>NC_064614.1:364417347-374417347 GCF_023898315.1 Schistocerca nitens | reverse complement strand
AGTAGCTACGGTGTCGGTTCGAACTAACAACCGTGAACAACAAATGTGCATGCGACCAGTCAGTTGTCAGCAGGCAATGTTAAGTTGGGGACGGTCGGCCGTAGTGTGTTAACGTTGTGGTGCCACTAATCGCCATACAAGAACATATATACATCAAGCGTTCAAAGACATTCTTCAAAATGATTCTATGGAGAGAATGTGTGTGCAAAGGTTTGACTCGCGAACAAAAATAACGACGCGAACTGATTGAAATAAAAAGCGTGAACAATTCATTCCTAGAAAAAATCTCAAAGGGTGACGAGAATTGTTGCTATCTATGCGAACCTGCCACAAAACGACGAAGTGCAGAAATTCAAATAAAGGGCTAACTCTTTAACGACATAATCTACATTCAAGCGAATTCAAGTTCTTTACATGTTCCTTAGATCTTTTGAATGATTTTTTTCAAATGGCTCTGAGCACTATGGGACTTAACTTCTGAGGTCATCAGTCCCCTAGAACGTAGAACTACTTAAACCTAATTAACCTAAGGACATCACACACATCCATGCCTGAGGCAGGAATCGAACCTGCGACCGTAGCGGTTGCGCGGTTCCAGACTGTATCGTGTAGAACCGCTCGGCCACTCCGGCCGGCGTACGATTTTTTATCTAAATGATATGGGACGAGTCGGTTTACAGGACATCTATACATAATTAGTGTTAACATTAATAAACACATTTTTTTTAATCCTACTCACGCAACTACACATACGAGAAAGCTTTTTTTTTTCACAGGCTAGCAGTTTTTAAATAGAAAATCGTCAAATGAGTAGAAGGAGTTGTTTAGGAGAAATGACTTTTAAGTTACATGACTTGCTACCTGTCATGTATTTTATGTGGCGCACCAGTTGTGCAAATCTCAAAGGAGGACTTTTCTGGCAGTTTCGCATGGTTATATAAACGTGCGCGCTGTACTCCAGTGGGGGGAGCCTATCTAGGCATTAAAACCACCATATTAACTTTTTTCTACTTTTTATTAATCCAGTCTCCAAATTTTTTTTGACAAGTGCGGGGTAGTTTTTAAGTCACTTTCATGATACATATATTTCTCATACTCTTTGGCATAAGATTTTCAAAATGGCTCTAAGCACTATGGGACTTTAACATCTGAGGTCATCGTCATCCGTCCCGTACACTTAGAACTACTTGAACCGAACTAACTTAAGGGCATCACACACATCCATGCTCGAGGTAGGATTCGAACCTGCGACCGTAGCAGCAGCTCGGTTTCGGACTGAAGCACCTAGAACCACTCGTCCACAGAGGCCGGCATTTTCAAATAATATTTTATCTGCTTTGAAGATCCTCGGAAATTATGCTAAACTGATGAATTAACCATTGATGTACATTTATTATTATTATATTGAAACATTTATTCTAATTACCGAGAGAGGTGGCGCAGTGGTTAGCACACTGGACTCGTATTCGGAAGGACGACGGTTCAATCCCGCGTCCGGCCATCCTGATTTAGGTTTCCCGTGATTTCCCTATATCACTTCAGGCAAATGCCGGGATGGTTTCTTTGAAAGGGCACGGCCGATTTCCTTCCCCATCCTTCCCTAACACGAGCTTGTGCTCCGTCTCTAATGACCTCGTTGTCGATGGGACGTTAAACACTAATCTCCTCCATTTATTCTAATTAAAGAATTTATTATGATTACGTTAAAACATTTGATACATTTTATTGTTACTTATATGAAAATCGTAAGCGTCTGTGGCACATTAATAGCCTGCGTGGCAACAAGTGGAGAGACGCAACAAACCGCCATCCTGCCCTCGCCCCGCTACCCCACAACCGACCCGTGTACTATCCTCCTTCTTACTTTATTTCCGGCAACAGTACAGTTACATCCATCGAAATTGTCTCCTATTGAGGCGCCATGTGTCTGGTCAGAATTCAGTCACAGCACAGCGTAAGGTCGCACTAAGTAATCCACGAGTAATGTTCTTTTACCGTCAGTGTAAAGACTGAAATAACCCGGCAGTGGTTTGTTTGAAATCAAACAAGAAAGTGTGTAATGTGTGACTGTTGGAACATACAGACTGCCATCGTATGGGAGATGGACGATACAGATGTCGACGAGGGCTCGCTCCGCGACCGTGGAGGTGGAAGGCCGCATGTACATGCACAGCTGTGAGGCCGGGCTCGCGGCCTCGCGCCCGGAATGCGGACTCGCTCGGCCTTGGGCGCCGCCCCCTCGCCTCTGCTCGGTGCATTCAGCGGGGTCTCCGGCGGCCCGCCTCTTCTGTTTAGGAAAGCTCCCAGGCCGCCGTTTCCGCCCCAGATCCAGACATCCTAAATAGCGCTTTGCGGTCCCTAGACGGTCAATAATATTGCTTAATAAAATTGTGCAGCTTTATTGACGTTGTCTGTAGGCTGCTCAGTAATATTGGGCAGTAATACTGTAGTTCGGAATGCTGTACGATAAAGATGCTGGTGCTGTAATAATTGCTCTACTTTAGCGCAAGTGGGGTAAAAAAGGTGAATGACAGTTGGTTCAAGGAGCGTCAAAGGCCACTCGTGAAAACTATTTGAGAGAATTTACGTTAAGCGAAAAATAGATTAGCAAAGCTTTATGTGTGCTGATGGTCCGACATTTGATACATTACTGGAAATAGTTCTCCACATAGATTGGCGTTCCCGTACATAGGAACTTGTATAAATGCTCGACGTCTTCTGCTGTGATTGGTGGTTTTCACTGCACTATGTTTGGTGAAGCAAGATGTGTGCAACCTGTAATTGTATCGCTGCACCACTGCACCTGCCGTCGTGACTGTATCGGAAGCACTTGCACCCGTAACCTCGATCTGGACGTACGCTTATTCAACAGCATAACAGTTCTATGAATGTCGTTCAATCCGTGATAATCCGATGCTGCTCTACAAAGGCGAGACGTGTCATTTAAGCAATATTTTCGCAGCCAAGACCGTTTTGTTCAAAATTAACAAAAAAATGGTTCAAATGGCTCTGAGCACTATGGGACTCAACTGCTGAGGTCATTAGTCCCCTAGAACTTAGAACTAGTTAAACCTAACTAACCTAAGGACATCACAAACATCATGCCCGAGGCAGGATTCGAACCTGCGACCGTAGCGGTCTTGCGGTTCCAGACTGCAGCACCTTTAACCGCACGGCCACTTCGGCCGGCTCAAAATTAACATACACATCTGTACTTCACATGTCACTTCCGGTGTTTGGCGGTGCATATTCTACATCTACAGCCAAACTCCGCAAGTCACCTGACGGTGTGTGGCGGAGGGTACCTTGAGTACCTCTATCGGTTCTCCCTTCCATTCCAGTCTCGTATTGTTCGTGGAAAGAAGGATTGTCGGTATGCCTCTGTGTGGGCTCTAATCTCTCTGATTTTATACTCGTGGTGTCTTCGCGAAATATACGTAGGAGGGAGCAATATACTGCTTGACTCCTCAGTGAAGGTATGCTCTCGAAACTTCAACAAAAGCCCGTACCCAGCTACTGAGCGTCTCTCGTGCAGAGTCTACCACTGGGATTTATCTATCATCTCCGTAGCTCTTTCGCGATTACTAAATGATCCTGTAACAAAGCGCGCTGCTCTCCGTTGCATCTTCTCTATCTCTTCTATCAACCATATCTGGTACGGATCCCACACTGGTGAGCAGTATTCAAGCAGTGGGTGAACAAGTGTGCTGTAACCTACTTCCTTTGTTTTCGGATTGCATTTCCTTAGGATTCTTCCAATGAATCTCATCTGGCATCTGCTTTACCGACGATCAACTTTATATGATCATTCCATTTTAAATCACTCCTAATGCGTACTCCCAGATAATTTATGGAATTAACTGCTTCCAGCTGCTGACCTGCTATATTGTAGCTAAATGATAAGGGATCTTTCTTTCTATGTATTCGCAGCACATTACATATTGCTAGTGTTACCGTAATTTCTGTGCTTTTCTGTTCCATTTCCGTATGGTACATGATAAGAACGAGTAGTGTTCAATCTCTATACGAGCTATAATGTCTCTGACTTCTCCGTCGTGGCCATTTCGCGAGATGTCTGTGGGAAGAAGTAATAGGTTGCCCGATTTGTCGTGGGAAGTACATTTTGGGAATTTCAACATTAAACTTCTGCTTGATACACAACGCTTCTCTTGTAGCGTCTGCCACAGCAGCTTGATGAGCATCGCCCTGACGCCCTTGCTATTACTACACTAAAGCGCGATGGCTGAGCGGTTCTAGGCGCTACAGTCTGGAACCGCGCGACCGCTACAGCCGCAGGTTCGAATCATGCCTCGGGCATGGATGTGTGGTTGGGTTTAAGTAGTTCTAAGTTCCAGGGGACTGATGACCTCAGATGTTAAGTCCCATAGTGCTCAGAACTATTTTGAACTAAAGCTTAACAAAACACGCTGCTCTTGGTTGTATCATCTCAACCACAAAGTGTGATTTACACTGAGGTGATACGATAAACGATATGACTTGCAATAAGACACAAAAGCAACCCGCATCGACGAAGCGCAAAGAAACGTAGTTGAAACGACTTGAGGTCTTCGCACTTGGACGACAGCGATACGGCACCACCACATTGACTGCGCAGTACGGAGTGCTGGTCACTCCAAGTAACTTGTGTCATAAGAGACACAGCGAGGGAAATTTCAAGTAGTCCGACGTGTCTATAAAGATATGCAAAGCTACACCCGTCTCTGTAGTTAGTTTCTCAGTAAAACTTTTATCGTAAATAATCGTCTAAAACGAACACTTACGTCCTTCCATGCGAGCTCTGATTTCTCTTATTTTATAATGATCGTCATTTCTCCCTATCTAGGTGGGCGCCAACAAAATGTCTCCGCATTCGGAGGAGAAAGTTCGTGGTTCAGATTTCATGAGATCGTGCCGCAAGGAAAAACGCTTTTGTTCTAATGATATCCATCCCAGTTCACGCGTATTATATACGTAACACTTTCTCCCAAGTTTTGCGATAGTGCAAATGAAGATGCCGTTCTTCGAACTTTTTCGACGTCGTCCTTCAATAATATCTGTTGCAGATTCCACACCGCGCAGTGGTACTCCATAAAAAGATGGACTAGCATAGTATAGGCTATCTCTTTAGCAGAATTGTTGAAAATATTCAAAAGTTAAGATCGCACAGGCAACCGTTTTCAACCTTCTTAGCTGTCGTCTTCAGGTCTTAAACATTTATTTGTACTTCACTTTACGCTGAGCTTCATGCACAAGATGTCAGCTGGATAAAATTCCCTTTGGACTAGGTGCTGTGTGTTTTTAAATATTTTAGCAGAGTTAATAAACATGGTTGTCCGAAATGCCATCACCAAAGAAGATGAAATAAATATTCCGGAATTAGATCCAGCACCAACTCCCAAAATGAGTAACCTAGACGCAGATATCCCCAGTGTAATGAAGGCAAGGCCTCCAGTCCAGATTCTATACCAGTTAGGTTCCCTTCTGAGTATGCGGATACAATAACTCCACACTTCGAAATTATGTACAACCGCTCGCTACTCGAAAGATCTGTAAAGACTGCGAAGTTCGACAGGTCACAAAAACACTCAAGAAAGGAAATAGATGTAATCCGCTGAATTACAGACCCGTGTCACTAACGTCGATTTACAGTAGTATTTTGGTACATATACTGTCTTCGGACATTATCAATTACCTCGAAGAAAACGGTTTATTTACAGACAACACGAATTAAGAAGATATGTTCTTTTGACACACAACTAGCTCTCCATTCTCACGAAGTAATGAGTACAATCGACAGGATATATCGACAGGATATATCTTTCTGTTCTGTAGGTGAACATTTATACATTGGTAGAGTGTGTAGTATAATAGACAAACATTTGGGCTTTGCTCTTTAACTTGCATTTGACCTCTAACACTGAGTGGTGGCAGAGACTAAGATATAAATATTTATTAAACTTAAACCACCGTGCTGTTTAATAATCTGTAATTGGTCAGCATGTAGCCAGATACACAAAATCCATGCCTCTTACATCGGCATCCTTACGACGTGGTGACCAATATCCACTGATTCGAGTGAGTCCAAATCCTTGTTCGGCTTGCTAATTTAGATTTCTCATTGTTTCTGTAAACGTATCAGTGGAATATTGGGATACAAGCTATAAAAGGACACTGCCAGTTTTCTTCGCCCTTTCCCCCTTCTTCGTCTACCCGACAGCCAGTTCCTGGACGACGGGAAAGTAAACCTAGTCTATTCGAAGCCTACGAACGTCTACCACAATGAATCGAGTGTATAGTTGATGTACATCTGTCTTCCTTGTTTACCAACGAAAATTATGGTCATACGCCTGTACGGCATACTTCATACATTTCAATCATCACAGTGCGTTTTATATATACAGGGAGGAAGGCGCAACGCGCTATGCACAGAAATAAGACAAAGTTAAAACAGCCACGTCAGGTCTGCAGTGCGCAGTTGGGAAATGGGCCCGCTGCTGGAACTAAATTACGAGACTGGCGCGTTTCGACACCGACATGATCAAGATGTTTTGGGCGTGGCCGTACATACGAGCGAGACACCGCAAGTGGAATGCGGCTACTGAAGGAGGCATGGTTCACCTTACGCAAACAACCGGTCAGTTAGCAACTGAGTAATTCTGCGTTTGCCGTTTATTTTTATATGAAGCGTTTACACACAAAGTGCATGTTATTGATGGTGGAAGACTTCTTGGAACAGATAACAGTAGTTAAGGCACTGGACTAGCATTCGGTGTGTGTGTGTGTGTGTGTGTGTGTGTGTGTCAGAGAGAGAGAGAGAGAGAGAGAGAGAGAGAGAGAGAGAGAGAGAGATGGATTCCAATCCTGTCCAAAAATTCTGATTTATATTCTTCGTGGTTTCTCTAAATCGGTTCTGGCGAATACCGGTATGATTCCTTTACACAGAATCCGCTCACTACCTGCCTCTCATATGCGAGCCGTTAATAACTAAAGTAGTATTTTATTTCTAAGGGATTCGACAGTGGGAGGACGTTAAATTGTAGCCTTGCTTCCTTGTTTGTCAGTAAAACCAATTATACTATACTCAGGCAAGTTCTATGAAACTGTGTGAAACGTAGTAATTGAGAGTGAAATTTTGAACTGTTCCCATATACGAATGTATTTCCACGTCAGAATGGGGATGAAGTCTGCAGACACTATGGATGTTATTAAATAATTATTAAATTGTTAAATAAGTAGGATTCAGCTGTACTGGAACAACGATATACGAGTATATGTAGGATACTGCACAGGAAGGATGAGATGGAATAGTTCAAGAAACGTAGTTACCGTACTATTTAAGTCCAATTAATATTTGCTGCATTTTTATTGTTTTTATGATACTTACACAAAAAACTAAACTGACATCACAGTATTTAAAAAGAGACGTTTTCTACTGAAAGGACACTTAGTCCGCGTTGACGTAGAGACATTTCGACATTTTCCAAAATTCGACAGATATTACTGACACTAATATACTTCGTAAATAACTACTGTGAACAAAAAGTAAGGAACACTCCTCTTGTGGAATAAGACGAGTGTAAGACAGAATGTAGTTGCTACCGAGAGAAAAATAACTGTTGAGCAATGCGATGGAACCGATCGTCGTAATAAAAAAAGTAACATGAGGAGTCTAGCATCAGTATTCTAAAAAATCTTATATTTTACCAGCTATTCGTATGGCGACATATACAGTAAGCGGTGATCAATGCAAATTACGAGTCTGATATTGCATAAATCAGTGTTCTGGTGTTCAGTCATCGTCTTCATGTCATATTCTAATATCTATTATTGATATTTGTTTCGGTATTTTTAGTTGAATTTCTCCTTCATCCTAGAAAGCTATAGCACGGGAAAGTCTTTTTAGCGATATGGGGATTACAAACGAACACAAGTTGTCGGAATAATCTGAAGTGAATTTAGTGTTTTCGCAACCAGTAACGGAATTTTTATGGGATGACGTCCATTTGTACAGATCAACGGTCACGCAAAATACCCAAACTCTATTCCCGTCGCTGTCAAGGATTACAACTTTGTGGGGAAGACACTCTTCTCAGCGGAAATGAAGAATGTCTTCGAGAAGTAATGATTCAGGCTCGAGAGCTGGCATTAACGAGCAGAAAGGCTTTATCAAAACTAAATGTCATTCCGTATTCATATCCAGTGACGCCCTCGACAGAGACTGACGCATTGGTTGGTCAATACCGCATGGCTGCAGAATTGCTATTCTTTTCCACATTACGAACAAACCGTACATATCGAGTAAAAGAAGTCATAATTCAATTGAGAGTGTATGTTATTTGAACAAGGTGCCTAGCTCACCACTATCACAAAAAAATGTTCAAATGTGTGTGAGTTCTTAAGGGACCAAACTTCAGAGCTCATCGGTCCCTAGACTTACACACTACTTAAACTAACCTATGCTAAGAACAACACACACACACACACCCATGCCCGAGGTTGGACTCGAACCTCCGGCATGAGGGGCCTCGCAATCAGTGCATGGCGCCTCTAACCACGCGGCCACCACTATCACACCTCATTCAAGTAATACACAGGCTTAGCGGAACTGTGACTTCCTTTCATCAGTGTTTGGAGACTGTGGATTCAAACAGCCGTGAAACATAAACTGTTGTTTCTGCTGACTTTTAAAGAAGTCCTTGCTTAAACTGTGATCAGTATGTGTGGCGTAACACGTAAAGAGCTAACTTGTAAGACCACGAGGTGAGGCGGATCAAGTAGGACATCTGGGAAGGACTAAACGACGGATTACCTTTGTATCGCCTACATCCAGGCGTTTAGACAATTTCCCCGAATCGTAAAGGAAATAACCTGGTTAATTACCTATTTCCGCCACAAAGACAAAGAACTCACATAGCGAAAACACAGATTCACACAGAACAGAAATTACAAGTTGCGCATACAACGTGTACGCGAGGTTCCTCTCGTCCTAGGTTAAACTGACGATTGTGGCGACAGGAATAGCAATTCGGCAACAGAAGCAAAATAAGCGGTCTTTCTATCAACGCGCCAGCTTCTTCTTTAGAAGCTAGTTGTCTCACAGTTGCGAACCTTGACTGATAACATCAGAAAATGTTGTTTATTATTACTTGAAGCATAGCATCGCACTGGCAATTTTACCTGGATATTTATACAGATAGTAGCGCATTATCTTCATCTGATCAGTTCGTACGATGTTTCTCTTTACTATTGCTGTGGTCTGCATTCGGAAGATTTCCTTGCACGTCTCCACACTAAACTATTCTGTGCAACCCTTTACATCATTATTGTAACGGAAGTTAAACGAGGATGCTGGAAAACAGTCGAATTAAATCAGGCGATACTGGCACACTTACAGCACTGCTGAATTCGCTGATTGTGACCGAGTTTTGGTCTTCCTCTACACTCTCAAGTTCCCACATTTCACTCAGCACCAGACTGCCAATTCCTTGTTACCTTTGGATCTGACATATCAACCGACTCCATCTTTTAGTCAAGTGGTGTCATCTAATAATCAGCTTTACTCTGTAGCACCACATTTAAAACGCTTCTATTCTTTTCTTACCTGAAACGTTTCTCTTTCCACTCCCTCCCCCCCCCCCCCTTACATTCGACATGATGTCAACGCGCGATAACCACACAGACAGCAGGTGGCAGCACTAGCAGTGGAGGTGCGTAAAGCGTGTCGGAGTATGGGGGGGGGGGGGGGCATACAGTCGTCACAATGCAGAACCGGAGTGATTTATCTGACGTCCAAAAGGGCATGACTATCGGTTCTCGGGCCAGGGGTGGATGCATTTCCAAAACAGCTCATTTTGTAAATTATGTGCGTGCCGTCGTGGTTAACGGCGATATCCAAAATCGGCGCCAAGGAAACTGTGACTCCGGCAGTAGATGACAAGGGTGAAGAACGCTGCGGCGACGTGTATTGGCGAATAGGCGTGCAATTATTGGGCAACTGATCGCCCAGATGAACAATCGAGCTAACAACAGTGCCCCCTTAACGACCGTTCAGCGAATGTTACTGCGTTTGGGCCTATGTAGCAGGCGCCTGGTTCATGGACCAATGCTGACTGCTGGTCGTCGGCGGCGGAGGGTGGAATTTGTACGCTAATACCGCAGTGGACGTCCACTGAGTGGCGACAGACAGCCGTTTCAGTTGAAACACGTTTTATGCTCCATCGGACATACGGCCGCTATCGTGCGGTATGATAGGTCTGAAAGCAAACACCCTGCCAATCGAGGGGGCGTTGGGGTCTGGGAAACGTTTTCGTTGCATTCCATGGGTGATCTCGTCATTCTGGAAGTCACAATGGATCAGCACAAGCAAGCACCTATCGCTGGAAACGATGTCCACCCCTACATGGAGTTTGCTTTTCCTCAGCACGATGGCATCTACGAGCAGGACAATGCAACGTGTCACACAGCTCGCAGAATACGTGCGTTGTTCGAAGAGCACCAGGATGGGTTTAACGTACTCCCCTGGCCACCGATCTCCCCGCATCTAGACAAAATCGAGAATCTGCGGGGGCAACATCGATCGGCCTGTTTGCGCTACGAATCCTCAACCGAGAAACCTAGCGCAGCTGCCTACGGCACTGAAGTCGGCAAGGGTCCACATCCTTGGCGGTACGTTGCAGAACCTGATTGACACTCTTCCTGCAAATCTCGCGCTGTAAAAGGTGGTTATTCAGGCTTTCGACAGATGACTGCACAGTGCATCACCTCTCCTGCCATCGTTGTTATTTTACTTCCCAAATGGCAAAACTGATCTGCTACTTTTGGTGTTTCATTTCCTAAACTGCCTCTATATCTACAGCGATACTCCGCAAGCCACCGTACGGTGCCTGGCGGAGGGTACCACTACTTACCGTTTCCTTTCCTGTTTGACTGACAAATAGAGCGAGGGAAAAACGACTGTCTATGTGCCTCTGTATGAGCCCTAATTTCTCGTATCTTATCTTCGTAGTCCTCAAGCGCCATGTACTTTGGCGACAATAGAATAAGTATCGTTTGCTTTAATTTGACTGGATTACGGTTCCGTCGTTTCACTTTTTTATATAATCGTAAATTTCCTAATAGAGTTAATGGAATTCCTTATCGCATTCCACTGCCGTTTCGCACAGCTACACTTGATGCTAAGTGATAAAAGAAGGCAGAAACAGAAGACTGCGGTAAGCGAACAGCACAGAAAGAACAGCACATTCGTAGGCAATCAGATGGCCGAATTAAAATCCCGCAAGACAAGCAGGTGCGCGACCGGCCCGGCAAATGGGATTGGCCAGCTGAGCGGCGCGCGGCGAGTAATTCGCCGGATGAGTCGGTCCCCTGCCGTGGCCACAGAGGAGCGGTGCAGGGGCCGCCGCCGTCCAGGGACCATCTCATCGGGAAGCCCAGCTATGGCCGGCGCCCACCGCCGACAAAAGACGTTTTACTTAATTGGCAGTGGCCGTGGCACGCACGTGCGGTTCCGGCCCTTGACAGCGTGGCAGCGCGCTGGCTTCCCTTGTCTGGAGGGGTCGCCAAAACTCTCAGGCTACTTTGCGACGGTATGTTAGCTACTTGTTATTTATATTTTACGACTTCTCATTTTTATGAATTTACTGGACTTCCGGCCGATTTCCTTCCCTAATGCGATGGGACCGATGAACTCGCTGTTTGGTCCCTTCCCCTAAAACAGTCAACCAACCTACGCATATCTTACGAGCCAAGAGCACCTGTTCGTTTTGGCTAATGTGAGACTCTCTTCTACTGAACACACTTATGGTATTAATATTAGAGCCCACTCTTACATGATGATTTTTTCTTCTCTTGGTCCATACTACCTCCTCCCAAAATGTGGGAAGCAGGGAGCATGCAGTAAAAGAATTTGCTTTACAGTATCAAAAATACAATAGTGCTCATGTCCGCCCCCGGTAGCTAAGTGGTCACCGCGACAGAATGTCATGTCAATCCTAAGGGCCCGAGTTCGACTGCCGACTGGGGGGGGGGGGAGGGGGGGAGGGGAGGGGAGGGGAGGAGGTCGGTGGGTTGTTTGGCGGATGAGACCAAACTGCGAGATCATCGGTCTCATCGGATTAGGGAAGGATGGGGAAGGAAGTCGGCTGTGCCTTGCCTTTTCGATGGAACCATCCTGGCATTTGCCTGGAGCGATTTAGGGAAGTCACGGAAAACCTAAATTAGGATGGCCGGACGCGGGATTGAACGGTCGTCCTCCCGAATGCGAGATTCCCGGCTGGGTCGGAGATTTTCTCCGCTCAGGGGACTGGGTGTTACGTTGTGCTAATCATCATCATTTCAACTCCATCGACGAGCAAGTCGCCGAATTGGCGTCAAATCGAAAAACTAGCACCTGGCGAACTGTCTACCCGACGGGAGGCCCTAGTCACACGGCATTTACTAGTGCTCATAGCTCTTAAGGCATGCATTTCAGAGCCCATCTTTAGCTTCCACCGACCGTTCATGTCACACCCATGACAATTCATCCAGGGACACCCTGTATATTTTAGCAGTAATTCAATTGAGGTGTTTTGATTACAGTTGTTTGTGTAAATCATGATGTTTTGTGCTCTGGAATCTGCTGAATACGTGTTGCTTTTCAGAACAGTCATTTAACTGAAAGTGAATATTACGCAACAGATTCCTTTGCTCAAATGTGATATAATTTCGGAATCAACTAAATAACTTCGACCCCCAAGAAACCAATTCGCCCGATATGGTCTTCAGTTGCTGTCGATCTTCAGTTCATGGTAGAAACATATGGCGTAATGAATTAAATTATTTTCAACATTCCTAAAATATAATTTCGGATGAACTATATGCCATTATCAAGCAACCGACTGTGTTGTGCTGCAGCAATAGGTTTGTCTGATGTATACAAAAATGCAATTATTCCGATATAAATTTCTGATCAGTTCCATTCTTCTCGAAAGGAATACTGCAACGGCACCCTCTCAACTACTGAGCTCAGCTGAGAAGTCAGTTACGAAACAGCGATTTCGATTTCGAGATCCGACATTGCCAACCGGAAATTCTGTGTGCTAAACACACAATCCTCCCTTATTGTCACGCAACATCACACTTTAAGCAGTACTCAGCAACTTACCATGGGCTTTCAGGTTTCGGTTTTGGTAGGCGGATTAAATCTGATGATGCTGAGGGAATTGGATTAGGAAATGAGACACTTAAACTAGTAGATGAGTTTTGCTATTTGGGGAGCAAAATAACTGATGATGGTCGTAGTAGAGAGGATATAAAATGTAGACTGGCAACGGCAAGGAGGGCATTTCTGAAGAAGAGAAATTTGTTAACATCGAGTATCGATTTACGTGTCAGGAAGTCTTTTCTGAAAGTTTTGTATGGAGTGAAACATGGGCGATAAATAGTTTAGATAAGAAGAGAATAGAAGCTTTCGAAATGTGGTGCTGCAGAAGAATGCTGAAGATTAAATGGGTAGATAACGTAACTAATGAGGAGTTTTTTTTAAACATTTTTATGCAGCGACAGCAACTGATCTTGTTTATGTAAGAATATACAGCCTACAGTTGCAGGTTAACTTTATCGTTTACCTAGGTTTCAACGTTAGTAATAACGTCTTCTTCAGAACCTGCAAAAAGTTAATATTATAATGTGCTAGTAAATTATATTAGATATGGTCATCCTACAGGATGCAACGAGTAGTACTTACATAAAATATTATTTAAATGTTTGCCTAAAACAAGCCATGTCCTAAGTCAACTTTATAAAACTTGATGCATAACCGTAAGGTTTTGTCATTTCTATTAAACAAACTGTAGCACATTCACTCTAAGCCCGTTGTATGGGCCTCGTCGTGTGACTAGCGACTGCGGACTGCGAGGGCTTCGCGGTCTCCCTCACACAGGGCGGCGCGCATGCGCGAGACGTATAGAGTCAAACTCTTATTACGCACGCGTCAGATAATATTTTTGCTATGAATTAATTTTATACTTTACTTTTGTAAGTTAATCACAGTATCCAGCATGACTACGTTTTACATTCTGCTACAGAGCCTTATAAACTGACCAACAAATCTCGTATGAACATCTGTAGGAAAGGTTCTATAATTACAGAAACTGTAATGGTCACATGTATTATGAATTATTGCAAACCTAATACAGGCTGGAAGCCTTCGTAGTATGCCCTATTTTTAGATACGGTTGATCGTTCAGTAAATTGCCTCTATCCGTAATTAGGTGTGCATAAATTTGTAGTTCCTCAAGCGTGTCGAGTCTATATCCCTTAACTTCATGATGATGTAGCTCTACGTCACGTAAAGGTTTAGGTGTATGAGCCATTTGCACCAGATGTTCCGCAAAGGCTGATCCCCGTGGGTCGTATCAACTAATCCCTTCTTTTAGTCAAGCTGTGCCACGAATTTCTTTTCTCCCGGTTTCTATTCAGTACTTCCTCATTAGTTACGTGATTTACTCATCTAATCTTCAGCATTCTTCAGTAACGCCAGATTTCAAAAGTTGCTATTCATTGAACTGTTTATCGTCCACGTTTCACTTCCATACAAGGCTACAATCTAGACAAATGCCTTCAAAAAATACTTGCTACGACTTAAAACTATATTAGATATTAACAAATTTCTCTTCTTCAGAAACCCTTTTTTGCCATTGCTAGTCTACATTTTATATTCTTTCTGTTTCAATCATCATCAGTTATTTTATTGCCAAATAGCAAAACTCATTTACTACTCTTAGTGTGTCGTTTCCTAATCCGACTATATCTTCGGCGACACATTTAATTCGACTACATTCCATTACCCTTGTTTTGGTTTGGTTGATGATCAACTTATATCCTCTACTCAAGAGACTGTTCATTCCGTTCAACTGCTCTTCCAAGTCGTTTGCAGTCCATCACAGAATTACAGTATCGTCGGCAAACCACAATGTTCTTATTTTTCTCACTTAATTTTAATTCTTTCTGCAGATCTTTCTTTGGTTTCTTTCACTGCTTGTTCATTACACAGATTGAATAACAGCGAGCATAGGCTATAACCCCGTCTGCCTTCTCAAGCATTGCTTCTCTTGCCCCTCCACTCTTTTAACTGTGTCTGGTTTCTGTACTAGCAGTATAGAACCTTTCGCTGCCAGTATTTTACGCCTATTACCTTCAGAATTTCGAAAGTGTATTCCAGCCAACACGGTCAAAATCTTTCTCTAAGTCTACGAACTACAAATGCTATAAGCATAGGTTTGCCTTTCCTTTATCGTCTAAGAGAAGTTGTATGCTGAATATTGCTTTGCGTGTACTACATTTCTACGGAATTCAAAAAGATCTTTCGATTCTTCTGTAAATATGTCATGTCACTATTTTGCTTAAGATTTAATGCAAGTTACTGCGCGACTTTATTACGACCGAAATATATTGTCAAAATTAAGTGGTAGACAATGTCCTAGTCCGCAGCTCGTGGTCGTCTCTCTAAGACGATGAACAATGAAGGACAGCTAGCAGAAAGAAGCAAAAGTTTAAGTTCTTGAACATTAAACCATTTGATTATCAGTACTGTGGAATTTTTGTTCTAGTAAGAAGTGGCTAACCCAATCCGACGGAAGACCTCGTAAAAATTCTGAGTAAAAACGTGAACTTCAAGCATTAGATTAAACCGGGCAGGATTTAACTGTTCGCCGGCCAGAGTGGCAGGTTCTAGGCCCTTCAGTCTGGAACCGCGCGACTGCTACGGTCGCAGGTTCGAATCCTACGTCGGGCATTGATGTGTGTGATGTCCTTAGCTTAGTTAGGTTTAAGTAGTTCTAAGTTCTAGGGGACTGATGACTCAGATGTTAAGTCCCATAGTGCTTAGAACCATTTTTTTGACAGTTTCTCATTAATGACTTTGTAATCCATACTCTGCTGCGGGAAAGATTTTTCTGGTAGGAAGATTGTCATATTAGATGATGATGGTTTTGGTTTTACAGTTTCATATAATGGCATGTGCATGTGGGGTGTCGACGGCAGTGCTCGCAAATGAGGCAAATCTATGGTTCGGCGCGTGCCCACGTTACACCACCTTGAGTACACAGTGGAAGTCACACAGTGCCCAGAACAACGATAGCTTCTTTCAAACGCCGCAACATTCGTGTATTTCACATGCAAGAACACAGTGTATTTCTTATATACAGCGTGAACAGTAATAAAACCGACAAACTTCAGGAACAGATTACTGACTGGAAATGGAAAAAAGGTCCTCTGAACACCCTGTATTCTCAGATGAATGTGGAAATATCTTGGATTTCATTTGTGTGATGTGTAACAGTTGGCCACTCGAGACGTCCACTATCTTTATATCGGTAGAACGCTGCGCATTGAATGCAGCGAAAATAAAACTGAAGGCCCTGTCGGTGTCTGGGTCATTAAATAGTGTATATTAGGACAGTTTCACAGGACAGAGTACAAGCCGTAGCGTTGTTGAAGAAACCATCCTGGTATTCTCTTAAAGTGATTTGGGAAACAACTGACATTATAAACCTCTTTGATTGGGTGATAATTTGAACAGCGCTCCAGCCGAATATGAATTTAACAAGAGTCTTAACAACTGATTCCACACATCGGGCGTGCGTTTGACACCTCATCAAAGCGCTACCAAATAGGATTGTCGGTGCACGCAAGAAGAAAGGCCATCATACACGCTGTTTACCATAGTTTAGTGCTCGCAAAGAGCGTACGTACTAACACTGCTTTGTTTCAGAACAGTAAAAGCGAATATTTAAACGAGATTAATACACAGTCTGGTAGCTCATATCAATAAAGTTACGGTACAAATAACCATTTTCTAAAAATTTCCGTAAATATTTGCAATATATGTCGTAGATCATAAATTTAACCCATCAACTTTAGCTGAATACCTCACGCAGAAAAAAGAAGAAAAAAAGTCGCACAACAATGCACGCTAATACATTCTGCCATTGTCAAGTAACAATACGTCAGATCTCCTGTAAATAAACCTGTCATCCAATCAGAATTACATTTTAATGAAAATCTGATTACTTGGCCTTGATTTAAATTACTGGCGGGGACTACGGACGGAATTAAAAATCTGTCATTCTGCGAAGTAAATAAATTATTTCTGTTATATGACAGATCCCGTCTTCATTTTCTGCCGTTTTTTCTGGACTTGCCTGTCCATAATAAACGGAGTGACGGGATGCCGATAAACTCAGCGCATCTGTTACTAAGGCGAATTCAAGCTACTGTGTTCGCTTCCTGATGAAACTTGAGTGTGCAAGTTTTCTTTGCATATTTAATGTAATCTGAATGCATATAATGTCAGTGCGTCATCATCACATATTACGGAACGAAAGATGTTCCAAACAAGAGAAGGAGGTGTACTTTCTGGAATGCGATAATGGAGAACGTAGAAACTGACTTTTGTAGAACGTTATTCAGTTCTAGGGTTCTCTGTAATCGTATAGAATTGATTTGCGAATCTCTACCGGTTCTGATAGAACGAGAAGAGGGTACTGCCTATAGAACAACATACAGCGTCAGATTTCACAAAAAAGCAGACTTTACGCGATAAGATCTTGTACTTATGGCAAGAGGCAGTATTCCAAAAATGGTGCTTTGAACGTAATTCTTCTTGTTACATTTTGTTAGAATAAGTATTTCACGAATAACATGAAAAAATAACATTAAACTATACTATCAGTAACCCATAATGTCACTGACATTAAATTGCATTGTAAAGTTGATCCATCAGTGGGTGCAGCACTTAGGTTTGCTTACATTTGACCCAATTTGAGCCCAAGGACTCTAGAGACATACAATGAAATAAAGTGATAGATAATTTAAACATCTGCGATGAGGTGTGTGCTAAGCCGGTCGCGGTCGAGCGGTTCGCCGGCACGGTACCTCAGCGTGTTCGGTCAGAGGGTTAGCTACCCTCTGTAAGCTACCCTCTGTAACAAAAAACTGAGTGAACAGATCAACGAAGAGCCTAAATGGGTGTCATCGGACGTACGCCCCGAACAAATTCAACGAACAATATAGAAGAAAATGATATCAACAACAACAACAAAAAAAGCGGTTCTAGGCGCTTCAGTCCGGAACCACGAAGCTGCTACACTCGTAGGTTCGAATCCTGCCTCGGGCATGGATGTGTGTGATGTCCTTAGGTTAGCTAGGTTTAATAGTTCCAAGTATAAGGGACTGATGACCTCAGATGCTAAGTCCCATAGCGCTTAGAGCCATTTGAACCATTTTGTGTGTGTTAAAATGTTCCGTCTTTATCCTGACGTTCTTTGTAATATACACTTAAACCAATGTCAACAAATTCTGTTGTGTGACCGAATGTTGTGTGTGTTTTCCATAAACTGATTGTTGAACTATTTTCCGTGGGCTGTCGTAATAGCATCACAGAACAGGTGAACACAGTTTTATCTATCTTATGGGCTGTAGCATGGATCTGTTATAGTTGACCATACATTCGAACGCCTGGTTGACTGTCCTGCAAACAAGTAGTGATGCGAAAATTTTGGCAGATTAAAACTGTGTGCTGGACCGAGACTCGAACTCGGGACCTTTGCCTTTCGCGGGCAAGCGCTCTACCAACTGAGCTACCGAAGCACGACTCACGCCCCGTCCTCACAGCTTTACTTCTGCCAGTACCTCGTCTCCTACCTTGCCCGCGAAAGGCAAAGGTCCCGAGTTCGAGTCTCGGTCCTGCACACAGTTTTAATCTGCCAGGAAGTTTCATATCAGCGCACACTCCGCTGTAGAGTGAAAACTTAATTGCCCGCATCTCGTGGTCGTGCGGTAGCGTTCTCGCTTCCCACGCCCGGGTTTGATTCCCGGCGGGGTCAGGGATTTTCTCTGCCTCGTGATGGCTGGGTGTTGTGTGCTGTCCTTACGTTAGTTAGGTTTAAGTAGTTCTAGGTTCTAGGGGACTGATGACCATAGATTTTAAGTCCCATAGTGCTCAGAGCCATTTGAACCATTTTGAA
The DNA here is from genome assembly GCF_023898315.1 of Schistocerca nitens. Taxonomy (NCBI): domain Eukaryota; kingdom Metazoa; phylum Arthropoda; class Insecta; order Orthoptera; family Acrididae; genus Schistocerca; species Schistocerca nitens. The sequence goes on along the minus strand of NC_064614.1, from coordinate 374,398,343 downwards.
CAATGTCCTATGACTAGTTGGGAATCGAATTCCAATAATATTAGTAACAGGCTCACAAGCCAATAACTGAGTTATCATTTAACCGAAATTCTCCTTTCAGAATACTTCACCCGTCGAAGGAAGGAAGCAAAATCAACTGAAAATCACAGGAAACAAACATTTTTAAATCAATAAGTATTTGGAAGTGGGTGATCTCGTTAGTAAAATAAGGCACTGTACACAACTACGTTGTAAAATGAGAAAACACGAGATAGAAACAGTCTCTCAGAATTATTAAAGTATATCACATTCGTTGTCAGAACTCATGAAGGCAAAAATTACCTATAGAAATTAGCACAAGATAAATGTTTGCTTTGATAATTGGAAAAATTACAAAGTATAACTGACAGGGGGAGTTGCGTGATTCGTGATAGACTTGTTGAAAGTCATTATTCCTGTCACAAAGAGGAGGTAACACCATGTGTGGCTCGCGTAGACTAGACGAACGTGAAAATAGCGCTGTGAACGGTCTAACGCATGCTGATAGCAAGGCGGCTGCAGTCGATGTCAGAGGCAGCCTTTCCTCCTACACCCGGCAGCGTAAGTCCCCTTTTGTTTGCTGCGTAATTAGCCTACGACCGTGAACAAAAACTGATCCGAATGGGGGCGCCACTCCACAGTCAGACCCGTTTTATGCGAGCCGTGTTTGAACAGGCCGACGAGGAAAGCGGATTATGAAACGGATAAGCTGGCGCCCTGTATAACCATCAGTTGGCGCTGGTTTGTCGGCGGTTATTAGCGGTGCTTGAGCGCCGATTGCACAAAGAGGAAAACAACACGTGCAGGAATTGGACAATAAGCGGTGGACCTCCGCGTGACTCCATGTTTCCCTCTTCGGTTAGTGTAGGTCTGTGGCCCGGGATAAAAGGCCATCAAGTTGATAATGCTGTGATAGTGTCAGGATACACAAACCATCAGCGAATGAAACCATGGTGTTGGGAAGCATTGTTCTTAAAGTAAATAAAGAATCTGACCTGCAAAAAGTATAGAAGAGCAGCGCTCCTCTCATCGCCACGTCATTTAGAAAAAACAAAAAATACTTCACATCATTACATGCTACAGTTCATTCCATTAATAACACTTCCTAATACGGATGTTCTGCGCCGGCTTCTTGACTTTTTCCCAGGATACTTCATCCAACCTTGTTTTTTCCATGATTATGTTAGGCCGAATTAGATGTCCAATTAATTCAGTTTTTTTTCTATGTATCAGTTCATTAGTGTCCTTTTCTCATTAATTTCGTTTATTATTTGTTCATTAGATTGTCGCTCAATCCAGAACGCTTTTGTGGTTCTTCACAAATTACACATCTTTATTCCTCCTAATTTATTTCTTTTGTTGTTTGTCTAGTCCATCCTCCACCGCCATAGCTTAAAATGCTTGAAATGAAAGTGGTGATATTTTTTTTTTAAATTCTGTATTAAGGTGAATGTGTAATAAATCATTCATATTTCTGTAGGCTTGTTTATTTTAGTCTTGTTTGTGTTTATTTCCAGTTTGTGGTTGTCCAAGGCTTCAGACAAAAATGTTTAACACGCACTTCATGTCCTTTTTAGAAGCAGCAAATCGAATGCAATGTATTTGTCAGAGATATAGTTCATGTAAAAATTACGCTCTGAGTTTAAAGTACATTTTTGGTGACCTCAGAGGAGAAGTTGAAAACTCTGACATTCTAACAGCCCTTTCATGTGAGAAGTAATTGAGATAGCTCTGATGATCATATCAAAATGGAAAAAGTTATTTTTTGAATGAAGTCTCTTAGATAGTAGCCGACCGCTGTGGCCGAGCGATTCTAGGCGCTCCAGTCCGGAACCCCGCGGCCGCTACGGTCGCAGGTTCGAATCCTGTCTTGGGCATGGATGTGTGTGATGTCCTTAGGTTAGTTAGGTTTAAGTAGTTCTAGGGGACTGATGCCCTCAGATGTTAAGACCCATAGTGCTTAGAGCCATTGGAGTCATTTGAAACTTAACCGGTTAGTAGATGCTTCCACGCTCGACCCGAGATCTAAGACCCATGCCCTTTCGGACGACAGATAAATAGCTCCATTTCCGATTTTCGACAATGACTGCGTTGTTTTTCCCCCCCCCCCCCCTCTCTCTCTCTCTCTCTCTCTCTCTCTCTCTCTCTCTCTCTCTCACACACACACACACACACACACACACACGATTTGTATAACCTACAATGTTAGTGCTGCCACCTGCTGTCTGTGAGTGATTATTGCTCGCTGATTTCAGACATTGTCGGTGGTCACATGAATGTTACTGGGTCGTGTATATATAATGCACCTGTGCATGACCAACAGACTTCCTGAAATTAACAACCTCTCTCTCAACACACACACACACACACACACACACACACACACACACACACACAACACGCGAGATTTGCAAGCGCACTGCCACAGGGCTCTGGTGGAGCTAGGGGGAAGCAATAGGTTGTACCTAGTGTGGGTCCGTGGCCACTCAGGGATCTGTGGCCATGAAGAAGCCGATAGATTGGCTAGGATGGGGGCAACAACTCCATTTATTGGACCGGAACCTGTCTTGACAATCACCAAGGCTATGATCAAATTAGAACTACGGAACTGGCTTAGGAAACAGCACGTAGGATATTGGACCAAGGTCCATAAACAAAAACATGGTAAGGTAAATGATGCCCAAGCCATGTTTGAAAAGAAGCTCTGTAATCCTGGGATTGATGACTGGACTGATGACCGGCCATGGGAACTTCAAAAAACACCTAAACACAATGGGTATAATGGAAGACGACCCTAAATGTCTAAATGTAAGATCTGTGATGAGGGTGGAGAAACTGCATCACACCTAATCTTTGAATGCATTGCATTGGAGAGTAAAAGATACAGAATCTTCGGGACAACTAGACCTGAAGAAATTGTGTCTGACAAAAAACTGGTAGAGGGACTCCTTGCACTATTTAAGGGCACTGGTTGGCTTTACTAGATATACAGGGAGCGATACCGCACAATAAATCTAGTTTAGGTGCGGGCAGTGGGGGGTTAGACCTAAGCTGTTTTAGCTCTCTTGTTAAAATCAATCAATCAATGAATGCAAGCGCACGGCCTTGTTTCCTTGGTTTTCTCTTATTACTTCTCGCCCCCCTTCGAAGATTTTACATTCAGAAACTACGTTTTTCCAGAGGAGCAGCTCGAGTATACGTCCATCGTATAATGAAGCAGCGAGGCTTCCCATAGACATCGGAGGCTAGCTGTTGGTAAAGCTTTTCATCCTGAATAGCGCGAACATCTCAGTGCCAGCGGCTTCAAGAAGTAGTTCCATTCTGACTACCGGAAATGCATTCCACTTTGTTATTCTGGACTCGTCAGTAGTACTGGAACTCCACCTTTCACACGGGAGACTGCACGTGCGCAGCGGCCATCACCGGACTGAAGAACCGGAACGGTAGCATTTAGGACGCAGTTCCGCCGCAGGAGGGCCTGAGGAGACAAGGCGCGGCCATGCCGGCGAGTCACGCGCAGCTCGCGGGGGGTGTTTAGGTCTCGTGTATATCTCGCCCCGCGCGCTCCGTGCCGTGTAAACAGAATCACCCGCGAGTTTTTAAATCGTTGATGCCGCATGAATATACATTTCACGGTGATGCGTAAACAAATAAGTCTACAAAAAATGTGGAGCCTGATTTACATACAATCCATTTGTATACACAACCGGGCAGTCATTGTGTCTCGCCGAGTCGGACTGCAGGGGCGAGGCTTAGCGGGTAGCGAGTCTTTGCTTCCGAAATTCGTCCTCTAACTGATGAATAAATAACAGCCGTGTTCATCCACTGCTTTTTTCTTCGTCGTGACTCAGCTGGCTCCATGAAGACACTTGCTCGTTGCAGACTTGTACCTAAAGCACCCGAGATTAAATACACTCTTCAGAGAAAAAGAAAAAGAGGCACCACGAAGGGATTACCCGAATGGGGCAGAAATCCATAGATGTGTTGCACATGTACAGAAAAACAAATTATTAAAATTTCAGAAAAATTGGATTATTTATTCAATAGAATGAGCTTCACAAACTGAGCAAGTCAACAACGCCTTGGTGCACCAATGGCTCTTATTCAAGCAGTTATTCGGCTTGGCATTGTTTGATAGACTTGTTGGATGTCCTCCTGAGGGATATGGTTCCAAATTCTGTCCAATTGGCGCGTTAAATCGTCAAAATCCCGAGATGCTTGGCGGGCCTTGCCCATAATGTACCAAACGTTCTCAGTTGGGGAGAGATGCGGCGACCTTGCCGGCAGAGGTACGATTTGGCAGGCACGAAGGAAAGCAGTGGAAACTCTCACTGTGTGCGGGCGAGCATTATCTTGATGAAATGTAAGCCCAGAATGGCTTATCATGAGAGGCAACAAAACGGGGCGTAAAATATCGTCACCTCAACGCTGTGTTGCAGGGATGCCACGGATGAAAACCTAAAGATTCCTGCAGGGGTAAAATACAGGGAGCGAAAGACTATTTACAATTTGTGCAGAAACCAGATAGCAGTTATATGAGTAGAGGGGCATGAAAGGGAAGCAGTGGTTGGGAGTGAGATAGGTTTGTAGCCTCTCCCCGATGTTGTTCAATCTGTATATTGAACAAGCAGTAAAGGAAACAAAAGAAAAATTAGGAGTAGGTATTAAAGTCCACGAAGAAGGTTCGCTGATGACATTGTAATTCTATCAGAGACAGCAAAGGACTTGGAAGAGCAGTTGAACGGAATGGACAGTATCTTGAAAGAAGGATACAAGATGAACATCAACAAAATCAACACGAGGATAATGGAATGTAGTCGAATGAAATCGGATGATGCTACGGGAATTACATTAGGAAATGAGATGCTTAAAGTAGTGCTATTTGGGGAGAAAAATAACTGATGAAGGTCGAAGCAGAGAGGATATAAAATGTAGACTGGCAATGGCAAGGAAAGCGTTTCCGAAGAAGAGAAATTTCTTAACATCGAGTATAGATTTAAGTGTCAGGAAGTCGTTTCTGAAAGTATTTGTATGGAGTGTAGGCATCTGTGGAAATGAAACATGGACGATAAATAGTTTGGACAAGAAGAGAATAGAAGGTTTCGAAATGTGGTGCTACAGAAGAATGATGAAGATTAGATGGGTATATCACATAACTAATGCGGAGGTATTGAACAGAATTGGTGAGAAGAGGAGTTTGTGGCACGACTTGACTAGAAGACGGGATCGGTTGGTAGGATTTGTTCTGAGGCATCAAGGGATCACCAATTTAGTATTGGAGGGCAGCGTGGAGGGTAAAAATCGTAGAGAGAGACCAAGAGATGAATACACTAAGCAGATTCAGAAGGATGTATGTTGCAGTAGGTACTGGGAGATGAAGAAACTTGCACAGGATAGAGTAGCATGGAGAGCTGCATCAAACCAGTCTCAGGACTGACGACCACAACAACAATGGCAAATTTATTTATTTTGCCATTCCTGTCGCCCCAGGTTATGTGTCCGCCATTGATCTGGGAATAGTGTTACTTGGTTACGCGTGTTATCGCGCTTTATCTGTTTGTGTATCGTATTTTCTGAGGTGGAGATTGGATAAAAGCCTAGTTTCTGCCTAGACAAGTGAGGAAAACTGCCTAATACCCACGCGGAAGCTGGCGGATGTACTGGATCAACGGTCTTCCAAGTTACCTCACTGCACGTTAAGCTATACCAGCAATCTTACATCAGTATTTCAGTATGACTATCGTAAACAATGGCTAAGCGTGCACGTAATCCAGGTGTTGTAAAATGACTCGTTCCCATATCTTGTCACGTATCATGAAGCCCTATGAAGTGATTTGCGAAGCACAGAAAGACACGCTGATTTAAAGACACATACGATAAACGGAATATGGTGGGAACTGTAGTCTTTTTACAGCTTTCCCTGAAGTCACTCCTACGATTTTTGCAGTTTTCTGGAATATCACAGCTACCACTTTGTATTCAGGAAGAAACCTACTCCGCGCGTTTCAATTAGCACAGGCTTTAAAGTTTTACATTCGGTCTTCAGTTCGTTCTAATGTTTTCTTGGTTGTCGACAGCGGCAGTCCGTCGTTTACGATTTATTGCCATTCGATATCATTGGCTTCTTTATGTAGAGCTTACGGTACTTTGTCTCCTTTTCTTTCTGCTAGCGTCTTTGTAAGATGTTAATACTGTATTGATTTATTCGTTTCTGTCATACTGACTGCTGATTTTGTATGTTACAGAGACTGTATAATCCTTGGGAATGATTACTCCGCCTCTATTAGAATAAATATTTCTGCGTAGCAAGGATATTTCAAATTCCGTAAAATTTTGTTAAAAGTAAGAAGAGCGTCCAAATGTAATACGCCTATAATATTTGCACTGACTATAATCTGCAAAAGACAGGCAGCCATTACCTTCTCCAAAGCCAGACAAGCCATCGTGCACTGTACAGGAAAGGAAACAACCGTATTAGACGAGCATTTTCGAAGCGAAGCAGTCAATGGAAGTCGTGGATTGAATGCGAACAGCCACAGCTACTGCTAATTGCAGGAAACTCCTGCGGAACTGGTAGCGTTTTTTGTCCGGCTTCGACCGCTGTAGCTCCTGTCCGTCGTCTACTAAATAGGTGTTTCGCGGGCGATGACGAATAAAGAACTAACGAAAGCAGTATTTCAGTACATAGCGTTCTATGACATAATCAGCTGATACTAAGAGATAGCTTTATCAGCTTTTTTACTTAATTGTAGTTGATATTTTATGACGACGATGACAGTTACGATGATACTGATGACGTACGAAACGATTTGCGGCACCTTCTCCGTGATTTGTCCTCGATTACAGCAATTCAATTTCCCGAGTTTATGCTAGACAGGAGGGTTACAGTTTTAAGAACATTTTTCTGCCACGTTTCTTATACTGTTTCGTAACTAATGGATGTAATACGACGACAATTCGTACATAAAGAATATCCAGTCATATAAGGAACCGTGTAAGAATGCTACAAAATTAGGAGATAAAAGTTTTGTGCTTTGGACAACAAGCCATTTGTCGTACGTCAACACCAATAGAAATACTGTAGTCTATCTTCCTCACGGACGCCTGGTCATACCATCATGTCATCCTCTCTACTGCCGATGTGTTTACTAACAATATGTTTCTCCTCTACCGAGGAAATGAATCCTAAGAAACCATCTCTTGAAGTGCTTCCTCGACGGTGTAAGATCATCCAGTTCTCTCTGTGTCATGAACATGTGTTCGTCCGTTCTTTAACATCAGGTTCCACTTTCGGACACTGACCATATTAGCAACACTTCATCCACAGAGGGCGGCAAGTCTTACGGGAAAATTATAGAATAACACATTTTCCTTTTCTAAATCGAGCCACGTACTTCTTATTGCCGTCGATGGGACGTGCAGTCTTGGCTCTGTTGCCGTAATCATTTTATATGTCGCGAATACAAGCGACAACTGATCTACGTGAAACTGCATTAGTTTGTGTAGTTTAGAAAACCACGTGAAATCTAAGTTAGGATGTGTGGGCCGTTATTTAAGCTTAACTCAAGGTTATATGAATGTGAAATGTAGACGACAAACAGTAAGTAGACAAAAGAATACAAGACTTTAAAATGTAGTGTTACAGAATAATGCTTGTGATTACATAGGTAGATCGCATACTCGACTAACCGAAACTGACAGAAAAGTTTATCGAAGAACTTGATTAAAAGAAAGGTTAGGCTTACAGACAGATTTTGAAGCTTCGAGATATTGGTAATTTGATAAGGAAGGGCAGTAGTGAGAATGGGAAGAGGGGGGGGGGGGAGATTGTAGAGGGAGACCAGCTTTCAAATCGATGTAGGGGGCATTAGTTTCGTAGAGAAGAAGAGACATGGACAGCATACACTAACGTGGAAACCTGGTTGAAACCATCTTTCAGGCTGAAGAAAGTACACTACTGGCCATTAAAATTGCTACACCACGAAGATGACGTGCTACAGACGCGAAATTTAACCGACAGGAAGATGATGTGATATGCAAATGAATAGTTTTTCAGAGCATTCACACAAGGTTGGCGCCGGTGGCAACACCGACAACGTGCTGACATGAGAAACGTTTCCAACCGATTTCTCATACACAAACAGCAGTTGACCGGCGTTGCCTCGTGAAACATAGTTGTGATGCCTCGTGTAAGGAGAAGAAATGCGTACTATCACGTTTCCGACTTTGATAAACGTCGGATTGTAGCCAATCGCGATTGCGGTTTATCGTATCGCGACATTACTGCTCCTGTTGGTCGAGATCCAATGACTGTTAGCAGAATATGGAATCGGTGGGTTCAGGAGGGTAATACGGAACGCCGTGGTGGATGCCAACGGCCTCGTATCACTAGCAGACGAGGTGACAGGCATCTTATCCGCATGGCTGTAACGGATCGTTTACCCACGTCTCGATCCCTGAGTCAACAGATGGGGTCGTTTCCACGGCAACAACCATCTGCACGAAAAGTTCGACGACGTTTGCACAAGCATGGACTATCAGCTCGGAGACCATGGCTGCGGTTACCCTTGACGCTGCATCACAGACAGGGGCGCCTGCAATGGTGTACTCAACGACCAACCTGGGTGCACGAATAGCAAAACGTCATTTTTTCGGATGAATCCAGGTTCTGTGTACAGCATCATGATGGTCGCATCCGTGTTTGGCGACATCGCGGTGAACGCACATTGGAAGCGTGTATTCGTCATCGCCATACTGGCGTATCACCCGGCGTGATGGTATGGGGTGCCATTGGTTACACGTCTCGGTCACCTCTTGTTCGCATTGACGGCAGTTTGAACAGTGGACGTTACATTTCAGATGTGTTACGACCCGTGGCTCTACCCTTCATTCGATCCCTGCGAAACCATACATTTCAGCAGGATAATGCACGACCGCATGTTGCAGGTCTTACACGGGCCTTTGTGGATATAGAAAATGTTCGACTGCTGCCCTGGCCAGCACATTCTCCAGATCTCTCACCAATTGAAAACGTCTGGTGAATGGTGGCCGAGTAACAGGCTCGTCACAATACGCCAGTCACTACTCTTGATGAACTGTGGTATCGTGTTGAAGCTGCATCGGCAGCTGTACCTGTACACGACATCCAAGCTCTGTTTCACTCAATGCCCTGGCGTATCATGGCCGTTATTACGGCCAGAGGTGGTTGTTCTGGGTACTGTTTCCTCAGGATCTACGCACCCAAATTGCGTGAAAATGTAATCACATGTCAGTTCTAGTATAATATATTTGTCCAATGAATACCCGTTTGTCATTGCATTTCTTCTTGGTGTAACAATTTTAATGGCCAGTGTACATTACTTTCAGCTGCTCATAGTGGTAATGCGGTTGAATTCCTGTTTATTTAGCTGTCCTGTAGCTAATGATGGCTCAGAAAAATACACAGTTGCGTATGAACGATCGGTTGAAATCGGCTATAACAATAAGAATACGGAAAATCTTACTGATCAAGTTCTGCACCTCGTGGTAGTAATTATGTAAGAGAAATCTTATATCTGTCCTTCCAAAATGTCACACTGGAAGTGTGATATTTCTCTTCTCACATAATACAAAACCTATACACGCACACAGATACGCACATACCGATGTTCTGTTGGAGCTGCTGTAGAGGGACATTGTGTATGCGGCACGTATCCTTTCTGACAAGAATACTGCTGTTACTCACTTCCACTGTAGGTCTGTGCTGTTCGTGTACGTGATATGAATGTCGAGAATGGGCTGGACTTTTTTACATCTCCTTCTGTTGATAAAAATTACTAAAAAAACTAGTTATAACCTATACGTGAGTAATTTTCTAATAAAACAGAACTTATATTTAGTAAAACATGTCAGTATGTTGGAGAAATATTTTAGCTCTTGGCTGATATCGCTAGAGAGTACGGCATAGTGATGGCACGGCTCGTGAAGGAGGATTCTCTAAGACTTCTGAAGAAGGTCGGATTTCATAAAGCTGGTATTTCTTCAGTGATTTTGATAGCATTGATACAGAAGAAAAACAAAATTAAAGATACCATGTTATGGCAAAAATTGGCTCCTTGCTTACATGTGGTATTAGTCGCATAGTGATGTGTTTTGTTGTTTCTGTGAGATCTAATTCGAAATGGGCCCCTAAGAGCACGCAATGTTTTTGGAGCTCCCGCCCTGTTAAACTGATGTTGAATTATACCAAAAACTACCCAGACTCAGATGGCCAAAAATGTCGCCGTTATGTAATTAGCACGTATGTCACTGAAGAGACCTGCTTGTGAAGGGAATCTCAATGTAGCCAAGACAGTGGCTGTTCAAGCTATATCTGGAACAGCAACTAAACATACACATAGACTAGACTGGAGGACAGAGGTAAATTCCTGGAATGGAGATTTTCCAACGGCGAAGACGTCCACACAGCGGTTCACGAATGGCTCCGTGACTAAGGAACGGATTCCTGTCTTCAGGTAATTGAATGAGCGATACAACGTTCCGACCGTTGGTTATAGAGACTTGGTGACTATGTTGAAAAATGGTATCATGTATTGCTCGGAAGTGTGCGAGGTGTGGCTATAAAATAAGGGAATTATTGCTGCAAAACGTTTTATTTAAACAATATAGACGTTTAGTTATTGTCACCCTCAGTTACTCCCCTCCTTTATCCCTGCAACTCTCCGTGATGCTGGAAAACTTCCTCTGTGAGCTCCTTGAGGACGAATGCCGTTTCTTCCTTCACTGTTTCAACGGACTGAAATTTTGTTCCCTTTAATGCAGATTTGATCTTGGGGAATAGATAAGTCACACGGTGCTAGAACAAGCGAATAAGATGAGTGGGATGCTGTACTTCGCTAGAAACCTCTTAACAGACAACGTGGTATGAGCTCGTGCATTGTCTTCACACGAATACGTGACTCTTGTTCTTCCACAGTTCGGGTCTTTTTCTGTTATTTTCTCACGGAGTTGAGCAATAACTTCGAAGTAGTAATGCTGATAACTAGTTTGACATTCAGGAACCCAGTAAAGAAGCAAAATTCCATGAATATCGGCAAAAATCATCATCGTTTCAAATCTTGATTTGCTCATTTCGGCCCTTCGATTGCATGGACTGGCGACTATTTTCTGGGTCATAAGTGAAAAACCAAGATTAGTCACATGATATCACTCTTTCGAAGAAATTAGGATCATTTTCACTAGTATTCAAAGTGCCAGTACAAACATTTTCACGAGCTTCTTTTTGTTCGATCGTGAGAATTTTCGACGCCTGTTTTACACACACTATTCTCATGTCAAATTGGTTATGTAATATTTGCCATACGCATTCTTCGTCAATTTCTACAGTTTCAGCAATCGATCGAATACTCAAACAATGGTCAGATCGAATCAGATTACTCACGTTTTGTATATTTTCATCCGCTTTTAATGTTGAAGAGCGTGAATCATCTTCATCACCTTCTCGACCGTCTTGGAAACACTTGAACCACCGGAAAACCACATAAAAAGTCGTGTGATAAACAGTCCCCGCCATACACTTCTTTTAGTAAAAGATTTCAGTAGCAGTTTTTTCAAGTCTGACGTGAAACTTCACGATAATTCGTGCACTTATTATTTTGCAAGAAAAATATGTAATAATAGCCGTCACACAAACGAAGGCCACTCCCACACCGACATGTCTACATACGCCAGAGGTGCCGTTTTCGACTGAGAAGGCTTAACTCTTCACAGCTATTGGTCGTTCATTTTTTGCGCATGGGTACCTACTCTATGATAGAATCAGTCCCGTTTATAGTCACACCTCGTAGGGCACCATTCAATAAAAGTTGCTTGCCCTGCCATAACAATGTGTAACTTACTTTTTGAAGCCCTGTGGCAGTAATCACCACGACCCCGCCGCTAACATTACTGACTTTCGATTCGAAGTTAAGACATTCAAATCTTACTGTTGGCGAAATTTCAGTGTTTACTAGGAAGTAAGGAATTACTCCAGGAGAAAAGTTCTTTCAAATTCAACTGGTGACTGCTTTTGGTAATGGCCATGACAAATTCTGTATAAAAATTTGTCCCTTTTCCGTTTACTGTATGCGAGCCAAGCATGCGGGAAAATACACTACTGGCCATTAAAATTGCTACACGAAGAAGAAATGCGATGATAAACGGGTATTCATTGGACAAATATATTATACTAGAACTGACATGTGATTACATTTTCACGCAATTTGGGTGCATAGATCCTGAGAAATCAGCACCCAGAACAACCACCTCTGGCCGTAATAACGGCCTTTATACGTCTGGGCATTGAGTCAAACACAGCTTGGATGGCGTGCACAGGTACAGCTGCCCATGCAACTTCAACACGATACCTCAGTTCATCAAGAGTAGTGAATGGCGTATAGTGACGAGACAGTTGTTCAGCCACCATTGACCAGACGTTTTCAGTTGGTGAGAGATCTGGAGAATGTGGTGGCCAGGGCAGCAGTCTAACATTTTCTGTATCCAAAAGGCCCTTACAGGACCTGCAACATGCGGTCGTGCATTATCCTGCTGAAATGTAGGGTTTCCAGGGATCGAATGAAGGGTAGAGCCACGGGTCGTAACACATCTGAAATGTAACGTCCGCTGTTCAAAGTGCCGTCAATGCGAACAAGAGGTGACCGAGACGTGCAACCAATGGCACCCCATACCATCACGCCGGGTGATACGCCAGTAAGGCGAGGACGAATACATGCTTCCAATGTGCGTTCACAGCGATGCTGTAAACAGAACCTGGATTCATCCGAAAAAATGACGTTTTTCCATTCGTGCACCCAGGTTCGTCGTTGACTACTCCATCGCAGGCGCTCCTGTCTGTGATGCATCGCCAAGTGTAACCGCAGCCATTGTTTCCGAGCTGATAGTCCATGCTGCTGCAAACGTCTTCGAACTGTTCGTGTAGATGGTTGTTGTCTTGCAAACGTCCCCATCTGCTGACTCAGGGATCGAGACGTGGCTGCACGATCCGTTACAGCCATGCGGATAAGATGCCTGTCATCTCGACTGCTAGTGATACTAGGCCGTTGGGATACAGCACGGTGTTCCGTATTACTCCCTGAACCCACCGATTCCATATTCTGCTAACAGTCATTGGATCTCGACCAACACGAGCAGCAATGTCGCGATACGATAAACCGAATTGCGATTGGCTACAATACGACGTTTATCAAAGTCGAAAACGTGATGGTACGCATTTCTCCTCCTTACGCGAGGTATCACAACAACGTTTCACCATTCAACGCCGGTCAACTGCTGTTTGTGTATGAGAAATCGGTTGGAAACTTTCCTCATGTCAGCACCTTGTAGGTGTCGCCACCGGCGCCAACCTTGTGTGAATGCTCTGAAAAGCTTATCAAAATTTCGCGTCTGTAGCAAGTCATTTTCGTGGTGTAGCAATTTTAATGGCCAGTAGTGTATTTAAGATATAGGCCAGCGACGCAGGCTCTACAAGGGATGTTCAATAAGTAATGCAACAAATTTTTTCTGAAGGCAGGTACGCTGTATTTAAGATTCCTATACACCATATTATTCTCCACTCTTTTCGCTAAAAAAATCAAACGATCTCCTTTCAATGCGACGGTCTTATGCCACCTTAGTGGGAGGGCCTGTATGCCCGCGTGGTACCGCTCTGATGGTCGACGTCGTAGCCAACGTCTTTCTGCATCACTAACTTCCCCGTCATCCCAATAAGTGCATCCTTCATTGGGCCAAACGGATAGGAATTGGAAGGTGCGAGATCCGAGCTGTGGATTGGATGAGTACCCCAACTGGTGACGAGAGTATCAGCGCTACCAACAGAGACTTCTAGCTGTGCGGCGAGGTGTTTCATTGTGATCTGACTGTCACCTCGAATAAGAATTTCCAATATTTCAGGGTTCTCTCAGCTATGTGCGGCCGGCCGGCACGCGGGAGATGGGACAAGTATGCGCGACCTCCTTGCAATGATGATAGATGCCTCGCCTAACAACTCACCGTGCATTTGTTCACTGCAAGGGCTCCGTAGACATTCTGCAAGCGCCTATGATTGTCTGCGAACCCTGATATTCCGTCAAAAGAAACTCAATGATATTTCTCTTCTTGGGAAGCACGTCCGTTGCATGCGCCATTTTGAAGGCTAGTATAGCGCTGCCACCTGTCGGAACTTCATGAAATTATAGGGACTGAAGGGGGGAATATTCCACGATATCCCACAAGAAATCACGCATTAAACACAATGGAATTACAGGCATTGGCTGCAAGCGTGCATTGATGTAAATGAATGGGTAAAGTTGAAAATTTTCGCCTGATTCGAACCTGGGCCTCCTGCTTGCTAGGCAGATGCTGTGATCACTAAGCCATTTGGCCACGATAGTCATCGCACGTGCACGGATTACCCTAGCACGCCTCCGCTCAGATCCAAATTCTCAACACTACGAATGTAGTGGCCTTTGACCATTATCCTCATTAATCGCGGCATTTCGCCGATTCCTGTAAGAATACAGGCTAATATGCATCCGCACTGAAGAGATCATTGGCCTCTCTTCCACAGTATTCGCAAGTAAATGGTTCAAATGGGTGTGAGGACTATAGACCTAACGTCTGAGGTCATCAGTCCCCTAGACTTAGAACTAGTTAAACCTAACTTAACCTAAGGACATCAAACACATCCATGCCCGAGGCACGATTCGAACCTGCGACTGCAGCAGCAGCAGCAGCAGCAGCAGCAGCGCGGTTCCGGACTGAAGCGTCTGGAACCGCTCGTCCACACAGTATTCGCAGTTACCCTTCTTATCCAATTGCAACGCGATGTGATATGGCTAAAATGAAAAAAGAGTATAAGTGCCCATTGTAGAGAATAAGTTGCCCTCAAATGGTACGGGAAGGTGTGCTTGGTTAGCTAGTTGCAGCAGAGCGAGGCTTCTCTGTTGTGCTGGGTGTGCACGCGCCGAGGGATGCGAGGCTGGCGTCTGGCGGTCATCAGTATTCC
This sequence comes from Schistocerca nitens, assembly GCF_023898315.1. Classification (NCBI taxonomy): domain Eukaryota; kingdom Metazoa; phylum Arthropoda; class Insecta; order Orthoptera; family Acrididae; genus Schistocerca; species Schistocerca nitens. The sequence continues at coordinate 374,383,306 of NC_064614.1, read as the reverse complement.
GGTGTAGCGCCGCGGACACAGCCGAGACGTGAGGCCTCTGTCCTGCCTGCTTCCGTAAACTCCCGCCTCACACTCGCAAAGGGTGCTTCCGCCTGTGTGTTTCTCCCATGGTCGTGAATATCTCTCGCTCTTCGGCCTTGTTGTTTTTTCATGGCGAACTTTTACAGTACGAGAAACCTCCCTGTCTGCGTCCGTACATGCTCGACGATGTCACACGTGTCCTTGCACTCTTTCTGATCTTTGCTCTCGTGGCTGTGATCCATAAATCCTTCCCTTCGAAACAAAGACGTTGGGTTCGCAGAAAGAGAGGGAGAGAACAGTTACATTCGCATATCCTATCGTACTTCGCGACACCGAGCTACGGGTATAATGTCAAAGCCACTGCTATAAAACCGTTTACCTTCTGCGCGAAGTGCATCGAGGCGGTGAATACCTAAGAAGAAGGCGCTAGAGCGTTGCGATGAGTACTACCTTCCATGATGACAAGAATTTCGAAGCGAAACTAGTCCTGCGTTTGGCATATGTGCAATCTCATGTGTTCGTTAGGAAATAGGTCACCAGGGAACTGTATACTGCGGCCGTTACTAGTTGGGGTTACGCAGTAAGGCAATAGACTCCCCTCCGGAGGCGTTTAAGACTCCATCGGGCCATCCGAAGTTCATTTTCCATCGTTTTCCTAAACGTTACCTGACCATTATCAATCTTTGTTTCTCCTCTAATGACCTCAACGTCGATGGGAAGTTCCAGTTTTCCATTTGTGGCTGTTCTTGCCTCGTTGTGAAGCTATCCTCAACTGCAATCTGGAATTCACGTCGGATAACCCGGCTCGTGATTCAACCGTAGTTCTGACGTATATTCAGTAAACTAAGATGATAACCAGTATAGTCAAATTCATTAAAACGGTATGCTACTTCCCTGACGCTCTTGCCTTCGGCAAATCGAGGATAATCACCACCCTTGAAAATTCCTGTCACATTAAAACTGTTCATCAGATTGGGACTCGATTCTGGACTTCTGCCTTCTCGCGGGCAAATGCTCTATCGATTGAGCTTTCCAAGCACGGCTCATGACCCGTCCTCACAGCTTTACTTCCTTCCTTACCTCTTCTCCTGACTTCCAAATTTCTCAGAAGTTCTCCTGCGTACCTTGCGGGAGGCGTTGGCCAAGCCATTTTCCCCCAATGTCTTGCCTTTCATAAATGAAAGTCCTGCACAGTATACAGGTGAACTACGAAGTTTCGAACATGGTGTAAGAGACCCTGGGCCGGTCGTGAATCATGCTTGGATATCACAGGAGGCAGAACACTCACCCGCAGAGAGGCAAAGAACTCAACTTCGACTCTCGATCTGGCACACAGTTTTAATCTTCCAAGAAGTTTCCGATCTTTGCTCGCTCCTCCGCAGACTGTCACATTGGATTTAACGAGATAAATTAAACAAATTTTTTTGTACTCTCCCAGCACTACTCTACACTCGGCAAGTAGCTCCCCTCGTTTAAGTTTGTTCCACGTCATTGCAGGTGTTGAACTTAGTATTAGGCAAAAATTAAGTGTGACTCAGTAGCTCAGTCCAAATCTTTCATTAGACGCGACTTCGTCAGCGTGGGTGTCCCAGTTATCTAATCAAAATTTAACGTGAAATCCGAACTACCAGCCATTTCTAGGGAATTGTCACTTCACTGAGAGGTGAATTCCACGCTAAAGACTCAAAAAATTCGTGGTCCGATCAGGATTCGATTGCGCGACCGTTCCTTACGCGCTGCAACAAGCACGTTAATAACCACTCGTTAGAGACGCTCCGCTTTTTTCAGTTACCTAACCTAGTGAGGAGTGTGGCTGATTTGAAAATCGTGTCGTTGTACAGCTCTTCTTTTTTTTTCAGCCAGATCCCCGTGAGATGGCTGGGAGTAAGACATATAATCTCTCCACTGATCATATTTCAGCTAGGATTTCCAGTTCTAGAACCTGTGTTGACAGAAGGGAAACCTCCCGGAAACTTTAGCTGGAACCAAGGTGGGTAAAACAACATCCAAATCGGTATCTGACTGTGTCTGGCGGAAGGTAGTTATGCTCTCTCTCTCTCTCTCTCTCTCTCTCTCTCTCTCTTCTCTTCTCTTCTCTTCTCTTCTCTTCTCTTCTCTTCTCTTCTCTTTTCTTTTCTCTTCTATTAAGAAAGTCGATGACTAGCTCGTCATGTCATGTTGCGTACCTCGGATTCAACTAATCGCCAGCTAATGATAGCACATCTACTGTAAGCTATTGCGGAACGATCGTTTTCGATTTTTTGCATTTTAATACCATGAAATTAATAAAAGAAATTTCGAACGCAAGTAAATAATCGCGCAGCAACGAAAAAAGCACATAGTACATAGCAAGCTGCTTTGCTTTGAACTTTTTCCGCGTCCTCTAACAATCTTATCTGACAGGAATCCCATACCGCGCAACAATACTTCACAAGAGGACCGACGAGAGTAGTCTGGGCAGTCTTTAATCTACAATGAAGGCTTTCAAGATCGGATGTCATAGTTACTGATGAATCTTCCGTGATGTATGGCCGTGGTCGAAGAAACCTTTCCGTTCCTGACGTTTCGTCCAGAGCCACGCTGGTAATCTTCGGTGGTGCTCCTGGGGAGGCTCAGTCTTGCCGAGGACGAGTGCAATGTCGGAGAGCTACAAAAAAGCTGTGTACAGTCAGTGTGCTCCAGTTTACCCGTTATCAGCAGAGATAATCTTCATCAGAGATAAAACTTAACTATCGACTGACGCCTGTCAACGATAAAAGATTATCCATCGATTCTTCAGAGCCACTGTCCATATATCGTTGAGTCTTCATGGCTTCTTCATTCCTGTTAAAATTGTCACTATGCATATATATTTCGATGGTCTCTCCATATAGTCGTGGATAATAATTTGACAATAGTAGAATAAATTTTGGGTTTGGAAAACCAGTATTTCCTGACTGAAGAGCATGCTGTAGTAGGCGACTGTATAGAAAAGCCATCGAAATATATAACCGTAGTGATAATTTTATCAGAAAATAATAAGCCATGAAACTCAATGATATAATGGACTAGCTCTGCAAAGTCAATAAATAAGTTTATCCTTGACAGGCGACTGCTGATAGTTAAGTTTATCAGTGGTGAAGATTATATCTGCTGATCATGTGTAAATTCGACCACGCGCATTTTACACAGTATTTGCATTGCTCTCCGACGTCCGACTCGTCACTGGACAGGACTCAGCGTCGCCAGGAATACCTCCGAAGCTGTCCAGCGCAGATCTGGACGCAACGTCAGGAACCGAAAAGTTCAGCGTCTGGTCTCTTTAATAGACCTGTTGCGTCGTACGCCACCAATCAAACGCAGTCTTGGGTTTGTTTTCTCTGTAACATTATCTATGTGATCGTTCCAGTTTAAGTTATTCTTAATTGTAATCCCTAAGTATTTTGTTGAATTGATAGGTTTTAGATTTGTGTGATTTATCGTGTAAACGAAATTTGACGGATTCCTTGTAGCGCTCATAAGGATGACATCACACTTTTCATTATTTAGGGTCAACATCTTCGCACCATACGAATGTCGTCTGAATCATTTTACAATTGGTTTTGCTCTTCTGATGGCTTTACTAGACGATAAATGACAGAAGCATATGCAAACAATCTCCTAAATCGTTTTAATAGGCCACTGCTGTTTGACTCGCTGACTTTCCGTCGGTTACTACAAACTGTTACTTTTCTGACAGGAAATCACGAATCCTGTCTCACGACTGAGACAATATTAAACAGACACACAATTTGCTTGGAAGTCACTTGTCAGGAAAGTTTTCGAAACCTTTCTGGAGATCTATATATCGGTTAATATTTTTTATTTATTGCTTTATTTCTCTGCAAGTTTGTGCTACAGTCATCAGCTACACGCAGCAAAGTCAGAACATGAGAAACAAATGCCGCTCTTTGTTTTAGGTTTTATTGCCACTGACACTGAACTTTGCTTCACAAGTTTTGCTTTTTATGATGTTGTTGTTGTGGTCTTCAGTCCAGAGACTGGTTTGATGCAGCTCTCCATGCTACTCTGTCCTGTGCAAACTTCTTAATCTCCCAGTACCTACTGCAACCTACATCCTTCTGAATCTGTTCAGTGTATTCATCTCTTGGTCTCCCTCTGCGATTTTTACCCTCCACGCTGCCCTCCAATACTAACTTGGTGATCCCATGATGCCTCAGAGCATGTTCTACCAACGGATCCCTTCTTCTAGTGAAGGTGTGCCACAAATTTCTCTTCTTTACAATTCTATTCAGTACCTCTTCATTAGTCATGAGATCTACCCATATAACCTTCAGCATTCTTCTGTAGCACCACATTTCGAAAGCTTCTATTCTCTTCTTGTCCAAACTATTTATCGTGCATGTTTCACTTCCATACATGGCTACACTCCATACAAATACTTTCAGAAACGACTTCCTGATACTTAAATCTATACTCGATGTTAACAAATTTCTCTTCTTCAGAAATGCTTTCCTTGCCATTGCCAGTCTACATTTTATATCCTCTCTACTTCGACCATCATCAGTTATTTTACTCCCCAAATAGCAATACTCATTCACTACTTTAAGCGTCTCATTTCCTAATCTGATTCCCGCAGCATCACCCGACTTAATTCGACTACATTCCATTATCCTCGTTTTGCTTTTGTTGATGTTCATCTTGTATCCTTCTTTCAAGACACTGTCCATTCCGTTCAGCTGCTCTTCCAAGTCCTTTGCTGTCTCTGACAGAATTACAATGTCATCGGCGAACCTCATATTTTTTATTTCTTCTCCACGGTTTTTAATACCTACTCCGAATTTTTCTTTTGTTTCCTTTACTGCTTTCTCAATATACAGATTGAATAACATCGGGGATAGGCTACAACCCTGTCTCACTCCCTTCGCAACCACTGCTTCCCTTTCATGCCCCTCGACTCTTACAACTGCCATGTGGTTTCTGTACAAATTGTAAATAGCCTTTCGTTCCCTGGATTTGACCCCTGCCACCTCCAGAATTTGAAAGAGAATATTCCAGTCAACACTGTCAAAAGCTTTCTCTAAGTCAACAAATGCTAGAAACGTAGGTTTGCCTTTTCTTAATCTATTTTCTAAGATAAGTCATAGTAAAAAATGGTTCAAATGGCTCTGAGCACTATGGGACTTAACATGTGAGGTCATCAGTCCCCTAGAACTTAGAACTACTTAAACCTAACTAACCTAAGGACATCACACACATACATGCCCGAGGCAGGATTCGAACCTGCGGTCGCTCGGTCCCCAGGCCACTCCGGCTGGATAAGTCGTAGTATAATGAGTATGATAGTAGCTGAAACATGTCACGAATTAATGCAGTAAATAAATAAAATAGGAATACTAAGTTGCCTAGACGGTATTATTGACAGTAGCTGGAAATGCGGTACCCTGACTGAAGAGCGGCAGCTTGTTGTTGCCGGCAGAGGGGAGAGTGCGGGCAGAGGGGGGACAGGTAGGCGCGGTGGCCGTCATTAGCATGCGGGCTGGCGCCCCCTGCTCACTCGGCCACGCGGCTAATCGAGACCACTTTAGCCAGCGGTACGGCAAGCCCAGACCACGCCGCAGCGCGCTTAAAACGCCCCGTGTGTCTGCACACACCTCGCCGCTGACGTGTTCTGCCGCGTGCCGAGGGGAAAGCTCCCCCGCAGCTAATTAGCGATATGCCAAGGAGTAAAGGACTTAAATGGCTACATCCCTACGCTTATCGGATCTTCTTTTCCGGCTTGGGAAGTCCACATTTTTCAATAGTGCTATCAAATGCTGTGGTTTGCTGCTTGCTATTCCGAAATCAATTGCATATGATGGCAACATAATAAATTGTGATCGTAAACATGCGAAAACCGATTGACGCTAAAGCACAGAAACTTGATGTCCCAAATGGGTCCGGGATGTAATGGGTCCGGGATGATTGGGTCTTAGCATCTATTCGACAATGCCAGGTTTTGTAAGCGATGACATCACGATCGGCAAATGATTCCGATCCAGGTAGAGACGCATTCTCACATCGGACAATAGCAAGAGTAAACCATCCACTTCCAGTACTCCCTGTAGCAACGCCAATACTGAAATTAACTCGACATCCACGGAAAAAAATCGGTCCATTCAATATGACACTTTGTGCAGTTCCATTTGTGCCCAGTACAGGGAGTACTGGAAGTGGATGGTTTACTCTTGCTATAGTCCGATGTGAGAGTGCGTCTCTACCTGTAGCGTATATGCAGCGTAGCGCGCATCCTATGCGGCTATATAAGCACCGACATGTAGGCAAGGGAGTAGTGTAGCATTCGTGTCTTTCCGACCTGTGTGTGATTAATGCGGAAACGTGGATTACAGCGACATTATTACCAAATGCGACCAAACAGGACCAACGGGCTGTTATTCTTTTCCTGGTTGCCGAAGAACAAACACCGGTAGACATCCACCGGGATAATGAAGAACGTGTATGAGCAGCATGTCTGTCGAAAACCACGATTCTGGAATAGTACGGCAACTTCCGTCCTGGGTGCTGCTGTTTTGTATTAATGCACGTCCCCACATCGCAAATGTCGCAACGCAGACGTTACGCCAACTCACGTGGGAGACACTCAGGCACTCGCTCTGTGGTCTTGATCTCTTCCCATGCGGTTATCAAATCTTCGGTCTCTTATAAAAGGCCTTGGACGGTCGACGATTTCTGTCGGGAGAGGGTGTACGGCAGGCAGTTACGAAGTTCTTCACGCACCACGACACGGTGTTTTATCAAATGGCTATCTTCACCCTAGAACGTCGGTCGGATGACTTCCTCAAACCGCCGGCCGAGGCGACCGAGCGGTTCTAGGCGCCACAGTCTGGAACCGCGCGACCGCTACGGTCGCAGGTTCGAATCCTGCCTAGGGCATGGATGTTTGTGACGTCCTTAGGTTAGTTAGGTTTAAGTAGTTCTAAGTTCTAGGGGACTTACGACCTCAGAAGTTAAGTCCCATGGTGCTCAGAGGCATTTGAGCCAACTCCCCCAAACCTCATGGCGATTTGGTCTGACTGGCAAACCGATTATGGACTGTACGGACTTCGAACGGAAAGTTGCCGATCGCCCCTTTCACAATGCTAGGAACAATGAACGATTAAACATTGTTAAAGTGTGTTTCTCATAGACTACACTGTCATGAAAACGGTTGCGTAAATCTGCAGAGTTGGCGCTTTTTAGTGTACAGATCAACCAAACGAGGCAGTTCGAATCAGAGAGAAATTCTTCTAACTCAGAATGTGTTGTTGTGTATTAGGTTAAACAAACGTTAAACGGTCATTTAGTTCTAGAAGATAATATTAATAGTAATAATAATAAACCCGTGTGGCTCAACTGCGTTGTGCAACTCTTTCAATTGGACGCCACTTCCGCAACTTGGGAGTCCCCATCATATGTACCCCACTGAAACTACCGGGTAAAGGGGACCTACAGTGCAATGTTCAATCCGAACCACATGTCGTTTCTGGAGAACCTTCACACCATTGTGATTTGAACGGTTAAAATCAAATTGAAGTATTCGGTTATCGGCCAGTGATTCGATCCAGTGGGCTATCTGTTTCCAGGCACGCGCATTACCATTACACCGGGCCTGTTCCTATCAAACATAAAAGAATAATTTGTGCATTATCTAGGCTAGTTGCAGTCGTTTGCTTTCTCACGAACTGTGAGAGAACACGACCAGTTAGTTTCGCTAGTGGACAGTGCACCAAATATCATTCAGTTTCGAAGTCGGAATTACGTTGAACGCTTGTACTGCCAACCGGTTTTCTGGCAGAGGAGAACGTCTTGTGTGACCACCTCCAAGTCCCAGTTTCATGCTATTTCTTTTTTCTGCTGACCATATAGTTACCATTGTTTTAAATAATGTTAACTCAGTCTATGTTGGTTATTTAAATTACTTGCGTGAAAAGAAGTGAACTGCTACTGTCACGCCAAATTGTTCGTCGGATGTGAATAGAAATAAAAAAATGTTTATATATACGTCGTGCTTGAAGTGGTGCACATTAAAATATTACTTACAAAGATAAGAAAAACTTAAATACGTTCTGGCAGTTTTTTTTACAAAATTACGCCTGTGGCGACGGCCAATATCCTAAATCCTCACTTCACGTGACGCTGTAGAGACGTTTGGTATTTAATAATACGACACTGGTCCGAAGGTTACTGATCGATAACTTGACGTCTTCATCTCTTCTCGACAGCTGACTACACACTGGTGACGTAATTCTTTTTTCCACAACAACGATTAGAATCGACCTTACTGGTAGTATGTCCCTGTACTGGTGTCCGATAAAGTCTGACCTAATAATGATCTGACTGCTGACGGAGTGTTCAGCCTTAGCACAAAATTCTTCACGTTTTACGTCGCGTTGTTCTCTTCCGATTCTTTGTTGTGTTTGACTCACAGTTTATTTGTATTTTGGTGTTGTGTGTCATTCACGTCATTGATGTTAAGGTAGACTACAGTGTGTGCTAGATTCAAGTCACGTAGAAAATCAATATTGAACACAATTTTATCGACTTGAGTGGTGAAGGTAGTAAAACTTTCGAGCAACGAATTCAAATGTTCAAATCTGTGTGAATTCCTAAGGGACCAAACTGCTTAGGTCTTTGATCTCTAGACTTACACACTACTTAAACTAACTTATGATAAGAACAGCGCACACACACACACACACACACACACACACACACACACACACACACACACACACACACACACACACACACACACACACGAGGGAGGACTCGAACCTCCGGCGGGAAGGACCGCGCAGTCCGCGAGAGGACGCCTCAATCCGCGCGTCCGCGCGGCTACTCAGCGCGGCGAGCAACGGATTTATTATTTCAAATGCAACGTCTTGCCCCTGAAAAACCATTCGAAAATCTCAATGGAACTGCTTCTCTGGCGAAGTGCTAAGTCGATCACTCGACGAGAGATGCTGGACAGTAAGCAAACTCCGCGAACTGCTCGCAAATGGATGATTATCTAAAGGACACGAGATACTGAAAACGTGTACAACACAAATCAGCGATGTCGGTCGCACACTATAGCCTATAGCAGCTGCGTTTCTCTGTAGAGTATACCACGACCCATTCGTAAGAACGAAGTCAGTGTGTTTTACAAACTATTTACGTATAAACTTTACTGTAATACTGCTATTTCTGATAAAGGGTCATAAAAATTTAACTAACAGAGAAAGTCGCTCGCATAGGTGACATCATCACAGTATTTCTGTTGCATATGTGCTTCTATTCTTTTACCCATGTATCAACGACGTCCGCCATTCCGTTGTTGTCGGTCACATTCCGCTTAATCATCAGTCATATGACAGCGCCGCGGAATAAAACGCAACGAGGATTAAAACGCAGACATTTAAACAGTTGTTTCAGCCTATTACCAAAAGGAAGCAACGGTATGACTGCAAGAACCATTACAGAAATTATTGTACTATTAATTAAGAAGTTGCAGTGCCATACAGTACTGCTAAATAATTATTTTTACTCCTCAACGTAACGTCGTGTGCAGTCTTGAAGCAGGAATTGCGCAACTTCCAGAAGCTGCGAAATTTTGTGTACTTTGCCGTTGTTGCAGCTCGAATACACATCGTCAGTCGGCGTAACAGGTGTGGGCTGAGATTTTTTGCTGTAGGGTGCTGCCTCGGGTGAACGCCGAGTTCCGGACCACGTGTTCCGACCGACGTGGAACGGAAACCGTTAGTGGCATGCCGAGGCGTCGCCGGTGCGGTTGTAACTGCTTCCTGCCGAGCGGAGTCCCAGGTATATTAACAAAAACTCGACCAAGAGAAGATACTGGACAGCGTAAGAAAAGATAAACATCGAATAACACTCCGTTGTTTGTGTTTTGAGTTTGGATTCATACCCTATCGTCATCTTCAGAATAATGACGAAGCATCGAAAGAGTGACTTAGCAAAAGCAGTATATCGTGCGTATGATTTTAGGTTGTGACCAGACGAAAGATCCAAAATGTGTCTCAGTAATTTATGTTCAACGAAAAAGCACAGAGACACGCATTTTGAAGGAGTCCAAATGAATTGGGTATTTTTGCAATACTGCTACCCAAATTAACTATGTAACAGCGATTTTTTACCTTCGCCTTTTACACCTTTCATTGTTTTCTTCATGTATATCATTTACGACCTGATTTCCTTCACCTAGTTATAGCTTAAGGAATCCTGAAACCATCAGGAGAGTCCCCACCCTGCACGCTTTAATTGCACACATTGAAGAAGATTAAGACAGTACTCGGAACACAATGCTACTTGATAAAGTAGAATGCCAGAGCGATTTGGAATATTGTATCACATATAGCTTAGCACTAATGTGGATTATTGCGAAAATCCCGGAATGCCACACGCTTTCTATACTGACTATACAGCAGTTCACAGACTTAAGTGATTACGGTGTTAAAGATTAAATTAAACGTCTAACCGACGAGTGACTGATCAAATAATAAACAACTGAGTTATAACCTGACAATTAATCGATAACCGCAGAGTTTTACAAATAATTCGCTTGACTGCTGGCCTGAATTGTAGTCCAGTTGACTTAGAAGCAAAGCCCTCGGCTCGAGAGGAATGGCGCGTGTATAGATTTCGGTTTCCCGTGGTTTCCCCAAAGTACGTGAGGCGAATATCGGATTATTACACTACAAATGGCTCTGCCCAATTTCTCACCCATCCTTATCGAACTAAAAAAAATGATCTGTCTCTGATGACATCGACGTCGACAGGACATTTAACTCAATTGCCCTTTATTCTTTCGGTTATCTGACCTGTGAGCTTGTAACACACCATTTCCTGTCAGCGTCAGTCGTCATATTACAATCTGGTGTAGACGCTGGAGCCTGTACCAGGGAGCCAGAGATCATGGGCCGATCTTTCCTTAGTCCACGAAAGTAGTTGTGCTCTGGACCGACCAGTTTAATTTCTCGGGCGAGTAACATTATTGTAGTAGTCAGCGTTTTCCAGCACCTGCTGGAAGTAATCTGCTTGACAGGAAGTAGTACATTACAGAGAAATTCTGCTAGCGGCAGCAGGAAATTCTGTTATTGAGATTAATTGGCTGAAAGGAATAAATGATAACAATGATTTCGCAGAGTGGCTTAAAGCTTGCGGGCTCTGGAAGCCAGCCGCCAGCCCTCATGTGGCGCAGGAGGGAAATGGTGTGCCCTCTGAGGACGGCGTTTGAAAACATGGTTCAGATGGCTCTGAGCACTATGGGACTTAACATCTAAGGTCATCAGTCCCCTAGACTTAGAACTACTTAAACCTAACTAAGGACATCACACACAACCATGCCCGAGGCAGGATTCGAACCTGCGACCGTAGCAGCCGCAGCAGCCGCATGGTTCCGGACTGAAGCGCCTAAAACCGCTTGACCAACGGCGTTTGAGTTTTAAAGTGTTTATTATTTCGGAAGTTGAGAATAAGCGATCATGATCAGCCATGCTGCTCTTCAAATGCGAAAAGACCACAAGAATGGAAAGTGCCTTCTCCTTTACAGACGTGGAATTCAGCCATTTTCCAGTTTGTCTCAGCGAGTGTTGCGTTTTAGTGAACGTGGACGTGCTTGGGTCACATGGCAGAGCATGGAGCCTTCAGCTAGCTGGAATGATGTAAGTGACTAGTTTGGCGAGCTTTAATTGAAGTCAATACATTACATTTATTTCCACGGATATTTGATTGTGTTTTGTGCGACTTTTTCGCTATTGAATTCAAATACTTATTCTGTTTTATCTCTCGAGATTATTGGCGGAGGTTGTTAAGAGCCAGCAGGAGGCAGTGTGTGCAATGTTAGGCAGGATCTCGGAATGTCTTGTAAATTAGATTGCTACGGGGCGTTATTAATTGAGGATATTTCAAATGCCAGACCAGTGGTCTGTCCGTGGTTTTCCGCTCACATAAGAAAACGCCATCTGCTTGCACGTTTTTGTGTGATTTCTTCGTTTTGCACTGGCGATTCTGGCCTAAGCCTACATTGCTTTGCAGAACTATGCCTTTTTTTAATGTCAAACACAACTCAGTATACTACTACCACTGTTTCTATGTATCCATCTGACTAAAGAGGTGTCGTGTGTTTTACTTTGTGTTGCTAAGTTTGCCATTACTTTTACTTTGATCTAATATTTTTTCTGCATTTTTTCATTTCTGTATTATTCCATTTAATAACGTTACTTTGTATTTACTCAATGTGTAAGAGAAATGAAGGAGCAGTGACGGATATGAAAATCTAAGAGAGAGTAGCTGGGGAGGGGGCAGGAGGACATAAAGATAAGTAAACTGTGAGTGCTATTTTATTTGGTCACTAACTATTGAGCGTGTGTTAGTTTTCTTCAAAAACGGGGATGCGTCTGTCTGTACTGATTCTTACAATGTTCAGATCTTTTTCTATAATGTTTGGTGTGTGGTACCCCCGCGTAAGGTGGTCTGCAAATGTTCGATCTAGAACAAGTCAAATTTTAAATATCTTTGATTACAGACCAATGGGGATGTTTTCAAAAATGGTTCAAATGGCTCTGAGCACCATGGGACTTAACTGCTGTGGTCATCAGTCCCCTAGAACTTAGAACTACTTAAACCTAACTAACCTAAGGACATCACACACATCCATGCCCGAGGCAGGATTCGAACCTGCGATCGTAGTGGTCACGCGGTTCCATACTGTAGCGCCTAGAACCGCTCGGCCACTCCGGCCGGCGGGGATGTTTTATTTCAATAAAACGAAACGAGTTTTGTGACAAAGACGCATATTATTGTAGTTCCAAACTCAGAGCAGGCCACGGAAGGCCCAAGGGTACCGACCGACTGCCGCGTCATTCTTAACCGACAGGCGTCACTGGATGCCGATATGGAGGGCATGAGATCACCACACCGCTCTCCGGGCCGTTATCAGTTTTCGTGACCGAAGCCGCTACTTCTCAGTCAAGTAGCTCCTCAGTTGGTCTCACAAGAGCTGAGTGCACACCGCTTAACAACAGCGCTCGGCAGGTTACTGATTTTTGAGAAGTGATTAGATTAATCGTGTCTCGCGAGTCAAAGCAAGACTAACTACTCTTACTTCAGAGTGCTGTAAATGGTGTGGAAGTGCAGAGAGTTAGTCTGGCTTAGCCAGTAAATGATTGCGAGTACATCTGAGGAGCAATACGTCGCATAATTTGTCTCGCCCGCCGTATATGGCGAAGAGTGCGTGGATGATGGTCGTAGCTCCGACTGTAATTTCGCGAAACGCAACGACAGTTCCGGGGACGGACTTGCGGACAGTTTCAATTTCAGTGTTATACCCACAACATATTTCAGTACTTTCAATAAAAATGGACAGCATAGGAATACGAAACCAATAGGTACAAACGTGTTTACATTGGCCTCAATGTGTTGTATAATGTCAAACACACAGTAATGTTAGCGTAAATCATGAATCACTGTCACCTCCAGAAGCGGAAGGCCTGCCCTGCCGCTGCGGTGGGGTTCCCGACTGCCGCAGGCAGCTATCCGTTACAAAGGTGTTCCATGAAAGGCGTCCGTCCCCGGGACGCGGCAAACAGCCCCCGCGTGTTTGCAGGCGACCCTCTGCACGGCCCGCACCTGTGGGTCCCCTCGCAACCGAACTATACTATTATCCCCGGCCTTACGTCACCTTCTCGGGTATCTGCTAAATGCCACGGCGCGCTACACAATAACACGGATATGGCGCGTGAAATTGTGTCTGCGGTACAGCTAATGGCTCGTTTATAATCCCATACCCGGCAGAGGAGGCATCGGAGAGACGCAAGCACGAGCCTCTGCCCGCGCAAGCTGAATTTGGCTCCAGTGTGTCACTGCACCATGAGAAACACCTAGCCGGCCATCGTGGCCGAGCGGTTCTAGGCGCTTCAGTCTGGAACCACGCGACCGCTATGGTAGCAGGTTCGAATAATGCTCGGGCGCTGATAACCTCGCTGTTGTGCGCCCTAAAACACTAATAATCATCATCATCATCATCATCGAATACTGCTTCGGGCATGGATGTGTGTGATGTCCTTAGGTTAGTCAGGTTTAAGTAATTCTAAGTTCTAGGGGACTGATAACCTCAGATGTTAAGTCTGATAGTGCTCAGAGCCATTTGAGAAACACCTGATTACCTCCTCCTTCCCCCTCCCCCTTTTAATATGCCTTAGAAGTGCACGGAACACATAAAATATAAAAATAATTCATATTTAGCGCATAGTAAATCGCTTTAAAGAAACTTACAAGAAATTGCAGCTCACATAAATACACTGCTGGCCATTAAAATTGCTACACCAAGAAGAAATGCAGATGATAAACGGGTATTCATCGTACAAATGTATTATACTACAGATGACATGTGATTACATTTTCACGCAATTTGGGTGCATAGATCCTGAGAAATCAGTACCCAGAACAACCACCTCTGGCCGTAATAACGGCCTTGATACGCCTGGGCATTGAGTCAAACAGAGCTTCGATGGCGTGTACAGGTACAGCTGCCCATGCACCTTCAATGCGATACCACAGTACATCAAGAGTAGTGACTGGCGTATTGTGACGAGCCAGTTGCTCGGCTACCATTGACCAGACGTTTTCAATGGTGAGGGATCTGGAGAATGTGCTAGTCAGGGAAGCAGTCGAATATTTTCTGTATCCAGAAAGGCCCGTACAGGACCTGCAACTTGCGGTCGTGCATTATCCTGCTGAAATGTAGGATTTCCACTGTTCAAAGTGCCGTCAATGCGAACAAGATGTGACCGACACGTGAAACAAATGGCACGCCGGGCCATAGGCCAGTATGGCGATGACGAATACACGCTTCCAATGTGCGTTCATTGCGATGTCGCCAAACACGGATGCGACCATCATGGTGCTGTAAATAGAACCTGCACTCATCCGAAAAAATGACGTATTGCCAGTCGTGCACCCAGGTTCGTCATTGAGTACTCCATCGCAGGCGCTCCTCTTGATAGTCCATGCTGCTGCAAACGTCGTCAAACTGTTCGTGCAGATGGTTGTTGTCTTGCAAACATCCCCATCTGTTGACTCAGGGATCGAGACGTGGCTGCACGATCCGTTACAGCCATGCGGATAAGATGCCTGTCATCTCGACTGCTAGTGATACTAGGACGTTGGGATCGAGCACGGCGTTCGTATTACCCTCCTGAACCCACCGATTCCATATTCTGCTAACAGTCATTGGATCTCGACCAATGCGAGCATCAATGTCGCGATACGATAAACCGCAATCGCGATAGGCTACAATCCGACCTTTATCAAAGTCGGAGACGTGATGGTACGCATTTCTCCTCCTTACACGAGACATCACAACAACGTTTCACCAGGCAACGCAGGTCAACTGTTGTTTGTGTATGAGAAATCGGTTCATCAAGAGTAGTGACTGGCGTATTGTGACGAGCCAGTTGCTCGGCTACCATTGACCAGACGTTTTCAATGGTGAGGGATCTGGAGAATGTGCTAGTCAGGGAAGCAGTCGAATATTTTCTGTATCCAGAAAGGCCCGTACAGGACCTGCAACTTGCGGTCGTGCATTATCCTGCTGAAATGTAGGATTTCCACTGTTCAAAGTGCCGTCAATGCGAACAAGATGTGACCGACACGTGAAACAAATGGCACGCCGGGCCATAGGCCAGTATGGCGATGACGAATACACGCTTCCAATGTGCGTTCATTGCGATGTCGCCAAACACGGATGCGACCATCATGGTGCTGTAAATAGAACCTGCACTCATCCGAAAAAATGACGTATTGCCAGTCGTGCACCCAGGTTCGTCATTGAGTACTCCATCGCAGGCGCTCCTCTTGATAGTCCATGCTGCTGCAAACGTCGTCAAACTGTTCGTGCAGATGGTTGTTGTCTTGCAAACATCCCCATCTGTTGACTCAGGGATCGAGACGTGGCTGCACGATCCGTTACAGCCATGCGGATAAGATGCCTGTCATCTCGACTGCTAGTGATACTAGGACGTTGGGATCGAGCACGGCGTTCGTATTACCCTCCTGAACCCACCGATTCCATATTCTGCTAACAGTCATTGGATCTCGACCAATGCGAGCATCAATGTCGCGATACGATAAACCGCAATCGCGATAGGCTACAATCCGACCTTTATCAAAGTCGGAGACGTGATGGTACGCATTTCTCCTCCTTACACGAGACATCACAACAACGTTTCACCAGGCAACGCAGGTCAACTGTTGTTTGTGTATGAGAAATCGGTTGGAAACTTTCCTCATGTCAGCACGTTGTAGGTGTCGCCACCGGCTCCAACCTTGTGTGAATGCTCTGAAAAGGTAATCATTTGCATATCTCAGCATCTTCTTCCTGTCGGTTACATTTCGCGTCTGCAGCAGGTCATCTTCGTGGTGTAGCAATTTTAATGGCCAGTAGTGTATAGCACTGGAGAGACATTCGTCCGAAAATTTTGGAAGCATATCTTCCCGCAGTAGATTTATGAACTACCAGTAAGCGTCCGATTCTTTAAAGGTTCGCACACCCATGTATATCGTCCAGTCAGATTAATGTGATCACCTATCTAAAGCCTGAAAAACCACATTTTGCAGCGCATGACGTGCGGAATTAGCGTCAGTTGAGTTCTGGAAGGTACCAACGGAGATGTGGAACCATGTGGGCTCCAGTGACGTGGCCAGATGACCTAGGTTTCTCGGTTGAGGATCCATGGCGCGAGCAGTCCAGTCCAGGTGGTCCCACAGATTCTCGGTTAGGGTTAAATGTGGAAAGTTTGGTGACCAAGGGAATATGGCCAGCTCATCTTGGTACTTGTTGAAACACGGACGTACACTGCGATCTGTATGACACGCTGCTCCCCGTGGCCGTTGTTGCCGAGTGGTTCTAGGCGCGTCAGTCCGGAACCGCGCTGCTGCTACGGTCACAGGTTAGAATCCCACCTCAGGCATGGTTGTATGTGATGTCCTTATGTTAATTAGGTTTAAGTAGTTCTAAGTCTAGGGGACTGATGACCTCAGATGTTAAGTCCCATAGTGCTTAGAGCCATTTGAACCATTTGAACACGCTGCTTTGTCCTGTTGGTAGATGCTATCATGGTGAGGAAAAACAAACTGCATGGTCACCCCCTAGGAATGCCAAGAAATCATTCTCCAGACTATATCTGTTGTAGCGTCTTTTCTTTCAGACGTTTCATACCGTACACGACAACGGCCTTCTGTCTGACGGAGCATAAAACATGATTGGTCTGAAACGGCCACCTGTCTTCACTCGGTGGACGTCCAATAGCGGTACTGATGTGCAAATTCCGTCCTTCGTCGCCGACAAACAGCAGTTCGCATAGGTGTATGAACCAAGCGCATACGGTGCAGGCCTCTTGGTTCATCTGGGCCGGCCGCGGGGGGTAGTCGCGTGGTCTAGGGCGCCTTGTCACGGTCTGCGCGGCGCCCCCCGTCGGGCATGTGTGTGTGTTGTCCTTAGCGTAAATTAGTTTAAGTTGGATTAAGTAGTATGTAAGCCTAGGGACCGATGACCCCAGTAGTTTGGTTCCATAGGATCTTACCACAAAAAATTCATCTGGGCGGTCAGTTTCTCGGCATTTTCACGTCTCTTCGCCCGTGCGCGTCTCCTCAGCTGTCGTTCATTCCTGTCTTCATGGAGGCATCTGAACAGTTTACAAATTCAGCCGTTTCAAATGCTTCCACCCTTGGCCCGAAAGTCAATAATCATGCCACTTTGGAATCACAGAGGTCGCCTGTGTTCTGCATTATGACGACAACTGCTCTGTTTTCCGCATCTCCTCCGCCCTCCCGCCACGTTTCAAATACTTCCCCCCCCCCCCCTTCCGCGTTATTGATGCTACCTGCCGTCTACGACTGGTTATTGCACTTCGACGTCGGACATAGTCGTGTGACTGGACCGCGTGTAACATCATCATCATTCTTTAAAAATGAATTAATGTATTAAATATTTGACTTTAAGCATGTAAACGAGACGAATTGTAGCAAAGGTTGAAATTACGCTTAAAGTCTGTTGGAAGTGCTGTTATTATGAAACACTAGATGAATATAGTCTACATCTATATCCATATTCTGCAAGCTACCGTACTATGTATGGCGGAGTGTACCACGTACCACCCGTAGTCATTTCCTTTGCCGTTCTACTCGCAAACCGAGGTGCGGAAAAACGACTATCTGTAAGCCTCTGTACGACCTTAAATTTCTTTGATCTTATCTTCGTGGTCCTTAAGCGAAATGTACGTTGGCGGCAGTAGAATCGTTCTACAGTCCAATGCCGGTTCTCTTAATTTCCGTAATAGTGCCTCGTGAAAAGACTGTCGTCTTCCCTCCAGGGACCCCCATTTGAGTTTATGAAGCGTTTCCATAATACTGGTGTGCTAATCCAACCTACTGATAACAAATCCGGCAGCCCGCCTTTGAATAGCTCAGATGTCTTCCTTTAATATGACCTTGTGGGGATCCCAAACGTTCGAGCAGTACTCAAGAATGGGCCGCACTAGTGCTCTTTACGCCATCTACTTTGCAGATGAGCTACATTTTTCCGAAATTCTCCCAATTAAACTACATAGAACATTCGCCTTTCCTGCTACCAACCTGACCTCCTCATTAGATTTTGTATCGCTTTGAAACCTTACGCCTAAATTTCTAATCGATGTGACTGGGTCAAGCAGCTCACTACTAATCCTGTACCTATTTCCTGTTTCCGTCACATCCGCAATAACTTACATTTTTCTACGTTTGGAGCAAGCTACCACTCATCACACCAGTTAGATATTCTGTCTAGGTCATCTTCTATCCACCTGCAGGCACTCAACGACACCTCCCCATCCACCACAACGTCATCAGTAAAAAGCCGTAAATTGCTGCCCACCTTGTCCGTCAAATAATTTACGTGTATAGAGAATGAAAGCAGCCCTATCACACGTACCTAGTGCATTCCTGACGACTCCCTTGCCTTTGATGGGTAATTTGCGTTCCATTTTAAGTAAATGTTAAAGCGTGAAAATTTAACATTTACTTAAAATGGAACGCAAATTATAAATACAGGGCTATTACAAATGATTGAAGCGATTTCATAAATTCACTGTAGCTCCATTCATTGACATATGGTCACGACACACTACACATACGTAGAAAAACTCATAAAGTTTTGTTCGGCTGAAGCCGCACTTCAGGTTTCTGCCGTCAGAGCGCTCGAGAGCGCAGTGAGACAAAATGGCGACAGGAGCCGAGAAAGCGTATGTCATGCTTGAAATGCACTCACATCAGTCAGTCATAACAGTGCAACGACACTTCAGAACGAAGTTCAATAAAGATCCACCAACTGCTAACTCCATTCGGCGATGGTATGCGCAGTTTAAAGCTTCTGGATGACTCTGTAAGGGGAAATCAACGGGTCGGCCTGCAGTGAGCGAAGAAACGGTTGAACGCGTGCGGGCAAGTTTCACGCGTAGCCCGCGGAAGTCGACGAATAAAGCAAGCAGGGAGCTAAACGTAAATCTTACGGAAAAGGCTAAAGCAGAAGCCTTACCGTTTACAATTGCTACAAGCCCTGACACCCGATGACAAAGTCAAACGCTTTGAATTTTCGGCGCGGTTGCAACAGCTCATGGAAGAGGATGCGTTCAGTGCGAAACTTGTTTTCAGTGATGAAGCAACATTTTGTCTTAATGGTGAAGTGAACAGACACAATGTGCGAATCTGGGCGGTAGAGAATCCTCACGCATTCGTGCAGCAAATTCGCAATTCACCAGAAGTTAATGTGTTTTGTGCAATCTCACGGTTTAAAGTTTACGGCCCCTTTTTCTTCTGCGAAAAAAACGTTACAGGACACGTGTATCTGGACATGCTGGAAAATTGGCTCATGCCACAACTGGAGACCGACAGCGCCGACTTCATCTTTCAACAGGATGGTGCTCCACCGCACTTCCATCATGATGTTCGGCATTTCTTAAACAGGAGATTGGAAAACCGATGGATCGGTCGTGGTGGAGATCATGATCAGCAATTCATGTTATGGCCTCCATGCTCTCCCGACTTAACCCCATGCGATTTCTTTCTGTGGGGTTATGTGAAAGATTCAGTGTTTAAACCTCCTCTACTGAGAAACATGCCAGAACTGCGAGCTCGCATCAACGATGCTTTCGAACTCATTGATGGGGACATGCTGCGCCGAGTGTGGGAGGAACTTGATTATCGCCTTGATGTCTGACGAATCACTAAAGGGGCACATATCGAACATTTGTGAATGCCTAAAAAAACTTTTTGAGTTTTTGTATGTGTGTGCAAAGCATTGTGAAAATATCTCAAATAATAAAGTTATTGTAGAGCTGTGAAATCGCTTCAATCATTTGTAATAACCCTGTACATACACTCCTGGAAATGGAAAAAAGAACACATTGACACCGGTGTGTCAGACCCACCATACTTGCTCCGGACACTGCGAGAGGGCTGTACAAGCAATGATCACACGCACGGCACAGCGGACACACCAGGAACCGCGGTGTTGGCCGTCGAATGGCGCTAGCTGCGCAGCATTTGTGCACCGCCGCCGTCAGTGTCAGCCAGTTTGCCGTGGCATACGGAGCTCCATCGCAGTCTTTAACACTGGTAGCATGCCGCGACAGCGTGGACGTGAACCGTATGTGCAGTTGACGGACTTTGAGCGAGGGCGTATAGTGGGCATGCGGGAGGCCGGGTGGACGTACCGCCGAATTGCTCAACACGTGGGGCGTGAGGTCTCCACAGTACATCGATGTTGTCGCCAGTGGTCGGCGGAAGGTGCACGTGCCCGTCGACCTGGGACCGGACCCAAGCGACGCACGGATGCACGCCAAGACCGTAGGATCCTACGCAGTGCCGTAGGGGACCGCACCGCCACTTCCCAGCAAATTAGGGACACTGTTGCTCCTGGGGTATCGGCGAGGACCATTCGCAACCGTCTCCATGAAGCTGGGCTACGGTCCCGCACACCGTTAGGCCGTCTTCCGCTCACGCCCCAACATCGTGCAGCCCGCCTCCAGTGGTGTCGCGACAGGCGTGAATGGAGGGACGAATGGAGACGTGTCGTCTTCAGCGATGAGAGTCGCTTCTGCCTTGGTGCCAATGATGGTCGTATGCGTGTTTGGCGCCGTGCAGGTGAGCGCCACAATCAGGACTGCATACGACCGAGGCACACAGGGCCAACACCCGGCATCATGGTGTGGGGAGCGATCTCCTACACTGGCCGTACACCACTGGTGATCGTCGAGGGGACACGGTACATCCAAACCGTCATCGAACCCACCGTTCTACCATTCCTAGACCGGCAAGGGAACTTGCTGTTCCAACAGGACAATGCACGTCCGCATGTATCCCGTGCCACCCAACGTGCTCTAGAAGGTGTAAGTCAACTACCCTGGCCAGCAAGATCTCCGGATCTGTCCCCCATTGAGCATGTTTGGGACTGGATGAAGCGTCGTCTCACGCGGTCTGCACGTCCAGCACGAACGTTGGTCCAACTGAGGCGCCAGGTGGAAATGGCATGGCAAGCCGTTCCACAGGACTACATCCAGCATCTCTACGATCGTCTCCATGGGAGAATAGCAGCCTGCATTGCTGCGAAAGGTGGATATACACTGTACTAGTGCCGACATTGTGCATGCTCTTTTGCCTGTGTCTATGTGCCTGTGGTTCTGTCAGTGTGATCATGTGATGTATCTGACCCCAGGAATGTGTCAATAAAGTTTCCCCTTCCTGGGACAATGAATTCACGGTGTTCTTATTTCAATTTCCAGGAGTGTATATTGTACAGTGATCTAACTTTGCAGGTACAGTCAGTGGTGTATATGGACAATGTGTGCAGAATGTGTTCCGAATAAAGTTAACAGCGATTAACCTTTTTTTCCTTCATCGTTCTGTGGGTGTAATGGCGAGAAAAAATTTTCTTATATGTTTGAAATAATGTGTAAAGTTTGTTGGACGTCACTGAGTGCTCTCATTCTCAAATACTGAATGACTATACTACGAGTATTTGCGCGCCCTCTGTTATGTTGCCTCGAGACATATACACATTTTCTTAATGCAGTACGCGTCTTACTGTGTTAAATCTGTAGCCTAAGATTGTACCTCTTCATGAGAAGATTACGACAGCATTTTAAATTCGGCCAATAATTAAATGAAATAGTGTAAATCAATTTTTTGTTGTCGTAGGGAGCCGTTATATAGGCAACCTGCATCTCGGAGCGGGTTTCGGGATAGCGGATTGGGAATATGCGTGCTGAAGAACAACGCCTCCGAATTTTTTATGTGAAAAGTCTTAAGGCTTTCAAAATTATTACTAACATTCTAAACCTTTCTTCCTCATGTCTACATATTTATTTCTTCACATAGTCATTTCTTCAAAATTTTTTTTTGTGTGAAAAGTCTTAAGGCTTTCAAAATTATTACTAACATTCTAAACCTTTCTTCCTCATGTCTACATATTTATTTCTTCACATAGTCATCCTGGTGACGAACACATTTCTCGCAGTAAGAGACCGATTAATTGATGCCGTTGATGTAGTATGTTTGACTTTACTGACGGAGCCACAGTCTCACCTCTGCTGGTACCGCTTCTTCACTAGCAAAATGAAGTCCTCGGAGGTTTTCTTTAAGTACTGGAAACAGATGAAAGTCGGATGGCGCCAAGTCGGGTCTGTATGGAGGGTGATGGATGGCAGTGAACCCTAGACGTCGGATTGTTGCAAATGTCGCAGCGCTCGTGTATTGTACGACATTATCATGCTGAAGGGAACGGTGCTGCACGTGCGGACGGCATTCTTAATTCGATTACAATACGCTGTTTCTCTCGCACCGTCGTAGTTACGTTACACACCGGCATGTTACACGTTACGCGGCAGAGGGTTTCTACTTGCGTCTGCGAACCTGGAAATTCACGTAAAACGTCAACCGATATTGACAACAGAATAAAAAATTTTGAAGGCATCACGTTTCAGCACCTCCTCGCAGGAGCTACAAATTCTCCCAGCTTTTATGTCATACTTGACGCGATATCAAGTGGAATTATGCGCTCACAATTTCACTTAGCACTAAGTTTGTATCTCGCGTCCGTATACTAAGGCCAAGTAAATGTGTAACTGGGGGATGCAGTTTCTTTCAGTTCTTCCACTAAGTTCGAGAAAGGTAGTTTTTTTTTCTTAGCTGAAAGTGTTTGCATTTCTCTCTTGCCTTATCCAACTTCTTGTGGTTTTCCGGATCTGCCAGCGGTCTCACGAATCGTTCTGGGTTTGTTGTTGACTGCAGGTGTGGTCAGTCTTTGAAAGCGCGCCCAATCCTGGCTGGAGTGTTGTCTACGGGCAGTCAGGACGCAAGCAACTGAAAGGCATCCTATGTTAAACTGTGCTTGTAATTTGTACAATTCCTCAGCGGTTTCCAGACTCAATTTTCGTGCTACTTCTTCTAAAGTTAGCTGATAATTTTGGAAACTGTGATTCGTAAATATAATAACGCGTCTAGTCGAACGTTCCTTTGGGAGGGGGATGACGCCCTTGACCCCTTTGCCCAGTGTGGATCCGCACCTGTCTTGCCTCTCCATCTGGGACATTCTGCTTCGTTCACTCGACAATCTTCACTGTACTAACACTACTTTTTCTTGCGCGTATAGAATCTGAATAACAATGGGTAACACAAAACTCCTTCTTCCATATTACAGATTAGTTCTGTACTTGCATGCCTTCCATTTCTTCAAAAAGAGACATTTTCCTCTGTCATTGGTGATAAGCTAATTTCGATAACAACAAAACTGGCAGACAGCGTCACACAAACAATTTTCCAGCAACATTCAAAACATAAAATTTGCATTACATCCTTCCATTTGTCAGGATTTCGTAATCGAAACGCGTGTGGAATGGATCATTATTTGTCTTCTGTGTGCCAGAAGAATCTTCCTGCATCTGCACGCCAGGAAGGCATTCGACGCGGAGGCTGACGGACGCACACAGTCCTATGCACGCTGGTAGTATACTCGCCACCCTGTGTTGCCTTCGGCGCGCCGAGTTTTATTTCATTGATCTGTGATTGATTAGTGCTTTGGGAGGCATTAAGAATGTGTTACGGGAGAAATAAGCGATTGTTAAGTCCACAAGTTACGCCTGATTTCGTATAGAAAAGCAGACGATACGATAATCTCAGTGTTATCTGCTAATATACAGGGTGATTCAAAAAGAATACCACAACTTTAAAAATGTGTATTTAATGAAAGAAACATAATATAACCTTCTGTTATACATCATTACAAAGAGTATTTAAAAAGGTTTTTTTTTCACTCAAAATCAAGTTCAGAGATGTTCAATATGGCCCCCTCCAGACACTCGAGCAATATCAACCCGATACTCCAACTCGTTCCACACTCTCTGTAGCATATCAGGCGTAACAGTTTGGATAGCTGCTGTTATTTCTCGTTTCAAATCATCAATGGTGGCTGGGAGAGGTGGCCGAAACACCATATCCTTAACATACCCCCATAAGAAAAAATCGCAGGGGGTAAGATCAGGGCTTCTTGGAGGCCAGTGATGAAGTGCTCTGTCACGGGCTGCCTGGCGGCCGATCCATCGCCTCGGGTAGTTGACGTTCAGGTAGTTACGGACAGATAAGTGCCAATGTGGTGGCGCTCCATCCTGCTGAAATATGAAGTTGTGCTTCCTGTTCGAGCTGAGGGAACAGCCAATTCTCTAACATCTCCAGATACTGTAGTCCAGTTAGAGTAGCACCTTCGAAGAAAAAGGGACCAAAAACTTTATTGGCTGTAATGGCACAGAAAACGTTCACCTTAGGCGAGTCACGTTCATACTGAGTTGTTTCCCGCGGATTCTCAGTACCCCATATACAGACATTGTGACGGTTGACTTTCCCGTTAGTGTGGAACAACTGTCGTCGATTCACTTCTGCCGTACTCAATAACACAAAAAGCTTTCTGTTGAGCGGTCGCCGTCTTAGCATCAACTGACGCTGACGCCTAGTCAACAGCGCCTCAAGCGAACAAATGTACAACTAAATGAAACTTTATAGCTCCCTTAATTCGCCGACAGATAGTGCTTAGCTCTGCCTTTTGTCGTTGCAGAGTTTTAAGTTCCTAAAGTTGTGGTATTCTTTTTGAATCACCCTGTACATGTAGCGACTATAAAACTAACAAGACATGAAATGAAATCGCAATTGCGAATAATGACAACCATCAGGTGTAGAACGGAATGACGACAATGAAAAGTTAAGTCAGACCGGGACTCGGACCCGGATTTCCCGCTTGTCGCGGCCAGACCCAAACTTCCATACGTCGTTAACCATGCGTCTACAACCTGTACTTGTACCTCCGTTATATATATTCTCGTACAGGTCAGATGTTGCACCTGACGCATGGCTGACGAAATGTGGAAGTTTGGGTCTGGCCGCGATAAGCGGAAATTTCATTGTCGTCATTCCATTCTACACCTGATCGTTGTCACTACTCGCAACTGCCAATTCATTTCATGTATTTCATAACGGCTGTAGTGACCGCAGTGCCTGTTCGTTTGGACATGCATGCTTGTCCAAAGCAATTTTGCATCGTAATCAGAATAACACAGGCACTACAATATCGTATAAAACTAACAGTGTCGATCTCTGCACTTCGATTTGTACCCTTCTGTTACTGTCATCAGCAAATGAGTGTCACTAGTGTGAATATTTAGTGACCTCGAGGGTCCGCACGATCTGATGCAAACTATTTGTTAAATGGGGGTTTCCTAGGTACTGCTCAACTGGAAGGAAACGGCTGCGAAGACTAGTATAGCTCTGCATAGATAATAGCGTTCAACGTAAGTTGCCCCCTGCGACGAAATGGCTTTGGTGTTCTGTCAGTCGGATGTCGGCTTCACGTCAGTGGGCTAAACACGCGCTCCCAGCACAGAAGAAGAGGGCATTAGCGCGGGCGGGCGGCTTTGAGCCGGAAGGCCCCGCAGAGGGAGCCGCGTGCAGTCCGGTGAAACGCGCGACTACGTGACAAATCGGCCGCCAAACTGCATTGTGGAGGCGGCTGCCGTTGAGTCGCTCGACCGCAGCTGGCGCGCGGCCGCCGAAACGTTCCCAGATGAAGTCCTCTCTCAGCACGCGGATTAGCCGCTGAACTCTTCCTGCATACAAATCGATTTCTCGCTTATGGTATCAGGTCTCTTCTGGCCACGTCTATATTTCCCCGTGCATGCGATGGTAGAGAGCGTGGATGCAGATGTACGCAGTAATATTGACTTTGCGGTTAAAAGTGAAAGAACAGTGTCAATGTTACGTTTTCCGTCTGTTTTTGGATTACAAGGGAACGTTAGTGAATATACTCTAAGACTAAAACAACAAAAAGAAACAAAAAAAATACTCGCCACGAAGGAATTATCTGAATTGTACGGAAATCGGTAAATGATGTACATGCACAGACAAACAAACGATTACAATTTCAGAAAAATGGAATCATTTATTCAAGAGAAAGAGCTTCACAAAGTTAGCAAGTCAGTAACAAGTTGGTCCACCCATGGCCCTTATGCATGCAGTTATTCGGCTTGTCATTGGTTGACAGAGATGTTGGATTTTAAAATTTTCCCGGCCAATTAAATGACTGAGACTGAAATGCGTAATTTTTTAAGGACAACAAAAACAGCTTTCATAAGTGTAGTGAATGTGGCTTCATGTCGCTAGCATTTCCGATAAATGAAGAAACATGCGAACAGTGGATAGTTTAAGTTACTACGAAAGACGAAAATTGCTAGGCGGTTTGTGGGAATCGACAAATTATTCCTTTATGGGTGAAGTCCATATTTTGTTCTGTAATATGTCATTAATAACGTCGAAGCAATAACATTTCATTGTACCTGCTGTTGTTCCAAAACAGTTCACAGTTGCAGTGTACAATTTACAAGTTGCCAGCACGAGAACGAATAAAAAAGCCATGTTTCTACTGCCAAACTTTTGCCATGCGATTATTTTACCGACTGGCCTACAAACATTAAAATTATTCACACTGTGTCTCCTAAGAATTTAATACCTTATCTCAGTACGTTTCTTCGTGCTTAAGTCCTACCTCGCCCAAGACACCGTTTTATATCCTCGGTGAGTTGCCCTATTTTTACATTTACCACTTCCTTCAGTTCTGGTAGTGATTGACTAATATTAAAAACATTGGTTTGTGTCTTGTGAGATATATCTGTAATAATTGATCCAGTTGATAGATCGCACATGTCTTTATTCACAGAATGAATTTTTTAATTGCTGTTTGACGTTTGCAAGATAAATTTTAGTAATTAAAGAATATGAAGGCCAGGAAATAGAATCTGACAATGGGTATTTTGCTTGTGTGTTTAGCGTGGACGTCAGTTACCTGTGTTACTGCTATGTGTCACTATAGTGTGTTTCCAATTTGAAAATTGCTGCTGTAAAATTGTATTTCCGGTCCTCTATGTTTTAACTATTTTTAAGTCAATGCATAACAACATTTTCTTGTTTCCTCCTGTATAATAGAAAGTAATTAGGTCCACAATGACTCATTGAAAAATACAGTGCAGGGATGAAAAAAAGATATACAAAGCATAGAGGCTACTAACTTCCTAGCGGGAAAACCTGAAGTAACTAGCTAGATGTGCTGTTGTGGTGTCACTTGGCAGATCTATTACTCGTTATAGCCGATAGGGTCCTCTGGAAAAGACATGGCGGCACCTGAGGATAGGCTACTCTCTCTCTCTCTCTCTCTCTCTCTATCGTAAAATATGCCAAATCTTCAAAGACAGGATAAACGCCAAGGGGAAAAAAAGAATCTTATCATTACCATTTTTGGACAGAATCCCACGATATTGGCTAGAATGAGCAGTATCCCGGAGACGATAGCTGCGTTTTTGACATGTAAAGATGGCGACAATGTCCTGATTTTTCGTATACTTACATGTCGTACCAGCAGCTGGCTTACATCAGAATTACTCCTATTTCATTACATTATCATAGGTCACTTACGGAAATTACTGAAAGCTATCACAAAGCGACACTCTGTGCAATGGAATGTCTGCTTCTTATTGTGACTCCTGTTTGCGTATCACATACGACATAAACAATATTTTGTATAAAACGTCAACGTTTCTTTTAAAATGCAAGTATACAATGTCCTGCTTTTTCGCAGAGAGGTGTAGTAAGTTCACATGATTTAAAATTACAGTGACCAACATACTGGCAGGGCCAGGTGGGGAAAGATGACGCACTCAAGCTTCAAAATTTGTCCTACAGTTTAGTACGTGGTTTAAAACCATGAAATTTAATGGGACAGTTATTTTAACCTTTTATGTTCAATAAAAAGTATTTAAATGCTATTATCACTTCTTGAATTATGAAGAATATTTTTGCAAAGAAAGCGTAAAATTTTCGTCATCTTACTCGACCTAAGGTGTAAGGTGACGAATGGCGGTGGGTAAGATGACGAATATATAAACATTAACAGTAAGAGAGAAAAATTTTATTTTAAAAATACAGAGAAACAATGTACGTGGCGTAATGTACGAAAGTTGAAGGTGAAACACAAAAAATGCAATAACAGATTGTTCATAATGAAACGCAGTTGTGAAATATTAGTCACAACAGTAATTTAGAATAATATTTATTACGTAGGCAATACACTTTATACACACGAATCGCCCTTCCAGGTTGTGTCTTTCGCTTCGCCATCATCCCAGCCCGAACATGCAGCGTTGCTGTCACAACTCTTCCTTTCCATGTTCTCTCCAAATAATGCAGTCTTCTTCATCTTCTTCTAATATTGTTTCCATATCAGAGTTGTCGTCGTCCATGTAAGGAATCTCTCGCTATGAGTCATCAGATGATTAGTAGTCCAGTTGATACTTTTTAGTTTTCTTTACTTTTCTAGATGTTTTCGATCCTTTGGAATACGTGGATTTCTTTGAAGCTAATATTTCAGATTTTCTTTTCAGTTTTTCCTGTGTTTTCAGTTCAAACAGTTCGTTTTTGTCCTCCTTGTCTTCAAGAGCTCGTTTCACAGGGCTTTCAGAAGCGTGGTAAGAAGGCAATAGTTTCTTCCTTGGTTTCCTGGATTATTTTTTTTTTTCCGGAGGTGGTTTCGAGGGGAGGAACAGCTGAGGAAATGATAGACGGAGGAGGTGGGGTTGCTGACGTGGCGTCTGGAGGAAGGGCTAAGGGGATGAGCTGCTAACTAGCGGCAGGAGCAAACTATGGATTGTTTTCAACAAGATCAGTGGTTGTATGAGGCTTGAGAGTCATCATTTGTAAAAATGTTGCTGTCTAGAGGCTAAATGTCAGTAGCGCTGAACCCGTTCGCAGCAGTCTGAATGGAACTTTCTGTGAAGTATGCTTTGCCAAATATTCCGGCTATCTCTCGGATTGTAATCACGGCTCCTGGGTTAGACACATGGCGTGGATGCAGCTTTTGACCTGTATGAGCTGGAAATACTAGTAGGCATATCCCGTTATTCCTACAAAAGTCAATGGCCTCCATAGTGACTCGTGCATGATTGTCCGTTATAATGACGACTGGATTTTGTTTCCTTGGGTGAGCACGACTGGTGAAATGTTCCAAGAAGATCATCAGAAAATTTTGATCAGTCATCCACTCTGATTCATGAGCCATACCAATGGAGTTTAGGAGTGCCCCTTTTAAAAAATCAGGGTTCATACTTTCCGTGGGAAAGACTAGAAAACGTGGAATGTAAGTCCCAGTAGCACTCATACCACATAAAGCCGTGCACTGTTAGTCCTCGTTCAGCAGAAGAAACTTTAATCACAATAGCGGGAACCAGTGGGTGAGATCACTTTAGGAGTTTTCATTGACACTGCGGAAAACCCAGTTTCATCGATGTCGTAGATATTCTGGGCTTCGAGCAATTACTTCAGTTTAATCAATCCTTTACCTGCGATTACGTACAGTAGGTACAGTCCACGTCAGACGATTCGAGGTCGGATAGAAAAGAAATTAACCTCGTTCCTGTTACTAAGAAACCGTTTGTCCAGTGTACGATAGCTTTTCCGATCTTGATTGTGTCCTTATGGAAAGCCCGTTTTTGACCGAAAAATATCATCTTAGTGACGGTGAAGAAACAAGTGATAGTACTAGTGTTGTTTGTCACACAGTCGCATAGGGAATGGACCGACAAACAACCGTGTAATGTGCCACGTATTGTATGTGCAGTTTGTTAATAGCGGATTATATTTGAAGACATAGAACTCCATTGGATTCTATTAGATCTACACGCAATTTCAGATAGTACAAGCATGCCAGAAGTCTCGTCGTCGTCGTCGTCGTCGTCATCATCATCATCATCATCATCATCATAATCATCATCATCATCTCAAACTTTTCCCACATCGTGTGGGGTCGGCGTTGCTTTGCTGGGTCCTTCTCTTCCATAAATGTCTATCCAGTGCCTCTTCTCTGAACCATAATTCTTTTCCTTCTTGCTCATCTCGCGAACGGACGAATGAGACAAAATCAGTTTCATCGATTGCGTATGTTTTCTGTTTTAGCTCCGCAGGATACATAAAATTATTTTTTAATAATTGTGGGGCAATGGTTCTCGAAATTTTGACTACGACTTTGCAACAAATTACACTCAGCCCCATACTAAAAACTACTTACAGCAAAATCGAAGCTGCAGATGGCAGTAAGGTATACTCTACATAGTTTAGTCACTGATGGTGTAAGTTGTTTCTTCTCTTTCCCCACAGTAATATGTCACGCCAACAGAAAATTGTAAGAATGCCGATAAACATCAACTCTTAAGTAATAAATGGAACCATAAAACGGTCAGCTGTTTCTTCTGGATTGTTATTGCGGTCCATGCTGTATGCTAATTAACGCATCTTTCATCTGTGCTTTCCGCTTCCTTCCCCTCCCTTTCCGTAGTTCGCTTCCCACGCCCGGGTTCCCGGGTTCGATTCCCGGCGGGGTCAGGGATTTTCTCTGCCTCGTGATGGCTGGGTGTTGTGTGCTGTCCTTAGGTTAGTTAGGTTTAAGTAGTTCTAAGTTCTAGGGGACTGATGACCATAGATGTTAAGTCCCATAGTGCTCAGAGCCATTTGAACCATTTTTGAACCTTTCCGTAGTAGCACTCAGTGATTCACTACCCACATTTACTTTGACGTTCAAAGATTTTGCTTATGTATCGTTATCGATTTACTATTGCAAAATTTAAGTTTCTTGATACTGTAAACTATGTCTGTGCTAAATTAGCTTTTTCTCCTCTTTTGCAGGTAAGTCAGTGCTTCATGGTTGATAAAAGCTGGTAGTCGGTAAGTCTAAATATTTGATTCGCTCTGTTTTTGATGGGACTAGTTGACCTGCAGGTACTGTTGTACGAACGGTGCAACATTTACCAGAAAAAATTACTAGTTTAAAATTACTTTGTCTCTCTCATGACACATTAAAGGAAATATAGCAGGTAACTAGAATTCAAATGAAAAACCAATACCTGATTTACACATGTTATTGAGGCGATCTAGTATAATATTAGAAGCCAAGATCGCTTGCTACGGAATAGTTTATTTCATCACTAGTTTCGACAGTAGCTAGCTGTCATCCTCAGATCTCCCCAAAATATAACTACACATCAATCTCGTCGACATACTGAGAACATGCTCCAATTATGATAATACAATTCCACACTGGTTTGCCAGATACATAAATCATGCTAAATAAAATATCTATAGCACCAATAAGGAGTATAGGAGTGAAAACAGGTACATCAGTAAAGATGATGCGTGGACAGCATCATAATTGGAGCAACCTCTCAGTATGTCGACTAGACTGATATGTAGTTAGATTTCTATGAAATCGGAGACTCTCAGGATGACAGCTTGTTACTGTGGAAGCTGGTCATGAGATAAACTATTTCACAGCAAGCAATCTTGGCTTTTAAAAAACGCAAATAAATTATTCTATTTTCCATAAGTACTATCCGCTTCGTATTTGTCATCTGTAACTGACAGTAAGTCATTAACCTTAAGAGAGCCTGTAAATTCGTAAGTAATGATCTCAAATTGGATTTAATTTGTTTAAGGGCGAAATTCTAACCACTATTTTTAATTATTTTTTGGTTTTGCTAATGTAAAAATAACGTATTATAGAACATTGTTTCTTCCTGTGAATAGTGATCGTATCTTGCGGAGTTTAAAAAGCCTACTAACACTTGTGTTACTAACGCTTTAATATCGGTTTTTAAAAAAAACGTCCGCGGGATTCAGATTCAGATTCGGATTTTAACCAATCCTTGCCTAGCTTCCGCAAATCTGTATGAAGAAAACATTAATTAAAGCGCCCTCTACGTACTGGGGGCGAAAAGTGCTGCTTCTATTTACTGAACGCTATTTCCATTCCATGCTTGATTTTTCCCACTGACTTTCGATTGAATTATCATATTGCTTGGCACAAACTTGCGTTATTTGTTGCCTCCAACGTTCCACATCGACATCAACACCACAGCTTCTAGAGCTACGAGGAACGAAGCTATTTCGGTCAGATAATTGACGTAGTTAACGAAAATAATTTATGAGGCCAGTAGCGTTGATCCACTTAAGTGTTCTTAATTGTTTGATCGCGCCGCAGACGTCTGCTTTTAGAGCCTACATGTCGACGTCCATGCAGTTGCAGACCCCGAAACACACATGTGACTTTCGCCGCTAACTTCGTTTTCTGCATTTGAGAAATGTAACCCACTGGGACAAGTATTTTTTGCTTACTTTTCTCACATTAATAAAGATATGTCATAGTTATTCGCATCCTTGTTATGAGTGTACTGCAGCAAAGATCGATGTTAGCTGGTGTGTAAAGAATAAGTATTTGATGTTCCAAGGAACAGTACTTCCGCTCTAGACAACGTACTCATTCAGGAACCAAGCTTCTCAGGCGAAATGTGAAGGAGAGATAGTGCAACAGAACTGAGGAAAAATGTGCACAAATAGACTACTACTGAAGACGAATGAAAAACGGTAATTATTCCCGAAATTTCACTTGCGATGAAAAGGAAAAGCTACTGTATCACTTCTTAAACAGTTAACACTAGGAAGATATGGATGAAACTCCTCGTTGTTCGCGTCAGTGATTGTACTGATACCGGAAACGGCGCAAATCTACTTTTCCATCTCCGACAGTGAGCGCGAGCATTTCTGCTTAAGATTGTGGGCACATTCGCTGTGTAGCTGTGGATTCCGCCAGCATGAGCAGTTAGCCCAGCTGTAAAACCACGTGAGGCCTATTTTTTCGGATGAATTATTGGTCTCTCTCTTTCGCATAAAACAAAATGACTTCGGTCTGCTTTCTCTACCCTAGTATCGTTTCTTAACAACGCGACGCCAGCGCTGATCACAAGTGGTCTTACTACTGAACGCTCATTATGCGTTCCGCTTTGTTTCATGATGTACGATCTATGTGAAGCCATAGTGAAAATACTGTTATTTTCAGTTCAAAGACTGATTCGCTGCAGCTCTCCACGATAGCCTACCCTGTGACAGCCTCTTCATACTTCATCCTTCACCCACTTGAACCTTCTTACTGTAGTCGAGCCTAGCCTTCGTATCCCTCTAAAATTATTGCATCCCCCACCCCTCTTACCACACACACACACACACACACACACACACACACACACACACACACACACACACACACACACACACACACACACACCCCGACGATTACTTGATTGCCTCACTGCGTGTCATGTCAATCGATCGCTTCTTTTAATCAGGTTGTGACATAAATTTCGTTTCTCTCCAGCTCGACTAGTACTGCTTCATTAGTTATACGATCAATCTATTTAAGGGTCCTTTCTCCGCAGTCAGCCTATAATATAAGCGATTTTTACGATTTTTGGAAATACTAATGAAGCAATTGGCTTATATCTTTTTGCGCATTATTTATTGATTCCTGGACATCATTATCTGATTTTTGTAAGAAATTCAGTCATCATTAAGCCCTCCGCCCCCATGCGAGGAATTAAAGTTGTTCTGTCCAAAATGAGGTGTCTCTGTGACGGAAGTCATGCAGTTCGCAAATCTGATCTGAAATCGAAAAACAAACCACTTCTCTTAATCTATAGGATATTGCGCACGGAGTAATATCGCCGTTTCTTTGAAATTAGACAAAATAATAAAATGGTGAAAGTCTGAAACAAAGATGTAGTTTTATTGCGAGTTTTTGGTCACATTTTGCAGTCATTAATGAATAAATCACAATTAAAAAAAATAACCATTTACTCTATGTGGATATGCCCGAGGAGTAATTCTGCCAAATTTCAGAAAGATGTCTTGTTTTAGTGTGCCAGCAATCCATTCCCTTAGCTTGAGGTACAGTTTGTCTTTTGACTTCAGATAAGGTTTGCAGACTGCAGGACCACCGTCATGGACACACCTCATTTTGGACAGAGCAAGATGGCGGGCTTAATGATGACTAAATATCTTTAAAAAATCAGAAAATGTCCAGCAAGCAATAAATAATCTACAAAAAGAT
The DNA here is from genome assembly GCF_023898315.1 of Schistocerca nitens. NCBI lineage: Eukaryota > Metazoa > Arthropoda > Insecta > Orthoptera > Acrididae > Schistocerca > Schistocerca nitens. Next base: position 374,348,718 of record NC_064614.1, on the reverse strand, counting down.
TTACGTTGACTGCATCATTACTTTTTTCCAAAAAAACATTTTAATAATCACTTGTTTCATAGATTGTTTCCACCTTCAGAAAATTTATGCCATAGCAGCTCGTGAGTTGTCAGTACCGGAAGACAAACAATACAACATCCCCTCCCCCTCCTCTCACTCCTGTTAACACTGCAGTGGCTCCGCTCCTTACCACTTGGCTCACGACCGAGTTCACCAATGTCAATTAAAGTTAAGTATCTCTTACAATACTGCTTCTCTGTAAGTACTTTTGTTTGTTACTTAGCAAGAAAAATATACTCTTAACAAGCTCTTTTGGATTCTGTCGTTTGTCGCTATAATCATATTATACACTACTGGCCATTAAAATTGCTACACCACGAAGATGACGTGCTACAGACGCGAAATTTAACAGACAGGAAGAAGATGCTGTGATTTGCAAATGATTAGCTTTTGAGAGCATCCACACAAAGTTGGCACCGGTGGCGACACCTACAACGTGCTGACATGAGGAAAGTTTCCAATCGATTTCTCATACACAAGCAGCAGTTGACCGGCGTTGCCTGGTGAAACCTTGTTGTGATGCCTCGTGTAAGGAGGAGAAATGCGTACCATCACATTTCCGACTTTGATAAAGGTCGGATTGTAGCCTTTCGCGATTGCGGTTTATCGTATCGCGACATTGCTGTTCGCGTTGGTCGGGATCCAATGACTGTTAGCAGAATATGGAATCGGTGGGTTCAGGAGGGTAATACGGAACGCCGTGCTGGATCCCAGCGGCCTCGTATCATTAGGAGTCGAGATGACAGGCATCTTATCCGCATGTCTGTAACGGATCGTGCAGCCACGTTTCGATCCCTGAGTCAACAGATGGGGACGTTTGCCAGACAACAACCATCTGCACGAACAGTTCGGCGACGTTTGCAGCAGCATTGACTATCAGCTCTGAGACCATGGCTGTGGTTACCCTTGACGCTGCATCACAGACCGCAGCGCCTGCGATGGTGTACTCAACGACGAACCTCGGTGCACGAATGGCAAAACGTCATTTTTTCAGATGAATCCAGCTTCTGTTTACAGCATCCTTGTTTGGCGACATCGCGGTGAACGCACATTGGAAGCGTGTATTCGTCATCGACATAATGGCGTATCAGCCGGCGTGATGGTATGGGGTCCATTGGTTACACGTCTCGGTCACCTCTTGTTCGCATTGACGTACTTTGAACAGTGGACGTTACATTTCAGATGCGTTACGAACCGTGCCTCTCCCTTCATTCGATTCCTGCGAAACCCTACATTTCAGCAGGATAATGCACGACTGCATGTTGCATGTCCTGTACGGGCCTTTCTGGATACAGAAAATGTTCGACTGCTGCCCTGGCCAGCACACTCTCCAGATCTCTCACCAATTGAAAACGTCTGGTGAATGGTGGCCGAGCAACTGGCTCGTCACAATACGCCAGTCACTACTCTTGATGAACTGTGGTATCGTGTTGAAGCTGCATGGGCAGCTGTACCTGTACACGCCATCGAAGCTCTGTTTGTCTCAATGCCTAGGCGTAACAAGGCCGTTGTTTTGCCAGAGGTGGTTGTTCTGGGTACTGATTTCTCAGGATCTATGCACCCGAATTGCGTGAAAATGTAATCACATGTCGGTTCTCGTATAATATATTTGTCCAATGAATACCCGTTTACCATCTGCATTTCTTCTTGGTGTAGCAATTTCAATGGCCAGCAGTGTAAAATACTGCTGAAAACCGCGCGGGCTGAACGAATACTTGTTTAAGGCCGCATGCCGCCCGCGGGCTGCAGTTTGACGACCACTGTGTTAGACTGTGGCACTACCTTCCCAGTCAGTTTCTAACACAGTAGACAGAGATTGTTCTATAAGCAACAGACAGCTATCTCTGCTCCCTACCCCGACAGCCGGTGATTGCAGCCGCGTTCTGGTGTAGCGCGTAGTTCACAGTTTGCAGGGGGCGCCGGTGCGGTCAGTTCTTACACAGGGGGCGCTACAGCACCGCAGGTAGCAGGAGGCGGCCTCGCACAATGGCCCGCGCTCCCCTGCTCGGCGCCCATTGACGCCTGCCTGATTCCTCCCGTCTGTATCGAGCCCGGTTTCTTGCACAGCCGCCGGTGTGATGTGACGTTTAGTAGGTTTTCACCAGCAGATTAAACAGCAGCCGGGCGTGACGCACAAAAGGAGCAGAAACACGACGCCACACGGTGCCTCGCCAGCCGCTCGCCGACTGCAGCGTAGCTCGCAGGCGCTTTACATTCCGTTCGACACGCCGCGCTGCAAACATGCGACTCCCGTATTTTACGTAACCTCATTATGCCAGTAACGTCCCATGTGCCGTCAATCGAAGAAATTGTTTACACGAGTTATTTGCGGATATAGAATATCATTCGTCTGTCTTCGCTTGCCGACGAATTCCGCAAGATTGAAAACATGCTAAGAATGAAGGAAAAATTTAAATTTTTCTGTCTCCATAGTCAAAAAAAGGCCATAAATAATGTTTTTTAAATATAACAGCGACAATTTGATGCTGGGAAAGTATTCGACAGCGTTTCCCAAAAATAAATAAATATTTCGGTAAGTAAACCCAAATTAATCCGCTGATTGCTCATTCCTTGACATTTGCTGTATTATGCGATATTGCAGTGCCTGTGTTATTCTGATTACGATGCAAAGTTCCTTTGGAGGAACAGGCACTGCGGCGACTACAGCCGTTATGAAATACATTAAATGAATTCGCAATTGCGAATAAGTACAACCATCATCTGTAGTATGGAAAGACAATGAAAATTTGTGGCTGAACGGGACTCGAACCAGGATTCCCCACTTGCCGCGAGCTGTCGCGCTCTCTGACCGACCCAAACCTCCACACATCACTCTGTCTACATCTTTACATAGTGGCCGGCCGGAGTGGCCTAGCGGTTCTAGGCGCTACAGTCACGAACTGCGCTACGCTACGGTCGCAGGTTCGAATCCTGCCTCGGGCATGGATGTGTGTGATGTCTTTAGGTTAGTTAGCTTTAAGTAGTTCTAAGTTCTAGGGGTCTGATGACCTCAGATGTTAAGTCCCATAGTGCTCAGAGCCATTTGAACCATTTGAACAGGCGTGTACGAGAAGTTTCAGAATAGCTCACACCCCGCTGCAGAGTGAAAGAATCAATCCTGGAACAATTCTGTAGGCGGTGCATAAGCCATTTCTCCGCAATTCCTTCTTTCATTGAAGTATTTAGGAACGCTTCTGTGGTGCTTAAGATGCAGGATAGAGGTACTGGCGGAAGTGAAGCTGCGCCTGCGCGTCTTGAGGCATTCCCGTATCGCTCTCTCGGTATTAGCATCCCTTGATACACACAACGTCCCTGTTGGGATCCCCGTCCGGGACGCAATTTAATATGCTGGGTAGTTTCGAAACATGTCATGCGACATTTCTGCAATTTTTCTGAGCGGGAAAGAACAAAGACCAACGCATTTCGTTTCCGGCACCTATACTTTCATTTATACTTTCTCATAGATTTGTAGATGCTCACACACATGGAATTATGGTTTATAGGATTATTCGGTACTACCCTCCTACAGTAACTTTGGGAGAAGGTATTGTCCGAATAAAATGCATAGGCATCTGTCACTATTCACGATGTTTGATTGCTTACACATTTATTTCATCTAGCGAGATAGGTGCCTTCAGGTCCTCAGTAGTAAACATAACAATCTCCGTCATACCATGAGCACTTCAAATGGTTCAAATGGCTCTGAGCACTATGGGACTTAACATCTGTGGTCATCAGTCCCCTAGAACTTAGAACTACTTAAACCTATCTAACCTAAGGACGTCACACACATCCATGCCCGAGGCAGGATTCGAACCTGCGACCGTAACGGTCCCGCGGTTCCAGACTGTAGCGCCTAGAACCGCTCGGCCACTTCGGCCGGCCCATGAGTACTATACAATAATAATAACAATAATAACATGAAGGAGAACAGGAGGAAGACGAAGAAGAAGAAGAAGAAGAAGAAGAAGAAGAAGAAGAGGAGGAGGAGGAGGAGGAGGAGGAGGATGAGGATGAGGAAGAATATGATGATGATAGTATGTGTAATAATAGTGAATGTGTGGAATTTAAGAAATGTCAGTCTCATTATCATTTACGTATTTCTTCATTATGTTCTTGTCGAATGTAGGTAGTCACATCTGACAAATACATGACAGCAAAACAGAACAAATTAAGGTGGAGTATACATGTTGACTGGTCAGAGGAAGTGCGTGCTGTAGTAGGTAAAATTAGCAGTTGACATGGAAAGGGAAATACTTGGTGGTTGTAATTAACCTTTCGCTACTTGACACAGCACCCATGAAAAACGAGTGATCGTACTACAATGAAACTTTGTGGAAATATTCGTAAGGATGTGCGGAAGGGAAATAACGAATAAATCACTGAAAGAAACACATTTTAATTTCCACGTCAGAGGGTAACATTTGTTAACTGCGTACCATGCTTACGTTAAAAGTTGCTCAGTGTTACGAGCATGGATGTGTGTGATGTCCTTAGGTTAGTTAGGTTTAAGTAGTTCTAAGTTCTAGGGGACTGATGACCTCAGATGTTAAGTCCCATAGAGCTCAGAGCCATCTGAACCATTTTTTTTCAAATGTGGTGATATTTGTGGCCACGCACTTTGGAACGATTGGCCAGTGATTCGGTTTTCTCCAGGTGTCTTACGAAGCAACCAGAGACATGAGCAGTGTGATGTAGACCTTCATCGTGCACCAAACAGCTAGGTGTGCGTCACGTGGCAAAAATAGGTGACTAATGTGAGGTTTGTACGGATACCATTTTACAATAGTTCGCAGCGTTTTTCGAAAGGTGGACCATGGAATGTTCAGCTGTCGTGACACAGCTCGTACACTGCATGGAGTTCGAACATTGCGTCCACATTCTCAGTCATGGGACCAGTAACTTCATCAACAATTTGTGGCACAATTAGCCGTCGGCCTCTCCCAGGGACAATTCCCAATCCGTTAGTTAATTCGAACTTCCGAATCATGTTCTTCAACCCCGGTGCGGAAAGAGGATCTCTCCGTTTTCCTTTAATGCGTTGATATATTTGACCTGGCTTTTCCCAGGCATAACCTTCACTAACCAACCAACCTCTGTTAGAAGTCGTTCATAATAGCTTTTAGGTCTGCCCCGGCCCTCGCAGTGCAAAAAACCAACAGTTAGTGGCAAAGCATTATTTTCCACAGAGCCCGAAGTGCAATAACGGCGTCGGAAGACAAGCCAGCCGCGTGCGCACGAGTCACATGCGCCGGCGCGCACCAAATTAGGCCTTTTTCCCCTGCTCTGACTGCTTGCCAATTTTCCGCGCCGAGAATTCGTCTCACGCAGCTGAAAACCGGATGGGCTTTCGTGGAATTAAATCACTCCGTTGACGTGATTTACAACTCGCGGAATCTCACAGTCAGCGACTTTAACTCATGCGGGCGGCGGAAACAGAAACAACAAAATTATCAAAGGAGCGGCCACGACCCTGTCATTAGCAGTGACAGGACAAAAATTCGCCTCAAATGGGATTTATGTACTTCTGTGCCGGCTGCTCTGCACCATAGTTACGCTGCATCAATGAGAGAAACGCGCGAGCAGATCTAGTACGTTTCGTGTCGTCACTCGCAGCTACCCGACTACTCATTTACTGAAGGTTAAATAACTGACGGTGCATGCTCTGAAATTAGTCTAAGCGTCCACAAAATAAGTCATAACATGCAAAGAAAATACATTTTCTGGCAACTAGCACTGCGTATACTCCGTTACCACAATGTTTGAATTCCTTTTTTGCCTCTGCTGGAAGTAAAAGGGAAAGGCACCTGATATAACACATGTGTTCATGCAGTTTCACATCGGATGCACACTGTGAGCAGGAAAACTGCGGAAAAGTTTTTTGCGCGCAAAGTCTTTGTCACATGTAACATCCAGTTAGGGATTGGGCCAGAATGTCGGCAAATAATGACTTCCTTCTCATTCCTGCTGGTCAGTCACGCCTTACGCTCTCCCTTTTCAGCTCACGTGCACTTAACGTGCTATCCTCTTGTGCGCCACTGGAGTGTCACTGCTGCAGTCACGTTAGCTGATGATTCATGACGGACAGCAGCTCCTTTCGCAGTGCGAGAGTAATGTCAAATAGTCAACACTATGGACGCCTCATACAAAATTCTCGTCCAACTCTGTTTCTGAGTATCAACATCAGAAATTGGCAGAGAATTTCCTCAGAGGAACTACGCTATCCGTTCGTCCGTTTTGTAAAAGCGCGAGTGTTGAATTACGATCAACTAGAGCTTCAGATGCTAAAATAAGAGCAACGTGTACTGTGAAAACCATTTCCCTCAAAATCTAAAAATAATCTTCACAGACGAGTCCGTTAACATTCCACGCATACATAGTGATAATACCCCCACCGATAAAACCACGGAAATTAGGACCCATACGTAGACGTGTAGGGTGTCGTTATCCTGCACATTGCCTGTGGTTGGAACAGGAAGGAGGACTGACGATGCTTCTTATAAAGTCGGACCATCTGCCATGCATTGTGCCATGACTTAAGAGTTCAGCTTACCGCGTTTGCTTCTCATTTTAGTCAAATCTGAAACTAAATGTTGCAGAAAATATATAGATATTAGCAAAGAATGAAGGAACTCCACCTGCACGTCATGTAGGAATGCATTTACCGCAATAATTCCAACGTTATCTCTCATCTACAACTGGAAATGTACTTCAGCTCTAGCCGTGTAAAGCCGGTGACAGATTTCTACCACCGTATTCTTCCCTGAACTCGACTTGTTCACGCAGTAAGATAGTGGATGTGACGGCAGCACTGATCTCGGCCGCGAACAGTGATGCTAAAGAGTAACCCTCTAATGCTCTCGCCCTGTTCTGGGAATCGTATCAGTTACGAGAACCATCCTATGCTTAGCCCCTCTGGCTGGCAAGTTGGCGGTGTCAGCTCAGGCAACAGGTTTCCTGGAAACATTGCGTAGCAGAAGGCACTGCGCGCTAATCAGAAAGCAAGCAGTTCTGTCAGAAAGAGTTGAATGAGAGCGGAATGCCTGTATGGGAACATCTTTAGGAAGGGAAGTCGACGACTAGTCGCTGCACAGTCGTCTGAAAAGAACTGGAAGTGTCTCACGGCACGATTGAAATGCATACAGAATCATTCAATTTTATTCAACAAACAATACGAATTCTATTCTTTAAAGAACGTCATGATTTACCGCGAAGAACTGCTGATGAAATTTATTTACTGAACAACCAGTTTCGGTCCACGAACCATCATATAATTAAAATAAAATGAATGGCGTCCGGTAATTAAATCCATCATGAAATCGTTACTGTTGTCACGCCCAGACATATGATAAAAACGAATTTATGTATGTATGTATGTATGTATGTATGTGTATGTACACTCCTGGAAATTGAAATAAGAACACCGTGAATTCATTGTCCCAGGAAGGGGAAACTTTATTGACACATTCCTGGGGTCAGATACATCACATGATCACACTGACAGAACCACAGGCACATAGACACAGGCAACAGAACATGCACAATGTCGGCACTAGTACAGTGTATATCCACCTTTCGCAGCAATGCAGGCTGCTATTCTCCCATGGAGACGATCGTAGAGATGCTGGATGTAGTCCTGTGGAACGGCTTGCCATGCCATTTCCACCTGGCGCCTCAGTTGGACCAGCGTTCGTGCTGGACGTGCAGACCGCGTGAGACGACGCTTCATCCAGTCCCAAACATGCTCAATGGGGGACAGATCCGGAGATCTTGCTGGCCAGGGTAGTTGACTTACACCTTCTAGAGCACGTTGGGTGGCACGGGATACATGCGGACGTGCATTGTCCTGTTGGAACAGCAAGTTCCCTTGCCGGTCTAGGAATGGTAGAACGATGGGTTCGATGACGGTTTGGATGTACCGTGCACTATTCAGTGTTCCCTCGACGATCACCAGTGGTGTACGGCCAGTGTAGGAGATCGCTCCCCACACCATGATGCCGGGTGTTGGCCCTGTGTGCCTCGGTCGTATGCAGTCCTGATTGTGGCGCTCACCTGCACGGCGCCAAACACGCATACGACCACCATTGGCACCAAGGCAGAAGCGACTCTCATCGCTGAAGACGACACGTTTCCATTCGTCCCTCCATTCATGCCTGTCGCGACACCACTGGAGGCGGGCTGCACGATGTTGGGGCGTGAGCGGAAGACGGCCTAACGGTGTGCGGGACCGTAGCTCAGTTTCATGGAGACGGTTGCGAATGGTCCTCGCCGATACCCCAGGAGCAACAGTGTCCCTAATTTGCTGGGAAGTGGCGGTGCGGTCCCCTACGGCACTGCGTAGGATCCTACGGTTTTGGCGTGCATCCGTGCGTCGCTGCGGTCCGGTCCCAGGTCGACGGGCACGTGCACCTTCCGCCGACCACTGGCGACAACATCGATGTACTGTGGAGACCTCACGCCCCACGTGTTGAGCAATTCGGCGGTACGTCCACCCGGCCTCCCGCATGCCCACTATACGCCCTCGCTCAAAGTCCGTCAACTGCACATACGGTTCACGTCCACGCTGTCGCGGCATGCTACCAGTGTTAAAGACTGCGATGGAGCTCCGTATGCCACGGCAAACTGGCTGACACTGACGGCGGCGGTGCACAAATGCTGCGCAGCTAGCGCCATTCGACGGCCAACACCGCGGTTCCTGGTGTGTCCGCTGTGCAGTGCGTGTGATCATTGCTTGTACAGCCCTCTCGCAGTGTCCGGAGCAAGTATGGTGGGTCTGACACACCGGTGTCAATGTGTTCTTTTTTCCATTTCCAGGAGTGTATGTTCCACATCTACTCCTAAACAACTGGACCGATTTCAACCAGACTTGGTACACATATCACTGCCTGGAAATTATCAAAGGGGTTGGGGTGAAAAAGCAGTGTATCTCACAACGTACCAGTACCCAGACTTTATTCAACCAGGATGAGAACATTTCGAAACTTGCAACAAACTTTACACATAATTTCAAACCTTTACGAAACTTTTTCTCGCTGGCGACTCCCACAAAATGATGAAACAAAAAAACAATTTATCCGCTCTTGCAGTGTCTCAGTTGTTCTGAAATACGAAGCTATGTTCCTTCTAACTTGTATTCAATTAAAAAGTCTTCCGTGAATGGAAATATACTCACTTATACCACTGAATGTACCAGAAAAATTATGTCATGGTACAACACAGAAGTCACGGGATATGACTTCATAAATACTGAGATGCTCTAAAAACTGCCGCATCATGCATGACATTTTAATTTAATACTTCTTTACTACTAAATCGATTTGCAACACGTTTAGCAGACAGTAGTCACATGTACCACTGGATGTAGCTGCAGATTGCATCGTTGTACAGCTTATAGTTCAGGAGATACGACATCATAAACACTGATTCACGTGAAAATGTTACACCAGTTCGAAATTCACTATAGGTACAGATGGAATATGTGTACAATTACGTGGAAAATTTGTTACATGTACCTGACATGTGCGTACGCGGGCAAAACCGCGGCTAAAAGCCTCATCCTAAACTTTCTGGAGAGATTTCTCCAAATTTGCACACTATTAGTTACACTCTGGAATTAAATACTGTGGGGTTAAGGCATACCAGCTCTATATTGGCGAGAGCGAGATAACGTAAGAGAAGGGGGGGAGGAGGAGGACTGACAGAGAGGGGAAGGAGGTGATAGGCACAAATAGGGGGGACGAGGAGATAAAGAGAGAGGAATGAGGAAATGGATAGAAAGAGGGTGGGAGGACAGAGCGGCGTGGAGAGGGGAGGAGGAAATGGACAGAGTAAGCGAAGAGGAGGGTATGGACAGAGAGAGATGCTGTAGGAGAGGGGCAGAGAGTGGCGGCAGGAATGAGGAGGTATACAGAAAGAGGGTTGGAGGAGATTAACAGGATGGTCGGGTGAAGGAGGAAATGGACAGAGAGATGGGAAAGAAGGAAATGGACTAATAGAAGACTGGAATTAATACATACCGGGGCAATGCCGGGTACTCAGCTAGTATTAAAATGAATTACATCATCATTCATAAAATGTGCCGAACAGTGCACTCATGGCGGTAAATTAAGAAGTTCCTCAAATCTTTACGAGCTATGGGGCAACACCTTTTGAAATTTCTGTTCTTGTCAGGGAATTTATATGCTACACACATACGCAGAACCAAGTATGTAATTTCCCAATCTGATTTAGTTTACGTTGACCTTCCCAATTCAAACTGTTACTTTGCTTACCAGCGTGTTAACATTACGACCAGTAAGTGGAACGCGGAAACAACCTAACTGAAGGGAGAATCTCACTGTTCTAGCCGCTTGAAAGTCATTTACCTTCAATGTTGAATGTCATAAAATCTAGCAGGAGAAATTAAAGCTGTTGTCACTAGTCGTTGTAGGAAATACGTAGTTTTTATCACGTCAGTATAAAGAATATGCCATTGATAGAAACAGTTTGTCGTAAATCGTGACGGAAATTTTTTAAATCAGTACGATTCTTACTTTGAAGGTGACAGTATCATCCATTGTCCATTCCGAAGTAGGTTACTGTGGATAGTACAGAAAGGAAAAAAAAGTCCAGTTTAGATGTGCAGAAATCTGTGCTTTAACATTTGATGCATATCGGTATCAGATTGTGATACATACCGAGTGAATGAAATAGAGATTACTCTACAAAAAGGCTTGTCGTTATACGAGTAGAGTGTAATGGAATTAAATTATTCATTTGTTTGGCCATTGTGCTGTGCCGATAGTTAAGACCCGCCTATTGAAGTGACTACCTAAAATGCATTCACATTTTACCATATCCTTATCGTTACGTTGGAATTAAGCCTTATCAGTGGTTGCACCGTCATCTTTTTCCTGCTTTCATCTGGCAGCGTCGTGTATACAAACATTTGGCAGTTATTCTTGTCCTCGGTATTGGCCATTTGGACTCACTTTCACTTTCGCTCTACAGGTTTCCCGAAGTACTATTAGACCACTTCCTGCAAGCTCCCTGACGCTAGGCAGTCGCTAAGTGGGTGGTCGGAATTGTACATAGATCCCTCCGTCGCTAGCACTTAGCAGTATTCAAAGCGGTGATACTTTGCCCCTGACTAAAGTGTACTTTGGAAGAGGATACGAAAAGCGTATGATAATTAAAAAAAATGTTTTTAGTAGTTGCATAAACGGACCTAAATTTTAGTGTGCTCAATTTTTCCGTAATAAATTTAATGGTATGAAAAAGTAGAGTATACTGCAGCTCATTCGTGTGAATAAAGCTTGTAAGTTTCACTAACTATTTCTAATGTTTACTGTAATAGTGTTTTTTTCTGATAAAGTGTCGTAATAAATTTAACAAATGCGAAAGTCACTCGTTTAGGTGAAATCCCCATAAGATTTTTGTTCCGTGATTGTTTCTATTCCTTTAGCCACGCACTAGGTTTGTTTCTGGCCTCAAAGGCTTCGCACGCTTTAATTTCCATAGCCATCCTTTATTGGATAGATTCCACCACACCTGCCATTCCAGTTCAGAGCAGAACTACTCTGCAGTATAAAGTTGAAGGCAGGCATATGAAATTGCGGGGAACGCTTTGCATAGGAAGAGCAGCCAGAAGCTGACGGCGAAGTGGGAGACGGCGGCAGGTTGGCCAAGGTCGCGGGGCGACGGCCGCGGCGGGCGCCGCGACAAAAAGCACACCGCCGGCGCTGGCGCTCGCACTGGCGCCACACACCTGGCGCCATCACTGCGCGCTCACGCTGCTGGCTGTCCTCTTCTGTATGCTAAACACTGCGGGTGTCATGTACGACACGCTGCAGGCGGACTATACTAGCAAACAGACAAGAATTTGTTCTCGTGCCAGCGACTTCCTGCGCTCCCCTCGTCTCTAGGCAGTCGCGAGGTGGGTAGTCGGAACTGTACATAGATTCCTCCGTCGCCAGTGCTTCGCATTATTCAAAGCGGTAATATTTGGCCAATGGTGAAACTGACTGACTTTGAAACTGGTGATTTTCAGTTCCCGGAAAAGAGATCATAATCAAACAGGAAGAAAGGGAAACAAAACTGCCTCAGACTAAAAGTAAGCGGTCTTCATTTTGTTGAGTTGATGCGTAAGTTCGTAGCATTTTTCCGTAAGTTTACGAAACCCAACAAAGGCTTTGGTCGTTAGTAATGTATTCTCCTTCAGTAATTACAATAGTCTACCAACGATGGGTAACGTTTAGATTCCGCGTTTCGATTCCGACGTGATGTTTGAGGCGAAGAACACGCCGAGCCATGCTCGAAGCGCATTTTCATCCGGAAAGGAAGTTCCTTGAAGTTTATGCGACAGAGAGTGGAAAAGGTGAAAATCTGAGGGCACAATATCACGTGAATAAGGTAGGTGCGGAATGACTTCCCAATCCAACTCCTATATAGAGTTTGTTGTCAGTCTAGCAGAATATAGAGAGGTGTTATCGTGTAGTAGCATCAGTTCTGCATCTACATCCATACTCCGCAAGCCACCTGACGGTGTGTGGCGGAGGGTACCTTGAGTACCTCTATCGGTCTTCCCTTCTATTCGTCTCGTATTGTTCATGGAAAGGAGGATTGTCGGTATGCCTCTGTGTGGGCTCTAATCTCTCTGATTTTATTCTCATGGTTTCTTCGCGAGATATACGTAGGAGGGAGCAATATACTGCTTGACTCCTCGGTGAAGGTATGTTCTCGAAACTTTAACAAAAGCCCGTACCGAGCTACTTGAGCGTCTCTCTTGCAGAGTCTTCCACTGGAGTTTATCTATCATCTCCGTAACGCTTTCGCGATTACTAAATGATCCTGTAACGAAGCGCGCTGCTCTCCGTTGGATCTTCTCTATCTGTTCTGTCAACCCTGTCTGGTACGGATTCCACACTGGTGAGCAATATTCAAGCAGTGGGCGAACAAGCGTACTGTAACCTACGTCCTTCGTTTTCGGATTGCATTTCCTTAGGATTCTTCCAATGAATCTCAGTCTGGCATCTGCTTTACCGACAATCAACTTTATATGATCATTCCATTTTAAATCACTCCTAATGCGTACTCCCAGATAATTTATGGAATTAACTGATTCCAGTTGCTAACCTGCTATATTGTAGCTAAATGATAAGGGATCTTTCTTTCTATGTATTCGCAGCACATGACACTTATCTACATTGAGATTCAGTTGCCATTCCCTGCACCATGCGTCAATTCGCTGCAGATCCTCCTGCATTTCAGTACAATTTTCCATTGTTACAACCTCTCGATATACCACAGCGTCATCCACAAAAAGCCTCAGTGAACTTCCGATGTTATCCGCAAGGTCATTTATGTATATTGTGAATAGCAACGGTCCTACGACACTCCCCTGCGGCACACTTGAAATCACTCTTACTTCTCAAGACTTCTCTCCATTGAGAATGACATGCTGCGTTCTGTTATCTAGGAACTCTTCAATCCAATCACACAATTGGTCTGATAGTCCATATGCTCTTACTTTGTTCATTGAACGACTGTGGGGAACTGTATCGAACGCCTTGCGGAAGTCTAGAAACACGGCATCTACCTGGGAACCTGTGTCTATGGCCCTCTGAGTCTCGTGGACGATTAGCGCGAGCTGGGTTTCACACGATAGTCTTTTTCGAAACCCATGCTTATTCCTACAGAGTAGATTTCTAGTCTCCATAAAAGTCATTATACAGTTTTCCTGGTCGTTGTTCTTGAGTCTTGCAAGACGTCTCAGTCGTTGGCAGTTAATGTCAGCAGCGATCGCTACATCTTGGGGAAGCAATTCGCGGTACACCACACCGTCGGTGATACACCAGATACATGTTATCTTTTGTGGATGCACAGAAGTCTTTGTAAGGGGAGCTGCTGCTTTGTTTGGGTTCAACCATTACTTTCTTTTCCTTGTGTTAGCATAAAGACACCATTTCGCGTCACCATTAACGATACAGGATAGGAATGGCCGGTGTTGTTCACGAGACATTTAATGGCGAGTAAGCAGAAGTGATTTTTTTGGATTTTGGCTTAGAGCATGCGATACTCATGCAACCGATTTTTGAACCTTCCCCATTGCATGCAAACGTCCAACTGGTGAGTCACCAGTGTGAAAACAATCCTCCTTACAACGAGAAAACCATTTTATTGCTGTGCTCTGGCCAGTGGCATTATCCCCATACACGGCGCAAGTGTTTCTGGGTGCTTCCGTTGCTGTCACCCCTCTAGCGCACTCAAGTAAGAATATGTAAGAAATGTTCTACCGAGCGAGGTGGCGCAGTGGTTAGACACTGGACTCGCATTCGGGAGGACGACGGTTCAATCCCGCGTCCGGCCATCCTGATTTAGGTTTTCCGTGATTTCCCTAAATCACTCCAGGCAAATGCCGGGACGGTTCCTCTGAAAGGGCACGGCCGACTTCCTTCCCAATCCTTCCCTAATCCGATGAGACCGATGACCACGCTGTCTGGTCTCCTTCCCCAAACCAACCAACCAGAAATGTTCTGATTTCGCCACTTGACATTCCATTTTCTAGCGTCCAAAGCTCCACTCACTGTCTCCAAATGAGAAAATGACAACATGTGAACTAAAACAGTAACAGTGCCAACATAATTTTATGCCATGATCGAAGTCGAGGCTTGCATCCGTCTCATCAGATGTGCGTGGTACATACAATGGAATCTACGTGTGTTGTGTTAATCTTAGCACTATATATTACAGGTATCAACTATCCTTGAGTACTGTGCTCTCTGAAACCAGGAATCCACAGTGTCAACCCCGAAGCGGCACACACACAGCGGCTTGTTGCAGAATATCTTTTCCGTCGTTGATACAGCTAATTGGCATTCTGCAACAATCCATTAGGTATGACTCTTCATGTGTGATGCTGTGCGTCCCTGGTTTCGTGGTGTACGTTGTTGAAGGACGGTTCATGTCTGTAAGACGTGATCCTAGGATGGACATACCGCATATCGACGTAACGTATAGGAGGGTATATCTGATGATATGACTAGAAGCATCGAAATCGATCTTGGAGTAATAAAATGAAGATCATTTAATTACAGTCTGCGGCAGTATATTTTTCCCCCTTATTAACCATACGACTATATTTTTCAATTTCTCACAATACTGTGTGCTCAGTGGTTTATAGGCCTATGTGAAAAAGACAAATCTCGCGACGGATCGCATACGTTTTTTCTACACGTTTATTTAATTTTGTTCAAGAAGAGAGACAGAGAATGAAACAGTTCTTCTAATTAAAGAGCGCGTTTAGATACGCTGCTTCACATCAGCTGAACTCATCCCTTCATAAATAGAAGACCCATCTTTATATAAACATATTGTGGATGTATAAAAGGAAAGTTTCACGTTTCCTGTTTGTCGACTTGTGATCGAGATTTAGTTTTCTTGCTGAACAGTAGTTACCCCAAATGATAATATAAACTAGAGTAAATTATTGTACTATTGGAAAATATATTATCCTGAGATCTCTGTCCAATGATTTTTCCTGCGTAGAGAAGGATTTACTTGGCTTTCACGAGGAAGTGCTGAAAAGTAAGGCCTTCGAATTTTTTATTCTTTTCTCAATATCGGTTGAGGTATTCCATATCTTGCCTACTACTCGATCGACATTCACACTTCGCTAACGTAAGTTGCCACCCTTTACCACTAGAGGGCTCTGAATTGTAATGTGTAACATGGTGGTATGAAACGTAACTATGTCGGCGTGTGACAAACCGCAAGCTGTAATGAGTTACGAAATCAAAGAGTTCGTCGATGCGTGGAACATCCTCTCCTTCAACATGGCAATATGAGACCTCAGAAGACCGCAGCGACATCTACAGTAATCCAACGCGTTGGGTTCACTGTCATCGATAATCTTCCATACAGTACCGACTTGGCCCCATCCGATTTTCATCTGTTTCTAAAGCTGAAAGAATAATTTTGAGTTCACTGTGATAGCATTAAGGGATGTAAGCAAAGGTGAGGTTGTAGATTCGTCAGCGAAGTTAAACATTCAACAGCGACGGTATCAACAAACTGGTCTCTCGGTGGGAGAATTGCGTTCGTGGCCAGGGTGACTATGTTGAGAAATAAATATGTGCACTTGAGAAATAAAGATGTAGAATGTTAATAACGTTTATTTTATTCAAAAAGCCGTAAGAGCTTAGAATAAGAAATTCGGAAGTATTAGTTTCCTGCACGCTCTCGCACATTAAAATGTGCGTGATTTGACACGGTTCTCACTATGCGTAATAGGAACAAACGAATTCCATTAGTGCACAGCAAATTTATGTTTCATGTTGCGTTTATTGAGCAGTTTTGTGTTTGAATCTTGTTTTTCGTCTCACGTACACTCTTACGTGTTATTTTTTATTCCTATATTGGAATGCTATAGCTGTTGAAAATGTTTATTTTGCAATAAAGTAGTCGCTAAAACCGCACATGGCCACATTGAAACCAGATCAGTTTAAGTGAAACCATTATTTAACAATATACAGTGGCAAAGAATGCAACAGAGGAAAAAAGCAATATATACTGTAGGATTGAAAACGTGTAATGAAACTTAAAAGAAAATTTAGTTTGCAGTAACTTTTATGCAAAAAAGAGAGATCTGAATGCAGTATTTCTTCTGGAGGAAGAGAAATAGAAGGAATAAGTTTTAAAGGGTCTCAAAACACACTGTCTGTGCGTCACCGAAGTTGAGGATACAAAACACGTGAGAGTAACAAACACAGTAGCAAAATGCAATTGACTGAGCCTTGTTAAAACAAAGTGCAATAGAGTAGCAACCAGCAGTAAACTGTAGACTATGTTTCCTATAACGCTGTTGTTACAAATTAAGTGTAATAGGGCTACAAAATAAATTGGTATATTAAAAAAAAGATTTTGTAATGTAAACAAAAGATCGTATCATTATCATACTGAATGATTGCCGATAAGGTTCTGTTTGCGACTAGAATGAAAAGCCAGAAGGACGGAGAACCAGTACTTCTAATCTGTGATAGATGAAGCCCATTAGTGCTCGAACACTGCGACATTAGAGAAGTGAGTTGGCAGTATTTTTTAATCCATATGTTGAATAAGACAGGGAGGTGTCGGTTTTTGAGCGTCTCGCGACATGCAGTACAAGCAGACAAAGCACGTCATGGTAGAGAAGATGCTCAATCGATTCGATTCTGTTCCGAATAAACAGCGTAAATAAGAACGAATACTCGCTAAGTGGTCCACGCTCTTCGAATGGGTAATGGTATTAATTGGGGACATTGTTTCATAGGCGTGAGTATCGGAGCGGGAGCGTTTTTGTTGGCGGCGAGCAGGTCCCCTCCCCCGATCATGCACTCACAGGCACAGCGCCGAGGCGTTGGACCCCTCCCCAGACTGTCGTCAGTCCAGCATGTTATCACCCCGCAGAGAACGTCGTCGCGTCATCGCCGGCCGGAACATCGTAAAATAACACCATCCAGTGTGAAGCTCCATTCATAAAACCCAGACGCACAGAGATTCTTTGTGCAGCTCAAGGCGTTCTGATGGCTCGTAGGTGGCCAAGGGAAGCAAAGAGTTAGTAGTTGGGCAAATAACGTCTGAGGAAATATAAGCGTATAAATCAACTAAATCTTTGTCATTTAAAACGTCTTTTAATTACAACTATGATGACTTTTGAGCAAGTGCAACTATCATATTATTATACCACACATTAAATAATGTTACAGAATCAAAACGTCGTTCTTGGCAGGCTGCCCTAAAGTACAAAAAGTGGTACTGGATTAACATTGCATGAACTTGATCTGTAAACTTAAATCTTCATTTTTACCCATTGTCACTCACGAGTTTAATTTTATTTGTACGACCTTATGCTAAAACATAAAAGAAAAAATATTTTCGAGGTAATGAGAGCTGTGCTCTGCAGAGTAGCATCAATTTTGTTTCGATTTTTTAAAAAAATTAAATAATTTAAATTTTGTGACTTTCGTTTGTTTAGTATGACGATCATTTCAAATATTAAACGATATAATTCGGAAAAAGCTGCAGGATTTATACTATAGGTAAACATATTGACATATTTTAGGGAGCTTCATCGCTCACCGGCAGATGACACTGGTGTTTCAGCAACGATTACGGTGTATGTTTAAACCATGAATTACTTCACAAGTTTTAAAAAGTTTTAAAAAACTTCAGAAGTTTTAAAAAAAATTCTTCATGAGGAATCAACATAAACAGGTACAAATGCTATAACAAAAAATTATATTTCCTTCGGTAGCGGTAATCAGTATCCTCGGATGTTGTTCTAATTGGCTTTTTCATATGAAGATTTGTAGTACATACCCTGAACTACACAACTGAAAGATATCCTTTGTTTTTTTTCCTCGTATACTCCTTGTTCATAACATTCTGTACATTCGAGAGTTTGTTGACGCGTCCTTACGGTGTCGTCTTATTCTTTCTGAAATCTTATTGTGAAATTAATACACATGCCCCTTTCACGTCCTGTGTTCCTGTGGAATTACTGGAATAAGCTTGCTACAGAAATCGGTCGACTGCAATGCTTTGCAGAAGTAAGAGCCTTCGCTGTCGGTAACGTTGCGACTCCTTTACTTTCAATATTGTTTTCAGTTATCTTCGCTTGTAATTTTCTCGCTCATCTCTAGGTTTCTTTTCTTATCTTTTCACATTAATGTCGGTGTATCACCGTCAGAAAACTGAGCAGGTTTCTAAACGATGTTTCCACTTTGCCATTCGACCTCTCTGGCTAATAACACAAGAATAATATCTCAGCTAGTAACAAACGCAACACAAAAGTTGCGATCAATCTGGGCTGTACCGAACGAAGGATCGTGTAGGAATGTTTGTTATTATTTGAATGACGAAAAAGAGAGGTCAGAGAGCAAAGTATGCTCAGATGGCGAACTCGGATGTTCTGACGTCTTAAATGAGCACAGAGCAGTAAGGAAATGGACGAACTGCAGTGAATAAGAAATTCCTCGGCTATCGACTGCCCTAGTTAAGATTTCAACCTCGATAAACTCAGCTATTAATGTACAGTGCGGAACGGAGTTGCGTTAGTTCGAATTTCCCTGAGAGTTGAGAGTGACTACTTTCCTGGGAATGAGGATACCACTGTTTCCCAGAAGCAGTTGCCGAGATAACCCGTCCGTGAACTCTCGCTACGCCCTCGTACGCCAGAAATGGCAAACAGCGGTCGAGCCTCTTGTGAAACAGTGCGTAAATGTGTCAGGCGCAGACGAAACTGCTGCACAGAACGGTAAAAATCGTAATCCAGATATGCATGCTCCCGCCGTTTGCTTCATCCTCGCTACCGCACAGCATATGTACATGTGCGGATGGAGAGGAAAAGTTGTGAGCCCTCTCCTGTTGCTTGGGTAGCGTAAAACTTCTTGCTGCAGTGTGGTGGTAGCGCTCAAACGCTTTGTTGAACATGTGTTTCGTGGCCTTTGTTCTTTGACGAGTTACATTTAGCTTCCTACATTCACGGATGCTAAAGAAATAAATACCCTTTAAATCAACGAAATGGGGGAGTATTTTTTAAAACATGCTATCGGCTTTTTTCTGTATTTGTTTAATCGGAGCTACTGCTCCTTCTCTGTCGACCTCGAAATTGACGGAATGTTTACCAGAAGGAAATAATCAGTTTTAACATGGAAGACCGGCACCAGCCAATAAGACACGAATATTGTAATGTCAGGTTTGGACCCATAATTAAATACAGATGTCATGCAGTTACAAGTTCGGAATGACAAAGAGATCGTAGTTTTAATTTAAGGAAGTCTGTGCTGAGTTACAGGTTTTGCAAAGATGTTTTGCATTTTCCTCGAGGGCAAGTAGTGTTCAGTCAGATTTGTTTGGAGGCGTCTAAAGATGGGCTTGGCCAGAAATCAGTTCGTGCTAAATAAGTCAATCGCCCCATGAAATTGCGATCGATAAAAAAACAATGTAAACAAAGAGGTTTACATTATAGTAAGTTTCAGAGTTATCAAGCCGCTAAGGAAAATTTAAATTTATAAATTTTATTTTTTAGTAATATTCGCGAAATATTTGTGTCTTTATTCATAGTTGTCCGTCTTGATCGCTTATTATTGTATGATTCGATATTATTAGGACATACCCTACAATTTATAGTAGATCTTATTGAAAGGTATTCTAGCTTACAGTGGATAAATAATTAAAGAATAATGTGGGATCAGGATGGGCATTTTCGAAAAAAGATACAAATATTTCGTGAATTTTGGTAAAGAAAGCAAAGTAATAAATATATTTTCCATATTGGCAAGATAACTCTGAGATTGATAACAGGGTAACATCATTATATAGTAATGAGACGGAGAGCTTTGAGTAAAATGTCAAACATTATCGTTCATTCGTATATGGATTTTATGTCTTTAGTTGATACTATTTATATTAGTTGCAGCTTTGTTTATGACTCAAGGGTCCAGAAGATTTTTCCGTGGTTTATGGCCACAAACCGGGTCACAAAGCGTAAAATATGAAATGGCACAAATTTGTGAGTGAGAGAATACATTTGTTGTTTGCAGATTCAGTTGTTTCCAATGGAATTTGTACGAATTCACTAGCAAGTGCGAGCTTATTAGGACATACACTGCAGTGGGCAAGTAAGTAAAAAATTAATGTGCGACTTAATTATAGGTTAGAGGTTATTTGTCACATTATTTGGTAATATAAATTCTACATGACGATACGGAAACATTAGACAAGAAGCTGTTATGTGCTAGAATGAGCCGTTTAGTCTGCAGCTAATGTGCGAGTTTCCTGACTTACTAAAACTATGTACCTGATGTGTGACGACCACATCCTCGTCTTTTGCTCCAACCGCACAGTACAGCTCATTTGTGTGGCAGAATTTCAGATGACTGTAGTTTGTGTGTTAGTGCAAGAATATGGGATCGGTTGCCTTGCGCAGAACACTGGAACGTACAAATTAGTGTGGTATCTTACTAACAATTTAACACTTATACCCAGCAACTGAAACAAATTCATCGTGAAATTTGATTAAAATGGAAGCTTGTAAGGGTCGGTACAAGGAGTGTAAACTAAAACACCACTAGGGAACAGAAAAATTTCACTTTCAATTTCAGTACAGGCGGCCAGTGTGACCGAGCGGTTCTAGGCGCTTCAGCGTGGAGCCGCGCGATCGCTACGGTCGCAGGTCCGCATCCTGCCTCGGGCTTGGGTGTGTGTGCTGTCCTTAGGTTAGTTAGGTTTAAGTAGTTCTAAGTTTTAGGGAACTGATGACCTCAGATGTTAAGTGCCATAGAGCCATTTGAACCATTTTTTTCAGTACGGATTGTTAGTTCTAGGTTGTAGTTTCATACGAGCTATGCCTAATTAACGGCGCAAGCTAGAAACTATTAGTGCATAATAAAAGTTTCATCGTTAACTGATTGGTAGCGAGAGATTCGTTGTTTATATAAATCATGACCACTCCTAATTTCAACTTGAATCACAGTGTGCCGTCCCACAAGCGCTAAGCTAAGAGAAACTTGCCGCGTCTATTAATATGAGAATACACAGCCACTGCTGTGTTCGGTATTCAGCTCAAGGACAGTTCCGGAAGGCAGCCAGAGATACGTTGTTTAACGATCTCATTTCAAGTGTAACTCCGCCGGCAAAAAGTTGCCGTCTTGTGACAAATATCGCTGGAGGGCCAAGCAGTAAGGAGGCGAATAACTGCCCCCGGAGGTGTCCGGCCGCGCGGGGAGCCCCGCAGGGGCCGGCGTGTGTTTGACAGATTGCTGATGCCGCGATAACTGGCGCTCCGGCGATACCGGGACCGGTCCGCAGCGCGGGATTACGGCGAGCTCGAGCCGTCTGCTGAGGCGGCAGCTCTTCCGCCTGATAAAGAAGAGCCGTCCGGAGGTTCCGCGTAATCGCGCTATCTCTCGATCCGTGGCAGGCGTACGGCCACTCTAACACACAGAATGTAATCTTTCAACTGACAACTGCTGAGATTAACAGTTCGATGCTATCTCGAATACTGCTGCTGCGAGCCGTCCGTAAACAGACTTTATGCCGTTGCTTTGAAGATAAAATAGAGAGAACGTCATCACTTTGACGTCTACATGACGGGACGCGAAGGAATCGTAGCAAAATTTACTCTGAAAAAGCGTGAGACGGAAGGAAACTTTATCATCCTGTACATACATTGCAAACAGTCCCACTGTGGACTGATACTATTGGGCAATACAGCATTGATTCAACAGAAGTGAGCTCTATGTCTGAACTCTTGGATTCTGTCATTTTATTTCCTAGGTCTAAAAAGTGTCACTTTGGGATACATCGACACCTTACTCTATACTCCACAAGCCACATTCTGGTGTCTGGCGGAGAACACTTTTCGTACCACTGACACTTCCCCCACTTTCCTGCCGAGAATAGTGCGCGGGAAGAATGATTACTGGTCAGCTTCTCTTTGAGGTCGTGAAACCTTCCCGTCTCCTCTGTATCTCTTTTGTTACGCAACCTTCCCTTCTACAATAACCTATGAAACCTTCCCTTAGGGTTTCTGTCTCTTGCTTAATAATAACAAATGAAATCTTCCCTTTGAAATTAATTTTCTTTATCAATAATAATAAGTGCAATCTTCGCATACAAATTTAAATGTTGCTTATTAAAAGTGATTTGCTGGTTATTTCGACAAGACATAGGATGTGTCGTCGTCGTGGCGCTCAGTCGTTACCTGCAATAACTCAAAGCTGTTCCTTACCTTTTTTACTGTTACTGGATGGCCATCTGACTGCTACATCGAACTGCGACATGAATATACTTGCTCTGTTCTACCATACTCTATTAGCTGCTGGTGGACTGTCATAATATGTGGCTGTATTTATTACCAAAGCTGACGTTATTCTATAATTAATTTGACTGAAGTTACGTAATTCATAGTTAAACTTTTTCTTGACAACAACAAAATTTTTCAAAGTTTTACGTTGATGGTTTTTGGGATGGATTATAATCAGTAATACAATATTGCTGCCAAAAATTAATTATATTCGGAAAAAGATTCTTCAAATATTTACTGATAGTAATGAAATTATTTTACAAACGTTCAAATGGGACTTACTTTACACAATAATCTTACATCTAGCATTTCGCAAACATATCTTCGGTAGTCTTGAGTTCCTAAAAAAAAATAAATAATAATATTAGTTCCTGTTATGACAATAGCTAGCTGACGTCTCTGTACATCCGTTTATAACCTCTAGTAAATCATAGCTGGTGGCTGGCAGGCACACCGCTCCTCTCAACCTCTCGCTTCTGACCTGCTACCGACTCGCTTCACATCTCGCTTACTACTGACTTCCTACGAACGCTAAAGTGCGGTCTCCCCCGCCAACAAAGCTTTCTGGTGCAGACAATCCCAGCTACCATTACAAAATGTATCAATGCGCGAGCTTTCCCGCTCCTTTCTTAAAATGTATCCATACGCGGTCTCTCCCGCCCTTTTTAAAATTATATCAATGTGCGGTCTCTCCCGCCAACAATACTTTGGTGCAGACATTCCCTGCTACCACATTTATTTCCAAAATGACAAATATTAATTATTCCTACTTAATCCTATTAATAAAATATAAACGTCTTTCATAAATTGTGGTTTGACAATAGAAATAGACACGTCTTACAGTCGTGTCTCTGTAACGTTACTTTCGTGGGTTATTTTTTTTTTATTTATTATTTTTTTTAGTACATATACATAGGAGGTAGCGATCCGTGACGAAACGCGGTGCTCTTCTTTGGATTACGTCTATTTTGTCTATCAGTCCTATCTGGTACGAGTCCCAGACTGATGAGCAGTATTCAAATAGTGGCCGAAACAGGATTTAGGAAGTTACCTACTTCGCCGTTGTACTGCAATTCATCAAAATTCTCCCAATGTAGCTCAGTCTGGCATCTGCTTTTCTGGCGATAGGTTTTATGTTATCGTTCTGCTGTAAACCGCTCCATCCGTCTACTTCTTACGCTGGTTCGGTTATTGCGTATTTTACGCCTACTACAGTGCAGCACTCCTTATTATACAGAAAATGTGGACACGCTGTAACTAGTTGACAGTTCACATTGCCAATGCGTGAACTCGCCAAGAGAATGAGCTAGACAGTCCAGATTCAAGAAAATCCCTCAATACCCTGTAGAACAGCATTTCAAAATGTAGTCCAGCTGAAATCCGTAAACAGCCAGATCACGATAGTACAGTGTAAGCAAAGTACAGACTTTAGCACAGCACGATCCGAAGTGCCTTGCAGTTGTCTGGCAGCACGCTTTAGTCTCAGTCATGATTTCAGTAGCCGGGCACATAGGACTCCCTGCTGGCGCCCCTCTTACAAGCCGCCGAAGTCGTCGACAGCGGACATCGCAGAGTATCGACCTCGCTGTCGGATGACAGAGCGTTGTACTCGTACAATATACACACAATACGTTGCATTTGTTTATGTCCAAGGCCAACTGCTAGTACCTGCACCAATAGTCGATCCCTTGCAGGTCTTCCTCCATTTCGCTACAATTTTTTACCATTTTATTTTCTCAAGATACAATAGCATCATCTGTGAGCCTTCGACATTATACAGGGTGATTCAAAAAGAATACCACAACTTTAGGAATTTAAAACTCTGCAACGACAAAAGGCAGAGCTAAGCACTATCTGTCGGCGAATTAAGGGAGCTATAAAGTTTCATTTATTTGTACATTTGTTCGCTTGAGGCGCTGTTGACTAGGCGTCAGCGTCATTTGATGCTAAGATGGCGACCGCTCAACAGAAAGCTTTTTGTGTTATTGAGTACGGCAGAAGTGAATCGACGACAGTTGTTCAGCGTGCATTTCGAACGAAGTATGGTGTTAAACCTCCTGATAGGTGGTGTATTAAACGTTGGTATAAACAGTTTACAGAGAATGGGTGTTAGTGCAAAGGGAAAAGTTCTGGACGGCCGAGAACGAGTGATGAAAATGTAGCACGCATCCAGCAAGCATTTGTTCGCAGCCCAGGAAAATCGACTCGCAGAGCTAGCAGAGAGCTGCAAATTCCACAATCAACTGTATGGGGAGTCCTACGAAAAAGGTTAGTTATGAAACCTTATCGTCTGAAATTGGTTCAAGCACTGTCTGCAGCTGATAAGATTAAAAGAATCGATTTCTGTGATTTTATCCTTGCTCAAATGGAAACAGATGAATCTTTCGTTTCAAAGATTGTGTTTAGTGATGAAGCAACTTTCCACACTAACGGGAAAGTCAACCGTCACAATGTCTGTATATGGGGCACTGAGAATCCGCGGGAAACAACTCAGTATGAACGTGACTCGCCTAAGGTGAACGTTTTCTGTGCCATTTCAGCCAATAAAGTTTTTGATCCCTTTTTCTTCGAAGGTGCTACTGTAACTGGACTACAGTATCTGGAGATGTTAGAGAATTGGCTGTTCCCTCAGCTCGAACAAGAAGCACAACAATTCATTGGCACTTATCTGTCCGTAACTACCTGAACGTCTACTACCCGAGGCGATGGATCGGCCGCCAGGCAGCCCGTGACAGAGCACTTCATCACTGGCCTCCAAGAAGCCCTGATCTTACCCCCTGCGATTTTTTCTTATGGGGGTATGTTAAGGATATGGTGTTTCGGCCACCTCTCCCAGCCACCATTGATGATTTGAAACGAGGAATAACAGCAGCTATCCAAACTGTTACGCCTGATATGCTACAGAGAGTGTGGAACGAGTTGGAGTATCGGGTTGATATTGCTCGAGTGTCTGGAGGGGGCCATATTGAACATCTCTGAACTTGTTTTTGAGTGAAAAAAAACCTTTTTAAATACTCTTTGTAATGATGTATAACAGAAGGTTATATTATGTTTCTTTCATTAAATACACATTTTTAAAGTTGTGGTATTCTTTTTGAATCACCCTGTACATTAGGTTATATTTTGTACATAGTGACGGTCCTGTAACACTGTATTGCGATACGCCGGAAGTTACTTTTACGTGTTGTGCGGCTGGTCCCGGCGGAGGTTCGAGTCTTCCCTCGGGCATGGGTGTGTGTGTTTGTCCTTACGATAATTTAGGTTAAGTAGTGTGTAAGCTTAGGGACTGATGACGGTAGCAGTTAAGTCCCACAAAATTTCACACACATTTGAACATTTACTTTTACGTCTTAAGATTTCTGTCCATCAAGAATGACGTGTTGTGTTCCATTTGCCAGGAGCTCTTCAATCCAGTCGCAAAGGTGGTCTGATCACGCGTACCCAGGTATTTGGTTCTTTCAGCGTCAGAGCGGAGCCGTATCAACCGCCTGTCGGCGGCCAAGGGAACACGGCCATCAGCCTGGGCGCTCTATCTGCAGACTTGCCGCCTTCTGCATCTCGTGGACGAACAGAGCGAGCTCGGATTCACTCGGACGTTGTTTGCGGAATCCAGGTTGATACTTATAGGAGATTTTCAGTTTCCATAAGTCTCAATAAGCGAGCATACAACGCGTTCTAAGATTAGCTGGGTTTCACTCGGACGTTGTTTGCGGAATCCAGGTTGATACTTATAGGAGATTGCCGGCCGAAGTGGCCGTGCGGTTAAAGGCGCTGCAGTCTGGAACCGCAGGACCGCTACGGTCGCAGGTTCGAATCCTGCCTCGGGCATGGATGTTTGTGATGTCCTTAGGTTAGTTAGGTTTAACTAGTTCTAAGTTCTAGGGGACTAATAACCTCAGCAGTTGAGTCCCATAAAAAAAGAAAAAAAAAACTTATAGGAGATTTTCAGTTTCCATAAGTCTCAATAAGCGAGCATACAACGTGTTCTAAGATTTTCAATAGATTTACGTCAGCAAAACGGGCCTATAGTTTTGATCTGTGCATTTTTTTTCCAATCACTAGGTACACTTCATTCCTTCAGCGATCTACGGCACACTACTGCTAGAAGAGGACCAAGTGTTTCGCATTTTATACGTAAAATCGTATAGGTATCCCATTCGTCCTTCCTCTGCAGAGTGATTTTAGTTGGCTTTCTGTTGCGATTGATGAGAGAAACTACAGTGAAACAGTTTTGGAACCTGTAATTTATTACGTTAGCCTTCTGCCTGTCAACGTCCGTATCAAAAATGGTTCAAATGGCTCTGAGCACTATGGGACTCAACTGCTGAGGTCATTAGTCCCCTAGAACTTAGAACTACTTAAACCTAACTAACCTAAGGACATCACAAACATCCATGCCCGAGGCAGGATTCGAACCTGCGACCGTAGCGGTCTTGCGGTTCCAGACTGCAGCGCCTTTAACCGCACGGCCACTTCGACCGGCCCCAACGTCCGTATCGATACAGTGGATTTATCTACATCTGAATATATCAAATACGTCGTTATCGAACAGCAGTTCCAACATTCCTCTTATCTCCAACTTTCCCTGACACTAAAACTGAATTTCTCTTCGGGACCTTTTAAATTTGAGAGTAAGCTTCTCAGCGACTAAATGTCAAGGCATGATTCAGTGAAACGGCCCAATGCTTCATTCTGTCAATACCTCTTTCCTACCTTCGAAACTCCAGGCAGGATGTCCAGTACAAAAAAATGGTTCAAATGGCTCTGAGCACTATGGGACTTAACTTCTGAGGTCATCAGTCCCCTAGAACTTAGAACTAGTCAAACCTAACTAACCTAAGGACATCACAAACATCCATGCCCGAGGCAGGATTCGAACCTGCGACCGTAGCGGTCTTGCGGTTCCAGACTGCAGCGCCTTTAGCCGCACGGCCACTTCGGCCGGCGATGTCCAGTACAGACAATTGGAGTAGTACTCTGAGGGGAAAGCATACTAGTCTCTCAGTCTGTAGTGGAATATACGCTGCAATGATTCTGTGCGATAGCTGGAACCTGTGTCGTTTTAGCTCCATTGATACTACTGAAAATTTAGAACTATATTAGTAAAATGGAAGAAAATGAATAAATCCATAACGATGGCTTATCAGTGAAAACCGTGGCCTTACTGAGGAACGGAAACGCCAGAGGTAATTGCTCTAGCGTATTCTATTTGGTGCGAGTTCAGTATAATACTCCTCAAATCACTGTAAGAGCACGGTTCTGGCTCCCAGACACGGACAACTATTCTGCTGAATCATGATATCGCCATCGGGGAAGACATCAAGCATGAAGGGATGCAGGTGGATCGCAGCTGTCAGCGGGTCTTCGATTACTACCGCAGTTTTAATGTAAGTGCAGGAGACCATATGCTTTAGCATAATACTGTTCCGATTAGCCTGCGTCCGTGGCGCGTTGCACGTCTCGAGCCGCCGGCGTTTGTGGAGACGGCCATCGACATAGTGTAGCAGAAACGTCATTCACCCGAAGAGCTGACACTTCACCCGAAGAGCCAACACGTTTCCAGTGATCGACGTTTAATCCCGATGTTCTCCTTTCCACTGCAATCGTAGTTGATCATGTCGTTTGGTCATCTTGTGAACACTTAGGGGCGGTGTGCAGCGGAGCTCCATGTTCAGTAATGTAAGATGAACAGTGTGTTCCAAAACACTTGTACGTGCACCAACATTGTGCTCTTTCGGCAGATACCACAGATCACCATATTTCTTACTTTACAGAGCAGACAATCCTCCGAACCCGACTTTTTGTGAAGAGTCGTGGATTTCCAACGGTTTAGCGCCTAGTGGTAGTTTCACTGTTCCTCTACCTTTTCCCGTGGATTCTCACGACAGAAGCAAGTGAACAGCCTACCGGCTTCCCCATTTCGAGATACTCTTTCACAGGATTTGCGTAATTATAATCTGCCCTTTGACAAAGTCGCTTATCTCTGTGAATTTTACCATTTGCGACCTGTATCTTCGCTAGAATGATCCCCCTATCCGTCTCTGCTGCGCCTACATACTTTCCATAGAGCGTTACGTGCACGCAGAGTCACCAGGCGGCACCCAGATCGCCGTGGGCGGTTGTCATAATGTGTTGGCTTATAAATGTATGTCACGTAATTCTACTGCTTCATTTGCACAACTGCGGTAGTTTGCACTGAATCCTGCGATTTGCTGGAATTAGGTATGAATTACTTCATGGTGTTCTGTTACTATGCTGTCATTATTTGTATCTTTTTCATGTCACATTGCCATTAATTTTATGCTCTTTTATCAGATGTTTGAAAGTGAAGATAATCTGTAACACAGGTCGAAAACAGTTATCGTATCTGAGTGGCGCCGACGGTGTCTTTTTACATGTTTACTAAACCCAATTTGGAGTGGTGTGTGCTAAAAATGTCATGCGTATATATACTGTAATGCTACATTCTATTTAAATTGCAATATATCGTTCAGTATTCACTTTAAAAATATGAAAAAATTACCACTTATCCATAAAAGTATGTAGAATATTATGGCTTACACAGATTATCATAATGTTTCAAATGAATTTTGTGACAGTCCCAATAAAATATTTTTTTTAATATTATAAATTTGACTTTGATTCCATATATCCAACACTGTGCTTCAATTTAAGAAGGCTAACTACCGTCCATAGAATCTACACACATTTGTGAGTAAAATGACATGAGGGATATCAAATTTGTGTTATTATTTAGAAAGATAATAATTATTTATTTGAAGAGAACATTACAGAATTTCCGTGTCTACAGTATGACTTAGCATTTGTGTTTAGGAAAACATTCTCCAAGCAAACCCTTATTACATCTATTGCAAACAGTTCTTGACCTTCTTTTCCTTCACTCACTAGTACCCACACAGCATCTTGACTCTTTCTTCTCTGGAACTTTCCTCAAACCCGGAGAACCACGAGGATTATCAGTTGCAAATACTGTAATAGGTAAGTGTGACATTTAGTGGCAATTAGACTCTCATCAATACTAAGTTAATGAGATGTGTAATGATGTCTAAATATATTATTAGCATGATCTACCAATGGCTGGTACCTGATACATGGGTCATAATCAGGATGGCCTGGTGCTGGACATTTCTCACTATCCACAAGCTGAAAGGATTTTATAAGATGCCTAAATCGGTGGGCAGAAAACATTTTACCAAACCATGGAAATGCCTGTGACGGTTTTGTGCTCCAGTATGAGAGCATTGTGGGAGAGCATTGTGGGCCTTTTATTGAGTCCCATATTTAGTAAGCAAGCAATAAAACCTCTTACCTCGGTACTTGTCACATTCTTCCATTTATTATATGGTTTGGGCAATGTAGCATGTTTAGTTACAAACTGTTTAGCTGAGCGATTTTTTTCAGTTACAATAAGCTGCAGCAACGTTGTAGTAAAGAATAGATTGAAATACTCTATCACAGGAGATCCTGCTGGCGGCATATGTTTTGGTCCTGGCAGCTCTTGAAATGGATGTGGTAATGGCTGTAGTGTTTCAGGCGCATTTACTTCAGTGTATTGTACATCTTCCACTTCGTCTTCACTTTCGTTCACAGTATCGTCAAATACATCACTGTCACTTTCTGATCTGTTGCTACTTTCGCTAAAACACTCTGTATTACTAGTACAATCTAAAAGTTCACAAATTTCCTCGTCGGTAAGTCCTCTGCTGTGGCCTGGTGCAGGTCTCATTTTTCACAAAAAGCGGAGACAGTAAACAAACTGTAAACACTTAACGTGAAGAAAAACACACAGAAACAATGTAAATAACAGTACTGCGCAAAAACAAGAACGTAGAATGCAATAACAGAATGTTAACATGAACTGCGAAACACGACGTCAATGAACATACGATGCAAACGGAATAATCTAACGCTAATATTTCACCGAAACGATGCTTGTCACGTAGCTACACGTAGCTAGAGTCAAAGAGCATCAGCACGCCAACACCATCTAGCGCCCGATTCTGTAAGATAAACAAGACGAAGCAGAGTACCGACGAATCGGCACCCTGACAGTATTAGCATCAGTAGGGGGTGACGATAGGTCGTTACCTTGACATTAAAAGGGTTAAGAAAAAAAGTGAGCTCCTGGAGGCCAGTAGAGCAGCACAGACAGAGCACCAGACAGAAGCTGAGTTGCGGCCATACGTAAAAAGACCGTTAGGTGGAGACGGCATCTCGTTGCGCTCATCACAGAAGAGCTGGTATTTGAACAGGTGTGCGAGTGGTGCAGCGGGCAATGCGGGCCGCAGCTGTGTTCACGGTCTGAAAAGGCGAGGCCCGCACTGCTCTGGGGCAATACAATCGCAGCAAAATCCCCTGAAGCTAGCTCACACGTTCGCTCTTTATATACGCAATCCAGCTCTTTCTCAGAGAGAAAACTGGACAATTTCAGCAACGTTTGGATCCCTACATCGCCAACATGAACATGTTTTAAAGATGCAGTCGAACAGTCGAATCTTCTTTGTCAAGTAAAATACTGCACAGACATTATCGAAGAAGTAAGAAGACGCTGTCCAACAGGAGTTCTAACGCCTAGTATATTCAATCTGCAGCCGCCAATCGCAAGACTTAGCTGCGTACGCTCGTGTATCTTCAGAGCTACTGTTCATCCGCAGTCAGGGAACACTGACGGCTGTTACTTATTTATGAAGGACAAAGGAAGTTCCCAGGGTTAGTTACGGCTGCACGGAATGTGACGCCCATTATGCGCATAGCAGCTTCGCTGAGGAGCAGTGAGTGAAACGAATAATAAATCACCGCTGTGCGCTCAGTGAATGTGAATCTCCCATTCGTTTGTTAGACAAGGTCATGTCAGGATTCTTCCTTGATCACGTTGTATGCTACTTAGAATATTTTATAGTAATAAGTGAAACTTCCTGAAACTAATAATAAAACTGAATACTAAAATATGGAAGATGTTTAACCGGCGCGAGTTAGCATGTAAGCATCTCTGCATACGTAACGTTTTAAAATGCCACAACCTCCACTTCCAGCCACAGGTATTGCATAGGTGACTAAATCGAAAGAGAATACCGGCAAAATATATGTTTCTTCGTTCGAATCTGTGGCAAATGAACTACCTTAAGTTATTCGTGATTTCCGTTCGGCGCACTTGCATGAAATACGATATTCCTCTTTTTGGCTTATCATGTATCTTATTAACCAATCTTGTTTGTTAAAAATAGTTGCTCTCCATCGACGTCAAAATAATATATTTTCAGATTAAAGCAACGCAGTGCAGAAAGGGAAAGTGAAACGTTTCACAAATTCCGGGGCAAAGTTGAGTGATTCCTCTATGATTCAAATGGCTCTGAGCACTATGGGACTTAACATCCATGGTCATCAGTCCCCCAGAACTTAGAACTACTTAAACCTAACTAACCTAAGGACATCACACAACACCCAGCCATCACGAGGCAGAGAAAATCCCTGACCCCACCGGGAATCGAACCCGGGAACCCGGGCGTGGGAAGCGAGAACGCTACCGCACGACCATGGGATGCGGGCTCTCTATGATTCAAAATAGGTTTGTAAATGACAACCATGGATTATGGTTTTTATTTCACAAAAGATACTTTGAGAGGGTTTTCATATGCTTAAAGTAGGATTCCGCTTTGGCCTCACTGCTTTTCAGTGACTATTAGGATATCCATTCCAGGTTTCAATATATGTCGATGTGATATTGGTTTGTGCTGTTCCCGATTGTCTGCCGGATAACTTACATGTTTTTCAGTGGTCGTGTGACGCAATGGTATTCTTAGAGATTTTCTTTTCATATTAGCTAATTATGTCGACATCTACGTCATACTCTGCAAGCCACATAACGGTTTATGGCGCAGGGTACTTCTGGCCCCTTCCCTGTTCCAATCGCGAATGGCGTGTGGGAAGAATGATTGTCTGTAAGCCTCTGTATTATCTCTCGAAATTTCACCAGAAAACCTCTCCGTGATGCGCAGCGTCTCTCTTGAAGCGTCTGCCATTGGATTTTGTTGAGCATCTCTGTAATGCTTTCGCGACAACTAAACGATACCGTAGCGAAACGCTCCGCTCTTCGTTGGATGTCCTCTGTCTTTTCTATCAGCCCTATCTGGTACGGACCCCAGGTTGATGAACAGTATTTGGCGTTGCCCGGTCACCAAGTTGTTCCAAATTTCTGTAAGGGAAAATTAGCAGTGTGAAATCAAATAATTACGTGCTTCCCATGACTGACTACAGTAAACAAATTATAGCCCGCCCGGTTAGCCGTGCGGTCTAACGCACTACTTTCCTGGCGGGAAAGCGTGCCCGGTGGATTAGTGCCAAGGTCAGGTGTGCCGGCCAGCCTGTGAATCGTTTTTAAGGCGGTTTTCCATCTGCCTCGGCGAATACAGGCTGTTTCCCCTTATTCCGCCTCAGTTACACTATGTCAGCCCGCGCCCGGGTTCCCGGGTTCCCGGGTTCGATTTCCGGCGGTTCAGGGATTTTCTCTGCCTCGTGATGACTGGGTGTTGTGTGATGTCCTTAGGTTAGTTAGGTTTAAGTAGTCCTAAGTTCTAGGGGACTGATGACCATAGATGTTAAGTCCCATAGTGCTCAGAGCCATTTGAACCATTTGAACAATATGTCAGCCATTGCTGCGTAAACACTGCCTCCACGTACGCGTACACCATAATTACTCTACCACTCAACATTGGGATTACACTCGTCTGGTGTGAGACGTTCCCGAAGGGGTCCAGTGGGCGCCGAACCGCACAATAATCGTGGATTCAGTGTGGGCCGGCGGTGGGGTGAGTGGACTCCTGTAGCCTGTTGCAGGGTTCTGTGAACCACTGAGGGCTACGGCGGGGACGAAGCCTCTTCGTTGTTTGTAGGTCGCCAGTTCCATACGATACAATAAAATACAAACAAGTTATAGCGTCACTATTATCCCAACCTCTTCGGCTTCTATACATGAATACCGAGCGATACGTCGGACGACGGTGAAAATCCCCATCCTATTATTCAGATATAGGTTCCCCGTGATATCGAAAGATCGATTAGAGCGATTACCGGAATGGTTTGTTTAAAAGTGCGTGGCTGCTTTCCTTACCCATTCATCGTCAGTGTTGAGTTTGTCCTCCGTTTCCAATAACTCCTAATCTTCCTTCCTTCCATACATACATAAATCCGGGTGTATGTTTGTCTGCAAATCGATGGATAATTTCTTAGAACAGAAACGAGTGTGAACATTATTTCTTGCACATTTAGTCGCTTGCAAAATGGACTAAAAACATTTTTTTTAATTCTTTAACTTTTTAACTTTTTAATTTTACAGAATGTTCTAATAGTTCTCCTCTTCGTTTTCAACGGAATATAGACTTTCGCCGGGACTCAAAGAGCGTAAGTGTTCTGAAACCTGTGGACTGACTACTACTTCCGCAGATCCCTATAACTTTTGAGATATTGCAGTGGCTGTGTTGTTAAGAACAACGATATAGTATATCCTCGGGCACATGGTTGTGACTCATGGACGACGATGAATGGAAGTTTGGATCTGACCATGAATCACGCACAGGTAGCGAAAGCGATTAAGGCGATCGCTCGCTTAAAGCAAGAAATCCGGTTTCAAGTCACGGTCCAGCACAAATTATCATTGCGGTCATTCCCTTATACAGATGATGGTTGTTCGTATTCACAACCGTGAATACATTTCATCTGTTAGTTTTTGGCGTGTCGTTTACAGATTATAAAGCTGGTTATTCTGTGTAGTAGTTTGGGTTGTTATTAATGATAGTGAACAGAGGGTGGGAGGTAAACATGTAATTTTTAGTTTTGGACTTCCGTTTCCCTATGGCGTATTTTATAGACCTTTGTCCGCAGCTCGTGGTCGTGCGGTAGCGTTCTCGCTTCTCGCTTCCCGCGCCCGGGTTCCCGGGTTCGATTCCCGGCGGAGTCAGGGATTTTCTCTGCCTCATGATGACTGGGTTTTGTGTGATGTCCTTAGGTTAGTTAGGTTTAAGTAGTTCTAAGTTCTAGGGGACTGATGACCATAGATGTTAAGTCCCATAGTGCTCACAAGGGAACCTCCCCATCGCACCCCCCTCAGATTTAGTTATAAGTTGCCACAGTGGATAGACCTTGAAAAACTGAACACAGATCAATCGAGAAAACAGGAAGAAGCTGTGTGGAACTATGAAAAAATAAGCAAAATACACAAACTGAGTAGTCCATGCGCAAGATAGGCAACATCAAGGACCGACAGAACACAGGAGCGCCGTGGTCCCATGGTTAGCGTGAGCAGCTGCGGAACTAGAGGTCCTTGGTTCAAGTCTTCCTTCGAGCAAAAAGTTTATTTTTTTTATTTTCAGACAATTATCAAAGTTCAGGCACTCACACATAATCAACTTCGCTCTCCAAAATTCCAGGATATGTTCAGATTTGCTTGGACATATGCAGGATTTGACGGTCTACACACGGAAAAATTTGAAAACGTAAAAAACATATGTTTTGACAGAGCACAGGGAAAAGTGTGCGACTGTGAAACTGTTGCATTCATTTTTTGCAGTTTATGTGACAAACTCTTATGTTTTCATCACTTTTTTGGGAGTAATTATCACATCCACAAGAAAACCTAAATCGGGCAATGTAGAAGAATCTTTTTACCCATTCGCCAAGTGTACAAGTTGGGTGCGTCGACAACATATTCCTGTCATATGACGCACATGCCGTCACCAGTGTCGTATAGAATATATCAGACGTGTTTTCCTGTGGAGGAATCGGTTGACCTATGACCTTGCGATCAAAAGTTTTCGGTTCCCATTGGAGAGGCACGTACTTTCGTCTACTAATCGCACGGTTTTGCGGTGCGGTCGCAAAACACAGACACTAAACTTATTACAGTGAACAGAGACGTCAGTGAACGAATGGATAGATCATAACTTTGCTAAAATAAAGAAAAATTTTTCGCTTGAGGGGAGACTTGAACCAAGGACCTCTCGTTCCGCACCTGCTCATGCTAATCACGGGACCACGGCGCTCCTTATCTCGGAATGTCCATGATGTTGCCTATCTTGGCGTGGACTACTCAGTTTGTATATTTTGCTTATTTTTTTTATAGTTCCACACAACTTCTTCCTGTTTTCTCGATTGATCTGTGTTCGGTTTTTCAAGGCCTATCCACTGTGCCAACTTATAACTAAATCTGGGGGGGGGGGGGGGGGGGTGCGATGGGGAGGTTCCCCTGTCAGAGCCATTTGAACCATTTTTTATAGACCTTTCACAACGTCCCTGTTTTTAGCTGTCTTCTCTTACGTCGATTGGAATTGACGTGTAGTCGTTCTTAACTCCTCCCTCTCTTCGTGTTCTATAGTGACAAGGACGCGTTTGACCCTAGCTGTTTTTGCGGCCTAAAACAAAACAAAATAGCCGGCCGGAGTGGTCGAGCGGTTGTAGGCGCTACAGTCTGGAACCGCGCGACCGCTACGGTCGCAGGTTCGAATCCTGCCTTGGGCATGGAAGTGTGTGATGTCCTGAGGTTAGTTAGGTCTAAGTGGTTCTAAGTTCTAGGGGACTGATGACCTCAGCAGTTATGTCCCATAGTGCTCAGACCCATTTGAACCAAAACAAAATAAACAATTACCAAAGTTACCGATACGCAATACTAACTGCTCATCTGTAGCAGGAACAAGGCCGAATATCCTCATCCTCAAGACAATACCATCGACAGTTCCTCGAACTATCATTTCATGAAACGTTGCGGAGAGATCTGAGGTTTAATATGGGACATTGGAACACTGCTAGGGATCAGGAACTGTATGCAGTAGTCTCTCTTTCTCTGCTATCTCAATGAGCGATCGTTGAACCCATAGTTGGAGTTCAGCACAGAAGCATGCATCACGGTCATGGGCTAACAAAGGGTTTATGATGTCTACATGAAACACTTTAAATTAAATAGAAAAATCCATAGAACACTGAAGGTATGAAATGTTACATTGTTACTAGACCATCGTAAAGTTTACTACTTATTTTATTCAAAAAAAGTCATAATTTATAAATTATACAGTAGTTAATCAGAATTATAAGGTCTCCAATGATTTGTCACATACAAAATCAGTACAAATTATCCTGTTTTACGTCCTATACTAACGATACCAGACTGACAGAACGGCGAAGTGGTACCAGCTGCAAATTTTACGAGGATTTAATAATCTAGGGTTAAACGAAAACCAGGTTATTAAGTGAAAGACATCGAAATCCGTACGGCCAAGAGAGTGAGAGTATGAACACAGCAGATGTAGGAGCTCGAATGGTGAAAGGCTTGGCGGATGATGTCTTAATGCTAGAAAGTTCTGCCGTCGGCAGGGTGGGCGGTGTGAACTCCGACCCGTGACCTTCGAAGGCGCTGACATCACGTATGCTGATCCGAGCCCTCAGGCACTCGAAGCGAGCTTCTAACTGATTTCCTTATCTAGATGAGCGTCTCCACTCTGCAAAGCGTTTTCTCTTAACCGAGACGGACGTGGCGCCGAGTCTTCCCAGTGTGCACGCGTGACCGGCTAACCTTGTCCAATTAAGCGGCGACTGGCGCGTCCTTGGCGACCTCTTGTGAGTGACGCCGTCTGCACACTGCTCTCTGCCGACGGCCAATTAAGGCGGCCCGTTCAATGCTAATCCCGCACTGTATTCGCCACTCGTAAAGAAGCTCGCTGTCGCGTCACTTGACTGTTTTACTCGAAAAGCGCCACGCTACCCGTTTACCTCCACTTCGGATGTTTCCCCGTCTCCAGCCAGATATTACTACCACCCGCCACGTTAATTACTGTCTGGTGCGGCTGCGAAAGTTCTGTTGAGGGCACAATATTTTGCGCATGCCCACGACGCAAGTCGGCAAAAGTAAGTGCCGACACTGGCATCCTACGCTTTAAGCCGTCAGCACACGGGATGAGTCAGTCAACTCTGACGTGGCGCTCTGAGTTTTGTGACGTCACGTCCTGCTAGTTCACGTTGAGGAGACATTTCGTCACGTGAAATACAAAATAAACTTTGCGTTATTTCGGCGACGTGTCACGTAAATTAAAACCAATGAGCAGCAATAACGCTCCATACGTCATGAACAGAGAGGTTGAGGCCCAGAGAAAGCAAGACGCCATATTGTATTACTCATGTTCAAAAATGGTTCAAATGGCTCTGGGGACTATGGGAGTTAATTGCTTAGGTCATCAGTCCCCTAGAACTTAGAACTGCTTAAACCGAACTAATCTAAGGACATCACACATATCCATGCCCGAGGCAGGATTCGAACCTGCGACCGTAGCATACTCATGTTCAGTAGAAGCCTATATGAGGTGTTTTTCATATTATACCTGATACCTCATGAATGTATGGTGTTTCTTAAGCGCCAACACATTGTACATCTCGAGAACGAATCGTTATTGGTACGATTTATTATAATAAAACGACGGGAAACGACATATAGGTGGTCAAAGAATTTTCCTATTTATTATCGCGTTATAAATCGCTTGCTATGAGAGTAATCCGTTTTAAGGCAACAGCACATTGAAGATTCGTGAAAAACCTGTCGTTCTTGTTAGGATTTGTTATGATTAAATGTAGGATGATAACATTTCGTCGATTAAAGCTTATGAACGACTACATTATTAAATACTAAATCGCTACTACCAATCTACAGCTTAGCGTATTGGGTGGAGACATCGCCATGGAATACAGAGGTTAGGTCGAAGGATGGTTCCAGTCCCGTTGTACGGATTTTTTTTGTTTCTTTCGGTTTTTCTAAGAGGTTGCAGGACTTTCATACGAAATTAATAGGAATTATCTCTGTAATACTTGACGTTACGTAAATATACGTTCTCTACCAAGAGTGATTTTGTTCGTTTTGGTGAACATGTTCACAAGTATTAAAGTTCTTATTTACGTATACTGCAGACAGAAAGCCGGCCGAAGTGGCCGTGCGGTTAAAGGCGCTGCAGTCTGGAACCGCAAGACCGCTACGGTCGCAGGTTCGAATCCTGCCTCGGGCATGGATGTTTGTGATGTCCTTAGGTTAGTTAGGTTTAACTAGTTCTAAGTTCTAGGGGACTAATAACCTCAGCAGTTGAGTCCCATAGTGCTCAGAGCCATTTGAACCATTTTGCAGACAGAATAACATGACTAGTATATGGTCAGGGGAGGAAAGATGCGTTTTAATAAAGCTAACGTAGGAAATTTTCGCTCGCCCATTCCCGTGAACAAACTGTGTGGTTTGCGAGCCCAACTTTAGCTACCCCGTCTCGCGTGCCGACGACTTTAGCAATCTTTACTATAATGACTGCGAGAAGTCCCCATATCACTAGATCAGATCAAGATATAGTGTACTGGAGTACTTACACATAAAAATTGTGCCTTACATAGACACCGCTGCGTCTCCATGTCCTCCGTGCAATCTTGCGGAGCGTATCACGAATTACACTTAGAAAGGCTTCCAAGAAGACTTTTCTCCAGTTCCTCGTTAGTCTTGCACCGACGTTGAAACGCATGGGATTTGATTATTCCCCATAATAGTAGTCTCGTGTGGTAAGGTCAAGACTACGTGGTGGCCATTTCAGTGGGAATGGGGATGTTGCTGAACAACACCCAATTGAGTGACCTCGAAACCGCTCAGCAAAGAACAAAGATGGAGCGTTAACCACGTTTGAAAAATGTCTAAATAAGAATTTCCCTTTCAAAAATCAAGTTCCAGACAGGTGGCGTGATGATATCCATCACAAATCACAACTATTGCACATAATGCGGGACTTTTTTTTTTTTTCACCTGACAACCACATTCGTCCCATCAGTATTACGAAATAGCACATTCATCAGAAAATAGCACTCCAGACCCGAACATGGCTTTCGGAACTGGGCCAACAAAGCACGAAAGACTGCAACCCACTGCTCCATGTTGTTCTCACATAATTTATTCACAGTCATCGGTTTAAATCCCTTCACTTTCAAATATTTCTGTAATGTGATCAAATATTTTGACTGCGTCACTTCCAGTTCAGCTTTTCTTTTGCTTGATCAATAGGAGCACGGATACCTATCGTGCATCCTGTAGTTTCCTACTTCTGTCGTAAATATTATCAATCGGATAACGGCGTCGTAACTTCAGAGAAACCGTCCGCTACTTTTTCCAGCGTATATCATGGCCTGGTTAGCGCTACATATGTAGGCAATACATTAAACCATGAATGAGGCTTTTGGTTTGAAGTGTGTACAAGTTCTCTCTTTTTCAAATGCTACTAGTGTTACTCTACTTTCAAGCGGAGCAGCTGATTTGTCTTGGACTGGTTTACAGAACTGTCGTAGCTCATTATAAAAATTAATGATGTACCTCAAAAGTCACGTTTACTGCGACTTAGCCAAAGCCCCATCGATAAGCCGACGTATCCAGCCAGGTAGAGTAGTTTTTAAGACAGTGCACTAGTCTTTGGGAGAAAAAAAGGGCTCGAACACCTGCCAGGCCGTCATGGTCACTGGTATCCAAAACTGATTTCAGACAAATGTCTGAAAGAGTGCTTCAAACTGTCGCAGGCTATTCTCAGCCTATTGTTATCCATCCGAACTAAAACTCAGCCTCTAATGAGAACGATGTAGACGGGTCGTTATCAATCCGAACTACAACTCAGCATCTAATGAGAACGATGTAAACGGGACACAAAATTCTTACTTCCCTTGAAGTTTTCATCTGTGGCTGACTGACCTTAGTTTTCGACTGACACTTGTGGATTCGATCCATGGCATGGTAGCAAGGAGAAACTTCTGTTCGTAGGAAGACACCAAAAAATGCACTCTCTTACTCACGACGATAACTAAGCTGCTACTTGCAACATGTGCAGGACCTGCGGCAATAAAAGGCACGTAAAGCGGCATGCTGTTCATGTGACCGTCAAGTGACCTACGCCTTAAGCTCGTGCTACACTACTATTGAAACAATAAACGGTTAGTACAGATAGGTTACGGAAATGTAGCACACGTCGTCAAGTTAATGGGCACACGGGATTTTGTAGGGGGCTGGCAGCTGTGGCCGCCCGGTTCTAGGCGCTTCAGTCTGGAACCGCGCGACCGCTACGCTCGCAGGTTCGAATGCTGCTTCGGGCATGGATGTGTGTGATGTCCTTAGGTTAGTTAGGTTTAAGTAGTTCTAAGTTCTAGCGGACTGATGACCTCAGAAGTTAAGTCCCAGAGTGCTCAGAGCCATTTGAACCATTTTGTAGGGGTTTGCATGGCTACTGGGCGAGTACGACCTTTCCTGTACAGTTCCACCTGACTATAGCCTTCAGTAGATAGTCTAACAGAGGATAAAATAGACTGATAAGTGTGGACACTTATCGAATTCAAATGAAAAAGGAAACAAAATAAAAACAGTACGTAACCTCGCAGACGTCTTAACAATAAGAATTCATGATTACTCAGATAATTAGGCCCTCGACTGAAACACTTATCTAATCTAATCTCAAGTTCTCAGCTCCGCTCCCCACCAGCTTCCATGGCCTATGCCTTTTTTTTTTTTATCATTCATACCCTTGCATCAAGCCAGAAGAAATGCACTTATATTAACATGAAGTATAAGATTCTCTCCTAAAACTGTATCGTGCATAATCAACAAATTTCGTACTCTGTGTGCAGTATTTATCATTTGGAAGTTAGCAGTCAATTAAAAAAATCTATTTATTTAGTGTTGTTTGATTTCGAATTCTCCTAGTTTTAAGTATACATCATATTGCGTTACTGACAGGAAAAGGAACGTATCTGAAAATTCATTCATAAGTGAGTGAAATAGGAACTAGGTCAGAACCACACGATTTTGTTAGAATGTCAGATCTTAATTATTAATGTGGGCGTTCTCGCTCGTCTTTACTGCCAGGCATAGAACTTCTAGCGCTTTCATCTGTTCAGAGGCAGAAGATAGTATCTAGGTATGCACTATTAAACTTCTCCTACCATAAAGCCGTTTTATATGTGCCTCTAAATGGCTCTATTTGCAAATAAATAAATAAATAAATAAATAAATTATGAACCAACTCTTCGACCTAAAATTTTCTTCGGAACAGCGAATATTTTGCGTTGATATTTGCGCTTGGAAGTAAGTGGTGCATTTTCAATTACTAACTCGCTGTCCAAGTGCAAGCCCTTTCTCATGTGTGTAATTCTACGAAGCGTTTTCCCTTTCTTTAGGAAGGGAGGCAAACTACACGGTTAGTAAAGTACGCTTTACGTCTCGGGATCTGTTGCGCTTATAGATGGACTTTAACTCGCTTAACTTATTGAACTTTCTGCAATGACAATATTGCGTGGATTATGTTTCGTGACACGCGAAGCCATTACTTGAAATTAAACGAGCGATGCCGTCACTCGACTGGCTCGTAACGTAATTCTGCGTTTGCAGCAGATGCCGTGCCATCACGAAATGCAAAGCGCGCGCCGCACCGGCTGCCGCTTCAGTCGCGAGTTCCACATAAAGGAAAAACGTATTATCTTAGGGACTTCTCTAGTAGTTATGCTAATTGTCCTATGTACGGTTTTCAGGAGATGAACGCGACTCCGTGTGTGTGACTTTTCTAGCGAGGTTCTTTATCTGGACACGTACCAAGAAAATAAAATTTATCGACAGTCGTGTCGTTGAGTAATTTCTCGAGATTTTATTTATGCTGCACGTGAAAAAATTCTGAGAGAACCAGATTTCAGTTCAGCAATGGCAGCCGCATGTTAGTCAAGAAAATACAGTGTTGGACTTGAAGGAACACAAATAACCGAATAACTTACGTGACACTGAATATCATACCCATCCTTGGAATATACTATTAACACCGGAAATTCCATGACGTAACAAAAAAATGTGTATGTATATTTCTAGATTGGTAAATTCAACACTTGCATTTGGTGAATTTTAGAAGAAGTAATATGTAATGCATTTCAATTAAACTCCAAGTCTTCGCCACCTCCCCTTTCCCCCACAGCGTACACGTGACAATCCGATGGAAGGACTTGAGTTAGGTGAATGTCTGGAGAACGTTAACTATCATGGCATACCGCAGTGCCATTACACTTTAATTTTTTAGTCCTAATTAAGTCAAAATTATATATTTTTATATCGTGGCATACCTTAATTTTTTAGCCCTAACTGAATCAAAATTATTTTTTTATTTACGTCCTGCTTCCATCCATGTCGACATCTAATTTTATTAACTAACGTAAATGGCTCTTGTTACACTCTCTTATCTTGTTACGTAATTAATTCTACCTTGCTGTTGTTGTGAGGTGGTTTCTTGTTATTACGCAGTTTTTCAAAATTCTGCAAAGTTTTGCGTTTGGTAGGTGCCATTCTGTCTGCTCATTCAGTAATTATTGCACTTACACCGTCTTAAATAATAATAGAACAATAAACAAGTAAGTCGCATCGCGAACACAAGGGATGTCAAAGTGAACGAACTGCCAAGGTTGGCGAAGCGTAGCTAATGCTTCTGTACATACACTGTGTCGCTTGCACGCACACTAGCCAGTCAGTTGTTGGCCTATGGGTGTCGCGCGTTCGATTTTTGAAAGTGTTGGAACCGAGTCATACTGAAAAAACTTTGGATAAATAATAAAAAGTTGTGATAGCCAACGAAAAAGGTGATCTAGAACATATGACACGAAAACTACAGGAAGAGAATGAACGATAGGAGAATTTAACACCCAGACAACAGAGTACTTCAAAAAGGGGCAGAACTATCCGGTATGCAACTCATTACAGACGAAATTGTAGCTTGCAGTAGTCTCACATATCTAGGCGTAGAATTCGCTACCACAGATAAAGATGATCAAGAAATTATAGAACGAATAACTCAGGCTAGAATACTGATCTCCTTTTTAAGCGCAATTATTTGGAGTAGCCAAATGGGAAAGAAACCAAAATAATCATACATTATCTGTAAAACTCTAAATAAGTTCCTTGTTGTATGGGGAGTTAACAGAATTGGAAGAGAAAGACGGAGGACACTGAAATGAATGTGTTAGGAAGGCTGTTGGGAATATCCATAATAGAGAAAATATGTAACGGAAGTAGGGGGACAAGGCCAGCATCAGCGCATTTTGTTAGTGCAGGTTGCCTACATCAGGGGTAGGTATGCATTCAGGGGCAAATCTATTGTTCTCCTTTG
The DNA here is from genome assembly GCF_023898315.1 of Schistocerca nitens. Classification (NCBI taxonomy): domain Eukaryota; kingdom Metazoa; phylum Arthropoda; class Insecta; order Orthoptera; family Acrididae; genus Schistocerca; species Schistocerca nitens. The sequence goes on along the minus strand of NC_064614.1, from coordinate 374,304,639 downwards.
ACAAGCCATTAACCTATTGTTCTGCTATGAGGATCCTTCCTTTTGATTGACAGGTCCTTAAGCTATTGTTCTCCCATCCCTCCCCTCCCAACCCCTCAGGAGACCTCCAACCCTCCCCTCCCCCCTCGCCCATACAAGCACACATTTGAAATCAATTTGATTGACTAATTAATTAAATCGACCAACTTATTAAATCTGGTCTCTAAACCCCCCCTCCAGCACCCTCCTCCCCCCTCTCCTGGAAGTTGGCAGGAAAAAGACTTAGTTGATTGGTCATTTGGAGGAAATTTGAATGCAGAGTATGGACTGTTGTTCAAACAATTTAGACAATGTGTGGAGTATTGTTTATTTAAAGAATTTATGGGGTTCAAGGAACTGTATGAAACATAGTTTACTTATTTATTTAAAGAATTTTTCAGGAGCTTTATTCCAAAGCCCCACTCCTCCTTCCCCATTGCTGGTACAGGTAGACTTTCAGGTCTGAGTAAATCAAATAGCCCCCTCTCACCCTCATCAATTTGATTGACTACTTAATTAAATTGATCAATTAATTAACCCCTCCCTCTCTGGTAAACTACCATCCACATCCTCTCTCCCCATCCCCTACCTGGACATTGGTTGCTCTGTGGTGGAGAAGAAGGATCTCACAAGGGTATATTGTTCATTAGTAAAAAAAATCAGTTTGCAGAGGTTGGATTTCTCTTGCTCATCACTCGATGCTGTCTGGAATGATGCAGTTCTTGTAAGAAGTAATTAAATTGACCGCTTTTCTTTCATTCTGATCATGCAAGGAATTCAGTCATGAAGCTACTACACACCTGGAAATGGAAAAAAGAACACATTGACACCGGTGTGTCAGACCCACCATACTTGCTCCGGACACTGCGAGAGGGCTGTACAAGCAATGATCACACGCACGGCACAGCGGACACACCAGGAACCGCGGTGTTGGCCGTCGAATGGCGCTAGCTGCGCAGCATTTGTGCACCGCCGCCGTCAGTGTCAGCCAGTTTGCCGTGGCATACGGAGCTCCATCGCAGTCTTTAACACTGGTAGCATGCCGCGACAGCGTGGACGTGAACCGTATGTGCAGTTGACGGACTTTGAGCGAGGGCGTATAGTGGGCATGCGGGAGGCCGGGTGGACGTACCGCCGAATTGCTCAACACGTGGGGCGTGAGGTCTCCACAGTACATCGATGTTGTCGCCAGTGGTCGGCGGAAGGTGCACGTGCCCGTCGACCTGGGACCGGACCGCAGCGACGCACGGATGCACGCCAAGACCGTAGGATCCTACGCAGTGCCGTAGGGGACCGCACCGCCACTTCCCAGCAGATTAGGGACACTGTTGCTCCTGGGGTATCGGCGAGGACCATTCGCAACCGTCTCCATGAAGCTGGGCTACGGTCCCGCACACCGTTAGGCCGTCTTCCGCTCACGCCCCAACATCGTGCAGCCCGCCTCCAGTGGTGTCGCGACAGGCGTGAATGGAGGGACGAATGGAGACGTGTCGTCTTCAGCGATGAGAGTCGCTTCTGCCTTGGTGCCAATGATGGTCGTATGCGTGTTTGGCGCCGTGCAGGTGAGCGCCACAATCAGGACTGCATACGACCGAGGCACACAGGGCCAACACCCGGCATCATGGTGTGGGGAGCGATCTCCTACACTGGCCGTACACCACTGGTGATCGTCGAGGGGACACTGAATAGTGCACGGTACATCCAAACCGTCATCGACCCCATCGTTCTACCATTCCTAGACCGGCAAGGGAACTTGCTGTTCCAACAGGACAATGCACGTCCGCATGTATCCCGTGCCACCCAACGTGCTCTAGAAGGTGTAAGTCAACTACCCTGGCCAGCAAAATCTCCGGATCTGTCCCCCATTGAGCATGTTTGGGACTGGATGAAGCGTCGTCTCACGCGGTCTGCACGTCCAGCACGAACGCTGGTCCAACTGAGGCGCCAGGTGGAAATGGCATGGCAAGCCGTTCCACAGGACTACATCCAGCATCTCTACGATCGTCTCCATGGGAGAATAGCAGCCTGCATTGCTGCGAAAGGTGGATATACACTGTACTAGTGCCGACATTGTGCATGCTCTGTTGCCTGTGTCTATGTGCCTGTGGTTCTGTCAGTGTGATCATGTGATGTATCTGACCCCAGGAATGTGTCAATAAAGTTTCCCCTTCCTGGGACAATGAATTCACGGTGTTCTTATTTCAATTTCCAGGAGTGTATAACACATAATTACACTGGTAAAAATATTTTCGATCATGAGGCATGCATCTTCCACTGGACCACACAGAACACCACTGCAGACGCTGTCAATAGTCCGGGTGCACCGGTGGACGCACAAAGCGACGACGCTGCCGCCATCTGCCGAGCCACATGCAGGTGTCTGTTCGTTTCCTGCAAACATGAGGTGGGGGCACCCCTTTCATACTTGACACTTGTGAAGTTCCTGCCAAAACACTTGCTTACCTAGCCACCACAGCTGGCGCATAGCCTTTGTACCTGTGGGTCTAGCGCAGGCCTAATTGCTAAGTGAGAGATATTTGCCTAGCGAATCACCACTGCAAGTGCAGCTAAAAAGTTTTCAGTGTTATACTGATGTCTCACGTCTATGTAAATAACGGCCAAGTATCCCTCTGGATGTGCTATAGAAATTTTTTTCCAATGCTTTCATGCTCTGTTAATGAAAATATCCCAGAGTAACACAGGATGCATTCTTCCTAGCAACTGTAATGGCAGAACCTGTCCATTACATATCAGCCGTTCAAGAAAATCGTGAAGGGCCATAGAAATAGTTAATATTCGCTTTTATTGTTGTAGGAGCTTTTGGGATGTCTTATTCTGAGATACTTTCATTAACAGTTCACGTCGACACTTTGTGGGAGCTGCCGGTGCAACCCGACTACTGGCAGCGCATGCGGCAGTGTTCTGTGCGTTCCAGTGGATGGCGCGTGCTTAGCAATCGAAAAGATTTTTGCCAGTGTAATTGCATGTCATAGGTGTCTCATGATGGAGTTCCTTGTGTGATCTGAATGAAGGAAAAGCAATCAATTTAATTACTACTTACAAGATCTGCATTATTCCAGACAGCAGAGAATGATGAGCAAGAGAAATCCCACTTCAGCAAACTGATTTTTTTTCTCTAATAAACAACATGCCCTTGAATTTCCTGTCATGAGATCCTTCCTCTTTCCACCACAGAGCAACCAATGTCCAGGTAGGGGATAGGGAGAGGGGGTGGGGGTGGGGGTTTACCAGAGGGGGAGGGGGCTACTTCATTGATCAATTTAATTGAATAGTCAGTCAAATTGATAAGAGTGAGAGGGGGCTATTTGAATAACTCAGGCCTGAAAGTGTACCTGTACCACCGAGGGGGCAGGAAGAGTTGGGGTGTGAGGATAAATTTTCTGAATTTTTTTTAAAATAAATAAATAAACTATATTCCATACATTGTATAAATCGTTTAAATAATATTCCATACATTGCAATCGAATTCCCTCCACATGACTGATCAACTGAGACTTTTTTCCACCAACTTCCTGGAGAGGGAGGGGATGGAGGTGCTTAAGAGGTGGAGGCTTCCAAGAGGGCAGATTTAATTAATTCATTAATTTAATTAATTAGTCAATCAAATTGACATCAAAAGTGTACTTGTATTGGCGAGGGGCACCCATGTATGTGCAATAACACCTTCTAATTTATTAGGAGTTGACCACAGAATTGCATAAGCAAATAGGTAGGGGGGAGGGGTGAACAGTAGGTTAAGGACCTGTCAATCAAAAGGAAGGATCCTCTTAGCTGAATAATAGGTTGATGACCTGTCAATCAAAGGAGAAAAATAGGTTTTCCCTTGAGTGCATACGTGGCCCTGATGTAGGCAACCCACACTAACAAAATGCGCTGATGCGGGCCTTGTCCCCCTACTAACGCAGAGGTTCGATTACGAATAGGTATAGGACACTTTGCATCAAACAGAAACAATACGTAAAATCGTGTCGAACAGATGAACGAATAGAGGTGGGGCTTATGTAAGAAGGTATTCTGTGGACACAGCCGAACTGTAGAAAATGTGGATGCCTGAGGAAAGCATAGAAAGAGGGAATTGTGCAAGCATCGATATCAAGAGAATTAAGAGACGAGCAGTGCACCGACAGATAATCATGTAAATTGGTCACCTGACGACACTGGAAGAAGTTCTAAAAGCTGTATAATAATAAAAAAGTAGTAAGTCTATATCAGCTTATTCAGTATAACACCTGATGTAAAGTACTAATTAGAAGTATCAAATAATAAAAAGTATCAAGTAAAAAGTGTTGGTATCGAGATGAAAGGACTCGATACCAACAAGGTTCGATACCTTTTCCGTGTCCATAACTGTACACATCGCCAACACTAGGCACGAAATCCTAGTGGCAAACAGCAACTGTGTAAGTTTTGGCCTGGTAAGTGGGCAGTGTTGGTAAGTCAGGCTATAGTGTCAGCATTAGGCGACATGAGTACAAGCTTCTGCGTTTTCTGGCACTCGGATAGAACTCCGTGAGAGAACTCTGGCAGGTGCCAATAAAATTCTTCTGTGCTAGCTCAGCACAAAGCCCTGAGGGAGGCCGTTTGCAATAGTGGCCAAAACGTCGGACAATTTTATTTATTGGCAATGCTACGGTCGCAGGTTCGAATTCTGCGTTGGGCATGGATGTGTATGATGTCCTTAGGTTAGTTAGGTTAAAGTACTTCTAAGTCTAGGGGACTGAGGACCTCAGAGACATTTCAACCGTATATTGGCAATGCGGTCAACAACCCAGAAGAATTTTATTGACAGTGACAACAGCCACAGAAGCGTATGCTTACATCTGGTAGTAATGTTCGGAAATCATAGGTGGAAAATCAGTGATGGTGAAAGTTTCATTCAGGCTTGGTGACGTGGTCAGATAGCCTGACGGTTGTGGCAAACGCTCGCGCAAAAGCAAATAACCCTGACTCATTGTCCTGATTTGACACACATTCTCATGGTTCAGTATACTGCGTGATTCTGTTGCCCCTACCTCTGGTTTTTATGCAACCCACGATGCCTTCAAATACCGTAAGATTCTCGTATTCTCTCGCTCGCTACGTTTAAACTATTCGTCCTACAAAAAAAATGAAAAATGACTTTTTTATAGAAAATTTAATGTAGTTACGGCTGGAGGCCAAAGTTTTCATATTTCAAGAAAAACGTAAGGAAGTAACCAACAGACCTGTTTTTCTTGACTAGTTTAGAAACCGTGTCCTCCAGCGAAAAAGTATCTCAGTACAAAATATAACTACATTAAATTTCCTATAAAAAGGCACTGTTAATTTTTGTCTGTAGGAATAATACGTTGCGCATGGCGAGCGAGAGAGTATGAAAATCATGCGCGACGTTTTTGAAGGCATTATGAGTTGCATAAAACATATCAGTAGAGGCTGCTGAATCATCCTATATGTTCACTACAATATAGGTTCTGCATACCTGAACGGTTTCCACTGAAACCATTTCATAGTACCACATATTTCGTCCGCATCGATACATTTATTTCATTTGGGTGTTTTTAATTCATTCCATTATTTACAAGCAGTCGCAGTAGACTACACAGCCATTATGGAGCAAGTGAGCATTTCGCATAGTTAACGGAGCACGAGGCAGCAGCGCTCGGGGTCATTGTATCAGAGATCGCGGAGAGCTACTCCCACGGAGCAGCGCGCTGCGTGATTAAACAGGTGGGGCTGGCTGGCTGCGAGTTACGGCGCGCACCAGCTGCGATTCTCCACGGCGCGGCGGGCCGGCGATAAAATGAAACACGGCACAGCACGACCCGAGAGCCACTCGCCGGGCCGTGACCCCGGGTCTCCAGCCCTCTTTCTCTGCTCCAGCCCACTGACACCGCGGAATTTTCTGCGCGTCGTGAACTCCCAGCTCTTCATTGCCAAATAAAACAACTCTCCTCCAGTTTCCAGATAACCACGAGCACGAACCGCTGTTTACTTTTCTGCTGAGAGAGGGACCCCTTTCACAGACCATAATTTGCTGAAATCCCGATTACGTCATGAAATAAATTCGTCACTCCCGCTTGAGAGTCACTGCTTACAAAGATGAACATTTAACAAGTAAAAACTACTTCGTCGCCTTTCACGAGCGTAGACACTGACAGACTCTCTGCTTAAACTTAACACTCCTATGAGTGCAGACATATTCCTAGGATGTGTCTTTCGACAATGTGAAATTGTGCAAGACGTTGAAATTCTGGCTAAAATAGGAGCAGGTCTGGTATTCTGGCCCGACGAGCTTGAAAGCCCGTTGGAACGCATGAGCCTAGACGACAGCCGCTGAAGCTCCCAAAATTTGCGAGTTTGCTGTCGCCGTAGGAGCGGGCCATGCCCCTCGCACCAGCCTGTCGGAGCGTACGACCGCGTTGTTAAGTTAGCAGTGCAGAGGTGTGGGCTTCAGTCGTGTTGCTACTGTACTCTCGCATTGTTCGTCATACTCAAGGTAGTTCCTGACATTTCCACGTCTAGGCATTCGATCTGGTTCACTTTCCAGACATGCCATTCTGTCGTATTGTCTTCGTTGTCCATCCATCACTGCTGTTATCTTTCCGTGATTTTCGGCGACACTCAGTCTACACAGTTGAACGGTCGGGCAGTGTCTGCTGGTCGTGTCCGATTCCGGTTACTGTAGTAGGCTACAAGATAGACGGGCAATACAGGGTGTAAACGGTATAAGGCCAAAATTATACAGATGGCACATCTCGCAATGCTTGACAAAAAAGTCTAGTAACATGTTTGCGTATTTCCTACGGTTGTCCCAGAAAAAAACAGTTCGTCTCAGGATAATGGTTTTGGAAAAGTAGATACTTGGCCGTGCACGTACGTAAGCAATCGGTTCCTGTTACTGCCGGCTGCGCGTATTGACATCGCGAGCGTAAATCGTAAACACATAGGCAACTGCGGCCTGAGTGGCTGCGTCATTATACACCGAGCGACGACAGTAGGCGAGTAACCTGTGCAGATGTTATTGCAACTCTGTTAACTGTTAGGATGGAAAGGAGATTTACTATAGCTCAACTATGCGACATGCATTTAATTTATGGCGTGGCAAAAGGTGTTGCGAGGGCAGCTGTACGAATTTATCGAGAACGCTTCCCACAACGACTACTTCCTGCACGAAAAACATTTGCTGCTGTGCACCAAAGATTTGTGTCATTGTAATTCTCTACTTGTATGCGATTATTATGCAGTTACGTCTTAATAAAGTACAGTAGTTATCTGCACCTTTGTAACACGTATCTTGTGTTCTATGTTAAGTCCCATAGTGCTCAGAGCCAGTATCTTGTGTTCTGATATGCTTTCCGTTTTTATTACATCATGACAGATACAACTGACGAGTACGTATTTAATTTCCTTAGATTACTGCCCCGCGCAGAAGGCAGAGGCCCACAGCGCGCCGATCGTACATTGGAAGCTTAGGAAAGAGTTCTGGACCGCATCCAGGAGGATCCTTCTCAGAGTACTAGAAGCATCACCCGCCACGTGGGTATATCGCACACTGTCGTTCATCGCACTTTGCAAGAGGAGCGTCTGCGGCCTTACCACATTCAACGCGTACAAGCATTGGAAGAACAAGATTTCCCTCCACGACGTGAATTCTCAGAGTGGTTTTTGTTACACAGTGCGCAGCATGATTTTGTCAACAACAGATTTTGTCGTCACAGATGAAGAGTGTTTCACTCGCGACGGAATAACTAATTTCCATAACATGCACACGTGGAGTGTACACAATCCTCGCCACGTAGTGGCAACACATTTTCAGCGACGATTTTCCTTGAATGTGTGGGCGGGTATGCTCGATAATTACATTATTGGGCCCTATGTTTTACCTGCACGTTTGACTGATAACTATTAACGAACCTTTCTAGAGGAAACATTGTTACCAACGTTGTTAGAAGACATTCCGTTAGGCCTACGTCATAACATGTGGTTCCTCCACGATGGTGCTCCAACCCACACTGGTCACTGGATAGTCGATTTCCAGGACGATGGATCGGGCGTTCGGGTCCACGTCGATGGCCAGTACGCAGCCCTGATTTAAATCCACTGGATTTTCACTTTTGGGGCCATATGAAGGAACTTGTTTATGCTGAGCCAGTAAATAATGTGGACGAATTGACGCAGAAGATTTTAGATGCTGCCAATACCATAAAGGCCAATGTGCATGTGTGTGAACGAGTGCGAAGAAATTGGGTTCGCCGTAATGAAGCATGTGTAGAAGCGAATGGTGGTCATTTCGAACATTTATTGTAGTATTGGTGTAAGAGGAAACGAAGTAATGGGTTTTCTTTTCGTTACGATGTTGTTGTACAGAAGGAAAATAATTTGAATTTAGTATTCGTTATGACATTGCCGTAAAAAGGTGAAACAGTTGATTGTAATTAATGCACAACTATCTACTTGGTGATTGACTGAATTTGTACTAATGGAAATACATTAAGTTTGATATTAGCTTGTCATTACTACTACGACCTTCGTTATCTACTTGTTGGGAAACAGACTGGTTGCATTCAATTCACGTAAAGCGAATTACACATTCTTGACAACCCAAAAACCGTTTACATTCCTTTCTTCGGTACCACCTGATTATCACACCACGTCGTTGTACACGTCTAATGATTTCAATCCTATGGTCGGCTCGTTGCCTTTCTCTGGCCGCCCTGTCATTGTAGACAATAAGCTCGGTACGCCGTGTACTGTCGGCTAACTACGTAAACAGAAATGCGTATACTACCTATCCTACGAACATTAGGTTTTAATAACAAAAAAAAATTAAGTACATGATACAAGAAAATGTCATTAGACTTTTTTGTCAAGCACACCGAGATGTACCATCTGTATAATTTTGGCGCCTTATACCGTTTACACCCTGTATAAAATACATGTAAGAACCAATAGCGAACAGTAACATTGGAAGACCAAGAACGAAGAGCTAGGATTAAAAATGGTCTAAGACAGGGGTGTAGTCTTTCGACCCTTTTGTTCAATATATACATCGAAAAAAAATAACGGGAAAAAAAAGAACGGTTCAACAGTAGGATTAAAGTTCAAGGTGAAACGATATCAATGATAAGATTCGCTGATGAAATTGCTACCCTCAGTGGATGTAGAAAAGCATTACAGAATCTGTTAAATGAAATGAACAATGTAATTATTATAGAATATGGCCTAAAAGTAATCCGAAGAAAGACGAAAGTAATAAAAAGTAGCAGAAATGAGAATAGCGAGAAACTTAACATCAAAACTGGTGCTCGCGAAGTCAAGGAATTATACTACCTTGAAAGCAAAATTCCCCATGACGTTCGAAGCAAGGACACAAAAAGCAGACTAGCACAGGCAGAGAGGACATCTCCAGCCAAGAGATATCAACTGATATTAAACTTGGGGCTTAATTTGAGGAAGAAGATTCTAAGACTGTACGTTTGGAGCAGAGCATTGTATGGTAGTGGACATGTACTGTGGGAAAACCGGAACAGAAGACAATCGAAGTGTTTGAGATGTGGCGCTACAGAAGAATGTTGAAAGTTCGGTGGTCTGATAGGGTAAAGAATGAGGAGGTTCTCCGCAGATCAGCAAAGAAAGGAATTTCCATTGCAATAGTTTTTCGTTCACTTTGAAGCAGTTGATTCTACAAAAAGTTTTTTAGGTATGCGCATCGAGAAACTCGAATATTTAAAGACTCTCAAATATCTGCTACAAATTGATTAAATTTTAAGCAGTAAAACCTAGTAAGTAACCACACATGGTGAGACCGCAAACAGAAGTAACTGTTTAGGGTTTCACCCTGTGTGGTTGCGTACTACAAGAGCTGATGCAAATGGTTCAAATGGCTCTGAGCACTATGGGACTTAACTTCTGAGGTCATCAGTCCCCTAGAACTTCTTAAACCTAACTAACCTAAGGACATCACACACATCCATGCCCGAGGCAGGATTCGAACCTGCGACCGTAGCGGTCGCGCGCCTCCAGACTGTAGCACCTAGAACCGCTCGGCCACTCCGGCCGGCGAGCTGATGCAGATACCAGTTATTTTCACGTGGGACATTCTGACTGATGTCTTTCGAGAAAATTCAGCCATATACATTTAACGACCTGATGATGAAGAAGTGTAACATCGAAACCGATTGCAAATAAATTAATAATGAAATTACAGCTGAAGGTAATGTTGAAAATTGTAATAACTAAGGATACCTCAATACCCGGATTGCTTTTTATTGGCCGTCCTTAGTATCTGAACTGATAGAACTTTAAAAAAATACTTCTTAATGCTCAGTGGACTATAGAAATGAATCATTTGTCAAAATATACTTTTTGTGTGTTTTAGATATACGTTTGCTTTACATAAGCTCAGATTGGCAATTCCCCTTGTTCGTAGAGGAAGGCACCAGCTACATATCGCTTGCACGCCTTTTTACGTCTCCTTTCTTCCTCCTTCTTCTTCTTCATAGAATGCGTCTTAGATTTACTTGTAATTTTTCTTAGTAATATTTTCAGTTTAATGATAAGCTTCACTGTTCTTCTTCATACGTAGCTGCAAGGAGTGAAACTTCCCAGTTGGTGTAACAGTGATATACGAAGAAGGAAGCAAAATGTGCTATGAGTGTGAAAATGGCAATTTTGTAAAACTCAACAGGAATTAATAGTGTAACTTGTCACGTAAGTGACCAGTGATTCAGGGAACCACCCCTTCAGCTTCCGATAAGGCAACCATACAAAACCTACTGTGGTCTTTCGTACCCGAGACAAATTGCCACAAAAACCCCAAGTAGTACTGCTGAAATCTATTGTTATAGGACTTCCTTTGATCGATATGTCTTCATCTCACAAACACACGTTGGGATAAGTGACTCTTTCTTAACTCATCTCTTAAAATTAACGAGTTGACTCATACTTTCTCTCTTAAAATTTCTGCTGTCATGTGGCGTGGATGCACAGCGTCTCGTTATGAAATTCTAATCAGGACAACGTCGGAAGCCCACACAGTCGTTCGTGGTTATTGCCTGCGTAAGTTATCTCCATCTGGCATACATGAATCACTAACATCGACATAAAATGTGATTTATATCGTACATCGTTGTAAAATAACCGCCGGTGAGAAGCAGTCTGCACGCTTTTTGTAGGCTGCAAATTTAGAGAAATATACGATCACAGATATAACATTCGTATTTCTGATTCTGCGTTAATGAGTCTCAATTCCGAGATGTGACAGCAGGCACATCTGATCGCAGGGTGAATTGAAATTTACAACCATTTTTTTAAGTTATTTGCAATTTCTCGCTGTCGTCCATCAATATGCGACGGACGGTTCTTAAAACTGAAGTAGAATATCTCGGCAGTTATAACACAGCAGTAATCAGAAAAAAAAGGAAATTGAACGTAACGCGATATGCCGTTGTTATCGTCGAACTCAGCGTAATGGTATTTTTAGAAATCTGCTTTTTCTTTCAGCTTTCTGTATCTTGTTGTAAGGTGGTGTTGAATGTTAATTCAACGTAGGAATGTAAGATTGGCTAGTGATGAGGTTGTACACGATACTAGAGGAAGAGATACTTTCCCAGAGTAAGTTTTACGTCGTAAATATACAGCTTATAGAATGTAGAGGAGTCAAAAATAGAAGCACGAGAAAAGCTATTGGTGACAAAGGTCAGTTTCAGCTTCTTTTAGCAGCGTGGTAAAAGTATACCGCCCATCGAACAGCCTATCTGTCTATTTCGAACTATCGGCTGCGGTGCAGTTGGGACCTCAAATCCTCCATTGGATGTCGCCAGAAGCACAGTAAAATGCATAGTCAATGGTTGAGTGCAAGATAAGACGTGAGTTATAGCATAACCATAAATCTGACGAACTAGCAGTACTGGAACATAATATGGAAAAAATATCACACTCGGCGTAGTGAATCACATAAATCTAGTAGTGTAATTTTCCTTTTCTGTCGTTGAGGCCTCGGTAATACTGACTTTACGTCAATATGTTATTTTCATGGCCAGAATTAATTGGCCATTAATTATAAAATAAGTTGCATCTTTCATTAGCATTCATCGACTTCGTGAGTACTAAAAGCAAATACAGGAAAGGAATAAGAATGAATACGTTTCTCAAATGGTACCTTTACTGTCGCGATTACTATCCCCTTTTTAATGTGGTAAATTAGATATGTTTGAATCTAGGAGAAAAGATTGTATTGTCAATTTATTCATCAAGAATTTTCGTTGATAATAGTGGACGGGAAACCTTGTTTCTGTAATATGACCCAGCAACATAGAATTCTATTATTTTTTGCTGTTATTTTCCTTTCTTTGTTGTTCCAGCATTAATATACAGAACCCCATACCTTTAGAGTTAGCTACTGTAGCGGTGATAGTTAAGACTACAATAGCTCCGTAGTACTCCCGTCTGACAATTGTACTCTCCCGGCATTCATCGCGGACATACAATAGCTTGCACTGTATAATCAGCTACTTGTTCTTTTTTACTTCCATTGGTGGTGTGAGTTATTAAGACTCAAATGTCGGCCTCCTAATACTTCTCACATCTCCGCGCAGATCTGTACAGGCAGTTATTTGACAATTTTCGACGTGTGCTTTTTTCTTTTATCTGAATTATTACCTTACAGCTGATTGCAGAATTTCGACAGACACTCGATTTCCAACTTTTGAAAAAGTTTCAAAAAATTGGAAAACGGTGTTGCACGCTGATAATCAGAATAACAAAACGAAACTTACAAGCAACACCACGATATAACCAAAACGAGGGACAAGTTGATACACATTTACATCGAAGCTCGTAGCACAACTCCATCTCACGACCCTTGAAATGGCGCTTGCACTGCTAACGTTAGTGGTATGACCGAGAACAAACAAAGCAAAATCAACTCTGTGGCAGCGGAGAAACGCAAACAAAATGGTGCAAAAAAATCTGCGCATTGGATGGAAAATTGCGTTCGGGGCTCTAAAGGAGGTTCAGCCAAGCTGAAAATATAAAGCCAATGTACGGCTCTGTTGTAAATAAAACGGGGAAACACAGGACTACATTCAGCACAATGATTCTGACATAGTGCTGAACAGAGGGTTGTTTACAAAATGCAAGTAAAGCACAAATAGAACAATAATGGTAGGGAGTACAAACATAACAGGCAGTGCGCTTGCTGTTGTCGTTCTGATCTCGCACTCTGGTAAGATACTCCGGTAAAAACATTTCAGTCCTGGATCACGGTTGTTGCAGAAATAACTCTGCATCGTTCATGTTTGTCCAAAGATGTTTCTATGTTGTTGATTTTAAAAAAAAAAAAAATCTTCATTTACCATCAACAATAATATTTATACATAACAACCCACTACCTTACTTGATTAGTGGGTCTTACTTGCTACTGTTAGTTACAATTAGCAGCTAATTACAATATACTAAGTTGTGAGCTACAGTTATATTCTAATTTCAATGGGCAGCTGTATACAACTATTTGTTTTTAACTCCTAAGATTTTTAACTAACCCTACGTTCTACTTCCTGCAGCGTCACACATGTGTCCGCAATGTACAAACCTACTTTATTGCCTTGCCCATCGAGCTAATCCCGATTGTCGTGCCCCTGACACTGGGCAGGCCAGGATGTTAATCGCTGCAGGTTCCTAAATCTAGATTTCTAGTCTAATTCGTACTAACTAGTTTTAACCTAAGTCAACTCCAGTGTATTGTCAAATCCTGGTTATTTTTATACCCCACTCCCCCTAATCCCGTACGTGGCGGATTCCAGACTGAAGGGTCGACCTATCCACGCACAGGCGGTATGGGAGTTGGGCACGTATTTGTCGTAATCTGTGCTATTTAGTTTTGTTCCCTCATGTATTCTCTCAGCACTTTTTGAGATACCTCGTTGGCAAGTCTATTCAGTGTTTGGAAGGTGTCTTCTTGTCTTATCAGGTGGTATGTGTCGTGGTCGGGTAGTTGGTCACGTAGTGTAGAAGCAACATCATTGAAGAGGGGGCACTCGTAAATCACATGATCCGGAGTGCCCTCCGGTTCACCACATTCACACGCGGGTGTGGCCCTTTTCCCGAACCGACATAAGTATGCCGGGTAAGGTCCATGTCCAGTGAGAAAATGGATTAGTCCTCTGGTGGGTTCAAAGTACTTTATTTTTAGCCGTTCCCTAATGCTTGGTATCAACTCATGTGTCCTGCGCCCCGTTTCATCCGCGTCCCACAGTTCTTGCCATAGTTGTACTCCCCTTTGCCGAATCTCACCCTTGTCCCCTGCCCCAATGCCTAAGATCTCCTCTATTTTTGTTACATTACCCTTCTTAATCCAGAACCATGCAGCCTGCTCCCTGAATTTGACGTCCTAGGGGCAAAGCCCCATTATGACTAGTAGTGCCCCCCCTGGTGATGTTCTGTAAGCCCCTACCGATCTAAGTATCATATTCCTCTGAACCCTTCTCACTGTCATGGCGGGCACTACCCTCGTGAGCCTGTGTGCCCAGACTCTATGTTTGGTTTTACAGTATAGTCGTAATTTTTCTCTCTTGTACTGAGTTATGTATTTAGTGTACTGTTCGCGTAATGGAATTTCATTTGTCGCGATCCACTACTGTAATCAAGGAGCAATGTTTATTTTTCACTTTAAAAACTATGGACGAGGTAGCATGTAACGTATTAGCACAATCAATATGTGAATATCGGTCTAGAAATGAGCAATATAATCTTCAGAGCTGACCCCTAAATATGCAATATTGTAGGAAAAAGACGTGATCAATGTTTTGGATGTTTGGGGGTATACAGGTTGCGAATTTCACGTGCCTCATTCCATAGTGCTTTATCTACGTCAAAAAGTTAAATAGTCGTAGTGACTGACAAGTGCTGGCGTGCTAACCTGTGACCAGGTTTTTTTTGTGTCTTAGAGATCTGAAGAATGTGTTGGCCACAGGAACAGTCGAACACCCTCTGTATCCAGGTACGTCAGGACAGCACGGGCAACATGCTGTCTTCCGTTTTCTTCTCAACAGATAACAACACGGAAAACTCGAAGGCAGGCCACGGATGGTGCCCGGATCATTGGCTATGCGAACCAGAGGTAATGTGTACTCAATGTAACCCCATACCACCGGGCCAAGTGCTGAGCTCGCATGACCATGACGAATACAGTCTGGCAGTTTTTGCTTATCTCTGGATCTCAACACATTGATTTGACGTCGTGATGCGTTACGCAGAGCAGGTACTCCTCTGGAGCGATGTGGCACGGTCGGTGTAGATACCTACGTTGCTGAAAAAAAGTCATATTTCGAGACGCAAGAAACGCGACATGTACGTACGTTTCTGCACGACAGAGCGAACAATGTGTCTTTCCTATGCGGTGCTCGCCGCGTAGGATCGTTCAGGTACTGCGTGGCGTTGATTACAGCTCTCCTCGACCCATCGATTCCATGTTAGCGTGATAGACAACGCAAGCAAGAATATCGCGGAACGGTAAATGATACGCTACAATCCTGGCATAGTCGAATCCCGGTCCATGCTCGTAGACGTTTCTTCTTCTTATCCTAGACGTAACGCAATCTTCTCAAGCAAAATCAGCATCCAGGTGCGGTCTCTTAATGGCACACATTGTGGAGCAATCGTTGTTATATCCAGTATGTAGATGGCGTTACTCCTATGGACTTTGTGCAGTTGCCTCTGCGGGCTTTCAAATAACTACGCACCCTCTGACTCAGAGTTGCAGTTATTAAAGGTTTTGGCTGGTTCCGTTGTCTAGGGGCTGGGATACGTAGTTGCCGCATTACAGGCCAAATACTGCTGAGTCTACAGTGTACGGTAAGAATACACACATGAATCGAATGGTCGAAGGTTTCTATCACTCCACAATTGCGAATTATGAAAGTAATATATAAATTTATAAATGAAAGATTGCAATTATATAAAATCTGAAGGTACTATCTTAACGACTTAAAATGATGAGACCGATAGTAGAAGTACTTTTGAAAATGCGGTGTATTTCTGCAAAACACTTATTGGTGTCGATGGTCCAGCTTTATATAAAATATAAGTTGAATAACAAGGAAACAATAGATTCCTACTGCTCGTAATTAATTATGAACAACAACATAGCTCGCGAGATATTCATTTCTAAACGCACACTACGACTTCACTGCAGAAGCCACGGAAATCACACAAGAGCACAGGTCGGCACTCCGAAATATTTCTATTCTCCGCGACCACGCGCAAACTGCTCCACTGTCCAAGCCTTTCCGCCGACTGAGCGTCCGTCACGCTGAACTGTCCGCTTCCAGCACTCACTCTCGTGTCCCGTGCCGTACCGTCAAGAACTGTTAGCGTCCTGTCCCGTACTACCCTGTCCTCTCTCGAAACGATCCTCCTCCCCCACTTCCATACAGTCTCACCATTAACGAGCGCTGTGATCGGTTAGAGCGCTCCCTCCATGTCTCCTAGCCAACGCACACTCAAAAACATAATGAAACGCATTCGAAATACTGGATTTACATTTAAATACTCGAAATTAAATAAATATTCCTACGGCTGGACCATAAACATGCTCTAACACACATTGTTAAATAGATAAACAATTAAATAAACACATATCAGAAGAAAGGAAGCAAAAGGTAAACCAGGAGACTAATGTCTCTGTGATTTCTAAAACACAGTAACTAATTGACCAGTTTCTTCATGAATAGTGTTGTTGTTGTTGTTGTGGTCTTCAGTCCTGAGACTGGTTTGATGCAGCTCTCCATGCTACTCTATCATGTGCAAGCTTCTTCATCTCCCAGTACCTACTGCAACCTACATCCTTCTGAATCTGCTTAGTGTATTCATCTCTTGGTCTCCCCCTACGATTTTTACCCTCCACGATGCCCTCCAATACTAAATTGGTGATCCCTTGATGCCTCAGAACATGTCCTACCAACCGATCCCTTCTTCTGGTCAAGTTGTGCCACAAACTTCTCTTCTCCCCAATCCTATTCAATACTTCCTCATTAGTTATGTGATCTACCCATCTAATCTTCAGCATTCTTCTGTAGCACCACATTTCAAAAGCTTCTATTCTCTTCTTGTCCAAACTATTTACCGTCCATGTTTCACTTCCATACATCGCTACACTCCATACAAATACTTTCAGAAATAACTTCCTGACACTTAAATCTATACTCGATGTTAACAAATTTCTCTTCTTCAGAAACGCTTTCCTTGCCATTGCCAGTCTACATTTTATATCCTCTCTACTTCGACCATCATCAGTTATTTTGCTCCCTAAATAGCAAAACTCCTTTACTACTTTAAGTGTCTCTTTTCCTAATCTAATTCCCTCAGCATCACCCGACTTAATTCGACTACATTCCATTATCCTCGTTTTGCTTTTGTTGATGTTCATCTTATATTCTCCCTTCAAGACACCATCCATTCCGTTCAACTGCTCTTCCAAGTCCTTTGCTGTCTCTGACAGAATTACAATGTCATCGGCGAACCTCAAAGTTTTTATTTCTTCTCCATGGATTTTAATACCTACTCCGAATTCTTCTTTTGTTTCCTTTACTGCTTGCTCAATATACAGATTGAATAACATCGGGGAGAGGCTACAACCCTGTCTTACTCCCTTCCCAACCGCTGCTTCCCTTTCATGTCCCTCGACTCTTATAACTGCCATCTGGTGCCTGTACAAATTGTAAATAGCCTTTCGCTCCCTGTATTTTACCCCTGCCACCTTCAGAATTTGAAAGAGAGTATTCCAGTCAACATTGTCAAAAGCTTTCTCTAAGTCTACAAATGCTAGAAACGTAGGTTTGCCTTTCCTTAATCTTTCTTCTAAGATAATTCGTAAGGTCAGTATTGCCTCACGTGTTCCAGTATTTCTGCGGAATCCAAACTGATCTTCCCCGAGGCCGGCTTCTACTAGTTTTTACATTCGTCTGTAAAGAATTCGTGTTAGTATTTTGCAGCTGTGGCTTATTAAACTGATTGTCCGGTAATTTTCACATCTGTCAACACCTGCTTTCTTTGGGATTGGAATTATTATATTCTCCTTGAAGTCTGAGGGCATTTCACCTGTTTCATACATCTTGCTCACCAGATGGTAGAGTTTTGTCAGGACTGGCTCTCCCAAGGCCGTCAGTAGTTCCAATGGAATGTTGTCTACTCCGGGAGCCTTGTTTCGACTCAGATCTTTCAGTGCTCTGTCAAACTCTTCACGCAGTATCGTATCTCCCATTTCATCTTCATCTACATCCTCTTCCATTTCCATAATATTGTCCTCAAGTACATCGCCCTTGTATAGACCCTCTATATACTCCTTCCACCTTTCTGCTTTCCCTTCTTTGCTTAGAACTGGGTTTCCATCTGAGCTCTTGATGTTCATACAAGTGGTTCTCTTCTCTCCAAAGGTCTCTTTAATTTTCCTGTAGGCAGTATCTATCTTACCCCTAGTGAGATAAGCCTCTACATCCTTACATTTGTCCTCTAGCCATCCCTGCTTAGCCATTTTGCACTTCCTGTCGATCTCATTTTTGAGACGTTTGTATTCCTTTTTGCCTGCTTCATTTACTGCATTTTTATATTTTCTCCTTTCATCAATTAAATTCAATATTTCTTCTGTTACCCAAGGATTTCTACTAGCCCTCGTCTTTTTACCTATTTGATCCTCTGCTGCCTTCACTACTTCATCCCTCAAAGCTACCCATTCCTCTTCTACTGTATTTATTTCCCCCATTCCTGTCAATTGTTCCCTTATGCTCTCCCTGAAACTCTGTACATGAATAGTATATATCAGATATTAACAAAGACATAGATGAATCAATATACACTCCTGGAAATTGAAATAAGAACACCGTGAATTCATTGTCCCAGGAAGGGGAAACTTTATTGACACATTCCTGGGGTCAGATACATCACATGATCACACTGACAGAACCACAGGCACATAGACACAGGCAACAGAGCATGCACAATGTCGGCACTAGTACAGTGTATATCCACCTTTCGCAGCAATGCAGGCTGCTATTCTCCCATGGAGACGATCGTAGAGATGCTGGATGTAGTCCTGTGGAACGGCTTGCCATGCCATTTCCACCTGGCGCCTCAGTTGGACCAGCGTTCGTGCTGGACGTGCAGACCGCGTGAGACGACGCTTCATCCAGTCCCAAACATGCTCAATGGGGGACAGATCCGGAGATCTTGCTGGCCAGGGTAGTTGACTTACACCTTCTAGAGCACGTTGGGTGGCACGGGATACATGCGGACGTGCATTGTCCTGTTGGAACAGCAAGTTCCCTTGCCGGTCTAGGAATGGTAGAACGATGGGTTCGATGACGGTTTGGATGTACCGTGCACTATTCAGTGTCCCCTCGACGATCACCAGTGGTGTACGGCCAGTGTAGCAGATCGCTCCCCACACCATGATGCCGGGTGTTGGCCCTGTGTGCCTCGGTCGTATGCAGTCCTGATTGTGGCGCTCACCTGCACGGCGCCAAACACGCATACGACCATCATTAGCACCAAGGCAGAAGCGACTCTAATCGCTGAAGACGACACGTCTCCATTCGTCCCTCCATTCACGCCTGTCGCGACACCACTGGAGGCGGGCTGCACGATGTTGGGGCGTGAGCGGAAGACGGCCTAACGGTGTGCGGGACCGTAGCCCAGCTTCATGGAGACGGTTGCGAATGGTCCTCGCCGATACCCCAGGAGCAACAGTGTCCCTAATTTGCTGGGAAGTGGCGGTGCGGTCCCCTACGGCACTGCGTAGGATCCTACGGTCTTGGCGTGCATCCGTGCGTCGCTGCGGTCCGGTCCCAGGTCGACGGGCACGTGCACCTTCCGCCGACCACTGGCGACAACATCGATGTACTGTGGAGACCTCACGCCCCACGTGTTGAGCAATTCGGCGGTACGTCCACCCGGCCTCCCGCATGCCCACTATACGCTCTCGCTCAAAGTCCGTCAACTGCACATACGGTTCACATCGACACTGTCGCGGCATGCTACCAGTGTTAAAGACTGCGATGGAGCTCCGTATGCCACGGCAAACTGGCTGACACTGACGGCGGCGGTGCACAAATGCTGCGCAGCTAGCGCCATTCGACGGCCAACACCGCGGTTCCTGGTGTGTCCGCTGTGCCGTGCGTGTGATCATTGCTTGTACAGCCCTCTCGCAGTGTCCGGAGCAAGTATGGTGGGTCTGACACACCGGTGTCAATGTGTTCTTTTTTCCATTTCCAGGAGTGTATTTATGAGCATGCTGCTACCGGTTTTTAGTGTGACTGTGGAGTACTTCTGGCCTGACGCGATCGATAGTAATCGGCCACTTTGACCTCCAATAACTCATGTTC
This sequence comes from Schistocerca nitens, assembly GCF_023898315.1. Lineage (NCBI taxonomy): Eukaryota > Metazoa > Arthropoda > Insecta > Orthoptera > Acrididae > Schistocerca > Schistocerca nitens. The sequence goes on along the minus strand of NC_064614.1, from coordinate 374,284,246 downwards.
TATTTAAGTTACATGCCTGTAATTCATACCAATTTAGGTTTACACTAATAGCTTTTTAAAGACACGGCGATCGACAAAACCGGATGAAGTGTTTATATTATGGAAATTCGTTGCAGGGTGTTACTTGTATAATTTACCGTCAGATACTAAACTATAAACTAATAAAGATCTTGAAAATCTGATTACAGAATCAGAATCGTCGTGAAAATAATAATAATAATAATAATGTACAAGTTTCTTTTTGAGATATCATGATTCATCTGGCTACCATTAAGGTTTCGCAAAGTCCGCCATATTTGGCACTCCCCGGCATATACATCTCCTTCATCCACACAAAGCACACACCGTCCTCGTCACAGCGAAATTCCCAGCCACGCGGCTGGACCATGCGCTGGGGCTACCCCTCTCGTCCGGCTAACGTATGGCACCACGTGTTTGCTGCCGTGCCCCGGCTGGCCGAGCGGCCGCCCCAACTCCGAACATATAAAATTTCCAGAGCGCAACAACTCGCCCGTTACCTCACACCTTGAAATGATAATCATTTACACATCATGCCAATTTGACGTTTGTTGCTTGCTGCCTCCATGTTGTTGCAATTTTAGATGGGTTAGTGAAGTTTAAGATTGTCCAACCAAGTGGGAGTCCTACGACCATATCGACTGCAGATGACGACGCAAAAGACTAGCATGAACCAATTTCTTTGCGCCTTCAGATTCGGGAGCCCACCACGCGGATTATTTTCACCGCTATCACTGCAGTGTACGGAGGCCGGAGCTGTGACCATTCAGTAACGGTTTGCAGCACTACGTCGAAAAGTATGAGGATTCAGCGATATCATGCTGTGTATCAGCCAAGCACCGCAGCAATATTTAGTTTTCTAATTTCCGTTCTGAAAAGTGCGTCTGAAGACAGTGCTGTGTGGAAGTGGCTCATAGAGTGTGGGAAAACCGTAAAAGAAGAGAATCGAATCGAATCGTTTTAGATGTGCTGCTACAGAAGGATGCTGAAAAAGATGTGAACTTTTGAGATAAATGATGAGCTTCTCTGCAGTATCGTCGAGGGGAGGAGTATTTACAAAACACTGACTATAAAGAGGGACAGTATGATAGGACATGTATTGAGCCATCAGGGAGGGAACCGGAGCGGGCAGAAAGTGTAGGGGAAGACAGATTGAGATACGAGGACGTGCGCAAAGCCCCCGATTTTTTTAATGCGAAAACTCGAATATAGCGCGCAGTTCTCACGAACCGACATAGTTATGTCACTTACCGCCATGTTACACACTACAATTCGGAGCCCTCTAGCGGATATAGCTGCAAGTATGTAGACATGAAGAATAAAGATGAAGAATGTTAACAACATTTGTTCGCCTTCGTATATGTAACAAATATTCGGGGATGTTGGATATGGACACCACTCCGAGATGAATATGTTCACAGAGGAGAAGAAATCAAGTTGGGCCGCATCAAATCAGTCAGAAAACTTATCAAAAACCATTCAACACGGTACACAATAGCACAACTATATACTAATGCTGGACATACTCTAAACAGTGCAAATCCACTTTAAATGGCTTATAAGGCACAACTCAGAGGTATTATTTCAAAGGTAGCCTTTGTATTGTGTTGCAGCCACTAGATGGCTTACACATTGGAACCATCTAACAGTTCGTAAATAATTCTCCTTCATATTTAAAATTAACTGCTTTAGTGAGTGGTATTTAAAAGTAGTAAAGATTCCAAAATTGTACTTCGCTAACAACTGAAACACATATTCAATTCTCACAATCCGCTTTTAGACGTTTTTATTACTGCATGCGTAATATGAAACTGAAGGTATTTAATTCGCAACAGGGCAAATGCCTTTCTTAAGAATGGAGCATACAAGATCACAAATATTTCTAAGAATAAAGGACTCAGCACGGTGACATCCTGCTGTGTACCAATGGGTCCCGCCGGAGAGCAACCAAAAGTCTAACCTAGAAGTAGCATCACTTTTGTGCAAAAAGTCAGAGATTAAAAACGGAAGAGTAAAATAATTTTACATAAAAGGTCACAATAGATCCTCACACTGGGGGGTAGTGTGCGGTAATTATTATATTATCTAGCATATAACAATATTATGGATACAAGGATTCAAATGGTGCTCTGAGCACTATGGGACTTAACTGCTGAGGTCATCAGTCCCCTAGAACTGCTTAAACATAACTAACCTAAGGACATCACACACATCCATGCCCGAGGCAGGATTAGAACCTGCGACCGGAGCGGTCGCGCGGCTCCAGACTGAAGCGCCTAGAATCGCTCGGCCACATCGGCCGGCTACAAGGGGTGGTGCATATTCTAACATGCTTATACAGCATGTCTGTCTGTACTCAAACTTCAAAAATGTTGAAATGTGTGTGAAATCGTACGGGACTTAACTGCTAAGGTCATCGGTCCCTAAGCCTACACACTACTTAACCTAAATTATTCTAAGGACAAACACACACACCCATGCCCGAGGGAGGACTCGAACCTCCGTCGGGACCACAGTCCATGACTGCAGCGCCTGAGACCGCTCGGCTAATCCCGCCCGAATCTCAAACTTACTTTTTCCTTATTTTTTCTTGGTACTTGAAAGTCAAAAATATAATAAAATGATAACAGGGCTATATCCGTACCTTACACTAGAACCTATGTTAAGTATTTATCATGTCGCAGTACTAGTACAGATCGGTTTCATGTTAAAACGCGAACAACCCAGGTAGAGTTTCATCAAGTGAGGTACAACTAGTACAAGACATGTGGTATCGTAGAAGGACAGAATGCAGAACGGGTAAGGTGGACATAGAATAACATAGTAAGTTAACACAACTCAATGCATTTAAAACCATAAGTCAGCTGTGGAGGTATTCGTGAGAAAGTAAGAAAACGTAAGTTTGAAATAGTCCTTTCCGAAGACAGAATTTGAACTCATAATCAGTTTCTATAGACAGGTGAAGTACACTCCGCTATGGAACGCTATGTATACATAGGTGTGGTCCTAGATTTTTCCTATGCTTTGTCAACAACAACTTTTATGATGTTGCGAGGGGTAAGCGTCACAACAACAACGGAATACACTATAGCCGAGTAAATACATAAATTTTCCTTTTATGCGTGCAGTAATAAGAACGTGTAAAGGGAATTGTGGGAATTAAGTCTGTGCTTCAGTTGTAATTTTTACTATTCTTGAAGGCCACTCAGTGAAGTAGCTAATTTTAAATATGAAGAGAGCATTTATGTACGACATGTTACATGGTTGCGACGTGAAAACCATCTAGTGGCCTCACCACACCTGTCAGTTGTATCTTATATGCCATTTAAAGTGAATTTGTACTGTTTAGTATATTCTAGCATATGTAAACAGTTGTGCCATTGTGTACCGGTTTGCATACTGCAACAAGAAACTGTGAGCAATATGTATAAGAATATAGCCTGTTGCGCAAGGTGCTTTATGTTTTTCAATATTTTAGCGATAGCAAACCTTTCATAATATGCTATTTTTATCCACCTGGCATCTTGCACGTGAGGTCAGCATAAAACGAACATGTTTTACAACAAAATATTTTAAGGTATGTAAATGTGCATGTCCATTTCCGATTTTTAAAATACCAATCTAAAACATTTATAGCAAATGTTACATCTTAACATATGAGACACGCTCCAGGTATTTGCACTTTCTTACAGACCTGAAGATGACAGCATAGTCTGATGAAAACGGTTGTATTAAATAAATAAATATTTTATGCGATGTTGTCTGTTGAATGGTTTTAAGAGTTAAACAGATCGCCTTTCAGCTCTCGCAAAATGGAAAAATTCTGCCAGAAAACTGGTAAAAAAGAAATGAAACACCCATTACATCGACAAAGCGCCCACACAAGTTGTATCGATACTGGCATTTGCTGTGGAGGGGGATAGTTACAACGACATTGTGACGAAGACCGACAGTACCGCCGGAGGATGTAGCCTGGAGACAAAAGTGGTTATTCAGGAAGGCGGGCGGCGACCGGCTGATTTACGCGAGGCCGGCTGCGCTGACAGTTTGCACAGATTACAAGCTGCGCGCGGCTGCCACCAATATTGACTTTCCCGCGTCTGCATCGGCCACGGCTGCTGGTAGGGCGCGCGGTAAATCAACATTCGCACCGCACCGTGCCGATAAGATAGGCCGGCCTAATTAGTTTTTATTGCTGCCGGGGATCGCCGCCCTCGTGTAATATGACAAACACGCCGTGCAAACACGCGAACCTCGACTCTGTGTTGAGCTGCTTAGGGGTCGCAGCCTCCACTGACACCACGGGAGAAAGAACACAAAGGAGGAAAACAATAAGGCAAACGAGGAAACTACTTTCTTCTTAAAACAAGTTTTGTGGGATTGTAAGCACTTGTCACCCGATGAACGAATGAGGAAATGACCGTCTAGGAGCCGGCCGGTGTGGACGAGCGGTTCTAGGCGCTACAGTCTGGAACCGCGCGACCGCTACGGTCGCAGGTTCGAGTCCTGCCTCGGGCATGGATGTGTGTGATGTCCTTAGGTTAGTTAGGTTTAATTAGTTCTAAGTTCTAGGGGACTGATGACCTTACAAGTTAAGTCCCATAGTGCTCGGAGCCATTTTTGAACCATCTAGGACACATCTAAGTACTGTTATCTACCAGACGCGGATCCACCACCCCCAGCTTTAACACGGCACAGATACCAACGATTTTGCTAATAATAAATAGTATTCTTACTATACGCGAGCTGGTCCAGAGGGTCGCCCGCAGCTACAAGGATGCTTTTCGAGTGGATTCTATTTCCTGCTTTCTGCCGTCAGTTACCCTTCATGCGGATCTGCAACAAGTCTGCCTACTTTCCGACCCTCCCACGTTTCTTTGGTCTGCATCGTGGTATTCATCCGCGGGAAGTAAAATCGACGGATTTAAATGCCATCGATGTTTATCCATCAGGATGACTTGATATGCCATTCAAGCCGTTTGGATCTCATCACACTTACAATATTTGGTCTTTTATAGATGGGTTCAAATGGCTCTGGGCACTATGCGACTTAACTTCTGAGGTCATCAGTCGCCTAGAACTTAGAACTAATTAAACCTAACTAACCTAAGGACATCACACCCATCCATGCCCGAGGCAGGATTCGAAACTGCGACCGTAGTGGTCGCTCGGCTCCAGACTGTAGCGCGTAGAACCGCACGGCCACTCCGGCCGGCGGTCTGTTGTAGATCTCATCCAGCTTACAATTATGCCGAATCCTCAATTCCCCGGCGATCTCATCTTGTATTGGATCGCAGGCATTCCTTAAGACTTTCTGCTCGTAAACGAGCATATTATTGGTCTTTCTTCCGGACACTCCATTTTTCACAACAATACAGCCCTGCTGACTGGACTGGTATTTTGCACAGCTGGAGTTTCAAATTTCTCGAGGGACTGCGCAATTTAAAAAGCTGACAGATTGAAGTAGATCGGTTTGCGGTTTGGAGCCTCGATTTTATTTCTGTCTCACGCGATGCGGACTGTGTAAAGATAACCCCAGATATTGGAAATTATGAATCCTTTTGTAGGATCGGCTTCCCTCTACCAGTGGAAGGAGTGAATCTCTTGAAATGGCATGAGTCCTTCTCATCGCCAGATACCTCGGTCTTCAGATCATTCGCTAGGAGACCGACCATGCGATCATGCTCGGTGCTGACTCCACGCTGTCGCTCATTTGCATCAGTTCCTCTTTAGATCTGGACAACAGGGCTACGTGGTCGGAATGTGGGAGAGGTATAATTTTCTCATCTTCTTCCTCCCTACCCTCAATGTTCTATTTTAAAGCTTCCCTCGCTATCTTTTCGAATGCAAGTATAAACAATGTCGGTGATACATCGTCTCTTTGCCCCAACCCTCTGCTTACGTTAAAACTCTCCATGATTTGGTTTTCGAGCTTCACTTTGCCTTCTTAATCAGCGAGATAAACTCTAAGTACGCAGACGAGTTTCTTGGGTATTCAGAACACAGTTAGACAGTTAATCAGGCTCTACTGGCGAATGCAGTCATATGCCTTCTTCAAATTCTATGAAGAACACACAGAGGTCTTCGCCTTATTCCCATATTTCGTCGGAGAGCTGTAGCAGTACACAGATGTTCACAGTCGAATGGCCGTTTCTGAAACCAACTTGATATTTACCTAGCAGTTGTTCCGCAAGCGGCTGGATTCTGTCTTGTTTATAGGTGGACAAAATGGTTCAAATGGCTCTGAGCACTATGCGACTTAACATCTGAGGTCATCAGTCCCCTAGAACTTAGAACTACTTAAACCTAAGTAATCTAAGGACGTCACACACATCCATGCCCGAGGCAGGATTCGAACCTGCGACCGTAGCGGTCCCGCGGTTCCAGACTGAAGCACCTAGAACCGCTCGGCCACTTCGGCCAGCATAGATGGACGAGATTTTAGAGTAGACATTCAGGAAGGCGATTCCTCTGTAGCTTGGTGCAATCCACTTTACCACGTTTCTTGTATATAAGGGAGATTGACACACTCTTCCTGTCCTCTGGGATCCCTTGACCAGTGGGTGAATTCTTTCCTGGAATCTCTTCCCTCCATCCTCTTTGGTTCATCGCTTGGCATTTGCATAGTGTGTGTATTCGTCGACATAGATACCAGCTCAAAATACACAGTGAAATAACGACCAGACTTACTTACAACTTTGAGCTATAAACCAAGACTGCTACTGGCCAATTGACACACAGAGTACTCTCCAGACATAGACTGCATTAACCCATTGCGTGGGACAAATAAAAATGGCCCAGAGAACAGAGTTCCAGGGTAAAAAGAAACACAACAAATTAACAGAATCTTCCGTCGGTTCTTGGTAGAACAACATTATAATAATAAATGAAAAGCACCAGTTTGCTTTTGTTCTACAAGCCGAAAACCGGTTAGCAATAAAAGTAATATTGTAAAACAAAAGCAAACTAGTGCTTTTCATTTATTATTAAACACAACAAAGGAAATATAGTTCTAACTTGACTGTAGCAGGTGATGAATGTGACCACTATTCATCTCTCGGCACTTTTGGGCTCTGGTGAGCAAGTTGCTGAACGCAGACCGAAATTGGGCTGTTGGAATTGCTACAGTCTCGTTCTAAATGTTCTGCTGCAGTTGTTTAAGCCTCTGAGGTTTATTGCGATATAACTTACACTTGAGGGCTCCCCACACACTGATAAATCAGGTGACCTGGGTGGCCACGTAGGGCCGCCACCAGACAAAACTGTCAGGCGTGAATATTGTGTAAATGTGCTTCAAGATTCATCCGGCTGTATGGGTATTTGCTTCATCCTGTTGTAAGTAACTTTAGGTCTTTTCCTCCTCCGTTAATGCTGCCACAAATTGTTTCAAAATGTGGCAGTGTAACGCGCCGACGTCAGCATCCGATGAAAGATGAGGAGACCAATAATAAGGCGTGCAGGCTCTGTACACCACACCCCAAACTTCTGATCATGCAGAGGTGTTTCGTGGAAGTTATGCGGATTCTCCGCTGCCCGGAACCTGTGCTTCTGTTAGTTGACATAACCACTCAGGTGAAATCAGGCTTCATGAGACTTAAGGAACAGATCCATGTCCAAGCTATTCATTGTTACCTCAGTGAACAACCACTCACCAAACTGGAGGTGCTGAGAAGCGCCGGCCAGTGTGGCCGAGCGGTTCTAGGCGCTTCAGTGTGGATCCGCGCGACCGCTACGGTCGCAGGTTCGAATCCTGCCTTGGGCATGGATGTGTGTGATGTCCATAGGTTAGTTCGGTTTAAGTAGTTCTGAGTCCTAGGGGATTAATGACCTCAGAAGTCAAGGGCCATAGTGCTCAGAGCCATTTTGGCTGAGCAGCATCTCCTGGTTTTAATGCATGAACAACAGACACTCGGTAGGCATGCGAGTGCAGGTCGGAGTATTCGTTCGCATGATCGAAGTGACATGCTGGTTTCTAGCGACAGGCATCCGGTTGATTTGGTAGAACTCTGAAGCATTTTCTGGTGAACTGTAGCCACATTTTCTGGTGTACGGGCACGTTTCGGAACGTTTTTTGACTTGTTCAAAAAAATGTTCAAATGTGTGTGAAATCTTATGGGACTTAACTGCTAAGGTCATGAGTCCAAATTATCCTAAGGACAAACACACACACCCATGCCCGAGGGAGGACTCGAACCTCCGCTGGAACCAGCCACACAGTCCATGACTGCAGCGCCTAAGACCGCTCGGCTAATCCTGCGCGGCTGATTTGTTCAAAATAGATCCTGTCTGACGCCATTTTCGAACTAAGCGCTGCATGGCACACTCTGTTGGAGCTTTCACACCATTAATCTTCTCAGCAAACGGTTGACCACACCGTTTCCACGACTGTTGCCACGTAACGAACACCCGCTGCTCCACTGTGAGTACCATCGTCCCTTTTCCACTGCTCTAGTCACACTGACACTCCACTCTGAAGTGGTGTGGATTACGTGGGTGGCGTACACGTGGTGAGCGCATCACGAGGTGTGGTTGCACGCATATATTCACGTGCAGTCGTATCCACTCGTTCGGCCACTTTTATTTGCCTCACCTTGTCTAGCCGGATCACAGCCGGCCGCAGGTTTCAAGTCCGTTATTAGATTGCCGGCTGTGAGCCTGGCAGAGCAGCTGTACGTTTTTCTTAGTGTTTCTACTTTTCTATTAATAGATTGTATGACATGGTAGATGGTATGACATGTTATATACATTTGTAAAGCTGAGAAATCAACTTATGTAGTGTTATATAACACACTTCATTTCTTTTGATATTTTGCTAATTATAAGCAATCGTTTTCAGGTTTTGTTAGGTTTATCCTCGCCAGTCTTAACAAGAAAGCACCCTCCAGAAATTGTGTAGTGTGCAAAGCAAGGATGAAGAAAGGTGATACACGGTATGAGAGTGAGAAGTGTCTAGTAGCGTTGCACATGCCTATATTTTTTCGGTTATACCCCACCAACAAAAACTTCTAAAACAGTATTATCGTCACTTCAGTGAATAGTAATGATAGGTTTATAATGAATTCCTACTAAAAAATTATATAATTTTGAGAAAAGGATGTAAGACAAAATGTGCTGATTTTTGTAAATTTAAATTGTAAATATAGTGTCGAATATGGGGAAAAATGCCCGCCCAGTTGGCGGTGCGGTCTAACGCACGGCTTTCCGGGAGGTAAGGAGCGCCTGGTCCCCGGCACGAATCCGCCCGGCGGATCTGTGTCGAGGTCCGGTGAACCGGCCAGTCTGTGGATGGTTTTTAGGCGGTTTTCATTCTGCCTCGGCGAATGCTGGCTGGTTCCCCTTATTCCGCCTCACTTACACTATGTCGGCGATTGCTGCGCAAACAAGCTCTCCATGTACGCGTACACCACCATTACTCTACCACGCAAACATAGGGGTTACACTCGCCTGGTGTGAGATGTTCCCTGGGGGGTTCACCGGGGGCCGAACCGCACAGTAACCCTGGGATCGGTGTGGGGCGGCGGAGGATGAAGTGGACTGCGGTTGTCGTCGTGGGGTTGTGGACCACTGCGGCTGCGGCGGGGACGGAGCCTCTCTGTCGTTTCTAGGTCCCCGGTTAACATACAATACAATACAATACAATACATTGGGGGAAAATATTACTAAGTCAATGGATTAACGAAGTCCGATTATTCATTCGTCGTTTATTTCAGGCTTATGGGCTGTATGAAAAGTCACGGAGTAATAATGAAACAATGATACATAACTGTTGAAATTAGTTATTCCTTTCAAAGTAATACGGACAAATTGGTATTGGAAAACAGCAAATCCGTTTCTTTGTTAAAGTAAAACTGTTGGTTTGAGCACGACCGTGCTTCACAAAGCATGTAACTACGGATGGTTTTATGTCCTTGTCTTTCTCCGACCTCTGAACTAATACCTGAACTGCCTTATCCAGCCAGTTATAGGGTATCTACTGTTTAAGCGTGTTACAGCTTGTTTAACAACCATTGCCAGAGGTAAAAGAAGTTATAGGTGACAGATAAAAATGGTCGGACTGACCAGTAATCGAAATCCAGACCTCTGGTTTCTTAATCTGGCACCTGAACATATTCCCCAACCTGTAAAGTGTGGAGCTGCTAAGATTGTTAGATCTTGAGGAACGTGACTCTCTGAATGACAAAATCAGATTAAAATTTACTCATTTTGGCTAATTCGAACAGTGCCACAAGCAAACTTTAACTAACAACTTCGCTTTATTCCTCGTAAGTTGTTATTTACCCCGCCCGGTTGGCCGTGAGGTCTAACGCACGGCTTTCCGGAATGGGGAGGAGCGCCTGATCCCCGGCACGAATCCACCCGGCGGACTTGTGTCGAGGCCCGGTGAGTCGGCCAGTCTGTGGATGGTTTTAGGCGGTTTTGCATCTGCCTCGGCGAATGCAGACTGGTTTCCATTATTCCGCCTCACTTACACTATGTCGGCGATTGCTGCGCAAACAAATTCTCCACTTACGCGTACACCACCATTACTCTACCACGCAAACATAGGGGTTATACTCGTCTGGTGTGAGACGTTCCCTATGAGGTCCACCGGGGGCCGAACCGCACAATAACCCTGGGTTCGGTGTGGGGCGGCGGAGGGGTGAAGTGGACTGCGGTAGTCGTCGTGGGGTTGCGGACCACTGCGACTGCGGCGGGGACGGAGCCTCTCCGTCGTTTCTAGGTCCCCGGTTAACATACAATACATACAAGTTGTTGTTTTCGAACGAAGGGAAGGACTAATCGATTTCAAGAAATCATGAAACACCTGATGCTACATAGCGACACAAAATGTACTAATATGCCACGAAGAACACGAACCACATGAACAGTATTGTTTCTTTTATGATGGAGATAATAGACACTTTCATCTTTTTAAGAAAATGCTCAGGGTACATCGCAATAGCTAATCTCTCTAAGACGATGAACAATGAAGGACAGCTAGCAGAAAGAAGCAAAAGTTTAAGTTCTTAACATTAAACCATTTGATTATCAGTACTGTGGAATTTTTGTTCTAGTAAGAAGTGGCTAACCCAATCCGACGGAAGACCTCGTAACAATTCTGAGTAAAAACGTGAACTTCAAGCATTAGATTAAACCGGGCAGGATTTAACTGTTCGCCGGCCAGAGTGGCCGAGAGGTTCTAGGCCCTTCAGTCTGGAACCGCGCGACTGCTACGGTTGCAGGTTCGAATCCTACGTCGGGCACTGATGTGTGTGATGTCCTTAGCTTAGTTAGGTTTAAGTAGTTCTAAGTTCTAGGGGACTGATGACTCAGATGTTAAGTCCCATAGTGCTTAGAACCATTTGAACCATTTTTTTGAGTTTCTCATTAATGACTTTGTAATCCATACTCTGCTGCGGGAAAGATTTTTCTGGTAGGAAGATTGTCATATTAGATGATGATGGTTTTGGTTTTACAGTTTCATATAATGGCATGTGCATGTGGGGTGTCGACGGCAGTGCTCGCGAAAGAGGCAAATCTGTGGGTCGGCGCGTGTCCACGTTACACCACCTGGAGTACACAGTCGAAGTCACACAGTGCCCAGAACAACGATAACTTCTTTCAAACGCCGCAACATTCGTGTATTTCACATGCAAGAACACAGTGTATTTCTTATATACAGGGTGAACAGTAATAAAACCGACAAACTTCAGGAACAGATTCCTGACTGGAAATGGAAAAAAGGTCCTCTGAACACCCTGTATTCTCAGATGAATGTGGAAATATCTTGGATTTCATTTGTGTGATGTGTAACAGTTGGCCACTCGAGACGTCCACTATCTTTATATCGGTAGAACGCTGCGCATTGAATGCAGCGAAAATAAAACTGAAGGCCCTGTCGGTGTCTGGGTCATTAAATAGTGTATATTAGGACAGTTTCACAGGACAGAGTACAAGCCGTAGCGTTGTTGAAGAAACCATCCTCGTATTCTCTTACAGTGATTTGGGAAACAACTGACATTATAAACCTCTTTGATTGGGTGATAATTTGAACAGCGCTCCAGCCGAATATGAATTTAACAAGAGTCTTAACAACTGATTCCACACATCGGGCGTGCGTTTGACACCTCATCAAAGCGCTACCAAATAGGATTGTCGGTGCACGCAAGAAGAAAGGCCATCATACACGCTGTTTACCATAGTTTAGTGCTCGCAAAGAGCGTACGTACTAACACTGCTTTGTTTCAGAACAGTAAAAGCGAATATTTAAACGAGATTAATACACAGTCTGGTAGCTCATATCAATAAAGTTACGGTACAAATAACCATTTTCTAAAAATTTCCGTAAATATTTGCAATATATGTCGTAGATCATAAATTTAACCCATCAACTTTAGCTGAAATACCTCACGCAGAAAAAAGAAGAAAAAAAATCGCACAACAGTGCACGCTAATACATTCTGCCATTGTCAAGTAACAATACGTCAGATCTCCTCTAAATAAACCTGTCGTCCAATCAGAATTACATTTTAATGAAAATCTGATTACTTGGTCTTGATTTAAATTACTGGCGGGGACTACGGACGGAATTAAAAATCTGTCATTCTGCGAGGTAAATAAATTATTTCTGTTATATGACAGATCCCGTCTTCATTTTCTGCCGTTTTTGCTGGACTTGACTGTCCATAATAAACGGAGTGACGGGATGCCGATAAACTCAGCGCATCTGTTACTAAGGCGAATTCAAGCTACTGTGTTCGCTTCCTGATGAAACTTGACTGTGCAAGTTTTCTTTGCATATTTAATGTAATCTGAATGCATATAATGTCAGTGCGTCATCATCACATATTACGGAACGAAAGATGTCCCAAACAAGAGAAGGAGGTGTACTTTCTGGAATGCGATAATGGAGAACATAGAAACTGACTTTTGTAGAACGTTATTCAGTTCTAGGGTTCCCTGTAATCCTATAGAATTGATTTGCGAATCTCTACCGGTTCTGTTAGAACGAGAATAGGGTACTGCCTATAGAACAACATACAGCGTTAGATTTCACAAAAAAGCAGACTTTACGCGATAAGATCTTGTACTTATGGCAAGAGGCAGTATTCCAAAAATGGTGCTTTGAACGTAATTCTTCTTGTTACATTTTGTTAGAATAAGTATTTCACGAATGACATGAAAAAATAACATTAAACTATACTATCAGTAACCCATAATGTCACTGACATTAAATTGCATTATAAAGTTGATCCATCAGTGTGTGCAGCACTTAGGTTTGCTTACATTTGACCCAATTTGAGCCCAAGGACTCTAGAGACATACAATGAAATAAAGTGATAGATAAGTTAAACATCTGCGATGAGGTGTGTGCTAAGCCGGCCGCGGTGGCCGAGCGGTTCGCCGGCACGGTACCTCAGCGTGTTCGGTCAGAGGGTTAGCTACCCTCTGTAAGCTACCCTCTGTAACAAAAAACTGAGTGAACAGATCAACGAAGAGCCTAAATGGGTGTCATCGGACGTACGCCCCGAACAAATTCAACGAACAATATAGAAGAAAATGAGATCAACAACAACAACAAAAAAAGCGGTTCTAGGCGCTTCAGTCCGGAACCACGAGGCTGCTACACTCGTAGGTTCGAATCCTGCCTCGGGCATGGATGTGTGTGATGTCCTTAGGTTAGCTAGGTTTAATAGTTCCAAGTATAGGGGACTGATGACCTCAGATGCTAAGTCCCATAGCGCTTAGAGCCATTTGAACCATTTTGTGTGTGTTAAAATGTTTCGTCTTTATCCTGACGTTCTTTGTAATATACACTTAAACCAATGTCAACAAATTCTGTCGTGTGACCGAATGTTGTGTGTGTTTTCCATAAACTGAATGTTGAACTATTTTCCGTGGCCTGTCGTAATAGCATCACAGAACAGGTGAACACAGTTTTATCTATCTTCTAGGCTGTAGCATGGATCTGTTATAGTTGACCATACATTCGAACGTCTGGTTGACTGTCCTGCAAACAAGTAGTGATGCGAAACTTCTTGGCAGATTGAAACTGTGTGCCGGACCGTGACTCGAACTCGGGACCTTTGCCTTTCGCGGGCAAGCGCTCTACCAACTGAGCTACCGAAGCACGACTCACGCCCCGTCCTCAGAGCTTTACTTCTGCCAGTACCTCGTCTCCTACCTTGCCCGCGAAAGGCAACGGCCCCGAGTTCGAGTCTCGGTCCTGCACACAATTTTAATCTGCCAGGAAGTTTCATATCAGCGCACACTCCGCTGTAGAGTGAAAATTTAATTGTAAGTAGTGATGCGGTTGTGCTGTTTGGCACATTACGCTGTTGGGAGAAAATCGTCATAGCTTCCATTCCCCAAGGGTTATAGTTCACAGGCCCTGAGTACCGGTCCCAGTGACATCGGAAAAAAAAGAAAAGAAAACAGCAAATTGTATAAGAAGACGTTCCAAATATTGGTACGTCCCCCCCCCCCCCTTGAGATGTCATGTTGACGCATCTCTGCAGAAGAAATTTGTTTCTTTTTGCCCATTAAATATGGTCTGAAAAGATCACTTGTTCATTGGTTTTATTTTCTTCTGTTCTTGTGTATGATGTAAACTACGTTCAGAATTCCGAATGTTATTTCACTAAATAAAAATGATTTTGTGTTATATTTTTAAAAAGTCATATTTACCTTAATGATACACTGATACTTTTGGAACAAGTTTTGAGGAGAGGATCTGGAGTACCGTATAATAATATAGAGTGCTATTTAGGAAAGACGTATTATACAGAAGCGTAGCGTCTGTTCTTTCGGACATGTCCGAAACAACAGACACCACGCATCCGTGTAAGCTATTAGCCTCGATGAGCAATGAACCGACCAACTTCAGTGCAGGTGCACAGACACGTGGGAATGTGGGTAGGCAGAGAGGCGTGCCGAGACAGTCCGCGCAATTGCGATAAACGCAATGTCCAGTTGGCGCAAAGGTTAACACTACTCCCTAGGAAACAGGTGATGCCAGGTTAAGATCCCGGCCCGTCACACATTTTCGGTCGTCGCCGATGAGTCCGCGGGAAGTCCTCATGCAGCTGATAAGAACAGTCCCTTCCCTTCCCTTACCTTTCCTTCTGCCCCCCCCCCTCCCCCTTCAATTTAAATGAAAGACGTATTACTCTTCGTATTTTCGTAATGAACACAGTGACAAGGAAGACAATCATGCTGGTTAATGCACCTCCCCCCCCCCCCCCCAATAGCTAAACAACATTTGCTTGACACATTTTTATCTTGATTCTGGAGAAAGTTATTTGGTATGGTCGAGATAAATGGATCACCCTGTCTAGTGGAATGCTTCTCTGCCCACCAGCCGACGTCTTCCGCCTTGCATACACCGTCTGCTATGCGCCATTCGTTCCGCGCGTGGTACACAGGAAAAGGCGTTGCCGTTAATTCTGACGGAGACCCGAGGCTGGAAGGCACCCATGTGTTTATAGCTATATCTGCCTTCCTTCTTAGTACTTGGCATATTATAGTCTTATCGGGATAAAAATGTTTTCACACAATGAATGCCAGTGGTGGGAGTCACGTGGTAAGATGACAGAACCTGGCGCCGCCCTAGGGCACACGCCAACGGCCTCGGCGCGGTGCTCCTCTGTGTGTTCGTTAGCGGGGACGCGGCCGGAATAAATGCGGTTAATCCGGGCGTCAGGGAGGGCCATCCGTCTTGCGCCGCGTGCGTAGGTGTGCGCATAACGACGGCTCCTCCGACCCTGCCCTGCCCCTGCGCTGCCGACACACTCGCTACATAAATTCGGGACCGCCGCGCAGCGCCAGCCGTTTGTCTGCCCATCTGCGCTGTGGAGGCAGTCGCCAACAAACTCGTGTTTACGGGTCGCCATTACAATGTAAAGCGGTATCTATTGTCTAGTCAATACGGTGCGTGTTTCTCTTGATGTGTTAATCAAGTTGCATGTGTTTTGAGTCCGCCCACAACAAAGTTAAGTTTAATAAGCGACTACACAAGTTTTTGTGAAGAATCTCAAATTCATGCCGTGTTTCCTTTCAGATTTGCGTGGCAAATAAGAACATAAGTAATTCGAAGTAAACTGGTCGCTATGGGGCCTCAACAACGAAAGGCGGAAAAAGAACAGATCGCGCTGAAAAAGGAAGAACCTGGTTATTTTGATTTGTACTTGCAAGATTCTAACGTTTGTGCGTGGGTCGCAATCGAAATGAATCAGACGGTGGAAATCTAAAAACGTATGTGCTGTCAGAACTGCAGTTGCTATGTCTCCGGTCGTCCGATTAAAATTACTTCATAGTTGACGTCTGTTACTTGCCGCTACAGTGTTACCACATCCGCTGCCTGCTACGCCTCGTTAAAGGCGACACACGAACGCGGTGCGTCACTTCGCAAACGATATTAATGTGTAATGCGGAGCAATGTTGGAAACGACTGCCCCGAGGCGTGACGGAAATGGCACATGCTCTGTCAACAGCTGATTTTAAGTGACCAATGACTGAACTGCGGCGTTTTGCAGCACTGAATTTAAACTTGTGCCCTAACCCAACCACAACCTCGTGATGTGCAATGTATGCGAGAAAACGGAATCAACAATCTGCGGCCGAACAAAATCACTATCACTTTGTTCATGGTGTTTAAGACTAACCTCTACGAGAAAACGAAAGACAGAAAGATTTCAGTTTCAGCGGTAAAAGTAAACTGTAATTTCTCACTGTCATTAGCTACCTGAAACTATCCTAACACTGGTGGCACTGGATGCCGCGTTACCAACTGATGAGCAGTCCTGGTTGGGAATTGGTTGCAGATTATGGGCGACACAAGCAGATTCCAAACGAAAAAAGAATGATAGGTAGACAAATAAGAGGAAATAAAAAAAGTCAATACGATAGTGAAAATAACGCAGCGAAGTATTAGAAACAAAAACGTTGCATTTAAACAAATTAATTGAATAAAAATAATCACCAAAGTCCTCGGTTGGATTTATAAATGTAAATAAATTTCATAGCGTTTGACGAGATTAGAACTTAAGACCTTCTACATGGTAGGTTTATACTCCAATCATTACGCTACGCCATTTCATTGTAGCAGGATGTTGTATTTATGACTCTAGTGGCCAAGTTGCTTTGATTAACTGCAACCTTCAAAAATTCCTGCCTGACGATGTCGTGCGAATCTTACCTAATGTGAGCCGATCTTTGATTAAAATGACTGTATAAGTGACGCTGAATCGCGTCTTGTGCGGAAAGATCCAACAGTGTTTGGTTAATGCTATGTATAAAACGTGTGTATTTCGTTGGCACCGTTGTGTGTGTGTGTGTGTGTGTGTGTGTGTGTGTGTGTGTGTGTGTGTGTGTGTGTGTGTGTCAGGTAGGAAATAAAAGGGCCATATACACGATTCGAGGTCCAACACATCAAGAAAGAAAGCCAGACAAGGTACTGGAAGTGAACTGGCTGATTTTTGTGGCGCTTTGACAACCACGAACGATTCAGGCCTGACGCTGAGCGCCATGGTTGGAGCAAACTAACTTCAACGCGTTAAGTGTCAACTATCAAGTAATTTTAATTGGGCCATAGTGAGTAAAACAGAGAGAAAGAAGGTGAAGCACTGTTACGTAATACGTACATACACCCAGTACGTTACATGGGATGTGTCCTTGTGTAGTTGTAGACCCTGCTATGGGAAGTAAGTAGTGAGTGACACACAGTAATATTGATGACCATATGTTACTGGCTTGGCAGGAATAAAATTTTCAGAGCGTGTCTAATTGTGATGTTGAGGTCAACAAATAATTATGACAGTTATATTTGCAGTGGTTTCACATTGTCGTAAAATTCTTTGAAAGACTTCTTTTCCGT
Organism: Schistocerca nitens; assembly: GCF_023898315.1. Lineage (NCBI taxonomy): Eukaryota > Metazoa > Arthropoda > Insecta > Orthoptera > Acrididae > Schistocerca > Schistocerca nitens. The sequence goes on along the minus strand of NC_064614.1, from coordinate 374,266,374 downwards.
CGTTGACTAAGCGTTTATTAAAAATCCGCTGTTGAAATTTAGACCTTGTGGTCATTCTCAAGTGGGTAGCAGGTGCTGCGAGTACTGCAGTAGTCATCAGTAAAGGCAATAAAAATGACCTGAGCCTCTAATTCTCGTGTCACGCTTATCACATACACCATCGGTATGTGACATATAGGATAAAAACGCAAAAAATAGAACTCGTGCTTACTGAACATGTCAGTAACGAACAGCGTACTATGCGAATATCGTCCAAGAAATGGAAGTTCGCCAACGAAGATGTGAAGCTGTTCTTTACTGACATGCGAAGTAAGCGCGAGTTTTATTTTGTGTCTTCTTATCCTGTCTGCCACATAATTGTGGTCACTAAGGCTGACGAGCACGGTAGCCCTATGTTATTCTTATTGCTTTTGCTAATAACTACTGCAGTGCTTGCAGCAACTGTTAGCCAGCTGAAAATGACCACAATACCGAAACTGCAATAGCAGATTTTTAATAAACGTACAGTCAATGGTGAAAAGGAAGCCTGTCTAAGAAATAATTAATGTATCGAAGTTTGAGAGAGCGCTGTAAACCATAGAGTAAAAAACCATTACCGAGGAATGCTGGTTACATCCACCAATGTGGAAGTCAAATAAAGTTACCTGTGTTTCCAAGGAATTTAATCGCCTTCTCAAAGGCCGCAGTCATAAGTAAGAGGCAATTTCTGACAAGCAGTGTGAATCTTGCTTTACAGGAGGAGACAATGAAATGCTATTTGAAGTATTGTCCTATACACTTTGAAAAACTTCAACATTATAGAAAGAAGAAATGCTACAAAATTTGATAAACGGTGCTCACAAGACATTTGGGGTTCAAGTATGTCTAAAACCAGTAATAAAATTTCTGGTGCGAAATATGCATATTTAAAGAAAGACAAAAGAAACAAATCCCTAGAATCTCTTCCACAACATAAAAACAGTTCATGAGTGATAGGGTTGTCCCTAGCTGCTACACGGGCTAACCAGCTACGCAGTCTGCTCTGTATGAGGCGGCTCAGGACATCTACAAGCAGTCAGTCCCTTTCCTACGAAAGAACTGTGCGGAGTTCCGGAGAAGTCATCGATAGTGGCCGTTACACTGCATTTCCACTGACAAATACAAAAAAATGGGTCAAATGGCTCTGAGCACTATGGGACTTAACATCTATGGTCATCAGTCCCCTAGAACTTAGAACTACTTAAAACTAACTAACCTAAGGACATCACACAACAACCAGTCATCACGAGGCAGAGAAAATCCCTGACCACGCCGGGAATCGAACCCGGGAACCCGGGCGTGGGAAGCGAGAACGCTATCGCACGACCACGAGCTGAGGACTGACAAATACATCTCGGGCTTTCAATACGACCTCGATGACTAGTCTATAAGCGGATAACGTAAACATACAGTAAAAGAACAGTGCGCATATTATCGTCCAGGAAATGGAAGTTCACCAACGAACCCCTGCGGTTCCAAGGGTTCTAATAGGCCCGAGGTAATCCTGCCTGTCGTAAGAGGCGACTACAAGGAGTATCACACGTTTCGGCTTTTATGTAACGGTCCCGTGTAGGGTTTGACCTCCATTTTTCAAAATTTTCCTGAAGAGCGAGAGTATTGGGTAGGGGCGCCTTACATGGTGCATCGTGTACATCATGTGCTGAGACCTATCGCTTCCTTCGTCGATGTGGATCTGCACTTCTGCTCATTCTCCAGTTGTTGAGCGAGGTCACCCTCCTGGGTACGTATTTTTCCATCAACTATGTAGTATCATTTTCTACACTGACGATGACAATGGACTTGTTTGCTTGGTTGCAACTGATATGCAGCACGGTATCCAGACCGTAGCCTGTTGTTGTAGCCTCCTGACCACACAAGGATCGCTCTGCTGATGCCTGCGGCGTTAACTCCCCACGTATGCCGAAGAGTAGATGACCGTCACCCTGGGGCATTGGGACTCCCGGCAATGGCCATTTTGCCAGGTGGCATTTGCTGCAGCTGGGTGGCGCCCATGGGGAGGGCCCCTAGTCGGAGTTGGTGGCATCAGGGCGGATGACATGCGATGAAGCGTAGTACATCATCTCTTGCTGGTGGTCAATCACCAGCCGTCTCTAAACATTCACGGGCTCCATTCAACACACAGAAGTATGACCCCAGATCGTTCCCCTCTCTGGCCACACCATGGGAGGAAAGTCAGGCTAAGGATGGCAGCGGCTCTTACTCGCCAAGGTACCTTGTGTGTTTAAGAACTGATTGGGAATTTCATGATGATAAAGCCTCGGTTTCTTGTTGATAATAAATAGAGTGAAATATAAAGGTGTGTGTGAGAATGACATTTATATTGATAAGTCTTGTGATGTTTGTCACATTCTCGAGTATTACTTGTACGTGGACATGAAACAGAAAAATTGCTTAGTGCGGAATTTTACCAAAGCAACATATACGGTTAATGTAAAGCGATGTGGGACAGAGAATAGATGTCATTCGGTACCGTTAAGGAATTTCAATTAAGAAGTCAAAAGCGACAAAATGCCCTAAGCCTAAGCATTTATGCGCACTAATGAGGATCAGGTTTGGGTACTTCCGCGCAGCGTCGGAGGACTGTAATCTTCTGGCAAAGCCGTAAATAACAGCACGTTGACCACTGCAGCCATTAACACAAATGTTCCTCGCTTTACAACCTTTCCTAACCACTCTTTGGGATGGTCTGCGAGCACAACGGTTCTGTTCTACGTGGAATGCTGCAAATTTCTCGACAAAACTGGAATTTTCCGAAATTGTCGAGTCTCGTAATCCTAGAAGAGTAAATAAGGAGGCAGATGAGTGTTTTTATGTCAGTTTAGGAAGTACTTTTTGTGTAGCGAGCTCCTTCCTGAATCCTGATCCTATATCTTAACACGCAGCATTCAGATTTGTGAGATGATTTTTGGCGCTGTTATACACCTTTTTGGTAAATGTAGAACTGGTTGTCGTCTTTGCCTCAAATACAAAACGCAGTAGTAGCTGAATACGAAAATACGCGGAACAAAATCCAAACGATTCACAAATACATACCGTCCGTCCAAAAAGTTCAGAGATTGAATTTGTTCCTGGGGTAGATGCGGCGTCAGCGCAGGAACCACAGTGGTAGGTTTAACTCTGTAAACAACAGATGAGCGTTCGACCAGTCAGTTGTGAGCAGGCAGTATTCAGCAGCGGACGCAAGAACGTGGTATGTCAATGTTGTTCTCACAAATAATTGCACATCTCTTAGTCAGCTGATTTTCCAGAATGTTTCGAGGAAGAGAAAAGTTTGGCCCGTGCTCCTTGACTCCAAAACTAAAATCTACGGGTGGACACCTGCCGCGTCTTGATTGCAATGAAAACTGCGGACAATTCTTTTATGGTAAAAAGTCATCGAAAGTGACGAGACTGGATGTTATCGGTGCGAACCTATCGCAAAACGACAAAGTGCAAAATGGATCTCTTATGGTTCGCAAAAACTGAAGGAAGTGGGAATGGGATGGGCTAGTTGAACATCATCTCAAAGAAAGAACTTCTTTGCCAGTATCACGTGGTTATATAAACGTCCTGTGCGTTGTATTCAATTGGTGGAAGACTATGTAGAACACCTGAAGCATTAAAACTGCGGTCTTAACTGTTCTCTCTTTTTATTAAACCAGTTCCGAAACTTTTTGGACTACGGGGTATGATGCGCATGACCTACCTGTTAAGTGACGTTTGTGGCGACAGGAAAGATATGTAGCTATGGAATAAAACAATATATTTACCAAATAATGAACGCGTGATAGCCCGTCATTAACAGACCTTGTCGCAGTGAAACAAACGCAAAAGGAGAGAAAGAAGAATAAGAAGCAGCAGTTTCTGCCGGGGTCGATACCCAGTTGTCGAAGTATCTTGTTGTACTCTTGGAGTTGAAGAAACTGCAGTAAAACACACGGCAATTGGCCTGCTGTGAAAACGCTCTCATCAGGAGACATTAGCGTCGCCAAACGACACTACAAAGGTATTTCCTAGGTTCTGTAACTGGAAATCCGAGCGCAGAGATCGGCACTTTAACGATCTGTAACGAGGCGAGTTACGGCGCTGTTGGATGCGAGGGCAGTGTGCTCACATCACGTCCCTACAGTGTCGTAAGGCGAAGCCAAGTGACTCGCGCCACACTGCTTTCCTGCCCATTCACATTCAAGCAGAACTGCGGTGTAGCCTCTAGGTTTTCCTCTTTCTTAAAAAAAAAATCTTTCTTTTCTTTGCGTCCTATAGGGCATGAGGTTATGTCGCGGTTTTACGTTTCTTGACGTAAGAACACAGGCCTCTTTATAAGTTTTCAAGCCTCTGCTCCCCGGGGCGCAAAGTTTCTCACTCCATTTAGACAGTGCGCTGGAAAAACGCTTCTTTGTGCTCCCGACTTTCTCTTCTCGTAACGTGTTGGTAACTTCGAGGTACGTTTTAAAAGTGCCTATATGCCTTTCCGCGATAGGCTTTGCTTTCCTTATTTATGTCTAGAGTTTCTGAAAATTTCTTCTGTATGGTCGTCCTGACAGTATCTTACGTCATTCATACTGTCTGGAGTTCACTGGCAGCCAAACATTGCTTAGTAACTGATCGTATGGGTATTCGTAAGCGATCTTTCTTACAGTGGAGTTACAATTTCTAATCATTTTTACAGTGAATTGCTGCGATCTGCTTGTTTTCAAATCCTTAAAGACCTTCAAACGTAAATCTTTAAACTTTTGACCATTCTAAATGTAGTAACTTTTCATTTAGATTATAGCTGAATAAAAGTTCACGCTTTCTGCTGGTGATGCATTGTACATCATTTCTCTTTACTATGAAGATCTGTTTATCATCAGTAATTATTCATTTATTTAGCAACTGTTTGCTCTTTTTGTGGCTTGGTCCCAGTGAAAAACCCTATAGAATTACGAATGGTGTCCGTTAAATCCTGTATTTACCTCGTCGATAGTAACAGTCTTTCCACTCTCCCCTAAAGTCCGCCGAACTTAAGATTGACTGCATCTTTCCAACATGACCAAAAGTGGAGCTCTCTAATTAATTCAATAATCCAGTTGCATATCCGGTTAAGTATTCCGTAATAGCGATTTTTATTTACTGAACTACAGAAGACTTCCCATAAAATCAAGAAACTGAGAAGTAGTTTGAACGCTTTCACTAACAATTCTCTAAATTTTTGAGAGCAAAAAGTGCGAGTGATCAGATGCTACACCGGTTTCTTCAGCCAGACAGCGCTCGGTTTTATCCCCAGTTTCGTTCAGCTAAAGGTGTTGAGCTCTATCTCTAACGACGCCGATAACGACGAAACCTGAAGTTTTAATCCCGCTCATTCTCTTTAGAAGTTTGATTTACCACCACATATTTGCATGGGTCCGCTTCTTTAGTTAAGAATTCAGCGCATCCATCAGTTGCTACAACCAGGCAGGACCTGTGATCAGTTACGGATATGCTAACGATTTCTCCTTCGTGGAAAAACTGTCGGTACTGGGTGATTGAGAGGTGGGGGCGACTGAACTAAGCCTTCTGAGGCCTAAAGGGAGCCACTTGAGACAGAAGTAGCACCTCTGCTTTGCAAAAGTAAACGTTAACGAGTGGGAGGACGATGTACTAGTCACATTGTTAGAGGTCTGCACGGATACCGATGTGTTCATCAGTACCTACGTACACTCAGAAAGCCACCATACTGTGCATGGTGGAGGGTACCTTGTACGATAGCTAGTAATTTTATCGCTCGTTCCACTTTGGAGCGAGGGAAAAGTGACTGTCCATATACTTTCGTCTTGATTTCTCTTGCCTGTCTTGGTGGTCCTTAGGCGAGGTGTATGTTGATGCAGCAGCATTGTTCTGCAGTCTGCTGCAAATGCCGGTTCCCTAAACCTTCTTAATAATGATCGGCGAAAAGAACTTCTTTCCTCAAAGGATTATGTACATATATTCTAGACCGTATACAATAATTTTTCAAGATGACCGGTTTCGATGAGTGTTCAGTGTTTGGTCGAAACCAGTCACTTTTTTTAATAAAATTATTGTGTAGGGTCTAGATTGTTTTTTATTGCATAAAAATTTTAATAGTATATTACGACCGGAACTATTTCCCAGAACTATGTTCCAAAACCTTTCATATTTGCATATAACTTCATGAAGTATTTCCGCGATACTCGTCCGTTGATCGAACCTTTTGGTAAAAAATGTAACGGCACGCTCCTGAATTGCTCCGATATCGCCGTCCATGGTGGCCATGCGGTTCTAGGCGCTGCAGTCCGGAACCGCGGGACTCCTACGGTCGCTACGGACTGATGACCTAAGATGTTAAGTCCCATAGTGCTCAGAGCCAACCATTTTATTTGCTCCGATATCTTTCTTTAGTCAGACCTGGCACGGATCCCAAACACTTGAGTTATATGAGTTTCACTTTCCTAGAATTCTGCCAATAAACCGAAGTAAGATATTCGCCTTCACTTAATCGACCACACATGCCCTTCCGTTTCACGGCCGCTTTGCAACATTACGGCTGGATATTTAATCGATGTGACTGCATCAAGCAGCACACACCTCGACTGTTTCCGTACTCGTCTACATTAACTTACATTTTTTCCACATTTACGGCAAGATTCCATTCATCGAACCAAATAATTCTGTTCGAGTGTTCTTGCATGCTCCTAGTCACCCAGTCACCCAATGATGACACTTTCCGGTACACTTCGGCCACACCACCAAACTTTGGCAGTGTGCTGCTTACCCTTTCCGTCGCATCGTTAATGTATATAGAAAACAACAGTGGTCCTACCAGACTTCTCCCGGGCAGTTGTGACGATACATTCGTCTCTGCTGAACTCCCGTCGTCCAGGACGACGCGCTAGGCTCCACTACCTAAAACGTTTTCGAGCCATGATACATCAGTATCATTGAATGGAGGTCATATCGTGGGTATTTCAGTGCAGAGCCGCAATAATAATTACTTTGTGAGTAAAGGTTGAAGTAAAATGTCAGTGTTACAGTTATCGTCTATTGGCATTATGTGCGACCGACAATAATTATTGTCCTTGTTTTAATTCAGTGTTATTACCCAATTAGCTGGAATTCACAGCATCCTGGAAACGATGTTGGTGGTTGATATTTGCGAGGGCTGAAGATGGAGACATGCTCTTCTCTCTCACAACTGCACGTGCGTTTTTTTTTTTTTTTTTTTCTGTCACCCCAACAACCACCTTACTTCTGAGTTACTCCTTTTCTGTTTAGAGTAACGGAGATATCACTTATGCAGTTACCGGTGCGTGAAGGTTCCTCTTGGATAGTGCATCCATTGGAACTATCGATTCATAGCCTGACTCCTATCTGTGTTACACACAGGATACATATAATGTTGCTATCAACGTTTCTCTAAAAAATATTTTCAGTTTTACAAAATAACGGTTTAGCACATTTGCCTGATTTAACATTATGGTGGCTTAACCTATATTTGATAAACAATGTGTGGCTAACATTTAATAGTATGCAGGATACGATGATAGCTTCTGACATGGCTTCAGTAGAATTCCCAATATTGCAGAGATGTCCTGCAAAATATTTCAGAGAATATGTGTCATTAAATACGACACAAGCTGTGATTTGCGGAGCGTAAAACAATATGACAGATTATATTGTACTAAAACATGGTTATGATCGACCTTTCCGTTCTTAGCCATTGGCATCTAACTTTCGATGTCCGACATGAGCAGGACATACTTTAGGCCTGAGGCAGAGCTCCGGCATAACGAACGAGTTAAAATAGTTTACAGGGTGTCCACCGATGTAGATGCGAATAAAAGACAGTCAGTTAGAACGTAAGCTATACATGTGGTCAAGAAACTGAAAGTAGCTTTTAGAGACTCATAAGGTTTGTGTTACTTTTTTCTCCGAGGCCGGCCTTGTGGCCGAGCGGTTCTAGGCGCTTCATTCTGGAACCGCGCTACTGCAACGGTCGCAGGTTCGAATCCAGCCTCTGGCATGGATGTGTGTGATGTCCCTAGGTTAGTTAGGTTTAAGCAGTTCTAAGTTCTAGGGGACTGATGACCTCAGATGTTACGTCCCATAGTGCTCAGAGCCATTTGAACCATTTTCCTCCGAAAGTTAGCTAAGGAATTTGGAAATTTATATGGGTAAAACATTAAACCTTTCTTTTGGAGCCGTTATTTCGCCCGTTAACCCTCACCTCCACCTCTTGGAGTTTCGTTTGCTACTGACAAGGGAACTTCCCCATCGCAGCCCCCTCAGATTTAGTTATAAGTTGGCACAGTGGATAGGCCAGGAAAAACTGAACACAGATCAATCGAGAAAACAGGAAGAAGTTTGTGGAACTACGAAAAAAATAAGCAAAACATACAAACTGAGTAGTCCATGCGCATCATAGGCAAATCAAGGAGAGGGTGAGCTCAGGAGCGCCGTGGTCCGGTGGTTAGCGTGAGCAGCTGCAGAATGGGAGGTCCCTGGTTCAATTCTTTCCTTGAGTGAAAAGTTAAATTTTTTATTTTCAGATAATTATTATCTGTCCGTCCGTCCGTCTGATGCGATCACTTTTTTGGGAGTGATTATCACATCCACAAGAAAACCTAAATCGGGCAAGGTAGAAGAATCTTTTCACCCATTCGCCAAGTGTACAAGTTAGGTGGGTCGACAACATATTCCTGTCATGTGACGCACATGCCGTCACCAGTGTCGTATAGAATATATCAGACGTGTTTTCCTGTGGAGGAATCGGTAGACCTATGACCTTGCGGTCAAATCTTTCCGGTTCCCATTGGAGAGGCACGTCCTTTCGTTTACTAATCGCACGGTTTTGCGGTGCGGTCGCAAAACACTGACACTAAACTTATTACAGTGAACAGAGACGTCAGTGAACGAACGGACAGATCATAACTTTGCGAAAATAAAAAATTAAACTTTTTACTAGATGGAAGACTTGAACCAAGGACCTCTCGTTCCGCGGCTGCTCACGCTAACCACGGGACCACGGCACTCCTGCGCTCAGACTCTCCATGATTTGCCTATGTTGCGCATGGACTACTCAGTTTGTATATTTTGCTTATTTTTTTCATAGTTCCACACAACTTCCTGTCTTCTCGATTGATCTGTGTTCAGTTTTTCAAGGCCTATCCACTGTGCCAACTTGTAACTAAATCTGAGGGGGGTGCGATGGGGAGGTTCCCTTGTGAGTGCACCTCAAACGTTTCGTGTTGCGTAGTCCAGATAGCTGTCTGTTGGCTGAGAGGTTGTAAATTTCCTCATGTACTGACGTTATCGTTGTAACTTGTAAATTAAACACCACACTTTAATATGATAAACATTTTACGAAGTAACGATATCATTTATCGAAGCTTGAAACAAATGTCGTTATGATTTGGCACGCGACTTTATTAAGTAATCCCACATCGCTTCTCTGTAGTTGAAGGGCCGCCGGCTGATGGCATACGGCCGAGATAAGTGCGGCGCATGTCGAGAGGGGCCAAGTACCGTCAGAACAAACACAGTGGTCGGGCAGTCGTAAAGTCGGGTTTATTCCCGCCGTACGCGCGGGCAGGTATGTCTGACGGCGGCCGTTCGGAGAAGCGATAAGTTAACGCGGGGAGCCGAGGCGTGGGCCGACCGGGAAGGGCGCGCCTAAGTAATGACAGGCATAAAGGCACTGTTTGGAATCCCAGCGCCGAGCGCCGAGGGCCAGCCGTTCGGCCATTACACACGCGCCGCGCCGCGCCGCACCGCACCAAGCTGCGCGCCGCCTGTTTTTCCCCGCTTTTTCGTGGCCGCGCCGGACCGAGTGAAAGAGACAAAGGGAGCGGGAGCGGCGGTAATCGCCACCGTGGCAGGTGAGCGGAGAGACAACAGCCGCGCACGCCGTTTTGCCGCACAACTGAACCGGAAAACACTGGACACAAAAAATGAGGCCGCCCTGGCCCGGTAACACGGCAACTAGCCTCTACGTCCAACTTAAGCGAATAATGGACGCTCGGCCCCATCGGCCAACGGTATCAGCCACCCACGCCATTGATCGTAAGCTGAGGAGCGACGCGACTGCCGGACGTTGATTTTAACTCTGAGTGGTACGGTGCAGTTTACGATATTGCACGTCAATACTGATTGGGGTGAGCGTGTGATCACGGTCCACGTCCAAGGGGGAGCAAACCAACTGGTGGCTGGGTAATGGCTCTGAGCACTATGGGACTTGACATCTGTGGCCATCAGTCCCCTAGAACTTAGAACTACTTAAACCTAACTAACCTAAGGACATCACACACATCCATGCCCGAGGCAGGATTCGAACCTGCGACCGTAGCAGTCGCGCGGTTCCACACTGAGCGCCTAGAACCGCTAGACCACCGCGGCGGTGGCTGGGTAAGTGATGACCCTCAGCTAGCGATGATGCTTGGAAAACATTTTGTAATGAAGCATGTTTTGGAGAAAATATTGTTGTTGATTTTCTAGTAATAAATCTGCGAGTCCGTTTGATGCATCTCCCACTCCGGTTTATCCTGTAGACATGTCTGCATAGCTAATGCAATGTATTTCTATTTGAAATGTTTACTGTAGGTTAGCTGTCGTCTCCCTCTGCAATTCCCCCCCCCCCCCCCGAGTTTCCCCCTCTCACTTCGCTCCAGCCAGTACTAAATTAACTAAATTAAGTAGCCCGGGATGTCTCAGGAGGTGTCCTATAAACCGATCCTTTCGATTAGTCACACTGTGCCGTAAAGCATTCTTTCTCCCTATTTCGTCTTTATTAGTAGCCCGACCAAACCATCTAATCCTCAGCATTCTTGTATAACACCACATTTCAAAAGCTGCTATTCTCTTTCAGACAAGTACTTTCATTAACGGCTTCATAACTCTTTATATACGTTACACCAGCGACGCCCTTCCGCCCTCCTGTCATGTTTTCACACGGTTATCACTGGCACCGGGCGACTTATACAAGGAGCGATCCGTTCGAAGGCCTTATAGTCTACTATAGACATGCAAATAAGGAAAATCGCCGTGAGCATTGAGGCAATCATCCCAACAACGCTCCAAGTTCAAGATACCCGTTCAGCAAAACGTAGTGTACTCCTGCTTGAAGAAGTCCGTAACTGCCTGCTGTACATCCTCGTACAACAGGAATAGTCGGCGTTTCAAGGCCTTTCATAAGGGACTGATGGCGTGATAATCGCTTGGGGAGAGATCAGGACCATAGGACGGGTTCTTCTGTGTTATGACATTTGCAATGTGGGCATGTGTTTTCCAGCACGAAAATTGCCGCGCCATTCCACGAAGGTGTTTCTTTCATTCTCAGATGGATGTCTACCGGTGTTCGTCGTTCAGTAGGCTAGAAAAGATTAACAGCACTTTGGTCCTGTTGGGACGATTTGGTAATAACGTCGCCTTAGTTCACGTTTCCGTATTTACCGCACGCATGTCGGAAAGAGAAGAATGCCACACTAATCCCCTGCCTATGCTTTAATACCCTCTCCGGAGTTGCGCTACTTTTGATATACGCAAGAGCAACGCCCTGAAACGGAAACTTTTTGACCGTCTCTTATAATCTGTAGCGACATATACAAACCATTGCCGGCCGCGGTGACCGAGCGGCTCCAGGCGCTTCAGTCCGGAACCGCGCGACTGCTACGGTCGCAGGTTCGAATCCTGCCTCGGGCATGGATGTGTGTGACATCCTTAGCTTGGTTAGGTTTAAGTAGTTCTAGGGGACTGATGACCTCAGAAGTTAAGTCCCATAGTGCTCAGAGCCATTTGAGCCTAACAGTGCTCTGCTACCACTGGTACGGCTGGGCTTAGCGGCGAATGAACATAAAATTTAACATTCTATTTAACAAAATGCATTAATGTTCAGTTTACTGTCAATTCAGAACTTTCATTAAAAAAAATTTTAAATGACCGACCATAGCGCCAAATAAAAACAAATATTTAGTGACAGACCACAGCCTGCTTATTCAAGACGGAATGCAAAAGTGATGACTAGAATAATTACAATCCAAGACAGACAAGACAGAACAAGCCCCAAACGATAAAAAGGATAATAATCATAGTATTAAAAAATACAATTAATTTGAACTGGACAAAGCCACGGAGCAAAATCATTTCAGAAAGAATGTATATAAGATTGATAATAAGCTCAAAGCAAATGGAATCAGAAGGCTAAATAAAATCGCTTTATACAAGAGTCAAAATACCCATGGAACTTTCTCCTGTTACTTTTGCTGACAGGCCCTGCCAAACTACAGAATGACTGAGAAATGAGGGTTAGCCCTAAGCCGTATTTTCCCCAAAGAATTTTATTACTCAGATAAAAGTTCCGCTAATCACAGATGCAGCTTTTATTATCCAGATGCCCAAGCATCACTAATAGCAAAATTTCGTTCAGTGAAGACTGCTGGATGAGCAGCCCGAAATAATCGTAGCCCGAGTACTCCTAAGCGAGTGTGCTAAATTACTCACAAAACAGTTAGCAACAGTGTAACAATCATATAATCAGTGTTACACATAGTAACGCTTCACATTCACCACACCGAACTAATGTCTGCTCTTTCCTAGAAACACATACCGGCCGTTTAGCAGACTGACTTAACAACTTACTCTGCGCCCGGCGAAGCACTGTATGTCGAACACACGCACCCAGCTTATGACGCATCCCCGATTCGTGTTCTCCAGGAACCGCAAGGAATAAACTGCTGAACACCAAAACGGCACCGGATGTCCCGTACTTCCACCCTATGGGGTACTGCCTATTCAGGTCCGTCTCATTCACTTGTCGTTGGCGGCAGAAATATACTGACCGAAAGTGACAGTGATTAATGCGATTTCTACATCAAAGATTAAAAAAAAATTACGGCGATTAGGAAGAATCTAAGAGAGAAGAGTATCCGTCTCCTTGTTATCTTTGCATATGCTAGGAAATAAACAGCCAAATATTTTTGACATGGAAGAGTACAAATTTTATTGCCGTCCTCCTAGGTTTCTACCTAACCACACATTCGGAAATCGCCACAGATTCGGAAATAAACAGCCAGACATTCATTTCATTGTTCGTTTTCTAATGAGATGGAAGAGTAAATAACATCGAATAGCGCAGAACACACTTACTTTATATCATAAGAAAGTCCCTGAATTTGTTAATGTGTTGACAACGTTAATATGAAAGAAAAAACTGCATATAGCAGGAACGAACCTACTTCCTCAAACTTTATAAAAATTGTTCAAATGGCTCTAAGCACTATGAGACTTAACATCTGAGGTCCTCAGTTCCCTAAACCTAACCAACCTAAGGACATCACACACATCAATGCCCGAGGCAGGATTCGAACCTGCGATCGTAGCAGCAGCGCGGTTCCGGACTGAAGCGCCTTGAACCGCTCGACCACAACGGTCGGCTCTCTAACTTAATAATCCACAATATGATTCATTAGGCTACGCGGAAGTCAAACTATTTTGTCTTTTGTGTCGGTTATCATAGTCTACCTTGAAGGCTCATATCGTAGATGTGTCATTAATTGACATTTAATGATAAGGGTAACATTATAATACGGCCGGTGACGCTGAGAAACATTCTCTCTTACAGTCAGAGCCGGCCTTCCTCGTTGCCTTCGTACGACTGGCGCTTCACCGCTGCCCATAGCAGCGTCCTACACCTAGAGAGCTGTAGCAGCCTCGGCGCCACCATGTGATTTCGAGGCATTTTAAATCGCCGCGGGCGTGTGAGATCCCGTTACGGAACAATATTGGTGTTCAGTTTCTCTCTGTATACAATGGTATGCTTAAGGTTAGACACTCATGCTAATTGAAGTAACTGACTACATTATAAAAGGCACTTAACGTACCGCCGCGAGTTTGATCTATGGTCAAGGCACGAATTATCCAAAGCCTTCCGTTTTATTCTCATTTATAATCGGGGAACGGGGAACGGGGAAGTAAAGGGGAAATAAAGAATAAGCGTGCCAATAGTGAGCGCAGAAGCGGACTAGAGGCCACGGCGTGGAGTGGCGCAGCGCTAAGCGACAGCTGTAGCGGCCGTCCGGCGGGCAGCAGATGGCGGCTGACGGCAGCAAGACGGATGACCGCCGGCTCCTAATAAGCCGGATTCCGCTGCCGCTGCCGGTCGCTGGATGGCGCTCGCCGTCCACCACTCCTCCAGCGGCAGGTTTTTTCCTCCGCAGCCAGCTACCGGAATTTCGTGCGTCTGACGCCCCGAGTGCAGATGGACGGAAGCAGGCGGCTCTCGCTGCCACCGGCGCTGTTGCGCGGCTCTTGACGAGTAAACGCATCTCTGAAATTCCCGCCCCCTCCTTCCGCAATACGATTTGCCCTCGCCGATGAACGGCCAGTTTCTGTCTCGTATCGTGTAAATATTACCGAACTATCAGCTTAACAAGTCATCATCACTACCTTGAACAGTCTCCAACCCCAGGCTAGGTTTGTCTGCAACATAAGCCTCGCCATCTAATCCTGTCTTAACACCTTCTTTCTGTGTTTTCATGTATGTTCTTGCGTATCCTCCCTTTTCACTCTCTTTAAGCGTCCATACCATCTTAACCTTGATGTTTCTCTTTCACTATTTCCATTACCCTTTCATTCCTCATCTTATCTCCGTTGATAAGACTCATTCTGAGACATCAACGCATCACCAGTTTATTATTGGAGGAAGGTATGTGGGGGGAGGGGGCTAAAAGTTGAAAGGAGAGCAAGAGATGGATAAGGTAAACAGGTTCAGAAGGCTGTAAGTTGCAGAAGTTACTCACAGATTAAGAGCCTTGCACAGGATAGCGTAGCGTGTAGAGCTGCGTCACACCAGTCATCAGACTGGAGACTGCTATGACATTCTTCATCACGATGACCTTGGAATCGGATCATGCGGCTATTTAAATTTGCAAATTTTATGTACAGTTCTTCCAAGCAGCCAACATTATACCATCCATCCAAGACATACTTAGCTTCGAGAGTCCGTCCCACATTGTCAGCTGTCACGAACCTCATTTACTGCGCAGATATTAAATGTCATTATTGAACTATCTTCAAAGTAGGGCTACGATAATAAATGTCATATTCTCCATAGAACACATAAAGACAGAAAGCTATCATTATTTGAAGTACTGGCTATCAATAAACATCATAGGATCCTGACTTCATCCTTGACTGTCAAATACGGTTCCACTATTCAGCGAACCTAAATTAATACTTAATATGTAAATAGTATAACAGTACTCCACAGCTCACATACAGTTTCCCCTAACTTCTTCCTTCTAACTGCTCTCTCCTCCCCCTCCCCCCGTAGTCTGGTCTATATAAGTCTGCGTCAACATTCGCTTGGTGTACTGTTCTGGCCTCTAATCATAGAGTAAAATTTAATATAAAACTTATGTACTCGTACTTTCTTTGTGCGCATTTCAGTATGTCTGTCAAAGGATATCAGGTTGTGTGTAATTCAAAGACTTTAACCATTGCCTGTATAAGTTGTGTAGTATATTTTGTTTACTTGCGTTTAGGGATTTATACTCGTATCTAGTCTAAAACATTCAGAACGTTATTTCGGAATATTTATTGTTTTATACTCATGTGAGGTTGAGACATTGCTGTTAGTCTTTCTTGTACATATGTAACCGTAAAATAGGCACAAACCTTTGGACATAAAAATCTTTGTGCAGCCACAAGCTGCGCTGATGTGCAGATTATCAGTCCAGTCTTAAGTTGCCTGATGATGGTCTAGAAACGTGAAAGCAGGCTCAACCGACGAAATATTTCTCAAGTATAAGAGTTCATGTGACAGCGCATGTAAATATTACAGCGCCACTTCATCAACGGTGCTGATGGTGCACTCCAGTAGCCAAGGGAATGTTACGTTTTTGCATAACATACAACAAAATGTTTCTGTTGTAATCTCTTCAGCCGGTTTGGTCAACAACGCTCGTTAAAGGGAATGTACAGTTTGGGTTGCAGGATCGAATACTCAGATTTTATTTGCACTGCTTAAATTGTGTGTGTCTTCTATTTCCCATTGTAGCAGAGTGTAAGTTACTGTGAAACGTCGTCGCAGGGTTAGACTTTGTGCCGGGCCTACAACTCGGGCCAGTAAGGCCGCTCTTACGATTGAGCTATCCAAACAGACCTGTTCCACGTGCCAGTACCTCTTTTCTACATTCTAGAAACAATCAGGAGATTGGTGATCCATGCCTGGATAACGTGGAGGGTACAGGATTTCTCGCGAAAGATGAAAGTTCTGGATTAGCCTCAGGTTCGGCACAAGTTTTAATGTACTGGGAAATGCGTATATTTTGTGTGCGTTACAACTACACAGTTTTTCAATGAGAGTTATTTTTAATCGTCTCCTGTACACCAGTGGCGTCCATGTAAATTCGAACACCCTGTGATCATTTTCTATCTGTATCTCACCACTAACTTAAACTGAAATGACGAGAAGCAAATCTCGAGAAAGAAAGAAGCGAGACGAGAAAGAACAACTATGTTTAGATTGCACTGTGCTTAACCAAGCTTCTTCACGTTGAGGCCCAGTACAGACTATACAGCAAGAACAAAATCTATAGTAGAAAGGAGAATAATTCAGAATGACGCTATCAGAAACACTTCTGTTTCCTCTATCGGGTGTTTGACCTAAAATTATTAAGAATGGAACAGTACAGCTTAGTTTAAGCAACTGATGTGCAAGCGCAAGCTCGTTAAGCAATGGCCCAAGTATTTTCCCCTATTAACAAATCGCACATTCGGACATCCAGCTGGTTTCATTTTCAAAAATATACTGTGGCTCACAAGCCAAATGGATGACCAAAAATGTTTATATGGAACCAACTACACTTCTAGTTTTCTGATAACATTAATACCATCCGATAAATTACAGAGCACCTAACAGCATTTGACTCAAACTATTGTAAATAGCACTGGATTAATAGAAGACGAAATAAATCCAAAATAATATCCGTGATCGTAGACTTGTTATATGGTTTACGACTGTGCTAGTGCTCTTTACTAGATTCTGACACGTTATTCTGTGCAGTTCTAGAGCATTTTCCGTGTGTTGTTTTCATTGCATCACCAAATGTTTTGGAGTTCAGTCATGGCACTTCAAAAATGGTTCAAATGGCTCTGAGCACTATGGGACTTAACTGCTGAGGTCATCAGTTCCCCTAGAACTTAGAACTACTTAAACCTAACTAACCTAAGGACATCACACACATCCATGCCCGAGGCAGGATTCGAACCTGCGCCCGTAGCGGTCGCGCGGTTCCAGACTGTAGCGCCTAGAACCGCTCGGCCACTCCGTCCGGCGTCATGTCACTGCTCTCTGGGTTCGGAATTGCATTCTGTCACGTAACAAGTCATTATATTTTTCATCTTAATGCCCCGTGTTGTGTAAAAGCATGTCAAATGTTAATTTCATTCTTAATAGCACTATTACTGAAGCTGAAGTAAATCATCAGTTAATTGTTTCTGTCATTAATGTTTCGAATGATCTGAAGAGACCAGAACGTTACATAAGTTGTTAGTGTTTTACCATATTTCGAAGTTACTATAGAAGGTGTTTCTAACTTTCATGTTTCTCGTTTTTTTGCAGGTAAGTTACAAAGCCTTAATGTTGGTAGTAGTTTACGGGAGAATTCTAGAGAACTGCTTTGGTAAGTACCTGTCACAATTCCGCATCTTCCTCACATATCGTAAGACATACGTATCACAGGAGAAGTATGGTTTTATCTGTTACTTTTAACTACCTGTAATAAAACAACTGAGTGGATACGTCTACTAATTTTAAGTCCTTTTGTATCCGAGGACACGAGGAATGTAAAGCGAACAAACAAATTACGAGACAAGGCATGGCCATTCATTTTTTTAAGTCGGCTGCAATAAATGCGTTTAAGCAGCAGCACGGCCGTGTCGACAAAAACTAAACATACTCGGTCTGTTGACAGAAATGAGGAGTCACTGTATACCCAGAGATTTTTTCCCCTCCTCGGTTCTCACTGTTTATTATCCCACTTCCGCTTCCAAGGAACGTCTGAATATAAACGTTAAATTCGTCAAACACTTGAAAACCGAGTGACGAAGCACCCCGGCGGCGCTGGGAACTCCGCCCGCGCGGGCACGGACTGTGGCGGAGGGAAGGGTTAAAGAGAAAGCAGCAGCCGTCACCTGTTGGTGGAGTAGCGGTCGCGTCTGAGGGGCGACGCAGCCTCACAGCGTCTCCGGGGCTGAATTTTAATGATTGTCAGAGTCTTTCTCTTCCTCCCTCCAGTCTGCGAATCGACCAATGAAACATGCGGTGCGGCGGAGGAACTGGGGCAAGCATCGGCAAGTTTCCGCAGGCTCTGAGCCGTGCTGTCGCCGCATGGAAGTTCTGCAAGAACTCCGCCAACAGGCGGGCTCCATCGCTCCGCGTGCGTCATGTTCTGCCTTTTCTTTCAGCTCTATACTTCGCGAAGTTTCTCGCAGTGGACTTTGCACAAGTTGCGATCGCGACTCAGAGAATTTCGTGGCTCATGTAAACTGGTTTGATTTCTAGAATGCACGTATGGAAGACGTATACGTGATTATCACTTATTTTGTCTCTTATACATAGCTGAATTTCCTCTCGTAAGTAATGACGCATTACGAGACAACACACTACGACAGAAATTAATTTAAAGAATGGAGACTTTTGTCATAAATTTATTCCAAGTCAAAATACATGTTACCTGAGGCAAAGAAAAAAGTTTCCATGGAATAGGGTACATTACTAGCCATTAAAACTGCAACAACATCATGGTGACACGCAACAAACGTTAAATCAGCATGGAGTGTGCCACATGCTCGGATAAACCAAGGATCAGCATTTCAGCGCAACCGCATACAGCACGAGGTCGTGGCGAAAAGTAATGCCTTCGAATTTCTTATTCCGTTCTCAATATCGTTTGAGGTATTACATGTCATTGCCTATTACTCGGTTGACTTCCCGTTTCGCTGACATAAGTTGCAGCCGTCTGCCGCTAGAGGGCACCGAATTGTAGCGTTTAACATGGTGGTAAGTAATGTAACGATATCGGTGTCCAAAATTAAAGCAACAAACCGCTTTTTCCCTGTCCTGTGTGTAATTCACGATATAATCATACACACTGTCAACAGACGTCCTTACGGTCGTGTCCTGCACGAAAGAGGGATTCCGGTCAATGAACAACCACGCCAGCGATGATGTCAGGGCACCCATCAGACTGGGCGGTGTTTGCCAGCTAGTCCCAATCCACAGTCGCTGTGCACGAGTCACAGAAGGTGCAGTGTGAAACAGAAAATAACCTACCAGACTCTCTGCAGTGGAGGGTCATAGGAAGAACGGAAGCAGCACAGTCTCAAACTGGTGTGATCCGATGGCTTAATGTGAATCGTCTGTTGCTTCTCGTACGTGGCGGCAGTTTATAGAGATCAAAACTGTACCACCAAGACCAGGGCAGGGCCGACAATGTGTGACATCCGAAAGAGAGGACCGTTATTGGGTTGTAAGGGCACTACGGTACCGCCTCAGCATACAGAAAGCTTCGGCAGGGTGACCTTCACTATCGGAAACCTGCTGTGTATATACTTCAGAAGGAAACGTCTAGAATGGAGTCGTTAACACACCACCTGGACGGTCGAACAGTAGGGCAATGTTATATTTACAGATGAGTCCCGATTTGGTCTGGTGAATGATTCTCGATGGATTCAAATTTGATTGGAACGTGGAACGCGATTTCGGGACCCAAACATTGTGGAAAGAGACCGATATCGAGGATCCATAATGGTGTGGGCAGGGATCACTCGACCACTCGAATACCTCTTCATGAAACTGTACGGGCTAATCAGTAAAGGTTTAATCGCCGACAGGTATCGTCAAGGAATCTCATGTGCGGTTGTTGCGAGGTGCAGTGGGCTCAGACTTCGTCACAATGGACGATAATGCTCGCCCTCATAGAGCACGGGTGGATGATGTTATCTTGGAATGAAAGATATTGCACGCACGGCGTGGCCGGCTCGCTCACTCGGTCTGAATCCCATAGAGCATGGGGGAGACGGGTTGCATCACATCAGCCTCCCCCAACCACTCTCCAAGATTTGCGAGCAGCTCTGCAGGAAGAATGGAAGCTACAGCCTCAACATGAGACTGGTGACATTATGTACAGCATGCCCCATTGTTGTCAGGCCTATATTGCTGCAAGAGGTGGTCACACCCCGTATTAACGCATTAGTCAGTCAGCAGAACCTGTGCTCAAATAGGTTAAGTAGGAACGTAGGAAGAACATTTCTGTTTACCATTACGCATGATGCAGTTGTTCACGTACTATATTCTTTGCATAGTTTCTCCTTTATTATCACCTGTTTGTACTGTTATGTGGCAAAATAAATGCAACAATGCAAAATTTCCCTGTTTTGCTTTAATTTTGGACACCAGTTTATGTCGGTGCTTGAGAAACAGCCTGCTGTAATCGCGTTTCTAACCGCAAAAAAGTTCGCACGCGCACGCAGCACCCCTCTTCAGTAAGACAATGCCGAACCACCCATGAGCGCTGCGACATCTGCAACACTCCGGCGCCATGGGTTCACTGTCACCGATTATCCTTCATATAGTCCCCACTTCGTCCCATCTGTTCCCAAAAAGTAAAGAACACCTTCGAGGACCACTTTGATAGTGATGATGCGTGCAAGCAGATGTGAGGCTGTGGCCTCGTCAACAGAGTCAAACATTCCACAGTGACGATATCAACAAACTGGTCTCTCGTTGGGAGAAATGTGTTCATCGCCAGAGTGACATATCTTGAAAAATAAATATGTAGACAGTAAGACTAAAGATGTAGAATTTCGATGACTACTGTTTCGTGTCCATAGTTCCGCGTAGTCAGCGCGTACACAACTTTCCCACTAGAGCGCGCCCCGCTAAGCGCAACAGCGCAGGCGCAGCGCTCGTCCGTCTCCGCACTACAAGATGGCGCTGCCATAGAGACGGACCAAATTCCGCTTCCGCCGATCCGCGTATTAATAGGTAACGCAGCCAATGAGATTGCTGCTTACGTAGAACATTTTCTCCTCGCGGATCACACTCGCGCAGTGATACATGAACGATATTCATGTACATAGCCACGAAGATAAATGAATAGACACTTTTGTCAAGTATCAGAGATACATGTGAGAATAAGATTAACGTACCAATACCAAAGGAACTTCAGATTGTCAATTGTAAATAGCATGAAGAACCAAGTTAAGTAATTTTTATGCTTGTTATTATTTTAATAAATGTGTGTGAAAATTAATCAAGTTCTGTTTAAAGTTGGTCACTGTCAATCCGCTACTCTAAGCGTGCAAGTGGCATTTCTATCGTCTGACCTAACGGCAGAAGATAAACACGCCACGATAAGACCACGAGACATATTGCTGACACTCGCCTACTTCGTTAGAGCGACAGGTCAAATAATCTGATGGTGTGTGTACTGAAGGACTTCAGTGTGCACACCACAGTTTCATTCAAAAAGCTTTAAGATTTTTTACACAAAAATCGCATGGAGCGAGATGGGGACTGTATGAAGGATATTTAAGCTTTCCCTTGGCAATGTGGTGGGCCCACCCGCATGTTGCCGACGTTGTTTCGACTATGCGCTGGCGCTGAAGTTTCGCTGGGAAGCCCTTTCACAAAATCCGTACAGTAGCGGTCTCTCCCCATGTGATTTCCATATTTTTGGAGCGCTGATGAAAGATATTCGTGGCCGTCGAATTGCTTCTGACGAAGAGGTACTTGTCTGGGTACAATAATGGTTCAGTATGCAACAGCAAACATTTTGCCAAGAAGGTACTGGCAGTCTTTGGCGGATACATATGGAGGGCAGGCACTGTAACAGTCCCTTCCGCCTCTGCAACGACGCAAAATAATATGGCCCTGATCTGTGTGGTAGCTTGCGGTTTCGTAATTTACGGTTCATCACAGGGCAGTACTCCACCCAGAGTGAAACAACATCATTGTCATTACAAACCTAGGACTGTGACTGAGTGAAATTCTATTCGTATCCACACTTCTTGTAATACTAGTGCTCAAGGTACACAGTGGAGAGAAAAAACTGGCAGATTGGCTATGTTTGTCGTTCTGTGAGGCATGCTGGCAGTGCTGTCTAGGGAAGGAGGTACCCGGGTTGGAGTCCTGTTCCCTGGACCTTCTTAAATGCCGCAGTCATCGTAGCGTACACTCCACCACGATCAAAGGAATTCTATTCTAAAATAAGATTTGTCAGAGGATCTGTGACGTAATTGATTGTATGTTTGGGGATAAAAGAAAAATGGGAAAGACTATCTGCAATAAGGTGCCAGACTGTCCTGAAAAAATTAGGAATAATGAATTACTTTATTACTTGTTCAAGTTTCATAATCTTCTCCCTTTTTTCTACGTGGTACACACCGTGACCCTGCTTACAGTAATGAGAGAGACGTGAAATTACATGGCGCTTGGGGTGCCTGCAAGTTTCTTAGAGGCCCACACGAATTATCTCATGAGAACTGCTTTCTGTGGCGAGACGCTTGCGACTTGGGCGGCAGACCGTGGCTAATTGTGCTGTGAGGACCGCGCGCGCGCGCGCGAAGTTTGGGAACGCCCGAGCTGCCTAACCGCTCTGCCTTCATTGTCCATTGTTACCCGCGATGGCGCACCGTGATAAGCGGTGCTTTTAATTATGAAAAGTTGTAAGTAATTTAGACAAGTCGAACCTGCAATTATGCAAACTAATCCGAGAGAGAATACCTCGGTCATCTATTAGCATGTTAAAAGATCCAACGGCCAGCTTTCAGCCACCCACATCGTAATATCGCTCGCGGAATGCACACGTTTTTTCAGTGTCGGCGGCCGCGAAAATAGTGCAGAAAAAAAAAATAGCAGCAGAAGAATTGGTGTTACACCTACTGCAGGCTACAGTTTTCGCATGTGATGAACACCACTTAGAGTGTATGACCGTGAACTTCATTCTGAACGTGCAAAGGCTAAATGTACAGTGCATCCGGGGATTCGACAGTATGGTCGTTCTGAGTTAAACCATAGCATTCTAAAATAATGAAACTGTACATACCGAGCCCGCGTTGTCACTATGATATTACAAGATTTTTATTACAAGTAGGCTTGATAAGTTCGACATGAGACGTCTCATAAACATAGAGATCACTCAGATTATGAATAGGCATTGATGAAAGATCCAGCTTGGCCCTGGCTTCGATGCCGAGGTTGAAATTTTGGGTGTAGTCCGCCTACGTAAATGTGCGGCCAGCCCGACGGATTGTTAAGCGAAGGTACCCAGGATCGATTCCCGGTCGGGTCGGAGATTTTCTCCACTCGGAGGGTGGATGTTGTGTGGTCCTTACGTTCGTATCGTCCTAGCTGACAAGAAAATCGTCTGAACTACGCTATCCTATCGTCTTTCCGTCACTAAGGTGGCTGACTTAGCACAACCCGAAAGTCAATTAAAAAAAAATGCTTCAAGTGAAGCTGTCATTCGTTCTCGAGTGGCTCAGGTGGTAATAACGTTAACCTGCGAAGGGCAAAGATCATGAACTTGACGATTAATTTGTCAGGAAATTGAAGTTACTTGTCGCTTTCCTGGAAGTCTTTGAGATTGAGCTATTAGATTATTCTTTTCTTTTTTCCTTTATTTGACCCTCTGAATTTACGGTTTACATTAGGAGAACATAGATTATCTTCGAATTTGTCTTAGTTTCTGTATTTCATGTGGTTATTTTGGAGTATATGTAATATAATTACACGTCGTGTTCCGTTCAGATTGCGCATCTGGAAAGATGTTGTTAAATCAGTGTGGATATTTAGAAAACATTTTAAATTGAGAATAGTTAGCGTAACACAGAGTAGTTAGTCTTTCGTAACTGGGTTAATGAAGTGGCTCATCCACATAGGTAACTGTTTCCAGCATACAAATCGCTGAATTTATAGTGATACCGAATAAATTCAACTTCCTATCTTGTTGGTTATTGGGCATTCAGTTTAACTAGTGTATGGTACTCGTATAGCTTTTTGGTTTGTAATGCTCAAGTAAGTGATTCATAGCAGCTTCTTCTGAAGTGTAATTAATTTTGCACAGATACATTAGGAAATGCTCGCTGTGCCCTTCTAGATGTCAGAGACTGAAAAGGCTGGAATACGGTAGGAAGGTGTTGTAATAAAGAAGCCGCGAAAAATCAGTGGAATCTATGTTGTGACGCTGGATAGAACAGCAGGTGATGTTAACATAACGACAGCCAATGATATGGCCGCTATTAGAGTTCTGGGACTACTGGCACAACACTCAGTTTAATCTAAACATACCACGTGATGGACTAGCAAGTCTAGAGCATGAATATCGTCCCAGGTAAAAAATCTGTTAGTATGCTTCATGTTTAGTTATTAGTCCTCGGTCGGGAATATTAAATTTTATTAATGAAGAAGTGAGAAACTTGTGTGTTTCATTAAGCAGGATGTCAGAATTCCTCTCCTAATCCCGCCATCTTACTATTGCATGGACCCAAATTATCACGGTTATCTACTAACCAGCGCATTTTTCAACTTTTTGTATCCTGGTTATTGCAAATTCCAATTTCACGGAGCAGTTTATTTTTATTGATTATTTATCGTGTAAGCCAAAGCTTTTCAGTCATGGAACGAGTCACAACGTAATTTACAGAATGCTAATCAGAAAAATTATTAAAGAAAAATTAAGTAATTAGGCCTAATAAAACACGACAAAATAATGCCAGACTATACGAACAAGTTCCAGATAAAAGCTTTTAAGTACTGCACAGAAGGGAATGGCTGTGCCATAAGGAAACCTTTCAACTTGGATCTGAAGACCAGGGTATAATGCCATTGATGCAGTAACTACCGTGGCAGCTTGAAGTAACAACTGCAAACAGCATGTATTGATTCGGTCAGTCAATTGTGAGCGCGTAGTGTTAAGGAGGAGTGGACGTGCGGCCGTAGTTTGTGAACGTCATGTGCCAGAAGCCTCGAAGGAGCAACATGTACAATTATAAATAATTAAACTGATTTCATAAATTCACTGTAGCGACAATAATGGACATATTATCTCAGCACGTGACACATATATAGAAAATGTCAAAAAGTTTTGTATCTTCGGAGCTGCACTTCAGATTTCTGCCACGAGAGCGCAGCAGTGTGCAGTCAGGTGACAAGGCAACAGGCGCCGAGTAAGCGTATGTTGTGCTTGAAATGCTCCTGTTCTGATCCTATGCGACGTTTTGGTGTGGGGGTTATGTGAAAGATTCAGTGTTTAAGCCTTCTCTATCAATAAACGTACCACATCTGCAATTCTCACAAACAGCGGTTTCGAACTGATTGAGAGGGACATGCAACGTCGAAGGTGGGAAGAACAAGAACTTCGTCAAAGACTCAATACTTGATATATGCAGAATCAGTAGAGGGGAACGTATGGAGTATATATATATATATATATATATATATATATATATATATATATATGTGTGTGTGTGTGTGTGTGTGTGTGTGTGTGTGTGTGTGTGTGTACAAAGCTCTGTGTGACGATATGTCAAACAATATAGCTACAGAAAATCTGTGAAATCGCTTCAATCATTTATAATAACCGGCTGGTTTGAATAATTTCTTTCGTTGGGATACTTGTAGGCGTCACAACAAAGTTTTAGATACTTCTGTCGTTCTGTGACAAATTAACCACGATTAGAGGAGCATCCAATCCTTTCGATGTAACGCGTGTCTTAGTTGTTAGTTGTTCATATTTCTTCTTTTTGCTGTTGCAGAACGATAGTTTTTCCGTATAGAGTTGCCGGATCGTTATTCTGTCGATTATGTTCCAATCTGTTACCGACAGATTGGACTATAACACAGATGTTTCAGAGCAGTATTCTAGTGTCGATGTCAAGATTGCTAGAAAGTTGTTGAATCCTTACTCTCAGAAAAACGTAACGGGCCCGTTGGTATGTGGTTGTCACTTTCGTAGCATACGACTGGGGCTGAGTCATGAAGAATCTCAGGACGACGAGAGACTCCCGATGCCTCTTAAGAAATGCCGAATTACTGACTAGCTTCCCGGTACGATTAAAACGAAATTCGCGAACTGACGCCTCAGATGTGCCTGACCACAGTTTTCTGGGGTTAGAATATTGTTGGTGCGTGCGGAGAGTGCCACCAAAACATAATACCAGTGGTCTTCATACCTTTTTGTTCAAGAGCCAATACTGACATTGTTGGGCCGCATATGTACCGATCTTATTATTAATTGGTAATTTACCTAAATTACTGTACTATGAGCCCCCACTATATTGGCTATAGTAGCAGGGGCGGGATAAGTTGGCTGCCTGTAACCAAGTACTGATCGTCAGACACTTCGGTGTCGACAGTTCTCTGTTTCAGGTTGCTGACACTATCAGCGACCCCAGAGTTGTGACTGTATAACTGCGTGACGTTTTTATATTGTAGGTGTGACCGGATGATTTGACTGCTTAATAACTGTAATTGTTCTTATATTTAAATGCATTCTGCAGTGTAAGACACAATCACAAATGTTTACTAAATGATTTAAATGTCGTTTATGTTCTGCTCATTGTGTTACAGCCAACAGCCTTAATTTCATATTCCTTACTACATGACAGTACTGTATTTGAAGATGAGCGTCTATACAGAATGTACAGAAATTCCCGTTATGTTTCTAAGATTTATAGACGGGAATGAGTATATAATATTTTGAACTGGAACCCACGTCCCTAAACATACCGTTTCCATGTTACAAAAATTTGACAACATGTTGGTAACGCGACGATTTTTACAACTAATTGATTAGACGTGACTCAGTGCATCACTTTCTTACAGTTCCACTCATTAATAGCCAAAGAAATTGCTCGTGTACTCGTTGACGGGTTCTCTTCAACGCACCACGGCCTCATCCAGTTCTCGGGTGCGGCCTCTCCTTGAAGCACAACCGTCACGCCTGCTGACGGTGAAGGTCCATTCTCGAAGTCGTTGTGTAATTGTGGCGAAAAATGTATGCGAGGAGTTGGACGTTGTGTAGAATGATCTTGATAAAGGCGACGAGCAGCTCTTCCATCATCGTGAGCCTCGCCATTCAGAAGTATCGTGCCGGTGTATCCTGCAAACGTGTACTAAACCGTGTAGCTCTAACTTATCAAATTACATCAGCCGATCCGACGTACACCACCCTCCCCCTACCCCCCTCCCCACCCACAACTACCCTGTTGCATGTGTAACTAGCACATATGTCCCGGACATTGAAACGGGAATTCCCGAACGCCTACTAGTAAGCACATTCACGAATGCATGTTACTACCGTTTGAAATTCGTACCACAGAATCTCTCCCGTTATGGCCGCGTTTACTTACTTCTCCCCCCCCCCCCCCCCCACGCTATTTGTACGTAGGTCAAGGCCTAGTACACCAACGTCGATTGAAATTAAGCACTTCTTGAACTACACTATTGGCCATTAAAATTGCTACACCAAGAAGAAATGCAGATGATAAACTGGTATTCATTGGACAAATATATTATACTAGAGATGACATGTGATTACATTTTCACGCAATTTGGGTGCATAGGTCCTGAGAAATCAGTACCCAGAACAACCACCTCTGGCCGTAATAACGGCCTTGATACGCCTGGGCATTGAGTCAAACAGAGCTTGGATGGCGTGTACAGGTACAGCTGCCCATGCACCTTCAACACGATACCACAGTTCATCAAGAGTAGTGACTGGCGTATTGTGACGAGCCACTTGCTCGACCACCATTCACCAGACGTTTTCAGTTGGTGAGTGATCTGGAGAATATGCTGGCCAAGGCAGCAGTCGAACATTTTCTGTATCCAGAAAGGCCCGTACAGGACCTGCAACATGCGGTAGTGCATTATCCTACTGAAATGTAGGGTTTCGCAAGGATCGAATGAAGAGTAGAGCCACGGGTCGTAACACATCTGAAATGTAACGTCCACAGTTCAAAGTGCCGTCAATGCGAACAAGAGGTGACCAAGACGTGTAACCAATGGCACCCCATACCATCACGCCGGGTTATACGCCAGTATGGCGATGACGAATACACGCTTCCAATGTGCGTTCACCGCGATGTCGCCAGACACGGATGCGACCATCATGATGCAGTAAACTGAAACTGAATTCATCCGAAAAAATGACGTTTTGCCATTCGTGCACCCGGGTACGTCGTTGAGTACACCATCGCAGGCGCTCCTGTCTGTGATGCAGCGTCAGTGGTAACCGCAGCCATGGTCTCCGAGCTAATAGTCCATGCTGCTGCAAACGTCGTAGAACTGTTCGTGCAGATGGTTGTCGTCTTGCAAACGTCCCCATCTGTTGACCCAGGGATCGAGATGTGGCTGCACGATCCGTTACTGTCATGCGGATAAGGTGCCTGTCATCTCGACTGCTAGTGATACGAGGCCGTTGGGATCCAGCACGGCGTTCCGTATTATCCTCCTGAACCCACCGATTCCATGTTCTGCTAACAGTCATTGGATCTCGACCAACGCGAGCAGCAATGTCTCGATACGATAAACCGCAATCGCGATAGGCTACAATCCGACCTTTATCAAAGTCGGAGACGTGATGGTACGCATTTCTCCTCCTTACACGAGACATCACAACAACGTTTCACCAGGCAACGCCGGTCAACTTTTGTTTGTGTATGAGAAATCGATTGGAAACTTCCCTCATGTCAGCACGTTGTAGGTGTCGCCACCGGCACCAACCTTGTGTGAATGCTCTGAAAAGCTAATCATCTGCTTATGACAGCATGTTCTTCCTGTCGGTTAAATGTCCCGTCTGTAGCATGTCTTCTTCGTGGTGTAGCAATTTTAATGGCCAGTAGTGTATTATTGTCTCTTTAAATTTTTTGTTTGTTACTGAGCAGGAAAACTACCCTCTTAAGAAACTCTTAACGTTGATCGATGGCTGTTTGTTGCTAGATGCATATTATTATAAAATACGGCTGAGGATCACGGACCGATGGAATAACTGATTCGGGCCGCATGCGACCCGCGGTCCGCACTTTGACGACCATTGCCATAGAAGATATGCATCGTAGTGTGCAAAACCAGTGTAGGGAAGGGAATTTTTCGTGGCCGTCTGGCCTGCTCCTACATTAAATTCTTTACGAACGATTCTCCAAGATTGACTGGGCGTTGCATCTTCTTTGCTTTCTGAGCTGTCGCCATACTTGACAGAGCAGTTAACGACTATTTGCCCTCCTGCAGGGATAACCGGGCCGCTCCCCAATGCGTTCTTTTTCGGGTAACATAACTCTTCTCTCGCCGAGGATGCACGGTTTGTGTGCCGGGGGGTGGAGGGGCCTGTAATAATATTTCAGGCAGCGGCGTGACGTGTGAAGAGGCGGCAGCTGGCGTGCACTACATCACACGGCGCGGCGCGTCGCGGCGCCAGACGTCGCACGGCGTCGCGTCGGCTGCGCTGGCCGGTATTTCGGCTGAGCCGCGGTGCGCGATATATTAGCGGCTCATCCCCGGCTGCGCAGCGCGTGTGTAGGGGGAGCTGTTGCTGCGTAAGCTCGCTGCTGCTGCTACTGCTGCTGGGGGAGGGAGGCGCGAGTGGTGGGGGTGTACTTGTGCGGCTGCCGCCAGCCCGAAACTCGACACCGGCCCCGTCTGCCCCGCCTTCCTTACAATGCCCGAATTATTAGCTCCATTTTTTAGACCACTTTTCTTCCCTCGCCTATAGCGGCGGCCTTATGAAATGCCATACTCTCATACACGCTCAAAGCTCCAGTCCCTCCCTCCCCCTCTCGATGCAGCCCTAATCTACTCCAGTTTTCCTATTATTAGCCAGAGTTCTCGGCAAATGAAAGAGAAATGTAGACTCTTTCTTCGAGCAGTAACGATAGTAATACGAGGGCAATACGTTTAAGGTCTGATCGGTCGCGTAATGGAAACCACAGTGGAAATCCGATGAAACCTTGGACAGATGTGTTGCGCAGTGTCTCCAGCATGCCCGTCGATGAGCACGTAAAGATGGCTAGAAAATAATGTCTCCCCCTAGGTATGAGTGCCTGCTGAGAGATTTCGCCTGATTTCCTGCAGCCCATATAATGTAACTGTCATGCATTTCCTTCTTCATGACAATTCTCGGCTGCACATTGCAGCAGCAATGAAGGCGCTCTTGCATCGTTTTCAATGGGAAATGTTTCATCATCTACCACACAGCGCGGCCTTGGCTCCCTCTGAGTTTCATCTCTGCTCACGCGAACCGCTGGCTATGCACTGACCAGCGTAGAGAATTGGCGGAAAGCACAGGCAGCTGGCTTCTATGAGGAGCGTATTGGAAACTTTTTACAGTGCTGCGACAAATGTCTAAGTCGGAGCAAAGGCTATGTAGAAAGGTACCTGGAAGGCGTAGCTAACTGCTGCAAATAAAGTTTTTTCGATTTTTCACTGTGGTTTCCATTTCGCGACGGATCGGACGTTAATAAACGATTAGTGCTCGGTGACTACTCTTGGAAACGTAAACTGATCTAGTATGAGGCAACACGCGTTTCTTTAGTGCACAGGTCTGTGAATGGCAACAGAAGCAGAAACGTCGTAGTAAACGTGGTTACACAAATGTGCTGTTTACGAGAAAATTTCAGTGCGAAATACTGTCATAGTTGGTTCAAATGAGTTTCTAATGCAAACTTTTCAGTTAAGTCCCACCTAATCAGGCTCATGCACACTTTTACGGCAGATATCTAACACGCCAGGATCGTCCAAGCTGGGTAGGTCGAGCAGGGCTTCTGCGTTACCCTCTAGTATCATCAGAATTCAATTCTATGGATTTTCGTGTCTGGTGCCATGGCTCAAATGGCTCTGAGCACTATGGGACTTAACATCTGAGGTCATCAGTCCCCTAGAACTTAGAACTACTTAAACCTATCTAACCTAAGGACGTCACACACATCCATGCCCGAGGCAGGATTCGAACCTGCGACCGCAGCAGTCGCGCGGTTCCGGACTGAAGCGCCTAGAACCTCTCTGCCACCGTGGCCGGCTACAACCAAGGGAAACCTCACGAAAACGTTGCCCAGAACCAGGGTTGAAGGATGGAAACCATTTTTACTTAATTTTGGAACGATGTACCCTACACAAGAAAAATGAAGGCTAATGTAACTGAATATGTATTTCTTCACGTGCTTACAGAAGATGGTTCAAATGGCTCTGAGCACTATGGGACTTAACATCTATGGTCATCAGTCCCCTAGAACTTAGAACTACTTAAACCTAACTAACCTAAGGACAGCACACAACACCCAGCCATCACGAGGCAGAGAAAATCCCTGACCCCGCCGGGAATCGAACCCGGGAACCCGGGTGTGGGAAGCGAGAACGCTACCGCACGACCACGAGATGCGGGCTCTTACGGAAGAGTCGATGAGTTGTTCGATATGTGAAGTCTACCTATGCTGTGTATTTTGTTGCTGCCTTGTTAGTCATTTATCATGGGTTTTCAGCTGTGAGCGAAACTGCGAAGGAAGTGTCTTAGTGAAAACTGAAGAAGGCAATAGCTGAGTTGCACCGAATCACTTGCTGTGTCGCAAAATATGTTTTGGATACGAATTTGCAACTGCAAGGTTGAGTTTTCCGAGACTGCTGACGGTAGCTAAAACTGGTTGTGAAGTTTTACGAAATTTTAAGCGCATTTTAGTTCATTAAGAGCTATCGTCGTGTATTTTGATTTGTGTATATTTTTTAATACTAATTACTCTGACTGAAGACACGTACCGCAGCTATCCCACAGTTGTGGAGACATGCGCCACCATTCTCAGCTGTGGGATAAATGATATTGTCTTCCGTGTTAAAAATATCATGTATTTCCACGAATAATTAACCTGTTTCGTGGTTTGTATTTCAACAGCCTAAGTTAGAGAAGACGCCTTTTCTTTTCTTTCTGAACGTGGCGCTTCGCTTTGGAACTCTTCGTACTGGAGAGATACGGCTAAGAGAAATAAAGAACGTTTAGAGCTATATGTTAAGGGGTAACGGGACATTTGTAAAGCGCCGGAGTGCGGGACTCCTTTCGGGCCGCGCGGCTGTCCTCGTGATGAATACGCTCCCGGCGGGACGCGGCTTTTTTACTGCGGAATTTCCCGTGAATGCAGTCGTGGATTAAGACGCCAAATAATTAATTACGAGAGGAGTGAGCCGCAAGACAGAAAGGATTCTTCCCCGGGAACTTTTTCTCGAGTCTTAAGCCACATTACCTCGGGTCGCCCCCTCCAAGCTATTTTCTGCTCCGTCTAAACACTAACAAGACAACTTTTAATACTGTAACCGAGTAAAACAGTGGATTGTTCGTGATGAGTCTCTTGCGCGTTATCTTACTCTGTGAAGACAATGTCACCCATTCTGTTGTCCTCTAACAATGGTATAA
The DNA here is from genome assembly GCF_023898315.1 of Schistocerca nitens. NCBI lineage: Eukaryota > Metazoa > Arthropoda > Insecta > Orthoptera > Acrididae > Schistocerca > Schistocerca nitens. The sequence goes on along the minus strand of NC_064614.1, from coordinate 374,233,924 downwards.
TGATATGTTGCCTCGTTTGATATGCGCTTCTCTGTCCGCCTCATATCTCTTTAGCTACTGGCAGCCCAAGTAATTAGTCTGTGAAAAAAAAAAAGAAATGCAAATCTTAGAGCTGATTGTTCAACTATGAAATGTGTGTCTTGGTACGATGGTCTTTTGACAGTACAGATTATGCCCATGCTACAACGCATGTGCTGATGACGTAAAAGTGCTATAATTCTCCGTTAGTCATACTGTGTGTTTCTACAGAATGACAGTCTGCCGGAGACAAATTCTGTCTTCTACTCATTTTCTCCAGTCTGCTTCCCCTTGTTCTAAGGTTCTGACTTCTCGCTGACCGATATATCAAAACATTACAAAGTATTTTAGTGGAAGAATTGGTTATCAATGAAATTATTGGAAGTAATAATAATTGGGGAGGCGCGCCCACCCCGGATCAAACTTCCCGGCGGTTTAACGAAGACGGCTGGTGCGCCGGCCAGCCTGTATGTCGTTTTTAGGCGGTTTTCCACATCTAGCTTCGTGAATACTGGACTGACGCCCTTGTCCAACCTCAGTTACACAATTTACAAACATTTCGGATACGTTCTCACACTTTTACAAGGGACGACACTAGACACAGACGGATGGGGTGCACGGGTTCCGTCCCGGCAGTTAAGGAATGGCGACATAATGGCATCTGGTGCTGATAGGGAATAAAGCCAGGACAAAGAGTAGGGTAAAATTAGAATCCCTAGAAGAAATAAAGGTTAACTAATATTCTCCATGTAGAAATATAGATGGCCTTTGTGTCCCACAACATGCATTCTTGACAATAACATCTCGAGAGAAATGGCGGCTCTTCAGCTAACCGCCATAGTGCTTCTTATGTTCGTAATATACACTGAGGTGACACCTCCTAATATCAAGTCGGACTTCCTTTTGCACGGAGTAGTGCAGCAACACAGGGACTTAACTCGTTGGACGTCTCCTGCAGAAATACTGAGCCACGCTGCTTCTATTCCCATCCATAATTGCGAAAGTGGAGCCGACGCAGGATTTTGTGCATGAGCTGACCTTTCGATTATGTCCCATAAATGTTCGATGATATTCTTGTCGGCAGTCTGGATAGCCAAATCATTCGCTCGAATTGTCCAGAATGTTTTTCATATCAGTAACTAACAATTGTGGTCCGGTGACATGGCGCATTGTCATCCATAAAAATTCAGACGTCGTTTGGGAACAAGACGTGCAGGAAGGGCTGCAAATGGTCTACAAGTAGACGAACAGCCGGAAGACTCAGTCCATTCCACGTAAACGCATGCAACACCATTATGGAGCCACCACCAGCTTGCACAGTGCCTTTTTGGCAACTTGGATCCTTGTTTCGTGAGATCTGCGCACACTCGAACATTACGGTCAGCTCTTACCAACTGAAATCGATGTTCATCTGAAAAGGCTAGGGTTTTCCAGATGTCTAGGGTCCAAGCGAAATTGTCATGAGCCCAGTAAAGGCGACGAAGGTGGTGGCGTGCTATTAATAAAGGCACTCGCGTCGGTCGTCTGCTGCCATAGCCCATTAACGCCGAATTTCGCCGCACCGTCACAATGGATACGTGCATCGTACGTCCCACACTGATTTTTTGCGGCCATTTCCCGCAGTTTTACTTGCGTCTTAACGCTTCTACGCAAAAGCCGCTGCTCTCGGCCGTTAAGTGGAGACCATAGGCCACTGCGTTGTTCGTGGTGACAGGTAATGCCTGAAATTTGGTGTTTTCGGCTCACTCTTGATATGGTCGACCTCGGAATACTGAATACTATAACGATTTCTGAAATGGAGTGCCCCTTGCGTCCAGGGCCAACTACCATTCCGCGTTAAGGTAATAATTCCCATCGTGCTGCCGTAATCACGTGGACACCTCTGCACATGAATCACTTGATTACAAATGACAGCTCCGCCAATGCGCTGTCTTTTCTACCTTGCGTACGCGATACTAGCACCATTTATAAAAGTGCATTTCGCTGTCTAATGAATTCTGTCACGTCAGTGTAATTAAGAATAAGATTGGATAGAGTGAGCAGTTTCTCAAATTATTTGTTGATGATCCTGTTGTTTGACTGAAGAGAATCTTCTCTCGAGACGTACAAATTTCATCTACAGCTATACTCTGGAAACCTCTCTGAACTACTTAGCAAAATGTCTTCCAATTACATTAGTTACCAGAGCTTCTTTACGGTCCATTCATGTGCGGAACGCAGGAAAAATGGTTCCTTAAATTACTCTGTACGCGTTGAAATAGAATCTTGTCTTCGAGATCCCTTTGGGAGCGACACATAGGTGGCTGAAGAAAAAAAAAAGTTCAGATGTGCGTGAAATCTTATGGGACTTAACTGCTAAGGTCATCAGTCCCTAAGCTTACACACTACTTAACCTAAATTATCCTAAGAACAAACATACACACCCATGCCCAAGGGAGGACTCGATCCTCCGCCGGGACCAGCCGCACAGTCCATGACTGCAGCTCTCCCGACCGCTCGGCTACTCCCGCGCGGCGGCCGAAGAGTCTCTATATTCATCATTTAATACTGGTGCTTGAAACTTTGTCAGTAGGCTTTCGCAGGATAGTTCTGCGTCTGTTTTTAAGTGTCTGCAGTTCATACATACATAAAAATGTGAAAATCGTTTATTCATAAATCACGACAGCAACTAGTTCTGTTATACAAATATCTGTGACTATCAGCGAGAATAAATCATTTAGGTTAATATATAGACAAAAGAAATGGGAACTTTCATCGTTGGTACGATACCGTGAACCTAGTGTATGGGAAACGTAACGAGTGCGACTAACAGCGAACCTCGCTAAAAACGGTACTAACCGTCACACGGGAGTGTTTTAGACATGCAGCTCAACTCAACTGGCAAATATTCGAAAAAAGACACCGAATATCTCGCGAAAATCTACTTAGAAAAATTTATAAAATGAATGTAAGAATATTGGTTCAAGTGGCTCTGAGCACTATGGGACTTAACATCTATGGTCATCAATCCCCAAGAACTTAGAACTACTTAAACCTAACTAACCTAAGGACATCACACAACACCTAGTCATCACGAGGCAGAGAAAATCCCTGACCCCGCTGGGAATCGAACCCGGAAACCCGGGCGTGGGAAGCAAGATCGCTACCGCACGACGACGAGCTGCGGACGAATGTAAGAATATTAATAAGCCACGCACGTTAGTAAGTGCTTGTGTAGGTAAAATAAGGCTAATAATACCTCGTTCAGAAGCGTATGCGTAGTTATCATTAGCAAGTTTCGTACAAGAATGGGACGAAAGAAAGGAAGGAAGATTAAGGTTTAACGACCCGTTTGACTGGAAGGTCGTTAGAGAGAGAACTCAAACTTGCATTGGAAAAGGATGTACAAGGAAATCGGACATGGACTGTTCAGAGGAACCATACCGGCGTTTGCCTTCTGCGATTTAGGAAACTCACGGAAATCCTAAACACGGATGATACGACGAGAATTTGAAGCGATGTCCTGTCGAATAAGAGTCCTGTATATCGTTACTGCATCAACTTGTTCGGTGAAACGGACTAAATCTGAATACGTGATACTATATGGTTCAAATGGCTCTGAGCACTATGGAACTTAACTTCTAAGGTCATCAGTCCCCTAGAACTTAGAACTACTTAAACCTAACTAACCTAAGGACATCACACACATCCATGCCCGAGGCACGATTCGAACCTGCGGCCGTAGCGGTCGCGCGGTTCCAGACTGTAGCGCCTAGAACCGCTCGTCAACCCTGGCCGGCCGTGATACTATAAAAAATATCCTTAGCGATATACTGCGCAGTGATTTGGACAGTATAGATGGAGAAGTGTTTAGACCCGCCCAGATAGCCGAACTGTTTATGGGACGCGGGGAGGCCCTCCGCCCACCATGGATGTGTTTTTTAGGCTGTACCCTGCATCCAGCTAGGTAAATACCGATATGCTACCCACGTCCCGTCTCAGCAACACCTACACAAAAATTTATAAATGTTCTCACACATTAACATCAGAATGTTCTGCAGTCAGACTGGGAACTGGTGGCGTCAGGAATGGCATCATGCTGCCAGTTACCAATTGCTAAAACTGAAAAAATACGTTGACCCCGCTGACACGGGATATGGCGAAGAACAACTAGATATGGACGCGTTTAACCTGAATGCTCGAACAAGTCATGAAAACCTTCACAAAATGGAATTAGCGTGTAAAACAAATGATCTCGAAAATGAGTTACTGATTTGATGTGATAGTGCAGTAGTTGATGCATACAGCCAATTTCAGGCAATCATTACGAAATATCGCATGTATGAAAACTTTTTTTGTGGATGTAGGCAGTTATAGGCGATTATTACCAAACTGTTAAACAGTTTAAGCATTTTTTTTTTTTACCGTGAATGACCCCGACAAAACCGAAGTGGGTGGGATGGAAGGGAACAGATGATCAGCTTTTTACAAATCTGCTACTAGTTACCAGCCGCTGGCCATGAAAGTCAGATTTAAGAGGCGTGGCTTAAACTCCCAGTTGTTACTCTGTTGGTCACCATATCGTTTCGGCTTTCCGCTCCAGAGACCGCAGCAGTTAGACGGTGTCGGAACACAGCTATCCAGCTCTCCACAACGCAAACATGCCCAAAGCGACGCTATTAATCATGCGCGCAAGCGCCCACTCCGTGGGTACAACGAACGGAAGAAAACGTCCCGAGGCTCTGCGTTTTCTCCGGACGTCTCTCAAGAATCCCTTTTCGCAAGCACGACACGCGAACTGAAATTACGGACGAGAGATTAAGGGTTTAATGAAACATTGCCGGTTGACACGGACAGGGGCGATAATTATCTCTTCGAAAACGGCGGATTAAGCGCAGTAATAATCACCAGCGTTAACAAACAAGAGGAAGAGGCCGCCGGCCAATTACACGGCGGTCCAGCGAACTCCAGCGGGCAGCAGCGCGCCGCGCAGCTCCGCGGGTGGCCCGTAATTATTCCGGCTGACGTGCGTTCCGCGCTGACCTCATCCTTCACTTGGCCGGCCCTTTTTCTTTCGTTGCGGTCCGATGAGAAACGAGGACTTCATACAGCACGGCACTGCAATCCAGATTCATTACTCTCGACATTCCGTGTCTAGTTCCTGTAATATTCCCCTGGTAGCCGACACCGTCATTTGTGCGCAGCAGGGCGAGTGGTCGGTAACTTCGAGACCGACGGTTCGATCCCCGCCCAGCCTCGAGCATTCGTTATATTTTTCTGACTACGTCAGTTGGAGGTACGCTCCATGATCTTGGGCAGGGTGGGGAGGTTGCATTGTTGGCTGTAAATTCGGAGATATCAAATGAATCAAATTAGCCACATAACGAATGCTTGATAAGAACAATGTTTCTTGTTGGGAATCGGTATCATCATACTATGGCAATGTGCAAATGATTTCTTATTAATAATAAAAACTGCAAACATATTTATAATTGGCCGTGCGGTTCTAGGCGCTGCAGTCTTGAACCGCGAGACCGCTACGGTCGCAGGTTCGAATCCTGCCTCGGGCATGGATGTGTGTGATGTCCTTATGTTAGTTAGGTTTAAGTAGTTCCAAGTTCTAGGGGACTGATGACCTCAGATATTAAGTCCCATAGTGCTCAGAGCCAAGGACAGGTTGTTCAAAATGGTTCAAATGGCTCTGAGCACTATGCGACTTAACTTCTGAGGTCATCAGTCGCCTAGAACTTAGAACTAATTAAACCTAACTAACTTAAGGACGTCACACACATCCATGCCCGAGGCAGGATTCGAACCTGCGACCGTAGCGGTCGCTCGGCTCCAGACTGTAGCGCCCAGAACCGCACGGCCACTCCGGCCGGCAGGACAGGTTGTGAGTCATGTAAGTCGATAGAGGCAAATGTACAGAGTCCGCACGCAGTTTTAATCTGCTAGGTACTTTCACGTCAGCGCACACTATGCCACAAAATGAAAATTTCATTGCCCGCATCTCGTGGTCGTGCGGTAGCGTTCTCGCTTCCCACGCCCGGGTTCCCGGGTTCGATTCCCGGCGGGGTCAGGGATTTTCTCAGCCTCGTGATGGCTGGGTGTTGTGTGCTGTCCTTAGGTTAGTTAGGTTTAAGTAGTTCTAAGTTCGAGGGGACTGATGACCATAGATGTTAGGTCCCATAGTGCTCAGAGCCATTTGAACCATTTTTGAAAATTTCATTCTGCAAACATCCTTCAGGCTGTGACCATGTCTCCGCAATATCCTTTCCTTCAGGAGTGCTAGTCCTGCAAGTTTCGCTGGAGAACTTCTGTGAAGCTGGGAAGGTAGGAGATGAGGTACTGGAGGAAGCAAAGCTTTGAGAACGCTAGGGTAGGTCAGCCGGTAGAGCACACGTCAGCGAAAGGCGAAGGACCCTAATTCCACTCTCGGTCCGGCACACAGTTTTAATGTACCATTAAGTTTCACCGTTCGTATTTAGTTTATTCAACACTGAGCCGTTACCGGCTTCGATCCAACAGAAGGCTAACCTCAGGACGACTAAACACACTTTATTTTATGCCTACAATATGGCCATGGCAATCAGATGTCGACAGTTTCCTGCGGTGGTCAATGTTTCTTGACGTAGTGGTACATGGAAAGATATTAACATAATCTCTTTTTTTTTTTTTTTGCATGTTCTAAGAACGAACTTCAGCAACATGCCGAGCTACAAGCGGTGAAGAATGTTATGACGCGCGATGTGGTGTGATTCGAGATTTAGTGTTTCTGCATTATTTTTTATGATGTACTGAAAATACTTGTACTCCTTGCATCTTGAAAATTTTTAGAATAAAACTGGCGAAAGTGCAAAAACATTTTGCGGGGCGACTGGGGTTAAAATCCCTATCTGGCCTTCTAGATTTAAGCTTTTTGTGGTTCCCCTAAATGTGTTAAGTCAAATTCCGGTATGGTCCAGTTGAAAAGGACACCACTGAGGTCATGCTTCATCTCCAGTGAAGCGACGGTGTCGAAATGCCTCACATTGGTCAGAACGAATATAATATCTAACGGTAGGTTAGCAAACAATGCGAGTTCCACTGCTTCCGGTACTACTTTCCAGCTGTGATTTCTCTTAAAATTGCATTTTCTGTTCTGCTGTGTTTGAGGGTGTTAGCGTACCGTAATACAACTTGAGACTTGCTACCCTACGCGAAGTAATTGAGGGGCTGAGAGTACAAGTCGTATAAGTGCTTACTGAAGCAAACTGAGTAAATCATTGCCAAAGTTAAGTTGCTATTTATAAATTATGTAAGTTCCTACCGGAACATCACATACTTTCTAATGATCACGTAGTCCATGTGTATCTGTAGGTGAGATTCGAGATTTAGTGCTTCTGCATTATTTTTTATGATCTATTTAAAATACTTGTACTCCTTGCATCATGAACCTTTTTAGAGTAAAACGGGTAAAAGCGCAAAACCATTTTTTTTGTGCTTTATTCTGGAGATTTTTTCTTGTACGATACACACAGTACAATACGTTCGCAATAAAACAAGAATATGTGTGTAATAAAGGCAACATTAATTCATAAGCTGAAAATAATAGGTAAATAGCAAATAAATAAAAATACCAACATGGAAGTATGTTGGTGTGGTTCCAACATTTACGAGGTTTTTATTCACCGTCACGTTCTATAATCCTCTCACAGTCAGTGCCTTAATATAGAATCAGAATAATTTTCTTCCGTGTTATCTCTTGAGGAATATCCTTCCTGGGCCAAACTCCTCACGCTTTATTGCTGTGTTGTGCATTTTTCAGCCTTACTCGTCCCCTTCTTCGACCACGTCCTCTTCATATAGAACTCATGAGAAATTTGAGGGGGGGGGGTGTTATTTATTTTCTGACGATTTTTCCACTTCTTAAATTTTATTTCTTATTCATCTTGATGCAAAGGCTGTAGAGGAGGTATTGATGGGGACCAATACTGCGCCTCCTAAAATCTGCTTCAATAAACTCAAGATAGTCGAACTGCAGTCGCCGGCCGCGGTGGTCTCGCGGTTCTAGGCGCGCAGTCCGGAACCGCGCGACTGCTACGGTCGCAGGTTCGAATCCTGCCTCGGGCATGGATGTGTGTGATGTCCTCAGGTTAGTTAGGTTTAAGTAGTTCTAAGTTCTAGGGGACTGATGACCACAGCTGTTAAGTCCCATAGTGCTCAGAGCCATTTGAACCATTTTTTTTGAACTGCAGTATTAGAGGACTTTCTTTGCTGATTCTGATACTACTAATATTCATCCATTATATTTTGTTTCCTTGAGCGTCTTTAGAAACTTTGTCCTTCGCTGTGGAACCCATGGCTTTAACTGAACGAAAGTTTTCTATTCTTATTTCCACTACGGACACTTTCCGCTGACCTCCTTCACGGCTTCCGTCCTATGTTAGGGAACAAATACATATTTCAAATGTTTCTTTGCATTATCAAATTCCATGTATGTATGGCCAGGTTCAAGGAACTTGTGACCTGTTATGTCAGTATGCTGATTTTGTGTCGTGTAGGTCAACTATTTCAAAATAGGGCCTATTTAAACATGCGTTAAATATTACTATAGGTAAACTTGAAAGTTTGTAAGTACGACTGAAACTCACGAGTGAGGCGTGCGACCACTTTTAATGATTTTGAGTGTGATTCTAAAAAAAAACTGATAGATAGCAAAAAGTAGTCATTAGCTATTAATGGAATTCCTTTATTTTACTGACGCGTTTCGGGCGTGATCCATCGTGAGACAACCTGCTAAATTAATAACACATGTCTACATTACATATGTGAACACATGCTCAAACATGTATATACAAACAACATGGTTTGAACTAAAATTCGTAATTTTTTAAAGCTCAAATATTGGACTACGGCATTACTTTTAGAAAAATATATACCTGAAGCTTCGTTAAAGAACCAATTCTCCTTTCGTCCACCATTTCAGTTGAACCAGTTGTATTCAGTCCTGGCATTGGCTTAGTCTAAACTTTATCATCATAGAGTGGAGAACTATGCAGGAAATCACTTTTAGGTCTACTCCCTTTACTCTGAAGAGATCCACACTTTAACTTAAATGTGTGCTTAGAACATTTCCATGTCACTTGTACCACTTGTTCTCTCAGCCTCTGCATTCTGCTATGCAAATATCTCTGGCAGAGAGGTGAGGGCTCGTAGTCTCCACCAGCAGAAACTTTGGCACGAAGACAGTAGGAAGTCCGGAGATTCTGCTGTGTTTTGGCAACCTTAGAACACAACTTGCGATTAAGATCTTCCGTGGGACAGCCTGAATCAAATGGTTTGGCACAAAGCCGCATTCCTGCCGTAACTCGGAAGACATAGATATTCATTTAACGGCGACACAGCGTCGATTAATGCTTTTTATAGCAATATTTACGAGACAGTAAGCCATTTGAAACGGATTTCCGTAACAGCCACAGGCCTGCTACGTTGGCTCTCGACATCGCGCATAATACATGCAAAGCTGAAAATAATAGCTGCCTTACTCTATCCACTACTGTCTTCGTAAGTGAGCTCGCAGTAAGTGATACCTGGATTGATTAAAGGTTTAGTGTAAACCTACTGAAAATTGAAAGAAATCGATGAATGCAGTTGTTATTTAAAATTACAATGAGAGTAACGAACGTTCCGTCACAGATATTTCGCTACCTACATATGCTAACTCCACGACCGTATACTGGAGAAAACTGATACGCAATATACCAAGAATTGATAAGAATCCTCGTAACCTATTGCATTGCAGTTCCGTAGCAGCTCAGACACGGAGCTCGTCATACAACGACCTGCCGAGGAGCGATGGGATGCAATTTTCGTAGTTGCACTAAAGAAGAGCAGCCATTGGTCACAAGACCGAGTGCGGTATATCATTTAGAGTAGTGCAAAAATACCTTGATTGGTTTTTGGAATGGTGGTAGAAGGTTCTACGGAGCTATGACTCATGGTGCATGAAGTGACACTAAAATTTATGTAACTGGAGCTGACGACCGCCTGGGCTGCGTTTTTCACCACAAGTCTGTTGTAGCAACAGTGGCATTCAGCAGTTCGTGATCTGAGGCTGCGGCCTCTGATCATGGCAAAATGAATGCAGGTGTTCATGAAACATTTTAGAAAACAAAATATTTCCCATACTCTTCGGCTAGAGTTTTTAAACTGATCTTACTTGTATTTAGGCAATATTCACTTCACAAAGTACGAGGGCTTGTCGAAAATTAATGCCTTCGAAATTTTTATTTGTTTACTCTTAAAGCTTTTTAAACTAAAAGAAATCAGCTAAATTTCGATTACACGATAAGTCACACAAATCTGAGAGCTGTAAATTCAACTAAATACTTAGGGATTACAATTACAAACAACCTAAATTGGAACGATCACATAGATAATATTGTGGGTAGAGCAAACCAAAGACTGCGATTCATTGGCAGAACACTTAGAAGGTGCAACAGGTCTACCAAAGGGACTGCTTACACTACGCTTGTCCGCCCTATTCTGGAGTACTGCTGTGCGGTGTGGGATCCGCATCAGGTGGGACTGACGGATGACATCGAAAAAGCTCAAAGAAGGGCAGCTCGTTTTGTATTATCGCGAAATAGAGGAGATAGCGTCACATACATGATACGTGAATTGGAGTGGTAATCATTAAAACAAAGGCGTTTTTCGTTGCGACGGGATCTTCTCATGAAATTTCGATCACCAGTTTTCTTTTCCGATTTGCGAAAACATTCTGTTGGCACCCACCTACATAGGGAGAAATGATCATCACGATAAAAATAAGAGAAATCAGGGCTCGCACGGAAAAATTTAAGTGCTCGTTTTTCCCGCGTGCCGTTCGAGAGTGGAACGGTAGAGAGCATGAAGGTGGTTCGCTGAATCCTCTGCCAGGCACTTTATTGTGAATAGTAGAGTAATCACGTAGAAGTAATCCCGTAGATGTAGATTTAGATGTAAATAAAATAAACTTCGTTAGTATTCTTCATCTTTATTTTTCATGTCTACACATTTAGTTCTCAACACAATCACCTCCCAACGAAAGACCAGTTCGTTGATACAGTCACTGTAGAATGTTCGACTTTGTTGACGGAACCACAACCTCACCTCTGCTTGCACCGATTCATCACTATCACTTCAGTGGTCTTCCTCCTCCTTGCTTTCTTGAGTATTGGTGTAATCTGTCCAACTTCGCAATCTATAGGTACGGATCTTCCGGATAGCGACTGGTTGTGTATGATTGCTAACTATGGAGCTATTTTATCAGCACACTCCGAAAGGAACCTGACTAGTATGCAGTCTTGACCGGAGGGCTTGTCTTTGTTAAATGATTCAAGCTGCTGTGCTGCACCGAGGATATCTACGTCTAAGTTATTCATTTTGGGAGTCATTCTTGATTCGAACTATGGGATGATTATTTCGCGGATTCGAACTGCGGAATTATTATTTTCGAAAACCGTTTAGCACCTCCGCTTTAGCGTCACTTTTATCAGTAATATCACGATTGTTATTGCGCAGAGAAAGTACTGATTGCGTTTTGCGCCGGTGTACTTTACATACTACCAGAATCTCTTCGTGTTTTCTGCTAAGCTTGTAACGAAAATTCGCCATTTCTAGTAAATCAGGAGATAGAAAACTGGCGTTCTACGGATCGGGCAGGTAGGTTAGAAAATTTAAAAAGGGAAATGGATAGGTTAAAGTTAGATATAGTGGGAATTAGTGAAGTTCGGTGGCAGGAGGAACAAGACTTTCGGTAAGGCGAATACAGGGTTATAAATACAGAATTAAATAGGGGTAATGCAGGAGTAGGGTTAATAATGGATAAAAAAAATAGGAGTGCGGGTAAGCTAATACAAACAGCGTAGTGAACGCCTACTACAGTAGTACAAGTTTATATGCCAATTAGCTCTGCAGTTGACGAAGAAATTGAAGAAATGTATGATGAAATAAAAGAAATTATTCAGATAGTGAACGGAGACGAAAATTTAATAGTCATGGGTGACTGGAATTCGTCAGTAGGAAAAGGGAGAGAGGGAAACATAGTAGGTGAATATGGATTGGGGGGAAGAAATGAAAGCGGAAGCCGCCTTGTAGAATTTTGCACAGAGCAAAACTTAATCATAGCTAACACTTGGTTCAAGAATCATAAAAGAAGGTTGTCTACCTGGAAGAATCCTGGAGATACTAAAAGGTATCAGATAGATTATATAATGGTAAGACAGAGATTTATGAACCAGGTTTCAAATTGTAAGACATTTCCAGGGGCAGATGTGGACTCTGACCACAATCTATTGGTTATGAACTGTAGATTAAAACTGAAGAAACTGTAAAAAGGTGGGAATTTAAGGAGATGGGACCTGGATAAACTGTCTAAACCAGAGGTCGTACAGAGTTTCAGGGAGAGCATAAGGGAACAATTGACACGAATGGTGGGAAGAAGTACAGTAGAAGAAGAATGGGTAGCTCTGAGGGATGAAATTTTGAAGGCAGCAGAGGATCAAGAAGGTAAAAATACGAGGGCTAGTAGAAATCCTTGGGTAACAGAAGAAATATTGAATCTAATTGATGAAAGGAGAAAATATAAAAATGCAATAAATGAAGCAGACAAAAAGGAATACCAACATCTCAAAAATGAGATCGAGAGGAAGTGCAAAATGGCTAAGCATGGATGGCTAGAGGACAAATGTAAGGATGTAGAGGCTTATCCCACTAGGGGTAAGATAGATACTGCCTACAGGAAAATTAAAGAGACCTTTGGAGAAAAGAGAACCACTTGCATGAATATCAAGAGCTCAGATGGAAACCCAGTTCTAAGCAAAGATGGGTTTGGACAAGAAGAGAAGCTTTCGAAATGTGGTGCTACAAAAGAATGCAGAAAATTAGATGGGTAGATCATGTAACTAATGAAGAGGTATTGAATAGGATTGGGGAGAAGTTTGTGGCGCAACTTGACTAGAAGAAGGGATCGGTTGGTGGGACATGTTCTGAGGCATCAAGGTATCACCAATTTAGTATTGGAGGGCAGCGTGGAGGGTAAAAATCTTAGACGGAGACCAAGAGATGAATACAATAAGCAGACTCAGAAGGATGTAGGTTGCAGTAGGTACTGGGAGATGAAGAAGCTTGCACAGGATAGAGTAGCGTGGAGAGCTGTATCAAATCAGTCTCAGGACTGAAGACCACAACACAACAACAACAAAGTCAAGCCTCATTCATGTCGCATCGACTAGAATATGCCAAACAGTCCTGCCATCAATGTCACGAATATACAAACAATTTCCCCGTATTTCAAACCAAACTGTAATTTTCTATCTGCTCTCAGTTGTGAGAAATAAATTCCGAGACGGCAGAGTTTGTACGTACCTCGTAAAAACTACACTACTGGCCATTAAAATTGCTACACCAAGAAGAAATGCAGATGATAAACGGGTATTCATTGGACAAATATATTATACTAGAACTAACATGTGACTTCACTTTCACGTAAATTGGGTGCATAGACCCTAAGAAATCACTACCCTGAAAAACCACCTCTGGCCGTAATAACGGCCTTGATACGCCTGGGCATTGAGTCAAACAGAGCTTGGATGGCGTGTAGATATATAGCTGGCATGCAGCTTCAACACGATAACACAGTTCATCAAGAGTAGTGACTGGCGTATTTTGACGAGCCAGTTGCTCGGCCACCATTGACCAGACGTTTTCAATTGGTGAGAGATCTGGAGAATGTGCTGGGCAGGGCAGCAGTCGAACATTTTCTGTATCCAGAAAGGCCCGTACAGGACCTGCAACATGCGGTCGTGCATTATCCTGCTGAAATGTAGGGTTTCGCAGGGATCGAATGATGGGTAGAGCCACGGGTCGTAAAACATCTGAAATGTAACGTCCACTGTTCAAAGCGCCGTCAATGCGAACAAGAGGTGACAGAGACGTGTAACCAATGGCACCCCATACCATCACGCAGGATGATACGCCAGCATGGCGACGACGAATACACGCTTCCAATGTGCATTCACCGCGATGTCGCCAAACACGGATGCGACCATCATGATGCTGTAAACAGAACCTGGATTCATCCGAAAAAATGACGTTTTGCCATTCGTGCACCTAGGTTCGTCGTTTACACCACCGAAGGCGCTCCTGTCTGTGATGCAGCGCCAAGGGTAACCGTAGCCATGGTCTCTGAGCTGATAGTCCATGCTGCTGCAAACGTCATCGAACTGTTCGTGCAGATGGTTGATGTCTTGCAAACGTCCCCATCTGTTGACTCAAGGATCGAGACGTGGCTGCACGATCCGTTACAGCCATGCGGATAAGATGCCTGTCACCTCGACTGCTAATGATACGAGGCCGTTGGGATCCAGCACGGCGATCCGTATTACCCTCCTGAACCCACCGGTTCCATATTCTGCTGACAGTCGTTGGATCTCGAGCAACGCGAGCAGCAGTGTTGCGATACGATAAACCGCAATGGCGATAGGCTACAATCCGACCTTTATCAAAGTCGGAAACGTGATGGTAGACATTTCTCCTCCTTGCACGAGGCATCACAACAACGTTTCACCAGGCAACGCCGGTCAACTGCTGTTTGTGTATGAGAAATGTGTTGGAAGCTTTCCTCATGTCAGCACGTCGTAGGTGTCACCACCGGCGCCTACCTTGTGTGAATGCTCTGAAAAGCTAATCATTTGCATATCACAGCATCTCCTTCCTGTCGGTTAAATTTCACATCTGTAGCACGTCATCTTCGTGGTGTAGCAATTTTAATGGCCAGTAGTGTTGATCTCTGCTTCATTTCGTTTAATGCGACGTGCACGCTAGTTGGTCTAGTTTGACAGAGACTCTGGGAGCGGACGGCTAGACGGGTGAGGGCACGGGGAGTGTGGGGCCACGCCCTGGCGGAGTGCAGTGGAGCGCAGAGCGCGGAGGCGGCTGCTGCGGCAGCGGCTCCTGCTCCGGCCCCGGGCTGCGGCGAGTGTGCTCTTCCCGCTCCACCAGCCGCGTGAATAATCAACGCTGAGTTCGCCTCCGGCTCATTAACTATACAGCCGGCTGGCACGGCGATGCATAGCCGCTAAAACACTGCCGGCGGCTGCGCGCGGCTCCTGCTCTCGCCCGCTGCGTGCAGCCGTCTCACACTGGCTCCGCTTTTTCTGCGCGTCCGCTGATGCTGTGAAAAGTCTACAGGCCTTGTGCATTTGTAGCACCAACGCTGTAATCTAGTGATCTTTTTAAGTTCTTGTTTCCCACCGTTTACAAAACGTTGTCACCATCTGTCACTGTTACACTTACAGTGGATTGGGGGAAATACCTATGGGGCAATTTTCCTTACCTTCCGGTGCCACACGAACTTTGAAACTTCCCCTTAGAAAAATTAATGAATGATAGTGCTGATAAACCCATTACGTTAATTGATTTTCAAACAGCTGAGCAGAACTGAACGTACTTAGACATTTCGCTCGCTACGGTTTCGCAGGTTCGAATCCTGCCTCGGGCATGGATGTGTGTGATGTCCTTATGTTACTTAGGTTTAAGTAGTTCTAAGTTCTAGGGGACTGATGTCTGTAGCAGTTAAGTCCCATAGTGCTCAGAACCATTTGAACCATTTTTTACAACGGCTACCTGAATGTATGAGTAGCTCAGAATTTTATATTGTTGGGTGAATACTAATTTTCCGTCACATAACACTTGCAACTTTATTTGAAAGGGAAATGTGTTGAAAAGTTTCGCCAATATGTATGCTACCACTAATTTACAAGACTTACTGAAACAGTACTAAAACGAAAAAAAAATCTTATTTGGTTACAAGCCTAACTGTTTCTTTCTACTCTGTCTCGATTGTCAAGCGGTAAAATTTTTCGTTCAGTCTAAGCTTTCCTTAAGTTTTTGTCGAGTATTTTCTGTACGTTCGGAATCTAAAACTGCTTGTATGTTCTGCTTGCTCGCATAACGATTCCATCCACCATGAAGATGGGACGTCACATACTGCACGGTGAAAACAACCATTTGAGGAAGCATCTGGGCAACTTCCTTTTGCCAGTGCGAAAATAAATAAAGAAAATGGGAAGTGATTTTTAGGTTTCTTTAAATTTAAAAAGCCTTTTATATTCTTCGTGTGGATGAATTTCATTAAATAATCACCGATTGAATTTTTTTAATTTTTTTTAATTTACGCATATATGTTTCGCCATGTCATATCAAGCCTCTTCATTGGGTTCTATAATCAACAAGACAGGATGAATGTCTTATAATGTGTGTCGGGTCTTATGTGAACATTACAATCGTAATGCTTACCAGGAACAGCTAACCGGTAATAAAATTATAAGGGGACGGTCACACTATCTAGTCACTTTGACATAAATGGTTGTATTTTCATAATTCTGTTCAGGCTCTTCACCAATAAGGCTGTAATAAAATAATGACGCCGGCCGCGGTGGTCTAGCGGTTCTAGGCGCTCAGTCCGGAACCGCTCGACTGCTACGGTCGCAGGTTCGAATCCTGCCTCGGGCATGGATGTGTGTGATGTCCTTAGGTTAGTTAGGTTTAAGTAGTTCTAAGTTCTAGGGGACTGATTACCGCAGATGTTAAGCCATTTGAACCATTTCAGAAAATAATGACGCACATATAAAGGAAACTGGGACTGGGACGTTTGATAAACTGCTTGACATTCAGTATTCATTGC
The DNA here is from genome assembly GCF_023898315.1 of Schistocerca nitens. Lineage (NCBI taxonomy): Eukaryota > Metazoa > Arthropoda > Insecta > Orthoptera > Acrididae > Schistocerca > Schistocerca nitens. Next base: position 374,217,219 of record NC_064614.1, on the reverse strand, counting down.
TATTTCTTTTCTAAGTGTCTTATCGTTTCCATTTACTTTACAAGATCATGAATAGTTACAACAACACATATCCATTGTAGTCCTGCAGACAATATCACTATTCCATGCTGAGAAGGGCACGAGGCATCACCACCGCGAGCCGTTTTGTAGCTGTCTGAAACTGGAAATGCTTGTCTGTATCTGTGTTTTTCTTTATAGAGGAATACTCGACATTTCCGTTTTAGCTGAACTCCTGTTTTCGTTAACTATAGGTATTTCTGCGTTTTGACATCTCGTAAGTAAAGTTGAATTAGTTATGTATGCTTCTTGGCTACTATAAACTATTGATGAACCACCATAAAAATGTTGTGTCTAACAATTTCGAATTCGTAAAACTCATGTAAATAAAGGATCTGAAATTATTAATCTCGAGGTTTTTAGAATCGCAATCGCAGAGCGAAATGTAATTCTTATGTAGAAGTCCGCCGTCATAACGGAATCAGCTTCTTATGGATGCAAAAGGTTTCTCTTCTCAATGTGAGTTCTGTAATACTAGTCTGTGCTTATAGAAGGAGTAAAAACAGAGGAACGAATGGCATTAATGCTTCCATTTGTATGCTAATGTTCCTGCAACTAGCAATTAACATTGCTGCAGGTACTATTATTACTTCACCGACATCGATAGCTTTTAAAAGCTGAATATCTTCTTGAGGAGCATTTGATTATTAAAATTAGTCCATCTCAAACAAAGGGAAAAGCAGGAAACCGTGTCTTTAATGGATGTGGTATCAGTTACAGCGATTTAGAAACTTTGTTTCGAAAGAAAGATTATAAAGCACAAACTATGTCCCGCGGTGTTACCCCCTGTTAAACAGCAGTTTATAAAAAAAATGTTAATACTGAGACTCAATATACAGGCGTACGCGCAATTAAAAAAAATTCTCTCTTGGAAGTTTCGGAGCGCGCACAACTTGCGGTCCAGCAAACCGCGACATCGGAAAAAAAACACAAAATTTTGAGACGATGGGGTAAACTGACAGAATTCATGCCGCTCGCAACTCAATCTTTTACTCCTCGGATAACATTTTAAACCGTCCAAGTAGCAAATTACAAAATGTACAGGAATATTTTTCCATACTTAAAAATTAAATTTGATTTTCAAACCTACTGCTTACTTTTTTATACGGCCGTAATTTCAAATGTGTGGTTATGTAGACTGGCCTACTCTTATGCTTTGTATGGTCTGCCACAACGTCACGCCACACGTTGTTCAGCTCTCTTTATTAACTGTTCGCTGGAGGCGTGACACCAGCACTGTCGAATTACATTATTGTGTCCATCTCTCAGTTGTCACGAATACATCCCGGCGTTCACGATACACGTCACTTTATGTACGCTACCGTGATCAGTATACAGGACGCACCAGGAAATGTTTTCCAAGGCGAATGCCTAGAGAACGTTGCCTGCCATTATAAGTACTGTCAACAGTGAAGTACAGACAGATGGTGTTAACCGTATGGAAATGTTATTCGTGATTATTATGTAGTTCACTTATTGCGTTTAAGAAAATGTTAATTGCGAAACACATTTTACAGCACTGGGTACTGTGTACGTATAGTAGAACCGTCAGAGACGATGATTGTATCAACATGACAGTGTACCCTGTCATAAGTAGCATGTGTGAGGCAAAGATTCGTGCGTAATAACTCTCCCGAAATGGACTAACCTGCTCAGTGGAACACCTTTGGTATGAATTAGAACGTCCGCGTCGATCCAGAAATTAGCCCGCAACATCACCAGCTTCTCTGCTTTCAGCTCTTGAGGAAGAATGGGCTGCCATTCTTCAATAGACATGCAGACAGCTAATTGAATGCATTAAATGAATTCGCAATTGTGAACAATGTCAACCATCAGCTGTAGAATGGAATGGCGACAATGAAAATTATGCATATCCAAAGGAACTTAACATCGTAATCAGGATAACACGGGCACTGCGATATCTATCTGCAGATACCGGACAAGCGACTTCCAGGTACAAGGTCTGATCTTGTATGGTGCAATATTTGTGGTTTACTTATTCTAGGATTGAAGACAACTGTGTAAGTTGAAATGACATGTTTAACGTCACAATATTAGCACAAACACACACGCTTTTACACAGTTTTCAATGTGACAACAAAAAACACTTGTCAGGATAACGCATCTCGTCAACATCAAAAAGTGAAATAATCCTAAACACAACAACATTAAATATTAACTCTCAGAAGGTTAAATTTTCCTAAACACGACAATATTAAAGTTTAACTAGAAGTTTCTCAGAATTGTTCCTACACTTACGTTATGATGTTGGTCAGTACTACGAAAATCGTCCGATTCCGGTTCAAAGTTCGGTACTATTTTTAGGATGACATTCAAGTCTACGGTGGATGGTTAGTTACGTTGCAAATTGAGCAAAAGATTACCCAAGGTCGCTCGAGTTTACAGTGCACGCAAGCTGGTGAACCAACAAGTTTACACCTCTGCACGCAGTATTTACCTTAAGCTGCGATGAGCTGTCGTCTGCTAGGCCGCTCTCTTCCGCTGAAATTCCTATAAAACTAATTAAACCTTCGCTGGATTTTCCATCAGAAACTTTCCCTATGTTTCTCGTTATGTGAGAGAATATGTAGTTGTCCCTAGTCTTAGAATGTGGCACGTGGTTGGAGCAGTGTGCATATTATAATGCCCTCTCAGTTCTCGCAAGAACAATTAACTAATTGGCTGGTTCGTTTCTCCACAGTTGGAGCTAAACTTTGCCACAGCTAATTTATAGCTGGATATTAGCCGCTGTGAGCGCAGTGTCCACACAAATTACTCTTCTGCGTCGTAATGAGCGTTATGCACTCCGTTCTGCACTTGAAGCCAGTTCGGAGAAGAGTCCACAAAAATTTCTTTCTTGTCTTACTCATAGCCGAACTGTCCCCCTACCTAGGTTCTTTCATTTTTCACGTCACGTTTTTTCTTGACCAATAGGAGCATTCCTCTTATTTTGTGGAAACTCTCTGTACCAATCGCAAGGTCCCTACCATTAAATTGCGTCGAAACTTTGGCTCTTTTCTCCTTTATAGCACGTTTCCGCCAATCGGACGTTTTGTGACCGTTCCAGACACCTAAATGCTTACATTGACCCTTTCACTTGTGTACCACTCGCTGCACACGTGATCGAAAATGCGTCACTGGTCTTGTTTCGTACCCATTTGGAATTCCGAAATGCAGCTTTCTAAAAGCTTTCTTTCCTTTTCCCCCTCGGATTGGCTGTTACACTCGCTCTTACCATCTGAGTCACCTGCTCGGTCGTTGACTTTCCGCCTGGGACATCCCTTTAAGTGGTTTCCGCGCAACCCCCTGTAGCGTGGCCTTGTCTGTGTCGTCCCTCTGAATTCCAAACTAAAACGCCTCTCGCTTCTTGTTTCACCTTCCGCTCAGACATGCATTATTGGAACAGTGTGTTAATTACCATCGGTTGAATGTCAGCCCTTTTTGCATTACATACCGCAAGGCGAATTTGCTCATTACCGCCAAATTAAGTTAGGTGCCATATTCACCTTCCCACTGCGATGTACACAGTTCTCCATGTAAGGTGCAAATCTGACCTTCATTTATTCTGCCACCTTACAACCTGTATGGGAATATATATAATGGATGTACGAGTTCAAATGGTTCAAATGGCTCTGAGCACTATGGGACTTAACTTCTGAGGTCATCTGTCCCCTAGAACTGCTTTCATATGGCATCATATTTTGGGGTAATTCATCACTGAGGAATAAAGTATTTATTGCACAAAAGCGTGTAATCAGAATAATAGCTGGAGTCCACCCAAGATCATCCTGCAAAATTTATTTAAGGATCTAGGGATATTCACAGTAGCTTCTCAGTATATATACTCTCTTATGAAATTTGTTATTAACAACCAAACCCAATTCAAAAGTAATAGCAGTGTGCATAACTACAATACTAGGAGAAAGGATGATCTTCACTATTCAAGATTAAATCTAACTTTGGCACAGAAAGGGGTGAATTATACTGGCACTAAAGTCTTTGGTCACTTACCAAATAGTATCAAAAGTCTGACAGATAACCAACAAGTATTTAAGAAGAAATTAAAAGAATTTCTGAATGACAACTCCTTCTACTCCATAGAGGAATTTTTACATATAAATTAAGAAAAAAAAACAAAAAATATTAAAAAAATAAAAATAAAAAAATAAAAAAATAAAGAAAAACAAAAAACACAATAAAATAAAGTTATTATATTAACTTAAGTATGTTGTTAAATTAACCTAATTATGTCATGTATTGGAAAATTCGACTCGTTCCACATCATTACGAAATATCGTATTCATGATCCATGGAACTAGTATTAATCTAATCTAATCTAACTACTTAAACCTAACTAACCTAAGGACATCACACACATCCATGCCCGAAGCAGGATTCGAACCTGCGACCGTAGCGGTCGCGCATTTCCAGACTGTAGCGCCTAGAACCGCTCGGCCACCCAGGCCGGCAAAGGATGTACGAGTACATGTCATAGACGACATATGGGGGTTTGGTCGCGAGTCATACACACATAGCAAATTGGTAAGGCAACCGCTCGCACTAAGCGGGAAGTCCGGGTTTGTGTCCTGGCCTGCAGAAATTTTCATTGTTGTCATTCCATTCCACAGCTGATGGTCATCCTTATTCGCAACTGCGAATTCATTTCATTTATTTCACAGCAGCTGTAGTCGCCGCAGTGCCTGTTCCTTTGGACATGCAAGCATATTCTGAGGAACTTTGAGTCGTAATCAGAATAACACAGGCACTGCAATATCGTACGCGTTAATTGAATGTGTCTTCAGCAGTGTTCAAGCTATCATGAGGGCATAGGCCGCACACACCCTATGTTAATGTCCACTAATAGGTGTCCGGAAACAGTTGTTCAGGTAATGTACAGTAACATGTAAGCAGTCATGGAAAAAGTGGGCAGCAAAGTGAAAACAAGAGGCGGTTGAGAAACTGACGAAGAGCTCGCGTCACAGTGAGCACAGGTTGACGTGCGCTGCCTGGGCTGGGCCGCCACCCTCGGCAGCGCCTTGCAGGTGGCAGGCCGGCTGAGTGCTGGGGCGGCGGGCCGTGGTGTCGCGTGAGGGCCCTCGAGGCGCCGCCGCCGCAGACACGCCGCCCTCTGGACCGCCGCGAACACGTGCTATCTCCATCTGCCCGCCACGCCGCCTGCCAGCCGCTCACCGCACTGTCGAGTAACATTACTGTGACCAGCTCTCAGATGCATACCTTAAGAGCTACGAGCACTTCTTCAGTAGAAGACATGTATTTCATAGTAGCGAAGATAAACAAGTGTCAAGTGATCGTATGCACTGTAGAGCCCTCGTTCACTGGACATTTTTTTCTTGTTTTGGTACATGCTACCACATCTCAAAATACGGAAAGCAAAGGCCTTGAAGTACAAGACATTTGTTTCGCAAAACCATAGATGAAGTGTTCGTAACTGTTAGGAAGGCGTTTAGAGCCCTTTTTTACCAGACTTTTTTTCCTTCGGATGTTCGTTGCGCCCTGTCCCTGAATATTGACCATTCTTCCCGGCACACGGTGAAGAACTCCTAGTTCATACCTTACAGAGGAAAGGAACGACTAAGTGTCATCCTGTGTTAACATAACTCTGAAATTCCTTTTCTCGAATTTTCCGATTTTTGTATTTCTGGATTTTTAGTTGTGATGATCACTTATTAGATATGATGATAGTTAACTGCTATAAACCACCAAATATTATCAAGACATCTCATAGTAAAAGTATATTTTACTAGTGGAACGTATGTTCTAATTTGACTATCAATTTTCATCTACTAATAAGACATTTGCAGTAATATAAAAGGCGATAAAATAATAGTTCTAAACATATAGCCATTTGATTCATGCAATTTTTTGGTAAATATTGAGAAATACATCGGTACTTTATTACAGTTTCATTTTCCAGAATAGATACATCATGGACGGGTGACGCTTCTGTTTAATCGAGCTCCTGTATAATAAGGTTGACAGTTGTCCACATTCATACTCTCCTTAAGTAAGATGTGTGCTTCGTGCGTCCTGAGGATGTTTAATAGCCTGTCTGCCTTGTAAATTATTAGTAATAATAATAATAATGCCGGCCGGTGTGGCCGTGCGGTTCTAGGCGCTTCAGTCTGAAACCGTGCGACCGCTACGGTCGCAGGTTCGAATCCTGCCTCGGGCATGGATGTGTGTGATGTCCTTAGGTTAGTTAGGTTTAAGTAGTTCTAAGTTCTAGGGGACTGTTGACTTCAGATGTTAAGTCCCATAGTGCTCAGAGCCATTTGAACCATTAGCCAATAATAATAATAATATAATCATCATCTTGGCAGGAGAGAAACATAATCACTAGTTCTTGGACAGCTACAGCGCCCTCTGTCCGTGTGCAATGTAACCATTCCGGCAGTAGTTTTGTTTCATTTTTAGAAAAATCTGTAGTGTCTTTCTGCGCAGGAATTATTGTCGTTTCATTCCTCCTGTTACTTTGGGACATATGGTAAATCACCAGACTTAGATGTTTGTGACTGTGCAAGCTCGCGGTTTGTGTTTCTGTAAAGTTAATGTAATACAGTTAGTAGTCAGTGAAGTCACGAGCGACGCATAGGCAAGGCCTCGGTAGCACGCAGAGAGGGGCTATGTAGTAGCACACGCGTTGTTAGGTGGCCGCAAGAGACAGGTGCGCTGTGGAGCGAGGGCTGTGAGTGCGCCAGCAATTGTGTGGCCTCTGCTGGCAGCCAGGGAGGCGATGCGTCAGCAGATACACCACCTTACCCACTGCCAAACATATTCCCGCGTCGTGTTGGAGGTTCCGTTTATCCAGGCATTCAGCGAGCCCGCCAGTTAGGCCATTGTTAACATGCTATCTTAAAGGAAGGCCAATACTAATTAAAGTACACTACTGGCCATTAAAATTCCTACACCAAGAAGAAATGCAGATGATAAACGGGTATTCATTGGACAAATATATTATACTAGAGATGACATGTGATTACATTTTCACGCAATTTGGGTGAATTGATCCTGAGAAATCAGTACCGAGAACAACCACCTCTGGCCGTAATAACGGCCTTGATACGCCTGGGCATTGAGTCAAACAGAGCTTGGATGTCGTGTACAGGTACAGCTGCCCATGCAGCTTCAACACGATACCACAGTTCATCAAGAGTAGTGACTGGCGTATTGTGACGAGCCAGTTGCTCGGCCACCATTGACCAGACGTTTTCAGTTGGTGAGAGATCTGGATAATGTGCTGGCCAGGGCAGCAGTCGAACATTTTCTGTATCCAGAAAGGCCCGTACAGGACCTGCAACATGTGGTCGTGCATTATCCTGATGGAAATGTAGGGTTTCGCAGGGATCGAATGAAGGGTAGAGACGCGGGCCCTAACACATTCAAAGTGCCGTTAGTGTGAACAAGAAGTGACCGAGACGTGTAACCAGTGGCACCCCATACCATCACGTCGGGTGATATGCCAGTATGGCGATAACGAAAACACGCTTCCAATGTGCGTTCACCGCAATGTCGCCATACACGGATGCGACCATCGTGATGCTATAAACAGAACCTGGATTCACCGGAAAAAATGACGTTTTGCCATTCGTGCACCCAGGTTCGTCGTTGAGTACTCCATAGCAGGCGCTCCTGTCTGTGACGCAGCGTTAAGGGTAACCGCAGCCTTGGTCTCCGAGCTGATAGCCCATGCTGCTGCAAACGCCGTCGAACTGTTCGTGCAGATGGTTGTTGTCTTGCAAACGTCCCCATCTGTTGACTCAGGGATCGAGACGTGGCTGCACGATCCGTTACAGCAATGAGGATCTCGACTGCTAGTGATACGAGGCCGTTGGGATCCAACACGGCGTTCCGTATTACCCTCCTAAACCCACCGATTCCATGATCTGCTAACAGTCATTGGATCTCGACCAACGCGAGTAGCAATGTCGCGATACGATAAACCGCAATCTCGATAGACTACAATCCGACCTTTATCAAAGTCGGAGACGTGATGGTACGCATTTCTGATCCTTACACGAGGCATCACAACAACGTTTCACCAGGCAACGCCGGTCAACTGCTGTTTGTGTATGAGAAATCGGTTGGAAATTTTCCTCATGTCAGCACGTTTTAGCTGTCGCCACCGGCGCCAGCCTTGTGTGAATGCTCTGAAAAGCTAATTAATTGCATATCACAGCATCTTCTTCCTGTCGGTTAAATTCCGCGTCTGTAGCACGTCATCGTCGTGGTGTATCAATTTTAATGGCCAGTAGTGTATCTGCAATCAAATTCCGCGTCTGTAGCACGTCATCGTCGTGGTGTATCAATTTTAATGGCCAGTAGTGTATCTGCAATCATTCACAAGAGCTACAGTCGTGTTTAGAATTAGGCTGAAAAGTTGCGTGTACAAAAACAATGTATTCGACTCGGACAAGAGCCTTACTTTATGCTAAGGCTGTATCGGACCGATACTGGATATCGCTCTTCTCCGTTAGTCATCCCTGCATGGTTTGAATGCTGTATTTAAAGAACGCACGTATGTCTCAGCTCCCCGTCGGATATAAGTTACCTTATGGCATCATGTGTAGTGTTTATCGATGTCTGACTTCTGTCCACCTATATTAGAAATCCCTGACTTTTTCTGAGACCCAGTGGAGTACGGTAAATAATGCTATACGAGTAATTTAATCAAAACTAGCATGTAGTAAGCAAAATTTTCATAACAACAGACTCACGTTCTAAAGGCCATCGGTTGCATCGGTTGGAATTCTAACTTGCAATACCCAAGAAACCAACGAAAGCGTACGAAAAACTTTCTTTCGACTTTATTACACAATATACTGTTGTTAAAATAGTATTCCATCATTCATTTCTGTGGTATCCAGGGCAATGTTTAGATTACCAGAATTTCAGCTAGGTGCTGTAAATACTCACTGCTTTGTCAAACTGATGTAAATATCTGTGTTTCCAGTAGTGCATACGGCACATGGCACTGCAATGTAATTGTTACACGCACTTCCTTGGACGACAAACAACTCTAATAGTAGCTACACAAGTCTATTGATGATAACATAACACTTATTTAATAGCCACATGTTCCAAACACGAAAGGAACGTGATTAGCAGACAATAAAAAGAACTTATCCCGGATCAGTCATCACCGGCCGCTGTGGCCGAGCGGTTCTAGGCGCTTCAGTTCGGAATCGTGCTGCTGTTACGGTCGCAGGTTCGAATCCTGCCTCGAGCATGGATGTGTGTGATGTCCTTAGGTTAGCTAGGTTAAAGTAGTTATAAGACTAGGGGACTGATGACCTCAGATGTTAAGTCCCATACTGCTTAGAGTCATTTGAACCATTTGATCAGTCGTCACCCGACTCAACAACAGTCTACATCGGTTGCCAAACTATGGCAGTCTAATGTCAAAATCATGGTTGAGTAGAAGTTGGGAACCGAATGAAAAATGCTCCATAGCACAAAAAGACGAATACTTTCAGAGCAGAGAAAGAAATGTAAAAGAAAAGAACTAGCTTTTCGGCTTATCTTGCAGCTTCAAAGACATTTAAATCGAGACGACCTGAGGTAGTCGCGCTTTTTTTACGAGTTAACTCTACTTCCCCAGCGCAGTCAGTTTTCTTAGCTACAAAATGTTGGCAGATCTACGTCTTGCATTTTATGGGCTGAAGGCCCTCATCATGAGCCCAAAACCCAGAAGATCCGCCAGCATAGTAAACAATATGTATCATCACATGGCTCAAGAACATAAATGTAATACCTAAAGCCTTTTTTGGAGGGATAAAATTTCTGGGGATGGCATTGTTCCCGCGGGAGGGGGCGCAGGTTGATTTTTTCCCCGAGTAGACCGCAAACCCACCACTGTAACATCTATGATGGTGAAAGAACAAAGAGAGAGAAATTTATGTGCTTCTAGAGAGCGGTATGCATCTACAGTACGAAGTATGTGATAGTGGAGGTGCATCTGTAATAAGAAGTATCTCGAGGTGGGGATGCACGCATCCTAAACTTTAACGATAGGTTGTCATGTTACATTACTGCATGTTCATACGGCATGGCATCATATATGTATTTCTTTACTTGACACGGTGCATTATGTTACATGACATGGGTAATAATACTAAAAAGTAAAAAAGTGCGAATATGTAAAGATGTATTAATTTAATTTTTCGACCTGGAAAAAGATATTCGACAATGTAAAACGGTACAAAAGGTTCGAAGTTCTGAGAAAAATAGGAGTAAGCTATAGGTAGAGACGGGTAATATACAATATGTACAAGAGCCAAAAGCTAATAATAAGAGTGGACGACCAAGAACGAAGTGCTCGGATTAAAAGAGGTATAAGACAGGAATCTAATATTTCGACCCTGCTGTTCAATCTGTACATTGAAGGAGCAATGATGGAAATAAAAGAAAGGTTCAGGAGTGGCATTAAAATTCAAGGTGAAAGGACGTTAATGATTTGATTCACTGATGACATTGCTATACTGAGTGAAACTGAAGAACAATTACATAATCTTCTGAATGGAATCAACAATCTAATGAGTACAGAATATGGATTGAGAGTAAATCGAGGGAGACGAAAGTAATGAGGAGTAGGAGATATGAGAACAACGAGAAACTTAACATCAGGATTGATGATCACGAAGTAGATGAAGTTAAGGAATTCTGCTATGTAGGCAGCAAAATATCAATGACAGACGGAGCAAGCATGACTCCCATGGTACTAGAGGGCAAAAACTGTAGAGGAAGGCAGAGATTGGATTATATCCAGCATATAATTGAGGATATAAGTTGCAGGTGCTGCTCGGAGATGAAGAGGTTGGCACAGGAGAGGAATTCATGGCGGGCCGCATCAAACCAGTCGGAAGACAGAAGACTGATGACCCAAAAAAATATGTGGATTCCGCAAAAGCGTGTTTTCCTAGAAATCGAATAAAGAAATCGTTACGATTGCCGCTTATGTACCTATAAGGTAAAGGCTGTTCAATGGAAGCGCCCCTGTTGAAGCGACCAAGGCGTCTGACTGTGGTGGAGAAAATCTTTGTCCAATTTCAACAGGATTTCTGCACTTTTTCTCATTTTTTTTAAGTATCGGGATTGGCATGGACAGGAGGGTTAATATGGTAAGCAATAGGAAATTATGACAAGTAGGCAAATAACTTTCTCAGACGATTTGGATTAGTAAAGAAGCATAATTTTAACCTCGTTGCCGTACAATTGCTCTTTCAGTCACTCTGCTACATGCCCTCACTTTCCACGGAACAACTACATGGACAATATTTGTCATATAAACATTCGAAGCAAATATACTTGGAGCTCCAAGAACATCTAATGAATGCAATCTTCGCTTAGCTACATCGTTCCTTCCGAAGATTTGGCTTTCAGGAATTAATTTAATACATACTACACATATAGTAGCATCTCCTAAAACTTCGGTGCTGGAAGTTGATTATGAATTATGCTATGGATCGTTCTTGCATCCGCGCGGTTGTGCAATTCCAATTGGTTGTTCAGAAGCCCACTGCAATTTTGAAGCCTCCAAAGAAAGTTCTGCGCGCCATCTCGATGTCTCTGGTCCCTCGTGACGAACTGTCGGCAGTATTACCTGAAATTGTTTTCCTACAGTGAGACAATTTTAATTCTTTTATAAATCCAAGTTATTTGCGAAACTTACTTGCCGACTTTGGTATTACCGCTTATTGATAATATACCTATTTCGATGTGGAAAAAATACAAATAAAAAAACTGCAGAATGCTTTTGAGAATCGAACAAAGGTGTTCTGCTCCTCAGCCAGATGTCTCCGTAGCTGCGCTAGCTGCACTTTCATTGAAGAACGTTTATCTTATGGGTACATGAGTAGTAGTTTATTCCCTCGATCTGTAGGAAGATATGCGTTTGCGGACCCCAAATAAATGAAACAATGTTTGATTTTCAGTTATGCATAAATGCTGTCAATTTTGAGCCGATTGCGCGTTATGAAACCGGAAGAGTGTTGAGCAAAAAAAAAATCTTAGTCTTTTATTTTAGGTTTTACACGAGCGACCTGCCAAATATGTGCCGAAGCGGTTGGCCGTGCCTGAGACCTTCCCTTATTAGTGGTCCCTGGAAGCGAGCTCTCAACGCCGAGAAGAAACAGGAAATTAGCCGCATTGCTTACGCTCCTACAGAAACTGTGGCTCCGCCAGAGCAAACGTTGACACCATCTACGGCAGCATAACGTAGTGACGACGTACGCCGACCAATCAGAAGGCGTATAAGCAACCACAACAGTCAGCTTCTCCTGTCGAAGATGATGGTAATAATTGTCGAAAGCTTGAGGCCTTATTCAGTACTGACGCGCAGGAAGTCCGAAACTGTTTTACACGTCTACTGCTAATGCTTACAATTATTACGAAAATAGAACTTCTGTTATAACTAATTTTGATGCAGTTATTGTTCAACTGTCTTGTCTCACAGCAGGTGTTTGCACTTTACCTGATGAGAGTACGCTCTGCATCAGATTGATGATGCTCTCGCGTCCAGCATATTTTTCTACATCAGATCGCATGATAACAATCAGAACGCTGGTCTCAGCTATCACTTATTGTTATCGTGTCATGTCCTACGAGCAATACGTTACTGAGCGAAGTGACAGGACAGTTATGTCAATTCTTTCTCTGTACCTGAACTCTTTACTGGTTGTCTTTGTTCTTCTGCCTATTACAGCTACAGCATACTTTTACTGACGTATAACTGGCTAGAAGATTTAAAAATCTCACTCCCTCACTCTCACACAGTGGACGATTATTCCTCTTAAAACAGCAATAACAGGTGGTCCTTCCCCGCCGACCAGTTCTGTTAACATATATGGGATATATCCGATGCCCAGAAAGATAGCGGAGGAGTCCCATATTCGGCCAAAAACTTCTTAATTAAAGGCTCTCTTTTACATTAGAGAGAATTCGGAACGTTATGCATTAAGAGGAATCCCAGCTTTCATTGTAAGCAGAGTTGTGAAACTACCGTAGGCTGCCACAGACTATCATGATTAAGCGCACACTACGGTAGTTTTGCTAGTAGCTTAGATCAGTTAAGGTCGCAACCGCGTTATCTGTACATCAGGTGTGTTTCATACCTATCGGGCGTTTCCTCACTATAATAATTTTCTGTACGTATGTGATGAGTGTCTCACTACACTGAAGAGCCAATGAAACTGGTATACCTACCTAACATCGTGTAGGGCCCCCCGCGAGCACGCAGAGTGCCGCAACACGACGTGGCATGGACTCGACTAATGTCTGAAGTAGTGCTGTAGGGAACTGACACTCTAAATTCTGCAGGGCTGTTCATAAACCCGTAAGAGTACGAAGGGGTGAAGATCTCTTCTGAAAAGCACGTTGCAAGGCATCGGAGATGTTCGTGTCTGGGGAGTTTGGTGGGCAGCGGAAGTGTTTAAACTCAGAAGAGTGTTCCTGGAGTTGCTGAGGATATCCAAAGGGCCGAGTAACTAACGGAACGTTTTTATTCTACACAGTTATCCTCGTGTCTGTTGCTTAAAAGTAAACGGTATTTATAGCAAAACTGACAGTGTCAATATTTAATTCAGGTTTTATTCGAAAATTGTTTATTTGTAACGTGAAAAAGAGGGATGTTGTAGTAAAAACAAAGCCATACAAGTTTATCACGTAGCACATGAAACGCAATTTCCTCAACAAAAGCGTAAAAAAAAAGAACGCAAAACAAAAATGTATGAAACATGGCTTCAGTACTTCTCTCAACTTCTGTAAAACATATTTCTGACATTAAAAAAAAATGGTTCAAATGGCTCTGAGCACTATGGGACTTAATTCTGAGGTCATCAGTCCCCTAGAACTTAGAACTACTTAAACCTAACTAACCTAAGGACATCACACACATCCATGCCCGAGGCAGGATTCGAACCTGCGACCGGAGCGGTCGCGTGGCTCCAGACTGTAGCGCCTAGAAGCGCTCGGCCACTCCGGCCGGCATTCTGACATTCATAAACAGCTTCAACACTAATAACAACAGTCAACTCTTGCCTTTGATCTTGAAGAAGAATAATAGTATTTTATTGATTACAAAATAACAACCATAATTATTATTGCTATGTGCGATTAGACCCTGTTGGATCACGCAAAGCTTCTTGATTCTTTTTCCTTTTCTTCCACACTGCTCTAATTTTTTTGCATGGGCTCTCTTCCTTTTATCTGTCCATTTTGTTCCTGCTTTCTTCGGAGCTTCGTTCTCTGAATTAACTTCCCATTTGTCAATTTTCTACTTAAATACATTTCTGTCCAAAATATCTCAATAATTTACCTGAGCTTTTTGTAGGTCCTTTCTGACCCCTTGTATATAGGATATAGTTTTAAATCCTTCTAAGTATTTAAGAATTTTGTGCGTAAGTCTTGTTTTGGGAAGCCTAGAAACGTGCCCATAAAATTTTTATCGCCTTTTTCTAATGTGTGCTGCAAGGTTGGACCATTTCTCACTTGTTTGACGAGATTGTAGTCTATAGCCCTCTTCTGTTTTCTTTGGCCCTAGTATCTTTCTGATGATTTTACTTCTTCCTTTAATAAGTTTTCTAGGTCGCCTTTTATGTGGACTGTTTGGGCTTCACTGGCATACAGGACTTCAGATTATAATACTGTATTATGGTACTGTACCTAATTTTAGTGTTCTTGGGCAAGCATTTCTTATTGTATACCTTGTATGTTCTTCCATAGGCTCTCTTTAGTTTCTGGAGGCTAATGTTTTGTGCTATTTTCTTTCGCCCCGTAGGTTCAAGGACTTCATCTGAGTATTTAAAATATGGGACACTATTGGTATGACCGTTTTTTGAAGTGAAGTTTTGGGTGTCAGTTTTTGTGACGATGAACTCAGACTTTACGAAAGATATTTGCAGACCAAGTTTCTCTGCACATTCTCTAAGGGTCTCAACCTGTTCAATTGCTGTTGTCATACGCTAGTAAGGCTAAGTCGTCAGCAGAAGCTAAGCATGAAATTCTTATGCCATTCTTAACTCGCCCCGTGTGTATAGGTTTACAGCAGTTTTTATTCTTCAATTCCTTTCCCATTCGTGGATGCCCTTGTCCAGCACAAGGTTGAATAGGAGATGAGACAGACCATCACCTTGTCGGACGCCAGTTTTGACCAGGAAGGGCTCGAATATTTCACCCAACCATAAAATGGCTCTAAGTACTATGTGACTTAACATCTGAGGTCATCAGTCCCCTAGACTTAGAACTACTTAAACCTAACTAACCTAAGGACAACACACACATCCATGCCCGAGGCAGGATTCGAACCTGCGACCGTAGCAGCAGCTCGGTTCCGGACTGAAGCACCTAGAAACGTTTGGCCACAGCGGCCGGCTCACCCAACCATAATTTTCTATAATTTTATGTTTGTGCCTGTAAACTGTACATTCATCAAAAGTAACTGCCTTTCATTACATAAAACCGCAAAAGTTACGTGATCAGATAATTTTTATTACTCACAAAATGCAATTTATGTTCTGCAAGGATACAAAATATACAATGGAGTAACGCAGAGTGATGTGCGGTTTGATTTGCGGTTCTAATTATGGGCAAAACAAACAAAAGAAGGGAAGTCGTCGACTCCCAGTGTCTCTTACCCATCCATTTACGTTTCTTTCCCTATCAATGCTGTCACTACTACCAATGATCCTACCATTTAGTACGCCGTTTATATACTGTACCAAAAATACCGAACAGTACTTGGTAGAGCGCAACTCTAATTGTAACTATTTCGCCTACGTCTGTGTACCTCGGCGTACAAGCACGCTATACTGCGGAGCGCACGTATTTTCACGTTCACTTGCTTAGATATTTACGGTAGTTTCGTCACTCGGTTCTGCTTTTTCTAAAGCGTAGTAACGCATCACACTACGGTTCTTGATTTAATTTTGGCTCCAACAGTTCTGTCTTTTTTTTAATTTACTACGCTGCCAGTTTTTTGCTTTGCATTCACTGGCGCACGCCCGTCAATACCAGTGAGCGGCGTTATAGTGCGAGACAGCTGATGTGAGCTACAGGTACTGTCGACGGCTCGGTGGCGTTTTCAGAGCCTCCATTTCATCCGTAACTTTTGTGTCACTGTTGGGGCTATATGTCAGCGCCTCACAACAGCGCTTCTAAGTGTTAGCAGATACACACCTTTTCGGTAGTGTGAATAATCCTGGCGCATTTCTTCCATGCTCACTACCTGCTTCACAACGATGTAGTTAATTACTCCGTGCACTCACCGTCTCATTAAAGTGTCCACTTCCATGCGGCTGAACTTGTGTGCAAATAAGTTTTCGAAATGTAAAAGTTCACACACCACGCGGGCACGAGTTCGTATGTGCTTAAGCACATGCGTATCTTGAGGAAACTGCGGGGAACCACTGCTATACATCTCTTAATCTAGATCTGGATGCTTACTGACAAGGGAACCTCCCCATCGCACCCCCCCCCCCCTTCAGATTTTGTTATAAGTTGGCACAGTGGATAGGCCTTGAAAAACTGGACACAGATCAATCGAGAAAACAGGAAGAAGTTGTGTGGAATTACGAAAAAAATAAGCAAAATATACGAACTGAGTAGTCCATGCGCAACATAAGCAACATGAAGGATATTCTGAGCGGAGGAGCGCCGTGGTCCCGTGGTTAGCGTGATCAGCTCCGGAGTGAGAGGTCCTTGGTTCAAGACTTCCATCGTGTGAAAATTTTGCTTTCTTTATTCTCGCAAAGTTATGATCCGTCCGTTCGTTCATTGACGTCTCTGTTCACTGTAACAAGTTTAGTGTCTGTGTTTTGCCACCGCACCGCAAAACCGTGCGATTAGTATACGAAATGACGTGCCTCTCCAATGGGCACCGAAAACATTTGCTCGCAAGGTCATAGGTCAACCGATTCCTCCACAGGAAAACACGTCTGATATATTCTATACGACACTGGTGACGGAATGTGCGTCACCTGACAGGAATATGTTGTCGACCCATCTAACTTGTACACTTGCCGAATGGGTAAAAAGATTCTTCTACCTTGCCGATTTAGGTTTTCTTGTGGATGTGATAATCACTCCCAAAAAAGTTATGAAAACATAAGAGTTTGTCACATGAACTGCAACAAATGAATGCAACAGTTTCACAGTCGCACAGTTTTCCCTGTGCTCTGTCAAAACATGTTTTTAACGTTTTCAAATTTTTCCGTGTGTAGACCGTCAAATCCTGCATGTGTCCAAGCAAATCTGAACATGTCCTGGAATTCTGGAGAGCGAAGTTGATTATGTTTGAGTGCCTTAACTTTGATAATAGTCTGAAAATAAAAAATTTTTTGCTCGAGGGAGGCTTGAACCAAAGACCTTTCGTTTCGCAGCTGCTCACGCTAACCACGGGGCCACGGCGCTTCAGAGTTTACAGTGCCCTTGATGCTGACTATCTTTCACATGGACTACTCAGTTTGTATATTTTTCTTATTTTTTTCATATTTCCACACAACTTCTTCCTGTTTTCTCGATTGATCTGTGTTCAGTTTTTCAAGGCCTATCCACTATGCCAACTTGTAATTAAATCTGAGGGGGGTGCGATGGGGAGGTTCCCTTGTGAGTAAGCCGCCACCACACAGTTCACGGCAGGGGGGAGGGGGGGGGGAGACACCGGGCGGAGACATTGCGAACTCTCCTCGTACATCGACTGACTCTCAAATTTAATTAGTTTCTGCTCAGGTAAGTGTTCGTTTTTCTTCGCGCTTCGTTGTTTTGTGGTCTAAGTTTTATATATCTCTCTGAAGCTGTACCCTTACAGACCTCAAAAATTTACCGGTTTTGTTCGAGATATTCACAACGAGGACTCATTCTGTTTGTAAATGAGAACGGTCTACTTTTCCCAGATTATTTGATCAATTTCTGCACGATAGGACTACAAATACAATTACAGCTTTACTAACTGATTGTGTCTCTCGAGGGGAGGCTGCACTTCCAAAGTTACCAGATGGAGCGAAGTGTTCTCTCAGGGCTAATGTAGCATGCAATGCTAAGAACCCTCATATATTGTTGTTGTGGTGTTCAGTCCAGAGACTGGTTTCATGGAGCTCTCCATGCTACTCTATCCTGTGCAAGTTTCATCTCCGAGTAACTACTGCAACCCACATAATTCTGAATCTGGTTAGTGTATTCATATCTTGGTATCCCTCTACGATTTTTACCCTCCACTCTTCCCTCCAGTACTACATTGGTGATCCCTTGATGCCTCAGAACGTTAATTAAAAATGTTGACTCACAATGTTTCATAAAAATAACATGTTTCTACACTTAATTACTTATCGCACAAAATAAATTAAAATTTCATAGACATACGAAATGCCTTATTGTCAAATGAAAATGTTGTACGCATCAATAATACCGTTCAATCTCTACACGTAAGAAGTATTTTATTTTCTATTCTATGTTTTTCATTCTTATGCCACCGCCTCTGGATCACGGGGTCCCGGGTTAGATTCCTGGCCAGGTTGGGGATTTTTTCTGCCCGGGAACTGGGTGTTTTTGTTATCCTCATTATTTCATCATCATCATCATCTTCATTCATTCATTCATTCATTCATTCATTAAATTGTATTGAGTAAGGAATTTGGACTGTGCGAAAAATTGGGACTTTGCATGGGTGCTGATAACCGCGTAGCTGAGCACCCAACAAAACCAAACACCATTTACGTTTATTGTGAATACCCGCATTTCTATGCGTTCAGTAATTACAAACAGGCAGATGTTATTTTCATTAAAAATTCAGTATCTTTTTAACTAAGATTTCCATTTGTTAATTAATGTGAAATTTGAATAAAATTAAGTGTTAGTACCAACAAGATTCGTACGAATGACTTCACGCTTATCAGACTTCCTTGATACGCACCCAACCAGCAGCAACCACGTCAAAATGCTCGAAATGTTTTGCAGTTGACATCGGTCGGAAATGTTCTAATTTTCAAAGGCAATTTTGCTTTTCTGAGTTACGTCGCTTTGCTTTAAGAAATTTTTTTTAATAAATTACGTCACACTGCTTTAGAAAACTGATATGCTTTCAAATACTAAAAGTATGAAGAGTAGGCTGTGAGTTCTCCTTGTGAGATGTGAATAATGGTTTATAGGAGAGGCTTGAGGACGTTTGACTGCGGATATGAGCACGGTCTTTGTATTGTATTTGATGACTTCCAGCATACTATATACACATTACTTTGCGTATTAGGTTGCCGGTAGTCGGATGTTTCCATCGAGTTGTATTTTGCTGATTTTCAGCAATTGAGTGTTGCATATGTTCCTCCATCTCAGCGTGTGGGCATAGCGAGACCTTCCACTGTTATACTCTTTTTTGGTGGTGAAACTTATGCCCCTAACTCGCTGGAAAAATCAACCCAAATCACTTGAGGTGATTGCCTGTTGGTTCTTGGAAAATACAGCCCTCCAGTCCTTGTTCAATCAGGGGCTGCTCGCTATATTCCTTTCCTTCAGTACTCAAATCTGAATTACCGGATGAGGATTTAAAGCCTGCCTGACACCAATACGAGTTCATTTTCTTAACCACCTGTGCAGGTTTCTTTTGATTTTTGGCTACGTCGTGCTGTATGTTATACCGGATTGTGTGTGTGTGTGTGTGTGTGTGTGTGTGTGTGTGTGTGTGTGTGTGTGTAGGGAGGGGGGGTCAGTCTTCTGGCTGGTTTGATGCAGCCCACCACGAATTCCTCTCCTGCGCCAAACTCTTCACTTCAGATTATCACTTCCATCCTTCGTCCTGAACTACGAGGTGCATTCAAGTTCTAAGGCCTCCGATTTTTTTTTCTCCGGACTGGAAAGAGATAGAAACATGCGCATTGTTTTAAAATGAGGCCGCTTTCATTGTCAATACGACCCAGAGATGGCAGCACCGTACAGCAGATGGAATTTTACCGCCAGCGGCGAGAATGAGAACTGTTTTAAATACTTAAAATGGCGACGTTTTCCTTACTTGAACAGCGTGCAATCATTCTTTTCTGAATTTGCGTGGTGTGAAACCAATTGAAATTCATCGACAGTTGAAGGAGACATGTGGTGATGGAGTTATGGATGTGTCGAAAGTGCGTTCGTGGGTGCGACAGTTTAATGAAGGCAGAACATCGTGTGACAACAAACCGAAACAACCTCGGGCTCGCACAAGCTGGTCTGACGACATGATCGAGAAAGTGGAGAGAATTGTTTTGGGGGATCGCCGAATGACTGTTGAACAGATCGCCTCCAGAGTTTGCATTTCTGTGGGTTCTGTGCACACAATCCCGCATGACGACCTGAAAATGCGAAAAGTGTCATCCAGGTGGGTGCCATGAATGCTGACGGACGACCCAACGGCTGCCTGTGTGGCATGTTGCCAAGCAATGTTGACGCGCAACGACAGCAGGAATGGGACTTTCTTTTCGTCGGTTGTGACAATGGATGAGACGTGGATGCCATTTTTCAATCCAGATACAAAGCGCCAGTCAGCTCAATGGAAGCACACAGATTCACCGCCACCAAAAAAATTTCGGGTAACCGCCAGTGCTGAAAAAATGATGGTGTCCATGTTCTGGGACAGAGAGGGCGTAATCCTTACCCATTGCGTTCCAAAGGGCACTACGGTAACAGGTGCATCCTACGAAAATGTTTTGAAGAACAAATTCCTTCCTGCACTGCAACAGAAACGTCCAGGAAGGGCTGCGCTTGTGCTGTTTCACCAAGACAACGCACCCGCACATCGAGCTAACGTTACGCAACAGTTTCTTCGTGATAACAACTCTGAAGTGATTCCTCATGCTCCCTACTCACCTGACCTGGCTCCTAGTGACTTTTGGCTTTTTCCAACAATGAAAGACACTCTCCGTGGCCGCACATTCACCAGCCGTGCTGCTATTGCCTCAGCAATTTTCCAGTGGTCCAAACAGACTCCTAAAGAAGCCTTCGCTGCTGCCATGGAATCATGGCGTCAGCGTTGTGAAAAATGTGTACGTCTGCAGGGCGATTACGTCGAGAAGCAACGCCAGTTTCATCGATTTAGGGTCAGTAGTTAATTAGAAAAAAAATCGGAGGCCTTAGAACTTGAATGCACCTCGTATTTGCTGGATGTATTTCATTTTCTGTCTTCCCTTACAGCTTTTACTCTCTACAGTTCCCTCTGTTCCATGGAGATCATTTCCTGATGTCTCAGCGTATGTCCTGTCATTCTGTTTCTTCTTCTTGTCAGCGTTCCTTTCTTCGCCGATTCTGCGGAGAAACTTCAGGTTTCTCACCTTACCAGTCCACCTGATTTCCAACATTCTTCCGTCGTACCACATCTCGGAGCAGCACTTTCAACCTACGTCTTCAATTATATGCTGGATGTATTGAAATCTCTGTCTTCCTCTACAGTTTTTGCCCTCTCAGCTCCCTTCAGCAACATGAAAGTCATTCCCGATGTCTTCACGGATGTCCTGTCATCCTCTCCGATCTCCTTGTCAATGTTTACCACATATTCCTTTCCTCTCTGATTCTGCGCAGAACCACCTCATTCTTTACCTTACCAGTTTACCTAATTTTCAACAATGCTCTGCAGCACCACATCTCAAATTCTTCGATTCCCTTCTGTTACTGTTCGTACGGTGCTGTACTCCAAACGTATATTCTCAAAAATTTCTTCCTCAGATTAAAGCCTATGTCTGATAACACTAGACTCCTCTGGGTCAACAATGAGCTCCTTGTTTGTGCTGTTCTGCTTTTTATGCCCTCTATGCTCCGTGCATCATGTGTTATTTTGTTTCCAAGGTGGTAGGATTCCGTAACTTCGTGACCACCAATTTTGATGTTGAATTCGTCACTAGTCTCATTTCTGCAACTTCTCATTACTTCTGTCTTTTTCTTGTGTACTCTCAATCCATAGTCTATACTCATTAGACCGTTCATTCCATTCAACAGATCCCGTAATTCTTCTTCACTTTCACTGAGGATAGTAATATCATCAACGAATCTTACCACTGATATCCTTTCATCCTGAATTTCAGTCCCACCTTTAAACATTTCTTTTACTTCTGTCATCGCTTTTTTACGTGTAGGTGCGATAGACTAAACTCCTGTCTTACACCCTTTTTAATCCGAACATTTCATTGTTGGTCTTAGTATCTCGTTGTTCTTGGTTCTTGTACATGGTGTATGTTACCCATCTTTCCCTGTAGCTTACTCCTACTTTCTCAGAATTCGGAAGATATTGCGTCATTTTACACTGTCGAACGACTTTTGTAGATCGACAGGTCCTAGGAGCGTATCCGGATTTTTTCTTTTCTTGGTTCCATTATCAGGCGCAGAGTCGGAACTGCCTCTCTGATCTTTTTGCCTTCGCTAAACCCCAACTGATCGTCATCTAACAGATGCTGAATTTTTTTCTACTCTTCTGTACACTGGACAGTACGAGTAGTCGCAGGGGTTCGGCTATGTGCTACGAATGGTGGTCATCACTGGAACAACCGGTTTTTGGTTATGTTGAATTTTCAGTGCCAGTTTAACCTCAGTGTTAAAACTGTTCAAAATAACCGGTTTCTGAAATAAACGACTTTCGATTTTTTATTCCTATTATTTCCTGTGATAAACGTAGAAATCTAAAAAGGATTTAAGAACTTTAACTCCAATTTCAAGACACATAGACTGTGTGATCAAAAGTATCCGGACACACCCAACAACATACGTTTTTCACATTAGGTGCATTGGGCTGCCACCTACTGCCAGGTACTCCATACCAGCGATCTCAGTAGTCATTAGACATCGTGAGAGAGCAGAATGGGGCGCTCCGTGGAACTCACGGACTTCGAACGTGCTCAGGTGATTCAGTGTCACTTGTGTCACACGGCTGTACGCGACAATTCCACACACACAAAAATTCCTAGGTCCACTGTTTCCGATGTGATAGTGAAGTGGAAACGTGAAGGGACACATACAGCACAGAAGCGTACAGACCGACCTCGTCTGTTGACTGACAGAGTCCATCGACATTTGAAGAGGATCGTAATGTGTAATAGGCAGAGACATCTATCCAGACCATCACACAGGAATTTCAAAGTGCATCAGGATCCACTACAAGTACTATGACAGTTAGGCGGGAGGTGAGAGAACTTGGATTTCATGGTCGAGCGGCTGTTCATAAGCCTCACTTGACACCGGTAAATTCCAAACGACGCCTCGCTTGGTGTAAAGAGCGTAAACATTGCGTCGAATGTTAATGGTTGAATACTACTTAAAATCAACAGTGTTCTCGTACTGATTCTAAATTTTTTGAAATTCTGCTCAAAAATCACGTTGTAATCTAGGATCACACCATTAACAGAGTATTACGTATTTTCCATGCTAAAGGGTGAAATCTGAGATTGAAGAACTCTACTTTTCACTTTAATTTGTTTTCAAAAGCGAGAAGCAGATTAAGGTATGGTGTGCAGACACAGGCAACAGGTCGTCTACTTTCTGTTTTAATTGTAAGCTGCATGAATAGCTAAGTGTTAAATTTTCTCCTTATATGATGGCGCAACTTTGTTGTGGCTTCTCCCGTTCTTAATCGTAAATGGGGCATTGTATTTAATTGATACCATATCTCGCAAAATATTTCCCACAAATAATGTCCTATGAAAACACCGAGAAACTACCATTTAGACCAGATGGCACAAGTCTGGCACACTGCATGTCCACGCGTACCACCCAATAGGCCACGCCACATGGTAACAGGTATATTATAGTTGGAGTCAGTCACAAACGACGGCGTTCGAGTTTAGGCATGTTCTGCGCACCTACGTCATGTATTCTCCGACAGCCAATGGCCATTCAGCAGTGTTTTGAGCGCTCTGCTGCGAATGTCGTAGCTAATGTGAGCATTAAACGTGATCGTAGCGAGTTGTTTAGTGAGTTTAGATTCCATTTGTTGCGAATTGTCATCGCTGATTGTGAGGGTAAGTGATAAATTCTGCGTAAGAAAGTGAGAGACATAATTTGAAGGATACAAACTTTCTTCAAGCGGAAAACACGTGCAGGCGCGCGCCGCAACTGTAGTTTAGGAATCGTCAACAATGCAATCCTCGTCCGTGCCTCGACAAGCGCAAAATCGCCATCGTTAGTTGATCGGACTGTAGTTATACGAGGGCAGTTCAATAAGTAATGCAACACATTTTTTTTCTCGCCCAATTTTGGTTGAAAAAACCGGAAATTTCTTGTGGAACATTTTCAAACATTCCCGCTTCGTCTCGTATAGTTTCATTGACTTCCGACAGGTGGCAGCGCTGTACGGAGCTGTTAAAATGGCGTCTGTAACGGATGTGCTTTGCAAACAACGGGCAGTGATCGAGTTTCTTTTGGCGGAAAACCAGGGCATCTCAGATATTCATAGGCGCTTGCAGAATGTCTACGGTGATCTGGCAGTGGACAAAAGCACGGTGAGTCGTTGGGCAAAGCGTGTGTCATCATCGCCGCAAGGTCAAGCAAGACTGTCTGATCTCCCGCGTGCGGGCCGGCCGTGCACAGCTGTGACTCCTGCAATGGCGGAGCGTGCGAACACACTCGTTCGAGATGATCGACGGATCACCATCAAACAACTCAGTGCTCAACTTGACATCTCTGTTGGTAGTGCTGTCACAATTGTTCACCAGTTGGGATATTCAAAGGTTTGTTCCCGCTGGGTCCCACGTTGTCTAACCGAACACCATAAAGAGCAAAGGAGAACCATCTGTGCGGAATTGCTTGCTCGTCATGTGGCTGAGGGTGACAATTTCTTGTCAAAGATTGTTACAGGCGATGAAACATGGGTTCATCACTTCGAACCTGAAACAAAACGGCAATCAATGGAGTGGCGCCACACCCACTCCCCTACCAAGAAAAAGTTTAAAGCCATACCCTCAGTCATGGTTACAGTCTTCTGGGACGCTGAAGGGGTTATTCTGTTCGATGTCCTTCCCGATGGTCAAACGATCAACTCTGAAGTGTATTGTGCTACTCTTGAGAAATTGAAGAAACGACCTCAGCGTGTTGTAGGCACAAAAATCAGAACGAACTTCTCCTTCTTCATGACAACGCAAGACCTCACACAAGTCTTCGCACCTGAGAGGAGCTCACAAAACATCAGTGGACTGTTCTCCCTCATGCACCCTACAGCCCCGATCTCGCACCGTCGGATTTCCATATGTTTGGCCCAATGAAGGTCGCAATCCGTGGGACGCACTACGCGGATGATGAAGTAGTTATTGATGCAGTACGACGTTGGCTCCGACATCGACCAGTGGAATGGTACCGTGCAGGCATACAGGCCCTCATTTCAGGGTGGCGTAAGGCCGTAGCATTGAATGGAGATTACGTTTGAAAAATAGTGTTGTGTAGCTAAAAGATTGGGGAATAACCTGGTGTATTTCAATGCTAAATAAAACAACCACTGTTTCAGAAAAAAAATGTGTTGCATTACTTATTGAACTACCCTCGTACGAGTGCGTTGTGTTTATTCTCTCGGGCATATTCAAAGAACAGACTGCGCATTCATACAATTGATTCATCTCGATGGGCAATGCACTCACTGCCTTCAGTGCGGATGCGCATTACGTTCGCCTTCCTGTGGGAACTGAAAGCAGCCAGCACGGAGGACGTGCGTGTGTACTGCGTATAGGAGGTGCTAGGTGGGGGTTTGGGTTGGCCGGGAGACATGTCGAGATAGTCCTCGCAACTGCGTGTCGGGATGCTACTGTGGTTAACGCAGCTGCCTTGTAAGCAAAAGACCCCAGGTTCGAATCCCAGTTCGGCACACATCTTCATTCGTTGCCGCTGATTCCGCCCAAAATTCCCGATGCAGCTGGTATCATTAATTCCGTCCCTTTCCATTCCTTTCCTTTCTCCCACTCCACCTTCAATCTTCATAATAGATATATTGTTGTGTCGGAAATGCTGTATAATTTTTGTGCCACGTGTTTGTTGCTCGTTTCTGTCGGCTTTGTTACTAAAACAGCACTGATCACTTTTACCACTTTCTATAATAACGCAATATTTCAAAGCAATGGAAATTTTAAGAATAAAAATTACTCATTTTTTTTAGAAAGGTTTATTTAAAAACCAAAAATTTTAGCACTGCTGTTACGGCTAGCTGAAATTTCGGTATTTTTACCTGTTTATTAGCAAAAACTGAAAACACCTGTTGTAACCGAGACAAAACAGACAAAGGAAAACACAGGGTACTAACCGGCCGAAGAGGCCGAGCGGTTCTAGGCGCTTCAGTCTGGAACCGCGCGACCGCTACGGTCGCAGGTTCGAATCCTGCCTCGGGCATGGATGTGTGTGATGTCCTTAGGTTAGTTAGGTGTAAGTAGTTCTAAGTTCTAAGGGACCGATGACCTCAGAAGTTAAGTCCCATAGTGCTCAGAGCCATTTGAACCATTTTGAACACAGGGTACTCAGAAATAAAAACCGATATCGGTTTTAGCTGTTCGGTTTTTCCCATCCGTACTACGTGCGCCCATTCATCTTTCACCATAGCTGAAGTAAATCTTAGTTACGGGAAAGTTACAACCGAATGCGAACGCATAACGCTCACACAACAAAGTGCAACGTCAAGTCCGTGGTGGCCGAGAGGCCGGGCGTTGTGCCAGAAGCCGGCGTGTCGTGAAAGTCTTGAGAACAAGGAGAGGTCGCCGACCGGAGAAAGGGGTCCTTAGGAGACCCGGGGAGCCCCGTCCGTGTCCAACAAAGGCGGCAGTTAGTTAATCGCAGCGCGCCGCTGCCTGCGCTGCCCGGTCAATAGCCGCTGCTGGCGCCTGCTGCCTGGGCCCTCGCTCGCTCATAATGAGCGGCCTTTCTCCGGCGTGACGTATCAGCGTTAATGCCGTATCGCCCCGACCCGACACTCCCCTTGAGAATGCGCTTCCTGCTAAGGCGTGAAAGCCGGCGAGGGTGCGCGGGGAACGGTCTGCCTGTGGAAGACTAAAAAGAGCGGAGGGGTAGGCGGAAGAAAGCTGTCGAGGACGAAAAAAGATGAAATTCTTACTGACACAATAACTGGAGCAACAATCGGTGCCCTGCTCAAACCCTCCATCCGTATTTACGAATAACAAATAACTGGAGCTGCAGTCGGAAGCCTGCTCAAGCCCTCCATGTGCATTTACGAATTACAGAAAGTAACTAGAAAGGGAAAAAATGGCCAAGTACGGGTAGGACACGAGCTCTGAGGGTTCCGTACATCTTAATGTCTGTGTATAAAGGCAATGTGCCGACTAAATGACACACTCACTAACTCATCATCGCCCAGCCCACACCACTAAGGATAGAAACTTCAAATTGGCAGTGTGTTGATCTTATACTGTAGGGGTCGTTGTGGAAGGAAAGGGGTGGAAGGGGGTGGAATAGGGGACGAAAGGTTTTTTGAAAATATGTCACGTTTAAGGCAATTTTGAAGCTATAACTACGAAAAAGTTTTTCAGCATTTTTGGAAATTTAAGCCGTAAGGGGTGAAATAGTGGGTGAATTTTCTAAAAAGAAAGCATTATTAAATAGTACTGAAGCATTTTTAAAACTTCATCTACTTTAACTAGTATTTGACTTCTTCGTTACAAATAAAAAAATGGTTCAAATGGCTCTGAGCACTATGGGACTCAACTGCTGTGGTCATAAGTCCCCTAGAACTTAGAACTACTTAAACCTAACTAACCTAAGGACAGCACACAACACCCAGCCATCACGAGGCAGAGAAAATCCCTAACCCCGCTGGGAATCGAACCCGGGAACCCGGGCATGGGAAGCGAGAATGCTACCGCACGACCACGAGATGCGGGCGTTACAAATAAAAAAGTAAATGTTTCAATATTTTTTGAAAATGCAGTACCTAATAGGGAGAAATAGGAGACAAAATATTTTTTATGAAAATTTTTGTTATGAAAGCATTATAAATCTAAATGTATGAAAATCTGAATGTGGCTTCTCGGTTAGAAATTTAAAAAAGTCACATGTTTCAGTGTTTTTGGAAGTTCAGTTCATAAGGCGGTGAAATAGGGCCTGACTGATTAGTGACTCATCATCGCCGTGCCTAAACCGCTAATGATACACATTTGAAATTTCGAGAGAGTGTTCATCATGTACTGTGATAATCGTTTAATAAGGTACTGTTCAAAATTCCGTGCCTAAAGGGGTGGAGTAAGAGATCAAAGATTTTTTTTAAAAAAAATATCTCGCTAATAAGGCAATTTTGAAGATATAACTGCGAAATTTGGTATTTGGTTCCTCAGTCCCAAATTCGAGAATACATGCTTCAGCAGTTTTGGGAATTCAATCATCAATGGAGTAAAATAGTGCGTAAAATTTTATTGTGAAAACAAATAATTATTAAAGTACTTCTAAAGTATTTTTAAGGCTACATCTACGCTAATCAGTATTAGGCTTGAAACTTCCTGGCAGAAAACTGTGTGCCGGACCAAAGACTCGAACTCGGGACCTTTGCCTTTCGCGGACAAGTGCTCTACCAACTGAGCTACCCAAGTACGACTCACGCCCCGTCTTGAGTCGTGCTTGGGTAGCTCAGTTGGTAGAGCACTTGCCCGCGAAAGGCAAAGGTCCCGAGTTCGAGTCTCGGTCCGGCACACAGTTTTAATCTGCCAGGAAGTTTCATATCAGCGCACACTTCGCTGCAGAGTGAAAATCTCCTTCACTATTAGACTTCTCGGTTACAAATAAAAAATACTTGTTTTACTGTTTTTGGAAATTGAACCCCCTAAGGAAGTGAAATAAGGGATGAAAATGTTCATGAAAATATTTCATTATGGAAGTATTTTTAAAGCTAAATATACGAAAGTGTCTATTTGGCTTCTCAGTTCCAACGTTTTTTGGGAATTCAACCTCAAAGGGGGTAAAATGGAGGATGAAAATTTTTATGAAAATATTTCGTTGAATTTAAACACGTTTAAAACATCTGGTATGTAACTTATAAAGAGACGTGTGTTTGGGGATGAAGGTTTCTATGGAAAGGTCAGTACAAGAAATCAAAATACAGGATTAACAAAGACTTTCGATGACCAGAATAGCTTTTCGGTCAGAAATACATTCGGAAAAGACCACGCACGTATAGCCTTAATTAGCGTCAAAAGTACAGAAGCCGTTGAAATTTGTGAACATAACAGAACTTCGATTAGAAAACAGTGCAGACCATACCGTCTACATGAGCGAAGCAGCGGACGCTAAGCTAGTTCATTTAATTGGTAGTTCATCTACCCCAGGAATCGAGAGTCACGAAAATTTTTGCCTGTTAATGATATCGATATTGGCAACATATCGATCACGAGAATTCCAAGACTTTCAAGGCTGTTTTAACTTCAAGTTATAATGTTTTGTGTAATTTCACATTTGTCATTGCAATTCCTAGGAAAAAGAGGTCTTAACAGACGGAAGGACAGACAGATAGACAAATAAAAAAAATGACAAATGTTTTTTTGGTTGATAAAATTACAAATTGATAATTTTCGGATTTTTTCCTTTGCTTGTACAGTGAAACCTTGCTTCTTGTTAAATTTATTGATTCTAGGACAACGAGGAGTATCCTATAACTTTTGATGAGCGAGTTTGAGCGTATCAAAATATATGAAATAAATGGCAGTTTCTTTGGACTGTATTGACTTGGACGCTTAAATGTCTCACACCACCAAGAGACGGTAGACCTTAGCATGTGACATATATTTCAACATGCTGCCTCTATTCTTTCCAGGGAAAAATTCCTGTCAACAGTCGGTCAGGTAGGCAAACAACAACGTGATCGTAAATGGATCCCGTTTTACCGATTGAAGTACTGAACCTCAAAAATAGGAAGAATGTTTGGTACATATTAATACTTTCTCCCACGATGTCTTTCGAGGTCTTACACACACATTTAAAGATGAATCAGTCTGTTAAATTAGAATTTACATTTCTGAATGTAGCCAGTGTAATGTCTCTTTCTGCTACAAGTTATATGAGGATTCTATTAAGTTCGTGAAGTTAAATTTCGTAAAGCTATCTTTCATAAAACCTCGTAAGAAACAATTACAAATCAGCAATATTATATTTGCAGGTTGCCAAATTAAACTTTTAATTCTGATTGAAAACGAGCGCCAGGCTCCCTACAAATAATATCATATGCGTTAGCGTAGTAAAATTTATGCAGAGAGGCACCTGACCTGTAATAAATTGTATCACTGAAAATAGTCACTTTATGATAAAATAAATCTTGTGATTTGATGCTAATTAATTTTGATAATATTCTTAAATAAATTATTCTGCTCCGGCTTTGTCATATTTCCTGTGGAAATAAAAAGTTTAAATGCGCCGCGTAATGGCGTGCAACTTTCTCAGTCAAAGATGATCGCAGCTAACTCCGCAGCAGCTGCAAAAAATGCTACACAAACTCTTGCGTTATAACAAATGTGGCGCGGGTTCCTTAAATGATTGCTCTGCACTCCAGATTACCTTATTATATTTTCGTAACTCTTTTACACATCAGTTATGTTCTAGTAATTAAACGAGAGCAAGACAAAAGCTATAGCAATACAATCGTATATTCTGCATTCAAACAACAGCTAAGACACAAGAAAACGTCAGAAGACGTCTAAGTTCATTGTCTTCCAGTCCTTTTATAAAATAACAAAGATTATAGTGTTCAGTTCTTTAGTTTACACATATGATCTTATATCACGGAGAATAATGTCTTTTTTTCTATTGTCAGAATCGATAAATTGTCTTTAAAGTTATTTCGTCACTTTGTCCGTATCACAATTAGGCATCAATAGCAAAATGATTGAGGTATGATATCTGTATGGCGCGAAAAGTGGCAGTCGAGCCTAAATAGAGAAAAGTGTGAGTAACAAAAGAAATCCGCTAAATTTCGGTTACACGATAAATCACGTTTAAACGCTAGGAATTCAACTAAATACTTAACATTCACAATTACGAATAACTTAAAATGGAACGATCACGTAGATAATGCTCTACATCTAAATCATAATCCGCAAGCCATGTGACGTTGTGTGACGTAGCGTACTTCTGGTACCACTAACTGATCCCGCCTTCCGTGTTCCACTCGCGAATGGCGCGTGGGAAGAGTGATTGTCGGTAAACCTCTGTATTAGCTCTAATTTCTCGAATTTTCTCGTCGTGTTCATATCGCGAGATGTATGAGGGAGGAAGTAATACGTTGACCGAGTCTTCCTGGAAAGTGCCCTCTCGAAATATCAATAGCAAAACTATCCATGATGCACAAGGCCTCTCTTGTACCGTCTGTCACGAGTTAGTTGAGCATCTCCGTAACGCTCTCGTGCGGACTAAACGATCGTGTGATGAGACGCGTCACTCTTCGTCAGGTTTTCTCTACATATGTCCAGTAGGGAACCCTGATCGATGAACACATCTCAAAAATCTGCCGAACTAGTGCCTGGTAAGCAATTTCCTTCGTGGATGTAACATTTTCTTAAGATTCTTCCTATGACTCTCAGTCTGGCGTCTGCTTTTCTTACTGTTTGTTTTATGTGGACATTGTACTTAAGGCAGCTCTGAATATATACTCCCAGATATTTTAGGTAGATACTGTTGTGGGGAAAGCGAACCAAAGTTTGTGATTTATTGCCGGAACTCTAAAGAACTTGTAACAGGTCTGAAGAAGAGACTGTCTACAGTAAGCTTATCCGTCCTCTTCTGTAGTATTGCTGTGCAGTATGGGATCCGCATTAGATAGGTTTGACGGCAGACATCGAAAAAGTTTAAAGAAGGACAGCTCATTTGTATTATTGCGAAATGGGGGGTAGAGTGACACGGATATGATATATGAATTGGGGTGTAAAGCATTACAACAAATGCGTTTTTCGTTGCGGCAGGATCTTCTCTTGAAATTTAGAACTTCAGCTTTATCCTCAGGTTGCGAAAAATATTTCATTGGTACCCACCTACATCGGGGGGAATGGTCATTGCACTAAAATAAGAGAAATAAGAACTCGCTTGTAAGATTTAAGGCTTCGTTTTTCCCGCGTGCTGTTCAAGAATGGAACGGCAGAGAAATAGCTTGAAAGTTCGGTGAACCCTGTGCCATGCACTTAATTGTGAATTGCAGTGTAGTCATTTAGATGTAGATAAATAGTCGTAGTTTCCAAAATACAGCCCAACACGGACGATATATATTTTGGTAAATGAAAAAGAAAACGTTTTATCTCCGAAGGACTATCAGCAAATAATTCTGTTTAACAATGTACAGGAAAAGCTTATTTCTATTGAAAGACTGTGTGCGATGCATGCGTATTTTGCTTTAGACCTTTAATTCTTTATAATACGTTATAATGCATTGCTATTTCCACGACATGCCTGAGCATTAAATTTCCAAAATTACAGTAAGCCAGTAATGGAAATTCATTCTCAAACGGCAAATTTGATTAGGATTATTGTGTTTCCTAACTATAGATATGTGGAAAGTCGACTTCAGTATAGTATTTTCCGCTAGCGAGAAGTTGTTCAGGACGATGCAAGTTATTCCTATGAGCTTTGGTAGGTACAGTTACCGAAGTAGGACACGCTTCGACACAGTGTACATTCTAAAACTTTGCAGATGTGTAGACTGCTTGTTTAGACTCAGCAGATATCGGTAACGAAACTAGCACGTTGAAACTTGCATGCCCGCCCGTGCACGTTTGCCAGGTAAGTGCCTCGTTCTACCAACGAAGCTTACAAGTACAGAGATTGCGTCCTCAGGCACAAACACCGTATGCAGTTGTTCCGAGTCCACTGAGGTATTAACAGGGAAATAGAGAATGGTAACGAAATGATGAAAGAGCAGTAGATACGCAAGTGAAATGGAGACCGAAGGAAAGAGTGACGGAAGTGCCTGAGGACACGTACTGTTAAAGAAAGACGTTCGAGCAGAAATGAACTGTAATAATACACCTGTAGCAAAAACGGTATGTTTTTATCCCTGCATCACATTTTTGTGTGTGAAGTGCCTGGTTCAAAGAAGCAAGTGTATGCTTCTCGTATTTTCTAGCTAGAACACTCACAAAGACATTTCAAAATGCTGTTACCGGTTTCGACGAGGAAGTGGTTGTCATCCTACACTCTTAGAAGCACCTGCTGCATCCCGTGACGTCAAGTCTCTGCTGCATTGTCAGGAGAAAATAAAAGGACATAATCAGCTAATCACTTCTCGTTTGAAAATATACCATTTCTCTACAGTTTTGCTTTCCAGCTTGCTACATGTTACAGAAAATAAGAACAGCTGACCGTTCTTTTTGTCTTCTCAGTTATTTGTAT
Organism: Schistocerca nitens; assembly: GCF_023898315.1. Classification (NCBI taxonomy): domain Eukaryota; kingdom Metazoa; phylum Arthropoda; class Insecta; order Orthoptera; family Acrididae; genus Schistocerca; species Schistocerca nitens. The sequence goes on along the minus strand of NC_064614.1, from coordinate 374,183,862 downwards.
GCTCCGCGAATTAATGTTCCAACTCCTGGCTATGATGTGGAATGAATCATTTGTATACTAATATAGGGTATTCGAAAATCCCAGGTACAGACTTCTAGACCTCGTGGAGGCGGAGTGAGTACATATTATTTTGAATAGGAACCCATGTTCGGAAACGTACTTTTTCCGTTCTACTACTGTTTCAATCCAGATGTGTAACTCATCCACTTCTACTTGAGGAACTGAATTAGGCGTAACGCAGAGCAAGTATTAGGTAACAATTTGAAAGGGAACATTACAAAATATCCTTTATCACTTAAGCACATTTGTTTGTATTAACACGTACACATTACGAGTTTACATTACCCCAAAACAACAAACAACCCAGCATATGGTACGTATAGAACAGTACCGATAAATTACAACAGCGGCTCGATGTGGCTACCACCAATATTGTTACAGATATTGTACCTACGAAACCCCCCCATGAACCATGGACCTTGCCGTTGGCGGGGAGGCTTGCGTGCCTCAGCGATACAGATGGCCGTACCGCAGGTGCAACCACAACGGAGGGGTATCTGTTGAGAGGCCAGACAAACATGTGGTTTCTGAAGAGGGGCAGCAGCCTTTTCAGTAGTTGCAGGGGCAACAGTCTGGATGATTGACTGATCTGGCCTTGTAACATTAACCAAAACGGCCTTGCTGTGCTGGTACTGCGAACGGCTGAAAGCAACGGGAAACTACAGCCGTAATTTTTCCCGAGGACATGCAGCTTTACTGCATGATTAAATGATGATGGCGTCCTCTTGGGTAAAATATTCCGGAGGTAAAATAGTCCCCCATTCGGATCTCCGGGCGGGGACTACTCAAGAGGACGTCGTTATCAGGAGAAAGAAAACTGGCGTTCTACGGATCGGAGCGTGGAATGTCAGATCCCTTAATCGGGCAGGTAGGTTAGAAAATTTAAAAAGGGAAATGGATAGGTTAAAGTTAGATATAGTGGGAATTAGTGAAGTTCGGTGGCAGGAGGAACAAGACTTTTGGTCAGGTGATTACAGGGTTATAAATACAAAATCAAATAGGGGTAATGCAGGAGTAGGTTTAATAATGAATAAAAAAAATAGGAGTGCGGGTTAGCTACTGCAAACAGCATAGTGAACGCATTATTGTGGCCAAGATAGACACAAAGCCCATGCCTACTACAGTAGTACAAGTTTATATGCCAACTAGCTCTGCAGATGATGAAGAAATAGATTAAATGTATGACGAGATAAAAGAAATTATTCAGGTAGTGAAGGGAGACGAAAATTTAATAGTCATGGGTGACTGGAATTCGTCAGTAGGAAAAGGGAGAGAAGGAAACATAGTAGGTGAATATGGATTGCGGGGAAGAAATGAAATAGGAAACCGCCTTGTAGAATTTTGCACAGAGCATGACTTAATCATAGCTAACACTTGGTTCAAGAATCATAAAAGAAGGTTGTACACCTGGAAGAATCCTGGAGATACTAAAAGGTATCAGATAGATTATATAATGGTAAGACAGACATTTAGGAACCAGGTTTTAAATTGTAAGACATTTCCAGGGGCAGATGTGGATTCTGACCACAATCTATTGGTTATGAACTGCAGATTAAAACTGAAGAAACTGCAAAAGGGTGGGAATTTAAGGAGATGGGACCTGGATAAACTGAAAGAAACAGAGGTTGTACAGTGTTTCAGGGAGAGCATAAGGGAACAATTGACAGAAATGGAGGAAAGAAATACAGTAGAAGAATAATGGGTAGCTTTGAGGGATGAACTAGTGAAGGCAGCAGAGGATCAAATAGGTAAAAAGACGAGGGCTAGTAGAAACCCTTGGGTAACAGAAGAAATATTGAATTTAATTGATGAAAGGAGAAAATATAAAAATGCAGTAAATGAAGCTGGCAAAAAGGAATACAAACGTGTCAACAATGAGATCGAGAGGAAGTGCAAAATGGCTAAGCAGGGATGGCTAGAGGACAAATGTAAGGATGTAGAGGCTTGTCTCACTAGGGGTAAGATAGATACTGCCTACAGGAAAATTAAAGAGACATTTGGAGAGAAGAGAACCACTTGTATGAATATCAAGAAGTCAGGTGGCAACCCAGTTCTAAGCAAAGAAGGGAAGGCAGAAAGGTGGAAGGAGTATATAGAGGGTTTATACAAGGGCGATGTGCTTGAGGACAATATTATGGAAATGGAAGAGGATGTAGATGAAGACGAGATGGGAGATAAGATACTGCGTAAAGAGTTTGACAGAGCACTGAAAGACCTAACTCGAAACAAGGTCCCGGGAGTAGACAACATTCTATTAGAACTACTGATGGCCTTGGGAGAGCCAGTCATGACAAAACTCTACCACCTGGTGAGCAAGATGTATGAGACAGGCGAAATACCCTCAGACTTCAAGAAGAATATAATAATTCCAATCCCAAAGAAAGCAGGTGTCGACAGATGTGAAAATTACCGAACTATCAGTTTAATAAGTCACAGCTGCAAAATACTGACACGAATTGTTTACAGACGAATGGAAAAACTGGTAGAAGCCGACCTCGGGGAAGATCAGTTTGGATTCCGTAGAAATGTTGGAACACGTGAGGCAATACTGACCTTACGGCTTATCTTAGAAGAAAGATTAAGGAAAGGCAAACCTACGTTTCTAGCATTTGTAGACTTAGAGAAAGCTTTTGACAATGTTGACTGGAATACTCTCTTTCAAATTCTAAAGGTGGCAGGGGCAAAATACAGGGAGCGAAAGGCTATTTACAATTTGTACAGAAACCAGATGGCAGTTATAAGAGTCGAGGGATATGAAAGGGAAGCAGTGGATGGGAAGGGAGTGAGACAGGGTTGTAGCCTATCCCCGATGTTATTCAATCTGTATATTGAGCAAGCAGTAAAGGAAACAAAAGAAAAATTCGGAGTAGGTATTAAAATTCATGGAGAAGAGGTAAAAACTTTGAGGTTCGCCGATGACATTGTAATTCTGTCAGAGACAGCAAAAGACTTGGAAGAGCAGTTGAACGGAATGGACAGTGTCTTGAAAGGAGGATATAAGGTGAACATCAACAAAAGCAAAACGAGGATAATGGAATGTAGTCAAATTAAATCGGGCGATGCTAAGGGAATTAGATTAGGAAATGAGACACTTAAAGTAGTAAAGGAGTTTTGCTATTTAGGGAGTAAAATAACTGATGATGGTCGAAGTAGAGAGGATATAAAATGTAGACTGGCAATGGCAAGGAAATCGTTTTTGAAGAAGAGAAATTTGTTAACGTCGAGTATAGATTGAAGTGTCAGGAAGTCGTTTCTGAAAGTATTTGTATGGAGTGTAGCCATGTATGGAAGTGAAACATGGACGATAACTAGTTTGGACAAGAAGAGAATAGAAGCTTTCGAAATGTGGTGCTACAGAAGAATGCTGAAGATAAGGTGGGTAGATCACGTAACTAATGAGGAGGTATTGAATAGAATTGGGGAGAAGAGAAGTTTGTGGCACAACTTGACTATAAGGAGGGATCGGTTGGTAGGACATGTTTTGAGGCATCAAGGGATCACAAATTTAGCATTGGAGAGCAGCGTGGAGGGTAAAAATCGTAGAGGGAGACCAAGAGATGAATACACTAAGCAGATTCAGAAGGATGTGGGTTGCAGTAGGTACTGGGAGATGAAGAAGCTTGCACAGGATAGAGCAGCATGGAGAGCTGCATCAAACCAGTCTCAGGACTGAAGACCACAACAACAACAACAACCTACGAAACATGTTCTGGTACACACTCTGTATCCCACCTGGAGTCCCTTCAATTTCTAGTGCAGCGGCTAGAGCTCTTGCCACTAGATTTATCTCCTCCAAAGGAGTCTCATAAATTAAACTCTGCATATGGCTCCACTAGCAGTAGTCCATAGGAGTTAAAACGGGCGATCCCGGCGGCCACGCGGTTGGACCATCTCGGCCTATCCAGTTTTCATCATGTCGTCTGTTGAGATGTCTCCGAACCGCATGTGAGAAATGAGGTGGTGCACCATCATGCTGATACGACACTTTCTGACGTACATCCATTGGCACAGCTTCCAATAATGTGTCCAATACGTTTTGTAGGAAGATCGAGTATGCAGGACCAGTTAGCTTGAATGGAAGGAGGCATGGCCCAATCACATAACCGTCCAGAATACCTGACCACACGTTATTACCAAACTGGTGCTGAAATCCCTGAACATTTACGGCTAGAGAGTTTTCGTTTGTCCACTCATGCCTGCTTCACAATTTCAGAACGTAGTCGCTAGTGAACTTTGCAGCGGTGTAGGGACCTCGTGCAGAAGGCAACGCGTTGTGGAAAATCGGATGGACCCATGCCGTGTATCCTGTGTAAGTGAAACGGATGTAGTTGTTGCTCATGCAGGGCGTCACAGACGATACTGTGACTAATAGCCATTGCACGCGCAATTGTTCGAGAACTCATTGACGGGCTCTCTTCAATGCGATGAAGTACATCTCCAAATTCACGCGTACGGCATTGTCGTGGAGCACCACAGTCCTGCCTCCTCACGATGAAGGTACGTGTTTCTCGAAGCCGCTGCGTAGTTCGAGCAAAAAGTTTACGCGATGGCGTGCTATGCTGCGGAAAAAGTTCGTGATACAGCCAATTAGCAGCTCTTCCGTTACCTCAAGCTTAAAAAAAATGGTCCAAATGGCTCTGAGCGCTATGGGACTTAACATGTATGGTCATCAGTCCCCTAGAACTTAGAACTACTTAAACCTAACTAACCTAAGGACAGCACACAACACCCAGCCATCACGAGGCAGAGAAAAATCCCTGACCCCGCCGGGAATCGAACCCGGGAACCCGGGTGTGGGAAGCGAGAACGCTACCGCACGACCACGAGATGCGGGCACCTCAAGCTTCACCGTAGACAAAGAGCATGTATGTGTATTCCGAAAAAGTGCACCGAAATATATTTACTGTATCGGAGACGCATAGACATAGAATAGGCCTCGTAGCAACGAAGACGTTAGGAGACATCAGGTGACCGTCTGACGTAGTGCATCTCGTCCTATCTACTCTATTACATACCAGGACAAGCAACTCTGAGATATTACTGTCTTCTTCAGCAGAAGTGGACGCTTTACACATCTGAAATGAAACAGCCATACAACGGAAGCGGTACGTTTCCCAGTATGGTTCCTATTCAAAATATTATATATTCATTCCTCTCTACAAGTCCTAGAAGTTTGTGACGGGAATTTCCGAACACCCTGTGGTTCGCTTTCTCGATGAAAAATGTGGCAAAGTGTTGATCATTTTCATGAATGTCTTAAGCTTTTTTTTTTAATTTCGAGTGACTTTGCTAGCGTTCGTTAGGGACCTCCGGAATGAAAGTATGTGATACTCTAACTACTAAATTTATTAACTTCTAGATACATACAGTTCATTTCCATTACCGTTATACCTAGATCCTGTACGCCCGACAATGTCCTGTCGAGATGCATAAAGTTCAAGCCCTCTTTGATGTGTCTCAGTACAGATGAAGCATAAACCATTATTGATTAAGATTCGATTGTCGTTTTGGGGCGTTAAGCTACTTGCTTGTCGACAGGAATAAGCTACGTTCTCGTGCACTGGCTTTCATCTTCTCTACTCCTACCTTCTCAAGGGTCACGCGATGACTAAATGTTTTTGTCACGCGACACCATTATTTGAAATTAAGCAAGTGGTACAATTCTGTAATACCTCGTTATGGAATAACGTATTTACAGGAGATACTTCGCCGTTACGAAACTGCTGCAATTGTGGTTAAAACTCTAGCATTCCTTACCAATTTAATCTTGCATTTAAGACCGAGGAAAAAGTGGCATGGTATATTTCAGTTGGATTAGATTTGCAGTCAGCTTTCGTGTTCATGCATGAGTCAATAGTCACTTATCATCATTGACCATGAAGGCACAAGGACAAGAAGACTCCCTAATATAGTCCGTTGTCAATTCTGGACACCTCTCGTGCCCCGATTATTTAGTGTTTAGTGTTGAAAGGTCTACGGTCCAGTATTCTCCGTGTATATTAACTGTACTGCGTCAATGTCTGTTGTTATCAAAACTAAACTGGGGACAGCAATTTAATATATAGTAAATAACGTTAGTTTTCAACAGAAGAATGCACATACGCGCAAAGATGATTTGTCCTTAACTTCACATATTATCCGTCTACATATACGGTTTGGATATGAACTGGACCGATAAAAGTCCGTAGGTTTTTTGGGATGTTTGTTACGTTGTTTAATGTAAGGAAGTCAGGGCCCACACTGACTCGTTACGGAATATTTGTTTTACCTTGAGAGTAAAAGAGAGACGACAATAAAATATTTCTTTAATATACTGTACATATACAGGGTGTATCACAATCAATGCCGTAAACGCATGTTGTTGAACTTAAACGATGCTAGAAGCAAAGAAGTCTCACCAAACATAGATCCACAATCGAACCGGCCACTAATGACATGATTCCATGCAAGCCGGTCCGTGGTCTTTGTTTATATTTTCGAGACGTGGAGTTGTAATCAGCACAGCAGAGTACACAGAGTCAGTTGTGTTGTACAGGTGTTGGTGTTACCATGGAACATTATAATAACGAAGAGTTTGCGGGTATGCATTTCCTGTACAGTAGCACTCCGTCTTCAGGCCACGACTGGCCTACCGGGACCATCCGACCGCCGTGTCATCCTCAGAGGAGGATGTGTATAGGGGGGGCGTGGGGTCAGCACACCGCTCTCCCGGTCGTAAGATGGTATTCTTGACCGAAGCCGCTACTATTCGGTCGAGTAGCTCCTCAATTGGCATCACGAGGCTGAGTGCACCCCGAAAAATGGCAACAGCGCATGGCGGCCTGGATGGTCACCCATTCAAGTGCCGACCACGCCCGACAGCGCTTAACTTGGGTGATCTCACGGGAACCGGTGTATCCACTCCGGCAAGGCTGCACGCTTGTACCAAGAAGCATACTCTGCCCGAAGACAAGCAGAGAGTGGAACGTTTTCAACGGTGTATCAACGCCTCCGAGGAACTGGGAGCGTTGCACATGCAGCGGGAACGGGTAGGCCTGTACGTATTACACTTGTGCTTGAAGATGATGTGCTGGAAACAGCTGAGCAGTCTCCAAGAATCTCAACATGGAGACCTACCACACAAACTCCTGGAATGAGCCACAGTTGTGTTTGGAGGATAATACATCATAGTGCACTTTTCCAGTACCACCTCTAACGAGTTCAGTGTCTTAGGGATGCGCACTTTGGTCCTAGGATAACTTTCTGTCAGTGGATGCAACTACAAGCTGTAGACAACGCTACGTTTGACAAGAACATTTTATTTACAAGTGAAGGAGGGTTCTCTCGTAATGGGGGTTTAATTATCTCAATTTTATCGTTAGGCGTCATCTAGACTCCAATTCAGATGTTACACATGAGGCTCCACATCAGCGACGTTTCTCATTGACGGTTTCTTAGTAGCCCTAACCGCACACTCTTGATGGACGGCACATGTTACCAAACACGTTCAACGGATGAAATTGCCTTCGGTTTCTGCGGCATCATCTTGCAGGATTGCTTGAGGATTCCCTTAGAGCAATGCCACAGGGTGTGGTACATGCATGATGGAGCACTGGTACATTCTGCTGCTATGGTGAGACGACATCTAACACAGCGATTTGACCAAAGATGTACTGGGCGAGGAAGACTTGTACCGTGGCTCCAAGGTTACCTGATCTAAGCCCATGGATTTCTGTGTTTGGAGCCACTCCGGTTAACGCGGTTGGAGAACTGAAACAGAGACTTGTTAGTGCACGTCAAGATTTCGAAATGGTGCAGCTGTGCTTGAAAGGATTCGAAACTCACTGCGGCTTCGAGTACAGGCCTGTATCAGGCTACGACGACGACACTTTGAGTACCTCTGCGTACAGTTGTGGAACTTAGCTGTAAGTGAAAATTGATTTAAATCAGTGGGGAAAGTTGAATAAATATGTGCCGGACCGGAATTCGGACTCGGGTCTCGTGCTTACTAGGCAGATGCTCTGACCACTGAGCCATCTGGACACTGTGGTCATCACAACTGCACGGACTACTCTAGTACGCCTCCCGTCAGACCCAAAATCTCACCTTATCCCCACACTACGAATGTTGTGAGCCTTTCCCGTTATCCTCATTACTTGCAGTATTTCGACGATTCCAGTAAGAGCTCGAGTCTGATGGGCATCTGCACATATAATTCGGACATGTCCGAAACAACAGACACCACATATAAAGGGTGGACCATTTTAATCCATAATGGGGAATAACTCGGAATAGAGATGAGACGCAGCGAAATGTTTTATCTAAAAGTTGTGGGTGACATAGAGGGTCACGCATTGCTACTAGAATAATGGCCGTGACCTTGAACGTTATTTTCGGGATGTTTTGGAAGTAAAAGTGATATTTTTTTTAATGGGGACTCTAATATTTGATTTAAGATTTGAAAAGAACGGCAGATTTTACGTATGAAATGATACATTATTCAAGGTCATGGCAAGATTCAATGAAGGTCAAATAAGTAAACATGCTTTCAGTTCTAGTAGGGATCAACTCGGAATTGGGGAGGGATACAACAAAATACAATTTTTGATACCAAGTGGAAGCAGCATGAAGGGACACGTATCCTTACCACTAACCACGATCTGAAAGGTAATTATTGAAAGTCAATCGAAGGTTGAGTTTTATTTCAATGGAGACCCGTATTTGTGACGTCGGATTTGGAAAAATTGAAGACAGTTTTGAACTTTGAGTTTTAACTAACGTGTTTATTGGCAAAAATAAATACACAACAACATATAAATGTTATTTTGACATTTGCAAAACAGAACAGACTAAATAACACGTAGATAATTGATTTAGAAGTCGTTGAGTGAGTCTCGTCGACTTTCATTCCTCGGGATACCCCTTCCAGTTTGTTTCTAACATTGTATTTTGCTGTATCCTTTGCATGGGGGCTTAATTAAAAAGCAAAGACTAATATTAATGAATAAATGCAATAATTTTAATAGCTGTGTGAACGGTTACGAAGTCTCATAACCGGTTGGCCCTGACTATTATTAGCACGCAATCTGACTGCATAAAATAAAAATAAATAATGACAAGGAATTTCCATTAACACAATTGATTCATTAAGTTCCCTGCAACTATAAAAGCTACGAAACAACAAAGCACAAGTGTAACTGTTCAGTGTGTGGTAGTGTGACTCAACGTACATGTATCTGGCTCGGTTCTTTCTCAATACGACAAAATATTTTAAACACCATTTATAATGAACTAATTGAAAAACCAGAAATACTGTAATTGCACATAGAAACCAGAATTAGAAGTCTAATAAATGAACACGAGCCAGATGCCTTGTTGACTGTACCTGTGAACAAGAGGCATTGTCATTAAAGAAAACTGTAATACCTTTTTACCTCATTATATATTGACGAAAATTTTCCATTACACCAGCATCATAAATCAAAAGCCCATCTCCTTTCTCAAATACACTCTGACAATTGCAACTTCTTCCATCTATACGATACACCAACCGAACAGCATCTACACTCTCGCCCAACAGAACAACTGCCCTTGACATCCTCTGAACTACTACTGCACCAGTGGAAGCGGCGGAATAATAATCTTTGGCGCAATCTCTGGTGCTGTGACTCAGTGTAACCACCTTTCACCCTCCTCTGCTCCGAGTTAATCCCTACGAGAACTACAAACGTATTTGCTTATTTGACCTTCACTGAACGTTGCCATGGCCTTGTATAAGTTAGTATTTCACACGTAAAATTTGCCGCGCTTTTCTAAGTTGTGAATCAAATATTATGGTTCTCATTAAAAAAAATTACTTTAATATCCAAATCCTCTTGAAAATCACGTTAAAGGTGACGGCCATTAGTACCAGTGAGCAACCCTCTTTTCCACCCGTAAGTTTTATCTAAAACGTTTTTCTCTACTCATCTCTGACCCGAGTTATTCCCCTCTATGTATTAAAATGGTCCAACCTTTATATACACAGAATCACGTCAGTAGTGGCTAGTAACCACAAAGTCGTAGTTATCTAGCAAAAGTTCGTTTGCAGACCAATGTGTACTAACACACCTCTGCTTCTAGTATCGTGAACTTTCATCTATGAGCGTTTACGCCATTAATTATGATGCACCCCGTATGTCGAGCGCATTTGCAGTTCCTGGATCAACAGATGTTACAGTGGACTCGAGCCGACCAGCAGACGCCGCTGTATTCTGCATTGAACAATTCTTTGGCGCCTTGGAATACTTGTGGAAACACTCCATCACTCACAGGCTGTCGGTGGATCAGTCTGCCGCGTCATGAACACACGATTTTACCCAGAAATCGATCACCAACGCTATCGAATTTGGATTAGGTAGTAGAGGTTGCCGCGAGCGGAAACCAGTCTGTGGGAAATTCCTGGGGGCCATAAAAAGAGCCATCCCAAATGATCCCAAGCTGGAACGCAAAGAAAAATTAATAATGCGAGTAGTGGCGACCCTGGGTGGTGTGGGGGTGGCTTTTTTTGCGGCAGAGTGACTTTTAAGAGCGGCCGTGTTTACAGTGGCGGTCGTAATCACCGGCGGCTGGCGCCCAGCCTGCCTGACTAATGGACGGTATCTGCCATCTGCCGCCGGCTCCTCAGCAGGTACGCGTGCCGTGCCGCGCCACACACCACACGCCTGTATTTATAGCGCCGCTCTGCCCACATCGGCAAAGCCGACCGCATCGCCAAAGAAAACAGTCCTCGCAGGCGCTGTGTTAATGATGTCCAGCTGAAGACATTCATGGCATAAACCTAACTGGACAAAATATTACCCGCTCATAGAAAGAGCACCTTTGTCACTTTGGCGCTCTGTACATTTTGCAGAACTGTCACCGGCCGTGATATGACGTTCCACTGCTGACGCAATTGGCGGTACAGAAGTAGTTTGTTTGTGTCATCAGTTGCGTCATGTAGGTGCGGTGGCCTTCAGCCTGAAGAGTAGTTACAATGCAGCTCTCCACCCACACTAGTCTATGTTCACTTCTGCATAACTACAGCAACCCGTAGCAATTTGAAATACCTTATTGTATTGTATAACCATGTACTTGCAATGTCTTACTGTGGGCAAAATTGGTCCAAATGGCTCTGAGCACTATGGGACTTAACTTCTGAGGTCATCAGTCCCCTAGAACATAGAACTACTTAAACCTAACTAACCTAAGGACATCACACACATCCATGCCCGAGGCAGGATTCGAACCTGCGACCATAGTGGTCGAGCGCGGTTCCAGACTGCAGCGTCCAGAACCGCTCGACCACTCCGGCCAGCTTACTGTGGGCAGTTTACGGTCAAGTCCACTTAAGATGCGAGGTCTGCAATGCAGCAGTCCATTACGGGTGTTCCAGTTTTCGTCCCTGTACTCTTTTTTTCCTTCAAAATGTTAACAATAGCGGGTTTTACATTCCATACTCTTCGTTCAGTTCCATAGAAAACTGTTGCAGTAGACAGTAGAATAATGCGTGCGACTTCCGAAATTTTACTATTCATAATTCCATTTTCTTCACGTGCTGCATGCCTGCAAATTTAGCACAGAGTGCGTCTTGATGAACAGAACAGTGAATCCCGTCCGCCGATCGTTTTTTTTTTTTTTCTCTCTCTCTGCATGGCGCTGTAGTACTATTTCATAGCAGAAGTGCAGTACTTTTCGCTTATGCGTGTAAGTAGGCTGTTTAGGTTTTTATGTTAGTAACGTCACGTAGCGCTCTGTATGAGAATCACTGGCTGTGTAGTCTGTGGCTGGTTGGCATTGTTGGAATATTCGCTATTATTGTGTTTGGCAGTTGGATGTGAACAGCGCGTAGCGTTGCGCAGTTGGAGGTGAGCCGCCAGAAGTGGTGGATGTGGGGGGAGAGATGGCAGAATTTTGAGAGCGGACGATCTGGACGTGTGTCCGTCAGAAAAACGAAATTTGTAAGACTGGATGTCATGAACTGGTATACATATTATGACTTTTGAGCACTATTAAGGTAAATACATTGTTTGTTCTCTATCAAAATCTTTCATTTGCTAACTATGCCGATCAGTAGTTAGTGCCTTCAGTAGTTAGAATCCTTTATTCAGCTGGCAGTATTGGCACTCGCTGTAGTGCAATAGTTCGAGTAACGAAGATTTTTGTGCGGTAAGTGATTCAGGGAAGGTATACGTTATTGTTGGTCAGGGCCATTCTTTTGTAGGGATTATTGAAAGTCAGATTGCGTTGCGCTAAAAATATTGTGTGTCAGTTTAGTGTTGATCAGAATAAGTAAAGAGAGAAATGTCTGAGTACGTTCAGTTTTGCTCAGCTTTTGAAAATCAAATAACGTAAGGGGTTTACCAGCACAGTAATTCATAAATCTTTTTAAGGGGAGGTTTCATGCGACTGCACAATATATACTGAGAATTCTCATCCCTCTCTTCTGTCAAACCCATTTATTTTCAAAAGGCTTATCACGATAGATCGGTAGTCTGCCTCTTTTTGTGCTAACATCCACTGGACCTGTGAACGTCCTTCATAGCATGAAAAAATAGCGAGGTGTAAAATGCCGCATGGTTTAGCCGCAAAAGGAAACAGCCGATTGCTTTCGAAGTCAGACCTTGTTTCCCATGTATAACCATCTTTTCGTCGACCGGACGTCAAACCCCGATCTCCTTTCCCCTGATCCAAGAAATAACGTTATATTGTATCATCCAGAATAGGCTACTAAAGGTTACTAGTAAAATCAATGTTGACACGAAGGATATAATCCTGCGTTCCATGTCTGAACAGAAGTTACCCAAATCAGTACATCGTACTAACAAAACATGTTAAAGATGTTACTTGGCGTGGTGTACGGGACCAGTGTGCTAAACCTTATTACAAGTGACAGACCTCTGCAACTTGAGTTTCACTGAGCGTGGGTGCTTGGGCGTCTGGAAAATGTTTGTGAAAGCCATTTATGGGACTGCATAATCATTGCAGGAAAATTTTGCAGGTGATGGAAATATATTATTGTATGTTCACTTTCATGTTCGTCTGTCATCTACGTACTTTATTCGCTTATCCTGAAGGTGAGGAGAGGCTCTGAACTCTCAACGGTCTGCCCGTTCATTACACCGCCGACAAAAACGATTGTCTCACCAGAGAAATCAGGGGACTGTAATTACAAACAATTAAGTGGTAGCATCTTGAGTGCAAACCATACCGTAGCGCGCTGTCATGGATCAATTAAACCAGAACGATTAGCCCTTTGTAAATACCAAACTATAATAATTAAGACACAACATAAAACTAATTTATGTGGTTTGTTATACGCATGAAGTTTTAGGATTTTACATTCATGTAAAACCTAGGCATTAATCCCTTCGGTCTTCGCACAAAGGAATGTCTCACTGCATCCAGCCATTTTGCTGATGTTGCTGGCGTGTCAGTTACTGGTAAGTTAATGACAGATTTCGTGTTCTGGAATTTGTCCTTCCACGTTGTGTAGTTGTTAACCATCGACAGCATCTCGTGACCACACAGAACAGTCCACAGCACACAGGATTACACTGTAGAAATGTTAAAGAAATTTGCAACAAAAATAGTTAAATCGAAATTATATGTACAACAGACATAATCAACGTTTGTAGCCAACGAAAGTCTTTACAGACACGATCTATATATCTTTTTACCGCAGAAACATCGTATTATTTAGAAATAATTCAAAAGCCAAGTTCGCTTAAATACTGTTTACTGGATAACCGGTTTCAACACACTAAAGGTGCCATCATCGGATCTGTGAAGATACAACATGACAGGTTTGAGCAAGGGCTTACATGAGTTACACTATATACATTACTATTAGTACAGTACCACATACCAGAATGTAGATTAACATTTATAAAACATTTGGATGTAACGATACATGAGGCAGACCAGCTGATATAAAATCATTGCCACAAAAAATAAAAAAACAACTGTTCTCATGGTCATTCTTTTCCATAAGATATGTAAAACCGAAGACACAACATAAAACTATTTGGTACATGACCGCGGCTCGGCTAACGACGGTCGGCACAGAGTTACAAGGTCCAGTCAAATGCGAGCATCTATCTGTCTTTGTACGCGATTCATCGCGTGACCCTTTCACAGCCTAGAAGACGAGGTCACGTGTCGACAAAAGGACTGCGTTTTCTCGCGATTAAAGGGCGCAGGTTGTAGAACAAAATCCAGATCACAGTCAGTCTGACAGCGAACACAGTAAATCCTTCAGCAGCGACTGCAGTGCAGGTCTATTCCATTGCTCACCCGCTATCAGATATGTTGCAACTCGAAGGCTACGTACCTCACTAGGACGGCCATTGTATGACCAGAGTTTAGGAAAAGCAAAAGATATGTCGAAAAACTGAAAGAATTACTCTATTTCACTTTCTTTGTTACTGTTAAGTGCATCGGATGTGTTACCTTTCGTGCACCCTACATTTTATCTTGTAAGTTACTCAAATACGCATAAATCTATATAATTAGCCATAAGCATCCGAAGTTTTAAATAATAATGAGGCAGCTAGCCCTTAAGCGGAGCAACAATGTACTCACATCACCAGCGGCTAGACGAGCGAGGCTGTAACGGCACTCCTAGTTTTGCCTTCTTCACGTGCAAACGCAACGGAATCAATTTATTACTCATCCGTTTATTACTAAATGTACGTGGTTAGTTTGTAGTACTGGTGTATCGATTATTAATAGGCACTCTACCAAATGTTCGAAGTTTAGTTGCGTTAAGTATGGATTAAGGCAAAGAAAAATAAAAGGTTGTCGTAATTTGATATGAAACCACATTGACCGTTCGTACAAATATTCTCCCACCCCCGTCTGTTCGTGTCGTTCTATCCCAGCCAAACTGCGATAAGATACAAAGATGTACGCAGATATTTGCATCTTGATATAGATACATGCTGATGAAATTAGTGTTAATGTATACGATACTTGCTTTGGCTTAATGACTCTTTGCGATGGGAGTCCTTTTGATCCTGTTTCGCCTATATCGTTGTACAATATCCTTCAGATTAACGCAGAATTGTGAAAGAATTAAGTAACTGGAAGACGGGTGGACAAACTTCTAAGATTTTTACTTCTCTGCCCTGTAAACTTACATAGTAGCGGTTCTCAATAAGGTGTACAGTCAGTGCAAAAATAGCCGGATACTTAGGTATTTTACTTTTGAACTTGATGGAGAAGGATTCTTTCACTAAGAAAGATACTGAGTGCAATCGCAGATACTACACTCTTCATGTCATTCTTGAAGTACAACAAATGAAAAATACAGCACATACACAGCTCTTCAGTAAGGAAAAGCGCCTATTTCTAGAATCTGGAGTTACATCTTCTTGATGAAGAATACCAAGAAATAGAAATGAAAGGGGACGTTATAGCAGACCATAAGAAACCTAGGAAACTCATCGCGGCAGCCCTTCGAGGCTAGTCATTAGCCTTTAGCAGACTGCTGGTTTCTTACTGTCGCCATGACTTCTGCATTGCCAGAGTAGACGTCGGCGCTCTCTAGTTCCATTTCACAGCTTCTAGAAATCGCGGCCGTTCTGCTTGCCACTCTCCTCCATGTGGAGACGCGCTTTGTTCTACAGCCTGCTTTTCATTTACATCCGAGAAACTCGAACAAATCCCCTTACAGCACAGATGCTGCTGATTTAAAGCTTCATTGTCCCACTAGCCTCGTCTTATGCCTCTAACGAGAGCGATGTTTTCCTCGAAAATCACCCACGGTGGCGATAATAGTGTCTTTCTCGCTCATGCTTCTCGTAGCATTAGTAATGAGTAGCCACACCACTTTTCTTCTTCTGCAGATTCTTTCTGCTCCATTGAAAATATACTTTTCACTGCGTCCGTCTTCCGTTAGATGTATCCACAGAACACTTTTAAAATTTACTGTGGCACGCACTTTTTCATCTCCCTCGAAATGAAATCGTATAACTTGCAAATTTCCAAGATTTTTTCTGCTTCTGTTGCAATCTATAACGGTTATATCAACCCAAAAAATTCTTCAAAGAAACAGTGCAATTGGTTCCAGTCTAAATTGGCAGTGGGTGAGCTGTCGGGACGGTATGACGCAGACCTCGCATTCGAGAGGGGCAGGGTTCCACTCGTCGTCCGGCCATCCAGCTTTACGTTTTCCGTTGTCACCCTAAACCGCTCAAAGTTCCTTTGAAAGTACTTTACCGTTTTTCTTTCCTGTCTTCCTCCAGTCGGAGCCTGTGTTCCGTCGCTGTCGAACTTGTCGTCGACGGGACGCTAAAACCTAATCTTTCTTCCGTTTATTGAAAAATACATATTCGAGAAAAATACACAGCAATAAAAAATTCTTTATTTGCCTCTTACTTGTGTTCTAGAGATCACTGTAAGATACGTGACAAAGGGAACTATTTTATGTACCATATGATACTGTACTTTTACGAGAAACAAAAGACTGGTTGCATACTTCTGAACAGATACTCTTCGACTTATTTTATCTTCTCAGTCTACACAAGACTAATATGTATCGCGTGAGTAATAATGATTTCGTTCTGAAAACTGGCTCTTGAAAAATTTTAAATATGTTTTTGTGTCATGGCGTACTTCATACTTCAAGTGTTCCCTTGTTCAGATTTTTCTTCATTCCTTTTACACTCACGTATCAGTAAAATGAGATTATAGCTGGCTGTACAGCCGTTCTTTGTATACTCCTGATGTCTTCTTTTAGATCAATATTTGTTTGCCATCATTCAGGCAGTGTGATCGTTCCACTTCATATTCACTTACAAAGCTTTACATGGAATTATTAATTCCACTCGAGAATTGTTTATTCTTCAATCGCCGGCCGATGTGGCCGAGCGGTTCTAGGCGCTTCAGTCTAGAACCGCGTTGCTGCTACGGTCGCAGGTTCGAATCCTGCCTCGGGCATGGATGTGTGTTCTGTCCTTAGGCTAGTTAGGCTTAAGTATTTCTAAGTCTAGGGGACTGATGACCTCAGATGTTAAGTCCCATAGTGCTTAGAGACATTTATTCTTTAATCAAAGCCTAATTTGTGTTTGCATTTAGTGAAGCGAGCGTATACCTTTACGTTCATTCACATTCACAGCTAGCCACCAGGCTGATATTTTATTCGCTTATGACACATGTGACATTTGTTTACAGATTGTTACATTCTCTGCAAAGAGAAAAAAAGACAATGCAATTAACACTACACGTGAACAGCAGTAGATTTATTACATATCCCTTGCGTATAATACCCGATCTCATTTCTGTTTGTATGAATGATTAGCCGCCAGATATGTATTGCGTCCAAGAGCCTTCAATTCAGGTAGAGACACAGGTAAATGTCATTTACGACAGCACTTGGCTCAAACGCGATGGTCTCACAAGAGAATTTCGTGAGTACACGAAGATCATAAAATTAAATATATGGGAACGGGGCTGAAATTCTGTAAAGAAATTTTTCCATGCAAAATTCCAGAATAGAGTAGAGTAGGCGAGAGGTAAACGATAGCGATATAAAGTACACTCCACCATAAAATGCTTTGCTGCAAGGAAAAGTGAATGTAGAAGTAGTAAGTTATGACGCTTACATGTAGCTTTTACAGGTTCTTTCATTAAAATGAGCGTTAAAACAGAAGTACTTAATTGTGTTATCCTTGTTCTACAAAGCAGCTCCTTACAGTGCCTTAGTTTTCTGGGGTAGAAGTACAAGTTCGCACTAGCGTCACACGAGTTCTCGACCAAAGGCAAGAAAATCAACACCAGAACTTGTACGGCAGCGCAGGCTTGCTAATGGGTGTAGGAGAGTTGGCTAACATGACGCGTCCCCGCCGGCTGTTGAGAGAACTTCTGACCTGTTACCAGCTGTTGCGCTCCGCCTTACTATTTCTGGATACCGGATGGAGTGGACGACATGGAACTCCTTTGTAAAGAACAGAACAGCAAAAAGAGGCTGTCCTTGAGCTTACGACCTCTTTAACAGCTTTTTCTTTTGTCAGCTGCAGGATTACGATAATAATACAATAGCAGGATGTCTTGTCATTTTTGTGTCACATCAGAAAACATTAAACAGTCTACGCAATAAATTCGTTGCACTTCTCCAAGCAATCAAAAGTACGCTTGTCTCAAAAGAATGTCTAACCACATGAAAGGAGAGGCAATTTGAATGTTCCGTCACTCTAGCACGTTTGCCCAAGTAACAAACTACGAGTGGTTTTTTGTATGTAGTGGTGTCTTTTTGTGCAATCGGACGCTTTCAACAAAGAGAACCTTCACATCTAGCAGGTAACGACACAGCATTAAAAAAATTGATCAGTGCTCCATTGTAGTCGCTCAAGAACAGATGACAGAATTACATTTTCTTTCATCGTTGCAACTGGAGTTAAGCTCAATCGATATGTTTTGTTAATCGACTAGCCCTTGTAATTTGTATGAAACAACCACCAGATTGCAACAGCTTTCATGAGTAGAATCATTTATAAGAAGGACAAGGGATCGTGGTAGATCTCCGATATTCACTGTACAGCGGCTTGTGAAGTATTTATATAGGTGTAGATCTCTCACAGTTCGCACATGGATGAGCGAAATGTTGTGAAAAATAGATGGCTCTTGAAACAGGAACAAATGTAACTGTTGATCAAACGTTTCTCCCGGTCTAAAAGGGTAAAAATCTTACCGATATTAGTTAGTAGCACGTACAGGTTCTAAGGCCACATGAACACCATGATAATGATTTCCAGGACACAATTTATGGCTTGTACTGTACTTATGGATAAAGCGGGATTCACAAAGAATGGAGTAAGAAAATACTAAAACAGACAAGGTGTGTTGAGTGTAAATCTTCCAGAGATCATGGTTGCAAGGTACTAGATTTTTCTTGGTACCATGTACATACAAACATTGTCGATCAAAGCTTTGTAGAACCTTACACATCACTGAGATCAATGAGAGATGCTGTTCATCAACGATTTCTGGGCGACACATTCTCAGCCGTTGTGGAGAAGGTGATCTTCGGAGAAAGACAACGGATGTAGTTTAGGCTTGGCGGCGTACTGTTTTAAATTCTAGATGTATCTGGACAGTACTTAACCCAAATGTTCTTTGAAAGACAGATTGCAGTGAGGTGCAGTAGCGTCGCCTCCCTCATCGCCTAGCCTTAGCTCTTAGTTTTCTGGTTACGGGGCCATATTAAATCTTATTGTATTTCAGACACATCGACCAAATGTACACCGTAGGAATGTGTGTTTTCTAGACATTAAACCAAATCTAAGAAAAGGTCTTGGTTGTTTGAGAAGAAAGGCTGAAAGGTGGTGGTGTAACAACGTCACCTACTGCATCAGCGGACACATAGCTATTAAAGGGTGGAATGAAACATGTGTCAACAACTTATTACTTCCGGGCGAACTCTTACAGAACTTTTTTTTACTAGTACCACTTTCTTCTCCTTCGAAGCCTCTGACTACGTGGAACAGTACTGCACAGTACAGTCAGATGCCAACTTGATGACGTGTTTCTGTTATTTCGCCTGGACTGCTACTCGGTATTTTACAGTAAATACCTAGGAGTAATTACCCAAGCGACCTGAAATGGAATGTTCAAGTAAGTCAAATTGTAGGAAAATCAGATACCAAACGGAAATTCATTGGAGAAATTTTCATCCACGAAAGAAGTGGCTTACAAAACACTGGCAAGATCGAGGCTTGAATGTTGCTCATTAGTCTGGGACATTTAGCAGACGAGATTAATGGAAGAGATATAGGAGATCAAGCGAAGAGCGGTACGTTTCGTCATGATATCATTTAGTAAGCGCGAGAGCGTAACGAAGATGCACAACAGACTCCAGCGGCAGAAGCTACAAGAGGGGGACTGTGCATCGCGGAGAGGTTTTCTCTTGAAATTTCGACAGCGTAGTTCGAAGAAGAGTTGACCTGCAAATAATTATCTTCCACATATTTTGCGCGTATAGATCACGACGAGGTGGTGAATACTGAGCAGATCTTTTATCCATTGCTTTATTGGCGCGCTAACAACAACCGTCCACTTGTTAAGAATGTGCAATATTGCATGTTTCAGGCAGACGAACATCGATAAAATGACTTAATACGTCGTATCGTGTCACATGATCGGATCTTAACATTTGCTTAAACCAAAAGAAATCCGAATAATAGATGTAGACGCCCCTGTAGGAAAGGTAAAGCTGTTCTCAACCCAATGATTGGTCTGAACCCCACTGGGATTTAGTATGATTGGTCCTATTGAAAGTGGTACGCCGTTGCGTTACGCAGACGTTTCAACGACTAGCTAAGCCAAGTATTGGCGCATCATAGCTTGTCAGCATATACACATCATAGGTGTTTGAGACTTGAAAATGTCTCTGGAACCGCATAGTTTCATTTGATTAAAGCATTTATGCCTGGGTTTCAGGCAGGATTCCCCGTTTCGTTCGATAGTGAGTTGCCATTCCAATACAGTTGGAGAGCCTCTGCAATGCTGTTAGAGTTCAAGGGAAGTACCAAGTGGGCCGAGACTTGAATGGGAATTTGGATTGAGGAGAGAGTAGTCCGTGCAGTTGTTCAAAGCCACTGTGCCAGGATGGCATTGTGGTTTGTGCATCTGCCTAGTCAGTGGGTAGGAGACCCAGCTTCGAATCCTGGTCATGGTACAAATTTTCATTCGTCGCTTCAATCTGCATACAGACATCACAGATAAAAAGATGTTTAATGTCAGTGAGCGCTTAGTAATTTGATCTAGCGTTACAATCGTCTACCATACGAGGGGCGTTTGAAAAGTCCTTGCTAAAATAAAAACTACTTACGTGTTTGGGGTAAACCTTTTTTATTTTTCAGCGTAGTCTCCTTTTAGACTTATACACTTCTTCCAACGCTGTTATAATTTGTTGATCCCTTCCGAATAATGGGAATTGTCCAAGTCTGAAAATAGCTATTAGTTGCTGCAATCACCTCCGCGTAAACAAAATCTTTGTCCCGCCAGCCATTCCTTCAAACTGGGGAACAAAGAGTAATCCGAGGGAGCCAAGTCTGGAGAATGTGAAAAGATTTGGAATCCTACTTCCATTAATTTTGCGACCACAACTGCTGAGGTGTATGCTGGTGCATTGTCGTGATGGAAAAGGACTTTCTAGCAGTCCAATCGCGGGCGTTTTTCGTGCCGTTCGGTTTTCAAACGTTCCAATAACGATGAATAATATGCACCTGTAATAGTTTTAACCTTTTCCAGGTAGATTTGCGAATCCCAACAGACACTCGCCATAACCTTTCTGGTCGAAGGAATAGGCTTCGCCTTTTTTGGTGCACGTTCTCCCTTGGTAACCCATTGTTTAGATTGTTGTTTGGTCTCAGGAGTATAGTAATGTATCCATGTTTCATCCACAGTGACGAAACAACGCTTAAACTCTTGCGGATTCTTCCTGTACAGCTGCAAACCATCCTTGCAACAATTCACACAATTCCGTTTTGGTCAAGCGTGAGCAATCGCGGAACCCATCTTGCGGATAGCTGTCTCATGTCCAAATGTTTATGCAAAAAAATTATGTTCATTCGAGATGCCCACAGCACTAGCAATCTCACGCTCCTTAACTCTTCTGTCATCCATCACCATATCATGGATTTTGTCAATGATTTCTGGAGTCGTACCCTCCACAGGGCGTCCAGAACGTTCAGCATCACTTGTGCTCATATGGACACTCCAGAAATTTTTAAACCAGTCATAAACTGTTCTAATCGAAGGTGCAGAGTCCCCGTAATGTTTATCAAGCTTCTCTTTTTTCTCCTGAGGCGATTTGCATTAGTAATGTTTAATCACCTCACGAAATTCTTTTTCGTCCATTTTTTGACAACCACTCGACTTCCTTGATTCACACGAATGCCAAACACAAAGAAATAGACCAATATGGTTGAAACTTGGTGTGCGTTCTTTCCAAAGATGCTACTAACTAAACATGACCTCGATACGCACTGCTGGTGCCATCTCTCGGACTTTTCAAACGCCTCTCGTATACCTGAACCTCACCTCACTTGGACGCATCTTGCGACAGTCGATAGCATGGTGGCAGGCGGCGGCTGGTGCTTCCGGCAGCTGGGCTGACTGCGTGAGCGGCCGCTGGGACGACTTTATCTGGCGGCTGTGCGGTGGCCGCAGGCGGCGCACACCCGGGGCTGATTTATGGTCTCGGCGGGCTGAAGAATACCCGCCGGTCAGCCCGGCCGCGCACATAAATCCGGCCGAGCGTGTCCCTCCGCGCGATTCGCTGTCTTGCCTTTCCGTCCCGCGCCGTAAAACACGCCGGCGTAAATCCACCGCCGTTGACGAATAATAGAATATTGGACAGGCCGCGTCCACGGCAGGTCATTACCTGGCGACTAGCCGTATTTCAGCCGTGTGGCTGGTCGGTCTGCCGCTGTGCTTCGCGGAGGTCGTGACTGCTGTCGCGACAGATTAATGCTTACACCGCCTTTGTTTCCGACTGAAATTGCTGTGCAGACCTATCTTCAGTATAGTGTAGTACTGCTGAGCTCTAGACAACAGTTCGTACTACTGCGCTCTCATAAATTTCGCCGGCGGTATTAGTTGCAGTCGCCATCTTTCTAGAACGGCCGTAGCCTCTACTAAAGGGGGATAGGACGTCAAACGGACCGACTTGGAGCAGTAGAGGCACCACAGGACATTTTAATTTCCACTGTCTATACTTTTACAAGTAAATTCATAAAACTTTGTCAGCATGACCAGGAAGGATTCAGGATTCACACTCGTAGCAGCGGAAGTTAAAAAACATAACAAAATAATTTTTTTACACGTGAAATTTCATCACTTTTTCACTTACTTTTGGCTGCATTTGTTGTTATAGGTACACTTTTCTTTACAAGTAAGAGAGATTCTGTGATGAATGTTGCATAGCATACAAACCATACTTACAGGTCTCCGAAACTGTAGAATCTATTTAATTTATGAAAAATGAATGAGCTGTTACGTTTTAAACATTGTTTAGAAAAAAATCAAATTTTGTAGTTAATTATCTCAATTTCTACCACAGTTTTTAATAGATTTGGAAAATTCTAGAGTTTCATACACCTGTAAGTATGGTTTGTATTCTGTTCAAAATTCATCAAAGAATCTCTCTTACTTGTGAAGAAAATTGTACCTATAGCAACAAATGCAGCCAACAGTAAGTGAAAAAATGATGAAATTTCATATCTAAAAAAAAATATTTTATTATGTTTTTGCACTTCCACTGCTACGAGTGTGAATCCTGAATCCTTCCTGGTCCTGCTGACAAAGTTTTATGAATTTATTTGTAGAAGTATAGACATTAGAAAATAAAATGTCCTGTGGTGCCTCTCCTGCTCCAAGTCGGTCCGTTTGACGTCCTACCCCTCTTTAGTAAACAACTGAGCGAAGATATTTCTACCCTGTCTCGATCAGGTATCTCGTAGGTCTTCTATTTACTCATTTGACTATATTATACTATTTACAGCATTTAAAAATTTTGCATCTTGGCCTGTCGTGTCTGGCAATTTCGTGGCTTTCCCAATCACTCGTTGCATTAGTGCAGAATTGTGCCTCCAGTCATCACCTAAATTGTGGAAGTGTTCTTCGTCGCAAATCTGCCTGACAGTTAACAGCATCCAAATTGTCCCTTTCGCCAATGAGTACTGAGAGCAGTGCAAGAATCCAGCGTTACTGCCGTCGGCAAGGTCCTAGTAGAAAATTTACGAAGTTCGAGTGCTTGCCTACGTCGTGTGGATAGCTCGGATCAATGTTTGTGTAATGCGTAGCTGTGTCACTGATTAGTGTGAAACGAAAAGAAGGGATAGGCGACACTCGACAGCGGCACACAGGCTATTCTTCTCAGATAGCACTTAGCCAGCCCTTAGATTAACATCTCCATACTATAGGGAGACATCACATATCATTGAAACTGTCAGATGCTCTCAATTCAGAATGTCTTACGGACGTTTGAAGTTTAAGCCATGACTTCGACGTAAAGTACAGCGATCGGAAATTGTAATCTGTTACGGTTTCGTTCCTTGGCAACGAACTATTTACAGAGAAAATTTCTTACACCACCAGGATTCGAACCGGCTTCCAATAGGCAGAGCGCAATAGCTCTTGGTAGTGTTGCCGACATCACCTATAGAGGGAGTGCCAGTATTTTACTATTAATGTGGTCCGTAGTCGCCCTCATTATTGTTGTAGTTATGCTCATACTGGTTAGTCTTTCTGTTTGGGACAATGAGGTGGTAATCTACGTTCCAGGAATCGTGTCTTACATTTGGGGTGAATGAGAAGGCAGTTTGCACGTTCCGTACGTGGTGTTCAATGCTATCTTCTGAACACACACGACGCTCTTCAAAGAACAGTAGAGGCTCGAGGGTGTAGCAGAGTGTAGATCAGACCACAGGGTGAAGATGCAAACCCCGATACGTATCAGAATTAGATAAAGTGGAGCATAATAAATACTATACTATTATCCTTATTACTATTCTTGAGTATACTACTTTAACTGTAATGAACGCATCAGTATTTAGTGGATTTTTTATCTATTATAAGCAAATTTAACAGTTCTTTTCCCTAAAACCATTAGACAAACACGTTTGTTAAGTACTCACTAAGCGTGAGGAAGTGCACGGCTTCATACGATGTGAGGAACGTGAATTAATGACTAACATGAGAGAGAGAGAGAGAGAGAGAGAGGGAGAGGGAGAGGGAGGGAGGGAAATAGACTCTTAAACTTACATACGTGGGAAACACGATTTGGACGAGCTAAATAATTGGTTATACTCATCAGAAAGCATGTTTTCGGCACGATGTTAAAAAGGAAACAGATTAAACTTCTGTTTGCTGTATCCATAGTTCAAAATGTCCATTAAATTTCCAAGTGTGTAATATCATTGTTGAATCATTTAAAGCAGGGTACGACAAATATGTATGCATACCCATACTAGAAACTTACCACCTCTTGTAATGATAACCACCGGGTAATAGTTTCTTCTACATCTCCATCGTCCTGGAAGCACGGCTTATTGAAATGTTTGTTCTCCTTAATCATTGTATCAAAGATTTTCTCAGTTACATTATGTTTGCATGGGTGTTTACTCAGCCTTTTATTGTTAACGTTATCCCGTATCTCGCAGCGAACCTTCGCACAGCCATGTACGAACCATTGAGTCACACATAGCCGAGCGGTCTAAGGCGCTGCAGTCATGGACTGTGAGGCTCGTCTTGGAGGAGGATCGAGCCCCCCTTCGGGCATGGGTGTGTGTGTTTGTCCTTAGGATAATTTAGGTTAAGTAGTGTGTCAGCTTAGGGACTGATGACCTTAGCAGTTAAGTCCCATAAGATTTCACACACATTTTTGAACATTGAGTCACTGGCAACTTCGAATCCGAATAAATAACATATTATGTAATGAATATTTATTTCTGTCACGCTTCGTAAAATATAGAAATGAATCGCCATTCGAATCTTGAGGGTAGAGATTGTTGCAGTTCTGTACGTGCTTGTAAACGTGTGACATCATCAGTAGTACGTTGCTCAGAGCTAAATTGAATGATGTGAACTTCAAGACGAAATGTTAGAACTGATAAGGTTCACCAACAGAGGATACTTTCCTGTTGTTGTGGTCTTCAGTCCTGAGACAGGTTTGATGCAACTCTCCATGCTACTCTATCCTGTGCAAGCTTCTTCATCTCCCAGTACCTACTGCAGCCTACATCCTTCTGAATCTGCTTAGCGTATTCATCTCTTGGTCTCCCTCTACGATTTTTACCCTCCACGCTGCCCTCCAATACTAAATTGGTGATCCCTCGATGTCTTAGAACATGTCCTACCAACCGATTCCGTCTTCTAGTCAAGTCGTGCCACAAACTCCTCTTCTCACCAATTCCGTTCAATACCTCCTCATTAGTTATGTGATCTACCCATCTAATCTTCAGTATTCTTCTGTAGTACCACATTTCGAAAGCTTCTATTCTCTTCTTGTCTAAACTACTTATAGTCCACGTTTCAGTTCCATACATGGCTACACCCGAAACAAATACTTTCAGAAACGACTTCCTGACATTTAAACCTATACTCGATCTTAAGAAATTTTTCTTCTTCAGAAACGCTTTCCTTGCCATTGCCAGTCTACATTTTATATCGTCATTGCTTTGACCTTCATCAGTTACTTTTCTCCCCAAATAGCACTACTTTAAGAATCTCATTTCCTGATCTAATTCCCTCAGCATCACCCGACTTATTTCGACTACAATCCATTATCCACGTTTTGCTTTTGTTGATGTTCATCTTATATCCTCCTTTCAAGACACTGTCCATTCCGTTCAGCTGCTCTTCCAAGTCCTTTGCTGTCTCTGACAGAAATACAATGTCATCGGCGAACCTCAAAGTTTTTATTTCTTCTCCATGTAATTCCGAACTTTTCTTTTGTTTCCTTTATTGCTTGCTCAATATACAGATTGAATAGCATCGGGGATAGGCTACAACCCTGTCTCACTCCCTTCCCAACCACTGCTTCCCTTTCATACCCCTCGACTCTTATAACTGCCATCTGGTTTCTGTACAAATTGTACATAGCCTTTCGCTCCCTGTATTTTACCCCTGCCACCTTTAGAATTTGAAAGAGAGTATTCCAATCAACATTGTCAAAAGTTTTCTCTAAGTCTACAAATGCCAGAAATGTAGGTTTGCCTTTCCTTAATCTTTCTTCTAAGATAAGTCGTAGAGACAGTATTGCCTCACGTGTTCCAACAGTTCTACGGAATCCAAACTGATCTTCCCCGAGGTCGGCTTCTATCAGTTTTTCCATTCGTCTGTAAAGAATTCGCGTTAGTATCTTGCAACTGTGACTTATTAAACTGATAGTTCGGTAATTTTCACATCTGTCAACACTTGCTTTCTTTGGGATTGGAATTATTACATTCTTCTTGAAGTCTGAGGGTATTTCGCCTGTCTCATACATCTTGCTCACCAGATGGTAGAGTTTTGTCAGGACTGGCTCTCCCAAGGCTGTCAGTAGTTCTAATGGAATGTTGTCTACTCCGGGGGCCTTGTTCCGGCTTAGGTCTTTCAGTGCTCTGTCAAACTCTTCACGCAGTATCATATCTCCTATTTCATCTTCATCTACATCCTCTTCCATTTCCATAATATTGTCCTCAAGTACATCGCCCTTGTATAGACCCTCTATATACTACTTCCACATTTCTGCTTTCCATTCTTTGCTTAGAACTGGTTTTCCATCTGAGCTCTTGATATTCGCCGGCCGCGGTGGTCTCGCGGTTCTAGGCGCGCAGTCCGGAACCGTGCGACTGCTACGGTCGCAGGTTCGAATCCTGCC
This sequence comes from Schistocerca nitens, assembly GCF_023898315.1. NCBI lineage: Eukaryota > Metazoa > Arthropoda > Insecta > Orthoptera > Acrididae > Schistocerca > Schistocerca nitens. The sequence goes on along the minus strand of NC_064614.1, from coordinate 374,156,438 downwards.
TCGGGCATGGATGTGTGTGATGTCCTTAGGTTAGTTAGGTTTAAGTAGTTCTAAGTTCTAGGGGACTGATGACCACAGCAGTTGAGTCCCATAGTGCTCAGAGCCATCTTGATATTCATGCAAGTGGTTCTCTTTTCTCGAAAGGTCTCTTTAATTAATCCTGTAGGCAGTATCTATCTTACCCCTAGTGAGACAAGCCTCTACATCCTTACATTTGTCCTCTAGCCATCCCTGCTTAGCCATTTTGCACTTCCTGTCGATCTCATTTTTGAGACGTTTGTATTCCTTTTTGCCTGCTTCATTTACTGCATTTTTATATTTTCTCCTTTCATCAATTAAATTCAATATTTCTTCTGTTACCCAAGGGAGTCTACTAGCCCTCGTCTTTTTACCTATTTGATCCTCTGCTGCCTTCACTATTTCATCCCTCAGAGCTACCCATTCTTCTTCTACTGTATTTCTTTCCTCCATTTCTGTCAATTCTTCCCTTATGCTCTCCCTGAAACACTGTACAACCTCTGTTTCTTTCAGTTTATCCAGGTCCCATCTCCTTAAATTCCCACCCTTTTGCAGTTTCTTCAGTTTTAATCTACAGTTCATAACCAGTAGATTGTGGTCAGAGTCCACATCTGCGCCTGGAAATGTCTTACATTTTAAAATCTGGTTCCTAAATCTCTGTCTTACCATTATATAATCTATCTGATACCTTTTAGTATCTCCAGGGTTCTTCCATGTATACAACCTTCTTTCATGATTCTTCCCTAGTCACCTATTATGTGTGCACGCTGACTTAAATTACGGCAAAGAATGTCAGAGAATAATAGAAGCCTTAGTACTGAATCAGTAATAAAAAAAGTTTTTTCTGTAAGTAAAAATTAATTTTTCTCCGGTTTTTGCTGTTATCTACGTATATTGATACCGGTATAATTGGTGTTTCGTAATACAATTTTGCAAGTGCTTTAGGTCTTCCTGTTGTGTACGGTAATATTATGCAGGCATCTGAGAGGCATCATACAAAGCTACGTATTTTACGTTCGTTAGAAATGCTGTCATCCGCTCTCCCATTGTGAGCCGCTGGCCTTTAGCTTCGACGAAACGCAAAGAAAACGCCAAACATATCCGCCTGCTGCCCAAAGAAGGTATCACTATATAGCACGTGGTATTGTCCTGTCGAGGCAGTATAGCATCCACGTCATAGCCGGCGCTCGAGTCCGGCCGGAGAAAACCTCTCAATGGCGAGCAGAACAAAAGAACTGAAGCGCCCATTAAACGAAAGCGAACTTCGTTCATTGATTTAGCGGACGTCTCCCCGCATGCAAGACTGTTTGTAGGCAGTGAATGAAGATCTGCGTACGTTCTCTCTCTCTCTCTCTCTCTCTCTCTCTCTCTCTCTCTCTCTCTCCATTTTTGGTCTTGTTTGGTGGCTGCACGCGGTGTTCCAGTCTGCAAATTCCAAGGCATGGATTCCATGCCCGATTGGTTCTACGTTTTTTTCTGACCGAGCGAGACTTGTCGTTGACAATGATTTGTGTTCGTGAATTACCAACACTACATCGAAGTTAGGATATCTCGTTTAATTGAAAGTCCCCCTGTATTTCTCTGGATGACCCACTTCTCAAGTCGGGGCGTAACGTCTGCTAGTGGGATTACCCCTAGAGAAACACAGCAGAGTGCAACCTACCCTTATGATTGATGACTACTTTGCGTCAATTTCACCAATCCGTATATGCTCGTATTTCGGGGCATAGAGCTCCCAGTCTAAAGGTAGTATAGGTGTCGCTGAAGCTTCAGAGTTGAAATTCAGGAAGAATGTGCATATTGCATTATAGGCACGGGGACCAAAAGGCGTCGTAATGAAGGCACCATTGTCGGGTAACGTTGATGCTGCGGTTGCGGAAAACTTCCCACGATAAACGACTTAGAGCAGGATTATTAAAGACTGTTTTACTAGCGTCACCCAAGATTAGTTGAAAGATAATGTGTAGACTTGCCTGATCTGTGTTCTTACTTCCAAATGTAGTTTCAATGCATAATCATCTGGCAAAGTTTTGTTTCCAATTGTAATAGGTTAATTCGGCCACAGCTTTGGTTTTGATACATACAATCATTCTGTAATTATTGTAGTGACGAGGGGTGTTTTTAAGGGAACGTATTGCACGAATCAAGCAGATTCCTTGCAGTTCCAGTAGACACTGAAACCCAAACTTTATTAGGCAGGCAGTGTTTGTGTTGTGGGAACAAAACTTAATACCGGTAGTTATTTTAGGGTGCATAGAGAAAGTAATTAGGGATGTCACCAGGTGTGAATAGCGGTACTCTTGATGACTAGGTGAAGGTACGGTAAGGAAGTCGTATTCAAGACACGTCCGTATACGGTGATTTTACTGTTTAAAGGCATAATGGGAAGGTCTACTGCTGGAAGCTGTAAAACGCTTGCTGTGTCATCGGTGCGGGATAATGAACGGAAACGACATTCATGATGTTACCATCAGAAGAAAACTAGACAGACGAAAAAGGAAGTAAGCCCGCATCTCGTGGTCGTGTGGTAGCGTTTTCGCTTCCCACGCCCGGGTTCCCGGGTTCGATTCCCGGCGGGGTCAGGGATTTTCTCTGCCTCGTGATGGCTGGGTGTTGTGTGATGTCCTTAGGTTAGTTAGGTTTAAGTAGTTCTAAGTTCTAGGGGACTGATGACCATAGATGTTAAGTCCCATAGTGCTCAGAGCCATTTGAACCATTTTTTTGAAAAAGGAAGTAAACTGTTCATTACCTCAAATGTAATCGCCATAACTGTTTACACATTTATCCCACTGTGAGACAAGATAATAAGTGCCTTCATAGAAGTACGTCTGCAGTTGCTTACAGAGCCGGGCGTGTACCTCTTCGCCGGAAGCAAAACTACGGCCACGAATGTCTTCAGGGTTCCAAAAACATGAAAATCGCATGGGGAGAAACCGGAATTGTATGGATTTTGTGCAACAGCTCCCAAGAGAAACTTCTGCAGGACAGTCGATACAACGTTGGCAACATGTGGGAGATTCATTTGAAAAGGCTACCTGTCGCCAGTCAGTGGACGTCTAGTTGGGGTAATAGCGTGCAAACTCCAGCCTTCGTTGGCGATGAGCAGCAGTCATCATAGACATATGGGTGTACGAATCGGGCGCCTGCCGCGGAGGCCCATACGCACCACTCTTCACTGAACCGTTGTTGAGGAGATACTGGTTCAAATGGCTCTGAGCACTATGCGACTTAACTTCTGAGGTCATCAGTCGCCTAGAACTTAGAATTAATTAAACCTAACTAACCTAAGGACATCACACACATCCATGCCCGAGGCAGGATTCGAACATGCGACCGTAGCGGTCGCTCGATTCCAGTCTGTAGCGCCTAGAACCGCACGGCCACTCCAGTAGGCGAGGTGATACTGTTGGTAGCTCTTGGTTCATCTGGGCGGTAAATTGCTCAACAGCTGCGACCCGGGTTACGTGACAATTGTCTCGACACCTGTTTTGCATAGCGCCACGTTGTACTTCAAACATGGCGGCACGCGGATAGTTGATAAGCTTAGCCGTTTCGGAAACATTTCCACCCTTGGCCCGAAAGCCAATGGTCGTGTCCTTTTGGACGTAAGATAAATCGCTCCGTTCCCGCATTACAACGACTGCAGTACTTCTGCGTCCCACAGACATGCTTGATACACCCACCACTGCTGTTGGTACCACCTGCCATGTGTGAGTGGTTATTCTACGTTGACGTCGAACATAGGCGGTGGTCATATTAATGTGATTGGACCGTGTACTAACTAAAAGGCCAGGATTACAGATATGGCTTAAAACCGCAGAGTATGCGTCAGCAACAGCGAACAAAAATTAAGGTGACGCTGTATAACGACTTTTCACATTAGGCCTGAGCATGCATCATAAAAGGAGGAAAACCAGGATTTAAACGTCAAAACAACTAGAACCGTTGCAATATGCATACGTAGGAGAGCATATTGTAGACCACTGGTGACGCCGGCCGCGGTGGTCTCACGGTTCTAGGCGCGCAGTCCCGAACCGTGCGACTGCTGCGGTCGCAGGTTCGAATCCTGCCTCGGGCATGGATGTGTGTGATGTCCTTAGGTTAGTTAGGTTTAAGTAGTTCTAAGTTATAGGGGACTGATGACCACAGCAGTTTGTAACCTCCCCCTCACTTATCGACCTTAATAACAGTGAAAAATTAAACCGCGTGTACCTAATGGGAATTTGGGAAAAGCAATCGTCACCGAAGTTAATCTGCCGGTAAAGAGGGAGGGAAGGGTTACATCTAAATGAAAGGAAAAATGCAAATGAAACTGTTGGAAATTAATTTTGAAAAGGGGTAAAGTTAATAAAGAAAGTGAATGTGCGGCCGTTACGTCAACAATTAACTAGCGGTAATTAGATATTTGAGATTTGGGGGAAATTACGGTCGCCAGTCCTATGGACAATTACTATAATAACTGAAAAAGAAAGGTTATTACACATATAATTAGCACTAGAAGCGTGGCAACTGAAGGTTGGCACGTGTAGTGTGAAAACTGAAAGTTTGTCAGAAGTAATAAATTTCGCTACACTTAATTTAGCAAAAGAATTAATGAACCCGGAAAATCGAAAGTTAATTTAGTGACTGAAGTTAATAGTGAGCTTTCTTTCTGAAGCACATTGAAATTCAGTAAAATACGGTTAGTCTTGGACTACCTCAACAATCATTTCTAAAGCTACTTGAATCTACGCAATTTAGAAAGAAGAGATTTAACTTTGAACTTGAATTAAACGATTCTGAACAATTAACAATAGTAAAATTTAGTACGTACCAAGCTGAGCTGCAGTCACAGGTAAGCTAAAATACGGTAACAAAACTCGCACTCTTAATTTGTGCTTGTGTAATCTAACTATTGTAGCCAGCTATGAATACATAAAGTGAACTTTGAAATTAAAGCAGTGAAATGGAATTATGCTGGCGTTTGAATTTCAACGACACTCGGGTTCATTTCGGAAAAGGAAGGGACCCTGCTTGGCAATGCAATTGGGACAATGAGCAACAAAGGTTCATGCTAAGTTGCTGTAATTTTGCGAGGCAAATGGAACAATTTGAAAAGCTGAGGTCTGCCATACAGTTCTGAAACTTTACGTGCTTTTAGTCTTCCTTGTTGGTTGATTGAAGGTTTGAAGCCGTCGATCGAGGAGGTGGCGACAGTCACTCATTGTCGGCCGTCGCTGTTGCAGAAGCTGGATGTTGGCGCGCCTTCTTCTCGACACGGTCACCAGGCGAAACGGGCTCTTGATGTGCGCCAGCTAATGCTTCCCGTCCGCGACACCATGTCAGAAACTATCATCGCGAGTCGAGCGCAATTACATGCTGCCAAACCCCGAAAGCGCGGCAACTCGCGGGAGCGTCACACAACACACCTGCTCCACTCGCTACTCCAGCCAGACTCCGACTGCCCTGCCCGCGCTCCACGCGGCAGAGTTAACACTACCAAAGATCCTACACACTTTGATTCTTCACACGACCTATCGATGTAATCGTTCGATAGCAGTTTTCCCTAGGCAAGACCCAGCGTAAAAATACAAATAATATTTACGAAACAAACCAATTATACATCGACATAAATGCATAAATAAATATATATACAAATAGTAAAACAATTACAATATCTAAAGACACAGAAATGTCATATATTCAGGTAACAAAAATAAGGAAAACAAATTTATAGTACAATAGATGGAAATAGGAAGATATGCATTTCCGGCGTTACAAGTTGAGTCCCATAGTGCTCAGAGCCATTTGAAGCACTGGTGACGCTCATCTTCCGGCAGCAAAATGTTTACGCTGCTGGCCATTTGCATGGCGGCGACGCCGCTCTGACAGCTTTACTTCGGGTGCACGAAGCGTTTCCGGTGGGCGAGGCCTTTCAGGATTCAGATAGGCCATGATTTGAGAAGCAAGTGGCTGGGCGCTTATTTCACTGTTTTTTGCGTGGCCACAAATTTTACTGGTCCAGTTTGCATATATCCGCTTTCGGAATAAGCGTGTAGACGTAGAGACAGATGACTTCGGATACAAATGAGGACCCTTTACAGCGGTCTTCAGTGAATACGACGTAGCACTGCAGAAAATAATTCCACTATCACAGCCAAAGACGGAGATGAGGAAAGCGAGCAGCCGTAGTGTGGGCCGGTGTAAGCCGCTTTGGCGGACTCTCGCCCAGCTAATCCGGTATAGACGGGCCGTCTGACGGACAGCTGCGTCGTATCCGCTGTCGCAGGGTCGCGCCGGCATTCAGCCTCCCACGCTGGGAAGCGGGCGAGCCACACTTGCTGGATCGGAAAGCTTCCTGTTCAGCGTGTTACAATGAGTGCTGCCAACGGGCTTCCGCGACGCGTTCAGCATCCGGATCATCCTCGGATCATCCTTTATGTCGCACGATACAGTATGGCTCAGTCGTATTCAGCGTCCTGTCGTCGCTTCTCAGCTCCCAACACCTATGTGACGCTGCGGTGACCGAGCACCGCAATGTATGACACACACGGGAACGGAAACAAGTACTAGCTTCCCCCTTCACGTTTCTACGTTGGAAGTATGAAAGACTTTTTTCAGCACAAAAAACAGCTGTTAAATCGTACATTTATTAGACGACTAGTTTCGACATGTCATCTTGTAGTTTCGACATGTTGTCTTGTAGTTTCGACATGTCATCTTGAAGATTTTAACGGCTTAAAGACGTACGTAGCACCTACCCATTTGGTTCCACCTAAATATCTAGTTTATGTTCATTTGTAACCTCCCCACTATATTTGCTCCTATATTAAATTTAGCCCAACTTTATCTCCCACTATATAAAAGTCTGCGTATTACCAAGGCTATGTACCCACAAACTGTTATCCAACTTAAACTCATATGCTAACCCTTGACTAAACAGAACCTAATTTGAATTGAACTGTAACTGGTCTGAATGTAACTTGTCTTTAAATACGCAACTCAAGTAAAACAATAATCTGGCCCTAATCAAAATCTCCACTTACCTCACGTCTTGACAAAATTGATGCAGATTTCTCGAAAGAATACCAGCAGACAGCAAGCAGGCAGCGGCAAATCTAGATTTCTGTTTCTAAATAAAATCTCCAACGGTTGCATACCACATGTGGTAATGCTTAATGATAAACAGTGGGGTGGGGAGACTAACTAACTATATTCCAAGACAACGATTTTAGAATCAAGCGCATATTGAAAATGGCAGAGTAAAACTTCGCGTGATCTTCACACATAACATGGATCTAAACAGTACTATGCTTAACAAAGTGAACCATGATTTAAAAGGTTACAGTGATAACAGACAGTTTCTATAAAAACCACACAGCTTAATTAGTTAATATGTTAAATGCATGACTCTGCATAGTGGGATGGTCTTTCTCTCAGCTCTGAGCAAGTGAACAAGCTTAACAAGAGCCCAATAATAATTTCTACAAATTGGGTGCGCAGTGCTGCAGTCTTACATCTAAGCTGTTCTCTTTAAAAAAAATAACATTATTCAAAATTTATATACCCTTCGCCTTTCGTTGCATACCTCATATTCATGCCTGCTGCCCTTTACAATAAATCTTTTTTCAGCTAACAGATACAATCACAAGTCAACACAGCACTACAGAATACGTCAATCACGTACCAGACGAACTCTGAATGTATCAGAATGCACAGAGGCAAAGACTTGCGACGACAAGACCAAAGATGGTTTAACAGTAACATAACTTGTCCTCGCTCTCTCTCTCACTCACTCACTCACACACACACACACACACACACACACACACACACACACACAAATCAGTCAAAATGACATGACCTTGAATTATGAATACGTGATTTCTACCAGTTTAAGGTGTTAGAATCTGTCACTTTATGACAGATACGTCGAAACAAGTCGCAGAATAGTTTGTGATGTAATAGCAGTATTTCCGTGACATAAACACTTCTTCCATTTAATGTCTCGAAGCTGTGAAGAACTATTGAAATTAGAATTTTTGAATGACATCGAAGTTTTTGCGGTGACATCCTTGCATAAAATCTTCTCTGTGTTTTAACCGTGTCAAATCGAAGTTAAAATTCCAACTTTCGAGAATGATCACCATCTTCTTCTTCAGTTGATGTCTGCCGGGAGCAATAAATTTGAATGAATGATTGGTTCATTATGTTCACACGGGATCGTTCTGCCCCGAGCAGTTAACAAAGTGCAGACAATTACAGATCATCATGACCTGGGAACTGAATTAAAGCCCTTTAAGAAATTGTTCAGAAAAAACGGATACAAATCACGTCAAATTAGACCACTTTCTGACGCGTGAATATATCATCAGAAACCTGTGCTGCTGCCGAGAGTGTTAGAAATTTTAGCTTCGGTACACGTATTAACTTCGGTACACGTATATTTACCAGTTTACTTCTTTGGGAGGAAAAACTTACATTGAACTATATTTGCTATACTTCAGCGTTATTTTGAGTAGAAATCTATATTGCTGTTTCCATACTGAATGACAATGTGATTTCATTCATGAAAGAAGGCCGACAATCAGATCTTGTTACTACACGTCGTTTAAGGAAATCTACACCAGGGCTTCACCGCTAGCGTGTTCTTCGAGCAGACGGTGTGCATAAAAGTGTGCGAGGACTGTACCGCTTCCATCGACACACGGAATAGGATGGAGACGTGTGTAAACAAGAAAATCGATGTTTAGGCAAATGCGTGGAGAAATCTAAAATTGCATTATGTGGCCTGTAGAACTGCACATACTTCAAGCTGGAAATCAGCGCGAATTGGGTACACAATGATTTTTTTTATTTTCTGGTGCAGTTCCGCTACGAATCCTGACTTGTTTCTCAACATAACTGGTGCTCTATCTGTAGACGTACGAACCAATAAATTCCTTGTCCAACCTTTAACGCTGGTATGAATGTCACATGCAAATATGTGCCTGTGATGTCTGCACATCCAGAGCTCTAAAGAAAATGCAACAAAATCTTCACCAATATTTTGTAAAGTGGTTCTGAACCTTGTTTGTCAAAACCTGTGTGGGACACGTGAGAGTCATGTTTGATAAGAGCGCCACGTGAATCTTCGACCTGTAGTAGACATGAATGCTCAGTTGCAACTGCCAAGTATTCTTTTATTAGATCACCATTTATGAAAGGGCGAGAAGACTTAACTAGTGCAATTCTGCAGTTGATCTACACACGTAATTTTTCTCCCTATTGTTCCTCCACTCCAAAGTTCTTCCTTTTAAGTTTTAAAACCTCTTATACACTCTCAAATCATTCACATATTCCGTGTCCGTATTTTCTGATGTGGTGAGAAATGTACTGCCTATGTAAACTAAACTTCCTGAAAGCATTATGATGCACTAAACATTTTGCGAACTCGTCTTTTGGCCTAAAACGACAAGATTCTTCGGACTGCTCAATGAAATGCGAGGACTTTGTCGGTGCACACTCCTGACACGCTACTGCTGCTATTGCGTGGCGCCGCTGTCAAAACTGATTGCCGGCCGCGGTGGCCGAGCGGTTCTAGGCGCTTCAGTCCGGAACCGCGTGACTGCTACGGTCGCAGGTTCGAATCCTGCCTCGGGGATGGATGTGTGTGATGTCCTTAGGTTAGTTAGCTTTAAGTAGTTCTAAGTTCTAGGGGACTGGTGACCACAGATGTTAAGTCCCATAGTGCTCAGAGCCATTTGAACCAAAACTGGTTCTCTCCGATTTCACAGTTGGCGCTTCTCATCAAGCCCCTACCATGCCGTTGCAGAGAAGTAACGAAACCACCATTTGCAGGGACGAATGTGATTACTGGTCTCTGATTTAAAGGATGTGAGAGATTACGAAAATTGAAGAAAAAAATACTTCACATTTCCCACTTAGTTATCAAGTTTATCTTAAACAAGTTTTGTTCCCTAGTTTTCTGTATTAGGTCAGTCTCGAAAGGCGGAAAGCTGTAAACATATGTTGAAGAACTTATGGTTTGTTTCTTACACGTTTGAGCGAAAATGGTGACAAGTTTTCCATTCAAGATAGTTGCGTGAAACTTATGAAGTAGCACATAGTGAGATTAGTTTATCATTCGCTGAGTTTTTCACTTTCGCTTCCTTGTTTAATATTCCCTGGCACATACTCTGCCTCTACCTTTTGCGATTATTTTTCAGTCTTTATTTTTAACTGGCATAATTTTATCTGCCTTACTTTCTACAGTCTTAAAGTATCTTTCCTTCAAATACCTTGGACTTGAATAATTGCAACCTTCCATATAACTAGAACTAAACACTTCATTTACAATTTTTTTCTAACAGCAGGGATATAGGATCCTTAAGAACGTTATTTGCATGTGTGTCATTGTGTCTTAACGTCCTGTAAGATATTTCACTTCATTTACTAAGTGCAAACACAGAGTTGCCCTGCAGATGGCGGCTTCAGTATGGGAGCCCTACACCAGCGCCCATGAGTGATCTAGTTAGTTTTAGTAAGTCAGTGCTTCTCATGTGTTGTCGCGACCACACGATGATCGCGCGTTCCCTTAGTCCCCACTAGGCCGCAACTGCTCTGCTTGCGAGCAACAGCCTGAGCAAGCGCGAGTTGTTCAAAAAATGGTTCAAATGGCTATGAGCACTATGGGACTTAACATCGGAGGTCATCAGTCCCCTAGAACTTAGAACTACTTAAACCTATCTAACCTAAGGCCATCACACACATCTATGCCCGAGGCAGGATTCGAACCTGCGACGGTAGCGGTCGCGCGGTTCCAGACTGAAGCGCCTAGAACAGCTCGGCCTCTGCGGCCGGCCGCGAGATGTTAAGCCCTGACCTATACGAACGCGAACTCCTCATTATTCTCTCGTGTAACAGTCACTGGTATAGCATAAGTATAACGCAAGTGTAGAATTATCTTACAGTCCATCGTGAATATCATTTTCTAAATAGTTGTAGCGGTCGAACGCCAAACGAATGCCGCCTTTCTTCGTCGAGTCCAAGACTAATGCTCCCTGCCTGCATGAACAATCTTTTCTGTCTAAGCTGACTTGTTGCTATTATCTTCCGATTCCTTATGTCATCTCTTTTACCCCAAGATAGATGCGAGCGTCGTCCACATTGAACTACTTCAGGTGGGAAGCAGAGCAGTACGAATCAGCAAGGCACAGAAGTCGAATGGAACTACGTATGTCGTAAGTGTAGCAAAGTGTCCACGAATAGCAGCAATTGCTGCAATGTCCAACAAGTAGACGCCATTCAGATTCTTTTTTTCTTTTTTCTTTTTTTTTTTTTCGCCCTAGCAAACGGGGCTTGGACTGCAGCGATAACATACAGAACCGCCCTTCTGACAGCGAGACTTAAAGTACGTATATAGAAGTTTTTTTAATTAAAGAGGTATTGTCATAAATTTGATTTATGGGTTAAAATATTAATGATTTTCTTAGAGTTGTTCTTGAAAGATTTTGTTTGATGGATAGACCCTATACAAATAGAACTGAAAATCATTCCCTGGTGTTTAGCATTACGGTGGCGATGTCTGTGAACTACTTGTACTGTTAAGGAAAGGAAATGGATGAAAATTTTGGTTTGTTGATTTGAGAAAGAAGAAAGTGTAGTGGACGAGGATTCTCGTGGAATATTACATGGAAAGGATGTGGAATGGGAAGCACGGGGAAGAGAAAAGACAAGGCTGTCGTAAAGGCAGAGACAAGAACGAGGAGAATAGAAACCATAAGATGGAGAGCCACAGGAGTATTCTGTTTAAGCTTTGGTCGGGTTTCTTGATCATCTAGTATGAGATCATTAAATGTTGGTTGGGATGAAATGTGGAAAAGTGTGTTGATAAAAGAATGGGTGCTTGGGCTAGTGCAAGAGCTTCAGAGTACGAGGTGGTTAGGGATAAAACTGTAAGGTGGTTGGTGCCAAGTGTACGGGAAATGTAGAAAATACAAAGGATCAATTTATTCAGCAGTTAACACCATATGCTTCCGATCTCCCCAGGCCTAAATGACTCTAAATGTGTTTCTCCCGACTGGTACTGTGAGCAGACACATCAACGTTATCGGAAAGGGTCCGGCAGAGGCGCTCGCCCGCCTTGAGGAACGGGAGCGATATGCAAAAAGACCGGTCGAGCGCCGGCCCCACGTGACGGGCTGCAGGCACTCAGCTGGCCGTAATTCGCGTAATGGCCGGCAGAGTGGCGGCCTAATGCTGGCGGGTGACGGCCCGGCCCCCCGGTACATCTATTACCATTACTTTGGGAATTAACGGGCTTAAGCTGCAATTATCGCAATTTATGACAGTGCATTTAGTTTCCATTACGCTTTGCACCGGACAAGGCTCTCCCTGATAGAAACCCGCCGCCTCGTTTACGTAATGCTCTCCGAATCGTGCCCGCGCTCGCTGATTTGTGCGACGTGCGAGGGAGGCGCGTTGTAGATGTCGCTACCGGCGCGGCGTCACCTCCAAGCTGCTGGCACAGTTGGAGTCGTTCTCCCACAAGAAAGCACTCAGCGGGGGAACAGAGGTTCTGCTGGTTACAAAAACCTTTGGATCAAGTTCCAGCTCTCGTTGATCATGATACACGAATTGGTTCCCCATGCACGCAGGCTGCCTATAATGCTCTCTTGTCGCGTGGAAATCATACTGGATGTGTTGTAGCATGTTCTGGGGCTGTAAATCATCTGTTGTTGTTGTGGTCTTCAGTCCTGAGACTGGTTTGATGCAGCTCTCCCTGCTACTCTATCCTGTGCAAGCTTCTTCATCTCCAAGTATCTACTGCAGCCTGCATCCTTCTGAATCTGCTTAGTGTATTCATCCCTTGGTCTCCCTCTACGATCTTTACCCTCCACGCTGCCCTCCAATACTAAATTGGTGATCCCTTGATGCCTCAGAACATGTCCTACCAACTGATCCCTTCTTCTAGTCACGTTGTGCCACAAACTCCTCTTCTCCCCAATCCCATTCAGTATCTCCTCATTAGTTATGTGAGCTAACCCAACTAATCTTCAGCATTCTTCTGTAGCACCACATTTCGAAAGCTTCTATTCTCTTCTTGTCTAAACTATTTATCGTCCATGTTGCACTTCCATACATGGGTACACTCCAAACAAATACTTTCAGAAACGACTTCCTCTCTTAAATCTATACTCGATGTTACCAAATTTCTCTTCTTCAGAAACGCTTTTCTTGCCATTGCCAGTCTACATTTTATATTCTCTCTACTTCGACCATCATCAATTACTGTGCTCCCCAAATAGCAAAAACCCTTTACTACTTCGTGTCTCATTTCCTAATCTAATTCCCTCAGCATCACCTGACTTAACTAAATTCCATTATCCACGTTTTGCTTTTGTTGATGTTCATATTATATCCTCCTTTCAATACACTATCCATTCCGTTCAACTGCTCTTGCAGGTCCTATGCTGTCTCTGACAGAATTACAATGTCATCGGTGAACCTCAAAGTTTTTATTTCTTCTCCATGGATTTTAATACCTACTCCGAATTGTTCATTTGTTTCCTTCACTGCTTGCTCAATATACAGATTGAACAACATCGGGGAGAGGCTACAACCCTGTCGCACTCCCTTTCCAACCACTGCTTCCCTGTCGTGCCCCTCGACTCTTACAACTGCCATCTGGTTTCTGTACAAATTGTAAATAGCCTCTCGCTCCCTGTATTTTATCCCTGCCACCTTCAGAATTTGAAAGAGTATTCCAATCAACAAAGCTTTCTCTAAGTCTACAAATGCTAGAAACGCAGGTTTGCCTTTCCTTAATCTATCTTCTAAGATAAGTCGTAGGGTCAGTATTGCCTCACGTGTTCCAACATTTCTACGGAATCAAAACTGATCTTCCCCGACGTCGGCTTCTAGTCCGCTTTAATTTTCAGTCGTAGCTTCCTATCAGGGATGTTGTGTTACTGAGTGATGTGTGGTTCAGAATAAAAAGCTTACTTATTCGAGTAATTTACCAAGTGACGCCACATCAACTGCGTAGGAAGAAATTACACTGGTCGTGCTCCTACGTACGCCTGTACTCCGCAAGTCACCTTGCAGCGCTTGAGTACTTCTGGTCCCATTATCAGCCCCTCCTGCCTCCACTTCCCCCTTCCACTTCACGGTTTCATTCGAGAATGGTGCGTGGGAAGAACGGCTGCCGGCTGGTGTGGCCGAGTGGTTCTAGGCGCTTCAGCCTGGAACTGCGTGACCGCTAGGTCGCAGGTTCGAATCCTGCCTCGGGCATGGATGTGTGATGTCTTTAGGTTAGTTAGGTTTAGGTAGTTCTAAGTTCTAGCGGACTGATGACCTCAGATGTCGAGTCCCATGGTGCTCAGAGCCATTTGAACCATTTGAACCAAGAACGGCTGTTGGTATTCCTCCGCATATCCTCTGATGTTCATGATTTTCCTGTCATGAAATATATATGGAAAGAAGTAATTACTCTTCTCTGGTGCCGATACTAGGTATTTCGCTGTTCTTTCTGCAGTTGTACCAAACCGACGCGACAGTATTTGGCTGCAGGTCCTCTCTTTTGCAAATATTATTTGTAGTGTCGTCCGATGAGCGCGGTGCCAATGCAGAATTGGTTCCTGGTGACGGAACCACAAGTAAATATAGTCGCTGTCAGAAACAATGACGATTGAGAGACGATGGCGTAGACACGCCCACAAGAGTTTCGATACGCTACTGCATCAGCCCGTTTACTTAGGTATGAATGCAGGGCTACTTAGCCCAGTCTGCAATCATCCGAGCCAGCAATTTGAAAATTGTGTTAGACAGAAGTCTGCATAAATGTTTATCATCAATTGTTCTTCGTGACGTGAGACTGGTACCTTTTTCTTTATCAAGTGATATTTTCATGCTGAGTGACGTAATGAATACTCATGATATTCCGGTTGACATGGATTGTTACAGAGTTAAGTATTTAATCTTATTCAAGTTATAATAGAGTGATCTTGTATTTTATATGTGGTACTGTCATCTCGGCTCCTCGAGGGGTAAAGCGAATGACCAAACACTGTGCCTAGAGTGCTAATTCGTTCGGTATGACAGTATCCATAATGGGAAACATGTGTGAAGTGTACACATACACATCTTGTAGGCAGATGTGAATTTTAACTGCAACATCACATTACTTTTACTCACAGGTTTATTTTCTTGACCAGTTCATTGGAGTTTTAGATTAAGATTAATATTAATGTTCACTAATTCAGTACCAGAAGAAATAGTCATCTACGCTACACTCTATTGAACTTAATTGCTGATCGTTGATACGCTATATGGGACACTAACGAACATTCCTACCAGTATCTGTATACGTTGTTAGATTCAGATTAAATTTTAGTACTTTTCTCTTTTTTGCATTAAAGCAGCCTACAGGACACGCAACTAAGTCGATATCGGCTTGAACTTAAGAAAATAGCTGTTACTGGACTGTACGAATATGTCAGACAGGCCGCAATAAACGATCTAAGCCTTGTGATTCTTTCTGCTCAGGGCGTCCTGTGACCTCCGTGGCAGATTGCGTCGCGTTTACGCTGTGACGTTTGTTGAAGAGGCTATTGATTAAAGCTCTTGGTGAAAAAATTATCATCAAATGTGAGCACGAGCTTCTCAGCACTGATTCGAACGTTTTAAAAAATCCATCTGATTTTGTACGTCGACATTGTCACGTTTGGGCTGGTGACACTGCACTAAAATTAGCATTCACTAATGGAAACATTACTGGCAGTGTATTCTTGTAAAGGAGCTCGTCATTTTCCTTTAATCCTTCCCAAGTGATCTGTGCCTGGGGAATGTAACCAAGATTTTCTGTGCTAACAGGGTGAAACAATATGTAAGGAGTGACGTGTATTTTTAAGAATGAGTGATGTTCCCTAAGAATAATATGCAAATTTCCTTTGGGAGTGGGAAACCTGTGTGAATATTCAACCATATTCATCAGTTTTGCGTCCACTGGCTTCCACCTATTCGCACATTTAAGAACATTTGTGTCTGCAAACATTATGTGGTCTAACTAATTGTGGCAACCGTTAAATGGATGGTTCGCAGACCTCGTAAGACTGAACTTCAGGCGTGAAGTCATCTGACGTGTAAAATATTAAAGTTCTAAGGCCTTTAAGAGATCAATATCGAAAAATAAGTTTGTCTTTTTAATTAAAAAAATACGGTATTTCACAAGTCCTTCGTATTCATGTATGCGACATTATGACGCCTTCAGAGAAGTGTGCAATGCTGAAACATTCTGCTTCATTCTGACACCCTCTCTCTTTTTTATCGTTTAACCCGCCGATCGACGAGAATATTAATATCGGCTGTCGAATTTGAACCAGGATCGTAAAAAATGCAACTCCATGGGTAATGACATTTCGACGATGTAATATTATAATTGTTTTATTGGAGCATCGCAATAACCAATTCCAGGTATTATACTAGTGAATGTGGATAAATTGTCTGAAGAGAGCCCTCATGGCCTTCGGTGCGTTACTGTCTCTTTTTGTGGACTTGTTTGTTCCCTGTAGATGTAGCTGCCTGCTCACAAGGAGCGAATGCAACGGACATTTGTCAGCTTCCCTATCGGAACGTCATCTGTCGAGAGAAGCAGCATCCATTGTCTGTTCACCTGGGACATAACAGCCAAATTGGAGTCAATGAACTGGAAAGTGCTCGACAGCACCAGTCACACTTTAATTGGAAGTCAAGGAAAAAATGAGAACATGAAGAATACAGAACTTTCGGCTGACTAGCCCCATATCATCGGCAGATGTAGCGTAATAGACAACAACCACGTAAAGCATACAACTTCAAACAATTCTTGTAGTTGTGCTTCACGCGCCGCTGAATGGTGGGTCTTTCAGTAATATGAATTGCCTCTTTCCGTACTCTTTCGTAGATACTACGTAGTGTCAATGACTATTTTTACGGACCTGATTATGCCCAATCATTGACCGATATATACGAGGTGTGGCTAGAAAAAAACCGGACTAGTACTGGTGAAACAATAAAACGAATGCAATAAGGCTGAAAGTCGCGTGGCCTGTCACGTGACTCTCGCTCCGTCTACTGCTCGAGTTTCATCTGCCTCCTGCACTCAGTCTGCCCGTGGCGTCTGTTTTAAGTAGTTG
The DNA here is from genome assembly GCF_023898315.1 of Schistocerca nitens. Lineage (NCBI taxonomy): Eukaryota > Metazoa > Arthropoda > Insecta > Orthoptera > Acrididae > Schistocerca > Schistocerca nitens. Next base: position 374,139,285 of record NC_064614.1, on the reverse strand, counting down.
ACGTTTTGTCTGTGCGTCGGAAAATGTTGAGTGTACAGAAAGAACAGCGTGTTAACATCAAATTTTGTTTCAAACTAGGAAAATCTGCAAGTGAAACGTTTGTAATGTTACAACAAGTGTACGGCGATGATTGTTTATCGCGAACACAAGTGTTTGAGTGGTTTAAACGATTTAAAGATGGCCGCGAAGACACCAGTGATGACACTCGCACTGGCAGACCATTGTCAGCAAAAACTGATGTAAACATTGAAAAAATCGGTAAACTTGTTCGACACTTTCCTTGTCAACTCCTGTTAACTCAGACACTGCTCTGATTGTTAAACGGCGATCTTGTCGAACAAGTTTACCGATTTTTTCAATGCTTGCATCAGTTTTTGCTGACAATGGTCTGCCAGTGCGAGTGTCATCACTGGTGTCTTCGCGGCCATCTTTAAATCGTTTAAACCACTCAAACACTTGTGTTCGCGATAAACAATCATCGCCGTACACTTGTTGTAACATTACAAACGTTTCACTTGCAGATTTTCCTAGTTTGAAACAAAATTTGATGTTAACACGCTGTTCTTTCTGTACACTCAACATTTTCCGACGCACAGACAAAACGTCAACTATTTAAAACAGACGCCACGGGCAGACTGAGTGCAGGAGGCAGATGAAACTCGAGCAGTAGGCGGAGCGAGAGTCACGTGACAGGCCACGCGACTTTCAGCCTCATTGCATTCGTTTTATTGTTTCACCAGTACTAGTCCGGTTTTTTTCTAGCCACACCTCGTATGTGAAGGGGCAATGATAGGTTCTAGGATACTCTGTGAAAATGGATAGTATAAATTTTGCGAACAACCCCTTACTCGGCAAACTTTTAACGTACAAAGTATATTACGCTCTGCAATTGCGTGCACTCTGTTGTGAAGCTACCGGAAATATTAAACTTATGTTGTGCCGAGACTGTACACCGCAATCTTAGCTCTCATCTATAATGCTCGCATCGGCTGAGCTGCCCAGGCTCGACGCAAGTCCAGTGATAAGTTTTCACTTTGTCAGTACTGATCTCCTACTATTCAGCAGCTGACCTGAACATCTTACTGCAGTATCAATATGCTAGTTATTTCTCTGTAAATTAAACTTCATTGGAGTTTATCGTGCATTTTTATAACGCTCTCGCCCCCATCAAACAACCCAGCAACGAATCTCCTACTATCGAAATTTCGCCATCAGCTTGTCCATTTTAAACTTGATGTTGATTCCAGACAGGTTGTTGTTGTTATGGTGTTCAGTCAAGAGACTGGTTTGATCCAGCTCTCCATGCTACTCTATCGTGTGCAAGCTTCTGAATCTGCGTAGTGTATTCATCTCTTGGTCTCCCTCTACGATCTTTACCCTCCACACTGCCCTCCAATACTAAATTGGTGATCCGTTGATGCCTCAGAACATGTCCTACCAAACGATCCCTTCTTCTAGTCAAGTTGTGCAACAAATCCCTCTTCTCCCCAATTCTATTCAGTACCTCCTCATTAGTTATATGATCTACCCATCTTTTCTTCAGCATTCTTCTGTAGTATCACATTTCGAAAGCTGCTGTTCTCTTCTTGTCTAAACTATTTATCGTCCATGTTTCACTTCTAGACAGGTTACAGCCCTAAAAAGGTTCGCGATCCAGTGTGTTGTAGTTTACTTCTGGTACGAGGGTTGGCTACTCCTTCCAAGGAATCACATTCTGGAAATCGTCTTCGATGCTTTAAACATGACGTGTCAGTTTCATCACATATCGCTCTGAATAGTCTCACCGTATGCATTCAGTACTGTCTTAACTGATGGAGAAAAAAAACTATATAGGACATTCTTCATTCTTAAACCAATAAAAAAATTGTGTGAACTTGTTTCGTCTTCCAAATGTTTATTTATTTATTTATTTCACAATCCAAATAAAATGTACTTGTGATCATGTTACGATGGCACTTACTGTCAGTCGGCACACTTTTACGAGACGACGGGTATGAGATTATTGTGTTCACTTGCTACGAGATCACGGATGTGAGATTATTGTGTGCAGGAATAGGGTGAACTAAGAAAGCCACTCACAATAAAAAGTAAAATGCGGTCAATTTTCCGTGAAAAACACGTTGAAGAGTGAAGCATTGCTTGAAATCGTTGATACCGGATAGTGTTCGGGTCCTGAAATGTTCTGTTAGTGAGGTCTGGACTGCTTGTTACTCGTTACTGCCATTTTTATTTTATTACAATTCGTTTAATGTGGTCATTGTGGCTTCCTCTGTCCTCTCAGAGTAAGTGATTTCCTATACTGTCTGTCTAGGACTTAAAGGTCGTTGCCTTTGCCCATTTCATTCTAGGGCACTACTCAGTATTGAATAATTTTTTTTACCTGTCTGGTTGCAAACACCCATTATGGTATGTCCGCAGCTCGTGGTCGTGCGGTAGCGTTCTCGCTTCCCGCGCCCGGGTTCCCGGGTTCGATTCCCGGTGGGGTCAGGGATTTTCTCTGCCTCGTGATGACTGGGTGTTGTGTGATGTCCTTAGGTTAGTTTGGTTTAAGTAGTCTAAGTTCTAGGGGCTGATGACCAGAGATGTTAAGTCCCATAGTGCTCAGAGCCATTTGAGCCATTATGGTATGTTTAACGTCTATCACATAGCACATTGCGTTTATAGCTGATCATTTATTTCAGTTGTTCAAACTTGTGTTAATATTGTATGTAGTTATGTCGCACGCTGCATAATGTTGGAGACAAGAAGGATCGGAATAACAATAATGAAATAGGCTCTGGTTACGCAAAAAATACGGTGTGGTGCCCGGAAATGGACTGAACTCTGACAAAGTTTATCCAACGTCGTCTCCAGCATTAACAACTCGTCACGTGGTAGAGGTAACTATGGAGTATGAAATTAGGCTATTTCTAGTATAATTTTTTTCCTTAAAAATGATTGCCTATCGGACAAGAAATTCTAAATCATTTCAGACACTGACCTATTACTTATTACTTTCAGACTGGCGTTGGTGACCTAAAAGGAAAGAAATGACAAAACTAAAATCATTCAACTCTGATATGCTATACCTAATGTGTGCATGTTGAGATAACTGATAGAAATAAAACTATCTGCGATGAACGGAAGTCAAGGAAAAATTATCTACCAACATAGTTGATAACAGAGGTTAAGAAGACCGCCTTAATTGAGATACAAAGCTCGAAGGGAAAGTCTGTAATGGATGTGTGGGGCTGCTGCTTTCTCCTGACCTTGTATCTGCACTCTGTGTCCCGAGGGCGCGCGGCCCTCGTTGTATGCCTGAGCACGCACCCAAGGTTTTGTGTGCGAGAGTGCACAGAACTGACGTGAAAGTATGGTCTTCCTTTTCTTCACCGCGTCCTAGTAACCTACACTCGTTCCAGATAAACGGTCCCTCAAGCACATTAGTGCAGTCTATCTCATAAATATTAAAAATATTCTGTGACATTCCAACAGTTGTAAACCAGTTAGGTTCGCTTGTTGTGATCGCTATAAAGCATCTCTAACGAGAAAAAGGTATTTTTGAAACTAGAGTATGGGTAGACAAAGAAAAATTAAAAGTATTCTATTTTAATGGTACTTCTTCAACCTTCGCATTTTCGGGGCTCTAGAAGTGGCGACTATTTTATCGCGATATTTTAGAGAACTGTGGTCAAAAGACGCAGTCGATTTTAATAATTAAAACTGTTTTTCACTGTGTAGACCATGATACTGAAAAAGCTGCAGAAATGATCAGCACTACTCTCATGCTCATAAACTTATTGCAGGCAGATGGAGACAGACTGTCATAGTTCGTAACTGAATGTATCAGTGAAGCATAAAATGAGTTAAGTATTTCATTAATTTAGTGGCTGCTAGCTATTATACTATAATTTACCTGTTATGTGGTGTTGAGTCCAAAGACTGGAGTGATATAGCTATCCGTGCTAGTCTATGCTGTACAAATCTCGTTACCTCTGCATAACTACTGAAATGTAAATTACTGATCACGCTTACTCTCGGCTACTTTTGGCCTTCATCTATAATTTTTAGCCCTTCTTTCTCCCACTTCTCTCCATCAACAAATAACAATTCCTTTATACTGCAGGATGCATCACAGCAACCGATCCCTTCTTTTAGTTTAGTTGTGCCATAAATTTCTTTTATCCTCGGCCCGACTCTTGGATTAGTTCCTCGATCTGGCCATCTACAATTCATAATTCACATTTCAGAATCTTATATTCTCTTGCTGCCTACATCGTTCATCGCCGTTGTTACACTTCCCTATCAGGCTACACTTCCACGAAATAATTGCAGAAAAAAACTTCCTGGCACTTGAATTTATATTAGATATCAACATACATTTCTTCTTCTGTAAAGCTTTCCTTGTTGTAGGCAGCCTGCAGTTCATGTCCTCTTTACTTTTTCTGTCGTTAGCTACATAGCTGCCCATATAGTGTAACTCTTCCACTACTTACAGCGTCTCAATTTATGTGTTAATTCCCTTCATGTCAACAGATTTAATTCAGCTACACTCAGTTGCCTTCGTTTACTTTTGTTGAAGTTTCTTAACTGTTTGTAAGACTATATAATTCCGTTCAACTGATTTTTCAAATATTTTACCGTCTCTCACAGAATTACGAAGGCGCGCTGAAAAGCATTGTCTCGGAATTTTTTATTCTGTTCTCAGTATCGGTTAACGTATTAAATGCCCTCCATATTACTCGGTCAACTTCCCTGCGTCGCTGATGCAAGTTGCATTATTCTGCCGCTAGAGGGCTCCGAACTGTAGCGCGTAACATGACGGTGTGTAACGTAACGATGTCGGTGCGTGAGAAACAGAGTGGTATAATGGAGTTTCGAATCCGAAGAGTTCGTCCACACATGTAGCACCCTCTCCTTAAGCATGACAATGCCGGAACACACACGTGCGCTGCGACGTCTGCTGCAGTCCAACGCCTTTGGTTGACTACCATCAATCATCCTCCATTACGTCCCGACTTGGCCACATCAGATCATTTATTTCAAAACTTAAAGAACACATCCGAGGACATCACTTGGGTAGTGGTGGAGCGGTGGAAGCAGAAGTGGCTCCGTCAACAAATTTAGACATTCTACACTGACGTTATTAAGAAACAGGTCTCTCGTTGACTGAAATGCATTCGTCACCAGGGTGGCTACGTTGAGAAATAAGAATATAGACATTAAGAATAAAGATGTAGAGTGTTAATAATTTAAAAATCTGTACGAATTTTCACATGAAAAATTTGAAGGCATTTCCTTTACAGCAGGCCTTCGTACAATGTCATCTGCAAACCTTAAAGCTTTTACAATGAAATGAATATCCCTAGCTGCATACAGGCGTCAATATAAGTCAACGGGGACAGTTGAAAACGTGTGCCACTAGCCACTACCGGGACTCAAACCCAAGATCTCCTGCTTACAAGGCAAACGCTCTAACCATCTTCCCCCCGCCCCCGTGTTGCTCGTTGCTTTTGGTCTGGGCGGACGTCACATGACATCCGTTAAAGTTGATCGCTGATTCATTTACTCAGTTTTTTTTATTACATAGGGCCACCGCCTCTCTGACCGAACAAGCTTAGCTACCGTGCCGGCGATCCATCAGAGCCACCGAGGACACAGAGGATATTGCAACTGCAGGGACTTATCTCTGGCACGCCTCCCGTGAGACCCACATTCCCAACTTATTGTCCCGGACTATATTCATAGTGCCCCTGCCCATTATACTCATTACTTGCGGCTTTTTGCCGATTCCCGTAAGAGTTCGGGCACTGTTTGTGCATCCGCACAGAAGAAGATGATCAAATGACCGGTGAGCCAGCTTTTATTTGTGATTTCTCAACTTTAATTTCACTTATAACTTAGCTATCAATATATTTCCATGTTTTCTTGTGAGTTATTACACACTAGGTTGCACCTTCGCTGAAATCGTGAATTCCCTTCCAGTGAAACACGTGCGAGCTATGTTCTGTTCGTTTCACACTCCTTCATTTTCCGGACCATGTTCCCGCTTGTGCAGCACTCTATTAGTCCCCGTCGGAACGAGGTGCATCATTTCCGGAAGCGGACCAAGTGGTAACAGCTTTGTCAGAATGGAGCCGCCCTTTCGCTCCCCTATTTTGTAACCAGCCCGCGGACACGCCGCCGCCGGCGACACAGAGGGTTCGCAGCCGAGCGCGCTGTCGGGCGCTGAATCGAATTTCATTCTGCCGGAATGCGTCTTCGTTATCGAACTCTGGAGGCAATGGTCAAAGCCGGCTATATGGGCATTAATTATGCCGCCGCTCACAAATTCATACAGGCAGCTACACCGGGCGTAGGAGGAGGGAAAGCGCAAGGTGCAGGCCAGGGGAGAGCCGCTATCGACCTGCCGGGCTCCGCGGACTCCTCGTTTGCCACTGAAGCGTCGCTCCCTTCCCTTCTCTCTCCTTGCGCCATCAGTCTCAGCCGGATCCGCTGGTCGGAAAAAGTTAAATAAATAGCGCCGCAGCGAGCGCTGGAGGTGGGGAAATGCATACGTCACGCTTCGCTAGCCCCGCCGCGTTTGTGTCCTTTTTCCCTTCTCGCCACAATCCTGATGCTTTTGTTTCAGTGCGGAAGCTCTGCCCTCTCTAGCTACGACGAGATGGCGTTCTTGCGTGACAGGAAGAAGGTGTTTTAGCTATTACCAAAACCGAAATTTCGATACATTCATAAGCACGAGGTGCAGTCAGAAAGTTTTTACTGTCACCTCGAAAAATTAAGTTACGCAATTAATTTTTTGTATATTTGCGGGTACAAGTATGCATTCCTGGTACACGCTGAAATCGCGGGGCCCCAGTACAGTATCACGCCGCTAGAAGAACCAAGTCAAAGTGTTGCAGCCGATTGATGAGGTGGAGTAACTTAAACTCCGTCCACAGGCCATGGCGAACCCATCGGTACCGACCGACCAGCGTGTCATCCGCAGCCAGTGGCGTCCATGGTTCCGATATGGAGGGGATAAGCGCAAAGCTATCCTGGTCTTCGTCAGTTTACTGCTCTGGAGACCCTACTCCTCGGTGAAGTAGCATCATGAGGGTGATTGCACTCCGTACCAATCATTCCCCCCCCCCCCCCCCCCCCCGCCCTCCGCAGGGATAAATCCCTGGCAGTACAGGGAATTGAAGCCGACTCGTACGCAAGGAAGTGAGCCGCGCTAAAAACATTTTTTTTTTTATTTCTTGGACACCTTACCACCTCTTCAGCCCGTACTAACGCTAACCAAATACTTCTTTACCGTACCACTCTACAAACGCGGCCGATGAAGTGTAATATCATATTGTAACTATAGTCCGATTAAAATTACTTGATAGTTGACGTCAGTCACTTGGCTGCTACAGTGTTGCCAACATCTGCTTCCGGCTACCACTCCGTTATAGATGACACACAGACACGGCGGGTCACTTCACAAGCTCTCTTAATGTGTAACGCGGAGCAGTGTTGAAAGTGGTCGCCCCGCGACATACGTCAGAAATGCGAGATCCTCTGTCGACAGCTGATTTTAAGTGACGAGTGACTAAATTGCAGCAGACGACGCGTTTTGTAGCCCTGAATTTAAATTCAGACAACCTCGGTGTCTGCCATGTATCCGAGAAAATGGCTGTCAACAGTCTGCGGCAAAAGTAAAACGATGATCGCTTCGTTCACGGCCATTAAAGCTAACCACTACGAGCAAACTCAAGACAGAAGAAATTCAGTTTCAGCGCTAAAAAGAAACTGTGATTTCTCACTGTCATTTGTTATCTGAAACTATCGTCACACTAGCTACACGAGCTGCCATGTCACCAATCAGTGAGCCGTCGGCCTTGGCACTTAGTTGTAGATTACAGGCGACACAGGCAGATTCCAAACGAAGAAAGGTTGATAGGAGGAAAAATAAGAGCAAGTAGAAAAGGTCTATACGGTGATGAAAATAACATAACACGGCGAAATATTAGAAATAAGAAATTACATTTAAACCATTTAACTGAATAAAAAAATCAAACTCTGTATTAGATTTAGAAATTTAAAAATGTTTAATTTATTTGCTGAGATTCGAACCTCAGACCTTCTACAAAAAAGGTTTCTACGCTGACCATTGCCCTATGCCCCATCATTGCCGTAGATTTATGTGTAATCGTGTTCAAATGGTTCAAATGGCTCTGAGCACTATGGGACTTAACATCTGATGTCATCAGTCCCCTAGAACTTACAACTACGTAAACCTAACAAACCTAAGGACATCACACACATCCATGACCGAGGCAGGATTCGAACCTGCGACCGTAGCGGTCGCGCGGTTCCAGACTGAAGCGCCTAGAACCGCTCGGCCACTTCGGTGTAATCGTGTTCACCCAGTCGCAACTATGAATTGCAGCCTTCAAAAATTTAGCTTTATGCAATGTTGTGCGAAGTTTACTTAATGTAAGCTGATCCCTGTTGTTATAACTGTATACATGACGCTGAATCGTGTCTTGTGCGGAAGGATTCAGAAGTGTTCATCAGAGATGCGTATAAAACGCGTGTATTTCATTAGCATCGTGTGTGTGTGTGTGTGTGTGTGTGTGTGTGTGTGTGTGTGTGTGTGTGTGTGTGTGTTTGGTTATCATGTCTGATGAAATACGAAATAGAACTGTCAGACCCATGATTCGAGATCCAAACATAGCAAGAAGGAAAGCTGGACAAGGAATTGGAAGTGACCTGAACAATTTAGTAACATTCTTCCACAGATAAAACGAAAGAACTTATGTACTGGGGAAAAATAGTGAATCATATTTAGCTCATGTACCAGAATAGAATCATAATTTGCGTTCATTTCCGTTACTGCAAGGCACAGTGTCTGATCAAGGAGTGAAGTGTTGCGTCAAACTAGGAAGCTGTGTGTGTTTTTGTTGTTCTACATTCCGGTAGCTGTCTAGAAGGTAATTCAGAATGAGATAAGACTTGGTACAGAACATGTAAATTCGTGTGTAACTCACCGTAAACAGCGTTTACCGTACCAGACAATGAATAGCTCATAAGTAAGAAGAATCGTTCATACAAACTTCGTTTGGTAATTACAACTGTCTGCAGATCAGATGTCTAACTTAAAAAGAGAAATATTGTCGATGGTAAAACAATGTCAGGAATACAGCCTGGAAGCGAAATGTGTTGACTAACTATCGAAGATGGGTTTCATTGAATATTTTGAAGTGAACAATTACGTGGACTCCGATAATTTGTAACAACATAATTCCTATCGTTAATTTTATTTTAATATCAGTTACCATTGTATACGTACTGCTTTTAGTTTCCGTAATCAGATTACATTTATGAGAATTTTTATAAACATTTTGGGAATATCAGCAATCACAAAGAAGATTAATAAAATATTATTTGGAAAAGTCAGGAGCACACAAACACGCTTTTGTTGGTGAGAGTTGGCCGGTTTCAACACGATATGGAACATCTCCGGACTATACTCCAGTTCGGACACTGCTTGAGCAGTATCCACAGTTCTCTCTCCGTGCTATCGTCTCCACACGTCTTCACGGGGGTGTGGTCCGAAGGTGATACACATCGAGTCGAAACCGATCACCACTTTCGAGTAAAAGTGGTTTTACGCGTTCAAGGCTGTGTGATAATTCATCACATTTATGACAGTTTATTCTACACCGATGTCCCCTGAATGACTAAGAGCTAAATAACCGAGTATGAAATATGAGTTGTTTATAATATCCTTTTTTATCTTTATTAAATTGGATGTAAGTGTTAATGAAGCTAGACATATATTTATAATGCATACATTACTTTAACTGGCATGCTTTATCTTAATACAGTCCAACCGTCGCTTCTGCCATTTCCTGCTCTTATTACTTTATCTGCAAATATGAAATTTTACGTTGGCAACGGTTCCAATCTGTGTCGCTTGTCACCACGTCACTACGGTGATTTTTGCTTGCGGTCGACGTGACTGTATGGTATTGTGTCCATACGGTCGCAAACGGTAAATATAATGCATAATTACGTAGTCTACACGAGTTTAATTAATCAGCGCGGCTTCACATAAAGCCACAGTCAACATTCATCATCCGTTTTACGATAGCTGCAACGTGCCGCCTTAAATTAATGCGGCAGTTCAAACATCGCCTCATTTAGGCTGCAATATATGCACGAAGACAATTTAATTACTTCCAGTAAATATTTGCGAAGTGACTGTTTTTCCGTATTAGCGCTGTCCGTTAAAAATTAAAGTAATACATTTTGGCAGTACCGTGCGCCTGATACACAATCTCTCATCTCACTTTCATCCTTACAAAATATTCCTGCAGAATATGCGCATTAAGTTCATTTTTATACAAAATGCAACTCAACAATTTGGAAGAGTCCTTCCATATATTGATGAGAGACCTCGCCCCGTGATAGTGTGATCAGTGTACTTGCTCTCAAAATTCCTTACTCTGCTAGTAGAATTTTGATCGGAGTTAGATTTTGACGCTTTTACTGTAATAAATGTACAAGCCTAGAAAAGCAAGAGCCTTAAGAATATAATCTAGTAGTCTACGCTGAAATATGAGTCGATTCTATTCGGCCGTTGTATAAAGGGCGATAAAAAAGTCATCGTTTGAGGACATAGCCGCAAAGTATATGCAAGGTAGTGCGACTCCGATGCGGGTATATAAACACTGACATGTAGGCAAGAAACCAGTGTGGCATTCGTCTCTTTCCGACGAGCCTGTGGTAAATGCAGGAACGTGAACTATGGCGACGTTGCTGCCAAATGGGTCCAAACATGACCGACGTGATGATCTTTTCTTAGTTGCCGAAGAATAAACACCGGTAGACATCAGTCTGAGAATGAGGAAGGTGTATGGGGCGCCATGTCCGTCGAAAAACACCGCTGTGGAACGTTGCGCCAAGTTCCGTGCTAGTCGCGATTCGACGCGAGACCAACCCGCCCCTCACCATATCGCAAAAGGTCGTAACGCTGAAGTTACTCCAACGCAAGCGGGAGACACTCAAGCACCAGCCCTATAGTTCTGATGTCTCCCCATGTGATTATCACACCCTAGGTATCTCAAAAAAGGCCTTGAAGAGTCGAAGATAACTCTCGGACGAGGGTGTACAGCAAGACGAGTTGTTTTACCAAACTGGTACCTTCATGCTGGTGCATCGGTGGGATGTTTACCTCAATTCTCAGGGGTTTTTGTCTCATTGGCGCCGGACGTGGTGGCCGAGCGGTTCTAGGCGCTACAGTCTGGAACCACGAGACCAGTACGGTCGCAGGTTCGAATCCTGCCTCGGGCATGGATGTGTGTGATGTCCTTAGGTTAGTTAGGTTTAAGTAGTTCTAAGTTCTAGGGGACTGATGACCTGATAAGTTAAGTCCCATAGTGCTCAGAGCCATTTGAACTATTTTTTTTCTCTCATTGGCATAACGATTCTGGGCTATAAGGCCCTCGAAAGGAAACTTTTTGATTGCCAATTATATTTCGATCAATAGTCGTCCTTCATATCAGCATTTGCGTCAAAATGTGTCTGAATTGAACGAGGTGGAGCTACTCAGTTGTGCACCTTTGAAGAAAACTACATTTGGTGGCAAACTCTTCTGCGAAATACGTTAGCCGTTCTTGCAGAGTCCCCGGGCGAACAACCAGATGGCCCTTGCAGCCGTGCACAACATTTAGACGACAGACGGAGTTGGCATTAGTCCATTAGCATGCCTGAGAAAAACAATCCGGTATTTTTGACAACAATCTACATAGCTGCCATGACGAGCTGTCCATTCACCCACGAGGACTTTATAATTATGTGATACAATGGAAAAAACCGAAGAAACATAAGCGTTGAGAAAGAATATTTCACCACACAGCGATAACGTCTTGACAGATTACAACTGTGTGCCAGATTAGGACTTACAGATTCATAAAAAAAAAAGACGACACTTCAGTGACTTTAGATGCTGTTCAGTTTGGCCAGTTCCAAGACTTGAAAGTCTGGCAAAGCAGCGACCCTTATTCTCTTTCATTTTGCTGTATGATGTAGTACTGTACAAAAATGATTTTGCGATCAGTGACTTGATGAAACGTTCCCTAATACAGAGATCGGACAAAAATGTGGGAACACCACGAGAAGTGCATGCTTAATCATAAATGCAGACGCTAGTCAAGTCTGCAGAACGCACTGTTATACGTATTTGGTAACGCACGGCACCTGTGCAATGTCCTAATAATTTGCAAGTGTTAGTCGTGATCAGAACAGCGTTCTGTATAGTTATAAGCCCTCTATGTTGGAGCCACGTGAATTCGATCGTGGGCAAATTGTTGATGCTTGTATGGAGGATGATTCCGTAACTAAGGTAGTCAAAGAGTTTGGTATTTCAAGAGGCGCCGTATCGAAAATTTATACCACAGACAGGGAAACGGTCCGCAGCTCGTGGTCGTGCGGTAGCGTTCTCGCTTCCCACGCCCGGGTTCGATTCCCGGCGGGGTCAGGGATTTTCTCTGCCTCGTGATGACTGGGTGTTGTGTGATGTCCTTAGGTTAGTTAGATTTAAGTAGTTCTAAGTTCTAGGGGACTGATGACCTCAGAAGTTAAGTCCCATAGTGCTCAGAGCCAGTTGAACCAGTTGAACAGGGAAACGAAAAACCGTCACCCGATAACACGGACGAAAGTATGTGTTGTGGAATTATGTCGGACAGTCATTGAAGAGGATTGTGATGAAAGATTTGGGGATAACAGCTCCGAAAGTCGCTGCGGAACTGAATGTCGCACTCGTGAACATTGTCAGAAGCAAAACAACACTAAGAGAGCTCCATGATAAGGAAATAGCAGTGTCAGCTGAAATTCCAAACCCTCCCATACGTGAAGCAGGTGCCCGTAACAGGAAAATGTGATGCCGAATCCATAAAACCTGGGCTATGGAGCAATGGAAGAACGTCATTTGGTCGAATGAGTCTTGTCTTACACTGTTCCCAACTTCTGACCGAGATTTCGTCCCAAAAGTGGAACATGGCGGGGATCAGTAATGGTTTGGGCAGCCATATCGTCGTTTACCGTGATCCACAAAGTCGCATTACTGCCGAGGATTATATGACCATTTTGGCTCACCAGGTCCATCTCATGATATAAAGTTTGTTCCGCAGTGGTGACGCTGTGTTCCGAGACGATGGATCCCTGTTCACACGGCTCGCATCGTCCAGGACTGGTTTTGTGAGCACGATGAAGAACTGTCGCATCTCCCCTGGCTACCACAGTCAGCAGATCTCAATATTATTGAGCCTTTGTGGTATACTTTGGAAAGAAGGGTGCGCGATGCCTACCCACCTCCATTACTGTTAGCTAAACTTGGCTTTATTTTGCAGGAAGAATGGTATAAGATTCCCTTGAACACATACAGGACCTGTATTTATCTGTTTCGAGACGACTGGAAGCGGTTTTGAAGGCGAATGGTTCTCCGACACCTATGATTTGTGTTATTGGTGTTTCCATATTTTTGTCCCTGTACAGTTAACGCTCTCAAGTAAATGAGAATATGATAGTATACGTGATAAGAGTATAATCGTTAATGGTGTTGGGGAGATTTTTAATGTAATATAATAAAAAAATATTTATCCTTTCTTAATAAAAGAAAAAGAGGTCGTATGCAAACAGGCATCAGTTTTGGGAAGAACGACATTTATGTTGAACTGGAGACCACAACATTGATCTTTTCGAAAGTAGTTTAATTAACCGGTAGAATTATATTCATTTCTAACGAAATTAACGGTTTCGGTTAACACCGACCATCCTCATATCACTACAAACTGTTATTCACGCCAACAGTGCGGATGCCACGTTCTCAGTCGTATTTTAATTAGTAGTTTTACTCGTGATTGAAGCCCGCTCAGAAAAATTAATCATTTCAGTCCCATTAACTACCTTTGAGGGGTTAGGAAGACAGTGTCGTCACGTATTTAAAAATTTTATGATGTGTTTGTTGCAGGATAAATGTAGGGACTGTTAAATCTTTTTCGATGTGGAACTTTTCATTTTTGTGGTTTTGTGTTGCACTGATTTTAGTCGCAGTTCCTGCTTTCCACTGCTATCTCAGCCCAATTACTTTCCCTGTTACAAGTCTCAACGCCATACTCTCCTCTCCTCCTAAATCTGACCATCACTCTCATCTCCACCCCCACACCCACCCTTACTTTACACTAATTAGATCACACACACACACACACACACACACACACACACACACACACACACACAGCTGCACAAAGTTGGCAATACAACGAGTAAACGAGTGCGGAATACGTGGAAACTACAACATTGTGTCTCGTGTTGATGAAAGTGAGGTGAATTGAAAAAAATGACAAATGCAGCGCAAGACAAAAGTGGATTCATAAAAAGCGAAAAACTGCAAAAAGTGAATGCATAGTGACTTTTTTCCCTTCAATTTCAACCAATGATAACAACCTTACAAACAGAACAGAGCTTCGGAACAAGTGGCAATAGACAAAAACGCAAGTAAACTGTGTGCCATTTTTGTAAAGAAATACTGTGTTTCGTCTATAAATACCAAAATGGAAACGTGTTACGTGTATGGACCCTATTTCCGGAATGACCATAGAAGATGCATTATTAGTAAAAGCGAAACCCGTCTGGTGAAAAATACTATTTAATTCCAGTAAGCTCAAGGCGGAAAAGCGAGTAATCATTCATTATAATACCAAATGCAGAAGATGGTCATGCAAATCTACATATTGTATCATGATAATACACTGAGGTGACAGAAGTCATGGGATGCCTCGTAATATCGGGCCGGACTTCCATTTGCCGGTGTAGTGCAGCAACTTGACGTGGCATGGACTCGGCAAGTCGTTGGAAGTCCCCTGAAAGAAAATTGAGCCATGCTGCCTCTATAGCCTTCCATAACAGCGGAAGTGTGCCGGTGCAGGATTCTGTGCACCAACTGACCTCTCGATTGTGTCCCTTATAAATGTTCGGTGGGACTCATGTCGGCCGTTCTTGGTGACCAAATCATTCTTTAGAATTGTGCAGGATGTTGTTCAGTGGCCCTGTTGCATGGCGCGCTGCCACCCATAAAAATTCCGTAGTTGTTTGGGAATACGAACCCCTTGAAAGCTGCAAATGGCCTCCAAGTAGCTGAACATAACCATTTCCAGTCAGTGATCGGTTCAGCTGGATCATAGAATCCAGTCCATTCAATTTGAACAAAGCGCACACGATTGTGGAGCCACCCCCAGCTTGCACAGTGCCTTGTTGACAACTAAGGTCCATGGCTTCGTGTGTCTGCGGCACACTCGAACCTTAACATCAGATCGAAGCAACTGGAATCGGGACTCATTTGACCAGGTCACAGTTTTCCAGTCGTCTAGGGCCCAACTGATATGGTCACAAGCCCACGAGAGGCGCTGTAAGCGATGTCGTGCTATTAACTAGGGTACTCGGGTATATCGTCTGCTGCCATAGTTTCGTAACGCCAGATTTCACCGCACTGTACTAACGGTTATGTTCGTTGTAGGTCTCATATTGATTTCTGCGTAGTGTATCTTGAACTTTAGACTAACAACTCTACGCAAACGCCGCTGCCCTCGGCCGTTACGTGAAGGCCGTCGGCCGCTGCATTGTTCATGGTGAGAGCTGATGCCTGAAATTTGGCATCCTCGGCCCACTCTTGACAATGTGGATCTCGGAATATTGAATTCCCTAACGTTTTCCTAAATGGAGTGCTCCATGCGTGTAGCTCCAACTACCATTCCGCGTTGAAAGTCTGTTAAATGCTACGTCAAAAATGTTTGATTTGAGTCTCCTGATACTATCATCTCATACCCCAATCGATAGACGAGCCTGACATACTATGAAACTGGACCAAGTGCCTGATACAATATTGTTATAATGCCTCATTCAAATACAATTTGTTTCTATATAAATTAAAAATTTGTTAAAGAACCTCACTGCTTACAGTAACACATTTCCATATCATTGATTACGGACAGTACAAGCAACTAAGCGAGCAATTAAAGTATACAGTGATGATAATCAGCGTCCTCAGAACCACAGCTGCTTGAAACACTTGTACTCAAGAGACTAAAAAAAGAAGACACATTCTAAGCAACGATATTGAAATGGGAGGCAGACAGAAGCGGAAACGTTTACCCTGTATGAATCAGAAAAATGCCAGAAGCACTCCTCCAGCCGGTGGCACACAAAACGCAACAAAGGGAGCAGGACAATGCGTTGAAGTTATCGGGAAATAAAAATGAATTTTGTGGCCGTTGTAACTGCAGGAAATGCGAAAATAGTGGCCAGCGTTCCTTAATGCGGTCAAGAACAGGTCATTTATTGCCTTTTTCGTAAGCAGCTAGTAGCCGGATGTCGCTCTACCTCGCACGTGACCCCCCACGCAATCCCCCGCTCCCCTTCACCCCTCTTTGCATTCTAAATCCCCCCCCACTAGTCCTCACACACATACTCCCGTAGATCCGATATTGCAGTGCATGTGTTATTCTGAGTTACGATGCGAACTTCCTTTAGACACTCGTGCTTTGCATCGTAGTTCGGAATAACACTGGCACTGCAATATCATATTTATCCGCCTACACCGAGCAAGCGACTTCCAAGTAAAATCTCTCACCTGTTCGGGAATATACATAACGGATGTTAGAGTGCAAGTTGTAGACGCATGGTTGACGACATCTGGAAGTTTTGGTCTGGCCCTGAGTCGACCGCTCTCGATGAGTGGGAAATCCGGCTTCGAGTCCCGGTCCGGCACAAATTTTCACTGTCGCCGTTCCATTCTAGAGCTGAAGGTTGTCTTCAATCGCAACAGCCATTACATTTAACGTACTCTCATAGAGTTCAGTCTATGAGAAGCGTGAGCTCTCATGTAAATATTGCTATGTTAATGTCCAGCAAGTATGCACTATAGCCTTACATCAAACACTTAATGACGCTCTCCTAAAAACGCCTGATCAACAACAACGACAGACCCACCCAACACAGAAGACACTGCTGAACAATTTACGTTTTGAGGCAAGACATGCAGAGGTCACGTGTTTGCTACATCCATCGGACAGTCTCACAGAGACGCTGCAGAAACTGAACTCGTAGACTGTTGAAGACAGACGTAAACTATCCTGAAAAATGGCCACTTACGAAGTTTCAAGATCCGACTTCGTAATGATGAATTAGGGATCTACATCTACATCATACTCCGCAACCCACCTAATAGTGTGTGACGGAGAGTACCTTTTGTACCACTAACTGAGCCCTCCAACCCTGTTCCACTCTCGAATAGCGCGTGGGAAGAATGATTGTCGGTAAGTCTCTGTATTGGCTCTAATTTCTCGAATTATCTCCTCGTGTTCATTACGCGAAACGTATGTGGCAGGAAGTAATATGGTGTCCGACATTCCCAGAAAGTGCTCTTTCGAAGTTTCAGTAGTAAATTTATCCGTGATACACAACGCCTCTCAAAAAATGTTCAAATGTCTGCGAAATCTTATGGGACTTAACTGCTAAGGTCATCAGTCCCTAAGCTTACACACTACTTAACCTAAATTATCCTAAGGACAAACACACTCACCCATGCCCGAGGGAGGACTCGAACCTCCGCCGGGACCAGCCGCGCAGTCCATGACTGCAATGCCATAGACCGCTCGGCTAATCCCGCGCGGCACACAACGCCTCTCTTGTAACGTTTGCCAATGAAGTTTGTTGAGCATCTCCGTAAAGCTCTCGCGCCGGCTAAACGATCCCTTGACGAAACGCCGCCGCTCTTCGTTAGATCTTCTCTATCGCTTCTATCAATCAAACCTGATAGGGATTCCGACCAGATGACCAATATTCAAGAACCGGTCGAACAAGCGACTCAAAAATCACTTCCCTCGTGGATGAGTTACATTTCCATAGGTTGCTTCCTATGAATCTGAGTCTGGCATCTGATTTCACATTGTTTGTTTTGTGTGATCATTCCACTTAAGGTCGCTCTGAATAGTTACTCCTAGATATTTTACGGCAGATACTGTTTCCAGCGGTTTGTCATCCGTTGTGTAACTGTACAGTGGTGGATTTCTTTTCCTATGTATGCGCAGTATGTTACATTTATTTACAACCCCCTACGTATCGCTCCCTTAGGGGTCGTGAAGACAAGATTACATCAACTACAGCACACACGAAGGCATTTAAACATTCTTTCTTCCTGCGCTCCATACTGGAACGGAAAAAAACCTGATACGTTGTACAGTGAGACGTACCCTGTGCCATCTACTTTACTGTGATTTGTTGAGTTTGCCCATGTACAACTGAGATGACAAAAATTACGGGTTGTCTCCTAATATCCTGTCGGACCCTATTTTGCACAGCATAGTGCAGCAACCCAACGTCCTCTGAAGAAATATTGAGCCTCTAAAGCCGTCCGTAATTGCGAAAGTGTTGCAGGTTCAGGATTTTTTGTAGGAGCTGACCTCTCGATTATGTCCCATACATATCCGATGGGATTGATTTCTGGCCATTTTGGTGGCCAAATCGTTCGCTCTAACTGTCCAGAAATATCTTCAAATCAGTCGCGAAAAATTGTGGCCCGCTGGCATGGCGCATTGCATTCTAACGTTGTTTTCGGAGCATGAAATCCACGATTTGCTACAGACGGGGTCAGTTGATTCAGGCCATACCATGTAAACACATCTCACATCATTGAGCCGTCACGAGCTTGCACAGTGCCTTGTTGACAACTTGGGTCCATGATTTCGTGGGGTCTGCGCCACATCCGAACCCTACCGTCAGCTCTTACCAACTGCAGTCGGGACTCATCTGACCAGGCCACGGTTTTCCAGTCGTCTTAGGACCCAACCGATATGGTCACGATGCCAGGAGAAGCAATGCAGACGATGTCGTGCTGTTAGCAAAGGCACTCGCGTCGGTCATCTGCTGCCAAAGCCCATGAACGCCAATATGAAGATGGTATCCGTTCTTTCGGACAAGTCCGAAAGAACAGATACCATCTTCATATAATTAAGCCTAACCGGCCATTGACCTCCTTCTTCTGTGCGGATGCACACGTATTGCCCGAACTCTTACGGGACTCGGGATACTGCCGCGAGTAATGAGTGTAATGGGCAGGGGCACTACGAATGTAGTGTGTGGACATTAAGTTGGGAATTTGGGTCTCACGGGGAGCGTGCAAGGGATAAGTCCATGTAGTCGCACTATCCTCTGTGCCCTCGGTGGCTGAGATGAATAGAGTGGCTCAAATGGATAGAGCGTCTGCCATTTAAGCAGGAGATCACGAGTTCGAGACCTGGTCGGGGCACACATTTTCAACTGTCCCCC
This sequence comes from Schistocerca nitens, assembly GCF_023898315.1. NCBI lineage: Eukaryota > Metazoa > Arthropoda > Insecta > Orthoptera > Acrididae > Schistocerca > Schistocerca nitens. Next base: position 374,119,950 of record NC_064614.1, on the reverse strand, counting down.
GTTGATGTATATCAACACCTGTCGCCAGCGTAGGGTCTAGATTTAATTATCATTTCATTAACGCCATATTTCACCGCACTGCCCTAACGAATAGGTCCGTCGTACGTCGCACACTGGTTTCTGCAGTTATTTCACATAGTGTTGTTTGCCTGTTAGCACTGACAACTCTATGCAAACGCCGCTGCTCTCGGACGTTACGTGAAGGCTGTTGGCCACTGCGTTGTCCATGGTGAGAGGAAATGACAGAAATTTGGTATTCTCGCCTCACTATTGACCTTGTGGGTCTCTGAATAGCGAATTCCATAACTATTCGCGAAATGGAATGTCTCATACGTCTAGCACCAACTACCATTCCGCATTCAGAGTCTGTTAATATCCGTCGTGCTGCCATAATCACGTCGGAAACAGTTTCGCATGAATCCACAGAGTACAATTGTCAGCTCCGCTAATGCCCTGCATTTTGATACCTTGTGTACGGGATAGTTCTGACAAATGTACATGTGCATATCGGTATCCCATGACTTTTATCATATTAGTGTGCTCAGATGTAGATAGACTGGCGCTCAGTGCGACAGCGAAATACACATCGTGCTCTATCCAGTTGTAAGCCCAACAATTTAGTTACATTTCATCCACTGAAAAGATCTGTAACATTTTCCGTGCAGTCTTTGACTACTGAACACAAAGGCTGTGAAAACAATTAAGCTTTTATATGTTACTCGCACTTTCCGTTACTCGTTTATATTCAATCATATATTCATACAGATCCATATAAAGTCATCGAACAAAAAATGTGCTATCAACCTCGGATATCTAGCCCATCGCACGGTTACCAAAAACGTTTATAGCAGAGTTAAGCGCGTTTCATTAAACAGTCATTCGCCTGCTTTAGCGTCGCTTTCATTCAGAGAAAGAGCCTCTGCTCCCTGTACGAAACTCCTCCGCCCTCCCCTTCGTTTTCTGTAACATGCCTGTAATGAGTCGCCACGAAGCCCGTTAAATGCTGCTCGTCAAGCAACAATATAGACGTAAATCTCCAACAGCGCTCTTCGGGCAGTACGCGGCACGAATGTGTTTAAACGACAATTTAGGGGTATCAGTCTCAAGTGCACGGCAAGGGTGCATGCAGTTCCCATGCGAAAGCGGTATTATCGTCTTTTCTCGCGCCTCCATTAAAACGGCATTTGGGCACGAGCCAGATAGCGCGCTATGCCGTGCCGTGCTGGGCAGCGGCAAAGCGTGCGTGGAGCTGGCGCGTGTGCTGCCAGAAGCGCAAACAACGGAACTGGATGGCCGCCAGATGGTACGCCTGCACAAAGACGGGGTCGCCGCTTGCCTGCCTATACCTGCTGATGGCCGCCCAACAGGTGTCTGATCCCGCGCTCGGAGCGGGAGCTCGCCTTCCTCCGGGCCACAGGCGTATCTGTTCAGTGTCAGCTGTGCTTCCACCTTGCGGTACAGTCTTAATAACGCAAGTGAATGACGTGGAAATTCTATTTAGGGTAAACACGCATTAAAAAAACGAGTCAGGAGCATGCAGATTAGCATCTTATTGATCCATCGAACTGCTTTAAGACACCGGCTTGAGAAATTTATTCTTTTTTTGTATCCGTCGTGAACATGCTGTACTGCTGTTGTAACTTCATCTGTAAATTCTTTATTTCTTCGACAGAACACTGCCCCCGTTTACCCCCGTCAGACCAAAAAGTTCCGAGACTAGCTGAATGAAAAACAGACAAAAGCTAAGACGGTGGTTTCAGTGCTTCAAGTATTCTATGGTGTCTCCCCCACGCAAATACAACGGACAGCCATTCATACAATCACGTGAAACCTTTACCAAGATCATTCTTTGGAATGTTGCATAACTTGCGCGTCGTAGCAGTTTGAATGTCAGTGCTGTTGTCAAAGCGTTAACCCTCCATGTGAATTTCTGCACTTCGTCGTTGTCTGGTAGGTCGGTATTGAATGCACGAAGTCTCGTCACCCGTGACCATTTTTTCCAGAAAAGAATTGTCCGCGTTTTGAATTTCAGTCAAGTCGCGGCAGGCGTCTAGGCGTTGTTGTTTTTGTTGGGGTGTCAATGTGCGCGGGTCAACTTTCCACACACTTTGCTCTTCTTCAGAACATTCTAGAAAATAACTTGAACACTTGATTAGAGGTGTTGCTACATTGTGTTACAACGGCAGCTTGTCCTCTGCTAAACACTGCCTTCTCACAGCTGACTAGCTGTAAGCGCATTTGTTGCTTACAGCTGTAAGCCCAAGTTACCATCCTGGTTACAGCACTGACGTCGCCTATACACCAAGGATAAAATCAGTCTCGGAACTTTTTGGACGGACAGTGTAGATACTATATATTGCAAATGTCTACCAAGTTACCCAATTTACTGTGCCTTTATATTAACAAATACACATACACATTCACTTGCACTAAGCTTTCATATTTTTTGTCTTGTACCTATTGTCCCAAAATTAAATTAAAAACAGTTCCCAACCCCATTTCTGAACGGAGATTTTCTGGATACTGGAACTAGTAATCCCCTTCTAAATATTCCGCGACAGAACCGCTCCATCTTCCTCTCCCTATCACCATGCATGACTGTCTTCTCTGACTAAAACGCACAGAGCTCAAGAATGGGCTAGATCTCAGATCGTCCATCCTGCCTACAGAGTTAAGGAATGAAAAGGTTTCATTCTTTCCTTAGATCCACATTCTGAAATTCGTATGGTATCAATTTCCTGGAAGCTTCAGCTAGCTGGGCACTGTTGGGCAAATGCAAAGATCTGGGTTTGAGTCGTTTTCCTCAGCATCACTTTAAACTGGCATTTATTTATTTATTTTTTATTTGACATCATATAGCAAATGTAACCGTGGTTTGTCCAAAGTACCACTGTAATTCCACAACCCACCCCTGCAGCCCCTTGGGGTTATATAGTACGGTATTCCTTCATCTTTGTAGGTTTCTGTTTGGAACTGTAAAGCTTGGGTTCGAAGATGTGCGTAGTAAAAGAAGGCATAGCACAATGGGCTTCTGATGGGAATTAATTCTGTGAAGCTGCTGGGAATAGAGCGCCGAAGTGGCCGAGACAAGGATGTTTTAGGTTGTTTGAGAATGTTCCAGAATGTTATAGAATCTTCCACAAGGTTGAAAATTTTCTAGAATGTTTCAGGATTTTCGAGAAAGATCCATTCTCCTGTTGTGGCGAGGGGCATACGTCAGTATACCTTTGGAAATCGATTAGAATGGATTTGTGAAAAATGAAAGTGATAGAAAGCGAAATAAATCTAAGAGAAAATAAATTACTTGCTGTAGTTAACAGTTTATTAGTTGGAATTTTAGTGTGTTAAGTAGTATTAACATTTACCCAGATGCTGAAAAGTAGAAGAGGGGGAGATTTTGCAAGTGGTTTATTGCCAAGAAGGAAACATACACAACAGGAAAGAAATGAAACAGATGGAGCGAGAAGCACTTTTAGCTTTACAACAAAGGTAAATTAACAGATTGAGAATAAGCGAGGTCTAATTAGAGAAGAAGATAGAGTATGACTATCAGCAAGCTGCTGCAGAGAAACTGCTAAAGAAACAAGATTACTAAACAAACGTAGTAGAGTTTTAATGAGCGATGTTCTTGAAAGACAACGATTGCAAGCACATGAACAAAACATGGGGATGTTGTTGAATACTTTAGTGGATTTAAGGTACTTAAGGGTATTTTTAATCATTCGAGAGTATTTTTGAGCGTGAAATATAAATATTTTTACGATTATTTAGAATGTTCATTTACATGATGTTTTCGAATTTTCTTACAAAGAAAATCAAAATAAACACCATTCTAAGAGCATCTCTTCCAGCAAGTCGCTTTATATGATATTTCTGATGGCATCTGGACTTATTGTTTTGGCAATCGAGGAAGAATTGCAAGAAATGAATTTGGGGAAGAAACAAAAGCTTGAATATCTTTATTAGTATCACGTACCAAATAAGGTAAGAGTCATCACTGAAAACAACATTTGATACTGAATGCAGGTTTATTGCGTGCGCTAAAACAGCTGAACTGCATCCTGGAAGAACCTGTTATATTTTTAAACAACTTCGAAATTCCTCCTGTTATTCTAACAAAAAAATGGCTCTGAGCACTATGGGACTTAACTTCTGAGGTCATCAGTCCCCTAGAACTTAGAACTACTTAAACCTAACTAACCTGAAGACATCACACACATCCATGCCCGAGACAGGATTTGAAACCTGCGACCGTATATTATTCTAACACCTTGTTAACATGATCTTCCAAGCATGTTAGATATAAAGTGACGAAAATTGGAAGGAACTGTAATTCGGAGTTCTACGCTCCCGTAACCAGGGACTACAGTCGCTACCGGCTGCTAGTCAACGGAATGATGGCTCAGAGAAAAATAACGTTTGTCCAGTCTCGAAGACGTACTCGAAAATGCTGACGGCTAGTGGTTTCACCATGGGGAGGAGAAATATACCACGTCTACTGCTCTTCCAAGAAACAGCGTATCACTAATTTCGTAAACAAATCAAATGGCTCTGAGCACTATGGGACTTAACATCTGAGGTCATCAGTCCCCTAGAACTACTTAAACCTAACAAACCTAAGGAAATCACACACATCCATGCCCGAGGCAGGATTCGAACCTGCGACCGTAGCGGTCACGCGGTTCTGGACTGAAGCGCTTAGAACCGCTTAGACACTGCGGCCGGCTTTCGTATACATATCAAATGACGTTTTTGTACATATATGTTTGCAGCATTTATTTCAAAGACAATGAAAATATACCATGCTTGATCTAATCAGCTGTCTGCATGAAAAATTCCACTTCCTAAGATGACAAAGGTCAGATTGTATACTTCCCTCACAGTGTTGTGTCAAACTGGAAGCAGAAATTATCTTGGTTTTATCCCAATACCAGACATGTCGTTTCATACCGTACGTCTGAAATGTGGTAAGCAAATATTTCTTACGAAGGCTTGGAAAACTCATTGTTATATAGAGTTGAAATTTATATATTTCAACAGAAGTCGATAGTGCTAGAATAGCATATAAATCAGTGGGGAAGTGGTTATATGTTGTAAAATCATTTATTGATGAAAAACGGGAAATTACTGTTCTAGAATCACATTGGAGCTGTCCCACTTCTACGAGTGTAATATACACCACACAACAATGGAGAGTTTCTTATATTGCCTTTTTATATTATACTGTACTGTATACTGAAATCAGTATGTTAATAAATACTGCGTTACTTTCTTGAGCTGATGTACAGATGACTAACGAGCGCTATCTGACAGATAATATGTAATTAATAATATTCAATAAAATAAAAGTGGTCCAAAATGATTTCTTATTCCGAAAATGTAATTTGATTGTTAATTTCATTACAGTCTGTGGTTTGATTCATCAGCTGGCCTATCTGGGGTCTCAGATGGTGCCTAGCAGTCGTTAAGAGAACATTAAAATGCAGCACACGGGCAAATCGAAACTCCAGTCATCAGGGCATTAGTGAGGCACAGTGAGTGGCTGGTACAGTTACCTCCTCTACCAGAAAAAATTAGCCCTAAGCACAATCTAACAACGCGTTTCGAAAGAGACTGCTCTTACCATCAGTTTGTCGAACTCAACTCATGAGTTTAAGACACTTAAAAAATCTCTCGATACTTGTTGTCGAGTTTTTTGTAAGGCATAAAATGATTGAATGCTACTAATTATTACTATCGAAAGACAACAGCTGCAACCGCGCGTCCTTAAAATAGATATCATCGAATTTTATCCGCTATATTGTTTAGCGAATTCCCGCTTGGAAAATCACATGAAATTGCAGAAACACTTCATTGAGTCCGCGAAGAAGTGTTTAAATAATTGCCAACATTTCCGCACCGCCCTCGAAATTTATAGCCAAGTCTTATAAAAGAAATCAATAGGAAATATCGATCTGTGGAAGTCCAGGTCAGGCTGACAGCGTAACTAGACGCGGCTCAAATTACCTGCCTGACAAAGGCGACTATAGCGTGCTGCCTTACCGCTCGTTTCACTTGTTGTAATGTAATATTAAGCCAATGCAGCAACGACCTAGACGAGACCTTCACCCGTGGAACGACCCGTCGGCTGGCCGAGCGTCGTCTGGTCAAGAACAGAGCCGTCCACGGAAACTGCGCTCGTCTGTCAGCTGAATCTGGAATAACACGATGTAACCCATTGATTCCTATTAAACATTTTAACTCTCTGCCTCGTTACTGTTCTGATTTTGACCGGGAACTGAGTAATTAACAGCCCACTCCATCATCATTTGTCCGTGTGGATCCCCGTTGACAACAGTGAGATACACGGCAAATATCAACGCTCCAGATATCCAGCGTCTTGGCTAGCTACTCTCACCATTTTCCGCTATTGGCAATTTCTCATACAGCATCTACTTCAATAGCAAGCTCGCAATGTTAATAACGTAATTGTGCAGCACCTTTCTAAGTCAGTGGGTGTCAGGCATTCCAGAAGACCGATAAGGCACTTTTTAATTCAAGTTCCTAGTGTTTACCTCCTTTTAGAGGTCGCTGTATCGTGACCAATCCGATAGTACTCAGTCCGGAGATAGCTAGTTTGTTTCTGCGTAAAGACTTCAGTCCACGCATAAAATAGCGACCAAGAGGAAGGATGAGCTGACGCAGTTTCTCATCTATCGAGCACCATTTAATAGCTGCTGTGTAGAGTCCCACGGAATCGCAACCTATTTAAATTGTGATTGTAGCGAGTAGAAAGGCGGGTAGTGTGTTTCAACCACTTTCTTTTCGCATTATCATCATCCATCTCGGAAAAAAATACTCCAATCAGCAAATTTTGTCACAGTGATTGAGGCACTCACAGTACACATATAACGTAATCGGACTCGCTCTCGTATTAAATGTGATTTTTGCTGTACATTTCGTACAAGATTATGGGTGAGTGTGTTTGGATTCTGAGCTGCATTTTATGGCATCACTGCAATTGTTGTCTGTGGCTTTGGTATTGTTGTGTTTGGTTTTTAGAAATTTGTAGTGGATGAAGAATATAGACGAACCTGTTAGTAGACACAGCAGCTCCGTGAACTGGCTCCTCACGTCAAGTAGTTTCTGGTCTCAAGCTCGTCGCTTAGACTAAACCCGATTACGGGAATTAATAAGGAAATACTTGTCGCGACCTGAACAGACTGTTTCTGTTATAAACTAAATAATCCGTTTAGGAAATACAGAGACAATGGCAGTTGCAGTTTAATCACAATAACTGTACATACATTTCTGGCAAAATGAGTTTATTCACTGCTGAAAGCTGTAGCTGCGTACACATCACATTGGATCCCTTGCATGAAAGGTGTAGTGATTACATACACAGTAGGAACTTCTGATCTCATGAGTGTACATTGCTGGAACCTCCACGAATTCTTGTAGATAAAATCCGTTCGTACGCTTCACGTCACGACCATCTCGAGAACACTTTGCAGGTCCATCCCCTATCGGAACTCTGTTAGGTTGCACAAAAGCGTTAGAAGCCTATCCATGGTTACAAAAAATTGTTGTCATCTTCAGCACATATTGGGCTTTGCCTGTTATGTATACTTCCAGAGATTAGTGCAAGATCTTTTATCTGGTTTTTGGTTTCCCTATAGTTCTGTTTCGTATAGTATAGTTTTTCTGGTAGTCTTTCATCCTTCATGTTACTGTGCTCTTTCCTTTTCCGTCTGCATTCTTCTATTGCTTTTCATTTAGTGACATTAATCCTACGTTCATTCTGCAGTTTGTATTCTTGTTGTTAACCCAGTTTCGCTTCCATTCATTACAACTGCGAGTGACAGTGCTTTGTAAAATTTCAAAACGTCAGTTTCTTTATTTTCCTGTGTAAAGTTCTCTATCTTTTGTCGAAAATAATTTTCGTGTTTGAGTGATGTAACTGCATTACAAGTATTCAAAATTTGTTACTTATTATCAGTCTCCCATTTATTGCAGTTTCGAACCTAATTTATTTCTACCCTTAAAATGCCATAACCTTTGTTTTGTTATTAGATATCTGCAGGTGTTCGAAGCACAGATTTGTTGAAATGTTACTCTTTGTAGCTTGTTCGCTGTGTTAACGAACGGAAAGGCAAATGTGGAGCAAGCATCTGGACTTAGCCAAATCTTCCTTCCTTTCCTTGTGAAGGGTCTTCTCCGAGGCCTTTATACGCAAGCGGTTAATCAGTCGACGCTTTTTCATCTTCCACTGATAGTTGATCACTTTTTAGTCATGCAGAACATTAAATTAAAAATATTTAATGTAGACATCAAACTGACTTCAACAGTAGTTTAGGACCCTTATAAGCAATTTGTAACTCTGTCCACAGATATAATTTTCCGATGCAAACGAACATGTTCGTCGGTAGCATGGGGGATACTGCTCCGCTTTTGTGCAGTATGCAAAAAAATAGTTTTTGCGTCACGGTTATAAGTGCAAAAAATTGGTGCAACGACAAGCACAATGGAAAGTAATTAATCTAATAACTAATATAGGACGCTTAGAATTTGAAAAGCTTGTAAGAGTTTTTCAGGGTACGTTCTGCTGAGAAATAATTGTTAAGAGAAAAGTTCGATAGCTTGAGCCGTTTCTGAGTTAACTAGCATTGGAGTTAGCCTATCAGGTCTTTGCGCGCGCTGATACAGCCGGGGCGTCCTGTAGTGTGTCGCCAAACGGTCTCCGTTTGGTTTCCCAAAACCGAACAAGTGAGTGATACAAGAGTTGGACATAGGGTGGTAGTAAGGATCGAACCCGAGGCAAATGCTGAGCAGTCTCCTGCGCTGTCAACCACGCTACGAGAACTTATGACACTAATTGTATGTGGTGGGCCGTTTGAATTTGCGCGCGCAACTGCCAGATTGGCCAAATTCAAAGCTAAGTAGCTCCGAAACGGCGCAACGTACTGTATTTTTTTCTTAACAGTCGTTTCTCACTTCAGCCTACTGTGCAACACCCTTGAAAGTTTTTCAGGCTGTTTCTGACCACTCTGTACAGAATAAATATATAACTCGCGACCGCGTGGTCTAGGGCGTCTTGTCACGGTCCATGCGGTTCCCTCCGTCGGAGGTTTGAGTCCTCCCTCGGGCATTGGTGTGTGGGTTGTCCTTAGCGTAAGTTAGCTTAAGTTAGATTAAGTAGTGCGTAAGCTTAGGGACCTATGACCTAAGCAGTTTGGTCCCATAAGACCTTACCACATTATTATTATTATTTCTTTACTTTCTCAGACGTTAAGTCTGGTTAAAAATGGAAAGTGACGCGGACCTTGATCAAGCGTCACTTCCTTTTAACTATACGGTATGTGTTATATTGCATTTAGGAACTTTCGGGTAATTGAACATGTATCAATAATTACAGATTTCTGTAGTTGTATACATAAGTTTGAATGTAGCTGTATTGCATTGATGTACTGGTGGATATTGTGTGGTATGACTCCTGTAGTTGATACTATAATTGGTATAATGTCAACTTTATCCTGATGCCACATGTCCTTGACTTCTTCAGCCAGTTGGATGTATTTTTCAATTTTTTCTCCTGTTTTCTTTTGTATATTTGTTGTATTGGGTATGGATATTTCGATTAGTTGTGTTAATTTCTTCTTTTTATTGGTGAGTATGATGTCAGGTTTGTTATGTGGTGTTGTTTTATCTGTTATAATGGTTCTGTTCCAGTATAATTTGTATTCATCATTCTCCAGTACATTTTGTGGTGCATACTTGTATGTGGGAACGTATTGTTTTATAAGTTTATGTTGTAAGGCAAGCTGTTGTATTATTTTTGCTACACTGTCATGTCTTCTGGGGTATTCTGTATTTGCTAGTATTGTACATCCGCTTGTGATGTGATCTACTGTTTCTATTTGTTGTTTGCAAAGTCTGCATTTATCTGTTATGGTATTGGGATCTTTAATAATATGCTTGCTGTAATATCTGGTGTTTATTGTTTGATCCTGTATTGCAATCATGAATCCTTCTGTCTCACTGTATATATTGTCTTTTCTTAGCCATGTGTTGGATGCGTCTTGATAGATGTGTGGCTGTGTTAGATGATACGGGTGCTTGCCATGTAGTGTTTTCTTTTTCCAATTTACTTTCTTCGTATCTGTTGATGTTATGTGATCTAAAGGGCTGTAGAGGTGGTTATGAAATTGTAGTGGTGTAGCCGATGTATTTATATGAGTGATTGCTTTGTGTATTTTGCTAGTTTCTGCTCGTTCTAGAAAGAATTTTCTTAAATTGTCTACCTGTCCATAATGTAGGTTTTTTATATCGATAAATCCCCTTCCTCCTTCCTTTCTGCTTAATGTGAATCTTTCTGTTGCTGAATGTATGTGATGTATTCTATATTTGTGGCATTGTGATCGTGTAAGTGTATTGAGTGCTTCTAGGTCTGTGTTACTCCATTTCACTACTCCAAATGAGTAGGTCAATATTGGTATGGCGTAAGTATTTATAGCTTTTGTCTTGTTTCTTGCTGTCAATTCTGTTTTCAGTATTTTTGTTAGTCTTTGTCTATATTTTTCTTTTAGTTCTTCTTTAATATTTGTATTATCTATTCCTATTTTTTGTCTGCATTCTAGATATTTATAGGCATCTGTTTTTTCCATTGCTTCTATGTAATCTTCTTGTTTAGTGTGTTTTCCCTTGACTATGCTATTTTTCTTACATTTGTCTGTTCCAAAAGCCATATTTATATCATTGCTGAATACTTCTGTTATCTTTAGTAATTGGTTGAGTTGTTGATGTGTTGCTGCCAGTAGTTTTAGATCATCCATGTACAGCAAATGTGTGATTTTGTGTGGGTATGTTCCAGTAATATTTTATCCATAATTTGTATTATTTAGCATGTTGGATAGTGGGTTCAGAGCAAGGCAGAACCAGAAAGGACTTAATGAGTCTCCTTGGTATATTCCACGCTTAATTTGTATTGGCTGTGATGTGATATTATTTGAATTTGTTTGGATATTAAGTGTGGTTTTCCAATTTTTCATTACTATGTTTAGGAACTGTATAAATGTTGGATCTACTTTATATATTTCCAATATTTGTAGTAACCATGAGTGGGGTACACTATCAAAAGCTTTTTGGTAATCAATGTATGCGTAGTGTAGCGACCTTTGTTTAGTTTTAGCTTGATATGTCACCTCTGCATCTATTATCAGTTGCTCTTTACATCCTCGTGCTCCTTTGCAACACCTTTTTGTTCTTCATTTATAATTTTGTTCTGTGTTGTATGTGTCAATAATTTCTGTATATTGTTGGTAGGCATGTTATGGGGCGATATTTAGCAGGGTTTGCTGTGTCTGCTTGATCTTTAGGTTTCAGATAAGTTATTCCATGTGTAAGTGAATCAGGGAATGTGTATGGGTCTGCAATGTAACTGTTAAATAATTTAGTTAGATGTGAATGTGTTGAGGTGAACTTCTTTATCCAGAAATTTGCTATTTTATCTTTTCCAGGGGCTTTCCAATTGAGTAGAATTAATTGCTTGGGTGACTTCATGTTGCAAAATTTTTACTTCAGGCATTTGTGGTATCAACTTGTATGTGCCGGTTTCGGCTTGTATCCACCGTGCATGCCTGTTATGTTGTACCGGGTTTGACCATATGTTGCTCCAGAAGTGTTCCATTTCTGTTATGTTTGGTGGATTGTCTATTTTAATGTGTGTGTTATCTATTGTCTGGTAAAATTTCTTTTGGTTTGTGTTGAATATTTGGTTTTGTTTCCTTCTATTTTCACTTTTTTTTGTATCTTCTAAGTCGTTTGGCCAGTGCTTGTAATTTCTGCTTCTTTTCATCTAATTGTTCTATCGCTTCTTGTTGTGAGATTTTACCTAACCTTTTTCGTTTTTTGTCTGACATTTCATTTCTTGTAAATTGTGTTAGCTCTCCGATGTCTTTTCTCAGTTTTTCTATTCTGATCTGTAGCCTGTGTTGCCATGCTGGTTTTGTGGGTTTCTTCTGTGTGTTGGTTGGTTCTGATCTCTGCCTAGTGTGTATATTTAGTGTAGTGAGTGCTCCTATATAAACCAGTAGTTGTAACTCTTCCATAGTTGTTCTCATTTATTTTGTTGTGTATGATTGTGTTGATAGTTTTTATTGTTGTTTCGACTTGTGGGTTATTTGGCGGTCTTGTTGTTTGATGTTTTCTAATTCTGACTGGGGTATCCTGTTATTTTTGATTATTACACGGATCTGATCAGCTAGTCGTTGTTCTGTTAAAAATTTTAATTCTGGGTATCTGGTAATAAATGTTGTGTATACTTGTGATCTGTATCCAGTTGTGTTGGTTCCTAGGTTTGTTGCTTGGTAATAACAGAACATGAGGTGTCGATTAACTTCGTCTGACCATCTCATCCTCTGTCTTTGTTTTCCTTCTAGGGTGGTTGCAGGAAGCATATCCTGCAAAACACCTCTATTTGGATTTAAATCAGTTTCCAGTTGGCTAGCAGTGTTGTTACCATTGTGGGCGGGCATAGGGTTCAAGCGTCGTCCCCGACCATGAATGCGCTTGTCCGAGGCTTCTTTAGTTCTGTCCTGAACCAACTCATCACACTAAAATGGGGGTTAGCGCTATTAGTGGTTTGTTCTTTTCGTCGCCTTTTACGACTGGCAGAACATACCGGAGGCCTATTCTTTTCCCGGGCCTCCACGGGGTTTATTATTATTTCTTTCTTTTCTCAGACGTTATGTCTGGTCAAAAATGGAAAGTGACGCGGACCTTGATCAAGCGTGACTTCCTTTTAACTGTATGGTATATGTTATATTGCATTTAGGAACTTTCGGATAATTGAACATGTATCAATAATTACGGATTTCTGTAGTTGTATATATAAGTTTGGATGTAGCTGTATTGACCGGAACGCGTATTGGTACAAGTAAAAATAAACAAAAAACTGTTGGTTGCTGTATTTGTTAAAATAGCACTATCATTTATCCTCGATGAGAAGGGCAGACTTGCTAATATCGACTATCTTTGAGCTCCTTTATGTTCCGCCTGCATGAAGAAGTACAAGTGAAAGTCTTTCGTAAACACAATAAAAATTTCGCACTGGAGGTGAGCTTAGACTACCCCACTCGTTTTGGTGACTCTGAGCTGTGGACCGTCCGCGGCGCCTATATCGTGCTCTGGAACATTGCTGATGGCAGTGGGGAGAACGTCATCTAGCTGCACGCCTACTTCTTAGTTCCGATTCATCTCTTAGATATTTGAGGACGAAGTTTCGTAATATCATTTCACGACTTTGATTTGTGGTTTGATTTTCCGTCGTCTCGGAGTCCCGCATCTGTTCGACGTTCGCAGATACAAGCTTCGCGTGGTCGCCGAGTTCCCAACTCGCGTCTGGGTCACTACTGGGCTTCGTGATTGTTCACCGAGGCTCCAGTTTTGTAACCCACGTATGGAAATCCTCTCCGTTTATCGACTGTTTTTTCTGTTTATTGACTTTCGGGTCTTGCCATCTCAATAGTAATGTCGGTTGTGACGATTCGAATGTATGGATAAATCAACAACCAGTCCCCGAGCGGAGAAAATCTCTGACCTGGTCAGGAATCGAATACGGTCACCCTTGCTTAGCAATCCGCCGCGCTGACCGCGCAGCTACTAAAGCCGTCGGCACACGGACTGTGCTGTCGAACGTTAACGTGCAGCGTGCCAAGTTCAACGTGCTGCTCAACGCTCAGGAACGATGCGACTTGTGCATACGGTACGTGGGCCCCAACGTGGTATACGCGATCGCAACGCACTCCAGCGGCAGTTCAGGGATGCTTCTAGTTCGTAATCACACAGTTTACTCAACGGGCGCGCGTAAAATTCCCACGCTAGCTCTATTAAAACGCACATTTCCTCCATCGTCCACGAAAAGAAAAGTACCATGTCCAATTAATAAGGACACAGGCTTATAAAAGTTCCATTACAAACAGTGCATTACAAATTTGGATTACTTCTCTGCATAAGATAAACATTATTTCATTATTCCCACATTTTAGTAAAACCCCAAGGTCAGTCTTACTTGATCACTGTTCCTACGCAGTAGCCGAATCTTTGCAACATGTGAACTACGAGGCGTAAAAGAAAAAGGAGCAAAATATCTTCATACAAGTAGAGCAAGCTGTCCTGTAGCCAATCCAACAATGTCACCCCTAAAACAAAAGGGTGAACTTATATTTACATAACATCAAATATTATAGTATATGCTTATATTAAACTAATAATAAAGTATCAGAACCTAATAAAAACACGAATGTTAGGGAAAAAATTCGGTAGGGTCAAGACCGAACCACTGCCTCGCTATAAAACTCTTCACTGGTCACTGACTCTACTAATTACGCTAAACCAACATCACACCCTTTACAAGTAATCAGGATATGTTACCCCTTGCTGAAATCCTTAATCGTAGATATGTTACTAATTGAAATTTAATTATAACAAATTGTACCAAGAACAATACGTTTTGGGTGGATCTTCAGTGTGTCGCTGCCTTCAAATTAGCCTACTCTCATAATACGCAAGTTACAATAATTATTTTGCCACGAATATGATGTTTCTCATTATTTTATTGTAACGAATCACACAGTTAACAACTGGTTTTCCTGTGATTCTCAATTAATGAATGCCAATATGACGCCTCACAACTCTGTACTGAAGGGAGACGGAGTGCGTGTGACGTAGGTGGCGTTGTGCCATCTCGTTGGTCAACGCTCAGACGCACGCTCAGACGCACGCTCAAAATATCTGACATGCTAGATATTGCTCTGCACGTTCGGAAAGACTCCCGAGCGTGCTATTCCACGCTATGGCGTCAGAAACTCGGCACGCTCAACGTTCGGATGCACGGTCCGTGTGCCGACGGCTTAAGGCTGACTTGCCGACTAGCTGGGCAATCCGTTGGTGCCTTTCCACTCACCGTGCCGTTCACCTTTACTTCTTTCACACGAGACAATAACTGGTCGTCGCTAATATCAAGTGGAGCCGTGGCAATGGGAAAGTGCTGCTAGTTACTTAAGACCGCGAAAGCGGAAGTGGCCGGGGTGGAAACAGCTCTCGGATGGATGTGGCGCATTAAAACGTCACTGCGAGAGCAAGTGTGGCGGTGGCTTCCTCGCTAATGGAGTGTGTGCGGGCCCAGGCGGCAGCAGCAGACGCGCCGATAAGCGCCAGTGGGCGCCTCGCGTGCCGCTAATGGCGCCATCGAACGCCGCGCCGGTGACGGCGTCGCCGCAGGAATATTTGATGAGCGCGTCGCGACGCAGCTGCTGGCTTACCGGAAGAGAGCGGGGATTTACGTGCGCCACGAAAGCCACTACTGTCTTCTGTCACTCGGGCTGCTGCGCTGTCACAAAATCACATCTGCCTGCACCGTCAATATTCGCATCAGTACGGTACAACGTTCGCTTTTATATTCAGTCAACCCAGGAGAAACGTCAGCCTTACTGAGCAGGCTGTTCCGGGGACTGAAGGCAGGCGCCGATCCAGGGTAGCGAGAAAGGGGGGGGGGGGGGTGGCAAATCTGCTATGCTCCCTCCCTCCTCCTCCTCCCCCCGGAAAGAACTTACAAGCTCCACATACACTACTGGCCATTAAAATTGCTACACCAAGAAGAAATGCAGATGGTAAACGGGTATTCATTGGACAAATATATTATACTAGAAGTGACACGTGATTACATTTTCTGCAATTTGGGTGCATAGATCCTGAGAAATCAGTACCCAGAACAACCACCTCTGGCCGTAATAACGGCCTTGATACGCCTGGGCATTGAGTCAAACAGAGCTTGGATGGAGTGTACAGGTACAGCTGCCCATGCAGCTTCATTCAACACGATACCACAGCTCATCAAGAGTAGTGACGGGCGTATTGTGGCGAGCCAGTTGCTCGGCCACCATTGAACAGACGTTTTCAACTGGTGAGAGATCTGGAGAATGTGCTGGCCAGGGCACCAGTCGAACATTTTCTCTACCCAGAAAGAACCGTACAGGACCTGCAACACGGGGTCGTGCATTATCCTGCTGAAATGTAGGGTTTCGCAGGGATCGAATGAAGGGTAGAGCCACGGCTCGTAACACATCTGAAATGTAGCGTCCACTGTTCAAAGTGCCGTCAATGCGAACAAGAGGTGACCAAGACGTGTAACCAATGACACCCCACACCATCACAACGGGTGATACGCCAGTATGGCGATGACGAATAAATGCTTCCAATGTGCGTTCTCCGCGATGTCGCCAAACACCGATGCGATCATCCTGATGCTGTAAAACAGAACCTGGATTCATTCGAAAAAATGACGTTTTGCCATTCGTGCACCCAGGTTCGTCGTTGAGTACACCATCGCAGGCACTCCTGTCTGTGATGCAGCGTCAAGGGTAACCGCAGCCCTGGTTTCCGAGCTAATAGTCCATGCTGCTGCAAACGTCGTCGAACTGTTCGTGCAGACGGTTGTTGTCTTGCAAACGTCCCCATCTGTTGACTCAGGGATCGAGACGTGGCTGCACGATCCGTTACTGTCATGCGGATAGCCGGCCGCGGTGGTCTAGCGGTTCTAGGCGCTCAGTCAGGAACCGCGCGACTGCTACGGTCGCAGGTTCGAATCCTGCCTCGGGCATGGATGTGTGTGATGTCCTTAGGTTAGTTAGGTTTAAGTAGTTCTAAGTTCTAGGGGACTTATGACCACAGATGTTGAGTCCAATAGTGCTCAGAGCCATTTTTTTTGTCGTGCGGATAAGATGCCTGTCATCTCGACTGCTAGTGATATGAGGCCGTTGGGATCCAGCACGGCGTTCCGTATTACCCTCTTGAACCCACCGATTCCATGTTCTGCTAACAGTCATTGGATCTCGAACAACGCGAGCAGCAATGTCACGATACGATAAACCGCAATCGCGATAGGCTACAATCCAACCTTTATCAAATTCGGAAACGTGATGGTACGCATTTCTCCTCCTTACGCGAGACATCACAACAACAACAACGACGTTTCACCAGGCAACCTGTCAACTGCTGTTTGTGTATGAGAAATCGGTTGTAAACTTTCCTCATGTCAGCACATTGTAGGTGTCGCCACCGGCGCCAACCTTGTGTGAATGCTCTTAAAAGCTAATCATTTGCGTATCACAGCATCTGCTTCCTGTCGGTTAAATTTCGTGTCTGGAGTACGTCATCTTCGTGGTGTAGCAATTTTAATGGCCAGACAGATAAAGGCGATGCCCACAGCTCTCTGTCAACAGTAAATGCAGCACGGTTCGTGAATCCACAGGCATAACCTACACACCATAGCAAGATGGAGCTAGAGTAAGGCAAGGCAACAGTGGACAGAGCGATAGGACCGGTAAAAGATCCAAGCGACATAAGCCACCGCTTGGTGCGCCAAGCTGAGAGGGGCGTTTGTCAAAAAAATGGTTCAAATGGCTCTGAGCACTATGGGACTTCTCAGGTCATCAGTCCCCTAGAACTCAGAACTATTTAAACCTAACTAACCTAAGGACATCACACACATCCATGCCCGAGGCAGGATTCGAACCTACGACCGTAGCGGTCGCGCGGTTCCAGACTGTAGCTCCTAGAACAGCTCGGTCACTCTGGCCGGCGTATACTGAGTAAATTTTGACATTATACAAGTTACGACAGTTAGTTGCTACGATATTTCTTACATTAACAGCGTGACATATTTAGTTCTCAAATTTCAGATGTAAGCTTTCCGAAGGCTTTGCTTATCTCAGTTGCTGTTTTCCAGAAGTTGTGTTACAGCAATGCACTGTCCACCCTTCTTTTGCAATCCCTCAGTGGCGCTGAGTCTGCATTGTTGCTGGGAATTTGGCATAGTTAGTTTAAGGGGTGGCCGTTTGCCCTTCCGGTCGACATCCCGTTACCCACTTGCGGACGGAAGATGTGTATCTCAACTGTCTACGCGTAGTGTTATTCACGTGAAAGAGAGCGAAAGTTCTCTAAATGTTTGTGAATCAGGTAACTGAGGCGGGACTTGTGTATCAGCCCTGTATTCATCTAGTGGGATGTGAAAAACCGCCTGGAAACCACATCCAGGCTGGCCTGCTCGCCAATCCTCGTCGTTAATACGCCGAGCGGATTCGATCCGGAGCCGGCGCACCTCCACGTCCCAGCGGGTAAAGCAATGTACTGTACACTGATACAAACAGATTACTGTTAGTACTACTATTACGTTAAAATAGTTTGTTAGCCGAGCAGTCTAAGGCGCTGCAGTCATGGAATGTGCGGCTGATCCCGGCGGAGGTTCGAGTCCTCCCTCGGGCCTGGGTGTGTGAGTTTGTCCTTAGGATAATTTAGGTTAAGTAGTGTGTAAGCTTAGGGACTGATGACCTTAGCAGTTAAGTCCCATAAGATTTCACTGTGTGTGTGTGTGTGTGTGTGTTATTAATATTAAATTTGTATCTACCTGTTACATGTAAAATATGGAAGTGACATCTAGCTACACTCGTGGAAATTGAAATAAGAACACCGTGAATTCATTGTCCCAGGAAGGGGAAACTTTATTGACACATTCCTGGGGTCAGATACATCACATGATCTCACTGACAGAACCACAGGCACATAGACACAGGCAACAGAGCATGCACAATGTCGGCACTAGTACAGTGTATATCCACCTTTCGCAGCAATGCAGGCTGCTATTCTCCCATGGAGACGGTCGTAGAGATGCTGGATGTAGTCCTGTGGAACGGCTTGCCATGCCATTTCCACCTGGCGCCTCAGTTGGACCAGCGTTCGTGCTGGACGTGCAGACCGCGTGAGACGACGCTTCATCCAGTCCCAAACATGCTCAATGGGGGACAGATCCGGAGATCTTGCTGGCCAGGGTAGTTGACTTACACCTTCTAGAGCACGTTGGGTGGCACGGGATACGTGCGGACGTGCATTGTCCTGTTGGAACAGCAAGTTCCCTTGCCGGTCTAGGAATGGTAGAAGGATGGGTTCGATGACGGTTTGGATGTACCGTGCACTATTCAGTGCCCCCTCGACGATCACCAGTGGTGTACGGCCAGTGTAGGAGATCGCTCCCCACACCATGATGCCGGGTGTTGGCCCTGTGTGCCTCGGTCGTATGCAGTCCTGATTGTGGCGCTCACCTGCACGGCGCCAAACACGCATACGACCATCATTGGCACCAAGGCAGAAGCGACTCTCATCGCTGAAGACGACACGTCTCCATTCGTCCCTCCATTCACGCCTGTCGCGACACCACTGGAGGCGGGCTGCACGATGTTGGGGCGTGAGCGGAAGACGGCCTAACGGTGTGCGGGACCGTAGCCCAGCTTCATGGAGACGGTTGCGAATGGTCCTCGCCGATACCCCAGGAGCAACAGTGTCCCTAATTTGCTGGGAAGTGGCGGTGCGGTCCCCTACGGCACTGCGTAGGATCCTACGGTCTTGGCGTGCATCCGTGCGTCGCTGCGGTCCGGTCCCAGGTCGACGGGCACGTGCACCTTCCGCCGACCACTGGCGACAACATCGATGTACTTTGGAGACCTCACGCCCCACGTGTTGAGCAATTCGGCGGTACGTCCACCCGGCCTCCCGCATGCCCACTATACGCCCTCGCTCAAAGTCCATCAACTGCACGTACGGTTCACGTCCACGCTGTCGCGGCATGCTACCAGTGTTAAAGACTGCGATGGAGCTCCGTATGCCACGGCAAACTGGCTGACACTGACGGCGGCGGTGCACAAATGCTGCGCAGCTAGCGCCATTCGACGGCCAACACCGCGGTTCCTGGTGTGTCCGCTGCGCCGTGCGTGTGATCATTGCTTGTACAGCCCTCTCGCAGTGTCCGGAGCAAGTATGGTGGGTCTGACACACCGGTGTCAATGTGTTCTTTTTTTCCATTTCCAGGAGTGTATATTTGATGAGGGAGGGGGGAGGCAATACACAGAAATAGTATTAAACTGTGACCGCCCTCAGAATCCAAAGGTGATTCCGTGCCTAACTGAAAGTCTGTATCATCATAGTAAATTATGTGAACAACACACAAGCACGTTTCACGCAGTTTGACCTCCGCAGTGATCGACATTCATAAGTCCATCGGTGTTGACTGCAAGTGTAAGACTGCTCTTGTCGACAACATCAAACTGGGACTGTTATGTGCCTTACGTATATTGTGCTGACAATCCAACCTGGCAGTTGTTGGTGGGGGACGATTTGAACTAAAAGGCTCAATAACTCATCGGTACAGCCCGGGATTGAACTGTCTAGTTTACGACACACCCAATATCAGCAAGCAGCTGAGCGCTAGCCGTTACCGAAATGCTTTGTGAACGTGTCTTTGCTTTTTATTGTGCGTTGGTCGATGTTTCCTTGTTTTTAGTGGAGAGACTAATCCCGACCTATCAAAAGTTCGAGTAACAGAAGCGATTAGCGATCACTGCTTTTATAGAAGAACACATCACGGTTGCTAACTTATAATCCAGCGTGAAGGAAGTGGGACTTGTTTCCCTGTATCTCTCTCCCCGCGGTGATCTAAGCCTTCGTTCGCTTTCAATCACTGCCAGTTGTCACGTTCAAGTGCCATCACTATAGCGCCCTTTATTTACATTTCGTGCAAACACTGAAACTTTAATATTACACGTATTTTCCCTGTGTTTACCCACTTAGATATCAATAACAACAATGGTTATAGTTCGTTCTGCTATGGACAGTAATGAAAATACGTCAAAGAAGGATACGTTACTTTTTATAGACGAGTGCCATAAAGATCTGTTTACGATTGTCAAAACAGTAAGAGGCGCTGAAAGTGTTGAAAACTAACGAGACAAAATATAATAAAGAGTTAAAACCGTAGGGCTATTTTATGTGAAGGATGTGAATATACTTGTATATTTACGTGGCAAATGCTAGATTTATCTGGTTGTGTGGGTGTGTGCTACCAGTCAGCTTGTTCTATGTACTTTGGGTAATATTCACTTGCAGATAAGATTTGAACTTGATAGTTGGAGTGATTTCCTCCGGATTAGACAGATTTGCAAGCTGTTATGCCTATTTTAAAATAGTCACTATAGGAAACTGTGCTAGGTACAGTATCTGTGTTGTGGAAAGTGATCATGTGCGATTAGGTTTTTAATTTCCCTGAGGATGGACGAATTTTAAAAAATAGTGCCAGAAAGAAAAAAACGCAAAAATTTTGTCACTAACATACATAATTACGTTAGCCCACTTGTCGTACATTCGACCTTTGCATCTGCACAGCGAGTATACTAATGTGTGCAAACTTAGCTTACCATTTAGCGCGCAAATGGACAGAACATCTGACCTGTCTTCTCTAGCCCATGGTGTCAAACAGATATCCTGAATAAATATGACCCTGGCCCTGTAAGGGAGCTAATATCAGATGCGGATCGTAACAAAGATCATTAAAAATGCTTCTGTCACATAAGTAGATTGCATATATTAATAAAAGTGAAAGTTTGGGGTCTATTCTAGAAAGACAACACAGCTCTCCCCTGTTTTATTCTACATATAATGTATCAACTGTTGCTTTCAGGGGTCAAGTGATAAACAACAGTCATGTTCAATCACTTTTAACACTCGATAACAAAATATTTTATTCTAGGACATATTGAAATGGCGATTATTAAAATCGTTATCTCTACATAAGAAGATTTTTTATCACAGGAAAGAATGATTATTAAAAATCCTCATGAGCTCATTTAAATCTATGTTGCTGTAGCTGGTCAATGCACTGATTTGGTGGAGAATAAATTTACTATTTTAACCAATGAAAAAACTCTCATGTACTGAATGTGAGGGTAGGTCAGTATTCTAGCTTTTGATATTCAATGGTCAAAGCATATGCAAGTTGGAGTGAACAGAATCTAGACTCAACATTTACTGTGGCCTAATGTGCAAGTGTACTTTAGCAAGCGGCATCTGCAAAGGCGTTTTCTCCGTGCTGGATCTGAAACGCTAATTCTCCATTCTGGCCTTGACTGAATTCACTCAGTCTCAACTTTCCTGCGTTCTGTAGAATGTTAATCTTTCCCTAGTCGAAATAATGGCTATTGCACTCTCGCTATGGGTTGGAGCAACATGCACAATTTCTTCGCCCTCAAAAGCTCCCGCAGGTATAATTAACTACAGCTTTGCTATCTGTTGCCACGATACGTGAAGTGTATCGTCCTCACTTCGCAAAAAGCAAAGCTCTCAACGCCCTCACTTATTTCCACACACTTGAGCGGTCCGCTGCGAGACGAGAGAGAGAGAGAGAGAGAGAGAGAGAGAGAGAAATGTTAGGTCTAAAAATGCTTTTATATACTAGGGATGTCCACACTTGTCGCGTCTGCGTCGCCAAGTATGGCTTCAGCCAATCACCGTCTCGGCAGAGATGAATCCATTTTTATTTTTCTTGCTGGGTCACAGCCTAGCCCTCTTAATGACGTGCAGCCACTTACTCTCTGTCCCGGCCTTACTTACGTTAAAAGGTGTAATGTATTGTTCTGGCCTTACTTCTTCTGCGCTGTAGCTCGCCGTTCTCTTGCTAAATGGGAATTTTACGATATCATTAACCATCTACTCGGTTCGTCCTCAAAATGCGTTTCACTTTAACTTGTTTGTTCACGCCAGTCCGTATTGGTAAAGATTGTGTTGTTAGTTTTCGGCACATGAGATTAACTGAACTGCAATTGCCATTTGTTGATATAATTATTATTTTCTGAGGATCTCATACTCCATCATCCTGTCCTTATAGATCAAGCACATGTAAGGTATGTAAAATCCGGATGCCTTACACGCTGATTTGTTGTATACGATAGCTCCAAATTCGACGTTTCTTTCCGCACACTTTCACTATGACGTACTTGGAAGTCATTTGGCGAAGGCAAAACAGCATAATTTATTAAAACAGAAATGCGGTAATACGATGAAGTGCACTTCAAAACCTAAAAAAGCTATGGCAATTGTTTCTTTTCCTATAACAATAGCTGTAACATTTCTCGCAACAAATAGAAATGCAATTACGTTTATTTCTACATAGCATGCAGCCAAGTAAATTTGAATGCAAGTTGTCGAGTTGTTTGCTAAATGCTGTTATGCTTTTGAACGGTATCTGTATACATCAGCGATGTCATTCAAAATCTGCAAGCGCTTACGGACAAACCTTATGTTGTATAATATTCATGTGACTTTGGAGGAAATATAGGTTCTCGATAAAAATTCTGTTCTTAGCATCCGAATGCTCGCATCATACGTCTTCGCACTCTATGGCTAGAGATGGTATCATCTGCCTGCAGTTCTGTAACCGTAATGAGCTGAGTTGCATTACATAACACAGAGATCTATGAAAGTACACACATTTTTGTTTTAAGTCCATTCTGTCCCACGTTTTCCTTGAGAATGGCAACTGTTACTGCTAGCCACAATTTTCTTTCTTTGCCCCACTTACTTTAAAGATACTTATATTCTTCATTTCTACTCTCACAGGATGGACAGTTAACTGTCTAACCTAGCAAAGGCGAGCGTGACGTAGCCAAACTAAAGTAAGTATTTCCCCTCAGGCGCAGCAAAGGTAACAACAAAGCACATCGTGAGAAACAGGTGAACGAAGCTGCATCTACACTCCTCGAATCGCCGTATAAAGTGCGTGCCGGAAGGCAAATATTAAGTTTCATCATACCCAGTCATAGAGGAAACGTAGGAAAAACTGCTGTTTGTACGTATCTGACGAGCTATTCGACTAATAACGTTATCCTTACTGTGTCGACACGCTCGATACTTAGGAGGGAGAAGAGTAGTTGTACTCGTAGTGTCCCTCCCAGTTTCTTGGAATTTTCTAACCAGGTTTTCCCAAGATGACGTCTTTCTTCAAGTTAAGATTTTGCATCATTTTTACTATATTCTCTTGGTTGTCAAACAAGGCTCTGAATATTCGTTGAGCCTTTCTTTGCGTACTGTCAATGTCCTCCATTAGTCCGAGCTGACTGGGTCTCACATACTTAAACAATATTCCAAGACGGGTCGTACAAGCGTTTTGTAAGCATTCTCCATTGCAGATAAACTGCATTTCTCCCAGTATCCTACCAATTAATCGAAGCTTGCATTTCTATTTACCCGATAGTTTGACCTCATGTCTCTACATACTATTACAACCAGATAATTGAATGATATGTTTGCCTTCAATCCTGACTCAATCATGGTAGCCGAAACCTACTTCATGTTTACGTTTAATGACGTGCAGTGACGTGCAATTTTTTTCTTTGAATTCTTTGTACAACAGTTAGTTGTGACGCTTTGCACAGGACTGATATTATGTCAAAGTCTAACTACTTATTACGAAAATTTTCCTCGAATATAACTTTCCCATAAACAATTACATCAGCCACGAGAAATCTGATCGTGAATACGATATTTTGCGCAAAGTCATTAATGTATACCGTTGAAAGTAATGATCCTTTTACAGTTCCTACAGGGCACAAAAAATGTTCATCTCCATCTAGGGTAACGTACAGTAACTTGCACAGTTAAATGAAATAATTCTTTCTTGTTGTTATAACGACAAAAGCTATTTCGTAATTGCACACATTACTTCATTCTTTTTGTTACGCGTTGCTTAGATTAATAACGTCGCAATCGATGCCGAAATGTTTCTTTCAGCTCGTATAAATGATTTGATGAAAAAAGCTATTCATGTTATTTTAGTATTTAATTTTTATTTCTGTTGTATCTAAAATTTATGTCTTTTTTTTCAGGTAAGTCAGCACTCGAGGAGGGATAGAAGCTAGTACATGGTGAGTCGAGTAACTTACTGCACTTCATCACGCAGAAAAGTAGATAAGTAAGAGGTTCGGTCACAACACTGCTAGTATTAGCGAATTTGAAAACGTGCAGCCATTCCCGCGCTTGCTTGGTGACTATCACAAAAGTTCTACAGTTAACCCTGCAAAAGGGCTATGAAGTAAGTCTCCAACGTTGTCCATATCTCTGGTGCGTATGCTAATGTGGTTCTGTCTAGGAACTAGCAGACAGAGAGCTCTTGAAGGGGAACCATTTAGGGCAGATGGAAGAAAGGCCACAGAAAGTCATAAGAGGAATGAAAAAATAAAGAATAAAAATAAACGTCTGCGACGAGCTAGATGGGTACTAAGGCTGCTGATGGACTGTGCTTGCGGTAGCGACTTGGATGTTGCTTACCAACCGCTGTCTTTTAATTGTCGTTTCCTGATATCACCAAAACTAAGTTAAGCCCATCGAAAAGAATATGAAAACGTCCTCTGTCGGAGCCCTGAACTTGGGTTCGAAGCACCTAAAGACCTGAATAAAGAAACTATTGGCAAATAGGCGGCGCCTCCATTTTGGACCCAAGCAGCTACAGCAGCGATATGACCAAAATTGTTAAATTCTCATTTACGAGTAAGTGGACGGATTATATGTGCATTCGATATCCTAGAGCGTAAATAATGAACTACAATTTTTAATTGTTTCCTGTTTTATACAGGAAATATACAGCGAATAAAATAATTTTTTTAAGTCCGTCACTGAACTAACAATATATGCTTTACGTGTAACCGCGCTATATACACACGTAAAAAAAAAAAAAAAAAAATCCGTCACCCCGGTTGCCAGCACTCCTGAAGTAGACGTTGACTGTGGAAATCTGTATCACAGACAAAGCCCCTTTGACTGTTCAGAGATGTCACTAAACCCGCCCAAAGATGTAAACAACCATGCATGAGCAGCGCCTATTGGACGGAGGTTGTCCGACAGTCGATCAGTTCCAGTCATTCCACCAGGAAGGAGGAACACGGCTCGTGTTGTCTGTAGTTCAACCATCCTAGACGGCCAATACTGCGGTTCGAACGCGTCCGCATTGCTACTCTGTGTCAGGAAGGGCTCTCAACAAGCGAAGTGTCCAGGCGTCTCGGAGTGAACCAAAGCGATGTTGTTCGGGCATGGAGCTGATACAGAGGGACAGGAACTGTCGATGACACGCCTCGCTCAGGCCGCCCAAGGGCTACTACTACAGTGGATGACCGCTACCCACAGATTATGACTCGGAGGACCCCTGACAGCAACGACATCATGTTGAATAATGCTTTTCGTGCAACCATAGGACGTCGTGTTATTATTCAAACTGTGAGCAATAGGCTGTGTGATGCACAACTTCCCTCCTGACGTCCATGGCGAGGACCATCTTTGCAACCACGACACCATGCAGCGCGGTACAGATGGGCCCAACAACATGCCGAATGGGCCGCTCAGGATTGGCATCAAGTTCTCTTCATCGATGAGTGTTGCATATGCCTTTAACCAGACAATCGTCGGAGACGTGTTTGGAGGCAACCCAGTCAGGCTGAACGCCTTAGACACAATGTCCAGCGAGTGCAGCAAGGTGGAGGTTCCTTGCTGTTTTGGGGTGGCATTATGTGGGGCCGACGTACGCCGTTGGTGGTCATGGAAGGCGCCGTAACGGCTGTACGATACGAGAATGCCATCCTCCGACCGATAGTGCAACCATATCGTTAGCACATTGGCGAGGCATTCGTCTTCATGGACGACAATTCGCGCCCCCATCGTCTACATCGTGTGAATGACTCCCTTCAGGATAACGACATCGCTCGAGTAGAGTGGCCTGCATGTTCTCCAGTCATGAACCCTACCTAACATGCTTGGGATAGATTGAAAAGGGTTGTTTATGGGTGGCGTGACCCACCAACCACTCTGAGGGATCTACGCCGAATCGCTGTTGAGGAGTGGGATTAGCTGGACCAACAGTGTCTTGATGAATTTGTGGATAGTATGCTACGACGAATACAGGTATGCATCAATGCAAGAGGACGTGCTACTGGGTATTAGAGGTACCAGTGTGTACAGCAATCTCGACCACCACCTCTGAAGGCCTCGCTGTATGGTGGTACAACATGCAATGTGTGGTTCAAACGGTTCAAATGGCTCTGAGCACTATGGGACTCAACTGCTGAGGTCATTAGTCCCCTAGAACTTAGAACTAGTTAAACCTAACTAACCTAAGGACATCACAAACATCCATGCCCGAGGCAGGATTCGAACCTGCGACCGTAGCGGTCTTGCGGTTCCAGACTGCAGCGCCTTTAACCGCACGGCCACTTCGGCCGGCGCAATGTGTGGTTTTCATGAGCAATAAAATGGGCGGAAATGATGTTTTATGTTGACCTTTATTCCAATTTTCTGTACAGTTTCCGGAACTCTCGGAACCGAGGTGATGCAAACTTTTTGATGTGTGTATATTCTTGTACACGACTCATATTCTATAACCACTGTGTAGTATGACAATTGCCAAGACCAGAGAAGAGGAATGGATGTGTCAATTACCGGGCGGACAGTTCATAAATATGTAAAAAATGAGGAGCACGAGGGAGGTTTGAACACGGATGTCCCACTCTGCAGTCCAACACCGTGACCACACACCCACGACGCCATGGTTCTAACCAGTTGCTCTATGTTCGCAAACCTTGAGCTTGGACTGTTCATTGTTTCTATTTTGCTTCTTTTTTCTCAGTTCGTTACATTTTCTTCTTGTTTTCATGCTTGGTCAGTGTCCAGTTTTTGATGGGCTATCCACTGGGACATTTTACCACTAAATCTGATGGGGTTGGGATGGGGAGTTTCCCATGTTAATGGACCACATAAGTATTCAGTTTGCACTGCGAAGCTTCCAGAAAGCCAACAGTTCACCCCAAAACGCTAATGGACACCGACAAATGAAGTCATCTCAAATTGCATGCAGATGGCAGATAACTCTCCGTCAATCACTCGCGGCAATCTCTCACGCCATTGTCAGTGCGTCTAAATCCACTCTCCAAATTAAACTCTGTATCGAATTATTTACATCTACGAAAAGTCAGTCCCTTACGCACTAGGGACAGCGGATTGACGCGATTTAACAAGATTGTATCGACCAATATTTAGCGACTGTTTGGAAAATGAGCCGGTGCTCGGCCAAACGGGCGCACCTTGTGTTCTCCAGCGCGGCCATTGATCGCTGGAGCCTTGTGTTCGCGATGGCTCGCGGGAAAATGAGCCGGTAATTAGAGGTGGTGTTTGCCCGTTCCTGGACAGCGAGGGTCGGCCTGCGAAGAGCGCCGCTGCGTTTGATGCGCCGGCCGCGCGGCTGGAGCCCACTCGCCGAATGATTCAATTAATACCTGCTCTCCTGCGCGTTTGCATACGGGGCGGAATGGCCTTTTCATGGGGCCCGCCGTGGCGGCCACCTCCCGCCTTTTATCGTCGGACCGCACGGCGTCCTGCAGCGCGAATCGTAAAACAAAATACTGGACGCCATTCTCCGCGGAAATTACTGGAGCTCCCCCCGCTGCGCGGCCATTGCTCGGCGCAATTGGCTGTGGCGTTAACTGCTCATCATTCGCAGATACTGTTTGCCTTTGAAATCTGCCAGTCTTTAACGATTTACTTCCGATCCTTAGCGTTTCATGCACCCGTCGTTTTCTGCAGTAGAGTGTTGCTCTTCGAAATCGTAAATGACTGCTTCTTGCCTGGAACGCTTGACAAGATTTTGGAATTGCGTTTCAAGAAGTTTGAATATTACGCCAGCCCAGTGTGACATTTCGGTCTATTCATTGTTATTTGGAAGGATGTATGGACCGAATCCCAACTACACCGACAAAATTACGGAAATTATTCAATAAAATTTCTGTTTTATACAGGGTGTTACAAAAAGGTACGGCCAAACTTTCAGGAAACATTCCTCACACTCAAAGAAAGAAAATATGTTATGTGGACATGTGTCCGGAAACGCTTACTTTCCATGTTAGAGCTCATTTTATTACTTCCCTTCAAATCACATTAATCATGGAAAGGAAACACACAGTACCAGAACGTACCAGCGTGACTTCAAACACTTTGTTACAGGAAATGTTCAACATGTCCTGCGTTAGTGAGGATACATGCATCCACCCTCCGTCGCATGAAATCCCTGATGCTCTGATGCAGCTCTGGAGAATGGCGTATTGTATCACAGCCGTCCACAATACGAGCACGAAGAGTCTCTTCATTTGGTACCGGGGTTGCGTAGACAAGAGCTTTCAAATGCCCCCATAAATGAAAGTCAAGAGGGTTGAGGTCAGGAGAGCGTGGAGGCCATGGAAATGCTCCACCAATCCATCGGTCACCGAATCTGTTGTTGAGAAGCGTACGAACACTTCGACTGAAATGTGCAGGAGCTCCATCGTGCATGAACCACATGTCGTGTCGTACTTGTAAAGGCACATGTTCTAGCAGCACAAGTAGAGAATCCCGTATGAAATCATGATAACGTGCTCCATTGAGCGTAGGTGGAAGAAACCAAAATGAGTTCTAACATGGAAATCAAGCGTTTCCGGACACATGTCCATATAACATCTTTTATTTATTTGTGTGTGAGGAATGTTTCCTGAAAGTTTGGCCGTGCCTTTTTGTAACAACCTGTATAAGAGACCCATTGTTTCCGGTGCCTCTTGACAGAGTAATTGCATTCCTTTTTACTTCTTTTCATTTATATTTGTAACAGGTGGTTATAATTAAAGTGTATCTACTCACTGAGGATCAGTGTGGGCTTTAATTACCGTATGGCAGCGGTAGGTGCTAGATACGCTAATGCGTTAGTGCGGAGCCGATTAACGCTGGAAAACAAATTACTTCTAATTGTGGCCACCAGGTGCAAATCTGGCTATGTACACTGTATGATGGTAAGACATCCACGCTGTCATTTGACAAACCATAACGTGAGTGAATAGTATGCCTGTCGAGTAGAGAGAGAAGTAGATGAAGTTATATTCGAATCGATATTGCTCATTACCTTAGCAATGACGATTAGAAACAAAGTTCGGTTAACTTTATATATTTTTATTACGTAAACTAAGTTTAATTAACAATAGTTAGTGGAAAATCAGGAAAAAAAGGCTTTCATAGTATGTCATTAATGAAAATAATCAACGGTCGCCAGTTCCTCACCGGAACAAACATAATTAAATTGAAACTGAACTTTATACTCCTAAGCAGTCTTACGTAAGAATAGCTATTGGCGTCATAACGTAGGAACAGTTCCTAACGCACACGTTCTAGTATTTCACACCACACATGTCACAGTAGTCAGATAATAATTAAATAGCAAACACATACAACATATCATATTCATTTTCAAAGATCAGTTTAAGTAAGATTGTTTACTGATTGTGGACAGAAACTTTTTGTTACGTTACTCACCGTAATACTGACTGTCGTAATTGTAGCAAGCAGAGAGATTGTTTGAATTTACTCATTGGTAAGGACTGTCATTTACCTAGCAGTTACTTTGATATTTCTTTGTAATAAAGTTACAAATTATGCCACAACCTATAAATAAGAACTGTGCTTTGACAACTAAATTAAGTGTCCAAGATCCGTAAATTTTTGCTACCAATTTTTTATTATGGAAGTTATTTTATCTTTAGCAAATGAATTAATACTGGCTTTTGCGACAATCTATTTCTGGCATTATTCATACTACAACCAAAGAGTTCGTTATTACGTAATTGTACAAAAGTTGGAAAAATTATGTTTTGATAATCTAATAAATTAATGTTCACTTCATTTTCAGTTCATTTTCTGATTTTCTCGGTTCATACAAAGGGGTAGGATGGATACTACTTGGATAATGACATAGGAAAATTATTTACTTGACTATATGAACAAAAACAATGTTATTCAAGCAATAAAATTCCAACTACGCTGTTCAGTCTATTACACTCCTAGTTATAAAAAGTCTAGTTCTTACTTAACTTCATCATGCCGTTGGTTTGACGAGTGGCTTCATATAGCGGTAAGTAGAGCACAGGTTGATCTTCTTGCCATACCACAGCCAATAACAAGGGCCCATAGTACTCTTGGCGTTGTGTGAATTACTCTTGCTACCTTTGTACTGTGCCCAATAAATGCTATACCTATACCTGCAGCTTACCCATATTAAACATCCGCCAAAATAACCATTTTAGTTTTCGCTGCTCCACACTTCAGAAACAGACTTTTTACCTCGGCACTTTTGCACAGCCAAACTGGCTCATATGCACAACCAACGATACCAGCCGTCTCCTCGCGACTCCGAACCGATACTTTCTTATGCGCTCGCACGCCTTGCTATAATGCACTTAAAATTTATTACTCTCTTTGACAATAGCTTTTCACTGACTAGGCCAGCGTATCTACTTACAAAATGTTAACATTCCATGCGTATTCTCTTTCTTAAATAACAAGCAGCATTTGTAACTTGACAACGTATTTACAAGAGTAATATTCAGCACAACTAATAAAGCAAACTTCGCAAAACACGTAGAAAATGTATGATCATCCACTGAGTTGTGGTGTTACAAGATCTACATCAGAATATGGAAACATATGCACACGACAGAAAACTTAGTGCTGTTAGTGACGCAAAAACGCCACCAAACTTCAAAAAACTTACCTGACCACAAAATTTCTTAGATTTGTATCCTATTTAAGATATGAGGCACTTATCTCGGTCGTTGTCCTCACTGTGAATCTTTCTCACGCACCCCTCAACATCTTTAGGACGCACTGTTGAAACTTTGGACCGGATGTCTCTATCGTCGCGTTTCTCAATGTGAATCTTAGCCACGCACCTACAGCATCTTTGGGATACGCTGTAGAGACTTTGGACCGAAATACGCAAGGAGGCCTATGTACATCTGATTGAATCGCTTCCTGGGATTCTAGTATTGGTCACGTGAGTTTAGTCCTCCCAGCAAGCTACTGACTGCTAGGGCAGTCTTCCAGCAGGAACATGGTTAGCAAGACATGGACCTTACGAGTTAACTGCGGTGTTATCGAGAAGGAATTTTGGCCCAGGGTCGCCGCGTAAAGCATCAGCTAGCCGAGTGCGAGGCAATATGAACACAGCTAGACGCGATGCACGGCCGGTCCTGCGGTTGCTACGTCTGGCGGCGGGACGATTTACGGGGGCGATAAAGCGGCCGGCCCCATTAGCGTGCGCCGCAAAGTCCGCTGCAGCTGCTCTTAGCGCACCTGCATGTTTCATCAGGCCGCCGGCGGCGTCTCGGGCGGTCGCAATATCGCCGCGGGGACGGGACAGGACCTGCGCCGCGGACGTGCCGCCGCCCGAGGACGAGGAGCCCGTCTGGGGACTGGCCCCGCCTGCGGCCAGTCTCTCACTCTTCCTGCTTCCTTCTCTCAGGTCACGAGTAGATCCCATCTTACCCGTTCACCGAGTGGCGTTCAACGCCATAAGCACTGCAGTCTAATGAAACAGTAACTGACTCGAAGAATTACTGTCGGATGAATGAGATCAAACACGTTCCTCTAGATGACCAACATTCTGCAGACACGCATGTACACTGCTGGCCATACAAATATCATCGCCGGGAAAGACTGAACTTATTGTGGGTATTCAGTATAGTAGGAAGAATACATGGTTACATTTGTAGGCGGTTTAGTGGTGTACGAGGAGCGAAATTGAGTACACAGAGCAGCCACCTCTGGCAGCAACAAAGGCTCTAACCCGTTTGGACATCGACTCGAACTGAGTTTGGATGACAGATAGGGATGTATGAGCTCTGTGATAGAACTCCTTAATAGCAGTGGTTTTCTCTGTAACCCTTGACCAGATGTTTTCAGTGAGTGTGTGTGTGTGTGTGTGTGTATGTGTGTGTGTGTGTGTGAGAGAGAGAGAGAGAGAGAGAGAGAGAGAGAGAGAGACACTCCTGGAAATGGAAAAAAGAACACATTGACACCGGTGTGTCAGACCCACCATACTTGCTCCGGACACTGCGAGAGGGCTGTACAAGCAATGATCACACGCACGGCACAGCGGACACACCACGAACCGCGGTGTTGGCCGTCGAATGGCGCTAGCTGCGCAGCATTTGTGCACCGCCGCCGTCAGTGTCAGCCAGATTGCCGTGGCATACGGAGCTCCATCGCAGTCTTTAACACTGGTAGCATGCCGCGACAGCGTGGACGTGAACCGTATGTGCAGTTGACGGACTTTGAGCGAGGGCGTATAGTGGGCATGCGGGAGGCCGGGTGGACGTACCGCCGAATTGCTCAACACGTGGGGCGTGAGGTCTCCACAGTACATCGATGTTGTCGCCAGTGGTCGGCGGAAGGTGCACGTGCCCGTCGACCTGGGACCGGACCGCAGCGACGCACGGATGCACGCCAAGACCGTAGGATCCTACGCAGTGCCGTAGGGGACCGCACCGCCACTTCCCAGCAAATTAGGGACACTGTTGCTCCTGGGGTATCGGCGAGGACCATTCGCAACCGTCTCCATGAAGCTGGGCTACGGTCCCGCACACCGTTAGGCCGTCTTCCGCTCACGCCCCAACATCGTGCAGCCCGCCTCCAGTGGTGTCGCGACAGGCGTGAATGGAGGGACGAATGGAGACGTGTCGTCTTCAGCGATGAGAGTCGCTTCTGCCTTGGTGCCAATGATGGTCGTATGCGTGTTTGGCGCCGTGCAGGTGAGCGCCACAATCAGGACTGCATACGACCGAGGCACACAGGGCCAACACCCGGCATCATGGTGTGGGGAGCGATCTCCTACACTGGCCGTACACCACTGGTGATCGTCGAGGGGACACTGAATAGTGCACGGTACATCCAAACCGTCATCGAACCCATCCTTCTACCATTCCTAGACCGGCAAGGGAACTTGCTGTTCCAACAGGACAATGCACGTCCGCATGTATCCCGTGCCACCCAACGTGCTCTAGAAGGTGTAAGTCAACTACCCTGGCCAGCAAGATCTCCGGATCTGTCCCCCTTTGAGCATGTTTGGGACTGGATGAAGCGTCGTCTCACGCGGTCTGCACGTCCAGCACGAACGCTGGTCCAACTGAGGCGCCAGGTGGAAATGGCATGGCAAGCCGTTCCACAGGACTACATCCAGCATCTCTACGATCGTCTCCACGGGAGAATAGCAGTCTGCATTCCTGCGAAAGGTGGATATACACTGTACTAGTGCCGACATTGTGCATGCTCTGTTGCCTGTGTCTATGTGCCTGTGGTTCTGTCAGTGTGATCGTGTGATGTATCTGACCCCAGGAATGCGTCAATAAAGTTTCCCCTTCCTGGGACAATGAATTCACGGTGTTCTTATTTCAATTTCCAGGAGAGTATTTGGAGAATGTGCTGGCCAGGTCAGCAATCGAACGCGCTCCATATCAAGGTAGGTAGTGATAACACGGACAACATATGTTCTTGCGTTATTTTGCTGTAACATCAGGGAGACATCAAAGAGAGGGAACAGCCACTAGTGTTAATACGACAGAAAATATCTCCTGTAGTCCTTATTACCATGTGAAAAAGAGACGATCTTTTGTGTACCTAGTGACACCCCGTACAATCACACCAATCACTGGCCTTGTGTGACGACGAAAAATGCAATCTACCAGCGTTAGTTCTCCTCGAAGCCTCTATACACATATTTCGCGATTCGAATACAGGACCGGGACTCGTCCGAGAAGAGTGGTGCCATTGCTGCGTCTAGTGTTGTTGGGCGCACCATTGTGGCCGCGTCTTGCTCTGCTTCCGAGTCGAGGAAAGTCGCAAAAGTGAAAGTTCACGGTGCTCCGAAAAATCGTTGCACAGTCCTTGCTGTAAACAAGTTCATTTTCTGACTCGAAGTGTGTGCCGTAGCTGTACGATGCTGCACGTCCGAGCGAACAGTAGGTGCGACCTCTTCAAGAGTCAGTCTCGTGGGGTCATTGAAATCTTGCATGTCGCAGAATATGGCTCTCCACAATCCATCAATTCCGTATTCGCATGGCAGTCGTGGGATCCCGAAGAACGCCAGTGGCAGTGTCACCGCACGATCAAATACAAAAACAGACCACGTTCGTATGGGATTTCTGAATTAGAAATTGGATGAGTAGTCTTTCTTTATGGAGGGTGTCCCAGAAATGTTGCAACAAGCTTGTACGGTTTGTAGACGGTGTGTTGAGTAACAAATCGGGGATAGGAACCCGCGTCCGGAAACGTCATCCAATGATGCTACGGAGTATTGAAGTTATAAGGGTTGACACCTGCCATTAGGCCACCTCTTTAGTAAACGTGACTGTACGCCGACTGACCGTAGGTGGAACGTCTCGCAATGGTGACTGTTACTCGGTGGCCGCAACTGATGGAGCTAGCCGCTACGTAGACAGGCCTGTCTCCTGTGAGTGTGATGCTCTGATGCCTTGCTGGATAACGGTTTCATATTTCCATCTGCAGTTTATTTTTCTGCTGTTTACCTAAAGACTCTGGAGATTTTAGAAACTTGGAAGAGAAAAATAAACTATGTGTGGAAACCCGTGTCCGCTGGCAATCAGTTGCGATCACTGAATAACAAACAATGTTACGATACGCTCCGCGTATATTCTGGCAGCTTACAAAGTCGCGTAGTGGCAGTTGCCAACGCCTATAATTTCGACGCTCTGTAGCGTCGTTGGATGTCGTTTGTAGACACGTGTTCCTATCCTCGAAGTTCATCGCAACATTTCTGGGACACCCTGCATACAGAATGTAGATCATATTCCTCCTGCCTATTTTATGTGATTCCGCTGAAATGCTAATCGTTTGCGTATTCAGTCATGCAGGGCACTACATGACAATTTATGACATGCCCCTTTCATGCCGCTGAAATTTTAGAAGGTAGCACTGTACTTACAGGACTGCCCGAGGAAGAGCGATTAGATGGTTCAAATGGCTCTAAGCGCTTTGGGACTTATCATCTGAGGCCATCAGCCCCGTAGACTTAGAACTACGTAAACCTAATTAGCCTAAGGACATCACACACATCCATGACCGAGGCAGGATTCGAACCCGCAACCGTAGCAGCAGCGCGGATCTGGACGCAAGCACCTAAAACCGCTTGGCCACAGCAGCCGGCAAGATCGATTAGATTGTTTCTCTCAATAAGCAAGATGGCGAAATGTAATTCACACATTACTTGTAGTTGTTCGAATTACATTTCAGTGAAACATATCCTCTTTTTTGTTTTTTTGTTTTGTAGTTTGCTTAAATCGCCTAATGATTCTGCGGCCAATTTTCTCCATATCTTTCTAACCAAATAACCTAACGTATTATCTCTAGTTAAATAGACCACGCAGACATTAAACACTAGCCATTATTCGATCCTCACGGAGCCCATTGTGTGGGAGGGACATAAGTATTTGCATCTGCCGATGTTGCTTTATTTATTCAGTAACAATGTCAGTTTCTCCACAAGGATACATCACACGTATTATTTTAACCTTCAATTAACTCACAATCGATTACCATTCGAAAGGTTCGTGGATCAATCATCCGTCAGTCTTG
Organism: Schistocerca nitens; assembly: GCF_023898315.1. NCBI lineage: Eukaryota > Metazoa > Arthropoda > Insecta > Orthoptera > Acrididae > Schistocerca > Schistocerca nitens. Next base: position 374,083,611 of record NC_064614.1, on the reverse strand, counting down.
GGACGTTTCGGTCACGTATCACTTCTTTCCCCTCTGGCAATGATTTGTGTATGTGATAAATGCCAGGTCGCACCGTGGATCTGACTCCTCTTTAAACTATACGGCGACTATAACTGTCTAGATATGTCAGTTCATAAGTCAGAGGAATGCAAGGGTACGCCATTTCCAAAAAGCGTATCCAATCTGAGGGCTGAGGACAGCTTTACATTCACCTTTTTTACTATCTCATCATAAGGTATTTACAGAAAACAAAGCCCTCCAGTAATCATCCTCAATGCAGACAACATTTAGCTGGCCGCGGTGGCCGAGCGGTTCTGGGCGTTTCAGTCAGGAACCGCGCGACTGCTACGGTAGCAGGTCCGAATGCTGCCTCGGGCATGGATGTGTGTGATGTCCTTAGGTTAGTTAGGTTTAAGTAGTTCTAAGTTCTAGGGGAATGATGACCTCAGATGATAAGAAGTTCCATAGTGCTCAGAGCCATTTGAACCATTTGCAAACAACATTTATTCATTTTCCGAATTCACGGAATGTCTTAAAGTCAAGCAGCAAATTCTCAAGCAATCCAGAACGAGCCAGGTAGGTTTGAGTACACGATGTTAACACAAGGTTTGGGTTTGGCCGAGAGTCATGCTCGGATAGCTAAATGGTATGGCGACCGCTCGCGATAACCGGGTAATCCGCGTTCCGGTCTGGCACAAATATTCATTGTTGTCATTCCATTATACAGCTGATGGCTGTCCACATTCGCAACTTCGAATACATTTAATGTATAGCGAGTGGTACGGTTCTAGATCGGCTAGTACATATGTAACTCCGAATAACACCACAAGAATGTGACGCAACATACATACTACGTTATTATTAAGCTCTTGTCTGAGAGTTTTATTCTCGTAAAAAGAGACTAAAACACTGTGCATTCCTCTTTCCTCCCCCAATTTCTCAGACAGTTGTTTGGTATTCTCATGAATATGTGTCCGTTTGAGATGGTACAGTCGTTTTTTTGGCGTTCAAAAACACTGTTTCTCTAAATTTAAAGCAAGAATCCTGGCTCTACTTGGAAAATTCGTCTTCTGAAGCAGGACCGGTTTCGATTTGTATTGTTTGAAACTGTAGGTGACATCCTTACTCCAAATTCCTCCAGTTTCGGACCGCTATGGGCAGTATTTACGGCCATCACGGAAACGATTATACGAAGGACGTTCAATAACTAATATAACACACTTTTTTTCTGAAAACAGGTTGCTTTTATTCAGGATTACAATAAACCATATTATTCCCCACTCTTTTCATTAAAAAGCCCTATTTTCAACTTTATCTCCGTTCAATGCCACGGCCTTACGCCACCATACTGCGAGAACCTGTATGCTGCCATGATACCACTGTACTGGTCGACATCGGAGCGAAAGTCGTGCTATATCAACAACCTCCTCATCACCTACGCTCACCATGATTTTAACGGAAGAGGGTCTGGTTTTGAACATTTTCTTCGGAGGAAAGGTAGTGTCGTGCCACACCATGGATTGCTGTTCTATTTCCGGTTCGAAGTGATGAACCCATATTTCGTCACTCCTGACAATGTGCGACAAAAAATTGTTACGATGAGCCTTGCAGCGCGCAAGCGATTCCGCGCAGATGTTTGCAGCTCTGGCTGACATCCTTACTCCAAATTTCTCCAGTTTCGGACAGCTCTACGTAGTGTTTACGTCGATCACACACACGATTATTTGAGGGTTCTTCTGTTAAGGGGCGAGAAACGCTGTGGGCGCACACCTGTAAGTAGGCAAGTGGTGGACGTGTGTGTCAGCATTGCCAACAGAGACGTCAAGTTGTGCAGCGATGTATTTGATTGTAATTCGTCGATCACCTCGAATGAGAGTGTCCTCACCTCCCAACATTGCAGGAGTCAGAGTTAGGTCCGGCCGGTCAGCACGCGGGAGAACACACAGATTTCTGCGACCTTGCTGCGATGCTGACAGCTGCCGCGCTCAGTAATGCACCGTATTTTTGTTCACTGACAGGTCTCCATAGACATGCTGCAAGCGCTTGTGAATATCTGCTATGCTCTGGTTTTCCACCAAAAGAAACTCCATGACAGCTCTCTTCTTGGAATGCATCTCATTTACAGACGCCATTTTGAAGGCTACGGTAGCGCCGCCAGCTATCGGAACTTCAAAAAACTGTAGGGGCTGAAGGCGGAATACTCGACGATGTCCCACAACAAATTCCGCATATTTTCACCTGTAATTTGCTGAGGAAAAAAAGATATTGCATTACCTATTGAACGCCCCCCGTAGCTGTGTCAGGCCAGTTCAGATAACTTCAACGGGCATTTCGATTGGCGTTATTTCACTTTATGAAGAGCCTGCGTCTTTTGTTTTGGCTCCTCTAGCGATACGGGGGCTGTGGCGCGTGTATAAAATGTGTACCAGGACTGCAGCCAATAGCTACAAACAAACAAAAAATTTATTACATAAATTAATTTCCTGTTAGATAATTACAACTTTCCGACTCTTCTCTTATTGTAAGAGAAACACACTAACACGACTCAAACTACAGTACAGAAAAACATCAAAACACCCTGTTGGCGCGGAGTGTCAATGCAACAACTATGGTCACATCGACAACGAAACGCCTTTCAATCTCTCCTATGGACAAGTGTTCGTACTCAGAAAGTAGCCATATTTTTCATCCATGTTTACCGGAACTGCTTTTCTTGTATTGTTTAGAATTATCACCTCTCAGAATATTCGCTACTTTCTTAAAAGAAACTCTGTATTGTCGTTCTCGTTGGGTAGAGCTGACAAAGTCCGCCGCTGTAGGCCTGTCCCCTTCCTGTACCGGTTTCTAGGCAAACGATAACAAGATGATATCGAACTATAAACATGTAGAAAAACTTCCTGTCCAAATATTCTTGTTTGTAACGTTATTTAATAAGAAAACTTATACGAACGTTAAGTTCCACTTACATGCTATAAGCAATAACCACTAATGAAAATGAAAAGCCCCCTGTACATGTGAACGCTGCTTACATCTGCCAGATCGCACACTTTTAGTTCGTGATGGGCTTCTCCTGCAATGGTTCAAACTTTTATGCCGGTCAAGATTTACGTCGCAGCATTTGGTTTGCATGAAGCAGAGCGGTGCAGCCAACAGGGCTGGGGTTGGGCTCGCGATGAACGCGGGAACATCAGGGTTATAGCGCGGCGCGGCGCTCGGACGCCGTTCTGTTCGGCGGCAATCAGCTGGCTCGTTGGTGTAGCGATGATATCCAGTTATGCATCCACGCTGCCGGGAACAGCTTCGGCGCTTATGGAAATTTTGTCGATGCAGGACGCGATATCGCTGGCCTTATCTGCGGCTGTACTGCCCCCACTGGTAAAGCTAGTTTCTATTTTGCTGCCGGTCGGCGAACTCGGACACATAGAATTGCCCTGTCTGTGACAAGAGTCGAGCGTATACGGAACAGAATGTTCCGCAGGCCGCCCTCAGTGATGGCTTCGATTGGCATCTCAGCTTCATTTTTCCTATGCTTTTCAATTATTGGCAAAGACTTAAACTACGTTTAAGATCGTCACAGAGTTGCTTGTCACCAGTTTTAACACTATTCAGATCCAGAACATTAAGTGGTTACTTTAGAGTGCATCATGTCTTTTAAGCAGTACTGTCTAAACACCGAGCTGAAAGTGATTGTCAGGAACAATTTGCACCAGTTGCTGGAAACAGCTAGCGGAACGCCACCAGAACCTTCGAAGTTTTCTGCATTTGCTTAGTGCTACATTACAGTTGCGTATTCACTCCCTGTATGGTGCAGCGTCTACTGTACCAAGAGAGTTGATGTAGTTACCAGTGGCCTCTTCCTGCTGAGTACGTGGTTTCTGCCTCAAACAAAGCGTATCTTTACTCGGCATTTAGCTTCAAATATATGGAAGATACAAAGTAAAGGAATTTGGTTTTGGTGTTAACTTCTCATAACATTTTGTGTCCATAAATGCCATCGATTTCTTAATGGAAGCTTACGCAAATCTGCTTGTGAATTTATATCTTTGAACTGTCAGATTAATAATTTACAAGCGAATTAAGTGTTTGAAATATCAGTAATTTAAAACACTGTTTCATCTTATAGACGGAAATAAACTCGAGACAGATTGGTAGTTGCCGAAATCATGATGGATTATACACACAAGTACTAAGGAGATGTTCAGTCGCTTGGCGATGATCTTGTAGATGGAAACAAGCAGCATAATAGGTAGATTGACTTGGCACCAGTGGGTGTGTTTTGCAACAATTCTTTAATAACATACAGTATCATCCAGCTGCCCCTGTCGATTCGTTTCATGTACACACACTATGTCTGTATCAGGAATGGTATCCAGACAGGCAACGGCCACGTAATCAATATTAAGTTTACTCTCAGAGCTTTGGGCGACTGTTAGCAAACAGAATATTACTGTAAAAAATAAAAGTAAGTTACGCGGTATTTTTGAACCAAGAAATACCTTACTTTTGCCATACTTATCAAAGTGTTTCCAGCCTTTCTTTCTACGTCTATATCTACATCATACTCTGGAAGCCACCAAATGGTGTGTGGCGGAGTGTACTTTTTGTACCACTAACTCAGTCCTCCAACCCTGTTCCACTCGCGAATAGCGCTTGGGAAGAATTATTGTCGGTAAGCCTCTGCATTAGCTCTAATTTCTTGAATTTGCTCCTCGTTGTCATTACTCGAGACGTATGTGGGAGGACGTAATGTTTGTCCGACTTTTACAGAACGTGCTCTCTCGAAATTTCGGTAGTAAATCTCCCCGTGATGCACAACCCCTCTCTTGTAACTTCTACCAATCGAGTTTGTTGAGAATTTCCATAACGCTCTCGTGACGACTAATCGATCCCGTGATCGAAACACGCAGCTGTTTGTTGGATTTTCTCTCTCTCTCTCTCTCTCTCTCTCTCTCTCTCTCTCTCTCTCTCTCTTCCATCAGTCCTATGTGGTAGGGTTCCCAGTAGATGAATAATACTCAAGAGTGGGTCGAACAAGCGCCTATGGCCGGCCGCGGTTGCCGATCGGTTCTAGGCACTTCAGTCTGGAACCGCACGACCGCTACGGTCACAGGTTCGAATCATGCCTCGGGCATGGATGTGTGTGATGTCCTTAGGTTAGTTAGGTTTAAGTAGTTCTAAGTTCTAGGGGACTGATGACCTCAGATGTTAAGTCCCATACCGCTCAGAGCCATTTGAAGCATTTCGAACCAAGCGCCTTACAAGCCAATCCCTTCGTGGATGAGTTATATTTCCTTAAGATTTTCCTAAAATATGCTTTTACCACTGTGTGTTTAATGTGGTCATTTCACCTAATACTGTTTCCACCGGTTTGTCATTAATTGTGTATCTACACAGTAGTGGATTTCTTTTCCTGCGTATGCGCAATATGTTGCTTTTAGTTACGTTCACGTCAACTTCCAGAGTATGCATCATTCATCAATTCTCTAGAGCTCATTCCCCAAATCGTTACGATCTTCTGGCTTTGCTACTTTGTTATAGAAAACCGCATCAACTGCGGACAGCCTTAGCAAGCATTCGACGCTTTCTACTAGATCATTTATATGTACTGTAAAGAGTAACGATCCTATGACACTTCATTGGGGCACACCGGAAATTACCTTTACATCTGTCGATTTTGCTGTGTTACGAGGGACGTGTTGAGTTCCACGTGCAAGGAAGTCTTAAATCCAGTAGCAAATCTGGTCCGATACTCGATAAGCTCGTTTTTTTTTTTCTCACTAAACGGCAGCGCGGGATTGTGTCAAATGCCTTCCTGAAGTCAAGGATACGGCATCAACCTGATCGCCATTGTCTACGGCGCTATGGAGCTCATGGAGGAACAAAGTAATCTGAGTTTCGCATGATCTTTGTTTGCGTAGCCCAGGCTGATTTTTATAGAGAAGATTTTCCTTTTCCAAAACCTCATAATTCTTGAGTATAAAATATGTTTCATAATTCTACAACAGATGACGTCTGTAATTGTGTGCATCTGCCCCACGGCCTTTCTTAAACACGGGAATGACTTGCGCTTTCTTCTAGTCGCTAGGTGCTCTTCGTTGTTCAAATCATCTACGATAAACTACTGCTAGAAGGGCAGCAAGTTCTTTCACCTTCATCTGGCCCTGACACCTTTCCAAAACCAAGCGATTGTAGTTGTTCTTCTATTCCGTGATTGGTTGTCTCAGTATCTGCCATTTCGACATTTGTTTGACGACTGAAAGGAAGGACCATGTTACGATCTTCAGCCGTGAAACAATTTCGGAGGACCGAATTCAGTAACTCATCTAAACTAAATTAAGCTAAGGACAACACACACACACACACACACACACACACACACACACACACACACCCATGCCCGAGGGAGGACTCGAACCTCCGACGGAGGGCGCCGCGTGAACCGTGTCAAGGCGCCTTACACCGCACGGCTACCCGCCACGGTCTACTTCAGTAGAGAAATATATTTCTATTTAAGAACTTGCCGACTCAGGGTATAGCGAGAAATCTGCAGAGCAGTTTTTAGTGCTTCTTCATTCTCCTCGTTAAATTTTCGTACATTTCAAACTCAATAGCGCCATTTCAGATATTATACCTGTTTTAACACACTACGATATGGCTATGGACTGTGCTTGTTGTGAGTGGACACAAGGATAATTAGCTGCTGTCCGTAAACAGCTGGAAGAAGCGTTGGCTACCGTCGAAATCCTTCTGGATAATGCTCAAAGTTAGGGCGACATAGGGGCGCAGGGGACGAGACCTGCGACACCTTTGTTGCCTTCGGAATCCCCTGGTGATCCGGGTGTGCGCCGCTCGGCCACCGCGGCCTGCACTCCTTAGAAACAGGTACGACGTGCTACACAGTGATGCTGATAACTCTGAGCCAACACAGGATGCCTCTCCTGTTGGGCCAGAGGCCGATTTTCCTGCCCAGTCCGGACAATTTCAGAGGGTGGGTATGCTTGTCATTGGGAGCGCCAATGTTAGGCGGGTGATGAAGCCTCTCACGGAAACAGCAGGTAAGGCGAGCAAGAACGCCATTGTGCACTCGGTGTGTTTGCCGTGGGGTCTCGTCCGTGATGCGGAAGAGGCCCTGCCGGCGGCTATCTAACGCACTGGGTGCAACCGGCTGCATGTAGTGGCACATGTCGGCACGAATGACACCTGCCGCTTGGGGTCTGGCAACATCCTCGGCTCCTTTCCGTGGACGGCTGATTTGGAGAAGGCTATTAGTATCGCACGCAGGGCGCAGGCTAAGTTGTCAATTTGTAGCATCGCACCCAAGGTTGATCGTGGTCCTCTGGTTTGGAGCAGAGTGGAAGGTCTAAACCAGAGGCTCAGACGGCTCTGCGACGGTATTTGATGCGAATTTCTCCACCTCTGCTATCGGGTTCAGAATTGCAGGGTTCTCCTAACAGGCCAGGCGTGCACTACACACAGGCAGCGGTCACTAGGGTAGCAGAGTAGGTGTGGCGTGCACAAGGGGCTTTCTTAGGTTAGAGAAACCCTTCCTTGGGATCAAAGACGATTTGCCTGATAAGTTAGCCACAATGTCCTCAGAGAACATTCATCATCATTTCAGTAAACTGCAGGAGCGTCCAAGTATCGCTTACTGAAGGTTATAAGGTAAAGATAGTATTAAAAAACAGGAAGTTGGTTGAAACCAGACATTAATGGCAACGAAATCCTAGATTCAGATTGGAATATTTATCGTAAGATAGATTGCCGCTAATGGTGGCGGCGTGTTTAATGCAGTAATAAATACGGTAAAATCTAGTGGGGTTATCGCGGATTTCGATTGTGAATTAATCTGGGTGAAGTAAAGCATCGAAGACCGTCAAAAATAGTAATCGGGTGCTTTTATTGACCGCCAGGGTCAGGAGTTCTAGTGGTAGAGCGTTTCAGACAGAACTTGCAGAATAACGTTAATAATTTTTTGATCGTGCCGTTGTAATAGCGGGTGACTTCAATATGCCAGATATAGACTGGGAGTGTCGTACTATCAAAACTAGTGCCAGAGACAGGGATTTGTGTGACATTGTTCTGGATGTCTTGTCCGAAAATTACTTTCAGCAAATAGTTAGAGAACCAACTAGTGAGGGTAACGTCTTAAATTAGTTAACGCATCGGAAGGTATCAATGATCATAAGGCTGTGATAGCATCTATGACGACGGGTCATACAAAAAATATGAAGAAAGATAGGATGATCTTTTTGCTTAGCAAGAGTGATGGGATACAAATTTCGAAGTATCTGAGCAGTCAGAATCAAATATTCGGTGTGAGGACGAACATGTGGAAAACAAATAGAAAACATTCAAAGGAATCGACCAATGTACCCTAGACAAATATATTCCTAGTAAGGTCTTAAAGGATGGGAAAGGCCCATCATAGTTTAATAGCCGTGTTAGAAAACTGCTACATAAACAAAGAGAACTTCATCTCAGATTCAAGAGAAGTAAAAACCTAGCTGACAAATAAAAACTGCTCGAAGCGAAAATGAGGGTAACAAGAGCAATGAGAGAAGCGTTCAATGACTTTGAAAGTAAAACTTTAAACCAATCTAAGTAAAAGCCCTAAGAGGTTTTGGTCGTATGTAAAACCGGTGAGTGGGTCAAAGTCATCTATTCCTTCACTCAGTGACCATACTTACAACGAAACTGTATGTAAGTCTAGGGACCGATGACCTTAGCAGTTTGATCCCATAGAACTTACCACAAATTTCCAATTTCTATTGAAGTGGATGTATTTTTGTGTAATTAGCAGTGTGGTCATACAGGTTGTGGCCGTCTCTATAAATTTATAGTACTTAATCCCTCACAGCCCGCAGCTCGTGGTCTCGCGGTAGCGTTCTCTCTTCCCGAGCACGGGTCCCGGGTTCGATTCCCGGAGGGGTCGGGGATTTTTCCTGTCTCGAGATGAGTTGGTGTTGTTGTGTCGTCTTCATCATCATCATTCGTCCCCATTACGGCCGGGGGAGAGGAAGGCAATGGCAAACTACGAGGGCCGTTCAGAAAGTAACCTCCGGTTGATTTAAAAAAATACACCAAGTTAAATAAAAATATTTTAATGTATACATCTTACAACTACATCTTTGCACTATTTTTCTACATAGTCTCCATAGCGATTGAGGCACTTATCGTATCTCTTCACAAGCTTTGAAATTCCTTCTGCATAAAAATCACCCGCTTGTGCCTGGAGCCAGCCTGTGACCGCATCTTTGAGCTCTTCGTCGTCATCAAACCGCTGTGACCCGAGCCATTTCTTCAAATGCATGAAGAGGTGATAATCACTTGGCGCCAGGTCTCGGCTGTAAGGTGGATGGTTGATAACGTCCCACTTGAAGGACTCAAGAAGGGCCGTTGTTCTACGAGCAGAGTGAGGACGGGCGTTATCGTGCAAAAAAACGATACCGGAAGTCAGCATACCACGGCGTTTGTTCTGTATAGCCCGTCGTAACTTTTTTATTGTTTCACAGTACACGTCTTGATTAATGGTCGTACCACGTTCCATGAATTCAACCAACAACACCCCTTTGGCATTCCAAAACACCGTTGCCATCAGTATTCTGGCAGAAAAATCTTGCGAGGCTTTTCTTGGTTTGGTAGGCGAATTTGAATGTGCCCACATCTTTGATTGTTCTTTTGTCTCAGGGTTCACGTACTTAATCCAGGTTTCGTCACCGGTCACGATTCTGTTTAACAATGGTTCTCCTTCGTCCTCATAACGTGACAGAAAGTCTAATGCAGAGGCCATTCTTTGAGTTTTGTGGTGGTCGGTAAGAATTTTGGGCACCCATCGTGCACAGAACTTACGGTAACCCAATCTTGCTGTCACTATCTCGTACAAGAGAGTCTTAGAAATCTGTGGAAAACCAGTAGACAACTCCGACATTGAGAAACGTCGATTTTCACGAACTTTTGCATCAACTGTCTGAACGAGTTCGTCAGTCACCAATGATGGTCTACCACTCCTCTCTTCATCATGAACGTTTTCTCGTCCACTTTTAAATAAACGTACCCATTCACGGACAACTCCTTCACTCATAACTCTTGGTCCGTACACGGCACAAAGCTCACGATGAATAGCTGCTGCAGAATATCCTTTGGCTGTAAAAAACCTTATGACAGCACGCACTTCACATTTGGCGGGGTTTTCTATTGCAGCACACATTTCAAACTGCCACAAAAACTAAACTAGCGCACGTACGACGTTCACTGACCACGGCTTGATGCCGACTGACCTGTTGAGTGCGTGAACGCACAGATGGCGTCGCTACTCCCCCCACAACCCGCACTGTGACCAATCGGAGGTTACTTTCTGAACCGCCCTCGTACCTCCACTAGGACCTAGCCTAGTAAGGCGGCGCGGGTCTCCCGCGTCGCTCCCCTACGCTCTGTAAAGGAGTATGGGACTCATCATCAATCCCTCACAAATGGTCCAGAGGTTATATACCAGAAAGTTGTAATTTCCATATTTCTCATTTTAATACCTGCTGTTAATTTTGTTGTTTCTGATAGTGAAAAACACTTTATACAGCAAAGTTTCTGAACCAGTTACGAAAGATTAATCACTATAAAGGAAACCTGTATGACTACTCTGATAATTACACAAAGAAAGCCGGCCGCTGTGGCCGAGCGGTTCTAGGCGCTTCAGTCTGGAACCCGCGACCGCTACGGTCGCAAGCTCGAATCCTGCCTCGGGCATGGATGTGTGTGATGTCCTTAGGTTAGTTAGGTTTAAGTAGTTCTAAGTTCTACGGGACTGATGACCTCAGAAGTTAAGTCCCATAGTGCTCAGAGCCATTTGAACCATGTGAACGCAAAGAGAAATTGGATACACTTGGATAAGTATGGCAGAAGAAGTATATCTGGATTCAAAAATACGGTATAACTCATCGCTTAACGTTACTTTCTTTTTTAAAGTATGATTCCGTTTGCTAACAGTCACCCAAAGCCCTGAGAGGGAATTTCTATCGATTATGTGGTGGTCGCTTGTCTTGATACCGTATACAGACGATACAGACTTAATGCAGGTTGCGTAAAACGAATTGGTAGGGGCAGCTGAATCGCCCTGTACGTACACTGCTCAAAACAGTGGGAGGGAGAAGAATTTGATCGAGTGTACACGTACGTAGTCCGTGATTAAGATGTACACGGTTGCTCTTAGTCTTCCGACGTATTTTTTTTAATGAGAACGATACTCCACAGAGTGTATTTGAAAGAAATGGCTTAGAGGCAGTATTCAGATGTATCGTGCTATGCCTATGAGCGAAATGGTCGAGCAAAGTCTCACTCTGCCGTCTAGTGATTGTAAGTAACGAGTGCTTCTCTATACTCTTTGTGTACGTTTAATAAGTTACCATGACGCGTCTGACTGAGGCGGGACGTGTTTGGGTTCTGACAATACTACAGGAAGGTTGGGCTATTCGTGCAGTGTCTACAGAGCTTAATGTGGCTTCATCCGTTATTGGGACGGCGTGGAAATGATTGCGTGCAACCAGCACATACACAAGAAAGCCAGAACAAGAGAAAAAACAGAAAACATCGCCCAGAGACGACCTATATATGGTTAAGCGTTGTCACCGCCGGCGCACTGTATCAAACCGAGACCTATAAAATGATCTAAGACAAGCAACTGGTTGCAGTGCGAGAGCGCATTCAATAGCAGCCACCATGGAAACGTCACAGGACCTTGCGAGTCAAACATTAGACACAGCTACGGGCTGTGCTGTAGAACCTCAGACTCTTGAACAATTTCCGGGGATCCTTACTGAGGAGTTGGGAAAAAAATTCTACAAGCAAACGTCCGCATACTTGTCAGGAGCACGTATCGAAGATGTGAGAAATACGGGCACGTGGAGGGCCTACCAGATATTGAGCCGGCCTTGTGGCCGAGCGGTTCTAGGCGCTTCAGTCCGGAACCGCGCTGCTGCTACGGTCGCAGGCTCGGATCCTGCCTCGGGCATGGATATGTTTGATGACCTTAGGTTAGTTAGGTTTAAGTAGTTCTCAGTCTAGGGGCTGATGACCTCAGATGTTAAGTCTCATAGTGCTTAGAGCCATTTGAACCAGATATTGAAATGTTTCTTTGTCTGCCTTATGTGACTTAAGTGGAGTTTCCGCTTTGATTTACGACAATGTCCTGAATTTCTGTCATAACACCAACATGCGTGATGAGAAGAGATGAGGATATGTACTTTTCTGTTACAAAAAGGTTTCATTTTCCAGGACAATAGTCTCTTCCGTTCCAAACATTTCTGAAAAAATAATGCAGGTGTTAAAAATGTTGAGCCTCTAATTTTTTGAGAAATATGTAAATATTACACCAATTGACAGGAGATAATCGTGCTTTTCAGGTAAAGCTAATGCCCTTGTTTATTTCCAAACGCGAGAGGAAACAAAGTAAATAAAATAAGAAAGTAAATAAAGTGCTATCTCGGAAAGTCAATGAAAACCATTTGACTCCGACAGCAGCACGAGAGGTGTCTTGATGGGCCATCAGGGGCACGTCCATTAACTCTTCTTCCCTCAGAAAGAGTAAATAAGAGAAAAAGCCGGCGATTTTCTTCACCCTTATTGAGCGGCTGAGCATAGTGCCGCTATTTTGTTAGCTATTAATACTCCTTTTTTAGCCGGTGTATTATTTCGAAAGATGCGCCTCCATTACTTTGATGTAGTCCTACTTCAGGGTTTTGAGAAGAGCCGCTAATGACAGCAGTCGTAACCGGGAGTCTCTGAACCTCTATGCAGAGTCTCCGTATAGCCCCGTAAGGAATAGGCCGAACGCCTCTCGTATTTTTTCGTGAGTGGCCGTCACGTTGAAGACAGCAGAACACAGTCCCACCGACCAGGACAGTAAAAAATGTGGAAGACACACACTGAGTGGTTTACACTGCTGAGGAAACGTCTTCAATCTTATATGTACGACCTAATGCTGGACACTTCAGTATCGAAAGAAAGCGAATTACTTAATTTCCATCAGTCGTGGGCAAGGACAGCATTTAGCTAAGTCGCTTTCAAATTAAATACTGCTAGTGACTGGAGTCCGTCTAAAGAAGTCAGTCGACACAGGGCAAAAGTAGCTGGTAGATCTTTAAATTTTCTTTGAAAATGGTAGAAATACCACCTAGTTTACTTAATACGGTTGAGAACATGACCATCACCTCATATTACACTTTTATATATGTTTATTACTATTTTACAAGGTGACAAGTGCACGTCAGCTGTTTGTGCTATGCTGAGTTTGTGTGTAATCGACAAAGCGCTCTACTATACTACGGGCTCCAAGAATGCGATCATCTTTGTATTAACAGGCACAGTATGAGTGTCTTATAGACTTACGCTGTACTCTGCTGCCTACTTTTATAAACTATCTCAAATCTTTTGCGTTCGTAGTTTTTATTTCCTGTAATAGATATTTCTTAAGTTGCATGTATAATGACTGGAACAACGCTCGGTTGACTTTGACTTAGATGGTGGCACGGAACCATACCTCGAATATCTGACATATTTCAAAATTTTAGGCATGTGTTGTACATCACTTTAAAGTATTTAGTCTTCCAGACTATGAAATATTGTCGAAATTGTTAGGAGAACAATAACATTTTAGCAACTTTGTGGTGGTTATACTTCAGAGCACGGAATCGAAAAAAAATGTCGAAACTTTGCTCATGAGTAGTATAATAAGAAAAGTATCGTACTCATAAAAGTATCGAAAGAGAAGGATCAAGCAAATGCGGTATCGATAGATTAGATTATATTATCGGCTCCGATCTCCACATCTCTGTGTGTAAAACCTATACATAATAGAGAGGGATAGCATGTTTTCACAGGTTTTAAATAGAGTAATACAAGCGTTAAATCAAGAAATGTTTCTGTTGCCATTACAAATTACAACTCCAAAAATTTGGAAATATGTAATTGCAGAACAACTGATCACAAAAACAGCTGAATATAACCCAACGGTAAATAAATTACATCTTTCCTAATCTTCCTGTTCTTCCTCCATACAATCACTCAAAACATTTTTTTTTCTAATTGTTTCGCTGATAATCTGTTCCCCGACTTTGAGAGCGTGCTCCCTGCCTTAAAAAAAAAGCGCTCGGAGGACGCTCGTCCTACTGGACATTTTCAGGTACTGCTATGAAGTACTGATATGCGTAAAAGTACCAAATGAAAAGTATAAAGTAAAAAAGTATTCGATACCGATACTTTTCCAAGTCCCTACTTTTACTTGAAAATGTCTGATAATTCACGCCGAATAACCTGCTCATCCGTAACAGGGAAGTTTCTTTTTGTTCTCTTGATACGGTGGAAATATTAACCGATGCGTGGTCTTAAGGAGCCGGCTGGTGTGGCCGAGCGGTTCTAGGCGCTTCAGTCTGGAACCGCGCGACCGATACAGTCACAGGTTCGAATCCTGCCTTGGGCATGGATGTGTGTGATGTACTTAGGTTAGGTTTAAGTAGTTCTAAGTTCTAGGGGACTGATGACCTCAACAGTTAAGTTCCTGGTACTCAGAGCCATTTGAACCATTTGATCGTAAGGAATACGCTGCCGTGAGAGACGCAGAAATCGAGTCTGCAGAAGTGAAGAATTCGTGTCCGGCGCCCTTAACCTGTGCGGCTGTCGTCGGGAGATGGAGCGCATCTGCAGCTGCAGCGGTGCATTATCCTCAAGGCCGCGCCGGCGCGACTTGGCACTCATTAGTTCTTACTGCAGTGCGGTGCGGCGGCTGAGCCAACCAACCTGTCCCTAGTAACTGCCGGCAGTCATAACAGCGCTTCGAGTGGGCAATTTCATGGCTGTGCCGCAGAGCGAACGAGGCGCAGTTTTGCGACAGCTGTCCGTGCTTTCATTAACGCGACGCTCTGGACCTGGAAAAAATGCCTTAATTAGCTCTGTCGGTGAGGTCAGGTTCCTCCTGTGATACTGTACGTGTGTGTGAATTCAGTGGGCGCATTAAGATACGTGTCACGGATCTGGGACTTCATTAGTCGACAGACCTTGCGCTCAGTTGTCCACGCCGTGCTTTGTATGAGGGTGCAATCTTTCTTCCAAACATTCTTTGATCTGAGAGCTGAATAATGAACTTGGGCGCTAAAGCAATATTCGTTCTATTGTAAGGCGTACTAGAAAAGCTAAAAAAAGAAAACTTCCAGTAAACATGTTAAAAAAGATAATGCTGATGTATCGATGTCTCAACCACCAGTAATTCTATTTAGCATTTCATCAAACGCTGCTGAAAAGAAAACGCCGTGTGGTAACATATATAGAGCAGCGGGTTTACCTGTTTGTGTATATATCAACTGTACTCGATATGTAGCAACGGTGGTGTGGATAACGTTACAGTGATTTACTAACGCTAGTCATATTTTTGTCTCGATCCAGTTTGCGTCATTTACATACAAATCAATGGAGAAAATAATTTCTGTGGATATTACCTCGTACTAAGTAACAATAACGTACTCCATCGTGACATCATGAAGTATTAACACCGGGTGTGGGTTGAGGGGACAGAGAGAGAGAGAGAGAGAGAGAGAGAGAGTGGCTCTGAGCGCTATGGGACTTAACATCTATGGTCATCAGTCCCCTAGAACTACTTAAACCTAACTAACCTAAGGACATCACACAACACCCAGTCATCACGAGGCAGAGAAAATCCCTGACCCCGCCGGGAGTCGAACCAGGGAATCCGGGCGCGGGAAGCGAGAACGCTACCGCACGACCACGAGCTGCGGACAGAGAGAGAGAATAACGTGATGTGTTGCTCTTCTCAAACTGACTTGTAATGCGCACCACGCCCTTCTGTATATTTGCGTCCTATTTTAAACGCAATGCGTTATATAAGCTGGATTTTTTTTCTAGTTTTGGACTATAATATGTCCATTAAGCATCTAATATAAATTTATTTAAACACTGTTCATATATCGCTCAGTGAAAAAAAAGAATGTGTACTCAGTTTGTTGAACAGTTCGTCAGTACAATTCCGGTTTGGTATGTTATTACCAGCCTTTTGCTCTCAATTCTGAATAAAGCCCTCTTCCAGACACTTCGACATACTACGATCTTCAACTATGCACATTCTAAACTTGTTTTAATGATGTCGTCCATGTACCTGTTCATTACATTACGCCATGGTCTGCATCTCCTGTTACAACAAAGCGTCCAGCAAAGTATTCATGCAGTACATCTTCTGCCGGCCGGTGTGGCCGTGCGGTTCTAGGCGCTGCAGTCTGGAGCCGAGCGACCGCTACGGTCGCAGGTTCGAATCCTGCCTCGGGCATGAATGTGTGTGTTGTCCTTAATTAGTTCTAAGTTCTAGGCGACTGATGACCTCAGAAGTTAAGTCGCATAGTGCTCAGAGCCCAGTACATCTTCTGATAGTTCGTTTGCTTATGGCCTATCTGTTTCTATCTAATTTGATAAGCGACAATGAAGTCAAATTTTCATCTCTCTTATTTATTATTTTAAATCAAGTACGGATAATTTTCATACAGTATAAGCCCACGAACATAAGTTTCTCAAACGAATAATTCATTGTATGGGCTTACGCTTCCGTGGCCGTGGCTCTTCAATATACCTTTTATGACCACGTCATTACGTTGATTCGTCGGCTAACACCTCACCTACTACTTCAGTACGGAGATGCATTTACTGTCTAAAGCGTGAGATTTATTTAAGACGACATGATTTATTTAACACGACGTGTTTTGGAATTACATAATCAAGTTATATGAGACAACGAAAACGCAAATTATTACACTTCCTAACATACATGAAATGGAACTGTGTCTCCATTTCCATATGATACTATATACATTAAAATTAATATGCCTTTGGGCACAGCGAAAAACAATGAGCAAGCAGCAAACGTGGATTGTCAAACACAGAAGACATCCAATTAAGCGCGTGTTTTTATTTATATTATTTATTTAACCTGATTTGATTAGGGCCATCAGCTCGTCTTATACATCTGACCAGGGTTTCACACATACAGTAGCATCGTCACCTAAGAAATACGAATTTTAATACGGCTACTAGCATTAAAATGATTTGAGTGCCTAAAGTGGAATGAGTAAATTATACTGATTATGAACTATCAATGTTGGTATTGGCATTATTTGTACTACTGCAGATGCAGCCACTAATAGTGATGATAATAATAATAATAATAATAATAATAATAATAATAATAATAATAATAATGGTTACTACAAATATTGGAAATATACAAAGTAGATACTAAATTGATACAGTTCCTAAACATAGTAATGAAAAATTGGAAAACCACACTTAAAATCCAAACAAATTCAAATAATATCCATCACAGCCAATACAGATTAAGCGTGGAATATACCAAGGAGATTCATTAAGTCCTTTCTGGTTCTGCCTTGCCCTGAACCCACTATCCAACATGCTAAATAATACAAATTATGGATACAATATTACTGGAACATACCCACACAAAATCACACATTTGCTATACATGGATGATCTAAAACTACTGGCAGCAACAAATCAACAACTCAACCAATTACTAAAGATAACAGAAGTATTCAGCAATGATATAAATATGGCTTTTGGGACAGACAAATGTAAGAAAAATAGCATAGTCAAGGGAAAACACACTAAACAAGAAGATTACATATTGGATAACCACAGTGACTTCATAGAAGCGATGGAAAAAACAGATGCCTATAAATATCTAGGATACAGACAAAAAATAGGAATACATAATACAAATATTAAAGAAGAACTAAAAGAAAAATATAGACAAAGACTAACAAAAATACTGAAAACAGAATTGACAGCAAGAAACAAGACAAAAGCTATAAATACTTACGCTATACCAATATTGACCTACTCATTTGGAGTAGTGAAATGGAGTAACACAGACCTAGAAGCACCCAATACACTTACACGATCACAATGCCACAAATATAGAATACAACACATACATTCAGCAACAGAAAGATTCACATTAAGCAGAAAGGAAGGAGGAAGGGGCTTTATCGACATAAAAAACCTACATTATGGACAGGTAGACAATTTAAGAAAATTCTTTATAGAACGAGCAAAAAACAGCAAAATACACAAAGCAATCACTCATATAAATACATCTGCTACACCACTGCAATTTGATAACCACTTCTACAACCCTTTAGATCACATAACATCAACAGATACGAAGAAAGTAAATTGGAAAAAGAAAACACTACATGGCAAGCACCCGTATCATCTAACGCAGGCACACATCGATCAAGACGCATCCAACACATGGCTAAGAAAAGACAATATATACAGTGAGACGGAAGGATTCATGATTGCAATACAGGATCAAACAATAAACACCAGGTATTACAGTAAGCATATTATTAAAGATCCCAATACCACAACAGATAAATGCAGACTTTGCAAACAACAAATAGAAACAGTGGATCACATCACAAGCGGATGTACAATACTAGCAAATACAGAATACCCCAGAAGACATGACAATGTTGCAAAAATAATTCATCAACAGCTTGCCTTACAACATAAACTTATAAAACAACACGTTCCTACATACAAGTATGCACCACAAAATGTACAGGAGAATGATGAATACAAATTATACTGGAACAGAACCATTATAACAGATAAAACAACGCCACATAACAAACCTGACATCATACTCACCAATAAAAGAAGAAATTAACACAACTAATCGAAATATCCATACCCAATACAACAAATATACAAAAGAAAACAGGAGAAAAAATTGAAAAATACATCCAACTGGCTGAGGAAGTCAAGGACATGTGGCATCAGGATAAAGTTGACATTATACCAATTATAGTATCAACTACAGGAGTCATACCACACAATATCCACCAGTACATCAACGCAATACAGCTACATCCAAACATATATATACAACCACAGAAATCCGTAATTATTGATACATGTTCAATTACCCGAAAGTTCCTAAACGCAATGTAACATATACCGTACAGTTAAAAGGAAGTCACGCTTGATCAAGGTCCGCGTCACTTTCATTTCGAACCAGACCTAAGGTCTGAGAAAGGAAAGAAATAATAATAATGACAATACTTGTGGCATTAATAGCAGTGACAACAATGGCAGATGTAAGAAGAATTTATAGGTCTGCAAAATAGATGTTTTCTGATATAAAGGGTTCTGGGAAAAGGAAATTTAAGGAGACTAAATCGACTAAGAATAGTGGGATATGAGGAAGATCAGGTTGGAAAAAGGCATGTAAAAGAGTAACGACAACGTACAGAGACAATACTAATCTTATTTTACTTCAGGTATAACGTTTGTAATTAGTGGTTGCGCATAACGTTCTCACAGTGCTCTGTTTACTAACGAAAGTCAACTACCAATCACCTACCTACCAAAAAGACTCTCCTATCTTGTTACGTATAAATCAGTGCCAACGACGATGCTACTCACGACGCAAAAGACTTTGAACGTTCGTGTATGTAAAAAAATCTAAAAAAAGTGTTACACCTGTGCTACAACGTTCCCATCTACTGAGAATTAAGTGAACATAATATTCACTGGTATTCCGAGTCATGCAAAGCTTGGCAACCAATCAAGTACTCATGATTAACGCTTGATCCACATTCCAAAATGTGCTCACCACGTAGGTTAAAATTACTTACTGGAAATATTATAGCTTATTGAGTAACCGAGCGAGGTGGCGCAGTGGCTAGCACACTGGACTCGCATTCTGGAGGACGACGGTTCAGTCCCGCGTCCGGCCATCCTGATTTAGGTTTCCGTGATTTCCCTAAATCGCTTCAGGCAAATGCCGGGATGGTTCCTTTGAAAGGGCACGGCCGACTTCCTTCCCCGTCTTTCCCTAATCCGATGAGACCGATGACCTTGCAGTGTGGTCTCTTCCCCCAAAACAACCCAACCCTTAATGAGTACTAAGGTGAGCACTAGGTTAGTGGCTGCTTTTTTACAAGAACATCGCTAAAGTTGGCCCAAAAGTGCAGATTGGACACTTCAGTTTTTTCGTTTAACACATTGGCACGTTCATCTCTTAAAGCGTAAAATATTGCTATTTTTTCTAGATTTGACTGCAGCCGATCTTTCTCTTCTAAATGTAAAATACTCAAGTTGCCTCCTAGCAAGTGCTGCTCATTCTTAAGGTGCTTTCCTACAGGCGATGAACTATTCTCTTTATAATTATATTCTTTGAACCTTATTCCTGTCTGACCCACACATACCATCTTCACATTTTATGTCATAGACTCTCACTTTTCTTGTTCAGTTTTCACCTGTGCTAATCTTATGATTCAGTCTTTGCTCAGTTTGTTATCCGGTCAGAACGCAATTTTAAAGTCTTTGTTGTTGAATAACCCCAACAGCTGAAGGAAATAATTCCTGAAAATGGCATTACTCTTTATTTCTGCAGATTTATCTCGTTTCGTTGCTTTCTGTGTGTTTTTGATTCGAAGTACGCGTATTCATTATCACAGGTGGTCGAGTATTTTTCTGCTGCTGTACAGAAGTTGAAATTAACTGAAGGAATGGCAGTAAGCTGGTCTCACTGTTACAGCAATTTCCTTTCAGATTCTCACACTACCCAGAAAACTACTCGAAACGGTGACATTCGCTTTTCTAGGATATGTCGCTCAACAAAGCTGCTGCTAGATGGCGATAATCGCACTAACGTCTGACGGCGGCTTACAAGGGGAGGCCGCCAACTGTAAAATTCAGATTCAATTCATACTGCGCACAACAAAAGCTCATGGCCAGAGGTGTAATGTGGCAAAGCACCAAGATACACTTCTCAGCCGTTGTCGAGAAAGTCGACAGTTAAAAGAAACCATTGCGGTGAAATATTCTCTACGATTAACAATTTTCTACAGCGTCGTGGCGCAGCAGTAAGCGCTCGGGTTCGTAATCCGTAGGTCGCCGGATCGAATCTCGCGCCATGCAACCTTTTTTTTGTATTTGTTTTTTGTAATTCAAATGTGTG
Source organism: Schistocerca nitens (assembly GCF_023898315.1). Classification (NCBI taxonomy): domain Eukaryota; kingdom Metazoa; phylum Arthropoda; class Insecta; order Orthoptera; family Acrididae; genus Schistocerca; species Schistocerca nitens. Next base: position 374,062,577 of record NC_064614.1, on the reverse strand, counting down.
TATACACACACACACACACACACACACACACATATATATATATATATATATATATATATATATATAATTCCCGGCAATCAGTTGCAACAATTATGCATATAATAAGTTGTTGAAAGTCGTTTGTCGTGGAAAAACTGGCTCTTCGAACATCATTATGTTTTCCGCAAACAAAGTTGTATTTCACAAATGTTATTAATTGTCTTCATAATGTTGAGAGGTGGCATGAGCCCCCTCTCATATTTCTATCTTACGATTCTCCTCTCTAGTTGCATGCGGTGGAGGTTCCGTTGCTATTCCTTCACACGCGGACTTCCCATGCAGCGTCTCTCGCCACCCGGGTGGTCCAGTGACAGGCGGGCTCTTCTGACTTTGAAAGGGTAGGCCGACAGGTGTGGGGGGTCGAGTGAATACTTTCCGGACGCCGACATTGTCAGGAGACGCGCCCGCGGGAGCCGGAAGTGGCGGCTGGGCTGGAGGTTCCGTTGCTTCGCAGAAGCTTAGCGAAAACACTTTCTGGCGGGCTACCAGCGAGGCGTGGGGATGACGTATGTACCCAGGCAGCTGTGGCGGGAAAATTCCCGCGCTTTCTGCAAAATAGGAACCGTGAGTGGCTTGCTCAGGGCATAGCTCCGTGACGGAGCAAAATCAGCACAGAAATTGGCGCCAAGAATCTCCATTGGTGGAATGGTAGTGCTCCGGCAATGGAGTGGAATTTCCGCCGGTTTTCGAGTTGCTGATTGGAACGTAACCACGGCCACTGTCGTGGGGGCGGGAATGTTGTGTGTTCGGCCTGTACGGGTGCTCTGAGAGTCGGCAGTCGCCTTTCGGTCGAGGACGTCGAAGCAACCAGCCCTCGCCTGCGGTACGCCAGATCGTGTTCCGGGAGATAAGAAGACCGTTTGGTAATGTACGTCCGCAGCACCGGCAGATAGGGATTTTCCTAGGTGACAATCAGAGCTCAGCAGAGCGCGCCTGTTCATCCTTTTCTAACTTTGTTCTGTTTCGAGTAGCAGCAATTACTGTTGGGTTAGCTGTGTGTCTCTCTTGAGATTTGAGTGGAAAGGAATTGGCTCCACATACCACTTCGTCTTAAACCTCACGATCTAAGTTAGGGACAACTTCACCTTTATAGTGTTTGTATGAATCTCCAATTTTAGCCAATTTGATGTTTTATAAATATTTCCTGTATTTCTTTTACTATTCTGTGTTTAATCTTAATAAATCATATTGTTATTTTGGACAGAACTTTCATTCTGTTAATCGATAGAGCAACCCTATCATTCCTCACTATGCTAATGAAACCTTGGTTTATTTAACTTATTTATCAAATTAAATTATTGCAGGTGCCCAACTCTCTTCTACTCCACTAGCAGGGTTGATTAGAGTCAGTTTGCGTATTTCTTTTATCCTTGTGCAACAGCAAAAGTCGGAGTTAGAATAGGGGGGGCTTAGAGCATGATTTACATATGTGGATTCTAGTAGAACTTAGTGATAAATACACTGCTAGCCCCGGCACCTCGCAATGTTAACCACGTATAGCTAACGGAAGACGTAGAAACGATATTCCGAAACGAATACGTATAGTGTAAGTCAAACGTTCGAATTAGAATAGAAACCCCACGAACACAAATTTGCTGTGGCAGGTATGAAATATAAACTCTGTTACTCGCTCGTTACACTTGAAGGACAGATGTTGAATGGGCCGAAACGAGCCGCCGCATAACAGCGCAGTTGCCTGCTAAATTCGAAAGAAGGTAGATGCGGTCCCTAGCGCAACTTACAACATCGTCGAAAATCAGTGCGGACGTGAGAGCTTTGGTACACCCTGTTAAACAAACGGAAAAGTGGAGGCGGTACAATTGGAGAGCGATCCGCCTGCACCAACATGCATGAGCAATTTTTTTATTATTCGTTTTTGTAATTCAAATATATATATATATATATATATATATATATATATATATATATATATATATATATATATATATATTTGAATTACAAAAACTAATAATAAAAAAATGTTGCATGGCGCGAGATTCGATCCGGCGACCTTCGAATTACGAACCCGAGCGCTTACCGCTGCGCCAGACGCTGTAGAAAATTATTAAACGTAGAGAGTATTTCACCGCAACGGTTTCTTTTAACTGTCGATTTTCTCGACGACGGCTGAGAAGTGCATCTTGGTGCTTTGCCACATTACACCTCTGGCCATGAGCTTTTATTATGCGCAGTATGAATAGAATCTGAATTTCACAATTGGCGGCCTCTCCTTGTTAGTCGTCACTGAGGGACAGCTTCAGGCGGGAGTCGTTTGGAAATGCTACATTTTTCCGCTCAAGACCGTTTTCTTATTACAGTCTGATTCGTTTTGTGATTTGATATCTGAAAATATGACGTCTCGAGAAAACCGCAAAAACTGCTAGTATTATATGTAAATTGAAGGTAGAGGAGGAGAAGGAAAGGAAAGGAAAGGGAGGGGAAGGAAGGGATTACTGACGTCAGCTGCATCGGGACATTACTCGGAATCATCGGCGACGAATAAAACTGTGTACCGGGTGGGGATTCGAGCCCAGGATCTCCTGCTTACTGGGCAGATGGTTAAGCGCTGCGCCATACGAGACACAGTGTTATCGTATGTTCGCAGACTGTCTCGGCACGCCTCACAGCCTGTCGACATTCCCACCGAGCGCCACCTAGCCATTTTTTCCATGCTCGCTATTCTGAGACTCCCACAGGAGATCGGACGTATTTGTGCATACGCACTGAATAAGGTGGATCAGTTGTCCATCTAGGCGAATCAGTTATATGAATGCGTGCTGTCTGGTCTTTCGGTCATTTCCAAAAGAACAGACACAACGCGTTCATATAACTATTAGTATCATGATAAAATATCTTCTGGGCCACTCACTATATCTTTAACAGCCTCCTCCGATCTGGTGCGTAGTTAATCTTCAGATCCCAAACTAGCAGTGGTTTGCGGAATTCGTCCTAAAGTATACAATGCAGGCTTTCACGACCGGATGTTACTGTTGTTGATAATTCTTCCGGGTTATATGGCCGTGGTCCATGGAATACTTCTATTCCTAACGTTTCGTCCAATACTACGTTGGACATCCTCAGAGGTATGGCTGTTCCTGTTGAGCCCTGCCGCCTGAAGTACATCTGTATTGTTGCAACCTTGTGAAGGTGGAGAAATTGGAATTTGAAGTACTATAGTTGAATTCTTTTATCTTGGCGGCTCGCGCATGCCCGCCCAGACGCGGGAGATTGCTGCGTTGCCAGTTGCACACGACGCACGCGCCAAGAGAAACAGCGCCATAGTATAGTATAGTTCGCAAGCTTACGTTTAGGGGGGAGCGCGCAGTTTATGAAGTAAAGCCACAACGGCCGCATTAACCCTTTCGCTGCTACAGAGACGTGCTCCCCGCATTCCGCGCTGTGCGCGATTTTGTCACTGCACTGCTCCCCTGTGCTGACACATGGTGTTTCCGACTGCTTTGACACACTTATTATTCGATTCCACAAAAACTATTTGGCCCAAAAATTAGATTTTTACACATCTTCTTGACTGATACCTTCCCCCCACTTCCTTTGACTGACTGAAGTGCTTTAAAATAAAGCCAAACGCGCCCGGTGTAAATAAAACTTTTATTACAGTCGCTAAAGACGGAATATTCCTCAATATTACATACGACACCTATGTGGTACTTAAATTAAATGAGATTTGTTATACAGTAAATTTTATATGAAATTTAGGTACCTTGTCCACATTTCATTCTCAACATTGTGGCAACTAAAATCGACCATACGGAAAGTATACGCAGTGGACTTTTACCTCTGCAAACTCTTCAAAATTTCGTGCAATGGTTTACTACATTTAATGCTGCACAATAACTGGGTTGAACATCGAAACAAAATTAAGTCATTTATGGGGGGAAGGTATCAGTCAAGAAGATGTGTAAAAATCTAATTTTTGGGCCAAATAGTTTTTGTGAAATCGAATGATAAGTGTGTCAAAGCAGTGGGAATACCATGTGTCTGCACAGGCGAGCAGTGCAGTGATGACAAAATCGCGCACAGCGCGGAATGCGGGGAGCACGTGACTGCAGCAGCGAAAGGGTTAATGAAGAGACAAAGCACTAGAAATTTCAAAAAATTGCATTCAAACGAATAAAATTCATGAAGTAAGACACTTCGATGTTGTTTTAAAATAAAAAAAATATTTAGCATTGCACAAGGTTTGATCTCATTACCTATCGCTTACTAACCCAACGCCTTTACCGTTACTCTAGCGCAGCTCATCCTACAATGTCTCTCCATAAGGACTCTAACAGGTCACCCAAAATTCTGACAAACAGTGTTGGTATGCCTATGAATTACTCGCACTTCGTCGAAGTACAATAGGAAATAAACAATTACCGCTGTTCTTTATTGCGAAAAAGCGGTTCGTGAAATTGATACAAACACCTTTCCTTGCTATCGCCTGAATTAAGAGTCTTATTGCTTGTTTGGTTTAATTAATTAATAGAAAATGAAGCAATTGGTATAAAGAATGGTTTTTCCAAACTTTCAAAAAACAAAGTCTGCTATCAAGACATTGCTTTTGTTTTATTACTTTATTTATGACTGAACGTTTCTAAAACTGAAGACACTCGTCCGTGCTCTGCTCTGCAGTCGAGATCTGGCAACGTCGTTCTCTGTTCATTGGCTGACTGTGTTTTGTGACGTCAGATGCGCAGAACGAACCTAAACTCGGCCGCCAACATAAATGACGCGCACTTTAGTTTGCGATCTGTAGATGATCTATGCACGACATCGATACCGGTAGTCGAAATTTGAAAAAAAATGGTATTAAATTATTAAGACGCCGTTTCTGCATTAAACGTTTATAATTTATAGATAGTGAAAGCTCGCTTAATGGTGTGTGTGCCGCGAAGCCCCACCCCCTCTTCCTCACACCTACAGCTGACGTGGAATCGTCAGTAGACAGGTCCATACCTGTTGCAGAGCTGCAATTTCGAGCGAAGACTGTGGGCAAGGTGGCACTCATGTTGTGCTACTGTTGCACTTTATGGAACAGTACACACTTGAACTGTGCGTGAGCCTTTGTTTCTATTGGTCCCATAAACGTTTTCGTACCATAGCTTATGCGCCGAAAGATCCAAAACGATGCGACAGAGACAGGAAAAGACTTCGAAGAGCAGTTGAACCGAATGGACAGTTTCTTGAAAGGAAGATATAAGATTAACATCAACAAAAGCAAAACAAGGGTAATGGAATGTAGTCGAATTAAATCAGGTGATGCTGAGGGAATTAGATTAAGAAACGAAACACTTAAAGTACCATATGAATTTTACTATTTGGGCAAGAAAATAAATTTTAGTGGTCAAAATAGAGAAGCTATAAAATACAGACTGGCAATGGCAGGTAGTGAGTTTCTGAAGAAGAGAAATTTGTCAACAATGAATGTGGATTTAAGTGTTAGGAAGTCTGTTCTGAAAGTATTTGTACGGAGTATAGCCATGTATGAAAGTGAAACGTAGACGATAAACTGTTAAGACAAGAAGAGACTAGAAGCTTTTGAAATGCGGTTCTACAGAATATAGCTGAAACTTAGGTGTGTAGATCACGTAACTAATGAGGAGATGCTGAATAGAATTGGAGAGAAAAGACACTTTGGTGTAGCCTGACTAGAAGAAGAGAACGGTTGGTAGGACACATTCTGAAACATCAAGGGATCACCGATTTATTACTGGAGGGAAGCGTGGGAGGTAAAAATCGTAGGGGGGGGGGGGACCATGAGATAAATATAGTAAGCAGATTCAGAAGGCTGTAAGTTGAAGTAGTTATTCCGAGGTGAGCAGCCTCGCACAGGATAGAGTATCGCCAGCCGCTGTGGCCGAGCGGTTTTAGGCGCTTCAGTCCGGAACCGCGCTGCTGCTACGGTCGCAGATTCGAATCCTGCCTCGGGCGGGCATGGTTGTGTGTGATGTCCTTAGTTATGTTTAAGTAGTTCTACGTCTATGGGACTGATGACCTCAGATGTTAAGTCCAATAGTGCTCAGAGCCATTTGAACCGTTTGAACAGAGTATCATGGAGAGCTGCATCAAACCAGTCTTCGGATTCAAGACAACAACAACGATAAAATGTCAGACAAACGACTATTTCCTAGAGACCGATCATTCTACACCGTTGTTACTCAACCACACGTGGATGTTGTGTCGAGGGGGCTCTTCGGCGTTTGCTTTTACACTTCCGCTTAATTTCACTGCTCTTCACTATATAGGCTTGATATAAACACAGACCTCTCCAGTCACTTAAGAGAGGGCTGTGGCTCCGTACTTCGTAAGTCTCGACAGTGTCAACAACTTATTACTGTTGGTCTGTTCTATACAGTCAACTAATGGGAAGACATTAAGGTTATTCTTTCAACAGCAATTTAGAGTGTATTTGGAATTGCTCTGGGTAAATATCGAACACTGGGGCGCATGGTGCGAATGAAGCAGTTTGTGTTTGCCGTCCAAAGGTGAGCTACTGGCATTCCGTGCAGGCAGGCACGGTAGCATCGAACGGGAGGCGGACGGGCGTAGGGCAAGGGAACGGCGCGGCCAGCTAATGGAATGTTTCCCCCCGCGCGACCCAATTTATGGGATCTCTGGGCGGCCGGCCGGTCACTTTGACGACTGATTTAATGAGGGCAGGCCCTGCCGGTAGGCGGCTGATGGATTTGCAGCGCCGCCCTCCAGCCGTACGTTCTGTCCGTCCCAGGCGCAAAGCAAGCCGGCGCCCACGCCGCAGAAGGAATCTAAGAGACTAGCAGGCGCGCGGGAGCCGGCGGCGAGACCACGCTGTAGAAGGCACGGCAATCTCCACCGGCGGCTATCACTTCGGAATCCTATTAGTACTGCGGACGTCCGTGGTGCCAACAACGTGCCATCTACCATACACAATTTGTTCAGGTTTTATCATAGCAAAACACTGTCGATTTCACAACAAAGTACTTGTAACGTATCTCCCCCGCTGACAGATAAAATGTGAAATAAATATTTAAATCTTCCAAATAGTATGCGGTGCAAGAGTGAAGATTTGCCTCGGGAAAGACACGCTACAAATGTCACGATACGGTGTTGTTAATGATATTTCACACGTAAAGATGTAATCAGATTTTCTGTTGTGCTGAATCACATTCTTTAATGTATTTTACCATCGCGTGTCAAGCTCTATTGATTTAGCAAGCTCTGGCAGGTACCGTGGGTCATCATTTTTTTAAGGTCGGCTGACCGCGAAAATACTTTCTCGACCTCCACGTAAAAAGTGGTAAAGCGTATTAAATAAGACTTCGTAAAATAGATTTGGTAGATTCGACTTATTGAGAACACAATACAGGGTTATTACAAATGGTTGAAGCGATTTCACAGCTCTACAATAACTTTATTATTTGAGATATTTTCACAATGCTTTGCACACACATACAAAAACTCAAAGTTTTTTTAGGCATTCACAAATGTTCGATATGTGCCCCTTTAGTGATTCGTCAGACATCAAGGCGATAATCAAGTTCCTCCCACACTCGGCGCAGCATGTCCCCATCAATGAGTTCGAAAGCATCGTTGATGCGAGCTCGCAGTTCTGGCATGTTTCTCAGTAGAGGAGGTTTAAACACTGTATCTTTCACATAACCCCACAGAAAGAAATCGCATGGGGTTAAGTCGGGAGAGCGTGGAGGCCATGACATGAATTGCTGATCATGATCTCCACCACGACCGATCCATCGGTTTTCCAATCTCCTGTTTAAGAAATGCCGAACATCATGATGGAAGTGCGGTGGAGCACCATCCTGTTGAAAGATGAAGTCGGCGCTGTCGGTCTCCAGTTGTGGCATGAGCCAATTTTCCAGCATGTCCAGATACACGTGTCCTGTAACGTTTTTTTCGCAGAAGAAAAAGGGGCCGTAAACTTTAAACCGTGAGATTGCACAAAACACGTTAACTTTTGGTGAATTGCGAATTTGCTGCACGATTGCGTGAGGATTCTCTACCGCCCAGATTCGCACATTGTGTCTGTTCACTTCACCATTAAGAAAAAATGTTGCTTCATCACTGAAAACAAGTTTCGCACTGAACGCATCCTTTTCCATGAGCTGTTGCAACCGCGCCGAAAATTCAAAGCAATTGACTTTGTCATCGGGTGTCAGGGCTTGTAGCAATTGTAAACGGTAAGGCTTCTGCTTTAGCCTTTTCCGTAAGATTTTCCAAACCGTCGGCTGTGGTACGTTTAGCTCCCTGCTTGCTTTATTCGTCGACTTCCGCGGGCTACGCGTGAAACTTACCCGCACGCGTTCAACCGTTTCTTCGCTCGCTGCAGGCCGACCCGTTGATTTCCCCTTACAGAGGCATCCAGAAGCTTTAAACTGCGCATATCATCGCCGAATGGAGTTAGCAGTTGGTGGATCTTTGTTGAACTTCGTCCTGAAGTGTCGTTGCACTGTTATGACTGACTGATGTGAGTGCATTTCAAGCACGACATACGTTTTCTCGGCTCCTGTCGCCATTTTGTCTCACTGCGCTCTCGAGCGCTCTGGCGGCAGAAACCTGAAGTGCGGCTTCAGCCGAACAAAACTTTGTTTTTCTACGTATCTGTAGTGTGTCGTGACCATATGTCAATGAATGGAGCTAGAGTGAATTTATGAAATCGCTTCAATCATTTGTAATAGCCCTGTACTTAAACGACGCGACACGATAAGTTACTGACAAAGGTTTCTAGATTAAATGCAGACATTATTAGCTGTAAATATACTAATTATTATTCAATAAAACGAAAAATATACAGAGTACAACACGAACTTCCTGATGGCTTGGCGAGAAAAACAGAACTGAATAGCGGAAAGAGGAACACCTCCTTTCCCACATTTTCTTTTGTTTCTCAGAAAAAGGCAATAGAGTTTATCAGATGCGCCTTATGCGTACTGTCTGCGATTTGTAGATAATATCTGGTCCTTCATTTATGTTAATACATACTGATTTTGCGGCGTAACTCTCTTACAGATTAATGGATTCTTCGTAAAATGAAAAAAAATAAGGCATCTCTTACAAGATATGTTTCACACTCTGATGATGGTGTGTATATCACAGCGCTCGTACTCAACTGGTGGGAGACGAATGTCGTTATGTTTTGTGAGAAGTATGCAACAGATGGTAAAATGTAAAACCCATTCCTCAGCTAACCTGGGACATTCTGTCTCATTCATACTCACACTCCCACACAGAACTCCAAAACATGTATGACTCGAAGCAGTTTTTGATTAAAATCGGGATCTCAATACCCAGAAAGTATGTCAGGGGACTCTGCCTGGTTGAGCAATTGGAATATGCAATATGAAGCAACTACACGGGAAACACATTAAAATGTCCTGCCTAAGATACCACTGGCAGGACCAGACATCACACAGAATCTCAAAACATGCACCACATTTGATTTATCATCTCCTAAAATAGATGACATGTCAGCTGGTGAGCTAGATGCTCGTAGCTTGGTATAAAATACATCCCTTTAAAATGTGGGGACAGATACTTGTACACGACAAACAAGGCATAATTGTGGATCTTCCTGCCGGGGAGGAATCCTTACGTTGGAGGGCGGTGACCTATCTGGAGGCGCGTTAAGAGTACTCCCCCACCACGTCAGTGTCTTTGGTTTCACCGGCCTCAGCTTGTTGTTCCTTAACCCTGTTTATTTAATCTTTGACTTAAAACAACTCTGAGAATAAAAGAAACGGCGGAAAAATATTAGAGATATAAACATATTCCTTGTGAACCGCGATTGACATGAATTTATGCTAGGGGCGTTTGAAATTCACCTTCCGCCACAAGTATTTATACGGAGGGGTGAAGGCTATTGATGCGCCCTTTTCTTATATAAAAATTAGCTGTTACCAGCGGCCGCACTCACATAGCAGTAGTTTTTTTATGATGAGTGATGGTGAGTACATGCTGCCCTCATGTATCTGTCTGTCCGGGTACGCATAGCTCGTGACGTGCGCCCTCCTTCCCCCCTCCCCTCCCCCCTACCCTTTCCTCACGGCCACAACGCACAGCGACGCGTCACACAAGGCGTCGCTACCGAATGGAAGCGGAGGCAGTGAGCGGCAGCGCGCATCTATGCATCGTGCAATCATACAGTATTTACATTATGCAAGAAGTTTAGTAATTTTTTAACATGATTTATGTTCACTGAGTCAAAAGATGTTCCATTTCCTACTTTATCCTCCTAGGGGGTCGACGTTTTTCTATTTTTGTAGTACCCCGTTTTCTTTCTCTGGGTTCAAGCTATCTCCGTACCAAATTTCATCGGTATCTATTCAGCGGTTTAGCCGTGAAAATACAGACAGAGTTTCTTTAACATTTATAATATCAGTTTGGATATGGATATAGTATGGACTAAGACCAAGCTATAGCATTTACAGAACATATGATAAATGGTATCGCAGTACGCCGTCAAAGATTTTATAAAACTTCTTTTACATAAGACATTGGACAAAGTCCTTTTACCGACTAATATGAGCCTTAGTGACATGCCACCTCCTATATCGCGTTTACTTGCTTTCTACAATAGGAATTTGACTAATAAGCTCGATATCAAGTCCTAATAACCCATATTTGCTCATTCACACTTTTCTTCTACATTCTCAAACAAATACGGGTTAAGTCAATTATTATCCGCAATTTAGTTATATTTTTGTTTATTTCGGTAGTACTGTCGTTTTACGTTGATGACGCATGCTTTGTTTATTTGTTGTTATACCTTTGCAATTTTCAAGCTGCTAGGCTAGTTTCGTTATCGCTGCCGTGCTGTTAATCACGGCTGCTGCGCTGTCTATTTGCACCAAAGAAGTGCAACGTTCAGTGATCCGTTCTTTGTGGTCGGAAGGCGTATCAGGGGCCGAAATTCATAGAAGACTTTCGCTACAGCACGGGAACGGTGTTAAACCACAACGGAGTGTCTACGAATGGATTGAAAAATTCCGAAATGGTTGCACAAGTGTTACGCGCGATGAAGAAGCCGCCACAAATGAAGAAACCATTGAGAGTTCACGTGAAATGATTCTCTTAGACAGGCGATTAACTGTTGACGAAGTGACACATTGTCTGCAAATTAGTCTCGGTTCTGCCAACGAAATCATCCACAACAGACTTGGGTTTCATAAAGTTTGTGCAAGATGGGGCCCAAAACAACTCACACAATTGCATATACAAACGCGCTTGGACATCTGCAAAAAACATTTGAATCGCTATGATAACGAAGGGGACAACTTCTTAGACAGGATCATTACTGGTGACGAAAAATGGATCCATCATTACGATCCGGAGAGTAAACGGCAGAGTATGGAATGGAAACATCCAAATTCGCCGTGCAAGAAAAATTTCAAGACCCAACCGTCCGCAGGGAAACTGATGCTTACGGTTTTTTGGGACGCACAAGGTCCAGCACTGGAACATTATGGGGAAAGGAGCACAACAACAGAGTACGTTACAGTGAGATGCTTACTGCCAGACTAAAGCCTGCAATTCGAAGCAAACGCCGAGGATTGCTGTCAAAAGGTGTGTTGTTGCATGACAATGCCCGTCTGCATACTGTTGCCCACACTGCTGAAACGCTCCAGAAACTCAAATTTGAAGCACTGGATCATCCTCCATATAGTCCCGATCTTGTCCCTTCTGACTATCACTTGTTTGGTCCACTCAAATAGGCATAAAGGGGCCGTCAATTTGCCTCGGACAAAGCAGTAAAAGAAGTGGTGCATTCCTGGCTCGCAGCTCAACCGAGAACCTTCTTTTATGAGGGCATCAGGAAGCTTGTACAACGATGGACCAAGTGCGTTGAAACGCAAAGAGACTATGTCGAAAACTGATGTTCTTGTAAGTTTCCAATTTGATCACAGTAAAATTTTATAACTACTTTGCTGATAATAAATGACTTACCCTCGTACATTCGACGTCTGATATGGCCATCGGATGTTCGCTGTGCTATCTGATTACGCTTTGGTTTGTGAAGGAAACATTTCATTGGTCTACCCGGACCTCTCATCCCCTTGCGCTATCTTTCCACCGGTCACGCCACTATCTGGCACATGAGCGATCGTGCGTTGCACAAAGTACAACAGGTTGTTTTGTATCAATTGTTGATTTTATTATAGATTGAATCTATTAAATAACTTTTTTAACTATTTTGTATTCAAAACAGAACATCTTTTCGGCGTATAATTGCATTAATTTTTTCTGACTGGAGAAAACACACACAAATAATTTTAACTATCTTATGGCAGCCACACTCTCAGGCTTCCTTCTTTCCGGTAGGATTGTGCTATCATCAAATCGAAGGCTCCTCAAAATTAGCAGAAGCCTGTGAGAACTCATGGCTACTCTCAGAAGTGGCATTCCTGACCCATCCTTCGCCTGCAACTCTTCCACATCTACCATTCATCCCTTTTTCAAGCTTGTTTGAGTAAGGATTGCGATGGTGGCCAATAGTTCTTCAGTGGCTAGATCGGTGCAATCTCTGGGTCGCCCATACACTAGGAGTAATTCTTCGATTTTTGAATTAGTGTGTCTTAGATTTTCATCAATCGAAAAGTTTCGAAAATACATCAACTGGAGTTGCGAAATCTCATACTATTCTTCTTGGATCAGGTATAATTTTTAACTATATTTTTTCTTACTTTTATAAGATTTCGATAAGCTTGATTTGCACGATTCCGTAACTTCACCCTTTGCAACATAAAAAGCTTCAGTTCTTGTTTTACCTTCGTCCTCTCCATCACTGCCCTCAACTTCAGTTTCAGAATGGTGGCATTTGTTATTTATTCCTCACTCATTTCGGAATTTCTTTCCTCAGAATTTCGAGATGATTGGTTTTGAGCTTTTCTTTCATTCTCTTGCCGTAATTCTTCCAATGTCTAGGAATATTTTCAAGTTTTACCGGGATCCATCTAATAAAAACATTCCGAATGTGCACTATTTTACTCACTATAATTAAAAATAAGAAAAACAAAAGATGAACTGTACTTAAGTTGTGTAAAAAACAGTTTAATGAAGAATAAACGTGGCCGAAAAGAATTTTAGCGAGACCGGTCGCGTGTTGTGTTCTGTATAACAGCCAAGCACGTACTGACGAAATGGCTTATGGACAGAAACGTAATCGGATCAAAGGGGTGAGGAGAGGTGGGAGCCAATAAGAGTTTTGTCGCGAGGAATATCTGAAATTGATGGGAAATTAGAAAAAGCCAGGTGTTGCAGAAAATACAACGGCGCGACCTGTGGAGAATTAGTAAAGGTCGCCTGTCTCCCTTTTACCTCTTGCCGTATCCACTTAACCACTTACTAATTTCAGTTAAAACCTTGAATCTCTGGAAAGAAAATTTCCTTGACTTTTAATTGCTTCGAAACTACATTCGCTAAGAGCCCTCCGGTAAACGAGGTTGACATGAAGTGTGTTATGCATTTTAGGATGTGGCATCTGCTCGTCGTAGCACGATATTTGAGTCTAATTTCTCGCTGTTCTGCGACTCCGCGAACCGTTTCGAAGGTCTGCAGCTGGCTCCTCGCAGGCTGTCAGCTGATTTCAGCTTTATTTGCCGTTCGTTGGGCGCCGCCGGCGCGACGGTGCTAACGCAGGCGCTAACCGCGTCACAACCCACGTGACTACGCTACCCAGGCTTTACGCCTTTCAAAGGAAGAACACACACGGCGACTCTACCTGTAGTCTTTTCACTTAGTGCTACTTTGTGGTTTGCCAGTGCAGAAACGCTGGTCTCTTTGCACTTGCAAAGCGTAATTATACAATGACTTGCGAAAACTAATACATGAATCGTTAGTCATAAGGTAAAGGCTGTAAGACAAGAGAGAGGCTACGCAGTATTTAAGACATTCCAGATGTTTACGTGAACATTTGTTTTCATGGTTTCCCTTTTATCATTTAGAGCTTCGTTTACAATGGTTTCCCAAATTTCTTCATAATTTTGGAATCACTACCTTAGCAACGGCTTAGCCAATTCCATCCTTATTGATTTTAGCTAAAGCTCTGTCAGTGATATCCTCGGTATCTCTAAGGCTTTAGATACTACAAAAAAAATGAAAAAAATCTATTTAATTGTGGTAGCAAGAAGTCATCATATTAGAGAGGACAGAAAAGAGTTAAAGTGCAATTCTGAAAGTTGTCTTTACTAAGCCACATGAACATTACTGTGAAATATTTGTGTACAGGCTGAGATTAAGTTCTGCATTACCATCTGAGCTACTGGACTGACGTATACATCTTCATCCATCGTGGAAGGCTATGGAGATGGTCAAGTTAAAACATTTCTGCATTACATAAAGGCATCGGCGAGCACTGGGACTAAAGGTGACTGCTGATACTGCAAGCAGATGCTCATCTGGCATCGGCTTGCACAATAATACCTGGCATGACGTGGTTTCGCTTGTCGTTTGAGTGACAGTTGTCCACAATAAAGAGCACACACAATGTCAACGCATTTGAGCACTGCTGGATAACTGGGAACGCATCCGTAAACCACTACATCTCCCATACTGTCGAGTTGAACAACATGTGGATTGTTGCGATGCATCTTGCATTAAAAAGCACTATAGACGGAGTGAAATGAACCCGATCACGCCAACAAGAAAGCAGCCATGGTTCCAGAGCAAATTCTTGCCAAGGAAGTTCAGAAGACATCCCATACCTTTCCGTCTCACACACCACTGTGCTCACAGATTAGCTTGGACATTGGACACAGCCACTGAGCACTGGAAGTACCGATGAATCGCCGTGTATGTCAGTACAAGCTAATAGCAAGGTTCCAATGCGTGGTAAAGTAGAATACTGGCAATGCTCTAACAGTATTCAGGTAGAATATGTTCACGCAAAGTGAAATGCATTCTGTAACACGTTTCTTCATCTTCTCCTTTTTCCGTGCATCCAGCTGGCACTGATAGCTAGTAGCTTGCATAGCTAAGAGATCTACCAAACGCAATCCGAAGACACATTGTTACCACCAATCTCGAACTTCGTGGCTCTGCAGTGTCCAAACTATGTTTTTCTGGGCAGTAATTTTGAACTGAGAAATGACCATTTTATCGTCTCACACAACGTAGTATTGTCTATGGGTTTCTTTTATTTTTTATTATTTTTTAATATACTCCGTAAATCGTCTCATACCATATGCAACATACTGTACAGCGTTGAAGACCAGTATGTTCACCAAGGTGATGCACTAGCTCATCGATCCCGAACTGTGTCGAGTGTAAATTCGAAGCTATGCTGTGATCTAAAGCTAGTTGTGGTCAACAACAAGAAATAACAGCAATTTTTTTATCACGTCTAATGAAGAGCTATAGGAGGGTATCAATCATTCCTTTGTTCCCTTAAAGGCATAACAAATTGTTAGTTTGGTAATAGGGCTGATATATAAACAACTTCCATTGTCATTTCATATTTCAGTTCACCATGACTTCACAAAAGTTTGAACAGAGCATGATTAAACTGCCGGTGTATTCCCGTATTTCACTAACAGCAACGAAATGCAGCAACGGGTACTGTCGTACGCTCTAAACCAGCAACACATCTCTCTGAAAACGAACAGAAGGAGTAATCGTAGGTTATTGCTATTTTAAATTCAGTAACAGCTTACAGTTACGGCATTAACCAAATAATAGCTTGAATAAAAAAAAGAACAATAACAGCTTTAGTACAAAGACGCGGGGTGGCTATGTGTGTGTTTACCGACGCAAAAGTGAATTAATTTTTTGTAGCGCGGTAAGTACTCGAACATCGTAAGTTGTAACTTCAGGAAAGAGAGTGATTCTCCTGAATTATCTATCAGTAGGTGCTGCAGTATCACGTACATACAGAAACAACTTCCCACGAAATCAGAACAAAGCCATTAGGCCACTTGTAAAGGACTTGTTTCTGGTGAATGAGTCACAAGGATTTTTTTTTATTTTATTTTTTTTTCCGCTGAGGCCGAAAAGTCAACCGGAACAGCACGGCACTCTGGTCCCAGATTGAAATCCGAACACACTTCCGGCCACGTCAGTCCAGTCGAATTCCTGACCAACCAACCAATTTCCGTTCTTTCCATTTCCATTTCCAGTGACTGTGGCGACAAAACTGCTCCCCAACCGCATTCCTCTGGAGATTACTACGTAACGAACCCTGTTCCGTCGCTCTGTAACACGGATCAGCGACAGGCCAGGAAGGTCACATGAATTGTAGAAATGTACAGCTTCCAGAAAACTCAAACAGTTTTTGTTATTTGGTCCCAGGTATCGTTAACATATTCTTTAGGTCGTACAATTACCGGCTCTGTCATGTGCAACTGCAAGAAGAAACAGAGAGAGTATTACGTTAAGGTAGTCATTACGAATAAATGAGAAGCACGTACAGGTTTTCTAGACGCCAAACGTTAAGTTTTTATCGATACTGAGCTTCTCCTAAAGTTGGAAACTCAACAGCAAATATCTCATTCCCTTGTATGAATGGGAAAACGGTCAAGAAATGCTTGTCTGTATAGTTTATCTAATGTACAGTACACTACTACAGATGAAAAACCAGTTTCGTGTGTGGCATTCGAGAACTGGCCTTACTGATACCGAGAATGCTGGACTACTGCTACACATACAGTCAGCTATGTCAAATATTATTCTGGTACTGCATAAATAGAAATAACTATTAGATCTTAAATATAGCAGCGGCACCAGCAGCACTAGTGTTAGTATTAGTAGTAATGGTGGTGGTGGTGGTGGTGGTGGTGGTGCTTGTTAAGAAGGGAAAACTGACGACGGTGTAATTAAATTCGCAGCGCTAATTCTGTCGAATCAGGATGGGGACAATAACTCGACCATGATCTTGACGAAGGAATCTTCCCGGCGTATGCCCTATATGATTAATTAAAATTACTCAGATCTGGATATGAGCCCGCGCCTCACGAAAAGGAATCCAGTGCATGAACCACGACGCCTTATCGTTGATAAGCATTTAATATGTTCGCATCTATCGCCAGCTGAATTTGTCTTCCTTTTCTGCACGGGAAGGAAATTACTCACTGAAAGAGCGTTATCGTCCCTCTCTCTCTCTCTCTCTCTCTCTCTCTCTCTCTCTCTCTCTCTCCCTCCCTCCCTCACCGTCTCGCTCGCTCGCTCACTCACTCACTCTTCACTGTCATAAAGAACAAACTGTGCCGATACAGTTCTTCGGTATCGTTAACTTTTATTCAAACTCGCTTCTGTAGAAGTATGCACAAATATGCTTTTCCATCCTTCGATTATTATTAGACATACACTGCTGATTTGTAGGTAAAAGCATTCTTGCTGCCTAACATTTGCGTAACATTTTATGAACATTAGTCTCGTTCTATCTAGTTTCGATCTTTCTGATATTCTTCGCATATGCGATAATTTTACAATCACGCGAATCCTACGTTTTCGTGAAATAATTGCATTTTCTTCCGAAATTAATACCGTTTCGTAAGCACTTAATCTCTAATAACGCAACAGCTAGATAATAGATAAATTTAATCACAACGCTCGTAAAAAAAACCTCAGTCGAATTGTTGTAAAAACAGACTTGGCCCGCATCTCGTGGTCGTGCGGTAGCGTTCTCGCTTCCCACGCCCGGGTTCCCGGGTTCGATTCCCGGCGGGGTCAGGGATTTTCTCTGCCTCGTGATGGCTGGGTGTTGTGTGCTGTCCTTAGGTTAGTTAGGTTTAAGTAGTTCTAAGTTCTAGGGGACTTATGACCACAGCAGTTGAGTCCCATAGTGCTCAGAGCCATTTGAACAGACTTGCGGTTTGCAAAAAGTGACTGAGTGAAACACACGAAGAAAAAAATCAGTATGTTTTGTATGAGCCTTGTTTTAAAGGTGCAATCCTCCTCCAGATTCTAGCGGTCGGTGACCGAGCCCACACGGTTCGTTGTCCTACAGTCGCAAAACAAGTACAGCAGTTCTGCACTCTTTTCCATAAGAATGTTAAGTTAAGAGTCATATAAGTAGAAATCTAGCTAGAAGGCTACAGTCGGTAGCAGTTCTGAATTACAGTAGATGGTTGCAATTAATGAAACTAGAAGCATCGTTAGCTAGAGTTTCCTTTAATAATTAGACTGTAATGAGCATCCGAGCTATAAAACTAGTCTCTCGTGTGTCATTAATGTATTCCGCGAGTTGCTGGTTGTCCTTAAGCAAGACCATCTGACCATTTGCATCGCTAAGTGCAATCGTAATCCACATTATGTAAAAAAGGAAATAGTGTCCTGTTGCTTATTATACGGTGCTATGACGGAACCGGTTTGTGCATAATCTACAGAGCTCGAAAGTGCAAGCGGCCTTGGTCAGCACGGTTTTGGCCATTAATGAAGTAAAGTTGTGCAACGCCAAAATTCACAGTCAAATTACGAATACGGAGGTGAACAAAATCTTAGAGTGGGAGCAGTTCGAAGAAATTTCTCTTAGTAATAATTCTGATTTGTAAATACACTGTATTATTCTGTAGTAGTCTTCTCGAATTACCTAATAATGCCGTATCGACTAGCATCAATCCGTTTCCTTCTCGTCATTTCTGGCAAAGAGACTGAATAGCTGACAAATGTACATGAAGGAGACATTTAAAGTAACTTTATCTCCAACCAAACCAAAATCGTAACTCTGTTTGACTGAAGATCACTGATAATGTGTACAGCCAATAAAATGAAACGCGTATGATAAAATGAACAATTATAGTATATCCGGAGTGGATCTAAAATACCTTAAGTCGGAAATGATAAGTTACAAGTTCTACGGAATATACAATAGACTCATTTTGCCCTATCTTCCATAACATTGCTTTAAGATTTGCGTGTGTTACTCAGGTACAGGTGGTTCTAGTGTTTACGAGGATTACTCAGCTAGAATGGGAAACTAAAATTGAGAAAAATGCCGTGATATTATCGCTTTTCATCTTTTCGTACAGCAATGGATTACTCTACACGAGAGAAAACTACGCTAATATTTATGCCCAGCATCAGTATGTTGGCACTTAAATGCAGTATTTTAGTTTATGACTGTGAGGAATAAAACTTTAGTTCCCATTTCACGCCATTAAGCTGATAATGGACAACGACAGAAGTTCGGGTCTTAGATTTGGAGTCACTTGTTTTAACCACCGCTTCGGGGCTCATAGAAGCTACGCCGTGCAATGTCAGTTGTAGACTGGATAACTACTGTGTAAACTGCAGGAAGAGTGCGGGGCTCCATGTGTACTGCATCCACGTCTGTGTGTTATATCATTGAGACGATTATGGGTTTGCTGTTTGTTGTATGGGTACGTGTGTGGGATGTAACTTGGAGGTCAAAAGCATCGACACAACCTTTTTTATTAGCAGTCGTGCTCAAAGGGGGAATAATTTGCTGCATAGTTAAAATACGTAACTTATTGTATCCATCTGATAAAATGTATAACATTTTTTTGAGTCACTCTCTGTTATTAAAAAAGTGGAGATTAACCTTTAAAGGAAGTAAGGAAGGTTAGTTTTTATAGCATCTGTGACCTCGAGGTAATCACTAAACCAGTTTAGTAAGACTGGGGTTTCAACGCTGTTCATCCAAAAAAATAATCTTGTGTAAACCACTGCACTACCTTGTTCACCGTTTCCCACATTGTGCAACTTTCTTTTTAAGATTTTCATTCGCACAAATAATACAGTACGTTGTACAGAGTTTTAGTGAATTTTAACATATTTAGACTACCATTATTTCAGAGTATCTGTTGACCATACTTACTACATGTTAATGACTCTCACGAGCACATGAAACCTAGAATTAAAAAAAAAAAAAAATGCCGATTTACACAGAGGTTGTGTATCGACCAAATTGCAACCCATTTGCGACGGATTGTTGGAAGAGTAATTATTCGATCAGGATTTCAGTCTGAAGAGTAATTTTACAAGGATTAATTTCGATATTGAAAACCCATTAGTGTTTGGAACGAGAGCAAGCATCATTGGGGTTTTCGGAAGATGTTCCGAATCGTGCTGGGGCTAGGATACTCCTCATGGCGGCAGCTTTTTCGGTATTGGTGCGGATTTTCCCCAAATTGGAACACAGTGTGGCACTCGGGGCGGCTTTCCATGAAAGGTGAATGCTTTGTTGAATTTTCGGAGCTAGCAATCAGTTTTACCAGTATTCAAAGTGTTTCTTCGAACTACTATGAGTTCGTTAGTGTGGAATATTAGGTTACGAAGCGGCAGCATCGAATAGCAGGAAGTGCTAAGTTGTTGAGGGAGCTGAAACAACTAGTATGCCCGCCGGTGGGAAACAAGCCATTCGTTCTGCATTCACACCAGTGATGGCTGAAAGAGCTCAAATGTTCAGATTTTCGACTAAAAAGATCTGAGTGGCGTTCTGGACCCTCTTGGAAGAAAGAAGGCATCTGCAGACATGATCAGGACACAGAGTTTGGACGACAATTAACAGTTTCGTTATTTCAGGGCTTTTTTTATTTATTTATAGAAGATGCTTTGCTATAGCAATAACTTCTTGGCAGTTCCAACTTTCAAAACTATAGGATTACTGTGATTTAGCCCAGATAGATGTTAATTATACGGGTGTGACCTTGCCTTCGACAGAGGAGCTAATACACTCCTGGAAATTGAAATAAGAACACCGTGAATTCATTGTCCCAGGAAGGGGAAACTTTATTGACACATTCCTGGGGTCAGATACATCACATGATCACACTGACAGAACCACAGGCACATAGACACAGGCAACAGAGCATGCACAATGTCGGCACTAGTACAGTGTATATCCACCTTTCGCAGCAATGCAGGCTGCTATTCTCCCATGGAGACGATCGTAGAGATGCTGGATGTAGTCCTGTGGAACGGCTTGCCATGCCATTTCCACCTGGCGCCTCAGTTGGACCAGCGTTCGTGCTGGACGTGCAGACCGCGTGAGACGACGCTTCATCCAGTCCCAAACATGCTCAATGGGGGACAGATCCGGAGATCTTGCTGGCCACGGTAGTTGACTTACACCTTCTAGAGCACGTTGGGTGGCACGGGATACATGCGAACGTGCATTGTCCTGTTGGAACAGCAAGTTCCCTTGCCGGTCTAGGATTGGTAGAACGATGGGTTCGATGACGGTTTGGATGTACCGTGCACTATTCAGTGTCCCCTCGACGATCACCAGTGGTGTACGGCCAGTGTAGGAGATCGCTCCCCACACCATGATGCCGGGTGTTGGCCCTGTGTGCCTCGGTCGTATGCAGTCCTGATTGTGGCGCTCACCTGCACGGCGCCAAACACGCATACGACCATCATTGGCACCAAGGCAGAAGCGACTCTCATCGCTGAAGACGACACGTCTCCATTCGTCCCTCCATTCACGCCTGTCGCGACACCACTGGAGGCGGGCTGCACGATGTTGGGGCGTGAGCGGAAGACGGCCTAACGGTGTGCGGGACCGTAGCCCAGCTTCATGGAGACGGTTGCGAATGGTCCTCGCCGATACCCCAGGAGCAACAGTGTCCCTAATTTGCTGGGAAGTGGCGGTGCGGTCCCCTACGGTACTGCGTAGGATCCTACGGTCTTGGCGTGCATCCGTGCGTCGCTGCGGTCCGGTCCCAGGTCGACGGGCACGTGCACCTTCCGCCGACCACTGGCGACAACATCGATGTACTGTGGAGACCTCCCGCCCCACGTGTTGAGCAATTCGGCGGTACGTCCACCCGGCCTCCCGCATACCCACTATACGCCCTCGCTCAAAGTCCGTCAACTGCACATACGGTTCACGTCCACGCTGTCGCGGCATGCTACCAGTGTTAAAGACTGCGATGGAGCTCCGTATGCCACGGCAAACTGGCTGACACTGACGGCGGCGGTGCACAAATGCTGCGCAGCTAGCGCCATTCGACGGCCAACACCGCGGTTCCTGGTGTGTCCGCTGTGCCGTGCGTGTGATCATTGCTTGTACAGCCCTCTCGCAGTGTCCGGAGCAAGTATGGTGGGTCTGACACACCGGTGTCAATGTGTTCTTTTTTCCATTTCCAGGAGTGTAGCTGCAAGAGGTACTGACTGAAAATTGTACTTGGCGAGGTTTACTGAAATGGGTGTTTTTATATTAGTTCCATTGGTGCGAAATATTTGTTTCTGGTGTTACTTTAGAACGTTGTGGCGTTTACTTCTGTCCCAGGCACTTTTGTTTCTGAGATTGCCGAGAACGTTGTAGGAAACCAATTTGGGATCAAACAGGAACTGTTAGCTTCGTATATTCAAGTGGTCGGAAATTTCTTCAGTTCAGTATGATAGCTGCAGGGTGGTGACCAACAGTGACAGATCTGTGATTTTGTGGATCAAAGCGAGGATGGCGACTTTTATTAAAAAACCATTCCACTAACATATTAGTAGAAAGAGGTGATCTGGAACCGGCGATTAACAGTCTCTACGCCGACAGTGATGCATTTGCGCCGACTACAGCGTCGCTCGCGTTCTGAGTCTGGAAGCTCGTCGGCCATGGCATGGGCGAGCTTCTTGCGACTTGCGCTGCTAACCAGGGCACCACATAGCGGTCAGATTTTTGTATTTTTTTTATATTCATGGTACATGAAGTGCAGAACTCAAATATCTGTCAGCAAAAGCAATTATAAGCAACTGTCAAAAATTGCCAAGGAAACGGACTTTGAAGTTTTCCCACCGACTTTAATATGCTAAAGCAAGGCCGACTTTTTTCGACAGACCGTTTGGCTGTGTGGTAGAGTGCTCGCCTGCACTCGTGTGGGCGATTTCAATGCCTTTTAAAGAAAGGTGCATGTTCCATGAACATTTCACTGAAGCGTAATATACATAAGAATGAAAAAGAATTCAATATGCAATGTTTTTTAATTTAAACGAACTTGTATCAAATATCAGTAATAAAGAATTATTATTGTGATGAAAAATGTATTCCTTGTGTGATACGTAATTGGAAATAAGAAGAAACGATTTTTTCAAAAAAATATCAATTAGATATCTGTTAATTAGCGTATATTTGATGAAGTTTGTATTTAAATGACGTAGATATTCGAACTGTAGAAAAAACCGAAAAAATGAACGAAACGAGAATCTAATCAGTGATTACCAGTCTAGAGCGCTAATGATGTTTTCCATCTATATTCATTTTAAACGTCACGGAATTGTAAATAGAACATGCACCTCTGTTTAAAAATTTGCATCAGACGGGAATCAAACCATCGAGTGGCAGACGAGCATTCTGCCACACAGCTGTCAAGAAAAATCTACCTTGCTTTGGCATATTAATGAAGGTCGGAAAGCTTAAAAGTCAATTTTCTGAGGAATATTTCGACGTTGCATCGAACTATTTTGGAAGGGTAATATTTCACTTCTGAACTTCAAGTACCATAAATATAAAACCTTGGAAAAATTCTAATGTCGTGCTGCCGGTGCAGGATTTTGTGCAGGAACTGACCTCTCTATTATGTCCCATAAATGCTCAAAAATGGTTCAAATGGCTCTGAGCACTATGGGACTTAACATCTGTGGTCACCAGTCCCCTAGAACTTAGAACTACTTAAACCTAACTAACCTAAGGACATCACACACATCCATGCCCCCAGCAGGATTCGAACCTGCGACCGTAGCAGCAGCGCGGTTCTGGACTGAAGCGGCTAAAACCGCTCGGCCACATCGGCCGGCTCGCTGGACTGTCGTCGGATATATTCGTCGTACGTCCCACATTGATTTCTGCAGTTATTTCACGCAGTGTTGCTTGTCTGTTTGCACTGACAACCCTACGCAAACGCCGCTGCTCTCGGTTGTTAAGTGAAGGCTGTCGGCCACTGCGTTGTCCGTGGTGAGACGTAACGCCTGAAATGTGGTATTCTCGGCACACTGTTGACACTGTGGCTGATGGAATACTGAATTCCCTAGCAATTTCCCAAACAGAATATGTGGTGCGTGTAGGTCCAACTACCATTCCGGATTTGAAACTCTGTTAATTCGCGTCGTGTAGTCATAATCACGTCGGAAACCTTTTCACATGAATCACCTAAGTGACAACTCCGCCAATGCATTGCCTTTTTATACCTTGTGTACGCGACACTACTGCTATTTGCATATGTGCTTGTCGCTATCCCACGAATTTTGTAACCTCAGTATAGAGGATGATACAATGCTTGTGGTGAATATATTGAGGCTAACTTCTTCGTGTAAAAGAGTGAAATCATGAATGGCTGTGGAACTGCTGTTTCGTGTTATTCGTAACGAAATTGGGACCACGTGGGGTGGCACATAAAGTGTGCAGTTGCAGCGGACGCTCATCTCGCCGTCTGTTTGTCTAATCTGCGCGGAACTGCCCGCAGCCCACGACGCCCTCATAAATTTTACGACTGGGCAGACGCGGCGCTGCCGTCCCACGGCGACCCTCGTCCCTCCGCGGGAGCCGTCGACCCCTCGGCTGTGGCCCGGACCGTCGTAGACACAACACAACAGGGCGGCCAAACCAGGCGCCTCTGGCGTGGGAAGCCGGGAGGTGCCGTCTGCTGCTGCGGAACATCCGTCCGCCAGCCGTGTAGCTAGCAGGTGTCGTTATCCACGATTCCCCGCCTCCAACTTTCATCGTAACTAGAGATACAGCACTTACTGCCAAACAAAAAGAGGTGTGTGTACGCTAGTTTAAAAACCGCACTTATGCATCAGGTCAGTAGGAAACAGACAAGTGGTATTGATCTATAACAGCCGTGACGCCGCGCGGACTGGCCGTGCGGTTAGAGGTGCCATGTCACTAATTGCGTGGCCCCTCTCGTCGGTGGCTCGAGTCCTCCCTCGGGCATGGGTGTGTGTGTGTTGTTCTCAGCATAAGTTAGTTTAAGTAGTCTGTAAGTCTAGGGACCGATGACCTCAGTAGTTTGGTCCCTTAGGAATTCACACACATGTGAACATTTGAGCAGCCGTGACTATCTTCGGTGTTCTGTGCATCTCTTATTGTCTGTCCGTGTCGTCTGCCCGAAGGAAAGCAAAAATTTCTGCTGCTTTCAATGATGGGCGAAAGATTACTTTAACTCAATATTTTGAGAAGCTCTCTCGCGTTTTTGACGATAGACTGAAGGCCACGGATTTGAATCTCAGTAGTTCTCATTCCTTATTCGCCAACACTATCTTAGGTTTTATTCGTAGCGTCTTGCGTGTCTGTTCTCTGAAAAACTAACCACAGATTCAGTTCATACAAAGGTATTTACCGCCGACTGTGTAGCTCGTGCATATTCTATGGGTGGCTCTCGTGTTGAAAATAACCGAAGCGAGTGCTGTAGCCTTTGTTTGTCAACTTACACAGAATGTGACCGAAAGGTACAATGCCGAAATATCAGTTCAAAAAATGCAAATTAGACAGTTGAGTGCCTAAAATCTAACAGCAAACAATAGTGAAGCTGCTGAATCGTATGCCTGTCTATCAAATATATACAAAAGGAAGAATCTTGTGCCGGCCGCGGTGGCCGAGCGGTTCTAGGCGCTTCAGTTCGGATCCGCGCGACTACTACGGTCGCAGGTTCGAATCCTGCCACGGGCATGGATGTGTGTGATGCCCTTAGGTTAGTTAGGTTTAAGTAGTTCCAAGTTCTAGGGGACTGATGACCTCAGATGTTAAGTCCCATAGTGCTCAGAGCTATTTTGAACCAAGGATCTCACGCAAACTGCCTTGTAATACAAAGCCACCAACGTACAGAAATTAACACTGAGATTAAAATAGCGTAACACAAACCTAATTACTTCTTTCTTTTATCTCTGATATCGAGGTAAGAATTTTGATATTCTCTTTTTTTTTCTCTTTCATCTATATTTATACTGGTGCGTAAAACTTAAGAAGGAAAGTAACTTTGGCATAATGTGTCACTACCAAGCAACGTAGATTGATGAATCCTGGAGCATACATAGAAAGCAGCTGAATGAAATACGCAATGGGACAGACAGAAATAACATTTTTGTTCGAAGACAATAATTACATTGATGTCACTGCGATTCATGGTGGTTCCCTCGACATTACAAAAGGCAGGACGTGGTTCTTAGTGGGGTGTGTGATCAC
Source organism: Schistocerca nitens (assembly GCF_023898315.1). NCBI lineage: Eukaryota > Metazoa > Arthropoda > Insecta > Orthoptera > Acrididae > Schistocerca > Schistocerca nitens. Next base: position 374,036,476 of record NC_064614.1, on the reverse strand, counting down.
CACGTGCAATGCATGCTCTGCGACGTGCTCTCATGCTGATCACAAGGTTGGCAAAGAATTCTTGCGGTAGGGCGTTCCATTCTTCGACCAACGTGGTTCACAACGGCCGGATGGTCATTTGTGCATATGAACGTGCTGCAGGACATCCTCTCCACGTGTCATCAGTGGAGACTTCACTGACTGATGATAACTTATGTACGACTGAATGCGATTACTAAACTATAAAAACAAAAACAGATTTGCGATCTGTTCTGACTGCTTTTGTTACTTTACGATACAAGATCGATGATGTTCAAACTACTTCAAAAATCAATAGCGTGACTTCTTGTTTGCATTTGACAAGTCCGAATAGTTCAGGAGGTACATCGCAATACGTTACCAGGAAGGAGCTCGCGGTCGTCCGCCCCTGCCCCCACCCCCACCGCCCACACACACGATGGAAGTTTTGGCGGTGTGCTGTTGTAGTGAAGATGAAAGGCGGGGGCCGCCGGAGCTGTTCTGCGATACCGCAGGCGACCCTGCCCTGCTTCTGGGGCGCACAGACCTGCACGTGGTAGCGTGGCGTCGCTGCTGGGTCAACAGGCACCCACCAGGCTGTGCCAAAAGTCTCTCTCCCATTTTAGAAATATTTTTCACTGTAGGATGTCTCGTGTTTTTGCTTTATGGCCCCTCAACAGATTATCAATGCCCTTACGATATCTCGCCGACGGTTCCAACAAATAATTTTAAATTTGAGATACGACAAATTACGACGTTTTCTCGTGCTAACTCGCCCCCCCCCCCCTACCTCCCCTCCGTGCCCACCCACCGGGTACTTCTGTACTACGCAACAACGAAAAAAGAAAAAATGGTAGACTGAAGGTTGAAATAGTATATCTTCAGAAATAACCTTAGACTGTCTGACGAATAAACAGAGAGTATGGTCCCTCTTCTAGAATCTGTTACCGTACGTAGATCGCTACACGCTGAGGTGACAATGATCATGGGACAGCAATATGCATATATGCAGGTGGCGGTAGCATCGCGAGCTGTAAAAGAGCACTGTTTTGGCGGAGCTGTCATTTGTACTCATCTGAGTCATGTGAAAATGATCCCGAAGTCATTATAGCTGCACAACGGGGATTAACGCGGAATGGTGCTTGAAGCTACATGCATGGGACATTCCATTTCGGAAATCGTTAGGGAATTCACTATTCCACGATCCGCAATGTCAAGAGTGTGCCGAGAATAACACATTTCAGGCATTACCTCTCACCAAGGACAACGAATGTCCAACGGCCTTCACTTAATAACCTAGAGCAGCGGCGTCTATCTAGAGTTGTCAGTGCTGACAGACAAGCAGCACTGCGTAGTATAACTGCAGAACTCAATGTGGGATGTACGTCGAACGTATCCATTAAGGAAGTCCGACGAAATTTGGAGTTAACGCGCTATGGCAGCAACGATCCACGCCAAGTGGCTTTGCTAACTGCACGACATCCATTGCTTGAAGTGCCTCTTCTGGGGTCGTGACCATATCGGTTGGACCCTTGACGACTGGAAAACCGTGGCCTGGTCAGATGAGTCCCGACTGCAGTTGGTAAGAGCTGACGGTAGGGTTCGGATGTGGCGCAGACCCCACGAAGCCATGGACCCAAGTTGTCAACAAGGCACTGTGCAAGCTGGTGGTGCCTCCTTAATAATGTGGGCTGCGATTACTTGGAATGGTTTGGGTCCTCAGTTCCAGCTTACCCAATCATTGAGATGGAAATGGTTATGTTCGGCTTCTTGGAGACATTTTCAGGCATTCATGGACTTCATGTTCCTAAAAAGAGATGGAAATTGTGTGGATGGTAATGCGCCATGTCACAGGACCACAGTTGATCGCAACTGGTTTGAAGAACATTCTGGACAGTTCGAGCGAGTGATTTGGTCACCCATCTGACATTTATGGGACATTATCGAGAAGTCATTTCGTTCACAAAATCCTGCACCGGCAACCTTTCGCTATTATGAACGGCTATAGAGGCAGCATTGTTCAATATTTCTGCAGGGGACTTCCAACGACTTGTTGGGTCCATGCCACGTCGAGTTGGTGCACTGCGCCGGGCATGATCCATTTACCATTTATTGTTGACATACTCACAATCCTTTCTGCTGCAAGATTAAGTGTTTAGAGTTCTTCTATTAAACTGTTTCTTAATATTTAGCTACCTGTTTTCGGCCTAAAATTTTTTAAAAGTTTTAACGTTCTTTTTTCTTCGTCCACATTCTGCTCTTTAGTAATTTCATTAATGCATTTTTTCCTGCAGTGGTTTTTAGACTGTCCTCATTCACTTATCCGTACCAGTGGGAGCACATAAATATGTGTGTATTAATGGTCGATGTCAGTCTAATTATAGTAGTTTTGAGCATAATGCTGTGTTGATTCTATCAAAAAATACTAAAATATCCGACGCTTCGGCTGTGTTTCAGTGGTCTTTCTCAGGGCACAATCTAATTCGCATATTTTAACATTTTAAATATTTTACAATTTGACGTGGCAGCACACCCAGAAAGATTTTCACGACAGTGAAACTACTTTTAAACCAATGCTTACATATTTTCTAACATACAGACCGCAATAATTTTATTGTAACTGTATTGAAAATGGGTAGCTTGCTTTATGTTCTTATGGAACGATTTTGGAAATCGTCGACTGTTTCCGTATCTATCGCAACCCATAAATGTATAATAGGAAACAGTGCAAACATTTATGCTCCGCTTGTGACAGGCTATTTAATAGTATAATTTTCTTGTTGACTCCTCCTGTACTGACTCAGATCACCTAATATAAACGCTGTAATCGAAATTAAAAACTAAAACAACGCCTCAATCAATTATTTTAGTGCTGCTGTACGTTAATTCTTGTTTGTAATATAAATATCGACACACGCAACATTAAGTATAACCCTGTGCTTGATTTTTTCCCCTTCTTTTGAATGCACTTACGTTTTTTGTGATCAGACGACATGATTGAATAAGCTTGTGAGTAATGTCGGTGTATATTGTAGCGAAGTTGTTTACGGGTCAAAGAATTTAACTTGCTGGAGGATGACTACCGATGTATGCTTGAGATGGATTTACAGACAGCAGATAAAGAGAAATTGTCACGAACGTGTCTACAAGAATAGATAGAACAGGAGAGCGTCTGCAGACAATTGTTCACAGAATGCCTCCTGGCGATCGTTTCCCTCATCTTTTAGCCGAACGCAAATGCGAAAAGCTTGATACACGCAGGTTTTTGAAGACACGAACAGTCGCATGAATTTATCCTCTTATATACTGTAACACTGATAAAAGTTTTATATTGTGGCACCAAGCCGTCACGTACAACGTGAACAGCCTTGTTTCGTTTTACGGAAATTCTTTATCACCTGCCCGCATCTCGTGGTCGTGCGGTAGCGTTCTCGCTTCCCACGCCCGGGTTCCCGGGTTCGATTCCCGGCGGGGTGAGGGATTTTCTCTGCCTCGTGATGGCTGGGTGTTATGTGCTGTCCTTAGGTTAGTTAGGTTTAAGTAGTTCTAAGTTCTAGGGGACTTATGACTACAGCAGTTGAGTCCCATAGTGCTCGGAGCCATTTTTTTCTATATCACCAACAGTCACACTGTACTGACCATTGGCTTTTGTGGTCTGAATTACAGTTCTTTCAATTCGGAAGGAGACTTAGCTATGCATTGTCACTAGATGCTCTTCAAGGTTCGTTCGCCGCGCGGGGTTAGCCGAGCGGTCTTAGGCGCTGCAGTCATGGACTGTGCGGCTGATCCTGGTGGAGGTTCGAGTCCTCCCTCGGGCATGGGTGTGTGTGTTTGTCCTTAGGATAATTTAGATTAAGTAGTGTGTAAGCTTAGGGACTGATGACCTTAGCAGTTAAGTCCCATGAGATTTCAAACATATTTGAACATTTTTGAACAAGGTTCGTTCAGTTTATGAACAATCATTCGGGGAATTCCCTCTTTTTTTCTGTTAGTTACTATGGCCATATTGAAAGTGTCCGCCAGTAACAGCAAATATCCCTTTTTCTTCTCTCTAGAGACTTTCTGGTGTTCTTTTATGGGAGGGTTTTACTAAAAAACTGCCACTCACCTCCAGCATTACCGGTTTAAACCAGTTGAGACTTTTCGGAACTACTTCACTTTGCCTTTTCTTGGACCGCTCGATTCGCACTCTCACTACGACTTTCAGTGGGACATATTTCGCAAATGCGTTTTTTAAGTGAACACAGGAACAGTTTCAAGTTTCTGTTTTCACATCCACGATTTTCTTCTCGCCACTAATCTATCGACACTGTCGAATTATTTAATCACAGTTAAAAAGTGTACTTCATGACATCTGATCCGAAGGACCAGTCATTCGACTGTCATTTGATTAACTTACTAAGGTAGTGTAATTACATGGGCTAATTTACGTTCCTTCTGTGTGTAGATATATAGCTTTATACCAAGTGACAGATGATGTTACATACTTATTTCCTTACAAATGAAACGGTGTCGTCAATTGGTAGTCTGACAAGACCACTCCTGAGATCCACTTGTGAGCAGAAACTGTTCATTACGCTTTCCTCATTAGTACATTTTTCTTGAATAAAGATGCGAGACATACGATATATCTCGAAACTCTTGAGAATTTTAACAATTCGGGCGGTTTTGAGGATACCACATACATTGGGCAACGAAGTGTAAAGTATTTCGCACTGAAAGATATGTAAATTAATATATCCCTCTCGTCCCATGTTATTAAGAACTGGGTCTCATTGTTGGTCACTTATCCCGACAAGGTTTGGAGCAGGTATTACAAATATTGTGTAGCCCACTAAAGAGAACAATACCAAAATAAGCATGCATATTCTGCTGTTACCATGCGAGTGGCCGCTAAGTCACTGGATTCACATCCGCAAGAGGCGGGGTTCAAACACCGTCCAGCCATTCAGACTTGCAATTTCCAAAATTAATTGTGGAGACTATCAGATTGGTGTCTTAGAAAAGGTCAAAACCAATACACTATCCGCGATAGAGTTCTTTGTCCAGCTCGTTCTTCTTGATTCATTACGGAAATTTATTATATTAACACCTAAATTCACGACCTTACTGCGGCGCATGCTTTATGCAATCAAACTGCTGGTCGTGATAATGATGCTGTAGCACTAATCCCAGAAAGAAAGAAACACTAATTACTATGATAACAAAACAAGAAACTTACACAATGTGTCGGCGACTAGACATTTTGTGTGCTACTTAATGTGAATATATATTATGTTGAACGGCTGCACATTTACTATTAATAAGTTATTTTCGGAAAAAAAGCAACTTCGACTCGAACTTATGTTACCGTCATCTCATTCTTATTGTGTTTTTCCGTGCCCTCCCTAAGCTAACTCATTCCATATGAATATCATGGTGGTTCTTTAAAAAAAATGTAAGAAAAGGCCTAGACCACTTCCTCTATTTTTTTAATCTCAAACTGTGCATCATCTCTAGCAATCGTGACATCGACAAGACGTTAAAATCGAAACCACCGTAACTGAAAATATGAATTATGTACGGCATCAAGTGAGAAGTGACTGTACGATGAAATATTGATGATTTGTTGATTTATCTTTATATGCGTGTATTAATGCGGTTAGAAATATTGCAGTATTCAAACATTTTAAATCTACCAAATTAAAGTACCTTCAAACATGTTTTTTTTTCTTTTTACTGGTTGAATGTAACTCGCTATAAAAGTGTTACGGGTGAAATACGAAGACCAGCGATCCACAGGAACGTTTGTAGCTCGCAACAGTATAAACTATTCTTAGCGACCATTAAAAAAATATATAAATAGCCTTGCTTATCGGCGAAGGTCTGTGAAGAGCAGCCATCAACAAAGAGAACACGGCTTTGCTCTTCTCTCGCTTTTTCAGAGTGAGGTTATTTAGATTTCCTGCTCTCTACGATCTCTCAGATCAGTAGTGTTTATCTGCTGCCCGTTTCCCTTTCTCTGTCTCTATCTCTGCCTTCGGCACGCACTTACACACTCTGTAGGTTAGTGTCCTCCCAGTTCAGAGTCCGTTGCCCATTCACATTGAGTTGTGCAATTTCAGAACGCGCGCTGTCTCACATAAAAAAGGAGATTGTGTTAAATCCATACACTCAACTGACTGAAATATTTCGATACAATAAAAGCGCATACCTGGAACTCTGAACGTGATGTGACAACTAGCAGCTCACTTTGACCACATCTTGAGGTTTGCATGTTCGTTAGTATCTCGGCAGGCAGCTGCAGAGAAATATTAGTAAGATCTGAAAACATCGATAATACTGTTGTAGAGAAATTAGCTTACAGTTACGAATTTCTGACGATGTTCACAATTGACTTTATTAATAGAACAATAGACGCTCATTTTTTACATTCTAATGCCGAGTTAAAAATAGAAACTAATTAAATGAGTGAAAATGCCCAAAAGATTTTTGTGCAAAGCCCTTCGTGTTCTGAGTTACCATAATAGGTACCGTTTTTGTTTCACAACGGAACATTTATTACAAATTGTATTTGTGCTGTTACGTGTATCTAGTTTGCCCCATAGCTTGAGAAAGCTATGCCCGTGAGCAACTGTTTTTGGGATAACTGCTTTGTTGGAGAGAGAACGCTCTTGTCAACACGACGAAAGGAACAAACACTTCGTCGTGTCACGTGGCTGGAGTGTCATCAGACTGCTTAGTAAATGTTGGCGAATGCAGGGTGGGAAGCACGTGAGGTACAGCGCATTTGGTAATGACCAGAGCGAGAGTGGTCGATGCACGCGCGAAGCAGGAAAGAAAATTCGCCCATATTAGTGAGATGATGCAACCCGCTTGCCAACAGAGCACCGATAGGCAGGTACTACCCGACCACTATATTATTGCACTTGGCCTCCCGCGACCATTATGGGAAACACGCGGTGACGTTGCAGTAAACAACTACAATGGCTTTTAAGGATAACGCATGTAAAAATGAGACCCTTACCAGAGTAGAGTGTACTGAAAGAAGAGCATCACAGAGATGCTCAATCAACTCTTATGGCAGACGTCACGAGAAATGAGTTAAGAATTCCGAGAGGGCACGTTCATAAAAAAATCCAATATATTGCTTACTCCTACGTATATATCGCGGAATTACCGTGAATGGAAAACAGATATATTGGAACTCATACGAAGGTTTAGCACCAATCGTTCTTGTCACGTATAATTTGCGATTGAAAAAGGTAAAAAGTGACAGTGGTACTAGAAGTACCCTCCGCCACACACCATAATGTGGCTTTCAGAGTATAAATGTACATGCAGACATATGCTAGGTGTTCTTCATTCAGTTCCGTTTGAGAGTACAGTCCGCGATTGTCTCTACTAATTTCCTTGAAATACTGAAAAATATAGAATAGGAAGACAAATTGAGTTACAGAACCTATAATTTGAGATGCATGTGTCAGTGATCATATTTCTGAAGTGCGTATAAAAAGGTAGGGAAACGAAAATATTTTATGGCGGGGAAAAGATAGAAGTAAGTTAATAACTGCATCAGACGGCGTAGGCGTGTTGATGAAAAAAATGGGGAGATCAGAATATTTTGAGCTTTAGCGAACCTCATTCAGATATCGATACGGCGATAATTACGTCGTGTAATTTACTAATACGACATAGTTCACAGCTAGTTGACGATTCGTTCTCATGATTTCCCGGTCGGCGTCTGCCGTCTGAGGAAAGTGCCAGTTACAGAGAACATGTGTGTCCATTTTCAGCTGTGTGTTAGTTGAGGTCAGATCGATGGAATTCACTACTTTAATTTTCTGCACCTAATGTGTATGTGACAACTCAAATGATGATTATTTGGTTACCCTAACACCAACTGCCGCAGGTTACCGTAGCGATAGTCGTTAAGTGAAAGAGTCGCCGGAAGAAATTGCTGTCTCAGAAGAGAATAGTTTGCGCTGTTGTATATTATGCGGCTAGTTAAATTCAAATATTTACATTGTAGACAGCACTTACTACCGGTACATATGGAACTGCTTGTTACCTGGATATGCTGCATTCGAAAACACAACAGATAACAGTATCAGACTAATCCTTATTAAACTGAGGGTTACCACTATCTTCCACTAACCCTTTAAATAGTTTAATGTACGATGAGTTACGTTTAATTCTTGTTCCTGACGCAATGGTCGTCCTTTGACGATTCCACTCACTCTGATTTATATGCATTTTTGACTGAAGTAGATAAATTTTCATCTTAAATTAATCGTGAACATTTTTATTCACCCACCTAGTGGATTTTGAAGTTTAAAAGTCGACTTGTCGCTTTTGGAGATCTTGCCAAAGGATACTTCAGTGTTGTACATACTCCTTGTCATATCTTGCTCACTTCCATTGTCCAAAACGGACTCTATTCCTAACACGAAACGTCATTTTTGGAGGAACAGAATCTTGAGTCTAAGCCCCGTTGCAAATTCCTTGTGGTCTTTATTGACAGCACGTGCTTGGTAAACATTTGCAACGAGATGGCCTTAGACGCTCTAAAAACTTGTCAGCCACATACTATCAAGTATGGATCATGCTTTTAAAATGCTCAGCTAAATACATATCAGTAAAACAAAAGTAGTGTGTGTTTATCAGACTTAGAGAACAGCAAAAGTTTTGGAACTTCTTTCAGAGTGAAACACACACGTAGAAGAACAGGCCGAGCGACACAAATATCACAGTGCGAGGTAGCGATAAACTGAAAAAAAAAAAAAAATTTGAGCAGTTGGTGTCAAAATGTTTTGAACAAAGGCATATGTGAGGCTGAGATTTACTGCCTTGAAGAACACGCAAAAACAACCGTAGGTGAACGACACCTACTCCAAAATGCACAACATCTGTGCTAACATCATGGCCGTACTGATGTTAATTCCACATTACTCGACAGCGAAAAATATTCCTGAAACTCATCACCCTTCTTGCAAAAGTACGTGTTTGTTCCGGTAGTTTCTTTGTGTTATAACTTTGAATCAATATTACACAATTCCAAAAGGTTAACATCAATAATGATGGAAAAAATTAGAATAATCAATAACGTTACTTTTTATTTCACTCATTTTGAGTGCTGTAGCAAATATTAAGCAACTACTCCGTGTCGGATGACATGTCATACACCATAATCCTGATATTTCTCGTCCACACCACATTCTTCTGTGACATTTGATACGTTAGTCAGCATTGTTTTGCCAATGCTCCACCAATAAGTAGCTATGATGGCGTGTTCCACTGTGGATCAAAGTAATACGCCAGCTAAAAACAACATGCATTTGAAACTAACAAATTTTTAAGTGTGGAATGATACGACGTAGAAATTCGTACATCCCCATTCGTTATGTCTGATGTATCAGCATTTTCCGCAGTGGAACACGACGCGGAGCCAGGAATCTAAATCGATGTTGAACGACTGGAAAGCGTGCCATCGAAGCTTGTCGTGGTGCTCAAAAGAACCGAAATGAAAAAGCATCTAGTTTTCGATATTTTCTCTTAGTCCAGAATGAGAGTTGGTAATCAAATCGCCTCCAGCCATCCAAATTTGTTTTCGCAAGCCGAGTATGTCTTCTACCTCTAATGACTTTGTCGTTGACGGGACGTTAAACTTTTTTTCCGTCGCACGTTGCGTCTAAGGAAATGCCATTTTAACTCTCGACTCTGCACTTGGCACATCGACGGCTTTCTCATTCTCAGGATCAGTATTAAAGACGTTAGCACAGTATCTAGAGACGAAATAATTTTTACATATCTAACCCTTATTTTACACCGTCCCCACCCCCTCCTTTCACAAAACCACCAGCACGATTCCCTTTCCATCTAAAGCCCATGCATAGTCGTGGTGAGGTCTAGGGTTTCATAACGCCTCCCACTCCCCAAAGAATATTACAATAAAAGCATTTATACTTTTAGATATATCACTTTCCAAATTTCTCAGCTAACTTTCTGAGAAAAAAGTAGCGTTAATACCCTGAGCCCCGACCAGCTTTTGTGAGTTCCCAAGTAGAACTGGCAAACCACAGCACGTTGAGTAAGGTAAGACAGGAAGGGAAAGGTCCTTCATTAAGCGGATAAAAAATAACAGCAACATCTTCTTTTCTGACCTTACGTGGGAACGACTGAAATAGGTTTCCTCCCACTTACACCATCGCACAGATGTAGTCTGCAGACCAGTCACAGTGATAGCTAAAACACTAAGAATGATGAGAAGACATTTAGATTTTGTATCTTGTAAATTATTATTCTTGTGACTTACGCTAAAGCTATGTACTAAGCGTTAAGGTAAGCACATTATTATTATTATATTAAAGCATATAGTAGAACCTCGATTATTCGACCTTCGATTAACCGACTCCTCAGATGATCCGTCCATGTGTCCTATCATCAGTCTGCGCTCCGCGCCGAACAGAGTGCCAGTGTTATCGATCGATTTTACTCCTGTCATCAATTAGCCGCACGTGGAGATTTGCATCACCTGTAAAAAAATCGTCACGACGTTTGTTAAGCTGCTATTTCAGGCGAAAACCTTCCTACTGATGGTGATGCTCGTAGGTAGTTTGCTGAAAAATTTGAAAAAAAAGTGTAGTAACATAACCTGATAGCCCATCAGTTATACAACATTGGCGAGACTGGGCTAAACTAATAAAATAGGGCTTCAAAAACCCCTTGTCTCAAAGAATGAAACAACCACAGGCACGACACTAGCATAGGACAGCCTGGCCATTGTAACTTGCAGCAACGCAAGTAATGATCATTAATTGATGTCCGTAATCGTCAGACGTAAGAAACCCAGAGCCTTAAAAAAAATCAGCATGTCAGCATTACTGTTTGTTACAAGGCTCAGACAACTTCTTGGACAATGGTAATTTCTCTAAATAACTATTTTTGTTTCGACTGTTAAAAAAATACTCTAAATCCATATACCCATCACCCCGTGTTGAACGCTCCAAGCCCCCCCCCCCCCCTCCCCCGCTCCCCACCGAGTCCGAACTTCAACAAGGTGACATAAAAGCTATGTTTTTATCCCCCACCCCCATCCCCCGCCCCCAAATGTGAATGTTTTTTAACTTAATTTTGATTTCTTGCATCTTTTTGAACTCTGTTAATGACATGTTTCACTCTCCTCTGATTATCAGAGCCTTTTAGCGTTCCGAATACACCCTGGTGCCAGAAGTGACGGTTAATCGATGTTCTGTTGTAATACGTTGTTACATTTATTAAATCCTTGACACCTGGGTTCGTTGGAAGTGGGAGTGACAACAAACTGTATTTGGGTGAGGGGACAGAGAAAGTAAGAAACTGTAAGCCCTCTCCCCTCCAAGAACTCAACCCTGGATCCGTGCCTGTCTGGAGCCATAATGAAGCTTCCGAAACAAAGTGATACCGCTGTTTTCCATCGCTAGTTCCGGCGTCCTAACGCGCGGAGGCTGCACAGTGGCGAGCGCCTCGAGACGAAACGTTGGTGGGAGGGTATGACGGAGGTCTTCATCGGATTGACAGACGGAGGAGACGGGTAATTGAAACTATCCATCACGGGCAGCTCCCCGCAGAGCGGCGCCGCACCAATTCATCACGCACAGCGCGTAATCACCGCCGAATGCGTAGCGTACCGCGGCTTCTCCTGGACGCGCCCACTTGTTTACTGACGGAGGCAGTTATTAATCGCCGCCGCGGAAATCTACTTATATTAGTCTCGCCACATGTAATGTGCAGCTACAAAGTTCGTGTCTACTCACTCGGCCGGTTTCATTTACTTTAAAATTATTCATATGTTAACAGCATTCTCTCCGACATGATCGTATAGCGTGGCGCTCTATTTTGCGAGACAGACACTGGTCGAATCCCCACTGCGGATTAACGGCCGTGGGCTGGTACACTAGCCACTCTGAGTGTAGTTTTCAAGTGGTTTCTCACGCTAGTTTAGCAAAGGCTGCGCTGGTTCCCAAAATGCGTCTCAGATCAAAGGATACACAAACTGTTAAAATAACACAGCAAGGATCACGCGATTCCCAGATACGGTACAGACGACTTCCCTCCCTTAGGCTACTTTGACGACTGCGACGTCAGGAAAGTTATCCAACCGTGAAGTTAAATAATAAAATAATGTCTACCAAATCATGAAACTATGAATAAATAAATACTCACCCAATCGATGAAGGGTAAAATGACGATTATGTTGCTGTAATCACGCAAGAATTTTGCAAGGGAACGACGAGATTTTCAAATCCATGGTCTTCCTGCAGCGAACTATTTACACTAAATTTCGTGTTCTGTTCCAGCCGTACACACATGAGCGCTATCAAAGCTCAGATAAAAGAGAACTTCTGCTCAAGTTAGTTTGTACGTTACGAGCCTAGGAAACCGTCTGTGCCGGAATGAGCTCTAGTGCGATATTGGCTCTTAACGTGAACAGTATTGTTACTGGCACGCTGCATGGTATTCTGACCGTAGGAACTACGCCAATTTGACGAGGGTCGATGTGACACAATCGTTTCCAGAGCGATATGAATGGCAAAGAGTAAGACTTCACAACTGAAGAAAGTTCTGTTGTCAGGCTAATTGATGAAATTGTTATGTGGAAGTAGCGGCAGATACACAGCATACAGTGAATGCCACTAAAAGTCCGAACTGGCGAAAGGAAACACGTCTATTAGTCCCGCACGAATTGCTACATACACGCACTTTCGCTCCAACAACATGATCATGCGGACTGTACAATGTTAGTTTGCATCGCCGGAAATCTGTGCGGGGTGTTTCACTAATTCGCGCTGCAATACCCGACTGCGGAAGCGTTTCGTATACTCACTAAAAAAAAAAAAAAGAAAGAAAGAAAAAGGGCTGTTGCATTACTAAGTAAATTCTCACTTTACGCTGCAACACATTTATTTACAATCGATCAACTCATTCGGAATGCGCGAATAGTTCATCACAGGCATGTCCTGCACTTTGCCAGAAAGCAAAAAACGGTAGAGCTCCCGCGCAGCCTCGCGAGAAACGAGATGAAGAGTTTTTAATGGCAGAAGAAACTTTGAAGGTGACTACCATTAAATGAATGTAATTTTGCCGTAACAGTCTCCTTGCTTGTGTACAGTCCTTGTACGTGTCCATCGACAGAGAGCAAAAACTATGTCTAAAATTAACTGTTCACCCACTGCTGCTGACTTTGATGAAACTTGTCCCGGCCTAACAACACAGTTCAAGGCTGAAAACATCACCGACACAGTTACTTAGTAATGTAGTATGTAGCCTTTCTTATCTGATATTGCAGTTCGAGATCTGAAATGTGATGGCGATCTCAAATAGGAATTGCTTCAGAGTAATAAGTGTTTATGGAAACCCTTTGAAGTGAACTGATATTGAAACACTTTTACCACACCAGAGCGAGACATTTGTGATTTGCCGGTGTTACGAGCAAAGACAGAATGTTCTTCGCATGTCTCCGCAGCAGAGACCCATATAAGGTACCAATATTTTATTGATACGGAAGCCGGCCGTAGTGGCCGAGCGGTTCTAGGCGCTTCAGTCTGGAACCGCGCGACTGCTACGGTCGCAGGTTCTAATCCTGCGCCGCGCGGGATTAGCCGAGCGCTCTCAGGCGCTGCAGTCATAGAATGTGCGGCTGGTCCCGGCGGAGCTTCGAGTCCTCCCTCGGGCATGGGTGTGTGTGTTTGTCCTTAGGATAATTTAGGTTAAGTAGTGTGTAAGCTTAGGGACTGATGACCTTAGCAGTTAAGTCCCATAAGATTTCACACACATTTGAACATTTTTTTCTAATCCTGCCTCGGGCATGGATGTGTGTGATGTCCTTAGGTTAGTTAGGTTTAAGTAGTTCTAAGTTCTAGGGGACTGATGGCCTCAGATGTTAAGTCCCATAGTGCTCAGAGCCATTTGAACCATTTTTTTGAGAAGCAGAAACATGAAACTTCCCGACGATGTACTCTGCGATAAAATTTTATTAGTTTTGTGGCTCATGTTTAAACAGACTTACGATAGAAACGAATCAGTTCCCAGTGTATTTACACTGGGTAGCAATCTGATGATTTGATAGCTCATCTAATAAAATGTTGGTTCATACCGCACGATCCGAGAGGCAGTACGAGAGGAAAGCAGTCTAAAGCAACACTAGATTTGATGACATGCAAGCGTAGCTGTAGTTACAACAACGTCGAACTGTCTGTCGCTGCTCAGTATTGAAAGACGCTTTGGGGACAAAATCTAAATAACATCGTTTGTTATTTCTGTTGTCCATTTCACAGTCATTCAAATCAGTTCCGATTTTTCACTGTGACTCATATCACTCCTGATTCTTTTGTTATGTGAGATATGTCTGTGTGGCTAAATGAAACACTTTTGGTCTTCAGTGATTCGTTACACAGTAATAATGGAATTATAATTTGTATGGTTTGTTACTCAGATTACCTTCGTTTCTGTGAAAATACGCAACAGCGAAATAGCCTGTAATAGGCAATCACAAAAAAAACCACAACCCGGCTCTCTAGAAGGCGCCTATGTACAGGTGTAAATTTATGTAGCTGTAGTTGCCGTCGCTATGGAAACGACTCAGCACTGAATGTTTCAGTTGCATTCAGTGAACTCTCACAGGAGGTGTACATAGTAAAGCTTTTTTTAGTAAACCGGTCGATTCCAACGTGTGTCACTGTTCATGTACAATTTAAAAAAAGAAACTCTATACAGGATCGAGCAGTGCAAAATGCAAACGTGAGGGCGAAGAGCAAAGCAGATATGGTAACTGCGAGTACCTCCAGGTTATGGGACAAGTATGTTTCCAAAGACGGCACACAGCGAATACCGTCGATATTTGTATAGAGGGTCCACCTTATATGCTATAGCCTCCCTCCCTCTCTCTCTCTCTCTCTCTCTCTCTCTCTCTCTCTCTCTCTCTCTCTCTCCCTCCCCCTCCTGGGGCTACATCAGAAGCTGGTCTCTCTTATTTATTTCTTCCTCAATAGTTTGCATCCTCTTACAGCTCCCTGTAGTAGCATGAAAGATATTCCCTGATGTCTTGGCACATGCTCTATCATCTTATCCCTTCTTCCTGTGTTTTCCATATACTTCTTTGTTCGTCAATTTTGCAGAGAACAACCACATTTTTTTGTTATCAGTCCCCCAAATTGCCAATATCCTTGAACAGCACCACATCTCGAACAATTTGATTTTCTCTACTTAGCTTCCTATTGTATGAAATGCATAATGCTCATATCTGATTCATCGCTTGGTTTCGCGTCCCTTTTTGTTTCAGTGATAAATGGCTTTTATTCTAACTCCCCTACAGCTGTCGCCGCATCCCGCATCTCTGTAGCCAGATGCCTCGATCTCGCCATTCTTCCTCAGCGTCGTCTATTCCTCTTCTCTCCACCGCTTCTCGGGTGCCACCTAGCCACATTTTCCATGGTCTTGCTCTTCAAAATGGTTCAAATGGCTCTGAGCACTATGGGACTCAACTGCTGAGGTCATTAGTCCCCTAGAACTTAGAACTACTTAAACCTAACTAACCTAAGGACATCACAAACATCCATGCCCGAGGCAGGATTCGAACCTGCGACCGTAGCGGTCTTGCGGTTCCAGACTGCAGCGCCTTTAACCGCACGGCCACTTCGGCCGGCTCTTGCTCTTCTTCCCCTTCCAGGAGGTGCCATGAAGTTACTCTCTTGGACCATGTGCCTTGATCCATTTATTTGACGTACCCAGACCATCCTCGCTGTCTTTCCTCCATTTTATTCGTAATACTGTAATGAGTTCGTGTCCTTTCTTTTCGTACGTGGTCAAGTCTATTCTACAGGCTTTCTCAAGTGGCCATTTCTAAGTCGCTAATTTCTTTTTATTTTTTTCTGTGGGTTCCTAGGACTCACTCCCATAGGTTGTTATCGGTTCCACCATGGATTTGTATAAATTAATGTTGACATTTTTGAGGAGTAAATGGTTGTTGGATAGCCGCCCTTGCCTGCCGGATACGTCGTTGGATATCTCTGTCAAATCTTCCATCACTTGAAAGGATACTAGACAGGTACTTCAAATCTTTACATATCTCGGCTGGGGAGATTCCAGTATAACTTCCCGCAGCGCTCTATACACCTAGGTAAATTTCCACAAACCACTGCCTGCCGGACATGGCGGGAGGTTTCGTTCTCTATAAAGCAGATAGGTGGTAGTTTATCGTAAAAAAGACTAATTTAGCACTCATCTCGCTGTAATACATCTTACACAGCCAAATAAATTGTGAAATTGTTCCGTGCATCGTCACTTACAAGTTCGTCGTAGTTTAAGAGAAAAATAATCCAGTTACCAGTAGTATACAACCGTTGCCCTCGCTGTTACAAGGGAAATAAATGTATCTGTGCGTTCTTATTTAGGTAAGAAACAGAACTTGGCAACTCCGTTGTAAATATGTTTCTGGTGCAACAAAGGATACGAAGTCTCGAAGGGCCCACTTTCTCTCGCGCTGATGAGGCTGTGGAGGGGATGCGTCGGCCGCCGTTGCCCCCGAGACGTTGACGACGACCGCGGCGAGGCGAGACGGCGCCGAGCCTCAGAGGTTAGCGAGCAAAGTAGAATTTATGACGCGTCGCGGAATACAGCGGAAGCCACTAGCTCTTCGTTAGGGCGTCGTCACAGAGGGCCTGCCCAGCCGCTAATGACGTCCCCGCTGGCCGCAACTCTCGAGCACCGGCGCGCGTACTCACGCCCTGCCCGGGACAATGTGTGAAACATCGGTGCGTGCACTTCATTACAGCGGCGGGGGTAGGTGCGGCGCAGTCGAGGTGCAACACTCGTCGC
Organism: Schistocerca nitens; assembly: GCF_023898315.1. Taxonomy (NCBI): domain Eukaryota; kingdom Metazoa; phylum Arthropoda; class Insecta; order Orthoptera; family Acrididae; genus Schistocerca; species Schistocerca nitens. Next base: position 374,019,646 of record NC_064614.1, on the reverse strand, counting down.
GCGGTTGCAGAACTCTGCGGACAGTCTGCTGAATACGCCAACGACGCGACATTTACTTCAGCTAGTACATAAAAGGAAAGGAGCAAACGACATATGACCGAGATCATTAGATAATTCATACAAATTTCGTGGAAACATCACTGTTAGGAATGCTCCTCGAAGCTCACTCGTAATTATGAAGGTATCAAGGACGGAACGAAAGGGTATCTACGATTTGTACTGAAACTGCAGTTTCATTGACATGAAAGGGGCAGTTGTTGAGAAAGGAGTGGGACAGGGTTGCAACCTGTCCAACATGTTATTCATCCTGTATGGCGACAAGGGGACCGCACGAACTTCCCCTCACCGATTTGATTCATATTGACAGGGTGCGTAGTGCATGACTTAGACTTCATTATACATAAACATGAAGACGCAACTCTCAGCCGTTTTCGTGAGTATTGAATTTGAATATTTTACGTGCATATATATTTTGTATGGTCGCTCTTGTTTAAGGAGTCCACAGCCGCGTTTGTAAGCGCATGGTTTCAGAAACGCGAGGTCCACTGTACGAATCTCCCTACCGTCAATTTTTTTTTTAGTCCCACGTAACACTAATAACATAGTTATGTCTGTGAAAATTGTCAGCACCGAATGATACATTTATTATTTTCATTGTCTTTATCCTGAAAAAAGGAGAACCATTTTCGTAAGGAGAATGGAAATAAAAAAGGACACCCAAGGACTTTCAATCAAATCAGCAGAATCATTTTATTTATATTATTGCATTTACATTTGTGAAAAGTATTGTGTCTAACCTGTGGCGAACTACACAATCAGGATGATTCCGAACACAGAAACATGGTAAACAATAATTATTGCTACACACAGCACTTGCAATGAACGCTGAATTTTTGCAAGCGCATGGTGTTTCTTCAGTATGTCTGTCCGCAAAACAAATTTCATTTACAACACAAACGGTTCACGTTTCGTACCACGATTATGTTGTTAGCACTATATGGGAATGAGAAAAAAAGGTGGCGCCAGCGAGATTCGATCTACAGACCTCACGCTTATGAAACGAAGCGCTCATACGTGCGGCTGCAGATCCTTGAGCAATAGCGACCATACAAAGTATATAAACACCGGTAAAATTTTCAAACTCGATTTTCTCGAAAACGGTCGAGAGTTGGGTGTTCCTGTTTAAATACGATGAAGTCCTAACCGTGCTCTACGCACCCAGTCAATATGAGTCAAACCGGCGAGAGGAAGTTCGTGCATTCCCCTTGTGACCAAGTGGTAAACGATAGCAAAGATAAATCTGTAAAGGGAAATAAAGTGTAACCTTTCAACACGTGACTTCTGCACTGACCTTTCAGTTTGAAGTTCTTAGTAAAAATAAAAAAATAAAAACAATTAATTCCCCCTCACGTTTTCACATCGACTGCTTGTAGCTGAAAATGTATCACGAGTGATTAGGTGTGTGTGATTTTCATCCAGGCTTTCAAAAATATATCCAGACTTTTTGTGACAACTATTTGGTTTTTCTGAACAAGTTAAGAGAACTGTAATGCTGAATGACCTATTCACCTAAATTTATTCCAGGTTATTACAAGTTTCCATCTCCTTTATATTTTATTCCATTGGTATGTTTATCCATTTGACATTCATTTTAAAAATTCTCGAATTTTAAATATCCCAGGGTTGCTTTGACATAGGACTGGAAGTTTTTTTCAGAAGGAGCGTAATCTCCAATGATTTTCTTCTTAATATGAATATGTGGTATAAAAGAAAGGTAAATGTAAACGTAATTTTTGTCAGTTAATATCGCATAGCAAGCTAGTTTCGGTCATGAGTAATTAATTCAGAGCAGATATATAAACACCATAAAATAATTTTAAGAAAACTTCAGTTTACATGCTACGTCTTTATTCTTCGTGTCTACGTATTTATTTCTCATCATTGAAACCCTGGAACCGAACGTATTTCCCCCAGTTTGTTCATACCGTCACTGTAGAATTTTTGAATTTGTTGACGGAGCCATAAGCTCACCTCTGCTTGAACAGTTTCATAACTATCAATGTGAAGCCCTAGGAGGCGTTCTTTAAGTTTGGAAACAGATGAAAGTTGGATGGAGACAAGTCTGAACTGTATGAAGGATGATCGATGATCCTGAACCCAGTTGCAGATGTCGCAGCACTCCTGTGCGGTCTGACATTGACATGGTGAAGGAGATGGTGCTCCATGTGTGGACAAACTCTTCTGCGTTTAGAAACTCGATTACAGCGCACAGTTTCTTACACACCAACATAGTCACACACTGCCATGTTACACGCTACAATTCGGAGCCCTATAGCGGCTAAGGTCAGCGAAACGGCAAAGTCCACCGAGTAATATGCATGACACGTAATAACGCAACTGATGTTAAGAACAGGATACAAAATTCGGAGTCATTACGTTTCAGCAGAGCCTCGTAGTTTACCTTCGTAAATCAATAATTCGATGTCACGCTAATGAATGTAATATTTTCTTGTTCTGTATTCCATCCTTTTGTAAGGACTGTAGAAGAAATTCCCTATAGCCATTCGATGCTATGTTGCTGCCTCTCCTGCACTTGGCAGTAAACGTTAACAGTGGCAACACTGCGCCGCCTGCGTGAAGCTATACTTTTGCTCATTAATGTACTAATGGAAGGCATTACGTTAATGTCTCTCTTAATTTGAGCCGTGTGTTATTTCTTCTCCAAGGTAGTAGTTACATACTGTGAAGACCGGTCCTCACACTTCCTACCTCCAGCTTAATTTGATCGAATTTCACTATTCCCGTCGTCGTCCACTGAGCAATAAGAATTTCCATTTCATTTGTTGATGCCGTTGTCCTGATGAACTTTGGCTCCCCCCGTCGGAGTTTCGAGTCCTCCCTCGGGCATGGGTGTGTATGTGTTGTCCTTAGCGTAAGTTAGTTTAAGTTAGATTAAGTAGTGTGTAAGCCTAGGGACCGATGACGTGATGAACATCTGGAATGCTTTCTTTTTTCCGAAGTTCTATGTGTATTTGACATCAAAATCGTCAACTTCCGTAAATGTTCCCTTACTTTCGTAAAGGTGAATTGATTAAAAATAATCTTGTGCTCTGTGAAGTGTTTCAGCTCTCATTTCAAACCACAATGTAGGAACAAGGTCCAAATTAGCAATATTTCACAAATTAAATGATTCCCATAGCAGGTTTCCAAGTGCTGTTGGTGTGCGAGGGGAATATTATTTGCGATTAGACTTTCTTTGTGATCATACGTGCCGTTACTCATAGAAAAGTAACTCAAATGGAAAATGATATGGAAGAAAACTCGCTCATTGGTTTTTGATGGAAGCATTCGAGTGTTCATGTGACGTAAAACAGGGTAACGACGGGAGACCTAAAATCTCCGAAGCAGGCTGGTGGTCCCTGCACTTTGACGATAGTACAGTAGCTTAAACCAGTTTTAATTTGTGCATTAGTTTCGAAATTTACCCTCCGTTGATTGAAAAATACCTGCATTCTCCCAAGAGTCCACCTTTGCACTGTATGTAACAAGTTGAAATCGATTCCTCAGGCAACAGAAATCGGTAAATAAGCAGGGGAGGAACACAAACTGCAGATAGCTGTGCTATGATCTGAGCAATATTTGCATGTGTTCTCTGAAACCTCTTGTGAAGCTGAGAAGCAGATGGTGCCCGCTAATAGACGTCAACTTTTAATTTGAATATTTCAAGAATACAGACCTGTTATAAATTGTCAGAAACATCCAACAGTTAATGGAAGATTGAGTGGCTAGTTATACAGATATAAGTTAATTTTTCCACAAGTCATTTTCGTACTGTATTACAAGGTACGGAATAAGTCAGTCACGACTTTTTAAGAAAATCATTTTTTACGCATGCTGTTCAATTGAAAGTTATTCATCAATAAAAGTTATTCATCCTGAAATCGTTCAGCAACAGCAAGTATGAACTATTCTCTTATAATATGTAGTCATAAATTCTAGTCAAAACTTTGTCTCCAGAGTAGAAGCAGTTGTCAAAAAGAAACGTGAGTTTGTTAATAAGCGAAAATTTAACCGTTAGGCGTTTCTGTTTTAAAATATTCGCACTCGGCTGCGCACTCGATTATGTCATCAAATTTTAAAAGTCCTCTTAAAGTTCAACATATGTAATCATTTCTCTCGTGTTTCGTGTCTGGTTGGGATAGAAATACACATTTAAAACTCATATCCTTGACTGAGACGGGATATAGACTTTCGTTTTGTGAATTAACTTCGCTGTCTCGAGGCAATGTAGGCAGCTATCGAAGACGTTTGCCAAATAATCTTACGTGAATGAACGAAGCTATAGGACGAGCTGAATCAGTTATTTACGAGTTCTGTGCATAATCTGAATGATTCTCTTATCGAAATTATGTGGAACGAGTCAGTTTACAGGATATGTATGGATGATTAGTGTCAAAATTAATGAACACATTATTATTAGTCCTATTCACGCAGCTAGACCTATTTTTTGACCAAGACTAGTATTCTGGAAGAGAGGGACTCAGATCTCCGACTGTCCATCTATTTAGATTTTCGAGGGTTTAGTTAAATAACTTGAGACAAATGAATTAAGGAGGGAAGATCAGGTTTTCATGTTGACAGAACACAAGCTCGTCTGTTATAAGGATGGGGAAGGACATCAGTTGTACGTTTTTAAAGGAACCATTCGTGTTAACCAATTTAGGAAACCCAGAGAAAAATCAAATCTGCATGACTGGACGTGGATTTTAACCTGAGCTTCCCGAAATGCGCATCCAATGCCTCCACATCTGCGCCATTTACCTCAGTTTCAGGTGAATGGTCCCCCTGTCGATCCTGTTGACGATTTCCTCCTCAATCCAGCAAATACTGGATCTAACAACCTGAACATTAATGTGTCATCAGATGGTTACCTTCTGCTGCATGCATTTGAACACTTGGTCCATTCATCAACTCAGTACATTGAGTGGTGTCCCGTTCTCCATATCACAAAAGTTGTGAAGATCGAAGTATTCTGCACTCTTCGTGTTTATTGTCCATTGCTTGCGACGTATGAGGTGGCACAGTAGCGAGGCGGCAAACTCCCGTTTGGTTTTCTTAAATTACGTGAGCCTTCAACTGAGGTAGTGCACCGTCTGTAATGACATAAATGTCAGAGAACATTAAATTCAAACATCCCTTGCTTTCTAAGGACTACATACGCTTTCGTCAACGGAATATAAGAAACTGACAAAAAAACCTTTTCAGTGAGTTTTAGAACATAAATTCCTCATCTGTGGAATTTTCTCGGGTGATTGAACTTCATACTGACTCTCTTAGTGTAATTTGTGGGTATACCTATCTAGGGCAAATAATTATGACACCAGACGCGCTCTGAAGGAATGGTGTTCAAATCTCCGTCCAGATTTAAATTTTTCTGGCGAAAACGAGGTGGTAATATCGACAAGGTCAGGGTCGTTACCATCAGTCAACTGACACAGGACTCCGTCTGAAGACGTTGTTCTGGACGAGATCTTAACCTTGCCTTTCCGACCTTTCCATTGTATGATGCAACCAACTCCAGTACACCATTCCATCTACAATATCTGATTAAAAGTGTCCGTACATTCCTGTGCAATGCAGAATTGACCACTACATGTCACGAGAGGTGGTATGTATATTGTGTTGTCAGTAGACAAACTGCAGAACGAGAGACTGTAACCTCCCCCTCACTTATCGACCTCAATGACAGTGAAAAATTAAACCGCGTGTACCTAATGGAAACGAGTAATTTGGAATGATGAATGACTGTCGCAAGCTGATAACGGATTTAGGATTCGCGAATGCTGGAGTAACGTTAACCTGCCATCACGTATAGTGCCAACAGTGAAGTCTGGAGTAGGCCGTGTTCAAATGGCTCTGAGCACTATGAGACTTAACTGCTGAGGTCATCAGTCCCCTAGAACTTTGTTGTTGTTGTCTTCAGTCCTGAGACTGGTTTGCTGCAGCTCTCCATGCTACTCTATCCTGTGCAAGCTTCTTCATCTCTCAGTACTTACTGCAACCTACATCCTTCTGAATCTGCTTAGTGTATTCATCTCTTGGTCTCCCTCTACCATTTTTACCCTCTACGCTACCCTCCAATGCTAAATTTGTGATCCCTTGATGCCTCAGAACATGCCCTACCAACCGGTCCCTTCTTCTTGTCAAGTTGTGCCACATACTCCTTTTCTCCTCAATTCTATTCAATACCTCCTCATTAGTTATGTGATCTACCCATCTAATTTTCATCATTCTTCTGTAGCACCACATTTCGAAAGCTTCTATTCTCTTCTTGTCCAAACTATTTATCGTCCATGTTTCACTTCCATACATGGCTACACTCCATACAAATACTTTCAGAAACGACTTCCTGACGTTTAACAAATTTTTCTTCTTTAGAAACGCTTTCCTTCCATTGCCAGTCTACATTTTATATCCTCTCTACTTCGACCATCATCAGTTATTTTGCTTCCCAAAAAGCAAAACTCCTTTACTACTTAAGTGTCTCATTTCCTAATCTAATTCCCACAGCATCACCCGACTTAATTCGACTATATTCCATTATCCTCGATTTGCTTTTGTTGATGTTCATCTTATACCCTCTTTTCACGACACTGTCCATTCCGTTCAGCTGCTCTTCCAAGTCCTTTGCTGTCTCTGACAGAATTACAATGTCATCGGCGAACCTCAAAGTTTTTATTTCTTCTCCATGGATTTTAATACCTACTCCGAATTTTTCTTTTGTTTCCTTTACTGTTTACTCAATATACAGATTGAATAGCATCGGGGAGAGGCTACAACCCTGTCTCACTCCCTTCGCAACCACTGCTTCCCTTTCATGCCCCTCGACTCTTATAACTGCCTTCTGGTTTCTGTACAAATTGTAAATAGCCTTTCGCTCCCTGTATTTTACCGCTGCCACCTTCAGAATTTGAAAGAGTATTCCAGCCAACATTGTCAAAACCTTTCTCTAAGTCTACAAATGCTAGAAACGTAGGTTTGCCTTTCCTTAATCTATTTTCTAAGATAAGTCGTAGGGTAAGTATTGCCTCATGTGTTCCATCATTTCTACGGAATCCAAACAACTAGAACTTAGAACTACTTAAATGTAACTAACCTAAGGACATCACACACATCCATGCCCGAGGCAGGATTCGAACCTGCGCTCGTAGCGGTCGCGCGGTTCCAGACTGTTGGGTCTAGAACCGCTCGGCCATAGGCCGTGTCACGGTACGAGGGTGTTTTTCATGGCTTGGGTATGGATGGTCCTCTTATTACACTTAAGAAACCGCTAAATGCGGAAGTATATGAACACATTTTAAAGCATTGTGTACTGTCTATAACAGAGGAACATTTCGTAGACGATGATTATTTCAGTATGACAAAGCATCCTGTCAGAAAGCAGCATCTTTAATGCAATGGTAGAATTTACTGCCTGCCCAGTCCCTACCTGAACCCAATGTAACACCAGTGGGATGAGTCAGAACGTAGACTTCGCTCCAGATCCCAGAATTCAATAGCTTCCCTTCCCTTCCCTTCCCTTCCCTTCCCTTCCCTTCCCTTCCCTTCCCTTCCCTTCCCTTCCCTTCCCTTCCCTTCCCTTCCCTTCCCTTCCCTTCCCTTCCCTTCCCTTCCCTTCCCTTCCCTTCCCTTCTTTTGGCTCTTGAGGAGGGATGGGCTGTCATACCTCCACAGAAGTTCAGACACCTCACTGAAAGTGTCCTCCAGGAGAGAGAAAGTTCACAAAGGCGAAGGGTGGACGCACCCCATATAAATGTCTATTAACGGCATTCTGTATACTTTCGATCATATAGTTTGTATTGCGTTGTTACTAACTAGTCACTGCCCATATCAGAAAAGTTGTTACGAGTTATTACGTTCCCGACTTTCGTGATAAGGAAGAAGGCTGTTTGTAGTGAAGGGCACCGATTCTTATATTCCATTTGCTAGAAGTACCTCTGACAATCAGACTTTCAGTCCTACTGTCGGTAGAGCAAAAAGCCCTCGACTGGTGTTCATTAGCCGTAAACTCGTCGTTATCAAGGCGGAGGCGGTGTTTATACAAGCACCATCTCGGGAGACGTTACACGCCATCAGGAGTCACAGTACCGTGTGGAGAGACGACGGACGAAAAAAGCAGTAAGGCTGGCTCTGCTGATGAAGACAGAGCGGGCGATAATGCGCGCGAGTTACGACCGCCGGCGCAGCTGCGTGCGGCCCGAGCCGCGGCCGCGGCGGCGGCTGCTTGCGTAACGAGCACGCCCCTGCTTCCTGTGTGGCGCCCACTGGCGGTGGCTGCGTAGGGCGGCGCAGCGGGCGAGGCATGCGAGCCACTGCTCCGAGAAAAGCGTTGGCCCCAGACTGCTTCCAGTGACGTCACAGCCCGAGTGCTCAGAGGCGACGACGTTAGCGCTTTCTGTTGGAAATTTCCGCACAAAGGTACAAAAATGGTTCAAATGGCTCTGAGCACTATGGGACTTACCATCTGAGGTCATCAGTCCCCTAGAACTTAGAACTACTTAAACCTAACTAACCTAAGGACATCACACACATCCATGCCCGAGGCAGGATTCGAACCTACGATCGTAGCGGTCGCGTGGTTCCAGACTGAAGCGCCTAGAACCGCTCGGCCACACCGGCCGGCACAAAGGTACAAACCATTATGAATTGTGCATTTCATGCAGATACATTTACCTGTAGACTATTGCTAATGAACCTGGTTCCTACCGCCCACTAGAGGGCACCGCAGCTTTCATGGATGACGGTAGGTGTTTTCAATACATTTTTATTAGGTTTTTATAAAATTTTGACATAAAATATTCCGTAAGTGGTCATTATTGTATGCTCTGACTTGCTGTAATTGTACTTTTGTAAACTGTATAAAGTAAAATTACTTCTCTGCTTTATAAGTCACCGGTACCATCGAACAGGGGCGGTTAGAAAATTTTACTACTAATAGAGATACAAAAAAGAAAGTGTGCAGTTGTTATAATAAAAGGTTGACTATCCCTGCTGTAGACGAAGTGAGAAGGGCGAACAAAAACTATAATAAGCACTTTTCACTAATATTACTTTAATCACAACTCACCTTCAATGCGATTACTTATTCATTTTCGAGCCGCTATGAAATATGGAACCTTGTAACCCTATGTAATGTGAAAAATACATCTATTGTGTCATGTGGTTCAGAGAACTAAACGTTCATGAGGGACACCCAGAAAGGAAAAGGCACATCACGTCAAAGAAATCTGCATTTATTTTGAAAATAATATTATCTTCCAACTACATTTTTTACAAGGCAGTTGTTCCTGATTTTCAAACAATTGTTTCTGAAAATGTTTCTCAAAATGCGTCTTGTATTTTTTGAGTGATTCTTTCACATATTTACAACATGTCTCAAAAAAGAGAGTATAGTCAACTTTCATTTCCAGAAGTTGTTTAAAAGCTTCTCTATGATTTGTACTGATTAAGAATGAAGTTTGAGAGACGTCAGATGTAATTGCATAAAACAATTGGTATTTTCAACGAGAATTTAAAGTATTAAATCAGATGGCTGCTTTAAGGAATTTTCCAGGCTTGAGTAATGTCACTGTATCGCTCCCACTGAATCCATCAATATTGGCAACAAGTGTTTTATTTTTGTCGCACCCATTAATGAATTTTAATAACGGATGAAATAACTTCTATGTAGCACAATATGTTTGAGTCATTGTATGTCCATGAACCTATTCTACATGGCTAATATATACTTGTCTACTAGCTGTTGTGTAAGAATTCAGTGTTAGATGCGTTCCAACCAAGTTCCTAACCAGTGTTATACGCCTCTCCAGTAACAGCTATACAATGACGTTCTCTGAACTGACTTTTCATATTATTCTGAGGAAAATATCATTGAAGAGCGTGTTCACTGTACTAAAATATGACTTTTTCTAGGCTAATTCTCTTGAAGCTGATCTCTCTGTGTTCCTGTCAGGAGTATGTCTATGGGCACGGGTCTTAATTTTGCAAGTAATATCTACTGATTCCAAAATTATGAATGTTCAATGTATCACTGTGAAATAAAATACATTGTCTCCATTGATATCTTATGTATTTCCACCTCATCACATATAAAATTGACCAACTTTAAAGTCATTGTCCATGAACTACTAATTCCGATTATACACTGTATACTCCTTACTATGGCACCACAAATAATACTTGATTTCATTACACGACGACTTCCAGCCAGGTGGCAACAAGAAGCAGTACAAAGGTTATATCTGAGGCAAATTGGTTTCGTTGATTTACGTCGTCGTCAAAGACACTGTTTCGATCTACGGGTGCATAATTTACAAAACTTAGTAAAAATAAAGTAATAAATTTTCAAGTTAAAGCTTAAAAATTACTGTAATTACATATAATATAAATAGTTAAGCGTGAAATAATTAATTATATATGAAAATGTCGAGACCTACTTATCGTAGTTTTAAGAATGCATACATTAGATGATAAACCACAGATCTCATTTTCAACACTCATTATATTCAATTTGTTTTTAGAGTCTATGATCTACGAAGGTAATTCATTATAACATGCAACATACATTTTTCTGTGACGACCAAATTTACTGTCTAGCAAGGGCATCTATTTTAAATGTACCGAATAACAAACATTTGCAACCTACGAAAGTTTAGTTCAAATGGTTCAAATGGCTCTGAGCACTATGGGACTCAACTTCTGAGGTCATCAGTCCCCTAGAACTTAGAACTACTTAAACCTAACTAACCTAAGGACATCACAAACATCCATGCCCGAGGCAGGATTCGAACCTGCGATCGTAGCGGTCTCGCGGTTCCAGACTGCAGCGCCTAGAACCGCACGGCCACATAGGCCGGCACGAAAGTTTAGTAATTTTCATGTACTGTTGGTTACGTCAGCTTGTGGACAATTTTCTCACGCGAGGAAACAAATTCGGTTCTAATGAAGCTCAAACGTTAAATGGTTACTAAGAGCGCGGAATCCACAGTCACAGCCTATGCGATTACGACTCGCCCACGTCCTATGGAATTTGACGCAGGATTCGCCCTGGACCAGCACCGGCTTCGTGACGTCACGCAGGCTGCCTGTCGGTTGTCGTAGGCTTTATATCTCGTAGGCTACGCACTGGGTCAAATGCTGTGCCTGCCACCAGGTTCCTCGTAGCCCATGGAACACCTTTTCTATTTGCAGGAGCCATGGTAAGACATTTTCCTCGCGTTCGGGAGGACAGCGGTTCAAATCCTCGCCTGCCCTTTCAACTTCATATTTTCCGTGGATTCCCTAAAACGCTTAATAGAAATACTGAGCTGCTTCCTTTGAAGCAGACGTGGCCGAATTTCTTAGCGAGTCCGAATCTGTTCTCCGTCTCTGATGACCTCGTCGTTGACGGGACGTTAACTTTCTTTATTTCTTAAAGAAGTATAGCAACCGTCCACTTTTATACAACCTTACGTATACCAAGGCGCGATCTTACCGTGAACGCGGCAATGCAGTCGACCAATAAGTTAGTTGTATTAATGAAGATACAAGTGTATTATATTATGTCTCCATGCTCGTCGTCAAATATGTGGAGTCTAGGAATCCTAGATACTCGGTTCGCTAGACAAAATAATTCACGCAAATCGTATTAATGAGTTTTATTACAAAATGAATAGATATAATATTTAGCTTTGTCAAAGGCAAAGGGCGACATACAATGTAATCAAGCTTCTTCATTATAAACAATCCTAAGTCGCTATATGCAAGTGCCTAATCTTGAAGCTGTTATTCAGTTTGGTCGTCGCCAGTCGGTCGCGGCGCTTATGTCCTCTCCACATAGGGGCCGCTGCTGCCGCGTTGTCGTCCTGGAGAGGGTTCGGTCAGTGATCGATTGGCTGACGTCTTCTCACAGCCATCTCTTCTCCATCGTTCCCGACTGGCGTGCCGGCGCTGGGCTTTACGCGGTAACATATTATGCTAACTGAAGAGGGGCTAAAGCTCGAAACGCATCTTGGCATAAACAAGGCTATGTATAAAGACAAGTTGCATTTTTTCTTCAAGTGTTTTAAATCACAGCCATGGAACGCAGTCTCCATTATCAAGAATTACTATTAATCTTCCTTTTTTCCGCAATGTGGTGTCCCGAATCTGTATTATTCTCATTACTTTATTTTCTTCGCTGGGATTAAATCATATAAACCTTTTTGAAAGACATCATCGCCTTTTACTATTAAAATCATTTACGTACGAAAACCATCTTGTAATTTCGAGCATTAAACCATGTTCTAATGGGAACAGTAAATATTTTAAAATTTTGATATGAGACGAATCACAAAATTTTCGCTGGTTCTATTTAAAAATGGTTACATGGCCGAAATTCTAATAGCAGACTTCATGAATTCGTAATGTTAAATGTCACTATTACACTCGAAACTCCTCCACATTAACTACTTCACTCGCGAAGATTGGTCGAAGAGAATGACTGTCGTTGTGCCTTCGTATAATTCAAAGTTTCTCTAACTATAGGTGATTGAAATTGCCGGACACATTTGTGAGAGCAATTCAGGAGTTTTCCTCAAGCAACAACGAGAATTTCACGCCCTGCACTATAGAGAAATCAATTGTTACTGCAGTGTTCGCCGCTAGAACACGATGACACAAAGAAAAAATGCCAAGGCATCTGACGATGAATTGTTGGTTGTGTAAAGAGAATGTGTCTCGATGTACGAAACTGTCTTTAAGTGGCCCAAGGATTTTTAGCATGTTTATAACATGATGGAAGAGACTCACTAGGTGACTATACAGCTAGATTCTAGAGGAAGCGGAAATTACCAGTGTGCGCATATTGATGCTTAAAGAGCATCGCGTATCTTTTGAATCAACGGTGGAGGAGACGGCTTAGTAAATCTATGTCGATCTTCACCTGAGATCAATTAATTGCTCATGGTACCGACTGTGCAGGTATTTCTATCTGAAATAACTGCATAAAATAAGGCCGTCAGTTTGATATACGTAGCTCTAAGATTCTCCTGAGCGAGTAACCGTGCGCACTTAAATTGAAACAGAAATTCTCTAGCTCAAATGGTGTCTATCCTGTCAAACCTTCAGGATTTGACAGCAATATTGTTATGGTGGATAGACTCTAGAGCTGCAAAATGAGTGGGCGTAACAACACACAATATACTTGGAGAGCTGGTAAAGTAATAGAATTTATAGACAGGAATCCTGGAAAAAGCTGATTTTACTCGTAATGCATTTTCAAGCAGAAATTATAAGATAAAAAGACACAGAAATGCGATGAGCTTGGGAGAAAATAGACGAATAACTGCTCGAGTGTTTTGCCACACACGGAGAGTTTACCTTCATAATGCAACGAGGGTCGCTGTAGCGGCAATGATAGTGCCGCATAGATCCGACGTCGGAAGCGGAGATAGCTCCACGACACGTCTGCTCTCTAGCACTAGTAAAGTCATTGGCATTGTTTACAGGGAGACCCAAAAGGCAGGTTCAGCCGCTAAGTCAGAAAGGGTTTTCTTCCACTCCGCACAATGGCTCCTTTCCTTGCAGATATTTGAGAGTTGTTTTGTATATGTATTTGTGGAGTGTAGTGGATACGTGTTTAGAGTGGTGCAATGTTTGTGCTGTATAATAATAGAATGGAGAGTGTGAAACCCGGTGCCCGAATGTAACCTACTCCTCTGTAATAGCACCAAGAGGACCGCCGGGCTTGATGTCACTATCCGACTGATGGATTACCATCAACAGATCAACAATGTCACATGCTCTCACTCCATGAGACACTGCGGAGACGTTTAATTGAGGATGCTGGCACAAAGAGCTATACGCCATCATCTCTCCTCCCCTTGCCGGTCAAAGACTGGCACTGAAAGTTTCATTCACTATTAGGATTCGAACCACCTTACCTCTTGAATCGAACGCAACGCGCAGGCGTGCGTTAGCGACCTCGGCTACGGAGACGGGTTCTCTTACCACTGTCTGTCTACAAGTGATCTCATGTTCCGCCTCCAAAAACCCTTGGCCTTTGTTTGGTGGTTGGCACTGTCCGTGTTTCCAATTCAACTGGTGTTGTAGGCACGATCCTTCTACAGGAACAACAGAAGTTCCTGTGTGTGTTAAGTTCCCTGGGAAGGTCTATTTTGCACGGGATTTTAGACTGACAATATCGCTGTCGTCTTCGCTAAGTTTGAACTTAACGGAATCTATCACTTTCTGCCTCAAGAAGCGGCCATTGGACAACAGTGACCCAACACTCGACCATGACCCATGTCTCGCTAATATGTACCATGTTCCTATGTCATCTCCCTCGCTCACGTCATCGACAGTTTCAAAAAACGTATCTATAAATACCTAACACTGCTTCACTATCACGTGTCGAGCTTAGAAGAGGAGTGGCCTACTCATCACCAATTTTATACAAATTTTTAATACATGCATGATAGAAGTGCGAGCTCCAGGTGGCCAAGCATTCAGAGAAAATAGCATTTTTGACGCGGCTCCTCCACGGTATCAGCCACTTCCGTTAGCGTTGTTCTAAGACAGCGGTTGGCGCGGAACGGTGATCCAACGGTAATCCCAAGGTCTTGTGGTCGAGTTCATATGCCGAAACTTCTTTTATTTTTCAGTATTTATTTTACTTACAACGCAAATAAACTGAAATAATGTTCAGTCAATTGTATTTATTGACATTTTCGTAAAAGGCATGAGAAGAAAATGCAAAGAAAAATTTGGGATTGGAAATAAATTTCCAGGGAGGGGTTATAAGCCCATATCCGAAATTCGTATATAAACTTAGATACTTTCACTATTTTGCACATAATTTACACATGCTGGATGTTCATCCTAAAACAGGGGAGACAGTAATTTTCTCGGAATCTTGCAAACTTTATAAACGTCACGTTTTTACAGTTACATGGTTGTTTTAAAATTTCTATAAAAAAAAACAGACTTGGTTTACATTCATAAAAGGTTCGCTCTCATCGCTCAGTCTGGCAGAAAATCACGCATGACGCACTATTTCGCCAAAGTTGGGCGTAGATAGCTGGTTACGTACAGTGGAATGTCTTTTTATTTCTTTTTCTCTCTCGATGAGATAAGAGCAGTTTTGATGCAATTCTTTATCCGACGATAAAAATAGACATCGCAGGGTTGCACTAATAGAGAGCATTTGGATGGAATCACACTAATACTGTACTATCGCAATCCTTCTATACCTTGAATAGTCTCGTCGTATAATTGTGGATTTTTTTGTCTTCCCCATATATATGACTGGTGTAAGTTTCCTAAGTTTTGACGAAGTAATGACGAATTTCCTGAATTTTGCCGCATATTCATCCACCTTTTCTTAAATCCTCGGTCCAAAAGAGCCAATCCTCTCTTGTAGACATACTAAGACTGTTATCAATAATTTTCCAGAAAGGGTTATAGCATACTGCGCTGTATTAGATTCGCTTACTTTATTCATGTTTTTTTCGTTTATGTGCAGTGTAATTAACATAAAAACTAAAAATAAAGTTTCCGCATAGGAATTTGAATCCATGACCCTCGGATTACCGTCATGTACCTCTTTCGGCTCTGCCATCCGCTGCCTGGAAATTACGCACACTAAGACTGCTCTCGTCTGACCTGCGTCAAAAAATGCAATTTTTTTTTCTAAACTCTTGGCCATCTTGGAGGTCCCGCATCTATCGCTTTCATTTCTAGCTAATCCCTGCATATAATTTTGACGAAATCTGCGATGACCAGTAAGGGCAGTCCCCTTGTCAATGGTGAGGATTCAAAATCTTCATGTCACTACAGTACATATGTGAGTGATGAACAAGTTTTCTGCCGGGTGGAGCTTTGTCTTGTTCACACCATGCTGCGTCTCTGTCAGCCTGACACACAAGCGGCCGACTACTGTGGATGAGTACCGAGTGTATCTCGAGAGCGTCGTGGCATGCTCACATGAAGAGCCATCTTTCTGGCAGTCATTTGGAAGATGACTAAGATTAGAGAGGTGAGGCAGTTTTTCAGTTGCCTAGTGGTAAATTACCCCCATCGGCTGCAGAAGTGTATTTGTATGATGAATACGTGCAGATGGACTAAATCTGGGCCTGTCAGTACTATCTTTAATGGTGAAATGTGAAATTTATGGGTGCGCCTTAGTACGAGTGTGTTACTTGCGTACGAAAGTGCGTCATGCCCATGCGCGGAGCCTGCCTTTCACTGGTGTCTTATTCCTGCTACTGCGCTCATACGTGCCTGATGTTAGCAAGGCAGTGTCAAGGTTGGCGCTAGAGGCACTGCTGAGAACCTCCAGTCTAGGGCTGTGTACCAAAGTACACCCGCAGCCACGTTGTAAAAATAAAATTGTGTAGCATCGTTGGACGGCGGACCATGCAATCTAACTGGAAGGAAATATTCCCCATCTTCATTAACAGTGTCACCTTTCATTGAGGAAATTTGGTTGTTATATAGTAGATGTACATCACCACACTAATGACAGCATGTGGAACTTTAGTGTCATATTTCTATAGTTTACGTCGATATTTGAAGAAATAAGGGGAACACTGGCTGATAGCTTACTTCTCTCAGAGAGTGCCAAAACTGCCGCCGACCTTAACGTTCCCAATCGACTGACAGGTCGTCATCAAATATCGTATATCCCATTCTGAGGCACTGTAGTGATCTCACGGAATTTAAACGAGGATTTCTGCACTATTTCTAGTGTATCAACAATTCCCATTGCTGGTCAAATAATAGCGAAGTAAATTTGTTCATCACTAGATTCTGAAGCAGCTATCTCACAGTCAAGAACCGACGTAGGCCTACCAGAAAGCCTCAACGAATTCCGTCACGAAAGTGGGTAGAACACCTGGCATCTGAGCAGAAGCGATATCTAACACATTGCAACACAGAGGGTTTTATTATAAGTGATAACGGATCAATCTGTAGATCCCTCATCAATCGTCGTGAATAGTTGAAAGGAAACTAATGGTTTTACTCATTTATTCTTAGGCAGTTATTCGTGGGTACTAGTCTATACACATAATCTGATTATAGTCGAAACTGTTTATTACTTACAGTGTTTAGGATATGGTCGCTTGTGGAAGGTTCCGCTTTGCTAAGTTTCTTGAGTTTACGTTAGTGAAAATAAGAGTTCTCGTTGATCAACACAGCTGTTGCCGGCCGCAGTGGCCGTGCGGTTCTAGGCGCTACAGTCTGGAGCCGAGCGACCGCTACGGTCGCAGGTTCGAATCCTGCCTCGGGCATGGATGTGTGTGATGTCCTTAGGTTAGTTAGGTTTAATTAGTTCTAAGTTCTAGGCGACTGATGACCTCAGAAGTTAAGTCGCATAGTGCTCAGAGCCATTTGAACCATTTGATCAACACAGTTCCATATACCCCTTGAGCATTCAAGTATCAGCTTCTAACTTTGTAAAGACAAAATTCCTAGTTCCTTTAACCGTGTTCCTGTCAATTTCTACCTCTAGACCACATGCTGCGATTCTTTGTACCTTGTACCTTATAATGCGCGGAAATATCTTATTATTAGGTTTTGCAGTATACTCGCAGAAACCGCAACTGTGCAGCGGGATGCCTACTTCGCTGGAGCTAAGGGCCGACCCAGTTAACACCTCAGGCCATTGACGCGCATCCTCCTTAGTTCAAAGGAATCCCATTCTGTTACAGACAACTGCACTTGACTTTTTTTAAGCATTTGTATAGCACTCACTCGCAAAATTGTGTCAAACAGCGTGGCTTTTCTTCGTATCCATTTAGATAAGTTATAAACATCCTCCCATCAGCCCAGAAGAGATACGAGTTCCATATTGAAGATCAAAGCTCAGGAAATGACGAACGGGAATTTTGTAAACGATTTACTTCACGGATGAATCGTGTTTCCTACCTCATACTAGACGTGGAACGGGTACCCTGTGCTGTAGTCAAACATTATCGATTCTTTTCGTCTGTTTACAACAGTTACATTACATTTGCTCGTCTTCAGAGCCGCGTGCCAGCCTTTGCACCAGTCATTTGCTGCTGCTTTCCAGAATTTTGAAAAAACTGTTAAGATTCGATTCCGCTGTAGAACACTGATTCGTCCGTGAGAAACTTCAGGGAGCTATTCACTTTACGTTTTATGTTGCTTAGCAGCAAGTGCATAATGATGGCCGGTGAACACTTCCCACATCCACACGATATTACACTTCTGATGAACGACGAATGAAGACGAACGGAAATTTAATAATCGGTACACTCATTTGACAAATTATTTGACCGGTCTTCAAGACTAGTTTACCATACTGAATAAAATTTTATTATCTCTCTCCACATATTTTCAGTTCTGTTACTTTGATTCGTGCATCACTTCATACGCTTCTCGCTAGACTTTCCTTCTCTTTATACTATTTGAGTTTCGCTGCTTCATTTTTTCAAGTGACTGGGAAACAAAATGATGAAAAAGACATCGTCAGCTATAGTGCCATTTTTTTCTATAGAAAGCTACGTCTTGTAATAATATAATATCGCCTTCATGAAAGTATTTTCGCCATTGATTCAAATTCGTTCAAAACTAAGTAAATGGCACTGTTTGTATTCGTTACATATTTATCTCCTTTCCTTGAGGATACAAATTCTTAGACACGTAAGTCCTAAAGAGAAATCTCTTAGAATGACCGCAGTGATATTTCGTAGTAAAAATCTAATTTCTCGAGAGCACGTTATCTTGTTCTATAGCAGTGCTGCAAACCTGCAGTGAGTTTTATCTTATGATACGCTATGTTTGAGTAAATACTACTTTTGTTTTCGCTGAAACCGGGGCGGTAGAGCAAAAATGCGACTTTCATAAAAATGAGCGCGAAAGGGGACCCGTCAAAGTAACGGAAATTAAAGCTTTATCGCCACACCACAATCTCAGAAAGAGACCGTGAAGTCTGAATGAGAAATGGGCCACGTAATTTAATCCTTGGTCCCACGGCGAGGAAATCAATACATCAGCGTTAGGGGCTCGGTGTTTTCCAATTGTTATATAAACCTCTAACGACCAGATAATTGTAATTTATGCTCTTTTAATCATATATGTCATGCATGTATGCATCATGATATCGAGAGGTGACCTCACCCAGCCTCCGTATTTGAAAACAGGTTTAATGCGAGAGCGAGTTGAAGTATATATAAAGTAACTCTTAAAATGAGAGTGAGTGGAAGAGTAGCCCTGTCATAAAACGTAAAATTTATGGTTTCTTTTAATGTTCGCTTCACCATGAAGAATGTACATTAATAAACATTATAACACAATGCTTAAATTCTTTGTGTAATCAGTTCAAAGAAATTTATTGTTTTTCTCGTGAAATCGCTTTAAAACATTAACTCTTCTAGTAAATGTTAGCTTTCATATACTCTAAGATGTAAAATGCATTTCCCTTTGCCGGCCGGAGTGGCAGAGCGGTTCTAGGCGCTATAGTTTGGAACCGCGCGACCACTACGGTCGCAGGTTCGAATTCTGCCTCGGGCATGGATGTTTGTGATGTCCTTAGGTTAGGTAGGTCTAAGTAGTTCTAAGTTCTAGGGCACTGATGACCTCAGAAGTTAAGTCCCATAGTGCTCAGAGCCATTTTTGAACCTTTCCCTTTCGTACAATTGTGGATTTTTTGAATTTGAATCTGGACGTAACGTAGAAATAGAAAATGATGACCAATCGAGCGGCGACGTTGGATAATATGTTCGGTTTGAATTATTTGAGCTTAGCGACCTGAAGAAAATTACTGTAGCATAAAGATGAAAGAATTGTAACATTCGTAGTTAAGTTTACATGTAAACCTCAACAGAATTTTATATCGTATGTAACACTGTGCGTCGTACGTTACTGTCAGAAACTTCTATAACGTAATTCTTTGGCATTACTTTTATGAATGTCACATATTGGGTTCTAGTTTCGTGACGTCAGACACAACTAGAAAAGATGTTCGATATCTCAGGCGGTCTTAAACTGCATTTTCCTTTAGGACCAAGCGGGTGAAAGATATAAAGAAAAGATTCCAACCCAGAGCAGTATTCTGTAAAGATGAGGAGGGAAATCTGATAGGAGGAAAATATCAGATTTTAGAGAGATGAGTGGAGTATTTTAGTGAACTATTGAACACAGAATCGGAAAACGAAGTTGGAGTAGATGCTGCTATGGTAGAAGAGTTGGAGCAGGAAGTAAACAGAGAAGAGTACTAGGAAACAGTAGAGGAACCTACACTGGAAGAAGTTAAAGCTAGTATCAAGCTCCGGGGGAAGACAGTATTACAGCAGAAATGATAAAATATGGTGGAGAAAAACTAACAAGGGTTTTGCATGAGATTGTAGTGGAAATGTGGCGGAAGAAAATATTCCGGAACACTGAAATACAGCAGGATACTGCCCAATACATAAAAAGACATGACAAAGCCGATAGTGCAAATTATAGAGGAATTGCGCTGTTCTGTATAGAATAGTATAAAGTACTGGGAAAAATTATGGCGGGCCGACTCAGTACATGTGTAGAAGAGTATCTAGGAGACTACCAGATTTTTACCATCAGACAGATCCTTGAAAAATGTTATGAGTATAACATTGATGTCCACCAGCTGTTCATTGATTTCGAACAAGCTTATGGTAGTATCAAAGCGATCAACACTGGGAGGCAATGCAAGACGCAGGAGTACCCAACAAACTAATAAGACTGGTCCAAATGACTTTGAGAAGAATAGTATGTAAAGTAAAGGTTGAGAGCAATTTATCAAAGGAATTGGGAGTTAAACAAGGATTGCAACAGGATGATGTGCTCTCCATTATTCTGTTTAATGTCTCCTTGGAGAGGGTAATCGAAAGACTCAAAGCGACAGCCTTGGGGAAACACTGTTTAATAGAGTGACGCAGGATCTTTCATATGCAGATGATATTGATTTGTTATTCAGGAGAAAACTGGACCTGGAAGAAAGGATTGAAAAATTAGAAAAATCTGGAGCGGAGATGGGACTGGCAATTAATCAAAGACCCAGTACACGTTAACATCTAGGAAACCGTATAGTGAAGGAGAAAGAAGCATGATTTTGAATGGGAAAGAATTTAGTCGCTGTGAGAGCTTTAAATATCTAGGCTCACTGGTAACTGAGAATAATGATATGAGAGAAGAAATGCATGCAAGGGTTACAGCTGGTAACAGGAGCTACTTGGCACTGATTGAAGTATTTAAAGCAAGACGCTTTAGTAGGAATCAGAAGCTGAGAGTTATAGTACAGTAATAAGACCTGTGGTGATATATCATTCGGAGACGTGGACAATGATGCAAAATGATGAGGTGTTGTTGCAGAGATTTGAAAGGAAGATCCTTAGGAAAATCTTCGGGTCAGTGAATGATAGGGGGTTTTGGCGAATCAGGAATAATGAGATCAGAGAGTTGCACAACAAACCAGATTTCGTGACAGAAGTAAAGAGTAATAGACTACGTTGGTTGGGACATGTAGAAATATTTGTGGAGAGCAGCACAATCAAGAAAGTTAAAAAAAAAAACACGTGGACGCCGTATAAGGGTGTAATATTGTTGCATTAATTTGTTCTGAAGGCGGTGCTGATATTAAAGACCATAAAAGTGGGTTAAAAGCTGTAAGCTATCTGAGGAAGTTAACCTTGCATTACTGCGCAACTGTTTCACCAGGTATCCAGTCTAGCTTACCAAATTCCCAACCAGACTAACATTAATTATAATCTTTTAGACAATTTAAATAAAAAGAAATCAGTTTATATTTGGACATTTATTTTAACATTGATCATTGTTCTGTTAAAATTTCAGCATATCAAACTTGATTCATAACTAAACTGGTGCCTTATTTAGGATTGTGAAAATGTGAGTTTGTAATCTTACGGAACACATCAAACAGGGAGCCATGATTGGGAGACTACATACAACACTGCATTCATAAAATAACACACGAAGAACGTTGAAACATATGCAAGAGGAAATTAACCACAACCAACAGATTCAATTTTCACTCAAAGAAGTTACGTTCGTAGCGCAATCCTGTCCGTCATGAAATTACCACACAGTGGTATGCTAAATTCATACTAACTCTCTGTGAAATCTTCCCGAAAAGAATAGCTGAGGGCTACTTTGATTCTTACACCACATGCTTCACGTGGTCAACTTGGTTTACACAAAGAGTGTAACTCCACAATAATTTTGATAATTAAAATAAATTACATCGAAATGCAATTTACAAAAGAAAAACCTCGAACTGGTTACTATCGTCTTACTATTAACCTGATGGGTCAAACAATTGTATAAGCACGTGGTACTGGTCTCACAAAGTACACCCCACGTGGGTTGAACATAAAGAAAAGTTGCTATATTGGAAAATATTGTCAAGACGAGACGTTATAATCTCACCCACATTCGCATTTAAGATAGATGATCTTAGAGTTACGAATCCTCAACACGTGGTTCCACTTTACTCACAAAGTAGTGACAAAGCAACTACTGGAAGATATTCTAAACTTCACACTCGAATTTCACTGCGTTGCAATTTAAGATAACATAAGATATTTTAGATCTAAACCTGAAATAAAGGTGATTAAATTTTCAGTTAGGCTGAACTTGAGAAATCCATTGTCCTACGGACTTAGCAGACACGCGCTTAGCCGGAGATCTTACCACTTCAAACGCTCGCCGCGGACAGACTGCCATGGCCCGCTACCGTGCGTGCTTAACAGATACAAACGGAAGTGACCAGAGAGGCAGCTTCCTATGCCAACATGACAAGAGACGGACAGGACCATACTAAGAATAGAAACCTCTCTGCTTTTAGAAAGCGTAGCTACCTGTTTCGACGTTGGTCCTACTGTTCTCTAGCAGACAGGCTTGTCTGCTACCATCAAGCATGCAACTAGAAATACATTTGTCCATTGATCCTCTCACACAGAAGGAAAGGGGGTTGACAGTATCTTATCATATACAGTATATAAAAGAAAGTGGATGTAGGTTTCGTATGAGACTGTGTGACATGAATTACATATAAACTGTGTTTTAAAGTGTAGTAGTGTGACAGATCGTTCTTGTTTATGTGTAAAAGTAACACGTTTCACTGCTCAGTCTCCTCCCAGATAGTCAGAAACACCACAGTAAATTTAGAAGAGGAATTTATGCCGTAAATGACAACAGATTTAAGAAATTAACATGAAGGGAATCCAACAGAAACCTTTCAAGGGGCAGACGAAGGACCAGATCGCTAGACAACGTGGAGGAGGACTTGAGAAGGATGGGAGTTAGAAGATGGAGAACCAACGCAGAGAAGAGTGGACAATTGTCCAGAAGGTCAAGGCCCGTGTAGGGCCAAGCAGTAAAGAAGAAGTTGCGCGGCTACCATTGGTTTAATTACCCTCCATCATGCACTCTACAATGATAGCGGAGAATATATGTACGAGGGCTATTTCTTTTTTACAATCTCCTGTCGGTCGCGAATTGGAAACCTCATTGAAAATCGTTCAGCTACACGCTCCAGTTATTTCTCTACATAGTCGCCATTTCGAGACGTAGACATCTGTGGTAGCGTGGTACCAACATCCAATACCCTCGTCATAGAAGGCAGCCACTTGTGATTTTTTCCAGTTCCCTACCCTGGTCTGCAGCTCGTTGCCTGTGCCAAAATCCTGTCCTCATAGCCAGCCAGCTGTTCCTGTGAACGAGGAGATGAAAATCGGAGAGATCAAGTCCGTGGCTGTATAGTGGGAGATCAAACACTTTCCAACGAAAACGCTGCAGGAGCGTCTTTGCTTCACCTGCAGTGTGCGTCTCAGAATTATCATGAAGAAAACGCATAATAATTAAGTTCATGTAGATTGCATGAAATCAGGTGAGAAATTATTGTTCAACGCATCTTTACGAGCTCACTGTGCGCTCACGACAGTAAAGTGCAACGTGACGCGATAGACGGGCGTAATAGAGACACAACGCAACACTTCCACACGGAACTTCACCAGATTACACTATATATTGGCCACGACACCTTGGTAGATCACTACACTCTGGTCTCATGCTAGCCCGTGCCTCCCATCTGTTTGTGTCGATTCCAAAGCTCTCCATATCTCGTTTACAGGAGTCCTTGAACCTCAATACAGGACGTCCTACAGGTCTTCTGGCTATAGAGATATCTCCAAGCATCACCTCACGTGGTAATCTGTCAGGATCCATACGGTGGACGTGTTGCAGCCAGCGGAGTCTTCTCTGCTTCAATATAGCTGAAATACTGATGCAGTTAGTTTTAGATAGCACTGCTTCGTTGGTCACTCGGTCCTTCAACGTTACTCCGTGGATGGATCTCAGGCACCGCATGTGGAAAGCATTAAGGCGACGTTCTTGTTTGGCCTAGGTAGTCCGTGTTTCCGATGCATACAAAAGGATGCTGAGGACGCAAGTTTGATATACAAGAATTTTGGTGGTCAAAGAGAGATTTTGTTTTTCCAAACACGTGTAGAGAGTTTGCCAAAAGTTGTCGCAGCTCTTCCAATGCGAGCATCAATTACCTTGTCAACAGATATGTATGGTTCTATAGTACATCCAAGATAGCAGAAGTTATCTACGACTTGCAGAGTAGTGCCATCTAGTGTGATATTCGGCTTTGTGTTAGCACCCTGAACCATAATTACGGTCTTACTGCTGTTAACACTCATCGAGAATAGGTGGCATGCGTGACTAAATCTTGATACTAGCCCTTGCAGCTCTTCTGCGGAGTTCGCAACAATTGCAGCATCATCAGCATACAGAAGCTCACGAGCGACTATCTCTTAGCGCTTTGTCTTACTCTTCAGAAGATTGACATTGAAAAGCCTTCCATCTTTCCTAGTATGCAGATGTACTCCAACACTGCAATTCTCGAAAGCCACTTGGAGCAGACCCGAGAGGAAAATTCCAAAAATTGTAGGTGCCAACACACAGCCTTGTCTTATGCCACAGTTCATTCTGAATGGTTTAGATGTACTGCCATCGAAGATTACAGAGCCATGCATATTGTCGTGAAAAGATCTTATTAAAGACAGCAAAGTTAGGAGACATCCAATTTTTTCCAATATGCTGTAGAGTCCCTTCCTACTGACGGTGTCAAAGGCTTTGTTGAGGTCGACAAAAGCCACATATAATGGCACTCCGTGTTCGCGGCACTTCTCTTGTAGTTGGCGCAAGGTGAATACCATGTCACTTGTGGATCTGCCAGTTCGAAATCCACACTGTGACTCAGGGTAGATCCGAGCAGCCAAGGTTTCCAGTCTCTTCAGGATTATCCTTGCATACGCCTATCCAGCAATGCTCAAGAGAGATATTCCTCTATAGTTGTTACAATTACCTCTGTCGCCTTTTCCTTTATAGATTATTACTATATTTGCATCTCGCATGTCTTGAGGTACTGTGCCTTCTTCCCAGCACTGCAGTAGGATTTGATACAATATCGGCAAAACGCAGTCAAGTTTGATGATTTCTGCTGGTAAGTTATCACGGCCTGTACTCTTGCCTAGCTTTAGACTTTTAAGTGCGAGTTTTAATTCGTCAACAGTGGGAGGATCATCAAGCTCAGACATAACAGGGTAAGTTGGTATACCCAAAGCTTTCTTCAGATTACACTATGGTTTTAATTTCGTGGCCGATTGGAGGTTGGGGAAGAAAAGCCGTGTAGAAGCAGATGTGGAAGAATGGAGAAAGTGGTAGGATGTTCATCTCTGTACTGCTCGGATCTTGCCTCTTAGAACGTGGAAACTGGAACGGGAATTTTCCTTCAGGTACTGTACCCCCAAAGATAAGACTTATTTCGAAGCTTTAGTATTCCGAAGTCAACCAACAGGCAGAGAAGATAATCACAAAATATTTCTCACTAATCAGCAGTGCTGAATTTCTTATACCTCAATTTTCGGGATAAAAGCGTAACTGATTTATCAGGACAAATTAAGAATAGCATAGTAGCAGTGGGGTCTGATACGCGGTACGCGGCGCTGTAAAATGTTTCCAGCGGGACAGCACTCTTCTGGTGACTGGTAAGGCAGTCTTAGGCCGCGGTGACTCAGCAGTGGAGAAGCCTAAATGAGCGCCCAAGGCAGTCATTACGAGTAGGTGCGTCTAATGCGGAGCTCGCTAAAGTGGGCTGCCTTAACATTAAAACGCGCCGCGCATCCGTGTGAACGGCGGCGCCGGCGGCGGAGCGCAGTAAAGGCGACGCGCGGCAGGTGCGGTCTGTGTGGGGGGAGCGGCTCAGGAAGGCCGCCAGAGGACAGACAGCAGACAGGTAGCAGGAGGAAAAAAGTTGCCGAATGTACTTCTGCTGCAATAGTTAGGAACACGAAAAACATGGGGTGTGTCGCCTGAGAGACTCCAAATCACTGAAGAAAATAAAAAAAAAAAAAATTGTATAAAAAATGAGCTATAGTCGTCTTACATTACTATATGCGTGTCTTGTATCTTAATTCCGTTTATTGCATGTGACAGTAATGCGGGACTGTAGAGCACAGTGATACTTTTGTGCCTCTGTAAACGTTTGGGGAGATAAAACAGCGACTGCTTTTGAAAATAGTACTTTTTATCAATGAGTATGTCGCTACCGACTGATTATTTACAAGAGTGGGTTGGAATGAATTCATGTATTTGTTAATCTACAGTCTGATTCAGTGAAGTAATTGCCTGGAAGGAGAGGTCAACAGATTAATGTGCTGTGTCCAAGGGTTGTTTTTACTGCTTTTTGGTTTTCGGCTGAAGATATAAAATCTTTTTGGTTTAAACACTAGAAAATCCAGTATGGAATAATGACAGTATTATGAAAAGCCTAGTTGCTACTCACCATATAGCGTAATGTTGAGTTGCAGATAGGGACAACAGAAAGACTGCCAAACAAAGCTTTCGGCCAAATAGGCCTTCATCAAAACACACACACACACACACACACACACACACACACACACACACAGCGAGTCTGTGTGTGTGTGTGTGTGTGTGTGTGTGTGGACGCGCACGCGGTGTGGGGGGGGGGGGGGCTCTCCAGGGCGCGGAAGCAGTAGAGGGAGCATAAGAATTTATCAATTGAATAATAAGAACTGTCCACCAAAAGTGATTTCACTTTACTGAAAAACTTTCCAGAGTCGAACAGCATCATCAGTTCATTGGACTGATGGCCAGTTTCTTTTGGCTGACCAATGTATTCCTTTGTGTGACAGAGTAATATGGAGCCAAGAATAATGAGAAGCGCCGGCCGGAGTGGCCGTGCGGTTCTAGGCGCTTCAGTCTGGAACCGAGCGGCCGCTACGGTCGCAGGTTCGAATCCTGCCTCGGGCATGGATGTGTGTGATGTCCTTAGGTTAGTTAGGTTTAAGTAGTTCTGAGTTCTAGGCGAGTGATGACCTCAGAAGTTAAGTCGCATAGTGCTCAGAGCCATTTGAACCAATAATGAGAAAAAAATAGCAATTCAGCTTCAACTAAAGCGACCAGAAGGTCTGATTTGACAGCGACAGTTTCCACAAACAACTTTTCACATTTCTAGCATTGTAAGAGTACCTGTATATTATTTCAATATCGTATCCTTAATCCAACATACCATGACGCGTCGTATTATGAAATGTGTTTCTACCCCCTACTTGATGATAGGTTAAAGTCAGAGATAATTATAATGCTTCGCTTTGTATAATTGTAGTTATACAGTAATTATGAATGTGCTTATGATTTAGGCTGTGTTTGTTATATTATCATTTGCTGCCTACTGTTCATATCGTTGTAAGCTTAAATAATGTGTAAAAACTGAAGAACATTGTTGCATTCCGAGCAGTGAGCAGTTACAAAATTGTTTCCAGCTTCGACTCCAGTCCAAGCTTCGACTCTCAGAAATCTGGTCACTTTACTTTAACGGCTTGCCGCCATTAGAAACAGATCAAAAATTGAGGTCATATTTATCTCTATTAGTGTGTGAATGCAAAAAGGAGCTTCAGATTATGACTGACTGTTGACAGTGCGAGCTCGTATTCTGATACTGCCTCAGATAGAACTATTTGATTAGATGTTTGTCTATCAGAGATTTATTATACAAGCTGAACAAAAAGCCGTC
Organism: Schistocerca nitens; assembly: GCF_023898315.1. Classification (NCBI taxonomy): domain Eukaryota; kingdom Metazoa; phylum Arthropoda; class Insecta; order Orthoptera; family Acrididae; genus Schistocerca; species Schistocerca nitens. Next base: position 373,991,517 of record NC_064614.1, on the reverse strand, counting down.
GGATTTCAAAACCTACCAGGAGACAAATGCCAGAAAGAAGTATCCACCTTCAATATCTTTTTACATTAAAGAATACGTAGTTGAAAAATATACAAAAAATTAAACATTTTTGAAACTAAGTACCTGAAATGTGATGTACCTACGCAGATAGTTACTTCATAAGGTCGGCCTCGTTTCCATTATAGGTTCGACGTTTCAAATATACTGCCGCCATAGTTTCTCAGGTATATTCAATCATATATCTTCTTGAGGAGCAATCGCTCTTGATAATTACGTCGTAATTTGACTTGTAGCACTGATTGGCCTCATTTGTAGAGCTTGGCGCCTCTAATATACTTGTATTTTTATGTAAGACGTCGGACTCCTCGGCGGCTTTTTTTCTTTAAGAAGTGAAGACATAATACGCACAGCTGAACCGCGCTGCCCGGACCGCAGAGGGCAGCAGATGCTGCGTCCTAATACGGCAGAAGCGACTTCACGAAAAAGCCGCCTGGGCCCCATTACAACTGAAGCACGCAGGCGGCGGGCGGCGGCCGTTCCTTCACATCACCCGCGGCACTTTCTAAATAAAATACTTCACGCGATATTTATAGGCGCCATTATACATGCAATCCGAGCAGAGAGATAGTTATGGAAATTACGCCCGGTAACGCGATCGCGCGTTATTAATAATGTAACAGACGCTTGTGGGTGTTACGGCGCGTACTTGGGCAGCCGGGGGCAATTATTTACAAAGTCTCAACGGAAGATTAAAACTGAGTGCCGCATTAGAAATAGAAATACGTTTTAAAGTCGATGCCATAACCGGTGTCCCTGGTACATAAGATGACTTTCTCCTTTAAAAGAGAAATATTGTGTAATGTTGCGTTCTAGTTTGGCATCAGGTTCCACCGTAATGCAGTAGCAATAGGCGGTCGAGTGCGATGGCAGACGACGCAAACCTCAGTGGTCGCGTTTACTACGAAGTTCCGAGAGGTCACGATTTAGTGATGTTTAGCCGTAATCTTGCTTCATAGTTGTACCTGCGACCTATTCTCTTCGCCCATCACCATAAATTCTTCTTTGGCTTTTTTAGAATTAAGCTAATGGGAGGAAAAAACTTCTTGTCGTTGAAAACGTTATTTTTGGCTTACTGAGTTCTTTTGTAGCCGAGGAAAGGTACAGCGATTCTCTGGCTTTGCTACTCCCAATATATTTCATATATGATCTATTGCAGCCAAAGTGTGTTGCTGCTTTTGGTTTATACCAATTTCTTTGCTGATTATAGACTGTCCCCATGTATTATCTTCGGTTAAAATTGCTTTAATCACAGCAATGTTATTTCGCTTGTCATGTAAACGTACGTGCGATCAACACTCTATAAATGTTCAATAATAGTCTTGCAACTTTTTTTTCATACATAAAAAAATCAAACACTTCTTTCATTTGTCGTATACAGTAAAAAAATCTTCGAGTCTGCTTAATTATATTATTCACAGTAACGACACAAGACACCAAAAAACTTTCTCGTGTAATCAAATGTACTACTCTCATCGCTGTTATCAGCTTTGTGAATAGACCTGAATTTACGGTTCGACTGATGATCATAGACAAATTTACTTAAAATTTCACATTATTTCATTCATTTAGAGAATACATTTCTGTTTTCTTTAACAATGTGGGTCTGCATTAGTTAAATATAAGCAACACAGCTGAATCTAACAGTATATTCTGCTGTGGGCTGATCGTCTGCTAATCGAATCCGTCACAAAGGAAGCACACGACGCTGGTCTTGTCTGCTCTCACTCGGTGACGTGCAACGGACAAAATAAACACAGTCAAGTACTCTAATTTACTTCTTTGCCCCCAGTACATTAAAAAATAACAAATCATCTTATGTCAACCAGCTCCCCAGCACCTCAGTGCGCCGAAATGTTGGACACACAACCACCACAACTTCGGGTTAGGGATGCGAAGTTTCAAATCTGTCGAGAATATTGTTCAGATTCAGGTCGCACAGACGTATTTTAGCCGTCGTTATTCGTGGAAGACTGTGAGAGATCTGACCTGAGTAGGAACAGCTCGCTTGAATCTTCTAGAATATAACCCGTTTCCGCTCCCGCCACATAAAAAATCTCTCTCTCTCTCTCTCTCTCTCCCCCCCTCCCCCTCTCTCCCCTTCTCTCTCTCTCTCTCTCTCTCTCTCTCTCTCTCTCTCTCTCTCTCTCTCTCTCCCTCTCCCCCTCCCCCTCCCCCTCTCTCCCCTTCTCTCTCTCTCTCTCTCTCTCTCTCTCTCTCTCTCCCCTTTCCCCTTTCCCGTTTCCTCTCTCTCTCTCTCTCTCTCTCTCTCTCTCTCTCTCTCTCTCTCTCAAAGAAACTAATAGCGAAGAGAGCGTCACAGTAATAACTGTTTTTTGTTTCATGAGTAGTAGTTCTGTAAATGTTCACTTACGCTGCTCGTGCTCCTTTTTACATATTTTGAAGAAAACAAGATTTACCGTCGTTGTTAGCAGAGACTGTAGTAAAAATGCTTGGTTTCTCCCTCTCAAGTGGAGTTTCTCGGCTTTAAGAAACCTGCTTTTAGAACAGTGTTTTTGTGATTTCAGTGCATTCATCTCTGCGTTTTTATATGTTCAGTGTTGAATGCAATACCGGTGAGTAAGATTACTCTGGAGCTTTTACAAAATTAATGTGACTGTTAAGAAACCAAATGCAGAAAAAGGTAAAGCATCTTCCGAAAAGTCGTAAACACGCGATTGGTGAGAATGAAACCAAGCATTTTCGCATACAACCTCTACTAGCACGAAGAAAAACCTAATCTCTTCAAAATATGTAACAAGAAGCAGTAAACGCCATAAGTAAATTTTATACATTCATAAGCAAAAGTTGCTTTAATCCATAATAATCAAAACGTAGAATGTTATTATGTACTAATATTTACAGGACCACTAGTGATGGCATGTCAGTAAAATGAAACGCGTCTAACAAACGAAATGCAGTACGTCTGAGGCAGAAAACCATCTGACAATTAACATTTATTGAATTTTTTTCCAGCGTTTCCTTAACTTGCCTTAACGGACTCCAGAGATCCGCTGTTGAAGGACTCGTGTAGTCATCTCAGTTTAGGTTTACGTGGTTTTCCTTTACTCGTTTCTGATCTATGCCGGGATACTTTTCCTTCAACATGGCCATGGTCGATTTCCTCCCTCTCCCTACTCCGCCCCCCCCCCTCTCCCCTCCCCACGTTTTATCCATCTGCGCTGGCGTTCGACAGTGCCGGTAGCGAGATAATTAGGATAGAGCGCAGTTTTGGTGTGTCGAGAGAACAGACACAGCATTCATCTGGGGCAGTTTAAGGAAACACAGAGGATCCCTTCAAAATAAGCGAAGAAAAGAACATACGGAGATCACTGACAAGACGAAGGGACAGGATGATAGGACGTGTATTAAATCACCAGGGGATAACTTCCGTTGTGCTGGAGAGACGCAGAGAGAAAAAAATTGTAGGGGAAGACAGAGATTGGAATATATCCGATAAATAATTGAGGACGTTGCGTTTAATTGCTACTCTGAGGTGAAGAGGTTGTCACAAGAGACGAATTCGTGGCTGACCGCATTACACCAGCCAGAAGACTGATGGCTCTAAAGGAAAATCAAAATGGGTAGACGAAAAGTACTGGAGTCCGGTTCTCCGAAATACACTTCACATCACCCTGTCGCCGGTTGGGATCGTAAGCTTAGTAAATGGGCTTGAAAAAAATAAACATTTGCTTTTAGCAATAGGCAGTGGTCTACTCGCATAAACATTACACTGAAGTTCGGGGAACATAAGCTTGTAATATTATCAATTTTAAAGTAAAATAAAATATGATGTGCGAGTCGATTGTCACACGAATACTTATATCCGCCCTTCTAAGGGAAATACATTTTATTCTACACTCATGTTCAGAAAAAAAAAACCTTGAACGACTAGAGAGAGAACGTTCATATTCACAGGACAAGTACATTAGTATGGCCTGCAGAAATGATTAGATTTCAGTCACCTGTGTTCAGTATGTATCTTGTTGGCTTGTAGGCAAAGGGTCCGCCATGGGGCCTGGTAACTTGTTCCTTGCGTGATGGCATCGACGCGTATAAGACGCGAATGGCGTCCATGCTGCATTCATCCGGTGGTTGGCATTGGGTCACAGCATTGCACCCGTCATTTCACCATATTCCTCCCATTTTCCGCTGGTGACAAGTATGGTGATCTGGCGGGCCAGGGAAAAAGGCTGACATCCTGTGACACAGGAAGGCACGTGTTCGTGCAGCAGCAGGTGGTCGTGGATTGTCTTGTTGAAAAATAGCGTCTTGGGTGTTGTGCAGAAAGGGAATGGCTATGTGTCGCAGAACATCATTCACTTAGGTCACAAAGGTCACAGTGCCCTGGACACGCACCAACTGTGATTCGTGGGTGTACCCGATACCGCCCCACACCATAAGGCCTTGAGTTGGCGCTGTATGTCTTGTGCGAATGCAGTCACTGGGATGCCGCTCCCCCTGCCTGCAGCGAACCAAAATGCGCTCATCATTTTCAAACAAACAGAACGATTCGTCCGGAAACACTATCTGATGCCCTGTCTGTCTCCAGTGACGTCGTTCCCCACACCACTGCCGTTTAGCATGTTTCTGCACACTCCTCGAAGGTAGGCAGAAAGGTGGACGACGTGCACGTAACTTATGCCGTAATAGACGGCGACGGACTGTCACCCCTGATGTTACAGTGTTCCACTGTTGCACCAGAGCCGAGCAGGACGGAAATCTGTTCTGCAATGCCACTCGGATTAGGTGTCCACCTTCGCGGCGTTTGGTCTGGATGGTGCGACCTGATCCATCTCGTCGTGTTCTACAGCCTTCCATGAACCATTCTGCACACACCCTTTGCACTGCCGAAACATTGAATCTCACACGAGCAGCAATTTCCCAGATGGATGCATCACATTCTTTCATGCCGAGGCCCACGAGGAAGACAGGCCTTGACGCGTGCGTCAGAGCACGTGACACTGCAGGTCTTAAGAGTACGTCTCCGGCGTGGAGCGAGTAATTATTTCAGACGATTTTAATAATTCTTAAGTGCGCTTTTAAATGCGTGCAAGTTCTCGACAGCACACGACAAAATTAACACCTTTATTTGGTACCTTTTCAATTACATATGAATTTCCTGTGGGCCCTGCACGGAGTCGACCGTTCCCGAAGTGAGGCGGACAAGCCTGCTAGTGCGACGTCACTAGTTAGTTTCAGCGCTCGCATGTCTCGTTGGCCCATCTGTCACGCCAAAAAATACGCCCTCTTTCAAACTCATTGATTTGATCGTACGGTTCGCGCATACGTCTGCGAGGCATCCTGCACGTCTGCTGTAGTCACACTGACCCATTACGTTCGCTTCATAGCGCCAACGAGAGCCGCAGGCACAATTTACCAGTAGGTGGTGTTGCGCCGCGATATCGATGTTGACCTTGAACCCGCGGGCCAATATAGTTCAAATGTTAATGGTTCAAATGGCTCTGAGCACTATGGGACTTAACTTCTGAGGTCATAAGTCCCCTAGAACTTAGAACTACTTAAACCTAACTAACCTAAGGATTCAAACCAGCGACCGTGCGGTCGCGCGGCTCCAGACTGAAGCGCCTAGAACCGCTCGGCCACTCCGGTCGGCTCAAATGTTAATCATTTCTGCAGAACATACTAATTTACATGTTCTGTGAATATTAACGTCCTGTCTGTAGTCATTCAATGTGTTCTGTTGTTTCTGAACATGAGGGTATATAGACGAATAACTGAGAGCAGGACTTCTAGTGAATTCAGCAGGGCAATAGCGTCATCTCGAGGTGCTCGTAGGTACTCCGACATGAATCGCACACTACGACTGAGCTTGGCTAGCAGTGAAAGATGTTTATCCTCTTCCGATAGTACTAGGTCATTTCATTTCGAAGGAGGGAGATAAGCCAAGGATAGTGTACGATGGAGCAAGGGTGCACTCATCGCGTGTCTGTTCAGGAGAAACCTCGGCGGGCTAGGTTAGATTTTGCGACACAGTCACAAATCAGTGAAGGTTCATCTTCGAAGTGGATTTTTCAACAATGCTACGATTCTTGTCTAACGCCCGGTCAACTTTTCCTTCGTTTTCGATTTTGTTTGTTCCTGTGGCGGAAGAAGTTTGTGACAGTAATTGCAGTGCTCCTTTACAGGCTGTACATACTTTTGGACCAGCACTATGTGACCGATTTTATTTTATTTTTATTTATTTATTTAATTTTCTGAATCATAATAATTTAACACTCTTATCTCGGAATGTTGTCTGAACTGAAATAATTCGTTATACAAGTCATTAATAAATGAATAAATGCAATATTTCGCTTTTCTAATTTTTAACCGCAGATCTGTTTGTACTCTTGTAAAGTACGGCATTAAAATTTTTAACTTCGGCACTACGTTTTTATAATTTTGTACCAGCTCGCAAATGGGACGTGTAACATCGGCTTAGACAGCCACATCCGTGGCAGCGACTACAGTTTATGCCATCGATATCTGTAAATGCAAACATGAAGTGCAGAGTTTAATATCAGCAGTGCGGAACAATTTTCACCTATACGCCGTGACAACTGTGTGCTACGTTGCCGACTGACACACTTTTATTACGTATCCGATGGACGGTGCAGTAACTGGCGCCAGGACGCGGTAATTAAATGTTTACGAACATCAATAAAACGCGCTCTGCCAGGTCACGTAAACAAGTGCAGGAATTCCTTCCGGTCGGCATTAAAATTTAACACTCGGGGTGAGGCTGCACCGCGCCGCGACGGCCGCGGATCGACCGTGGCGCGACCCGCTTCTGCCTCATAACGATTTCCTTTAGCGGGCCTCGCGGGAAAGTAATTGCAGCCGACGTCATCCTGTCACGCGTCTTTTGTCACAGGATGGTCCTCGGCCCGGAAGCCGCCTCGCCTTGCGACTAGCCGAGAAACTTGATAGGAACACACGTCTGCAGCCAAAGGCGAAAACAGCCCTGCGAAAGAATGAAAATGCGTTCGCCCGTCATGCACGGTGCTTCTTACTCAAGAATAACTGACACAATTGGTACCGTGTGATAGCAAGATAACACTCCCCTCCCACGTCCCAATAATGTTAAATATCCCGTTCATAAAAGAACCTTCAGTGGCGCAATAATGACATTGGAGAGAGGAAACGGCTGCAACATTCTTAATGTAATCGCTCCAAACCCACGTGGAACGGTGTAGGAAAAATGGTGGAGTGGCCGAAAATTTGCTTCCTTCAAGATTATATAATCTCGTATTATCAGAAGAGGATAAACCCGTCCGCTGCCAACCCTTCTCGAGCGTAGTGTAAGAGTTTTGTCGGAATTTTAGATGATGCTGTTGGCCTGCTAATAAAGTGGGATTTCGTAGCCGAATTTACTAAAAGTCCTGCATTCTCTGTTATTCTTCGGTTTAGAATAAAATAAGTTAGTCATTGGAATCATCGTTACTAAAAAAAAGTTACCTCTTTTATTTATCCGCCAATTTCTAGTTACAGTTGCTATTTTACAGCTACAGTTTGTTTCGAGTCTACTGAAGACGCGGCGGACAGTGTTTTCTACACAATCGCGTACAAATACAACGAAAACAAACTACGTATCAACACTTGTTTATGCCAGGCTGAGAGCAGATTGATAGAGCGAAAACTGACACATTTTATTCGAGCAGGAAGATGCCTGCCTATAGAAATAGAACATTTAATTAATCGTAACAGAGATGTGTGAAATTGTTCATCAGAATACAAGAGTACCACTAAAACACTCGTGTTGTCGAAATACGATCCAAGCTTAATTCATACGTAGTATAAGGGAAAACTACTTCCAGTCACAAATATGCGTGTTTTATTCCATTATCAAATGCATTTCTGATCTTGTGGACCCGTCTTCAGAGGCAATTTTATATACGTAGCTTTTTCGTTTCTTGAGTGAATCGAGCACATTATGAGCGTAATTTTGATAATCACCAATAACAGTTTAAATATCAAAGGAAAGAAAAGAATTCTAAACTACTAGGAGTAAAATTAATTTATTTTAGGAATATGCTCATGTTAATAATGCATAAACCATACACACATAAAAATGGATGTGTGTGTGTGTGTGTGTGTGTGTGTGTGTGTGTGTGTGTGTGTGTGTGTGTGTGTTTGTGTTTGTGTGTGTTCCACACTTCCTCATAAAGCACAGGGCCGATTTCAACCCAACTAGGTATGCACATCTTTTACTGTCAGACAACAATCGCTGTCGGGGTAACAACCACCGACCTAATATATTTCAGGAGAGATGACGTCATAAAAACTACGATCCGTGAAAAAATGCTGCATCATGCATGGAGTTTTAATACATTTATTCTATACTGCCAAGACAGTCCTACAGGCGTGTCAACTTAAGGAAATCCATGACACCTGGCAGTGCTTTTTGTCAACTTCCAACTGCGAAACGCAAATGGCTGTAGGCGAAAATAGTAGCGCTCTGTTGAGTTATGAAGAGTCGCTGCCAAAGAGACGTTTCCAAAATCGTGTTGTAGACACGTGACGCAGCTGAACCTACATAATTGTACATTACACATATTTCTTTGTGCGCCTACATAATTTCAAAGATATTTTCACCAATACATAGAAATGAAATTTTTTCGATATTACGCTGCAATCACGGTTCATTTTTTGTTTCCATTTCTAATAGAAAGTTGGCAAAATTACCCGGACAGTGCCAGATTGTCAACTAGTAAGGGATAAATTAAGCAGTTGGAGGGTATGTGTTGCATAGAGCATCTGAGGGCTCAACTCAAGGGACGTCTCGCGCATGCCGGAACTGTATGGTTCAAATGGCTCTGAGCACTATGGGACGTAACATCTCGGGTCATAAGTCCCCTAGAACTTAGAACTACTTAAACCTAACTAACCTAAGGACATCACACACATCCGTGCCTGAGGCAGGATTCGAAGCTGCGACCGCAGCGGTCGCGCGGTTCCAGACTGAAGCGCCTAGAACCGCTCGGCCACCAACGGCCGGCGGAACTGTATGTTTCTAAAACATTTAGACTCGTATATTTGGAAGATTCATTTGTATTTTCTGTAACGCTGATACACAATTCTTTATTATACGTTTATTTCTTCATATTTAACGCTTTAACGAGCGGGCTTTTTAATAGCAAGTATTTTTGTAGAACGGCTTGAAGGCTTGTGAGCCTTACAGTACATCAAGAAGGCTAGTAAAAAAACTTTTTTTTTTGGCAAATTATTTTCATCACCGGTTTAAAGTTGGTACTTTGGTGAATAGAATAGTACTTTTGAATTGAGTTGTACCGTTATACCAACTGCTTTCCTAATATATTTGTCAGGACAGATGGCATCCCGCAGAAGCCTCACGTGGGACGCGTCAGGACCCCCTAAAAATCTGTACATACCGCGAAAATCAGGACGTCTGGGAACACTACTGGGCCTTTGCCTCTCGTGTGCCACGCAGCTTAGTCGTACTTTGAGACGTGTGTCCATAGTTCTACAGGTAAAAGAAACTTCATCGGATGCCATATGTTAAACTTCCACCATTGTACACGGATTCAATCTTCCAAGTATTAATCCAGTGTACATAGAGATGCAAAGCGATAACTTCATCCTGGAAATGAAAACTAAAATGTAGAGGAGAAAATAGACACAGTAACAGAAAGATCTGGGAAAAAGGTAGTCTGAGTATTTCTCCATAGAAATTAAGCAGGAGACCGATAATGTTTCGAGAATTAGATTAAGAACGGTACGTTATGAAGTGGGATAGTGCGCTGTCTCAACTAAGGTTTTACGACAGTGTGGAGAACATTCTTGGGTGCTGATGATTATGTTACTGCGTGGAACAACAGCAGAAGGAAATCTATGACATTATGTGGGAACTGTGTTGTACATATGCGTTTAATGAAATACTGGAAACTGTCTAGAAGCTGAGGAATGGCATGTCTTCCGGTAGACGTCTTCATGAATGGGGGTGAGGGACTACTAAGTGAATTCTTGTAGTGGTGTTAAGCTCACAGCAAGAACGTAATATTCCGAGGGAACGGCTTATCGCTGAAATGATTCCGGTTTGTTTTGTAATGGAATACCGCAGCTTTGTATGTGGTGTACTATTACGAAGAGAAAAAAACGAGGCAGAAAGAAGGAATTATCTGAACGCGACAGAAATTGAAAGGTATGATGTACATGCGCAGACAAACAATTGAGTACAGTTGCAGAAAAATTCGTTGATTTATTTAAGAGAAAGAGATTCAGAAATTGAGCAAGTCAGTAGCGCGTCGGTCCACCCGAAATGGCACCCCAGACCACCACCCCTGATTTCCGGGCCGTTAAGGCGGGCGACAGTCATGTTGGTACCTCACCCCTTGCCGCGGCGTCTCTAGACATGTCTTTTGGGCTCAGTTTGAAGCAAGACACTTGACTGAAGAAAGTTCAACTCCAGTCAATGATATTCCAGGCCGAAGATATATCTGGAGAAGCCCCGGACAGTGGTGGGATATCAGCCTAACTGCCGCCTTCCATACAACCGGACAGGCAGGAGTGATGGCCTGGGGTGCCATTTATTTTCGAAGCAGGACCCCTTTGGTTTATATCCGCCGCTGCCTTGCAACACAGCGGTACATCAACGATATTCTAAGCCTCGTTTTGTTGCCCTTCGTGGCAGCCTATATGGGCTTGCATTTCAGCAAGATAATGCCCACCCACACACGGCGAGAGTTTTTATAGCTTGTCTTCTTGCTTGGCAAGCCATTCTTCGGCCAGCATCGTCGCCGGATCTCTCCCCAGTCTGAAAACGTTTGGAGCATAATGGGCAGAGCCCACCAATAAGCTGCCGGCCGCGGTGGCAGAGCGGTTCTAGGCGCTTCAGTCCGGAACCGCGCGACTGCTACGGTCGCAGGTTCGAGTCCTGCCTCGGGCGTGGATGTGTGTGATGTCCTTAGGTTAGTTAGGTTTAAGTAGCTCTAATTTCTAGGGGACTGATGACCTCAGATGTTAAGTCCCATAGTGCTCAGAGCCACCAATAAGCTCGGGATTTTGACGATCTAACGCTTCAATTGAACAGAATTTGACACGATTTCGCTCAGGATCACATTCAACAACTCCATCAATAACTGCTTAGATAAATCATCCAATTTTTCTGAAATTGTTATCATTTGTTTGTCGGTACATTTACATCTACCGATTTCCGTCCCATTAGAATAATTCCTTCGTTATGTATAGTTTTTATTTTCATCTATTTATTTATTTTAGTGTGTATTATCAACTGCTCGAAATAGTTTCCCCAACAATTAACTCTTCATTCCAAATGCTTTGGTGACTTTCAGTGTAGTTCCTGGCGAAATTGGTAGTAAGTTAATATTCTGTTAGCTTTAAGCCAGGTGCCAGGAAGAATCCAAAGGAAGACGTTGTCGTATTAGCTTTTCAGTCTACATCCACGTTCGGGTCACGCTCGTGCACTTACTTTTTTCCATGCGTTGACTCCAGTGGAATGAGTAGCTCATGTCGCTAGGAGGTGGCAATGAAACGACAGATTGATGACAAAGAATGTCCCAGTTATTGATCTTGTGCTAAAAGCCCCAGGAGAAGGACATGGTGGATGTCAGCAGGTGCGTAGACAAGGTGAAGCCTGGGAGACACGCTTCCGCGATGGCGGCGCGCTTCCCCTCACGCTGTAATTGAGAGTGCAGCCAGGCTTCCGCGACGCCTGTGTGGGAGGGTAGAAGGGCAGGAGGGTCCGCGCGGCGATCGGCGGTACTTAGCGGCCGCGGGCGCGGGGGCGCCACCCCTGTCCGCCAGATAGTAATTTTCACCCCGACAGAACATGTGCCGAATATTAACATAAACCTTTCCTACCCCACCGCTTCCCGTGCCCCGCTCCTGCGACGTTCCCCTGACGCACAGCAGTTCCCCAGCCCCTCACAGCGTGAGTGGGAAGGGTCCAGAACCCTTGTAGGCCTGTTCTTCGTCGCACTGTTCTCGCGACCCACCACTGCATATTGCTCGGAAGTCAGTGCGCGAAGCATCGGAAGGAGAAAAGCGCGAAGACACGCTACTGCTTGTCCCTCCCATGAAAGCCCGTGGAACGTTTGTTATGCTTTCCTCCTAGCCTTCACGGCATCTGTACACCTTCAGACAATTAAGGTGTCCATCTCTTCGGATTTCAGTATTAGATTAATCATGAAACGATAGAGTTACCATTAATATTGCTACGGTTGTTAACAGCTCTTGAAAGTCTTCTCAAAAGCGGTTTTTTAAAAGTTTTCTTGAGAATTGTGTCGTACTGCTTAAGAAAGGTAATGTGTGGACACTGATCTTTAAATTCTATACCCATGAAGAAATTGGAAGAGAGCAGAGCAGTCTGCCAGATCTTCTGAGAGACAGAGACTCATGCAGCGTTGTTGTTTGGGATAGCGAAGAGGGTGCCTCAGGTGCCAAAGTGGAACAGGTTTAGTACGGGGCACTGATGAATGTGTATATTGTTTGCTCGTATCGATTGAGTGTTTAGTATTTCCAGTAACAGTGGAAAGATGTCAAAATCCGGTGTCGATTAGTAGCCCTCTCCTCGGAATAATGCAAAGGGGATCTCGGACCATCTCACGATAAGCCATTGGAGAGATATTTGCTGTAGAACACAGAACATTCCCACACAGACTGCTGGTCACGAACTGTACGTCACTATGTCTCCTCTCCTCCATAAACGGAACGCCATGGCTCAAACGAGTGTTAGTGCCTTCTGCAGAAATGGCCAGTCACCGATAAATTCTTCATGGGTGGCGGTGCACTGCCTAAAATGTCCCGCAGTGTAACTAGTGAACCGGATCACTGGCATGGTTCAAGGATTCGACTGGCATGTGAATGATACCTTGGTTGTATGAGTCAATACTCAATGTTATTTTGCCATATCAGTGACCCTACATACTCTGAGGCGATCGCTTTTCGGCAAATCTACTGCGAAATACAGGTGGCACACAATCACCACCCGTTTTTATGTTGAGAAAGATGACACGCAATAGTGTCTCCCCGCAAGTATGAAGTGCAACCTGAGAGGTTCAACCTGACTTCATGCAGTCCCGATGACGTAACTGTCATGTGTGTCCTCCTTCATGGCAGTGCTTGACAACACACGGTAGGTGCAATAACGACAGTCCTACAGCCTTTTTGATACGAATTGTTTGATCACCCACCTTTCAGCCCGGACTTGACTCCCTCTGATTTTCATCTCTTTGCTCACATGAACCGCTGGTTATAACCGCGATTTGACCCAGAAAACGAGCTGCAGACCAGCTTAGGGTATTGGCTGAAAGCGCAGGCGGCTGTTTCCTTTGGCGATGGTATTGGAAAGTTGGTACCACGCTACGACAGATGTGTAAGTCCGATGGGGGACTATATAGAAAACTAGCTGGAAGGTGTAGCTAAATAATGCAAATAAAACATGTTCGATTTTCACTGTGGTTTCCATTTCACGACCGATCGGATGTTCAAGAAAGAAAGAGAAAGCCCTCGTATTTGTATACGAACGGTAACTGTACATTGACCTCAATACCTTGTACGTGTCAGTCGTGGTCAGAAAGGTGTTCGGTGTATTTTTGAGTTCATTATGTCGGATTAAGTAAATTCGAATGTGGGCAAATTGTTGGTGCTCGCATGATGAACGCTGCCGTAACCAAGGTATCCGGAAGATTTATGTCGATGATGAGGAAAGTGGAAAACTCATCTCCACTATCTCACAACGCCGATAAAGTGTGCGTCAAATGATCGTGACAGGCGGTCATTTAAGAAGATTAAAAGTCACTGCAGAACTCAATAAGTAGACAGTTGCAGGGCGAACAGAAATGGCATCAGAGATGCACATTCCTGTGATAGGAATACGTGGTGCTAAAGGCACAAAACCTGGGCTGTGGAGCAATGAAGAATGTCATTTGGTCGGACGAGTCTTGTTTCACACAACTCCGAACTACTTGCTGAGATTACGTCGCAAAACATGGCGGAGTTCGGTGATTATTTTGCTGCCGTCTTGTGGTATTCCGTGGGCCCCACGGTTACTTTGCAATGCCGCATTAATGCCTAGCCTTGCGTAACCATTTCGACTGTTGAGATCCATCTCGTGGTACAGTTCTGTCCTCGAATGGTGATGCTGAGTTCCAAGATGATAGACACCTGCGCAAACAGTTCGCACCGTCCGCGGCTGATTTTATGAGGATGAACTGTCGCATCTCTCCTGGCCATCACAGGCTCCAGATCTCAATAACATGGACTTTAACTTATACGACCGTGATATAACTCGCATGCAGGATTAATGGTATGAGATTCGCTTGTGAACCATACAGTACTTTTATTTGTCCATTCCGACACAACTGGAAGCCTTTTGTTTTCTTCCTACAACATATTAGGCATGATAATGTGTTGTTTCCAGAATGAGATTTTCACTCTGCAGCGGAGTGTGCGCTGATATGAAACTTCTGGCAGATGAAAACTGTGTGCCGGACCGAGACTCGAACTCGGGACCTCTGCCTTTGGCGGACAAGTGATATACCAACTGAGCTACCCAGGCACGACTCACGATCCGTACTCAAAGCCTTATTTCCGCCAGTACCTCGCCTCCTACCTTCCAAACTTCACAGTAGCTCTCCTGCAAAACTTGCAGAACTAGCACTCCTGGAAGAAAGGATATTGCGGAGACGTGGCTTTGCCATAGCCTGGGCGATGTTTCCAGAATGAGATTTTCACTCCACAGTGGAGTGGCGCTGATATGAAACTTCCTGGCAAATTAAAACTGTGAAAGTTTCACTATGTGTTGTGTTTCGTGGTGCTTCGATATTTTTTTCCACCCTCTCTGTGTGAAAATCACGGACGAAAGGTGGAAGCCGGTAAGCTCTCACTGTATTGGCCCAACACATAATGCAACAGTTAGAAACTTCTCCAGATGGCGAGCGCTCGTAGGGACGGCGAGTAAATACGCGCAGTAAATTTTCCGCTGTTGCAGCAAAGAAACATAGAGATAAGAGTTACCATCCGTTTCGGCGCACGAGAGAAATCAAGACGTCGAGGCAGTCGGTTAAAAATTAGCTGGCCGTGCGGTGCGGCGACCGCTGGATTTATCGCGGCAGCTGCGTGGCGACCACGGCTGTTGGCGGAGGTCCAGCTGCCGCCCGCTCGCGTCGCGTGCCCGCCGCGGACGCTGTCTGGGCCACGCCTGTGACAGCCGCACCGTGGGGAGCCGTGGCGCGTAGCGTGCGCGGGGGCAGTCAGCCGCGCTGGCCGGCCCGCTCCCAGGAACAACATGTTACCAGCAGCGCGCTCCCGTTTCCCGAGGAGCTGACAGTTCCTCTCTACTGTAATTTGTCCTCAGTTTCTCTGAATGACTCGACGCATTAATATTGTAAGCACACAGTCTGCACTCTCCATTCCACGTTATTTGCATTTTTTGTTACGTGTGTGTTGCTTGATTGTCAAAAACATGTACATCAACGATATAAATTTGGAAGCAGGATAGGAACTTTAAAAGTAGTGGTGCTGTGACCCAAACCTTCCGGGTAAAAAATAAATAAAATAAAATAAAATAAATAAGAAATAGCTCTGAGAACTTAACTTCTGAGGTCATCAGTCCCCTAGAACTTAGGTTAGTTAGGTTTAAGTAGTTCTAAGACTGTAGCGCCTAGAACCGCTCGGCCACCCCGGCCGGCCGTCTGGGTCAAATTGAAACGGGTGACAATATGTCCACGACCGATTGTACTGACATAGGGAACCAATAGTCAAAATGCATATTTATTGTGTTACCGACATACACACCATTATCGGAAATGTACATTTATTGTATTACAGACATACACAGGGTGCATAACAACAAGCCGGCCGAAGTGGCCGTGCGGTTAAAGGCGCTGCAGTCTGGAACCGCAAGACCGCTACGGTCGCAGGTTCGAATCCTGCCTCGGGCATGGATGTTTGTGATGTCCTTAGGTTAGTTAGGTTTAACTAGTTCTAAGTTCTAGGGGACTAATGACCTCAGCAGTTGAGTCCCATAGTGCTCAGAGCCATTTGAACCATTTTTGCATAACAACAACGTAGCTCGTAGTAATTGCTCAAAGCGACGACCGCCAGTCACAAAGCCTGTATCGCAACTGCGCATGCGGTTCTGCCACACTCTCGCAAAGATCCCGGATTCTGTACACTGGAGCAGGCAGCAGGTAATAAACTGCGTATACCACTAACCACCAAAAATACGTACTTTACGCCGGCCAGGGTGGTCGAGCGGTTCTAGGCGCTACAGTCTGGAACCGCGCGACCGCTACGGTCGCAGGTTCGAATCCTGCCTCGGGCATTGATGTGTGTGATGTCCTTAGGTTAGTTAGGTTTAAGTAGTTCTAAGTTCTGGGGGACTGATGACCTCAGAAGTAAAGTCCCATAGTGCTCAGAGCCAGCCAATACGTATTGTACGCTTTTGACTGATCCACATTCCCTGGTGTTTCTGCGCTGCCGCAGTTCTTGGAGACTGTACCACCTGTTGTCTGCGAAATGATGCTGTTGCAATACGACTGTGGACCAGTTCACTTCGATGTCAATGTCCACGGGTACCTGAGCAGGAGGGAGGGACCAGTCCCATGGCCAGAGCGATCGCCGGATCTCTCACCTGTGGACGTTTTCCTCTGGGATTACGTCATGATGTTTGTGTATAAAAACCTCGGAGAAACGGATGAAGACCTGATTACTAAGCTCCAAGCTGCCTGTCTCCTGATACAATAGACAACAGGCATCTTTGAGGGAGTACGGCAAAACTTCATGTGCCATTGTCATGCATGCACTGCAGCTAGTTATCGTCACTTTGGACAATTTCTATGAGCTTCGTTGCTGTTATGCGGTGTACGCTGTGTACGTTCACAACACAATAAATATTCGTTTCCGATCCACCCAAATACAGTCGGTTTTGGACCCGCTATCATCTGTTTCAAGCTGACCCAAAAGATCTGAGTCATCTTGTGTATTGATGCTGCCTTTTCTTTTTCTTTTTTTTTTTTTTAATTTTCAGTGTATGAGAAAATATGCAAGCAGACAACGTCGCATTCTAGCTGAGCTGCAGGGAACAAGTCAGTACATTTGTTTTATGCCAGATGTCAAAAATGACTCTGAGCACTATGGGACTCAACTGCTGAGGTCCCCTAGAACTTAGAACTAGTTAAACCTAACTAACCTAAGGACATCACAAACATCCATGCCCGAGGCAGGATTCGAACCTGCGACCGTAGCGGTCTTGCGGTGCCAGATGTCAGGTGGGTAACATAGACAGGGGACAGCTGCGACGTTTAAATAAACTCCCAGTGAAGCACCAGCAATATCAATGGTTAACTACTTATAAATATCTGTGTAGATGTATATGTGAAAAATGTTCGATAAGAACGAACATCTTGCAAAGAGTCCCATTAGCTTGCTTTAGCGTACATTGTTTCTGTTAAGAGAACATCAATTAAAATTATTTATTGACTGACTTTAACCAATATAGCAGTGTATAAAATGATGTTTTGAGGGAAAAAGCTTCAAGAAGTATTTGAAAACCAGTTTTTATTGCTAGGAACAAGGGCGAAGTACACTACATGTAAATACGGAATTTTATTGCTCTCTTAACAGGTATATCGTACGCTAAAGCAAGCTAACAAACGAAAAAGGATTTTTTACAAGATGAGTCTTCTTATAAGAGGGCTTTTTTTTAAATTCTGATTGGTCGCAGTATTAAAACCACAGTGAAAATCCAATGAAGCTTTGCGCAGGTGTCTCCTGGATGCCTGTCTGTCGCGTCAAGTCATACTTATCAATCCTAAGCGCACACTGAGCACTTAAAATGTCTAGAAAAAATTGTCGTCCGCCAAGTGTGAAGTCCTAAGTCCTGCTGAGAGATTAGGCCTGAGTTCAAGCAGCCCAAATGTCGTAACTGTCACTCGTGTTATTCTTCGTGACAGACCTCGGCTGCACACTGCAGGGCCAAGGAGGACACTCGTGCATTGTTCTCGGTGGCAAGTGTTTGATCGCCCACCATATACCTTGGACTTGGCTCCCTCTGAATTTCAACTCCTCGCTCATATGAATCACTGTCTATGAGGGCACCATTTTGACGCAGGCAATGAGTCGCAGATCTGTGTATGGAATTGGTGGAAACAACAAACGGCTGGTTTTTGTGATGAGGATATTGGAAAAAAATATCCCACGAGGAGAACATAGCAAGCACCATAACCCGATTACCCAGAAACTTGACTCAGCAGAACAACACTCAAAATAAGCCAACTTATTGTGCGGTAAAAGAAGTATAAATTTCGTAGAAAATTTTAACGGTTGTTTTCTCGGTAAAGGAGACAAGACTTCGGTTATTTTGGCTCTACTTCCACTGAGCGAAGTTTCTGTGTAGCTTGGTTACGGCACTTGCCGTGTTCTTGTTAATCTCAGTGGCGGCTATGTAGAGAATTAGATGGAAGGTCTAACTAAATGTTGCAAATGAAACATTTTTGATTTTCATTATGGTTTCCATTTCGCGAGCTACCGGAGGATAAACAAATAGCCCCTGTGTTAAACATTTTTCGCAGATACTTCCATACCGAGGTTGATAACTAATCATTTATACTGCTGGTGCTCCGCCGGACAGCTGTTGGCTTTGTCTTATCCGCGAGACATCTTGTGTCAGAAAAACATAGTGGCTGGTTCATTGCAACGCTGCTAGAAAACGCTGTCGTCTGCTTGCATATGCTCTCATACCTGAAAGTGAGAAAAAAGCAGCATCAATATAAATGCTCTTATCAGATCATTCATAGTTTTAAAGTTACTATCCTGTTTCCAAAAGTAAATCTTGATGTGCATGTTTTCGACAGTCAAACACCACACATGTAACACCAATGAGGAGCTGAAGAAAAGCGCAAATTACGCGGAATGCAGTGTATGAGACCTACTGGTGCATTGTAACCTTGCCGGTCTGTGTGGCCGAGCGGTTCTAGGCGCTTCAGTCTGTAACCGCGCGACCGCTACGGCCGCAGGTTCGAATCCTGCCTCGGTCATGGATGTGTGTGTTTAGGTTAGTTAGGTTTAAGTAGTTCTAAGTTCTAGGGGACTGGTGACCTCAGATGTTAAGTCCCATAGTGCTCAGAGCCATTTGAACCATTGTAACTTTACAGTATGCCAAGGATTCCTCACTACACTCTCTGGACTATTAAAATTATTCGTAACTCTGATACCTTATTTCACTATTTCCGAACTGAAACGATACTTTGGATAGCTGGGCAGATGTGGGTATGCGGATAGCGCTCGTGATAGACACTGATGAACCAAAACCTTATCACCTGTTTAGAGTCGAGGCCCATGTTTGTAACGCAGTACAGCAATGATTCCTCGTGGTGCGTATTCAACAAGTTGTCGGTTGTTTTCCGGAGGAATGTGGTACCAGATGTCTACGCAGAGGTCATGCAGTTCCTGTAAGTTACGCAGCGAAGATCTGTGGGCGCGTAGAGTCTGACCCTGTGACACGGTCAGTTATACTGCTGTTAAATGTCATTGTCGTACGGGAAGACATTAGCCATGAAGGGATGCACGTGCTCCTCATTAATGTTCACGTGGCCCAAATGGAAAGTGCCTTGAAAAGAGGTTGTAAGATGAACATTGACAAAAATGAAACAACGGTAATGGAATTTTGTCGAATCAAATGGGCAGTTACTGAGGGAATCAGGCTAGGAAACGAGAAACTGGAAGCAGTAGATATGTTTTGCTATTTGGACAGCACAAGAACTGATGGCTGGCCGAACTAGAGACGATAGAAGATGGTGGAAAGAGAGTTGATATACACTCTTGGAAATTGAAATAAGAACACCGTGAATTCATTGTCCCAGGAAGGGGAAACTTTATTGACACATTCCTGGCGTCAGATACATCACATGATCACACTGACAGAACCACAGGCACATAGACACAGGCAACAGAGCATGCACAATGTCGGCACTAGTACAGTGTATATCCACCTTTCGCAGCAATGCAGGCTGCTATTCTCCCATGGAGACGATCGTAGAGATGCTGGATGTAGTCCTGTGGAACGGCTTGCCATGCCATTTCCACCTGGCGCCTCAGTTGGACCAGCGTTCGTGCTGGACGTGCAGACCGCGTGAGACGACGCTTCATCCAGTCCCAAACATGCTCAATGGGGGACAGATCCGGAGATCTTGCTGGCCAGGGTAGTTGCCTTACACCTTCTAGAGCACGTTGGGTGGCACGGGATACATGCGGACGTGCATTGTCCTGTTGGAACAGCAAGTTCCCTTGCCGGTCTAGGAATGGTAGAACGATGGGTTCGATGACGGTTTGGATGTACCGTGCACTATTCAGTGTCCCCTCGACGATCACCAGTGGTGTACGGCCAGTGTAGGAGATCGCTCCCCACACCATGATGCCGGGTGTTGGCCCTGTGTGCCTCGGTCGTATGCAGTCCTGATTGTGGCGCTCACCTGCACGGCGCCAAACACGCATACGACCATCATTGGCACCAAGGCAGAAGCGACTCTCATCGCTGAAGACGACACGTCTCCATTCGTCCCTCCATTCACGCCTGTCGCGACACCACTGGAGGCGGGCTGCACGATGTTGGGGCGTGAGCGGAAGACGGCCTAACGGTGTGCGGGACCGTAGCCCAGCTTCATGGAGACGGTTGCGAATGGTCCTCGCCGATACCCCAGGAACAACAGTGTCCCTAATTTGCTGGTAAGTGGCGGTGCGGTCCCCTACGGCACTGCGTAGGATCCTACGGTCTTGGCGTGCATCCGTGCGTCGCTGCGGTCCGGTCCCAGGTCGACGGGCACGTGCACCTTCCGCCGACCACTGGCGACAACATCGATGTACTGTGGAGACCTCACGCCCCACGTGTTGAGCAATTCGGCGGTACGTCCACCCGGCCTCCCGCATGCCCACTATACGCCCTCGCTCAAAGTCCGTCAACTGCACATACGGTTCACGTCCACGCTGTCGCGGCATGCTACCAGTGTTAAAGACTGCGATGGAGCTCCGTATGCCACGGCAAACTGGCTGACACTGACGGCGGCGGTGCACAAATGCTGCGCAGCTAGCGCCATTCGACGTCCAACACCGCGGTTCCTGGTGTGTCCGCTGTGCCGTGCGTGTGATCATTGCTTGTACAGCCCTCTCGCAGTGTCCGGAGCAAGTATGGTGGGTCTGACACACCGGTGTCAATGTGTTCTTTTTTCCATTTCCAGGAGTGTAGAATGCAGACTAGCTATAGCAACAAAATCATTTCTGAAACAGAGGGATTTGTTAACATGTAATTTAAATTCAAGTGCTAGGAAGTCTTTTCTGTAGGTATTTTTGTAGTGTAGCCTCGTACGGGAATGAAATGTGGACTTTGGGCAGTTCGGTCAAATGAGAATAGAAGCTTCTGAAATGTGGTGCTACAGACGAATGCTGAAGACTAGATGGGTATATAGAGTACGTAATGAAGTAGTACTAAAGCGAATTGGGGAGAAAAGAAATTTATGCAATAACTTGACTAAAAGAAGGGACCGGTTGACAGGACACATCCTGAGGCACGAAGGAATCGTCAGTTTGGTAATGGAAAGAAGTGTGGTGGTAAAAATTATAGAGAAAGACCAAGGGATGAAAACTAAGCAGGTTCACCTGGATGTAAGTTACAGTAGTGCGGAGTGAACTAGCAAAGGGAGCTGCTTGAAACCAGTCTTCAGAGTAAAGACAATAACAACAACAATTGATGTAAAGCCGTGTTTGTGAGATATTAGTAAAATATTATACAATGTCTCAACAAAATAGAATTACTGATAAAACTGAAAGTCACACGACGCATTTCGAGAGCAGCCTCACAGGTGAAATGTTTAGGAATCATTTAGAAGGTTAATACTTCAACAACCTAAAAAAAACCATAGTGCAGTAAAAACCATCAAAATGTGCAGCCCCGGCCATTCTTTATATTCGTATGTTGCTGGCGTCGTTGAACTCAGACCCCGGATTCCTTCTGTACATCGTATCGCCTGTTCTCTGGCAAGTTTACTCGCGATTATTGAGGCAAAACTTGGTCGAAACTTGTTTCGGTACGGAGAAAAGCAGTGTTTTGCTTGGAGGTATGTTTAAATATCGCATTTTGCTTCCAGATGACATCGTGCTAAGTGAATCGGCGGTAAACACCGGACCGAATTCGGGAGCAAGACGGCTCGAATTCTCGTTGTGTCATCCTGATTTACGTTTCCCATTTCTTCCCAGGATCGCTAAGACAATTGTCAGAATGGTTTCTTTGGATAGGACACATCCTATCTTCCTCCCCAACCTTATCCTGTTCAAGCTCCTGATCGGCTTCTGATGATCTAGTCGTCGCCAAGAGGTTAAACCTAATCTTCAGCCATCCTTTTCGAAGAAACGAAACAGTCTGAAGGAGACAAGACTGAATAAATCTGTACGAGAACGGAGAACGTATTGTCTTAAGTAGCTATGTAAGGTACTAGGCGGAAGTGAAGCTGTCTTTTGACGACTTATTAAAAGTATAATAAATGATAGAAAGAAATATACGCTGTTACCCACGCTTTTCTATTTCAATAAATATCGCCCGGTGTTTTCTTCTTCAAGGTGTCTGAATTGTGAACATGAGAAATGAAGTAGATAAAGCAGAAAGAAGAACTGAACGTTGTCGTCGCTCCATATGATTGTCGATTTTAATATTTTACAAGCGATGTAGGTGTTTGCTTTGCAAAAAAAAAAAAGCAGTCTTGCGTGTTTAGGTTCTCTCTCACGATGAATACTTGTCCCTGCCGGTATGAGTAGAGTTTATGTAACGAGAAGAGCAGTGGGCTTTATGTAACAGGGACAGGGTCTCGGACGAGTTTATAGCGAGCGGGCCCGTAAGTGCTCCGGAGCCCCCGTCAAAGCGCTTTATACGTGCGAGACGTGCGCCTGACAGATCTTCGATGGGCCGCTCTGATTACGTCAGTCACGCGGGGCTACGGGCCAGTTCTCGGGCCGCACGGCGCATAATTGTTTCTCCGGCGCTCCGGATTGAAATAACGAGAGGGAGGAGTCAACTGCGTCGTGCTCGATAGCGCTACTGAACATTTACCTGTGCAGCTGTAACATACTGTGGCAGGTGGTCGCTGCCGAATGAATTTAAATATCTTTACGTTGAATGACAGAGACACGGACGACAATTTTTATCTGCGCCGAGCAAAATAAGTTCCGTCGCAATTCTTTGTGTCACTGATTTCGTCCCGTTTCTAAAGTTCTACATTGTGAGAACACACCACAGTTTCAAATTACTGAGTGGTAAGGTGCACTTCTGCAGGCTAACTATCTTGTGCAACCTCCTTCATCTCTGAAAACTACTGCAACTTACACCAACCCGCTCATTCTCTTCTCTCTTGGTCTGTCTCTACAGTTTATGCGCCCCCCCCCCCCCCCCCAACTCCCGCCTCTCTCTCTCTCCCGCCCCCCTTCCCCCACGCCACCAGTTTCCTTTTTTACCAAACTGACGAGCCTTCGCTGTCTCAGGATGTGTCTTATAAACCAGTCTCTTGCTGTAGTTATTTTCTTCCTTCCAGTTCGATTCAGTACCTCCTCTTTAGATACCCGATATAACCATCCAACGTCCGCAGCTCGTGGTCGTACGGTAGCGTTCTCGCTTCCCACGCCCGGGTTACCGGGTTCGATTCCCGGCAGGGTCAGGGATTTTCTCTGCCTCGTGATGACTGGGTGTTGTGTGATGTCCTTAGGTTGGTTAGGTTTAAGTAGTTCTAAGTTCTAGGGGACTTATGACCACAGCAGTTGAGTCCCATAGTGCTCAAATCCATTTGAACCATTTTAACCGTCCAATCCTCAGCATTCTCTTGTAACATCAAGTTCCACAAATTTCAATTATCTTCTGGTCTGAAATGTTTACGTTAATGTTTCACTTCCATATATGGCTACACTCCAAATACATACATCAAGAAAGGATTTACTAACATTACAGTTTTTTATTCGATGTTTTTAAGTTTCTCTTTTTCTGAAAAACTTTCCTTAATTGTGCCGATACTCGCTAAATATAGAAACGGTGCTTCCCTGGAATAATTATCTCTGTTACACTCCTACGTCACATATTAATATCTGTTTGACTTAATATAGCAACATGTGTTTTGAGCGAGTTCTGCCCACCCTCAGTTGTTTATACATAGACATTTTATTTAACGATGTATGACTTAATTAATCTATTACTGTCTTAGATTAATAAAGACATTTAATCATTGAATAAATGCACTTATGGATGTGCAAACACCGTGAGGTGTGCAGAATATACCTATGCTGCGTAGCGTTGTCTTAAGTTAGAAAATAAACATAAATGTCCCTCGTAGCGCTATAACACACATAATGACGTTTTTCTTGCTATTGCCAGTCTGTGTTTATATCCTCTCTACAAGAAACAAGAGAAATCTACTAGGATCAAACACAGGGCTTAATTTAATGAAGAAACGTTTGAGGATGTACATGTGGAGCACAGTGGTAGTGGCTGTGAGGCTCCTCTCGAAATGCGTCGTGTGGTAGTGAAACATGGACAGCAGGAAACGTGGAACCGAAGAGAATCGAAGCATTTGAGGTGTGGTACTACCGAAGAATGTGGAAAATTAGGTGGACTGTTAAAATAAGAAATGAGGAGGTTCTCCCAGAATCGCTGAGGAAGGAATACATGGAAAACATTGACAAGAAGAAGGGACTATATAATAGGACATCTGTAAACACACCAGGTAATAACTTCGATGGTACTACAGGGAGCTGTAGAGGTAAAAAATCACCACAGCCATTGTAATTTATTCTGCTGCTCAAAGAACAAACCCACCTCTTACTTTTTAGTGTATCATTTCCTGTTCTAATTCCTTACGCATTTCCTGATTTAATTTGACGACATTCCATTACCATTGTTTTACTTTTAGAATGACTCATCTCATAACTTTTCAGTATTCTGCCCATCTCATTTTCCAATCCTCGTGTGGAAGTAATAAAGCTACTAAATGCTTTGATTTTCATTGAAACAAGCATTCTGTTATATTTTCAATTTCATAATGAACTAGAGATAGGTTTTCTGAGAAGTCATACTGGGAGTAATAAATACCTCTCATTATGTTTCCACCACCGTACGTGGCCCGCTGTTTTCATAATTTGGAAAATTTGTTTAATTTTGACATTGTGTCCGGATACATTTCGTATCGACGGAGTCATCATTTAACCTGAGGGAGGGAAGTTGTCTGAGCCTTCAGTCGCTAAATTATGTAAATTCTTTTCGTGTGTTGTGGTATTGTCTCGCAGGATGGAATACTGAAAATTAAACAAAACGAGCACATCATACTGAGAGAAATAACTACTGTGGAAATAATTTGCAATTACTTTGTATACAAAAGACGCTACAGAAGCGCTGAAAATTGTAAAAATGGTTCAAATGGCTCTGAGCACTATGGGACTTAACATCTGTTGTCATCAGTCCCCTAGAACTTAGAACTACTTAAACCTAACTAACCTAAGGACATCACATACATCCATGCCCGAGGCAGGATTCGAACCTGCGACCGTAGCAGTCGCGCGGTTCCGGACTGCGCGCCTAGAACCGCTAGACCACCGCGGCCGGCCCTGAAAATTGTAGGTGGGGCGGAAATGGTGTGAGAGGGCTACAAGAGAAGAGACATGCAGGTACAGTCAATAAATTGATTCACATTGAAAGATAAGTTAATTAAAAATAACAGAAGCATTTGTATTTCCCACGAAATTTGATGCAGGAGCAACACTAGCTCCAACATTGTGAAATTGATGAAAGTTTGAAAGCTTAGCCTCTACAGGTTCCTTGCAGAATTGAGTGACCTGTTTCCGTTTCAAAAATAAGTAGGTGATATACTACTTTCACTGAAATGCGACTCTTTTTTATTTGTTTCAGGTAAGTCCCAAGCTATTCTGTCTGGCTGATAAGAGACGAATCCCATATATGCAGAACGACGGATGGATTTAGTGGTAAGTACTTCGCAAAACACGTAGTTTTTTTTCCCCCTTCAGCCCCAGGAGGACACTGCTACGCTATTCCGTGCTGCAGCGAAGCCGAAGATCCGGACTTATGACGCTAGCCGTAAAAGCTCTCAAATGGGCGGCATTTGTTACGGGCAGACCTGTTTCTCCCGCGCTCCAGAGCAATCCAGTACAGGAAATTGCAGAATACATCAGCTGTAACGCGGTACGAATCGCAGTATTGGCAGACAGAGAGCACGGCTGGGCTTCGCAGCGTACCACGAACCTAGAAACGTCTCGTGTGGCATTACAACGCTAACGACTCACGCATGCGACTGTGCGCGCCGTGTCTGAAAATTATCCTCTTCGAAACAATGCTTACCCGTGGTAGAATTAATTGTCACACAGCAGTGGCATATTTTGCTGAGTGTCGTCCAAAAATTTTATACGGGCGATGATGATCGCGCAATTGAGCGCGCCCCACAGACCAGACATCATCATCATTATCATCATCATCCAAAACTTACACAAGAAAAATATTACGGCAACAAAAACAGCAGTGCACTTGTATGACAATATATCGTATGTCGTTTGCAGTAAGATACTTTCGGAAAAGCTCAGAAACCTGTCAACTCTTAGAAATGGTATGCAGAAAACAGTTTTAAAAACCAGGCGAATCGTGTTCACTATATAACGTTTTTATTTGCTTTGTAGAAGGCACAAAGAAATGCATAACCGTCTTGAAACTTGCCAGTGATAGATCACGTCATGCTGCAGCTGTAGTAACTATGCTGCAGCATAGAGGCTACTGACATAATTAATTCCTAAATAAAGATAGTGGGGGAACAGTTTATTGCAAAGCGTTGAAAACCATGCCATTAGGAAGCGGCAGAACCGCTTATGACGCTGGTTTACGATAAATATGATTCCCTTATGAGAAGTTTTCTTGCCTCATTTAAAAAGCATTCCGGAAACTGCTTGTTTCACAAGTGAAGAATTTCTCGGAATGCATCGCACAGAAAAAAAGCAATGACAGGCCGTTATTAAACATTACAAGGGAAGCAGTACAGCGAAATGTGCTCGAAAATGAAAAAGGTAGCCTATATAGCTCTATTATGGTTCTCAGTAAACGTAAGGTTATTGTTTAATTACAAGAAGCTCCGCGTAAGTAACGTATGACTTGGAAGTGGTCATAATACGTCGGAATAATGTAATGAAAAAGTAATTGTTCCTTGTTGCTGTCTTCGTAATAACGCTTTCAGAATTCAATTACAAGACCGTATAAGTAAAAACTGGTGCAGAGCATCCCCAGCATTTTCAGTTTCATTACGTCATTCTTCTGGTTTAACGTTTTAATTTCCTGCTGACACCGCATTAGCTAACAACATGTTGCTGCAAACGGTTAACGTAGGGGTCGTAGTCTCCTGTATTGAATTTTCCCTGGATATCTTGAGACAAAATAAGTGACACTAAAGAAAACCTTGAGCGACGTAAGTTTGTAAGAGAGTAGTGCCCTTTTCAGTGGAATCTCGAAATAATTTTGGTGTGGAAGATATTAAGAAGGTAAGGATACAAGGCTCAATAGAAGCCTAACAAATAAAATATTAACTTACAGCTACCATAGACCATTTCATATACCTATGCGTTAGTGGCAAACTAGTACGTCAGATGTATTCTCCAAAAGCGTTTCTGGTACCTTACGCCGAAGTACTACATCGTAACACTTTGACTGATGAAACTGAGCAGCATGAAGTTCAGCTGATACATTGTTTGCTTGACGCAGATACAGTTGCCTCTGAGATATTTGTTTTCCATAATCTGATTACGATACTTGTCTACGGTACATACGCATAACCTTTTTATTGGCATTGACGATCCCAAAATAAAAATTATCAGTGTATCATAATATTTCTGTTGACAGTCTACAAATATCCTGTGTTGCATTTACATGATATTATAGTGGCCGCAGACCTCTAACGTTGTTGAAATTATAATGAAATCTAGACCTTTAGCTGCTTACAGGCGTTGTTAAATATCAACGGGGACAGTTGAAAGATGTGAGCAGATTAAGGCCTAGATTTCATTATAATTTCATTCTTAGAGAGCTGCAAGATCGCCAATGATATCTGTAAATATACCAGCTTCATATTCATCTGTTGTTGTTGTGGTTTCCTCTTTTTTTTTTTTTTATAAGAATTCACGTACTTCAAAAAAATTGGCTCTGAGCACTATGGGACTTAACATCTATGGTCATCAGTCCCCTAGAACTTAGAACTACTTAAACCTAACTAACCTAAGGACAGCACGCAACACCCAGCCATCACGAGGCAGAGAAAATCCCTGACCCCGCCGGGAATCGAACCCGGGAACCCGGGCGTGGGAAGCGAGAACGCTACCGCACGACCACGAGATGCGGGCAATTCACGTACTTCCATCAAGAAATAAGCGACTTTGTAACATCTCTCTAATAATTTTTGACGTCGACGATCGCTTAGATATATACAAGATAATTCACTTTACCGGTTTCGGCAAATATTTGCCGTCTTCGGATGTACTAAATCCACATAAGCTTAGTACAGATAAACAAATACAATTACGCACTTCAAACATCATTAAGTCATTTAATATTTCAATCAATGAACTGAATGCACTTTATTGAATAATGTGATGGTATGATACACGTTTACTGAAAGTAAATGACTTTCTGACGTGCAAAGTGCTTAAATATATTTACTTATCTGTACGAAGATTTTTGGGTATTAAGCACATCCGAAGGTGGCAAATATTTGACGAAACCAGTAGTGTAAATATTATTTTACATATCAAAGCGATCGTTGACGTAATAATTTAGTATACTGTTAGTAATGGTGCTTTACGTAATTTGATATACCGGATGAGCTTCCGGCAAAGCTATAGTTTCACGCGCCGAGTAATACATCAGCCTGTATCTCGAAATAGAAAAGTTTTCATCTTCGCCTTGAAGGAGCAAACGAAACAAACTCTGTCGTCTATTTTATTCGTTTATTGTTTTTTTCATACTAAATCCTTTGAGTTAAAAATGTTTTTTATTTTGTTTCCTGCTCCTAAACCATACAGCAGATCAGTTTTCCAATTAATTTCTGTGTCTGCAGCGCATTGCCAAATCAAATCTTAAAATCACAAGGCGTTCACACCGAAACCTGCCAGAGAACCAAAAGTTGTGAACACATTGTATCCCTACACCAGTGGCACAGTACAGCAGAATGAAACTCGAATGAAAGAATAGAAAAACTCATCACGTGAATTCATAATGTTCTGGAGGAAATCGACTTAGACAACTATTGCATTACGATGGCGAAAACACACGGGGAAATTTGTCCTAATGTTGGATTCAATAGAATGAAATTACATGTCACATTCTCGGAGACAACGACGTGAAATAATCGGTTGTGCAGTAACAATAGCGAGAATCATGTGAGAACAATTACACAGTTTCACTGGTACATTCAAGATCGGATGCTTCCTTCCATAAACTAAGGCAGGATGCTACGGTCCAAAAGCGTATTGTAAAATGAGTGTGAAACAATTCACACTTAAACGAGGCCTGCAGATCGTTATAGCCGACGACATTACCTCCTCCCCCACCTCACAACTCCCTCCCCTTTACCACTATTGTCAACGCTATACACAGAATGGAAACAAACAGGAAGGAAAATGCGTTTCTTGCAAGTACTGGTGGAATAATACGTAAAGAAGAATGGCAGCGCAAGAGATGAATACGAAGGTAACAAAACCATTGACGTAATATTGTTTTAAAACGAATGATGTGTCTTTCGCGTAAAGAAGATAAATAAGCGGTTCTGTGGCTCTCCGGAAATTCCTAACAAGCCAAGATCGACAAATGAAATTAGATATCACCAGAAATGTTCAGTGCATTGTACTCACGTTTTTATTATTATCTCCTCTCTTTCTTCCCTTTATGTGTTACGAGCCAAAACATCTCCTCAGTTTAATAATTATTATTCACAAAATTCATGTCTCGTAACGTCCCTTATTAGAACTAAGCAGATCTGTTTTCTTTCTGAACTTCTTTTTCGCTTCTGTATTGTGCAGTAATTAGAGAGACAGTGTTATTGCATTCGTGTGCCTTGATCGAGAGAGGAGGCGCAGTGGTTAGTACACTGGGTTTGCATTCTGCAGTACGACGGTTCAAATCCGCATCAGGCCATGTCCCTAAATCGCTATAGCCGATTTCCCTCCTCATCCATGAAACAAACTGAGTTTGCGCTCCGTCTCTAACCACCTCGATGTCGGCAGGATGTTAAACCCTAAATTTCCATCTTCGTGCGCCTTCAAGTCCTACGCTAGTACGCCATTCTTCGGTACATTGCAGTAGTTTAGTTAACCAATTGATAGCTAAAGTTCCGTGTTCTGGCCCTGGACCCCCCCCCCCCCCCAGTAGAGTCAGACCGACCGCCGTGTCATCCTCTGCCAAAGGCGTAATCGAATGCGTTATGGAGGGGCAGGTGGTCAGCACACCGCTCTCCAGGTTGTAGTCGGTTTTCTTGACCTTGGAACCGCTACTAATCGCTCGAGTAGCTCCTCAGTTGACCTTACGAGGCTGAGAGAACTCCCTTCCAGTCATCCCACCAAAGAAAAATCCCTGACAGTACATGGAATTGAACCCGGGTCCGCCATATGGCAGTCTCTCAGTTACGGAGGCGGACAGTGAACCACTAACTATTCGAATTTTTACGCTTAACTGTACAACATATACATATGCATTACATTGGAAATGTGAAAGTGGCGGGGGGGGGGGGGGGGGGGACGGACTGGGGTAATTCAAATGAATGTCAGTACCACGTCCGCCTTCAGTCACAAAATAACTTTATTTAAATTATACACGTGAAATTTCGGACGCTATGGATCCACTTTCAGGAGCTTTTGCGTTTACAGCGTGTACAGGCGAATTTTGTATGTGTTCCTTTGTGTCTGATGTTAACAAGAACAGTGTATGTAGAGTATATAAAAAGAATATTACGGTAAAATAACCAGTTTTATGGACAGAAGAATTATTTGTAAGTTTAATAGCGCAGATAACTCCAAAACCGCGGAAGGTAGTGTGATGTAAGAAAGTAAATTCACAACACTTCACAGAAGGACTCGACGTGATGTAAGCGTTACTTGTCGACACATCAACGTTTGTGTACAAAAATGTTACGATGAAACTGCTTGCTTTGCGTGACTCGAGGGTGCTTCTATTAACTTTTAGACAGGCAAAACGTATTCAGTCAGTGCTTTTGTATTTCTTTCTAGTTTCATTGCATGTTTCTCTGACTAACCGGTTATTATTTCCATTTGTCTTATGTGCTAGTTCTAGTTAGCGCACACACTGCAGTACGTTCATTACAACCACTACAGTTGTGATACTTCGGCGGTCCAATGTTAAGAGCTTACGTCCCCATACAGAGAATTTTCAACTTTCCAAGTGGTCGCGCAGTATCCATTTCAAAGGATTTCAGCAGAATGGTGTGAATTAAATACGCTAAAGAATCATTTTTTATGGATCTATGAGTAAATAAATAATCATTGACAGCCATTCTGTTGTGATGTCAATTCTAATGCTTGGTACATTTGGAACTACGCTCTTTTCATCCTTTTGTCACATTGATTATTATCAATTCCCAACAGACATGCAGCAGCAAATAAAAAGGGAAATGCTATTTTTCGCTTAGTAATCAGTTATTTAAAATTTGTTACCCATACTTTTGGAAACAACCTGATATAATTGATTCTGTGCTTCAGTACGTAAACGCCAATGATAAATGTGCTGAGTGGGAAGGAGTTATTAAATAGAGTCTAAACATTGTTGAGAATGAATGGTGGGCTCCATGTGGTACCCAAATCCTGCAGCTATCGTAAACCATAAATTTACCAAATATGCAGCAACCAGCCGCAAAATCATGTTTTATTTATTCACTTTTGCAAATCGATTTCAACTGATTAACAGCCATCATCGGTGCTATAAATAAAAGAATAAAAATAATTAATAGCAGTGGCCAAATGAATAAATGTGCATAAAGCAATTAATGTATATAGATGCATTAAACCATTTAAAATGAACATACAAATTTACCTACCCTGAGTAGTAATACTGTCTTAAGCAGAGGTCAAACACAGAGTGATACATCGAGAATTGACTATGACAACGAGAAACCACAAGGGGCGCTGCAAAGCAAACCCGCCCACTATGCGAAAAGATACAGCTGAAATAAAAATGAGAAGGAGAAGAAAGAGGTATGACATACAAAATGAGGTAAAAATATAATGATATAATACTAAAATATTTACATGAAATTGATATATTGACAAAGATTTTGTTAACCACATAGTACAGTTATATACGCCAAACAGCGATTGTACAGATTAGTAAAAAGGAACGAACATAGATGAGAAGCACACCATAGAAAAAATTTTAAAGATACGTTTGTTTCGTTCGTGTCCGTAATTTTCTTATCTCAACTTAGTTTACATTACATGTGCATTCAGCAATGTGGCGCCATATGCCAGAAAAAAGTCCTATCTTCCTCAATGTCATTAACTGTACGCTAGATGGATGCCAACACCGTTTTACGTTTTGGCATTATGATTAACTTTGCTCTTGGATAAAAATATAAATTTTCATGATATTCACGGTACACTCGCGAAATAGTCGTACGCGAAAATCCCCACTTCATCGCTACCTCGGGGATGCTGTGTCCCATCACTCGTGCTCCGACTGTAAGACCAAGTTCAAACTCACTTAAGTCTTGATAACATGGCACTGTAGCAGCGGTAACCGATCTAACAACAGCGACAGACGCTTGTTGTTTTATATAGACTTTGCCGTCAGCAGCGCCGTATTCTGCTGTTTATGTATTTCTGTATTTGAATATGCATGCCTGTACCAGTATCTTTGTCGCTTCAGTGTATAAAATAAACAAACAATTAACAGTCCAATGGCGGAAATTTCTTTTAAAAAAGTGCTATTGCACCTCGCGAAATTTCATTTAGATTAAGAAACTTGTTCGTATTTTGACTGCTGGACATCCGTCATAGACACACCTAAATTTTTAGAGTCAGAGAATGTTGTCGAAGAAACAATAAATAATGTGCAATATGATTTATGCTGATTGCTTCACTAATGTTTCCACAAAATTGTAAAAGTCACTTGTATTAAAGGCTGACTTGGGTGAATGTATTTTTAAGGAGTGTGCCATCACGCTGGACATTCGCAGCAAAAATAATCGATTGCTTACCAGTTTTGGTGATCAGACGCTGAAACTTGAAAAATTTACGTCTCGAGAACGAAACTGTGATTTGTTGCTGTTAGACGGCCTCTGTGGCCGTGCGGTTCTAGACGCTACAGTCTGGAACCGCGAGACCGCTACGGTCGCAGGTTCGAATCCTGCCTCGGGGATGGATGTGTGTGATGTCCTTAGGTTAGTTAGGTTTAAGTAGTTCTAAGTTCTAGGGGACTGATGACTACAGATGTTAAGTCCCATAGTGCTCAGAGCCATTTTTTTTTAATTGGTTGCTGTTCTTTCTGGGGTTATTCTCAATGCTGATTTACACTGTTCAGAGGGGAAACTTTACTCTCCGGCTTATCGACTGTCATGAACGAGGAGCACATTCTCGGGTTAGCGCAAATTCGGTGCTGAAATGCTCCGAAATTAATAAACGACGATGTCATGGCTCCGTCAGACACGGTTGTCTCCACAATAGGAGGCTCCAGGGAACGCCGTCGAAATGACAGTGCGCGCGCCGGCGCTGTTCGGATCGCTCGGGTCGCGGGCAGCGCTGCCGGCGGCCGAAGCTTAGGCCATATTAATGCCCCGGCTCGATTATTGAAAACACCCGGGCGATTTCAATTAAAAAAGGGCGACGTAGAGCGGGCTCCGCCGGCGCTCGGCGTGTCCTGTCGCTGCTCCAGATATCGATCGCGTAAATATATAATTAATTTTATGGCCCGAGGTGGCGGCCGAGCTCGGAGACGAGGCCAGAGGAGACGGAGCCGGCGGAGAGGTGAGGCGCCGTGTTTACGGCGGGCCGGCCTGCGCTAGCCGGTAATGAATGTCGTTAGGCGGCCTCCGCGGAAAACTGCGGGGGCGTGATTACAGGGCTGGCGGCCGCCCGTGAAAGGGTCACTCGCCCGGCCCTGCGCGCCTAATGAAGAGTAATTACCGGCGAACCGTCACCCAAGGCGGACGCGTCACGCCTCTCCGACACCTGCCAAACGATGCTGTTTGGCCTCGCGAACAGTCGCTTGTCTCCTTAGACGTCGACCGTAGGGAGTCGATTTCGGAATTGGCGGATCCGGTAGAAGCACTCCCGATTTAAGTTTCCCTTGCCTAGTGAAGTCAGTTCAGGTAAGAATCGGACATACACTGAAGAGACAAAAGTCATGGGATATGGGATACCTCCTAATACTGTGTCCGACCTCCTTTTGCCCGGCTAGTGCAGCAGCTCGACTTGGCATGAACGCAACAAGTCGTTGGAAGTCCCCTGCAGAAATATTGAGACATTCTGTCCCTGTAGCCGTCCATCATTGCGAAAGTGTCGTCGGTGCAGGGCCTTGTCCACGAACTGACCCCTCCATCATGTCCCGTGTCGGACGATATGGGTGGTTAAATCATTCGCTTGAATTGTCCAGAATGTTGTTCTCACCGAATGCGAACAACTGCGGCCCGGCGGCATGTCGCATTGTCGTAAAGTCCATGAAAGGCTGCAAATGGTCCATTTCCAGACAATGATGGGTTCATTTGGGCAATAGGGTCCAGGCCGTTCCACGTAAATACAGCGCACACCATTATGGCACACCACCAACTTGCACGGTGCCTTGTTGGCTTCATGAGGTTTGCATCACATTCGAACCCTATCATCAGCTGTTACCAACTGAAATCTGGCCACCGTTTTCCAGTCATCTAGGGTCCAACCGATATGGTCACGAACACAGGAGAGAAGATGCAGGCGATGTCGTGCTGTTAGCAAAGGTACTCGCTATATACTAAGATGGTATCTGTTCTTTCGGACATGTGCGAAAGAACAGATACCATCGGTGACCATGCAGCTCGTTAGAATGAAATTACAATGAAATGAACACCCTTAGCTGCTTACAGGCGTTGACATACGTCAACGGAGACAGTGGAAAATCTGTGCCCCGACCGGGATTCGAACCCGGGATCTCCTGCTTACATGCCAGACGTTCTATCCATCTGAGCCACCGAGGACACAGAGTATAGCGCGACTGCATGTCCGAAAGAACAGATACCGGCTTAGTATATATATAGTTAAGGCTCACCGGCCACTTGACCATCTTCTTCTTCTGTGCGAATGCACAAACAGTGCCCTAACCCTTACGGGAGTTGGCAACACGCCGCGAGTAATGAGTGTAATGGGTCGGGGCACTACGAATGTAGCGCGGGGCAATACGTTGGGAATGTGGGTTTCGCGGGAGGAGTGCCAGAGATAAATCCCTGCAATCGCGCTATCCTGTGTGTCCTCGGTGGCTCAGATGGATATAGCGTCTGCCATGTAAGCAGATCCCGGGTTCGAGTCCCGATCGGGGCACACATTTTTATCTGTCCCCGTTGACGTATGTCAACGCCTGTAAGCAGCTAAGGGTGTTCACTTCATTGTAAAGATACTCGCGTCGGTTGTCTGCTGCCATTGCTGGCCGCTGTGGCCGAGCGGTTCTAGGCGCTTCAGTCCGGAGCCGCTCGACCGCTACGGTCTCAAGTTCGAATCCTGCCTCGGGCATGGATGTGTGTGATGTCCTTAGGTTAGTTAGGTTTATGTAGTTCTAAGTTCTAGCGGACTATTGACCTCAGATGTTAAGTCCCGTAGTGCTAAGGGCCATTTGCTGCCATAGCACATTAATGCCAAATTTCGCCGCTTTGTCCCAACGGATTCATTCGTCGTAGGTCCCACATTGATTTCTGCGATTATTTCAATTAGTGTCACTGACAACTCTACACAAACACACTGCTCTCGGTCGTTAAGTAAAGGCCGTCGGCTACTGTGTTGCCCTAAGTGAGAAGTAACGCCTGAAATTTGGTATCTCGGCACACCCTTAATACTGTGGACCTCTGAATACTGAATTCCCTAACCATTTCCGTCCACTGCGTCTAGCTCCAGCTACCATTCCGTATTCCGAGTCGGTTAATTCTCGTCGTGTGGCCATAATCAAGTCGGAAACCTTTTCACATGGATCACCTGAGTACAAATGATAGCTCCACCAATGCACTGCCCTTTTATACCTTGTGCGCGTGATACTACTGCCATCTGTACATGTGCATGTCGCAACCCCATGACTTTCGTCACCTCAGTGTATAACGAAAATTTCCTTTATAAAAATTGGCATGGATTCCTCTAAGGGATCTTGCGAAACTCAGCTCGATCTGTTCCTCCATAACATCCATATAGCAATAGACAATGGCAATCAGGTAATGCTATGATCCTGGACTACAGGAAGGCTTCTGACACCTTCCCGCACTACCGTTAGGGAAAAAAAAAATATACGAAGTTATCGAGTATCGGACCAGATTTGCGACTGGATTGAATACTTCCTTGCTGATAAAACTCAGAACATCGCTCTTAACGGAACAAAATCCACAGATGTAAATGCAATTTCCAGAATACCGCAAAGAAGTGTCACAGAACCGTTACTCTTCACAATTCATACAAATGACCTAGCAGAAAGCTTCGGAAATTCTGTAAGAAAACTGTTCGCAAAGATGCGATTGTCCATAGGAAAGTAGCAACGCTAGAAGACATTATCGATTTGCAGAACGACCTGCAGAGGACTGATGAATGTTTTGTATCAACAGAAACCTCTTCTTACTGCCGAACTGCCACCTGTAGTTGTCTTTAATATCTGTCATTTGTTTTCGAGAATACCGCACGGAACAGAACACGTACTTTAAGACTCACACTCCACATGTAGCCAGAGTGTCGTACTCGACGTCTCTGTATATGAAGATAAATTGAAATGAGACACATATAGAGCGCCCGGTTAACGATGAGGTTAACAAGGTGACAGCCGTAAACACGAGGGCGAAAATCCGAGCTAAATTAAGGCTAAAAATACGACAGTCAGCCTGAAAAGAAAGACAAGCCCCTTGTTTAGACTGTCTCCATCGATCCTCTGACCTAGCAAACATCTATACAATATCCAAGCAAACATTGAAATCAAAGAAACTAACGAAACCGATACCCTAAAACAGTTAAGACAGTATTATTCAACTTCAATCAGATGATATTAACTTACAGTGACAATTACTGTATGATGTGGACCAGTGGCGCACTCACATTCGGGAGCACGCCGGTTCAAATCCCCGTCCGGCCATCCAGGTATAAGTTTTTCCGAAATCTCCCTAAACTACTGAAGGCCAATGGCTGGATAATGTCCGTGAAGAAACCATGGCCTATCTCCTTCCCACTTTTTCCTCCATCCGAGCTTGTGATCTCAGTAGCGACCTCGTTGTCGACGGGACGGACAGTATTAATTTCCTTTTTTCGGTTGCAGTAGAAAATTGCGCCAGTATGTGATTCTAACCTCAGTCTTCTGTTTACCGCAAGCAGTCTATTCTGGAGATGTACGGGGAGCCAGGTTTGATTCACCGCCTGACACGGATTAGCAGTTGTCACGATCAGTGAATCTCTATGCTCAGTTTATTCGAGCTGTTTTTCAGAGGTAATTGGTCATTCGGTAATTTATCTGTAATCATTCTTTGTCAAAATCTTTTAAGATATGAATACTGTTTGCTGTAGTGTTCTTCATTTCGAAGAGTGCTTTGATGCAGCTCACCGCAGTATCCTGTACTTCATCTCCATTTAGCTATTGCAACTTACATTTAGTTTTAACATGCTCTCTGTATCCATCCCTTGGCCTCTCTCTACAATTTTTACCCCTCACACATCCCTACATTACCAAATCCCTTCTTTCAGCTGGCTTGCGCCATAAATCTCTTTTCTCCCCATTTCTATTCACTGCCTAAATAAATCTGTAAGAGAACGTAAATCACGAGTATCTGACGAAACTGCAGAAAAGTGAGTGCGTCTCAGAAGTACCTACCGAATGAGCGAGATTTGTGTTTCGTGCGATCATACTGCCGACAGGCTACAATAAAGCAGTGCTCTGTCCATCTTAATAGTTCTGTCTGCAGTAATAAAGGAATCATAAGGAGCTGAAGACTGTAAGAGAGGATGACTCGTATTGAGTGCTATGTTCGACCCTCCTGGCACCGGGTTTGTATCGGGTGATTATAATTAAAGTGCAGCTACTCAAAGAGGTGCAGTGTGGGATGTAATTATCATATGTGAGCGAAACTTGGTAGATATTTAACGCGTTAATGTGGAACCGATTTACTCTGGAAAAATAATTAGCTCCAGTTTTGGCCACCAGATGCAAATCTGGTGCTGTGAATACAACAAAGACGAATACAAATGTTTCCATATGTCTTGGACTGGGAACGCGACGTTGGCAGAAAAGATCAAACCAGTGAGAAAGAAGTACTGTTGATTTTATTATTAACCGCCGCTTACACAATATATTCAATATGAGCATCGGAGAAGTCGACGAGATGCTTACGGCGCCAGATTTGCACCTGGTGGCCAAAACTGGAAATTTTTTCCGGTGTAAACAGGTTCCGGTTTAGCGTATTACGGAATTTCGCTGTCATACGACAATTACAGTCGCCACTGGACTTCCGTGAGTACTGCACTTTAATTTTAACCACCCGGTGTTATCGATATATCGACCTCAGACCTCCACACTGTATTCCACAAAAATCACTAACCTGCACGACGTTGAATACGGCAAATGCCCTACGTATTAATCCATAACAGCCAGCATCCATAAAGTATCCTGATACCTCGACTCATTGCCCACTATAACTGCCAATACAAGACCTGATGGAATTACGTTTAATTGCCGCACAGACGTGTCAGTTCATGAAGACGAGATGTACAGTACCTCAGTAACGGGACGTCTACCTTTAATTAAATTGTTCATCTCCTTAAGGAGAAAAGTAAACTGTAGAATCCTTTGGTTACCACTCTCACTCTTCTAGGCACAGTGCCGCCTCTCTTTTTACCCCATTTGCTGTTAAGCAGCCCTTTAAGAAAACTTTTGCTGCGGTAATACAGTTCAGAACGCACCCGCTCGCCACGAATTATGGGAAGCGATGGTATCGCAGCGCCGAGCACCGGCCGTCTCGAAACGTAGCGCGCCAAAAAATTACAACACGTTTTACTTTGCTGTTATTGGCGATGATATCGCAGAGGCTGGCTCCATGATATATATACACACTCGCATAAAGCCGTACAATCAGAGACCAGCAGCAAACGTTTATATGGAAATTGGCTTTCGCATATATGTCACATCTAAATGCAAAAATGTCGTTTCGTGGCCCATTCAGAATAATTGGCCAAATAGGACTGAAAAAACTGTGTCGCGCCCGTATTTGACATTTTCATTAATCGACGATTCCGCTCTAATGAACGCCTTTATAAAGGCAGTATAAGGCGCCATTAGTAATTGTTCTTACAATACAACAAAGTGAACAAAATTTTGTTCACTCTATTGCTTCATAAGCTGCTAATTTTGCTTTTCATAAACTAAAAATCAAGTTGTATAGTGCCGTTAGCACACAAAGATTACCATTTTGTAAAATGATGAACCCGCCACCACAGCTGCTGAATCAACAATGTTTTATTGATGTTATTGATTCAGCTACTGTTGTGCCGTTTCTTTATTTTACAGAACCGACTTACACAATTGCCGCTGCCCCATAAGAAGAACTGTGAAAGATTGCCATGTTTTGTATTAACGAAGTGTTGCATTCCATGACCAAGTTACATCAAAGTTTTCCACTATTTTGAAACTTCCTCTTATCTTAAAGCGCCATCTAGTCGTTTTTGTTATTATTACACTAATATTACGCAGTACCCTCACAGATTAAGGCTTTCGATGGTTTTTCTGGAGGATATCACATTAGGTCACGCCCAAACATTTTTCTCTGCTTATGTCAGGACTAAAGGCCGTGGTTTATGCAGGAAAAATGATGGATCAGGATCCACAGAATAAACTTCTGAAGGTTGAGAATGCAAATAAATGGAAGTCATAGGGTATTGCCACGTAGCTATGAGATTTTAAATAAAACTAGGACGCTATGGTTCCGTTGTGAACCAAATTTAAAATATCCACAGCAGTGAATCACACTATAAAGCTAGTTGGTGGAATATGTTATTTAAAACTTAAACCGACTCCACATTAACAAACTTTACATATTATTATTGTACCGCGATAGAAACTGATCTCAGTTTTTATGTTAAGGTGATGACAGTTTTTCCATAAAGGATAGGAGTGAGCTCACTGAAAAAAAAGTCAGTCAAGGGATTATGGTCTGAGTAGCAACCCGCCGTCAGCGCATTACATTCTGTTGTACATAAGCTGACATGAACGTTTCTCTGCCGGTAAATTAATTACTCAGTATTACAAATAATAAAAACTCTGTGAATTTCCGGTCAGTGTTTATTAACGTGGCCTATATAATATGACTTGATAATATGAGCATAGAATTCCCGTTAATGATACTAATTTCTTCTCATTACACGTTCAGGTGTAATTGCTCTCAAGGCAACGTTATTGCAATGCTGTAAAATGAGTACTAAGTAGAACCGTAATTTCACAGTATCATTGAACTGATACGCAAATTCTACATACATATTTAAATAAACAAATCAAATAAATATTTTTGCAGCCGAGATCGGTGTTCATTTTTATTTCCGCAATGAGCGGAGTCGACAGATTCTAGGCGTCATCTGCGAATCGTCTGGAAATAATACCGCTCCGCATGAGTCGGATAACCATAACGAGAGCGCACACTACGCACATTCTGTGCGATTCATACACAGTAATATTATTTCTAGAAAATCCACCACATCGAAACCGGTAGTTGAGGAAACAGAAATATTCCAACATACGAACTAGGTTGCAAAATTCTTATTTGTCACCAAATACCAGATCGCACCCAGCATCATGTGCAACTTATGCAAATTAATAAGAACACAGAACAGTCACACTATTTACTTCAAAAAATTACTTTTTACACGATTAATCAAATTACGAATGAAAACGCATACGTTATTCCAAAACTAGGCCTCTTTATCGTGCAACATCGTGGAAAGGCAATATCACAAACATAACATTATAGTCTTTATCAGGCATCTAAACAATTAAGTTACATTTAAAATCGGGTTTCACGGGGGAAGTTGAGAGAGGGAGAGTATGGAGATAACATCTATGTAACAAT
The DNA here is from genome assembly GCF_023898315.1 of Schistocerca nitens. Taxonomy (NCBI): domain Eukaryota; kingdom Metazoa; phylum Arthropoda; class Insecta; order Orthoptera; family Acrididae; genus Schistocerca; species Schistocerca nitens. Next base: position 373,950,145 of record NC_064614.1, on the reverse strand, counting down.
GAGTCTGAAACATCCATCGTCGCCACTTAGCCAAGAATGCCATACGGCTTCACACGAGCAAGATAGTGGAGATTTTTAACGACGGAATTCTCTTTTTGGAGAAGTATACAAATTAAATCCTCGTCTGGCCCTCCAAATTTGAGTTTTCCATGATTTGCCTCTATCATTTCGTGTGAATGCCAGGACAGTTCCCTAAAAATGCCACGACAGCCAACTGTACTAGTGCTCCGCCTCTAGTGACTCAAAGTCGACGAATCCTCCGATGGACTTCTTTGTTCATTATTATATCTGGTATGTGAAAAAAGTCTCATTTATGAAACTGTGTCTCTTTCACCCAGAAACGAAGAGAATAGAACATTCAAGTGCTAGTATGCAGATGAATTCATATAATAACGCATCTGGAAGTAGACTTCTTTTTCCAGTTTCGTTTGTTGTGTTTTTGTGATATTTCATTTAATATGGAACCTGACGCATGTTGTGACTGTGGTGGTGCAAGCGAAAAACGGAATGAAAAATCATACTGTACCATTTTTTAATATCCGGGGTGTTTCCGTAAGAGCGTGCAAAAACGTTACAAGACATAGAGAATGCTATACTGAACAATTTGAGTTAGGGAACCTCAGGTCGGAGAAGCCAGCTTAAGGAGATGTAGAAGTAAAGTTATCTACCGCTTTGTCTAGCCTAACTGTTTTCGAGCTTATTTACAACTAAGATGCGTACAAGTTTACACATACTGTGCTGTTTATTTCCAGCGGGAAGTCATGCTGCACGTCTTGTTTACTTTGCTTGCCCATGAGGTGGCCCTGTTGTATCGCATTTACATTGTCCCCTTTGCTGTTCGTGGGAGGATGTGGATACAACATGACGGTGCACCGCCTCACTTCGGTCTGGATGTCCTCAACCATCTCAATGCTGTATTTCCTGGTCGATGGATTGGAAGGGAAGGTCCTAATCCACGGCCTGCGATGTCACCTGACCCAAATCCCCTTGTTTATTTCCTATGGGGATATCTAAAGTCACTTTGTATGATACCCCAGTGGATGTAGAGATGGAGTTAGTTGCCAGAATTGTAGCTGTCTGTGATGTGATTCGAAACACACCAGGAGTATTTGTCTGGATGCGTCAGAATCTTGTTTGCCGATATCATGCTTAAATTGAGGGTGATGATCGTCCGTCTCAGCACAAATGGTACGCCGGCCGCTGTGGTCGAGCGCTTCTATGCACTTCAGTCCAGAACCGCGTGACTGCTACGGTCGCAGGTTAGAATCCTGCCTCGGGCACGGATGTGCGTGATGTCCTTAGGTTCGTTAGGTTTAAGTAGTTCTAAGTCTACGGGACTGATGACCTAAGATGTTAAGTCCCATAGTGCTCGGAGCTATTTGAACCATTTTTGAACAAATGGTACGTTCATGTGTTAATGACGGTATTTGCATGTAACTGTAACTAATGTAAATAAAAAAGTACTCAGGAATGTGATTTTATTCCTATTCTCGTCTTAAGCTGGCGTCTCCGACCCCAGGTTCCCTACCCCATATTGTTCAGTGGAGCGTTCTCTGTGTCCTGCTAAATTTTTGCACGCTCTTACGGAAACACCCTGTATATTTATACCTAGTTATACGAAAAATGGTGAGGTTTCAATGTAATCATCTCAATTTTGCGACACGCTACTGTTGTGTACAGCGCCGAACCGGGTTTTTATTACATAAATTATTATCTCTAACTGTAAAGTAGTGGACTTAAAAATGCCAGGAAATGTTATGCTACATCAAATGATATTCCTAAATGCACTGTAACCATATCAATTTGAACTCTTATTAGTATGAAACCCATCATCCTGATGAAGGAATAAATAATTTGCTATTGCGTCTCTTTCGTAGCTGCTGGCTGTTTACAAATTCCATAGCAAACGTGAAGCTGTTGTCACTAAATGAGCCTAGTTCTGAATTTTGTAATATATCTTACAATTACAGAGCACTGTAGCGTTATTGAAGTCCCGTATCTGGCATCCAGTTGGCAAACAAAGAATCTGTAAAGTCTTCGTTCGGTGATCAGCCTTTACAGTTATGCGCAGTATTCCAGAATTTCTATTACAGTCTTCCTGGGGCCTGTAGATGGGCGGTAGTAGATAACGTTTTGATAAGATTCTCTGGCGGGAAAAGTAAAGTATGAATGTAAAATGAATCTGAAGAGCGGATCACTTTCGATTCTCCTACTTCACAGTACGCATACAGCAGAGGCAATAAACTCTGTACTCTACAGGAGTCCATTGCATGGGCATTATTTCGAGTACACATAGTTGGGTTTTCTTTTACGTGACGAAGGACGTCTTCTTCAAAGTTGAGAATCCTCCGTTTCATCCCGTCTTCATCGACACGCAAGTCACCGAAGCGGCGTCAGACAAGACTTGCAGCAGCCGTCCGAACAAGGTCCGGCTGATCGAAACTGTGTGTCGGATCGAGACTCGAACTCGGGTTCTTTGCCTTTCGCGAGCAGGTACTCTACCGATTGAGCTACCCATGCAGGACACACGACCCTTCCTCACACTTTTACTTCTGCCAATACCTCATCTCCTACTTTCCAAACTTCACAGAAGTGCTCCTGCGAACTTGCAGGACTAGCACTCCTGGAAAAAAGCATGTTGCGGAGACATGGCCTAGCCACAACCTGGGGGATATTTCCAGAATGAATTTTTCATTATGCATTCATTCTTTAAACATCCCCCAGGCTGTGGCTAAGCCACGTCTCCGCAATATTCTTTCCTTCAGGGATGCTAGTCCTGTAAGTTTCTTAGGAAAACTGGTGTGAAGTTTGGAAGAGGAGAAGTAAAGTTGTGAGGACGGTTCGTGAGTCGTGCTTGGGTAGCACAGTCAGTAGAGCGTTTGCCTACCGAAAGGCATATTTCCCGATTTCAAGTCTCGATTCGACAAACAGTTTTGATCGTCAGAAGTTTTATTCCAGCGCACACTCCGCTGCAGAGTGAAAAATTCTTACTGGAACCATAGGCGGGTCTCCCAGCCAATAGTGTCAGACGATCATTTCATTCCAGCGCGTTTGTGGGAAACCACAGTCAACCCTCCTAGCTGCGAACGTAATATTTTCTGCAGCCGTTGTAGTCGGACTAAAATTGTCTGCAGTGACGTAATTACAACAATGGCTGACAACAGCGCCCGCTTGTCAATTTGTGTGCATGCCGTAAAGCGGAAGATTTTTAACTGATTTGATGTTCAAACGTATTTGTATCCAAACGCTTCATTGCTGGACATCTATCGAAACTCTATCATTTTAAGTCCCCTCTAGAAACCCTAGAAGGCTGTGATTGGAATTGTGAAACACCCTGTGTTAACCCTACATTGTTCATTATCGTGGCATTATCATTATCATTATTATTATTATTATTATTTCTTTCTTTTCTCAGACCTTATGTCTGGTCAAAATTGAAAAGTGACGCGGACCTTGATCAAGCGAGACCTCCTTTTAATTGTACGGTATATGTTATATTGCATTTAGGAACTTTCGGGTAATTGAACATGTATCAATAATTACGGATTTCTGTAGTTGTATATATAAGTTTGGATGTAGCTGTATTGCATTGATGTACTGGTGGATATTGTGTGGTATGACTCCTGTAGTTGATAGTATAATTGGTATAATGTCAACTTTATCCCGATGCCACATGTCCTTGACTTCCTCAGCCAGTTGGATGTATTTTTCAATTTTTACTCCTGTTTTCTTCTGTATATTTGTTGTATTGGGTATGGATATTTCGGTTAGCTGTGTTAATTTCTTCTTTTTATTGGTGAGTATGATGTCAGGTTTGTTATGTGGTGTTGTTTTATCTGTTATAATGGTTCTGTTCCAGTATAATTTGAATTCATCATTCTCCAGTACACTTTGTGGTGCATACTTGTATGTGGGAACGTGTTGTTTTATTAGTTTATGTTGTATGGCAAGTTGTTGATGTATTATTTTTGCTACATTGTCATGTCTTCTGGGGTATTCTGTATTTGCTAGTATTGTACATCCGCTTGTGATGTGATCTACTGTTTCTATTTGTTGTTTGCAAAGTCTGCATTTATCTGTTGTGGTATTGGGATCTTTAATAATATGCTTGCTGTAATATCTGGTGTTTATTGTTTGATCCTGTATTGCAATCATGAATCCTTCCGTCTCACTGTATATATTGCCTTTTCTTAGCCATGTGTTGGATGCGTCTTGATCGATGTGTGGCTGTGTTAGATGATACGGGTGCTTGCCATGTAGTGTTTCCTGTTTCCAAATTTAAATGAAACAACAGGTTCACTGTTACCAGTCATCGTATTATTTATTTCCACGACGCGTTTCGAAGGTTTAAACCTCCATCATCGGGTGGATTTACATTAGTAAGTATTACATTTGTGTGTGTGTTGTGTTACGATTTTTGGAGTAACTTGTGGCACTGCCTAGTGGAGAAACGAGACACTATTTCAGAATGTGGTTTAGGATTACTTTTGACGAAAAATTAAACTGATATCTAATGGTAAACATTAAATAAGTAAACTACAGTACCTTCAGTGATCACAGGCTCCTTTTCCTGTCGTAACACATCACATGTATACTGCCACATTTGTAAACAAATATGGCGTCTGGAATTAGCTGGGTGCAAGGTTCGTATAGCAGAAGTGAACACATAATCGCAAAGTGCAAAGAATATACATGATAACAATATTATTACAGATTATTTGCTTTAAGCATTTGGCGGTGTTTGTTTTGAGGTGTCAAATATATGTGTGTGTACTTCAAGTGGTATATAAATCCAATTCTGACAAGTTAAAACAGCGAACATTCGTACTCGTTTATACAATCAGGTGAAATGTTAAAATGGCTTAAACTTCATACTTATTGATAATAATTAGTTGAAATGTTACAGACTACAATTACAATGATCATATTGGCTACAACAATAAAATCATACATACATTACACTCTTTGATTGGGGGTTAATAAACAGATGTGAAGTGAGGGGCTGGAGGCAGAAGAAGAGGTAGAGAGAGAGAGAAAAAGTGTGTGTGTGTGTGTGTGTGTGTGTGTGTGTGTGTGTGAGTGTGAGTGAAAGGGGGAGGGAGAGAGAGAGAGAGAGAGAGAGAGAGAGAGAGAGAGAGAGAGAGAGGGGGGGGGAGAGGAAAGAGTGATTATATGAGAGGAAACATTTACATGGCAAGGAGTCTTAAGATTGCATGTTGCATACATTAGCTGCCTAAAGGTTGGGGTAATACATTGGTTAATGTTATAAAATATGCAGATAGATATATATACATATATACATATACATTTGTGCCAGTAGTTGATGTACATACAGTTTTAAGCTGACAAGGGGTACAAGCTGTTGGTGTGATGAATTATCTGTGAATGAGGTCAATCTCTTGTACTCTTGGCAGCTGTCAATATTTATGGTAAATATTAGGTGTGTGTGTGTGTGTGTGTGTGTGTGTGTGTGTGTGTGTGTGTGTGTGTGTGTGTGTGCATTTTTAAGAGTGTAGGCAGTTGCTGAAAACGGAGATGATACTACTGTAAATATTGTCATTTTTGTTATTTAAGATAGATTCTGGTTGTTTCATTTGATGTTTGTATATTTGGAGTGTTTCAAGGATGTCTAGTTTTCTGCCTTTTGGTTGGATGTGTAGGATGCTAATACTTGTGTTGTTAACATGGTGTTTCATGCAGGTCGGTAGCTATTGCTGATGTGTGATATTTTTTGTTTTTTAGTGCTGCCGTGTGTTCCTTGAACCTAATCTCAAATGATCTGCCTGTCTGGCCTATGTAGAAGCAGTCACAGTCCAAACATTCAATTTTGTATACACCTGTGTGATGGAGTGGGTTTCGTGTGCCGATGTTGTGGGGTAACTTCTGTCCAATCTTGTTGCCTGTTGTAAAGGATATGCTTATGCCTTTCCGTTTGAAGACATTGGCAATCTGGAAATAAATAAAACGGTGACTGGTAACAGTGAACTTGTTGTTTCATTTATTGTCAGTAACAGTCACGGTAAAGCCTAACCTAAAAATGTTCGCATTTAAAGTTTTTCCAATTTACTTTCTTCGTATCTGTTGATGTTATGTGATCTAAAGGGTTGTAGAAGTGGTTATGAAATTGCAGTGGTGTAGCCGATGTATTCATATGAGTGATTGCTTTGTGTATTTTGCTAGTTTCTGCTCGTTCTATAAAGAACTTCCTTAAATTGTCTACCTGTCCATAATGTAGGTTTTTTGTGTCGATAAATCCCCTTCCTCCTTCCTTTCTGCTTAATGTGAATCTTTCTGTTGCTGAATGTATGTGATGTATTCTATATTTGTGGCACTGTGATCGTGTAAGTGTGTTGAATGCTTCTAGGTCTGTGTTATTCCATTTCACTACTCCAAATGAGTAGGTCAATATTGGTATAGCATAAGTATTTATAGCTTTTGTCTTGTTTCTTGCTGTCAATTCTGTTTTCAGTATTTTTGTTAGTCTTTGTCTATATTTTTCTTTTAGTTCTTCTTTAATATTTGTATTATCTATTCCTATTTTTTGTCTGTATTCTAGATATTTATAGGCATCTGTTTTTTCAATCGCTTCTATGCAGTCGCTGTGGTTATACAGTATGTAATCTTCTTGTTTAGTGTGTTTTCCCTTGACTATGCTATTTTTCTTACATTTGTCTGTTCCAAAAGCCATATTTATATCATTGCTGAATACTTCGGTTATCTTTAGTAATTGGTTGAGTTGTTGATTTGTTGCTGCCAGTAGTTTTAGATCATCCATGTATAGCAAATGTGTGATTTTGTGTGGGTATGTTCCAGTAATATTGTATCCATAATTTGTATTATTTAGCATGTTGGATAGTGGGTTCAGAGCAAGGCAGAACCAGAAAGGACTTAATGAGTCTCCTTGGTATATTCCACGCTTAATCTGTATTGGCTGTGATGTGATGATATTTGAATTTATTTGGATATTAAGTGTGGTTTTCCAATTTTTCATTACTATGTTTAGGAACTGCATCAATTTAGGATCTACTTGTATATTTCCAATATTTGTAGTAACCATGAGTGGGGTACACTATCAAAAGCTTTTTGGTAATCAATGTATGCGTAGTGTAGCGACCTTTGTTTAGTTTTAGCTTGATATGTCACCTCTGCATCTATTATCAGTTGCTCTTTACATCCTCGTGCTCCTTTGCAACAGCCTTTTTGTTCTTCATTTATAATTTTGTTCTGTGTTGTATGTGTCAATAATTTCTGTGTAATGACTGAAGTTAATATTCTGTATATTGTTGGTAGGCATGTTATGGGGCGATATTTAGCTGGGTTTGGTGTGTCTGCTTGATCTTTAGGTTTCAGATAAGTTATTCCTTGTGTAAGTGTATCAGGGAATGTGTATGGGTCTGCAATGTAACTGTTAAATAATTTAGTTAGATGTGAATGTGTTGAGGTGAACTTCTTTAGCCAGAAATTTGCTATTTTATCTTTTCCAGGGGCTTTCCAATTGTGAGTAGAATTAATTGCTTGGGTAACTTCATGTTGCAAAATTATCACTTCAGGCATTTGTGCTATCATCTTGTATGTGTCTGTTTCTGCTTGTATCCACCGTGCATGCCTGTTATGTTGTACCGGGTTTGACCATATGTTGCTCCAGAAGTGTTCCATGTCTGTTATGTTTGGTGGATTGTCTATTTTAATGTGTGTGTTATCTATTGTCTGGTAAAATTTCTTTTGGTTTGTGTTGAATGTTTGGTTTTGTTTCCTTCTTATTTTCACTTTTTTTATATCTTCTAAGTCGTTTGGCCAATGCTTGTAATTTCTGCTCCTTTTCATCTAATTGCTCTATAGCTTCTTGTTGTGAGATTTTACCTAACCTTTTTCGTTTTTTTCTGACATTTCATTTCTTATAAATTGCGTTAGCTGTCCGATGTCTTTTCTCAGTTTTTCTATTCTGATCTGTAGCCTGTGTTGCCATGCTGGTTTTGTGGGTTTCTTCTGTGTGTTGGTTGGTTCTGATCTCTGCCTAGTGTGTATATTTAGTGTAGTGAGTGCTCCTATATAAACCAGTAGTTGTAACTCTTCCATAGCTGTGTTTTCATTTATTTTGTAGTGTATGATTGTGTTGATAGTTTTTATTGTTGTTTCGACTTGTGGGTTATTTGGCGGTCTATGCAAGAATGGTCTAATGTCTGTATTTGTGTCTTTGTATTCTATATATGTCAGCTGAAATTTTTCTTCTATATCTAACACGTGTGTCACTTCGTGTTCTACACTCCTGGAAATTGAAATAAGAACACCGTGAATTCATTGTCCCAGGAAGGGGAAACTTTATTGACACATTCCTGGGGTCAGATACATCACATGATCACACTGACAGAACCACAGGCACATAGACACAGGCAACAGAGCATGCACAATGTCGGCACTAGTACAGTGTATATCCACCTTTCGCAGCAATGCAGGCTGCTATTCTCCCATGGAGACGATCGTAGAGATGCTGGATGTAGTCCTGTGGAACGGCTTGCCATGCCATTTCCACCTGGCGCCTCAGTTGGACCAGCGTTCGTGCTGGACGTGCAGACCGCGTGAGACGACGCTTCATCCAGTCCCAAACATGCTCAATGGGGGACAGATCCGGAGATCTTGCTGGCCAGGGTAGTTGACTTACACCTTCTAGAGCACGTTGGGTGGCACGGGATACATGCGGACGTGCATTGTCCTGTTGGAACAGCAAGTTCCCTTGCCGGTCTAGGAATGGTAGAACGATGGGTTCGATGACGGTTTGGATGTACCGTGCACTATTCAGTGTCCCCTCGACGATCACCAGTGGTGTACGGCCAGTGTAGGAGATCGCTCCCCACACCATAATGCCGGGTGTTGGCCCTGTGTGCCTTAGTCGTATGCAGTCCTGATTGTGGCGCTCACCTGCACGGCGCCAAACACGCATACGACCATCATTGGCACCAAGGCAGAAGCGACTCTCATCGCTGAAGACGACACGTCTCCATTCGTCCCTCCATTCACGCCCGTCGCGACACCACTGGAGGCGGGCTGCACGATGTTGGGGCGTGAGCGGAAGACGGCCTAACGGTGTGCGGGACCGTATCCCAGCTTCATGGAGACGGTTGCGAATGGTCCTCGCCGATACCCCAGGAGCAACAGTGTCCCTAATTTGCTGGGAAGTGGCGGTGCGGTCCCCTACGGCACTGCGTAGGATCCTACGGTCTTGGCGTGCATCCGTGCGTCGCTGCGGTCCGGTCCCAGGTCGACGGGCACGTGCACCTTCCGCCGACCACTGGCGACAACATCGATGTACTGTGGAGACCTCACGCCCCACGTGTTGAGCAATTCGGCGGTACGTCCACCCGGCCTCCCGCATGCCCACTATACGCCCTCGCTCAAAGTCCGTCAACTGCACATACGGTTCACGTCCACGCTGTCGCGGCATGCTACCAGTGTTAAAGACTGCGATGGAGCTCCGTATGCCACGGCAAACTGGCTGACACTGACGGCGGCGGTGCACAAATGCTGCGCAGCTAGCGCCATTCGACGGCCAACACCGCGGTTCCTGGTGTGTCCGCTGTGCCGTGCGTGTGATCATTGCTTGTACAGCCCTCTCGCAGTGTCCGGAGCAAGTATGGTGGGTCTGACACACTGGTGTCAATGTGTTCTTTTTTCCATTTCCAGGAGTGTATTTGTACTTGTTCTGGTGGCTGTCTTAAGATTTCGTTTTCCTCTGATTGTTTAATTGATGCGTGTTGTTCTTTGTTTGTTTGCTCTGGGATGTTTGAGTCCATTACCGTATTTTCTTCTTATTCTGATTGCACATTATTTTGTTCCAGTATTTGTTGTACTTGTTGTTTGATGTTTTCTAATTCTGACTGGGGTATCCTGTTATTTTTGGTTATTACACGGATCTGATCAGCTAGTCGTTGTTCTGTTAAAAATTATAATTCTGGGTATCTGGTAATAAATGTTGTGTATACTTGTGATCTGTATCCAGTTGTGTTGGTTCCTAGGTTTGTTGCTTGGTAATAACAGAACATGAGGTGTCGATTAACTTCATCTGACCATCTCATCCTCTGTCTTTGTTTTCCTTATTATTATTATTATTATTATTATTATTATTATTGCACTGTCATTCCTTCAATATTTATTGTTATTTAGATGAAACCCAAAGCAGTTACATTCAGAGAAATTCTTTCAAAAATAGATATACTACTACCACTTTAGTATTCTAGAGTTTAAAATAACGTGCATGAAATGTGAAAATGTTCACAACTCTTCGGCACCAAAGTGATACAAAAATGGATGGTCTGTAACAACCTCTAAGAGCAGCTGAGTCAGGTATTTTATTACTTCTGAGATAACTTAAGTCGAACAACGAAATTAAGATAAGTGTATAGACTAGTAAATGAAGATCATTGTAGTAGACTGCTTTTGCGTCTCGCAGAACTCTTTATTGAATACCTTATCGTCTTTAAGCCATTGTGGAACATTCTCTGTAGACCGTCGACAGATACGAGAAAGTTCTCTGAGTCTATTTGCATGGCTCGATGCACGTCTCCTCTGAGACCAAGTTTCGGTTACATGCTACGAGACCTGCACTTCCGCATACAGAGCAGTCTACTCTGAAGCCGTAAGCGAAACGTTGAGCTTGTTCGGAACCTGATAATCAATTCACTGATAGAACTCTAGACATATATGCTTTGCGTTTGGCAAAATTTGTATTCGTGAAATGAATATTTTTGAAGTTACAGTCTTGTCACAAGACTTTAAAAAAGGTAAGTAAACTTTATTGTACAGAATTATCAGATACGGCTACGGAAAAGAAAGGGATTTAATAAACCCTTTGTCCAGAACGCGAGTAGAATGACTTAACAACTGTGTCACCTTGTCTTGGAGAGATTGCTATAGCAGTAGAATAAACGTTTGAATCTTACGAACAGAATCTATATCACCCAGTCCTCTGTTCAGTTCTATTGCAATGGTGCTGGTCTTAAAATTCCTATATACACCTTGTGTATTCACTAGCATGTATCAGTAAAATTTCATTTTGACTAAGTGATTTAGTTTGGGAGGGCAGGGTCTGTGGAGGAGACAGGCTGATTCTATCATGTTTGTAGACTGCACAATAAATCAAAGATAGGTTTTAAATTTCGTTGTTACTATATTGTCATTTCTACCTTCGATTACTGCTGTCTTCTCCAGTAACTACCTACTTCATAGGTGAAAACGAGGTAATTCCATCTAGTTTGAAAAAAGAGGATAAAAAGGGGTTCAATATTACTTGCTGGTATTGTACCAAGGACAGATTAATTGTGTTTATCTCGTACCGAGCTGGGTGGCGAAAACATTGAATTGGCTTTTGGGAATATGGGGTTAAAATCTTCGTTCACTCATCCAGAATTTTCGCCTGGTTCACCTACATCACTTAGTATACTGGAATGGTGTCACTCTACGTTAAAACATAATATTCCTAATCTTTGTCTTCGTTCCTTTATGTTTTGGTTTGACATTTAAATTGATTTTAACTGCATTAACATTTTCGAGTAGCTGTTTGAGGCATATTTCCAAAGTACTTCGATTTTCAGCTGTAACTATAGGACCTAATCAGTTTTGGTAAGGAGCAAGGAGATTTAAAAATTAATACTTGGGAGGAGAGGCACACAGCAATCAGACGCAGTCCCATTAGTTTTTATTGATTTTGCAAAGCTAGATTTCGGCTATGAATATCCATCTTTAGTGCTAAAATAAAAGAAAAATTACAGAATCAAAATTAATGTATCTTGCATAGAACAATAGGTAAACACCATGTACTTCTCGCGATTCTGTTGTATTGTAACTCAGATGGTATGTTGACCAGAATGGATTGCTACTATTGGATAACACGGTGTTTAGTTATCGTTCAATGTAAAATAAATTAATTTTAATTCTGTAATTTTCCTTGTATTTGAGCCCTGAAGATGGCTATTTATAGCCGAAATATAGATTTGCAGGAATAATAAAAACTAATGGGATTGCGACTGATTGCTGTGTGCCTCTCCTTTCTTATAGTCTATGGTCGCTGTGCACAACAGTTCCTTGTACGTTGGTTTATTTCATATTTGGCCAAGGAATCATTGCACCAGTGTTAATATAATCAGTTTTAGTAAAACATTTTCGTGAGTGAGTATTATCGAAGGTGAGTCGCTGCGAATATGAGAACACCGTTCTGTGACACCTCACTGGGTAGGGTGACGAAAATTTTGGGACATCTTGAAAACTATAATTAAGACGCAGCGAAATATCAAAAGTATTTCGTATCGGTGTAGGGTGATTATGGTGCTAAGAATTTATGGAACTGTAAGACAAGCATTGGCTTATTTTACATCAGGTCTTAATCAACGTTACTTCTGCTTTGTGAATGGCTGGGAATAACATTAACAAGCCACTCAGATAAGGCAGCACACGTAATACAGGATCATTCCGCTGGCTATCGACTAATATACACAGAAAACTTTTTTTTTTTTTTTTTTGCGGCAATGCTTATGATAGACACGATGTTGAATGAGAAAATAACAAAAGTCCTAGAAATGTGTTTTTTCTGTGGTTATGTAAGTTTTGTGAAACTTACGACCTTGGCAGAAAATAACTACGTTTTGGACCATTTTATGTTGCAATATCTGAATTTCTGGTAATGGACATACTGGGAACAACGTCATAGGCATCACTTTACAAAATGCAACTAAAGCAAGATACGCTTGGAACTGGAGCCCTGCACGCTATTCTGCAAAAAACTTAAGAGGCACTATTAAGTAAACTACAGAAGAATGGAAAGAAGTGAAATGTTGGAAAACCTTTAATGTCTTATGACGTCATAACTATTCAAGATTATCTGTATCAGTATTCTATGACTAGAAGTTTGCGCGGATAAGAGTGGTGGAGCTATTCACATCGGCATCTCAATATGCAATTATATTCTCCGCATCTACGGATATTGGAAACACTTTATCTTGTTCCGTACGTCGCAACTCTGACGATACGTTTGCGCATGGTTTTAATTTTCGTGTATATTTAAGTCTGTGCGTGACTTTGAAGCTTTTTTGCGAACCAACTATTAGACATATGTCAGTGTCAGTCGTATCACACAAAACTCATTTCTTTCCTCTTCTACGAATGGCACGAAACATTTTTGTTGTTTACTTACGTTTGAAACCATTAGCTCAGCTGAATTCTCGTACCAGGTTTTTTTTGTGAACAGACCTCGTAAAGTACAAAAAGAAATGGCTCTGAGCACTATGGGACTGAACATCTGTGGTCATCAGTCCCCTAGAACGTAGAACTGCTTAAACCTAACCAACCTAAGGACACCACACACATCCATGCCCGAGGCAGGATTCGAACCTGCGACCGTGGCGGTCACGCGGTTCCAGACAGAGGCGCCTAGAACCGCACGGCCACACCGACCGGCTCGTAAAGTACGTATCATCCTATCATTTTTATACTACATAGCCGGCTATATTTTCGATAAATGCCGCAAATTGTAAGATCGTTCTATTTGCTGAAACAGATTTCGTTGTATGTTGTGCGAAATATTTCCGTGACACTGAGAAGTCAAATGAAGTCTTAGTATAAGTTGTCACATGCTGGATTTTGTTAAATGTTAGTCACATAGGTCGTATATCATAGGTACGATTACTGTAATTATGTGAGTGTGTTACATTTTGGCCGGCCGCAGTGGCCATGCGGTTCTAGGCACTTCAGTCCGGAACCGCGTGACTGCTACGGTCGCAGTTTCGAATCCTGCCTCGGGCATGGATGTGTGTGATGTCCTTAGGTTAGTTAGGTTTAAGTAGTTCTAAGTTCTAGGGGACTGATGACCTCAGATGTTGAGTCCCATAGTGCTCAGACCCATTTGAACCATTTTTTTTTTTGTTGTTGTTACATTTTGCACTGCAACAGAAATGTTGATAGTCACCAATTTTATAGCAAACATTATTTAAGTAGTATGTGAAACACAAACAGAAGTCGTAGTATGAAGTGAAGTTTGCTAGAACATCCTACGTTCCACTCTGTAGCAGCTTTCGGTAAATGAGCTCTGCTAAAGCAAAGGAAAGAAGAATTTTACACAATTGCTTATAGGACGGAAATAGGATGCATGTTTAATAGTGTGAAAAATAGCGTAGCGATATTTTAAATGTCCTATAACTTTTGACCACTAATTAAATATAATGCGGACATCGGCAGATATATCCGTAGACGTCATGGTCCGTGCAAGCTTTTATCCGCAAACCAGCTACAGGTGCAGACATCAGCGTGTTATTCGCAAATGTCAGCATCAGCGCAGGCGTCTAGCTAGACAATACAAGGAAGAGGCATAAGCGCAAAATATAAGAACGGTTATTCCAGACGGATGACCAGGACGGGTCTACATAGCATATGCATTTTTTTTCCGTGGGTGTGAATCCCGCTCGCTGCCGGTGACCAAGGGGAGGCCGGCCGTGGCGGTGATTCCCCTCCGACGCTGTGCTAATTAGCTGCAGTTTGCCGACACGCCGCTGACAGCTGCGGGCTAGGGAGGGCCCGGGGCTGGAGTACAGATGGCAGCAGCTCCCTAATCAGCGGGATGCGCACGGCGCGGGGCGCGAACCCTCGGCCCACACAAAAGGAGCGCCGCGCGCACTGCCTCCCCGACACACTTTGCGGCCCGCGAAATGTGAGTCACTGGACTAGCGCTGCGGGATCAAGCACTCTCACCCACGCACTGCAAACACGCTGGCGGGTTCTGTAGCCGCGTGACCGTCGTGTCCTTCGCGTCTGGGGTACATTTCGCCAAGTCCGCTGTTTTTGCCACAACAAAATTTGTAGCCACGCGGAAGGAATTCACAACGAGGCACACGAGAAAGACAGGCCGTGCTGCATACGTCACAGCACGTGACACTGCAGATCTTCAAGAGTGGCAACAGCTTTCTCCGGCGGGGAGCGAGTAACTATTTCAGACGAGTTTAATACTTCTTGAAACAATATATATAAATGACCTAGTAGCTAGTGTCGGAAGTTCCATGCGGCTTTTCGCGTATGATGCTGTAGTATACAGAGAAGTTGCAGCATTAGAAAATTGTAGCGAAATACAGGAAGATCTGTAGCGGATAGGCACTTGGTGCAGGGAGTGGCAACTGACCCTTAACATAGACAAATGTAATGTATTGCGAATATATAGAAAGAAGGATCCTTTATGGTATGATTATATCATAGCGGAACAAACACTGGTAGCAGTTACTTCTGTAAAATATCTGAGAGTATGCGTGCGGAACGATTTGAAGTGGAATGATCATATAAAATTAATTGTTGGTAAGGCGGGTACCAGGTTGAGATTCATTGGGAGAGTCCTTAGAAAATGTAGTCCATCAACAAAGGGGGTGGCTTGCAAAACACTCGTTCGACCTATACTTGACTATTGCTCATCAGTGTGGGATCCGTACCAGATCGGGTTGACGGAGGAGATAGAGAAGATCCAAAGAAGAGCGGCGCGTTTCGTTACAGGGTTATTTGGTAAGCGTGATAGATTTACGGAGATGTTTAGCAAACTCAAGTGGCAGACTCTGCAAGAGAGGCGCTCTGCATCGCGGTGTAGCTTGCTGTTCAGGTTTCGAGAGGGTGCGTTTCTGGATGAGGTATCGAATATATTGCTTCCCCCTACTTATACCTCCCGAGGAGATCACGAATGTAAAATTAGAGAGATTTGAGTGCGCACGGTGGGTTTCCGGCAGTCGTTCTTCCCGCGAACCATACACGACTGGAACAGGAAAGGGAGGTAATGACAGTGGCACGTAAAGTGCCCTCCGCCACACACCGTTGGGTGGCTTGCGGAGTATAAATGTAGATGTAGACTGCGCGTTGAAATGCAAGTTCTCGATAGCACATGACAAAGTGAAGATCTTTACTGAGCACCTTTTCAATTACATATTGATCTCCCGTGACACCTGCACAGAGCCGAGCGTTGGCGAAGTGTGGCGGACAACGCGACTAGTGTGAAGTCACAAGTTCGTTGCAAAACCCGTATTTCTCGTGCGCCCCGACCCACAAACGATGACATTTCAGTTTCTACCACGTCATTTTTTTCAGCGCACTCGACGGAAGAAAAAAGAAGAAAAGTCTTAAAAGTCTAATCGGTTCCACTGTCATAAGATAGGGAGCAGTTGGGCGAGGCCGTGGCAAGAATTCGGCCCTGGCGCTGCTGAAGGAACCAACGTGACATTCTCTTTGATAGATTTTGGCTAAGGCTGACATGCAGCAATCGGACGAGGTGGTCCTGTGATTAAGGAAATGCCTTTAGGTGTTCTGTGATTTCCAGAAATATATTTATGTATTAATTTATCCATCCATTCAAGAATCACATCACAATTATATAGGGTTCGTCAAAGTAATCCATTGCCAATCACTAGGCCAAAACATACAACACAGCATACCTAACATGGTTGATGAGAAGAAGACAGGTAGGCTGTGGGGATTGTCCTCGATTAAGGAACCATCCCGACATTTGCCTTAGCTATCCAGGAAAACCACGGAAATCCCAAAATCAGGTTGGCAGGACAGAGCAAGTCCATCCTCCAGAATATGAGGTCAATTTGATAACATCTGCACTGCCTCATTCAGTGAGTCCCTATTGTATAACGTTCCTTCATTTACACACAGTTTGTTTCAGGCAACTTCCAAATGAAACATAGTTCGAGTCTCGGCCCGGCACACAGTTTTAATCTGCCAGGATGTTTCACATTAGTGATTGTTCAGTAGCATGTCCAAGGTAATTTATCACTTTCTTGAAGGGGAAAGTAACCGTCTTCATTTATCCCGTTAGTCTTTGCTTACATAAGGACTAGAAACGTGAATTCTGTCAACTATTTTCAAATGTTCAAATGGCTCTGAGCACTATGGGACTTAACATCTGAGGTCATCAGGCCCCTAGACTTAGAACTACTTAAACCTTACTAACCTAAGAACATCACACACATCCATACCCGAGGCAGGATTCGAACCTGCGACTGTAGCAGCAGCGCGATTCCGGACTGAAGCGCCTAGAACCGCTCGGTCACAGAGGCCGGCCAACTATTTTCAGTTCAACCCAAATATACCCGCACATTAGTATGTTTCATAATCCTTCCATGCCGAGCCTATAGCCGGCACACTAGATCAATGCAGTCTGCAACTGCACTAAATGATCACGCTTCGTATGACGTTAGAGCGTGGGTACGAATAACCGCAGCGTGGCACAACCCTTCCACCGAGCCTCCGGTTGGCAGTGGGAGGCTCTTGGTGCAGGGAACCTATTGTCCTGTCCGATGCTCTCGCAAAATCGCCGCTCCCTTCCCTCAAAGAACTGCACAACGACCCCCCACGTGTCTATTCGCGAGGGGTGGGTCGCCAGAAAGCGTGTCACCGCGCAGTGGCGTGACTCACACCGATCGCCTGGGCTAATACCTTGAGTCAACAGCGCAGCACTCCGCCGCGCCTCCCAGATTGCATTCCTGTATCAGACTGGCACCGCCGCTGCCGGCCTAATCAATTAGCATAAGCTGGCCCGCCGTGACGTGTGAGTTATTGCCTTCGTTCGCGCTAGCTGTTCCGCTGTGACTCAGCATCAAAGCACCCGCCAGCACAGTGGCTCACTGCTGGAACAATGCAGCTGGCCGACTTGAGTTATTCACGTCGTGCCCCTAAATAGAAAACCGAGTTTTCGGAGACTGCCTGCAGCATCATCGTCAGAATTTGAAATTCCATCAACAATGCGGATGGCTGAGGTTAATCTATCTCGTTTCTAGGACTCTACTTTTCACGAAGGGATTTCTTTTCCTGTTAGTGCGAGCTTTTTCGTCCGCTGCAGTAGCAATACTAAAAAACCACTTCAGCTTTATGAAAATCCTTTTTACTGGACCCACAATTAGTTTCGTGGCAATACAACCACATCTTCAGATTAACATTGTAACCTCCCCACGGAAAATTTAAAGAGAATAATATTTATTAGAAATGAAGCCACAGCTAAGTGTGACCTTCCCACAGAATATTAATGGCAAAGACAATTAAATGAAAGCTCGCTATCTGACTCAAGTACAAGTTCCCATTAAATAATGAACGCTAATCCCATGATAATGAAACTGTAATGATAACCTAAACTCAATTCAACCGAAAAGTCGGTGTTTGCCCTGTGCGAAACGAGAATAAATTTCTTACCTTAGTGAAACTGCATGTCAAAATTCTGCTCTTATTGTTCTGTGGCACTTGCACGAAAAGCATTGGAAGTACCTTTTGAAAATCTTTGTTAAAAGGAAATGGAAGGAAATTTGAATGATTGTCTCTAAAATTGCTTTTAAATCAAAATTATTATTGGGGGCGATTTTTGAAAGTTAAATTACAATGAGTGTTCGTTACATTATCTGATGAGCGCAAAGCTGCATGATTATTTATTTAAATAAATTATACCTCGTCCTGAATCTCGACCATTGCGATGCCGACGCCCGCCGACTGCTCTCCGCTACTGCTAGCAACCGACTCCAAGCACTACTGAGGACTGACTACTGCAGACTGACTGACTGCTCGCTACTGCGAGTCGAGCGCAACTGCTCTGGTCAGAGATTCTACAATGTCTCAGCATCGCTGCCGCACAACATACGTGTTTCATAACCCTCCACTGGGGGGGCAAAAATTTGGCAGCGATGGTGAGTCATTTGGACTTGCCATCGTAACAAATTTTTCCTTTAATTAATTAACATTTACAAAATATTTGGATGTAATACATGAATTAAATGTTGTGCGCATGCACCGATTACAAAATATTACAGACAAGACAAAATATAAGTACAAAACAAATCAGGAAAAATGTATATACAAATTATTTGACAGATAACAAAGTGTACACACACTGAAAAATTCTTTAGCAGTTTCATAACAGGCAAAAAAAAAAAATCATGTTGACAAGTGTCATGAGTGCACATGCACTGGAGAACATATCAGTAAAAGACGAAATGTTTATACAAGAGTAACAAATGACATAAATCAGAAAAGGTATACAGAATGAACACAAATCATATCGAAAATTGAGAAGAGTGCACAGGCACTGTAGTTCAGTTGAAAACATATTCACATAAGTGCACATGCACTGAAAACTTTTGAACATTTTTATAACAAATAAACGCAAGAGTAGAAAAAATCATCAAATCACAAAAAGTATATACAATATAGATGACAAGAGTGCACACATACTGCACTTCAAAACAAATCGAAAATGTCTTTAGTATTTTGACAACAAATGGCAAAAATCATGTCGACAAGTGACGCAAGTGTACTCGCACTAGAGTTCAACAAATCGAGAAAAAATGTATAGGCCATGAACATAAATGGTGTTAGTAAAAAAATGATTTTCACTATTAGGATAGGAAAGGAAGGATTGCATCATGGTTGTAGCACTTTAGTTTGCACATAGCTGCACTGAAAGTCCATATCTTTCCATAGAATCACAACTAAGTGATACAATCTGCAGTTCCGTTCCCAGAAGTATTTATCAGCGTATCAAGACAGTGAAACGTCGTAGTAGTATTCCATACTATCATTTGGCAGTATACCAGGTACACCAAACAGTGGGACCAGAATAACGTCTTCATCGCTTACGGTGGTGGACAGCATGTCGTGTCAACACCACGCTCTTAAGAGGCGGCACACAGTGCTCCATAACAAAGTCTTGATTAGTGATTACATAAGTAATTTCTTCGCCTACAGTGGTGGACAGCATGTCGTGTCAACACCACGCTTTTAAGAGGCGGCACACCAACGTAGAATTAGTGCAAAAACCAAATATAGTGCTCCATGATAATGAGGATGGACAAGACAAATGGATGTTACAATAATTTCAGGTAGTTAGGTCAGAAGGTGAAGGACATTAACTAACACACAAGTTTTGATTAGTGATTACATAAGTAGTTTGCGGTATCCATACTCTAGTCATTGAACATTTCTGTACCATGAATGTAGTATTACAGAAAAATGTTCATTAATTAATTTAAAGACAAGAGTGGTAATCAATCGCCATCAAGTATTGAGTATTACAAAACATTTTTCCTCATTCAAATGACATATTTACAAGTAACTATTAACACTCAGTGGCCTAGCAACTTTCGATTAGTACAAAATATTTATCATCATTCAGTATTAATATGGGAAGTCATCATTGAAAACACTAACAAAACGTTAAGTTACATTAATTATTGGCACTCAGTGGCCAGCAAGTATTGAATAGTATAAAACATTATTCATCATTCAGTATTCTTCATATCATTAAGAAATCATTATTAAAAATCAGTTAATTACAGTCATAGCCTTAATAATCATGGGCATAATAAGTAATTACATTAATTATGGGCACTCAGTGGCCAGCAAGTATTGAATAGTATAAAACATTATTCATCATTCAGTATTATTCATATCATTAAGAAATCATTATTAAAAATCAGTTAATTACAGTCATAGCCTTAATAATCATGGGCATAATAAGTAATTACATTAATTATGGGCACTCAGTGGCCAGCAAGTATTGAATAGTATAAAACATTAGTAGCATTAATAAGCATGGGCATTATAAGTTACATTAATTATGGGCACTCAGTGGCCAGCAAGTATTGAATAGTATAAAACATTATTCATCATTCAGTATTATTCATATCATTAAGAAATCATTATTAAAAATCAGTTAATTACAGTCATAGCCTTAATAATCATGGGCATAATAAGTAATTACATTAATTATGGGCACTCAGTGGCCAGCAAGTATTGAATAGTATAAAACATTAGTAGCATTAATAAGCATGGGCATAATAAGTACTCTCATTACAATAGATAGTGGCAATTATGTTTTGGTATCATTAAGAAGTCATTATTCAAGTGACATACTATTCAGAGTTGATCAGTCTTATTCAGAATTATCATAAACTAGTGACATTATCTGGGACTGTTAATACATTTTGTTTTTTCTGCTAGCAATGCATTGCTTTGGGTAATTATAAGGGAAAGCAAGAAGAAATAAGAGAAAAAATTGCTTCTAGGTTGTTCCTATAAATGAAAAGATTGTGTAACGTCATTCGTCATGAGTCAGCTGTAGCAAGGTTATCACATTTATAAATGATAGACACAAGTGGGTAAGAAAAATGCAAGTACTAGAACAGGTATAATAAGTAACAAGTTTAGTAAGTATCATAAAAAGCTTCTCCTGAAAGAAAAATACAAAATGGATTATTGAGCTGAAAGAAGAAACGCAGACTATGCTGAAAAGTAGTGAACTTCGAATTAACAGGTAGTGAAATGTGTATAAAAAATGTGTTTCATAGCTGTCCTTTCCAAAACCTTCAGTCATCCTACTACGCAATATAACACCTGCTGTCAAAGTAAACTGCAACAAATACTTAAATAACTACATAGCATAAATACATAACTTCAACATTATCCTCATCTGTAAAGAAAAACTTCATTATTCATATCATCATAACTCCATCATTATCATCACCTGTAAACAAAAACTTCATTATTCATAGTACCATATTCTTCATCATTGTTCATTATCAGCATTCATTATCATCTGCAAAAATCATTTCATTATTCACCACACAACTATTCCTAATCCCTAGCATATTTCATCACTTAAAACTAAAATGTGTAGTTCTGTCTGACAGCTTGCATCAATCGCTTTGTATTCTGAAAGAAAAAATTAGTTAAGACTGCTATTCTGCGATGTGTATAATATATTCTGGTTAATGCTTGTTAATTCTGATCCATTTACTCGTCCTCATTAGCTTATTGCATCTTCTTTCGTTTATTCCATAGGTGAAATTCCCACTTCTGTTTAATTCATTTCCTGTACGCATCATTTATTTCTGAAATTGATGAACAAAGATTAATGTCTTGCATTTAAATCATATACCCATTAAATAGTGACTGGTTAATGGTGACTCAATTAAGCATACAACATAACATGACAGAAAACGTAACATCTCAAAGCACAGACAGTGTTTAAAGGCAGAAAGTGTACAGAGAATATCGTAATGCAGCAGCAAAAAAAGGAAAATGTAAAACAGTCACGATGTTGAGATATCACAAGGCAAAATGTCAAAGTCAAATGGTGTGTGTTATACCTTAACTAGTTCACAGTGCATACAAACAAAACATGAAAACAATCGTACATACATAAGAAAGACAAAATGTGACATTCGTTGTGTTCAGCTTATATGTAGTGTAGTTAATAGATGCGATAATTAAAGACTTCAATGGAGAGAGAATTTGATAAAATTAATGCGTCATTATAGAGAATTGCATAATTATTCATAAAATGCGTAAGTTCATCTGAAAAAATGCACGGTCTAGTGTGTAACGACAAGAAGAGCGACCTGCTAACCTTACCTTGCCGGGCACTTGCCAAGAAAAAATACGATAATCATCAATAGGTAGTCACTTAAATGTAATTGCATAAGTGGTCACAAAATGTGTAAGTTCATCTGGAAAATATGCACGGTCTGATGTGTAACGACAAGAAGAGCGACCTGCTAACCTTACCTTGCCGGGCACTTGCCAAGAAAAAATACGATAATCATCAGTAATTAGTAATGTCAATATAATTGCATAAGTGGTCATAAAATGTGTAAGTTCATCTGAAAAAATGTGCACGGTCTGATGTGTAACGACAAGAAAAGCGACCTGCTAACCTTACCTTGCCGGGCACTTGCCAAGAAAAAATACGATAATCATCAGTAATTAGTCATGTGAATATAATTGCATAAGTGGTCATAAAATGTGTAAACGGCCTCATAGCATGTTACATCGTAAAGTGGTTTCATTCGATAAAGGGTTTAATGTTTGACACATGATGGTTGCCTTTCGATTTTCTGGTTCTCAGAGTTTCGACGTGTACAACATTGGGGTGAGGAATGCTGCGAATCCGATATGGACCTGCGTATAGAAGTTCAAATTTACTGCACTTACCTTTTAATTTGCTGGATAAATAGTGTGTACGTACTAATATCTTCTGTCCAACGTGAAAGTCTCGGTGTCTACAAACCTGTTTTTGCTGTCTTCTCCGGCGCTCTGCGGCACGTTTGATGTTGTTCAGCGCAATGTCAATTATTTCGTGGTGTCGTAATCGACGAGATGTAGGAAATGTTACTAATTCTTTGATTTTGTTTGGTGGTTCAACGTTTTTCAGTATTACAGACGGAGATATCATAGTGGATTCATTTGGAATGGAATTAATTACATCTTGGAATGAGTGTATGTGTGTGTCCCAATTAACATGTCTTTTGTGGCAATATATTCTACACAGTTTACCAATTTCTTTCATTATTCGTTCACAAGGGTTCGAAGAAGCGTGGTACTTGGATATATAAATCGGAGAAATGTTTCTAGCTCGTAACATGCGTGTCCATATGACAGAACGAAATTGTGATCCATTGTCAGAAATTACTTTCTTCACATGCCCTACATGAAATAGAAAATGTTTTACAAATGCTTTCGAAACAGTTTTAGCAGTAGCTTTGCGTAACGGAGTGAAGGTAACAAATTTTGAAGTGAGTTCAACAGCGACAAAGATGTAGCAAAAACCTTTATTAGTTCTCGGAATTGGACCAAAAATGTCTACTGCGGCCATATGTCTTAATTTAACAGGTACAATGGGATATAATGGAGGAATGTGTGAAGTGGTGTCTGACTTAGCTTTCTGGCAAATTTTACATGACGCTAAAACTCGTCGTATACGTTTTTCCATGCTGGCAAAATAACAGTTCTGTCTCAGTATCAGAAAACATTTTCTTGCTCCGTAATGTGCGTAGCTTAAATGCGTGTACCATATTAATTTGTTAACCAGTTCGTCAGGAATGCATAATAACCAATTGTTACTGTCTGGATGAGAGCGGCGAAACAGAATGTCATTGCGTACAGTGTAGTGGTTTCTAATCGTAACATTATTCTTATCTTGCCAAAGGTGTTTAATTTCTTTCCACACATTGTCTTTGCTTTGCTCTCGTGCTATGTCCTGTAATGACGATGAAATAAAATTTTCAAATGCAACTTGTTGAATGTACATGACGCTGAAATTTGTTTTGCAAAAGTTGGTTGCGACGTCTTGCTGATTGTTGCTGAGAGAACGAGAAAGTGCGTCTGCTATAACATTTTGTGTGCCGGGAATGTGAACAATCGTAAAATTAAATTCCTGTAAATACAGTTTCCATCTGCTTAATCTGTCGTGAGTAAATTTAGCTGAAAGTAAAAATTGTATAGCTCTGTGATCTGTGTAAACGGTGGTATGTCTGCCATAAAGAAAGTGCCTAAATCTCGTAAAAGCCCATACAACACATAATGTTTCTAGTTCAGTAACGGAATAATTTCGTTCAGCAGGTGACAAAATGCGGCTTGCAAATGCGATGTTTTTAATTACTATTGAGCCATCTTCTTCAATTTCCTGAAAAATGTGTACGCCTAAAGCTGTGTTGGAACTGTCGGTGGCAATAGAAAAATTTCTGGTAAGATCTGGGTGCGATAAAAGTGGAGCATTCAACAAAGCATGTTTCAGGTTCACGAATTCAGAGTGTGCTTGCTTATCCCATGACCAAATAGTGTTTTTACCTGTTAATTGGCATAATCTAGGTGTATCTAAAGCAGAGTGATGAATAAATTTGCGAAAAAAGTTAATTAAGCCCAAAAAACTGCGTAATTGTTTCTTTGTCGTAGGAACAGTAATGTCACGTAGAGCTTGAAGTTTTTCCGGATCAGGCGCAATGCCTTCTGCTGAAATTACGTGTCCAAGAAATTTTATAGAAGTTTTACCAAAATGTGATTTACTGAGGTTAACTGTGAGTCCTTGTGCATGGAAAGTTTGCAATAGTCGTTCTAAAATCAGATTATGTTCAGACCAGTTAGCTTCTGCGATAAGAATGTCGTCTACGTACGTCGTGATTCTGTCTTTAAGTTCTGTCGGAAGTATTGTGTTCAAACCGCGAATAAAAGCAGCAGAAGAAATAGTTAGGCCGAACGGTAATTTACAAAATTGATAACAGTCACCAAAACAGAGAAATGCTGTGTACTTTCTGCAATTCGGATGAAGTTGAATTTGCCAAAATCCCGATTTCAAATCTAATGTGGAATAAATAGCTGTACCATGAAATTTCTGTAGTAGTTCTTCTAATGTCTGTGGTCGATCTGTTTCATTAATAATAATGTCATTAATGTGACGTGAATCAAGTACGAGGCGAAGTGAGCCATCTTTTTTCTTAACAATATGCAGCGGGTTTATGTACGGACTAACTGCCGGTTCTATAATACCTTGGTCAAGCATATCCTGCAACTCTTTTTTAACTTGTTCTCTATGAATATACGGAATGGGATAATGCTTAGCTTTAAATGTGTCGTGCTGTTTGACTTGAAATTCATACATAAAGCCGGACATAGTACCAGGAATATTGTCGAAAACTGGAGCTTGCTGCAAAAGAATTTTGTGTAATTGCGTTCGTTCGTCGTCTGTATTTGCACTGCTTTGTTTAACTTTATCAGAAATCATTTGCATTACGTCGTAGTCAGTTTCGTCTGGACTATTATAGTTGTGTACGTACGTGTCGGTGAACAATGCGGAATTACAGTTTATGTTACGTGTTGCGGAAATGACCTCTGTGCAGTTAATTGTTTGTTCTTCTGATGATAATGAGTGCTGAAATTCTAAAGCCAATTGCACATTTTCATCCTTCAACATTAAATAAGAATTTTGAAAATCGACCACTGCGTCGTGTTGTACGAGAAAATTAGTACCTAAAATTACGTCTGTTGTCAACAAGGGAACAATCCAAAAATTTGAGTGAAAAGTATGACCTCCAATACAAAATGATAAATGCGTCTGTAATTTAACGTCTACTCCTTTACTCGATACTGCTCCTTTTACTTTCGTTTTGCCTAAAGGTAATGTAGGATAAGTATTCTCTTTGTTGCACTCGTTAAAAGTTTCCTCATTAATAACTGACATAGGTGATCCGGAATCAATTACCGCTGAAAATTTCGATGAACCAATTTTAATTTCGATGACAGGATGTGAAATAGTTTTCTGAACAACTGGTTTTTCCTGCAAAAGAGTGTCTCTAATGTCGTCAAACGTAATTACATTCTCGTGAACAACATTTTGCGTGTCAAAACTAGTGCTTGTGTTATTGGAAGATGCGTCCCGTACAGTATCTAGTCAGATTCTATCTGACGTGTTATTATTATCATCACGAGGATGTTGTGGCATTTCTACAATTTGAACAGTTCTATTACTTCTTCCAGACGCATTACGCTCTGGATGATACCTACTATCGGGTTCATTTACTAGAATATGTTGTTGCTGATCATTTTGTTGCTGGTAGGACCGGCTGTTATTATATGTACGCTGATAATTGTGCTCATCGTTTTTACGTCTGTCGTGATACTCATTCCTATACGGTGCATTGCGATAGGAATTGAAATACTGTCTTCTCTGTACGTAGTTATTTCCTTGCTGCCGTGCGTTACTATTTGTTGTACCAGGGACTATACATGTACGCGGCGAAACATTAAAACCTGGTTGACCTTGTGTATTCCATTGTTGGTTAGGCATGTTAACCGGTTGACTTTCATGCTGTTGTGGTGGAAAACGTCTATTGTTACCAAAATGTGATTCTTGTTGCTCAAAATTTTGACGATATTGATAATTAGAATTTTGTCTGTTATTAAAGCTTTGGTGGTTTTCATTCCTAAAACGTCTGTTACTTTTCCTATTAAAATTACGTGTCTGATCATAATTACTGTACGTCTGTTGGCCTTGGTTGTTATACGAAAAATTTTTGTTTACAAAAGAATAATCAGATTGCTGCACTTCTAGAAGCTGCAATAGATCCCTGAATGCCGAAATGTTTTCTTTTTGCTGACCGGTTAAAAGTGACACTCTTAATGATCGTGGTAATTTAGAGATACATAATTGAATAAGTGCAGATTCACTATAAGGTTCACTCAGGTACTGGTTTTGTTGCACCATGTGCTCAAAAAATTGCGTCACACTCGGAAAATTTGAGTTCTCATAATTTGGTAAACTAATTAGTTGATCTTTAATTCCGCGCTGTGTCGTCTTCGACCAATACGCTGACAGAAAAGCATTCTGAAATTCCTCTACCGAGTAACATTGTCTCGCGATCGGCCTCATACGAGTTGCCGGTTCGCCTTCCAAAAAACTGCAAATAAATTCAAGTTTATGCGTAACGGGCCAAGTCGGTGGAAAAGCAAAGCTAAACTGTTGTATCCAATCTAGCGGGTGAATCTGTGTTCTGTCGTTTTTAAACACTTTAAACTTTCTCACTGACAGAAAATGTTTGTAATCGAAATTATCGTCTCTGTGTGACGGAACAGGTTCATGGTTGTAAGAGAATCTGTTGAACTGTGATTGTTCGGACTCTAAGTCTCGTACTCTCTGTAGATTACCCAAATTATACGCGTTACGCGAGTCTGGCAAATGTTCGAAAAGCGGTGTCTGCTGTGCTGTGTTATTAACTGAAGTGTTTTTCATCTGTGTTACTTCTTGCTGTAAACTTGACAGTTTTCGACGCAATGTGTTATTAGACGAATCAATCTCATTAATTGTCTGCTGTAGGTTTTGAAATTCAGGTGTTTGATTAAATGAAACCGGTGAGGTATCGTCTGATTTATTGTCATTAGTACTTTCGATGACATCAATACGACTGGCCAATTCATCACATTTTTCAGTCAGTATTTTTACCTGATCATCGGTTTTAGTATCAGTGGCATTAATCTGGTTTTGCAATCTACGTGTAGTTTCGTTCAGTTTTCTAACGTCAGCTTTGACGACATCGGAATCCTGTGTTAGTTCTAATTGTTCGAGTCTGTCGGTCACTGTTTGAATATCTATTGTGTGTGTATCTGCTTTTGATTTAAGATCAGAAATTTCGTCACGTAATTCTGTGTTTGACTGTTCAATAGTATTGATTTTGTCCGAAACTGTGGCAATATTATTGTCTACGTATGTTTTCGCCTTCGCAAACATTTTACGTTTGTCTTCCTGTCTCTGAGCAGTGATTGTTTCCATTACTTGACGTTTTACTTTATTTTGATCATCAATAAATTTGCGGAAACGCGTATCACTGTTTTGTATGTGAACACTAAGACGTTCGTTAATTTGAGTGTTCTGTTGTTCGAATTTCGCGTCAATCTTTTCATCCATTGTGCGCGAAAGTTCTGCCGTCATTGCTTTAAACTCGTCGCGTAATTGTGTAGCCTTTTCAGAGCATTGTTTAGCGACTGTGCCAATTTCCGCTCTAAGTGTTTCTGTTGCAGCTGTTTGCATTTCCCTTAATTCCAGAGCAACAGACCTAATTTCTTCGCTACTTTTTCGCGAACAAGCCTCGATTTCCTCGCGTAACTGTTCCTTAGTGTCATGGCACTGCGCGGCAACGGCTCTAATTTGTTCACTTAACTGTCTGGAATTGTTATCTAATTTTTCATTTAGCTGTTCGTTCTGTTCACTAAGTTGTTGTTTGAGATCTTCTTTAAGATTGTCTTGTTTTTCATTCTGTTGTCTGGCCTGTTCACTAAGTTGTTGTTTGAAATCTTCACTCTGTTGTTTGTTTGATTCAAGAATTTGTAGTAATAATGCCCTAATTGGATCCGACACAAAGTTAGCATTTCTATTCTCTGTGCTGTTTGACGGTGTATTTGCAATTGTCTCGCTTTCCTTAACCATTTGGTTATTCTGAGATTCACAAAAAGGTTTGTCAGTCGGATGTACGCTGTCAGACATTATTTCTGAATTAAATAAATCCGTCGTACTTTGTGTATCCTGTTCATTTTCATTAGACAAATTTGTGTGTTCGTCACGTGAATTTAGTAAACCGGTTGTGTTAGGCTGGGCAGCGCTCATTACAATAGAGCGTCCCGCGTCATTGATTGTCGTCAAATCAACAGAGGACATAACCGAGTTCGTTTGTTCATCATTAAGACAGAAGTCATCATTAGTGGTTGGAACGCATTGATTGTCAGTGAACGCAGGATTGTCATCATTACACTGCGTGTCACTAGTACTATTGATGAAGTTATTTAATTCGGTTGTTTCGTTCATAATACCTCGCGATACACTATTCACAGTCTTTCGCGGCATTTTCCACAATAGTCACAATTATTCACAAAAGAAATAAGCACAATGCAAAAACAACAAAAAAATACAACAGAGCAACGAATTGCCGTTGACCTGTAGAAAGAAAGTCACAAATTAGTAAAAGCGTTGCGCCAAATCCTAATTATATTTAAACAAATAAGAGCAGATATCTGACTGTTTTTCAAAAGACTCTCAACGAAATACGATCCTGGACCGGGTGTCGCCAAGTGTAACCTCCCCACGGAAAATTTAAAGAGAATAATATTTATTAGAAATGAAGCCACAGCTAAGTGTGACCTTCCCACAGAATATTAATGGCAAAGACAATTAAATGAAAGCTCGCTATCTGACTCAAGTACAAGTTCCCATTAAATAATGAACGCTAATCCCATGATAATGAAACTGTAATGATAACCTAAACTCAATTCAACCGAAAAGTCGGTGTTTGCCCTGTGCGAAACGAGAATAAATTTCTTACCTTAGTGAAACTGCATGTCAAAATTCTGCTCTTATTGTTCTGTGGCACTTGCACGAAAAGCATTGGAAGTACCTTTTGAAAATCTTTGTTAAAAGGAAATGGAAGGAAATTTGAATGATTGTCTCTAAAATTGCTTTTAAATCAAAATTATTATTGGGGGCGATTTTTGAAAGTTAAATTACAATGAGTGTTCGTTACATTATCTGATGAGCGCAAAGCTGCATGATTATTTATTTAAATAAATTATACCTCGTCCTGAATCTCGACCATTGCGATGCCGACGCCCGCCGACTGCTCTCCGCTACTGCTAGCAACCGACTCCAAGCACTACTGAGGACTGACTACTGCAGACTGACTGACTGCTCGCTACTGCGAGTCGAGCGCAACTGCTCTGGTCAGAGATTCTACAATGTCTCAGCATCGCTGCCGCACAACATACGTGTTTCAACATCTAAATATAAACACATAACCATTATATTTGCCCTCTACTGTTAAGCGCATAATCTTAAAAGCAGTTGTAATAAAAGGTACTCACGTATACACTGGGGATATATATATTCATATACACTGGGGATAGACGGGAAAAACAATATTCGTAGTTTTTATCTGTTTTTGTTGTGTTGACAGTGGGATTTTTATAGCATACTACACCTGCGTTTCCTGATTATAAAATTAAAAAAAAAATGAAGAAGTTCGTCTTCAGTTTAGAATGAAAACTAAACCGCTAAGCAGGCAGTATGTCGATGGTAAAAGATATAACGTGATGATCCAATCCCCGATTAGTTGGTAAGACCTACAGTAAAATATTGTGTGACAACCGACGAAGTCACGCGGACATTACGTAGCGAAATAAAGTTAAAATAGGACAAAACAACTCACCGATAGTTATAGTTTCATGGTGTAACTGTCAACTAGTTCTAAAGATAAATATTGGAAATCTATATAGATACAACGCTCGATCATACAAGGCCCAGATGACACCCCCTCAAGCAGTCTAATGCTAAAAGCGCGGAAGAAATCACGTGACTAAGAGGTTAAGCGCATGCGCCGTAGACAAGAGAACTCGTGCGGCCGCGCAATAGACGTGAATACGAAACGGTCGGCTATTGGCCTGGTTCCCATTCATGTTCATATATTAATAATTTTGAGGAAGTTACAGGACGTTCCTTGTTGAATTTAACCCGGTCAGCATATCACTCAATAATCATATTCCAGCCCTTCTAGATCTTCCGTCGTCAAGTGTTTATAGACGCGTACACAAAAATGCAGCGTACAACTATCAGCATTATTTATGTTTTTTGAAAACTATTGTCATAGAAAATGACAACATTTACGCCAAATGAATGTGGGGATATAATGCTGAGTTTTTTCCCGCAAATGATTTCGGTATACTCGTTATTTTTACGTTGGTTTGAAGTGCGTTATGTTATGTACTAAGCTTCAGGCACACAACGATGTGCTGTAATATATAACATAGTCATAGCTCACGTTGACATACAAGTCCGTCGAATGGAGCACTCGTGTCTTCGCTTGCAACATTGTGCAATGTTGCTCAACATTACGAACAAGGACTCATCTTGTGCACCATTCGATAACGATGTTTACCGACTATACTGTATTAGTGTTAGGTATTATGGCACATTTTGGCGTCTCTTGATATTATTACGCACGTTAAGACATTTAAAAAATAGCAAGTACATAAACATAGATCGTAGAATGAAAATGGAATTTACATCCCCACGTATGAATGTATGTATGTATCAAACTGGGGACCTAGAAACGACGGAGAGGCTTCGTCCCAGCCGTAGCCCTCAGTGGTATGCAAACCCACAACAGGCTACAGCAGTCCGCTCACCCCACCGCCGCCCCACACCGAAACCAGGTTCATTGTGCGGATCGGACTCCGGTGGCCCCCCGCGGGAACGTCTTAGAAAATGTTCAAATGTGTGTGAAATCTTATGGGACTTAACTGCTAAGGTCATCAGTCCCTAAGCTTACACACTACTTAAACTAAATTATCCTAAGGACAAACACACACACCCATGCCCGAGGGAGGACTCGAACCTCCGCCGGGACCAGCCGCACAGTCCATGACTGCAGCGCCTCTGACCGCTCGGCTAATCCTGCGCGGCGGGAACGTCTTATTCCATACGAGTGTAACCGCAGTGTTCGCGCGGTAGAGTAATTATGCTGTACGTGTACGTGGAGACAGTGTTTGAGCAGCAATCGCCGACATAGTGTATCTGAGGCGGAATGAGGGGAGCCAGCCCGCATTCGCCAAGGCAGATGGAAAACCGCCTTAAAAACCATCCACAGGCTGGCCGGCACACCGGACCTCGACACTAATCCACCGGGCGGATTCGTGCACGAGACCGGCACGCCTTACCGCTCGGGAAGCAGTGCGTTAGACCGCACAGCTAGTCGGGCGGGCTTATATCCCCATAGTCGTCTTGTGAAACGTTCTGATTACATTAATACAACGCAACTACGACGACAACTGAAACAAAAAGATTAAACGTATATAGGTTTTACTAGCGCAAAAATACATGTGTATACCACAAATGTAGTTAGTTTCTTGTAATAAAATGACCAAGTTTGATCCAGATAAAAGATAAGCTCGCTCGTAGGACGTTTAGTCAACTGCAGTCTGTCGTCATACATTTGTTTACAACGATCACGTTGTCGTTCAGAAATGTGTACGAAGGCGCTGCACACCCACCTTCTACTCAGCCACTGTATTCAAGTTGCACAAATCAGGCTCATGTTATCAGGAAGCAGAAGGGTTGAAAAATGTCCAGGCTGAGGAACCCACGAACGATTGTCCCTTTCGTTTCCAGCGTTACGTATAGTGTAGGTGGGTAGTCCGTACTTCCCAGCACTTCCTATACAACGTGACAGCAACAGTGATGATTTTTGTCACCAGTGAAATCACAACGTTTCGGGTATCAATTATAACAGTTATTTTAAAAATGAAGACCAGAAGGAACGCATAAGCAAATAAATATAACATTAAACTTTTGACTGACATTGTGTGATGGCCATTAAAATTAATAACGAATACGAATATAGGTTTTCTGGAAGTGATTTTACGCAAATGATCAAGTAATAATCTTTGTGATTAGAACCTGTAACATTTTCTGTCAATCCAGATTTCATTACAGTCTCCTCTGTTTTAATGGACCGATATATTTCTAAAATATCCTACAGTTCTTGAACGTACAGCTATACAACGTTTGATAATATTTGACGCAAAACTTATCGCAAGAATAGCTTATCGTTATGGTAAAACTAAAAGCTAAGACTGCGTTACAGTTCTATTTTACATTCACGTAAACACCGCATAACGGAGTGGAAACTGCATTGTGCTTGCATATTGGCTCCCACATTTAGCTTTTTGTGAAACATTTCGTTGCACTCTTTAATAAGCTTTATACATCTACAGTCGACATCTAAAATGTTGCTATATGCTGTTTAGGAAGTGCATCGTAAGATTTTAAAAACAATAAATCCACGCGCAAATCGCTACAGACTGCGCATTATTTGGTTGATTGCTCGTTTCACTTTACAGACGAGCGCGTCTTCAGATAGTCATATCCCTGA
Organism: Schistocerca nitens; assembly: GCF_023898315.1. Taxonomy (NCBI): domain Eukaryota; kingdom Metazoa; phylum Arthropoda; class Insecta; order Orthoptera; family Acrididae; genus Schistocerca; species Schistocerca nitens. The sequence goes on along the minus strand of NC_064614.1, from coordinate 373,916,906 downwards.
TGGCAACACGTTAAAGAGTCATAGCACCGCTCAGCAACATCGCCAATTCAGTGTGTTGCAAATAATACGCAATGTCTGGCGGTTTGCCTGTGCATGTTTCCTGACGGTCGCTGCTCCATTGCAGACGGTGCCTACCTTTTCTGTGTTTAAAGCAATAGTTGATGCAACGTCCTAAAAACGCTTCAAATGGCTCGAAGCACTATGTGACTTAACATCTGAGGTCATCAGTCCCCTAGACTTAGAACTACTGAAAAGTAACTAACCTAAGGACATCACACACATCCATGCCCGAGGCAGGATTTGAACCTGCGACCGTAGGAACAGCGTGGTTCCGGACCGAAGCTAAAACGTCGTAGTACACAGAAATTTACAACACACAAAACTTCACGCTCCCTAGCATTCTTGCCCTTGCTAGCTTTATTTCCTTCTTTTTTAATCGAAATGTCTAGGAAATATTCAGAGCATTCACGTTAAAAGAGACGCGATGTTTAATGATGCAGAGTAGTCTTGCATGGGATTTTCACTCAGCAGCGGAGTGTATGCTGATTTGAAATTTCCTGGCAGATTAAGAGTGTGTGCCGGACCGGGACTCCAAACAGGGACCTTTGTCTTTCGCGGGCAAGTGGAAGGTAGGCGATGTACTGGCGCAAGTAAAACTATAAGGGAGGGTCGTGAGTCGTGTTTACATAGCCCAATCGGTAGAATACTTACCCGCAGAAGGCGAAGGTCCCAGGTTCGAGTCGCGAGCCGGCACACAGTTTTAATCTTTCAGGAGATTACAAGGCATGGAAATGTTTCTTGTGATGTTTTTTTTTTTTGTGTGCAGAACGATACGTTTGTTAAAGCCGACAGAGAAGTGACACTCCGATAAAATACTAAATTTTCTTAAATGTCTCAATAAGAAGATGAAAGACAAAATTAAACGTTTGTATTTGGTAGATTTCCATTATGTGCGACGATGCATGCATCCGAGCGGCGAGATTATTTCCTTTACGGTTGTCTGGACCGGCTTCCTGGTTGGCAGATTGTCGCTCTGCAGCGCTGCGAGCCAGTGCGTGACTACAGCCATTTTGTCATAGTTACATCAAAAGGCTAAACTTAAATTAGGTGCCGCCAGCCGGAGAGGCGGCACCCGAGGGAAAGAAAAATGTCACTTTAAAGCTGGCGATGATCAGGAAATTACGGGATTATGCGAGAGATTAAAACGGCCTTTGTTCCAGGAACAATGCCCTCGCCGAGGGAAAGCGAACTTTTTGCACTCATTTGCCTCGGCGTTCTTTTGCCGGCGCGAGGGGGGAGGAAAAAAGAATTTGTGAAATGAAAAAAACAAACAGCACACTTGGTGAAATCAGAGCCGACGCTTTCATGCAGTAATTCGCTGATTCGCTTTTTAAAGTCGCTGAGCCCCACGGGTGGTGTGAAGCGGTGGCGGGCCCCCACACATGGACCCTAAAACCCACGGGGGCGGCTCATGCAGTTCCCCTTCATCGAAACAAGTCGACTCTTCCGACAGCCAACCATCATCTTCAAAGCTTGGATTCTGTTTTAATATGTGGCATAAACTGCAAAATAGCATTCACTCGTATAAGAAAGAATAGTAATTTAACTTTTTAGCCAAGTTTGTTGAGGCAGAAAGAGGCCGTTAATGTCTGTGATTGTTGTCGAATTCCCAGTAATAAACTGCACCTACATCCTAAATCGTCTTCAGACAAATATGTTTAGACAGGGAGTTTCCTAAATCCCTGCTTGCAATCCAGCGATTCGTGTTTTGTAGGAGACTCACTTTCAAGAAGAGCTGCATACTAATCCCCTCCCAGCCATTCTGTTCCATATATATAGCTTCTCTGAATCACTTTGAGGTTAATGCCGGGATGTTTCCTCCGCCAAATCACGACTACTGAATTTTCATAGCCTTACACTACAGAACTAATATTGACACTCCGTATATACAAGGTGAACCCTAAGTGGGCCCAAAATTTCACAGGTTGTTCAGGGACATTTTCTGGTTATTTTCGTACAAGATACCCAGAGTCTCTCGTGAATCTTTACATAAAAGTAATGTGATGATGAAGTACTCAGTTTTCTACCCAAATTACCTTTGTTCCTATGAAAATACCTTCACGACAGTGAAAAACACTGTGATGGACAATTACCAAAATTTATGACATAAAACACAGAGTAATGCGACAAGCCCCGAGATCCAACAGTACTGCACTGTGGTTGTCGTTGCTGTAGCAACAAGTCAACATGCCGCGTGGTTGTAATTAAAGTGCCACTACTCACGGAAGTCCATTGCGAGCTATAATTATCGTATGGCAGCGAAACTTGGTGGATAAGCTAATGCGTTAATGCTGAATCAATTTAAGGGGGAAGAAATTAGTTCCAATTTTGGCCACTATCTGCAAACCTGGTGCTGTACAGCGTCTCTTCGGCTACTCCGGTGCTGATATTGAAGAAACCGTGTAAGTGGCGGTTAATAATGAAATCAACATTATGCCTTTCTTACTTGGTTGACCTTCCCGCCCACGTCCGTTCCCAATCTACTACATATGGAAACATTTATATACATCTTCCTTGCATTCACAGCGTCAGATTTGCACCTGGTGGCCGAAATTGGAACTAATTTCTTTTTCCAGCGCACACTGGACCTCTGTGAGAAGCTGCACTTTCATTATAAACACCGGATAGCGTAGTTATGCCACCCTTCCACTGCAGTGAGTCTATCCGAAACGAGGAGTATATCGGCAAGCTCTTCGTTAGTTAACGGATACATATCGCAATGTATCGCTGTTTATGTACAATTAACACAGTCGAAAAGAAAAATATCCAAGCCAGAAACGAGCTGCATCGAATGCAAGCTTCAGGGCGAAGATTAAAGCGAACGTTACCTGTGTTAACAGTAAGTACTGCGAGTGAACGGAACAAGTTTGTTTCCGTACAAAACACCCAACAAATACTGTGGACATTTACATTATTGTGCAGATATTTTCAGTTCAAAGAAACACAAAGGTAAATATGATAAGAAATTAAACGAAACACGATTATTCTTTGACGAGCCACCAGAGTAGATGGGTCCCTCATACTAGAATATCAGAAAACATCTCTGGACAATCCCGAAATTTTGTCGGTGGATTTGGGGTTCACCCTGCGTACTTCTATTAGTTACGAGCTGAAGACGTCACAGCCACGTAGTAGTCATTACATTGCAACTTAAGGGATTATGGTTTGTTTTCTGGCGTAGTAGCTAGTCTCGTAAATATCTGATTAAGAATGTATGAGTTCACTTTCCATTACGGTCGTCTGAACCTGCTAATTAAACTTACTGACGCTAGGAAGCTGTATTTCGGACCGGAATTTGAATCGGGACCTTTTCCACTTACCGACCGATGTATACAGACATGCAGAGAGAGAGAGAGAGAGAGAGAGAGAGAGAGAGAAGAACCAAGCTGTGCGAAGGGATCGCGCTTCAGATACGAGTAGCTCAAGCGGTAAAAGCAGCAATGTCCGCGAAAGCGAAGAATCAATGAGCTGTTGCACAATGACAACTTTCTTACCGATCTGGGAAACAAATTAAACGACTACCTCATTTGATGACTGGATAAATGTCAGTATACACATTGCACAACCTGCTATTGGATAAGGACGGGGGTATGGCCGTGTCCTTTTTTAAGGTCTGCCTTTAGCAATTGAGGTAGAGCACGGAAAAGCTAAATCTGAATATCTAGAAGGGAATTTCAGTTCCCATCTTGCTAAACGAGAAAACAGTGTGTTAATCATGTGACAAATCACTCAGTGCGGTAGAGAAATACATCGTATGGTAGTGGTATACGTTTTCAGGAAATAAATTCTGTGCGATTCATTTCCGTAAAATAGAACTATAACTTTACTTCAGTCTATGTACTCTGAAACCGATCTGATATGTGGTTCATATGACGTAGACTCTGTAGTTTTTTCGCTGTTATTAACCAAGAACGTAACAAATTTCGAATCGTACTGCCATAAGTGCCCAATTTCCTTAGAATCAGTGCAATTAAATTGTTTTGTAGACTTCTTTTGCCTTTGGTTGCACACCACAAGAGAACGTTGCAAGTTAGCCGGCCGCGGTGGTCTAGCGGTTCTGGCGCTGCAGTCCAGAACCGCGGGACTGCTACGGTCGCAGGTTCGAATCCTGCCTCGGGCATGGGTGTGTGTGATATCCTTAGGTTAGTTAGGTTTAAGTAGTTATAAGTTCTAGGGGACTTATGACCTAAGATGTTGAGTCCCATAGTGCTCAGAGCCATTTGAACCATTTTGAGAACGTTGCAAGTTAACTTCCGCAAGATGCAATAATAGTGTTGAAAATGTCAGTGTCTATGAACACCCCCCACCCCCGCTGCTGCTACACGAAATGTAAGCTTTGGAACTTCTTTAGATCACAACACAAGTCTAAAGAAGCAACGTGGCATTGAGATGTGGAACTGAAAAAAGTCTGCAGTACATGTAACGCTGTTGTAGCTTCGTTAATTAACGACGTGTCTTTTGGTCACTTGAAGGAAATTTAGGCTTTAACGTCCCGTCGTCGTCGAGGTGAAGCTCCGATCAGGGAAGGATGGTGCGAGATATCGGTAGCGCCCTTTCAAAGCAACCGTCCCTGCTTTGTCCGTGTCCGCCTGGATAATTTTAATCATCATGGTCGGGCGGTAAGAGCGATCTATTCTTGATGATCAATTACAAAAAGAAAAAAACAGTCAAGATCGAAGAATATCTCATTTATTAAAATGACCGGTTTCGACCCGTTTAAACGGCCGTCTTCACATTATGCGCACCGTTTGGTTGGAGATGGCGGCGTGGTTAAAACGGTAAATCCTCACTCTCTTCTTTTTTTTCTCTCTTTTCTTCTGTCCATGTTCTTCCCTGTTATGAAACTTCCTGGCAGAACAAAACTGCGTGCCGGATCGCGACTCGAAAGGCAAAGGTTCTGAGTTCGAGCCTCAGTTCGAAACACAGTTTTAATCTTCCAGAAAGTCACATATCAGCACACACTTCGCTGCAGAGTTATTTCTGGAAACATCCCCCAGGCTGTGGCTAAGCCATGTCTTCGCAGGTTGCTTTCTTCCAGGAATGCTAGTCGTGCAAGTTTCGCAGGAGAACTTTTGTGAAGTTTGGAAAGTAGTAGATGAGGTATTGGCGGAAACAAAGTTGTGAGGACGAGTCGTGTGTCGTACTTGGGTAGCTCTGTCGGTACAGCACTTGCACGCGAAATGCGGAAGTCCCGAGTTCGAGTCTCGGTCCGGCACACGGTTCTAATTTGCCAGGAAGTTTCATATCTGCGCACACTCCGCTGCAGACCGAAAATTCTATTCTTGTTCCCTATTTCGATCCTCATTTTGTTATTTCTGTAATCCATGCTATTGCCGATTTCCTTTTCCAGAAATACAGGAATATTTGTTTCGTTAGCCTCTTATGATTCATGCGGTAGATGCGTCTAAAGATTTTATTTTCGCTTTGCTACTATTCTGACACTTCCTGTATATTTTTATAGACCTCCTTATCACATCTCATCTTCTAATCGTGTCCAGTTTGCATTGCACCTATTATTTTTCCAATAATCCGTCTTTCAAGTGCCTCTATTCTGCCCAGCTTATTATAGCTCATCATTAAGCATTCACATACATATAAACATTCTGGTCATACCACTGTTGTAGAGCGTTTTAGTTTTGTTTTCCCAGATACGCATTTCTTGTTGTAGATGTCTCTTGTCAAACTATATGCTCTCTCTTTTATTAACTCTTACAATTTTGTGTATGCACTCTGCTGTATGCTTCTTCCACATTTTTTAATTTACTAGCTCTCCTTATTTTATCCGTCTGTGTCAATTTATTTTTGTGTTTTTTTTCAGTTTCCTTCGTTTGTGTCTCCTGGAATCGACGATACGCTCCTTTTTTTTCTTTTTTGATTTACGTCCGTGAGGAATTTTTAGTTCTGGGTCCAGCCGCAATTTGCACGTGCCCGTATCCAGCCCTGGCTCCTATAATCACTCCCAGCACGGGAATGATTTGCCACGTCTCTCCTATCCAAAGTAAACCACGGTGCTTTGTTCATACCTCCGAGGCTGGAGCATAAAATGACGCGTTCGAACAGTCTGAGCGGCGCCGCGTGGGCTGCCACCCCATCAGGCGCGCTGCCCGCTGCAGCAGGCAGCTGTAACGTAACGAAACGACATGGCCCGGCTCGGCACAATTGGGCACGCGCGCCGCAGCTGCCGCATCGGAATGAGGCGACAAATGAGCGGACAGAGCGCCCCCTGATCGGACACAGCCCGGCGCGTCCATTCGGCCGCCCTCTGCGCGCTCCACGGCGCCGTCACAAAACCGTTGTTCTTCCTTGCGTATACTCTACCGATTTGAGTCTCACTCTTCCCTCGTTACTGTGGGACCTAGGTGGAGCAGTGGTAAGGCACACAGAACTCGCACTCGGCAGACGACAGTTCAGATCTGCCCATCCAGATTTACGTTTTCCTTAGCTTCCCTAAATCGTATACGACGTACGCCGGGGTGGTTCCTGTAAAAAGGACACCATCGGTTTACTTTCGCAGTCTGATATTGTGCTCTAATGACATTCGTAATCGACGGTAAACCCTAATTTTGGAAGAGCATGTCATAGATACCTCCTACTCAAGATGAGCTCGTATCCTATAGTAGCTCATACTGTCGAACACATAATAGAACTACTTGTACAATTCCACTATGCACAAAAGTGGGCCTGGAATGTATAAAACCACACTCTGGCATCACAGGTAGTGATATTGCACATACGTTGGCCAAGGAGGCAGTTCATGATGGAACATTCACGGCGACGATCGCAATGATTAGCTTCAACCATTGGCACTTAGATAACCACCTCCATGATATTCGTCTGGCTACTTCTTCCCTGTGTGTGTGGGAAGTCGAAAAGGGTAATACTTCACTTTTGGCCGACCAACTCATTTCACCTTCAACAGTGCTTTGTTAGCACTTCATGAAACTGCACTGGTTATTGCCAACGACGGCAACACATGCTGTAGTTATCGGAAAAGGGCTGCAATGTTGCTCTTTGTTCCTCATTGTGCTGCGTTATTTAAGTAGTGCACATTTCACTGTCCAAAAATATCTTTAATTTTGTATGATGCAATGTTAACCCTAATTCATCGTGATGGAATTCGGACGCTGATGACCACGCAGTTGAGCGCCCCACAAACCAACATCATCATCATTGTGATGAAATTTTCAAGCGAAATCATTCAACACTTCTGTACTAATATGAATCATTGCATTGTCTTCTGTGTCGTGCTGACCGAGATGTAATTAATCTTTCAGTTGCTGTTTTAATTAACCTAATGTATGCTTCCTGTGGCTTACGAAGAAAGAGGTTCCGTCTAACCAGTCAGCGTTGAAAATTTTGACGTGCTGCATATATTAAGAAAGAATGACGGACTGACAAAAGCCGGCCGAAGTGGCCGCGCGGTTCTGGCGCTGCAGTCTGGAACCGCGAGACCGCTACGGTCGCAGGTTCGAATCCTGCCTCGGGCATGGATGTGTGTGATGTCCTTAGGTTAGTTAGGTTTAACTAGTTCTAAGTTCTAGGGGACTAATGACCTCAGCAGTTGAGTCCCATAGTGCTCAGAGCCATTTGAACCATTTTTTGAACTGATAAAAACAGTTTTAGAAGGTTATGTAGAAGGGAAAAGGAAGCGAGGAAGGAAGAGATTCCAGATACTGGATGACATGATGGACGGTACAACATACAGCAGCCTTAAGAAGGAAGCAATGGATCGCAGAAAATGGAGAGGCAAAGGACCTGCTAATATAGCGGATAACATGATGATGATGATGATGATATTCGTAAACAGTCTTTTGACTAGGTGGTCGTCATCAAGTCTCCAAAGACGTCCTTTCGGTTTCAAGCGAATATTTGATACGCTAAGGTGTATTTTGCAGTTGAGCCGGGCGCCGTGGTCGAGCGGTTGTAGGCGCTTCAGTCCGGAACCGCGCGACTGCTACGGTCGCAGTCTCGAATCCTGCTCGGGCATGGATGTGTGTGATGTCCTAAAGTTAGTTAGGTTTAAGTAGTTTTAAGTTCTATGGGACTGATAACCTCAGATGTTAAGTCCCATAGTGCTCAGAGCCATCTGAACGATTTTTATTTTGCAGTTGTGTAGAACGAAATATTTTCGAACGAATATGCGCTGAATCACCCGTTTAATGACCTTCGGTCAACTAACCACTGTCTTGTACTTTATGATCTCCCTGAGACTTTTGAACATAATAGTCATCGTCATGATAGCTACCTCTTTAGTGTTACGGTTGTCGATGATGACTACTTGTGTGAAGATTTCGAGTTCGAGTCCTGGTGACAATTTCATTGTGTTATGGTTTGGGGAGATTTGGAAGTCGGCCAATTCTTTCTCGTGAAGCCAAATGAGAAGCTGCTTATCTAAAATAAACGTCTAGATTAAAACTCAAGCCGCTGAAGTGGCTGCAGATTGAATGGCTCGCAGCGGATTGGGACCGCAAAACATTCACACTGTTCAGTCATATGAAAGTGACCACCTGTGAAAACGCTGAGTAACCACAGTTTCATGCGTCGACCGCTGCGAGATGTGCAGAAAGAGACTTCTGGGAGGTACCGACAGTGATGTGGAGCCATACCGACTCCAGTTCCGTGCCAGTTGCACTAGGTTTCACGGTTGAGGAGATCCCACAGATTCTCCATTGGGTTTTAATCCGGGGAGTTTGGTGGCCAGAGTTGTACCACTTATTCTGGTACTCTTCGAACCACGCAAGTGCAGTGCGGACTCTGTCATACGTTGCATTGTCATTGTCTTGCTGGTCGATGATAAGATGCCGAGGAAAAACACACTGCATGGAAGGGTGGACATGATCACGAAGGATATATGGACACTTGGGCTGATACATTATGCCTCCCAGAATGAGAATTTCACTCAGGGCATGCCACGAAAACATTTCCCAGACCATAACGTTCCCTCTTCTGCACTGGACGCTTCCGATGGTCGTTGCAGGATGTTAGCTTTCAGTTCCATGGAGCATAAAACGTGATTCATCTAAGAAATCCACCTGTCCCCACTCAGTGGACGTCTAGTCGCGGTACTGACGTGCAAGTTGCAGCCTTCGTCACTGATGAACAGCAGTCAGCCTGCTGCAGAGGCCTATATGCAGTAACTTTCACTTCGACAGGGGATCTCAAGTTGATTCCGTATTTCTAGATTTCCAGAAAGCTTTTGACATCGTTCCTCACAAGCGACTTCTAATCAAGCTGCGGGCCTACGGGGTATCGTCTCAGTTGTGCGACTGGATTCGTGATTTCCTGTCAGGAAGGTCGCAGTTCGTAGTAATAGCCGGCAAATCATCGAGTAAAATTGAAGTGATATCAGGTGTTCCCCAGGGAAGCGTCCTGGGACCTCTGCTGTTCCTGATCTATATAAATGACCTGGGTGACAATCTGAGCAGTTCTCTTAGGTTGTTCGCAGATGATGCTGTAATTTATCGGCTAGTAAGGTCATCCGAAGACCAGTATCAGTTGCAAAGCGACTTAGAAAAGATTGCTGTATGGTGTGGCAGGTGGCAGTTGACGCTAAATAACGAAAAGTGTGAGGTGATCCACATGAGTTCCAAAAGAAATCCGTTGGAATTCGATTACTCGATAAATAGTACAATTCTCAAGGCTGTCAATTCAACTAAGTACCTGGGTGTTAAAATTACGAACAACTTCAGTTGGAAAGACCACATAGATAATATTGTGGGGAAGGCGAGCCAAAGGTTGCGTTTCATTGGCAGGACACTTAGAAGATGCAACAAGTCCACTAAATAGACAGCTTACACTACACTCGTTCGTCCTCTGTTAGAATATTGCTGCGCGGTGTGGGATCCTTACCAGGTGGGATTGACGGAGGACATCGAAAGGGTGCAAAAAAAGGGCAGCTCGTTTTGTATTATCACGTAATGGAGGAGAGAGTGTGGCAGATATGATACGCGAGTTGGGATGGAAGTCATTAAAGCATAGACGTTTTTCGTCGCGGCGAGATCTATTTACGAAATTTCAGTCGCGAACTTTCTCTTCCGAATGCGAAAATGTTTTGTTGACCCAACCTACATAGGTAGGAATGATCGTCAAAATAAAATAAGAGAAATCAGAGCTCGAACAGAAAGGTTTAGGTGGTCTTTTTTTCCCACGCGCTGTTCGGTAGTGGAATGGTAGAGAGATAATATTATCGTGGTTCGATGAACCCTCTGTCAAGCACTTAAATGGGAATTTCAGAGCAATTATGTAGATGTAGATGTAGAACTGTGTCATCTGTGACCCATTGCGCATCACAGTTGCCTCGGTGCCACTTTTAGATAGCGCTATTTTGCCATGCACGGTCTACTTTAACCACGACGTTACTCGGTCAGTTACAAACTCAGCCGTTTCGGAAAGTCTCCCACCCTTTGCCCGAAAACCAATGATCAAGTCCTTTTTGGACGTCAGATAAATCGTTCCGTTACCGCATTGCGACAACGACTGCACAGTTTTCCGCGTCCCCCGCCACTCCTGTGAAATGAACATGCCGTGGAAGCGCTCCACGACGGCAGCTGCCTTTGTCCACCAGCTGGAGAGTGCCCGTCGAGCGTCAGTGATGCTGCGGAGGCTGCAGCGCGGCTCAGCCGGCCTATCGATTCGCGCTGCTCACTCAGCCGCCGAGAGTTACAAACTCAGACCCCGGGGCGGGCCCGGCGGCCGCCGTAAAACTTGAGTCAACTACGGTCGCAAACAAACAGGCGCGCCGTACGTTATGAGCCCTCCTTGGGAGGCGAGGCGCGCGCCGCGGGCCGGGGATCGATGACTGGGGCAGCGGGCCGCGCCGCCTGCACGTGGACAGCCAGCAGGCAGCACGTGGCCGGCGGCGGCGAGCGCCTTCGCCGTCCTGCCGCAGTCACGATGGCGACGTTCGATCATCATCGATATGTACATAATATTAGTGTCGGCAGTTTAAACATCGATATTATAATGTCGATACATCGTAACGGCATTGTTACAGTCAATACATCAAACTGCAATGTTGGAAAAAAAAACCTGTTCGTTACCAAAATCAATGATTTCCGTCATTTACGCGAATATTTTTCTAAACATACTCCACAGCGACAGAATCACAACTCTTGAAGAGTACAGTCACTCCATTTTCACAACAATTGTCATTTAGAATTTCCCCGCCGGCCGTTGTGGCCGAGCGGTTCTAGGCACTTCAGTCCGGAACCGCTCTGCTGCTACGGTCACAGTTTCGAATCCTGCCTCGGGCACGGATGTGTGTGATGTCCTTAGGTTAGTTAGGTCTATGGGACTGATGACCTCAGATGTTAAGTCCCATAGTGCTTAGAGCCATTTGAACCATTTTTTTGAATTTCCGAGCGTGTAATTAACACGCGAGTCACACTAGATGGTAGTCCTTTGCTATGACGACGAGCCTGTGGAAGGATGAAGGGGAAAATGTATTTATTTATTACGTAATTTTACTTGTTTGATCCACACCCCTATCACATTATCCTTCTGAGTGGTTGGAAGAATGAACGAGTCTATTTTGAAAGTTCCCTGGAGTACTGGAGAGTTAACCAGTACAAGCCTGAGTTATACCAATCCAACAGTAGTTTGGTAATTGGGGGTAGCAGTGAAATCAGTCAATGTAGAGATAAATCGTTCCCCTTGAAGCGCCTATGGGCAGTGGCTGGTTCTGTCCCCCTTCCCCTCCACTTTCATAGAGGACACGAGCGGCCAGAATTTAACAAAGGTGAGAGATCTTGTTTCTAGTCACCAACAGTCAAATGTCGGTGTTGACGGGCACAAGCGGGGCGTAAGCCTTTGTGTCCTGCAGTCATCAAGGGTACACGAGTGGGCCTTCGACTCTGAAAGCCCATATGGATGATGTATCGTTGAATGGTTCGCACGCTCACACTTGATGTCCCAGCATTGAAATCTGCAGCAATTTGCTGAAGGATTGCTCTTCTGTCACGTAGAACGATTCTCTTCTCGTCGTTGGTCCCGTTCTTGCAGGATCTTTTTCCGCCCGCAGCGATGTCGGCGATTTGACGTTTTACCGGATTCCTGATATTCACGGTACACTCCTGAAATTGTCGTACGGGAAAATCCCCATTTCATGGGTACCTTGGAGATGCTGTGTCCCATCGCTCGTGCGCCGACTGTTCTCTGCAATCATCGCAGCAGACTGAAAAGCAAACTTCTCAAAATGTTACTTTTACGATGCGTAGGTAAGAAGTCGTGGGATATATTTTGTTAATTAATTAATTAATTACTCAGCTGTTTATTAATCAATACATATCACATTAAATGTAGTTGTACATTTATTTTGACGACGTTCTATAAATTCATCATTTAGCATCGATGTGAAAAGCATTGACGTTTGGTTGCCGATTATTCTGGGCTGTGTGTCATATCCGCATATGTCAGTGGTTTTCCTCATTTTCGGCCCGTATCGTCAGCAGAATGATGCCCCATTCATCTTAGCTCCATTTATATATTTTCCTTACTGCGCTACGTGCGCGAAATGCAACTGGGTGCTATCCATTCTCGCCGTGCGCAGTGGTCGTAATGTTCTGATGGATCAATGTGGGAATGTTTCGCACAGTTTTAAAAATAATAACTGTAAAATATTTTGAAATAATTCACTATCTGTCATGATAGGTTAAGTAAAATTTTCACATGTACCGAACACATTTAATAAAACACATTTTCTCTTTCACAAATTAACTTACGCTAATGACAATACACAAACACCTATGCCCGAGGGAGGACTCGAACCTAGACGGGGGGAAGAGGCGCGGACCGTTACTAGGCGCCTTAGATCGCGCGGAACTTACTTACAGCCAATTTAAACGCTGAAAAACTTTCAATTTGTATCAAAGATGCCTTCTGAGTTCCGTTAAGTAGGTATTTGGTTCGAACGAGGCAAACTGGGTGCTTCGGGAGGATAATGATCCGAAACATTGCAGCCGTCTCTCTACAGCGTGGAAGCAAGACAATCGGGTGCCCACGATGGACTGGCCTGCAATGTTTCCAGATGCGAATCCAATCGAAAATGTTGGTCGTGTATTAAAATGAAGCTTAAAGAAAAGCCGCAGCTGTCATAAAATCAGGACGTTATGGAGATCGTTACCGAGAGAATATGCAGAAAATCTCGTGAAAAGCATGGCATAAAGAAGCCAAGTTATAATCGATAAAGGCGGCGATTGGATTATCTATTAGGTAATAGTGCAATTAGTAATTACATGTATTTTCATGTAAACATATGTTTATAATAGTATCTTTTATTTCTTACAGATAATAGCGTACACTTTCTTGTGGAACTGACTGTATTTGCCACTGGCCTTCCCGCAATGGTAACACCGATTCCCCTTCAGATTACCGAAGTTAAGCGCTGTCGGGCTAGGCTATCACTTGGATGGGTGACTCTCTGGGCCTGCCGAGCGCTGTTGACAAGTGTGGTGTACTCAGACCTTGAGAGGTCAATTGACATTAGCGGCTCCGGTTATGAAGCTGACAACGAACGGAAGAACGACGTGCTGACCTCATGCCCCTATGTATGCGCATCCAATGATTCCTATCTGGTGAGGATGGCACGGCGGTCCAACGGTACCGTTGTGGCTTCCGAGGCCTATTCGGACGGAGTTAGAGTTTTTTTGATCGTTTATTTAACTTATTATGGCATTTCAATAGAGGCAGTGACTATTATTGTCAATTTATTTTAGTGCTCCATATGTTTTCCAGTGTTTTTATTGATGTATTGTCACTAAAGGAGCTGATGTATGCACTGCTTGACCACCATAGTACTGCACCGGTAACACGCGGTGACGTTATCGTGAATAAGTACGGTGGTGACTAAGAAAAGCACGTCGCACTGTGAACGATGTCAAGGCAGTTGTGCGTTTACCATCAAGCTTTTCAGCGTGTTCTAGTGAAATATCACGATAAAAACTCAAGAGAATGCTACCGAAATGCACTCCTCCGAGTTGCAATAATATCGTGATCGAGTAATATTGTAGAAAGAACGGACAACAATTCATGAAATCAATATGAAAGACGATTTTCTTTAAAACAAAATTATCTAAATGGTTCAAATGGCTCTGAGCACTATGGGACTTAACGTCTGAGATCATCTGTCCCCTAGAACCTAGAACTACGTAAACGTAGCTAACTTAAGGACATCAGACACATCCATGACCGAGGCAGGATTCGAACCTGCGACCGTAGCGGTCGCGCGGTTCCAGACTGAAGCGCCTAAAACCGCTCGGCCACACCGGCTGGCTTAAAATTATCTAAAAAACCTGTAATTGTTAGGCCATCACTGAATTCGTTGTCCAGAGCAACACTGCTAGAATTCTAAGAGGTTTTCTAGTGATGATGAACTCACCAGAATACCAGTCCACTGTAAGGTCTTAGGGTACCGAACTGCTGAGGTCATCGGTCCCTAAGCTTACACACTACTTAAACTAGCTTACGCTAAGGACGACACACCCACACCCATACCCGAGGGAGGACTCGAACTTCCGACGGGGGGAGCTCCGCGGACAATGCAAGACCCCCCCGAGACCACTCGGCTACCCCGCGCGGCTAGTCAACTGTACCGTGCTTCTTATTAATGGTAGGAATAGATACGAAAGTAACGAAGGCAGTAAAAATTGAAACTGTACGTAGGAGCAATTGCGGATCGTGGAGGATGCATCTGAGGAATACAGCCGAGAGATTTAGCATTCAGAACAGGAATCTGATATACACAAGTGTACGTCTTCTATACAAAATCTATTCAGTCATATAGATTCGATACTGTTCTCCAGAAAAGAAAATCTTCTACTGGATTATCTACAGTATCAAAACTTTTGGTTACAAGCGAGGATGTAATATAGTGAAGGCGTATAAAAGAAGAAATAATATCTATTTACACGTAACTTTCCCTTTCTTACCTCTTGTAGCAGACAGGTTTTCCCGTGTTGCACTTAACAGCGAATTTTAATGTTCAACGCCAGTATTTTTTTTTCATCATACGTCTCAAAAGACAATTCAAGCGGTTGCGGTATTCGGTTAAACTGAGAAACGCTGCCTGAATAGGAACCGGCGAATTCTCTCTTCCGTTTTTGCGGTGCACGGTACCAGGACTACTGAATAAAGGATATAACGAAGGAAAAAGACAGCAACGTTATCTGTACAAAGAAACAAAGCGCTTTAAACACTGCAATGCTTTGAAAACGCCGCCTGCTATAAAAATGATGAAATTCGTACCACGTCGAGCCATATCTGTACGCCGTGTCAAAGGACTGCGCGATTTATGCTTCACACGTGCATCCGGCAGTAGCTGTGCGATTTCGCAGTGTTGTTTAGAATTCGTTATGTCGTTAGCAAATATTCCTATCGGAAGAATATTCAAGTGAAAATCGTTCACGTCTTCGCAAGTGATCTGCGATTATATAAAATATCTATAACGTTCTAAACAAAGCGACATATAAAACACGGAACATAAATTTTCGCAGTAGTGTTAAGTATTTTTAATCTCCTGCTTTCCAAGCTCCAAGGATGCTCTCTCGCATACCCTAATCGATTAGCACCGTTTCACATCACTATAAAAATGGATTCTGAATTAGTGAATTTTCACCATGATCTTTCACGAGATACGACCCCTGATCATATGTACTCACACGTAAATGTACAACGCAGATGTCAAATGATCTGCTTTATTGTAAAATACATAATCCATATAAAAACACGGACAAATAAAAAATCGAATATGAGTTTCCGCAGTAGTTGTGTACCAGGTCATTTCCTAGGATGCAAATGAAAGCAAGGTAGAATGTGAAATCAGTGCTAACAAAATAGTTAACCCCTGTCTTCAACTCACTTCAAAAGATACCGCATACTCAGGGTGTCGCAAGAAAAATGGTCTGCATTGAGGAATATGACAGGAACAATCGACTGAAGCCATAAACTTGATACAGTTTCCGAGAAAGAACATAGCCAACACATTTAACGTACATCGTTATTTATTTACTGTACTGTTCAGAGCATCGTCAGGTTTACACATACACAAAGGTACAACAGTTATTAATCATTGAAACATGCGTTATACAAAATATCATTTAAAAAAACGTATTTTTAACACATTCGCCCCTTAGCATTGTTGTACGCGTCACATTACAGCTGTTGTGCAGTTCACAATAAAGTTCGAATATCCCACCGTCGTCCTCAGTACTTTTGCTTACTCTTGTTACTTGTCTGAGTGACTCTTACATGTTAATGAGGCCAGCAGCCGTACATGATGCGACCAAGCAGTTTATCTCGCGCATTCACCTTTCGTTTGCACACATCAGACTTCATCCAAAGCAATAAACAAAAATCTAACGGCGTAAGGTCTGGCGATATTGATCGCCATTATATTGTGCTGGGGAGGAATCACAAAGGGAGTCCCACAGGGTTCAAATTTGATTCCAATCCTGTTCTTTATAAACGTGTTCTATCTCGGAAACCATTCGGATAGGGCATATGTCCACATAAGTTTTTTTGCTCCAAATGAGCTTTCCTGTCATATCACTGAATATTGACCACTCCTCCTGGTACACACCGTAAATTTATTTTGGATTGAACTCCTTATTGCAAAACAGTCAGATAATAAATTATTAATTTATTTATGTGAAGGTACTGTACGTGATCCAAGAAGCATGTATTTAAAAGATTCAGTACGGTAGAAACTGATCACAGATTTAAACAAAACAGGAAGTAGTGGTATGTATTACAGAGCTAAATACATCGAAGCACTGGTGTCTTCCACATAAATAATTTCACTATTCATCCTAAATGACTTAAAGGGAGAAATAATTGTGAATGAAGTGCAGAACTAAATATCTCACGGTGTGCATAGAACACCCGCATACACGCGAGACAGCGAAGGCTGGCAATGCCGAGAAAGGCTGGCACTTCTCGCAGGAGGATTCCTCCTGGGCGAACCTCGTATTTCCGTCAGCCGTGCTCGTCAGGATAATTTATTACGTCAGGTGCTCTGTCGTCCCTAATGAATGAGCCCATCAGAAACCTGCAGCCTCCACTGCGGGTTTATTCTGCCGCTTCCGGTAGCATTTCCTGACGTACGAGTGGAAGCCACTTGCCGACTATCTCAGAGATACTTCTCCTAGTCTTGCTATCGTTCATTGTTTACTATGAGAGGGTTGGGAAATAAAGCAGGATGATAGGTGGAAAGGAACACACAAGACGACAGATCGTTACGTATTCCAGTCATCTATCAGTCTACATGGAAATTGCTATTCGTGTTAGGTCAGAATCTTGAGGACTTAATCGTACATAATGACATGCATGTTACTCTAGGCAATGTTGTGAAGCATTTTTCATACCAACTGTTTTCAGAAACTCTTAGAGAGTAGCCTTCATACTAATAGCCTGCTAGCATTCCTTCTTCTTCTTCTTAGCGCCATTCCGTTCGAGTGGGGTTCGCGTTTTCGGTCAATGCACGTCAGTTCTTTCGGTCTGTCGCTTGCTGTGGATTTAGACCTCTTGATCTTAGATTCTGCGTTAATAGTGTCAAGCCACCGTCATGTAGGACTTTCACGTTGTCTCTGGCCTTCGACAGAGAGATGATAAGCTGAGCTGATGACCATCCAGGAGATAGTTAACAGCCTGCTTGCACTGTGAAGAAATAAAGAGGAGTCCTGTAAAATTAACAACCTGGTACGCACTTTCTTTTCAGGGTTACATTTCATTTGTGGAGTTGGCGTCGCGGTTATTGGGAGGGAAGAGAAAGAGTTTGTTCAAGTGCAGAGAAGCATGGGAGAGTTAGTAGTTAAATGTACAGTCGTGGACAAAACGAGCGAGACCCCTCCCCTTTTAGTTATGCTGATCCGCTCAGCTTTAAAGTCTGCTACACAGCATAACAGGCAAGCTGACGAAGTGATACCAACATACAATGCACAGTCGTGAAATGGACAAACTACCCGAACTTTGTCAGACTGTTTTCAATCATGTGTATGACTATCTTAATGCTGATTAGTGTGTTAAACACAAGTAAATACCTCACAAAAATCTTGGTTACTCCCCCTAGTGCAATACAGCAAGCGCCACTACTGCCAGCTAAATAAAAGATTCAAACTATGGAAGGCACTAACTACTGATAGGGATAGTTAGCAAATGAAAGATATTAATAGAGAACAAACAATGTATTGACCTTGATATCATCATATATAAATATAGCAGTTCATGACAAATTTCAAAACTCCGCCATCTCTCTCCCCACATCCACCACTGCTGGCGGCTCACCTCCAACTGCACAACGTTACGCGCTGTTCACAGCCAGCTGCCTAACACTACAATGGCGAGTATTACAACAATGCAAAGCAGCCACAGACTGCACACAGCACAGCCAGTGATTTTTATACAGAGGTGGCGTTACCAATAAAAAAACCTAAACAGCCTACTTACATAGCCCCCATGCTCCCCACAAAAAATTTTACAAATTGGTTTGGGCAGTGGCCAATACAGATTTGAAAAATTTTTTTTATAATTACAATAACAGAGAAATCAAATGCACACACTTATTGATACAATGTTGGTCAAAAGCTAAAATTTTCTCACAGTCCATAAAGACAGTCTTGATCATTCATCACATTGTAGTGTTTTTCTCAAAGTCTGAGCAGGAAAAGAAAATGCACACGGAAGTAGTGGATTTCCATGCAATCTTGAAGAAGTAGCGTTGTCTTTCCAACGGAAAGACAGTGCTGACTCTCGACTTGCAGACAGGTCATGGGCCACAACAGAGCAAACCCACAGCGGAGTCAGTCGACGTTTTGAAGAGTATTGGTGGGTCATCACAGAGCAGACCCACTGCAGTCCTGGTAGAGATTACGGTATTGGTGGGCCACCAGAGGTGCAGACCCACTGCAGTCTTGTAGAAATAATGGTATTGATGGATCATCAAAGATGTAGACCCACTGTAGTCCTTGTAGAGATAATGGTACTGGTGGGCCATCAAAGATGCAGCCCCAATGTAGTCCATGTAGAGACGCCCAGCAGCCATCTGTTGCGACTGTGCAGGTGCACAATCACCATCGAAGAGTCTTGCGGAGAATATAGCAAGTCCATAAACCACCACTTGTCCACTCACGAAATTTTTGGAATTGTCCTTAGAACCAGCAATGCTGTTATCCAGTCCCTTGCTGAATATTAACACACGTGCAATCACTAACAGTCCCTACTTCTCACATATCGTCCATATACTATGACCAACAGAAACGTGTGCAGAAAAATGTAACTTACAAGTTACTTAATTTGATGAACTACAATTACAAAGGTACAAAATACTTCATTAAAGAACATAACAATACAGATAACATTTGTAGTACAGGCTTTACAAAAGAATAAAAATATATACATCAGTGTTACAAAAATAATGACATAAGTACATTACATAAAAGCTCAGAATAACTTTTGAAACATCAACTTCACACATGAGCAACAAAACAGAACAGATAAATGTCTAAACATCTTTATAAAGTAAATAACATATTATTAATGCAAATTATATTTGAGGATAACAGTATTCCTCATCATAGTGAATGTAGCTTAGTATTAGAAGAGGAAAAAATTCTATTAAACTACACAGAGACAGGAAGAAAACAAATACACAAGGGTACACAAACACATAGCATAATAATACAAAAGGAAAGGACAGGGTTTGTTTTACTGCAGTATTTTGCAAACAAAACTTTCTTTACTTCTTGGAGATCTCCCGTCATTCATCATTATTCCCAAAAAGTCCTATCTATAACTCTTTTCTGTATTCTAACCATATTTCTTTCAAAATAAATATGGCTTATTGTACAATACTCATTTTGGCCCAAATCTTTTTTTATATACCTTGTCAATGCATTGCTTCCAATTCATCATAGTTAGTTTCTTATATAGTCTACCCCCTCTTAAGCTAACTTAAATCTACTGAGCTCAGATGCTAAACTAAGGGACGAGGCAATGCAGTAGCACAAAACAATTAACACAAACAGCAATGATCAAAAATACAAATGGCGAAGCAAGCAACATAAATTACAACTAACATAAGGCAATGAGCAGCAAACAAGAAAAATAAATCTGGCTTAGCAGAGTAACACAAATTAAAATTCAGTAGCACTATGCCTGGCAAACAGCAGCAGCAAAAAAAAAACTTATCTCTAAACATGACATAGCTCAAGCAGAAAAAATATTACACTAAAAATGGCCATGTCTAATACCTATGTCACATCTTAACACTAGAGTGATGCATCACGATAACTTACTCTACCAAAAAAATTACCAAGTAGTTGAAAAGAAAATTATGTATGCAGTTCCTGTTACTAGTCCCTTCTTATTGTTCTTTCCATTCCAAGAGCTCCTTTTTCGAAGAATGTGGATCATAAAGTAATTATTTAATAGATCTGTTGACAGAAAGTGTTCACATTAGCAAATGCATTTAATTTTATTTTATGAAACCAATGCTGCAAGACAGCTGGAAACCAGATATCAAATGAAATAAGCAATTACGCAAACCAAAGCATAAAAATATCATTCAATAGTCATGTGACATTTCATAAGTTAGTAGAAATTCTCTCAACTCTCGTAGAAAGACACTTGTCCTAATCAGGTGTGCAGTTGTAAGAATGTTTCCAAGTTATTATTAGCGTGTCGTATTTACGATGCTTTCTACAAAGGAATGTCAATAGCGAGGATAATGGCCTCCCCCTTTTTTTTTTACAACCTAATGGCTTTTTCTCAAGGCGGCTGGCACACCTGGCCGCTCACAACGAATTACGTCACGGTCACTTACCTTTCATACCGAAATATTTACGACAGCAGTTTTCGCTACAGTGACAGTCTCATATAAAAAATTCACAGGTCGAAAATTTGCGTTACAAATGTGTAGAAACAAAATCCTATAAATATAACAGTGTCCAAAAATTTTTCGCCGGCATTGTGATACATTCACGCATTTACACACATTTCCTACCTCTTAAAGTATGATTCTTGGTTTCCAACATCCTTTTTCACAAGTCAGTGTCCCTAACCGCTACTCATTACTCCTTACCTTATTACACATATATATATTCGTCGACGCTTCTTTAATATTTCATTATATGAAATATGTAGCATAATCAAATTCCTCATATAGCATCAGCTTCTTGACCATAAACATACCTCAGCAGCATAATACACATCGTCGTCATAAAAATAACATCATAACACCTCAGTCAACTCTCAAAATCGTCGTAGCTTCCTCCAATAGTTTCAAAACCTAAAAAAATTCTCTGCTAATTTCAATAATGTCATCAACCTCAAACGTACTTTAAAAATCATGATCCCATACCAAATCTATCATTCAAAGCTCTCATAGTATCACAATGGTTCTGAAAGAATACGATCATTTCACAAAGTACAGACAAAATACAATTTCATAAGTGTGAAGTTATCCAACTGTGTAATTGCGTAAACATCTGTCACTGATGTAGTAAAAAAAAATTGTTTATCTCTCAGTTAAATGATCAGATAGCTGTGTAATTTTGTGTTAGAGAAATATGGTACCGATGTGTAAAGTTGTATAAGCAAATACCATATTAGCTAGGGCTCCTTGTGGTTGCCAAACACATGGTACACAAAGTAAGCGTGTACCCCCCTGAGGATTAATGTAATTATACCCTCAGGTGTTACAGATTACAGCAATGGAATGAAATGTATCATGGAAAACTTTCTTTGTAATTCAAAAATCTTAAATAAATGGCATAAGTACAAAATTAATCTCTCAAATGCGTGTCCTGTAGCGCTAAATGTGCGTCTTGCTGTAAGATAATTCTGTGGAAGTGTCGTAGTTATCGTCCTCCGAAAGCTAAGTTCTGCAGAAGTCAATGTACTTACCTCATGATAAACAAAAGTGAAATGCTTTGTGTATAGATATCGTAGTTATTACGCTTATTGGCGTGATGAAGAAAGTACTGTACAGTAACGTATTGTTGTGCCATGAAAAAGGCTGTCTCATTGTTGCTATACCACAAAAGTTACTACTAAAACATGTTTTACTTTCCAGAACAATTCAGAAAAATTATGCAGATATAAAACAGATACACCGCAAAAGCAACATTGTAAATTGTCACTCATTAGTAGCGTCGTGATAAAATCGTGTAGCTGTCACATAAACTAACCTCTGTGTCATCTGGTATCTCTCAGAAAGCACTTTAAATCCAGAATGTATTTTCAAATAAACCAAAATGTTGCATTAAAATCTCATTAACAGTACTGGTAAATGTTCTAAGTATGTGAGCCTTATAGTCGTTACGTAATCGTGCAACTAACAAGCAAGAATGTACAAATACAACACTGTGTCGTCTGTTCACTATAACAATACATTCGTAATTTCTGTTTAAAAATGTTCCTTAGGTTCTAGACTGGATGTTTAACTTCAAACATTGTTGCATGTTAACAGTTTCGTAAGTCTGACGAAGCATACTAGAAATGTGAAGTGAAAAGTTTTATGGCAGAGACAAAGTTAAAAAGAAGATTATCTTTCAATAAACGGTTTTACATGTGAAATGTGGTGTAAACCTTTACTCTTCCTAGTACGCAGAGTTTCAACTTCAAAGCAATTATCATGTTGTATACATCGGTAAAGAATGCTAAAATTTTTTTCAAGGCTAGCGTCTTATGTTATTTTTCTCGGAGCCAGCGGGCGCACGCGGCTGCCTGCTGTGCGAGTCATTGTCTGTCTCTTTGTTGGCGCGCGCCGTTATTGGGATTAGGAGACCTAACTTCTACAAATTCACCTCCTCGAGAGGGCCCCGCTCTGTTTGAATCCCGCCAGTTCTGATGCAATTCAGGTCTGTCGTTACGATCATATCGTCTGTCGTCATGTCGGTAGGTTCCGTAGTTTCTTCCTTGTCCGTCACGTGGTGGAGAATTTCTCCCTGAATCGTAACTGCGCGCTGAACTGTTGCGTCTGAAATTATTCTGTCTCCCTTGATAATAATAGTTCTGATTCCCATATTGTCTGTTTCTATGGTTATTTCTGTCATATTCATTACTACGGAAATGCGATCTTTCTCTGTATCTATTATTGTGCCAGCGGTTGTAATAAGGGTGGTGTCTGTTTTGGTCACGATTTGTGTTGTGAGAATAGCCTTGTTGTGTCCAGTTATTATTTCTGTCATCACGGAAATGTGGCGGATGTGACCTGTAATTGTTGTTTTCATGTTTTCGCGTTTCGCGATTGTCAGTGTCAATTTCTAATTCTTGTAAGAGTCCCTGAAACGCTTCAATGTCGTCTCTGCAACGTCCTGCTAAAATAATATGTCGTAAATGTTCAGGTAATTTGATTAAGCAAATGCGGATGAGTTCTGAAGGGCTGTATGGGTTTGAAAGATATTGATTCTTGTGCAACATGTCTTTAAAATATTTGACAAGACTGGAAAATTGAGATTGTTCAAAGTGTTTCATCATCATGATGCTATGTTTTACTCGGTCTTGTGTAGCTTGAGACCAATATGCTGAGAGGAAGGCATGGTAAAATTCTCCTTCACTGTGGCAATCGTGAATGACCGATCGCATTCTTACAGCTGGTTCATTCTCTAAGTAGCTACACATAAATTCTAATCTGTGTTCTAATGACCAGTTGGGAGGAAAACAATGAGAGAATTGATGGAGCCATGCTTGTGGATGAATGTCGTTGCCAGAATTCTTAAATGTTTTGAATTTACGTGTAGTAATGAACAGCTTATAGTCAAAATCATGATGTCGCCGAGTCGCATATCGGTCATTGTTAGGTCGTGTCGGTCGTTCCATCTCAAAATTCGGTGCACATTGCCAATTTCTTTCATAACTTCCGAAATGCCCTGTGTTATTATTTTGCGGCTTTTCCGTATTTCTAAGTCCCTCATCCCGTATTGGGGCGCGAGTGTCCTCTGAAATACGTAATTCTTGTATTACCTGTGTCAGCTGATCTTGTACTTCCCGGATTTCTCTTTGGTGTTGATTCAGATTTTGTTTCAGTTTCCTAATTTGTTCGCTCTCTTCTGTGTCATTAAAGACTACCGGTTTTGTGTCATTCAGATTATCATCTACCTTCGTAGATAAATTAGTGAACTGATCCGAAAGTTCGGCTACTTTCTCCGATAGTGTACTTATTTCCTCAGTGTGTTTTTCTGAACCAAGTTTCAGAGTATCTACTGTGTCCTTTAAGTTTTCCTGAGATTTTGCAAGTTGCGTAACCGAATCGGTAGATGCAACTGAGTCAAATTTAGCTTGCAAGGTCTCATGATTTTCATGAACAATAGTTTGCAGTTCTTTTATGGCTGCTTCGTGATTCTGTAATGCATTTTCATGCCGCGAAAAAATAGGTTGAAAATGCTCACAAATTTGTGTTTTTACGTCGTTACAGACTTTTTGACATTTCGATTCGATTTTATGTAACTCAGTAGTTAAATCTTCACGTGTTTGTTCAAGTGTGGTGTGAAGATTTTGTTCCATTGCGTCTAACTGTTGCTGTGTTTGTCTGTGGTGTTGTTCCATTGTGTCTAACTTTTGAAGATTTTGTTCCACTGTGTCTAACTTTTGTAGCTTTTGCAGTGTTTGACTCTGATTTTGTTCCATTTGTTTCTGATTTTGTTCAAGCGTTATGTCTAACTTTTGTAGTCTTTGTCCCATTTGTTGCATTAACTGTAATAACAATGCACTGGTGTCTGAAACACGTTCCTCAGTGCTTCTCGGCAGTGAAGTTGCACCGGCAACATTCACATTTTGACAAGCAGAAAATGTGTCTTGACTTATTTGAGAAAACGGTGAGGGCCCAAAACCTGAATCTACAGTATTTGCAAAATTGTGTCCTGTCATTTCGGATTCCTGAGGCGAGCTGTTGCCGACCGATCGATCGATAATGCTTCCCTCTTCACTAATTGTTTCACTGTCCACGCCATTGTTTGCCGCCCGCTCCATTTCCATTTCCCTATGCACAGTTAACAAATTACTACTTTGAATATTAGTTAATTCATTACACGGTGGCGCTAACACACTGCTTTCGTCTTCGCTGTCATTTCTCAATTTACTTTGGAGCCTAGTGTTACGTTTTTCACACGCCATTATTGTCACAATATTTCACACGACAACAAAGAAAAACACAATTTGAAGAGCAAAAATAGGGGAACACATTAACATAGCACTGAAAATAATATCTAGTTAATTGCAGCTGCGAAATACTTGGTGCAAATCTACATGCATGCCACAACTGTTTTACTGTACAACAATGAGAAACTTCAACTACAAAGGAAATTCTCTCTATAATTACGCGCTAGTAATAAACAAAAGCTACACTAATTACACAAACTACAAGAAAAAAATCAGAAGATTCCAGTGAGGTATCCTCGGCTAAGGGTCGACATATGAAACGTCCCCTTTGAACATTTATACACGACTGTGCTTAACCTGATGCACAATACTTTTAGCGCAACGCAATCTGACTTTCAATAATCTCTACAAGAGAATGGCCCTGACTAACATTAACCTGTACTTTTCACAAATCACTTAACTCACAAAAATCTTGGTTACTCCCCCTACTGCAATACAGCAAGCGCCACTACTGCCAGCTAAATAAAAGATTCAAACTATGGAAGGCACTAACTACTGATAGGGATAGTTAGCAAATGAAAGATATTAATAGAGAACAAACAATGTATTTACCTTGATATCATCATATATAAATATAGCAGTTCATGACAGATTTCAAAACTCCGCCATCTCTCTCCCCACATCCACCACTGCTGGCGGCTCACCTCCAACTGCGCAACGTTACGCGCTGTTCACAGCCAGCTGCCTAACACTACAATGGCGAGTATTACAACAATGCAAAGCAGCCACAGACTGCACACAGCACAGCCAGTGATTTTTATACAGA
This sequence comes from Schistocerca nitens, assembly GCF_023898315.1. Classification (NCBI taxonomy): domain Eukaryota; kingdom Metazoa; phylum Arthropoda; class Insecta; order Orthoptera; family Acrididae; genus Schistocerca; species Schistocerca nitens. The sequence continues at coordinate 373,890,931 of NC_064614.1, read as the reverse complement.
GGTGGCGTTACCAATAAAAAACCTAAACAGCCTACTTACAACACAATGTGGCGATTCGATGTCAGGGTTCGGGTATGGCGAATGCCCGGTGAACGTCGTCTGCCAGCATGTGTAGTGCCAACAGTAAAATTCGGAGGCGGTGGTGTTATGGTGTGGTCGTGTTTTTCATAGAGGGGGCTTGCACCTCTTGTTTTGCGTGGCACTATCACGGCACAGGCCTACATTGATGTTTTAAGCACCTTCTTGCTTCCCACTGTTGAAGAGCAATTCGGGGATGGCGATCGCATCTTTCAACACGATCGAACACCTGTTCATCATACACTACCTGTGGTAGAGTGGTTACACGACAATAACATCCCTGTAATGAACTGGCCTTCACAGGGTCCTGACCTGAATCCTATAGAACACCTTTGGGATGTTTTGGAACGCCGACTTCGTGCCAGGCCTCACCGACCGACATCGGTACCTCTCTTCAGTGCAGCTCTCCGTGAAGAATGGGCTGCCATTCCCCAAGAAACCTTCCAGCATCTGATTGAACGTATGCCTGCGAGAATGGAAGCTGTCATCAAGGCTAAGGGTGGGCCGTCACCATATTGAATTCCAGCATTACCGATGGAGCGCGCCACGAACTTGTAAGTCATTTTCAGCCAGATGTCCGGATACTTTTGAACACATAGTGTATCTGTTCGAGAAGCGAGAGAGACACCATTACTTTGAACTCTTTTTTTCAGATGATGAACATGAACTGAACGTATGCCAATATCATCGTCTTAAATGTGTGTAGCACCTATACAAAAAAGCGAGGAACTTAAAGACGGAAAAATGTGAAATTAATTCAGTTTTAATAACGCTCATGACGTGTTTCGAGTTTTTGTACCCACGTTGTCAGGTTTGTTCTCGTGCGACAAACTCACTAATGCTATAGGCTAATTGCCTGAAATGCCTGACTAACTGAAATACATTGAAAATGACACATTGAGCAAAGGACTGGCTTCATACAGCAGAAACACAGATGTACATATTAACAACTGTGGAGAAACCTACGCCACACATCTCCCTGAAGGAGAAGTTCAGATACTAGATACGCTTCATGGGTATAATTAATAATTATGTGTCTGGAGCTATTAACTGTTTAATTTCGTTTTCTTCTTTTTCATAAATCCACACATTTCACATATCTTCAGATATCGTGTAAAGCAGATTCGGGCGTTATTGAATTTGCGTACGTCCAGTGACATTTTTTCTGGTTTGTCAGAAATTTTTAAGTGATAGGGTGTGCGACATTTATGGAGCCGTGAATCGCTTTTGAGAATTTCTCATCAGCGGCCGCGCTCGCCCGTGAGCCGGGCGCGACCACCCCCTAGGCACGTCCTCAGGGCCGAAAATACGAGCCGCTGGGGCCAGGCGTGTGGGACGCGCCGCGGCCGGCGGAGTGCCGCCGCCTCGGCTGGGGAAGCAATTTGTCGCCGCTGAGGCGTAAGAAATGCGTCCATCAGTCTTGGTGGCGCGTCGGGGTGCGGACGGATGCGCGCGATGGCCCTGCAGTCGCGCCGCTTCGCACTCGGAATGCGCCGCCGACGGCTGTCTACCCACGGTGGCCGCCACTCTTGTCCGGAGTCCACTGTGCCGTTACGGTCGTACAGTCCTAAGCCGCCCAGTATCATTATTAGTGTGTCGAAGTCGTTACAGGTCCTACTCGCTCTGAGAATATTACCAGCATGACCTACTTAATGAAAGGCATTTAAGAAATTACACCGTCGTCTGTTCACATACAACTCCTTTATTACTTTGGATGACAACTGGTTTCGTCCTTCTTGGTCATAATCGAGAGCACAGTAAAGAACACTTACATTAAAAATCACCAACAGCGTTTCACACAATCATTCAAACATATCTGAATACCTGTTAGTGTTGAATAACTCGAATAAGTGCGCTGCAACACTACTGAATAGTACGTGAGCTAACAATGAGGCTCTGATAGCTCGCTGGAGTAAGCTGACACCACATCTGTAAATTCAGTGGAGAAGTTGATGAGCTCAGAGGCCACGCTCAATCAGATACCAGACTTGCTCGATCTGGCGAGGGGCCAGCACATCAATTGGAAATCGCCAGTGTCTTCCTAGTACCACCCCATCACACTGCTGGCTTTATGCCATGGCACATTCAAAAGTGCCACTGCGGTCGGCAAACATGATCGTCGAGTGCATTAGTGTTGTTGGTGTTTTTATCAACTCTGCTCGGGTATATAAGGAGCATGAATAGTGTCAGGTGTTGATTGATCATTGTGAAGGACACCGAAGTACCTCATACTCATTTGAAATAGTGTTGTCAGGTCTTGACAGAGTTTGAAAGGGACCTCATTGTGGATGGCCTCATTGTGGACGATCTCATTATACATCTAAATATATACTCCGCTAGCCACCAAGCGGTGTGCGGCGGAGGGCACAATTCGCGACAAAATCATATTCTCCCCCCCCCCCCTTCTGTTCCACTCGCGGATCCCGCGAGGGAAAAACGACTGTCTGAACGCGTCAGTACGAGCTCTTATTTCCCTTATCTTTGAATGGTGATCATTGCGCGATTTGAAAGTTGGTGGTAATAATATATGCTGTACATCCTCGGTGAAGATTGGATTTCGGAATTTAGTAAGCAGCCCCTTCTGTTTAGCGCGCCATCTGCAAGTGTGTCCCACTTCAAACTTTCTATGAGATTTGTAACGCTCTCCCGATGGCTAAATGTACCAGTCACGAATCTTGCCGCTCTTCTTTGGACCGCCTCAATCTCTTGAATCAGACTCTACTGGTAAGCGTCCCATACAGACGAACAATACTCCAAGACTGGACGAACTAACGTATTGTAAGCTATTCCGTTTGTTGAAGGACTGCATCGCTTCAGGATTATACCAATAAACCGCAATCTAGAGTTCGCCTTACCCGTTACTTTTGTAATCTGATCATTTCGAATAGTCACACCCAGATACTTGACGGACGTTATCGTTTCCAGAGACTGGGCATTTATTTTGTACTCGTACATTAATGGGGGTTTTCGTCTTGTTATACGCAGTAGGTTACACTTACTAATATTGAGAGATAACTGCTAGTTATTACACCACGCATTTATTTTCTGCAAATCCTCATTGATTTGTTCACAACTTTCGTGTGATACTACTTTCCTGTAGACTACAGCATCATCAGCAAACAGTCTCAGGCTGCTGTCAATACCATCAATCAGATCGTTTATGTAAATCGTGGATCTCCATTTGGCCAGCTGGACGAATCGTGCAGTGTACAGATTTGTAAGGCATTCAGATGCGGCAACTGGCTCCATGTTGGACTGCGTGGGAACGTGAGGTCGCCAAGGTTCCGGTCGGCCACGTTTGACCACCAGAAGGGATGATCGCCGTATTATGCACCAATATCACATAGTAAACCCTTCACCTCTGCGCCCTGCCATCGGAGAATAAGTGGTCTCCTTGCTCCATTGTGTGATCCTGCACCATTGGGCGGAGACTAGCACTAGCCGGACTAGGGAACTACCGTCACATACGTAGGTTGCTCTTAACACCACAACACAGACGGCTTCGATTAGAGTAGTGCCGTGAGCGGAAGTTGATGAATAGCGTCGTCTTGTGATCAGCGATGAATCACGGTTCTGCTCTACCCGGAATGACCATGTCGGCTAGTGTGGCGGCGACCTGGGAAGCAGTCCCATTCTTCCACTGTTTTGGAGAGGCACAGCGGTGTTACTCTTGTTCAAATGGTTCAAATGGCTCTGAGCACTATGGGACTTAACATCTCAGGTTATCAGTCCCCTAGAACTTAGAACTACTTGAACCTAACTAACCTAAGGACATCACACACATCCATGCCCGTGGCAGGATTCGAACCTGCGACCGTAGCGGTCGCGGTTCCAGACTGAAGCGCCTAGAACCGCTCGGCCACCAACGGCCGGCGTTACTCCTGTCCTCATGGTGTGGGAAGCCAGCGTATATGACTTCAAGTCAAGGCTGGCAGTGATTGAGTGAACTCTAACAGTACGTCACGGGCATTCTGCTTCCTCACATGTTACCTCTCATGCGACAGTATCGTGGTGCCAGTTTTCAACAGGACAGTGACCATCCATACGCATGGCATGTGTCTCTATGAACTGTCTGCGCGATGTTGACGTACTCCCTGGCCAGCAAGATCCCCGTACCTGTTTCCGGTACAATATGTAAGGGATTATCTCGGACGTCAATTCCATCCACATGCCAGTATCCAGGATATTAAGGACCAGTTACAATAGTTGGGGGCCAGGTTGTCTCAGGAGAGGATATAACGGCTTTATGATTGTTCCGACGTAGTCAAGCGCCGACACACCGGTCGTGCACGTTAGAGCAGAGGGGGCTGTGAAGAAGACGTTAGCCAATTGCACGCGGACCGACCCCTCTTTATGATGACAACCCGACGGCAGCGCCTTTGACACGAAGAGGACATAAGCGCCGCGCCGCCTGCCCACGACCCAGTTGAAAACTAGCAGTTCTACGACTTCCACAGCGACATCAAGAATAGGCACATGCTTAGCAGCGACTTAAGAACTCTATTACTTCTCTTGTATTACGAATTGTATATACTGAAGAAATTTCTTTGCCTGTCGCCCTTTGTGCGAGACACATCTGTATCTCACAAAGTTAAGTATTGTAATTATTTCCTTTTTAATAAATTTTATTAATACGACTTTCTTGAAATGTTGTCTAGCGATCCGAGAAAGCAGGTTTCCTAGGCATCCCGTATTTGACGAGTAGGCAGGACAGAACAATGATACCCTTCCCAACAGAATCAGTGCATACGTCCAGCCCAGAGAGGGTGCAACATAATGCTGATAACTGAATTCATATTGCCGAGTTCTGTCAATTCGACTCGATTTTGTAATCACTGCAGTAGCACCACATGTTCTCTCAAACAGTGAAGTTTTATTTTGTTTCCTCCACTCTTTTTACGTGCTCCACTTTTTTTAGGCAGTGTATATGTTTTTGGCGTACACATTACACAGATGTAACTACACGATTTAACGTCACATCAAACTGTATTAATAGGGCCTATTAAATATATACAAAGGAATGGCGTCACGAATGATCACAGGTTTCTTTGAATCTCGGCGATCGTGATGGAAACGATGCAAAAACCGGAATTGACAGAATCTTGAAGATAGATTAAATTATCTGAAGAAGGCTTACATACGAAGTTTAGAGAACCAGTATTACGAGACGAAATTAGAGATGTAATTCAGTCCGTACGCATCTCTTTCGTAAGGACCGTAAAGACAAAATTAGATTAATTACAGCATGGCTCTGAGCACTATGGGACTTAATTTCTGAGCTCATCAGTCCCCTAGAACTTAGAACTACTTAAACCTAATTAATCTAAGAACATCACACACACCCATGCTCGAGGCAGGATTCGAACCTGCGACCGCAGCAGTCGCGCGGTTCCAGACTGAAGCGCCTAGAACCGCTCGGCCACTTCGGCCGGAAATTACAGCGTGCCCAGAGGCGTTTGAGCAGTCATTTTTCCTGCACTCCATACGCGATTGGAACAAGAAGAGAGCGTAATATGTGTTTACCGTTCTATGTACTCTTTGCTAAGCGCTTCACAACAGTTCGTAGAGTATATTCGAAGTTGTAGCTCACTAACCAATTGCTGTTCAATGCCGTCATTGCACTCTCAGGTATTTGACAGTTACAGTTATTCAGATATGACTGTATGGAATTAACTTGAAATTTTGTGCTAAAACTGTCCTTTACTGTGCAATTGATAATGACAGAAGATTGAAACAACTTGTCCTGCAATGAAATAAAGGAGTTTTGCCGTGGAGTTTTTCCACGATGCCTTCCAACAAATTCATTAACGCTGTTGGCGGCTGCTGTTACGTATGGTCCATAAAGCAGCAAAAGCGTGTTGGCTTTGGAGAGGACAACTAGATAAGTTCCAGGAAGTCACATCAGCACAATCACAAGAATGAACTTCAGTTAAGTAGTTGGCTTGGTTAATAGAAGGAAAAATACAACTGTATTGTGGACGGTAGTTTGAAAATGTTCATCGTGAACATCAGGGAGTTGTTAAACCCGATCAAGAATTCCTAATCATGGCATAACTCCGTCACTCGGCAGTGAAGTGATTCTACGAAATTATGAAGCGTCAAGGGTACTAACTATGCGTCTATAAATTAAAGCACGATTTGCCCTAAAACTTGCAACGGCTGAGCGAGGAACGCACTTGAATCCCTTACCTCACAAATAAAGTTAGTTCTCGGTTGTATAAATCAATATTCAAAGATCTAAAATAACTACCTGTTCATAAACATATATCTAGCGGTCGCGGGACTGAAAACAGACATTTCATTCAGCTTAAGATACGGTTTTACTTAGCCCGACGGCTTCCATCTTATGGTGTTTTCGATTGACGGCATTAGATATAAATACAGTAACATTCTGCTGTTTCGTACAAGAACGTAGGAGGAGACCTCCAGTTGCGATACCCTCCAGTAAAATTTAATATGGCCTTGTCAGATGCCACTGCTCGGCTTTAGCAACGACATCTATCACGCGAACTTTCTCCTGTGTGTGTTACATTTTTCTATGTATTCCTTGTGAATTACATGTTACAATTTCCGAGCTGCAGATTCGATCTGGTATTACACTGCCTGCTATGAAGAAAAAAAAGGGGCTCAGCAGATTACGCTTTTTGAGTTCGTGTTTATGTAATATCTGCGTTGGCGGTATACTACCTCTTTGCATTCCAAAAGCATCTCACAAGACATTCGAAAATGAAAGGAGTTTGTATTCAGATCAACTTCAAATGTGGTGGAGAGGCAGAACTCTGGTGTATGAAGGTGATGTAAATATTCCACGGCACAGTTTTCTCAAAAATACGTCGAAAAGTTATTTTCGGGGCTTGTACAATATTCTTTTATGTCTTAATGACATATAATGGCTGCTGACTGCGCCATCTGGAGAGCTCCTTTGTCGCAATTTAGAAAGCACCAAACAAGTCTGACGACATGTGGTCGTTCCGTGCGTTTCAAATTTCGTCGTCTCCTGAACGTGAGAAAACATCACCAGGGGCGTGGCAGAAGTATTCGTTCTTCCTAAGGAGTTTGCAGACCACGCCACGCTTCACAGTTCGATTAACTCGGAATTCGACCCACCGTCATTATTATTGTTATTACTTGATGTGTCGTGCGACAAACTACCCCTGTCCCTCCGACGCGGACTGCGACGCCTTCGATAACCTTGCCTCAGGCGATCAGGCAAGCCCTTTTCAGGTAGCAGTCCCTCCCTTCTCTGTCTCCGTGGACCTCCGTGTGAAGCCACGCAACCTTGACACGAACAGCTTTGAAGCGGCTAAACAACCATCAGCGTGGGTCTGTCCTGCGGTAGTTGGTCGCAGTATTTTATGTGCTACCTACGTACGTTAACCGCTGACCGACTGACGGGTTGACGGTGACTGCAAGGTCGAACTATAAATACACTTCGAATCGTGCTCACTGAAAATTGATTAGTGTAATTAAAATAACTCATTAATGTTGTTTCTGTCATTGGGAACGCGACTATTTCGCAGCCGCTATCAGATTGAGCCACACGAACAAGAGACATAGGGCTCATATATACTAAAAGCCGTTTACAGGTTCTGGAAAGCAAAGATTATAGTTTAATGTCCCGTCATCATTACAGATTGGGGTCTAGACTGAAGTTACCAAACAAGAGTTCATCTAAAGTGATTTGAGAAAACCACAGAGAATTCATATAAGCAAATTGTATAATATAGGCTTCCGCTGATGAAGATATGCGTTTCTGACCGAAATGCATCAGATTGGTTCCGGCAAGACCTGTTTAATTGCTTTGTATCTCTTTACCGTTTTTTTATTATTCTTATTTATTTGCAGCCCTTTCTTGTGGTTCTTTTCACTACGTCCTGTCTTTTGATCGCGATTGCTACTTAATACTCCCGTTCATCTTTAAGTCCCTTTTGCAGGTTTTACAACATCGTGTTTCTTCTTTTATGGCTGTCATTCTTTTATGGCCATCTTCTTCATTCCGCCTATTTTAAATTTTGACTTTCGTCACTATTTCCACGAATTTATTAAAACCTGACGGAACGATGGGACGTCGAATGCGTTCAACTTTTCCTGTAAATGGTCTGGAAATAAGTAAGTTGACTAGTATGTATAAAGCCCCTTTTGTCAGTTACGTACTTTGTACATCACATTGTACTATATTATTCCGAGGTTATTCCAATTTCTAAAAAAGATTATATTTTAATTCCCTCATGTGCTGTTCTTCTTTATTTAGATGTACGTGAAGATGCAACTCTAACGTTGCGAAACCAGTAGTACTATCAATGGGTCTTACGACAGGTGTTTGTAGTTTATTTTACAAGATTCCATGTGATAATACCGAACCGAGTTTTGTAGTTGATCCTTTTGATTACCAATCCAGACTGTTGGCTTTTGCCATATACCCTTCTAAGACTTTTTTTTTTGTATTGCGTTGCCAATGCAGTACTCAAAGAGATACTATACAGTGACTGTAATAAAGCATCGTTACAAATAACAGCACAAATATAAAATAGCGATGTTCGCAACAAAAATTTCAAACAGTCCTCTTATACAGCCAGCTTGACGCAAACACTCTTACAGAGAAATAGCCTGTTTGCTGTCTGCTGATGGTGCTTCCCTCGCTAAGGGAAAATTAGAAACCAATAAAAAAATTTAATGTTATGGTTTCATTTTCTCGTGGCAACGTCAGTTTCAAGAAGACTGTGCTTCCCTTCCGGGAAGTGTTTCTGTGTATCTGTCCACCTATGGAAAGTACTTTTCAACATCACAGAGCATAACTACCACAATATTTTAAAACCAATACTTGAGTTTTTAATGAACATACGAAACAAGAAGTAAATTATATGAGAGTTCTTATTTCATAACTGCTGAAAATACTGTAATACTCTACTTTACACGTAACATTTACTGAGATGTAAAGATCTCTTCCAAACAGAAATAGAGATGTTGTGGTTCAAAAATGGTTCAAATGGCTCTCAGTACTATGCGACTTAACTTCTGAGGTCATCAGTCACCTAGAACTTGGAACTACTGAAACCTAACTAACCTAAGGACATCACACACATCCATGCCCGAGGCAGGATTCGAACCTGAGACCGTAGAGGTCGCGCGGTTCGACTGTAGCGCCTAGAACCGCTCGGCCACCCCGGCCGGCATTAATGGCTGTGTCAGATCAATGATTTACAAGTGCATAAAATATTCATTAGGACCATTCCCAGCAAAGACGAAGCTTTTGATTGAAAATGTTTTACTTTAGGTTTTCATTGTTTTGTAGGTAAAACTCTCAGAAAAAATCATTAATAGATCTTTTAAGTAATACGCGAGAAATATTACACACTCTACGATACATTTGTTGAAAACTCTTGCTACTCTGCACTAATATTTTAGACGAGAGGAAGAAGAACATTTTTCCACAATCGATATGCTCAGCTCAACTCCAGAAAGGAATTATAGTAAGGACTGGAATGAAGTCTGATAGTGTCAAAGAGAAGTTTAAACGTCAAGTTATGCGTGTCTTGGCTCTGTAATTGTAAAGATTTAAATTATATTCGACGGGAAATGTCATTACAACCTGTCCCCTAGTCTTAGAGAGTAAAATCAGTGGTGATGGACTTTTCGAATGTCTAGAGGTTTCTGTTATTGGACAAGCTAAGAGTGAGACGTTGTCACAACATACAGCCTGTTGAGGGAGGAGTTACACGAAAGCATGGTTTAACATCCTTTTCCTTAAGGAAAGGCTGTGAACAGTGAATTGCTTGCACTTATTCACACTTGCATTGAGTTAGGGTTTTTGACGTGGACTGTTGGAGTGTACTCAGACAATGTACTCTGACAATTTATAAAGATCATAATTTCTTTTCATAACTTGTGTTCATTCATTCATTCATGAAGTCATTGGTTTTCTGCAGTGGTATTCACACCAACCTAACTTCAAATGGAAGTCATTGTGAAAAGGCGGTCTAACAAGTTTGGAGATGGAAAACAGCAGGGCAAATGTGCCCCGCGGGGTTTGAGGCGCCATTTCACGATTGCGCGGCCCCTCGCGCCGGAGGTTCGAGTCCTCCGTCGGGCATGGGTGTGAGTGTTGTTCTTAGCATAAGTTAGTTTAAGTAGTGTGTAAGTCTAGGGACCGGTGACCTCAGCATCTTGGTCCCTTAGGAATTCACATACATCTGAACACTTCTCAGATGACGAGACACAATATAAACTTTCAGCTTAGAATTTCTTCGCTGATTTGTGGAATGAATTTACTGTAGCTGTGATTAGAAGCTTTTAGCCTTAGATATGCAAGAGTAGTTCATTATCCTTTACCGCGAGTAACAATTTTGCCATTTACAATCTTTCTTGCTGAACATCAGAAAGGCCAACACAGAAATCAATAAGAACAGCAAAATATCTTTGTTAAGTACAAGTTGCACTATTAGCTTGGTATGACAACTAGCTTTCAAGCAACAATTTGTTGGTTTTGTAATTTGCAGTAACAATGAAAAATTAACCATGCAAATGGATGGGCAATGGAATATAATGTACACGTTAAATGTACCCATTAGCTTCAACTATTTTTTTGTGAGTCTTTACTCAGTCCCGTAGCTAATGTGCTTCTAAAACAATGCTGAGCACACGTATATGTTCGCAACTTAATATCAGTTCGTTACCGAAGTCCTCTATCTCATCCGCTTGTCACAGTTAGTATCTTAAAAATATAGAAAGCTCTTTCCTCTGGACGTGAAAATTAAACTTGTACAAACACTTCTACTTCAAATTATTGATTACAGCGATGTTGTCCTGCAAAGTCTTTCTCAGGAAAACTCACAGTATCTGGAACTGGTTACGAATGCCTGTGTTCGTTACATCTGTGATGTTCGACTCTTTGATCATATTTTACCATCATACGCACAGGTATCCTGGCTGTAGGCAGTAAAGCGCAGATATTTCGATACGCTCTGTCTTTCTCTACTGTCTCTTCAATGATCACGGTCCCTCAACTCTCTCATCACCCTTAACGCTTTTTTTCTGAACAACGTGGCAGGAACAGCCGTTCCCATCAGAGCAAAATCCTTTCTGTCCCACTGCATTGTTCAGCCACTCTCTCTAAGTCCTCAGTAGCAGGAACCCGACTCTGGAATAATTCCCGCATTATATTAGAGAAATGATTAACATCTCCAGCTTCAGAAGACAGTTACTGTGACACTGCTATCAAAACAACAATGTGGACTCACACTCATTACCTCTGTAAATTCTTCTTTCCAGCCAGTTCTTCCTCATTCTCCAGTATCATTAGCAACTGCAGCCTCCTTAAATTTCCTTTCCCCAGAAATCGCTATGTCACAAAACATCTAATTTGTACACCTATAAAATCTTTTTATATCTGCTACTCTCATTATTGTTATTATTGTCATTATCATTATTATTGTTGTTGTTATTATTATTATTATTAGTAGTAGTAGTAGTAGTAGTAGTAGTATTATCATCATCATCATCAATATTAGTGGCGGCAGTTGCAATAGTACAAGCACTACCAGCATTAACTTTACTAGTTCATAGTCATTATTATTTACTTGGATTCCCACTTCAGACACTCAAATCATTTTAAAACTATGTCATATCTAAATTGTTATTTCATAGGTAACTGTAATGTAAGAAAGTACTGTATATGTAAAACTCTGTTGCGTTGTGAAAGAGGGCTCGAAGGTCCTAATCATTCCAGATTAAATAAATAAAGAAAAAACTGCGCTTCTTGTACCGTAAATATAGGAGGTATTTGTTGCAGCTGAGACGAACTGCAGAAGTACTTTTTTTGGAAGAACTGTTTCTACATTTTAAAATTCGTTTTAAAGTAAACATATCTGCGAATTTCAGTAACTGTCGCAAGGTATAAAACAATTCGTTATTAATATTTGATGATAAGCAACGCAGAGGAAAAGTCGTACATTCGCTTCGCAGCAACAAGTAGTGGTACAGATATTGCAAGTCACCAGCGATTAATGTATCAATGAATATATTTTTGATGATGAAATAGAGCATTCTGTATCGAAATAGGTGGACCTTTTTTCGTTATGATACTCCTTCGAACTAGCACATTCATTCTAACCTTAATTTACTGAATGTTGTGCTGATACATCAGAAGTTCGGAGTTTCCTCTGTTGACCGGCATGTAGTTTCATATCTGCAAATACGAAGTGTAATGATATGTATGAAAATGTCAGGTCTTATCGGGATACGTAATGAACGGTATCTGATTGTATCTCACAAGTAACTAAGCAACCTCGTTCTTGGAAAGGAGAAGCACTGTAGTATGACCTCAGTAGTGTGTTCTTGCATACCATGAACAGTGTTCTTGCATACTATGAACGATACAATATCAAGGTTTGCCACGTTTACGACCAAGTCATAAACCGCAGGGACTCTGACTGGACGAGGATGGGAAAGGAAGTTACCCGTGTCCCTTTCGTAGGAATCATCTCAGGTTTCGGCTTAAATGTAGTACGACAACCACGAAAGAAATTAATATGGCTCTCTAGAGATTTGAACTCTGCTCTTCCTAAATGCAGTGGCCAATAGCTTCTGTGTCACCTCGCTAGTTAAAGGCGCTTCAGTCTGGAACCGCGTGACCGCTACGGTCGCAGGTTCGAATCCTGCCTCGGGCATGGATGTGTGTGATGTCCTTACGTTAGTTAGGTTTAATTAGCTCTAAGTTCTAGGCGACTGATGGCCTCAGAAGTTAAGTCGCATAGTTCAAAATGGCTCTGAGCACTATGGGACTCAACTGCTGAGGTTATTAGTCCCCTAGAACTTAGAACTAGTTAAACCTAACTAACCTAAGGACATCACAAACATCCATGCCCGAGGCAGGATTCGAACCTGCGACCGTAGCGGTCTTGCGGCTCCAGACTGCAGCGCCTTTAACCGCACGGCCACTTCGGCCGGCCTAAGTCGCATAGTGCTCAGAGCCATTTGAACCATTTTGAATCACCTCGATAGGTGTATTACTGGAACCATGCTTAAGGTTTATGACAAGGGAACGAGGAGTCCTTTTTATGGAGGGAGGCGGTGGTTCTGCTCTAGAGAGTAATCTATACTTAGTGGTTTCCTTGAGCATTTCTCTCCCTCCCTCCCTTCCTCCCTTCCTCCCTTCCTCCCTCCCTCCCTTCCTCCCTCCCTCCCTCCCTCCCTCCATCTGTCTCCTCTCCGTATATGTGTGTATGTGTTTGGATTTTTGTTGTTTTGTTATGTGTGACAAATATTTGCCTTTCCTGGCTCATACGTGTGCGAACGACGGACATAAAGAAGGCTGACTGCAATTGCTGTGTCTGGTAGGGCCTTCCGAAAATCTGAAAGCAGGCTTAAGCCCGTCTCACACGGAGCAAGATTTGCTGTAAGTTTCCTTGTTGGCTCGCGCGGCGGCTACCTTGCGGGCTCCGTCGTCTGCTAGCGGGCTACCTTGCTGGGAACCTTGTAAGATTTCCAGGATAGGTCCGGTGCTATTTCTCTTGCAAGGTTCCCTGCGTGCTACCTGAGTTGGCCAATCATGAGGCGTTTCGTTTGTGACGTCAGACGCGGAAAGCTTGGGCGGGAAGCCTTTGTTGATAGTCGCTTTTCTGCTGTTGTGAGGTGTGGTAGGAAGTTCTTATAATTATTAAATAATGGCACCGCAGTGGTCCAAGGAAGCGATTGAAGCATTGATATGTACTTATAGGGAAGAACAGTGTCTGTACGTCGTGAAAAGCGCAAACTATTATAATAAACACTTGCGTGCAGAGGCACTCAAAAGAGTTGCAAATACCAATACATCCATTCGTATAAAATTTGCAAAGGATGTACGATCTTCTATGCTATAAAATAAAGTCGTACATAACAGTCATTATCGGTATAGTTATAAAATCAAACAGTAATGAAATGGTGATACTTTTCAAACAAAAGTAGGTGTTATGCGAATTAACCTCAACTCTTCATGAAGCATGGAGAGCACACCTTTTCCAGCGTTTCTTCTCTTAATCCAGTTTTTCGTCCATTCTTTCTTTCTTCTTCTCTCATTAGCATGCATTTCTACATCGTTTAGCACCAAAACAGCTAATAACGCCAGTTTTCTCTGAACATCTGTACCTGAAGCAGCCATCTTCGTTCGAAACAACATGCAGCCGATCACAACACAACTAGCTGCCGATCTTGCACCGTGGGAGAGCTTCGGCATGGAAGATAGCCGGCTCCTATCCCTGCAAGCCGGCAGGCATGCACGCCATCTCGCAAACTTGCGGCGAACCTTGCTCCGTGTGAGACGGGCTTTAGGGCATGAGCAGGGCAGGTGCTACCCTGCCCAGGCTGTTGCGGTGGGTCTCAGGTGCGGTGCGGCGCAGCCCTTTCCCTTACCCTTAGCCTTTGTGGAAGGGCAGCAGCCAAAGCCGCAAACTTCCCACCACACGCCCAGGGGCCGACCCGGCGCCACTAACTTTCTCCTGCATTCCTTTGCAACGGCCCTGTAATTTTTAGCCCTTTTATCCCGGTGTCTCTTAATTCGCTCCTCCAGCAATATGCTGTCCCCCCCGCGGAGCCTCTCTTCTTTTCTCCAAGTTTTAGAGCAAAGGGAAGAAGGTAGGAAAAAAGAACATTCCACAAAGCAGTTTGCTGTGCAGCAGCAGCGGCACGGTTATTGAGAATTCTGTCAGCGTTTTTTGTCACATAAAGGACTTGACGGTCGCGCTGACGTCAGGGCTTCACCTTGACAATCTACTGACAGCGGCGGCGGCGTTCCACAGCAGAGAGACCGCTAAACCTCGGCAAAACGTTCTGCCTGCCTACCCGCATTTTAACAGTCCATTGCCCTTTGACACTTTTACTCCGACTAACATACCATTTCTATGTCACCTTTGTTCCATACAAGCTGAAGAGTGGACGTGCAAAAGGTTCTAACTGCTAAATCTCAGTGGCCGAGCGGTTCTAGGCGCTACAGTCTGGAACCGCGTGACCGCTACGGTCGCAGGTTCGAATCCTGCCTCGGGCATGGATGTGTGTCATGTCCTTAGATTAGTTAGGTTTAAGTAGTTCTAAGTTCTAGGGGACTGATGACCTCAGAAGTTGAGTCCCATAGTTCTCAGATCCATTGTTTTGCTAAATCTCACATTTTTCTGAAAAACAAAAAAATAATTTCTCTCTTTTTGTTCACAAGTTATTTATATCTAAAAAACTGAGAAGATATTTGGATACCACAGAATTACACTGCCCATCTCAACACCGCAAAAAAATGACACAAACTAGAAAACAAGTCATTTATTAACAACGTTCTATGTGGAGTACCAGGAAACTGGCTGGTTCCAAAAGCCAATAAAAAGTTGTTGTCCGAAGCGGCATTAGTATAGAGGCATTAGGTTTTATTTGTTGCAGTACTACAGAAATACAGCACAATTATTTTAACCAGCAGAACCCTAGCAACAAAAACATTTTCACACTTTCTTTAGACTTTTTTTACAAGACAATAAATTTTTACAAGACAATAAACTCATAAAAAATTTCTCAATATTGACTGCCGTTTGTTACACTAGCTCTTTCTTGAGATCAGATGTTGCGAAGTTTACTGTAAAACTCGCTGCGCTGTTGAGGAAGAAACAGCAACGCCAACAACAGATCTGTCTGATTTGCAGCTGGTAAACATGATTGGTCTTTCAGACGAAGTACACACATCTGCCATGGTCTTCCTCTTTTAGATAAATTCACATTTTTCCATTCATCTTCTGTTTCAGAGGAAGAATATTTGAGATGGATGACTAGGAGACACTTTGATACTGTATTTGGAGATTTTACGCATCTACATTGACAACAATGACTTAGCAACATCTTTAAAATCAAGGAAGTCAGTTTTATGCATTGTAATGGCATTGGGAGCTCTGAGGGAAGCACTGCTTTTCACAAAGACCATGCACCTTCTACTAAAGAGCGTTTCAAGCATTTTTTTCCATGATTTGACGTTTGGAATAAGTCGAGGGACATGCAGTAGAATACCGAAAGCACAATAACACTGAAAACACTTTCTTGAAAAAAAAATGGCGCTTGGAAAGTTTTTCATTTCCACTCTTCGGTTGGTAGTGTGTGTCAGAATAAATTTTTCGCTCTGCATCGTGTGTGTGATATTCTGAAACTTCATGACAGATGGGAACTGTGTGCCGGACCGGGGCTCAAACCCAGAACCTTGTCTTGTCGAAAACAGCGGCAGCAAAGATATGTGGAGTCAGTTACGTGCCAATCAACGTGCGAGAGGAACTGTCTGACTACACATTCCAAAAGTGCTTCCTCTAACTAGGCTACACATCATGAGATGCCATGCACATTTATAGTGAAATTAGCGACAGAAGAAGATAACGCCAGTGCAACACACAGAGAGCAAGCATTTAATTTTGACTAAAAAGATATTATCCTAGTTGTCAGCAAAGTGAAAGATTCCTGCTGAATTCAACCCCCTAGGCTGTAGGTAAGCCATGTATCCACAATATCCATTCTTCCAGGAGAGCTAGTTCCTCCGCAAGGCATGGAGGAATACATATATGAACGGGTAGTACCTGAAATAAAACTGTGAGCACTTATCGTAAGTGCTGCCTAGATAGCCCAGACAAAAAAAGCATTGGTGATGAAAGGCAAGGTTCTGGGTTTGAGTTCCGGTCCGTAACATACGTTTAATCTCCCACGAAGTTCCTAGTGCGAATCAGAGGCTGGAAAATAGTGTTATCTAGTACTTATCCCTGACGACGTTTCCTCACGGATGTTTACTACGTAAAGTCTGGCCTTGAAAGTTGTCAAATAAGTTTTTCCTCGTTCTACTTGCGAAGACTCAAAGACGGATAAGTAAGAGTACTGTCATTAGCGGTTTGTTCCGCCGTCAAAATTTTTGGTTTGTTTTTCACAGCACCATTTTTCATATTCCGCTCCTAGTCACCTTTGCTAGGTCCAATCACTGTTTATTCTTATATTTTAAGTGTTTTTCCAATCAGTCTAAATATCTCAGTTCTTTTCTAACAGTTCCATTTCTAGTTCTAGGCAGTAATTCGTGTTTCACCATTCTCCCATTAATAACAAGACGACGACACAGATAAAGACCTCGCCGACTTGTATCTGATTCGTAGAGTAAGACCAGTAAAACAAAATGACCCAGACGTTCTCATGGGTGTTTTTACCAGTAACCAAAACGATTAGTCCTACCAAACCATCTCATCCAAGAATGTAGTTGTCACAGAGCACCACGGTATTTTTGAGTGTTGCTCATATGCCAGCAGCTGCGAAATGCTAATTTCTGCTTGCGCCAGCATCAGACTTACTTCTGTTTCCTTTCAATTTTATATTACAGCTCTACGAACGATTAAGTGCTGCTTGCTTCAGACATCGAGAATATCCCGTCAGCTTTGTAAGCTGTTGCTGTTCCCGTTATATTTTATTCCTGTTGTAACACTCCGGAGCTGTTTAGAGACGTAACTACTTTCTTCAAATCAAAACATTATCTCACAGTAACCGGTTTCGGCCTTAGCCCATCGTCAGCCGGCAAATTACCAAAGTATTTGTCAAACGCAATTAAAATATGAAATATTTAATATTCACATAAAATAATCAATTATTGCAAGATTAAGTTATACACGGCCGTAGAAAGCAAATATTCTCTAAATTAAAGTGGAGGAAGTGTTGATTCGAATTTGGTTGCCGTAGTGATTTTCATCATTGTAAGTTTCTAATGCACCTGTTGTTTCTTCAAGTTCTCGTTATCGCTTGGAAAGACGCCACTGTCAGTTCTTTGTAAGGTCAAATGCATGTGACTGCTAATTTTGTTTTCGAGTTTATTTACTAGCCCGTTTCCTGCACAGTTGAACCCGTCTTTACCTTACACATCATTCTAAATAATTAGACATATCAATGTCAACTTCAAAAACTGTACTACTTTTCGTTGTGCCTATCTGTTAGTAATCCTAAATGAAAGGTTGAAGGTCAATCTGCAGTCTGTCCTGGGCTTTCTCTGTCGGTTAACGCGACTTATGATTCCAAAATAAATTGTTCATAAGGAAAACGCGAAACAGTATAGTAGTTCGGACTGTGTGTCAACTGTTCGTCCCAATTTATGCGGTTAGGCTGCAGTTCGTACAGGCTGGAAGTAGGGAAGCTCATGGCGCTTATCATATGACTATGTTTAGTGCTGTAGTACCGCAATGTTCAACACAGTCAATGGTTTGGCTGTTTATCCGTTTTCATACCCACCTTAGACCTCCGTGAACGTTGAATGTTGAACGTCGTTCCTGCTGTCACATCCTCGTTTCGACGTAAGTCTTTTATACACTGATGAGCCAAAACATTATAACTACCTGCTTAATGGCTTGTTTGTCCGTCACTGGAACAAAATACATCACTGAAACTTCCTGGTAGATTAAAACTGTGTGCCGGACCGAGACTCGAACTCGGGACCTTTGGCTTTACGGGCAAGAGGTACCGTAGCCGAGGTCGCTAACGCACGCCTGTACGGTGGTTTTCGGCTCGGAGGTAAGCCGGTTAGATTTCTGGTGTTGATGAAATTTTCACTGCCAGCATTTGGCCGCCAGGGAAGGAGAGGTAGTGGCGTAAAATTTCTGATCACCAATCTCTGCGCCAGTGTCCTGGATTAAGTTCCGAAGTGTTTCATGAAGGTAGGGCATGTGATCCTGTTGATAGTGATTTGATCATCGAATGGGGACGTTACGCTTGGCGGTACCCTTGGTGCTTTTCGAGAGGAGTGTGCCATGTGTCGGCACCGGGTTTCGCCCTCTTCTTTCCCTTCATATAGAACAACACTAACCCAACTATGCACTGCACAAGCAATCACCATAGTCATCAACACGACACAGATATACGCCTGACGCTTCATAACAAGTCGGAGGAAGGCAACGGCAAACCACCTCCACTACGACCTTGCCATGAGCGAGAGTACAGAATTCCTGCGTCTGCTCCCTCTGCGCTCATTCCCTGAGTATTGGACTATTTCTTATTGCACACGACACGCTATGCTCAAGATTTTCGACTCTAATCTGGTAACGAGATACTACATTTACTTCTCTCTTGTTTGCATACAATGAGGATACTTTTCTGTACAAAAATCTTCAGCGAACAATCTTATAGTGCTGGTGATCCTGTCTGATAAATCGTTTATGGATTTTGAAAGCGTTAGTGACCCTATTACGTTGATGCTGCTCTCGTTTCTGTCATCAATTCGGTCGTTCCAGCGGAAGTGTATTTGTACCATATTCGTACCATTTCCTCTCGCGATATGTTGTTTGAGCGTTTACTACAGGAACATTTGAAAATTCACGTATCACACTCGCAAGTAAAGTAACTTTATAAGCAGTTTTCAACCTTTGGTCGCAGGAAGGAGTATTTGTATTTTCTTTACTTTCTAATGATAAAGTTGGCTGCTATCAGGCGATGTAAGGGTTAACGGTAATTTTCCTTAGTAGACCTCCTATAGGAAATACGGGGTGTCCAAGAAAGTTTCTACCATTTTCTTTAATTTTTCTTGGTACCCATTGTGCAGAGAGAGGTGTGGGTGACTTGCCATTAGATACTCCAAGTTTCGATTGAAATAAGCACCGTTCCCAACACCACAATTTTCTCAAAATGGCGTCCACATACAGCAGTAGTTATTTCATGCTTACCACAGTTTAACGCAACGTTGAGTGACTGATGTCGATCCATTTGACAAGAAATCCTTTGAACGTTGACATCTGCAAAACGTGAGACAGGTTATCTATGCAGAGGCAAAAGCACAGGCTGTCCTTCGAATCCAGAGGAAACAGTGAGTAGAATTCAGAAACCCTTACAACCTAGCGCCACGCAGTCAATTCGGAAAGCGAGCCATGAGTTACCATTGCTCCGTTCAACAGTCTGGGATGTTCTTCATAAATGTTTGAAATTCGAGATTTACTAGCTGCAGTTGTGCAAGCACTCCACTGAAGACGCGCTGTCTTCGGAGTCAACATGCTGGGATTCCTGTAAATGATGATTTGAAAAGACCGGCTAGTCCTCACTGATGACTAGAACATCCGTATCAACGGAAAAGTCAACAGGCATAATGTTCGAATCTGGGGTTCAAAAATCCTTTGTGAATCACTGAGCATCACAGAGGTTATCCAGAGTTGAACGTCTTCGCTGCCACACGCGAACGAGGGCTCGTGGGCCATTTTTCTTTGCAGAAAGAACAATAACGAGACACTCGTATTTTGACATGCTCCACATGATGTTGATACCACAACTTGAAGAGGACACCTCCGATTTCATTTTCCAACAGTTTGGAGCTCCATAGCACTTCCATAATTGCGTAGAAGGGTATCTGAATGAACATCATCGACAGCGCTGGATAGGTCGCACTGGTCCTGAGGACAAAGCGCTGTTGAGATGACTGCTGACGACTCCAGATGTGACACAAGGTGACTTCTTACAACGGGGCTTTGTGAAAGACCACGTCTTTGTCCCACCATTTACCTCGAGATCCGGCGGAGCTGCGAGATCGGATCGCAGTAGCCTTTGCTGCTGTTACAAGAGATATGTTGATTCGATTGTGGGAGGAAATGGAACATGGACTAGAACCCGCCTGTGTCACAAAGAGTGCTCATATTGAATCTTTATAAAGCAGGTTAAAAAAGCTTTGTTATATTTGCTTCCTTTTGGTACGTAAAGGATTCGACACGTCAGGGGGCGTGTGAATATATCAATATATATCGTTTTTTTGAAAACGGTACATTCTTTTTCGCACACCCTGTATTGTAATGGAGCAGAGTATGCTGTGTAGTAACTTTATATTCGAGCCTCTTCAGATATGTCGAGTTAAAGTTTGGCGTCATGATTTAATGAGTGTCAATATTAGCGATAGGCGCAAGTGGTGGTCCCAGACGCGAGAGCAAATGCGCGCACTTTCGGCCATTACCCTGATTGATTGCTCGAGGCCTCCTGCGCCCTGCGGCAGCAGTGCATCGCATCGCGTCGCGGTGCGGTCGCGGCCCCACGCAGTGCGTGACAATGCTAACGCGATTAGGGGCCTCGTGGGACTTCGCGCCGGATCCCGCGGAACCACGGGAGCGTGAAACACGCCTACGCACCGCATGCACGTGCCATGTTGCCAGAACCGTGATACTGTCAAACTAGGCCCTTTCATTCCAAGTCAATATTTCCCATTATCACAGCACGCACAGAATTAATCTCACATTCTGCAGAGGGGTGTGCGCCGTTTTCAAACTTGATGGCGGATTAAGACTGTGCGCCGATCGAGACTCGAACCTGAAACTTAGCATTCCGCGACAATGCTCTCACCGATTCACGAGCAGCCCTCACGACTCTAATCCGCCAGAAAGTATCATCAGAGTAAGTGTTGGAGCCAGATGCCTAACTCAAATTTGTTCATGGTTCAGAGACCACAGCTAATCCTACAATACACTGCCTGACAAGGAAGGTGAGGCACCCAGAAGGGTGGGAGGGAATGAAATGAAACTTCACGAGCCGGCCGGAGTAGCCGAGCGGTTCTAGGTCTACAGTCTGGAACCGCGCGACCGCTACGGTCGCAGGTTCGAATCCTGCCTCGGGCATGGATGTGTATCATGTCCTTAGGTTAGTTAGGTTTAAGTAGTTCTACGTTCTAGGGGACTGATGACCTCAGCAGTTAAGTCCCATAGTGCTCAGAGCCATTTGAACCATTTTTTGAAACTTCACGAGGTGAGAGGGCTTGTGATGTTATTTCAGTGGGTGCGAAATCGAGCTAAATTTACAGAATCTTCCGTCGGTTCTTTGAAGAACAACATTATAGTGAATGAGATGATGATGATGATGATGATGATGACGATTGGTTTGTGGGACGCTCAACTGCGGGGTCATCAGCACCCGTACAAAGTCCCAATTTTTACACAGTCCATTTTTTTTACAATCCAATCTGGTCACTGTCACAAATTATTATGATGAAATGATGACAACACAAACAGCCAGTCCCCGGGCAGAGAAAATCCCCAATCCGGCCGGGAATCGAACCCGGGACGCCATGATCCAGAGGCAGCAACGCTAGCCACTAGACCATGAGCTGCGGACATAATGAATGAGAAGCGCTAGCTTTCTTTTATTCTACAGTATTGTAGAACAAAAGCATACTTGCGCTTTTTATTTATTAAATCAAGTTAAATTTACAAAGAACTTGGCAGAATGAGCACGGAGTAACATCCTCTCTGGCCTGATTCGGTTGGGAGGGGGGTGGCACAATACTTCTGGTTCCACACGTGTTCTAACGGGCCAAACATCACGCAGATTGTTCATAGAGGCAAGAGCCTGTGTGAACGAGCATTGTTCTGCTGAAAAATGGCACCATGATAGCGTTGCATGAGAGGTAACACGTGAGGTATCAATGTTTGTGACGTACCGTTGTGTTGCCAGCGTTCCCTACTGACTACCGGTAGTGTCCTGAAGTCATGAAGTCATACCTCTCCGGATCGCTGATATACTTGCCGACGATAGACACTGGCGTAGCGCAGAACTCGGATTCATCAGTGGTCCATGCTTCCGATTCACGGCTCCACTCCAAATGCACCCGTTTGTATTGTGATGTTAATGATAGCCCACGCACGGTACGGTAACTGCCTAGTCCGACTGTTGCTAGTCCCAGACCAATGGTGTGAGATGACACAGAATGTTGATTGGAGTCCATTACTTGCTCTCGTCTCACAGGCGCATATGCGAAGGGGCTACGATGTTCGTGATACACAATACGCCGTTCCTTCGTTGTGATTATTAGACGTGAACGACCGGACCTCGACGAGGAGCACGCGTGACGTCGTAGTCCCATGTAGTCCAACATTGGTCCACCGTCACATCCGAATGCTCCACAAATCTTCCTATTGCACAATTTTGTCAGCTGCCCGATGGAGACTTAACAACAAGGCCCTTTCAAATTCTGTCATGTGCTGATAACGCTGTCTCATACGAGCACGTGGCATCTCAGTGTCCTTCACAGTGAACACGGGCCTTGTAGACCCTACCAATCCTGGTAACAACAATAAATAGGAACAACACTAATGCTCTGGTGGTTGTTCTACCTGTCACAGAGAACTGTAGCTCTAGTCGTTTACTTAGCCGGCGATGGCGTGTATTTGTACAACGTTACATCGCCTCCGATCATGTCTTCTGGGTGTTATACTTTTTTTGTCTGGCAGTCTACTTGCCAGATATCAGAGGAAGGTAAAAATTCACTTTCTGATGCAAAGGATGGAGCTTATATCAATACGTTGATTTTCATGTAAGAAGATATTATCGCCAATAAATCTTTACATTACCATATTTATTCGATAATATTCAAATTTTCTTGCTGTCTTTTTTCACACAACATACAATTAGACACCATACAAAGCTTTTGTAAATGACTATGGTGGAAATGATTCGCTCTAGCAATATAGTATTACTTGATTACGTAGGCAAAAATAATCTAGTATTATCTTGGATAAATAAAGTCGTATTGGAGGCTGTTGTTGGTCATATTTTCTTTATTCGACAACTAGGAACCTGTGGAATATCACCAGTACAAATTATATTTTATTTTTAATTATGTTGTTACGTATCGGAAAATAATGTGCGTCAATTGTACAACTAATCTGAAGATTTGTATAGCTTTGCGAATTGTTTAACTACGACGTTTCGTGCAAAAGGATAATCTGAAATACAGAGTCGGCATATATATATATATATATATATATATATATATATATATATATATATATAAACAGCTAAACAGTTTAACAATTAGCAAGGCCAATTTTAATCTTATAGAAAATGTCTGGGGCTATTTAGAAAGGCTAGTGAAACGTATCAGTCAACATGCTCACAATCTGGTAGCTCTACGATGTCCAACCGTCAATGATTCGTTTCCTGTAGGTATGCCATATCTGAAGAAACTTACGGATCTTGTAAAGCGGCCATAGGAATATTTACAGTAGGTTTATCGGGCACCAAACGTTGTGTTACAGAGAAAAAACTGAAACACACCTAGAACTTTATCTTCACGTGCGTATTTTTGAAAAGGAATTATTCAATGAAATCATAACAAGAGTCAAGGCTGCTGAACAAAGGTCAATAATTTATAATAAGAACAATGAGCGCTGCTTTTACATAACAAATATCAACATAAAGCTGTGCGGTCTCAGGCGCCTTGTCCCCGTTCGCGCGTCTCCCCCCGTCGGAGGTTCGAGTGCTCCTCAGGCATGGGTGTTTGTGGTGTTCTTAGCGTAAGTTAGTTTAAGTTAAATTAAGTAGTGTGTAAACCTTGGGACCGATGACCTCAGCATTTTGGTCCCATAGTCCTTACCACAAATTTCCAATTTCCAACAACATAACCACAGAAGAGAATTCAAAATACACACTTACGTACACTATGTTATTATTAGTCATGCACAAAATCATATTATAAATTTCTAAAACAAAATATTATCGAAAATTTTGAGCAGCTAGTAAAATACTGTGGAGTGACTGATGGTTTTTAAATGGATAATGCTACCAAACTATTTCATGAAGGAAAAATATGGCCCATTAAAATACATTTTAGTGCCGGATGGCACTAATGAACTTAAAAGATGTTAATCAGAACTATTATTTCATATCAATATGACAATTAATTCTTTTATTCATTGTTTTAATACTTCCTCACAGATGTATTAGTTTCTCATGATAGGAAAAAATAGTCATTAAATCTCTGAAATCTCCGATATAAGTTTATTTCGAAAATCAAAATCGTTCAAGAAATGTCGAGAGCTATAGTTTACAAAGTTTGATGCACTTACTTTTGTTGCTGGACGTACGCATTCTCGAAGTAGATATCGTAATTCTAGTGGTGGACTGACATTATCCTCTCTTGCAATGCATCTGCTGTTATTCTGTGGCCGGTACTCTATGGCATTAAGCGGCTTCCTTCGAGAAGACACTGGACTCGCATTCGGGAGGACGACGGTTCAATCCCGCGTCCGGCCATCCTGATTTAGGTTTTCCGTGATTTCCCTAAATCGCTCCAGGCAAATGGTTACTTTGAAAGGGCACGGCCGACATCCTTCCCCATCCTTCCCTAATCTGATGAGACCGATGACCTCGCTGTCTGGTCTCGTCCCCCACATAACCCAACCCAACCCCTTCGAGACGGCCACATTCAGCACACACTGTCATACATACACTAGATTTTGATTATTGTCCCGGGCTATTAAAGAGTTCGGCGGAAGAAAGTGCATTTTTGAGGTTACTTTCCTGTTACATGGTAGATTAAATTAAACAGAAAGAACATAAATCCACTAATGGTTCAAATGGCTCTGAGCACTATGGGACTCAACTGCTGTGGTCATAAGTCCCCTAGAACTTAGAACTACTTAAACCTAACTAACCTAAGGACAGCACACAACACCCAGCCATCACGAGGCAGAGAAAATCCCTGACCCCGCCGGGAATCGAACCCGGGAACCCGGGCGTGGGAAGCGAGAACGCTACCGCACGACCACGAGATGCTGGCCATAAATCCACTAAAATGAAACAACGCATACAGGTTGTTTCCAAGTCATTGCACCAAACATCAAGGGGTAATAGATCATGTCGTAGAGAACAACCTTTGTTATCACATGAGGCTTCCCAGCGACTCCTAAGTGTCATTTAGTATTCGCCGATACTGGGAAGACAAGATTTCACCGAACTTGCAGGGTCCACCAACCAGGTATAGTTCATGTTACCTATCAAAGTAAATTGCTGGTGTGGTTTTCAACACGAAAACCTTAAGAAGGAATGCCTCTAAGCGGAAAAAG
The DNA here is from genome assembly GCF_023898315.1 of Schistocerca nitens. Taxonomy (NCBI): domain Eukaryota; kingdom Metazoa; phylum Arthropoda; class Insecta; order Orthoptera; family Acrididae; genus Schistocerca; species Schistocerca nitens. The sequence continues at coordinate 373,865,039 of NC_064614.1, read as the reverse complement.
ATATTTTGGAAGCGAATCAAGGATTTTAATTTTGCTGGGCATAACCTCTTTCATATGGGGCAGATGCCTAAATTGTGCTAACTCTCAGGGGCATAACCAATATAAAAGACATCCAGCGTCGCCAGAAAGCGTCAGTGAAAACTGTCTCCGACAAAAGTTGTTCCCCAAGACATAATGTATCAGTCCTAGGTGTTTGATACAAATACAACTCTATCTAGTGATACATATGGGAAAAACATGTTACCAGCACCGTGGGACATTCAGAAACGTACCAGGTAGCGTGGCCAAAATGGAGGCTTAGCACTTTCTTCTGCCGACCCCTTCAATTGTCAGTCTAGGATAAAATTAAAACAGACGCAATTTCATGGTTCCAACCAAGGTTTTCGGAAGGTGTAGGTCACCACCCAAGTCTTTTGAATTGGGATTTTCTCTGCCCCACTACCAGCCTACAGGGACATTTGGCTGACAAGAACCGCGAGTCTTTTAATCGGTCGGATCTCAAACAGCCCGCTCTGGTCCTTGGAGTTGAGAATGAAAAATTAAAAAAGAAGCTTTCTCCATCCCTTCAAACAGTGCCACTTTTTTAAAAAGGCTCTACGTATCTCTTTTCCTGCGCCCCACTCCCGTTCACAGACAACAAATTATGTCTTTGCGCTGCTCTCTCTTCAGTGTTAACAGTGTTAACAAAGTGCTTACAAATAAATATTAACTTTCATACTAGACATTCTGCTCTTTGGATATTATTTCAAGCGTTAGCAAAACAAATGAAAATGTATCAAAAATAATTTAAAAAATCAAATCCCAATTCTGCACAGACAACACTGAAAAAACACTGAAAATCACACGTTTGTAATGTGTATGTGAAGTGGATATACACTTTAGTCCCCTTCTCCCCCTGTCTCTGTACATTTTCCCCTCCCCTCTCTTTATTCATATTCTCCTCGTACCTCCCACTCTCTGTCAACAACCTCCTTCCCCCCTCTCTCTGTCCATCTTCTCCTCTCTCCTCTCCCCCTCCTGCCCCCTCTCCTCCTGCCCCCTCGCTCTCCCCCCTCTCTGTCCATCTTCTCCTTCCCCTTTCTCTCCATCTTCTCCTCCGCCCCCCCCTCTCTCTCCGTTTCTCTGTATATCCCCTCCTCTCCCTTTCTCCGTCCATCTTCTCCTCATCCTCTCCTTCCATCTCCTCCTGCCTCATTCTCCACCTTCTCCTTTCCACTTCCTGTGTCCATTTAGACCCACCCCTCTGTCCATCTGTTCTTCCCCCTCTCTTTTCTTTGAGCCATGTTTATTGTTACTGCATACTCAAACTCTGTTGTTGTATTCTAATAGTAAGCCGATAAGCCATTAATACAACTTCCGTGTTTGCTAACAACGTTTCAATCGGAATGTTCGTTCGACTATTGTGTAAAAATTTGAAGTACATCGGTCAAGAATTTTCGAGATGTTTGGTAATAACGTTCCCCTTTTTGTAATGCACATTTATTTGTATATGGTATGTATTTACAAAGTAGGCGTATAAAGACACGCACGTATTCGAATGCAACGTTATGTCAAAATTTCAAAGCCATCGGTGAAGAGCTTTTGGAGATTTAAGGTTTGAACAAATGATCATTTACATTTTTATTAATATGGACCAAGAAAGAAGAAAAGGAAAAATGTGACTGTGTATCAGTTCCTCGAATATACTCCTCAGCGAAATGATGCCATTAAAAAGTCTACAGACGGTGTTACACGGCGACGTCTTTAGGGGTGACTAATTTTGTGTCCGGTGTGCTAAAGTAGTTGGAACAATTGATTGAATATTGTCAGTCACTTGTGGCGTATTATTTATGGCGTCGTTTTTGTCCCTCCTCTTCAGTAGAGTGATATCTCTGGTGGTCTAGACAAATACGGCCACTGTGTTCCCCAGCAGAGGAATAATATGGACATGGAAGAGGCGGCGCGCTGTGTTATGTGAAACCGATGCGGCGCCCACGGGAACACCGGCGCGTCGTCGCAGACCGCCGCCGGCTTTTTCTTTGTGATCCTCATGTTTTTGTCTGCTACAGCGGTACTCTCACTGTGCCCGCCCGGTATTGCCGTCTTCTGCTGCCTCGCGACGACCGTTTTAATTAAAATAAACGCCCGACGGCGTCCTTCCGGAGAGAGAAATATCAAAGGGAGCAGGCACGGGAGGCTACGGATACCGGTTGCCCCGCTGTGTACGCGCAATGTGCCGTAATCCACTTCTTATTGGCGGAAACAGTGGCGGCTTTACGGCGCTTCTCCGTTCTCAGTGCTGGTTGTTACAAGCGCCGAATGTCCAGCCTTTGTGCGCCTCAGTCACATTTCCTTTGCGTTCCAAATGGGCAAAATGGCAATTCCATTCCTTTTTAATCATACGGTTTCTCTATTTAAAATATGCCTTTTGTATTCATAGCGACTATTATTCGTTCTGCTGGTAACTGAGCGGAACTTTTAACAGCTACTTTTTCAATTGCGGCTCTTGTTCTATATTCGCTGATAAGTTAAAAAGAAATAATTCGTAATGCTGCAAATGCTACTAAGTGATCCCATCTGTGATTTGCCAATTTTTTATTATATGAAAAGACAAGAAACAGTAGACGAATGTGACTAACTTTCATCGAAATTTGAAAGTATGCTACAGTACGTACCAAAAATCTGAAAGGTAATTTTTGTACTAATAATGACTTTTTAGTCATACCAGTTTTAAACCTCTAAGCCCATCAAGTAAAGGCACCAGAGAGGCAGTTCTGAAGCTGCGCTTAATAATGGAAGCAAGGTTGAAAAAAACAAAAAAAGTCCAAGACACGCTTATAACATTCATCTACCTAGAAAAAGCGTTCGACCACCTAAAACGGAGCAAGATGTTCGAAATTCTGAGAAAAATGGCGGAAACTATAGGTAAACACGGGTAATATGCGGTATGCACAAGAACCAAGAGGGAACAATGGAACAATAAAATGGTTCAAATGGCTCTAAGCACTATAGGACTCAACATCTGAGGTCATCAGTCCCCAAGAACTTAGAACTACTTAAACCTAACTAACCTAAGGACATCACACACATCCATGTCCGAGGCAGGATTCTAACCTGCGACCGTAGCGGTCGTGCGGTTCCAAAATGTAGCGCCTAGAACCGCTTGGCCACAGCGGCCAGCCTATGGAACAATAAGACTGGAAGACCAAGAACATAGCTCGGATGAAAAAGGGTGTAAGACAGGGATGCAGTCTTTCGTCCCTACTGTTCAGTCCGTACATTGAAGGAGCAATGACGGAAATAAAAGAAAGGTTCAAAAGTGGGGTCAAAATTCAGGGTGAAATGATATCAATGATATGACATTGCTATCCTCAGTGGAAGTGAAGAAGAATTATAGGATCTGTTGAATGGAATGACCAGTCTAATGAGTATAGAATATGGATTGATAGTAAACTGGAAATGACAAAGGTAATGTGATGTAGCACAAATAAGGGTAATGAGGAACTTAACATCAAAAATGGGGACGACGAAATAGACGAAGTTAAGGAGTTCTGCTGTATTGGAAGCAAAATTACCCAAAAATGGTTCAAATGGCTCTGAGCACTATGGAACTTAACATCTATGGTCATCAGTCCCCTAGACCTTAGAACTACTTAAACCTAACTAACCTAAGGACATCACACAACACCCAGCCATCACGAGGCAGAGAAAATCCCTGACCCCGCCGGGAATCGAACCCGGGAACCCGGGCGTGGGAAGCGAGAACGCTACCGCACGACCACGAGATGCCAAAATTACCCGTGAGCATTCCAGGCCAAGAGAAGTTTACTGGTATCAAACATTCGCTTTAGTTTGAGGAAGAAATTTGTGGGAACGTACGCTCGGTACATAGCATTGTATAGTAGTGACATATGGAGTGTGGGCATACGGGAACAGATGAGGATCGAAACGTTTGCGATGTGGTGCAACAGAAGAATGTTGAAAATCGGATGAACTGATAAGGCAAGAAATCAGGAGGCTCTCCGCAGAATAGACGAAGGAGGGAACATACGGAAAACACTTGACAAGGACGGGATGACAATACATCTGTTACGGCAGTAGGTAGTAACCTTCAAGGTACTAGAGGGAACTGTAGAGGGTAAAAGCTCTAGGGGAAGACAGGAATTTAAAAAAAAGTCAATAGAAAAATTGTTTCAAAAATAATTTCAACAGCCTTTGATGGTTCCTTCTCTTCTTTTCTTTTGGCAGTCCAGGCAATTCGCAAAATTTGATAATCGATATGCTGTGTATTTCCACCACAGTCAGGGAATTAAACATTTAATTTATCGGAGAATCCGTATCAAGTTCCTGTATTCTCTTATTTGTGAAATACTTTTCATAAGGGCGCTTTGACCCACTAGACAAGTTAAACTAATCACAACTTTGCAACACTGAAACTGTTCGCGTATTTTAGCCAACAATCGCCTTCAGAAGTTTATACACAAAAATCAAAACAGAGTATAAAAATGGAGTAAGTTCCATGCCACTACATATGCGCGTTCAGTTACCTTACATATTAAGAAAAGAAATATAAACATAAAAAGTATTGCACTCAAGAGTCCAAGGTGAGACTATATCGAACTAGCACGAGGGAGATTCAGAAAGCTTTCCGAAACACATGAAACCCATTTTCAATCAAATAATTTTGGGTATTAGACTGTGTCATTGTAAAACACTAAAGCAAGTACACTGCCGACGTTTCGACCGACTTGCTGTGGTCCTCTCAATGCCAATCTCCAACAGGACGTACGGCTCCGGCCCTCGAAGCGCCTCCGCCATGTGAGCGTGAGACAAACGCACAGTTCAACAGCAGCACAAATCTGAGGCACAGGTCTCGTACATTCTTCGTCTTCTTCGCTGTCCGTGCTCACACACGGAGCATCTGATTACCAGAAATGAAACTGTGCGCCACCTGTACTGTGAACTATAAATTTCTCAGTTTATTCTATTTGAAGTGAATGATCTCTGTTATTGTGTCATTGGTGCTTCGTTGGTCGGTGATTGACATCTCCCTTACCTGGCCGTTGCCATACTTCATAATTGGGCAGCAGTATGTCATTTTCTCTGGGGTATTCCATCAAGTAAACACAGAAATCAACTATCCTCCAACTTAGTTCCTTGCAATGGCGTCGGAACCACAAAAATACAAGTATTAGAATAATAGTACAGTTCCACATATGAAATGTTTAATTTCATTTTAACAAATCTCGGAAATTTCTCCTCTTACACCAAGCTCATCCGCACAGGCTGTAGCTCAGTAATATGTGATACAAGATAGGAGATACATTACAGCACTTAGCAGATATAAACCACAGCATGTAAGCCTTTAAAGATCTGAAATGAACTGCCAGGACAACACCAAGCCTGGGAAAGAAAGCAACACTGTGTTTTCATGATGGCTCTTTGCATTTGAAACATAATTGATTTGATTCCCATGGATCAAAGTTTCCTTTGTAAAAACAATGAAAACCGACGAAAATGATCAGTGTTCCAACTCTCGCACGCCTGCCTTCTATCTTGCATTACGGTACAAGAGCCACTCTCTGATCTAGTAAGTTCCAAGAAACTCGAGAAATGTGTTTCACATTCTTGTTTTCCAATAAATCAGTAAATAGTTCCACTGCCTCCTATCTATGGAGGATGGAAACTGCCGAAAATGATCACTATAGCTATAGTAGTAACGGAATTGATGTAGTATTCATTGTGGTGAAATGAGGAGATCCACTTTCCTAAAGACCTTGGCAGCGTTGCAATGTGCAGTTCGATCCTGCGAATGTTGAAAAGCATCTTGTCAGAAATACGTCTCGAAGACACCCAAGACATCTTCTACAGACGACGTATTTTCGCCAGGCCAGAGGCCAACGTGGCGCGTATCCTGGGAGTCTGTCAGCAAGCTATGACGTGGGGCCATGGCTTCCCCCCTGCGGTCGGTCGGTTTGGCGCGCGCCCCTGGGGACATGGGGTTGTTAACGGGAAGAATGGCTGCGGCTTGTATCTGCCGGTACAGTCACAGTTTGTTAGGTAAACGAGGTACAGTCCGGGGAGGTCCCACAGGTCGTTAGTGAACGCCTAAGGAGGCCCCGCTGGGACGGTCCGAGCTTCGACTGGGTATCTGCAAGAACACAGTCCCCTGACGACGGTGGTCACTGATGCACTAGAAATGTTCTATGCACGCCCCACCACAAAAACACGCACACACAGGTTACATTTGTTGCATCTTTATTCGTACTACTGTAAGCAACTGCTAGGCGAAAAATAGAAGCTAACATGTTTCCAGGTTAATACTTAATTAGATCCATGAAGGTGCAGCTCGAACAGGTCAGAGAAGCTTAGTGAATAGTGACTTACACCACCAACAAAGCACATTTACTTGAATATTTCACGATTTAGGAGTATCCAAGTTACCATAGAAACGATACGAAATCCTAAATTATTCTGACTCCTCGGAATTGATACTAACTTAAAGGCAGCGTACTTTATTTACAGAGATTCATCAGTAGTACTGTCGCGTTCAAACCAGTCTTCAGGTCATAACTGTTTTTGCTTTTTTTGTTTTGCTCTTGCTGATCGGAAAGGCTTCGAGTTCGTATTTCGGTTATTTCACGAAAAGACGTCTCATTACCAGATAAAGACAATAACAGAACTCGAAGATCTATTCAACAATCATATATAATACCTAACACATTGGAATGATAGAAATTTTTGTGTTATCTCACCGAAGGAGGACAGTTTACAATCTATCCGGAAAATTTCGTAAAACAAAACCAACAACGTAATGGAAGGAAATATAGGCCCACATCGGTGCTCGCTCAGGCGTCAAGTTACTTTGTGAAGAGAATAATGGTAAAAAAGATTGTGCCCAACGATCCAATATTTTCCAACTGATACACAACCAACGACGGCGAAGGAAAATAATAAGGAAAATATAAAACATACGCACTGAAACACTGTGCGGAACAGAGAAAAAGACTAATGACCGATCCTGCTACATAAACACTCTGCTTTTCTACCCTCACCTCTACTGCTTAATTTCGCGATGGACCTTGCTGCAGATGTAAACAGCTTTGCTGTTACCTCGAAATACGTATGTACATAGATATATGTATATATAATCAACATCTAAATGTGACAATACACAAAATAAATTTCAAAATAATACATGCGTATCCGTATGGTATCATTGCTGGATCATAGAATGTGCTGATAAGAATCATGAGAAATATTTTCTCGTGGATAACAAAACACAATATTGAAGCATTTCTATCAGAAAGTGAGAAATTGTTACGAATCAAGGATAAAACCACAAAGATGGTATTGTTCTTTGCTTCTATCTTTCAGATAATCCCAATGAAGAGAAGTAGTAAAATAATTTTCTGATAAAATGGTCTTCAGGTGCTGTAGCATATTCAAAGAATTGCTTTGGGTGTGTCACCGCGTGAGGTGTAAAGTGGTCCAGTATTTCAGCCACCATTAGAGATGGTGCATGTGGGTTACATGCAGTTCAAAAAAATGGCTCTGAGCACTATGGGACTTAACATCTGAGGTCACCAGTCCCCTAGAACTTAGAAGTACTTAAACCTAACTAACCTAAGGTCATCACACACATCCATTCCCGAAGCAGGATTCGAACCTGCGACCGTAGCCTAGAACCGCTCGGCCACTCCGGCCGGCTCGATATAAAATATTAATTTTGAGGCCAGTAGGGAAGTTGAAAATTTGTGCCAGACCGGAATTCCAACCCAGGTCTCCTGCTTATTCGGCAGATGCGGTGACCATCCGGACAAATCGGTCACCACAAGCGCACGGACTACTCTAGCACACCTCCCGTCTGACCCAAATTATCAGCTTGTACCACACACGACTGATGTAGTGCCTCTGCTCATTAACGTCATTACTTGCCGCGTTTCGCCGAATGCCGTAATAGTTGGAGCTTGGTGGGGATCTGCACTGAAGGGATCGTTGGCCGTCTTTGGTGTGTGTACTTTGGGACATGCCTGAAAGGTGTGTGTTCTTCAGGACATGTCTGAAGGAACAGACATACACTAAGGTTTCCGTCGTGATTACGAACGCAGGACGGGAATTAACAGACTTTGAACGCGGAATGGTAGTTGGAGCTAGACACATGGGATATTCCATTTCGGAAATCGTTGGGGAATGCAATATTCAGAGACCCACAGTGTCAATACCTTGCCGAAAATACCAAATTTCAGTCATTACCTCTCACCACGGAAACGCAGTGGCCGACGGCGTTCGCTTAGCGCCCTACAGCAGTGGCGTTTGCATAGAGTTGTCAGTGCTAACAGACAAGCAACATTGCGTGAAGTAACCGCAGAAATCGCTGTAGGACGTACGACGAACGTATCCGTTAGGACAATGGGGCGAAATTTGGCGTTAATGGGCTATGGCAACAGACGACCGACGCGAGTGGCTTTGCTAACATCACGACGTCGCTTGCAGCACCACTCCTTTGCTCGCGACCATGTCGGTTGGACCCTAGACGACTGGAAGACTGTCACCCGGCCATATGAGTTCCGTTGTTCAGTTGTTAAGAGCTGGTGCTAGGATACGAGTACGGCGTAGACATCACGAAGCCAGGAACCCTAGTTGTCAACAAGGCTGGTTGTGGCTCCATAATGGTGTGGGCTGTGTTTACATGGAATGGGATGGGTCCTCTGTTCCAACTGAACCAACTGATACCATTTGCAGCCATTCATGACTACGTGTTACCAAACAACGATGAAATTTTTATGGATGACAATGCGCTGTGTCACTGGGCCAAAGTTGTTCGTGATTAGTTTGAAGAACATTCTAGACAGTTCAGGTGAATGATTTGGCCATCCAGATCCCACTGAACATTTATGGGATATAATCGAGAGGCCAGTTCCTGCACCGACAACACTTTCGCAGTTATGGATCAGGAGTGAGACAGCTGTCGGTGGGATGTTTCCTGTCACAAGCAGTGGCCCGGGAACGCCCACCTGCTAACTTCTCTGTTGCTTTCATTACTGACGGCACAAAAGCTGTCCATTACGTTTTCAGCCTATCCGCCTTTACCGGCACGAATCTCCCGACTAGACCAGAAAATTTTCTCGGTGGAGGACTCTACTTCTGAAGGCTGTACTCTTGGATCGAGGGAGTGATGACCTTGTTGCCCTTGCCTTCCTCCGACCTTCGATCTTTAACACGGACTCCAAGCTGGAGTGCAACATGACGTTTTCCATTAACAGGTCATGTTCAGAAATGAACGAAGCTACAAATGTTAGACACAATCTTTGGTCGTAATTGGGATAGAACCCTCGAGGTTTGGATGTTGGACACTTAGTAAGCCACCGAACTACGAGCATCAACTGTCGGACGTGAAAACTAGTAACTGAAGAGTTTAAAGGAAATACGGATATAGTAAGTACCATATCTGGCAGGTAGCAGATCAAGTTTTCATCATTTCTTTTGGACAACTCCTTCTATTCCATGGACGACTTTTTGTTTCAGAACTGGTTAAAAAACACCTCTAAATGTAGTTGCATGTGTAGAGCTAAAAATTTCAGTAATATTAATACCATCATTATTCATGTGTGTGTATATATATCTTGTAATACCCAAAAAGGGAAGTAGGAGTAATCCGCTGAATTACAGGCGTATATCACTAACGTCGATTTGCAATAGGGTTTTGGAACATATACTGCATTCGAACATTATGAAGTACCTCGAAGAAAATGATTTATTGACACACAGTACGGTTTCAGAAAATATCGTTCTTGTGAAACACAACTAGCTCTTTATACTCACGAAGTAATAAGTGCTATCGACAGGGGATGTCAAATTCATGCAATTGGTTTAGATTTCCAGAAGGCTTTCGACATCGTTCCTCACAAGCGTCTTCTACCCAAACCGCGTGCCTACGGAGTATCGCCTCAGTTGCGCGACTAGATTCGTGATTTCCTGTCAGAAAGGTCACAGTTCGTAGTAGTAGAGGGAAAGTCATCGAGTAAGACAGAAGTAATATCCGGCGTCCCCCAAGGAAGTGTTATAGGCCCTCTATTGTTCCTGATTTATATTAACTACATAGGAGAAAATCTGAGTAGCCGTCTTAGATTTTTTGCAGATGATGCTGTCCTTTAGCGTTTTGTAGTCATCAGATGATCAAAACAACTTGCAAAATCATTTAGATAAGATATCTGTATGGTGCGAAAAGTGGCAACTGACCCTGAATAAAGAAAAGTGTGAAGTTATTCACATGAGTACTAAAAGAAATCAGCTAAATTTCGATTACGCCATAAGTCACACAAATCTGAAGGCTGTAAATTCAACAGAATACTTAGGGATTACAATTACAAATAACCTAAATTGGAACGATCACATAGATAATATTGTGAGTAGAGCAAACCAAAGACTGCGATTCATTGCAGAACACTTAGAAGGTCTACTAAAGAGACTGCTTACACCATGCTTGTCCGCCCTGTTCTGGAGTATTGCTGTGCGGTGTGGGATCCGCATCAGGTGGGACTGACGGATGACATCGAAAAAGTACAAAGAAGGGCAGCCCGTTTTGCATTATCGCGAAACGGGGGATGTAGTGTAACAGACATGATACGTGAATTGGAGTGGCAATCCTTAAAACAAAGGCGTTTTTCGTTGCGACGGGATCTTCTCATGAAATTTCAATCACAAGTTTTCTCCTCCGACTGTGAAAACATTCTGTTGGCAGCCACCTACATAGGGAGCAATGATCATCACGGTAAAATAAGAGAAATCAGGGCTCGCACAGAAAAATTTAAGGGCTCGTTTTTCCCGCGTGCCGTTCGAGAGTGGAACGGTAGTGAGACAGCTTGAAGGTGGTTCATTGAACCCTCTGCCAGGCACTTTATTGTGAATAGCAGAGTAGCCACGTAGATGTTGATGTAATCTGACTTGTTCCACATCATATCGATAAAATAATCGTAAAAATGATCTTCGGAACATGACACAACTAAACACCGTGCACCTCTTCATGCTCTTTAAATGAATTGCGATATTCTGCAGCCATTCCACGTTTAATTACTACCCCGGCTGCCTTAGCTCCATGACCAACGAGCCAATCCCAGGGGCAGCCGTGTGTGCCGGTACAACGGCATCACGGGCCGCACAATTCCATCGGGCGAACGGCCTGTGGTTAATGAGGACGGTGGCAGCTCCCGGCTCCCAGCTCCTGCGGCTCTTAGGGGTCCACTCCAGCGCGCACGCGAGGACGCGGCTTGCTTAAACCGGCCGCATTTAATGAAGCAGCGAGACCACACAAAAGGGGGCAGCGCCGACTACAAGGGGAAATAAGAAATACGCGCGCCCGTCTCGATGACATCGCTAATAGGGACAAATGCTCTTACGGGAGACGGCGTGTAACTGCGAGTTGTACTAATGACATTCCTGCGGCACGGCGCAGAGCGGCCTCTGGTGCTGTACCGGACCGTTTGGTCTGGAGACGCTGCCGCGTCATTACGACCCCACCCGTCGCCGTAAAACGGTTTTAGGGTAGCGCTTCTAAATTAAATGTTCAGCTCCATCCTGACCTCACCGAATTACAAGGAATACAGCGTCTCCCTATAATGAGACACATCTCGGCTGACGACTTTTTTTTTTCACCGTGTTGACGGTTTACGTTGTTCTGAAGTGTGTCCAAAATTTCCTGTAAAAAAAAAAGAAAAAAGAAAAAAAAACAGAAAAAGACAAGATATGGCACTATTTCTAGCAGTATACTAGTCTGTAGATTACCCACAAACTTTGTAAGTAGGCTGTTTACGTTTTTATGTTGGTAACCCCACGTAGCGCTCTGTATGAAAATCACTGGCAGTGCTGTGTGAAGTCTGTGGCTGGTTTGCATTGTTGGAATTTGCTATTGTAGTGTTGGGCAGTTGGCTGTTAACAGCGCGTAGCGTTGCGCAGTTGGAGGCAGCGTTGCCAATTTAGCGACTTTGTCGCTAGAAACGGCGACTTTTGCCTTCGTCTTAGCGACAAAAAAAACTTTTTTAGCGGCAAAAATTATTTAGCGACTTATATGGCGACTTTTGGAGTACTGACGACTCAAAACTATTTTGGGACAGTATTTTCATTAACATAACTAAGATTTTAACTATAGAAATTGTCTGAGTCAAGTTTGTCTGAAGAAAATAAAGTTTATTTGAAGAAGAGATGCATTCAGTTTACCCTGAAACTCATAAAAGAAATTCAACAAAGACTGCCAAGTAAAGTTACGATCCTGAAAAAAATGTCAGTGCTGAGTGTTGAAGAAACACTAAAAGAGAATAAAAATAATGCTGTAGCGGATGTAGCCAAAGAACTGGGTTTTAGTAGCGATTTCATAGACTGTATGTTGCAAGAATGGCATAATATCAACTTCATTAGGTGGAATAACACTATTAACACTGTTTTATTTTGGAGTGAGGTTTTGCAGTATGAAAATACCGCAGGGGAGAATCCTTTTTCTTTGATTTCACAGCTAGCAATGACTGTTCTATGCCTACCGCATTAAAATGCAGAAATGGAAAGAATATTCAGTTCTATGAACATAAAAACTAAACAACGTAACATATTATCGTTAAAGACAATTAATGCTTTGATCATATTGAGAGACCAGCTGAAGAAACAAAATAAAGATTGTGCATCTTTTGACATACCGTCAGACGTATTGGAGCTTGTTGGAACGAACAAAAGTTACCCTTTTGCGACAAAACCAGTCGAACTGCATCATCTGTTGAGCGACGTTCAACCCTCTACATCAACTACAGTTCTGTCAGAGCATGAAACAAAAGAGTTATTCGATCTTCTGAGTGACGACGATGAATAGCTGACATACCGGTATGTATATATATTGTAACCTAATTTGTTTTCTTGCTTTCTTTTGTTACAAATATAGTTGTATATTTCTAGTATATTTGACTACTGTGATTGAAACAACAATTTATGTGTTGCGTCAATTATGATAACAAGTTTAATTAAACGTTAGCGTATTTTATATATATATATATGCAGTTGCAAGCGATGCCTCATGTAATTAAGACAATATAGCAATTACGTATGAGAGTTTTTATTAATATTTTACTCCCCCCCTCCCCCACTGGCTTATTGCACCATTCACAGCACGAAATTTTCAGTACACCCCCTAGTAAAATCAGTTTTAGCGACTTTTGATATTGAATCTAGCGACTCGGGTTTTTTAGAGTTGGCAACACTGGTTGGAGGTGAGCCGCCAGCAGTGGTGGATGTGGGGAGAGAAATGGTGGAGTTTTGAGAGCGGATGATCTGGACGTGTGTCCATCAGAGAGAGTAAATTTGTAAGACTGGATGTCATGAACTGCTATATATATATATATATATATATATATATATATATATATATATATATATATATATAATGACTTTTGAACACTATTAAAGTAAATACATTGTTTGTTCTCTATCAAAAAGCTTTCATTTGCTTACTATGCCTATCAGTAGTTAGTGCCTTCAGTTGTTTGAATCTTTTATTTAGCTGGCAGTAGTGGCACTCGCTGTATTGCAGTAGTTCGAGTAACGAAGATTTTTGTGAGGTAAGTGATTTGTAAAAGGTATTGGTTAATGTTAGTCAGCGCCATTCTTTTTTAGGGATTATTGAAAGTCAGATTACGTTGCGCTATAAATATTGTGTGTCAGTTTAGCGTTGATCAGAGTAGGTAAAGAGCGAAATGTCTGAGTACGTTCAGTTCTGCTGAGCTGCTTGAAAATCAAATAATGTAAGAGGTTTATCAGCACAGTAATTCATAAATTTTTCCAAGGGGACGTTTCAACTTCACTTACTGTAAAATCAAGCAAGCTATACTAGTTTCTTAAACATTATTACGCTTGTGGAAGTTTTCTCATGAGAAGTGAATACTTATCTCGTTGTTATAACGGGTGTCCCCTACAATGAGAAGACCCCAATCGAACTCCAAAAAAGATCAACAAATTAAGTTTTTGACAAAGGCAATGGTGTGAATATTATTCTGTATGAAAAATATTTTTAACGTTATTGCCCGCAAAGATATTGAAACAATCGTGATAATAAATGGAGTATTCATCGGTTTTGACAGCATTCTAGAGCTTCTGAAAAAAATGTTTAACTGTTTACAAGGAAATTTGTCACGACGAGAAGCGGAAAATGTAATCATTTTGAGAGCTCAGACTATCGAAATAATACAGTGATCATTGTATTCAAAGAAAAATACATCATTGTATATAGATTAGATAAGAGATTAACAAGCTATGTTATATAGGAAACGTAAATATCTTTCTTATAATGAATTTTACATCATGCAGTGGAGTGTGTGCTGATATGAAGCTTTTCTGGCAGATTAAAACTGTGTGGCGGCCCGAGACTTGGGAGCGTTGCCTATCGCGAGCAAGGGCTCACCGACTAAGCTGTACAAGCTCGACACGGGACCCGTTCTCATCTCATAGTTTTACTTCTGCCAGTACCTCATCTCCTACCGTCCACATTTCACAGAACTAGACTTGTGAAACTTAACAGGTCTAGCAATCACCGAAGAAAGGATATTGTGGAGACACGGCTTAGCCACAGCTTGGGGGATGGTTTTCCAGAATGCATTTTCACTCTGTAGCGGAGTGTGCGCCGTTTTGAAACTTCCTGGAAGATTAAAATTTTGTGCTGCTGGACCGGTACTCGAACCTGGGACCTTTGCCTGTTGCCGGGATGCGCTCTACTCTTTTTATTATTATTATTATTATTATTATTATTTTCGATTATTCCCATTTAAGAGAGCGTTTGAACTTGAATTCCTTTATGATGATTGTTTATGTTTTTTCTGAGCCCAAATTTTCTTCATGTGTTCACTGTGTTGTTTCTTTCGCTCCGCTGTCCATTTGCATCCTGTTCTCTTCTGTGTTGTGGTGTCAAATTTATGTTTTTTGATGATGTTCCTGAATTCAGTTCTATTTTCTGCATAATTTACTGTTATGTGTGCTTGTCTGAGGTCCTCTTCAACTTCTTTTATCCATTTTGTTTTTCCCCTGCCTGAGTTGATGACTTTAAGAATTCGCTTTGAAATTCTGTTTTCATTCATCCTGTGGATATGTCCGTAGAACTGCATTCTTCTTTTCCTTATTGTATCTGTAATCTTGTCTGTGCATTTATATAATTCTGATGTTGGTCTCTTCTTCCAGATTCCTTGCTCTTGTATCGGGCCAAAAATTTTCCTGAGAATTTTCCTTTCTTGTTTCTCTATTTCTTTGATTTTAGTTTGCCCACCTATTTGTGTTGTTTCAGATGCATACAGTGCCTCCGGAAGTACGACGGTGTTGTAGTGCCTCAATTTTGCGTTAATGGATATGGACTTTTTGTTATAATAGTTCCACGTGAGTTTATATGCTTTCTGTAGTTTTTTTATTCTTTCCTCATTGGCCTTTAGGTTGATCCCTGATGGCTGGATGATTTCTCCCAGGTACTTAAAATGTGGTACTTGTACAATTTTCCCATGGGTTGTCACAATAGGCAATTTGTCTTGTGGCACTCTTTCTATGTACTGGGTTTTCTCATATGAGATTTGCAGGCCGGTTCTTTGTGCAATTTCGTGTAATTTCTCTATGGCGTTAGTAGCTTCTTTTCTATTATTTGTGAGGATTGCAAGGTCATCTGCAAAAGCTAAACACTTCACATTGAATCTATTATCTTTTCTAATGCCAATTTGGATTCCTTTGACTTCTTTTTCCCATGTCCTGATAATTTTTTCAAGAATGATATTAAAGAGTAATGGTGAAAGTCCGTCACCCTGTCGCACTCCAGTTTGGATTTCAAATGGTTCCGAGATATCCCCCATAAATTTAACCTTGGAGATTGTGTCAGTTAATGTTTCCCGAATGATTGCTCTTGTCTTTCTGTCAATGCTGAATTCTTCCAGCGTCTTGCAGAGCGCTACTCTGTCTATTGAGTCGTAGGCCTTTTTAAAATCTACAAAAGTAACCACTGTGTTTCGGGTGTTTCTCATCTGGAGAATCATTTTCAGATTCCAGATCTGCTCTATGCATGATCGTCCCTTGCGAAAACCAGCCTGGTATTCTCCTATTTGTGGGTCAGCTTGTTCTTCTAATCTATTCATGAGAACTTTTGATAGGATTTTATATGTGACCGGTACGAGTGAGATACCCCTGTAATTATTTGGTTCAGTTTTGTCCCCTTTTTTGTGGAGTGGATGGATGAGTGCGCATTTCCATTCAGAAGGGATCTGTTCTGTTTCCCAAATGTTTAATATGATTTTGTGAATTTTTCCTGTTAATCTTTCGTCATTTAGTTTCCATAGTTCTGCAATAATTCCATCTTCTCCTGGGGCTCTATTGTTTTTCAGAGTCTTGATAATTTCTACTATTTCGTTGATGGTTGGCGGTTTAGCGTCAGGATTTGGTGTAGACGTCTCGTAGTGAATATCCTCTGTAGGTCTTTCGCAGTTGAGAAGTTTGTTGAAATAGTCTGCGAGGATTTGGCAGTTATTCTTTGTGTTAGTTTCTAGTGAACCATCCGGTTTCTTGAAACAAAGATTGGGTGGCTGGTATCCTGCAATATGTTCTTTAAACGTCTTATAAAAATTCCTGGTGTTGTTCTTCTTAAAATCTTGTTCTATCTCATCTAGTCGCCGTTTGTCATAATTTCTTTTTTCCCTCCGAATAGTTTTCGATGTTTGTTTTCGGATTACTAGAAATTGTTGCCATTTTTCTGATGTTTTGTGACTATTGAAGTTTTTCCAGGCATTGGTCCTTTCTTCTATTGCTTGGTCACATATTATATTCCACCACCTGTGTTTTCTCCTTCTAGGGGGTTGACCCAATTTCATCGTGGATTTGAGGACGTCCACAAGTTCTGTCCAGTTTGTGGTGTTTGTCTGACTAATTTCCTGTAAGATGTTTTCCTTGTTGAGTTTTATGTATTCGGGGTCTGGTCTCAGCACTTTGTTTAGTTTTGGCTTTTTTCTATTGGGTTGTAATCTGGTCTTTATCTGTAGGAGATGGTGGTCTGAGTCAAAAAATCCTCTTCTCGTTTTCACATTCAGAATTTCTGCTGTGTTACTCTTGGAGATGGCCACATGATCTATCTGGAATTCACCCAACATTGTGTTGGGCGACTTCCAAGTATACAGTTTCTTGTTGGGTTTTTTGAATTGTGTTGACATACTTATGAGGCCGAAATTTTCGCAAAAGTTTATCAATCTTTCCCCATTCTTGTTAGTTCTCTTGTGAGCTGTATGGATTCCGGTGATTTTCCTGTATTTTTTCTCTTTACCTAATTGTGCGTTAAAGTCGCCTAACAAGATTATTACATGGTGTTTGGCAATTTTGTTTGTCGTCTCTTCAAGGTCATTCCAGAAGTCATCCACTTTCTGGCGGTTCTTCTTGTTATAGTTATTTGTGGGTGCGTGTGCGTTGATCAAGGTATATGCTTTGTTGGCCGATTTGACGGAGAGCGTTGATATACGTTCTGAGGCAGACTGGAAGTCAATGACAGAGTCTCTGATAGATTTGTGGACTGCATATGCTGTGCCAAACTGTTTGAGTCCTTTCTCATTAGTTTTAACTGCTGGTTTTCCTTTGTAGATCCTGTAGTTGTCCGTATCAAAATGGTTTTCATCCGTAAATCGTGTTTCCTGGATTGCAAGGATTTTGATCTGGAATTTTTGCAGCACGTCTGTAAGTTGTTTGATCTTGCCCAGTTTGAAAAGAGTATTAGTATTAAGTGTACCGATGAAGTGTCTTTGTTTTGTGTGTAATAATTTGGACGTCGTCTGGTTCTCAACCTTAGGCGTAACATGATGCTCCTGGTCCCCCGGAATCCGATGACCAGGTAAAGCCAGCCTTGCGACTGGTGCCCGGGGTAGTGGATTCATTCCTTGTGTTATCATCATGTTTGGTTTTCAAGTTGAAAACTAACTTGGTGGTGGTCCTTCCGAGGAAAGATCACGAGGAATACGACTTGATTGTTGAGATCAAGAAGGTTGCTGCAGCCGCACCATCTAGGCGAACAGACGCTGACCCCTAACCGCTGGATACCAGGCAGACGTTAGTGGATTTCGGTTGATAGTTTTGGTCCACCCCGGGTATTTTATTTCCCCGGTACCCTCCATATCTGGAGAGCATTCCCCTATCCGCCACCTGGGGAGGCGCCCGATGGGAGACTATCAACTCCACACGGGACTCTTTTTATTATTATTATTATTATTATTATTATTCGTTGCATTTTGTCTGGGCGGACGTCAGATGGCACATGTTCAAGTTCGTCGTTGACTCCTTTACCTTTTTTGTTTTGTTTTTACAGAGGGCAGCCAGCCCTCTGACCGAACACGACTCACAACCTGCCGAACGTGAAGGTCCCGAGTCTCGATCCGACGCACAGTTTTAATTTGTCGGGAAGGATTCATACCAATGCACACTCTGCTGCAGGGTGAAAAATTCTTTCTGAGAGCACGCCCCATGACAAGTTGCCGCAATATCACTTTTCCTAAGAGTGCCAGCCCTGCAAGTTTCACAGGAGAACTTATGTGGTGTTTGGAAGGTACGAGATGACATGTTGGCGGAAGTAAAGCTGTGAGGACGGGTTGAAAGTCGTGTTTGGGTAGCCTTGTCGGTGAGCACTTGTCCGAAAATGGCAAAGGTCCCGAGTTCGAGTTTTCGTCCGGCACACAGTTTTAATCTGCCAAGAAAAAAAAATGGTTCAAATGGCTCTGAGCACTGTGGGACTTAACTTCTGAGGTCATCAGTCCCCAGAACTTAGAACTACTTAAACCTATCTAACCTAAGGACATCACACACATCCATCCCCGAGGCAGGATTCGAACCTGCGACCGTAGCGGTCGCGCGGTTCCAGACTGTAGCGCCTAGAACCGCTCGGCCACTCCGGCCGGCTCTGCCAAGAAAGTTTCGTAGGTGTGTTTGTTTCGCAGGACGACGCTTTGAAAAAAGTGTAGCAAACCTTTGACTTAAAGTCACAGGACATAGCAGTAATTCAGGTACTTAAGGAACGGGAAATTAGCCAACGGTGCTGAAGCGATTTAGAAAACAGGTAAATTTAAATCACGATTACTTTAGTGGGATATCGGCCGATGTAGTCACAGAGAGGGTCTCAGCTTTTTACCACATAACGATCGCGTCGGTAAGATACAGAGTTGTAAAAACGATTTTTCTCTTTTTAAAAATGGCTTTCGGGAGGTGCCCGTACAGCCTGCTCAACAATGGAATGTCAGTTATGACGATACGAACGTAAGGCCAACACAACACCAAATCTCCGAACGGAAAAAATCTCCGACCCTGCAGGGAATCGAACAAGGCCCTTTCAGTTGACAATCCCGCGCGCACCTACGGAGGCGGACGTTGTAAAACTTGGTGGCGCATATATACATTGAGCAAAACGCACAAAGCCGCGTCGTCAGAACCACCGCGAACATATAATATCCAGTCGTATTCTTTCTAACGAGCAGCTAATGATCTATACTTTCGAAGTTGTTTCCAAAGACGTTAGTGCTAAGAATCGTGTCCGGACATGGAACGGCAGCCGTGAGAAACTAGAAGTGCCTCAGTCGAGTTGTTTAATTTTACTACTGCTCATTATCGTAAATACACACTCATTCTAAAAGAAAGCAGCATGCTTGTAATGCCACCTTATTATGATAGTTAACCAGCTTTATACATCACTGTAGTGCCCCCCTCTGACTGCTGTCATAGTAAAGTTGCATCTGGACTAGTATTTGGTAGGAACAATGATAAAATTTCCCATTAACGTTATCTGTGTTTTTCAAAATCGGGTGAAGTGAATCCACGATGGTTCGTGAAAACAAGGCACGGTTGTCTCCATCCCCTTTCCTTCCGTTAGAGCTCAATCACTAACAACTTTCACTCATCCCACAAGAAATGTCACACATTGTAACATAGACTTCATTTCTTGTTGCTACTACAATGTGTCTAATGAGTGAAAATCACCAATACACTCACCTTTTTTGTTTTATTGTTATTTCGTATTCTTTAGTCCAGCAGTGGTGGGAGGGGAGTTAACAATGCAGCAGCGTCTGACCTCCCGAAAGTTTTAAAACGATTAAAACCAAATGATAAACTGTATATTATAGTGAGATATATACAGAAATAAATGAGACAACTCATTCGAGTTTTATAATATCACAGTGAGGTGGTGTTGGATTAAGGACGATGTTACTGACTATCGTTGACTGTCGATATTGTCTCACGGAGTGGAACCAGGAGTCGGGTGAGGTAAGAAGAAAGAATGGTTAAATAACTCAGAAGACAGCGAGTGAAGAAGTAGAGTAGTAGGTGTTTTGTATGAAGTTATAAATCTAGTGAGAGATTTGATTGGTGGCAATGGGAGATTTCAGGCATACATAGCGCAAGAGAACATGTTGCGGAGAAAGAAAGGAACTGTGTTTTTCTTTCAAGTAATAGCAAGATTACTTGATACAGAAAGGGAATTCATGTACCTGAAGAGAATGTATAGGGTGTGGTGTGTCGGTATTGTACCGTAGAGTAGGAGGATTGATTCGAGGAGAAACTACAGAGTGGTTGGTATTAAAGTTACGGGATACGTAGAACACGATTCGTTCTTCAGTGTGGATGAAGAGTGAAAGAACTTGATCAGTTGATAAAGGATTCCTCCTGGGAAAATTGGTGAGTGTTGAAAAAGGAGACAGAGTACGTGACGTTCAAGAACTTAAGAAATTTTGCAAAATTTTGGAGTCCATATGACGTCTGTTGGAATCAAATGTGATCAGCAACATTAAAGCAGGTTAACCATAGCGTGATCTCCTCTGTATGTATTTCGTGTGTGAAATGACATCACTGGACTGGAGCGATGCCAACATTACAATCGAGACAAAATTTGTTTATATTACTGACGAAGTATTTTTATGAAAATATGAAAATCGCGTGTATGGTATTTGAAATTGGTATTGTTTGCATAAAACGCGTAAGTAGGGGCATCTGAATCACCTCTATAATAGTGAAAGGTTGTTCGCAAGAAAACTCGAGAAGCTCTCCTTGACCGATTTACTTCAAATTTTAAACGATACTCTATTAAAGATTCAGACGGCCATAAACTACATATTTTTTATAGAAGAGTCTTCAGCTTTTCTGTCAAAACCGAATGTGAGAAAGAAAATGCTGTGAAAATGTGTGGTTTTGCTCTCTCTCTCTCTCTCTCTCTCTCTCTCGCACCCGGATTCAGCTACGGATGTAGAACAATGTAAACCATTACATCTCCAATGTATCTTCTTTGTACCAACTGCCTTGCCGCAGTGGTAACACCGGTTTCCGTCAGATCGACGAACTTAAGCTCAGTCGGGCTGGGTTAGCACTTGTATGGGTGACCATCTGGTCTGCCGAGCGCTGTTGGCAAGTGGGGTACATTCAGCCCTTGTGAGGCAAACTGAGGAGCTACTTGATTGAGAATTAGTCGCTCCGGTCTCGTAAACTGACATACGGCTGAGAGAGTGGTGTGCTGACTGCTGACCACATGCCTCTCCATATCCGCATCCAGTTTTAGGATGACACGGCGGCCGGTCGGTGCCGCTGGGCCTTCATGTCCTGTTCGGGCGGAGTTGAGTTTAGTTTTATACGTATTCTTTCACACACATACACACACATATATATACTAGTATTTTAATGGAAAATGTACACACAGCAATATGCTGTTTTGTTTCTTCCTCGGAGACAGCTTTCGCAGAAAACAGGAGAGCTGTATTTATGGCTTATCTGTTCATAATTAGAATATTATTACCGAATCTGAAATGCAATAACAAGAAAAGGGCACAAGGACAGATAGAGTAGAGGGGGGGGGGGGGGGGGAAGCAAAAGGACAAGGCTAGAGGAGTGGGAAGAAAAGGACATAGAAAGCGGAAAGGAAAAGAATGACAGAGAGAGAGGGGGGGGGGTGTAGGAGGTGATGGACGGACAGAGGGGGGAAGGGTGAGGCGATGGACAAAGAGAGGGGGAGAATGACACGGACAGAGACAGGAGGGAGAAGGAGAGTAGGATATGTATTCAATTTTTATGCATATTAGGAACGTGTGCTTTCGCTTTTCTTTCTTTTCCATTTAACCAGACTGAACCACAGCAACGCGTGGCCGGGTGCAGCAAGGCTACGTTTAAAACAGTTGACTAGGAACAGCAAATCAGTGTGAACTGCAGTATCAAAAATATGAGACAGATAATTTTTATTTACGTGTGTTTTGTATAAGCAGATGGTCGCCTGACAACCTTACACACGGCGACGACGACAGACAGTCGTGACAGGTCAGGACAAAACAGGGCGGGAGAGTGAGATAACCAGGCTGTGACGGCGCTGTATGCAGAGGCACAAAGGACGCCCGCCGGATTCCGCGCGCTTAACGCCGCGCCATAAGAAAGCAATAGGGCATTAACGGCCGTTAATGGCGCCTCGCCTCGCCGGCAGTTTGACCCGGGCAGCAATAAAAGCGGGCAGGCGACCTGCCGCAAGGCGCAACCTGTTCCCTTCCCCCGTCTGCCTGTACCGGGCTATTACGTCGGCTTCCGCCGGTCTGTCATTTCCTAGTCCCGGCGCCTTATTTACCTAGAGGTACGGCCAGCATGGATTCCCGTCTAGGGCGGCAGATTCCGAGCTGCGGAAAATTTGTGTTAAATATCTCAGGCAGAAATGTAAAGTAAGAACTATCAAGTTTTTAACATTGCACGGCGCTACTTGATGTCGGTATTTACATAAATGTGGTTGCACCTTCAGTGATAGTTGTTCGTAACACTTGTTTCCGTCACAGGTTGCACTAGCGAGGCCCACGAGATAGACAGGCCGCGGCGCGGACGTCACAGCACGTTGCACTGCAGATCTTACGAGCGCTAGCAGTCGCTAAATGCGCGTTTAAATGCGTGCAAGCTGTCGATGGCACACGACAAAGTTTAGACCTCTAGTGGGTACCTTTTCATTGACATGTTGACTTCCCATGGGCCCTGCACGGGTACCAGCGTTCGTCAAGAGCGGCGGCCAAACCGACTGGGATGACGTCAGAAGATCGTTGCCGGGCCCGTTATTTCTCGTAGGACTCGTTGCACTGATTTCTTTGGTCACGTTAACGGCCTCACACGCGCGCTACGGATCGCTGGCGAGATAGCCTGCAATCGGCCGCTCGCTTAGATCCGACCACACACGAGCGACTTTCCAAATAATGTCAATTTGTATTTCGAGCGCCACTGTGCTTTTCTCACCAGCAGTGGTAGCTGATCTCCGTTTGTCCAGTAATACTGGGAAAAAACGGATATTTTAATTTATTAAACTTGTTTTAAAGTTATTTTCTTGGGAACTGTTGGCTACATTACGGAATACATCAGGTTTTTTACAGTCGCCAGGTGTTTTGTGTACATCTTACTGTCTGTATTTGGCATATACTTCAAAGTCGTCGGTTCCTTTCTCATTTGTTAGTCTTTTAGTTTAACTACGAGTATTTCATAGTGGTTTTGTAATCTCGATATCTGTATAGAAATGTTAGCAAATGCAACACTGTTGGTTTCCAAATATCTCCATGTAAATTATATGAGGGAGAGGCACATCATATGGAATGATAATTGATTTAAGGCCAGCAGGATAATAAGTACGTGATAAACATTTAAATTAAAATGTCCACATTATTTTGTTTGCAAGCTAAAAACTTTAATAATGCTTTAATATTCATAAATACCTCAGAATCACCAGAAGGAGCCCTGCATATCGTGACTACTGCTATGAACTTCTCATGAGCATCTACTTTTACAGCACAAGCTTCAAAATGCTAATCACAGCAAAATCTAAGAGGTCAAGTTTGTTTAAAATCTCTATTTCTCCTCAATATAAATAGAATCTACGGCTTCAGCTTAACTTACCGGAGTGGTTTCTTCTCCTTGAATAATTGTAGATCCTAAGGTAAAGTTCCTACTCTACGTCAGCATACCGAAAGGAAACAAAACTACACTACCATCATCAGTATCTCCAAAAACTTGTTTCAGCCAGGCAAACTGCATCCAAATTCCAAACTATCAGTGATCGATGGCTGCCATTTGCGATTTCCCTACACACGTGCAATCCGCAGGTAGATCGCATGCCCCGGCGACAGATGGCTGCAGTCCGTCGCTTGTGTGTGACGACCCTTACATTCTCTACTACTACAGGCTATTGAAGTTCTCATGCTTTTATTATTTGTGTTGTGCATTCAATGTGACCAACCTTATCTAATTTTTGTAAAAGTTTTTAACGTATAGCCACATAGTTTCTGCCTAGAATTTGTTATATAAAACGCTCTCCGTGAACAATTCCTGATACCAAGAGGTTAGAGAGGAGCGCATCCTAAACTAAACCTCGCGACTCCGTAGTGATGCCATGGACAATCATATTTGATGCTTAAGCAGTTTAAATCATCCGTACATTAATAAAAATGAGGAGTGACATCAATAGTGTTAGAGGATATAGTCACCTTACACTGTAATTCATCACAAAATGTCCTGTGTGTGAGTGGAGGGGTGGGTGGGTGGGTATGTGATATTGCGGAAAGCCATACGGCTAGACTGTGTTCTGAGTCTGCTCCATTTGAATACGTGTGCAGTGGCTAAGCCACGTAAGAATTCTAAGGTTTGAACCTTGCAACAGGTACTTTTAGATAATAACTCGATATCTTGCACAGTATTTTCTTTATACAAGTCACAGTGTGAAACATTTTCGCATCAGGAATAACGTCTCGGTGGTCGTGCGGTTCTAGGCGCTCCAGTCCGGAGCCGCGCTGCTGCTACGGTCGCAGGTTCGAATCCTGCCTCGGGCATGGATGTGTGTAATGTCCTTAGATTAGTTAGGTTTAAGTAGTTCTAAGTTCTAGGGGACTGATGACCACAGCAGTTGAGTCCCATAGTGCTCAGAGCCATTTGAACCATTTTTGAATAACGTCTGAAGGTTATTTTACGTGTAGAAGATGAGAACATACTTCTTGCACGTGTTTCACTCGTCCACATTGGTACCTGCTAATATTTTCCTAACTGCAGACAGGCACCAGCGAGACAACGCAGTGCCTGCTCCCGGTGCAGCCGCAGCTTTCAGGCAGTGGCGCTGGAGGGGTCGCTATCACCGTTGTGTGCAGGAGCAGCCAGCAGCCGCTAAATGCCCCCCCCCCCCCCCCTCAGCCGCGCCAGAGTAAACTCAGTCGCGACCCTACCCCCAGCAGTTTCCCACTAGAATCCTGGCGCTCACTGTGTGCTGCTAGAGGAGTATCAGGGATGTCGCGTAACATGATGGCAGGCGTGAGACATATAGACCTGATTACATTCAGTATTTGTATGTGGTATTTCGTTCGCAGGAGATCACTTTCTTTCGCTACAATTTGGTTGTAGGAAACACAGTTTCATCGGAACTGCCCTTCAATTAAAACACGTACGACTCTGACGTCTTTGAAAGGTGCAGTACTCACAAATAGTGACCAGAATCAATTCGATGTAGAACAGTGTATTAGCAATAAGAGATAATGGTTACAAATCCTCAGTAACTTCCCTTCTATGGCCAGAAAATTCAAAGCTGAGGCAAGGTGCCGGTGTCGATGCATCAAAGGAAGTAGCAACGCAAAAAGTACCAGTAAGCCTAGCTCACATTAGACGGGGCAATATTAATGTTTGGATGACTATAAGGCTCACTTTGACTGCACTCCTCATTTCTTTTAGTAGAATTTTATTGGTTTGCCACCCCCAGGGTGGTGGGACGGATGACCCAGTATTTTGGGCTCTTAAATCCTTCAAATATCACACAATCCATAAAGTGAGTTCTGACGGGGCAGAGTGATAAGCCTCCCTCACATTTCAGCTTGTATAGTTTCGACGACTAGGGGCACGTGTGTAAAACAAGAGAATAGACAGAGTCGTACTAAACGTCGAGTGAGTGCCGGAGCATACACGAAGCAGTTATGGTCCTGTTTGTGTCGATGATCATGCACCGTTTGATGTGAACTAGTTCGGTGGTAAGTATACCTTTGCGTCAGCTTTCGTTGTACAGAAACCACAAACACCCTGGAACGCCAGTTGGCATGTATACATCGTCGCCTGTGTTCTCAGTGTAGTGTTTCAGTCTGTTGTGCAGGAATGGCAATATACGTATTGGATGTTACACAGTGAACGAATCTGATAACCTCTCATTTTGCGCCGAATAGCAGACAAATACTACTGTCACGGGCTGTTGTTCCATTGGATACAACCTGCGTCTCGATTTGCTCGAGTAGAAAGAAAGCAACTGTTACTTCAGAGGGAGCCACAGTTGCCGAGTTACTGCTCCTCCTACGTACAACACCAAGCTCAATTTTTCGGTAGCGATAAATGTCCTACCATTTTTCAAAGATCGGTGGGCACAGAAACTTCGTTCGGCATAATTTCTCACTACATGTCACTTGTGAGAAAGTATGGTAATTAGTTGGTCGGCAGTTTTGATTTCAAGCCTTGACCCTTACGTGATTTTGCACTTCTGTTTGGATTACTGTTTAATTTATGCGCCTTGTAAGCCCCAGGAATACGAAACGCAAGCAGTTACAACACAATAACATATGGTAAAGAAGTGATACGATTCACAGGCACACATACGCGATATTTCTCCTCTTAGAAAAATAGATCACTATTAGTTTCTGGAAGCCCTCAGGACACAGTAACAAGTGCCAAACATACCATGAGCGACGATTTATCAGAATAATTTTATTTATTCATTTCTTACCAAAACATCTTACTGTCGGTCAGTACGTAACGACTCTATGCGAAGTTTCAACGTTACAAAATAAGTTACGTTTATTTTGATTCTAACTTTGCGAAACGTAGGAGTAATTAAATGGGAAGGATGTAAGGATCTTGCTAAGAAGTATTCATGATACAAATAAAATCTTTCGGATTGTTTAGTTAGTGACATTTTTCCTAATCGTCTCCAATGCTAGGTTCTTCTTATGGGTATTTGAAATTAGGGCGATGTCCAGCCAACCGGCGAACTATTCGAGGAAGACTGTAGCAGCTGGGATGAAATATTCACCAGTGAACTCAAAGAATGACACGTCATAGTAATTAGACAATATTCTTTGCGTTGTCAATGGCCACAAAACTTTGTTTTATGAATAATTGATTTGTGACGTCATGATACAAAAGGCTGGTAAGTACTACATTTGATTTTGAGATTTGTGCAAACAACATACACTGCGTGAACGTAGTGGTGTTTCTAATTTATCTAGTCGAGATCACACAGAACGCATATTCTCACTCAAAAAGAATTGAATTCATTCATGAATTTACGATTTTTTATGTCTCCTTAATAATTCTGAATTTCGTAGGTTTAAATAAGTAAATTTTTCCATACATTGTTCCACTTAATACCAAGAGGATAAAAGTTAATAAACACTATGAAAATCGCTCTTCAACTCTTTGTACCTTACAGGATGAACTGCGTAATGTGCAAATATTACTACTGATTCTCTCCACGTTTCACCTCCCGTTGTGGTGCGCCTTTCATCAGTGTAACATTTTCACACACTCCGTTTTTCAAAACAGTGCAGAAATTAGTACTGAAATACTAAGCAAGGACACGTTGTAGACATTACACATCTGTGTCGTCTATTTAATTTCCGCATTTCTATTCATAACAAATGCGTGTATCTTTTAAAGTAATACATTAATTGCTCCGCGAACTAGCACAAAAAGACAAATAATATGGAGTCCAACTGTTTGGTGAGAACTCACTGATAATACTAAAATTAGTGGGCGGGTGAAATAAACATCCCTTCTCGCATCAGCCTACAGAATCATTTAAGTTGGAAGACGTATTACTCATTTTGCAGTTTTCATTTATCTTTCCCACATTGTAACGCGAAGTATTCCGGCTATTTGCGATGATCATATTCAATCTATATTACTCATCGTGTAGTATCTAAGGCACTGGACTCGTTATAGTCAGAAGCAGTGTTCGAATTCCTGTATGCGTCTCTTGATTTAGGGTTCAACCGACTGCCAGGAAACTAAGTTAGATAAAATTGCGGTGGTTTTTTCTCCCCCCTTTTTTCCCATCTGAGGCAGCGCTTTGACTCGCTGTCGATGGTATATAACGCTCTTTCCTTTAGCATGTGTCCCGAAAAATTTCTTTGTTGTTAACAGTTCCTTGAGGTATTACATGCCCATAAAGAGGAAAAGATTTAACAGTCGCGGTTAGAGTGTAAATGATGTGTCGTGCGTGACATCAAGTCCGGCTGCGAGCACATACTAACATTGTGGACTTCCGCGCATGTTATATCCTGTATTATCTTCTGGCGAAGAATGAAAGAACTAGTTTTGTAATCATATGAATACACCATTGTGTTAGCACAATATGTCAACTTATCTAGGCGCTTCAGTCTGGAACCGCGCGACCACTACGGTCGCAGGTTGAATCCTGCCTCGGGCATGGATGTGTGTGATGTCCTTACGATTTTTTTTTTGTCAGCACTCGAATACGTTGTGCCAAATTATTTTTTTTTTTAATGTGCGTGAATTTTGACCATAGGTTTCTACACTGACAGAAAAAAGTCGCAGCACCAATAAAGAGTTGTGCGACATATACGAAATTTGATAGACAAGTTCCTACATCTGAAAGATGATGTCTAATCAGATTTCCCACCAGTCGCTAGTAGCTTCATTATGAGGACGCAAATGAGGTTTGGGTTGCGTGGGTGATTTGGGGGAGGGACCAAACAGCGAGGTCATCGGTCCCATCGGATGAGGGCACGAAGTCGGCCGTGCCCTTTCAAAGGAACGATCCCGATATTTGTCTTAGTAGATTTAGGGGAATCACGGAAAATCTGAATCGGGATGGCTGGACGCGGGTTTTAACCGTCGTCCTCCGAATGCGAGTCCAGTGTGCTAACCATTGCGCCACCTCGCTCGGTGCAAATGAGATTTGCTTTAAATACACGCTGTAATGATCGTGAGCGTTAGCTATCATTGAGATTGAACGTGGTGAGGTAATGTTATTCAGTAATGCCATTAAGGCAACAAAGATGCCGTTATCAACATCTCAGTACGTTTGAACACGTAATAAGGCTATGAGAAGCCGGATGTTCCTTCTGCAATAATGCAGAAAGACTTGACAGGAATGTATCCACTGAACATGTTTGCTGGCAGCGGTGGTCACGAGGACGTACGGTCGCAATAAGACTGGGCCCCGGATAGCCACGTAGTACTGCCTAGAGGAAAGTCCATCGTGTTTGGCGTATGGCACTGGTTCATCGTACTGCATCTGCAGCACCAATTTGAGCAGCAGTTGGCACCACAGTGACACAGAAAACTGTTACGAATCGGTTACGTCAAGGACAGCTCCTAGCCAGATGCCCTGCAGCGTGAATTCTATTGATCCCACACCATCACCATCTGCGACTTCAATGTCGTCAAGCGAGAACTCACTGGAGGGTGGGGTGGAGATATGTCATGGTTTCTGATGAATGCTGGTTCTGTTTCGGAGCCAGTGGTGGTTGTGTGTCGATTAGAAGGAAGCCGGTTGAAGGCATGCAACCAACCTGTCTGCGTTCCAGATACACTGGTCCTAAACCTGGACTTATGGTCTGGGGTGCGATTTCGTATGACAGCAGATGCATTCTCGTGTTTCTTCCACTCTGACTGCAAATGTCTACCTCAGTCTGGTCATTCGACCAATTGTGCTGCCGTTCACGAACAGCATACCAGGGGCTTTTTCCAACAGGATAACACTCGCCCACATACCGCTGTTGTAAGCCAACATGCTCTACAGTGTGTCGACAAGATTCCTTTGGCTGCTCGATCACCAAATCTGTCTCCAATCGAGCACATATGGGACATCGTCTGATGACAACACCAACGTCATCCACAAACGGTATTAACTATCCCTGAATTGACCGACCAAGTATGCAAGACGCATGGAACTCCATCCCACAAACTGACATCCGACACCTGTAAAACACAATGCTTGCACATTTGCATGCTTGCGTTCAGCATTATAGCGGTTGTACCGGTTCTTAATCTAACATCATTTCACATTTGCAATGGCTTATCTCGTGCCGACATTGACCTGTGATCTTGAAATGTTGATCACTTAAATAAATTACCTACGCAAATGTATTCCCGAAATTTCATTATTCTATATAATTATTTGCTGGTGGTGTGATTTTTTTTTTACGTCTGTATAGACTACATACATTTCAGCCGTCTTCGTGACATTACATGCAACTCTTCTTAGAACACCTTACAGAATGAATGTGAGAGTAGCAATGTTCATAGTGCGATCGAATAATTAATCTTTTCTTGTTTACTCTATAGCTTTCGTACATCGACATGTACAATAATCTAACAGCGGAAGGTCTGGTGACTTTGGTGGCCACTTCAGTTTATCCCACAAAGTGCATGAAAGTGGGTCACATAATTTAAGTTCAAAGAAATGACTAATAAGACACAAATATGAAACAGTAACATAACGAGATCGGCAAGTTCCAGTTGAATATGATAAAACTGGGACACTGTACTTGGTACGGACTCATTAACTGAATTTCTAGTATCAAGCAGTGGAAACGGCCAGAAGTAATTTGTCGTGGACGGAAGCTGTGAAATATTACCGTCAGAGGACTGGCAGTTCTTCGATATGTATCGATCACAAACGGATAAGAATGGTCCCCGTAGCGACCAAGCGGCAGGGGCGTGTGCACTTCAGTTTCTGCTTCCCGGCTATCGAGAGAATGCACGCCCGGACGCCTACAGGTAACGACGTCGTTGGCATTATGGGTGCCGCGAGGGGAAGCTGACTGAGGAAGGGGGGCAGGGGAGGCGGGGAAGGAGGCTAGCAAACCGAGCCAAGATATCAGGCGCGGCAGGTGGTCGCTGCCTCTCGATATGACCGCTGAGCACGCCAATATCATGGCTCTCCCTCCGCAATACGGGCCATGCCGAGCGCGAGCCGCTGGAATATTCGCCAGGACCTCGGCATCTCTACCTGGCCATGCGATGCGAGCAGATCTTCACTGCCGAATGTCTGAAACACCATTACCGCCGAAATATTACGCACGCATAACCACAAAAGAATAATGGAGGTTAAAGCTACGACGAAAGGGTGTCATATCGGACGTGAAAATTAATTTCATCGTATTCTCAGGAAATTTCGATTCAGGATACTTCGAATTTCGTTTCTTTGACACCAAGAAGATCGGTGGTTCATTTACCTTGGTGTTTTGTCATGAAGGGAAAGGCGCTAATGTGCTGTTTCATCAGCAGTACCTGGCGGGGCTAGACAGTTCACCAGTGGTTTTTCCAGAGACGGTTGCTATTGAGCTAGATTTTTCTGGAACTTTTGATTGTCGTTTATAGGCAGCCTCAGTTCAAGGTAAAAGAACAACGAAGTGGGGAAGGAAGTTGCAGCGTGATTACATGTTGATTCGTTACAGAAAGTATCCTTGGAAACTCAACAACGATGTGCCGTTGAGCAACAAGGGATGGCGTTGCACAATACGTCATTGCTACTGGACAGGGCTTACAACATGATTTGTATGCAGCTTTTTTCTAAAATTGCCACTTACCTTAAAAAAGCAGACGGAAATACTTATCGCTAGAGTGGTAGCTTCTGTGAGTGACATTATATGTGAATTGCTTTTTTAGTCGAAATGAACTACATTTAATGTTTCTTATGTTTCACTGAAAGTTCATAGCCACGGTGGCTAGTGACTGTCTGCTTTCAGCCTATGCAGTTTGTAGCTGCGTAAAAAGTGCACTTAATGCCTAATTCCTACATAGTGGTGTGACTCATGACAAGTTTCACAGTTTTCAGTGGAAGTTTGTGAAGAACTGTTGCTAGGCAAAAGAAATAACTTACTAAGCATTATTCTCATTTTTGAGTCAGTGTTAAGTACTGGGACGAGGACGTGCTGAAAAGTAATGCCTCTGATTTTTTTTTTTGTTCTGTTCGCAATGTTGGTTGAGGAATTAGAAGTCATGCGTATTAGTCGGTCGACTTTTTATTTCATTTCGCCGACTAGGCTGCAACTCTGTCGCTAGAGGGCTCCCAATTGTAGCGTGTAACATGGCGGAGTATAATGTAATTACGTTGGTGCGCCAGAAACTGCGTGCTGTAATAGAGTTTCTAATTGTAGAAAAGTCCTTCCAATTGAAGTCTATGGAAGAACGAAAGCTGTGTACGGTGATGATTGTTTCGACACCAGTAATGCGCGACATCTGCAACAATCCAGCGCCTTGGGTTCACTGTCGTTGATCATCCTCCATACATTCCCGATTTCGCTGCATCCGATTTCCACCTGTTCCCAAAACTTAAGAACACCTTCGGGGACTTTAAGTCGAACAATCTGCAGTGGCGCTATCAACAAACTCTTCTGTCGCTGGAAATGCGTTCGTCGCCAGGGTGACTATGTTGAGAAGTAAATAAGTAGACATGAAGAGTAAATATGCAGAATATTAATAAGGTTTGTTTTATTTATAAAGGTTTAAGAGTTTTCACGTAAAAAATTCGGAGGCATTACTTTTCAGCACCCCCTCGTAGCTTAACACTATCTTTCCTAAAACAGATACACTGAAAAAACGTTGCTGTCGTGTAATTATAATGATAATTTAAAAGCAGCAACTAGCTACAAGTATAGAATAAAACAATTTTTTCGTGGTAGCTATTTTGGCAATTCCTGGCAAAACCGAGGCAGTGAAATAAACGAAAAACCCGTCCACTCCCTTTTCAACAGCGTGTTTACTCTACGAATGTACGTTTGGAAGGCAAAGCTTCGTGAACAGTTCTTGAGTAACGACCTTCATTGCAATGTCAACAAGCCATAAACACGTATTATCCCATTGGGAAGGCCACAACCGATTTCCAGACAATTCGAGCTGGTGGTCTATATCCAACGACTTAGTTGTCGACATGGCATTAAACCCCTATCACTCTTCCTTCCTCATTCGCAGACTAACGCTTTATAGTGTATCTGAGCTGACGAGGAACCGTACTCTGGGATGTCATACTTTAGTTCAACTCTGTAAAATACGTAGATATTACAGATTAGTTTCTTCAACTCCCAATTCGTTAGACACGCTCACTAGGCCGTGGCGCGATTCCTGTTGTTATCCTTCCGTCCAACGCATATTTATTTTGCCACTCGGCGCCTGATTCCTCCGAACTAACTGTGTCTCGGTCTCGCGACTAACTACACTTTAGTCGGCTGTCTCTTACGTCCACAGTCCCGTGAAATACTGCACTGGTAATCCGCAGCCGACGTGAGTGCTAACAGAATATGAAAACCGTGACAATCGCAGTCGTTCATAATGCACTTCTTCGCTGATGAACCAGGAATCCCTGTGGCTATGTGCTTCCAGCTGTTTCATCTGTTAGTGTGGATAAAAGAGGATTCAGTCGAATCCAGCAAACTAACTTCGCTTTTCATGAAGATCGCGTCCGATCTTCCGTTACCCAAATTGACAGCCATTGTTATGCTGTAAGTTGCAGAAAGTTGGTTCCAGTTATCATATCTGCCACCGCAATGAATGCATGTTTGTAAGTTTCTTCAGTCTTTCCGGAGGCTAAAAAATGTGCCTTAAACACAGATATTAAGATAAGATAAAGAGTAATACGTTTATTGCCGCAGAAGTCACAAGATGTATTCATATACTACCTCACCCGCGGAGAGCTACTTCTTGCACATAGTGACAGGATGCGTTGTGTTCTCTAATTATGTTTGATGATTTCCGGGAGACAGACTCTTTACTAAACAAACTGCCACTAAACTGTACTTCAGTGACTTTTCAGCTTCTTATGAATAGACGGTCTCTGGGTGGTTGCAAAGTTCGCAGCCAGAGGCGAGCTGCTGACACGAGGGGTGGACCCTCTGTAATGACATCTGAGGAAAACGGCATCACCAACGGCGGGTCGGTTAAATTAGCGCGGTGTCGCGCAGTCAATAACTGAAACAATGGAAACCGTTGTCAGCCATTAACGGCCCCCTTTGTTAGGCGTTCCGCTCTTCTGCTTCCACCCCTGTTCTGCGAGCGGCGCCATTGTCTGTGCGCTGGGGGCACTTTGGCCAGTTCTGTCGCCAAAGTCATTCTCGTATTAGTTATTCCACGCCCTTCCTCCCCTTTCAGCTTATCATATGCTCTAGCTCCCCTTGTTCCCTAATTTCTCCTTAGTACTTGCTTTTAGTGTCGTCGAATTGTATAACCATTACATCTCAGAATTTGATAGGCAGCGTAAACAAACGTTAACATTCTTACTGTTTTTTGTACCGAAGACACCTACAGCTTAAGTTACATCACGACCTTGATACGGTGCATTTCTTTATAAGTTTACGAGAAGTAATTGAGAGGTCAGTGCCTTTGTGAAGAGATCGGCATTCTGGTCGAATGTTCGGCTTCGTCTTAAACTTTGTGTCACAAGGTTGACTTTTGTTCTCCAGTTCTCGCATTGTTGTGGCGGACGATGTTCATAGTAAACAAGCTACCCACGACAGCATTCCTTTAATATTCCCAATCTTCTCTCTCTCTCTCTCTCTCTCTCTCTCTCTCTCTCTCTCTCTCCCCCCCCCCCCCTCTCTCTCTCTCTCTCTCTCTCTCTCTCTCTCTCTCTCTCTCTAGGCGCTAGGCGCTAGCCTTGACAGTGTATCTCTTTGACAGATTCTTCTCCGTGAGTTTTGTAGTTTTTAACTTAAAGGCTGAGTAGTCAGTCCACAACCATACCCCCTTTTGAACTTCATTGGATTTGAAAGCTTTAACGCTCACTTTAAATCATTTTCACGCGCAACAGCAGTCTGCAACGGACCTGTTGAAATTGTAGTGAAGCGTGCAGACAATAGGCAGAATAATTGGTACGCCATCTGTAAAAGAAATTTTTTACACTTATTAGACTGCGCTTAATGGAAAGTATCACCAGGAACCCGTCCATGAACGACATAGTTAGTGAACTTGCTCTTTAGCCTGGGGCCTTTAGCAGACAGGACTGAAACAGGAAGCAAAGGTCCTAAGAAAAGCAGAGACTCCGCCGAGGATTCGTTTAGTAAGCGCGGAAGTGCCACGGAGATGATCTGACTCCAGTGCAAACGCTATATGAAGGCGTCATGCTTGCGGTTTAGATTGTCGTCAAAATTCTGGGATCGTCAACCAATATATTGGTTCCTCCTACACACATATCGCGAAACGACCATTAAAGTAAACTTAGATTTGAGCTCGTGCAGATACTTACCAGTCGCTCTGCTCACACACCACACGTGACTGGAACAAAAAGAGGGAAATAACACCGATATACGAAATACACTCCGCCACACACCGTAAAGTGGCTCAAGGAGTGTCAATGTAGACGTCTCTATTTTTTATGATTAGCTGTCACTCTGCAAAATTCTCTCTTCTGTGTAGGTGCATTGTCTTGTATTACCATTTCTGAAAACATCAACGGCAATGGGGTTGATGTCATTGCCATTAAATTCATACCAGACTTAAGGGGCATGACAGTGCACAAATAATTAAGATCACAGAACTCTAGATGGTCTCTGCCGTTAAGAATTAGGGCTCTGTCCTACGTGGCATGGGATCAGGGGACCTATGGAATACCCCTAAGACGGTCTTTTTTACTGGTCCACAAATCAAAAACATTATTTACGGGAGAGCAGAGCCAATGGGACCAAATTGTTGACCATTCATTTCCTAGACACATTCCAAGTGCGACATGTAAGACGAACGAACAGGCCAGCGAAACAGCGGTAGGCGAATCGTCAGAAGAAGACCGGCGCATTCCCCGCCACATGTGGAAAGGCATTGTTCCGTTGAAATACATCATGCGAAGTTGTTGAAAGAGGAGCACTTAAAATATTCCTGATGGAGAAGTTGCTGTTCAGATGGGCCCCAATACGTATGAGACAGATTGCACATTGATTCAGTGGCTACTCAAACTGTTACACTTCATATTTGTCCGTTATGCCACTCTACAAAGCCGGTGTATCAGATTGTGGTCATCACGGTAGCATCTAACCAGTATGTGCCCATCACTGTAGGACCGACTGAAACATTCAGCACTCCAAAGACGGTGATCGTGTCGTCGTTCCAATCCCTGGCGTTGTTGTTTCTGAACTGAAAAAGTCAATAGATAGTCCTATATGTCATCAGTGTAGTCCACGTCACATGACGTTGAACTGTACATCTGTGGTCATCAGTCCCCTAGAACTTAGAACTACTTAAACCTAACTAACCTAAGGACATCACACACATCCATGCCCGAGGCAGGATTCGAACCTGCGACCGTAGCGGTTGCGCGGTTCCAGACTGTAGCGCCTAGAACCGCTCGGCCACTCCGGCCGGCAGCACACCCTTCCAGAGGCTTCTAATTCTATCAGGATTTATTGTTACAATAGTGCATGTGTAATACATGAAATGATTACATTTACAGGTCAGTAGCACACGTGGCTCTGAGGTACCAGATATTAACCTGTGCTGAAACACCAATATTAGTACGTGGTGTTGTCCCCACTGGAGGCAATGAAGGTGGTGATTCTGGCATTCAATCGATCGTATATATGGCGAATACTCTGCTGGGATCCGTTGTTCCACTGATAGACCTATTCACGTAGTTCTGTAAGAGTTGTTGGTTGACTAATCGCACAAATCACTTCTCATCTCGTCATATTCCACATGCGCTCGACTGGAGACAAGTCCGGAGATTGTGCTAGCCAGGGAAGTGGCTGCGCATCCTGCAGAGCACGTTGAGTTTCAAGGGCAGTGTGTGTGGACGAGCAGTATCCTGTTGGAACAACACATTGCTTTCCTGTTGCAAGAACGGCAAAAGAATGGGTCTAACAGCATTCTGCATGTACCGAGTGCGGGTTAGCGTCCCCTCCAGAAACACCAAAAGTGAGTGATCCTATGACTGCACGAGTCGAGCTGTGTACGTCGGGGCTGTGGCGTGAGTGGAAGACAGGCTAGAGGAATGTGAGCCCGTAGTCCCACTGCTAGCAACTGATTCGCAGCAGTTCGTGCTGAAACGTCTGCGCCCACAAGCGCTCTTATCTGTGCTGTGGTAGTTGTACAATGAGTCGATCCTGGTGGGCGTGTGCGCTGTGTGGACGTCCACGGGTGTAAGAATGTTTACGTGACCATTGATACCAACATCGCTGCGCAACTGACGCAGCACGTCCAACTTGTGTGGCAAACTTGCTCAGTTGGCAGTAGGAAGCACGTCTCCGTGGTATAGTTGCCTGCTTGCTCCACACATCTGCAACACACTGAGCCTTCTGGCTGCGAGCATTCTCTATTAAAGGGTAGACACAGATAGTGCTCTGGTCGTTACGCAACTACGCTATCTGTTGGAGGACGACGTTAAAACCATTATCAGTACATCTACTATCCCCCAGGTGGCACATGCCATCATCGGATCTTTCCAGAAGCATTAGTTTTTTTTTTTTGTTTTTTCGCAGTGTAGTTTTACACTGAAATCGGAGCGAGGTGGCGCAGTGGTTAGCACACCGGACTCGCATTCGGGAGGACAACGGTTCAAACCCACGTCCGGCTATCCTGATTTAGGTTTTCCGTGATTTCCCTAAATCGCTTCAGACAAATCCGGGATGGTTCCTTTGAAAGGGCATGGCCGATTTCCTTCCCCATAGTTCCCTAATTCGATAGGACCGATGATCTCATTGTTTGGTCCCCTCCCCCAAATCAGCGAACCAATCAACTGAAATCTGCAGCCAAGCTTGTGGCTGCAACTTGTTGTGTAGCGCTCGTCCAAGCATAGTGTAGTGCCCACGCACATTCTCTGCAGGATCCCTACATCTCATGGACCATGCAAAGAGTGCGCAGTGTCTGTCTCGAGAGTGATCAACAAGAAATGACCGCGAGCAGCGTGTATCCGGCTGCTTCGCGCCATATACAGCTACGCGCCCAACAAAGCACTTCGCCATCCGGGACTCATTACTCGCGTAGATAAGGCTGTAATTGCGGGGCTCCTTCGGCCAAAAATCCAATTTAATTGAGTATCGCGCGCCTGAGAGGAGAGGAGAGGTGATTTACAGCGGCGGCGCTCGTTAGCTGGCTTCGCGACGACCGCGCCGTGCTGCGACACCGAGCGACGCCTAAATGCAACACCACGCGCCTTTGCTGCACTGAGTTGCGCGACCCCAGGAACGCAAGGCTATTCAGGCCACAGAACACGTGCGTAAAGGAGTTGGACAAAAACGTGAAAAGACACAAAGGTATTAATGACATTTAGCTGCTAGTGGCCACTGATTTGCGCAAATGGTGTAAAATTGAAAATTTATGCCGGACCTGGTATCTAACCCGACTCTCCTGCTTACTAAGCTATCCGGACACAGTGGTCATCGCAACTGCACGGTCTACGCTAGCAATCCTACCGTCAGACCCAAATTCTCAACTGATCCACACACCACTGACGTAGTACCCATGCCCATTATCCTCACTAGTCGCGGCGTTTCGACGATTCTTGTAAGAGTTCGAGCGTGGTGTGCATCTGCACTGACTTGATGACTGGCCAACTTCGCCTTAATTATCTACCCTATGTGATCAAAAGTAACCGGACACGTGGCCAAAAATCACTTACAAGTTCGTGGCGCCCTCCATCGGTAATGCTGGGATTCAATATGACGTTGGCGCACCCTTAGCCTTGATGACTGCTTCATCTCTCTGAGGCTTACGTTTAATCAGGTGTTGGAAGGTTTCTTGGGGAATGGCAGCCCCATTCTTCACGGAGTGCTGCAGTGAGGAGAGGTATCGATGTCGGTCGGTGAGGCCTGGCACGAAGTCGGCGTTCCAAAACGTCCAGGATTCAGGTCAGGACTCTGTGCAGGCCAGTCCATTACACGAATGTTACTGTTGAGTAACCACTCCGCCATAGGCCGTGCATTATGAACAGGTGCTCGATCGTGTTAAAGATGCAGTCGCGACCCCCAAATTGCTCTTCAACAGTGAGAAACAAGAAGGTGCTTAAAACATCAGTGTAGGCCTGTGCTGTGATAGTGTCACGCAAAACAACAAGGGGTGCAAGCCCCCTCCATGAAAAACACGACCACACCATAACACCATCGCCTCCGAATTTTACTGTTTGACACTACACATATTGGCAGATGACGTTCACCGGGCATTCGCCATACCCACACCCTACCATCAGATCGCCACATTGTGTACCGTGATTCGTCGCCCCACACAACGTTTTCCCAATGTTCAGTAATCCAATGTTTCCGCTCCTTTCACCAAGCGAGGCGTCGTTTGGCATTAACCGGCGTGATGTGTGGCTTATGAGCAGACCATGAAATCCAAGTTTTCTTATCTCCCGCGTAACTGTCATAGCACTTGCAGTGGATCCTGATGCTGTTTCGAATTCCTGTGTGATGGTCTGGATAGACCTCTGCCTATTACACATTACGACCTCCTCCTGCTGTCGGCGGTCTGTGTCAGTCTACAGACGAGGTCGGCCTGTACGCTTTTGTGCTGTACGTGTCCTTTCACGTTTCCACTTCACTATCACATCGGAAACAGTGGACGTAGGGATGTTTAGGAGTGTGGAAATCTCGCGTACAGACGTATGACACAGATGACACCCAATCACCTGAGCACGTTCGAAGTCGTGAGTTCAGCGGAGCGCCCCACTCTGCTCTCTCACGATGTTTAATGACTACTGAGGTCACTGATATGGATTATTTGATAGTAGGTGGCAGCACAATACACCCAATATGGAAAACGTATGTTTTTGTTGGTGTCCGAATACTTTTGATCTCTTAGTGTACGTATTGTCTTTATTTTTGGACCTGGGCAGGGGCACTACGTCAGTAGTGTGTGGATAAATTGAGAATTTGAGTGTGACGGGAGGCGTGCTAGGGTAGCTCGTGCAGTTGTATTGACAACTCTGTCCGGATGACATTTGGTCAGAGCATCTACTTAATAAGGTTCGAATCCCAGTCCGGCACAAATTTTCAACTTTCCCCATTGGTGTAAATCAGTGCTCTGTGTAGTCCGATTCGCGAAAGATGGCGGTTCGCACAGGTCGAGACAAGAACGGTGACTGCACATGTCGGAACGAATGACGCCTGCCGCTTGGGTTCTGAGGCCATCCTTGGTTCCTTCCGGCGACTGGCTGATTTGGTGAAGACAACCAGCATCGCACGCGGAGTGCAAGCTGAGCTTAATATCTGCAGCATAGTGCCCAGAGTCGATCGCGGTCCTCTGGTTTGGAGCCGTGTGGAGGGTCTAAACCAGAGGCTCAGACGACTCTGCGACTATAATGGTTGCAAATTCATCGACCTCCGTTATTGGGTGGAGAACTGTAGGGCCCCCCTAGACAGGTCAGGCGTGCACTACACACCGGAAGCAGCTACTAGGGTAGCAGAGTACGTGTGGCGTGCACACGGGGGTTTTTTAGGTTAGAGGGACCCCCCCTTGGGCGAAACGATAAAATACCTGACGGCTTACCAGAGAGGACATTATCATCGTTGATAAAGAACGTCCGTCCTCAGAGACCAAAAACAGGAAAAGTCAACGTAATATTGGTAAACTGCAGGAGTATCCAGGGCAAGGTTCCTGAATTAGTATCTCTTATTGAAGGAAATAGTGCGCATATAGTATTAGGAACGGAAAGTTGGTTAAAACCGGAAGTGAACAGTAACGAAATCCTAGACACAGAATGGAATATATACCGCAAGGATAGGATAAACGCCAATGGTGGAGGAGTATTTATAGCAGTAAAGAATTCAATAATATCCAGTGAAGTTATTAGCGAATGCGAATGTGAAATAATCTGGGTTAAGTTAAGTATCAAAGGTGGGTCAGATATGATAGTCGGATGCTTCTATAGACCACCTGCATCAGCAACCGTAGTAGTTGAGCGCCTCAGAGAGAACCTGCAGAACGTCGTGAAGAAGTTTCGTGATCATACTATTGTAATAGGGGGAGACTTCAATCTACCAGGTATAGAATGGGATAGTCACACAATCAGAACTGGAGCCAGGGACAGAGACTCTTGTGACATTATCCTGACTGCCTTGTCCGAGAATTACTTCGAGCAGATAGTTAGAGAACCAACTCGTGAAGCTAACGTTTTAGACCTCATAGCAACAAATAGACCGGAACTTTTCGACTCCGTGAATGTAGAAGAGGGTATCAGTGATCATAAGTCAGTGGTTGCATCAATGACTACAAGTGTAATAAGAAATGCCAAGAAAGGAAGGAAAATATATTTGCTTAACAAGAGTGATAGGGCACAAATCGCAGAATATCTGAGTGACCACCATCAAACGTTCATTTCTGAGGAAGAGGATGTGGAACAAAAATGGAAAAAATTCAGAAACATCGTCCAGTACGCCTTAGATAAGTTCGTACCGACTAAGGTCCAAAGCGAGGGGAAAGATCCACCGTGGTATAACAATCATGTACGAAAGGTACTACGGAAACAAAGAAAGCTTCATCATAGGTTTAAGAGTAGTCGAATCATAGCTGATAAGGAAAAGCTGAACGAAGCGAAAAAGAGCGTAAAGAGAGCAATGAGAGAAGCATTCAACGAATTCGAACATAAAACATTGGCAAACAATCTAAACAAGAACCCTAAAAAGTTTTGGTCATATGTAAAATCGGTAAGCGGATCTAAATCCCCTATTCAGTCACTCGTTGACCACGATGGCACCGAAACAGAGGACGACCGAAGAAAGGCAGAAATACTGAATTCAGTGTTCCGAAACTGTTTCACTGCGGAAAATCGTAACACGGTCCCTGACTTCAGCCGTCGCACGGACGCCAAAATGGAAAATATTGAAATAAACGATATCGGAATTGAAAAACAACTGCTATCACTTAGTAGCGGAAAAGCATCCGGACCAGACGAGATACCCTTAAGATTCTACAGTGATTATGCTAAAGAACTTGCCCCCCTTTCTATCAGCAATTTATCGTAGATCGCTGGAAGAACGTAAAGTACCTAGCGACTGGAAGAAAGCGCAGGTCGTTCCCATTTTCAAGAGGGGTCATAAATCAGATGCGAATAATTATAGGCCTATTTCGCTTACGTCAATCTGTTGTAGAATAATGGAACATGTTTTGTGTTCTCGTATTATGACGTTCTTAGATAATACAAATCTCCTTCATCATAACCAACATGGATTCCGCAAACAGAGATCATGTGAAACTCAGCTCGCCCTATTTGCCCAAGAAATTCACAGTGCCGTAGACACTGGCGAGCAGATTGATGCCGTATTCCTGGACTTCAGGAAGGCATTTGATACGGTTCCGCACTTACGTTTAGTGAAAAAAATACGAGCTTACGGAATATCGGACCAGGTTTGTGATTGGATTCAGGATTTCCTAGAAGAAAGAACACAACATGTCATTCTTAACGGTTCAAAATCTGCAGATGTAGAGGTAATTTCGGGAGTACCGCAGGGAAGCGTGATAGGACCTTTATTGTTTACAATTTACATAAATGACTTAGTTGACAACATCGGTAGCTCCGTGAGGCTATTTGCAGATGACACGGTTGTCTACAAGAAAGTAGCAACATCAGAAGACTCGTACGTACTCCAGGAGGACCTGCAGAGGATTAATGCATGGTGCGACAGCTGGCAGCTTTCCCTAAACGTAGATAAATGTAATATAATGCGCATACATAGGGGCAGAAATCCATTCCAGTACGATTATGCCATAGGTGGTAAATCATTGGAAGCGGTAACGACCGTAAAATACTTAGGAGTTACTATCCGGAGCGATCTGAAGTGGAATGATCACATAAAACAAATAGTGGGAAAAGCAGGCGCCAGGTTGAGATTCATAGGAAGAATTCTAAGAAAATGTGACTCATCGACGAAAGAAGTAGCTTACAAAACACTTGTTCGTCCGATTCTTGAGTATTGCTCATCAGTATGGGACCCTTACCAGGTTGGATTAATAGAAGAGATAGACATGATCCAGCGAAAAGCAGCGCGATTCGTCATGGGGACATTTAGTCAGCGCGAGAGCGTTACGGAGATTCTGAACAAGCTCCAGTGGCGGACACTTCAAGAAAGGCGTTACGCAATACGGAGAGGTTTATTATCGAAATTACGAGAGAGCACATTCCGGGAAGAGATGGGCAACATATTACTACCGCCCACATATATCTCGCGTAATGATCACAACGAAAAGATCCGAGAAATTAGAGCAAATACGGAGACTTACAAGCAGTCGTTCTTCCCACGCACAATTCGTGAATGGAACAGGGAAGGGGGGATCAGATAGTGGTACAATAAGTACCCTCCGCCACACACCGTAAGGTGGCTCGCGGAGTATAGATGTAGATGTAGATGTAGATGTAGATTCCAAGCGACAGTTGTGGTACGCGGATACTTGTGCTATGCGCTTGGTGAAAGCATGTATCGTGCAAATGATGTCTCTTGCTTGTTTGATTAGAATTTGTCGCCCACCACCACCTCGGCCAGGACAGCTGGAAAAAAATGATACAAAATTTCAATAAATAACTCGCTACGATCGCGCAAAATGCTCGCACTACATGCAACATTCGCAGCAGAGTCCTCAAAACATTATTGAACTCGCAGTGGCGTAGGAGCGCAGGACATACCTGAACTCGACCGCCATTATTTGTGATTCCAACTATAGCCGCTAAATGTCAATAGTTTCTTGGTCTCTTGATTCATCACGACAGAAGGATCAAAATGCCGGCCGCGGTGGTCTAGCGGTTCTAGGCGCGCAGTCCGGAACCGCGCGACTGCTACGGTCGCAGGTTCGAATCCTGCCTCGG
Source organism: Schistocerca nitens (assembly GCF_023898315.1). Taxonomy (NCBI): domain Eukaryota; kingdom Metazoa; phylum Arthropoda; class Insecta; order Orthoptera; family Acrididae; genus Schistocerca; species Schistocerca nitens. The sequence continues at coordinate 373,821,277 of NC_064614.1, read as the reverse complement.
GCATGGAGGTGTGTGATGTCCTTAGGTTAGTTAGGTTTAAGTAGTTCTAAGTTCTAGGGGACTGATGACCACAGATGTTAAGTCCCATAGTGCTCAGAACCATTTGAACCATTTTCATTTTTGGATCAAAATGGGTCTGTTCTTTCGGACATGTCCGAAAGAACAGACACCGTAAGTATGAAAATGTGTAAACAGCGCGAGAAACGTGTGCTTGATGTATTTGTAGATGTCTGCAGGTGGCGCATCGCGTCGAACAGTGGAGTGGGCGTTGCTACATTGTCGGTAGTAAGTACCGTGATTGACTGGAATAAGTTTTTTTCTAAACACGACGCGCGACATATAACCGTCGACATTTGTACTGATGTGTAAAAAATTTTCATTTCATTACAGATTGAAGGATAAATGGGGACAAGATCAAAGAAATGCAACTCCGTCTCCAATGGAGACCATGGCTCTTTGACACCAAAAGCCTCAAACAATATTCCTGAACGGCCTCCGAAATTTTGCCGATGGTTTTACGGTCCACTCCGTATAGTAATCAAACAATATATATGGTAAAAGTGGTGTGTCTTTGCATGTCGCCGAAACTTCACAAGCGAATTTCGTCGTACCATGCAGGTTACATGGTGTAGTGATCCTCAATAGCCCATCCATGAAGAAGGTTTTGGTTTGGAACTGCAGGGATGAGTTATGAAAATATGAGTGTCTAAAGAGGACATTCGGTCGCGACAACACGATAAATGTAAGCGTGATTTACCCGTGCTTCGAGTTATAACTTCGTCACACACAATCGCAGCCCCATGTGGGTAATATGTTTCGGTAGCCATCCATCCCCCACATGTGAAGAAGGTTTGGTTTAGAGTTGCAGGCATAGAGTTCGAAAATATGGGTGTCAAAAGAAGGCATCGCACAAATGGATTTCTGATGGGAATACGGTAAAGCAGCTTGGAATAGAGCGCCAAATTGGCCGAGACTCTGGCTAGAATGTTCATTCTATAATGTTGGAGAATGTTGTAGAATGTTCCTAAAAGGTATACATCCTTCCAGAAGATCCGAGAATGTTGTAGATTCCTGAGGTAATTTGGAATTAATTGGAAGTGTATTACGTAGTGGCAGAGCGGTTCTAGGCGCTACAGTCTGGAACCGCGCAACCGTTACGGTCGCAGGTTCGAATCCTGCCTGGGGCATGGATGTGTGTGACGTCCTTAGTTAGGTTTAATTAGTTCTAAGATCTAGGGGACTGATGACCTCAGATGTTAAGTCCCATAGTGCTCAGAGCCATTTGAATCATTTGGAGGTGTATTACTTGCACGTTCTGGACATTTACGGCAGTGGCTTCCAGTTATTCCAGAAACTATCCCAAGCAGATGAAATCGACGCATGTTTGAAGAAATCATTTGTATGGCCTCGAGTGAGGCAACAATTAAGATCAAATTAGAGCATTCGCCTTCCCAGTGATCGATAAGCGAAACATTTTATTGAAAAGCTCTTTCAAATCAGCGAAGGCAAGCCGAAATGAATTACAGATGAAGTATTTCCGAACGTCGTTCAAAATTACTCAAGTTGGTTATCTGAAAGAGCTATTTTAGCAGTAAGAAATGAAATAAATGGTATTAATTTAAAAATACAAAACAAGAAATGGTTATGAACAGGTACCAAACAACATAATTGGAGCAAAATAATATCAGGTAAAGGAAAAACAGTATTCATTCAGAGGATTCCAATCATAACTGAACTGCCGTTTCAGTTCGAAAGACTGCAATTTCCAATAAGATAAGCATTTAGTACCACTATAAAGAAAATTCAAACAGTGGATATAAGGATACTCGAGGATAGTTTTGAGCATTCTGGAGTACTTTTTAGCGTGGCATACTAACATATTTATGATTTTTTGAATGTTCATTTTAACTATGTTCTCGAGTGACCTGGAATGTCCTCAGAAAACTAATGAAAATAAAAACCATGCGAATCGGGTCCAGAAATATGCTAACTTAAGAAGTAACTTGCCGAACGATGTGGTACATTCGTAAGACACAGGACCAGCATTTGCAAGAAGGGCGGTCGAATCCTCGTTAAGTGAACCTGATTTAGACTTTTTAAACTGTGTAAGGCAGATGCTGGCATGGTCCTTACGACACAGCCTATTTCGATCCATATTCTTCATCAATCCGAGTTTCTGGTCTGACTCTAATGTCTTCGTTATCGATAGGAAACGGAACACTAGTCTCCATCCTCATTTTTGCAAGTAATTCCTTGCTACAAGTTACAATCTAGGCTACTGAAAAAAATAAATAAATACATTACAATACTATTTTCTTCTGCTTCTCATTTGTAAAAAAGACAGGAAGGATTTAGTTAACAGTCCATCAAAACTGTGTGTAGTACTGTACAGTAGCTAAAATTTTTGGCTCGTGTTAATGTTCGTAACAGGTCGTCTATGGAACACATTTTGTGTCAATTTGAACTGCATGTTAATTATTTCTATCTCTATATTCGGCGTGCTTTTGTGTGTTGTGCGGCAGATAGTGCGCATGCTGCGAGTGGAGAACGTCTACGCATGCCTCTGCACGAGTAAAATTTTTTTCTAATTTCACTTGCACAGCCATTACGCGACATAAATATAAGAGGCAGTAACATGTTCATTATTCTCTCGGAAAGCAAAAGCCTTGGAATTTTTCGTAAGATTATCTTTGTATAGTATAATTTTATGTAGCCTTTTGCAATGGCCCTTGTTAAGTACTTTTGTAGCAGTCTCGCTCTGACGGGAAAACCATTGAAAAATCCTTTGTTCCTCTGCAAAAATTTTTCCAGTCATCTACTTTTCGTATCTGATAAGGGTCCTAGTTATAGGCCTACAGATAATACTACATATTCAACGAGAATTTTCTCTTCGGGAGGTAATTTACACGACACGTAGGGTTACAGACGTTTTCCTGAAACAAGGTTAATATTCTTGTCTACTAGAAATTCGCTGCGGCCGATAATGCCTAAATTTTTCACGCTTATTTGTAACTGTGACTGCACAGACATGTGACATAATCTTTAGCACAGACGTATTACGGAATATCATGGCTGAAACACCCGTACTGCCGCTTTCTATTGTCTGTCTACATCGGTCGAGAGAGTTGCCGTAAAACGGTGACGGCCCATTTCTTCGTCTATCTCTAATATCTTCGTCGTTGACTGGCCGATAAACCCTACCCTTTCTCTTCCTTTTTATTTTAATCGCTCAATTACATATACATCGTATGACGATTGCTTACAATGATGATCAGCTGCAGGTTAAGGTAAGAGGAGGGGTGTGCTTACGACCTCTGTGACAGAATCCTAAAACCTCTGTGTAGTTTCTTTTTTCATTATTTTCTGCTGCGTTTTCGTTGCGAAGATGGGAAATCAATTGACAGTCGAGTAGACGGGTGTGGGGAAGCTGTCTAGAAACTAGGAGCCGCACCTAGGTTGCAAGGCATACAGGACAAGCAGTTCCTACTAAAGTTTTCATGTTTGATCCAAGGGCGTCCCCCCAAGTCAGCATTCTGCAAGCTACAGCATTTTTTAAATTTTGTATTATGTTGGCTTACGGTACACCATCAAGTCCCTTCTCTGTACGCAGTCGTCACAGAAACACACATTTTATATACAGGATGTAAACGACAATTGTTTACAACGTACCACAGTGCTGCAGGGGAAATTGAGACGAACACTTTTATACGGGTGATTTGTGGTCTATCAGTTCAAGAAAGTGCCACAAATTGGCCTACAAAAACCACCTAAGCAACAGCACTTGCGCTTCAGACGAGGTTTTGACATTTTCTCTCTGTCTATGCGCGAACTATTAGTCCTAGAGAAAAAAATGAATAGGACTCTTTTCGTAGGAAATTTAATGTGCTAAAGTTTAATTTTATAACGAAATACGTTTCCACTGACTCGCGTCATTTTCGGCTTATTCAAGAGAAACGTACAAAGTGGCCTTCAAACGCACACTAACCCTCATACTACTCCTAACAATGTACAAAAAATTGCGGCTACATGTATTATTTCCCACATCCAACCTTTTTCCTTTTTCATTGCCTGGGCTTTATTACGCCACCAGCTTAGTCGTACACTTCAAAGCTGTAAAACTGGCAGCTGTGTAAGTTTTACTTAAAAAGGTTGTGAATTTTAAGAAAATAAAATTAACAATTAACAATTTTTGTTTGTCCGGCCTTTTGACTACGAAACTACTGTTTGTAAGTTTGTATGAGAGTATTAGTTTTTGTGTAAGATTAACGGAAGTCGTTTTTCTTTCATTAACCTCTGAGAACGTGTAAACTAATACCGGTAACAGAATCGGCGACTCAGGCGATGGCGTAATAGCCCACTCACTGAAGACCAAAATACGTCGAATATGGGAAATAATGCTTGTATTCGGAAATTTTTGCACAGTGATAGGAGGGAGTGTGCCATGAACAGCATAATGAAAATCCTGAGCGGTGGGATGAGGGTTCGTTTGAAAGTCACTTTTGTACGTTTTTCGTCAATAACTGGAAAAGACTGGCTTCCAGCGAAACCTATCCGTGTACAAAATTGAAACTACATTAAATTTCCTAGGAGAAAGGTCATACTCATTTTTTTCTCCAGGACTAATAGTTCGGGTAGAGAGCGAGAGAGAATGAAAATCTTGAGTAACGCGCATGCGCTGAAGCTTAATTGGTTTTTGTCGGCCAATTTGGGGTAATTGCCCGACTTGATAGACCACATGTGTCGTATGTGGTGTAGACCATTGTGGTACGCTGTAAACAATTGTCGTTTACACCTTCTGCATTGCTTATTACAACTGATTTTCCATACTTCCATTTTGTTTACCATATCACTGGAGGACATACAATGACCGCTGCAGAACTCTGACACGAGACCATGGACGCTGACTACTTCTTCCCCAGCGCTTGTCCCGCCCGAGGCAGGATCCACTATACCGTGATATGTGCCCGCCCGTCCACGAATAGTAGCTGTTTTTTTTATTCTAATTTGGTGGCCAGACGCCCTTCCTGTCGCCATCGCGTTACGCCATAACAGCGAGCAAACAAAGAAAAAGAACACGTCTATTATTTTCACAGTCTCTTTCCCTTAGACAATATTCTTCCTCGTGGCGCCCGAACGGGAACGGCCTGGATTCATCAGGAGAAGTATGGAAAACGGAACTCATTACACCTTCCCTCGTAGATTCTATGGATGTAAAGCAAGCCACGCCCCGTCATCCTGTCTAAGGGGAAGCCGGTACATCACTCGCTCCACTAAGCATTGTAACCGTTTTTTACTGCCGTCATCACAAGGCAGAATAAAGACGACCTGTGCCGGATGCATCTGTCTCTGTTACGTCACTCGGCAGCCACAATAAGCGGTCCTCCCAGCAGTACTTACGACGCCTGGTACATATACCGGAGCGTACAAAAATGACCTTAATGACTGCACTGTGCCGTCTCCGGAGCGAATAAAATCGCGAGACCTACGGCTGTTGGTGAACATGAGCGACCGTGATGGACGGTGACCCCCCTGGAAAGCTCGTGCAAGCGTCGCTTCCCACGGTTCCGCCGGCCGCCTCGCGGAACTTAATGCGCGCAAGAAGTCGGCAGAGACCACACTCGGCGCCGGTAATGCTTCAAATTAACGACGGCGCGGCACTCCGTGCTCGTTGCGTGCGTTCCGGTCGGCCGCATTTCATTAGCCACTTTGCGAAGCTCCCTTTTTCTGCCACCCGCTTCTTGCATTACACGCGCTTTACGCTGCTCTTATTTGGGTCTCATTTAGAAGCACCTTATTGATTTTAAATGGCAAGTCATGCTCACTCGGAACCTGGCCACCATAACGTTGCAACGTTTCTATGTAACGAGATGTCGATGTATCCTTAGTCTGCCAATATTTGCACGTGGTTTTGGAGAGGCGAGGGCAGGAAAAGTACGAGGTCTCTGCAGCAGCCAGATCTGTGCTGGAGTCCGTGACCGCGGCCTCTAACAATAAAATGTAAAGAAGACTACGCATGTAGCCATCTCCCGCTGTCTTTCTCTTATTTCTACATAATCGCTTAAGAGTGCTCGCTTTTCAAATGATATTTTGTGGTGCTAGTTCGTCGTCTTCAGTTTCTGTGGCACTACCTGACTTTCAGGTTTTTTTCCTTTTTCTCTTTGCTGTTGTAAAGTTCCCAATTCCTTACACAGCAGGGAGAAAGAACCCATTCAAACGAGGACGAAAGATGAAAAAGAGAAGACTGCTCTTAAAATTATTGTTTTGACTGGTAAAAAAAAAGAGTTAAGCTCTACATTTTAATAAAAGTCTCCTGTCATTTCACTATTTTCAGTTTCATCCGTTCCACCTTGTCCTAAGTTACTTCCTGTGGAATCTTGTATCGGCATTTTCATTCATACGTTTGCATTGACAGCTTTCGAGTAAATCATCAACAACGTTCCGAATTTTTTAAAAGACCTTTTTTCGGATTCTATATAGGTATGTATGGGACAGTATGTAATGATATCGGACACAGTGCAGCGCGACATAGAGGTCACGGTTCGAAATGGTTCAGATGGCTCTGAGCACTATGGGACTTAACTTCTGAGATCATCAATCCCCTAGAAGTTAGAACTACTTAAACCTAACTAACCTAAGGACATCACACACATCCATGACCGAGGCAGGATTCTAACCTGCGACCGTAGTGGTCGCGCGGTTCCAGACTGTAGCGCCTAGAACCGCTCGGCCACTCCAGCCGGCAGTTCGAAATCCACGCAAGATTGCAGCCTGGGAAATTTGGAAATTTGTGGTAAGTTCCTATGGGACCAAACTGCTGAGGTCATCGGTCCCTAGGCTTACACACTATGTAATCTAACTAAAACTACCTGCGCGGAAATTGCAGCTTCTTTTCGTAGCCAAATTAGGCTGAAACTAAACGTAGCTTCCGATGATCTTGTTACGATAAAAATGAATAATTTAGTTTCAGCATCAAAATCCTGTTTACTGCATTTCTAACGCGACTACATTCCTTTCCCAACTTGTATGAAGAAACAGAACACTGAGAAGAAAACAGATTCTGCTTGAAGCGAAGAGTGCATAATCTGCAACAACACAGTTCTTAGCGAAGCTGAAGGACTGGACGTGAATGAGAAAACTGATATAGTACCAGGATACTTTTCACCATCAGCAGCACAGTTTAATTAAACTGTTGATTGCTCTCATAATGATAGTGTCATCTTTTCATTGTTGGTTCGTGGTTCAGAAACTTGGACATTTACGATAAGTGGAAATGATAAGCAGTGTTTTCAAAATGAGGGTAATCAGGAAATCTGAGGCCCAGTTTTGGCAATGGCACATGGAAGGTCACAAATAACTGGAAATCTGTGTACTTTCTGAAACAATCTAGTATCATTCAAAAACTGAAAAGTAGAAGGCTGCAGTCGACAGGATTTATTGTACGGATGACTGAAAATACCATCTGCAACATTGATGAAAAGACTGTAGCTACGCAATCGTTGGAAGGCGTGTCGCACAAATTCTGAGCGATGTGCCACAGTATTTAAGGCACTGGATTCACGTTCGGGTGGACGGCGACTAATATTTTTGTCCGGCCATTCAAATCTTAGGCTTTCCATGAATATCTTAAGACAAATGCAAGAAAGGTTCCCATGGAAAGAACATGCTGATTTCCTTTCTCGTGTCTGAATTTGTGGTCTATATCTAACACTGTCGTCTACGTGATACGAAATTTTTAATCGTGCTTATGAGTACAAACGGAAGTAGACTGTAATTATATTTTCTGCATGTCCATACACTGACAATAAGTAGCTACTGACATATGCAAGTGGAGAAATATGTTTGTTGCTGCGCTCGTTTTATCGTGCCTGCAATCGCTGGTCGCTACGCGGGTGTAGGACTGAAAGTGCTACATCTTTCATCAGATCCTATGTCCGTAGCAACAAAAAATTGAATTAATGCGTTTAACTAGAACACGGTCCTTACAGAAAATACGTAATTATTTTAAATAGAATAAATAATTTAAATAGCACATGGAAAACGGTTGTAATGATCTTAAAATAAAAGAGGTAAGAGAACAACATAAAATTTGTACTCATTTCTAGAAAACTAGTAGCTTTACTTCTCTTCAGTAGCAAAGGTGCAGTGTAACCTTTGGCGTCCTTTGGTGGCTGGAAGCTACCCTTTTAGGTAGAAGCTACTTTTCCAACTCGGGCTGTAAAATGCGAGATGCTGCGGCAGCGCTAATCCTTGTCCAGAAACTTAAATTGAAGACCATGCGTCTTCATACTCTTTGACGTGTATTACCAACTCCAGTATTTTCAGCGAAAATAACGCCTAATATACCAAGGAAGTTTATAACGACTCTCCTGTGCTACTAATAAGGACTCAGGGGGGGGGGGGGGGTGGAAGTCGGGCGTAAAACAGAGAGAGAGAGAGAGAGAGAGAGAGAGAGAGAGAGAGAGAGAGAGACCCCTCATCCAAGCTGGGAGGAAATTAGTCGATTGGAGTCCTCCGTTACACACACTAATGAACTGTTACCCAGTTGTTAACCGCTCAAGTTTAGCATACAACGTACGACGTAGACACCGCCATTCTACTTTAATTCGCCGAGAGGTGTACAGTTATTGAGTACATATCAATATATTTTCAAACAATATTGAAAATAAAACATCGAGTGGTTATAATCAAAGCTCAGCTACTCACAGATATCCAGTGGGGGCTGCAATTATCGTATGGCAGCGAAACGTGGTAGATACTCTAAAGCGTTAATGCGGAACAGATTTACGGTAGAAAAACGTTGTTCCAATTTTCGCCACCAGATGCAGATCTGGCGCTGTACAGTGTCTCGTCGACGTCTCCGGTGTTCACAGTGAACAAACTGTGTAAGTGGCGGTAATAATATCAAAATTACGCCTTTCTCAGCCCACACTGGACTTCTGCGAATGGCTGCACTTTATATGCAACGACCTGCTATTCTCTTGAAGCAACTGGACGTGAGTGATGAATCAGTTTCAAGTCTTACTGCGAAGAAGACAACGTTAACGTATCCATCAGCCTAAAAGCACCTCTGACTTCATAACACTAAGCTATGAGCTAATAATTCCGTTATTCCTACTCAGGTCGTACATAGGTAACATACAATTTAAACCTGTAGAGATATTTTGTAGATATATACTTTTGAGGCCTTACGTCTCTAGTCGCAGATTAAACGAATGGAGTTTACAATTATAGTACATCTCAGTTAGCCAAATTTGCACCTCTCATTAAGTGCTCGTTTATATATTAGCCATTTTGCCATCACACAAAATAGAGTATTAAGAGTATCATTGCGATTGAAGTCCCTTCATTATGTACACAAAATTGGTCGGATGTGGTTTGCAAATATTTTCTACTGTGCAAAAAGCTAAGCTGTCAACACTCAGTTGATTCGAGAATTCAGGTAAGAGATGTTCCAGCACAGTGTGGTGACAAATAGGGGAACTATGAAATATTGTCGCCTGTTGTCTAGAAACTACAACGAGTTGTCCTGCTGGTATACTTACAAGATTCTGCGGATAGGAGAAATAGTATCCACAGTTTATCCACGAGTCCCTTACCCGCGTTTGCAAATCTTTGATCCGTTTCCAAATAAATGAAAATTTTGTAATGTATAATAACACGCGAGACAACAGTGACCCTACTCTGAGAAGGTATGTCGAAGAACGGCAAGTTTATAGTATTTGTAGAGATATAAATAGCTTTTGACTTTGTTGACTGGACTACACACTTAAAAATCTTAAAAGTAACGGGGGTAAATAGAAACAGCGCATAGATGTCTACAGTTTGTACGGAAACCAGACTGCAGTTATGACTCGAAGGACTTGAAAGGCTGTATTTGAGAAGGAAGTGGGACAGGGTTGTAGCCTCTCTCTGATGTGGTTTAGTCTGTACACTGAACGAGCAATAAATGGAACCCAGGAGCAATTTGGAAAAGGGACTATGGTACAGGGAGAAGAAACAAAAACTTCAATGTATGCCGATAATAATATATACTGTCAGAGACAGCAAAAAGTTGGAAGAGAAGTTGAACGGAATGGATTGTGTCTTCCCTGAGCCGGCCGAAGTGGCCGTGCGGTTAAAGGCGCTGCAGTCTGGAACCGCAAGACCGCTACGGTCGCAGGTTCGAATCCTGCCTCGGGCATGGATGTTTGTGATGTCCTTAGGTTAGTTAGGTTTAACTAGTTCTAAGTTCTAGGGGACTAATGACCTCAGCAGTTGAGTCCCATAGTGCTCAGAGCCATTTGAACCATTTTGTCTTCCCTGAGAAGAAAATACCCGTTGTTTTGTTTTCAACATGGGTCGGACTGACTTCGTAATTTATATTTCGGAGAATAATACTGTGGGCCCCAGTTATGACCTCATATTAATATAAAACAGCATACCGTATTCTTTATAAATTCCGGAAATTGTGCCATTATGTCATGACTGCTGAAAAAGATTTTGTGAAATTTGATGCGGATTTGTCCGTGACATTGGGAAGAGAAATGAATTAATGGTACAAGTTTTCACATGCTGCATGGTATTAAATATTCGTCACATTTTTCGTTTATCATATGTATGTGAATTTGTCGCAATATTGAAGGAATATCGACGTGCTACAATTCTCACTGTCAAGAAGCATCGCGGTCATTGATCTCGAGTAACACAATTTGACGAAAATTCTATAATAATATTGACACTGTTCTTCAAATTTAACTATTAAATTATAATTATTCGTAATATCCGCATCCGGGCAGACACATAGCTGTACGATCTTGGTTATTGTGTCGCTAGCAGTATTTTACAATTTCATGGTTTCATTGAATTGTTACATTCCTTTTAGTTTTTCCTTCATCTCGGTAGCACCCCCATAAGACGAGACTGGCTCTGTCATAGAGAGGTGAGCTCCTTCTATGTGACACTGCTACGGGTTACCTCACTTTAACCGAAAAAACTAGTCTTAGCTAACAATTCTAAACAATGTACCTACCAAACTAGCGCTACTGAATTATTAGTAAATTGAAAGTATGAACTTGTTATTTTTAACAAAATAGGTCGTAATGTAGTAGGGAATGCAGAAAGATAAATTTCCAAGCTTTAGTCTTAGACGCTATGGATCTACATAGACGCTCCACAAGTCGTCATACGGTGTACGACGGAGGGTACTCTGCACCACTAATACTTTTTGCCATTCCTCCTCCAGTCCCAAATGGGGCGAGAGGAAAAACGGCAATGTGGTCCCGTACGAACACTGAATTATCTTGTATCGCAGTTCTTACACGAGATGCACGTTGATGGCAGTAAACCGGTCAGCAGTCCATCACAAATACCGGTTGTCTATACTTTCCCAATAGCGTTTCGCGAAAAGAATGTTTTCTGCCCTCTGTGGATTCCAATTTCAATTTACAAAGCATTTCAGCAGAACTCCGTTGATGATCGAGACTACCGGTAACAAATCTACCAGCTCGCCTCTTAATTGCCTCAATGTCTTCCTTTAATCCCACGTGATGGGGATGCCGAACACTCGCTCAGTACTGAAGAATGGGTTGCATGTGTTCTGTACTCGGAGTTATTTGCAGATGACGTACACTTCCTTAGAATACTCCCAAGAAACCGAATTCGACTATTCCTGCAAGCGACTTCATGAGCTCGTTTCATTTCATGTCGCTTTGCAACGTTACGCCTCTATACTTAATCGACGTGTGTTAAGCAGTACACCACTAATACTGTAATCTAATATTGCATGACTGATTTTCGTACTTCTTCCCCGTTTGGAGCAAGCCGCCGTTCGTCACATCAAATAAAAATTCAATACGAATATTCTTGTATTCCTCTACACTCACTCAACGACGACACGTCGTCGTACACTACAGTGTTAACAGTAAACTGTCGTAAATTTCTGCTTACCCTATCCCTACCCGTTAGAAGTTTAGAGTAGAAGGGATTATTTCGCTCTCGAGGGCTAACCGTCTGAAATACGAAACGTTGAAAGAATGCACTAGTTCCTCACAGAGTTAGCCATTTTGCCTTCAGTGCGTGCCAGTATCTCCGTGTCGCCGCATGTGGTTGTAGTAAGGGTATTTTCTGATACATTATTGACAAGACAGAAGAGTGAACTCTAGAGGTAAGCTAACTGTGGTAGATTATTGCCACAGTTAAAGAACACAGCCTAACAAGTTAAAATGTACCAAACATAATAACGTGAAATTTTGAACTCTTCGTGTTAATTATAATAGAGTGCTGTCTGTGTATCAGCAAATACTGCTGGTTTCTTCTATAAAGGTCTGATTTGCCACGTCTTTCGAAATGTCCGTACATGCGGCTATTTCGCCCTGTACGTGTCAGGTTATTTCCGCTCAGTCGAATTATTAGTTTAATTAATGTTTTATTGCGACACTTTAGAGAACACGTTTTCTTGGTTTCTTTTCAGACGTTCCGTACATACAAAAGAAAAAAGCCAAGTGCTTCATAGTCCGAGTAAGATACGAAGCAAGCAGTAAAAGGTATTATGGGCAGCTCCTCTGGATAAAGAGCCAACAGTGTGCTGCATGGTTTCACGAAGTGTGTATGGTTGCAAAAAGAACGGAAAATGTTTTCTTGTGGTAAATGCTTGTGATTCTGATACTGAAATACAATGGGCGGAGTAGCCTCTTCGCTGGGTGGAAGAGCCGCGCCATTTTTATACATAATGATTTCTGCCTTCTTCAGATGTTTAACACTTTTTTTTGTGTGAAGGAATTGCGACTTTTGTGTACTGGAATGTATTCAAAATTAACGTAGTATAACTGTATCACATTGACAGATTTTTTAAAAAATGTTTCATGTCATATTATATGGGGCTTTTACAGTTGAAATGAGCAGAATAGCCCCCGCTGTTCCCTAAGCGTATAGAGAACAAAAGCGGTCCTTTGACGTTTATTATGCTTCAAATGGCTCTGAGCACTATGAGACTTAACATCTGAGGTCATCAGTCCCCTAGACTTAGAACTACTTAAACCTAACTAACTTAAGGACATCACATACATCCATGCCCGAGGCAGGATTCGAACCTGCGACCGTAGCAGCAGCGTGGTTCCGGACTGAAGCGCCTAGAACCGCACGGCCACAACGACCGGCGGACTATACCTTTGCCACCGATGAACGCTCACTGTCAGGACAACATACTGGGTTCCATTAAGAAATCTTCGAACCAGCCACGTATCTGAGACCCTACTCCATATGTTCGGAGCTCGAGCATGAGTCAAACGGTTTCCGAAAATAGGAATATGCAGTCTTGGTGTTGGCATTCATCCTTAGTTCGCAGGATATCGTGCGGGAAAAGGATTCACGGAATTACGCACGAACGATGCTTTCTCAATCAGAGCTGACTTATGGCCAGAATCTATCCTCTCTTAATGGTATATGCTTCCCCAAAACGAGCTTACGGAGAAAACCAATGTAAGCGATGTTTACATTTTGTGCATGTCCCCCTCCCTCTCCCCGCCCCTGCTGATTACGTTCTTCCCAAGCCTCCCATATACGCAAGACGTTCGCGCAGTCTATAAGCCTGAGATCACGTCCTTGCGGAGCGACAACTACTGGACGTACGTACCTCGACGCGCTACCTGAGTATCCCGACTGACGGCGAGACGCGTCTGGTGCAGCGGCAGCTGGCCACGGCAGGTGTCGGCGGCCGGACGCCGCGTATGAGCCGCCTACAAATTGAAACCGTGCCGTATTAACGGCCTTTGAGATGCAAATGGGCCGCAGCGCTCACGGGGCGGCTACGCACGCTCCCTCACCTATCCCATCCCCTCCCGGGCGTTTCTGCCCTCACACACGCCGGTCGATTGATTCCCAGCCACACACATCCTCCCTCTGTATCGAAGGCTCTTGTTTGTCTCTTCATTGCGTTTCCCACCTCCTACTAGACAATCGTCTAATTATGGCTAGCAGCTAATCACATTACGAGAACGGAGGTTCTCGCGGCAACATTCACTGCTGAGATAGCTATAGAAGCAAAAATATCATTATTAGATGTAAATGAATGTTGCAAGTTGAATATGATACCCGAGTCTTGGAGAGTCTTAGAAGTAACACCGTTCTACAAAGAAAGAACTAGAAATGCTTGTGAAAACTGCGAAGGAATAAGTCTGTTGAACGCTGGCTGTAAATTAAGAGAGGCGTTCAATAAGTACTGCAAAACTTCTTCCTTATCGATCAATTTCGGTCACAAAAATGCGGGATTTGCTGTGGGACATCGAGGAATATTCTTGCCTCAGCTCGTACAGTTTCATGAAGTTTCGATAGGTGATGGCGCTTTACGTAGCCTTCGATATGGCTTCTGTAACGGAAGTGCGTCCCAAGCAGAGAACTTTGATTGAGTGTTTTTGGCGGAAAACCAGAGCATCGTAGATATTCATAGGCGCTTGCAGAATGTCTGCGAAGAAAAGGGAGTGCATAAAAGCACGGCGAGTCGTTGGGTAAGGCGTGTGTCGTCATCACAACAATGTTGCGCTAACCTGTCCGATCTCCCGCGTGCTGGTCGATTGCACACAGCTGTAACTCCTGCAGTGTTGGAACGTGCGGACTCACATTCGAGGTGATCGACGGATCACAAACAAGCAACCCGCTGCACATCTGGCGCCTCTGTAAGCAATGCTGACACACCTTCCATCAGTTGGAGTACTCAAAGATGTGTACCCACTGGCCCACTGGGTTCCTCGCCACCTAACAGAAGACCACAAAGAGCAACGAAGGACCATGTGTACAGAATTGCTTGTTGTTACGAGGGAGGTTATTGATGCACCAAGACGTTGGCTGCGATGTCGACCAAGTCGACCAATAGAGTAGTACCATGCGGCCATACAGCTCCCCCCCCCCCTCCCAGCAAGGCTGTCGCACTAAACGGAGATCTTGAAAAATAGGATTTCGTAACCAAACGAGAGGGGAACAATATGGTATATTGAAATCCTGAATAAAACCAATCTGCTTTCAGAAAAAAAGTGTTGCATTGCTAACTGAACGCCCCTCGTATTAGCACGAATATTTAACAATAGACTGAAAAGAAAAGCTGACGCCCTCTTACTGGAGGAACAAAATGTGTAAGACGTGTGTATTTGTATTGTCTATTTTCAAACCACAATTTATGAAAGATGTTTATATTTTATTAATTCGATTAAGTAGGAATAATTAATATTTGTCATGTTGGAAATAATTGTGGTAGCAGGGAATGTCTGCACCAAAGTATCGTTGGCAAGAGAGACCGCACATTGATATAATTTTAAAAAGGCAGGGAGAGACAGCGTATGGATACATTTTAACAAAAGAGCGGGAAAGACCGCGCATTGATACTTTTTGTAATGGTAGCAGGGATTGTCTGCACCAGAAAGCATTCTTGGCAGGAGAGACCGCACTTTAGCGTCCGTAGGAAGTCAGTAGTAAGCTAGATGTGAAGCGAGTCGGAAGCAGGTCTGAAGCGAGAGGTTGAGAGGAGCGGTGTTCCTGCCAGCCACTAGCTATGATTTACGAGATTATAAACGGATGTACAGAGATGTCAGCTAACTATTATCATAAGAGGAACTAATTTTATTGAATTAATTTTCTGAGAAACTCAAGACTACTGAAGGTATGTTTGCGCATTGCTAGTTGTATGATTATTGTAAAAAGTAAGTCCCATTTGAATGTTTGTAAAATCATTTCATTCAGAATATAATTAATTTTGGCCAGCAATATTGCATTACTGATTATAATCCATCTCAAAAACCATCAACGTAAAACTTTGCAAAATTTTATTGTTGTCAAGAAAAAGTTTAACTATGAATTACGTAACTTCAGTCAAATTACTTAAAGAATAACGTCAGCGTTTCTATTAAAGAATAACGTCAGCTTTGGTAATAAATACAGCCACTTTTTATGACAGCCCACCAGCAGCTAATATAGTAAAACAGAGTAAGTATATTCATGTCGCAGTTCGATGTAGCAGTCAGATGGTGATCCAGTAGCAGTAAAAAAGGTAAGGAACAGTTTTGGGTTATTTCAGGTGACGACTGAGGGCCACGACGACGATACATTCTATGTTTCGTCGAAATAATCAGAAAATCACTTTTAATAAGCAGCGTTTAAATTTGTATGCGAAGATTGAGAAAGCGAATTAATTTGAAAGGCAGGATTTCGTTTGTCATTATTAAGCAAGAGCTACAAATTCTAAGGGAAGGTTTCATAGGTTATTGTAAAAGGGAAGGTTGTGTAACAAAAGAAATGTAGAGGAGACGGGAAGGTTTCAAATGATTATGGAAAAAACGATCATGCAGTAGTACGGCAGATAGCTGAAAAGAGACGAGAACGTAATGTGGAGACTCAAACTAATGGAAAGACAAAGTTATCCTATACAAGTGGTAAAATTTTTGTATTTCAATAACGAAATTTTAACTAATAAGAGCAGAGAGAGAACAGGACCAACAGCAGTTAACAGAGGAGTACGACAAGGATGCAGTGTCTCATTCATCGATGGCTCACGCTCTATTTTACCAGTTCTGGTACCAGCAATCCACTAACGCGCGGTGGACGTTGAATAAGTAATGCAGCATTTTTTTCTGAAAGCAGATTGGATTTTTCAGGATTCCTGTACACTATATTATTCCTCACTCTTTTGGTTACAAAACCCTGTTTTTCAACAATACCTGCGCTCTGTGCGATGGCCTGATACTATTTTACTGGGAGGGCCTGTATTCCCGCATGACGTCTGAAGCCAACGTTTTGCAGCATTAATAACCTCCCCACCATCCACATACCTCTCCGCGCGGAGTACGTCCTTCACTGGCCGGAAGCCGGGAAGTGCGAGATCCGGGCTGTAGGGTGGAGATGTCAGACGCCTCGCCCAGAGGCTCATTATGCTTTTTCCAAGCAGTAAGTAATGCAACATATTTTCTTTCTCGCCCAGTTTCGGTTGCCAAAATATAGAATTTGTTGTGGGACATGTGGAATATTCCCGTTTCAACCGCTGTAGTTTCATGAAGTTCCGATAGGTCGCGGCGCAAAGGAGGTGCTTTCCAAGCAGATAGGTGTCACTGAGTTTCTGAGTTTGTTTCAACGGAAAACTAGAGCATCGTAGATATTTCCAGGGACTTGCAGAATGTATACGGAGACCTCGCAGTGAACAAAAGCATAATGAACCTCTGGGCGAGGCGTCTGACATCTCCACCCTACAGCCCGGATCTCGCACTTTCCGGCTTCCGGCCAGTGAAGGACGTACTCCGCGCGGAGAGGTATGTGGATGGTGGGGAGGTTATTAATGCTGCAAAACGTTGGCTTCAGACGTCATGCGGGAATACAGGCCCTCCCAGTAAAATAGTATCAGGCCATCGCACAGAGCGCAGGTATTGTTGAAAAACAGGGTTTTGTAACCAAAAGAGTGAGGAATAATATAGTGTACAGGAATCCTGAAAAATCCAATCTGCTTTCAGAAAAAAAATGCTGCATTACTTATTCAACGTCCACCGCGCGTTAGTGAATTGCTGGTACCAGAACTGGTAAAATAGAGCGTGAGCCATCGATGAATGAGACACTGCATCCTTGTCGTACTCCTCTGTTAACTGCTGTTGGTCCTGTTCTCTCTCTGCTCTTATTAGTTAAAATTTCGTTATTGAAATACAAAAATTTTACCACTTGTATAGGATAACTTTGTCTTTCCATTAGTTTGAGTCTCCACATTACGTTCTCGTCTCTTTTCAGCTATCTGCCGTACTACTGCATGATCGTTTTTTCCATAATCATTTGAAACCTTCCCGTCTCCTCTACACCTCACTCGTGATGTATCAGTCAGGCGCAACGAATAGTATGAATACAACTTTGTGTGGCTCTTCAACGAGAGAGCTTCCGAACGAATGATATACCAAATAATTTTTGATTAATTTGGTGTAAAATTATTTTGTGTGATGTCTTGTTATTTCAAAAGAATGGCATTTCAGAATAAAAGGTCAATATATTAAAATAAAAGCCTAGGGTGTTAGAATATGACAGCCGTTCGCGGCGAGAAGCAGTAAAAGCAGTGCCGCCAAATGTAGGGAATCACCAATACGTGCGCCGCGCCGCAGTGAGAAACACAATTATTGTGAACGCCGGCGTGAGCGTCTTAATTCATCATAGTTCAGACAATTTGCACTAAATCTTCATTAATTGTATACACAAACCTTGCTCGAGAATCAGTTCTTATCTACCAATGAAGATCGTTCAAAATGCCTAGAGTAGTTCTTGAGATTAGCCTTTACATACATATAGAAAACGTGGTGGTGGACTTCAGTCAGTAATATGTAGTGATTTCTCGTTGTCATATCGCCTTGTCATTAACCTTGAAATCAAATTCTGAGGTTCTGTACAACCGACGGATCCTTAAAACCCATAACCACCACTAGTTACTGGACATTGCTAATTGAAGTGGCGCGACTTTCCTTATAACTTGAACCGACGTTCAGTCGTTCTTCTGTCTCTCTGCTTCACAGCTGGCACTCACTTAAGCAAGCACGTACGCACGCACACAATCGCGCGCGCGCGCGCGCGCGCGCGCGCACACACACACACACACACACACACACACACACACACACACACACACCTATCAACGCAGAATCCCGCATGTGCTCCTCGCCGCAAGCTGTTATCTGTGTTCGTGCATAAGCTCGGTCACGATTTTCCATGCGTGACTGGCGACGACTCGGCTATCAGACGCGGACGACCGTCTGTGGTGGAGGTTGTAGGCTGGAGGCCGGGTTTCAGCTCGTTATTGGCTTACAGTGCGGTTTTCACGTCCCGCTGTGCAGTTCCCAGCCGAGGTCGGACGGGCAGTATCCAGATCGTGTGTGCTTTGACACGCCGTGTATGGAAACTGAGATGCCTTGTGATGAAATTTAACGCAGGTTACACGACCGAAACTACGTGAGCGGCGTTTGCAATATTCGTCGGAAGAGGGAGCGGGAAAAAAAGAGAGAAAAGAAAACGCGGCCATCATGGCGCAGAAAATTTACTTCGCTGTGCACTGATCAATTAAAAATAAGGCTAAAGTAGCATCATAAAATAAATAATCTCTGGCTCTCTTTCAGTGGAATGGTATCGTAAATTTAATGGACCGTAAAAGTTAATAGCTACAGGTAACTTAATTAATATAACAAGAACAGACAGCGAGTTCAGCTATTTTCATTAGGGCGAGAATTATCTTGCTGGTAAAACACGATCTTAATTACATTGCTCCGCATTTGAGTAGTGTCCTCTCATCCGAGCGGGCGCCACTCCCAGCGCCGGTAAACGCGTCTACTTATCTCGAGGCAGTTAGCACTTAACACGAGTCCCGAGCAGCGCTCGGCGTTCTGTGCGGATTCCCCCAGGCATCGCTGACGTTTCTCACTCACCGGTATTCGGCACCCTGTTGCCGCTTTTTACGGCAAAGCCGTTATTATTCTCTGTCTTAGCTGGTCTTTTTCGCACCATCTCCCTAATGATCTCCCCGCCAGCCGCCAGGAAATAATTTGTCATCCTTTCCCTTTACGTTCTTTCGTACTTGCTAGTGGGGCGGCTGGGAAAGCGTGTACCTGTCGCTTTACCTGCTCTTCGGAGCATACGAAAAGAAAAACTAGGGATGCTGAAAACGTTTCGCTACGTGTTGTACTTCCTGTATGTTCCCAGGCATGTTAACACTAAACATGTGCCCCAAACTGTATGGCGTTTCCTCGACGTATAACGTCCAACATGACACATGTTTTTAGCATCACAACCGTACTGTGCTTTTATGAAGTGGAGGGGGACATTTGTCTTTAATTTTCAAGAACGTCGATGTTAAACTCGAGTAGTTTAAAACATACAAAAAGAAGCCCAGACCAGTTTGGAGATAGGGGAAGATATTCCTTTCTGTTAAAAAAAATGATTTGCTCGAACATATGACTTAAATGAAGTAACTTCATCCAAATACGAATCAAATCAATCTATGCTATTATATAAAGACAAGTTGTTGTCTAACGTTGTTACCAAAAATCTTGAAAAGTGCTTCACCGGTTTATTTATTGTCAAATAAAGACGTGGTTGGAGACCGTGGCTATTTATGAAATAAACTGTTAATGATGTACAGCAACCAGCCAAAATCTGGTCTTAGGTTACTTTATTCAAAAAATACCGTTACCGATTTCGAATTTTCCGCAATGCACCATTAAACGGTTTTTTTTTCCCCTAGGTTTCATCAAAACAAATTGTACATTGGTTTCCTATGAATTGCCCTAGGATAAACAATAATTCACAATTACAAACGTGTAACCAAAATGGTTGCGCTACACGTTTATGTCGGAATGCAACTTACGATATACTTCCATCGGGCGCATTTATTTTCTACAGTTTTCTTGCAGTGAAATACATTCTCAAGGATTTTTGTATTTTCACAATGTCATACGTTGGATTGCATTGTAAAACACTTTAGTTTCGTCACAAAACGAATTTGCATTGTGTTCAATGTAAATCAAGACCTGTGGTGCATATGTGTTCAATGTAAATCAAAATATGTGGTGCATACTGAAATCCGATCATCCAATCGGAAATCAAAATCATAAAACTAGACTGAATACCATGATTGCGGGACGACGGTAGTAAGAATGAAAGCATCGACCATTCTTTTCGTTTTTATTACGATATAATACAGTATTTCCAGAATGAGGTGAGGCGCGGGCGGACGTAAAAGTTGTGGAGACCTATCTAGCGTCGTGCTTGGAGAGCTCAGTCATTAGAGTACTCGCCTGCGTTCGCCCAGGTTCGATTCTCAGTCCGGTACACAGTTCTCATCTGCAAGGAAGTTTTATAATACAGTATAGATAAATGGGAATTCGTGTTATTCTCGCTAGAAGTTCTGGCAGTGGTCCACTTATATTTGTGCAATTGGAATGGAAAAAAAAGAAAGAAAGAAAGGTCATCGCCCTCGATCCCTCACATGGGAAGTGGCAGGTTCCACATTTAAGCGCAAATTCGGTGGCAGTTGAAATGTCGGACAGTAAGCCAGAAACCCATTTGTACCCTATTTCTTACGAATACGAGACTAATTTCTTAACCACGCCGCCTGATCTCTTGGTACAGAAGGCGATATCTGGCGGCCACTTTTCAAATTACTCTTCCCTTGTGGAAAGCTTGTCAACACCGGTTGTCTTCTATTGGCCCACAACCAATGTTGACAGCATGGCTACCCACAGAGTGAGAGTACTTTGAAAAGTGGTCTATTATATACCAAGAAATTTGGTGCCTTGATTAAATGACTGGATTCTTATTCGCAAGAAACAGGGTAGAAATCACAGTTCTAGCATCATAATTCAGATTTTGTTAAATGATTTGAGGCGAATGTCCTTAAAGAAACCGAGAGCCGAATCCTTCCCCATCATATCAAGTTCGAGCTTGAGGTATTTCCTTAACGATCTCGACTTCGATAGGACGTTAGATTCTAAACTTCTTTCCTTGCTTTCTTCACCCAAAAGTAATGTAATTTACTAATGAAATTATTTATATGTCGATGTCTTAAAATGATTGAGCTGCTTCAGTTTTTAACTGTGATTAGACTCCGTGTAAGGTGCTTCCGGAAATACATAGCTCATAATGTTTCATGGCGCGGAAGATAAGATTTCAAAGCGGTGAATAGATTGGCAGCTTGCTTGGATTTTCAGGAATGTAAAATTGTGCACGTTACAATCGAAAAAACGTAGTAGCCTATAATATCGGTAAGTCACAGTTGGAATAGCTGAACTCACATGAGGCCTGCTGAAAAATAATGACAACGAACTTTTTATTCTGTTCTCAATATCGGTGGAGACATTACATGTCATGCATATTACTCACGCGACTTTCCCGCTTCGCTGATGAAAGTTGCAACCCTCTGCAGCTAGAGGGCTCCGAATTGTAACGTGGCGGTGTGTAACCATGTTAGTGCGTGAGGAACTGCGTACTGTAATAGTGTTTCGAATTCGAATGGTTCGTCCACACACGGAGCACCCTTTTCTTCATCATGACAGTGTGTGACCACACACGAGCTCTGTGGCTTCTGACACAGTCCTACCTACAATCCCGACTTGGTGCAAGCGAAGGTGTTGCTGTGGCTCTGTCAACAAAGTCGAGGCAGAAATGTGTTCATCGCCCAGGTGACTATGCTGAAAGTTAAATATATAGACACGAAGAATAAAGGTGCAGAATGTTAGCAAAGTTTGTTTTATTTAAATAGCTGTAGGAGTTTTCACATAAAAATCCTGAGACGTTAATTTTCAGCACTCCCTCGTACGTATATCCAGGTGTAAAAATTTGTAGGTAAATGGAACGTTCACATAGTCTCAGTCGCAAGTAAAGCAAGCGGCAGACAGCGATACATTAGTAAAATACAAGCGAAATGCAATCAGTCTACAGAGTTAACTGCATAAAAAACACTCGTGCGACCCACCCTTGAATATCGCTGACGTATGTGAGACTCATACCAAACAGAGTTTACTGAACGGACACTAAGAAGGGCAGCACGAATCGTCACAGATTTATTCGACTCATGGTAGGGTGTCACGAACATGCTGAACGAACTGAACTGGCAGACGCTTTAAGATAGACGCAAATTATCCCGTGCTAACATACTTTCGAAACTTTCTACAACTATCTTTACATGACAAATCTAGGAATATATTACAACACCCTACGTATCCCTCCCGTAGAGATCGCGAAGGCAAGTTGGACTACATCCAGTGCACATAGATGTATTTGAGCAGTCATTCTTCGCGCCCTCCATCCGTGAATTGAATGGGGAAAATCCCTAATAACTGGTACAGTGGAACGTACACTCTGCCAAGTATAGGTGCAGATGTAAAACCAAAGAATTTCGATGACATTGTGCGCCGCGCTGTCCTTTAAATCATTTTATTTTTACTGATAACTTAGTATTTCCCGTGTCCACTGGATCTTGTGTTCTTCGCTGCTCAGCGACCTGTGGCTCACTGGATACGGTACTGTTGCTCAGCTGAATTAAGAAAAGGACTGTTAGAAGCTTAGTTCGGGAGGGAAGGATCTGTGTATGAACCGCGATCCACCTACACAGGGTGATTCAGCTGCCCCCATTCATGTAGTTTCATACAACCTGCAATCTTATATCTGGCCGTCAAAAACCACGCGCGAGATTTCCATATCCTCTTGCTCTCTACGCGCAGACTACTATTCTTACAGAAAAACTGGACAGGACCTTTTGTAGGAAATTTAATGTTGTTGAATTTTGTACTGGAATACGTTTTCGTTGTACGCCACAATTTTCGAATTATTCAAGAGATACGTACAAAAGTGACTTTCAAACTCACCTCCACCCCCACACTCATCCCCACACCAGTCAGGATTTCTAGCATGTTTTTCGTGGTACTGCACAAAAATTTCGAACTACATGAACTATTCCCGATGGTGGACTCGCATTCGGGAGGACGACGGTTCAATCCCGTCTCCGGCCATCCTGATTTAGGTTTTCCGTGATTTCCCTAAATCGCTTCAGGCAAATGCCGGGATGGTTCCTTTGAAAGGGCACAGCCGATTTCCTTCCCCATCCTTCCCTCACCCGAGCTTGCGCTCCGTCTCTAATTACCTCGTTGTCGACGGGACGTTAAACACTAATATCCTCCTCCTCCTTATTCCCGATGTTTGTCCTTACCTTTTCTGGTCTCTATAGATCGGACTAATAAGCCACCAGCATAGTTGGCTATTTCGATAGCATTATTAATTTAAACTTGTCCATGAGAATAATGAAAGAAAAATGACTTCTGTAAACGTTACACTAAAACTAATTACGTTGATAATTCGACCCATACTTAACCCTTAAAAGCAAAGTAGTTTCATAGTCAGAAGGCCTGAATTATTTTAAGCCATTAAAACCCACAAACACAAACATCAGTTTTACAATTTGTAAGTGCTCGGCTAAGACGGTAGCTTAGTAATGCCAGTCGATGAAGGGCAAAAAGGTCGAATGTGGGAAACAATTTGTGCAGTCGCAAAGTTTTGTACAGTGATAGGAGTGTCATGAATAACGTACTGGAATTTCTGGCCGATGGGGGCTGAGTGTAGATGTGGGGGTGCGTTTTTCTTGGATAACTCGAAAGTTACAACGTCTAGCCAAAACGTATCCCATAATGGGATACGAAATTTAGCTATATTACATTTCATGCAAAGAAGGCCATGTTCATATTTTCTGTACGATTAATAATTAGCGCGTAGCGAGCGAGAGAATATGAAAATCTCTAGCTTGTCTTTTGAAGATCAGATAAAACATTGCGGGTTGCATAGAACGACATCGGTAGGAGCTGCTGAATCACACTGTATATGGGTGCCGTTCAGATAACTGCTGAGAGAGGCGGTAGGAAAATAATTTTCAAGGGTGTGTTTTAGTAATGGCCTCCCACCAGTTTAAGCGTTACCAATATTCTGTGAGTAGACTAAGACTGTAAACACACCATAACATTTGACTCTTTATCACAGTCGCTAATGTGTAGACAGACTACAGGAGAGGATCAAAAGCGAACAATTAACTTACTCCTCTGCTTTCTCTGCTGTTGTAGTCTTCTTATTATAAGCACCCCGTACATTCCTAGCCCCTCCCCCGTCCGTGGACACTGTGAACTGATGTTACAGGTAGCTTTTTATGCAATACGAAAATAGCTTGGGCCACAAAGAGCGCTGCGGTATTATGTTGGAATGCAGTAACACCACAGGTAAATAACTTTTCTGAGTCTGAAGTTTCCGGTCGTTGCTATTAAATACGTATCCGACCTGCATAATCTGAAGCCATTAGACAAAGCTCCCATTAAGAACATGTCATGCGAGACAAGTTGCGTAGTTTTACAGAGAAGGCTTCGCAGAATTGCTGAGGTCACTGAAAGGAAAGAGTGTGAAAGGAGTAACGCGATGCAGGAACGTGCATCTGCGTGAATATCAAATTGTGCCACTAGACGAACTTCCAAAGAGGTTATTTGTCAAGTGGGAGCTGATGTGCTCTGCTCTTCCTCTCGCTCCGTCTAAATCCGAGATGCCGAGATTCGATTTGACAGCAAGTGCTGAGTGCGCCGTGCTACACGCGGCAGAATATTCGGAAGTTCATCTGCGGTGCTGGCTAATTTATTGCGATTTACTTTGATTTACCTCTTCTTTTTTTTGTTTTTGTTTTAGTGTGCGGAGTGGATGTTACGGGATACTATGATAGTCGGATTCGTTGAACGTGCTTGGTATTGAATATTGTTAGTGGGGAATTCTGTATATTCTTGTCGATAGGATGATCCCCGCATTTGACTGGAGCGAACTTTAAGAGAAGATGCTGTTCCTTGTAAGAAAACAACACAACGATAGCCCCCACTGCTTGTCGAACGATACGCGTGTATAGGAATGCAACACGGCACTGATTTCACTCGGTAAACTTTATCTAGTAGCTTATATACCTTCATCAGACTGTGGTTGTAAGGTATCACTGATGCATCCTTCGTTGCCGATATCAATAAATGCAAGACGCTATGAAATTTATGGGTCACATAACATATTCCCAGGCTTCCGGAATATAGACGTGATGCCTGTAGCTTACTGCTGTTAGATGCTTTTAAAAAAGATATACTTCACTCATGTGCAATTTCGACCGTGAAGTACTTACCAACAGCCGTTGTCATAAACCATAAATATCTGTATCCAATTGCATATAAGCTACGTGATTCTCTCTTCCTGGTAGTTCCTTTCGTGAAAGTAACCTAACGACGAGATAAAGGATTTAAGTGTCCCTTTGGGAGTTTGCAGACACTGATTTTACCTCACTCCATTCGCTCCTAAAAATGGCACAAACTGTTCCTGCGTTATTGTCGCCACATGGAATCGCGGAGCAGTTCTGTGAACTCATTACTGTGCATGATGCATGATGCCGATTCCTGTCGGACAGACACTTTTTTCATCCGTTATGGATCCTACGACACAGTGCCCTCTGCACGTACCATCACGACACGCCTATAAACCGGCCAGTAATTTGCGTCTCTATGGAAAACACAAACAAGATGGCTCGTATACGTCACTACGTTAAAAACACTGTCTGGTCAAAAGTATACAGTCGCCTATTAGTGGACATTAATGTGGGGTGTATACACCCTTCGCCTTCACGACGGCTTTAACTCTGCTGCGGACACTTCAATGTGGTGCCTGGATGTCTTTGGAGAAATGGCAGCCCGTTCTTCCTCAAAAGCCGAAACTAGAGAAGGTCCAGCGTCTGGAGCGAATTCGACGTTCTAACTCATCCTACAGATGTTCCCTTGGGTTCAGATCGGGTGGTCAGGGCAATTTATTTCAGAAACGTTACTGTCAACAAACAATTGCCTCACAGACGTTGCTTTATGACATGATGCATTGTCATGCTGATACAGTCATCGTCTCCGAACTCCGCTGCACGCAATACACTATGCTGTAAAATGTGTTCACATCCTTCCGGATTTATCTTTTTCGTAAGCACAATAAGGGGACCTCACCCTAATTACGAAAAAAGCACTCATATCGTAACACCGCCTCCACTGTACATCACTGTTTGTACTACAGATGATGGCAGACACATTCTCCAGCCGGCCGGTGTGGCCGTGCGGTTCTAGGCGCTTTAGTCTGGAACCGCGTGACCGCTACGGTCGCAGGTTCGAATCCTGCCTCGGGCATGGATGTGTGTGATGTCCTTAGGTTAGTTCGGTTTAGGTAGTTCTAAGTTCTAGGGGACTGATGACCACAGATGTTAAGTCCCATAGTGCTCAGAGCCATTTGAACCAACATTCTCCAAGCATTCGCGAAACCCAAACCATTCCATCGGATTGGGTATAGCGTGATTTATCACTCCAAATCACTCGTTTCAAGTCATCACTGTCTAGTCGCGTCGCCCTTTACACCGCCTTAAGTGTCCCTTATCATTGACTACAGAAACGTGTTACTTATGAGGATCTGCTCGACAATTCTACCCTATTCGTTTTAAATCCCTACACACAGTCACGTTGCTAGCTGGACGTTGATAGTCAATAGTGATTCATTCTGCTGATTTCACACGACTTTTACAAACCCGCCCTAATGCTGAAGTTCCTCGTCCGCCAGTACATAAGGTTTATATTGTCTATTTTATTTATGCATTCCGGCCGCTGTGACCGAGCGGTTCTAGGCGCTTCAGTCCACAACGGCACTGCTGCTACGGTCGCAGGTTCGAATCCTACCTCAGGCATGGATGTGTATAATGTCCTTAGGTTAGTTAGATTTAAGTAGTTCTATGTCTAGGGGACTAATGACCCATATGTTAAGTCCCATAGGGATTAGAGCCATTTGAACCATTTGTTTATGCTTGTTTCTTCGTGTTTCCACTTCACAATTAGAGCACCAGCAGTCGACTTGGGCAGCTTCAGAAGGGTAGAAATGTTCCTGATGGATTTGTTACTTATATGACGTACAATGAATAGTACACATTCGAAGACATTTAGCTTTTCTGAGCGACGTATTGTATTGGTACTGCTATTCTTTTGACAACACAATACTTCTCGCCTGCCGTCAAATAGAAATAAACAAATATGGAATAATGAATCAGTGATGAAAACAGCTAGAAAAAAAGAAGTTGTTCTAAATATTAAGGAAGACCTAGTAAAAGATTTAAAAAGGATCCAGTGATCTAGGAAGCTAAGTCACGGAATACAAAAATTAGAAACATTATCTGAAACGAAGACGGATTTATTCAGCCATAGAACTCTGCTGGCATCAGATATGGGGTAAGATACTATTAAAAATGCATTCCTAGAACACTATTTTCATTTTTAACCCCCTTTGTCTGCGTGGCCATATAGTCAGTGAAAATACTTGTCACTCGCTGTATTTACTTACTACCTATTTATTTGTAATATTTAACCATTTTTCATATGTCCACCATTTATGTATGCGAACCGGAACTCTAATAACGCTGGAGAAGAGAAAGCAGGAGCATTTGAACTGTAGTGCCACAGAAAGGTCTCAACATTTGAAGAGTGCAGTTAAGAAATAATCTGAAGTGGTATCAGAGGGAGATTAGTCTAGGAAACAAGTTAATTGAAAACTACTATTAAAAGAATAGTCAGTTTAGTGTCATATCTTCTCTTGGGTCCGGAAGCAGTGAAGACAAATACAGTAGTGCTAATGGAAGATTGTAGTTCAAATGGTTCTGAGCACTATGTGACTTAACATCGATGGTCATCAGTCCCCTAGAACTTAGAACTACTTAAACCTAACTAACCTAAGGACATCACACAACACCCAGTCATCACGAGGCAGAGAAAATCTCTGACCCCGCCGGGAATCGAACCCGGGAACCAGGGCGCGGGAAGCGAGAACGCTACCGCACGACCACGAGCTGCGGACAAGATTGTAGTACTCCAAACAAATAATCGAATATGTTGGATGATGTAGGTAAGCAAAAATTAAAGTATGTAACGTGTAAAAAGTGTTAGAGAGCGGTATTAAACGAGACTGATTATTTACAAATTACTAATTGACAAAATAAAACGAGTAGCTGTAACTGGCAATAAGCGGATCGTTATCTCATTTTACCGGCGATATTTCCTGTCGCAGTGTGCATGAGCGCGGTTGTACGCCAGTGACAGCGAGACGCAATGCGTACGTCACGTGTGATGTTGACAGTCTGGTGTGCTCATGACAGAATAAGCTCCAGGGTAGTATTTTCGTAGTGCTGATTACGTACAGCACTTCCAGTCCAGCGTCCGTTTAGCGTGCATTGTTCTCTAGGGGGGCGTCGCTTCATAGCGGCAGCACCACGCGAAACCGGTGCTTAATTCCAGCAGAGCAATGTTCCGTGTCACAAAGCATGAATTCCGCCCCCCTGGCCTCGGGCCGTGTGACAGCTGTTTACTTGCACAGCTCTCAGTTTGCGCGTGTCAGGCATTAGCTGCCGCGGGCATAAACTGACCATTAGCGGAGCCGCCAGATTTCAAACAGTGCACTAGCGGTGCGCGTCAGTGAAAAACCATCGATATGGAAGCGGCGGCATCTCTACAACCCACTAATGTAGCCCGTCTCTGTTAACTGCCCTCTTTCGTTGAAATTATAGCATGCTTTATCTCTAAGTAGAAACTGGTGACATCTGCATTTCAGCCTACAATATTACATTCGCATCTTTTTCTTCGTTTCCTAATAATACAACGAAACTTTTTTTTTGTTTGTGCCTGAAATTTCTGTTCCAACCCACTGAAACACTGTTTTTTTTTTTTTTTTTAATTGATGCCTTAATGAACAGGAAGTAATTTTCACAGGGTAGATCCACAGTTATGCGTATTCCTCCTCCTACCCACATTTTTCTTGCACTGTGGTAAAACTTCTACCTGTCGCGCTTAGGAAAACAGTCAGCTGACATAGTTTTATTTGTTAGGAACACACAACGCAAAAATTATTGATTGAAAATTACTTCATTTTGTCATCGACTTCTGGCCCAGTTGTAGGAGAGACTGTGACTGTAAGGAAATTTCGAAGTGTGTACAATAAAACAGTTACCAGTCACTTTCGTAACAATTTTTGTCGTAGCACTTTTCGAAGACATAGTGTTCATATTCGAATGGTACGTTTATGTTTATTCACATATCACATTGGTTTCAACGGCACTTTTCTGGCTACGCTTGTCTTTCCTTGACAATTTTCAATTAGTTTATCTAAAATTAAAATTTGAAAACGTCCATGTGTCCGAAGTTTTTTCCTTATTTGTTTCACGAGACTCACATTGCTATTTTCTTTTCAATTAACAAAGTCCCAAAACTTAAGAAAGACGCACGCGAAACACATCATCTCCAACCGTTGTTGTAAAGTTTTTTTTTTTTTTTTTTTTTTTTTTTAATTCATGGTCTGTGTGCTATCACGTAGAATACGTTGTACGTCTCTTGAAAATTATTGTCAAAGCTTTTGTTACGTTTGATTAAAAACATTTGAGAAGTTTATGAAAGGCTACACATATTACATTACCTTTTTTGTCATTTGATGTTTAATTTACTAATTTCTAAAATTCAGATTACGCAGTAACTAAGAACTGTTTTTTTGTCAATAACATGACGTAGTTTAATTTCTGACTTAAGAATCTGTGCTGCCTTACTAAAACTTTGAGCCTGTATCTCAATATATTTACCGCAAATATTAAAAATTTAGTATACTGTGTTCGGTGTTCAGTGCGTTTGTGATTTTAAATGTTTTTAAAATTATGTAAATGAATTCACTTATTTCAGCTGACACTGCCGAAACAAATTATGTATTCTGCAATAAAATGAGAATCAATTAGCAATCTTGGTCTCGGAATTTTCGTTTCGTTAGTACCATTTCACACAGTAAATACTGTTTGCAGTTATAAAGGTAATTTCATTCCCTAGCCGAACTGCCATCATTCTGCTCCTGAAATCACAATGACAGTCATGAAGCGCAGAAATCAGGAAACTGTTTTCTACCGCTCTTAGTAACATATTTAGTGAATAGAAAGCACGGTTAGAATGCGTGTCTTTTTTTTTTTTTTTTTTTTTTTTTTTTTTTTTTTTTTTTTTTTTTTTGTCACTATGTAATATCTACGAAGCATTATGAAATTTATTATCTATTCCACTTGTTTGATTACTTAATAACGCAGTGAAAGTGATACGTGCGTCTGCTTGTTTTACATTTTGTGTTTTTATCAGTGCGTAGTGATACTGTTAATGCCTCTTACCAATTGCTTGATTACAGCGAAAGTAGAAATATTCACATAATTTAAACATGTTTGATAGTGAATATCACGTATGTACCGATGCGCCCATAATAACTAACACATTTTTTCTTCTTTTTTTCAGGTAGGTGATTCCTTACAGAGACATGGCAGCGAGTAGATGGTGAGTGAAACCACTAGTAGAGCTGAAAGCGTGTAGTGATCAGGAGATAACAGAGTGACTATCTATGCTATCTGCATGTATTAGTAAACAAAATTATTTCTACAGCAGTATCACCTTTCGATGTTCTTCCCACTCAGAACATCAGCTACGCAACATTTTGAATGAGTAATTGACAAAATGACAGTTCATTCCCATTAGGGCACTACTAGGAGAATAATAAGGTGTGTTCCAAACTGCCATGAAGATTAGTTATGGTTACAAGGATTCATTAGTCTCTCACCCGTTTTTATAAGAACGAAAAATTGAGGATGCTAATGATCTTTGAACAGCTTTTACCGCTATTCCGTAACTGTCCTCATCACTAGTGTTGAAGCATAGATTGCACTAGCTTCTGGTGTAGTAAAGATAATACGCTTTGTAAGCCAGATAAGCCAGATGTACACTCCTGGAAATGGAAAAAAGAACACATTGACACCGGTGTGTCAGACCCACCATACTTGCTCCGGACACTGCGAGAGGGCTGTACAAGCAATGATCACACGCACGGCACAGCGGACACACCAGGAACCGCGGTGTTGGCCGTCGAATGGCGCTAGCTGCGCAGCATTTGTGCACCGCCGCCGTCAGTGTCAGCCAGTTTGCCGTGGCATACGGAGCTCCATCGCAGTCTTTAACACTGGTAGCATGCCGCGACAGCGTGGACGTGAACCGTATGTGCAGTTGACGGACTTTGAGCGAGGGCGTATAGTCGGCATGCGGGAGGCCGGGTGGACGTACCGCCGAATTGCTCAACACGTGGGGCGTGAGGTCTCCACAGTACATTGATGTTGTCGCCAGTGGTCGGCGGAAGGTGCACGTGCCCGTCGATCTGGGACCGGACCGCAGCGATGCACGGATGCACGCCAAGACCGTAGGATCCTACGCAGTGCCGTAGGGGACCGCACCGCCACTTCCCAGCAAATTAGGGACACTGTTGCTCCTGGGGTATCGGCGAGGACCATTCGCAACCGTCTCCATGAAGCTGGGCTACGGTCCCGCACACCGTTAGGCCGTCTTCCGCTCACGCCCCAACATCGTGCAGCCCGCCTCCAGTGGTGTCGCGACAGGCGTGAATGGAGGGACGCATGGAGACGTGTCGTCTTCAGCGATGAGAGTCGCTTCTGCCTTGGTGCCAATGATGGTCGTATGCGTGTTTGGCGCCGTGCAGGTGAGCGCCACAATCAGGACTGCATACGACCGAGGCACACAGGGCCAACACCCGGCATCATGGTGTGGGGAGCGATCTCCTACACTGGCCGTACACCACTGGTGATCGTCGAGGGGACACTGAATAGTGCACGGTACATCCAAACCGTCATCGAACCCATCGTTCTACCATTCCTCGACCGGCAAGGGGACTTGCTGTTCCAACAGGACAATGCACGTCCGCATGTATCCCGTGCCACCCAACGTGCTCTAGAAGGTGTAAGTCAACTACCCTGGCCAGCAAGATCTCCGGATCTGTCCCCCATTGAGCATGTTTGGGACTGGATGAAGCGTCGTCTCACGCGGTCTGCACGTCCAGCACGAACGCTGGTCCAACTGAGGCGCCAGGTGGAAATGGCATGGCAAGCCGTTCCACAGGACTACATCCAGCATCTCTACGATCGTCTCCATGGGAGAATAGCAGCCTGCATTGCTGCGAAAGGTGGATATACACTGTACTAGTGCCGACATTGTGCATGCTCTGTTGCCTGTGTCTATGTGCCTGTGGTTCTGTCAGTGTGATCATGTGATGTATCTGACCCCAGGAATGTGTCAATAAAGTTTCCCCTTCCTGGGACAATGAATTCACGGTGTTCTTATTTCAATTTCCAGGAGTGTAGATTTCTGACAGAAGTGAGGTATCACGAAGCTGATTCCTTGTGGGTACCACGACCACAAATTTATTACATGATTGAATATTTGTTGCGCAGGCTGCTGTTAAGTTTTTACTTCGTTTCACAACTGATTTCTGCTTTTTAAACCATTATCCAGCGTTCAGCATTATAATAAGACCACACTGCGTTACCCCTGCAAATCAACATGGTGTGAATGTAAACTAACGGAAAAACAATTACCTACAAAAAGGTGCCTTATATACATAAATGGCAGTGTATTCACATTGTTTGCTTCTGTTCGTTTCGGTTTGGAAATTTAATTGTTCGTGATGTTTTGACAGTTACATGGTGCACTTAAGGCGGGAAAAATGCATAGGTATAACGGGGACCAAAGAATAAAAGTGAGGGCAATCCAAGAAATTCTCAGTTCTATTTATGTATATAGACACATATGCCCAAAGAAAAAAGAGCTAATAACAATCAATTTAAAATAAAATTATTCAAAAGTATTGTTTACTAAATGGGGAATTACGAAAATTTAAAAAATTTACTTAGTGTACTGGGAATACAAAGAATCCTAGCTATCAATATGGAAACAACGAACGGAATTCCCACTTTGGTTAGATTAGTTTTAAATCTAAGTAGAATAACGGTAAAGTTATGGAGGTATCTTCTGTTCTCGTTGGTAAATGTACCTAGCTGATGACTAAAAATTTCGATTTGTTTCAGAATATTCATTTTCTGCCTTTTTTTGCGTGATGGAAGATTTGGAGTTTGTCGTATATGTTTCATAGAGGTGCTTTTATTATGCAGCTTAACACAGGATAAGGGCTTAAAGAGCCTAAGCCAGTTATGAAATGAAGAAAAGTTTGAATAAATAACAGCCTATGTGAAAGAATCCCCATTCACTTAACAACACACTTAACGCTCATGCTGTCAGCACACCGAGGAGAAGACTCGCCCTTATTCGGAGATGGAAAAAGAAAAGGTTCTGAGACGGCACTTGCCTGGTTCTATTTTATTGAGACATGTTTTCATACTTACTGAGCACTAGCAAGCAAGGGATCGACCGTTACTATGAGTAAGAAACGTGGCCTCTAAATGGCGTTAGCAAGACCACAAGTACGTTCTTTCCAGATGACAAGGTGTCAGAGCAAACGTAATGTTATTATTAGAACAAGAAATTGAAGTAGCAGCTTCCTCGTGGAGCCGGAATGTTTTTCCCGGTCAGTTCTCCACCTCCCTGCGTCAACTTGGGCGGCCGCAAGCGCGTCCCTCCTCTCCGATGCTGGGGCGAGCTGCTCTTCTCGGACCATAAAGCCCAACTGTCCCTCGAGTTGCTCCCCAGTATGGTGTGTAACAGCCGGAAATGCCTTAATGTGCCCCTCGTGTGCCTTCTGTGCGGTTTTCTTTCCGGACTTATTGCTTTTCCCCGGAAACCGTTCTCGGCGAGACGTATTCTGTTCCGACAACAGTTGCGGTTAAGTCAACAGTCCAATACTCTTGCGGCCAAACTCTACTTCGATCAAGTGCAGTGTTCACCCCTTCACTGGTTTATTTGTACCCCATTAAATAATTCTTAACGCAGATTTCACCATTTCCAAATAATCCTAAAATGTTTTCGGTCAAGGTGTCATATAGAAGCAATCACAAAAGGGACACTGTGGATCCGTGCCACCAACAATTGATACACGTAGAATGTTCCATTGCAAGTTGGTTTCCTCCAAACACAAGGCAGTGCAACTAATGTGTACAGGAGATTTGCATGAATATTCCTAAGGCATACCTTTTCCGGTAAGATTATTTCTCTAACAGACTACTGGTAATAAGTAGGCTTTTCTACATAAATCATTTTTTATTCGATAAATTCGTTATTGCTGATCCAATTATTGGTACATCGGCAACCAATTTTTTTAAACTGTTGCTGCAGTAACAACGCAATTGAGGATTATCTCCTCACATCTCACCAACCTGGTGAACCACAGCTTGGGATCAGGATACCCTTTTACTAAGTTGCAGATTTCTCCTGTAAGTGGATCGAGAAATTAATTAATACTTCGATTTCTTATCATATTGCCTCTATTTATGTACGCCAGCAAACCTAAATTATTAACAAGGACGTATAGCGCACTTCCCAGATTTTTGCGATTATTTTTTATGCAGACATTGTATATTTTCTCATGATGCCTGAGGCTTTATATTTTGCAGAATTATGGTGCAGAAGACAAAGCAGAAAATGAATCGATGAACAGAAAATACGGTCTCTTAGGTTTGAGACCTGTTGTACATTTGATTCAACAAGTCTGTGACGAATATCATGGTAACAACATAGCTGCTCACTGGCTGTTCATGTGAACTTCCTATTTGTCTACTGATGGTTAGACAACCGAGGCCGGTAAATACGATTCAGACTAAAGCAATTTGGACTCTATCTTCACATCTGTGGAAAGTTTACGATTCCAAGTATTGTTATCTGCCAATCCGTCAGAGTACAACATGGACAGTAATGGTCCTCACATATTCCTTTGTGTCAAACTCTAACACAATGAAGGAGGCTCAGCACGTCATTGAATCCTGAATCGAGTCACGGATCTGTCTATATATTCCACAAAAACCTGCTTTCTGCAGTATTGAATTACAATGTCTTTCCAAATTTCTAATAGTAGAATATGCGCTTAGTAATGTGTAGAAGTGCAGCTAATTTGGCTTGAAGTTATGTATTCACCTGTAAAGAAATCCGTCGGGTCCTTGAGTTCTGCGTTTCAGTGATTTCCGTTGCCATCCATACACATATTAACAGCAATTCGGCAATGGCATAACAGAACCACCACGTCTTCTTTCTTACAATTTTAAAATACAGTTTTAAAAACAGTTTAAGAGTTTGTTAGACTTTCGTCACACTCTTAGAGGAAAGAAAAGACCCAAAAGGCATCAGAAAAAGACCTGATATCTTTGAGCATCTGATCTTCAAATCACTCTCTTCGTCCTGTGTTACTTGACGAAGCTGAGATACCGACTTCCGTAAATACGTAACTATTCTACTGAGCCTGTGCGGCAAGCGACTTAGACGCCCTCTTTACATTGACTGGTTATAAAACACAACCGTTCACAAGTACCAAAATTTTAGCGGCGTTTTGCGATCCAGTAGTCTAATGTGTGGTAATAGAACAAACGTACAAACGAAAGAAAGCAAACTACAACTAGTACTTCTACATGCAAAGTACACTGACGATAGACGGTAAACGAAAGCCAGTAGGGATCTGGCATGAAGTCCCGAATCGTCTATGGTGCTGTGCAAGGATTGCGCCGTTGAAACAATGCCTTAATACCGAAGCACTTGTGCCTTCCTGGAGGACTCATTTGCATTGGTGTACTTGGAGTCGCAGCAGAGCACTGGGCCCTTCGCGAAAACTTCCCCTTGCTGCCAGGGAGCGGCGGTGACGATGACGAGTGGCAGTACCAGAGTTGGAGGGCAGGGGAACTGGAGGGCCTTTTGTCCAGCGTGGACCCACACGCGGCCACCGAGTCGCGAAACAGGCTCCCTTCCAGGGGGCCTTCTGCAGCCGTTTGCTTGCGCTCAGTTCAGCACCCAGCATGTTCAACGTATGGCTTCATTCCATAATTGATTCCAGCTGCACAGATTACAAATATTGTTAGTCATTATGGTGATTTAGCATTCTGCTTAAGTAATTTAAAAAATTTTTGCGTGAAGGTGAAAACTGCAGATGGTTTGGTACATGCTTTTAATACTTTAAGTGACATTGTTAAATATAGAGGGTGTTTCAAAGTCTTTGCGACAAATATCTAAAGGTGACACATCACGTCACGGGGAAGAACTTTTATTAGAGACAGAATGTTTACTGATGCTTCACAGCGACGCTAGGCGTCGTTTAAGACAGGTTATGCCCCTAGGTGACAGCACAGTGTAGGCATTCTGCGGCGTTTATATACAATGTGTGTTACCTATAAGCGAGTCATCTACTACACGTGAAATGTGGTAGACAGAGTTTTAAAACATCTCGCTCCTCTCAGAGACATTCATTCCTAGATTTTTCTTATCAAATTATGCAGTAAATTGCAGAGAACCGTCCAAGTAGCAACATTAATCTTGTTTATTACGTGATGACTAGTTTCACGTCTACTCTTATTATCAGTTGATCCGCTAACCTACGCAGTAACATTCATTACGACAGTCGCAGGCCTATTCATTCCAGTTAAATACATTTTGTAAATTAGTGCAAGGCTGGCCAGCCTTCCTAGCTGAGGGGTCAGCATGGCAGAATGCACGCAAGAGGCTCAGGTTCGTTTTTCGGAGGGTCGGAGATTTTTCTTCGTTCAGGGATTGGATATTTTGATGTTATCATCACCATTTCATCTTCATCGACACGCAAGTCGCTAAAGTGGCGTAGGCTGAAAAAACTTCCACCAAGCGATCAGTCTACTCAGTGAGAGGCCCTAGCCACACCCACGTTTTATTTCACTGCAGGGCCGAACTTCATTCACCTAAAAATATGAACGAATTGTAGCCCAGCGCTAATTTACAAGATGTGTTTAACCGGAATAATCGTCATGTGGCTGTCGTAACGGGTGTTATTGCATATCTTAGTGGGTGATTTGATAATGAAGTTAAACTTATCATCAAGTAATAAGGAAAATTAAATTCGCAACTCGGACGCTTCGCTGCTATGTGTTGCATAATTCGGTAAACCATACAGTTCCTGATGTCATACTTTCCAGAATCCTGGAAATTAGTAAACGAAGTTTTCTTGTTGAAAATCACTGTCAGTTTACTGGGATAAGTAATATGCAGATACAGCACACCTGAGTAGTAGACCTCGCTAGTTCGGTGAAATCCCGTTATTCCATGGCTGGGAAGCGTCAGCGAACCGTTTGTTTCTAGCAAAACTTGTATCATATGACGTGATCTATCACCCCTAGACGTTTGTCACAAAGACTTTGAATCAGCTTGTACGATGGTGCGCTGAAAAGTAACGCCTCCGAATTTTTATATGAAAGCTCTTAAATATTTTAAAATAAAATAAACTTTATTAGCATTCTACATATTTCTCGTTCATATCTACATATTTGCAGCCCTCTGCTTTTGAGTTTCAACATTTCCGAGGGCCACCAAACTCCCCAGACGTGAACATTATTGAGCATATCTGAGATTCCCTGCAACGTGCTGTTCAGAAATTATCTCCATCCCCTCGTATTCTTACGGATCCTGCGGGATTCGTGGTGTAAATTTCCTCCAGCACTACTTCAGTCGAGTCCATGCCATGTCGTGTTGCGGCACTTCTTCGTGTTCGCTGGGGCCCTACACGATATTAGCTCATCATTGTACACAGGGTGTTACAAAAAGGTACGGCCAAACTTTCAGGAAACATTCCTCACACACAAATAAATAAAAGATGTTATGTGGACATGTGTCCGGAAACGCTTAATTTCCATGTTAGAGCTCATTTAGTTTCGTCAGTATGTACTGTACTTCCTCGATTCACCGCCGGTTACCATGATTTCATACGGGATACTCTACCTGTGCTGCTAGAACATGTGCCTTTACAAGTACGACACAACATGTGGTTCATGCACGATGGAGCTCCTGCACATTTCAGTCGAAGTGTTCGTACGCTTCTCGACAACAGATTCGGTGACCGATGGATTGGTAGAGGCGGACCAATTCCATGGCATCCACGCTCTCCTGACCTCAACCCTCTGGACTTTCATTTATGGGGGCATTTGAAAGCTCTTGTCTACGCAACCCCGGTACCAAATGTAGAGACTCTTCGTGCTCGTATTCTGGACGGCTGTGATACAATACGCCATTCTCCAGGGCTGCATCAGAGCATCAGGGATTTCATGCGACGGAGGGTGGATGCATGTATCCTCACTAACGCAGGACATGTTGAACATTTCCTGTAACAAAGTGTTTGAAGTCACGCTGGTACGTTCTGTTGCTGTGTGTTTCCATTCCATGATTAATTTGATTTGAAGAGAAGTAATAAAATGAGCTCTAACATGGAAAGTAAGCGTTTCCGAACCCATGTCCACATAACATACTTTCTTTCATTGTGTGTGAGGATTGTTTCCTGAAAGTTTGGCCGTACTTTTTTGTAACACCCTGTATACCAATGATAAACGACTGGAATTACCGTGTTTAACCATGTGTAATTGTTTTTCTTCTGATTCATACATATGAGTTTTTATCACACGATACCTCATACTGTCTGCCTCTGTAGATGAATTATCAGCGCTGTTGGCTACCATGTGGGAGAAAATGGTTCGACTCACGGTACTGTCTAGGATTTTTTCTTCGTGCAAAGACTGGAATGTGGTCCAGTCCATCTCAGGATTGCAGTTGAGAAGCTGTTTGAACGAGAAGCAGTACTGCTGATTCCACGACCTTGTATACCGCATCCAGATGACGTCTTTGGCCGAGGGTGACACAGCCGTCGATCGAGCCAGAATGGCGGTGCTTGCTTGCATACTTACGGCTAATCTAAAAATAGCTAATAAATTGAGCGGGTTTATTCATTGCGTAAATAATGACATGTATTGCATTGTTACGCTGGAGGAAACCTTTTACCATTTCAAGGGTTAACGGAGGTCAGAAAGGGATTGTAATATGCTATGAGCTAAGCGAACACAAAGTAATGCAGTAATCTTCAGATGCAAAAGTGTTGTGCTGCGGTTGCTGTCACTGCAGGAATACCGTAGCTTATCGTTGTTGTAGTGCTGTTACATTGCACTGAATGAACCTATACAGTACATGAGGTGCATATCGGCCAACTCTTCATCCTACCCATACTGCTGTGAGTCACTGTCACCGTCCAACTAACACTGCTGGAAAAACAAAGCCTAGTCATAACCGATCAGTAATAATGCGCACTTGAAGGCTGCTGTCAACAGCATGTGCCGTGTGTGAATAGAACACGTTTCTTTCCAAATAAGACACGCATCGCATACAAGCGATAAGTGCAGTGTTGTGCAGAATTTTTAGTGCTGTGCACGTAGACTTTATTTAATTTTACATTTGAAAAACAGGAAGTGCAATATGTAGTCCTCATATGTGACTATGTGACTTGATATATAGTAACTAATAAAGTTATTTTTTTTAAGATATTCGTATGGAGTGCAGCCATGTATGGATGAGAAACATGAACGACAAACAGTTTAGACAAGAAGAGAACTGAAGCTTCTGAAATGTGGTGCTACAGAAGAATGCTGAAGATTAGATGGATAGATCGCGTAACTAATGAAGAGGTACTGAACTGAATTGGAGAAAAAAGATATTTTTGGCGACTCCTGGCTAAAACGGAGGATCGGTTGGTAGGACACATTCTGTGACAGCAGGGGATCGCCAGTTTACTATTGCAGGGAGGTGTGAGGGGTAAAAATCGTAGTGGGAGACCGGTAGATGAATACATTAAGCAGATTCAGTAGGATGTACGCTGCAGTAGTTATTCGGAGGTGAAGAGGCTCGCAGAAGATTGAGCAGAATGGGAAGCTGCATCAAATCCTTCCTCGAAATAAAGACCACAATGACAACAAGAAGGGTGAGGCACAGTTTGTCTTATAACTTGTTTTCCCCAGTGGTCCTACTTCATCATATCCTTCCAGGATCCTGGCAATTAATTATATTTATTTGATTCACTCAAAAATACTTGAAAAGCGTAGAGCAAAGAATAAAATAAAAATTATATTCGCTACAAGAGGTTTGCATTGACGATAGACCTACGACCTTAGACTATCTCTTGTAAGCCCGCTGTTACTCTACTCGCTACGGATGCAGGTTCGACTCCTGCCTCGGGCATGGATGTGTGTGATGTCCTTAGGTTAGTTAGGTTTAAATACACTCCTGGAAATTGAAATAAGAACACCGTGAATTCATTGTCCCAGGAAGGGGAAACTTTATTGACACATTCCTGGGGTCAGATACATCACATGATCACACTGACAGAACCACAGGCACATAGACACAGGCAACAGAGCATGCACAATGTCGGCACTAGTACAGTGTATATCCACCTTTCGCAGCAATGCAGGCTGCTATTCTTTCATGGAGACGATCGTAGAGATGCTGGATGTAGTCCTGTGGAACGGCTTGCCATGCCATTTCCACCTGGCGCCTCAGTTGGACCAGCGTTCGTGCTGGACGTGCAGACCGCGTGAGACGACGCTTCATCCAGTCCCAAACATGCTCAATGGGGGACAGATCCGGAGATCTTGCTGGCCAGGGTGGTTGACTTACACCTTCTAGAGCACGTTGGGTGGCACGGGATACATGCGGACGTGCATTGTCCTGTTGGAACAGCAAGTTCCCTTGCCGGTCTAGGAAAGGTAGAACGATGGGTTCGATGACGGTTTGGATGTACCGTGCACTATTCGGTGTCCCCTCGACGATCACCAGTGGTGTACGGCCAGTGTAGGAGATCGCTCCCCACACCATGATGCCGGGTGTTGGCCCTGTGTGCCTCGGTCGTATGCAGTCCTGATTGTGGCGCTCACCTGCACGGCGCCAAACACGCATACGACCATCATTGGCACCAAGGCAGAAGCGACTTTCATCGCTGAAGACGACACGTCTCCATTCGTCCCTCCATTCACGCCTGTCGCGACACCACTGGAGGCGGGCTGCACGATGTTGGGGCGTGAGCGGAAGACGGCCTAACGGTGTGCGGGACCGTAGCCCAGCTTCATGGAGACGGTTGCGAATGGTCCTCGCCGATACCCCAGGAGCAACAGTGTCCCTAATTTGCTGGGAAGTGGCGGTGCGGTCCCCTACGGCACTGCGTAGGATCCTACGGTCTTGGCGTGCATCCGTGCGTCGCTGCGGTCCGGTCCCAGGTCGACGGGCACGTGCACCTTCCGCCGACCACTGGCGACAACATCGATGTACTGTGGAGACCTCACGCCCCACGTGTTGAGCAATTCGGCGGTACGTCCACCCGGCCTCCCGCATGCCCACTATACGCCCTCGCTCAAAGTCCGTCAACTGCACATACGGTTCACGTCCACGCTGTCGCGGCATGCTACCAGTGTTAAAGACTGCGATGGAGCTCCGTATGCCACGGCAAACTGGTTGACACTGACGGCGGCGGTGCACAAATGCTGCGCAGCTAGCGCCATTCGACGGCCAACACCGCGGTTCCTGGTGTGTCCGCTGTGCCGTGCGTGTGATCATTGCTTGTACAGCCCTCTCGCAGTGTCCGGAGCAAGTATGGTGGGTCTGACACACCGGTGTCAATGTGTTCTTTTTTCCATTTCCAGGAGTGTACTTCTAAGTTCTAGGGGGCAGATGACCTCAGAAGTTAAGTCCCATAGTGCTCAGAGCCATTTGAACCTTTTTTTTTTCTCTACTTACTTAGCAGTAACATTTCTGTCGTTGGATGTGATGACTGTAATACAATCAATTATCGGTGGTTTAAAAATTAGTCATCAGAAACGATTTTCTGAATCGATTAGAGAGGCAGTGCTTTGAAGCGCAATGACGCGCTAAAGGATCATCTCAGCATTACAGCCAGTCGCCCGCTCTTTTCATTCACGGCTAATGGGAGGGAGTATGTGAGTGAGGGATGGGTGACGTAATGGACAACGAGTGCTGCTTCGGGAACGGTAAATTACAACGACTGCAACGGACGTACGCGAGATCACAGGGCGCAGCGTAAGTGTTGAAGGCACCGAAAGAGAATTAATAAGGAGATGCGGGAGGGAGATGCGCACGCCCGGTTTGAGCACTTCCGCAGGGCTTCACACTTCGCTCCCCCCGTTCCCAGTTTGAAGCTGCTAAAAAAGAGAGGGGGCACGCCATTAGTTTCGATTTCTTTATAACAGAGAAACGGCGCTACCGGCTAAGG
Source organism: Schistocerca nitens (assembly GCF_023898315.1). NCBI lineage: Eukaryota > Metazoa > Arthropoda > Insecta > Orthoptera > Acrididae > Schistocerca > Schistocerca nitens. Next base: position 373,778,674 of record NC_064614.1, on the reverse strand, counting down.
GGGGAAAATGTGTTCCAGTCGAATTTGTAGATGGGGCCGTTTCTGTATAATGAGTGCACGGAGAACGGGCGCTCATAGTAGACGCTGTGAGGGTGTCCGCAGAAAGGCGACGGTCTGTTGCTGGATGTGCCACGCGATTAAGCGGACCGCCAGCGCAAACCCAGCAGCCCATCTGGGCGTCTGCACGGAACCGCTACCCGCTCCGCGGTAATGAGGAGACGCCGAAGCCTGGACGTGAATATCGTGCAAAGCTTCCGCCTCACTTGACACGCTTCGCTGCGAATGGTCCAATACGCCCCATCGTTTCTGGTCCAATATCTGTCGCTCTCTGGTATACTAAAAAGTAGCTGTTATGGCACTGCTCGCAGTAAAATAAAATAAAATACAATGTAGCTTGATCAGCACTCTCATTCAAGAATGGCACCTTCAGTCAGCTCGATTTAGACCACGAAAAATATGGAAGCGCATGATACACACTCGCAGGATTTGGTTACAATCTTAATAAAAAAAGGCAGTTGCTTCTTATGATATTCTGTCCGCCATGTAGGTTGATGTAGCTGTCCAGGCTAGTCTGTTCTGTACAGGCGCCTTCATCTCTGCGCAGTTACCACAATCTACTAACCCACATCCATTTGAGCCTGTTCACTGTGCTCAACCCTCGGTCTTCGTCTACAGTTTTTACCCCTCCCCCATTTCCCTCCAAATTAACAATTACTTGACGCCTCAGGACGCATCTTATCTACCGATCCCTTCTTTTAGTGAAACTGTGCCATAATTTTGTTCCCCCAATTCGATTCAGTATCTCTCCATTAATTGTTCATCAATCCATTTAAGCTTCAGCACCCTTCTGTAACACCACTTTTCAAAATCTTCTATTGTCTTCTTCCCTGCGATGTTTGTTGCCCATGTTTCACTTGCGTACAAAGTTAAACTCCAGATAAATATTTTCAAAAAAGACATCCTAAAACTTGAACCTATATTTTGTATGTCCATCCTTTTAGCAGGAGATCTCTGGGACGACGGCCGTTTACTATCGTGACAAAAAATAAAAAACCTACAGCTGTCCTTATGACTTTAATTTATGTTGTCGCTACCAGTTTCATGCTTCATTGCGTCATCTTCAGGCTGTCTTCGGTGCGGTACAGGTTGATAAGATCCCCGTGCATAACCCATCATTTGCCAGCGTTACTGGATACGCAGGTAACGTGTCAGCACTCCAACCATCAACTGCATCTATATTCGATGTTAACAAATTTGTTCTCTTGCCATTGCCAACCTACATTTTATATCCTCTCTACTTCGCCCATCATCAGTTATTTAGATGCCTAAATAGCAAAACTGGTCTGTTACTATTCGCCTTATAATCTCTTTTCAAGGCACTGCCAGTTCTTAATTCCGTTCAACAGCTCTGCCAAGTTGTCATTGAAAAGCTGCAAAGGGTTTTTTCTTCTCCCTTCTCTTTTCAGTTTTCTCCCGTGTTAAATTTACTGAACGCACAACATTCAGATTACGCAACACCGGAGAGTGACTACAACCCTGTAACTACCTTCTACTTCCTATCATGTGCTTTGACTCTTATAACTGTAACCTGGTCTCTGACGAAGTATAGATACGTTCCCATTGTCTGTATTCTATCCCTGTTATCTTCAGAATGTCAAAAAGAGTATTCCATTCACCACTGTCAATCGCTTTATCTAAATCTTCAAATACCGAAAAAGTATTTTTGCTTTTCTTCAACCTGTCTTCTAACAAGGTCAGTATTGCCATGTATGTTCTTAAATTTCTCCAAAACCCAAACTAATGTTCCCCGAGGTCGTCTTCTACCGGTTATTCCATTCTTCTCTCAATAATTCGTGTCTGTAGTTCGGTAAAATTCACACCTGTCAGTAACTGCCTTCGTTGGGAAAGGAATAATGAGACAATAAGAATATTTCACTAGTACACCAAGCTCGCTCGCTCTTTCACTGCCAAATGAGTGTCGAGTCTAGGGGTCTGTAAAACAGCAACAGAGGTGTTTTGCTTTCTCCGTTTCAGCAGCTGCAGTTCAGCTACAGCTGTGCGAAGTGATTTCCGTCGAGGGTACGATGACGCACCTCCAGCAGCGTGAAGGGCGCCCGGATGTCGCATTGCATCGTTTGCCTCAAGCGTCTCTCCATCTCACGGTATATGATCTTGCATTTATTGGGGTCTGTGAAAGACTCCGTTCAAGTGCCCCGACAACAAATATGGGCGAAATGGAACCTTGGATAGCTGCAGTGTAAATGGAGTTCCTCCTGAGATGTGTATGGGACGAGTTAGACTGTGATAGAATCCAGTATGAGATTTTCACTCTGCAGCGGAGTGTGCGCTGATATGAAACCTTTAGAGGTACTCTAAATTTACCCAAAGGCGTTCCACGAGAAGTAAATCGTATTTCTTCTAAGGATTCCCGTCTACATTCGTCGAGCATCTCTAGTACACGAAACTTCCTGGCAGATTAAAACTGTGTGCCGGACCGACACTCGAACTCGGGACCTTTGGCTTTCGCGGGCAAGTGCTCTACCAACTGACCTACCCAAGCACGACTCACGCCCCGTCCTCACATCTTTACTTCTGCCAGTATCTCGTCTCCTCTCCAGGTTTGGAAGGTAGGAGACGAGATACTGGCAGAAGTAAAGATGTGAGGACGGGGCGAGAGTCGTGCTTGGGTAGCTCAGTTGGTAGAGCACTTGCCCGCGAAGGGCAAAGGTCCTGAGTTCGAGTCTCGGTCCGGCACACAGTTTTAATTTGTAATAGAATGTTTGTCGAATGTTCGGCAGAGGGCACATTGAAATTTGTGAAAAGTAAATGAATAATCTAATCCTAAAAGTAACCGTTAAAAGTTCCGCGAGGTCGCATGTGTATGCGTGTAAAAGATATACCCTTGTAAAACCCGATGGCTTTTTGAAAATAACTTTGTAGTCTATGCGTAAGCTAAAATTAACCCCGAGATTCTACTATCTTCGATATTTAGAAGATATAGTCTTTCGAAATCGGATGAATCTTTTTGAAGCAGGTTGTATTATATCGGCTACTACGACGCCTCCTCTGACTATAGGCTGTTAGATGAACGTATATGCGAGACTAGTTTCTCAAGTTGATGTGGATTCTCATATTCTTATTTTATCATGATGACTGTTGAACGTGGGCTTTGTCCGACAAATGCTCAGTGTGATAAATAAAAGTTTGTAGTGCAGCCATTGGTTTCTAAAGATAGTGTAAGGTAGTGTCGCCGGCCGTTGCGGCCGAGCGGTTCTAGGCGCTTCAGTCTGAAACCTTGCGACCGCTACGGTCGCAGGTTCGAATCTAGCTTCGGGCATGGATGTGTGTGATGCCCTTAGGTTAGTTAGGTTTACGTAGTTCTAAGTTAAAGGGGACTGATGACCTCAAATGTTAAGTCCCATAGCGCTCAGAGCCATTTGAACCATTTTTAAGATAGTGTCAATTAAACAATTTCAATTTTCTGCAGAGCATGAATACTATGGAAGAAAATGTAATTATTTGATTTTTGACCATAAAATGTTTTCGTTGTGTTTCTAAAAATTGTTCAAATGGCTCTGAGCACTATGTGGCTTAACATCTGTGGTCATCAGCCCCTAGAACTTAGAACTACTTAAACCTAACTAACCTAAGGACATCACACACATCCATGCCCGAGGCAGGATTCGAACCTGCGACCGTAGTAGTCGTGCGGTTCCGCACTGAGCGCCTAGAACCGCTCAGCCACCGCGGCCGGCGTTGTGTTTCTAAAATGACTTTTTTGCATTTTGTAAGTATGTTAGTTAGTTAAATGTTCCATAGATCATTTGAACGATTCTTTTATCGAAATGATGTTGGACGGGTCAGTTTGCAGGATATGTGTACATGATTAGTGTTAACCTTAATGAAACATTATTCTTTAGATTTTTTTCTGGCTGCCATTTTTTAAGTAGAAATTCGTCTTTAGAATGGAAGGAGTTAAGGAGAAATAATTTTAAGTTCGATTTAAAACTTGTTTCGCTGGCTGTGACCCATTTTATGATACTGTAGAAATGATAAAAATTTAATGTGCGAAATGTAGCGGGCAAGGCCAAGATAGTTAATTACCGAACGACTCTCAGACCATAATTAGTGCAAGGGCATTAGAGAGCCTGCATCTCATGTTCGTCTGGCGGAAATTTTTCAGTTTGTTTAGTATCAGCTACGTAACTCGTGTTCCGTCCGACACTGCATCCCGCAAAATTCGACAACGCACTGAGTGGCGGCCACAACAGCATCGTCGAGCCGCACTGTCCGACGCGGCAGCACTTTCGAGGCGTGCTGTGAGGGCGGCCCGCACAGTATCCGGCGATTGGGACCGCGTTGCGTGTTTTACGGGTAAACATCAAAAGCGACCTTTCGCTAGTGAATGAATAAGTTACACCTCCGAGTTTATGATCAGCTTCCCTTTCGAGCCGCGCTTTTTCCTCTTTTTTCGGCGAGCGTTAGACCAGTAATCGACATAGAATATGCGATGACATGACAGCGGGGCGGACGGGGGCGCGAGTTCGCCAAACAATGAATTGTATTTTTAATGCGCCGCCGCTGCCGCTGGCTGCGTAATTGCGATAGCGTCGCGCGCCCGATGATCCATAAATGTCGCCGTGCGCAGCGGATAAACAGAATGCAGAACGCACGGCACCATTGGCTAATATATTTCGGCCTGACAAGTTCGGGCTTTAATTCCGAGCTTCCGCCCCTGCGAATACCAGCACAGGTGCGACACTTGGGGGAAGAATATACGACTATACGTATTTATTCTGTGGTGACAAAAATGAGATGTGGCAACACACGTAATGTCACGGTAATGATATTCCGAAATTCAAATGCGGGCGACGAATGTTGCTGACATCGCTCACTTTTGACGTATAAGGCCGTGGCCGGAAAATTACAATATTGTAAATCGCCTAAACCGGTTTGACATCTGACGGTCGGCTCAGAGTATCGGAATTCGAAGCAAACTGCTGGCACAATGTGGGTCTTACCTACACTTCATTTTACCTCTCTGCAGACGAAACTGTTGCGATACAAAGCAAACCGCGAACTTAAACCTAGGGCCAAATAGAGAATAAGGTGTGCAGTGTTTGTGCAGCCTGTATAACGAGTGATAGCGGTATAAGTGTAGATATTTTTATTGGTGACTGAGGACAGATTACTGAACAACATTAAACCAGTATTTAATTCATTCGTAGATTAATAATTGTAGGATTTAGGAGTAGTACGTTTTTGGATTGATTAGTACCTCCAAGTAAATATGGCAAGGGCAAGCAATGAATGCTTTATTTTTCCTCGGCAGCAGGTCAGATGTTGAAGTGTGAATGCATGGACACAAAACGATTAGTCTTTTGATCAGAACCTAAAGAACATAAAACACAAGAAAAGTTACACTGCAAGGAATGCTACTCTGGTGAGTATGGTCCACGTTTCACACATATAAAACTATATTAGTACTCTATATGCTCAGGGAGTAGATAGTCTCCAGCACATTATACTGAGACATGTCATTACAAGATCCCATAAACAACTGCACAAGAGGAGCGACCATTAACTACCTTTATCTTCAATGTCTTATGAAACGCCAGCCTCATTAGATTCCGTCCTACAAATTATCCGTGTTGTCAATCTATTTATAAGGCGGCTGAGAGTTATGCGGCTAAAAATCAGAATTTTTTTACCCTGGTTTCCGACTCACTTGCACATGGTGGAGACGCATTAAGCGCGAGAGCGCCAACGTCGAAATATAGATTTTTTTTATTTGTAGCATCCTTGTGCATTGATACAGGAAAGAAAGAGAAATGGATATGTAAATTCTGGTCTCTCTTGAGGATTCTGTCACCACGCAAGGGGGCGAGCTGTGGCCAAATTACTGCTTGTTAAGAACTGTAACGGCCATCTCCGTCTCTCTCTCTCTCTCTCTCTCTCTCTCTCTATCTATCTCTATCTCTTTTCTTTTTTAATATCTTAATGTCTGAAGCCGCACGATTATTCACAGCTCCTGTGAATGGACGTTCGCATTTTTCGGCAGCGCGCACCTCCCTAGAGTCCGTTTCAACAATCAGCCGCTGGCATCCATTGTCAAAATTAAAATATTTTTCTCTTTTCGTCAGGAGAACAATTCTCCATCCTCAAGGCTGGGACCAACACCACAGCGGTCCTGAGCACTCCTCCAACGTTTAAAAATGAGGAGTAAGCTGTTCAACGGAACAGCTTTTAAAACAGCTTCGATGCTTCGTCCTATCTAAATACGACAGTCTCTCTCTCTCTCTCTCTCTCTCTCTCTCTCTCTCTCTCTCTGACACACACACACACACACACACACACACACACACAAGCTTTAAAAAGCTTTAAAAAAATGTAATTTAAACGTCCACTGATACACGGTTGCTTATTTCTCTTGCAAGGGGGGAAGTTAAGGGATGTGATACTAGAAGCAATTTGACACTAGACAGCTTTGCTACTTCAGGAACGTGAAAGGCAACGTGTCATGTAAGTGTATACGCAATTGACATTAGCTGGAACGTGGGAACAGTTGCGAAAAATTGTGACGCAGAATGTGTTTCATTTCAAGGTCACGCCGGGGCAGTCGCTGTGCACTGCTGTCACGAAATTATAACTAATTTAAAAATTTTGTAACTTGAAAAGTATAAAATATGTGAAACTAAGGTCCCAGAAAGATGAGCAATACTCAAGAATAGGTCAACAAATGTTCTGAAAGCTACTTCTTTCGCGCATCAATTACATTATTAGTGAAACTCAGCCTGGCATCTGCAGTTCCTACAATTTGTTTTATGCAGTCTTTTTGCTTTAGGTCGCTCCGGATGGTTAGTCGTAGATATTTTACGGTACATGCTGCACCAGGCAATCTATTGTACGATTGTGGATTTCTTCTCCTTTGTATGCGCAATATGTTACATTTATTTATGTTCAGGGTGAACTGCCTGTCCCTGTATGAATCGTCAGCCCTCTGCAGGTCTTCCAGCAATTCTTTAGTCTTACTGCGTTGCTGCCTTCTCATAGACAACTACTTCATCTGCAAACAGCCTTATGGAGCTTCCGACGGTATTCACTTGATCATGAACATACAGAGTGGTCTGAAACAGTTTAAAAGCTTGTAAAGTTGTTGCAGGGTATACTGTGCTGATAAATTATTGTTAAGAAAAACATCAATAGCTTCGTTTAGTTTCCTAAAGCTGAACAAAAAAGCGATGCAAAAATTGGACTTGGGATGGTAGTAAGGATCGAACCCGAGCCGGAGTGTGAGCAGTCTCAAGCGCTATCGTCTACGCTATGTGAACAACTGACACTAATTGTATCTGGCGGTCAGCTTGAATTTGCGCACGCAACGGTCTGATTGGCTAACTTCAGTGCTAATTAACTCGGAAACGGCACGACATATCGATTTCTTTCTTGTGTTATTTCTCAGCAAAAAGTACCCTTGCAAGCTTTTCAGACTACTTCTGACCACGCTGTGTATCGTAGACAGTGAAGACCCTATCACCCTTCCTTGGGGTACTCCCGGAATTACCTCTACTTCTGCTGCGTTTGTTCCGTTAAGAGTGACGCTTTGAGTTCTGTCAGCTAGGAAGCCCTGGATCCAGTCATAAATCAGGTCTGATACTCGGCGAGCTCGAATTTTGTTCACCAAACGATACCGCGGAACTGGGTCAAATGCCTTGCTGAAATCAAGGAAGACGGCACCAACCTGAGCGTCGTTGTCTACAGAGCTCTGGATCTCCTGGACGAACAGAGCGAACTGAGTTCCGCAAGATTTTTTCTTGCGGAGTCCATGATGGTTTTTACAGAAGGGATTTTTTTTCTAAAATGTCACAATATTTGAACATAAAATACATTCCATGATTCTAACTCAGATTGACATCAACGAAATGGGCCTCCGATAATGTGCATGTGTCCTATGCCCCTTCTTGAAAACAGGACTGACCTCCGCGTTTTTCCAGTCGCTAGGTACTCTTCTTTGCTTCAGCGACTTACGCTAAACTGCTGCTAGGTGCGGAGCAAGTACTTTCTCATAATCTCTGAAGAAACTCACAGGTATCTCGTCCGGTCCAGGGTATTTGCACTATTAAGCATTTGCAGTAGTTTTTCTATACTGTGGTCGCTTGTCTCAACACTTCCATTTCGCCGTTCGTGTGGTGATGAAAGGAGGAACTGTATTAAGATCGTCCGCGTTGAAGTACTTCCGGAAGACTGCATTCATTATATCGGCCTTCTATCTGTCACCTTCCGTTTCGTTGACAGTATGATCGAAGAGCGACTGAATAGGTGGTTTCGATACGCTTAACTTGACACAAGAGCACAACTTCTCAGGGTTTTAAATCATATCGGTTGGCAGAATTTTATTTTCAAATTCACTGGCTGCTTCTCTCATGGGCATCCAACCACCAACTGTCGCTAAATAATTGCTACAATTCATATAATACTGTCGACCCCACATAGAAACGGGACAAGGCGAAGAAAAAGAAGAAGAAGAAGAAGAAGAGTGCTTCACTAAATAATTCCTACAATTCATATAATACTGTCGACCCCATATAGAAACGGGACAAGGTGAAGAAGAAGAAGAAGAAGAAGAAGAAGAAGAAGAAGAAGAGTGCTTTTCTCATTGCTATCCTAGCGTTCACTTTCTCTTAGTTCAGCTTTTGTTTGTCAACAAGATTTTGACTTCGCTTAAATCTCCGTAACACAGAAAATGTTGTGGGGAAGGGCAACCAAAGACTCCTTTTTGTTGGCAGCATACTTCGAAGATGCTACAGATCTACTAAAGAGACTTCCTACACTACGCTTGTCCGTCCTCTTTTGCAGTACTGCTGAGCGGTGTGCGAGATCCTTACCAAATAGGATTAACGGAGTACATCGACAAAGTACAGAGGAGGACAGCACGTTGTGTATTATCGAGAAATAGGACAGAGAATGATACGGACATGACACAGTGTTGTGATGTACATCATTAAAACAAAGGCGTTTCTCGTTGCGGCGGAATCTTCTCTTGTAATTTCTATCACTATCTATCTCCTCCGAATGCGAAACTATTTTGTTGACGCCGACCCGAAAAGGAGAACGATCGTCAAAATAAGGGAGATCAGAGAGAAGACGGAAAGATATACTTGTTCCTTTTTGCAGAGCGCTGTTAGAGAATGGAATAACAGATAAGTATTCTGAACCCTCGGCCAGGTGTTTAAACGGGATTTGCGGAATAGCCATCTAAATGCAAAAAAATTGTTCAAATGCCTCTGAGCACTATGAGACTGAGGTCATCAGTCCCGTAGAACTGAGAACTACTTAAACCGAACTAACCTAAGGACATCCCACACATCCGTGTAAATGCAGAGTAGATGTAACAATCGTTGTGAGACCCGTACTCATTGACACAATCGTAGCCTTATGATCACTAATGCCCTCCTGTTCTTTATCTGATTGAAAACTTCATGCTCGTCATTAAGTGATCTACGACGTTAACCTCACGAGTTGGTTCTCTGTCTGTTCGAAGTAATTTTCGGACAAGATATTCAGAATGTCACTCAAATCCCAGTCTCTGACAACATTTGTGATCGCATGAGACTCCCATTTAGTAGCTGGCAAATTCAAGTCTTCCACTATTACAATATTGTGATCAGGGAACTTATTTATGATATTCTGCAACTTCTCTCTAAAGCGGTCTCACTACAGCTCCTGACACAGGTCGTCTACAACATCATACATTTACCATGTTTGACCCACCTTCGATGCTTAGCTTCACCCACATTGTTTCACATTCGGAAACCGTAATAACCTCCCTTTATATTATCGTTTTTTTATTGCAACAATTACGTTGGCACCACTAGCGTACAGTCTCAATTTAGGATTTCGTTGCTCTTCATTTCTGATTTCAAGCAACTGTCTGCCCCTGATACTGTCTAGGTATTATCACATTTAATAAGCGATGCTAATTTCGGGAGCTTTCCATGGATGTTTCTGTAGTTTACTAATATATTAACCTTTTCTATTTCTGATCTCCGACGGGGAATGTTCTGTGAGAGTAATGTTGCTGATCTGTTTTCGATTTAAACAAGCAATTCATCACTGATCCCAAGGAGGATGTCCTATAACCTTAAAAAAGAAAGGAAAACATGGACACGCCATATGTACTCTGCTACCCGAGCAGCCGCTTCGTTTGTGTTGTGCACATCTGAGTATTTACGGAGGCCATACAATTCCCCACCCTACAGCGAAGGTCGAGAAATTCGCATCCGATGTCGTCGCAGAATCGACTGAACTTCTGGTTGAGATCTTTCACTTGACTCTAACCAGAGGACAGCTATGCACTCTAAGTACGATGCTATCAATACCACGCTGAGGTTGATACCCCTGTGCGATGCTAGCTGCCTTTCCTCACTCAGCTAACCGATTAAATAAACAGAAGATAGCCTCAGAAGCCAAGCGGTAGACGCCATTGGTGCCAACAAGAGCCCCGATTTGGAACGTTAAACACACTCTTCCATCCTTTTTTCCCTACCTGGAGGCGATTGTACTCTAGTCCGTTCAACAGCCGCTGGTAGGGGCTTCTCCACATCTTGAATGAGACTTCCCGAAAAACATACAGAGTGGATGCTGGCCGTCTTTCCCGCCCTGCCTGATACTTCTCCAAGACGCTGCATTAGCAATACCGGATTTGTTGGATGAATACTAACTAACTGTAATTCACGCACGAAGGAAGTCTATTTCACAATAATCTTTCAACTAATTCTTAAGCATTGCTCGTCATTGGCGGATACTGCATTAACTGAACAGAAAAGATTCAAGAAAGGGCTGCTCCATTCAGCATGGATTTGATTAGTTAGCGTGAGAGTCAGAGAAATGGTCTTAAATTGTAGTGGTAGTCGTTACAAGAAAGACGTTTGCATCACGGAAAATTATTAGTCACAAAATACTGAATCTACCTCCCAAAAGAAGTCACAAAACAAACTACTTTTCCAACGTTCATATCGCGTGATGACCACTACGCTAAAATTCTCGAAACTCCAACTGATATGTAGAACATTACGGAGGTAAATACAGAACGACAACTATTGGACTGTATGAAATAAAATAGTCATAACTTCTGAACGGTTTGCGTTAGGACGTTCAAACTGCAATGTTGGCCACTGGGCATAATGGGAATTATTATGCGCATGCGCCCCATGAAGTCCACTTTCATGTGGATGGGTTCGTCAATAAGCAAAATTGGCGCCTTTGGGCGACTGAGAACCCGCATTTCGCGATCGGGAAGTCTCTTCACCCTCAACGGGTGAATGTACGGTGTGCAACGTCCTGTCACGGAATAATCGGTGCGATATTCCTTGATGGCACGGTAAGTACCGAACGGTACGTAAAGGTTTTGGAAGATGATTTCATCCCCATTATCGAAAGTGACCCTGATTTCGACGAGATGTGGTTAATCGAAGACGGAGCCCGAGTCCATCGAAGCTGGAGAGTGTTTGATGCACTGGAGGAGCACTCTGGGGACCGTATTCTGGCTTTAGGGTACCCAGAGGCCACTGGCATGGGCTTCGATTGGCTGCCATACTCTCCGGATAGGAACACATGCGACTCCTTTTTGTGGGGCTGTATTAAAGACAAGGTGTACAACAATGATCCTAAAACCATTGCTAAGCTGAAATCTGCCATTCAGGAGGTCAACGACAGCATCGATGTTCCGACATTTCAGTGTGTCATGCAAAATTTCGCTATTTGTCTGCGCCACATCATCGCCAATGATGGCAGGCATATCGAACATATCATAATCTAAATACGAATATCAGTGATGTTTACATGTTGGATAAAGTGTGTGCACGCCGTAGTTTGCAATTAATTTATTTTTCTTCATATAGTTCAGTAATTGTCATCCTGAATGGTATTCAACGTATACTCAGTCACACACCATTCTTTGACTTGCGGAATATAGATGTAAACGTACATTTAGAAACATTACACTTTGTATGGCGAGACAGCTCAGCCAAAATGGTCTCAAGATCGACACATTTTCTGCCTCTACTAAGCTTCAGGAAAATAATTGCAGCCAGAATAACAATAGGCCTTGCTTCATAAGGTTTATTTTTAAGTGGAATGTATAGTATTTAAATTCATCCGAAACTCATGAACTCGACGTATTAGCTTCTAAGCTACGACAACAACGAAATAATTTGTAACCATCTTTGATTCCATCAGGAACTTTTGTGCACAGTGACCGTAGATTGCAAGGAAACAAAGGCACACAGAAGTCAGTCGCAATTCCATTATTTTTTATTATATTTGCAAATCTAGGTTTCGGCTATCTTCAGTGCATTTTTGTTACAAATCAACAGACTCGCGTCAGTTCATGTCACCAAATGTTACAAGTGATTAGGCAGAATTTTTGCGTAAATTTCTTAGACTTTTATAAGATGTCATAAAATAAGTATATATATTCTGAGAATAGACACCATGAAATTTCCTGAGAGGATATCAGGTAACGAAAACACCATTTGGCGTGTGGAAGAGGAGCGAATACCATTATGGACGTGAGTGAGAATGCAGAACAAAAGCTTGCGAAAAGCCCCGAGTATCGCGTGATGGGGATCAACCACCGCTCCGTTCCTTGTCCTAAGCCACCGTTGGATTTAACTGTTTGGAGGGTAGCAGGTTAGGGTAGGGCGGATGAAAAATATTAAAAACAGTCCTCGTCTTTAAAGCCAGCTTTCAAAATTTCCACTCATCATTAAAGCAGCTCCCCAATTGTCCCCAAGAGACTGGGAGCAATCAGTCCTAACCGTCCCACCTTAGCGGTATCGTGGACTGAACGCCTGATGACCACAGATGTTAAGTCCCATAGTGCTCAGAGCCATTTTTGGACTGAACGCAGATCTCGCATCTGAATAGCTATCAGACATCCTGACCTCCCACACATTCATTAAAAACTCAAAGGACAAAACATGGTCACTTCCTTAAAAGAGCGCCGGCCTGAGTAGCCGAGAGGTTCTAGGCGTCTACCAAATTCGCAGGTTCAAATCCTGCCTCGGGCATGGATGTGTGTGATGTCCTTAGGTTCAAGTAGTTCTAAGTTCTAGGGGACTGATGACCTCAGAAGTTAAGTCCCATAGTGCTCAGAGCCATTTGAACCATTTTGAACCTTAAAAGAGCACGGTGGTCGCAGGTACAGGCGCCAGGCAGTAACGTGACACTCCACCTCTGACGTAAGTTGTAGCGGAGGTGTGTATGCCCTGTCGGTTGTATGGAATCAGCGCAGCAACACGGGTCGACGTGGAGACGTGCCAGGATGGCAGAGAGGTACAATTGTGTTCTGACGCTGTCATGACTATACCGTGCATGAAATTGCCCGATTTGTTGGTGTATCTGTTCGGACTGGAAAATTTGTGTTAAGTTCCTATGGAACAAAACTGATGAGATCATTGGTCCCTATGGTTACAAACTACTTGATCTAATTTAAACAAACTTTCGCAAAGGACAACACACACAACCATGCCCGAGGGAAGACTCGAACCTACGTCGGGGGGAGGGGGGAGCCGCGCGAACCGTGGCATGGCAAGGTGCCTCAGACCGTGCGACAGCACGGACTGTCCAAGTTGTCAATAAGCAATGGTGTACCTCTCGCTGCCTCGTAACATGGTGTAAGGCTTGATGTCCACTGGGGTCGTATTTGTCTGACAAACAGATCGACCATATCATCATCCGGCTACGGCCGACAGCTAAAGCTCGTCCAATGCAGCCGAGTAACATCCGACAAACGACTGGAAGTCAGTCTGTCGCGAGGCTTGATTGGGCAAGGGACAGTATTTGTACTCTTTAGAAAATGCATACCTCACGAGGCAAAGAACCAGACTAAAGCGAAGGAAGTTCTGGATCTGTCCTATATCAAGCAAGCGAACCAAATAGTAGAATGTCATTACTTGCATGAAGAACTGAAGGGAGGCACGTGAAATTTTTTCAACTGCTACAGGATGAACATGGAAACAGCTTCCAGCTGTTCAGCAAGCAATTACGAAATGGTCAAATTTCAGGGTAACAGTGCAATCTGGGAAACGTTTGTCTTTAACACTGATGTAAGTTGTACAAACACTTAATGGTCTCAAAAGAATAAAAGCTATACTTTTTTATTCGTATAAGAACATTCCTGAAGGCATTACAAAACAATTTAAGAAGATTCATTAACAATGTAGAACTCGTTGTAGTATTTACGTGTACAGAAGACACTAAATATTTCGTGTATAAATCTATACTGTGTCGGTGAAATTTGACACGTAGGTGCCCGCAGCGGCATAGGCACCGTTTTATTTGCGTCATTGCTGTGGCCTGTTCTCATTCACAAGACTCAAAAGCTTCTTTACATCCGTAGTCGCTAATTAAGTACAAAATACAGCCAGTCACAAACAACAATAAGCGCTAGTTTGCACTAACTACGTCCGATCATTCCGTCCTTCAGTCATCCATATGCAACCGACTTGGTTGTATGCAGTGGACGCGTGCCTTTGCCGCTACATATCTTGGGATTAGTCGGTGGCGTGCGGCAGTACCATTTATGGCCGTCCAACTAGTCGGACGAATACAGTTCCAGTGGACACTCAGTCTAAGAACTATGGTCGTGAAAAGACCGTAACAGATGTGGACCAGAGCCGAGTGACACATCTTGTTAATGACAACCTGTTTCATACTTGCCAAGAACTGCCCTGTCAATGGATGCAGATCTATCTCCATCAATTTCCAAGCGAACAGTGAGAAGGGAACTTCATAAATGAATATCTAGAGCTAAGTGCCTCACAAAAGAAGAAACGACCCAAAAACTGGGCGGTAGGTGACTAGAGGTGTGTGGTAGAAAAAAAAATGGCTCTGAGCACTATGCGACTTAACTTCTGAGGTCATCAGTCGCCTAGAACTTAGAATTAATTAAACCTAACTAACCTAAGGACATCACACACATCCATGCCCGAGGCAGGATTCTATGTGTGGAAGACAGGAGGCGGTTCTGTGAGGGGTATTTGCAGTACTATGACTGGGCCTAATCTTTCAGGTTACCGTGAACATGAACCAGGATGACTCTTTCTTCTCGGTGCCCAAGTGTTCAACTTTATGCTGCATCCTCATGATACTTAAACTGTGGGCACTCCCGTTTTCCAAGATAACTATTGTGTTCAAAAAGCTGCACGTAAACGATCCTAGTTTGACGAACACTTAGGCACCGTATCGCAACATCGGCAGGCCTGCGAAATCACTCGATCTTTATGTCATCGAAAGTACCTGGGGATATTTGGAGCAGTGGGCAAAACTTAATAATCACTATCTCCGCACTTACGTGGTTCTACAGTATTTGCGTGATTCTCAAGTGGGTGACTAATTTTTATCCGGTGTGTTTGTTGACACTATAAGAATAGCCCATACTAGCAGCAACTTAACTCGCTGTCATTGAAAGAAATACTCGCTAGCCATTTCAAAAGACCGACCTATTGCGGCTTTTTGTTGTCAAAGCAATATAAATCCCTTGTATTCTGCCATTTTTGAAACGTTGCGAACCTTTTCATTTACTCACTTTCATGAAAAAATAAATAAAACGTAAAAAACAGAGACAACGGAGGAAATACATCTAGAAGCTACGCGCTGCAGGAGTTCCTTTTTTTTTTTACGAACGTCAAAAGCGCTTAGCCGCTTAACGAGCCTCCGAAGTGACTTTAATGGGCACGAGTCGTCAAGCGAGCAGTCGCTCGTATGTTCGCGGGGTAAATAAAACATTGTGACACTTGGGCGCGGCCATTGTAATTGCCAGAACACACGTAAAAGCGCGGCAGCGCACGTGGCCGCGGCGCGTTGGCTGTCATTGTGTTCGCGGCATTTGAGAAACACAAGTATTGTGCTGTCAGCCCGGGGACAATGATGTACGGCATAATGGGAGAAAGGAGCGAGCGGCGAACAACGCATCCAAACTTGCCGCCGCCGAGTCGCTACCGCGCCTGCCTTGGTTTATAATATTTTGTTATTGCCGCCGCGTCACGAACAAAACATTCCCGAATGGTCGGGAATTATCTGATAAGCTGCATGCGCCCGAAATATGAGAGCAGCGGCCACAATGGGACAAAGGCATCAAAAATGGCGTCTGCCGGCCTCTGATCGGGGGCGACCGTCCTCGGCGGGCCACTGCGTCGGCGTCGGCGTCGGCGTCGCATTGTGGGCGTCGGATTATACGCAGATGCCATCTGCGGCGATTGCCGCTGGATGCAGTTCGTCATTCCCCTTTGTTCCAGGGTCGCAGCCAGTGTCGATGCTGCCAGTTACTCCACACGCACTTCCAACCGTATCTGAGACAAATGATCGCTTTGTCTATGTTTGAGGGCGAAGTGAATTTCGAGCAACGATCGTGGAAACTTCATCATACTACGCAGAAGGTATCACATTATTCTCCCTGCCACTCTCCGAATCCCTTAAGCAATTTGCTGTCGGTTAGGTTCGAAGTGGTCAACAGCTCACTTCATTTTAGAGTGCTACATAAGAAAAATGTCTCATATTACAGAATACCAAAGTTTGTTGACGAAATGTGTGATTTCTGCACTTAGACATGCAATATAAGTAATACTGTTAATGAGTTAGTTACTTGTTTATTTTCTTCGTGTGGGATGCTGCAGCTGTATAGTTTTAAAGGACCTTGGACCTATTGAAGTTTTCCACCTTGGCTGCTTTTCGCAATTATTCAATTTATTTTCTACATTTACATCTATATGTACATAGATGCTCCGCAAGCTACCGTACGGTGCGTGGCGGAGGGTACCCTGTACCACTAATTGTCGTTTCCCTCCCTGTTACACTTGCAAATAAAGCGAGGGAAGAACGACTGTCTGTACGCCTCCGTATGAATCCCAACTTCTCGTAACTTTTCTTCGTGCTACTTACGCCCGAGCCGGCGGGGGTGGCCGAGCGGTTCTAGGTACTACAGTATGGAACCGCGCGACCGCTACGGTCGCAGGTTCGAATCCTGCCTCGGGCATGGATGTGTGTGGTGTCCTTAGGTTAGTTAGGTTCAAGTAGTTCTAAGTTCTAGGGGACTGACGACCTCAGAAGTTAAGTGGTTCAAATGGCTCTGAGCACTATGGGACTCAACATCTTAGGTCATAAGTCCCCTAGAACTAGTTAAACCTATCTAACCTAAGGACATCACACACACCCATGCCCGAGGCAGGATTCGAACCTGCGACCGTAGCAGTCCCGCGGTTCCGGACTGCAGCGCCAGAACCGCACGGCCACCGCGGCCGGCGGAAGTTAAGTCCCATAGTTCTCAGAGCCATTTGAACCTTTTTGAACTTACGGCCGATGTATGTTGGCGGCAGCAGAATCGTTCGGCAGTCAGCTTCAAATGCCGTTTCTCTACATTTTCTCGATAGTGTTTCTCGAAAAGAACGTCGCCTTCCCTCCAGGGATTCCCATTTGAGTTCCCGAAGCATTTCCGTAACACGTGTTGTGCTAACCTACTGGTAACAAATTTAGCAGTCCACCTCTGAGTTGATTCGATGTCTTCCTTCAATCCTTCCTGGTACGGATCCCAAAAAACTCGAGCAGTATTCAAGAATAGGTGGCACCAGCGTTCTACACGTGGTCTCATTTACAGGTGAACCACTCTTTCCTAAAATTCTCCCAGTAAACCGAATTCGATCATTTGCCTTCCCTACCACAGTTTCCAAATGCTACTTTCAACAAATATCGCTTTGCTAAGTTACGATTAGATATTTAAACGACTTGACTGTGTCAGGGAGCACACTAGTACCCGAACATTACAGGTTTGTTCGTCCTACTCAACCGCAATAACTTACATTTTTCCACATTTAGGACTAGCTGCTATTCATCACACCAACTGGAAATTTTGTCTATATCGTCTTGCGTCTTCCTATATGCAGAGAACAACAGCGATCTTATCACACTCCCCTGGGGCACTCCTGACGATACCCTTGTCTCTGATGAATCGCCGTCGAGGGCAACTTACTGGGTTCCATTATTTAAGAAGCCTTCGAACCATTCGCATATCTGTGAAACTATTCCGTATGCTCGTACCTTCATTAACAGCCTGTAGAGGGTCACCGTGTCAAATGCTTTCCGGAAATCTAGAAGCATTGAATCTGCCGTTTGCCTGCTCCACCTCATCCATAGCCCTCAGTATACCATTTGAGAAAAGGGCAAGCTGATTTCACACGAACAATGCTTTCTAAAACCATGCTGATTCGTAGACATAAGCTTCTTAGCCTCAAGAAAGTTTATTATATTCCAACTGATTCTGCAGCAAACAGAAGGTAGAGATATTGTTCTGTAATCTTGCGCGTCCTTTCTTTTCCTTTCTGATATACTGGAGTCACCTACGCCCTCTTCCAGCCGCTTGGGACTTCGGGCTGGGCGAGAGATTCACGATAAATAGAAGCTAAGTAAGGAGCCAATGCCGTAGATCGTTCTTTGTAAAATCGAACTGGGATTCCATCCGGATCTGGTGATTCATATGTTTTCAAATCTTTAAGTTGCTTCTTGCATGACTGGCCAATTTCGGTCTTACAGAACATTTTCAAGCGTAATAGGCGTCGATGTTTTGTACAATTACCCTGTTATTAAACGGTGGACATAGCCGATCTGAAAGCGAGCACATAACGTGCAAGGGTCAAAATTAAAACCAGAAAGCTTACTGCGGATAGTAATTTACTGTATAACTAACGCCACATGCCCTTGATTTCTTTGTTAGTGCCCAACGCGGTCACATATAAGAGTCCTATTCGACGTTAGTGTCGAAAGCGAGCAGATGTAGTGTCCTATAACCTGAAAAAATAAAGGAAGATTGGCTTTAAAGGCCCATCGACATCGAGACCACTGTGGACAGAGCACAAGCTCGGTTTGTATCAAGGATGGGTAAATAAATTGGCCGTTGCCTTTCAAATGAACCATCCCGGTATTTGCATGGAGCGATTTAGAGAAATCACGGAAAACCTAAATCATGATCACCGGACGCGGGTTTGAACCATCGTCTTCTCTAATTCGAGTCCAGTGTGCTAACCACTGCGCCACCTCGCTCGGTCATATAACGTGGCATTAGTTACAGAGATGACTATTACTGCCCGCAGTTAACTTTCTGGTTTGAATTCTGGCGCTTGCACGTTATATGCTCGCTTACACATTGGTTGTACCCGCCGTTTAATAAAAGGATAACCCTACAATACGTCGACACCTACTGTGCTTG
Source organism: Schistocerca nitens (assembly GCF_023898315.1). Classification (NCBI taxonomy): domain Eukaryota; kingdom Metazoa; phylum Arthropoda; class Insecta; order Orthoptera; family Acrididae; genus Schistocerca; species Schistocerca nitens. The sequence continues at coordinate 373,759,419 of NC_064614.1, read as the reverse complement.
AAATTGTGTGTGAAATTGGCCAATCGTGGGAGATACAATAAACTGAATACTAGTGAAAAACAACCGAGGTGGAAAACTTCAAAATGTCTTTCACTTTGTTTATTGTACGACTGCGCGTTTCGAGGAAGACAAGAATGGCTGTTGTTTTACTGAGTTGAAAGTGACGCACATTCATGCGGAATAGTTTGAAGCTTTTTAATCGCATGTGGACCAGTTGAGATAACTGCGATGTCCTACAAAGATCATGCGAAAGAACTTGCTCCCCTTCTAGCCGTGACTTACCGTAGGTCGCTGATGCAACGAAGGGTACCAAGCGATTAGTAAGACGTGCAACGTGCAGGTGATTACCGTTTTCAAGAAGGGTCGTGGAACTGATGCACTTAATTAAAAGCATATATCGCTAATGTCGATATATTGAACATTTTTTACGCTCACGCGTTACAGCGTTTCTGGAGAAGGAAAGCCTCCCCTATAAAGACCAACATGGATTCCGCAATCAAAAATTACAATGATCGTATGGTATTATTGACCGGGGAGCCCAATGGGGGGTTGCCCAATCAGCGATCTTGCGAAACATAACTCGATTTGTTCGGCCTTGAAATGCAGAGCGCCTTAGGCAAAGGCACACAGCTTAACTCCTTGTTCGTTGACTTTCGGAAGCAATTCGATACGGTTCCGCTCTGTCGTTTAGTGAGCAAAATGCGAGCTTACCGAGTATCGGATCAGATTTCAGACTGGATTCAGGACTTTCTGTGTTATTCTTAACGGGACGAAATCAACGTATGTGAAGATAATGTCTGGAGTACCCCAAGAGAGTGTTACAGGAGAACTACTATTACGCTATGTTGATAATTATTACTTTGGGAAGGTCTAATCACAACTGAATGAAACAGCAATTTCTGTGCCATATGCGTTACGCCTTTATTCCTTGCAAGGCATCTTCAGTGGCCTGGAAAATATACATATTTTTGCTTATACTATTTAGTTCACATTTAGGACATTGTATCTATAGTTTGTAAACAGATGTGGCACTTCTTGCTTTTTTATGATGTAGTAATAATTTAAAGTTCTACTTACAGATTTCGTGTATGTTAATCTATGTGTTGTGTTCTCATTACTTTGTTACAGCTATTCTTCTTCTCAGTACTCCCATTCGAAATTTCGTCTTCAAATTTCACAGCACAAAACAATTTAACTCACGTTTTGATGTTACGTTTTGAATGTCGTTGCGAACTGTCGAACGCTATTGCCAGCTATTGAATAAGCGTGTGTGTGTGTGTGTGTGTGTGTGTGAGAGAGAGAGAGAGAGAGAGAGAGAGAGAGAGAGAGAGAGAGAGAGAATGTTTGTGGGTTTTAACATGGCCCTTTGTGCAAATGGCCGCGCCGAGTGGCAGCGAGGTTTGAGGCGCCATGTCAGGGATTGCGCGGCCTCTCATGCCGCAGCTTCCAGTCCTTCCACGGGGATGGGGGTGTGTTTGTTGTTAGCATAAGTTAGCTTAAGTAGTGTGTAAGTCTAGGGACCGATGACCTCAGCAGTTTGGTCCCTTAGGAATTCACACATTTGAACATGTACAAATGGAGAGTTTTTTATCTTACAGTTTCTTTTATTAAATTTAAGAGAGAGACTGTAGTGATGTGCGTCTGGTCATTTATAACTTTTTTTTTCTCAGAAATCGCTTTCTGGATGTAATAGCTTTCCTGTATCTGACAATGACAAGACTACAAACCTTAAAGGGGCACTACTGTTTTATACATAAATTATGAAGAGTATAAGTGGGGATGCTCCACAAGACTTCATGCGGATGATGGTGTTGTCTACAGGGTGGCTGTAACGTCAGAAGACTGTAGAGAAATGCAGGAAGACTTGTGGAGGATGTAACCTCCCCCTCACTTATCGACCTTAATGACAGTGAAAAATTAAACCGCGTGTACCTAATGGAAATTTGGGAAAAGCAATCGTCACCGAAGTTAATCTGTCGGTAAAGAGGGAGGAAAGGGTTACATCTAAATGAAAGGAAAAATGCAAATGAAACTGGTGGAAATTAATTTTGAAAAGGGGTAAAGTTAATAAAGAAAGTAAATGTGCGGCCGTTACGTTAACAATTAACTAGCGGTAATTAGATATTTGAGATTTGGGGGAAATTACGGTCGCCAGTCCTAAGGACAATTACTATAGTAACTGAAAAATAAAGGTTATTACACATATAATTAGCACTAGAAGCGTGGCAACTGAAGGTTGACACGTGTAGTGTGAAAACTGGAAGTTTGTCAGAAGTAATAAATTTCGCTACACTCTGACTTAATTTACCAAAAGAATTAATAAAACCGGAAAATCGAAAGTTAATTTAGTGACTGAAGTTAATAGTGAGCTTGCTTTCTGAAGCACATTGAAATTCAGTAAAATACGGTTAGTCTTGGACTACCTCAACAATCATTTCAAAAGCAACTTGACTCTACGCAATTTAGAAATAAGAGATTTAACTTTGAATTTGAACTAAATGATTCTGAAAAACTAACAATAGTAAAATTTAGTACGTACCAAGCTGAGCTGCAGTCACAGGTAAGCTAAAATATGCTAACAAAACTCGCACTCTTAATTTGTGCTCGTGTAATCTAAATATTGTAGCCAGCTATGAATACTTAAAGTGAACCTTGAAATTAAAGCAGTGAAATGGAATTATGCGGGCGTTTGAATTTCAACGACACTCGGGTTCATTTCGGAAAAGGAAGGGACCCTGCTTGGCAATGCAATTGGGACAATGAGCAACAAAGGTTAATGCTAAGTCGCTGTAATTTTGCGAGGCAAATGGAACAGTTTGAAAAGCTGAGGTCTGCCATACAGTTCTGAAACTTTACGTGCTTTTAGTCTTCCTTGTTGGTTGATTGAAGGTTTGAAGCCGTCGATCGAGGAGGTGGCGACAGTCACTCATTGTCGGCCGTCGCTGTTGCAGAAGCTGGATGTTGGCGCGCCTTCTTCTCGACACGGTCACCAGACGAAACGGGCTCTTGATGTGCGCCAGCTAATGCTTCCCGTCCGCGACACCATGTCAGAAACTATCATCGCAAGTCGAGCGCAATTACATGCTGCCAAACCCCGAAAGCGCGGCAACTCGCGGGAGCTTCACACAACACACCTGCTCCACTCGCTACTCCAGCCAGACTCTCCTGCTCAGCCCACGCTCCACGCGGCAGAGTTAACACTACCAAAGATCCTAAACTTTGATTCTTCACACGACGTATCGATGTAATCGTTCGATAGCAGTTTTCCCTAGGCAAAACCCAGCGTAAAAATACAAATAATATTTACGAAACAAACCAACATAAATGCATATATATATATATATATATATATATATATATATATATATATATATATATACAAACAGTAAAACAATTACAATATATAAAGAGACAGAAATGTCATATCTTGAGGTAACAAAATAAGAAAAAAAAATATAGTACAATAGATGGAAATAGGAGGATATGCATTTCCAGCGTTACAAGGATCGGATAATTGGCGCAGAGACTGACACTTGACCCTAAACGTAAAAAAATGTGACATATGTCGCGTAAATAGACGACGATCTCAGTCACTGTTCGATTACGCTATTGGCGAAAACTCAGTGATAACAGTAGGTAAACGTAAAGCTTCGTGTTCTAGCCCTAGGCGGAGCGATCGGCCCCGACCGACTGCCATGTCATCCTCTGTCAGTCTTTGAATGCGATATGAAGGGGCTTGTGGTCAGCACATCCCCCTCCCAGCCGCTGTTCGATTTCTTGATCTTGGTACAACTAGTAATCGGTTGAGTAGCACCTCGGTTGGCCTCACGAGGCATAGTGCACACCGTACCAGTCGTCCCACTGCGGAAACATCCCTGGCAGTACCGGGAACTGAACCTGGGTTAGCCGCGTGGCAGTCAGACGCACTGGTCTCTCAGCTACGGAGGCGGACACTGAAAACAGTAACAACAGCAGTAACTGCGTCCGCTGTTCGTGGTGTAGTGGTTAGTGTTGCTGCCTCTGGATCACGTGGTCCCGGGTTCGATTCCCGGTCGGGATGGGGATTTTACTCTGCCCGGGGACTGGGTGTTTGTGTTGTCCTCATCATTTCATCATCATCATCATCATCATCATCATTCGTGACAGTGGCTAGATTGGACTGTGTACAAATTGGACTGTGTAAATATTGGGACTTCGTACGGATGCTGATGACCGTGCAGTTGAGCGCCCGACAAACCAGTCATCACCGCCATCAGTAGCAGCAGCAGTAACTGTCCTGTGTGAACTAAAGTGGATGACAACATACGACGATTGTCGGAAAAGCGGATGCCAGGCTGAGATTCAATGGAAGAATTTTAAGGAAATGAAATTAATACAAGTACGAAGTGGCTAACAAAACATATATTTGACAGATTCTTGAGTATTGTTCATCAGTATTAGGCCCTTACCAACTAGAATTAACAAACAAGATAAAGATACAACGAAGAGCTGTGCGTTTCGTCGCAAGATCGTTTAGTCGGCACGAGAGCGTTATGGAGATGCCCAATCAACCTCAGTGCCAGTCGCTACGAAAGAGGCATTGTGTATCAAGGAGTTACTGTTGAAATTCCGAAAGCGTACATATGAAGAAGAGTCATGTGACATATACTTCTTAATGATCTCGAGTAGAAAACCAGAGAAACTAGATCTCATATGGACATTTACATAATCGTTCTTACCATGCGCCATTCGCAAATAGAATAGAGGATGAGGATAACGATAGTAGTACCGTTAGTTCCCCTCCCCCACACGCCGTTCGTTGGCTTGCGGAGGGTATAAGCATTAGACGTGGCTGTGTAGATCGTCGTATTCTTCTCAACATTTCTGCCTCCTTGGCAATTAAAACACGAATACTTTTTTTCCCCACCTAGACAACGGAACACTTCTGGTATGAGTACATATCGGGACGTTTTCTGAACTCATTAGCAGAACAAATGAACACTGATAATCGAAGTGAACCAATATTAGAGAGCAGATTAGAATCTCTGTTCGGCCATAGTCATTCTGGTTTTTCTTGGTTTCCCTATACCCGTTTAAGTGGACGCCAGGATTGGTTGTTAAAGACATCTCGTCCGCTTCTATTTACATCATCTGCAATCCTGTGGTGGGTGGCATAGAATACTTCTGATACCGCTATTCCCCTCACCACTCCCCCCCATCCCACCCCCCTCTTTCCCTTCCCTGTTCCGTTCGTGAATTATGTCCGAGCGAAATTTTCAGCCATGGTTTCTGATCTTCGTCTCTTCTAAAATTTTGACCCAGCTCTAGACGACGTCAATAGCTGCATTGTTTCCCAGCCGTAAATCTTCGACGGAGCACTTGGAAGGACTGATAAGACGATCTAATGTGCATGCCATATCCTGCATCTCACCACATTCATATCCACATCGATAGGTTTGTGTTTACTGGTGCTACAGCTGTTGGCAGTCTGTTGAGTTTTCCGAGGTTCCCACACCAGTTGGGTACCTGGTGGCTCCATCTCTTGTGGTGGTTGCCATTCAGGAATTTGTATGTCCACATTATTCATAAAACTTCCTTTGTATTTTAAACTTATTCGAAACTTGCTCTCTGCATGGTACATTAGCAACATGTTTTTCATCGAAGGTCTGTTCGAATTTTGCCAAGTATTCTATTGCTAACTGTCGAATATATGGAGCAGAGAAACGAACTGCGCTATACAATTTATCCAGGGGTGCAGTCATTTGTTAAACGGCACGTTTCATTCAGAATGATATCCACGTTTCCCGTATGGGCTGATCTAGTTCAGACTGGGAAAGTGTATTCTACAGAAGAAAAGCACGTGGCTGAGCCAGCTGTTCTGTGGAAACTACGATTTGCCACCTACTTCCTGCAAGTAAGTGCCAAAATGGCATCCCCCGTTATTACTACTAGCAATTTTCATGTAGTGATTTTTTAAAGATCGAAGGCAGGTAAAAGCGATAATTCTAAATATTTAGGAGTGTCTATGTGTTCCAGTTGCTGTTCCTTCCAATATATATTGAGTGTTTGTCTTGCCAATGTAGACTTTAAGAGAAATGCACGTACTTGTGTTTTTATACATTTGTTCGTAACCTTGAGGAAATTTTTCACGTTCCTGGAAATTGGCTGGCCATATGCATACATATTAAATACAATCAGTTCCAGTGCACTTCCCCGAGGCAGATATTCTTTATGAAAATATACATAGAAACGTGTGGTCTTAAGAAATGATGGATAACTTGAACCAAATGCTAATCTTTGAAATTACTATACAGCGAACCTAGCAAGATTTTGTGATTTATCGCATCGTAAGCACCAGACAGATCCACCAGAGCAAGTCCTGTGGTGTCACCAAAACAGAACGGCTATATGACGGTGCATGCTATTCAGTTTTGTAGGCGAGGGAACATACATTCCGCTACCTATTCACGATTTCGTGCTGCACTTCTGTTGCGAAAAATGAAACTGCCGCCATTTTATGCCTTCGCGATTTCAGTGGAGAGCAGGTGCGGGGAACGTGGTGAGGATGGGCGCAGGCTCGGCCGGTGGTGCGCCGGCTACGGCCGCGGCGGTCCATCCCAGGTGGCTGTCTGGTCCATTAGTAGGCAGGCATGTTGAGCGACGGCCCGTATGCAGATGCTGCCAGCCGCGCCGCGCGCTCGGCCCGTCTATCGATTATCATCCCAATGAGGCGAGCTCTCGCGTTCTGTGGAACATCGACCAGGCCGTTGAGGCCGCAGGGCAACACGGTACCTCGCTATTACTCCAGACACACACACACACACACACACACACACACACACACACACACCAGCTGCAACTGCTGCGCTTCGTTCGCGATTACACGCTAGCCGTCGGCTTGAGTGACAAAAAGAGAGCTCCGTGTTGTTTCACTTCTGAGTGCTGTTTGAATTTTATTTTAACGTCATTCTACGATTATAGTCTTACTGTTGTTGGAAGATAGGCTACTTCGTCATGCGTAGCTGTGTGAACCAAGGAGGCTTTCTTCCACAAACAGCATACCTGAAAACCACACTGAAGAGCGCCACAGGGAGCACGTGACTTGTTGATGCGTGTTATAGAAGGCTGCTTATTGGATCTGAAGATGATCTCTAGTGGTCCAAACAAGTTTGTTGTTAACAAGTAATACGTGATTAGGTCAGATGCTGAAATTGTTAACTCATTATATTAATCACAGACTTTTCCCTTGACAATATGGCTCTATCTTTCCAATTTTCACATTCCTCTGGGTCTTCTGAAATTAGGACTGAAGCCTCATGCTGCGCGATTCAGATGTAGAATAAAAGTTATGTATCCGCACTGAAGAAAGTGGATACATTTCCCATCTAGACGAATCAGTTATATGATTGCGTGGTGTCTGTTCTTTCGGACAAGTCACTCAAAATACACACATTCATATAATGAAACAAGACAGTTGCTCATTATTAGCGGCGTAATGGCGTAGGCGAGACTTGGTCTTGACGACTTACATTCTCGGGCGAACGGGATACACTATTAATAAAGTTACCAACCAGCATCTGAAACAAATACTTGAAGAGACTCGATACGGTGTGAGATGCTGGTGAGAAGGATAAATAACATCTTTGACCAGTTTTACCTACAGCTGTATTTATTGTAGGATACGATCCCCAGTAAAGAGTTAATTGTGTCGACCTTATGTCATTGAAGCCTGAGGCCATTTCTTGCAGACTGTTGAGGGTGAGTAAAGCAATGTTCCATGTCTGATACCGACACCAATGCCAGGACGAAACAGTTGAGCCATTGTGATTTTCTGAAGGAAGTCACACATCTGATCTCCAGCAGAAGTAGTCTCGCATACCCCGTTAAGCTGCTAACAATTAGCAACTGTCCTGTTCCATTATATGAACGCGTGGTGTCTGTTCTGACGGACATGTCCGAAAGAATACACACAGCGCATTCATGTAACTGATCTGCCTAGATGGGCAATGTATCCACCTCCTTCCGTGCGGATACATAACTTTTATTCAGTATCTGAATCGCGCAGCGTGAGGCTTCAGTCCTAATCTCAGAAGACGCAGAGGAATGTGAAAATTGGAAATATAGAGCCATATTGTGAAGGCAAAAGTCTTTGATAATATAATGTGTTAAAAACTACAGCATCTGACCCAATCAGTGTTTGGACCAATAGAGATCATCTTCAGATCCAATAAGCAGCCTTCTATAATGTCTTGTGCATGAACATTTTACGTTTCGCGTCAACACATGACTTGTAGATAGGAAAGATATTAGAGAACGCTGCTTAGTTGATCTGAATAGAACTCGAGATGGTCTAAACAAATTGGCTGCGTGCAGATACTACCTGATTGAGTCCTGCAATAAAATGTGTAAGACAGGCAAGTACTTGACTTTTTTTTAAAAGAAAATAAGAAAGTCTGTCAAATGCTGAAGGTGGCAGGGGTAAAATACAGGGAGCGAAAGGCTATTTACAATTTGTGCAGAAACCAGATGGCAGTTATAAGAGTCGAGGGGTATGAAAGGGAAGCAGTGGTTAGGAAGGGAGTGAGACAGGGTTGTAACCTATCCCCGATGTTATTCAATCTGTATATTGAGCAAGCAATAAAGGAAACACCGAGTGAGGTGGCGCAGTGGTAGCACACTGGACTCTCATTCGGGAGGACGACGGTTCAATCCCGCGTCCGGCCATCCTGATTTAGGTTTTCCGTGATTTCCCTACATCGCTCCAGGCAAATGCTGGGATGGTTCCTTTGAAAGGGCACGGCCGACTTCCTTCCCTAACCCGATGAGACCGATGACCTCGCTGTTCGGTCTCTTCCCCCAAAACAATCCAATCCAATAAAGGAAACAAGAGAAAAGTTTCGAGTAGGTATTAAAATTCATAGAGAAGAAATAAAAACTTTGAGGTTCGCCGATGACATTGTAATTCTGTCAGAGACAGCAAAGGACTTGGAAGAGCAGTTGAACGGAATGGACAGTGTCTTGAAAGGAGGATGTAAGATGAACATCAACAAAAGCAAAACGAGGATAATGGAATGAAGTCGAATTAAGTCGGGTGATACTGACGGAACCGAGCGAGGTGGCGCAGTGGTTGGACACTGGACTCGCATTCGGAAGGACGACGGTTCAATCCCGCGTCCGGCCATCCTGATTTAGGTTTTCCGTGATTTCCCTAAATCGCTCCAGTCAAATACCGGGATGGTTCCCCCCTGCGGGTCCGGGGTAAGACTAGGCCCGAGGTATTCCTGCCTGTCGTAAGAGGCGACTAAAAGGAGTTTCAACAGTTTCGGCCTTCCATGTGATGGTCCCCCTTGGGGTTTCACCTCCATTTTTCATAATTCTACAGAAGTACGAGCCTTTTGGGGAAGGACGCCTTACGTGGTGTATCACTGGTCCTCAGTGCACTAAGACCTTGGCACTCAGCACTGTAACGGCGATGTAACCACACCCACTATTCCTCAAATTGGGCCTAAACGCCTGATGGGTTGCACAAGTTACGCCCATAGTGCGTCCCCATCTGCACCTACGATCATGATGGACTTTCCATGGCACCCGAAATCCAGCACGGTAGCCAGTCCGTTGTGGTGGGGTCGTCATGTACCCTCTAGGTTGTAGCCCCCTGACAACACAGGGATCGTACTGCCGATACCTGAGCTGTACCCTCCCCACGTCGGCCAAGGAGTAGATGCGCGTCTCCTTGGGGCATCAGGACTCCCGGCAACGGTCATCCTGCCAGGTGGCCCTTGCTGAGGCTGGGTGGCGCCCGTGGGGAGAGCCCCTGGTCGGAGTGGGTGGTATCGGGGCGGACGTTTCGCATATGCAACGTCAACATGTATCAGGCCGCTCTGCGGCCGAGTCTTTTAAAAAGAAAGGTACTGTCTCTGGTTCTGGTTCTCCTGCCCTTTCCCCCTTGGCCACTCCATGGGAGGAAGGACAGGCCCGCCGGCTTGGGGCGAAGTACTTCCCCCGCTATTTAGTCTGTTCTCGGACCGATGGGGGGACGTTCGCCACCTCCAAGCCCATGTTCTTTGTCCAGCACATCGAGGACATCTTCGGGGAAATCGAGGCTCTCAGTAAAATGCGTTCGGGGTCTGTTCTTATAAAGACCACCTCCGCCACACAGTCGGCGGCGCTCCAGGCGTGCGACCGACTAGGGGACATCCCAGTGTCCATTGTCCCGCATCTGGCACTGAATAGGACGCAGGGGGTTATTTTTCATCGGGACCTCCTGCTGCAATCTGATGAGGAGCTCAGGGCCAACCTGGAGCGCCGAGGCGTGCATTTCGTCCGGCGAGTCCAGCGCGGCCCCAAAGACCGTCGCGTCGACACCGGGGCCTTTATCCTCGCCTTCGAGGGGGACGTTCTCCCGGATAAGGTAAAGGTGATGTGCTACCGGTGCGACGTGCGACCTTACGTCCCGCCTCCTACGTGCTGCTTTCGGTGTTTGCGCTTTGGGCACATGTCGTCACGGTGTGAGGATGAGCCCCTTTGTGGCGATTGTGGACGTCCTCTTCGTGAGGAACATACATGCACCCCACCACCTCCGTTCGTCATTTGTCCTGGCATCCACTTGCAAAGACCTTTAGACTGCCCTGCGTATCAGATGGAGAAGAAGATTCAAGAATTAAAAACTTTGGATCGTCTCTCTTATTCTGAGGCCAGGAAGAAATATGACCGCCTCCATCCCGTGACGTTGACAACTTCGTTTGCCTCAGTCATGTCAACTCCTTCCACAGTATCCTCACCCTTATCCTGTCCCCCTCCACCTCCTCACCCCATCCGAGGTCTATGCCTCTGCCTCCAAAATCCCTCCCTTCCAAATCCTCCTCCCTCGCGGCCCCTGCCCCCACTGCCCCAGGGGCAACCCTTCCTCCTCCTCCCCCTCCGCCGCCTGAGAAGCGATCCTCTTCTCAGGCGTCCATCGGGGAAACGATCCGGACCCCTGCTTCCGAGGTCCGGCGTTCCAAAACGGACCCCGCGCGTGAGGACCTTCTTCGGGTCCAGCCCACCATCCCCGTGCCTCATCGGACTTCCAAGAAAGCCTCCAAGAAGAAGTCTTTATCCCCCTCTCCACCCCGGCGCGTTCCGTCTGACGCTCCATCCGCGAGTCGCTGCTCCCGGCCGTCCTCAGTTTCGCCGGGATGCTCTGCTGCCAGGCGCTCAGCTGCCCCTCCTACGCAACCCGGGGAAGCGGCCGCAGTTGGCGACGACTCGATGGAACAGGATCCGCCTCCCGCCGGTTGTAGCGTTGTTCCCTCGAAACCTGGCCCTCCGCGGCCGTCGAGGTGACCCGCTCTTCACCCGTTTCGTTCCCCCTCTTTTCTGACTAGCGATGCCTTTGTTACATTGAAACATAAGTGGTATTCGATCTAATCGGGAGGAATTACAACTGCTCCTCCGCCTGCACTGTCCGCTCGTCCTTGGTCTCCAGGAAACCAAGTTGCGCCCAACTGACCGTATTGCTTTTACCCACTATACCTCGGAGCGGTCTGACCTCACCCCTGCGGACGGTGTTCCAGCTCATGGTGGGGTCATGTTGCTCGTTCGGGACGATGTCTATTACCATCCCATCCCATTGACCACCCCACTAAAAGCAATAGCTGTCCGTATTACTCTTTCTGCCTTTACTTTTTCTGTTTGTACCGTCTACACTCCATTGTCATCCGCAGTTAGTCGGGCTGACATGATGCACCTGATTGTTCAGCATCCTCCGCCGTTTTTATTGTTTGGCGACTTCAATGCCCATCATCCCCTTTGGGGCTCTCCTGCATCCTGTCAGAGAGGCTCCCTCTTGGCGGATGTCTTCAACCATCTCAATCTTGTCTGCCTCAATACTGGCGCCCCGACTTTCCTCTCGGACTCTACTCACACCTACTCCCACTTGGACCTCTCGATCTGTTCTACCACTATTGCCCGTCGGTTCGAGTGGTATGTCCTTTCTGACACCTATTCGTGCGACCACTTCCCCTGTGTCGTTCATCTCCTGCACCACACCCCATCCCCACATCCTTCGAGCTGGAACATACCGAAAGCTGACTGGGGACTTTACTCCTCCCTGGCGACCTTTCCGGACCACGATTTTCTCAGTTGTGACAGTCAGGTCGAATACCTCACGGCTGTTATCATCAATGCTGCCGAACGTTCCATTTCTCGTACTACCTCTTCTTCACGTCGCGTTTCCGTTCCCTGGTGGAATGAGGCTTGTAGAGACGCTATCCGTGCTCGACGACGTGCTTTACGCACCTTTCGCTGCCATCCTACGTTGGCGAATTGTGTTGGATACAAACGACTCAGAGCGCAATGCCGTAGAGACATCAAAGACAGCAAAAAAGCTTGTTGGGCCTCTTTCACCAGCTCCTTTAACAGTTTTACTCCCTCTTCTGTCGTCTGGGGTGGCCTGCGTCGGCTGTCGGGCATTAAGGCCCACTCCTCGGTACCTGGCCTGATTTCAGGTAATGAGGCCCTTGTTGATCCTGTGGATGTCTCCAACGCCTTCGGCCGCTTTTTCGCGGAGGTTTCAAGCTCCGCCCATTACCACCCAGCCTTCCTTCCCAGGAAAGAGGCAGAAGAGGATCGGCGACCTTCCTTCCACTCGCTGAATCTGGAAAATCGGCGACCTTCCTTCCACGCGCTGAATCTGGAAAATTATAATGCCCCCTTTACTATGCGGGAACTCGAACGTGCACTTGCACTGTCCCGGTCCTCTGCTCTGGGGCCAGATGCCATTCACGTTCAGATGCTGGCACACCTTTCTCCGGCAGGCAAAAGCTTCCTTCTTCGTACCTACAATCGCGTCTGGACCGAAGGTCAAGTCCCCATGCGTTGGCGTGACGCCGTCGTTGTTCCTATACCCAAACCCGGGAAGGATAGACACCTTCCTTCTAGTTACTGCCCCATTTCTCTTACAAGCGGTTAGTTTGGATTCTTGAATCTCGACGGCTGCTTACCAATGTTCAATGCGGCTTTCGTTGCCGCCGCTCCGCTGTTGACCACCTTGTGACCTTGTCGACAATCATCATGAACAACTTTTTGCGAAAGCGCCAAACGGTAGCCGTGTTCTTCGATTTGGAGAAGGCTTTTGATACCTGTTGGAGAGGAGGTATCCTCCGCACTATGCACAGGTGGGGTCTACGCGGTCGCCTGCCCCTTTTTATTGATTCCTTTTTAACAGATCGAAAGTTTAGGGTACGTGTGGGTTCCGTATTGTCCGACGTCTTCCTCCAGGAGAACGGAGTGCCTCAGGGCTCCGTCTTGAGCGTAGCCCTTTTTGCCATAGCGATCAATCCAATTATGGATTGTATTCCACCTAATGTCTCGGGCTCTCTTTTTGTCGATGACTTCGCGATCTACTGCAGTGCCCAGAGAACATGCCTCCTGGAGCGCTGCCTTCAGCGTTGTCTAGACAGCCTATACTCACGGAGTGTGGCAAATGGCTTCCGGTTCTCTGAATAGAAGACGGTTTGCATCAACTTTTGGCGATATATAGCGTTCCTTCCGCCATCCTTACATCTCGGTCCCGTTGTTCTCCCCTTCGTGGAAACAACTAAGTTTCTAGGGCTCACACTGGACAGGAAACTTTGTTGGTCTCCGCACGTCTCTTATTTGGCTGCCCGTTGTACACGTTCCCTTAATGTCCTCAGAGTTCTTAGTGGTTCATCTTGGGGAGCGGATCGCACTGTCCTGCTTCGCTTGTATCGGTCCATAGTCCGGTCAAAGCTGGATTATGGGAGCCTCGTCTATTCGTCTGCTCGGCCATCCCTCTTACGCCGTCTCAACTCCATCCACCATAGGGGGTTACGACTTGCGACCGGAGCATTCTACACTAGTCCCGTCGAGAGTCTTTATGCTGAAGCTGCCGAATAACCATTGACCTACCGGCGCGACGTACTGCTTTGTCGGTATGCCTGCCGGCTGTTGTCAATGCCCGACCACCCCTCTTATCAGTCCTTCTTCGCCGATTCTCTCGACCGTCAGTATGGGTTGTATGTGTCTGCCCTACTGCCCCCTGGAGTCCGCTTTCGTCGCCTGCTTCGACAGTTGGATTTTGCCCTCCCTACCACCTTCAGAGAGGGCGAGAGCCCGACACCACCTTGGCTCCAGGCTCCGGTTCATATTTATCTCGACCTCAGCTCGCTCCCGAAGGATGGTACTCCGGCTGCAGTGTATTGCTCACGGTTTGTCGAACTTCGTGTGTGACTTGCCAGTCACACCTTTATTTACAATGATGGCTCCAAAACTGACGATGGTGTCGGCTGTGCCTTTGTCGTCGGGGCCGTCGCCTTTAAATACCGGCTCCTCGACCATTGTTCCAGCTTTACGGCCGAGCTTTTTGCTCTCCATCAGGCCGTTCAGTATGCCCGCCGCCACCGCCATTCATCGTATGTACTCTGCTCTGATTCACTCAGTGCTCTTCAGAGCCTTGGAGCTCCATATCCGGTCCATCCCTTGTTGCAACGGATCCAGCAGTCCCTCCATTCTTTTGCTGCAGATGGCTCTCCTGTCAGCTTTCTGTAGGTTCCCGGCCATGTAGGAGTGCCTGGGAATAAGGCTGCTGATGCTGCAGCCAAGACTGCAGTCCTACTGCCTGGGCCAGCCTCCCATTGTGTCCCGTCATCTGACGTTAGTGGGGTTGTTTGTAAGAGGCTTGTGTCGTTGTGGTGGGATACTTGGTCATCACTTCAAGGATACAAGCTCCGGGCAGTAAAACCGTTCCCAAATGCTTGGACAACCTCCTCCCGACCATCTCGGCGAGAAGAGGTACTTCTGACCAGGTTGCGGATTGGGCATTGCCGGTTTAGCCACCGCTACCTGCTCTCCGGTGACCCAGCCCCGCAGTGCCCTTGTGGTCATGCATTAACAGTGCGCCATGTTTTATTGTCGTGTCCCCGTTTTAGTCAATCTCGTGTTGTCGTGTCTCTGCCATCTACTTTACAGGATATTTTAGCTGATGACGCTCGAGCAGCTGCTCGTGTTCTTCGTTTCATTACTTTGACTGGCTTGTCCAAAGACATCTAACTCTTTCACTTATTTTATCTGCATCTTTGTAAGAACTTTCTGGTGTCCCCCCCCCCCCCCTTGAGTTTTACTAGATTCTATGTGCTCTAACAATTGTGATTGGGCGCTAATGACCTCAGTAGTTGAGCGCCCTTAACCCCCCCCCCCCCAAAAAAAAAAAAACCGGGATGTTTCCTTTGAAAGGGCACGGCCGACTTCCTTCCCCATCCTTCCCTAATCCGATGAGACCGATGACCTCGCTGTCTGGTCTCCTTCCCCAAAGAACCGAACCGAACCTATGCTGACGGAATTAGTTTAGGAAATGAGACACTTAAAGTAGTAAAGGAGTTTTGCTATTTGGGGAGCAAAATAACTGATGATGGTCGAAGTAGAGAGGATATAAAATGTAGACTGGCAATGGCAAGGAAAGCATTTCTGAAGAAGAGAAATTTGTTAACATCGAGTATAGATTTAAGTGTTAGGAAGTCGTTTCTGGAAGTATTTGTATGGAGTGTAACCGTGTATGGAAGTGAAACATGGACGATAACCAGTTTGGACAAGAAGAGAATAGAAGCTTTCGAAATGTGGTGCTACAGAAGAATGCTGAAGATTAGATGGGTAGATCACGTAACTAATGAGGAGGTATTGAATAGAATTGGGGAGAAGAGAAGTTTGTGGCACAACTTGACTAGAAGAAGGGATCGGTTGGTAGGACATGTTCTGATACATCGAGGGATCACCAATTTAGTATTGGAGGGCAGCGTGGAGGGTAAAAATCGTAGAGGGAGACCAAGAGATGAATACACTAAGCAGATTCAGAAGGTTTTAGGTTGCAGTAGGTACTGGGAGATGAAGAAGCTTGCACAGGATAGAGTAGCATGGAAAGCTGCATCAAACCAGTCTCAGGACTGAAGACCACAACAACAACAACAACAACACAAGAAAGTCAGGTTATGAGAATGAATGCGTGAGTTTTAGCTGCCGGATGAAGAGAGAATTAAGCAAATAGTCTAGGAAAGTACGTCATATTGTGTTCCAGTTTACGATCTCGTCGCCAGGAAACGAACGTCACAAATGGAGTATTGTTTTCGTCTGTAGTTATTCCTTTGTTTGCCCGAACATGGGGAAAAAGGTCTTACCCTTCTGTTCGCGGCCCAGTGTCGGGTTAACTTCACCGTCTTACAACAAAGCGTAAGCCAATGATAGAATTTTTGTCTTTGTTACTAAATTATTTCTGATACTAATCTCTCGCTGAACAAACGGCTCTTCTCTCGAGATATTCGTTTGATTCATTCACTATTCTCTCTGTGTGTGTGTGTGTGGGGGGGGGGGGGGTCAGCTGTCTAGGTCAACTGTCAAACTGTCAGTCCGCTCGTAAGGAACAGGGGGGGAGAGAGAGAGAGGGGGGGGAGAAAGGGGGGGTAAGGAACGCAGCCTACTTGTCCTTTTGTCACTTTCCGTTTGTCACGCCTTTCATTATTACTTTGTGCTACAGTTGTTTGTGATTACGGCTGCAGAATGAAAATTTCATTCTGGATCTTCAGACTATTTCTAACAGCGAGTCGGAAAAATGAACACTTGAATCTTTCTGTACGATTCTGATTTCTCTTGTTTCGATCATCATTTCCCCTTATATAGGTTGGTGGCAATGAAATATTTCCACATTCGGGGGAGAAAATTTGTGATTTAAATGTCGTGAAAATATCTCACCATAACGAAAAAATTCTTTATTTTAATGATTGCCATCCCAACTCACTTATCATATCCATGACACGCTCTCCCCTATTTCGCGGTTATACAAAACGAAATGTCCTTCTTGAACTTTTTCGATGTTCTCTGTCAATCCAATCTGGCAATCTGGCACAGCAGCACTCCAAAAGAGGACGGACAAGTGTAGAGTAGGTGTCTCTTCAATAGATTAGTTGCACTTTCTAAGTGTTCTGCCAATAAAACGCAGTTTTAGGCTTGTTTTCTCCACAACATTATCTAGGTGATCGTTCCAATCCAAGTTGTTCGTAATTGTAATTCCTAGGTATTTAACTGAATTGACATCTTTTAGATTTGTGTGACTTACCGTATAACCTAAATTTAACGGATTCTTTTTATTGCTCGTGAGGATGACCTCGCACTTTTCATTATTTACGCTCAATTTCCACTTCTCACACCAAACACATATTTTGTCTAAATCATTTCGCATTTGGTTTTGATTTCTGATGGCTTTATTAGACTGTAAATGACAGCACCATCTATAGACAATCTAAGAAGGCTGTTCGGGCTGTTTCCTAAATCGTTTATATAGATTGGGAACAGCAGAGGGCCTACAACTCTTCCTTGGCGAACGCTGGAATCACTTCTGTTTTACACGATGATTTGCCGTATATTTACAAGACACGACAAGACAAGAAGACACGAATTCAGCCTCACAACTGAAGCGATACTCCAAAGGCATATAATTCGATTATAAGTCTCTTGTAAGGAACAGTGGCGAAAGCATTCTGGATCTCTATAAATGTGGAATAAATCTCAGATCTCATGTTCGTAGCACTTATTACTTTGTGCGAATGAAGAGCTAGTTGCGTTTCACGAGAACGACATTTCCTTAATTAGTTCTGACCGTCTGTCAATACACCGTTACCGTCGATTTAATTCAAAATGTTCGAACCCATTATATATTACAAAATACTCCTGCAAATCAACATCACTGATATGGTTCTTCAATTCATCGTATTACACCTGCTTCCGTTTTTGTGTACTGGTGTAACCTTTGCAGCTTTCCAGTCTTCAAGTAGGGATCTTCCGTCGAGCGAGCGGTTGTATATGGTTCCTAAGTAAGGGGCTATTCTATCAGTATACTCTGAAATGAACTTAATTGGAATACTGTATGGATCAGAAGACTCGCCTTTATTAATTTGTTTAAGCTGCTTCGCTACACCGAGGAAATCTACGTATAAGTTACTCATATTGACAGCTGTTTTTGATTCGAATTCTGGAATATTTTCTTCTTCTTCTTCTTCTTCGGTGAAGGAATTTCAGAAAACTGTGTTTAGTAACTCTGCTTTAGTGACACTGTCATCGGTAATATTACCATTGGTATCGAGCAGTGAAGGTATTGATTGTGTCTTGCCGGTGGTGTTCTTTGCATACTTCCAGAATACACTCCTGGAAATGGAAAAAAGAACACATTGACACCGGTGTGTCAGACCCACCATACTTGCTCCGGACACTGCGAGAGGGCTGTACAAGCAATGATCACACGCACGGCACAGCGGACACACCAGGAACCGCGGTGTTGGCCGTCGAATGGCGCTAGCTGCGCAGCATTTGTGCACCGCCGCCGTCAGTGTCAGCCAGTTTGCCGTGGCATACGGAGCTCCATCGCAGTCTTTAACACTGGTAGCATGCCGCGACAGCGTGGACGTGAACCGTATGTGCAGTTGACGGACTTTGAGCAAGGGCGTATAGTGGGCATGCGGGAGGCCGGGTGGACGTACCGCCGAATTGCTCAACACGTGAGGCGTGAGGTCTCCACAGTACATCGATGTTGTCGCCAGTGGTCGGCGGAAGGTGCACGTGCCCGTCGACCTGGGACCGGACCGCAGCAACGCACGGATGCATGCCAAGACCGTAGGATCCTACGCAGTGCCGTAGGGGACCGCACCGCCACTTCCCAGCAAATTAGGGACACTGTTGCTCCTGGGGTATCGGCGAGGACCATTCGCAACCGTCTCCATGAAGCTGGGCTACGGTCCCGCACACCGTTAGGCCGTCTTCCGCTCACGCCCCAACATCGTGCAGCCCGCCTCCAGTGGTGTCGCGACAGGCGTGAATGGAGGGACGAATGGAGACGTGTCGTCTTCAGCGATGAGAGTCGCTTCTGCCTTGGTGCCAATGATGGTCGTATGCGTGTTTGGCGCCGTGCAGGTGAGCGCCACAATCAGGACTGCATACGACCGAGGCACACAGGGCCAACACCCGGCATCATGGTGTGGGGAGCGATCTCCTACACTGGCCGTACACCACTGGTGATCGTCGAGGGGACACTGAATAGTGCACGGTACATCCAAACCGTCATCGAACCCATCGTTCTACCATTCCTAGACCGGCAAGGGAACTTGCTGTTCCAACAGGACAATGCACGTCCGCATGTATCCCGTGCCACCCAACGTGCTCTAGAAGGTGTAAGTCAACTACCCTGGCCAGCAAGATCTCCGGATCTGTCCCCCATTGAGCATGTTTGGGACTGGATGAAGCGTCGTCTCACGCGGTCTGCACGTCCAGCACGAACGCTGGTCCAACTGAGGCGCCAGGTGGAAATGGCATGGCAAGCCGTTCCACAGGACTACATCCAGCATCTCTACGATCGTCTCCATGGGAGAATAGCAGCCTGCATTGCTGCGAAAGGTGGATATACACTGTACTAGTGCCGACATTGTGCATGCTCTGTTGCCTGTGTCTATGTGCCTGTGGTTCTGTCAGTGTGATCATGTGATGTATCTGACCCCAGGAATGTGTCAATAAAGTTTCCCCTTCCTGGGACAATGAATTCACGGTGTTCTTATTTCAATTTCCAGGAGTGTATATTTGGATTCTTTACCAATTTCGAAACAGAGTTTCGTTGTGGAAGCTATTAAAAGTACCTAGCATTGAAGTCCGCGCTAAGTTTCGCGCTTCAGTAAAATATCGCCAATCTTGGAGATTTTGTGTTCTTTTAAATTTAGCAAGTCTTTTTTTTTTTTTTTTGCTTTTTCAACAGTGTTTTCACCTGCTTTTTTTGTACCGTTATGGATCAGTATCATATTTTATCAATTTATTCGGCATAAATGTCTCAATTGTCCCACATACTATTTCCTTCAATTTAAGCCACATCTGCTCTATGCGTACATAGTTGGGAAGTAGTGGAGACTGTCTCTTAGGTCGGCGCCAAGGGAAATTATATCTGCTTTTTAAAATAGATTTGCCTACATCTACATCATACTTCGCAAGCCACCTAACGGTTTGTGGCGGAGGGTACTTTTTGTACCACTGAGTCCTCCAACCCTGCTCCATTCGCGAATAGCGCGTGGGAGGAATGACTGTCTACAAGCCTCTGTATTGGCTCTAATTTCTCTAATTTTCTCCTCGTGGTCATTACGCGAGACGTAGTTGTAGGCGGGGGGGGGGGGGGGGGGGGGGGGGGGAGAGAGTAATATGATGTCCGACTCTTCCCGGAAAGTGTTCTCTCGAAATTTCAACAGTAAATCTCTCTGTAATGCATAACGCCTCTCTTATAACGGTTAATGTATATTGCGCTTACCATTGGTGGATTCTGGATGTTGCGGTGGTCAGTCTCACTGCAGCGACCTAGTGGACACTAATCCCTATATCAGTCATGATGCTCCCTATTAGCTCGGGATTATTTGTTGCTAAGAGGTCAAGTATGTTTTCGCAACCACTTATACTTCGAGTGGTCTCCCAACCTAATTGCTCAAAATAATTTTCGGAGAGAGCATTTAGTACAATTTCTGACGATATTTTATACCCAACACTGGTTCTGAACATGTATATTCGCCAGTATATCGACAGCAGATTGAAGTCACCACCAAGTATAATGTCATACGTGGGTACCTATTTGAGATGATACTGAAGTTTTCTTTGAACTATTCAGCAACTGAATGATCTGGGTCGGAGGGTCGGTACAAGGAACCAGTATATATTTATTCCGGTTGTCAGGTATAACCTCTATCCATACTAACTCACAGGAGCAGTCTATTCCAATTTCGTTACAAGATAAACTACTTCTAACAGCGACAAACACTCCGCCACCAACTGTATTTCATCTAATTCTTGCCCTGTATTATCAAAAGAAGAAATTAAGAAGCATACAGCTACAATTGTCACAGATATTGTATGTGTTGCGTTGTAGCTTAGCAGTTGGTTTTTCTTTAAAGAGATTCGTTCACAGTTTCACTACAATGATGTGTTTAAGGTATTTTGTGAAATGAATTACACCTTTTAAGCAACCAGAATGGCTATTAACGTTTCTTCCATTTCTTCTACTAATCAGCGCTTCAGAATAATTAGTGGGCACTTCCGTTTATCAAAACGTGCGCCCATTCGTTACTAACGACAGCATTGCAAATTGGCATTGGCCTGCTAGAAAAATAGATACAAACAGGTCTAGTTCGACTGCACCTGTCGAGTTAATATATCGTTTCGTGGCACGCAAGCGTGTCTTTTATAATTTGATGAAATGAAGTCATTGGTTTGTGGTTGTCAGAGGTGAGTTTTTGAACCGCCTCTTTACCTTCCAAATGTTAATAAATCGTAATCTTCAGATCCTACCATCACCCTGTAAATATCGGTAGCCGCAGTATCTCTCTGTCTGTCTCTCCTACAGTAGGAAACGGCTAACCTGATTCATGGCACCGAGGTCCATTTCCAGGTTGCCTATTTAACGGCTCCGGCGAGCGACGAAAATTTGATTTTCCATATTTCTAATAATTAATTATTGAATTTAAAAATTATAAAGCTGTCACAATATACTAATTAAGAAGTATTACGTTATATTCAAGGTTTAACATAGTAAGATAAATAATTACAATTATAAAATTTGTATGTGTCTTGAGGCAACGTATATCACCACGAGCAAATACTCGAACTGTATTCATACAGTATTTGAGAATGAGAGAACTTAACAACTTTCAACAAACTTTACACATAATTTCAAACCGTTACAAAACTTTTCCTCCACGAAATGATGAAAGGAAAAACATGTATAGCTTGCTACATTTACACTCTTCATAAGCAATAGAGTACAGGTGGTATGACGTCATAAACATTGAGATGTGGGAAAAACTAGCTTTTGCTTGAAACAGAGCTCAAGCTATTCAGACTATACTTGTCGAGTATTTGATAGTGAGAGCACTTAGCGATTTCCAACAAACTATAAATGTTATTTCAAATATTTCCGAAACTTTCTTTTCGCTTTTATGCTCAATATGAAATGCTTAACTCATTTGTAAAATAATCAGAACTGTGAAGCTGTGTTATACAAGTCATTTTGATTATTTAAAGACTGGGTGTTTACCGACATTCACTAGCAGATTACACTTGATCAACTAAGATAAATAAAAAGTAGCTAGTTTTAAACACCAGTATGTCACCACGGAATAATATGTTCGTTCTTTTTCGCAGCTCAGATTTTCTTGCGTTGCTTCTGAAAAGTGCTGTGCATTAGCAACTGCACAATTAAATTCTTCGGAGCAGTCTACTGCTTTACACAACCATTTCACGCAAACATCACTTCAACAGCGAAGAGGAGCGAACATCCCTGTAGGAAATTTTACTTTTACCTTCTTTAAATTTTGAACTTGGCAGGAATTCATTACCAACAATAATACAAATTGACATTTCTGCAAAGAGAGCTGTCTGTTAGTGCGAGGAGCTTTGGCTTGTGGCACACGTAGATGTGTGTGAATGCTTCACTGGTTCCTTATTTCTGCTTTAGTGACGCGCGAAATTCGGAGCACGCAGTAAATGAAATTCACGTAACTCAATTCGTTATGGGAAAAATTTGCCCAGGCCAAGTTTCTAGTTACTAGGGTTTTGACGGCCCTCTGTGCAATGAAAAACACAGAGATGGTAAGCGGTCCCTAAATGCAATAAACGAATAGATACCGAATAAATACTGCGTAAAAAATCTTTTGAATCTCTCTCGTCGTGTTGCTGGGCGGGTTAAGAGTTCTCTGTGATACCTTCCCGGCATTACACATAACACTATTATGACAGTCGACTGTTGTCCAAATGAGGTATACTGTTTTACGAAACTGCTCATCACATAAGAATATTTCTGTGGTCACGACACGTGCTGTAAGGTAGTTGCTGTGATTAGCTAGCAGTAGCTGACGGAAAAAAAGACACAAAGTGAAACATGGATGCTCCGTGGGAATTCGCGCCACATGGAAGAAGCTGTCAAGTGAACGCATCCGAGCGCAATCATAATTTGCGAGAGTCCGTTACGAATAGGGAGAACACGCGCGCGGCGGGCTGGTTGTTAGGGCGGAAGGGCACGCATAAATCGGGATGCTATCATCTTACAGCATCGCTGCTAATTTCAGCAAATTAAAACGCCCTGTCCCGCCAGAATTTATGGTCCTGGAGGTGTCCTTCGGTGTTTCCTGGCCGCCCAGCGCACGGGGACCGGTTCCGCGGAATTGCCCGAAAGAGCGCGGCGTTAGCATTCGTCGCGGACTGCGTGCAGCCCGACTGCTAAAGAGGAAGCGGAGTGAGGGGCGAACGGCAACTCTGGGGCGGGACCGTGCTGTGCTTCAGCAATCTCGCCTCAGGCCTCTGGTTCAGTTTGCTGCAGCAGAAAGTGGAATCTGAGGAATGGCTCCGGTGCGAACCCCTTAATTCCGAACATTGGTATGATCACTTACCGAAAATCTCATAAATAGCAGCGACGCGTCGGGAATCACAATGCCGATCGATACTGTGACATCGTCCAGAATTGTGGTGCCACACCAAAGTCGACAACGCGAATCGATACCACAGACATTAGCGAGAGCAACCAGTGGGAGGCACTCCAGAAGACCACGCCTTCCTCTCCGCATAGCAGCACTCTCACGCTGTCAGTGGAGCGTCGAGCACGCAAGAGGTCAGCCCAGTTCGAGACGTCAGTTATAGCATTAAACATCATCGTGCAGGACACTGACAGATAATGTTTCTGATGAAATGCACTTTCGTAAATGTTGCATTTTGTATTGCAAGAGAACAGTTCGTTAATCAGTTCATCAAACGAAGCTTTCATAGTCAATGACAGGTGTAGATTATAAAGCAACCAGATGGCAAAGAGCTGCGTCAAAGTTACGTAAATCTTTTAATCATTTGTGGAACAAAGTGAACTAATGTTTTATGTTTCCAGCATGAAATTTTCACTCTGCGGCGGCGTGTGCGGTGGTATGAATCTTCCTGTCAGATTAAAACTGTGTACTGGACCGAGACTCGAACTCTGGACCTTTGCCGATCAAAAGCTCCACCGCAACAAACACGCTGCAGTCGTCTCACCAATTTCCTGACAGTAGCACAATACACTTCACAGTTGATCGTTGCACCATCAGCAAGGAGAACCTCCACGAAGCTTGGGAGGTAGGAGACGAGGTACTGGCGGAAGTAAAGCTGTGAGGACAGGTCGTCACTAGTGTATGGGTAGCGCACTCGGTAGAGCACTTACAAGCAAAAGAGAGAGGTTCCGAGTTCGAGTCTCGTCCCGGCACAATGATGTAATCTTCCAGGATGTTTAATATTTCGTGTGTTCTAGTTTGATGACCTTCTCCCAAGCAATTAAAGAACCCACAGATATTGCCAAACGAAAGTAGTTTGGTGTGGTTACAACAGATACAAAGTTCTTCCTTGTTTCAATTTCTTTCTATCAACAAGTAACGTAATATTAGTAGGTAATAATGCCTTGTGCAGTACTTTCTTATTCAATCTGTACATTGAGCAAGCTGTGAGGGAAACCAAGAAGAATTTTGGAGAAGGGGTGTTCATGGAAAAAAAAATTGAGTTTTGTCAATGAGGCTGTAAAACTTGCAAGATCAGTCCTAAGGAATGGATAGGTTCTTGCAAAGAGCGTATGAAATGAACACTAACAAAATTAAAACCAGGGTAATGGATGAGGGAATTAGATTAGGAAATGAGACACTAAAGGTTCTACAAGAGTTTTGCTATTTGGACAGCAAATCACTGACGATGGCAGAATAGAGCGGATACGAAATGCAGACATAAATTTCAATGTTAGAAAATCTTTTCTGATTTTTCTGTAGTGTAACCGTGTACGTAAGTGAAACGAGGACGATAAACAGTTCAGACAAGACTAGAACATAAGTTTTTGGAAGATGGCGCTACAGAAGAATACCGAAAATTGGGTGGGTAGATTGAATACCTAACGAAGAGATACTAACTCGAATTTGGGAGAAAAGAGATCTATGACACATCTTGACTAAAGGAAGGGATCGGTCTGCAGTATGTGTCCTGAGGCCTCAAGGAATAGTGAATTTGGTAACTGACGGAAGTGTAAGGGATAGAATTTGTAGAAGGGAACCAAGATTTGACTACAGGAAGCAGTTTCAGATGGATGTTGGTTGCAGTAGTTATTCAGAGATGAGGAGACTTCTACAGGTTAGACTAAAGTGGAGATCTGCATCAAAACAGTGTTCCTATTACGTAAATTCGTATCAACTGGTTAACAATGTCTCATAAAACTGTATTGAAATAAGTAAGGTGCGTAAGATGAACCAAACGATTCACAATCCGCTTCACATTAAACTCAAAAGTGAAAGTTGAGTAGTAATATGTACCATAAGAGTCTATGAATCGTGTTATTTTTTGTCTCCCATAATTAATGTGTTTTTGAAGTCGACGAGGGTTAGTGCAGTTCAAATTATCTAAATCTCATAATAGAAAATGTTCCCCTTCACTGCTTCCTATACTCTCTTGCTGGCCGTATGTGCAAAATGCTTCTCATAGCAAAAGCCGTCTGAGAAACATCATTGAATTACGAAACAAAGTTAGTGGCAATGAGCGTTCATAAGAGCATACAAAATTCTCAGTGCAACTGCTTCAGCTGTGAACAGTCAGATATTTTACTAGTGGCTGGAATGTGTGCAGGATCATACAGTTGAGGATTTTACGCTGTTGGCTTACGTTACGTGGGTGTGTTGGTTGAACTTGTTTCTAATCGAGAATTTTGATGTGCACCACGAAATACGGTGTTCAACAACGTGGTACCGAAAAACATCGAGAGATTGTAGAGGGTGCCTTGAGGATAGGAACCCATGTCTGGAAACGTCTTCCAACAATACTAGAGAGCGTTGAAGTTAAAGTGGCCAACGCATGCCACTAAGCTACCCGTTTGGTAGCAAACCCGAGATTGTACGTTGACGGGCAACGATCGGAACCTGGTAGCATTCAGTTCGTTATATCGCGTTGAACGCGTCGATGTCTGCCGTAATGACACTGCTAGCGATTCGGCAGCGAAGAAACTCTCATTTGCCGCCGAAGAGGTAGTCTATTGGCAAGACGTTGGCTCCTATAACCCCTACGCTCTGTTGTGTCATTCGGTGATGTTTGCTGCCATGGATTCCTGCCCTCAGTTTGTTCCTCACGACCTTCTCAAACCGCACCCCGCACCCCATAACAGCACCCCATGCTTTGAAGATGCCACAGAGCTTGTAAGTGCTTGAGGATAAGTGTATTTGACGGATTTTTAGCTCCTACCAGAACGCCTTCTTGCAGTTTGCGTATTTTCAGACATTTAAACCGACCGTCAAACAGCAGATGTGTATTTGACCAGTCAGTTGCGAGCAAGCAGTGTTTAGTGGACTTGCGGCCTTAGTGCGTTAACATTGTTGTGTCTCAAATCGTAATATAGCAACGAATTGAAGATCACTAAATCAAGTGTTCAATACACTCTACAAAATGATTTCAAGAAGAGAAAAGTGCGTGCACAGTATGTCCCACGCACCTTGAATCCCGAACAAAAAGAACCTCAAGTGGACCCCTGCCGCGACTTTACTGAAGTTCAAAAAGCGGACATTTCTTTTGTAGAACAAATCATCACGGGTGATCTTGCAGCTCTCGAAGAATGAAATTACAGTGAAATACAGACCTGTGTAGCTGCTTATAGGCGTTGATAAATATCAACGGGGACAGTTGAAAATGTATGCACCAACCGGGACTGGAACCCGGGATCTCCTGCTTACATGGCAGACGCTCTGTCCGACTGAGCCCTCGAGGACAGAGAGAACAGTGCGGCTGCAGGTACTTGTCTCTGGCAACCTCCCTACGAGACCCACATTTCCAGCTTATTGTCAACACACTACATTTGTAGTGCCCCTGCAAACGACAAAGTAGAGAGCGGGTCTCAGATGGGTCGCCAAGACAGAGGAAGTTGCGAAGGTTGTATAATATCATAAAGAAGGACGTTTCTGGTAGTTTCACATGATTTTAGGAACATCCTGTACGTTGTACTCAAGTGGGAGGAGACTACGTAGAACATCTGATTCATTAAAACCACCGTCTTGACTTTTCATTGTTTTTGTATTTGTCCAGTCTGGGAACCCTTTGGACTGACGGGGTGTAATGAAAGACTGGGTAAATACTTTTCTGTTCCATTTCTTGCTTGAAGCTGGAAAAGGGAAAAGAGCGTAAGGACTTCAGTAAGTGGAAGAAGAATTACTTCTCAACTGTTCGTGTGGTATATGCAGTTCTCTCAGGGCATGTAGTTCAGCTACGAAAGAGATAGCTTATGAAACCCTCGTTAAATCTGTACTGTAATGAGTGGCAGCTCTTTTTACAAGTATATACGGGTAATAACAAGAAGCGACATGAGATGGACCATCACCTAAATATTAGGAGAGGCAGATGGGAGCCACAGATGTTTTTGGAATGATTCGAGGAAAATCCAATGAATCTGTAAAGGAAACCGCTACTGCGACCAGTTCTAGAGTATTGTTTCAATGCAAGAAGTCATTATCAAGCAGGTGTGACAGTACACGAGAAACGGGTTAAGAGCCACGTTGCTAGCACCTTAACAGGTTGGTATAGGCCATACGAAAATGTAGAAGTAAGATCCGAGGAACTTAAATGTAGAACCGTGGAAGAAAAACGACGAAAGTGCGACAGCCATTTTGACTTGGTGTGGAGTGAACGGTTGTCCTTCACTTTCCCAGTTGTGTTTTTAAACCTTTTGGTTAATTTCAAGGCAAGATAAGCTGTTAATTGTTAATTGAACGTCCTGCAATAACATGCAGTCTTAAAGTGCTTGCCATTCGCTTTACGTTAGTCACATAATACGTTTGAATCCGTGAGTTATGCTCTATAATAGTCGTTAACCGGAAATGGGGTAGGATGGGATAGGGTCCTGTTTTGCAGCCGGCCGCTGTGACCGAGCACTTCTAGGCGCTTCAGTCCGGAACCGCACTGCTGCTCCGGTCACAGGTTCGAATCTGCCTCGGGCATGGATGTGTGTGATGTCCTCAGGTTAGCTAGCTTTAAGTAGTTCTAAGTCTAGGGGACTGATGGCCTCAGATGTTAAGTCCCATAGTGCTTAGAGCCATTTGAACCATTTTGAACCTGTTCTGTGCAGTCATTTTTTGATGTGAGTAGATTTAAAACTATACAATTTTTTTCCTTGCTTTTCCAGATACTGCGAATTTACATTACAAAAAATTGATCGACAATAGTGGGATATTAAAACAATGGAAATGACAATTGTAGCCTTTTTATCTTTGAAATGGGAGTCTTAAAAGCATGTAAGCAATTTAACATAACCGAATCAACGTTGGAAAAATACGTTCGTAAAGCTAAGAATAATCTCAAAGATAGAGTTGAAAAACTAGATGGAAAGTTTGGAAATTTGTTCACTGCACAGCTAGATGATGAGCTGGTAGTATACCTGTAGTCAATGGAGAGCAGACTCTTTAGTCCAACGATGAAATATTGTCAGATCATTAGCCAATCAACTAGCAGAAATAAATAGCTTCCTACACAGATTTGACAAAGAAACTTGTCTAGCTGGGCAGAACTGGTTTATAGAATTTATTACTAGGCATCCTATATATCTATTCACAGACCAGAAAATACATTTGGTGCACGAGTGATGGAATTCAATAAAGTAACAATAACATTGACTTGATATTGAGCATTAAAAATAATTGCTCATTTTTGAAATGACATTACAATATTTTCTTCTTGTTAACGATTTTGTTAGACATTCCATATTCCTTAGTCTTAATTGTTCATGAAACTAGTCTATGTCTTACTTTTAAGACGATATTCCCAATAATTTTAACGTTCATACAAAAATTACACAAACAGTGCCTTATCCCATTCTGCTCCGTGGGTGGGGCACAATGAGAAATATGCAGTCATTTCTTTGAAAGAAATATATGACAAAGTTTTAAGTGATTTGCAAGTAAGGTACGTTAGGCTGTACTACATGGCATCCAACTGAAGTACTTGCGCCAGGCCGGTGTGCCATATGATATTATTATTTTTAGTTTTCAGTGTACAGGGGCTTGCGAAGTATATATGTTGATGCAGGTGTAGGAGATAGTATGTAATCGAATAGTTCTAATGAGAAGTCCGGTATAACGGTGAAACGTGTTCATCCTAATTGGTGTCGTTTCTGAGGTGTGCATTTCCTCTGAAGCCAGTATAGTACAGTTCTTAGTTATTTTTTAACCGTAGAAAAATATCAAAAATTGTAATTACATCTTGCACAACATCAACTGTTTTAACAGAAAATTCTACGAATTACAAACAAGTGAGTTTGTCTAAGGGATAAGGTGAGCACGCGAAAACTCAACGAACTGTCGCACGTTTTCAGTGGACTCACTCAATAGGCAACCCGTGTGTTTATTTTAGATTAAATTATTGAAAAAATCAGCATGATCAATAATATGGTGCAAGTGCACGTAAGCTGACGAGTCGGTTCAATGATAGAAATAGTTTTTAGGTGTAATGTAGCTAAACGTCAATAAGGACAAAATTCAAAAATACAGTCTGTCGTTACGAAAGCAACATTCACAGACATAGTAGTATTTGTGAAGGACTTCTCTCATTTCCCCAAAACGACGAGAGTAGCACCTGGGGCTGCCGTTAGTGAACTCTTGACTTCCCGACCTTTCCCCCTTTATGTGCCCCCGGTTAACGCGGGGTACGCTACGAAATTTCCAGATTTGCAAACAGAGCAAATAGTGCTTGCCAGCCGAACTGTTTTCCATGCTTCAGTCACGAAACCATTATTCAGAAAGTTCTGCACGTAATTCCCCCTCTTCCAGACCTGTGTTAAATTCTCTTTTAACTAAGGACATGGTACATGCCCACTAGAGCAATGGTCCTCGACAGTTGGCATGAGGTAAAGGCCACTTTTAGACGTCTTGTTTCCTGCTTGAAAGTCTAACGACAGACAGGTACGAGTAAATTTATGGACTTTGTTAAGAAGCTGTCTTTCCGCACTCTTAGTGACTCAAGTTTGCTAGGCTTCATTGCAAATTCTGATAAGTTAAAAATAAAGGCACTCGAATTTCTTATTTGTTAATTAAAATTAGAAATAGTTTATCACCATTGTGTAGGTAGTTTTCCTAACTAAAGTGAAGTTCAAATGATTTAACTGTCACAGTAATGAAAACAAGTCATTTTCGACAACACGACGCAGTCAATAAAACTGTTTTTATTCGAATCATCATATACATTACAAATTCACGTTGTGAACGTGACAGCTGATTCAAAAAGAAAATAAATTGAATTGAATGTACA
This sequence comes from Schistocerca nitens, assembly GCF_023898315.1. Lineage (NCBI taxonomy): Eukaryota > Metazoa > Arthropoda > Insecta > Orthoptera > Acrididae > Schistocerca > Schistocerca nitens. The sequence continues at coordinate 373,729,110 of NC_064614.1, read as the reverse complement.
TCACGAAACAGTATGTACTTGTCCGCAGCTCGTGGTCGTGCGGTAGCGTTCTTGCTTCCCGCGCCCGGGTTCCCGGTTCCGATTCCCGGCGGGATCAGGGATTTTCTCTGCCTCGTGATGACTGGGTGTTGTGTGATGTCCTTAGGTTAGTTAGGTTTAAGTAATTCTAAGTTCTAGGGGACTGATGACCATAGATGTTAAGTCCCATAGTGCTCAGAGCCATTTGAACCATTTTTGTATGTACTTCTTAATCATCGCTCTGGCCTGAGAGACCATATACGTTCCCTACATTCCTTCACTAATCATTTGTGTTCATGACTTTTGTGGCCTGTTCTCTTTTTCTCAGGCCCGTCGCCTCCGTATCCCCGTTGATATCATTCTTTCATCTTGTCCGTGGCCTTCCTTAGCCCCTTCTGCCTTCCACAGATCTCGAGAATACTACTCGTTGTAGTCTTTCCTCTTCCATCGTAATTGGTTACCCTGACCTCATCAATCTTCTTTTCTTCATTCTTCGGACAATATGAGTTTGTCAGTACGGGTGTGGCAGTTCCTGGTTTTTCAATATCCTCCATTCCTATAATTGCTGTCCCTTTTGGGGCCAAATATTCCCTAATATCTTTTTCTTGAAGACTAGCAACTTTTGTTTATTTTTTTTAACGTAAATATTTCGGAGCCATACAGGGCTACTCTGGTATAGTCCGATTTGAAAACTTCTCGAAATTGTTCTTTAATTAATATAAACTTCCATTTTATTCTACTCACTAAAAATGCTTCCTCAATATTTAAGTGTCTCTCTTCGTTTAAAGGCTACTTCAACAACAGTCAGTGGAGTACCGTCATTGGCTGCTTTGCTGACGACAATGTAAGGAACCAGGAAAGAAGATTCAGGTTTGACGTCCCATCGACAAAGATGCCATTGGAGACGGAGAACAAGCTTAGATTCTTTCAAGGTTGGAGAAGGAAATTGGGCGTGTCCTTTCGAAGCACCCATCCCATCATTTGCCTGGTGCTATTTAGGAAAATTTCGGAAAACATAAATGAGGATGGCCCGACGCAGGTTTGAACCATCGTCCTCCCGAATACGAGTCCAGTGACTTAACACGATAATGTACTCAGTTTTCTCGTCAATAACTTGTAAAACATTTTTCCTCGCAGTATTTCTATAAAATCGTCATATTTTCCGTTTCCCGCGTTTCTTAGTTCCTTCAAAATTCATGGAGTTATGTCTGTGCAACAAAATGAAAAGCAGTTTGTTTTTTGCCGTAAGCGCTTCGCTTCTTTTATTTATGAAGCATCTTCAGTGGCCTGTAATACATATTTATTTTTATAAATACAGTAAATATATTATGTGGTAGGTACAATAGGTTACTATGTTACATTCTGTCTAGTTTTTTAGATTATAAATAACTTTAGTAGCACAAACTTCGTGAAATTAAATTATGGTTTCATGTAACGATTTCTAGTAGTGTTAGTTCATGTGTGTGGTCCTGGAGATGTGTTCATTCGGTCGGCATGCTCCAACTGGCCGATTCCCGGAGATTTTCCAGCCACATTTACTACAACTCACCAGTCGCACCTTTCATTTTGTGAACAACATGTGTGTCTTTACAGTGTGTAGTGTTACAAATTGTTGGTGTGTGTGTGTGTGTGTGTGTGTGTGTGTGTGTGTGTGTGTGTGTGTGTGTGTCTTTCTTCTTTTGCTTGTGTTATATGTTTGGTTTGATACTTTTTATTTTGTGTGTGTGTGTACTTTATTATGTGTAAATGTGTCGTTCCGTGTGAGAGCTTTCGTTTTTTTTATTCTTTTCTTTTTTTATTCTTTTCTTTTTTTCTTCTTTTTTAGAGGAGGAGAGGAAGAATCATGAGTTATTTACTCCGATAAAAATATTCAGTTCACCATGGAAAAAGAAACACAAAAGCAAATACATTTCTTCGATATAACAATAAGGAGAGACAGCTATAATCACACATTTAACATCTTCAGAAAGCCAATAGCCACAGATACAATTATACATGCTTCATCCAGCCGCCTGCAAAACCAAAAATTAGCAGCCCTATGACCCATGTTCACATGTTACATAGACTAAATAATATCGCACCACTCAGCAAAGAAAACTACGAAAAAGAATACAAACAATACAACTTTTAGCCGCAACACCCCCATAACACAAAGACTCAACCAAATAATCAAAACACAACTAAAGAAAAATGAAAAAGAACAGAGAACACGAACACCAAAGTATCCCATATGCCCTACAGCGCATACTAAAACGCAGAGCAGTAAGTCAGTAACACTCATGACATGAATAACAGAAAAAAATGGCACACTTAAAAATACAAACACACATCAGCACAAAGGATAACAAATATGTTAAAAAATAGGATAAAACATTGCTGGGCCGGCCGGGGTGGCCGTGCGGTTCTAGGTGCTACAGTCTGGAACTGCGCGACCGCTACGGTCGCTGGTTCGAATCCTGCCTCTGGCATGCACGTGTGTGATGTCCTTAGATTAGTTAGGTTTAATTAGTTCTAAGTTCTAGGGGACTGATGACCTCAGAAGTTAAGTCGCATAGTGCTCAGAACCATTTGAACCATTTTTTTAACACATTGCTTACAGAACAAGCAACGTATCCCAATCACATTTACAGACAACAACAGACAAACCAGATAAATATCATGGAGCAGGTATATACCAGTTATAATGCCAAGAATGTGAATCAGTATATCTGGGGATGAGAGGCAGGAATTTCAAAACTAGGTATAAATAACATATAAGAAACTGGAAGTATGAAAATAGCCATTCTACCTTTGCCGAGCACCTGATAAAACGTGGACATGAACAATCCAACAGGGAACAAGACATGAAAATTATTGGAGTAAACAATCACAACAAAAAGCTTTTGGCATTTACAAGGAAACTTTCACATACATAGTCTTTGCAATGAAAAAGAAAGTAATTAATGACCAATCAATATAAGCAATAACTCTCTGTTTATGTTAGCCAGTATAACAATAAGAAACAGAAACACAACCAAAGTAAATAATTGATGAATCTTCCTCTCTCCCTCTTCTCCCTTCCCTCCTCATTCGCTCACACACACACACACACACACACACACACACACACACACACACACACACACACGAGCGCGCGCACTTGGGCACAAAACGAATGAGAAATATCAAACCACATCCACAACACAGACAAAAGACGAAAGAAAACACACAGCGACTGTTGGCAACACTACACACTGAAAGGCACACATGTTGATCACGAAATGAGAAGTGCAAGTGGTGTGTGATGATAAATGTGGATGATCGTATCTTTGGTTTGAGGGGCGCTCAACTGTGCGGTCATCAGCGCCTGTACGAAGTACCAATTTTTACACAGTTCAATTATTTTGCACAGTCCAATCTAGCCACTGTCATGAATGGTGGTGGTGGTGGTGGTGGTGGTGGTGGTGGTGGTGGTGATGATGATGATAATGATGATGAAATAATGAGGACAACAAACACCCAGTCCCCGGGCAGAGAAAATCCCCATCTCAGCCGGGAATCGAAACTGGGACCCCGTGATCCAGAGGTAGCAACGCTAGCCACTAGACCACATTAATGTGGACGAAAGAACGCCGGAAATCGGCCAGCTGGAGCATGGGGACCAAATAACACATCTTCAGGACAACACATTTGGTCTATCATCACTGGAACAGTAAGTAACACCAAACGAGAATTTAATCTCACGAAATATGTGCTACAAAAGTTGTTTATAATTAATGAAAAAGAAAAACAAGACAAAATTAAACTTAGTAACATATTCTAATTACTACGTAATGCACTCATTGTATTTATAAAAATAAAAATGTATTACAGGCCACTGAAGATGCTGCATAAATAAAAGAAGCGAAGCTCGTATGGAAAAAACAAACTGCCTTTCATTTAATTGCATAGACGGAACACACCTCCAAAAATTTCTGTAAGAACTTGTCATGAGCTGCAAGGCTTATTTGCAACCTCTTATTAGAACAACATCGTCCACATATGCAAGCCCAGTTTTTGCTGTTCTCTCTCTGTCTTCTCTAAAGTTACATTAAAAAGTATTGGAAACAATGCGTCTCCTTGGCTAAGGTCAATTCTGACATCAAAATGCTCTGACATTCATGGCTTGTAATGTGTAGACCGCCATAGATCAATTTAAAGCGTTACTTCGGACAGAGTACGAATCTAGGAATATACTACGACTCCCTACGTTCAGTCCCATAGGGATTGCGATGACTGGACTAGACTAATTACAGTGGGCGCAGAGGCGTTCAAGGAATCACTCTTCCCGGGCTCTGGGCGTGAATGTAACAGGAAAAAGCCCCCATAATTATTACAATGGGCAATGGCAGCAGACGCCCGACGCGAGTACCTTTGCTAACAGCACATCTCCCGGAGCGTCTCTCCTCGGCTCGCGACCATATCGGTTGGACGTTAGATGACTGGAAAACCGTAGCCTGGTCAGACGAATCCCTATTTCAGTTGGTAAGAGCTGTTGTCAGAGTTAGTGTGGCTGACCCCTCGAAGCCACGTACCCAAGTTGTCAACAAGGACCTGTGCAAGCTGGTGGCGGCTCCATAATGGTGTGGGCAGTGCGTACGTGGAATGAACTGGGTCGTCTAGTCCAAGTGAACCGATCATTGACTGAAAATGGTTGTGTTCGGCTATTTGGAGACAGTTTGTATCCATTCAACGATGGAATTTTTATGGATAACAATGCACCATATCACTGGGTCACAACTGTTCGTGACTGGTTTAGAGAACATTCTGGACAACTCGAAAGAATGATTTGGCCATCTAGATCGCCGTACATGAATCCTGTCGAACATTTATGGGACGTAATCGTGAAGTCAGTTAGTGCACAAAATCCTGCATCAGCAACACTTTAGCAGTTATAGACTGGCAGCATGGCTCAGTATTTCTGCACGGGACTTCTAAGACTTGCTGACTCCATGGCGCGTCAAGTTGGTGCACTACGCCGCGAAAAAGGAGGTCCGACACGATATTAGGAGGTATCGCATTACTTTTGTCACTTCAGTATATGACACTTGCCTCTGTTTCACACTACTCTTATATTGCTCCTCTTAATATTACCAGTACGTCTATATCTACATCGATACTCTGGAAGCTATGGCAGGTGCTTGGCCGAGGGTACCCTATACCACTACTTGTCATTCCCTTTCCTGTTTCACTCGCAAATAGAGCGAGGGAAGAACGACTGCCCGTATGCCTTCGTGTAGGCCCTAATTTCTACTGTCTTATCTTCGTGGTCCTTACGTGCAGTATATGTTGGCGGCAGTAGAATCTTTGGGCAGTCAGCGTCAAATGCCGGTACTCTAAATTTTCTATAAAAAGTTTTTCTCGAAAAGAACATAGCCTTCCCTCCAGGGATTCTCATTTGAGTTCCCGAAATATCTCCGTAACACTTGCGTGTTGTTCGAACCTACCGGTAACAAATCTCTGAAATGCTTCGATGTCTTCCTTCAATCCGACCTGGTACAGATCCCAAACACTCGAGCACTACTCAAGAATATATCGCACCAGCATCTTATATGCGGTCTTCTTTACAGGTGAACCACTCTTTCCCAAAATTCTTCCAATAAACCGTAGGTCCCGCGTAATGCTGCCTAGTCTTCGGAATCATTTCAGGAGTCTCTCTCTCTCTCTCTCTCTCTCTCTCTCTCTCTCTCTCTCTCTCTCAGTCACACACACACACACACACACACACACACACACACTCACTCACACACTTACACTTAGCAGAGCGGAGACTAAAGCTGCACCTGTAGCGACATGGCTGTCAACAGGACGTTAAACCCAGACGAAGAAAGAAAAGACATCGGTCGCTCCTGCAGCTTCTCTCCCAGGGCAGACGTTGGCGCCTTACCGCCGGTGACGTAAAGCCGGATGGGCTGAGGGCTCGGCAATGTCCGCTGCGCGGTGCGGCGTTATAAATGCAATTCTGCGCGCCGCGCCGCCGCTGCTGCCGCCGCGGGCACTAAATCTCTGGTCCCGGGAGCCCCGGCCGCCCGCGCTCGCCAGGTGCCACGCCAGGGCTGCCTGCCCGCCCCTCCTCCTCTCTTACTCTTTTCCGCCAGCCCAGAAATTATTCAGACGCCTTCGCCGGTGGAGAGAACTGCTATGGCTTTTTCCACTTTCATTCCCGGTGGCAAATCTAATCACGGGAAAGCTCCAGCGTGATAATACGGAGACGGGCCAGTTACTCCTGCCGAGGAGAGAACAAAAGAAAATTTCCTCTTCGGACAACGTGCCGTGTAACAACCAACTATATTTCAAGACGGAAGTCGTTTCGTGTTTCTGTTCTGTTCCGGCGCCAACGCCGCTGAACCAAAGTGGACAGATGCGACTGAGAGAATCGGACGCGTGCTACATGTTACTGGAGTATCTCGTCATGAGATATCCACCATGAATGACAAGAAACGTCGCTCATCCCGAAGCAAATGTACATATTCGCCGTGTTTATGCAGGGAACGTGTCGTTGAAGCGGCGCCCTTAGTTTAAATTTACCTATTTGTAATGTGTCTTTGTTATTCTACTTTCATGAACTAATAGAAACTGTGTTTTCTTCGTACGAAAGCTATTACTGTTACCTCTATCTACATTATAGTAGTTTTTAAGTGTTGTATAAATTTACGACTTATTCTAACAAGTATGTTGCTATGAACATGTGTAAAATATGGAGATGTCCTGTTTATATGCAATACGTGACTTTGTGGTCCTAAACTTGCCAGGATAAATAAGATAATAAAATAAATAAATACTGAATGGCTCTGAGCACTATGGGACTCAACTGCTGTGGTCATAAGTCCCCTAGAACTTAGAACTACTTAAACCTAACTAACCTAAGGACAGCACACAACTCCCAGCCATCACGAGGCAGAGAAAATCCCTGACCCCGCCGGGAATCGAACCCGGGAACCCGGGCGTGGGAATAAATACTGAGATACTGAGACTCTTCCTCAGATAGCCACACCGACCAATCCTCTGCAGAAAGAAAAAAAAGAGAGAAAACTAGGTAGGTTCCCGGAACTTAGCATGTATATACAAAAATAAAACATAGATTCCGTGATCTATAGGTTAGCATATAGTTCTATAATTATTATTGTTCTGTCGTTTGACGTTTCTCTATACGATATAGCTCAATAATGCAACAAATGGTTTTTGACAACCAGGCGACAGTGTTAGCAGTCATTGCTGAAAATCCCTCAAACCTGTGTTTTTCAACCATTTTGAATACGCGACCCCTTTCCAAGTAAAAATATTCTGGCGACCCCCAGAACCATAAATATGTCAGCGATTTCAAAGGCAACGTATTTAATTTTCTTTTAAATGCCCTTTCATAAATAGTTCTCGTTCCGTGTGATCATTTTTATCACAGCAGGTGATTGGCTCGTAAACTAAGTTGTTAGTAATACACAAGACGCTGCCACTGCGCCGCCGTTCCAGCCCGAAAGTTAATGTGGTTCTTTCCATCACCCTGCTAACCTCCCCGAGGTAAACATTATCTGTACGAGACTTAGTGACTCTCGCCGCCCTAGTTCCATTCCGCAGAAGTGGGAAGAGATCGTTATACATAGCGTTGCTTCTCACTGCTGCAAGTGTTAGCGCATATGAACTCTTCAACGGATTTAAATTAAATTCGTATTCATTATTATTAATAAGTACCAGACGTGAACGAGAGCGAATTTTCAAGGTGCTTTCACAAAACCTTGTCACTTCCATGTGACATTTATACCATAGCAGATGATCGTCATGAAACATACGTTACCAACCATGTTGCAACTGATTTCTCCTGCGACCGCGACACGCTGAGCAAGGCTCCCGTTTCGGCACTAATTTCAAGTTTCAAAACAGCTCACAGTCCGCTGTAGAGTGAAATACTTATTTTGGAATCTAAAAGCCTGCACCAATGAACCACATCAATGAACCACACTTTCTTGAAAATTATTACTCTCTTGTGGAAAACCTCACTTAGGTGACCAGTCCACGCCTAGCTGAAGACTTCAGATTTAAAATGGGAACTTAATTACACTTTGTGTTTTCATTATAAGCGAGAAAATTGGTTTTAGTATCCCTAAGTGTATCACATAGAGGGTGTAAGGTTTATAAGTTCAGATATTTCCATATGTTGTAACTTGTATGTACACACATCAATGCGTTCAATTTTTGTGTGAAACAGTATTCTCACGAATATGTCAAAATCTTTATAATCTTATTTTTCTGCTTGGTTGCAACTGCATCACTAAGTGGACTACGCCTGTCAGTTTAGACTGACCGTTTTTCATCCGCATGTCCGCACTACATCATCTGACCTGCTGCTCAGGGGACAATAAATAATAATGACGTCTTCTTGCCACGCATACTTGGAGGTACTAACCAACCAAAAATGTGACTTGTAATAACTATAATTATTAATCTTCAAATTATCTAAATACTGAAGTAATGTTGTTCAGTACACTGTTCTCAGTCAATGACAGAAATGTCTGCACTTGTACCCATTACATTCTGTATTTGGACATATTTTACGCAGTGAAACTGAACAGACAGACTTAAAAAATGACATGATGTTTCTATTAAGTTCGTCATTGCCCATTTACGTGTACATTAGTATAGGAAATCATGTTGCATAAAGCTTTCTGTGAGTGACCATTACACAGAGATACATTACGTGTAAACACACGTTAAGAAATGTGAAATAGTGATTAAAGTAGGCATATTCGAAGGGTAGTGTGGTAACAAATGTCTTACGATTTATTTGTAAATTTCTCCAACCTGCCTGACAGTTGTACAGTTGTTTGTACTTTTGAATGCTGGAAACCAAAATCCTCTAGAAGTGTGCCATTTACACCGTATGGTAAGTGCTGAAGTAGACGGCGTGTGTTTCTGTGGAAAGTACTCAGAAAATATGTGTTGGCTGTTGATATCTCAGCAATTCACACATAACTCAACTCTTTGGCAGAGGATTCATAGAATTACTTTGAGACTATCTGTCGGCCGTTCTGTTCTCAACTACCACGTGAGAAAAATGAACACCTAAATCTTACCTTGCAAATTCTGATTTCTCTTCTTTTATGAAGCTGGTCGTTTCTCCCTTATGTAAGTGGGAGCCAGGAAAATAGTTTGGCATTCGGAGGAGAAAGTTTGTAACCGGAATGTCGGAAAACGCAACGAAATACGTATTTGTTCCAATGATTGTCTCCCCAACTCGCTAATCATATCCTTGACACTTTCTAACATATTTCGCGAATTAATGAGTTATCCTTCTTCAAAAAAATTTCGTATGTAAGATACACGACTTGCACACAGTTTTCTCAGTTATGTATTGTTTCAAACAAATGAAGATAACATGTCCTCCATATGTAGGTATTTTACTTTCCCGATGGCTAATAACAAGTGTGCACGCTTTAGTGGCTTGGGCTTTGACATGTGATATGTGTAAATGTACATTGTTTTTGACGGTGGAGAATGTTCGCTTATTCCCTGTAATGGAGACTGGAGAGAGGTGACATGATGTTAGCACGTCCGTAGGTAAAAATGTTAATGAGCTGCGCGGTCTCACACTTTTATAACAGGTACAAGTAAGTAGTAATAAATCTCTAATACTAACAGACGACTGATATTAAAACAGAAACTTCCACAAATAAATACACGACAATAATGAACTAAGGATGGATACGCCTTTTTTGCATGAACACAATTATTGCTTTGCTTTAGAACCCAAACATGTCACCACAGCTGTGGCATCGTCGATAGCTTTTTTCTTTTATTTTTCCGAAATACATAAATACCGATTACATCTAGGTTAGGAAGCATGTTAAATCGGATTTTGTTGCTATTTAAATTACATATATACTTTACATACTATTTTATAATGTGTCTGTCCTGTGGCTGCCAACCGAAATCAGCTTCAGATCTAAATTAATGGTTCAAATGGTTCAAAGGGCTCTAAGCACTATGGGACTTAACATCTGAGGTCATCAGGCCCCTTGACTTAGAACTTTAAACCTAACTAACCTATGGACAACACACACATCCATGTCCGAGGCAGGATTCGAACCTGCGACCGTAGCAGCAGCGCGGTTCCGGAGTGAAGCGCCTAGAACCGCTCGGCCACAGAGGCCGGCTCTAAATTAGTCCACCATGTCAACTGCAAACATAAGAAATGTTAAGATATCATCTGCAGTTAATTTTTGTCTGTAATCTAACTTTTAAAATACGTATTCCGGTAAAAAAAAAACAAAATAACAAAAACCTCTTCGGCACACACATACAAACCAGCCACAGCTCAGAACATGCCAAACACAACAATGGTACGGCCAAAAAGGGGCATGAGCCACGTTTACGATCGGAATTCGTATTTTAAATGTTACATTATAGATTAAAATGGAATGCGGACGATATCCTAACATCCCTTATGTTTGCAGATGATATAGCATAATAATTTAGGCATATGACTGGTTTTGGTTGGCAGCCACAGAACACACACACTGTAAAATAAACGGTAAAGTACATATGTAATGTTGTGTCGATTCCCTAAGGTCTCGACACAATGAGTGGCTAGGTGCACGCGAAACTAACGCAGACGGGCGTAAATTCTGAAACAGGAGACTGGATGAAAACTATAAAGAAAAGAAGAGAGATTTTAATATACTTAACTTTAATGTAGTCTTGTTCTTGTTGAAATACATCTCTTGCATAGTAGTAAGCAATTAGCAATGATACACATGGCGCCTTGCTAGGTAGTAGCGATGGACTAGCTGAAGGCTATTTAATCTGTCTCTCGGCAAATGAGAGGAATACTTGGTAGGTCTTGTCGCAAGCTATGTCGTCCGTACAACTGGGGCGAGGTCATGTCCGTGTCTTGTGACCTGCCATGTGGTGGCGCTAGGATTGCGAGTACACAGTGGCGACACGCGGGTCCGACATGTACTACAGGACCGCGGCCGATTTAAGTTACCACCTAGCAAGTGTGGTGTCTAGCGGTGACACCACATGTAATTTAAATAACAACAAAATCTGGTGCAATATGTTTCCTAACCTAGATGTAATCTGTATGTATGTATTTCAGAAAAATAAAGAGCCCACTGAGAATGCCACAAGGTGTGGTGGAACATGTTTGAGTATTAAAGCAGATCACTAATTGCGTATTTGCAAAAAAAGTGGACCTATCCTTAATGCGCTGCTATTTTCTGCAAGCATGGGAACCGAGCTCCAAATTCCAATATGATAAACATACGACAATACGTGGCACGGAGGGCCCTCAGAATTTGAATGGAGATTTTAGTCGCTGATTCCAAAATTATACATTGTTTTTCATCTGGCTACCAACGAAGGAAATAAACAACATTCTTTGTCTGGCGTAGTGCAGACATTACCTTTACGACCGATACAGTATACGTGTCCACAAAAATGCCAGAATAACAAATCTCAGAAACATGCGGCCATTGACGTCATCTTCATCACGCAGCGACGTGACGGGGCGAGCGTCGGGCGCTCTCGCGTGCAGGCGGCACATAATTTAGTGCGCAGCTTCAGCTTTAAAAGGCGCGCTAGCTCCGCCGGATTGAAGCCTTTCCACGGCCTTAGCTTTTCTCGTACACTCACCCCATAAAACACCCGCCCAAGACTGCCTACTGGCGTAAATACGAAGTGGCAGCGAAATTGCTGTCTCCGGCATCGGGTGTTTTGTGCGCCTCGTGGCCTGCTTATGCCACAGGGAGAAGGACGAGTAGTGTAACAAATAATAAAAGAGGGGAGAAGTATGTACGATAAGTGTATGCACTAGTGACGCGGTTACATTAAAGCAAATCATTGAGGCGCACTTAATCTTTCCACCAGAGCTGATAAATATTTTCTGCGCTCTTAAATTACTTACAGAAAAAATAACCAGTCCACTCCATTATGGGGAACAAATTTCCGAGATATTTGACTGTAGTATGAAAATAAAACGAGCGTTATTGCAGTGACTCGTTTTGACAGACAAAGCTGGATCTGTGAGTTAAACGGCCATAATTTTTTTACGTTCTAATATAGAAATGGAAAAAATTTCCGTATGTAAATGAGGTTCCAACAGAAATAAGTTATTGAACCTGACATATATCTTAGTTTTAACGATGCCTGACGTATGTGCGGTGGAATTTACTCTTCGGCTTTATTCACAGGATAACACTCATTTCGCAAAACTTTATGTAAACGTGACGTTATTTCGACGTCAGGCGCTGTAACGACAACCGCAGGAACACCAGTCGACTTTGTGACAAGGAATAATATGAATGTTATTGATCCTCGTTTCACTCGCAGCAATTTAAGCTGTCCTCTTAGGTTCCGGCTTAATCACACACCCGAAAATCGCCAGATACTTATTTCATCCTTCGTTCTCTAATCAGGGGGAAATGTGAATACCATCGAATATTGCCGAACATACTTCTATTACATTCATAACGAAGTCAGAGAATGTGTTAACAACGCTAAGATGAAAAAAAAATGCATGTAACTTCCTACGATTCCATAAATCACGACAGTATCTATTACGCTAGCACTTCGTCGTGTGATATTAGTCTCCTCTCCTCCTTATCATATAGTGTCTTGAAGGCTTATATCGTTGATGCATTTTAATCGACATTTAATGATATGGGTGATATGTCTGTGATAATTTTTCAATGCCCCGTTCCTTCAAACGACATTCTGTAATTATAATACAAGTGTGTTTGATATTTACTTTGTAAATTATTCACGATAACAACTTACACCTGAGAAACAGTCTTATATAAATGCATTAACCGTCAATGAATTATTATGTGATGTTTAATTATGACAATAATTACAAGAAACCTGTAAAGAATGACGCGTTTTTATAAATCTCTGATACGATTGCATGAAGTCTTGAGAGAGGCCCATATCGAACACTAACGCAAGTCGATAGCAGTTTCTGCAGTCCTCTATATTGCCCGTGACGACGAAATCGTCAATCGTCGGTATAGGGATATTGGATAACCAATCCGACGTATGCGTAACTGTCACATTGCGTATTTTGGTTATAAAATGTTGTAGACATTTCCGAAATTTTTCTGTACGGCATATTGATGAACTCAGTAACGAAATGCCTTAGGCTAACGTAAAAAAGATAACAGTAAATATGAACAGAGTTTGGTGACGTGTTAGGTCAAATTTCTACTTTTCCTCTGAGTGCAACGCAGAGCCATTTTGATAAGACTTTTATCTCTCTAAAGTTCTCCATATGCGTGTAAAGGAATTGAAAGAGAAAACAAAATTACGAGATCATATGTCATGTGTCGCGAGAACAAGACAGTAGCAGTAGATTCGACCAAACTTTTCTGAACATCATAATTTTAATACACAACAATCATGTGCTTGTTTCTGTAATGATTGGTATCTGTAACATCACATTTGCTTAGAAAATGGCAGAGCAGTGCATGCTATTTGCTGTACGTATGATTCATTCGTCCTCACTCTTCTGAAATATAAAAATTTCTCATTATCCACACTTGCTAAATACACCCTTGCCTTAAACGCTAAACTGAGCTTTTTCTAGGAATGTGTTAAAAAAACTTTCACATTTGCAAGTTGGAGATATCAATCTCTGACATGAGCAAACTGTCATCTTTTTCTTATCTCTGCACCTCACAAAAACAGCGAAACAGCATGAACCATTTTAAAAAGCACACATCTATTATTAAAATTCTACGGATTTTTCTCTAATCCATGTAATCAATTTCTATGTTTCCACACATTCAGCTATATGGAGAAACACGACTGTTGCAAGGAAACGAAGCATGTCATCTTAAATGTTGTATTGGAACTGTTTCGGATAAACCTACACACATCAAAAAATGTTTTGCATCACTCCGGATCCCTAAACTCCTGAAGATAGACATTGACTGTGGATATTGTATCACAGACACAGTCGCTTTGACTGTTCAGAGATGTCACTAAACCCGCCCAAAGATGTAAACAACCATGCACGAGCAGCGCCTATTAGACGGAGGCGGTCCGACAGCCGATCAGTTCCAGTCATTCCCTCAGGAAGGAGGTACACGGTTCGTGTTGTATGTAGCTCAACCATGTTTAGACGGTCAATACCGCGGTTCGATCGCGTCCGCATTGTAACTTTGTGCCAGGAAAAGCTCTCAACAAGGGAAGTGTCCAGGCGTCTCGGAGTGAACCAAAGCGATGTTTTTCAGACATGGAGGAGATACAGAGACACGAACTGTCTATGACATGCGTCGCTCAGGCCGCCCAAGGGCTACTACTGCAGTGGATGACCGCTACCTACGGATTATGGCTTGGAGTAACCCTGAGAGCAACGCACCATGTTGAATAATGCTTTCCGTGCAACCACAGGACGTCGTGTTACGACTCAAACTGTGTGCAATAAGCTGCATGATGGGCAGCTTCACTCCCGACGTCCATGGCGAGGTCCATCTTTGCAACCACGTAACCATGCAGCGCGGTACAGTTGGGCCCAACACCATGCCGAATGGACCGCTCAGGACTGGCAACACGTTCTCTTCACCGATGAGTGTCGCATATGCCTTCATCCAGACAATCGTCGGAGACGTGTTTGGAGGCAAGCCGGTCAGGCCGCCTTAGACACACTGTCCAGCAAGGTGGAGGTTCCCTGCTGTTTTGGGGCGGCATTTTGTGGGGCTGACGTACGCCACTGGTGGTCATGGAAGGCGCCGTAATGGCTATACGACAAGTGAATCCCATCATCCGACCGATAGAGCCTCCTTCACATGTTGTAAGGCAGATGATGGATTCTAAAAGAAAATCATACCTGTATCTTAGGATATTTAAAGGAGGGCTTTTCAGGAAGTAAGTACTATGTGTGGAGCATATATAAGTGTAAACTATGTAATCACAAAAAGTTCATCGTATTTTAGGACGCAAATGTAAAACCTTTTGTAAACTACTCAATCAAAATCTTTGTTACATTTTAGGACACAAATGTAAAATTTGCAAAGTAGTCAGCGCTACCATCTGACGTTGGGCTCATGCCCAAAACTATTAGCGGTACAATAAAGTCATTAAAAAAAACTTGGAGCTGGTCGCAGCATTTATTACAATGTAATTTACAGTTGTGAAAGCACCTGTGGTCTAGGGGTAGTGTCTTCGATTCGTAAGCAAACCGTTCACGGTCCCGCATTCGAAATCCGCTTAAATTTTGATTAATAACCAGCATCGGCGGCCAAAGACTTTCTCCATGAGAAGTCACCCTCGTCCTGCCAACATCCCCTTCAAAGAGAGCGGAGGAGCGGACAGATGTTCAGGGCACTCTCGTGCTCTTGGGGTGAGAAACTGCCATTACAAAAGGAAGTATCAGCAAAGATCAACGGCATGAGGGTGCAGGAGGTAAAGGAAACCACTGCATTAAAGACGCATGACGTGTATCCACAGGACATGTGGCCTGTGACTGAGAAAGTGTAGTGATGATCTCTCCAGTGGCAAAAGATTCCGAAATAGTCGCGCTTTCGGATCTCCGGGAGGGGACTGGCAAGGGTGAGGTGACCATGGAAAAAAAATTGAATAATAAAGGACAGGATAACGTTTTACGAGTCGGGGCGTGGAATGTCAGAAACTCAAACATGGTAGGGAAGCTAGAAAATCTGAAAAAGGGAAATTCAAAGGCAATATCTAGATATAGGACGGGGGGGGGGGGGGGGCGGTGGAGTGAAATGGAAAGAAGACAAGGATTTCTGGTTAGATGAGTATAGGGTAGTATGAACAGCACAGAAAATGGTATAACGGGAGTAGGATTCATTACGAATAGGTAGGTAAGGAAGAATGTGTGTTACTGTTAACCGTTCAGTGATGATGTTGTTCTTATCAGAATGACAGCTAACCAACACCGACAACGGTAATTCTGGTATACACGCCGACGTCGCAAGCTGAAGTCGAAGAGATGGAGGAAGTGTATGAGGGTATTGAAAGGTTGAAAGGGTAATACAGTACGTAAAGGGAGATGAAAATCTAATATTCATGGGGGGATTGGAATGCGGTTGACGGGGAAGAAGTAGAAGAAAAGGTTGCGGGAGAATATGCGCTTGGGCAAGGAATGAGAGAAGAGAAAGACTGAGTTCCGTAATAAATTTCAGCTAGTGATAGCGAATACTCTATTCAAAAATCACAAGAGGAGGTGGTGTACTTGGAAAAGGCCAGGAGATACGGGAAGATTTCAGTTAGATTACATCATAGACAGACAGACTCAGATCACAATGTATTAGTGATGAAGAGTGAGCTGAAGCTTAAGACGTTAGTCAGGAAAAATCAATACGCAAAGAAGTGGGATACGGAAGTACTAAGGAATGGCAAGATACCCTTGAATTTCTCTAAGGCTATAGATACAGCAATAACGAATAGCTCAGTAGGCGGTACGGTTGAAGAGAAATGGACAACTCTAAAAGGGACATTCACAGAAGTTGGAAAGACAAATATAGTTACAAAGCAGCTAACTACAAAGAAACCATGGGTAACAGGAGGAATACTTCACTTGATCGATGAGAGAAAGAAATACAAAAATGTTCAGGGAAATTCAGAAATACAAAAATACAAGTCGCTGAGGAATGAAGTAAATAGGAAGTGCAGGGAATCTCAGACTAAATGGACGCATGAAAAATGTGAAGAAATAGAAAATGAAATAACTGTCAGAAGGACTGACTCAGCATATAGGAAAGTCAAAAACAACCTTCGGTGGAATTAGAAAAAAGCAAGGTGGTAACATTAAGAGTGCAACGGGAATTTCATTGTTAAATGCAGGTGAGAGCGAATAGATGGAAAGGTCTCTATGAGGGGAAGGTTTATCTGATGTGATAGAAAAAGAAACAGAAGTCGATTCAGAAGACATAGGGAATTTCGTATTAGAATCAGAATTTAAGAGACCTTTGGAGGATTTAAGGTCAAATAAGGCAGAAGGCATAGATAACTTTCCATCAGAATTTCTAAAATAATTGGGGGAAGTGGCAACAAAGCGGCTATTCACGTTGGTGTGTAGAATGTATGAGTCTGGCTACATACCAACTTACTTTCGGAAAAATATCATCCAGAAGAAAGGAAAAGAAAACTGAAGATGTGTTAGATGTTGATCAGTTTGGCTTTAGGAAAGGTAAATTTACCAGAGAGGCAATTCTGACGTTGTGGTTGAAATTGGAAGCAAGACTAAACAAAAATCAAAACTCATTCATAGGATTTGTCGACCTGAAAAAAGCATTCGACAATATATAATGGTGCAAGATGTTCGAAATTCTGAGTAAAATAAGGTAAGCATTAAGAAGAAACGGGTAATATACAATATGCACAAAATTCAAGAATAAGGGTGGAGGACCAAGAACGAAGTGCTCGGATTAAAAAGGGTGTAAGGCAGGGATGCAGTCTTTCGCCCCTGCTGTTCAATCTGTTCATCGAAGAAGCAATGATGAAAATAAAAGAAAGGTTCAGGAGTGGAATTAAAATTCAAGATGAAGGGATATCAATGATAGGATTCGCTGATGACATTGGTATGCTGAGTGAAAGTGAAGAAGACTTACATGATTTGCTGAATGGCATGAATAGTATAATGAGTACAGAATATCGATTGAGAGTAAATCCAAGAAAGACGAAAGTAATGACATGAAGCAGGAATGAGGAGAGAGAGAAACCTAAGATCAATATTCTACTACATAATCAGCAAAATAATCAGTGCCAGAGGGAGCAAGGAGGACATCAAAAGCAGATTAGCACCGGCAAAAAGGCATTCCTGGCCAAGAGAAGTCTACTAGTATCTAACATAGACCTTAACTTAATGAAGAAATTTCTGAGAATGTACATTTGGAGCACAGCGTTGTATGGTAGTGAAACATGGACTGTGGGAAAACCGGAACAGAAAAGAATCTAAACATTTGAAATGTGGTGGTATATACGAATGTTGAAAATTAGCTGGACTCATACTGTGACGGATGAGGATGTTCTCCGCAGAATCGTAGAGGAAAGGAATATGTGGAAACACTGATAAGGAGAAGGAACAGGATGATAGGCCATCTGTTAAGAGATCAGGGAATGACTTCCGTGGTAGTAGAGGGAGATGTAGAAGGCAAAAACTGTAGAGGAAGACAGAGATTGGAATAGATCCAGCAAATAATTGAGGTCATAGGTTGCAAAAGGTTGGATGAAGAGGTTGGCACAGGGGAGGAATTCGTGGCGGTCCGCATCAAACCAGTCAGAAGACTGATGATTCTAAAAACAAAAAAATACATGCAGCCTGCTATATCACCACGCCATGCAGTGGAAAACCTTTTACATTCTAACAATGATCAATGTGATCCAAACTGACTGCTGGTGAGCAAAGAGTTTCCGTTCAAGCAGAAGCTAACACTGGTGGTCATGACGTTCTTTAAAAAATTCGAAACTAAATTTTTCGGAGGTTGTTATAAGGTTAAGTAATGGCGACTAGAAATTCGTATACTTTTAAGGTCCTGCCAAGACTGGATGACCGTCACGAAGCGGTTTCGACCTTTATTTGCAACAGAAAGTGAGGGAATTGGAGAATTTCAGGGAAATTTGTTCACTGTCTAGCAAGAGGAGCCCATTCTAAATGTTGTAAAATGGAGGCAGGAAGCATAAAAAAATAAAAATGGGTTAAAGCCGCAGTTGTAAATTTCTTTGACAAACTTGCCCTCTGGAAGCACACGAAAAAGTCCTCTTCTTCGATACAGCAGCAATACCTGTAAATTTCTGTGTAACAAGCGTGCGTCTTTCTCACAAATAACGGAAAGAGAGTATAAAAAAGACAAGCACCTGTGGGTACCGCACATAGGACGCAGTGTCGTGAATAACGGCACCTGGTCGCGAGTCTGCAGGGGCGCATTCACGGGGCGGACCAGGCGCGCTATAAAACTCGACGTTTCCAAGAGCCGCATAGAGAATCGCGGGGCGCCATTAAAAGGGCTCGCATACGCAGACCGGGGGCGAGGCCCGCTCAATGCCCGCTGCGTAAATGGGCGTGCGGTGCGTCTTGTCGCCGCTGAGGACCCGCGCCAGCACGCACGCACGCACGGTTAGACGCCGATGCCGATGCAGCAGCTTCTGCACGGCTTCTTTCATTCTTCTTCTTTTTCCGGCGGCCCCCTCGGATGCCGAAGGGAGCCTTTCATCGCCAGCTCGGTCCCCAACGACTAATTAAGAAATTAAAATATCTCCGACAGCAATTCCGGCGTTGAACCTGCAGCTTGACGCGGTTCATTAGCTAATTGGGCCGAGCGGCGGCGGGAAATTCGCCTCTCGCGACAGGGCGAGAAGGCGAGGCGCGGGCGGCCGGCGCCCGGAGGTGCAGACATGCCGGCTGCTTCGCGCGCCACGCGGCTCTCCTCTGCTCTCCTCAATCAAAGGGAGCGGCTGCGCTGAGTGGTAGCCTGCACGTTATTCACACACTCCGGCTCAAGTGCCGCTGCTTAGCAGCACAGAGCACGCTGATTTTACGCACATATAATCCTGTGTTCGGCAATTACACTTAATTCACATCAACACCAAGTAAGCCGCCATTAGTTACAAGGCAGGCGCCGCGCTGCACGCGAGCTGCATTATCTTCGTGCTTAACCGGAGAATGAAGTTATGTGTGCTATATCCCACACCTATAATCAACGTAGAACTAACTGCTGACCGGTGAAGGACGTACTGCAACAAGGATAGAAGCTGAAATAACGAATTAAAATTTGTACCACAGCCAAGACTTGAACTCGAGTCTCCCACTTATCATTGTGGCTACCACAGTTTCTAACAACCCTACCACAACAAAGGTCAAAAATTAATTATAATTGTAGTGTTGCTCACGCTGCTAAATATTGCATTTTCGGGCCACAACAAAGTTATATTATGTGGCAGGTGTCATTAGAGCACAGTTAATAAAGTCATTTCATGAAATAATGGATAAACTAGGCACTCATCTTTTCGTGTTTCCCACGCTGGTCTCGTTGTGAACTCATGGCTCAATCGTCGAAAATCTAGGTGGTGGCGATTCCAAGCTCAGATACAAAGAGGCCTAGGTGTTATTCTGCGAGATTCAAAAGTTTTATAGATGTGTTTCATAAACCATTCTTGAAGATTAAACTTTCGCAAGTTAGCACAATGGTTATGTACAAAAGTAATCAGCACTCCGAATTTAAGTTACACTTCTTTTTTATTTCTTTTGTTGTAATATCACGCAACTCACAAAACATCACTTCACACTATAAAATATTCTTGAAAATATCTTCCTCACTCGGCCGCGGTGGTCTCGTGGTTCTAGGCGCGCAGTCCGGAACCGTGCGACTGCTACGGTCGCAGGTTCGAATCCTGCCTCGGGCATGGATGTTTGTGATGTCCTTACGTTAGTTAGGTTTAAGTAGTTCTAAGTTCTAGGGGCCTAATGACCACAGCAGTTGAGTCCCATAGTGCTCAGAGCCATCTTCCTCACTGTTAAAGTTCACATTTTATAAACTGACTACAATTTGCGTCTTTTCAACATGACGACCAAGACTTGACTCTCTAATAACCGCTTACGTGCCCAAAAATCAGAGTTGCAAGTACGTTTTTTTGATCTTAGTGACAAAAGAAAGAATACAAATCAGAATAATATCATTGCAATATAAACATATCGATGTATCAAAGTACCTCTACATTAACGATATCAAATCTGAATGTTGTCACAGAAATATGTTAACTATTCTATAGAAACACAGTAGAATGTTGCTGGTATCGAGAGGTTGAGGTGAGGTGCCGTAATGGTTACGTAATTCGAGTACCATTAAAAGTTGCACTGACTATCCTAGTCCATCGCCCTACCTAACACACACTTCACTTGACACCTTCCTACTGACAATTCAAGGGGAAAGCCGCGCAGGAATAGCCGAGCGGTCTCAGGCGCAGCAGTCATGGACTGTGCGGCTGGTCCCGGCGGAGGTTCGATTCCTCCCTCGGACATGGGTTTGTGTGTTTGTCCTTAGGATAATTTAGGTTAAGTAGTGTGTAAGCTTAAGTTCCATAAGATTTCACACACATTTGGACATTTTCAAGGGGAAAATGGGCTGAAGGTGTGGACTGAAGTTTGTTTTAGGGAGCGCATTGTACTGGGGTAGTCCCCGCAAGCAGTTATTCTGCTTGGAGTTAATAGATATAGTTGTAGGGTGACTTCCTGGGCGATATCGTGCCGAACAGTGTCCAACTAGTGCGCTAGATCGTCAAATTCCGGAGTTGGTTGGAGAGTCCTGTCCATAATGCTTCAAACTTTCCCAATTGGGGAGAGACCCGGCAACCTACTGGACGAGGTGGGGTTTGGCAAGCAGGAAGATACGCAGGAGAAACTCTCACCGTGTGTAGGCGGGCATTATCTTGCTGCAACGTAAGCCCAGGATGGCTTCCCATGAAAGACAACAAAACGGGGCACATAATGTCGACGTACTACTGTGCTGTAAGGGTACCGTGGATTACAATCGAAGGGGTCCCACTATGAAAAAAAAAAAAAAAAAAAAAGGCAACCTCAGACTATCCGTCCTCGTTGTCGGACCGTACGGCGTGTGACAATCTGCTTGGTATTCCGCGGCTGCCTGGGGCGTTTTGGGACACGTCTTCGCTGGTTACTGGAGCTCAGTTCGATTAGGGACTCATCACAGAAGGCAATTCTATTCCAGTCAACGAGATTCCCAGGACGACGACGTACGTGAAGCACTTTGTCTTGAATAAATCATGCAATTTCTCTGAAATTGTGTCATTTGTTTGTCTGCACATGTGCATAACGTCTACCGATTTCCGTCTTATTCACATAATTCATCATTTTCTCTTGGTCTTGAAGTGTATGGAACAGCATATGGAATAACAGAACATGGATAGAAGGCTGGACCATGTCTGTACTCGTTGTGAGAACTACAGAACCATTTCATTTATTTCAAGTGCTAGCAAGATACTTCAAAATGTCATCGATGAACATCTGAGAATGTACTTAAATACAGAAATACCACCACAGCAAGCTTGGCTTGTGTACAATAAAGGAACACGAGAGCACATTCTCAATCTCAGACAGCTAACTGAAAAATGTAGACAATTCTTTGTTTCTTGGACTATAGCAAAGCTTTCAGCTGTGTGAGACGGAAAGAAATGTGGAAATTGTTAGCAAAAATTGACGTTCCTGATCATCTTATTACTCTTATCAGAAATATCTACTCTGAGAGAAGGCAATAATCAGACTAGATAAGACTATTTCAAGTATTTTTGAACCATGTAAACGAGTTAGATAGGGGTGAATTCTATCACCAGTTCTACTTAATGTCTATAAAAAATATATTATGAGTAAATGCCTTCGTGCCTGGGCTGGTGGGTTCCCAAGTGGAGGAGGAAGAATCAATAATTTAAGTATTGGTGATGACACCATGCTGCGCATAATAACAAGTGGAAATGAGGGAAGTGCTGAACAGAGTTGGGAAATAAAGCGAGGAACTTCAGTTCCCAGTGAATAAGAAAAAGACCAGATCACGATAACTCCAGCTACTAATATACTATCAGAATATGAAGAAGTTGATCACTTCGTTTACCTGGGCCCAGTGGTCCAGAAACAGGGTGGCTTTACTCAGGAAATACAGCATAGAATTGTTTCAGGTAGGGATGCTTCATCGAAGCTGACAGTGATTTTGAAAGACCGAACACTAACCAGACATACAAAATTAAGAGTACTGACATCTCTGGCGTTTACAGGTTTTTTTTTTTATTTTTTTATTGCGCTGAATTGTGAACACTAACTGCAGAAGACCGCAAAAGAATTTTTGATTTTGAGATGTGGACAAAGTTGCTAAGAATATCATATATGGACAAGCGGACCAACAAATCAATCCTTCAGGATCTAGGGTGGAGAAGATGTAGTCCAGAAGTTCTTTGAACACATAGTTCGACGACAGGAGTATAACTTGGAAAAGATAATAATCCAAGGAAAAAGTTTGCAGGGAAGACTACGGAGACAGTGTATAGACAATATAAAGGAAAAGCCACACCAAATATTGGGCCAGCTACTCAGAGACGCAGGAGATCGCGAACAATGGAGACAGACTACGAAGAGGATTGTTTGATGAATCATCAACTTTCAACTATGAAAGATGGAGTGTTGATGTTCCCATACCCGATATCCGAGTGCTATGGATATACAGGGTATAAAAACCTACTTGCTTAGTTCCTCTTATGAGTAGCAATTTGGCAACAAATTTTCTCTAGCGAACTCGGTCAGCTGCCACGTTTTTAGCATGCTACCAGTTTATGTCAATGTACTGAAGATACTTTACAGAAATTCTTTTCCACGTGTTACAAGGTCTTTTTCTACTTCTATATCCAGCCGTTGTTTTATGTAACAATGCTGTTTAGGATTCTTCGATGTTTTCAGCATTTCATCATTTCAAACATGGTCGCAAAAACTGTGCTTCAATATTCACCGCTAATATCGTTCGTGAAACCATTGAGCTTATTTGCTGATATTCCTGGCATCTCTCAGGTATAACATGCATGCGTAGCTATTGGTATGATGATAGAGAAATATATCCGAAGTTTTGTGGACATACTTACAAAGTTCATTGTCATATGCTTCGAATTTGTTGGAAGACGGCAGAAGCTTTTCCATGTCTGCTGCTGATATCTGCATTTGTGTCCCAGTTACAACAGATAAGGCTGCCGAGATATGGAAATCGGTTGACATCTTGCAGTATCTTCTCTTGCACTATAGTTTGAGTGATACATTTCCACTTTCATATAAATTATATTTGTCTTATCATCATTTGTTTTTAGTCCCACAGAACTGGCAGTTCCATTCAGCTTGGTATTCATTAGTCGTAAACTCTGTGGCGTTTCTGCCACAAGAACGATGTTATCAACAAAATATATATATGTAAACCTAAATTACTCATTGCAACGTATGTCCATGATGGAATTGTCCATAGTTTTTCCCACTATGAAATATATGAGTAATATGAAAAGCTAGAATCAGATAATCAACCGCGTCATTCCGTATCTCGGTTTCACATGCGGCTAACACCTGTCCACAGTCTTGAATTCACTGCGCGCAAGCGTCCCGTGGTTCTTGTACACCTGAAGATGGGCCTATGATTGCTCAAAAGTTTGTGCTTTTGAACCAATAAAACTATTTACAACTGAAGCGGTTGATTGTCTGATTCCACTACGGATTTCAGTTGCGGATTCTTCCTACCAAATGTTACGCAATTTGAAAAGAAATGGTGACAAAATGCTTCCTTGTCTGATGCCTATTAGAATGGTAAAGAAAGGGGTGTCCTCATCTTCTGTTCTTATTTAGCAGCTCGAGTTTAGATACATGTTTTTGGACGCGTCTGCAAAATTTTAGTGTTTTGAGGGTACAAAAAGGAACACTTTTTTATGCGACAAAAATGTCACAAGAGCTTTATTTCTCTGCTAGGTGTCCTTGAAGATTTTAACCCTAGTGATGTTCAGAGACGGTATTGAAACTGTCTTTGTTGTTTTAGAGATATTGCTGAAAAGGTAGTCCGTTTCATTAAGGCACAACTGGCATCTGATTGCTAATGATTGTCTAATACGCTCAGAATAACCAGTTGTTAGCTGCAGCTTTAGCTAAACGGGCAACCAGCTCTCCTGGTGAGTATTTCCTCGTCTCGTTCGCCAAACTGTTCATTGCCTCCTTCAAAAGGAAATCCATAGGAGGTCAGAATGTCTCTGAAAGAATATTCATCACATGGCAGTCTTAACACAGTCACTGAAAACCTCTTAACTCAAAACTTCCATGGGAGCTTGACGGGGAAACAATGCACATGTGACATTTTTGTCACATGAAAAGTGTTTCTATTTATCTCCTCTGAGCACTCTAAAATTTCGTATATGTAGTTTTTTTTCCCCATACGTAATGAATTGGGCCCGGATTTTCATGCCAAGTCAGCCGGCCGGTGTGGCCGAGCGGTACTAGGCGCTTCAGTCTGGAACCGCGCGACCACTACGGTCACAGGTTCGAATCCTGCCTCGGGCATGGATGTGTGTGATGTCCTTAGGTTAGTTAGGTTTAAGTAGTTCTCAGTTCTAGGGGACTGATGACCTCGGATATTAAGTCCCATAGTGCTCAGAGCCATTTTTTATGCCAAGTCATATTTTTTTTCCTAACTTTAGAATGAACTTTACAACAGTTTATGCACGAATCCAAATATTATAGTGTAGAAGAATGTATTCTTATTGTGCATAAAAATCATATTTATACCTTTTTTTTAGTAACAGCTCATATTTTGGCCACTTTTGGTACACTTCGGTCAGCTTTTGCGAACACTGCAAATATTGGTTGTATCTTTAAGGACACAGGAATAAATATATGAAAATGTTGTTCACACGACAATGTCTCACGTGATATTGTGACAAATAAACACAGTAGACAAGCAGCGTAACACACTAGTCGATTCGCTGACGTAAGAATTAGTTGCGCTGGGTCGACGTGACCTCTCGAAGTCAACAAAGGCGGCTTCCGAAATAATAAATTTCACGCACGTTTTACATGGTCACATGATTCATTTTGAATACAAACTCACTCTAGTTCCACATGCCGAAAGTAAAGTGCTCCAAGAACGTGATGTTTCGAGGTTTCTGTTTGTGATTTTTGGCGACAAGTTCTTCAACAATGACAGGGAATATTATTTTGTAAGCCGTGTGAAGTTATAGTTAGTGCAGAAAAACACTTTAATGTGCAACAATACTGTAACACCGTCCGTACACAGCAGCTGTGTGTAGAGAAGTGCTGCCAATGACAGCAAACTAACGCTGTTATTTGAGCATACGTGTCAATTTTCAATTGCAATCATTCTTATAGTTTGTGCTTCTTTTTTTTTTCACACTCATGTAGACATTTCAGAAATAAGTGTTAGTTAGTTTCAAACACTGCAAATGGCACTCACAGTTTTTCGGAAGTAAATATTGTGTTAGGCCTATATGGTATGTAAAAATCTCAACAAGGATGTTCTTAAATAAACTTATATAAAGCTAAATTTATATAAGTTTTAGATCATAAATACTTGCATATTTCGCTGTTTTAAGGTCATTAAAATCCAGCGCCTAATAATGAATTTGTTCCTATTTGTGAATTACAGTTGATAGCAACCAGTCCCTTAGGCTAAACCAGTTTCTGGACGCGACGCCCATTTTCAGTAGACTGCAGCTGTATAACCCGAAAAGTAATCCGGTAAATAAATGTAACGTATTGAGCATATGTAGGAGAAAAGCCGGCCGGAGTGGCCGAGCGGTTCTAGGCGCTACAGTCTGGGACCGCGCGACCGCTACGGTAGCAGGTTCAAATCCTGCCTCGGGCATGGATGTGTGTGATGTCCTTAGGTTAGTTAGGTTTAAGTAGTTCTAAATTCTAGGGGACTGATGACCTCAGAAGTTAAGTCCCATAGTGCTCAGAGCCATTTTGTAGGCGAAAAGATCCACTACTATCGGATTACACTATTGTTGACAAATCACTGGCAACAGTAGCTATTGTAAAATTCGTGGGAGTTACCGTCCCGAGCGAACTAAAGAGGAATGACCACTTAAACTAAATAGTAAGAAAAGCAGTTTCCAGGGTGAAATTCGCTGAGAGAACCTCAACGAAATGTAATTCGTCCATAAAATAAGTGACTTATATGAACACTTGATCGACCGATTCTTGAATATTACAGCTTTGGCGTAAACTTTTTCGATGTCCTCTGTCGATTCAATCAATTAAGGATCCCATAATACACAGCAACACCCCAGCAGGACAGCAAAGCGTAGTGTAGGCAATCTCTTTAGCAGACCTGTTGAATCTCCTAAGTGTTTTGCAAATAAAACACAGCCTTTGGTATGCCTTCCCTACAACATTATCTACGTGATCGCTCCAATTTAAGCTGTTCGTAATTGTAATTCGTAGATATTTAGTTGAACTGACAATATTTTTTTTTATTTGTGGGCTTTACCGTGTAACCGAAGTTCAACGGATTCCTTTTAGTACTCATGTGCATGAACTAACACTTTTCGTGATTTAGCGTCAATTGCCGCTTTTCATACATGTATCTTGTCCAAATCATTTTGCAATTGGTTTTGATCTTCTGATGACTTTGCTAGATGGTAAATGACAGCATCATCTGCGAACTATCTAAGAGGGCTGCTCAGATAGTCTCCCATATCGTTTGTATAGATTAGGAACATCCCGATTCTATTCTGGGGGAGTCTGCTCCTTCGTTTGCAACAGAGTTAAAGTGAGGCCGTACGCGTGCCAAGATGAACATTGCAGTAGTCGGTCAAATAGGGTGACCACGACAAAAATTGGTGGTAGATAACCACCCACTGAAAGTGCACGAGCTAACAGATGTCGTAGGCATTTTAAAATGTGCTGTGCATGTTTCAGTGTTTGGCGATGTTTCGCTGCAGTAGAAACGAGTTTCTGCTTCGATTCACAACCATGGATGAAACGTGGATCCAAGACTTCGCGTATGAAACGATGGCACAGTAAAAACAGTGGACCGAAAGAAGAGAATTAGCTCCAAACAAGGCGAGAACAGTTCCATCTGCAGGCAAGGTCTCGACAACTATTGTTCAGGAAAAGTAGTGCTAGAGGAGGATGTCTCCCTACAATCACAAAATATTTCTTATGTTTTAATAGGCTTTAAATACTTTCTTAGTAAAGGATGATACGAGCTAGTTACTGAAGATACATTTTTCGAGTGATACTATTCTCTCTCGAAATTCTGTCTTTGCCTCCGTTTTCCAGCCTTCCTGAACAATCGAGATACAGGCAAGGAGAAACAAAGAGAAGCAGACAACTGAAAATACTTCTCAACCTATAAAGAAACCTCTTTAATAGTCGTGGGAAGCAGATGTAATCGATGTCGATGTTTTCGCCCGAGGATTGGTATTACAAACTTGATACGCACGTTCGTGGCTGACTCGGAAAGTTCTTAGCAGCGATTTCTGCGCAGTGCTTGTCCGCTTAGAAATCGGGAGCCTAAAGTTTGCGCAGACCGATGCTGTGGCTGGAGGCATGTCCCGGCTACAGCTTCAGAGCGCGCCCTTGCTTGCCGGGGAAGGGGAATTTCCTGCTGCTACTGCTGCCATTACACCGAATTTCCTGCCTCTGCCATTAGGCTGCCTGAGAGCATTGCCTCTGCGGAACTACTGGCTAGCTTTCAGCACTTGTTACGTACTTCTACTTCTGTATTAAACCTCGATCCCGCGATTTCGGAGCATTTCTCGTGATATGCCAAAATTTGCGAAAGTCGAGAGTAGCCCCAGCATAAGCAGTTTACTAAAGATTCCTGAAAACATTTTCCAGATCATTGTGACTAATACCCTAGGTTTCGTACACTATCTGCTTTTATATATATATATATATATATATATATATATATATATATATATATATATATTGTGTGTGTGGGTGGGTGTGGGTGTGTTTATATAGGGTGGAGATAAATACGAAATTTCAACCCTGGATAGCTGCTGCCAGTAGAAACCAAAATTACTAATGTTGTGTAGGTCGAGAACGCACCATTTTTAAACTACGTAATCATGGTGCCACGCGTTCCGATTGGCCACGAAATTCCCCTGTTGCCGGATATACACTAATAAAACCGACAGACTGCAGGGATGGATTTCTAATTGGAAATAGATTAAAGAAAGTCCTATGACTATGTGTCCAGAAATGCATCATTGCTACGATAGATAGCGCTGACGAATGAAAGATCGTCTGACCATGTACCGTATGGTCCTTGTGTGCTGCAGGCTGAGTGAGTGACGCAGCGTACTGTAAGCATCAGAATGGTGCGCTATTCATGTCGAGAAGAAGCCGAGATGGTATTTTAGTACGGCCAAGTAGATGGAAACCGTCGAGAAGCGGCATGGCTATACCAAAACAAGTACCCTCGCAGACACCAATCACATCACGCAACATTTCAAGCCCTTTTTATTTGTTTTTGCGATCATGGGTCCTTTTTGACAGACAAACGTGGAGGGAGGTGGAGGACTGTGCCTACAGCAGATTTGGAGGACCTGGTTCTACAGGATGTTGAGACAGCTCAACATCATCATCTCTGGACGTTGGAAAGAACGCGGAGGCCCTGTAGCATGGCCTGCTAGATCACTGGACTTAAACCCCTGGATGTTTACGTCTGGGGGCATCTGAAAAGCATTGTGTATGCTGAACCAGTTCCTGATGTCCAGACCCATGTTCACGACGTCTGCGAAGCTATTCGGAGGGAGGCCGCAACGTGCAAAAGAGTGCAGCAGTCTATGATGCGACGTGTGAACGCTTGCACTGCATCGCTTGGAGGTCACTTTGAACATGTGTTGTGACGTGGATGCAGTGTAGCTTTGTATTGTGTTCCGGGATGATTTGTTGTAGTTGCACCCACACCGTTCGTTTCTGGACACATGTTTATAGCCGGCCGGAGTGGCCGAGCGGTTCTAGGCGCTACGGTTCGAATCCTGCCTCGGGCATGGATGTGTGTGATGTCCTTAGGTTAGTTAGGTTTAAGTAGTTCTAAGTTCTAGGGGACTGATGACCTCAGAAGTTAAGTCCCATAGTGCTCAGAGCCATTTGAACCAACATGTTCATAGCACCTTTTTTCCTCCATTTCCAGTCAGGACTCCATACCTCCAGTTTGTCGGTTTTTATCAATGTTCACCCTATATATTAGGCATCTCTGGAAATTACCTTGTTGTAGTGGATCTGATCTGAGACTTACGCGATGAATTTCTGGCTTCTTGATACGTCCAATGCATCATTTTTATTTTGGTTGTGTGTGTGTAGTTCTCACTAAATTGTGTATTTTAGCTCATTACTAACTACAGTTGAGTGTTGTGTAAGGTATCTTTAGTGGCGTTCACTTACCGTTTTTCTCGCACACGTTCATAGTTTTGGGCTGTTATTATTTTGGCATCATAATTTCGAGGATACGTCACTGCACTTTCTGTTAGCAGTTATAACTCGACGGGACTGGTCGACCTAAATTTACAAAGTGTAAATGACCGTGTAATCAAGTGGTGATGTAAACTTTTTTTTACACAAGGAAGATAATTTTATTAGTTAACACTGATTAATTCCACATATGGGCTTCTGAGCCGAAAGAATGAAATTAAAGTTACTCAGAAGTAACAGAGCCATATATTGAAAAAAATCATTCCTTGGAGTTAAAAACTACCACAAGTATATAGCACCAATATTGTTGAATATACGTATGCGTGGACCCAGACACGTTTACAGTTACTCGAAATACACTAGGCGTCCAACCCATGCAATCTGCATAATATTGTAAACAATTCCGCCCCCAAAACATGATCGTCAGCTATCAATTTCAAGTCTAGATTCAAGGCTTATGTCAATGAAGCTGTTCACTGCTCGATGAAAAAAACGTTTATTTGTCCTATCCTGCAACGGAATGGTGCCAGTTTAGGCAAAAATGTGTGCCTGTTTTTCTTTACTTCCCTCAAAATGAACTGTCTGTTTTCCCACGGCACCGGGCAGCTCACAAACTGTCAGTCAGTGGAACAATGTTTGCATGTGCTCCACTATCTTGTGCTTGTTCGTTGGAGGTGATATCCGTAATTGTGGTTCTAATGCCACGCTCTCTGACGCACTCGCCGAGGCATCAGACTAAAATTGGCAAAAGGAGTTGAAGATTTATTGGTGGCTACTTGGCCAGCACGCACGGGTGGCCGGCCGCCTCTTAAGACTGGTTTGCTCTGATACAGTGGGATCATAAAGCAGCAAGCTGTCAAACGCACGGCCTCTAATACGCTTTTAACTGCCACTGCAGCGTAGAATTACAATGAGCGGTCTTCGGGGAAATTTCTTGCATTGTTAGGCCGCGCAGGTCACGCATACCCGTACTTATAAATCATTCCGCATAAGAAAATGCTCTCAGTCTCTGCACACGTTGCGGCGCAGATAATAAAGATTACAGTAATGGTGGAATGCCGTGCTCTTTGTGGGTTTCTCTGGGGTGTCTAGATAATGACAGCTCGGTGCCGAAGATTACACAGGAAGCTACACCTTAATTCCTGTTATTACTGCCTGATATAATTCAATGATCTCAGATGTATGCTTTTAAATCAGTCTGGACGTTTCCAGTTTCACTTGTACTTCGGAGTTTATGGCATGCTGAGACGTGAAATGGCATGAGATTATCAAATATTGTAGCACTGAGGGAAAGGAAATTTGTGGCACAACTTGACTAAGAAAAAGAATAAGTTGTAGGACACATCCTGAGACATCAAGAAATTATCAGTTCGTTAATGGAAGGACATGTTGTGGGCAAAAATTGTAGAGGGGGACCAAGGCTTCTACAGTAAGCAGGTTCGAATGGATATAGGCTGCAGTAGCTACACGGAGGAGAGTTGCACAGCGTAGACTAAATTGGAGAATTGCATCAAACCAGTCTTTGGACTGAAGACAACAACAATAAGTAATTTATTCTAGCGCTATTTACTCCAGTTTCGTTTAATACTCTTGAACAACATTGTGTTTAAAATATACTCTAAGAAAAAAAAAAGAAACGATGCACCACGAAGGAATTGCTCCCCAGATCATCATCCGCATGGTGGGTGACAGTGAGGTTGATATCCCACCGTTGTTCGGGGCGTCTCTAGGGATGTCTTCGTTGCGCATAGGGGCTCAGTTCGAAGGGGGACTTATCACTGAAGATAATTCTTCTCCAGTCAATGAGGTTCCAGGCCTTATGACCAGAGAAGACTTGTCTGGAAACGCCACGAACAATGATCGGACACCAACTTGACTGTCACCCGCCATACGACACGACAACCAGAAGTCATGGTCGGGGGTGCCATTTCGTTTCAAAGCAGGACTCCTTTGGTTGTCATCCGAAGCATCCTTTCAGCACAGTGATACATGCACGATATTCTACGTCCCGTATTGTTGGCTTTCATGACAGGCCATCCCGGGCTTACATTTCAGCAGATAATGCTCGCCCGCCTACGACGAGTGTCGCTACTGCTTGTCTTCGTGCTTGCCTGGTCATCGGACCTCACCCAGTTGGAGACGTTTCGCACATTATGGGCATCGCCTTCCAACCAGATCGGATTTTTGACGATCTAGGGCGCCAGTTGGACAAATCCGGCACGATGTCCCTCAGGAGGACATCCAACAAATCTACCGATCAACACGAAGCCCAATAAGTGCATACATAAGGGCCCGAGGTGGATCAATGTGTTATTGACTTACTCAAACCTCTTTTTCTTGAATAAATCATTCGTTTTTTTTCTGAAATCGTAGTCATTTGTCTGTCTGTATATTTAAGTCATATCTACCGATTTCCATCCTATTCGGATAATTCCTTCGTGGTGCGTCGTTTTTTATTGTCTTGGAGTGTAATTATCTCTTCTATGCTAGTTTCAGTCCCAATAGTCTGTGATACACTTCTGAATTCGCCTGGAGGTTAAAACACTCAGTAAATAAATTGCTTTTGCGTATATCTACGTTATTTATTTACTACTTAGAAAGACTAAAAGCGCATCTTTTTCTGTGTTGCAACGCCAGTATTGCAACGTCGATACCATTAAAATTTTTTTGGCGTCCCTCACACACTCATCATCAAGGCGACACAGTACCATTTAAGATGTTCACTGACATGTAACTGCAACATTACCGTGATATTTACTTGCATCTGTATCATCACCATCATCATCGCTATCGACTGTTTGATGACGCCCACTGCTGGATAAATACTACTTACTGACTTTTCCGTGCATTATGGCACTTTGAGACTACATGCGTCCATACTTATCCGGTATATAGGCTACCCAGGTTTTCGTCTCGATCTGTTCTCCCTTGTAATCCAGCAAAGGACTTCAGTGTTCCACCCATTCTTGTGGCTGCATGACACGCCCTTCTACGTTTCATTCAATCACACTCTGCGTTTTCCATTCCAGTTCGTTCTCTTACCCATAGGTTTGTTATCCTGTCTTTCCCCCGTAATTCCCAACATCTGATGCTCAACAAAATCCAGTGACAGACGCTAGAAGAGAGGCGTTGTGCATCACTTAGAGGTTGAATATTGAAATATTGAGAGATTACTTCCCAAGAAAATTGGGGCAACATATTGGTTCCTGCCAGCGACATCTCCATCTATGTGACTTATCTGCAATTCACACATACATGCCTGGAAGAGAATTCATCGAACCACTTTCACACTGTTTTTCTACTTTTTCACTCTCGAACAGCGCGCGGAGGAAATGAACACTTAACTCTCTCCGTGCGAAATTTGATTCCTTTATTTTATTACTGGGATCACTTCTCCCTCTTTAGGTGAGTACCAAAACTCGGAGGAGAATGTTGGAGATTAAATTTCGTGAAAACGTCTCGTCGCGATAAAAACGCCTTGATGAAAAACGCCTTTGTTTCAATGATTGCAACTCCATCTCGCTTACTTTTTCCCGTATTTCTCGATAATACAGAACGAGTTACCCTTCTGTGAACTTTTTCGATGTCCTTCGTCAGTCCGTCTGATATTCCCACATACATCTCGAGAAATAATCACGATAAGAAAATTAGAGAAATTAGATGCCATGCAAAGCTTTAAAGATAGTCATTTGTACCACGCGCCATTCTTGAACGGAACTGAGAAGGGTGGAACAGACAGTGTTACCAGAACTACCGTCCGCCACACTTTGAGCGCCCATATCCGACTGCCATAAATCACACATTGAAACTTAAATCTGTAATAGTACGAGTAGATATCCATCCCACTCTGGTACTAGCAATTATTCATAAACCATCGCACAGATTGAAAACGATGGAAAAGAGTCTGTATTACAGCTGTGCTTAATTTTGTACGGTATAACATCACACTTCTCTACACTGCACTTATAATAAAGAAAACATTTTTTGATAGGATAGGATTTTCGGGCTGCGATAGGTGCACTCACATCTTTGCTGATTCGGAAGATTACTTATGATATGCGGTCGAAATATCGGTGGAATTAATTTGTTTTTACAATTTATTGCCCCAACCCGATTGTATAGCTCACTTATTTGTCACTTGGCTGGTATACTGTTGCAAGGAAGCCAGATCTTGTCGATTGTATCAAAGTAGTCCATCTAACGAGAAGACTCTTCCATGTTATTTGAGCTTCTACCATTTACGCTTCCATTCTGGGTCATGGGAGTATATGAGGAACAAAATTTCCTTCTTTAACGTGATCTTTCGAAATGAGCGAGCTGCATGTGGTGCCAGGTCGAAGAATTCACTGATCTGGTGGTAGAACATGTATCTCTCTCTCTCTCTCTCTCTCTCTCTCTCTCTCTCTCTCTCTGTAGTTCGTCCTTCAGTGACGCTTTACGACCTGATCCGGACGGGGAGCGTTCGTGAAAATGGTGTCTTCTCATCTGAAATCCATTTAACTATACTAATACGGTGGAGAGATGAAGACAGTCTTCTCCAAGCACGGCAGATATTTATTTCAATACATCCAGAAAAAATTAAAAGAAACCTTGAACATCGA
Source organism: Schistocerca nitens (assembly GCF_023898315.1). Lineage (NCBI taxonomy): Eukaryota > Metazoa > Arthropoda > Insecta > Orthoptera > Acrididae > Schistocerca > Schistocerca nitens. The sequence continues at coordinate 373,694,553 of NC_064614.1, read as the reverse complement.
ACATCGCTCTCCTTTGTTTCACTGCAAAGTCACTTCGTGCTAACTGTTTAATGCCTCGTCAGAACTGATAGTACTTCCAGTTATTAGATACAATGCCTGTCAGGCAGATCTAAACATGCAGAAAGTTTTTTGTTACACCTGAAACTGCAGCTGTGCACACGATATATCTCCCACAGTATCCTGTCGTACGGGAGGCACTTAGTATAAAAAAAAGGATGAGAACGTAAGGTTACGTAACACCTACTGACGCCATGTCTATGCGATGTCTGTTCTTCAAGACATAACAAAATTCGCACGCAGCAATAAATATTTTATCTGAATGATGAATAACCCTTGGTTATTGAATGACGACGGTACTACGTATTAAATACAGTTTGGCAGAGCCGTAAGTGGATATCAGCAACCTTCCAGTCCTCCTGCGGTGCTTTCATTTCATCGCAGAGGCAATTCTTTTGTTTCCACTTGGTTTGATTACATTAAGGAAATCGGTTTCTTCCGCGCATCCCTTGGAACTGCAGGATCGGGTGGGGAACTCAGGCCGCAGAGCCTGCTTAAGACAACTTCTTCTCAGTCGTGTGTTACCGGCACAATATGTCCTGAATATTTTTCTTTTCCTCCTATGGATTCTCCCTCTCAGCAGACTTCAAAGAGAAGCTTTCATCTACTCTTCGCGAATTTTTTTGAGACACGTACTGTTCGTATACGAGTGTTACACGAATAAATCCAAAACTTCTTGCATTTATTTTTCTTGATCTCAGTGCGTACACGAAGAGGCTTTCCTGCCGAAATCTATGTATCGGGGTTTAATTTGCCGTTTCGAAGAGTTTTTAGTGGAACTGCCCGAAGACACAGCAGTCACGAAAAACTTCTCCATCGTTTCTGAATATTAGCTCCGAATAAAAACATTTTTATAAATATTTTAAGCAGTGGTTCGCTATCCGAAAGTGTCTCAGTCCCTACTTTAAAGCTTATGGAGTAAATACTTCGCGGTAAAATATGCAGTGATTTTGTAAGAGCCATTTCTGAATGTTTTGATTGCTATTTGTAGCTCATTAGTAATAATCGTACCACAAAATCAAAATGACACGAACACGCTATCTCCGTACTTGCCTTGCCTGGACAGCAAAACGTTTTCACATTGACACTGCGCTCAGGAATGAAAGACATACATCATTACCACTGTAAGGAACTGATGATGGCCTACATTAATCAGTGTGGACAATTAATAGGCTAGTTCTTTTAAAAACGAAGTCAGTCATTCTTCTCCCCTTATCGCAACTAACGATCCGTCTCTAATGACCTCTATATAGAGACTACCTAAAATTTTCTTTCTCCTTCAGCACTCTAACAACGAAATATCTTGTGAAATGGGACAAAACAAGTTGCCATTAACACTCGTGGCTGCGCTAACGAATATCGGTGCGACGAAAGACAGGTTTTTGTAAGCGGGCAACGAGAAAAGTCTGCTCCTGAGAGTTGTGTTTGACCTCGAAGCTGCCTGTGAATAATGAGGCAGACACCATGAACGAAGCACGCAAGGTGGGAGAGATTCTTGCCGAGGCTTTAGACGTGAGGCTGTTGTTGGCGTATCAGCAGGGAAAGTATGCCGGGGAGCACATTCCACGGTAGGGGGCGCATTCTCAGCTAGTGTCCGTATACGAGCGTTACGTAACTGATACTGATTTCCGTGAACGTGTGAGAGCCTGTTTCGCTCCAACTGGAATTTGTTACTAAGTTTCCTCTCTCGTAGTGAGTTTATTTCCTCTATCGTCGCTTCTGGAGAGAGTTCGTTACGCTTTGTCGGATCCTAGCAGGTACATTCGTGCTTCGGTGGTCTTCAGACAAAAATGCACATAGAAAAAAAAAAAGGCTCATCTCTTTCCGAGACGGCTGCAGCACTTGGCCGGAAGGGTGAGCGATAATCAAGAGCCTGTGGTTCCAGGATGTCCATCGGTCCCCACTGTGTAGACACGCGTGCGAAGTGTCTGCGCAGGTGTGCGTCCACGAGTACTTTAAAGGCAAATTAGGGACCTCACTTTATAATTACACCACTTTGTTATTGCACGTAGCTTTCCGTTTGCGTACGGGACGTTTTTCTTCTATGGAACTTTTATTAAAAACAATGCTTTCATTTCGCAACTACGAGAGTTAGTTAAGAAGGTAATACCTAAATAAAATGTAACCACTATTTCTGCCTCGGTTTCGCAAATTCCCATAGCTAACCATATTTTGTTAATGAGAACGAGATGATTGAAGTTTGCAGTTTCCGGGTCACTCCTATGAAACATACATACTCATCGCAAATGAGTTAATTCTGTTGTAAGTGAAAACGATTTCTTGATATGAAAATTCTCTCGTTCCCCCTTCCCCCCCTCCTTCAATCCTCCATCCTCCATCCTCTTTCCTCATCCTCTCACCCCATTTTGCTTTAATTTTAGTAAGCTTGCCATCTCTTTCGAGCACAAGAATGTCATAAAGAGTCGAATCAAACTCCAGATGCGGTCGGAAGTTGATGTTAGAACCGAGAAATGGTCCCAAGTAGAAATTAGAATGTTGTTCATGCTTTTTTATAAAAAAAAATCCGGTTGTTTCCGCATTGTATTTGATAGAATATCAAAACAAGTTTAATTAGTCCTTTAATATTCTGATTTATGGTCAGTATCTTAGTCCGCTTTCTGGCTACCTGTTGCTATAATTATATCCTTATTTTGATGTTAAATGTTTAAATTTGATGAATAATATTCTTATTTTACTTCATTAGCATCGCAAAAATAAAATAAGAACGCATACAGAATACATTCCGAAAATTACTGAAAACCACAGGAGAAAACATCTTTACCATAAGATGCCGTGTAAACATTTCAAAAGAGTAAGAAGTCTGTTTCTATTCGACTGTGGAAGAAGACACACGCGGACCTACAGCTAAACGCCAATATCTGCCACTACCCAGCGAAATGTAAATCTGTGCTCACCACCCTGGTACACAGAGCGTGAGCCGTATGCGAGGAGGACAGTCTTCCTACCAAGTTGCTGCATCTGCGAGAGACCTTTCGCAGAAACAGCTATTCGGAAACTCGATTAACACTCGCTCTCCAGCAGAGAAAGGAGAAGAAATAAAATGACGCAGAATATGGAACCAAGCACCTGGCGTGCTCTCCGTACACAGGACCACCCACAGCCAAAACTGCCAGGTAGTAGAGAAGTAGATTATATAAACCATTTTCCTCTCAACCGTAAAAATCGAGAATATGCTTAGGTCAGTCAAAGCCCACCTACGGACTACGGGCGCCTGGCGTCTACAGAATCAGCTGTGAGTGTGGCGTTCAGTACGTTGGCCAGCCGCAGCGATGCTTCTCATAGCGGTTTTCGGAGCAAACGAGTAGCGTTCGCCTTTGCTAAACAGACAAGCATGCAGTGGCGGAATACAGTTCCAACGAACGACACATGTTTTTGAACACACAAAGATACTGTGCCGCGCCAACGAGTTCAGTCATCAAGGAGGCAATGGAAACACGAGTACATGATCCTGTCAATTTGTACAGCTGTTTCCAACTGAGTTCCATGACGGGATGTGCGTTAGCAAAAATGTGTTGCGAAAGCTAATGAAGTGAAAGTGGCAGAGGCTGCGGACGGAGTACGCAGGACTCGATGCGCGGACATCCGCTGAACCACGCCATTGCTGCTGTCCCCCCCCCCCCCCACACACACACACACAAAACCAACGACGGCGACCTGTCCTCCGGAGGCACGCGATTGAACCACCCGTTTGGCGCTTGGCACCGGAGTCTGCAGTCCAGCAGCTTTAAAGGAACGAGCTGGAGATGAACCCGACACTTCACCTGAAGAAGGCGACTAGGTAACCCTTCGAAAGTTGTGATAACAGGACGACACGACTCAGCTAATAATGCGAGAAGATTTCATCAACAACGACATGTTTTTATTTATATAAAGAATTGCAGTATTAATGCTGCTGATTATCAGATACACATATCTCAATGTATTACATAAAATGGAGTGTGTTTGGTAATGAAAAACAGAAATAAGTTAAATAGATACATTTTTGATTCACGTTGTTCTCGCAACGCCGTTACCAAGATGATAGAGTCAGAGCATTCAGTTCGCAGTACTTCACATTTGCTTCTCAATGCATGATACGACTGTTAATACTACGTATCGGGCGCAAGTATATATAACTGACACAGTCACTTCGCAGTGATGAAAGGCTGCACAGCAACAAAACACCTTGTCGCTGACTTATCATGTAATTCATTGTCTGATATTAAATTAAATGAAACTCTTCGCCTGTTACTTTTTTTACACTGAAATTTCCTTACTTTTTCGTCTTTAAGAGTGTCCATTTCAATCAGTTCTCTCTTTTGTAAATAAAAATTAAGGTTTGACTGAATTTGGCGTAATAGAAGATAGGAATTTGCATTTGTAAGTGTTCTGACATAATCCGTTTGCTGTCTGCATGTTTGTGGCGTGTCCTTTGACTGCTGTCTTCTCATTGATGTTCGGGATGAGAATCTCTGCCGGCCGAAGTGGCCGTGCGGTTAAAGGCGCTGCAGTCTGGAGCCGCAAGACCGCTACGGTCGCAGGTTCGAATCCTGCCTCGGGCATGGATGTTTGTGATGTCCTTAGGTTAGTTAGGTTTAACTAGTTCTAAGTTCTAGGGGACTAATGACCTCAGCAGTTGAGTCCCATAGTGCTCAGAGCCTTTTTTTTTTTTGAGAATCTCTCCTAGCACATGAACAGTGTGTTCTTTTGATGTCACCGTAATTTGTTTTCATTGCCCACGTTGGATCTTTTGCATTTGTTTGTATGTGGTTCGTATTTTCTTTTAGGACATCTATTCGTTGTTTGCAATGTCCAGATTTTGCACGAAAAATACTAGATCACCTTTGAAAGGAAGGCAGTTGAATTTAAGCCCACTCGCTTGATAGCGTAACATGACGGCGTTTGGGATATTGTAGAGACTCATTTTTATCTGCCAGTCTTGAGTTACCTTCTGTAGGACACAATCAGACATAATTGGTGAAAATCTATATTCTTATTTCACTGCAGTTTTGTTTTCAAATGGTTTAGATTGGTCACCAAAACCATCACTCTCATCATGATGATGACGATGATGATGTGATTACGATGATAATGATAATGATAACAATATTAATAATAATAATAATAATAATACAGCAAGCATATTATTAAAGATCCCAATACCACAACAGATAAATGCAGACTTTGCAAACAACAAATAGAAACAGTAGATCACATCACAAGCGGATGTACAATACTAGCAAATACAGAATACACCAGAAGACATGACAATGTGGCAAAAATAATACATCAGCAACTTGCGATACAACATAAACTAATAAAACAACACGTTCCCACATACGAGTATGCACCACAAAACGTACTGGAGAATGATGAATACAAATTATACTAGAACAGAACCATTATAACAGATAAAACAACACCACAATACAAACCTGACATCATACTCACCAATAAAAAGAAGAAATTAACACAACTAATCGAAATATCCATACCCAATACAACAAATATACAGAAGAAAATAGTAGAAAAAATTGAAAAATACGTCCAACTGGCTGAGGAAGTCAAAGACGTGTGGCATCACGATAAAGTTGACATTGTACCAATTACACTATCAACTACAGGAGTCATACCACACGATATCCACCAGTACATCAACGCAATACAGCTACATCCAAACATATATATACAACTACAGAAATCTGTAATTATTGATACATGTTCAATTACCCGAAAGTTTCTAAATGCAATGAAAAATACACCGTACAGTTAAAAGGAAGTCACGCTTGATCAAGGTCCGCGTCACTTTCCATTTTTAACCAGACATAACGTCTGAGAAAGGAAAGAATAATAATAATCTTTGTTATTATGTATTCTAGTCCTGAAGGCCCTATATTTGCCAGTTGAAATAAATGCATAAATAACAAAATTTCCTCAAACTTCCAACCATGCCAAGTGATCAATTATCCATAACCTTACGGTTGAGGGCTCCTCGTCAACATCGTCAATGGCTGTCCAAAACCTCATGAATATTTGATCATTCGATGTTGTTGGAAGCTCGAGAAAAATATCGCCCTGAGACAATGCATTCGCGTTAATGCAGAAATATACTGTCAAAATAATCAACATAAGGCATACTGTGACAAGAGATAAAATATCCTTCCTCCAGTTTGAAGAGTATTGCGCTTTCTGGTTTACAGACTGGCGAGCGGGGCTATCTGGAGGGGCTGGCTTCGCGGTACGCGGACCTGTTCAACACGCACTACGGCGACGTGCTGGAGCACCTGGACGAGCTGCGGCGCCGCGAGTGGGACGAACTGTCGCCGCGGATGCGCGTGCTGGGCTCCGGCGCGGGGGCGGGCGCTGCGGGCGGCACGCCGGCCTCCACGCCGGACTCGAACCCCAGCCCGCAGCAGCTGACCACGTCGCTGTCGCAGCCCATTTACGTGCCGGGCAAGTACCAGCCGTCCAGCTGCCTCAGCGACAGGGAGGAGGACGAGATCTACGGCTTCGGCTACGGCGTCTACGGCCGCCAGGTGCTGCAGCGGCAGCCGCCGGCACACAAGGTGCTGCTCTCCCCTCAGGTGCCCTACCAGAGGTGAGTCACGCTGCGTACTCAGCTTTTCCTGTTTTGGATGATAAGCTCGCCGAACAAAATATCGGTCAACCACTGAAAGAGAACGTGGGTTTATTTGGCACTGTAGATGGTGTAGAACCCTTACCAGGCGCTCATGTGTCAAACTTACCTCGTGTATTAGAACCTTCGTACAAGTTTCTCACTTCAATTGCTATTCCGTAGAAAGTGGTGTAGTTGACGTACAGTGTACTGGTCAAGCCTTTCCCCGAAGACTGCACATATATCAACGGGGACAGATGAAAAAGTGTGCCCCGACCGGGACTCGAACCCGGGATCTTCTGCTTACATGGCAGACCGTCTATCCATCTGAGCCACCGAGGGCACAGAGGATAGCGCGACTGCAGGGTCTATCTCGCGCACGCCTCCCGCGAGACCCACATTCTCACCTTGTATGTCCACACACTACATTCGTAATGTCCCACCCCAACACACTCATTACTCGTGGAAGACATTCTTACCAAGTCCCCGTAAGAGTTCGGGGAATATGTGTGCATCCGCACAGAAAAAGAAGGTCAAGGCCGGTGTTGCCAGAACTACGTACTGATACGGATATGGTGTCTGTTCTTTCGGACATGTCCGATGGGGACTATCCGAAAGAACAGACACCATATCCGTATATGCACTAGATAAGGTGATCCTTTCTTTGATTACTTTAGCGAATCGGCACGTACCATTTCCTCCTTCCTGTTATCTATGAAGCTCTCGTAAATGATATTACCAAAGGCAGATCTGGTACGCGCTGGATTCTTTGGAAGACCAGTGATTCTTAGTGGTGAGTGTAGCTATTTTCTGTGAAATAAATTCCGGGATGCCATTATGACACGTTTATTTTCAAATGCAAGACTCTAGTCAATCTGTTTTGCCACTGACATGGACTGAGTATTCTCTCTCAAGGTGCAAGTCCCCCTCTACGGTCCAGGAATTGTGCGCACGGGAAGGAAAGGGTTGGCCCTAACACGTGGACTGTAGCTGTGGCCCTGATCAAACATTAATAATTTCTAATTAGTGATGGGGACTATCAGTTTCTGTAATGAAACAAGGGTTAAAAATCACTTACATTTATTGGTTGTGATTTCTATGATTGCTCAGAACAAACAAGCATCAAATACTCATCATGTGAGAATGAGTGCATATAAATCTTTGTGGATCTTCCGAGAGAAAGGACTGGAAAAGTTCTCAAAAAATAAACCGAACGAACAACAAATCGTGTTAACTGACTGCTAATTGCAAAATCAAAATGTTGGTGATGATGGCATCGGAAGGTTAGTAAGTAAAGAGAAATAGAGGCCAGTGAGTAAGATCATGGCCGGAAGATCACCCAGCCTTTTCGGACGCCGTTCGCTGCTACACTTTTGCGGAAGACAGACGCTGTTATGGCGTGGCCCTCTGCTCGTGAATCCACTACTTCTCTCGCGGTGATTATTCTGTTCTCTACGCCTCTCAACGACCAAGTGTATTTCGTATGGCTACCGGTGAAGAAGTGCGTGATACATAGCTCTCCTGCTCCTTGTTGGTGTGAGCCCGCCTAAACTGCGCAGTTGGCCAGTCTGAAACCGCGTATTTTATTTCACCAGTCTGAAAACTCCTAACACTTTCGTTCTGGAAGATTCAGAGTCACTTTTTGAAAGATTCCAAACGCCGACCTATCCTAATTCCTCCTCCCAGAAACTTGATAATGACACCCTATGGCACATCGCCATTCCCGAAGTTTGCGGGTGCCGTCCTATCAAAGGGCTGAATACAGCCTGAGACGTTTCACAAATACCGTACAATATTAACAGTTTAGTATCATAAAAGGATTCCTTTCACAAAGTTAAGAAATTCCGAGAGCATGGTAAAGCCGAATATCCTACCTGGACAGTAACTGATTACATTCTATTGGCGACTCTCACATATGAACAGGCGCGGAGTATGTCCTGTCACCGACTGCGAGCTTGGTTCACTCCCGAAATCTCTTGCTTACCTCGTAATACTTGATAGCCCTTCGTATATCTTCAATAAGTTAAAATTATTCATTTTTTATTCAATGTACAGGTTAACTACATTGTGGTATTATTGTCTTAATGCACTGATGAACCGTAAGCTGCTCCTAGTGCCAATTACGTCGAAAAAGACTTAAATCATTAATATTTAATGAAGTAAAACAGGCACTTCAAGCCAGAACACCAGTGGTTCCCTTACATCTTTACTGCCGACTAAGATCTGTTCTCAAGTCTCGCGTTCCCCTCTCCACTCCTATGATTCACAATCGCACAATATGGCCTGGTTGCTACATCTGCCTTAATGGGGACCGACTTCCTGGTCACTGCCGGAATTTTCTGGGCACTGATTAATGCAGCGAATTGACTTCGTAAGATTTGAAAAATAGATCTCGTAAAATAACAGAGACCTCACAAAGTGACCGTCCACAGTTAACGAACGTGGTGTCGATGAAGTGTTGTGTATGTGTTAGTCGGTTGTATGGAATTAGCCGAATTAGATGGGTCGACAAGGCGACATGGCAGAAAGAAGGCTTCAAGAATGAATATGACCATTATCACACCATGATGAAGCTGCCTGATTTGTTGGTGTGTCAATGCAGGCCGTCCAACACGTCTACGAGGAATGGTGTACCACTCACAGTCATGTAACGGTGGTATCAACAGTTGTTAAAGATCCTAACAGACTTGGACTGGAGGCGAATGTCACACTTTTTCAATGGACAAGCAGTTTCAAACGAGACAGAAGTTGCTGCCACATTAAATGAAAGTAAAATTCTGACATTTTCCAGGTGAACATTGGGAAGGGAACTGGACGTTTGGAATCGCGCACCTTCTGAAGGCCATCGGTCACAGCGGTGCATAAAGCTGCACGTCTTCAGTAGGCTACACTTCACAGAAACGAGATGCCTGCCCTCTGGAGGCCCGTGGGTTTGGGCAACGAGTCGCGATTTAGGTTCTTTTTCAAACGATGCAAGGTGTAGAACACACCGACGGCCCAAAGAGGCGTTTAAAACACGGTGTGTGGAAGGTGTAGTTCTAAGATTTTCTGGTAGTCATTTGGGCCCATTTACTTGGGTAACGGTGAACATGTTTGTTTCAACAGGTACTCTCATTTATTCTACATCTTCACGATGAGTACGCTGTGGACACTCCTATCTATCGCATCATACTAGATCATTAAATCCCCTGGACATAATGTCATAGACAACGTCTGAGACTATTTAGAACAGTCTGTGAAGCGGAGCAATCAAGATCTCTGGAATTTGGTTACTTTATGGGATTAATCATCAAAATGGTTCAAATGACCTTGAGCACTATGGGACTTAACTTCTGAGGTCATCAGTCCCCTAGAACTTAGAACTACTTAAACCTAACTAACCTAAGGACATCACACACATCCATGCCCGAGGCAGGATTCGAACCTGCGACCATAGCGGTCGCACGGTTCCAGACTGTAGCGCCTAGAACCGCTCGGCCACTCAGGCCGGCGATTAATCATCAATGAGTGGCTTCGGCTGAATATGGTATCCCTCAAGAAACTCTTGCACTCTCTTCCTCGCCAGATTTAGACTACTGTCAGTGCTGGCGGCGGTGCTACAAAGTATTAGAGTTTGTGCTGGAAGTGACTAATTTTTTATGTGGTGTCTTATCTGGCTGATCCCGTCTCCTGTTAACAATATGAAGACATCTTTTTACGCAGTTTAGTTGTCAACTCTTCAGCTGAAATACAGCCTAATATAAAGGGACGGCTAATGTATTGGCACTCAGCCTGTACTTAACTGTTCAAAGATAACAGTGTGTAGTTAGCCACTGTAGCTAAACACTACATTACTGCAGTGATACTACTACTGATTGCTCTGTCCGAGTTTTACGTTATCCAGTCCACTGGAATTATTTCAGACACAAAATCGTCCTCCTTGTGTGAGCTACCGTGTCTTCTGGGAATTCCGAAACCGCACCCTCAGGGGGCTCATCAGGAGTCATTCCTCCTGGAATATCCCGCGAGAACACAGCACCAACCGCGCTCCCGCACGGTCCACTCGTTTATTTACAGTATCTTTGTCTCTGATCCTCCAAAGATTCTTAACAACTAGACTAGTTGTTAAGAAGTGATGGATTTTGCACGTTATACTCACGGTTGCGATGACAGAACCGGCCACTCACTAGTATGCAGAACTAATGAATCTGACGTTTCTCGATTTCTAAGTACACGGTTAACTATCTCTCGACTTGCTGAAAGACTTTACTGCGACTTACTTCCGTTCGGCTTCGTTGCGAGTGTTAATTGAACGTTAAGTCTTCATAGTAGCAGTAACTCGTTTAATTGAGTTCTCTAAGAGTAAAAGAGCGCGGTTTGAGGTCTACTTTCGCCAGCTGACTTAGTGCTCCTCTTTGGTTTGCTAGCAGTATCAACGGGTAGACTCATTCGACTAGGTGCATATTCTAATTGATCAAAAATTTGTGCTCCGTGGCAGTTACTTCAAATCTGAGGGTACCAAAAATTTGGGATCTCCCGTACGACGTTCATCGCAAGGTCGCGATGTATGTGGTTCGACATTGACTTCTGCGGGCCAGTGGAAGAACAGTGGTGATTCTAAGAAACTTGTGCAGTATCGGCGTGAAAGAAGGTGACACAGGCACTGGAATATAACCTACTTGTAAAAAAAAATAAAAGACAGGCTAGAAAGCCGACAATGGTTAGAATTCATTAATTTCTTGAATTATCTTACGTATTAATCTGCCAGTTACTGCAAGTCTCCAGTGCGGTTATGATTTTCGTATGTGAAAAAAAAAGTACCGTAGCTCAGATTCGACGTTAACCTGTAGTTGCCTCAGGAAGTGGCGATTACATTTTCAGCTCAGAGTAAAGCAAGAGCATACTCCTCTCAAGATTCGTACCTGTGGATTTCTAGCCAGCCCCCAGGTTGAGAAGTGCTCTGTCTTTAGCCTTACAGAATACTTCGTAGTTTTCATTTATTTTCATACGATCTATTTGTTAGTATAATGTGGTCAATGTGTTTTAGCAGCAAGAACACTTACTCTCCTGCCCTAGAGGTCTTGGGTTCAACCCCTGGTAGGAGCAGTGATTTATCCTCGCTTCAGTCCCTCCTGGATGGCCTCACATTCATTCAGCCTGTTGTCAAACTGAGTACTGGGATCCTTCCCGGCATCGAAAGGCAGCTGGGGTCTGGTGAACATATAACAATCAAAATGAGGCGTGGGCGCAGAAAAATAGGCGGAACGATCAAACACATAATAACGACGGTACTCGAAAATCTATTACGATATGGTCGCAAATTACAACGTATCTGTCTCTCGACTAAGCAACATGCAGCATCCGTAGCACGGCATGGTTGACAATTGCACACAGCATGAATTCATGTCGCATGCTATCCTTCAGACCAGGAAGAGTCCATGTACTTCGCTGGTAGACACGATCTGTCAGACATCCCCACAACCAAAAGTCACACAGATTTAGGTCGGGGGACCTGGAAGGGTACATATTTTGAAATTGCCTAGAGATGATGTGGTAGTTACCAAAGGTTTATAGAAGCAAATTTTTCACCTAGCACGCGACATTTGTTGTCGCCCCATCTTGCACTGAAGTAGTGGTGTGGACACAGTTGCGTTCTTGCAAAGCTAGAATCACGTGTTGTACAAGAAGGTCCTTATGACGTGCGCATGTCAGTGTACACCTAATAGTTACATGAGGTGCCATCTCCACGAAGAAAAACGGACGAAGAATGGAGTAGGTTGTGAAACCACATCACACAGTCTCACAAACTGGAAGCATTGTATGTTCCTGCTCGACATTTGGCGGATTAGAACCACACATGTGGAGGTTCTGTGCATTCGTGGCACCGTGTAGAGTAAAATATGCAACGTCCGTCCATATGTCACCCATTTCCATGCGTGCCAAAAAACGAAGCTTCATTTGGTGCATAGTCTGAATCTAGTAGTGATGCCAGTGTAAAATACGCTTCAAAATCTTTTGAACTGTTGACCAGGGGAGTAACAACTCCTGTGACACAGCTCGAGCACTGGCTGCAGAATGTGAAGCATGTGGTGTACGGTCGGCTACAGCTACAGCAACGTCATCAACAGCTGCCATGGGAATGGACCGCCTCCCTCGCCCGCTGCACCAAGTAATGCACATTTTCTTCAGATTTCTTGATCATATTCTTGACATGGGGCCTCTTCGTAATATGATATTTACCAGCAGTGCACTGTCCTTCTTCTCAAGAGCCAAGGCATTTCAACTTTCTTAGCCCGTTACACCAACAGTAACTTCACAAAAGTAATCAGCACGCGTCGCCAAACACCAAATAGCATCTCATGTCAAAACAGAAAACATTTCACATGCTGAGTGCTTACAGCACCAAATTTTAACCTGACGGCAAAAAGAGGAACATTTTTTCAGCGTACTCCTCGAGCGCACCGAGTAATGAACATATCTTTGATGTTTCAGCATCCAGCGATGTATACAACCCGCACTGAGGCTCTCGGAACACAGTTTAGTTATTATCACCCCTGGTACTTAGTATAAAGACGACCACTTTCCTCTCTCTCTCTCTCTCTCTCTTTAAATTTTCTGATTGGGAGGTAGCTGTCACATTGTCAATCTCGTGGAAAAGCAATATAAAAAATAGTTTCATTCTCCTGGACTATTAGATCCAATTGGGCTTTCCCTATCTAAAACTACGACGAAGTGCTTTCAACAGTTCTCCTCATTATACTATTACTTCATTAATGGCCAATAAGTTACTTTAATTTCTGTGAATGCTGGGGACTGAGCAATTCCATTAATTTACTGCATGAGTGTTAAATCTGAATCAGTCAGTATAAGCTACTGCAGAAGGCTCTGCTTTCGGTTCCCTCTCATAAGATTCCTAGCTATGGCTGGTTGTTTACTATGTTCTATTTTAAGACTTAGAGCAAGTGTGACTTGTTATTTAGTTCCTATAATTTTGGAAAAGCGTCTTGTTACTATATCACAGAGGAAGAGCAGAAACAGAGTATTATACGTGTTTCTCCTCAGTTTCTACCGACGTAGGCGATACGAAATTTGCGTACGTTGAACGTAAAGATACGGCCTTACATCTCTGAACCAACTTCTCACTATGACACTTGTCTTTGTCATCGCACTCACCTTTCATTTACAAACTGGTTATCTATTACGGGCGAGGCCCCTGTCATAATTACAACCGTTTCAGTAATCGTAACACTTCAGTAACTACACGAGACCTTTCTGAAAAGTAATGCCTCCGAATTTTTTTGTGTCAAAACTCTTAAGGCTTTATAAATAAAACTAACGTTATTAACATTCTGCATATTTATTCTTCATGTCTACACATTTGTTTCTCAACACAAGTCACCCTGGCGACAAACACATTTCGCCCAACGAGAGACCAGTTTCTTGATATCGTCAGTGTATAACGTTTGGCTTTTTTAACGGAGCCACAACCTCACCTCTGCTTCCATCGCTTATCACTATCAAAGTGAAGTCCTCGAAGATGTTCTTTAAGTTCTGGTAACAGATGAAAATCGGATAGAGCCAAGTGGGGCCTGTATGCAGGTTGATCGATGAAGTGAACCCAAGACGTCGGATTGTTGTGTGCGGTCTGGCATTGCCACAGTGAAGGAGAGAGTGCTCCACGTGTACACGAACTCTCCCAATTCGAAAATAAATTACAGCATGCTGTTCCTTACTCACCTACATAGTTACGATACACACAGTCATGTTACACACTACAATTCGGAGCCCTCTAGCGGTAGAGGACTGCAAATGTGTAGACATGAAAAATAAAGATGTAGAATGTTAAGAATGCTTGTTTTATTTTTAAAAAGTTAAAAGTTTTTACATAAAAATTCGGAGGCATTATTTTTCTGCTGGCTCTCATAACAAACAGGTACATACTTTCACTCCCAGTAACATGAAAGCAGGAACTGAAATTGCTGAATAAGATAAAAATGCACAGTCAGTAAATAACATTAAATGGGACCGTGTACTTGACAGCTCGAAATTGATGTACCGAGGGAAACACCCCAGGCAATAGTTTCAATTTGCAGGAGGTGTTAGCAATCAACGCAGTAGCGATAATAAAGGGATAAATGGCAATCTAGTACTAATGAATACACAGTCTGGCAAAACACTATCGGCCTCCGCTGGAGATCAATACGGGATCTACATTTGCATATGAGTCTGTTAATTCTCGTTCAGTTACTCATTTCCGTGCAGCTGTTTACTGTTATCTGTTTATACCTGCTGCGCATGTGTTAATCTCAGTGGCTGGCACCATGTACTCCCTTTCAGTATCTCATTTGTAAATCACTGTCCCAAGTCATTCATTGCCTCACAATGAAGAAACCAAGGAAAAATGTCAAGAATTCATTTTGTCTTGTACTAAATACACCATAATGCAAACAAAATGTTGATGAGTACAGAATGCTCAATAAAGCTGGGATTGGAAACCTCTTCCCCGTAGCTTAAAGTCGTACTCTCGTTTCTCCTATAATTTTTCCATGTTCTTGGAGATTTTTTTAATTCCGAGTAGAAACATCAACATAAGTCACTTTACTTAAAAATCAGTGTGTTTTATTGCGACTTCATCGCTGTATGTCAAATGCAGATTCCTATTGCGGTTGGTGTTTTTCGCTGTTGATTTCAGTATTCGAAATAACTTTCACAACTTGGAAACTCTATTTCTACAACTTTTCTAACTTTTTTTCATGGTTGTTAAATCGAGGCAGGTACCGGGAATGCTTCATTTATTATTGCTACCACCTATTTGTCATTTTTTGGTTTGGTATATGTATTATTTGTCATTGATCTCCTACGCTTTACGAGAATTTAATATTCAAAACGAAGAAGTTTTTGGTGTGTGGGCCATAAATATAATATTTCGATTTTCAAATTTTTTATTATTTCTGACTCAGCTTTACTTGCTTGATCTATACAAAAATTCTCAATACCTTAAGTTAAGAAAGTCGCTTACAGAAATCATCTGTCGGATCTAGGCGAACCAGAAATCCAGTTGTTAACGTTGTATGTTAAGTTCCGAGTATGAGATTTAAACGAAAAAGGCTACCACTTTCCAGACTGAGGTCATACTATCTTATGTATCCGACATTAACTAAAATAATGGAAGAAAAAGTTTTAGGTGCTCGTAAACGAAGTTGCAGCGATACACTTATTTCTCTCTCTCTCTCTCTCTCTCTCTCTCTCTCTCTCTCTCTCTATTCTGAGATGATTTTTGTACAACATTTCTTTCATTCGGGTTCAAATTCATTAGCTTTTATAATTTAAATCAAAATTTAGAACCGAAACAGTTAAACATCTGTAGCACATCATTTTTGTTTCTCACTTACTGATACTCGCTGCATTCAGTCACACTTCGACATGTATTAACATCCTGTAAGACTTTGATTTTTTTTAGGGTTCCGCTTTCTGCAAGAAAGATTATGACTAATAAATGTATTTCACAGTGTTTAAAACAAGAGCTCCAAAATTTGAGGAGATTTTGGATAACGTTGCACTTCCGAATGAGTGGAAGCAGGGATATAATTTAGCAGTTCCATAAGGGATTATGAGGACTCCAATATTTTGTTTTCCAATTCGTCCCTCGTTCCCAACGAAAAAGCGAAAACGGAAGCATAAAATGTTTCTCATTGTCCTTGCCTTTATACGTGGCATCGGATTTTTAAATGGTACCATCGAGCGAAATACGTAGGCTGAATGAACTGTTGTTTGATGCTAGTGAAAGCGATCTTCAGACTGCATTGTGATTTACCGTCATTATAAAAGTGAAAATCAAAAAACCGTATAATCTCACTAACAACTGGCATATAAATTATTACATTTCTGAGTTCTGATAACAAATCTGGATTGTAACATCATTACTAAAGATTGTTGATTTATTATTAAATAAGCTCATCTGGAAAATATCAAAGCACAGTTTGATCCACGCTTCGTTAGTGCTTCTCCCCTGTTTTACAAACTGTGTAGAAGCTCTCCTGAATACTTTTTTGGTCCAGCACTGCTGGAAGAAAGGATACTGCAGAGACCTGGTTTAGCCACAGAGTAAGGGATTATCTCCAGAATAGCTCTTTCACTTTGCATTTGAAAATTCCTATCAGATTAAAACTGTTTGCCAAGAGTGTGATGGAGGGTCTTGCGTCGTGTCTGGATAACTGAGATGGTACGAGCAATGCTATTGAAAGGCAAAGTTCCGGGTTCGTGGCCCGGTCCAGAATGCAATTTTGAACTTCTAAAAATTTTCAAAAGCAGCACATCCTCCGCTGCTAGGTGAAAGAATCATTATGGATTCACGCATTGGCCTCATGTGGAACTGAGGAATATTAGATAAATGGAAGCTATTATTATACGTCCAAGAAACGAAAAACACAGAGATTGCTCTACCGGGTATTGAAATTTTACGTATAAGATGTTGGAAGGCGGGCAGTAGTGCAGCTAATATCCACAGTGACCACAATTATTTTCCCTGAATAGATTTGAAAGTTCTCTATGCAGCAATCAGAAGCCTACGCATAATATTACACGGACTGCAAACTGCGTAGTAACCGATTTCATAATTTTCTCAAGATACTGGAAGATATTCATTGTTTCCAGAATGAGAATTTTCACTCTGCAGCGGAGTGTTCGCTGATATGAAACTTCCTGGCAGATTAAAACTGTGTGCCGGACCGAGACTCGAACTCGGGACCTTTGCCTATCGCGGGCAAGTGCTCTACCAACTGAGCTATCCAAGCACGACTCACGCCCCGTCCTCTCAGCTTTACTTCCGCTAGTACCTCGTCTCCTACCTTCCATATTTTACAGAGTGACAATCTCATTCTGGAAACTTCCCCCAGGCTGTGGCTAAGCCATGTCTCCGCAATATCCATTCTTTCAGGAGTGCTAGTCCTTCAAGGTTCGCAGGAGAGCTTCCGTAAAGTTTGGAAGGTAGGAGACGAGGTACTGGCGGAAGTAAAGCTGTGAAGACGGGACGTGAGTTGTGCTTGGGTAGCTCAGTTGGTAGAGCACTTGCCCGCGAAAGGCAAAGGCCCCGAGTTCGAGTCTCAGTCCGGCACACAGTTTTCATCTGCCAGGAAGTTTCATATTCATTGTTGCTCAGTCTGCACATACGGTGTGTCCAGCAAATGAGTACCTGATTTCAAAATTAAATACGTCGAAAACTAAGAGGGGGGGGGGGGGGGTTGGGTTTGTTTGGGGCAAGAGACCAAACAGCGGGGTCATCGGTCTCATCGGATTATGGAAGAACGAGGAAGGAAGCCTGCCGTGCCCTTTCAAAGGAGCCATCCCGGCATTTGCCTGGAGCGATTTAGGGAAATCACGGTAAACCTAAATCAGGATGGCCGGACGCGGGATTGAACCGTCGTCCTCCCGAAAGCGAGTCCAGTCGAAAACTAAGATCGATAGACAAGCGCAGTGGTATGTTTATTGTGAAAGCTATGAAAATTTCATATAGAAGTTATACAAAAGTTTCGAAATAGTTCGAAAAGATGCTAACAGACGACGCAGTACCCTGTGCAGCGCGTACAGTTTCAGCCTGCATAATTAAACTCGTTTTCTACAGTAGTGTTTGCAGTCATATCAGTCTTTTCGAAAAGTACAGAAATGGCGCAAACGAAGAATGAAATCTGCCTTCACATTCTGCAGTGTCTCAACGGGAATGGATTAAGATTCCACTCAGATCGCCGATTCAACTCGTCCAGCGTGGTGGGATCGTTCCGGTAGACAGTGTCGTTTTTGTGCCCCACAAAAAGTAGTCACGAGGAATTAGATTGGGCGAATATGCGGAGGCGAATCCGTCCCTGCCCCCACTAAATTTGCAATAATCACACGTAATGAATATTGATCCACGGAGTATTCATCAAGAAAGCGAAATTCCTGTTGGGAGCGATGTGGTCTGGCCCCATCTTACACGAACCACTCGGCGCCTGGTCGATTCTCCAACGCTAACTTTGTGGCGAGAAATTCTTCCAATATTGCAACGTAACATTCAATAGTGATCTTTCCACGCATGAAAAATGGGCTAAAAACTCCTCTGCTGCATACTGTAACCCAAATAGTAACTTTGAGAGAATACTGTATTTTCGCTTCATACAAACATGGATTTTCGGAACACAAAAATCGCCAGTTTTCTTAATCCACAACTCCACTGAGATAGTAGTATGCTTCATCTGCAAACCAGATGCAGCGAATATTAAATCTTTCATCTCATAAATCATTGTGGGAAGCAGGTTCGCAAAGTCAGCAGTCCGTCGCACTTTTCGTAGAGGTACGGTCTAGTGGCTTTGGACTTTGAATAGACACATGTGTAGGCCCTGTCTCAGTATTTTCTGCTTGCTGCAACTCTTCAAACCAGTATCTGCCGCAATTCTTCGGAGAGACTTCGTCGAATTTTGTTGGATAATTTCAGAAACCGTGGCGACATTTTCAGGAATAACTACAGTTTGCCTGAGGCTAACATTTCCCGCTAGTTCATCAACCACGCTCGCTGTCCGCTGGAATTCGGCGAAGTGCTTGTGAACGGCTTTCGCATCGTTTCCTACTGGAATATATTAAATAGTGTTTGAAAACTGCGCCTTGTTGCCGTCGAACTGTGTTCTAACCTGTAGTATCACAGCAACAGAAAAACGCTTTGTTAAATGAAAGACTGATTTCAATTTTTTCTGTCGGTACGCTAACGTCCTTTCACTTTCAATGGTGAAACGATCGCTTTGAGCTGCGGCGCGATATTTATAGGCACTACGTCCTGCGATTACAGCGCCATTTGTTAGCAGCTTTTCGAACTATTTCGAAACGTCTGTACAACTTCTGTATAAAATTCATACAATTTTCAAAATAAAAATATCCATCTTAGTTTTCGAGATATTTAATTTTGAAATCAGGGTCTCCTTCGCTGGACACCCTGTAAATGTGCGCACTTGTTTTATTTCGCGTACAGCATGAAATAGCTGTTCTGAAACAGTTTTTGGGGGAGACAAAAGATAACCTACGTATCAATTTGTGCCTCAAAAAAAATGGTTCAAATGGCTCTGAGCACTATGGGACTTAACTTCTAAGGTCATAAGTCCCCTAGAACTTAGAACTAATTAAACCTAACTAACCTAAAGACATCGCACACATCCATGCCCGAGGCAGGATTCGAACCTGCGACCGGAGCGGTCGCGCGGTTCCAGACTGTAGCGCCTAGAACCGCTCGGCCACCCTGGCCGGCATTTTGTGTCTCAGACGAGAGCCAATAAAATTCCAGAATTTAAAATGTTCTAATCTCTTCCCGTACCCAGACCGTTAACTTAAAATAATGTTAACTCCGCTGGTAAACTTCGATAAGGTTTTGACGGGAGGAATGGGACAGGTTGTACTGGAAACGATGGTGGCCAGGAGCATTCCACGCCGCTACGCGCTCTCGCCGTGTTCGAGTCGTAGGGACAAGAACGAATGGTACAGACGGTATCATTCGATAGCTACTTCACAACTAACACTCCACAATAAAGGACGCTGTGTTATAATTCAGGCTGGTTTAAGATACATCGTAGCGTGTTATGTGCCGAGAAACCGTTGTCCAATTAGTAACGAAGGAAGCGCGGGTGGTCCACGAATTATATTGACTCGGACTGTGTATAAGATCTTATCCAAGGAGACGGAATACGTATGAGGAGCCAGTGTTCCACGCGGGGCAAGGCTCTCTGTATTAGATCCTGCTGTGTTAAGCCCCTAATGAGTTTCAGTGGAAACAAATACATACAGAGGAATAAAATCCTGCCCCCACTCCCCTTCCCCTCCCCCCTCCCCCGACAAAAGGCTACTTGTCAACCCCTTAGAAGACACCAACACTCGAACCACCTTTCCTACGGGAGAGGAACAGAAACGACAATATAACTTTTGCGAATAATTTCGTTTCTGGCAACAGAATCCCTATTTCGGAGACGTAGCGTTACCGGATGAGTAATACCGCAGTCTCATTATTATTAGCAGGCGTGTTCAGATATACCTCAGTTTAGAGATATTTGTGTTATTTCAGAAACATTATTCCGGCATAAAGAGATCTGCAAACAACAAAATCTTCAATGAGAGTCTCAGCTCACACGCGTTGAAATTTTAACTTTGGAAGTACTCTTAAAATATTTATAATTTACCGCATATCACAGTGGAGAAAGAGCCATGGGGCGCCCAGTGACGGTTTTATGCTATGAGAGAATGAGAAAACCTGTTCTGTTCATCATCAACCTCATGAAGAGCATAGCTGTCTTCTCCTATATTGCGGCTGATGCTAATGCTTAACAATTCCTCATTTTTATCAGCTTTGGGAGCAAAACGTTCCTTTAAAATTTCATGATTTAGCAGACTTCTCAATCTGTAGTGCGTGTCTACGTTAAAAGAAACAGATACCGCTTTTCTGGATTGCAAAAGTATCCAAGAGGTCGAGGAAAGTATATAACAAACAGTAATAACTGTAGAGATTCTGTAGCGTACTTTCTTGGAACTACGTTTCATAATGATATCCACTGATTTTTTATGACCGTGAGTGCATTGTAGTCCAATGTGTCAAAGTTTCAGAGTTTTCACAATGAGAGGTTCCACAGAAAAAAAAGTGATAAGCTACACTATATTGTTCATACGGAATGATGATGTGCAGTGACAATGTTACAAAAGCTATTTATTCTCTCCCAATTTACATAAAACGCATTATAAATATCTAATCACTATTGGTAGAACCTGATTTTTAATTTATTTTAAGCAAGTATGAATATTATCTGTCATGAGGATTGTATGAGCGTGAAGGGTTGAACGCAGGCAGTCAGATGATGGGAGCTTGGCTCCCGAAACCAGTAGCTGTGGACTACATTCCTCAGATTTGTGTGTTGTATGCCAAATAACGATATCAAAAATCTACATTGTTTTATTACAGTGTTGTTTCGATATCTTATATTAAATCGAATTTCAATTTTTGAGGTGACTTAAATGTTCAAATTTGTGTGAATTCCTAAGGAACGTAACTGCTGAGGGCGCTAAAGACAATACTCAAACCCATGCCTGAAGGAGGACTCGAACCTCCGGCGGGAAGGGTTGCACGATTAGTGACATGGCGTCTCTAACCGCGCGGCCACTCAGAGCGGCTGACTTAAATAATACACGTTTTAATACCAGTTAGTAACAACGAAACCACAAGTATGAATGGTACAGAAGTACAAATTAAAATGAAAAGAAGAGTACAGCCCTCATTTTGTGATTGTGTTTATTCTATCGTAATCAGAGCATGTACTGCACTACACTGTAGTTGCTACAATATGGAAACTGTTAAGTAAGGCAGAAATATAGTAAATTTGACAATTTCCTAAGTTTTGACGATACATGCATGGACATGAACGAGGTCCGTATATTTCTGCGGAGTTCGCTACGTATCGCACATCAATAGCTATCTATTCTTATGAAAGACAGTGAAAGAGAAAATTAATTTTTGCACATGTTGTAATCTTCAGTCTGAATACTGTTTTGATAGAGCTCTACACGCTGTTCTATCCTGTGCAAGCTGCTTTCTCTCTGCATAACTGCTACACTCCACATCTATTCGAACGTACTTGCTGTATAATCCACTACCATGCCTCAGGATCTGTCCTGTCAACTTATCCCTTCTTAAAGTTACGTTGTGCCATAAAGCTTTCTGCCTGTTTCAGTCTTGTACCTTGTCATTAGTAGACGACCTATCTATTTAATCTTCTGTTTTATTTTGCAAAACCTTTCGAATCTGTGTCCAAAGTGTTTATTGCCCATATTTCCGTTACAGACAATGCAACGTATCAGACTAAAACGTCCAGGAAAAAATTCATAATCTTTCAATTTATATTCGTTGTTAACTAACGTATCTTTCATAAATACTTTTCTTGCTCTTGCCAGTCTGCATTTTACTCCTCTCTACCTCGGCCATCGCGAGTTATTTTGCAGCTCAAATAGCAAAACCTGCCTACTACTTTCAGCTACTCATTTGCTAATCTAATTCGCTCAGCATCTACATCTGCATACATACTCCACAAGCCGTAGTACGGTGCGTGGGGGAGGGTTCGTTGTACCACTACTAACTATTTCCGTTCCTGTTCCACTCGCAAATAAAGCGACGGAGAAACCACTATCTATATGCCTCTGTACGAGCCCTAATTCTCTGAAGTTCGTGGTCCTTACACGAAATGTTCGTTGGTGGCACTAGGATCTTCCTGTGTCAGCTTCAAAACCCGGTTCTCTAAATTTTCTCAACAGTGTTCCGCAAAAGAACGTCGTCTTTCCCCCAGGGATTCCCACGAAGCGTCTCTGTTATACTCGTTTATTGACCGAACTTACAGGTAATAAATGTAGCAGCCTGCCTCTGAATTTCTTCGAGGTCTTCCTTTAATCCGACCTGGTAGGGAACCCAAATACTCGACGAGTACTCAGACTGTGTCGCACTAGTGTTGTACACGCGGTCCCCTTTACAGAGGAACCACATTTTCCTAAAATTCTCCTAATAAACCGAAGCCGCCCATTTTCCTTCCCTACAATCGTCCTTACGTGATCATTCCGTTTCGTATCTCTTTGCTACGTTAGGCCTAGATATTAAGTCGACCTGACTGTGTCAAGTAGTACACTACTAATGCTGTATTCGTATATTATGGAATTGCCTTTCCTACTTATCTGCATTAACATAAATTTTTCTACATTTAAAGCTAGCTGCCATTCATCACACCAAACAGAAATTTTTGTCTAAGTCATCTTGTATCCCCCTACAGTCACGTAACGACGACATCTTACCGTACAGCACATCAGCGTCATCAGCTAACAGCCGCAGACTGCTGCGCACCCTGTCTGTTAGATCATTTATTTACATAGAAGATAGCAGCGGTCCTATCACGCTTCCCTGGAACACTCCTGACGATATCCTGATTTAAATGAGAACATTGCATTACTCTTGTTTTATCTTTGTTCATATTCATCTTCGAAGCAACTTTCAAGGCGCTATCCATTCCGTTTAACGTGCCCTTCTGGCAGAACTAGAATATCATTCGCAAATCTTAAAGCTTTCTTTATTCTCCCTGAACTTTAATTCCGTATTTGAGTTTTTCTTTGGCTTCTTCCTTTATTGCTTGCTCTATGTACAGATTTGAAAACATGAGGGGATAAGCTACAAACTGTTTCCAAATTTTTATTTGGTTTCCTTTAGTGCTTACTCAATGCATAGGTCGCAAAACACAAGGAATAAGCGGCAACGCTATTTCATTGCCTTATTAACTAATCTCACCTTTTTGTGTCCATCGAGTCTTACAATTGCAGGCTGGTTCCTGTACAAGTTGGAGATTGCCTTTCGCTCTGCATATGATATCCCTGCTAACTTCAGAATTTCAAATGAATTTCTCCTAAATAAAGAAGTAATAGCACTTAAGAGTTAGGTTCCATAAGTTACCGGCCTGACCTTCAATACGCGCGCGAAGGTTAAAATGCCTTGGAGGGGAGGTGTACACGTGAGTTGCAGTCCACTACTAGCCTCAGTCGACTGTGACATAAGTATGAGTAAGACGCTGCATGTTATGATGTTGCAGTGGATAAAATGGAGTGTCGTACAGTGACAAAGTTCCTGACAAAAGAAGGGCTTGCACCAGCTGAAATCAAAGTCCGCGTGGATGATGTTTATGCTGATGCTTTCCCATCATACTCTACAGTGATTAAATGGTGTAAACAGTTCCGTGTAAGCAGAGAAAGCATTGCTGCTGATCCACGTGTCAGTCGACCTGTTGAGGTGGTGACTGAAGAAATGTTGAAAATGAAGTTCAGAGCGACAGCCGGTTGGAACTCAAGGAAATTGCATCAAGGTTAGGGTTATCTAAAACAACCGTTTTCCGATTCATGCTTAATCATTTCATATGAAAATGTTCAGTGTGAGATGTGGGTGCCCAGACTTCTCTCTGCTGTGCAGAAGGAGCAGCGCGTGGCTTGTTGCACCAAGTTTTCGGAGCTGTGCCGTGGTAACATTAAAGAACTACTCGAATCCAAATTGTGCCGTGGCAACCACTGGAATCCCTGTTACAGGGATGAAACTATGGTTCTTTATTATGAACCTCTGTCCAAAGAGAATCACTTGAATGGTGTAAACCAGGTGAAGCTCCACCAAAAACGGCGAAGGTCACTCAGTCCACAAAAAGAAGGTCATGACAACAATCTAGGAGAATTCTCTTTGTTGATTTCAAAGAAAGGAATACCAGTGTGAACGCGCAATACCGTGCTTCACTTTTGCACAAATTACGCGATTCCACCAACCTGAAGAGGTGAAACGGGTTGTCACATGATGTTCGTCTTCTCCACGACTGTGTGCCAGTGCCCACGGCGGCAATTGCGAAGGCTGCAGTAAAGGAAAAGTGGCTTCCAAGAGATTTACCACCCATCGTATAGTCCAGATGTAGCCCCAAGTGACTACTATCTGTTCTCCGAAATGAAGAAACATCGCCGGCCGAAGTAGCCGTGCGGTTAAAGGCGCTGCAGTCTGGAACCGCAAGACCGCTACGGTCGCAGGTTCGAATCCTGCCTCGGGCATGGATGTTTGTGATGTCCTTAGGTTAGTTAGGTTTAACTAGTTCTAAGTTCTAGGGGACTAATGACCTCAGCAGTTGAGTCCCATAGTGCTCAGAGCCATTTGAACCATTTTTTGAAGAAACATCTTCGAGGAAGAAAATTTGATGATGATGATGATGATGATGATGATGATGATGATGATGATGAAGTGGAAGCTGCTTTAAGGGGACATTTTTCCGATAAAGAATCAGATTACTTTTTGCTAATTCACAGATGCGAAAAGTGTATTAAAATAAAAGGTTCTAAATGGTTCAAGTGGCTCTGAGCACTATGGGACTTAACATCTGTGGTCATCAGTCCCCTAGAACTTAGAACTACTTAAACCTAACTAATCTAAGGACATCACACGCATCCATGCCCGAAGCAGGATTCGAACCTGCGACCGTACCGGTCACACGGTTCCAGACTGAAGCGCCTAGAACCGCACGGCCACAATGGCTGGCGAAATAAAAGGTGATCACGTTGAAAATAGAATTTTTGTTTTAGTTTAAAACCCTAAAAATGTAATAAAGAGGGAAACTTTTGGAACCTACCTCTTATTTTCAGTCTTGAAGGGCATATTCTGCGCGGTTGGCACCTATTTTCAAACATGAACGTGAAATAGTCCGAAACTTCCTCTCAAGCTTTTGACTACAATTATTGCCCTTCGAGACGGAGAGAGACTGTACTTCGTCCTGTGGAGCGAGAGCACAATGCTCCGTAAAAACGTGGAGTGTATTTTTGTGTCTCCTCTGCCGCCAGCAGCAGGTGTGGCGAACGCCATCGAGCGCAGCGGAGAGCCGGCCGCCAGTAGTTTTCGCCGCGGCGGGCAGCGCTGCAGATTGCCGGTCGCAGCTGAGCCGAGCTCCTGGGCGGACGCGTTATTGGCGATGAGCCGCCGGCAGCGAGTAATAAAGCGCGCCGCTATTGAGGGCCGGGAATATTGTGTGTGGGAAGGAGGGATCGATCCCGGGGCCGCGGTAACGGTAGTCTCGCCCGGGGTGGACGGCCGCGCCTCGCCGCTACGTTCCGGGTCAGCGCGCCACTCCGGACACCTGCGCGAGCCGAGGCCGCAGCTGCCGCTGCCTAGGAGCCGCCGCTCTTCCCTGCTTCATTGGCCGCCTCCCGGAGCGTCGACCCCTGCCGTCGAACCTAGATCCACCACAGTCTCTTCCGGCGTCTATACGAGCAACGCAAACTCCACATTCTAGCCTTGATGGGCTATTCGGGACCGACCCACCGCCGTGTCATTCTCTGCCAAAGGCATCATACCACAGCACTCTGCCGGCCGCTGTCGGCTTTGCAGACCTTGGAGCCCGAGTGCACCCCGTTCCTCCCACGAAAGAAAAATCCCTGGCAGTACCGGGAGTCGAAACCAGGTCCCCCGTATACCACTCATCCACGCTGACCACTTGAGCTACAGAGGCGCACTACGTTTAAGAAGGGTAGTAGGAGTAATCCATCGAACTACAGACCTATATCATCGACGTCGGTTTTCAGTAGGGTTTTGGAGCATATACTGATTCAAACATTATGAATCACCTCGAAGGGAACGATCTATTGATACGTAATCAGCATGGTTTCAGAAAGCATCGTTCTTGTACAACGCAGCTAGCTCTTTATTCACGATAAGTAATGGCCGCTATCGACAGGGGATCTCAAGTTGATTCCGTATTTCTAGATTTCCGGAAAGCTTTTGACACCGTTCCTCACAAGCGACTTCTAATCAAGCTGCGGGCCTATGGGGTATCGTCTAAGTTGTGCGACTGGATTAGTGATTTCCTGTCAGGAAGGTCACAGTTCGTAGTAATAGACGGCAAATCATCGAGTAAAACTGAAGTGATATCAGGTGTTCCCCAGGGAAGCGTCCTGGGACCTCTGCTGTTCCTGATCTATATAAATGACCTGGGTGACAATCTGAGCAGTTCTCTTAGGTTGTTCGCAGATGATGCTGTAATTTACCGTCTAGTAAGGTCATCCGAAGACCAGTATCAGTTGCAAAGCGATTTAGAAAAGATTGCTGTATGGTGTGGCAGGTGGCAGTTGACGCTAAATAACGAAAAGTGTGAGGTGATGCACATGAGTTCCAAAAGAAATCCGTTGGAATTCGATTACTCGATAAATAGTACAATTCTCAAGGCTGTCAATTCAACTAAGTACCTGGGTGTAAAAATTACGAACAACTTCAGTTGGAAAGACCACATAGATAATATTGTGGGGAAGGCGAGCCAAAGGTTGCGTTTCATTGGCAGGACACTAGGAGATGCAACAAGTCCACTAAATAGACAGCTTACACTACACTCGTTCGTCCTCTGTTAGAATATTGCTGCGCGGTGTGGGATCCTTACCAGGTGGGATTGACGGAGGACATCGAAAGGGTGCAAAAAAGGGCAGCTCGTTTTGTTTTATCACGTAATAGGGGAGAGAGTGTGGGAGATATGATACGCGAGTTGGGATGGAAGTCATTAAAGCAAAGACGTTTTTCGTCGCGGGGAGATCTATTTACGAAATTTCAGTCACCAACTTTCTCTTCCGAATGCGAAAAATATTTTGTTGAGTCCAACCTACATAGGTAGGAATGATCATCAAAATAAAACAAGAGAAATCAGAGCTCGAACAGAAAGGTTTAGGTGTTCGTTTTTCCCGCGTGGGGGGAGTGGAATGGTAGATAGATAGTATGATTGTGGTTCGATGAACCCTCTGCCAAGCACTTAAATGTGAATTGCAGAGTAATCATGTAGATGTAGATGTATCATAATTAACAGCAAAAACTAATACGTTTGAAACTATACGACAATAGAAGCAGAAATGCTCCAGTACAAATGAGAGTTCTCGGCGCTTCAGTCCGGAACCGCGCTACTGCTACGGTCGCAGGTTCGAATCCTGTCACGAGCATGGATGTGTGATGTCAGGTTAGTTAGGTTTAAGTAGGTCTAAGTCTCAGATGTTAAGACTCATAGTGCTTGGAGACATTTTTTTTATCCAGACGAGGTCACCAGGCTGGTAGACAACAGGGCGGTGGCTCTCGTCATACGTTCGGCGATCGTTTTCTTGAGCCTGCAGCGTGCGGAGTCGAGCTAACTGCCGAGCTTCCTCAGCTCTGGTTAACTCCTGACCGATGTAGTCATCGTCCACGTCATCACGATGTAACGGAAATACAGTGTCCATCGCCGTCATCGCCTCACGCCCATACACCAGGAAAAGTGCCGTAAATCCTGTGGTGTCTTATCTGGCGGTGTTGTAAGGCAAGACGTTACGAAAGGTAGCACCTCATCCCAGTTGCTCTGCTCAACATTGTGGAACATTGATACCATGTCGGCCAAAAGGCGTTCAGTAAGCCCGTTAGTCTGCGGATGGTAGGCAGTCGTCATGTGATGAGTAATGTTTCTCAGACGGTTTATCTCTGTCACAAGATTCGATTGAAAAACTTTCCCTTGATCCGTAATTAAAGACCTCGAGGCAGCGTGTTTTAATACAATGTTTTTCACGTTGAATTTGGCTACCTCGAATGCTTCGGCTGTTTTCACGGCTTTTGTGATGGCATAGCGTGTCAGATAATTAGTGCAAACAATTATCGATCTATTGCCACTAGCAGACGTTGGAAATCGTCCGAGGAGGTCAATACCAACACACTGGAAAGGCGTTTCGGCTGGAGGAATTGGTATGAGTCGGCCAGGTGGTCTCTGAGGAACTGCATTTCTCCTCTGGCACACTCAACAGTGTGACACAAAGTGACGGACACTCCTAAATAAATCTGGTCAGAAAAATCTCTTGTGCATCCTGTCGTATGTCTTAATAAATCCTAAATGTCCAGCTTTAGGTGTGTCATGGAATTTCTGTAGAACATCTAAGCGCATGTGTCTTAATAGATCTGTCTTAATGTGTCTTAATAGATCCTAAATGTCCAGCTTCACGTGTGTCATGGAATTTCAGTAGAACATCTCAGCGCATGTGTTTAGGAATCACTGGTAGCCACCTCTTTCCAAACAGATGCAAGTTTTTCTTGCAAAGTAAACCAATAACTACCTTAAATTGTCCTTTCACATCCTGTGACTGATTTAAGGCAAGCATAATTTGAGATATCTGCTCAGCAGAGGGATCGTGCAGTGCAGCGATAGACGTCACCTAACAATTAATAACAATTAATTTTAATCTGACTGTAGGACAACATTTAATACTGAAGAGAGCGGCATCTTGTAACCACACAACGGGCAATTATCTCGCAATCAGCTCGTTGCGGACGCAAGTTTGATAGTATGTTTCTGCCTGTATTGTTGTACATTTTCACTCGTGTCTGTTTTTGCTATTGTGTGTGATACGATCGGTATGGCACGATGACAGTTTATGTTTCTCCGACATTGATTAAAATGAAATGAAATGATCGTATGCCATTATTGGCCGGGAGACGCCTATGGGATTGTTCGGCTGCCTAGCTGGGAGGATGATTTTGTTGTAGAGTGTCTCCTACATTCTGTACTCTGCTGCAACGTTAAACTTATGTCCCAACTTTTATACTGTATCTCTCCATGCCTTGTCTACCTTCTCACGTCGGATTTTCAACTCTTATTCTTCAACAATGGAATAAGCCCCGATATGTACCCTTCCATGCAGCCGTAGCTAACCACATCCCTTACGTTGGTTCAACCACTGGGTTCAACTCAGTTTATTCTTTCGCTTCTTCCTCCTCGTGCACCAAAAACGAAGAACTGTCGCCTCCTGCATTCTATTTATTTTTTAGGAAAACTATCATCTCTTTATTTTCTTCATGAACATGAGTGTTCTCTTACACCATTATCATCACATCTCATAGTAGGATTAATCTTTTAAATGCTAAGTTTTAGGTCAGGCGCAACCGTGACCTTTATTAATATTGAGTGAAAATATTTTTTTACACAATGCCTTTCGGATATTTAAGCCTCCATCATTACACAAGCCGGACTAATTGACATACATCGATCTGCTGATGGAGACTTAACTCCCCAAAAAGGGTAGTGAAAAGAATAATAAATATGAACGGTTTCAGTGATTTTTAGTTTGTATTGATCGCCAAATAACCATCGTCTACGTATAGTTTGAACTCACTTGTTTTATTTTATCATTGCTAAGGTATGTGCATGTTCTTGGATAAAGATCTGATTTTTCCCCGTTGCAGTCCAAACTCACTCGATGATTTGAAACAACAATAAAATACTTGCGGTGTGGTTCAAATGGTTCCAAGCGCTTTGAGATCTAACATCTGAGGTCATCAGTCCCCTAGACTTAGAACTACTTAAACCTAACTAACCTAAGGACATCACACACACCCATGCCCGAGGCAGGATTCGAACCTGCGACCGTAGCAGCAGCGCGGTTCCGGACTGGAGCGCCTAGAAACGCACGGCCACCGCGGCCGGCAAAGCACGTTTCATCGAACATATTCTGTGACATGATGAAATGGAAAAAATAATAAATATTCGCAGATTTTATTGCATGAACAGGCAAAATGTAGTCAGCGATAAACTTTCCATCTTTCATTTTTTTACCAACGAGAGAATCTTTCGTATAAGTTTGAAAATACGTGTAAAATTTGTTGGAAGTTGCTAAGTGATCTCATTCTCAAATACTGGATTAATTTAGTCTCGATAATGTGCGCCCCACGAGTTAGGGTGCCTCAAGAAGAGGAAAGATGATTTTTTTTAACGCCCCGTCGACATCCAGGTCATTAGAGACGGAGCACAAGCTCGGATTGTGTCAAGGAAGGGTAGGAAATCAGCCGTACTCTCTCAAAGGCACCATCCAGGCATTTGCCTTGAGCGTTTAGGGGAAATCACATTGAACCTAAATGAGGATAGCCGGACGCGGGATTCAATCGTCGTCCTGCCATATGCAAGTCCAGTGTTCTAACCACTGCACCACGTCGCTTGGTGGCTGCCTCAAGACATGTACACTGTTTCTAACTACAAGTATAATACTTGACTTGTTGTGCTAAGCCTTTCGCACAAGGTTATACCTCTCAATGAGTAGACGGTGTCCCGGGTTCGATTCCCGGCGGGGTCAGGGATTTTCACCTGCCTCGAGATGACTGGGTGTTGGTGTTATCCTCTCATCATTTCATCATCATCCAGGAGAGTGGCGAAATTGGGCTGAGCATAGGTTGGGAAATAGTACGGGCGCTGATAACCACGCTGTTGAGCGCCCCACAAACCAAACATCATCATCATCATCAATGTGTAGATTATGACAGAATTTTAAATTTCTAAGTTCGGTCAGTAACTATATGAAATACTGAAAATCAAGTTTTTTGCCTGCAATGCTACCATTATAAGGCAACCTTTTGCTTGGAATGAAATAAGATATCCCGTACGTCTATTTTCGAAGGAAGCCTGCGATGGTGCCATTATAAGGCAAGCTTTTGCGTGGAATGAAATAAGATCTTCCCCCTGTATGTCTGTTTCTCGTTATAGCCAAAGCATGTAGCAATCTGTTGTCAGATCGCGAACATCTGTTTGTTTGTGCTTGAGCCATTTTATTTAGATAAAACAACAAACCGGTCATTGTCCAGATAAAGGGATACTTACCTAATCCGTCATGAATGTTGGTGAAACAGTTAGATGTTATTCAGTCAAGGTCGACTATTTCTTTTTTGTGTAAAGTCGGGATATTTTACGAGTCTAACACTTTTAACCGAACAAAGACTGTATTTTTTAGAAATTGACACGTCTACAGCCAGCTCTAATATTCAAACTGATATCTTACACTTACGTTGCGCTTCAACGACACTTATAAAACAATATAAACAAGGTGGCACTGAAGCGAAGAACTGCATTTTACTTGAGTGATATTTTTGCTTGTTTTCAGCATCCTTAGAAGAACCTGCCCTTCTTCCTCATTGGTAAATCTGTAAAATATGCACTAACACAACACAACAGCTACTGCGCGTGTAAAGTTCGATGTAACGGCTATTGAGTTTAGCTTTACCAACTTCTTCGGATTAAAAGCTGAATTTTTAATTTCAGGTACACATACAAGACCGACTCTTAATTTAAACACTCGTATAATGAACGAATTATATTACGTGAATTATTTTCCGATTCGGTATATCTGTGTTTTAGACATCCCGACGTGGTTTAAGCGGTACTCGGGTTTTCACAGGAAATTCGAGAAACTCCTGCAAGCTTGTATTCAGTTCGATGTTGTTGCTGCCTATTACAACCAGATCTATATGTTTCGGAACGGTCTTTATTTCGTCGCCATTAGTGGTTTCGGACAGCTATACATATCTTCAGATGACTACAGTGTAATCGTTGTTTGTGTAACCGTCTGAAGGTCGGCATAGCTATGCGGAACCTGAAGTGTTCCCAAAATAAAAGCTTTTCAGAAGAATCGGATTGTTCACTTATTTAAGCGCAGTATGTTACATTTGTTTACATTAAAGTATTTGCTGCTGGTTGCGCTCTCCATCAACAATCTGTAATAGAGGATACTTGCGGCAAAATCATAGGAATACCACATGTCCGCAATATCGCCAGACTCACCCTGTTAACTAGAAGAGGATATCTGAATCGCAGGCGCCCATATTAGCGTCGTAACGTATTTGTAGACTTAGTACAGAACTTTCACAACACTTAGATGTACTATCGCGGGTAGGACTGGCTAAAGTTTTTCTTGACCTTGCACCAGATCAACTAAAGCCCCGGCAAGTGAGTGAATTGGTAACAGCATAGTTTCGCCCGAAATAAGAACACATAATTAGTAAGGTCGTTCGCGGATGATGATGTAGATAGGGAAGTCGCAACTCCACAAAACTGTAGAAAAATGCAAGATGTTCTATAGAGAATAATCGTTTGATGCAGACATTGGTAATCGATCTTTAATGTAAACAAATGTAGTAACATTCTGCGCTTAAATACCGGAAAAATCCTATTATTATTCGATGATACGATTGGCTGTAAATCAGTGGAAACAATAACATCCATAAAATGTCTAGGCGCATGTGTTTGGAGCGATTTAAAACTAACATGTAAAACTAATTGCAGGAAAGACAGAAGTAATGCTGAGATTCTTGGTGAGAATCCTAAGGAAACCCTCGTTCGGCTAGTTTTTGAGTTGGCTCATTAGTCTGCGACCGTTAACAGGCAGGGTCAATCGAGTTGACAGAGAAGATTCAGAGCAGAAGAGCAACAGAAGTTTACTGTTGGAATTACAAAAACATGAATTCTAAGTATAGTCAGCCAACTAGCAAAATGGCCAGGAGAGGAAAATAATAAAAAAAAAATTCGAGCTCATATGGAGGTCTGCTATGCTCCATTCGCGAATGGAATCAGAAAGAGGGAACCGGTACCAGTCATCACACTCCTTATAGGTAGTTTGTGGTGCTGGTAGGAGTTTTTCTTATTGTTTCATTCACTCATTATTTCATTTTGTTATATTTCTTTAAATTTTTCTATTCTTTTCTTTGTATAGTAAAAGTATGGCTTCGCATAAATATCAATGTTATCTACAAATGATATTGTTACTCGTTGTTGTGGAAAAATCAAACATTATCGGAAAACACTACAACCCATTTTGGAAATCTAGGTGACTACTTCAGCAATAGGAATTAATAAATAAAATACTAGTCCATTCGGAAATACATCTGTGTAAGATGAAATACGAGTACTTCTAATTTTAGATCAGTGAATGTGACGGAATGACTAGCTGTGCTTCGATTAATAACATAGTTAATTGTACGTTGTTATTATTGAAGTAGTTATGAAAGACCTCAGCTTCTGAAGAACAGGACTGTACTTACTCATACATAGAGCGTCATTCTTCCTAAGCAAATAAAATAAATATTCGGAGATGAAT
This sequence comes from Schistocerca nitens, assembly GCF_023898315.1. Classification (NCBI taxonomy): domain Eukaryota; kingdom Metazoa; phylum Arthropoda; class Insecta; order Orthoptera; family Acrididae; genus Schistocerca; species Schistocerca nitens. The sequence goes on along the minus strand of NC_064614.1, from coordinate 373,660,451 downwards.
GAGCAGGTCGCCTCAGGCCTTAGTTTCGGGTCGTTTCACACTCTCCGACGCCTTAGCGTTGTTTCCATACTGTCCGTGATGATTTTGGCACAAGCAGTCAGCTTAAAGTACAAATCTCCACTATATTAATTTACGATAGGAAAAGACAGTTCAATAAAGTTAAGATCGCTTCTTTTTACTTCAAAGTGATCTAGTGAGCGGCTGCTAGAAAGTATTTTATAATCTGTTGGCATGGTTTATTAAAATCCTCCCAAATATTTTCTTGCAGCTTCGAAGCATTATACTGTCATTAAGTGAACAGATGAAATGCTTTTCTCATCCTGGTGTGTCTTTTGCAAGTACTTGTCCTGACGAACAAAGGTTTCTTTCTTAAAGAATTTTACCCAGCAATAAGCGTATTACGAACATTATTGCCCAGGACGCTGTAATCATTTCGGCAAAGAGAACCAAACCGCAAATGCAGCTCCTTTGATAGCCAACAGATGGTGTGTGTGTGTAACAGAGAGTGTTGTGTGCTTTGACGCTGCACACGCCACGTCCTTCTGAGTGCAACAAAAGGTAATGTCAAGGTCGCAAAGAACAGAACTTTGTGTGTACAGGAAACCGGTTCCGCGTGTCCGATTTTCAAGTCCATGGCATCGTATTTGCATAACGTGTTCCAAATATCACGCCATCTTGACGTTATTAACGCCAATCAGTCACGGCGATGAAGTGGTTTTATCGTAATAGCACACATCGGAGCAAATCAATATTTGAGAGGCGATCCGCGTTACCTTTCGCGTAATATCAGTAAATATTCCAACGCGCCAACAGTTAATGAAACCACCCGTCCTCAGTAGCGTTCAGAAATTGGCTCGTAAGTTGTTTCCCCGGCTTCTTATCGATATTCTTCTTTGCAGACGATTATGTGTAGTTCGCAAGGGAATCAGTGGTGCTACGTTGGCATTCACATGGCCTCTAGGTGCTTGTAGGTTAGTTACCTTGAAAGAATCCTCTAATTTTAACACATTTATATTTCTTCATAGAGGAGCAACAAATACGCTTCAAAACTTATTACGCTCGTGTGACTGCAATCGTCTCCAGCTACATTCCGCACGAAATATGGTACGCTACAACGACAGAATCTGAAAAATAAGCATTTCGGAGACGAGCTACAAAGTTCTTTTCTTTAAAGACTCGTGTATTTTTTTTTCATTTACTGGCGTGCTATTCAACTCACGTGGAATCTGTTGTAGATTCATTTGTTCCTTAAAAAACTAGCGTTTGCAAACATCGGCAATGTAAATCACCTTCTTTGTTTTCATGTTCAGTTGACCACCGGCAATGAGATCGACAGAGATGGGCATTTGTGATATCCGACAGATTCAGGAGAACTAATTACTAATAACTTTACGTAAGAAATATTGCCGGCCGGTGTGGCCGAGCGGTTCTAGGCGCTTCAGTCTGGAACTGCGAGACCGCTACGCTCGCAGGTTCGAGTCCTGCCTGGGGCATGGATGTGTGTGATGTCCTGAGGTTAGTTAGGTTTAAGTAGTTCTAAGTTCTAGGGGACTGATGACCTCAGATATTTAGTCCCATAGTGCTCAGAGCCATTTTTTTAAGGAATATTCTTATCACATCGAGTGGCAGAAACGAATCGTACAGTTTCTTCTCAGGTAAGTCATAACTATTATTGTGAAATGTGTTGAAATGGAATAAAACAGATTGTTAGGTGTGTCGCGCCCTCAGTTGTCGTTTAATTACTCCTTCAGTTTTTATAAATTTTTCTTTTATTTTGGAGGATGGAGGACATCAAACCATCCACGTTTGGGTTTTCCATGCTTTCAATGTATTACTTTTGCGGACGCCGGAATAAATCCGAATACAAGGCCACAGCCGACTACTTGTCATGTTATTGTCAAACTTAAATATGTATATGCTTGCATATGAGAATTACATATTTTTGTTCTTAGACAGTAATACTGTAATACCCTTGTAAACGTGATCCACCAGTAGTGGTAGTGGTAGTAATATTATAGGATAAGTAGTAATACTGTGCATTGTTACTTTAGGGATGCAGTGGATGGAAACTGAAGCACAGTAATGAGGCGAATTGAGAGCTACGGTGCAGTAGGTAGATAAAGTGCTTTGTGAATGGTGCCGAAAAGATGTGCACTACTCTTCAAGTTCCAAAGATGTTTTTTTAGTGGATCAAGTCGTTATTGCAATAAAAGTTTTGCTTCTTAATAGACTTTCATCTTCTTCCCTCCGACCATCTTACTTTGTTTTATTTATTCCTTCGTTCTACGCTCTGTACTAAGAACTTTTACCTGAATTTGTTTGTACCATGCGATCTGTGTGGCAACAACTATTAGGCAGAGTATTGATCTATCGTTTTCGTTGTCCGTGAAGCATTTGGAGTGAATGGCGAGATATAAGAAATACCAGTATGCTGCTTCTACAGCATTGTTTTGTAATATGTTTTCTGACTTCTTGTATTTACAACAACATTCACTACTTGCTGCAGATAAAGTTTCGAAACGATTATATTTCTCTTATTTCATATCTGTACATTTACCCTGTTCAGTTATGTAACACTATGCTGCCGTTTCAGCCCATCGAGATTGAGATGAAATGGCCGCTTTCGCTTTAGATGTGCTAAAGAATTCATTGAAACATCTGCGCTTGGTCAGCGGACGAGAACAATGTCCAATTTCAACGAGTTTCCGAGTGGAACGTAAATAATTAAATAGCTTACACGCGATGAATGCCGCTTCCAGCAGCCGTGGATACCACGACTCGGCAAAGCGCAGGTGCCCACACATACCACGAACAGGCATGAAACTGTCCGTATGTGACCCATCTCGGATTACATTACCTCCTGTTTCTAATTAGCGCCTCTAAAGTGGTTATTGCGTTTAGGTCTGACACGAAAGATACACCACCAGAAACCTCTGTTGTTGTTTTTTTTTCTATTTTTTTTCCTACCCAGAACTATACGTTTTACTGCTTTTCTAGGAAGCAATTTGCTCTCAACAACGGAAAATGAAATGAACTTCACTGTTTTTATTCTTTGGTTTCAGTGTTACTAATACAGCATGTTATGGCATTTATCTGTCGCGTGATCTCCTTTTTCATTTGTAACATATATAATTTAAAATATTTATTAACAGTCTTAAAGTATTTATTCTTTCAAGTGCCAATTGTGCTTCAGGCTTCTGCACTATTGCTGTATATAATTATCACGCCGCCGGTAATAATAAAAACTAAGAAACATCGGTCTTCGTAGTTTTTCAATGTACGATATGGGTAAAAAATATTTTTTTTCCCCGGAAACTAACAAGTGCTGGTTTTCCACTACCAAAGCGGAACACGTTTTGCGCTACACAGCAATGCCAGTGACTTCATTTGTTAGACATCACTCATTCATTTCTTACGATGATAAGTGTGTGGCAAATCATGAGTAAAGCAATAGAAGTACAAAATTGTACAAACCTTCAGTTCAAAGGAATATGACATGCTCCAGTCTCCAGAAAAAGCGGCACCAACAATAATTGTATGATACATAACGTAGAAAGAAAAAGACGGTACGACAGTAGAAAAACACGTTTGGGTATTTAATAAATAATAAAAAATGCAGTGTCTTCTATCAACACGAAGAAAATGTGTTTCAGAAACGCAAGATGACAGCAACAACTTTCCACTGACGGCGTCTCAGCCAAATTCGCAATATTTTTCACCGTTATATACGTGGAACAGACACAAGGGTTGATCTGAAGATATCATTACTCTATTATGCGCGTCACTGTTGTAGACGGCGTACCTTTGTTATAGTACTTTGACCTGAGAACAGATTATGGACAGGCACTGTGAAATCTGGAAACTAACAAATGTCGTCAAATAATATTTTTCAGTTGCGTGAAGCATTGTGTAGTAGGTATCGACACAAGTCCTAGTAAATCAATATACCTTGGCAGAAGGGATCCTTGGTCTCTGGTAGCTCGTTGCAGAGTAAAAATGTAATTACGATTTTTTGTCGTTTTATCTAGATTTCTGTGGAAATACCTTACCAACAACGAAAAAGCCTGTAATATGCTATCACAGAAGAGTACAACACAGGAATGTAATGACTGTCGGAGAAACACGTGCAGTTTCGTCACAGTGTCGTTGTGCCGCTCTTCCATTGTACTCAGTGAACCATACACGCAGTGCGTATCGACCTGGTCTTCACCAGTAAGCCCATTCACACTGCTATGTATCAGTGTTAACGTACAACCAGCACTGCCGGAAGAACAGACCCGAGAGATAACCGAGCTGTACTGAATGCAAATTTGGTGGCGAAGAGTTAAAGTGTATAAACAGAAAGTATCGTGAGTGAATGGATCAAGTTTGTTCCCAAAGAAGATAAATGAGGGCAAGAAATCAAGCGAAATGCACTTACACTGTAAGGAACCATCGGTGACCAGGAACTCATTATACTCCTTACACCAAAACAGTTAGAAAATTTTCCAAAACAACCTCTGAATTCGGTTGGAGTTCGGATTCATCTGTATTTGGACTTACTGACCCAAGGTTTGGTTCTGAGTAGGAGTGGGGTGGTGTAGGGCTGTGACGAGAGGGGGTACAATTTTCTACTGTCTTTCCCAGTCCTTCCCCCCTCCCCTCCTCCCGCATCTCCCACTATAGACTGGTGTCACTGGTGCCACCTACAGTTAATGTGCCACAGGTACCTAGTATTTTAATAATAAGAAGAATGGAACAGATAAAATGTTTTCATGTAATCATAATACTGGGTTGGTGCATAAGTTCGTAGAATTTCTCTGTTAGTTTAATAAATACAACAGATACAAATAACTGTGACTTTCGACATGAATAATACAGTATATTCTCCTTCACAGTTGTCAACAGTCTGTCAACGGTAGGGTGACTTTTCGATTCTGCGACTGTAGGAATCACGTGATTTTGTTGCGAATAACTCGTCGCGCTCCAAGTCCGGAGCGCATTTTCATCCGGAAAGGGAGTTCCCTGAAGGCTATTCGATAGAGAACGCGAATGGTGAATGTCTGAGGGTGCAAGATCAGGTAAATAAGATGGGGTGCGGAATGACTTAGCAACCCAAATCCCATATAGTGTTTTCTGTCAATCTTGCAGAATGCAGGCGAGCGTTGTCTTGGAGGAGCATCACTTCACTCAGTCTTCCTGGTCGTTGTTCTTGGACTGCGTCTTCAAGACGCCTCTGTTGCTGACAATAAATGTCAGTAGTGATAGTTACACCTCGGGGAAGAAATTCGTAATTCACAACACCGTCGATGTTCAAATAGATGCTGCGCGCAGGTCTTTGTACGGAGAGTTGCCGCTTTGTTTGGGCTCAACCATTCCTTTCTTTTCCTTACGCGAGCATAAAGGCACCATTTCTCGCCACCAGTAACGATACAGGATAGGAATGGTCGGAGTTGTTCACGAGCCAATTGATGACGAGCAAGCTGATATGTGCATATGGCCACCTGATGATTTGTGTGATTTTGGCTTAGAGCATGCGGTACACATACACCCGATTTTCAAACATTCGTTGCTGTATGCAAATCTCGAATGATGGTGGAACAGTCACAGTTCATTACATTTTCCAGCTCTCGAGTGCACTGACGTAGATCAAAATAGATTAATGCGTTCAAACGATCTTCATCAAACTCCGAAGATCGTCACTAATGTCAAGACGATCGTTCTTAAAACGAGGAAACCATTTTCTTACCGTGGTCTGTCCAGTGGCATTATCAAACATGGCGCAAATATTTCTGGCTGCCTCCGCTACTGTCATGCATATACTGAACTCAAACACAAGAATATGTCGTAAATGTTCCGATTTCTGCACTTGGCAATCCATTTTCTAGCGTCCACAGCTTCTGTCACCAATTACAAAATGACAATATGTAACCTGAAATAGCAAAAATGAACCACAAAAGAATGACAATCGATAAATAGACCCTCAGCAACCGGAATACTACGATGCGTGTTTTTTAAGTAAGTACCGTTATGAAATTAAAAAGACGTGGTAAGATAACTCAATAATTTTATTTTTACATTAAAGCTTGTACCTTAATCTACTTTTCTACATAATTTCCGACAATATTGAGGCACTTGTCATGACGTTGTACCAGTTTTTGAATACCCTCCTCATAGAAGTCTGCCGCCTGACTTGTTAACCACTGCATCATCACTGTGTTTCTTCAAGTGCAGGAACAGATGGTAGTCACGGGGCACAAGATCGGGGCAGTACGGAGGGTGATCTAGAGTTTCCCATGGAAAAGATGTGATGAGATATTTTTGTCTGATTCGCCACATGCGGACGGGCATTGTCTTGCAGCAAAACGATGCCCTTGCTCAACTTCCATGGACTGTTCTTTGATTCTGGTGTGACGTAGGCCACCCATATTTCATCGCCCGTAACAATTTGGCTTAAGAAATCATCACCGTCGTCGTGGTACCAAGGAAAGTCAGTGTACTGTCTAAACGTTTGGTTTTGTGCACATCCGTCAACATTTTCGGTACCCAACGTGCGCACAATTTTCGGTAATTCAAGTGCTCGGTCACAATGCCATACAAAACACTACGAGAAACATTACGAAAGTCATCCCCCAAGTAGGAAATCGTAAAGCGTCAGTTTTCTCTCACTTTATTGTCCACTTCCTGCACCAAACTTTCATTAACGACCGAAGGACGCGAACTCCGTTGTTCATCATGCACATTTGTGTGGCCATCTTTAAATGCTCTCACCCACTTTCTTACCATTCCATCACTCATAATGGTTTTCTCCGTAAACTGCACAGATCTCACGATGAATATCGATCGCTTTTAGGCCTTTAGCACTAAGAAATCTTATAGCAGCCCGTACTTCAGTACACGTCGTAAACAAGGAATAATCAGACTGTAATGGCGCAGTGCGTAGATTAAGGTTCAGGCTTTCGCGTAAAAATAAAATTATTGAGATGTGATTCTTGAGTTCCTCCCGGCGTATTTGATAATCAAAATATCCACGGGTGTACTACCGGTCTACAGTGTCCAACGGGCACAATATTTCGGCGATAATACATGTCGCCATCATCAGGTGAAGTGACGGACTGAGCTCCTGTGAACGTGCCGGCGCGGAAATCCGCACGCTATGGCTGCTCAGAGGGAACTGGGTTCGGTCGCGGCGGCGGCCGATTTAAATACCCTCCGCCCGCGGTGCGCTCCCTCCGCCGTCCGCGCCCCGCGCCACGGTCACGCGGTGGAACAGATTGCGACGGCGTCTGAGATGATGTCGGTGTGATGGCTTTGTCCGCCGTGGTCGTTATAACTATACGTTTGCTCGATTTACTCTTGATTAACCCAATCGCTGGTTCCCAAGCCTTGCTAAGATTATAGCCACAGTCACGGTTTATGAGGTCGTCATTGGTGCGAATTTCGATGGCCTCTCTAACAACGCTGTCCCAGTATCTCGACGTCTGTACCAGAATCCTCGTGCGTTCATACTCCATAGCGTGATTTTCCGACAAACAATGTTCAGCGACCGCCGACTTGCTCGGATACATCAGTCGAGTGTGCCTCTGGTGTTCACGGCATCGATCCTCGACGGTACGCATCGTCTGACCAATATACGACTTGCCACATTGACACGGAATCTGGTACACGCCGGCCTTCCTCAAACCGAGGTCATCTTTGGCGCTCCCCATCAGTGCACGAGTTTTATTCGGAGGACAAAACACAGTTCCGACCCGGTGTTTCTTCAAAATGCGGGCGATTTTCCCCGAGAGTGCGCCTGTGTATGGAATAAACGCAGTGCCTACCTCCTCCCTCGTGATTTCATCCATCTCCACAGGTTGTGCTGTAGTGGTTGGGCGGAGAGCACGTTGAATCTGCCACTCCGAGTACCCATTTTTTCGAAATACAGTTCTCAGATGTTCCAATTCCTGGGGTAGACTCTCTGCGTCAGAGATAGTGTGCGCCCTATGTACTAGAGTTTTAAGTACCCCATTCCTCTGTGAAGAGTGGTGGCAGCTGTCTGCGTGCAAATACAGATCAGTCTGCGTTGTCTTCCGATACACCCCATGACCTAGGGTGCCGTCAGCCCTTCTCTTGACCAAGACGTCAAGGAAAGGTAATTTACCCTCCGTCAGTTCACCTGATGATGGCGACATGTATGATCGCCGAAATATTGTGCCCGTTGGACAATGTAGACCGTCAGTACACCCGTGGATATTTTGATTAAAATTATTCAGATATCTTAGCATGTCTTTTTTTTCAATTTTAGAACGGTAGTTACTTAAAAAACACGCCTCGTATCATGCAAAATAAAAGCGCAACTAACTTTTGCACCAACGTAACAATGTGTTTACGCCCCCCTTTGGTTTTGCGCTTGTTCAGAGCGAGACGTGGAAGTCTTTGAGTTCAGCCGTGGCAGTAAGGTTTGGAGATGCAGGACGTGAGGGCAGGTCTGCCCCGCTGTGCGAGGCGGTACCTCCTGCTGCGCGGCCCCTGCCCACACAGCGGAAGGGGCGGCCCCGAGGCCCGAAATTCGAGACCGGGCCATCACAATCCCTTTGGCTCGCCCCTGCGCCGCTACCTCGCTGCCTCAGTGCCTCAGTGCCGCGGAAGTGACCTGCTTAGCTCTGACTCACTGCTATTATACAGCAGCCCAAACTCTCATATACCTCATACCTCTGCCACCACTGCGTCGCGTCTACTATTAACTAGCTGTATTATTGCATTTAAAGTACCCGATGATCCAAAAACAGCTGAAATGTAACATGTTCCAGTTTTCGGAGAATCACTCAAATATTTTATCAACAAAACAACAGACTGACAGAGCACTTACATTTTTTTCTGTGGAAAGCCTGAAAAGAAGTGAATCGAAGCGTTTGACTTTCACTGTTACTGACAGACGATCAGAATAAAATAGGCTGATAAGATATGAGGTGACTTCATCGCAGAATCATGAAGAACGGACGATGTGGAAAACATTGATATGAAGAAGGGACATGATGATAGGAATCCCAAACACCGACATTACCAACAGGTTTTCTGTTTTGCAACCTAGAAACATGACTGGCCTTCGCTATGAAGTAGGGCATCGCATATATCTGCCATGGTCTTCCCTCTTATGAATACGTTGACATTTTCCCATTCTTCTGGTTCAGAGTAAGAATTTTTAATAGCTCTTTGACATTAATGTGTATGAGACACTTTGCTTATACTGCATTTGTAGTTCTTACACGCCAGGATAGATACCATTGTTACAGCAACACCTTTAAACTAAAAGAGGGCAGTTGTATGTATTGTATTCGCATTTGCAACTCGTGAGGGGAGCTCTGCTTGCACAAAGATCACGTTACTACTAGTAAAGAATGCTTGAGACATTTTCTCCATGATTTCACACTGGGAAGAAATCTAGGGACAAATAACAGAGCACTGAGGACAAAAACCTAACTGAAAACGCGTTTTAGAAAAAAACACAAAGTGATTGGTGCTTACAATGTTTCCCATTTCCACTCTTCATTTGTTAATGCATAATTCAGTACTAGAGGAATCCGTAGAGGGCAAAAAATTGTAGAGGACGACAGATGTTGCAGTGTATAAGACAAATAAATTGTGACTCTGGAGGCAGGCACTACTCCTAGATGAAGAGATTGACGCAGAAGGGGAAGACATGGCAAGTAACATCAAGAAGCATCTGAAGACTGACAGGTGGGAAAAAGAGGTTTCTTAGTGGAATCGGCATTACACAGGGGTGTAAGTGCAGATATTGTGATCATTGATATCTTAATATGTATTCTTCCTGTGTTTTAGTTATTTTTCTTTCCGTCTAACAGCCGTCCCAAAAACACATTACATAATTTACCACCTGATGTTTTCTATACGGTCGTAACTGTACCACTAAGGGGACTACGCATGTCTAATGACTTGATGTCGTCACGTGTACTTGGAGATACTGACAAACCTAAATATATACTACTCTACAGCTATTATTATTATTCTGTAAATGAAGTAAGTTCTGATGTAATGTTGTTCAATACTCTCTCCTCAGTCACCAATAAAAATTACTGCAGTATAGATAATCGTAGTATGCATCTACTGTCACCCAATTTATATTGTTCGCACAAACAGGAGTTAAATTTCTATGCCGACGTATCTGTTTACATTAAGTCTCCCATTTGTACTGGAGAGTGAATCTATTTCAGCAGAGACAGCAGCATATAGCTGCGTACATGTACATCTATATTTTGCTAAACGCTGTAAAGTGCGTGGCCGAGCATATTTGTTATTGTAGAATATGTTAAGGTTTCTTCTTATTTTCGCCATGGATGGAGCGTCGGCGAAGAATTGTTTCTTCGCCCCTTTGCAAGCTCTTGTTAATTCTGTCTTCATGTTCTCTTTTTCGGAGCAGTACTCATGAGACAGAAGATTATTCATAGCTTTAACTCTGAAATCACATTAGTGGCAATTTTATTCAGATTTTCTCGAGAAGATGGAATCCTTTCTTGAATGTCTGCCGAGTGAGATTTTCCAGGCTTCCTTTTACACTCATTCGCAAAACTAACAAGAGTGGGAACATTCACGCTGCTTTTCGTTTGGGAACACTTTGCCTATTATTATTTCGACCTAGTACAAATCCCATGCACTTAAACAGTATTTTAGTATGGGAAAACATCGATTTTCCTATCTCTTATCGTTGGATATAACACCGTCGTACATCGTGCTTACAACATAGCACACGAGATCGTTCAACTTCGTATATCTACGTAACTCTGGTCCCAGCTGTTTGTTTGCCGCGAGTGACTCTGGTAGTGAACTACTATTTGAGTAGCCTAAAGTTCTTTTTTTTTAAAAAAAAAAGTTATCTTTCGCCACGAGCACGATGCAAATTTTTTCATTTTACAGATAGTTGTCAATTTTTGCGCCGGACTGAGTTTCTGTTAATATCTAACTATTTATTCCTACCAGTTTTACGCATTGTCATCAATAACTGTGTTGTTTACGGAGAGTCTGACATTGCGATAAATTCTACCCGCTAAGTCATTAAGTGAAGAAACTGATTGTATCACACCTCCCCGGTACACACTAGATACTGCTACTGTGCCTGCGCATAACTTGTCATCCATAATAACGTTCCGTTTGTTAGTAAGTTTTTAATTCAGTTTCAAACCGAACTGGAAGATTGGGAACCGCTGCAGCACCACACTCACAAATTACTGAAGCCCGAAGGCAAAATTTTCTGGAACATTGCTTTCTTAATTTACAATTAATTCCCATCACAGGGCCACGCCATTAAATAATATATCCACTTAATATCTCTGCGGTCTATAAACGTAGATCGTGCCATGTGTTCGCTGAAATTTGTGACTGAGCACATTTCAAATTTATAGTATCGCAGAACCAGTTCCAGATTACGCCCAGGCATGATTTAGTATGCAAAACAGTATTTCGTCAGACCGGAGAATTGATATAAATCGATTTTCGGTAAAGGAAGTCAATAAATGAGCCGTATTGCCTAAACTGAGTGTGTTGTGATATTGCATATCTTTTTTCATTTAGAAGACTGGATTTTTTTCCTTAGTAAAAAGCACTAAGTCAGATGGTACAGTATTTTCTCAGACTACCCCCTAATTACACAAATAAACACAGGTGGAAAAAAAGGACGCACCACGAAGGAATTGCCTGAATGGGATGGAAATCGATAGATGTGATGTACATGTGCAGAGAAACACATGATTATAATTTTTGGAAAAAATTAATGATTTATTCAAGAGAAACAGCTTCACAAACTGGGTAAGTCAATAACGCGTTGGTCCAATTCTGGCCCTTATCCAAGCAGTTATTAATTGATAGAACTGTTGGAAGTTCTCCTAATTTTGTGCAATTGGCGCGTTAGATCGTCAAAATTGCGAGCTGGTTGGAGGACCCCGCCCATAATGGTCCAAACGTTTTCAGTTGGGGAGAGATCCGTCAATCTTTGTGGCCAAGGTACGGTTTGGCTAGCACGAAAACAAGCAGTAGAAACTCTTGCGTGTGCTGGTGGGCATTACCTTGCCGAAATGTAACATCAGAAGGGCTTGCCATGAAAAGGAATGGAACCCCAGTCTATTACTCCTGGTTGTCGGCCCGTATGGCTGGCGACAGTCGGGTTGGTATCCCGCCGCTGTCTGTGGTGCCTCAAGATACCTGTTCGGCCTGGTATCTCATTGACTAGAGAAGAATTGCCTTTAGTGATGATTCCCGCCTCGAACTGCGCCCCGATGACAAGCGAAAATGTGCCTGTAGACCCCCCGAACAGCTCTAGGGAACAAACATGACTGCCGCTGCCGTACGTCCCGACAACCAGGAGTGGTGGACTGAGTGGCACTTCATTTCATAGTAGAACCCCTTTTGTCTTACGGCACCCCTACAGCACAGCGGTACGTCGACGATATTCTTCGCCCTGTTTTGTTATCCTTCGTGGCAAGCTGTCATGGACTTACACTTCAGCAGGATACTGCCTGCCCTAAACGGCAAGATTTCTACTGCTCTTGTTCGTTATTGCCATACTCTACCTTGGCCAAGAAGAACGCCGGAACTCTCCAACTGAGAACGGTTGGAACATTATGGCCAAGACTCTCCAACCAGCAATTTTGATGACCTAACGCGCCAGTTGGATAGAATTTGGTGCCTTATCCCTCACATGGACATCGAACAACTCTGTCAATCAATGTCAAGCTGGATAACAGCCTGTATAAGGGCCAGAGGGAGACCCACGCCTTATCGACTTGCTCAGTTTGCGTCTCTTGAATAAATAATTCAATTTTCCTGAAATTGTTATCATTTGTTTGTGTATATATGTACATCATATCTACGTATTTCCGTCCCTTTCAGGCTTTCCTCTGTGCGGCTGATTAATACCGGGTGTTCTGCCGAGTTGTTATTTTCATTTTATGCAAATCTGGTTGAAGTCGAATCAGCCAATACACATAACAGCAGGACTCGCAGACCTGAAGAAGATGGCTGGGTCGGTCGTCGAAATAGTGTGCATAAAATGAAAAGAACAACTCGGCGTAACACCCGGAAGCATACTACTGTTAATGGTAAACAACGACCATCAGCAAGCTTACAACTGTAATCACGCTTGTATCAGGTGAAGAGGCGCAGTAGTAAGACACTGGAATCGTAACTAGGCGAGCAGCGTTTCAAATCTCTATCCTGTCCTCCAGATTTTTGTTTTCAGTGGTTTCCCTAATTTTCTTAATGCAAAAACTGGAAAGACTGCTTTGAGATGAACACGGCCGATGTCCTTCCCTGTTCTTTCTCCAACCGAGTTCGTCGTCTACCTCCAATGACCTCGTCGTCGACGGCTCCTTAAGTTCTTAATATTTCTTCCTTTATTTTGTAGGCACGTCAGAATACGTCCGAACCGGACAGTGATGAACGCAATGACTAAAGCATTATCGGGAACTGTATGCGTCATTAAAAATCGTAATTAGTTTTTATCTCTATTAAAATCTCACTGAACTCAGAAAATTCCCTTAACGAGAAGTACTATATACGAAAAATTCCTAGTGTCAACATCTTTTTGAAATTTATTCTCCCCACATTTATGAAAAAGGACTCCGTGAACAACGTGGGACCAAATAACAGACAGCACGAGAGGCCACAGGATGGTAGATTTGCGCCAACATTAAATCCGGCTGTCGTTATCAACTCTACCTCTTCAAAGTCCTCAGACTACTGGATCCGTGTCAGCAGTTATTGATCAGCAAAATGGGCAAAAAAAGGGCCGGTATATGTATGGATGATGCCAATACTTGACTCCTCGGACAAAACCAGGCACGAAGATAAATTCACTTCCTTCGATAACCATCTTTGCGTGTGCACTTGTAATGTACTATCACAAGTGTTCTTCATCGGTACGATGAAAGTGATCCGTGACCACGAAGGCCTTCCTTTGAAATACCAGTATCAGCATAACAACCGCTATGCGGTACGATGTCTCCTGGGGCAAGACTCTTAAAGGATTCATGCATTCCTGTCACGCACGAATACGTGCGCTCGAAGTTACACAACGTGTGCTCGTCGGCAACTAAAAGCATTCGCATGTCTCCGGACAACACCATGCAATCAGCAGGGTACATATGATTTATCCTCGTTCAAAATGCTTGAAGCTATAATACTATCTTATAGCCCAAGAGACGTTAAAATGTAATGAGGAACGTTTCTTCAGCTCAAATACGTCAAAACCAGATACACTTCCTAGTGAACACGTCGCATAAAATACGTATATAAATCTCAAGATATATGCAGCAGTGTCTTTAGTTTATTACTGACTTACTAGTACCTTGTAAGAGAGTGGGCATCAATTATTTTGAGAAAAAGTGAGATAGAGGAAATTTTTGTTTGGTAAGGTGGGAGTCTTGGCAGCTTATTCTCTTGTCAACTAATTTCCGTGTGTGTTTTCGCCAGCAATAATTCCTTAAGTTTCTGTGGAACTTAATTTCCTTTTCGTTAAATTCGACATCCTAGCTTATATCCCTCTAAACCAAAACCTTTAAAATCAACATAAACTCTCTTCCTTTCCATTCAACAGAAGGTTTTCCCACGCTTAGCATCGTTCATACCTCAAAGCTTCGTAGCTCCAAGTAAGAAAAAAATCAAGTATACTGTTAAATCAATTAAAACAAGATTATCCATAGGATCAATTTAAAATATCAGTATATAATTGCGCGTGTACGGCGAGTAATACATTCTAACTTTTACAATAAATTTGGTTTCAGAAACTCCTGTTGATGATAAAAATACTATGTAAGTGAAAGGCAGGGACAGTTTCAAAATCTAAACCAAATATTTCTATTCATATTTATTTTCAGATAGACAGCGATTAGCCTATCGCCGATGTTATTCAATCTGTTCATCGAGCACGCAGTAAAGGAGAAATTTGGAAAGGGAATTCACGTTCAAGCAGAAAAAATAAAAATTCTAATGTAATGTCAGAAACAGCAAATGACTTGGAAGAGTAGCTGAACAGAATGGATAGTGTATTGAAAACTAAGTTATCAAATGAACAGTAACAAAAGTAAAACAGTGGTAATGGAATGCAATCGAATTAAATCAGGTAATGTTAAAGAAATTAGCTAAGAAAATTACACACTAAAAGTAGTGGCCGAGTTTTCCTACGTGCGCAGCAAAATAATGATAATGGCCGAAGTACAGAGGATACAAAATACGGACTGGCTATAGCACGAGAAACATTTCTGAAAAAGAGAAATTTGGTAACATCTAATATAAATTTTAGTGTTGGGCCGGAAGTCTTTTGTGGAGGACATGAGGCACTTGTACGAAAGTGAAACGTGGACGATAAGCATTTCAGACAGCAGATACTACAGAAACTTTTGAAATGTGGAGTTACGTAATAAGTTTGAAGATTAGAGGGCGACATCGATTAACTTTTGAGAAGGCACTGAATCGAATTGGGGAAAAAGAAATTTGTGGCTCAACTTGACTAAAAGAAAGGATCGGTTGATAGGACCCATCCAGAGGCATGAAAAAATAGTCAATTTGGTAATGGAGGGTAGTTTGAAGGAAATAACTGTATAAGCAGACCAAGTGACTAATACAGTAAGGAGATTCATATGGGATGTAAGTTGCAGTAGTTATTTGGGGATGAAGATGAAGATGCTTGCACAAGGATAGACCAGCGTGGAGAGCTGCATCAAAACACTCTTCGGACTGAAGGTTGGAATTTAATTTAGGAAAGCGATAGGGCGATACAAAGGATTCATTAAACCCAAAGAGTAATGAAACAATATTACATGTGCAAAATCAACCTTTAATGACGCTTCAATTACACGTATTATTACACTGAATCAAAGAGACTTTTTTTTTCTAATACACTATGTGATCAAAAATATGCGGACACTCCCAAAAGCCGGCCGCGGTGTCCATGCAGTTCTAGGCGCTGCAATCCGGAACCGCGGTACTGCTACGGTCGCAGGTTCGAATCCTGCCTCGGGCATGGATGTGTGTGATGTCCTTAGGTTAGTTAGGTTTAAGTAGTTCTAAGTTCTAGGGGACTGATGACCTAAGATGTTAAGTCCCATAGTGCTCAGAGCCATTTTTGAACACTCAAAAAACATACGTTTTTTATATTAGGTGCATTGTGCTGCTAGGTACTCCATGTCAGCGACCTCAATAGTTATAAGACATCGAGAGAGAGCAGAATGGAGAGCTCCGTGGAACTCACGGACTTCGAATGTGGTCAGGTGATCGGGTGTGACTTGTGTCATACGTCAGTACGCGAGATTTCCACACTCCTAAGCATTCCTAGGTCCATTGTTTCCGATGTGATACTAAAGTGAAAACATGGAGGGACATGTACAGAAAAAAAGCGTACAGGCTTACCTCACCTGTTCACTGACAGAGACCGCCGACAGTTGAAAAGGGTCGAAATGTGTAATCCAACACACAGAAATTCCAAACTGCATCAGGATCCACTGCAAGTACTATGAAAGGTGGGGGGTGAGAAAACTTGGATTTCATGGTCGAGCGGCAGCTCATAAACCACACATCACGCAGGTAAATGACAAACGACGCCTCGATTGGTGTAAGGAGCGTAAACATTCGACGATCAACAGTGGAAAAACGTTGTGTGGAGTGACGAATCACGGTACACAATGTGGAGATCCGATGGCAGGGTATGGGTATGGCGAAAGCCTAATGAACGTCATATGCCAGCGTGTGTAGTACCAACAGTAAAATTCAGAGGATGTGGTGTTATGGTGTGGTCGTGTTTTTCATGGAGGGGGCTTGCACCTTGTTGTTTTGCGTGGCACTATCACATTGTAGGGAAGCAGCCTACTCACGCCGTAGTAAATTCACATCAGTCTTTCCATTGTGTGCCAGCCAGTCCGCTGTAACTAGCTCTGACGTCATAAATGTTGCGCAATACTTAAAAAATCAAGTGAATAACCTGAAACGGTTCTAGCATGTCAGGAGTAATACTAAATTAATATGTGTTGAATATCAGTTCGATAACTTTAACCTTTCGAAATTTGGACGTTTTTCTGTAAAACTCATTGGCGCAACAGAAAAGAGCTAGAGACTTAAAAATTTATATTTAGATTTCTTTTTCATAATAATTTAATAGAAACAGTACTTTGGATCTCACAAATTAAAATTTTAGTTGAAATTCATAATTTTCTGGTTTTTGTCTTAAAACTTACGGAAGCAACATAGATTAAGTAGGCTAATAAATAAGGCTAGGATGTTTAAATTTAAGTAGAATGGAAATCCGCTATAATCATAAAGATGTGAGAAATTTCAACTGAATGACTATAAAACTATAGCGATAGCGTATCTCCAAAGGGCAAGTTCAGAGCTCGTCTACTGCGTGTAGTGTAATTCTCTCGCAGCCGGCCGAAGTGGCCATGCGGTTAAAGGCGCTGCAGTCTGGAACCGCAAGACCGCTACGGTCGCAGGTTCGAATCCTGCCTCGGGCATGGATGTTTGTGATGTCCTTAGGTTAGTTAGGCTTAACTAGTTCTAAGTTCTAGGGGACTAATGACCTTAGCAGTTGAGTCCCATAGTGCTCAGAGCCATTTTTGAATTCTCTCGCACAAAATATGTAACTTAGCCACGTCAAACTTTTATTATGATTACTTACCTGTGTGCTGAATACACATTTAAATTGAGAGCTTCATCGACCATCAGCAAAAGAAGCTATGATTTATTCGGTAATTTAAAGTGGTGCATTACTAGCCCAGCGGCTAGTCGGGAGAGCCGATTTGATCAGGCGTTCCCTTAGCCGTCCGCACCGCGGCTTTATATATAAGAACGCTGCGCGAGGAAGCAAGGCCCCCAGTTCTCTCCAGACGCTAAATAGCACACCATCTGTGTCGGGAGTCGCGTCGCGTATCATTGCTATAAACAGCCTCGGATGCCGTATTAAGTTACTCGGGATACGCGTAACCATGAAATCATTTTCGAGAGAAGTGTTAATTCTGGGATGACTTTAATTATCTATCTTCAGTTTGCGTATGTCGTATTTTCACGTGCCGTCGCGGGACAGACATTCTACCATTATTTAGCATGGCGTTTGATGAACATTATCATCAAATTATGGCGAGCATTCACTTAAATATTTAATTTGGACAGTTATAGTTGCATCAGCGCATCAGACTCTGAACTGCTCTGGTAGTTGGATTGTGTGGATTCCTTTTTTTTTTTTTTTTTTTTTTTTTTTTGATCTGTGACTTTCAGAATATACTGAACAATTTTTAGAAAATCGTTTTTTGATTATGAATCCCAGACAATCTCCTGATTTCTCAGAGCTGTAAGCTGCAGCTATAAGTGTGTTTCTCAGATGAAGTGGGCACTAGGAATTCTAATTACAGGCTTCACATTTTGCTAATCACTTTCTGGTTGCCAGTATTGTAGTTAGAGAGCCAGTGTTGAGAACGGCAAAAGACAGCATAAATAATAGGAACATTAAATAACAACAATTAATTCCACTCGCCACTCCACATATGGTTAATCGGTCGTGAAGTGTTTCTACATTACATTTAAACAACATAATTCCACCCGCAGCCCCACATATGGTTAAACGGCAGGGAATTGCATCTTTTCCCCATAAAAAACATTTTTGTATATTAACAAAACAAATTCCACCGCCGCCCCACAACATCACAGGCCTACATCGATGTTTTAAGCACCTTCGTGCTTCCCCCTGTTGATGAGCAATTCCGGGATGAAGATTGCATCTTTCAACACGATCAGGCACCTGTTCGTAATGCACAGTCTGTGACGGAGTGGTTACACGACAATAACATCCCTGTAATAGACTGGCATGCAGAGAGTTCTGACCTGAATCCTATAGAATACCTTTTGTATGTTTTGGAACGCTAACTTCGTGCCAGGCGTCACAGAAACCTTCCAACACCTTATTGAACGTATGCCTGCGAGAGTGGAAGCTGTTTCCAAGGCTATGGGCATGCCAATACCATACTGAATTCCAGCATTACCGATGGAGGGCGCCACGAACTTGTAAGTCGTTTCCAGCCAGGTGTCAGGATAGTTTTCATCACATAGTGTACGTGTCATTCCTGGGAAACGGACGAAAGCCAAGAGTGGGTCGCCACCAACTGTAGTCCAGAGAGATTCCATGAGCGACATGTCACGTGAGTGTCACTGTCAGGAACGAAACGGTATCTGCGAGCAGAATAGTCTTAAATAGTTTTTAACGATAAACCGAGGATTTTCATTTCGGAATACAGCTTCAGGAATTGCACTAGCACCTGGGAGCAGCCGCGGTCATGGACCCACTAAAAACATTTCGAGCAGTTGCTTGCTGATAACGCACTTGAGGGTATCGGTTCACGCTTGTAAAGTCTCTCACGCATCTGGTAGTTGTTGTTACTGTATTTAAAGCGAAACTCGACGGAAAAAAAGATTTACCTCAAATCGATGTGTCACTCTCGACTGGCGTACTTGATTGGGCCGCAAGGATATCGGTCCCAAAGCAACATACACACTCAATCTACGATAAAGCAGATGATGAGGATAAACAATGTCGTACCTGAAGTCTAATAGTGCTCAAGGTGACGACCTATGACACGCACGCACACGCACACGCACACACACACACACACACACACACACACACACACACACACACACACAATGTCTGTGGTATCAGCACACTTCAGGTGGTCTGCAGTGTGATGATACGACAGACAAATCTCGCACTGGAAAGCCGTTCATTCGCATGCCGTCAGTTTCCGTCACTTGATAGTCGTCGACAAGAAACAGCAATCTCCCAGGCAACGTCTGGCGTTGTCAAACAACGAAATACTACGTTCAGTAGTACTTTACAGTCTTTTATCTTGTGGTGCATTGAGTTACATTGTCGCTGCTCGAGCATCGCTCTGTAATAATGATGAGCTACATGCCATACTCCTGCTTTTGCAGTACTGCAGTTTTCACAAATCTATAGAAAATACAGTAACTTCACTATGAGTGAAAAGTTCTCGTTATGAATTTACGGTTTATAAAGGATCACATACATCATAAATGAGATTTTGTGATTTGCCATTGGTCGCTAACACATACGAAAACGAGATGCATGCAAGTGATATGCATAGAGCACATTCTGAAAGGACGTTTAATTTACTATAGATAGCGATTCAGTAAGGTAGTTTCGTCCCTGAATCCTTAAGAATTACTTTTTATGTTCTCTGAAATAGTTCTTGTCCTACACGAGATCAGTTCACAGACGGCTGTTCTGGAGGGGGGGGGGGGGGGGAATAGTTTCTATGACGCTATAAGTTGCTCAGAACGACATATTCATCTTCAGAGTAGCGTCTACATAAATGGGTGAATTACAGTATCAAACAACAAACTATGCCAACAGATATAAGAAAAGAATTTTAAGTATTTCCAGTGTGTGTGTGTGTGTGTGTGTGTGTGTGTGTGTGTGTGTGTCACTCGCCACAAACTTTAATGTAAAAATTCCCAGACCAAAGCGAAAAAGCGCCAGAGAAAAAGGAACATAATTACCGAAGCAGTTCCAAAACTAATTACAGCGGAAAAGTTGCAACTCACCATTCAGGACCCGTTCCGAAGGCGAAAAAGTGTTCGTAATTAAAGCGAAATTCTCCGGCAGGTTCACCTCTGCCGACAGAAGCAACAAAAGGCCGTTCATCCAAAAAATGCAGGCAGCGCGGCGGCGGGCCAGGACACCTGTAATCATTCACAGCTGGGCGCTGAGCGGACTGCTAAGCGCGCTCCGACCTCTCACTGCGGCCACGCCTGTGTGTGTACACGGTCGCTGGTATTATCTCATACGCCCAGTACAGAAATTCACAGTCAGGCATCTAAAAATTATTTTTAGTACTACAATCTAAGACAAAAAACGACGCACCATGAAGGAGTTATCCGAACGGAACGGAAATCGGTAGACGTGATGTGCATGTGCAGCCAAACAAATGATTGCAGTTTCAGAAAAATTTGATGAGCTATTCAAGAGAAAAATCTTTACAGATTCAGCAAGTTAGTCACACTTTGGTCCATCTCTGGCCCTTATGCAAGCAGTTATTCGCCGGCCGCTGTGGCCGAACGGTTCTAGGCGCTTCAGTCCGGAACCGCGCTGCTGCTACGGTCGCAGGTTCGAATCCTGTCTCGGGCATGGATGTATGTGATGTCCTTAGGTTAGTTAGGTTTAAGTAGTTCTAAGTTCTAGCGGACTGCTGACCTCAGATGTTAGTCCCATAGTGCTTAGAGCCATTTGAACCATTTGAAGCAGTTAATCGGATTGGCATTGATCGATAGAGTTGTTGCGCGTACTCCTGATGGATATCATGCCAGATTCTGTCCAACTGACGCGTTAGATGGTCAACATGAGTAGATGGTTGACGGACCACGCCAATAGTGCTCCAAATGTTCTCAGTTAGGACCCTCCAGCCAGTGAGACTCAAGGCCGAAGGCATGTTTACGCCCTGAACAATGGTGGGATACCAACCTGACCGTCATCCGCCATACGGTCCAACAACTAGGACTGATGGTCTGGGCTGCCATTTCATTGCATATCAGGACACCTTTGGTTGTCATCCGCTGCACTCTTACGGCAGAGCGGTACGTTGACGATATTCTACCCGCCGTTTTGCTGCCAGCCAGCCTGAGTTTGCATTTCAGCAAGTTATTCCTGCCCACACACGACGATAATTTCTACTACGTGTCTTCGTGCTTACCATACCCTGCCTTGGCCAGCGAGGTCCCCGGATCTCTTGCCAGTTGAGAACGTTTGGAGCATTATGGACAGGGCCCTCCAACCAATTCGGGTTTTGACGGTCTAGCGCCCCGGGAGGACATCCAACAACTCTATCATTCAATGCCAAACTGAATAACTATTTCCATGAGGGCCAAAAATGGACCAACGTGTTACTGACTTGCTATATTTCTCAAGCTTTTCTCTTTTGTTTGCCTGTACATGTACATCACATCTTCAGACTTCCGTACCATTTGGATAATTCGCTCGTGATGTGTCCTCTTCTTTTGATGTAACATTCAGTTATACACTGACGGAAATGGAATGTTACGAGTACACTTCAATAACTTGTCAGAGTACTACCAAATTAATTCTATAGTATTTCCATGCCTATAGAATATGTTAATTATAATTTCATTCTAATTGAAATTTCCTTTTAGTACAGGAAAAAGCCATTACTCAGGGTACCCTCCGCCGCACATCGTCAGGTGGCTTGCGGAGTATGGATGTAGATGTAGATGTAGATGAGGATGGTGTGGTTACATGATGGCTGTTTGTTGTGTGTGATGGCACTGAAACATTTTAGGCGGAGATCACGTCTCAGCATGGTCAAAGGATGAGCACTTGCATTTCACCGCCACCTTTCGAACTTCAAGAGAGCTCGATTTACTAGTATGAAGGATATGGGAACGTCGTACTGACGGGTCGCACAGACACTTGAATGTAGTGCAAGCACTGCAGAAGGAGCGATAACGAAATGAACACAGAACAGTGTGACAAGAAGAGTAGATAACGAGTCCTTCCAGAAGGACTACAAAACGGAAGATCGTAGGATTATCCGTCTATGTATACTGACGCGGCACCTTACAAAATACTAAATTACTAAACTGAACCGGCGTTTCGGTACAGTTGCAGCAGTCTTGCGCAAAGACACACGGAAGGATTTTAATGAGAATGATACCGTCTGCGAAAGCCAGTTTATTTACATCGCAAGATTGTTCAACTGACTGACAAATCAACGGATGACAACAGATGAAATCCGAGCAGCAGTGTTACAGGCAGATTGTCACCATGAAGCACCACGAACAGATTGCTGAAAGCAGCGTTGATACCTCGAGTCGCCATAAGTGGTTTACTGCTGACGTCATACCGCAGGCACCTGAGACTTGCGCCGTGTAGAGCCAGAGGTAGCTAGGACATTGCGTGGCTTTCTGCGGTGCCCAGCGATGAGCCACTATTCTGTTTTGTGGTGGGCATATCGACGCCAACGTGTCTGAAGACGATCTGGTAAAAGGTCAAGGGAAGCAACGATTCTCGATGCCCATACCTCTTTAACCCCTAGAATTACGGTGTGGGGAGCTATTGGATATGATTACATGACTGGTATGGTAATTGTTCTAGGGAAAATGACTATTCGTCAGTATGTGACAAGAATTGTAAACACTGTTGTCGTACTCTTCGTGAGCAGGGTACCAAAATGGCATATTATGGCAGGATAATGCACAACTTCACTTTGCAGTTCACACCGTAAACCCTTGAGGAATGTACAAATCCATGACTGTCTTGCCGGGTCTCCTGATCTGTCACTCATAGAGCACGTCTGAGATGTGATGGAAAGACGTATACGCTAACAACTCCCTTCCGCCCGTCCCCCACTCCCCACTCCCTCCCCGCTTTCGATCACCAATCGTTATGAGTTGACACAGCATGTGTTTCGGGAATGTCAAAAAAAAATCCTCAACATAATATCACACTAGCTATATCCTTCCCTGCCACAACGAATGCAACAGTTTATTCGTTCATATTGGGGTTACACCTCTTACTAATAATGACTGGATATGATGTACATCTCCATAAGTTTTGATAAATATCTGACTGGTTCTTCAACATGTATCACTTTGTTTCCGTCGCACCTCTTTGACTGTCACACTGTTGGACTATCCAAGACGCTGTTCCAGGAGACACACTAATGCCAACGAGAAAACCATTTCATTTGACGTGAAAGTCCGTACCTTCTTCTGAAGGAATAAAGTCACGTAACGTTAAAGTCATAATGTTAGTTCTTATACACTGAAGAGCCAAAGAAACTGGTATAGGCATGCTTATTCAAATACAGAGATGTGTAAACAGGCAGAATACGGTGCTGCGGTCGGCAACGCCTATATAAGACAAAATGCGTCTGGCGCAGCTATGTAGATCGGCTACTGCTGCTACAATGGCAGGTTATCAAGATTTAAGTGAGTTTCAATGTGTTGTTATAGTCGGCGCACGAGCAATGAGACACAGCATCTCCAAGGTAGCGATGAAGTGGGGATTTTCTTGTACGACCAGTTCACGAGTTTATCGTGAATATCAGGAATCCGGTAAAACATAAAATCTCCCACATCCCCGCGGCAGGAAAAAGATGCTATAAGAACGTGACCAACGACGACTGAAGAGAATCGTTCAGTGTCACCGAAGTGCAACCCTACCGAAAATTGCTGCAGATTTCAATGCAGGG
Organism: Schistocerca nitens; assembly: GCF_023898315.1. Lineage (NCBI taxonomy): Eukaryota > Metazoa > Arthropoda > Insecta > Orthoptera > Acrididae > Schistocerca > Schistocerca nitens. The sequence continues at coordinate 373,636,215 of NC_064614.1, read as the reverse complement.
CCATCAACAAGTGTGCGTGCGAACCATTCAACGAAACATCATTAATATAGGCTTTCAGAGCCGAAGGTCCACTCGTGTACCCTTGATGATTGCACGACACAAAGCTTTAAGTCTCGCTTGGGCCCGTCAACACCGATATTGGAGTGTTGATGACTGGAAACATGTTGCCTTGTCGGACGAGTCACGTTTCAAATTGTATCGAGCGGATGAATGTGTACTGGTATGGAGAAAACCTCATGAATGCATGGACCCGGCACGTCAGCAAGGAATTGTTCTAGCTGATGGAGGCTCTATAACGGTGTGGGACGTGAGCACTTGGAATGATTTGGGACCTCTGTTACGTCTAAATACGACTCTGACGGGTGACACGTACGTAAGCATCCTGCCTGATCACCTGCATCCATTCACGTCCATTGTGCATTCCGACGGACTTGGGAAATTCCAGCATGACAGTGCTACACCCCACACATCCAGTATTGCTACGGAGGGGCTCCAGGAACGCTCTTCTTAGTTTAAACACTTCAGCTGTCCACCATACTCTCCAGACATGAATGTTACTGAATATATCTGGGATGCCTTGCAACGTGCTGTTGAGAAGAGGCTTCCATCCCCTCGTACTTCTACGGATTTATGGACAGCTCTGCAGGATTCATGGTGTCAGTTCCCTTCAGCACTAATTGAGACAGTAGTTGAGTCTATGCCACGTCATGTTGCGTCAGTTCTGCGTGCTCGCAGAGGCCCTACACAATATTAAGCAGTTTCTTTGGCTCTTCAGTGTAATAACTTGTACCTATGTAGTAATTCTTGCTATTTTTCATGGGAGACTTAACCTGTGATTTCTGCTATTTCGTTAACCGTTTTAGCTCATAATGGACGCTTATAATTTTAACGTAATGTGACAAATCAGCGATATTTCAACCCTTCTAAATCTGCCCCTAGTGGTAGTGAAACCTGCTCAAGGCTTATTACAATAAATTTTATGTAACTGATCGGCTTAATACATCATTTATTGAAAGTAAAATCAGTAGGTTCGGCATGAAACGCCGGCCGGTGTGGCCGATCGGTTCTAGGCGCTTCAGTCCTGAACTGCGCTGCTGCTATGGTCGCAGGTTCGAATCCTGCCTCGGGCATGGATGTGTGTGATGTCCTTAGGTTAGTTAGGTTTAAGTAGTCCTAAGTTCAAGGGGACTGATGACATCAGATGTTAAGTCCCACAGTGCTTAGAGCCATTTGAGCCGGGCCAACCCATTTCAGGAATGTTAGTGTACACAAACCATTGCCTCACAAACGTTGCTTTACGACAGGGCGCAGTGTCACGATGATACTATCGCCGTCTCCGAACTGTTCTTCTACTATACGCGGTACACAATGCTCTAAAATGTGTTCGCATTCTTCCACATTTAGTATTTTCTTGAGCGCATTAAGGGAGCCATGCCCTAGCACGAAAAACAGGCCCAAAGCTTATCACTACCTTTTCCGTACCTTACTGTTGGCACTATCTATGATGGCAGAGAATGTTGTCCAGGTATTTGCCAAATCAAAATTCTATCGGATTGCCACAGGACACAGCGTGATTCATTTCTTCAAATCACTGATTTATAGTCATCTAGCGTCCAGTGGCGTCGCTCTCTAATCCACCTCAAGCGTCATTTAGCATTGATTACAGGAATGTAAGATTTATGAGGAGGTGTTCGACCATTATACCCCGTGCTTTTTAATTCGCTTCACCGGTCACTGCACTAACTAGAAAGGTGGTAGAACCACGAGCGATTACTTGCGCTGATTTCATGCAATTTTTTTTTACAACCACCCTCTACAATGCTCGACGTTCTCTGCCCGTCAGTAAATAGATCTCCCTGATCTTGATTTAGGTGTGGTTGTTCCTTCAAGTTTTCACCTCATAATTACATCACGAATAGTCGACGTGGGCAGCTTTCGGGTTAAAATATCGCTGATTGATTTGTTACCTAGGGGATATCCAATGACTAGCCGAAATTCAAAGTCACTGAGCTGTCATGACCAACCCATTCTGCAGTTATTGCGTCTCTGTTGGCAACACAATGCTCTCTACCAGTGGTAGCCAATACCACATTACATTGGGTGTCCCGATACTTTTGATTAGATAGTGTAATTTTTCCACCGGCCGGCGTGGCCGGACGGTTCTAGGCGCTTCAGTCTGGAACCGCGTGACCGCTACGGTCGCAGGTTCGAATCCTGCCTCGGGCACGGATGTGTGTGATGTCCATAAGTTAGGTAGGTTTAAGTAGTTCTAAGTTCTAGGGAACTGATGACCTCAGATGTTGAGTCCCATAGTGCTCGGAGCCATTCGAACCATTTTTTTTTTTTTTTTTTTTTTTGTAATTGTTCCCCATGGAGCGTCTTTGCCCTTCTGTACCGCCGTCCCTCAACTTCCTGTGCTTTGTCGGTTCCATCTGTGGAGTCACGCATCTTGTCAAATTAATCGTGTGCAGCAGATACGGTCAGCCCGTGAATGGGTGCCCTTTCCCACGTGGAATGTTTAGTAAAGTCCGTCAGGCCGCAAACCAGTCCACGTGAGCTAACCCTCAGGAACACAATTGAAGAGTATCCATCCTATGTTACATTAAGCTCTTTTAGAATTTCTTGCCAATTTCGAGACTCTTAGTTCTCACAGTATTGTATTCTCGCAGAAAAATTTAGAGATGGATCTATACAGAAATAAACCCTTTCAGTAAAAATCGGTGGTGGGGTGGCAGAGGGGTAGGAGGCGGGGACCTGCTCTCCACTTGGGTCCACGGCCGACGTACAGAATACTTCCGACTCAGACGCCACATGACAGAACATTTCAGTTGGTGTGTATAGGTGGGGTTAGAGAGAGGGGTAGGAGGGGGGAAAGAGAGGGGGGGCGGAGGGGTTACGACGTGATATGCAATTTACGGCACTTACATCGTCGGCCATTCACCGCACATACACTCACAAATGAGCACGGCGCAAGTACTGCCATACATTCTGCCTCTTAAAGTTTCCTACGATTCACCTCATATTTTCCTCCTTCCGGCAACCGAAGCGTAGCACAAAAAACCGCCATCCCTAACAGTAAACTGGCAGTACTGCGAAGTGCAAATTAATCTTGCTTTCACTTCTTTTCCCCCGGAAGCTGCCGCTCGGCGCGTCCCGCTCGCCAGCCCGCGCGCACCTACCGGCCCTTGTTTATGGCCCAATTCTCCGTTCCGCCCCGAGTCGATTACGCGGAAATAACGCAGGGGGAGCGCCCTGAGTGCGAGTGCCATGGGGCGGGGCGGGCCTTCTTTGTGAGCTGTGGCCACGCCCCGGCCGTCTCATTACAACGCCCCCTGACGACAGTCGCCACCTCTCGTTCGAAACGTCAACTTTACCTCACAAGTCTTAATTGTTCTATATCAACATCTATACTCCGCAAGCCACCGAACCGTGAGTTGCGTTTTGATAACACTGTCTTCTGCCCCCTTTCCTGTTCCTTTTCGCGAATGGTACATAGGAAAAATTAATGTCGGTGAGTCTCCTAACGCTTTTTTCGTCGTCGTCATTTTCTGAGACTTATATTAGAAGAAGTAATATATCGCCCCACTCTTTTTGGAACGTAATCTCTCTCGGAGCTTTTAGAATAACCTTCTCTTTGATACACAACGCCTCTCTTGTAACTGCTTCCGCGAGAGTTTGTTGAACATCTCCGTAACGGTCTCGCGTAAACCAAGTGATCCCATGACGAAACGCGCCGCTCTCCCTCATTCTTCTCTGTCTCTTCAGTAAATCCAATCTGGTAAGGGCCCCAGACTGATAAGCATAGCCATCAGGGAGAGAGGAGTGGGTTATGGGGCGGGGGGGGGACGACAAGAGGGTGCACTCGGCACCTCCCTCTCTCTTCCCCTCCTCCCGCGCCCGGTCCCACTCTCCAATCCCTGGGATCTGGAGTACAGAATTTTTATTCATTACAGATTTTTCATGCACTTCTAGAATTCTCTGAGATATGATAACCCTTTTGTATGTTCTACCCTGTGCGGCTGGTCCCGGCGGAGGTTCGATTCCTCCCTCGGCCATGGTTGTGTGTGTGTTTTTCCTTAGGATAATTTAAGTGAAGTAGTGTGTAAGCTTTGGGACTGATGACCTTAACAGTTAAGTCCCATAAGATTTCACATACATTTGAACATTTTTTTATCTTCTACCAAATTTATTTCTTGTGGCAGGACACGTCTCGAAACTGACAAGCTACATTATGTAAATAATGGCCCTCCCCCTTCCCCTCGATAAATTTCTGCGGACGCCCCTACTTAATCAGTAGTCAAGAACTGGTAGATCTATTGTTTTGTAAATCACTGCTCTAGTGGATGAATTAAATTTCCTTCAGATTCTTCCAATGAATCTCAGCCAGACATCTGCTTTCCCAACAACTAATTTTACGTACTCATTCCACTTAACTCTCTGGACGGCTACTGCTAGGTATTTTATGGTAGTTACTCTTTCCTGTAACGGATGAACTTCTATTTAGTTACACTTATGGTCACCGGGTAGTCCTTGCACCAATTGTCGGTCCTATGCAGGTCTTCCTTTGTTTCTCTACCGTCTTCTCTCTTTCCAGCGTTTCAATAAACGTCACTATCGTCCACGAATAGCATCCATCACAGAGCCTCCAAAGTTATCCACTACATCATTAATATACAGGATGATTCTGTGGTGATGTTACAAAGTTTCAGGGATGATGGAGAAGGCTAAATGTATTAGTTTGAGGTAAGGGGTCCTGGTCCGGAAACGACCTAGTCGAAAGTTATAAGCGAAACTCGTACCGATATCTTTTGACAATTGAGTACACGTACCCGTCTTGTTGTTGCTAAGATTTTACGGTAGACAAGTAGACAACTTTCCGAGGTGGTAGTATGGACCAAAACACGATAAAAATTTCGGTGAACATGGGCTCTAAAATGCGTATCTTAAGACCTATGGGCACTTGTTCGGTATAAGAGATGTGGTTCACAGTATCGAAGATGCGCAAGCTGTGAGAGAGATAATCAATAAGATACAAAGTATTCGTTCCACAAAAATGTGCAGAAACATGTGGTATTCATCTTTGACATTCTTGCAGACACTTTAGGCAACCAGAAGGTACTCAACTGCTCAGTACATAGTAATCTCTCTTCATATTTACCATTTAAAAAAGTCGACGTTTGAAACAGCATCGAATTCCTGTATTTAATAGCTACACATTAAAAATTTTCAGGCAATCAAATTAATTTTAAAAATAAATTAAAATATTGCCCGCTTCATAAGTCCGTACTAGCCCGTAGAAGTATTTATAATTTTTGAGAGATTCTCCATCAAGATTGTGCATAGTCAGGTGAGTGAACACTATATTCTGCGTTCATCGGTGTGCCAACCAGGGAAGATGATTTATACAGCGATACTTAGGTTAGAAAGTTAATTGTTTTGGGTTTTAATAACGCTGAATGCAGTGGATTGATATTGCATTTCACACTCTGCTACTTAGTGACTAATAAACATGTTAAATACATGTGTACGACGCAAACTACATGCTTTCTTTTGGCCTGAGTGTTGGAAAATAGCAGCTCATTCACACATTGCAAGCAACAGACGCTTCATTTTTGTTCTAGAATGTTTCTATTGTTCTCCCTCAAACTAAGCCGAGTTGCTCTGCGGAGAAAACAGAAAGTGTCACAAACGAGCGTTCATCTACATGGATACTCTGCAAATCACATTTAAGTGCCTGGCAGAGGGTTCATCGAACCACCTTCACAATTCTCTATTATTCCAATCTCGTATAGCGCGCGGAAAGAACGAACACCTATATTTTTACGTACGAGCTCTGATTTCCCTTATTTTATCGTGGTGATCGTTTCTCCCTATGTAGGTCTGTGTCAACAAAATATTTTCGCATTCAGAGGAGAAAGTTGGTGATTGGAATTTCGTGAGAAGCTTTCGTCACAACGAAAAACGCCTTTCTTTTAATGATGTCTAGCCCAAATCCTGTATCATTTCAGTGACATTATCTCCCGTATTTCGCGATAATACAAAACGTACTGCCCTTCTTTGAACTTTCTCGATATACACCGTCAGTCCTATCTGGTAAGGATCCCACACTGCGCAGCAATATTCTAAAAGAGGGCGGACAAGCGTAATGTAGGCAGTCTCCTTAGTAGATCTATTACATTTTCTAATTGTCCTGCCAATATAACGCAGTCTTTGATTAGCCTTCCCCACAACATTTTCTGTGTGTTCCTTCCGATGTAAGTTGTTCGTAATTGTAATTTCTAGGTATTTAGTTCAATTTACGGCCTTTAGATTTGCTGATTTATCGTGTAACCGAAGTTTAACGAATTCATTTTAGCACTCAAACTTTTCGTTATTTAGTGTCAACTGCCAATTTTTGCACCATTCAGGTATGTTTTCTAAATCGTTTTGCCATCTGTTTTGATCTTCTGATGACTTTATTAGTCGATAAACGACAGCGTCATCTGCAAACATACTAAGACAGCTGCTCAAATTGTCTCCCAAATCGTTTATGTAGATGAGGAACAGCAAAGGGCCTATAACACTACCTTGGGGAACGCCAGAAATCACTTCTGTTTTACTCGGTGGCCTTCAGTCAATTGCTACGAACTGTGACACCTCTGACAAGAAATCACAAATCCAGTCACATAACTGAGACGATATTCCATAAGCACGCAATTTCACTACACACCGCTTGTGTGGTACAGTGTGAAAACCCTTCCGGAAATGAAGAAATATGGAATCGATCTGAAGTTCCTTGTCAATAGCACTCAACACTTCATAAAGAGCTAGTTTTGTTTCACAAGAACGATGTTTTCTAAGCCCGTGTTGACTGTGCGTCAATAGACCGTTTTCTTCGAGGTAATTCATAATGTTCGAACACAATATATGTTCCAAAATACTGCTACATATCGACGTTAATGATATGGTTCGGTAATTAAGTGGATTACTCCTACTACCTTTCTTGAATATTGGTGTGAGTGGTGCAACTGTCCAGTCTTCGGGTACGGATATTTCGTCTAGCGAACGGTTGTATATGATTGTTAGGTATGGTGCTAATGCATCAGCATACTCTGAAAGGAGCCTTATTGGGTATACGGTCTGGACCGGAAGACTTGCTTTTATTAAGTGATTTAAGTTGCTTTACTACTCCGAGGATATTCACTTCAACCTTACTCATGTTGGCAGCCGGCCGCGGTGGTCTCGCGGTTCTATGCGCTGCAGTCCGGAACCGCGCGATTGCTACGGTCGCAGGTTCGAATCCTGCCTCGGGCATGGATGTGTGATGTCCTTAGGTTAGTTAGGTTTAACTAGTTCTAAGTTCTAGGGGACTGATAACCACAGCAGTTGAGTCCCATAGTGCTCAGAGCCATTTGAACCATCATGTTGGCAGCTGTTCTTGATTCGAATTCTGGAATATTTACTTCGTGTTCTTTTATGAAGGCATTTCGGAAGGCCATGTTTAGTAACTCTGCTTTCGCGACACTGTCTTTGATAGTATCTCCATAGCTATCGCGCGGAGAATACAGTGATTGTTTCTTGCCGCTAACATACTTCATATACGACCAGAATCTCTGCCAGGTTTTGAGACAAAGTTTCGTTGTGGAAACTGTTATAAGCATCTCGCATTGAAGTCCGCGCTATATTTCGAACTTCTGTAAAATATCGCCAATCTTGGGGATTTTGCGTCTGTTTAAATGTGGCGTGTTTGTTTCGTTGTTTCTAACAGTGTTCTGACCTGTTTTTTGTACCAAGGAGGATCAGCTCCGTCGTTTGTTAATTTATTTGGTATAAATCTCTCAATTTCTGCCGATACTATTTCTTTGAATTGAAGCCACATCTGGTTTACACTTATATTATTAATTTAGAAGGAGTGGAGATTGTCTCTCAGGAAGGCATCAAGTGCATTTTATCTACTTTTTTGACTAGGTATATTTCTCATTTAGTTTTGGAGGATTTGGGGGTTACAATATTCAATCTCGCTACGTCTTATAACAGTCGCTAAGGTTGGTTGGTTGATTTTGGAGGAGGGGACCAAACAGCGAAGTCATTGCTCCCATCGGATTAGGAAAGGATGGGAAGGAAGTCGGCTGTGCCCTTTCAAAGGAAGCATCCCAGCATTTACCTGAAGCGATTTAGGGAAATAACAGAAAACCGAAATCAGGATGGCCGGACGCGGGTTTGAACCGTCGTCCTCTGGAATGTGCGCCTAGTGTGCTAAACACTGTGCCACCTCGCTCGGTAATAGTCACTAAAAACAGAAGATATCGATATTTATCGCTAGGTGATGTTAATAGATATTCTGACGTAATCATGACCTAGAATATATCAAAAAATGGTTCAAATGGCTCTGAGCACTATGGGACTTAACATCTCAGGTTATCAGTCCCCTAGAACTTAGAACTACTTAAACCTAACTAACCTAAGGACATCACACACACCCATGCCCGAGGCAGGATTCGAACCTGCGACCGTAGCACCTAGAACCGCTCGGCCACAGCTGCCGGCTAGAATATGTCCTAGAAATAATCTGAATAGCCTTCAAAGAAGATATAGTCGAAATGCGATAGCAAAAATACGCATAAGGGCAGTACCGCAAGTGAAAATGCTTGAGAGGAAAAAAATTCATTGCATCACGCTTCTGCGAATTCAAGGGCCGGCTCCTAGTAATACATTATCCAGTTCGACATGACTTATACTACAGAAACTGTATATTCACATTTCTGTGTCCACAGTGCATTTGCTATTGCGAGTTACACGCCCTACTCGAAATTATCAGTTGAGTTGTATTCATGGGTAGAGGATTTTATCTTACAACGTACTGCTATGCGTCTGTCATATTCAAACGCAGGAAAAACTAGTCGGTACGTCAAAGAACAGAGTTCCTTAAACTATGGAGTGTGGACATTTGCCTTCTCTTTCTTAGAATATGGACGTCTTTCGAATATAAATTTTCTATTATCTATAGCGTTATTTAGATTCATAACAGCCTTCAGCCACGTGACGTGTTCCATTTGCATGTTATATTGTGTTCTCTGTTGTTCCATCTCGCGATGCTGAAATAATTATCAATACCACGAAGGTAATCTGGTTTTATCTTTAACCACTTAAGTATCAGTTTTCTAGTTTTATATTCAGCACACCTCTTTGTTATTCTGAAACACAGTCAAGTACGGATACCGTAAATGATAACTTCTAAAGTTTTTGTAAACTGTTCAGAGAAACAGTACATCACAAAGGAGAAATATTACCTAACTCTAATTGTTTACATACCAGTTGTGTTCAATAACAGAATATTCTAGAAGTGCAATGAATAGTTTTTTTTAAGTAACAGAAGTCGTATGATAATCATGTAGGGAAAAAGTAGGTTCAACTTCAGTCTGCCATCGACTCTAGGGTTGCTGAATACGAAACACTAGCTCGAATCGGAAAAAAATGGGGAAAGATACGGCTGTGATGTCATTGACTGGACAACCGCAGAATTCACCTAAAGTATTTTCGAAAAACTAAGAAGAACTACGGCCCGATGAGGATTTGAGTCTCGTTACTAAATAATAAGGAGGTCATAATTAAAATGAAGGTAGTATGGTGGTAAACTAATTTAGAAATACTTTTAGTTGAAAATTACTCTGTCCTCTACTCTTGACGTACTTAGTGCGTTCCAGATTTAAAAGGAGTAAAATTATAAATTGAAATCGTTCTGATAGGTGCTTCGCACGATGATAGACTTTCCCATATGTGCAACATAACTCAAGATGTTCGCCCTGTATCTCAGTGTATCCACAAAGAGTCTAGTATCTACAAGACTCAGAAAAATAGCGTAAATCACGTCACAAGTAACCTATAACGCAAAGAAAACGGGATCGCCAGCCTAGAGGTGCTGGAACATTGCTACGGTTTATCAGACAGACGCAATACTGTTTATTTGCTGCAATATCCCGCAAATCGTTAACCGTCGCCTTAGTAAATCGGGTTCTGACCCCCAGTTCGATCTGAAGACTGATCTTCAGCGAAGACTTGATATTTCCGACGCGGCCCGAGGCTGCATGCGACCACTTCCAGCCTCGCGGGAGATGTTATTTGATTTAACGCGCAGAGTCTCTCCTTCGAAGAAAAGAAATGGAATATGACGCAGTCTGCGGGAAAGGAGACGATCCAATTCGTGATGGACCGATAAGTCTGGTGAATGAGTTATCGGGGAGGGATCTATTTGAGCGAATGGCTCGCCATTCCCGTTCAATCAGCTGTGAGGCTACTGTCGGTGAGCGGAAAGCGGCGCGGCCCTTGGCGACACCCGCTCTTTTCTCCAGACGAAGCTGTGCTCTTGTTCGTCGACTGAATTACTGGAACACCATCATTTAACACTAATAAGATTTACTTCGTTAGATATTTAGCATTTTCTAATAAACGAGTGACTTGGTGCTAGGTGTATTTTATTTGTTCTTATCATATAAGAAATCACAGTACATTTCGAACCTCAGTTCATACACAGTTGGCCACACACGGTTACACTTACCTACATTATGTTTGTTACACCTGTTCGACGAAGATCACTTTGGTTTTTGGATACGTAAAGGAACTGAAGAAAGCGTTCTAACAATGTGCTTAATAGTGAAAGAAATACTTTAACAAACTCAAAAGCTGTTTCATAGGATTTGTCGATCTGGAAACGGAGCGAAAAGCCGTGAAATAGTGCAAGATGTTCGAAATTCCTAGATATAAGCTATAGAGAAAGACGGGCATTATACCTCGTGTACGAGAACCAAGAGGGAACAATAAGAATGGAAGACCAAGAGCGATGTGTTCAGTTTAAAAATGAGGTACGACAGGGATGCAGACTTTCACCTGTACATCGAAGAAACGGTGATGGAATTAAAGAAAAATTTCAGGAGTGGGATTAAAATTCAGGATAAAAATATATCAATAATAAGATTCACTGGTAACACTAATATCCTCAGTGGAAAGATGAAAGTAATGAGGAGTAGCAGAGACGAGATAAACTTAGCATCAAAACGGGAGAGACGAAGCAGAGAAAGTGAAGGAATTTTGCTACGGTGGAAGCAAAATAACCCGTGTCGGGCGAAGTAAGGAGGACATAAAACAGACACCTCCACAGAACGAGTATTACTGGTCAAAAGAAGGTAATTAGTATCAAGCGTTGACCTTAATTCGGGAAAAAATTTCTGAGGGATTACGTTTGAGGCACAGCATTGTATGAATGTGAATCACACGCTGTGGGAAAATATGAAATAAAAAGAAAATCTAAACGTTTGAGATGTGGTGGTGTAGTAAGATGTGGGAAATTTGGTGGACTGATAAGATAAATAAAGTGGTTCTTCACAGAATCAGAGAGGTAAGAATTATGTTGGAAACACTGACAAGGAGAACGGACAGAGTGACAGGACGTATGTTAAGACATCAGAAATCATTTCATGATTCCAAAGGGAACTGTAGAGTGTGAAAACTTTAGGGGAAGATAGAGACTGGTACGCACGGAACAAATAATTGAGAACTTAGGTTGCGAATGCTACTCTGAAGTAAAGTGGTTGGCACAGAAGTCTGATGACACCCACAAAGAAAATACATTTAAGACAATAATCATTGTGGACGTCTGCTTGTTGTACATGGTTTTACGATCCAGCTGCAGGTGATATTTTGTTTCGTAATGACTTACGATTATATCAATTTCGTCTTCTCGTTTCGGTCGTTGTGTCCACCATCGTATTGCTATTTGCAGGTAAATACGGTGTGGAGGACATTGGATACTATATCTTGCTGAGTTCAGTATCAGACCTCAGACCTCTCCATAATGTTTCAGGGGGAAAGAGACAGACAGACAGACAGAGAGAGAGAGAGAGAGAGAGAGAGAGAGAGAGAGAGATTGTTATGATGGTGATACGTTTGAAGGATAGACACGTTGACATCGACTGCTACGGTATACGGCAAAATGGCAAATGTTGAAACTAATATTGACCTCCCCTCCCCTTCGTTTTCATATCGTATCTACCCATGACAGTACAAAAACAGCGTGTGGCATAACTATTTCTCACATTAATTCAGACGGTGCTGATCCACATTCAACACATGACACTGGAGATAAGAAAGGAACACCATCTCCCTGCACTTGGAGGTTTTCGTGGGCGAAAAAGAGCAATGAAGCAGTTCATGGTCCATCTCTAGTCCCAGCCACGATTCCTCCTTCGAGAAGTAGTTTTAACATCCATTACCTGGAACTTCGAGCGCTCATTACTTCTGCATGTCACATTTAACTTCCTAGGAAATCTACCGAGGCCACATTTCCTCTGTTGTCAGAACTACTTGGAGAGATGTGGCTAGTTCCTTCCTCTCCCTAGAGTGCAGCCCTGCTTTGTGTCCAGCAAGCTCTTCCAGTCTTAATGAAACCTACATTGCTTCACTTCGTAAATCTGGAAGTTAATTAGCTTTATTTCATGTTAAAAGAATAAAAAAGAGACCTAATAATATTAAATGTACTTCATTCCTCAGGCATACCACGATCCTCAACAATCGCTCACTGTTGACAGTGACACATACATGCTTCGTAGCACGAGTAATAGCGTTGGTTCCACAGGCCAGACGACAGAATTTGGCAATAGTTTTTAACAGAACTTGTAAGTTAAACGACACAAGATACCGAAGGGCCAATCATCTGTATAAAACAATATTTTTCACCTCCCATGCTTTAAGGCTTTTCAATTTCCTGACTTTTCCATTTCGCTGCTGCTTTACTAAGAAACAGTTGAATAGGATATTGATGATGAATCCGGAAGCTTTTCAGGACTATTTTCTGATGAAATTGTTATAAGAGATGCGTGGTTTCCGGTGGCTCGTTCGAGTTATAATGTAATTGTGATTTATTCAGTTTGTTACTGCAACTACCTTCGTTTCGCTGAAAATATCTTCACAACAGTGAAGAAGTATGTAACATGCCATCACCAATATACGGAACACAAAACGAAGAGTAATTCAAATTCCTCAGATGCAAAAGGACTGAAGTGGTTACGGGCGCTGCGGGAACAGCTCAACATAGTGACGTTGCCTCGCTATTCCACGCAGTTCATTGAACGCTTACGAGAGGTGCGTTCTGACCAACTCTTCGTCAGTAAACCTGTCGAAAATGGTGCCTATCACTGTTGACGTACAAACTAACACTGCTGAAAAAACAGATCCAAATCAGAACCGAGCAATACTGAATGTAAGCTTTAGGGTGAAGAGTAAAGCGGGCATTACTAATGTCGACTGAAAAGTAGTACTATAAGTGAAAACGATACATTGCTTTCAAACAAGATAAACAGTGTATTCCGTGTCGACATTTGCACTGTTATGCAGGTATTTTCAGTGAATTATGTAATAAAGACACAGAGGTAAATAAGGATAAGAAATCAAACGAAATGCGATTATTCTGTAACGAGCCACCGGATGCTACTAGTCCCTTATGCCAAAACACTCAGAATAGATCCTAGGCCAATTTCTGAGCTTTTACCGGCGGAGTTCGTGTTCACCTTGCTTAAACTTTATCAGATATCGCGCATGCCGTAGTTTCATAACAACTACTCACATTAGGAGTATTTGAACTTCAGGTTATTCGTATTTGGGGTAAAAACTAACGGCTGACCCTCGGCACAACCCACTATAATGTGTGTAAATAATCGAAACAATTGATACTGCATCATCGTCGAGTTTCCACTGGACTCCAGTCACAGCAGTAGAACATTCTGGGGTGATTCTAAAATGGATCTCTAACACAAAATTAGTTACTGGGAAGGCAGTTTACAGACTGAAATGCTTTGGAAGAATCCTTCGCACGTATTTATAGCTCCAGCCACTAAGGATATCGCTTCGATTCTTAATTATTAGTAATCAATGTACGACCCATTCCACTTTGCAATAACGGAAAAGCCGGAGCAGCCAGAGCAATTTGTTTCCGGTTTGTTCATCCTGTGCGAGAGTGACACAAATTTTCACTAGTCCCTAGTCGTAAGTTGTTAGAAGAAAGACATCTGCATCACATATATATTTATTCTTACAGTTCTGAAAAAATACTTTTCAGAACACCTCTCCGACATACCTTTCTCGTACGGATCATGGCGGAAAAATTAAGAGGAGGTGAGGATAGCACGGAGACGTACGTTCGTTGTTCCTGCGAAAGATCTTCCAGTGAATAGGAAAGGGGACAAATGATGCTGATGCGAATGGTAGTTTGCCGAGTACATACGTTATGTGCAAGTGGCTGGTTTCTTATTTTTGCCTGGGGTGTGCATCGCTAAATAAGCTGGCTACGTTCTGCGTACCACTCAAAAACAGTCTTCTTCATCCTCAAAAAGGGCGTAGCAGCCTCTGTTCATTATTGGAAAGTCGTGGTCTTTCGCTTTTTATGAAAAAAAATCACATATATTAAGGGCTGCAGATACTCGGGGTGCAATCAAAATGAAATAAAACAGGAATCATTTTGACAAAAAATGGCTCTGAGCACTATGGGACTCAACTGCTGTGGTTATCAGTCCCCTAGAACTTAGAACTACTTAAACCTAACTAACCTAAGGACATCAAACACATCCATGCCCGAGGCAGGATTCGAACCTGCGACCGTAGCAGTCGCACGGTTCCGTACTGCGCGCCTAGAACCGCGAGACCACCGCGGCCGGCTCATTTTGACAATAGACCGACAATTTTGAAAGCATGGACTTCATAGACTTAATAACATTATGCTTCTAGTGGCAGGAGAAATATCTGCAGTAAGGACTTCGACCTAGAGGACAATAATCTAATGAATCTTTGATTATTTTTCCTTCCATCTCAGTTACGAGATACGCCACCTGCCATACATACAGAAAGACAGGTTTCTAGCCGTGGCGTTCAGGTATGAAGATCTCGCGATTTTACTGCCATTGATTTACGAACATATTGTGTCAGATACACGCCTGGGACTTCCTGCAAGGTATGACAACAACATATGAGGATTATTTGTTGTACAAGGCATTAGTACAACAGACTCCTTGTGTTATATATTTACTAACAAGGGAACCTCCCCATCGCACCCCCCTCAGATTTAGTTATAAGTTTGGACAGTGGATAGGACTTCAAAAACTGAACACAGATCAATCGAGAGAACAGGAAGAAGTTGTGTGGAACTATGAAAAAAAAAGCAAAATATACAAACTGAGTAGTCCATGGCAAGATAGGCAACATGAAGGATCACGTTAGTTCAGGAGCGCCGTGGTCCCGTGGTTAGCGTGAGCAGCTACGGAACGAGAGGTCCTTGGTTCAAGTCTTCCCTCGAGTGAAAAGTTTAATTTTTTATTTTCAATTATTATCTGACAAACTCTTATGTTATCATCACTTTTTTGGGAGTGATTATCACATCCACAAGAAAATCTAAAACAGGCAGGGTAGAGTAATCTTTTTACCCATTCGCCAAGTGTACGCACATGCCGTCACCAGTGTCGTATAGAATATATCAGACGTGTTTACCTGTGGAGGAATCGGTTGACCTATGACCTTGCGATCAAATGTTTTCGGTTCCCATTGGAGAGGCACGTCCTTTCGTCTACTAATCGCACGGTTTTGCGGTGCGATCGCAAAACACAGACACTAAACTTATAACAGTGAACAGAGGCGTCAATGAACGAACGGACAGCTCATAACTTTGCGAAAATAAAAAAAAGTAAGCTTTTCACTCGAGAGAAGACTTGAACCAAGGAACTCTCGTTCCGTAGTTGCTCACGCTAACCACGGTACCAATGCGCTCCTGAGCTCACATGATCCTTGACGTTGCCTATCTTGCCATGGACTACTCAGTTTGTATATTTTGCTCATTTTTTTCATAGTTCCACACAACTTCTTCCTGTTTTCGCGATTGATCTGTGTTCAGTTTTTCAAGGCCTATCCACTGTGCCAACTTATAACTAAATCTGAGGGAGGTGCGATGGGGAGGTTCCCTTGTAAGCAACGCCAACAGCAGGAGTAGCAGGTTTTGCAACCCGCGCCACGCAGCTTGAATACTGCGCAAGCGCACCGTTCCATAATACCCAATCAAGCGCGAGAAATTAATCAAATCCGTAATAATCTCGTCATTATGGTAAGCCTCGCAGCAGTCCGTTTGATGGCGGCATTCTATTGGAGCGATAAACGCGCGGACATGGTGTTTGATATGTTTGCCCGTTTGTGTACACGCTGCACTGGCGGCTCCACGGCGACGAACGTAATCGCTTAGCGTTTTGCATGTGTAGACAGATTGCATTGTGTTATGCCAGTCTCCGCTGCACCGTTATTAAATTTCACCGTATTGTCTCTTCGGTTGAGTAGAGAACTGTACAAAGTAAGCAAGCAAATCTGTATTTTCCACTCGCATATTTGGTATTTCTGTGCAGTAATTCCTAAAATTTGGATCGCAGAATATCGATATTTCATGACTCCACGCAAGCAATTAAAATGTAATATTTTCGTAATTTTTTTAATTATACTTCTGAATCTGACCCAAAAGATGGAAAGGCAGAAATAAATGATTTTCTTTTAAGGTTCGTTTTGCTTCTCAGTAGGAAGCTTCAACTTCACTGGCAATAGCGAGTGCTAACCGGCAATCGCTGGAAGGACACTATCATGAAAAACGGCCAGAGGAAACGTACCGTATGTGATTTCCTTTGTTATTCAGCAGCCCTTATGTAATAGCATTCACACCGATTTTTAACTAAATTTGTACGTCTTGTCTTTCAAAAACGTATACTCAAGAAGTAATCACTGTGACAGTAAGATTGTAAGCTTTAAGTAAAGGGTCTGTTTGTCCTGGTTGTCTTTGTTTTTCGTGTACAAAATAACTACCAAAAAACGTTGACGGGAAGGCGAATATTCTTAAACTACACCAACATGCGGATGCAAGTATACAGTAATAGTACAAACCCCCGTACAAAAACGTAACTTAATCACTAAATTTTCGTCTTCGGTATATACAGTAATAGTAGAAACCCCCGTACAAAAACGTAACTTAATCACTAAATTTTCGTCTTCGGTATTCTTCAGTTCGGTGTACGTCAGATTTTTCAAATGGTTCAAATGTCTCTGAGCACTATGGGACTTAACATCTGTGGTCATTAGTCCCCTAGAACTTAGAACTACTTAAACCTAACTAACCTAAGGACACCACACACATCCATGCCCGAGGCAGGATTCGAACCTGCGACCGTAGCAGTCGCGCGGTTCCGGACTGAGCGCCTAGAACCGCTAGACCACCGCGGCCGGCAGATTTTTCAACTGTTTCAAAAACACCAGAAAAAATAATAAACGAGCAATTTGTTCTAAGCATCGAACACAATGTTTCAACAATGGAAAATCCAGGATCGAATGTAAGAATATTATGAGAAGGAAAGTTGCTACAGCTTCTTGTGCCTATCTGTGACTCAGCATCTCCGCTATATGGTGAGTAGCACCTTTCCTTCTCAGAACATAATGTTTCGTTATTTAACACCACGAAAGTCGTGTCTCTCTTTATATGTTGACTGCAGCTAAGAAAACCGTCTGCACGAGCTGTTCAGTTATTATTTTATTGTCATCAGAACCGTTCTGTCCCTGTATCAAATAATCACCAGAAGTATCGTGCAGTAAAATTTAAAAACTATCTATGTCATAACTACACATTAACAGACAGACAGCGGATCGTGGGTTCAAATGGCTCTGAGCACTATGGGACTCAACTGCTGTGGTCATAAGTCCCCTAGAACTTAGAACTACTTAAACCTAACTAACCTAGGACAGCACACAACACCCAGCCATCACGAGGCAGAGAAAATCACTGACCCCGCCGGGAATCGAACTCGGGCGTGGGAAGCGAGAATGCTACCGCACGACCACGAGATGCGGGCAGCGGATCGTGGGCATGTATGTCGGTTGACACTGCGTAAACGGGCAACCTCTGTGTCTGAAATTGCTTCAGCATGGTCGCTCTTATCACTTACCTTCACTTTTGCGGTGTACGATGTAAATTGCATCTAGGTTTGCGTGAATTTAAAAGCGAAATGTGCCTGACGATAGTGAAATAATAATTAAGTAGCTGCTAAAATACGTTTGCTTTTAAGATCATCGTTGTAAAAGAACTTCGGAAGAGGTTTCTTAATTTATGTGTTATTATCGGCTACCTGGTTGCAAATTACAACTACTCACTGTTTCAGTAAGTTTTATAGATGCCCATCTCATTTTGAGTGGTCATCTGCACTGCCAGCACAAAACATTGTGCAGCTTAAGAGCGCCTCTTCGTTTCTCTACTGAGCCAGCAGTGTCAACGCTGTCGCTCTCTCACAGAGTGACACAATCCAGGAGCAACTGTGCTGCTCAATTTCTTATCTGTTGGGCTATTCCACGGTCTAAGGGTTCCATAGTAATCGAACATTTAACAATCGACCGTAAATAGACTTACTACCTTCATGGATCCACTTTGCTTAAGACACTTCCCACATATCTCAGTCTGCTAGTTTCTTTAACGATCATGAAGGGAAAATTAAACCAAAGAGGCATGCATAGAGACGTTCTTACTGCGAATACGGAGGCGGTCGAGATGTTGCATCCGACATACGATGTAAGGATCTGTCATACTACATGTGTATAGCATTCCGTGCCAGCGAACTGTCCACGTTTCCTGGCGTTAGAGTAACGAACTTTCCGAAAAATTTCTAGTAATCGTATCCTGTCGACATAGAAACCAGCGCGAATTACGGATGTAAAATATCAAGGAGTCCCCTTCAGAAGTGATTTAAAGTGGATCTAGGAACAAAAAGTTGTTGGAATATTATATACCTCCTAACAGTCGTCAAGCGCGTTTTCTATGGTGTTTTGGCAGGTGTCTCAATTTAGTTTTTGAGATGTGTACCTGGAGTCAGCCCAAACAAACACTGCTCATCACGTATTTCATGATACTCCCAGTGTTGACGGAAAGCGTCGGCTAGTTTCCCGTTCAAACAAAATACTCAGAGCGGAATTTTATGTTCCGGTTCGATAGAGCCGTCCCATATCAGTCTAGTGCGACACTCGTTTTATCGATGTGTATTGCGCCTTTGTCCCGCAGGTTCGGTGTTGTTAGGAACGAATTTGGTAAGGTTAACTTAAGGGGTAGCCACATGCCCTTCCTGCCGCCATCCCGAACCCCCTAGACGGAATTAGTGTACCCCAGCTATCTGCGTCTAATGTAATCCATGGAATAGTGCGAACGTCTTAAGATGCCTGTGAGTCGTGTAACTGAGGCGAAACATGGGGACCAGCCCAGTATTCACCTAGTGGCATGTGGAAAACCGCATAAAAACCACATCCAGGCTGGCTAGCTCACCGGCATTCGTCGATAATCCGCCGGGCGGATTCGACCCGTGCCCAGAAAGCAGCGCATTAGCGCTCTCGACTAACCTGGCGGGTTATCGATGTGTATCAACAGGGACAGTAAAACACGAGGAAAACCAGTACTCCAGCAGCGACCGAGCAGCGCTGCTGCATGGCGGTAACATTCATGACGCGACGCTTTTGCGTAAAATGGAGCGCAAATTACCCAATTACATTGGAGATTTGCTGAGTTATTTTGTTTTAGATGCTCTGGCAGAGTGCAACCGTACTGTGGCGCGGGGATTTCGATGTGTATCAGGATTGCTGACTTGTATCTTCAAATAAATAAGAAACTAATTACGTGTCTTTATTATTTCTAGATGGTATAAGGGGTCGATCAAAAAGTTTCCATTTGAGGGCTTTGCTGCAACGTACAAGCAACGTAGCGTGACTCCATCGCGGTTATAAAAGCATCGACATGCAGGCAAGGGATTAGTGTAGTATTCATGTCTTTCCGACTAGCCTGCGGTAAATGCGAGAACGTGAACTATGGCGATGTTATTACCAAGTGCTTCCAAACAGGACCAACGTGACGTTATTCTTTTCTTGGCTGCTGAAGAACAAATACCAGTGAACATCCGTTGGAAAATAAGGTATGTGGACGGAGCAGCATGCCTGTCGAAAACCACTGTTGTGGAAGGAGTGCTGCTACTTCGTCAAAACGCACGTCCCAGACTTGAAAATGTTGTAACGCAGAAGTTATGCCAACTGAAGTGGGAGACACTCGCGTACCCGCCCCATAGTCCTGATCTCTTCCAAAGTGATTATCATGCCTTCGGCCCCTTATAACCGTCGACGATTCCTGTCGGACGCAGATGTGTAGTAGACACTTACGGACTTCTTCGCGCGGCAAGATTCGATGTACTATCAAACAGGTATCTCTAACCTGGTGCGTCGGTGGGAGGATTGCCTCGATGCTGACGAAGATTTTGTCTGATTGACTCACCGATTCTGAACTGTACGGCCTTCGAACAGAAACGTTTTGATCGCCTGTTATTATTAAAACACAGTGATTCCTTGGGATCAGCAATTTCTGGTGCGTTTGTGGAGATTCTGTGTCCAGGAAAATGCCAAGAGTTTTGTAACTTCCTGGCAGATTAAAACTGTGTACCGTACCGAAACTCGAACTCGGGACCTTTGCCTTTCGCGGGCAAGTGCTCTACCAACTGAGTTACCCAAGCATGACTCACGCCCCGTCCTCATCGCTTTACTTCTGCCAGTACCTCGTCTCCTACCTTCCAAAGCTTACAGGAGCTCTCCTGCGAACCTTGCAGAACTAGTACTCCTGAAAGAAAGGATATTGCGGAGACATGGCTTAGCCAAGCCTGGGGGATGTTTCCAGAATGAGATTTTCACTCTGCAGCGGAGTATGCGCTGATATGAAACTTCCTGGCAGATTAAAACTGTGTGCCGGACCGAGAATCGAACTCGTGACCTTTGCCTTTCGCGGACAAGTGCTCTACCAACTGAGCTACACAAGCACGATTCACGCCCCGTCCTCACAGCTTTACTTCTGCCAGTACCTCGTCTCCTACCTTCCAAACCTTACAGCAGCTGTGAGGACGGGACGTGAGTCGTGCTTGGGTAGCTCAGTTAGTAGAGAACTTGTCCGCGAAAGGCAAAGGTCCCGAGTTCGAGTCTCAGTCCGGTACACAGTTTTAATCTGCCAGGAAGTTTCATAGCGCACACTCCGCTGCAGAGTGAAAATCTCATTCTGGCCAAGAGTCTAATCATAAACCTGCTGTAATTTCGCATGATCGTGCAACGAAATTTTCTCGGATTTCTTACCGTGGCAATTCATCGTTTCGGAAGGTAGCACTCTGTCCTCCCATCTCCACTTGCATATCACGTGAAGATAAGGTACCAAATCAAACCTACCTGTTGCTCTCACTTGTACGGCTGTAGAGGTGAGTGAGAAGACAGACAACTTCACTCGTTGTGTTTTTAGGACGCGCCGGCCCTCCCTATGCCATCAGCCATCAGGCTCGCCGGATACACGGACGCTGCCTCCGCCTCGAGCAGAGGCCCGCGACCTCTCGGCTGTTGCTGCTGCTACGGCCGCAATCTGCCCGCCCAACAGAGCGCGAATGGCGCTTCTTGCGTCGCTGGCCTGTCAGCCAGAACGGGCGCTGCCGCTCGCTTACGTCCTGCCCTTTTTTTGTCTTTATCCTCTCTCTCTCTCTCTCTCTCCTTGTCTCCTCCCCTAAAACACTACTTCAGCCTGAAAGGAACAGACAACAACTGAGTCCCGTGCTCCATCGTCCTGTGATTTCGACGTTACAACGTAGCGTCGTTCTCATTCATTCGTTTAACGCATGCATAATTTCAAAAATACACTTTTTTAGTTACACTGAGCAATTTAAAATTCGTTTAGAACTTTTCGAGTCACTTGCGATTGCTATCTCATAGCACAACCACAAACCATTCTGAAACTGACCGACAGATCCAGAATGAGATTTTCACTCTGCAGCGGAGTGTGCGCTGATATGAAACTTCCTGGCAGATTAAAACTGTGTGCCGGACCGAGACTCGAACTCGGGACCTTTTCCTTTCGCGGGCAAGTGCTCTACCAACTGAGCTACCCAAGCAAGGTTCGCAAGAGAGCTTCTGTAAAGTTTGGAAGGTAGGAGACGAGGTACTGGCAGAAGTAAAGCTGTGAGGACGGGGCGTGAGTCGTGCTTGTGTAGCTCAGTTGGTAGAGCACTTGCCCGCGAAAGGCAAAGGTCCCGAGTTTGAGTCTCGGTCCGGCACACAGTTTTAATCTGCCAGGAAGTTTCATGACCGATAGATGTCTGCTTATTGTTTTTATTGGTATACACAAGAGCTTTTTTTTTTTCCTTTGGTCGGTCGCGAAATAGAAACCACAGTGAAAATCAAAAATGTTTTACTTTCAACATTTAGCTACGCCCTGCAGTTATTTCTCCACATAGTCGCCACTCGGAGACGTAGACATTTGTCGTAGCGTGCTAACAGCTTTCCAATTCCCTCGTCATAGAAGGCAGCCACCTGTGATTTCCGCCAATTTCCTACGGTGGTCTGCAGCTCGTCATCTGTTCCAAAATGCTGCCCTCATAGCCAGCGGTTCATATGAGCGAAGAGATGAAAAACTGAGGTCTGTATGGTGATCAAACACCTCCAATCGAAAACACTGTAGGAGTGTCTTCTTGTACCTACAGTGTTCAGCCGATTGTCACGTGGAATGATACGCATGACAGATACATTATGTGGTGTGCATGAAGTCATGCAAAACCTCTCAGCAGGCGATTCTAACATGTCGGGAGACACTAATTCTAGGCATCACAAAGAACTGGAAAGAGCGACGTGACGTGATAGACGGGCATACTAGAGACACTGCGCAATACATCTGCCAGAAGCTTCACCAGAATTTCACTGCGGTTTCAATTGCGCGACCGATCAGAGGTTGGAGAAAAAAAAAAAAGCCCTCGTGTATATATAACGAAAGATGAAAATGTTCCAGTTTGAGGGCGTTGTTGCAGCGTATGTGCAGCGTAGCGCGACTCCGCTGCGGGTATATAAGTACCCATATGTAGGCAAACGATTAGTCTGATATTTGTGTTTCTCAGACAGCACGCGGTAACCGTGGAAAACGTGAACTATGCCGACGTTATTACCAAAAGCGTCCAACGGGATCAACGTGCAGTTATTATTTTCTTGGCTGCCGAAAGACAAACATCGGTCGACATCCATCGGTGAACGGGGAATGTGTATGGGACACCATGCCTGTCGAAAACCAACGTTGTGGAATTATGTTTAAGGTTCCATGCTGCTCGCGATTCGACACAACGTGCGTCCACATATCGCAAATGTCATAACGCAGAAGTTAACAACTCAAGTGAGAAACAGTTGATAACCCGCCCTACAGTCCTTATCTCTCCCCATGTGATTAATACGTCTTCGCTCCCTCACAAAGATCTTGAAGGGTCGACGATTCATGTCGAACGAGAATGCGCAGCAGGCAATTACGGACTTCTTCACGCAGCAGGACACGGTTATTCACCAAATGGGTATCTTCAACTTGGTGAGGCGATGGGATAATTTCCTGAATGCTCACGGCGATTTGCCTGATGAGCATACCGACTCTGGACAGTACGGCCTTCGAACGGGATCTTTTTGATTGCTCCTTTGTATATGGGCTTTCAAGGTATTGGCATCAAACGTCTAAGAATGACAAATCGTGTCATGTCATAGAGAACAATTTTTGTTAGACACAAAATGTTCGCTGACGCTTCCCGGCGACATTACGGGTTTTGAATTCGCCGATCCTGATGTGATCAGATGTCTCCGAATTAGCAAGAGCTACTAACCTAGTGTGCTGCTGCTGAATACTACCTGCCCCAGTATACTGTCAGAGTAATTTTCAACAATAAAATCTTCAGAATGAGTCTCTCCAAACAGAGAAAAATATTTTAGAAGCGCGGTCTACACCCTTTAACAGGGAGCAGATGACAGGACTACAGGCAACACAAATTGCATACGATAACAGCATAGTGCCTATGCACTGCCACACTTCGAAAATAACCAATTATAAAAGACGCTTATTGTCGCTAGGAAGTGTCAGTGGATATTTTGTGTCCTTTTTGTTTCGTAGATCCACACTGAGGTGATCCTCAATGATGTAGAACATATAATCCAACAAAAATTCACATTTACATAAGAAAATTTATGATCATGCTGCTTTCACAGATCTCAAGTAAAATGGTCCTCAAGGATACAGAAACAATAAAAAAAAGTTCAAATATATTTTCGTTTAGAAGTTAGTACCAAACTTGTGTAAACTGAAGTGCATGAGATAATTCCTAGGGCATTGAAACCACGCATCGTCAGACAGAATGCAGTTTACAGTACTTGCTTACACATCGCATTACTGCACTGAATATGTGGAGAAGTCAGATTATACGTAACACTCATGATATTTGAAATTATTAACAGTACAGATATTAATAGGGTCTACTAAGAAATTCGTTAATGACGCAGAAGGGGTTAGTCACCAACAAATCTTTTAGGCTCCTGTTAAATTATACTTTCTTAGTTGTTGAACTTTTTATAACTGCTGGAAAGTTATTGAAAATGTATATTCCTAAATAATGGACGCCTTTTTGTTCAAAAGAAACTTACTTTAAATCTTTATGAGGATTATTTCTAGTACTGATTACATTAACTAAATTGGTTGACAGCAAAAGAGATATACTATGGAGACAAATTTCATGAAAGAAAGTATACGCTGGAAAGGAGTAGTTAATATTATCTTATCCTTAAATAGCCTTCTGCAGGACGACTTCAATTCGCGTCAGAAATAATTGGTATTATAAGCTTTTGGAGTCAGAAGTCTTTTACTTGGTTTGATGAGTTAAACCAAAATATCTTTTCGCACGGCATTATGGGATGAAAGTAAATAAAGTAAGACAGTGTTTTAAATTTTTATACCACTTATTCCTGTCAACCTCCACATTGCGAAATTAAAGATTTGTTTTGGACGTTGTACCAGTTGATACTTCTAACTTCCTTGAAACACACAGCGCAGAAGCAAATTTTAATTTATCCAGCAGCTGACTTAAACAGCAGGTTTCGCTACTTCATTGCAACAGCTCATTGCACAAAATGTATTAATTAAAGATTGTAAGCACGGTCTTAAAGGAATGTTTCTTATGTGGCAGGGAAGAATGTTTGCCTTGCGTTACGAGAAACACTTGTTGGTCTACGAGGGCCAAATTCACGACAACAGCTTTTGTCGGCAGGGCAACCTTCTCAGCACCACTGGGTTTATGAAATATGCTCCGCCTAACTGCAGCGGCCAAACAGCCGCTTTAGGTCCAGCGACTAGCCAGAGTGCTCCAGCAAAACGGCAAAAAAAAAGAAAAAAAAAACGAGAATATCTGCGGCCGGCTAGCTCACTGCGTAAATAAGGGTTATAGTTGCACCGTTTCGAAACACACGCTCTGTATACACTGGCACACTCTCTCGGACCGAAGAGCGCTTCCCAGCCGAAGCGGTCTGATTTATGGCACGGGCATGAACGTTAATTTCTTTTGGAAAGGCTGGCAAGCTGTTACTGGAAAGAACGACCCTCGGTCGCGCTTTCCACGTGCTTTTTTAAACTTGCTGCTTCTCGACTTTTTCCTCCCTCGGCGTCATTAAACAGCCGGAATAGTTCATTTCTGTACACCGGGTCCACAACATACAAAAACAAGTTGCAACAGCTGTAGCCGAGTCTGAAAATCTGTGAGATGTCCAATTACAAGAGCTCGCATACAAGTTGCGCATGCGCATTATCAGCTGACATATATGAAAGAAAGACAAAAAATACGAGCAACTGAATTCCTCTAAAACTTGACCACCAACATTGCAGCTTCATCCGTTTAGCAGGATGAAATGCCGCGCCTGCCCTATCTTGTGAACAACACAAGCACACACATTCCATTTTTATCTACACTAAAAAAAGATGCGTTGTTAGATGACTCAAATATAGTTTTCTGAAAAAGAGAATATATTTTACTAAAACAGCCAATATTTTTTCATCGTTCTACCATAGTGATGCTATCGAGAAAATAGAAACATGTGTGAGTATTTTAAATTTACCGCCGTGTAAGGAAGGAAGGACAATCGTATATTCACTACTACTAAAAAAAGCCGAGAAAGTGCGATAGCACCCATACTCTAAGGGTTCCGTGCAAACTTATTTATGAATATAGTCAGTTCATCTACAGGTTTTGATGAGTGAGTTGGCGAGTATCAGAATATGTGTCATAAATCGCCGTATCTTTTGATTGCGTTGACATAAAAGCTTAAATTTCTTACACCGCCAAGGGAATGTGGACCTTAGTATTCGTCATAAATTTGAACTAGATACCTTTACCGGTTCCTGAGAAAAATGGGTCTTCGCAGATGGATAGACAGATGCCGGCCGAAGTGGCCGCGCGGTTCTGGCGCTGCAGTCTGGAACCGCGAGACCGCTACGGTCGCAGGTTCGAATCCTGCCTCGGGCATGGATGTGTGTGATGTCCTTAGGTTAGTTAGGTTTAACTAGTTCTAAGTTCTAGGGGACTAATGACCTCAGCAGTTGAGTCCCATAGTGCTCAGAGCCATTTGACCCATTTTGATAGACAGATGGACAATAGAGTGACCTGATATGGATTATGGATTCCGCTTTTACTGATTGACGTACGGAGACCTAAAAAAAGTTAAGTCCTGTGGCATTGTTGGCTGGGAAACCACGGAAGGCAGGTTCAACCGCAAATTGAGAAGATTTTTCTGTCCTTCGCGCACAATTACATCTTTCGTTCGCGACGTGTGAGAGTTTTGTGTTTAAGTGTGTCTGGTAAGTGTAGACTCCTGTAATGTATATATGTGTGTAATGTAGTTTTACGTTTGTGTTGTACGATGATAAGAAAAGGGAGTGGATGAAACTCGGTACTGTAAGTCCGATCCACGAACGATGGCAGTTCGCGGAGCTCGAGACACGGAAAAGGATTGCATTGTTACCTATTTCAAGCGACAGTTGCGGTATGTGCATACAAGCAATTTGCTCTTTATGAAAGCGTGTATCCGGCAAATTGTGCCTCTAGCGTGCTTGTGTAATATTTGTCGCTTACCAACACCATCAGCAATGAAAATTCACAACAAATGGAATAAAAATTTAGTTAATAACTCGCTACGATCACGTGTTGTGCTCGCATTGGCTGCGACATCCACAGCATAGTGCTCTGAACACTAAACACTAATGCACGCTCATTGGTTGTCAGAGAATACGTGACGTAGGTGCGCAGAACAAGCCTAAACTGGACCGCCATCGTTTGTGACTCCAACTATAGCACATAGTCTATTCCTCTCGAATTTCGCTAATACTTAACAATGTTCACATATGAACTGTGATTGTAATTTCTGATGAGTAGAGTATGCGATACAAACCGAAATATTCCCTATTTTTACTGGGTGAGATAGGATAAGGGTTAAAATATCTATCCAACTATTCCTATTTAGACTGCCCATTTCGTTTTCTAAATCTCTTCACACAAATTCTGGGACGTTTCTCTGAGCAAAGGAGCTGTCCTGTTAGCTGTCTTTTGCAGTCGTAATACTGTGACACACATGGCGATAGGCGTCAAAGACATTTGTCGAATTAAATGCGACAGTGGTTAATGTACTGGACGCATGTTTTGGAGGAGTGACGCCATCTAGCTTTAAGTTCTCCGTCATTTTTCTAAATCACTTAGCGTGGAAGATGGAACGGATTTTTAAAAACGAGTACGGCGTTTGCTTATCCCATGCCCTCATCGTCAACGAGGCATGTAAGTCTAAATTTCTACCCTTCAAAGACATTTTTACTACCCGCATCTGTCTCTGTGCTTCTACCACACTTTGTAAAAATACCAGGCCGGAGGAAATACGCTGTTTACCACCTGAACCATCCAGTCAAGTCACTTCGGCTATATATGAAATACAATTACTCTAACAATAAGATTTAACACAAATTAAAACGAGTTTGTGATTATTCCTGTTGTTCCTCTGAGTACATACTGCATCCTCCGTTATTTTATGCTACTGTGTATCTCAATCTTTCTTAAAACTTGTATCCAAATTCTGAAGAAACATCGCAAGAACAAAATATCGCCAGTTTGTATGAAGCATATTTGAATTAAGCAACAGTGCTGTCGTAAGCTAAACTTGAGAAAGCTTTCAAACAAGCAACGAATATCCACTATTGCTAACAGTCTACAGTCGTCATTTCACAAATGAAAACAGTTCTAACAATTGAGAAATTTCTGCTTCTATGCCCAGAAAACCGTTGAAAACTGTTCGATGTTAAGAGAACTAGGTGACTCATTCCAAGCGTATACTTCGCCATACGCAACAAACTTTTTGGTACTCTCCCTCTTCAGTAAAACGAGTTTGTGATTATTCCTGTTGTTCCTCTGAGTACATACTGCATCCTCCGTTATTTTATGCTACTGTGTATCTCACGACCGTCAAGACGTTCCACTACAGCACAGTTCTGTCCAAATGTAGCAGGCTGTATATAATTGTGTGAGCTCACCGAACGATAATTGAGGCACAAATGAAAAAAAAGCGGTTTATGCAATACTATTATTTTATTTATGCATTACAGAACGATTATGATGGCGTTTTATAAGCTCATTTCGTTGAAAGACATTAAATTCAGGTAGCCTGCAATTAACGTATACCATGCCCAAACAAATATGGCATATTCCTTTCATTTGTGTGTGCACTGTAATTCCCTCTGGCTGCAGTTGGAATTTATTAATCCTGTTGTTAAATGCTATTACATTTTAACGTCCGTATAAAATCTTCAAAACGCATTATACTCATAGTTTCTTCCAACATTACGACTGGAATTTTCTTGTAGTTTTTTCCCGCATAATACTTAATGATTGCCGCTCGGGATTAGCCGAGCGGTCTGGGGCGCTGCAGTCATGGACTGTGCGGCTGGTCCCGGCGGAGGTTCGAGTCCTCCCTCGGGCATGGGTGTGTGAGTTTGTCCTTAGGATAAATTAGGTTAAGTAGTGTGTAAGCTTAGGGGCTGATGACCTTAGCAGTTAAGTCCCATAAGATTTCACATACATTTGAACATTTTTGAACTTAATGATAAGTAAAGGCGTCATGTGAAGATGAAATTAGCGTTATGTGCCAAACTTTTGACGTAAGAAAGTAGCATTTCTAAGGCATTGATTTTTAATCATACTGCAGTAATTAGACCGTTTTTTGCTTGATAATTGATCTTTCTAACCTATCAGCATGCTGTTCGTCTTTATGAGTCACGACTGCTCGTCGGTATCTTAGGTCGCCCCATCACTCTGAAATACGAATATCGTTTGCCCTGATACGTAAGACCAGTTCTTCTGGTGACAAATTTGTCAACACAGCTCCTTCATAGTAGCTCTGATAGCCTCGTCTAATGCTAATACCTGTTCATAAAAGCTGTAAGTCATTAAGAGCGAGAAGAAAAGAAAACTGAGATTGCATCCACTTAAACGATCCTGCAGCAGGAGGATTCTCTCCCCTCACACTGTGTCTAGTGCGCGGTAGGGATACAGTTGAGAGCTGCTCCGTTGGACTCAAAGCAGTGAAGCCTGTGTGGTCAGGTGGTGAGGCTGTTTATCATGATTATCCGTAATCCGCGGCGGCAACATGTTTGAGGTTGCACAGTGCGGCCAGCGTGCATGCGTAGGCAGAGCCCCACCCCCACCCCTGCCTCAATGCAGGCCACAGAATTCCACTGTTCAGAATAACTCAAACGTGTCCCAGCGCATCGCATCTGCTTCTAGAGTCTGCTGACATTAGATCCCCAGACTGGGTCTCCGAATAAATATCAAATCTCTCTCCAATGCAGCGTTGAACAAGGGAGCTGCAAGGCACTGCTGATAGTTTGTCCGGATTGTTAAGCGCAGTGGCCTCATTTTGGTTCTTTGAAAAGGTAGGTCTTCATATGCTGTCACTCACGTGTTTATTATAGACTCAACATGAGCACAATTGAAAGGGTAAGGTAAAGAATAGGCCATGCTAGAAGAGTCAGTCAAGTATTCACCTGACATGATCTCAGGAAATCACAGAACATATGTGTCAGTCTGGCCGGGCGATTGAACTCGGACCCTTCCAATACGAGGAAAACCTAGTCATCATTGTACATCCAGTTTCCTGTTGAATGAGAAGAGCATTCGTCATCTGCACGTCCAGCCATCCAAATTTTCCGTTAGTTAACCCGAAAACCGGTACGATACCGTTGACAAGGCCACGGCCGACTTCCTGCATTGTCTTTGCCCACTACGATCTCAGTCTCCGAATTAAAGCCGACAGATGCTACTCTAGCTCCTTTAACTGTTAATTAATGTCATTTACAATTCGCATCCATAAACAAAAAAACTCTACCAATATCCTATCATCTACATCCAAATACGAGGGCTATTCCGAAAGTAAGGTCCGATCGGTCACGAAATGGAAACGACTATGAAAATCCGATAAAGCTTTGCACAGATGTGTTGGGTAGTGTCTCTAGTATAACCCCAGTTAGCATCACGTCGCTCTTCTCATTTCTGAGCTCGCAGTGAGTGCGTAAAGATGTCTAGAAAATAGTGTCTGCCGCCAAGTACGGGGGCCTGGTGAGAAATTTCCCCTGAAGCTATGCAGCTAACATTACATAACTGTCGTGCTGTTTCGTCTTCAAGACAATTCTCAGCCGCATTCTGCAGGGGCAATGAAGATGCTCCTGCATCGTTTTCAAATGGAAATGTGAGATTACCCACAATACAGCCCGTAATTGTCTCCCTCTGAGTTTCAGCTCTGGTCACATGAACCGCTGGTTATGAAGACAACATTTCGGCACAAGACAACGAGCCGTACGCCAGCGTAGAGAATTGGCGGAGAGCACTGGCGGCTGCCTTCTATAGCGAGGGTATGGGAAAGTTGGTACAACGCTACGATACACGTCTAAGTCGGGTCGGCGACTATGGAGATAAGTAGCTGCAAGGTGTATCTAACTGTTGCAAATAAAACATTTTTGATTTTTACCGTGGTTTCCATTTCGCGACCTATCGGACCTTACTTTCGGAATAGCCCTCGTACATACTCCGCAAGCCACCGTGTGGAGCATCGCGGAGGTTACTTTACACCACTACCAGACATTTCCTTCCCCATTCCAGTCGCAAACAGAGCGAGGGAAAAACGACTCACTATATGCCTCCGTACGAGTTCAAATTTCTCTTATCTTCGCGGTCCTCACTCGAAATGTACATTGGCTGCAGTAGAATCATTCTGCAAAATGGTTCAAATGGCTCTGAGCACTATGGGACTTTACATCTATGGTCATCAGTCCCCTAGAACTTAGAACTACTTAAACCTAACTAACCTAAGGACATCACACAACACCCAGTCATCACGAGGCAGAGAAAATCCCTGACCCCGCCGGGAATCGAACCCGGGAACCCGGGCGTGGGAAGCGAGAACGCTACCGCACGACCACGAGCTGCGGACAATCATTCTGCATCATCTTCAAATATTGGTTCTCTAAATTTTATCAACAACGTTTCGTGGAAAGAACGTCACCCACCTTCCAGGGATTCCCATTTGAGTTCCCGAGGCATCTTCGTGACACGTGTCATTTGAATCTACCGGTAATAAATCTGGGAGCCAGCATCTAAATTGCTTCAATATCTTCATTTAATCCTACATGGTAGGGATCCCAAACACTCGAGCAGTACTCAAGAATGGATTGCACTGGTATTTTATACGCGGTCTCTTTTATAGATGAGCCACACTTTCCTTAAAATTTTCCCAATAAACTGAAGTCGACCATTCGCCTTCCCTAATACCGTCCTTATTTGCTCGTTCCATACCGCTTTGCAACGTTAGGCTTAGATATTGAATCGTCGTGACTTTGTCAAGAGCACGCTATTAATGCTGTAATCGAACATTACGAGATCTTTTTTCCTGCTCATATGCATTAACTTGTGTTTCTTTTTTTTTACGTTTAGAGCTAACTGTCACTCATCACACCAACTAGAAACTTTGTCTAAGTCATCTTGTATCCTCCTACAGACACTCAACGTACACCACAACGTCATTGGCAAACAGTCGCTGATTGATACCCAGCCTGTCAGATCATTTGTCAATATCTGTCTTCTGTCATCCTTCTTTGCGCACTATTTCAGAGTGTAGAGGGACTTATTTTCGAATTTTTTAATTTTTTTATTTTAGTCATCAAGTTTTCCGACTGGTTTGACGTGGCCGCCACGAATTTCTCTCCTGTGCAACCTTTTCGTCCCAGAGTACCACTTACAGCCTACGTCGTCAATTACATGCCGGATGTATTCCAAACTTGTATTCCCCTACAGCTTTTATTCTCTACTGCTTCCGGTAGTGCCATGGAAGATATTCCTTGATGTCTTAACAGGTGTCCTATGATCCTGTCCCTTCTTCTTGTCCATGTTTTCCATATGTTCTTTTTCTCACCGTTTCTGCCGAGAACCCCCTCATTCCTTGTCAGTCCACGTAATTTTCAACATTCTTCTGTAGCATCACACCTCAAACGCTTCGATTCTCTTCACCTAAATATTCGTCTTATCAGGATCAGCACATGGTAGGTTAAGCAAGATGAAACTATCCACTGTCATGCAAGTTCCGGAACCATGTATGCCAAAAATAAATAATTTGATCATTTACTGGACCTAGGTGAAAGGGTAGATACTTGGATTGTTACAGTTTTAAACAGAAATCTCATTCGTTTACTGTAGAAAACAAAGTGTAGGTAGTCTTCTCACTGTGATGCCAACATCGACGAACGCTTGAGACCCAAATGTCAGCAGAACGTTTCCCATCTGTGTCCCCATCAAAGTCCTAGTCAGTTAACTCTATGATAGAATCCACAGTAGTTGCGCGTCTTGAGCCGGCCGGTGTGGCCGAGCGGTTCTAGGCGCTACAGTCTGGAACCGCACGACAGCTACGGTCGCAGGTTCGAATCCTGCCTCGGGCATGGATGTGTGTGATGTCCTTAGGTTAGTTAGGTCTAAGTAGTTCTAAGTTCTAGGGGACTGATGACCTCAGAAGTTAAGTCCCATAGTGCTCAGAGCCATTTGAACCATTTTTGCGCGTCTTGTTCGGTATTAAAAAGGTAATGCAGAATCTTAATGTGACCATACTAAATTTTTCATGAGAAAGTCAGTATTTTTTTATACGCGATTTCTGTTTTTATGTTTCAGTTGCTTGAGCCCGAGGTCTGCGTATTTCTACGAGTTCCCGCCGTCTGGTAAGTTATTGTTTCGCACTTCTATTAGACATTATTTCGCTTGCTTTATGGGAAACAGTTCATTGTTCAGAGACGTACTGCGACAGATGATACATGCGGTGATCGCTACAAAATTTAAGCTCGCGCTGTGGTCTCATTAGAGAATTATTATAGGGTGTTATTGTTTCCATGTGACAAAATATTGTTTTTTATTCTAATATAACTGTTTTAGAACAGTAAAAAGATGAGTTTGCCGTACTTTCCTTTAATGTATCTCCATAACGACATAATGAAGAGTAAAGACGTCTAGCAAACGACGCTCGACAAACCACTGAAGATAGAGAAGTGTTTTAGGAACTGAAACAGTAATCTTCTTTTCTTTTCCTGTTTAGCAAGCTGGAAACAAATAAGTATCTTCAGATCATCAAATATGCTGCTAAAACTCTAATCGTGAAAAAATATTATCATAAGCTTGAACTGTGTATATACATAATTAACATTAACGAGGGAAAACTTTAATTTCCACTAGTGAAATGGTTATTACATTAACATCAAGAGTTCTTTACGTAGCTGTTACGGTTCCCATGTTGTGCTCACGATGGTTCGCTTACGAAGTTTTGGTAGGAAAACTCAGTTCCGTTGACACACTATTTGACGATGCATAAGAGGATCGTAAACGATGCCTGCCATTTTACTACTGACATAAAACGGCTACTTCGCCGAAATTAATGTGTAGCT
This sequence comes from Schistocerca nitens, assembly GCF_023898315.1. NCBI lineage: Eukaryota > Metazoa > Arthropoda > Insecta > Orthoptera > Acrididae > Schistocerca > Schistocerca nitens. The sequence continues at coordinate 373,602,332 of NC_064614.1, read as the reverse complement.
GGGACATAAAAGTTCCACTTTCCGTTTACGCTTTGATGTGTGATGACACAGAAATGAGTTACAGCATACATAAAATTAATTATTGCTACTACTACTACTACTATTGCTAAAAGTAATAATAACAATAATAAGTAGTAATAAGCTGACAGAGCGATATCTAAGGTATTTCAGGAAACCTGCTAAACGACCTTGGTCTACGATACACCACCTCCGAAGCACTGGTCATGCTCAGCACCTAAAGGACAGGTGAAACTAGACTGGCGGGAAAAATGATAAGGAGAGAGCGATGGGCACAAAAAAAAATTCCTGTTTCTGTGGTATAGTCATGCAGACAGAACCAGCAAAGAGGTGTCTGAGGCGTCAGAAATTGTGTTTCTGTTAGTCAGGCCTGATCTTGAAACGAACCACATTGCAATTTGTCAACTTTCGCATGCACAAATCACTTCCACAGATAAAAGTTACGTTAAATTATTAAAATATTACGATGAGTTAGAGGTAAAACATTGAAACACTAAACTTATATCTTGACGCTCATAGAGCCACCAAGTTGTTCATTAAGAGTACGTAATTCTGAAATGATTATTGTTCGTAGCTGATTAACATGGAAGTGTACACTTCATAGTAGAACCGAGCAAGGTGATGTAGTGATTAGTACATTGGACGACGGTTCAAGCCCACGTCCGGCCATCCAGATGTAGGTTTTCTGTGATTTCCCTAAATCGCTTAAGGCAAATGCCGAAATGGTTCCTTTGAAAGGACACGGCCGATTTCATTGCCCATCCTTGACACCATCCGAACTTGTGCTCCGTCTCAAATGTCGACGGGACATTAAACGCATTCTTCCTTCCTTCGATAGTAGAAACTGAGATACTAGCTGCCGGATGTAATTTTTACATGTACAAAAGCTGCACAGAGTGAAATACGAACTGCAGTTTAATGCCTTACCCCGTAGTAATTACAAAAGCTAAGGCGCGAGGGTGTCGCAAGTTTTAATTTCTTCCCTTCAAGAGAGCGGCAGGAAGGAAATTGCTTGGAGCTGCATCCCGCTCTCGTGATTCCCTCAGGACTGGAGATACAAATTAGCTGAGCAGGCAGTTGCAAATGTATGCAATTAAATGTATTTGTTTCCTGGTTTACCTGCCCCGCTGAAAAAGCCATCAATGACTGACGAGGATTAAAATCGTTAACAAGTATATTTTCAGCGGCCTATACATTATTAACACGTTTACTGACACCCAGATGATGCACTTCCTGTAACCTGATCCTCAGGTCGTTTCATAAATTCTGCACAAGTAATTGCAAATAAACCCCCGTAATTTCTAAGTTCATTGAAGTTTTCTAAAGAGGCTAAAGAGAACCACAAGTTGAGAATATTTTTTAATGCCACATTTCTTTCCTGGTTCCACTTCACTCACGTGATTTAATGCACTGTTGGTATCCAGATCACTGGAAGTTGGTTCAGCTGATTCACTTAATAAGAGATGATAATATATGAATGCGTGGTGTCCGTTCTTTCGGACTTGTCCAAAAGAACAGTCACCACGCGGAATCCGCAGCTAGATGTTATGTAAATTGGGGGAGGAGGGGGAGAAAGGAAGGGAAAGGGAAGGGACTATTGATATCGGCTGCATCAGGACTTTTTGCGCCATCAGGAGACGACTGAAAACGTGTACCGGACAGGGATCCGAGCATGGGATCTCCTGCTTACTAGGCAGTTGCGTTAAGTACTGAGCCACCCGAACACTCCGTTTATTGCAACTGTGCGGAATTTCTCGGCACGGACATGTCCGAAAGAACAGACACCACGCATTCCTGTAACTGATTCTCCTCGATGGACAATGAATTCGCCACATTCAGTGCGGATGCACAATTACGTCCGACAGCCTACGGGAATCTTCAAGTAACGATAATGGAGGATAAGGACAGGGACTGCAGATAGGTGGCGCTAGGTGGGAATGTGGGTCGGCTGATAGGCTTGCCGAGATAGTCCGCATAATGGCGATAAATGCACATTTTCACCCGTCACCGCTGATGCTGCACAAAGTCAAGATTCAGCTGATATCAATAGTCCCTTCCTCTCCTTCCCCGCCAGCCTCCTACAATATAGTGCCCTGCCTTTGAAACACACAACATAGGAGTAGTTCCAGGTGTAGATCTTACTACACGTGTGCGTACGAACGGAGATTGGAACCACCTGCGCCCCGATGAGTAAATATCCGGAGTCCAACAGGCAACTGGAGGGAGAAAGTGTTTAATGTCCTGTCGACGTCACGTGAGATGAGACGTTATCTCGGGTCGACAACGCTAGAAATGAAAATCGGTCGTGGCCTTGGTTAACAGAGATCAGAGTGTTCGGCTCTAGTGATTGAAAGATACGTACATGGCCATACATAGATTTCAACCTCGCTCCTCCAGGATACGAATTTAGTATTACACTCAAGAAAACAGTTCATAAAATATTCTACTGCTATCGATGGTGTATCCAAGTATTTAATGTTTGAAAGAAATGATAATATCGAATGTCTCTGTGACCTTAGTGCTCTTCTTCCATATAAAAAATGGCTCAAATGGCTCTGAGCACTACGGGACTTAACTTCTGAGGTCATCAGTTCCCTAGACTTAGAACTACTTAAACCTAACCAACCTAAGGACATCACACAATGCCATGTCCGAGGAAGGATTCGAACCTGTGACCGTAGAGGTCGCGTGGTTCCAGACTGTAGCGCCTAGAACCGCTCGGCCACACTGGCCGGCTGTTCCATATACCACGTTCTTACGAGCAGCAGTGATGTACGAAATATGAAAATATGAGTCCCATCTTAAAGAGCAAACTAATTTTTGTGTGTCAGATGTGCAACTGTCTAGTTTCGATGTTTATGATGAGCCCTTTCCCAGCGCAGTGTGATTAAGCAGATAAAAGCGAGGGAAGGGCAAAGCCGAGTTCCAGCAGTCAGGCTGTTCCTGTCGAAGGACCTGTCGAAATTATATTAATATCCACACTCGATGATCGGATTGTCTGCCCTCATTACGTGGGACAATGCGGAATTTGTCCAAACATATGAACACTGCCTGGTAATCAGGAGTTGTGGATTTTCTTTTTACCTCATTTACTTACCAACACTTTAGTCAGTTTTATAAAAAGCATTTTTCTCTCATCTGTTGGCTCAGTACTTCTTCGTTCTTTGCATCTCATCATTCTTTCTTCGTCCGACATCACTCTTCTCATTGTTTATTTGTTGACCTTGGTTTGTAGTGCACCTTTTTTGGTTTTTGAATTTCTGTATTTTGTCTGTTTTGTTTACTAGATCTTATTTCTCTGTCGTTCCATGGATAATTTTGTTTTCTGATGACCTGATTTGAAGTCTGAAGAACGAAATGCGTTTTTTTCTGATCGTACTCATTGTCGGTTCCGTTTTATTGCATATTGTTTCATTATTTTCGATGCGTTTTTTTATTATTTGACGTTATGGGTTCTTTTATGCTGGAAGTTTTATACCTGCCACACATTCTACAGCTTTTCATGGTTTCTGGTGATGTAGTTTTTCTTTCCGTTGTTTTAGGCGTGTTAAGGCACTTATTTCATTTGCTATTTCTGTTTTTAAAAAGAAACAGAGTCTTGCACAAGGAGAAATTTCACTCCATTTTCCTTAGCAAGCGCGGAAAGTAAGATTTCTCTTTAATAACCCTTCGTTCAAATATTGGTGCCAACGCCAGCGCCAGCGCCAGCAATAGTCAATAGCTCTGGGACACTGGAACCAACAGTCATTTGAATTCGCAAGGAGCCAACGTAAGCATGTCTGGCGGACAGATCGCGGCCGGTGAATTTGCGGATGTGGGCGTATTTTGACGTTGCAAAACAAGAAACGAAACATGTAAAAGGTGATGGTGGGCAATGGCTGTAACATATACGAGTATATACAAATACTCCAGTCTCAGACGATCTATTGCGTAGCACTGATAGTAACAAGACGAGGTCTGGAAAATTCGTCTAGGACCAGTCTTCGTTTAGTTTAATACACCCTTTACTTTACATAAAACAAATTCACTGCAGAAAAATTCCAAAATCAGTTGGAGATATGTGTAAGCCACAAGTTTTGCTGAACAGAGTTAAGAGAAAAATGTTCTAAAAATGTTTTCATAAATATTACGTAGCATGTGGTTAAATTTGTATTTGAATGGAACTGTGTGTTACGTGGATGAAACACGGAAACTATGACTCACGGATAAGAAGATACTTTACGACCTAGACCACCCAGCAAGTCGAACATAGAACGTATTTGTTGGCTAATAGTAATTTTATGAAATTAATTCTTAAAACATTACCTAGCTAAACTTTTTTCTACTTCGTATACAAACTGTCTGCTCACAGAAAGTCTCAGACGTTTCTGTCTGTAGTCTCTATTTTCTAACAAACTTCTTCAATTTCCAGAAACCAACAAAAACAGTAATTCGAGTAATACCAATTGCAACATTTCAAAAACCAAATCAGTCAGCCTGCTGTAGACAGAAGACGTAATTCACCATACCTTACATCCAGCAACTAAGTTTCCAGTCACAGCAAAAACTTAAGGCCTTATGCTCCTGACGTTTCGGAAATGCTGGAATACAGTGCAAGCCTTTGTCAGATTTCTCCATCGTCGCAAAATTCTCGGAATATCAAATGACATGAGGCGTATGGCAAGAACTTGAGTGAATCACGCTTTATCGCACAAGTAAACAAATACATCAATAAAAACAAAGCACATTTATAGAATGAATAAAAATATATACATCAATAATCAATCTTTTTTAGATAGGTGTGTGTGTTTATACCTTAACAGTTACGTCTCCGAAAAGAGATGCAGAAATCATGTAACTCTTTGGTTGCCATGCAGTGACACAGCGATTTTTGTGTTTGTGATCCCACAAATGTTTTCTTAGTGGTAAAGTTCCAAAAACTCAAGAACTTGCGAGTTATTCCACTCTTCCAGAGACACAGTGTTTTCAAATGTCCGACCTGGAAGTACAAGCGATAAAGAAATCTGGGTTTCGAAAAGACAACCAAAATAAGCTTCGTTGGAACCAGTGTGTGGTCGGTCTACCTGTGTTGGTTCCAATGCCCTTTGATGTTTGGTCAAAATACCGACAAGCAACGGAGCCGTAGCCGTACCAAAATTTGGACCATTGTTGGTTCCAGTGCTATTTCGTCGATTCACACAATGAAGCAACACTGTTGGCGCCAACGCGTGGACCCAGGCTAAGGACCATGAAGATAAGATGCGAGAAATTAGGGGTCGTACGGAGGCTTTTAAGCAATTGTTTTTTCCTCGCTCTATTTATAAGCGGAACAGGAAAGGATATGACTAGTGGTAAAAGATACCCTCCATCAAACACCGTACGGTGGCTTCCGTAGTATGTACGTAAATGTAGAAGAGTTACAACATCAGGAAGCTGATTACAAACTGCCTGACAAGAAAAGTGTAGCCTCCAGAATACACAATCGGATGTCAACATAACTTCGTACACGTACACACCTTCGGCGGGTAACTAAATGGCTAGAGTTCCAGTCATCCCAGACAGTTAGACAGTCACGAGAATCCATTTGTATTGCTCGTGTATAGTGTAATTACCGGGCCTGGTAAGAATATAAAGGCCGTGAACAGCGTCATATGTTGAATGATTACTATAAAAGATACGGAAATGCCGTGTACTCGTGTGAAACAGCATTACCAGCAGCTGACAGTCTCCAGTATCAGGTTCCGGCATGTATTTTTTTTTTCTGTTTATGCGGGTCCTGATTATTCTTCATTCTATCCTGAATATTCTGTCTATTTCTGCAGCTTTGAAAATGGTTGCAACTTTTCCGGCCAAATTATGGTACAAATAATTTTTTGCTCCACTGGGATCTAGCCGGGTACCACTAGGATTTAACGATCTCACCCGATTGTAGAACAGTCCCGCTTCCGATAGGTGGCGGCGCTATACGTAGCCTACAAAATAGCATCTTTAACGAAGTTGCATTCCAAGCAGGGAGCTGCCATTGAGTTTTTTTTGGCGGAAAAACAGAGCATCGCAGAGAGTCATTGGCTCTTCCAGAATGCCTACCGAGACTTGGCAATGACTGAAAGCACGGTGAGTCGCAATGAAGAATCATCTGTGCGGAAACGCTTGCTCGCTACGAGGCTCATCGTGACAATTTTTTGTCGCACATCGGCACAGGCGATGAAACAAGGGTTCATCACTTCGAACCAGAAACAAAAGAGCAATCCATGGCGTGTAGCCACACAAACTCTCCTCCAAAGAAAAAGGTCAAGGTCGTACCTTCAGCAGATAAAGTCGTGGCGACGGTCTTCTGGGACTTTGAAAGGTTTATTCTGTTTGAGGTCCTCCCTCAGGGTCCAACGATCAACTGTGAAATGTATTGTTCTGTGGTGTCACCGCCAGACACCACACTTGCTAGGTGGGTAGCCTTTAAATCGGCCGCGGTCCGTTAGTATACGTCGGACCCGCGTGTCGCCACTATCAGTGATTGCAGACCGAGCGCCGCCACAGGGCAGGTCTAGTCTAGAGACTCCACTAGCACTCGTCCCAGTTCTACAGCCCACTTTGCTAGCGATGGTTCACTGCCTCCATACGCTCTCATTTGCAGAGACGACAGTTTAGCATAGCCTTCAGCTACGTCATTTGCTAAGACCTAGCAAGGCGCCATATTCAGCTACTAGAAGTCATATCTTGAAGAATGTTTCTGAACAGATAATAATGTGAATCATGTACTGTCAAGAGCGACGTTCATTTTAATGGATTAAAGTTAAGTATCAAACTAATTACGTCCGCTTTCTGAATTCTAATTCATTGTCATGTTCCAGACTTCGCGTCAGTATAGTTCTTCCCTCCTCACGCCAGCCTGCGTGAGGTAAAACACGTGCATTTCGGCCTCCCTTAGTAATATGGTGTTGGCTCTTCAGCCAACACAACATGTTCTACCCTCAGTATCTACAGCAGAAGCCCGTTCGTCGCCACAAAAATGTTAACGAACTTCTATTACCTCATGACAATGCAAGGGTTCACACAAGGCTGCACACCTGAAAAGGGCTCACAAAACTTCATTAGACTGGTCTTCCTCATCCACTCTACAGTACGGATCTCGCAGCTTCCTACTTCCGTCTGTTTGGCACTGTGAAAGATGCACTCCTCCGGGAAGTAGTGCTTGGATGATTTGAAGGTTATACTAATGCAGCAAGACGTTGGCTGCGACGTCGACTAGTAGAATGGTAGCCTGCGGGAATACAGGCCCTCCCAGTAAGGTGGCTTAAAGCTACCTCACTGAAAGGAGATTCTGTTGAAAAATAGGGTTTTGTAGCCGAAAGGATGGGAAATAATATCGTGTATTGCAATCCTGAATAAAACCAACCTACTTCCATAAAAAAGTTTGCATTACTTATTGAAAGCCTGTGGTGTGCGTACTGTAAGACCTTCCGTACACACACCATCAGATTATTTGACTTGTCGCTCTAACGAAGTAGGCAAGTGTCAGCAACATGTCTCGTGGTCTTATCGTGGCGTGTTTATCTTCTGCCGTTAGGTCAGACGATAGAAATGCCACTTGCACGCTTAGAGTAGCAGACTGACGGTGACCAAAATTGACAATCTGAAGTTCCTTTGGTCTTGGTACGTTAATCTTATTCTCACATATCTCTGATACTTGACAAAGTGTCTATACATATATCTTCATGGCTATGTACAGGAATATGATAATCTTCTTAGGTGCAGACTAATGCAGACTGGTGCAGACAAAAGCAGACTCGTACAGACTAATGCAGAAAGACTAATCGGAGGTCTGTACACTCGTTATAATACCTAGCGCGTTCAGATATCACTGCGCGAGTGTGATCCGTGAGGAGAAAAGGTTCTACGTTAGCAGCAATCTCATTGGCTGCGTTACATATTAATACGTGGATTGGCGGAAGCAGAATTTGGTCCGTCTCTAAGGCAGCGCCATCCTGTAGTGCGGAGACGGATGAGCGCTGCGCCTGCACTGTTGTGCTTAGCGGGGCGCGCTCTAGTGGGAAAGTTGTGTACGCGCTGACTACGCGGAACTATGTACACAACAAAGCCTCTCGTACAACACTAGTATTTTCACTTTTTCGAATAAAAACTAATGTTGGTATTGTTGTTTTATCGAGCGAACTCTCCAGGCGTGCAAGAAGTTAGAGCGGATGCTCGCGTGAGGGCGGGAGGTTCCGGCAGAGTCGCTGAGCTACGGACTCGGTCACAGCTGCCGACGGGCCAAGTGAAGTCGAACCAAGGCAAGCCAAGCAAGCGAGCAGGCGAGCATCTGGGATTGTGTTTCGAGGGCGAGCGCGGCCACCCGATACGGGCGGCGGGTAGGGTTACGCCGGCCCGCGCTCACAGGCGCCGCGCCGCGCCGCTGCCCACCTGCCCGGCGGGCCAGCTGTCCGGGGGCCCGGCGTCGCAACCCGACCTCGCAACAGGCGCACACGCGCTTCCTCTCTAGGTCGCCACCACAAAGAACACGTTCGTATTTTACCCTTCCGTCTCGGTATTGCTCTTGTTATTCCCTTGTCAACCTGATAGGGAAGGAGTACAGATTCTTCTTTCGTACGTGTCTCTGAACTACCAATACTCCAGACACCGTGTTGGCTATTTTTATCGTCCGTCATAGTTGCTTGTATTAAGATTAAAATACTAACCAAACTGCCTCTCACGATAGCAGTAAGTAAACTCTTGTTGCTGAAATTTTAAATTTAGCATTTGAGAAATCTTTCGCGCAGGAGGATCGTACAAACATACCGCCGATTGAGTCTCGTACAGATTCCCGCATGGAGGACACAGTGATAGACATCCCTGGGGTTGTGAAGCAGCTGAATGGGTTGAAAATAAATAAATCTCCAGGTCCTGATGGGATTCCAATTCGGTTTTACAGAGAGTACTCTATTGCATTGGCTCCTTACTTAGCTTGCGTTTATCGCGAATCTCTTGCCCAACGTAAAGTCCCGAGCGACTGGAAAAAAGCGCAGGTGACGCCTGTATATACACTCCTGGAAATTGAAATAAGAACACCGTGAATTCATTGTCCCAGGAAGGGGAAACTTTATTGACACATTCCTGGGGTCAGATACATCACATTATCACACTGACAGAACCACAGGCACATAGACACAGGCAACAGAGCATGCACAATGTCGGCACTAGTACAGTGTATATCCACCTTTCGCAGCAATGCAGGCTGCTATTCTCCCATGGAGACGATCGTAGAGATGCTGGATGTAGTCCTGTGGAACGGCTTGCCATGCCATTTCCACCTGGCGCCTCAGTTGGACCAGCGTTCGTGCTGGACGTGCAGACCGCGTGAGACGACGCTTCATCCAGTCCCAAACATGCTCAATGGGGGACAGATCCGGAGATCTTGCTGGCCAGGGTAGTTGACTTACACCTTCTAGAGCACGTTGGGTGGCACGGGATACATGCGGACGTGCATTGTCCTGTTGGAACAGCAAGTTCCCTTGCCGGTCTAGGAATGGTAGAACGATGGGTTCGATGACGGTTTGGATGTACCGTGCACTATTCAGTGTCCCCTCGACGATCACCAGTGGTGTACGGCCAGTGTAGGAGATCGCTCCCCACACCATGATGCCGGGTGTTGGCCCCGTGTGCCTCTGTCGTATGCAGTCCTGATTGTGGCGCTCACCTGCACGGCGCCAAACACGCATACGACCATCATTGGCACCAAGGCAGAAGCGACTCTCATCGCTGAAGACGACACGTCTCCATTCGTCCCTCCATTCACGCCTGTCGCGACACCACTGGAGGCGGGCTGCACGATGTTGGGGCGTGAGCGGAAGACGGCCTAACGGTGTGCGGGACCGTAGCCCAGCTTCATGGAGACGGTTGCGAATGGTCCTCGCCGATACCCCAGGAGCAACAGTGTCCCTAATTTGCTGGGAAGTGGCGGTGCGGTCCCCTACGGCACTGCGTAGGATCCTACGGTCTTGGCGTGCATCCGTGCGTCGCTGCGGTCCGGTCCCAGGTCGACGGGCACGTGCACCTTCCGCCGACCACTGGCGACAACATCGATGTACTGTGGAGACCTCACGCCCCACGTGTTGAGCAATTCGGCGGTACGTCCACCCGGCCTCCCGCATGCCCACTATACGCCCTCGCTCAAAGTCCGTCAACTGCACATACGGTTCACGTCCACGCTGTCGCGGCATGCTACCAGTGTTAAAGACTGCGATGGAGCTCCGTATGCCACGGCAAACTGGCTGACACTGACGGCGGCGGTGCACAAATGCTGCGCAGCTAGCGCCATTCGACGGCCAACACCGCGGTTCCTGGTGTGTCCGCTGTGCCGTGCGTGTGATCATTGCTTGTACAGCCCTCTCGCAGTGTCCGGAGCAAGTATGGTGGGTCTGACACACCGGTGTCAATGTGTTCTTTTTTCCATTTCCAGGAGTGTAAGAAGGGTAGAAGGACGGATCCTCAAAATTACAGACCAATATCCTTAATATCGGTTTGTCGTAGGATTCTCGAACATATTCTCAGTTCGAATATAATGAATTACCTTGAGACAGAGAAGTTGCTGTTCATGCATCAGCACGGCTTTAGAAAGCATCGCTCCTGCGAAACGCAACTCGCCCTTTTTTCACATGATATCTTGCGAACCATGGATGAATGGTATCAGACGGATGCCATATTCCTTGACTTCCGGAAAGCGTTTGACTCGGTGCCCCACTGCAGACTCCTAAGTAAGGTACGAGCATATGGGATTGGTTCCCAAGTATGTGAGTGGCTCGAAGACTTCTTAAGTAATAGAACCCAGTGCGTTGTCCTCGGTGGTGAGTTTTCATCGGAGGTGAGGGTATCTTCTGCAGTGCTCCAGGGAAGTGTGGTAGGTCCGCTGTTGTTTTCTATCTACATAAATGATATTTTGTTTAGGGTGGATAGCAATGTGCGGCTGTTTGCTGGTGATGCTGTGGTGTATTGGAAGGTGTCGTCGTTGAGTGACTGTAGGAGGATACAAGATGACTTGGGCAGGATTTGTGGTTGGTGTAAAGAATGGCAGCTAACTCTAAATATAGATAAATGTAAATTAATGCAGATGAATAGGAGAAGAATCCCGTAATGTTTGAATACTCCATTAGTAGTGTAGCGCTTGACACAGTCACGTCGATTAAATATTTGGGCGTAACACTGCAGAGCGATATGAAGTGGGACAAGCGTGTAATGGCAGTTGTGGGGAAGGCGGATAGTCGTCTTTGGTTCATTGGTAGAATTTTGGGAAGATGTGGTTCATCTGTAAAGGAGACCGCTTATAATAATACGACCTATTCTTGAGTACTGCTCGAGCATTTGGTATCCCTATCAGGTCGGATTGAGGGAGGAAATAGAAGCAATTCAGAGGCGGGCTGCTAGATTTGTTACTGGTAGGTTTGATCATCGCGCGAGTGTTACGGAAATGCTTCAGGAACTCGGGTGGGAGTCTCTGGAGGAAAGGAGGCGTTCTTTTCGTGAATCGCTACTGAGGAAATTTAGAGAACTAGCATTTGAGGCTGACTGCAGTACAATTTTACTGCCGCCAACTTATATTTCGCGGAAAGACCACAAAGATAAGATAAGAGAGATTAGGGCTCGTACAGAGGCATATAGGCAGTCATTTTTCCCTCGTTCTGTTTGGGAGTGGAACAGGGAGAGAAGATGCTAGTTGTGGTACGAGGTACCCTCCGCCACTCACCGTATGGTGGATTGCGGAGTGTGTATGTAGATGTAGATGTAGGTAGAATGGGACTAGATGCAACATTATAGACCAGTCTCAATTACTCCCGTCTATCAAAGAACACTAAGACTTATTTTGAGCTCGGCTGTAGTGACATAAACTCCTTGACAAAAAAAAATGAAGCACTCAGAAGAGGACGAGGAAACCAAATGAAACTTCACGTGCTGAGAGGATATACGAGATATCACGAGAAAGTGACAGGAATTTTTGTTTTTATTAAAGTATCAAAGTAGTACCTCTCAGATATAATACACTTGCGCCAGCTTTTTCTCCAATATTTGAAGCACTTCTGAAACTCACATTTCGTTATGGTGCGCAGCACCTTCAACCATTCTGTGTTTGCCGGCCGGTGTGGCCGTGCGGTTCTAGGCGCTTCAGTCTGGAACCGCGTGACCGCTACGGTCGCAGGTTCGTATCCTGCCTCGGGCATGGATGTGTGTGATGTCCTTAGGTAAGTTAGGTTTAAGTACTTCTAAGTTCTAGGGGACTGATAACCACAGTTGTGCCATTCTGTGTTTATCTCATCAGTGGTGACAAAACGAAGTCATTTCATGGCTGTTTTCGCCCTCGGGAATAGAAAGAAGTCACAGTGGGCCGTTTCCGGTGAATACGGTTGCTGAGGCAACGTAACGATTTTGTTCTTGCCATAAAATTACGGACAAGCATTGAGGTGCGAGCGGGAGCATTATCGTTATGGAATTTCCACGAGTGCTTTTGCCACACTCCTGCTTGCTTTCTTCGGTTCGCTTCACGAAAAAGGTGGATATCTTCCAGGCAGTGCTCCATATGGACTGTACAACCACAAGGAAGGAACTCATGATGCACTATCCCATTACGATCTAAGAAAAAACTGAGAACAACCTCCACATGTGATGGAACCTGTTGAAACTTTTTCGGTCTTGGCTCTTCAGGCAGTTTCCATTGAGACGATTGGGCCTTGTTTTGACATCATACCCGTATACCCGTGTCTCGTAACCTGTTATAAACTTCGCCGGCCGGTGTGGCCGTGCGGTTAAAGGCGCTTCAGTCTGGAACCGCGTGACCGCTACGGTTGCAGGTTCGAATCCTGCCTCGGGCATGGATGTGTGTGATGTCCTTAGGTTAGTTAGGTTTAATTAGTTCTAAGTTCTAGGCGACTGCCGGCCGCGGTGGTCTAGCGGTTCTAGGCGCTCAGTCAGGAACCGCGCGACTGCTACGGTCGCAGGTTCGAATCCTGCCTCGGGCTTGGATGTGTGTGATGTCCTTAGGTTAGTTAGGTTTAAGTAGTTCTAAGTTCTAGGGGACTTATGACCACAGCTGTTGAGTCCCATAGTGCTCAGAGCCATTTGAACCATTTTTTTTCTAGGCGACTGATGACCTCAGAAGTTAAGTCGCATAGTGCTCAGAGCCATTTGAACCATTTGTTATAAACGTCTTTACCTGTGAATCGTTTTCGACTTCGTTCAGCAGTTCCCGAGCGATGTCTACGCGACGTCATTTCTGGTTGAAATTCAACAATTTCGGAACAGACTTTGCTGCTACACGCTTCGTGTCGAAAAAATCCGAAAATATTGGTTGACATGAGCCACGGGATACGCCGACATCGTCAGCAAACTCTCTGATAATGATTTGGTGATTTTGCAGACCATTTTCTTTACTACTTGGCACGCTGCCGTCAGTAACTGATGTACTAGGACGACCAGGGCGATCGTCATCTTCAGTGTCATCTCAACCCTCTTTGAAACGTATATACCACTCGTAAACTTTTGTCTTATTAATAACAGTGAACATTTTGAATGCGGCGCTACACTTTGTTGCGTTTTTCGAGCAAAATTTAATGCAAATCCTTTGATCCATCTTTTTCGCCGAGCACTCGAAAGCACATGTAACCTTTTCGTCTGCAACAGTAAACCAAATATTTAAAACAGTTGAAAAGCAAATGTACTTCAGGAACATGTGTACCAACAAGATAAAAAAAGTTTTGAAAATTGCACGTATAAAGCCTGCGAAATTAAAAAAATTACCGTTACTTAATGATCACACCTCGTATGATGTTATTTCAGTGATTAAAGAATCAAGTCAAATATACGAAGAACGTAGCAGTATGAGCTCAGTTATCAGTACGACATTGCACAACTCTTCCCTGGATGCATGCACTAAAGGTGTCATGGAGTCCTGATATCCTCTTCTGAGGCTGGCGTACACTGTTATAACTGGTCCTGCATACTGCCACTGCGACGCAGTTGACGTCCGTTCTGATTCCACACAAGTTCTTTTGGCGACAATTTGAAGGAACAACTTGGCCGAGGGAGTGCCTCAGCATCACGCAACCAGTTCATTGAGACACGTGTCATGGTGTGGACAAGCGTAGTCCTGACGAAAAATGGTGTCTCGATACTATCGTATGAGAGGTAACACACAAGATGTCCGTCACGTACCGTTGTACTTTCAGAGTTCCCTAAGTGTCACCAGCCGTGACTCGAAGTCATACCCGATGGCTCCCCACACCATGACGCCAGCGTTAACACAGCTGTACCTCCCTAGGTCGCCGCCATACTTGTCGATAATGGTCACCCAGACTAGTGCAGATCCATGCGATACCATTCATCAGCAGTCCGTGCCTTTCGGTAACGGCACCACTCCAAACTCAGTCGTGCGTATTGTGGCGTAATTCCCTATGGTGTGGGACGACACAGAATGTCCTAAGGAGGTTCCCAGATGTCAGATACAGATGAGAATGGGATTGCTATGAGTTTGGTGCAAAAAAAAAAAAAAAAAAAAAAAATGATCCTCCCTTGTGGCGGTCAGATTTGGTCGACCGGAACCTTGACGACGGCCGGCCGCAGTGGCCGAGCGGCTCTAGGCGCCACAGTCTGGAACCGCGCGACCGCTACGGTCGCAGGTTCGAATCCTGCCTCGGGTATGGATGTGTGTGATGTCCTTAGGTTAGCTAGGTTTAAGCAGTTCTAAGTTCTATGGGACTGATGACCGCTGCAGTTAAGTCCCATAGTGCACAGAGCCATTTGAACCATTTGAACGACGAGTACCCGTGCCCTTACGTTCCCGTGCAATCCAACAAGCCACTGTCAGGTCTGAATGCCTCAAAAATATGGATATTGCATGTTTCGATCAGCCGGCAAATTGGAGACCCACGTTGAGGTACCTATCAAACTCTGTCACCTCCTGATAACGCTGTCTCACACGAAAAGTCACTTGTGTACTTCACAAAATCTAACGGTATTCATGCCACTTACTATTTGGGGAGCAAAATAACTGATGATGGTCGAAGTGGAGAGGATATAAAATGTAGACTGGCAAAGAAAGCGTTTCTGTAGAAGAGAAATTTGTTAACATCGAGTATAGATTTAAGTGTCAGGAAGTCGTTTCCGAAAGTATTAGTATGGAGTGTAGCCATGTATGGAAGTGAAACATGGACGATAAATAGTTTAGACAAGAAGAGAATAGAAGCTTTCGAAATG
This sequence comes from Schistocerca nitens, assembly GCF_023898315.1. Taxonomy (NCBI): domain Eukaryota; kingdom Metazoa; phylum Arthropoda; class Insecta; order Orthoptera; family Acrididae; genus Schistocerca; species Schistocerca nitens. The sequence goes on along the minus strand of NC_064614.1, from coordinate 373,587,101 downwards.
TGGTGCTACAGAAGAATGCTGAAGATTAGATGGGTAGATCACATTACTAATGAGGAGGTATTGAATAGAATTGGAGAGAAGAGAAATTTGTGGCACAACTTGACTAGAAGAAGGGATCGGTTGGTAGGGCATATTCTGAGGCATCAAGGGATCTCCAATTTAGTATTGGAGGGCAGCGTGGAGGGTAAAAATCGCAGAGGGAGACCAAGAGATGAATACACTAAACAGATTCAGAAGGATGTAGGTTGCAGTAGGTACTGGGAGATGAAGAATCTTGCACAGGATAGAGTAGCATGGAGAGCTGCATGAAACCAGAGTCTTGACTGAAGACCACAACAACAACAACAACAACAACATCCATGCGCTACCAGGCCTGGTAACAACACTAGACACGATCAAGACTAAAGCAGTCGGTGGACCATTCCACCTGGTTCACAGAACTGGAACTAATCATTTACATACGCGTCTATGGTGTGTAAGTGTACGAAGCTTCGTTGACATCAGATTTACTTTTTTTCTTGGGTACTGTACAATCATCTTTCGGATCTTATAGCTCTTCTTACTTTCCGCGCTTGCCCAGAAAAAATGGAGTGAAATTTCACCTTGTGCAAGACACCGTTTGTTCAGTTTTGCTTGACCCAAACAGCTAAAAACAGTGATCGCAAAGGAAATAAGTGCTTTAATACACCTAAAACAACGGAAAGCGAGACATAATGACAAGCTGTAGAATGTGTGGCAAATATAAAACTACCAACGAAAAACTAAGCTGTAGCGTCATATGAGCCAGTATCAAACACAATGCTCTGAAAATACACTACTGGCCATTAAAATTGCTACACCACGAAGATGACGTGCTACAGACGCGAAATTTAACTGACAGGAAGAAGATGCTGTGATACGCAAATGATTAGCTTTTCAGAGCATTCACACAAGGTTGGCGCCGGTGACTATACCTACAACATGCTGACATGAGGAAAGTTTCCAACCTTTTCTCATACACAAACAGCAGTTGACCGGCGTTGCCTGGTGAAACTTTGTTGTGATGCCTCGTGTAAGGAGGAGAAATGCGTATCATCACGTTTACGACTTTGATAAAGGTCGGATTGTAGCCTATCGCGATAGGGGTTTATCGTATCGCGACATTTATGCTCGCGTTGGTCAAGATCCAATGACTATTAGCAGAATATGGAATCGGTGGGTCCAGGAGGGTAAACGGAACGCCATGTTGGATCCCAACGGCCTCGTATCACTAGCAGTCGAGATGACAGACATCATATCCGCATGGCTGTAATGGATCGTGCAGTCACGTCTCGATCCCTGAGTCGACAGTTGGGGACGTTTGCAAGACAACAACCATCTGCACGAACAGTTCAACGACGTTTGCAGCAGCATGGACTATCAGCTCGGAGACCATGGCTGCGGTTACCCTTGACGCTCATCACAGACAGGAGCGCCTGCGATGGTGTACTCAACGACGAACCTGGGTGCACGAATGGCAAAACGTCATTTTTTCGGATGAATCCAGGTTCTGTTTACAGCATCATGATGGTCGCATCCGTGTTTGTCGACATTGCGGTGAACGCACATTGGAAGCGTGTATTCGTCATCGCCATACTGGCGTATCACCCGGCGTGTTGGTGTGGGGCGCCATCGGTTACACGTCTCTGTCACCTCTTGTTCGCATTGACGGCACTTTGAACAGTGGACGTTACATTTCAGATTTATTACGACCCGTGACTCTACCCTTCATTCGATCCCTGCGAAACCCTACATTTCAGCAAGATAATGCATGACCGCATGTTGCAGGTACTGTATGGGCCTTTCTGGATACAGAAAATATTCGACTGCTGCCGTGGCCAGCACATTCTCCAGATCTCTCACCAATTGAAAACGTCCGGTCAATGGTGGCCGAGCAAACTGGCTCGTCACAACACGCCAGTCACTACTCTTGATGAACTGTGGTATCGCGTTGAAGCTGCATGGGCAGCTGTACCTGTACGCACCAACCAAGCTCTGTTTGACTCAATGCCCAGGCGTATCAAGGCCGTTATTACGGGCAGAGATGGTTGTTCTGGGTACTGATTTCTCAGGATCTATGCACCCAAATTGCGTGAAAATGTAATCACATGTCAGTTCTAGTATAATATATTTGCCCAATGAATACCCGTTTATCATCTGCATTTCTTCTTGGTGTAGCAATTTTAATGGCCAGTAGTGTAGCACAGAAAGTGCCGAAACATTTTAGAGGTTTCTACCCCAGATGTCTCATGAAACATAAAGGGAACCAAACAGGCATGTTGTGTGCCGATTTTACCATGAATTTCCAAACGCTGTCATGAAACTGCATGACAAGAAAGGTACGAGCTTCTGGCGTTACTTCGTTAATACGTAACTGTCCCGAAAAAAAGAAACTAATAGAATTCAGCTCGCTATCCTATACAATTTGTATTCATCAGAAATAAAGGCTTAGTCTGGTGTACCGGAAGCAAGCATGATAGGAACGTAAGGTTTTTTTCTTTTTTCCCATGATTAGCGCCGCAGCCACAAATTTATTAAAAGCCAACTCCATTTTCAACCTTAATTACTATATAGTCAGTCACTTATTTCACATGTTCAGCTGATTTAGGCTGTTTGCCATCTTCAAGTGCTTGCTCATAAATTCCTCCTACGAGGATAGAAGTAAGCACTTAAAGATGGCAAACGGCCTAAGTCAGATGATCGTGTGAAACGAGTGACTGTGGTTATATAATAGCCAAGGTGGAAAATTGAATCGTCTTTTAATGATACGACCGCTCTTATTCTGACTGCACATAATGGACTCGAACTCCATAGACAAAATTTCGTAAGTTGTTCCGGGATATTTTCTGAGAGTTTTGATGCAAGTGACCTATAATATACGGTGGTTTGTTACAGAGTAACAGCACTCCATTTTATTTTTTACTCTGTTTATCTTTGTATTTGTATTGCACTGAAAATATCTGCATAACAGAGCAAAAGTCGACGGTATGCGCTGTGTATCTCGTTTGCAAACAAACATGTTTTATTCACTTACGTTAATTGCTATTGACAATACATACGCCCACTTTACACTTCAAGCTACTGCTCGGTTCTGTCTCTGGTTTGCTGTAGGGAAGGTGGTGTTGTACTAATGTGTATTGTGTTGTACGTTTTGGTGACTGCGTATTACAGGCTTTTTCACTTATGTGAACGTATTTTCATTGAAACAAAGGTAATTAGATTGACAAACCGTATTAATCATAATTAGAAGGGCGTGCTAAGAGAAATTCCTCCTAATTTTTTATGTCAAAACTCATAAAGCTTTTTGAATAAAACAAGCGTTATTAACATTCTACATCTTTATTCTTCCTATCTGCATACTTGCACTTCTCTGCCGCTAGAGGGCTCCGAATTTAAGAGTGTAACGGGTCAGTGTGTTACGTAAATTTGTCGCTGCATGAGAAAGAGCGTGCTGCAATCGATTTTTGAATTCGTATTCGAATATTTCGTCCGCACTTGGAGCAGTCTCTCCTTCAGTATGACAATGCCAGACCACACACCGCTGCGACATACGCAATAATCCGACGCGTTGGGTTCACCGTCATCGATCATCTTCCATACAGTTTCAACATGACCCCATCCGACTTTCATCTGTTTTCAGAACTTAAAGAACACCTTCGAGGACTTCACTTTTGATAGTGGTGATGATGCGCAGGCAGAAGTGAGTCTGTGGCTCCATTCTACAGTGACGTTATCAACAAAGTGTTTTGTCGTTATGAGAAATGTGTTCGTCTCCAGGTGGCTATGTTGAGAAATAAATATGCAGACATGAAGAATAATGATGTAGAATGTTAATAACATTTGTTTTATTTAACAAGCTTTAAGAGTTTTCACGTAAAAAATAGGAGCCGTTACTTTTCAACACGCCCTCGTACGTCACTACACAGTAACGAGCTGCCAGGGACCACGAGTACCTTTACCATGTTTCTCATGAAACATGTATGAACCACATCCGTCATTTTTCCAGTGGGGTTGGACACTGAACAGTACCCTCAGATGATCCTGTTATATGCAAGAAAGATTCATCCTTGATTGATTGTAAGGGAAATTCCGAACGAATTGGATCCAATATGCATTTGGAATCATGAGTGGAAATGGGTCCTAAATGTGGATAAACGCAAAGTAATGCACATGAATAGAAGAGAAATAAAGTATCTTCTGGATACAGAATTAATTATCTTCTATTGGACTTAGTTATATCATTAAATATTTAGATGTACTGCTACGAAGTGATTTAAAGTGAAAACTATAGATGGCAAATGGACGATTTAAATTAAATGGGAAGGTGCTGAGAACGTGTGGTATAGGTACATCCGCTCTTGAGTACTGTTTAATTCTTTGAATCCCGTCGATCTACTATTTTAATCTGATCTGCTGAGGATCCCAGAGACGTGATACTGGGTTTGACTGAGATGCACAACATGTGATAGGACCGGTTTCGTTCTCTGTATAAATAGGCCGCGAGGGATTAGCCGAGCGGTCTGAGGCACTGCAGTCATGGACTGTGCGGCTGATCCCGGTGGAGGTTCGAGTCCTCCCTCGGGCATGGGTGTGTGTGTGTTTGTCATTAGGATAATTTAGGTTAAGTAGTGTGTAAGGTTAGGGACTGGTGACCTTAGCAGTTAAGTCCCATAATATTTCACACATTTTTTTCTCTGTATACATAAACGATTTGGCGGACAGCGTGGGCAGCAGTCTGCGGTTATTTGCTGATGATGTTGTGGTGTACTGTCAGGTGTCGAAGATGAGTGGCTGTAGGAATATAAAACATAACTGAGGACAAAATTTCCAGTTGGTGTGATGAATGGCAGCTAGCTCTAAATGTGGAGAAACGTAAATCAATGGGGATGAGTAGGGGTATAAAAGTCAAGTCATTTAAATATCAGGACGTACCATTGCAAATATGATATGAAATGGAACGAGCGTGTGACAACTGCGGTAGGGAAGGCGAATGCTCGACTTCGGTTTATTGGGAGAATTTTAGGAAAGAGTGGTTCACCTGTATAGGAGACCGCATATAGGACTATGGTGCGACCTGTTCTTGAACACTGCTCGAATGTTTGAGATCCGTACCAGGTCGGATTAAAGGAAGACATCGGAACAATTCAGAGTCGGGCTGCTAGATTTGTTACCGGTAGGTTCGCTCAACACGCAAGTGTTACTGAGATGCTTCGGGAACTCAAATGGGAATCCGTGGAGGGAAAACGGCGTTGTATTGAGAAAATGAAGAGAACTGGCATTTGCAGCTGACTGTCGAACGATTCTACTGCCGTCAACATATATTGCGCGTAAAGATCTCGAAGATACGAGAAATTAGGGCTCGTACAGAGGCATATAGACAGTCGTTCTTCCCTCGCTCAATTTGCGAGTGGAAAGGGAAAGAAAATGACTAGTAGTGGTACAAGGTACCATCCGCCACGCACCATACGGTGGCTTGCGGAGTATCTACGTAGATGTAGGTGTAGGTGTAGGTGTAGATGGATCTCACTTCGGACTCTTTGGAAGTAACATATTTTCGCGAAACACACTAGGAATATTTTAAAGAACAAGTTTTGAGACAGAACATAAAACAGAATTTTGCTGTCTCTATCATGTAGCCCTAAAAGAACTTTATGAAAATGTAACACGTATTCTGATGCGTACAACGGCGTATGGTTATTCATTTCTTCCTTCTTCGAATGGTTAATGGAACAGAATGGAACAAATTTCCCTCCGACGTTTACTGTACTCGTTGTCGGGATATTTTTGTGGATGTAGATTCTGAATCTAAATTAAATGAGAATGCACAGCTGGCGCAGATAGATACCTGTTCTTGCAAACAAAGTTTAAACTACCTTGTTCACCAGTTCGTGTTCTGTACACGCAAAATTTCTTTATAACACAAGTGGAATTGCCGCATAATTTCAGTCAAAGGGAAAAGAATAAAATATTAAAAGATTATCATGAAATACCTTACAGCATTTCTTTCATTTGGGTGCAGGCTTTTTATTTCTCCTATCCATTGTCATAGCTTTGTTGCGCCTGCATTTTATGAACATATGTATGGAATTATGCTTATCAAGAATTAGGATGTTACTTTCTGCCTTTTTCTTCAAAGGCAATTGCTTTGAATAGATACATAATCCACAGGGCTAAAAAGAAGTTGATCACGGCATTGTTTAGAAAGGCATAGCCTAATATGGGGCCATATAATGGTTTGTGTATTCAAAAAGATTTGATCACTTTACGACAACCACTACTTCATTTGCAATCGACGCATGAATGTTATTGGCCTTGCGCCGTTATGGCTTTGCGTTGCTGCAGTAGAAGAGTATCTGGTAAAGACGCTGAACAGTCTATTAGCTAATCTGTGACGCAAGGCGCTCGATCAACTTGTTAATGAATATTGATGTTTAAGGTGCGAAATAATGCCGTTACACGCGTCACCGAGAAAGAGTTATGGCACACATTAGTATGCCAGCATTATTAGCAGATATTAACGACACATGCTGCTCGTGGTTCACCGTACGTAGCTCTGCGACGTCCTTGCAGTATCGGCAAACTAATGATAATTTTTTTGCCGTGTGTGCGTTATATTAATTGCGTGATACTGCCTGTTGATTGCAATATGTTCCAAGAATAAAACGAGTTCGTTTACTTTACCTACCATGTTTTACTTCTGCGGCCATTGACGTCCAGACACGTGTATATGTGGATGAAGTGAAATGCCGGCCTATAATAAAATCCCTGTTCATGAAGGAAAGCAACCATAGGAAACTCGTTTAAAGACGAAAACCCTTTAATATTAAAATAGTTTATCTTGTAACGAAATAGGCAGTACCATAAAGTTCAACAATGGTCTTGTCAGTATTTCCAGGAGGACAGAAATTACGTTAGTCACGATTGTATAAATACAGAAAAACCATTTTCACTCTGAGACGTAGCACGCATTAAAATGACGCACACTACTTGAATCAGAGATTGTCTTAATGTCATGCTACTTGTGCACTGTTTAGTCGTTAGTCGAGAGATTCCAGTGCAGACGGGTTTCACGTGGCCACAAATGATTAATGCATGGTAACCGAAAAGCGTATCAAAATTTTAACGCACATATTAGTCTGAAATACAAACTTTCTCCCGCTTTCAAGATTTGCAACAAAGATGATGAAATACCGCAAATTGGACTGAAGTTCATCTGTACGTACATCCATCGATGCTGGCAGCTGCTTGGCAGTAAAGTGAAGCGTTATCTTTCACTTCCTACAAAATACTTCGGTTGCCGATCGCAACTTCCGGGGAAGCTTGATTATTAGGACGATAAAAAGGACGTGGCAGAGATTCAAAGACCGCTGTTGAACTACTTGCGAAACACAGGTTTCAAACGATTTGTTAGCCGTTGGCTGCGTTATAAAACCAAAAGAACTCTGGTTCCTGAATTATTGGCATCAACAGAAATCAGAGTTGGGCTGGGGCCCTGTAACGCGTACGAGAGTTTCAAAGAAAAGAACTAGGTGGAGAGAACAGACTGTTGCGGCTTACACTGCCTGAACGTACGAGAAATACTACGCGAATGATGATCGATTTTGTGAGCAGGAGTGGAAGCACTTATTACGGAAGGAGTGACAACTGAAGTTATTCACTAAATTTGAAAGCACAGTATCGCATGCGATCCTTCAGCAAAGTACGCTGGCTTTGCTTTCACTATCATGAAAGATGCTTTTTAGTGGGTATAATTTTGTCTTATGTATATTATAGCGTATCGTCTCATCGACAGGGATGCTTTTACGTACATTCCAGAACATTTTTTGGCTATGGACGTAGGCGGTGGTGGTGTGGTTACAGTATGGACTCGTATTACAGAGGAGAGGTCTCCAGATCGCGGTACAGTTTAATCTCATACACTGCCTGAAATTTCCTCACATCATTCCAGGCCAACACCGGGATTGTTCATTAAAAAGACAATTGCTGTTGTAAAGTGGATTAGAGGCTCTCTCAACTGACGTACCTGTAGGCTTAGTACCAAATCTAAAGAAACAAGGAAGGAAAGGGAAATTAAGTTCCTGGCGGAGGAAGAGACAGTGATGGGTATGAGTGGAATTGGAATTAATTACGGAAATACTAAATCTACGGATGTGAACAGTGCTACTTTTTGTACTGCTTCAGAGTATCCACTCAGCTGATCAATATGTCGATTCCTCCAACGTCTCTTTATTTTTATAGTGTTAATACGATTTACGAAAACTGCTCTAATCTAGTTAAAACTGGGTCTGTTTCCAGTCAACATGTTTGCGGTCTGACATGTTTCGATGTCGTATAATACCCAATTTCTGTCTTGTTGTCAGCGTGGAATTTTGTTTGAGGATAACATTCACCTAGAAGTTGTGGGAATTTAAGGAGATGGGAACTGGATAAACTGAAAGAACAAGAGGTTGTACAGAGTTTCAGGGTGAGCATAAGGGAAAAATTGACAGGAATTGGAGCCAACATTCAGTTGGGTTCGTATGGAGTCAACGTAAACATGCGTGACACCCAGATCACGAACGGTGCATTTACGGTTTTGAGCATTAATAATATTACCCCACCGTTCCTGAGACTTTCTCGAAAACTTCGACTTGGAAATAATTACGACGACGAATCAACAAGCAAACTCGGTTTCGTAACGACAAAGACAGAAAATAAACATCGCTGACACAGTTGTCGTCAGCGTATCGATAACGGCCCTAAGTCCCTTGACGTTTGCTCGAAATACCGACAAGCAACTGGTTCCACCAACATTGGATCCAACGTTGGTTCCAATGCTACTTCATCGATACACACATTGAACGAACACTGTTGGCGCTAACATTGGCCCCAATGAGTGCGCCCGACCTTAACAATTTTGTATCCGACTAGTTATTTATATTGTGGTTATTTTCAATTAAGACATAATTAGCGTATTTGCAGTGTTAAATATTATACTGTCTGTAATTTTCAAAGTCATTAATATTATATTGCGGACACTCAGGAACTATTTGTATTTGTGTGTTCCTTGTTCAAACATGAAAGAGTAACAATCCGTTAAATACACAGCTGCCTTCCAGATGCTCTCCATTTTTTAATGAGGCAGTCAATTCATCTTATTTAAATCGTCTCTATTACGACTGGCGCTGTAAAACTTTATTTTGCCCCATTCCTGCATCGGTGTTCGTTAGATTACGCGTGTATACTCGCTTTAACTTGTCGCACAAGATACGTTAGTTTAACCACGTCCGATTTCGATTCTACGCGCGCAGTAGAGGTGAGGGCGTGCCTCTCAGAGCCATTCCGAAATAACATGATGGACACGTACAACTGACGTTTCACAGTCGCTACAAGTCACGAATATTGCGGTCGAGATAAATATAATACGGTACGTACAGTGCCCGCCGGCAGTAACATTGAGAGGACACGGGTCGTGAGCAGGCAATCACGCGCTGCGACCGTCGCGAGCACGACGCTCCGCCCGGCTTCCAGGAAGCCGCATCATGCGGCCGCACACATCAACAGCAGACTTTACGCTCGCTGCTGAGCGGCAGAGCCCCACCCGTGAGAAGCTCTAGGACTCTAGGTGGTGTTGGCTCGCCTGCACACTGCCCCAGTCCGCGCTCTTTTATTCGCCACCGGCTGAGATCAGAAGACCACAATCATCTGTAATCTGTGCTGCCACTATTACTTCCGTAGGTGAATGCTGCTCCGACGGACGGGTATTTTCAGACAACGCCTGTCGAAGCACTCCTGGTCTTGTGAGGTCGAAGTTTTTTCTCGTGAGATCTTCGTATATTCTCTGTTTAATCTGGATAAAACCTCTACCTTTCGACGAAATCCTTCATTGTCTTCGTTAGGAGCACATGACTGTTGTGGCTGCATCTGTAGTAACCGTCTATGGCCCAAGTCCGCTGCTCGTGGTCTCGGGGTAGCGTTCTCGCTTCCCGAGCGCCGGGTCCCGGATTCGATTCCCGGCGGGGTCAGGGATTTTTCCTGCCTCGTGATGACTGGGTGTTGTGTCGTCTTCATCATCATCATTCATCGCAATTACAGTCGGAGGAAGGCAATGGCAAACCACCTCCACTAGGACCTTGCCTAGTACGGCGGTGCGGGTCTCCTGCATCGCCCCCCTACGCTCTGTCAAAAAGCATGGGACTTCCATTTCCATTTCCATGGCCCATAGACGGCTTTTGATTTGTCGGCGTTCGTGGTCATTACGTCAGAGGTCTGCATTGGTGTTTACTCTCGCTCGAATTGTTCAGTGCACTTTGTTCCGTGAAAGTCCGGTAGATGTTAGTGTAGTCGCTCTGCACAGAGGGAGCAACTGCATTCGATTTCCCTCACTGTCGTTCGAGCATCTCATGCTGGGAAAGGGGCAATTCACTTGTCCGATTTTTACGCTGTAAAAGCACTTGAAGGTTTCTTAAAAGACATCATAGTCGCCGTTTACTGTATAAAATATTTATTGTTACTATTGCAATTTCGGCCTTACGGCCATTTTCAAGCAACACGGCAAAGTTACATACTGTCAGATAGTTTTATATTCTGACAGAATGTAACTTTGCAGTGTTACTTGAAAATGGCCGTAAGGCCGAAATTGCAATAGTAACAATAAATATTTTATAGAGTCAACGGCGACTATGATGTCTTTTAAGAAATATTACATGACTGAATCGCAACCATGAGAAGCACTTTTATGAATCATTTTGCCTTTTTCATCAAAAGCTTTATTTTCCTTATGAAAAAAGGAAAATGCTAATTTTCATTTCGCGTGAATTTTTAGTTCCATAACGTTTCTCAATCGATGTTCAAGAAAGTGGACGATTAAAAAAGTTGAGTTTTTCCACTGGTCGTAGCGTGGAATCTTAGCTTCTTACTAAACCATATACCTTTCCATGATTCGTAACAGTCATTGCGAAATGACGCTATTTGTTGAGTACATTCACTTGATTTACAAAGCGTGTATTGGAAAAGTATGATATCGTGCAGCTAACTGGTCCCTACCTTGTAGACCATACATTACTGCCAGTGAAATATAACTGAAAGTACAAAAAAGTTTTTGAAATGCTAGTGATTCTGATACCTTCCTCCTTTCACAAATAAAAGCGAGTGTCAAACACTGCAGGATAGAAAAGGAATTACTAGCGATCAGTGCAAGCTTAGTACCGGAACCTCCATGTTCAGAAAATGTTTACATAATGCTGCCAGAGGTCGTCACGTCTGCGCTGGTTGTGCCAGCACTTTCGTTGCGGAATCAGCTACAATGATAGTCTGAATTTGTTGCAGTTCTGCGGAGTGACACTTCTCCGGTGAAGCAATGTGTTGCAATTTCTGTGGAGCACAGGACAGGTAGGTTTTTGCTTTCACATTCGTCGGCTTCTCCAAGTCATAAACAGATTGTCACCTTCCAACCTAACCTATATCTTCGGCTAAGCTAAAGACCAGGATGTCAGCATAACCAGGAGTTTTGTTTCATATTCCTTGGCTTCGTCAACTAACAGCCAAATTGTCACATTTCAGCCTAGCCTAGACTTCGCCCGTAGATGGGCAAGACAACCTGAAACTGATAAAAGCAAAATAAATTCTCATATAGAAGTGACTGGTCGCAGTTTTTCCATCCTTTCAACATACACAAATGATAAATAGTTTTTAGACCTCTATATTTTCCAAAGTATTACATATACAAATATGATTTATGCATGAATAAAACCGTAAAATCGCCAAGTTTGCATTATGCACTCTGCAAATTTTCTAGGAGTGCCGCTGAGGTCACACGACATACGTCTAGCGATAGTCAAGTTCGTTCCACATCTTATGTAGCAACATCATGTCAGTGGTTATCACAGCAGCATTGATGCGTTCTCTGAGCTGTTCCAGTGTTCTCGCAGTGGGGATGCGGGAACACTGTCCTTAATGTACTCACAAATGAAAAAGTTACCGGGCGTTAGGTCAGACGATTCCGGGGCTGGGGGCAACATTATCTCTACGCCCAATCCAGCAATGCAAAAGTTCATTGCTACCTAAACGATGGTCATTGATGCTCGTATAGTTGGTGCTTCATCTTGTTGGAAGATGAAATTCTCGGAATCACCAGTCAGTCGTGGAAACAATAGCATATCAAGGTAAGAGGTACTTGTCACAGTCTCCTCACAGAAGAATTCGGGCAATAGACGTACAGCTTCATCTTTGACGTTGCATAGAAAACATTCACTTCACGGAATATCGTTCATGCGTCACAATTTCCTGAGGATTTTCTGTGCCCCATAGTTTAACACTGTTCAGCTCCATAGCTGAGTGGATGCCGGCGTGGGAACTCAGTGTGTTCGGTCAGAATGTTAGCTACTCTGTAATAAAAAGAACTGAGTGAATGGATCAACGATGAACTCGAACATGTGTCATGTGATGTCCGCCCCAAACAAATGCAACGAACAATAACGAACAAAATGAAAAAAAGTGGTCAGCGCGACAGAATGCCATGCGAGGGGCCCGGGATCGATTCCCGGCTGGGTCGGAGATTTTCTCAGTTCAGGAACTGGTTGTTGTGCTGTCTTCATTATCATATCATCCTCTTCGACACACGTTGCCGAAGCGGCGTCAACTGAAAGTGCTTGCACCAAGTGAATGGTCTACCCGATGGGAGATCCTAGCCACATATTTGATTTTAGTTTAACATTGTGGCGATTAACTTTTTCGGTTCAGTGGAAGGTTGCTTTGTCGCTGAATATCGGCTTGGGGGGGGGGGGGGAGGGAATGTTCATCCTTAAGTGCTTCCTGCAGTATGACGTAGATCTTCCGATTTTTACTGTTGGACGAGCTGTAGACTGTACGGTTTGAAATTTAACCGCCATCGCAGAATGTTCCGCGCAATTTGCTGGGGTATTCCAAATTCGCGGCTGGCGCGGACCGTTGATTTTTTGGACTCCATACCAGACTTTCCCTCATCCTCCACGGTTGCACCTACCTCACATGGTCGACCGATATCTCTGTTTACAGAGACAAAAAATGGCTCTGACCACTATGGGACTAAACTTCTGAGGTCATCAGTTCCCTAGAACTTAGAACTACTTAAACCTAACTAACCTAAGGACATCACACACATCCATGCCCGATGCAGGATTCGAACCTCCTACCGTAGCGGTCGCGCGGTTCCAGACTGTAGCGCCTAGAACCGCTCGGCCACTTCGGCCGGCTTTAGAGAGACAACCAGTGTCCCTAATTTGTCGATACCAACACGCAGTACTCTGTCTAAATGGTTGTTCTTTTCCATAGTTCCTTCTAAATGCAGTGTTGCAACGGATAAACATCTCGCATATTCCAAATCACCAGAACTCTTTTCTTGCTTTGTAGCAAGACACTGCGCCGGCCGAAGTGGCTGCGCGGTTCTGGCGCTGCAGTTTGGAACCGCGAGACCGCTACGGTCGCAGGTTCGAATCCTGCCTCGGGCATGGATGTGTGTGATGTCCTTAGGTTAGTTAGGTTTAACTAGTTCTAAGTTCTAGGGGACTAATGACCTCAGCAGTTGAGTCCCATAGTGCTCAGAGCCATTTGAACCATATCAAGACACTGAAATCGTAACGCCAACTGGTGGACACAATGAAAACTCGGTGGGCTTATGGTTCTATTCATTCATCAGTCGTATTTGTACGTGTAATACTTTGAAATATATAGAACTCTTAAAATGAATGAATCGTCTCTAGTACCGCTATATATTAAAACAAATTCATAGTAAGATGTGGCCGGCCGCTGTGGCCGAGCGATTCTAGGCAATTCAGTCCGGAACCGCGCGCCTGCTACGGTCGCAGGTTCGAATCCTGCCTCGTTCTTAGGTTAGTTAGGTTTAAGTAGTTCTAAGTCTAGGGGACTGATGACCTCAGATGTTAAGTCCCATAGTGCTTAGAGCCATTTGAACCATTTTTTTTCCATAGTAAGACGTGTCGCAGACTACAGCACGCTGTGCTACATTGCCAAACAAATTCTTAGTGTGCCTGTATGGTACGTGCGAGAAGGCGCTAATCCCAGGAGCAGCCCTAGGCTCCGCAGAAATGCCTCTCCACAGATGTCGCACGGTGCAAGTTTTCCAACCCCTATCAGTCTACCCCGCACCGTACCGGCTATTGTGTACAACACAAAAGGCACATTAAAAAATCGAGAAATTGAGAAGCCTGCAGTTGCTGGACACAGTCCCACAAACAAACACAGACTGGTGTTTTATGGAACTAAAAAATCTACATATTGGGATTTTTCTATCAAAAAATCAGCAGAAACAACTGGAATTTGCGAGAATAACTTCAACCGAATTTTAATGGTGCTTGGAACTGAGCTCTCGACGCTGTGAAACACAGAGAAATGCGTTAATATGAGAGCGCTTGTACTCGGAGTGCAGACGTGGACACAGTCTCCGGCAGCGTGGATACTGATGACGTACGCCGATCAATCACAAGCCGTCTATGAGCTATAAATGATCACCACAATAGCAGCCACGACGTTCAGATGAAGACGATGGAGGATTTCATCGAAAGCTTGACATTTTACCCTGATCTGATGCGACAAGTAAACCGAAAATACTCCGCCGATCTTTCTCTGAATTTGCCCCGTAGGCCTTGAAGTTAGGTATTTAACAGCGCAAAGATAGTCTAACAAAAGTACAAGACTTTAGTGGTCACAACATCATTGACAAGGTACAATTAAAGAAATTGATACATGCCGAATGACACTTGGCTAGGACACGCTAAGGACAGCATGGCGAATGGATCGGTTTTTTTTTCGGTTTGCGGATGTGGCCCATTTCCAGCATACTTATGTAGAATAAGTAAGAATAGAGTAGGGAGGGGCTGCCGTGAATTGGTAGGCACTCATGCACACTTGAGTATACTTTTCTTGAAAATGATACAATTACAGAGTCCGTGCAGAGAAAATGTGATAAGTGCTTGATAATCGAGCGAATAACACATAGAGAGCTAAACTAGATGAATATAAAAATATAAGAAGACCAGAGCAAGAAAGTAAAGTCAGTAACAGTAAAATCATTTCACTAGGAATTACAAACCAGCAAGTTATAACGACCGCTGCAGATGAAGAAACAGCAGTAGTAGTTATGACAAGATGCGACCTTTATACACTACTGGCCATTAAAATTGCTACACCAAGAAGAAATGCAGATGATAAACGAGTATTCATTGGACAAATATATTATACTAGAACTGACATGTGATTACATTTTCACGCAATTTGGGTGCATAGATCCTGAGAAATCAGCACCCAGTACAACCACCTCTGGCCGTAATAACGGCCTTGATACGCCTGGGCATTGAGTCAAACAGAGCTTGGATGGCGTGTACAGGTACAGCTGCCCATGCAGCTTCAACACGATACCACAGTTCATCAAGAGTAGTGACTGGCGTGTTGTGACGAGCCAGTTTACTCGGCCACCATTGACCGGACGTTTTCAATTGGTGAGAGATCTGGAGAATGTGCTGGCCAAGGCAGCAGTCGAACATTTTCTGCATCCAGAAAGGCCCGAAACGACCTGCAACATGCGGTCGTGCATTATCCTGCTGAAATGTAGGGTTTCGCAGGGATCGAATGAAGGGTAGAGTCACGAGTCGTAATAAATCTGAAATGTAACGTCCACTGTTCAAAGTGCTGTCAGTGCGAACAAGAGGTGACAGAGACCTGTAACCAATGGTACTCCACACCAGCACGCCGGGTGATACGGCAGTATGCCGATGACGAATACACGCTTCCAATGTGCGTTCACCGCGATGTCACCAAACACGGATGCGACCATCATGATGCTGTAAACAGACCCTGGATTCATCCGAAAAAATGACGTTTTGCCATTCGTGCATCCAGGTTCGTCGTTGAGTACACCATCGCAGGCGCTCCTGTGATGAGCGTCAAGGGTAACCGCAGCCCTGGTCTCCGAGCTGATAGTCCATGCTGCTGCAAACGTCGTTGAACTGTTCGTGCAGATGGTTGTTGTCTCGCAAACGTCCCCATCTTTTGGCTCAGGGATCGAGACGTGGCTGCACGATCCGTTACAGCCATGTGGATAAGATGCCTTTCATCTCGACTGCTAGCGATACGAGGCTGTTGGGATCCAGCACGGCGTTCCGTACTACCCTCCTGAACCCACCGAATCCATATTCTGCTAACAGTCATTGGATCTCGACCAACGCGAGCAGCAATGTCGCGATACAATAAATCGCAATCGCGATAGGCTACAATCCGACCTTTATCAAAGTCGGAAACGTGACGGTACGCATTTCTCCTCCTTACACGAGGCATCACAACAACGTTTCACCAGGCAACGCCGGTCAACTGCTGTTTGTGTATGAGAAATCGGTTAGAAAGTTTCCTCATGTCAGCAGGTTTTAGGTGTCGCCACCGGCGCCAACCTTGTGTGAATGCTCTGAAAAGCTAATCATTTGCATATCACAGCATCTTCTTCCTGTCAGTTAAATTTCGCGTCTGTAGCACGTCATCTTCGTGGTGTAGTAATTTTAATGGCCAGTAGTGTAACAATGCATGTAGTCTGTGGAACATCACTGTCAAAAGAACTACTACTGGGAGGTAATTTTTTATAAGTGATTTTTATTGGGGGGGGGGGGGGAGGGGGAGGACTGGGCGGGTGTCCAGTGCAGAGTTCTCCCTGGGACAATCTAGGAGAAATATCTCTTTATGAATACAGAGGTGATGCGGTTTTGGTTGGATGCTGCCACAGAATGACTCTTGAATCTGTAGAAAGCCCCCTATATGATACCCGGAAAATAATTCACTTTGTTATTTTCTGCCGGCCGCGGTAGCCGAGAGGTTCTAGGCGCTTCAGTCTGGAACCGCGCGGCTGCTGCGGTCGCAGGTCGCAGGTTCCTCGGGCATGGATGTGTGTGATGTCCTTAGGTTTGAGTAGTTCTAGGTCTAGGGGACTGATGACCTCCGATGTTAAGTCCCATAGTGCCTAGAGCCATTTGAACCATTTGTTGTTTTCTGGATGCTTACGTATAAATTCCAGCTGAATAATGTGTAATGATTTTATGAATGACTTGTTTTAATGTTTATCACAATTACAATTTGTGTTGTACAAGGTGCCTTTAGTAACAAGACTTCAGGCTTAGCTGGTAGAAGCAATGAATAATACATAAATGTCACTTCGATATGCAATACGAGCGAACGTTGGAAGACTTGAGTGCCGGCGCTTAAATTCAGCCGCATATTTGAGGGGTTCATAGTCGACGAGTTTTCGCATAACGACTTCTGCAAGATTTATGATAACAAAGTGCAACCCTTATGAAAGATTGTGACATTTTTCCTGTTTTCAAAAAGATAGTGTGCGTCAATACCACAGAAGCTTGAAATCGTCCCACTGCATTGCTTTAAGAAAAAGGAAAATTAAAATTCGTAACTATATTTTTATATCCACTTCAAAGCTGCAGGGCATAAAGCTTGTATTCAAAATTTAAAACGTATATATGTCCTTAAGTTGAATTGATGATTTCTCTATTATGCTATATGAGTTGCGCCATTCCTTACGAATTCGCTGTCTCATTTTTTTACCAATACGTCAACGCCACTCAATATGCGTAGAATTACAACAGGACCCATGCACAAGAACCTGCTCAGGATCTGAGTGAGGGGACGGAGTGTGTGTGTGTGTGTGTGGGGGGGGGGGGGGGAAATGTTGTAGCAAGATGGTGTTAACTGGAAATTATTTTAATTTTAGGCATATACTGAAAGATAACTTTATTCTCTTACGCTTTATTCATATTAATGGCAGCACTCTCTTCTGTTAGAAATACTACGGAGGAATTCTGGATCACAAATGCATTGTAGCTAAGCTGTCCTCCTCACTGGTTTATGCTTACGTAGCAACAAGTACTTTATTTATGTTTCATACGACAAACATGCTGCTGTGTATTAGGACAGTTAATTGAAAATCTAGAGAACTAGTTTAGCTATACATGGAGGAAGTGGAAATACTGACGTATCTCAACGAAAACCACGAATTGTTCTGTGTTGTAAATCGGGCTTTGATGTTTGTTGAGAGAAACTGATGATGAAATTTGGGCAGTAGCCAGAAAAATGTAAGGATCTCATCTGACAAAGTGAATATATACTTCCTGCTGTGTTTGAGTAACCGTGGTGGGCCGTCTCTTTCGTTGCGATTGTAGTTCCGCTTCCGACAACAGCAAAGCGCGGTGATCTGCCCTCCTGGGCGCTATCTGCACTCAGCCACTGTCCCCTCGTCCGCCCATCTGTATGTACGTCTCGAGCCATGTCCCCCACTCTCATAAGCGTGACACGGTCCAAAAAAGGGCCACGCGGAATGCAGTGTAGTGTAGTGCTCTGTGCGCCAAGGAGGCTGACGCGAAACTTGGGCCTCCGGGACGCTTTGCGTTTACGTGACCTGCTTGCCGTCAACGACTTTCCGCTGTCTTGGAGGACGTCCTGCGAATCTGTAAACTCCGCCGTTTTTTACTACCTTAAAATTCTTGTGCGTCTTTGTCCTTCCTGCTCTATGCATTGACAATGCTGATAAAACATGTACTTGCACTACAAAGCCCGGGATCGTCATAAAAAAAAATGGCTCTGAGCACTATGGGACTTAACTTCTAAGGTCAACAGTCCCCTAGAACTTAGAACTACTTAAACCTAACTAACCTAAGGACATCACACACATCCATGCCCGAGGCAGGATTCGAACCTGCGACCGTAGCGGTCGCGCGGTTCCAGACTGTAGCGCCTTTAACCGCTTGGCCACCCCTGCCGGCGGATCGTCATCATTGCCATCATTGTTACATAATTTAGGCTTCCCGTGCTTGTCCTACGTTGAAAAGACACAAATGCTGGGATGGTTTCTTTCAAGAACCAAAGGCCTATTATTTTCGTCATCCCTGTCTAATGAGAAATTCTGCCTGTGCTCCGCTTTTAACGTCCTAGTTTTCGAGATGATATTAAGTACTAAATCTCCTCCTCCTCCTTCTTCTAGTCTTCATTCTTCTGTAATGATGATATTACGTTTAGCTTTTAATAAGAAAGTGTATCATCGAATATTTCCATATCTATATTAATTCATTATTTATTTTATTTCAGCTGGTTTCGGCAATTACCCATGCGACCAAGTGCAAAATTCAGAAGCACGAGGCAGAAAGTAATTTGTGGTTACTACATATAATCTACCTCAAGTTAATGAATGTTCAAAAATTAACTTTTGCCCATTTTTTCATGAAATCGAGGACACGGAACATTTTTTCATTCAAATTTAGGCTTTCCCATAAACCTGAGCAGTCAGTCAGGTGATAAGTGAAACCTTAAAAGTATCCTTAAGGATTCATTTTACAACGTCTACTGGATTTAGAGATACACTTGCTGGTTTGGTAGCTCAAAGAACTTAGACCCAACTAGTGAGAGATGTAATCAACAATTCTGAGTTCTTTGTATGGTGTTTCACCCTTTTTTAATTTTATATACTCCAATCAAAAAAGTTGGACGTCATCTTCAGTTGTATACTAATCACAACTCAGAGAGGGTATTACTTTTGCACGTGTTTCGTTTTTTGGTAGTCTCAAAACCTGCTCTTAATCTGTTAACGGGTTTTCTCCCACCTAAGACCAGAAGTGAGATATCATATTGTCTGAGGTATGTGTTGTTGAATAACCCAGTATCAAGTTTCTTTGAAGTTAATGTCACATACAGGGTGACGACAATTATTGAACTACACAAAAAAACGTAAATTAGTTACAAACGACGGCGTGCACACTCTTCATTCCACATGTAAATGTCACTACAGGTATTGGGACTTAGGTTGTGACATGTTCGATATGCCTGCCATTATTGGCGATGATGTGGCGCAGACGAATAGCAAAATTCTGCATGACCCGCTGAAGTGTCGGAACATCGATGCTGTCGATGACCTTCTGAATGGCTGTTTTCAGCTCAGCAGTGGTTTTGGGGTAATTGTTGTACACCACCAGGAGAAGTCGCATGTGTTCAGATCCGGAGAACATGGTGACCAATCGAGGCCCATGCCAATGGCCTCTGGGTACCCCAGAGCCAGAATGCGGTCCCCAAAGTGCTCCTCCACGACATCAAACACACTCCTGCTTCGATGAGGTAGAGCTCCGTCTTGTATGAACCACAATTTGTCGAAATCAGGGTCACTTTGGATAATGAGGATGAAATCATCTTCCAAAACCTTCATGTACCGTTCGGGCGCCACCGTGCCATCAAGGAATATCGCACCGATTATTCCGTGACTGCACACTGCACACCACACAGTCACCCGTTGAGGGTGAAGAGACTTGTCGATCGCGAAATTTGGATTCTCAGTCTCCCAAATGCGCCAAGTTTGCTAATTGACGAATCCATCCAAATGAAAGTGGGCTTCGTCGCTAAACCAAACCATCCTAATTCCCATCATGCCCCGCGGCTAACCGTGCAGTTTGAACGTCCTAACGCAAACCGTTCACAAGTTATGACGGTTTTATTTCAAACAATTCACTAATTTTGACGCTGTATATTGATTGCCGTCTATCGTCCGAGAGTACGAGAGAATTTATTTTCACAACAATCAATTTCAGTTATACTTATCTAAATATGCGAAGTGCAGCATTTTTTTCTCACGGTTCTTTCTTTCTCTCACTTTTTGGTTAATACGAGGTGTGATCAAAAAATACGCTGAAAATTCTGTTAGAAACAAAGTAATAAGTTTACACGGAATTTGATTTAATCTCCTTCACTGTCCTTGGCCAGCAATTCCTTCATCCCAACGTTGAATCCACGAACCAACATTTCTGGAAGGCTTCCTTTGGAAGGGTGTTGAGGTGCTCTGTCGGGCCGTTTCAATGTCAGGGATGGTGTCAAAACATTTTCCTTTAAGCACGGTTTTAATTAAGAGCCAGAAGTAGCATTGAGCCAAATCTGCTAGGTAAGGCGGATGCGGACAAAAGGACTACTTTTTCCGGCAAAAAACTCACGAATCAAAAGCGAGGTGAGGCACGACGCGTTGTCGTTGTGAAGCAAGACATTGGCCCATTTTTCTGATCTCTTTCTTCGTACATCTTTTCGCAAACGTTGCAGTACGCTCTTGTAAAGTTCGGAACTTACTGTTATTCCACTTGGAATGAACTCGGAACGCACTGTGCCGTAAATATCGAGAAAAAAAGAAACAATGAGCATGACTTTGATATTCGATTTCCAATAACGTGCCTTTTCAGGGCGAGGAGATCCACTGGTTTCCCATGGAAAATTCGAATTTTTGTCACAGGTTCATACTAATATGTCCAAGTTTCATCTCCACATACAGTATTCGAGTTTGATAGCAAGTAGAAAAATGGAAAGTAAGTTTTGGTGTGCCATTTTTTGTGGGAATTTTGTATTCTAGATTGCTCTGAAAGTAATACAGGGAAAGAAACTTCAGTCATTACGATTAATGGGTGATGTCTGTATCATTGATGTAATACATAGTCCAGTAACCTGACTTTGTCATTCTTAGCGTAGCGATTACCATTTACCAAAACATAAAGCATAAATAATTCCTTAAAGGAATCTGCAAAGAATCTTTTGGAATATTCAGTTTACAATCATCGATCAAGTGCTATAGTGGGTTTCTTTCTTCTTTTTCGAGCACCTTAAGCGAACATATCAGAATGTATTTGAAAAGAAAAATAAAATGTATTTCTCTCTCCTACTAAAAATGTGGCAAAAGACATTTGTGACAACAGCTAAAGTAATGAAACAGACTTGGAAATACGTAAAATATTTGCTTTCAGAGTTCTAAGCAAAGACTATAAGCCCATGACGTCCTTAAGGAATTTGGGTTGCGTTTACACCATAGATAACTCGCGGATGAAGGAGTAGTGCAGTCCTTTTTCTCTTTGGTGTTACACCGCTTCCGGACTTTAAAACTACGGTCGTAAACGGCTGGAAATAAATATGTACGACAGTTTCAGCAGGAGTCGTTGCGTGACTGCGGAAGGACATGTTTTCATTATATTGCCAAATAAACATACTGCGCTTACTGCCGCAAATCACGGAACACTTCTCGACGCTTTGTTCGCGCACGGACTCCTGACAAAAAGTTCCGCAGCGACCGTCCATACAAATACGCCATTGCTCCAACTTCCAAGCGGATTCACTTTCGTCTTCAGCAAGGTGCTAGACGTGATTTCCGTTAAACACGCCAACCGGAAAAGAAGATTGTTAGCCTTCGGGAAGCATTTGGTGTTTGATATGAACAGGTAAGAGTAGTCTAAAACCCCACTACTGGAACCTGTGTAGCGTGAAATTTGCAACTGTTCGATGCTGTTCTTTCAGTATGTTTATACTTAAGTCATATCACGGAAAACTTGTCGGTCACAAAACGATTTGTATGTTGACAGATGATATCAGATTAGTCGACTGGGGCTGCGTAGCTCCGCGTTGTACTAGCCAGATTTGGGAAATTATGTGGCTGCAGATACTGAACGTCGAGATAGTACGGCTGTCTACTGCAATTGGGGACAAAGACGTAAAACGATCTAAAAACGCATATAGTTAGCTTTCCCTGATTTATCCGTAAAAGGTAATCTCAAAATGATTGGTTCTTCCATTTTTATCATTTAAATTAGTTTTAATTTTTATAAAAGCTCGATCAAACCATTCTCCGAGCAGTTTATTAGCAGTATATCAGAAGAAAGATGCGCTTTGCAATATGACAGTCTTTTGAGAATTCATGAGTACTGTAATTTTCTACTTAGAAAGTGTTTGTAACATTGTTGAAGCAAGTATGTCACAAGACCTGCAACAGCAGAAAATGAAATCATGTACACAGTTATCTCAGAATATCAAATTCATTGATTAATCACTCTGAAATATATACAGGGCTATTACAAATGATTGAAGCGATTTCATAAATTCACTGTAGCTCCATTCATTGACATATGGTCACGACACACTACAGATACGTAGAAAAATTCATAAAGTTTTGTTCGGCTGAAGCCGCACTTCAGGTTTCTGCCGCCAGAGCGCTCGAGAGCGCAGTGAGACAAAATGGCGACAGGAGCCGAGAAAGCGTATGTCGTGCTTGAAATGCACTCACATCAGTCAGTCATAACAGTGCAACGACACTTCAGGACGAAGTTCAACAAAGATCCACCAACTGCTAACTCCATTCGGCGATGGTATGCGCAGTTTAAAGCTTCTGGATGCCTCTGTAAGGGGAAATCAACGGGTCGGCCTGCAGTGAGCGAAGAAACGGTTGAACGCGTGCGGGCAAGTTTCACGCGTAGCCCGCGGAAGTCGACGAATAAAGCAAGCAGGGAGCTAAACGTAAATCTTACGGAAAAGGCTAAAGCAGAAGCCTTACCGTTTACAATTGCTACAAGCCCTGACACCCGATGACAAAGTCAAACGCTTTGAATTTTCGGCGCGGTTGCAACAGCTCATGGAAGAGGATACGTTCAGTGCGAAACTTGTTTTCAGTGATGAAGCAACATTTTTTCTTAATGGTGAAGTGAACAGACACAATGTGCGAATCTGGGCGGTAGAGAATCCTCACGCATTCGTGCAGCAAATTCGCAATTCACCAAAAGTTAACATGTTTTGTGCAATCTCACGGTTTAAAGTTTACAGTCCCTTTTTCTTCTGCGAAAAAAACGTTACAGGACACGTGTATCTGGACATGCTGGAAAAATGGCTCATACCACAACTGGAGACCGACAGCGCCGACTTCATCTTTCAACAGGATGGTGCTCCACCGCACTTCCATCATGATGTTCGGCATTTCTTAAACAGGAGATTGGAAAACCGATGGATCGGTCGTGGTGGAGACCATGATCAGCAATTCATGTCATAGCCTCCACGCTCTCCCGACTTAACCACATGCGATTTCTTTCTGTGGGGTTATGTGAAAGATTCAGTGTTTAAACCTCCTCTACCAAGAAACGTGCCATAACTGCGAGCTCGCATCAATGATGCTTTCGAACTCATTGATGGGGACATGCTGCGCCGAGTGTGGGAGGAACTTGATTATGGGCTTGATGTCTGCCGAATCACTAAAGGGGCACATATCGAACATTTGTGAATGCCTAAAAAAACTTTTTTAGTTTTTGTATGTGTGTGCAAAGCATTGTGAAAATATCTCAAATAATAAAGTTATTGTAGAGCTGTGAAATCGCTTCAATCATTTGTAATAACCCTGTACTACATGTTCCTGTCTGTCTACCTGCTAAAATAAGGCCTTTTCTCAATTCAGTACATAGTCAATTAAATAGTTAGTGTTGCACACCGCCTGAAACGAAACGCTGTAGAGGAAACTCGAATTTCACTAGCACCAGTTACTATAAAGGAGAAGCTATGCATCTTCGAAATACAGGCGTACTAATAGTAACAATACATATAGGAAAAGTTTTTTTCAAAAATCAGTATTGTGTAGCTGATCAGTTTGTCTGCTCAGCATACTTTGTTCTCATGAGTACTGCGTTGGACAAGAAAATATTAACTTATATCTACTATTGTGAGACCACCACTGGCGTATAAAACAGTCTCATTTCGCCACGGGATTGATGTATATAAGCCACGGTGAGATGAGGACGTGGGATCACACCAAACTTCGACGTTTATGGACTTGCGAACAGTGGCATTATCATTTCGGTAGTTCCCTGCTGGTAGCTTTGCTTGCGCCATTGACTGAATATGATCGCCTAAAATGATTTCACTGAAGTAACCAATTACATTTACTTCCAGAGTGTCAGTAGCACCGACTGAAAACCACGATTTGACCGGCTAAAACCATTACAGAGTCTTCACAATGTTTCTTCACATTTCGAAGAAGGCCTCTGTATTCCTTCCGTGCCTAAGTACATCATGCGGTAAGGCTTTTTATAAAAGAAGATTTTTCGGGTTATATCTGTTTCTATTGATCGTTAGTGAAGGTTAAGTATTGCTTCAGCCATTAAACATTCTCCTTTGGATTCCCATGGTTTATCCAAAAAATAACAATTCAGCCGTCCTGTCAATGTTTAGCTTTGCAGTTTTACACAGTATTTTCGTTGTTGTTACACAGTATTTTAGTTACGAGATTCACACTCCACCTCCGTAGCAGAGTGGTCAGCTTAGGTAATTTGCTTTCATTGAAGTCCGTAAGATCCGACAAGGTGATGCACAATCCTGAACCACGATCACAGATGTAATGATTCAGAGGCGTTATTAGAACTACTGACGGCCTTGGGAGAGCCAGTCCTGACAAAACTCTACCATCTGGTGCGCAAAATGTATGGGACAGGCGAAATACCGTCAGACTTCAAGAAGAATATAATAATTCCAATCCCAAAGAAAGCAGGCGATGACAGATGTGAAAATTACCGAATTATCAGTTTAATAAGCCATGAATGCAAAATACTAACACGAATTCTTTACAGACGAATGGAAAAACTGGTAGAAGGCGACCTCTGGGAAGATCAGTTTGGATTCCGTAGAAATGCTGGAACAGGTGAGGCAATACTGACCATACGACTTATCCTAGAAGAAAGATTAAGGAAAGGCAAACATACGTTTCTAGCATTTGTAGACTTGGAGAAAGCTTTTGACAATGTTGACTGGAATACTCTCTTTCAAATTCTGAAGGTGGCAGGGGTAAAATACAGGGAGCGAAAGGCTATTTACAATCTGTATAGAAACCAGATGGCAGTTATAAGAGTCGAGGGGCATGAAAGGGAAGCAGTGGTTGGGAAGGGAGTGAGGCAGGGTTGTAGCCTATCCCGATGTTATTCAATCTGTATATTGAGCAAGCAGTAAAGGAAACAAAAGAAAAATTCGGTGTAGGTATTAAAATCCATGGAGAAAAAGTAAAAACTTTGAGGTTCGCCGATGACATTGTAATTCTGTCAGAGACAGCAAAGGACTTGGAAGAGCAGTTGAACGGAATGGACAGTGTCTTGAAGGGAGGATACAAGGTGAACATCAACAAAAGCAAAACGAGGATAATGGAATGTAGACGAATTAAATCGGGTGATGCTGAGGGTATTAGATTAGGAAATGAGACGCTTAAAGTGTTTTGCTACTTGGGGAGCAAAATAACTGATGATGGTCGAAGTAGAGAGAATATGAAATGTAGACTGGCAAAGAAAACGTTTCTGAAGAAGAGAAATTTGTTAACATCGAGTATAGATTTAAGTGTCAGGAAGTCGTTTCTGAAAGTATTTGTATGGAGTGTAGCCATGTATGGAAGTGAAACGTGGACGATAAATAGTTTAGACAAGAAGAGAATAGAAGCTTTCGAAATGTGGTGCTACAGAAGAATGCTGAAGATCAGATGGGTAGATCACATAACTAATGAGGAGGTATTGAATAGAATTGGGGAGAAGATGAGTTTGTGACACAACTTGACTAGAAGAAGGGATCGGTTGGTAGGACATGTTCTGAGGCATCAAGGGATCACCAATTTAGTATTGGAGGGCAGCGTGGAGGGTAAAAATCGTAGAGGGACACCAAGAGATGAATACACTAAGCAGATTCAGAAGGATGTAGGCTCCAGTACGTACTGGGAGATGAAGAAGCTTGCACAGGATAGAGTAGCTTGGAGAGCTGCATCAAACCAGTCTCAGGATTGAAGACCACAACAACAACAACAACAACATAGATGAAGGAAAAAGTAAAGATGTCAACGCGTTACAGATATTTCGGAAAGAAGTTTAGGAAATTGGGTGTATGTATACAAGACTTCATGTTATACTTGTAACCACTAAAATTGCTTCACAATAAAGGTGGCACGCAACGACATCAGACTGCCGTGGAGTGAAGTACATGCAAGCGTATGCTAATAATTATCATTTCAACAGAGCGACACAAAGCAGATACGAGAAAACAGTATTACGTATATAAGGATTACGCAACGGGATATTCAGTTACAAATGTTGTCTTCTTGGGAGTAGATTGTGTTATGCTTCGTGTAAGAAGAAGAAACGTCTACCAGCACGTGTCGGAGTTCAGCAACGGGTGAACCGTTGTCTATCGAGATGGAAGTTTTCGTTTCCCGCTATTGCTGCTGGGTTGTTCGGAATCTCGTGATTGTCGGGCGAATATGGAATAGATTAGTTCTGGAAGACCACACACAACGGCATGCCGGATCGCAACAGCCACCAGTATCTACTGCCCGAAAGGACAGACCTACTGTTAGCTTGGCTGTGCCTTGAGTCAGGGAATGGACTTGTTAGCAGCATGACCTAGGACTTATGGTTCAAGTGCTGGTCTGAGATAAAGAGGATAGTGTAGGAGAGTAATTAGTGGTGGGCCGTTTCAAACTATTCATAAGGCTGATGACTCAAAAGAGAGTCCAAGACACTTATCCACGTCTGGAGCACCACGAACTGTCAGCACACGTATCATTGTTGTGGTTTCTCTTGACGTGAAAACATTGAGAGGTGCGCCGATAGTAGTGCGTCCAATGAGAACAGTGTACACAAAAGTGATAACAGGTTGTATTTTCAGACGAGATCCGGTTCTGTATTCACGTGTGAAGACTCAAAAGAACGAACGTTGCCAGAATGCACTCATCACCGTTATACGGGCTCAACGTCCGGTGTGATGGTATGGGGTGCCATTGAGTACACAGCGCGATCAGCTCTGATTCGAGTAGTCGATAATATGGACGGAAATTATCACATTAAGACAGGTGCTGAACACTGTCCTCGAAGTTTCCGTGACGTTATCTTTCCACAGAATAACGCAGAGCGGGCCGTAGTGGCCGAGCGGTTCTAGCCGCTTCAGTCTGGAACCGCACGACCGCTACGGTCGCAGGTTCGAATCCTGCCTCGGGCATGGATGTGTGTGATGTCGTTAGGTTACTTATGTTTAAGTAGTTCTAAGTTCTAGGGGACTGATGACCTCAGACGTGAAGTCCCATAGTGCTCACAGCCATTTGAACCTACTTGTAATAAACTGAATTCATTGAGATATTTGTCTTACTTTGTATTCAGATGAATTTCTTTATCTTTATTTGGAGGGGTGATGATCTACCTATGTCATATGTACTGGACCAGATTAATATATTTAATTAAAGATTCCAATTAAAGTACTTCACCTACACGTAAGGCAACGGCACATAAAAAACTGTCAGCTTGCACCCAACTGAGTTAGAGTATTGTAGTCGCCAAATGTTTGAGCTCTATGTACAAAATTTCTCACTTTGTGTACCTCGAAGTCATCAGTAAATTTAATCATGTTCTCTTCATGCTATAATGTGTACGAGCAGTAGTAAAATTTTCGTTAGTTCCTATCCTTCCTAAAGTTAAAATTTTAATGGCCTGTGGTGTAGTTTCTGCATCCACCATAGCACCACGTACAGAGTTAACCGCACTTCCTGTTACACATGCGTAGAGGTTGTAGAGGGGAGGTCGTAGATTTAGTTTTACATAGGAACCTATGTCCAGAAACGTCATCCAGCGAAGCTACAGAGCGTCAAGTTATAGGCGCCGGCGCCTGTAAAACGTATGAAATATTGATTCCGTGATGATTTTACAAACTTTCAAGGATGATGGAGACGGATAAACGTAAAAAATTGAGGAAAGGGTCGGTGGTTCAGAAACGAATGAGTCAAAAGTCACAAGCGAAAATCATTCTGGTACCTCTGACACTGGGATGCGAGTACATCTACCGGTACCTTTGTTTCTAAGAATGTAGGGTATGCAACTTTCAGAAGTGGTGGTATGGACCGAGACAAGAAAAATGTCTAGTAAACAAGGTCTCTAAAATGCATACGCGAGAAGCTATGAGCACTTGTTTATCTTAACTAGTGTGAAACACATCTCCTCTATTAAACATGTACTCATAGCTTTTAAGGTACACATTTTACAGCCCAGGTTTACCAGACATTTTTTTCTTGTTTTGGTCCCTACTACCATCTCTTCAAGTTGCTCTCCTACGGTCTTAGCAACAACAGTTCCGGTACATGTAATCTACTATCAGATGTATCAGAACGGTTTTCGCTTATAACTTTCGATTCGTTCTTTTCCGGTACAGGGATCCTTACCTCAAATTGATACATGTTTCCTTCTCCATCATCCTTGAAAGTCTGTAACGTCATCACGGAATCACCATGTATGTAAATACATTTACAGGCGCCGGCGCCTTTAGCTTGATGCTCAGTAGCGTCGTTGCATGACTTTTCCGGAAATTGATTCCCATATAAAACTAGATCCATTAAAGTCTTCTCTACCATCTCTAGAAGTGTGTAACATGAACTGTGCATGATTTACTCGTCGGAGGACAAAAGATAACATCCTGCGCTCGGAATGCCGAGTTGTGCATAACAATAGCATGTGGATTCGGGAGGTAACCAGCGACTGCTAGACAGTTACGGCGTTGCGGCACAAGGCGCCGTCCGAGTTTTCGCCGCGGCAGGACGGATGGGAGCCGGCGTGGGCGACGGCTCTGGACGTGGTTATTTCGCGGGTCATTGGGCACACGCGCCAAGCTGGCCGCCGCCTCCGAGGAGTCCGCGGAGGAGGGGGGAAATAAAAAGAAGACGGCGGACACCTCTGCAGAGTCAACACAATCAGCCGTATTCAAACAGTCCGGCCTTCGGCCGGGCTGTCGCCGCGTGTTCTGTTCCTTTGGCGTCGCCGTCATTAAAATGTGTTTCCGGCCGCGGGATGTGGACGGATCTGGCCGCTTTGTCTCCTCTCCTCTGCCGGGCCCGCCGCTATATTACGACTGATCCCATTGCCAGGGTCAGCGGCGCGGAAACTCAATTTCACTTTATGAATTGCTGGGTAATATTGCGACGCTGGAAGAACGACGTGGTTAATCATTTAGAAGGAAAATCTGGGCCTGAGGTAAACCTTGTACAGGGCGACGCTCTGTCGCATTTGCGCTGGACCACTTTTCATCCTTTTTTTTTTTTTTGTGCCCACTGTAGCACCTCATTTTGAATCAGGACGTATCGCGCACAGTGAGTTGAACCTACATCACCACAGAATACTAAAAGAAAATAACAGCGAGATTACCTCTCAGAGTAGAGTTTGAGGTTTATTAATACCTATTCCTGAAAACGAACCAGCTCATAAATATCCATTCCATACATGTTACTTTGGTTCAAATGGCTCTGAGCACTATGGGACTTAACAGCTGTGGTCATCAGTCCCCTAGAACTTAGAACTACTTAAACCTAAGTAACCTAAGGACATCACACACATCCATGCCCGAGGCAGGATTCGAACCTGCGACCGTAGCAATCGCGCGGTTCCGGACTGCGCGTCTAGAACCGCGAGACCACCGCGGCCGGCACACGTTACTTTAATCAAAACTGATAACAGAATTAGCAGTTAAATACTTAAATGCTTAATTAGTGATTAAAATTACGAATAACTTGAATTGGAACAATCATATAGATAATGTTGCGGGGTAAACAAACCAAAGACAGCAATTTATTGGCAGAACACTTGGAAAATGTAACAGGTCTACTAAAGGGACTGCTTGCACTACACTTGTCAGCTCTTTCTAGAGTGTTACTGTGCGGTGCGGGATTCGCATCATATAGGAGTGACGGAGGGCATCGATAAATTTCAAAGAAGTGCAGCTCGTTTTATATCATCGTGAAATAGGGAAGAGGGTGCTATTAATATGATACACGAATTGGGGTGGCAATCATTAAAACAAAGAATTTTTTCGCTGCGGCAGTACCTTCTCATAAAATTTCAATCACCAACTTTCTCCTCACAGTGTGAAAATATTTTGTTGGCGCCCGCCTATATAGGGAGAAATGATCATCAAATAAAATAAGAGAAATCAGAGCTCGCACGGAAACATTTAAGTGTTCTTCCCGCACACTGTTAGAGAATGGTATGGTAGAGAAGTAACTTAGACATGGATCGATGAATCCTCTTCCAGGCACTGAACTGTGAAGGACATAGTAATCACGAAGATGCAGGTCAGCACAAGAAAAAAAAATATGTCTTTCAGATCATAATTTATATCTGACAAACATTTCGTGGAACATGAGACAGTGATGCCAAACAATCACTCGTCAGACTTTCATTAGAAAGAGTTACGAATATGTTTCAATAGTCGTGGCAAATGAAGTGCACGTCATTTAAACGGTAAAAGAAACACCGAAGACTGAGCAGAAATTTACTTCCAATTTTCCCCAGCTTAACAATGGTAGTACTAGGTAATTCTCCTACGCCAATAGCACAGCCGTCTGTTTCGGAACCGCGCGACTGCTACGGTCGCAGGTTCGAATCCTGCCTCGGGCATGGATGTGTGTGATGTCCTTAGGTTAGTTGGGTTTAAGTAGTTCTAAGTTCTAGGGGACTGATGACCACAGATGTTAAGTCCCATAGTGCTCAGAGCCATTTGAGCCATTGGTCTGTTTCAGTATGGATTTCCCAACATAAGACCTGTGATTCATTAGATTCCGGTAATGACGTAAAGATATTTCAAGGATTCATCTTACATACAACGCAATCAATGCATGTGGCTTTACGTTGTTCGATGTTCGGTATTGAAGCTAAAATTGGGAAGTACACAAACTCTGGTAAAATACACAAAGAAGACAAAGCGAAGGTACTAAACTAACGCACGCTATAATAGCACTCTTCAAAGAAAGTAATATACTGATCTTAATTATTAGTGTGGGATTGAAGGAGAGGTTATTGAAAATGTATACATTTTGAGCATTGCTCTAAATGAAAGTGATACACGAACTATTTTTTTTTTTTTTAAATAGTCGATCGCGAATAGAACTTGAGCGCTGAGAGTTCCCTACAAATTTTGTTACATATATAGGCAGTTCATCCATTCTGGGAATCGAGGATCTTGACAATTTTTGCGTATTATCAATATTGATCATGACAAGATATTGGCCCCAGGGATTCCAAAACTTTCGAGAATGTTTTAATTTCAAGTTTGAACTCGGATAATAAATGACAAAAGAAATATTTTTCGTTTAATATAGTTAAAAATTAACAATTTTGTGGTTCTCGTCCTTTACTTGTACTGTGAAACCTTTCTTCTTGCCAAATTTCAAGATTCTAGACCAACGGAAAGTACCCTGTAGATTGAGATGATTAAGACCGCGAGTACGAAAATATGTGACGTAAATAGCGTAATTTTGAACTGCAGTGACTTAGAAACTAACGTTTAATATACTACCAAGGGACCATAGGATGTTAGTATGTGACATAAATTTCAACTTCATTCGTTTACCCTTTCGTGAGAAAAAGAGGTCTTAACAGACGGACGGACAGACAGTCAGTGTGACAAGATACGAGAAAAAAAATTCTTGTGATATAATTACAAATTCACAATTTTCGGACTTTTTCCGTTGGTTGTAACGTGAATCCTTGCTTCTTGCCAAATTTCATAATTCTAGGCCAACAGAAAGTACCCTGTCGGTTTTGATGAGTGAGTTTGCGAGTATTAAAATGTGTGACGTAAACGGTCCTATCTTTTGGTTTCACTAACTTAAAAGCTTTCAATTTTTTACATCGTCGATGGAGCGTAGATATTAATATGTGACATGAATTCCAACTTGATAGTCTACTCATTCCTAAGTAAAAGGGTTTTCAACAGATACACAGACGGATAACAAAGTGATGCTATAAGGGTTCCGTTTTTAAAGACTGAGGTACGGAATCTTGAAAAGGAAACGCAACCTTCCAAATGTCGAAAACTACGTTTATGTATGAAGTTTGAAGTTAAGGGATGTCAGGTGCAATAGAAGGAGACAGAGGCTACAGAGCCGTATGTAATGCAACTCTGAGAAAAATTCCGGACGATGCCAGATATTGCAATATGTATCAATGGCTACTGAGGTGTTGTCTTTTGTGTTCATACAAAAATGAAAGATTGAAAAGGACGTGATGACGACCGCTTCAACTTGTCGAGAGACTTTGTATGTTGTGTAGATTCAGCTTGATAGAGCTGTGAGATGCGATAATGTAATCGTACAGATACTTTAACGGTATCGTAGAAGAGCTTCCATGAGACGCTTATCTTATACAAACCATGTAACTTATTGTTGTCCGTATGCTCTCTTTGTTGTTCGTAGCTGCGAACTAATAGTTTTTATCATGACTAACAGTTCCTCAAACACCTACATGTTCAAACAAGTAACTGTCAAAATGGCTCTGAGCACTATGGGACTTAACATCTATGGTCATCAGTCCCCTAGAACTTAGAACTACTTAAACCTAACTAACCTAAGGACATCACACAACACCCAGCCATCACGAGGCAGAGAAAATCCCTGACCCCGCCGGGAATCGAACCCGGGAACCCGGGCGTGGGAAGCGAGAACGCTACCGCACGACCACGAGCTGCGGGCAAGTAACTGTCATTTTGATAAATAACATCAGCAGTTCTTCAAACATTCCAACATAATTCCTAGCAATGAGTAAACGCAATAGCGCAGAGATTAAACCACTGTCAGGAATAAAGCACTAAAATCCAGCAGTGGTTTCTCTTCATGAATTCACGCTAATGACGGGATAGGGCCCCTTAAAATATCACGCAGACTCTACGCGGTATTCTTGTTCATCCGCCGTTAATGATCTTTTCAACTGGATCACAAGACCCTACGAAAGAACTCGTGTGCGCTCTCAAGATGGTGAACTGGCCTTTTAGCAACCGTAAAAACACATCCAAAACTTTCTGTGAGCTACACAGGGCATCGAAACTCGTTAGCCTGCAAAATACAGATTCCAGGCTAATCGCACCGTCGGGTTTTGCTTTCAGGAACAGCCTGCATTTAGCGCGCTGCTGAATCAACCGGACGTCATTACCTTTGGAGATCTTTTTTATCGACACAGATTTCTCACGGGTGGTGAAGCGAGGCGTGAGTCACCCGCGGACAGTTTTTCACGTAAAATTGTCATTGCTTATCCGCTGGGAGGAGCTGCTAATGGATGGCAGTCGGCCCGGCACAGGTGTTGCGTGACGAGCGGCCGCTGTTTCCGCTCATTCCCCGCGAAGCTGGCAGCGATAAACAAGGCGAAGCGAAAACACGGCCCTGGCGCAGGATGTGCGCTCCTCTAATTGAAATGCCAGCCGGTTTCTTGCAGCAGCCGGGCAGATGGTACGCGGCGCCGGACTCCGCTACGCAGCTGCTCACTCCCCAGTCCGCGATCGAATCCTGGCCTGTTACCCACGGCGCGCATCCTACCCGTTCTGTGCACACAGTGCCTTACACAAGTTCGTGTTCCATGTGTGATTCGCTTAGGGATGGGAAAAACCGATCAGTGAAAACCACTACCAGTATTTAAGTTCTGAATAACCGGTATTTTTCGGTATTTGTTTGGTCTCCATTATAAAATGTGTTTTTATTTTTTACTAATACCTTGATAAAAAAAGAAATACCAATTTTCCATAGCAGCAGAACTAAGATTTTTAGTTTTAAAATAAACATTTTTTAAGAACAAGTATTTTTTATTCGTAAAATTTGTAATGCTTTGAAATATTGCCTTGTTATAGAAAACAGGAAAAGTGATCAGTGCCATTTTAACAACAACGCTGACAGAAACGAGCAGCAAACACATGTACAAATAACTTATGGGAACACAGCCGGGCGACGTCGTCGACAACCGCCGATATTTCAACGAGAGCGCACCCTGCCATTTTCAAGGTAAAACTGCAGCAAGTAAGCGAATTTAAAACAGTTTTCCTTGAAACTCCATAAAGGTAAAACACAAACACACACACACACACACACACACACACACACACACACACTCGGCCAACATATACACACACACACACACACACACACAGTAAACACTAGCGCCATCACAAATCAAAGGTGACCGACGTCAGAAGTAATCGATAGTGAAATTAATATTCTGTCCCTCTGATTTTTGACTAGTGAGAGCAGGATTCCTTACGGAATGTACACAAAAAAACACCATCTCTATTTATAAAATTAATTTCAGCATCTTAAAAAATGGTTCAAATGGCTCTGAGCACTATGGGACTTAACTTCTGAGGTCATCAGTCCCCTAGAACTTAGAAATACTTAAACTTAACTAACTCAAGGACATCACACACATCCATGCCCGAGGCAGGATTCGAACCTGCGACCGTAGCGGTCACGCGGTTCCAGACTGAAGCGCCTAGAACCGTACGTCCACACCGGCCGGCTCAGCATCTTCCTTAATAACAGTATCCCAATAACTGGAGGTTCATGCCAGAATCTCCGTACTGTTATGCTCCGTGAGATGACATGTGCCAAGGCAGTGCTCTGCAGTGGCGGATCTCGGCTGTTATAAGCGTGTGTGCCACTTACGCTCGTTACACCGGTCCTCTACAGTCTTCAGTCTGACCAGTGTATGAAATGCCACAACTACAAGGAATACGGTACACACCCGCCTTACGCAAACCAAGATCATCCTTTAAGGAACCTAAAAGAACCCTGATCTTAGATGGTGGTTGAAAAACACACTTCACATCATATTTCCGCAAAATACGACCAATCCTGTTCGAAATGCTCCCTGTGTAAGGCAAACAGGCCGTAGGTCTCACAAACAAACACATGCCATACGAATTGGTGCAGCATTGCTGAGATGATAACGTACCTGTTACAATGTAGCGTGCCGGCCGTTGTGGCCGAGCGGTTCTAGGCGCTTCAATCTGGAACCACGCCGCTGCTACGGTCGCAGGTTCGAATCTTGCCTCGGGCATGGATGTGTGTGATGTCTTTAGGTTAGTTAGATTTGAGTAGTTCTAAGTTCTAGGGGACTGATGACCTCAGAAGTTAAGTCCCATAGTGCTCAGAGCCATTTGAACCATTTTTGACCGAATGATCTGGCAACCCAGATGGCCCGACATGAATCTCGTCGAACATTTATGGGACGTAATCGAGGGGTCAGTTCGTGCATAAAATCCTGCACAGGCAACACTTTCGCAATTATGGACAGATATAGAAGCCGCATGGCTCAATATTTCTGCAGGGGACTTTCCAACGACTTCTTGAGTCCATGCCACGTCTAGTTGCTCTTGCTGTGGAAAAAGAGGTCAGACGCGATTTTAATTCGAATCCCATTGCTTTTGTCACCTCATTGTACGAGGGCTATTCCGAAAGTAAGGTCCGATCGGTCACGAAATGGAAACGACTATGAAAATCCGATAAAGTTTTGCACATATGTGTTGGGTAGTGTCTCTAGTATAACCCCAGTTAGCATCACGTCGCTCTTCTCATTTCTGAGCTCGCAGTGAGTGCGTAAAGATGTCTAGAAAGTAGTGTCTGCCGCCAAGTACGGGGGCCTGGTGAGAAATTTCCCCTGAAGCTATGCAGCTAACATTACATAACTGTCGTGCTGTTTCGTCTTCAAGACAATTCTCAGCCGCATTCTGCAGGGGCAATGAAGATGCTCCTGCATCGTTTTCAAATGGAAATGTGAGATTACCCACAATACAGCCCGTAATTGTCTCCCTCTGAGTTTCAGCTCTGGTCACATGAACCGCTGGTTATGAAGACAACGTTTCGGCACAAGACAACGAGCCGTACGCCAGCGTAGAGAATTGGCGGAGAGCACTGGCGGCTGCCTTCTATAGCGAGGGTATGGGAAAGTTGGTACAACGCTACGATACACGTCTAAGTCGGGTCGGCGACTATGGAGATAAGTAGCTGCAAGGTGTATCTAACTGTTGCAAATAAAACATTTTTGATTTTTACCGTGGTTTCCATTTCGCGACCTATCGGACCTTACTTTCGAAATAGCCCTCGTATATTCGGCGTACTGTCGTCCGTTTCGGATTCATGGCACGCTTCCGGAACCGTGGACCCACGCAGTCTGCATATCTAACCATTCGATAATTGCGTCATGATTTAACATATCTAATTTTATGATGTGGCTTCTAGGCCGATCGTTAAAAAAATTATGTACAAGACCAGCCAATTGGTTATAAGTCAATATATCTACTTACTGCCGCGGTTATCTCTCATACAAGATAGTGTGCAGCCTATAATTATCCCCTGAAAGCTTGCGAAAAAGTTTCAAGAGCCGGTATTAAGTGAGGAATCTATAAATATACGAGGTGCTACCCAAAAGTTCCCGATATGTGTATGACATGGTTTACAAATGGTGCAACAAAACGCCGCTAAGAGCAACGTAATTAATGTTTCGTGCGTCGGTATGTTTAGTGGCTTCGATCTAAGTGGACCTGTTAATTCTTGGCGGTTAGTTATCCACTGTGACGTTTA
Source organism: Schistocerca nitens (assembly GCF_023898315.1). Classification (NCBI taxonomy): domain Eukaryota; kingdom Metazoa; phylum Arthropoda; class Insecta; order Orthoptera; family Acrididae; genus Schistocerca; species Schistocerca nitens. The sequence goes on along the minus strand of NC_064614.1, from coordinate 373,549,894 downwards.
CCGTGTTTGCAACCAGAGAGAACAGCATTTCTGTATCAAGATATGTTTTAAACTTGGTAAAACAGCCGCAGAAACGCACAAAATATTGGTACAAGCATTCGGTAATGGCGCTTTGGGCCATGCACAAACGTGTACGGGCCTCGGAATACGATTATGAATGATCCTCGGTAGACTATCCTCGACATCTGGAGGCGCAGGTATGACTGGGTCCTTCACCACGACAGTGCTACGTACAGCTTTCATCGTGCAGCAATTTTTTTGGGGGGAAAAAAGGCAGCGTTTGTTCCTCGTCCACCGTACTCACGCATCATGACCCCATGCTATTTCTTTCTCTTTCCCAACTTGAAAATGAAGTTGAAGGGACGAGGATTTGACACGGTGGAGGAGATTCAAGCGGAATCCCATCTGGTGCTGGACACACGGACTGAATAACACTTTCAGGATGCATTCCGTTCGTGGCAGAAGCGCTGGCATCGGAGCCTGTGCTCCTAAGGGGACTATATTGATTGTGATGGAGGCAAATAAAAATCTTACAAAATGTGATTGTATTTAGTGTTAGATTTCGTGAACTTTCGGGTAGCACCTCGTACTTGAGCCCACCACGTGTCACTCCCGCAGGTATCACGAAGAGATTAGAATATTTACAGCTCGCAAAGAGACAGTTAACCAAGCAACCTTTCCGTGCTCGGTATCCGATTGGAACGGGAAGAATCCCTGACCTGTGGTACAATGCTAAGTACTCTCTCTCATAAACTTCGCGATAGTTTGCAGAGTATATAAGGATGAAACGTCCTGCAGGAAAATTCACTGTACATCCTGGGCATTGATGAGAGCTTAGGCATTTAATTGATCCTTTACGGTACTGTCGAGCGGTAGGGACATGAAACTTGGAATTATGTTGTGTCTTGGTCTCTAGTTATAAGCAGAGTGACAATCCTACTTGTTTAATTATGTTGTCATCATAAGATAATAGGCTGTTGCCAACTGCAGTCCACAGGTTCCGTACATCGCTCCTAAATAGCAAAGTTTGTTTCTTCCATGTACTGTGCTAGACGAACCTGCATACAAACGCTAAACCTGTTTTCTAATTAACAGTAAGCTAAATTCGGGCTACGCGAAAGGTGTTGTTATACTTAACTGTAAGATGAACTACGGACTACTGTCGAGGTTTGAAAGACCAGTGTAATTCATTAAAAATTATCTTTCACATTTTTACACTGTTTACGTTATCAGATTCGAGGACTAAAATGTAAAAAAATGTCCCCGTTTACGTTGATCTACTGTAAAATAATCAGTATTGCTTAACGCAGTGGAACGTTTCTCGTTTTTTATATTTTTGTATCTTTTGTGACAACTGTGCACGTCCATCTTGTCACTGTTTTAGGAAAAATATGTGACGGAAACCTTCAGATTTTGCATTTCAATACTTGTGCCTGTTTTAAAAGGATCTGTGTGAAACCATTACAGATTAAATGGTTCGTTCGAAACTCAATATATCCATTTGCTTGTTAAAATGCCAGTTATAAAATTTAACCGATATGTACTTATGCTAATATCACATGATGTGAAGCACATTGTTCCGTTTTATAAAGCTGTATGCCGAGAGAACTATGTTCGAAGGCTTTCGCAGACAAGGTAAGTTTTCATAAAACTCTTCTGGGTTATAGTGTCATAATGTAAAATGGTGAACCTACATTTCGGCATTAAATGAAACAATAAGTTCACTGTTACCAGTCGTGACTGGTAACAGTGAACTTATTGTTTCATTTAATGTCAGTAACAGTCACGGTAAAGCCTAACCTAAAAATGTTCGCATTTAAAGCTACATTTCGGCTATAACTTACATGGTTTTCGTTAGTATCTACATACTACGATGAGGCAACAATTTCGTGAAAATAAAGCTAAATGTTTCTCTGCGCGCATTACTGCACTGTGCTCACATTAGTGGTCTGTGCTCCGGCTTTCAGCGCTTGCTCCGTTACACCAGTGGCAGATAAACAATTAACCAATACGAACTTAATCAAACAAATAAACAACGAACAATAAATAGGATCTCCAACCGAATGAATTAAAGGAAGGCAGAGGTCAAACAACAAGTTCTCCGGTGCTTCAGAAATGCACGGCCTGCTGTGAGGGGTATGGCCAAGTAAATTCATATATTAGCAGATTTATAGCCAATGTGCTCTATGGTGAAACCTACAGTAATATCTAATAACTAGATGCACACAGTTTTCGGGTGATGAGGCATTAACGTAATTGAGATTGATCAAAGTCAACTAGTGTGATCTCAGCACCATCAGTATGAACGGTAATACAAAGATAAGTATTAATAAAATGTCTCTTTCACACCTACCATAACGGAAATCCGACCTAAGAAGTTTATAAATGTAGAAACTCTGGGAAACTCTTACCTTCGCAGCGTAAAGAACTTCACAAAACTATTGCAAGCACATAATGTGGTTTTCGTGATTGTTTTAAAGCACACGTTGCAAAGTACTGAAGTGAAGTGAAAATTGTTCTAGACGTGAAAATTTTTTTGGAATATTTTGAAAGAGAAATTTAAAGGGAATGAATCACGTTTCCACTCAGAGAAGACAAATCCTACGGTGTAATAAAACGAAATAGTCTGCGCAAAATAACCGCTAACATTATTCTGAAAACAAGGATTGCTTAAACAGAACTTCATACTGGCTCCTCTCGAGACGAAGATAACTCACTCAAACATCGAAAGAATAACAAAAGCGCCTGTGACTGCTGTTACAGGCACGCCTTAGATTAAAGCTTGTGCTGAATGAAATGGGTCGCCGGTACCTGCCGGCCGTTCGTCTCGCCAGTAAATCCCACGAAGTGAGAGCACGGCGCTGGAAAAGCTGCACCTGGTCTGGTCGGAATTAATTCATGAATTTATTTAAAGGCACTCGCTCCCGACGTTGCAGAGCCTCTCCGGACGAGGTCATCCGGGCCGCACGGCGTGCGCGCATGGACCCTCCCTCGACTGCTCCGGCCTCCTTCCCGGCATAGGAAACAAAGGCCACACGGCATTCCATTCCGTAATCTCTTTGTCCGCGTACAGCAATAACTGCCGGCAGCATTTCCGGCCGCCAGTTGTAGAACTGGAGGCGACCACGTCATGCGATTGCAGCGTTGATTGATAACCATCCCTTTCATCCTCAGGAGGCACTACCAAATTTGCTGATGAGCATTGCCGATTTTTTGATACTATGGTGGCCTTGATTTTTATTCCTTCTTTGATAATCAGTACAGGACTTAGGGCTAGTGCAATACTTTTTTATGCTGACGGAAAAAATCTCAAGACCAAAAATAATTAATGTAGAGCAGCGGTTCCCAACCTTTTCAGCTGGCGGACCCCTTCTACAGTCGAAAATACATGGCGAACCCCTAGTCAGTCAAGAACACAGTAACTTTAAATTTCAGAGCGAAACCCATGGGAACTGAAAGCTTCTTAATGCAAATGCCATGTTCCCAATGACCCCTCTCCCCCCACCCCCCTCCGCAGTATCAATAGTCTTTGGAGCTTCTTGTGATTGTTCTTCCTTTGGTCGTCCTCCCTCCGCATTCATTTAAACTGGAAACTTCCCTTGTTGTGAAGGCGATGGGAGAAACCGCATCCTTCTTCAATGATTCCGACTTCAGCCACGGATCCATGTTAGAAATAATAAACTGGTCAAAAATCGACTTATGAAATAGGTAGTCCACTGACAAAGCAAGTTTAACATTTAACGATGCCTGGGGCCGCATGCGTAAAAGGTTTCAGGGCATCTAGTGCCGTGAGCCGGCGCACAAACGACCCCCGTATTGTTGCGAAACAGTCGGATCAGAGAAGCCGCATTCTCCGGCACTAAACTGTGTTGGCGTTCTCACTTAGGAACCGCAAAGGCTGCTTGGGAATACGAAGTACACATGTTTTTCACACTTAAAAAAATAGTGATGAATTTGATTTTCACATTTTTATCCAATAATTTTTCTCATTATTTTACACGATTTGGTGAAAGGTGTCCGCGGACCCCCTAGAAAGTGCCGGCGGACCACACGTTGGGAAGCCCTGATGTAGAGTAATGGAATTTCAAAAAAATGGTTCAAATGGCTCTGAGCACTATGGGACTCAACTGCTGAGGTCATTAGTCCCCTAGAACTTAGAACTAGTTAAACCTAACTAACCTAAGGACATCACAAACATCCATGCCCGAGGCAGGATTCGAACCTGCGACCGTAGCGGTCTTGCGGTTCCAGACTGCAGCGCCTTTAACCGCACGGCCACTTCGGCCGGCAATGGAATTTCGGGAATATATTTGTCTAGGTAACATATTCAAGTGCTTAACATTGTAAGATGACAGGGTAATGTGTGGGAGATAAGCTATTGAAAACGTGAAATGCTCGTACTTAAATGGCTCTGAGCACTATGGGACTCAACTGCTGAGGTCATTAGTCCCCTAGAACTTAGAACTAGTTAAACCTAACTAACCTAAGGACATCACAAACATCCATGCCCGAGGCAGGATTCGAACCTGCGACCGTAGCGGTCTTGCGGTCTTGCGGTTCCAGACTGCAGCGCCTTTAACCGCATGGCCACTTCGGCCGGCCGTACTTAAATAACTGGTGTAACTGCCAGAATGTTGAATGCAAGCATGCAAACGTACATGCATTATGGTGTACAGGTGCCGGGTGTCAGTTTGTGGATTAGACCGCAGATGAAGTAAACTATCGTGGTGCCGTAAGCAGACAGAAAATATAGCAGCTCCTCTGTTCCAAGTGTGTAGCTAGCTGTTTCTCGTACCGGCTTCTGGAGGGCTTGGCAGCGTAGATAACTGCGGTCTGCAGCAGGACGGGCGGCTACGTCAACACCCTGCTATGCCGGTTATGTCCACCGGACCACACAGGCAGTCACGCTCGTCCCAGACGATAAAGATCTGCATTTTGCGGTGGACCGCCGCCGCTGATGCGTAATCCGCAGAGAGGTGCTTAAGTCGTGACTGACACAGCTGCTGACGAGTAAATGACTGAGGCAGGGACGGGACCTGCCCATTAACACAAAATGACTTTACTGAAGACAAGAGTCATTCCACGGCGACGAGGGTATTTCACTCACACGATGCTCCCAGTGAATAAAATTTTCCCCAAAGCTCGATATTTTTATTCTGTATAGGTATATACACAATTTGTTTGCTTCTTCAAAGATTACGACTTGCTGAATTACTCCCATTTCTTAAATTTTACTGCAGGTCTCCTATAAAATATGCATTTATTAGACAATTTGACAATTCACAAATACTATATTCGTGATAAAATGTAATATTCGTGGACTGAGAAGTAAAAATAATAACATGCATATAACAGGATTCTATTATGACAAGATCATCTCACGAAAATATGAAGTGCAATGTAAGGTATATTATCTACCTTTACCCAACAATCAACAGCAATATTTCATTTCATTTAAATTAGAACATTACAATGACAACGTTATTGACCCAGTGTTGCTAATATGGCGCCGCAAAAATGACAGTGTTGCATTCCACGTTCAGAAAGGATCACTGAATTCAAAATACACTGATGAGACAGAACATTACGACCCCCGAGACCTACTATTGATGTAAAACTGTCCAGGTGATAGCAGCGTCACCTGGCTAGGAATGGCTGCTTGTCAGACACAAGCACGGTGCACGCAGTGTCAGCGAGCGTGCTGTCCGTCCATAGAATGGGAAGGCGCGCCATCTATCTGCGTTTGACCGAGGGCGGATTGTGATGGCTCGGATGTATTGAAGCTGGATAGCTGTAACCAATTTTATGTGCCAAATTTTTTTTTTTTACTCTTGGCAGACTGTTGTTGCCTTGACTATGAATAACAATTGTAGGTACCCTCCAGTTTAGCTGAGTACATGTATATGTAGCAACAACGTGTGTTATTTCTGTGTTCTGACAGGAAAATTTTGTGTTTGTATTAAAATGTCCATTTCATCTCAGAAGCAGGCATAAATAGTTGTTCATCGTGAAAACACATCTATGACCGTAAGAGATCTTGCCACTGCTGTTGGTGTGGGAAAATCTAGTGTTTGAAGACTTCTTAAGGCATATAGTGACACTGCGTCACTGTCTACAAAGAGAAAAGGCAAATGTAAAAGAAAAGCAAAAACCACCTTAAGAACTGGAAAATCTCTAGTTAGAAACAATTCATTCTTACAAGACAAGTAAGGCCTTCAGCGAGATTTATCAGCCACTAGGGTTGAAACTGATTCTTCAACGGTACGACGTAGGCCAATGAGGGAGCAGTTGTTAACACGTGCCATGAAGAAAAAATGTTTTGCATAGCCAAAATGTGTAAATCTCGGACCTCCACTTATTGTAAACGTGTGATAAGGATTGTCAGGCGAAGCACTCCTGATGCAGTGAGAGCAGAGCATCTTGAACAGACTTGTAAACTACCCTTCCACAAAAAAAAAAAAAAAAAAAAAAAAAAAAAAAAAGTGATTTCTTCACTGCAGGTGGCCCTGGGGGACTGGTTCCTGTTGATGGCATGATGAATTCAACCAAATACATAGAAATCCTTAGCGCAGCTGGCACCGTCTCACACTTCTAAAGTAGTCAAGACGTTCAAATGGTTCAAATGGCTCTGAGCACTATGGGACTCAACTGCTGTGGTCATAAGTCCCCTAGAACTTAGAACTACTTAAACCTAACTAACCTAAGGACAGCACACAACACCCAGCCATCACGAGGCAGAGAAAATCCCTGACCCCGCCGGGAATCGAACCCGGGAACCCGGGCGTGGGAAGCGAGAACGCTACCGCACGACCACGAGATGCGGGCATCAAGACGTTCATGGAGGAAATCAAGGGGTCAGGGATTTTCTCTGCCTCGTGATGACTGGGTGTTGTGTGATGTCCTTAGGTTAGTTAGGTTTAAGTAGTTCTAAGTTCTAGGGGACTGATGACCATAGCTGTTAAGTCCCATAGTGCTCAGAGCCATTTGAACCATTTTTTTTTTTTTTTTGAGGAAATCAACATTAATGTGTTTCAGAGGCCAGACTTAAATCCCATCGAGAGTTTGTGGAGTAGTGTTGAGAGGCGTCTTGCTGAAATGGACTGTTCAGCAAAAGAATGCATGTTAGTAAAAGTGGGGTTTCATGATGACGAACTACGAAACATTTTCTCTAACGTGGCCGGATCTATATTATTAATATTTAGTAAGCTATTAACTGTATTATACATATAGTAATAAATGAGCATACTTAAAGTTAAATCTTCTTGTCCCAATTAATTTGCACACTACTGTACGTAAATGTAACGGAAGAATGTCCCAATAACTGGTGCAACACTTGTAGCATTTTCCTGCATGTGTGATGAATTCCCTTTCTTTATGTTTTGGTGGTTGAGACTATTGCTTGAAACAGTTGTTTTGCTGTCATTGTATGCTGCCATCGCACAGGTAGACGGCAACCTACATCTATATACACGATCCAGTGACATTAATAAGACAACCGCCTATGTTCGACGTCAGCAGCAACCACTTACAGACGGCAGGTGGCAGCACTAGCAGTGGAGGGTATATAAGGCGTGTCGGGGGACGCGGAAAAAATTAGAATCGTTGTTATAATGCGGAAACGGAGCGTTTTATCTTACGTCTAAAAGGGCAAGATCGTTAGCTTTCGGGCATTTCCGAAACGGTTAAGTTCTGCCGTGGTTAAACTATGCCGTTCGTAGCAAAATGGCTCTATCCGAAACCACCGCCAAAGCAACTGTGATACACACGGGCCATAGGTGACAGCGGTGAACAACGGCCGTGAGGATGTGCACGGGCCAAGAGACATGCAGCTGGGCGCCCAGATGAACCAAGGAGACTTCCAACAGAGTGAGTAAAATCTTCTCGGTTTTCAAGCCGCACCAAATTCGAATAAAATGCTCGAGCTTTCGACGGCCATCTCCGCCATCGTCGTCAGGAGTAAAACCACTGACTGCCGGACCTGGCACTGTATTCCACTTATATAGCCACAATTCGGCCCCTGGCACCAACCAAACCAACGACGCGTGAGCGGAAGGTGACTGGGTAGCTCATTGCAGTTCGGCCCGCCGCGTGGCACGCGGGGCCGACGGTACGTTTGAAACTTCCAAGGCCGACTCCCTACAAGCGCCTAGCATTCGTCGACCCTCTCCGATTGATACCAGAGGCCAAATCGTAGTAGTATACAAGTGGGGAAACGGTGCCAGCCCCTGCAGTCAATCGTTTTATCCTTGACGACGATAGCAGAGTTGGCCATCGAAACTTACCAACAGTGTTTCCTCAACGATCGTTCAGTGAACACTGCTGCGTATGGGACTCCGCAGTACGCGCCTGATTCGTGCACCCATGCTGACTGCTGTTCAACGGCGGCGAAGGCTGGGCTTTTCACGCCGATAACTGGACGTCCACGGAGAGACGACAGATGGCCTTCTCGGATGAATCATGTTCTGTGCTCCATTGGACAGATGACGGTTGTCGTATACGACCCTCCATCAACTGTCGGAAGGGTCTAGGCTGGAGGAAGGAGCGTTGTGGTCTGAAAAATGTTTTAATGGCTTTCCCTGGGTGATCTCGTCATTCTGGAAGGCGCAATGGATCAACACAGATATGTATCTATCCTCTGGTACCATGTCCACCGCTAGATGCAGTTTGATTTTTCCTCGGCACGATGGCCTCTACCAGCAGGACAAAGCAATGTGCCACACAGCTCGCCGTTCGGAGAGCATTAGGATCAGTTTACCGTACCACCCTGGCCCCAAATTGCCCATATTTAAACCCAATCCATAGGGCTTTTCACGCCACGGATTCTTGCCAGAGAACCTAGCGCGTCTGGCCACGGCACTGGAGTGACACGGCTCCACATCCATGTCGGTGCCTCCCAGAATCTCATTGACTCTCCTATTGCGCGCCCGCGCTGCAATATGTGGTTATTCAGACTTTCAATAGTGGTCACATTAGTGTGACTGGGCCGTGTATATACTCCGCAATCCACTCTGCACTGCATGGCAAGGTATATCTGACCAGTATTATCGATTATCCTTGCTATTTCATTCGCTTACTGAGCGAGGGAAAAATGACTATACACGCGAAAGTAATTTGTCTTATCTTGTTCTCATGATCGCTACACGAAAACGAGAAACCGCTGGTAACAATATATGGCGCACAGTCTGCTTCGTACACAGGTTCGTTAAATTTACCCAAAAGGTTTTCGAGAGGACTAGGTCGTTTTTCTTACAAGGATTCCTAATTTGATTTCTCCGAGAATTTATGGTAATGTGGGCTACGGTCCTAGCTGCGCTACTCTGAATTCGTTCGACGTATGCTGTCATGCTTACTTGATAAACAATGGAATAGTGCTCTAAAACTGGTCACTCCATCATTATATACCCGATTTCCTTTAAAAATCCCTTACTTTTTCCCAGAACCGTTCCAACACATCTAAGTTCTGCATTCGCTTTCCCTAACGCTGATTTTACGCGGTCGGACGATTTCATATTTCGTTCTTATTATTGCACCTATTAACTTTTACTATTTAACGTGTCATAGTTTTTTTTTCAGTTTATTGGCTTTCAGGGCGTGGCAACACAGCCGTCTCAACACAAGTTACCGTTTGTTTTGACAATTCAGAGTAGACGTTAATTTAAGTCGGACCCTGGTACGAAGTTATGTAGGCTTCACAAAGGACAGATTCCGACATAAGGCAAATTTTACATTCACAGTATTCTGAAAGGATTACACATGACGAAATACTAGATACACAGAAGTAGTATGCTATAAAAATCCTACTGGTAATTTAGTGAGAAGTGATAAATCGCCGTTGATACACTTTAGGGATATTCCTGATCCAATCCATATTGATGAACGTGTATCTAAATTAGCAATAAGTAGTTTTTTTGCATATCCGGTAAGATTTGTTTCAATAACATAGGTCACAACTAATATTGTAATCCGCTATTGAGCTCTTTCACTTTGTTATAGGAACTCTCTTCCTTTTATGCATATTTAAAGAGAGCTCATTACACCGAACTGAAATTTTATCCACGTTTTTTGGCAATTCCTTCGGCCAACGACGGTACTTGCCTCTACGCAACAGCATTGTCAGTGAACCATGATACAGTGCTGCTGATAGTGTCTGAAAAGTGATTTGTATTTTGAAAACATTACAAGTCGTAGTACACTACCTTTGAGCCACGCTCAGTGATACTTTCGCTTCTGTGGGACATTCACCGTCCAGTATTACGTACTCGGCTGTATTAGTCAGATATTCCTCGAGCCAACCACACATTTGCGTAGGAGTCGAGAATGCAGCACCTTGTCGAACGCCATTGGGAAATCTAAGAAGATAAAATGTACTTGTTCACCTGCATCTATTGTTTGCAATAGTTCTGTGATGAATTAAAGTCCAGTCTTGACAGTGGTGCATCTACTAAGCACTGAGAGATGATCTTAAAACTTATTATAATTAATAGAATGGTAAAGTTAAGAACTCCACCATAGAACACTGATGGACCATGCAGGACGACTTGAGCACCTACGTAGTTAGAGGTATTAATAGCAATATTGTCTATTGCTTTATACACTGTAGGGCGGGTACGCGTTCTTCTCCTATAATATCGTGGCATCTTCTGTGTGAGCGGTCCAATGCTGTTGCTCGCACGGTTGCACGAAGACTTTAGCCTTCTTACCGTATTCATTACTTATAGAGGCAAAGCTGTTGCATCCTTGAGCCCCCGTTCACCAGATGTACATCTACAGGTTCTCGGCTGACGCTACCGGTTCAAATGGCTCTGAGCACTATGGGACTTAACTTCTGAGGTCACCAGTCCCCTAGAACTTAGAACTACTTCAACCTAACTAACCAAAGGACATGACAAACATCCATGCCCGAGGCAGGATTCGAACCTGCGATCGTAGCGGTCGCGCGGTTCCAGATTGTAGCGCCTAGAACCGCACGGCCACACAGGCCGGCTGACGCTACCGGTCAGAAATTTTCAAAGTCCGAAAGGGAGTTATCCGTACTAGCAGCACGCATCTCATTTGAATTGTCATGTTTGTAAACACAGAGCGATAAGCGGTCGCGTAACGACCAAGGTCAACGCTCACACAATCTCGCATGTGGCTGACAGAATATTGTAATTAATAATTTTTTGTGATAAGGATTATTATAAATGACACACGCCTTTTTCTGCCTCATCATTATGTCAAAAAGAAAGTAAATGTTCATTTTCAGCAGTTTAGAATCCGCTACCATCTTTATTAATTTTGACCCTAAAAGTTGGGGATACACTGTATGGAAGGAGGGATGATTAGAAATAAATGCGTTAGCGGAATGTAACAGAGACTTTCAGGAAGCCAATGACGAGTGGAGGTGAACCGTGGGGAAGTGACGTGGAGACCAGGCACGCTTCTGGGAAACGCTTGGTGCAGCGGAGCGGTGGTTTGGAAACGAGGTGGCCAGCGCAGCGGCGCGTCCGGAAGTGACAGGTGGTCATTAGCTGTAACCACAGGCGTGCGCCGCGCCGCCCACGCCTGGACCACCCACCGCCTGGCACCGCCGCCACCGCTCATTCGCGAGCGGGACAAAGGCTAGCCGCGGGTTTCGCGAGTGCTACTCGTTTTTGAAAATGTGAATTGTGCCACTACACACCAAGCGTGGCATAATTGGCGTATTGTTGTATATTAAACAGTACGGCAGTTTTAGCACCTACGACGTCAAATTATGCCGTTATATTCTACTGGGACCTTGGCACCGATCTGCTACGATTAATCGTCAAGTATTGGTTGTGGCATGGGAGCAAACAGTTTCCGAATGTCAGTTTGAGGAATTTGTAGCCATGCCTCTAACACATACTGTGTCAGTTAATGAGGACTGGTGACTGGAGGCTGATGTGAAAGTATGGTCTTCCCATTGCATCACAGACATGATCTGTGGATGATAAATCAGGGAATAGGGCGGACCAGCCAAGGATATGTACATTTCTCTAGACGGTTACGGTGTGAACTACAGCGTGGGATCATGCGTTAACTTGCTGGAGTATGCTATTTGGTAAGCTGCTCGCGAAAGTTATGATAATAGGGCTCACCATTCTTATTGCCTGCCGGCCTCCCTTCAACGAGGTCAGTCCTGCTGTCGTGTCCAGTGGCTATCTACACCGTAATCCAGTAGTTGCAGAGGTGTGGACCTCTACGGGTAGAATCGCTGCTTCCACTGACTATCCGCTAGGTCGTCCACAGACACGTTGGCGCCGATCTGACCATCATAAAGACTAGCAAAACTCACCTCTGAACACCATAGAATGCCGTTCACTGTCCCAGTTGACTCTACATCATGCAGGTATCTGCCGTCTGTGGTATTGTCTGAGCTCTAAATGACACATGACAGCTCGAGATATCAACCCTCTGTTCAGTTATCTTTTGCCGACGGTTTGAGGTGACACTATGTAGTAATCCCGTCCCGGATTTGATCTGTTGTTATCTGTCACTTCGTCAGACCAAATGGAACAAATCTGCTATCCCCTTTGGTGTATAACTCTTCTATAAGGACCCAACAGACTTTTCTTGCCACATTATTGTCCTGTGTCCATTTCTTCACCATGGGCGCTGCAGTCATTGAAGTACAGCCGATTGTCTCTGCGATCTGTCAGTATTATGCTCTCATGTCCCTCAGTCCATCCAGTAATTCGGCATTTCTTAAAGTCCAAAACATGGTGATATGTAGGACGTACTAATCCTCTGACCATGCCGTGAAGGTGATCTCCACCTGAAAAGTTTAATCATCGTTGGACGCACCCAACAGCCATTACGTACTCTCACTGCTTTTCTTCTGAAGGAATGGCTTTTCAGTATTAAAAAAAAAGTTGTCTAAGGATGAAATTTTATTCAAAATGTTACACAGGCTTGGAAACACAAGAGTATCAATCTGACTGCCTGCGGTTGGGGTGTTCGTAGCGTGCTTCCCATTCCCGTCGGTGTGGTTGTGATAAGTTGATCTTCTCGGCTGTCGAAGATCTGTGTAAGAACCTATCTGAATATAAGACATTCTCTCAGCTGATTTCAGCTGCCGGTACTCCAACTGGGCAATTGAGCGAAATGTTCGTTTAAAGAAGGCGATCACCCATTCCCTACACAGTCCTTATTCATCACCTTTAGTGATTTCTCTCTCTAATGAAATCGGTAGAGCACACATTTTTCTTTGCTTTCTTTCTGTGTTGTCCTTTTATATCCTTGAGCATAATCTAGACATTTCGCACAGCATCTTACTACCTGTATTGTACAGCTCCTTTAGTTTCTAAGAAAAAAAAATGTTCTGTAACTCTATAAGCTACAAATGCACCGAGTGAGACAGTGGACTGGTAAGACACTGGGCTCGTATTTGGGAGGGCGACTGTTCAAATCCCCGTCCCACCATTCAGATTTAGTTTTCCATGATTTCCATAAATCACTGCAGACTAATGCCGTGATGGTACCTGTGAAAGGACACAACCGATTTCTTACCTTATTCTTTGCGAATCAGGTCTTCTGCTCACCCTGTAATAATCTAGTTGTCGACGGGACGATAAACCTTAATCTTCTTTCCTTTTTTCTTTATCGGCATTTCGAGTGACGTATGCAACGTATTTTCTGTACACTCTTTCATGAGGTCACGGCTGCGTTACGGAAAGCATTCGTTGCCAAGACAAGCTGGGAAGTACTTACTGCTGTTACTTCCACATACACATAACGTGAAGAAACAGAATTAGGATTTAACGTCTTGTCGACTGTTAGGTCATTAGAGACGGACACGAGCTCGGATTAGTGTAAGATTAGAAAAGGAAATCTGCCACGATTAAGGGAAAGGACTTGAAACCTAAATCTCAATGGGGAAGGGAATACGAATTGCCGTCTTCCGAAACGGGAGTCCAGTATGCTAACCACTGTGCTACTTGGTTCGATTTGGATCGCCACCACCATAATAAAACTACAGAATTTCGGGGTCGTACTGAGGCGCAGAGACACTCTTCTCTCCCGCGCTGTGTTCTCCACTTGAACAATAGCACCCATCTTTATAACTGATTGTGTACTACAAATTTAAATGTAAATAATAATGTTCACATACCTTATACGAACAAACGTCTAAAGATATCTGGTACTACATTTTGCCACTTGTTCTGTGTTGGCTGACTCTACTGTTCTCCGTGAAAATGTCAACATAACCCTAGTATATGTATGAAAAATTGATTATTTTTGATCATCATACATTCGTACCTTTCGTGATGTTTCGTTATCACATCCGTTTTTTGGCGTGTTGCACAGTATTGTGACAGTTGGCATTCTCTGGAAAACTGTAAATATTGGTGCATTACGTTACAAGTATGTCATTGGCGCTTCTTTTTGTGATGTGTACAATGCACTGCGTTTACATGAGACCACATGAGATAACGACCTATTCGTGACTTTTGACTGCTCTCTCATTGTTTTGTGTTAGTCATTAAACGTTAAGTCGAATTTGCGGGGACAGTAACTCAGGAAAACTTTAGCCGCACCTGTCCCAGACCTCTCTAATGGGAAATTAAGAACAGTAAACTGTATCGTCATCATTTGTTAACGAGCATTTCGTTATGCAGACGGTTTTTCGCATCAGCTAAACGTAAATGTAGTGGTAACTGCAATATTCACACAACACATGATTATCTTGACTACACTCTTTCTGTTAGGATCAGTTGCGGGACTATCAACGAGAACAGCTCGCAGGTACGTTCGTACGGAAATGTATTCTGTGACTGTAGTGCTTGCGGAAACATATTCTATAACTCCAGTGCTGTACGGTATGGACACTCATTAAATATAGCAACTCGCGTCGGGAGCGCCTGCTACATCAAACGCGGATATGTGTTTCTGCTTCGCACGGTCGCAGTTATGTCACCGATCGGTATCAGTCCACAAGTTTTAATGTTAATGATTTCTGAGCTGTTTGTCTGTAGTTCGAACTACCGGTCACGAATTTAGTTATTTTCTACAGAAAGATGAAAGGCAGCAATAATTTTTTTAATTTTGTTTCCTCTCTGTCACGCTGTTTCTTTCATTGATTTTATCTTCAGGAGATTTACCGCTCTTTATAAAGAGGTCGACGCAGTTGAGCACACAAAAATCACATCTGCCACAGTATAAAGGATTGTCTTAGTTGTGGGAGAACATGACAACTCTTATTCAAAATCGTGAGGTGTTCGTAAGTAGTGCAAACGAAGATAGGTCTGCGGATAGGATCTGTTTCCGTATGTGAACGAATGACAAATAATGGCAAAAAATGTGACGGCGTAAGGTAGGAAGTTTTCCGAACTACCTAGTTTTGGAGTGATAGACTACAAGTGTCGAGACGCTTGCTGGAGATGCGTATTTGCCTGCTCCAGGTTGTTGTGGCTACATTATGGATAGGAGACGAATAGTCTCGACACTGTCCTACTCACGTCACATATAAAAAAGCAAGAAGAGATACAGCGCATTTTATATCTAAGTTTAGTGAGATAAGAGTGTGACATCTCAGTAAAAGTCAAATGTCACCGTTAAGAGAGAGTGATCTGGAAAAGCCGTCTTGTCACGTACGAGAGAACTTCAAAAAGTAAGTTGCACATTAACATGGCAGTCCAAGTAACTTTTATTGAATGCTGGACTACACTTCAAAGTGATACAGACACGTGACACTGTTTTTCAAAATAAGCAACAAGTCTATGTAAACTACGGTCAGAACGGTCTACCAATCGTTCAAGTCCTCGAGGATGGAAATTCGCACCTTGCTCACGGAGTCTTTCTAGCACCCCGTGTGAAAGTTCTCATCGTCGGAAAATCTGCGATTGCTGCGAACCACTTCCTCACTCGCCTAGACATTGTCGTCTGTGGTCGAAGCCGGTGGCCTTTCATCCTGATCAGCATTGCCCATGACTGTGCGGCCTTAGCCAAAATGATGGCACCATTTCACTACGGCTGGAAGCGACACTGCATTTGGTCCATATACGTCCAGAATCCCATCGTGACTCTACTCGTAATTTAGACGTTTTGCATATGAGAATCATATTGTTCCACGTACTTCAATTTTGGAGTGCGTTTCCAGTTGCTGCGCCATTTCACTCCCGCACTGTGATGCCTCTGTTATCCGTATTAAAGAAGAACTGTGTCAACAGGAAACCCAGAACATGTAGGCATACTCTCTTCTTACAATGCGCCACACATGTTGTGTAACGATCTTAACTTACAACAACATGTGTAACTTACTTTCTGAAGTCTCCGAAGTCAAGAGGCTGAACATGTGTCGCGAGTGGGAAAGTTATTTTCCTCACTGTTTCAGACATTGGACACTCTCCCGGGCGGCGGCCAACTTTATTTAGGTTTCTCGTTGTTATTTCAACCAGTTTAGAATACTGGTAGAATTTTTTATTCAACATAGCACTGGTGATTTCTTCACGAATCCGTCTGCGATTGAGATAGCCTTCAGTCCGTAATAACTTCCATATCAGCTATGCGAACCCTAACTTTCTGTCCTCTCAGAGAGCGTGACAATAAAACAAAGTTAAATAGATACATCACTGACAAGAGCAGAAGCAGAATACTTAAAAAAATCTTTGTATGTGCTTCCTTTCCTAGTCAGCAAAAGTTACTGCAGCTTAGTTGTACTCGCTAGACTAAACGCCGTGCTTTAAGACACTTTTGTTCAGAATAATAAAAACTAATACTACTGTTCAAATTAAACTTGCAACTTTTTGCTTCGCGTTAGCGGACGAAACAATCTTGTCTTCATCATTTTGCTCCCAGTTTATCCTCCCACAAGGGGATCACACGGCAATCGGATTTTTGTATGTTTTTTTTTTTTTCACATGAAGTTCATAACTCAAATATCAGTCCCCCAAAATAATTCGACGCAACTTTCAAAAATTCTCGAGATAATTATCTTTCAACTCTCCGACCATCCTCAATTTGCTGCAGCAAGGTAGAATTTTCTGGACAGGAACGTAGCCATGTGGTAGAATACTTGCCTGCCACGTAGGAGATGTAGGTTAGAATCCCAGCTGATGAAAGTTTGTCAACAAAGATGCATGTTTTATTAGCATTTCCATGAAGTTTAAGATACATAAAGATGGAAAAAATCAGTAGTGCTCGAGAGTGATAATCGCTGGTTCGAGTATAGTTTCGGTCATAATTTCTTTTTCTTTTTTCATATTGTGTGAGGGCTCACTTATCAGTGAGAGTACTTGTTGTCCACAAATTGTCTTCCCACACTGAAGCCACTCGTGCCGTTTGGCACCATACTGTACGACCAGTTACGGTTAATAACAAAGTGTGTGGTTTGAGAGCGGACGTGTCAGTCCGAAACCGGTAACCACTGCAACGAACATTTTATATTCATGCAGCTGAGGTGGACAAAATAATAATTTAAAAAAATATCAAACTTACTCAGTACGAGCAGTTGCGGACCCACCTCGGATCAGCAATTCAGCGTAATCCAAGTCATACTTTGCTATTTTCATTTCCATTTACGTAATTCAGTGAATAATATAAGTAATACAGTCTACACTGAAAGAAATTCGGGCTTTGAGCTTACAGTGTACGTAGCTACAAGCATATACACTCCTGGAAATTGAAATAAGAACACCGTGAATTCATTGTCCCAGGAAGGGGAAACTTTATTGACACATTCCTGGGGTCAGATACATCACATGATCACACTGACAGAACCACAGGCACATAGACACAGGCAACAGAGCATGCACAATGTCGGCACTAGTACAGTGTATATCCACCTTTCGCAGCAATGCAGGCTGCTATTCTCCCATGGAGACGATCGTAGAGATGCTGGATGTAGTCCTGTGGAACGGCTTGCCATGCCATTTCCACCTGGCGCCTCAGTTGGACCAGCGTTCGTGCTGGACGTGCAGACCGCGTGAGACGACGCTTCATCCAGTCCCAAACATGCTCAATGGGGGACAGATCCGGAGATCTTGCTGGCCAGGGTAGTTGACTTACACCTTCTAGAGCACGTTGGGTGGCACGGGATACATGCGGACGTGCATTGTCCTGTTGGAACAGCAAGTTCCCTTGCCGGTCTAGGAATGGTAGAACGATGGGTTCGATGACGGTTTGGATGTACCGTGCACTATTCAGTGTCCCCTCGACGATCACCAGTGGTGTACGGCCAGTGTAGGAGATCGCTCCCCACACCATGATGCCGGGTGTTGGCCCTGTGTGCCTCGGTCGTATGCAGTCCTGATTGTGGCGCTCACCTGCACGGCGCCAAACACGCATACGACCATCATTGGCACCAAGGCAGAAGCGACTCTCATCGCTGAAGACGACACGTCTCCATTCGTCCCTCCATTCACGCCTGTCGCGACACCACTGGAGGCGGGCTGCACGATGTTGGGGCGTGAGCGGAAGACGGCCTAACGGTGTGCGGGACCGTAGCCCAGCTTCATGGAGACGGTTGCGAATGGTCCTCGCCGATACCCCAGGAGCAACAGTGTCCCTAATTTGCTGGGAAGTGGCGGTGCGGTCCCCTACGGCACTGCGTAGGATCCTACGGTCTTGGCGTGCATCCGTGCGTCGCTGCGGTCCGGTCCCAGGTCGACGGGCACGTGCACCTTCTGCCGACCACTGGCGACAACATCGATGTACTGTGGAGACCTCACGCCCCACGTGTTGAGCAATTCGGCGGTACGTCCACCCGGCCTCCCGCATGCCCACTATACGCCCTCGCTCAAAGTCCGTCAACTGCACATACGGTTCACGTCCACGCTGTCGCGGCATGCTACCAGTGTTAAAGACTGCGATGGAGCTCCGTATGCCACGGCAAACTGGCTGACACTGACGGCGGTGGTGCACAAATGCTGCGCAGCTAGCGCCATTCGACGGCCAACACCGCGGTTCCTGGTGTGTCCGCTGTGCCGTGCGTGTGATCATTGCTTGTACAGCCCTCTCGCAGTGTCCGGAGCAAGTATGGTGGGTCTGACACACCGCTGTCAATGTGTTCTTTTTTCCATTTCCAGGAGTGTATTTCTTCAAGACATTTAGTAGATTTCTCTGGTTGTTACAATTAACTGAGGAATCTTAGGATAAATAATCTACGTGACAAAGAACATCAGTACAAGGGAGGGCGAGAGGGCAGTACTCAGACATGAGGAATGATTTTCCTACTTCTTTTACGTAGTGTATAGCAACATTCCATTCTCATCTGGAAAACAGAAAGAAATAATGGTGTTGCTTGTAGCGCAGCTTTTCTGAAAACGTTACCTCTATAATCATTGCAATCCTTTAAAACCTTAATGCTCTCCACTTTTTTCTGCGTTATAGACACGTCGTCTTATAAATCCCTCCATTTCTTCTCGAGAGTTCCTTCTAGATGAACAGAAACCGGTCTGCGAAAACTATTTGTATAATATACTTCACACTAAATAAAAACTGTTTGAGACCTGAGTTTCTTCTGGCGTATACAATTTTCAAATAACTTACGGGAATTCAGCCAGGTAATATTTACAGCGACCGCCGATATTTCGGCAGTGTGTACCTTGAAAATGGCGGGATGTACTCCCGCCGAAATTTCGGCGGGCGCTGTAAACATTACCTGGCTGAATTCCCGTAAGTTGTTTGTAAATAAAAACTATCATTCCCAGTTGGTTGGAGTAAAGTCTAGTCGTCATTGTAGTCGACAGAAATGGAAGACAGAAGTCTCGAAATTTGAATGCCGTTCGTCACGAGAAAGAGTCCACTATTTTTCCACCAAGCATCTCACACAGTAAAATGTTACTACATGAACTGCATATAACTGTCGTATTCAGAGTTAGCAGGAATTAAAACTGCGGTGACCACTGTAGGAGCGCATTTTTAACGGACAAGAAAAGCTTCGCCATGATATATCAGCTCTTCACATTACTCGAACAATTTGAACGATACATTTAGAACTGTAGTGACATCCGATGTCGCCTTGGCACGTTTATTAAACCCTTTGATTAATATTCAGTCTCAAGAGTTGGGGAGAACTGAATAATTAATGAAATATTTTTTTTATTAAGATCCAGAATTCCATTTCGCTGAAAGGAGAGCTGCTGCCAGCGAAGCATATTTCCACTATTATCCATCGAATCCATTTCCCATTTTTTTAAATTCATGCTGTGGCTGTCGTAGGTGCCGACGTACGGGAAGCAGCTAATTAGTCAGAACAGAAAACTTACTCTTCAAAGACATTCTTTTTCCTGCGGTAAAGGAGCGAAGAGAATTCTGAAATGCGAATCATGAACTTCCAGTAAATGCGCTTTGTTGCAAAAAGAGCTTTTAGCCTAATTGATAGAATTTACCTTCTCCCGCGCCACTGCAAAACCCTTCGAGTTTAGGAAGACTGCGACATCTTCCGAGAAAACATTCAGTGGTTGGAGGTACTCAAATACAGATAACGCAGGAATATAATGCGTCAAAGAATGCTCAGAAATGGTAAAAAGAAGGCCCTGAAAGCGTTACATTTACAAGCTTCGTACGACCTAAATGAAAAGGAAGAACATGGAACAGCATTACGTTACCTTTTTGCGCCTTCTCGTTCTCGCTCCTCGTATCAATGTCAACCGCCGTAATTTAGTCGACAGACAGAAGAGCTAATAAATGTAGTCTACATTTGACGATCTAGTGTCCTTGGAGAAAGGTCTGTATGTAAGTTACTTTCTTTCAATCTAAATTTTAATTCACATTGATAAAGGTGACGCAGTGATTAAGGCACTGGACTCGCATTCGGGAAGAATGGCGTTCAAATCGCTGTTCATCTATCCACATTTACATTTCCGTGGTTTATTTCAATAACTTGAAAGAAAAAGGCAGATTAAAAAAATGGTATATCTGATTTTCTTCCTCATTCCTTGCAGCCCGAGCTAGTAATCCATCTGGAATGATTCCGTCGTCAACGAGAAGTTACACTCTAATCATTCTTCTCTTGTGTTTCATAGAGATTGTTCTTATAACAATTAGGATAAACAGGCAGAGTAAGTATGTTTGTATAGCTCATTCCTTCAACAGAGAGGCCAGTATGTCAGTATCGATAAAGCGTTCTGTTCGACAAGAGTAAGGTAAGAATCCAACCGTGATCTATTTTTGAATGACACATTATAATACACCTGGTCAAATTAAAGAAAAACACACAGAGATGATTTCAGTCAGTCTTACCCTATCGCGACTGTCACTCAGACTCACTTGCCTGTCTACTAATGCCGCTCGCTTCTATCATTTGATTTAATTGTATACTGCGTTGGTTGTCCGTGGTGTATGCAGAGTGTAACGGGTGTGAGAGCAGATATTTTTATATGTGGTACCCTAATTTGTACACAAATCACTGTGTTGTATGTTTTTTTTTGCATCGAACAGTCTCCCCACAACGTTACGAATTTTACGGCCAGATGTCTCCTGCTTCGTTGTAACTTCACCATTAAGTGGACTACGCCTGTCGGTATAGACTAACCGTCTTGCGACCACGCGTTCATCCGTCAGAACCCGAACTGCTGACCAGGGGAAAATAAGCATTACTGTCTAGCTATTGCCACATGTACTTAGTGGTACTAACCAATCTGAAAACATGCGACTTGTAATGGCGATAATTATGAGTTTGCAAAGGACGTAATTACTGAGTTAGTGTTGTTCAGTTCACTGTCCTCAGTCACCAATGGAAATATCTGCACTTAGACCCATTACATCTTATATAGTCCTTGCATTCCACAAAAAAATGGTTCAAGTGGCTCTGAGCACTATGGGACTTAACATCTGAGGTCATCAGTCCCCTAGAACTTACAACTACTTAAACCTAACTAACCTAAGGACATCACAGACATCCATGCCCGAGGCAGAGTTCGAACCTGCGACCGTAGCGGTCACGCAGTTCCAGACTGAAGCGCCTAGAACCGCTCGGCCACACCGGCCGGCCCTCTGCATTCCATAGTTTCTGATTTAAACTATTACTTCCTCTACCAGTCCAGGGTAGGACTAGAGCCTGTTCCGGTCTCACCATTTTATCCTCTTATTAATCTGGTATCTGTACAGATACCATTGGTGATCTTGCAGCTCTCGAAGAATGAAATCCAGACCTTTAGATGCTTAAAGGCGTTGATAAACGTCAACGGGGACAGTGCGCCTGTAAGCAGCTAAAGGTCTGGATTTCATTATAATTTCATTTTATCCTCGGTCTTCCCATATTTCTCTTGCCCCATGTTTTATAATAACCCATTGCCAGTTTATGCCAGTTTAGCAAGTCTTTGTGTTGGCGTTTTCTTTGTAGTAGATTGCCATTTTGGTTATTGGTTGCATTCCTAATTCTTTCCTTATTACTTCGTTTCAAATTTTGCTTCTCTAGTGCAGCCTTTCACAGTTCTTAGAAATTTCATTTATGATGTTTTAGCCTAATTTAAACTTAATACATAAAATAACGACGACGAATAATTTCGATAGCTGAAAAGAAGACAGTAAATTGCGTATGACCATATTGTTGCCTAACACTACGAAACAATAATTACTGTGGATGAGAAACCTGGATATAACATGGTCTCCAAGCGATTTAGAAATACTGTCTGTTCCACGGGTCATAGGACACTCAATGACAGAAAAAAACAGGAAATGTTTGGAATATGCGGAATGTTTTCTACTCCATGAAAGCAATTCTGTGGAATTCAGCAGCATGTTATATGGCGCGTTCCTTTGTACCATAAAAAATTACACAATAATTATCTCAGAAAATGCAGACAAATAAATCTACATTAACTATGTTATTACGAGGAATTAAGATTAAGGCAGTCACTGAGACTATTGTTGTTGTGTTATGGTCTTCAATCTGAAGTCTGGTTTGGTGCAGCTCTCCACGATAGCGTGTTATGCAAGGCTCATCATCTCTGCATAACTACTGCAACCTACATCCATTTGAACCCCCTTACTGTTTTCAAACCTTGATCTCCATCGACAATTTTTACGTTTCACACGATCCTTCCCTACCATACTGACGATTCCTTGGTGACTCAGGATGTGTCCAGTCAACAGATTCTTTCTTTTAGTCAGGTTGTGCCTTACAATTCTTTTATCTCCAGTTCGATCCAGTACCTCTTCATTAGTTACCCAATCTGTCCATCTAATCGTCAGCATTCTTCTGTAGCACCACATTTCTAAAGTTTCTATTTTCTTTTTACCTGAGTTGCTTGTTGTCCACATTGCATTTCTGTGCAAATGCTTTGAGAAAAGGCTTCTCAAGATTTAAATTTATATTCGCCGTTAAGAAATCTATCTTTTTCAGAAATGCTTTTCTTGCTATTGCCAGTCTTGACTTGGCATCCTCTCTACTTCGGACATCATCAATAATTTTGCTGCCCTAATAACAAAACTCATTTACTGCTTGTAATGTCACATTCACTCACATAATTCCCTCAGCATCACCTGATTTAATCCGAGCACAATCCATCACCTTTTTTTTCTTTTCGAGACACGATTCATTCCGCTAAGCTGCTCTTCCAAATTCTTTCCTGTCTCTGACAGAATGACAATGTCATTGGGAAACTTCAAAATTTTGATTTGTGCTCTTGGAAGTTCAATTTATTTTCCAGATATCTCATTGTTTCCATTTTCTGCCTGCTCAGTGTACACATTTGATAACATTTGGGATAGGTTACGAGTACAATGCTGTCTTGCTCCGTTCTCAACCACTGCTTTCCTTTAACGTGCTTCGAATCTTATACCTGCAGTCTGTCTCTTACAGAAGTTGTAGATAAGCTTTTGCCGCCTGTTTTTTTTATCCTTGTTACCTTCAGAAGTAGCTGTTTAAATCACATAGGGACGACTTAACGAAATGAAATTTTCATGGACAGAGATAAATAATTATAAATAATGCACGTATATTTTTTTTAAATTAAAGTCTATTGTATATAACAGCATATGCAAGTCGAAGAGCTGCGACGTTTCAATAAGATTCACTCTTACAGTCTTCCAGCACAGGTGGACAATTAACCGGACAAACTTAATCAGCTGCTAGTTCACGTTTTGCTGCATGTGTGCTACACGCTATAACCAGTCGAACAAAACTCTGACAGTTCACGTTGTTCTATTGTCTCTGCTCTAATTCTGCTTTTAAATGAACGTGATACGGATGCCACATTCTCAGGCAACGTTTTAGTGAATTTAGTACAACTGATTCGTAAGCAATCTGGTAAGCAGCCAAGCTGCCGTTTATCTGTGTACCGTTAATGAACCAGAGTCTCTTCCTTGTCGTGCCCACGACTGAACTTAGATGAGTGCCCCTCTCTCAGATCTGTATACACGCCTGATTCCAGCTGGGACTCGTTTTTTTATTTTTTTATTTTTTATTTTTTTATTTCTCGGTGAACAGAAACTACTACATTTGTAATTGCGCAACTTGACATTTGCTGATAATACATTTCCTCTGTCAAAAGTCTGCGGACACAGCTTAATGGACAAGAAAGCAGAATTAATGTATAACAGTTAATTGTATCCACTCAGACCTTCATTATTAATCTTTATACACACGCGGAACCTGTCCTTCTTCTTCTTCTTCTTCTTCTTCTTCTTCTTCTTCTTCTTCTTCTTCTTTTTATCCAGTAGAACAGATCACTGCCTCTGCACGGAATACTAAATCTGGAGTTATGTAATTCGTATGGTTTCGTGCTTCAGAAGGAAACTAATAAGCCAAAATTAATTTAAGATATCGGAACAAGGTATTCAGTACACGATGTTATACAGAGTCACCTTCTTCTGCCTAAATGCATGGCAACATAGTGCTGTTTTATCCCCTTTATTCGACGTTTACAGTGATTCGACAGGCTTCGGCCTGCACATTTCCCTGTTGTTTCCTTCAAAAAAATTTAGTTTAAATATTAACAAACTATATATCATTGTACCTTTTTTCTGTATCTTTCTAACGCCGTTAAACGCAAGTGGTACTGCACCCATTGAAAAGACAGAAATTGTTCCAATATTTCAGTAGATACAAAGTCACGCTTATAGAGTATACAACAAAATAATGGCTAATTTATGAAAATTCGGTTGCTGCAAATCTTTTTTTATTTCTTACGCTATCTACGAAATATTGGGCATGTGCAGCTTAAGTTGGTCAACATTGTTGAGTTCTTTTCTGCAGTTCGTCATCGTAATTCCTATTTCTAATATGTTAATTTATATTAAATAAATCCAACAGGTACAGAATGTTGTTTAGTTGCTTTGAAAATTTTTGGAAGAAGCCTGGAACACTTACCTGACTTCACAAGGAACTGTGGATTTAGCGCGTTTCCCTCCGGGGCCTAGACGGTGCTGGCACTTGCAGGTGCGCGTGAATGAGCGGTAAGCGGAACAACCGCTTCTCTGATTAGCGTCGTTACCTCGTCCTCTTTCCGTTCCCCCTCCCCAGCCCCCTCCCATACCAGTAGTCACATGTCACTTAACTATCACCTTATGAATGCACAGAGTTTCTAACCGGGCCGTGCATTTGACCGCGGTACATCTTTCCCGTGACTAGTACGCGAGGCTACTAAATGATGAGAAGGTAACAAACACAGTCATTCAAAGTGTGCCAATTGCGGGAATTATGCATGACTGTTTCTTTTGTTGATAGAATTTATTCTCTCCAGAACGAAATTTCATTCTACAGCGGAGTGTGCGCTGATTAGAAGCATCCTGGCAGATTAAAACTGCGATAGACAGATCTCTGTTTCGAGTCCCGGTCCAACTGTTGTGTGGAAATACTAAGTGGAACTTTGTAAACCGATCTTCCTCGTTGGGCTGTTGAAATGTTACGCATAGTAAGTGCTAACACAGGAGTCTACGAAAATAAGTGAATCTTCTCATTGGAGCAGTAACCCATGAGTCACTGAACATTGCCTTTTGCGTTTCCCCACTGCGTCCTCTTCCAATCTCTTTCGTTGCTATTCGTGATGCAACACAAAAATGAGACATTAAACTACGGGAAAGTGTTATTTTAATAGTACTGCATGGCCCGCAAATTGAGAAGTATAATACGTTTCTAAAATATATGAAGCTGTCTATAGTTAGAAGAAGTGGTAACAGATGAGAAAACCCACGGAGACTTCTCATCGAAGCTATGAGTGACTGGGCGGTGTCCCTTGCACTCCCCCACTTTCCGCGCTCTCCAGCCTCTCCCACTCACTCACGCTCATCACACAAACTGCGGATTATGGCAAACCTCCTAGTGAGATGGCATTCGTGATTCACGAACCATACCGCTGACGCCTTAGCAACACGCCGCAAATTGGTTGAAAGTTGTTAATCCAAAACTAAATTCACTTAACGCTATCACTACAAACACCGAGAGAGCTGCAGGATCACTAAAGGAACCAATACATTACTTTCCTTTTACACACTCGTAAGCAATGGAATTAGAGAGACCTAACTAGAGGTGTGTAGCATACTCCTACACCTGATATCGGCGGCAACGCGTCGGCGCTTTAGCTCCTCCAGATACTAGAAGAGCGAGCGCGGGGGAGTGGTGGTGTATGTTTTCTGTGGCCCATGACTGCTCTAATGTGCTCATAGTTCATGGAGATTTATCGAAGCTGGGTCACCAGATATGCTCAGTAGGTTGAGGTCAGGTGATCTGATCGGTTACCCTCTTGACCGTGGAGTTTTCTCAAACCTGTATGAGATATGAGAGAACTCAGGAACAATGGGATATCCACAGATATCCACAGTAATGTGGACTTGGCGGACCAAAGCCTACTCCGATTTGGATTTTCGTGTGGGAATCTGAAGCAATAATTAATTTGCGATAACAGGTTAAAGGACTGTATAAATACAATCTACTTTTCGTCAAAAGTGTCCGATAATAATGTTTAATATTTAAATTATTATCAATACCCGTTGGGGTCGTAGTGCCATTGTACAGGTTTAAATGCACAGTATCCTCGAAACGATAGAGGCATTGACATCTGCAGGGGCTAGAGACGGCCACTTAGCGATTTTTCCAATTTTCCGCGCAACACACGTGCATCCCGCTTCCTTCGACCCGGCTTCTGCTTTGAATCTGAGTTATTTGTATTTAGTTTACATTAACAAAGATAACTTACGTAATTACCGAAAGCAGCCTCAGAGCTATGTGAAACCTGTTCTGTGACACACCATCCATTGCACGCTTCGCTCCATGGTCTGTTTTTGTATCACATAGGCCACTATTAATGTTCGGTACAAAACCAGTGCTTCGTAAACTCTGAAATATATTTTAAATTGCAAGTGCACAGTATAACGTTAACGTTATTTCACATTGCAGTGAGCTGAGGTACATTTCGTATGGTTAAGGTTTCAAAATACCCGAGATGTGACGAGTACTATGTATGGTTAATGTTTCAAAATAGCCGACATGTAACGAGTACTTTTAACACGAATTCATTTGACTTCTCAAGGCTGACGAAATATTTTGCCAAAATTTTACAAAATTCGTTTCAGGTATTACGACGTAGAGTTGTAACTTAAGAAACGGATCAAGAATATGACAGATTATGTTGTACTAAAATGGTGTCGCGATCGACACTACGTTCGTGTCCTTTGGAATCTGAAGTTCCAAAAAAATGGTTCAAATGGCTCTGAGCACTACGGGATTTAACATCTGAGATCATCAGTCCCCTAGAACTTAAAACTACTTAAACCTAACTAACCTAAGGACATCACACACATCCATGCCCGAGGCAGGATTCGAACCTGCGACCGTAGCGGTCGCGTGGTTCCAGACTGAAGCGCCTGGAACCGCTCGGCCACACCGGCCGGCGGAATGTGAAGTACGAGACCCGAAATCAAGAAAGAGAAATTCGGGTAAGGCGTCAGCTTATCGTAGGAACGTTAGTGTACCGAACGAGTTAAAGTGGTTTATAAAAATGGATGTGAAATCTTATGG
The DNA here is from genome assembly GCF_023898315.1 of Schistocerca nitens. Lineage (NCBI taxonomy): Eukaryota > Metazoa > Arthropoda > Insecta > Orthoptera > Acrididae > Schistocerca > Schistocerca nitens. The sequence goes on along the minus strand of NC_064614.1, from coordinate 373,521,993 downwards.
GACTTAACTTCTAAGGTCATCAGTCCCTAAGCTTACACACTACTTAACCTAAATTATCCTAAGGAAAAACACACACACCCATGCCCGAGGGAGGACTCGAACCTCCGCCGGATCAGCCGCACAGTCCATGACTGCAGCGCCCTAAGACCGCTCGGCTAATCCCGCGCGGCAAAAGTGGTTTATAATATTTTTGTATCTATAGATGTGGATAGCGGTTTTCTTATCCGCTCAGATCTGTTTTGGTGGTCGGCCTGCGGGTATCTGTCTGTGTTTCATACTAGCAGACTACTTCTGACGAATACCCTCTTTTCCTGTCGTAGTCTGATTCGCTCTCTCTGCTTTATTTTGCTTCCTAAATAGCTGACATCCTTCACTTCCTCTACTACGTGGTTTCCATTTTTAATGTTATTCTTGTCACTAATCTCATTTCTGCTATTCCTCAATAACTTCTTCTTCGCTCCGTTTACTGCCAGTCCGTATTCTGTGCACAACAGATTGTTTATTATTCCATTATTTATTGTGAAACTTTGATATCCTTTCAGTCTGAATTTTAATTCCATTCACTGCTTTGAGTTACCGATGCAGCTGTTCAAAATTATGTTTAAGTTGTTTGAATTTAATTAATGGAATATTACAGAGACAGTCACTGGGATCGGAAGAATCCGCTCCCACCAAGAAGAAAAAAAAATACCTATCTGCTACACACTGCAGCCTCTCGCCGTGTCGATTTTTGAGCAGATAGCATTAAGTTCTCACATGCACCGCCTTATTGATTCTTTGGCTCACGTACGCGACACTGAAGAATACTCGGCCGCCTTGTTTGGACGGCGAGGCGTACGAAAGGCACCGCCCGAGGGGCCACACGTGTTCACGGAGCTGGCATTTGTCTTCCGGTCGAGATAAAGTTCCGATAAAGCCGAGACAAGAATTAATGACGGCCACTTACAGCTTAGTGAAGGTTTATGTTACTTTAAGGCCCGTCAGGAGCCGGTCCGCGGGTCCGGTGGCACCGCCCACGCGCCGCCCCTCCTCGCGCCCGCCCCCGCCGCGGTGACGTCTGTATCACAGAAAAACGCCGGCCGGCGGCGGCTGCGGCGGCGGTAGCGGCAAGGCGCGAGTCGGCGCCCGCGGCCGGCCGGCCGGAGCCTCAGATTACCGCGGCCGGTACGGCGACTCGGGGACGTGGTTGATGGGCGCAATTAGAAGGTTAATGGGCGGCTTTATCGGGCGGCGCCTGGGCTGAGCCGGCGCGCCGACCCGCGCAGTTCATTACGGCCCGCCGAGATTTACGGGGCGCGCCTCGGCCACGCGAGCTTCCGCCCGCCCCCGCCGCCCACAGCTGTTGCGCGGTGCAGTTGCAGATTCAGACGGCGTGCCGCCCCAGCGGCGTCGGCTCGGAACCCGCAGAGTCTAGCCAGGCTGGACACCGGCCGACTACTCGCGACAATGCTGACCTGCTAATGACAACACCGAGCTCACGTCGAGCAACAACGCGTTCCGAAAGGAAATGGATATGTCAGCGCACCGGACGAAATATTAGTCACCCCCTAAACCTTTCATGACCTATCTTTTGTCGGGCTTAAAGACATTATATGGTTATTTTTATTAATGTCATAGTCGGAAGTACAGCGTGGACGAAAGTTTCTCCCTCAAGCTTTTTTAGAATATTTTTATCCAACAGCTTTTTTTTTCTTTTTCTTTACAGGAACACATCTCTACATTTTAATGAATGACTGTTCGCTTTTCCGTATTTTACATTACATCCCTGATTACTCATCTGCCAAAGCCCTCCGGGAGCACTGCTGTCTCCTCAGGGTTGACAGTTCCATTCATCCTGAACACATGCAACAAGCTGGTCTCTGTTATGTGTACGAAGTTCTTTGAAGACTGCATCATACAGTCTGCGCCACAGATGCTGCTGTAAAGATGTAGGTGTAGATTCTTTCCCAGGCCAGTCAATCTTAGCAGTTTTGGTATCAGACATTCCACAGGCATGACGGCCTCAAATCTGGGAAAGAGTATGTTTACGTTTTGGACCCATTTGTAATGACACCCTTCAAAACGTCGAAAAACTAAAATAGCCATAAAGCAATTTACAAACAAAGTTAAACATTTATTTGAATAAGGAATGTGTAAATCCATTAAATAGAAGAAGCTTAGCTTTTACTGTTCTTTTTTATTTCCCTTATTAAAATTTAGAGATAACAAAATGGTTCAAATGGCTCTGAGCACTATGGGACTTAACATCTATGGTCATCAGTCCCCTAGAACTTAGAACTACTTAAACCTAACTAACCTAAGGACATCACACAACACCCAGCCATCACGAGGCAGAGAAAATCCCTGACCCCGCCGGGAATCGAACCCGGGAACCCGGGCGTGGGAAGCGAGAACGCTACCGCACGACCACGAGGTGCGGGCTAGAGATAACATTAACTATTTTTCTCTTATTCCATTAGATGAAAGCAGAAGCATACATAAAAAAATACTGAATGACAAATTTTCTTTAACTTCCCAGGTAATACTGTGAGATTAGTGAGAATGATCTGCTTAAAAGAAGTGGGCCATCACAACAACACTTGCCAGCAGCAGACATACAGCAGTGGGGATGCGTTCACAATGATTCATCAGTAATACAGACTAGCATAAAGTTAATACAGCCAGCACCATCTGTTGATATAAAACTGGACTATCTCTACAAAGCATCATCGTTGGTGGCTCTGTTAATAAAGAAGGGAGAAACTTTACGCCCACTCTCAAAATACGAGGGCTATTTTATTCAGTCTCAGATCGGTCTGTTGAGGGGTTTCTCATGATTTAATGCAGTCCACATGACGTATCTGTCCTGTGTTTCCTTCTTCGTCACATTGCCGGCCGCACGCTGCAGGTGCAACGAAGATGCTCTTGCAGCGTTTTCGGTGGGAAGTGTTTGATCACCCACCATACAGGTCAGGCTTGGCTCTCTCTGATTTTCACCTCTCGCTTACATGAGCCGCTAGTTACGAGGGCAGAATTGTGGCACAGACAACGAGCTGCAGACCAGTGCAGGGAATCGGCAGAAATCAGAGGCGACGAAGGTATTGGAAAGTTGGTACTACGCTACGACAAATCATTAAGTCGGACAGGCGACTATGTAGAGAAGTAGCTGGAAGATGTAGATAAACGTTGTATATAAAACATTTTTGATTTTCAATGTGGTTTACAATTCGCGACCAATCGGAGGTTGAAAAAACAAAAAAAAACAACAAAAAAAGCCCTCGTGTTTGCTGCTCTTTCGTTATCGAATGCCGGAAGTGGTCAGAAGACCACTGCGAAAAAAACTAAAAGACGTACAGACAACCCATACGCGTCAGCGTCAGTGGATAAAGCTTGTCTGCAAGCTTTTAACTCACATTACAGGTGCACCGTTGTTACATGGCAGACATCAGTACACATGTGCAACTCACCAACACGAATTATCCGGGAACGGGCGAAATTAGCCCGCTTTGCAATTCTGTCTTTCGGGCTGCCTATCGCAGGCGTGACCTAATTCTGTGCGACAATACGAAGCGGAACGTAGCAGAGGATTAACAATGAAACTTGAAGGCACCACAGCCTCCAAGTTGTGATTATTAGAATTCTGCAGATCGCCAGCAGCTACCACGTATCCAATAGGAAAGTGATGCGTAGCAATGACATGAAGTAAATTCCCAATCGTCCTCTGATTATCGAGGGACAATGAAAGGGTTAAAAGAACGCAGTTTCATTGGAGCTCTGTACATGGTGTAGAACTGCTACCAGAAGACCACGTGATCCTCCACCGTTGATGTAATTTATGGCAGCAACATGGTCTGTATGTGTATTCCTTTCGGAGAATGGTGGTGAAACAGGTGCATTTTTAGGTTTCCGTGCCTCAATCGGCGAAAATGGGACCCTTTGGGATAACTTTGTTATCCGTCTATCGGTCTGTTATACTGTTAAGAACCCTTTGCCTGAGGAACGGGTATACTTATCAAGTTTAATTTGATGTCACACACTAGGGTGTACGGTTCCTTGGCGATGTAAAAAATTGAAGCTTCTGAAGTCAATGCAGTCAAAAGATACTGCCATTTATGTCACATATTTTGATATTCGCAAATTCATTCATCAAAACCCTTAGGGTACTTCTCGTTCACCTAGAATCATGAAATTTGGCAAGACGCTTTTGCACAGTACAACTAAAGGAAAAAATGCGAAAATTTGAATTTGTAACTGTATCACAAGGAAAAAAAGATTGTAACTTGTTATCTGACTACAAACTTAAAATTAAAACACTCTCGAAAGTCTTGGAATTCTCGGGACAAGAGTTGTAAAACTACTGTAGGCTACCAAAAATAAGCGTAGACAATAGCAGTTTCCTTACTAGCTTTGGTCAATTAATTCGTACTCACGTCACCTGTACGTTGGGTGTGTTGCACACCTATCGGGCGTTACCTCAAAATATAGCTTTCTTTACGTATGCGATTAGTGGCTTAACTAAATTCCCATAAAAACCGGAAGCGATGCACCATCTAGGAACTGAGTAAGAATGTGTAAAAGGGCCGGGTAACCTATGGAACATTTTTGTTCTATATAGTTATCCTCCTCTCTGTGACTCAAGGTAGGCCGGAGTGGCCAAGCGGTTCTAGGCGCTACAGTCTGGTTCAAAATGGTTCAAATGGCTCTGAGCACTATGGGACTCAACTGCTGTGGTCATCAGTCCCCTAGAACTTAGAACTACTTAAACCTAACTAACCTAAGGACATCACACACATCCATGCCCGAGGCAGGATTCGAACCTGCGACCGTAGCAGCAGCGCGGCTCCGGACTGGAGCGCCTAGAACCGCACGACTACCGCGGCCGGCGCTACAGTCTGGAACCGCGCGACCGCTACGGTCGCAGGTTCGAATCCTGCCTCGGGCATGGATGTGTGTGATGTCCTTAGGTTAGTTAGGTTTAATTAGTTCTAAGTTCTAGGGGTCTGCTGACCAAAGAAGTTAAGTCCTATAGTGCTCAGAGCCATTTGAGCCATTTTTTGTGACTCCAGAGTAAACAGTATTTACAACAAAACTGCAACAGTCATTGTTTAATTCACGTTTTATTTGAAAATTGTTAATTTGCAACGTGAAAAAGAGGATATTGTAGTGAAAATTAAAAAAAATACAGATTTATGATATAGCGCTAGAAAACGCAATTTACTCAACAGAAAGGTGAAATAAGAAAACGCAAATCAAAATTGTATCAAACATCGGTTCAGTACTTCGTCGAACTTATATAAAACATTTTTCTGTTATTCATAAACAACTTTCGAATTTATCAATAATAACAGGAAACTCTTGCCTTTGATCATGATGAAGAACGTTCTATTGAGTACAAAATAACAATAGTAATTATGCAAATTTTTTATGTTTCTGCATGTAAGCTAGGCTTGCATCGAAAGGAGTTTCTTTGGTTACATAAAAGCGCAGAAGTTAGGCGATCTACTATTTTTTATCACTTATAAAATACAATTTATGTTCTGTAAGGATATGAAATAGACAATGGACTAACATTCAATGATATGCGGTTCTGATTATGTGCAAAACAAACAAACAAAAGATGTTGGCTCCCATTTTCTCTCTTACACATTCATTTATGTTTCTTTCCGCACCAATTCCACTTGTAATCCCATCATTTATTGCGTCATTTATGTAGTGTACGAATACGACTGAACTGTAGTTTTGCTAGAGCGCAACTCAACCCAGGACCTATAGCTTGCCAGTATCAGTGTCGATAACAGGTAAAAATCGTCGAGATTCTCGACTCCTCAGATGGATGGTGTGTCTATATACGTAATTATCATCGTACGAAACCTTCGAAGCGCGAGTCCTACTCACACCAGGTCAGTTCTAAAAATCACATACAAACGTTCGCTTGACGAGAGATCCGTACCTTAAGACTGCAAAGTTGCACATGTCACACCAATCCTTGAAAATAGATCTGTTGACATATAAACAGTAAGCATTCAAAAAATATCTCACAAGTAGCTCTTTATTCACACGATGTAATGAGGGATGTTGACAGGGGATCTGAAGTTGATTCCATATTTCTGGATTTCCATAAGATTTCTGACACCATTCCTCTCAAGCAACTTCTAATCAAATTGCATGCCTGTGCAGAATCGTGACAGTTGTGCGACTGGACTCGTAATTTCCTGTCAGGAAAGTCACAGTTCGTAGTAAGCGACGGGAAGTCACTCAACGAAACAGAAGTGATACTTCGGGTTCCCTAAGAAACTATTATAGGCGTTCTGCTTTTTCTAATCTATATAAACGATTTAGGAAATAATCTGAGCAGCCCTTTTAGATTGTCTTCATATAGCGTTGTCGATAATCATCAAGTGAAGTCATCACAAGATCAAATCGAATTGCAGACTGATTTAGACAAGATACCTGTACTGTGTGAATAGAGATAGCTTGTTCTGTATTACCGCGAAGTAGGGCAGATATTGTCACTGATGTGCGGTGTCTGTCATTAAAACAAAGGCGTTTTTTGTTGCGGAAAGATCTTTATACGAAATTTCGATCGCGAAATTACTTCTCTGAATGCGAGAATATTTATCACTCTCTCCAGCATAAAGAGAAATGACAATCGCACGGATGATGGTGATGATGATGATTATGATGATGACCATGTTTGGTTTGTGGGGCGCTCAACTGCGCAATCATCAACACCCGTACCAAGTCCCAGTTTTTTCACAGTTCAATTTTTTTTCACAGTCCAATCTAGCCACTGTCACGAATGATGAGGGTGATGATGAAATGATGCGGACAACACAAACACCCAGTCTCTGGGCAGAGAAAATCCCCATCCCGGCCCGGAATCGAACCCGGGACCCCGTGATCCAGAGGTAGCAACGCTAGCCACTAGACCACGAGCTGCGGACAGCTCGCATGGAATTATTTAGGTGTTCATTTTTCCCATGAGTTATTTGAGAGTGGAACAGTCACGAAATAGTCAAAAAGTTGTACTATGAACTCCCTTCCAAGCACCGAAATGTTATTTGTATAGTAGTCATGTACACGTAGAATCAGAAGATAATAAGCCACTCGGTTGCATGGAACCAGCGGACACATGATACAGTGACAAAGGATTTGTCGTGATCGGAAGTGCCAATAACCACATCGCTGAACAGGTTGCCCGGTTTGTTGTGTAACAATGCGGAATCTCCATCGTGTCTACAAAAAATGGCGCACCACTCGCAGCATTGTTAACAGTGTAACATCAGTAGTTGTAAGAGGATCCTGTCAGTGCTAATCTTTTTCAAACCGGACTAGAACAGCTACTGTCAGTGAATTCAAGTCCATTTCGAACGGTTTCTTAGATAACATTGCGAAGGGACTGGTATGTGATGAACATTTGAAGTCGGATACCTCGCAAAAGACCATTGCTCACAGCGCCACATGAAGCTGCACGTCTTCAGTAGGTCAGACGACACAGAAAATGGACAGGAGAGGACTGTACCCGTGTTTTGTGGTGCGACGAGTCGCAGTTTCGCCTTTTTTCAGTTTATACTACTACAGCGAAGGGACTGGTATGTGATGAACATTTGAAGTCGGATACCTCACAAAAGACCATTGCTCACAGCGCCACATGAAGCTGCACGTCTTCAGTAGGTCAGACGACACAGAAAATGGACAGGAGAGGACTGTACCCGTGTTTTGTGGTGCGACGAGTCGCAGTTTCGCCTTTTTTTCAGTTTATACTACAGCCGAGTGCACCGATGAAATAGCATAATAATGTTGTTATCGAGGTGTTTCGGTACCATGACTAGTGCTCACTCATTCAAATTACCATGAACATAAACCAGACTGTTTATTTGAATATTATCGGTCAGAAACTGACACGCTTTCTTCTGCAGCGTGATTGCATGATGATGATGATACAAACTACCTTGAATGTTATAGAAGAGCAGAAGTATAAAAATTTGAGGTTCTGATACCTCTCACAGTGGACCTCTTCTACTGCAATCTTTTAGCTTTCCATATTTTGGAACGAGGAAGTATGGACCAAAACAAGAAAAAAATGTCCAGCAAACATGGGCTCTAAATTGCAAACTTTAGGAGCTATGAACACTTGTTCATTTTTGCTACTGTGAAACCCATCTCTTCTACTGAAGAAGTACTCATAACTCTCAAGGTACGCATTTTAGAGTTCATGTTCATTACACAGTTTTTTTTCTAGTTGCTGTTCATACTACCTCCTCCAAAAATATGGAAACAAACAGCTTGAAGTAGAAGCTGTCCACCATCAGAGGTAGCAGAACGATTTTCGCTTATAACTTTCTATTCGGTCGTTTCCCAACCAGGGCTCCATATCTCATTTGTCCTTCTCCATCACCTCTGTACGTTTGTAACATCATCACGGAATCACCCCATACATCTTGACGGTGAGTATGCTGTGGGCACTCCCAAGTTCACAACAGCCGTGTTCACAGCGCCACGCGTATACTTTTGTGGTTTGAAGAACACTCATACACCCTACTGCACTTCGACTGGGACATTAAATCACTCGAATCGCATAAAAAATGTTTGGAACTGTTGGTGAAGTCTAGCAATCAACAATCCGGCAATTTGGTAGCATTAGGGAATGTTATCATCATTTACGCGGCCCTTTCACATTAATGTGACTACCAGTCAAAAGCTTGAATAACCACCTTTTGCAGCGCTGACGAGCAGGGTTTTAGAAGGTAGCGACGGGGATGTGGAGCCACGGCGACTCCAGTGCCGTGGCCAGCTGCCCTAGGTTTCTCGGTTGAGGATCCATGGCGCGAACGGCCCGATCGAGGTGGTCCTACAGATTCTCGACTGGGTTTAAAAACAAGGAGTCTGATGGCCAGGTGGGTATGATTAACTGGTCCTGGTGCTTTTCCAATCACGCACGTACACTTCGAGCTGTGTGACATGTCGCGTTTTCGTGCTGGTAGATGCCATCGTGCCGAAGAGAAACATACCGAATGTAGTGGCGGACATGGTCCCCAACGATAGATGCATACTTGTGTTGATCCATTGTGCCTTCTAGAATGACGAGATCGCCCAGGGAATGTCAGGAAAACATTCACCACATCATAACGCTCCTTCATCCGGCCTGGAGACTTTGGACGATTTACGCGGACCCGTACACGCCAACGGTCATCTGTCCGGTGAGCATAAAACGAGATTCATCGGAAAAGGCCACCTGTCACCAATCATTGGACGTTCATTTGCGGTACTGTCATACAAATTCCAGACTTAGTCACCGATGAACAGCAGTCAGCACAGGTGCATGAATCAGGCGACTTCTCCAGAGGCCCATACTCAGCAACGTTCACTGAACAGTCATCAAGGAGACCCCTTGAGTCACCTGACCAGTCGGTTGATCAGCCGTTGTACGTCTATTCGCCCGAACACATCTCCGCAGTCGTCCTATGGTCCCCTGGTCCACCACAGTTGCCTCCGTGCCGGTTTTGGAAAGCACCATTTTGCCACGCACGGTATACTTCAACCGCGGCGGCATGCGAACAGTTTCAGACTAGCCCGTTCCTGAAATGCTTTCACCCTTGAACCGAAAGCCAATCATCATACCCGTTTGGATGACAGATAAGTCGCTCCGTTTCGCTTCGCATTACGACAGCGACTGCACCTCCCCCCCCCCCCCCCCCGTCCTCCCACCACCGTCCGACATGCTTTATGTGCCATCCATCCAATGATAGTGCTGCCTCTTCCCATCTGTGGGTGGTCATTGCACGTTGACACTGAACACAGCTGGTGGTCATATTAATTTGGCTGAACCGTGTAGTTGCTTTAGCTATATACGGTATTCCTGAAAAAACTTTTGGGCTTTTTTCCTCTCCGAATCGAACTCATTATGAAAACAAGGGGCGGTGTTAACGGTATAGCTTAATGTCATATTGATATGACTAATTTTTTTTCTGGTGTGTTTCGTGAAATTTAATAGGGGTGGTGGGATTCAATGGGGCTGGTCTTTCTACATTACACATGTACCATTGGTTTGGCGACAATGAAAGTGAACGTAGGTGTTTACGAAAATACTTAATACAGTGATTCAGAGACTGTATCAACAATTTAATGACAGAGTTTTGTCTGTGGGAATGACAGTACATCTACTCAACAGGCAAGAACAATGACACGGCGCTTCAGAGAAAATGCGGTGGATTTGCAGGGCTGGCTTCCTCGAAACCTAGATTTATGTTACATAATATAGCGTTAGGATGAACAAAACTGTTCACCACTAGCCACATTAGTACCGAAATAAGAATGCCAACAAATTTCACCTATAGTGTAGAAGAAACGGTGACAAGACTTCCCCGAAGATAAATTATGTAACAAGGCCTATACAAAATAGCGATGTCGTTGGAATATTTGAACCGAATAGTAGCTTGCGTTTTTAGAAACGGTGGCTAAATAGTACCCAAATAAATACACCTGGCTAAATACGCCTGGTAAAATACGGCTGGTAAACTGCTTCGTTTTTGAAATATTGACGTCTACAAATCGCTATTCAGGCGAAACTCATTTCAACCCTCGTATAAATTCACCTCTTTGATAAAGAGAATAACTAGCACTGTTTGTGCAAATGGTCTACATCGTATATCGTGTAACTATTGTTTAAGCTCACACGTAGATATGCTCAATCGGTTAAGTGTTACCAGAGCGCAATGTAAGACACTGACATGGTGATAACAATAATGGTAATACACCCTTCATGTCAAGGGCAGTACAGAAGAAAGGAAACGCTTCATGACAAAGAAGCAGACGTTCTTTGTCACACGCGCTGGCCACAACATCAGTGGTCCCTCTGGCCTCTTGCCGGCCTGCTTCTACGACTTCCGTTAATTATATTGTAAAAGCCGTGTTCCAGCATCCCGACGGTCAGCTTAATGGACTCGCGTGGTCCTCCTGGCAAGGTCAGCAGTAAATTAATGGCTCCGTCTGTAAAGCATACTCGCGTTATCGAATGCCGGCCACTTAAAGAAGAACCGCTTCTGATCTCGCTACCTGCACACTGATTGAAACGTAGAACAGACGTGGAGCCTAAACGTGGGAGATAAGAGCTTTTAAAAGGGCTCGCCTACGCTATGCCAGGAATTTACGTCTCTCTTTTGTGCTGGCAAACAGTTATCGGAAGCACCAGCGTCCCTCATTCCTCAGCGCTTTAAAAAGCTTCGTGCTCCTCATTAACCTGTACAATACGGTGCTGTGGCATTTACCGTGAAATGCTATCTCCGGCGGGAACGTGTGGTAAGCCGGCGTAAGATGAATGTGAATACGTTACACCTGTTCGAGTGCATCCTGATCCTCTTCCTATTAAACATTGACTTTCGTAATATTATCTTCTGCGGAAATAAATAACCTTAAGAAGATTATTTGTAAGTCTGTAAGTATTGTAAGCCGTTCTTTGTTCTAAGAGAACTGAAAAAATAAAAACCTGCTGTAAACTAGACCCTTCGTCTGCATAGCTTCATCTGTTGCGCGAAGTTCTTCAATATATAAGGCTATGCCACTGCTGATTACGTCAAGTATTTCAAATATTAAATAATCCATTGTGACAGTACGGCTCTTAATTTAGTTACAATCCACTTACGCTTGCCTTTCATATATTGCAACACTGATGAAGTGTTCTTGGATTATCAGTCGAATTTTCTACTCGTCCTTCTCGTCAAATGTTGCTTCAAGACGAATCTGCTGTTCGCCCGATAACGCAAGAGATCTGAATTACGAAGTTCGCTGGAAACGATTCCTTTTTCATACAGCAGAATAATATGTAATTTTAATTGTATTTAAACTTATCTGTACGCTGTAGCTTGCTTCATGGTAAACTAAGCACTTTTGTGTGTGTGATGTGCAGCACCGAAACTGTCTTACGTATCATCTTGTCGAATAAATTAATCTGCAATCGATTACCTTTGAAATTTACTTTTTTACGTGAGAAAATAAGTTGTTTGCGCCTAAGATAGGGAATTGATTTTGTATGTATTACTGTGATTTATGAAAGTAATGGTGCTCAGCTTCACAGATCTCTTTTCTTCACCGTGCTGCATAGCTGTCATGTAGTAGTAGAACTGTAATGTTGCATATTTTCTTAAGATTTTCTCCATATTTTTTATCGATACGTTGCAAATGACCGAAGAACTATTACCTACTGGGGTTGGATAAAAATATATTACCGCGAGAAATGCATGCTCAACATAAATGCGGATGTTAACCAAGCCTGCAGGTTGCTCTTCTGTAGGTGTGACTGTATTATGTCGGAGCTAAGTGGATTCGAACGTTGGCAAATCGTTGGTGCTGTAAGTAGGTTGTTTAGGTTTTTATTATGGTAACGCCACGTAGCGCTCTGTATGAAAATCACTGACTGTGCTGTGTGCAGTCTGTGGCTGGTTTACATTGTTGGAATTTGCTATTGTAGTGGGCAGTTGGATGTGAACAGCGCGTAGCGTTGCGCAGTTGGAGGTGAGCCAGCAGCAGTGGTGGATGAGGGGAGAGAGATGGTGGAGTTTTGAGAGCGGATGATCTGGACGTGTGTCCATCAGAGACAGTAAATTTGTAAGACTGGATGTCATGAAATGATATATATATGATGACTTTTGAACACTATTAAGGTAGTTACATTGTTTGTTCTCTATCAAAATCTTTCATTTGCTAACTATGCCTATCAGTAGTTAGTGCCTTCAGTAGTTAGAATCTTTTATTCAGCTGGCAGTATTGGCGCACGCTGTATTGCAGTCGTTTGAGTAACGAAGATTATTGTGAGGTAAGTGATTTGTGAAAGGTATAGGTTAATGTTAGTCAGGGCCATTCTTTTGTAGGGATTATTGAAAGTCAGATTGCGTTGCGCTAAAAATATTATGTGTCAGTTTAAGCACAATTTATAATTTTTCTAAGGGGACGTTTCAGTGCTCGTATGGTGACTGCTTCCGTAACCAAGGCAGCCGAAGAGTTTGGTTTTGCAACAGGCACCTTATCGGAGATTTACATCATAGACAGGGAAAGAGGAAAAACATCATAAAGTGGACGAAAGTGTGTTGAGTGATCGTGACATAGGTCATTAAAGAGGCTTTTGACAACAAATAACGGAAAGACGGCTGCAAAAGCCACTGCAAAACTTCGCACTCGCGAACACTGTCAGCTCCGAAATAACGCGAAGGGAGACCCACAGGCAGGAAATTGCAGGGCGATGTGGAATTCGTAAACCACTCATTGTTGATGCAAATCCTGTAACAGGAAAATTTGGCGCCGAAGCCATAAACCCTCGACTATGGACCAATAGAAGAAAGTCATTAGTTGGGATGAATCTTGTTTCACACTGTTTCCAACCTCTGGCCGAGTTTACGTCCCAAGAGTGAAATATGGCGGGGTTGAGTAATGATCTGCGTAGCCATTAGGGAATTCCACGGGTCTCATGGTTATTCTGGAATGTCGCTTTCTTGCCAAGGATTATGTGACATTTTGGCTGATCAGGTCCATCCCACAGCACAATGTTTGTTCCCCAATAGTGATACTGTGCTTCAAAGCGACAGGGCCCCTGTTCATACAGCTCGCATTGTCCAGGATTGGTTTTGTGAGTACGAGGATGAAGTGTCGCATCTCCGTTGGGTACCCCAGTTACCAGATCTCGGTATTAGTTGGCGTTTGTCATTTACTTTGGAGAGAAGGAAGCGTGATCACTATCCATCTTCATCACCGACAAGTCAACGTCTGATTATTTTGCAGGAAGAATGGTATAAGATTCTCTTGAAAATCACACAGGACCTGTATTTATCCATTCCGAGACGACTGGAAGCTATTTTGAATGCCAACGGGATACTTATACAGTATTAGCTATGGAATTTGCTGTGGTTTTGATGTTCCCATATTTTTGACTAGACCTGTATCCATGGATGGCTTCGTGAACGCAGGATATGCAAGTAACAGCTTATGGCGGAAAGAGTTAAATTACCTATCTTGTTTCAAAAAACTTTCTCTTTGGATTAAACAATTTTTTTAGCTTTCCTTACTTATAGCAGTTGCTTTGGGTCCAAATTTTTATTTGAATAAATTCTTCACTGCGTAGTTGATTCTGTGTCTAAATCGAAAAATTCGGTCAGAAGGGCCTAAAAACGAAGTAAATATCAGTCCAAGAAACGGAAAAATTTGTCAGTGGTTTATACAAGTTGCGTGTTTTAACAAATGCACAGTTTTGCAGCGGTATCTTGTTTAGGCTTCAGAACATAACAAAAGCGAATGAAAATTATATTTTGGAGCAAGCATTTCGGCGAATGTGCATCGTTTTATTTTAAATTGTTACCAGTCTTCATATTGCTTCTGTGGGTTATTTGTATCCAGAGGCGAATACAATTATAGGAATATCGTTTTATACAAAGGAGCACCATGCACTTCATTTGCTATTAGACTAATATCGAAACTGTAAACTCTCTCCAGAATATCCCTGATTAAGTTTCCGAAGTATGACCCTAAGATTGTTGGGGTAAAAAAGAAGCAAGACTCTAAAGCAGTTAGCCTTATCCTGCATTGTTAGGGTGTGGAGTCGACATCCCATTAAAAAAAGAGGTCGCTAGCGAAAATGCTTGGAATCTTATATTCAATGGATTCGGTTAGCTAGAAAGTTTTAGCCGGCCGGAGTGGCCGAGCGGTTCTAGGCGCTACAGTATGGAACCGCGCGACCGCTACGGTCGCAGGTTCGAATCCTTCCTCGGGCATCGATGTGTGTGATGTCCTTAGGTTAGTTAGGTTTAAGTAGTTCTAAGTTCTAGGGGACTGATGACCTCAGATGTTAAGTCCCATAGCCATAGTGCTCAGAGCCATTAGAAAGTTTTATTCGCATTCTCTAGCCCTCCGTATAATCAGTCCTGCGTCACTGATTTTTATTCGATTTATTTATAGTTTTGTTTCATCTTACACGGGATCTAGATTTTCAGAAAACGAAAAGAAAACCCAATTTCCGCTTGCCATAAACCGTTGTTTTATAGTTTCAGTAATTACGGTGCGTATGGAGTAGAAGCAACAACGGAAGCAGGTAATTTCTCTCTCTCTCTCTCTCTCTCTCTCTCTCTCTCTCTCTCTCTCTCTCTGTGTGTGTGTGTGTGTGTGTGTGTGTGTGGTCTGGAGCCGTTTGTCACGCGCCATCTGACCTGAACTCGCATCTCTGCGATAACCATCAAGCCCCAGGTTGCACATCCACACTGAGCCCCCGAGTCCTGCCTCACTTAATCTCGCTGCTTCTCTCTCCCTCTCCCCCACGCCCACCTCTCTCTCTCTCTCTCTCTCTCTCTCTCACACACACACACACACACACACACACACACACACACGCGATGTAAGTTCGCTGTTATCCCGGGCCGTCCGGAATCTTCCAGCAGTTGCTGGTGCGACCATGAGCCATCAATCCTCCTGTCGCGATATCGCCTCTAAAGAGTTTGCGCACGAAGTTTTAACGTTTCTTCTCCCTCTCTCCTTATAGCTAGTAGAGTTCAGGCAAGCGGACTACTTTTCAACTCGTGGAAGGTATTTAATAGTTCGAGTGCTGATAAGTACGTAACTGAAAGATATCAGATATACAAATTAATCAGTGGTTTCATTTGTAGCTGAGCATTTAGGGCAACGGCATGGACCATTAATAGTTTCTTCTAAATCTCTGTGTCATTTCTGTAATTACCAAAACAAAGCATGATAACCCAGAGAGGTCTGATAGATGTTTTAGCTGGAGTAAGAGATATTTGCAAATGAATAAGGAATGGTGTAGCGCTGTTATTATTGTTATGTCAGGTGCTAGTAACATATTAGAGAAGAGATGTGATGCGGGCATTTGATATTTTTTTGTGTTTTGTCAATCAACGACAGAACTGTAGTAATTTCTGTGGCAACAAACCTAATTATCTGTTTTTACTGCCGTAAAGTAATACAGCATGCTTGTATCTTTCATAATATAGTGTAGATGCCGATATTATCCTCCGTATGCTAATTTTTTCCTATATTTTTAAGGCTGTTTGTCTGGATGCCTTGTTTTCTGTAAGTTTTTCTAGCAGTAAGCATTTGCCCTCCAGCCTCGACTCAAGTTTAAATGGTCAGACTCAGCTTAGCGTATCCCTTCCTTGATACTACACCTAGTCATGTCACCACTATTTTACGTATCACTAATTATTGATTAAAGAAAGATATTCATATGATACAAGACGTAAAACACTGCGAGAAAGAATAACGTCGATGTATATCAGGTATGTAGTGAGGAGCAAATAATTTGTTAAATGTAGCCGGCCGAAGTGGCCGTGCGGTTAAAGGCGCTGCAGTCTGGAACCGCAGGACCGCTACGGTCGCAGGTTCGAATCCTGCCTCGGGCATGGATGTTTGTGATGTCCTTAGGTTAGTTAGGTTTAACTAGTTCTAAGTTCTAGGGGACTAATGACCTCAGCAGTTGAGTCCCATAGTGCTCAGAGCCATTTGAACCATTTTTTTGTTAAATGTACTGAAGAGGTTTACTCTTGTACCCATGCTGACTGCTGCATTTCCTTGGGTGTGTTGGACAGGATTTGGGGATAGCAACATACAGTTGCTGAATGTGGTATGGCATGATTTTTATTCGCCAGTATCAGCCATGAACATTACTCGAGAATGTGTATCTCACGTATTATGCATGCTACGTATGAAATGCTTACGAGCTTTTTCCAGAAAGTTTTCCTTCAGAAATCTAAAGTGAAGCTGAATAGTGGAAACCTGTGCTTCCTTGTATTTTTCAACGCGTGAGGCGGTAGGTCATAAACACATCGAAACATAATTTCGAACCCGAGAAACGTACTATATAGGTTTACTTTCTTAACTGAGGCGGCAGAGAAAAACTTAAAATGAGATATTTAATTTATGGTTTTCACTTCGCTTGTCCTATCCCTCCATCGCTGATCAGTGGTTCAGGAAAAATATTCATATAATACAAGAAATAAAAATCTGCGAAAAAATTATGTCGATGTGTACTAGATATACAACGAGTAGGAAATAATTTGTTATACTTGGTGATGTTGAGGTGACCGTGCTCCATATTACTTTTCCGTCTCATACAATAGAGGTAACTTTCGTCTTCTGAGTGAGGCACGAAATGTAAGGGAACAAATGATCGGATATTGTAAAGCTTCTTGCTGTTGGCGATAGATACCTTGCATCTTCAGAGGAAAACGAACCCCTGATTTGAAATGCAAAATGCCCAATCAAGTCTGAAAGAGAGCTGTTTATGTTTGCCAAATATTCCATGCAGCCTTAAACGTTGACTAAATTAACATTAAGTAGAGTAAGGGAGTCATTCACTGCTTATGAAAAGATGTTTTCGAACTTCGTTAACAGACTGTGAACTGATGGCCTCATAGCCATTATACTCTACCGGGGAGGGGGGGGGGGGCACAGTATACTCGTAGTTTTCAGTGCTCTAGGTTACATTATATTAGAGATCTGTTTAAGATTTTTCTTTCAGGTAGCAAAAATGTCTCATGAGTAACATGAATGTTAAGTCATTCCTCACTTTTAGATCCGTAATTTGTCGTAAATAGCCTCTGCACGATTTGTAGAACGCTCACCTAAACCACAAAATCTGTGAATTAGCGAAATGTTTCCCATTTGTTTCTGTACATTGCAACTCGATTTCGAGTAAAGTCTCACTCTAAGAGGATTCTCATCCAACTATTTGCCATCAGAACTTGAAGGCTACAAGTTTATATGCAAGCTACAGTTAAAGCATCCAAAATTTCGTTTTCGACTGAAAAATTCTTTTGTTCGTTGTTTTTATTATTCTTCTGCTTCAGTGAAAAAAGCACAGTAACAGCCCCTCCTGCACTAAATAACAGCACTTTTCACTCAGGCAGATGCACTCGCATATACACCCCTACGGCGGCTGATCCGTTTTTTTCTTTCCGCTAGAATATTGCCGCACTCAAATCAATTACCTGACACGAGTTGTTCGCACCAGAATGAAAGTTACCCTCTGCAGAGTGCTGTATGTTAGTATGAATTTTCGTGGCAGCAAAATTAACTTCCAGACCGTCCCTCGAACTCCAGTTTCTACTATTGACCTGCTTGCTTCACCGATTGAGTTATCCTAACACCCTATACGGTGTTACTCAAACCTTGAGTTGTGGCATTGTCGTCCACGAATGGCACAGATCTGGGTTTAGATCCCGCTCATGCATACTGTTAACGTAAAGTTCATTGTGTGCATCACAAAGACGTCTCAGAAATACACAAACCTATTTAGTTAAATATTTCAGGTTCGACTGAGAGGACAGATATGATTTCGCCAAATGCTCACTTTTCGTTAATATGTTTCGTCTGATAAGTAAACTGAGTTTTTTTTAAAAAAAAAACAAATTTTCCGAGGTACAAATGGATGCATGAAATTAGAACTGAATGGAACAGCTTTTAAGAATGCGAAATAATGGACTGAGATACTTTTTAGAAACTAAATATGATAATCTCATCTTTACGGACACCCAAAAAGATAAACGGGGCAAAGTGGTCACAACATCGGTAATAATACCTCTGTAGGAGATATGAGGGTAGGCACAAAGTTTTAATCATTGCCTCGAAAAAATGAAGTTACGTAAGTAATTGTTTATTTTTCAGACACGTGTCTGTTAGTCCTGGTACTCACTGAATTCCACGCGCAACAATACCGTAGCACGCTGCTAGGGCAGCCAAAGTAAAATGGCGCAGCCAGACTAAAATGGTGCAGCCCATTGATAAATTGTAACGCGGCAATTTTTAATCTGTACCAAGACTGGGGACCGTAACCTGTTGTCTAGAGATAGCGTCTTGGACTAGTAATGAAAATGAATTAGCCGGCCGAAGTGGCCGTGCGGTTAAAGGCGCTGCAGTCTGGAACCGCAAGACCGCTACGGTCGCAGGTTCGAATCCTGCCTCGGGCATGGATGTTTGTGATGTCCTTAGGTTAGTTAGGTTTAACTAGTTCTAAGTTCTAGGGGACTAATGACCTCAGCAGTTGAGTCCCATAGTGCTCAGAGCCATTTTTGAAAACGAATTTCAGTTATATGGTTGTTCTCATCGGATTCGACAATTTTCATCAGAGACAAGAGTATAGTCAGAAGTGCTCCATGGAAGTGTAATAGGACCGTTATTATTTGCTATATACATAAAAGATATGGCGCACAGGGGTGGAAGGAATCTGTGGTAGTTTGCTGATGACGCTGTGGTTGACTATAGGAGGACACAAGATGACGTACACAAAATTTCTAGGTGTTGTGATAAATGTCAGCTAGCTCTAAACGTAGTAAAAAATGTAAGTTATTGCGGATGAGTAGGAAAAACAAACGCGTAATATTCGGATACGGCATTAGTAGTGTCCTGCTTGACACAGTCACGTCGTTTAAATATCAGGGTGTAACGTTTCAAAGCTAAACGAAACGGAGCGAACATGTGAGGATTGTGGTAGGGAAAGCGAATGGTAGACTTCGATTTATTGGGAAAATTTTGGGAAAGTGTGGTTCATTTGTAAAGGAGACCGCTTATAGGACGCTAGTGCGACCTGTTCTTGAGTACTGCTTCAGTTTTTGGGATCCGTACTATAATGGTCGCCCAATCGTTGATATTCCTATATTCGCACTGTATCACTCCAATATACGAAGCTTGTTAGCACTTGATGTAGAGAATTGGGTTGGCGCCATTAAATTGTATTGTAATAGTTGCTGCTGCTGGCTGGTTCACTGCTGTATCTTGATGTTAATGTTGGCTCTATATGTATTCGTCTAGGGGTAAAAAGATGAGGTCCCGTGTTGTTGATGTGCTTGTTGATAAATAATGAACGACAACATAAGTGAACTTCAACTATTTATTGGTATGGTAGCCATCTTAACTCCGCTGACCACCCAAAGACGTTGTCACAGTACAGAGTAATACTTCTCTTACAACATCTTTGCATTGTTTTTCGACATAAGACAATAACATACACACTTTACAAAAGTTCTATCAAGACTGAGCTGACGAGGCTTCTTGCTGCTTGTATTTATAACCTCGTCAAAGAACTACTAAGAAGATGTGGTTTATAAGTCAGGCATCCATCTGTTATCGTAATTTGTGCAAAAAAGTTATTAATTTACATCGAGTGACATAATTTAACAGGTAATTAAAATGACAGACAGATTTGTCAACTTGTCAGAACAATTCTTTGCATACATAAATAAATAACGTGAATTATTAAAAATTACAGTGCTTCTCATTTAAAATAGATGTGTTTACGTGAATAGTGAGTGAAAACAGACCTAGTGAATAAATAGGTTTCACTGGGTAATTTTTATTTAAGGAGATCCAGAATACGTAAGTTGATCAATATTATTCGTATTTCATATTAATTTTTTCAGTTGAATATAGTGTTTTTACATAATGACATCTGCTGTATCAGTGTTCAAGTGATGTTAACTTTTGTGTGGGTCAGTTAATGGGTTGACTGTTTATGTAGACATGTTATGCAATCATTGCAAACATACACAATTAGTTTTCTATTATCATAATTGCTAGTTAAACTGGTTAAATTAGGAGGGTATCGCATACTTCGTTATAATAAAGCCTTTAATAGGTTCCGTTACAGTACCAAGTCGGATTAAAAGAAGAGAGAGAACAAGTTCAATGGCGGGCTGCTAGGTTTGTTACCGGTATGTTCGAACACTTTTCGAGGAACACTAATGAGAAAATTTAGAGAAGCGGCATCTGAAGCTGAATGAAGAGCGATTTTAATGCCGACAACATACATTTCGCGGAAGGACCAAGAAGATATCATACGAGAAATTAGGTGGCATATAGATAGTCGTTTTCCCTCGTTTTATTTACGAGTAGAACGGCAAAGGAAATGACTAGTAGTTGTACAGGGCACAATTCGCCACGCATGGTGGCTTGCGGAGTATGTACGTAGATGTAGATGTAGATGTAGTTGTAGTTGTAGTTGTAAAACGTCATGCGTACCGGGTTCGAATCCAACCCCTCCCTAAATTCTGGATAAAAATCATTAACAATGGTGACCACAGTCTCGTTCTGTTTGTCAGACAGGGTGGAGGATTTCCCGAGAAATCCTTTATTTGGAGGGGTTTTAACTATCTCTGTTGCCCTTTGATTTGATTTTTGAAGACCTCGGCCAACATGGATTTGCTGTATTATTGAAGGAACAAGGACGCGCGCAGTCCCGGTGGAGTCGTGATCGGTGACCTCTATCAGCGTGCGGCCACAGGGGTCAGAAATTATGGATGGCGTTGTCGGGGAAAGAGGAGAGAAGAGAACAGAAGCGGGGCGGGGTTAGAGGCGACTACCTGCCGCCGGTTGCCCGGCCAGAGCAGTGGGAGGGCTGCCACAAGCTAATTGGGCCCCGCGCGTTTGATCCCGCGACCGCACGAAATACAATCACAGCGCCTCCGATATTGGGCCGCGCCGTCTGTTGTACAGCGGACTTCAATAAAGCGCATTGCTGCCCACCAGCGGACGCGTTCCGTCTCGCTGGGCACAGTTCCCCAGTTGCTGCCACACACATATTCCTGCTCAACATTTCACCGCTAATAATGTGCCGGTACTTCTGGATGACTGTTTCCGACAGCCACGAGAGAGCTTATTGCAGTAATAAATGTGTTCTGAAGCCCCACGTTTGCGTTGTCGTGTTTAGAGCTCCCAGCGCACTGTGCTTACTAAGAAATGATGCCATCACTGTTAGTGCGAGGGGGTGCTCAAAACTAATGCCTCTGTATATTTCATTATGAAAACTCTTAATACTTTTTTAAATAAAACAAACGTTATTAACGTTCTACATATGTTTTCATGTCTACATATTTTCTGCCGTCTTCCGCTAGAGGGATCCGAATTGTTGCGTGTAACAATATCGGTGCTTGAAAACCAGCGTCCTGTCATCGAGTTTTGAATTCAGAGAGATCGTACCCGCGTGGAGCACCCTCTCTTTCAGCATGACAATGCCACACCATGCACGAGCGCTGCGACATCTCCAGTAATCTACTTATATGGATATGGTGCCTGTTCTTTCTGACATGTACGAAAGAACAGACACCATTTATGACCTGCAGCCGTCTAGAACGAAATGAGTATTAATTTAATACCTTCAGCTGCTGACGGGCGTTGATATATATCAACGGGGACAGGTGAAAATGGGTGCCCCGACCAGGACTCGAATCCGTGATCTCCTGCTTACATGGCAGACGCTCTATCCATCTGAGCCACCGAGGGCACAGAGGACAGCGCGACTGCAGGGACTATCTCGCGCACGCCTCCCGCGAGACCCACATTCTCACCTTGTATGCCCACACACTACATTCGTAGTGTCCCACCCCAACACACTCATTACTCGTGGAAGACATTTTTACTAAGTCCCGTAAGAGTTCGGGTAATATGTGTGCATATGCACAGACGGAGGAGGTCATGGCCGGTGTTGCCAGAACTATATACTTATATGGATATGGTGCCTGTTCTTTCGGACATGTTAGCAGCTGAAGGTATTAAATTAATTCTCATCTCATTTCAACGCCGTAGGTGCACTGTCTTAGATCGTCCTCCATACAGTCCCGATTTGGCCCCATCCTATTTTCATCTGTTTCCAAAACTTAAAGAACGCCTTCGACGACTTCACTTTGTTAGTGATGGAGTGATGCGACCAGAGGTGTGGTTGCGGCTCCGTCATTAAAATAAAACATTCTACAATGATGGTATCAACAAACTGGTAATGCGCGGCGAGAAAATCACTTGTCATGCATCTTCGTCTACAACAAATAAGAATGTCATGCAAAGGTACATTTGATAGTACCGTCTATTAAACTTTGTTCCCATTCCATTCACAGATCGATCATGGGAAGAATAATTGATTTCTAATATTGTCAGTCTTAAGGCCTGGAGGTAGCTGTTTTTTAAGTAATCGTTATAAATATTTTAACATACAGCCACTAATATTAGGAACGTATTCCACAACAACACATTTTGGGAGTCAAGCTTCCATCTTCCGGCTGTCTAAGTTAATCCTACAGTGAAGTGCATTTTATGAAGGATTAACTGAGACATCCAGATGATGGCAGCTCGACCCCTGAAATGCGCTGCTGTGGATTATGTTCCTAATATTGATGGCTGTATGCTTAAGTATTTCTAAGAAATAACTAATTACAAGGGATACTTATGAAGTTTTAACTATCAAAAATGTTAGTAAGAACTTGAAATATGGCGATGATGATAGTCCTTCTCTACATATTTACTTTCAGTACGACACATCTTTCCCAACGACAGATGACTTGGTGGAGCCCTTGGTTGTAGAACTTCGTACAAGGAAAGACAGGTTGGGGTGAGGCAAAATATGGTATCCCAAGGAAACAGCTGTTTAGCGCCCTCAGCCAAAAATCATCATCATAAATAAGCAGAATGAGTGATTAACTGCTGTACATAATGAGCAGCGAAGTTGTCGTGAAAGAAAAACGCACCCGGATAGGTTTTTCGCGATGCTTCGTGTTCACGGCCTCCCGTAACATCGTCAGAGGATTTTGGAAGTATGCTCCTGTGCCGGTTTGACCCTTAAGAGAACAACCTGTTAATGCTGCACCACCACAGTCTCAAAATACAGTCAGCAGCACCTTGCCCGATGATGGTCGATTGCTCGCCTTTTTCGGCGGTGGTGAATTCACATGTTTCCAGTGCTTGCTTTGCTCCTTTGTCTCGGGGTCACATTGGTACACTCAGCATTCGTCCAGGGTGAACAGGTAGCTGACGAACTCATCTGGATGCACCTGCCACAGCTGCAACATTATACGTAGTTGCCGCCCACATATGACGGCCTTTTGTAACGAGTGCGAGAAATCCCAGAATCGAGTGGGCGGCCTTTGAAATGTTGAAAATGTCTTATAATACGTTAAAAACTGATTTTAACTTCTTGCACTGCTGCCTCGAGTGTAATACTACGCTCTACTACTTTCTTTGCGGTTCCCGGATCTTAACAGAGAGATAGTCTGCCACTTCGGTCTTCGTCGTTCAGACTTACCTGACCACACTTTCTGCGCCTATGTGTCACTTTATGCTGCACTAATGCAGTACACGTCCACCAACCCAACAGGGATTGTTGCAAAGTTGTTCCCCTTCATTACAACTTCATCAGTGGGCCATTCCATTTTGTTTTAGCTCCTCTAGCTTCGTGCTGCAGCACAGAGGGTGCACAGGTTCAACATTTACTGACAGTATCAGTTCCTCAAACATTCAATATGCTGAAGTAACGTCGCACCATCAGTTTAAGATGTTGAACACCCAAAGGAATCATATGCTGCAATTACATTAGCTACTGTTTGCAAGCCACATAAAACAACGATAAAGAGTGAATGGATCCGAGAGGGATGAAATAAATGAAGCGACTGGTCATGTCAATTTACTGACGGCCATGGACTCGAAAGATTTCATAAATTATTTTCAGATGAGTCCTGCATCACACGACGAGCTATGAATGTTAATACGATATAAAATGAGAGCAAAACACATTTATGAGAGAGGATAAGGAATAACTGAGATTTCTGGCGACAGGCAGGTCATCCGAATGCTCGAAGATTCGTTCTGTAATAACAGCAAACACAGTTAGTAAAATATGGAAACGTGAAGCAATTACATTTGCCTGGCAACGTTAAGGCAATTGACGTATCACTTTTTTTTACGGTTTGTGATAATTTGGTTAAACTGATAAGCATTTCGCGGACATCTTAATGGTCATTGCAGATATGTGACGTATTTTTCGAAGTGAAAGCGTTTTCCAAACTGCAGTATGTATGATAATTCACCAACCTATATCGGTACCCATATCTGCAACGTAATAAAATACCGGTAAGCAGTATCATAGAGAATCGAAAGGCTCTGATATGTCTCCGGGGAGCTGAAGCCAACTGAAGAAGGTTCGTCGGCTGGACTCTTTGTTCTGTAGTGCTCGTAAGAGCAACGAGCGTCAGCTCCGCCTCTTCATTAAAATATAGATTATCCGATGGGAGACTGGCGGTGGCCGGATGTGATTTCCCAGCGGCGGATATCGGACGGGCCTGGGCTGGCCCTGCGGGAGGGGAGCGAAGCACTCGGGCGCACAGATCGGCCACATCACGCGGATGGAAGAAGCAGGAGCTTCTGCCCTTTCCTTATTTTGATGTGTGTTTCGAAGTAAACTGCTTTGGAAACACGAGGAAACAAACAAAGGGAAAGAAATCAGTTTACACATCCCGAGGCTTCCAGATGTAGTGGATGCCCCGCATGACATGTTTCACAAACAGTTCTTCATATCAAAAACAAAATTTCTGACGAGTGGCAGTTTACGCGAAGACACTATGTAATGGTTCAGATATCGATAGCGCTATTATGTATCGAACACTGCCGTTACCCATCTCTGCTGGACCTACGATCACAGCTGACCAGGCGACATCCTTTCAGCTGGTGGATGGGGGGGGGGGGGGGGGCAGAGGAGAGCTTTTGGTTCCTGCAGAAATGTAGCGTAAGCAGTCAGTCTGTGGGGTCTGCTCATGGAGTGAGCTAGTACGAGTTTCGAGCGCGGAAAAAGTTGGCGCAAATAGGGGCGTGAAGTATTTATTTTATTATTAATATTGTTCAATGTGAATCAGAATATTTTCCTTTACAGCCACCGAACGGAATATTAAAGGGGAGTGGCTAACTGCACTCAAACTGTGAATAATGTGAGCTCTGAATGGACTTTAGCTCGACGTAGTGACCCTTTCATGAACTCTAGACATGATAAACTCAGTGTTAGTAATAAACTGTTCAATATCAAGATCACTTGGTATCATAGTATGTCCACCGAGTCAGTTATATTGACAGTAACAGTTTGAGAGGATATGTATATCATAGGCAGACGGTTATGGAAGTTGCAATAGTGATACGTTTACCTCGGGAGTAAGTCGTCCCGACACGCTGTCTTCAAATTGTCTGATGCAGAATTAGTACGACAGCAAACAAGAGGTCTAGCAGACGAAAAGTTTGTAAAAAATGGTCAAACGACCGTGCCACTTATAAGTACGTACTTTATTGTAAGGCCAGATATCGTTGCCTCTTCATCTTACGAGCTAGTTTTTATAACAGAATTATGTAAAAAATGTAAGTAGTCGAGGGCTCTTGAAAGGAAAAATGCAGGTATGGCAATATTTGCAATGAAACATTATGCTGAAAGAGACGGAGAGTTTATGACCAAGATCGGCTGTTGGGAGCAATTTCTGCCCCTTTATTGATGGTTGAGGTGGCAATCAAGCTGTGGCGCCAGTGTGAGCTACATTTAGCGCACTTTCTATCTGTTTTAGCATCTAGTTTCACAGCAAACTTTAACAAGAACTCCATCACTGTAATCGTCTTTCCAGGATTTGTAGGGACTTGGATGCATTAAAAGGAATTATAGATGCTCAGTATGACAGTGAATAAAGTTGTGGGTGTCGTAGTGTATTAGTAGAGTCTGTGTTAAGTGGGTCACCCCGCAAGTTGGCGGTGACACAGTGTCCCGCCCGACACTGATGAATTGATACTGATGCACTGCAAATACTTTCAAATACAAGTCATTCACATAAAAATTGAAGCACTACTTTTGTCCCTGTAGATGATTTTATCATGATCGTTTGAAGGTTATGATTCTACCGAGATCGTTTTCGGTCCAGTTTTGTTCACTATATTCACAAAAAGCCAAATATGATGCTTCAGTTTGGAATATATAACTCTGGTATGGCAGAACTTTCCGCGTTAATTATTACTATCTTCCGAATTGTATGTGACTGTGCAGTATTACGAGAGAAAAAGTATTATCACAACAGATGCATTATTTATCACAGATGTCGCGATTGGTTGAACGAAGTTTTGAGAAACCATTTTAATAATATTTTGCCACTGTCGATCATTCATTCAAGATGATGTGAAATGAGTAGTTAGTGCAAAACTGTAAAGTAATCATTTTTAACCTAATAAGGAACAACAGCGGTTGTACCCGTAGTTAATTTTTTAATAAAAAATTGTCCATATGGCAATAAATTTTAATTTTGGTTACCGGTTTCGATACATAAGATCATCCTCAGGAGAACGCTCTGAATTATATAATGTTTATGATGGGTAATGTATAACAAACACTTATCCATCGTAAAAACTAACATAAAAACAACGTTAAATGCCATATAAAATGACGTGTTGCACAGATAACGAGAGGAGCCAGAGCACGGAACCGTAGTGTGATAGTGACTGGTACCTCTCACGAGCTCCTGACTAGGAAGCAAATGTTTGCATAACAAAAGGAATGCTCCACCCACCTTTCCTCACGTGACCCGGAATAAAAACGATAAAAAGCCATAAGTAGCGTGTCTGTAAATAGAAAAAAGTCACAGTCTACACGAAAACGTCATACTGGGCCTTCCAATCTACTATTATGTTTAAAACCCCAATAGCAACAGCTAGAGTATTAAACACTGCCCTCTGTAGTGTAATTGATGGAGCTATTAGTCTGTGTATATGTCGCCGCGTTACTAGCACAGAAAATCCACTCAGCTTAGCAAAAATTATTATGCATAAAACTCCAACGGTCGACACACAGATCACATCAGCTTATACTGTCGTCCCGTGTGTAACTTCTCCCGCTGACGGGCCAGTGTAGCGATCTCTGCTTTACAATATAGGGCGTTATCCAGTTTGTAGTCACAACCTGTCCACTTACATACTTAAACAGTCTACTTAATAAAATTACCAAAAACAATTTGAAACGTATTACAGTAAAATATAGTAACTGCTCGAACGAAATATGTCATGCAGTTATTCGCACTGTTAGGTTGTTCAAATTGCTCTGAGCACTATGGGACTCAACATCTGAGGTCATCAGTCCCCTAGACTTAGAACTACTTAAACCTAACTAAGCTAAGGACAGCACACACATCCATGCCCGAGGCAGGATTCGAACCTGCGACCGTAGCAGCAGCGCGGTTCCGGACTGATGCGCCTAGAACCGCTCGGCCACAACGGCCGGCTGTTAGGTTGTGTTTAGGTCGTAGCTCCAGGTGTAAATGGCAAGAAAAGTCGATTGTGTTGATCAAAAAATATTTATGCACGACAGAACGGTGACATGGAAATGCAAATAAGCTTGCGTTTTCTTCGTAAAAGTACATACACTGATTTTATTCCTGCCGTATAAGCGACGTCAGCGGCATCTTGGACTGACAGCTGTGAACAACAGATGTTCATTCGACCAGTCAGTTGTGAATGGGCAGTGTTAAGTAGGGGGCGTGCGGCATTAGTGTGTCAACGTTGTTGTGTCAGAAACCACAGTGGGCTAACATATCATAATGAAGTATTCAAGACATTTTCCAGAATATTTTGAAGAAGAGAAAAGTGCTTGGAAAGTTTGTCCCACACACCGTAACTTTCGAAAAAAAGTGACAACTAGTTGACGCCTGTCGCGACTTAATTGAAATGCAAAAAGCGGACAATTCTTTTCTGGAAAAAATCATCATGAGTGATAAGACGTAGTGTTATTAATACGAACTTACCACAAAACAAGAAAGTACCGAACGGGCTTTTGATGCTTTGCCAAGTCCGAAGAAGGTGCTAATATCAGGTGAGCGTTGAACATCATCACAAACAAGGACTTTTCTGATAGTTTCGCATAGAATGAACGTTCTGTACATTGTACTTAAAATAAGGACTGGGGGAGACTATGAAGAACATCTGAAGCATTAAAACCACCATGGTATCTTTTCTCTAATTGTTATTAATAAGTACTACCTAAACTCATTTAAGGCATACTGTGATGAAATATAATAATGGCTGCAATGAAACACGCAGTGTTTCGATAACGAACAATTCCGAGTGTTATAATATTTGCTCGTATCTATTCCTTGCAAATCTAATGGAAATATTATCTCGTTATAGAAGCTTGCTATTGTGTGTACACATCCGACATTAAGAATGTAGTTAAAACTATATTGCTTTAAGTTTACTATACTATTTACGTTACAAAATATGTTAAAATGTAAAATGTAAAAATCAGAAATACAAATAAAAATATATGGTTTTTATTAAAATACAAAATTTGAAAATGGGCGCATCTTTCCATGGAAATTTCTAAGCATCTGTGTAGTCTTATTACCAATTTATGAACTTTATTTCCATCTGCGGGGCGACCGTTTCTATCCTGCTTAACATATTCGCTGCTCAACAGAAACGACTTTTCGTGCCAGTTACCGTGACAACCTAATAGGTCGGATAACTACACGACAGATGGCAATATGTAGTTGGAGCCGCTATTATTACCTGGTTTATTGCAAACAGCTTCAGTAAGCGGTACCGAATGTCTGGCTACCAGAACAGTTGTATGCTTGAGGTATGTTCGAAACAATTTTTGTCTGCCACGAAATGTAAATTTTAATGACTGCCGATCACATACTATTGAGACTGGTGTACCTCGAACACCAGTACATGGAGCTATGTCACCTTCAGATTTTGCATAGAAGACATCATCGCCGAAATGATTAATCTGTATCCGATACCACTTCCACTACTGTCACTGCCGGCCGCGGTGGCCGAGCGGTTCTCGACGCTCCAGTCCGGAACCGCGCTGCTGCTACGGTCGCAGGTTCGAATCCTGCCTCGGGAATGGATGTGTGTGATGTCCTTAGGTTTAAGTAGTTCTAAGTGTAGGGGACTGGTGACCTCAGATGTTGAGTCCCATAGCGCTCAGAGCCACTACTGTCACTGATTGGATTAGGGACAAATGGATCTTCATGACGAGCAGTATTGCATTAAGAATAGCACTACTTCAACGAACATTTCCCTGGCGTGTACATCACTCCTAGCTGTACCCGAAAAGGCGTTGTTTGTCCTCAGTGCTGATGACATACCATTAACGCCAGGTGTTCAGATTCATATTGCAAACATAATGGTTACCTATGTCTGTCCATTGAGCATGGCTATGTGTCCGTGGGTGAAGGCTCACCAGATGTGCTCGACACGAGCTAACGGTGGTCAGTGATGAGCATTCGTGCAGTTGACTGCATCGATGTGGGATGAGGGAACTAACTTTCATCGACGTCGTCTGACAAATTTCTGCGTCCCGTTGCATCTAATTAAAACTCCCCGTTTTATTTTGCGAGCGAGTATAGCAGAGAAGCGTTCTCATCTTGTGCGCCTCGTCACCGACACGCGCTTTTTGGACGCTTGCGCCTCGCTGGCTGTTCTAAACTTGTCTCCCTGCTGCAATCCCCGGGGAAGTGCGTGCGAGTTGCACCGCCGTCACTTGTGAGCTGTGCGGCGCGTCGACAAAAAAAGAGCAACTCGATTATAAGCCGTGACGAGGGCAAATAAATTAGCCGCCACTAATACTGCGAGCGTCCGCCGCGCGATCCCTCCCCATGCATATATTTGTTTTCTACGTCATCGGCGGCGCGGACAGCACGCCCGGCGGGCCGGCATTTGCATACATACACCACGCGCCGTGGCCTTTCTTACGGCGATGCAATAATTTACCTTTAAACAGCTTTCTGCCCTCGCAGAGCGCGGGAGGGTGAGAGTAACTAACGACCAGCCATCTCCCCGGCCACAGCGACCCTCGCCGGACCAGAATATCGCTCGCCCGCGCGCCGCTGACGTCACCGCAGTCCTGCGAGGGCGGGGCTGTCACACACCTCCGCCATGGACCGGACTGCTGCGTGATCTTCTCTGTGTTCTTTTTCCTCACTTCGCCACGTCGTGAGCAAATGAGCCTCGATAGCGAAAAATCCCTTGCTCAGCAGTAACAACTCCTCTACATTTCACATTTACTAATGGCAACGAAACCAGTACTGCCCGACGACATCCTATTCCTTCATGTCCACCGAGCCAATATACACTACTGGCCGTTAATATTGCTACACTACGAAGATGACGTGCTACAGATGCGAAATTTAACCGACAGGAAGAAGGTGCTGTGATATGCAAATGATTAGCTTTTCAGAGCATTCACACAAGGTTGGCGCCGGGGCGACACCTACAACGTGCTGACATGAGGAAAGTTTCCAACCGATTTCTCACACACAAACAGCAGTTGGCCGTCATTGCCTGGTGAAACATTGTTGTGATGCCTCGTGTAAGAAGGAGAAATGCGTACCATCACGTTTCCGACTTTGATAAGGTAGGATTATACCATATCGCGATTGCGGTGTATCGTATCGCGACATTGCTGCTCGCGTTGGTCGAGATACAATGACTGTTAACAGAATATATGGAATCGGTGGGTTCAGGAGGGTAAGACACGCTGTGCTGGATCCCAACGGCCTCGTCGAGATGACAGGCATCTTATCCGCATGGCTGTAACGGATCGTGCAGCCACGTCTCGATCCCTGAGACAACAGATGGGGACGTTTGCAAGACAACAACCATCTGCACGAACAGTTCGACGACGTTTGCAGCAGCATGGACTATCAGCTCGGAGACCATGGCTGCGGTTACCTTTGACGCTGCGTCACAGACAGGAGCGCCTGCGATGGTGTACTCAACGACGAACCTGGGTGCACGAATGGCAAAACGTCATTTTTTCGGATGAATCCAGGTTCTGTTTACAGCATCATGATGGTCGCACCCGTGTTTGGCGACATCGCGGTGAACGCACATTAGAAGCGTGTATTCGTCATCGCCATACTGGCGTGTCACCCGGCGTGATGGTATTGGGTGCCATTGGTTACACGTCTCTGTTACCTCTTGTTCGCATTGACGGCACTTTGAACAGTGGACGTTACATGTCAGATGTGATACGACCCGTGGCTCTACCCTTCATTCGATCCCTGCGAAACCCTACATTTCAGCAGGATAATGCACGACCGCATGTTGCAGTTCCTGTACGGGCCTTTCTGGATACAGAAAATGTTCGACTGCTGCCCTGGCCAGCACATTCTCCAGATCTCTCACCAATTGAAAACGTCTAGTCAATGGTGGCCGAACAACAGGCTCGTCACAATACACCAGTCACTACTCTTGATGAACTGTGCTATCGAGTTGAAGCTGCATGGACAGCTAGCTGTACCTGTACACGCCATCCAAGCTCTGTGTGACTCAATGCCCAGGCGTATCAAGGCCGTTATTACGGCCAGAGGTGGTTGTTCTGGGTACTGATTTCTCAGGAACTATGCACCCAAATTGGGTGAAAATGTAATCACATGTCAGTTCTAGTATAATATATTTGTCCAATGAATACCCGTTTATCATCTACATTTCTTCTTGACGTAGCAGTTTTAATGGCCAGTAGTGTACAATAACTCACACAATAACTGTGAGCCTACAACCCTCTTGTGTAACATTTCTCTAATATTTTAAATACGACAAAAAGTCGTATGAGGTTTTCGACCATATTGATACTTATAAAAATTATAATCAGTGAAACCTATAAGCCTTGGTTATAATTTTTTATAAATTGCTCTAGTATAGTAAGAATGATACACTGATGTCAGAAAACACTACGACCTCCACCCATTACCAGACAGCGCTTGGTGACGTTAAGGGCACATCACGCAGTGAGGAAATTATACTGGGTGATTCACCTGGCCATACTGCTCAGTTTTATGCAGCCTGCAACGCCTTAAAACACTACGTGCAAGATTTTCATGTTGTCTCGCTCACTACGCGCTAACTGTCAGTCCCACAGAAAAAAATGAACAGGACATTTTTGTAGAAAATTTAATGTGGTTTAATTTTGCACTGCGATACGTTTTCGCTGGAGACCATGATTTACGAATTATTCAAGAAAAACGCGTTTGAAGGTCACGTTTGTACGATTTTGTTGAATAATTCGAAAACTATAGCCTGTAGCGAAAACATATACCAATACATCTACATCCATACTCCACAAGCCACCTGACGGTGTGTGGCGTAGAGTACCCTGAGTACCTCTATTGGTTCTACCTTCTATTCCAGTCTCGTATTGTTCGTGGAAAGAAGGACTGTCGGTATGCTTCTGTGTGGGCTCTAATCTCTCTGATTTTATCCTCATGGTCTCTTCGCGAGATATACGTAGGAGGGAGCAATATACTGCTTGACTCTTCGGTGAAGGTATGTTCTCGAAACTTTAACAAAAGCCCGTACCGAGCTACTGAGCGTCTCTCCTGCAGAGTCTTCCACTGGAGTTTATCTATCATCTCTGTAACGCTTTCGCGATTACTAAATGATCCTGTAACGAAGCGCGCTGCTCTCCGTTGGATCTTCTCTATCTCTTCTATCAACCCTATCTGGTACGGATCCCACACTGTTGAGCAGTATTCAAGCATTGAGCGAACAAGCGTACTGTAACCTATTTCCTTTGTTTTGGGATTGCATTTCCTTAGGATTCTTCCAATGAATCTCAGTCTGGCATCTGCTTTACCGACGATCAACTTTGTATGATCATTCCATTTTAAATCACTCCTAATGTGTCAGTTAGACCGTCAGCGAGAGCGCATCGCTAGCTCCTGCTACTACTAAGGCGAGTACACCGTTTGCTTCTTACATATTTTACAAACAGCAGCGACTTATTTTCAGTTATCTGTGTAATTACTAGTTTATTTTTGTAATTTCTTGCGTGTTCGAGTGCTTACTAGGTAGAACCTTTTATTTCAATAACAGTGTAGTGTACAGTACCGCCATTGCTATCGACCGTTGTATCGACTCTCGTATCGTGCAGGCTTGTATGTTTGGTTAGAGCAGCTCAGTCAGTGTCAGTTAGACAGTCAGCGAGAGCGCATCGCTAGCTCCTGCTACTACTAAGGCGAGTACACCGTTTGCTTCTTACATATTTTACAAACAGCAGCGACTTATTTTCAGTTATCTGTGTAATTACTAGTTTATTTTTGTAATTTCTTGCGTGTTCGAGTGCTTACTAGGTAGAACCTTTTATTTCAATAACAGTGTAGTGTACAGTACCGCCATTGCTATCGACCGTTGTATCGACTCTCGTATCGTGCAGGCTTGTATGTTTGGTTAGAGCAGCTCAGTCAGTGTCAGTTAGACCGTCAGCGAGAGCGCATCGCTAGCTCCTGCTACTACTAAGGCGAGTACACCGTTTGCTTCTTACATATTTTACAAACAGCAGCGACTTATTTTCAGTTATCTGTGTAATTACTAGTTTATTTTTGTAATTTCTTGCGTGTTCGAGTGCTTACTAGGTAGAACCTTTTATTTCAATAACAGTGTTTTTGTACTTATTTGCTGCGCTTAGCTTTTAAATAGTTTTTCTGGGAAAACCTAGCGTAGTTTTCGCGTCTCGTATTTCAGTGAGTGTTTCTTGATTATCAGAGTAGCTCATCAGAAGATTATCTTGGGAATTTGTCACCGTATAGAGTAGGGTAAACATAGTCATGTGTAGGGACTGTGGTTGTTGTGAGCGGACGCAAGGAGAATTGGCCACTCTTCGGGGACAGGTGGAGGCTTTGTCTGTTAGGCTCATCGAGCTCGAGGCGCAGGCGTCGGCTCGTAGTGGCGTTGGGGCAACTGTGGTGAGACCTATGCCTACTTCGGTGGCCTTGGAATCACATGGAACCCCTGATGTCGCTGCGTCTTCCGGCAGTGAGCATCTTACCGGTCAGCCATCACTCCAGGGTGAATGGCGGACAGTGGTGGGCTCGCGCGTGCCTGGCCGAAAGGCGAAGGTGGGATCTGGCCGCGTGGCGGCTGCCTTACCCCTTTCCAACAGGTACGGGGTGCTTCCTAGTGGTGATGACATCGTTTCCGAGCCACCACAGGATGCCTCGCCTGTTGGGCCAGTGGCCGATTCTCCGGCAAGGTCCCGACAGTCACAGAGGGCGGGCCTATTAGTTATAGGGAGCTCCAACGTTAGGCGGGTTATGGAGCCCCTCAGGAAAATAGCGGGTAGGTCGGGGAAGAATGCCAGTGTGCACTCGGTGTGCTTGCCGGGGGGTCTCGTCCGTAATGTGGAGGAGGCCCTTCCGGCAGCTATTGAACGCACTGGGTGTGACCGGCTGCAGATAGTAGCACATGTCGGAACGAATGACGCCTGCCGCTTGGGTTCTGAGGCCATCCTTGGTTCCTTCCGGCGGCTGGCTGATTTGGTGAAGACAACCAGCATCGCACGCGGAGTGCAAGCTGAGCTTAATATCTGCAGCATAGTGCCCAGAGTCGATCGCGGTCCTCTGGTTTGGAGCCGTGTGGAGGGTCTAAACCAGAGGCTCAGACGACTCTGCGACTATAATGGTTGCAAATTCATCGACCTCCGTTATTGGGTGGAGAACTGTAGGGCCCCCCTAGACAGGTCAGGCGTGCACTACACACCGGAAGCAGCTACTAGGGTAGCAGAGTACGTGTGGCGTGCACACGGGGGTTTTTTAGGTTAGAGGGACCCCCCCTTGGGCGAAACGATAAAATACCTGACGGCTTACCAGAGAGAACATTATCATCGTTGATAAAGAACGTCCGTCCTCAGAGACCAAAAACAGGAAAAGTTAACGTAATATTGGTAAACTGCAGGAGTATCCAGGGCAAGGTTCCTGAATTAGTATCTCTTATTGAAGGAAATAGTGCGCATATAGTATTAGGAACGGAAAGTTGGTTAAAACCGGAAGTGAACAGTAACGAAATCCTAGACACAGAATGGATTATATACCGCAAGGATAGGATAAACGCCAATGGTGGAGGAGTATTTATAGCAGTAAAGAATTCAATAATATCCAGTGAAGTTATTAGCGAATGCGAATGTGAAATAATCTGGGTTAAGTTAAGTATCAAAGGTGGGTCAGATATGATAGTCGGATGCTTCTATAGGCCACCTGCATCAGCAACCGTAGTAGTTGAGCGCCTCAGAGAGAACCTGCAGAACGTCGTGAAGAAGTTTCGTGATCATACTATTGTAATAGGGGGAGACTTCAATCTACCAGGTATAGAATGGGATAGTCACACAATCAGAACTGGAGCCAGGGACAGAGACTCTTGTGACATTATCCTGACTGCCTTGTCCGAGAATTACTTCGAGCAGATAGTTAGAGAACCAACTCGTGAAGCTAACGTTTTAGACCTCATAGCAACAAATAGACCGGAACTTTTCGACTCCGTGAATGTAGAAGAGGGTATCAGTGATCATAAGTCAGTGGTTGCATCAATGACTACAAGTGTAATAAGAAATGCCAAGAAAGGAAGGAAAATCTATTTGCTTAACAAGAGTGATAGGGCACAAATCGCAGAATATCTGAGTGACCACCATCAAACGTTCATTTCTGAGGAAGAGGATGTGGAACAAAAATGGAAAAAATTCAGAAACATCGTCCAGTACGCCTTAGATAAGTTCGTACCGACTAAGGTCCAAAGCGAGGGGAAAGATCCACCGTGGTATAACAATCATGTACGAAAGGTACTACGGAAACAAAGAAAGCTTCACCATAGGTTTAAGAGTAGTCGAATCATAGCTGATAAGGAAAAGCTGAACGAAGCGAAAAAGAGCGTAAAGAGAGCAATGAGAGAAGCATTCAACGAATTCGAACATAAAACATTGGCAAACAATCTAAACAAGAACCCTAAAAAGTTTTGGTCATATGTAAAATCGGTAAGCGGATCTAAATCCCCTATTCAGTCACTCGTTGACCACGATGGCACCGAAACAGAGGACGACCGAAGAAAGGCAGAAATACTGAATTCAGTGTTCCGAAACTGTTTCACTGCGGAAAATCGTAACACGGTCCCTGACTTCAGCCGTCGCACGGACGCCAAAATGGAAAATATTGAAATAAACGATATCGGAATTGAAAAACAACTGCTATCACTTAGTAGCGGAAAAGCATCCGGACCAGACGAGATACCCTTAAGATTCTACAGTGATTATGCTAAAGAACTTGCCCCCTTTCTATCAGCAATTTATCGTAGATCTCTGGAAGAACGTAAAGTACCTAGCGACTGGAAGAAAGCACAGGTCGTTCCCATTTTCAAGAAGGGTCATAAATCAGATGCGAATAATTATAGGCCTATTTCACTTACGTCAATCTGTTGTAGAATAATGGAACATGTTTTGTGTTCTCGTATTATGACGTTCTTAGATAATACAAATCTCCTTCATCATAACCAACATGGATTCCGCAAACAGAGATCATGTGAAACCCAGCTCGCCCTATTTGCCCAAGAAATTCACAGTGCCGTAGACACTGGCGAGCAGATTGATGCCGTATTCCTGGACTTCAGGAAGGCATTTGATACGGTTCCGCACTTACGTTTAGTGAAAAAAATACGTGCTTACGGAATATCGGACCAGGTTTGTGATTGGATTCAGGATTTCCTAGAAGAAAGAACACAACATGTCATTCTTAACGGTTCAAAATCTGCAGATGTAGAGGTAATTTCGGGAGTACCGCAAGGAAGCGTGATAGGACCTTTATTGTTTACAATATACATAAATGACTTAGTTGACAACATCGGTAGCTCCGTGAGGCTATTTGCAGATGACACGGTTGTCTACAAGAAAATAGCAACATCAGAAGACTCGTACGTACTCCAGGAAGACCTGCAGAGGATTAATGAATGGTGCGACAGCTGGCAGCTTTCCCTAAATGTAGATAAATGTAATATAATGCGCATACATAGGGGCAGAAATCCATTCCAGTACGATTATGCCATAGGTGGTAAATCATTGGAAGCGGTAACGACCGTAAAATACTTAGGAGTTACTATCCGGAGCGATCTGAAGTGGAATGATCACATAAAACAAATAGTGGGAAAAGCAGGCGCCAGGTTGAGATTCATAGGAAGAATTCTAAGAAAATGTGACTCATCGACGAAAGAAGTAGCTTACAAAACGCTTGTTCGTCCGATTCTTGAGTATTGCTCATCAGTATGGGACCCTTACCAGGTTGGATTAATAGAAGAGATAGACATGATCCAGCGAAAAGCAGCGCGATTCGTCATGGGGACATTTAGTCAGCGCGAGAGCGTTACGGAGATGCTGAACAAGCTCCAGTGGCAGACACTTCAAGAAAGGCGTTACGCAATACGGAGAGGTTTATTATCGAAATTACGAGAGAGCACATTCCGGGAAGAGATGGGCAACATATTACTACCGCCCACATATATCTCGCGTAATGATCACAACGAAAAGATCCGAGAAATTAGAGCAAATACGGAGACTTACAAGCAGTCGTTCTTCCCACGCACAATTCGTGAATGGAACAGGGAAGGGGGGATCAGATAGTGGTACAATAAGTACCCTCCGCCACACACCGTAAGGTGGCTCGCGGAGTATAGATGTAGATGTAGATGTAATGCCTACTCCCAGATAATTTATGGAATTAACTGCTTCCAGTTGCTGACCTGCTATATTGCAGCTAAATGATAAAGGATCTTTCTTTCTATGTATTCTGAGCACATTACGCTTGTCTACATTGAGATTCAATTGCCATTCCCTGCACCATGAGTCAATTCGTTGCAGATCCTTCTGCATTTCAGAACAATTGTCCACTGTTACAACCTCTCGATATTCTACAGCATCATCCGGAAAAAGCCTCAGTGAACTTCCGATGCTATCCACAAGGTCATTTATGTATATTGTGAATAGCAACGGTCCTACGACACTCCCCTGCGGCACACCTGAAATCACTCTTACTTCGGAAAACTTCTCTCCATTGAGAATGACATGCTGCGTTCTGTTATCTAGGAACTCTTCAATACAATCACACAATTGGTCTGATAGCCCGTATGTTCTTACTTTGTTCATTAAACGACTGTGGGGAACTGTATCAAACACTAAATTTCCTACAAAAAGGTCCTCTTCATATTTTCTATAGAACTAATAGTTTGTGCATAGCAAGCGAGAGATCATGAAAATCTTGCACGTTATTTTTGAACAAATTGCAGGCTGCATAAAACCCATAGACAGGGGCAGCTGAATCGCCCTGAATATGAATAGCTTGACGACTGGGGAATCATTCCAGCGATGATACAGACCTTAAAACAGGATATCCACTGACACAAGTGGCGGACTGGTACGGCCCATGGCCTGGAAACAAGACTCTTGGAAATGGAGAAGCTGGTCAGCTATTTGCGTGCTACTGTCATGAGCAACAACGGATAGTGGTTGAAAAATGGTGAAAGCAAGACAGACGGCTACCTGTGGCATATGTGACGACAGAGTAGTGCTGGTATAAGTACACGATTCGCAGAATACCTTTCAGCCTACACAATTGAACATGGTGCTCTGCAGCATACGGCTCTTGCATTTTCCTACGTTGACTTAACAACAACAACGTCAGTTGTGACTGCAGTGGGCACAAGATAGCGGAAATTGGACCTTGGATGAATGAAAACGTGTCGCCTGGTCCGATTAATTACGTTTTTTGTTACATCAGGTGGGTGGTCATGTCCGTCTACGCCATCAAAAATGGTTCAAAAGGCTCTAAGCACTATGGGACTTAACATCTGAGGTCATCATTCCCCTAGAACTTAGAACTACTTAAACCTAACTAACCTAAGGACATCACACACATCCATGCCCGAGGCAGGATTCGAACCTGCGACCGTAGCGGTCTCGCGGTTCCAGACTGAAGCGCCTAGAACCGTTCGGCTTGCTCAGAGCCATTTGAACCATTTTCATTTCGCCTACGTCCTTGGCGTCGGCCTATCTCGCCCGCCTGCACCTTTTCTGCCTTCTTACACAGGCCGTTGTGTTTCAGATGCGAACCAGCAGCAGCAAAGCGGCAAGAAAAAGACGAGCTTCTCGCGGTTCCTTCGCGGCCTGAAGACGGCCCACCGCAAGGACAAGGCTTCGACGCCCGGCGCCTCCGGCGGCTGCTCTCCTCGGCATGCGCGCGCCCGCCAACAGCGAGAACAGAGGGTAAGTCTAACCTCTCGCCGCTTCCGTCAATCCTACACCAATGTGCTAATTCCTAACAGGGGACCACGAATTTCACCTGTAATTCGATGTAGCGCGTAAGTGGCTTCATTTCAAGTGGTATTCGTACATCGTCTCTTCTCTTTGCCCTGTTTTGGCGCTAGCCCCAGCGTCAGCAGAAAGGGCTGTCTACACCAGGACAAGGCCTATAAAGTTTTACCTTTTTGTGGACACGATGTGCCGTATGATGGCATCCATAATAAAGACACTTCTGTAACTGTAGCCATTACAAATTAGGCACTGTAGCTTTTACGTATTGCCCAAATTTATGAGCGACGTTCAATAAGTAATGCAAACAAATTTTTTTCTTGCCCAATTCCTCTTGAAAAGATGCGAAATATGTTGTGGGACACGGTGGAATATTCCCACTTCAGCCCCTTTAGTTTCATGAAGTTCCGACTGGGGGCGGCGCTATACGTAGCCTTCAAAGTGGCGTCTGTAACGGAGGTGCGTTCAAGGCAGAGAAGTGTCACTGAGTTTCAGTTGGCGGAACGAAGTGGTGAACGAAGGCACGGTGAGTCGCTGGTTGAGATGTCTATCATCATTGCAACAAGATCGAGCAAACCTGCCCTATCTCCCACGTGCTGGTCGGCCGCTCACAACTTTGACCCTTAAAATGATAGAACGGAGCGGACAGTCGCATTCGAGGTGATCGACAGATCACAATCCAACATCTCGCTGCTCAGCTGGGTGTCTCTGTTGGTTATGCAAACACACTCGTCCACCAGGGTGTGACGGCTCAATTCCTCGCCGCCTAACAGGAGGCCATAAAGAGCAACAGATGACCATCTCTCATCTTCGGTCGTTCATCTGTTTGCCTCTACGAAGGAAGCGCTCGGCGGGAAGCAGTACGTGAATGGTGGGGCGGTTACTGATGCAGCAAGACACTGGCTCCGACGTCGACTAGTAGAATGGTACCATGCGTGCATACAGGCCTTCCAAGGCCGTCACGTTGAACGGAGACTGTGTTCAAAAATTGCGTTTTTAGTCAAAAGTATGAGGAATAATACGGTGTGTTGGAATCCTACCTAAAACCAACCTGTTTTCACAAAAAATGTATTGCATTACATATTGAACGCTCCTCGTATCATCACTATGCTTACATGACCATTAAGTGAAGGCATCGTTAAGTTACACATCCCACCGGGGAAGGTGTTTTACAGAATCAAGCAGGAACACGTGACACTGAAGGCACTGGAATTGGTTACAGGGCGGTCAACGGCATGATTATCGCGTTCCTCGCAGAATCTAAACGAAGCGTTAAGTGTAAGTGAAGTTTTTACTCATAAGCAATCTTACTGGGACGTCCATAGTCACACATCAGCGGCTTGAAAGACAGTCTAGCTATGACAACACGTGTCGTGGTTGCTTATCATTATATTGATATGGATAATAAAAATCAAACATGGTGTTGTGCATATCTCAACGAACATTCATATCCTTTCCTTTGTCAGCCCCCGGTAGCTGAGTGGGTCAGTGCGGGTTCGATTTCCGGCTGGGTCGGAGATTTGTTCCGCTCAGGGAGTGGGAGTTGTGTTGTCCTAATCGTCACCATTTCAAGTCGCCGAAGTGGCGTCAAATCGAAAGACTTGAACCCGGCGAACGGTCTATCCAACGGGAGGCCCTAGCCACACGACTTACTTACTATCCTTTCCTTACGCTTAAATAAAATTACGGGATGGGGCAGTCAAACGGGAAGATAAAAAAATTTCGCACAAACTGGAGATTTAAACAAAATTTATTTTTTTGGCACGAATCTTGTGTGCGTGAGTGGAAATTAATATTTTATCTTGGAAGTTTCGCATTCATAATCAGAATGTGAGGGGGGGGGGGGGGATGAATCCGCCCACGGCGTTGCGTGGCATCTCCAACGAAATGTTATTTCTTGGTGAATTCGCTCCTTCGAATAATCTTTGGTTCTTGTGTAGTTTTCCTGGAAAGTATTAGACT
This sequence comes from Schistocerca nitens, assembly GCF_023898315.1. Classification (NCBI taxonomy): domain Eukaryota; kingdom Metazoa; phylum Arthropoda; class Insecta; order Orthoptera; family Acrididae; genus Schistocerca; species Schistocerca nitens. Next base: position 373,480,172 of record NC_064614.1, on the reverse strand, counting down.
TGAGGGACCAATGAAAAAAAAAAGTTTGGAGTCAGTAAGTCCAGTGACTGAAGATGCCACGGAAGTCGCCATTTTTACTGATGAGACCACCAGTGAATGCGAGCCCAACCAAATCCATTGACACTGCAGTTGTATCGATGGCTGTACCATCCTGCTGGAAGAGACTGAGTTCTGCGCTGTGCCGTCTAGGCGATTTTCACGGAGTTCATCGTAAAGCCTTACGCACACGATCAGTATTCTCTTGGGTCTGACTTTTTTTACTCTACCAAATGTTTTCTCTATAGTGCTACCAGTTTCTCCCTTTGGGATGGTAGCGTTGGAAGATGACACGGAAGTCCGTGGAGATAAAATAAGCTATCGACGAAAAGTGCGTTGAGCTCCAACAAAATTATACAAATTTTTGTAATTCGCCTGTGCAGCAAACGAAAGCTGCGTACTTGACCACTCCTTGGTTACTAAAACTTCCACTTGTCTGCATGCTCAAGGTCAAGTCCCCCATTCCCATAATTCCCCATCAGGGCAGCCAGCCAGTCCTCAACTGTTCCCGTTTGACTGCCTCGCCATGTTTGACGTACTTATGACATAAAATATTGAATAAAACGAGAAATAGCTGAAAAGAGAACTAAAAGTAGCTCTGTGCTACATGTGGTTGGCCGACCGCTAATAGAAACTGTGAGAACAAGTAAGTGCTGTTTAACAGTTCTCAGTGCTTAAATAAGAACACGAGTCTCAGTTGAAAAACATCTATTTAAGGAGAAATTGACACTCAGTTAAAATTGTAAATCTACGATTCATATAATCGTGGCTGACTTAAGCACTCAGTAAAAAGTATGATCTAACCATATGGAGATACATTAAACTTACCTACCTAATAATGTTGGCAGCAGTTCGGACGATATGAGAAACCTTACAACTTTTTCTACACTCGTGTCATTGTTATTTGAAACAGAGGATAAATCGTTAAAAACTGTTGCCATCTTCTTAGAATATGAAATGCAGTCAAGTAAAATATGGTGCACAGCACACTGGTGGAGCCACCTGCCGGAAGAAGTACATGCGGGCAGAAAACATTGCCCAATCCTCAGTCTTATCGAAACCAATTCTTTTCACAGCCACTGCGAAAACTGGATGATGATTCATGCAAAGAGGGAAAACACTCAGTCATTGATGGGGTGGGACGGTAAACCTTTATCATCACAATTACTTTGCTTCCGATGTTAAGAGAAGGGGCGTTGAATCCTTGGAAGCTTGATTGATCTGCGAATATGGACACGGCTGCAGGTTAGACTATCAAAGATAGACTATTATTTGCTGAATTAAGCCTCTTGGAGCACCTTGTATAAGGAATGCATGAAAAACTTGTTATGAAGGTCGGGGCACAGAAAGAGACGTAGACTACATAAAAATTTTCAAGTAACGGCGGAATGAAGTTCATTCACGATGACCCAGAGCTCGCCATGGGGTACGTGTGGAAGTAGCACTCACGTTGCTCTACAACGGTGAGCGGAACGTAACGATTGAAAGAAAAGATGTTTCCATAGACAGTTAGTTAGAAGACAATTGAAGTACCGTACGTCATTCATCTAGGCACCAAATGAGCCCTGTCCAGTACATCTTTACTGTTCGCATATTGGCTTCTTAAGCCGAAAGAGAATGTATCCGGGCATTTGCCGAAGCGAACGTACGACGAGCTAACAGTAAACCTAAAGAGGAATCAGAAGTGCAATACACGCTTTCCATCAAGCTTTGTCTCTCGCTATAGCATTGAAAATAAACATACAATGGACTCCATTTTCAGAAAAATTTTTTCGACATTATCCATATAGAGATCGCAAGCGGGTTGATAACGTAGTACATGTTTAGTCTAAACTCAATATTTTCGAAGATACAATTTATCCACTTCGTTTCTTATTTGCCATCTAAAGTTAGGAAACCAAGGACTGTTCAGTTGAAAATGGCAGCACATTGACAAATGTTATATGTTTGGTTAAGAGCAGTGAGACAGAGCTTAAAATCCTGTGCCTCTGTAGCTGTGAACGCTCAGCGTGTCTGACTTGCACACCGAGGACTGGAAGATTTGGATGCTTTCCATTACGTTATATCAAAAGATAAAAAGGGGGGTGAATTTCATACTTGGGAAACCATAAAACTGTTATTCGCACGTTTGAACGGATGTGAAAACGTTCAGTGAAATAAAAAACATTCTGTAAGTAAGTTTGATGTCATATATTTCTGAATCTCTTTAAATGTAAAAGATTTTGCACTGTTGTGGTGGTTCTCAAAAAAAAAAAAAAAATAAATAAATAAATAAAGATAGTAATATTGAGAATGCCGTCTTATCTGTGCCGTCGTGAAGGAAAGTTGAGACACGGTTCATAATGAATGATAGAAATGAAATTAAGAGGAAAACAAATACGGGGCGAGAGTGTTACCACCCTTCATTGCCTGACAACTTTCGTTTGTGTATGTGTTTAGAAACAAAAATATGAATTTACTGTAATTTTGGCTTCAGAGATGCTTGTTTCAACTTCTTTAAATTGTGTACGTTATTTTCCATCACTTCTGCGACTCCTTTTGAAACTTATCCTAGAAGTGTGCACGATTGTGTGCATGGGCTTATCGGCTAAATCCAATAGTACATGTTTGTTGCAAAGTGTCTTTAAAGTGATACTTGAAGTACGTCTTTCTTCAATTCATCCGGACAGTATTCCATTGTTTTTGTTACTAAAAGAAACCTGTGATTGGAAAGAGTCAAGTCATTCTGTACCTCACGCAGAAAGAAGAGAAACAGAAAAAAGGTTAAAATTTTAAGGATTTTACTCTCCACAAGTAAATTTGAAATACGACGACATCGTCTGATTTACGCACGGATATAGCTCTTTTAAGCGTTTATTACAGAGTTTTACGATAATATATGTGCCTTAGGACAGCTGCTGTTAGGAGACACTAAATGTATTCAAACACCCGTCATTGCGGACACTTATGTATTCAAAACGCCTCTACATACCGTGTAGTAGAATACATAAAATTTAATGCATGAATAAAATACAGCTTCGAGACACAGACAATTAACATTCACGGAACTGATGCTGCGGTCATTTAAATGCATATCAGATTGTTATTTACATCGCTAGCCGTGTAACTGCAGTAAAACAAACATTTGGACAGAGAGAGATAAACATGTCCAGTTTAGAGATGTTAAAAATTCAAAACAGCTGAGAATAGCAATTAGCATTACTCACGGTTTCTCCGGGAGATGACAGACCTAGCCATGTTGATATGCCGGCACAAAGGCCACTTTAAGACCTGTCTTTCGATGCTTCCCTGCTTCTCTCTTTCAGCAGCTGCAAGTAACAAGGCACATGTGTTAGAAGAATGTATCCCTGTGTAAAGCAATTAACTGATGCTTAAATAGCATAGGTAGTTACACACTTTCACTTAAGAATCCGCACGGCACGTGTTAATAGGCATTCACTTCTTTCAAATTCAAATGGTTCAAATGGCTCTGAGCACTATGGGACTTAACATCTACGGTCATCAGTCCCCTAGAACTTAGAACTACTTAAACCGAACTAACCTAAGGACATCACACAACACCCAGCCATCACGAGGCAGAGAAAATCCCTGACCCCGCCGGGAATCGAACCCGGGAACCCGGGCGTGGGAAGCGAGAACGCTACCTCACGACCACGAGCTGCGGGCTCACTTCTTTCATTATTTTTTTACTCTTCAGGCAGACGAAGGGAACTGAAATAATTTTCCGTCACTATGTAAACCTTTCTAATCTTTGTTACCTGATTCGGTTTATAGTTAGCTGGACGCTCTTCTAGGACAGAACACCGCACATACATAAATAACAGTTTTTAAATTGCAAAAGGTCTACCAGAAATACAGTAACTGTGACAGTACAAAAACCATCACAGTAGTCAGTCATAGTGATGAGTACGCTTCAATGTTTGTGTTTGTATGTGCTTTTGTGCGTCCAGAGGCTCGCGGTGTAAGGGGGACGGGCCGGCCGGAGTGGCCGAGCGGTTCTAGGCGCTACAGCCTGGAACCGCGCGACCGCTACGGTCGCAGGTACGAATCCTGCCTCGGGCATGGATGTGTGTGATGTCCTTAGGTTAGTTAGGTTTAAGTAGTTCTAAGTTCTAGGGGACTGATGACCTCCGATGTTAAGTCCTATAGAGCTCAGAGCCATTTGAACCATTTTTTGTAAGGGGGACGGGTAAGTAGTTGATTCACGGTTGGTCCTAAATTTATTTATGTACTTAAAAGCATCTTTCAACCCTGTTGTTCATTGTGTATGTGAAAAGTGCCAAATTACATAGTTAAAAATTAAATTACATAGCACTGTACATCTGACTGGGTAAGTGGTTTCGTAGGTCGGGAAAAAAAAAGAAAGAAAGAAAACACGCCGTCTTCAGTAGCGTCGTCGTTTGTAAAGCACTGCGAGGTTTAAACCAACCTGCATATAGACTGTGTACACAGTCAAAGATTGCCAATAATTTTTGCCTTTTCGTAATTACGAATTAGTTATCGGAAGAGCACAGAACTAAAGTAACCACTTGGGTTTAGTCCGTAGAGAAGTTCATGTACGGGCTATTCCATTTCAAGTCGTCGAAATCGAGAAAAGTGACCTCGTATGTTTTTAAATCATTAATAATTTTCGCATGTGTTAGCTACTGTAAAATAAAGCAACTTTGACAAAATTTCTCATAACTGCTTCGAAGTTTTCAAGATAAAATTCGGTGAAGTTCGTGTTATTCACGGAACGCGACAAATTGTCTGCCATCTAACTCAAGAACCTTAAATCGGATTTCAACGAACTACGACTCATTTTGAACCTGTATGTCTGTTGTTGATAAAGGTATAGAACAACAGGATAACAATAATTAATATAATTTTTAAAAACCTTTTAATCTTGTATGAAGCATAAACAGGTCTCATTAAGATCCATTATACATAGGCCTGAACATCCGTTTATTACATATTGATTACAGTTTTAATTTTTATGGAGCCCCTTGTCTGAAATGTGACAAAAATAATTAGATAATAATTTTCTAAGTTCACTCTGCGTTTAGGTTGCAATGGACTACCGTGAAACATAATCAGCAGATGATCGAAAGCAACCTTGTCATGATTCATGGTTGTTGCCGCTGTTTCTATTTACTACTTATTTTTCCTGCAGCTCTCCATTTAATCACATGCTGAACAATATGGTATAGTTTTCATTTCACTTAAAATTGTGTTTCGCGAAAAAATATGAAACAGGACGAAAACTACATTAAATTTTAGTTCTAAAAATGCCGCACAAATACCGCCTCAAACTACACAATCTTGAGCTATACAATCTTAACTTCATTTTGAATTTTGAAAATTTTGTTTTCAGTAATTTTTCAACTACGAGTCTCAGAATCGTGGGCTTTTATTAAATTACGGTAACTTTGATCCTTAAAAAAATCGCAAGAATTTGTTTACAGAAGATATTAACTTAACGTTTACTTTAGAAGGGTTACTGCTGTCCGAAATGAAATTGAAGAGCCTGTACAAGACCTTTCAAATGGAAAATTTGTTTAACCTGTATGTATCGAGCAAATGCAGTCAGAGATAGTATTTGAGATGTATACCTAACAACAAAATTTCTGAAGTATCAGCGCTTTTCCAACAGTCGAACGATTTTCTAGTTTCGTGAATCCAGCTTCAGACATAGTACTGTGGCAGTCATGAGATCAGCACTATGTATAGACAGTGAGATACGGTGAATTTCGTATTACTGCCACAAACGAAATGAATCATTCGCTACTGTTTTAACTACAAATAGATCCTCCAGAGAAAAACGTCTGAATAGTAAATAACTACAAACGCTGATTTACTTCTTTTGAGTGGACACGACATCTACGATAAATACGAAGTTTGACATGGATTCCACCAGGGTATTTTTTTAAAATAGTATTTTATTAAGGTGGCTGTGATGGTCTATCAGGTAGTGCTAGTGGAGATCCCGACGATTCTTTCTTGTTCCATTCTCTCCAGAGCGGTCTCAGGCCCACTTAGCCTTCTATCGAGCAGAGTACCAGAAATCTTTCTTGAGAGTCTAAAAGGCGATGGCCTCGCAGCCCTCCCGCACCTAGTACGGCGGCGAGCGAAGGGCTGCACTCCGCCTGCAGTAGTCAGGCCGGAAGCCCATTCACGGGTTGAGCCCCACAGACTTTACCTTTTACTTTACGAAGCCCTGCTAGCTATTTTAGAGCTACGCTCATTTTCCAGTGCGTAGTAGATGTATACAGACGATTCCCGTAAGTTATATAAAACAAAATTCACTACTCATGCACAGTTATGTATAGCACGGTCGTCAATGTACCTGAGCTCGGAAATCGAATCCACACATGCATATACATACGTCGCAAGTGCAGAAGTGTGCCCGGAAAGGAAATATGATGTATCCACATCTATTTTGCATATGAGAATGAGCAAAGCACCATGCTAGTGAATAGTGCTTAATATAGTACTGTTTCAAAATTACAGCCTAATGGAAACGATGTCATTTCTCAACGCTATGCACGTCTTGGGACTGTGGTTTTTGCTCTAGATTCGTATCCCAGAAAAGCCAAGTTTAATCCTCCGTCCTGTCATTCGGTCTGGAGTTTTCCGAGGATTGACCGAATCGCTTCAGACAAATGATTGGATAATTTCTTCAATATGTCCACAGCCGATACTTGAACAATACAAGCTCGTGCTCCATACCTAGTAACGGTGGTGTCGATAATGCGCTATGCTCTAGCCGTCTTTCCTTCATTCTCACTGTGTGACGTTTAAGGAGCATCATGAACACCTTATGTGATGTACAAACCTTCATCTCAAATAATTAACTATAGAATACGTTATCTACTTCGTGATAATCTGAATACTCATTTGCCAGTTTCTCACGATTGTCGTGCTTCATAACATAAATAATTTGCACGAGGACAATTTTGTTTTTTCAACCTTCGATTGGTCGCGAAATGAAAACCACAGTGAAAAACTGGTAAGGCTTTGCACTGGTTTGTTACGGAGTGTCTCCAGCATGCCTGCCTATCACGACACCTCCATCTTTACGGGTTGGGGATTTTCTCTGCCCGGGGACTGGGTGTTTGTGTTGTCATCATCATTTCATCATCATTACCATCCGTGAGAATGGCTAGACTGGACTGTGAAAAAAAAATTGGACTGCGTAAAAATTTGGAATTTGTACGGGCTCTGATGACCGTGCAGTTGAGCGCCCCACAAACCAACCATCATCATCTCATCCAGAATCAGATTTTCACTCTGCAGCGGAGTGTGCGCTGATATGAAAACTTCCTGGCAGATTAAAACTGTGTGCCGCACCGAGACTCGAACTCGGAACCTTTGCCTTTCGCGGGAAAGTGCTCTACCAACTGAGCTACCCAAGCAAGACTCACGCCCCGTCCTCACAGCTTTACAGCTCACAGCTTTTACAAAGGTGCCGAGTTCGAGTCTCGGTCCGGCAAACAGTTTTAATTTGCCAGGAAGTTTCATATCATCTCATCCAATTTTTCAGTTCTGAGCGCAAAGTGCACACGCAAAGATGCCTGGGAAATACTGTCATCCGCCAATAGTGAAGACCTGCTTAGGTGTTTCTCCTGATTTCATGCAGCCCATATAACCTAACTGTCATGCGTTTCCTTCTTCATGACGTCGGCCGTATACTGCAGGTGCAGGGAAGGCGCTCCTGAAACGTTTTTGATCAGGAGTATTGGATCACCCATTAAATAGCCCGACTTTGCTCCCTCCGATTTTCATATCTTTGTGTACGTGAACCGCTGCCTATGAGGAAACCACTTTGCACACACGATCATCTGCACATCAATTTAGGGAACTGCCGAAAATCACAGGCGGCTGCCTTCTATGACGAGGGTAATGGGAAATTGATACCCACGCTACGAAAAATCTGTAAGTCGGAACGGAGATTGTATAGAGAAGTAGCTGGAAGGTGAGCTAAATATTACCAATAAAACATTTGATTGTACACTGTGGTTTCCATTTCGATACCTATCGAAGGATGAAAAAAATGTGGTCCTCCTACGTGAGAGATATTTCGTGGTCATTAGCCCACACTGCAGTGTTACTCAGTTGACGTTGTACAGATTTTCTCAAACGTCAAAATCCTCATATAGTTACACCAGACAAACAGTTTAGATTTATACCTGTCATTTGTAAGTATTACGCGTTCAACCTAAAACAGAAAATTTTGAAACTTTTCCCTGCTCTTTCATCAGTAGCTCCGGCGCTGTGCACGATTTTAGACAGTTTGGTAGTATTGTAGGGAAGTGCCAGATTGGATGTCAAGCGCGGATTTGTGTCTTTGTTGGCGGCTTTCTGCTCCTCAGTCTGTCTGACTGCCCGCAGCGCCGCATTGATCGCCATGCTCTTCCCCGCCCTGATTTATTGGTGCACGTGTTGAATGAGATGTCAAAGGCACTCCCGATGCGCATAATACGGGCTGCGCTATCCGTCAGTGTCACCCGTTGTTAAGACGTCCAGTCTGCTCGCCTCCGTTTGTTTCTCAATCCGGTGAACAGAGGTTTGTAATTCCGCACTCGTATCACAATGGGGGCGCCAAGTAAAAACATTCCCTCATTCTCTCTCGGCTATGATTACGTCGCGGAGGTCTATGCGGACCACTAGCACCAGATACACGGGCTTGATCGTCTTGTACCCAATGGAACACTGATATAATGCGTGGCCTAATTGCTATTTTCTGTAGACCGCCACAGCTGAAGTAATCACAATGTTACAAAAAGGAGCGAATGTGTTCGAAACCTCAGATTTTTTTAGTAAAAACTGTTCTTGATGTTTGAACTGTAATTCTGTGTGCCTCAGATGGGCACAGTACTTTCTACTCGGTCAAAAGGGTATGGCGTATAAAAGCTCACCCGGCATTGCGGATTTTCGTCCCTAAATTGTTAATTAATAAGTAGGAAATTTTTTGTAGCAATAAATTAAATATCAGAACCAAAACCGAGAAATGTTCAGAACTTAACGTTTGAAACGTGAATGATATTTACGGTCTGTGCAGCCCTGGAGATTGGCATCTGCCGAAAAATCAAATTTTGTGGGTCACAAAACGGATTAGAATAATATCAGAGTAAAACCTAGAATCAGTTACTAAGACACAGTCTTGTCAATCACGTCATCAGATTTCAATCACATAAAGCGTGGGACTAGCCAGCAGTAAGGACTGAGGACTCACTTGCGAAAGTCCAGGTAGCATTCGCCTGTTGGTCAGGCAACCAAGCGAGACACGTTATCGAAACCTTCGCAAAACTGTAATTCTGCCTATAAAGTGCCAACTGTAAATTTGTTATTTTATAAGTACAGCACTTAATAATTTCCATGTCAATGCCATTAAGAGCCCCGATGAACTGTTCAGCACATTAAACGAATTTGTTGAAACAATGAAAACATATAAAGTTATGAAAAGGAAGCACCTCCTTTCTAATACCAGGCCTTCTCGTTCTCTCCGTTTCACGAAAAAAGGAGTGTTAAGAAGGGCAGATTGCTGTTCGTTTCGATAACAGAAGAGATCAAAACATTCTGTATCATATCTTAATGTTCGTGCTATAGTCCACGCAAAAGTACTGTGGTTGAATAACGAGAAACGAAGATTGCACAGTAGGAAACTCAATGGTTGTGATAATGATCCCGACGGAACAGTAGATTCGTTAAGCGTCTCTCAGTTCCAACAAATCCACGCAGTAGCTTATATCTGCTGACACCTGCGCGGATAGCCGTGCATGGTAAAGCGCCGCTTTCGGGACGGAGAGTTGCGCCCCCGCGGATCGAAATCGCCCGGTGGATTAACGAGGAGAGCCGATGTGCGTACCAGACTGCATGTGGTTTTTAGGCGGTTTCCCATATTCTATTAGACGAATACCATGTTGGTACCCACATGAACCATGGAGCTTGCCGTTGGTGGGGAGGCTTGCGTGCCTCAGCGATACAGATGGCCGTACCGTAGGTGCAACCACAACGGAGGGGTATCTGTTGAGAGGCCAGACAAACGTGTGGTTCCTGAAGAGGGGCAGCAGCCTTTTCAGTAGTTTCAGGGGCAACAGTCTGGATGATTGACTGGTCTGACCTTGTAACACTAACCAAACCGGCCTTGCTGTGCTGGTACTGCGAACGGCTGAAAGCAAGGGGAAACTAAAGCCGTAATATTTCCCGAGGGCATGCAGCTTTACTGTATGGTTAAATGATGAAGGCGTCCTCTTGAGTAAAATATTCCGGAGGTAAAATAGGCCCCCATTCGGATCTCCGGGAGGGGACTATTCAAGAGGACGTCGTTATCAGGAGAAAGAATACTGGCGTTCTACGGATCGGGGCGTGGAATGTCAGATCCCTTAATCGGGCAGGTAGGTTAGAAAATTTAAAAAGGGAAATGGATGGGTTGAAGTTAGATATAGTGGGAATTAGTGAAGTTCGGTTGCAGGAGGAACAAGACTTTTGGTCAGCCGGCCGCGGTGGCCGTGCGGTTCTAGGCGCTACAGTCCGGAACCGCGGGACTGCTACGGTCGCAGGTTCGAATCCTGCCTCGGGCATGGATGTGTGTGGTGTCCTTAGGTTAGTTAGGTTTAAGTAGTTCTAAGTTCTAGGGGACTGATGACCTAAGATGTTAAGTCCCATAGTGCTCAGAGCCATTTTGAACTTTTGGTCAGGTGAATACAGGGTCATAAATAGAAAATCAAATAGAGGTAATGCAGGAGTAGGTTTAATAATGAATGTAAAATAGGAGTGCGGGTAAGCTACTACAAACAGCATAGTGAACGCATTATTGTGGCCAAGATAGACACGAAGCCCACGCCTACTACAGTAGTAAAAGTTTATATGCCAACTAGCTCTGCAGATGATGAAGAAATTGATGAAATATATGATGAGATAAAAGAAATTATTCATGTAGTGAAGGGAGACGAAAATTTAATAGTCATGGGTGACTGGAATTCGAGATTAGGAAAAGGGAGAGAAGGAAACATAGTAGGTGAATATGGATTGGGGCTAAGAAATGAAAAAGGAAGCCGTCAGATAGAATTTTCCACAGAGCATAACTTAATCATAGCTAACACTTGGTTCAAGAATCATAAAAGAAGGTTGTATACATGGAAGAATCCTGGAGATACTAGAAGGTATCAGATAGATTATATAATGGTAAGACAGAGATTGAGGAACCAGGTTTTAAATTGTAAGATATTTCCAGGGGCAGATGTGGACTCTGACCACAATCTATTGGTTATGAACTGTGGATTAAAACTGAAAAAACTGAAAAAAGATGGGACTTTAAGGAGATGGGACCTGGATAAACTGAAAGAACCAGAGGTTGTACAGAGCTACAGGGAGAGCATAAGGGAACAATTAACAGGAATGAGGGAAAGAAATACAGTAGAAGAAGAATGGGTAGCTCTGAGGGATGAAGTAGTGAAGGCAGCAGAGGATCAAGTAGGTAAAAAGACGAGGGCTAGTAGAAATCCTTGGGTAACAGAAGAAATATTGAATTTAATTGATGAAAGGAGAAAATATAAAAATGCAGTAAATGAAGTAGGCAAAAAGGAATACAAACGTCTCAAAAATGAGATCGACAGGAAGTGCAAAATGGCTAAGCAGGGATGGCTAGAGGACAAATGTAAGGATGTAGAGGCTTATCTCACTAGGGGTAAGATAGATACTGCCTACAGGAAAATTAAAGAGACCTTTGGAGAAAAGAGAACCACTTATATGAATATCAAGAGCTCAGATGGAAACCCAGTTCTAAGCAAAGAAGGGAAAGCAGAAAGGTGGAAGGAGTATATAGAGGGTCTATAAAAGGGCGATGTACTTGAGGACAATATTATGGAAACGGAAGAGGATGTAGATGAAGATGAAATGGGAGATACGATACTTAGTGAAGAGTTTGACAGAGCACTGAAAGACCTGAGTCGAAACAAGTCTCTTTACATATCCAGCAGGTGTTGACAGATGTGAAAATTACCGGACTATCAGTTTAATAAATCACAGCTGCAAAATTCTAACACGAGTTCTTTACAGACGAATGGAAAAACTGGTAGAAGCCGACCTCGGGGAAGATCAGTTTGGATTCCGTAGAAACGTTGGAACACGTGAGGCAATACTGACCTGACGACTTATCTTAGAAGAAAGATTAAGGAAAGGCAAACCTACGTTTCTAGCATTTTTAGACGTAGAGAAAGCTTTTGACAATGTTGACTGGAATACTCTATTTCAAATTCTGAAGGTGGCAGGAGTAAAATACATGGAGCGAAAGGCTATTTACAATTTGTACAGAAACCAGATGGCATTTAGAAGAGTCGAGGGGCATGAAAGGAAAGCAGTGGTTGGGAAGGGAGTGAGACAGGGTTGTAGCCTATCCCCGATGTTATTCAATCTGTGTATTGAACACACAGTAAAGGAAACAAAAGGAAAATTCGGAGTAGGTATTAAAATCCATGGAGAAGAAATAAAACTGCGTGCAGAGGAAGGAATGAAGTGAAAAAAAGAAAACTTACTGTAAAGTACAACAGGTAGACAGTACTAATGTAGTTAATACCGTGCACTGTAATTTGAGCCAGTACAACATACAGATAGTTGTTCACGTAGGGTGAACCATTCGGTTAACGAATATGACATCACCTTTTATTCGTCTCAGTGCTAAATCCATCCGCCTCTGCATTTCGTGCAGAACGGTTTCGAGAAAGCAAGCAGCCAGAAAAGCAAGTTCATTTCATTCGCCACGAATGGCCGCTTATCGCGGATGAAGTACTGCGTTGTGTATGCGTTTGAGCATTTGACGGGCGGAAGAGGGCACGAGCAAGCGCTGGTGCTGGCGCAGCCGCTGTCGCTAAGCCGTTTTATTACGGTTGCTTACTAAGCAGCTCTGGCGGCAGCCGGCTAAGGCGCTTTGCGCTCCCGGGCCGCCTGCCGCCTGCAAGATGGGGCGCTGCCAGCTAAAGGGGGATTCCCCGGGCGCGTGGGAACGCTTCTCCGGCGGCGCCTGGTTCGACTCCCCCCACAGTGGCACACGGTTCATAGCTGCACTCTACTGTGGGGCAGCTCACTGTGCAATCTTCATGTCTAAATCAATACAGTGTACGTTATCACTGGTAACTGAAGTATTATTAGAAACTTGTCCTGTGTGTGGGTGCTCACTCAAAACCAAAGGAAAAGTTAGAAAATAATTATTTTGGCAGCTGTTTCCTTTTGTTGTCGTTCAACAGGATAAATTTTTGTTAACATCCCCCAGGGTAGATGTACAAGAAAAACGCTGTAATTCCGCACTTTGTCGAGCCATGACGACTACCACTATCCGAGTTGCCTTCTAAAAGCTGGAATAATTATATTATGTTGATTTCTGAGAAGTTTTATTGATATTTATATCAACATTCGAAGATTATGAAATCAGATTAACGAAAAAACTGAATAACAGGTTCCCTTTTCTTTTAGCGGATTACGAAACATAAAATTTTCCCGCTAGATGTAAGTGCTTGTAACACAATGTCACGGAACAACTCTTATTTTCTTGAATATTAACTACAAAATGTTTACTGCTGGATAAGTTTAAGTGCGTTATTAAAACAGTACTCCGTCTTCAGGCCACAAGTGGCCCATCGGGACCATCCGACCGCCGAGTCAGTCAATTGTGACAAAAAAGTAGACTGCTGAAACTCCAAGCAGAATACCTTATTCCTTCCCCTTTTTCATTTCTTGATACTTGCATATTGATTACTTCCAACTAACATCAATATTTACGTAGTTCATTCAGAACTAATCATAATATAATCATATGATAAAGTTACAGCAGATCATATTTTTAAATAGAAGAGATGACGGCCTTCTCCTCCGTATAAGATCTATGAGTTTATTACGAGTTTGGCATTTGAAAAGCAGTTATAGAAATAGCTATTCATAATGCTAACATTAAAATCAGATAATACTTTCGTGTGCTTAAGGAATGCAGCCACACTCACCATGCCTCCAACATAAATCATGCTTTCAAGCAATCCCAAGTATCTCTTTTTAAGGTTCCATGTTCACTGGGTTAAAACGGAATCCTCATAGGATCGCTTGACTGTCCGTCTGTTACGACCCCATTTTCTCAGGAAGAGGTAGAGGTATTAAGTTGAAATTCATGTCACGTACTGTGGTCCATGGTCCTTTGGCAGTCTAAAAATTGTAAGCTTCTGAGTTAATGCAGTCAAAAGATAGGGCCATTTATATCACATATTTTGATACTGGGAAACTCACTCATTAAAATGTATAGATGAAGTGTCTATACATATTATTAAGTTCGTGCGGAACCCTCAAAGCGCGAAACCTACTCCCAATTGTCCAGTTTATTTTATTTTAATTATTTTGTATGTTTCTTTGCCGGAAACAGAAAGATCTTTATGCTTGCCACTGTGCCGTATCGTTATTACCACAGTTATATGAGACAGTAAACATGGTGCTGGGAACTGTCTCGTACTAGTTCACATTCATAAACGTCAGTGAGCGAATCGTTTACGTGCAATCGTCTCTTACGCAAATTCTCTGCCTCACGCTCAGGAAAGGTCCGTTATCAAAAAAATGGCTCTGAGCACTATGGGACTCAACAACATCTATGGTCATCAGTCGCCTAGAACTTAGAACTACTTAAACCTAACTATCCTAAGGACATCACACACATCCATGCCTGGTCCGTTATCATTCGGGCTTTTAAATCTATTAATGGGACGGTGAATAAAAGCACACTGCATGAAAAAAAAAATCCCGTACTACATGCGACATTTTTCTAATAAAACATACCTCTGAGCCTTTCACCCCTCAGACATTAACATATTATTTCCTTCCATCGCAACAGTTTGTACTTACGAGCAAAGTCACCCTACTAGCGATACATTCAAAAGCAGACGCCACAGCAGCAAAGCTCATTCACTGTAATAATTTTTATTTTTTTGGCTATAATTGTTTTATCATGAAAAATACACGTCTGACGCTAATGGTCTAGTACCTGAGTGGATATTTATAAGCCTTCCAGTATTTTACATTGCCAGTCGTATTCAGATAGGCCTAACCAATCTTCTAAAGAAGCAGCACATAGCGTCGGTCTGAAAGCGAAATAATTTTGATAATTGCATGCATTGCGATGTCCCAATTCTGTTCTTTTTGTGTGTTTGCACTAAATTATTACGACCAAAAATAAAGCTCTCCACCACACCTTCGTGGTTCTTGGTTAGTGGGCTCTGACATATGCTCACAACAGTGCCGCAAAAAGACTGCAAAAGGATAGTAAGTGACGACACAAATGAATTGTTATCGAATTAAGGTTTCATTGTGATAGCATTATTTTTGTTGCACTTTGTGAAAAGACCATACAGCTGTCACCAGAAGTGTGAGGTATAGTAGCACGGAACTAGCTGATATGAGGTGGTGCGCAGAGAGATGTCGTGGGCTGTTTGATACTTTGTAGACCTTAGTTACTGTTTCAGAGAGAAAAAGAAGAGCAGCACGTTTCGTTAAAGGTTCATTTAGTAAGCGCGAAAGTGTCACGGAGATGCTCGGCCAACTTAATAGCAGACGCTGCATCATGCTGTGGTTCACTGATAAAATCTCGATAGATTACATTCCTGGAAGAGTCAACCAATATATTGATTCCTCCTGCGTATATCTCACGAAAAGATCATGAAGACAACATCAGAGATGTCCGAGCCCTCACAGAAGCTTACCAGCAATGGTTCTGCCTACGAACCATTCGCAAATGGGACAGGGAAAGGTGGAAGTGACATTGGTTCACAAGAACCCTCCGCCTCACACATTAAAGTGGCTTATCGAGTTTAGATTGAGATGTAGATGTAGAGGTTATAAGCCATTCATAGTTATTATCGTTATTGTTTAAGGGATCTCTGCTCTGCTCAGCGACCTCAATTACCAAAGGCATCATTCTCCAAGTAAATTGATAGATGAGGTTACAGTTGCTAATTACATACTATATTGCGCAAAAACATTTTCTGTCTAGATCACAATTTATTTCTTTTAATTTCGCATTTCGACAGACTGCACTAATCATAACAATAACTTAAGAATCAATGTAAGTAATTAGTCAGATAGTACATGATCGTACGATCATCTACTATTTGACGTAATACAATGTACTGATACTTTAAGTTATTCGTCAGATGGTGGTAGTCTAACGAAATGCGTACATACAAGAAACAAAACGTTGCCTAGACAGAAAACATTCTGTATAAGTGCATCATGGTCGCAGACCTCTATAAAGACTTCCTGTCTTCCATTAACATACTGTAAGGAGCAGGCAAGTGAAAAAGAGAGAGATAAAATTAAACGCCACAACTGTTGATACATTGATCCCTCTGTGATACAAGACGGTCAAAGCCTTCACGGCATGGAAATTGCACTGGAAGGGATCGGGATTGTATGGGGGATGTGTAAGGTCTTCCCAGCGAATTTTTTGCAGCGTACTAGAAACAGCCTTGGCAACCCTGCACAGAATGATGCCGTCTGTCAACATTCCTTGGCGTATGGACTTGATGGTGCGCTTAAATTTTTCCAGTGTGTACACGTACCGATGTCCGATAATTGTGGCGCCGTATTTCAGAAAGTCAATAAGCAGCGTGCTCTTGCAGTCAAAGAAAAAGGTCATCATGACACTCGGAGCTGGCGTGACTGTTTTTTTGGCGCTGTAGAGGTTCCGCTGGGAAGCATTTACACATCTCTCACCACGCGATTTCCAAATTTTAGGAGTTCTATGGAAAGACTTTCGTGTCCGTCGATTTGCTTCGGACGAAGTAGTTCACCACTAGATACAGTCATGGTTCCGCAGGCAACCAGACATTTTTCACGAAGACATTGGCCGTCTTGTATCACAGTGGGATAAATGTATTAACACTCCCGACGATTACTTTTGAAATAATGAACAGTTTGCACACTTTTCCATATGTCCCGTTTCCATTTCATTGCCTCTTATACATTGTTTCTAGTATGCGTCACAGGTCTGATAGCGGTTATGTGTTCTTTTCACAAAAGTGACCAAAATTAATGGCGTTGTAATTAATTTCTATCTTCACTTATATATCTTTTGGGATTTTTTGTGGATCTGTTAATCTTTATCTCGGAAGGTTGACAACACTGTTTGCACTTACTGTTGTGTCTTTAAAAAGGAAGGGTAAATTGCTTGGAAACAGAGAAAGAAATATACTAATCTGTTATGCTATAACATATCTAATATAACTTGCAAATACTCCATCAGAATTGGAACACAGGAGATGTACGAACATATCTAACAAAAAGCATGTTATGATCGATAGTGGACATTCACCTGCCTTAGTGAGGGTTAGACGCTATTTCGCGCATTTCAGTCGAGGGGAAAATATTTTTTGACACTCGTTAAAACTTACTATAATAATAATTCCTTTGTGAAAGTTTAGCAGATTTACGACAACACACACATCTCGAAAACGAGCACGGGCGAATAGAAGCAGCAGCACACGGTGTTACGCTTGATGCACGAACAACACGTTAATGCTGAACGATGTAGATTGATTTGCATTGCTAATCAATGACAAATTACTGCATTTACTGATAATATTTGACTAATAAATCCTGGGCACCGAAATATATTCTATTAAAATCTGACGGTAAGACGCTAAAGGAGTGTAAAGCATTCGGAAATGAGATTCACTATTTCCCGAACTGGTTACTGCTGACGATATGCCCAGAGGACACGGCTGTGTTAGTTCTTCCGTGATCGGCTCTGCTATAATTTAAGTGATGAATGCGCTTCCACGTACGGTTCAGTTAGTCCGTTAAACGCACGAATGAAAACAAACGCTCGGCGCATCCACGTTCCGAGTCAATTATATACTGCAGCATACGCTTACGGCTTCTGGCTTTCACAGTGGATGTAATCTCCATGTAAATACCAGTCTATAAATTCATATAACCTTAAGACAGATTTAAGGATGTTGACCTTCATGATAAAACAGTAAGCACGTATGTTTCAGTCTACAGATTCTAATAAATGTAGCAGAGATCTGGAGACAGTGATCTTCTTGCCACAACAATAATGATTTTTAATTTCTTGTTTTCCTTTAGTCGTTACGGATTGTATAGGTTTCCTACATTGACGTACAGAAGACGTGCTTGAAATAAATCAAGCATTGTTAGCAACAAATAAACACTGCAATATTCCTGCAAGATTTTATGTAAAATGTTAAAAAAATTACCTTTTGAAGATATGCCGATAATATGCGTAAAAGTTGCATCATTAAACTGGAATATTTATTTCGAATAAGATTACAGTTGCTTCCATTTTCTGAATCAGACATTTCATATAAAATCGTATAAAATACTTTCTTCGACAATCTTCATGAAATTACATAGTTCCTTCTCTTGCCACTCCTGCAGGAAAAACAAATACTCCGCGATGTACTCTGTGGTTACAAAAGTATTCATCGACTGTACAGATCACTGAAGGATGAATATTTGGCCCCTTTCATTATCTTCCAACAAATGCACCAACTCAGTTGGCAAGATGATTGTTGCTTGCTACACTGCACAAGTTACCAACTGCAGCTCTTGAGTAACTCTGAGCTGTAGCTGATAACGCAGTCTACGAAAAAACATGTAGTCGTTGTTCCTAAACGACAGAATAATTTTAATCGTGAGGACGGCTTTTGGTTGTCGGTGACGCGGACACCTGCGCTTATTGTTACAAGGACGCTACTGGGCTATACGAATATAAATACGAAAAGTTCAAAATGGTTCAAATGGCTCTGAGCACTATGGGACTTAACATCCGTGGTCATCAGTCCCCAAGAACTTAGAACTACTTAAACCTAACTAACCTAAGTACGACACACACACCCATGCCCGAGGCACGATTCGAACCTGCGACCGTAGCAGCAGCGCGGTTCCGGACTGAGCGCCTAGAACCGCTCGGCCACCGCGGCCGGCTACGAAAAGTCACCAGTCACTAGTACACCAGTGATCACTACCACCACTCACGGTAACGCCATTCAACAGCGAACAATCATTTATGTCGATAAATGCGGGAAATCCTTAAAGTGCACAAAAGTTACAGGCCGGCCAGTGTGGCCAAGCGGTTAAAGGCGCTACAGTCTGGAACCGCGTGGCCGCTACGGTCGCAGGTTCGAATCCTGCCTCGGGCATGGATGTGTGTGATGTCCTTAGGTTAGTTAGGTTTAAGTAGTTCTAAGTTCTAGGGGACTGATGACCTTAGAAGTTAAGTCCCATAGTGCTCAGAGCCATTTTTGAAAAGTTACAGGTCGCAACAATATGGAGTCAGTTACCAAAAGAATATCTCAGCAAGAAGGCCGAAACTTCGGATAAGAAGATTCTATAAGAATGACATGTTATCCATACCCAGTAACTTTTAACAACATCGCCATGGCAAGCATACGTTGTTACGAAAGCGCACTCCTATTCGGAAGGAGCCCGTCCTACAGCCCTTATTTCTTTCCTCCGCAATCGCAGATCTTCTCAATCAATTATCAAGGTGATGCTTTACACAGTCTTCCCTTTTGTTGTGTGGCTGATACGTTTGTTCATTTCGAGTTGATGGCGGACCCCCTCGTCTCTGGGTAGTGCCCTACCACGTACAATGTAGACCGGAGATTCTAGACTCGCCCCAGCCACCATAGTTGCCATTTAATGTGCCTTTACTATGTATGTTCTCCGCCTACACCACTGTGTAATTCAGAGGATTCAGAGGATTCATTGGATTATAACTCAACGCGCTATGTGCCCTCTAAACACACGTAGTACTTACAAAAGATAACTGCAGCTTCCAAATATACCAGTAAACAGGCTGCATGACAAAGTTGACAAATATCAGTCCTTTTAACTCTACTGCTGGAAAGAGGCTTCTCCAGACTTCTCCATTTATTACCTTCGGCAATATGTATCCACATTGCTCTTGCATATTTCCTCATGTCAACTGTTGGTGGTCGACTCGGTATGTTCTTATCTCTTGGAATCCGTCAGGGAACTTCCTTGGTTCATCTACCATCCGTTCCCGTGGCTACATGGCCCATCCAACTTCACACTAAATACAAGAACATATTAACTGATTCCACGACTGTTACTTTGTACATATTGCTTTCAGATGGGCTCATTATAGTTTATTACTGACTTATTCTAACGGCTTTCAAACTTGCCCTATTAAGTCCTCCCATTCATATTTGAAGACTGTCTGTCCTAGAGATATAAATTTAAGTGTCATTAGCACAACGAAGGTGGTTTAGACACACTATCTGATCAAAAACATCCGGGCTCATCTATGTCGTGCATAATTGATCACTAGATCTCACGACAGGTGGATCCGACAGCATAAAAAGAGACGGTGACTATTCTGTTGTCAGAAGAGAAGCAATATCAACATAATGGGTCGATGAGAAGAGTTCAATGACTCTGAGTGTGGACTAGTCACTAGATATCACCTGAATAACAGAACCATCAGGAGCATTTCAACACTTCTAAAGCTAATCAAGATGACTGTTCGTGATATGATTGTGAATTTAAACGTGCTAGAAGGCCACAGTTAAATCAAGACCAAGCAGATCTCATATACTGACGGACGGGGACTGTCGAGCATTGTCGAGGGTGGATGTAAAAACCACATTAAATCAGTGGAAGGAATCAATCGTGAGTTCCAGAGTGCCCCCAGCAACCCATCTCGCACAGTGACTGCGCGTAGGGTACAATGGTCGTGCAGCTCCCCATAAGCCACACATTTCTCTAGTCAGTGCTAAGCGACGCTTGAGGTGGTGAAAACAGCGACGCCACTGTACAGTAAATGACTGGAAACGAGTGATTTGAAGTGATGAATCACCCTGTGCCCTGTGACAATCCGATGGAGCGGTTTGGGTTTGGTGAGTGCCTAGACAGCGTTACCTGCCGTATTGTGTGGCGCTAACAACGAAGCACGGAGGTAGTGGTGTTACGGTATTGGGGTGCTATTTGTGGTTAGAGTGTGGTCCCCTTATTGCGCTTATGCAAACGTATTCGAACATATATGACAGCATTGTGTACTGCGTACAGTAGAGGAACATTTCGGAGACGATGATGGTATCAGCATGACAATGCCCCCTGTCATGAAGCATCATCTGCAAGACAATGGCTTGTGGATGTAACATTCCTGGATAATAATATTTCTGAAAGGGGTTGGCCTGCCCAGATTCCCGACCTGAACCTAGCAGAAGAACATCTTTGAGGTAAGTTAGGATGTGGACTTCACTCCAAACCCCAGCGTCTAACATCGCAACCTTCTCTGGTTGCTACTCCTGAGGAAGAATAGGCTACCATTCCCCCACAGACTTTCAGGCACATCACTTAAAGTGTATATAGCAGAGTTAAAGCCATTATAAAAATGAAAGGTGGGCACACCCCATATTAATGTCCACTAATAGGTGTCCGTATACTTTTGATCAAATAGTGTATGCTCCAGTAACACTTAGTCGTTCTTCTTTTAGACATTTTAGGAATCTCAAAACTTTCTTTAAGGCGGCTGAGAATAGGTTTCTTGACTCCTCTCTCAATTCGGAATCTCTCATCAGCCTTGTGATGTCCAACGAAATTTGTTGCAGCGACGTGTATTTTCTCCGTTATACTAGTATAGGCTGAGTCAATGTGTTGTTTCTCAATGGCTGTCACTACCGATTTTGTCATCTAAAAGCTATAAATCTATGCAAATTTTATAGTTCATACTCATTGCTCTGTTCTAGAACGGGGTGCACTTGAACCATATGAAAGATCTCATTCTTCTGGCGTCTGCAAAGCCTAATTCTCCAAAGTACACAGTGGAGGAGCGAAGCTGTAACTGCTACGTTGCAGCTCTTCAGAATACAGTCGTCATTCGTGTTCTATGGCACGCCGAACGAGGTGGCACACTGGTTAACGCATTCTGAATGGTGATGGCTCAGATTCCCATGTGCCCATGCAGACTTAGGTTTCCCGTCCTTCTTTTAAAAGGATTCTGGTGATTTCCCTCCGCGTACTTCCCTAATCCAAGCTTTTGATCCATCTCTAAAGATCTCCTCGTTTGTCTGGTGTTAAGGCGTACATTAATTTTTCTCTTTCTTTCACCTCTACAGTAGATGGACAGAGAGGGGGAGATTGACAGAAAAAGGAGGGAGGGGGAGGTGGAGATGGACAGAACGAGAGGGAGAGGCAGAGAGGGTAGGAGGAGTCGGACAGATAAAGGGGGGACGAGGAGGTGGACAAGATACTTGGGGAGGAGGAGATGTGTGGCATTTGTGTCGATCGCGTACGGGGAAACGCTACTCCTCTATAAAAATGAGCTGCACATATTTAAGTTCGATGTGGCTGAAGTCGAATTAGCTGCAGTCCAAGATTAGATCAGTACAATGACGGGAAAGTACCGTATATTCACTCTGTTTTGACTCCTAAGAAAAATTATACGTGAATTGTAAACTGAGTGTAGTAGCAGGTTTTAGAAAAAAAAGGAAACGAAGGAAGGTCCTGACGTCCCATCAATATCAGAGTCATTAAAGATAGAGTGCAAGCAAGACCAAGAAAAGGCTGGGGAAGAAACATAGCTACGGCTATGACTGAAGAAGCGCAACGTCCTTGGCTTGCTAGAACTGTTAAGAGGACAGGTTCTTGTCTGTGTGGCTAGCATCAAGCTGCTGAAGACAATGAAATGAAATTCGATGTGCTTCGTCGACAGCATGCGAGGTGGCGTAGTGGTACGACACACTTCTTGTTTTGAGGAGGTGTAGCGCTCAATCCTCGCCCGGATTATCCTGATCGACGCTTTTCATGATTTATCTAAATCAGGTCAGTGTTGGATAACATCTTCAGTACAGACGAGAGCAATTTCTTCCCCTTCCTTTGTACAACACGTGGTAATACTCTGTATCTAATGACATTCATATCGACTGAACATTAACCATTAAGCTTCTTTCGTTCCATTCTTGCTTCACACGAACTGAAATTATTTGTTTAAAAAAAGGAAAAACAGAAGAAAAGGAAACATAGACTCAGTCCAACAGAAATGGATTTAGCGAAATTTAGGCACACGGTGGAAAAATATTACAGTATACTACCATGACATTACTAGTACTACCGTCCATATTGTTGTTATCGCTGACTTTAAACTCTTGTCTTTTCTGTTCGCTTTTCCTGTCCATGTAACAGCACTTCGATACTACTCCATTGAATCTAATTTCTTATTTTTTTTATCTATAGACGGTAAGCTTATTACCCTATCTGCTTATTAATCATTTCTTGATTCACTTTCATACAATGCGCACATTTCTCTTATTGGCATACATTACATTTGTATGAGCCAGACTCTTTGGTGTTGCAATTATTGATATTCATTTCTATTGTGTATTTCTTCAATACAGAGATTGTTTGTTATTGTTGAAATTCCGGATTTTTAGAAATTTTGCTTTTTAACAAATTTACTTTTTAGATAATAGCAGTCAGTCGTCACGTAGGTATCTTTTTCGTAGTTTGAAACCAAGTCATAATGAAAATAAATTGCAGCAAAACATTCACAGTTCTGTGGGCTCATTTCTAAATATAAAATTCTTCTAAAAAGCAGTGAGAGAAGAGTGCATTCTTTCGGAATGTGAGTTCTCTGACAGACCCCGGTGGCAGTGTGTATTGCAGTTGTCTTAAAAAAAAAAAAAAAAAAAAAAAAAAAATCATTAACTCGCTAGGAAAAATACGTTTGTAAAAAGTAGACGAGTCTTTGCACAAAGGTAATTTATCTTTCCTCCTACTAGGGAACGTTCTCGTTGCTATGACTCTATCCGCTTGATTATATTCCGACAACCCTGCTACGACCTCCGCTTTCCAACCGCACACACTGTTGCCAATCGCCAAAATAGTGTTAGTTACTTTTTATTTCGGCTCAGATATATGGCATAAATGTGACACGCGTCATCCATAGATTTTGCATGTAATTATTACGCGACTGTAATACGAATTACACGGAAATCAACAGGCGGAATTCTGAATACTGCGGCGGCAAAATGTGCTCGACCGAATCGCTGCTAGCCTAATTGCTTTATTTCTGTTACACGAAGTAACAGACTAGTGAACAGGAAGTGCTCAAAATTTTACATGCTATTTGTGTGGTAACAAACGCAGGGCGTAAATTTTGCAGCTTTTTGCTCTGTGCGATAGGAAATGTAATTTATGCCTGATCGCTAAGTGGATAAATTAAATTAAATATTCTTTGCAGCTGATCCACGATTTCCAAAACTGAAAACATTATCACAGGCATAGCAAAGCTTATAAAATTACTCCCGAAGACCGTAAAAAGAACTTTGGAAGATATTTTATCAGATGTAACATTTAAATTCATATTTTGAGTGTTTTTGTATGAGAGGCATGTGATAAGTTTAGCAAGTGAAATAATATAAAGGTATTAAATATCATACATAGAAATCGAAATCATTTCATTAAATGGAAGTTAGTAAATTGTGGTAGTTGACGTGCAGAGGATATTTGCTTTGTTTGCCGATTGTTTCATTATAAGAATTCCTCCTCCTACGACAACTAATAAAGTGAAGTTAGCCAAGTTTAAAATCATTTTGACATATGATCGAAAGAAAAAAATTCCTTGATTACCACCTTCAGAAATGCGTACTATAATATTAACACCAGGGAGACCTCTATCTTATGATAGCAACGGGTTTCAGACTTTCACTACTCCTTTTGATCATTATTAAGAGGCTAAAAAAGGTTTTATATACCACACCCACTCATACTAGTCACCCTTTCGAACAATATTCAACAAGCCATCTTAAGCCGTCTCACACGGAACGAGGGAGCTAATGTTGACGCGAACGGGAAATAGACCCCACGAGACAGAACGCCATTGTCACATGAGACGTGCTGTTTAACGCGAATTGCGACTGAAGCGCTATCCTGCGGCAGCTGTCAGCAGTATCTGATTCCCAAATCACACGGTTTGTTTACGAAAATGGCTGGGCGTATGTTAGCTCCATTAAAACGCACATTTCCTCCTTTGTCTATATGCTATTCATGTTTTTCTATCTGTAGTATACAGAAATAGTAACTTTAAAATCCATGAACATTTCATAAGAGAAAAAGAAAAATTCCATCGCCAGTCAGCTTATAAAATTTCACTAAATTGTACAAACTCACTTCGGAGAGACAACGCACTTTATTTACATAACATCGAATATTACAGAAAATATGTATATTAATTTAATAAGATGCGAAAGAGGGGGGAGGGGAGAGGGGGGGGGAAGGCCATACAGCTAGGTCAGAACCCGATACACATTGTGTAGTATGTTGGCGTCTCATCCAACTGCGCTACGCCTTACTTCTGCAACAAACGACATTGTATTTTGTCTTATTGTATTCTGAAGGCTTTATCTTCATTGTGCCGTTGCCTTAAAACGGCGTATTTTCATAACGCATATTATAGCACGAAACTAACGAAACATGGAAATTCTGTAAGTACCAGTATGACTTTTTAAATGGCTCTGAGCACTATGGGACTTAACATCTGAGGTCATCAGTCCCCTAGAACTTAAAACTACTAAAACCTAACTATCTTAAGGGCATCACACACATCCATGCCCGAGACAGAATTCGAACCTGCGACCGTAGCGATCGCGCGGTTCCAGACTGAAGCGCTTAGAACCGCTCGGCCACTCTGACCGGCTATGACTTTTCCCTTCCTTTCTTTTCCAACAAAACGTATTAAAACTATGCGGTTTTGAGAGATCTTCGATGTGCTGCTGCTTAGAAACAACGTATTTTCATAGGATGTAAGTTGTTATTAAAAAAAAAATACAGGCTTCAGCAGAAAAGGATAAATGCAACATGGCGTCTCGCAGGTGCTGTTTCTGACGTAGTTCTACTTTACGTGGTCTGTTCTTGAAATATTGCAGAACTTACTTTTGTTACACGGTATTTTGTATGAGAGACAACTGCAGCCATAAGTAGATTTTTTCAATAATAATCGCTTGGCTGCTCTTATAAATAATTTATTTTACGGTAGGTTTCGTAGGCTAGAAGCCACATCATCAGGTTAAATCTGTTAAATTATAAAAAGCGGTCGATACAATTGTGGTCAAATTACAGTTACAATCAGCAGTGAGAAACAGAGGAAATTCCGTACATGGTGAATCATGACATTAAAGGTACAACATGGGTGGAATCGAACATTTCTTGTTTATGAATAAATAACATAATTAGCGGATCGTCAGGTGAGCTGGAAGTATGGGTCCACGGTTCCTCAAGAATGCCTAAAAACTATTTTTGCAGTTTGTGACGAATGCTTCCTCAACGTCAAATAACAATAAGTGACGTCACAAAAGCCGGCCAGATTGGCCAAGCAGTTCTAGGCGCTACAGTCTGGAACCGCGCGACCGCTACGGTCGCAGGTTCGAATCCTGCCTCGGGCATGGATGTGTGTGATGTCCCTAGGTTGGTTAGGTTTAAGTAGTTAAGTTCTAGGGGACTGATGACCACACCACTTGAGTCCCATAGTGCTCAGAGCCATTTGAACCATTCTTGACGTCACAAAACTCGCACAGCTCTACGCCATTTTAACTATCTTGTCCCGTGTGACGACGCTTTCCAGTGTTTGGCGACAGATATTTCTGGTACCACTAAAATTTTTCTTCGTCCAGTTCCGTTCGTGAATCAAGCGTGAGAAATACAGCTATCGGCAAGACCCTGAATGAGCTCGAATTTTTCTTTCTCTTCATAATCATTTCGAA
The DNA here is from genome assembly GCF_023898315.1 of Schistocerca nitens. Lineage (NCBI taxonomy): Eukaryota > Metazoa > Arthropoda > Insecta > Orthoptera > Acrididae > Schistocerca > Schistocerca nitens. The sequence continues at coordinate 373,453,380 of NC_064614.1, read as the reverse complement.
AGATGTAATTAGGAGAAAGTAATATGTTTACTTGTCTCAATAACGGAGCAGAGGACTCTAAGGATTGCTCATATCAAAACACTTTCTCAAGATTTGACAAAATTTCCTTTTTCACATAGGAAAAAGAGAAGAGGGAAAGATTAGCCAGTCAAATTTTTATCAAAAAGTCAGTATAAATTTGAAAACTTAATAAACCACGGAATAATGTAGATAGAGAGGTAAAAATTGACACACATGCTTGGAATGACATGGGGCTTTATTAGAACAAAAAAAAAAAAAAAAAAAAGTATTGCTAGACGCCTGAAAGATCTCTTGCGCTCGTCGTTTGGTGATGATCGTGTGCTCAGCCGCCAGTTTCGTCATGCTTGGCCTCCCAGGTCCCCAGACCTCAGTCCGTGCGATTATTGGCTTTGGGGTTACCTGAAGTCGCAAGTGTGTCGTGATCGACCAACATCTCTAGGGATACTGGAAAACAACATCCGACGCCAATGCCTCACCATAACTCCGGACATGCTTTATTGTGCTGTTCACAACATTATTCCTTGACTACAGCTATTGTTGAGCAAAGATGGTGGACATATTGAGAATTTCCTGTAAAGAACATCATCTTTGCTTTGTCTTACTTTGTTATGCTAATTATTGATATTCTGATCAGATGAAGCGCCATCTGTCGGGCATTTTTTGAACGTTTGTATTTTTATGTTTCTAATAAAACCCCATGTCATTCAAAGCATGTGTGTCAATTTGTATCTCTCTATCTACATTATTCCGTGATTTATTCAGTTTTCAAATTTATACTGACTTTTTGATCACCCGGTATATTGCTTGTGAGGATTGTAGATTATTAGTAGAAATCTCTGTGATATATCTGTGTTAATTCTGAATACCCTTGTTTTTTTCGGAAAAGCTGTTTGTTACCAAAAGTAACTTTCTTCAAGACGAACAATATGGAATTACGCGAGCGTTACAGGCAACGATCGAGTTTCGTTTCGGAAAACGAGCAGCTAAAGAGACGGAGAGCAATCATAAGGAGAATTGACTCGAGTTCAGAGACGCACCGAGCTCGTACAGGAGGCTAACCACTCTCGCTTCTTTCATTTATCACCTCTCCCCCGGCTACTTAGAGTTAATGCGTTTTCTGTCATTTCCATTTTATCCTTTGCCGCCTTTCTCTGCCCCGCCGTCTCAATTTCTCTCGCCGACTTTTTCTCCCGCCGTCCGCGCCTGCCCGACCCTCCATTTTCTCCTGCACGTTCGTTTCTGAATTTGTGACTTTGCCGAAGTCGTTAATCTTCTTCCCATCACTAGGCGACGAATAAGCGCCACAAGCGCAGCGGCTGGGGTCTCGCCTTATCCCGCGACCGCCCTGGGGCCAGCTTCCCTGCCGCAGACCGCGCAGGGAGCAGAGGCGGCTCCGGCCGGGCCCTGTTAAGACAAGCAGTGTTCGTCACATATTTCCTTTCCTTGTAGCTACACGCCGGCGCCCAACTTTAATCATTGCCCAAGTTGGCACGAGTTGCGCACAAAGGGCCGCAAACTTTGCGGCTTGGAGCCGGTACAGCGCCCTCGTAATCTCAGCTGAAAAATATCGGCTATTGTGTTGACTCATAGATGCACGACGCGGAGGTAAATGTTCAAAGTTTCAGATCGCTAGCGTGTTCCATCAAAAGAGAACTCGGACTGATGTAACGTAGTTTCCTCTATTGGAAAACTCGAACGTTTATATAAAATCTTCTCAAGTTTACACGTAATATTTCTTGTTTCGTCCCCTTCTCTCGCGCTGAGTAAGAAAGGTTCGCTGGATCACAACGCCACAGAAGCGCGTGCACGTAAGGTGGGTCTGAAATGTCTCGAGGATTCCACATAGAACAGGAATATCAATGGAGTTGGCGTGGCGTACAGCGCATGTCTCCATCATCAAAGCGAAGTAGTCACAACGACGTTGGTATGTCGCGTCGTTTACATTTTGCTCCAGATTACACTTATCTGCGTTGTTTTCACGCATTTATTTATTAGTGACAGCAGTGATGCTGAATTATTCCTGTTACGGACGAAAATCGAAATTCATCAGTAGATAAGCACTACAAAGAACTAATTACGTTATAAAACTTTTGACAGGCGCTTTGTGTGTTGATTTACATCGAGACACAATGTAATAAACAGTTAATATCGTAGAGCTAATTTGTATCACTGTATGGCCATATATTTACAAGACAAGTGCTAGATAAATTTGATAGAGTGGAAATGTGTTGCCAGTAAATCCCTTCAACGTTGTCTATAAACAGTTCGAGTAATTTTCACCTGTAGGAAACACATATATGATAGTGTGAGTCATTACCTCCACATTTCACAGATTTCTAAAGCATTATGCATATTTTAAAGTAAAATGTTGTAGTACATATGGCATGGGGAATTAGTTTGTGCGATTAAGACACACATCAAAAAATTCTTTGCATTGACTCGGTTCCGAGAGTTCCGGAACCTGTACAGAAAATTGGAATAGAGATCAACATAAACATCATTTCCGCCCTTTCTATTGCTCATGAAAACCGCACGTTGCGTGTTGTACCACCATACAGCAGAGGTGGTGGTCCAGATTGCTGTACACACCGATACTTCTAATACCCAGTAGCACATTCTCTTGCACTGATGAATGCCTGTATTCGTGGTGGCATACTATCCAAAAGTTCATCAAGGCACTGTTGGTCCAGATTGTCCCACCACTCAACGGCGATTCGGCGTAGATCCCTCAGAGTGGTTGGAGGGTCAGGTCGTCCATAAACAGCACTTTTCAATCTATTCCAGGCGTGTTCGACAGGCCCCATGTCTGGAGAACATGCTGGCCACTCTAGTCGAGCGATGTTGTTATCCTGAAGGAAGTCATTCACAAGATGTGCACGACGGGGGCCCGAATTGTCGTCCATGAAGACGAAGGCCTCACCAATATGCTGCCGATATGTTTGCACTATCGGTCGGACGATGGCATTCACGTATCGTACAGCCGTTACGGCGCCTTCCATGACCACCAGCGACGTACGTCGGCCTCACGTAATGCCACCCCAAAACAGCAGGGAACCTCCACCTTACTGCACTCGCTGGGCAGTGTGTCTAAGGCGTTCAGCCTGACAGGGTTGCCTCCAACACGTCTCCGACGATTCTCTGGTTGAAGGCATATGCGACACTCATCGGTGAAGAGAACGTGAAGCTGGGCCCATCTGTACCTCGCTGCATAGTGTCGTGGTTGCAAAGATGGGCCTCGCCATGGACGTCGGGAGTGAAGTTGCGCATCATGCAGCCTATTGCGCACAGTTTGAGTCGTAGCACGACGTCCTGCTGCACGAAAAGCATTATTATTCATGGTGGTGTTGCTGTCAGGGTTCCTCCGTAGGTAGCGGTCATCCACTGCAGTAGTAGCCCTTGTGCGGCCTGAGCGAGGCACGTCATAGACAGTTCCTGTGTCTCTGTATCTCCTCCACGTCCGAACAACATCGCCTTGGTTCACTCCGAGACGCCTGGACACTTCCCTTGTTGAGATCTCTTCCTGGCACAAAGTAACAAAGCGGACGCTATCGAATCGCGGTATTGACTGTCTAGGCATGGTTGAACTACAGACAACACGAGCCGTGTTCCTCCTTCCTGGTGGAATGACTGGAACAGATCGGCTGTCGGACCCCCTCAGTCTAATAGGCGCTTCTCACACATGGTGGTTTACATCTTTGGGCGGGTTTAGTGACATCTCTGAACAGTCAAAGGGACTATGTCTGCGATACAATATCCACAGTCAACCTCTATCTTCAGGAGTTCAGGGAACCGGGGTGATGCAAAACAAATTTTGATGAGCGTATTTTAATTTACGAAGGGTGAGCGATGATTAAACGTATGGTACCTAAAAAGAAAGGCAGAATTATTCAGTTCTTAAAAATATTTCTTGTGTGATAAATGGCTAATTTACTCCATATCACATATCCAAATTCGAGTTTTCCCGAGATGCCTTTATTTTAGAAAACTAGGAAGTAATGTCGCAAAGGAACCGTAGCATCATTTATTAAAATAGATTCTCGGTAATACGATCAAGTGCGGTACAAAAACAAAATAATAGCGGCGGCTATCCCTTATTTTCTTATAGCAAAAAATAGCAACGTACAACGAGTAGGCCGGTCATTTTGGCCCTGCGGTTCTAGGAGCTTCAGTCTGGAACCGCGCGACTGGAGCGGTCGCAGGTTCGAATCCTGCCTCGGGCATGGATGTGTGTGATGTCCTTAGGTTAATTAGGTTTAAGTAGTTCTAAGTCTAGGGGATTGATGACCTCAGATGTTAAGTCCCATAGTGCTTAGAGCTATTTGAACCATTTGAACAACGGGTAGGCAAAGATATGGGAATACCAAAAACACAACATACTACTAACACGGCACAGGAGAACCGTTGGCATTCAAAATAGCTTTCAGTCATCACGGCACGGATAAAACGTCCTGTATGGTTTTCGGGGGAATGTTATTCCATCCTTCCTGCGAAGTGTCGACACGTTCAGGTAGTGATGATGGAGGTGGGTAGCGATCACGCACCCTTCTCTTCAAAGTAGACCCATTGAGATATGATGACTGTAGTGGCGAGGGAAGATGCGACAATTCATCCTCGTACTCACAAAACTAATCCTGGGCGATGCAAGCCGTGTGAACAGCGTCCTGTCCTCTTGGAACAAAGCATTCCCATTAGGAAACAAATATTATACCATTGGGATTGAGCAAATCAGACAAAATGTACACATGTTCCTTGGCAGTAAAGCGACCTTGCAAAGTAACCGTGGAGCCCATGAAATACCACGAGATGACTGCCCATATCATCACTGAACCTCTCCATGTTTCACATTTAGGAGGCAAAGTCGGTCAGAGGCTGGAAACAGTGTGCAACAAGATCTAACGATTTCTTCCGTTGCTCCGCAGTCCTCGTTTTATGGCTTCGGCGCCGTCATGTTTTCCTTTTACGAGTGTTTGCAACATCGATGTGCCGTTTAGATATTCTATCTTTCCCTGTAATTCCACGATTATGAAGTTCCCTTCGCGTAGTTTTGGTGCTGACAGGGTTCGTGAGTGCGACGTTCAGTTGTGCAGTGACATCTGCAGCTATCGTCCCGTTACTTTTTGTGACAATCCTCTTTTACGGCCGTTTGTCGCGATCATTTAACACACACAGTTTCGTTCGCGTTATGACCTGGCTGATAATGTTTTTCCGCTTTCCCTGTGTGTGGTACAGATCTTCGATACGGTGCCTCTTGAGACTCCGGACACTTCGGCTGTCTTGGTTACGGAAGCAACCGCCATACCAGCACCAACAATTTGCGCCCGTTCGAATTCACATAGCTCCGACTTAATGCGCTCTCAACTACACAGAACACTGTTTTGACAACACCTTACACTTGCGACGTATTGACGATGTTTCCCAGCTGCCGTTCGTTGTCAAATACACAAACGGAACCCGCTGGCATGGCTAGCACGTGCATTTTTGTTCAAGCGTACATATCTCGCGGTGCTTCCATATTGATTTCCAACCCTTGTACGAGCTGAGACAATTCTCACACGCAAGCGAAGTGCCTTTGCATTTATCTCTTCAAAGCTTTATGCCAAGTTTGTTCCACACATCGAAAGCAAATAATTAAGATTCGTGTGAGAAACGTTTTCGAGAGCCACTTTTAAACGGGATCTGTCTGTGCTACCGACGTAATGACATTCAAAATCTACAGAGCTCTTACGGACCAACCTTGCCCCGCACAACAGCGACGAAAATGTTCTGTGCATCTGAGTGATGCACTATGAGATACTCCATGAGATTACACTGCGATACAACTGGAGTCACTCTACTACATTCATGTTCTACTTTTCGTTCAGATTACACGCTACACAAAAGGTCCCCTTTCCTCATTACGATTGCCGGCCGGTGTGGCCGAGCAGTTCTAGGCGCTTCAGTCTGGAACCGCGCGACCGCTACGGTCACAGGTTCGAATCCTGCCTCCGGTATGGATGTGTGTGATGTCCTTAGGTTAATTAGGTTTAAGTAGATCTAAATTCTAGTGGACTGATGACCTCAGATGTTAAGTTCCGTAGTGCTCAGAGCCATTTGAACCTCATTACGATTACTGGGGGTGGGGTGGGGGAGGGGGGGCAAGTCGTCGAAGTGGCATTCAACTAAATCACTTGCAGCACTTGAGCCACAAAAAAATGGTTCAAATGGCTCTAAGCACTATGGGACTTAACATCTGAGGTCATCAGTCCCCTAGACTTAGAACGACTTAAACCTAACTAACCTAAGGACACCACACACACACACCCATGTCCGAAGCAGGATTCGAACCTGCGACCGTAGCAGCAGCGCGGTTCCGGACTGAAGCACCTAGAACCGCTCGGCCACAGCGGCCGGCTGTTGAGCCACAAGGAATTATCATCATTACTATTATTATGATATACTAATGTCAACGTTTAGAACAAAACTTGTTTTCCTTCTGTATGACAGTAGAGTATCATTCATTGCCATTCGTTTGTTTCAAAAACTGTAACCTATTTCTTTACGGATGCGTATGGAATTTTTGAGTGAAAGTCTCCCTAACTTCCCGGGAGATCAAAATTTGTGTGCCGGATCGAGACTCGAACACCGAAATTGTGGCAGTGCAATCCTATGTTCTCTTCGTCTAGATTCCGTTCTTTTACTTGTTTTCTTCGCTTTCTTTTCATGTGCTCCTCTTGTGACTATAAAAAACTTATGCAGTATATTTATCACGCTTTATTGTGTGTTTTTTAGTTCGTAAGGTGTGAGAATTAAAATGTCAACAGAGAAGCAAGCCCAACACTGATTAAATTGGGTATGAAACATTCCGTTGTTAACAGGCTAGCCATAGCCTTCAGCCTTTTCTACATAGCGCAGACAAACATGGCTTCACTCAGTTTTCTGTTGTAAGAAAGAAATATCTCTGGTGAAGAGTTCTCGGGCTTCCAGCCGGGTAGCGGTGTCTTCAAACTGCGACACCGCCACCCGGCTGGAAGCCCGAGAACTCTTCACCAGCTGTGTACGCCGGGAAAGCATACATTCACAAGAAATATCTCAATTTATTTTGTTTCTCTCGAAAGTACGGCTCAGATTTCATTCCTGCTTCGAGTCTTCGCCGCTCATCGTTTATAATTATTTTCAGCAAACGCAATTATATTATCTATTTTCTCTCTATTTAGACTAACGAAGCAACCTCGTCTGCAGATAATTCTGACAAATGCTAGAAAGTTTACATTCCGTCCGCAGATAGTAACTTCGCTCCCGACGGTGAAACAAGTTTTCGTCACCATGTATGGCCTACAATGACTGGAGAGAGAGAGAGTAGCCTACCATAGCTGATCGTCAGGCTATGTGACGAAGCCTGCCTCAAAGTGAGAGCGTGTAGCGTTGTCGATATTCTGATGAGTCCATTGAAAGGGCACACTGAACTTTTCGGTGCTATCTGAGAGGAGAAGGCTATGCGCCGTCAATAGATTTCACTCTCTTCAACTTATATGTAAATAATAAATCACTGACCATATACAGTAATTTTGCTTAACATATAACTAGTTATTATGTAAGGAAGTAGCTCAGACGAGTCTTTCAAGACATAAACCTGTGTCTTTCATCTACGGAACTGGGTAGCTCGATTAGATTTACGTAAGAAATTTCCAGGGACCCAACAACAGCGTTATAATATTCAAGAACCACTACATCACTATCCAAATTAAAAAGGATATCACACTTATGAACAGTCCGTGAGTGTGCAAAACCAATGACCCAGTTACGCTTCCCCGGTCTCGTGCAAATCATCTCAGTTTACATATGTACGCTGATTAAAGCTTGTTTGAAGTATATTCCAATACTCATTACCTAGTCGAAATAGCGCCACCTTCTGTACAAAGGGACTATCAAAAATGGCTCTGAGCACTATGGGACTTAACTTCTAAGGTCATCAGTGCCCTAGAACTTAGAACTACTTAAATCTAACTAATCTAAGGACATCACACACATCCATGCCCGAGGCAGGATGCGAACCTGCGACCGTAGCGGTCGCGCTGTTCCAGACTGTAGCGCCTAGAACCGCTCGGCCACAACGACCGGCGAAAGGTTCAAATGGCTCTGAGCACTATGGGACTCAACTGCTGAGGTCATTAGTCCCCTAGAACTTAGAACTAGTTAAACCTAACTAACCTAAGGACATCACAAACATCCATGCCCGAGGCAGGATTCGAACCTGCGACCGTAGCGGTCTTGCGGTTCCAGACTGCAGCGCCTTTAACCGCACGGCCACTTCGGCCGGCCCCGGCGAAAGGGACTATCTTCAAATTAACAACTAGATTAAGGAATAGAGATGGGTAATCAGTATCAATTTTCGGGTAAGCAGTATCAATTTTCGTTTCTGTTTCTTTCTAGTACCACGTACAAAGAAAGTGTATGCTAAGGTAGGAAGGCAGAGAATTTGTACTCGTGTGCGTGTTTGGAGCTTCAGGGCTCTCGACATGCACTTGTTGTCAACGCCAGAATGTCGGCCATTACAGACATCGCTGCATCCTTATGCCAGTATTCTGCTGTGTAACATCAAGAAGGACCCACTTTGATAAGTTGGTATGACAGTTCATTTTGCACTACATCAACAGTCAAAAATCGCACTGTAACGCGAATAATAGAAGTAATCGCTCTCTGGGCTTACAACCGGGGCGGAAACACCGTTAGTTGCAAATCATAGCCTGTTCATCTCACTTTGTCTTTTTGTAGAAACATAAATAAGGCAAGGTTGTGGATTTGAACACCGCAATGCCTCTTGACTACGCATGATCCTACCGGACGTAGCCTTCCTCTTACCTTTGAACATGCTTACCCAGCCAGGTATAGCAGACGCGCCGATTTAATGCCGACTCCGAAAGATGGTGCGCGTTGGGATATTTTACACACACAACGAAATGCTACAGGGGACCAAAGAAAATCTTTGGACCAAATGGGGATTAAAACTCAAACCTTTGGATCTGTAGGCCGATATCTATTTAGGAATGAGGTTTCAGTCGCTATCAGTCCACACTGTTTCTTCGACATTGTAAAACATTATTTCCCGCATCCTTCTGCACCTGATTTACTGCTGCTCTGTCTAATAAACTCGAACATTGACTTGACGACAAGCGTTCCTTTCAATGAACTAAAATATAAAATACATAAAGAGCGAAATTTATTTGTTTGGTGCTAACCTTGATCGACTTGTACACGTTTACTTCTGCGTCGTTACTGTTCACCTGGCAGATACAACGCATCTCCGCAAGGAGATATCCGATAAATAAGGGAGAGCACCAGCGACTGTTGTTGTTGTTGTTGTTGTTGTTGTTGTTGTGGTGGTGGTCTGTAGTCCGAAGACTGGTTTGATGCAACTCTCTATGCTACTCTATCCTGTGCAAGTCTTTTCATCTCCAAATAACTACTGCAACCCACACCTTTCTGAATCTGCTTACTGTATTCATCTATTGGACTTCCTCTATAGTTTTTGCCTCCCACGCTTCCCCCTTCCCCTCAGTACTAAATTGGTGATCCGTTCATGTCTCAGACTGTGTCCTATGAACGGAGCCCTTCTTTTAATCAAACTGTGCCACAAATTTCTCCCCAGTTCTGTTCAGTACCTCCTCATAATTTACGTGACCTACCTATCTAATCTTCAGAATTCTTCTGTAGCACCACATTTTAAAAGCTTCTACCCTCTTTTATTTTAAACTCTTTATCGTCTAAGTTTCACTTCCGCACATGGCTCTCCAGATAAATAGCGTCACAAAAGACCTCCTAACACTTAAGTCTATGTTCAGTGTTAAGATTTCTCTTCTTCAGAAACACTTTTCTTGTCTTTTCCAGTCTACATTTTATATCCTACTTCGGGCATCATCACTGATTTTGCTGCCCAAACAGCAAAATCTGTTAACTCCTTTAAATGTCTCCTTTCCTAATATAATTCCGTCAGCATCGCCTGATTTAATTCGGCTTCATTCCATTGTTCTTGTCTGGCTGTTGTTGAAGTTTATCTTGTATCCTGCTTTTAACACACTGTCCATTCCATTCAGATGCTCTTCCAAGTCTTTCGTTGTGTCTTACGGAATTACAATGTCATCGCCGACCCTCACAGTTTTTATTTCTTCTCCCTAAACTTTAATTCCTACTCCGAAGTTTTCTTTGGTTTCCTTTACTTCTTGCTCAATGTACAGATTGAATAACATCAGGGATAGGCTAAAATCTTCTGTTACTCCCTTCTCTGACATGTTCCACATCCACGAGAACTATCTCATTTTTGGGTCTTTGGAACGATAACGGAATCTAATTTGATCTAATCTCAATCATTGCTTTCCTTTCATGCCCCTCGACTCTTACAACTACCAGCTGGTTTTTATAGAAGTTATTAATAGTTTTTCGCTCCCTGTATTTTACCCCTGCTACCTACAGAATTTCAAAGAGAGCATTTCAGTCAACATTGTCAAAAGCTTTCTCTAATTCTACAAATGCTATGAATGTAGGTTTGCCTTTCCTTAACTTACGTTCTAAGATAAATCGTAGGGTCAACATTGCTTCGCGTTTTCCTACATTTCTCCGAAATCCAAACTGATTTTTCCCGAGGTTGGCTTCTACCAGTTTTTCCATTCTTCTGTAAAGATATTACATTCTTCTTTAAGGCAGAGGGTATTTCGCCTGTCTCATTCATCTCGCACTGCAGAGCATGGAGAGTTTTGTCATCGCTGGCTCTCCAAACACAATAAAAATTGAACGGCCGTGCGCTCATGTCGGCCTGCAGGAGGTTTTATCTACTAACAAGGTAAACTTCCCATTAGTGGATAGCCCGTCAAAAACTTAACTCTGATCTAGTATGAAAACAGGAAGAAGTTGTACTGAACAGTGAAAAAGGAAGCAAAATAGAAACAGTGAACGGTCCAAGCTCAAGATGTGTAACATCGAGCGATTTGCAAGAATCACAGAGCCGTGGTTGTGTGGTCACGGTTTTGGACTCTGAAGCGGGAAATCCGTGTTCAGCTCCCTCGTACCCCTTAATTTCTTTTCACAAAATTATGAACTTTCCGCCCGATCACTGACGTGTCTGTTCTCCTTGTGCAGTCTTGGCAATTATCATACTATACATTGGCTGAAGAAAATGAGTCACGTGGAATGAGGATATTACCGTCGCAAGTAAATGTGATGAATCGTGAAAGCAGGTGACTTGCCGCATTGACCTCTCACCGAAATGAAAACGACAATTAACGGGTGTAAACTATGTTACAACAGAAGAATTCAAGGGTCGAAACTTCCAAAACGGAACGCAAGAGGCATAACATGTGGTACCTGCGTAAAGCAAATAAGAAATCCGTACGTCTGACCGAACGGAAAGTTCATAATTTTGTGAAAAAAAAATTGGGTACGAGGGAGATTTGAACAGGAATCTTCTCCTTCGCAGTCCAACACCGTGATCGCACAACCAGGACGCAGTGGCTGTTGAGCCAGCCGTTGTGGCCAAACAGTTTTAGGCGCTTCAGTCTGGAACCGCACGACCGCTACGGTTGCAGGTTCGAATACTGCCTCGGTCATGGATGTGTGTGATGTCCTTAGGTTAGTTAGGTTTAAGTAGTTCTAAGTCCTAGGGGACTGATGGCCTCAGATGTTAAGTCCCATAGTGCTCAGAGCCATTTGAACCATTTGAGTGGCAGTTGAAATTCGCACGATGTTGCACATGTAGAGCTTGGACCGCTCACTGTTTCGAGTTTTCCTCTTTTTTCACACTTCGGTACACCTTCTTCCTGTTTTCATGCTTGATCTGTGTTCAGTTTTTACGGATTGTCCCCTGGTCCATCTTACCACTAAATCTGAAGGGGGTGCGATGGGGAGTTTCCCTTATAAGACTTCACTGAAGAATAGTTGACTCTTCCCAAATTTGTCTCCCTCTAAGTTCCGGGCCTACTTTGTTGCTCCCAAATGACAGCACTCAAATCTGCTGTGTCTGAGCGAGTTTGTGTCGGTGTACAACGCATATGAGGAAACACTGCGGGACCGCCTTGGCGCGAGGGTGCGTACAGAAAAGTAGCGCCGACTGTAGCCAGCGACTGCGGCTAATCGCGTTAGGCGGTGCCAAGAGCGCCTTGTCACACACGCGCACGCTCACGCACCTCCGTAATGAAATTCCTCGGTGACAATGAAAAGGTTCATTACTGCCGCCGCCGCCGCTCTGCTCGCACAGTTGCGGGCCTTAATGGCGATAAGGGCGGCTTCAAAGGCAGCACGCCTCTCTTCTTCTGCAAAGTAGGCAGCGGGCGCGGCCACTCCACTCAGTGCCGGCAGTCAGTTCCCCAACAAGTTCCACGTACGAAGCTCCTCGGCCGACAGCCTCTTTCCATTGTCCTGTTTGCCTCATATCCATTTTAATCGTCACCACCATTCCGTGACCATCAATTCCGAAAACCAGATGCCACCTCAATACACCATTTCATCTCCATCGATTTAAAGTTGCTTTGTTTTAGTCTCTTTTATATATCCAGCAGGTGTTGACAAATGTGAAAATTACCGAACTATCAGTTTAATAAGCCACGGCTGCAAAATGCTAACACGAATTCTTTACAGACGAATGGAAAAACTGGTAGAAGCCGACCTCGGGGAAGATCAGTTTGGATTCTGTAGAAATGTTGGAACACGTGAGGCAATACTGACCCTACGACTTACCTTAGGAAATAGCACCTACGTTTCTAGCACTTGTAGACTTAGAGAAAGCTTTTGACAATGTTGATTGGAATACTCTCTTTCAAATTCTGAAGGTGGCAGGGGTAAAATACAGGGAGCGAAAGGCTATTTACAATTTGTACAGAAACCAGATGGCAGTTATAAGAGTCGAGGGGCATGAAAGGGAAGCAGTGGTTGGGAAAGGAGTGAGACAGGGTTGTAGCCTCTCCCCGATGTTATTCAATCTGTATATTGAGCAAGCAATAAAGGAAACAAAAGAAAAGTTCGGAGTAGGTTGGTTCAAATGGTTCAAATGGTTCTGAGCACTATGGGACTTAACATCTTAGGTCATCAGTCCCCTAGAACTTAGAACTAGTTAAACCTAACTAACCTAACGACATCACACACATCCATGCCCGAGGCAGGATTCGAACCTGCGACCGTAGCAGTCGCGCGGTTCCGGACTGCGCGCCTAGAACCGCGAGACCACCGCGGCCGGCTCGGAGTAGGTATTAAAATCCATGGAGAAGAAATAAAAACTTTGAGGTTCGCCGATGACATTGTAATTCTGTCAGAGACAGCAAAGGACTTGGAAGAGCAGCTGAACGGAATGGACAGTGTCTTGAAAGGAGGGTATAAGATGAACATCAACAAAAGCAAAATGAGGATAATGCAATGTAGTCAAATGAAATCGGATGATTTTTGGGGAATAAGATTAGGAAATGAAACGCTTAAAGTAGTAAATGAGTTTTGCTATTTGGGGAGCAAAATAACTGATGATGGTCGAAGTAGAGAGGATATAAAATGTAGCCCGGCAATGGCAAGGAAAGCGTTTCTGAAGAAGAGAAATTTGTTAACATCGAGTATAGATTTAAGTGCAGGAAGTAGTTTCTGAAAGTATTTGTATGGAGTGCAGCCATTTATGGAAGTGAAACGTGGATGATAAATAGTTTCGACAAGAAGAGAATAGAAGCTTTCGAAATGTGGTGCTACAGAAGAACGCTGAAGATTAGATGGGTAGATGACATAACTAATGCGGAGGTATTGAATAGAATTGAAGAGAAGAGAAATTTGTGGCAAAACTTAACTAGAAGAAGGGATCGGTTGGTAGGGCATATTCTGAGGCATCAAGGGATCACCAATTTAGTATTGGAGGGCAGCGTGGAGGGTAAAAATCGTAGACGGAGACGAAGAGATGAATACACTAAACAGATTCAGAAGGAAGTAGGTTGCAGTAGATACTGGGAGATGAAGAAGCTTACACAGGATAGAGTAGCATGGAGAGCTGCATCAAACCAGTCTCAGGACTGAAGACCACAACAACAACAACAACAACACATATCCAATAAGGTCTTTCCCATCTCTTCCTGAGACTGCCGTTTGAGTCTACGTCATAGTACGCGCGTTTCTTGTAGTATTCTCTTTATGACCACTTTAACCTTTTCGACTACTATTGCCACATGATCACACTCACTTGTTGTTTGGAAATTTTAATGTAGTGTTTCAGAAATTCTGACTCGCATTCAGGAGTAGAAACCGCCATCCATCAGTCAGTTATTTTTCCTAATTTACTTCAGGAGAATGCTGGGATGATTCCCTTAACAAGCCCTTGGTTGATTCTTGTCTCTGCTTCCATCTTAGCCAAGGCTCCATCTCTTTCACTGGCGACGAGAGGTCGAAGTCTTCATATCAGTACATGAACGGTCTGTCCAGTAAAGATTTTTCTGACTCATTTTTCAATAATCAGGAAGCTACACAGTCTGTAAACAGTGCTGCACATATTCATTATGTTTACAACACACGGTCGAGGAACCACCAACATCTTTGTAATCATTGAGAGCTTTCACTCCTTTGGAGACATCAGTTTACCTTTATTTTTACTTTAGAATATGACCCTATAGGAATGTGAAACTTGGACAGCAGGTAAACAAGAGAGAAGACAGCTTGGAACCTTGGAGAATTGGTGCTGCAGAGAGACACTGCAGAGTACGGGAAAACAGATCTCGGCGGATGCACTTCCAGGAAAGAAGAAATAAACTCGTAGGACACATTTTAAGACACAATAACATCATTGTGTCAATAGCAAAATGAGCTGTTGAGGGAAGGAATCGCCGGGGAGGACTAAGTATGTCATGTATGCAGCAGATTATGATTGATATCGGATGCACTACATACGCGGAAATGAGGAGGAAGTCGGACAAAAGAGGGGAATGGTGTACTGCAGCAAAGCAACCTCAGGGTTGTACTCTACAGAGAGAGAGAGAGAGAGAGAGAGAGAGAGAGAGAGAGAGAGAGAGAGAGAGCGCCTAGTCAGAGTGCAAAATACTTGCAAAAGCTCTTGGTGGCTTCCACGATGCCGTTTTAGTCCTTTACTTGGCACATCTCTCCCCGTAGCATCCTCTGAATAAGAGTGGTTGTTTTTCATAAATGCACAATATGATTTTGAAAATTTGTACTCTGTCGTTTAACAAGTGGTTGCCCTAAGAGAACGACTTTTAGTATAAAGGGGCAAGAGTTACGTAATGTGGCGTAGAAGAGAGAGAGAAAATGGGAACGGGGTAGGCAGGAACACTTAGTGTAGAATTTGACAAGTTCTGCAACTGTGCTTCGACCTCGACAGTGTGCGGTTGTGAACTTCGTGTACATTGCCACGGAAGTTGCTGGCACTGTGTCATCGTTCCTTTTCTGCCTGATTTAGTAGTTCCACGTAGTGACTGTACCTGTGATGCGTAATATAACCTAATAATTGTGCTATCTTCGAACAGCATATCAACTTGCAATATTCCCTGTTGATCCAGAAATACAATTAGCATAATTTTATTTGCCAGCTGCTGGTCCCTTATCTTGTTCGGTGGTGGCGAATTATAATCTCTTCAGAATGTTGGAATATAATGCCTGAATTGTCGTTAAACACGAGTACTCCGTCCATGTGGTTCTTCCGATTTTTCAAGGTACACGACCAAAAGAATCCTGCAACAGTATGTGTCTCTAAACTACTTCCGTGAAGGTGTGAGATACTAGAAAATTACACTTTTCACCTCAATAGGGAATGGTGGTTGCCGAGCTTCAGAGACTTTTCCATCGATATTCGACCAGAATCGGCTTACACCACCTATACATGGACATGGTACCCTCCATAAGACGCTTTCATCGTTAGATCTCATTTTGTCCTATGTGGTCTGGCAAGAACGCTTCCTGAGTCGTGCCCGCAGAAGCTTCCAGCAGTCACCCAAAGCAGCGGTTGCCATACCTTTCATATGCTGAAATAAACTGTATATTTTAAAAATGCGAATAGTTCTTTTATCATTGTTGGATACTTCTTAAGAACACATTATTGCTTTTCCGTGTTCAGTATTGATAGTCACATTCAGACGGCTGCGCTACAGCGTATTTCAGTCATTCACATTACTGTTTTTAGAAAAAACACGGATATTATTCGTAGCAGGGATCGAAATTTTTACTCTGCAGCGGAGTGTGCCTTGATATAAAACTTCCTGGCAGATTAAAACAGTTTCAGACTGGCCATATTTAATAAAATGTCAATCAGCCGACAATGGTTATTACACGTTATATGTCGCTGCTGTCTCTCAGTTTATTCAGTGACTGCAGTTGTTTCGAAAGTCCTTGCGTCTCAGCCATTTAGCATGACTTCATCATAGAATCAAGCTGACGCACTGAATATAATACGGGAACTATTCATCTGAATTAACCTTTGTTCCCACGCCCAACCGCTCCATTTTCGAACTTCATTTGTCCATTTTGGTGACTGTTTGGGAATCATCAGTTTTTACGTTTCTAACTGGTATTCATTCCGTGCCTGCTGTTTTTTATCTGAATCTCATAAATAATGCAATGCTTTCATGGTGCTTTGATAAACTATCATTGAACGATGACAGTATATTAATAGTTCTCAGACAAAGAGTAGTAAGGAGTAAAACGTGACAGGTTTAAATAGAATGGTTACTTCAAAAAGGCGCTGCAGTCTGGAACCGCAAGACCGCTACGGTCGCAGGTTCGAATCCTGCCTCGGGCATGGATGTTTGTGATGTCCTTAGGTTAGTTAGGTTTAACTAGTTCTAAGTTCTAGGGGACTAATGACCTCAGCAGTTGAGTCCCATAGTGCTCAGAGCCATTTGAACCATTTTTTTTTGTTACTTCAAACTACACAACTTGGTTTTAATTTAAATGTCCGAGAAGACAGACAGCACATTACTGCAAAAAAGATGATGCATGCTTTTGCTGGAAGATAAGACTGGAAACATGAAACAGATAGCAATGCGGTATGGTTCTTGGATATCGTCGGTAGTTTCCTAAAGTTATTTCAACTTGGCGACAGCCTTTTCCGACTTGGTAATTGCTCCAACTGACTGAGAAATGAAGCTATGCAACGAATCAACTGTGAAGCAATTCACATACGTATTCTAAATCTGCCAACAAAAGTCTATCGCCGCGTGGGATTACCCGAGCGGTCTCGGGAGCTGCAGTCGTGGGCTGTGCGGCTGGTCCCGGCGGAGGTTCGAGTCCTCCCTCGGGCATGGGTGTGTGTGTTTGTCCTTAGGATAATCTAGGTTAAGTAGTGTGTAAGCTTAGGGACTGATGACCTAAGCAGTTAAGTCCCATCGGATTTCACACACATTTGAACAAGTCTATCACATGTACTTTATTCGCTAATCATTCACTCACCAACTGTTCTCCATTAGTAAAAACAGACGTTAAATGCCACAATTAGAAAGACGGAGAAAAGGATGTATTAAAATGTACTAGAACACAAACTTCACTGCTTCGAAACTGCCTGGTAAGAAGGCAATTACTGGTAACCGATATCGCTAGCTTTGCCTTAAATAATGTGTATTTTATGATTCTAACACCGGAAAAATTTGCTGTTCTTCAGCATCTAATTCTAAGAAACGACGTTTCCGGTAACTCTTAAAGTGATTTATTTGCGTTTCCAACAAACTTAAGATGTGCCTCAACGAAATCTGTGTACTGTCGATATATATATATATATATATATATATATATATATATATATATATATATATATATAAAATGATGACTAATTGTAATGATGTAGACGGGAAGACCCATTACTGTATTGATTAGATACTTCGAACGATCATTGAAAGCAATCACGTCCGTTAAATGCCTGTAAATATGCTAAGAAGCGATTTAAAGAGGAACGAGCAGATAAAACAAATCACAGGAATGGCAGATGACAGACTCAGATTCATTGAAAGAATCTTCAGGTAGTTCACCCGCAGAGGAGGTAGACTTGCAAAACCCACGTTCGACCGACACTGGGATATGGCTCGCTAGCTTGGGAACGCTTGGGAACCGTACCATACAGGATCGATAGTGGAAATATACCATCGATAGTGGAAATAGAGAAGATCCAAAGAAGAGCTGCGCTTTTCGTCACTGGTTCGTTGAGTAAGCGCGAAAGCGTAGCGGAAATGCTTACCCAACTCCAGTGGCATACGCTCCAAGAGAGATGTTCTGCATCACGGTGAGGTTTACTGTTAAAGTTCCTAGAGTGTGTGTACCTAGAAGAATGAATCAATATATTTCTTCCTCCGCTGTTTCTCTCAGGAGAAGACCGTGAAGTAGAGATTCTGGCTCACTCGGAATCTCACCAACACTGATTCCTCCCACCCACCAATCGCGACTTGATCAGATATGTGGAGAAGTAACAATAGTAAATAAAGCACCTTCCACCATATACCATTAGATGAAGAGAGGAGTATGGATGTAGATGATGTCGTTCACTGATTTATTTGAAAGCTACGAGAAAAGAATCGTCTCCTACGACAAACGTCTCTTGTTGATTGCCGATACTACCTATGATACACACTAAACTTGCCCATCTCCGTATCTGTTTACGGTTCTCAGTGAATCCCCCTTTCCATTCTCTCCCCGCCCCCCTTCAATTTCTCTGTAGTGTTTGTTTTTGTGGTGCTTGCGTGACGATGGTGTGGGTACGTGTGCACGCTTATGCGTTTGCTCGTACAGAGCAGGTGTAGGGAGGGGAAGACAGGAGAACAGGTAACGACAGCTATGTACGTAAGTGGCCCGTCGAGTGCTTGCTTTCCTGGAGAACACTTAGTTAATTACGCTCTCTCATGGAATTAAGTGCACCAAGGACACGGTAATACGAGCATGTGCGGTGGTCATTAGTGTTAGCAGTTGAGTCATCGCGGGGTAAACACGGTGCTTCCGTTAGCTCTTAGCGATTTCTGCTTCTTGTCACATAAGCTTCATATCTTGCACTTGTCGTATTGCACTTTTTAGTAGCGTGCAGAACTAATTAGCGAGGACAATAATCATACGGTGCGAATGAAATCCAGTGAGTAATGCAGCACAGTTTCTTTCGTGTCACTTGAGTTATGGGTTCAAATGGTTCAAATGGCTCTGAGCACTATGGGACTCAACTGCTGTGGTCATCAGTCCCCTAGAACTTAGAACTACTTAAACCTAACTAACCTAAGGACATCACACACATCCATGCCCGAGGCAGGATTCGAACCTGCGACCGTGAGTTATGGGTCGTCTACATAGCTCTTCAGCTTTTCTCAAAAGCGAAACATTTTGTAGATAAATGTCTTGAATATAGCTTCAGCGCTGGCATAAATGTGTAATATCCAAGGGGTACCATTTTGACGGGAATAATATTAATGTAGAAGAATAAATAAAATTATTTCTGAAAAACAAAAGTACTTGTTATTTTTTGAACACGCCTCGTATGTAATTTAGTGTCGCGCAACTTCTATTATTATTGTCTTGTGTATCAAAAATAAATCTTCTTTAAGTTCTGAACCTAAAACTCTTAGCCGTGGGAGATTTACATTAAACTAGCGAACTGCCTCGGCTTCGTTCGTGTAGCACTAAGTACCTACAGCCGAACGACTTGTCTGCCGTAGCGGTGATAAATTATATACGCAAGTCTTCCTCGTGAATGAGTTTATCTCTTAACGAAATAGTATCAGAATCCCTATAATAGTACCTGAGATTAATCTTCACGTGCGTGCGCACACACACACACACACACACACACACACACACACACACACACACACCCGTCGGGGGACTTTAATTTATAAAATGTATAGATTGATAGATACATAGATAGGTAGACGTACATTTTCTTCTTTAAAAATTCAAGGACTAACTCATAGGTAAAATTTCGAAAATGTATTACTCCTCACGACAATCTACCGTTTCCACAGTTTTATTATATGTTTAATACAATGGCCACCAAGAGTCTTCTCAGATACGTATAGTGCCCCATCTCCGAAGAAAATTATCGAACTTACTCTGCTATGACAAATGTCGAGAGCTGACACACAGTTCAGGCTAAATGTTGCTTTAATAAGTTCTCCATAAATGTATGCAAATTCTTCATAATTTTGTTCAGTATGTTATACATTGCTGTTAACTAATCAGAAATTTTTCACACGGTTTTAGCGTTTCCTCCAGCATACGAGGCATGTCCATGTTCAAAAAATAACGGGAACTTCCTCTTTTTAGAAAGAATTTTATTTATTCTTCTACATTAATATTACTTCCATGAAAGTTGTCCGCCTTAGATATTATACACTTATGCCTGCACTTTTTCCAATCCCCGAAACAATTCTGGATCTCGATGTTGAGATAGCGTTTAGTTGCACGCAGACGGCGTTGAATTGTAAGTACCGGGTGGTTATTACTAAAATGCAGCTGCTCAAGGAGGTCCAATATGTGCTGTAATTATCGTACGGTAGCGAAACTTTGTATGTATTCTAATGCGTTAATGCGGAACCGATTTACGCCGGAAAAAATTACTTCCAATTTTGGCCACCAGGTGCAAATCTGACGTTGTACATCATTTCGCGACGTCTCCGGTGATCATATTGAACAAATTGTATAAGAGGCGGTTAATAATGAAACCAACATTATGCGTTGCTCACTTGTTTGACCTTTTATGCCCACATCCCGTTCCTAATCCATTACATAGGGAAACTTCTCTATACGTATTTTTGGAATCTACAGCGCCGGAATCCGTAAACCCAAGTTTCATTAACTGTTCTGAGCCGTTTTAGTAGTTCTGTATCGTTGTTGACTATATCCAGAGACACACGAGCAACTTGCATTCACCGCAGTTTATATTCGAAATTCAACAATTTAGGAAATGTCACACTTTTCATATCCAAAACAAGAGAAAAAATCAATTGCACCTGCAAACTAATATGTCACCATTATCGGCAACTTCTCTGACTGTGATTCGCCGATCGTTAACAGTCATTTCTTTCACTTCTCCCCCGATTTCATCGCTTTATGATGTGCCGCTGCGTCCACGGAGCTTGTCATCTTCATGTTCACGGCATTCTTTGAAAAGTTCATACCACTCGTAAACCCTTTCTCTACTGGTACCAGATCCACCAACAGCAGTTGTTAACGTTTCTAAAACTTTGCTGCAACTCATTTATTTCTCACAGAAAATTTAATGAAATTGTCTGATCCATTTTTATTTAAAATGAATAATCGCCAGTAGTACCAAAATACATGTAACCTGTTTGACGGCTGACAACAGACTCAATGTCTGATATGGACGTACAGATACTTTTCAGTTATGCCTAACAACAAACCAACTAAAACCTCGGACTAACACAACACGCGAAATTACAAAATTCCCATAACGTTTATAACACACTTCATATGCTGCCTTGCAAAATAATGAAGGCCTTTGTGTGCTTGCTGTACTGCATTCCATGCCCATACTCACCGTTCTTGCGTAGTACTTGCAAGGGAAGCATCACAGCTTGGACAGCTACACCCGCATAAAATATTTAAATGCGGAGATGTGTGTGCTCTAGCACTTTCTAGGTCATTTCTCTGCAAAACACTGCGTTTGTGTACAAGCGATGTTTGAATGTTTATCCAGAAAGAGTATTACATTAAATATACAACCACAAAAGACAACCAAATACTGCTAACTTCTAGATGTATTTTTTTTTTAGACAGTTCAGAATCTATGAAAGACGTCATGTTCATTTTGCACGATTGTAAATTGACAAACCACAAGTCTCGTTACATAGTCGATGTTTTCATCACCCGTCTTCGCTGTGTAACCCACAACCATCTGCACCGAGATGCAGAGGTATGTTAACATACGCGCGAAGGAGATCTGGTTACGAAATTGATGTTCCTGTTATATTATTTGATAATGTGATCACTATAACTTTTAATATTCGGGCTATTCCAGTGTAGATACACCAAATGAGTAGCATGTAGGCAAGCTGCACTCGTGAAGAGTACTTACTGTTTCACACCGCTGTACTTGAATCACTACATTGTAACTCCAAATTCGCACTTCTGTGATTAAAGAAAGAAAGTACTGCAATACAGCAAGTTATGTTTTGGAAAATAATAACTGCACCTGTTAAGACACATCTTTTCAAACTAATGTTTATGACTCTCGCCACTCTGCAGGCCATAATTGTCTGCTGCACGGTATTGTCTTTTGAGTGACTTGTGCTTCTGTAGTATCCGTAACATTCAAACACCGATGGTACACAAATGCAGAGTTTTACAGATAATGACCTTGATGGATGATGGCTTAGACACATCTTTGCACTTTAAAATCATTTTTATGTTTTTCCATTGAGTTTCTGCTCATTCCCTCTGTCACTGCGACATCAGTCAAAACTCACCTTCACCTTTTCTTGACGTAACTAACTAACTAACCAACTAATACCTCTTCAGTGTCATGCCAATCAGTCCAGGCCTGTCACTTGCAACTGACGGTATTTACTTCATTCCCAAATCAGATTGTGGACAAAGCGGCCGTGAACATCCGAAATTATTTTTCGTTAATCAATATACAATATTTTAATCAAGATCCAGCTCCAAATACACTTTTAATTGAAAATTCCGTACAAACTGGTAAGCACAAAGTAGAATCACAGCGTATTAAAATTATGTAATCCATTTCTTTAAAAAGTCGATAAATTTTAATTAGTAAATAATAATATGCTACCATATTATCTACTTCAATAGAGTAGATGACAGATGCTAAAGAAAAATCAAATTACACTTTAGTGAAAGAAATGAAGTACAGCAAAATCAGTTGGCTGCTATTGTCCTTAATAAGACTCATTTTTTAGCATAAATAGCGAATATGTAAATTTTAGTATTTTTTCCAACTTAACCAACTAATTCCAGAAAACCTCATTTCCACCAAATCGCCCTTCTCTCCCTTAACAAAAATAACAGAAAAACAAGAAGAAGACTACGTAACGGAGTGATAATCACCGCCGTTAACGCGTCAGGTTCCCGATGTGATTTGTAACTGGTCATTTTTCATCGTAAAAGCCGCCGGTAACTCATGTTTGAACTTAGTCATAAATAAAATATTTCGACATGTCTGAACAACACAAAAACTCTACATGCCATGTGAAATACAGATGTATTATTTGGTATTTCAAATTCAGGTTTGTGCCATCTCCTACAGCATGCAATGAAATTTTGTTTCCACTTACCATTTCATTTCTGATTATGTAAAACGAGTATAAAGCGACCCCAACGATAGATCTCACGATCCATAAATATTTTTCACATCTGGTATCACAGATGACATATTGTCACCAACAGAGCTTTCAAATAGCTTCCGTGTGCAAAGACTGCGCCGTAGTCTTATTTATGGTCATTCTGCATTCATTTTCAGCACGTCAGAGATATTATCTGTTTACACAGTAAAGATAATTGTGTTGAATGGAAGTATGCACAGTAAAATATTGTGACCACATTTTCTATAAAACATAAAGAAAAAGAAGAGGAAGAAAAGAAGAACGCTTCTCTTTTGTTTTACTGTCTCTCTGTGTGGACTAAAATATGTAACCAAGAAATAAATTTCAAATACAACGTGACGGTGTTGCAATGTTACACTGAAGATAATTTCTTTTTACCGTCTGCCGCCATACGGAGATTGTACTGGTGTTCACATACACAATTAGAATTCGTAATACGCAGTAAATAATATTGTAGCCGATTTACGATCTGTTGAACATGTAACCTTCCCTAAAACGGAAGTTTACTGTCATGTTCCGGCAGTGTAAACTCATCATCTTACCTACTACGTTTGAGGAGAAGCGCAGACTCCTCGTTCCGAGAAATTAATTCCGCGGTCCAGATATGTGGAGCTATTGGCACAATTTACTCCGCGAGTTGCGGGAAATTATCAATTTAAGACGCGCAGACACGACGTGGGGGCGTCCGCTCAGCAGGGCGCGTTTCTGCCTAGGTGGGGACACCAGACAGCGTAGTGGAGAGCATGCTGCCATCTATCGTCGACCCAAGGGACTACGACCGGCTGCGATTCATGCAGATGAACGGAGGAGCGCCGAATAGCTTCGAGGAGACCATTCACAGGGTAAGTGAAACGTCATACTGTATTTTAATGAAGTAGATTTAGTATTTCGAACGTATTTCTTGCATTGTTACTGTTAGTGGTATGTTAGCAAAGGCTGCGTCCTTCAGATTCAAAACTTTCAGTATTCACACTGACCGAGAACAACAGTTATGTTACATCGTCAATAAAGCAAAATAGCTCGTTCGTTACATATTTATTATGATATTTATAAATTGTTCAGGGGGTATGCCTCTTCGGTATTGCAACAGGAGGATCATAATAAGTGACAAGTTGAGGAAATTTGACTTGATTAAGCGATCTGTAGCGCCATTTATCGAGGTGACATGAGTACCATTACATCTGTAGACAACTTTAGTTGCCTTTTGATAACTTTAAAAAAAAATCCCAGAAAATTCACTAGAAAAACACAAATGACTAAAATTAACCGAGTACTGAAAGTCATTCTGATTTTACGGTGTTTTTTTCCTAGTTGACCATACAATGATTAAGAATATCTCGGTCTACACAAGTTTCCTTTGTTGTTTATTACGCGTGGGAGGACGATGCGGAATTTGCTCTCTTTGCTTGGCGTCTGTCTAGCTGCCTAGGAAAGGGATTAGTCGAACCTGCTTTACCTCGTACTGAGGACAATGATCTTGATCATATGAAAGGGTTGCAGCAATATCTGTGGTCCACTTGAACTTCCTAGCCAACGGACTTGCCGAAGTGGTAACACCGGTTCGCGTCATATCACCGAAGTTAAGCGCTGTGGGGCTTGGCTAGCATTTGGATGGGTCACTGTACGGGTCTGCCGAGTGTTGTTGGCAAGCGAGGTGCGCTCAACCCTTGTGAAGCCAATGGAAGAGCTACTCGATTGAAAACTGACAACGGCCGAGAGAGCGGTGTGCTGACCACATGTCCTTCCGTATCCGGATCCGGTGACGCATAAGGTCTGAGGATGACGGGGCGGCCGGTCGGTACCAGTGGACCTTCAAAGCCTGTTCGGACGGTGTTTGTTTATACTTGAACTTCCTCGCTTACCTTCTGACATAATTCAGTAGGAAAAATAAATAAATAAAACAGTACAAATGGAGCACACATTTGATACAAATTGTCTCTGGGTGCTACCGGCAAACAGTTTTGTTGAGCGCAGAGGTTACCAATTGAGTAGCAAACACTGAAACAGCAGTGCGGTAGAACGTCTGGGCAGAGGTAGCATAGGTAAACGGGAAAGCTGGATAGCTAACCAATGCTTTCAAGAACGGC
Source organism: Schistocerca nitens (assembly GCF_023898315.1). Taxonomy (NCBI): domain Eukaryota; kingdom Metazoa; phylum Arthropoda; class Insecta; order Orthoptera; family Acrididae; genus Schistocerca; species Schistocerca nitens. Next base: position 373,428,011 of record NC_064614.1, on the reverse strand, counting down.
TCGAAATTGTATACTGCACCTACATACCTTTATTTGGTAATGGAGCAGCTTTATTTCTAAAGCAACAGCAACTCTGTCCTCTCGCGGCAGAGAGAAACATCTGTTCGAAGAACAGGGTACTCAGTTTGCAATCTAAAAACAGTAGCAATGTAAACAGTAATTTTAAAGTATAATTACTAATAATAATAGTACTGTTCGTGCTAGTATCAAAGGAGGTGGTAGCAGCAGCAGCAGTGGTACAGCAGTAGTAGTTGTAGTTAGAATAGGTAATATAACATAGTAGATTTAAGGGAAAGCATTGTTGATTGGCTATGTAAAATTAGAAAATAAAGCAGGAAATGGGTTTGGTAGTAAGAACGTAGTGTCAAATGCATCCGTATTCAGTCTCATATAGTTGATATAACGCTGTAGAGTTTCGTTGTTATGCTCAATTTGTGGTATCTAGAGCAACCAGCCTGTAGCGCCTACAGCAGCTGGAAGTGACTCAGTCTTGTTCTGGTACGTCTGCACAGGTACTTGTAGGTTTGTGGCCGTTCCTAGCTGTGTGGCTAGTAACATTATTTCTGAACGATCTTGTCCTCGCCGAAGACAGTGGTCACTTAGGGTGGCCGCCATCTCTGATGGTGGATTCATTTCCAGATCAATGAAGGGTGCCTTTCACCGGAACGATTGGTCCCTGAAAACAGCACCGAAACATTTCCCAGGTCATTAGACTTTTAGCGCTATATTGAGCTCGTTCAGCAGTGGACAGAAAGCGTCTGGTCCCAGAGGTTTCTCACGGGACGCATTGAGATTCATCCGCCCCATGAAAAAGAAGCATGACTCACTGGAGGAGAGTATAGACAGCAGCAGAGCAGTATCGATATTGCGACAAATTCAAGTTTTTGCCGTCGACCAACTCCATTACCATAAATCATCTACTTTGGAACCCTATATTGGCTGGCTCACACGAACTCGGCAACATTTATCTTCTGCACGCATTATTTATCTTCTGCACATACGATCTCTGCAAATTGCCCAAAGGTGCCCTTCCTGCCAGTACCAGAACTACGCAACCAATGACAGACCTGTGATTTTCTGTTGGCGCCATCCAGTAACCCGTCAGTAAACCATATTGTAGGAGGGTATAAAAGTTAAGCAGAAGGGAACTATAACACTTTTATTACAAAATTTAATAAGAAGATTAATTATTATTTTAAATCGCCTAAGAGGGTATAACGATTTAATGTGTAGTTAGAGTAGAACATCTCACGTAATCCTCAGTATCATGTGGGAACTATCAGAATTATTCAGACCGTACATAGTTCAGTATGAATGACCGTGGTACAAGTTAGAACTGTCATAAATGTCATAATAGTTGATAGTAGTAGATTGATTTGGGGTAAAAATGAAATTAATAGAATTTTAATGGCGTATTTACACGCAGCAGTTCCCGTATTTTGCTCATGTTTTAATCTTTCCAAAGATTTCTTTGTTGTCAGGAAAAGCACCAACAAATAAATAAGTGGCATAGCTTGTGCCATTTATATAACTCACCGTGGCAACTCATGTTGCTTTTCCGAGATATTCATTACAAGAGCAGAAAAATTATTATTTTTTATTGGAAACGTACGGAGACACAAAATAAAAAAAATTGTCAGAAATAGTATAAAAATTACTATCTTAGTGGTGAATGTGCGCTACAGATTAGATGACGTACATAAACTTAGAGAGAATGGAGAGAAGTCGATTCCATTTAGACATCTATTTTAAATCCATTAGTAAATTTTTAATGTGTCTTAGGTGGGTATGTTCACACTGTTCGTGAATGTATTGCTTAGGGATATATACTGCCGTAAAAAATGCAACCCCCTCAAGAACAAGGTCATTTTGTTGACAAGTGAGGTAACGGGTAATTCATCATTTTAAGATTATATGGTGACGAATTCAGACCTAATGAAACACAGATGTCACAGTAAAGGGTGCACAAACAATCGTACCAATACACAGTGTACTACACTCCGACGGCAGCGCAGGCGTCTATTCTCGCATGCAAACAGTCATAAAGGCGCCGAATGGCATCCTTCGATAGACTGTTCCTAGGATATTGCACCTTTTTTTGCATTTCGGCAAAGGTTCTTGCGGACTCCGGGGAAAGAGTAAAATCCCGCTTCATTATGTCCCATACGTGTTCAGTTGGTGATCTTGCTGACCAGGTCACTTATTGTACACCACTAGGGGCACACTGTCACAGCATCCGCATGTGGACGTGCATTGTCCTGCTGAAAAAACACTTCTCCTTTCTTGTCGAAAAAACGGCAGCAGCACAAGCACAACAGCCTGTACAATGTACCTGGCACTGATTACTTTACCCTGCAGGAAAACCAAATGTGACCGCGATTTGCAACTGATGACCTTCCCACACCATGAAGGCTGATATGGGACCAGTGTGTCATGGACGAGTGCATTCTGGAAAAGGCGGCTCACCAGCTCTACGCCATACACTTATGCGTCCACGAGTCGCATAAAGACAAAACCTACTCTCATCGCTTAAGACAACAGACGACCATCCCACTCTCTAGTTAACTCTTTCAAGACACCAGAGTAGCCATACTTGGTAACGTCGTGGTATCAGTGGCAACCTGGTGAGAGGCACACGTGATCTTAATCCTGCTACAAGCAGACGGTTCCTAGTGGTCCCTCATAATACAGCAGATGTAACGGTGTTCGGTCGGTCACCGCTGCTCGCATGATGCGTCGATCTTGTCGTGCGTCTGTACATCGCGAACGTCCTGAACCTGTTCTACAAGTGTGAGAATGTTCCACAGACCACTTTCTAAAGCATGCGCAGCAGTTCGTCGATGCGTCCATCTAGCGTCCCATGGGCACACATTGCGATCCCCCTCAAAAGGCTGAAGCTGTTCAACAGGAGTACATACTCGTCGGTGGGGCATGGTTGTCCCCTACAATGAATGTTGCTAACATTGATCACCTGTATACTCTGCACAGTTACCACCTGCAGAGTCAAAGCAGAGGGTGGACAGGCAGGCCTCGTGAGCGCAACTGATCGCCGCTGACCGTGACAAATGAATCTCTAACACTGCAACACCTCAGTACGCACATACGGGGAAAAGAAACCTAACTTTTTTTTGACATCTATTCACATTTTAAGCACAAACCTTCAGTCTCCTTTAATGTTCTCTCCACTTGCACTAATTTACTTGTCTAATCTTTTATTCCATTGTTCAAAACGTTGCTTAAATTCTTGTTTTCGTAATGCTCGAACGCGCCTCATCCGTTTTCTTTTCTTCACGTCAGCAACATTTGCACAACGCTTTCCTTTCATGTCTCTTTTTATTTTAGGAAACGAAAAACAAAAGAAGTCAAGAAGTCGCACGCGTCAAGGTCAGGTGAGTATTGGGGGGAGGGGGGGGGTGTATAGAAACGAAGCAGGGGTCATACAATTTTTGGTCAAGAATTGTCGTAAAGGCAGGGCAGGCTGTGCTAGCAAGGGCAGTGTCATGATAGAAAAACTAGTCACCCTACTGCCACAAATCAGACCACTTCCACCACGCACTGTTGCACAGTTGCACAATCCCTTCAAAACTTCCAAGCAGAAAGCTTGGTTAACAGTCTGACCTTTCAGGGCAAACTCTGAATGAACGACTCCTCTCACATAGCATCGGTTTAATGTTTGGTTTCAGCTGATGAGCTTTCTTGGGGCGAGGCGAACTTGAAGTCTTCCACCGGCTTCGTCGTTGCTTTGCTTCAGTATCGTAAGCATAGCACCAAAATTCGTCACCTGTGATAATTTTTGAAAAAAAAAAGTTATGATCATTTCGGGACACTTCTTCCAACGCACTGAATGCTTCCACGCGACCTAGTTTTTGTTCAGCAGTCAGCAGACGTGGCACGAATTTGGCAACCATCCTTTTCATTTCCAAACCTCCTGTCATAATTCTCTTTATAGAACTCCACGTCACTCCCAACAGCTTCAAAATTTCTTCACTGGTCCGTCGTCGATTTTTGTTGATGACTGCACGAATGTTTTCAACATTTTCATGTGTTCGGGCCGTGAAAGAAAGACGAAAACGAGGTTTATCATCAATTGACATTTCGACATTTTTGAAACGGGAAAACTACTCAGACACATAAGTTTCCCCCAACGCATCGTTCTTGTACGCAGTTTTTAACATTTCAAGAATTTCTGTAGCACTTTTTCCAAACAAAAAGCAGAATTTCACCACCGCACGTTGTTCACGAAAATCAGCCATTGCAAAATAACAATAATAAAAAACAGTTGTCACTATAAACTAAGCCGAAACCAGTCCTGATCATGTCAGGGACGGCGCTCGGCTTACTGACTGCAATGTTGGCTCTGTGCGTTGCTAGCGGCAAAACGTGGGACGACGGAAGTTCTGCCTACAAAAAAATTAGTTCGGTTTCTTTTGGGTACCTCCTCATATTATACCCTAGTGCCACTGAACACAATCCTTGAGGGTGTTGCATTTTTTCCGGCAGTGTATAATGGACCATTGACATCTGATGGTAATGCTGGTGCAATAACACGAATGTGATTCCACAGTAACCAAGGATTTCTCGTGTTTTCAGTCAGTTAAATATAATTTTTTAGCGACTATATCTGATGTATATTTCGTAAGATTTAGAAACAGATAGGACTGTTACGGGAAAAGAGGCTGTGTATAGGCTGTTCGTACAAATGTGTTATGAAATGTTAGCATCAGCTACATGTCAGGTTTACATTATTGTATGTTATAAATGTATGAACTTATCTCATGTAAAATCAACGAGAAGTTGCTGAAGATACGGGTTCAGGAAAAGTATAGTACAGATAAGGTAATGTTTTTAGTAGTTGTTGCTAGGCCTCGTTTTCAGCATAATACATCGAGTAGCTCTCGTACTGTCAATCCATGTACCGGTAATGAGTTATTCTTCAGAAACGAATTTATGCAGTTACCTTAGATGACACGCAAACAGGTAGGTACATCATATATACCGGTACTTTCGGTGGAACAGCTAACTGATAAATGTCAAGCAAATTCATTTTCTTTCTCTATAGATCGCTGAGTTCATGCTCACATTGCAATCACACTCACTAACGCTTTTGTTTCTCCACACAGCTGAAAGTGCAAGAAGTCCTGAAGAAGAGAGAGCGCTTCCACAAGGAGCACGAAGAGGTCAGTTGAGAACATCACTTGCTTCAGTGGCTGTCTTCGAAGCTTTTAGTGCATCGCTGTTACTTCCCATTTCTTCCACTATTTAGCGAAATACAAAATACGTTCGAACTCGAAAAACAGTATTTTTAGAACATTTGTGTTGTGTAGAAGTAACCATAGTGATGAGCTTTCTGTTGTGTGTAAGCATGCTTTGTATCTGTTGTTTAAAAAAACCGCTTATGTTTTGTTCTGCATGTACATGTCAAATGGAATCGCTGACAATGACTGTAGAATGGTTAGTTAATTAGTTTCTGGAGGGGAAAAAACACTTCGAGGAAACTCCATGGTAAAACATTGCAGTATTATTTTTTTATGTGAATGTGAACGGCCTTTCGCCTTCTACATCCTTGGACGGCCATCTACGGGCTTCACTTGGAAGCTGTCATCAGTTCAAGAAATTCTTTCCCAGCTACCCTTCTTTTGAAGGACGTTTAAAATATTGTAACCACCTTTTCTTAGTGTGGATTCTTCTACATGCGATGGCTCAGTTTTAACTTTACAACAGAAAGTCATACAGAAACAATTTTCTTCGCTGCCCCCCCCCCCTCCACCTCAACCCCCCCTCCACCTCAACCCCCCCCCCCCCCTGCGTACCATCACCCTTCCCCTTCCCCCATTTGTACGTTTGTATTGCTTACAGGGACTCTCCTTTAGCGCATTTAGTCACACTGGCATTCAGTCTAAGATACCATATATTTTCAAGAGCGATGTTCATTTGAAATTTTAAATGTGTGTAGATTCTGAAAAGACTGGAATAATTAAGACAACTACTATGTTTCTTATTTTTTTGTCCACTTACCTATTTCTGTTGTCGCCATAAGGGAACAAATGTGCAAAGACATGTACGAGTTGTATGCAAATTATAATATCTTAAAGCGTGTTGTTGTATTCTTGACGTACTACTCTACCAAGTAGTTGAAAATTATTTTTTGTCCCAATATAGCCTCCTTGAATAAGAACAGGTTTTACACTACGTCGGCGGCATCCTTCCACGGTGGCTGTGCACGCTTCTTTAGGGGCTGTTGGGCCCACTAGAAAACTGCTGATGCAAGTGCAGCCCGACTGAAGGGCCAGCGAGAGCATCCTTCACCGTTGGAAAAAGCCAAAAATCTGGAGCATTTGCTGGTTTGGGATGCTCAAAGCCCCGATCTGAAACACACCGCCGGCCTGAGTGGACGAGCGGTTCTAGGCGCTACAGTCTGGAACCGCGCGACCTCTATGGTCACAGGTTCGAATCCTGCCTCGGGCATGGATGTGTGTGATGTCCTTAGGTTAGTTAGGTTCGGGTAGTTCTAAGTTCTAGGGGACTGATGACCTCAGAAGTTAAGTCCCATAGTGCTCGGAGCCATTTGAACAATTTTTTTGAACCACACCGAACATCTTAGGAATAATCCAGAATCGGTCCTGTTCCAGAGCAATTCACGGAAATAACCCACAATAGTTCTGAAAGAATGGAAACAAAATTGCAATCTCAATGCACCAGTGCATCGTCGTAGATTACATTCTTTAACAATAGCGAAACAAGATATTAGGTGCAGTTAATTACGTGGTTGGGATTTTGATGCCAAGTGGAAGTCGCCATTCGATGATTTTTGGACGTATAGCATTCCCTATCGGTCATACGTCATCGGCATTTAAGCGTTAACGTTTGATGTAGGTGCGTAGTCATTTTGCCAGGAAGGCTGATCTAGACTAAACGTTCGCACCCCATCGATAGATCGATAACCACAAGAATACTGTATTCTCAGTGGCTCAACTACTTCTTAGAAGCAAACTCAAAAAGTGATCGCGTATCGTAAGTCGTTCATACCCTTAGCCATTCTACCATTCTTGAGAAAAAAGGAAATATTTTGGTCGCAGCTCCAACAAGTAGGCCACTTTTATAATTCACCAAAAGATGGTGACGGTACTCTTGAATCTTCGCACAAGCACCTGGAGTCGTCGTGTGGCTAGGACCTCCCGTCGGGTGGACCGTTCGCCAGGTGCAGGTCTTTCGATCTGACGCCACTTCGGTGACCTGCGCGTCGATTGGCATGAAATGATGATGATTAGGACAACACAACACCCAGTCCCTGGGCGGAGAAAATCTCCGACCCAGCTGGGAATCGAACCCGGGCCCTTAGGATTGACATTCTGTCACAGCCCGCTGAGAATTTGGGAACTCCCTTGCTATATTCAATGGCATTTTTTTGAAGCTGCGCGATTTTAAGAATGACCCTACTCCCGTCGGTATATAATATTCAAGAAAAATTTGTAGCCCATCTGCTCGGCAAGTGAAGAGCTTTCTGAAGAAACAGTTGGTGAAAAGTTTATCCGTTCTCGTTGAACAGTGAATACAGAGTTGTCACGGTATCTGTAGATGTTTGAGGGACAGAATGAGGAGAAAACGCCCAGAAATTTCGCAGATATTTATACACTTCTCTGTGTCAATGCACTGTCACGTATGAAGCACACTGTGCAAGTGCTAAAATAAAAATGATACTAGCTTGATATCCATGGTACTACCAAACTTAATTCATTTCGCCTTTCTTCAGTTCCTAAAAATGAATTTAAAACTGAAGAGTCGAAGATGTACAGTGAAGGAAACTCAAGGAGAAACGCAAACAACACAAAACAGTTGAAGAAGAATTCGAGGTTAAGTTTCGACGAGGTGTTTAATAACACTTCACAACAATGATTTTGCTACTGGGTGTAAATATTGCGAGTATTATGTAATAGTGTGCGATGATTCAGATTTTGCAATCGTAAATGTTGTAGGACGCCTAGATTTAAACTTATAGCTGAAAGTTATATGATATTAAAAGCCTGTACATGGCTTAATATGTAGCTGCATTAACGAACCATGTTCGATGTACGATTGTGTGTGTGTGTGTGTGTGTGTGTGTGTGTGTGTGTGTGTGTGTGTGTGTGTGTGTGTGTGTGTGCGTGCGCGCGCGCGCGCGCGCGTGTGTTCTCAAAGCTACTCTATGCGTCTGTGGAAAGATAAGTGTGCAGTAGTAAAAACAAACTGGTACACTTGGACAAATTCTAACTCGTCCGCGAACTACAGAATGCAGGCAGGATTCAACATGTTTTATAAAATTAGTTCCCCTGCAGTTTCTTCTGTTCGTCCATCAGTCTGTTTCGGAGGTGTCTAGAGAATAGTTCGTGCTAGTGTGGCTCTGTGTTTTACTAATTAACAGTAGCAGTAACATGCATTTAAGAGATTTCGGATAAGACGATTCGGTAATTCGGTATATGATGATTCAGTAAACGAAAAATAAATAGGCGCAGTTGTGTAAATTGTCTGGACTGCTTTTGCTACATTTGTGGCAAGGATACGACATTCGACCAGCGGAAGAACATCACCAGAAAACTACGTTTAGCTTACAAACATTACTTCAGATGTGAAATCGGAGCCAAAAAAAAAAAAAAAAAAAAAGTGCTTGGCTCCTTATCTTTGTTGCATCATGTGTTAGCTCCGACCTAACCCAGTAACGGTAAGCAGAAAAATCACCACTCGGATTGCTATTTCTACTTGATGAACATATACGTGTACAGCTAAAAGAACATGTCTAAAATCATGTATCCGGATTGTCAGTCTGCTCTGAAGCCTGTGCTGCATGGTATAGAATCTATACTATAGATTACCCAGTATCAATTCCTCCTGTATCCGATGCAATGAACAATGGAGAAAGTGATACTGAAGGTAGTGGCAGTGACGCTGGAGCTACGGAATACACGAATGATCCCAACAATGACATTAAAAAGTTACTTTTGATCAGCCAAGCCGAACTGTACGACCAGGTTCGCGATTTGTCCCTGTCGAAAGAAAAGTCTGAAGTGTTGGGTTCCAGACTGAAGGAGTGGAACTTATTCGAGAGAGGTGCTACAGTTACGCGTTTTTGAGATCGCCACAACAAATTGGCGGCATACTATGCTGTTGAACGCGGTATTTGCTTCCGCCATGACGTTACAGTGTTCATAAAGGAACTAGATAACAAAGACGTAGGCAGAAGTTTGGAGTCTTTTTATTGACTCTAGCTCAAGTAGTCTCAAAGCTGCACTATTATGGAATGGCAACCAGAAACCATCAATTCCTATTGCTGATGCCATGAGCATGAAGGAAATGTACGGAACAATGAACACTGTATTGATGCTGATTAAGTACTTACAGCAGAATTGGAATATCTGCGCCGATCTGAACATTGTAGTCCTTCTGTTAGAAATGCAGACAGAGTATACAAAGCACATGTGCTTTCTTTGCCTGTAGAATAGTCGCGATGACAAGAATCGTTATATAGTGAAAAATTGGTCACCCAGAAATTTACCTGTATGCGGACAGCACAGCGTTCGTCTGCCTGTTGTGGATCGCTATAAGATTTACATACCTCCACTCCATATCAAACCGGGTCTTATGAAACAGTTCGTTGCAGCGATGGCTAAAACAAATCGTAGTTTGCAGTACCTACAAGGCAAAAGGCAAATTTGGAAAGATGAAAACTGACGCTAGATTGAAAGCTGAAGTCTTCGTGGGACCAGAAACACGAAAATTGATTCGAGATCCACAATTTAGATTGGTGCTCACGGAACGAGAACTATCAGCTACGGACACATTTGTGCTTGTTGTGCACAGCTTTTTTGGGAATCACACAGCAGAAAACTGCGCGGAAATTGTGGACAACTTGCTAACAGCCTTCCAGCACTTGGTTGCCGAATGTCATTAAAGATGCATTTCTTGCATTCGCGTCTCACCTTTCCATCATATATTAGAGGCATGAATTAACAAACATTTACAATTCACTTCCTAATTATAATATTTAGTATTTTCATCGCAAAGTACGCGCATTAATTTTCCTAAAATTTCTCACATTCGCAATTCAACGTAGTTAATAGTATTATTCTTGATAGCCTTTACGCGTACATAACTTTTTTTCCTGACGTATCAGAGTAAATCCGACTGCAGCTCTGTATTCAGCGCATATGAATTACTACAGGGAACGTATTTTCAACCCAGCCGGCTAAAAAAATTATTTTGTTGCATAGTGTATTAACAGCAAAGTCGGGCTACCGGTCGTTACGTGTTAATACGCTCTTAGGAACTTCTCGACAGTACCTTATGCATGAATCACCAGATAGTTTTAAGACATTCGTCTGTGGTGGTCAGCGTGGCAATAAATCATTTCTCCTCGTATTAAAATGTTCTACAATAGACCCTAAAAATTTCAGTACCATCAAGTAATTACCAGAAAACATAAAATGTATGGTACATTCCATTGATGGCCATAAAATAAAATGACCAAAGTTTAAGACTGACACAGTTAGATTTTTTTAAAGACTTCTGATGTTCTGTGTCGAACGCTTAACTTCCTCAAGAACAGGCCCAAACAGAGAGACGTGGACTGATTTCTAAGGTTACTTTGCAGGTTATTTTGATCTGTTTACATATTTCGTTAGTTATGAGCTGTGGAGACTCCGAGTTGCTTCAATCGCACGTTTTTAAATGATGGAATTGATATAACATTAGAGCAATGATACAGTGGGTAGGACATGGAATAATCACTGTATGCAGAGCTGTAAAGTGTAAAGAATGGTTACGTATAGAACCAGCATTCAAATACGTGTCCGTACATCTGTATATAGTTTCTCCGTGATTGTTCTAAATTAGTCTCAGCGAATGACAGGATTTCTCCCTAAACAAATAACGACTGATCACTTCCCTCCTCTTGTACACCTGCGGCAGTGTACCTAATGACCACGACGCCGGTACTCGAACAGTGGTTCCTGGAGCATGCTGAAGGAATATTATGTTTTGTTGTTAGCAATTTCCTTTTTGTTGCAGTGCAGTTGTGAACACCCACAATTTGTAACACTCTCTACCAAAGATTGATGGTCGAGACGGATCGTAGCATCACGCATGCCAGTAGTCCAATTGACTCTTCAAAATGCGTGCAACATCAGTACAGTCTCCCAATATGTGTGTGTGTGTCTTAATTTGATATACGAACGACATTTTCTACAACGCGGCTATTGTCAATCCATGGGTTTGAGCCGCATCATTCACCCTCACTATGCACCGAGACGTTTGCGGCAGATGATCGTGTTGAGCATATGTTACGAAGCGTCGTCGTACGATTTGCAATGCGGCGGCATGTATTGTCACCTGCGATCAGAACTAATATGAGTTGCGGTACGGTATGGCATCTTCTATACTAGTGAAGACAGAAACTAGAGGAGAATTCTAACTACGCATAGAACTACAAAGACTTTATTTGCAAAAGAACCGGAATATTTTTTACAAGTATGCACTTTGGAGTACTTTTTACAATTACGTTTATGTGCAAAGTTTACATTTGTCTTCCTCAAATACTCAGTGTGCCTTACAACGGACGTTCGGCAGGCATCCAGAAAACAGTCAAACACGTTCCATATTTATATGACCACGTATGGAGTTACTGCTTTCTCTGGTTTTGCTATGCGGTGTCAAAGTTCACACAAAGCTGTTGGAAGGGGAGGCCCGTAGACGTTGTCTTTACAAACACCCACAAAAAATTGATATAAAAAATAAATCACGCACTGTGAGGTCAGGGGACGCTTGTGATCAATGGTGCAATTTGAGGTCCGTACTCACATTGGGCTATAGGGAGTGCAGTGCTGTACTCTCGACGAAAACTACGCTTCTTAGTGATCACCGAAATGCAGCGAACAGCACAAGAGACAGCTACCGGCAACAGCATGAGTCGTTGACTGTCAATTGGCGCCAAGGTAAACTTTTATTTGTGCTGTTTTAGTCAAAACTCACCCCAAATTTATATCTTCATTCATGTAGAATATATAGTCTTGTGAAATCCGATGAATCATTAAAATACCCTGTAGTTACGTCAGTGAACAACGCTTAAACGCCGGCCGGAGTGGCCGTGCGGTTCTGGGCGCTACAATCTGCAGTCCGGAGCCGAGCGACCGCTACGGTCGCAGGTTCGAATCCTACCTCGGGCGTGGATGTGTGTGATGTCCTTAGGTTAGTTAGGTTTAATTAGTTCTAAGTTCTAGGCGACTGATGACCTCAGAAGTTAAGTCGTATAGTGCTCAGAGCCATCTGAACCATTTTTTGAACGCTTAAACAAAAACATATTATTCCCTCCCTGGAATAACGGAATGAAATCCAGGAAGGTAATACTCGATCACATAACCTTCAGAATGTATGTGTCATCAGTGCAGAAGAACTAGAAACATTTCGTCCCAGACTTTTCTGCCCTCTAGAGACTTGACCGCTCGAATGAGAAACTAGCTGATCGGAGTCTCTCGAAAATGCGTAGCAATGAATTGTGAGGACTGGTATCAGTGCAACCTGGCAAACGATAGCACATCAGCACGTCAGTTTCACTTGATGTCACGGCCTGTTTATTTTAGCTCAAGCTAAAACGTAGAATAATGTGTGTTTAGACTGGTTCAAATGGCTCTGAGCACTATGGGACTTAACATCTGAGATCATCAGTCCCCTAGAACTTAGAACTACTTAAACCTAACTAACCTAAGGACATCACACCCATGCCCGAGACACGATACGAACCTGCGACCGTAGCGGTCACGCGGTTCCAGACTGAAGCGTTTAGACTGGTCAGAAATTGTAAACATTTACTAACGTCTCAAGCATTTCGCTCATAGTACTTAAATTTTATCTTCAGAATTTTATTTTCAAGTCACATGCTATCACCAGCGATAGAAGCGGAATTCTTCGTCAACCTATCAGTCGGTCGATGAAACGGAACTTTCGTGCGGACCTCCCCAGACTCGGTGGCGCAGAGGTGAAATTCCAGGCGGAATGCACACATCGCACTTGATAGCTTTTGTTGCCCCAGGGGGCACCGGGAGGGCCCAAGTAGATGACTCTGTCAGCGATTTCGCCTTTTGCTGATACCGCCCCGGGTGCGACTGCGGGTCCCCTCCTTTTGGCTCTTCTTCCCCTCGGTAACTACCGCTGCCGACCACTTAATTCCCAAGCTGCAAATAATCATAAACCTCGATCACGCGCGCACGCCCTGCGCGTCCTGTTACGACGGAGCAGTGGCGGGAACACAGGGGGGTAGGCGCTCCCTGTACCTTCAGTACAATCACGTCCTCCACCAAGTGGCGGCTCCCACGCGGACTGTGTCCGACAAAAATAGGAAACTAAGTCAATAAACAACGAAGGCGGTGAAGCGATTAGTCATGGGAAGAATGAGCCATCCGAATTTGGCTGTAAGACAGGCTGTTTCAAAAAGATTCAAATTGATTTCACAAGACTATATCTTCTAGGCGAATGAAGATCTAAACTTGGGGTAACTTTCTACTTACGCCAGTTGTAAGTTACCCCTCCAAATGGCTGCTGGTAGGGGTCCTCTTCCTATTTGCTCGCTCGCTCGTTCAATACACAACATGCGTCGAGCAGGTATTGCGATAACACTGCAACAAAAGGCGTTTTTCGGTCTCCCTCTTCAACATAGCGCAATTCAGTAAAGCTACGCGGCGTGATTTTTAGAGCTTCATACCTCAGTTGGTAAAAACAGAACCCTTACAGGATCACTTTGTTGTCCACCTGTCTGTTCGACTGTTAAGACCCCTTTTCTCAGGAACGAGTAGGGGTGTCAAATTTAAGTTCATGTAAAATACTAAGATATACGGTCCCTTGGCGATGTTAAAAAAAATAGTTTATAAGTCGTCACAGTCAAAAGATACGGCTATTTATGTCACATATTTTGATACACGCATATTGACTCACCATAACCTATAGATGAAGTATCTACATACACAGAGATTAAGTTTGTACGGAACCTTCAGATCGCGAGCACTACTCGCACTTAGCCTTTTCTTATGAGATTACGGCCTGCACCTCCTACAGCACGAAGCATTCGATGGCAGCAGAAGTAGTGTGGAGACACCATTTGTTTATGTAACGAGGTATCTACGGGTCTTTTCCATGTGCTCTTTCAAGGCACATAGCTCATTCAACAGATCTTTGTACGTAGTCCACAGAAGTCTAACCGTGATGTCAGCTGAGTATTAGCCATTTCTGAAGTGTGCGTCTGTCTTATTTTACTACAACTCTTTAGGATGGTGATAACAACACGGTAGGTTTTGTGAATTAATTCGGGGCGTGGAGGTGAGAGCCCTTTCACGTAGTGTTCAATTGTGAGGCTACATTCTATATAAGGTCAAAAGTGAACGCATAACGCCTTTTGTTGCTGTTTTGCCCCAATCTCGACGCGACGCACATTGGATAATGAACGAATGAACGAGTTAGCTTCCACAGGGAGCCCTACCAGCAATCAAATCGACCGCCAACTTACGACTTCCGCCAACTATTAGTTTCGATGCGTGAATTAAAATCTCCATAATTTTCTGTTCTCGTTCGTGTAGGTGATATTGTCTTGTTAAATCAGATAATCTTCCCGAAACATCCTAATGAAAAGTATGTGCACATACGGTTTACAACACAGCCAGGAGAGAATAGAACTTCTGCTTTCAGCATTTTTTCTGCCATAATTCTCCACAGAAGATTGCTAAACGACAGACATATTGGCGAAGGTTTAAGGAGGACTGTCGCTCCACTTCAAAAAGGACAGTTTATGTCTTAATGGCCACTTGGAACAAGGTCACGAGCGACAGACATGGCTGCTGCCATTGAAACAGAAGATTGAACTAGATAAATTAACAAAGAGGCTGAACATTTTCCACTGTAGGCACTTTTATTGGAAAGGTAAGACATACCCCTTGGGATGGTTGCTGATGGTGCTACTAGCTGAACAGCAAAATGCATGAAGAGTGGTCATGTTGCAACACGTGTGATGTGTGATGGAAGATTGTGGCGCATTTCCATCAACACCGACGATGAAAGCTGGCTTCAACATTTCTACACGAAAGAACAACATGTACTGTTCCAAAAGCAAGTATTCTGTCAGCATTCCAGATGACCAAGATATGTAAATTTTAGAGTGTACAGTCTTACCGCTCTTCCGATCAGATGATGTTGCCAGAAGTGCACGAAATTCCGCCACACAACAATCTTTCATGAGGTTGTGAGGAGTGAAACGAATCCCTCCTATAGCATCTTCTTTAATAATACCAAATATAATGTGATTACGCAAATTAACTGAAATGTCAGATCTGATTTAACTGATGTAGTGATTACTGATAGTTACAAAACTTGGGAGTAGCCTAATGTATTGATATGTAGCCTGAAATATTGTCGATTCGAGTACTTGACGAAGCCAGGAATATTGACAAGGCCAAGTTTTTAGAGTGGCTGAGGAGAAAATATTCCAGAGTCTCTTCTTTGAGTGCTATGATACCTAATGGGCAAAACGGTATTCCCCAGCACACAAAAGTATTGACTGTGTCATATACCCAGGGGTCTTCAGCTAACCTGTTCATCTTAAATATTTCCCGAATCTTTTACGATATCGTAATTCCGTTTTCGCCCAAATAACTGCGAAAAAGTCCTCACTAAATGACGCGTAGTCTCTTTTCACTACAATATTAATTACAGAGAAATATGTATGAATTTCACTTTTTCAAATTAACCATTGTAATTCTGCTCCCAGTATAGTAATTCTAAATGAGCCAAATTCAATGGCGTTTCACACTTCAAAATCCGATTAGTGGCTTCGAAGGAATTTACATATTTAGAACTTAAGATTTATCTTTTTTGAGCACGAAGCCGATTGCTCCCTTATGCGAAAGGCCGTGTTGGTATACGAAACTGTTGTGTCAAACTGAGGGCGCGCTCCAGCTTGATGCAGCTAAGAAAGTGTACTTACAAAAGTGGAAGATTGGAGAAACTGATACTAATGACGGCTGGGTACATGTGATTGGACTGAACTGCCAACAAGAAGGCAAAGGACGTGGCATCGAAAGTTCTGCCTTTGTTTCTTTCAGAGCCATGAAAGAAAGCCGCATGTCAAAAAATGATTGGATTTGTGAAACTGGGAACTTAGGTATAAAAATTGTTAAATATCAACTTCGTGTTCGAGCAAAATGACATCAGCGACAGCGACAAGAAGACAGTAACAAAAGAATAAGTTCGTAAACACTTTCTTAAAATTCCATTTAAGTCATCACATGTTCGAAATTACCACCACTAGAACGAACGTTTGCAGTCGCTGGTGGTGCAAGGATTTCTGGAAGGGTTGACACGTTACCTACGGTATTACTGTACAAGATGCAACAGTGCCATGTCTTCAGTCCTGTTTGGTTGTCGGAACTTTAGCATAGGCTTCAGCTGTAATTTTACCCCCCCCCCCCCCCCCAGAAAAAAAGTCCAGTGCCGTCAAATAAGTTGAAAGTGCAGGCCAATTGACAGTGGTTTCATGTCCTATCCAAAGGACAGGAAAGAGTCGGGTGAGCGCTTCCCTAGCCATATGTGAATGGTGAGCCGATCACCCATCATGATGGTATCACTTACATCCATGTCTTTCAAGTGGTGCTTCACCTAGGAGAGTCGGTAGCACTTCAGCAAAAAATTGTGCATTTCTCTTATTCATTAAGGTTTCTTCAGCCAAGTAAGTAGTCTTCAATAATCCTGCGCCAAGCGTTCACATTCCACTGCCTCCAATGTTCAACGTGCCGCAGTCGATGTGTATTCTTAACTGCCCAATAATGGATATTTCTTACTTTCAGCGTTCCACGATTTGTGACCATCCTCCTTCTTTGAAATCACCAACATTTGTGTAAGACAGCAGTCGGTTCCATGACCAAAACAGATAAATCCTAAGTTCCAATATTGTAGTCTAAACACTTTAAGACTAATAACCGGATTTTGAAGAGTGAAACATCGTTGAATTTGTCTGTTTCAAAACTATGATACTAGGAGCAAAATTTGTTTTAGTTCCATTCAAAAAAAAAAATGCAGAATTCATTGTCTCTGTAACTGATATAGCAATGAAAAGGGACTATTCATAGTTTAGTGAGAGTCTCACAATTTATCTGGGTGAAAACAAGACTATGATACCTTAAACAATTCCAGAAATATTTGAAGTGAAAAGCTTAGCTAAATCACCTCATATATGAATCAAGGTCGAGTTACTAGACTTCTATTTGGAAAAAGTTGAACACAAATCCGTTAACATTAATTATACTTCGGGTATTCTTTAATTTCCCTACTTCACATCATCAAAAATCTTTCACAGTTCCTTCAACATCATGGCAAATTGCTATCAGAGCATTAACATTATGTACAACTGGGACAGAACTAAAATATCAGCTGTAGCTGAACACCACTGGGAATGTGGCTGTTTCAAAAAATTTCTAGAACATTGTGTCTTGCTTGGCAGCCATGGATGCAGCAGTGAAAAATATGAGACGCTACTGAAAGAATCAAATGCCCTAGCAACATGAACAGGGGGGATGGCTGTAAGTTACCTACAACCTGGCTGCCAGCGATTCCAGGCCAATGGACCATATGTGTTCCTCAGCCAACACCACCACTTGCCCTGGGTTTAGCAGCATAAACATTAGTAATGAGAGAATTGTCATGTGCGATTAGAACTTTCTGCTGGAAAACACTATCCCTTGGACACTATTTGCCCACCAGTCACCAGCAAAAGCTGCCTGTCAGTCACATTCTAGAGTGGCACAGCATCCAATCAGCTACCAGAGTATTATCACCAATAGCCATTTCCCTCATAGTAGTCTGTCTTCAAATAGACCAGTGACATTCCAAATATGTGAGCCAGCATATAGGGGAAGACATTCACAAGCATCCATCAGTTCTTATGCCCTGAAGAGTACCACAGCGAGTTGATCAAAACGTTGGCAGTTAAGTTGGTTTAGTATTTTTCAGTGACATGGCTTAACACCCAAAATTATTTTATTCAAAATACTTTCCTCTTCCTTGTACTGTTTGATTGAATGTTCCATTTATAATAACATCACATGTAAATTTAAAGACCACAACTAAACACATCTGATGAAAACAAAATAATGTGCGTCCATCCATCCATCCATCCATATATGGTATCCAGATTTTCTAAAATGTTGCCAACATTTCTAATATTTAGGAAAAACACCAAAACAAAGGCAGTTTTGAAAATATTGTACGTAAGTAAGGTTCCAGTAGCCTTTTTACCTTTGACGAACATTTACAGAGCATGACAATGTGCGATAGTGGTGGAAAGTACCATGGTTTGCTTAATTTTTAGGACGTTTGTTTAGCACACAAGATAACAATCATTGCTCTGGAGAACAAGTTGTGGTAGTTGGAGCAATCACCTTCAAATTTTTGAGGAGAGTTAGTAATAAAACAATAAATTACAACACAATCTAGGTAAAAGTTGGCAATAAATAGTACTTGTTAGAAGTTAAATACCACAAAAATGAATCTACCATATCTCATTACTGTCACTAAACAATACTGAAGACATGGTTTTTAGTTAGAAGCAGTTACAGTAATGTAAAGGACCACATGGGGATCTTACTTTCATTTTATTTTGCATCTTCTGTTTTTTTTTTTTTCTTTTGTGTTCGTTTAGTTCCCATCTACAAATTATATTTTTACTACATGACAGAAAACCTAAAGTTAATTCAGTAGAAAACTATGCAAAATAGGGCTGATAGAGAATGCAGGTCTGTCTTGTGGTTGCATTTCGGGATTGGGGAAAATAATTACCATAAACTTTGTTTCAGACATAATACACAATACATTTAACAAAATAAATGATAGATCGCATCATCTACATATAACCAGAATCATGTACAGTCTAGGATTCAAATACTGAGAGCTGGGAACAGTTACTGTATTGGACAAAGTTATAGAGGTGGCCTACAATTATTCTTTTAATTTGTTATGAAGTGCCAAGTCTATATCTTTATTATTTATATTCCTGGGATGAAATTGTGAGCAATTTAATGTCATTTTGAAAAGGATGATTATGGAATGAAAGGAAGGAAGAGGATATAACCTTGTGGCAGGACAGAATCTACTCCTCCCAAAGAGCACCAAGGGCCTTCAGTTAACATCTTGTCAGACAAGTGGAGCACCACCAACAATGTTCCGTTCAATCAGAATACTTAAATGTGACAGTCAGTAATCTGTATTTATGGTAGCATCAATAATACCTTTCACAGTACACCTTGGCCATGCCCCTTCCCCCCTCCATCTCTCTCTCTCTCTCTCTCTCTCTCTCTCTCTCTCTCTCTCTCTCTCTCTCTCTCTCTCACACACACACACACACACACACACACACACACACACACACACACACACACACACACGCACACACATGCAGCTTCAATATCAATCTCCTCCTACAGGTAGATATTTCAGTATGTACTTAACACATACTGTAGCTGTGGAGGTAGAGTTGTGTATACAAGCAATTTTTCAATATTCAATTGTAAATTATATAGTGCAACATTTCTTGGGAATGAAATAACAATTCGATGTTGTGACTCCTCAAGGAATGTTCTTCATTTGAGCAAATATTTTAATGAATGTATTAGCAGAAATTTCACATTATCAAACTTTAAAGCTCTTTGGCTTCAAGAACAGGATTGTTCAATTTGCACTCCTTTACCACTCACATCAATTTACGGCAGTTTAATGTTGAGCCTCCTATCACATCTATAATATTGACAAGAATTTATTAATAAACAGAAGTTAGCAACTTAGCACAGTTACTCTAAACATAAAATGAAATACTTTCCCATGCATTAATATGTATGCAGTGCTGAAGGAGCATAGCAAATTACTCAAGTAACTAGAAAAATTAATTGGTTTAAAAAACGAGGAAATGAAATAAAAGTGTATTATATTTGAAGTTTATTCCAGAGCATTGTTTACTTTGTGTGGTCTGGAAGGTTTCTGTGGTACACATCTGTAACTTAAATTCCACAATACAGATACCTTCTTCGCAGTGTACTGGACTGTACAGATGAGCAGTATGTATGTGTAGGAAGTGAAAGGTCTTGCTCAGGAAATAGCATGTATATGGTTTTCCTCCTTGTGAGGCTGTACTTTGCATTGAATTTATTGTTCTGTCAGTTGTTGCAGCTGTAGAAATTAAAATTTCATATTTTGCATGATGCTCATCATTCTGTGTTACATTCTTGTAGAATATCATTGGAAATTCTATTTGAATTATGTGCAACATTATGCTACTCCTTTTTATTTACTTGTTGCTGCAGTCACATTATTTTTTAGTGTGAAGTTTCAGAATGTGCCAGTTGGCAACACCATTCTTTTTTGTCAGATAGAACTCTTTAAACAGATTTTGTTTGCATAAAAGAAGGGACACAAGTCCAATTCTGACTGTTTTGACCTAAGTCTATATCTGTTTTGACCTGAGACTATATTTGCAACACCCCCACATTGCTTCATTTATGGAAGAAGAATAGTAATCCTGCTCCAGCCCACCACTAAGTTAGTCTGTGGTTAAATGAGCATACACACTTTTAATGCTTCCAAGATTGTTCATGTGCTGGAGGAGAACTACTGCCCTTCTACATTATGAACCAGTGTGTGGCAGTTACAGATATGGTCTTAAGTAAAAATTGCACACTTTGTTTATCACAAAATCAGTAGTAATTTTGTTTTCCTTCTGCCTTTTGCTTTCATATTTTGTTAAAGTGATCTCATGGACTCAAAAAATTAAAGCTGTACTCAAGAAACCTTTCAAATGTAGTGTTATTTTTTGTGAAATAAAATTGACAGTTCATTACCTCTCTTGCTAGTGTAATCTCTTATGAAGATATTTTTGAAGAGATACTGTGTTATGATTATAAGCACAGGATTGATGCAGAGGGAAGTGATAATGAATTGCTGTTTGTTGATCAGTAAATGTCTGTTCCATTAATGATTGAAACTTTATTTTCTTTTAATAAATGTTTATATTTTCTGTATAAATTTCAGATCCTGAGAGACATTAAACAAGGACTGAAGCAACTAGGGAGAGAAGGCGGTCGACCTATCATGGCATCAGGTAAGCATCAAAAGTGTCATACACTAATAATTCAAAGCTAAAAAATAGAGTATCTCCTTTCCTGCTAAAAAAAATTAAGCCAAAAGAAAAAAGTGATGTGGGCAAATGAAGGAAAAGGCGATACTGTAACAGACAACAAATGACCTAATATTACAAATGAAGAAAGAAAAACAATGTATTCAGAATCCTATAACCTTATATTATCCCTAAAATAAGAAATTTCCAGACATCCTACAGATTCTTTTTCTGGAGTTGTTAAATAACAATGGAAGGTTTAGAATTTTCAAGTACAATTTGTCAACATGGGGTTGCAAATATAAATTATTAAGTTATCAGTATATTTTACATTCATTACTGTACAAGGAATATGCTTTATATATCTTATGGCTTACTAATCAATTAATAAAAATCGTACTTTACACTATGAAAGCAAAAATCTTACTGCATAAAGATTGAAAGAGAAAGGGAAAAGTTGTTAATTTAATACTTGGTCACAGATTCTGAAGAAATTTCAATGTATTTTTTGTAAAAATAAATAAAATTGATTTTGGGTCAAATTTAGTTTAAAATTGCCTTTTAATTTGATAGTAGCAAGGGTTTTGACACTTGTGGGATGGGCACCAGTTAATTTTGGTCAGCATGTGATGTATTTGATTTCATGTTACATTGTTCTAGGTAATTTTGTTTGGGTATTATACTAGGGTAGCTCATTGTGTAAGTTTAGTTTTGGCAAATAATATTACTCTTAATATGCAACCATAATCAGTTGACTCTGAGAGACCTACCTGCCTAATGGTATTCCATGGCATAGACTCAAAAGCATTTAGATAACATCCCGATCCAGTGGTGCTCAGTTGTCACTCATAATTCATGGATATTGTTTGGCACTGAGCACAAGGTATATACTTCATGCTCAGTGACATTCCAGATGTGCTCAACTGGTTTGAAGTTAGGCAATCTTGTGGACCATATAATCGTCCTGTAGTCTGTGAAGTGATCCTCAAACACTTCTTACACCATTATGGAGTGGCAGGGCAGTGCATTATCTTGCTGAAGGTAAATTTCACCTGCAGGATGCTGTAACCCAACAAATGGACACACATTAACTGAGAGCAAGTTCCCAAATTGTTCACCTAAGAGAGACAATGGGAGATGTATCAGCAGCCCCATTTCAGACCATGTCAACATTCCCCACACAAAAAAAAACTTCCACCACCAGCACAAATGGTGTCCTTTTGGCAAGTGAGATTCCTTACGACATGTAGTTTTCAATGTAATCGTACCCTACTGACAGCATGTACTAACAGTACTGCAACTTATCAGACCAGATGGCAGATTCCATGCTTTGAACATCTAATTCTTGGGTTCCTCTACCCATCTTGCTGTCTGTGCCCCTTATGTGAAATGTGTAGAGCACACATCTTAGATGAAAGCTTCTGTACCCCGTAGTGCAGACGTGGTTCTTGGAGGCACAGTTGCACATTTATCATTGTTGTCTAACACTGAATTGATGGGTGGTGTGATGTGCTGCAGCCCATATATCTTCTGTTGTAACCTACAGTAGTCAAAAACAACTCTTGTCAGTGACAAGTGTTCCCCACAACAGTTGACTGTTAGTGATGGTTTTCCCCAAATTAAGGGACTCACTTTACATATTTGACATGGAGCAATTTTCTGCAAGGCTAATAAGGTGTTCAAATTGGTGTGTGTCATCACACACATTAATTTTGCTTTTTCATTTAGTAAATTTTTCCTAGCATTTCTGTAATCCTGAGACAATAATTTGATGTGTGTACATAAAACTATGAATAAATGAAATAATTTGTTCTTCAGTATCATACTAGGATGTAATTCAGCAGTTAGATAACAGATTATGATATTCCGTGATAATTTTGTAGCTGTCAGTTATCCATACATTTTGGTGTTGTGTAATCTTGTGTGTTCTAGGATTGTACAAATCAGAAAAAATAGTAATCACTTAATGTGCCTCTGTAGGTACGGGTTTAAAATTAGGAATGTGTTTTCAGATGATACCTATATGTATGATGATGATGCAAGATGTTCCGGTCTTGGACCACACTGGTATGATGAGCCACCCTATGAGAGTGATCCAGAAGATTTTCTCATGGGTGGACAACCTGTTCCAACTGCCACTATCCAAAATGGGAGGTATGTTAAAAGGTTCCTACTTTTATTTATTTGGTGAAATTTTGTCAGTCTCTTTGAACTGCAACCAACTTAACATTTAAATAATAAAATGTTCCATTTTTGTTCAATACACTTACTCTCCTGGTTCACAAAAACTCCAGCCTAGTTACCATGAGTGTGCTGTTGGTGACAATATCACTTAATCTCATGCATTCAGCAACTGTAAAAGGTACAGTACTGGCCCTGTCCTGACAGAACAGAATGGAACCAGTGGCTAAACATCACAAATCTACCATGTAATTCTCATAGGGTTATGACACACTTTTAGTTTCCAGGGCATTAAAATTGTCTTTGATATACTGCTAAGAGCCAGAACCTAACCTTAAAAGCTTTGGACAGTAGTGCTCATTCATAGATAATATTATGTGTTGTGAGCACTAATCCACAAAAGTAAATCTTATTTATTATAATTTTCTTATATTTCCAAAATCTTGTCATTTCATTTGAATATTTAGATCATCATTAGAGGTGTTCGTTTTTATCATTTTCATTGGTTGCACAATTGTTCTGGATTATAAAACTAATGAGTTAAATTAGTAAGTGAAGTTTTATTTGTGTCAAAGAAGCTCTGGTTCATAAAGCGATATAACAAAGTATTTATTAATGTGTTACACGTAACTTACATATACCAGAGATTTCATCATCTGTTCAGATATTTAGAACAGGTGAAATAATTTGGTCATATATGTGATATCATTCTTTCCAGTAACGGCTGTTTGTTCCTATTGAAAAATGTGTACATATGTCTTGAATAAATTGTAAAACAGCTGATTTTTGTACAGTGCACTTAAAATGTTCAAAATATTTTAAATAACTTCAAAGAACTGTCTAGTCTTTGACAGTAAAAATTACTGTAATTGTAAGATAATATATAATTTGCATGAAGCTTCAGTAACATAACCTGAATACCCCTCGCTCTACTTCCGTTGTTACTCTTGTCTTTCCCTTCTGTAAGTTGTTTCGTGTCCATATTTATCTTTTAGCTTGTGGAATAAATTTCAAAAAAAGGGTAATATCTCCTGTGAATCTCTCCTTGCAGGGTATGTTTTACACTTAACCTAAGGCAACAGCCTCATGGTGAAGGAGTGATCTCATTGAGGTCAGCAGGAGACATATCTGTTCCAAGGGAAACTGGCAGCAGCTCCTGGGCACGAGCACAAACAATAGGTGGAGTGCAGCGCTCTTCAGCAAGGCGTGGTCTTCTTGTACCTCCTTCTGGACCAATTATCACAAGCAGTCACCGGGAGAGTGGAGACTATGCTGGATCTGATGTTCAGAGCATAGGTGTGGTGTCTTACCATTCAATAACGGTAGACTTAAAAGTACAGACTAGGAACAAGCCTTTGAGCCTTGCTAACTATTCATTTTGCTGCCGAAAGGAAATTTAGGGTAGTTGAGAGCACCATTTAGAGCTAACCAACCTGCACTGCAGGCATCGAAGAAATAAGAAGTAAAACAAGATTACTTACTTATCTGCTATGTACATTGTTAGCTTTTCTTTCATTTTATGTTTCCACATGATTCTTGTTAAAGCTTATGTTGCTATTCATATTTGGTCCTGTTTTTTGTTTTAGTGTTTACTTTCTTCCTTCAGCAATTTCATTAGATATTAATGTGTTCGCTTTGACATAGAAATCGCAGTGAGGTGAGCAATAAAGGGCAAAAAGAATTGTAATGCAATTTTTCTACATTATGTGCATATTTAGAAAAAAGCATTTAATTCCAGTACTACAGCAGATGAAGCATCTAAACAGAACACTCATTAGATAAGCAGTATAAGTCATTGTCATAAATAGCTTGTAGGCCTACTTTTAGTAACATTACACATTATCGACAGACAGAGAGCATGCATGCGTTTGGCTGAAGATACCACAGATTCAGTCACACGCTGAATATTGAGGTGATGTGCATACAACAAGGTTCAGCATCTCCACATTATTCCTGAAAATTATAGGGACAAACTGAAGACACTAAATTGGAATAATATTATATATGTAACAAATTACACACAAACACTTTTGAGCCTTGATTGGTGTACCACTGTCATGAAAAACATGTCATTAAGTGATGCTTGTAATTATTTCTTACATATCATTGTGACTGTCACTAATGAGTAGTGTCCCCTCATATGTAAACACAAGAGATTAAATGCAAAGGAGAAACAGAAGAGAAATATAACTGACATGTATAAACCTTAGAATAATTGAAGAATTCTCTTAAAAAATTACTGTGACCAATCTTGCACTAATTATAGGTGTAGACATTCACACGCCTAATTAAAAGAGATTTGCAGAAAATAAATCATTTCCACAAAGAAAAAAAGCCATTGTCAACTACGTTTTTCTATCTAGTAACAAATTTCAAACAGCTTGGAAAATAGTTAGAGCGGAAACAGGGGTCACTACAGAAAATTTACCTGTTCCTCTAAATGCGAATAAGCTAAACAATAGGATTTCACAAATTCGGGCCAGATGAAAATAGTTTGGATGACAATATCAATAGACTTCCCAGTTCACAAGAAGCAGAGCTGAAGATAGTCTTGCAAATTTTTGTGCTGAACAATCTATCCTAAGGATATACTGGATGTACCCAGACAACTGAGATACTCTAGGACTAAAGACATATATGGTTCCTCTAATTTTATCGTAAAAGAATAATAGATAGCAGCACAGTATCCATTCCACTTATGGGTATTTTGGTGACAAGAAGTACTTCCCATATAAATTGTGGACATGATCATTACTCAGTACATAACTTTATTGCACACCAAATCTTAACCAACATAAATACAAAGAATAATTAACAAAATTTTACAATGATAATAAATACTCTCTTCCAGACCAGCGATTCATCATTTGTCTCTTGTTCCGGCTACTTGCATAGTAACTGATTTTGCCACATGAGCCCACCCCCCACCCCCCTTTTTAAACTCAGGCACTCCAGGAGCATTGGGGTACTAGAGCTTAACCTTTGGAAAGCCGTCAGGACAATCAGCTGGAGGGGGGGGGGGGGGGGAGGATAGTGTAGGCCTCCATCTTGAGTCTTGTGGGAGGCTGCAGCATCACTCAGTATTGTAGGGCTTGGTGCAGGTGGGCGGAAAACTGACAGGATGGTGCTGCAGAGGTTCCTCCTGGTAGAGGTAGGCAGTCTTTAGTTGCTCTACGGGGATTTCTCACGTCTGCCATTCTGGTCAATCTTGCAAGTGTTCTTCTCTTTCAAAATTAGGCTGTGGAGAACAGTAATGGTGGGTGCACAGCATTTTATCTCTGACCTAGACATGTGATGCTGTATGCAGATCTCTATGGATGAAAACCCTTCTCTATCCATGACTGACAGGTGGGCCCCATGCAAACATCTCATGTGGGAGCTCAACTGTTGTGCAAATTCTGTCACAGTTACTGGAGCAGTTGGCTGAAATAGAGCTGGTACAATGAGTTCACCGGGCACATGGAACTGCTCACTGTAGGCCAGTTGGGCTGGTGGACATTGCAGACCATCCATTACTGTTATGTGCAGGCTGAGAAATGCCAGCAGCTAGGCATCCATACAACAATGAGTAACACATTAGCGCCACCTTTAGTGTGTGATGCAGCCACTCTGCCCGAGATGGTAGCTAGTGGTGCAAAGATGGTTGCAGCTGCGTAGTTGAAGCAGCTCATTAAACAGCTGCAGTTCAAACTGGCGTCCATGGTCAGTCATAATGGCTTGAAGAATGACAAACCTGGAAAACCTTGTGAGCAACAATGCCTTTGCAATCAACTCCACGCAGATGTCTGGTATGGGAGTAACTTCAGGCCACATCATGAAATGATCCACTATGGTAACTAGATAGCAGTAACTATCAGAGTAGGGTAACAGTCCTTCTAAATCTTCATATATCTGTGAAAAATCTTGCTTTCGGCATAGGAAATTCTGTGGCAATGTGTGGGCATTGTTTGTCTTGGAACGTGTCACGGCAGATGGTAATGGCTCAATATGGAACAAAAATTTGTCACAGCTGCAGGGCTGTGTGTTCACTTTTGAGCAAGTCATGCTGCACTGTATCCTCAAGCTTGTGGGCCGCTATCTCAACTCGTGGCACCATTGCAGGCTGGGCAATTTTGCAGCAGCCAGTTTGCAGAAATGTTGTTTCTATCTGAAATGTGATGCTCATTTGTTGTAAATTGGGCTATATATTCCACTTGTCTGAACTGCCATGGTGCATCATAATCTGTTGTGCATTGGCAGTAACCAGTTAGTGGTTTGTGGTCAATAAAAATTGTAAAATGTCATCCTTCAATGGGGAATCAAAACTGTTTAATGTCTGTGTAGATCATCAGTAACTCACAATTGATAGCACTCTATTTCTTCTGCTGTGGTGTAAGGTTCAGCACCGTGCCAATTGCATTTTTGCTCACATCCACTCCATTAGAGCCAATAGGGAACCTGTGCACAGGTGAGCCAGCCATGCCACTTGTACTAAACATTGCTTGACTTTATGAAATGCCACTTTTCTCACCAAAGCCCAGAATGGTGGAACCCTGACAAAATACATGTCTTGCCAATTTATGTCAGTGCCTGTACATTGCACTGTAGCTGGAGATGTGGTTTTCCCAACTTTAACTTCAGTCTCTGGAAACTGCAATGTCCTGTCTCTTATTATGATTATCATAAAAAAAGGAAAAAAATCCCAGTTCCAAATCTCCACTTCAATAAATCAAGACAGTGTGGGTATTTTGATGATAAAAAATAATTTCCATATAAATTACAGAAATGATTACTCAATACATAACTTTAATGTACACTAAATCATAAAAAATTAAATATGAAGATTAATGAACAATACTCTACATTGATGATAATTACTCTATGCCTAACAAGTGATTCACCTTTTGTATCTTACCTTATAAGCTCTATGTTTAGAGAGGTAACATTTCCATACTGCCCAAAACAGACAACTGTGCTGCCCAAAATTAAAGACCTATATCATTAGTACAAGTACTGACAGACTAGTTAAATAATTTGTTTTAGTCTAACAACCTACTTAACAAAGCCCAATATTGTTTCTGAAGTGGACTGTTAACAATTAAGGCAGTTCTGAGAATAGGCAGCACAGTTATACCACCCAAGTAGATCTAACCAAGGCCTTTGACATTGTTTCACATTAAGAAATTTGACAGATATGGAATAATTGAAACAGAACTAGCACTACTGAAACCATATTTGGCAGTTCATATTCGTCGTTAATTCAAATAACAAATCTGGTCTGCTGAATGTAGAATATGGCTTCTGACAAGGGCTTGTGCTGCAACCTTTCTTACTTATTGTCTATGTGAATGACTTGCCCAACATATTACCACATAAATCCATGATGTCCACCGATGACACAGATTTCTTCACATCACATAAGGATGTACAGTTTGTCACACAAAAGAACAACCTCATGCTAGAAAATGCAACTCAGTGGTTCTCAGAAAAGAGATTGATATTAAATAACAGTTAAACTAAACATATGTTCATGTTCATTTCCCATATTAATAATGTAGAAAATTAACTGGTGCACTCCGTAAAACTGTTAGGCATCTCTCTCAATAGTAAAATTTGCCAGAATACCCACACAAGAAAGATCCACAGTAAGTTGGCAAGAGTTTTGTATCTCCTAAGTAAACTAAAGATTGTGTAAGTAAAGAGCTCATGCTTATGGCATACTATGCCTTTTTCCATACACACTTAAACTGTGGGAAACTTCTTTGTAGAAGCTCCACTGGGGCAAAATAAGTCTTTCTCTGCCAGAAGGAAGCTATTAGATGTATCTTTGGTTCAAGTAACTTAATTTCTCGGAGGCAATACTTTGTTGAACACAAAATACTTAGTTTCCTTTTGACACATACTCATAGTAATTATGCATGCCAAATACAATGTCCACATTTATGCAATTAGATCACATGTGCACTCATATGGAATCAGTAACACAGACTTACTGGACATTTGTTAGACTTGAATAAGTAAAGTAAAAAATAATTTTTTACATGTTGGCGAAATATTTTTCAACAATATACAATGTGACACAAGGCAATTGTATGAAAATAAATTTAAATTGTTTGTAGAGTCATGTAATAATATTTATATATCTATTTACCATATAGCAGAGATGCTGAGTCACAGATAGGCACAACAATAAGACTCTCCGAATTATAGTTTTCGGCCATTAAGGCCTTTGTCAACAACAGACACACATACGCACATGCACACTCACCTCATACACATGACTGCGAGCAGCAGCAGTTCATGATGGGAGTGGTGGTTGGGTGGGGGTAAGGAGGAGGTTGGGGCAGGGAAGGGGACGGATAGTATTGGGGGGGGGGGGACAGTGAAGTGCTGCAGGTGAGATGGAGAGCATGGGAGAGGTGGGGGGAGGGGGGGGGGAGAAGAAAAGGCGAGAAAGGGAATCTGAGCTGTGGGTGGATGAGGAAGAACAGTTCAATGAAGTTTTGTGAGCTCCTCTCAGGTGTGCAGACTTGGGTGAGGTCTTGTAATGTTATGGGGGAGGAGAAGTTCATTTACATTTTTGTGACGATGAACACATGAAGTCAGTTCTATAATTTCCTGAGGGTAGCACAATGCATTCAGAATTGATCATTGCACCATGTGGCAGGACATTAAACAGAATACCGACTTCAGAGTCCCAGAAGACAGTTGCCATGACTTTACGTGCTGAGTGTATGGCTTTCAACTTTTTCTTTGGAGAAGGGGTAGTGTAGTGCCAATCCATTGCTGTTTTGTTTTTGGTTCAAAGTGATGAACCCATGTGTCATCATCCATGACAGTGCTGAACAAAAGATTGTCATGGTCAACCTCATAACATGCATGCAATTTCGCACAGGTGGTGTTTATTGCTCTTTATGGTCTCCTGTTATGGGGTGAGGAACCCAGTGGGCACACATCTTTGAGTAACCCAACTGGTGGATGAATGTGTCAGCTCTATCGACAAAAATGTCCAGTTGGGCAGGTTGGGCAGCAAGGTGTTTGAGTGTGATTCATCGATCTTCTTGAATGAGAGTGTCCACATATTTCAACATTGCAGGAGTCACAGCTGTGCAACTGGTGGGCATGTGAGAGATCGGTGAGGTTTGTTGGACCTTGCTGTGATGATGACAGATGCCTGGACCAATGAGTCGCCATGCTTTTGTTGATTGCCAGGTCTCCATAGACATTCTGTAAGCATCTATGTGTACTGTGACACTCTGATTTTCCATGGAGAGAAACTCAGTGACAGCTCTCTGTTTGTAACACGCCTCTGATCCAGGTGCCAATTTAAAACCTACATATAGCACTGTCAGCTATTGTAACTTCATGAAACTTCAGAGTCTTAAGCAGGAATACACCATGATGTCCCACAACAAAGTCCACATTTTTCAACTGAAACAGGCCAAGAAGAAAAGTCTTGCATTACTTATTGAACATTCCTTGTATGTATCACTGTTCATTCACTAACATGGAAATCAACACCGGATTTCAACATGCAGGCCATAGTTGTTACAACAAATAGATGCAGCAGAATAGCACTGTTGTCTGGTGTATCACTATTACTATACATACACACATCTTGCTACTGCGGATCTCCCCATTGCAAATTTTATATGCTGCACACCAGTCTAGAAAGCAGTGGATGACATTCGCACTAGTAACTGTCAGTGATGAGCCAACAGAAACGCTGTGTAGAGGGCAACGGTACACGTTATCTGTGAATTTTCTCTTTGCTTCTTGATTCCTTTGTCCTAATGTGGCAGTATTCAAAAGACTTTTATCAAGTGTGTTGTGCCTTGTAATACAACAATGTTGTAGTGACCAGTAATAGTTATAGTACTTTTGTCAACATTGTATTTCCTTTGTTATGCCTTTTTTTGTAAAAATTGTTCATGAAGCAGTCTCCATTTTCAAGCAGTGTTTTTTTTTATCTTTGATTAGATGTTAATTACTCCTGCAGGTCAGTTTTAACTAGATAAATGGTTACCATGAAGCACATTACACTGGTGTCATTTTTTGTGCTGGCAGTATTACACAAGGGGGATGAAGCTCACGATTTCTGCTCTTTTTCTAATGAGCAGGAGATGGTTTCCTCCACATCTCCTCACCACACTAAAAGAGTGGAGTAAAACTGAGTGGATGTTAACTGCTGTCTACATCTCTATTCCACAACCCATTTTATGATGTGTGGCAGATGGTACTTTTGGTACCACTATCTCTCTCCCCTTCTCTCTACCATCCATGAATTGTGCATGGTAAGAATGATTGCTGCTAAACCTCCTTATTAGGTCTAATTTTTCAGATTCTCTTGTTGTGAGCTTTTCACAAGACTTATATGGAAGGAAGTAATATGTTACCCAACTCGTTCTGGGATGTACTCACTTGGAAGTTCAATAGTAAACCTTTCAAAGATGCACAACACTTCTCATGTAGCATCTGTTACTGGAGTTTGTTGAGCATCTCTATAATGTTCTTGCCCTGTTTAAACAATCCCATGATGAAATTTGCCACTCTTCATTGAATCTTGTCTCTCTCTTGTATTAATCCTAACTGGTAGGGGTCCTACACTGATGATAAATTCTTAAGAAATGCTTGAACAAGTGCCTTGTAAGTCACTACTTTCGTGGATGAATTATGTTTCCACAAAATTCTTCCTGTGAATCTCATCTTGGCATCTGCTTTTCCTACTATCTGTTATATGTGGTGAGTCCACTTCAGACTACTCTGGATTGTTACTCCTAGATATTTTATACTAGTTACTATTTCCAGCACTCCTAGGTATTTTACAGTTGCTGTTTCCAGTTATGTTACATCAATATTGTAATCGTACACTATAGTCCAACCCATGAAAGATCGTGGTTTATGCATGTTGAGGCACAGACAGGAATGGCATGACTGAGAATTCCAAGCAACAGTTGCAAATACACACAAGTGTGTGCTCTCCGCTTGAAGGAAGTGTACATCCTGCAAATTATTTCTCACACTAGCTTATGCAAAATTTATCACTTAACCCCTCCTATCAACGATGACAACATGCTACAAATGAAATACAGATTCACTAAACAACTTGCTACAATCACTTTTAATGCTGGCATTAGCTACGGCATTCATAGCAGACCACTCAGAACAGTACTGAACGCTCACTGGCTGTTGGAGTATGCATGATGTAGTTGTGCCGAACGAGCCTAAACTTGTCTGCCATCATTCATGACTTCAGCTACAGTGGATTACTTGCCTACCAATGCACAATATGTTATATTTATTTATGTTCAGAGTCACCTGTTCTCTGCAAATCTTCCTACAGTTTGCTACGGCTGGTGTTGCTACTGTGTTATAGGCAACCAAATCGTCTGCAAACAGCCTCATGGAACTTCTGACATTCTCTGCTAGATTATTTACATATTGTGAGAACAATAACAGTCCTATCACACTTCCCTGGAGCACTTAGATGTGTTGATTTTGTCCCATTAGGAGCACTGTGATGAGTTCTGTCTGCAAAGAAGTCTTGAATAGAGTCACAAATCTGACCCAATACTCATAAGCATCTATTTTTTTTTCACTAAATGGCAGTTTGAAACTGTGTTAAATGCCTTCCTGAAGTCAAGGAACATGGCATTAATCTGAGTGCTGATGGCTGTGGCACTTCAGATCTGATGGACAGACAAGTGAGCTGCTTTTTCAAGATCTCTGTTTGTGGAATCCATGTTAATTTTTATTGAGTATAAAACATTGTACAACCGATTGACGACCATTCTTGTAAATGGAAATGATCTGTGCCTCTTTTTCAGTTGGTCAGTACCCCTTGTTGCTCAAGTGAGCTTTGATAGCCTACAGAATCTTTACAGAATCTTACAGGTGTCTCATCTGGTTCAGATAAGTTTCCACTACTAAGCAATTATAGTTGCTTTTTTATTCAATGATCACTTATCTCAAAATCTGCCATGTTGGCATTTGTGCAATGGTTAAATAGAGGGATCATATTAGGATCTTCCAGGATGAAACAGTTCTGGAAGATCAGTTTCACTATTTTGGCCTTGTCTCTATCGTTTTCCATTTCTGTGCCAATATGGTCACAGAGCAACAGAATAGATTATTTGTATCCACTTATTGATTGTATAGAAGACCAAAACTTCTTAGGGCTTTTAGTCAGATTAGTTGGCAAAATTTTACTTTCAATATTGTCACGGAAGAAGCTGAGTAGCACAGTCACTGTGGTGTAGTGGTTATGATACTAGACTGTTGTAAGGAGGGTCATGAGTTCAAAACTCGCCTGAACAGTAAAATTTTAACTTCTATGTTCGGTTTGAGTACATTCTAGAAGTATCCACAAATGTCAAGAATCATTGTACTGAAATGTTCTGTAACTGTATATATACAGTATGTGTTCTGGCCAGAGGCAGTTCGCACTGTGCTCTTGTATGTGCAAGTGCTAAATAAACCTGCGTTAAGTGAAGTTAGTGTTCATCATTCATCTAATTACACATTCTTGTACATGACATTATTCTGGTGGAGATTCTGGGTATTAGAACTTGTCATAGCGCACATTATCGATGACGCAGGCATCAGGCCATGACAGAGCCGCTGTTTACGGGGTGAGAAACCTGAGTTCGAGCCATATTCAACAGATCGCAGTCTATTGGAGACAGAAGAAAAAGACGAGGACGTTATGATGACAGCAACTGTGTGCCATCACATGAGATATCCTTCCAGGTTCTCTGGTAACGATGGCCAAGATCCAAATCAGTGGCTGAAGGTATATGAGTGTATAGCCACATTTAACAAAAGGGATGATACCGTGTGTTTAGCTAACATATTTTTCTACTTGGAGGGCACTACCAAGTAATAGTATGGGAACAATGAGGAGAAGCTCACAAGCTGAGAAGTACTCCAGTTGGAACTGCACAAGTACTTCGGCAACACACAATGACAGAAGTGCAAGGCTGAAGATAAATTAAAGTGCAGGGCATAGCATCCAGGAGAAACTACAGCATCCTACATTCAAGATGTCTTGGAGCTGTGTAAAATAGTGGATCCTAGAATGAAGGAGGAGAATAAGGTTGCACATCTCACGGAGGGTGTTGCTGAGGACATGTATCATGCCCTACTCCTGAAGGAGGTTTTGACAGCAGACGACTTCATAAAATGGTGCCAGTATATCGAGACAATGCGTCAAAAAAGAATTACAAGCAAGAAGTTTGAACAGCTTCCAAACATTGTATTGATGTCTGTGATGGAGGAAGGAACTGATTTCACAAGTGTTCTTCATCAGATAGTGAGAGGAAGTCCAGAAGGCACTTGGATTGCACGGCGAGCAAAAAACTGAGACGCTTCAAGAGGTCATAAGGGAGGGAGTGGAACAGACCCAGTCTGTCAAACTTCTTTTCCCTTTAGAAAGGTGGAAAAGTTGAGAACCAGGTGAAGTTATGTTCCTATAATGCCGCATGAGGTACCTGTTTGGGATTTCAATAGCACCAAAAGTGTCACAGCTTTTGCCACTAGTGCCCCAATTTCGTTGAAGCTTTGAGTAGAAGACTGAAACCTGTGAATCACAACCAATGCTGTTTCTGTACCGCTGTCAATCCTCCTTGTGTTTGCACACAATAAGTGTAGTCCCTCTCCATTTTATACTGTGAAAAAACTGTATGAAATCATAAAATATGCAATCAAAGCTGCCAGAACTATTTGAGAAAGAACAAACAGATGTCAGCAATACATAAAATTTTAGTGTCTCCATATGTGTTGTCATTTGTAGTAACTGCTAGGAATTCAAAGACATAGGTCTGTTTAACAATAATATTGAAAAATTAAACTGAAGGACTGAGAAACCCATCATATTTACTGGCAATACATGTGATCAGATATAATTAAAAACCTAAAACTTGAGTTCCTGTTCAAAATCTTAATTGTTTTGTGTTGGTATGAGTTGTTTCATGATGACACAGTTTCAAAATTGTGTAACAAATATTTTTCCTTGTACAGTCTGTAGCATTCAGACTATTGCTTTCATGTGTACCATAAAGAAAAATTTTATTTACTCTGTAATATATTGCTGCATATTACTCAAAAACTGAAAAACAAATGTCCTATCTACAGGATCACGATTGTCCACAATGTCAATAGAAACAAGTCGTTCTGAACAGACAGAAAATCCAACTAATATTTCATCACCTTCCTACATTTCTCACATGACAATGGGCAAGGGACGACATTTTCGAAAAACTATGGGATACACAGTAAGTACAGTTTATAACAATTTAACAAAAAAGTTTTATATCTTTAGATATAGTAATATTTCTCTTAGTTTTCAATAACATGTTTCAAAAATAGTTTATATGTTAGTTATACATAAATATCAGTTGAATATAGGAACACCTTTTCTCCTCACCTGGAATCTCTGAAACTACTGACTTATTGTCATATAATCTATTACAAAAGCTATTTTTGTTGTGACGTATGAATAAACGGTTGCAGTTTTCTGTTTCTGTTTTTGTTTATTATAAGAATACATTACTCCTTGAGTCTCTTTCTTTCCTATCAATCAAGATTTATGTGTCGCTGACTTTTGTTAGTGTATAGTAAGCTATTCATTCCTTGTTCACATGTTTCATGTGCATTTGGTGATGATTTTGCGTTATTCTTTTCCCTGTTACATTTTATGTGACACATGTGGCTGTAGGCTCGTAATTTCATATTTCATCTATGGATGTCATCCTCTTTCTTTGTGTAAGGAGTACTGTTTAATTACTCCTTGTTGTGTAGTAATTTGATTTTTTTAGAGGCTTGTATTTTTGCCTTTTTGAGTACCCAATAAAAATTAACTGTTTTATATAATACCAACATTTGTATAGTGAAAGGATCCGTAACTCAAATTTGATTGTCATTTGTTCAGGTTTCAGTCACAGTTGCATACAATTTCTTGATGGTGACTAGTTTTTTATGTTTATATGCCTGCATTGCAAATGTTGTTAAAGCATAATTTCAGTTACACACTTACGTGATATTTTCCTAACACAGATTTGCATGATAAATGTGGTGTGACCATAATATAGAAGTGGTACATTTCAGAGACCAGCTAGTCACACCATTACTCAGGCAAAATGTATTAAAGAGTCAGTTTAGTACTTTCCTGATAATTAACTTTTCACATTAATCTTACGAACAATGAATTTAGTATGTGCAACTCCTATGAAAATTTTTTGACAGAACACCTGTCTTTCTAGGCTGCTATCCAAATTACCAGTCCTCCAAATTGACTAATTGACATCAACAGAGTATGATCACACTTAACCAGTATATATCTTCAATGTGCTTGAAACCTAAGGGTACATTTATGTTGTATCCTTGCTGCTGGCATATCTCTACTGGCATGTTGCACCTCACAACTAGCTGGTAGCTTTGTTGCATTTATGCTACAGCCTTGCTGCTCACTGGGAGCAATAGTGCCACAGCTGTTCATGTAGCTAGCATAGTAAATGTGGCATTGCTGGAGTGACCTAGAAGCAGCCAATCAGGGCTCAAGTTTCAGGACATACAGTGATGGTCACAGTGCGAAACACAGAGCAGCATGGTGAGAATCATTGCAAGCAGCATATCAAGCAATGGTGGTGCACATTAAATGGGCTGGTAAGACTCATTGGGTTTGATTCATCATAGCTGGGCCATGCTAACCAGCAGCGAGGTGGAAGCATAAATGCAACCTTTGTCCCTTAATCTATTATGTTCATGTATTTGTGGCTACTGATTAAAATTTTTCTTGTCTTTTGATCAGTGTTCCAGACAAAAGAGTCACATTATAACACTTACTGCAGACCTTAAAAGTACATCAATGATATTACTTCATCCAAAGTCATAGTGATTTTTCCTTTAGTATCCTGGAGAGATTTTTAAACAATATGCATTCTGCCATTAATTCTGAGCTCTTCTAATGATAGGAGACTCAATAGATGTTACACAAATAAGACATGAGCTCTTACACAGCACATACACAAACTGTATATGAATAATATTTATTTTCGTCACGAACAGAGCAGAAGCAGTGCAAGTGAAGAAGGTCTTTCTCCAAGTCAGAGTTCTGATTATGAAGATCAAGAGGAGCTACAGAGTGTACAGCAAGTTACAGTTCATGCTGTAAGTACTCTTTTCCAAAAACTTCTTCTTTGTACCAGTTCTTGGAAAAGGTGACTCAAGGAATGTTCTATTTAACATCTGCATTTTACATGTATGTATATCTGTTGGATTTTGCATTAAGATGCTGCAAATACTGAAAGAAATTTGAAATTAAGAAAAAAAAAACCTTACAACAAAACACACACTTAGTCAACAGCGTTGATAACATCTAGGTACACCAGACTAAAAATGTAAAGGATGTCATATTATGCCAAAGTGGTATCTTTGGCTGTATAAAAATATCTGTTATCATGTGAAAGTTTTCTTTTGCCCTTGTAAATGTAAAGATTGTGATTAACCAACAGCAGCCTGAAATAGAACAGCAGCATCTATTTTCTTAAAACAGACCGTACATACAGTGATGAGGTGTTTTAATATAATGTTGTTAAATAGCACTATGCAGTTAAGAGACATAATTTAATATACATTTTTCAGTCAAGTGATATTCTTGAAGGTTCTGCTCATTGTTAATGAGATTCATGGAAAGTGAGTTTAATGAAGTTTCAGACAGAGAGAGAGAAAAGAGGTTCACTTATTCTTGGACACGATACAGTTTTCTGAAGAAAAGTGTTTTTTTGTTACTGTTACTACAAATGTAATAAATATATTTTGAAAAAAGTGCAAGACAAAACAGTGAGTGATTTTGTGTCCCAGAAAATATTTACCAGAATACAAATCCTACATTTTTCGGTTTGGTGCCAAGTCAACCATATAGTATCTTCTGGCACTTATCATTAGTTTCATATCTGTTACTGCTTTGTATGTAAGAAAAATGTGAAACTGACCTATAGGTCAGATTCTTCATCTGTTATACCTGGCCACCTAAGTTGGCCCACAAATGTGAAGGTAAAAACATTCCAACTCCAGCAAGATTGTGACGAGAGAAGAACTGTCATGTTCAAACAGTCACATATTAGGTTGAAAATGTTTTGTCTAAATATGCATATATTCTTAAGTGTGAATGACAAATGGTTTGACAGGTGTCCATGAATGACATCAAATCAAACTCTCTGTTTTGTTGTTTCTAATCCTGATGTAACTTTACATAAAATATTAATAATTATTATAGTTCACCACTTTCTAAGTCCTAGTTAATAAGATGGATATAATTTTGTTTTGTAGTTCAGAAATTATTATTTTTATGATTGCCATGTTGTCATTCACATAGTAATATGTATGATCTCTTTTTGATCCATGACAGACGGAGTCAGGATGCCGAGCGGGTGTGACTCTGAGTACACGTTCTAAGGGGCTGAGACAGGATGTACAGAAGAAAGGGTCACGCCTTCGGTCAGCTGCAGCTGATGGTACGGAGAAAGCTTTTCCCTCAACAAGCTCTGTAGAGAGCTTACCCAGTGGCTCTGGCTCCAGTATGTACTTTTTCAAATGCTAAATCAGAGTTTGGAGTATCAAGATATAGGACTTAAGGCCAGAAGAAATATTCTCCCATAACATAAAATTGTAATTTCAGTTTAACTAAGGGATGAATGTACTCATAAAATAACTGTATTAATCACTTCATTTTTTGAATCTGTTTCTTATGTGTTACTGAAATGGTCGTAAACTTTTGAGTTATTCTGCCGCCTTTCATCCAAACAGTACATTTATCAATGGTGCACAACACTTTGTCTCTCAATTAGTCTACATAAGACTCCCTCTGAATTTCACTGTTCAGTATGTTCTAAGAGTCCCATATTCCATATGGCAAGGTTGCATTCTGTCACACTAGGCAAATAGAAGTTAATGGCCCTGTGATCTAAATTATATCAAAAGACCATGTTAAAGATTCTTTCTGAAAACATTTCTCAGAATAATCTTGGTCTGCAAGAAGAAAATAGAAGCATTCTGTATCCATTGCAGAAACTAATACAACAAGTGTTTCATTCTTTTCTGAGATTTTTCTGTGTATGAGCTGTTACTCATCTTTCACTATTAAATCTCATTATCTGTCTTTCAGGTTATTATCTGAACTACAGGAACCAGGAATGTTTTGTTTTTCATATACCAAACAGAATTTTTATCATTTGTCCTTTACAGTAATTCTTTAAGAAACTGGGTGGCATTTGTTTCATACATGCTGCAGACTTTAGAGCCATTTAGTAAGATAATGAACTCATGTTACCTTTGTAGAAGCATTGCATCAGCATGTACCTAGAAATTCATCTTTGTATAATTACCAGCATTTCTCATAATCTTTTTACAGAAACTAACTAATAAATTGTTAGAATGCACATGCAAGTCCTTGAAGCTGTTACAATTTTTAATCAGAATTTGTATTTATTTTTTATGTGACTACCCTTCTTTTATTTTCTTTTATGCATGATGTATTATAACTGAAAAGAAATTGCTTCAACCAATTTGGTTTTCCATATGTATAACTTTGATTTTGTTGGATTAAAGAAAAATGACATTAGAAATGAAGCAGAGGAAAGTATGAAAATGTGGTCTCATTAAAGTTGCACTTCCTCTCATTACAATATCATCATGCAATAAAACACTGCAAACACATTATTTCTACTGACAATGCTTCCTTGCAGTATTTTGTAAATAAAAAAGTGGTACCTTATAATTGG
The DNA here is from genome assembly GCF_023898315.1 of Schistocerca nitens. Lineage (NCBI taxonomy): Eukaryota > Metazoa > Arthropoda > Insecta > Orthoptera > Acrididae > Schistocerca > Schistocerca nitens. The sequence continues at coordinate 373,387,910 of NC_064614.1, read as the reverse complement.
GCACCAAAGAAATGTAAAAACATCTGAGGCAATACTGAACCCATGACTTATCTTAGAGGATAGACTCAACAGATATCCTATGTATTATATACATATTTGTAGTTTAGAGGAAGCATTTGACAATGCTGACTGAAATACAATCTTTGAATCTTAAGGGAGCAGTGATAAAATATAGGGATCAAGAGGTTTTCTAAAATTTGTAAAAAACAAGACTGCAGTTAGAAGAGTCAAAGGATATGAAAGGGAAATAGTAATGGAGGAATGAGACAAGGTTGTAGCATCTCCTGGGTGTCACTTAATATGTACATTGGACAAGCAGTAGAGGAAACAAAAGAGAAAAATTTGAAATTTGGGGGGGGGGGGGGGGGGGGATAAAATTTTAAAGGTCTGCCAATGACATTGTATTTTGTCAAAAACAGCAAAGGATTTGGAAGATCAGTTGAACAGAATGGATGATGTCATGAAAGGAGATCATAAGATGAATCTCAACAGAAATAAAACGAGGGCAATAGAATGTAGTGAAAATAAGTTAGGTGACGCTAACAGAATTATATACGGGAAATGAGACATTAAAAGTAGTTGATGAATTGAAGAGGTTGCAGAAGAAAGTGTTAATTCACAAGAGCATATTTTGTGTTACTGTGTGTTATATGTTTGGCTAAATTCCAAGACAAGAACTTAAGTACAATAAGAGAAAGCAGTTGGTATAGTAGAATGTGTTTTTTAGTAATCCTTTTGGAACTACTTGTTACCAGCAGGTGAAAGAACACAATAGGTACTGTGTTCAGACTAATCCTTACTAATTTGAATGTTAGCACTTTCTTCTGCTGACACTTTCAATTTTGCTATTTGAGGCACAAAGCAGCTGATGATGGATGAAGAAGAGAAAATATCAGATTCAACTGTTGATAGCAAAAAAAGCATTTATGAAAAAGAAAAAATTGTTAGCATCAAATATAAATTAGTGTTAGGAAGTATTTTCTGGAGGTATTTGTAAGGAGTGTAGTCTTGTATGGAAGTAAAACATGGATGATAAACAAATTAGACAAGACAAGTGAAACACAAAGAGAAGAAGATAGGAATTAGATAGGATGTATTAGGAAAGTACTAATGAAAGATGAAGTTCTTTAGAGGCAGAAGGAAGGAATGAGGTGGGAGCTGATATGGGCATACAGGCAGGTGGAAGAGACCGACCAATAGAGACTGAAGCAGGGGGAGTTGTCGGAATGAAAACTATGTCAGAGGCACAGTTCCTATTTATGCAGTCCAGAAGATCTGGGGTTATGGAGAAGGCACCAGATAGCATGATATGCAAGACAACCAAGAAATAAACCACTTTGTGATTAGCTGCATGATCCACAACTGAATGATCCAGTTGGTCCTCAGTCCTAAAAGTTGACCATTAATCTAGACTGATGGTGGTCATACAGTTGTAGAACGCTGTGCAGTAGTTACAGTGAAACTGGTAGCAGACATAGCTACATTCACATGTGGCTTTTCTTTCAATACAATATGTAATGCGAATAATGCGGGAAGAATAGGAGGTGGTGGTTTGATGTATGAGAAAAGTTTTCTAACTATTCTGTTTGTCTTTTGGGGTTTAAAACAAGATGAAAGTAGGCACAGAAGGGGATTTATATTGGTTAACAAATACCACTCTAGGGCATGATCAGGAATGAGTTCAATTTTTTGAATCCTGGATGGATCTGTGTCACAAAGGGACACAACTTTGTGGTTGGGCTCAGGTTTAGAAGGAGTTTTTGGTGTATATCAGGATAATGAACACAATATCTATTTGTTAACAAGGCAAGGAGAGATGTGTGTATCTGCTTAGGGCTCAACAAAAATTTTAAAATACTGTGAGAGAAGTTTTGTTTAAGGCTACAAAAGATATCTTTAATGTTTGGATCAAAATTCAGTAGAATGGAAACATCTTTTATTACTATCTCAGTTTCCCAGTGGTATCACTTCTTCTCCTGTATAGTAATGATCAACATGCATGTCTGCAACAATGTGTGGTGTCACTAGCTTATCTTAAACTGGTGAGCTCAGTCAGCAGGAGGAGTGTGTTTGTATGCGTCTATGGACTCTCTAAACTGATTTTGCTATCCTGTAATTTATTTTTCTATAAAAGTAACAGTTGAGTCAGACAGACAGCTGAATAAGTTTATGGAAAAAGTACCTGAAAATTTTAAAATAGCAGATTATTTCACAGACCTCATTCATCAGCTAGAGAAGCAGATCTAAATACTGAATATCTCCTCTCCATTGTCTCAGGAACAAGAGCCTGTACATGAATGTCCTTACAAACCACACTTCCTACATTAAATTTTTGTTCTGACTTTTGACATATGCATGTAAAACTGAAGTACAGAAGAGTAGTAACAGAACCATGCTGTATCTGGTATCTCAGTAGTGAGAAGTGATGGTGGGAGATGAATAGATAGGGAAGGGTAAAATATTACTTTGTGTATAGCATACAGTGCTAATAAGAGTTAGATCCACTGGGAGGAAATGGGTTGATGCAGGATGAAAATTAATATTGCTTGGTTTTGGTTTCAAGGCTGTCACTAATACCATGTAGAAGATTATGAAAATAAGCTCACTGGACAAAAAATGAGCCTTAGCGAAATCATTGCAAGCTAAATTTAATACCATGTAAATCTGCCCCCGGACTTGATAAACACCTGGATTTGATTAGGAACTGAATCCACAAGGCTGTGCAGGTACACTGCATCCAGGTAAGGCCTTTACTGAGGCTTTTAGCATGCAGTTCCATCAAACTGCTGGTATGTTGATGTCAGTGTTTTACTTGTCGCTTCAGCATATCCCACAGATTTTCTATGGGATTCAAGTCCGGTGATTTTGCATGCCAATCGAGATATAATAGGGTGGGTCAGTGTTCAGAAAACCAGTCACATATTCTTACAGCTCTATGAACTTTGCTGTTATTGCCTTTATCTGCCTGTGTGAGCAATGGCCTGACTCCAAATGTTCATTGCATGCAGTTCCTAACCCAATGTTCTCTTGATAATAGGTGGGATGGACCTTCATTCACTGCCTGCAGCAAGACCTGTTAGGTCAGGAAGCGATTCTGGTTCACAAGCCGTGACAAATGTCTCCGGTCTCTCTCTGTCAGGGTCTTACTATGACCACAATTCTGAAATTGCATTTCATGGCCTCTGATTGTAGGCATGTTGAACAGTCTGCTGTGAAACAGCAACTTCACATACCACATGGCCATGGGTACAGCCAAACATAATTTCCCCTTTTTGCTACTGTGTCATGTCCTTACATTTACCCATGTTTACATCCAATGTCTGCTTGAAACATCAATGTCTCAGTGATTACTGCTGCCTTGTGCTCACATAGGGGCAATGGGTGTGCAGTTGAGTATGTGACTTGATTCTGCACAATCTGTAAAGGCTTCAGGATTCATCTGTACATATGCACTGACGTGACATATTGTCCAGTGAGCTTAGAATATGTTTTGATCTTAATGAGTTGGAAAAACATGAAATTGTAGCTGAGAACCAAGATTAAATCATTGCGCACATTGAAAATATTTTTTAACTTTTTATTCTACGACAGAGACGGGAACATGGGTGCATGTTAACCACCTTGGCTTACACAATGAGCTTCTGCTCTCATGCTTTTAAATTATTGGCTTCCTTGTATAAGTAATTTCTTAAGCAATGAAAATGTGTTACAGTTACTTCATTCTTGTCTCAAACAGGTACCCAGGCCCTTGTACCAGCAAGCAGTAATCATAGTTCAATATCAGCTGAAGACTGTGATACTTCCATAATTGGACCAGTTATAGGGAGAGCTCGGGCCCTTGTTGATTACACTCCTAGCCCATATGACAAGGATGCTCTCAAATTTAAGGTATGAAATGGAGGAAAATACCTGATGCACTAATGAGTGTGGTATACTTATTTTGTCAGTCTATAGAAGAGACTAAGCAAATTAATCATTAAGTGCCAAAGTAATTTCTACTAATTCCTTTGTTTAACACAATTTTAAACTACAATAAAATAACTGAGAACTAAAATATAAAATGAGCAAATCTATTTATTAGCCCCTCAATAATTAATCAGTATCAGAAAAGTCCATCATAAAAATAAATAAAAATTTAGTTTTGAACAAAGAAAATGCTGCCATTACCAGCAGCAACACTCAAATTGCAAACTAAATTTTCAATTTTTCAGTACAAAAGTATTCTGTAGTTTTACAATAGTAAAGTATCATTCTGAGATGAGGTAAGAGTTTGAAGGTGATAATACGAACATAAGTAAATTATTTAAGTTACAAATCTTTCTTTAATGATTCCAGAGATTCAAGAAGAAAAAAAATATAGTGATCAAAAAGAGACGAAAAAATAAATCACTTTCTAAAACAGTGAAACAGCTTGACAAATCCATATACATACTTTGAAGAACAAATAATCATGTTGATGTGGTGCCAATGAAAATAGTATCAACAATATAGGGCAGATATAATGGTGACAAATGAAAAGGAATCATATAGGCATACAGAAGACTTTAATATAACTTACACAAAGTGCAGAGGCTGTGCTAGAAAAATAAGCTATATTTAAATTTATTTGTCAGTCATTGATAGCTTTTGTTAGCACAGATATTACACATTAATACAGTAATAATGATGTAAAAAACTGACTCAACAAAAGCAAATTCAGAACTCAACCAAAGAACTGTGGATGTAAAAATTCTTTGCATTTCAGTGTACACCATTTGATATTATGAATTTAAACAATGGAAAATCCAAGATGGAATGCAACAATAATATGATAAGGATAGTCACTATTCACCATATAGTGGAGATGCTGATTCACAGATAGACACTACGAAAAGACTGCCAGAAAATGAGCTTTCGGCTGACATGGCCTTCATCAGAAAAACACACACACACACACACACACACACACACACACACACACACACACACACACACACACATATATATACATGACCAGGTTTCTGGCTGCTGAGTCCACATTATTAACAGTAGCGCATGATGGGACAAGCAAGCAAGTGGTGGGATTAAGGAGGAGACTGAGGCGGCAAACGGGAGGGATAATAGGGTCAAGATGGGGGCAGTAAAGTACTGCTTGGTAGAGCAGACAGGGACACGGTGGAGAGAGTGTAGGGCAGTTAGATGCAGTTGGGAGGTTAGAACAGGGGGGGGGGGGTAGCAGAGAAGGAGCGAACTAAAAAGAAAGACTGGGGGTGTGTTGGTGGAATAAAGGGCTGTGTAGTGCTGGAATGTGTAGGTGGAATAAAGGGCTGTGTAGTGCTGGAATGGGAACAGGGAAGGGGCTAGATGGGTACGGACAATGACTAGAGAAAGTTGAGGCCAGGAGGGTTACGGATATCTAGGGTATATGGCAGGGAGAGTTCCCACCTGCGCAATTCAGAAAAGCAGGTGTTGGTGGGAAGAATCCAGATGGCACAGGCTGTGAAGCAGTCATTGAAATGAAGCACACTGTGTTGAAATAATAATTAAATCAAGACCCTATTCTGCCAACAGGCATTGAATATACATCAACAGGGACAGTTGAAAATGTGTGCTCCAACTGGGACTCAAACCCGGGATCTCCTGCTTACATGGCAGATGCTCTATTCATCTGAGTCACTGCGGGCACAGAGGATAGTGCAACTGCAGGAACGTATCCTTTGCATGCTCCCTGTGAGACCCACATTCTGTCCACTCACTAATTCATAGTGCCCCTGCCCATTACGCTCATTACTCGTGGCAGACAATCTAACCGAGTCCTGTAAGAGTTTGGGCAATGCTTATGCATCCACACAGGAGGAGGTCAGTGGCCAGTTAGCCTTAACTATATGAAGATGGTATGTCAGAAAGAACAGATACAGTGACTGTGAAGCTCTCTAGAATGAAATGATAATTAAATCAAGACCATATGCTGCTGACAGTTGTTGATATACATCAACTGGGACAGTTGAAAATGTGTGCCCTGACTCGAACTTGGGATCTCCTGCTCATGTGGTAGATGCTCTATCCGTCTGAGCCACTGAGGGATGTGCAACTGCACATGCATTGCCCGAAGTCTTATGGGACTCGGTAAGATTGTCTGCCACAAGTAATGATTGTAATGGGCAGGGGCACCACGAATGTAGTGTGTGCATGTTAAGTTGGGAATGTGGGTCTCACAGGGAGCATGCAAAGGATAAGTCCCTGCAGTTGCACTATCCTCTGTGGCCCCGGTGGCTCAGATGGATAGGGCATCTGCAATGTAAGCAGGAGATCCCGGGGATAGAGGCCCACTCAGGGCACACATTTTCAACTGTCCCTGTTGATGTATATCAATGCCTGTTGGCAGCATAGGGTCTTGATTTAATTATCATTTCATTCTAGAGAGCTGCATGGTCACTGATGGTATCTGTTCTTTCAGACACTAAAAGAACAGATACCATCTTCATATACACTGTGTTGGGTGCACGCTCAGCAACGAGGTGGTCCAGCTTTTCCCTGATCACAGTTTGTAGGTGGCCACTCATGGTTGTCATGCCCACGTAGAATACAGCACAATGGTTGCAACTTAACTTGTAGATCATATGACTGGTTTCACAGGTAGCCCAGCATTTGAATGGGAGGTGATGCTTGTGACCGGACTGAAATATGTCGTGGTGGAAGGATGTATGGGACAAGTCTTGCATCTAGGCCTGTTACAGGGATATGAGCCATGAGGCAAGGGGATGGGAGCAGGGGTTGTGTAGAGATGGACAAGGATATTGTGTAGGTTTGGTGGGTGATGGAATCCACTGTGGGGTGTGGGGGAGGGTGGAAGGATAGTGGGTATGACATTCCTCTTTTCAGGGCACAACAAGAGGTAGTTGAAACCCTGGGGCAGAGAATGTCTTACAGTCCTGGGTGATACTGAGACACAAGGGGAATGCTCCTCTGTGGCTGGGCAGTGGGACGTTGGGAGGTGGTGGGTGACTGAAGAGATCAGGCACCCTACCCTATAATCATAACTGATGACAAAAGCTCCACCTCTGGTGCTTTGAACCACAAGAATTGCCTGGCAGAAGGAATCTGGCAGCTGTCAGACTCATTCAACTACAAATCTTACAACAGTGATCCGATTCCAGAAATCCCGTAGGATTTCCAGTCCCTCCTCAAATTCTAAGACCCCTCCCATCTCCCCAGAGTCCACCTCTCACCTCACCCTTACCATTCCCCTCACTCCTACCTTAACATGCTCCCTAGTGTTCATAAACCTAACCACCTGTGATTTCCCATTGTGGCCAATCACTGTTCCCCCACTGAGAGAATCTCTGCTCTCATAGACCAATACCTTCATCCTATTACCTGTAACCTACCCTCCTATATAAAAAATACCAACCATTTTCTCCACCATCTCTGCACAGTTACTGTTCCTTTACCACATGGTGCCCTGCCCATCACTTATGATGCCACCTCCCTTTACGCTAATGTACCCATGATCTTACTGCTATAGAACACTACCTTTCCCAATGCCCGATGGATTCCAATCCTACAACATCTCTTCTAGTCGCCATGACAAACTTTATCCTCACCTACAATTACTTCTCCTTTGAAGGCATTACCTAAAAGCAAAACTGGGGCACAGCTAAGGGCACATGCATGGCACCATACTATGCCATCCTACTCATGGGCCATCTAGAGGAAACATTCCTAAATACCCAGAATCCCAAACCCCTCATCTGGTTCAGATTCATTAATCTTCATGATCTGAATCAAGGATGAGAAAAACTGTATCAAAATTTCTCCAGAACCTCGACACCTTCTCCCCCATTCACGTCACCTGGTCCTACTCAACCCAACAAACAACATTCCTCGACGTTGACCTCCATCTCAAAGATGGCTACATCAGTACCTCCATCCATGTCAAACCTACCAGCCATCAGCAGTATTTCCACTTCAACAGCTGCCACCCATTCCATTTCAAGAAGTACCTTCCATACAACCTAGCCACCCACGGCTGTTGCATCTATAGTGATGAGAAGATCCTCCTGAAATATACCAAGGGTCTCTCCGAGGCCTTCACAGACCATAATTACTATCCCAGCCTTGTACAAAAGCTGATCTCTCATACCTTATCTGTCTACTCACCCACCACCTCCCAACGTCATATTGCCCAGCCACAGAGGTGCATTCCCCTCATGTCTCAATGCCACCCATGACTGGAGCAACTGAATTACATTCTCTGTCAGGCTTTCAACTATCTCTTGCCATGCCTTGAAATGAGGAATGTCCTACCTACTATCCTTCCCACAGTGGTACTCCATTGCCCACTTAACCTACATGATATCCTCACCCATCCCTGTACAACCCCTGCTCCCAACTACTTGCCTTGTGGCCCATATCCCTGTAAAAGACCTTGATGCAAGACCTGTCCTACACCTCCTCCTACCACCACCACCACCACCACCACCACCTGCTCCAGTCCAGTAACAAACATCACCTATCCCTTCAAAGACAAGGCTACCAGTGATGTGATCTACAAGCTAAGCTGCAACCACTGTGCTGCATTCTATACAGGCATGACAACCAACAAGCTGTCTGTCCACATGAATGGCCACCTACAAACTGTGGCCAAGAAACAGCTTGACCATCCTGTTGCTGAGCATGCCACCCAACATGACTACTTCACAGCCTGTGCCATCTGGATCCTTCCCAACAATGCCTGATTTTCTGAATTATGCATGGGGGAAGCTTCCCAGAATTATATCCTATGTTCTCATAATCCTCCTGGCCTCAACCTTCATTAGTTGTTGTCCTTACCCATCTAGCCCCTTCCTTGTTCCCATTCCAGTACTATATGGCCTTTTATTCCATCAATGCACCCACTGTCTTTTTACTTCTCTCCTTTTTGGTGTAAAGGAATGGCAGCTGTCAAAATGCAGATACAGTTGGTGGTGGCGGTGTGGAGTACCAAGGTGTGGATGGTGCCTTCAGAGGGGTGGAGGCCACCATCCTGGAAGATGGAACATTGGGTTGAGGAGAACTAAATGATATGAATGGGAGACAAGATGTTGAGGTTGTGAAGGAATTAAGGTAAGGTATCCTGGTTCTGAGTACAGATCAGGGTGATATCATCAGTGAACATGAACCAGACTGGAGTTGGAGATTTTGGGAGGCTAGGAAGGATTCCTCTAGATGGCCCATAAGCAGGTTGGCATAGGAGGATGCCATGCAGGTCTCCATGGCTGTGGATCTGATTTTCTTTGTATGTCTTCCCTTCAAAGCTGAAGTAGTTGCGTGTGAGGATATAATTGGTAAGGTGTGTATGGAATGAGGTAGTTGGTTTAGAGTCTGAAGGATGATGGGAGAGGCAAGGCCATGTGCATTGAGGATTTTGGTGTATGGGAGGGTGGCATCAGCAGTGATGATCAGGGATCCAGGAGGTAAAGGGGTGGGGGTGGTGCAGAGTTAGTGAAGGAAGTGGTTAGTATGTTTGATGTGGGAGGCTAGTCTTGGGGCTGCAAAGGAGCACTTGCCCTCTCCTCTCCCAATATCACTCTGGACTGGAACAACTGAACCACATCCTCCGCCAGGGCTTTGATTATCTATCAACATATTCTGAAATAAGAGTCATTCCATGCAGAGCCTTCCCATCCTTCCTAAAGTGGTGATGTTCCATAACACAACCAACCATGCCTATGCCACTCACACCCCCAACCCCTAGCCACAGGAATCATATTCAAGTAGAAAAATTATGATTTTTTAATCAATACTGACAAATATATAATGAAATAATAATATTTTATGGTTGCCATCTTAATTTGTGATCATTTTGGCCGTGACTTTGCCAGTATTAAAGGTTTGTAGCGAAAAGACTTATTATGCAGTACTAAGGAGCTGACTGAACATAAACAGTTGCCCAGTTCACTTCTTTTAGTACACACGGTGCTCAAGCTTTAACAAAATAGTCACAAAAGTCAATTATGATATTGGAAACTAGTTATAGCCTGAAAAATAGTGAATGGTTTTTGTAGTGAAGCAAATATGTAAATTACTGCATTCCTTCACATGCATTAAAATTAGATTATGCACAAGAATAAGATGAGCAAAAATTATTATCATATTCAGTAGAAACTGTATTATTGAACAGTCTGTAATAATACAGATCTTCACTAGGCCATTTGCCCCTAGAATCTTTGTTGAACTTCAAGCCTGCACAGCTTAGCTTTGTGTTGATTGCCATATTCTGTTGCCTCATTGGCAGAAGGATAGATGAAAATAATCAGTGAGCATTGTGCATAAAAAGTGTATTTGGTATGGAATTTACGCTTCAATTCAAAACAAAGTAACAGAGACTGGGCTTCTATCTACAAGAATTCTGATTTGTCACCCTCTTGACAATTTGTACATTCATTTCAACAGTGCTCTCATCTGCCTAAAACAGACAATGGTGCCAAAAGGATTATGCACAAAATGAAAGCACTTAAGTTATCTAATGCTCTCAAAGGATTGGTTTGGCAAAAATTAAACAATGAAAACTCCAGACAACAATATCAACAGTGTAGGAAAAGACAGATTACTACTTACCGTAAGTAAGACACATCAACTTGCAGAAAGGCACAATTAACAGACACACACATTTAGGTTTGGGCCACAGCCCTTATTAGTAAAAACACACACACACATACACACAAAGCAAGCACACCTCATGCACACAAGACCACCAACTTTAGCACTGTGGCCCAAGATGCTGGAGTTGGCAGTTGTGTGAATGAGGTGTGCATCCTCTGTTTTTTTCTTTTGTTTGTGTGTGTGTGTGTGTGTGTGTGTGTGTGTGTGTGTGTGTGTGTGTGTGTGTGTGTGTGTGTGTGTGTGTGTGTGTGTTTTACTGCTGAAGGCTGTGCCCAAAAGCCATACGTGAGTGTCTTTTAATTGTGCCCCTCCTTTACGGTAAGTAGTGATCTGTCTTTTCCTACATTTTCGAAAGATTTGTTTATTTGTAATGGACCGAAGTGTCATCATGTTATTAAGCACATTCCACGAATTGTTGGATCTAACTATGTAAACTTTAGTATGAAAGTCTATCTTCCTGATAATGTCATAATGTGAGGCTATTCACACAGCAGTCCAGGAAACACTAAAAGCACATGTGTTAGTACATTTCAGATGAGAAACAATATGTGCCTTTACTCAACACAACATAAATGGCAGTGTAGGCTACACTCAGTGATTAATAGAGAGCAACTATAATGTGTAAAAACAGTGTTTCATTGGATAACATACAAACCAGGCAGAAACCATTAATTTCATAATGATATGATTTTACTTTTCAGAAAGGAGACATAATTGACATAGTTACAATGAATCCCAGTGGGCTGTGGAAAGGTATTTTGCACAACAAAGTAGGTACTTTCAAATTCATCAATGTTGAAGTCCTGACTGAGAAAGGAAGATCCAGCAAACGTCATCACTCTAGTGGAAAGTACTCTCATCACTGTGTTTCTGCTAAAGGAAAGCCACACTCTGTGGAAGATCTACTTCGGAGAATAAATCTTGAGGTAGCTATAAACATATTACGTAATATGTATTAAAATGTCATTCACATCTCTTCCACTTCTTGCAGCCCATGCCATAACCCCCTCTTTCTGTATCTTCACTTCAGCAGCATTATTCCCATGATTTATCAAGAGTAATATTTGCAGATAGAGACTAGAACTCGGCTCCAGATTTCTGGGTATTTTTGTACTGAGCTCAAAGAAGAGCATAAATTATTGGCAATTTCCATTCTTTCAGAACATATAAATTATGTAAATTTTTTTTTGTGTCCCAACTCTCCCTAGCCCATTACCTACAAATGCTATCAATAACTTAGCACAAATTTTGAAGATCAAAATTGTAAACATGGAGCTTGTTGTGGAAATGGAATCATGTTAGAAGAGACTAAAAATTGTGTATGTTGGATGATGTTAACTTGAAAGGAGAGTAATGGGATTTTATGGAGATAATTGATAAACTTACCACCTTCAGAATAAGGGCTGCATGCATGCATACTCTATCTCTAAAAAGGATTATTGCGAAAACTAGCAAAGTTTTGTTCTTTTACATGTGCTGTCAATGACACCATACTTCCACTCTTGGATAACTTGTTTCCTTTACTCCTAAATTATTTACATTCTGTTCAAAACTTTTTCATTTAACTTACTCACTACTAAGCTAATTTATGGTGCATGAGCTCTTGTTCATTTTTGATCACTAGTTAACATATTTGGTATTCCTCTCTGTTATATTATTCTTAATTCCAAATGTTCTTACAAATCTGTCCCAATTAGCCCTTTGATATTCCTGGAATTTTTACCAACTTGTGTAAAGTTACTTCTTGTCTTCTTCTCTGCTTTTGAACTCTGGAAAAAAAAAATTGGTACACCTGGAAAGATGGCATTGATTTTGATCCAGTGGTGGCTTATGCCACCTGGGGGAATAGTAGAAGTACTGATAATGGTTTCAATGTCGTCTGCCAACAGATAACATGGTGGCATAACTACCAGAGCACTATCTGTGTCTACCCTTTAATTGGGAATGCTCACACCCAGAAGGCTCAGTGTGGTTCAAACGTGTGAAGCAAGCAGGGAACCTTGCCATGGAGATGCACTCATGCTTCCTACAACCAACTGAGCACGTTTGAAAGGGGTCAAATTGTGGCCTTCCAAGTGGTCCTTTGAGAGAAATGCTGTGTCAGCTGTGCAATCATGCTGGTATCAGTGGTCACAAAGACATGCTCGCACCTGTAGATGAGGTCCTGTATGTCCATGCAGCACAGAGGCCTGCCAGGATCGTCATATTGTAAGGGCAGCAGTGGCAGATCGTACAGCTACCACAGAACAGATAAGACGACTTGGGAGCCCAGATGTGTCAAAACGGATTGTTGCAAACCATTAATTAGCAATGGGATTATGGGCACATGCACCTCTAGCCCATCTTCCACTCATGCCACAGGAAGGACATGCATGGCTCAACTGCTGTTGCCACAGGATCACTCGGAAGATGGAATAGCATGCTGCGGTCTTCAGCTATGAAAGCAGATTCTACCTGTAAGCAAATGATGTTCATTAGCAAGTACAAAGTAGACCTGGTGAGCACTGTCTCAAATAGTGCATTTGTCCAAGACACACTGGCCCCATCCTATGTATTATGGTCTGGAGCATGATAAGCTACAACTCTCGTTCACATTTGGTGTTTCTGGAGGGGATGCTAACCAGCACTCAGTACATGCAGAATGCGGTTAGACCTGTTCTTGTGCTATGCGTGCAACAGGAAGGTGACATGTTGTTCCAACATAATAATGCTCACCCACACACTGCCCGTGAAACTCAATGTGCTCTGCGAGAAGTGCAGCAACTTCCCTGGCCAGCACAATCTCCAGACTTTCTCCAATTTAGCACATATGGGATATGATGGGACTAGAAGTGACTCATCAACCAACAACTCTTACAGAACTACATGAACAGGTCAAACAGGCATAGTATAACATATCCCAGGACAGTATTTGCCGTCTGTATGATCAACTGGATGTCAAAGTCAGCACCAGCATTGCCAACTGTGGAGGCTACACCATGTACTAATATCATTGTTTGAGCATAGGTTGGTACCTGGAACCTCAGAACCACTTGTACTATTGATTGGTAAAGGTAATCATTTAATGTACCTCATATGCACTGTTACAACAATAAATTTTGAGAGAACTGGAAACCACTAAAGGAGTGTAATAATTTTTTATTCTGGCAGCATATATGAGACAGCTCATCAGTGTCAAAACGTAAACAAAGTATTAACTATTATAGACTGCTTAAAAGTGTGGTGTGTCCTTTGGTACAGTCTGCCACAGTTACTGCTCAGTTTGGCTTAATACTTTCATAATGTTAGACATGACTTTTACCTCTAGTCATGATGTTTTGATGCACTGTTACCATTTTATGACTTGATCGAATGATCTGCGTAACTGACTTATGTGGTAACTTTAAATTTATTTCAGTTTGAAACTAGATGCCACATAAATAAAACTGATTATGCACCATGCAAGATTCCGACCATGTTAGGTTTTGTAGACGGGATTGCCAGCATTTTCTTGCAGACTTCAATGTAATATTCTGCCTTATAGCATTATTTTCTAATGCTAACAATTAAAGTTCAGAAGGTATTCATTGTACAGGGTCATGCAATAAGTATATTATGTAAAGCTGCAAACAGAGCACCTTGCTGAAACCTCTTCATGGACCTTGGAATACTTACACTCATGTATCAATATGTTTACTCCTTAATGGTGCTTGTAGTTAACAGTAAGTTTATTTAGAATGAATGGTGACAGCCATAATGTGAAAATTGAATATTAGAAGTGGAAATGATTTCCATATGGACTGTGTGTCCCTTTTGAAGTTTCAGACATAAGGCAGGAAATTAGAAACCTCTAGATGCTAGAAAATAAAGTAAAAGAGAAACTAATTAACTGTTTTTTCTATAATCTATCAGAATATTTGGAATCAGAGTTGTAAATTCCATTAATGCTAATATTAAACAGTTTCTAACTTATCCAATGTAAAGACAACAATTAGATGTTTCTGAAATTAATAAAATTACATAAATGTTTGGTATGAAGTAGTAGCTAAAAACAGCTACTAAAAGGTCTAAAAGAAAAAGCAGTAATTGTTTCAAAGTAGCTACTTTTTTTTATTTACACACAGAAAGAAAAAAGTTATATGGAAAAAATTCCCATAATTAATCACATGAGGAATTACTATATCTCTAGTTATATTTGGTTGTTAGTATACTTTACAGAAGTATCCAGCGAAGGATTTTACTGCCCTTTAATGCATGACTTACCTTGTTTCACATTTCTGAAGGCTCTCCTTCATTATTGCATTTATAGAATACAAAGTGTGAATGAGTGAACATTATATCAGTTATGAAGGATTACACAACAACATTCACAAGTACAGACTGTGTGGTTCAACTTCTTCTGTATCACAGATAGTATATGTTGGACAGTCCTCTTGTTTTATGTCTCTAAGTTATGAAAGCTAGGAAAGATGAAAATGTGGTTCATTGCATAATGTACTGTTGCCCTTATGAATAAAAGGCTAGATTTGGTGAAAGAACTTGATTTTTCATTCAAAAGTTTTTACTCAGCCTTTCTTTCCCTTGACAAAACCATGAGTTTATTAATTTTCCAGATCAGCTCAGGAAAATGTTATGATGGTTCTTGCTGGTAGCAACTGACACCTTTCCCATTCCTTGGCCATTACTAACATATCCAAAATAAAGTAAATTCATATGGTGAATGTTCATTAGTGTTGTTGTTGTCATCATTATATTAATTTTGGTATTTTACAGAGTATGATTATGGAATTTCAGTTTTATATTCATGAGTATGCTATAGACAGAGCATACAGAAAAGTGAATATGAACACTAGGCACAGAGACAGTAAAAGGGACATTAACAAGAGGACATATATAACAAAAGTGCATGAAATATAACAAGTAGAAAGCTTAAAATATTACTGTACTAACATTAGTAATAGTAACTGTATAACTGCAGAGATCCCAGTCTTCCTATTATTAATTAATTATGATTCAACTTGCAGGAACATATATCCGTTTTTGTTTTAAATGGCTATGAAGATTTGGAATTGTTCAAAGATCTGGAAGGAGAAGACCTTGATTATCTAGGAATTAATAACCCAGAACATCGAGCAAAAATACTGACTGCTGTTGAGTTGCTGCATGATTATGACTGTAAGTTATCACTGTTTAAAGAACGATACCCAATAATTTCTTATTCTGTTGGTTTGCTTGTACTCTATAGCACTGACCCTGAGAGAAAAATAAATTTTTGTTATCATTTCCATATAACAATTGGTTTTGCACACACTTTCTTTTCAATCACAGACACAAGTGACCGAGTTATCTACTAAAAATTATTGTTTCCTTGTATAAAGTTATTTAAATCTGCAGTTAATTCTGACACAACCTAAATGTTTGATAGGACTCTGATAACTGACTTGTTGTTGATAGTTTCATGGTTTTCTTTAATCATTTTCTGTACACTGTTATAACTTAAATATCAGTTAGTAGCAATAACAAACATGCGATACTCAACTGGCAGTTTCACACCTGCCCCCCCCCCCCCCCCCCCCCACCCCCACCCCTTCATCCCCTCTTTGCTCCTTTTCCCAAATGTAATGCCTCTGATACAAATGAGCATTTATACTGCAGGAAAAGTTTACTGTTACAAATTTTATTTCTACAATCCATAAATCTTTCCATGCTGCCTGACACCAAACACAACATTGCAACTAATGTGGAGTTGGTGTCCTCTTTATAACTTACATAATCAAATATAATCAGATCTTCTTAGACTATCAAAAGGATGTTGGACATCTGCTGAGAGACCAAACTATATCTGTAATATAATGATATCCAGTTATGCAGACAATCTTCTGATATCTTATGAATAAAAAATTCCTACCTCTTTCATGAAGAAAAGGTCATGGGAAATAATTTTAAAAAGCATATGACAATGGCTTCAGTTGATAAAGAAGTAACTGCAAGGGAACACATGCAAGTGTTCAAGAAAAACTATTGCAAAACTGCAGAGCAAGTATCTCTTACTGACAATAACAGCAGCAGCAGTATTTACTGTAATACCTTCCTGAGCTCTGAAATGAAACACTTTGGTATGTGCAAAAAGACATAAGAAAAGAAACATACAAACGATGAAAGATCCTATGAACTTGTATCATTAGCAACTCAATCTCTTGTGTTCATGTTTCACTCCTACAGTTCATTTTGATAACACTAATGTTAGCACTTCTGACCCCTGTCACCTCTGCTGATGCTAAAATACTCTAGCAACTCCCATTTCTCTTATTTTCTATATTTTAAGTCACTTTTACCTCTTTTTGTCCTCTCTTTTCTTACTACTCTTTTTCCAACACATTCCAGTTTTTTATCATTAAATTAAAACACACCATACATTCATAGGCATTTGGTGAAGCTAAATTGATAATGTTCTTGGTTAATCTCATCTTTGTTCATGAAAATATAAATATGGCACTGGCAGACTGAGACTCAAATTTGGGACCTTTGCCTTTCAAGGGCAAGTGTTCTACTAACCGAGCTACTCAAGCATGACTCACGACCCATCCTCACACCTTTACTTCTGCCAGTACCTCATCTCCTACCTTCCAAAATTCACATATGTTCTCCTGTGAAACTTGCAGGATTAGCACTTCTGGTAGAAAGGATATTGTGGAGACATGGCTTAGCCACAGCCTGGGGGATGCTTCATATCATAGCACACTCCACTGCAGAGTGAAAATTTCATTCTGGAAACATTCCCCGGGCTGTGTTTAAGCTATGTCTGTGCAATATCCCATCATCCAGAAGTGCTAGTCCCTCAAGTTTTGCTAGAGAACTTCAGTGAAGTTTGGAAGGTAAAAGATGAGGTACTGGCGCAAGTAAAGATGTGAGAATGGGTCACAAGTCATGCTTGGGGAGCTCAGTTGATAAAGCACTTGATGGAAAGGGAAAAAGTTGTTAGTTTGAGTCTTGGTCTGACACACATTTTTAATCTGCCATTAAGTATCATATAAGTGTGCAAACTCTGCTGCAAAGTGAAAATTTCATTCTGGAAATACACTCCTGGAAATTGAAATAAGAACACCGTGAATTCATTGTCCCAGGAAGGGGAAACTTTATTGACACATTCCTGGGGTCAGATACATCACATGATCACACTGACAGAACCACAGGCACATAGACACAGGCAACAGAGCATGCACAGTGTCGGCACTAGTACAGTGTATATCCACCTTTCGCAGCAATGCAGGCTGCTATTCTCCCTTGGAGACGATCGTAGAGATGCTGGATGTAGTCCTGTGGAATGGCTTGCCATGCCATTTCCACCTGGCGCCTCAGTTGGACCAGCGTTCGTGCTGGACATGCAGACCGCGTGAGACGACGCTTCATCCAGTCCCAAACATGCTCAATGGGGGACAGATCCGGAGATCTTGCTGGCCAGGGTAGTTGACTTACACCTTCTAGAGCACGTTGGGTGGCACGGGATACATGCGGACGTGCATTGTCCTGTTGGAACAGCAAGTTCCCTTGACGGTCTAGGAATGGTAGAACGATGGGTTCGATGACGGTTTGGATGTACCGTGCACTATTCAGTGTCCCCTCAACGATCACCAGTGGTGTACGGCCAGTGTAGGAGATCGCTCCCCACACCATGATGCCGGGTGTTGGCCCTGTGTGCCTCGGTGGTATGCAGTCCTGATTGTGGCACTCACCTGCACGGCGCCAACACGCATACGACCATCATTGGCACCAAGGCAGAAGCGACTCTCATCGCTGAAGACGACACGTCTCCATTCGTCCCTCCATTCACGCCTGTCGCGACACCACTGGAGGCGGGCTGCACGATGTTGGGGCGTGAGCGGAAGACGGCCTAACGGTGTGCGGGACCGTAGCCCAGCTTCATGGAGATGGTTGCGAATGGTCCTCGCCGATACCCCAGGAGCAACAGTGTCCCTAATTTGCTGGGAAGTGGCAGTGCGGTCCCCTACGGCACTGCGTAGGATCCTACGGTCTTGGCGTGCATCCGTGCGTCGCTGTGGTCCGGTCCCAGGTCGACGGGCACATGCACCTTCCGCCGACCACTGGCGACAACATCGATGTACTGTGGAGACCTCACACCCCACGTGTTGAGCAATTCGGCGGTACGTCCACCCGGCCTCCCGCATGCCCACTATACGCCCTTGCTCAAAGTCCGTCAACTGCACATACGGTTCACGTCCACGCTGTCGCGGCATGCTACCAGTGTTAAAGACTGCGATGGAGCTCCGTATGCCACGGCAAACTGGCTGACACTGACGGCGGCGGTGCACAAATGCTGCGCAGGTAGCGCCATTCGACGGCCAACACCGCGGTTCCTGGTGTGTCCGCTGTGCCGTGCGTGTGATCATTGCTTGTACAGCCCTCTCGCAGTGTCCGGAGCAAGTATGGTGGGTCTGACACACCAGTGTCAATGTGTTCTTTTTTCCATTTCCAGGAGTGTATAAATAGTTTTGGACACTGGAAATCTTCCAGATGAACTTATACATGTACAGTTGTTTGAACTTTGGTACCTCTTCAGCATGTGAAAAGTGTTTTTTGATGGATAGTCAGAAACATGATATTATAGTGATCTTCTGTCTACAAACCAAAATGGCAGGTTATGTGGCGATGGTAAGGGTGACACATCATGAAAGGTGGAGTTCTAGAAAATTTTGTGTGAATGTGGGAAATGTTACATAGCATAAAACACACACATGGAATAAGAATTGTGCATTGATATCAGCAGCACACCCTTCATATTCAATCATATAAATCTGAAATTGCTTAATTTTATATTTCCATTGGTCACACAATGTATTATAACAACATTAAGATCCTAGCCACAACCTCTCCTTTTTTTTGCAATTCATTGGTCAAGGATGTGATAGAAATATGTCTGGTAGGCAACCTAATAAAGTGAGAAAACTCCGCTTGCAACTCATCTTCACTCTCATTACGTATTCACTTATTAGCATTCTGACACCCACAAATGGTTTTAACAATGTCCAGTTAATTCATTATCATTTTGGTTTGGCAGCATCTACCAGGCAGCCCTGTGTTTCTTTGCACTTGGTACTAGTGCGTTTTAATCTATCATGCATTTCTTATTAAACTGTACAACAGTTATCTGTGACAGTGGTTACATTTAAAATGTCATCTGTGACTAGCATGCCTTGTGCTTCATGTTATACCTTGTGTCACATGGTCCTGATGTCTCAGTGAAAAATAGGTACAGATTCATGCTAAGTTCATTGATTACTCTTGACATTGGCTGGAAAGCTTTGAACTGAAATATTGGAAGATTGTGTCTTGACTGCATTCTCAAAAACTGATGAAACAGATAAACTCTACTTAGGCTTTGCTCTATTTGAAAGAGTAATGCTTGGCCATTTCTATGTGCATATACTGCATAACAGAATGTGAGACATGTAAAGCATTGGATTTTTTGGTATTTATCTAACAAGCTTCCTCAAATACTCCCATCAAACAGCAGCTTTCTGATCACATTCACCACAAAGTAAATGTACTAACTGCTACTAACAAGTTGTAACCATTTGGGCAAACGTAAGAATTACATTCAGAAACAGAGATGATGATAAAGAAATGAAGGTTTAGATGGTGCTATACACAAATGTTCTATGTGACATAGTTTTAATCAGTAACAACACAACGAAAGATAGCTGTGTCACAGACATAACACACTTTGTAACCAAGCACTCTTTATACAGTATCTATGTAGGTAAAGAAGAGAGGTACATGTGTGATGAGTTGCAAGATGTGTTAATGAGATGACACTTCCAGTTTCTGATGGATGGAAAGAAGTAATACGGAACTGAATGAAAATCAAACAATGGACTTTAAAAAACAATATCTCAGTTCCATAAAATGTAATAATGTAATATTGCAGAAAAGTCGCCAGGATACACAGGATGATAAAATTAAAATTCCAGTTTCAAAACACTGTAAAAAAGTAGCCGCTGTCCAAAATGACATCAAATTTGAATGGAGTGTTATCAAAGAAGGGGAAAACATTATGGAAAACAAGATTAACAAAAATTTTACCACTATGCATTGTAACAGGCAGAATATGCAAAAGAAAAAACACAATGTACATGGCTGCTCCTTACTTTGTGCCAGGTACGCTTGGCCTCACTGTCTCAATATAGGATCACACACTGCTGGTGAAGCACTTTTACGAGAATAGTGACTGTGTGCCAGTACCTATGCAGGAGTTCCAGGCACTCAAAGGTATGAAAAAAGGTACTGGTCTGTTATCTGTGAAGGACCTGGAGAGAATGATTATGAAAAAAAAAAAAAAAAAAACAGATTCTTTTGAAGGGCAGTGTGGCAGTGGGAGGAGAACAATTGGTCTGATTCAATAGAAGATGTGGCCACAGCACTGCAGGAGGGCTCGAGCACCAGTGTGCAAACATGCAGTGCATGGGGAATAGCCTGAACTTTGGACATGACTGTCAGCACAATGCATAAAATTCTATGAGATGTCCTGCATTGCTATCCATCCAAAATTACCCATGTCCAGGAGTTGCTTCATGCTGATCTGCCAGTTTGACAAACATTTGTTCTAGAATTTCTTGCTTGCATGGTAGTGGCAGTGAATGGCCATGTGGACAGAAGAAATGCATTTCCGTCTCAATACACAGAACTGCAGAATATAATATGAACAATGGAAAATTGACTCGCATGTCAGTGGGTACCAATTCTTTCTGCAAAGATAGCTGTGTGGTGTGGGTTGATGGCATCTTTTATCACAGGGCTATAATTTTTTGAGGAGGTGGTTCCTACACATCCTATGTGCTCCATCACTGGTAAACACTATGCACCAACATCATTCTAACCCTTTAAAAGTGAGGATGTATAGGTAGGATCATTTTTATGCAAGATGGCACTCCTTCACACACTGCACACCCTTCAAAGCTGTAGCTGCAAAGGCGTTTTGGAAATTCTAGAATTATCAGCTGTCATTTTCAGGCAGCCTGGCTATCCAGATCACCTAAACTTAATCCATGTGACTTCTGGCTGTGGATTTATCTGAAAGACATTGTGTGCAGTTCTCGGATTACAAATTTAGCTGAACTGAAGGCATGTAATGTGCATGACCCTTGAGACACTCCGATGTGGAACACACTTTTTCTCATTTTCAAGTTTTGGCAAAAAGTGTTGGACAACATATTGAACATGTCCTTTGTCAGTCTTAAAACAATTAAAAATTGCTTTTTATGCAATTTTTGGCCTTTGTACAATTAAAAACCAATTTTTTCCATTTAGTGTGGTGTGGACTGGCTTACCTAACAGTGCTACAACCATTGAATGACAAAAATGTGTATGGTCATGAACATTGCTCAGTGTAATTGATTGAATGTGCAACTCACACCATGGCCATTATATTGTGATTCATTGGTCATTTGTACCCAAATCAATTTATGTTATGATGCCTTCAGTGCCATGTTATGGGAAAATTTTTGTTTCAGTAATGTTTCCTTCTTCTTCAGTAATACTCCATTCAAATTTGACACCATTTTGAGCAGCATTTCCATTTTTACAGCATTCTGAAACTGGAACATTGATTAGAATCACCCTGTATAACAATTATGATGTCTAAAGCTAGAAAGGAGATGAAACAGTTGTGGAGATTCACCATTTAGAAAGTGGAAGCTT
Organism: Schistocerca nitens; assembly: GCF_023898315.1. Lineage (NCBI taxonomy): Eukaryota > Metazoa > Arthropoda > Insecta > Orthoptera > Acrididae > Schistocerca > Schistocerca nitens. Next base: position 373,365,593 of record NC_064614.1, on the reverse strand, counting down.
ATTGCCACACAGAAAGGAAGACAATTAGAGACAAGGAGAGCAAGTAGTAAGAAATTACAATGAAAAGTGTACACTGAAGAGCAGGTTGGTTGCTCTGAGACTGTGAGGTGATGATCTAAATACACGAATGGCAAATAACAAGTGGAGTAAATAACTGTAATGACTTTTGGTGAAACTATTGGCATAACTATTTGATATAAAGTGCACATCAACAAATACTTGAAGACTAGACATTAAGTGCCTGACAATAAGAAGTCCTGTGACACTTGTGTATTTGCAGCTTATTGATGGTAATATGAATAGTATTTAAATATGCTTTGTTATTAATGCTGTCAAATAACTGAGATTAATTTACTGGAGAAAAATCTTAAATGAGTAACCTGTTATGAACAAATATACAACTTGTGTATGTGCAGAACAGTACACCAACTTACAATTGGCCACTGAGCAGCACAATTATTGCAATATGAAAGAAATATTTTGGAGCTACATTTAACTATATATCAGCTGTTTTTGTTTCATTAGCACATATTCAATACATACTCCCTTGGATCGAATAAACTGTAAGACCTCACTAGTTAACACACAGGATAAATACATAAATTACCATCACATTTGTAAGCGACTAATGAAGATTCCTTAAATATGTGAATAATGCATACACTGAAATATTCTAGTTGTGCTAACCAAACTCAACAAAAAAAGACAAAAAATCTTTATCTTATGCTTTAGTAGTAACTTCACTCTTAATTTACAGTATCTCTCAAGGTGCAAGTGTATTAAGTATTTTTAACAACAAAATGAAAAGGATAGGTTGCTACTCGTCACATAGACGAGACACTGAGTGGCAGGCATGCACAATGAAAGAGACTGTTAGATATTATTTAGCAATTGGAATAAGTTCTACACCAGATGTAGACAAAAAAAAAAAACTCGCACACATTCATGCAAGCACACAAGGCCTTACTGTGACTGCATTAGAGGTGAGCAGCAATCAGAGATGACAATGGCTATGTGTCTGTGAGTTGTGCTTGTGTGAGGTGTGTGTGTTTGCTATGGTAGTACAGATGCAGGTGTAGTTGGGTCTTAGCCCAAGAGATGACAATGGCTATGTGTGTGTGAGCTGTGCTTGTGTGATGTGTGTGAGTTTTGTTTTGTCTCTGTCTGTTGATGCACTTACACTGCTAGCTCAATAATATCAAGCAGTCTGTTTCATTGTGCCTGTCTGCCAATCAAAGTCTCCTCTATGTGATGAGTAGAAATCTAACCTTTCCATATTGTTCTTCCATTATGGATTTTCAGTGTATTTTTTGTGTTTTTAATATTTTACTATAAAAAGATCAGAATGACTTTATTACCAGTATTTACTTGCAGTGTAAAAAGAAAGAGTCAATTATTAAATTGTGTTCTCCCTTTTGTTTTCCTCCATCTTTTTTAATTTTTTATTTTAAAGAACAAAGTACTTACACTATCAGACTAAGTGAAATCTATCAAGGAATTTCCTCTAATAATACCAAGCTCAGAACTGTTACCAGACTTTTTTCTTCTAAAAAAATGAAACAAAGGTTCTTTGTCTGAAGATCTGACGATCTTTGTTATTTTCTTTTGTCATTTTTTAGCTCCAGAAAGTCCTGTTGATACAGACGAAGAAGATCAAAACTCAAGTACTGAAGATGATGCAGGCTCAATAAGTCAGCATTCAGAATGTTCAACATCACAGTTCAGTTCAAATAGTAAATGCTCCTCATTTCAACGTCTCCAGTTTCCTCGAGACTCTGGATGTTATGATGCTTCTATGAAAGAGAGAATGCATTCACATCACAAACACCATCATCACAGGAAAGGACACAGTGGAACTGTGATGCAGCACCATCACCATCACAGTCATCACTCTCAGAAATGTGAACAGGATTGTTCTAGCCAAGTGGACTGCACTGGCTCAAGAGTGAGAGACTGTGGTTTAAATTTAAGGCATTGCAGCAGTGTAAAAGAAATTCCTAATAATTTGGACTCGGGTATGCTCTTTCAGAACCAGAGTAACACAGTAAAAAATGAAATTGTGGGTGTAAGTGACAAGCATTCACATGCAGTCCACACTGCTCTGTCCCATCATGAATCTTTGGATATGAGTGAATTGGACAAACAACTATTGCTATCACAACAGCAAAACTTCCTTCCAAATATTCCTGTAACTTCACTGTCTGGGACTACGGCTTCATCAGCTACAGAAGTTTCTCAGGACAAGTCCATGGTCAGTGTTTCCAACTCCCCTGTACGAACCCCAGCAGACTCTTTCGCATTAGCACGAGGGAAGTTAGTATCTATCGATTCCTCTAGAAAAGGTGCTCCACCAGCCCTGTCTTCTCCAATTAGTGGTTCACGAAGTGGAAGCAGTAAAAAGCAACAAATTTTAGAGTCACCAAGCAGCAGACAGTCTCCAAGTATTTTTGGTTCTGATGGCTCTCCTGTGGTAAGTAGTGAAATGTCAGCTTCACCACCCCCTTGTGGTATTATTGAAGATACATGTGAGACAAATGCTAAGCTGACAATGGTGAAGTATGTGGTGGGTGGGAGTAGTGATCTTGGATTGGGTTGTGAGAGTGGCAATATTGTTACAGGTGGAGGAAGAGGTTGTAGCTTCAGTGAAAAATCCAGTGACTCTGGAGTAAGTTCAAGCTCTTTGTCTTCATCAAACATAAGAGAAGGTCGAAGTGGACATATAATTGGGTCATCAGGGATGACTGTAATTGACAGCCCTACAAGAGCATTCCTTAATTTTGGCTGTGTTAACAACAACAGAGCTTCACCAACACACAGTAACAAGGGACATACTGTAATGTTACAAGAACTTGAAAAAAATTCATATCAATAACCAAAATGAAAGACAATGTGCTTGACAATTCATATCAATATTTAGTCAATAACATATTTCCTAGTCCTGAGCCCCACTATTGTGTATAGTCCTGATTGTTTTAAAGATGAAAAAATGTTGAACTAAAATAATTTGTTAGTTATTTCATTTTTAATTGTTTCTGAATATTGCAAAATATTGTAAAAATGTGGTAAATTCCTCTTGTAAATTATTGTAAGATATTGTAGCAAGGACATATGTTTTATCAGAAATAAAACATTTTTGCAGTTTAATTTAAACTTCAGAATTGTTGAACCATAAATACCTTCAATCTGTCCTTTGTTTCAAAGAGGACAATAAAATATTGTAGCTAGAAAACAAGGAAAGGAAAAATGATCATAATATCATTGTTCAGAAGGGGAAAAAATCAGAAGATGTGAAGTAAGTAAACAAGAGACAGTGACAACAGTCATAAAATTTTGAATATGCCAGCAAAAAGGTGTGCTCTCCTTTATACTCCTACACATTTATATATTTGTATACAGAATCCAACCATATGCATCCTTACTCAAGTGAAATATTTTATGGACTATAATGTGAAAAATTCATTTGATTGCTTGGTTATTATTTCTTTAAACTAATTAGAACAAATATTATTTATAAAGAAAAGACTATTCAAAGTAAAATTTAAAACAAGTAATGATGGAAATACATCTGCTTATCAAGAAGTAATTGATTGACAAATATACATGAAAGCTGACAGAAATACTGGCTGACTCTTGAAACTAGTGGTTCTTTCATTTAATGGGGGAGAGAAAGCAGTGGAGGACCTGAAACTATTCATACAGAAAAATCATCTTGGACCTTTGGTCAAGTGAGTAACCATGCAAAAAGGTGATAGGGGAAATACTGTTAAATTTGACTTAGTTGTGCTATATAATGTGACAGCAGAGAATTACAAAGTGCCATTTTATAGTGAATTAAGTACGGCAATAATTACACTATCACAAAGTTTACCTTCAAGGGATAAAAAGCAACATGGATTGTGATGCAGCTGTCTCCAATGATATGAACTCCAGGATGGACTTCCTCACTGAATGCTTTTATTTCCTCCACATATTTCTCTTTTGTTGAATGGTGATCTTCTTTGTTCCAGAAGCCAACTAGTTTTTGTCAGGTGACTTCATCGTACTCCCACCTAATCAGTTTTTTTGTTAATAATCAGTTGCAAAAAATAATGTTCTTCTTTTTTATAGTTGTATACATGTAATGACATGCCTCAACAGTTTCTAAGACTTCATATAATGTTTCAAGATTGATGTATTAATGCTGTATTAATTCTCCAGAAATTTGTATACTTGAGTACCTGTTATAAGTTAAACACCAAGTTTTATTTCTCTGTTATGTATGGTGAAAGTTGCTTTAGGCCAGTATACATCACTATACCAAAAGCATTTCTATTGAATAAAAATTGAGTAATAATACAACTATTACCTTCAAAATACCAGACAGGCTCCCTGGTAATGCAGAACATCAGCATCCTGCTTCATGGGGTAGGAATCTTGCTGAACTGAAGGAAGGAATGTTAGTGTGTAACAGGCTATAAAGGTGACTAGATACAGAACAGTATGTCAGTTGCCTAGACTCTTTATTTTCTTACCATTTGAATTAATTGACAGAAAGCATGAGTGTATTAAATTAAGCTGTCTTCTTGACTGGATTTTGAATACTATTATCATAATCACAACCCTATGAGAAATTCATTATTATGATAGAATTGCATTTTTTTTTATTTGTCTCTTTTTCCCCCCTCTCCACAGAAAGGCTCTCGGGACTTTTCTTTCAGGAGCTGGACACCATCCTCTAGAGAACTTCCATGACAGATGGAGTGTGAATTTTAGTATCAATGAGATTTTTTGTTAACTTTCTCCTCTACTACTGATACATATTATCGAGTGATGCACAGCAGTATGTGGTGTAGCTCAGTCTTTATCTCTGTGTTGAACTGACTGCTGGCTACACTCTTCATAATCGGCCTGCAACATTCATGAATACATTACTAATGTGCAATATCCAGCTGAAACAACAGTAAAATGTCATATCCAGGTACTCCGTGACCATACCGCATTTGTCAATAAGTGTCCTGGTAGGAGTGGATGAGCAGGTGACAGTAAGGCCAGAACTTATCATCTCGACATGAATAATTCCTGGATGTTGTTACCGAATGAGTGATAGTTGTCACTTTGTGACCCTTTCATCCAATACAACTTATACTACCTGGAGCCTGCACTCAGCAGGTAAACAATGGTCACAACATCCACTGTGCAGAGAATATACATCAGTATGCCAAATATAATGTGACATGTGGTTTGCCCAACAAGTATAGGCGCTGAAGCCATAAAAACACACCCACACACACACACACACACACACACACACACACACACACACACACACACACACACACACACACACACACACACACGCCTTGATGTAGCAATGCTAACACTTTTGCCTTCTGGAAGTCATCAACTACTTAGCTGATTGAGCACCTTGTCAAAAATGTGTGGACCACATCAGCCACCCCAATACAATGTCTTTTTGATTGGGTGGAATTATAAAAAGTTGTTAAGAATCAGATCTTGGTTGTAGGATGGTTAGACTAGTGCTGCCACATTCTCTTTGACCAATGTTTCACATGCAGTTATCTAAATGTGATGGGTGCGTTGTATGGGTACTTGTAATGATGCTATCAGAAACGTCCTTCAGACACAGGGGACCCTAATCCTCAAATTTTCAAGCACTTCTTCATAAAATTTCACATTTATTGTTTCTCAGGCAGGTGTAAACTCCTTGTGAAGCACACCATTTTTGTCAAAGAAGATGATACGCACTGGTTATCACTCTGTCCATAAAATTTTGATTTTTCTCCAAATATCCTGACAGACGATGACAAAACAATGCACAGTGTTCCATTAGTTCATCTGACAAAACATCTGGAAGTAATTTTATGTATACCATTGACATTTGCAAATCATTAGTCAAAAATCAATGAACAGAGTTTAAATTAAAAGTTATCACACTCTAACAACATTTTCATTGGCTTTGTAAGTACCAGGGACAAAGAGCACTGTTTTTGCCATTTTCCTAGCCATCTTTGAATTTTTTATGCTACTTAAAAGCATATGGTCTGAATGTGATACCATTTTTGTAAACTTAAAGGGTCATAACAAAAGTATCCACAGCAGATTTGTTCAGTGTTACATAATATTTGTGGCAAAATGCTGCTCAATGGTTTGCTGAAAATTGGCTCTATTTGCAACCATTAAACATAATTTCAGTTCAGGCTTGACCAAAAGGAACATTTATTTATTGCCTTAAATTTTTTTGCATGTAGCAATCAAGCTGATGACTTTTGCAAATGTCATAATGAGGTTGAACAATAAATTGATATAAATAATACATATAGTAGTGGTACATTTATTCATCTTAGTATTCTAAATATAATACATGTTGTGACAGAAGAGATGTAGCTTAGAACTCACAATAATTAAAATAAGGACTACTGCCAGCTATTTTTAATTTTATCCTCTGACTGACATCCTTACTTCTGCTCTCACAATTATGCATGTCACTGCACTTATTTCCTTTGTTTTCACTACTCACAAAAAATATAATAAGTTTTTACAGATACTGCATAAGAACTATATTGTTAAATATTTATGTAGGACAAAGGTTTCATGACAGGACTCTATGGATCTTAATCCATGCATTGACTTAATTATCTCTTCTCTGATACTGATACTCTACTCAAGTGCATGTCTGACACACAGGACCAAAGTTAAATGCCATACTTATCCTTGCCCCCCCCCCCCCCCCCCCCCGTGAACCATGGACCTTGCTGTTGGTGGGGAGGCTTGCATGCCTCAGCGATACAGATGGCCGTACCGTAGGTGCAACCAAAATGGAGGGGTATCTGTTGAGAGGCCAGACAAACCTGTGGTTCCTGAATACGGGCAGCAGCCTTTTCAGTAGTTGCGGGGGCAGCAGCCTGGATGATTGACTGATCTGGTCTTGTAACACTAACCAAAACGGCCTTGCTGTGCTGGTAATGCAAACGGCTGAAAGCAAGGGGAAACTACAGCCGTAATTTTTCCCGAGGGCATGCAGCTTTACGGTATGGTTAAATGATGATGGTGTCCTCTTGGGTAAAATATTCCGGAGGTAAAATAGTCCCCCATTCGGATCTCCAGGCGGGGACTACTCAAGAGGACGTCGTTATCAGGCGAAAGAAAACACACGTTCTACGGATCGGAGTGTGGAATGTTAGATCCCTTAATCGGGCAGGTAGGTTAGAAAATTTAAAAAGGGAAATAGATAGGTTAAAGTCAGATATAGTGGGAATTAGTGAAGTTCGGTGGCAGGAGGAACAAGACTTCTGGTCAGGTGAATACAGGGCTATAAATATAAAATCAAATAGGGTAATGCAGGAGTAGGTTTAATAATGAATAAAAAAATAGGGAGTGCAGGTAAAATACTACAAACAGCATAGTGAACGCATTATTGTGGCCAAGATAGACACAAAGCCCATGACTACTACTACAGTAATACAAGTTTATATGCCAACTAGCTCTGCAGATGATGACGAAATTTATGAAATGTATGATGAGATAAAAGAAATTATTTGGGTAATGAAGGGAGACAAAAATTTAATAGTCATGGGTGACTGGAATTTGAGAGTAGGAAAAGGGAGAGAAGGAAACATAGCAGGTGAATATGGATTGGGGTTAAGAAATGAAAGAGGAAGCCATCTGGTAGAATTTTGCACAGAGCACAACTTAATCATAACTAACACTTGGTTCAAGAATCGTAAAAGAAGGTTGTATACATGGAAGAATCCTAGAGATACTAGAAGGTAATCTTATATAATGGTAAGACAGAGATTTAGGAACCAGGTTTTAAATTGTAAGACATTTCCAGCAGCAGATGTGGACTCAGACCACAACCTATTGGTTATGAACTGTAGATTAAAACTGAAGAAAGTGCAAAAAGGTGGCAAATTGAGGAGATGGGACCTGAATAAACTGACTAAACCAGAGGTTGTAGAGTGTTTCAGGGAGAGCATAAGGGAACAATTGACAGGAATGGGGGAAAGAAATACAGTAGAAGAAGAATGGGTGGCTCTGAGGGATGAAGTAGTGAAGGCAGCAGAGGATCAAGTAGGTAAAAAGATGAGGGCTAGTAGAAATCCTTCGGTAACAGAAGAAATATTAAATTTAATTGATAAAAGGAGAAAATATAAAAATGCAGTAAATGAAGCAGGCAAAAAGGAATACACACATCTCAAAAATGAGATTGACAGGAAGTGCAAAATGGCTAAGCAGGGATGGCTAGAGGACAAATGTAAGGATGCAGAGGCTCATCTCACTAGGGTCAAGATAGATACTGCCTACAGGAAAATTAAAGAGACCTTTGGAGAAGAGAGAGCTACTTGTATGAATATCAAGAGCTCAGATGGAAACCCAGTTATAAGCAAAGAAGGGAAAGCAGAAAGGTGGAAGGAGTATATAGAGGGTCTATAAAAGGGCGCTGTACTTGAGGACAGTATTATGAAAATGGAAGAGGATGTAGATGAAGATGAAATGGGAGATACGATCTGCGTGTAGAGTTTGACAGAGCACTGAAAGACCTGAGTCAAAACAAGGCCCCCAGAGCAGACAACATTGCATTAGAATTACTGACGGCCTTGGGAGAGCCAGTCCTGACAAAACTCTACCATCTGGTGAGCAAGATGAATGACACAAGCGAAATACCCTCAGAATTCAAGAAGAATATAATAATTCCAATTTCAAAGAAAGCAGGTGTTGACAGATGTGAAAATTACCAAACTATCAGTTTAATAAGTCACAGCTGCAAAATACTAACACGAATTCTTTACAGACAAATGGAAAAACTGGTAGAAGCCGACCTCCGGGAAGATCAGTTTGGATTCCGTAGAAATGTTGGAACACGTGAGGCAATACTGGCCTTACCACTTACCTTAGAAGAAAGATTAAGGAAAGGCAAACCTATGTTTCTAGCAAAGTTTTTGACAATGCTGACTGGAATACTGTCTTTAAAATTCTAAAGGTGGCAGGGGCAAAACACAGGGAGTGAAAGGCTATTTACAATTTGTACAGAAACCAGATGGCAGTTATAAGAGTGATGGGGCACGAAAGGGAAGCAGTGGTTGGGAAGGGAGTGAGACAGGGGTGTATCCTCTCCCCAGTGTTATTCAATCTGTATATTGAGCAAGCAGTAAAGGAAACAAAAGAAAAATTCAGAGTAGGTATTAAAATCCATGGAGAAGAAATAAAAACTTTGAGGTTCGACGATGACTTTGTAATTCTGTCAGAGACAGCAAAGAACTAGGAAGAGCAGTTGAATGGAATGGACAGTGTCTTGAAAGGAGGATATAAGATGAACATCAACAAAAGCAAAACGAGGCTAATGGAATGTAGTCGAACTAAATCGGGTGATGCTGAGGGTATTAGATTAGGAAATGAGGTGCTTAAAGTAGTAAATGAGTTTTGCTATTTGGGGAGCATAATAACTGATGATGGTCAAAGTAGAGAGGATATAAAATGTAGACTGGCATTGGCAAGGAAAGTGTTTCTGAAGAAGAGAAATTTGTTAACATAGGGTACAGATTTAAGTGTCAGGAAGTCTTTTCTGAAAGTATTTGTATGGAGTGTAGCCATGAAGGGAAGTGAAACGTGGACGATAAATAGTTTAGACAAAAAGGGAATAGAAGCTTTCGAAATGTGGTGCTACAGAAGAATGCAGAAGATTAGATAGGTAGATCACATAACTAATGAGGAGGTATTGAATAGAATTGGGGCGAAGAGGAATTTGTGACACAACTTGACAAGAAGAAGGGACCGGTTGGTAGGACATGTTCTGAGGTATCAGGAGATCACAAATTTAGCATTGGAGGGCAGTGTGGAGGGTAAAAATCGAAGAGGGAGACCAAGAGATGAATACACTAAGCAGATTCAGAAGGATGTATGTTGCAGTAAGTACTGGGAGATGATGAAGCTTGCACAGGATAGAGTAGCATGGAGAGCTGCATCAAACTAGTCTCAGGACTGAAGTCCAGAACAACAACAAGAAATGGATAATTGTTCCATGATATACAATTTTTAAGGTTTGACTTAGAACTATTTTTGCCAAATGACTTATCAGATCCAAACTACTGCTGATTTTTCACACATACAGAATTAATGTGGTTCACCCAAAGAAGATTTTTGTCCAGGTGGACACCAAGAAATTTAATGTTACCTGTTTCCACTGTGTAATACTGCATCTACTGTGTATTTCAACCTCATGGGAATCAATTGCCTTAAATGTTAGTATGAGGGCTGACCAGAAAGTAATGCACTGCAGTCTTTCCTTCAGCAATTCTTTATTGAAGTTAATGAGAATTACACACACAAAAGAATAGTGTTCATCTACACACTCTATTTTTCTGCGTGATCTCTATCCCATTCTATGGCCTCCCTCCAGCATGAAACAAGGGCGTGTATGCCCTGTCGGTACCAGTCCTTGTCCTGGTGGTGGAGCAAACGCTTCACTGTGTAAACTTCCTTTGCTGATTAACAGATGCCGCACAAACTACCAAATTGTAATGTCTCTGTCCTTGTGGATGAAAACATCTGCTCACTGCAACATGTCAGGTGTGACAGCCGTGGATGGTCTCCCCAACCACTGCAAATCATAAAGTTCAGCTGAACTGCCTTCTGATGACCTCACCCTCTGTGATCAGCAACTAACTGTACTTCTGTCAACAGCAGATGCTTCACAGACTTTGCACAAGTGTTTGTGAATATTCCCACAGTTTCTTTCTCTGCAGTGAAAAATTCAATGGTGGCACATTGCTTGTAACGTACCTCACCTACAGACACCATTTTGAAACTGTCCTGCAGCTATGATCTCTGCTGGAAGTGATGGAAACTTGGTGCACTCACTCAGGAGATTTCAAATAATACATATGTAGCGTTTCTCATTCATAGGATTGTTTTTGGCTGAGAAAAAAAATGTGGTGCATTGCTTTCTGGACAACCCTTGTAGCTGGGGTTTCCTGATGTTTGTGTTTAGCCCTTGGTCTAAAAAATATCTGGTTATTTCCATTACACCCATATTTGCAACTAACTGTAATGCCTCAAAGTCTTTTTCATAAAGTAAGAGGGAGCTGTAATCAGAATAGCTTATTAGATGTGAGTTATGTCATTGACATAAACCACAAAGGGGAAGGGATCAAGGATTGGTCCCTACAGTGGAAGCTGGATTACTGTATCTTCATAAGACTGAAACCAATGACCTAATTAACAAATTTGCATGGAAGTTTAGTATATGGCTTGCAATTTGTTAAGTATGTATACAGTAACTGCATAAATGAGTCTTTGAAGTAGTACGCTCCCAATTTCTTAATGAGCAACCATTATGTAACTGAGTCAAAGGCTTTGGAAAGATCTAAGAATATGTCTGTTGTTTCCATTCCTTTATCTAGAACAGTGTACACTCTATGGAGACTTCAGTAGCTGCAGTTTTTTGCAGTGATATTTTCTGAAGCCATGCCGTGTTTTTCTTAAAAATTTGTTTTTTGTAAAATAGCAGAAAGCTGAGAATGGATAACTATTTCGAGGACCTTACTAAAGGTAGGGATCAATAATAATTGGAGCCTCTTTTTTACTTCTCTTTTTATGCACTGGTTCACCAGTGCTTATTTTTAGACTCGTATGATAAGTATTTTCCCTAATCCCTAATACTACAGTTTATGAGGTAAGTTAGTGGTTTAACTGTTTCTTTCATGCGTTTTGTAACTGTAGCGCTTAACATACCATCCCATCCAGCTGACTATCTGTTCTTTAATGTGAGGATTATCTTGCTTATTTCATTTTGATTAAACTCATCAAATTCAGAATCCATTATTTCAGTGATATGATTTGGTACCTCTCCGTGCATGTCTATAATGTGTGTTGGATTTCCTGTTGGTGATGCAAAAAGTTTAATTACTATCTTGTATAATGCATAAGGGTTTGTTAGTTCTTTTTTTTTTTTAAAAAAAAAAAAAAAGCTGTGCTACATTTTGTCTGAAAATATGCAGTCTCATTGATTTGTACAAGACATCTAGGTCAGGAATATTCTGCACAAGTTTACCAACGTTGACTGGAAGTCTGAGTTTGTCAGTCCTTCCACTCTGAGAATGTGTTGGCCCTGTCTGAATTTCTTTAAAGGGGCTGCAGGAATCAGAGTGTCTCAGTAGAATAGTGTGAAACTCATCCCATTTGTTTTTGACACTTCCATATGATAGAATGCATCCCATGTCTCCTCAGTTTGGTTAAGAGGGTTGGTGTTACTGTTATTCAAAGTTTGTTTCTTTTCAAAAGCTTTTGTTATTTTTAAAGAGCTGATTTTCTGTTTCCTGTCTGTTGTGCAAAGTAGTCAGAGTAATGAAAGTCTGTGTTACTGCAATTATCAGTTTTTTCAGCAATTTTGTTAGTTTTTGCAGAATCTATCCTAATAGAACTAGAAGCTGAGTCCTTGGTGTCCATGAAAACTATATTTCTAAGATTGTATGATGTTAATGTCTACAAGTTTTATATTAGCCATGTTTCTGGTGTTTGCATAAATGTTAAGGTCTCTAATTACAGTAAGGTCATTGGGACCAGTATGTCTGATTATGTTAGTGAAACTGTTGCAAAAATGGATTACATTTTAACAATGTGGTCTATATATTTGTATTACTTTCTGTTTTATTACATCAACTCCATACTCTATTAGTTTCATTGCAATACCACTCACTTCTAATGTTCCCTCTTCACTGTAATTCTCAATAAGTGCCAGTTTCTTAATCATAATATGTACACTGACAAAGATTATCATACTGCCACCCTTATGCCGCTGTCTACAGTAACTGTTTGCCAATACAGAACTATCTAGTTTATAGTAGCTAATTTCATTACATTTTAGATCATGTTCACTTAATACTAACAAATGTGGCAAGTGATCCCATTGCTGAATAGGACACAGAGACCTTTTATTTCATTCAGTAAGCGTAATTTGCCTTTCCTCTTCATGTGTAGTCCATGCTGGGTGTGTAGTGATACCTGTAGTATACAGTGCCTTTTTTCTAGGATACTGCACATTCAGATGTATCATCCTAACTGGTGCCTGAGTTTCTTCTCTGTTTATATGGCTGTGGAAGGTGCAGCATTCTGTGAGAGTACAACCAAGATCTTCTTCACTGCTGTAATTATCTTCTATACTGTGATTATATTACATACATCTGGTGCACACACCAAATTTTTTTGCCTGGTTAATCACTGCTGTATTGTTTCTTTTCTCTAAAAAAGCTTTCTGGTACCATGCGCCGCAGAATTTGAATCGCTGTCAGATGTCATGGAAGTCGAAGACCCCTAGAGGTCTCTGCACCATCGTGCCGTAATCTGTGGTGGCGCTTGCCTCCTGGCCTGCATTTAAAGTGAGGGTGCCATAGCGGAACACGTGGCTGCAGCGGTCAATAGCGTACTTAAGTGCCTGCCTCTCGCTCAGCCAGCCAGTCTAACCTTGTGTACGTCTCAGGACATGTCACCTAGCCTTAGACAGCGTATTTACTTTTGTGTTTTGTTTACGAGTGGACGTGGTTGTCTAGTTAGGATTTCCTGACTCTGTTGTTTCATTCTTGTTGTTGTCGTACGGTCCTTCGTTGGTCGTGTCCGTCCTCTCCTATTGTGTTGTTGTTCGTGGGCCGCTCCATGGGTCCCGCCACATTTTCTGTCACTTCAACCCCGCGACTGTTCCAGTCGTCATTACAACAAGCTTCATGGTTATAACCTTCAGCTACTGTTCCCTTCCCATTCCTGAATAGGGCACAGAGACTGTTTATTTAATTCAGTAACCTTAATTTGCCTTTCCTGTTCATGTGTAGTCCATGTTGGATCTGTTCATTGTGCTTCATTATGTTAACATCTATTAAGTTTATATAGCTGAATTTTTCCTGAATTTTGCACAGGCACAGTTTTTGTAGCATTTAATTGCAATTCTCTATTTCCGTATTAACACAGGACCACTCTGACATTTTTTATGATGACATTGGTGTAGTGTAATTGTGATAACAGTTTTCTGTAGCTTCACAGTGCTGACTTGCTTTCATTTCTGTACACATCATTTGTACCACCTATAATCACAATACAATTGTCTTTTTTTTCAGTTTGTTTGTTTCTATGGTTAATTTCTGTACGACAGAACTGAATGTGCCTCCAGCCTTGAATTTAGCCAACACAAGGTACTCTTGGTTCATATTTTTGCGAAGGGAACAGAGAGGCTTTTTTCTTGGCTATCAGCATAAAGTAGGAGCTTTTGTTTTTGTTTTTCTTGGCTCGGAAGAAGCTGAGGCATGTGTCATAACTCGCAGTCATGAAATCCCCACCCCCACAAAAAATATCTCCTTTTCAGCCACTGAAGGTGCCAAAAGAACCTGCCATACAACCCTTCCCACTGGCTGTGATAAATTAGTACCAATACTGTATGTGTGAAGGGAACTGCACTCAAGTATGACATAAGGAGTTGGATATGCAACACTGGCACTCTTTTGAGCACTCACTACATGAGGGACACCTACATTGTACGTAGTCTTCTGTGGTAGAATATATGACATCTGCCAATGCTTTGGTGTGGTGTCTAGTTCACTGAGCACTTCAGACACACCATGCTTGAGTGTACTGCATGCACTGTGATAATCTTTGTTCATAAGTTGTGGTAAGATGGTTTCAGTTTTGTTAAGCCCCTCTTGATAGCCATGTAGCTGCTTTGCAGTCCTTATTTTGTCCCTCATTTGATTGAGCAGGAGCTTTGAACTATGTTCTGATCATCTGCTGATTTGTGTGAAAGAATGTTTTTACATGTAGAAATCATGAAGGATTTCATTTTTGCTTTTCATCTTTTCCTCATAAATGTACTCCATAATACAGCCTTATTTCACTAAATTTTCACATTTGTTGCCCATTTTTATTCCATTTTCTATTTTTCATATTACTTTTCATCTCTCCCAGCACCTCATCTACAATGAGGTGACAAAAGTCATGGGATACCTCCTAACACCATGCTGGACCTTCTTTTGCCCAGCATAGAGCAGCAACTTGACACTGCAATGACTCCACAAGTCAATTAAAGTACCCTACAGAAATATCGAGTCTTGCTGCCCCTAAAGCTGTCCATAATTGCGAAATTGCTGCCAGTGCAGGATTTTGTGCGTCTCTTGCTTATGTTTCATGTCAGGCAGTCTGGGTGGCTAAATCATTTGTGCGAATTGTCTAGAATGTTCTTTAAACCAATCACAAAATATTGTGTGTCTGTGACATGGCGCATTGTTATCCATAAGAATTCTATTATTGTTTGGGAACATGAAGTCTGTGAATGGCCGCAAATGGTCTCTAAGTAGCCAAACAGGACCATTTCCAGTCAAATATCAGTTCAGTTGGATCAGGGGTCCCAGTCCATTCCATGTAAACACAGCCCACACCATTATGGAGCCATGACCATCTTTCACAGTTGCTTGTTGACAACTTGGGTCCATGGCTTCTGGCAGTCTGTGCCACACTAAGAGTCCTATCATCAGCTCTTACCAACTGAAATCAGGACTCATCTGACCGGGCCACTCTGACACTGTGGATCTCAGAATATTGAATTTCCTAATGATTTCTAAAATGGAATGTCCCATGCATCTAGCTCCATCTACCATTCGACATTCAAAGTCTGTTAATTCATATCGTGAGGCCATAATCATGTTGGATACCTTTTCACATAAATCACCTGAGTATAAATGACAGCTCCACCAATGCACTGCCATTTATACCTAGAATACACGATACTAGCTCCATCCGTATATGTGCATATTGCTGTTCCATGACTTCTGTCACCTTGTGTATGTCTTTGTGCCACTGCTTCTCATCCTCCACTGATCCATGTCTCTCATAAGCATATTTATTGTTTAGTGAGCTCACTCCAAATATACCCTTGCTTCCCAGAAATTTGTTCTAGCTTTGGTCTTAATTACCTGGATTATCCCTTGATGTTACTAGATACATTGTCCAGTAACATTAATGTGACCACATGTCAAATGCCAGAACAACCACCTCTTACAGCGCAGATCACTGCTAGACATGCAGGAAGAGAGTAATTGAGGTTCTGGAAGGTACCAATAAAGAGATGGAGCTCTGCTGACTCCAGTGCCTTGCTCATTCTCAGTTGAGGATCCATAACATGAACAGCTGAATCAAAATGGTCCCACACATTCCTGATTGGGTTTAAATCTGAGGAGTTAGGTGGCCTGAGGAGTATGAGAAACTCAACCTGATGTTCTTCAAAACACACATACAGTGCAAGCTGTGTGACGCATTGCATTGTTCTGCTGGTAGATGCCATCATGCCAAGGATAAGGGTGGACATGGTCCTCAAAGATATAATCATAGTTGTGTCGATCCATTGTGCCTTCCAGAGTGACAATGTCATTCACAAAACATTCCTCAAACTATAATGCATGCAGGGTATTTGCTTTTAGATGTTTCACACTGCACGCACTGACAGCCATCTGTCCAATGGATCATAAAATGTGATTCATTTGAAAAGGGCACCTGTTCCAACTCAGTGGTCATCAGTTCCAATTCCAGCCTTCATTGTTGAAGAGAAGTAGCATGCTGAGGAGGCCCATTTCCAGCAATGATAGTTGATACTTCTGTTGGTAGCCCTTTGGTTCATTTTGGCAGTCAGCTGCTCACCAGTTATGCATCCGTTTCCTCATATACATATCCACAGCCATCATTCACACCTGTCATCTACAATCCATGGCGGATGACGGTTGCCTCGGAGCCAGTTTCGGATAGCATGATTTTGCCGTGCATGGTATACTTTCACCACAGTCACATGTGAACAGTTTACAAACTTAGCCATTTTGAAATACTTTCATCCTAGGCATAGAAGCCGATTATCCTGCCCTTTTGGACATCAGACAAATTGCTCCATTTTCACATTATGATAACAACTGCACTGTTTTCCTTGTACCACGACAGGCTCTATACAAGCAACCCACCCACCTCCACCCGCAACCCTCCATCCCAAGTCTAGAAGTGCTGCCATCTGCTGTGTGTGAATGGTACTTAACATCAAATATAGGCAGTGGTAACATTAATGTGTCTGGACCCTGTAATATTTCTATTGACCATGGGGAAAACGGAACAGCTGATTTAAAATTATTAAGTACTTAACAGATAGCTTCTCTATGAAACATAGTCTATACTATCAAACAGGATGTTGTGAAAACTGTCAAACAGAATATTTACTTTCAACTTCATCAATACTTAAACAAAAAATAAATGAATTGGTTCACTGAAAATTAATATCTACATCTGTACTCTGCAAATCACTGTGAGGTGCATAGCAGAGATTATGTCCCATTGTACCAGTTATTAGGGTTTCTTCCTGTTCCGTTCATTTATGAAGCTTGGGAATGATTCCATTCACACATGGAGCATGGGAAGAATGATTGTTTAAATTACCCTGCACTGCAGTAATTATTCTGATCTTATCCTCATAATTCCTATGTGTGCAATACCTGGGGGATTATAACATAATTCTAGAGTCATCATTTAGAGCTGGTTCTTGAAATTTTGTTAGAAGAATTTCTCGAGATAGTTTTTGTTTATCTTCAAGAATCTTCCAGTTCAGTCCCTTCAGTATCTCTGTGACACTCTCCCATGGATCAAACAAACCTATGACCATTTGTGCTGCCCTTCCCTGAATATGTTCAATATCCCCTGTTAGTCATCTTTGGTATGCATCCCACACACTACAGTAATATTCTAGAACCAGTCACACGAGTGATTTGTAAACAATCTCCTTTGTAGACCGATTGAACTTCACCAGTATTCTACCAATAAACTGAAGTCTAAGTCTACCACATGAGCCTATGTGATCATTCCATTTCACATCCCTACAAAGTGTTACACCCAGGTATTTGTATGAGTTGGCTGATTCCAACAGTGACCATTGATATTTTAGTCATATGTTACTACATTGTTTTGTTTTGTTTTGTGAAGTGCATAATTTTACATTTCTGAACATTTAAAGCAAGTTTCTAATCTCTGCACCACTTTGAAATCTTATCAAGATATGACTGAATATTTATGCAGCTTCTTTCAGATAGTACATAATTACAGATAACTGCATCATCTCCAAAAAAACATGATGTTACTATTAATATTTTCAGCAAGGTCATTAACGCGAACAGCAGAGGTCCCAACACATTTTCCTGGGGTGCACCAGAAGTTGCTTCTACATCTGACAATGACTCTCCATCCAAGATAACATGCTGTGTCCCTCCTACCAAAGAGTCCTCAATCCAGTCACAAATTACACTTGATACCCCAAATGATCATACTCTTGACAGGAAGTGTAGGTGTGGTACTGAGTTAAATGCTTTTTAGACATCAAGAAATAATGCATCTACCTGACTGCCTTGATCCAAAGCTTTCAGTACGTCATGAGGAAGGTGCAAGTTGAGTTTCACATGGCCAGTGTTTTCTGAATCAATGCTGGTTGGCATTGAGGTGATTCTGTTCAAGATACCTCATTATATTTAAGCCCAAAATATGTTCTAAGATTTTGCACCAAATTGATGTCAAGGATATTCGATGGTAGTTTTGTGGATGACTTCTACTACCCTTCTGGCAGGCAGGTGTGACCTGTGCTTTTTTCTGAGAACTGGACACAGTTTTTGCTAACTCAGCTGCAAATTCAGTACAGACAGACAGGGATTCTGTTGGGCTTGGAGCTGTGTTCAATTTCAATGATTCCAGCTGTTTCTCAACTCCACAGACACTAATACTTATTTCATTAGTATTTTCAGTGGTACAAGGATTAAATTGGGGCAAGTCTCCTGGGTTTTCCTTCGTAAAGGTACATTTGAGCAACCAGTATTCATAATACTTTGTGGTAGATAAGCACGAGAAGAATGTAGACTTCTGTCTCGTATCCTGTCTCCTGTGAATTATAGGATGATGATAAAATATTTCACAACTGATACCATTAAATGCTTATCACATACATCATCACTATGTTGTTGGTAATGAAAGTCTCAGTAAATATTGCTACAGTGAAATGCCATTTGCATTTTTCAGAAATCATTCATAAAATTATATATCTATTATCACTGCTTCAACATTCTTCTCTGACATCTTGAGCTGTGTCTTATTGTAGAAATAAAAAAAAAAATTACACACGAAAAAAAGAGACAAAAGTCAATTTCATTGAGAAAACTGTTTCCACAGAGCAGTCCATGTTAATGTTCGAGCAGAATCATAAAAGACTTTTCCTGGATAAAATAATATTCCTTTCTGTTGTTATTGGTACACAAAGTTGGTAATCAACAGATACTTGTACAGTTTTTCCATTTCTCTATGAGAACTCAGATTGTACATATTATGAAAAATTGACTTTCTTGTTCCCTAAAACTGTACTACATTCTGAATTTTTTGAGAAAAAGCTATATTTATTTAAAAACACTTTGTTTGGCATAACATAACACACATGAGAAATCTGGCATACTTGCACAAAGTGAAAATATGCTACATCACTAATGATAACACATAATTATCTTAAATCATTGGAGTTCTTATACCTTTGACAGAATACTTGATTAGAAAGTTTTCTTTACTTTTTGTTCATAGTTCCTCTTGTATGCCAATGTCTTTTGTATTGTTCTTCATTTTTATTTCTACTGAGTTCTTAGTTATTCATTTCTTCCTCAAGTCATTAAAGAATGGGAAACTACAATGTATTAATCTGTTTCCATTCTCTAATTGACCCCATTTTACAACTATAGCTGTTTTTTATTTCCAATACAATTTATTGTCCTTCCTTGTATTGTATTTTTATATGCACGGATTAAACTTTGATCATTCAATTTACTCTCTCCAGAAACATAACTTCTCTACTTTGTGAACTTCTTTATAAAAACATGACCATGTACTTGTACTTCTTAGTTACTCAGCTTTCTGTTCATGCACAAGGCATTGTAATAAGGCTTAAACACAAAGAAATTGTTTTCTCTTAATAGGAACCACATTAAAATACTATATTTCTGTTTCTCCTTGGTGTGTCCATTTTGATTTAAGAGTTTTTGTTGCAGATAATCTGACCATTAAAAGTGAAAGTCAATTTTATGCAGAGTTTGTGGACAGCAAAGTTTCAGACAATGTTTTATTCACTGTTAAGGACTGAAATTGCTTCATTAGATAACATACTCATACATAAATCACAACTACTATGTGTAACAGTTCACTGTATACAGAAATGCAATTTAAAAAACACTGAACTACAGCATTGTAAGTTCAATAGTTTTTAATGACATTGCATCTTTGTTAAAAGGAGTTTAACACTAAACTGAGAGAAATATTTATCTGCCGGACATTGATTCTTCAATTTTTTGATTTATCCACTCGCGGTGTGCAGCAACATTTGTGTATACACCAGGTTTATTTGGCTGTCCACAGTCTTCACCCCAACTTATTATTCCATATAATGTAAACACTCCTGAAAATGAAAGTTACACATTAGGTAAGTGACTTTTTGCTTTACAAAATTTCAACATACAGAAAAAGATTTGTACTAATCTATAGAAAAAGGGTGTGTGTGGGGGGGGGGGGGGGGGGTTTGTCTGTTTACACAGCTTTCTTGGAACAATGTGCCTTTAGTGAAAAGACCATTCTGGCAACAATCCATATACAAACATTAGAAATGTTTCAGATAGACAACCAAACACCAAAACAGAAGACTGTTTATTGGCCAGGAAAATATACTGGATCATGGTTCCTTTTCCAACATCCAGTGATTCCATTTATGATTCAGATACAGGAGAACTTCAGCAAAGAATACATGAACTGAACAGAGCAAGTTTGATAGTAAGGTTTAACTATTTAGGTACAGTAAGATCAAAGTGATGTAGAATCAGTATGTAAAGAGATTAATGATGAAGCTGTAAAAACAGTTGACACATTTGTATAGTTAGGACAAAAGAAAACAACAAGAGGATGGACATTTAAAGAAATAAACAGTAGGGTAAAAATGGCTTAGCATTCAATTCTTCTTTGTTTGATTGTCTTTCTTGCTGTTGTTAAATCTTTCTGGGTTGTATTGTTGTGACAGATGAAACTTTTCCTTCCTAACATTCATCGAGAGCTGCACTGGACATCTTCAGAGATGTCCTCGGTTCTGCCGGGTCTTGGGGTTGACAATGGATGTCTGAGAGCAATGTAAATATTGTGATCAAGGAGATTGGTAGATGTTTACATGCAACTGTCAGAGATAAAACAAAACTATCAAACAATTGTTTCTCAAAGATAAATTTATCTGTAGATTCTATGGAGCACTACTGCCCATGTATCACTAATTTTCATGGTTTCTTCTTTACAGTTAAAATTATACACAAGTTATATATTTTGATGGTTTCTCTATATAAGGGAAAAATAGTCCATCTCTGTAGATAAAGTTTTTTGTTTCAGGAAAATTTACTTCATGATTCTCTGATCAAAGAGCATACTCTGCTACAGCTCATTCTTCGATTTTGCCTAGTCAGCAAACCATTTTATGTTCCTTCTATTGTGTATTCATGTTTATTTTGGTAGTTAGAATATAGACCTTAGCACATGGAATTTTGTATACCCCATATGACTGTGTGGCAGCAGGCACAGTCCCTTATGTGGCAGTGGAAAGTCCTTGCTAACCAAGACATATTGATGCACATAGATCTGTTGAGGGGTGGAGAGCATTCTGGAATCAAGGTGAAGACAAGCTATCGAAGGGCTAAGGACCTGAAATAAAACCTTGGCAGGTGTCCAGGCCTTGACGTGACAGTCGTATCAGGACACTCGAGGGCTGTGGTCTGACAACCCCGCAAAAAAAAAAAAAAAAAAAAAAAAAAAAAATCAAATTATGGACACTAAAAGGAGAAATAGCTGAATGGATCTTAAGCCTATGACCTTTGGCTATTGGATTTTGTAATGTAAGAACATTGTGAGTGGCAGGAAGGTTAAGACAGATCAAAAAAGAGATAGAGAACTACGGATTAGATATATTAGGATGAAGTGAAATAAGGTGGCTGGAATCTGGGGACATTAAAACACAAAATGGTGGAGTGCTGCTGTATGTAGGACAGATGAGTGAAGATGCAATGACTAGGAATGGTGTGGGTCTCTTCCTATCAAAAAACTACAAAAGTCGGTTAGTGGAGTGGATAGCAGTCTCAGAAAGGATAATAACCACACACATAACAAAAATTGTGTGAAACATCACTGTAATTCAATCCTTTACACCTACTGAAATGGCTCAAGGAGAATTAAAAGAAGTATTTTATACACAGCTAAATGGAGACCTTAACAAACTAACTACAGAGATATAAAAATTTTAATAGGGGACTTGAATGCAATATCTGGTTTAGAAAATGGTGGGTATGAACACATCATATGTGTACACAGAATTTGTAATTGAAATGCAAATAGTGAACTGCTGATAGATATGTGCTCTGAGCATGACCTAGTCATTCAAGTCACACTGATTCCACATCCCAACTGCCATAAGATAATGTGCATCTCATCAGATCACATTACTGCAAATCATATAGATCACATAGTTGCAAACTATAAATTTTGCCTCTTTCTGATAAATGTCAGAAATAAGAGAGGAGCAGACATGGGAAGCCACCACCCCCTATGTTGACTGAGTTCAGATTGAAGATTGTGGCAAATACAAGCAAGTCACAGGGCCAAAAAAATAGATTAGGTGATATTAAAAGTTCAACATATCAAAGAAAGACTTGCCCTTGAACAATGATACAGATTCTAGGTCCTCTCTCAGGAAAACTTTAGGCAGGAAGGAACTGAAACAGGTTGTAAAAGATTTAAAGCCAACTATCAACACACATCAAAAAAAGTTTTGCATCACCTCGGTTCTGAGAGTTCCAGAACCTGTACAGAAAACTGGAGTAGAGATTAACATAAACATCATTTCCGCACTTTTTTTGCTTATGAAAACCACACATTGCATGTTGTACCACCATACAGCAAGACCTTCAGAGGTGGTGGTCCAGATTGCTGTACACACCAATACCTCTAAATGCCCAGTAGCACATGCTCTTGCACTGATGCATGCCTGTATTCACCGTGGCATACTATCCACAAGTTCATCAAGCCACATAATTCCACCCCAAAACAGAAGGGAACTTCCACCTTGCTGCACTCACTGGACAGTGAGTCTAAGGCGTTCAGCCTGACCAGGTTGCCTCCATACATGTCTCCAATGATTGTCTTGTTGAAGGCATATGGAACACTCATCGGTGAAGAGAACATGATGCCAATCCTGAGCAGTCCATTCCACATGTTGTTGGGCCAATCTGTACCTTGCAAAAATGGACCTCAGCATAGATGTTGGGAGTGAAGTTGCGCATCACGCAGCCTGTTGCACACAGTTTGAGTCGTTAACACGACATTCTGTGGCTGCACAAAAAGCACTATTCACCATGGTGGCATTGGTGTCAGGGTTCCTCTGAGCCATAATCCATAGGTAGCGGCCACCCACTGCAGTATTAGCCCTTGGGTGGCCTGAGTGAGGCATGTCATCGACACTTCCTGTCTCTCTGTATCTCCTCCGTTTCCAAACAACATTGCTTTGGTTCACTCTGAGACGCCTTGACACTTCCCTTGTTGAGAGCCCTTCCTGGCACAAAGTAACATTGGGGACTAGATCAAACTGCAGTACTGACCATCTAGGCATGACTGAATTGCAAACAGCATGACCTTTGTACCTCCTTTCTGGTGGAATGACTGGAACTGATCGGCTGTTGGACCCCCTCCGTCTAATAGGTGCTGCTCATACATGGTTGTTTACATCTTTGGGAGGGTTTAGTGACATTCTCAACAGTCAAAGGGACTGTGTCTGTGATACAGTATCCACAGTTAACGTCTATCTTCAGGAGTTCTGGGAACTGGGGTGATGCAAAACTTTTTTTGATGTGTGTAGGTGCTGGAGAGAGCATCTTAGGATTTAAGACACATCAAAGAAAAGAATGGATTTTTGATTATATGTGGAATTAAATTAGCTGCAGGAAAGTACTAACACAAAGGATAAGTCTTTGTAAGACAAGAACAAGAAGACTAAAGCATAAAGAATACAATGTGAAGAAGTGAGGTTGGCAGTGAACTAGAGAGAAAATGTCCCTTTAAACTAATGATAAAGGTAGGATAGTTGCAGATCTCAGTGCGGTATGTGAATCCTTTTAGTTTCTTCATTAGTTGTAACCAAATGAGTGACTGCTCACTACCAAGTAAAATTCCTAGTATGGCAGAGAAAACCTGCTCGGGTCTTAAATTTTCAGCTGTTTCAAGCACTGATCTTATTAAAATCATAATGTCCCTAAAAAGTTTAAACTCAGTGGGTTGGGATGAGGTTCCCACCAGAATAATAAAATCAGTACATTATAGTGTTGTACATCCACTCTCGCTCATAATCAACCAGTCTTTTGAAGAGGGGTGTTTTTCAGATTTGTTAAAATATGCCGAAGTTCTGCTAATTCATAAAAAGGTCAAACAGGATGAAATGGGAAACTATAGGCATACATCATTGTTACCAATTTCTTCAAAAATGTTCGAAAGAGCTGCATGTGACCAAATAGAAAATTATAATTCATCCCACATATTATTTTACACAATCAGTATGCAGCGCAACCCATGCAATAAAGGAATTGGTCACAGAAGTTAGCAGTTGTGTCAATAATAGAATGTGTGCATCAGGCATCTTTTGCAATCTTAACAAAGCCTTTGACACTGTAAACCATGACCAGCATCTTCAAAAACTGATTAACTATGGTTTTCAAGGAAAATCTCTTTGTTGGATGTCATTATACTTAGCAAACAGAAACCAAAGAGTACTTGTTAATAACAGTGGCAAGAAATTCCTTTTTGGATGGAATCACCTACAATTAGGTGTCCCAAAAGTCTCAATAATAGGGCATCTACTATTTTTGTATTACATCAATGATATGCTATGCCAGGTTGAGTCAAGATACCATACTATACACAGATGATTCAACAGCGATAGTCTGCTGTAAAACCGATGAAGACTTAATCTGTTGTATTAAACAGATGCTTGGGGAAGTGGAGGCATGAGTAAAAAATAAAAATTTGAAATAAAACTTTGCAGAAACAGAAATTATTCATTTCACCACAAAACAATCAGCACAATGTACAACTGAGATTAGCTATGTGGACAAAAAATTGGACACCGCAAGCTGTCAAATTCCTTGGTGTGTTTAATAAATATGTTGTGGAGTGATCTTAGTCGACTGAACAGTCTCGTGTATGTCATGAAGGTCTTATCTAGTACCACTGACTTAGTAGTTAAGAAAACTGCATATTATGCATATTTTGTTTCAGTAGTAAAGTTTTCTGAGGGCCTGAGAAAACTAATCTCCTGAAAGTCTTTAGGCTAAAAAAAAAAAAAAAAAGAAAGAAAGACTGTCCAAGCAATGGTGAGAGCTAAAAAGAATAAAAACTCCAAACCTCTACTCTCCATTCCAAGCATGTGTAAATATGAGATTCTCATTTTCACAAAGACAAACCAACAACTTTTTGAGGACAACTTCTTCCTGCTGCAGTATGAGACTAGATCTAGGGGAAGTTACATGCTACCTACCCACAGTCTCAAACTATATGAAAAAACCTCACTCAACATGGGCATTAAATTTGTAAATAAAACCTGTAAGGGGAAAAGTGACCCAGAGCTAAGAAATACTGAAGACCTAGAAAAATATTTTAAAATAAATGCTACTATAGTGTAGTAGATTTCTTTATGTATAATCTCTCTATAAAAAGTAACACTATAGAAATTATAAACATAGCTTTTTTAAAAAGAATTATTGTCGCCTTATTTATTAGTCAGTACATTTGTCTTAAAATTGACAAGTCACGTATGTCACAATCTTTGATTGTATGAGGCATGCAACACCGGACCTACAATATTTCTGAACCGGTGACAAAAATTAATAGTGACACCCCCCTTTCCCTCCCACTTGAGCGTTTGAGATAGGATGTAAAAAAAAAATTTTTTTTTCAAAAATATATTCATTTTGTAGCACACATCTTTCTGAAGATTTTGATATATTAAACATATATGTTCGAGGAAATGTAAGGCACATTATTTGGTCTCAAGTGTGCCAAAGTGCAGAGCAACACCTCTTCGCTCAGCATTCTTCTATCGCATGTCACTGTATTTGACTCTCTGGAATTCAAACATGTATATTTTGCAATGGAAGCCAACAAACCTGTATTCAGCACAGTGGAAATTAAAATGTTCTGTGGTGCCTCTTCTGCCGCCAGTTGGCTGGTTTGACATCCTACCCCCTTACAAAAAGCTCACAATTAATGCTGGGCAGGATTATTTGTGACTGAGAGAATAAGAACTCTTTAGAAAATTTGCACTCTTTATTGCCTATTAGCTAATAACTTTCTGTTTTGTGTGACATAAAATTAAATATAGAAAACATAAAACCAGTAAAGACAAGAGACAAGCAAAACAGTACACATTTCTTCAATCCTTAGGTCTATGCATTTTTTTCTCTCCAGTCTTGCAAAAGCTTTACATGGCATACTTTCCTTTCTGCAACAGAATCTATTGCCTCATCAAAGTTTGCCAAACTTTTTGCTACATGAAAAATCAAAATGTCATTGTCATTGATACTGAAAAAGCTGTTAATATGAACTGTACCAAAGAGTCATGTAGTTTCTCTATTTGATTACATCTATTTTTTTACAGTCTGCTAGATAAAATGAAATAAGCCTTCCTAATATTGCAGCAATTGTAACACATGCTAAATAGGCGAGACTGTTTTAGTATAAATGATCAATTTTATCTACCTCATTTACATAAATAATATGACAGAATATAATTCACGAAGTACCAATATCAAATACCTATTAGAATTATTACAAGCAAAAAGGTTTATGTTAGGAAATAGTTTCACATTTTACTCATAAGCTCCAGTTTCTCAAGCATGAGAAAGTAGTACTAGTACAAAGTTTTTATATAAATTTGAAATTGTAATATTCTTCCATATAATTTATTTGATGTCACCATCTCTTTTCCTTCTTCGTATTAAGAAACAATCTTGTTATCAAACTTCCTGGCAGATTAAAACTATGTGCCCGACCGAGACTTGAACTCGGGACCTTTGCCTTTCGCGGGCAAGTGCTCTACCATCTGAGCTACCGAAGCACGACTCACGCACGGTCCTCAGAGCTTTACTTCTGCCAGTATCTCATCTCCTACCTTCCAAACTTTACAGAAGCTCTCCTGCGAACCTCGCAGAACTAGCACTCCTGAAAGAAAGGATACTGCGGAGACATGGCTTTGCCACAGCCTGGGGGATGTTTCCAGAATGAGATTTTCACTCTGCAGCGGAGTGTGCGCTGATATGAAACTTCCTGGCAGATTAAAACTGTGCGCCCGTCCGAGACTCGAACTCGGGACCTTTGCCTTTCGCGGGCAAGTGCTGTGAGGACCGGGCGTGAGTCGTGCTTCGGTAGCTCAGATGGTAGAGCACTTGCCCGCGAAAGGCAAAGGTCCTGAGTTCGAGTCTCAGTCGGGCACAAAGTTTTAATCTGCCAGGAAGTTTCATATCAGCGCACACTCCGCTGCAAAGTGAAAATCTCATTCTGGAATCTTGTTATCACTAATTCTGCAACTGCCATTGTCAAAACTTATTCTCTGTTCAACTTCACTAACCCTGCCAGAATTACTGGTTCTCTGGATAGGCATTATTACGTGTTCATACAACGTGTTTTCCAAGCTATTCCGAGAATAGAACTTACGTGGTTGCTAACTAGGGACCGTACAATTGACCCTTAGTAGTGTAGCATTCTGGCAAAAACTTTCAGACAAAACTTCATTTTCTTGGATACACTAGATGATAATATGTAATCCTTCTTACCTGTTAGTCATTTATTTCCACTCTGGTAGTCTTAATCTATGTATTTCGCTAATAACTATAACACTGCTTATCATTCACACATCCAATCAACCAAATAAACAAACAGTAATTGGTATTCATCCATTTGGGTTTATTCAGCTCAGCTCGTTTAGCCCCATCCCCTTTTGTCTGTGGGAAAGGTTTTTATTTCTTGATGTGACAGGGATTCCCCTGGCAAAGATATCATGTACACCATGCATGCATTCAAAAATCAACTTATGATTTGTTCGGAAATCAACTTAGAATGTGTTCAAAAATGTTCAAAACCAACAGGGATGCTTTTCAAAATCATATGAATAATCAATAGACCAATGTGTAATTGCCACCCCCCACCCCACCCCACCCCAACCAGCTCCATGCCCCAGATCCGAGCCTGAAGGCATGTTATGCGATAATGAAAATTTGATTTGATTTGTGCACAACACAGTTGTGTTGATCTTATAAATTCTCTTAGAATCATATTAGAGCAATGCAAAGAATGCTACGCACCCATGTACCTGGCATTCATTGATTTTGAAAAGAACTTCAATTCTGTGGAACAAATACTGTGGCAGGTGTTGTAGAAGTATGGTATATCACAAAAGATTCTAATCATCTTCAAAGATCCATATGATGGCTACAACTGTTGTGTGCTCCACAAGGGAAGTCTCATAGAATCAACAGAGGTAACAACAGGAGTCCAGCAGGGTTGTATGTTGTCACCAATGCTCTTTCTACCTGTCCTTCACTTGGTTATGAGAAGTCATAGCTGACAGGAGACAAGGAATCAAATGGTGAGTCCATTAATGTCTTGAGGATTTTGAGTTCACAGACAACACAATTTTATTAGTCCAAAGGCTCACAGGTGCGAAGACTAAATTAAATTCACCAAAAGAAGAAAGGCAGAGGTTGCTGGCCTCAAGATAAATATAAGCAAAACAAAGGAAAGATGATAAATTCTGGAAACATGGAAGTGCTACTGTTTATAGGGGAACAGCACGAGGAGATTGTCAGTTCATTCCAGTATACTGGGTCGGTGGTGGGAGAAGATGATGAAACTAGAGGTGATGTGAAGAACCACATTAGAAAGGCAAATGCTGCCTTCATACAGCCAAAACCATTAAAATAATACATACAAATAGAAACATTACATGCAAAACTAAAATTTGTATTTTTAATACAAATGTGAATGTTGTCTCCTTTACAATAGTTAAAGCTCAAAAGTAGACAGGCCGGTAATGTCACCATTACAAAGATTCATAAATAGTTCTCTCCAGTGCATAATAAATATCTGGAGGGAGGAAAAAAAGAGAGAGAATCTCTGAAGAAAAATGAACTACATCCCTACACAAGAACAGAAATGTGAGGGAAAGTGGAGATGACTGGGACAGACATTGAGGAAGCCAGACAGAGCAGCTGAGAAGAAGGCATTGAAATGGAATCCCCAAGGAACAAGGAAGAGAGGCATGTCTAGAGATATGTAGAAGTTGATGGTGGAAGAGGAGAAATGAAGGGTTGACAAGACCTAAGTGAAATTGAGGGAAATGGTTGAAGACCTAGATGGATGGCCAGTTCTCCTAGATGCCCTATGCCTCCATAGGGACCAAAGTAAATAAGTCAAGTAAGATGTACACTGGTAGAGGAGAGTGTTTATTCTTTACAGGTATATTTTCTCTGTTAGTGTAGAAACTGGCCTGATGTCATGTTTCATTAAAACCTTCCCAATCTGATCAGTTACTTTTTTAGCAAAAAGAAGACAAGCTGTGTTCTTCCATCATTGTGTTATTTCCTTGTCCTTGGTCCTACTGTTATTGAGTCACAGAACTCTCCTCACTTCATTTCCTGAATAGCCATTTTCTCAAAATCCTGTTTCAGATGTTTTAAAGTAGGTGTCCAGGTGTTCTGGCATGGAAATTCTTTTGGCTCTGTTGACAAGACTTTTGACAACAGCACTTGTTTGTTGTGGATGATGGTTGGCATTCTCACATAAATATCTGTCCATATGTGTGACTTTCTCAAAAACTTTATGTTCCAACCTTCCATCAGTCTGACTCATAATTAACACATCCAGGAAGTTGTCATTTTCCATCCCATGGCCAACTGGACTTTTGGATTTATATTATTTAGATAACAAAAGAGTTCTTCCAAACACCTTTTACCATGTGACTAAACCATAACTGTGTCCTCCAAAAACCATTACCATTAAGATGGTTTCTTATTTGCTTATCTGAGGGCTGATTGTTCGAATTTTTCAGAATAAAAATCAGTGATTGCATGACTGAGTGGTATACCAACTGCAACACCATAAACTTGCTCATAAAATTCATCATCCCATTTTAAATGGTCTATGAGTAAATGGAATGGAAATGACAATGGAATATTCTTCCTGGATATTTAGTTATGAGACAGACTGATGAGAGGTTGGAACATAAAGTTTTTCAGAAAGTCAAACACACAGGCAGATATTTATGCAGGAACTCCAACCATCATCCACAACAATCAAGGAGTGCCATCAGTAGTCTTGTCAACAGAACCAAGAGAATTTGCATGCCAGAACACCTGGATACCTATTTAAAACATCTGATGCTGGATTTGAGATTATTGCTACTAATGAAAATAAGTAAATACAGTTCTATGATTAAATAACAGTAAGCCAAAGGACAAGGAAATTACACAGTGATGGAAGAACACAGTTTCTTTTCCTGTTATTAAAAAAGTAAATGCTCAGAAAGGGAAGATTTTATAGAAATGTCACATCAGACCAGTTTTTAGACAAACAGTGAAAATATACCTCTATTGGCATATGGGGTGTACATAATTCCCTATAAATGTTTTAAGGTCTATATTGGAACTACCAAAAGGACTGTGAATACACAACTGAAGGAACATAAAAGTGTTTGCCAACTAGTGATACTAGAACAATCAGCTACTGCACAGCATGCTCTTCAATCAGGAAATGATGAAGAGGTTTTCTGACACAAAAATTTTATCTGCAATGATGTACTGATATCCACAGCTACATAAAGAAGCCATTGAAATATATATGCATGGGACTAATTTTAGCAGCAAAAAAGAAGCTATGATACTTGGTCATATATGGAAAGTAGCACACAAAATAAGTAAATAAGTTTTATCCTTGACAAATGACAGTTCGGTAGCTGACTTTCATCTCCAACAAGGATTATCTCTGGTGATTATGAATAAACTTGTATCATGCCCCATTTTCACAACACTCGTGTCATTCTCAGAAGTCTGACCCATCAGTTGGCAAGATTCAGTGGAACCACTAGCACCTCTGAAGATGTCCAGCACAGCTTGGGATGAAATGTTAAGAACGGAAATGTTTTGTCGACCACAACCACACAAACCAGAATATTTATTGGCAGATAAGACATGTGGTCTTGAAAGCCTTCACTGTGTGATCATTTCTTGCTGCTGTACTGTTCCTTGTTGGTCCCTGGTTCTGAGTTCAGTTACCTGCTGAATAAGGAACATCTTTCTCTTCTTCATGTTACTTCAGATTAATTGACTGTTGATGAGCCACACATTTACTGCTGCCATTTCTAGGCTATTGTAAAATAAATGCATCATCCATCTCCTATAAGGAATCTTAGTTGAGTATTTACAAATCATTTCATCAATGACATCCACACAATACTTTGTGACCTTACAGAACGTAACAGTTTATGGTTCCTTGTTTCCTTCTTCACTCACTACTAATTTAGGATGCAGTGTGCTAAGAATAATGACATTTTTATTTTCTTCCCTTGGTGCAGTGTTATGGTGCCTTTTGGCTTGTCAGTATTATTCAAGATGATGGTGTAATATACACTCACTACTAATTTAGGATGCAGTGTGCTAAGAATAATGACATTTTTATTTTCTTCCCTTGGTACAGTGTTATGGTGCCTTTTGGCTTGTCAGTATTATTCAAGATGATGGTGTAATATAAGTCAACGTTGTACTTCTTAATGCAATTTATGAGGGCGGTTCAGAAAGTAACCTCCGATTGGTCACAGTGCGGGTTGTGGGGGGAGTAGCGACGCCATCTGTGCGTTCACGCACTCAACAGGTCAGTCGGCATCAAGCCGTGGTCGAGTGAATGTCGTACCTGCGCTAGTTTAGTTTTTGTGGCAGTTTGAAATGTGTGCTGCAATAGAAAACCCCGCCAAATGTGAAGTGCGTGCTGTCATAAGGTTTTTTTACAGCCAAAGGATATTCTGCAGCAGCTATTCATCGTGAGCTTTGTGCCGTGTACGGACCAAGAGTTATGAGTGAAGGAGTTGTCTGTGAATGGGTACGTTTATTTAAAAGTGGACGAGAAAACATTCATGATGAAGAGAGGAGTGGTAGACCATCATTGGTGACTGACGAACTCGTTCAGACAGTTGATGCAAAAGTTCGTGAAAATCGACGTTTCTCAATGTCGGAGTTGTCTACTGGTTTTCCACAGATTTCTAAGACTCTCTTGTATGAGATAGTGACAGCAAGATTGGGTTACCGTAAGTTCTGTGCACGATGGGTGCCCAAAATTCTTACCGACCACCACAAAACTCAAAGAATGGCCTCTGCATTAGACTTTCTGTCACGTTATGAGGACGAAGGAGAACCATTGTTAAACAGAATCGTGACCGGTGACGAAACCTGGATTAAGTACGTGAACCCTGAGACAAAAGAACAATCAAAGATGTGGGCACATTCAAATTCGCCTACCAAACCAAGAAAAGCCTCGCAAGATTTTTCTGCCAGAAAACTGATGGCAACGGTGTTTTGGGATGCCAAAGGGGTGTTGTTGGTTGAATTCATGGAATGTGGTACGACCATTAATCAAGACGTGTACTGTGAAACAATAAAAAAGTTACGACAGGCTATACAGAACAAACGCCGTGGTATGCTGACTTCCGGTATCGTTTTTCTGCACGATAACGCCCGTCCTCACTCTGCTCGCAGAACAACGGCCCTTCTTGAGTCCTTCAAGTGGGACGTTATCAACCATCCACCTTACAGCCCAGACCTGGCGCCAAGTGATTATCACCTCTTCATGCATTTGAAGAAATGGCTCAGGTCACAGCGGTTTGATGACGACGAAGAGCTCAAAGATGCGGTCACAGGCTGGCTCCAGGCACAAGCGGGTGATTTTTATGCAGAAGGAATTTCAAAGCTTGTGAAGAGATACGATAAGTGCCTCAATCGCTATGGAGACTATGTAGAAAAATAGTGCAAAGATGTAGTTGTAAGATGTATATATTAAAATATTTTTATTTAACTTGGTGTATTTTTTTAAATCAACCGGAGGTTACTTTCTGAACGGCCCTCGTAGGATATCTCACTGAATCTTGTTTATTGTTTCCACTAATGATACTTTTTTCTAATGAAGTTTCTTTGCAAGCTAAATGGGTTGTGAAGAAGTTTTTGCTTGTTATCTGCCCAGCCTTTCTCCTTACCAATGTAAGGGAAGGCATTGCAAATGTATTTGAAGCCTGTCCAAAACTGAAATCTGCTTTGTCAGGTTTGTTTGGCACAAATTAAGTAAACCTGCTTGCTTAAAATTCTATGCTCATCAATTCAAATATTTTCACCAGAGCAATAACAGTGTAAGTAGTTTCCCTTAGACTTGTTCCATACAGCAGAA
This sequence comes from Schistocerca nitens, assembly GCF_023898315.1. Taxonomy (NCBI): domain Eukaryota; kingdom Metazoa; phylum Arthropoda; class Insecta; order Orthoptera; family Acrididae; genus Schistocerca; species Schistocerca nitens. The sequence goes on along the minus strand of NC_064614.1, from coordinate 373,332,020 downwards.
ATATGAGTGAACATGTTGACACGGATGTAGTGAGCTAGGGATGACTTCTCATCAAAGTGGAGGAAACTGATAATTTTGTTGAATCTCTCTCTTGTCATTTTATCACTGATAGAATTAGGGCACCATGAATGCAACAAAAGATCATCCAGGGAAACATCATTAGCACAAAAAACATCTCTGGTGTACATGGTAACAAACAAGCCTCAAAATCCCCCACAACACAGTCCAAGTTGTGATATTTATTTCATTTAGATCATGTAATTCTGCCTTTTTTAATGACATATCATATCAGTTTAGAAAAAATATCAGAAGAAAATGATGATGGAGTCATCCACATGGCAGAAAGTGGCTCCTTCTCTCTTCTTCAGGACATTCAAAGCAACCGTCCTTCCAAGCAGCAGTGTGTTAGCTACCTTCTCTTTGTTCTATCTCTATCAGCCATCATCACTATTAAGAAGTGGGGTTTTAAACTCTATTCCTTCACTGTTATGGAGAGAATTGGAATGGAAAGATGTCGAGTGATTGTAACTCCTCCCCAGACTCACTACCTTCATCGTCAGTTGCCTCTGGCAGAAAACTGCCATCTGAATTCAAAGTCACTTTTTGATTCAGTATCAGAGTTCTCCAGAATATGATAAATCTCTTGATTAATAAGACATGCCAATACAACATAATAAAAAACACACATTACAGTAGAAAACACCTGCTCGACTGATGAGGCAAATAACAATAGCTACACACAGGTGACAAATGACATGACAGTGACCATCGTATAAATCTTTCCACGGTACCTATCTCATCATTTGTTGACTGAAGCAAAATACAGCTCATGTGCCTTTGTTGTTGTGGAAAGAGCAATACTGTAAAAAGGAGTTACTTCAGGGTTCAAATCACCGCTGCTGTTGTACAATGTATACTTCACAAAATTTTCATAAAACCCTGAAATTTGTCAAAACAGACACAATAAAGAAAAGTCCTGAACTTTGGTGGAAAACTTTAAAAAATAAATAAAAGTTGAAAGGTGTCTTGTGCAAGTAGAACATGTACATCAACTGCTAAAACAGTTCAAAAATTGAATGAGCAATGAAAAGATGCCTATTGTGCATAACGAGAGTGAAAAGGGTGGCGGGAGGGGGGGGGGGGGGGGAGGGGGGGGAGGGGGGGGGGAAGTGGGTAATATTAGATTCTATTAGATTAGATTAGATTAGGTTAGTACTTGTTCCATAGATCATGAATACAACACTTCGTAATGATGTGGAACGTGTCAGGTTAATAAAATGTGTCTATACAAGATATTACATTACACAAAATATTACATGTCACTTAATAATTTTTTTGTGGGGGTTGGGAAATTACCCATTTACTACATCCAAAAACTCATGTAATGAGTAGAAGGAGTTGCCATTAAGAAATTATTTTAATTTCCTTTTAAATGCTATATGGCTATCTGTCAGACTTTTGATGCTATTAGGTAAGTGACCAAAGACTTTTGTGGCAGCATAATTTACCCCCTTCTGAGCCAAAGTTAGATTTAACCTTGAGTAGTGAAGATCATGCTTTCTCCTAGTGTTGTAGCCATGTACACTGCTATTACTTTTGAATTCATTTGGATTGTTAATAACAAATTTCATAAGTGAATATATATATATTGTGAGGCTACAGTGAAGATCTCTAGCTCTTTATATAAGTGTCTGCAGGATGATCTTGGATGAGCTCCAGCAATTATTCTGATTACAAGCTTTTGTGCAATGAACACTCTTTTTACTCAATGATGAGATACCCCAGAATATGATGCCATACAAAAGCAGAGAATGAAAATAGGCATGGTAAGCTAATTTATTCAGATGTATATCGCCAAAATTTGCAATGACCCTAATAGCATAAGTAGCTGAACTCAAACGTTCCAGCAGATCCTCAGTGTGTTTTTTCCAGTTCAACCCCTCATCAATGCATACACCTAGAAATTTTGAATACTCTACCTTAGCTACCGATTTCTGATCGAAGTCTGTATTTATTAATGGTGTCATTCCATTTACTGTGTGGAACTATATACACTGTGTTTTCTCAAAGTTTAATTAGAGCCCATTTGCAGAGAACCACTTAATGATTTTCTGAAAAACATCATTTACAATTTCACCAGTTAATTCTTGTCTGTTGGGTGTGATAACTATACTTGTATCATCGGCAAAAAGTACCAGCTTTGCATCTTCATGAATAGAGAATGGCAAGTCATTAATATATATTAAGAATGACAGAAGACCCAAGACTGAACCTTGCAGCACCCCATTCCTGATTATTCCCCAGTTTGAGAAATCATCAGTTTTTTGCGTATTATGTGAACTGCTTACTTCAACTTTCTGCACTCTTCCAGTTAGGTATGACTTCAACCATTTGGGCACTGTCCCATTCATGCCACAGTACTTGAGCTTATCTAGAAGTATTCCATGATTTACACAATCAAAAGCCTTTGATAGATCACAAAAAATCCCAACGGGTGACTTCCGGTTACTCAGAGCATTTAATATTTCATTAGTGAAAGTATATATAGCATTTTCCGTTGAAAAGCCCTTCTGGAAACCAAACTGACATTTTTTTAAAACTTTATTTTTACAAAGGTGTGAAGCTACTCTACAATACATTACTTTTTCAAGAATTTTGGATAAGGCAATCAGAAGAGAGAGTGGGCGGTAGTTGTTGACATCAGACGTATCCCCTTTTTTATGCAGTGGTATAACAATGGCATACTTCAGTCTATCTGGGAATACCCTGCTTCAGAGAGCTATTACATATGTGGCTAAGAATCCCAATTATTTCTTGGGAACAAGCTTTTATTATCCTGCTGGAAATGCCATCAATTCCATGTGAGCTTTTATTCTTGAGAGAGTTTATTATCTTCCTAATTTCAAAAGGAGTGGTGGGTGAAATTTCAATTGTATCAAATGGTGTGGGTAAGGCCTCTTCCATTAACTGCCTTACTTCTTCTAATGAACATTTAGATCCTATTTTCTCTATAACATTTAAAAAATCATTATTCAAAATGTTTTCGGCTTCCGTCTTGTTGTTAATCAAGTTTCCATTCTCTTTGATGGTGATGCCGTCATTCTGTACTCTTGGTTGCCCTGTCTCCCTTGTAATAATATTCCAAATTGTTCTCTTTTTATCATCAGAGATATTAATCTCAGACATGATGCACATGCTTCTGGACTTCTTAATATCCTTTCTTAATGTAGCACAGTAGTTTTTATAATATTTGGCTGTTTCTGGGCCATTACTCTTTCTTGTTGTTAGATACAGTTCCCTTTTGTGGTTACAAGATATTTTTATTCCTTTAGTAAGCCAATGTTTTTTGCATGGTTTCTTATAATTAGATTTAACTACTTTCTTGGGGAAACAGTTTTCAAATTCTCTTACAAGTGTATCATGAAATAAGTTATATTTTAAATTAGCATCGGATTCCTTGTACACCTCATCCCAGTCTAACTGCTGAAGATTTTCTCTGAAATTTCTAATTGTTGAGTCATTAATTGAACGAACAACTTTGGAGGGTAGTTTTGAATTACTGAATGGAGCTATGTCATATACTGTAACTAGCTGAGTGTCATCATGTTCAGAAAGCCCATTCTCAACAGTACAAGAATTTATGTTTTTAAACCTATCTTGGTCTATAAAAGTGTTATCTATCAATGTGCTGCTGTCCTTTACCATCCGAGTAGGAAAATTAATGACAGATGTCAAATTGAAAGAACTGAGCAAGATTTCCAGGCCATTCTTCCTATTACACTCTTTCAGTGAATCAACATTGAAGTCCCCACAAATAATAATTTGTTTTCCCCTATCAGACAGATTGCACAACAAGGCATCCAAGTTTTCCAGGAATAAATGAAAGTTTTCTGAAGGGGACCTATATACTGCTACAATTATAAAAGAGCCCTCCTTCAGTTTAAGTTGACAGGCACATGCTTCTATATGTTGCTCTAGACAAAACTTTTTTGTCTCTAAGCTTTCTACACAGTGATAACTTTTGACATATATGGTAATTCCTCCTCTCACCTTACTCTCTCTACTCATATGTGCAGCTAGTTTATAACCACTGATATTTACCTTTTCCATATCAGACACAATGTGATGCTCAGACAGGCATAGTATATCTATTACATTATCAGATTCAGTGTCATCTAAACAAACCAGGAGCTCATCTACATTATTCTTCAATCCCGGAATATTTTGGTGAGAAATGGTAATGTTATTTTTTACTTTGCTTTACTTTTCTTCACTTTCCTTACTTTACTTTTGCAAGAATCTACTTTTTTCTTTAATCCACCAATATTTTGGTTAAATATGGTAACATTATTATTTACTTTCCTGTTGTGAGAATTTTGTGAGTTTTGGACCTCTTTAACACCTGCCTGCCTGATCTTCTCATTGGACACTGATATTAGTCTAAAAAAGAGGTACATCCATGAGTACTAGTGTCCCCCCCCCCCCCCCCCCCTTATGGATTTCGCTAACAACCTTGCCAGGTTACCCTTCCCTTTCCTACTGAGGTGTAGGCCATGCCTTGTGAAATCCCCCCTATCAATAGCCTTGACAGGAACCAATCCAATGTCTGACAGAGTGGTCACCCTATGCAACTGATCTAACTCCATATTTACCCTCCTGCCAGAGCGGTTCAACTGGGGCTGATCATGCCGCACGAAAGCAGGCACCAGACTAACATTGGTATGGGTCGTTGCTGATTCTATTTTCACCAGGTCACACTCAATACTGTAGTCCTCATCCCTATCAATCAAAGAGAAAAGACAGGAGTTCAGCTGAGGACTTGATGGTGATTGTTACGAAACTGAAATGAAGATGGGCTGCGCATAGTGAGGTAAAATATTTGAAGTGGGACTCAGGAGATTCGGTGTTGGATTCCTTTTGATAAACACACACACACACACACAGGACAACCTAATGTAAGATGGATTGACAACAGAGAAATAAGCAGGGCAAACTCTGAAAGGAAAAGTTGAAGATCGTTCTTTGTGGAGAGGCTGGAAGAGGTCTATATCCAGCAATCAATGATAAATAGGTGATGATCTTCTTAAAATTTCTTTACGCACCATACAATAAAGCATTATAGTTTTGCTGACCTATAGGCCTTCTGTAAATCAATAACTATCAAGCACTTTTGCTAGGGCACAGTGCTCCACACTAGTATTGTATCAGCGGCAGAAATGAAAACAAGACAAATGCAAAAAATGTAAGTAAACTGTTTATTATTTTAAAAGTAATTGCCATAACTATCAATACATTTATCTCAATGTGAGGCAATGCTTTCATGGAAAAATGCTTGTGGTTGCCTATGGAACCATTATTATACCCAGGTGTATGCCTCTTCAACCAAAGCAAACCAATGGCCACAAATTATTTCTTCATGACTCCAATAATATGGAAATTAGGTGGGTAGAGATTGCGATTGTATGGGGAATGTGTAAGGGCTTCTCAGAGAATCCTATGCAGCTTAGTCAAAACAACCTTGGGAACAAATGCGTGGGCATCACCCTGCAACAGAATGATGCTCTCTATCAACATTCCTGGGCATCTGAACCTGAAAGCACACTTCAGTTTTTGGGAATTGTCCACATACCACTGTGCATTACTTGTAGGATCGTGTTCCAGAAAGTCAATGCACAGCAGGCCTTTGCAACCAAAGAAAGAGGTCACCATAACTCCCCTGGAGTGTGTGTGCCTGGTGCTTCAACTACACTGAATCCTTCTATACAGCATTCATATTGATTTAACAATGATGCTGTGGAATTGATATAATAACTAATACTATTAGTTAAACTACTTCTGAGGTTGCTTCATTACTTAATGAGTTAAGAAGCCTAAAAGCAAAATTAGCTTTAATAGCAAACTGAAAACGTTTCTTCTTGACAATTACTTGCATTCCATAGACAAATTTAGAAGAAATCTACAGCAGTACAGTATAAATGATAATATAATTACTTTCTCTCAGTAAATTAAAGTTTTCTGCTGTTGTATATGCTCATATACAATGCTCTATAAGCATCTATTAAAATTAATTACAATTAATTACATTAAATAGAAATAATACTTAATTTTTGGATTTCCAACCAGGTGAGCTCATTAAAATTGTGAAATTTTTCAATGAATTCACCTGGCTGGAAACCAGAAAACTTTATATTAGTTCAACTCACTGAGAAAGACATCATCATACATTGTCCAGTCACATTAACATGACCCTCACCTATGTTTGATGTCAGTGTACAATAACCACTCATGAATGGCAGGTGGCAACACTAACAGTGAAGGGTATATAAAGCGTGTTGGGGGACATGGAAAACAGTGCAGTCATTGTCGTAATGTGGAAACAGACCAATTTATATGACATCAAAAAGGACATGATCATTGGCTTTTGGGCCAAAAGTAGAAGCATTTCCAAAATGGCTAAGTTTGTCGACTGTTTATGTGCCATCACGGTTAAAGCAAAACCAGTGCTGAGGTGAATGCGATGTGACACGGGCCATGGATGATAGGGTTGAATAATAACTGTGGAGGTGTGTATGGACGAATAGATGGGAAACTGTAGAGCAACTGACCATGCAGATGAATCAAGGGGCTGCCAACAGTGCTTCCTCAACAACAGTTCAGTGAACACTGCTGCATATGGGCCTCGGCAGCAGATATCTGGTTCATGCGCCTTTGCTGATTGGTGTTGATTGGTGACAGAGGCTGGAATTTCCATGCTAATACTGCAACTGGATTTCCACTGAATTGTTACTGGTGGACTTTTCAGATGAATCACAATTTATAGCATCTGCAATGAACCATACAAATGTTGGCTTGATTCCTGCTTTCATGCAAGATGACTGGCCTCAATTGAACAGATTTTTCAGGAGGGTCAATATGGAGCTAGATCAGCTGCTTCGGGCGGCTACTTTGTCAAGCATAGGTTTGGTTCCTATTGATGGTATTGGTAGGTGGGACTTCACAAGACATGGCCTGCATCTCAATAGGAGAAGGAAGGGTAAACTGGCTGGGATGATAGCAAAATCTTTAAGGGGGGGGGGGGGGGGGGGCACTGAAACTCATGGGAATACTTTTTTAGGCTAAGATCTGTATCCAGTCATCCTAATTGATTTAAATTAAGCTCAATGAAAAGTTCAAACAGGCAGGTACTAGAGATGTGAAAATATCACAAGATTCTCATAACAGTACAGTGAAAAATAATGTTAGTATGTCATAAGATTCACATAAAAAGCACAGTTAAAAAGATGTTAATATATTGCATCAGAATATCAGGGGATTAAAAAACAAAGTAGATGTGCTTCTTGTTTGTATAGAAGATTTAGAAACTGAGGGTGTAATAGATGTACTACGCCTGTCTGAACATGATCTAGTCACAGGTATGGAAATGGTACATGTAGGAGGATATAAGCTTTCAGCACATGTAAGTAGAGACACTATGGAGAGAGGAGGAGTTGCCATATATGTTAAAATCAGTCATAGTGTGAAAAATTTGGAAACTAAAAATTTTTGCATAGAGCAACACATAGAAGCATGTGCATGTGATCTTAAAGTAAATAAAGGCACTTTTATAATTGTAGCTGTGTATAGGTCCCCATTGGGGAATTTTCAACTATTTTGAAAAACTTGGAGTCTTTGCTGTGCAACCTGTCAGACAAAGGAAAGCAAATTATTGCTTGTGGGGATTTCAATGTAGATTTTCTGAAAGAGTCAGATAGAAAGCTTGACCTTGACGTATTACTTGGTTCTTTCAATTTGACATCAGCTATTGATTTTCCTACTCGGATGGTACAGGAAAGCAGCACACTTATAGATGATAACATTTCCATAGACTAAGATAAATTTAATCAAATAAAAACTTTTCCTGTTAAGAATGGTCTGTCTGATCATGATGCACAGCTAGTTACAGTATATGCTATAGCTCCACGCAGTAATACAAAACAGTCCTCCAAAATAGTGTGTTCCATTAACAATTTAACACTTTAAAATTTTAGTGAAAGCTTGCAACAGTTAGACTGAGATGAGGTGAACAGGGAACATTATGCTAATTTAAAATTTAAACTATTTAATGATACCTTTGTGAGTATATCTGAAAACAGTTTCCCTAAGAAAACAGTGAAATATAATTGTAAGAAACCAGGTACAAAGCCATGGCTTACTAGAGGGATAAAAATATCTTGTAAACAGAAAAGGGAACTGTATCTTATAACTAGGAGGAGTAATGATCCCAAAACAATGAAACATTATAAAAACTACTGCACTTTTTTAAGAAAAGTTATTAAAAAGTCCAGAAGTATGTGGACTATGTCTGAGAGTAGCACATCTGATAGTAAAATTAAAACAATTTGGAATATTGTGAAAAGGGAAACCGGGCAACTGAGGGCACAGGAAGACTGTATTTCTATCAAACACAATGAAAAGTTTGTTAACAAGAAGTCAGAAGTAGACAACATTTTTAATAATCATTTTTAAGTGTTGTAGAGAAAATAAGTTCCAGCTATTCATTAGAAATAATTACTATTAAAAACAGTCTTGATCACGATTTATTTAACAAGGTCACCTTGTTAAATAAATCGTGATCAAGACTGTTTTTAATAGTAATTATTTATAAGACATTGATCACTGCTGTGCCCATAATGTATTCAAAAGTAATTTATTCATTAGAAAATGCAAGGCAGTATATGGAAGAGGCAGTACCTATGCAATTTGATAAAATTGAAATTCGACCCACCTCTCCTACTGAAATTAGGAAAATAATAAATTCACTCAAAAGCAAAAACTCACATGGAATTGATGGCATTTCCAACAGAGTACTAAAAGCTTGTTCCCAACAAATAAGTAGGATTCTCAGCCACATATGTAGTAGCTCACTGAAACAGGGAATTTTTCCAGATAGACTGAAATATGCTATTGTTAAACCATTGCATAAAAATGGGGATAGATCTGATGCTAACAACTACCGCCCAACCTCACTTCTCAGAGCTTTATCCAAAATTCTTGAAAAGTAATGTATTCAAGAGTAGCATCATATATTTGGAAAAATGAAGTGCTAACAAAATGTCAATTTGGTTTTCAGAAAGGCTTTTCAACAGAAAATGCTATATATGCTTTCACTGATCAAATATTAAATGCAATGAATAACCGAACATAATAATGGGATAATTTGTGATCTCTCAAAGGCTTTTGATTGTGTGAATTATGAAATTCTTCTAGATAAGCTTAAGTATTGTGGTATGAGTGGGACAGTGCAAAAGTGGTCTGATGCGTACTTAACTGGAAGAATACAGAAGGTTGAAATTAATGGTACAGATAGTTTACAAAAACCAGCAGAGTCCTCCAACTGGGGAGGTATCAATAATGGTGTCCCACAGGGTTCAGTCTTGGGTCCCTTATTGTTCTTAATATACTGTATATATTAACAACCTGCCACTCTATATTCATGAAGATGCAAAGTTAGTTCTTTTTGCTGATGATACAAGTATAGTAATCACACCCAAGAAGCAAGAATCAGCTGAAGAAATTGCAAATAATGCCTTTCAGAAAATTGTTAAGTGGTTCTCTGCAAACTTTGAAAACAAAGTTTATACAATTTTGTACAGTAAATGGCATAACACCATTGATAAACATAGACTATGAATGGAAGTCTGTTGCTAAGGTAGAATACTCATAATTTCTGGGTGTGTGCATTGATGAGAAATTGAATTGGAAGAAATACATTGATGATCTGCTGAAATGGTTAGGTTCAGCTACTTATGCTATTAGGTATACTGCAAATTTTGGTGATAAACATATCAGTAAATTAGCCTACTATGACTATTTACATTCACTGCTTTCATATGGCATCATATTTTGGGGCAATTCTTCATTAAGAGAGAAAGTATTCATTTCACAAAAGCATGTAATCAGAATAATAGCTGGAGCCCACCCAAGATCACCTTGCACACATTTATTTAAGGAACTCAGGATATTCACAGTACCTTCACAATACCTACATTCACTTATGAAATTTGTCATTAATAACCCATCCCAATTCAAAAATAACAGCAAAGTGCATAGCTACAACACTAGAAGAAAGGATGATATTCATTATTCTGGATTAAACCTCACTTAGGCACAGAAAGGGTTGAATTATGCTGCCACAAAAATCTTCGGTCATTTGCCAAATAGTATTAAAAGTCTGACAGATAGCCAACCAACATTTAAAAGCAAATTGAAAGAATTTCTGAATGACAACTCCTTCTACTCAATAGGTGAATTCTTAAATATGAAGCAGTAACTGGAAAAAAAAATTATTTTGTGTAAAGAAAACTTGTGTTAAAGTGACATATTCCATATCATTACGAAATGTCGTATTCATGATCTATGGAACAAGGATTAATGTATGTATATATGCATATATTTATGTATGTATGTATGTATGCTCCATTGGATAGATGGCCATGGGCATGGACGGCCCTGCAACAATCGTTGGAAGGCTTCAGGCCAGAGGAGGGACCATTATTGTCTGGGAAAGATCTTTGTGATCTCATCATACTGGAAGGCACAATGGATCAACAAAAGTATGCATCTGTCTTTGGGGCCATGTCCACTCCTATAGGTAATTTGGTTTTCCCTTGGCACAATGGCACCTACCAGCAGGAAATCAAGAATCTGTGCGACCACCTTGAATGGGCTGTTCATGCTACAGATCCGTAACTGAGGAACCTAGCACAGCTGGCAATGACATTGGAGATGACATGGATCCACATCCCTGCCAGTAACTTCCAGAAGCTCATTGACTCCCTTCGTGGATGTCTGTTCTGCAAAAGGTAGTCATTCAGGCTTTTGACAGGTGGCCACATTAATGTGACTGGATCATGTTATAAAGCCTAAGAACATCATGGTGATGCACCATACATTTGACTTGTCAGATATCTAACTTAACCAGTAATCAGACAACAGTACTTTATTACATTCGTAGTATTTTTTAGTAGTTAATCATCTGCACTTAGATCAAAAATTGTGATGTAAGCTAGCTCCAGAAGGATTTTTCAGCCTCCCACAAGTTTACAATACGACTTTGCTAATTAATTCCTCGACATATGCCCATCCACATCATCCCGTCTGACAATTACTTAAAACTTACAATGCTACATAAAGGACATATTTTCAGCTACTCAAATGCAATAGATGTTCAGCAGTTTCATGCACAGTACATGGTACATTCTTGAATATAAAAAATATACAGTAAGTAACGCAACACGTTATTCTTTTGGCAAATTTCAGTTGAAAAAATGGGGATTTGGTTGTGGGACATTGTGGGATATTCCTGCTCCAGTCCCCACAGTTTCATATAGTTTCAATAGGTGGCAGCGCTGTACGTAGCCTTTAAAACGGCGTCTGTGATGGAGGTGTGTTTCACGTAGAGCTGTCATTGAAGTCCCTTTAGTGGAAAACCAGGGCATTGCAGCCATTCATAGGCGCTTGCAGAATGTGTTTACTCATATGGAATTGAACAAAAGAACAGTGAATGGTTGGGAGAGGCACCTGTCATTGCAATAATATCAAGCAAACCTTTCCAATCTCCCACGTGCCAGTCAGTCACACACAGCTGTGACTCATGCAATGTTGGAAGGTGCAAACACACTCATTTGAGGTGATCAACGGATCACAGTCAAACACCGTGCTGCTTAACTGGATGTTTCTGTTGGCAGTGCTGACACACATGTCGACCAGTTGGGGTACTCAAAGGTGTGTGCCTGCTGGGTCCCTCACCAACTAAGAGAGGAACATAAAGAGCAACAAAGGACAATCTATGTGGAACAGCTTGCATGTTAAAAGGCTGACTCTGTCAATTTTCCTCAAATATTGTCACAGGTGATGAGACATGGGTTCACCACTTTGAACAGGAAACAAAACAGCAATCTATGGAGTGGTGCCGCACCATCTCACATCTTGTTGCTTCCATCTGTTTGGCCATGTGGAGGGTGGACCCTTGGGAAACAGTACATGGCTGATGATGAATTAATAGATGCAGCTAGACAATGAACTGACATCATAACATGTAAATTATCTCCCATTATGAACTGTTCACTGGGTACATATCTATCCAGTGCATGGTGACTATTCTTTTAAACTTGAATCATAGTTGCTTTGCATGTTCCTGCCCTGTACTGAATGTTTCATGTTTCTTATTGAGATATGACACTGCTGATTTTTTTATCTAGTTGACACTGCCGATTTTTTTACCTAGTTTACTGAACATATATATCTTGCTTCTTGTTTTAGCTGACATTTGTAGTTTGGTAAACATTGTTGACACACATGTGACATGGTCGCTGATACCAGTTTCAATGTGGACATCCTCAAAGAGGTAAGGTCTATTTATTGCCATTAGATCCAATACATTTCCACCATGAGTGGGGTTCCTAACTATCTGTTCTAGGTAGAAGGCATTTAGTAAGGTTTCACAGGTTGTCTTATCATGCCCACCAGTAACAAAATTGTAATTTTCCCAATTAATTGTTGGATAGTTAAAGTTTCCATCAATGATTGCAGTATGATTGGGAATCTTACATACAAGCAAACTGAGGTTCTCTCTAAAGTTTTTGGTTACACCAGGACATGAATCTGGTAGGCAATAGAAGGATCCAATTATCATTTTATACCCAAACTTGATACTGAGTCTTACCCAAACAATCTCACATGCAGCTTCAGTTTCTATTTCGGTGGATTTGAGTTTTTGTCTACTGCAACAAATTCACCAGCTCTATTTCCCATTTGCTTATCCTTTCAGCATACACTTAAATCTTCCCCAAAAATCTCACTGCTATTAATTTCAGGTTTCAACCAGCTTTTGTACTTAGTATTTGTGAGCTTCATGACTTTTTGGGAGTGCTTCAAACTCTGGCACTTTGTTGTGAGTGCTTAGGCAGTTAAACATTAGGATTTTAATACTCTCATCTGTGGGAGTCATTTCTTTCAAACTTACGCTGATACTTTTGGGTTTCTATAGCTGTCGTTATCTGGACTGGATGGAGAGTCTTCTAATATAAAACTTCCTTGTGTACGCCCCAAACACAGTCAGCTACCTGAGCGGCAGTCTCTGATGTGTAATGCACACCTGACATATTTAGGGGGACCTTACAGTTCTCAACCCTATGGCACAAGTCCAGGAAGTTGCAGCCTAGCTTGTCACAGAACCATCAAAGTGTCTGGTTCAGTCCTTCCATGTGACTCAGAATAAAAGGGCCATGATCAATTCTGGGAACTATGCTGCAAATTATTGAAACTTCGTGCTCAAGGCTGGTAATCTCAAACTTCTCTGCCAGGCACTGGAATGACAGCAACTGTTGCAACATGCACCAAATCTGCAGTTGGTTGCATCCTATTGTCTCAATGGCTGCTGGAATAGCTTCTTCAACATGTTGAATGAGCCCCCCTCCCAGCATGCCCACTGAGTGCACCTGGTGCCCTTTCCTGTCGCTTGCTATCATTTTTCATAATGGGTACCATCGTTCACCATACATCTGAATTGATGATGATTAATACACCTCTACCATTTCTTGTTTGCCTCCTCTTGACACTGGATGAAACAGGTTTCCCCAAAACAGGTGAAGTGAGTCCCATTGGCTTAGTTTCAGTTTCAGTGAAAGATAGCATCTCAATCCTGTTTTTTAGGGGGATCAGTACAACAACCTGAGTCCTCCCTGGTCCCCGTCTACCATGTATACTACACCTGGATCTATCATTGTCTCGCCACTTGCAGTGAAGTGGATGAGTAATGACAGATCCTGTACTTTCTGAAGAGGAGGCAGGGTCCACAAGAGAGAATAGTACATGAGGTACCTCTTGTACCAGTGTCACAGGTACACAACTCTCAGGAGTTCTTCCACAACACCAATTTGTGGCAGCTGCCAATTGTTTGACAGTAGTTAGGGAGATTTCCAGCTGCTTATAAACATCAAACATCTCATCCCATGTATAGGGGGCATTCAAAAAGAAACAAGTTGGAGGCATAATTACAGAAACCAATACCTGTATGTTAGAAGTATTGACCCTGGCTGTTGAGACACTTGTCCCACTGTGACACAAAGCGGTGAATGGCTTTCTCATAAAATTCCTGGGGCTGCGATGTTAACCAGTTCCACATGTACAGCTGGACGTTGTCGTCCAAGGTGAATCATTTGCCCCTCACAGCCTTTTTAAGGAGACCAAAAATGGTGTAATCACAGGGAGAGAGGTCCGGACTGTATGGAGGGTGGCGGAGGACCTCCCATTTGAATTTCTGCAGGAGAGCCGTGACTGTGTTGGCCATATTAGGCTTTGCATTGTTGTGGAGCAGAATGACTCCACGGGTGAGACATCTGGGTCATTTTTATTTGATCACTTGCCGAATGGTGGTCAAGGTTTGCGAGTAACGTTAGGCATTCACTGTTGTCCCATGCTGCATGAAGTGATTCAGAAGGGGGCCATCTTGGTCAAATAAAAATGTAAGCAAAACCTTTTCTGCATTCATGTGGACTGCGATGTCCAGCTGTACGTGCAGAACTGGTTAACATCGCAGCCCCAGGAATTTTATGAAAGAGCCACTCACTGCTTTGTGTCACAGTGGGACAAGTGTCTCAACAACCAGGGTCAATACTTCTAACACACAGGTACTGGTTTCTGTAATTATGCCTCTGGCTTGTTTCTTTTTGAATGCCCCTTATAGAACGACATTCACAGTGCGGCTGTGTTTTAGCTGGTGCAACATATTACAAGGCAGTGAACAAATAACTTTTAATTTAGCCTTTTTATTATCTTTTAATCTGTTGAGCTAAGTTGCTAATTCCCTATAAGAATTGAAGCAAATATAGAAAACAGGGTTGCTTTAAGGTGACACAAAAATCTGTGGTAAAAATTACTAGTTCCCTAAAATGTTTTGAGATTAATTATAATGGTTAGCAAACTCGAAAACACAGTTAATTTATAATAAATGTTTCCAGTAGCTAAATCACAAATGCTAATTTACTACAAATTGCTCATAGATTATGCAAAGAATTACGGTAGCTTCTGAAAATTATGACAAACGTACATTTATTTGCATTGAGGTACAATGAAATTCAGGGGTGATGTATTCTTTGACAGTAACTGTGAGACACAAGCACTGACTTTCAATTAAATAAAATATGTATCCAAAATACGCACTGTTAACTTCTGAAAATATGGTTTTTGTTAGGGTCTGAAAATTCTCAAAAATAACCTATTTCTCACATAATTGTACAATGAAATTAGAGAACGACTGTTTTGAATGAGGATAGACTTACTGTTCTAAAAAATTTTAAAAGAGCACAATTAAGTTTAAGCCTGTAATTGACATTAACAGTAAGAGTCTATCACAGCATTTGCAAATGTTCAAAATTCCACAATATATCACAATACAAATGTGTATTCATATAGTCCATGGAAGATTGTGCTGAAGGGGCGCAGACAGTAAAATATGAGAATAAAAAACTTCAAAGTGGTCCGTGAATGTTGTACACGTGGTCACACAAAAAAAGAAAAATCCGAAGTCTGTTTTTATATATAAATAAATGTGTGAATTGCACAGATTTTTCACTTAGCTGTCTCTGTACACACTTCAACACTGGCATGCCAAAGAAGAATGCTACAACATGAGTTTATTTTGGTCAAAGTTACTAAAATGTGCAGCACCAACAAAGCATATCTTCTGCCTGTTGCAGCTAATGATGAACTGCAACTACAAGAAGATGAGATTGGAAGGATGGAAACACATAAGTCCTCATATTTGTTGTAAGAATGCTAGATGAAAAATACTGCAGATATACAAAGAACTTTGCAAGGTAATCTTAGACAGGGGGAAAAACTTTATGATTTTCTTTGCAGGAAATAATTTTAGAACTGATGAAAAGTATTTATGTACAAAAATTCTTGATTGATGAAGTGAAGATACTAAGAGGTCTTACAACAGTATCCAAACAGAAGATGCCAAAACAAAATTGTTCAAAGAAAGAAAAATAGAAGGCTGTCCAGTAAGAAAGTGCTTTTCAACCATTTCAGTTCACTATCATATGCCATTTATAATCTGTTGTTGGATATAGGCCTCTTCCACACTTCTCCATATAGTATGACAGCTTTTTGCATTCAAGTTTGTCCTGCTTGTTTCTCAATGTTAAAAATTCATCTTCGATTAGTACTCTAGGTCATTTCTTGTCATGGAAAGTTCTACCAGAACATAAATAATTTAGGAATAGAGATAACAAATCCTCAAGCAATGAGTTGTCAACAAGCACACAAAAATGAATGAAAACTTTGCTAGTTTTCAGATGAATCTTTCTCTAAGCTTGAGTAAAATACACACACACACACACACACACACACAAAAGAAAAAAAACTGTAGAGCTACATTGACTTGGCTGAATACTCAATGCCAGGCATGCAGCTTAGTTCGTATATTCTTATATTGGGTGAGGGGTAGTCGGGTGGAGTGGAGTGGGTGAGGATGGATAAGAGGCAAAGAGGTGGGCAGCAGGAGGTCAAAATGTTTATCAGTTCAGTTTACAGAATCATAACTGAAAGTTAAATATGAGAAAAATTGCTGCCAGATGATTTCCACATGATCTGAATGAAGAGCAGAAGGAAGTTCGCAAAAGGATAGCACAATTGCTTCAACATTATCAAAGAGAAAGACAAAAGTTTCTGAAAAGCATAGCTGCACCTGATGAAACCTGGATGCAAGATTTTGAGTCAGAACTTAATTCTCAATCAAATCGATGGAAAAGTTCCAACTATCCACATAAAAAAAAATTACACTGACACAAAGATTGTTATCAATTGCATGAAGAAATTACTTCTCCAGTTGAGGTGTTCTTGTCCTTCTAGGCCTCTCCCAGTCGCAATCAGTAAGCTTAAATGTCCCAGGCTTCCTATAAAACGATGAGCAACTGCTTCAAACATCCTTCTTCCTGGGGCATTGTTGTTCTAGAAACCTCTCCCAACACAAACATTGAGCACTGTGGCCATTACCATCTGCTAATCTGTACAGCAAATGGGCATCTGCGAACTCAGCATTGCACTTTACTGGAAACAGTACACAGTTGATGCTATGTGCTTGCACAGTCCGTGATGAACACTAAGCAGTTGATGCTACGTGCTTGATGCTAGTAGAGTGATAAAGTTAGTCTCATGTCACAAAACCAACAAAGTGAACCACATGTCAACATTACCTTCATTCGGAAAACAAAGACTGGCAATGAACTTAAGAATTACAACTTACTGTACATTCTAACCAAATGTAATCAAGGGGTTATTTTCAACATCTTATGAAAGAAAGCGTTTTATGTAACGCTGGTATGTTCTGTTTTTGTGTGTTTCACCTAATTAATATGATTATGAAGAGACACAGAAAATGAGCTCTAACATTGAAATAAAGTGTTTCCAGAGACAATCCTCTTGGATTGTTTGTTGATGATGCTGTTATTTACCATCTAGTAAAGTCTTAAAAGATCAAGACAAATTCCATGATGATACAGATATTTAAAAAAAAGTGTCAACTGACCCTGAACAATAAAAAGTGTGAAGTCCTCCACACCTCCACACATGTACTAAAACATTTCATTAAATTTCATGTTAACAGTAAATCACATGAACTTAAAGGTTGTTATATCAATTAAATACATAGGGCCTACAATTATGAACAGCTTGTGTAGATAATTTAAGAGTAAAAGAAACCACTCACCAAAAAGTACAGGTCATCAACAGACATACATAAAAGACAAAGAAATCTTGCTATCTTTTGGAATCACATATACATGACTCTGTATTATACTGGCTGGATGCACAATGCCAGGATTGCATTTCAGCAGGGGGACTAGAATGGGATGGGGTTGTGTCAGTGGGGTGGGCAGAGAGAGAGAGAGAGAGAGAGAGAGAGAGAGAGAGAGAGAGGGGGGGGGGGGGAGGCAGGAGGCAAAAAGAGGGTTTGGGATGGTTAGCTATGAGTCACAGTGAGGCAACAGTTTTGTTAGGTAAGAATGTGGGAAGAAGGGATGGCTGCTGCATCAGATATGCCCTTCACAGAGCAAAATTCTGATGGGAGCATTGTATGGCAAGTTTTGATTTGGTGATGAAATGTAATGGTTTGTTGCCAAGATAGTGTTTTAACTGTGATCTAGCCAATGGCTAGTTCATAGAGCAGCATGTGACACTGCCTCCCTCCAACTCATCAGCTATCCATCCCCAACCCCTCTTCTTGCTTCCCACCTTTCTCTTTCTCTCTCTCTACACATCCCACGCAACACAACCTCCACCGTAGCCTATCCACTTGCTGAAATGCAATCCCAGCATTGTGGGTACAGCCAGCACAGAATATGTATGTGTGTGTGAGGAGGGGGGGGGGGGGGGGGGGGAATGTGGATGCGTGTGTGTGTGTGTGTGTGTGTGATGCGTATTCTAGTTCATCAAAATATTTATTCTGAAAGCTAGCAAGTTATCTCTATTTTTTGTGTGTGCCTGTCAATGACTCTGCACCCGCTGTTCAGTGATCTCCTTTACTCCTAAAGGGCAACTCATCTTGTATTATCATGAAACAGGTAATGGAGTGTCATGAGTATGACAAGCAAACTGCAGTTACTAAAACAAAGGCATTTTTTGTTGCAGCAACATCTCTTCTCATACTTACACTCACCAACTTTCTCCTCTGAATAACAGAGTATTCTGTCAATTCCAACCTGCCTGAGGAGAAGTGACCACCATGATAAAATAACAGAAATTAGAGCTCTCATAGAAAAAAATAGGTTTTTGTTTTTCCCATGCAATATTTGAGAGTGGAATGATACAGAAATAATCCGAAAGCAGTCCTGTGAACCCTCTGCTAAACACTTATGTGTGAATTGCAGAGCACTCATATAGATGTAGTAGAGTTGCAGAATATTTTCTGTAAACAGTGCTGCACAGCATCAATGTATTTGAAGAACTGTTCCACTGACGCCAACAAAAGTTGTTTTACTCTCAGACAGCCAGTTTTGGACAAGTGGCCATCTTCAAGTCACCCACAGATCAATTAAAATATATGAGAAATATTGAATTTCAAAATAATTATGGTGAACCACTGCATGTATCAGATGTGAATAAACATAAGGTTAAAGGAAAGTTCCTTGGTGTCGAATAAATAATCCTTGCAATTGCAGCATCTAATTGAAATAGTTAAAAATACAGTATGCATAAATACAGGTTGGTCACAAAGTCTTGATCCATTTTCCAAGAAATAATGCATGCATTTACATAATACATAACAACCATTCATTTCTGAGATAATGTGGACCTATCATCTTTTTTGCAGGATAATCAAGAATAATGCTTATGATAGAAGAACCTGTGGCTGTTGTTGGTGTGCAATTCCATGGTTTCTGTATGTGCACCATGAGTTCACTCAAAAATTTCACATGCTAGCACCAACAAGAGCAAACATTTGGCTATTTGTCAATAAGTTCCAAGGAAATGGAAATGTTGCCTATGAAACACCCTCTGGGAGATGGCCTGCACCACAAGAGATTGTTCAGTGAATTCGAGAATCAATCAAAACAATTCCAAATGCATTAATTCATTTAAGCAAGGAGTTTTATATGCCAAAATCAATGATTTTGAAAGGTTTAAACTTTACACTCAAGAAAAAAGTGCACCACATTCAGGTGCTTCACAAATTACACCCAGAAGATATGCAGCTCACAGAAATCCATGTTACCATTTGATAGTAGCTGTGAACAACAAATACCACACAACTTACATTTTCTTTACTGATGAGGTCACATTCCACATCTGCAGAAAAGTTAATTAACATACCTGCTGGATATGGAGTAATGAGCCATCTCCAGCTATTACTGAATGGCAAAGAGGCACACCAAAACTAAATGTGTTGCTCAGATTCACAAAGCCTATAGTTAATTGATCCTTCATTTTTGCAAAAGAGACAATTACTGGAAACATTTACATTGAATGCTGGACAATTACAAGAAACATTTAGCCTGATATGCCTGATTAATTTCTGAAGCCACAGCTTAACCTAGAAGGAATTACTGACACTACTGTGTTCCAACAGGATGGAGCACAGCATCATTTTGCTCTCAGAGGAAGGGAGTACCTATGTCAATGACTCACTAGCAGATGGATAGGCAGAGTTTCAGCAAGTCTGTGGCCATTGGGTTCACCTGATTTGATACCCTTGGATTTCTTTGGTTGGGTTACATGAAGTTAATCCTATACAAAGCAAAGGTAACAGATATCCAGATAGATAACAGCTTGGTGCCGATATACAGTGTTGGCTATTTCACAAGATATGTTTCAAAACAAGCTGAGATCCACCCTTCAATGATGGTCACAAAACATCAAAATGGATGGAGGCCATGTCGAAGTATGGTGAAACTATATACATACCAACAGCAAACATACATCTGTATCATGTAAATTCACCCCTTCTTTCGTAGGAGTCCTGTACATAGTATCACATACATACACAACTACAGATGTATACAAATGTAACATGAGTACCTGTTGTTGTTGTTGTGGTCTTGAGTCCTCAGACTGGTTTGATGCAGCTCTCCATGCTACTCTATCCTGTGCAAGCTTCTTCATCTCCCAGTACCTACTGCAACCTACATCCTTCTGAATCTGCTTAGTGTATTCATCTCTTGGTCTCCCTCTACGATTTTTACCCTCCACGCTACCCTCCAATGCTAAATTTGTGATCCCTTGATGCCTCAAAACATGTCCTACCAACCGATCCCTTCTTCTAGTCAAGTTGTGCCACAAACTTCTCTTCTCCCCAATCCTATTCAATACCTCCTCATTAGTTACGTGATCTACCCACCTTATCTTCAGCATACTTCTGTAGCACCACGTTTCGAAAGCTTCTATTCTCTTCTTGTCCAAACTATTTATCGTCCATGTTTCACTTCCATACATGGCTACACTCCATACAAATACTTTCAGAAACGACTTCCTGACACTTAAATCTATACTCGATGTTAACAAATTTCTCTTCTTCAGAAACGATTTCCTTGCCATTGCCAGTCTACATTTTATATCCTCTCTACTTCGACCATCATCAGTTATTTTACTCCCTAAATAGCAAAAATCCTTTACTACTTTAAGTGTCTCATTTCCTAATCTAATCCCCTCAGCATCACCCGACTTAATTTGACTACATTCCATTATCCTCGTTTTGCTTTTGTTGATGTTCATCTTATATCCTCCTTTCAAGACACTGTCCATTCCGTTCAACTGCTCTTCCAAGTCCTTTGCTGTCTCTGACAGAATTACAATGTCATCGGCGAACCTCAAAGTTTTTACTTCTTCTCCATGAATTTTAATACCTACTCCGAATTTTTCTTTTGTTTCCTTTACTGCTTGCTCAATATACAGATTGAATAACATCGGGGATAAGCTACAACCCTGTCTCACTCCCTTCCCAACCACTGCTTCCCTTTCATACCCCTTGACTCTTATAACTGCCATCTGCTTTCTGTACAAATTGTAAATAGCCTTTTGCTCCCTGTATTTTACCCCTGCCACCTTCAGAATTTGAAAGAGAGTATTCCAATCAACATTGTCAAAAGCTTTCTCTAAGTCTACAAATGCTAGAAACGTAGGTTTGCCTTTCCTTAATCTTTCTTCTAAGATAAATCGTAGGGTCAGTATTGCCTCACATGTTCCAACATTTCTACGGAATCCAAACTGATCTTCCCCAAGGTCGGCTTCTATTAGTTTTTCCATTCATCTGTAAAGAATTCCCATTAGTATTTTGCAGCTGTGACTTATTAAACTGATAGTTTGGTAATTTTCACATCTGTCAACACCTGCTTTCTTTGGTATTGGTATTATTACATTCTTCTTGAAGTCTGAGGGTATTTCGCCTGTCTCATACATCTTGCTCATTAGATGGTAGAGTTTTGTCAGGACCTGCTCTCCCAAGGCCATCAGTAGTTCTAATGGAATGTTGTCTACTCCCGGGGCCTTGTTTCGACTCAGGTCTTTCAGTGCTCTGTCAAACTCTTCACGCAGTATCTTATCTCCAATTTCATCTTCATCTACATCCTCTTCCAGTTCCATAATATTGTCCTCAAGTACATCGCCCTTGTATAAACCCTCTATATACTCCTTCCACCTTTCTGCTTTCCCTTCTTTGCTTAGAACTGGGTTGCCATCTGAGCTCTTGATATTCATACAAGTGATTCTCTTCTCTCCAAAGGTCTCTTTAATTTTCCTGTAGGCAGTATCTATCTTACCCCCAGTGAGACAAGCCTCTACATCCTTACATTTGTCCTCTAGCCATCCCTGCTTAGCCATTTTTCACTTCCTGTCGATCTCATTTTTGAGGCGTTTGTATTCCTTTTTGACTGCTTCATTTACTGCATTTTTATATTTTCTCCTTTCATCAATTAAATTCAATATTTCTTCTGTTACCCAAGGATTTCTATTAGCCCTCGTCTTTTTACCTACTTGATCCTCTGCTGCCTTCACTACTTCATCCCTCAGAGCTACCCATTCTTCTTGTACTGTATTTCTTTCCCCCATTCCTGTCAATTGTTCCCTTATGCTCTCCCTGAAACTCTCTACAACCTCTGGTTCTTTCAGTTTATCCAGGTCCCATCTTCTTAAATTCCCACCTTTTTGCAGTTTCTTCAGTTTCAATCTGCAGTTCATAACCGATAGATTGTGGTCAGAATCCACATCTGCCCCTGGAAATGTCTTACAATTTAAAACCTGGTTCCTAAATCTCTGTCTTACCATTATATAATCTATCTGATACCTTTTAGTATCTCCAGGATTCTTCCAGGTATACAATCTTCTTTTATGATTCTTGAACCAAGTGTTAGCTATGATTAAGTTATGCTCTGTGCAAAATTCTACAAGGCGGCTTCCTCTTTCATTTCTTCCCCCCAATCCATATTCACCTACTATGTTTCCTTCTCTCCCTTTTCCTACTGACAAATTCCAGTCACCCATGACTATTAAATTTTCGTCTCCCTTCACTACCTGAATAATTTCTTTTATGTCGTCATACATTTCATCAATTTCTTCATCATCTGCAGAGCTAGTTGGCATATAAACATGTACTACTGTAGTAGACATGGGCTTCGTGTCTATCTTGGCCACAATAATGCGTTCACTATGCCGTTTGTAGTAGCTAACCCGCACTCCTATTTTTTTATTCATTATTAAACCTACTCCTGCATTACCCCTATTTGGTTTTGTATTTATAACCCTGTTATCACCTGACCAAAAGTCTTGTTCCTCCTGCCACCGAATTTCACTAATTCTCACTATATCTAACTTTAACCTATCCATTTCCCTTTTTAAATTTTCTAACCTACCTGCCCGATTAAGGGATCTGACATTCCACGCTCCGATCCGTAGAATGCCAGTTTTCTTTCTCCTGATAACGTCGTCCTCTTGAGTAGTCCCCGCCCGGAGATCCGAATGGGGGACTATTTTACCTCCGGAATATTTTACCCAAGAGGACGCCATCATCATTGAGTACCTAATAGTGAAAAATCCATTATGTAATGTAACAATATTATGAAATGGATAGTTGCTACTCACCATATAGCAAAGATGCTGAATTGCAGATATGTGCAACAAAAAGACTGTCACAAACTCAGCTTTCTGCCAACAAGGTCTTTGTCAAAAATAGACAACAGACACACACAAGCGCAACTCACACACACACGTCCACAGTCTCTGGCAGCTGAAGCCAGACTACGAGCAGCATCAGCAGTGCCTGATGGGAGTGGTAACTGGGTGGGGGTACGGAGGAGGGGTGGGGTGGGGGGTTAGAGGGATAGCAGGGTAGGGGTGGGGGATGGTGAAATGAAATGCTGCTGGGGAGTGTGTAGGGATGAGGTGGAGAGAGGGTAGGGCAGCTAGATGCAGCTGGGAGGTTAGAAGGATAGGCAGTGGGCAGGGGTGAGAGAGAGAAAGGGGGGGAGGGGGAGACTGTGAAAAAGGAGAGACGTAAAAGGCCTGGGTGCACTGGTGGAATAGAGGGCTGTGTAGTGCTGGAATGGGAACAGGGAAGGGGATTGATTGCTGAGGAAAACGGCTAATGAAGGTTGAGGCCAGGAGTGTTACAGGAATGTAGGATATATTGCAGGGAGAGTTACCACCTGTGCAATTCAGAAAAGCTGGTGATGGTGGAAGGATCTATATGGCACAGGCTGTGAAGCAGTCAATGAAATGTCATGTTGGTCGGCATGCTCAGCAACAGGATGGTCCAATCGTTCTTTGGCCATAGTTTATCTGTGGCAATTCATGGAAACTGACAGCATGTTGGTTGTCATGCCCACATAGAATGCAGCACAGTGGCTGCAGCTTAGCTTGCAGGTCACATGAATGATTTCACAGACAGCCCTTCCTTTGATGGGATAGGTGATGTTTATTATCAGACTGGAGTAGGTGGTGGTGGGAGGACTTATGGGACAGGTCTTGCATCTAGGTCTACTACAGGGACATGATCCATGAGGTACGGGTTTGGAAGCAGGGTTGTGTAGGGATGGACGAGTATATTGCGTAGGTTTGGAGGATTGCAGAATACCACTGTGGGAGGGATGGTAAGAATAGTGGGGAAGACATTTCTAGTTTCAGGGCACAACGAGAGGTAGTCAAAACCCTGGTGTAGATCGTAATTCAGTAGCTCGAGAACTGTGTGGTACTGAGCTACAAGGCGAATGCTCCTTTGAGGCCAGACAGTGAGACTGCAGGAGGTGGTGGGGGACTGGAAATATAAGTTTATGTACAAGGTTGGGAGGATAATTATAGTGTGTGAAGGCTTCAGTGAGACCCTAGGTATATAATCAAGAGGGACTGCTCATCACTGCAGATGCGATGCCCATGGGTGGCTAGGTTGTATGGAAGGGCCTTCTCAGTATGGAATGGGTGGCAGCCATCAAAGTGGAGGTATTGCTGGTGGTTAGTATGTTTGATATGGACAGAGGTACTTATGTGGCCATCTTTGAGGGGAGGTCAACGTCTAGGAAGATGGCTTCTTGGGTTGAGTAGGACCAGGTGAAGCAAATGGGGGAGAAGCTGTTGAAGTTCTGGAGGGATCTGATCCAGATTGCAAAGATGTCATCAATGAATCTGAACCAGGTGAGAGGTTTAGCATTCTTGGTGTTTAGGAAGGATTCCTCTAGGTGGCTCATGAATAAGTTGGCATAGGATGGTGCCATGCGGGTGCCCATAAGCATACCCCAGATTTGTTTATAGGCAATGCCTTCAAAGGAGAAGTAATTGTGCATGAGAATATAGTTGGCCATCGTGACTAGGAAAGTGGTTGTTTGTTTGGAATCGTGAAATTGGAAAAGCTAGTATTCAAGAGCAGTAAGGCCATGGGCATTAGGGATGTCATTGTAAAGGGAGGAGCCATCAATAGTGATGAGCAGGGCACTATGTGGTAAAGGAACAGAAACTGTGGAGATTCAGTGGAGGAAATGGTTGGTATCTTTCATACAGGGGAGTGGTTCTGGGTAATAGGCTGCAGGTATTGGTGTACTCTGCAATCCCTCTCCCTCTCCAACCTAGCCTCCTCATTACCCCCACCCAGTTACCTCTCCCATCATGCACTGTTGCTGCTGCTCATAGTATCTTATACACTTTTTAATTACATGCATGTATATTATGCATCTGTATGTGTTATCTATAGATTGAAAAAGGATTCATGTGAAAGCTAACAAAGTACTCGGTCTTGTTTACATGACTTCCAATGACTCAACACCTTTACACTTCAGTACGTTCTTACCTTTACTGCTTAAATTATTTACATTTTACAGTGACTTTCCGTTAGCATATTTATTTTGAGATAGGTGTGGTGGTGGTGGTTAGTGTTTAACGTCCCGTCGACAACGAGGTCATTAGAGACGGAGCGCAAGCTCGGGTTAGGGAAGGATTGGGAAGGAAATCGGCCGTGCCCTTTCAAAGGAACCATCCCGGCATTTGCCTGAAACGATGTAGGGAAATCACGGAAAACCTAAATCGGGATGGCCGGAGACGGGATTGAACCGTCGTCCTCCCGAATGCGAGTCCAGTGTGCTAACCACTGCGCCACCTCGCTCGGTTTGAGATAGGTGTGTTATGGTTCTTACATACATCATATTTTCCAGTATCCTTGCCAAGGGGGTTGTAAGAGGTCTGAGAACAGCATATTTCAGTGAGACTGGAAATAGCCCCTGCGGCAGTTACGTGCTGCTAGAGAAAATTCAGCCAAACTTCCGATATGATTTAAGTAAATACATTCACTGTCAAAATGAGAATAAAAATTCTGTAAATTTTCTTTGACCGTAATATATGGTTTGTTAGTCCAATCCAGCAGTTTATCTTTACAGTATTTACTCCCACATCCACGTTCATCAAACAGTTTTCCCACATATAAAGCATAGTTTGAGAGACTTGATTTTACAAAATTATAGAATTCTTGCATATTTGTCCATGTAACACTCCTTTGATTGAAAAGGTTCTGGAAATGGTTCACATTATTGATAGATATGGAACTGTAATTTTACAGCTGGTGTAAAAAGTATTTCAGATTCTCTGCCTTTAATTTTATCAACAATATAATTAATTCATTGGGCACTTATGTCACAGTTACTCTCTCACTTTCAATAAAGAAATACTGCTGAAAATGTCCAGCTGATGTGAAAAGAACTGGAGAGTGATGACGGTGAGAGGGTATATAAAAAGTCTTTTAGCATGAGAGAGTTTCTCTTAGAGACAGGAAGTCAGACTTAAAGCTTGTAAGACAGCAGTCACTCCTACAGCAATTCTCAACAGAGAAAACCATCTAATTTTGCATTGGCCTAGAAGACTCTTTATATTCTGTTTCAGTTATTTGTAGTGTCCCTTTTGCGATGTTTAAGAATAATGCATTTGAAGTGTGTATAAAAATATTGAATAAGACCAAACAGGCCACACTGAAAGTCAGTTGTGAAGAAAATATAAAATTATTTACAAAAACTATAATGTCAATACCACGGTAAGGAAAGACAACAATGATGATAAACAATATCACAGTAAAGAATAAGGTGAAATCGAACATTTATATCTTTGTATAACTATAGAAGATGGAAAAAATAAGTTATTACTCGTTCTTCTGCTGTTTCTGGTTCTCATGATACTATTGTTAGATAGATGTCGGGTGTAGCATTGAACTCTAGCTGATGTTCTTTTTGTTCTTTTGACTAGACGATAAAAAAGCTATCAAGAAGAAGAAAGCAGTGATCGCTGGCTGGCAGTAACTGGCCGCCATTAAGCAGTGGACTTAATATTAACTTTTCTTACAGCTTTCCACAAGAGCAGAGGTGATAAAATCATTTTAAAACATTATTTAATTTAAATCTGGGTAGTTCCATGAGTTAATTTTGCAAGAGTTCAAATATTTTCAGAGACACCACTTGTCGTAGATCTGTGAACTTTGGCCTCAACTGTATTTAGATGAAAACCAATTATGATAATCTTGTAGGGAGCCTGGCACTCATTTAAATTGAAAACAAACATTTATTTTGGCCTCCTATAAGATATTCTACTTCTCATGGTCTCACCTACGTACAGAAAATAATTAATGCTAACCTCTTATCTTACGTAGTATCAAAAGCATAAAACCAGTATAGAATATTAAAAAAGAACGGTTAGATACTTCACAATGTGATTTTAGTTTCTCAAGATGTGCAGCACTAATATGATAATGTTGGAAACCTAATTATTTAGTGAGAAGTCTGAGGCTTTGTGAAGCACACTATGCACAGTATGAGCAGTAAATGGTATTTGCTGTAAACTGAAATTGCTACTACTATTTTCCTCAACGCTGAAATCTTCTACGATATCTGCACTTCCTAAAACAAAATTTACTGACTCCAAGACTCGACCTACTACACATTATCTGTATGGTAAAATCTAACAAGCTTAAAATCTGTTTGGTTGGAAGAATCAATCATTAATTAAATAAATTCTGCTTCTTTAAAGTCTTTGATTAGCTATTCCACTGCAAATGACACAGTTACAGTCATGATAAACGGTTTCATTTGAAAGCATCTAGTGGAACAGCATTCAATTATATCATCAGTTCAGCCCATCAAATTAAATACTCTGGTTTTGCATCCTAGTATAATAATTTGTAGCTCCTTGTACTGCAAGCTATTTTTTAATGTCTATAATCATTTTCAGTAAGTACCAGTACTTATCAATTTTAAATCTGGGCCATCTATTTTGAAGAGCAACTTTATGTTTGTTTGACTTCACTTGAGTTATAATGTTAGTCAATGCTCTGTGGCCAATGCTAAATTTTGTGTGATAAGCTCTGTAGTCAACATTGCTACCAGTTTGAATTGCCTCGATCTATGGTTTAACATCTGCGTGTGCTTGTAGGCTGAATAAGGAAAGTAGGCTTGGCTTGATGCAACAGTTTGTTAACGAAGCCCTGTGGGCGGAACAGACCATAATACACTGCAATCAATAACTTGTGTGAAGGTATGAGAAAAGTTCAGTATGGTAAATTATTATGTATCTAACACTTGGATTCACACTTCTCACCAAGGAGTAGGACGTGGAACAGAAATCAACAATCAAAGAGTAAATCACAGAACAAATGTAGCTTGTGTATAGCATCTCTGGCGTCCAGCAGGAATGTTTCGTGGCACTGTACTTGCAAACACCCGTGCATGTAATGGCGCTGGATGATGACAGAAGATGCCACATCAGCCCCCATGGTGGAAGCAGAGTGTCATTCCAAACAGTGTGCTGGAAAACTGACATGTTGCCTGTATCTTCACATGTGTAGTGGTGGGTCAACTGTGGTCCCCGGCTCCGTATGTATCGGCGACGACGTTTTGGGAGTGAATGCTGAGTGAGGTGGAAGTTGTGGTAGGTCAGGCATTGTTGCTTCACATGGTCAATGGAGACTGTAGTCAGTTACCCATTGATCAAGATGTCTACAGTCTTGCTTCCTCTGGTTACGACACGGTGTGGGTCAGAAGACGATGGTTGGAGTGAGGGTTTAACACCTACCGTTCGTAACATGACGTGTGCAGGAGGGTAGGTCATGATGGACAAACAGGGCAGGAATCCCGTGTCAGTGAGGTTGCTACAGACGGAGGCGAGCCACATGATGTTGCAGTTGGCGGTGAAATTCCAGCTGGTCGCCCGTAGGACTCGGGAGAGCGTCAGTAGCCACAAATTCTCCCGGCAGGCGAAATGCTTGGCCGTAAACCGATTTGGCTGAAGAAGCATCCAGGTCTGGCTTGAATGTGCTTCAGAGCTCAAGTAATACCACAGGAAGTGCTTTGGTCCATCCAGTGTAATGACACATTAGGGCAGCTCTTAGGGTATTAAACCACTGCTGGTGGGGTGATAGGTCATCGTCCAGTAGTGAAGTGTGCCATAAAATTTTGTTAACTCTTGAAACAAATCGGACTCGAATTGATGTACCCTGTCTGTCATAATGTTCAGCGGGCAACCAAAATGTGACACCCAGTGTGTCATGAAGGCGAAAGCGATAGTTTCTGCCGTAACATTGTCCACTGGTGGAGCTTCTGGCCATCGAGTGTACTGATCAAACATCATAAAGTTGTGGTAGGTCAGGCATGAATCGTGCTGTCGTGATCGGAAAGCTTCCTACTGGTGAGTGGATGTGGTGATTCATCTTGCTATGCTGGCATTTCGAGCAGCATCTCGCCCATTCACGGCAGTCCATTTGCTTTCCAGGCCACACGCAATGCATTGTTACTAAGCGTGTCGTAGCTCATATGCCTGGGTGACATAAGTTGTGCAGCGAGTGGAAAACATCCTTCTGAAATTCCAGAGGTATGAAGGGTCTCAGCTTCGATGTGGACATGTCACAATATAGCTTTACATCACTTCCAGGAATGTATACCAGCTGCAGGTCCAGTGCTGATTCACCATTTGACAGAATCATTTGTAATTCCGCATCAGCTTGCTGAGCTGCAGCGAGGTTGGTGTAATCGATCATATTGGCGATGCTGCTGACTCTGGACAAACAATTGGCCACTACATTGACGATCCCAGACACATGACGTATATCAGTGATAAACTGAGATATAAACAAGAGCTGGTTGTGTTGTCTGGGGGTACAGTTCATGCTGTTCGGACAGAATGCATATGTTAGTGGCTTGTGATCTGTAAAGATAACAGTCATGTGCTTCTAGTTGTGGTCTGAAGTACTTGACAGATTCATAAATGGCCAGAAGTTCTCTATCAAACGTGCTCCAAAGTCTTTGTGAGGTTGTCAACTTGAGTGAAAAAATGCGAGTGGCTGCCATGTGTCATTACATTGTTGTTGCAACACAGTGCCGACTGCTGTCTGGCTAGCATCGACTACCAGTGCTAACATGGTGGTAGGATCTGGATGTGCCAGCAGGGCTGCATTGATGATACTTTTCTTGGCTGCTTCAAATGTGACAGTCATTTCGTGAGTCCAAGTTATAGGCGCATTACCCTTGGTTTTTGGACCAGTTAGCACTGCGACTAAAGGTTCCTGTAGCTCAGTAGAGTGTGGCAAATGGCGATGGAAAAATTTTAACATCCTTAGGAAATGCTATAGTTCCTTGACTGTAGAGAGATTCAGAATGTGTGAAATGGCTTCCACCTTCTCAGGTTGTGGTAGCAATCCTGCTGCAGAAATTCTATGTCCGAGAAAGTCTACTCAGGCTGGCCAAAGAAACATTTTGAGGTATTGAGCACAATTCTGTAGTGTTCCAATCGCTTGAATACTTTGGTTAGATGGTGGCAATGTTCCTCAGGTGACGACAATAAAACCAAAATGTCGTCCAGGTATGCAAACGCAAAAGGTAAACCCTGTAGCACAGAATCTATGAAGCGCTGCCATGTCTGTGTGGCATTCCTCAGTCCAAAAGTCATGAACATGCTCTCAAATAAACCAAAAGAAGTGATTATGGCTGTCTTTGGAATGTCACATTCAGCTACAGGTATCTGTGTGTAGGTCTTTGCACAGTCTGACACAGTGAACACTACTGAACCACTCAATGCGTAATTGTAATCGCACAACAAGGATATGTGATAACGATCGGGTATTGTCCGGGCGTTCAGGGCTCTATAATCGGCCACATGGCCTCCATGCGCCTTCCTTCTTTAGCACTAAATGTAATTGTCAGGACCAAGAGCTGTTCGAAGGCCAGATTACACCTTCACGCAACATACAGTCAAATTCCCCTTTGCTATTTTGAGGCGATCTGGGGCTAAACGTCGTGGCCTACAAGAGGTAGGGGGTCCATCATTAGTCTCAATATAATCGACGGTATCATGTCTTACCTCCTTAGGTGCCCCAGATGGTCACATCAGTGCTGGAAATCCTCGCAGCAGCTCCGCGTACTCGCCATCCACTACCTGGATTACCTTGGCAGTATGGACAACGGTATCTCGATGGAATACGGGAGTTGTTAGGCTGGTGGTGTTGTTGACCAGATGAGAGTTCCTCATGTCAGGCAGCAGTTTGTAGTGGGCGAGGAAGTCAGCTCCGATGATTGGTTCAGCAACGTCCATGACAGTGAAGTCCCACGTGAAAGTGCGCTGCAACCCGAGGTTGAGTTCCAAGCGCATCATGCCATATGTCGTAATCTGGGAGTTATTAGCAGCTGTGAGGCAAATAGTCATAGGTGGTTGCTCCTGATGTAGCATGGTTCGAGGAAAGATTGACAAATTGGAACCAGTGTCTACTAAGTACTTCCAGGTGGAATGTCGGTCACTCACAAACAGGCAACCGGATGTCAGACAGCTACCAGAGGAGGTGCTCACTTCTGATTGCCACTGCCATTTGAGTAGGGGCAGGGCATCATACACTTACGTGCTTGCTCGCAGAACCTGCAATGGTACCAACAGACGGTTTGTTCTGTCCCTGTCATAGACGGGGCAGTCGATGATCGGCTGCGTGAGCGACAACGGAATTGATGATGGCTCCTGTTGTCCGTGTCATGGCAGTGTTAACAGCTCGCTGATTTGCTGTGATAACAAGTCCACTTTGTTGGAGAGAACATCATAATCTGTGCATGAGACAGTTGTCGCAGCGCAGGCGCACACCGCAGTGGTGAAGCTAACTATTCATGGCATCATTGCCTCTTGGATCTTATTTGCTAATTCGGCCACTACATCTAAAGATGCATCAGTCTGTGACACCATGATTGCCTTCACTGGTGGTGGTAACCAGCTGCTCCAGATCATGTGCAGTAAGCTGTCCGGGACTGTACGTGCGTCTATCTTACTCCCCAGATGATGTAGGTACTGTGATGGTTTTTTGTCGACTATGTCCCCCATGAACCGAGGACCTTGCTGTTGGTGGGGAGGCTTGCGTGTCTCAATGATACAAATAGCCGTACCGTAGGTACAACCACAATGGAGGGGTATCTGTTGAGAGGCCAGACAAACGAGTGGTTCCTGAAGAGGGGCAGCAGCCTTTTCAGTAGTTGCAGGGGCAACAGTCTGGATGATTGACTGATCTGACCTTGTAACACTAACCAAAATGACCTTGCTGTTCTGGTACTGCGAACGGCTGAAAGCAAGGGGAAACTACAGTTGTAATTTTTCCCGAGGGCATGCAGCTTTACTGTATGATTAAATGAAGATGGCGTGCATTCCTCTTGGGTAAAATATTCTCGAGGTAAAATAGTCCCCCATTCAGATCTCCGGACGGGGACTATTCAAGAGGCCGTCGTTATCAGGAGAAAGAATACTGGCGTTCTACGGATCGGAGCGTGGAATGTCAGATCCCTTCATTGGGCAGGTAAGTTAGAAAATTTAAAAAGGGAAATGGATAGGTTAAATTTAGATATAGTGGGAATTAGTGAAGTTCGGTGGCAGGAGGAACAAGACTTTTGGTCAGGTGAATACAGGGTTATAAATACAAAATCAAATAGGGGTAATGCAGGAGTAGGTTTAATAATAAGCTACTACAAACAGCATAGTGAACGCATTATTGTGGCCAAGATAGACACGAAGCCCATGTCTACTACAGTAGTACATGTTTATATGCCAACTAGCTCTGCAGATGACAAAGAAATTGATGAAATGTATGGGGAGATAAAAGAAATTATTCAGGTAGTGAAGGGAGATGAAAATTTAATAGTCATGGGTGACTGGAATTCGAGAGTAGGAAAAGGGAGAGAAGGAAACATAGTAGGTGAATATGGATTGGGGCTAAGAAATGAAAGAGGAAGCCACCTGGTAGAATTTTGTGCAGAGCGTAACTTAATCATAGCTATCACTTTGTTTAAGAATCATGAAAGTACGCTGTATACATGCAAGAACCCTGGAGATACTAAAAGGTATCAAATAGATTATATAATGGTAAGACAGAGATTTAGGAACCAGGTTTTAAATTGTAAGACATTTCCAGGGGCAGATGTGGACTCTGACCACAATCTATTGGTTATGAACTGTAGATTAAAACTGAAGAAACTGCAAAAAGGTGAGAATTTAAGGAGATGGGACCTGGATAAACTGAAAGAACCAGAGGTTGTACAGAGTTGCAGAGAGGGCATAAGGGAACAATTGATAGGAATGGGGGAAAGAAATACAGTAGAAGAAGAATGGGTAGCTTTGAGGGATGAAACAGTGAAGGCAGCAGAGGATCAAGTAAGTAAAAAGACGAGGGCTAGTAGAAACCCTTGGGTAACAGAAGAAATATTGAATTTAATTGATGAAAGGAGAAAATATAAAAATGCAGTAAATGAAGCAGGCAAAAAGGAATACAAAAGTATCAAAAAATGAGATCAACAGTAAGTGCAAAATGGATAGCAGGGATGGCTAGAGGACAAATGTAAGGATGTAGAGGCTTATCTCACTAGGGGTAAGATAGATACTGCCTACAGGAAAATTAAAGAGACCTTTGGAGAAAGGAGAACCACTTGCATGAATATCAAGAGCTTTGGTGGAAACCCAGTTCTAAGCAAAGAGTGGGAAAGCAGAAAGGTGGAAGGAGTATATAGAGGGTTTATACAAGGGCGATATACTTGAGAACAATATTATGGAAATGGAAGAGGATGTAGATGAAGATGAAATGGGAGATATGATAGTGCGAGAAGAGTTTGACAGAGCACTGAAAGACCTGAGTCGAAACAAGGACCCCAGAGTAGACAACATTCCATTAGAATTACTGACGGCCTTGGGAGAGCAGGTCCTGACAAAACTCTACCATCTAATGAGCAAGATGTATGAGACAGGCGAAATACCCTCAGACTTCAAGAAGAATGTAATAATACCAATACCAAAGAAAGCAGGTGTTGACAGATGTGAAAATTACCAAACTATCAGTTTAATAAGTCACAGCTGCAAAATACTAATGGGAATTCTTTACAGACGAATGGAAAAACTAATAGAAGCCGACCTTGGGGAAGATCAGTTTGCATTCCGTAGAAATGTTGGAACATGTGAGGCAATACTGACCCTACGATTTATCTTAGAAGAAAGATTAAGGAAAGGCAAACCTACATTTCTAGCATTTGTAGACTTAGAGAAAGCTTTTGACAATGTTGATTGGAATACTCTCTTTCAAATTCTGAAGGTGGCAGGGGTAAAATACAGGGAGCAAAAGGCTATTTACAATTTGTACAGAAAGCAGATGGCAGTTATAAGAGTCAAGGGGTATGAAAGGGAAGCAGTGGTTGGGAAGGGAGTGAGACAGAGTTGTAGCTTATCCCCGATGTTATTCAATCTGTATATTGAGCAAGCAATAAAGGAAACAAAAGAAAAGTCCAGAGTAGGTAATAAAATCCATGGAGAAGAAATAAAAACTTTGAGGTTCGTCGATGACATTGTAATTCTGTCAGAGACAGCAAAGGACTTGGAAGAGCAGCTGAACGGAATGGACAGTGTCTTGAAAGGAGGATATAAGATGAACATCAACAAAAGCAAAATGAGGATAATGGAATGTAGTCGAATTAAGTCAGGTGATGCTGAGGGAATTAGATTAGGAAATGAGACACTTAAAGTAGTAAAGGAATTTTGCTATTTGGGGAACAAAATAACTGATGATGGTCAAATTAGAGAGGATATAAAATGTAGAATGGCAATGGCAAGGAAAGCGCTTCTGAATAAGATAGATTTGTTAACATCGAGTATAGATTTAAGTGTCGGGAAGTCGTTTCTGAAAGTATTTGTATGGAGTGTAGCCTACATGGCGAAACGTGGACGATAAATAGTTTAGACAAGAAGAGAATAGAAGCTTTCGAAATGTGGTGCTACAGAAGAATGCTGAAGATTAGATGGGTAGATCAAATTACTAATGAGGAGGTATTGAATAGAATTGGGGAGAAGAGGAGCTTGTGGCACAACTTGATTAGAAGAAGGGATCGGTTGGTAGGACATGTTCTGAGACATCGAGGGATCACAAATTTAGTATTGGAGGGCAGCGTGGAGGGTAAAAATCGTAGAGGGAGACCAAGACATGAATACACTAAGCAGATTCAGAAGGATGTAGGCTGCAGTAGGTACTGGGAGATAAAGAAGCTTGCACAGGATAGAGTAGCATGGAGAGCTGCATCAAACCAATCTCAGGACTGAAGACCGCAACAACAATGTCCTCTTGGGTAGGCACCTGCCAGATTCGTTCTTCTTGCGAAGCGGACACTCGCTGAATTAGTTCTGCTTTCAATTGGTCGTAGCTGTTCGTACCCAGTGGGCTAATTATGATGTCTTGAACCTCAGCAGCGTACTGTTGATCTAGTTGGATGACCACTAGTATGAATTTTATGGCATCGACCGTGATACCTGCATAAAAAATTTGCTTCAACTTGCACAAACCAGAGGAATGGATTGCACGGCCAGAAGGGTGGTAGTGGCACCGCTAGATGTACCACACAAGTATTTGTTGGCTCTGTTGGATTCGCCACCATCTCAATTTCTTGCAAGGACTTCTCGCAAATTCTGTGTGCATGCAGGAGATTTTGACAGGGTCACCATCTTGTTGGTACCGGTTTGAATTATCGCGATTGACAGTTTAACATCTGCGTGTCTTTGTAGGCTGAATAAGGAAAGTAGGCTTGACTCAGCTTGATGTAACAATTTATTAACGAAGCCCTACTGGTAGAACAGACCATGATACACTGCAATCAATAACTCCTGTGAAGGTGTGAGAAATGTTGAGTACAGTAAATTATTCCGTATCTAACACTTGGATTCATGCTTCTTGTCAAGGAGTAGGATGTGGAACAGAAATCAACAATCAAAGAGTAAATGACAACAAATGTCGCTTGCGTATAGCGTCTATTGCGTGTAGCGGGAAAGTTTCGTGGTACTGTACTTGCAAAAACCGACACATGTCATGACGCTGGATGATGACAGAAGATACCACAGTCAACATAATTCATTCTCATCCTCTCCTTCAATGATGAAATATTTTAGTGATCCAATACTTACAGCCATCATACTGCAAATGATATTGTAATATTTCCTGTATTAGTGATGGAGGAATGTAATACATATATTTATATTTAAACTTACATTTCTCCATGACTAATACAGGTAATATTACAATATCATTTTTCAACATGATACCTATAAGTATTTGCAGCAATTATGATGCTGCAATATATGGCATAATACACACTGCTTTGGAAACTAAGCACAGAAGGCCAAACTCATCACATTGCTGAAGGAGAGACTACAAGTTTACAAAAAAATCTATAATATATATATTGAACTTGAGAGGAAATTTACCTGTAATGACAACATTCGTCAAATTCATACATTAACTGAAATAATGCAAGGGAACATTGTCCTTATTCTGAAAGAACAGATCAGATGATTAGTTTACAAATAAAAAGCTGAAGTCAAATTACAATATGTGAAAAACAAGAACATTTTACTAATGCCAAGGACTGTTTAGAGTCCCCAAGACAGTTTATCAAAGATTGTGAATGCAGCAGAAAAATCAGTTTGGATGGGAACCCTATACAAAATGTTCAAATACATCACTGTGCTGCTATGCGTATGCATTCGTTCATTACAATACTTCACTAATAATATCCTGAAAAGTATCCATAGTAACAGCAATCATCACTCTGAACAAACATCACAATGTTGTTTGTCAGCATTCCATTGATGAACATTTGTATTTTATGTGTCCCTAGTTCCTGCGTACATGAGTGTGATTTGGGTCTTATCTCTAATGACTGGGCCTTTGGGCAGATTAAAAATGCAAGGATGTCTTCCCATCAATATCTCAGCAGAGTAGTGTTGTACAACTGAATAAAAAATAATGATGCTTATAACAGAAACCTATTGTAAATACATTATGTGAAGCATTGCCTCTTAGCTTGAATAGTTTATGCAGTATGATTCTCGGACTGACAAGCAGACGACGACTTCTGGAAATAATGATGTGGTACACTTGCCAGGAACCTTGAATTACACATGGGCATTAGTAATGAAGGGAGATGAGACTTGTTAGAACCTAAAACAGGGTGTATATGCAGACGAGGAAAAAAAATCACGGATTTTTCCTGGATTTCCCAGTTAAAAATACATTTTCTCTCAGATGAAAACACATTTTTCTGTGTTACGTGACAGTGTACTTTTCCTTGGAACTGTAAAACTTATCAGTCTTTGAGTGGTTGTGCTTTTATACACCAGTGTAGAATTTTCCCGCATTTTGGAAAAGGGAACTCAGGGTAAAAAGCATGTTTTGGAAAAATGTTTGATGTGCGGCAACATGTTCACTGCATATTTTCGTATTACGAAAGTATAAATTTGAATTCCACCAAACACCACATGTTACTCTCCAAGGCATTGAAATCGAGATTGCAATGTGCTTTTGTAAGCCAGTCTTAGCTCATGTCACGTGATCTCACCATCCGATGACAGCGGATATTTAGAGCATAGGACACGTGATGTAATCGGCCAATAGCAGCATCACTGTTAAGTAGTGCGAACACACAAATAGAAAAAGTTAACAGTTTAAATTAATAAACACAGTGTTGCTACAAGAAAAGAAAAGCTTTCACATATAATATTGGTCTGGAAGGTTAATAAGCTGGAAGAGAACCAAAGCTTTCACATATAATGTTGATCTTTTTTGCGTTTGTTACATGTTAAGATACATCACACAAATGTGCCAGTAAAATATTTAACAACAATATAACTGACTTATTTTCTGGGCTCAAAATTATTCTAAATGGTTGTCTTCAAAGAGTTGATGTTTAAATGAGAGTCACATGATCTGTGATTTAAGAAATTCATCATACATTCGTGCACTTAGTTCATCTTCTGTAAAAGGGTATTTACTTTGAAAGTAATGCTTTTCAAACAACCATTCACAATATTTTCCCACGACCAGTTAGAAATAGGTTCATTTCAGCAATTGCCAGAGAGCGCCAGATAACAGGTGCCACTGCGCTTGCGATGACGCAGCCCTTATGTTCATATGTGTAAAACATTAAAAGGTTTTACATTATGTCATAAAAGAAACAAGACATTAGAGGATACTTTAAGAGCATCAGAATTTCATGAACCATACTAAAACACATTGTTTGGCTTGAAGTGCACATTCGTATGTCCAGATTTGGATATAAATTTTCTTGGAGTAGCAGTACTGTATTATCTCATGTTTGGTTCTTTATTACTGAAATACCATGCATGCCGGAAGATGAAAACGTGCACCTGAAATGCAGCAAACTGTTAAAGCTAGCCAATAGTGTGGACTTAAACATTTCATTTCAAATAAATTGACTGCCTCAGCGGAAAAGATTTATTAAAAGCCAAATTTCTTTAGCAAACCGACAATAATAACTTCATTGTTCTGCCAGGTGATTAATGCTTGACTGTCACAAAGGTCCAAATAAAATAAAATCTGAAACTAATAACATGTTTTAGCCTTCCATAATTATATGAATGTATTTTAATTGACTTGATAGCCTCCGGCCAAAGAAATCCGTTTTGTTTTCATTTGGCATGAGAGCAATAAATGAAGAGGAAACAGCAAAATCACTAAACATAAGCATGGGTCACATGGAGACTACCCACCTCCCGACCTAGAGCTCAGACCGCTCTGTGCATCAGCATTGGATCTACGATATTTCCGAACCAGGGCAATATTAGATAGTGCACACCCCCCCCCCCCCTCCCCCCACCATCTATCGAGTGCTTGAGGTAGGACACCAGAAATTAAAAAAAAAATCGACTTTTCAAAAATATGTTAATTTTGTAGTGCACATCTTTCTGAAGATATACTTATATGGATATGGTGTCTGTTCTTTCAGTCATGTCTGTTCTTTCAGTCATTGATGACCAGCAGCCATCTAGAACAAAATTAGAATTATATTAATACCTTCAGCTACTAACGGGCATTGATATATATCAACGGGGACAGGTGACAATGTGTGCTCCGACTGAGACTCGAACCTGGGATCTCCTGCTTACATGGCAGATGCTCTATCCATCTGAGCCACCAAGGGCACGGAGGATAGTGCGACTGCAGGGACTATCTCACGCATGCCTCCCACGAGACCCACATTCTCACCTTGTATGTCTACACACTACATTCATAGGGTCCCACCCCAACACACTCATTACTCGTGGAAGACATTCTTACCAAGTCCTGTAAGAGTTTGGGGAATATGTGTGCATCCGCACAGAAGAAGGAGGTCATGGCCGGTATTGCCAGAACTATATACTTATATGGATATGGTGTCTGTTCTTTCAGACAAGGCTTCTCTTCTGGTGTCTTGTTGTCTGTGTTCTTTTCTTTACTAGGTCTTATACTGACTTTTCAGCTGCAGAGACTATTTTTCTCAGGATGTCTTGAGTAAAATTTCATGTCTTGAAGCCCATTCTTTCTAATACCTTCCTCCTCCCAACGTTCCCATCATTAAATACAATAACTGCATCATAAGTTGCAATTCTGACAACTGTAGCAGATGCAAATTCAGATGCATCGTTTCCATATGAGTGAATTTAGAGACTCATTTGGATTTTGGGTTTTGCCATGAACACACTTTTTGAGAAGTGGAGAATTGGCCAGAAACCTGTAAGTGGGCTTGACAAGATCCAGAATACAAGTTGGAAACCTCTCCTTGTGAATGTAGGTGTTGTTATCCCTCTGAGCTTGTAGATATTTGCACTAGCTAATGTGGCACCGATGAATAGGGTGTTCATCTGTTGACAACACGTGGAAATATGTAGCCCATACTGCACTTTTCATGTCATTTACACTGGGTAGGTTCTGTCATAGCCTTGCCATAATACACTTGAAGAGAGTCTATCAGCTTCTTTGTGAGTCTGTTGTGTCCGCCAATGTTCTTTCCATGTTCAAACTTTTTGCTCTTCGTGTCACTGACAAGTTTCCTCAATCTTGAGCCCATTCTCTTCTGGATGTGACCTATGCATTCAAGTTTCACAACTGAAAGTTCTTCATAAGGTTTGCTTTCATTCACAGACTTCAATGCACTGGAGTCACCATCCCCAAGATATTTCACATATCTGACAACACGTTCCTTGACAGATCTCTTAAAAATAATTTGCACACCAGCTCCTTCCATTCCACCACTAGAACCAGAAAATGTTTTGCTGCAGTTATATCCTTTTACATCTTCTTCACATTCTCTACTAAGTGCACAGTTATGGCAGAATTTGTTCATAACTTGAACATCTAGTACCTTCCCTGTGTCAATACCTATGATACTTGGCACATCATATAAAGACTTATGCCCTCTTTTCATGAATGTACCATCACGTGACACAACAAGATCTGTTCTAACATGACCAGAATCATTCTCATCTAATGCGCCATTGTCTGCAAAAGCTTCTACTGTAGCTGCTATCATACTGTCCTCACACATGTCAGAAATTATGTTTTCCAGTACACAGTTTATTTGTGTAAATCTCAGACATGGCACTGGCATATTCATTATTCCATACAATAAATTTCCCCCTTCTCTCCCAACTCCAATGCACCTCAATCCATAGGTAAACCTCATATTAGCTTCATTGTACCAGTTTTTACATTTAGAAGTTTTGAATGAGATATCAGCATCGCACTTTTTGCACACAATATGCAGACTGGCTGCCAAGCCTACTCCCTTACTGTCATCTGTAATCTGAATGTTATCACTACCACGCGTCTTACAAACACAAGAAAATTTCACTGCTGCAGTCAATAATTCAAGGTCAATTCACCACTGTAGTATGCACCATTCACCTCACCAGTTTTTCGTTTGGAGCTGCTAGGAGACAAGTTCACATTTTCAGCAGATGTTCTTACTTCGGACGTAGCCTCATTGCAGTTTTGTCATTGTTTCTCATGTCTTCCATCCACTAACTTATTCAAACACAGTTTATCCAGTGTTTTATACACTCTTTGTGATCGTGGCATAACTGAATGAAGAAAGAATCGAACACTTGTATAAATCTCCGTCAATATCACAAGGCAAAAAAAGAACTGCTTCGTCATAAACAATGCTCCTAGTTTGTTATTGTTTATAAGATATGGAACTGAGTCAAAGATGATCTATAAAACCAAAGAGTATGCATCACGGCTTTCTAGATATACCCAGCACATATTTGGTTGAAAGTAATACACAGAATCGTTGTTCAATGAGCTGGTATTGAAGTGCTGCTTCAAACCATGGTTATGGCAGAGAGGCTGCGTCACACTTTAAATTAATTTTCAGACACTTCGGATGCGATTTCAGAATTGAAACTTTGGGAACTTATTGCCCATGAGTTGTACTAACAAATAAAAAATAAATCGAAAGTTGACATTTTTGGTCAATTTCATCAATGTCCCCCCTTAATGACCTTTTGTCTGTTAAATTTCCAGATGCTAAGCTTGTTTTGTTTGCAGATGATACAAACACTGCAATATGTAGCAACTCAAAGTACAGATCTAGAAATAGCTGCTAATCAAATTTTCACTGAAATTATTAAATGGTTTAGAGTTAATTCACTGTCATTAAAATTTGAAAAAACCCACTATATGCAGTTCAGAACCTGTAAGAGTCTTCCTTCCATCATGTGTATAACATATGAAGACATGCAGATCGAAGAGGTTGATAGTGTTAAATTTCTGGGATCACAACTTGATAATAAATTCAGTTGGGAAGGGCATACCACAGAATTGCTGAAGCGCCTAAATAAGTCTGTATTTGCGGTGAGAATGATTTCAGATGTAGGAGATATAAATATCCAAAAAATTGCTTCTTTGCTTACTTTCATTCTATCATATCATACGGGATCATATTCTAGGGTAACTCATCAAACTAAGCAAAAGTTTTTAGCATGCAAAATCATCTAATAAGACTCATTTATGGTGTAAATTCAAGAACATAATGTAGAATCCTTTTTAAGGAGCTCTGCATGCTAACCACTGCTTCTCAGTAAGTTTATTCCTTAATGAAATTTGTTGCAAGTAATATATCTATATTTCCATCCAGTAGCTCCGTACATAGTATCAATACTAGGAGCATTCTACATAAAGACCTAAGATCACTTACTTTGGTCCAAAAAGGGGTCCAATATTCAGGAACACATATTTGCAATAAATTTTGAGCAACCACTAAAAACTTGGTTTCAGATAAAACACAGTTTCAACAGAGTTTGAAAGACATTTTGATAGGCAACTCCTTGTACTCTATAGATGAATATCTTAAATAGGACTATTAGACTAGCTTAAGTAAAAAGTCTGGCGGTTTTCAGTTTTGACAGCACTTAATGACAAGTCAAGATTAGGTATTGTTGTGTGTGATAAATTTATTAAAGGCGTATTAATTCTGTAAATATTAGCAGTTCCAGTTTACTGTACTGTATTTACCTAGTTTGACGATCTCCTGACAAATGATCAGGGTAGTAAGTTGGTTGGTTGGTTTGGGGAAGGAGACCAGACAGCGTGGTCATCGGTCTCATCGGATTAGGGAAGGATTGGGAAGGAAGTCGGCCGTGCCCTTTCAGAGTAACCATCCCGGCATTTGCCTGGAGTGATTTAGGGAAATCACAGAAAACCTAAATCAGGATGGCCGGATGCGGGATTGAACCGTCGTCCTCCCGAATGCGAGTCCAGTGTAGGGTAGTAAGTATTATATTCAAATGCTTTATACTATATGTTACACTTTCTCACATGAAAGAATCTGACATGGAGAATCATCTCATGTTGGGTCTACAGAATGAAAACTGAATCTAAATCTAATCTAATCTACTCTCATCTCAAATGACCACCAGTTACTTAATTGTTAAGTACATTTGGAAATATGAGATTCACAATAAGTTACGATTTAGACTCCAGATGATTCTCTCAATTGAACACAACATCTCCATGTTGAATGATGGCTAAAATACTAAATTATGTCTTACACACACACACACACACACACACACACACACACACACACACACACAACACATGTGTGTGTGTGTGTGTGTGTTTGCTGCATGTCAGTAAACATTAACTGGGAAGTGAGTGATTGCACATGCTGAAAGCCAGTTTGAGTCTCTGACTTAAGATGTGTGTGTGTTATTTGCAGTTTCATTTTTGTGATATGTAATAGGAGTCAGCCTAAACAAATGCCAATCATGACATCTTTCATGTGACACCCAGTGCTGAAGAAAGGTGTCAGTCTGCTTTCCATTACAAACAAAATGGTTTTTAAAATGGAATTCTACAGACCTTCCCAATACAATGGTCTCAAATTAGTCTAGTGTGATATTCATTTCATTGATATGTATTAATAACAACAATAAACCATGAAGAATAACCAGCCTTCCAGCAGTGACAGAACCAACCTGGCATGTGCTGGTTGCTACGGCCATGCATAGGTGCTGCTGTAGTACTGGCTATTCTTCATGTTTTACCATCTCGGTTAGTACCAGTGTGCGATTTTCAGGGGGGGATGGGGGGGATTTCCCCCCCTCTGCATCAGACCATCCCCTCCTCTGGCTTTAGTTTATGTATCCCAACCTGGGATGTTTATTTCCCACGCACTGGAGTAAAACTTTACATAAAATGTAAATTTGTGGAGCTGAACACTGAAAGTTTTTAATAAGTCTTACTATTAACACTATTAATATGTTTCAGTTTTCTATCATCAGAATAAGTACAACTGTTCACAAATGTGCTTCTACGTTTTGAATTCCCCTCGTATATCTGTACCTGCATGTAGATGATTTTGTAAATAAGCTTTACCTATAATGTACTTTTAAAGATATAACAAGGGATGGCTTTTCTGATAATGCATACGTGTCAATAGTGAGTTTCGGCATTAACATTTATTTATAAATAGCTGTTTAACCATGCATAACACCACGGTCCAAGCTAGTAACATATATAATTCTACTAACCCCCTAAGACATCCCCCCCACTGGTAGAAGCACAAATCGCACCCTGGTTAGTACATATCGTTAAAATGAATATCACATTAGAATAAGTTGGGACCTTGTGTGTGTGTGTGTGTGTGTGTGTGTGTGTGTTCACTCACTCACTCACTCACTCACTCTCTCTATCTATCTCAGAATGCCATCAATGGTGTTCACATGTTCAACACAGTCTCAGGCATTTGTGGTTAATGAAACAGCCTATGTGCCACCACCCCATCTCACAGCATATGACAATAAACCACTGACACAGACATTTTCACATAGGGTTCCGGAGCTGAGACAACACTGTGGATTGAGCTGCAAACAGAGTGCAAGACAACTATCATCCAATGTTGTAGTCACATTACATTTCTGACTAATTGCTTGTTACTGAATACAAACATCATCTATCCACCAGTCCCACACATGCATCACTGTCAAATGAGCATAACCTGTATAACTGAATATCATGTTACAAGAAACCAATTTCCTGGAGGCTGATTATTTTATCTTGTCCAAACTTGTTACCACACCTGTATTGACACTTATTCAAAAGAAGCTGGACTGAAATGCAAGATAATTTTTTCCACAGTATTATCATCATGA
Organism: Schistocerca nitens; assembly: GCF_023898315.1. Classification (NCBI taxonomy): domain Eukaryota; kingdom Metazoa; phylum Arthropoda; class Insecta; order Orthoptera; family Acrididae; genus Schistocerca; species Schistocerca nitens. The sequence continues at coordinate 373,287,050 of NC_064614.1, read as the reverse complement.
ACCAAAAATGAAATGGATGCCTGAACAGGGGAAATAGTCATCCACCAATCAAGACTAAAACACAACTCATTCAGGAAGATACTGCTTAGTTTGTTTTATGATTGTCACAGCATTTCCATAAGATGTATGGAGTCCAGAATTTTCCTGTGAAATGTTATCAAGATACTCTAAAAATCTGCTTCCAGATATGAAGCAATAGAGGCAAGGAATTATAGTGGAAAATTTCCAATCCTTCCAATAATCAGACAACTGTTACATCTGTTTCCATCCATATTACTATATCCTATATCTTAACTGAAGGCAGCATCTCTCTACTTAGGCTGTACTTATTTAAACCATTTCTTTTGTTATCTAACTAGTTTTGGCATTTACAACCCATTGTCAAGTGTTTAGTTCAAACAACAAATGAAAGTGGTAGCATATTTAGAAGTGCTTCCATTTATGTTAATTTACAAATTATACTAGAATATGAGTTTTACAGATACAGGTGCACTTAAGTGCACCATGAAAAGTACAATTTGTAAATGAAATTGAACCACAGCACATGATACGAATACAATGCCACTTTCATGTGCAAGACACCTTCTTCAAGCTAAATACTCAACAAGGACTTAAAAACCTGGGACTAGTCATGTATCAAAGTAAAGCAAAGCAAGCAAACAAGGCTACGTGTGCTGGCCCAGACAGGCCTCTCCAGATCAACTGCTGCCATGTCATCCTATGCCAGTGGATCATTTGGATGCAGTATGGAGGGGCATGGGTTCAGAACACAGCTCTTCTGGGCATTGTTGGCCTTCTTGAGCTTCAAGCCACCATTTCTCACTCACATAGCTACTCTGTTGGCACCATGAGGCTCAGTGCACCCTGTTCATGTCTTACCACTGAGGAAAAATCCATGGCAGTACCGGTAATCATACACGGACCTTCCACACAGCAGTCAGACACACTGACCACTAAGCTACAGTGGCAGAATGTGTAACAAAGAAGAGGTCCAAATAAATACAGCCTATGTGGACAAATGATGGCTCATTTAATAATTTAATGAGTATGGTGACCATTACAAAAAGATCGTACCCCACTAGTGATACCCCCAAACAAGACACGCTTACTGACTGAATTACTGTTTCATCAGCAATAACATATAATATACAACTACAGTTCCCTATTAATTGTAAGAATATTAATATAATGGCTTTTTACTAGTCATTATCTTCACATATTAACTGTTATTATTTAAGATTAATTTTCAACTCTAATTTCTTGGACAGAAATTCTTTCCATCTTACATCTTACAAAAACTTACTCAACCTCTTCTATATTAAACAGCTTTTGCTTTATGTTTGTCTGCAAGCAAATGGCTGATAATGGCTACTACTGAAGCTAATGCACGTAGCACATGCAATGACTAGTAGCTAAAGATAAAAAACAGCATCAACTTCCTCCAGGCAGCAGCATTTCTTCCTTTAATGGCTAGTGTGTGATATCTAAAAACAAAGGTGATGTGACTTACCATACGAAAGCACTGGCAGGTCAATAGACACACAAACAAACACAATCATACACACAAAATTCTAGCTTTCACAATCAACGGTTGCTTCATCAGGAAAGAGGGAAGGAGAGGGAAAGATGAAAGGATGTGGGTTTTAAGGGAGAGGGTAAGGAGTCATTCCAATCCTGGGAGCGGAAAGACTTACCTTAGGGGGAAAAAAGGACAGGTATACACTCGCACACACACACATATCCAACCACACATACACAGACACAAGCAGACATGCCCTGAAATTCAATTCCGTATATATATATATATATATATATATATATATATATATGGTGGGTGATTCAAATGATTAAAAAACATATTCTCTTTTCCGAACATGTAAACACACACAAAGGTGAAGGTAAGAGTGTGTAATGTACATATCACCCACCTTCATTTAGACAAACTAGGGGCCCTCCTGAATCACCTTTACATGAATCTGCACCACCATCCAAGTACCCTGCACAGAACATTGCATCTGTAATTTTTCTATCACCATATACAAATGGTGCTCGACATGTCTCCTGTGATAATATTGGAACCCACGATGCTCTTAGTAGCCGGGAATGCCCTGAAATGCAATTTCGTAAAGAAAAAACAAGTCAAATATCGATTGTGTGCATCTAATTCTTAAACTGGTAAAATGGTAAAAGAATTTAACTGTTGTATAGAAATATACCTGATTTAGGGCTTCTAACAGAGCCCCATCCAGATATTGTACAGTTAAGCCCAGAAGGATAAGCTGAATTTGGCTCTGGAAGACATACTGGTTGAACCATGTCTCCTAACAAAATTCCCCTTGATTTAAGTTTCAGCAAAGCAATATCACTGTTAAGACGTAAACCTTTATTAAATCCTTCAGGAATATAAATTTCATCAATTAGTGCTTCTTGTTCTGCCTCGTCAAAAACCTGCAACATTAAGTATACAATTTCTAAACTGCCAGTCATTACTCTGTAACTGTGGAGGTGATATCACAAAACAAAACTGAAATTGAACTGAGCTAATATATAATCTGAATAAATTAAGATAACATGCAATAGATGCTAAAATCCAAAAGAGCAATAATAAAATGCATTTTTCTAACAGAGTAGGCTCCCTGAACACTCAGGAAAAAGCTCAAACCCGTCTTGTAATTATAAGGATGAATAATTGATCATGGGTGATGGCTAGGCTCATTATTTACAGGAGCAACTTCTGAGATATTCAGAGACTGAACTGGATCAAAATTTGGACTGATCTACATACCTCTGTGTCATAGTCACCAACTCGAACAAAGTATGCTACCTTCATAAAATCTTGAAGACAATGTGCAGCTGTCAAGATGTGTAGAGGGGAGATTATTACAGCGCCACACCAGTGAACTGATTTCATACTTGTGCGGACTCGTATACTTGCCTAAGATAAGAAATCACTACATTAATCAATAAAGAGAATAATTTAATGCATCACAATGTTAAGTACGAATAAATAGAAAATATTAATGATCTTTTATAATACAAATAACTAGATCTACATCCACTGAGAGCCTACATGACTGACAGTTGAAAAATTGAGTGTATCCTGAGATGAAAGATTTTAATGTGATGGTGGCTAGACATTATATGCACATTGTGCATTCACTGCTGTTATTAATCTTATTAAGAGTGAGATAAATGATAAAGTACCACCACAGTGACAACATCTGTACATTCAGCCACTACTATGGGATCCCATTTACTTAAGTTCTGTCTTGTAGTGACTGTCTGAGGTTGCCAACACCAACTGATGACCACTACCTAGGTAACCTGATCAGAATGTAACAGGATTGTGCACTGTGTTTTAAGAGGTAAATGGGAGGGCTGTGTTGACCCATTCTGTACTCCCATCATGTCTAAGCTCACACATATTTACAGACACGCACATGGTGCAACCCTCTCTCTCTCTCTCTCTCTCTCTCACTCACTCACTCACTCACTCACTCTCTCTTTGTCTCTCCATAACGACGAAGGTAAAATTCCCTAGCTTATGAATCTGTACATCAAAAGAAATATATAGTTACTTGTGAGACATCAAAAAGTCCATATTTTTTAATTACTTGACATTATTTTTAGCGATGTAAATCTTAGTTACTCTGTTTGCACTACTGCAATAGCACACTTACCTGCCAAGGATATGAACCTTTTTTCACAACAGAGCCAGTCAGTACTCTTGCCTCTGAAATTATGGCATCCACATAATTATTTATTCCTCTCATGCCACATTCGGTAGGTAGTATTTGTTCAGCAGTTGTTGTATATGTAATAGTAGTATTTTTTGAAGCCTATAAAATAGCAATTCAATGTGAAAATAATAAGAAACATAAAAATTAAAATTCGTTATCAAATTAATTTTTTCAAGATGCTACTAAAATGCATGAAAGCACTGACATTTGACAACATACTCAAAAATCGATAAAAAAGACAGAAAAAACTACTCACATGCACACACACGCACACACACACACACTCTCTCTCTCTCTCTCTCTCTCTCTCTCTCTCACACACACACACACACACACACACACACACACAGACATGAAAATTTGTACGTTGAACTGGAACCAGAGCAGCTGCAGAAAAATGTAAACATCAATGTTGGAGGGTTATGTATAATGGTGGGATGAGGCTTAAAGCACACAATATGCTATTGATGCTCCCACTAATTTGTGCCCTGTGATACATGAGAAACGCTAAAATATACAATGCAAAGCAGTAAATGATTTCAGAATGAGATTTTCACTCTGCAGCGGAGTGTGCGCTGATATGAAACTTCCTGGCAGATTAAAACTGTGTGTTGGACCAAGACTCGAACTCGAGACCTTTGCCTTTCACGGGCAAGTGCTCTACCAACTGAGCTACCCAAGCACAACTCACGCCCCTTCCTCACAGCTTCACTTCTGCCAGTACCTCGTCTCCTACCTTCCAAATTTCACAGAAGGTCTCCTGCGAACCTTGCAAAACTAGCACTCCTGGAAGAGAGAGGTACTGACAGAAGTGAAGCTGTGAGGACGGGGCATGAGTCATGCTTGGGTAGCTCAGATGGTAGAGCACTTGCTGCGAAAGGCAAAGGTCCCGAGTTTGAGTCTCGGTCTGGCACAGAGTTTTAATCTGCCAGGAAGTTTCAGTAAATGGTTTGTCTCTAATGCACATTTAGAGACTTTTTATGTGATACATCAATGATCTGTTAAATACATGGGTAAAGCTGATGATTTTTCTAATTCTTTGTATTTATCTGTGTTGCCCATTTCTTGGCATCACAGTGTTATGCTTAAAATTTCTGTGCTAGCATTATACATATGCTACCAATGAAGAGTTGCCTCATTGAGTCTTCATTTGGCCAATGGATTAAATCATTAAGTCTACAAGATTATCCAATAGATACAGGATAGTTCAGTTTTATTACAATAAGATAAATAAAAGTCTGTGGTAGAGGAAATATTTATAAAATTTACATGCATAATAAAAAATAAAATAACTGTAAGCTATAATATACAGAGTCGTCTGATTTTCAACATGCCTATCCTTAAATATTATACATAAGTGATATACAGGCAAATAAAACTTATGAATGTAAAACCTCAAAACTTTGTTTCTGGAAATTCTGCAACATAGAATAGGCAATGACGTAATAAATGTTTGTCTGGCTTTCATTTCTATTGTTGAAGTTTTGTTGGAAGATGTTTTTCTAAATCCTTGTATTTATCACTGCTGCCCATTTCTTGGCTTTAGAGAGTTATGTTGAAGATTTTTGTGGTAGTGGCATATGTGCTGTAGTGTGGACACAGTAAGAAGGCAGACATTAGCAAGTGACTTAAGACTACATGAGGAATGTGGAGCAGTGTGAAGGGACAAGCCCCATCTCCCTCTCAGAGGGCTGGTAGTCCACAACCTATTAAATGTTTTCACGAAAGTAAAACTAATACATGGTCATAGGGTTCACCATTCCCTTCTAAAATTTTGGGAGTCGCTGCCAAAGCCCACAATAGATCAAGATTAGTCTCTTCACTCATTTAAAAATAAGACATGAAAACAATAAGCAACAAACAGCTCTGAGCAAAGTTGAGTACACAAAGCATTTGGTAACGGCTACTCTGAAACTACTTGTTGAGGTGAGCAGAGTCATAATGAGGTATTTCAGGTTCAACCTCTACAGGTATATTATGCAATCAGTTCAAAACATTCTCACCTACAACTGATGCAACGTACCATAATGTCTGTATTATATTTCAGATTGCATGTTTTGATTCCTCTTCAGTATCATTGTGTGCCCTTATTTCATTGTGTGTCAAGATTTATAAGTAATTTTTGTTTCTTATCTAATAGGAATGGTGTTTATTGTGTAGGGTTTTAAGTTTTGGCCTATGCAACAGTGCAAATTATCTATATACATAGCTATACTGGGGGGGGGGGGGGGGGGGGTTCAAAGTTGGAGAAACATTTTGAACTATTTGAAAAGTATCCTATTGTACTCGTGTATATTTTGTAATGAAAGTATTTTAACTGCTTGTTTCTGTAACTGAAAGTGCCATTTGTAACAAAGCTTCCATTTGTCTGTAAATAAAAACCTTGCAGGGTGAGAAATTTAGTTATATACTTCTTGAAACAACAGCTCTTTGCTATTTTTCAACATAGTCACCATTTAAATTTAAGCATTGTTACAGAGTTTCACTAATTTACAAAACCCATCTTCATAAAATTCTGCCACCTGAATGCATAGCCAATCTTTCACAGCATTTTGAAGTGCTGTAATGCAAGTCATGTCTTCATGTGAACGAAGAGATGAAAATCACTTGGTGCCAAGTCTGGGATGTATGGGAGATGATTAAAAACATCATATTTGAATTGCTTCAAAATCTCTAGAGTTTTCTGGGCACAGTGACGATGAGCATTGTCATGCAAAATACAACACCAGATGTAAGCATATCACTAAGTCTGTTTTGAATGGCTCACTAAAGTTTTTGCAGAGTTTCACAGTAGACATCTGAAGTGACAGTCACACCACATTCCATAAATTCACCTAACGAAACTTCCTCACCATCCCAAAAAACTGTAGCCATAACCTTCCTCAATGACAAAGTTTATTGAGATTTCTTTGGCTTGCATGGAGAATTGTTATGGCAACCAAACCAAGAATTATTCTTAACAAAATCTTCTGTCAGTTCTTGGTAGTACAACATTATAATAAATGAAAAGAACCATTTTGATTTTGTTCTACAATATTACTTTTATTGTGTTAACTGGTTTTCGGCTTACAAGGCCATCTTCAGACGTTTACTGAGTATTGTCACCAAAGAAGTTACAATGTTTGCAAACAACATTGGAAGAGAAGTAACATGTCCAGACTGAGCAGAAACATACAGTAAGTAACATCTTTGACAGTGTGGAGATAATATAATGAAAAAGTAAAAAATTGAAAAGTAAATAAATAAAAATGGAGTAAATAAATAAAAATGGAGTAGACCGGAAAAACTTTAACACAGAATAGGAACAGCATGCCTACATAACAGTTTCTATTAATAAACAAAACTAATAAAATAAAATAAAGTTAGTACTTGACAAGGCTGCATCAGGAGGTATAAAACATGGAGAGTGATACACAAGCCAATTAAAAGAAGAAACAATTATCAGTGTAACTACAAAATGCATAAGGAACTTAAGCAATATCAATAAGATAAACAGAAATAAATAAATACAGGAAAGTGGAGGAGTCTGAGGGAACATACAATAAATGCAATCTTTGAGAGTGTGGTGGTACTCCATTTCAACATTAACATTATATTCAATACTATGGATAGGTAACAGTTTGCATTAAATAAATGAACAGAGTAAAATATAAACAATATTTGATGAAACAACTTACTGTATGATCCCACAAACGCCTCCATTTTCCTGTGTTTATTTATTTCTGTTTATCTTATTGATATTACTTAAGTTCTTTATGTATTCTGTAGTTACATTGATAATTGTTTCTTCTTTTAATTGGTTTGTGTTACACTTTAAAAAGTTTTTCCTGTTTATTCCATTTTTATTTATTTACTGTTCAAATTTTTTTTTTTAATTTTTCATTGCATTACGACCACACTGTCAAAGATGTTACTTACTGTATGTTTCAGCTCAGTCTAGACGTGTTACTCCTCTTCCAATGTTGTTTGCAAACATTGTAATTTCTTTGGTGACAATACTCAGTAAATGTCTGAAGATCACAATGTAAGCCAAAAACCAGTTAACATAATAAAAGTAATATTGTAAAACAAAAGCAAACTGGTACTTTTCCTTTATAATCAATTATTGTTTAATTCTGACATTTATATATGCCACTGAGGTTTTGCCATCAATCACATTTCTCTTCAAACAACCTTATCCCTCTGTGTCATAGTGTAAAAGGAAGTCTAAGGCAGAGCCCATTTGTTTGGTTTTGTGGACCTCTATGAGAAAACTTAGTACTCATTGAGCATAGGGCATTCAGTAGCCTAAGTTATCAGTGACAACCTCATGCAAAACTGTACAAGAAATTTGTGGAAACTGTTCAGAAAGTTCAGAGACGGTGAATCTTTGATTTACATGAGGTCTTTCACCAATTTTCTTGACAAGATCAGTGCTGACAGCAGTAGGCCTGTCTCTTCTCTCTACATCATGAATGTTTGTTCTACCACTTTTAGAAAAGTCAACCCATTGTTGAACAACAACTTCATCCATAATGTTAGGACCACGTACAGTACATAATGGATGATGAATGTCTGCTCCTGAAATGTTTTGTGCAGAAAAAATCTTACTACTGCCTTTGCATTCCACGGGATTTTTTATCACAGTACTCATAATTTGAGGTTATAACAACTGAATGCATGAAAGAATGAGGTTCATACTTTCACATCCATATGCTTAATGTATCATAGAACATGCAGATGTAACAATGGTGGTGCTCTGTGAACTAATACTAGTGCCACACTAGAAGATGGTTACTTTCCAAACCACCCTCATATTTCCCCACATCACAACAGATCTAAGTAGAGCATAACGCACTAGCTTTAAAGTGCCTTAATATGTTGTATCTCATACTAACCTCAGTAATAAACAAAGTTTGATAAGGTCCTTTGATAACGTGTGTATGCATTTTCCAGCTTAGTGTGTTACCGGTATGCAGTCCAAAAAAACCGAAGTACTTCTGTATTTAATGCAGTGAGATTATGTTTTGTGTAGAAACTCATTTACATAGATTTTTGAGCTATTATATGTAAACCATCTGCCCATAATAAGTTTGTAGGTGAGAAGTATTTGCTTGCACTATTTCTTGTAATGCACCTTCATCACTAGTTGTCAGTATACTTGTGTTGCCCGCAGAGAGCACTTCAGAAATGTACTCTGGGCGGTCATTTGTTAACAATATAAGGAGAAAATAATTAAGAGCCCTGGTGAACATCTTAGATTGTACTCAGTGTGTTTGATGAGCACTTCATAACTTTTGTAGAGCTCCAGACTTCAACAAACTGTCTTGTAACACTTAGCTAGGTCCTGAGCCAGCAGTTTCAGCTTCACATCACCCAATTAAAGTTGAGAATTTGTCAAGAAATTAAATGGGTCCAGTCAAACATTTGTGAGGGGTGCAGTAGTCTTCCTACTCATTCACACTAACTTACATTTTTCCACACTTAGTGCGAGCTGCCGCTCACCACATCAATTGGGAATTTTGTCTAAGTCATCTTGTATCTTCCTACAGTCACTTAACTTCATCATCTTACCATACACCACAGCATCATCTGCAAACAATTGCAGATTGCTGCCCACACTGTTCACCAAATCATTTATATATATGGAGAACAATAGTGGTCCTACCGCACTTCCCTGGGACATTCCTGATGAAACCCTTGTTTTTGATAAACAATCGCCATTGAGGACAACATACTGGGTTCTATTATTTAAGAAGTCTTTGAGCCACTCATATTTCTGTGAACGTATTACATTTGCTTGTACTTCATGTACTGGAATGCAGTGGTGGGTGAAGGAAGAGATGAAAATACAGTAGGAAAATTTGGATTAGGTATAAGAAATGAGGGAGGTGAACGACTAATTAGTTTCTGTAAAGAAAATTCATTAGCAGTGGGTAACACATTATTTGAACACCACAAAAGGAGATGTTAGACATGGACATCAAATTTGAGTAGGGAAAGGTATCAACTGACTACATCCTGATACAAAAAAGGTTTAGCAACTGTTTGAAGAATGCCAAAGCTTATCCAGCAGCAGATATAAATTCAGACCACAACCTAGTAGTGGGAGAAATACAAGTGAAGTTGAAAAAAGTCTGGAGAGATAGAGCAAAGGAAAGACTAAAAATAGAAGGACCCAAAGAGGTAGGAAAGACATCAGATTTTGAGAATAGATTTATGGATAAATGGGAAAGAGGTAGTGTTGATGAAAGTGTTAATGACAAATGGATGAAAATGAGGGAAGGACTCATGGACTCTGCCAAAGAAGCACTTGGAATTAGAGTATCCCAAAGTACTAGGAAAGAATGGATAACAGAAAACATGTTGAAAAAGATGGAAGAGCAGAGAAAGTGGAAAAATGTAGAAACTGAAGAAGGCAAAAAGAGGTACACGAAACTGAATAATGAATTAAGAAGAGAAACTGGAGAAGCAAGGAAAAAATGGATGAAACAGAAATGTAACAAAATAGAGAAAATGGAGAAAGAGGGAAAGTATGAAATGATGTATAGACTGGCTAGTGAGATAGTTTTTGAACGTAAAAGAAAGAGGAATAACATGGAAATATAAAGAGCGAATGATACTCTAGCAGAAGAACCACAGGAGGTTTTGAACAGATGGCAAGAACATACTGAATGTATGTATAAGGGGGATGAAATACAAAGTGAAATCAAGGTTGAAGAGGAGCAATAGGTGTCGGAAGATGGAAAGGGATTCACCATCTTGGAAGCAGAAGTAGAAAAGGCACTGAAGGAGATGAAAAATAGGAAGGCATGTGGAATTGATGAGTTTCCAGCAGAACTGTTGAAGACTCTGGGAATTAGTGAAGTTAATTGGCATGAGGAACAAGACTTCTGGTCAGGTGAATACAGGGTTATAAATACAAAATCAAATAGGGGTAACGCAGGAGTAAATTTAATAATGAATAAAAAAAGTAGGAATGTGGGTAAGCTACTACAAACAGCATAGTGAACGCATTATTGTGGCCAAGATAGATACGAAGCCCACGCCTACCACCATAGTACAAGTTTATATGCCGACTAGCTCCGCAGGTGACGAAGAGATTGATTAAATGTATGATGAGATAAAAGAAATTATTCAGATAGTGAAGGGAGGCGAAAATTTAATAGTCATGTGTGACTGGAATTCGATAGTAGGAAAAGGAAGAGAAGGAAACCTAGTAGGTTAACATGGAATGTGGGTAAGGAATGAAAGAGGAAGCTGCCTGGTAGAATTTTGCACAGAGCATAACTTAACCATAGCTAACACTTGGTTCAAGAATCATAAAAGAAGGTTGAAATCAAACAATGGAAAATCCAGGATGGAATGTAACAATACCAGAGAAGAAAAGTTGCTACTCACCATATAGCGGAGATGCTGAGTTGCTATAGGCACAATAAAAAGATTCACACAATTAAAGCTTTCAGCCATTAATGCCTTTGACAGCAGTAGACACACATACACACAAGCACACGCACACGCACACACACACACACACACACACACACACACACACACACACACACACACTCAAATAAACGCAACTTGCACACATGTCTGCAGTCTTAGAGAGCTGACACCACACTGCGAACAGCAGCACCAGTGCATGAGGAGAGTGGTGACTGGGTGGGGGTAAGGAGGAGGCTGGAGCAGGGAGGGGGAGGGACAGTATGGTAGGTGTGACGGACAGTCAAGTGTTTCAGTTTAGACAGAGGGCAGGAGAGAAGGTGTGGAGGGGGCAGGGGGTAAGTAGCGGAAAGGAGAGAAATAAAAGATAAAAGACTGGGTGTGGCGGTGAAATGACAGCTGTGTAGTGCTGGAACAGTGAGGGGGCTGGATGGGTGAGGACAGTGACTAACGAAGGTTGAGGCCAGGAGGGTTACGGGAACGTAGGAGGTACTGTAGGGAAAGTTCCCACCTGCGCAATTCAGAAAAACTGGTGTTGGTGTGAAGGATCCCTATCGCACAGGCTGTGAAGCAGTCATTAAGATGAGGGATATCATGTTTGGCAGCGTGTTCAGCAACAGCAACACTTGTGTCTTGGCCACAGTTTGTTGGTGGCCATTCATGCGGACAGACAGCTTGTTGGTTATCATGCTTACATAGAATGCAGCACAGAGGTTGCAGCTTAACTTGTGAATCACATGACACAAAAAAGTTTTGTGTAGAGAAACATATAGAAGCATGTGCCTGTGAGCTTAAATTAAATAAAGGCACATTTATAATTGTAACTGTATATAGGTCCCCATCAGGAAATTTTCATCTATTTCTGAAAAATTTGGACTCCTTGTTGTGCTATCTGTCAGACAGGGGGAAGCAAATTATTATTTGTGGGGACTTCAATGTAGATTCTCTGAAAGAGGGTAATAGGAAAAATGACCTTGAAGTATTACTCGGTTCTTTCAATTTGACACCCGTTATTGATTTTCCTACTCGGGTGGTAAAGGATAGCAGCTCACTGATAGATAACTTCTTTATAGACCAAGATAAGTTTAACCAGATAAATGCTCAGCCTGTTGAGAATGGTCTTTCTGATCATGGTGCACAGCTAGTTACAATATATGACATAGCTCCATTCAGCAATACTAAACAGTCCTCCAAAGTAGTACGTTCAGTCAACGATTTAACAATTGCAAATTTCAGGGAAAGCCTACAGCAGTTAGACTGGGATGAGGTGTACCGTGAACCTGATGCCAATTTAAAATATAATTTATTTCATGACATTTTTGTAAATGCATTTGAAAACTGCTTCCCCAAGAAAATAGTTACATATACTCGTAAGAAATCTTGTAACAAACCATGGCTTACTAGGGGTATAAAAATATCTTGTAACCGGAAAAGGGAAATGTATCTGACAGCAAGAAAGAGTAGTGACCCAGAAACTATCAAAAATTATAAAAACTACTGTGTTATATTAAGAAAAGTTATTAAAAAATCCAGGAGTATGTGTATCATGTCTGAAATCAGCTACTCTGATAATAAAATTAAAACAATTTGGAATATTATTAAAAGAGAAACAGGTCAACCAAGAGCAGAGGAAGACAGCATTACCATCAAATTGAATGAAAACTTTACGAACAAAAAGTCAGAAGTTGAAAATATTTTTAATAATCATTTTCTAAATGTTGTGGATATAGTAGGATCCAGGTGTTCATTAGAAGATGCTAGGCTGTTAATGGAAGAGGCCATACCTATGCAATTTGATACAATTGAAATCTCACCCACTTCTCCCTCTGAAATTAGGAAAATAATAAACTTGCTTAAAAGCAAAAACTCACATGGAATTGATGGCATTTCCAGCAAAATACTAAAAGCTTGTTCTCAACAGATAAGTAAGATTCTCAGCCACCTGTGTAATAGCTCTCTGGAACAGGGCATTTTCCCTGATAGACTGAAATATGCTATTGTTATACCTTTGCATAAAAAGGGGGATAGATCTGATGTCAACAATTACCGTCCAATCTCCCTTTTAACAGCTTTATCCAAAATTTTTGAGAAAGTAATGTATTCAAGAGTAGCTTCACATATCTGTAAAAATGAAGTACTAACAAAATGTCAGTTTGGTTTCCAGAAAGGTTTTTCAACAGAAAATGCCATATATGCTTTCACCAGTCAAATTTTGAATGATCTGAATAACCGAACACCACCCATTGGGATTTTTTGTGATCTCTCAAAGGCTTTTGATTGTGTAAATCATGAAATTCTGCTAGACAAGCTCAAGTATTGTGGCATGAGTGGGACAGTGCACAAATGGTTTAATTCGTACTTAACTGGAAGAGTGCAGAAAGTAGAAATAAGTAGTTCTCATAACATGCAAAGATCAGCACATTCCTCAAACTGGGGAACTATCAAGAATGGGGTTCCACAAGGGTCAGTCTTGGGTCCTTTGTTGTTCTTATTATATATTAATGACTTGCCATTCTATATTCATGAAGAGGCAAAGTTAGTTCTCTTTGCTGATGATACAAGTATAGTAATCACACCTGACAAACAAGAATTAACTGATGAAATTATCAATACTGTTTTTCAGAAAATTACTAAGTGGTTCCTTGTAAACGGACTCTCACTGAATTTTGATAAGACACAGTACATACAGTTCCGTACAGTGAATGGTATGATGCCATTAATAAATATAGACCTTAATCAGAAGCATATAGCTAAGGTAGAATATTGCAAATTTTTAGGTGTGTCCATTGATGAGAGATTAAATTGGAAGAAACACATTGATGATCTGCTGAAACATTTGAGTTCAGCTACTTATGCAATAAGGGTCATTGCAAATTTTGGTGATAAACATCTTAGTAAATTAGCTTACTACGCCTATTTTCACTCATTGCTTTCATATGGCATCATATTTTGGGGTAATTCATCACTGAGGAATAAAGTATTTATTGCACAAAAGCGTGTAATCAGAATAATAGCTGGAGTCCACCCAATATCATCCTGCAGACATTTATTTAAGGATCTAGGGATATTCACAGTAGCTTCTCAGTATATATACTCTCTTATGAAATTTGTTATTAACAACCAAACCCAATTCAAAAGTAATAGCAGTGTGCATAACTACAATACTAGGAGAAAGGATGATCTTCACTATTCAAGATTAAATCTAACTTTGGCACAGAAAGGGGTGAATTATACTGGCACTAAAGTCTTTGGTCACTTACCAAATAGTATCAAAAGTCTGACAGATAACAACAAGTATTTAAGAAGAAATTAAAAGAATTTCTGAATGACAACTCCTTCTACTCCATAGAGGAATTTTTAGATATAAATTAAGAAAAAAAAAATATTAAAAATATTAAAAAAATAAAAATAAAAAATAAAGAAAAACGTAAAAACACAATAAAATAAAGTTGTTATATTAGCTTAAGTATGTTGTTAAATTAACCTAATTATGTCATGTATTGGAAAATTCGACTCGTTCCACATCATTACGAAATATCGTATTCATGATCCATGGAACTAGTATTAATCTAATCTAATCTGGTTTCACAGGTATCCCTGCCTTTGATGGGATAGGTGATGTTAGTGACCGGACTGGAGTAGGTGGTGGTAGGAGGATGTGAGGGACAGGTCTTGTATCTAGGTCTATTGCAGGGGTATGAGCCATGAGGTAAGGGATTGGGAGCAGGGATTGTGTAAGGATGAACGAGTATATTGTGTAGGTTTGGTGGACGGCGGGATACCACTGTTGGAGGGGTGGGAAGGATAGTGGGCAGGACATTTCTCATTTCAGGGCACAACAAGGGGTAATTGAAACCCTGGTGGAGAATGTAATACAGTTGCTCCAGTCACGGATGGTACTGAGTTACGAGGGGAATGCTCCACTGTGGCTGGACTGTGGGACTTTGGGAGGTGGTGGAGACTGGAAAGACAAGGCACGGAAGATTTGTTTTTGTACAAGGATGGGAGGATAATTACGGTCAGTGAAGGCTTCAGTGAGACCCTCGGTATATTTTGAGAGGGACTGATTGTCACTGCAGATGCGATGACCACGAGTGGTTAGGCTGTACGGAAGGGACTTCTTGGTATGGAATGGGTGGCAGCTGTCAAAGTGGAGGTATTGCTGGTGGTTAGTAGGTTTGATATGAACGGAGGTACTGATGTAGCCATCTCTGAGGTGAAGGTTGTATACATGGAAGAAGCCTGGAGATACTGAAAGGTTTCAGACAGATTATATAATGGTAAGACAGAGATTTAGGAACCAGGTTTTAAATTGTAAGGCTTTTCCAGGGGCAGATGTGGTCTCTGACCACAATCTATTGGTTATGAAATGTAGATTAAAACTTAAGAAATTGCAAAAAGGTGGGAATTTAAGGAGATGGACCTGGATAAACTGACAGAACCAGAGGTTGTAGAGAGTTTCAGGGGGTGCATTAGGAAACGATTGACAAGAATGGGGGAAAGAAATTCAGTAGAAGAAGAATGGGTAGCTTCGAGAGATGAAATAGTGAAGGCAGCAGAGGATCAAGTAGGTAAAAAGACGAGGGCTAGTAGAAATCCTTGGGTAACAGAAGAGATACCGAATTTATTTGATGAAAGGAGAAAACACAAAAATGCAGTAAATGAAGCAGGCAAAAAGGAATACAAACATCTCAAAAACGAGATCGACAGGAAGTGCAAAATGGCTAAGCAGGCATGGCTAGAGGACAAATGTAAGGATGTAGAGACATATCTCACTGGGGGTAAGATAGATACTGCCTACAGGAAAATTAAAGAGATCTTTGGAGAAAAGAGAACCACTCGCATGAATATCAAGAGCTCAGATGGAAACCCAGTTATAAGCAAAGAAGGGAAAGCAGGAAGGTGGAAGGAGTATACAGGGTGTTACAAAAAGGTACGGCCAAACTTTCAGGAAACATTCCTCACACACAAAGAAAGAAAATATGTTACGTGGACATGTGTCCGGAAATGCTTACTTTCAATTTTAGAGCTCATTTTATCACTTCTCTTCAAATCACATTAATCATGGAATGGAAACACACAGCAACAGAACGTACCAGCGTGACTTCAAACACTTTGTTACAGGAAATGTTCAAAATGTCCTCCATTAGCGAGGATACATTCATCCACCCTCCGTCGCACGGAATCCCTAATGTGCTGATGCAGCCCTTGAGAATGGCGTATTGTATCACAGCCATCCACAATACGAGCACGAAGAGTCTCTACATTTGGTACCGGGGTTGCGTAAACAAGAGCTTTCAAATCCCCCCATAAATGAAAGTCAAAAGGGTTGAGGTCAGGAGAGCGTGGAGGCCATGGAATTGGTCCGCCTCTGCCAATTCATCGGTCACCGAATCTGTTGTTGAGAAGCGTATGAACGCTTCGACTGAAATGTGCAGGAGCTCTATCGTGCATGAACCACATGTTGTGTTGTACTTGTAAAGGCACATGTTCTAGCAGCACAGGTAGAGTATCCCGTATGAAATCATGATAACGTGCTCCATTGAGCGTAGGTGGAAGAAACTAAAATGAGCTCTAACATGTAAATTAAGCATTTCTGGACACATGTCCACATAACATCTTTTCTCTATTTGTGTGTGAGGAATGTTTCCTGAAAGTTTGGCCATACCTTTTTGTAACACCCTGTATAGAGGTTCTATACAAGGGTGATGTTCTTGAGGACAATATTGTGGAAATGGAAAGAGATCTAGATGAAGATGAAATGGGAGATATGATACTGCGTGAAGAGTTTGACAGAGCACTGAAAGACCTAAACCGAAACAAGGCTGCGGGAGTACACAAAATTCCATTAGAACTACTGATAGCCTTCGGAGAGCCAGCCCTGACAAAACTCTACCATCTGGTGAGCAAGATGTATGAGACAGGCAAAATACTCTCAGACTTCAAGAAGAATATAATAATTGCAATTCCAAAGAGAGCAGGTGTTGACAGATGTGAAAGTTACCTAACTATCAGTTTAATAAGCCATGGCTGCAAAGTACTAACACGAATTCATTACAGACGAATGGAGAAACAGGTAGAAGCTGACCTTGAGGACGATCAGTTTGGATTCCCTAAAAATGTTGGATCACATGAGGCAGTACTGACCCTACGATTTATCTTAGAAAATAGATTAAGGAAAGGCAAACCTACGTTTTTAGCATTTGTAGACTTAGAGAAAGCTTTTGACAATGTTGACTGGAATACTCTCTTTCAAATTATGAAGGTGGCACGGGTAAAAAAACCAGATGGCAGTTGTAAGAGTCAAGGGGCATGAAAGGGAAGCAGTGGTTGGGAAGGGAGTGAGACAGGGTTGTAGCCTATCCCCGATGTTATTCAATCTGTATATTGAGCAAGCAGTAAAGGAAACAAAAGAAAAATTCGAAGTAGGAATTAAAATCCATGGAGAAGAAATAAAAACTTTGACGTTTGGTGATGACATTGTAATTCTGTCAGAGACAGCAAAGAACCTGGAAGAGTAGCTGAACAGAATGGACAGTGTCTTGAAAAGAGGACATAAGATGAACATCAACAAAATCTAAATGAGGATAATGGAATGTAGCCGAATTAAATCGGGTGATGCTGAGGGCATTAGATTAGGAAACGAGACACTTAAAGTAGTAAATGAGTTTTGCTCTTTGTGGAGCAAAATAGCTGATGATGGTCAAAGTGGAGAGGATATAAGATGTAGACTGGCAATGGCAAGGAAAGCGTTTCTGAAGAAGAAAACTTTTGTTAACATCGAGTATAGATTTAAGTGTCAGGAAGTCTTTTCTGAAAGTATTTATATGGAGTATAGCCATGAAGAGAAGCAAAACGTGGACGATAAATAGTTTAGACAAAAAGAGAATAGAAGCTTTCAAAATGTGGTGCTACAGAAGAATGCTGAAGATTAGATGGGTAGATCACATAACTAATGAGGAGATATTGAATAGAATTGGGGACAAGAGAAATTTGTGGCACAACATGAGTAGAAGAAGAAATCAATTGGTAGGACATATTCTGAGGCATCAAGGGATCACCAATTTAGTATTGGAGGGCAATGCGGAGGGTAAAAAATGGTTCAAATGGCTCTGAGCACTATGGGACTCAACTGCTGTGGTTATCAGTCCCCTAGAACTTAGAACTACTTAAACCTAACTAACCTAAGGACATCACACACATCCATGCCCGAGGCAGGATTCGAACCTGCGACCGTAGCAGTCCCACGGTTCCGGACTGCGCGCCTAGAACCGCGAGACCACCGAGGCCGGCGGAGGGTAAAAATCATAGAGGGAGACCAAGAGGTGAATACACTAAACAAATTCAGAAGGATGTAGGTTGCAGTAGGTATGGGGAGATGAAGAAGCTTGCACAGGATAGAGTAGCAAGGAGAGCTGCATCTAACCAGTCTCTGGACTGGAGACCACAACAACAATGGCAAGCTGGATAGAGGAATTGCAGAAGAGCAGTTCAGATTTAGAAGACGAAAAGGAACAAGAGATGCTTTTGGCCTGTTAAGAACTATATGGGAAAGATATATGGAAAAAGGTAGAGAAATCTTTGCTGTTTTTAGAGATTTAGAAAAGGCTTTTGACAGAGTTCAATGGAACAAGCTGATGGATATTTTGAAGAGGAAAGGAGTAGCTTGGAAAGAGAGACAACTGATACAGAATCTATATTTACACCAGAAAGTAAGGATAAGGATTGGAAATGAAATGTCAAAAGGTAGCAGCATTGGAGGAGGTGTTAGACAAGGTTGTTGCCTTTCCCCACTGTTGTTTAATGCATATATTGAAAAGATTATTGCAAAAGGCTTAGATGGGAAAAGAGGAATATGTATTGGTGAAATGAGAATAGAATGCATAAGATTTGCTGATGACAAGGCATTAGTGGCAGAAAGTGAGCAGACCGTGAATAATATGCTGAAAGATCTGAAGGAAGCTTGTGTGGAATATGGGATGCAAATAAACACAGCAAAAACAAAAAGTATGGTCATCAGTACAAGACACAGACTGTCCAATATTAAAATAGGACAATCTACCATTAGCCAAGAAGGGCATTTAAATATCTTGGAAGCACAATAACTGAAGACTTGAGATGTCACAAGGAGGTGAAAACTCGAATTGCCATAGCGAAGGAAGCATTCAACAGAAAGAGGAGACTCTTATGGGGCAAATTAGATAAAGGACTAAGGAAAAGGCTTGGCAAATGTTTCATCTGGAGTGTGGCACTATATGGAGCAGAAACATGGATGCTGAGATGAGAGGATGAAAAAAGGTTAGAAGCATTTGATATGTGGATGTGGAGGAGAATGGAGAGAATAAGCTGGATGGAAAGAGTGAGTAATTAAAGAGTATTGGATAGGGGTGGTGAGAGAAGGTGTCTGCTGAAATTTGTAAGAGAAAGGAAAAAGAACTGGTTGGGACATTCATTGAGAAATGAGTGCTTGCTAGCAGATGCTTTTTAAGGATTGGTTTGTGGAAGATGACTGACAGGAATAATGATAGATGACATAAATGGAAGAGGAAATTATGCAGACCTGAAGAGGATGGCAGAAGAATGGACAGCCTGGAGAACTACCATGTGAATACCTGCTTTTTGGCAGAACCCTGATGATGATGATGTACCTTCATTAACAGCTTGCAATGGGGCACCGTGTCAAATGCTTCCTGGAAATCTAGAAATATGGGATCTGCTTGTAGCCCTTCATCCA
Organism: Schistocerca nitens; assembly: GCF_023898315.1. Lineage (NCBI taxonomy): Eukaryota > Metazoa > Arthropoda > Insecta > Orthoptera > Acrididae > Schistocerca > Schistocerca nitens. Next base: position 373,267,151 of record NC_064614.1, on the reverse strand, counting down.
TGGTTCTCAGTATATTATGTGAGAAAAGGGCAAGCTGAGTTTCACACAAGCAATGCTTTCTAAAACCATGCTGATTCGTGGATGGAAGCTTCTCAATCTTAAGACAATTTATTGTATTTGAACTGAGAATATGTTCAAGGATTCTGCAGCATACAGAAATTAGGGATATTGGTCTGTGATTTTGCAGGTCCATTCTTTTACCCATCTTATATAGTGGAGTCACCTGCACTTTTTCCAATCACTTGGGACTTTTGCTAAGGTGTGATGGTGGTAGTTGTTGTATGTTTCATGCATAGATCTTTTCACAGACATAGAAATCTCTACTAATCTTTGATTGTCATCATTTCTGCATTCCCTTTTGAACTGACAGTGCAATAGCCTCTCATTACGCAGCAGCCACCCAATATGTTATTAAACCATGGTGGGTCTTTTCCATCCTTTGTCCACTTACTACGCACACTATGATTTATGACCTGCTTAAACTTTGCCCATAATTCCTCTACATCCACCTTACTGGAACTAAGTGAAGTCAATTCCATGTCTAAGTGAGACGTTAATAACTGCCCTACGTAGCAGAAATGCTCTCCTAGACTTCTTAACTGATCTATTAACTTTTGTAATCGACTGTCTGTCTGCAGCCTCCCCCCCCCCCCCCCCCACACACACACACAGTGAATCCATAGACATCCCAGTTTATTCTCAGCAGGTTAAAGTTGCCCCCGACTAGTATTGCATGATCTGGGTATTTACACAGTACAGACTATAGACTTTCTTTGAATAACTCTAGAACTGTCACAGCAGAATCAGGTGGTCAGTAAAAACATCCTACGATTAACTTTGTTTCACCTGCACCTGTTATACATGACCAGACAACTTCACTGTCATACTCAACTTCATCCTCATTAGAGACAATATTTATGTCAACTGCAATGAACACTCCTCTCCTATGGCCTCTAATCTGTTTTTCCCAATATAAATTCCACAACTTGCTAAATATATCAGAGCTTTCCACTTCAGGTTTCAGCCAGCTGCAGAAGAAATGGCAGTTTTGATACAAATTTCAATTAACGCACAAGAAATGGTCAGCTTCATTAATTTGGATATGTACAGGCCCTTGGGGTGCTCAGAGTTACAAAAGCTGCTACATCACATTGTATCTTATAGTAAACAGTACATTCCTCTGAGAAGTAATTATCTGTCTCCGTGTATTGTAATAATGTGGAACAGCAAATTACATTGTTAATGACCAGTTAAACATTGCCACAAAATAGTTTTCTTCCATATACTTTTTCTGTTTTTGGCTTGCAGATCATTGACAAAATGTGTATAGTGCCACACTCTGTTCCTTTTCATCATTTCTCAAACAGATCGCTGTTTGAGAATACCTTAGGTTGGACAGAAAATTTCAAGGCACATGTTTCTTTTAAGCCATCAGTGATATCTACATTTTGTTGTTTCTGGTCCACTCCCTTTGCCATGCATGACAAGGTAAAGGTAGATTTCCAGCAATGGCAGGATCAAGGAATCGTTTCTCCAATTTCATTGAATTGGTGGGCCACACCTTTGGTGGTGATCCATAAGTCCAATGGTACCACACCCCTTTGTGGCATTTTTAAACTGACAGTCAACACACAGCATGTTGCGAACTCATATCCAATTCTGTGGCAGATGGAGCTGCGGCTGAAATTATGAAGGGCCAGTATTTTTCCAAACACTGACCTATATGATGCATACCTGTTGTTGCTGTTGGACACAGTTTCATGGACTTTCTTTCTTCTCAACACTCCTTTGGTCTTTACCAGTTTAATTGCTTGCCTTTTGCAATCTCATCTGCACCTGGAATTTATCAGTAATATTGGAAGCATCTGATTCATGTTGCATAAGTTACCTTGAATACATCTGACTAATGACCTATATTGAAAGGAGCATTTATGAAACCTTCTGTCAGTTTTCCAATGTTTCCTACAGAATAGCCTTCATTGCATGCTGGAAAAGTGCAGTTTCTTTTCTCTCCAAAGGTGCATTTTTTGGGTCATGTGTTTATTAAAGATGGCCTTGTCCCTAGGGATGATCACACTAAAGTCACTGTCAACCTGCCAGTGTTTAAGAACCTGAAGCAGTGCCAGTCTTTTTTGGACAAGATTTTGTCTTGTGGTCAGTTCACTGCCTGGGCTGCACACATCTGTCAGCCTCTTAACTGGCTTCACCAGAAGGGCATTAAATTTATATGATTTGTGAACTGTCAATGGACTTTTTTGAGTCTCTCAAGCAGTGTTTGTGATGTGCTTCCTGGCTGTCTTCTTTTACACTGAGTAAATGTTTAACCCTCGCCTATGACACCTCACACTATGGCACTGGTGCTATTCTGTCCCATTGGAATCGGGATGGCACTGAAAAGCCCACTGCTTACACATCAAAGATGCTTTCTGCTGCACACCATAATTATTCACAAATGTAAAAGGAAGTGTTAGCTATTATTTACTGAGTTAAAAAGTTTCACATTTTCTTGTATGAGGCAAGATGCCTCCTCATCACTGTTTTCCTTACTTGGCCCTCATTCCAAGCTGATGGATATGATTGCCCATCAATTGCTCATGTGTGCCCTCTTTCTGAGTAATTATTGCTATTACATTCATTACCAATCTACCGCCCAGCATGCCAAAGCTTATGTGCTGTCATAGTTACTGGTGGGGCCTGATCCATAGTTCAATTGGCAGGAGGCTCTTCTGCTCACGTTTGGTGATTTCTCGCAGCAAACCCTGCTGGATTTTCCTCTGACAGCATGATAAATCATGACTGCTGAGGCCAGCAACCTGTTTTTCTGGAAAATCATTTCACTCCTCCAGTTGGGTTGGCTGGAGAGCATCTCTTCAGGTGCACATATGTCATGGCGAACATTTTTCCTCTCACATGCTCGACTCATTGTTGGTGCAGGAGGTCATCATGCCTGCCATGGAGAAGCAATGCTGTCAAGTGGCCACCTCGCACTGCCCTGCCCCATGTTGCCCTCTCACATACTCCAGTTGCTGCATGTGTGACATGTGACATTGGGGTATGACTCATATGAAGGCACTGGCATTACATCACATCTACTGATCCATCATGACATCAAACATCTGTTGCAGGCTTGCAGGGTCTGTGCAAAGTTACATACTGCAACACACATAGTTCTCTCCTTGGCTGTTGCTGGAGCATCCTTTGGTCAGGGTCCATGTCAATTTTACTTGTCCATTTTTGGGTAACATATGGTTGTTGGTGGTTGATGCATTGTCCAAGTTGACCATGTTGTATAAATAGAGAGAATAGGTCTAAAGGAAGCAACAAAATAAAAGCACTACCTTCTCTGGTTCCAGCTCTTGAGGAAGACTTGGTTGCCATTCCTCCACAGCAATTCTGATATCTCATTGAAAATGTTCTCATTAGAGTTCAAGCCATCATAAAGGCAAAAGTTGGACACACCTCATATTAATGTCCACTAATAGGTATCTGCATATTTTTTATCATTCCCCCCATGAACCATGGACCTTGCCGTTGGTGGGGAGGCTTGCGTGCCTCAGCGATACAGATGGCCGTACCGTAGGTGCAACCACAACGGAGGGGTATCTGTTGAGAGGCCAGACAAACATGTGGTTCCTGAAGAGGGGCAGCAGCCTTTTCAGTAGTTGCAGGGGCAACAGTCTGGATGATTGACTGATCTGGCCTTGTAACATTAACCAAAACGGCCTTGCTGTGCTGGTACTGCGAACGGCTGAAAGCAAGGGGAAACTACAGCCGTAATTTTTCCCGAGGACATGCAGCTCTACTGTATGATTAAATGATGATGGCGTCCTCTTGGGTAAAATATTCCGGAGGTAAAATAGTCCCCCATTCGGATCTCCGGGTGGGGACTACTCAAGAGGATGTCGTTATCAGGAGAAAGAAAACTGGCGTTCTACGGATCGGAGCGTGGAATGTCAGATCACTTAATCGGGCAGGTAGGTTAGAAAATTTAAAAAGGGAAATGGATAGGTTAAAGTTAGATATAGTGGGAATTAGTGACGTTCGGTGGCAGGAGGAACAAGACTTTTGGTCAGGTGATTACAGGGTTATAAATACAAAATCAAATAGGGGTAATGCAGGAGTAGGTTTAATAATGAATAAAAAAATAGGAGTGCGGGTTAGCTACTACAAACAGCATAGTGAACGCATTATTGTGGCCAAGATAGACACAAAGCCCATGCCTACTACAGTAGTACAAGTTTATATGCCAACTAGCTCTGCAGATGATGAAGAAATAGATGAAATGTATGACGAGATAAAAGAAATTATTCAGGTAGTGAAGGGAGACGAAAATTTAATAGTCATGGGTGACTGGAATTCGTCAGTAGGAAAAGGGAGAGAAGGAAACATAGTAGGTGAATATGGATTGGGGGGAAGGAATGAAAGAGGAAGCCGCCTTGTAGAATTTTGCACAGAGCATAACTTAATCATAGCTAACACTTGGTTCAAGAATCATGAAAGGAGGCTGTATACATGGAAGAAGCCAGGAGATACTGACAGGTTTCAGATAGATTATATAATGGTAAGACAGAGATTTAGGAACCAGGTTTTAAATTGTAAGACATTTCCTGGGGCAGATGTGGATTCTGACCACAATCTATTGGTTATGAACTGCAGATTGAAACTGAAGAAACTGCAAAAAGGTGGGAATTTAAGGAGATGGGACCTGGATAAACTGAAAGAACCAGAGGTTGTAGAGAGTTTCAGGGAGAGCATAAGGGAACAATTGACAGGAATGGGGGAAAGAAATACAGTAGAAGAAGAATGGGTAGCTCTGAGGGATGAAGTGGTGAAGGCAGCAGACGATCAAGTAGGTAAAAAGACGAGGGCTAATAGAAATCCTTGGGTAACAGAAGAAATATTGAATTTAATTGATGAAAGGAGAAAATATAAAAATGCAGTAAATGAAGCAGGCAAAAAGGAATACAAACGTCTCAAAAATGAGATCGACAGGAAGTGCAAAATGGCTAAGCAGGGATGGCTAGAGGACAAATGTAAGGATGTAGAGGCTTGTCTCACTAGGGGTAAGATAGATACTGCCTACAGGAAAATTAAAGAGACCTTTGGAGAGAAGAGAACCACTTGTATGAATATCAAGAGCTCAGATGGAAACCCAGTTCTAAGCAAAGAAGGGAAGGTAGAAAGGTGGAAGGAGTATATAGAGGGTTTATACAAGGGAGATGTACTTGAGGACAATATTATGGAAATGGAAGAGGATGTAGATGAAGACGAAATGGGAGATAAGATACTGCGTGAAGAGTTTGACAGAGCACTGAAAGACCTGAGTCGAAACAAGGCCCCGGGAGTAGACAACATTCCACTAGAACTACTGATGGCCTCGGGAGAGCCAGTCATGACAAAACTCTACCATCTGGTGAGCACGATGTATGAGACAGGCGAAATACCCTCAGACTTCAAGAAGAATATAGTAATTCCAATCCCAAAGAAAGCAGGTGTTGACAGATGTGAAAATTACCGAACTATCAGTTTAATAAGTCACAGCTGCAAAATACTAACGCGAATTCTTTACAGACGAATGGAAAAACTGGTAGAAGCTGACCTCGGGGAAGATCAGTTTGGATTCCGTAGGAATGTTGGAACACGTGAGGCAATACTGACCTTACGACTTATCTTGGAAGAAAGATTAAGAAAAGGCAAACCTACGTTTCTAGCATTTGTAGACTTAGAGAAAGCTTTTGACAATGTTGACTGGAATACTCTATTTCAAATTCTGAAGGTGTCAGGGGTAAAATACAGGGAGCGAAAGGCTATTTACAATTTGTACAGAAAGCAGATGGCAGTTATAAGAGTCGAGGGGCATGAAAGGGAAGCAGTGGTTGGGAAAGGAGTGAGACAGGGTTGTAGCCTCTCCCCGATGTTATTCAATCTGTATATTGAGCAAGCAGTAAAGGAAACAAAAGAAAAATTCGGAGTAGGTATTAAAATTCATGGAGAAGAAGTAAAAACTTTGAGGTTCGCCGATGACATTGTAATTCTGTCAGAGACAGCAAAGGACTTGGAAGAGCAGTTGAACGGAATGGACAGTGTCTTGAAAGGAGGATATAAGATGAACATCAACAAAAGCAAAACGAGGATAATGGAATGTAGTCAAATTAAGTCGGGTGATGCTGAGGGAATTAGATTAGGAAATGAGACACTTAAAGTAGTAAAGGAGTTTTGCTATTTAGGGAGTAAAATAACCGATGATGGTCGAAGTAGAGAGGATATAAAATGTAGACTGGCAATGGCAAGGAAAGCGTTTCTCAAGAAGAGAAATTTGTTAACATCGAGTATAGATTTAGGTGTCAGGAAGTCGTTTCTGAAAGTATTTGTATGGAGTGTAGCCATGTATGGAAGTGAGACATGGACGATAACTAGTTTGGACAAGAAGAGAATAGAAGCTTTCGAAATGTGGTGCTACAGAAGAATGCTGAAGATAAGGTGGGTAGATCACATAACTAATGAGGAGGTATTGAATAGGATTGGAGAGAAGAGAAGTTTGTGGCACAACTTGACTAGAAGAAGGGATCGGTTGGTAGGACATGTTTTGAGGCATCAAGGGATCACAAATTTAGCATTGGAGGGCAGCATGGAGGGTAAAAATCGTAGAGGGAGACCAAGAGATCAATACACTAAGCAGATTCAGAAGGATGTAGGTTGCAGTAGGTACTGGGAGATGAAGAAGCTTGCACAGGATAGAGTAGCATGGAGAGCTGCATCAAACCAGTCTCAGGACTGAAGACCACAACAACAACAGTGGGTATTGGCTCGTCCTTAATCATCACTCCTGTTAGGTTGTTGTGCATTGGATCACCCAGTGTGTTATTATCATAATATTTTGAAAGATGCAGTGAGAGGTATCAAAATGTACCATGTTTAATCCAACCACTAACATGCTATAACATGCATTAACTCATCATCATATCTACAAAGTCAAGATTACACACTGAGTGTACATTTGAAGGAATTATCCAAATGGGAAGGAAATTTGTAGATGTGATGTACATGGATGGATAACTAAATGATCAATTTCCTAAAAATTGAATGATTTGTTCAAAAGAAGGAGCTTACAGATTCAGCAAGTCAGTAACATGTTGGTCCGCCTCTGGCCCTTATGCAAGCAGTTATTCAGCTTGGCACTGATTGATAGAGTTGTTAGATGTCCTCCTGAGGGATACTGTACAAAATTCTGTTCAATTGGCATGTTAGATCAGAAAATCTTGAGCTGATGTAGAGGCCTGCCCATAACACTCCAAACAGTCTCAACTGGGGAGAGATTTGGTGATCTTGCTGGCTAAGTTCGAGTTTGGCAAGCATGAAGACAAGCAATACAAACTCTCACTGTGTGGAGACAGGTATTATCTTGCTGAAATGTAACCCTGGAATGGCTTGCCACGAAGAGCAGCAAAACAGAGCGTAGAATGTTGTTGACATACCACTGTGCTGTAAGAGTACCGCGGATGACAACCAGAGGGAGCCTGCTATGAAATCTGATTGACTGGAGTAGATTGTCTTAAGTGATGAGTCCCACTTCATATTTAGCTCCGATGCCCAGAAAAGATGTGTCTGGAGATGTCCTGGACAGCCGTGGGCTACCAGCCTAACTCTCACTTGCAATATATACCCCAGCAATCAGGAGTGACGGTCTGTATTGTCATATCATTTCATAGCAGGATTCCTTTGGTTGTCATCCACAGCACATTTACAGCACAGCAGTATGTCAGTGATATTCTACACTCTGTTTTGCTGCCCTTCAGGCACACCATCCTTGGCTTACATTTCAGCAAGATAATATCCACACTGTGAGATTTTCTACGGCTTGTCTTCATACTAGCCAAACCCTACTTTGGTCAGCAAGGTCGCCAGATCTCTAACCAGCAGAGAATGTCTGGGTAATTACAGGAGGATCCTTCCAACAAGCTCAGGATTTTTACAATCTAACACACCAATTGGACAGAATTTTGCATGATATGCCTCACCAGGACATCCAATAACTCTGTCAATCAACACCAAGCCAAATAACTGCTTGCATAAGGGTCAGAGGTGGACCAACATTTTATTGACTTGCCTCATTTGTGAAGCTCTTTCTCTTGAATAAATAATCCAATCTTTCTGAAATTGTAATCATTTATTTGTGTGTATATCTAAATCTCCTCTATTGCTTCCCACCTCATTCAGATAATTCCTTTGTCTTAAAGTGTATTTCACATTGTCACATCATAACCACACTCAAATCCAAATACAAATTCAGAGTCATCAATGAAATACAACAATTAGCAATGAAAGCAAGATTATTATGAACATCAGCATAACAGCCACAACAGAACTGAAATCCTGTATCAAGAATGCAGGTTTTAATACAAACATCCAGTATTGCAAACTGTACAAATACACTCATGTTCATAAAAAACAGCACACTTTGCATGACTAGAGATAGGATGTTCATATTCACAGGATATGTAAATTAGCATGTTCTGCAGAAATTATTAGCATTTCATTCACCTCAGTTCTGCAGATATATTGTTGCATAGTAGGCTTAGGGTCCACTGCGGGCCCTGATAACTTTTTCCATGCATGGTGGTGTCGACGTGTATAAGGCATGAATGGCATCCTGGGGTACAGCCATGGATGCTGTGTTCGCCTGGTTCCAAAATTCATCTATGGCAGTTGGCACTGAATCACAGTGCTGCACCTAACATTTCGCAATATCCCACATATTTTCAATTGGCGACAAGTCTGGTAATCCGGCAGGCCAGAGCAAAAGACTGACACCCTGCGACACCAAAAAGGCACATGTTCATGCAGCAATATGTGTTCACACATTGTCTTGCTGAAAAATGGCATCTTGGGTGTTATGCAGAAAGGATATGACTATGGGTCACAATATGTCATTCATGTAGGTCACACTAGTCACAGTGCCCTGGACAAGCATCAACTGTGATTTGTTGCTGTACCCAATAGCACTCCACACCATAAGGCCTTGAGCTGGCACTGTATGTCTTGCACCAATGCAGTCACTGTGATGCTGCTCCCCCTTTCTGCAGCAAATAAAAGTGCAGCCATCATTTTCAAACAAACATTATCTACATTCATCCAAAAACACTATCTGACACCATTCCTGTCCTCAGAGACATCGTTCCATATACCAATGCCATCTAGTGTTTCTGCACATTTGTCACAGGTGTGCAGAGAAGTGGACGATGTGCACGTAACCCATGGCACAATAAACGGCAACAGACTGTCACCCCTCATAGTATACAAGGTGTTAAACTGTTCTACTATTGTGCCAGGACCATGGAGGATGCAGATATGTTCTGTAATGCCATTTGGATGAGGTATTGGCCTTCTTGGGGGATAATCTGGATGGTGTGAACTGACCCATCTCATTGTGGTCTATAGTCTTCATGAACCATGCTGCACACACTCGTTGCATTGCCAAAACACTTCATATCACATAAGCAGCAATTTGCTGGATGGATGCATCACATTTTCTCATGCCAATAATGTGCCCTCTTTCAAACTCATTGATTTGACACTATGGTTTGCACATACATCTGAGAGGCGTGCTGCATATCTGCTCAAGTCACGCTGATCTATTACTTTTGGTTTATAGTGACAACAAGAGCCACAGGCACATTTTACTGGTAGGTGGTGTTGCACTGCAATATCAATGTTGACATTGAAACCAACATGGTTCAAATGCCAATTATTTCTGCAGAACATTCTAATGTACAGGTCCTGTGAATATGAATGTCCTCTCTCTATAAGTTAAAGATATTTTGTATTTTCTGAACATGAGTGTACTATAAACATAGGAAATTTCAAGAACCTTTCAGAAATGGTAAATAATTGCTGATGAAACAATGTTAAGTCCAGGATGGAATATATACAAAATGGAAAAGGATGGATTGCTACTCACCACACACAGTAGGCATCGAGTTCTAGACAGACACAATGAAAAAGAATGCTAGAAATTTCAGCTTTTGGACAATGTCTTCCTGCATAAGTAAGAAACTCACATAACAACTCACACACACATGGCCATTGTCTCCTGGTGCTAAGATCTTGCTGTGACTGTATCTCATATGAGCATCAATCAAGCTGGGGCAGATAGTGGAAGTAACAAAGAGCTAGGAAGTGGGAGGCATAGGGTAGGGATGGAGGTAGATGTTAGTGATGCCTCTGAGAGTGTACAGGGACAGAATAGGGTTGCTATGTGCAGATTTGAGAAGCAGTGTTGGGAAGGAAGGGGGGAGGGGGAAAGGGAGAGAAAGTAGGAGAAAAGTAATGAAGGGGAATGCACCATGTAGGTGACAGAGCAGGATAGAGGGTATGTGTAGTACTGGAGTAGGAGAGGGGAAGGGGATAGGCAGGTACATCTACATCTACATCTACATTTATACTCTGCAAGCCACCCAACGGTGTGTGGCGAAGGGCACTTTACGTGCCACTGTCATTACCTCCCTTTCCTGTTCCAGTCGCGTATGGTTCGCGGGAAGAACGACTGTCTGAAAGCCTCCGTGCGCACTCTAATCTCTCTAATTTTACATTCGTGATCTCCTCGGGAGGTATAAGTAGGGGGAAGCAATATATTCGATACCTCATCCAGAAACGCACCCTCTCGAAACCTGGCGAGCAAGCTACACCGCGATGCAGAGCGCCTCTCTTGCAGAGTCTGCCACTTGAGTGTATTAAACATCTCCGTAACGCTATCACGGTTACCAAATAACCCTGTGACGAAACACGCCGCTCTTCTTTGGATCTTCTCCATCGCCTCCGTCAACCCGATCTGGTATGGATCCCACACTAATCAGCAATGCTCAAGTATAGGTCGAACGAGTGTTTTGTAAGCCACCTCCTTTGTTGATGGACTACATTTTCTAAGCACTCTCCCAATGAATCTCAACCTGGTACCCGCCTTGCCAACAATTAATTTTATATGATCATTCCACTTCAAATTGTTCCGCACGCGTACTCCCAGATATTTTACAGAAGTAACTGCTACCAGTGTTTGTTCCGCTATCATATAATCATACAATAAAGGATCCTTCTTTCTATGTATTCGCAATACATTACATTTGCCTATGTTAAGGGACAGTTGCCACTCCCTGCACCAAGTGCCTATCCGCTGCAGATCTTCCTGCATTTCGCTACAATTTTCTAACACTGCAACTTCTCTGTATACTACAGCATCATCCGCGAAAAGCCGCATGGAACTTCTGACACTATCTACTAGGTCATTTATATATATTGTGAAAAGCAATGGTCCCATAACACTCCCCTGTGGCATGCCAGAGGTTACTTTAACGACTGTAGACGTCTCTCCATTGATAACAACATGCTGTGTTCTGTTTGCTAAAAATTCTTCAATCCAGCCACACAGCTGGTCTGATATTCCGTAGGCTCTTACTTTGTTTATCAGGCGACAGTGCGGAACTGTATCGAACGCCTTCCGGAAGTCAAGAAAAATAGCATCTACCTGGGAGCCAGTATCTAATATTTTCTGGGTCTCGTGAACAAATAAAGCGAGTTGGGTCTCACACGATCGCTGTTTACGGAATCCATGTTGATTCCTACAGAGTAGATTCTGGGTTTCCAAAAACAACATGATACTCGAGCAAAAAACATGTTCTAAAATTCTACAACAGATCGACGTCAGAGATATAGGTCTATAGTTTTGCGCATCTGCTCGACGACCCTTCTTGAAGACTGGGACTACCTGTGCTCTTTTCCAATCATTTGGAACCCTCCGTTCCTCTAGAGACTTGTGGTACATGGCTGTTAGAAGGGGGGCAAGTTTTTTCGCGTACTCTGTGTAGAGTCGAATTGGTATCCCATCAGGTCCAGTGGACTTTCCTCTGTTGAGTGATTCCAGTTGCTTTTATATTCCTTGGACACTTATTTTGATGTCAGCCATTTTTTCGTTTGTGCGAGGATTTAGAGAAGGAACTGCAGTGCGGTCTTCCTCTGTGAAACAGCTTTGGAAAAAGGTGTTTAGTATTTCAGCTTTACGCGTGTCATCCTCTGTTTCAATGCCATCATCATCCCGGAGTGTCTGGATATGCTGTTTCGAGCCACTTACTGATTTAACGTAAGACCAGAACTTCCTAGGATTTTCTGTCAAGTCGGTACATAGAATTTTACTTTCGAATTCACTGAACGCTTCATGCATAGCCCTCCTTACGCTAACTTTGACATTGTTTAGCTTCTGTTTGTCTGAGAGGTTTTGGCTGCGTTTAAACTTGGAGTGAAGCTCTCTTTGCTTTCGCAGTAGTTTCCTAACTTTGTTGTTGTACCACGGTGGGTTTTTCCCGTCCCTCACAGTTTTACTCGGCACGTACCTGTCTAAAACGCATTTTACGATTGCCTTGAACTTTTTCCATAAACACTCAACATTGTCAGTGTCGGAACAGAAATTTTCGTTTTGATCTGTTAGGTAGTCTGAAATCTGCCTTCTATTACTCTTGCTAAACAGATAAACCTTCCTCCCTTTTTTTGTATTCCTATTAACTTCCATATTCAGGGATGCTGAAACGGCCTTATGATCACTGATTCCCTGTTCTGCACATACAGAGTCGAAAAGTTCAGGTCTGTTTGTTATCAGGTAGAGGACAGTGGCTATTCAATGTTGAGATCAGGGGTGTTATGGGAATGAAGGATATGTTGTAGGAAAAGTGCCCATCTGAGTGGTTCGGAAAAGCTGGTATTGATGGGAAGAATTCAGATGGCACAGGCTGTGAAGCAGTAATTAAAGTAAAGTACATCATGTTGGTTCATATGTTCAGCAAGGGGGAGGTCCAGTTATCTCGTGACCACAGTTTGGTGGTGGTCATTCATGCAGATTGACTGCTTGTTAACTGTCACACCCACACAGCACAGCGCAGTGGTTGCAACAAAATCTGTATATCTAATGGCTGCTTTCACATGGGGTAGAAGATGCCAGTGACAGGACTGGAGCAGGTGGTATTGAAAGCATGTATGAGACAGATCTTGCAGCTGGGCCTTTTGTAGGGATGTGAGGCAAGAGGAAAGTTGTTTGGGGTAGTGATTGATTGGGGATGGACAAGGATATTATGTAGCTTGGGTGGGCAGCAGAATGGCACTATGCAAGGGATAGAGAGGTTATTTCTCATTTTGGGGCACAATGAGAGGTAGTAGAATCCCTGACAGAGAACGTGATTCAGTTGCTGCAGTCCTGGGTGGTAATGGGTTACAAGAGAAGTGCTCCTTTGTGGATAGACAGTAGGTATGTTGGGGATGGTAAGGTGACTGGAGGGACAAGGCATGGGGGGATCTGTTCCTGGACAAGTTTGGGAGAGAAATACTGGTCTGTGAAGACCGCAGTGAGACTCTTGGTGTATTTGGAGACGGGTTTTCATCACAACACATGTGGTGATCATGGGTGGCTAGGCTGTATGAGAGAGACTTCTTGGTATGGAATGTGTAGCAGCAGTGGAAGTGTTATCGGTGGTTTCTAGGTTTGATGTGGGCAGAGGTACTGATGTATCAAACCTTGAGGTTGAGGTCAACATCAAGGAAGGTGGATTGTTGGGCTGAGGAGGACTACATGAAGCAAATGGAGGAGAAGGTGAAAGTTCTGGAGGAATCTGGATAGGATGTGCTCACCTTCATTCCAGATCATGAAGGTGTCATCAATGACTGTGAACCAGGTGAGGCGCTTGCAATTCTGAGTTGTTCATTTACATCTACATTTACATTTATACTCTGCAAGCCACCCAACGGTGTGTGGTGGAGGGCACTTTACGTGCCACTGTCATTACCTCCCTTTCCTGTTCCAGTCGCGTATGGTTCGAGGGAAGAACGACTGCCAGAAAGCCTCCATGCGCGCTCGAATCTCTCTAATTTTACATTCGTGATCTCTTTGGGAGGTATAAGTAGGGGGAACCAATATATTCGATACCTCATCCAGAAACGCACCCTCTCGAAACCTGGACAGCAAGCTACACTGCGATGCAGAGCGCCTCTCTTGCAGAGTCTGCCACTTGAGTTTGCTAACATCTCTGTAATGCTATCACGCTTACCAAATAACCCTGTGACAAAAACGAGCTGCTCTTCTTTGGATCTTCTATATCTCCTCTGTCAACCCGACCTGGTACAGATCCCTCACTGATGAGAAATACTCAAGTATAGGTCAAACAAGTGTTTTGTAAGCCACCTCCTTTGTTGATAGACTAAATTTTCTAAGGAGTCTCCCAATGAATCTCAACCTGGCAGCCGCCTTACCAACAATTAATTTTATATGATCATTCCACTTCAAATCGTTCTGTACGCATACTCCCAGATATTTTACAGAAGTAACTGCTACCAGTGTTTGTTCCGCTATCATATAATAAAGGATCCTTCTTTCTATGTATTCACAATACATTACATTTGTCTATGTTATGGGACAGTTGCCACTCCCTGCACCAAATACCTAACCGCTGCAGATCTTCCTGCATTTTGCTGCAATTTTCTAATGCTCCAACTTCTCTATATACTACAGCATCATCCACGAAAAGCCACATGGAACTTCCGACACTATCTACTAGGTCATTTATATATATATTGTGAAAAGAAATGGTCCCATAACACTCCCCTGTGACACACCAGAGGTTACTTTAATGTATGTAGATGTCTCTCCATTGAGAACAACATGCTTTGTTCTCTTCACTTAAAACTTCCGGGCTGATAGGCCATGGTCAAAGTATAAAACTCTCCCCTGAAGTTTTGTCTCTGACTGTGGGAGACATCCTTGGAGGTACAGCGGTCAACTGCGAAGAGAACTCGAGGAAGCGCTGGTTATATAGGCAGTACAGAGGGCGCCACTGTCGATCATGTGGTGTCGGCTATGGGATTGTCTCTGGTAATGCCAACATTCTCAATTGAAACTAATTGATCATCACACTTGCGGTGCAACACTGACATCCACATTTTATCTAGTTTAACACCTTTGTCTTTCCTGTTAAAATTATTATGGTGTTTATCAATCTCGATAGCCTCTCTATACAAGCATGCATAATAATGCAAGGTTTTTGATATGACGCTCGTCTCGCTGAATTTTATTTCATGATCACCTTCCTGGTAAACATGTTTCGCTACGGCCGATTTATCCGTGTGACCAAGGTGACAGTACCTCTTATGTTCAACAAGATCGGAGTTCACACTTCTCTTTGTGGTATTGATATAAACCTGTCCACAACTACAAGGAATTTTATATACCCCCGGTGTAGCCAGAGGGTGTCGTGCATCTTTTGCCGATTGTAAATATGTGATGATCAATTACTTTCAATCGAGAATGTTGGCATTACCAGAGACAATCCCATAGCCAACACCACGTCATTGACAGTGGCACCCTCTGTGCTGCCTATATAATCAGCGCTTCCTCGAGTTTTCTTCGCAGTTCGCCACTGTACCTCCGAGGATATCTCCCACAGTCGGAGAAGAAACGTCAGGGGAGAGTTTTATACTTCGACCACGGCCTATCAGCCCGGAAGTTTTAAGTGAAGACAATACTGGCCATGAAAGCATACATTGTATGATGCTGTGTTCTGCTTGCTAAAAACAGATTTCTCTATTTCTCTCCTCTCTCTTTCCTCCTCCTGTACCATTTCACAGGCAACACTAGCATCTTTCCCCATCCCTATCCTACTATGCTATCCCTCCCCCTTCCTGCTTCTACCTTACTCCCAATATGCACCCCAGCTAGATTGCTTCCTACATCAGACACAGTTGCAATTGGGCCTTAGTTCCTAGAGACAGGGGCCATATGTGTGTGAGTTATTGTGTGAATGTGTGTGAGTTTTCTACTTCTGAAGAAGGATTTCATCCAAAGGCTGAAATTTCTAGCATTATGTTTCATGGTGCTTTTCTGCAACTAAATGTCTTGTCTATGTGGTGAGTTGTAATCTATCCTTTCCATAATAATGCTGAAGCTGGATCTGCACTGGCAACCATTAGTATACCAGTCAACATTAACCACTATCTCAACTGTATGCACCAAATTCACTCTCCTAGAGAAACAGCAAACCACCATTTCAGAAGTACACAATGGAGCTGAATACAACATTCTAGATCCATATTGTGTCAGTGATCCTCTGTATAGCAGTGTTAGCATCACTCATGTTCTGATTGTGTTGTCACATCCTCTCACTACCAGGAGAATCAAAGATAGCCCTTACCATTGAAACTTTGTGACTTAGAGTGGGTCTTCAGTTTCCTGGAACAGGAAGTCTCCAGTGCAGATCTGTGCATCAGTACAATGAAATGGGGTGAAGCTGACTGATTATGGACTTCAATCCTTTGCACTTTGTAATGCAGGCAAAAGGGGATCTCTATGTGCTATTATTTAATTGCCACCACCCGAGCAGTAAGCATGCCCCAGAGAATTGTGTGTGTCTCTTTGTGGAACCAATGAGGTCACTGACCAACAGTTAGGGTATACATTAAAACAAAAAATGCACTTTCATTCAAATATATTTACGTAAGAATTAAATACAAAACTTTTCACTATGTGATAATTTTTGAACTCTTCAGGACGGACTGTTCCCATCATCATTTAACTCAAACTATTTATAACAGCACAACCTGTGGAGACGGATGAAGTCACGGAAAAAGAGGTAGCCACTGCCTTTATTCCATACAATGGCGCACTATCGGGGAAAATCTGCCGTATATTAAAGAAACACAGAGTTAAAACCGTCTTTTGCCCGCCCAATAAAACACAGACATTACTGGGAAGTGTGAAAGATGACCTCGGTTTGAGGAAGGTCGGCATATACCAAATTCCCTGTGAGTGTGGGAAGACTTATATTGGACAAACAGTACGCACCATCGGAGATCGTTGCCGAGAACATCAAAGGCACACTCGACTGAAATATCCAAATAAGTCAGCGGTAGCAGAGAACTGTTTGTCTGAGAAACACGAGATGGATTATGAGTGTACCAAGATCCTGGCTCAGACCACTAATTATTTGGACAGCGTTACAAGGGAGGCTATCAAAATTTGCACCAGGGAAGATCTTATCAACCGAGATTGCGGCTACAATCTCAGCATGGCTTGGGACCTGGCATTGAATGTAATTAAGAAGACTCTCAGCAAGAATTACGAACTGGCGACCATGGTGGATGTAGGAAGCACATCGACCGCTGGCGCGTGGGCGCAGACGGCGAAGAGAGCGGCCCGCGGGGGGAGGGGATTTAAATCGGCCGCCTCGTCAGCGCACCTGACGATGGCGACATGTCTGATCGCCGAAATATTGTGCCCGTTGGACACTATGAACCGGCAGTATACCCGTGGACTGTCAAGCAACAAACACACCGGGAGAAACTGAAGAATCACATCATATACCTTTACAGGGAGGAGATGTATTGCAGCATGAAGAAACTCAACAAGCTGCGCCACCGAGCAGATTGTGTCAAACTTTGCTAAGGTCACGCATCACATCGATTCTGCAGCAGCCAAGAGAATTAAGAGATGGGACAGCCTTGCTCTTGCCTTGGTACACAAGAAGGTGCACTTTACTCGCCACAGCCTTGAATACAACGCCCAGGAACTATTTAAACTTCATCTTAAACTGGACAATCAGTTTAATTCGTGGACCTGGGACTGGGTGGATGGTGTTCTACAGCTACATCTACATTTATACTCCGCAAGCCACCCAACGGTGTGTGGCGGAGGGCACTTTACGTGCCACTGTCATTACCACCCTTTCCTGTTCCAGTCGCGTATGGTTCGCGGGAAGAACGACTGTCTGAAAGCCTCCGTGCATGCTCTAATCTCTCTAATTTTACATTTGTGATCTCCTCAGGAGGTATAAGTAGGGGGAAGCAATATATTCGATAACTCATCCAGAAACGCACCCTCTCGAAACCTGGCGAGCAAGCTACACCGCGATGCAGAGCGCCTCTCTTGCAGAGTCTGCCACTTGAGTTTATTAAACATCTCCGTAATGCTATCACGGTTAACAAATAACCCTGTGACGAAACGTGCCGCTCTTCTTTGGATCTTCTCTATCTCCTCCGTGAACCCGATCTGGTACGGATCACACACTGATGAGCAATACTCAAGTTTTGTAAGCCACCTCCTTTGTTGATGGACTACATTTTCTAAGCACTCTCCCAATGAATCTCAACCTGGTACCCGCCTTACCAACAATTAATTTTATGTGATTATTCCACTTCAAATCGTTCCGCACGCGTACTCCCAGATATTTTACAGAAGTAACTGCTACCAGTGTTTGTTCTGCTATCATATAATCATACAATAAAGGATCCTTCCTTCTATGTATTTGTAATACATTACATTTGTCTATGTTAAGGGACAGTTGCCACTCCCTGCACCAAGTGCCTATCTGCTGCAGATGTTCCTGCATTTCGCTACAATTTTCTAATGCTGCAACTTCTCTGTATACTACAGCATCATCCGCGAAAAGCCGCATGGAACTTCCGACATTATCTACTAGGTCATTTACATATATTGTGAAAAGCAATGGTCCCATAACACTCCCCTGTGGCACGCCAGAGGTTACTTTAATGTCTGTAGACGTCTCTCCATTGATAACAACATGCTGTGTTCTGTTTGCTAAAAACTCTTCAATCCAGCCACACAGCTGGTCTGATATTCCGTATGCTCTTACTTTGTTTATCAGGCGACAGTGTGGAACTGTATCGAATGCCTTCTGGGAGTCAAGAAAAATAGCATCTACCTGGGAGCCTGTATCTAATATTTTCTGGGTCTCATGAACAAATAAAGCGAGTTGGGTCTCACACATCACTGTTTCCGGTATCCAGTATCTAATATTTTCTGGGTCTCGTGAACAAATAAAGCGAGTTGGGTCTCACAGATCGCTGTTTACGGAATCCATGTTGATTCCTACAGAGTAGATTCTGGGTTTCCAAAAACAACATGATACTCGAGCAAAAAACATGTTCTAAAATTCTACAACAGATCGACGTCAGAGATATAGGTCTATAGTTTTGCGCATCTGCTCGACAACCCTTCTTGAAGACTGGGACTACCTGTGCTCTTTTCCAATCATTTGGAACCCTCCGTTCCTCTAGAGACTTGCGGTACACGGCTGTTAGGAGGGGGGCAAGTTCTTACGCATGTCATCCTCTGTTTCAATGCCATCATCATCCCGGAGTGTCTGGATATGCTGTTTCGAGCCACTTACTGATTTAACGTAAGACCAGAACTTCCTAGGATTTTCTGTCAAGTCGGTACATAGAATTTTACTTTCGAATTCACTGAAAGCTTCACGCATAGCCCTCCTTACGCTAACTTTGACATCGTTTAGCTTCTGTTTGTCTGAGAGGTTTTGGCTGCGTTTAAACTTGGAGTGAAGCTCTCTTTGCTTTCGCAGTAGTTTCCTAACTTTGTTGTTGTACCACGGTGGGTTTTTCCCGTCCCTCACAGTTTTACTCGGCACGTACCTGTCTAAAACGCATTTTACGATTGCCTTGAACTTTTTCCATAAACACTCAACATTGTCAGCGTCGGAACAGAAATTTTTGTTTTGATCTGTTAGGTAGTCTGAAATCTGCCTTCTATTACTCTTGCTAAACAGATAAACCTTCCTCCCTTTTTTTGTATTCCTATTAACTTCCATATTCAGGGATGCTGCAACGGCCTTATGATCACTGATTCCCTGTTCTGCACATACAGAGTCGAAAAGTTTGGGTCTGTTTGTTATCAGTAGGTCCAAGATGTTATCTCCACGAGTCGGTTCTCTGTTTAATTGCTCGAGGTAATTTTTGGATAGTGCACTCAGTATAATGTCACTCGATGCTCTGTCCCTACCACCCATCCTAAACATCTGAGTGTCCCAGTCTATATCTGGTAAATTGAAATCTCCACCTAAGACTATAACATGCTGAGAAAATTTATGTGAAATGTATTCCAAATTTTCTCTCAGTTGTTCTGTCACTAATGCTGCTGAGTCGGGAGGTCGGTAAAAGGAGCCAATTATTAACCTAGCTCGGTTGTTGAGTGTAGCCTCCACCCATAATAATTCACAGGAACTATCCACTTCTACTTCACTACAGGATAAACTACTACTAACAGCGATAAACACTCCACCATCGGTTGCATGCAATCTATCCTTTCTAAACACCGTCTGTACCTTTGTAAAAATTTCGGCAGAATTTATCTCTGGCTTCAGCCAGCTTTCTGTACCTATAACGATTTCAGCTTCGGTGCTTTCTATCAGTGCTTGAAGTTCCGGTACTTTACCAACGCAGCTTCGACAGTTGACAATTACAATACCGATTGCTGCTTGGTCCCCGCATGTCCTGACTTTTCCCCACACCCGTTGAGGCTGTTGCCCTTTCTGTACTTGCCCAAGGCCATCTAACCTAAAAAACCACCCAGCCCATGCCACACAACCCCTGCTACCCGTGTAGCCGCTTGTTGCGTGTAGTGGACT
Organism: Schistocerca nitens; assembly: GCF_023898315.1. NCBI lineage: Eukaryota > Metazoa > Arthropoda > Insecta > Orthoptera > Acrididae > Schistocerca > Schistocerca nitens. The sequence continues at coordinate 373,246,689 of NC_064614.1, read as the reverse complement.
CCTGACCTATCCAGCGGAACCCGAAACCCCACCACCCTATGGCGCAAGTCGAGGAATGTGCAGCCCACATGGTCGCAGAACCGTCTCAGCCTCTGATTCAGACCCTCCACTCGGCTCTGTACCAAAGGTCCGCAGTCAGTCCTGTCGACGATGCTGCAGATGGTGAGCTCTGCTTTCATCCCGCTAGCGAGACTGACAGTCTTCACCAAATCAGACCTGGATGACAGCCGATTCTGCACATAAAAAGGCCACTGGATGTCAGATTTCAAAATTCTTACGCCTCTCAGATAAACCATCACTGATGGCACCATGCAAGACGATCATCAATCTCACTAACGTGGAGCTGTCTCATGAGGTGGTTTTGGTTCTGGAGAAGGGTCTCAACTTTGCTCCCACCCCTAGGTTCATGTCGGTCGCGGGCATCATCAGTGCAGTGGAACAGGTTGCAGCGCGATTACCACCTGAAGCAGCAGAAGAAGTGCGTCGGGAAACCTGCCGGGCTCTGATCAGAACTAAACCTACGAAGACTAACATTACCAGTAGAGAGAGGGTGGCCATTCAGGACCTAAGAGAGTGCTCTGAGATTGTTGTCTTACCTGCTGACAAAGGCAAGGCCACTGTTGTTCTTTCCCGTAAGGACTACATTGAGAAGATGGAGCGCCTGCTGGATGACGACTCCTATAGGAAGATCAACGCTGACCCCATGAAGAAGGTGGAGAACAAGACCAGGGCTCTACTCAAGGACACAGATGTACCAGAGGAGGACACCAAGAAATTGTCACCTCAAGGACCTGTACCACCAAACCTTATGGACTCCCTAAGGTCCACAAAGAGGGGATTGTCAGCAACATTAGGGCACCTACTTACTTGCTGGCAAAATATCTGGCTGAATTAGTTAGCCCCTATGTAAGTAAATGCCCTCACCATATCTGTAATTCTGTGGATTTTGTGAAACATCTCGACAACTTCAGATGGAAAGACACTGATATCCTAGTGAGCTTCGACATGGTTTCACTATTCACCAGGGTGCCTCTACGAGAGTCAGTTGAGCTTATTGGGCAGAAATTTGATGAGAAGACAACCGAACTGTTTAGGCATGTCTTGACCTCAATGTATTTTCTGTTTAATGGGGAATACTATGAGCAAACAGATGGAGTCACAATGGGCAGCCCACTCTCGCCGGTGGTCGTGAATTTGTACATGGAGTACTTCGAGGAGGAAGCCTTGGCATCATCCAATTGGAAACCTACTTGTTTCTTCCGTTATGTCGATGACACGTTCGTCATCTGGCGCCATGGTAGGGACAAGCTCCTGGATTTCCTTACACACCTCAACTCCATACATCCAAACATAAAATTCACTATGGAGACCGAAGCAGAAGGAAGATTACCATTCCTGGATGTCATGGTCAAGAGAAGAGCTGATGGTACTCTGAGCCAAGGTGTGTACAGGAAGAAAATGCACCCTGACCTGTACCTGCATGCAGACAGCTGCCACCACCCTTCTCAGAGGAATGGAGTACTAAAAACACTAGTACACAGGGCGCGCAGCATCTTAGATGCAGAGAATCTTCCCCAGGAATTGGAACCCCTCAAAACCATGTTCCGAAGAAACGGTTACTCGGAATAGCAGATTAGACGTGCTCTCCAGCCCACCAACATAGCACAAACTGTGGAGATGGATGAAGTCACGGAAGAAGAGGTAGCCACCATCTTTATTCCATACAATGGCGCACTATCAGGGAAAATCAGCCGTATATTAAATAAACACCAAGTTAAAACCGTCTTTTGCCCACCCAATAAAAAACGGGCATTACTGGGAAGTGTGAAAGATGACCTCGGTTGGAGGAAGGCCAGCATATACCAAATTCCCTGTGAGTGTGGGAAGACTTATATCGGACAAACAGTACGCACCATCGGAGATTGTTGCCGAGAACATCAAAGGCACACTCGACTGAAATATCCAAATAAGTCAGCGGTAGCAGAGCACTGTTTGTCCGAGAAACACGAGATGGATTATGAGTGTACCAAGATCCTGGCTCAGACCACTAAATATTGGGACAGCATTACAAGGGAGGCTATCGAAATTTGCACCATTGAAGATCTTATCAACCGAGATTGCGGCTACAATCTCAGCAAGGCTTGGGACCCGGCACTGAATGTAATTAAGAAGACTCTCAGCAAGAAGTACGAACTGGCAACCAGGGTGGACGTAGGAAGCACATCGACGATAAGACAGATTCTGACACCCACGTCTTCGTGACCGCCGGTGCGTGGGCGCGGACGGCGAAGAGAGCGGCCCACGGGGGAGGTGATTTAAATCGGCCGCCCACCCTCAGGAGCTCAGTACGTCAGCGCACCTGACGATGGCGACATGTCTGATCGCTGAAATATTGTGCCCGTTGGACACTATGAACCAGCAGAATACCCGTGGACTGTTCGAGTATTTAGAAATGAATCATTGCCATCATCAAAATCACTGTCACTCTCTTTTTCACTTAGACATTTCGCTAAAGGCTTTACAATTTCTTCTTCAGAACTAGCCATTATGCACCTACTAGCTTGAATATAATAACACAACTGCTACAACTCTACACTACATTAAAACAGGATTCCCTAGATGGCAATACTATGAAGCACTGATGTGTAGTGCAGTCACATTTGAGACTAGAGCTTGTGAGAGCTATTAAAAATCATGTCAAATGAGGCTCAACTTCAGAGTGGAAAAAAAGTTCGCAATTTTGTGTACCGCTCACCCTTGGAGTGGAAAGGGTTAAACTTAAATATTTCTGAAAGCTATGAAATTTATACGTTGATTTTTCTTTCAGTGCATGGGTGTTGACCTACGGTACCAACACTGCATTAGTCAACTTCATCCCACCTGGTGGTGAATTTGACTGATTATCTGTTACGAAATAACTGTGAATCTTGTAGAACTCTTGGGAGACTTTAATTGTTCTGAAACTTTATCAGCAACTGAAAAATAAATTTCCATAATAATTAAATTGTAATACTATTTTCAGAATAACATACAAAGAGAGTTTAACGACAAAAAATCTGTTCACAAATTTGCTTTATGAAACTCCAATGAAATACACACAAAAAACGTATTCACTGTACATTAAACCCTAACATTTCAGCTTCAGATCTAAAATTCTCCCCCTGGGTTTGGCAAATTTGTTAGAAGAAATGAAATCCATTTTTCGGTTTTCAGCCAGCTTCACCTGGCAGTCAACTTCAGCCCATTTTACAGTAACATATAGTAATAAACATCCAGCCTATATTTCTTTAGTTCCCCCAGTTTAAATTTTTATATCTGGGGCATTTTCACAGTGGCAGCTCTTATGATCTCAACTGTAAGTTACAACAAACAGAACTGCAATCAGTGTGATAAATTTATAAGTTGACATACAGACACCTGCAACAATCACTTCTTCACTCTACAATAGACTGTTACAGATAGCTGTTGCTGCAGCCATGGTGTCACTTTGTTGCTGCATTCATTATGTCACATTCTTGTTGCATTCATGAATGTTTGTCTATGAGAGAACCACTCAGTCAACTTCACCACAAGTTTCTCAGGTGATCAGGTTAACCCCAATTCCAACAAAAATTTGCAAAATTTTGTTTGTGTCTATAATCTGTTACTGCTGGAATTGCCACTGTGAAGGGTCAATGCACGAGTTATATAAGACAAAGACAAGAGTTGTTTTATGTCAGTGACACAAATAAATGTTTAAGCTTATTATAAACATTAAAAAAGCAGTTCTTGTATTCAGACAGGGGTTTGGAATACTATACATTTATCCACTGCAATGAATTAAGAATTTTCAAACAATACAGTAACAAAAATAAATGAATTTTCATCACAATATTTAGTTATTTAACATGAACTGTTTCCTGAACTTTTCAGTCAGTTTCACACCAGCAGTCAACTTCACCCCATTGGATGGTACTGTAGTAAGGCTACATAACAATGCCTACCCACTTTTGTCCTCTTGATGAAGAGTCACCATCCTTGACTTTGTATGTGATATCCAACAAGTGACAAAGTATATGATACAGGCCGAAGTCAAGCATTAGTAACTTTTCTCATAGCCCCCATTTCCACACAGGCATAACAATCCACAACAAGTGTCCCGGGCTGTATCTCATTGGCCAGTGTTTAGTGTAATAGTGCTCTTTGTCTTTCTTCTGTGCATTCAGGCTTTGTATGAAAACTAGCTTTGGTCCTGGTGATGAGGTGATTCACATAGTCATCCTGAATATCATTTAATTTAATTGGGAACAGCACATCCATCCTTATCTCGGGCTTTTGACCATGGGGCAGAAACAGCCATTGAAGCATATAGTGCCCTGCTTTGCAATGTAATATTCTATTGACACAACGGACAATATTGTATCCCAGTCTCTCTCTTCAACATCAAGGTACATCAAGGACATTTCTGACAATGTCTTATTAAAGCATTATATGAGGCAATTTGCCTGTAGATTGTCACCCTATGGGTGATGTCACAACATGAAATTACCTCTGCTACTAATATCGACTGGAAATCTATTCCATGCTCAGAGATTGTCTCATAGGGTGCTCCATGCTTCAAAATGATGTCTGCAAACAAGGAAATTTGCAATTTCCAGAGCTTTGGCTGTTGGCCTAGCTTTGGTGAAAGCAGAACAGGTGAGATGGTCAATGAAGACTGTTATCCATCAATGATCACTTATCAACTTCAGAAACCTCCCCAGGAGGTCAATTACAGTTTGGTGGAATGGTGCTGTTGCAGGCAGGTTTGGTATCAGATGCTCCAGAGGTAACTGGAGCACATGCTTCTGCCAATGGCTGTCCTTATAGTAACTCACAGACAGATTGAAATATGCACTTGTCAAACCTTTTCATAAGAAGGGGGAGAAGAGTGACTGAAATAATTATGGACCAATCTCATTACTGACTTCATTTTCTAAAATATTCGAAAAAGTTATGTATTCAAGAGTAGTCTCACATTTAAGTAAAAATAATTTACTCAGCATGTCACAGTTCGGATTCCGGAAGGATTACTCAACCGAGAATGCTATTTACACATTTACCCATCAAGTAGTACAAGCCCTAAATAAAAAATTATCACCTGTTGGTATTTTTTGTGATCTCTCCAAGGCATTTGACTGTGTGGATGATGTCTCACTCTTAGAAAAACTCAGGTTTTATGGAATTGAAGGCTATACATACAGCTGGTTTGAATCATACTTAATGAACAGAAAGCAAAAAGTTGTGCTGAATAGCACAAATAATGTTGGGAGGGTGGTAAATTCTAGTGAATGGGGAGTTATCACAAAGGGAGTCCCACAGTGTTCAATTTTAGGTCCTCTGCTGTTCCTTATTGATGTGAATGACCTCCCACTTAATGTTCAGCAAGTGGAATTAGAACTTTTTGCAGATGACATGAGTGTTATAATAAATCCCATTCCAAAAAAAAAAAAAAAAACAGCTGAAGATATTGTTAAGGATGTCTTTCAAAGAATTATTAAGTGGTTCTCAGAAAATGGACTCTCCCTTAATTTTGAAAAAACTCACTGTATCCAGTTCTGTACACCAATAGTCATACTGACAATTGGTGTAGCATATGAACAGGACTCAGTTAACAGGGTAGATTTCTCCAAATTTTTGGGTGTTTACATTGATGACAACTTGAACTGGAAGGAGCATATTACTGAGCTTCTCAAACAACTAAGTTCAGCTTCTTTCGCTCTTCGTATAATCACTAGTCTTGGTAATAAACAGATCAGCCTCCAAACATACTTTGCATATTTCCATTCAATAATGTCTTATGGAATAGTTTTCTGGGGTAACTCACCACTTATACATAATGTATTGATTGCACGAAAGAGAGCAGTGAGAATAATTATTGGTGTTCACCCAAGGACATCATGTAGGCACCTTTCCAAGGAGTTAGGTATTTTAACCATCACAGCACATATATTTGCTAATGAAATTCGTTCTAAATAATCCATCTCCATTCACGAAGAACAGTGATGTTCATACGTACAACACTAGAGGGAAAAATAACTTTCCTATCCGTTATTGAAGCTGCCAGTTGCTCAAAAAGGAGTACATTATTCAGCAACAAAAATCTTTGATCATTTGCCCAACAACATAAAGTGTCTGGCAGGTAGCAGATAAGTTTTAAATCTAGCTTAAAATCATTTCTTTTGGACAACTCCTTTTACTCCATGGACAATTTTCTGTTTCAGAAACCCAGCTCCAGAAGTCCTGCTGACAAACTGCTGAGACACAAATTATTTCTGAAGATAAACTTAATGGACACATATCTACAGCTCCAATTAGATGTAGACTCAACAAGTTGTACCAGTTAATACACCATTTCAATCTCTACAAATGTCATGGGCCTTTTGGTGCTCCAAATGGACTGCCTATTTTACAAAGATATCTTTAGCAACTGATTCAAATGGAGCAACAATATGCATTAACAATTCTGGTCACATCTTAATAGCAGAGGATACACTAAAAGAGCATTTAAAATACATCAAAATATGTTCTGCTACTTTAAAAAGGGCTAAAATACAACCAGTAGAAACCAAGCATGGAATATCATGAGCATGTGCTCAGCAGTGCAGGATTAACTTCCACACATGACATAGAAGCCAGAAAAAAAAACATACAGTAGCATCTGTCACTAGTACTGGCAGGAAATGTGTACAGACAATATTTGTGTTGCTATCTTTGTGGCATTCATGATCCCCTGGTTGCCATGTGTTTTGCCTTGCAAGGTCATATGCAGTAAAAAAGGCTTTAGTTGTTATCTGGTACAAGCTTTGTATTTACTTGCAAGGTGGTCTTACAGTTATAGCACTGAAAAACAGAGAAGAGCTAGCTAAAGATCTAATTGCCCAGAAGCTGAAAAAAAAAATAATTTTAGTTCTACTAATGACAACATTTGCTGTTTGTGAAGTAGAGAAACACTATAAATATATTTGTTTTGATGACAAAACATGAAATGACTGCATCCAAAGTCAGGAATGATAGAGAAGATGAAATTTGCTTATACACAGTGTTCAGAAATCCTTTTACAAACTTCTAGAATTTCTAGAGGTTAGTGAATAGGTAATATTTTAAACTGAATTCATATCCAGAAATGTACCATTTCCATGATACAGTCATCTGAAAACATATTTGTAATAAGATCACTTATACAAGTAACTGAATAAAATGCTCATTCACTTAATGGACTCTCTTCAATGTACTCCAGTACAGCCCGTTCCAATTCAAGTGTGCAGTGTCACCTTGGCCCACCACAGTCATGCCTGCTGATGGTGAGTGTACCCTTTCTCAAAGTTGTTGCATAATTTTGGTGAAAAGGATATGCAATGGAGTCAGATTTTCTGGAGAATGATCTTGATAAGAGTGACAAGCAGCTCTTCCATTACTGTAAGCTTCATCATTCTGAAGGATCATGTCACTCAACCGTATTGCTCTGGCACACATAGACACATGAATGATGCTTGATCCAAGTCACAGAGGTAGGATAGACATCAAATGACATCAGCCTATCCAACATAACATCCCCCCCCCCCCAAAAAAAAGAAATCACTTCCCTGTTGTATATCTACACAGAAAACATGTTTCCAAATGGATTTAGCATGGAAATGGTAAGTCTCTGGACATGGGTTCTTATTCAAAGTATTATTCCTGATGTGAAACAAGTGCTGTATCACTGTAAGAGGTACAGGAGCCAGCAAGTGTGCTGGGCTTACCCCAATTCACTATTACTAGTGCCATGTCATTGCAACATGCCTGCACTTAACATACAAAAGATTGCACCATAAGTTCAAAGAAGGGCAGCTAATTTTGTAATATCATGAAATAGGGGAGATAGTGCCATGAAATAGGGGAGATAGTGCCACAGACATGATAAGTGGCAGTCATTAAAACAAAGCCATTTTTTGCTGCGGCGGGATCTGCTCATGAAATTTCAATCACCGGTTTTCTCCTCCAATTGCGAAAACATTCTGTTGGCACCCACCTACATAGGGAGAAATGATCATCACAATAAAATAAGACAAATCAGGACTCACACAGAAAAATTTAGGTGCTCATTTTTCATGTGTGCCATTCAAGAGTGGAATGGTACAGAGACAACTTGAAAGTGGTTCATTGAAACCCTCTGCCAGGCACTTTATTGTGTATAGCAGAGTAATCATGTAGATTTAGAAGTAGATATGTCTAGAGTATTCTTCTTAACACCCATGTACAGATGTTAACACGATTCTCATAATCATTTACACGCAGCTCTTAATGGAGAGAGATGTGATAGCAATAGTATCTTTGTCAATGGGGAATGTATGGGACACTTGCGTTGTATGATTGTGCAGGAGCTAACATGTGAACCAACTGCAACAGCAAGAACATTAATTTCCCCCCATCTGTCATCATTTGTTTGCATATATTACATTGTATAGGTGTTACTCTACCACTTTCACATAACAGGTTGAAGAGATTGATAAATAATTGTCAAGATGGTTGATGTCTACTGGGATAACTTGCCACATACAATGTACAAAAATAAACTGCATTCTTCCTACATTTTCCATACACCATGAGCATGTCCTCTTTCTCTGCATTGGTAAATACCATCATCCACTCATGGCCTTCTGCTTGGACTGTCACGCACTAACTGACTAGTAATTCACAGTGAACTCAAGGAACTCATAAGTACACTGTAAACAAACATAACAACATCGTACTCAGCAACTATGCAGGTTGAATCACACAAACAAATGTTGATGCTGAAACTTTTCACAATACAAGATCTAATGAATGACTTGCACTAGAATCCTGCAACAAACACCACTGACATTCTAATTTGCCCTACTTTTTGTTGTTAATAGGCATTGTTTCATTTAAAAAAACAACAGGTCTGCACAAGACATACACTTTTTAAGTATTATTATAATCTGTTGATTGGCTAACAATACAAGTCCATGACTACCAACCAATTCTGTGAAAACTGCATATCAATAGCATTTTCCATTTCCACACTATTTGTGGTGCAAGTTGTAGCTGGTTCACCTTGTATAGACAGCTAACAGCGTCAATAACAGTGAAATAACTGAAGTTGTGTTAATACTTAGTATAAAGTAGCGAATGAAAACAGCAGCCACATAATGTAAGAGGAAGACCAGTGGTTTTTCCAAAGTCTCAGCATTTCTATTAATTTAATAATTCCACAATTTATAAAAAGTACTTACTATAATTAATGGTGTAAGTGTATTGGCACTGTTTGTAGTTAGTTTCTACTATACATAACCAATGAAGCCTGCAATGGTTGCTTACTTCTGTTCACATATTACATGAGTGTTCCACATCCTTGAAGGATCTTCTTCATGATAGCATTTACAGAACACAAGGTGATAATGAACAGATGAATGAATATCTCCTGCTCTTTTATGTGCACCAAGCGTATATTGATATAGGAATCTTAGGAGACTGAATTTACCAACAGGAACATTCTCCTGTGACCACATAAGACATAATCATTCTTGAAACTTCCTGCCATAGTAGAACTATGTGCCAGAATGAGACTCAAATTTGGGACATCTGCCTTTCCCAGACAGGTGTTCTACCGACTGAGCTACCTAAGCACAACTTACAACCCAGGCTCACAGCTTTACTTCCACCAGTTTCTCATCTTCCACCTTCCAAACTTCACAGAAGTTCTCCTGGAGAACTTGCAAGACTAGCACTCCTGGGGAAAGAATACTGCAAAGACATGGCTTACCCACAGCCTGGAGGATGTTTCCAGAATGAAATTTTCATTTTGCAGTGGAGTGTGCACTGATATGAAACTTCCTGGTAGATTAAAGCTATGTTTCAGACTGAGATGCAACCTCAGGATCTTTGCCTTTGACAGGCAAGTGCTCTACTCATTGATATATCCAGTCACACCTCACAACCCATCCCCAGAGGTTTACTTTCACTAGTACCTCATCTCCTACCCTTTAAACATCACAGTTCTCATGCTGAACTTGCTAGACTAGCACTCCAGGAAGAGGAGAACTTCTGTGAAGGTTGGAAGGTAGGAGATGAAATAATGATGGAAGTAAAGCTGCGAGGACAGGTTGTGAGTCATGCTTGAGTAGCTCAGGATGTACAGCACTTGCCCACAAAAGGCAAAGGGGAGTTCGAGTCTCGGTCCAGCACACAGTTTTAATCTGCCAGTAAGTTTCATATCAGTGCACACTTTGCTGCAGAGTGTAAATTTCACTCTGCATACTTATTCTTACTTGTAGAAGAAACTTCAACACAGATATAATCATAAAGACAAGATGACGAAACCTTGTAAAGTAATAACTAAATCATTATCTCAGTTGCACTATTTATGTCTATAGACTAACAAACCTTTGTAATTTCACTCATAAACTCAAGATAGTTTATAAATCTCAGAAGAACAAATATTGTGTCACATGAAATATAAAAGTGAACTTAGCTCTTTTTCATGCTTGAAAACATTTGTGACAACTTCTTATAACAGCAATAGTGAAACAACACAGATTATTCTTATGGAGATATATTATCAGTCTCTTCATATTTAAGATAAAGAAAAAAATGAACAAGAATGAACTTGTGGAACCAATCATACCATAATACTTTCATATTAGATAAACATTGTTGTCCCCCTTCTGATTCTTCTTTCATAGTATATCATTTTGAGATACGTAACAAAAAAAAAGTGACTATTAAAATGCTAAGCAGCTAATGTAAATAACCATGCAGAATTAATAATGTCACTAGCATTAAATAAATATAATACAAGATTGACATTACTTTTTTTCATCCACCATATACTCACCACACTATACTGATCATCAAAAGGGTGACAGAAAACTCCAGCATCTTCATCATGTCTACAGTTGCTGTTTCCCCAAGAAAAATGAAAGCACTCATTGATTGACTTTTCTTTTCCTGTGCAATGAAGCTGATCAAGCCAGATTTGTCCTTGACCTGGACCATAAGCTGCATTCTTCTTTGGTTCAGCTACTCCATTAAACCCTAACATGCGGCACATCACTTCAGCTTCGTTTTCCCCAAAGTCATCATCACACACTGTCCCCCACAAACCATGGTATCGCACTTCTATACGACCTTCTCTTGAGCTGTTACCACCTGAAAGCCGTATTTCAATAGGTGCCTAATGTTTGGAAAAGAGAAACGAAATGCAGGCATTAATTACCAGTTGTAATACACACATCAAAAAAAGTTTTGCATCACCTCAGTTCCAAGAGTTCCGGAACCTATACAGAAAATTGGAATAGAGTCAACATAAACATCATTCCCGCCCTTTTTATTGCTCATGAAAACCACACATTGCATGTTGTACTACCATACAGCAAGACCTTCAGAGGTGGTGGTCCAGCTGGCTGTACACACCAGTACCTCTAATACCCAGTAGCACGTCCTCTTGCATTGATGCGTACCTGTATTCATTGTGGCATACTATTCACAAGTTCACCAAGGCACTGTGGGTCCAGACTGTCCCATTCCTCTATGGTGATTTGGTACAGGTGCCTCAGATAGGTTAGTGGGTCATGTCATTCATGACATCATCCACAAACAGCCCTTTTCAATCCATCCCAGGCATGTTCGATAGGATTCACATCTGGAGAACATACTGGCCACTCTAGTTGAGCGATGTCATTATCCTGAAGGAATTCATTCACAAGATGTGCATGATGAGGGTGGGAATAGTCGACCATGAAGACGAATGCTTCACCAATATGCTGTCGATATGGTTGCGCTATCAGTCGGAGGATGGCATTCATGTATCATACAGCCATTACAGCACCTTCCATGACCACCAGTGACGTACGTCGGCCCCACATAATCCAACCCCAGAACAGCAGGGAACCTCCACTTAGCTGCACTCACTGGGCAGTGTGTCTAAGGTGTTCAGCCTGACCTAGTTGCGTCTAAACACATCTCCGACCATTGTCTGGTTGAAGGCATATGCGACGCTCATTGGTGAAGAGGATGGTATGCCAATCCTGAGTGGTTCATTTGGCACATTTTTGGGCCCATCTATACCTCGCTGCACGGTGTTGCGAATGGAAAGATGGACCTTGCCATGGACGTCGGGAACAAAGTTGCGCATCATGCAGCCTATTGTGCACAGTTTGAGTCAAAACAAAACATTCTGTGGCTGCATGAAAAGCATTATTCAACATGGTGGCATTTCTGTCAGGATTCGTCCAAGCCATAATCGTAGGTAGCGGTCATCCACTGCAGTAGTAGCCCTTGGGCAGCCTGAGCAAGGCATGTCATCGACAGTTCCTGTCTCTCTGTATCTCCTCCATGTCTGAAAAACATAACTTTGGTTCACCCGAGACACCTGGACACTTCCCTTATTGAGAGCCCTTCCTGGCACAAAGTAACAATACGGATATGATTGAACCATGGTATTGACCATCTAGGCATTGTTGAACTACAGGCAACATGAGCCGTGTACCTCCTTTCTGGTGGAATAGCTGTAACTGATTGGCTGTTGGACCCCCTCTGTCTAATAGGTGCTGCTCATGCATGGTTGTTCACATCTTTGGGAGGGTTTAGTGACATCTCTGAACAGTCAAAAGGACTGTGTCTGTGATACAATATCCACAGTCAATGTCTATCTTCAGGAGTTCTGAGAACCGGGATGATGCAAAACTTTTTTTGATGTGTGTACAACAGATATGCTTATTACGATAAAAACAATAATGAAGAATGAGGATTATCTGAGGATGTGTACATTCAAGGACTGAACACAAATGAAAATTGTGACATGAATCAAATAAAGATAAAATAATCAAAATATCATACATAAGAAACATTAGATAAGAGTCTTGATCAGAAGTGCACAGTTAATGAATGCATTAAGTTACAAGAACTATGTTATTATATGAAGGAGCTAATTACACAGACCATGTCTGTGCCTGAAACGCTGATGCATTAAATGTGAAATTGCCCTTAAGTTATGAAGATAGAACTTAAACAGGACATTAACTCTATGTTTGCGGATGTGGAATAGACTGTTTGGAACTACAGTGATCATTGACTGTGGACCATTCTGAGATAATGTCAGATTTTACCGAAACTGTGCAAAAATTAGTATCAGTAAAGTTTAGACAGAAGTAAGATAATGGAAAGTGAGTGTGAGAATTCAGTGAGATACTCTAAAATAAATGTACACACTGTTCACAAATTAGGCCTTAGATCATTCCAACAAGCAGACTACTATCTATAAGGCAGTGTGAGGAAAGATCTATGATCATGGGACATGTTATTAGCATGACACCGATTCCTCCCATCATTATTGCCAGTAGATGAATCCTGATGGTGCTGCTACCTCCTTATTCAAGCTGCTCCTCATTTGACCTTATGAAGCTGAGTGGACCCTGTTCCAGACTCCTCCCCTACCTCAGAAAAAAATCTGATGAGGCAGTGGGAATCAAATTCAAATGGAAGGAAACAATGATAACCATTCGACTACAGAGGCAGTAGTGAGATAACTGTGGGAATCTTAGCTAAAAGTTATTCAACATTTGTGCAGACTTGCTAATAATATCAAATAATTATACAAAGCTGTTTCTATAGACTGAATATTTGTCCAAGCATTTGTTTTCTCAGCACACAAAAACATTTTTCAGTATTAAGAAAGTCCGTACTGTTACATAGTTACAGCATGGCAGCTTACTAAATTCCCTTAAAAACTCTCATCACCTAACCGAATCATTATGTTCAATGGCTTTACAGGTCTTATAAGACTAATAGATGAAAACTCCAGAATGGTCACAACACATGAGTCTATATTTTCTGTTTCCCTGTGTGATTTATTTCCGTTTCCTTTTTTAGCAGTGCTGTAATGTTTTTTCGTTACCATATAACAGCTAGGGTATAACAGTTAGTTCTCTCTTAAAAGTTTTGCATCTTAAGTCACTCCTGTATTTATCACAAGTATTTCTATATGAATCCAAATTTTACAATACTTTTCACAGTAAGCATTAATATATTTATTACATTAGCTGATTAATTTCACAGTTCCTCAGACATTCCACAAACCATTTGTACAACACACTGAATTGAATAAGTTTATTAACAGACTTTTAACATAATCACTATTGGTACTGTTATTATTATTATTATTATTATTATTATTATTATTATTATTACCAGGATATTTTAATAAAAAAAAACAGAGAATGTTTATAGGCTGTGAACTACCTATTTATAACAATTATTATTCACTGGTGATGAAATAGGGTTCCACTAATAATCTTGGCTTAAAGAAGAGTGTAATATATTTCTTTGTTGATCAATTGTGAATAAGTGACAGTGATTGGTCAAATATTTACCAATCATAATCACCAAACAGCCTTGTGTTTTGAAGATTATTTCATTTAGACAGCCAGTTCTGGCATCTCAATAATGCCATCTTCAGGCTCCTGCATATTAAAAATGAGTATATACTTAATGTATATCACAGTACACTACAGCTGACTTTGCAGAAAATGAAGTGTAATAATAAAAGACCTTACACCCACAGAATACAATTTGCAGTGCTAAGAAAAGTACTTGTGCACATGCAGCATAACAAAAAAGAATACATCCACATAATAGTTAGCACCAAACTATTTTGATGTCACAGAGTTATAACAGATCACACCAGTTTTTAATATAAAAAGCCTAATTTTTATAGACAAGAAATACACTATTTCTTAGGGAAACCTGTCCTCATTCAAAGCAAAACATTGCAATGCAACCTACAAAGTACACAATAGTGGATGTATCTATCAGCTAAGTATTATCACTAGTGATGATATATCATAATTAGTTGTCACAACATCAAAAACTCAAGCAGAGCAAAACCCAATGGCCAAAAATATGTTAAGTGTACAACAGTATGACACGAACATGTGATGAATACTCATAAGATATCCAGAGGGCATATGTTACATAATAAATCAACAAATAAAAAGGCATGACTTGGTGTCACTTGTGTATTCGAATTAATAAGTGAGCAAATACCAGAGTGGAAAAATCAAGAACCTCAAATCCAAACTAATTAAGAGGAGTTCTTCCAAATCTCAGATGACAATGTAATTGCTGTTTCCCTAGGAATATAAAGTATCATACTATCATTCTATCTATAAAATGATGAACCCATCCAAATAGGGACTGGCCCATAGCAAGCTGTGTCACAACAGGTAGTGTGAAGATGGAACAAGCTAAAAGTAAAGTAAGGGTGCAAAGACCAACAAGACACCAAAGTATAAGCCCACTAATTAAGGAACATATTGGCACAAAAAGAGGCAACAGTTGGGTGTGAAAAAGGAGTTGTTAAATTAAAGACTCAACTGCAACTGCTGAGAGCCCCATCAGGCACAAAAATTAAAATTAAGGTGACATTGCAATTTCATATTAGCTCTAACAGTTTTTCATGACTTCATTGCAATAAGCATAATAAATGTTTACTGAAAGAATGAAAAGAACATGTTCACCAAATTTAAGTAGCCCATTTAATAAGTATTCACTGAACATTGACTCATCTATGAGCATTAACTGAGATATGAAGCGATCAGCATATAGTGGTGAAGGTGGCAGAATTCTAGGGCAGCATAAAAAGGAGGTGATTGAAAAGAGAGTATCACTTAAATTAATCAAGAGGGATAGAGACCTTTGTGGAATTAAATGTGGATTCCAGCAACCAATTTGCTTTGATCTCTGCAAAGAGCATATTGATTTGATGATATCCCCATATCACAGCACACAGCCTACAAAAGTTCTTTGTAGCTATTTTTTAAATTTATTTAATTAAAACATCAAGGGCATTCAAATTGGTAATGAACACATTACATATCTGGTCTATGCAGACGACATTGCACTATTAGCATGCACACAAGAAGATCTGAAGAGAAGTATCCAGACCTTGGAGTTATTGGCAGCTAGGATTGGTCTACAAATTAGCTCTGAAAAGACAGAGTATATGACCACAGGAAGAAAGATTCAGAATTCTCAAGATTTAATTGTGAACAACACCAGGTATAAACATGTGAAAGAGTTCAAATACCTTGGATCATTTTTTACAGAAGTAATATCAACTGAAGCAGAGATAAAAGCACGACTGCAGGCGGGAAACAGATACTATCACTTTCTAGACCCTATATTAAAATGTAGAAGTGTCTCGCAACAACTAAAGCTACGGTTGTATAAGACATTAATAATGCCAGTAGTACTTTATGGTTCTCAAACCTGGAGCACTCAAAAACAAGACCTTAAGCGACTGCTAACATTTGAAAGGAAAGTCCTCAGGAAAATATTTGGACCAGTCAGAGATCAGACTACTGGAGAATGGAGAAGATGCCATAACACTGAATTAGAAGAGCTGTACAAGGAGCCTAACATCTTGGGAGTGATCAGAAGCAAAAGACTGCTATGGACTGGACATGTTGTTAAAATGGAGGCAACAAGATGGCCCAAAATCACAATGGACTGGATCCCGTCAGGCAGCAGACCAGTGGGAAGACCTAGAAAGAGGTGGATCGATGGAGTGAGAGAAGACCTGTTGCAGCTGGGAGCCACGGAAAACTGGAGACAGATAGCAGAAGACAGAGACAGATGGAGAGCTCTAACTGTGGTGGCGCGCAGTCCTCTGGGCCTGACCGCGTGAATGAATGAATGAAAACATAATAATAATAATAATAATAATAATAATAATAATAATAATAATAACATAAATAATAATATTCCAGTTCAACTTGGTTGAAAGTATCATGTGCCAAGAAGAGAGAACTCTACTCAAAGACTAAGGCAAATATAATCTAGAAAATATTAGACATGGTTCTCAGTGAGGTGATATATGATACGTGATGTGACTCATGATATAATGCACAAGCAACCATGAATTGGTGGGGTGCATAGAAAAAGAGTTATAACAACTTAACTGGTTCACACAGGAACAACGGGATACAACACCAACACATATTTCTATCATGTCATCCAGCAGAACAGGGATGCCGGATGCTCTATCATACGATACAAATTTTGAGTCATCAGGAGTGCCTCAAAAAAATTGTTTTATGTAAATGAAGCAAAGTTATACCCATCTCTCTACATAGTTTCACAGTAAAGCTTTTTCTTCAATTAAAAAACTATGGTTTTTATATTTGCATGTGTTCTCTGTTATGCAGGCTTTCTTATTTGATTTTACGGAAACTAGCTGGTAAATAAATGGATTTTTTCACATCTTTTAGTCCTACATCATAGTTTGATAATGAACTGGCTTTCTTTTCACTATTGCCCATAGTTATTGTTATACTTCAGTATTAAGAACTCTAAAGAGTGTATTTTGAGAAGTTTTCTGTGAAGAATATTGTCACTGTCTAGTTTGCATGGTGGGTTTAAGGTGATACACTGTGCACATGAAATATAGCTAATATATTGAAATTGTTCCTAAAATTAAAAGGAGAGCAATACCTCTTTCATTTCTCAAGAAAATATACAAGGCATGTTGGACGTTATTCAAGAAGAGTTGGCAGCTAAGCATCGCACGTGAGACTATTGCCACCTATTATGTGTAGCTATCTCATGTTTCTCTTTTTTCTATGTTTGTGGATACAAGTCAAAGTTGGTTACAAAAAAATTACTGAAATGAAAAGACAACCAGCATTCATCTGCTGCTGATGCGGACTGGATGTTTTTTCAGTTGTTGCTCCCTTCGTTGATTTCAGGAAAGTTTGTAACAGTCATAAAAGAGATCAGAAAGATGAATTTACATTGCTTCTGGATGAACAACTGGACAAAGCAAAGAAGGACACATTAGGATTTTATTTAACAACATGAAAGTCTTCCATTTCTTCCAACACAATGCCTACCCCTATGCACAGCTCACCACCCACGACAGAGCTCACTTCAAATCCAGCGTTTCTTCTGAATACTCCTAAAGCTAAATCATATACTACTTTGCAAAACTGAACAGTTGCAGAAATACTATCTTAACTTTATTAATTTGTAACAGGAGGAGGAGATTAGTGTTTAACGTCCCGTCGACAACGAGGTCATTAGAGACGGAGCGCAAGCTCGGGTGAGGGAAGGATGGAGAAGGAAATCGGCCGTGCCCTTTCAAAGGAACCATCCCGGCATTTGCCTGAAGCGATTTAGGGAAATCACGGAAAACCTAAATCAGGATGGTCAGAGACGGGATTGAACCGTCGTCCTCCCGAATGCGAGTCCAGTGTGCTAACCACTGCACCACCTCGCTCGGTTAATTTGTAACAGTCTGACTATTCATACATGAAAAAAAAAAATCCATGAGAACTCCAGATATGGAGAGGAAGATGGTGTCATAAGAAGCTTCTGATAAATGAATGGGGTGGGGGGGGATACTACAATAATGACTTTTCTTTCTTCTCTGCTAAGGTATACTAGTAATAAACAGTAGTTTAACCACAGTTTTTAAACACTGATAATTTATATGGAAATATTAAGTATTTTAAAATTTGTGATTTATAAAACTCAACAAAATTAAATTTCAATACCATGTTAAAATATGGGATTTCCTGAGATTTTATGAAAGCACTAAAATTCCTCGAGACTTTCCTGATTTTTTCAGATAAAATGTAATTCCCTGAGAATTCTAGGTCCTCCAGAATAACCACCACACTGTGTAATTATTATTTAAGTTTGTACCAAAATAAATAAGGTTACATTAGGGAAGGTCTTACAAATAATAAACTTTTTTAACATTATTTAGAAACTTTAATCAATGTACCTTACTGTAATGAGCAGTTTATAAGCAGGAGAAATACATAGTTAAAATTTTGTGTCCTGTTTTGTCAGAGGAGCTAATATTAGTTGAGTAAAAAGTGGAAACTGACTGGACTTTCTACAGAATTCATGTAATTTGTGTTTGTGCTGGGAGACCTCATGAGAAACACAGCCAAACTATCAACAATGTAGGAAAAGATAGATTGTTACTTACCATAAAGATGACACATTAAGTTGCAGACCAGTACAATTAAAAGATTCTTACACGTAAGCTTACAGCCACAGCCTTCATCAGAACAAGAAAGAGAAACACGCACCATTCATTCACTCAAGGAAGTATACCTCGCCTCACAAAAACATGACTTCCAACTCCAGTAGCTCAGACCAGAATTCTGATCCGAGCCACTGGAGTTGGTGGTCAAGCATGCTTGAGGTTTGCTTGCTTGGTGAATGAATGGTGTGTGCTTCTCTTGCTCTTTCTCATTATGACAAACACTGTGGCTGAAAGCTTATGTGTAAGTGTCTTTTAATAATGCCTGTCTGCAACTTAAAATGTCATTTTTACAGAAATCTATCTTTTACTACATTGTTGATATTCCAACCTGGAGTTTCCATTGTTTGATAAAGCTGATATGTTTGATATTCATGGCAATTTAAGGGACATTCAGAGTGTCCTTTTCTTTTTCAGATTTTTGTACTTTAAATGATGATAAACTGCTATAAAATCTTCTTTAGAAGAGCTCATGATTGCCACTGAAACTGGAACAGAAATTTGATTTGTGCTGTCTTGTTACTTGTCATATCATGAGATGCACTGTGTACCATACTGCATACTGTTTTGTTCCAGTGGGAACATGAGTATTACACTGATAAGCATCATGTCACGTGATCTATGTTGCAATGTGTCAAATCATTTACCATTTTACCTCAGTGAGAACCCCACCTTAAAAAAAAAAGGAAAAACTGTATGAAAAATGAAATTTAGCATAGTACTGTCATGCAGATAATAATAGTATCAGTACCTTCAGCATGAAATTCAGTGAAAAGTTTTTAAGAAATTAACATGATGAATTAGGCCAGTGCGTACCTATAGGAAGTGGAGTCACAAATACTACTGACAGACACATTTTAAAGTAGTAGGGTTTCATTCAAAAGCTAGGTAAAATTTCTCTACTCTTAATTTTGCATATTGGTAGTTATGGTACCTAGGGTAAGTATTGGTCAGCTATTCTAGCTGTAAAGAATTTTTCTTGATATAAGTTAGTTTACAGAAAAATGAAAGACTGATTTTGTATCCTAGTTTGGATATCAGCCAAGTAACAAAGCATTTACAAAAACTACAACAAAGAGATTAACTATGTGCCCACATTATACCTAACAGTTCCTTAAAAGATTTTTGAAAAATTGGACTATAACAGAAAACAGGCCCTTTTTCTAACACTAACTTGTAAATAATCTCTTAGTTCTAACAGAAGACAATTCTTCCACCTACCTGCTTAATACCACTATTATGTATTATCTGTTTGTAATTTAGGACCCATTGTTGTTGTGGTCTTCAGTCAAGAGACTGGTATGATGCAGTTCTCCATGCTACTCTATCCTGTGCAAGCTTTTTCATCCCCCAGTACCTACTGCAACCTACATCCTTCTGAATCTGCTTATGTATTCATCTCTTGGTCTCCATCTATGATTTTTACCCTCCACACTGCCCTCCAATACTAAATTGGTGATCCCTTGATGCCTCAGAACATGTCCTACCAACCTTCTTCTAGTCAAGTTGTGCCACTAAGTTCTCTTCTCCCCAGTTCTATTCAGTACCTCATCATTAGTTATGTGATCTACCCATCTAATCTTCAGCATTCTTCTGTAGCACCACCTTTCGAAAGCTTCTATTCTCTTCTTGTCCAAACTAGTTATCATCCATGTTTCACTTTCATACACTCCATACAAATACTTTGAGAACAGACTTCCTGGCACTTAAATCTATACTCAATGTTAACAAATTGCTCTTCTTCAGAAACGCTTTCCTTGCCATTGCAGTCTACATTTTACATACTCTCTACTTCAACCATCATCAGTTATTTGGCTCTCCAAATAGCAAAACTCATTTACTACTTTAAGTGGCTCATTTCTTAATCTAATTCCCTAAGCATCACCTGATTTAATTTGACTACATTCCATTATCCTTGTTTTGCTTTTATTGATGTTCCTCTCATGTCCTCCTTTCAAGACACTATCCACTCCATTCAAGTGCTCTTCCAGGTTCTTTGCTGTCTCTGATAGAATTACAATGTCATCGGTGAACCTCAAAGTTTTTATTTCTTCTCCATGGATTTTAATACCTACTCATTTTATCTTTTGTGTCCCTTACTGCTTGCTCAATATACAGATTGAATAACACCAGGGATAGGCTACAGCCCTGTCTCAGTCCCTTCCCAACCACTGCTTCCCTTTCATGCCCCTTGAGTCTTATAACTGCCATCTGGTTTCTGTACAAATTGTAAATAGCCTTTCGTTCCCTGTATTTTACCCCTGTCACCTTCAGAATTTGAAAGAGAGTATTACAGTCAACATTGTCAAAAGCTTTCTCTAAGTCTACAAATGCTAGAAACATAGATTTGCATTTCTTTAACATATCTTCTAAGATAAGTCATAGGGTCAGTATTGCGTCACGTGTTCCAACATTTCTAAGGAATCCAAACTGATCTTCCCCGGGGTCAGCTTCTACCTGTTTTTCCATTTTTCTGTAAAGAATTCACGTTAGTATTTTGCAGCTGTGGTTCATTAAACAGATAGTTCTGTAATCTTCACATCTGACAACAACTGCTTTCTTTGGGATTGGAATTATTCTATTCTTCTTTAAGTTTGAGGGTGTTTTGCCTCTCTTATACATCTTTCTCACCAGATGGTAGAGTTTTGTCAGGATTGGCTCTCACAAGGCTGTCAGTAGTTCTAATGGAATGTTGTCTACTCCTGGGGCCCTGTTTCAACTTAGGTCTTTCAGTGCTCTGTCAAACTCTTCACACAGTATCATATCTACCATTTCATCATCATCTACATCCTCTTCCATTTCCATTATATTGTCCTCAGGTACATCGCCCTTGTAGAGACCCTTTATATACTCCTTCCACCTTCCCGCCTACACTTCTTTGCTTAGAACTGGGTTTCCATCTGAGCTCTTGATATTCATACAAGTGGTTCTCTTTTCTCCAAAGGTCTCCTTAATTTTCCTGTTGGCAGTATCTATCTTACCCCTAGTGAGGTATGCCTTTACACCCTTACATTTGTCCTCTAGCCATGCCTGCTTAGCCATTTTGCACTTCCTGTCGATCTCATTTTTGAGATGTTTGTATTCCTTTTCGCCTGCTTCATTTACTGCATTTTTATATTTTCTCCTTTCATCAATCCAATTAAATATATATTCTTATAATAGAGGGAAACATTCCACGTAGGAAAAATATATCTAAAAGCAAAGATGTGTGACTTACCAAATGAAAGTGCTGGCAGGTCGACAGACACACAAACAAACACAAACATACACACAAAATTCAAGCTTTTGCAACAAACTGTTGCCTCATCTTTGCTTTTAGATATAAATATATATTCTGTTACGCAAGAGGATTTCTACTAGCCCTTGTCTTTTTACCTACTTCATCCTCCACAGCCTTCACTATTTCATCCCTCAAAGCTACCCATTCTTCTTCTACTTTATTTCTTTCCCCCATTCCTGTCAATTGTTCCCTAATGCTCTCCCCGAAACTCTCTACAACCTCTGGTTCTGTCAGTTTATCCAGGTCCCATCTCCTTAAATTCCTACCTTTCTGCAGTTTCTTCAGTTTTAATCTATAGTTCATAACCAATAGATTGTGGTCAGAGACCACATCTGCCCCTGGAAATGTCTAACAATTTAAAACCTGTCTCCTAAAGCTCTGTCTTACCATTATATAATCTATCTGAAACCTTCCATTATCTCCAGGCCTGTTCCATGTATACAACCTTCATTCATGATTCTTGAACCAAGTGTTAGCTATGATTAAGTTATGCTTTGTGCAAAATTCTACCTTTTCCTACTATCGAAATTACAGTCACCCGTGACTATTAAATTTTTGTCTCCCTTCACTACCTGAATAATTTCTTTTATCTCATCATACATTTCATCAATCTCTTCATCATCTGCAGAGCTAGTTGGCATATAGACTTGTACTAGTGTGGTAGGCGTGGGCTTTGTGTCTACCTTGGCCTCAATAATGTGTTCACTATGCTGTCTGTAGTAGCTTACCGACACTCCTATTTTTTATTAATTATTAGACCTACTCCTTGATTACCCCTATTTGATTTTAGGAACCATTAAAGACAACATTATTTTGATCAGCCACATCTTTGGAATACATCACCAAAGTTTATTGTTCAGTTATGTTATTCTATGTGCAACTGTTGTAATTTATCTATAGTTTATTAGTTGATGTGTCACATATTTTATCTTAGCTAAATAATCTTACATTGCATTTACACTGAAATAATCCCTCTTGTCTTATCCCTAATGCTAACGTTAATATTTTCATATCTGTAAATGGAGATACCCTGTAGATGCATAAGTTTAAAATCTTTGATCCAACAAAATGCACGACATACTTATCTTTGCACCTGATGATGGCATAACAGTCGAAAACCAGTCATCACTATCTATGGAACAAAGTAGGAACTTAATTTTGGATCCAAAATTCTAAACGAGTTGTCCACAGACAATACAAAGGAAACTGCAATCTCAAGTAACTTGGGGCAAATCTAAAATGCTATCTTTATTAGCCACGACTTCTATAAATTATCCTAATATTTGGTTTCTGGGGTGAAAATCACTGTTATCACTGTAGCAAAGAATGTTTATTGTAAATATACCTCCGTCACACACTGTTGTTATTCATAAACAGCTTTTAAGCATATTGTGGTTGAAGAACAGTAGCTGGCTTTACAACTAAAAACAAAGAGTTATTTAAAATTCCATTTCTCACACTAATTATGTTGGACACAAATTTGTAATATTTCTCAGCTGCTACTAGAGCATAGTAAGTATCTTTAACCAATGACATAAGCTGCCTATTCTTAATGACACTTAGTTATCAATGTCATCTATACAACAAAATTATCACAGCTGCTAGACTCTGGTAATGAGTATTCAATTTGGTTACATACCCTTGAGGGCTTTCCCTCATGCTGGCATCTAAGGAGCATGGAGTGTAAAATCAGTATACACAGAATTAGGTTCCTTCATTCACACACCATGGTTCATAAACGACTGGCAAGAACAAGAACCTTCAAATGAAGTCTCACTTAAGTCAAATTATTTATCAATCAAGAGAAGCAGTCGCTGCAAACTGCTACTGTGTGAAGTATACTAAGAACAAACTATGACTACTGCTAATCTACCCATGTATATAGTTATGGGAATTACTTAAAATTATGTTAGGAGTAAATGCAGCTATTCAGAAAAAGCCACTGCTCTGTTACGCTGTTTTCATCTGTCATTTCAAATTAAGAATATGTGTATCTTAAGTGATTTCCAAGAACACTATGAGCTGTTTATACCCAGGAAACATTAAAACCAATAATCTATGACACAGAGTTCCAGTTAGTACGCACTGGACTCACATTCGGGAGGACGACGGTTCAATCCCGCGTCCGGCCATCCTGATTTAGTTTTTCCGTGATTTCCCTAAATTGCTCCAGGCAAGTGCCAGGATGGTTCCTTTGAAAGGGCACGGCCGACTTCCTTCCCCCTCCTTCCCTAATCCGACGAGACCGATGACCTCACTGATTGGTCTCTTCTCCCAAACAATCCAATCCAATCCAATCTAGTTAGTACCTACAGTCAGGAGGTGATACGTGTAGTATTTTGAATAAACATATACACTGATGAGACAAACCATTATGACTAACTGCTTAATAGTGGGTTGGTCAAACATAGCAACATATTACAGCAGTAATTCTGTGTGGCATGGATATGACAATTCCTTGGTATATTTCAAGAGGTATGCAGCACAATACATCCACACTCAGGTCGAGCAATTCCCATAAATTATGGGCCAGTAGTTTTTGAGTGTGGAGCTGGTGCATGATAGTGTCACAGATGTGTTTCAATGTGTTCATATAAAGCAAATTTTATGTCCAATACATCAACATGACTTCATGATCACAGTTCTTAAACCACTGGAGCATGATTCTGCCCTTGTGGCATGGGCAATTATACCGCTGGAAGATGC
The DNA here is from genome assembly GCF_023898315.1 of Schistocerca nitens. NCBI lineage: Eukaryota > Metazoa > Arthropoda > Insecta > Orthoptera > Acrididae > Schistocerca > Schistocerca nitens. Next base: position 373,221,628 of record NC_064614.1, on the reverse strand, counting down.
CATTGCCATCGAGGAAGACATCATAGTGAAAGGAATGCATGTATTCAGCAATAATGTTCAGATAGTCACAGCTTTCGCGGTGCCTTTGAGTAATACCACAGGTCTCAAAGAAGCCTAGATGAATGTCCCTAATGTGTAATACTGCCCCCATTGGCCTTCACCAGTGGTGCAGTGCCTGTTTAAAGCAGCAATTCACCTTGATGATGCTGTATTCAAACACAGCTATCGACCTAGAGTAACAAGAAACATGGGTCATCCAACCAGGCAATTCATTTCCATTAATCCTCAGTCTGATCTCGATCATCCCATGCCCACTGCAACAATAACTGACAATGTCATTATATCAATATGGGTACATTAGGGATCATCTGCTGCATAGTCATATAATCAACAATTCATCGAGGTCCACTGGATGGCGTACTCCAGACATGTACCAAGCTTGTTTGGTAAAGGATATCACAACAACAGAAGAACTCATCGAGTGGTGCCAGCATATTGAGGAAATGCAACAGAAAAAGAGTCACATGAAAAAGTATGACACACTCCCAAGTTTGTCTACAACCTTGCCTCCATCATGTTCCAGGTACTGAGAGAAGCATTTTCTAGCAACCAGAACTTTCAAACCAGGTGAGCAAGAGATAGCAGGCTTGAATATTCATGCGGTATGTTAGGACATAATAGACAATGTTGAAAAAGAGGTTTGTTGATCTTTAGCAACAATTTCTGCCACTAGTCAAACATGCCACAAATAATGGACTTGACCAACAAAGACTTGTGCTGCAGTCATCAAACAACAATCCAACACTTGACCAATGCAGATTCAGCGAACTCTTCAGCCACGTATAACACCCATAACTGACATCTGGAGTACTGAGGATAAGATGCCATTGAGCACCGTGGAATGTTGTATGTTACTGCAGAGAATGAAGGTGAGTTTTTCACGACTCTGTGCTGTGAGATGCCACATATCACTACAACTGAGGAGCATTTTTTCAAAACTTGATGTATGCAAAAAATTTCAAAATTGAGTTAGGTGTGGTAATGGCATAATGCTGACCTTTTACCTCAACCCCTGAACCAAGTTTTAGCAAAATTTGACTACTGCTATGTATGTCAATACTCCAAATCACAACATTTTAGCAAAACACAATATATGCACTCTTACTGTAACAGCAAATGTCAACAAATGCATCTTGGCTCTCTTTCTGTAGCAGGCAGTCAACAATAATGGAGTTTACTAGTTGCTTTAAGTGATGTTATTCATTGCTGTAACAATATTTACTAGTGGGAATGGTGTTGCAACCAGACTTCATTGTCATTGGAACACCTGTAGCTTACTTTTAGACAGATATTCACTTGACACTCACATGCATGTCTACAAGGAAGTATTGCAAGTGAAAGCAGTGTGGACGATGACGCTTGTGATTCTGAAAATGGTATACAGGTCAAAGGATGTTCCGATGGGAGAAAATTCCGATTCAAGAAGACCTTACATCAACCTGAAATGCAAAGCAAAAAGTGTACAAAGGAAACTATTAAATGCAAATCAAGGTTGACAAGACTGACCAGAGAAAGACTAAGACTGTCTTCATGATGCCTGATGGCATCTATTAATTCTATGTTATGTTTTTTGAACCATATGATGCTCCCACCTCCTTTAAGCCTATGATGGATACCTGCTCCGCCACTTTATGTGAGCAATGTTCCATTGCTATCTGGATGACACTGTCACTTTTTTCAGAGACATCTAAAGAATGTACTCTGCATGATAACCAAGCTGAAGTATTTTTAGAGTGAACTCCACCTGAACCTGAGAGAGTGCATCTTCATTGACTAAGAAATAAAAATCTTGGGGCACCTACTGAATGACAGTGAAGTCCACCCTGATCCAGGGAAAATAAGAGCAGTCATAAATTTTTGGAATCCTCAGTACATTTGTGATGTGATAAGTTTTCTCAGAATGTGCTTGTACTACCAGATATTCATAAAGAACTTGTGTACCAAGGCATGCTCCTAGTATGAACTACTACAGCAGGATATAAAGTATTCCTGGAATTATGTGCAAGGAAGATTTTTCCTTGTCCTTAGAGCAGTTTTAACACCTTTCCACTCATAGCATTGTATGACAAGGATGCCAAAACAGAACAGGGTGAACACACACTGACAAGAAGAAAAAATCCTGAATTCTTCCCGGATTTCTTGGTTAAAAATATACTTTTTCTCGGATGAAAGTACTTTTTCCCTGGTGAAAATTCGCTTTTTCCCAGGTAAAAGTACATTTTTTCTGAGTTCAATGACAACATACTTTCTCTCAGAGCTGTAAAAATTATCAATCCTTTGAATAGTGAAGGTTTTATATACCAGCATAGAATTTCTCAGCATTTTAGGAAATGGAACTCAGCAAAAAACAATGCACTTTGTAAAGATCTTTGATTTGTGGCAATATTTACACTGCATATTTTCATTTACAAAAGTATAAACACAAATACCACCAAATACAGGTGTGTGTGTGTGTTTATTTATTTATATATATATTTTAAATAAAAAAGGATAATTATACCTTTTGCTGTTGTTACTGCATAATCTGTAATCTAAGAAAGAACTAAAATAAATATGACAAACTAACCTCAATACTCGGTACTTTTAGTGTGTGTTACTCTTCAAGATATATCAAACACAACTATACCAGTAAAATTATAAGTAATGGCATGGTGTAAATAGCTGGTCTTTTAGGCCCAAAAGTGTTTGGTCTTCAGTGTTAATTTTTGAATGGGAGTCTAATGCTCTGTGATTTGAGAAATTCATTGCACATACTCACATGCAACATAATTCATCTTGCTTAAAATGAAATTTACTTTGAAAGTAATGCTTCTCTAATCACCATTCACAATATTTTCCTGCGACCTGTTAGAAATGCAAACAGTAGCAATGCCACACTTACTGAAATAAAGACCACGAGAAAGACACATTCAAGGAGTTTGTTGTTATGAAGTAATGCATAGTCTTTGACACATTTTGCTGTCAGCAGATACTTGTGAGTGCACTGTGTTTTTCTGTTATAAATGGAGCATTTTCTTTGCAACTGAGTTTTATTTTGGTGTTATGCTCTCGTTCATCTTTTATTGCTGCAGTACTATTCTGCAGTAGCATGCTAAAGTAAAATTCCTTGTTAGAGTATCAGTTCTTATCAACCAAACTTACACACTTAAGCTGAAAACTAAAACAATGAAAAATTCCCAGAATTCTAAAAAAATCACACATTTTCCTGGATTTCTCAAGATGAAAAATTTTCAGGGCTTTCCCTAATTTCCCAATTGTCCCAGGGCATATACACCCTGTAGAACTTCACATCTACATTTGTGGTTATAGAATTGGTGCATTCTAGTACAATTTCAAGAAGGTGCTGAACAAGTGATAGCTTATGTTGTAGAGTATTCTCCAAATCTGATATGAGCTACCCTGTAACTAAGAAACAGCGCTGTTGCTTGGCCATCAACAAGTTTTGGGCATATTTATTTGTCAAACCATTCACCACTGAACTAGACCACCATTATCTGTGTGGGCCGACTAGTCTGAAGGATCCACTGGATTGGCATGTGTGGTGTGCAATGAGGCATCAAGAGTGTGACATTACAGTAGTATACAAAAATGAATAAAACTCTAGGATACCAACTGTCTTCCAAGGAATTCTTTGGTGGAACACAATAGTGTGGATGAAACTTCAGTCATCACTGCATTAAATGATATTGTTGCTAAACAGGGGAAAGATATTGCATTGCTGTAAACCATAGGGACCTTGAATAAAGAGGAACCAACTAAAGAAGAATTCCAATTAATAAACAGAATATAATACAAGAGGAACTATAATCTGATTTGGCAGAAATTGTTGCTTGTCATCCCTGTTCATCTTCAGCCAGGTGTCCTGAAGTTTTTCCATGACACTCAAACATCTGGTCATCTGGGCCTCATGAAGACCCTATACACAATCAGAGGCAGGTATCACTGGTCAGGTCTCTGCCAATCCATTAGACACTATTTGGGCAGTTGTAAGGAAAAACCAGTGACTGAAATGTGACACTATTACATCCAGGGCATCTGATACCAAATTCCACTTGCAGTAATGCCATTCTACGTGATTGGAATCAACATCTTGGAGAGGTTCCCAAAGTCAACAAATGAGAATCTGTGAATAACAATGACTGCATGAAACACCTTATCACCAGGACCAAAGAAGCAATACAGTTGGCTTGCGCCAAACTCTGGATGCCAGGAGAACTGACAGCACTATAATGGCAAGCACTGGCCAGTAAGATATTGCCTGGGAAACTTGGCATAGAATTTTACACCTGTCTGAAAGTAGGACTATCAGAAAAGTTATTAGACGGCTGTATCGTATCCATTGTCACTTGTTGGATGTCTCATACAAAGTCAATGATTATGACCCTTCATCCAGAAGGCAGAGATGTTGGCCATGTCAGTGTTCTCTGTATGAAGACCTACTACAGTCCTGAGGGTCAGATCAGTGTAGGGGCCTTTTGTTTAAGGAGACTGAAAATCCACTTGTTTGTAAAGCTTTGATGGAAAGGGCTGCCTTCAATGGCCACAGTAGTGAACAAGACATGACAACAAGATCAGAAGGTGAGCATTGACAGAGTTGCCATACATCCAACCCTCAACAACTTCTAATCCAGGATGCTGTTGTCAGCTCAAATGAGAACTTCTGAAACAGCAGATCACTGGTACTCCATGAGAGGGAGCAATGCCAAGACTTGTGTTGCATGCTGTTTGGCATAGCAGTTAGTGTTGCTGGCTGGCATGCTGCACATCACCAGTTCAAATCTGACTGCCAGCAATTATTTGTTATTTAATATTTATCATTTCTTAGAGATTCTCAACATTTCTGATGTTTGGAGTGTTTGCATGTTCTGGAATATTAAATATTTTCATCAAGGTGTTCAGTTCTTTCCTGGCTGTATGTTGGTGTCTTTTTGTGCTTTCAGTGCTAAGCATTGTACTTCATTAACGGCCCTGTATTATGGTTATGATACGACAATGCTTCATCATACATCTTCACTCTGTTATTTACAACCAAACTTCGGCACCAAGTTACAGAGCTATGTACAATCTATTTTTGAATATTGTTGTTGTTGATGATGAAGATGTTTGTTTAGGGCACTTGACATTCTGGTTATCAGCACTCTTACAGTCAATTGCTACATGAGATAAAAAGAGTTAAAACAAATGAAATGCATACATGCTAAAAAGCTACATAAGTTTACATTTGCTCACTCACACTCTTCCTCACATTAGCACACAATGTTACACTTAAATGTACAAAAATGAAACCTGATACAAGATGCACAATTAAAATATTGTTACAAGACCAGAAGGGCCACAGAAAGCAAGCCATGGAAGGTGGTTGGTGGAACACAAATGTATTAGATGGATAATACTGCAGTACGGGAAGCCATGCGGAAAAGTGTATGTCGGAATGACTGGACGATCCATTAACACCAGGATCAAAGAGCATAAGCGACATTGCAGGTTGGGGCAGGTGGAGAAATCGGCCGTGGCAGAGCACGCACTGAATGAGACCGACCATGTAATAAAATTCGCCGACACGGAAGTTCTGGCTGTAGAGAAGCACTATCACACGCGCTTGTTCAGAGAAGCTGTAGAAATACAAAAACACGCGAACAGTTTGAACAAGAAAGAGGAAAGCCTTAAGGTCAACGGATCCTGGCTTCCCGTACTGCAGCGAACGACCGTCGCAGGTAGAAAGAGGAGAACCGCACCGGAAATGACCGCGGAGAAGCCCTCGGACGTTGGCGCGCCAGGTACATATAGCCTGCGCCCGCGAGCTCGGCTCCAGTTCACCACCGGCAATGGAGGGTGAAGCTTTGACAATGCCAGCCACTCGTGCTGGCGAAACGTCAGAAAAATCAGTAGATGAACGTCGGCCGAAGAACCCGAGACAGAAGCCAATAGGCAGTTTGTCAACAAGTGGCCACGAAAGCCTCAACAATTTTGTAATACTAGACATACTAAAATATCCTGTCTAACAGCTTATGCAAAATGTCTGACGAAACACAAAATCATAGAACAAATGCACTGTCATCTCATCACTTAAAATTGATGGGCAGGTCTGCAAATAAATTGGCTTCCATCCTCTTGTCATTACGTAATGACATTCAATTAAAATATGGTGAATTGTAATCAGCAGCACTATAGGCTTCACATCTGAGAAGGAAGCCATGTTTCAGCAGACTGTGTTCTTTTCAAAGACATCTCAAGCAGACTTTATCACTTCAACAGGCTTGAAGATGACATGACATGACATTTAGTCCCTTTTATTGATCACAACATGCTATCCATGACAAGCAGCCACTCTTTCTCCTAAATATGCATGATGGACTCAATGATATCAAGGCAAAAAAGCGATAGGACAGTGGATTAAAGTTTTATCTGTTGGTTATATATGCTGGATGGTCTGCAGAGGACAGAGTGAATCAGAGCAGATCAGAAATTTCAAACTGTGATCATGTTTCATGTGATCTACAGTTTTATGAACTGCATAAGTCCAACATCAAATACAGTAAACTCACTGGTCAGATGGATTCTGAAGACGCATACAATTGAAGTGATAGAGCAGTCAGTATTGTTCCCCATTTGGACCCATTAGTATAATATTAAATTAAAATCATGGTGCTCAGTCAAAATTGTAAAAAAAAACTGTTCTTAAAGATATAGTCTGAATTTGATTGTTTATTGCACTTTTCAAGTTTAAAATTACCCTAGACCGTACTAACAACCAGGGTGGTGCTTTGCACCAACCCTGCTTCTTTATATTTATCAGAGACATTTCTAGACCATTAAGCACTGCCCGTATATCAAAAGGTTTTGTCCATCATGAGCAATTGCTGTAAAGTTGTTTTAGGATTGCATGGATGTTAATATTCCCTGGGGAAGGCCAGTAACATGAGAAACAACTGGAACTTGAATGATTATTTAGCCACAAGGAAACTTCACTAGACAGATAACTGCAGCTCACCTGCCTCTGCACAGGAGCTCGGAATGGGGCTCATTCTGTAGGCTCCTGGGACCAATCTGACACTCTTGTAGTGTACTGAGTCCAGCACCTTCAAGTACGTTGGTCGTGCTGAGCCACAGCCCATATAACCATACCCAACACATGAGTGCACAAAACCCTTATAGAATTTTGCAGCAAGCATGATCTGTGTACACCCAGTTCTTTCCATTCAAATACTTCATAATGTCTGATATTTAAAGGACTCTTCTTTTTCGTGTCTTTAAATGTGACAGCTAAATCAAGTTTCTACCACATAAGAGACCCAGGAAACACACTGTGTCCTTGAAATGTAAAACAGTCCCTCAGGCTCACTTCAAGGAATGTAAATCGAGAACAGTCACAAGTAAAAACAGTACACATAGTTTTCTCAGATGAGAAATTAAAACACACCCTAGAAGACCTTCTCTGTGTCTGTTAAGAGGGAATTTTAATAGACAAGAGAGAAATATTGGACAACAAGTGGACCAGAAAATGCAAAAGCCATAAAAAAAAGAAAAAGATAAAAAGCAGTTCACAGGATTCCTCAATGCAGGCAATACACTATAGATCACAAATGCAAACAAAGTCAAGCTTAAAAAATTACTCTGTGGGATATTGTGAACCTAAAGGACCATACTACAAAGAGCATTCAAGATTAAATCTAATACAGCACTCGGCAAGGAAGGACCACAGAAATATTCAGAGATGACCATGAATTCCCTATTTTTGTATTGTGAAATGGTATTGCGTCTCAAAGCAGTGTTGTATCCCTCCTCAGTGTTGCCAATGGTCAGGATATTGAGCATCACTTCATACTCTACTAAAAAAGGTAAACAGGATTTCCTTAGACTCAACATTAAGGTGCTGTAGCATGGCATATAGTATCAAGTCCAGCGCAGGGGCAGTCTTGCGAGCTGCAGATAGTTTATAAGCCTCTTCATTATTGGAGTTGAAATGAACCTATCCCCTCTCCCTAAGCTTGTGATAGGCATGGAAATGTGGAACTGAACCCGTAGCTTGTGTTACACAGTTACAGAACTGTGCCATGGTCTATGCTGTTTCCATGGGTCTGTCTTTCAGAACTCCATTGTCTTGTACGATAGCTAGCAGGCATGACATCTATTTCCCAGAGGTCTGCTTTACTGATTCGCATACTACAGAGGTGAAAGCTGACTGGTTAACAGACATCAGAAATCCGTTTCATGATTGCTTATCACTCTCCATTACTGTGTGCTGGGCCTTCACTGTCCCTATCTGGAAGGTTCCGAGGTTCTCTGCTGATGGATTGCACTTGAATTTTTGCACAACTTTCTGCCTGCCCCCTATTGCTCCTTGACACTGATTATTCTACCAAGGAACAGGTTAACTCCTGTGATGGCCAGAGGATTTTGGTACACATTCATTGGCAGAAGAGTAGATCAGATTGATAATGTGATCCACCCACTCTTGTACCCCGCCTTGGTGCTCTTCTATGACCAACTGCTATACAGCATCCAGTCTGCCTTATAAGTCTGTTTTTTATATAAGGTGGACAAAATTAGGGAAGTGTACTCTGAAATGAAAGGAATTTATCACTTCTTGCTGGACAGAATCTGTGAAAGTGGGAGAGCAAACTGTCAGATCAATTGCAGAGAATGACCCTGTTGCTGTGCAAAAAGTGTCCTTGCCCTTGTATTCAGGAAGCACAATGTTTCACATCTTAATACATTTTCAAGCACTTGACCCCTTGGACAGTTGGAGTTGCAGCCCCATAGAGCACTATGTGAATTGAAAACTTGTAAAAGGAAGGAATGGTGGGGGAAACTGACTTATGAACACTAACCAGCATTTCCTGTGGCAAGAGATCAATGGAACATAGTGTTACCTGACATGACAGAAATATACAGTGACAGCAACCGATTGTATTGTGCTAGTTAGGGTGACAGATGAATAGCACAATGTGTCAGTGATGAACACTGCCACTCCTCCCTTAGCCCTTTCAACAATGAGGTCATCTTTTCTATAGTGGCAATATTTCTGTAGCACAGAGGTATCAGACTCCTCAAGATATGTTTCCTAAATACATGTTTAGACAGATCTATCCTATGTTAGAAGCTTTAGTTCATCCACCTAATTTTAAATTCCACTGCAGTATGTCCATTATCTGCTGATGAGTTTGCTTTCCCTTTCTCTTTGCAGCTTGATGTGGGAAGGGGGGTGGGGGGGGGGGGGGGACGGTATCAAAGGTTACTGGAGGTGTGCTAGAGGAACTTTTTGGGTTCTTTAAAGTAACTATTCCCACTGTCAAATCTTTCAGAATCAGAGGTGACTGTTGCTTGCATCACTGCTGCTTTAGTTTCTAGTTTATTTTGATTTGTTCTTCATGCTAACTTTCCCTTTTTGGGTAGAAACACATGACAGACTGATTGAGTTAACTAATTTTTTGTGTGTGTGGTTGGGGGGGGGGGGCAGGTAAAATGGTTACAGTGAATCCTAGATGACTGCAAAACTGATTCTCTGGCAGATGCAAGTTTATTCAAGCCTGTGATTTGGCATGTGGAACAACACGGGCAGGTGTCGGTAGTGGTGTTTACTGCTAGTGTTTTGTGTTGACATGCTGACCTTAAGTGTAAACTGTTTCACAACTCATGCAAATGATATACTGTATGATGGATGCTGCATGGGGCCGCGTGGGATTAGCCGAGCGGTCTAAGGCGCTGCAGTCGTGGACTGTGCAGCTGGTCCTGGCGGAGGTTTGAGTCCTCCCTCGGGCATGGGTGTGTGTGTTTGTTCTTAGGATAATTTAGGTTAAGTAGTGTGTAAGCTTAGGGACTGATGGCCTTAGCAGTTAAGTCCCATAAGATTTCACACACATTTGAACATTTTGCTGCATGGATCACACAATTTCTTTTCTTCAGCAGAAGGCACCTGTTGAGTAACTTTAAATACCTTGCATTTTTAATGTATCCCTGTAGAGGTACAGTGAGACTTCTGTCCGTTGGGTCTCCACATTACACTGCACCATGGCTGGAACTGAGATTAATGCAGGTCAGATGCAATGCTGTAATCATCCAGTATCTTTGGTTTAAGAAGTTTTTGTAAATGTCCCAAAGTGATAGTTTCAATTGACTATAAATCACTGCAAAGTCTCTTTATTGACTTCAGGCCAATTGTAGCACCATCTAAACCTTTCTTTATGAAGAATGTGACATCTTAGCAGACATGCCCTCTTCTCTTTTAAGAACCTCAGAAACATTTAACTTTTTTTCATCCTTGTGATTTGGGAAATAAAGCCGAGCTCCCCATTTCCTGTGACACACAACATTCCACCACCCAACACAGTGGTCACTGAAGCATGCCCAGGGCTAACAGTTTACAGAGGACTGGCAGCACACAACCATTCCCAGTTCAAGAAATCCTGGTTCACGAAGCCTGTACCAAGTAAATGAAAGCTGAGCTCCATGAGGTGCTCACAATTTGGCATGACCCAGAAGTCATGTGTGGCTTATTGAATACCATGGACATGGTGAGCATTTGCCTTTTTTTAAGGTTAACTAATCTAAAGAGTGCAGAAGCACAAATCTCTGAAGAAATAATACTCAGTAACAAAAAATTACAGTTGGCAGATTTACAACAGTCAAAAATAATGTATTATTTAGCAAAGGTCTAAACAGTTGCTTAAAACAATGCAACTTAACCCCTCCAGTTCTTACAGATTAATTTTTCCCAAAATGGAAGTTGCTGTATTGTTGTACCAGCAGAAAAATGTCCCTCTTGGAACACAGAAAAGGCGAAGATGCTCCTGCTTGTTAAAAGAATCTGACAGAAAAGTGGGGTAACAGCTGCTTCATTCTACCTTCCTCAGAACCTTTAACAATTTTCCCAAAAAGTTTGGCATGCAATCATATTCACACTCTTTTTAACATACAACTCACCTCTCACTCACACACTCTTCCCTAACTGTAACCTGCCCTCACCCACTAATCCATTGCTGCAAATTGTTCATACCACTCCACTCCCTCTTGCCCATTCTCGCTCACTAATTAATTCAGCCCAACTCACTGCCATTACCTCTTTGTGTCTCCCTAGCTGTCACTGTCTTCATCTCACAGCCACCATCTCCTTCATTCTGTCCTACTAATACTGTCTCCTCTCAAAGTCAAGGCTCTCTCTTACTGCTACTATCTCATTCATTCCTTCCCACTGCTGCTGTCTCTTCTCACTGTCACTATCTCCCTTTTTCTCATTGTAATTGCCATAGACTCTGTCTCTCATTATTACTGGCTCTCACCCACTTCCATTTTCTCTTTCTCTTTATTCCTCTCACACTACCATTGTCTCTTTCACTCTTTCTATACCACTGTCACTGTCTACTATCTTCCAGTATATGTTTAATACCTTTCCATTTCTTTCCCACTGTCACTGTCTCCTTCTCTTATAGCATAAAAAAAGTGTAAATACATTCATATACCAAAAATTTTGGGAAAACTTTAAAAGGTGATTAGGAACGTAGAATGAGGCATCTGGTACCCCAGCTTTACACTCAGTCTTTTAATAAACAGCAGTGCATGCCACTCATATGAAAAGAACTTTGTGGGTCAGTAAAATTATGATAGTTTACTTATATGAAATTGAAATAATGCAAAATTGTATAGTTTCACACTTCAGACTGAATTTTATGTGCACAAAAATCAGCGTGTGCTTCAGTACAACAACATGGGGTTCCCATAACCCTTCTGATGATAATGGAATCCCTTTATGGCATATTTCTCTGTACTATGTCTTTTTATAAACTGCTTTTTCACATCTCACCAGACTTTAAGTACATATTTTACGTGTATAAGTAGGATAACTTTGAGCCTCTATATCTGAGAAACAGATAAAGATACCAAGAAAATTTTCAAGATTGTTTGAGTTTGGGATCTTAGGAATACATCGTAAATATTGCAGTGATTTGCTGTGCATAACTGTCCTGCAATCTGCTGCTCGGTCTTGGTACCAAAAACCATGTTTTCGGGGTACTTCTTGAGAAAGGATATAGATTTTTGAAAATAAGAAGATGGCGCTTCTAGATAAATGCTTACAGAATATACCATTAAAATTGGAGAAATTTTCTGCAGTTACTTATTATTTAGGTTATCCCTCACACCAGATCTTACGAGCGTATGAGCAGTTTTATGTGTAGAACTAGGATAACTTTGAAACTCCGTACCTTGGTAATGACTAAAGATATAAAAACTTTCAAGGTTGTTTAATACTGTGATCTTAGGAATCTACTCTAAAAATTTCAATCATTTTCTGTGCAAAGCCGTTTGGAATCTGCAGCTCTGTTTTGTACCCAAAAATCATTTTTTTAGGTTTTGTCAGGAACAGGCCAAGAACTAAATGGTGCCACCATAAGCCCCTTAAGGTGCACTCTAGACAACATCTAATGCAAAAAGAACCAGCTGATTTTCTCTATTTGCCTAAGCTGAAGGAAGTGTGTAATATTCCATCTTTGACCCTATACTGTAAGATGGTTACAGTAAGAGAATCCTTCTGTTGGGTATACAAACAGTCCATGGTCCAAGAGCTATCCAAAACACCTGACTCTACCTTTCTATAACCAACAGGTCCCAAGATATGAGCCTCAGAAAAATCCTACTTTTATGTGTAGCATTTTGGAACATATTAAGTAGCACATATTGCATGAATACTGATTTTCTTTCCTTATATATCACTGAAGTGCACATGTGGAGTTTCAATGAAGTGAATAACATGCAGTAAAACAGAACAATATGCACATGTGACAAGAGAAAAATGTTGATTACAAAATCATCAGTGTATTCGCACTGCAGTAGGCCAACGTTAGAACATTTCCAGGAGCAGATGATAATAATTTAATGATTATGAACTGCACATTGAAACAGAAGGAATAGTAAAAAGGTATGAAATTAAGAATATGGGACAGGGATAATTTGAAAGGACCAAAGATAGCTTAAAGTTTCAAAGGGAGCATTAACCAATTATTAACTGAAACAGGAGGAAAGAACATGATAGAAGATAAACTGGTTCGGGAGCTGAAATTGTGAAGGCTGCAGATGATCAAACAGGCAAAAAGACAAAGCCCAGTGTAAATCCTCAATGCTATAGGAGATATTGAATTTAATTGAAGGAAGAATAAAATATAGAAATGCAGAAAATCAATCAAACAAAAGGGAAGACAAGGCTTCTAAAAGACAAGACTGACAGAAAGTGCAAAATGTCAAGCAGAATTGGCTAGAAGAGAAATTCAAGGCTGTAGAAGTATGCATCAGTATGAGAAAAATAGTTATCAGGCATAGGAAAATGAAAGCAACCTTTGGAGAAAAGAGAAGCTGCTGAACAAATATTAGGAAGGCAAATGGCAAGCCAGTACCACACAATGAAGGGAAGGCTAACACATGGAAGGAATATATAGGAGATCTATACAAAGAAAATAAACCTGGAGACAGTTTTATGAAGAGAGAAGAGGGGTTGGATAGTGGTGACCTGAGGCAGCAGTATGATATCAGTATGTTGGATAACATGGAGCTGGTGTCTGGAATGCTGCTCCAGGTGCTGGAGAGCAAGAGATTAAGTTTCAGAAATGTGATGTATGTAGCAGGGATTCCACAGTCACAATATCTTGCAGAGGGAGCAGAGGTGTATCTGGGATGCCTGTACCATGGGAACGTGATTTTGCAGTACCAGGTTTGTGGGGACCAGGGACTGGTGGAATCTGAAAAGGTCAACATCATTATGAAGAGAGGCGTGGGATCCAGTGAGAGAAATTTTTATGGTTTGGTCATTGGTAAGGATTCCACAGTTTAGGCAGCTTTTAAGAAACAGGATGTGCGACTGGGTTTTAGCTAGGGAAAGGTATACTTTTCTGAACTGGTGCAGAAAGATGGAGTGGAGAATCTTGTGGCAGGGATGGCGTATGGGAAATGGAAATGACAAGGAAATTGGTTTCTCTCCATTCACTTCACATTGTCCTCCTTGACCCAGGGTGCCACCTTCTTGGATATTGAACTCCTCCTCTCTGATGACCCCATCCACACCTTGTCCACATTAAACCCACCAACAACCAAGAGTACCTGCATTTTGACAGTTGTCATCCCTTCCACACTGTAAAAACCCTCCCAAACAACCTGGCCACCCAGCCATGGCATATCTGCAGTGATAAGTGCTCTCTTGGCAGATATGCTAAGGGTTTCACCATGGCCTTCATAGACAGGCACTATACCCAAGATCTAGTCTGCAAACAGATCTCCCATTCCATTTCTGTCACACCTCCAATCAACCACCCCCAAGAACCAGCCACAAAGGATGCCCCCTCCATCAACCAATACTATCATCGACTGCAACAACTGAGCAAAATCATTCAACAGTGCTTTGACTACCTATCATCGTGTCCTGAAATGAGCGATATCCTACCCAAGATCCTTCCCACGGCTTAGTCAGCAACTTAATCTCAAGAACATCCTAGTCCACCCCTGTGCCACTCCCATTCCCACCCCCTTTACACAGGGATCATATTTCTGTGGAAGACCCAGGTGCAAGACCTGCCCAAACCACCCACCCAGCACTTACAATATGACTTATCCTACCCCAACTGAGGCTGAACCACCTGTGCAAGCAGCCATGTCATATACCAGCTCCACTGCAATCATTGCAAAGCTTTTTATATTGGTATGACTACCAACCTTTGGAACAACATGCAGCTGCTTGATTCAACAGCTCCTTCACTACCTGAGCCATCTGGATCGTTCCCTCCACCACCAGCTTTCATGAATTCTGCAGATGGGAATTATACTAAAATAACATTATCTGCTCTCAAAGCCTCAACCCATGGTAACATATTGTCCCCATGCTCTCCAACGAACAGTTTCACCCCATGAGTACTGTCACCTTGTACCTGTTCAACACTCTCACCAGCTCGTGTTGCTATCCGCCAATGCACCCATTCATCTTTCCCCTTCCCTGCCCTCTCCTTTTTTGCTCCCCCCTACCCTGCAGCCTCCCGATGCTGTGCCTGTCGGCAGTCTGCATGCTCCACCAGACAGCATTCTCCCCCCCCCCCTCCCCTCCTCCCCCACCCATACATTGCTATCCTTGCCCTTACTTCTCCTTCCAGATTGTTGCTTCTGTTCTATGTTACAGTTGCAGTCCAGCCCAAGTTGCTGGAAATGGGGGTCATGTGTGTGTGAGGTGTGTGCTTACTTCTATGAATGAATGTGTGTGTTTGTTTTCCTGACAAAAGCTGTGGCCGAAAGCCAATGTGCGTCTGTTAGTTGTGCCTGTCTGCAACTTAACATACCATCTTTATGGTAAGTAGTAATCTACCTTTACCTTATACTGTTGAGATTCCTACCTAGAGTTTCCACAGTTTGATAATACTATTTTATTGATTCTAACAATTTTATTCCTTACAATAATTAATTAACTCAGTCTATACCTACTGACTACTTACACATGATTTAATTAAATATCAAAAATGAAGGGAAATTTTTAAATATCAGTAACTTTTCCTTTTTTTAGTATGGTATTACTAAAATTTGAAGCCCATAATGTACCCACTGCCCTGTCCTCCCCATCAAGCTTAAAAACTGTCCAAGAGGAAAGCAGCTGTATTTATCATTGGGCTCATGATGAATCACTAATGAGTCACATGCTTCCATTCACTCATAAATCACGTCTTTTAGATCGCATCATAAAGGAGAATGTTGAGAGAAATAACATAAATGAAGGCATAACACGGAATAGTTGTCATGAAGCACTCCTAAAGAATGTGCTAGAAATAAATCATCATTACTCTGCTACACTTCACATGTGCTTATAAATCATTTAAATGAACCAATTTGAGTTCAGTAATGGGTACCCATCATCATACATACAAATGTGTTACCATTTTGTTCCAATACTGAAATAATCTTCTTTGTTGATGATGCGATCTGTGATGTTTTCACAATGATTATTGCTTCAATTTCAGATAATGGAGATTCAGTTAACCTTCACAAAATAGAATATGCACAATTCTATATAAGATAGGACGTAACTACATCAATAACAAAAGAATAAAGAGATATGGCATAAAGTTAAACAGAATTTTTGAAATTTCTGAAATATTCATTGATCTGTATGGTGCTAAATGCTGACCTTCAAGAAAAGAAGTGAAACCATAACTTATTATCATGGAAATGAAGATGCTTGGATAGACATCTGGATTGACACTGCACAATCATGTCACACTTGATTAAGTTTGAAAATTATGTGGAGTAGCATCAATAGCAGACAAGATGAGAGAAAGTCATCTAAAAGGGTATAGCCATGTTCTTAGAGCAGATGCAACAACAGCTGCAGAGACTGATTTTAGTTTGAGAGTAGATGGTAAATGACCAGTAGGATGACATAGGCAGTGATAGTATGACACCCTGCTTGAAGATCTCAAGATCTCAGGCCTGCTCCCTGATCAGGTACAAGATCAGATAAACTGGTGTCAGAGATTCACAACTGTGGACTCCATCAGCTTGAGGGCAAATGTAGAAGAAGAAGAAGAAGAAGGGGAAGAAGAAGATTCACTGATCTGTTCCAGAAAGGATAAATTAAACAATAATTTATACATTTCATCAGCTCTTCTTCAAACTGTAAATGCTGATAGACAATAAAATCAGTTTTTAAAATTTGTATGATAGGCCAAGCAAATGACTAATTAAATGGACCATTGGCCTCCTGTAACATTACATAGTTGTCTTGGACGACCAATTACTGTGAATTTATTATGGTATTTCTGTTTCCTACAGTGCTTTCCACTACTATTTGTCAAGTGTTTCAACTATTACCCCAACACAAAAGAAGGTGCTGGAAGTCATATGAAAGTTTAACAGTTCATGGTTGAAGAACACTAACATGAATTCTGTACAAGAGGCTGGCATGGTGGAAGACCAGTCTGAGTTTTGGAGAAGTGTACAGACATGCAAAGTAATACTGAACTGTGACTCATCTTAAAGGACGAGTTTGAGAAATAATAATAATAATAATAAGTGTATGACATTGGTGGCCGCCGCTCCACAAGTTCTTTATGCCACTACGGGGACTTGCAAGTAAATTAGGATGAAATGATGATGAAAGACACACAACACCCAGTCATCTCGAGGTAGAGAAAATCCCTGACCCCACTGGGAATCAAACCCGGGACCCCGTGCGTGGGAAGCGAGAATGCTACCGCAAGACCACAAGCCGCGGACAGTTTGAGAAATGCCAGACCCACATTTATAGCATTTTCAAATTTTGAACAAGCTTATGATATTGTTGACTGATTACTCTCTTTGAGATTCTGAAGTTATAGTGCTTAAAATACAGGGAGTGAAAAGCAATATAAAACTTGTACAGAAACCCAACAGTAGTTGAAGGACCTGAAACAGGGGCAATAGCTGAGAAGGGAATGAGACAGGGTTGTATCACATCCTACATGTTATTCAATCCGTACTTGTAGTAAAGGAAATGAAGAGAAATTTGGAAAAGGAATTAAAGTCCAGGGAGAAGAAATAAAGTTGGCCTCTTTTATTGAAATTCTTTCAAAAATGCCAAAGAACTTGAAACATCCATGAACAGAATGAATGGATAGTGTCCAGTGTCTTGAAAAAGCATTATAATATGAAAATAAAAAAGTTAAATAAGGCTACAAGGCTAATGAAGTACAGTAAAATTAATAACACTGCACTAAGAGAATAAGATTAAGAAATGAGACAGTAAAAGTAGTAGATGATTTCTACTATTTGAATAGCAAAATAACTGATAATGGCTTAAGTAAAGAGCATGCACAACACAGACTGTCAATAGTAAAATGTGTTTCTGAAGAAGATAAATACCTTAAAAATTAACATAATTGTAAATTTAAGTGCCAGGACAACCTTTTCAGAAAGTATCTCACTGAAGGGAAGCCTTACTTGAAGCAAAATGTGGACAACGAACGATGCAGACACAAGGGACATAGAAGCTTCTGAAATGTGTTACAGATGAATACTGTAGATTATATGGATAGATAGAGTAGCTAATAAAGAGATACTACATCAAATTATGGAGAAAATAGCTTTATGGCACAGCATGACTATATGAATGAACACGTTAATAGGACATATCCTGAGGCATCAAGGAGTAATTTGGTAATAGAGTGAAGTATGGGGTTGAAACCTGCAAAGGAAGACCAAGTCTTGACTACTGCAGGCAAGTTCAAGTGGATGTAGGTTGTATTAGTTATGCAGAGGTGAACAGACTTGCACAGGATAGAGTGGTATAGAGAGCTGCATCAAGTCAGCCTTCAAACTGAAGACAGTAGCATTAACAACAACTAAATTTAGTGACCATGTATGTCTAAAGAGAGATAGGAAAACTGCAGTAGTTGAAGTTCAAGGGCAATGTGCATGTTAAAATCTGAAGAACAGTATGTTCTTGCTGAGCAGTCTGGGCTGTAATGACCAAATATCAGAGAGGCAATTGAAATCGCAAAAGACAAGACAATATGAGTCATGAAGATAATGTGGCACTTCACTACTGTAAATGACAACTGTTGAAGACCCCAAAAAATTGCCATGGATATGTTTTAACAATGCCATGTATCACACCCATGGGTACAAAGGACCCGTTCTGATGCATCTGCATCTACATCTACATCTACATGATTACTCTGCAATTCACATTTAAGTGCTTGGCAGAGGGTTCATCAAACCACAGTCATACTATCTCTCTACCATTCCACTCCCGAACAGAGTGCAGGAAAAACGAACACCTAAACCTTTATGTTCTGATTTCTCTTATTTTATTTTGATGATAATTCTTACCTATTTAGGTTGGGCTCAACAAAATATTTTCGCATTCGGAAGAGAAAGTTGGTGACTGAAATTTCGTAAATAGATCTCGCCGCGACGAAAAACGTCTTTGCTGTAATGACTTCCATCCCAATTCGCGTATCATATCTGCCACACTCTCTCCCCTACTATGTGATAATACAAAACGAGCTGCCCTTTTTTGCACCCTTTCGATGTCCTCCGTCAATCCCACCTGGTAAGGATCCCACACCGCGCAGCAATATTCTAACAGAGGACAAACGAGTGTAGTGTATGCTGTCTCTTTAGTGGACTTGTTGCATCTTCTAAGTGTCCTGCCAATGAAATGCAACCTTTGGCTCGCCTTCCCCACAATATTATCTATGTGGTCTTTCCAACTGAAGTTGTTCGTAATTTTAACACCCAGGTACTTAGTTGAATTGACAGCCTCAAGAATTGTACTATTTACCGAGTAATCGAATTCCAACGGATTTCTTTTGGAACTCATGTGGATCACCTCACACTTTTCGTTATTTAGCACCAACCGCCACCTACCACACCATACAGCAATATTTTCTAAATCGCTTTGCAACTGATACTGGTCTTCGGATGACCTTACTAGATGGTAAATTACAGCATCATCTGTGAACAACCTAAGAGAACTGCTCAGATTGTCACCCAGGTCATTTATATAGATCAGGAACAGCAGAGGTCCCAGGATGCTTCCCTGGGAAACACCTGATATCACTTCAGTTTTACTCGATGATTTGCCATCTATTACTACGAACTGCGACCTTCCTGACAGGAAATCATGAATTGAGTCACACAACTGAGATGATACCCCATAGGCCCGCAGCTTGATTAGAAGTCATTTGTGAGGAACGGTGTCAAAAGCTTTACAGAAATCTAGAAATATCGAATCAACTTGAGATCCCCTGTCGATAGCGGCCATAACTTTGTGCGAATAAAGAGCTAACTGCGTTGCTCAAGAATGATGTTTTCTGAAACCATGCTGATTACGTATCAATAGGTCGTTCCCTTCGAGGTGGTTCATAATGTTTGAATACAGTATATGCTCCAAAACCCTACTGCAAACCGACATCAATGATATAGGACTGTAGTTTGATGGATTACTCCTACTACCCTTCTTAAACACTGGTGCAACCTGCGCAATTTTCCAGTCTGTAGGTACAGATCTATCGGTGAGCGAGCGGTTGTATATGATTGCTAAGTAGGGAGCTATTGTATCAGCGTAATCTGAAAGGAACCTAATCGGTATACAATCTGGACCTGAAGACTTGCCCGTATCAAGCGATTTGAGTTGCTTCGCAACCCCTAAGGCATCTACTTCTAAGAAACTCATGCTAACAGCTGTTCATGTTTCAAATTCTGGAATATTTCATTCGTCTTCCCTGGTGAAGGAATTTCGGAAAACTGCATTCAATAACTCCGCTTTAGCGGCACAGTCGTCGGTAACAGTACCATCGGTACTGTGCAGCGAAGGTATTGACTGCGTCATGCCGCTTGTGTACTTTACATACTACCAGAATTTCTTCGGATTTTCTACCAAATTTCAAGACAATGTTTTGTTGTGGAACCTATTAAAGGCATCTGGCATTGAAGTCCGTGCCAAATTTCACGTGTCTGTAAATTTTAGCAAATCTTCGGGATTTCGAGCTCTTCTGAACTTCGCATGCTTTTTCCGTTGCCTCTGCAACATCGTTTGGACCTATTTTGTGTACTACGGGGAATCAGTTCCATCTCTTACCAATTTATGAGGTATGAATTTCTCAATTGCTGTTGCTACTATATCTTTGAATGTGAGCCACATCTCGTCTACATTTGCATAGTCAGTTCGGAAGGAATGGAGATTGTCTCTTAGGAAGGCTGCTAGTGACACTTTATCTGCTTTTTTAAATAAAATAATTTTGCATTTGTTTCTGGTGGATTTGGAAGAAACAGTATTGAGCTTAGCTATAATGACCTTGTGATCACTAATCCCTGTATCAGTCATGGTGCTCTCTACTAGCTCTGGATTGTTTGTGGCTAAGAGGTTAAGTGTGTTTTCACAACCATTTACAATTCGCGTGGGTTTGTGAACTAACTGCTCAAAATAATTTTCGGAGAAAGCATTTAGGACAATCTCGGAAGATGTTTTCTGCCTACCACTGGATTGAACAAGTATTTTTACCAACATATCGAGGGAAGGTTGAAGTCCTCACCAACTATAACTGTATGAGTGGGGTATTTATTTGTTACGAGTCTCAAATTTTCTCTGAACTGTTCAGCAACTATACCATCGGAGACTGGGGGTCAGTAGAAGGAACCAATTACTAACTTAGTTCGGCTGTTAAGTATAACCTCCACCCATACCAATTCGCACAGAGTATCTACTTCGACTTCACTACAAGATAAACCACTACTGACAGACACAAACACTCCACCAACAAATCTGCCTGATCTATCTTTCCTGAACACCTTCTGAGACTTCGTAAAAATTTCTGCTGAACTTATTTCAGGCTGTAGCCAGCTTTCTGTACCTATAACGATTTCAGCTTCTGTGCTTTCTATTAGCGCTTGAAGCTCAGGGACTTTCCCAGCACAACTACAACAATTTACAACTACAATTCCGACTGTTCCTTGATCCAAGCATGTCCTGTATTTGCCATGCACCCTTTGAGATTGCAGCCCACCCCGTATTTTCCCGAGGCCTTCTAACCTAAAAAACCACCCAGTCCACGCCACACAGCCTCCGCTACCCGTGTAGCCGCCAGCTGAGTGTAGTGAACTCCTGAGCTATTCAGTGGAACCTGAAACCCCTCCACCCTATGGCGCAAGTCAAGGAATCTACAGCCAACACGGTCGCAAAACTGTCTGAGCTGAGCCTCTGATTCAGACCCTCCACCCGGCTCTGCACCAAAGGTCCGCAGTCGGTTCTGTCAATGATGCTGCAGATGGTGAGCTCTGCCTTCATCTCATAAGCAAGACTGGCAGCCTTCACCAAATCAGATAGCTGCCGCTGGAATCCAGAGAGAATTTCCTCAGATCCAAAGTGACACACATCATTAGTTCACATATGTGCCACCACCTGCAGCTGGCTGCACCCTGTGGTCTTCATGGCATCCGGGAGGACCCTTTCCGCATCAAGAATGACTCCACCCGGAATGCACAAGGAGTGTGAGGTTAAAGAGGACATGAAGTGACAACCAAATTGTGTATTGTGGAACAAATAAGTTTTCTGGAATGTTGTTATGTTCAGTTTTTTTGTTTTAGTCAAGTGGCCATTAAGAGTTGAAGACGAAGTCATTGGATGTACAAAGTGGTCTACATCTACATCTACATCCATACTCCGCAAGCCACCTGACGGTGTGTGGCGGAGGGTACCCTGAGTACCTCTATTGGTTCTCCCTTCTATTCCAGCCTCGTATCGTTCGTGGAAAGAAGGATTGTCGGTATGCTTCTGTGTGGGCTCTAATCTCTCTGATTTTATCCTCATGGTCTCTTCGCGAGATATACGTAGGAGGGAGCAATATACTGCTTGACTCTTCGGTGAAGGTATGTTCTCGAAACTTTAAGAAAAGCCCGTACCGAGCTACTGAGCGTCTCTCCCGCAGAGTCTTCCACTGGAGTTTATCTATCATCTCCGTAACGCTTTCGCGATTACTAAATGATCCTGTAACAAAGCACGCTGCTCTCCGTTGGATCTTCTCTATCTCTTCTATCAACCCTATCTGGTACGGATCCCACACTGCTGAGCAGCATTCAAGCAGTGGGCGAACAAGCGTACTGTAACCTACTTCCTTTGTTTTCGGATTGCATTTCCTTAGGATTCTTCCAATGAACCTCAGTCTGGCATCTGCTTTACCGACGATCAACTTTATATGATCATTCCATTTTAAATCACTCCTAATGCGTACTCCCAGATAATTTATGGAATTAACTGCTTCCAGTTGCTGACCTGCTATTTTGTAGCTAAATGATAAGGGATCTATCTTTCTATGGGATTCACAGCGCATTACATTTGTCTACATTGAGATTCAATTGCCATTCCCTGCACCATGTGTCAATTCGCTGCAGATCCTCCTGCATTTCAGTACAATTTTCCATTGTTACAACCTCTCGATACACCACAGCATCATCTGCAAAAAGCCTCAGTGAACTTCCGATGTCATCCACAAGGTCATTTATGTATATTGTGAATAGCAACGGTCCTACGACACTCCCCTGTGGCACACCTGAAATCACTCTTACTTCGGAAGACTTCTCTCCATTCAGAATGACATGCTGCATTCTGTTATCTAGGAACTCCTCAATCCAATCACATAATTGGTCTGATAGTCCATATGCTCTTACTTTGTTCATTAAACGACTGTGGGGAACTGTATCGAACGCCTTGCAGAAGTCAAGAAACACGGCATCTACCTGTGAACCCGTGTCAATGGCCCTCTGAGTCTCGTGGACGAATAGCGCGAGCTGGGTTTCGCACGACCATCTTTTTCGAAACCCATGCTGATTCCTACAGAGTAGATTTCTAGTCTCCAGAAAAGTCATTATACTCGAACATAATACGTGTTCCAAAATTCTACAACTGATCGACGTTAGAGATATAGGTCTATAGTTCTGCACATCTGTTCGACGTCCCTTCTTGAAAACAGGGATGACCTGTGCCGCCATTGATGCATTGTGAGGCATTGATGGCAGCACATCTAAACAACATTCACATTGTCTATCACAACATGGTATATCCTCAGATAACTGAAATGGTACAGTCCAGCTCAATAACCCATTTGAGTAGATAGCGTTTAATCTATATGAAATTCCCATTGCTTTAATAAGTTGCACTCTTTGCTGTAAATTTCAACTAACATGTCAGTTTAAATTCACAAACAGATGTAGTATTAACACAGTTTCACAGTAATCATCATAAGTTAGATTCTTTATGTTATTATCTTTTATTTTATGTTATTTTATGTTATTATCTTTTAATGGTGCCTTAGTGCACCAGTATTCACTGATGTCTAATATATAGTCAAACACCACTTATAGTAATTATAGTTATTATAACTGTTTCAAGAAAAAAACACAACTATAAACTCAGTTTCAAACTATTTGAGACTTACATCACAATATAATGATGATTCATCAGTACCATCATTGCAGTCCTCAACCTGGTCACACAGGAATTTTATGTTAATACATTCTTTACTCTCCAAACATTGCCACATATTTTCAGAGCACATTAGACCAGGTACACGACACACAACTCCTGCTTCCTGGAACCACAAAATTATATGATTAGCATATATAAAATATGCTAATGGAGGTAGAATTATTGAAACATATTAAATTGTTTAATTACATCATAGAAACTGAAGTTTGTTCTTGGTTGAATTTTATAAGAACCAAACAAAGGAAGAACCAGGACGGAATGGTACAATATTATGAAAAGGAAAGTTGCTGTTCACCATATAGCAGAGATGCTGAGTCGCAGATAGGCACAACAAAAAGACTGTCACAAACAAAGCTTTTGGCAAGTAAGGCATTTGTCAACAACAGATGACACACACACACACACACACACACACACACACACACACACACACACACACACACACAGAGGCAAACGCAACTCACATGACTCCTCTCTCAGGCAACTGAAACCACACTCCAAGCAGCAGCACCTGTGCATTGTGGGAGTGGTGACAGGGTGGGGGTAAGAAGGAGGCTGGGGCTGGGAGGGGGAGGGAGAGTATAGTAGGGGTGGCAGATAGTGAAGTGCTGCAGGCTAGATGGAGGGCAGCAGAGATTTGGGGAGGGGCGGTGGGAATAGCAGAAAAAGAGAGAGATAAAAAGACTGTGTGTGTTGGTGGAATGATGGCTGTGTAGTGCTGGAATGGGAACAGGGAAGGGGCTGGATGGGTGAGGACAGTGACTAACAAAGGTTAAGGCCAGGAGGATTATGGGAGCTCAGGATATATTGCAGGGAAAGTTCCCACCTATGCAATTCAGAGAAGCTGTTGTTGATGTGAAGGATCCATATGGCACAGGCTATGAAGCATGGATGTCATGTTTGGCAGCATGCTCAGAAACAGTTTCTTGGCCACAGTTTGTTGGTGGCCATTCATGTGCACAGACAGCTTGTTGGTTGTCATGCCCACATAGAATGCAGCACAGTGGTTGCAGCTTAGTTTGTAAATCACATGACTGGTTTCACAGGTAGACCTGCCTTTGATGGGGCAGGTGATGTTTGTGACTGGACTGGAGCAGGTGGTGGTGAGAGGATGTATGGGATAGATCTTGCATCTAGGTCTATTACAAGGGTATGGGCCATGAGGTAAGGGGTTGGAAGCAGAGGTCATGTAAGGATGGATGAGTATACTGTGTAGGTTTGGAGGACAGCGGAATATCACTGTTGGAGGGGTGGGAAGGGTAGTGGGCAGCAAATTTCTCATTTCAGGGAATGATGAGAGGTATTCGAAGCCCTGGAGGAGACTGTAATTGAGTTGCTCCAGTTGTGGATGGTACTGAGTTATGAGGAGAATGCTCCTCTGCAGCCAGACAGTGGGACTCTGGGATGTGGTGAGGGACTGGAAAGATAAGGCATGGGAGATTTGTTTTTGTACAAGGTTCAGAGGATAATTCTGGTCTGTGAAGGCTTCACTGAATATACTGAGGGTCTCACTTGCACAAATGGGAATTTTCCCTGCAATACATCCTACGTTTCCACAACCCTCCTGGCTTCAACCTTCATTAGTCACTGTCCTCGTCCATCCAAACCCCTTCCCTGTTCCCATTACAGCACTAAACAGCCGCCATTCCACCACCACACACAGGCCCCTATCATTCTATCCCTCCCTCTCCCCACCCCTGCCTCCTCCTTACCGCAACCCAGTTGTCACTCCCATCATCCACCAGTACTGCTGCTCGCAGTGTGGTTTCAGTTACATGAGACTGCAGTCATGTGAGTGAGTTGTGTTTGTGTGTGTGTGTGTGTGTGTGTGTGTGTGTGTTTGTCGTCTATTGTTGATGAAGGCCTTACTGGCCGAAAGCTTTATTTGTGACAGTCTTTTTGTTGTGCCTATCTGCGTCTCAGCATCTCCGCTATATGATTTATAACAATTAAGGTTATTATTACATTTAATATAATACCAAGAAATCCTGGGCAGAATACAAACAATGAAATGGATAAAGAAAGGCATTCACTACATAGTGGAGAGCAATTGATAAGCTCATAGTGGAAGTTGTACACTGCATCCCAGCTTTCAGATACATCTTCTCCTCAGAGTGTTTGCAGCCCCCCCCCCCCTCTACACACACACACACACACACACACACACACACACACACAGAGAGAGAGAGAGAGAGAGAGAGAGAGAGAGAGAAATCTTAGATTCTTAGATGAAGAATGTATGTTCAAAAGCTGAGCTTGGTTGTTCATATTTTTTATGCATTTTATCAGTTGGTTTAGAACTGGTTTAAATTTTCACTATGAAGTGACTGGCTGTCTCTACCCATGCCTTCATTTGTTAAGATGACTCTATTTTTGGTTGTTATATGGCGAAATGTTAAAAGTATATATCTATAATAGATGTTCAAGAAGTCAACCTAAATTAAAAATAAACTAATGGGTTGGAAAGTTGTTTATTTGTGTGATGTGGGAACAATTACTTTTTAGAACAGTGGAAATAATTAACTTGATGGAACATCACAAATTGATTGTTTAAATGTGCCTTTTAAGAGCAGGCTTTTAAATACAGAGGCCACCAGTATTACCAATCTTAAAAAGTGCTTAAATATGGCATGAATGCAACTGAATTACTGTGGAAACAGATGTAGGTATGGAATAGAAAGTAAATCTGAAACACTGTTGACTATTATTTTTCTGCATTTAATAAAGTGGTAATGAATGGCTGTAAGTGAATAAAGTGATTCTTTTATACAAAAGGGGCACCACACATAACCCATAAATTTGTAGACCCATCAATATAACATCAGTACTATGAAAGATTGTGGAGACAGCCATAAAACACAGGCTGTTACATTTGTAAATAGGAAACAATGCCCAACATTTTTTCTTCAACATAGGTCAAGACAGGAACTGAAAATTTTGTGAGGCACGTAATGACAGGAGGCAATGACAAAAAGGAAATTTGCTAGATTCTTCCTAGATCTCTCCAAAACTATTGATTGTGTATGTCATGATACTATTTGCATAATCTTCATCAATAGTCCCTGAGATGAAAGTAGATGACTTTATAGAATTGTTTGTGGGGAACAGTGTGTGGAAATGTGTATAAAATGGAAAAGAAAATTATATAATATATCTACTCCTAATTTCAACCAGTTAAACATGGTTTGTCTTAAGCGTCAGTACTGGGTCCATTGTTTTTCCACTTGCTGTGAACAAAGAAAATGCAAACCATTATGTTAATAAATAGTACAAAAATAAGGTACATATAGGTTTCAGGTGCATGCTAGTAGACGTGCCCAAACTGAAGACATCAGTCTTAAATTGGGGAACAAAAATCTATATGACACAAGCAGTTACAAATTCTTTGGTGTGGTCATTGACATTAAGCTATAAAACATAGCTATAAGGTGTATTGCAAAATGAGAGTCAAGGGAATCCTACAGAGAAAAACTCAAAATCTTCAAAATGAAGATGAGTGTTTAACATCCCGTCAACTGTGCAGTCATTAGAGACAGAACACAAACTTGGCATACAGAAGAAAGGGGTAGGAGAGCAGTCATACCCCTTTCAAATGAACCATCCTGGCATTTGCCTGGAGTGATTTACGAAAATCATGGAAAATCTAAATCTGGATGGCTGGATGGAATTACACTCCTGGAAATTGAAATAAGAACACCGTGAATTCATTGTCCCAGGAAGGGGAAACTTTATTGACACATTCCTGGGGTCAGATACATCACATGATCACACTGACAGAACCACAGACACATAGACACAGGCAGCAGAGCATGCACAATGTCGGCACTAGTACAGTGTATATCCACCTTTCGCAGCAATGCAGGCTGCTATTCTCCCATGGAGACGATCGTAGAGATGCTGGATGTAGTCCTGTGGAACGGCTTGCCATGCCATTTCCACCTGGCACCTCAGTTGGACCAGCGTTTGTGCTGGACGTGCAGACCGTGTGAGACGACGCTTCATCCAGTCCCAAACATGCTCAATGGGGGACAGATCCGGAGATCTTGCTGGCCAGGGTAGTTGACTTACACCTTCTAGAGCACGTTGGGTGGCACGGGATACATGCGGACGTGCATTGTCCTGTTGGAACAGCAAGTTCCCTTGCCGGTCTAGGAATGGTAGAACGATGGGTTCGATGACGGTTTGGATGTACCGTGCACTATTCAGTGTCCCCTCGACGATCACCAGTGGTGTACGGCCAGTGTAGGAGATCACTCCCCACACCATGATGCCATGTGTTGGCCCTGTGTGCCTCGGTCGTATGCAGTCCTGATTGTGGCGCTCACCTGCACGGCGCCAAACATGCATACGACCATCATTGGCACCAAGGCAGAAGCGATTCTCATCGCTGAAGACGACACGTCTCCATTCGTCCCTCCATTCACGCCTGTCGCGACACCACTGGAGGCGGGCTGCACGATGTTGGGGCGTGAACGGAAGACGGCCTAACAGTGTGCGGGACCGTAGCCCAGCTTCATGGAGACGGTTCCAAATGGTCCTCGCCGATACCCCAGGAGCAACAGTGTCCCTAATTTGCTGGGAAGTGGCGGTGCGGTCCCCTACGGCACTGCGTAGGATCCTACGGTCTTGGCGTGCATCCGTGCGTCGCTGCGGTCCGGTCCCAGGTCGACGGGCACGTGCACCTTCCGCCGACCACTGGCGACAACATCGATGTACTGTGGAGACCTCACGCCCCACGTGTTGAGCAATTCGGCGGTACGTCCACCCGGCCTCCCGCATGCCCACTATACGCCCTCGCTCAAAGTCCGTCATCTGCACATACGGTTCACGTCCACGCTGTCGCGGCATGCTACCAGTGTTAAAGGCTGCGATGGAGCTCCGTATGCCACGGCAAACTGGCTGACACTGACGGCGGCGGTGCACAAATGCTGCGCAGCTAGCGCCATTCGACGGCCAACACCGCGGTTCCTGGTGTGTCCGCTGTGCCGTGCGTGTGATCATTGCTTGTACAGCCCTCTCGCAGTGTCCGGAGCAAGTATGGTGGGTCTGACACACCGGTGTCAATGTGTTCTCTTTTCCATTTCCAGGAGTGTAGAAGCACCATCTTCCCAAATGCAAGTCCAGTGTTCTAACCACTGTACTACCTCACTCAGTCAAAATCTTGACATTTCCATCACTTTATATGTGAAGCAATTTTGAATTTGAAAGAACACAATGATGTATCCATGAACAAAGATTTGTATGCCTATTACACTACAAGCAGTAATAATTATCAAATGACAAGTAAACAAATGAAACTAATGAATAAGGACCTCGTAGAAGCAGGATGCATTTTTGCTCCTATATGACATAAAGAATATAAAAGTTGTGTCACCAACTAAACACAAACTAAATATTGCCTGATTGCAGCTTATTACTACAATATATCAGAATACTTGCACAAATAACAATGCAACTAAATACAAGCTGTATTTTACTTATGGGTATAATTGTGTCTACTGTGAAAATGTAGTGATAAAAGTGAAAACTTATCTCTCACAGTTATATTATGTTGTCTGGTCTAGTTTGTGTTTTTTGTGATTTAAAAAGTCATTGTTAGTATGCAGATATAAAAGAGAAACTGGTACTATTCATTGTGTGAAAGTAATGACAAGAACATTTCAGTACAAGGGTAAAGTTTTCATTAAGATGAACTGCGAGTCAACCCCAGATCGTCCGCATGGCAGCCATCTACACTGACCACTCAGCTATGGAGGCAGACATGGTATATTACACTCTATATGTATGTGCACTTTTATTTGTGTATATATTTTGTGTTTTTGTTTCATAAGTAGTAAGTATTTGTGTGTGTATGTATGTACAATGGTGCCCAAAACTTAAAGATGAAAATAACTTTTGCACAGCATGTATCTGCTGAATAACATAACATGATGAAACTTGGACCATACATAGAATGAACTGCTGCAGTATAGTACAAAAGACAGCTGAAATATGCACTGAGACAAACAGAAATGACACTGTTCATTATGGTCCCCTGAACATCACAGTAGTTAGGACAGGGGTCTTAACAGGGTGTGGAATCACCACAGACAGTAATGCATTCCCATGCTGGCCAGGTTGGTGAGGAGTTCTTGTAGTAGGGCATTCCATTCCTCCACCAGTGTAGATGACAACTGCTGGATGGCTGTTGATGCTTGTGGACAGACTGCAATATGTTGCCGCAGTGTATCCCACATGTGCTCGGTGAGATTTAACTCAGGGTAACAGGCAATCCAGTCATTCATCGAATATCCTCTCATTCTGAGACTCCTCCACCTGTGCTGTTCCATGTGGTTACACAGTGTCATCCATCCTCCACCTGTGCTGTTCCATGTGGTCACACAGTGTCATCCATAAAAATGAACTCAGGGCCAAATGCACTGCTGAAAACACACACACGGGGAAAGTGTACAAGGTCACAAAAACATTAGCCAGTGAGTGTAATGCATTCAAAGTTTTGGAGATCAGTACACACATGCAACATTCTGCCTTCCCACATGATAACATCTGGACAACCAATATCATCATGTTCAACAAAGCTGCAAGTATCCTCATAAGGCAAGAGATGGGAAAACGTAATAAACCCAGTAACATTGCTGAACATGGTTGTTTTGGTTATCCAGGTGTTATGGTGTGAGGAGGCATAATGTTTCATGGGCATACTGATCTCTGAATCCTTAAATGTGGCACACTCACGTGTCAACATTATTGTGACACTGTACTCCTTCCTCACATGTGTCTTTTCAGGGTTTCATTTGGCCCCGACTTCATTTTTATGAATGGCAATGCACAATTGCATGGAACAGTGCAGGTGGAGGATCTCTTGGAATGAGAGGATATTCAGCATATGGATTGGCTTGCCCATTCCCCAAACTTAAATACCACTCAGCATGTGTGGGGCTGTGAAGAGATGTACTGAAGCATGTCCACATGCACCAATGATCGTTCAGCAGTTGTCAACCACACTGGGGCAGGAATGGAGTGCCTTACCAGAAGAACCCTTTACCAACCTTGTGGCCAGCATGGGAGCACAACACAGAGCATGCATTTGCATCCATGGTGACCACATACCCTATTAAAAACCATCTCCCACCTTTTGTAATGTCCATAGATCATCATGAATCACAGTGACTTCAGTATGATTATTGTCTTTGAATAAAAATGTCCTTTCTTCATGTTTTTTTCGTATTTCTTTCAGTTAGCTCTTTTGATACATTATAGTAGTTTTTTCTACACTGAAGTGCCAAACAAACTGGTATAGGCATGTGTATTCAAATACAGAGATATGTAAACAGGCAGAATACAGTGCTGCAGTCAGCAACATCTATATAAGACAACAAGTGTCTGGCACAGTTGTTAGATCATTTACTGCTGCTGTAGCAGCTTATCAACATTTAAGTGAGTTTGAATGTGGTGTTATCATCAGCGCATGAGCGATGGGACACAGCATCTCAGAGATAGCAATCAAGTGGGGATTTCCCGTACCATAATTTAACAAGTGCTCCATGAATATCAGGACTCCAGTTAACATCAAATCTCTGACATTGCTGCAGCCAAGCAAAAATCCTGTAAGAACAGGACCAATGACAACTGAAGAGAACTGTTCAATGTGACAGATGTGCAACACTTCAACAAATTGCTACAGATTTCAAAGTTGGGCCACCAACAAGTGTCAATGTGTGAACTATTCAACAATCATCGATATGGGTCTTTCAGAATCAAAGGCGCACGCATGTACCCTTGATGACTGCATGACACAAAGCTTTAAGCTTTGCCTGGGTCCGTCACCACCACCGTCAGACTGTTGATGATTGGAAACATGTTGTCTGGTCAGACAAGTCTCGTTTAAAATTGTGTTGAGCAGATGGATGTGTACGGGTATGGAGAAAATCTCATGAATCTGGGGACCCTGCATGTCAGCAGGGGACTGTTCAAGCTCATTGAGGATCTATAATGGTTGTGGCGTGTGCAGTTGGAGTACCCCTGATTTATCTAGATATGACTCTGACAGGTGACATGAACATAAGCATCCTGTTTGATCACCTGCATCCATTCGTGTCCACTGTGGATTCTGATGGATGTGGGCAATTCCAGCAGGACAGTGCAACACACCACAAGCCCAGAATTGCTACAGAGTGGCTCCAGGAACACTCTTCTGAGTTTAAACACTTCTGATGGCCTCCAAACTCACCAGACATGAGCATTATTGAGCATATCCGAGATGCCTTGCAATGTGCTGTTCAGAAGATATCTCCATATTGTGTCCATGCATGTCATGTTGTGGCACTTCTGCATGTTAGTGGGGGCCCTACACGATATTGGACAGGTTTACGACTTACTTTGACTCTTCACTGTATGTATGGTCCAGGTTTCATTCAGCTATCTTATTTGGCAGTGACACATCATGTGAAGGTTACTTTTGGCCTTAAGTTTTGCGCACCATATCCATGTTAAATTGACATGCCTGATATCACGATGTAAGAACAAATAAATTAAACTAAATAATGGAAGGACTAAGCACAGTACAGAGAGATGTTGGGTGATCGAGAGGCACATACAGAAGACTTTTACCATTGCTAAACTTTAGAGGAGTGTCCTTCTTCAGAACTAACTAGTACTATAAATGAACACACACTCACAGTCTTACACACACACATACACCTCTGTGGCTACATTTCCCCAGTTGATAACATTGTACCAGCACTGCAGCTCGGCAGTCTGAGAGGGTGTTTCAATAAGAGTGCTTGAGAGGAGAAATAAGGTGAGAAGAAGAAGGAAGGATTGAAGGAAGGTTGGCTGAAGGCTGGAGAGAGAAGGAGCATGAGTACAGGATGGGAATGTAAGGTATGTGAGCTCACTCTTGTGCATGGGGAGCTACATATGATGCGATAATGTGGACTGGAAGGATATGACACAATGGTGGAAAGTAGGCTGTAGAGATGAAGGTGTGAGTGTAGAATGAATGGCATGGGTGGCACTGAGACAGGGTCTTAAGAACACAATTCAGTAAATCTCAGATGTGGTGAACCAGCACATTTTTTAAACTTCCTGGCAGATTAAAACTGTATGCCGGACCGAGACTCAAACTCGGGACCTTTGTCTTTCACGGGCAAGTTCTCTACCAACTGAGGTACCCAAGCATGACTCACGCCCCGTCCTTGCAGCTTTCATTCTGCCAGTACCTTTTCTCCTACCTTCCAAACCTCACAGAAGCCCCTAGGCTGTGGCTAAGCCATGTCTCTGCTATATCCTTTCTTCCAGGAGTGCTAGTTCTGCAAGGTTCACAGGAGAGCTTCTGTGACGTCTGGAAGATAGGAGACAAGGTACTGGCAGAATTAAAGCTGTGATGACAGGGCGTGAGTCGTTATTGGATAGTTCAGTTGGTAGAGCACTTGCCTGTGAAAGGCAAAGGTCCCATGTTCGAGTCTCAGTCCAGCACATTGTTTTAATCTTCCAGGAAGTTTCATATCTGCGCACAAACTGCTGCAGAGTGAAAATCTCATTCCAGCACATTTTTGCTTCTCTCACGGAGCCTCACACCCAGCGTAAAAGACACCAATCATGTCTCACAAAGTGTAAAATCTATTCCCACCCTACCCAATTTGAATCCTTCATTGTCACCATCAATGTGACTTTTTTCTACCTGAATGCCCATGTAGCCACCCACATCTTGAGCATACCTCTACTGATCCTCACCTGAAAGTACCCAAAAACACGTCATTCATTGACACATTAATAAACTTCATTCTTACTTATTCCTGCTCCCCTTTTCATCTACAACTAGATGAGGGAAATGGCCATGGGAACTTGGATGGTCCAGCTGTATGCCAAACTTTTAATATGGCTCTTGGCTACAGCTTAACTCCTTTACCCAACTGAAATTCACCTGGTCATCTTCTTAATCTCCACTTTTATTAACTCTGCCATCCAAACTTTGTTACCTGTGAATCAAACATAATATATCTGCAGCTCAACAGGTACAATTCCTTTCGCATTAAACACTCCCTTCCATACATCTTTCTTATCCCTTCTACAGTTGCAACCATTCGAACTGTAAAATCCAATCCACCTCTAACACCTACTTCAACCTCACCACTAGCAAATCAAATGACATTTAAGGCAGGGCAACATGTGAAACTAATCACACCCACTGCATGGGTTTCTACGTAAGGATGGCTATTACCAAACTGGCAGACTGCTTGCTTGAATGTGTGCAGAAAAAATGCCCACTTTTGTGATGTCTTGAACACAATGTCTGAGCATTCTGTACATTACCTGAGAGACACAAGTGCTTGCTATACTGTTCAAGCCTATTGGTCCTGAAATCCAGTAATAGTTGCCCTGAGGGCTGGAGATGGGAAGTAGCTCTCCAATGTACCCTCTCAGACTACCAACCTCCTGCCCTTAATCCCCTCTATATTAAACTGCCCTTGTCCCTATTTTGCTTATGGTGTTTGTTAGAATTTTTTTTATTATTTTATTTAATTAAGTATTCTTGCCCCTCCCTTTTTTGTATGAGTAATACCCCTCTTCATGTCATTTTTGCCTACTTCCCCTTTTCTTCTATCTTTTTATTCTTCCTCCGTGGAGAAAGAAAATATCGCTCTGAAAGCTAAAAGTGCCAGGTTACATTTTAGGTGCTTCTTTCAGAAGTATTTGGTGGTTACATCTCAAGGTAATAGAAATTATCTCATGCCTTGCAGTTAATATTTAGTCAGCAATAAACACACAATTAACACAAATTTCATTCCTCTCTTTTTGAATGTGTAACCTCCTTTACATATCTTAATCCCTATTCTAGTAAATACCAAGGTAAAATTGGTTTGATGGACCTGCACTCAAAAAATTGCTGTGATGTATTTATATGTCAGTTTTCCTGTGCATTACCCAGTAGTATATGAGTAAGTGAAAGACGATCATCTACTTACTTATATACAGAAACTTACCTCTTCAGGTCCACAGTCATGTACACCCCATCCATTGAAATAACATTCAGTGAGAGAAGATTCATTGCCAATACACTGCAGTTCATCCATGAGAAAAGTACCATTCATATTGCTTTTACCATAAAATGAGTGTAGGCGGACATCAATAGCTCCAAGACTGAAACCCAGTTCCTTACAAATCACAGTAGCTTCTTCGATGCCAAACTGATCATCACATATCACACCCCATTTACCAAATACTGCAAACAAACATGGTTACAAGTTAATCCAAGAAGCACAGAGTCCTCCAGTTTACCACTAGAAATAGAAGACTATAACAAATTTAAAATTTCAGCAGCATTCAAATTGAGTGCAGCAACAGAACTATGCTTATTTCTATTTTAGCACATATTTAATTTTAAAAAACAAAGAAACTGTTTTCAAGAAGAACATTCAAACTGTAAATGTGCATCATTTTTATTTATAGTCATCATTTTTATTTGTGAGTGGATCTATTATGGGGTATTAATACAACAGAAAATAAAATCTTTTTATATTGTAATCATGTGGCCTGACACACAAACAATGTTCTGCTTCAAGATTACATTTGTTTTACATTTTTTATGTGCAACTTCTCCATATGTCACATTTTCTAGCTCTTGCAATATGATGCTCTGCTCTGCCACCTAATTTTATTACTTTGTGGCTCACCTTTATTATTTGACCCATTGCTGATTACAGGTAATATGTTTTGAAACATAATTTTCATTTGTCTTAGTTCTTTCCTGAGATGCTCCAGAAACTGTGTTTGTTTGGTAATGTTCCCTGAAACCTCTGTGTAAAGAATCCATGTATTTAGTTTGGTGAAGTCCAGTGTACTGTAAAGCTGAAAGAGCTGTCCATCAATGCTGCTTCCACTGAACATTTTCTAGTCTTCTGGAAGACATATAGTGTATTCCTAATTACTATAGCTAAATGGAGCATACTTAGAATGAGAACAATTTTATTTTATTTTGTTTTTGCTTTGATAAAGTGGCAAAGTTGTGTCTCCATGCTTTATCACAGTACTTTCCTATAGCAAATAATGGAAAATCCATGATGGAATGTAATAGTATTATGAAAAGGAAAGTTGCTACTCACCATATAGCAGATATGCAAAGTCGCAGAGAGGCACAACAAAAAGACTTTCACACATAAGCTTTAAGTCAACAAGGTCTTTGTCATAAATGGAGTGGCACTGGGTGGGGAGAAGGGGGTGGCTGGGGTGGGGAGGGGGAGGGATAGTAGAGTAGGGATGGGGAGTACGTGAAGTGCTGCAGGGGGCATGCATGGACAAGGTGGAGAGAGGATAGGGCAGCTATGTACAGTTGGGAGGTTAGGCAGAGAGCAGGAGAGAAGGGGGGGAGTGGAAAAAAGAAATAGAAAGACTGGGTGCAAGGGTGGAATGACAGCTACGTACTGCTGCAATGGGAACAGGGAAGGGGCTGGATGGGTGAGGACAACAACTAATGAAAATTGAGGACAGGAGGGTTACGGAAAAGTAGGACATATTGCAGGGTGAGTTCCCACCTGTGCAATTCAGAAAAGCTGGTGTTGGTAGGAAGGACCCATATCGTACAGGCTGTGAAGCAGTCATTGAAATGAAAGATATCATGTTGGGCAGTGCGCTCAGCGACAGGGTGCTCCACTTGTTTCTCGGTGGCAGTTTGTCAGTGGCTATTCATGCGGACAGACAGCTTGTTTGTTGTCATGCCCACGTAGAATGCACCACAGTGGTTGCAGCTTAGCTTGTAGATCACATGAATGGTTTCACAGGTAGCTCTGCCTTTGATGGGATAGTGGTGTTTGTAACCAGACTGGAGTAGTGGTGGTAGGGGGATGTATGGGACAGGTCTAGCATCTAGGTCTACTACAGGGGTATGAGCCATGAGGTAAGGAGTTGAGAGCAGAGGTTTAGTAGGGATGGACAAGTATATTGTGTACGTTTGGTGTATGGTGGAATGCCACTGTGGGAGGGGTGGGAAGGACACTGGACAGGGCATTTCTCATTTCAGGGCAAGATGAGAGGTAGTCAAAATCATGGTGGAGAATGTATTCAGCTGCTCCAGTCGTGGGTGGTACTGAGGTACGAAGGTAATGCCCCTCCGTGGCCAGATGTTGAGACTTTGGGAGGTGATGTGAGACTGGAAAGATAAGGCACAGGATATCTGATTTTGTACAAGGTTGGGAGGATAATTACGGTCTGTGAAGGCTTCAGTGAGACCCTAGACATATTTCGAGAGGGACCACTCGTCACT
This sequence comes from Schistocerca nitens, assembly GCF_023898315.1. NCBI lineage: Eukaryota > Metazoa > Arthropoda > Insecta > Orthoptera > Acrididae > Schistocerca > Schistocerca nitens. Next base: position 373,184,324 of record NC_064614.1, on the reverse strand, counting down.
GCAGATGCGATGACCATGCATGGCTAGGTTGTGTGGAAGGGACTTCTTGGTATGGAATGGGCGGCAGCTGTCGAAGTGGAGGTATTGCTGGTGGTTAGTAGGTTTGATATGGACAGAACTACTGATGTAGTCATCCTTGAGGTGGATATCGACATCTAAGAAGGCGACTTATTGGGTTGAGTAGGACCAGGTGAGGCAAATGGGGAAGAAGCTATTGAGGTTCTGGAATAAAGTGGATAGCGTGTCCTCGCCCTTGATCCAGATCGCAAATATGTCAACAATGAATCTGACATAGGTGAGTGGTTTAGGATTCTGTGTGTTTAGGAAGGATTCCTCTAGATTGCCCATGAATAGCTTAGCATAGGATAGTGTCACATGGGTGCCCATAGACATACCCCAGGTTGGTTTTTAAGTAATGCCTTCAAAGGAGAAGTAATTGCGGGTGAGGATATAGTTGGTCATGGCAACTAGGAGGGAGGTTGTTGGTTTGGAATCCATTGGGCATTTGGAAAGGTAGTTTTCAGTAATGGTAAAGGGAGGTGCCATTAATAGTGATGAGCAGGGCACTGAGTGGTAAAGTCACAGGAACCGTGGAGAGTCGACGGGGAAATGGGTGGTATAGTTTATATAGCAGGGTAGATATATCCACCTACAAACCTTGCCAGTGACTCCATCCCAACAATCCAAAAGGATCTCCAGTCACTCCTCAAATCCTTAGGCCCATCCAGAACCCCTCCCCAGAGTCCATCTCTTTGCTCGCCCCTACAACTCCCCGCCTTCTAGATGCTAAAGTCCATACACCCAACCACCCAGGACGCCCCATTCTGACCAATTACTGTGCCCCCCACTGAGAGAATCTCTCCCCTCATAGACCAACACATTCAATCTATTACCTCCTATATTAAAAAAAACTAACCATTTCCTCCACCAACTCTCCACAGTTCCCGTCCCTTTACCAAATGGTGCCCTGCTGGTCACCAATCATGCCACCTCCCTTTACACTAACATCCATAGTGCCCACGGTCTTACCATTATTGAACACTACCTCTCCCAATGCCAGATGGATTCTAAAGTAACGACATCCTTCCTAGATGCCACGACCAACTATATCCTCACCCGCAATTACTTCTCCTTTGAAGGCGTTACCTAAAAACAAATCTGGGGTATGGCAATGGGCACCCACACTGTACCATACTATGTCAACCTATTCATGGGCTATCTAGAGGAACCTTTCCTAACCACACAGCATCCTAAACCCCTCACCTGGATCAGATTCATTGATAACATATTTGTGATCTGGATAGAGTGAGGACACCCTATCCACATTCCTCCAGAACCTCAACAGCTTCTCCCCCATTTGCTTCACCTGGTCCTACTCAACCCAACATGCAACCTTCCTAGATGTCGACATGCACCTCAAAGATGGCTACATCAGTACTTCTGTCCATATCAAACCCACTAACCACCAGCAATAACCCCACTTTGACAGCTGCTACCCGTCCCGTACCAAGAAGTCCCTTCCATACAGCCTAGCCACCTGTGGTCATCGCATCGGCAGTGATGAGCAGTCCCTCTCGAAATATATCAAGGGTCTCACTGAAGTCTTCACAGACAATAATTATCCTCCCAGCCTTGTAAAAAAACAAATATCCCATGCATTATCTTTCCAGGCTCCCACCACCTCCCAAAGTCTCACCATCCAACCACAAAGGAGTGTCCGCCTCGTAACTCAGTACCAACCAGGACTGGAACAACTGAATTACATTCTCCACCATGGTTTCAACTACCTCTCATCATGCCTTTGTATCATACACACGTTTGTTTGTTTTGGTTAGTGTAGCTCAGTGTTGGAAAGACTGTCCGTGACAGAGCACCTCATATTCCTTTTGCTGATAAGCCAAGTACACCATTCGTTTGTCACATATTTTTACGAGCTTCAAACAGGAGCGTCTTCAGTAATGGATAAGAACTGTGATTATTGTGTACAGATGCGAGCTGAGTTGATGACCCTTCATTCACAGCTCCAGCCTGTGTTGGCTTCCATCACACAGCTGGAGGCTGCTGCCAAGGGACAAAACTGTGGAGGGCCAGATGTGGGTATGCGAGGGACGTTGAGCACGTCCCACATGTCTCCTGATCGGTCCACTGCTGTGGCCGCCCTGGGTACTGCCTGCACTGAAGTTGACCCCTCACCTGTCTGTGGGAGATCATTCAAAAGCCTGGCAGGCAGCGAAAGAGTTTACTAGGGGCCAATCGTAAGGCCTCCCCAGTTCATTTGACGAACAGGTTTCGAGCATTATCTGTAGCTGATGAAGTCGCTTAAGTCGGATACAGTCATCCATCCATTTCCAGAGGAAACTTCTTGGCCTGCAAGGTCTGGGCATTCACAGACAGTGGGTTTGCTGATAGTTGAGAGCTCCAACAATTCATGCCTAACAGGGCCCCTTATGAACATGACTGTCAAGGAGGTGAAGGAAACCAGTGTGCTGTGGGGGGGGAGTCATTCTGGATGTGGAAAGGGTGCTTCCGGATGCCATGAAGAGGTCATGATACAGCCAACTGTAGGTGGTGGCTCATGTCAGCAACAATGACCTGTGTCACTTTGGATCGGAGGAGATTCCAGAGGAGATTCTCTCTGGTTTCGGGTGGCTAGTGGAAATGGTAAAGACTGTCAGTCTTGCTTGTGAGATTAAGCTCACCATTTGCAGCATTGTTGATAGAACAAACTGTGGTCCTTTGGTGCAGAGCTGAGTGGATGGTCTAAATCAGAGGCACAGGCAGTTCTGTGACTGTGTAGGCTTGCGATTCCTTGACTTGTGCCATCGGCTGGTGGGTTTCCAGGTTCTGCTTAATAGGTCAGGAGTGGCTACATGGGTAGTGGGGGGCTGTGTGGGAGGGACTGGATGGTTTTTTAGGTTAGAGGGTTTCAGGAAACCAAGGAAAGGGCATCCACCTAACAGGAGGCAGATAAAACACACTAAGGTAGTTGTAGAAATGATCGGTATTGTAGTTGTAAATTGTCATAGCTGTGTTGGAAAAAGAATCAGAGCTCCAAGCCCTAATAGAAAGCACTTGAAGCTCAAATAGTTAGATGATGATGATGTTTGGTTTGTGGGGCACTCAACTGCGCAGTTATCAGTGCTCGTACAAATTCCCAAACTCTTTCTCAGCCCAATCTCACCACTTACATGAATGATGATGAAATGATGAGGACAACACAAACACCAAGTCATCTCAAGGCAGGTGAAAATCCCTGACCCCGCCGTCAAACAGTTAGAGGTGCAGAAAGCTGGCCAAAACCAGAAATAAGTTCACCTGAAATTTTTCCAAATGATCTAACAGTGTTCAGAAAGGATAGATTAAATACAGTATATATTGCTGTCAGAAGTAGTTTATCCTTTAGCAAAACTGAAGTAAATAGTTTCTGTGGAATAGGATGGGTAGAAGTTATACTTGACAATCAAACTAAACTATTAATTGGATCATTTTACCAACCCCCCAACTCAGAAATTATAGTTGCTGAACAGTTCCAAGGAAACTTGAGTCTCATTTCAAATAGGTATCTCACTCATACAATTATAGTTGATGGTGACTTCAATCTACCGTCTGTAATCTTACCCTCCCACACATCACTATTAAAAATCCCTCTGTCTTTGCACAAATTTTGAAATCTTCAAGAGGCATAAGATACACAAAAGAAAATATTTTTACTTATCTTCATTATCTTCTTGTTGTTTGCTCCAAGTCTAGTGTCTAGGGCAAATTCTTGAGGCTGTAATTTTTATAACATTGGGGGTTCTTGTTGAATAACTGATGAAGATTTGCCTGTTGTTATGAATATCTTTCTATTTTATCCCATTCTTTTATATCACACCGACTTTACAATTCCACTTCAGAACATGAATCCACATTGTTATTGAAAAGATTAGAAATTTGTCTACTTCCATCAGAGGCATGCCCACTACTCCTAACATTCTACAGTACTCACAATATTCCAAAGAGTTTACAAAGCAAGTAGTTTACAAACTTTCTTAACCAAAGAAGAATCTTCACTAAAATATATAATTATTTTATAAATGAGTTCAGAAATAAATTTAATAACTAATGTTAGATTTTGCAATTAATAATATGAATTTTAAGTATGCCAGAAATTTCATAATTTCAAATATTTTTAAAAGAAGAGCAATTTTAAGTGTTAGTACATATCGACTGTAACATGTTAATTTCTTTTTATACATTTACCCTGAAATATAATACTTCATATACAAAATCATATGAAGTTCATTCAGTTAAACAGCTGAGAATGTTCACCTATACCAGATTCGAGAGTATATGCGGTATCGGTTATTTCCATGAAAGAAAAATGTAATGTTGGAGGTGGGTGACCCATTACACCTTGATATGCTGGAAAAATTATAAATTTAAAGCCAGTGGCAGGCATAAAATGTCATCCAAAATTGTACTGAGTACTTTCTCAGAAAATTATTTTGAACAATTAGTTCATAAGCCCACTCAAAGCATAAATGGTTGGGAAAGCGTATTTGTCCTCTTGGCAATAAATAATCCTGGACAAATAGGAAGTATCATGATGACTACAGGGATTAGCAACTAAAGGCAGTTGCTGCTAAGCTGAATACTGTAACACTTACAACCATAAAAAAGAAACGCAAACTATATCTATTTAAAAAAGCTGACAAAAATGCTCTTAATGCCTTTTTAAGAGACTCCTTCTGATCTGATCATGTAAGCATAGAAAAGATGTGGAGTGATTTCAAAGAGATAGTATTGATGGCAGTTTAGAGATATGTTGTTGTTGTTGTGGTCTTCAGTCCTGAGACTGGTTTGATGCAGCTCTCCATGCTACTCTCAGTAAAGCTGCATGTCCTTGGGAAAAATTACGGCTGTAGTTTCCCCTTGCTTTCAGCCGTTCGCAGTACCAGCACAGCAAGGCCGTTTTGGTTAATGTTTCAAGGCCGGATCAGTCAATCATACAGACTGTTGGCCCTGCAACTACTGAAAAGGCTGCTGCCCCTCTTCAGGAACCACATGTTTGTTTGGCCTCTCAACAGATACCCCTCCGTTGTGGTTGCACCTACGGTACGGCCATCTGTATCGCTGAGGCACGCAAGCCTCCCCACCAACGGCAAGGTCCATGGTTCATGGGGGGAGGTTTAGAGATATATACCACATAAATTAATAAGTGATAGTACTGATCCCCCACGGTACAGAAAACGAGTTGGATCACTGTTGTAGAAGCAACAAAAGAAGCATGCCAAATTTAAAAGAATGCAAAATTCCCAAGATTGGAAAAATTTTTGCAGAAGATCAAAATATAGTGCGTACTTCAATGTGAAATGCTTTTAATAATTTCCACAATAAAACTCTGTCTTGAAATCTGGCAGAAAACCCAAAGAGATTTTGGTCATATCTCAAGCACACCAGTGGCAAGTTGTAATCAATACCTTCACTGCATGATAACAACAATGAAATCACTGATGACAGTGTCACTAAAGCAGAGTTATTAAACATAATTTTCTGAAACTCCTTCACCAAAGAAGACAAAGTAAATATTCCTGAATTCCAGTCAAGAACAACTGCCAGGATGAGAAACACAGAAGTACGAGGGCAGTTCAATAAGTAATGCAACACATTTTTTTTCTGAAACAGGGGTTGTTTTATTCAGCATTGAAATACACCAGGTTATTCCCCAATCTTTTAGCTACACAACACTATTTTTCAACGTAATCTCCATTCAATGCTACGGCCTTACGCCACCTTGAAATGAGGGCCTGTATGCCTGCACGGTACCATTCCACTGGTCGATGTCGGAGCCTACGTCGTACTGCATCAATAACTTCTTCATCATCCGCATAGTGCGTCCCACGGATTGCGTCCTTCATTGGGCCAAACATATGGAAATCCAACGGTGCGAGATCGGGGCTGTAGGGTGCATGAGGAAGAACAGTCCACTGACGTTTTGTGAGCTCCTCTCGGGTGCGAAGACTTGTGCGAGGTCTTGCGTTGTCATGAAGAAGGAGAAGTTCGTTCTGATTTTTGTGCCTACGAACACGCTGAAGTCGTTTCTTCAATTTCTGAAGAGTAGCACAATACACTTCAGAGTTGATCGTTTGACCATGGGGAAGGACATCGAACAGAATAACCCCTTCGGCGTCCCAGAAGACTGTAACCATGACTTTACCGGCTGAGGGTATGGCTTTAAACTTTTTCTTGGTAGGGGAGTGGGTGTGGCGCCACTCCATTGATTGCCATTTTGTTTCAGGTTCGAAGTGATGAACCCATGTTTCATCGCCTGTAACAATCTTTGACAAGAAATTGTCACCCTCAGCCACATGACGAGCAAGAAATTCCGCACAGATGGTTCTCCTTTGCTCTTTATGGTGTTCGGTTAGACAACAAGGGACCCAGCGGGAACAAACCTTTGAATATCCCAACTGGTGAACAATTGTGACAGCACTACCAACAGAGATGTCAAGTTGAGCACTGAGTTGTTTGATGGTGATCCGTCGATCATCTCGAACGACTGTGTTCGCACGCTCCGCCATTGCAGGAGTCACAGCTGTGCACGGCCGGCCCGCACGCGGGAGATCAGACAGTTTTGCTTGACCTTGCGGTGATGATGACACACGCTTTGCCCAATGACTCACCATGCTTTTTTCCACTGCCAGATCACCGTAGACATTCTACAAGCGCCTATGAATATCTGAAATGCCCTGGTTTTCCGCCAAAAGAAACTCGATAACTGCCCGTTGGTTGCAACGCACATCCGTTACAGACGCCATTTTAACAGCTCCGTACAGCGCTGCCACCTGTCGGAAGTCAATGAAACTATACGAGACGAAGCGGGAATGTTTGAAAATATTCCACAAGAAATTTCTGGTTTTTTCAACCAAAATTGGCCGAGAAAAAAAATGTGTTGCATTACTTATTGAACTGCCTTCGTAGATGTCCTCAGCATAGCAAAGCAGTTTAAGTCGCAATCCAGTTTGTATACCAGTCAGGTTCCTTTCAGAGTATGCTGGTACAATAGCTCCATATTTGGCAATTATATACAACCACTCACTCACAGAAAGATCTGTCCCTAAAGACTGGAAAATTGTTCGAGTCACACCAATATCCAAAAACAGAAGGAGGAGTAATCCACTGAATTACAGGCCCATATCACTAATGTCGATTTGCCGTAGGATTTTGGAACATATACTATGTTCAGATATTATGAAGTAACTCAAATAAAATGATTTATTGACACATAGGTGGCAAGGATTCAGAAAATATCGTTCTAGTGAAACATAACTAACTCTTTATACTCATGAAGTATTGAGTGCTATAAAGAGGGGATGTAAAATTGATTCTGCATTTTTAGATTTCCAGAAGGCTTTCAACACTGTTCCTCACAAGCATCTCCTAACCAAACTGCATGCCCAAGAAATATCGCCTTAGTTGTGTGACTGGGTTCATGATTTCCTGTCAGAAAGTTCACAGTTCATAGTAATAGATGGAAGGCCATAGAGTAAAACAGAAGTAATATCCTGTATTCACCAAGGGAGTTTTGTAGGCCCTCTATTGCTCCTGATCTATATTAATGATATAGGAGACAATCTGAGTAGCTATCTTAGATTATTTGCAGATGATGCTGTCATTTACTGTCTTGTAAAGTCATCAGATAACCAAAATGAATTGTAAAATGATTCTGATAAGATATCTGTATGGTGTGAAAATTGGCAATTGACCCTGAATAAAGAAAAGTGTAAAGTTATTCACTGTTGTTTGTTGTTGTTATGGTCTTCCGTCCAGAGACTGGTTCGATGCAGCTCTCCATGCTACTCTATCCTGTGCAAGCTTCTTCATCTCCCAGTACCTACTGCAACCTACATCCTTCTGAATCTGCTTGGTGTATTCATCTCTTGGTCTCCCTCTACAATTTTTACCCTCCATGCTGCCCTCCAATATTAAATTGGTGATCCCTTGATGCCTCAGAACATGTCCTACCAACTGATCCCTTCTTTTAATCAAGTTGTGTCACAAATTTCTCTTCTCCCCAATTCTATTCAATACCTTCTCATTAGTTATGTGGTCTACCCATCTAATCTTCAGCATTCTTCAGTAGCACCACATTTCGAAAGCTTCTATTCTCTTCTTGTCTAAACTATTTATCATCCATATACATATAACATTGAAAAAGTTTGTAGAAGGACAAATAATTTTGTATTATCATGAAATAGGGGAGATAGTGCCAGAGACATGATACATGAATTGGAATAGCAGTCATTAAAACAAAGCCATTTTTTGTTGTGGCAGGATCTTCTCATGAAATTTCAATCACCAGTTTTCTCCTCCGATTGTGAAAACGTTCTGTTGGCACCCACCTACATAGGGCGAAATGATCATCATAATAAAATAAGAGAAATTTAAGAGCTTGTTTTTCCTGTGCACCATTCAAGAGTGGACCGGTAGAGAGACAGCTTGAAGGTGTCTCAGTGAACCCTCTGCCAGGCACTTTATTGTGAATAGCAGAGTAATCATGAAGATGTAGATGCAGAGAAATGTCCTGCCCACTATCCTTCCCACACCTCCCACATGTTATTCTGTAGTCCACCAAACCTATACAATATACTTGTCATCCCTACACAGCCCCTAGTCCCAACGACTTACCTCATGACGTATATCCTTGAAATAGACCTAGATGCAAGGCCCACCACCACCTACTCCAGTCTGGTCAAAAACATCACCTGTCCCAACAAAGGCAGGGCTACCTGTGAAACCAGTCATGTGATCTAAAAGCTAAGCTGCAATTTCTGTGCTGCATTATATGTGGGCACAACAACCAACAAGATGTTTGTCCCCTTGAATGGCAAACAACAAAATGTGGCCAAGAAACAGGTGGACCACCCTGTTGGTAAGCACACTCCTCAACATGACATCCTTAATTTCAATGACTACTTCGCAGCCTGTGCCATAAGGATCCTTCCAACAAACACCATTTTTCCTGAATTGAATAGGTGGGAACATTCCTTGCAATACATCCTATGTTCCCATAACCCTCCTGGCCTCAACCTTCGTTAGTCGTTGTCCTCACTCATCCAGCCCCTTCCCTGATCTCATCCACCACTAGGCAGCCCTCATTCCACCAACAGACCCAGTATTTTTACATCTCTCCTTTTTCATTACCCCCTCCCCCCCCCCCCCCCCCCAGCGTCTTTCCTTCTCTCTGTCTAACCTCCCAACCGCACCTAGCTGACCTACCCTCTCTCCAGCTCATTCCTGTGCACTCCCCAGCTGCACTTCACTGTCCCCCACCCCTACCCTACTATCCCTCCCCACCCTGTCACAGCCTCCTCCTTACCCCCGTCTAGTAATCATCATACACTAGTGCTGCTGCTCGCATTGTAGCTTCAGCTGCCTCTGTGACTCAGTCATGTGTGTGAGAGCTGCGTTTGCTTAAGTGTGTGTGTGTGTGTGCGTGTCATCTCTTTTTGACAGAGGCCTCGTTGGCCAAAAGCTTTTTGAAACAGTCTTTTTGTTGTGCCTATCTGCAACTCTGTATCTCTGCTATATGGTGAGTAGCAACTTTCCTTTTCATAATATTGTTACTTTTTTATAGTAACGCTTTTGACGTCCTTCTTGACGTGTTAGCTCTCTTCCCAAAAGGTTCATTGTACCCACTAAACTTATGTCCTTCCTCTTCAATATTTCAGCCAGGTGTGAATAAATTATCAGTTGACCTATCATTTCTACTTCTCAGTAATGGTACAACTTATTCAGAAATGCTAAAACTTAAGAAATTATCTGATTCTTTGATCAACTTCCCAGGTATGCTAACCAGCATTTGACGGTAAATTCTGGTACTTTACTTGCCATGTATTGTGTAAATTTGCATCTGGCCGTAGCAGGAAAGGATTTTTCTTCAGTGATGGTGCTTTTTTCGAGGGAAAAATTTTCAAAGAAATTAATTCAAGCTTATGTGATCAAAGCAGACTAGATTATTTTGATTTTAGCTGACCTTTGTTCCCCGATATCATAACATAAAATAATAGAGTCTCAATATAAACAATATAATTAATATTAATAATTGATATTGTTGTGGTCTTCAGTCCAGAGACTGGTCTGATGCAGCTCTGCATGCTACTCCATCCTGTGCAAGCTTCTTCATCTCCCAGTACCTACTGCAACCTACATCCTTCTGAATCTGCTTAGTGTATTCATCTCTTGGTCTCCCTATACGATTTTTACACTCCATGCTGCACTCCAATACTAAATTGGTGTCCCTTGATGCCTCAGAATATGCCCCGCCAACCAATTCCTTCTTCTGGTCAAGTTGTGCCACAAATTTCTCTTCTCTCCAATTCTATTCAATACCTCCTCATTAGTTAAGTGATCTACCCATCTAATCTTCAGCATTCTTCTCTAGCACCACATTTCAAAAACTTCCATTCTCTTCTTGTCTAAACTATTTATCATCCATGTTTCACTTCCATACATGGCTAAACTCCATACAAATACTTTCAGAAACAACTTCCTGACACTTAACTCTATACTCAATGTTAACAAATTTCTCTTCTTCAGAAGCGCTTTCCTTGCCATTGCCAGTCTACATTTTATATCCTCTCTACTTTGACCATCACCAGTTATTTTGCTCCCCAAATAGCAAAACTCATTTACTTTAAGTGTCTCATTTCCTAATCTAATTCCGTCAGCATCACCCAATTTAATTCGACTACATTCTATTATCCTCGTTTTGCTTTTGTTGATGTTCATCTTATATCCTCCTTTCAAGAAACTGTCCATTACGTTCAGCTGCTCTTCCAGGTTCTTTCCTGTCTCTGACAGAATTACAATGTTATCGGCGAACCTCAAAGTTTTTATTTCTTCTCCATGGATTTTAGTTCCTACTCCGAATTTTTCTTTTGTTTCCTTTACTGCTTGCTCAATATGCAGATTGAATAACATCAGGGAGAGGCTACAACCCTGTCTCACTCCCTTCCCAACCACTGCTTCCCTTTCATGCCCCTTGACTCTTATAACTGCCATCTGGTTTCTGTACAAATTGTAAATAGCCTTTCGCTCCCTGTATTTTACCCCTGCCACCTTCAGAATTTGAAAGAGAGTATTCCAGTTAACATTTTCAAAAGCTTTCTCTAAGTCTACAAATGCTAGAAACGTAGGTTTGCCTTTTCTTAATCTTTCTTCTAAGATAAGTCGTAAGGTTAGTATTGCCTCACGTGTTCCAACATTTCTACAGAATCCAAACTGATCTTCCCCAAGATTGGCTTCTACCAGTTTCTCCATTCGACTCTAAAGAATTCATGTTAGTATTTTGCAGCCGTGACATTCAAAACTGATAGTTTGGTAATTTTCACATCTGTCAACACCTACTTTCTTTGGGATTGGAATTATTATATTCTTCTTGAAGTCTGAGGGTATTTCACCTGACTCATACATCTTGCTCACTAGATGGTAGAGATTTGTTAGGCCTGACTCTCCCACGGCTGTCAGTAGTTCTAATGGAATTTTGTCAACTTCCAGGGCCTTGTTTTGACTTAAGTCTTTCAGTGCTCTGTCAAACTCTTCATGCAGTATCATATCTCCCATTTCATCTTCATCTACATCCTCTTCCCTTTCTATAACATTACCCTCAAGTACATCGCCCTTGTATAGTCCCTCTATATACTCCTTCCACCTTTCTGATTTCCCTTCTTTGCTTAGAACTGGGTTTCCATCTGCGCTCTTGATATTCATGCAAGTGGTTCTCTTTTCTCCAAAGGTCTCTTTAATTTTCCTGTAGGCAGTATCTATGTTACCCCTAGTGAGATAAGCCTCTACATCCTTACATTTGTCCTCTAGCCATCCCTGCTTAGCCATTTTGCACTTCCTGTTGATCTCATTTTTGAGATGTTTGTATTCCTTTTTGCCTGCTTAATTTACTGCATGTTTATATTTTCTCCTTTCATCAATTAAATACAATATGTCTTCTATTACCCAAGGATTTCTATAAGCCCTGGTCTTTTTACCTACTTGATCCTCTGCTACCTTCACTCTTTCATCTCTCAAAGCTACCGAGTCTTCTTCTACTGAATTTCTTTCCCCCATTTTTGTCAATCATTCCCTAATGCTCTCCTTGAAACTCTCTACAAACTCTGGTTCTGTCAGTTTATCCAGGTCCCATCTCCTTAAATTCCCACCTTTTCGCAGTTTCTTCAGTTTTAATCTACAGTTCATAACCAATAGATTGTGGTCAGAGTCCACATCTCCCCCTGGAAATGTTGTACAATTTAAAACCTGGTTCCTAAATATCTGTCTTACCATTATATACTCTATCTGAGACCTTCCAGTATCTCCAGGCTTCTTTCATGTATACAACCTTCTTTTATTATTCTTGAACCAAGTGTTAGCTATGATTAAGTTATGCTCTGTGCAAAATTCTACCAGGCGGCTTCCTCTTTCATTCCTTACTCCCATTCCACATTCATCTACTACGTTTCCTTCTCTTCCTTTTCCTACTATCAAGTTCCAGTCACCCATGACTATTAAATTTTCGTCTCCCTTCACTATCTGAATAATTTCTTTTATCTCATCAAACTTTTCATCAATCTCTTCGTCATCTGCAGAGCTAGTTAGTATATAAACTTGTACTACTGTGGTAGGCGTGGGCTTCGTATCTGTCTTGGCCACAATAATGTGATCACTATGCTGTTTGTAGTAGCTTACCCACACTCCTATTTTCCTATTCATTATTAAACCTACTCCTGCATTACTCCTATTTGAGTTTGTATTTATCTAACTTTAACCTATCCATTTCCCTTTTTAAACTTTCTAACCTACCTACCCAATTAAGGGATCTGACATTCCACACTCTGATCCGCAGAATGCCAGTTTTCTTTCTCCTGATAACAATGTCCTCCTGAGTAGTTCCCGCCGGAGATCTGAATGGGGGACTATTTTACCTCCGGAATATTTTACCCAAGAGGAAGCCATCATCATTTAACCATACAGTAAAGCTGCATGCCCTCGGGAAAAATTAATATTACAATTATTAACAAACTTGGAGTTTCCATTGTTGTGACGGATTTAGATACATTTCTGGTATGAGTGGAACAGTGCACAAGTGGTTTAATTCATACTTAACTGGAAGAATGCAGAAGGTTGAAATAAACAATACAGATAGTCTACAAAAACCAGCAGAGTCCTCTAACTGGGGAGGTATCAAGAATGGTGTCTCACAGGAGTCAGTCTAGGGCCCCTTATTGTTCTTAATATATATTAATGACCTGCCACTCTATATTCATGAAGATGCAAAGTTAGTTCTTTTTGCTGGTGACACAAGTATAGTAATCACACCCAAGAAGCAAGAATCAACTGAGGAAATTGCAAATAATGTCTTTCAGAAAATTATTAAGTGGTTCTCTGCAAATTGATTCTCACTAAATTTTGAGAAAACACAGTTCCTACAATTCTGTACAGTAAATGGTATAACACCATTGATAAATATAGACTATGAACGGAAGTTGGTTGCTAAGGTAGAATACTCAAAATTTCTGGGTCTCTGCATTGATGAGAAATTGAACTGGAAGAAACACATCGATGATCTGCTGAAATGGTTAGGTTCAGCTACTTATGCTAAAAGGGTGATTGCAAATTTTAGTGATAATATATCAGTAAATTAGCCTACTATGCCTATTTTCATCCATTGCTTCCATATGCCATCATATTTTGGGGTAATTCATCATTAACAGAGAAAGTATTCATCGCACAAAAGTGTGTAATCAGAATAATAACTGGAGCCCACCCAAGATCATCTTGCAGACATTTATTTAAGGAACTCAAGATATTTACAGTACCTTCGCAATACATATATTCACTTATGAAGTTTGTTATTAATAACCCATCCCAATTCAAAAATAACAACCAAGTGCATAGCTACAACACCAGAAGAAAGGATGATATTCACTTTTCTGGCTTAAATCTCACTTTGGCACAGAAAGGGGTGAATTATGCCGCCACAAAATCTTTGGCCATTTGCCAAATAGTAATAAAAGTCTGACAGATAGCCAACCAACATCTAAAAGCTCCTTCTACTCAATAGATGAATTCTTAGATATGAAGTACTGAAGAAAGAAATAAAAAATAAAAAAATAATTAATTATTTTGTGTAAATAAAACTTATGTTAAAGTGACACATTCCACGTCATTACGAAATATCATATTCATGATCTATGGAACAAGGATTAATCTATGTACTCTCCATCCAGGAGTTCAGTTCTGTTCTGAAAGAGAAGGACCCAACCAAAGGAGATTCCAATTAATAAACGGAATATTGTATATGAGGAACTATAATATAACGGGGTGTAAATGGGTTTCTCATCATCCCAGCTCATCTACAGCCAGTTATGCCAAAGTTTTCCATGACATGTCAACATATGGTCACCCGGGTTTCTACTCATCCATCCAGATGTCAGCCACTGCAAGGAATGCCAGCAATGGAAGCATGTCCCGCAGTTACCTCCAGGGCATTTTCTTCCAATTCCACCTCTAACAGTACAATTCCACCAAATCTGAATCAAGCTGTTGAAGAAGTTCACAAACTCAACAAATAGGAACCAATAGATAATAGTCTGCACTAACTACCTCACCCATCATGCTACCACCGAAGCTGTAGTGACTGCTGAAGCTCAGGAATTTGCGAAATTCCTTATATAAAAGACAATTCTGAAGCCCAGAGTACCTCATGTGATGTTCTCTGACAGTGGAAAAGTTTTACAGTTAAGAATGGTATCAGAGTAATTACATGCTGCAGCAGCACCCACATAATGATGACTGCCTGCTACCCACAGATGAATGGCCTCACAGAACACTTCAACAAAACATTGGCACACATGCTCTTGAGGTACAATGATTTTGAACAGAGAGATTGGGATACAATACTAACCAGTGTGAACTGGCCATTGTGACACTTGTATGTAACACAGCAAGAAAACCATTACAGGTTTCACACTGTTCTTTGTGCTCCATGGTCATGTAGCCAAAATGACAATGGATACACTGTTCCCATTTCAACCAGACAATACTCAGATTGACAACAGGAGCCCCTCATCATCATAATGGCCAAAGAAAGAAGACAGCTAATTTGCATGTGGACACTGGACACCTGGGAGAAGCACTAAGAGCAATATAATGACAAGATCTAACCAGTGCAAACAGCCTGGGAGACTTGGTATGAATTTCCATGACAGTGTGGAAAGTGGGACTATTGGAAAAGTTACTACAGCATTATTTTGGGCCATATCAATTGTTTCTTGCTTACTGGATGTCACACATGAAGTCAAGTATTACAATTGTTCATCAAGAAGACAAAAGAACAGAGATACTGTATCTTCCATATGAAGCCCTGCTACAGTCCAGAGGCAAAGACTGACAATAGGGGCTACAGGAAACTGAAGACTCACTTGGTGGG
Source organism: Schistocerca nitens (assembly GCF_023898315.1). NCBI lineage: Eukaryota > Metazoa > Arthropoda > Insecta > Orthoptera > Acrididae > Schistocerca > Schistocerca nitens. The sequence goes on along the minus strand of NC_064614.1, from coordinate 373,168,858 downwards.
GGAGGGGCTACCTCTGACACTCATCATAGTGAAGAAGATAGTACAATACGGCTGTAAAGTAAGAGCTGTCAGTCACAAAGGACCAATGAGAACTTTTGAAAAAGCATGTTGCTTTTCTCCAGAAGACAGAGGAATGTTGTGATCTGTGCTACATGCAGTGTGGCACAACATCAGTTAGTATCACTGGCTGGTATGCTGTGAATTGCCAGTTCAAACCCAATTGTTGTTGTTGTTGTGGTCTTCAGTCCTGAGACTGGTTTGATGCAGCTCTCCATGCTACTCTATCCTGTGCAAGCTTCTTCATCTCCCAGTACCTACTGCAACCTACATCCTTCTGAATCTGCTTAGTGTATTCTTCTCTTGGTCTCCCCCTATGATTTTTACCCTCCACGCTGCCCTCCAATACTAAATTGGTGATCCCTTGATGCCTCAGAACATGTTCTACCAACCGATCCCTTCTTCTGGTCAAGTTGTGCCACAAACTCCTCTTCTCCCCATTCCTATTCAGTACCTCCTCATTAGTTATGTGCTCTACCCATCTAATCTTCAGCATTCTTCTGTAGCACCACATTTCGAAAGCTTCTATTCTCTTCTTGTCCAAACTATTTACCGTCCATGTTTCACTTCCATACATGGCTACACTCCATACAAATACTTTCAGAAATGACTTCCTGACACTTAAATCTATACTCGATGTTAACAAATTTCTCTTCTTCAGAAACGCTTTCCTTGCCATTGCCAGTCTACATTTTATATCCTCTCTACTTCGACCATCATCAGTTATTTTGCTCCCCAAATAGCAAAACTCCTTTACTACTTTAAGTGTCTCATTTCCTAATCTAATACCCTCAACATCACCCGACTTAATTCGACTACATTCCATTATCCTCGTTTTGCTTTTGTTGATGTTCATCTTATATCCTCCCTTCAAGACACCATCCATTCCGTTCAACTGCTCTTCCAACTCCTTTGCTGTCTCTGACAGAATTACAATGTCATCGGCGAACCTCAAAGTTTTTATTTCTTCTCCATGGATTTTAATACCTACTCCGAATTTTTCTTTTGTTTCCTTCATTGCTTGCTCAATATACAGATTGAATAACATCGGGGAGAGGCTGCAACCCTGTCTTACTCCCTTCCCAACCACTGCTTCCCTTTCATGTCCCTCGACTCTTATAACTGCCATCTGGTTTCTGTACAAATTGTAAATAGCCTTTCGCTCCCGGTATTTTACCCCTGCCACCTTTAGAATTTGAAAGAGAGTATTCCAGTCAACATTGTCAAAAGCTGTCTCTAAGTCTATAAATGCTAGATACGTAGGTTTGCCTTTCCTTAATCTTTCTTCTAATATACGTTGTAGGGTCAGTATTGCCTCGCGTGTTTCAACATTTCTACGGTATCCAAACTGAACTTCCCCGAGGTCGGCGTCTACCAGTTTTTCCATTCATCTGTAAATAATTCGTATTAGTATATTGCAGCTGTGACTTATTAAACTGATAGTTCGGTAATTCTCACATCTGTCAACACCTGCTTTCTTTGGGATTGGAATTATTATATTCTTCTTGAAGTCTGAGGGTATTTCGCCTGTTTCATGCATCTTGCTCACCAGATGGTAGAGTTTTGTCAGGGCCTGGCTCTCCCAAAACCATGAGTAGTTCCAATGGAATGTTGTATACTCTGGTGGCCTAGTTCCGACGCAGGTCTTTCAGTGCTCTGTCAAACTCTTCACGCAGTATCGTATCTCCCATTTCATCTTCATCTACATCCTCTTCCATTTCCATAATATTGTCCTCAAGTACATCGCCCTTGTATAGACCCTCTATATACTCCTTCCACCTTTCTGCTTTCCCTTCTTTGCTTAGAACTGGGTTTCCATCTGAGCTCTTGATGTTCATACAAGTGGTTCTCTTATCTCCAAAGGTCTCTTTAATTTTCCTGTAGGCAGTATCTATCTTACCTCTAGAGAGATAAGCCTCTACATCCTTACATTTGTCCTCTAGCCATCCCTGCTTAGCCATTTTGCACTTCCTGTCGATCTCATTTTTGAGACGTTTGTATTCCTTTTTGCCTGCTTCATTTACTGCATTTTTATATTTTCTCCTTTCATCAATTAAATTCAATATTTCTTCTGTTACCCAAGGATTTCTACTAGCCCTCGTCTTTTTACCTACTTGATCCTCTGCTGCCTTCACTACTTCATCCCTCAAAGCTACCCATTCTTCTTCTACTGTATTTCTTTCCCCCATTCCTGTCAATTGTTCCCTTATGCTCTCCCTGAAACTCTCTACAACCTCTGGTTCTTTCAGTTTATCCAGGTCCCATCTCCTTAAATTCCCACCTTTTTGCAGTTTCTTCAGTTTTAATCTACAGGTCATATTCAATAGATTGTGGTCAGAGTCCACGTCTGCCCCTGGAAATGTCTTACAATTTAAAACCTGGTTCCTAAATCTCTGTCTTACCATTATATAATCTATCTGATACCTTTTAGTATCTCCAGGGTTCTTCCATGTATACAACCTTCTATCATGATTCTTGAACCAAGTGTTAGCTATGATTAAGTTGTGCTCTGTGCAAAATTCTACCAGGCGGCTTCCTCTTTCATTTCTTAGCCCCAATCCATATTCACCTACTATGTTTCCTTCTCTCCCTTTTCCTACACTCGAATTCCAGTCACCCATGACCATTAAATTTTCGTCTCCCTTCACTATCTGAATAATTTCTTTTATTTCATCATACATTTCTTCAATTTCTTCGTCATCTGCATCTGGCATATAAACTTGTACTACTGCAGTAGGTGTGGGCTTCGTATCTATCTTGGCCACAATAATGCGTTCACTAAGCTGTTTGTAGTAGCTTACCCGCGTTCCTATTTTCCTATTCTTTATTAAACCTACTCCTGCATTACCCCTATTTGACTTTGTGTTTATAACCCTGAAGTCACCTGACCAGAAATCTTGTTCCTCCTGCCACCGAACTTCACTAATTCCCACTATATCTAACTTTAACCTATCCATTTCCCTTTTCTAATTTTCTAACCTACCTGTCCGATTAAGGGACCTGACATTCCACGCTCCAATCCGTAGAACGCCAGTTTTCTTTCTCCTGATAATGACGTCCTCTTGAATAGTCCCCGCCCGGAGATCCGAATGGGGGACTATTTTACCTCCGGAATATTTTACCCAAGAGGACGCCATCATCATTTAATCATACAGTAAAGCTGCATGTCCTCGGGAAAAATTATGGCCGTAGTTTCCCCTTGCTTTCAGCCATTCGCAGTACCAGCACAGCAAGGCCATTTTGGTTATTGTTACAAGGCCAGATCAGTCAATCATCCAGACTGTTGCTCTTGCAACTATTGAAAAGGCTGCTGCCCCTCTTCAGGAACCACACGTTTGTCTGGCCTCTCAACAGATACCCCTCCGTTGTGGTTGTACCTACGGTACGGCTATCTGTATCGCTGAGGCACACAAGCCTCCCCACCAACGGCAAGGTCCATGGTTCATGGGGGGTGGCAAACCCAATTACCAGAAATTATTTGTTATTTAGTATTTATTGTTTATGGAAAGTTATTAAACTTTCTTGCTTTTGTAACGTTTGTATCTCGTGGAATATTTTATGTCTGTACAAATAGCAGTCCTCTCAGTCCAGGAATTCAGTTCTGTTCTGGCTGTACATTGGTGTTTGTAATAAGCATGCTTTCCAGTGCTAAATGCTGTATTTCATCCATGATCTTGCTTTCATATTTGAACTTGATCATGGTTATGGTATGACAATAACTGTATCATGGATTACCCACAGCCAAGCAATTCCAGTGTAAAAAGATGCAATAATCACTTCAAAAGCTACAGCTTACATTGCAACTCCACATCACAGTCTCATATAACATAATTGTCTATTTGCTGATCTCTAAGATGATATACATACATAAAGAAACATAAAGCTGCTGTGGTTTCAGGTATACAGGGAGAAATAAAAGCAATAAGCGTAGCTACATTTCTGTAATTCTTGCAGTGCAGTCTCTGCTGAAAGGAAATAAAAGTCACAACATTTAAGGGGCTCCCAAGACTACAACTACACTCCTGGAAATTGAAATAAGAACACCGTGAATTCATTGTCCCAGGAAGGGGAAACTTTATTGACACATTCCTGGGGTCAGATACATCACATGATCACACTGACAGAACCACAGGCACATAGACACAGGCAACAGAGCATGCACAATGTCGGCACTAGTACAGTGTATATCCACCTTTCGCAGCAATGCAGGCTGCTATTCTCCCATGGAGACGATCGTAGAGATGCTGGATGTAGTCCTGTGGAACGGCTTGCCATGCCATTTCCACCTGGCGCCTCAGTTGGACCAGCGTTTGTGCTGGACGTGCAGACCGCGTGAGACGACGCTTCATCCAGTCCCAAACATGCTCAATGGGGGACAGATCCGGAGATCTTGCTGGCCAGGGTAGTTGACTTACACCTTCTAGAGCACGTTGGGTGGCACGGGATACATGCGGACGTGCATTGTCCTGTTGGAACAGCAAGTTCCCTTGCCGGTCTAGGAATGGTAGAACGATGGGTTCGATGACGGTTTGGATGTACCGTGCACTATTCAGTGTCCCCTCGACGATCACCAGTGGTGTACGGCCAGTGTAGGAGATCGCTCCCCACACCATGATGGCAGGTGTTGGCCCTGTGTGCCTCGGTCGTATGCAGTCCTGATTGTGGCGCTCACCTGCACGGCGCCAAACACGCATACGACCATCATTGGCACCAAGGCAGAAGCGACTCTCATCGCTGAAGACGACACGTCTCCATTCGTCCCTCCATTCACGCCTGTCGCGACACCACTGGAGGCGGGCTGCACGATGTTGGGGCGTGAGCGGAAGACAGCCTAACGGTGTGCGGGACCGTAGCCCAGCTTCATGGAGACGGTTGCGAATGGTCCTCGCCGATACCCCAGGAGCAACAGTGTCCCTAATTTGCTGGGAAGTGGCGGTGCGGTCCCCTACGGCACTGCGTAGGATCCTACGGTCTTGGCGTGCATCCGTGCGTCGCTGCGGTCCGGTCCCAGGTCGACGGGCACGTGCACCCTCTGCCGACCACTGGCGACAACATCGATCTACTGTGGAGACCTCACGCCCCACGTGTTGAGCAATTCGGCGGTACGTCCACCCGGCCTCCCGCATGCCCACTATACGCCCTCGCTCAAAGTCCGTCAACTGCACATACGGTTCACGTCCACGCTGTCGCGGCATGCTACCAGTGTTAAAGACTGCGATGGAGCTCCGTATGCCACGGCAAACTGGCTGACACTGACGGCGGCGGTGCACAAATGCTGCGCAGCTAGCGCCATTCGACGGCCAACACCGCGGTTCCTGGTGTGTCCGCTGTGCCGTGCGTGTGATCATTGCTTGTACAGCCCTCTCGCAGTGTCCGGAGCAAGTATGGTGGGTCTGACACACCGGTGTCAATGTGTTCTTTTTTCCATTTCCAGGAGTGTATTTTTAAATTTTTTTTTAAATGTGTTCTACATGGGGGTGACCCACTGTGGCGCTGTTAAACTGCTGTCAAATGGTGTTATTATGCAATATTATGCAATAATGGAGGTGATAAAACCTATTTTCAGAGACTTAGCAGCACCTGAACTGTTGAAAAAGTGTATTCACGGAAAAACTCAAAACCCCAATGAAAGTGTAAATAGTGTTATATGGTCGAGAATCCCCAAGACTGTATTTTTTGGAATAGAAACACTTCACTTTGATGTGTATGATGCTGTTGTGACTTTCAATGATGGCAACATTGTAAGGTGCAAGGTATTTAGAAATATGGGAATGAAGATAGGTTCTAACATGGTACGAGCGATGCTTGCTTTAGACAAGGAACGCCTTCAGGCTGCAGACAGGGCTGTAAAGAGTCTAGAAATACAAGCAAGAGTAAACAGGAGGAGGAACAAGAGGAAGCTGGAGGAGGAGTTTGCAGAGGATGAAGATAATCCATCCTATGGACCTGGAATGCACTAAAAAGTTAATCCAATCTTTGTCGCTCGATTCCCAAAACTTTTATTTTCTCATACTAATTACATGTTTTCTAAGGATCTTCCAAACATATTTGTTTCAAACTTACCTTCTGCATAATTTAACACAGCCTTTTTCCAAAAAACTGTATATTTTTGAATATATAAATAAAAATTTGCAAAAAAATGTTGTGAATTTTCATTACAATTGAAAAAAAAATCATCTTTAATAACTGAACTAAAATTTTGTAAAATCCCTGTGTTAAGTTGTAGCCCATATTCCAATAAATAATCTGTAAAAAGTTCAACTTCCTACCTAAAATACTTTGTGAGGAAAGATGTAATTTATAAGCGTTATTTTAACATTGCAAGTATAGGGCATTCCGGAGCCCCTTAAAAGTATTATGTTTATAACATTGTTGTTATAAACTGACAAAATTTCAAAATAGCCAGTTTGACTGCTTCTTTGGTTCTACTGATAAAGAGTGCAATCACTTTAGTGAAACATATTTTGTATTGTGTTAAGAGGACAGCAAATGAAAGCAGAATGTAATGTGTCATGACAGTAAAAGAACAGATCCATTTCCTGAAAAACTGGGTTCATTCTCCACTGCACCAATCCTAGTTTGGTTGTGTTGTGGTTCCTGGAAACCTTTCACTGTAAATGCCTGGATTTAATACAGATCTCATTAGTTTAATACAAACACATCCAGACACTCCAAAGAAAGCTTCTGTGCTACTGCTAATGAAGTTAGTAGGATTGTGATGTGTTCAATAATAATATTTATCAATTTGCTTGCACTCACACCTTTGCTGCTGCCTTCTGTATCCAGTGGGATATAATTATATGTTGTTATAAGTATTATCAGAACAAATACCCCGCCAAACAACAGAAAAATGTCACTCAACAACACACTTAGTGTTATGTTTACACTGAACTTTCAACTGTCTCCTTTCTCCTAGAAGTGCTAGTCCTGTGGCATAACAGAGGAGTCTCTGTGGAGCTTGTAAGGTAAGTAGGCAAACAAGTAGAAATCAAGTCTGCCCATTAGATTTGTACACATTGTGCTGCCTGCAAAAGATGGGAATCCTGGTTGTAGCACTCTTTCAACATATGATTTCAAACTGTCACGAATGTTCATCATAGCATATATGTAATCTCAAGAGTTATTTTTGACTGTAGCAGTACTGAAATATAGAGTATGTAGTATAACTTAACATAATCAGTATAAATTGTAAAGTCTCACTTGAAGCTGCATGAAATGCATTGTTTAGGATGTGGACTGTTGTCTGACTTTAAACAATTACATTTAAAATATTACAGAGCTGATCAAACCAAGTGACACTTAATATTGAGTTTATTAAGAGTGCTATTACTATTTTGTCATAGACTCATGATAGCATCAAGGCTTACAAGTTCACTACTGAAGCTGGGATGGAAGTATTGGAGGGAATATAAGAAGTTAATAATGTCTTAACATGTATGTGACAACTTTAAATTCATGGACGTAGCTGAAATTCAAATCAGATTCCTGCCATCCATGGGCAGCACACCACCATTTTTTCCTTCTGAGCACAGCTCACAGACTGTCTCAAAGCCTTACTTTCCTGTCCCATCCTTATTCTGCAGATACATTCCCACCAGATTGTCAGATTAGCACCTGTGAGAGAAAGAATGTAGAGGAAACTTGGACCTACAGACAGCATTAGGGTTTTTGCTGACAATGATTTCTTCTTTTTCTATGCAGGGTACATGCCGTGTTGGAAAACTGTACACTGCACCAGGATTTGAACCTGCATCCATATCTTTCTTGGGCAGTCTGCTACCATCTACACTATGCAAGGGCGTCTAATGGATCAACTTAAAGCTTTAATTAGCCTTAGGCTATCCTCAACTCAATCTCAGCAAAAGCTCTGGAGCTAAAGATAGCCAAACTCACCACTCTCTTGGAAATGCTAGTCTTACAGCACCATAGGAAAGCCTCTGCAGAGTACAGAAGGAATGAGAAAAGCATGTAATAAGCTGAAAGTCAATGTTATTTTTGTGATGCAACAGTTATAAGGGTTTTCTCTGTTTTATTTATTTTTTCAAATTAATAAAATAAATTATTTATTTCATTTGGTACTTAAATCCTGGTGTCAGCCTTTTAACTTACCACCACTGACACGATTTTCATGTCAAGTGTTTTAAATGTAAGTGTCTAGCATTAAGCAAATGCAATGAAAGTGTGAAGAGTTGAATATTGCTTCTGCCATGAACTGCACAATGAGGAAAAAGTTAAAAGCAGAACAAAACCTGTGACAGCTGGGTGTACCCAGGTAGCTCAGTGTTTGAGTCTCATGGCATACAATTTTAATGCACCAGGAAGATTCAACTGTACAGTGGCTTTAGGAGTAGAAATGTAGAAGTTGATGACAGTGAGAGAGAAGAAAGAGGGTTGTACACAATTTTAGGACAGGGCACACTTTTCTAGAATAGCCCACAAAAGCTGCTAAGCTTAATGTCTTTGTTTTAAGGAAGGGGCATCAGAAAGATGCCTCATGTTCTCATGTCATGAACTGAAATATTTTGGAATTAAACAGTAGTATTATAACTAATGTGCAATATGCTGCTTTCCATAATCTTACATCCCATCTAAAAACATCATGTTGTGAAGAGGAGAACCACAACAACCCTCATTAAAGAAATTTTCACATACCTTCCATTTCAACACGTCCTTCATTAGATAGGTTCCCACCAGCCAGACGAATTTTGTGATCAACTATTATTGAGGAACAGTTCCTTTCATCTGATCCATCACCGCAGTCATTTTTCCCATCACAAACCTACAAAAATATGGAAAATCTATGAAATGGTATTTAAGTGACATCACAAGAGAAAGAACTGGCACTTAAGTGCACACACACACACACACACACACAATGGTGTGATGGGAAAGAGGTGGGGGAGGGAAGGGTAAGTGGCAGGGAGATGCAAGGGTTGACAGAGTGTAGTACAACAAAAGATAGGCACAGGCATACAGAACTTGAGAAAACTCATTCTATTGCTAGTATGATCAATAGTATGTTATAGATGGAGATATTGGGGAGGGGGGATAGGTTATTGGGGTGAGGAGCTAAGTAGAAAATGAGTGGGTGACTGCAAAGATCCTATTAAAAAGTACTACATGCCCTTCAATGCTTGCTCAATACCTTAGGTCCATCACTGAATCTTTCTCGTAACCTCCACCAACTGCCCCCCCCCCCCCCCCCCCCCACCACCACCACTCCCAGTTTGCTCCACCAAAACGTTGTAATTCTTCCCAAAATTTTGCTACTTTAACCACCCTGGACACCCTAGTGTAAATAAATAAATCTGATGTGACTGCATAAACTTTTTCAGTGTATTAACTGATGATATTCTTTTCAGGACTGCAGCCAGATCACATAGTTATCTAGAAACAATGTTCAAGTGGTCTATCTGGCTGCCTTCAGGTGAGAACAGTGCTTCTTAATCTCAATGGAACTTGTTCCTACCTCAATCAGCAGCCATTTCACATGTCATGGAACACCAACAGTGTATGTGCCAGAATTTGTTGCTGCTGACCTCTGATGCAAGCACGGTGCATCATCCCTGTGGTGAAAACTAGTAGAACTATATCCATGTACACGGATTAATATATTCTACTGCCTGAGTCAAATACCACTGTTTATTTATACCAGATATACAGGATTCCTCATTTTTTACCCTTAAAAGTAGCTCTTGTCTCTCTTTGAATAGTCTGCCAGTCTAATTTTGATTGATTCCTGTAAGACACATACCAATAGAAAGACAAAGTGGCTACTATCCATTTTTCATCACATATCATCATATGTCCATTGATTACACAGTGCTCCACCACTGCAGATTTCTCAGGTTGTAGTAACTGTGTGTGATAATGGTGCTCAACACATATGTCCTGAATTGCGTGAATTTCTGCCAAATATACATTTTCCCACAATGGCAAGGGATTTTGTAAACACTGGACTTCCTCTCCTATGAATTGTCTTTAACCAAACCAAGGAGTGCTGTTAAGCTATATCTCTTTCAAGTCCTTCCAAACTTTGAAGATACACCCCCAGTATATGATTGCATAGCAACCAATACACACATTTACTGGTTCTGGTGACAGTCCAAACTTTAAAGCATGACAAATCTGTTTTTCAGTGTAGTTGTTCTCCTTGAACATGAGCTTAATGTGTTCTAGCTCCTGTGTGGTTTCAAAATGGGAGATCTCATAACCCCTCATTGCTAATGTCCTCAGGATCCCCATTCATGGCCAGACTGTACATGACTGTTTTCTATGAATACTGTGTCCCAAGTCCCAACATCCTTTCTGTACAGCCATTCGTTCAGAGATGAAAGCTTTCAGTACTCTTTGACCTTTTTTGTAAACTTGGTGCTGGGATGAAGGCGATTAAAATGATCTAGGAAATGGTTTTAAGTGTCTAGTCCATATGGCATTTTATCTATTTGTTGTTGTTGTTGTGGTCTTCAGTCCAGAGACTGGTTTGATGCAGCTCTCCATGCTACTCTATGCTGTGCAAGCTTCTTCATCTCCCAGTACCTACTGCAACCTACATCCTTCTGAATCTGCTTAGTGTATTCATCTCTTGGTCTCCCTCTACGGCCGTCCACACTGCCGTCCAATGCTAAATTTGTGATGCCTTGATGCCTCAGAAAAAGTCTTACCAACTGGTCCCTTCTTCTTGTCAAGTTGTGCCAAAAACACCTCTTCTCTCCAATTCTATTCAATACCTCCTCATTAGTTATGTGATCTACCCATCTAAACTTCAGCATTCTTCTGTAGCACCACATTTCAAAAGCTTCTATTCTCTTCTTGTCTAAACTATTTATCATCCACGTTTCACTTCCATACATGGCTAAACTCCATACAAATACTTTCAGAATCGACTTCCTGACACTTAACTCTATACTCAATGTTAACAAATTTCTCTTCTTCAGATCTCTACTTTGACCATCACCAGTTATTTTGCTCCCCAAATAACAAAACTCCTTTACTACTTTAAGTGTCTCATTTCCTAATCTAATTCCCTCAGTACCACCCGATTTAATTTGACTACATTCCATTATCCTCGTTTTGCTTTTGTTGATGTTCATCTTATATCCTCCTTTCAAGACACTGTCCATTCCATTCAGCTGCTCTTCCAAGCCCTTTGCTGTCTCTGACAGAATTACAGTGTCATCAGCAAACCTCAAAGTTTTTATTTCTTCTCCGTGGATTTTAATTGCTACTCTGAATTTTTCTTTTGTTTCCTTTACTGCTTGCTCAATATACAGATTTAATAACATCAGGAAGAGGCTACAACCCTGTCTCACTCCCTTCCCAACCACTGCTTCCCTTTCATGCCCCTCGACTCTTATAACTGCCATCTGGTTTCTGTACAAATTGTAAAAAGCCTTTCGCTCCCTGTATTTTACAGCTGCCACCTTCAGAATTTTAAAGAGAGTATTCCAATCAACATTGTCAAAAGATTTCTCTAAGTCTACAAATGCTGGAAATATAGGCTTGCCTTTCCTTAATCTATTCTCTAAGATAAGTCGTAGCATTGCCTCATGTGTTCCAACATTTCTACTGAATCCAAACTGATCTTCGCCGAGGTCGGCTTCTTCCAATTTTTCCATTCATCTGTAAAGAATTCGTGTTAGTATTTTGCAGCCATGGCTTATTAAACTGATAGTTCGGTAATTTTCACATCTGTCAGCACCTGCTTTCTTTGGGATAGGAATTATTATATTCTTCTTGAAGTCTGAGGGTATTTCGCCTGTCTCACACATCTTGCTCACAAGATGGTATCTATTTATAAAGATCAATTTTTTTGTGACATTTTTCTCATCAGTCTGTGACTATGTTACAAAATACGTTATATTTTTAATTTATTATTAATTTACACCAGGTATCCAGTGTACATATTTCCATGCTGTAGTTCTCAAATACTCTTTGAATCCCTCAATTACTTTTTCATTTATTACCCTCATGATTTTCAGCTATTACATATATTATGCACGATTGTATTAAACTTCAGCATCATTATCTGAAATACCATCAACTATCGGGTTTACACAATGACTTTACAGTCTTAATGTACCTATAAATATAATAAACTGTCCAATCACATTAATGTGACCACCACCTTTGTTCAACATCAAAGTATAGTAACCACTCACAGGTGGCAGGTGGCAGCACTAGAATTGGAGGGTATATAAAGTGTGTCAGGGGGACACAGAAAACAGTGCAGAAGTCATCATGCAGAAACAGCAATTTACGTGACTTCAAAATGGCATGATCATTGGGTTTCAGGCGAAGGGGGGAAGCACTTTCAGAATGGCTAAGTGGGTAAACTGTTCACACGATGTTGTGGTTGTAGTATACAATGCATGGTAAAATGACACCATTCAAAACTAATGTCAAAGTCACTGTGGTGCACCAAGAGCTGAAGATGACAGGAGTGAATGACGGCTGTGAAGATATTTATGGGTAAACAGATGTGCAACTGTTGAGCTACTGAAGACCTAGATGGACCGAGGGGCTACCAATTGTGTCTCCTCTTAATGGCAGTTCAATGAACATCACTGCTTATTGGCCTCAGCAGCAAGCACCTGTTTCTTGCACCCTTGCTGACTGCTCTTCATTGTCAATGAAAGCTGGAATTTGCTGACCAATACTGCAAAGGATGTCCACTGAGCAGTGACAGTTGACCTTTTCAGATGAATCATGTTTTATGTTCCATCAGATACATGGCCATTGGTGTGTACAGCATGAAAAATATGAAATCAAATAGCACGGATGTATGATGGTCTGGGGAATGTTTTGTGGCATTTTCTGGGTGATCTCATCACTGTGGAAGGGACATTGGATCAACACAAGTATGCATCCATTCTAGGGGGCCATGTACAACTCCACATGCAGTTTGTTCTTCCTCTGCACAATGCCATCTACCAGCAGGACAACACAATGTGTCACACAGCCTGCAGTGTACGTGCATAGTTCAAAGAGCACCAGGATGAGGTTACCATACCACACAGGTCACTGAAATCCCCAGATTAAAACCCAAGCAAGAATGTGTGGAACCACTTCGATTGGGTTGTTTGTGCCCTGGATCCTTAATGAATAAACCTAATGTAGCTGGCCAAAGCACTGGAGTCAGTGTGGCTCCACATCCCTGTAAGCATCTTTCAGAACCTCACTAATTTTCTCCCTGCACATCCCATAGTGGCCATTGCTGCAGAAGATGATTATTCAGAATTTTAAATGGTGGTTACATTAATGTGACTAGACAGTGTAAATACCAGTGGTGTTGGTTCTCACTGGCAATGACTCAAGTAGCTCTAGAACAGGTGTGCTCTAAAAAATTTAAAATAAATACTTCAGTTAACTTTATCTTATTCTGTTTAGAAGTTAAAAAATTTAACAATGCATCAAAAATGGTTCAAATGGCTCTGAGCACTATGGGACTCAACATCTTAGGTCATAAGTCCCCTAGAACTTAGAACTACTTAAACCTAACTAACCTAAGGACATCAAACACACCCATGCCCGAGGCAGGATTCGAACCTGCGACCGTAGCAGTCCCGCGGGTCCGGACTGCAGTGCCAGAACCACTAGACCACCACGGCTGGCAAACAATGCATCAAAGTGTTTCACGAATAACTACAAACTATCAGCTTGCGGCAAGTGTATTGTGATCATTGCTGTTCACTTTCTAAGAGTTTTTAATCCTGTAGCACAAGCTTCAAAATTCTTATCATTGTAATACATAGGACTGACTTGGCTCCTCCTTAGTGTAAGATTCAGATTTCAGTAATTTGCAATTCATTGAACTGTCATTCTCTCCTCTCATCTCATCTCATCTCATCTCATCCCTCAGGGTGGGGGAGGGGAGGGGGGATCGTTATGTATGCCTTACCCCTACAGTATACCTTCCAGACATGATACAGACAATATTATGGGAAGAATATATTGCTAGCCACCATATAGTGAAGATGCTGAGTCACAGACAGGCAAAACAAAAGACTGCTAAACAAGTAAGCTTTCAGCCAAAAAGCATTATTCTGAATTAGGCAAAACACACACACACACACCTATTCATGCTAACGCAACTCATACAGACATAATTGCTGTCTCTGGCTGCCGACCCAGACTGAGTCATCGTCATAATCTTCTGCAGTTTCTAACGCCTGGCTAGGTCTGTTGAGTACATGAGCCTCTCCATCTTTTCCTATCCTCCCACGCATTTCTCTCTTTACTCCAACCCAGTCTTCTCTCTTCATCTCTCCTTCAGTCCAGTGATCCACCTGCCTCTCAGTCTTCCTCTACATCTCTTGTCTCCTACTGTCATTTCATGCACCTATCTTCTATCCTGCTCACTCCCATTCTTTTAACAGGCCTATACAATCTTAATCTTGTCATTTCTATTGTCTCTTGCATGGATATCTCTTTTATTCTTTCTCTCACCTTCTCATTCCTTACTCTATCCTTTCTAGTGAGTTTTATTCTGCTTCTTTGAAATTTCATTTTGCAAGCCTGTATCCTACTCACCTACCTTTTATTTCATTACCCACTTTCCTGATGCATATGTGAGTACTCTCATTATAACAATTGAATGCTGCTGAATGGCATGTCCTTGCTCTATACCAGGCTTCTTGCACTGCTGGAATCCCTTTTTACTAATCTCCTTATTTTCCTCCCGTGATCTTCTTTTATGTTTCTCATGAATTTGAAACATTTCACTTTCTTTAGTACTTGTCCCTTAAAACTTACATCCATTACTAATCTCTAGTTATTCCACACTGTCACCATCACTTTACACTTCCTTGCATTAAATTTCAACCCATCAGTCCCACCACTCCCTCCCATACATTTAGCCTTTCTTGTACTACTCCTTCTCCATTTCCCCACACAGTTAAATTATCTGCAAACACAATTGTGTTCACATTTTCATGTCCTTTTGGTGCTGCCATTCCTGTCATTGTCTCATCTATAATGATGACAAAAGTCTCAGCGAAGTACACTTCCTTCCTTCAGTTTATTCTTCTGTTCAAACCAGTCTGTCTTCTTTCCTCCCACTTTTACACAACTCACACTTCCTTGAGATATTTTCTTCATTCTTCTCATAGTCAGCCATCCTATTCCTATTTTCTGAAGGGTTTTCCAGATCTTGCTTCTTTTAACACTATCACATGCCACCTCAGTTTCTGAGAACACCACTACAAAGTCCTTACCATATTCATGGAGTCTCTCTTGCAGTTATCTTACATTAAAAATCAGATACATTATTAATCTTCCTGGTCTAATCCAATACTGTTCCTCTCTCAGTCCTCCTTCTACTCTCTTCCATATTCTCTTTTACAGAACATTCTCAAACACCTTGGTAAAATGCCACATCAAAATAACTCTGCTATAATTTTGACATATTTTATTGCAAATCTTCTTAAAAATTGGCACTATGATTACCTTTTTCCAGTCTTCAGGTGTCTTTCCTTCTTTCCATACTACTCTTATGACCCAATAGCGCCTCGTCACTCCAACATTGCCAGTTGCCCCCACTATCTTTATACTTACTTCATTTATCACTTCCTCTTCTAATTTTCCTCCCATATTTTCATTAGGGTTTAATCAAGCAATGGAAATTCCAGAATGGAATAATGACAATATTATGAAAATGATATTTGCTACTCACCATGTAATGGAGATGCTGAGTCACAGATAGGCACAACAAAAAGACTGTCAAACAAGCAAGCTTTCAGCCAAAATGTCCTCTCCTGGAATTAGACAATACACAAACACTCACATCCAAATGCAACTCACACACACATGACCACAGTCTCTGGCTGCTGACAGCCAACAGCAGTATTTTTGTTGTGCCTATCTGCGACTCAACATCTCCACTATATAGTGAGTAGCAATCTATCCTTTTCATAATATTGTCCATTACGGTTTGGTAATTCTTCAAAATATTCCTTCTGTAGTTTCTTGATTTTCAGTACATTCTAAATTTTCTATCCTTCTTTATTGATCTCATTATACCCTCCATCAAGCTTCTCTTCTTAGCATTAGTCATTCCATAGTGGACCTTCTTACTCCACTTACTGTTGTGTTCCATCATTTTGTGCACTATTCCATCCATTTCCTCTCCTTTCCTATTCTCTCTTTTCTAGTCCTCACCTTCTTCTCAGTGTACATTAATAATAATAATAATATTCATTCAACATCAGATAACCAAATACAACCCCTAGAAATAATATGGTTTCAGGACATCATACAGATTATTCCTCTGAATACGTCAGTTTGTTATTGTGGTCTTCAGTCCAGAGACTGGTTTGATGCAGCTCTCCATGCTACTCTATCCTGTGCAAGCTTCTTCATCTCCCTGTACCTACTGCAACCTACATCCAACTTAATCTGTTTAGTGTATTCATATCTTGGTCTCCCTCTATGATTTTTACCCTCCACGCTGCCATCCAATACTAAATTGGTAATCCCTTGATGCCTCAGAACATGTCCAACCAACCGATCCCATCTTCTTGTCAAGTTGTGCCACAAACTCCTCTTCTCCCCAATTCTATTCAATACCTCCTCATTAGTTATGTGATCTACCCATCTAATCTTCTGCATTTTTCTGTAGCACCACATTTTGAAAGCTTCTATTCTCTTCTTGTCCAAACTATTTATCATCCATGTATCACTTCCATACATGGCTACACTCCATACAAATACTTTCAGGAATGACTTCCTAACACTTAAATCTATACTTGACTTGGAGTTACTGTTTTCACATGCACTATTATTTTTAATTTATATAGACCTATAATAGTAAGCTCACCTAATACTGTAAACTGGTTCTAACTTGGTTCGCTAGGTTTGGCACCACAAATAATTCTGATGGCTTTTTTCTGCAGTTTTAATAATGTGGTTCAGTTGCTTTCTGTTGTTGTGCCCTCTATTTCTTTCACATAGTTTAAGTATGATAAGCAGATTTTAGTACACACATATCCTTGAAATATTAGCTACATTTCTAGACAGCACACAGGCTATAGAATCTATATGCATGTCTCATTTGAGATTGTCCTGGATTTTGACTCCAAAGAATTTTATACATTTTTCCTTTTTTACAATGTCATTTCCCATGGATAATTTCATGCAAAATTCCATTTGTTTCTTGGTGTTAAATTCTATTATTGCTCTCTTCGAAGCACTTACATTTAAATGGCTTTCATTGAAATACCTCAGCATTTCATTTGTTATGCTGTTGCACAGCACATCCAGGTTGTCATAGGCTTTGTGTTTGTACATAGTTGATGTATCATCTGCATATCATTAACATAAATCAAGAAAAGAAGGGGTCTCAACATGGAACCTTGAGGCACTCCATATCTGATATCACCACTGTTTGTTTCAAGCAACACAAATTGTTTCCTGTTGCTCATTAGGATTTTATGAACTCACAGCCAGTTCCTCAAATACCCAAGTTCTACAGCTTGTCAAGTAATATGGTGATGTTGACACAAAAACCCAAAATAGTTTATTATTTAATGGAATAAAAATGTATAATAGACTTCCAGAGGAGATCAATGCTGAAACTGGAATACATGCCTTTAGGAAAGCTGCAAAAAGTTATTTAGCAGATAAATGTTACTATACTGTCAAAGAATACTGTAAATGACATGTGTTCACCTCAATTCATGCAAGAGTACCTTTGTAAATTTATATTTATCTGTAATTAAGATTGGTGTGTATTTGTTCTGTGTAACCCATGCAAGAATAAATTTGTAAATTTATATTTATTTGTAACTAAGATTGGTGTGTATTTGTTTTGTGTACAAACGATTAAGTTGCACCATAGAAATATGTACTACCAGAAGTACTATTATGTATATACTCATTCCATGTATACAGTTGACGACATCCATACAACACAAGTTGTCTATGGATGAATAAATAAATAAATAAACAATCAAAAGCTCTTTCTAGATCAAGGAACACTCCAATAATATACTAACTGTTCTCTATGGTACTTATTATTTCACCTATTAATTGTGCTCTGGCCACTAAAGTTGACTTTTTTTTTTCATAAAGCAATTCTGATTTTCAAATATTGCATTGTGTTCACTCGGGAATGTCATCAGTCTAGTAAAAAAAGAAGCATTCTCAAACACCTTAGAAAATGCACGTAAGATTGAGATGGGTTGGTAGTTTCCAAGATTTATCACATTTCTCCTAAACTGAGGTTATTTGAGCTATCTTTAGATTGTCTGGGAAACTACCTAACACAATTACCTCATTTACTGCTATCACCATGGCCTCAGATATGTTGTCCACAAACCTTTTTAATGTATTGATGGACAATGCAACATAGCCTGCAGTATTTTTTAGTGACCATACTATGTATTTTATTTCCTTTCTGTTAGTTGGGGCCAGGTATAGCCTTTGTTTGACTGGAATGCTAAATATATAGGCCGAAGGTTGTTGAAATAGTCATTGATAGATTTTCCAACAGTAGAAAAGCACTCACTAAAAACATGTGTGATCTGATTTTAGCATTTGATGATAATCTCTTTATTGTTGACAGTATAATCACTAGTTGATTTGTTCTTACAATTTTCTAAACAGCTAATCCATTATTAGTACAGTTGCTTAAAGGTGTGAGAACATATTTACTTTTAGTTTCTGACAGCACATCTTTGTAATAATCATGTCAGTTCTTAAGTTTTACCTTTAGTCTATTATTATTTCTATTCTTTAGTTCTGCACATTGGAAAAGTCAAAGATTTTCTCTTGCTGTTTTCACTTCATGGTCATTTCTGGGAATGAGACAATGAAGCAATAATAAAAATTTGATGCAAATTCACTGAAAGTAATGCAGTTCTTTTCATCCACTGTAAGCTTTTTTGTTGAGATCTTCAAAGTTGTCATTGTGGGTGGTTTCTTTTTGGTGCTGATGTGAAGATTTTCAGGTTCTATCAGTATCTGTGCAGCATGATGGTCAGAAATGGCAAGCTTCAGAACTGATTCATTGTAAGTAAAGTGAGACATGTTAGTTATAATGTTGACAGTCATGATTTTATCCTACTGACCTCTCTTGTGGGCTCATTTATTAGAAAAGTTGAGTTTAACTAATATTAGCATCAGTTTTTTCGAGCTGGTGTCAGTAGACAGCAAGTCAGTGTTTATAACTCCAATTAGTATCATGTTAAACCAGCCACTTTTATTGTTTTATTTAGTGTCTATGGCAGTGGTTCCCAACCTTTCTCAGACCATTACTCCTGAGTGTCATCAGACATTAGCTAGTACCCCAGCACCCACCCCTTGCCATCTGTTGCCCTCCCACCACACCCCACCCCACCCCACTCCATCCCACCCCACCCCACCCCACCCCACCTCCCCTGTGGTATCACCAACTGGAGCACCCAACAGAACTGTAAAATAAAATACTTTTCTTGGAACACTTTTATTTTTAAAATGATGATACTTAGTTTGTGTGTGTGTGTGTGTGTGTGTGTGTGTGTGTGTGTGTGTGTGTGCGTTAGAATGAATGAAGAAGGAATTCATGATGTGATGCATCGCAAGTGCTACCTACCACTCCTTCTCAAATTAGAAAGCTAACTAGCTGCAGTGAGGTTAGACAATTGTTACAAAAAAAACTTCTCCTGCATTACTCCTCTCCATTGTGGCACTTGCTTGACCTGCACACAGCAATGTCATTTAAAATCACACAGGTGCAAACGTGTGTACTTACGTATTGTTTATAAATCACTCAATTGCTGTACTCCTCACTTCTGAACCGGCTGAAATTTTTTACTTCAGGCTGTTAAAGCCTTGTATCTAACCAATCTAATAATAATAATAATAATAACACCACTGTGTACAGCATTATAATAGCCCTTATGTAGTTACTGCTCCAGTGTGCTGTCAATTAAATCATTTATCTGTCTTGAAGCGCATAATGAAGCAATTTCTGTACTTCTGCAGTTACTATCTACAACTTGGAGAAGACAGTTTCTTGAGATATTTAGCATTTGCTGTGGGTGAACTATGTGAAGAACCCATAAGCTCCACTGCATTAATGCTACTAATGGAGAAAAACTATTGATTATTTATATGATCAGTATTAGAGTCTTACAAAATTGTTATAATAGTAATGATCTTTTCAAAACAATTTAGTTTTGTGACTGAAACAAAATAAGATCATTTCGTTCTTAACCCTTAGAAAATTTCATTTTATTCCTCAGGGGGTAATCATCCCCAGGTTGGCAACCACTGGTCTATGGGAGCAAGAAGGTCATTAAGAACTTAAAATATCTAGGTTACCACATGGAGGTCTGCACAGCCCTATAATAATTATGTTCTTTTTCTTCCATTTGCAGTTAATTGCTGCTAGTCCTATTATACCTAAAGTTCTGTTACATTAATCTGAATCTAAGTTTGATTTGCTGAACACAGGTTGGAGGTGTCACTCTGAACAGTTTGCTTATTTTTGAGACTAAGAAACATCTACAATATGATATTAAGGCTGAGTTTCACCTGCTGGACCATACAGGGTTATTTAGGGATACCAAGCCAGCCAACCAGCTTTAAAAGTTTCTTTAGATTTCCAGCATTGGCTGTTTGTTTGGCATATCCTATATGGGTGGGTTCTGCCATTCCATGGGAATACACTTATTTACACCAATTTCTCTAAAAGTTCATCTAATTTTCTCGACAATTAATTTACTGATAATGTTTTTACCTCATTTATCCATGCACATGCCATTAGTTGTGTGCAGGACACTTTCTAGATTGGCGACGTTTACCAGAGACACATAGTAAAATTTACTACATATGGTTTTAAGCCTAGCATTTATTTTATGTACTTCAAGTGCACAATAGGCTGCTCTATTAGATCATGTCTCTGTGTAATGTTAAGAGTTATTTTGGCACCAATTAACTTACGTACTTCCACGAGTCTGATAGATCGTTTACTTGAATTTTAGCTACCTCATTTGTATCCCCCACGTCCATGACACAATTATTTAATGAGAAAGATTCACTATGTGGCATACACAGCTCCATCAAAGCAAAAAGAGGTGCTCCATGTTGCATGTGAATCACAACTGTAGTCATCTCAGATACTATGAATGTTCCGTGGAGGGGGGAGGGGGACACCATGAAGGAATTATCAAAATGGTTTGGAATTTGGTAGATGTGATATACGAGTACAGACAAACAAATGATTTCAATTTCAGAAAAATGGGATGATTTATCCAAGAAAAAGAGCTTTACAAACTGAGCAAGTCAGTATCATGTAAGTCCAAATCTGGCCCACATGTAAGCAGTTATTCGATTTGGCACTGATTGATAGAGTTATGGATGTCCTCCTGAAGAATATCATATCAAATTCTGTCCAACTGGCATGTTACATCATCAAAATCCTGGTTGGAGGCTCTGTCCATAATGTTCCAAAAGGTTTTCAGCTGGGGAGAGATCCAGTGACCTTGATGCCCAAGGTAGGGTTTAGTAAGCATGATGACAAGCAGTAGAAACTCTTGCCACTTATGGGCAGGCATTATCTTGATGAAATGTAAGCCCGGGATGGTTTGCAATGAAGGGTAACATACAATACTGTTGACATACCACTGTGCTGTAAGGGTGCTGCAGATGACAACCAGAAGGGTCCTGCTATAAAAATAAATGGACCCAAGACCATCACTCCTGGATGTTGGACCATATGATGGGTGACAGTCCAGTTGGTATGGCCCCAATGTCCAGGCCACCTCCAGACACATATTCGGCCCGGAATCTCATTGAGTGGAGTAGGACTGTCTTTCAGCTATGAGTCACACCTGAACTGAAATGCCAATGACCAGAAAAGACATGTCCAGAGATGATGCTCTGGACATTGGTGGCATACCAACCTGAATGTTGTCTGCCATACATCCTGAAAACTAGGAGTGATGGTCTGGGGTGCCATTTATTTTCATGAGCAGGGCCTATGGTTGTCATCCATGACACCAGTACAACACAGTGCTACATCAATGATATTCTATGCCTCATTTTGTTGCCTTCATGGCACACCATCCTGGATTACATTTTAGCCAGCACACACATGGTGAGAGCATCTACTGCTTTTCTTTGTGTTTGCCAAACCCTACCTTGGCCAGCAAGGTCATCAGATCTCTCACCAACTGAGAACTTTTGGAGCACTATGGACAGGGCCCTCCAACCAGTTAAGGATTTTGATGATCTAAGATGCCAGTTGGGCAGAGTTTGGCACAATATCTCTCAGGAGGACACCCAACAACTCTAACAATCAATGCCAAAATGAACCCCTATTTGCATAATGGACAGAGGTGGACCAATGCGTTATTGACTTGCTCAGTCTGTGAAGCTCTTTCTCTTGAATAAATCATCTATTTTTCTGAAATTGTAATCGTTTGTTTTTGTGTACATGTACAGCCTATCTACCGATTTCCATACCATTTGGGTAATTACATTATGGTGCAGCCTCTTTTTTTGTCTTAAGGTGTATTAGAATCCAGCCCTTCTTGTATTTATGGTTCTCTTTGCTTCTTCTATTGTTCTCTTCGGACAGTTTTTTGCATACAATTTCACAGATTTCACTGTCATTACCTTTGACAGTTTGTTTGCATTCACTCACTAGGCTAGCACATGAGGTTAGGACCTGGTGTTTTTTGAACTTAACACTGGTAGTTTTTTTTTTATTTTTTATTTTTTATTTTTTTTTTTATTTTTTAGTCTGGTTAGTTGCTTCTGGTTTGCATAGATTTAAACGCTGGAACTTCCACTACTTCATCAAGAATCTGATACCTGTTTTGAGTAATAACAGCCATAAATCTCTCCTTGGTTTTTAATTTAAGCCTGCAGTCATTCAGCAGAAGCTGTTGATCACTTTTGTTCACCTTTTTACTAAGTAGAGAAAACTTAGCTTAAAGAGATTGAATTTAATTTATTAAGTCTTCAACTAATGCTGGTAATTCACACTTACAGCCACAATTTTTGTTTGCAGTTTTGCGAGAGTTTTTAAGGCATCATTGACTACAGTTCCAGCTTGTCATCAATTCGCTATTTTCTTTCATTGATGAATCAATTTTAGCACATCAAAAATGCATTGAATTACTGCGTTTCTTACACGTGATGCTAGTTTTCAATACTTTTTCACACTTTTCTACACTTTCGATTGTCTAAAGAAGGGTTTTGACATGCACCAAAACATTTTGCACTACTATTTTCTTCTGGTCTTCCTTTCTTGCTCCTTCTGCTCTCTTCTGAAAGCATACACAAAATGCTTTGTTTTTCTTTACAACTTCCTGCCTTATCTAACATTTCACTAGGGACCTTACCAGGGTTTCATATTACTAGTTCTTCTGCAAAACTCTTTCTGCTGCTTCCACCACCATTGTTTTGAACATTCCCATTCCTCCTCTACTGATTGCATTTCATCCATTGGTATGATGCTGTTTACTATTTTCTGATTTTTTTATCTATTTTCTTTTAACTTCAACGTCCTTATCTTCCATTCCTTTCTTTCTTCCACTTTTTCCTCTTTAATTCCTCTGTTTATCACTACAAAAAGACAGTGATCGCTATCTAGGATGTTGGAGGTGACAGTTCTTTTTGTGAATTGGTCACACACCATATAATCTACTACAGATTTACTCAATAAATCATCACTGTACCACATTTCCTTATGAATTTCTTTCTTCGTGAAGTGGGTGTTGCCTACTGCTGTTTCATTCCTTTTAGAGAAGTCTAACATTATTGTCCTTCATCCTTCTCCTCCCCCATTCCTCCACTATCAATATGCTTCTCTTTCCTTGTCCACTTGTGCATTTAGGTATCTCATTATAATTACCTTCTGTCTAGTAGTTGTCTCTGCATTTCCTCTTCAAAAATCTTCCTCCTCTTTAGCAGAACACCCAACTTGTGGGGCAAATATGTGCCCCTTTTACTTTCACTCTGCCTTTCATGATCCTTTCAGTTACTCCTTTCACCTCCTCTTTTAACCCTGCTCTCATAGCTAGTGTCACTCTTGTCTTCCTTCCTCCTCAATCCCAC
This sequence comes from Schistocerca nitens, assembly GCF_023898315.1. Classification (NCBI taxonomy): domain Eukaryota; kingdom Metazoa; phylum Arthropoda; class Insecta; order Orthoptera; family Acrididae; genus Schistocerca; species Schistocerca nitens. Next base: position 373,144,756 of record NC_064614.1, on the reverse strand, counting down.
ATGAGTACAGCCTTTATCTACTCCCCAATTCTACTTCCTTTACTCTTCCACCAAATTTCTAACAGTCCTAGAATAGAATATCTAGTCTCCTATTTGTCAAGTCCACCACTTCCTCACCTTCCCAGTCAGTGTCTGTGTGTTCAATGTATTAAATCTTAATCCTTGGGAACAGATGGATCATCTTCTACTGTTTCCATTCACTCTCAGCTTGTTGCATGTATGACAGTATGCATTTTACCCACTATTGGCTTGCTGGGCCTGTAGTAGCTGGATTTGTTAACTGAGTTTTCTCTCTGATGTCTTTGGTCAATAGGAGGTATTTTATTTCCCTCATACCTATCAACAGCCAGGAGCTGCAGATGAGCATTTCCCAATCCACCACTTCGTGACATACTCTCTACAGTTAAGGCTCCTCCTAAAAATATTCTTACAATAGTATGAATAGAGTTTTCTTTCACAGTGCAGCAGGGACTATTACAGTGAATGCCAAGGGAAAGGGTGCTGAATGTATCCAGTGTAAGTTCATAGGCTTCCATGGCCAGTGTCATTTTGGATAAAATAATTTTGGGTACTGAGTGTCATTGTAACTATTACAACAGCTAAACTGCCAATGTTTTGACAGACTTGAGACAGTGAATTGCCCTGAAGAGGACCACAGCAGTTACAATGATGCAGCATAATATTTTATGAAACAAAATGTATCTAGTGTTAGGGAGACAGAGCTTTATTTTATGTAGAGGTCTAGCACTAATCAAGACTTAAAAATGAAGTACAAACAATATTACACAATTCTTCAGTCATCAAAGGACCATACACCATGTACTATACACAAAAAATTCAAGGAACTATCCTGGCATTTACATGAAATGTTTAGAGAAAAACGGGGGAACCTATGACATAATTGTGGAAGGAAATTTTAACCTGCTCCTATGAGATACAGTCATAATAAATGTTCCTGCTGCAGATATCTCTATAAGAAACAAGACATGTATGGAAAATTGTGTTCAAATATTGCAAAATATGTTTTGTTGGTTTTGTTGATATGAAGTGTGCTCACCTTAGAAGAATTGATGCATTTCATGTTCTTGCATAAAAACATATTTTCACAGCTAATTGTCAGAGACCTCTTTTCATAGTAGTCCCATTCATGGTATGGGAACAGGTGGCCAGATAAGCCACTGTTACTGTCTGCAAGCAAACAGAGTTTCTCATCTTCCCTGGAAAATAATAAGTAGATATATATATATATAACATTCATTGCTGTTACTGAAGCAGAGCAAGTAATTCATTGTTATGAAGAAATTGAACAGCTAGAGAACACAGATGGCATCCATTTATAAAGTGAATAATATGAGCTACAAAATGAAATGTGTAAAAAGTCATTATTAGGAAATAAATTGATCACAACAGACTGGACAGTAACACAGATATGAACACAATACTGAATCTTCTACTGAGGGCCAATGAGTCATTCTTTTGATACAAACAACCACTGCAGAAGAAACTTAATGACAAATGATAAAAGCCACAACAAATTTTGGAAATATAATGCAACTGACGTGAAATATGTGATACTATTACCTCATTAGCACTGTACAAACTATGGCACATAAGCAAATAATGCTGCAATTATCTTGCATCATTTGTAAATAGCACACAGACAACAGTATATTTCAAAGAAGATAAATAAGATGGCAGCCGGTGCTTGTCAGAGTGACAGAAGGAAACTGTGACAGCCAACTTGTTGAAATGGCATCAGTGCATTCGTGTGTCCAGTATTGTTCTTCACAGGCACACACAAACATCCATATCAGGCCCCTTGGAACCGCAACTGTGCATGTGCACAGGAATAATATCTCCATTAACAGAGTATTGAAAAGCCCTTGATGGGAGCAAACAACAGAAGGAGAAAATTTAATGCTATAATTTGAAATAAACTTCGCAGGTCATTTCCACAAATCACGATTTACACTAAGCTGATGGCAGAAATGTAGAGGAGAATCAATGTTACAACTGCAGGTAACATGAGCTCAAATCAGTATCTATAAACAAAGTCAGTATCACAATCAAGAACATGCAATAAATTCCAAGTCGAGAAAGCAAGATAATATTTTTTTTGTGAATTGGTGTACAGAGGCTTCAACAACAAGGTATGAACTGTCAACCTGGCCACCAGGCAATGTGTTTATTTCCTGTAGTAGTCTCTCTAGGGGACAATGCCTTGTTGAAGCACTGATCCTGCTGTAGTGCAGCTACTGGCAGGGTCTCCCATACCAGAAAGGCATCAGCACTTGAAGTGGACAAAGAGTGTCCCACAACATCCCTCCCATATCCACTTCAACAGTCCTTCCTCAATTCCCCAGATACCCAAACCAAGATGTGAAGCAATCTGTGTCTAGGAGTGCATAGCACATGGGCCGATATGTCATTTATGGAGCCTCATGGATACCCAACAACCTCCCTAAGTAATTAACCTTGCACTGCTTGAGGCTCTGTGCCCTTGACGAATAAATCCCCAATTCTTGTGGGGCCAAAATGGAGAACAAAGAACAAAATAAAACAAAAACTGAATGATGTGATGAGTCTTCAAACACACAGTGTTGGGGCTGGAACTGATGGAATCTGTTTCTACAGCTGGATCAGGTGACAGGCAAGTCCAAGTAGTGGAACTTGTCACTGAGAGGTGAAAGAAGGGGGTAGTCAGACCTACCTCTAAGCCAGGGAACAAGAGAGGGAAGAATCTAATACTCTCACTTCTCAGGATAATCAGATAGATAAAAGCTGAAGCAAGAAATAGGGAGACAGACCCATAGTGCTGCAGGAACGTGGTTATCCAATAGGGATACCCACCTGTCAACATGACCTAGCAGCAGATTGTTCAGATGGATCTCTTTGAGAAGAAAGGGGAGGAAGCAAGCACAGGCCCCCAATTCAGGTGGGTTTATCCGGACAAAGACTCTTTGTCTGTAAGGATATGAAATTGGTGACCTGTCTTAAGTAGATGGTGCCAATCTTCAAGACCACAAAGATGTCAATTTGGGTACTGAAACAAGGATACTCCTCCAAAGATTCTCTTCAAGAAGGTATGACCACAGAAGGTCTCAACACAGGACTGGAGGGTAATCAGTCAAAAGATTATATTGGTCAGACAAACCCTTGTGGTGGCTGTCTGTGAAAAATTCCTGAGGGTAACGCAAAAACAGGACCTGAAAGTCTACTCAGGATTCTTGCAGGTTATGATGAGGATAATCAGATACATCAGAAGTGACCATAGCTCCAAGCTGGAGACTACAAGTGTTGTAAATAAACCTCCAACACAGTAAAAGGGCAACAGCTGTCTGAGTCATGTCCCAGGAAGGTAAGACGTGGATGTGAATGTAGGCTTTCCCGGTGCATACTGCTGATGAAATCTTATTGGTCTTCCATCTGGGTAGCTGCGTCAAAAATCTATGACATTTTGATGCAGCTACCCGGATGGAAGCCAGAAGATGATGAGAATGACACTCATCAAAACATCGCGGATTTTCAATGCAGCTACCCGGATGGAAGCCTGAGAAGTTTTCATCAAGAGGTGGATGTGGCTGTGGTCCAGGGATCCTGTTTATATAAAAGGGACATTTCAGGCATTGGAGGAACTGAAGGTAAGTTTATTTGTGCTAGAAATCTAAAGAACTCCAAAACATGCATGTATGTTAAGAACTGAATTTCATGCCAATGGTTACCTTTTGTTCCAGGGACTTAGTGACATCATTATGAAACGGAGTGAGGGAGGAAATTCAAGGGTAATTGTATGGGCCTCAACTTACCTTCTTATGACAGTACTCCATCTCCTGGAAGTGACAAGACTAGTAGACAGCTGCTAACAGAAGAATGAACACCTGTTGGTTGGTTGTGATAACAATGCCCACAACCTGGTGTGGGGAAGCAGCAATAGCAACTTGAAAATCTTGAACACAACAATAGGGAATTTACTTTCAGGAATAGAAGATGGGAAAAAGTACCTGACATAACTTTTGGGTCCACTCTAATGGGTAGGCATTAGAGCCATTCTTATCTGAGCACATGTATGTTAAGTTAGAGATTGAAGTGGGTGTTAAACAGACCATGGCCTATAGGAATCCTAGAGTCTGTTATAGAAAGACCTCAACTTCTGCTTATCTGAAGTCAGATCTTCAGTAAGAAATCCAGTAGATCCCGAGGAAATGGCAGACACACCAACATCTTCCATTACAAACTCATATTTCGAAAACTGTCCAATCGCCAAGAAGTGCACAAACAGAAATATACCCAGGCAGACCAACAATCTGGAAGTGCAAGGAAAACAGGTAAGATAACTTTTCAAACTTGCAATAAGGAAAGGACAATGCGAAAAATATCTTGAAGCCCTGACCAAATACAACCATGTGACTAAGCAAGCAAAACTATCATTCTAGAAGATTCAGCTACTGTACCAGATTTTCATCCTTTCCAGAAAATCAACTAATTAAGGAGGAAGGTGGTGAGTATACAAGGATGGCATATGAGATGCTGGATGTGCTCCTCAGGACTCATTTCCCTCAATACACTCTGGCAGACAATACACAGAGATTCAGTCACTGAGAGGCACTGCTTTGCAGGTAATCAAAGGGAGAACTGGGAAGCTCCCAGAGAATGTGTAAACTTCAAAAACATCCAGTGGGCAGTGGGATCATTTCAACCATTTAAGTCAATAATCCCACATGGAATCAATTAACAGGAGAGAGATTAATTATATTCCTACAGAGACTCTTTAGGATCAGCCTAACATCAGGAACCATTCCCAATGCTTGGAGGATAGTGAGGGTTGTTTTCAGTCTGAAGCGAAAGAGAACTTATCACACCAAGACTAAGGATATGAGACCAATCAGTCTGTCCTCCTTTCTTCCAAAGACATTAAAAAAATGTGTGCATTAGGGAAAAGAAGTTAACTGAGGTTCCTCTGCATGTGAACTAACACACATATCAACCAGACACATAATGAGAAACAGCACTTCACCAATTTGTTGGGAAGGTGGTAAAAGTTCTAAAATTGCACGAAATCGCTCTTTGTATCTGTCAGGACATCAGAGGCCTCTTTTTCTTCAGTGGCTCACATTTAATGCTGTGTATCTGATTAGCTTTCTCTTGGAGCTTTCTGCAATCTCCTCATTCTCCATTTCCATTATGACAACACTATTGGCTGTGAGGATCGATTTGATCCTAATCTTGCCTATCCTCAGGTTTATTGCATCAATAAGTTTCCTTGTGATGTTTTTGACATCCTTGGTCTTGGGAAGATGTAATATATCTTAGCTGTTGCACTTAGCTTTGGAGTTTGTGAAGTTGCAACAGTGACACATGAAGGAATAGATGTAGTCACTTTTTCTGTCAGCCTGCGGTTCTCCTGCTCTAGAAGCTCAACACCAGCTTTCAATCTACCGAATCTGATTTACAATTTCCTGTCTGAAACATGGCCCATTTGGACACTCTCTAGGTCAGTTTGTTCATTGCAGAGTAGAAAACTTCTTCACTTCTTGAAGGCAATTGACAATGTCATCTTAGAATGCCAAAGTGATTCCACAATCATATTCAATGGTAGGTAAGGATAACGTGATATGGTGTTCGTTGGCATGACTGTCAAGGTGCTAGCATTCACTTGCTGTGACATGGCATAGTCTTCTGTCTTCAATTATTACTACAGAGAATCATATCATTTTGGCTGCTTGCCTCCAGAATTTTCTCAATAAGAGGCTGTTGACTGACAACCCCAGAGGTGGTCATGGCTGTGGCTGACAGGGATGACATCTGGTAGCTGGCAGATCCTGATGCAGTACTGTGTCCCAGCTGCTGCTGCTGCTCTAGTTTGCCGTGCCACTAATACGATGTGGTTGCTGATGCAGAATGCATCACATACTCGATCAACAACTGCTACTACACACATGTGATGAGTGAATCCACTTCAAAATTTAATGATGTCCTTTATGCACTCTATGAAGTCTATTTACAAGCAGTCATAAGAGTTGAGGGGCATGAAAGAGTAGCAGTGGTTGGGAAGGGAGTGATACAGAGTTGTAGCCTATCCCCAATGTTATTAAATCTGTATCTTGAGCAAGCAGTAAAGGAAACAATAGAAAAATTTGGAGTAGGAATTAAAATCGACAGAGAAGAAATAAAAACTTTGAGGTTCACCGATGATATTGTAATTCTGTCAGAGAGAGCAAAGGACATGGAGTATGAAAGTGAAACGTGGATGATAAATAGTTTAGACAAGAAGGAAATAGAAGCTTTTGAAATGTGGTGCTACAGAAGAATGCTGAAGATAAGATGGGTAGATCACATAACCAATGAGGAGGTATTGAATAGAATTGGAGAGAAGAGAAATGTGTGGCTCAACTTGACCAGAAAAAGGGATCGGTTGGTGAGACATATTCTGAGGCATCAAGAGATCACCAATTTAGCATTGGAGGGCAGCGTGGAGGGTAAAAATCGTAGAGGGAGACCAAGAGATGAATACACTAAACAGATTCAGAGGTATGTAGGTTGCAGTAGGTACTGGGAGATGAAGAAGCTTGCACAGGATAGAGCAGCATGGAGAGCTGCATCAAACCAGACTCTGGACTGAAGACCACAACAACAACAACAACAAAGTCTATGAATATAACTGATAACATATTGCTCTACTAAACACTTCAGGCATATGTCATTTCGAACACTGACTGTCAACAACAAATTATTTCCTAAAAAAATTGACAACTAAACCAGGCACTATTATACGTAGTGATGGTTGTAGCAGTCACCTTACAGTATACACAAGTGTCCTGGAAATATATACACAGATGGAATGTTACACAAGTGCCTGAGACCATCAGCAGATGTGAATCAACAAGATTACTTGTGTTGAATTTGAAGAAATTATGTAAGAATGGCGTACACCATGATAATAATAAAATGTTAAGAGATTTGTGCATATTTGAGGGTGAAGTTAATATGCTATTATGCTTAAAAGCATACATGTGTTTCAATACATTGATTGCATGTAAATGCTTAAAGATGGATAAATAAATAAATAAATAAAAGTATTAAATGATTAATCAAATCAGCATTTAGAAGGTTATAAAACTACAACTATATCTATATGACCACTCTGTGATTCATAATTAAGTGTCTGACAGAGAGTTAATTGAACTACCTTCAAACTATTTTTCCAACATTCCACCCATGAACAGCATATGAGGAAAACATATTCCAAATCTTTCCATGAGAGGTCTTATTTCTTTTATTTTATTATAATAATCATTTCTCCCTGTGAATGTGGATGATAACAAAATATTTTCACATTCAGAGGAAAAGGTTAGAGACTGAAATGGCATCAAAAGATCTTGCTGTAACATAAAATGCCTCTGATTTAATGATTGCCATCTCAAGTTGCATATTATAACTGTGACATTCTCTCCCCTAGTTCATGATAATACAATACTTTGAGCTTTTTCAATGTGATCCATCAATTTTATCTGATACAGATCCCATAGAGCACGGGCAAACTCCAGAAGAGGATGGATGAGGATGGTGTAGGTAGTCTCTTTAGTACACCTGTTGCATCCTCTACATGTGTTGCCAATAAAACAGTCTCTGGTTCACTTTCCCCACAGCATGATGGCAACATACTTAATTCATACTTAACTGGAAGAATGCAGAAAGTTGAAATAAGTGGTTCATGTAATTTTAAAACAACAGCTGATTCCTCAAACTGGGGGGCTATCAAGTACGGGGTCCCACAGGGTTCGGTCTTAGGTCCTTTACTGTTCTTGATATACATTAATGACTTACCATTCCACATTGATGAAGATGCAAAGTTAGTTCTTTTTGCTGATGATACAAGTATAGTAATAACATCCAAAAACCAAGAACTAAGTGATGTAATTGTAAATGATGTTTTTCACAAAATTATTCAGTGGTTCTCAGCAAACGGACTCTCTTTAAATTTTGATAAAACACAGTATATACAGTTCCGTACAGTAAATGGCACAACTCCAGTAATAAATATAGACTTTGAACAGAAGTCTGTAGCTAAGGTAGAATTTTCAAAATTTTTAGGTGTGTCCATTGATGAGAGGTTAAACTGGAAGCAACACATTGATGGTCTGCTGAAACGCCTGTTCAGCTACGTATGCTATTAGGGTTATTGCAAATTTTGGTGATAAGAATCTCAGTAAATTAGCTTACTATGCCTACTTTCATTCACTGCTTTCGTATGGCATCATATTCTGGGGTAATTCATCGTTGAGTAGAAAAATATTCATTGCTCAAAAACATGTAATCAGAATAATTGCTGGAGCCCACCCACGGTCTTCCTGCAGACATCTATTTAAGGATCTAGGGATCCTCACAGTAACCTCACAGTATATATATTCACTTATGAAATTTGTTGCTAATAATCCAGCCCAGTTCAAAGTAATAGCAGTGTGCATAGCTATAACACCAGGAGAAAGGATGATCTTCACTATGCAGGGTTAAATCTGACTTTGGCACAGAAAGGGGTAAGTTATGCTGCCACAAAAGTCTTTGGTCACCTACCAAACAGCATCAAAAGCCTGACAGATAACCAACTAACATTTAAAAATAAGTTAAAAGAATTTCTAGATGACAACTCCTTCTACTCATTGGCTGAATTTTTAGATATAAATTAAGGGGGGGGGGGGAACAACTTAAACATTAGTGTCATGCAATATTTTGTGTAATGTAATATCTTGTACAGACATCTTTTATTAACTGACACGTTCCACATCATTACGAAGTGTCGTATTCATGATCTATGGAACAAGTATTAATCTAATCTAATCTAATCAACAGGCTACTCTAGGTATGATGGACAGAATGTCAGACAGAATGGATCTCATTTCAGGGCATTATTTTAGGAAGTCATAGACTTATCAAAGCAGCTGATTAATACATTCAAGACCTTGGTAATACTGAATGACAAGAGGTGTACCCCCTAACTTGTTCATTGGAGGGATCAGCAGTATGATTGGATGTCATGGCGCAGGAAATCTGCTTTTGAACTAGACTGGTGGGGTACTTATATCCAGTGAAGGCTGAGGCAAGAATGCTGATATATTGCTGTAAAGGGTCTGCATCTGAACAAATATGTTTCCTTTGAATGCCAAGGCTCTATGGGAGGTAATGTTTGACATGGATAGAATGGCACTGTCAAAATGAAAACACTATTGTCTGTTAGTACGTGTACTGTGAACTGAAGCGTGCAGCTGACCCTTGGCATAGGATTTGGAATAGAACCACATAAGATTTAACTGGGAGAGTATATTTATAGATTCCAAAAATTTTACCAGGTCAGCCTCACCATGAGTCTATATGGCAAATATGTCATCAATCTATCTAAACCAAACCAGGGGCTGAAGGCTTATGGATCCCAGGGAAGCCACATCCAAGTGACCCATGAAAGGGTTGGCATAGGAAGGAGCCACCCTGTTTCCCATGGCCATGACCCTGATCTCTTTGTGCATCTGTTCCTCAAAGGTGAAGTAGTTGTTGGTAAGTATATAGTTGATTGAAGTGAGCAAGAAGGACATCACAGGGGTGGAATCAGCTGGGTGTTGACACAGAAAATGTTCCTCAGCAGACAGATCATGTAAATGGGTAATGATAAAATAAAGGGAGGTGGCATCAATGGTGACAAGCAAAAAGAATAGTGGGAATGGGCCCCCTGACCCAGGGTTCTGTGTGACTTTTTTGAACCATCCCCATTTCCTACACCTCATCAGTTGTTTTTCATCACCACACTTCCTTTCCCTTCAACCTTTCTGCTAGAAAAAGGAGACACTGGCTCCAAAAGCTTGCAGATTTTCCTTTCGTTATATGTGTGTTCCCCTGCCACCACGTAGTGAGCAGATTTTTTTATCTATCCAATTATATTATAAGTATTTTGTTGAATTGACACCTTTTATATTTGTGCGATTTATTGTGTAATCAACATTTAACAGATTCCTTTTAGTACTCAGGTGGATGACATCACACTATACATTGTTTAGAGTCAATTGCCAGATATCTTGTCTAATGTTCTAAAGCATTTTGTAACTGGTTTCAATCTTCTGATGACTTTACTAAACAATGAATGACAGCATCATGTGCAAAAAATATAAGACGGCTGCTCAGATTGTCTCCTCAATCATTTACATTGATTAGGAACAGCAGAGGGCCTATAACACTTCTTTGGGGAATGCCAAGTATCACTTCTGTTTTACTCAATGTCTTTCCACCAATTAGTAGGAACTGTGATATTTCTGTCAGGAAATCACACACCCAATTATCCAGCTGAGACAATACTTCATTGGCACACAATTTGATTAGAAGATGCTGGTGAAGGATGATGCTAAAAGCCCTCTGCAAATCTAGAAATATGGAATACATTTGACATCCCCTGTTGATAGCACACTTTACTTCATGTGAATAAAAGGCTAGTTCGGTTTAACAAAAATGATATTTTCTGAATCTGTGCTATTTGTCAATAGATCATTTTCTTTGAGGTAATTTACGATGTCTGAACACAGTATATGCTCCAAAATCCAACTGCAAATCAATGTAAGTAATATGAGTCTGTAATTAAGCAGATTACTCCTATTTCCTTTATGGACTACTGGTGTGATCTATGCAACTTACCAATCTATAGATACGGATCTTTCATCAAGAAGGCTATTGTACATGGTTGCTAAGTATGGAACAACTGTGTCAGCATATACTGAAAGGAACCTAGTTGGTATACAATCTGGATGAGAGGATTTGCCTTTATTAAGAGATTTAAGCTGCTTTGTTACACTGAGGACATCAACTCTGAAGTTACTCACATTGACTGCCAATCTTGATTCAAATTCAGTAGTATTTACTTTATTTTACTTGGTGAGGAAATTTCAAACAACAGTGTTTAGTAACACCACTTAAGTGGCACTGTCATCGGTAACATTACCATTGCTACTGCGCAGTGATGGTATTGATTGTGTCTTCCCTTTGGTGTACTTCACATAAAACCAGAATCTCTTTGGATTCTTTGCCAGATTTTCAGATGGAGCTTCATTGTGGAAACTATTAAAAGCATCTCATATTGAATTGTGCACTAAATTTTGAGCTTGAGTAAAACATTGACAAGCTTGGGGATATTGCTTTCTTTTGAATTTGGCATGCTTCTGCAACAGTGTTCTGACCTGTTTTGTGTACCATGGCAGACCAGAACCATTTCATATTAATTTATTTGTTACATATCTCCCTATTTGCTCAGGATTATCTGTTGCTAAGAGGTCAGGTATGTTTTCAAAAACCATTCACACTTTGAGTGGGCTGCTGAACTAAGTGCTCAAAATAATCTTTGGAGAAAACATTCAGTATGATTTCAGACAGCATTTTACACCACCACCAATTTTAAACATATATTTTCACCAACATATCAAGGATGGATTGAAGTCACTGCCAACTGTAATTTTATGAGTGGGATACCTATTTGAAATGAGACTGAAGTTTTCTTTGAAACATTCAGCAACTGTATGGCCTGAATTGGGGGATTGATAAAACGAACCACTTATTAATTTATTCTGATTGTCAGCTGTAACCTCTAACCCACCCTAACTCACAGGAACTATCCTCTTCAATCTCATTACAAGGTAAACTACTCCTAATACCAATAAATATGCCTCCAAAGATGGTAATGAATCTGTTTTTTCTGAACTCCATTGGGACCTTTGTAAAAATTTCAGCCGAACTTATCCCTGGCTTTAGCCAGCTTTCAGTAGCTATAACAGTTTCAACTTAAGTGTTTTTTATTAGCACTTGGAGCTCAAGTTCTTTCCCAAAACAGCTATGACAATTTACAACTAAAATACAGTCAGAGCCTCTGATTCAGATGCTCCACACAGCTACAAGTCCGTATCATGGGCCATGGGATTGCATTATAATCTATCCCATTTATATTGAATGAAGGATGAGACATTATGTAACAATATGTTAACAGTCCTTTTTCATGGCCTTATCATTTACCTTTGATACCGTCCTGTCTCCGAGTCTTGTTTGGATACTGGGAGTAGTCTGTGTTTTCTGAGAGTTGGTTACCAGCTATCTGCTCAACCCACTTCTAGGAGGACCAGGATTTTCCTTCGGGGTTATCTCCCTTAGCCGATATATTCTGGTTATTTAAAGGTGCCAGAAATAAGTTCACCTTTCATCATTTTCCATTGGCTTTGTAGTCTGTATTCATTATGTGTCATACATTGCCTAGAGATCTCACAACTCATGCCTTCTCGGATGCGTGAGTAGGGTCTGTTGGCAGAGCTGCATCAAAATCCTTGAGGTCTTTTTGATTTCTCAAATTTCAGTGGGCATTTCCCAGAGTTTTGTTTCTGCAAAGAGGTATTGGTAGCCTGAGCAGACTCCGAGGCCCTTTGCCAACCTTTGATTGTTGGAGAATAGAAAAGAGAAATGAACAACACCCTCAGGCCTCGAAACCTAATACCACTGGGGTTGAAAGAGTAAGAGTTGGCCAAGGGAGGCTGATAGGGAAGAAAACAGAAGAAGCCTGACACAAGTAAGTGGAAGTAATGTCAGACTAAGCTAATGGCCGATGTGGCTGCCACCCACATACTCCCAAGACAGGAATGATGCTACACCGACTGCTATATCTCTTCAACAAATGTTGGAAGAAGAATATTCCCAAAGACTGGAAAACAGCTAGAGTGATATCAATTTTTAAAAAAGGAGATAAAAGCCTATGCAGTAATTACAGAGGAATAAGTTTACTGGACTCATTGTACAAGGTGTATGCTAAGATTATAAACACAAGACTTAAAAACATAGCAGAGGCAGTTCTGCATGAGGAACAAATGGGTTTTAGGAAAGGATGCTCCACAATAGATGCAGTTTTTATTCTACAGCAAATAATAGAAAAACAGAGAGAGAATAATAAAGAAACACACACTGCTTTTATTGACTTTAAAAAAAGCTTTTAACAATGTCAATAGACAGTACTTTGGGAAATAATGATGAATCGCGGATATCCAAAGCATGTACTAAATGTGATAAAAAGTTTATATCAAGACACAAATATCACTCAAGGTCTCAATGGTAAAACAACTAATGAGATACCAACTAACAAAGGGGTACAACAAGACTACTGCATCTCTCCAACTTTGTTCAACATCTACATTAATGAAATAATACATATATGGAAATCAGAATTTCAGAAAGGCATCTACCTAGACAGGAGTAGTCTTTTAAATAATTTACTATATGTTGATGATGCAGTGATCCTAGCAGACAAGGAAGATGACCTGAATCTACTTGCTAGAACAAATAAGTGCAAAATTTAACATGGAAATTTCAAAAGATGACACTAAGACAATGACCTTCATGGGGAAGGAACCAATCAGAACCAAAATAGTGATAGATCAGAAGATTTTAGAGTAAGTAAACCATTTCAAATACCTCAGATGTGAAATGACTTATGTCTACATCATAGATACTGAAATTAAGCTTAGTAAATTCAGCCAGGTATCCAAAACAATTCACAGAAACCTAAAAAACAAAACCAGGAAAGACACTCAAATTAAATTTAACAAAACAATTCCCACACTGCTCTATGGAAGTGAGAGCTGGATGATTACCCAGAAGCAAGAAAGTCAGATTCACGCACAAGAAATGAAATTCCTTAGAGGTGTTAAAGGTTGCACAGGAGAACACAGGCTAAGAAATCAAGATGTTAGAGATGAACTGCAAATCTTTAGCCTCAATGATAAAATTTGAGATTACAGATGCAAATGGAATGAATGTCTACAAAGAATGGACAGTGAGAGACTTCCCTTAAAGGCAAGAAATTATAAGTGTCATTGGAGAAGAGACCGACAGGGATGGGTACCGTAACAGGCAATTCCTGCCTAATACCTGAAGAGAAGATGAAGATGATGATGTTAACAATGGTTCAAATGGCTCTGAGCACTATGGGACTTAACAGCTGAGGTCATCAGTCCCCTAGAACTTAGAACTACTTAAACCTAACTAACCTAAGGACATCACACACATCCATGCCCGAGGCAGGATTCGAACCTGCGACCGTAGTGGTCGCGCGGCTCCAGACTGTAGCGCCTAGAACCGCTCGGCCACTCCGGCTAGCTGATGTTAACAGTCTATCAGGTAACTCTCACAGGCACATTATGCAAACTATACATACACACAGGAAGTAGTAATTAATTATCAAGCCTCTCACCATACAAAGCATCTTTATATTCATGCTGCCGCAAATTAAGACGCAAGTAACAGTGTGCTCACAAAGATCAAGAGTTATTAATCCACATACAATACACACAAACAATGAAACAGTACAGTGAACAGTAGAACACATCTGGGGACAAGCACCTGCAACACTGTCCTTATATAGGGAAGAGCTCCAGGAGATGGCATAGCAGTTGCTGCGCCATATGCACGAGTTGTTGGAGCCTCTGGTGGCAGGCCTACACAGATGCCAATAGCAGAACCTTTGAATGTAGAGTGCTGGCAGCCATACCTGTGGTGTGTATCCAAGTATAAATTATAGGGTTGTAGCATCCCTCGTCCCTTGGGGAAAGGCTGCTCCTCCAATGTGGGCATCGGGATGACTGTTGACACATCCATGGCATCTATGGTAGGTGGCACAGGTGATGATGGCAGTAGGAGGATTCTGGGCAGAATCTGGTGAGTGGGCTGGAGATGGCACAGCCTTGGACAAGAAGAGAAGATGGGATGGTGATGCTGAGGGCGAGGGCACCAGATGCTTGAGCAGAGGCTTTAGGGATGTCAGTGTTAAGGGCTGCAACAGTGCCAGCCATTGGAAGTGCAAATGTCAACAGAGCCTCAAAGGAAGAGCTGGCAGCAAGTGTCAAGGCACCAGACCGCAGAGGAGGGCAGGAGGCTGTGACACCTACAAGAAGGGCAGGTTTGCCCTGCAGCAGAGGTATCTTGCAAGACCTGGACAGATGGTGAGGGAGGAGGTGGAGATGTCAGTAGCATGCCTGTGGACATCACTGTGGCATGAAGATACAGCTGATAATGATGGTACACCACCCGTCTGTCACTGGGGTACACCATACAGAAGTGGCGGCTGGGGAAGCCATGGACCATGGCAGAAATCCACTTTGTTGGAAGCCAAACCCTCATGCCCAGACCATGGGGCTTGGAGTGAACAACAATGAGGACCGCGTTGATGGACATAGGTGCAGCAGCATGAGCAGGAGGGGGAGGGTGTGGGGTTGGTGACCACAGAACATCCCAGCTGACTTCTATCTCCCGCTGGTGTAAATCCGTAGGAACTCAAGAAACGCGTTAAGGCATTGTCGGTGGAAGAGTCCATGATGTACTTCTCCAATGGAACCTTGAACATGCAGATGAGATGTTCCACTTCAACATTAGCTTGAAGATGGATAGGAGGAGCAGTCATGTGGCAAATGTCTTATGGGTGCAGAAATTGTAGAAGATCTGAGGCACAAATTGCAGACCACTATCTATCACAAGTGTATACGGCAATCCTTCAATACAGAAAAGTGTGGAACCATAGCCACAGCTAGTGTCAAAGGCCAACTCACACATATGGAAATTTAGAGAGGGTGCTGAGAACCAACAACAACCAATAAGAAGTATGGAAATGTCCCACAAAATCAACATGGACGCATTCCCACAGATATTGCAGTGCAGGCCACATAGAGAATAATGCACAGGATGTTGCCTGTTGTTTAGCATACTGACAGCAGCTGTGACAAGGTACTTGATGTCACCATTGATGCTGGGCCAAAAACCATGCCAATGACTTGGTACACAAGACCCCCCAGTATCCCTGATGTAAGAGTTGAAGCACATCCCGTCAAGGCATGCCTGGGATCACAATGCTGGGTGACAGCCCACCTGCAGTTAAGAGAACAATACCCTCAAACACTGAAAGGTAGTGATGGAGCGCAAAATAGTTATGTAAAGAATCAGAAACCCTGACCAGAATCCTGCCCAGCCAACCATGCTGAACAGGTGAGAACAACTTGGTACAAAACTAGATCAGCAGCAACAGGAGCTGCAATCCAAGAGCCTGTAATAGGAAACCATTTCATTGTACATTGCGCCTCAGCATCTAAGTGAAAGCAAAGGAGGTCATCCTGACCAAAAGTAGGATCCAGCCCCATCAGAAGCTGGGACAGTACAACAGCATTGGTAAGCCATGCAGTAGACCGAAAACATATTTCATAGCTGTAGCCAGACAGAAACAAGGCCCAACAATGGAGACGATGTCTTGTTGGGCAATGAGGCAGAAGGATTAATCAGTGAAACCAAAGGCTTGTGGTATGTAATGAGAAGATAGGACTTAGACCCATACAAGAATACATGAATCTTTTGAGGGTGTACACAGCTGAAGCACTGCCTTTTCCAATTGAGAATAGTGCTGCTGAGTAGAGTTAAGCATTTTTTTATCCATAAGCTATGAAACACTCGGAACATTCCTCCTAGGGATGTGCAAGAATGGCCCCAACACTAACTGGAGGCATCTTTAGGCAAGACCAGGTGGTGGACAGGATGGAAGATAGCCACACAAGGAGCAGAATGTAATTTAGATTTCAAAAGTGTGAATGCATACCCACATGCTAGTGTTCACTGAAAATTAATGTCCTTGTGGAGGATGGACTAAGATGGCCACAGCCAGAATGAATTTGTGATAGTAGGCAATTTTCCCTAGAAATGCTTGGAGTTCTTTGACATTTGTAGGGTGAGGCACTGCTGTGGCAGCTGCAATATGATGATGCAAAGGTGGCAAACCCCAAATACACAAATGACAGCAAAAGAAAGTGGGTCTTGGCAAATCTGTGCTTCAATTCAGCAGTACAGAAGACCATGAACAATGAGCATTAGTTGCGTAACTGTTCATCCATGAATGCACCCTTCATGCAAATGTCATTGAGATAGTTACTGCACCCTGAAAAGGGCACTTCATCTGTTCCAGAAAATGCTGAAAATTGCTGGGGCTCTAGCCACAACAATCGGGAGGTGCCAGTATTGCTACAACCTGAAGGGCATGTTAATCACAAGGAGCCATTCTGGATTCTCATCCAATGTAACATGAAAATAGACTTCAGATAAATCATTTTAGAAAAAAATTGGCCAATAACTTGTAAGGGTAGATTGAGCATTAACAAACACTTTAAAGTCACAACAGAGCTAAAGCTGTCTATTCAGTTTTTTAACAATCATGAGGTGGGTAGACCACTCACTTGAGATAATAGGCTGGATGACTGCCATGACCTCAGTCTGTCCAACTTGGATATCACTTGATCATGCAAAGCCACCAGAATAGGGCATGCACAGAAGAAACGTGGCCGTGGCATAGGTTTCAGAGTAATGTGGGCCATAAAATTAGTGGCATGACCTAACCCATCCAAAAAAATATAAGAGAACTCAGAATGTAAAGAATATAACTGCTGGTAAGGAGACCTGGTCAGAAAAAAGTGCTCTGCATCTGCAACACGAAAACCAAAAGCACTGAAAGCATCCAGACCAGATGAACTGTCGGTGTCAGTATCATCCTGAAGCAAAACAAGCGCTGTATCATGTGTGAGATACAAAGGCGAGCGAGTGTGCTGGGACTTACCCCAGTTCACTGTTAGTAGTGCCACTTCACCTTAATGTATCTGCACTAAATAATAAAGCTAGCAAGCCAGAATTTGGTCAAAGTGTGCCTATGGAGCTCATAAATAATTGGTGCAAGTTTCAAAGCTAAAAAACGAAAATTACAACCAGAATCCACGTTTTTAAGAAAAATGGAAGGCACTAAAAACTGGACTTACAAACGTAAAAATTTGTTTTATGCTTCAGTTCACCCTTAAAATCGTAACTAAGAGACCACATTAAGCTATCTCTTACAGTTTTTGAGTAATTAAGTGAAAACCAGTTTTGTAACTAAAATATACCCAATTGTAGTAGATTAAGTACCTGTTTAATAGAATTTTGGTTACAGCAAATGATAAAACTTACTAAAAAATAGAGCTATACCAAATTTTAGAACTTCAATAACAATAAAATTCAATACAAGTTCTAGTAAAGGTATGATTCAGAGGTAACGATCTCCCATTAGTTCCACTATAAAAATTCTAGAAGGCAAAGTTTTTATTAAAGTGAGCTGAAACTTTTTCTGTGCTTCCAAACAACTTACTTAAACACATGTAAAAATTAAGAAGATACTGAATTAATTCATAACTTTGTTCTTAAAGCTTACATGTCCGACAAAGTGGTCATCCACAGGCTGCTGCTGTACACAAAAGGCAGATAACAGCAGATGTTCTCTCGGCCGTCTGCTGCAGCACATATATAAATACAGCTCAAGAGGCAGGTGAGAGATTAACTTTGCACTCAGCCACTGTAAGATCCACGTCTGTTATATGTTGGATCACGCTCTGCCTCGGATGATGTCAGAGTCGGACTGTGACAAATCGCGAATGTGCGGTAAAAATGGATAGAGAACTCGCAAGGACTGTGTACCATCCTGGATCACTTAGGATTCATTAAAGTAACTGTTAGTGTGCCATCTGTGATAATTACAAATCTGCTTGGCAAGTGGTGACTATTATTTCCACTTTTATGGTGCGCATTTATTTCAAACATTCATTTGAATGTTAGGAACATACCATAGAGGTCATCTCTGAACTGCTAGTTATGGTATTTATGATAGAAATATATACAGTCAATGAAACATAGTGAATTTTAAAGTGTTGTACGTGAGAGACTTTACTCAATATATGTACAAACTAGAACTTTATACCTTCATTTAAAAACATAATCCTGATCCCGCTAAGTAGCAGGAGAATAGAAACATTTCTTTCAGTGGGTTGGACCAGAATGTGAATGTGCAGACTGGAAACTAAGGTTAGTATGTTTTCCTTTGCTTTCTGGCTGACCACAAAATTAGTTGCCAGGCTCGCGTGAGAAAGACAGCGAACAAACAATTGTCTTATTTAACCCCCTACCCCACAATCCACTACCAAAGAAGTCAAGGAACTAACCACTGATCTATACATAATGGGAACTGTAAATTACCCCATAATTGGAATATGTTGCTTGTTGTAATTCACCAACCATTGAGTAACAGGAGACAACGCCAGAGACCACATAAATTTGTAAGTTCAGCAAAGTAACAGCTGCACCTAGGTCCACTTGTAGCCAGAGCACTTTGTCCATCACTCACACCTCAATAAACAGTTTGATAGTATGCATAAGAACTGGAGACACACAATTAATGTCCACGTCCATACCTGCAGGAGAAGGCTGGTAACAACAGACAGATGGTATATGTCCTTTTTTTCTTGTAGTTGTTGCAGGTTGCCCAGAGCTTAGGGCATGTGGCCCTGTCATGTTGAATGAGACAGTGTGAGAGTGCTGAGTGCTACCACTGCTGAGATTGTTGTGGTTGCTATTGTTGTTTGGCACGTCACTGCCCAGTGTGCCAAGGAAGCCACATTTGTACTACCGCCGCATCATCCTCGCCCTGAGTACTAAATGATATCCAATGACGAGGAACAGGAGCCACTGCAGCAGTATCACATCAAGCCTCACTCTGATCATCAGCAGCATGAAACACATAGAAGGATTGGGCAATACTTAACATTTCACCCAAAGACAGATTTTTGCACTGTAGTGAGTGTTGACACACCTCTTTGTCAGGTACCAACCAAATGATGGCATCGCAGACCATAGAATCAGCACTGGAATCATGATGGGCATCAGTGACAAATCTGCATTTGCAACCAAGGCCAAGGAGCTTGACCACCCAAGATCAGTATGACCGAAATGGCTGTTTACAACACTGATAGAACTCAACACATGCTGCAGTGATATGCATGTATTTACAGTGATAATTATACAACAACCTACACATTTCACTAAAACAAAGGTAACACTGATTCCTGGAGAAGATCTAACTGGCACAACAACGGCTAAACCTGAGGGGGGAATCCAAGATAGAAAAAAGCCAAATGCATCTTAGCATCAGTGACACCAAAAGTGAGGAAGTATTGTTGAAGCTGCTTCTCATAAGTTTCCCAGTCTTCAGTCACATCATTGTAAGGGGGGAATGACAGCAGATATGCTGACAGTGTGGGAGCCTGCATAGTCAGTGTGGCTGACTAGTTTGTGATGGCAACTGTAAGAGCCTGCTGTTACTTGAGCAGAGATTTGAGCATTGCCTCCATAGACACGAGAACTGATGGAACAATCTCATAGACTTAGCATATGGAAATGACCCCACTCATTGCCAATTATGTGATAATGTAAGATACAAGTAATATTGTGGCCACAAAGAACAAATGCCAATGACAGAATGTTTGAATGTAGTACACTGACTGACTTTCCCATGACCCGTATCCAAGTATGATGTACAGAGCTATATCAGGTGACAAATACTTTCTGCACTTAATGAAGTTATATCCAGGTTGAATGATTAAATAAATTGATTAAAATACCATATATAGTAAAACCACATATTTATGCTCCAGCACTTAATGTTTTCCCACCTTTTATGTTCATTTTAGTTGGTCACAACAGAAGTCCTATGCTCTCCGCACAATGGTTTCCCATCATTAACAATTAATTCTGTGTTACAATATTGCCCACATTTCAAGTTTTGTCTGAAGCCATCATGACTTTTTTCATTATTTTCACACAGATTTCTGCAATAAGAGAATCATATTCTTGCTCAAAGTTAGCCTTAGAACAAAGCAGAAAACACAAACTATACACAAAACTACTGATCACATAATGTAGTGTTGGTGTGGTAAGATTTTCATTGTTGGCATGTGGAGTCATGACTGCCTGTATTTTAGGTTTCCAGTGTTTGTAAGGGTGGGAAAGTATGATGAGTCATTGCTTTAATGAAAATAATGATCTGAATATCATGACTCTAGTAGCAACCTTCCTTCTGCTCATTGTGGTGTATTACAACAGCTTTAATTTAATTTAATGTTCATGTTCATTTGCACAAACAAATGCAGCTTTTGAAGATGACTGTCTCTATAATGAGCTTTCACAAATAACCATTATTTCCACATGAAACACTTTAATTAAAGCTTTTGGCCATAAGGCCTTTGTCAGCAGTACACACACATACACACACGTGCGCACACACACACACTCACATAAACGCAACTTGCACACACATCTGCAGTCTCAGAGAGCTGAAACCACACTGCGAACAGCAGCACCAGTGCATGATGGAAGTGGCGACTGGGTGGGGGTAAGGAGGAGGCTGTGGCGGGGAGGGATAACGATAGTATGGTGGGAGTGACAGACAGTGAAGTATTGCAGTTTAGACAAAGGGCGGGAGAGAAGGTGCATAGGGAGAGGGGATAAGTAGCGGAAAGGAGAGAAATAAAAAGAAATTAAAAGACTGGGTGTGGTGGTGAAATGACGGCTGTTTAGTGCTGGAATGGGAACAGGGAAGAGGCTGGATGGGTGAGGACAATGACTAACAAAGGTTGAGGCCAGGAGGGTTACAGGAACGTAGGATGTATTGCAGAGAAAGTTCCCAACTGCGCAATTCAGAAAAGCTGGTGTTGGTGGGAAGGATGCATATGGCACAGGCTCTGAAACAGTCATTGAGATTAGGGGTATCATGTTTGGAAGCATGTTCAGCAACAGGGTGGTCTACTTGTTTTTTGGCCACAGTTTGTGGTGGCCATTCATACAGACAGATAGCTTGTTGGTTGTCATGCCTAAATAGATTGCAGCACAAAGGTTGCAGCTTAGCTTGTAAATCACATGACTGGTTTCACAGGTAGCCCTGCCTTTGATGGGATTGGTGACGTTAGTGACCCGACTGGAGTTGGTGGTGGTAGGAGGATGTATGGGACAGGTCTTGCATCTAGGTCTATTACAGGGGTATGAGCCATGAGGTAAGAGATTGGGAGCAGGGGTTGTGTAAGGACGGATGAGTATATTGTGTAGGTTCAGTGGACAGTGGAATACCATGGTAGGAGGGGTGGGAAGGATAGTGGGCAGGACATTTCTCATTTCAGGACACGATAAGAGGTAATCGAATCCCTGGCAGAGAATGTAATTCAGTTGCTCCAGTCCCGGATGGTACTGAGTTACGAGGGGAATGCTCCACTGTGGCCGGACTGTGGGAGGTGGTGGGAGACTGGGAAGATAAGGCACAGAACATTTGTTTTTGTACAAGGATGGGAGGATAATTACAGTCAGTGAAGGCTTCAGTGAAACACTTGGTATATTTTGAGAGGGACTGCTCATCACTGCAGATGCGATGACCTTGGATGGCTAGGCTGTACAGAAGGGACTTCTTGGTATGGAATGGGTGGCAGCTGTTGAAGTGGAGGTATTGCTGGTGGTTAGTAGGTTTGATATGAATGGAGGTACTGATGTAGCCATCTCTGAGGTGAAGGTCAACATCGAGGAAAGTGGCTTGCTGGGTTGAGTAGGACCAGGTTCTGGAGGAATGTGATTAAGGTGTCCTCGTCTTCATTCCAGATAGCAAAGATGTCATCGATGAATCTGAAACCCAACCACCCCTTGGGGGCCGTTTACTGTGCCCCCACTGAGAGAATCTCTGCTCTCATAGACCAACACCTTCAGCCTATTACCCGGAACCTATCCTCCTATATAAAAGATACCAACCATTTCCTCGACCGACTCTCCACAGTTCCTGTCCCTTTACCACACAGTGCCCTGCTCATCACTATTTATGCCACCTCCCTGTACACTAACATTTCTAATGCCCGTGGCCTCACTGCTATCGAACACTACCATTCCAGATGACCTATGGAATCCAAACCAACAACCTCCTTCCTAGTCACCATGACCAACTATATCCTCACCCACAATTACTTCTCCTTTGAAGGCATTACCTACAAACAAATCCGCAGTACGGCTATGGGCACCCGCATGGCACCATCCTGTTCTAACCTATTCATGGGCCATCTAGAGGAATCCTTCCTAAAAACCTATAATCCTAAACCCCTCACATGTTTCAGATTCACTGATGACATCTTTGCTATCTGGATTGAAGGCGAGGACACCTTAATCACGTTCCTCCAGAACCTCAACAACTTCTCCCCGATTTGCTTCACATTGTCCTACTCAACCCAACAAGCCACCTTCCTAGATGTTGACCTTCACCTCAGAGATGGCTACATCAGTACCTCCATCCACATCAAACCTACTAACCACCAGCAATACCTCCACTTCGACAGCTGCCACCCGTTCCATACCAAGAATTCCCTTCTGTACAGCCTAGCCATCCGAGGTCGTCGCATTTGCAGTGATGAGCAGTCCCTCTCAAAATATACCAAGGGTCCCACTGAAGTCTTCACTTACCGTAATTATCCTCCCATTGTTGTACAAAAACAAATCTCCTGTGCCTTATCTTCCCAGCCTCCCACCACCTACCAAAGTCCCACAGTCCAGCCACAAAGGAGCATTCCCCTCGTAACTCAGTGCCATCTGGGACTGGAGCAACTGAATTACATTCTCCGCCAGGGTTTCAATTACCTCTCATCATGCCCTGAAATGAGAAATGTCCTGCCCACTATCCTTCCCACCCCTCCTACCGTGGTATTCCACCATCCACCGAACCTACACAATATACTCGTTCATCTTTACACGACCTCTGCTGCCAATCCCTTACCTCATGGCTCATACCCCTGTAATAGACCTAGATGCAAGACCTGTCCCATACATCCTCCTACCAGCACCTACTCCAGTCCAGTCACTGACATCACCAATCCCATCAAAGGCAGGGCTACCTGTGAAACCAGTCATGTGATTTACAAGCTAAGCTGCAACCTCTGTGCTGCATTCTATGTAGGCCTGACATCCAACAAGCTGTCTGTCCGCATGAACGGTCACCGACAAACAGTGGCCAATAAACAAATAGATCACTCTGTTGCTGAACATGCTGCCAAACGTGATATCCCACATCTCAATGACTGCTTCACAGCCTGTGCCATATGGATCCTTCCCACCAACACCAGCTTTTCTGAATTGTGCAGTTGGGAACTTTCCCTGCAATACATCCTACATTCCCGTAACCCTCCTGGCCTCAACCTTCGTTAGTCACTGTCCTCACTTGCCCAGCCTCTTCCCTATTCCCATTCCAGCATTACACTGCCGTCATTTCACTGTCACACCCAGTATTTTTATTTCTTTAATTCTCTCCTTTCCACTACTTACCCCCTCCCCCCTCTACACCTTCTCTCCTGCACTCCATCTAAACTGCAACACTTCACTGTCTGCCACTCCCACCATACTATCCCTCTCTCCTCCTCCTTACCACCACCCAGTCACCACTCCCATCATGCACTGGTGCTCCTGTTTGCTGTGTGGTTTCAGCTCTCTGAGACTGCAGATGTGTGTGCAATTTGCGTTTACGTGAGTGTGTGTGTGTGCGTGTGTGTATGTGTGTCTACTGCTGACCAAGGCCTTATGCTCGAAAGCTTTAATTGTGTGAATATTTTTGTTGTGCCTATCGCGACTCAGCATCTCCGCTATATGGTGAGTAGCAACTTTCCTTCTCTGGTATTGATACATTCCATCCTGGATTTTCCATTGTTTGAAACACATTAATCCATAATAGGCATGCAGTCTTAGGTTGGTATGACCTGATGTCAGATGTAAACATTCCTCCTCAAGATGCTCCATAATATGATGACAATTTCTGCCTTCCTCCTCACCCTGGATGTCCCTGTGCCAAGTGACCTCCTTGTCAGCAACAAGCTGTAGATTTCATGCCAATTGTTCTATGTTTATGAAGACTGATATTATATTAAAAGTTTTATTTACTATATTTTTATAATGATTATCAATAATAAGGCTCACATTAGAACACAAATATCTCTTTAATGTGGTTTCACAAAAGACCTTTGCATCAGTTATTTATTGAAACCACAGGACATGATCAGAACGAAGAAAGAAACCTGTGTGTGAATTTGTGCGTGTCAACACTAAACCACTGCCTTTGTGATTATCACAAAGACAGCGGCTGAGTGCTAACACACCTAAACACACGTTTCTTTCTTAGTTCTGATCATGCCCAATGGTTTCAATAAAGCACTGATGCAAAGGTCTTTTGTGAAACCACATTAAAAAGATATTTGTGTTGTATTGTATTGTATTGTATTGTATTTATTGGTCCAGTAAATCTTACATGTACAGTACAGCACATCAGATATTGGACAGGTCAAAGTATATCTTACAATTAAAACACTTTAGAAACTAGAAAATGATGTTCACAAAATTTTACAGCACTTCATATACTGGGCAAGTCAATGTGTAAGTTATAATTAAACCACATTAGAAACTTGAAGTTTGCAACTGAATACATGTATAAGAGAATATTAACGATTAAAGTATTTGCATGATCCTCACTTAAGCTCTAAGGATTTTTGAGGAACTCTTCTACACTATGAACTGACATGTACACTAGAGAATTACATTCACAGAATTTTACTTCATATACTGGGCAAGTCGGTATACAACGTATACTTGAACCCCATTAGAAACTTGAGAATTACATCTGAATGTATTTATAGGCCAATATTAATGGTTACAGTATTTGCATAATCATCACTTAGACTCTCGAGGGTTTTGGAGGAACTCTTCCACACTATAAAAGCAATGTGTCAACAGATATTCTTTTAATGCTGCTTTAAAATTTTTTACATCATTCTTTACTTTAATTTCTCTTGGCAATTTATTGTAGATAATTTTTCCATGGTGTAATGTTCCTTTTTGGCACAAACTGGTTTTTGTATGGAGTACATGAAAGTCAGTTTTCTGTCTTGTATTATGATGATGAACATTTTCATTTTTGGGGAGGATACTAGGATTTGTTATTGTATATTTCTTTATAAACATTGCATTTTCAAATAGGAAAATACATGGAAGGGGAAGAATCCCCATCCTTTTAAATAATGGTCTACATGGTTTGTTCCTTTTTATTCCAGCCATTATTCTCACTATTCTTTTTTGCATCCTGAAGAGTTTTAGGCAGGATGACGAGTTACCCCAAAAAGTGATCCCATATTTTAGGACAGAATGTATATTAGAATAGTAAACTGTCATTAGACAGTCCTTATGACAGCAGTTTTCTAGC
This sequence comes from Schistocerca nitens, assembly GCF_023898315.1. Classification (NCBI taxonomy): domain Eukaryota; kingdom Metazoa; phylum Arthropoda; class Insecta; order Orthoptera; family Acrididae; genus Schistocerca; species Schistocerca nitens. Next base: position 373,118,604 of record NC_064614.1, on the reverse strand, counting down.
ACTCTCATTAAATAACACATGGTACTTAGCTTCTTTAATATGTTGTCAATGTGAGTTTCCCATCTAAGATTATCCTGTAGCCAGATCCCCAGAAATTTTGTATTTGGCACACTTGCAATATCCGTGTCTGACATCTGAATTCTTATATCCTCTTCAATGTTTCTCTTGACATTATGAAAATTTAATGCTACTGTTTTGCTTTTATTTATTATTAGTTTGTTTTGGTTGAACCAGTTTACAACATTTGTTAATGCCTCAGACAGTCTTGTCTGTAGTATCTCTGCAGTCTTCCCGCTGACTAATATGCTTGTGTCATCTGCAAACTGGATAGTGCTATGGTACTGGTTGGTTGATGTTAGGTCATTTATATATATCAAAAATAGGATGGGGCCCAGTACCGAGCCCTGCGGTACTCCATATTTTACTGCTTTATAATCAGAATAGTGTCTTGTTAATTTATTTTCTTTGTGAAAATGTATTTCTACTACTTGCTTACGGTCAGTAAGATATGATCTAAGCCAGCTGTTAGGCATACCTCTGATACCAATTCTTTCAAGCTTCTGCAGCAATAGAGTGTGGTCTATGATGTCAAAAGCCTTAGACAGATCGAGGCATATGCCAGTTACTTTTTGTCCACTATCAATTTTTTCGAGTACTTCACCCAGAAATTCATATATTGCTGTTTCTGTTGATCGGCCTTTCCGGAAGCCATGTTGGGTTGTGGATAATATTTTGCACTTTTCTAGAAAATCTAGCAACCTCTTATGAAAAATTTTTTCTAGTATTTTCGAAAATGTAGATAGTAAGGCAATAGGTCTATAATTGGCTATGTCTTCTTTCTTACCCTTTTTGAACAGTGGTTTTAGTTTCACTGTCTTTAAGCAGGAAGGAAAGACTCCATTTGTTAATGAACTGTTGAAAATGTGGGCTAATGGTATTGCAATGAGGTCCCCCACATTTTTAATGACATAATCTGGAATCTCATCCACACCTGTTGAAAATTTTGTTTTTAACTCTCTTATTGATAGTATAATTTCCTTAGGGTTGGTTGGAGTAAGAAATAGGGAGTTGCAGTTTCTATTTTGATTGGATGGTGTTGTAGCAGGATTTTTATTTGAAGATTTTATGTCAGATAGTAATTTTTCACTAATATTTGCAAAGTATGTATTAAAAGCATTGGCTACTTCTTCTGGATTTGTAATTTTTTTGCCATCTTGGATTACCTGGAGATTTACATTTTGGGAGGTCTCGTTTCCTATTTGTTCTCTGACTATCTTCCACATGGCTTTCATTTTGTTCCTGGCCATTTTTATATGGTGATCATTTGTTGTTTTTCTAATGTGAGACTTATTATTGATAATCATTATAAAAATACAGTAAATAAAACTTTTAATATAATATCAGTTAAAACACTAAAGTTGCAGTCTTCATAAACAGAGAACAATTGGCATGAAATCTACAGCTTATTTTGTTGCCTATGCTTTCCTTTACTTGACACTTCCTTATATTTTATGCATTTTTGTGTCAGTCCATTGAAAAATGTAAAAAGAGTGTTTTGCTGTATGTATATATTACATTAACTAGGTGTGTGTGTGATTTCACTATCACACCCATAATGCTTACATAGTAAGTGATTATAAATAAGGAATACCAACAACACTCAAAGTGTTTGTATATTTATGAAAATTATCTAGCCACAAACATTATTTAAAGTTTTGTGTTGGAATGCTATCCTAAGTAGCTTATGTAATAAATCCCTAAAACAATGAAGTTACTAATTAAGAAATTCTATATTTTAGTTAAAGAAAATCTGGAATACATTTCACATAAATTTTCTAAGCATGTTATAGTCTTAGGTGGAGATTTCAATTTACCAGATATAGACTGGGATACTCAGATGTTTAGGACAGGTGGTAGGGACAGAGCATTGAGTGACATTATACTGAGTGCACTATCCGAAAATTACCTCGAGCAATTAAACAGAGAACCGACTTGTGGAGATAACATCTTGGACCTACTGATAACAAACAGACCCACACTTTCCGACTCTGTAAGTGCAGAACAGGGAATCAGTTATCATAAGGCCGTTGCAGCATCCCTGAATATGGAAGTAAATAGGAATATTAAAAAAGGGAGGAAGGTTTATCTGTTTAGCAAGAGTAATAGAAGGCAGATTTCAGACTACCTAACAGATCAAAATGAAAATTTCTGTTCCGACACTGACAATGTTGAGTGTTTATGGAAAAAGTTCAAGGCAATCGTAAAATGCGTTTTAGACAGGTACGTGCCGAGTAAAACTGTGAGGGATGGGAAAAACCCACTGTGGTTCAACAACAAAGCTAGGAAACTACTGCAAAAGCAAGGAGAGCTTCACTGCAAGTTTAAATGCAGCCAAAATCTCTCAGACAAACAGAAGCTAAACGATGTAAAAGTTAGCATAAGGGGGGCTATGCGTGAAGTGTTCAGTGAATTCGAAAGTAAAATTCTATGTACCGACTTGACAGAAAATCCTAGGAAGTTCTGGTCTTACTTTAAATCAGTAAGTGGCTCAAAACAGCATCTCCAGACACTCCGGGATGATGATGGCATTGAAACAGAGGATGACACGCGTAAAGCTGAAATACTAAACACCTTTTTCCAAAGCTGTTTCACAGAGGAAGGCCGCACTGCAGTTCCTTCTCTAAATCCTCGCACAAACGAAAAATGGCTGACATCGAAATAAGTGTCCAAGGAATAGAAAAGCAACTGAAATCACTCAACAGAGGAAAGTCCACTGGACATGACGGGATACTAATTCGATTCTACACAGAGTACGCGAAAGAACTTGCCCCCTTCTAATAGCTGTGTACCACAAGTCTCTAGAGGAATGGAAGGTTCCAAATGATCGGAAAAAAGCACAGGTAGTCCCAGTCATCAAGAAGGGTCATCGAACAGATGTGCAAAACTATAGACCTATATCTCTGACGTCGATCTGTTGTAGAATTTTAGAACATGTTTTTTGCTCACATATCATGTCATTTCTGGAAACCCAGAATCTACTCTGTAGGAACCAACATGGATTCCAGAAACAGCGATTGTGTGAGACCCAACTCGCTTTATTTGTTCATGAGACCCAGAAAATATTAGATACAGGCTCCCAGGTAGATGCCATTTTCCTTGACTTCCGGAAGGAGTTCGATACAGTTCCGCACTGTCGCCTGATAAACAAAGTAACAGCCTACAGAATATCAGAGCAGCTGTGTGGCTGGAGTGAAGAGTTTTTAGCAAACAGAACACAACATGTTGTTCTCAATGGAGAGACGTCTACAAATGTTAAAGTAACCTCTGGCATGCCATAGGGGAGTGTTATGGGACCATTGCTTTTCACAATATATATAAATGACCTAGTAGATAATATCGGAAGTTCCATGCGGCTTTTCGCGGATGATGCTGTAGTATACAGAGAAGTTGCAGCATTAGAAAATTGCAGCGAAATGCAGGAAGATCTGCAGCGGATAGGCACTTGGTGCAGGGAGTGGCAACTGACCCTTAACATAGACAAATGTAATGTATTGCGAATACATAGAAAGGAGGATCCTTTATTGTATGATTATATGATAGCGGAACAAACACTCGTAAAAGTTACTTCTATAAAATATCTGGGAGTGTGCGTGCGGAAAGATTTGAAGTGGAATGATCATATAAAATTAATTGTTGGTAAGGCGGGTACCAGCTTGAGATTCATTGGGAGAGTCCTTAGGAAATGTAGTCCATCAACAAAGGAGGTGGCTTACAAAACACACGTTCGACCTATACGTGAGTATTGCTCATCAGTGTGGGATCCTTACCAGGTCTGGTTGACTGAGGTGATAGAAAAGATCCAAAGAAGAGTGGTGCGTTTGTCACAGGGTTATTTGGTAAGCGTGATAGCGTTACGGAGATGTTTGGCAAACTCAAGTGGCAGACTCTGCAAGAGAGGTGCTCGGCATCGCAGTGTAGCTTGCTGTCCAGGTTTCGAGAGGGTGCGTTTCTGGATGAGGTATCAAATATATTGCTTCCCCCTACTTATACCTCCTGTGGAGATCACGAATGTAAAATTAGAGAGATTCGAGCGCGCATGGAGGCTTTCCGGCAGTCGTTCTTCCTGCGACCCATACACGACTGGAACAGGAAGGGAGGTAATCACTGTGGCACGTAAAGTGCCCTCCGCCACACACCGTTGGGTGGCTTGCGGAGTATAAATGTAGATGTAGATGTAATATTGCCTATTAATGACATCATGTTAATTGGGGAAAGAAAAGGCAAGGGACAATTTGGTGGTCTCATGGTCCTAGTGAATGATCTGCTACTGCTGATTTATCCTTCTTGCCCAGGCAACAATTGCTCTTGTGTTTCTTATGGCGGGGGTTAATGCTTCTATTTGTAGTTCCTATGTACACTGACTCTTAGATGCAATGGATTTTAGATACTACTGCTGTGGCAAGCAGCAAAGGTAGGTCCTTTGCAGTGTTCAAATATTTGCCCACCTTTCCCGTTGGCTTAAACACTGTATCAATATCATGTTTTCCGAGCACTTTGCTGTGCAGTCTGTGGCAGTTTTTAAAAATGGAAACAAAACTTTTTCTTTAGACTTTTTAGCATGATGTCCCCTATTTATCTCTCTGTCAGAGCAGCCATTTCTTCTGAAGGCTCTTCTTAAACAATCAAGCATGTCCTCCAAGTACTCTGGTTCACAGTTTCTTTTATACCAGAGTACCAACACCTGATCACTCCTCTTATCTGCCTGGAATGGTGTCAGGAATTTCTGTGCAGGTATCCATATGCATGAACAGGCTTTCTGTATTCTTTATACTGGAAAAGTTCTGTCATGTTTTCTAACTATCTGCACATATAAAAATGAAATTTGATCTTTTCGCGTAGTGAACTTCATATTAGGATTATTAGTAATAAGAGAATTTAAAAATTTCAGAGAGTTCTTTTTCTCCATGAGGCCATATAATGAAGTATCATCCACATATGAACCTACATAATGATTCAAGAGATATTAGTTTCTCCCAGCATATACAATGTTCAAATAACTTACAGGAATGCAGTAAGGTGACATCGTCGGCAACTGCCGATATTTTGAAAGGAGCACACCCTGGCATTTTCAGGGCAAAACTGCAGCAAGTAAATGCTGTGCAAGTGGATTTCAAACCACAGTTTTCAAGGAACTCCATAAAGATAAAACACACTCACACTGTAAACACTAGCACCGTCACCATCACAAACAAGAGATGACCGATGTCAAAAGTTATCAATAGTGATATTAATAACCAATGGGTCAGGTAGCATAAACTCTGTCCTTTCTACATCTACATCTACATTCATACTCCGCAAGCCACCCAACGGTGTGTGGCGGAGGGCACTTTACGTGCCACTGTCATTACCACCCTTTCCTGTTCCAGTCGCGTATGGTTCGCGGGAAGAACGACTGTCTGAAAGCCTCCGTGCACGCTCTAATCTCTCTAATTTTACATTTGTGATCTCCTCGGGAGGTATAAGTAGGGGGAAGCAATATACTCGATACCTCATCCAGAAACGCACCCTCTCGAAACCTGGCGAGCAAGCTACACCGCGATGCAGAGCGCCTCTCTTGCAGAGTCTGCCACTTGAGTTTATTAAACATCTCCGTAACGCTATCACGCTTACCAAATAACCCTATGACGAAACGCGCCGCTCTTCTTTGGATCTTCTATATCTCCTCCGTCAACCCGATCTGGCACGGATCCCACACTGATGAGCAATACTCAAGTATAGGTCGAACGAGTGTTTTGTAAGCCACCTCCTTTGTTGCTGGACTACATTTTCTAAGCACTCTCCCAATGAATCTCAACCTGGTACCCGCCTTACCAACAATTAATTTTATATGATCATTCCACTTCAAATCGTTCCGCACGCATACTCCCAGATATTTTACAGAAGTAACTGCTACCAGTGTTTGTTCCGCTATCATATAATCATACAATAAAGGATCCTTCTTTCTATGTATTCGCAATACATTACATTTGTCTATGTTAAGGGACAGTTGCCACTCCCTGCACCAAGTGCCTATCCGCTGCAGATCTTCCTGCATTTCGCTACAATTTTCTAATGCTGCAACTTCTCTGTATACTACAGCATCATCCGCGAAAAGCCGCATGGAACTTCCGACACTATCTACTAGGTCATTTATATATATTGTGAAAAGCAATGGTCCCATAACACTCCCCTGTGGCATGCCAGAGGTTACCTTAACGTCTGTAGACGTCTCTCCATTGATAACAACATGCTGTGTTCTGTTTGCTAAAAAATCTTCAATCCAGCCACACAGCTGGTCTGATATTCCGTAGGCTCTTACTTTGTTTATCAGGCGACAGTGCGGAACTGTATCGAACGCCTTCCGGAAGTCAAGAAAAATAGCATCTACCTGGGAGCCTGTATCTAATATTTTCTGGGTCTCATGAACAAATAACGCGAGTTGGGTCTCACACGATCGCTGTTTCCGGAATCCATGTTGATTCCTACATAGTAGATTCTGGGTTTCCAAAAACGACATGATACTCGAGCAAAAAACATGTTCTAAAATTCTACAACAGATCGACGTCAGAGATATAGGTCTATAGTTTTGCGCATCTGCTCGACGACTCTTCTTGAAGACTGGGACTACCTGTGCTCTTTTCCAATCATTTGGAACCCTCCGTTCCTCTAGAGACTTGCGGTACACGGCTGTTAGAAGGGGGGCAAGTTCTTTCGCGTACTCTGTGTAGAATCGAATTGGTATCCCGTCAGGTCCAGTGGACTTTCCTCTGTTGAGTGATTCCAGTTGCTTTTCTATTCCTTGGACACATATTTCGATGTCAGCCATTTTTTCGTTTGTGCGAGGATTTAGAGAAGGAACTGCAGTGCGGTCTTCCTCTGTGAAACAGCTTTGGAAAAAGGTGTTTAGTATTTCAGCTTTACGCGTGTCATCCTCTATTTCAATGCCATCATCATCCCGGAGTGTCTGGATATGCTGTTTCGAGCGACTTACTGATTTAACGTAAGACCAGAACTTCCTAGGATTTTCTGTCAAGTCTGTACATAGAATTTTACTTTCGAATTCACTGAACGCTTCTCGCATAGCCCTCCTTACGCTAACTTTGACATTGCTTAGCTTCTGTTTGTCTGAGAGGTTTTGGCTGCGTTTAAACTTGGAGTGAAGCTCTCTTTGCTTTCGCAGTAGTTTCCTAACTTTGTTGTTGTACCACGGTGGGTTTTATCCGTCCCTCACAGTTTTACTCGGCACGTACCTGTCTAAAACGCATTTTACGATTGCCTTGAACTTTTTCCATAAACACTCAACATTGTCAGTGTCGGAACAGAAATTTTCGTTTTGATCTGTTAGGTGGTCTGAAATCTGCCTTCTATTACTCTTGCTAAACAGATAAACCTTCCTCCCTTTTTTTATATTCCTATTAACTTCCATATTCAGGGATGCTGCAACGGCCTTATGATCACTGATTCCCTGTTCTGCACTTACAGAGTCGAAAAGTTCGGGTCTGTTTGTTATCAGTAGGTCCAAGATGTTATCTCCACGAGTCGGTTCTCTGTTTAATTGCTCGAGGTAATTTTCGGATAGTGCACTCAGTATAATGTCACTCGATGCTCTGTCCCTACCACCCGTCCTAAACATCTGAGTGTCCCAGTCTATATCTGGTAAATTGAAATCTCCACCTAAGACTATAACATGCTGAGGAAATTTATGTGAAATGTATTCCAAATTTTCTCTCAGTTGTTCTGCCACTAACGCTGCTGAGTCGGGAGGTCGGTAAAAGGAGCCAATTATTAACCCAGCTCGGTTGTTGAGTGTAACCTCCACCCATAATAATTCACAGGAACTATCCACTTCTACTTCACTACAGGATAAACTACTACTAACAGCGACAAACACTCCACCACCGGGTGCATGCAATCTATCCTTCCTAAACACCGTCTGTACCTCTGTAAAAATTTCGGCAGAATTTATCTCTGGCTTAAGCCAGCTCTCTGTACCTATAACGATTTCAGCTTCGGTGCTTTCTATCAGCGCTTGAAGTTCCGGTACTTTACCAACGCAGCTTCGACAGTTTACAATTACAATACCGATTGCTGCTTGGTCCCCGCATGTCCTGACTTTGCTCCACACCCTTTGAGGCTGTTGCCCCTTCTGTACTTGCCCGAGGCCATCTAACCTAAAAAACCGCCCAGTCCACGCCACACAAACCCTGCTACCCGTGTAGCCGCTTGCTGCGTGTAGTGGACTCCTGACCTATCCAGCGGAACCCGAAACCCCACCACCCTATGGCGCAAGTCGAGGAATCTGCAGCCCACATGGTCGCAGAACCGTCTCAGCCTCTGATTCAGACCCTCCACTCGGCTCTGTACCAAAGGTCCGCAGTCAGTCCTGTCGACGATGCTGCAGATGGTGAGCTCTGCTTTCATCCCGCTAGCGAGACTGGCAGTCTTCAGATAGCCGTCGGAAGCCAGAGAGGATTTCCTCCGATCCATAGCGACACACATCATTGGTGCCGACATGAGCGACCACCTGCAGATGGGTGCACCCTGTACCCTTCATGGCATCCGGAAGGACCATTTCCACATCTGGAATGACTCCCCCCGGTATGCACACGGAGTGCACATTGGTTTTCTTCCCCTCTCTTGCTGCCATTTCTCTAAGGGGCCCCATTGCTTTTCAACAAGTGAGAGAGCAGGATTCCTTGCAGAATTTAAAGAAAAACCAACATCTCCCAACCAACCAAAGACCAAAATTCTCCTGAAGAAAAGTTCCTTATCACAGGAGACTGTCAAGAGTGTCAATTCTTATTGTGTTGTGCCCCCCTAGGTTATATGGCCTCCCTAAGGTCCACGGCGAGGGGGTTCCTCTTTGTCCAATTTCGAGAAACATTGGTGCTCTGACATATCACGTAGCAAAATACATTCCTACTCTGTTCAGCCCCATACGTTGTCAGTGTAAGGACCACATTAAGAACTTGGCAGATTTCTTATGTCATTTAGAGGGACTGCATTTGACTGACTCTGTCATTCTAGTTTGTTTTGATGTGGTTTCTCTCTTCACTTATGTTCCCCTGTCTGATTCGTTATGGTTGACTGAGGTTAGGTTTGGTGTTAAATTAACAAACCTATTTTGACATGTGTTGATTTGAATTACTTTTTATTCAATGACCAGTTCTACAAGTGGACAAATGCAGTTGTGAAGGGAAGCCTGATGTCTCCTACTATTACCAATTTGTTTATGGAAGATTTCGAGAAACATGTCTTGGAGTCAGTGGCTTCAAAAAAACATGCATGTTTTTCAGATATGTAGACAATAGTTTTGTTATTTGTCCTCATGGCAGTGAAAATTTGACCAATTTTTTAGAACATCTGAATATTCGTTTTGCAATGGAGGTGGAAAGAGATGGCTCCCATCCCTTCCATGATGAGTTGGTCAGGATGAAGGTGGCTAGTACATTGGGATATGCCATTTATAGGAAGCCTACTCACACTGACTTGTACCTGCAGGCTGATAGCTGTCACCATCCAGCTCAATGTGAAGGGGTACTTTGTACCTTGGTTCACAGGGCCCATGACATCTCAGACCCCGAGAGCTTGTCACCTGAGTTATCCCATCTCGAAGTCACTTTTCGTCAGAATGGTTATAGTGAAAGGCAGATTAGATGTGCTTTGCACTATCAACCAGCTGTGCACTGGGTGACTGCTTCCAAGGTAGCACCCAAAGTCTATGGACTTTTTGTCTTACGTAGGGAGCATTTTGAACAGGACCAGTCAGATTTTGTGGAAACATGATGTGAAGTGAGCTTTTCGTCCACCGTCTAAGATCAGGATCAGGATCCTTTTAGGTTCTATAAAGGATGATCTTGTTTTGATTATTAATTTTTCTGTTGATAACTTCTGGTGTTGATCTGGTTATCTTTGTTTTGTAATTGCACTAGTATATATATATATATATATATATATATATATATATATATATATATATATATATATATATATATATATAAAGAAAGATGATGAGACTTACCAAACAAAAGCGCTGGCAGGTCGATAGACACACAAACAAACACAAATATACACACAAAATTCAAGCTTTCGCAACAAACTGTTGCCTCATCAGGAAAGAGGGAAGGAGAGGGAAAGACGAAAGGATGTGGGTTTTAAGGGAGAGGGTAAGGAGTCAGTCCAATCCCGGGAGCGGAAAGACTTACCTTAGGGGGAAAAAAGGACAGGTATACACTCGCACACACACACACATATCCATCCACACATACAGACACAAGCAGACATATTTATATATATATATATATATATATATATATATATATATATATGTGTGTGTGTGTGTGTGTGTGTGTGTGTGTGTGTGTGTGTGTGTGTGCATGTCATCTATATGGAAGGGTTTTAAATTCGCTTGCACAGTGCTTACTAATTGCAGTTTTGCCTTGAAAATGGCAGGGTATGCTCCTGTTGAAATATCAGTGGTTGTCAACGATGTCACATCACTGCATTCCCATAAGTTATTTTGATACATAAGTGTTTTTTCCTCATTGTCTGAAGAACTGCTTCTTTGAAGAACTGCTTAATCAGATATTTCCATACAAAAATTATCTGCAACTGGACTGAATGGGTTCCCCAAGGCCACACCATCAGTTTACTCACAGAATTTGTTGTCCTACTGAAAGTAGTTGACGCGAGATAATGTCTAAAGAGATCTACCATATCCTTTGTAAAAATACTTTCCAACTATGAAATAACCTCATGAAGAATAACCCTAGTAAACAGTGATATGACATTGAGCCTGATCATAATAACACCTGCGCTTAGCCTAAAAGATTTTAATTTTCCAAAAAATGACCAGAATCTGCAATATAAGTGTCAGTTTTTCTTATAAGTGATTACTGGAGAGTGGCTACATGTTCGGCAATTTCATACATCGGATAATTAATGGTGCTAACAATTGGTCTCAATGGAATGCCCTCCCTGTTTGTGTATTTTTGGTAGACTATACAATGCTGGTGACAATGCTTCTGATTTGATGAGACCTTCTTGTCAATGGGAAAAATTAAAGAGGCCTTTAATAGCTAATCCATTAGCCTGAGAACAGAAGTTGTGGGATCTCCCTTAAGTTCTCTGTATCTTCCTGGTTCTAATAAGTCCTGAACTTTACTGTATTAGTCTTCTTTCTTCATTATGACTGTAGTATTGTCTTTATCTGCTGGATGAATTAGAATGTTTTTATCAGAATTTAAATCTCAGAGAACTTCCATCTTACCTTTAATTGAATTACTGCTAGTTGGTTTTCTCCTAAGCTGACTGTTTCTTTGGCAGCTCGTTTAGGTAAAAAGCATCAGTAAAGTACTCAGACAACATGGTACTGATAAAGTGTTTAAGCCAACAAGAAAGGTGCATGAATATTTAACACTGCATAATAATTATGAGACTCGGATGTACAGAGAGGTCATAGAAAGTCAGAAGCAAGGAAACAATTTTAACAGAAAAGAAGGATTGAAATTAGGTAAGTTGTTGGCCTTACTGCTAAGTAAAATAAATGGCACCACAGGTTCCACAGCACACATAGGCTCAACTCCATCATCTTAGGTAGTGGACTGATGATGTCATCATGTTACATATAAACAGTTTTGTTTGATGAGCTTGTTCGGGGCTGTACTGCTTTCTGAGTCATTAAAGCCTCTGATGATGCCTCCAGCATTGGAAGATGAAACATTGGGCAAAGAATTATGCCTTGGACCACAGCCTTATAACCATAAAACAAATATCAGCAATTACATTGATTGGTGTTTATGGTGCAGATGGAAAAAGGAAAAAGTGACCTATGCCTGAAGAGAGGATGAAATAAGGGGCACTATCACTGTGAAACTTGGATGCTTGTTTTGAGGAATATCCATTGGTGGAAGGATAAACCATTGGTTCGGGGTTTTCTTCAAAGCAGCAAAGTAAAGGAACCTATCTACATGACCTATTTCATATATTTAAAAACAAATATGATGTGACTTACCATACGAAAGCGCTGGCAGATCGATAGATACACAAACAAACACATACATACACACAAAATTCAAGCTTTTGCAACCAATGGTTGCTTCATCAGCAAAGAGGGAAGGAGAGGGAAAGATGAAAGGATGTGGGTTTTAAGGGAGAGGGTAAGGAGTCATTCCAATCCCGGGAGTGGAAAGACTTACCTTAGGGGAAAAAAGGACAGGTATACACTCGCACACACACACATATCCATCCGCACATACACAGACACAAGCAGACATTTGTAAAGGCAAAGAGTTTGGGCAGAGATGTCAGTCGAGGCGGAAGTACAGAGGCATTTCATACACTGATATAATAAGCGAATAAGAAAGACACAATAGTCTGAGCCTTATGAGCTGTTCATAACATATAAAATACAGAATAAAGAGGTATAGTAAGAAAGGCAACAAAAGATTGTTAATTGTCTCTCTCTCTCTCTCTCTCTCTCTCTCTCTCTCTCTCTCTCTCTGTGTGTGTGTGTGTGTGTGTGTGTGTGTTATTGTTGAAAAGCTTACATCTTTTACCCTGAGTAACCCAAATATGTTTAGTTTGACTAACAGAATTTAAGTGGTGCTACAGTGGTAACTAAATGAAAGCAACTTACAGATAACTTATGCTTAAAATATTGTGATATTTACCATACATATAGAATTGAAGGGTCACACTGGCCTGATTAAGCAATAAATATTCATCCTGTTTAACCAAACTATTGATAGATTAAAATAGAGGTGCAACTAGTTTACCAGCCCTCTTTTTGGATAGTCCACTTGTATAAAGAAGCAGAGACAATGTAAAAAATATTTTATAATCAGAACATTTTGCAATTATTATTTACTTCAATAATTTCCATTTATATTGAATTAGTGGCTACTGGGTAAGGATGTTTGTGTAATCTTGATAAAAGCACACTTGAGTTCAAATACAGAACAATGATCAATCATTACTGTTTCTTTTTGGGTGGTTTGCAGATAACATGATTTGGATTATGTCATGGTTTACAATGGTTTAAAATAGAATTACATGAAATAATACTTAGTGTTGTTGTTGTTGTGGTCAACAGTCCTGAGACTGGATTGATGCAGCTCTCCATCATTACACTTGAGATCAAATACAGAACAATGATCAATCATTACTGTTTCTTTTTGGGTGGTTTGCAGATAACATGATTAGGATTATGTCATGGTTTACAATGGTTTAAAATAGAATTACATGAAATAATACTTAGTGTTGTTGTTGTTGTGGTCAACAGTCCTGAGACTGGATTGGTGCAGCTCTCCATGCTACTCTATCCTGTGCAAGCTTCTTCATCTCCCAGTACCTACTGCAACCTACATCCTTCTGAATCTGTTTAGTGCATTCATCTCTTGGTCTCCCTCTACGATTTTTACCCTCCATGTTGCCCTCCAATACTAAATTGGTGATCCCTTGATGCCTCAGAACATGTCCTACCAACCGATCCCCTCTTCTAGTTAAGTTGTGCCACAAAATTCTCTTCTCCCCAATCCTATTCAATACCTCCTCATTAGTTATATGATCTACTCATCTAATCTTCAGCATTCTTCTGTAGCACCACATTTCGAAAGCTTCTATTCTCTTCTTGTCCAAACTAGTTATCGTCCACGTTTCACTTCTATACATGGCTACGCTCCATACAAATACTTTCAGAAACCACTTCCTGACACTTAAATCAAGACTCGATGTTAACAAATTTCTCTTCTTCAGAAATACTTAGTACAAGTACCATATGTTAATGGTTTTCAGTTTGCAAAGTTTAAAAAGGTGGTTATAGCAAACAGATAAACTGTCACTGTTTTAGTTTGTAAATGCCAAAAGTTATTCATGAGTATGAATACTCTTTGTTTAATTTTGTGGCAAGAATGTAGTGACTTGTTCATCTAAGACAGGAGATATGTGGTGTATTATATGACTTTGGAGAAAATGATGCACTACCCAATGGCTGTCTGACCAATGAATGATGGTTGTGATATTCGAAAGTATTCACTTTATTATTTAAGTAATTTAGAATCTCATACTGTTTAAAAGTTTGTTTTGTATTCTTGTATGTACAAAGGGTTGGATGGACACAGAGTGTCTGCAAGGTGGGATGACTTTTGCTGCTACACTATTTTGCAGTACCTGCTGGTTTGGTGATTTATTCCATTCTGCAGTCCTGGCTACAAGATTTCCCACACACCATGGAACACGAATACCATGAAAATGCAGATGATGTCACAAAAAATAAAATAAAAAACTAGAAGACACATTCTATCTGCCAGTATGGGCTAAGAAAAAAGTCAGTCAAGTCAAACAGAACACCTGTGTTTATGAAGTGCTACAATCTTCCTAAAGGGAAAATCATTACAACCTAATTTCTAAAGGCATACTTTCTACTACTGGTAGAAAGTTGAAGCTAGGTAAGGGCTTTCAGTTTTCAGCACAGGAAAAATTGCAATGGAGAAAAAGTCTAAAGTTAAGAAGTAGTACACACTTACTCTGGAACTGAATCAATAAGCAACAGTTCAGAGTTAAAAAGTAAAAGTGACTAATCTTAACACACATATATTCTCAAACATGGAGCCCTTCATGATGTAAACTTTCAGCTGATGTAGAATGTGTCAAATAGAGTTGTGTCATAGCTCAGAAGTACTTTCCTTTATTACCTCCATAAGATCAGTCTCATAAACTGTTACAAAAAATTAATGCTGCAGACGGTGAATACATCTCAAAAGACATTAAATGAAAGATAAATCCATTTGTGGCTATGTAGACTGCAAAGTGCATTGTACACAGACTGTGGTGAAGAATGAGGAGCCAAGGTGCTGGCACAGCAGACTGCAACTTTTTATTCAGCAGCAGGATATAATAAAGGTTTAATCTGATTTTTGCATAAAAAGCACTCCACAGCACAAATGCGCAAAAAGCCTTCTACAGCACAATTCATTATTACCTTTTCTTGTCACTATTCTTTGTCATTGAATTAAAAAAAGACATAAATTTTGACCTAAATACTTACTTATAGTTAAAGGAATGACATATGAAATCTGTAGCTTCCAGGCATCTACGAGCACATTTGCTGACACTTGTGTATAACCATTTTTCAACATCATGACCTTTCAAACGTTTTGAGGAGAACTTTGAAAAGCTGTCCAAATAAGACGCACAATCTGTCTCATCATGGCCATTACTGCAGTCCTACCACATGGAAGAAATTTGTCATATTACTTCAAAAATATTTTAATCTATTAATTTAAAAAAAATCAAAGAGAAAAAACATTTAGATACAAAATCAGCCAGCAACCTTATCACCATCACAAACCCAGGATTCATCTATACACTCATTGAACTGACACTCAAATTTCTTTGGCCCACATCCTTGAATTACTGGAGTTTTCTTGATTCCTGAAACAAAAACTGCAGTTATGGCTCTTCTTTTATTCAGGTAATAATCTGATAATGTATGGTTCTTATCATAGGCATGAATAAATACAACATTTTATCCAGCACAAACCTGTAGTCCAGCAAATAGGAATATCACAGTATTCAAATCTAACATCATCTCCAACAAAACACCAAGGGTGGCTTTCACCCCCATTCAGATTGCGACAGTAATTGTGATTAATTAATGTTGATCTTAGTTCATGTGGAATAATTTTCTCCAGAGATGATTTAACCTTTTCATGATTCCAGTAATGGCATGGGAGACCAGTCACAGATACGTTAGCTGTTCCACTATAGTCTCGACCATTCCTTACAACACAACCTGTAGCAATAACGTAATAATCCATTTTATCCTTAAGTAGGATGGACAGTTTATATTAAATGACTGGATCTTCTGCAGCTTTATTTTAAAATTTCTAATGAATACTCAAGACACTATTTCTTAATGAGATATGTGAACGTCATTTTCACTGTAAAACTACATCTGGGAAAACAGAGAGTAGTAAAGTCTTGATTATTTGATGTGTTCCATACCAAAATCTATTGGACCATACAATTACACATATGAGCAGATTTAAATACAATGAAAGTCATTTGGAAAGCACCACATTTAACCACATATATTTAACAGGTCATAAGTAAAACTTTAAAATTTCAAAATAATGCTCTAATATAATTGGTACCATTAGACCTCTGGATACTTTAATTAACTACAGTAACATGCAACAAGAGCCATTACATATACAATGGCTTCAGATGAAAGAGAGACTCAGTGAGTCTTTGAGGTACCAGTTTCTACATGAATTCACATTTTGTTGCTATTGACTGCTGGAGTAGATTTGTGAACAAATAGATGAGGGATCATGTCCTGAAAATGTTCAAATTGCTACAAAAGGGGTAAAAGGAAAGCCAAGGAAAGAAGACTGTGTGCATCAATGTGAAATTGGTTTGGGCATTTTTGGATACTGATGTCTGAGAATTTTAAGGAGTCCTTTGTACTGCTTGCACATATATCCAGGAGGAATATATTTCTGTTTCAATATGCTCTCCTTGGAGGTGTTCTAGCTGTTGTTGCGCTATAGCCCTGAGACTGCTTTGCATGCATTCATGCACGCACACACACACACACACACACACACACACACACACACACACACAAGGTCGTGAAAAAGGGTGACAGTCTAGCATAATAAATATTGGTAGTAACCAAGTATGTGTGGCCAAAATAACTAAGTGGTGAAACAATTGCCCATACCCCCTTGTTAAGTTCTACAGCATGCTCAGTGATAGCAGGGTAAATGTTACTGTTGAAGACTATTTGCATCCATAAATTCATTCTAATGATAGTTTACAATTGGGCATACACATTTAAAATGTTGGACAGCAATTATAGATCAGAAACTTCCTGGCAGATTAAAACTGTGTGCCGGACCGAGACTCAAACTTGGGACCTTTGCCTTTCGTGGGCAAGTGCTCTACCAACTGAGCTACCCAAGTACGACTCATGCCCCATACTCACAGCTTTAATTCTGCCAGTACCTCGTCTACTACCTTCCAAACTTTACAGAAGCTCTCCTGCCAACCTGCAGAACTAGCACTCCTGAAAGAAAGGATATTGCGGAGACATGGCTTATCCACAGCCTGGGGGAGTTTTAATCTGCCAGGAAGTTTCATATCAGCGCACATTCCGCTGTAGAGTGAAAATTTCATTCTAATTATAGATCAGTTGATAAGTCACAAGGGTGCACCCAAAGATGATAATATGTTTTGCAATGCTGGAGCTTACAGCAGGATATATTAACAGTAAACAGCATAATGAAGCCATTACAACATGAATGAAATATGTGCAAGATGGAAATTCAGAATAAAAGGATTTTATTAAGCTTTTGGGCACCCATAGGCATAATGAACACAAAAGTGCACCAAACTGAAGTATATGTGTAATCTTTATTTGAAACCAAATACAAATGTTGCTATAATAATGTGCATGTGATGATTGTAAAATGTTAATTGGCAATGATGAAAATGAGTATGCATATATTTTCTTCTGATGCAGACATATAATTAAAACCACATTCTGGTACTTGAAAGTGGAGTAATAATCCTGAAGTGCAAACAAAACAAAAATATAGTGCCTGGAGATAATTCACTGCCATTACTGTTTTATTTATGCTGTGCATTTGTGTAACGCCATAGCATAAGTTCTTGGCCTCACAAAGAAAAATCTAAATTGTGAAGACATGCATATGTTTTCCTCTGATACAGACATATAATTGAAACCACATTCTGGTACTTGAAAATGGAGTGATAATCCTGAACTGCAAATAAAACAAAAATATAGTGCTGGCAGATCTTTCACTGTCATTATTGTTTTATTTATGATGTACATTTCTGTAACTCTGTAGCATAACTTCTTGGCCTGACAGAGAAAAAACAAAATTGTGAAGACAATGTTTTATTTTTCATCTTACTCACCTTCTTAATCAGTACATGTAGTTCAAGAAATTTCCACTTCTCTGATACACTCAGTAAAATGAAGTTATCGAAATGTACAAATAACTTTGTTATCTCAGCCTAAATTTTATCAGACAATGTCAATTTTCATCCTACCAGTGATTTCATCAAGACTGGGAGCAAAATGCAATTACTGGAATTCAGATATTGTGAATGTGGCTAATGTGAAGTCTCTCTGAAATGAACATCTTTCATGCTTCCATACAAAGTGTGCTGAAGAAAATATTTTATTGATAAAAAGAGAACTTTTTTTGTCAGAAGTGGGTGTTTAGAAAACAAATATAAATCTTAAATTTGTCCAGCACTGAAGTATAATACACCTCAGGGATGGTTCAGCCTTTCTGGTGATAATATGTGAACCATACCTTGAGAGTTCTGAAAAGGTAGAGATGACTTGTCCTGCAAACGTTTGCTTCCCTGAGTGGAATTTCAAAGTTTTCCAGACGCTGCTTCAATCCCTCCTTCAATGCTGGTACATAATTTTAATTCCATGCTTCATCGACTGCCATAAAATGCCAAATAAACTCACTGTAATTACTTTTAAATAAGTGTAAACAATATTCAGCAATGATAATAAGAGGGAACATTTGTATGTTGGTTCACAGGCATAGTACCCATGGAGCAGAGAGCTTTGCCACACCCACATCATAATAAATGCTGTTTCAGAGCCCATGTTTACTAGAAAATTTTTTCTTGTTTTTATCCATACTATTTCCTCCCAAAGTATGGAAAACAAAGAGATTACAGTAGAAAATATTTGTTTCACTGAATCAAAGATGAGGAAGTGCTCTTACCTCTTAAGGTTTGCATTTTAGAGCCCATATTTACTGAACAATTTTTTCTTGTTTTGGTCCTATTACCTTGCAACCCAAAGTATGAAAAGCATACAGCTTGCAATAGAAGAGATTTGGATCACAGTGCTGCAGATGAAGACAATACTGGACTGCCTGTGTTGTTAAGAAGAATAATGCAATGTTCCTTCAGTCATGCACATATGTCTGAAGGAACAAGCACTGCAGCAACTACAACCATTATGAAACACATGAAATGTATTTGCAATTGCAAACAATCATGAGCTGTATAGGGGAATGACAACATTTAAAATTTGTGCCAGACCAGGGCTTGAATTCAGATCTCCTGCTTTATGCAAGTGGTCACCTTAACCGCTTTGGCTACAAGTGCACAACAAACAGGCAGACCAGAACTTCCATATGTTGTCATCGTTCCCGTGTCACAAACTGTGCTTGTTCACACCTTATGCAATTTCCATATACGTAATGACATTTTAATTGAAAGCTGCATCGGCACGTATAAAGGAATTTTGCAGCATTCTTCTTAACAACACAGGCACTGTATTATTGTATTTATCTGCCAATACTAGGCAGCAACTTTCAATTAAAATGTCCTCCCGAATTACATAATGTGTGTTGTGTACGAGTTCAGGTTGTGATGCAGGAACTACAACTTATGGACATTTAGGTCTGGCCATTAGTTGTGCACTGATAGCCAAAGCGGTTAAGGTGACAGCTCATGTAAAGCTGGAAATCCAGATTTGAGTCTCAATCCAGCATAAATTTTCATTGTCGTCAATCCATTGTACAGTTGTTCTTATATGCAACTGTAAATACATTTCATGAAAATGAAGGTGTGGGTTTTAAAGCCCAAAGGATAGGATAGGACAATTTTTTTAGAGCCCAAGTTTACTAGAAATTTTTCCTCCTAATGATCATTCCTGTCATATCCCAGAATATTTACCATTCCTCCTGGGGTACTCTGTATAGTCATACAATGCAGGCCCACCTAGCTAGCCACATGGTCTAACGAACTGCTCCCTGAGCGGGAAGGCATGCCAGTCCCCGGCACAAATCCGCCCGGTGGATTAGTGTCAAGGTCCAGTGTGCCGGCCAGCCTGTGGATGGTTTTTAAGGTGGTTTTCCATCTGACTCAGTGAATGTGGGCTGGTTCCCTTTATTCAGCCTCATTTACACTATGTCAGTGATTGCTGCACAAACACTGTCTCCACGTATGAGTACAACATCATTACTCTACCACACAAACATTTCAGGTTACACTCGTCTGGTATGAGACATTCCCAGGCAGGTCCACTGGGGGCCGAACCACACAATAACCCTGGGTTCGATGTGGGGTGGCGGTGGGGTGGGTGGACTGCTGTGGCCTGTTGTGGGGTTGTGAACCACTGAGGGCTACGGTGGGATGAAGCCTCTTTGTCATTTTTAGGTCTCTGGTTTCAATACACAATACACATACAATTCAGGTGGTTTTTGTTTTGCGGGCATTAGAATGTGGTCCAATGCATATTTCTCTGCCAAAATTTTTGTCTTCTAAAGCTGAAGACATCATCAGAGGCTATAACAACTCAGAAAGTTGTCATAATCTCAAACAAACTCAGCAAGCTGAACAGCCAAAGTTTCCGATTGAGATTGTAATTGCTTTCTAAGGTGTTACAGCTTCTAATGATGTCTCCAGCACTGGAAGACAATACATTACACAGAGAAATGTGTCTTCATCCACAACACAAGAAGCATAAAACAAAAATCACTACACCGTACATTGCTGTCGCAATCTCATTAGTAATGCAGGTTTCTACACCACTCACTCACTCACACACACACACACACACACACACACACACACACACAGTTGCTGTATCACAAAAGTAGTGTCTGATCTATAAGACATGTCCAACAGAACAGACACACACACACACACACACACATATATATATATATATATATAGTAATACTTCGTCACAGGTTGTAATTCAGTATGATCCATACTTCACAACAATTTATACACTTGAGTGTTTACCTGTTTACCACCAACAAGCAACTTTACTGTGTGCCATTCAAGGAGCTGTACTTTCCACAGTCCCTGGTATTTTGGCCACATTTGAACCACCTCTGTGTTAAACTTAGAGCTTTTAGACTTGCCTCACTTAAATTTTCAGACAGATACTTCCCCTTTTCTGCTGTAACCAGTACTAGTCCATGATATCCATGAAATGCCACTTAGGTATGTTTACTAAAGGATATAGCCGCCATTTGACTGTACAATTTATCATGAGATCTACATTTTAAGTGTTACAAACGTCAGAAATCATTTAACTGGTGTGGATCGCAAGTCCTTGTTAAAATATACATCTTTGGTTATATAAACCCAATGCTTTGTAAGTAAAAGTGATAACATTTTTGTGATATGTTAATTGGCTGGTGACTTGCATACTTTATTAACAGGATAAGGCTGTGAAATAAAACGGGTAACTTTATCTAGTTTCACTGTTTCTATGCAGTAATCAACATAAACATAAGTGAAACAGCTGTCAAAGATCATCACAGCGACATTACGTTATGCACCGTGTAATCTATGGTATATCAGGGAACCAGGTAGTGGAGCTGTTTATTTAACAAGCTGCTTACATTATTTCTGTAAAGGTACAAGATGACACTGTATTATATGGCATGGAGAACCAACTACACACTGTGCATGTGAAGATCATGACATGTACCATTGCAATTTAAGGGACAGAAGTTCAACTTGTGAGAATATTAAATATGTGATACATGGTCTGTTATAATAATGTACAGTTATAAATATCATTCAGGATTTCAACCACCATTCACAAGAGCGTGTCTCGTACAACTCCACAATATAAAATTAATGATTGTAAACATCGTTGAAGGTTACAAACCCCTTTACACAGAACCCTTAAAGATTCTCATAAAAGATGAAGCATTCAAGATGACAAAAGGCAAAAAAGAGGTGCATACTTAAATAATATTGCAGTATAGATTGTATGTATATGAGTAACGTGAGTACATTGGTTTGATTTATTTCTGGTAATTCTAATCCGGATCTTACCCTTGCCTGCTATGCCCACCGCAGCGCCCTTGCCCTCTCCTCTCTTTTGTATTCCTGAATGCTTGATCTTTTATGAGAATCTTTAAGGCATCTATATAAAGGGGGTTATAGCGTTTAACGGTGTTTATAACAATTTATTTTATATTATGGACCAAGTATCTTGTGTAATGTGGTTGAAATCCTTAACAATGTTTATAATTCTTTATTTTTGTAATGGACCATGTGTCAAATATTTAACACTCTCACAAGGTTGAACGTCTATCTCTCTTAAATTATGATGGTGTATGTCATGAACCTCACAATTTCTATGTCTTTTAAATTACAGTGGTGTATGTGTACGTCATGATCTTCACATGCACACTGTGAAGTTGATTCTCCATGCCATATACTGTATTTACTTGAATCTAAGCTTCACTTTTTGTCTGGTTTTTGTAATCCAAAAAACCGCCTGCAGCTTAGAATCGAGTGCAAAGCAAGTGGAAGTTCTGAAAAATGTTGGTAGATGCCGCCACAACTAACTTCTGCTGTCAAATATACGTAGCAGTACACAGGCATGTTTTGCAGGCACAAAGATAAATACTGGCGCCAAAACCTCTGTGTCAGTAAATAAATAATAAAAAAAAAAGGTAGAAGACGAGCTTTTTTCCCCGCCCCAAGGTTTGACCACTGCATTTTCATACATTGTCCAACGAAGTACCGTAAACAGAAATTCCATATTGTTCATCTTCAAATGTAGCAGCCTTTCAAATATTCATAGCAACAAAAATAAATTTCTTTACACAAAATTACCAACAATGCACAAGGCTCTAGGATTGTTGCACGAGTTGATATGCTGGGGCTCATTAAGATTTCACGTAGCGGCACCTATTGCTTCATGGAATTTTGTGAAGTGCTTATTGATGTTAGTGAATAATGAAGTGCTTCATTATAGTACCAAATCCAAGAGGGGAGATATTTCTTTCATGGAACAAAGATCTAATCATGCTGCAGGTCTGCAATGCGGGATTGATGAGAGCAACGTCAGGCAATGGCGACTGCAGAGAGACAAATTATTTGAATGTTCAAGTAACGAGAAAGCATTTAGTAGGCCAAAGTGCGGTTGATATCATGCGCAAGTAGTAATTTTAAATGAATTTGTTAAGGAACATCGTCAGAAATTTCTGCCTGTGAATGCTGAAATTTTTAAAATTAAGGCACATGAAATTACTAGAGAGCAAAAAATCAAAAATGTTAAGGCTAGTCACAGCTGGATTGATCTGTTTATGAAGCACTGGGGTTTTTCCCTTCAGAGGTGAACTTCAGTTGCACAGAAGCTGCCGAAAAATTATGAAGAAAAACTTGTGGAATTTCAGCGCTTCGTAATTAGGCAGTGCTCAGAAAAGCAATACCTTCTTGGTCAGGTAGGAAATGCTGACCAAACTCCCGTATATTTTGACATGTTGTCAAATTATATGGTTTACGCCAAAGGAAGAAAAGACATAAGTGTTCTTACATCAGGGGGTGAAAAACAGCAGATGTCTGTCATGCTTGCTTGCACAGCAGATGGACATAAATTACACCCATTCATAGTTTTCAAGTGAAAGACTTTACTGAAATCAGAAGTGTTTCCAAAAACTGTAACTGTACGAGCAAACAAAACTGGGTGATTTTCAGAGGACAAGGTGCTGGAATGTATTTGGCGTGTGTGGAATCATCATCCTGGCGCAATGCTTGGTTTATGGCAGTCTGTTGGTATTAGATGTGTATGCAGGCCATACAACACCTGCAGTAAAACAAAAATTAGAGGAAAGCAAAACAGACTTGGCAGTAATTCCAGGTGTGATGATGTCATTTCTGCAACTACTTGATGTCTGTTTGAATAAACCATTTAAGAACAAGCTTAAACGCATGTACACAGACTGGCTTTCGAAAAGCAACGGACAACTAACACCAACAGGATGTGTAAAACGTGCAAGTTTGTCGCAAGTGTGCTGATGGATTTATGATGCATGGAAGCGTGTTCCAAATCAGACTGTGCAACAAGAATTTAAAAAATGTTTGATATCCAATGCACTACATGGTATGGAGGATGATGCTCTGTATGAAGAAATGAGCAACATAGAATCGAGTGATAGTGATTCAGAATCATGACTGAGATTTTAAACATTTCATATAAGACGTATTACAAACCAAATAAAATTTTGTTTTAAATTTCAGCATTTAATTTCTAAGTTATTTTCATTCTTATTTTATAAGTGTTGCTACTCTGCATTGCACATTGCATTCCTGTTGGCTGGGTGTATTTTCTATACATAACTTTTAGCACAATAATTTTTGTATCATTGATTGTAGTCTCCTTAGCTGATAACAATAGCATCTGACATTACAAAAGTGGAAGCTTCTAAGTGAACCATCATCTGGACAAGTTAGCCATCAGTGATGACATCAATGAGATTTCTTGATATCTTCATGACTGTTATCCACAGAGAATTTGCATCATGGGTGGCCCCACTTCCATAAATGGTCACCTTGCTTGGTTTTCCTAAATTCAGCATTCTTACTAGTGTCTGGTACTTCTGTAGTAGTAAATCTAACAGGGAATGGCTACAGCATGTTGGAGAGCAACCTCTTCTATGGTACAGTGATGCGCTTTGTCTCACAGGTTGACTACAATCATCTGCATTTGACTAGCATCAACAGAACTATTTAATGGTTGATGTCTGTCAGCATAATACTTGTCATAAATTCACCTTCTTTTTCTGCAGTTGCTTACGTGTCCAGGGCATGCAGAGTGGAAACACACTGGTGTGTCATTCTCTGTCCTCCAAATGTCTGTTCTTCTGTGGGGCACTATACTTGGTGGAGGATTTGGTAATAGCTACATTAGTCTGGGACTGGGTTGTTGCCTGACAGCTATGAGTCCTAGTAAGCCAAGCCCATTCTTCCGGGCATGTTTAGCTGGTGGCAGAGGTTAGTGCTAAAGACTGATACACCTCTTCCTCAATATTCTCTACTACATCCTGATGCACCAGGTCAACATCAAAGGCTGCTGTCTCTTCTATACTCAGTGCAAAATTTCTGGCTGCCATCCATTGCTGTATCTCTTCTCTTACTATCCTGTGTACAAGAGAGGTGAGCTTGTGGTGGTCTCCTATGACTGTCACACGGGCAACATTCAACAGTCGAGCATGCCTCTTTCATCAGGCCTCCCCACTGCACCCCATACCACCCCTCCCCACCCCTGTGTGTGTGTTTTATTATTATTATTATTGTATTTCCACATTGTGCTGGCACCATTTGATGAATTCGTCTGTTGTGATACACTTTAACAGAAGTGCTTGCATATGTCTTCTGCAACTCTTTTCATCAAATGTGAGATTTTATCCAGTTCTGTCATATTCAGATACATGATGTGGCACAGGGTCAAATCATTTTTTATGTACAACTGTGCCATTTCACCATGACATTTGACCTTGTTCTATTCTTCCACCAGGTGGACTTGCCATTGATTGTCACCAACCATTTTCTTCAGTTCAGCCTGGTATTTTGTCCCAGCTATTGAGTTTCTCTTCATTATTCTTAAACTAGTGCTGGACTGTTCCCTCTAGATAAGGGTACACATTTGCAAAACACATCATATCATCCCACTTGTTCTATTTGGTGACTCAGCTGAGTCCCTTGAGGCAAATGTTTGGTTCCTGCCAAGTATCTCCGGGAAACACTGATGGGTGCCTGATGTGCAGCTGAGTTACTGCTGTTTTGGAATGCATCTGTCTCCTGAATATATGGGTCTTATGAATGATGTACAGTTTGTATTCAGGTTCCTGTCTGTGTAAGACTGCTTTTATGTTGCCTAATTGGAGCCATGCATCTCCACCAAACAATGTCACATCAAAACCACAATCAATTCCAAACTGGAACTCAGGGTTATCAATGAATTACAACTCTTACAACGCAAAGCATGTTTACTACTGACACCAACACAGAACTACAAGAGAACTGAATTCCTGAACATAGGTTGCTGCTATTTGTACAAACATAGAATATTCCAGACTGTACTATTTCTACATATTCCAGAATATACAAACATTAAACACATAAGATATCTTCAGAACCTTACAGAAACAATGAATAGCAAACAACAAAAAAATACTGGTGTTCAGGGTTGAACTGGTGACCCACGACATGCCAGTAACACTAACCACCACAGCACACTGAATGATACTAGAACTCACGGCAATATTTAAGTACATCTATGAGTGCCACAGATGTCTTAGTGAGCTTTACAGACTTCATAGTTTCTACTGCAGATGTCAAATGTCATTAACTATTAATATCATAAAAAACTGACGATTATTCAAGGATTTTGTTATTGACACTTCATCACTCATAAAAGTGAGCAGGCATGCATGTTATGTCTGTTTAAAATGTGCACTGTATAAGAGGAATATTTGGAAAAAATGATTCCTCAAGTTCCTTAATAATCTTCGGATGATTTATTTGAGAATGACTCAGATTGGACTGCCTGAAAATGGGCTGAAGGCTTGATTTGTTTCAAGTGCTATTGCTGCATATGTTTCTAGTATTATTTTCATGGAAAGGTTGTAAGAGAAGATATAGTCTGTCATGAAAAGGATTAATTTCAAACACGGAATGACGGCAGAAAGGACTTCGCATACGAGTGTAATGTTGGAGTCAGTATCCCTCCTTTCTTCAAGTTGTACCATTTGCACTGCATTATGAATGATAAACATAATTTTAATTGTAATCTTTCTGTTTTAGGTGTCTATTTGGCACATATACTGGTTATGGAAGAAATATAAATATAAAGACCATGTCTCTGCATATGTATTTACATTTTTTATGTAGTAAATACTGTAAATATGAGTTTCATCTGTTTACTCAGTTTCTACACTATCAATACAAATGCTCGTATTTAAATGTGGAAAAATTCAGGAAACCTAAAAAAAGTTATAAAATTGCAACTAGAGGTTGGTACAAACAAGATGTAGATGTATACACTGTAATAAGACCTGGGGAAAAAAAGGGAAACAGATTTTAGACTGTCCATAAATAATGGAGATTTCTGACATCGCCAGCACTGTAAATATAGTGACTGAGTGATTGGTAGGACATGTTCGTACAGTAATTATTAAGAACAGTCACATCATGATATTGAGGCTTACTTTCCAGTTTACATAAACAATACTGCATGAAATCATTTCCAGCAAAACTGGCAAGTTTGTGTAACAAGGGTATGCACAGACAAGACTCACACTTTTGAAAAGTGTCTTAGCAATGGAAGAATTTTCATATGAGTAGCCAGTTGAATGTTCTCTTACTTAAAATAAATGCCACTGATATTGTGCTGAAACTTATTTTCAACATAATACTCAATTGATCAGTGAGGGAATAACTAAACTAATATGTGTTCATAGGTTTTCCCAGCAAATATGCCAACTGAAAGTGTCTCAGGCATGCAGATAGATTGATTCATCATTGTAGAACAAATTTTCAATGGAATAACGTGCCATTATCACCTGATGATGGTGGTGCATTATGCCATTGAAAATTCATTCTACAACAATCATTCAATCTGGCTGCATGTCCGAGAGACTTTCAAGTAACTAAAATTACTTCATATGTATCAAGCTAACTTTCTCATAGCATTAATGTGGCATTCAAAGTCTCACTTACCAACAGCATCATATGGACGTTTACAAATAAAAGCATCTGCATACAGCTCATTGCAGTCTCTTGCACTCCAATAAAAATAATCAGTTTCACACGCTGTTGTCATCTCATCCAAAATACATGGGAATGTTCGACTGATTACAATACATAATGGATGTGTAGCTGTAGCTGGTGGAGTCTCAAGTTCAAGTTGCCAACCTAGAACAGCAAGACTAAATAAAAATGTAAATGGACAGCAGAATTGTAATGGTAACATAAATTACTAATCTATTTGGAACAATTCCAGAAATAATTCACATAAACTGTTTCATTACAAAGAAATAAACAGAGGTGATTAATAGCAAAGACTCTCCTGCAGTTTAAAGATGCATGACACATAGATAGACACAACAACAAAAACAACAAAACACACACACAATGTTTAGTTGCAGTTGTCCAAGCAGACAAGTATGCAGGAGAAGAAAGGAGTGTTGCAACTGGGAGGTGTTTATTTGTGAAGACAAGGATGGATTAGGGAGATGCTGGGCAGCAGGAGAGCAGGGACGATAAGTAGACCTCAGTGGCAGTGGAAAATAAGGATTAAATACAGTAATAAGCATAAAATTGATGTGTGAAGCTTGGAAGTCCATGTGAGTTGTAACAACATTACAATGTAGTTGGACAGGATAATGAAAACGTGCAGGTGTATCTGTATTTCATACTAGGTGGCTTTGAAGAACGACACTGGTTGAAAACTTAGCAATATTTTCAGTCTTGTTTATGGGCCTGTTGACGATGCAATGCCCAACGATACTACAAGTTGTTACCTTCACTCTTTCGATTATTTACATTCCACCAAGGGGTTTCCATTACCATATAAAATTTCCCTTTTCCTTTCCCATGAACGATACTGACACAAGAGAATAATGGAATGGAATGGTGACAGTGAAGGTAGGTGGTGATATGTTTTGGAAATATGGACGGGACCAAGAAAAATGAAATTTCCTGATTATAGGAAACCAACATTCTAACAATAAAATACATTATTTTACTCGGATGTCTCAATCTGATTGAGAGCAATAGAAAATTGATTTTAGTCCATAGATGATATGAAGGGAAGTAAAGTTAGAAAAAAATAGGTAACTCATGAAATGTTGACGAAAATGTAGCATCAAATAATGGGGAAAAAATATAGAAGATTAGGTAAATCAACATAGAACAAACATAGGAAAACTGATGGAAAAGTGTGAGGTAATAGAGACATTAGAGAAGTAAGGAAATTATGAAATTTTATACAGGAGAGTTAAAGAAAGAGTATTTGAAGATGAGAAAAGAAATATAAATTGAATGGCGACTGATCATTATGAGAGAATTACACTTTCTGAGCAATGAGAAGTGTTTAACATACCAAAATAGTAGACTGAAGAGCTGAGTGAAAGAAAACAAAAGGAAAGGTGCCTGCCTACTGAAGAAGAGAAATTGCTGTGTGATGATGAAGATTAGAAAGGTTACCACATTCTGAAAGACAAAGCAGTAAAGAGTCTTAATGAAATGAAAGACAAAAAGGCAAGTGGAATAAATGAGCAACAAGCATAAATATTTATTGGTGCTGTAAGTATGGGAATAAGGGTCTTATGTAAATGAACATGTGAAAGTGGGACACAGCCAAAACAATTCTTGATGACAATCATTATTCTAAGTGAGGGAAAAAGCATCAGCCCATCAGTATTGTTGCACCCCAGGTGGCCCCCATTGGTCAACTGCTTCCTCTCAACAGTCACTCCTGCTGGCCCATTGGCTTCACTAATGCTGCTGCTCCCACTGGGTTTCTGCCATGTTGCCATCACAGCTCACATCAGACTCCTGCCGAGCTGACTCTGTTGGTTCCACACCCTGCAGCACTCCTGGCACTGCTCCACATTGAACTGCAGCCAAGCTGGTGTTGAAGCATCACTAATCACCTACTAAACTAAGATCACAACATCGTACCAGACTGCAGCCAAGCCAGTGCCGCGATACATGCTGGGCTCCTGCCAATCCTGCACCCGCAACATCACACTGAGCACCAGCCACACCCCAACCACAGGATCACACTGGGTGCCAGCTGCACCCTCACCCCAGCATCATGCCAGGCACTGGGTGCATCCTTGCTGTAACGTCACACAAGTCGACAGCTGCACCTATGCAATAGCATTATTCCAGGATCCTGCAGGCTCATGACGATGCCACTAGGACTGGCTAGTCAGCACCCTGCCCACCAGATCCAGAGGAGCAATCTCAGTTGTATTTACCAGATGTGCTATCGTTAACCTTTGCCTTTATTTGTGCAGTAAAATGTTACAGATGCCTATCTGGGAAACAGTTGTTTATTTTTAGCTAACCTTGCCACAAAAGTTGACAGTGAGGCCTTTCTGTCACCATTGCCAGCATCTTCACCTGGCACTGTGTGTGGAAATGACTAGAGTTGTGTCCCACCTGGCCTTTGCCTTCCAACGTCTAGCTGAGCCTGCTGGTGTCATATGTCCCACTGGCCCACGGAATCCAGCCAACCTCGTCAGCATCACTGCAGCTCAAATGGCCCTCAACAGTCAAGCATCTGCCTTCCATCAGCCACGAATGGGTTGCTGACATCCCATCTGCCAACCCGCATCTGGCTGAGCCTGACAGCACATGGGCTGATGATGCACCAGACCTTCTGCATCCAGCCACGCTGCCACCACCTTGATGCATGCCTTGCTTCTGGGCCAGTACCCTACTGACACCTTCAAGTCTCCGGCAACCATTGTTGATTAAGCTTGTGCCTTCCACTGGTCACAGATGCTCTGCAGGCGCCATCTTGGCCCCTGTGGCCACTGTTGGTTGACTCCTATCTCCTATCAGCTGCTGAAGTTATCACCACTTCATCAGCCCAACAACACTGTAGATGGCTGCTGTTGGTCTAACTTTTGTCTTGTACTGGTCATTGGTGCCATACCAATGCTGACTCACTATTTTCTGCCATCCTAGGAATCACCACTACTCCTACTGGTGCTCTTCCATGCCACCTAGGTCCCTCTCACACCCCTAATCAACTATCCACCTCCCAAGCACACTGCATGTTTCTGACTACTCCTCTCTTCTGAGAACCAGGACAGTGTATAGTCTCCCTTATGCTCTTCTTTGTGGTGTTGCTCTTGGCACCTTTCTGAGTGTTGCTGTGCTCCTTTGCGCACTGCACAATCAGTAATGTCTTTCTGCCACATCAAGCCTCCCATCCCCCAGCCCTTACTTTTTCAATTTGCTTGCTCCTATACACACCATGCATTCTGGACAGTTGTCAGACTGTGGGCAGCCACACCTTCCATGGACCACTGACATCCTTCTGACACAACATTTTTTCTTTGTGCCCACATTGTGACCTCTGCCCTTGGCCATATCTCTGCCTTATGGATGTGTCCTTTTCGCCTACTTCCCATTTTCCAATCCAGCAATCACTGGGATTGTTCAACCACCTTATCCTCAAGGTGGAGGGGTACTATATCAGGCCATTGATGGCCCAGTACACACACATCCCATGATTAGTCTCACCACATGGCTGTGGGCACTTCTCTGCCATAGATGCCAACTTCTCTGCTGGCTGTGTGCACACCACTGACACCAGCAATGTGACCATGGGACTATTCTTCATCCTTGGTCACATGCTTCCACACATGGATTTTTATCTGTCTCATTGTATAGGCGACATCATGACCAACAGCAGAAAGAGGGGTCCCACTCTGGGCTTTATGTCAGCCACATCCCATGGTCCACAATCAGAGCCACATCACACGCCTTGGTAGCCCTTTGATATCCTCACATCTTGGGCAGCCACCATTGGTCAAGTACCACCAACCACAGCAGCTGACACCTACCAATGCTGCCACCACCTGATTTCCTTCAGTGATGCTGCCACTCCCACTGGTTTTCCACAGTAACATTGTAGATCACATTACACTCTTACTGAACTGGCACTGTCACTTCTGCATTTTTACTGGGAACAGCCGTTTATTCTGTGTTGTCCTTGCCACTATGCAAGGACACAAAGAAATATGTTCCAAATGGCTTTAATATACTGTGAAGAGCCAAAGAAACTGACACACCTGCCAAAAATCAATTAGGGTTCCCATGAGCATGCAGAAGTGCCAAAACACTTGGCATGGACTTGACTAAGGTCTTGAATCCTGAAAGGCCATCCATAAATAAGAATATGAGGGAGTGGCGATCTCTTCTGAACAGCATGTTGCAGGGCACTCCAGATGCGCTCAATAATGTTCATGTCTGGGGAGTTTGGTGGCCAATGGAAGTATTTAAAATCAGAAGAGAGTTTCAAGAGCCACTCTGTAGCAATTCTGGACGTGTGGGGCATTGCATTGTCCTGCTGGAATTGTCTAAGTCCATCGGAATCCACAATGGACACGAAGGGATGCAGGTGATCTGACAGTGTGCTTATGTATGTGTCACCTGTCAGTCATGTCTAGACATATCAGGGGTTCCATATAACTCCAACTGCACATGTCCCACACCATTACAGACCCTCCACAAGCTTGAACAGTCCCCTGCTGACATGCAAGCCCCACGGATTCATAAGGTTGTCTCCATACCCTTACACGTTCATCTACTTGATACAATTTGAAACAAAACTCACCCAACCAAGCAGCATGTTTCCAATCATCAACAGTCCAATGTTCGTGTTGACACATTCAAAAAAGGCATAAAGCTTTGTGTTGTGTAGTCATCAAGGGTACCCGAGTGGGCATTTGGCTCCGAAAGCACTTATCAATGATGTTTCGTTGAATGGTTTGCATGCTGACACTTGCTGATGGCCCAATATTGAAATTGCAGCAATTTGCAGGAAAGCTGTCACACTGAAGATTCTCTTCAGTCATTATTTGTCCATTCTTTCAGGATCTTTTTCTGGCAACAGTGATGTTAGAGATTTGATGTTCTACCAGATTCTTGATATTCACAGTACACTCATGAAATGGTCACATGGTAAAATCCCCACTTCATTGCTATCTCAGAGATGTATGTCCCATTAGTCATTCACCGACTATAAACCCACATTCAAACTCACTTAAGTCTTGATAACCTGCCACTGTAGCAACAGTAACCGATCTAACAATTTTGCCAGACCCTTGTTGTCTTATATAGGTGCTGTTGACCGCAGCACCATATTCTGCCTATTTACATATCTCTGCATTTGAATAGCATGCCTATACCAGTTTCTTTGACACTTCAGTGTATTATACAGCACTTGGATAAGTAGAACTCTTAATTAGTGGATGTAAAATTCCATCTATGCAACTAACTGAAGGCAGTTTTTTTATTGCCATGTGCTTTTTGTTTCTTTTATTTATGAACCATCTCCAGTGGCCTGTACTACACACATGCTCATAAATTAAGGATAATTGCAGAATGTGGTGACACACAATGTGGCACTACCCAAAACTGGTGCTAATAGCATAGGCACATAGGGAACACACATGACACAGATCTGTAAGTCCACGGTATTGGTGATAAGTTGAGAAAACCATCCCGAAACACATGTGCT
Source organism: Schistocerca nitens (assembly GCF_023898315.1). Taxonomy (NCBI): domain Eukaryota; kingdom Metazoa; phylum Arthropoda; class Insecta; order Orthoptera; family Acrididae; genus Schistocerca; species Schistocerca nitens. The sequence continues at coordinate 373,085,480 of NC_064614.1, read as the reverse complement.
ACAAAATGCCACTGTTTCCCGTGCATGTACCCTCACATCAATATGGGATGTGATCACCGTGCACACGTACACAGGCTGCACAATGGGTTGGCATACTCTGACTCAGGTAGTCAAGCAGCTGCTGGGGTATAGCCTCCCATTCTTGCACCAGTTCCTGTCGGGGCTCCTGAAGTGTCGTAGGGGTTTGAATACATGCAGCGATACATTGACTGAGAGCATCCCAGACATGCTCGATAGAGTTTAGGTCTGGAGAACAGGCAAGCCACTCAATTCACCTGATATCTTCTGTTTCAAGGTACTCCTCCACGATGGCAACTCGGTGGGGCTGTGCATTATCATCCATCATGTGGAAGGTGGGACCCACTGCACCCCTGAAGAGGTGGACGTACTGGTGCAAAATAACATCCCGATACACCTGACCTGTTACAGTTCCTCTGTCAAAGACATGCAGGGGTGTACGTGCACCAATCATAATCCCACCCCACACCATCAAACCATGACCTCCATACAGGTCCCTTTCAAAGACAGTAAGGGGTTGGTATCTGGTTCCTGATTCATGTCAGATGAAAACCCAGTGAGAATCACTGTTCAGACTGTACCTCAAATCGTCCATGAACATAACCTGGGACCACTGTTAAAATGACCATGTACTGTGTTCTTGACACCAGGCTTTACGGGTTCTCCTGTGACCAGGGGTCAGTGGAATGCACCTTGCAGGTCTCCAGGCAAATAAACCATGTCTGTTCAGTCACCTGTAGACTGTGTGTCTGGAGACAACTGTTCCAGTGGCTCAGTAAGGTCCCAAATGAGGCTACCTGTATTACTCCATGGCTGTCTGTGGGCACTGATGGTGAGATATCAGTTTTCTTGTGGTGTTGTACACTGTGGATGTCCCATACTGTAGCACCTGGACACGTTTTCTGTCTGCTGGAATCATTGCCATAATCTTGAGATCACACTTTGTGGCTACGACCTGCTGTGTTTCACCAGCCTCCAGTTGTCCTAGTATTCTACCCCTCATAACGTCATCAATATGTATTCTTTGAGCCATTTTCAACACACAGTACCAATATAATGTCTGAAAACATCTGCACACTTACTCGCTGCACCGTACTCTGACATGCACCAACGTACCTCTGTGTATGTGGACTGCTGCCAGCACCACCGTGTGACGACCGCAGGTCAAATGCACCGCATGGTCATACCCTGAGGTGATTTAAACCTACAAACCGCCCACCAGAGCATTGTTTCACCATTTATCAGCAATATCCTTAATTTATGAGCATAAGTGTACATGATTCTTTTTATAGATGTAATAAATGTCCATTATTACATCTATAAAAAGAATCATGTACACTCATGCTCATGCCGTTGGTGGGGAGGCTTGCATGCCTCAACGACACAGATAGCCGTACCGTAGGTGCAACCACAACGGAGGGGTATCTGTTGAGAGGCCAGACAAACGTGTGGTTCCTGAAGAGGGGCAGCAGCCTTTTCAGTAGTTGCAGGGGCAACAGTCTGGATGATTGACTGATCTGGCCCTGTAACACTAACCAAAACGGCCTTGCTGTTGTGGTACTGCGAACGGCTGAAAGCAAGGGGAAACTACAGGCATAATTTTTCCCGAGGATATGCAGCTTCACTGTATGATTAAATGATGATGGCGTCCTCTTGGGTAAAATATTCCGGAGGTAAAATAGTCCCCCATTCAGATCTCCGGGCGGGGACTACTAAGGAGGACATTGTTATCAGGAGAAAGAAAACTGGCGTTCTATGGATCGGAGTGTGGAATGTCAGATCCCTTAATCGGGCAGGTAGGTTACAAAATTTAAAAAGTGAAATGGATAGGTTAAAGTTAGATATAGTGGGAATTAGTGAAGTTCGGTGGCAGGAGGAACAAGAATTTTGGTCAGGTGAATACAGGGTTATAAATACAAAATCAAATAGGGGTAATGCAGGAGTAGGTTTAATAATGAATAAAAAAATTGGAGTGCGGGTAAGCTACTACAAACAGCATAGTGAACGCATTATTGTGGCCAAGATAGACACGAAGCCCACACCTACTACAGTAGTACAAGTTTATATGCCAACTATCTCTGCAGATGATGAAGAAATTGACGAAATGTATGATGAGATAAAAGAAATTATTCAGGTAGTAAAGGGAGACGAAAATTTAATAGTCATGGGTGACGGGAATTCGACATTAGGAAAAGGAAGAGAAGGAAACGTAGTAGGTGAATATGGATTGGGGCTAAGAAATGAAAGAAGAAGCTGCCTGGTAGAATTTTGCACAGAGCATAACTTAATCATAGCTAACACTTGGTTCAAGAATCATGAAAGAAGATTGTATACATGGAAGAACCCTGGAGATACTAAAAGGTTTCAGATAGATTATGTAATGGTAAGACAGAGATTTAGGAACCATATTTTAAATTGTAAGACATTTCCAGTGGCAGATGTGGACTCTGACCACAATCTATTGGTTATGAACTGTAGATTAAAACTGAAGAAACTGCAAAAAGGTGGTGGACTCTGACCACAATCTATTGGTTATGAACTGTAGATTAAAACTGAAGAAACTGCAAAAAGGTGGGAATTTAAGGAGGTGGGACCTGGATAAACTAAAAGAACCAGAGGTTGTACAGAGTTTCAGGGAGAGCATAAGCGAACAATGAACAGGAATGGGGGAAGGAAATACGGTAGAAGAAGAATGGGTAGCTTTGAGGAATGAAATAGTGAAGGCAGCAGAGGATCAAGTAGGTAAAAAGACGAGGGCTAGTAGAAATCTTTGGGTAACAGAAGAGATACTGAATTTAATTGATGAAAGGAGAAAATACAAAAATGCAGTAAATGAAGCAGGTAAAAAGGAATACAAACGTCTCAAAAATGAGATCGACAGGAAGTGCAAAATGGCTAAGCAGGGATGGCTAGAGGACAAATGTAAGGATGTAGAGGCTTATCTCATGAGGGGTAAGATAGATACTGCCTGCAGGAAAATTAAAGAGACCTTTGGAGAAAAGAGAACCACTTGCATGAATATCAAGAGCTCAGATGGAAACCCAGTTCTAAGCAAAGAAGGGAAAGCAGAAAGGTGGAAGGAGTATATAGAGGGTCTATACAGGGGCAATGTTCTTGAGGACAATATTATGGAAATGGAAGAGGAGGTAGATGAAGATGAAAAGGGAGATATGATACTACGTGAAGAGTTTGACAGAGCACTGAAAGACCTAAGTCGAAACAAGGCCCCGGGAGTAGACAACATTCCATTAGAACTACTGACAGCCTTGGGAGAGCCAGGCCTAACAAAACCCTACCATCTGGTGAGCAAGATGTATGAGACAGGCGAAATTCCCTCAGACTTCAAGAAGAATATACGAGGGCCATTCAGAAAGTAACCTCCGGTTGATTTAAAAAAATACACCAAGTTAAATAAAAATATTTTAATATATACATCTTACAACTACATCTTTGCACTATTTTTCTACATAGTCTCCATAGCGATTGAGGCACTTATCGTATCTCTTCACAAGCTTTGAAATTCCTTCTGCATAAAAATCACCCGCTTGTGCCTGGAGCCAGCCTGTGACCGCATCTTTGAGCTCTTCGTCGTCATCAAACCGCTGTGACCCGAGCCATTTCTTCAAATGCATGAAGAGGTGATAATCACTTGGCGCCAGGTCTGGGCTGTAAGGTGGATGGTTGATAACGTCCCACTTGAAGGACTCAAGAAGGGCCGTTGTTCTGCGAGCAGAGTGAGGACGGGCGTTATCGTGCAGAAAAACGATACCCGAAGTCAGCATACCACGGCATTTGTTCTGTATAGCCCGTCATAACTTTTTTATTGTTTCACAGTACACGTCTTGATTAATGGTCGTACCACGTTCCATGAATTCAACCAACAACACCCCTTTGGCATCCCAAAACACCGTTGCCATCAGTTTTCTGGCAGAAAAATCTTGCGAGGCTTTTCTTGGTTTGGTAGGCGAATTTGAATGTGCCCACATCTTTGATTGTTCTTTTGTCTCAGGGTTCACGTACTTAATCCAGGTTTCGTCACCGGTCACGATTCTGTTTAACAATGGTTCTCCTTCGTCCTCATAACGTGACAGAAAGTCTAATGCAGAGGCCATTCTTTGAGTTTTGTGGTGGTCGGTAAGAATTTTGGGCACCCATCGTGCACAGAACTTACGGTAACCCAATCTTGCTGTCACTATCTCGTACAAGAGAGTCTTAGAAATCTGTGGAAAACCAGTAGACAACTCCGACATTGAGAAACGTCGATTTTCATGAACTTTTGCATCAACTGTCTGAACGAGTTCGTCAGTCACCAATGATGGTCTACCACTCCTCTCTTCATCATGAACGTTTTCTCGTCCACTTTTAAATAAACGTACCCATTCACGGACAACTCCTTCACTCATAACTCTTGGTCCGTACACGGCACAAAGCTCACGATGAATAGCTGCTGCAGAATATCCTTTGGCTGTAAAAAACCCTATGACAGCACGCACTTCACATTTGGCGGGGTTTTCTATTGCAGCACACATTTCAAACTGCCACAAAAACTAAACTAGCGCAGGTACAACGTTCACTCAACCACGGCTTGATGCCGACTGACCTGTTGAGTGCATGAACGCACAGATGGCGTCGCTACTCCCCCCACAACCCGCACGGTGACCAATCGGAGGTTACTTTCTGAACCGCCCTCGTAGTAATTCCAATCCCAAAGAAAGCAGGTGTTGACAGATGTGAAAATTACTGAACTATCAGTCTAATAAGTCACAGCTGCAATATACTAATGTGAATTCTTTACAGACGAATGGAAAAACTGGTAGACGCCGACCTCGGGGAAGTTCAGTTTGGATACCGTAGAAATGTTGGAACACGCGAGGCAATACTGACCCTACAACGTATCTTAGAAGAAAGATTAAGGAAAGGCAAACCTACGTATCTAGCATTTGTAGACTTAGAGAAAGCTTTTGACAATGTTAACTGGAATACTCTTTTTCAAATTCTGAAGGTGGCAGGGGTAAAATACAGGGAGCGAAAGGCTATTTACAATTTGTACAGAAACCAGATGGCAGTTATAAGAGTCGAGGGACATGAAAGGGAAGCAGTGGTTGGGAAGGGAGTGAGACAGGATTGTAGCCTCTCCCTGATGCTATTCAATCTGTATATTGAGCAAGCAGTAGAGGAAACAAAAGAAAAGTTCAGAGTAGGTATTAAAATCCATGGAGAAGAAATAAAAACTTTGAGGTTTGCCGATGACATTGTAATTCTGTCAGAGACAGCAAAGGACTTGGAAGAGCAGTTGAACGGAATGGACAGTGTCTGGAAAGGAGGATATAACATAAACATCAACAAAAGCAAAACAATGACAATGGAATTTAGTCCAATTAAGTCAGGTGATGCTGAGGGAATTAGATTAGGAAATGAGACACTTAAAGTAGTAAAGGAGTTTTGCTATTTGGGGAGCAAAATAACTGATGATTGTCGAAGTAGAGAGGATATAAAATGTAGACTGGCAATGGCAAGGAAAGTGTTTCTGAAGAAGAGAAATTTGTTAACATCGAGTATTGATTTAAGTGTCAGGAAGTCGTTTCTGAAAGTATTTGTATGGAGTGTTGCCATGTATGGAAGTGAAACGTGGATGATAAATAGTTTAGACAAGAAGAGAATAGAAGCTTTTGAAATGTGGTGCTACAGAAGAATGCTGAAGATTAGATGGGTAGATCACATAACTAATGACGGTGTACTGAATAGAATTGGGGAGAAGAGGAGTTTGTGGCACAACTTGACTAGAAGAAGGGATCGGTTGGAAGCACATGTTTTGAGGCATCAAGGGATCACCAATTTGGTACTGGAGGGCAGCGTGAAGGGTAAAAATCATAGAGGGAGACCAAGAGATGAATACACTAAGCAGATTCAGAAGGATGTAAGCTGCAGTAGGTACTGGGAGATGAAGAAGCTTGCGCAGGATAGAGTAGCATGGAGAGCTGCATCAAACCAGTCTCAGGACTGAAGACCACAACAACAACAAACATAAATGTCCATCCGGAAAGCTGTTGCATTCAGTGACTGTTATATTGACTTGTAAATTATAGATTGCAGCAATCAGTCATCCCTTTTAAATTTTAATATGCAGATCCAGATTTTGGCTAGGAGCTAGCCATTCTCAATGCACTATTATTTTCACTCAAAGCATATAAGTCCCTGTTGATTGGCTTTCACCCACAGTTCATTAAATACTACTCAACCAATCAACAGGGACTTACATGCTTTGAGCAAAAATAATAGTGCATTGAGAATGGCTAGCTTCTAGCCAAAATATGGATCTGCATATTAATATTTAAAAAGGACAACTGATTGCTGCACTCTATAATTTACAAGTAAATATAATAAATGTATTATGTGGTAGTCACAGTATGTTACTATGTTACATTTTGTCATGTTATACTCTTGTTCTGTTGTAGCAGAAATTTTGTGATGTGAAATTATCGTTCGGTGCTATGATTTCCATCATTGTTACCCCATTTGTGTGGTCCTGGAGATGTGCTCATTAGTCTCCATGGTCCAGTTGCCCGATTTCCAATGTTCTATCATCCACATTTGATTCAACACATCACTTACACTTTACATTTTGTATTCAATATGTGTGTGTTTTCAGTGTGCAGTGTTGCCAATTGTCACTGTGTGTTTATCTCTCATCTTTTGTTTGTGTTGTGTGTGTGGTTTCATATTTTCATTTGTTATGTGTGTGTGTGTGTGTTTGAGAGAGAGAGAGAGAGAGAGAGAGAGAGAGAGAGAGAGAAAGGGGGGGGAGAGGAAGGGGGGAAGGGGGGGGGAGAGGAAGATTAATTAATTATTTATTCTGGTTATGTTTCGGATCTCTCTTTTTTTTGGCTAACATGAGCAGAGAGTTATTGTTTGTATATATTTGGTCACTGAGTACCTTCCTTTCCATTGCAATGTCAGGAGCTTTTTGTTGTGATTATTCATTCTAATAACTGTCATGTCATGTTCCATGTTGGACAGTTCATGTCCATGTTTTATCAGGTGTTTGGCGAAGGTAGAATGGCTATTTCCATATTTCCAACTTCTTATATGTTCTTTATTAGTTTTGAAGTGCCTACCTAGATATCCATAGACATACTGATTTACATTGTTGGCACTATAGCTGGTATATACCTGCCCCTTGGCATTTGTCGGTTGTTTTTAAATGTGATTGGAGTCTTGTTTCTTGCTCTGTAAGAAATGCATCATCCCTATTTCTTTAATATGTTTGCTATCTTGTATGTTGCTTTGCATCTGTGTGTTAAAGTGTACCATTTTTTCTGTTAGTCATGTCGTAAGCATTACTGTTCTATGTTTCTGTGTGTGCTGTAGTGTACATGGTGTCATTTGGTGTTTGTGTTCTATGCTTATTTTCATTTTTCTTTAATTGTGTTTTAATTGTTTGGTTGAGATTTTGTACTAGATGGGTGTGGTAACCATTTTTTTGTGGCTATGAGTTGTATTGTTTGTAATTCTTTCCATAGTTTTCTTTGCTGAGTGAGATGTTATTTAGTCTCTGTAACATGTGTCACAGGCCTGCTAATTTTTGATTTTGTGGCTGGTTGGATGAAAAATGTGTAATTGTATCTATGGCTGTTGGCTTTCTGAAGATGTCAAATGTTTGTTTACTGTTGTCTCTCTTTATTGTTATATGCAAGAAATGTATTTGCTTTTTTTTTCTTTTTCCATAGTGAATTGAATATTTTTTGGTATATTATTTATGTCTGTATAAAGTTTATCAATTTTTTCTGTGGGTTTATCTACAATACTGATTGTCATGCACACATTTGTCAAAACAATCTCCCAAATTTAAGCCAATGGGGAAGTTTCATCTGATATACTTTTTAAGATTATTTTCATGATCATCACCAAGCAGGTGAGATGACCAAAAGAAAATCAATTTTGCTTTGGGTTATTTAACCACAAATGCAGCTGAATGTAATAATGCCCCCTCACAAGATTTTAAATCTTGGTAAGATTTCCAAGACAGTTTTAAGTGAATGTGTTGGTCTTCAAACACACAGAAAAAGTAACACTGGAACTACTAGATCCAAAACATTACAATAATTCTTGAGGTACATATTAAAAGTATGCTGAGTGGCCCTTACAAAGGGTAAATATCTAGATGAATTCTAAGAATGGAGACATAACTAATCCCAGTAACAACATAGCTCAGAACAATTATGCAATTATAATCACGGAAAATGAAGATTGTACTGGATTGCACGCCAAAATCCAGTACGTAACTAATCAGTATTTGGCTGATACATGATACATTTGTTACCTATAATACCAAAGAGACAATGGTTACCAGGAAAAGATAAGGAAACAAAGGAAATTATACCAAAAACTTTAGTGAGTGGGGAAACAGGACATAGAAAAGTAGAAATTTATTTTGATTCAGGTAGTGAGATTTCCTCAATCTCAGAAGAATTAATGACTATGTGTAAGAAGAAAGAATTATTTTCTATTTTACCAATAACAGGTGTGTATAGTAAGAATTTACAAAACAGTATTTTTCAGACAAACAGGGCATTATATGCAACTACATTTGTAGTTTTAAGATCAAAAACAAAAAATCATTCTTTTGTAAGGCTTATCCAATTCCTATAACATTAAAAGCAGCGGTACAAGAAGAAATCAATAAAATGATAGATAGCCAAGTAATAAAACATAGTTTAAGTGTCTGTAATAACACTTTACCTATAGTTATGAAAGGCACAGGAGTTCGAATCATGTTGCCTGTCCTGGCATTAAATAGGCACTTAGAAATGGAACATGCTATACCTGTAAGTGTTGATGAGTCATGGGCACAGTTTGAACAAGCAAAATTCTTTATTTCAATAGATTTGACAGATTCTTACTGTCAGATAAGATTAAATGAAGATTATAGATAGTATACATCATTTTTATATGATGGGAAATCTTATCAATTTAGTGTTACCTATTTCCATTTCAGTATTTATTAGAGCACTTGATCAAGTTCTCGGAAGAGAATTGTTACAAGAACTTCTAATTTATGTAGACAATATTTTATTACTACTTATGAACTAAGTTGCTGCAAAAATCCCATGCAAAAGGAGTAACTATCAAATCAGGAGAGTCATATTTTGATTAAGAAGAATTAAAGTTTCTAGAACAACTAGTGGGAGTAAATGCTATAAATACGGACCAGGAAAGAATAAAAGCTATGAAGGATTGTCAAGAACCACATAAGGTGAACCATTTGTTATGTAAAGGAAAGTTGCTACTCACCATATAGCGGAGATGCTGAGTGGCAGATAGGCACAACAAAAAGACTGTCATAAATAAAGCTTTTGTACCTATCTGCAACTTAGAATCTGTGCTATATGGTGAGTAGTAACTTTCCTTCTCATAATATTGTTACATTACATCCTGGATTTTCCATTGTTTGATAAAACTGAACCATTTATATTCATTTTTCAGATTAGCAGGATTCTGTCATAGATGTATAAAAGGAGAAGAAATGAATGATCCATGTTCACTCTGCATTATTGAAACAGATATCTATTTGGATTTGGGATGAAAATACTGCAAAAGCTTTTCAGAATAATAAAGACGCACTGGTAAACGCTCCAGTATTATGACATCCAATAACAAATGAACCATTTAAACTAGCAAGTGATGTATCAGAATATGGTATAGTTGCTAAATTACTTCAGGGAGAATGGGACCTCAAAGCCAGGGAGCATAGAACAATTTCTTTCATTAATAGATGCCTAGGCAGATACAAACTAATGTACTCTGCAAGTAAGAAAGAACTACTAGCCATCGTTAGGAGTATACAAAAATTTGAAATACTTATTTTGGGATCACACTTAGTAGTATACACTGATCATCAATCAGATTGTTGCACAGGCATCTGATGAGATGGGTACTGTTTTTCAACAGGTTAGCATTGACATTGTACATATTAAAGATTCTAAAAATCAAGTTCCACCCTGTCAAGGTTACTGCTGTGAATAAATGATACGAAAAGAACTAAAGGGCCTGGAGTAATTTTCTCAATTAATTTCTTAAGTTTAAGCTATAGCAGAGCAGATATGATGAGGATTAAATGAGGATGACTATTTCAAAAGTAAGCTTCAACAATGTACACAGGAATCACTACTGTGATTAGAATATCTATGGACATTAGTAGATAAAATATTATTTTGGAGAGAAAATACACACACAATGCTGGAAGCTATGGATTCTGCAGTGTGAGGAGACCAAGTTAGTATGTTTCATATGTAAAAGTTATGGCCACTTTGGTATTTATAAATGTACAAGACATAAGAAAATGTTTTACTACTTGAAGGGGTTAAGAAAGAAAGTTGTTACATTGATACAGACATGCTAAATTTGTCAAAAAGTTCAGGTAGATAACAGTGGTATTAATTATATAATGTATCCTATTTCACTGAAGAGTTTACATGGCTTAAAGGCATAAGATTTTTACGATCTTTTACTGATGGGTAAGAGAGGCGCAATAGAAATCCATGCACTTTTAGAATGTTGGTCAAAATAAATCATATTATATCCTATTAAGCAAGCAAAATGGATACAATGATCAATACTATGTACAATTATGTTGCAGAGGATGGGAAACTGAAATGACTATTAGCTGATAATGGTAATCAGAATTTTAAGGAATTCTTAGCTTGGGAAGGCATACATCATATAACTATATCGAAGTATAACATAAATCAAGAAGGAAATTGGATGATTGTGTAGAACAAATAGTTGCACCAAACATACAACTTGGGCACAAATGATACTGGAATATCAGGTTATATTAAACAAGTTACCACTTGTGTCTACAGGTTTATCCCCAGCAGATGTAATGAAACATAAATTTATTGGTGAATGCTTGTTTAAATTGTTTAAATGGCCATATGACAATATGATCACAGGAGAAAATTTAGAAGACATAGTAAGGAATCATTTACAGCAAACAGCTGAAAGACAAGTTAATGTAATGAGAATGTAAGAACACCAACATGTAATATAGATGACTTAATATTAGTGAAAGAAGTACATCACAGTCCTAATGTACAGAAGAAAATGAATACATTTTTTCTCAATACAGTGGACCATATAAGATACTAAGTATACCACATGCAAAAGATGTTTTCTTGGTTGATCCAAATAACGTTTAATAAAACAATCTGTACAAAGTAGTCAAGCTAAGGATTTGTAAACCACTACTTTGTTAAAAGTAAAATAAATAAATAGATGTACAGTTAATCTACTGATTAGTTTCCTTATAATTAGATAACAGGAATCAAATACATTGCAAACAAATTACCAGAAAGAGGTTATTTTGGAAGAAAATGTACACATTTTTTTTTTCACACACATGGTGTTGGATCACTCTCTCCAGGCATACAATAGGGGTTTATTGAATTCAATTTTGGGGCCTGTATTGGTGAAGCTGAAATAAGCGATTCTCCAGCACTTTGATGAAGAACTTATCCAAGCAGGGATTTTTTGGGGTGGGAAGCAGGATGGGAATCTGTCTTTGGTGTTTCTCTCTCCAGGCATACAATAGGGGTTTATTGAATTCAATTTTGGGGCCTGTATTGGTGAAGCTGAAATAAGCCATTCTCCAGCACTTTGATGAAGAACTTATCCAAGCAGGGATTTTTGGGGGTGGGAAGCTGGATGGGAATCTGTCTTTGGTGTTTCTTTTCTTCTTCAATTTCAACAAATCCATTCTTCTTTTTCCTTTCTTTCTTCTCCTTTAAGAGACCTGAACTTATTTTCCCTCTTTCCATAAGCAACAGTCCCCACTGTGGAACCCTTCTCATTTCTGTTTAACTTCAATATTTTTTCACAGGACGCACAGATTGCTCTACTCCTGTGTGACATAAGATACTGACAACTATGACAAATAATGTAATTATTAATAGGTTTACTTGCATCAAAAATTTTTGGGGAATAGGCAGGCACATAGAAGGTGACACACTAAACACATGGTAACTGAAGAATCATTTGTTTGAATAGGGGATGAGTAGACCCAAGAACATACACTAGTTACAAACACAAAGTAACTTTGTCTCACATGTGCTAGAAACAAAGTGGCTAATAAAGTTAAACAGCAAAATGCATGAGCCATGGTAGGTAATATAAAGGTAGGTATAAAGCTTTGACCTTTAATTAAATAGGTACAACAGGGAATTATTGTAAAAAAATTTACAAGTACATGGGTTTGCTTTGAATAAAAGGAGGTAATTAGAGTATAAGGAAGTGTAAGACATGAAATGAGGATGAGTGTCCGCACCTCGTGGTCGTGTGGTAGCGTTCTCGCTTCCCACGCCTGGGTTCCCAGGTTCGATTCCCGGCGGGGTCAGGGATTTTCTCTGCCTCGTGATGACTGGGTGTTGTGTGATGTCCTTAGGTTAGTTAGGTTTAAGTAGTTCTAAGTTCTAGGGGAGTGATGACCATAGATGTTAAGTCCCATAGTGCTCAGAGCCATTTGAGGATGAGTATAGGTTGACATCTGGGTAAATTCAAGTGAAGGAACTTCTTCCAACTGATGTAAAGGGGAAAACAAGAGAAAAGTTGAGGAGGTGCTGTACAATTGTTTAAAATAAAAATGGAAGTGTACTCACATTAGGAGAAGGTATAAATGAAAGGACAGATAGACAGATCCATGAAAGAGACTGATCTATGCCATGGGTCAGGTACATTTGGGAAAGAAATGGCCTGTACTTTATATTAGAAGGGAACTTGTATGAGGCACTTTCAGATGATTAAAAAAAAGATTGTACAGTACCTACTCACAGAAGGGAATCAGCAATAATGCAATAAAATGATTTAAAGGGTTGGACTGACAATTTATCATGCCCAAGAAGAGGTTTCCTAGCTAGTTAAGATGAATGATTTTCCTAATTACAGCATACGGGAATATTTTACATTTCCATGCATATTAACATGGAAATATTTGAAATTTGGATGTGTATTCAGAAAAAAATGAGGTGTTGTCAATCTATGGTTCCTCTCAAACAGGCAATTGTAAGAAAAGCATGTTTATGAGAATATATATGCAAGGAAGCAAGAACCACTTTAATTAAAGCAAATCGATCTCTTAAATTAGATAAAGTACTAAGACGACAAGTTACACCTGCCTACTGAGAGAAGTTAAGCAGTTTTAAAGAAACAAGTTTGCATACATTGTACAATAAAAACAAGAGTTATGACATGGTGTAAGGCTTAAATATGATATATGAGCCTTATAATGAACAATGTATGTTTTTTTCTTATTTCCAACATGGTTTTTTTTTAAATATCGTTAATTATGTAATGGATTAAGAATCGACATTGAGACATATAAATTAAATACAGGATGAGTGAATAAAATAGATAAATATGAACAGATAATTTGGCATGACATCATTAGCTTGAGTGCAGGATACGTATGTAACAGAGCTTTTATCAAATACTTTGCTCCACTATTAATACTCGTATCAGCTAAAGATAACCTTGGTAGCTGATACATGTTAAGTCGTGTAGAAAAAAGAAGCAGATACTGTGTGCCCCAGTCAGTGTTTGTACAGAGGGTGCATGAGCAGTAACAATGAGAGCAGTGGTGAGTTGTCAGGGGATGAGTGCCACTCACTTGCTGCATAAGGTTATAGATATATTTCGACACTCCGAGTTGGCGGTGTCATGGATGACATGGAGTAAGAGGGCCACTGACAATATCAATGGGGACCTGAACCTAATAAATCCCTTTTTGATGTAAAAAGATGGAACTTTGAAGTACAGCCTACGGGTCGCATGTGTAATGTTGTGTTCAGAGCTTAGACTATTTTGAGTTGTAATTAAGGGGATCTGTCATTGTGAGAGAGGAAGAATTCAAAATATAGAGAAGTGAAACTTAAGAGTTCAAACGTTATTTCATAGTTTGAAGTAGTCATCATGATCTCATATTTCAGCATCACTCTGCAAAGTATCATCAAAGTTCAGATGGGAAATTTCATACACTGCTGTTCCACAGAATAGCTGGACCACCAGAACAGTTCATAAAGGTGACCAAACATTATAAAAAATAATATGAAGATGAGTGACACATCGATACGGTGAAATGTACCAAGCACAAAAAGCAGCTCAAGTACATTGCTATCTGGACTTAAAGCATTATACAACCAACCAATGAATCCTTCCTTTTCTTTTCACCATAAATAACTTAGGATACTGCTACAAAGACACCACTTATTAACAGATTTATTGGAAGGAATGGTGAAAAGAAAAAGGAAAGGCAGAAGGAAATAATAGGAGGTACACAAAAAAATTGCACAAGACAGAGAAATATTGTGTAATGATCTTACTATGGGTCAGAGTACCATACAACAATAAAGAGGCAGTAAAAATCCCAAACCTGACTCATTTGTCTGAATGTGGGAATGTGTCAGGAAGCAATGTGTGTGTGAACTTTGCTTCATAACAACCGCAAGTGTAGTGAAACTGTTTGTGAATAAGAATGTAAATTGGTCATAATTCCTCTCAAAACGGATATTGATAGCAAGACTTGCTTCTAACTAAACAAATTTTCATATTTTATTGATGACTGCACGTTTAGACCGATCAGTCAGAACTTTATGACAACCTACCTTCCACCATCACAAACCTATCAAGGCGACAGCACCATCAACTAGCGAGGAATGACTGCTTCCCTGATAAACACACAGTGCATGTAGTAACAGTGAGTGTGCTGTCTGTGTATAGAATGGGGAAGATGCGTGACCTATCTGAGTCTGACCAAAGGCTTTGCATGAGCATTTCAGAAACTGCATGACTTGTCAGTTGTTCAAGGAGTGCTGTGAGTAGTATCTTCAACATGTGGCACAACTAAGGTGAAATCACATTCAGACATTGTGGGGTTGGGTGGCCACTACTCATTCCAGATGCTGGACATCGTAGGCTGGGCAGGCTGTTAAAACAGGACAGATGGCAAACTATGGCACAACTAAGATCAGACTTTAATGCTGGTTAGAGTACAAGTGTGTATGATCACATAGTGAACCGAACACACCTAACGATGGGCCTCCTCAGCCAACGACCCATGCATGTGCCAATGTTAACACCACATCGGCAATTACAACTGAAAAGGGCACATGTCCATCGGCACTGGACATGGGCACAGTGACGAAGTATTACGTGGTCTGATGAATACCAATACCTTCTCCATCATGCTGATGGTAGGGTGTGAATGCGTTGTCTTCCACGGGAACAGTTCATTGACACCTGTACTGTGGGATGGAGACAAGCTGGCAGTGGCTCCATTATGCTCAGGGGAACATTAACATGGACGTCCATGGTTAAAGTGGAGTCTGTGCAAGGTACCATTATGGCTAAGGAGTATCGTACACGGGCGCAGACCACATACACCCCTTTATGACAATCATGTTTTCCGACAGCAGTGGCAGTTTTCAGCAAGCTGTACCATGTCAGAAGGCCAGGATTGTGATGGAATGGTTTGAGGAACATAGTGGTGAGTTTCAATTGATATGATGACGCCACAACTCGTCAGGTGCACCTGATTGAACATGTCTGGAAAGTGACTGAAGTCGGAGTTCATCACCCCCCTCCCCACAATTTACAGGAATTCAGTGACTTGCGTGTGAAGATGTGGTTCCAACTCCCTCCAACAACCTATTAAGGCGTCATTGCTTCCATGCCATGACAAATTGCCGCTCTTATTCATGCCAAAAGCAGACATGCCAGCTGTTAGGTAGATGGTTATATTGTTATGGCTGATAAGTGTATGTGTTGCATACCACACCATACACATTCTGCTTCTACATCTATACTCCACAAAAAATTGTGAAATGCATGCACTTATTAGGGTTAATTTGTGTTCCACTTAATTATAGAGTTCAAGAAGAGTTATTGTTTAAATTCTTCTGTGTGTGAATTAATTAGTCTAAGATTGTCTTCACAGTCCATACAGGAGTGATATGTAAGGGTTTGTAATATTCCTCATTTAGTGGTAGTTCTTGAAAATTTTAAGCAGGCTCTCATGGGATAGCGTCTATCACTTCAGGTTTTTAAACATCTTTGTGATGTAGAAAAACGTGAAGTGATGGAAGGATGGTTCATATGAGTGTTTACAGTAATCTCCTTTGCAGACTGTTTACATTTTCCTGGTATTCTACCAATGAACCAAAGTTAACTACCTTTGTTATCTATGACTGTACCTATACCACATTCTTTTAATATCTCTACTCACTGATACACTCACTTATTTGTTTGAGTTGTCTTATTCCAAGTGAGACTCATTGAAGCAGTGTTGAGTCACATTGTCAGTGAAAGTGTTCAGTATGCCTCCCAGGAAAATGATCACAACTTTCAGCTGCCAAAAGAATGTATCAGAAAGCTTGTAGAAATACTGATTTTCATGGACTACTGCATGTCCCCAGAAGAGCAACTGTATTAGACAGGAAATGAGGGTCTAGATATAACATGCATATGAAAATGTATGAATCATTGCAGATATTTAGAAATTGTGCACTATTTTCATCTCAACAATAATTTCACTCTTCAGCAGCATTGCACCTGACAAAATGATAAACTTCTCAGAATTTGTCCCTCCCTTAATCACCTCAACATAAATTTCTATCTTTTCACAGCATTTTCTGAAAGCATTGAACTTTGTGGACAGCCAGTGAGATTTAGATTCAAATATGCTGGCCCTGAAACAATTACTGTTATCAGATGTCAGTCTGTGAAGGAACATCTGTGATTCTAATGAAGTTTCAGTTGTGGGGCTTGATGTCTCAATACACTTAAGATTTCCTGTCTACCTCATGAAATTGCTGTGAATGAGAGTAACAGGAACCTTCCATATAAATAGAATCAGTAGCTGCCCAACTGAAAGGAATATAAGAGCTTCCCAGCTGAAAGGAACTGCAACAACAACTACAAAGAAACCTATGATTACATATTTTACACCAAACAGTGATTTCGGCAGTAATATAGAAAGACTGTCGTTATGTAAGAGGACTGTCTAACCATGAGAAAATGCAGCCAAGAGGCCTTGACAAATGTTGGAGCAAGTAGCCTTGACAAATGTTAGAGCAATCCCAGAAGAAAAGGATCTTCAATTTCCAGTCCCCAAATTGATCGTACAAAGCAACAAGTAATGAGGAGGACATTAACAAGCTTGACTGGAATGTACAGAAGTACTGAATAATAATTTGGGGAAAGATATGATACATACCACTGCTGACCAGGCAGTAGATGTGATAATGATTAATGCACATCAAGTGAAAACACCCCATGCTGGAATTCTGCAGCTGGTCACATGGTCTTATCTTATTCAATCATCTGTCCTGAAATGAGTGAAGCATCATACATAAAACTATCAATGTCAAATTGTTTAGCAGAAATCAGAATTTTTAGCGGCACACAAAACTGAAAAAACTGCCCTGGGAAAGCAAAGAAAATGTGCAGTTTGCAACATTCACAGACTCCTAACTTGTCATTCTTGGAATTTTGTAACTAGGCTTTTCAGGATAGTTTGCATCCATCTCTAAGTGTCTGCTCTTCACATACTTTGGTTTTCAGAGTATAAGTATAGATGTAGATGGATGGCATGAGATGTACTGCCTCATATATTCATCATCACTCTCTGAAACTTTGTTTCATGGTCAATCTTTGCCACATTTGTCCTGTTCAACAATACCATTTCTTCATTTTGAAAGAGCACTTCTCACAATTTCTTCTGTCATATTTAAGATAAACTAGAAAACCATGGCAAGTATGTCTTCTTTTCTCTTCCACTACAATGGAAAAGAAATACATGAAACGCTGTGGGCTATTTTATATATTTCTTGTTGTTCAACCATTCAGCTTCTTTTGAATATTATTTGTAAACTGCCATGATTGGTCTGAACTTCCCATGTTGATGGAAGCAATTTACATTCTGAAGTTTGTCAACTAACATAAAATATTTGTGAACAACTTTATTCTGACACAGAGCAGGTAGCAAGTGTCACCCCAACTGCTCTCTTCTACTGATCCAGTGTCAGTTCTCCTCATAGCCTCTTTTGTTCACTAAAAATTTTAACTGTTTATTTTTGTCTATACTGAGCTGAACATATAAATGAGCAACTGAAGTGTCCTCAGTCACATTTTTACATGTGAAAAGATGTAAATTATGGTAAAACATGCGATTGTAATCACATGTAGGAATATTTGTCAGAAAGTAGCAGATTCATCTCAACAACAATCTGGAGACATGCAACATTGTATTGTTTTATAATTCATTTTATTATTTATTTGTTTTTATTATTTTATTGTGAGTTCTGTTGATCCTGATAGCAATTAAGTTGCAAGAATATCGAACGATCAGTATTTTTACAATGTTAGCCATACAGCAACACACAATATGGTTAATTCATGACAATACTCATTGTAATAACATGAGACATTTGAAGAAATAAAAACATATTACATACATCAGAATTAACACTTATATGTACACACTCAGATTAACAATATCAAAGTAATTGACCAACAATAGAACATAACAGCAACAAGTAGTTTCATTTTTTCTTACATTGCATGGCTAACTCGGTTGTATAATAAAAACCTGCTTCTATGTACTAAAAAATTCACTAATTGAATAGAATGACTTTTGTATTAGATATTCCTTCAGTTTTCTCTTTAACTTTGGTGTTTCAGGAGCAAGACTTTTGATGACACTGGGTAGAGCATTGTAAATTTTGATGCCTGTATAATTTACTCCTTTCTGTACAAGGGCATAGTTTGACTTGTTACTATGAAAGTCCTATTTCAACCTTGTGTTGTGACCATGATATTCACTATTGGTTTTGAAGAGAGAGTACTTTTTTATTTTCCTAAACAAATTCCTGCATGAATGCCTCAGTTGCACACCACTCATGCATATGTATAGCTGTCTTCTGAGCAATAAAAACTTCTCTTGCCAAGGAGTGATTGCTCCAAAAGAAGATTCCGTAAACCAAAAGTGCATGGAAATATCTGAAATAAGCAGCTCTTATGGCCTCCTTATGTGTGTCTGATGCAGTTATACATAAGGCAAATATTGCAGAATGTAGCCTGTTTTCTAGATCTAGGATATGGTTGGGCCAATTTAGCTTGCAGTCTATGTACGCACCCAGGAACTTAGCTGAGTCAACTTGCTTTATTTTTTGTCCATTACATTCTATATTTATATCCCCCAGTTCTTTATGTGCCATGTGAAACTGTACATAATGAGTTTATTGATATTTAGAGAGAGTCCATTACAGTTAAACCATTTCAGAATGTCATCAAATGCATTGTTTGCAGATGTTTCCTGGTTGTTCCCTGTGGCTTTGTCAACTAGTAGAGAAGTATCATCACCGAATAGGGTGAACTTGCTCACTGACATGGTGCCGTCTGGGAGGTGATTCATAAATATAAGAAACAATAAGCATCCCAGTACTGAGCCTTGAGGCACTCCAGTGTTGACTGTGCCCCACTTGGATAAAGCTGTGATTACATTACTGTCAGTAATTATTACCCTTTGGTTCCTATGTGTAAGGCAGTATTTAATCCATGTTCCCATTATTCCACTTAACCCATAGTTGTTGTTGTTGTGGTCTTCAGTCCTGAGACTGGTTTGATGCAGCTCTCCATGCTACTCTATCCTGTGCAAACCTCTTCATCTCCCAGTACTTACTGCAACCTACATCCTTCTGAATTTGCATAGTGTATTCATCTCTTGGTCTCCCTCTACGATTTTTAACCTCCACACTGCCCTCGAATGCTAAATTTGTGATTCCTTGATGCCTCAGAACATGTCGAGTCTGCTATATTTAGCAGAATTTTGCGGTTGATAGAGTCAAAAGCTTTGGATAGTTCAGACAGGATTCCAATTGGTGCCAATTTTCTGTTAAGAGATTCGAGAATTTGATTGGTGAAAGAGAAAATAGCACCATCAATTGATAGGCCTTGCGAGAAACCAAACTGACATTGACTGAGAATGTTATGGTTGTTCAGGTGATTAACAATTCTGCTGTATACCAGTTTCTCGAGGACCTTTGAAATACTTGTTATCAGGGATATTGGGCGGTGGTTTGTTACATCAGTTTTTTCATCTTTCTTGAAAATCTAAGTGGAACAATACCTCGTTTTAGGGATTCTTTAAAAATGTGACACAAGACTGCATTTATATAGCCACGGCAGTGCTTGAGTATCTTATCTGAAATATTATCAACCCCACAAGAGTTTTTTGACTTCATCTCTCTGATTGTTTTATTGATCTCACTGATTGTTATGGGGGTTATCTGTCAAACTCTGGCTTTGTTAGCTTTATGCAGAAGGGCTATCGCATCATCCACTGTGCCTCCAAAGCAATTTTTTCTGCAGCTGTTAAAAAATGTTTTTTTAATGTTTTTTTTTATTTTATGACCTTCATTGGACCACTCTGGCCAACTTTATATGAAGAATTTTTCAGTTTCCTTTCAGCCCAGTACTTCTTCATTTTCTCGAATCTCATCTTTCTTTCTTCATTGGAAATCACCCTTCCTATTGTCTGTTTGTTGATTCTCATTTGCAGTCTGTTTTCTTTGTCTGTGAGTTTCCTGATTTTGTCAATTTTGCTTCTTAGGTCTTCCAATGTTATCTGTAGCTCATCCATATCTTCCTCGATTTCTGTAATCCACTTAATGTTGCACTTACTATTCCACAATTTTTCTATTATTCTCCTGATGATCCTGTTGTCTGGTGTTCTGATTAGATGTCCAAAAAATGAAATGCATTTCTTTCTGATTGTACTCATTACCAGTTCTATTTCCTTGTAGACTGTTTCATTTGTAGCTACTCTCCAGTGTCCATCTTTCTGGTATGATTTGTTGATGCTCATTCTGATGATTCTTCTCTCTATTTTGAGTATTTTGTCTATTTGTACAGTGTTAGTTGTTTTGAAGATGGTTTCACTTGCGTATGTTACTTCTGGTTGTGTGACTGTTTTTGTAGTGTTTTAATTTTGTTGCCATTGAAGATATTAGCAGCTTCCTCAGTATTTTTTACAATATTTCCATCCTGAATTAATTCCATGTCAGTCATGTACTCTACTTTTTTACCACTCTCCCTTTTTATAACTTGCCAGATTATTTTTGATTTGTTGTTTGAGTTATCAGTTTCAGATGTACATAGTTTTGGATTTTTTATTACTCTTTTTAAAATATTACAGTACAATCTATAGTCCTCCTTTTCAATAGGATCATTAGATTACCTTAGGGATTCATATAAATTTCTTTTTGTTCTACAGGAAATTCTGATCCCTTTAGTAATCCAGTGTTTCCATTTTGCTTCCTTAGGATTGTTTCTCAAGATTATTTTTGGAACTACAGTTTCAGATAATGACACAAACTCATTAGAGAACAGATTAAATTTTTCATTAATATTCCTCACCATAAATACAGGGGTCCAGTCGTTCTGCTGTAAGAGAAAGTTGAATATTTATAAGTTATCAATACTGATTGGCCTGACAGTTTTAAAGGAGTTTTTATCACACAGTTTGATATCATTTACTGTAAGCAGCTGACCATCATGATATGACAGACCATTGAGAATTTGACTTACAATAATACTGTTGCTTCTGTGTCTGTCCAGGAATAAATTATCAATTAGGCTCTTACAAGTACTAGCTACTCTAGTGGGAAAGTTAACTACTGAAATAAGCTTAAATGACTCCATCAGGTGTTCTAGTTCTCTTCTGCTGTTATTTGTAGTTAAGAAGTTAATATTATATCATCCATGATAATTGAATCCTTCTGTTTTGAATATCTTTGGTTCAAAAGTTGTTCCAAATGGTTTAGAAAGATACTGCCAAAATTATAAATGACTTGTTATTTTAGTAATTTCAGTTCCACAGGCTTCAAAGTGAGAATCTACACTGTAAGTACTTATATCTAGGGATTTATATTTTACATTAGTTTTAACATAGATTGCAGTCCCTCCTGTCTCCTTTATGGATCTACAGTAAATGGCTGCTAACGAGTATCCATCACTTTGAGGCATTTTAGTTCCACTTCTCAAATGGTGATCTGTAAGACATATTACTTGTGTATGGTTTACAGATTCAACATCAATAACATCAAGATTTAGAAGCTCCAGTTTGTTTCTGAGACCACTGATGTTTTGGTGGAACACACAGAGTTTACTACTACTGGTTTTTCTTGGTTCATAACTAAACTTTGATAGCTTAGCATCTCCCCATAAACTCGGCCTGTTTGGTGAATTATTAGATCTTGAAGTATCACCAGTCTTAACATTTAGCCTTAAAAAGCCTTAGAAACACATTGCTGATGGTCATCTAATGATATTGACCATGTGATTATTTCTTGAGGCTTATTTCCTGTTTCACTCATCACTTAATTCACTAGAAGTAATTTTCCCAGGCCAGGGTTTGAATGACTTACCATAACGTCATGTGAAATTGGTGGCCAATATTGTTTATATTCACTATGGTAATGTTTTTGAACTATTTAGCAATTGATTTATATTGCTTATTAGCTGCACTTATTTCATGATTCACGCATGACCATTGTGCTAAATCACGACAATGAGGGGTGTTGAGAACAACAACATTAGTATGAGTTTTGTGACTCAAACATTCCGTAAGTTCCTGACAGGCATTTGGTGTTTCGTTTTTAAAGATATTTTTTGGTCCTCCAATTATCACAACGTAATCATTTGTGGAAAACTTACTGACTTCTGCCAAGTTTGCATGTTTCCTCAGTTCAGTTAAACATGCAACTGGTTTGATGAATCCCACAGCAGCAATCGTTGTAGATGCCTCATTTAGTATATGAGAGGCGATTCTGTGCCCATGGCTGTCAGCAATAAGCATCAGTTTTCTTCTTGATTTTTCTTCCTTGCAGCTTTGAGATTGTGGGTGATGGTGTTCGGGAGTAGCTGCATGTTGATTGGACTGATTATCTTCAGAGCTGTTATTCACTTTAGCACCACTTATTTGAATGTCTGTCATATGCCGATTATGTGTGCCTTCACCTATAAATTGTGATGAAAGGGTTTTATCACTGTAAACACTATAATCCTTAGAACCCTTTTTCACTTGTATGACTGGCGAGCACTAATTGCGATGTTTATATCAGAAGTCTCAGAGAGATCTGGACTGCTGTTCTTCTTGAGCCTGCATAATTCACACTTCCACACTTGTACGTAATGTTCATTGTTCTTTAGTGAGGGTTCTAGTTTGCCACATCGATAATGAAATGTGCTTTTGCACCATACACATACGACACCATTCCTTGTCTTTTTGGAACACTTTTTGCAAAGATTTGCATAAAAATTTTCATTTTCATTTGATGTACTTTGGGTCTTACCATTATTGAGTTCTTCCAACACACTAAATGCTTCATGCTGTATTACTTTTTGTTTTAAGTGCGATATTTGCTGAAGTACCACTGAAATAATTTTGGTAGTGGATCTGTATTCATTTAGCTTTATGCCTAATTCTTTGTTTTCACATTTTGAGCAGAACCAGATTTTCTGACTTAGATTAGCATTCACATTACTGAGATGATAAATAGTCTTACAGTTAAAACACATGATACCTTCATTTGCTCTCTTTTTGCAGGAACATAGTTCCAAGTTTAAATTTTCAGACACTACATGGCAGTAATACTCATGTGAATATGTGCTTGCGTCACACTAGTAATTCACTTTTCTGTTTACTTCTGCCACAATATTTTCAGTAACTCACATTACATAGCAAAATTAACATATTTTGTACACTTTCCTACATTATTTTTTGATTTACTTTCAGAGGTATACAGTTCACTACCTACACACAGCGCCATCTTGATCCGGGGATTGAATGACTTAACGTAACATTTCATTTTCAGTTGTCATCCCATATCTTCAAGAAAGTACAATATAATATTTCTGGATTTGGTGTTCTTCAAATGTTGCTATAGACAACTGAAAGGGTGAAAAGTTGGGGAGAAGGAGAAGACATGATTCGATAAGATTAAAATGTGCAGCTTGCACTGAAAGTATTGAACATTTTGATCATAGTGCACATAAACAGCTCATATGTGAAAGAAAGATTGTATAAGTAGAACTTGGTTGATTTTGTTTGGAACCCACTATTTCTTTATTTATACATTTTGAAATAATTGTGTTTATGTATCCAGAAAAGTGCTTTATTTTACTTTTTAAGTACAGTTGTTTGTCTGTCTTAAAACCACAATATTGTTAATGACTAAATCATCTTGTCACAGAGAAATTTACTCACTCCCACTCTGTAGTTAGTGTAAACAGTCACGCACTTAAAACATAACCCTGAGAAGTTCTTGTGTAACTGGAAACATTCATTGCATAAGCTTATACACTGGTGTCCAAAATTAAAGCAACAAACAGGAGTTTTGCAAAGATGCATTTATTTTGCCACAAAACAGTACAAACAGGTGATCATAATGTAGAAACAATGTAAAATATACTGAATGTTAACAACAGCAACATGCATAATGACAGACAAATGTGCTCTTCATTTTTTCCCAGTTATGAATTTAGACACAGATTCTGATGACTGGTTAATGTGCTCAGGATGGGTTGTGACCATCTCTGGCAGCAGCACAGGCCTGACAATGATGGGGCATGCTGTAAATAATGTCATCAATCTCATGTTGAGGCAATAATTTCTATTCTTCCTGCAGAGCTGCTCACAAGTCTTGGAGAGTGGTTGCTGAATGCTAACATGATGCAACCTGTGTCCCTAATGCATCCTGGACTTGCTCTGTGGGATTCAAATTGAGAGAGCGAGCAGGCCATGCCATGCATGCAAATTCTTCCTTTTCGAAGAAAATATCAACCACCCATGCTCTATGAGGTCGAACATTATCATTCATCAGTATGAAGTCTGGGCCTACAGCATGTTGCAACAACCCCACAGGAGGTCCCAAAATCTCGTCATGATACCTAACAGCTGGTAAACCTTGCTGATTTAACTGTACAAGTTCACAAAGAGGTTTCAAGTGGTCAGCAAAATCCCTTCTCACACCCTTTGGGACCCTCCTTGATACTGGTATCTTTCCACAATTTTGGGCCCCAAAATCACGTTCCACATTCCCTCCAGATGTGTATCCATTGAGAATCACTCTCCAGATCAAATTGGAACTCATCTGTGAAAAGAACATTGGCCCACTGTTCGACCGTCCATGTGGAACTTGACAGTGCCACTCCAGACTTTCCCTTGAGTGGATACAAGTCAGAGGTACCGGTACACATACAGCATGTCTCCAGCAACAAAGGCCACTCTTCAGAAGTCTTCTGTACACCATTTGCCTTGATACAATACATCCAGCGGATGCTGCAATGTAAGATGACAGCTGACATGCAGTACTAAGCCAGTACCATCGTTCACTGCAGCCAAATAATGGTCCCCTTTTTCTGATGTCACATTTGGTTGGCCTTGGTCTGGTCTTTGGGATACAGTTCCGATCTCTATGAACTGTCGCCACATCCAAAAAACAGTAGACTGGTTCACATTAAGCCATCAGGCCACATAATTTTCCTATGTCCCCCTACTACAGAGAGTCTGGTAGGCATATTCACTGTGCCATACAGCACCATATATGACTGTGTACACAGCAAACACTACCTCACATGATAGGTGCCCTGATTTGACCATTCGCATGGTTGTTCATTGACCATAATGGTATCTTCCATGTGGAATACAATTGCACGGACATCTGTTTACAGTTTGTATGATTATATCATGAATTAGACTCAGGACAGGGAAGTAGGGGTTTGTTGCTTTAATTTTGGAACTAGTGTATTTCATATTTTCACTCTATTGCTTTTAGCTGGAGCACTGCAAAATAATGTGTTGTACTTGAGTAGTTATGGGACATTTTGCAGGATGGCATAGTAGAAATCACAATATTTGACAATGGCATGCCAGCACTATCCAGTGACTTGACATAATTGAGATATGGTGTGCACGGGAGGACCTGCTTCTATAGTAAATTTGCATATCCTCACTCGTCAGCCAGTTTGAACATTGAGACGTACACTACTGGTCATAAACATGATATATGGGGGATGTTCAAATGATAACAGCATCTGATACTGCCACTAATTTCTTGTTCTGTGAGGAGAAATCTTCCAGTGAGCATCGGTTGTTAAGCAAACCTAGGGCTAGTTTCTTTCTATTCTTCAACTGAAATATGGCACCCCAGTTTAATGTATTGTGTGAGAGGCCAAAATAGAGT
This sequence comes from Schistocerca nitens, assembly GCF_023898315.1. Taxonomy (NCBI): domain Eukaryota; kingdom Metazoa; phylum Arthropoda; class Insecta; order Orthoptera; family Acrididae; genus Schistocerca; species Schistocerca nitens. Next base: position 373,059,168 of record NC_064614.1, on the reverse strand, counting down.
GGTCATTGTCAGAAGACAAACTGTCGCATGACCTCAATTACAGATCAATGTCTGCCCCGATAGCTGAAAGGTCAGCATGACAGACTGCTGTCCTAAGGGACCCGGGTTCGATTCCCGGCTGGGTCGGGGGTTTTCTCCGCTCACAGACTGAGTGTTGTGTTGTCTTCATCATCATTTCATCCCCATCCAGAATGCCCAATGTGGTGTCGAATGTAATAAGACCTGCACCAAGGCGGCCGGACTTGCCCCGTAAGGGGCCTCCCAGCCATTGACACCAAACGCTTATTTCCAATTACAGATCAATTGTAAGTGATTAATTTTATGATGGTGTGATCACGTGTTTATGTATTAGTTTCAAATGTAAAACTTTGTAAAAAAAAAGTAGTGCTGTATATGCATAAAGAGGAAGGAGAAGTGGCACAAATGCAGATGCTGATGTGTAACAGTTTTCTTAGTGGAAAATCATCAACTGCAACTGAGAAACTGTCTGCCAGGAGATGCAACAATAGCCATTATATGATATTCAGAGTTATAAGAGATTGACCATATGCTCAAATGAAGCAACTCTGAGTACTGTGCTGTCTGGATCTTTGTCTTATTATTGTGTGTAGAAACAAAAGAAAGTTTTTGTATGAATTACCACAAGATTTATATCTAAAAACAAAGATGCTGTAACTTACCAAACGAAAGCGTTGGTATGTTGATAGAGACAATAAAAAAACACACAAACCACACACAAATTTCAAGCTTTCGCAACCCAAGGTTGCTTCATCAGGAAAGAGGGAAGGAGAGGAAAAGATTAAAGGATGTGGGTTTTAAGGGAGGGGGTAAGGAGTCACTCCAATCCCGGCAGCGGAAAGACTTACCTTAGGGGGAAAAAAGGACAGGTATACACTCGCACACACACACATATCCATCCGCACATATACAGACACAGGCAGACATATGTAAATGCAAAGAGGTTGGGCAGAGATGTCAGTCAAGGTGGAAGTACAGAGGCAAAGATGTTGTTGAATGACAGGTGAGGTACAAGCAGCAGCAACTTGAAATTAGCGGAGGTTGAGGCCTGCTGGGTAACGGGAAGAGAGAATATATTGAAGGGAACCCCATCGATATATTCTCTCTTCCTGTTACTCACCAGGCCTCAACCTCCGCTAATTCCAAGTTGCCGCCGCTCATACGTCACGTCATTCAACAACATCTTTGCCTCTGTACTTTCGCCTTGACTGACATCTCTGCCCAACCTCTTTGCATTTACATATGTCTGCCTGTAACAAATGAGAATTTATTTCAACAAGAAATATTAATGATATCTTCTGTATTAAAATGCTAAACTATATAACCTTAAAAGGATGAAAATATGTATGAGTGTATGAATATGTATTCTGCAAAAGTCAAGAGCCTGCTATTGTAATGTAGTGGTAAATCTGTTAATTATTCACTTAAAAATAATGCTTACAGTAAAGTATTCCCTAGGAATACATGATCCCATGCTTTGAATATGAATATACATAAATTAACTATCAAAACTAGAAGTTATCCCTCCTACCAAGAGGAGCCTAGTAGTGGATTTGTAACCAACATCCCTAATAAATTAGGAGTGTGGCACACAAGAAGCTAAAGGATAGTTAAAGCTGCCCACATTGTGAATTGCCACCTACTCTTTCACAACATTGTAGCAATAAGTAACTGCCTGGTAAGAAACTTTGTGTCACCATATTCCACTGCATGTTGCTACGAGATGCAAAGTTCCTATATGAAAAACTTGTTGGATTTTAACAGCAGACAGTATAGTACTGGTTTACCTTCTCTAGTTCTTTTACTGCACACACGTTTAGTCAAAGTTTGTTATATCACATTTGCAAGGAAGTTGGTAAACATCAAATCTTCATCAAGTTATTCAACTTTGACAGAGCAGAGAAAGGTGAAAGCTTTTTATGAAGTATAGTTGACACAATTTTTCTGATACCTTTAGAATCCCTGTCATTTGTTGCTGATATACTACTACCAAAACATACATACACTTAACTTCTCTTCTTATTTCAGTTACTTCCTTCTCTGAGAAAACACTCTGTAAGAAATGTACTTTATTTGAAGATGCATAAAACTTTTCCTATGGAAAAAATACTTGGAAGTGTTGGTTAACTATAAAGGCCTTTTTTTTTTTTGGTGGACAGTGAATGAACACCCTGAGTGCAGTACTATTCTGTCATAGGTGATGGTAGTTGGAGGAGTCAAAATACAGAGATGCATGCATTGGTCTGAAGTAAACTCTCTCAGTCCAAAATTTGATCCACTTTAGCACTGCTGGAACTAGTGACATGACATAGCATTACTCCTTGAGGCACTGAAACAACAGAACAATACTGGAACCATCTTGATCCATAACCACTGAGCTGCCACCCACAACTCTTGGATACTGGTCAGAGCTGTGCTGAAGATGTGTACTCTTCAATCAGGTAATACAAGGTGGTTAAACAAGCACCCTCACATTTATAGATGTTCCACAATGCATTCTAACATTTCAAGACTGAAGGAGTGGTGTACTGTCTGCAAGTGCTGTGTACAAGCAAATGCACGCACATGGTCAGAAGGTAAGCTTTTGTATCTTTTGCTTGTAAAAGAAAATGGCAGATATACCAAGGGTCCTATTTCATTCCACATGAACATCTTCAGCTACTGATGTGAATGACTCCCTTGTGGCACAAAGGCTGCAGAGCCTCATGCAGTTTCCAACATACTCATTCTCTATGAGTGGCACACAACCATGTATACCACAACTCATCACTACAGAAGCTCCTTCTTACATTCTTCAAACATCCAATGGTGGCCTGCCACATTTGAAGAGCAAAGGTCCATGTATGAGTGGTAGTTTCTGTGCCTCTTAGTGAGGAAGTAGTTCTAGTTGATAGATATGGTTATCAGTTGTTTTTGGTGTTGCCAGCAATGAATTTGTGAGAGCTTTACTGCAATGTAGTCCACCTACCCACTGTTATAATTTGTGATAGTCAGTGGTGACCCATGTCATTAGCATATAACTGAACACATGTTTATCAGTACTTTTTCCATAATCAGAGTCCTCACAATGTATTGATGACACAGTTGCACATAAAGAGCACAGTGCCTTATGAAATTTGTTCAGGCCTGTCCCACAGTTCAGGTAGCTCTGCATCATGTATCAATTAGCTATATGTGAGACTTTTGCCTTTGAATTTCCATTATCATAATAAAGAACAGAATCCCTACTATTGCAAAAAAGCAGGTCAAAACCACTTTTAAACAATACTAATATTCATTAAATATTAAATTAAGCAAATGATCAGTAAATTCACACCAACCTCAGTCCTGTTCATGCAGTACTTTCATAATATTACTGGTAATTAGCTAACTAAAAAGCTTGAGTATGTTATACCTGGCCACCATTTGTTGAAATTTATTCCATTAGCTGTACTCTGCCAGATCCAGACAGGATGGTTCAAAACTGTCACACCGATGCCAGAAGTCAATATGCTCTTGATTGTAGGAAACTTCTGGAATAGCCACTCAGACAAAAAATTGTTTTCTTCCTGCAATAGCAAAGATTATAAGTCAATATTGACCTGGATTGTTTAAGATGGATAATAAACAACTCTTAAGACAATTGACAACTACAAGTGGTGACCTCAAGGTCACCACTTGAAGGGACTCAGTCTATCTGTGCAGTATTGAGCATGCACACAAAGGCAATTGAAACATCCTATTAACAATGTAAGTAAAAGATAGATTGCTACTTACTGTAAAGATGATACATTAAGCTGCAGATAGGCATAACTAAAAGACACTTACACATTAGCTTTCAGTCATAGCCGTCATCAAAAAAGGAAAACGCACATGCATTCACACAATCAAGCACACCTCACATGCACATGACTGCCATCTCTAGCATCTTGGACTGTAGATGGCAGTCATGAGTGCATAAAGTGTGCTTGCTTCCATTATTCTTTTTCTGATGAAGGCTGAGGCCAAAAGCTAACATGTAAATGTCTTTTATTTGTGCCTGTCTGTAACTTAACATGTCATCTTTTTAGTAAGAAGCAGTCTTTCTTTCCAATACATTGCTAATATTCCAATCTGGAGCTGACATTGTTTGAAACATCCAATTAGGTTTTTTAAATATACTGCACTAAGAAATATAGTATTAGATGGCTGAAAGTAAATATTATTCCTGAATTCATATTTAGTTTATCACTCATTATCATGAAGTTTTAACATGTGTAAAACAATATCAATATTCCAATATTGCACACACACACTTACACACAATAATTAAGTCAACAAATAAAATAAATACAGTTGAATTGTCTTATAACAACATTAGTTACAATGACAATTTGTACATAATGTGATGATTTCTGCAGAACAGCCACATTCCTCGTAAGGAACATACTTCTTTTCCTTGCTTAAAAATAGCAAATGTACAAGATGACAGTTATTCAACTACATGAAATAAAATGTTCATAACTTCTGAACAGCTTGGGTTAGGACATTCCAGTTGCACGATTGGCCATGAGGCATGATAGGAATTAGTATGCACATGCATGGTTTGGTTTAGCAATGAAGCCCACTTGCATTTGGATGGCTTTGTCAACAAGCATTTGGGGAACTGATAATGCATGTTTCATGATTGAGAAGTCTCTTCATCCTCAATGGGTGACTGTGTCGTGTGCAATGTCTGGTCACGGTGAAATATTCCTTGATGGCACAGTACATGAAAGTTTTAGAAGATGATTTCATCCCCATTATCCAAAGTTACCCCGATTTCAGCAAGATGTGGTTCATGCAAAATGGAGCTCAACCCCATCAAAACAGGAGAGTGTTTGATGTCCTGGAGGACAACTTTTTGGACAGCATTCTGGCTCTGAGGCACCCACAGGCTACTGTCATGGGCCTCAATTGGCCACCATATCCTCTGGATATGAACACATGTGACTCCTTTTTGTGGGGCTATATTAAAAACAGTCATTCATGAGGTCATCAACAGCATAAACGTTCCAATACTTCAGCAAGTCATGCAGTATTTTGCTGTTTGTCTGCGCCAGTTTAACGCTAATGATGGCAGGCAAATTGAACATGTCATAACCTAAATCTGAATATCTGTAGTGATGTTTACATGTTGAATAAAGTTTTTTTCCCATATAGTTCAATAATTGCCACCTTGTATATGCATATACCTCACATATAATTTCATTTTCAGCCTCAGTTAGCAAAATGATTTTCTAAGACTCAATGCACTGTAGACAGAAATCTGTTGTTGTATTTCGGCAACCTGGCATATTCTTCTCTCTACTCTTCCATAAACAATAGATGTCATTTAGACTCCTCACCTCATTGTTACACTAGAGCATTCACACTACAGCAGTGGTGACAATGACTTCACACGTCACCAGTACCCATGATGTCAGTTTCCATAACTATTTGTAATGAAGCGCATGCATTTTAGATTAGTATGGCCAGTAAAAGAAAAGTTTTAATGGTTGAAGGGAAAGTGAGAGTGAGTAGTTGGTGTCCAACTAATGAGCTTCACTACTTCACTGACATGTGTCACTATTGCCCTGTCCATTTTTCCTCAACAAGCTGTTTGTAGGACAAACTTGCAGGAAAGCTGAGGAGAGACTGCTTACAATAAAAAATTTGAGGGAGGATAAGTGATACATCCAAGTTACCAAACAAAGTAAACCAGCCATAATCAATCCCTGCATGACTTATAACAAAGAACTGAAATGCAATATGACTGGCACAGCTTGAAGGTTCTTGGGCAGCATAATTAAAGTGACCATTGGGATCAGTAAAATATCAATAAGAACAAAGTGTCCAATTTAATAAAAGCTTACTATACAGGCATGTGCTTCTGAAAAGGGGAGCAAGAAGGGGCATTTATCCCTTCCTAGAATCAGAGGGTGTAGATTATTTCTTCATTACTCAGTTTTCTAATATATATATTTCAAGATCGTGCCCATCAGAATAGATGTAAATTGCTCCGATAAAAGTGAATTAAAAAGTGTTAGCAATTCTAAGTTGTGTGACAGGAAAATCAGGAAAGGTATTCAGTGCAAATGTTGTAAGTAGTGGTTTCACAAAAATGTTGCAAAACAGACATAAAATTGGTAACTGTAGACTACTCGTGGTCGTGTGATGCCTGTGTAATGGAAACGTGTGAAAAAGTATTAAACATTATCAAAGACAAGGACTCAATATTTCAAGCTATGCACAGTGATATAGAAGTGTTAAAAATGAAATGTGCTGTTTTAGAACTCAGATGCAAAATTTTGGGGGACAGCAATAGTTTAAAAGTGGATGAATTTAAGTATTTCAAAACATGTACCTCACTTGCCACCAAGAAATGTGCTACATCTAAAAAGGTAGGAAAGGAAAACTTAGAAAAAGACTGTGTAACAATAATAGATGAGGAACAATGTTCTACACATATTCAATAAGCAACCAATAAAAAGGTTGCATCTGAAAGTGTCGAAGACATCAATGATGTGCTTAAAAATCACGTGCGAAAGTGGACCATCAAAACTGATATGAAATCTGCAAAGAAGAGTTCTGCACCAACACAAAAACAAATTCATCATGGAATAAAACTCAAAATATTCAGAGATAGCCATGCACGTAATGCTTCAAACATTGCATCAGACTCTGCAAAAGAAAACGTGAGTGTGTCAGCTTTTGTTAAGCCTGGAATGAAGTTTGAAAATGTGTTTAGCAGTGCCGAACAAGAACGTGCGATTTCTACTAAAAGTGACTGTGTTGTTCTCATTGTAGGATTTACTTCTAAAAAAATTTGTCATTATCTTCCTCTTGCTGTCGAGTATAAACATGACAGTGAGGAATCTACCTATGAGATTTCATCTGGTGGACTGGTCTTGCATAAATAGTGAAATTTGACATACGAATGAAAAATTAAAACACTTTTGTTTGAAGTTTAAAAACATAAGACTTCTCGACATCAAAGATTATGAAAGAGCTAGTTTCACAGGGCAAAGACAACACTTGAACTGATTTGTTAAGAAGAGACTCATATCAGATATAAACAAGACTGCTGACAAAATAATCCACAAAAACAGCTGCAAAAGCAAACAAGTCATAGCCTTAAGTGCCTACATGCAGGGAAACTAGTGAAAGGGGCCAATTCCAACTGGATTGGCCCAACTCTAACAATACTGAAGAAGTATTCAATACACAGTTAGAAGTTACTTTATCATGTAAACAAACTAGTTCTAAAGATGCTTTACTGATAGTGTATCCAGTACTAATTTCATTATGCATTTGAGCATTGGAGGTGTATCTGAAGGAATTGTCAGCAAGCTTTATATTATGCAAATCCTGTTAGAAAGTATGAAACAGTCAGTAAAGGTAATAGTCTAAATCAACATTGGCTTAAAGCTGAAAATATCTGTCTTCTTAACAAACTTCCAGGCTACAAACTGGCCACCAGCTTTTGTACAACTAACGTGTGTGGCGGCTCTTGCGTATTGGTCAATTCCTCAGTAAACTATTAAATCAGACAGAATTTTAGCCATCTGAAAAAATAACTATGTTTGAAAATAGTCGTACAGAACTTAAAGAGTATAACAAGTTAACTACCAGTATATATTGCATCCCTGGGTACCATACAAGCTATGTGTTCTTTGATAAATTTGAAACTCAGTTACCTAATTTAAACACTGAAAATCTGTGTAAGAAACTAGTTATACATGCTGACTTCAACATAGATGTAAGAACTAATAACAAATTTGCTTCACATTTCATGAATTTGATAGCCACAAATGGGCTAAATCTAAATTCTGATCAATTCACAAGAGTTACAGCAATTAATTCAACATGTATTGATAAAACTGTAAGTAGTTATAATTACACCATCAAAGAAAGATATATTTCAGATTTATGAGTCTCAGGCCATGCAACACTATCTTTATCTTCATCAAAATTAAATTAAGGTTCCACAACAAATAGATGTAGCAACTTCAGCCAAGAAAATGTGAAGGTATTTATTAAAAACATAAGCCTCACAGTATGGTCAGTCAGCAAACACACTTCGACAGATGACAATTACAATAACTTTTCAACTGATTCATGAGCTTATACAATGAATGCTTCCTTTATTAATAGTATGGACTGAGTCTCATAAAAGTAGGTCATGGGTAACAAAATTAGAGCGTCTAGCATTAAGAAGAGGAAACTGCATACAGAGGTGAACATTAATCGAAATCTTGAATTTCGTAAATATGTAAACACACACAAAAACAATTTACAAAGTAGTTAAACTAAAAAAACTTACTGCACACAATACATTCATTTTAAATGCAAACAACATATCCAAGCTGTTTGGTCTGTTGTAACAAGTGAAGTTGGCGGTGTAACAGAGAGAAAATGTCCTCCTAAAATAATGATAAATGGCAGGGCAATTACAAAATCCAGTGCCATGCGTGAATCCTTCAATAATTTCTTTTTCAGTTGTAACAAAATTGGTAAATGCTCACCACCAACTACAGTTCCTAGTATGGCAGAGAGAAATTGTTTGAGTGTTAAGTTTTCACCTTTTTCAAGCTCTGATGTCATTAACGTCATAATGTCCCTAAAAAATTTAAACTGAGTGGGTTGTGATAATAATAAAATCAGTATATCATAGTATTGTGCATCCACTCTCCCTCATAATCAACCAGTCTTTTGAAGAGGGATGCTTTCCAGATCGGTTAAAATGCTGAAGTTCTACCAATTCATAAAAAGGGCACACAAGATGAAATGGGAAACTATAGGCCTATCTCACTTTTACCAATTTCTTCAAAAATATTTGAAAGAGCTGCATGTGGCCAGATAGAAAATTACAATTCATTCAACAATATTATTTTATGCAATCAGTATGGTTTCAGGAATGGCTGCAGCACAACCCGTACAATAAATGAATTGATCACAAAAGTTAGCAGTTGTCTCAATAATAGAATGTATCAGGCATCTTTTGTGATCTTACCAAAGCCTTCAACACTGTATATCATGACTGGCTTCTTCAAAAACTGACTAGTTATGGTTTTCAAGGAAAATCTCTTAGTTGTATGTCATTATACTTGGCAAACAGAAAACAAATAGCATTGGTAATTAACAGTGGCAATAAATTCCTCTCTGGCTGAAAATACATACAATTAGGAGTCCCACAAGGCTAAACATTAGGATAACTACTATTTTTGTATTACATCAATGATATGCCATGCTAAGTTGAGTCAGATACCACCCTTTATCCAGATGACTCAACAGAAATAGTCCGCAGAAAAATCAATAAAGACTTAATCCGACATGTTGAGCAGACACTTGGAGAAGTGGAAGAATATCTAAAAAATAATCATTTGAAATTAAACTTTGCAAAAGCTGAAACTGTTCATTTCACCAAGAAACAATCAGCAAGATGTATAAGTGAAATAAGCCATATGGACAAAAAAAAATTGGACACTGAAAGCTGTGTCAAATTCCTTGGTGTGTTAATAAATAAAAATATGTTGTGGAGCAATCAAATAGACTGTATTCTTAGTCGACTGAACAGTCTTGTGTATGTCAGGAATGTCTTATCTAGTATCACTGATTCAGCGGGTAAGAAAATCATATATTACATGTATTTCATTTTAATAGTTAAGTGTAGCATAATTTTCTATGCATCTAAGAAAAATAATGTGCCCAAAGCCATTACACAACAAAAAGAGATCATCTGAGCCATAGTGGGAGCTAAAAAGAATAAACATTGCAAACTTCTATTTGGAAAGCTTGATGTAATATCTATTCCAAAAATGTATAAGTATGAGATTCTCATTTTCACAAAGAGAAACCCACAACGTTTTGAGGACAACTGCTTCCTGCATCAGTGTGAGACCAGACATAGGGCAAGTTACATGCTATCTACCCACAAACTCAAACTGTATGAAAAACTCCACCACATGGGCATGAAATTTGTAAATAAAATCAGTAAGGAGAAAAGTGACCCAGATCTAAAAAATACTAAGGAGACCTTGAAAAATATGTTAAAAGTAAATGCTACTATAGTGTAGAAGATTTCTTAAATGATGTAGTACAGTACCTCTCTGTAAAGTAACACCATATATAACCATAGATTTTTTTTAAAAAAATAATAACCATGTAAAGTAATACATATGTATGGTCGCCTTAGATTAGTTTGTTAGTCTGTATGTTAGTCTCAAAATTGACAAGTCACCTATGTCAGAGTCTTAGATTGTACACAGCATGTTATTTGACAGTAAAAATCTGAATAATTGTCTGTGATTCTACTTAACCAAGCATACAGCATTGCCCAGTATGATGGGAAATATTGTAGTTTGTGAAATTACTATGTAACTTGGGTTTGTTTGATTGCTATTATATTCACAGGGAATAATGCCTTTTCTTTGGTGCAGTAAAGGTTTCAGCTCTGTGCTGCAGGCAAGATGGGTGTGAAGCTTTACAGAGTCAAAGTAGTCACCAATCTTTTCTCTGTTGCTTCTTCATGCAGCTTGCATTGAGCTGCAAAAAAGAACCAGTCCCAAACACCCTGACAAACAACTCCTAGCACAAAATAAACATGGCTGTGTATACCTACCTCATGTTTGTCTACTGTACCCACAAGGATGCCCCCCCCCCCCCCCCTTCCTCCTACTGCACAACTTAATCATGGCAGTAGTCTAGCATTGGTCTGTGGACTATTGTACATCTACTGACCCAAGTGCATCAAGAGAGGGGAAAAGTAAATATGTCAAATTTAAAAGCTTAAAAAAAATGTTATTTCCATGAATTGGGACCTACTCAAACTCTACGGGATGTAACAGAATGCGACATGCACTTAGAGTTACAAATTCTGTACTGCAGTTGGCATGGCTGCACAATGTGTCAACCTAGGAAAACAACGACCAAGTCGGTTCAAGCCTCAGGTGTTAGAAGCTCCTGGTTAATTCTCTTAGAGAGTTCTTACTGACATTCGTGACTGTTTCTTTTAGAACTGTAAGAATGATATTATGGAGGTGATATATATCCATGGCAGGTGGAGTTCTGGCTGATCATGTAATGAACTGCTAGAAAGATGTTACATAATGGCATGCAGAAGATTAAGAATTTGGAGGAGACTCTGATGCAGGTACTATTTTTACCATTTCAAATGCTACTGCAGTAACTGATGGTAGTCTGGGTAGCAGAGTGTCAAGAGGCCCTCTGGATGAAATATCTAGTACAGATTCTGTTGGTAGTGTAGACTGCTTGCCTCTGCTTGAAGAAGCATTCTGTTTGCCTGTGCCTGAAGAGCATTTTAAGAAAGTCATGAAGCTGACCACCCTGATACTGAAATGCCTGAAAATGTACACTTATATGCATGTTCTAAAGTTGGTTAGGAACCCCTTTCATTCTGAATATGTTTACTGACAGTAACTGACATTGTTAATTTCCTGTACATTTTTTCAAACTTACCAATGAAAGCACCATGCACAATTTTGTGCTCCTGATTCACTAGTATGGATACTTACCACCCAATAACTCTCAGTGGACTTGGTTATACACAATAAATTGAGCAGTTTTAGTGATTACAGCACCCGTAGAGTATATATTGACATGTATTTCATTGTTCTGCTAGCTAGGCCATTTTCATAATCAAAGGGTAAGTAATAGAAGGCATGAAAATAATACATAAGTCCATTAGTGTGGTCACATGTGAAGTTTCACATGGAAACAAACTATAATTAGACTACATCAAGGTCGAACAAGTTTTTTTCAAGTTGATTTCTCATTTCTTCACTTTCACAGTTTTTTTAGTTATATTTGTTGCTAACCAACATAACTCTCTCAATTTCTTTTTCATTTACATAGAGTGTTGAGCTCCAGAAAAACTGTTCCAGAAATTTTAATTTGCATGGGCAATTATGGAAGCTGAATTGACTGTAATTCCGGGAGTTGTGTTTTACATTTGATATACCTCCAATAACAATAACACCACTTTACTGAATTCAGAATGATCACTAAACATGCTAGAAACCAACAACAAGATAAAAATTAATTACACTACAGCAAAAGTGAATTGGGATGTACTGAGAGAAATTCAAATCATTAAATGCTAATTCAGTATGTATTGGATCCAAGATTATTTCTGCATACAAGAAAATAGAACTGCAGCACACAAGTAATATGACATTGAATAGACACAGTTTCAAGTACAAGTAAATTACTTTCTAAAAACATATGGATGACTAACAAAAAAATTATTGAAACAAAGTTTGGGTACAATCTTTAAAAACAAGAGTTTAACATTATGCCAGTATTATCACTTATTATGTAATGTATGTTGGTATGTGAAGAGCAATTGTGGTAGAAAGTTAGAATCTGCTATTGCACTATTAATTTGAAATCATGCATGCTCCTAGACATGCTCCCAAGTAATCACGAAGTGGAATCATGGATAATATGGACCATTTGCCCTTGGGATACACAAATCAAGTATTGCTGTGGTGTCTCGTGGCATTAAATGACCTCTTCAAACATTTGTGTTGATATTACTTGCAATGAAAGAGTACATGATATACCAGAACCTCTTTCACTATATACAAAATGTATGTATTTTAAGAAATGAAATTTCAGAGGAATTGTGGATGAATTTTTAAAACGAGTTAGATATAACATGAAAATAACCATTTACTTATTAGTTTATGTAATAGTACTTTTATCACCTAGTTTATCAAATGATTGCATATGGGCTACTTAATCCAATTAATAAACCTGCTAAGGAATCTAGAAATCCAAGGAATTAATTACTAAAGATTATAAACTGAGTCAATGAACTGGATAAGAAAGCTTAGAAATTAAGTACTGGAAATAATAAATTGTATGGGTAGGGATCTAGAAGTCAATTAAGAAATACAGTAAAGTATTTACCAATTCCAAGTAAATGTTTGAGAAAGGTAAAGTACTTAAAAAAAAAATGCTTTCCCTACAGCAATTCGTCATGTCTCTCTTTGTACTTATCCTCAGATTACATTTTTTTTTTCACTTCTGCTACACATTCTTATTCCCCACCGTTGTAGAACTGGATTTGCTTTATTTACATTTGATTGTCTCAGGAACATTATAATTCTTCATAGAATGTTTTACTCTCAGTTGTGACTATAACATAATTTGCTCATTGCAACTTCATTATCACTTTGCATTTTTATTTATGTTCTAATTTTCTCTTTCACTTCTTTTATTTAGCCTTTGATATACACCGAGGTGACGAAAGTCATGGGATACCTCCTAATATCATGTTGGACCTCCTTTTGCCTAGTGTACTGCAGCAGCTCGGCATGGCTTGGATTCAGCACATCTTTGGAAGTTCCCTACAGAAATATTTAGCCATGCTGCTTCTATAGGTGCCCATAAGTGTGAAAGTGTCACCAGTGTAAGATTTTGTGCATGAACTGACCTCTCGATTATGTACCATGAATGTTTGTGGGATTCATGTCAGACAATCTCAGTGGTGAAATCATTGTCCAGAATGTTCTCCAAACCAGTCATGAACAATTGTGGCCCAGTAACATGGTGCACTGTCATCCATAAAAATTCCATCATTGTTTGGGAACATGAAGTCCCTGAATAATTGCAAATTCTCTCCAAGTAGCTGCACATAACAGTTTCCAATCAATGATCAGTTCATTTGGACCAGAAGACCCGGTTCATTTCATGTAAACACAGCCCACACCATTATGGAGCCACCACCAGCTTGCACAGTTCATTGTTGAGAACTTGTATCCATGGCTTTGTGGGGTCGTGCCAAACACAAACCCTACCACAACTGAAATCAGGACTCATCTGACCAGACCACCGTTTTCCATTCATCTAGGTTTCAAACGATATGGGCATTGCATGCGATGTCGTGCTGTTAGCAAAGGCTTTCATATCAGTGATCTGCTATTATAGCCCATTAATGCCAAATTTCATTGCACTGTTCTAATGGATATGTTTGTTGTACGTCCCATGCTGATTCCTGCAGTTAATTTATGCAGTGTTCCTTGTCTGTTATCACTGACAGGAGTACAAGAACACCACTGCTCTTGTTCTTTAAATGATTGCTGTCGTCCACTGCACTGTCCATGGTGAGACATAATGCCTTAAATTTGGTATTCTTGCCACTCTCTTGATGCTGTGTATCTTGGAATATTGAATTCCCTAGTGAAATGCAACACCCCATGCACTTAGCTCCAGCTACCATTCCACATTCAAAGTCTGTTAATTCCCATCATGTGCCCATAATCATGTTGCAAACCTCTTCACATGAATCAACTGAGTACAGGTGACAGCTCGGCCAATGCATTACCCTTTTATGCCTTATGTACATGATACTACTGCCATCTGTATATGTGCATATCACAATGCCATGACTTTTGTCACTTTGCTGTACAACTTACACAGAAATTGTTATGAAAGATAACTGTAAATTGCTCATCGGTACTTCATCCTTAGGTTTTTCAAACTTCTGACAGTTAATTTCAGCTTATATTGTCAAAAGTTTTCTTTAGATACATAACAGTTACAATGATATGTTGGCCCTTCTTTATTCCTCTTTGTAGTGTCGGCAGACTTGCCAACACTACGCACACTAATTGAAAGAGGCGGCCAAGATGCACGCGCTAACTCACGAAGGATGGAGTGAGGTCTGAAACAGGATACGTAATGAATGCTATAAAGAAAAGTACGTAGCTTCGGGAATATTTAACTTTAATCCATCCTTTGTATACATCGTTCTTGATGAGACATCTGGAGATTGTAGCGATACAAGTGAGACTCCTAAGATACATGCAATGTTACAAATGGCGCCTTGCTAGGTCGTAGCCATGGACTTAGCTGAAGGCTATTCTAACTGTCTCTCGGCAAATGAGAGAAAGGCTTTGTCAGTGTAGTCGCTAGCAAAGTCGTCGTACAACTGGGGCGAGTGCTAGTCCGTCTCTCGAGACCTGCCGTGTGGTGGCGCTCGGTCTGCGATCACTGCCAGTGGCGACACGCGGGTCCGACATGTACTAATGGACCGCGGCCGATTTAAGCTACCACCTAGCAAGTGTGGTGTCTGGTGGTGACACCACATTCCTCCCCCGCAAATCGGCGAACGGTCGTGTGATAAGGCTTCCGCCCGCCGTGGGGAGGACCCCATGTTGACGTATGCGATGAGGTGGGGAGCCTAACAACAGGCGAGGCTGTGCCACCTGCACCCAGCCATTCGGTCCGAGGGGAGCTAGGAAACGCCTGGAAACCTAGTCCAGGGTGCACGTCAACATGCGGTGTATGCGCCCGTAATGAGACAGGAGGGGCCGAAGGGTCGACCGCCATTGCGTCGGGGGATCCGACGCGCGATGACGACATCTGGTCCGGAGCGGGCAAGAGTTCCATGGCGGAGGACAGCTGGTCACTGGAAGCGATCAGCAGCGCGTGACCCAGGGAGGCGCCAGGCCGTTGCAGCGACGCGTCCACTGCGGGCGGCGCCGGCGGGAGAACAGGCGGCGGCAGCGGCGGCGGCGCGTCGCCATGAGGCAAAATGGAAGGCAGCGTTGGTAACACCTGGGGATGAGGCGAGCCAGTAGATGGGTCCCCAGGGCGCTGACCAGACGGCACCGTCGCTGAAAGCAGACGGGGAGCGGCAGAACCCAGGCGACGACAGAGGCGCAGCTGATTGAGATGCCGACGCACCTCACCAGAGGCCCCCAAAACCAAATACATCGCGCGGCCGAGGCAGCGAAGAATGTGCCCTGCGAGCCAACGCCGTGAACCTCGATAGTTGCGATAGAATACAATGTCGCCTGGAGCAAAAACAAGAGTCTGCCGCTGCACAGGAACCTGATGCGGCAGATGCAGCAAAGACATCAAGGTTCGATGAGGACGACCGTGGAGCAACTCAGCCGGCGAGCGACCATCTCGGGGCTGAGAGCGATACGAGGACAAAAAGAGCAATAACGCGTCCTCCCGAGAATGCGACTCTTTCAACTTCAACATCTGGGACTTGAAAGTCCGGACCAACCGTTCAGCGGCACCGTTTGACTGAGGCGAAAACGGCGCGGATGTCAGATGTTGAATACCATAGGCCTTGCAGAATGTCTGAAATTCAGCGGACATGAATTGTGGGCCATTGTCGGAAACAATAGTCTGTGGAAGACCTTCAATGCAAAAAATAGCGGACAACGCTTGGATGGTGGCAGATGACGTCGTGGAAGACATCCGGACAACAAAAGGAAAATTACTGAAAGAATCGACCACAACCAACCATCGAGCATTCCAGAATGGACCAGCAAAATCGATGTGCAAGCGTTGCCACGGGGAAGTGGCGTTCGGCCATGTGAAGAATTTCCGCGGCAGGGCGGATTGTTGTTCGGCACACTCCATGCAAGAAGAGCACATATGCGTAATCGCAGCATCGATTCCGAACCAAGTACAATGCTGACGAGCAAGTTGTTTCGTTCGCACTATACCCCAATGTCCTTGGTGAAGAAGCCGTAAGACAGAGGACTGTAACGAACGTGGGACCACAACTCTGGACTGATCATTATCAGAACGCAACAACAAAAACACCACGTCGTACAAAAAGTCTCCTTGTGAGCAAAAAATCGGTGAACCAACGGATCCTCGATCCGCGACTTTGACAAGGGCCATGGCGTAGCAACAAAACGCAAAATGGTAGCAAGGACAGGGTCAGCAGCTGTGGCTGTAGCTACACGACGAAAATCAATCAGAAACGATTTGACCACGTCATCGGTTTCCGAATCAATGAACATGCAAGCAAGTTTGGAAGAATCGAATGCTCTATCCTCAGCAACAGACAAAATTACTAAGGGTGAGGCCCAGAGAGAAGCTTGCACACGTTCAATGACGCCGTGTGATTCTAAGTCGTTTAATGTTCTTGCGACCTCATCACGCAATGCGTGGGGAACATTGCGCGCTCTGAAAAATTTCAGTTGCGCGTTGACTTTCAGTTCCAAATGTGCTTCATAGTTCTTAGCGCAACCAAGGCCCGGTGCAAAAATGTCTGCAAATTCTTCACATAGACTAGAAACACTGGTGGAAGGCACAGTCTGATTCACTGATAGGATCTGATTTACTATTGACAAGTTAAACAACTGAAATAAATCTAAACCAAACAAGTTCACTGCAGAAGAAGAACGAAGGACGTAAAATGACACAAGTTTTGTCTGTCCCTTGTATGTTGCAAGAAGAGTGCACTGTCCTAACACAGGGATCTGCTGTCCTGAATAACTAGTGAGCTGAACATTTGCGGCACGCAACGGCGGTTTGCCCAGCTGTTTGTAAGTGTCGTGATTGATCAGTGAAACTGCAGCTCCGGTATCGAGCTGGAATGGTATCACTTTGCCTTCAAAGTCCAAGTCGACAAAAAGTTTATTGTCCTGCTGACGACAAGAGCGACTTTCATGTGCAATTTGAACTGAGACAGGTACAGAAGCACTTGCGACTTTACGGGATTTCCGGCGACGTCGACGCACACCATTTGTGGGACGAACACAGTCACTGTTTGAGAAAGTGGC
This sequence comes from Schistocerca nitens, assembly GCF_023898315.1. NCBI lineage: Eukaryota > Metazoa > Arthropoda > Insecta > Orthoptera > Acrididae > Schistocerca > Schistocerca nitens. Next base: position 373,041,613 of record NC_064614.1, on the reverse strand, counting down.
ACTGGACGGGGTGGAATTAACTACATGAATGTCCATGGGCGAAGGTTCACGAGCCCGAGTATTCTGGGTTCGATTCCGGCGCGAAGCAAAGGGCCTGGAATGGTTGTGAGTGTCCGATCTGAGCTTTTTCCGGCAAACACTTTGAACATGTCCTTTCTTATGACAGTAAAAGCAAACAGCTTGGCGTGACGGGCAATTGTCACGCGAATGTCTAGTTGCACACTGCAGGCATGATTTCACTGCATTTGCTTGCCTACGCGGCACACGTGTTTGAGAGCTAGGCCGCAGCTGCGCGGACGTGCGCGAGGGCTGTTTAGCATTCCGTGCAGCGCGCCCGGCGGGCCGGTTAATGTGACACACTGCTGGCGAAGGTTCAAATGATTCCTGAGCAAAGTCAAGTGTGTCTTGCCTATCCAATATGTCTATCACTTGTTGAAGGGAGGGATTTACTAGTTTCAAAATCTGTTCCCGTATACGAACATCAGAAATGTTCTGTGCTATTGCATCACGTACCATTGTATCTGAATAAGGAAGTCCACATTCACACTCAAAAGCACAATCCCTAGTAAGTCCTTGCAATGTTGCAACCCACTCCCTATTAGTTTGACCGGCCGTACGTTTTGTATGAAAGAACGTAGACCTTTTTGCAACGACATTGACTGTTTCTTTGAAATAGGCATCTAACGCTGACAAAATTTCTTCATAGGATAGAGTTGCAACGTCGCGTCGGGGAAACAATTTCACTATCACACGGTAGGTGGACACACCGACACACGAAAGCAAAAACGGCTGCCGCTCATTACCTTGAATTCTGTAGGCGGCGAGATGGAAGCCAAATTGGCGTGACCACTCCGTCCAGGTTTCCTCGTCCGCGTGAAACGGTCGAAACTGGGGTGCAACTGCGTTTTGTGGCTGTGGTAGCGGAGAAGCGGCAGCTGCCGCATCGGATTACAGTGCACGTTGACCCTGGACGAGCTGTCCAAGGGCATCCAAAAACGCCTGCGTCTGCTGATTCTGCAAGCGATAAAATTCGGACAGTACATCTAGAGAAGCCATGACACAAGTAAAGTAGGGCAAAGCAAGTAGAAAGAACAAGATCCTGATTGATCCGCATCACCAAAAATGTAGTGTCGGCAGACTTGCCAACACTACGCACACTAATTGAAAGAGGCGGCCAAGATGCACGCGCTAACTCATGAAGGATGGAGTGAGGTCTGAAACAGGATACGTAATGAATGCTATAAAGAAAAGTACGTAGCTTCAGGAATACTTAACTTTAATCCATCCTTTGTATACATCGTTCTTGATGAGACATCTGGAGATTGTAGCGATACAAGTGAGACTCTTAAGATACATGCAATGTTACAAATGGCGCCTTGCTAGGTCGTAGCCATGGACTTAGCTGAAGGCTATTCTAACTGTCTCTCGGCAAATGAGAGAAAGGCTTCGTCAGTGTAGTCGCTAGCAAAGTCGTCGTACAACTGAGGTGAGTGCTAGTCCGTCTCTCGAGACCTGCCGTGTGGTGGCGCTTGGTCTGCGATCACTGCCAGTGGCGACACGCGGGTCCGACATGTACTAATGGACCGCGGCCGATTTAAGCTACCACCTAGCAAGTGTGGTGTCTGGCGGTGACACCACACTCTTCACATTACCAGATACTACCAGATACTTGAGATTACTTTAAATTTTTGAAGTTGAAGTTATGGTATTCCCATACCTCTTCAGTTTCTTCCCATTTTTTCTGTGAGTAATTCTAGTCAGCAAGTTTTTAATGTGAGAGACATGACTTTGCCATACTCTGATGGTCTGTCTATTGTTCTAAGACTCCAATACTAGACTAAATATGCTCTACATCCACATACTCCTCCCACTCCCTACACACCCCAGTGACTTCAGGTAACACTGGTATATCAGAGGAACATGTTGTCTTTTTTGACACTGTTGGGATATGAACTGATCAACAATGAAAAACTACATACAAGGAGAATATTACAAAATAACAAAACACTGTGTTTGGTAGATCTACATCTACATAGAGTAGTGCATTAAGTATGTATAGGGATAGGACAGGCACGTTTGTGACAGCTCACAATGAAACTTTTGGATATAAATTAGCAGTGTTGCCAATAAGATAAGAGACAAATTTTAATAAGAATTTGAAAGACAATAACAAAATGACTATGATTGTGCATCTGTGGATGATGATTGGAAAGTAAGGAATCCATGGTTTACATATGAAAAACTAGAAGGAATCTGAATTTGCAGCTCTATTGAAAATCATTCAGAGCTATGGGATACAATGAGTAGAGAAGTTACAGGCACTATTTTCATACTCTTAGGGCCAGTTGTATAAGCATCGCTGACTGGAGATCAATTCTGACATTAGTTCAGAAATTGAACACTGTTCATGACTCCATTCTACTGTACAACACTAAACTTGGATCCACCAAAGGAGGTAGAAACATGATTGACAACACCACAGAAATCAGCTATCACCATGATTATCAATCTCTGAATGCAGACATTAATCATATACATTGTACGTACACAGGATTTATTATCAAAAGAGTCGTGTAATGATGATGAAGGGAAGTACACAAAAAAAGGAACCAATGTTTGAACTTCTCTTAATAGAAAAAAGATTTTTTTTCAGGAAATCGTACTCAGCCAGCATAATGCTACAACAGAATGCAAAAATCTGATAAAGTTACTACAACAAACAAGAAAAACGTGTAAATATATTGTCAATAAATTCCACAATCATTGCATTGTTACTCCACTTAGCTTCATTTTCTGTTGGTTCTGGACTTTCTTTGCAGAAAGATTTTCATCCCAAAGTTATATGTGATGCTTTTACACATTTTAATACGCCCTGATTAAGCATAGCTTCTGAGATCACTTGTACATTCAATGTAAACCATTAGTGACAAGTCTTACATATTTCTGCACTGAGCTTAGTCCACAGAACCTTGAATACCAGGAAACTTCAATATTTGATAGAAACTACACTGTGTTTTTGTCATTTATTTTCTTCAGTAGGTATTGTGATGAATTCCTACTTCAGTCTGGAAATGCAGGACAATATCTTGAGGAAAAGCCTGCAAGCTGTTGCTATATCTGTTTCAATGAATTGCCAACTATCATCTGAAGCTTTCTGTAGCATAACATCTTAATATTAAATATAGCATGCACACTGCAGTCAATAGCTGGTTTCTTTTTGTAGTTTCAGAAGATTCGTACTCCATCAACCTTAATTTTGAGAATGAGTTCACACTTTGTTGGCCTCAGCAGATGCATTGGAATACTCAGATATCTGCAAAGTGAATGAAAGGAAACAATACACCATAATTCACATCATGTAAGTTTCTTGCACACAGAATGATGCCCACCACAGTGGCTCAGAACGCTTGGAAAATTGTAAGAGTTAAGTGATTTCAGAATGTAGTGTTGTTATAATTATATTTATGACCAATACAGCAGAGAAAGTAGCATCAAATGGAAAAAAACCTTAGGGTTGACCTGGATTTGAAACTGGGTTTCTTCATAAGAGAGACCAGAACATAAGTGCTGAGCTATTGAAACAGCTATTCAATCAGTGCTGGTAAATAATAACTTAGTAAACAACTTATATATATCTACTTATTTCTTCTTTATTCATTAGTACTCATGCAGTTGCCATAGCAGTTTAGCCATGTGTCCGATAGTTCAAAAATTAATACTCATTCTATAGTTACTGCTACTAGAGCTGAGAGAGCACATTTACAGATGTTCAAACACTATTGGCTGTTGTCAATATTAATATTTGTATCTGTTCATGGCAAATATTTCAATTTTTCCTTTCTTCCTCTGCTGCTGAGGGTCTATAACATACCTCAAAATTAATCATAAAAATTGTGAGACATCTCCATCAATTGCTATGAAATAAATTAATATCTACACTCATTAGATATGTAGCTGATAAGTCCCTTAAATTAACCTTATAGACTGGAAAAAATTTCAAGCTTCAGTGGTGTGATAGTGGCATAGTTACACATTTACAAGTTAATAACAACGTCTTTATTATTCCAGTTTATATTTGCACAGAGCAAAAGCACTGTTTTGTAATGTCACTACACTTTAAACTGATGATTACATGTGAACAAGACTTTGATCCATGAATTTTCACCAGTCACAATTCATCTTACCTCACCATAATAAAATCTGGGATTAACATTTATAAAACACAAATTTCTGAGTTAAGCTTGATCTGAAATCACATTCTGTGTTAACTAAGGCCAACTGCTTTATACAATCGACCCTTAATAGTCATGTACCACTGCTGTCAACCCGTTATCCAGCATGACAATGTTGAAGCTGTCAACTAATGGAAACTCAGGATTTAGATGAGAATGTGTTTTGGAGTGACTTTGAACAGAAATGGCAAAAACAATAGCAAATTTCAGTAATTCCTGGAATATCTGTATTGTTATGTTTCTGAGGAATCAAGTTGAGGTTGAGTTTAAAATTGTCACAAACAGAAAATCGTGTCTGGTTTGGTGCTAGAAATACTCTATTATGCCATACTAACATTGAACACACAGCTGAGATGTGAGTAAGTATATTGAATGTTGGGAAATCTTTGTCACATTAGAGAAAGAAGTTTTGTTAACTGGTAAGGAGATAGCCTTTGAAAACTATTACCCAAAAGGTGATGCACAAGGCAGTACATCTCCTCATGGATTACTAAATCAGACAATGCTAAAATGGAAATTAACAAAAGAATAAAGGCCACCTTAGCGTATCAGAATAATACGATGACGATGATGATAATGATGATGATAGGGGATGATGATGATAATGAAGATGGCAATAATAATAATAATAATTTCACTTATTGGTAACTGTATTTTTCCCAATGTGAACTGACACTCTTCCACATGTGAGAGCTGAAACTTAAATAGTAACCACATTGCCATATAGACTCAATTCAATGAAATCAAATAATGTTGTTTGCCTCAACACAAGTTGACTCTCCCTTCCCATATCACATCCATGCAGAACTACAGTTGGAAAAGTGAAGATAGTGGTCTTGTTTAGGCTTGTTCTGTACATCTACTTTAGACATTCTCCTACAGCTAATAAGCATGTACTAGTATTCTGACAACACTATTGCAAATTTCATAGCCAATGCGAGCAATAAATATGATCATAATTAATTATTTAGTGAACTTTTGTTCCATTTTTTGTGAGTTATCATCATTGACAATGGCGGTAAGTGACAAATTCTACATAAGCAAATGAGAAACATTGTTGTGGTCTTCAGTCCAGAGACTGGTTTGATGCAGCTCTCCATGCTACTCTATCCTGTGCAAGCTTCTTCATCTCCCAGTACCTACCGCAACCTACATCCTTCTGAATCTGCTTAGTGTATACATCTCTTGGTCTCCCTCTACGATTTTTACCCTCCACGCTGCCCTCCAATACTAAATCGGTGATTCCTTGATGCCTCAGAATATGTCCTACCAAGCGATCCCTTCTTCTAGCCAATTTGTGCCACAAATTTCTCTTCTCCCCAATTCTATTCAATACCTCCTCATTAGTTATGTAATCTGCCCATCTAATCTTCCACATCTGCCCCTGGAAATGTCTTGCAATTTAAAACATGGTTCCTAAATCTCTGTCTTACCATTATATAATCTATCTGAAACCTTTGAGCATCCCCAGACCTCTTCCATGCATACAACCTTCTTTTATGATTCTTGAAGCAAGTGTTAGCTATGAGTAAGTTATGCTCTGTGCAAATTTCTACCAGGCGGCTTCCTCTTTCATTTCTTACTACCATTCCATATTCACCTACTACATTTCCTTCTCTTCCTTTTCCTACTATCGAATTCCAGTCACCCATGACTATTAAAATTTCTTCTCCCTTCACTATCTGAATAATTTCTTTTATCTCATCATACATTTCATCAATCTCTTTGACATCTGCGGAGCTAGTTGGCATATAAACTTTTACTACTGTGGTAGGCATGGGCTTCGTGTCTATCTTGGCCACAATAATGTGTTCACTATGCTGTTTGTAGTAGCTTACCTACACATCTATTTTTTTATGAGAGATAATTTTGTGAAAAGGATAGTTGCTACTTACAATGTAGTGGACATGCTGAGTTGCAGATAGGCACAACGAAAAGATGGTCAAGTAAAGCTTTCAGCCAAACCGGCTTTCATCAGAGTTGGACAAAACACACACACACACACACACACACACACACACACACACACACACACATGCATGGCTACAGTCTCTGGCTGCCAAAGTCAGACTGTGAGCAGCAGCACATGATGGGAGAAGCAACCATGGTGGTGGGGGTAAGGAGGAAGCTGGGGTGGGGAGGGGAGGGATAGCAGGGAAGTGGTGGGGGACTGTGAATTGCTGCTTGTGGGAGTGCACAGAGATGATGTGGGAAAAGGGTAAGGCAGCTAGGTGCAGTAAGGAGGTTAGACAGATGGCACCCCTCTGACAGCGGTATTCCACCACCCACCAAACCTACACAATATTCTTGTCCATCCCTATCCTGCTCCCAACCCCTAACCTCATGGTTCATATTCCTGTAATAGATGTAATTGCATGACCTGTCCCATATATCCTCCCACCACCATCTACTCCAGATCAGTCACAAGCACCAATTATCCCATCAAAGTCAGGACTACCTGTGAATCTACAAGCTAATCTGCAACCAATGTGCTGCGTTCTACGTGGTCATGACAACCTATAAGTTGTCAGTCCACATGAATGGCCAGTGACCAATTATGGCCAAGAAACGGCTGGACGACTCAGTTGCCGAGAATGCTGCCCAACACAACGTTCTTCATTTCAATGACTGCTTCACAGCCTGTGCCATCTGGATCCTTCCCACCAACACCAGGTTTTATGAACTGTGTTTCCATTCCAGCACTACATAGCCCTCTATTCCATCAATGTACCCACTGTCTTTTTACGTCTATCCTTTTTCCGCTGCCCCCTGCCTCCCCTTGCCCTCCATAAAACTGCCCTCAGTCTAACTTCCCGACTGCACCTAGCTGCCCCACCCTCACTCACCTCATTCCTGTAGTGTGCCCTGCCCCTCCCCACCCCAACCTCATCCTCACCGCCATCACTCAGATTGCTTTTCCCATTATGCACTGCTGCTCGCAGTCTGGCCCTGGCAGCCAGAGACTGTGGTCATGTGTGTGTGTGTGTGTGTGTGTATTGCATTCCAGCATCTCCACTATATGGTGAGTAGCAACTATACTCTTCATTACTTTGTTGTTATTCCATTCTGGGTTTTCGATTGTTTGAGAGACACAATTTGTAAAATACATGATTTCTTCAATCACAAAGCACGTGTATGCATGTACCACAACTGGTGCTTGGAATGTGCAGCACTTGAGTGTGGACGAATACCCGACTGCACTCAACAATCTGAAGTGGCTTACCCCTCAGAGGGCAAAGTGGAAGACACCAAAATGCCTGACCAAATTTCGAATGGAAATGATGAACAAGCAAGAACTACCATTGTTTGTGAATTCAACTATACAAGCAGAACGGAACGTTGTTAGTGCACAATGTTTTAAAAACAACAACAACAGAACTGAATGAAAATTTAATACACCGAAGATGTACAGCATGACAGCACTATTAAGGTCTTCAGGAGGCTTGCAGGAAATCTGCTTTGCATTAGAACTATGCCAAGGTGCATAAAACAAGGAATGCCAAAATGTGGCGGACATTCATCAACCAAGTTATCCCTGTGTCAATGAGTAAGAATGGTCTCCTATACTGCGTTCGTCGTAAGAATAAACCTGATGTAAAAATTACACCATGTATTCTTCCATGTTTGCTTGAATCTCATTGAATTTCATTTCACATGGAATGGAAGCCAAGCTGTAGCCAGTGCAGTGAAGTACAATCATAAGGATATGTTTTATGCTGTGTTATATGCACATAGACTGAGTGATAATGCAGGACAACAACTTTAATTGCACATTTAACGGACAGCATTGGCCACCCTGCTGGTCCAACTAACCTGCAATGATAAGAACAGTTGCACTTCAGACATAAAAAGAGATGAGCAGAGAAATAATATAGTTTCAAATGTTATTTAGTTTTTAAAAAGACTGAAATAATATTCAGCAAAACTCCAGCACTACCGCACACTTCTTAGGTGACTAGATGGAAACCATAAAATGCTCTCGTTCTCATCTAAAATAATATTCTAATTACAAACAAGAGTGATGAAAATACCTAGCTTAAACACAGGGTAACTTTTCTGAGTGAGCTACGTGTGAAGTAAAAGCATACTGCAGGCATTTCACCACATTGTTGATTACTGAAGCTACTGAAGGTGTTAATCACAGTCAGTCATATGATAATCTCTTAGCTCCTTCCTTATCTGAATCTGAGAAATATATTTCAGTTATGGAACTATCATCTGCTACATTGATAACAACTCAATCAACAACAGAATCCACGAAGCCACCCAGGTGCCGCATTTTCTCCTCTTCTTTCATGACATGCTGTTGTACATCCTGCCAGCATTTGGCAGTGACATGTCAAAATGCTGCATGTGTTAGTTCCAGTACATCTGGCACCTTTTACGTTCTTGTTATTTCTAGTGCCATATTGCTTAACTTGGCTGCAAATCAGTTCTGTTGGGTTCATATTGTAGTGGTGCAGTGGCAAATGTAAAAATACAGCATTTGTACTGTGAGCTCGATGCTGTAAAAATGATTGTTTTTCATTTTTCTACATCACTTATCAGTCTGGTTCATATGAGACTACATCTGTGGTATAAAACAGTGAACACAGTCCAAATCATTTGGTTTATTTTGTTTTTTATATTTTCTTAATTTAAACAACCTTTATTGACAATCTGTCATAAAATATTGATAGTTAAGAATTTATATTTGAAATGAAAACAAGAATTTTGAAGCAATATATGATAAGAAACAAGATGTGCATTATTCATAAAAATGATCATGAATTTTACAATTACGAGATGTAGGTATTTCAAATCGAATGAAGAAAAAAAAAAAAAAAAAAAGAAAAGAAAAGACAATTATGATGAGATTTGAACCAGCAATCCATGATCTGTACCAGATTATCAATCCACTATGCTAGCGATTCAGCTATCCATCCAACATGTGTTTATAACTCAACTGTAGCAAATACAGCCCCTCGGAAAACATCCAAGCTGATTTTTTAAATGTAAATTCATGAAAAACATTAAGAACAACATATTTCTCAACATTTTTTAACCATGTTTCACTACATAGCAGGAAGCAGCCTTTGCCATTTTCATACTGTGTATTAACAGCGCTACAATCAGAGCACAATAGTACTGTACACAATTTTTTAAATAAAAACTAAATTGCTAAAGTGATTAAGAAAAATGTCTGTGGCTGGCAATACATTAGAATATCTTAAAGATTCATTTAATGTAACTTAGTAATAAGATATTTAATATGTTAGTAGGACCTACTTCCAGGAGCGTAACAACACCAGTGTATGCATGCTACAGCTTCTGACCAACCATCATGTTTGTATTTGTTTACATCATGTTTATTCTTATGATGGACAGAGTGTATCACTGTGTTATTGGAAAGTGATTGATTCCAGCCCAGGAGACGGGACTAATGCACATGACAGTGCTTCACATTCTGAAGGAAATTTGGGCATGTGAAAAATGGTGTCACTGTCTCACGACTCGTTCTACATGATTTGACAGAAATGGCTGCAATACAAAGCTGGTTGTAACCACCTGGAATGTTAGGAACATGAAGGAGAGGCCTTCTTGTGCCTTATCATTATGCCGGATGAGATACAGGCTAAATGGTATGAGCCACACCTGAGGCACCAATCAAGTGAATGGCATCATCATAAGTGTCACCACAACAACTGAAAATGAAAGACATTGTGATTCTGGTGTATGACTGTATTGATCTTATCTTATCACATACTATTCCCCAATGGCAGACTGTCATTGCCTTGTAATACTGTTTATTTTTGGAATGCAATCTGGTACCAGCTTTCAGAATGAAGTGGCAATGCTTTCTGCAGAAATCACCCATCATTTTGCAGGAGAATGCTTGGGTGCATACAACGCTAGGTGTGACTGATTTGTTTGACAGATGTGATGGGAAAATGCTATACTATCCAGCATATGCCACAGACTTAAGACCTCATGATTTTGACTTGATTCCTGAGTTGAAGAAAGCATTTTATTGCTTTCACTTCAAAATGATTACAGAGACTCTTTGGGCAACAGATTACTCCATTTCACACCATCAACACCACTGGCACTGCTAAATTAAACTTATAGATTCCACATCACTGGCAACAGGTTACACACAAAACTGGTGACTACTTTGAAGAACAGTAAAACTCAAAAGCATGCATCTATTTTGTATCATTTGGAAACAAAAAGTTACCATTATTAAAGTTCCAAACCTCATATTTATATGAAATGAGCAATACTTCTGATCATGAAACATTTTATCAAGTATCATATGATAAACATGCTTAATACCTGAGAATAAATATCCAACAGAGTTGCTCCTTGAGCACTGCAGTACTCTAATGCTCTTTCAAAGCCAAACTGTTTAATGTCACTCCTGTTCTGAACAGCAATCAGAGAGTAGCAAGAATTGTTATAGTTCATTTCACCTGGTTGGCATACAGAAGCTCTATTTCTAAAACATTTCACCCCAGCTGCTTGTGTATTTAAGTGAGACACCTTTGCTTTTTGATACAGATGGCAGAATTCCAGTGAGGCTTCATTTCCATTACAACTCACCACATCCACAGAAATCTGATTAACTTTCTGCGAATATGATTTTGGACAACCTTGCCATGAAAGTTCTGCTCCTCTAGAAATGAAAGTGTAGTTAATATTTGGAACTACTAGGTAAATTTTGTATTTTAACATATATTTATGCACAACTTATTCATAAAACAGAGTAAATCTTACAAAAGTAAACAAATACCATTACAAAAATGTTAAGATTACCATGTGATTCTGTTAAAACTACAATACATTACAGCTATGGCCATTCCACAGTACATTCCTATACAGAATAATTTATGGGCAATCTAGGGGAATCCTTGCTCGCCATAGACATACTAAAACCTCCAATTAATTCAGATTCACAGATTTATTTACAACATGTTTACAGTCTGGTCTCAAGGCCAAGATATGTTGCACTCCTTTCTCCTGAAACTGGACACCTTCTATTCAAGTAATTCATTATACTTTTTCTACTCACGCCATTTCTAAGGCTGGTAGTTGATAAGAAGCAAGCTGGTATTATTTTACTTCCCCTCTTGTTTTGCATCTGCCTCTTTAAATTTCATTTTTTTCATTTTTGACTAATTATCATTAACATGCATGAGTATAATTGGCATTTTGGTAAGAGAGAAAGGTTGGCCCTCAGTTTTAAAGACTATAACACCACATCTAATTCTGTACTTAGTTTTATGTAGGTAATTTATTTTCTAACTTATTTCGACTATTCCTAGTTAGTATCTTTTGTTATCGGGTGAAATCAGTAATTGCTTCGTAACTTAAATTCTATTGTTGATGTATAAACAAATGTAAATTCTGTACTAATTATAAACATTTGGAGGAACAATTAATAGTATTCTTAAAGGATCTATTTGGCTCTATACAAACACATGTTAGCAAAGCCAGCCCTTAATTAATTCCAAAGTTATTAACAGTTTTGTCAAAAGTATTGTCTGTGTAACAATATTTGTTAATTTCATGATTCAAACAAATAATTCAGCCTAACTCTTGTAGTAGAAGAAACTGTTAAAAAGAACCAATTTTTTGATGTATTCAGGTAATTTAATCAGTTAACTTTTAATTGTAATTTCTGTAAATTTAACTTTGAACAATATGTAGTTTTAGTATATTTTATTGTGAGGATGTATAAGGGCCCGATTTTTGGTCACAAGACAGTCTGTCCACTGCCGAGTTTCAGACGAGAAACCTGTGTTGGTTAGATCAACAACAATGCATCAACTTAACTGTGAAATAAGTGTAACACAATTAGGCTTTGTATTAAAACAAGGACAGTGTCTTGTTTCCATATGTACTTTTTTATTCTTCAAGAAATGTGAACTATGTGGTTAGGCTTTTACTGCTCATAGGTGTCCAATAGGAAACTATTGTAGCAGTATGTGGATGTCCATCTGCAACCTATTAATGAGGCTTATTGAAAGTTAAACAACAGTGCACTGGCCATATAACTCTGTATTACTGGGGTGGGGGTGGGGGGGGGGGGGGGGTTGTGAACAATGAAAGAAAAGTACAGTGAAACGCGAATGTGCACCTGTTGGCTACACCATTTAAAGTAGTCGGTGTTGTACTTCCACAACCCATTTTTCAGCCAGTGTAGCAACACAGTACATCGACACTGAGGACAACAAATGAAGAAATAAAGCAGATGAATGCTACACAGTTCTTTCACATGAGGAGGTGTCTTCTTGCTGCCTTGCAATTCATGGACACCATACCTGCAGTGATAAGCAACTCCTTGCAACATAATGTAGATCTTGCCAAGGCTGCTGTGGAAGATCAGTGACATTGCTCATAGATGTCATCAGCAATTTGTCTTTGTAGGAATGTTTGTATTATATCATCACTTGTCTTGTTATTGTAGTGTGATTAGCTTGTACTTCCTTACTTTCTCAATGGCAAAATTTTCTTGTGCCAAAACCTGGGAATTGGGAGCTCATGGGCTATCACTGGGTGATACACTGCCGACTTCTTGCCACTGATGGAGGACAGAGTTGCTACAACATTTAAAGGGTATGATACAAATGCATGCTGTACAGTAGCCACACTGAAGACTGTTGACATTGCCCACTGCTCTTGTGGCTGAGACAAAAAAATTACCACAGCACACTGAGCCTGCTGTTGCCATTACAAAAACACTAGGAAGTGTCATTTCCAGCCAAGAAAAGAACGTACGGTTGTGCATATTTAATTTAAAATTGTTTGTCAATTGTTGCCTGTGGCAGGCACAAGCATCTCTGGAGAGCAACGAGTTGCCTCACTTCATCGATCTCTGCTTACCTGGAACAGTGGAATATTTTTACAGCATGCATAATGTATAATTTGAAAGCCAATAACAACAATGCCTCTTGAAGACTTACAAAGTTTCAAAAGACAACGATCTCATCAGAGATGTCTTATCACATGTCTAGTATCCACAACAGAATAATATTCAGATGACACACCACTAAAGGTATTAAATATTGCAAGGAATTCTTGTAAGAAGAGCTGCCCCTTCCTTCACAGTTTAACAACACTGCTTTGATGCAACCTGCAACGAATTCCTCCCATGCGCAAACTTTTTCATCTATTGGATACTAAATAAATAAATAAATAAATAAATCTCTGAGTAGCATTTGCAATCTACTACCTCAATTATTTGCTGGGTGTATTCCAATCTCTGACTTCCTCCAGTTTTTATCCTTTACAGCTGCCTCTAGTGCCATGTAAGTTATTCCCTGATGTTTTAACACATATCGTATCATCCTGTCCCTTCTTCTTGTCAGCGTTTTCCATATGTTCCTTTCCTCGCCAATTCTGCAGAGAAATTCCTCATTCCTTACCTTATCAGGTCACCTAATTTTCAACATTCTTCTGTAGCAGCACATCTCAAATGCTTCAACTCTCTTCCATCCCTACACAAGCACATCTGGTCCTTGGGCACATTAGCTCCTGCTGCAGCTGCTCTCAACATTTACTCCACACAATGTCATTCGAACCACAAAGCCACACATACCATGAAGCTATACTGCACTTTTTACAAAGATAGTGATCCCTGGGCACCTCAAGATACTAAGATCAAGAAATCAGTGTTTTCTTTGTCTCAATCAAGGCCACACTGTTGAAGACATTTCAAAGATAGGAAGATCCACCTGCTCTCACTGCAAAAGGATTCACCAGCAATCAATTTGAGATGTGTCAAACCAGTCTAAGCCATCCCATTAATAGTTCAGAGGGCAATGTCATCACGAGATGCTCAAGTTTCATGCAACTTCAGATGACGTGTGTTTGTAATAGGGCCCACAGGTGAAAGCTGATTCAGACATTGTGTTTTGGATGCAGGCAGCCAATCCACATTCATTTGCCAAAATCTGATTTAAAGTCTAAACCTACAGGTTATCAATACTCAGTAAAAGCATTCGAATCTCCTTTGACATCCATGCTTCACAGATTAGTATGTTTCAAGCTAAGGAACACATACAAGAATACTCATGTTAGGCTCAACACTTCTGAGAGTTTACATAGCTTCACAAAACATGCAACTGTGCCCACAGACATCAAGGTAAATGATTGACTGAGGGGATTATGGGGCTAAACAGTGAGGTCACCAGTTCCGCGATTCAAAAATTACTTGCGTAAGGTAGAGGTGTCCACTAAAAGTGGATGGATCCAGTCAGAGGGATCAAACTATAAAATGAAGAAACTAAAAACACACACAGCAGAAGGCATAATAGTGTAAGAAAATCTAAAACCAGAGGGTTGAAAGAGCAGCCTTTGCAAGGGAGAGTTTTCATAGGTCCCAAACACAGAAAATGCAAATAGAGGCCCCAACCACAACCAACCTACCACTGCTCTAAGAGTAAAGTAAAACCTTATAACCAAAAATAAACTCCACTGTCACATAGGAAACTTAGGACCAGTTCAACAATCCATGAATCGTCTGCTAATATTAAAGACAAGGAATCTGGAAGGCTATACTTAGAACAAAGGACCAAAAGACGGGGATGTTCCAGAAATAAACGGGATACCGTCAGTCTGGCTCCACAGTAACTTTCTGGGAGTGGCTCATTATGAAAAAGAAAACAATGGGTGAACCTAGTATGACTGATGCATAGATGGCATAGGACAGTGGAGAGCTGTAGTGCACCAGATGTCATTTCACTTTTTGGCAAAGAGAGATTTGATGTGTATCCACACATCAGTACCTGGAATCATTATAAGAAATGGGGGGGGGGGGCAAGTATCTGCCTCTCTAGCCAAATGGTCAGCCAGATCATTCCCTAGGATGTCCAGGATGTCCACATGACTTGGGACTCAGAGAAAGACAATGGAGCAGCTGGCATGGCGAAGGGCAGAGAGAATGTTGTAGATAGCAGAGACCAAAAGGTGACGAGAGTAACATCGATCTGTAACCTGCAGGCTGCTCACTGGATTGCTACATATTAAAACATTGTGAAGAAAGGCATGAGTAACAAAATGTAGGACCCTGTTAATGGCTAGCAGCTCTGCTGCGAGCACACTATATGGTCCCAGCAGTAAATGGTGTTCCAAGCCAGTTGGAGAGGTAAAAGCATATCCTGTCTTAGCTATCATTTGAGAACTATCAGTGCAGAACATGGCAGCACCTGGTTCTTTCCAAGAATGTAACACACAAGATGCCAGAATGTCATAGGGGTGACAGAGATCCTGGAATAGGTCAGTCCTAATCCGTGGTTTAGGCACCATCCCAGGAACGGAGGGGAGGGGGGGGGAGGGGGGGATGGCTGGGTGCAAGAGGAAATACACGGGATGCATTCCAGAGAGTAGAGGTGGACATCCTCCCCTGATGGAGGGAAGTGAGACATATTCCAACCCGCAATCCCACCCGAGGATGGGTACTAAGAGGGAGGGGCCCCGCGCTGGCAAGGAGGATGGGGGTACACAGAATGGTCAGGGAATCATCAAATAGCTACCTCCATCGTATTTGTAGAGAGAGAATCCATGCTTCTGTGAGGAGACTGTAAATGTGACTAGTGCGAAAACCACCAACAGCCAGATGCACCTCATAATTATGAACAATTTCAAGGAGTTTCAGAGTGGAAGGAGCCACTGAGCCATAAGCCTGACAACCATAATCTAGTCTGGGCAAAACCAGAGCACTGTAAAGATGGAGAAGAATAGCATGGTCATCACCCCAAAATTAGTGGGCCTCAAGGCAGACAGCATTCATATTCCGCATGCAGGTAGTCTTCGGGTGGTAAATATGGGGCAGCTATGTCAGCTTAATATAAAAAATAAGGCCCAAGGAATGGAACTGTGCTACAACATCTAGGCGCTGGTTGCCTAAATAAAGTTCTGGATTGGGATGTACTGCATGTCAATGGCAAAAATGCATAAATCACAATTTGGAGGGAGAAAAGTGGAAGCTGTGGGGAAAGGGCCCATGTGGATGCCCGTTGTATGCTGGAGCTGGGTTTCAGGAGATGCTACCAATTGGGAGTTGCACCAGATGCAAAAATCATTGACGTACAATGCCGGGGTAACCAGAGGCCCAACAGAGGTTACAATCCCACTGATGGTGATGAGGAAGAGTGTGACACTTTAACACAGAAACCTGTGGGATCTGTTCTCTGGATCTGAGGGGTATGAGTAGAGCGACAACTCTAACCCAGAAGAGTCGATGGGATGAAAATTCACGGATAAAAATCGTAAGGGGCCACGAAAGCCTCAGTTATGGATGGTAACTAAAATGTGAAGCCACCAAGCTGTGTTGCATGTCTAATGTAGGTCAAAGAAGACCATGAAAAGGTGTCTGAGTTCAGCAAAAGCCTTTTGGATTCTTGTGTCCAATCTGAGTAAATGTTCAGTTGTAAACCATCCTTCCTGGGAGCTACATTGATATGGGAACAAAAGGCTCTGAGATTCGAGCACCCAACTTAATTGAAAGCTAAGCATCCTATCGAGCAGTTTACAATGGAAGTCAGTCAGACTAATCTGTCGGTAACTGCCAAGAGACATTTGATTCTTCCTGGACATAAGTATGGGGATAACTATGCTGTCTTGCCACTGTGAGGGGAAGGCACCCATGAGCCAAAAGTGGCTGAAGACCCTGTGTAGATGTTGCCTCTGGCTAGTGCCCAAGTTTTGGATCATCTGGTTGTGGATGGAATCTGGGCTTAGGGCTGAGTCATGTGAAGAGCTAAGTGCCTGCAAGAATTCCCATTCAGTGAAATATTCATTATAGGTTTCAGCTTGGTGAGGTTTGCAACAGAGGGGGGATTCTTCAACTCATTGTATCTGCTGAAGAAAGGTAGCACGATACGATGAGGATGCCAATACTGCCGCAAAGTGTCTCGTGAGGTGTGCTGCAAGTACCGATGGATCAGTACACAGAGCACCCTGTAGAATACGACCCTGGATAGTTGATTGTTGCTGGCAGCCCAGAAGGCTATGGAGCTTGGACCAAACCTGAGATGAAGAGGCATACAACCCCAGGGAGGAAATATAGTGCTCCCAGGATTCCTTTTTACTCTGCTTAGTAAGATTGTGAGCCTTTTCATGGAGAAGTTTAAAAGCAATAAGGTTAGTCTGTGAAGGGTGTCATTTAAATCATTGCAGCACTCATCAGCTGTCCATGATAGCTCCTACATCCTTGGTCCACCACAGTATTGCACTATGACAAGGTGGACCCATGGATAGGGGGACAGCAGTGCCAGTGGCATGAAGAATAGTGACAGAGACGTCTTGCACAACCACATCAATGCACTCCGAGAGACAGATGTCAAAGTGCACAGCAGGCACATATAAAGCCCAATTGGCTCTGTGGAAAGCCCAACATGGGGGCCTGTCTGCCTGGTGGCGTCAGGGGAATGATAGAAGCACTGTAAAGTGGTCACTGTCACAAAGGTGATCATGGGGTGACCAGTGTAGTGAAGCTGCACGAGCAAGGGGGGAGATCGTGAGATCAGTGGCAGAAAAGGTGTCATGAGGAGCACTGAAGCATGTAGGAGAACCATTATTGAGGAGACACAAGTGAAAGTCTGCAATAGGTTGCTCAATTAGAAGACCCCTACTTGT
This sequence comes from Schistocerca nitens, assembly GCF_023898315.1. Lineage (NCBI taxonomy): Eukaryota > Metazoa > Arthropoda > Insecta > Orthoptera > Acrididae > Schistocerca > Schistocerca nitens. The sequence goes on along the minus strand of NC_064614.1, from coordinate 373,023,761 downwards.
TGAAGTGCCACTCACCCGAAGAGGGTGGTGTGTATTGAAGTCCCCAAGGAGAAGATATGGGAGTGGGAGTTACTGTATTAAGATAGGCAGTCCAATATAAGAATATGGCACATCTGGAGGGGGGTAGACACTGTAAATGGTGATTGTTGGGGTTGTTCGCAATCGTACCACTACTGCTTCTATGTTGGTATGAAGGGGGATCCAGTCATTAACATCAGTGCGAATAAAAGTGTAGACCCCTCCAGATGCTATATCAGGACCAGCACAGTTCTGACAGAACATTCAGTAACCATGAAATGTTGGAAAGTGGTCATAAAAGAAATGTGTTTCTTGAAGAACAAGATAGAATGCAGAATTAGTGGAAACAAGTTGTTGTATTTCCAGTAAATGGTGGTAATATCTGTTGCAATTCCACTGGATTACATGTGGTTAGAGTCCAGGTTAGACATAAAGAAGCCAAGCGGAAGCCATATCATCTGGTTAGTGCTCATCACTGGTGAGGATAGGAAGGGTCTAATTCAGCGTGAGAAGGAGGGGTGAAGCCCCCTGGGATACCGGGGAAGCCTTGTCCTTGGACTTGCACTGCTTTTTCTTCTCCCTCAAAGGGAGGGAAGAGATATTATCAGCAAGAGAACAGGTGGCAGCAATGTCTGGATTGGACAGAGAGTGAGCAGCTTTGGGGGCCTTGGAGCATGGGTCCCAAGTTTGCAGTTTCCTATCTTGAGAATGCCAGGGAGGGGTGTCCCGAGAGTGAACCCCTTCCCTAGCAGGAGCCAGAGGAAGGGATTTCTTCTCTGGCCAAGGAGGAGGAAGAGGAGGAGGAGCAGTTCCTTGAGTGGAAGTGATGAGAGCTGCCAGGGAAGGAAAGGGGGGGGGGGAGGAAAGGGAAGGGTGAACCAAAGGGGAGAGTGAGAGGAGAGGTGGATCGGACCAGGGTAAGGAAGAGGTTGGAGGGGGAAAGGAGTCCAGATAAATCAAAATATTGAACAATTACAGTTGGCAGACTCCACTGAATTATTTATTGGTCCAGATCACCACTGGGAAATAGTGGATGATGCGGTGCCAATGCACGTTTCTCCATGTCTACCGTTTTTGCTCTCTGAACTAAGGTGGATCAACAATGGGCGCTGACTAGGTGTTTTAGCTAAATATGCAACTATTAATCTCGTTAATTTAGCTGCTGGAGAACTGAATGATGGCGCTACACATAGCTTTTGGGACTTAGAATCAACTGAAATCAACACCGATCAAGAATGATTAATGAAAGAGAAGAAGTTGGTGGCATTGAGTTTCATGCAATGTACATGCTTGTAAACCAATGATGAGTAGTTCGCCTTCCTCAACCGTCCAATGTTTTTCTATCTAACAACTTTCACAATGTCAAGTGACATTTTGTTGCCTTAGGAAAATATTATGTAGAAATGTTGACCTAAGAGTTGTTTATGGCAAGTTAATGTTGGAGTACATTAAAAACTACCACACGGAGTTGGCTCCTACCAAAAATCCTGCAAATTATTTTATTTGCCTCATCAATTGGTCAAGCAAACAAGACATGGGAGTACAAAATGGTGGATAGTCTTTTCTGGTTCTTCTTACAAATGAGGTGCACCCTCTCTTACTCTTACAAACGAGGTGCACTCTCTCTTATTGAGACTTTAGAAATCAGGCCTAACTTGTTGCCTGAAGTGATTGAGATCCTTTTGAGATTCCATCTGCAACACCTTGTAGTCACTGCTGACATTGTTTACATTTTCCTGCAGCTCTCTTTGTCTTGACAATAGAGATCTTACTAGTTTCTTCTGGTACGTGACCAACAATAACAAGGTTGAAGATCACATTGATGCAATCTAAAGGACAATTTATTGATTCTCATGTCTTTCTTTCAGCCTCACATGCAGCCTGTTCCTGCTCCTGCTTTCAGCAACTATTCATGAACTAGCAGACACTTATCTATCGCAGTTCTCTGGAGCACCAGCCTTACTGCATAAGAATATGTACATGGGTGACTTTAGTGCAGGAAGTGAATCAGAAAGTAGGTTAGTCTCACTATATTGTTAAGTTATCTTCGCTAAAGAATAAAATCAAATTGACACTGTCACTGTGGATGACTAATTTGGAAGAATTATCTGCTATTTGGAAGGTGGAACAAACAATCAAAAGTCACGATTCTAATGACATGGAACTCAGAAGAAAGCATATTCTCAGTGAGTCAGCAACAAGTCACCACAAAATTTTCAGAGAAATTTACTAAGAGCAACAGCAGGTCTTTATGACCCACTGGGATTAATAACTCCAACATCCATCATAGGAAAAATTCTGTTTCAAGACATTTGGTTGCTTGGACTATTTTGGGATGAACCCCTGCCCTACAAACTGCAGGTTAGATAGTGCACCTGGCTGTCAAGCCTTCTTGAGCTATCCCACCGGCCGCTGTGGCCAAGTGGTTCTAGATGCTTCAGTCCAGAACTGTGCTGCTGCTATGGTTGCACGTTCGAATCCTGCCTCGGGCATGGATGTGTGTGATGTCCTTAGGTTAGTTATGTTTAAGTAGTTCTGAGTCCAGGGGGACTAATGACCTCAGATGTTAAGTCCCATAGTGCTTGAGCCATTTGAACCATTTTGAGCTATCTAGTATTGCTATTCCAAGGTGGATCCAACTGTCGAGAGCAATAGCTCCTATATTCACGTTTTATATTATGCATCTGAAACAGCATATGCTGCCACTTCTAGCGACAACATTTCCAAACTAACATGTAATAAAAGTAGATTAGTGTCCTTAAAGAAAATAACACTTTGTCAGCTTGAACATCTTGTAGTACTGATAGGAGCCTGACTACTATACTATTATTGCAAGGTCACAACCTCTGACCTTAGCAGAGTGAAACTTTGACAGATGCCATTGTAACCTGTGGACGGATGGAAGGTGAGATCGTCAGTTGTAGAACATTTGTATGCAACACAGTGTCAGAAATACATACATGCACCACGCCATCTCAGTGGAGATACTGTCCAGGCAAAGACAACCTGTCAGATTAAGTTTCCAGAGGATCCACAGCTCATGTGAATATTGGATATCTGCTGGAATGGGCCAACATGACTATCACAATATTCTAATTTATGGCGAAGCACTCACTTCACATCTATTGCACCTAAAATTTTATTGAAAGCTAGGAAATTAGATAAATTTTCTCAGGATTTTCTCACTCAGGCTTCACAATCACTCATAAGTGTAAACAGATTCATCTCTTACTGGGAACTGTTATGAACCACTGTCACCTCCTATGCTTCAAAATAAAAGTCCTTCAAAAATGGATTTATGAGAAGTATTCATTGCAGAAGAGGTAGCAGAAGCTCATCTTTATTGATTAAAACTATGCAGCAAGAATGTTTCTCCCTGCAAATCATCACTCTAAGCAAAGATCTTCAACTTTCTAGCCTCTGCGAGGCACTGAGTCACAGCAGCATGGACAGGATGTCGTAGAAACTATACTTATGAACATAGAAGCTGCCCGCAGTTGCAGACCCATTACACAAAACTGAGGGTAAAGTGCTTACCCCAGCTCATTTTATCATGGGAGGAAGAATTACCACCCTACCCACAGGCTCTGAGCTACCAAAAACAACAGGTTTTGTAATGCAATCTATGCTGCTGCAGAAGATATCTGACGAGTTTTAGAAGTGGTGAAGCAAAGAGTATTTTTGCTCCTTTGGAGCTTTCTCAATTTAAGAATACTGGCAAACCACTGAAGATTCAGACTGGAGATATTGCACTCTTTTGAGAGGATATTCTTCCCCACCACATGTGGAAGAGAGCAAGAGTGAAAGAACTGTGAACAGGTTGGGATGGATTACCTCAAACTGTTATCATCATTATCCCAGATGGAAGCGATGCCACCAGGCCAGTCCAGCTGGTCCTCCCTCTGGAAGTCAACTATGGTGGGGAGGGTGTGAAATATCAGTAACATTTTACAACAATGTCTAGAGCACTTTATCTGTGTACATATATTTGTATAAAATTGCTGCTGTCTCATTGTTATATATAGGTAAACAAACACTCTGTTGAAGTGATTAGCTTGTACTTCCTTGCTTTCTCAACTTGACAATGACAGCTGCCACAGTCCCTCTATCCCTCTATCCCTCTATCATACACCATGGTTTGCAGAGTATGTCTGTAGACAGAAACTTCTCTCTACACTTGGTCCACAAACAGACCCTCAGTGCCACATCTTCTTCTGACATTCAGGAAGCCCAACAAACCCACTAACAGCTACTAAATGATATCAGTGCAAATTAAAACAACTAAACCAAATTTATACTGGGATTATGACTTACTTTTGTCACAATTGAAATGACAAATATGTTCCTCAAAAGCATTCCCGCTTCCTCCACAGCACATTCAATTGTGACTAGGTTAAAGTACCACTGTTCACTTCCTTGTACAGGCTTTGCTCTCAATACTATGTCCAATAATCTTATCCCTGTGAAAGTAGTGCAGCAAGACATTCCATGCATAAAGCCACTATCTCCCATTGATTGTAGATCTCTGCCCATCAGAACCAGGCCTACTAAAAAAATCAAGAATATCAAGTGCTTATTGCGAACTTTAAATGTATTGCTATTTCACACTAACAGCTAACCAACTGCCAATACTTATGAATGACCAAAGTTGACAGCATTCATAACATCACAGTTGTAAAGCATTCTTTTAACCAGAAGCATGACTGCCTGTCAATGATTTGATGAGCATTATAATCTCTTCACTGGTTGTATCCGTGAACTGATGTCTCTCAGAATTGCATGTAGCATCTACACAAGTACAGCAAAAACTGTTAAAATACAAAACTGAGGGGCTATAATTTTTTTGACCACTCTAGCCAAGTCCACTTATTTCAACACACAATTCACCAACTTTGACAAGTCAAACACCAAATTAAGAAATGGATGGAGAACACCCTCAATCACAATACCAAAAACAAGCAGTCACATAGCAACAATAACACCCATTGCTTACATTGTTCTTTCTAACTAAAAAAAAAAAAAAAAATAAGGCACTATGTTAGGTGACATCAGAACAGCAGAAAGTACATGTACATGTTCATTCAAGAAGAGAAAAATTTTATCATAAATGATTTTTGTTTCACACTAACTGATTTTTTTTGTGTTTAGTGTTCATGTAATAAATGTTTATCATAACATATCTAAAACATCTGTACTTTACTGTTTATCTTTAGCCACTATGCTATCCCTTAACATTAAGGAATCATCAGAGTCTTGCTCAAAGATTTCATTATTTTATAATCTGTCTCAAAACCATGAAAATTAATGTTAATTGTGTCACTGTTTTTATTTGTTTCTTGTTCAAGGATGTGCCATATCATTCTTGCTTGATTTTTTGAGTTACTTATTATTTTAAGCACAGAGAATACTTTTTGCCTTTAACGACACAACACAATTAAAAAGAAAAAGAAGAAAACTTTGAAGTAGTATTTGTAATTCATACCCACTTCTTCATTACAACTAGTTGTCTAAATTTTATTAAGTTTTTTCCTTCATAACACTTGATGTTTTGAAGTCAGTTGTTAATCACCCATCCTCTCAACTTCTTGAATCTACTTTCAACTGCTATGATGAAAACGTACATTCAAAATGCTATAAGAATATAGTTAACAAGATATTAAAAGTCTCATCTACAGCTGGAGAGTTATCATGCTAAATGGGCTAAATGACACAATGTGCTTTCTAGGTTATTCAGAATAAACTTTATGTAGCTGGCCATTGTGGCCGAGCGGTTCTAGGTGCTTCAGTCTGGAACCGCGCTGCTGCTACGGTCACAGGTTCGAATCCTGCCTTGGAAATGGATGTGTGTGATGTCCTTAGGTTTAAGTAGTTCTAAGTCTAGGGGACTGATGACCTCAGATGTTGAGTCCCATAGTGCTTAGAGCCATTTGAACCATTTGAAACTTTATGTAAGAACCAAGAACGTAAGCGTACACTAATTACACATTAACACTTGCTCACTGACTTTAGAAAAGCAAGTTATCACTTGGTATGAACCAAAAATAACAAATGAACATTGCCTGTTCTAAATAAATTTGCGCTGAAGTGCTAAATGGGCTGAGTCAACCAATCAAGTTTTGTAACACTTCTATCTCTAGTAATCATTTTACTGTTCAGTCTTCACACAGTCACTGTAAAAGTGTTTGTACAACTCAGGTAGATATTCTATTATACTTCTGAGGTTTCTTTTCTTTTCTGAAGACAATCCTTTTGTGCAAGGACCTCACTGAATGCAACTGTTTTGAAATTTTCACTTTGCTATCCTTTTTTCAACACACTTATCATTTCCAATCCCTGTTTCAGACAAATGCCCTTTTCTTACCCCAGGCATGATGATTTTAATCTATGAAGCAGAAGTGGCATTAACCTTAGTTGTGTTAATGATCATATCAGCAACTTTACCAAGCCAAATGGCATAGTGGTTAGCACACTGGACTCGCATTCAGGAGGACGGCAGTTCATTCCCACATCCAGTCATCCTGATTTAGGTTTTCTGTGATTTCCCTAAATCACTTCAGGCAAATTCCAGGATGTTCTTTCGAAAGGGCATGGCCAACTTCCTTCCCCATCCTTCCCTAATATAATGACACCAATGACCTCACTGTTTGGTCTCCTCCCCAGATCAACCCAACTCAGCTTCTTGATGAAAGTCCATTAAATAAATGCCTTTCATCTGAGCCATTTGATGGTTGCTTATTGCCTGCTGTTGTTATGGTGTTCATTACACTGATAAGAAAGAAATGTTTTATTTATTTTTTTTTCAACAATTGCAAGGTCATTGTCACAAGCTAAAACGCTGGGGCCAGAAACTAAATACTTGTGTTCTGTTGACCTGTAGGCACCACCAACAATGAAGACATGCAAGAGGAAGGCTACAAAATGGCAGGAGCAAGCAGAAGTGTATAATTTCTATGTCCAGTATAGCCAACTCATATAATATGTTCTGCAATTACACCATTTAGCATGAACAAGTAATAGGAATTACTTCTCATGCAATTTACTGGCCTTTGCAGCACCTACATCAGCCGCAATTGGAGATAGCCCTTTAGTATGTAAAAGCCCTATTCACATGCCACCAAACAAAGTAGAAAATACAATTTATCCAAAACTAGAGCTTAGTCCTTCAGCATGATAACCTTTCAATGACTCCCACAATTTTTCTCCAAAACATGAGTTGCATAATGTTTCACTGTTATTATTTCACCATCACGATTAGAGGAAGTATTTATTGCTGCTTTAATACCAAACCATTAAAATTAATGGATCTAAAAATAAAATGTCATTTCTTGGATTCTATGTTTCAATCAGAGACATTCATTACAAATCTGTTGCACAAACCTGTAATAGCCAAGCTGTCTGCAAACTACAGTTGCTTCTTTTATTGTCCATTCATTTTTGTTGTCACAAACTGTTCCCCACCCAGTGTCTTCTGTATGAACTTCAATATATCCTTCCCAGGGTTCAGAGCCTCCCCTTAATCTTACTTTTTGGCCACTAGCATCGGAAGTTATAATAACTTTCCGAATAGCATTTGGGGTTGCTCTGCTGTGATTTTTTGTAGTGGAAACTGATGAGAAACCAGTCTGATGTATGAATGGAATTTTATTACTTGAATAATCAGGTGAAACTGGTTCTGAAGATTTGGTGAATGTAGATACAGTTGGAAATGTCCTCTGCCTTAAAGTTGGTAATGGTGTAGTGGAAACATGAGAGGTATATTCCAGAGCACTAGTTACATGAGTAAATAAATTTCCTCTGCTGGTACGATCTGTACTGCTCCATCTGGTATCTGAGAGTCCTAAAAAAGAAAAAGAAAAAAGCATATAATGTGCCACCTCTTAACTTGTGCACATGCTACATTTATGCAGCATCATTGGCTTAAAATGAAAACATTATATCTCGGAAAAGTTATGCATCGTTTTCTCACTTCGTTACCTAACAATATATGTGGTTTCCTTTATTCTTCTCTAAATTGCAGTACATATATCATTACCCCTCATTGGTTTACTTGTAGTTGAGATGTGAGGTTTTCTACCTAATAATGCAATACAAGTATTTTTGTTTTATTTTTGAAAATTGAGGATTTCATTCTAAGCTGACAATATGTAACATGCTTCAATTCAAGTAACCAAAATTTGTTGATGAGCTATTTGATAATACTTTTAATTACCAAGTGCATGCCAGCACAGAAAACGTCTTTCATGTCTCTTACATTTTTCTTTGACTATGGTGCTCTGAAAATACATCTTCAAGTGAAACCTGGAGCTGTCAGTAGGACAGAAATAATGTAAGACACACAAACAAACAAAAATCAGTAAGTAAATGCATATAATGCAACCGGTGTAGTGGATCACAGGTCTTTTGCTTCTAGTCACCCACAATCTAAATCAGAAGGTCAAAAATGAAAATAAATACAAGTTACTGCGATTACTAATGACTTTCAAAGAAATGGGCCAGGAACATTCAACAGCTCATAAATAATTGTGCATCTTCATAGTATAATTTAATCAAGAATTTCTGATTCCTTTCAGATGAACTAATGTTGTACTTGAAATGGGTATGATGGTTGCATATAATGCAAAACCACTAACACTGTGAAGTCTCCACATGATGTAATGGAACTGATAAGTGACACACTATTCTTATTTAGTTAATATCTTGATATATCTCATAAATTTGTGATACGAAGCAATCAGTAGCGACTGACAACTTCATTGTTTTTATGAGTGTATAACACTTTGAATAACATGGATAAATTGGTTATAGGTAATCATACACAGAATTTAAAGTAACTGGATTGATAAAAAATATACCCACGAAGAAGCAGCAGGGGAACACACACAAAAAAGTATTTAATTTTTACAAGCTTGTGGAGCCAGCTGATCCTTCTTCTGGCAGGAGAGCTGAAGGGGAAGGAAGAGGGGTGAAGGAAAAGGACTGGAGAGCCTTAGGGAAAGGGGCACAGTTCAGAAAAGAAACCCCGAACTCCGGGTCAGGGGAGACTTATCAGACAGGATGAGAAGAAAAGACTGATTGTTGAGGACTGTACCAGACGAGATTTGAAAACCTGAGAGTTTGAGGGTGGAAGACAGAGTAATATGCACGACAGAAATTATTACTAAAACATTGTGCATAATTTAATATGAGTGAAAAGCTAAGTGCATTGTGAGTAACAGAGGTGGGAGGGGGATGGCAAAAATTAGACAGGTCAGAACGCAAAATGCCAACAAAAGTTTCCATAACTGTGTCTGAATCACTTGCCTAAAACAGTATTTGTGGGCCACTGAATCCCAGAAACTGGTGAGATGCACACAGTGTTGTGATTAAATCCTGACTCTGTGAGCAGGTTGAAAGTTCCCATTGATATGAGCATAAAATCTGGGGTGAACATGAAGAATGAAGTTCTGTCAATTGACCAGCTCAGGGTACGAGAGGCTGAAGAAAGTACCCTGCAAATGACAAAAGAGGCCAGAATTCAAATGAGGGCCTCCAAATCTACGCTAGACAGTACAGAAACCTACAACAATGACAACTATGGGTCTACTGAGTTTTAACTCTGAACTTAATCTGAACAGATCATACCATAAACTTAAATACATTTTCTCTAAAATATGAGATTTTTAGTTTTAGATACAATTTGCTCTTAAAGTAACACATCAATATCAATGAAACTTGGTACAGGAGTTAATTATATCACTTCATAAAAATGTACTAGAACTTTGGTAATCAAATAAAAAGTGTGTCAAATATTTAAATACTATTTTTTTTTAAATGCCAATATTTTAGATCACACACTTTTGTGTTAATTTCTACTGTGATAACAATGCTACTGTCATATAATAAGTAATACATTTTGAGAAATCAAACGAAGGAAAATTGAAGATGGAATGTAACAACATTATGAAAAGGATAGTTGCTAGTGTGCGTGTGTCATCTATTTTTGAAAAAGGCCTTGTTGGCTGAAAACTTATTTTGTCACAGTTTTTCTGTTGTGCCTATCTGCGACTCAGCATCTCAGCTATATGGTGAGTAGCAACTATCCTTTTCATAATATTGTAACTTTTTGAAGAATACATGTCAATGTACGCAGGTTTAAAATTTGGTTTGGTCTGAACAAATACACTCCAGGAAATGGAAAAAAGAACACATTGACACCGGTGTGTCAGACCCACCATACTTGCTCCGGACACTGCGAGAGGGCTGTACAAGCAATGATCACACGCACGGCACAGCGGACACACCAGGAACCGCGGTGTTGGCCGTCGAATGGCGCTAGCTGCGCAGCATTTGTGCACCGCTGCCGTCAGTGTCAGCCAGTTTGCCGTGGCATACGGAGCTCCATCGCAGTCTTTAACACTGGTAGCATGCCGCGACAGCGTGGACGTGAACCGTATGTGCAGTTGACGGACTTTGAGCGAGGGCGTATAGTGGGCATGCGGGAGGCCGGGTGGACGCACCGCCGAATTGCTCAACACGTGGGGCGTGAGGTCTCCACAGTACATCGATGTTGTCGCCAGTGGTCGGCGGAAGGTGCACGTGCCCGTCGACCTGGGACCGGACCGCAGCGACGCACGGATGCACGGATGCACGCCAAGACCGTAGGATCCTACGCAGTGCCGTAGGGGACCGCACCGCCACTTCCCAGCAAATTAGGGACACTGTTGCTCCTGGGGTATCGGCGAGGACCATTCGCAACCGTCTCCATGAAGCTGGGCTACGGTCCCGCACACCGTTAGGCCGTCTTCCGCTCACGCCCCAACATCGTGCAGCCCGCCTCCAGTGGTGTCGCGACAGGCGTGAATGGAGGGACGAATGGAGACGTGTCGTCTTCAGCGATGAGAGTCGCTTCTGCCTTGGTGCCAATGATGGCATGGCAAGCCGTTCCACAGGACTACATCCAGCATCTCTACGATTGTCTCCATGGGAGAATAGCAGCCTGCATTGCTGCGAAAGGTGGATATACACTGTACTAGTGCCGACATTGTGCATGCTCTGTTGCCTGTGTCTATGTGCCTGTGGTTCTGTCAGTGTGATCATGTGATGTATCTGACCCCAGGAATGTGTCAATAAAGTTTCCCCTTCCTGGGACAATGAATTCACGGTGTTCTTATTTCAATTTCCAGGAGTGTAGTTTTCGAGAAATGTATACCAACATTAGTATGGCCAATCATTAGAAATACTCCCATGACGGGGTGCCCTTAAAAACCTGTTAGTTTTCATTAGTAGTTGTAGAGATGATAAAATGAACCTAACGTCCTTTCGCACCATGCAGGATAATGCATACTCCAAGACATTGTACCTAGATCAAGCAGAAGCCATGAAGAACATTATGAAACACGGTAAGTAATATAAATTATTACAATATTCATGTTCAAAACAAGATCAAAGTTACAACCATCTTCTCTTTGATCAGCTTTTAAAGGGATGAAAAGAGCTGGGTCAAAGCAGTTCGCCGTGGAGAAAGTGAGGCTTGCAAGCAACATTCTATAGTCAATGTTATTATTGCTCAAAGCAAGGAGAGGGTCAGAAAGAGCTAGTAATTTAATATTCTTCCCAGTAAAATATGACATGTACCACTAAGTTGAAACATATGAAAAACTATATTCAATGTCTGCAGAAACTTGAAAAGGGAAGTACTAGAAAATTGACAAAACAATATAAATTACAAAATATAAGGATGCAGTATGTGTAGTAAAGCGTAACTCATTCAGTATAGCAGAGAATCACCCCATAAGTTTAGGTATAATGTTTCACATCTTTTTCACTGTCAATTAATCAGATTAGATAAACAAAGGCGTCACTTAAAAATATGTTATCCAGTCACCACCTATGTTCATCATCAATGTGTGATGGCAGGTGGTATAGCACTAGCAAGTAGAAGGTATATAAAGTGGGTTGGGGGGAGGGGTCAAAAACAGTGCAGTTGTTACTGTAATGTGGAAATGGGGCGATTTCTCCAATGTCCAAAAGGGCATGATCAGATCCTTGACTTTCAGATCAAGGGTGGAAGCATTTCTAAAATGGCTGAGTTTTTTAAACTGTTTATGTGCCACAATGGTTAAAGTATACTGAGTATGGCAAAATGGTGCTATCCAAAACTGGCACCGAGGTAGCTGTGGTGCACCGTGGGCCATAAATGGAAGGGGTGAATGACGCCTGTAGAGACACATATTGGCAAATAGATGTCAAGCTGTTGAGCAACTGACCACCCAGATGAACCAAGGTGCTACCAACAGTGTACCCTCAAGGCTATCCAGGGCACGCTGCTGCAAATGGACATCTGCAGCAGGCACCTGGTTCATGTAACCATGCTGACTGCTGTTCATCAATGACAAAGACTTCAATTTGCACACCAATAAAGCAACTTGATCTCCACTGAGGGGTGCACATGGATGTGTACACGCACGTGCATAGTTTTGAAGACCAGCAGGATGAGTTTACATTTTCCCTGACCAACCAAACCCACCAGGTTTAGACCCAATTGATAATCTGTGGGGCCACACTTATTGTGCTGTTCATGCCATGGATCTTCAATCAAGAAACCTAGTCCAGTTGGCCAAGGTACTTGTGTCAGGATGGCTCCACATCTCTGTCAGTCCCTTTAGAACCTCACTGACTCTTTTCCTGCATGTCTCACAGCAGTCCACACTGCAAAAGACGGCTAGTCAGGCCTTTGGTAGGTGGTTACATTAATGAGACCTGACAGAGAATAACGTAGAGGGAAATACGGAAACAGAAATATGAACTGGAAACTAATGTGTGCATAAAATGTACATGCACCAATATTTACAGATTAAAAATTTCACTATTTACCTCAGCTGCCAACTTGTCTACATTTACAATTACTGTGATGCTTTTTGTATTCAATCCTGCTGAAAATTTGGTCTTGATATGACTCTTTCTCCTACAGCTATGACTACAGCTTGATACCCTTACCCAGTTACGGTGGATTCTTTTTATAAATATCTTCTTGGGAATTACTTGCTTGCATAACATGAATTGACACATAGAAAAGAAATACGTATTTTTGTACAGTCATATATGAAAAGTAAGTCCAAAAATTACAAAATTGTCTCTGGTAGTTAGACAAGCCATATTAACGAAATATTCATGAATTTTTAAGCTCTTTAGTGACAACAGCCAGCAGAAGTGTACACAGTTGCAAAACAATGATTACGATAAAATGGTTAATGGGCAGAGATACGTATAGCTTCAGGGTAATTAAAATATTAGTTAGCTTATTGGTTCTATGTTAAGCTTTTTACATTAGTTCTTTACCATCTCAGAAGTTGGCACTGTGACAACCAGACTGCATTATGAGATAGCACATGACTGTGCAACATAAAATCAGCAACAGGAAAAACACTCCTGCTACAAGTCAACTCATACAAAAGTGAGTGGCGTGTATCCCTGTAATATATCTATCATCACACTGATGCAAATTTTGAAGAGAAACAGCAGTCACTTGAAATCAAAAGAAAGGTCATTTTAGATCAACAGAATATGTGACACAAACACTATTTCTCCCTGAGAATATCTGCTTAAAATAGTGACCTGGACTACATTGTCAGGTAGAGCTTTGACTTGAAACCTTTGACAAATGTAGTACACAGTCCAAAAGGACAAACCACAATAATAATCCAATATAACAGCAAATAGTTTCATACATAGAGAAAATTCTGTGCACAGTACTGCAAGTGAAGATGAAAAAAAGGACAGAGTAGTTGGTGGCAGCCACATAAATAGATAGCCATAGTGAAAACTGCTGCAGGAGGTGTGAGGGGTGATGCTTGTGCAGATATCCTGCACAGCAAATTTAGAGTGGTGCCTCTCTCTGGTGGTTGAGCCTCACAATAGCCATACCATAAACAAGCAAGCTGTAATGGTAAATGGCTGGTGGTGCTGGCATAAATGGCTTTTGATTCCTGCCAAAGGGGATGGTAGACATGTGGGTTACCACAATCTGCCCCCTTATGGCAGCAATGACCAATGTTGTATGGTTTGACCTTCACTTGGTCAGATGCAAGGAGTTTGCTGGACAATCGTGACATCCATGGAAGAGTCAGAGGGGCAGGTAGGTTAGGACAGCTCCCCGTCAGCCCATGTCTGGCTCACAAAGGTTATGAAACCTCAGTTGAAGGTGCTGTTCTGGAAAGTTCGGCAGTGCTCCTACTGTGGCTCCTCTGACGTCTCACCCTCAATATATGAATGGAGGAGTAGAAGAACGTCACAAGGCTTTGCGAGGAGCATCATGGAGTGTGAACAGAGACAGAGGTGGTTGGCGACCCTGCTGGAGGAGTAGCTAATTTTGATGGCAGGTCACTGTCCTATCACCCATGTTCAAATTGAACACATGGCAGCCCTTCTGCTGATGGACAACTGCCAGGATCTATTTGCCCTGGCACCATATATCCCATGCTCACACTCAGGTGCCCGGCATGTAACATGCAGATGGTGGAGCAGGTGGTGTAATTGGTGCTGGTAACAGGAGGTGCAGGACTGCACAGGGCCTGCAGCCATTGAACAGCCCCTCTGGACTCATCTCCCTAATTACTTAGCCTTGTACAAACTCAGAAAAAGCATCATCCATATGCAACTCAGTGTATTTCTTCATCTGGATTTTGAAAGGGCAGACAAGTCACTCAGCTTCTCTGTTGAATTCAGAGTGGAAAGGTGGTGATGCGATGTGTTGAATGCCATTCTTCCAGTAGAAAACGTCATAAAGCTGTGCCCAGAATTGGAACCCATTACCTGACACAGTTGTGCAGGGAAGGCCTTGTAAGGCAGAAAGTCTGGTGAGCATCTTAAAAGTGGCCTCCACACTGGTGGAACACCAGTTTACAATGCAGGGAAATGTGCAGGAAGCATAAACAGCTACTAACCAGGTGGTGTCCAGAAGGGGGCTAGCAAATCAATTTGAATTCTCTACCAAGATTGTGAGGCATTGGCCAGGGTGAGAAGAACTGGCAAGGCACTGCCTGCTGTGCTTCACATTTATGACACTTTTGAATGAGATTCATGATCTGCTTGTCAATTCTGAGCTAGTAGATATAGCACAAGGCTTGCATTTGGTATCAAGCACACCTCAAGGTCCACAGTTTAGGAGATGCAGGATGTCCACACAAAGGGGTTCCGGGAGGACCACTCGTGCAGCATTCTGGTTTGTTTGTAACAAAATGATGCCACCCACAAGAATGAGTTATGATGACGTTTAAAATAATGCTGTACAGGGATTAGACTTCCAACCCAGCCACCCCTGCAGGATGTAGCAACATACTTGCTGCAATATTGTATCCTTGTCCACAGGGTCAGCGATTTGAGATCTGGTGATGGGAAAATGGTCCACAGCTTGCTCGGCCTCATTGTCTAAGTGTAAACAAAGGACCTCATGTTGAGCAAATGCTGGATTTGGCCCCATCAGGAGAGACATCAGGGCATCAGCAGTTGCTTGCTGATTAGTGTTTTGGAAATGTATCTCATAGCTATAACTGCTGAGAATAAAAGCTCATTGCTGAAGAAGTTGGGCTGTTCAACAAGGCAGCCAGTGTGAAGAGAAAAAGGTGAAGCTTTTTTAATACAAAAATAATTGCTATCACTTTCTATTCTATCTGGAAATACTTCTGCATGGCATCAAGCAATCTGAGAGCATAAGCAATTGGCTGTTCAAAGTCGCTGGCATCACAGTGCTCTTCTAATACAGTGCCCAAGTCTCATTCAGATGTGAAGATCACCACCACCAACTGCTTCCTGGTTGGAGAGTGGCAAGCAAGGTGCAAAGATTAAGGCCTGTTTGAGAGTCTGGAATGCCCATCTGTTGACCAAGAAAAGTAGACATCTTTCTTCCTGAGATTGTTCAGTGGGTAAGGAACCTCACAGCAATGGGGATGAATTTATTATATTAAGTGATTTAACCAAGAAAAGATTGGAACTCCTTCAGGCTGGAGGAACAGAGGAGCCTTGTGAACACTTCCCCATGCTTCTTCATATGCTGAAGCCCATCTTGAGAGAGAATGTGGCTGAGATATTCCACTGATGGCTGAAAGAACTTGGATTTTTCTAAATTACATTTGAGGCCAGTGGCCTGTAGAGTGCACAACAGTTTTTGGAGGTTCTCTAAATGTTCCTCGATTGTGCCCCCAGTGACAACAATATCATCTAAATAACTAATGCATCCTGAAATATCAATAAGTAACTGTTTGAGGAACCATATAAAATGTGGCAGGGCACTGGCCATGCCAAAAACCAAATGTTCAAAGATATAAATGCCATGCAGTGTGCTGACAACCAAAAACTTTTACAATTCTTTGTCAAGGTGCAATCAAGTATGCTTCAATCAGGGCAGTTTTTGAAAAACATTTCCCCCTCAAGAGCATGGCGAAAATTTCTTTAGGCTTTGGAATTGGATAAGTATTGACTTCAAACTGAGAATTTACTGTGACCACAAAATCACCACACAACCAAGGTTTTTCTGAAGGTTTCTTCATGATCACCAATGGTATTGCCCATTCACTGACATAAATGGGTTCAATTATGTCAAGGTCTGTCAATCGGTCCAACTGACCATTTTATTGCATCACCCACTGCTAAGGATATGGGTCATACACAAAAGAAACGAAGGTGTACCGACGTCTTTAATGTGATCTGTGCTGTGAAATTCAATGCTTTGCAGACGTCTCTGAAAAACTATTTGAGTCCTTATTACAAATGTCTTCTAGCTCCTTAACAGGTATCTGTTGAAGGCAAGGTTCACTGAATCATTGATGGCAAACCCAAAAGTGGAAAAGACATAAAGCCGAAAAGATTTGCCATGTTTACCCTGTGAATATGAGGAAGGTAAGGTGCTGTACAATCATTCTTGTAAACGATCTAAATGGTACATTGGCCTTTGATCAGAATCTGTTGCTTGTTATAAGTCACTAGCCAGTGAAACATTGGTTCTTGCAACAGTTGGCCAAGCTGGATGTACCTATGAAACTTCAACAAGGTAGCTGATGCTCCCGTGTCTCCCTATAGTTGAATATCTCTGTTACACACTGCAAGCATAATGAACAATTTCTTGGGTACCACCACTGCAGCTTGAAAGTCTGAGGTGATGACATTAATATCCATTTGTTCTTGCCAAGGGGAGCATTAAAACAAGGAGACTTCACATACAGAAGCAAAATGCCCATCTTTATTGAAGGTTATGTATTGTGCCCACCTGTGGGTGCAGTTATCATGGGAATGCTTATGAGAACATCTAGGCACAACAGAAGTTTGTGTCAGTTGAGGGGCTGAGACTTCACACCTTGTTTGCAAAGCAGAGCCAGAGGGTGGTGATGTTTACATTCTATGTTACCTACTTCACCTACACCTTCATCATACTCTGCAAGCCACCTAATGGTGTGTGACAGAGAGTACTTTTGTACCACTGAGGCCTCCAACTCAGTTCCAGTTACAAATAGCACATGGGAAGGATGACTGTTGGTAGGCCTCTGTATTGGCTCAAGTTTCTCAGATTTTCTCCTCAGGGTCATTATGTGAGACATATGTGGTGGGAAGTAATATACTGTCCAACTCTTGCTGGAAAGTGCTGTCTCGAAATTTCAATAGTAAATCTCTCCATGAGGCACAACACTTCTCTTGTAACATCTGCCAATGGAATTTGTTGAGCATCGCCGTAATGCTCTCATGATGAAATGTGCTGCTCTTCGTTAGATCTTCTCTATCCCTTCCGTTGGATCTTCTCTATCCCTTCTATCAGTCCTACCTGGTAGGGGTCCCAGCTTGTCAACCAAGCTGTACACATTACCTGTGTAAGACTCAACAGCCGCCATGTCTGTCTAAATTCTAAATGGCACTGGTTGCCTGGAGTCATCAATTGCAAAGCTTTTTGATGTAGTCCCTTGTATGGGACTACACCCATAATACCATCCTGAATCAACTCCGCATATGATTCCTTAAGGTTGTGAGTAACAAAGTGGCACTTCCTACTGAGACCGTGTAATTCAGCCACCCACATGCTGTACGACTGGTTGGGCTGTTTTCTACATTGACAGAATTCCATGCATGATGATACAACATAGCAATGCTGGTGAAAATGAGTATTTAAGAGAGCACACATTTCACCAAAATCAATATGGGCCAATTCAGTGAAGGGGGCCAGCTTGCAAGACAAAAAGAATAAATTAACAGTCACTGTGTCTGTTACCTTAAATGCAGCAATACACTGCTAGAGTTGCTCCTCATATAGATCCCACTCTTCAGCCATTTCATTGTATGGAGGGAACTGCAGTGCCTGCTTAGGCAACTGGTTTGAAAGCAAACTGGCCCAAGAGGTCCTCCTGGCACTTCTGTTCTTCCAACTGCTGTTGCAAGAATTATTGAAAAATTGCCGCTGTGGACAGGATTCATGGGAGGTGATGCTGTGCCAGGTCCATGTTCACCCAATGTAGCTTCACCCAATGTAGCACTACGTTGGACCACTATCATCATCACTTATGTTGTAACTCACAACATAAATAATAGTGTGGCAAGTCAGTTAGTTGATACACCTCACAATTCGAGTTCAATACAAGTGTCACAAATGTAGAACACAGTTCAAAAGAACAAGCTGCAAGAATAATCCAGTACAACAGCAAACAGTATCATATACAGAGATTGGTCCATGCACAGTACAGCAAGTGAAGACAAGAAAAGGCCTGAGCAGCTAGTTGCAGCCACATTAATAGATGGCTGTAGCGGAGCCTCTGGCAAACCATTCTGGAGGAGGCTCCGAGTGACCAGCAGCATGGACATTCTGCACAGCAGATTTGCAGCAGTACCTCTCAATGGTGGCCAAGCCCTGCAGTTGCCAAGGCAGAAAAGAAACGAGTCCTAAATGCGACCAGCTGGCAGCAGTGGCATCAATGGCTTTCAATGCAATGTCTGGTGAAGTGTGTCATAGCCCTGTGGGTTACTACAACTGATAAACCACATAATCAGAATAAATGATTCTACTTATTTATTAATATTTGGAACACAGTCCCCTTAGCACAAGTGAATCCAGGGACCCATCTCCTGGAATCATCTGCAACCAACATAATTCATAATTGTAATGTCATCATATCTTCAGTGTGGATGCTTGTTAGGTCCAACATCTTGCAGGAACCATACACAATTCTGCAAACAATGAGGAAAATCAACTGGAGGCACTAAGGCATTAGTGTGTGACAAGTTGGGAATTTGGGTCAGATGTGAAGTGTGCTCAGAAAGCTGAAGCCATTAAGATGACCACTCACATAAAGCAGGAAATCTGGGTTTGAGTCCTGATCCAACACAAATTTTTGCTTGTTGTCACTGAATTATTTCAATGCCTTCACGCAGCTGACATCAGTATTTCTTTTTCAACAAGAATATACAGCCACAGGACGATGACTTTATGGCATCTGTTCCACTGAATATGTCAAAAAGAACAGACACCACAGATATAATAGTAATATTTATGCCTTTGTGGCATTTCATGATATCTTCTGTGTGGATGCACACTAGGCTCGATGTCTTGTGGAAATCATGGAAGGTGCCACGAGCAATGAGGAAATTGGGGGGGGGGGGGGGGTGCTAGGGCAGTAGTGTGCAAGAAAATGGGAATTTGGGTCGGCCGTGAAGTGTGCTCAGATAGCTGAGAGGTTAAGGCGGCCACTCACATGAAGCAGGAAATTCAGGTTTAAGTCCCAATCTGGCAAAAATTTTCACTCATCACCATTGAATAATTTCAATACTCTGATGCAGCTGACATCAGTATTTCTCTTCCAGTATGTATATAAGGCTACAGAATTATGCATTTCCAAAAGATCAGATACCACACATACAATGGTAATACCTACTTTCATTTTGTAGGGAAAACCACCCTTGAAAGTAGTCCAAATAAGGAGTGTTTTATGCATCGAGTGAAACCGTAACACAATATGGGTCAGTACTAGTACACAGCAGAATTTCAGTGAGTGGCATGCAAATACAGCCACATACTGCCTTTATACCAATTCACAAAATGCCACACTAATTTCTATTGAGTAACAGATACATCAATCTTCAAAAAAAGTTTATGTGGTATAAATGTTACATTTACACATACACAAATTTTGTTTATATAATTTTTATGCTACAAAATATTGTAATTATCTTGTTTGTGTATTACTCATGATTTTTTGGATGTAATACAGGATGTATACGTGGACAAGGAAAAAGAATTCCCAGATTTTTCCCGGATTTCCCAGTTAAAAATATACTTTCTCCCGGATGAAAACACACTTTTTCCGTGTTATTAAGTGACAGTATATTTTCCCTCGGAACTGTAAAACTTATCAATCCTTTGAATGGTTATGTTTTTATACATGGGTGTAGAATTTACCAGCATTTTAGAAAACGAAACTCAGGGAAGAAAACTCCTTTTGGACAGATTTTTGATGAGCAGCAACATGTACACTGCATATTTTCATACTACAAAAGAATAAATTCAAATTCAACCAAAACTCCGCATGTTACTTTCTGAACCATTGCAATCGAGATTGCGATGCACTACTGTAAGCCAGTCATAGCTCATGTCAGATGATCCCACCAGCCGATGACAGTGGATATTCAGACCACAGGACACATGATGTAGTCAGCTAATAGCAACATCACTGTTAAGTAGTGCGGATACACAAACACGAAAAGTTAATGTTTTAAATTAATATTCAGTGTTGCTACAAGAAAAGCAAGTATTTCACATATAATATTGGTCTCTAAGGCTAATAAGCTGCAAGAGAAACTAAGATTTCACATATAACATTGATTCTTTTGCACGTGTTACGCTTTAAGATATATCACACAAATGTGCCAGTAAAATTTTTAGCCATGTCCAGTGACTTGTCCTTAAAGTTTTCCACAAATAAATTAGCTACTGCAGAGGAGAGAGAGCTTCCCGTAGCACTACATCAATTTGCTCATAATAACGACGTGAATGTCTGACCTTCTGGGCTCTAAATATTTCTAAATGGTTCGTCATCAAATGCTCTGTGATTTAAGTAATTCATTGTACATTCTTGCACATAGCTCAACTTGTGTAAAAGGAAATTTACTTTGAAAGTAACACTTTTCAAACCATCATTCAGAATATTTTCCCGCGACCTGTTAGAAATAGGTTCATTTCATTAGTCGTCAGAGAGCGCCAGATAACAGGTGCCACCACACTTTGGCAGCTGCTATGATGCAGGAAGCCCATATGTCCGTATGTGTAAAACATTAAAAGATCTTACATTATGTCATAAAAGAAAAAAGACATCAGAGGATACTCCAAGAGCATACTTAAATAGTACATTTGTATGTCCAGATTCCCAATGAAGTAGGCCTTGACCTGATATTAAGCTTTTCAGTATGTGTTTCAGGACATAAATTTTCTTGGAGTACCAGTACTGTATTAATTCATTTTTGATTCTTTATTATGGCATAATGCCATACATGCTAGAAGATGAAAAAGTGCACTTGTAAAGCAGCGAGCTGTTCAAGTTAGCCAATAGTGTGGAACTAAACACTTTGTTTCAAACACATTGACTGCCTCAGTGTAAAAGATTAATAAAAACCAAATTTCTTTATCAGACGACAAGAATAACTTCATTGTTCTACAAGGCGATTAATGCATGCCTGTCAGAAAAGTGGAAATAAAATTAAATCTGAAACTAATAACTTATACTAGCCTTCCATAATTATGTGAATGGATTTTAATTCACTTGATAGCTCCTGGCCACAGCAATCCATTTTATTTTCATTTGACATTAGAGAAGTAAACGAAGAGGAAACAGCAAAAACACTAAATGTAAACACGGGTCACATGGAGACTATACACTTCCCCACTATAACTCAGACTACTCTGAGCATCAGCCCTGGATCTATGATATTTCTGAACTGGGGCAACACTAAGATAGTGGTGCACCCTGCCCTCCCCCCCCCCCCGCCCCCTTCCCCCCTCCAGTCCCCCTCCCTCGGGCATTTGAGATACGACGTCAAATATTAAAAAAAATTGAATTTTCAAAAATATTTTCATTTTATAGTGCACATCTTCCTGAAGAGTCTGATACATAAAACATATATGTTTGAGGAAATGAAAGACATGTTATTGGGCCTTAAGTGTGCCAGAGTGCAGTGCCACCCCTCTTCACACAGCATTTTTCTATCACACTTCGCTGTATTACGCTCCATGGAATTGAAACGTGTATATTTTGTACTGGATGCCATCAAATTACATTTAAAAAAAACTAGCAATTAATACTGGATGGAATTATTTGTAGTTGGGAGAACAAGAACCCTTCAGAAAATCTGCACTCTTTATTGCCTGTTAGCTAATAATTTTCTATTTTGGGTGACACAAAATTAAATATAGGATACATAAAACAAGTAAAGACAAGAGACAAGCAATACAGTACACATTTCTACAATCCTTAGCTCCTAGCATTGTTTTCTCTCTAATCTTGCTACAGCTTTACATGGCATGCTTTCCTTTCTGCAAAAGAATCTATTACCTCATCAAAGTTCATCAAATGTTTTGCTACATGAAAAATCGAAATATTGTTGTCTAATAGTGCGTAAGATGTTAATACAAATAGTACCCAAGACTGGTGTGGTTTCTCAATTTGATTACGTCTATTTTGTCACTGTCTGCTAGATAAAACAAAATAGGCCTTTCTAACACTGCAGAAATTGTAACACACACCAAATAAACAAGACTGTTTTGCCACAAATGGCCATTTTTATAACACGACAGAATATAATTCATGAATACCAACATAAAATGCCTATTAGGCCCACTACAAGCAAAAAGCTTTGTGTTAGAAAATAGTTTCACATTTCATTCATACGCTCCAGTTTCTCGAGAATGAGATCGAAAAGTAGTAGTACGAGATTTTTATATGAATTTGGAATCGTCATATTCTTCCCCAATTTGTGTGATGTCCCCGTTTCTTCTCCTTTCTCATTCCAACAAACAATCTTGTCATGACTAATTCTGGAACTATTCCTGCCTCTGTCAAAACTTATTCGCCGGTTAACTTGACTAACCCTGCCAGAATCACCGGTTTAGTTATCCCCAATTATTCTCAGGTTAGGCGTTGTTATGTTCATACTAACCATTTTCCGTGCTACTTCCAGAATAGAACTTAAGCGGCTGCTAGATGGGGACTGTACAACTGGCCCTTACTAGTGTAGCGATCTGGCCAAGAAATTTCTGACAACATTTCATTTTCCTGGTGTAGCGGCCACATGTCTTAAGCGTTGCTTCACACAGTGGAGAATGGCAAAACAGAGGCAGCCGGCGACCGAGGTGTTGCGAAGTAAGTGTGGCACAGATAGCCTTGCTGATAGAAGCAGCCTACCAACCGGCTGACGCAAGGACGCACACAGACCGAGCGCCGAGCGAAGCCTGGAGAGTGCTGAGTAAGGAGAAGTGAGACCAGCACGCTAAGTTACGCTGCAATATACTGCGGGAGTAATAACAAAAAGCTACCACCGAGGGTAAAAAACGTCCTCCTGCTGGATATAAATAGTGGAGCACAGGCAGCAATAGACAGAAGCCATCAGGAAGCAGTTCGGATCTGAGGACGGACGTGGTCCGTGTCCGAATGTTCAATCTTCGTAGGTGACGATTCCGAAAGTCTGTTACAGCTCGCAGGAGTCATCCGTTCGCCGCCAGATGTCAACTTCAGCTCTGGAGGTCGGGCCGAGTCCGGTCGGCACCATGGCTAATTAACTACAGTGAGAACTTCCAGCAGGACCGGCCACAGCGGGGTCTCGGTCACAGGCGCTATCGGGGACTGACGCCTGGACTTCACGGCAACCCGGCCCATGGTGCGTGGTCCGTCCATGACGGAACCTCGCAGACATTGTGACTTATGACTTCACAGCCGCCGGTGCAGCAGGTGTCGGCAGCTAACCTCACGGCGACGAGTTCACCTCAGCCACAGGGCATCATGTGTGTAGTGTATGGATTAACAGATCACATCACTCCTTGCAATAAATTTGTCGGATGAAATGTGTTTGCAAATGGTGAGGTTACGGTTAGTAGGTGATGCAAAGACTTATGTGGCATACCATGAAGGGTTAAAGGATGCTACTACGTTCACAGAGTTGGCTGAGGGATTATTGCAAAGGTTTAGGAAACAAAACAGTGCCAGATTTTTTAGAGAAAAATTGGGGAGGATGATGCAAAAAACATATTAAATGGTAGAAGAATTTTCAGACAGAATTAGGAGAACAAATGCGCACACGTATGAGTTAACGCAAGATGCGAGTGCAAATGAAGTTCTATTGAAAGAAGCAGAGAATAGAGCTTTAGACGCATTTTTGCGAGGGGTCTCATCAGATTTTTCACGCCGGATACGGATGGAAAATCCAAGTGAAATAGCAGCAGCATTGCGCATAGCTATACATTTGAAGGAAGTGGATAGCACCACTAGAGATCGCAATGACAAGAAAATTTTTTCGTCTTCCAAAGAGTGTTACTGTTGTGGGAAGCAAGGTCATTTTAAGGGACAATGTCGGAAACCGCACTGTTTCAGTTGTCAGAAAATAGGGCATAAGGCACGGCAGTGTAAAGCCAAGAAACAGGTTAATGATACAGCAGGTAAAAAACT
The DNA here is from genome assembly GCF_023898315.1 of Schistocerca nitens. Classification (NCBI taxonomy): domain Eukaryota; kingdom Metazoa; phylum Arthropoda; class Insecta; order Orthoptera; family Acrididae; genus Schistocerca; species Schistocerca nitens. The sequence goes on along the minus strand of NC_064614.1, from coordinate 372,999,084 downwards.
GTTAAACAGAAAAGGGAGTGTTCCTGCTGTCGAGAGGCATTCCCAGTAAAAAGAGGTACTCAGAGAGTGCACGAAGAGGCAGATTGTAGTTTGATGGTTTGGATAATAGATAAGTGGCGAAGAGCTTTAGTGGATACTGGAGTGCATGTATCAGTTGTCAGTGTGGACCTCATGGACAAGAAAGGATTAGAAGCTCCGAGATACAGATTGTGCGCAGTAGGTGATAAAAAATTAGATGCACTAGGGACAGCATAGCTCAAGTTTAAGATAAGGAACGTGTAGTTCCAGGAGCAAATGGAAGTGTTGTCAACTGTGGGACAGGGATTTTCAGAGATACTTGGGTTGGACTTTCTGATTAAACATCACGCCAAAATTGACCTTTTCCAACATACACTGGAACTCGATGGGAACTTGTTCTCAATGGGTACAGCTGTTGCAAATGTTTCAGAACCGCAAGGTGCACCGATAGCTAAGGTGATACCAACTAAACTGTGTACAAGTGCATTAAAGGTGATTACATGTGACAAAGTATGAACAGGTACAGGGAAGTTGATCTCCGTGGATGTCGATGTGCCACAGCAGAGGTTATTCTTGGTAGAGCCACTACCGAGTAATGAGGTTTTAGACAAAAAGCATTGCTTTATTCGTAGGATTGTATCACGGGTAACGGACATAAACGGGCCGTTTATGGTTCCGGTGAGTTTAGATAACTTTGGGTGGGATGATGTCGATCTGCCGAAGGAATTAGTAACAGCCACAGTAGAGTTAATGGATGAAGAGGACATTGATAGTTCGAGGCAAGACTATGATGTAAAGCAAACCGTCAGTATGTCTGCACATCGTGACAAGGTAAATCATTTGAGAGGAAATGATCATTCGGATATGGAAGCATTATTACTAAAGTATAAAACATTGTTTAAAGCACAGGGTACGTTACCTGCTACACCGATAACACAGCATCGTATTCCAACAGGGAATCACTCTCCGGTGTATCGTAAGCCATACAGACCACTGAAACAATTACAACCAGTAGTAGAGCAATTAATAGAGCAACAACTGGAAGATGGGATAATCCAGCACAGCAATAGTCCTTGGTCTAGTAGCGTGGTCCTAGTTCCGAAGAAGACACCGGATGGGTCGAAAAAATTTCACTTTTGTTGCGTTTACAGACATTTGAATGAACGGACAGTGGCGGATGTATATCCGATTCCGAATATCACAGAAACGTTAGACAAGCCAGGGCAGTGTAAATTTTTCTCCACTATGGATTTGTGAAGCGGTTATCACCAGATTGAAGTATGTCTGGAGAACAGGCCAAAAACAGCATTTACGACGCTTTGTAGTCACTTTGAGTATAAAAGAATGCCATTTGGACTAAAAAATGCTCCAGCAACATTTCAGAGGTTGTTGGATGGAGTCCTTCACGGGTTGAAACCTAAAAAATGCATGGTGTATCTGGATGACATTATAGTTTTTTCCAAGAGATATAGAGCAGCATGTGGAATGGTTAGAGGAGGTGTTTAAAAGATTAGAGGCAGCACTGTTAATATTAAGTTTGGACAAATGCCATTTTGCACAAGCACAAGTAAATTATCTCAGGCATGTTATCAGTCAGGACAGAGTACGGACAGATTCTCGTCTCACTTATGCAGCATGAGATTTTCTGGTTCCACCAACGGTTAAACAACTGCAATTGTATATTGTCGCTCGGGACTTTATGCTGGGCAAGCGATTCGTGATAAATGCAAGCTAAGTAAGGAGCCAATGCAGTAGAGTACTCTCTGTAAAACCGAATTGGAATCCCATCAGGACCTGGCGATTCATTTATTTTCAACCCATTCAGGGATGTCTATCACTATGTCCTCCATACAGGAATCTGTACGAGACTCAACGGCAGTGTGTTTTTATGATCCTCCTGCGTGAAAGATTTCTCAAATGCTAAATTTAAAATTTCAGCTTTCGTTTTGCTGTCTTCCGTTGCCAGGCCAGAGTGATCAGTGAGTGACTGGATGGAAGCCTTCGACCCGCTTACCGATTTTATGTAAGACCAGAATTTCCTTGGGTTTTCAGCAAGATGTTTTGCTAAGGTATGACGCTGGTAGTGGTTGAATGCTTCGCGCATGGCTCTTTTTACAGCAGCATGAATCACTACTAACTTTTGCCTGTCCTCATTCTCCCTATCTTTCTTGTACCGCAAGTGCAACTGCATTTGCTTCCTGAGCATTCTCCGAATTGCGCTGTTAAACCATGGTGGGTCTTTTCCGTCCGTAACCCACTTGTCCAATGCGTGATTTACAATGTGTTTAAAATTTGCCCATAATTCTTCCACGTCCATCGTACTGGAAGTAAATGAATTCATTTACTAAGTGGGATGCTAACAACTGCTTATCCGCTCTTTCTAGTAAGAATACTCTCCTAGCCTTCTTGACCGACTTTTTAACTTTCGTAACCATAGTCGTAATGACAACATCATGATCACTAATCCCTGTCTCAACACTGACACCGTCGATGAAGTCTGGTCTGTTCTTGGCTACCAGATCTAAAATATTTCCATTACGCATTGGCTGTCAATTTTGCTGTTCAAGACAGTTTTCGGATAATGTATTCAAAAGTAATTCACATGACGGCTTGTCTGTACCACCTGTAATGAATCCATAGACATCCCAGTCTATACTAGGTAGGTTGAAGTCACCTCCGACTAATATAGCATGATCCGGGTACTTCTGCGATACAGAATGTAGACTCCCTTTGAATGATTCTAGAACTGTCATGGTGGAACCTTGTGGCCGGTAATAACACCCCACAATTAACTTTATTTCCCATAGCCCTGTTAAACGTGTCCAGATAACTTCACAATCACACTCTACTTAGACCTCAGTAGACACAATATTTTTGTCAACTGCAATGAAGACACCACCTCCTACGGTGTCTAATCTGTCTTTCCAATACACATTCCAACCCTCACTAAATATTTCAGAACTTCCTATCTCAAGGTTCAGCCAGGTCTCAGTCCCAAGAATAATTTGCACACCACACGCTTCCTGTAGGGCAGTAAATTCAGGAACTTTATTCCGAACACTGAAAATGTACTGCTAATATCTTGATAGCTGAAGTGTCTTTACACTGAGTGCATCCTAATTTCCCTGCCTGCACATCGACTGGTGAGTGTTCATCAGGACACCTCGCACTACTGCCTAGCCTAAAAAACCCCCATGTGCATGCCACAAGTACTCTGCTACCCGAGTAGCCCCTTCCTTTGTGTAGTGCACTCCTGACCTATCTAGCGTCATCCTACAATTCCCCACCAATAGCACAAGTCTAGAAATCTGCAGCCAAGACCGTCACAGAGTCGACGAAGCCTCTGGTTGAGACCCTCCACTCGGCTCCAAACCAAAGGACCGCGATCCACTCTGGGAATGATGCTGCAAATAGAAAGCTCTGCTTGCACCCGGCGTGCGAGGCCAGCGGTCTTCACCAAATCCGCCAGCTGCCTGTGTGAACTAAGGATCGCCTCATAACCCAAGTGACAGGCATCATTAGTGTCGACGTGAGCAACTACATGCAGACGACTGCACCCCGTACACTTGATAGCCGCATGCAAGGCCGCCTCCACATCTTGGATCAGGCCCCCGGCAGACAAACCGAGTGCACGTTGGATTTCTTTCCATCCCTGTGCGCTATTTCCCTAAGGGGCTCCATCACCCGCCTAATGTTGGAGCTCCCAATAACCAGCAAGCCTTTGCCCCCGTGTGCCTGCTCGGGCCCTGCTGAAAGAGCAGCCACCTGCCCACTGACAGAACAAACGGGCGAGGCCAGCCAGCCAGCCTCCACATTGACCCTCCGCCTCGAGCGTTGCAGTCCGCCACTCACCTTGAGGTGAGGGTGGCCCCAATGTGCCGCGTACACTAGAAGGTGCCTCAGCAGCTGAGTCAGCGGACGCAGCAAGCGACACCTGGGATGTCTCAAGCGACGCGCCAGAGCCTACGCCATCACTGCACCTCGAGGCAGCAGCCTGAAGGCGGCTGACCGTGGCCAACAGCATGCTCAGCTGCTCGTGAACTGCGGCCAGTTCCTCCTGCGCCCGCACACAGCACACACACACCCTATCCATCCTACTGCTAACATCTAATGACTCCGCGAATTTATACTCTATGGCTATCAATAAGCAATATTACTCCTCTCAAATACGAGAATACGCAAGGATTTTATGTAATTAAATATTCAAGCGCACAAACACTCGGAAAGAAATTAAGATCAAACTACAACACAAATATGAAAGCTAAATATGCAACTCACTACTGCACTGCTGCTGCACTCATTGCCTACCAAGACAACGGTGGTTCACATTAGTAGAATTAAGCCATTCCAGGGGGTAGTAGATCCGTGTATAAGTACTTCTCCTTCTGGCAGAAAGCGAAAAGAAGCGCCAGAAGCAGACAGTAAACCAGGTATTAAGTATAAGTTGCGTTCGAGGGATGTGTAGTTAGCAGTAATTATCATGTGTGTATTATTTTTGTGCACAGACTAGGGTTATTTTATTGGTATTAAGGGGTAGTGATGGGAGTTTTTCTTTCTCTCTCCATTTTGTAGGTGATGCAGGATGGGGTACAAGCAGATAGAGACAATATTGAGGGTTTGAACAATTCTTTAACAGTTATTCGCGACAGGGAGGAAAGCATAGGGAAGTTAGTGGATATACACACTACAGAGATACAGGGATTAGGTACAGAGTTATTAAATGTGACAGGCTTGGTGCGTGGAATGGCTACAGGGTTACGAGCATATATAGAACAAATACAGAAATTACTGAATACTGATCTGGAACAGGTACAAACGCGATTGGATATAGTGGCAAGGAAGCTGGAAATGGCTAAGTTGCTGCGGGAACTGGTTAACAGCATTGGCGATGCACGAGTGAGGATGGATGAACTGCAAGAGGCAGTGCATCACGCATTGCACGGGCAGGTGAGTGTGATGTTCACATCACCAGAAAAATTCAGACGGAGTCTGAAGCAGGCAGAGGGAAAGTTTCCAGAGGGGGTTGAGCACGTAGTGCCGATAATTGAAGCGATTATGTCACTTTTTTATCATATGCCTAGAATTAAGGTAACAACGGATATAGTTAAGATGTATATAGAGATTAAATTTCCAGTAACTAGTGTCGGGAGACAGTATCACTGTTACACAGTGCATCCTTATCCGGTCAGATGGGAGCGCATGGGGAAGGGCGTACAGTTCAGGACACAGGAGATTTTATTAATTTCTAAGGTGGGGGATACTCATGCTACTATGTTGAGTTTGGAGTTGAGTAGATGTCTAACAGAGTCAGTTTCCATTTGTCCATCACGGGTTGTTTTCACGGGCAAGGGTTCGTGTAAGATCCAGTTATTTAGGGCAGAAGTAGAAGCTTCGGAGTGTCGGAGAATAATAGTGAAGCCTACACCACATTTTCAGCAAGCTGGGAGGCATTGGTTGTATTCAGTATTCACTACGGAGAGGATATCAGCCAAGTGTTATGACAATGGGAATTGGACAGCAACCACGGAGATAGAATTATGAGACAGTGGTTTGCTAATCAATGGGACAAATTGTAAAATAGAGGTAATCATTTCAGCTTACCAGCGACAGTCACGGGACTCACCAAGGTTACAGATAGTCATCTGACATTGTATTGGCCAGATGCATCATTCAGCATCGCTCCAGGAGAAAATTTGACGTGTATTAACAACACCTTGGATGTTACACTATTGCAAACGATAGATAAACTAGTAGATTTGGAGAAAGGTCAAATTTCAATGCAGCAATTATTAAGGCATGTAGAGTATGATACCAGGTGGAAATGTAGCATAGTGACCATTGGTATTTCAACCAATACTATTACTTTGTTGATTGTATTTATCGGTGTGGTATATGTCTTATTAAAACGGAGGATTCAGCATGGTAATGCAAGACCACTCCATGAAATTCCTGCAGAATGGATTACCAGTAGGCATGAGTCAGGGTAACCTGGCTGTATATAAGGAAGAAGCAGAATATAGGACAAAACTAGAGTTAACATATAGGGTGGATTCAGGGACGAATTTAATTTTTAGGAGGAGGCAGTGTTGCAGCCACATGTAGTAAGCGTTGCTTCACGTACAGATAGCCTTGCTGACAGAAGCAGCCTACCAACCGGCTGACGCAAGGACGCACACAGACCGAGCGCTGAGCAAAGCCTGGAGAGTGCTGAGTAAGGAGAAGTGAGACCAGCACACTAAGTTATGATGCAATATACTGCGGGAGTAATAACAAAAAGCTACCACCGAGGGTAAAAAACGTCCTCCTGCTGGATATAAATAGTGGAGCACAGGCAGCAATAGACAGAAGCCATCAGGAATGTTCAATCTTCATAGGTGACGATTCTGAAAGTCTGTTACAGCTCGCAGGAGTCATCCGTTCGCCACCAGATGTCAACTTCAGCTCTCAAGGTTGGGCCGAGTCCAGTCGGCACCATGGCTCACTAACTACAGTGAGAACTTCCAGCAGGACCGACCGCAGCGCGGTCTTGGTCACAGGTGCCACCGGGGACTGATGACCGGACTTCATGGCAACCCGGCCCACGGCATGTGGTCCGTCCATGACAGGGCATCGTGGACATCACAACTGACAGCTTCCCAGCCGCCGGTGCAGCAGGCGTCGGCAGCTGACCACACAGCGACGAGTTCATCTCAAACACAGGGCATCTTGGCTGCAGCAGAGCACTGGTGGCCTGAGGCTCCTAGTGCGATCAGCGGCGCGCATTGCACGCATTGTAGGAGAATCTACAGCAGCAGCCTGGCGAAAGGATCTGCAGTGCTGGGCGGTGACAATGAGGGAGAAATTGTAAAGAAAGTTCAATAAAGAATTGTAAAACTCCATGCCGTCTTAGTCTTTGGTGCAGCCACTGTGTCTGCTGCTAACAAGTGGTGCAGAAGTTGTAACACTACACACTACTTAATCTAACTTAAACTAACTTACGCTAAGGACAACACATACACCCATGTCCGAGGGAGGATTCGAACCTCCGACGGGGAGACCTGCGCGAACCGTGACAAGTCTCTTCAGACTGCACGGCTACCCTGCGTGGCTTATGATTCATTCATAAATTAACTTACAGAGTGTGTTCAAAAACCAACAGGGTTGTGCATCAAAATTATATGAGTAATTGATAGACCAACGTGAGCTGCATGCTAGGCGCTTTGTGAAACAAAGTTTTTTTCTCCTCTACGAATATGAATTTGGTGCCCCCCCCCCCCCTCCCTCCCCCTCTCTCATAGATCCGGGCCTGCTGCGCATGTATGAATCTGGCAGCTTGGGCGCGGCAGTAAAATTTTTCCCTGTTGCATCTAGCTGCTTGCTGCGACTGCTTACACAGTCAACAGCCATATTTCTGTAGCCAGAAACAGGAGAAGGTACTACTCATAAGCCACTCAACTGCGCATGCGCATGAGCCCGCTCATAACTGCTGAAATGAATCTAATAAACAGTTGTGATGTCACGCTCATCAGATGCAATTTGTTGTTATAAAGCATTGCATAGTCTTCCTAAAGCTTTTGACACATTTTCCTGTAGGCAAATGCTTGTATGAGCACTGTGTTTTGTTGTTGTATTTGGCAAATATCCTTTGCAATTTATGTTTAATTTTCGTTTTTTTTCTCATTTACATTTTATTGTTGCAGTATTATTCTGCAGTAGCGGGTTACAGTAATATCCTTTGTTAGAGTATCAATTCTTACCACTCAAAATTACAAAAATTTAACTGAAAACTAAAACAATGAAAAATTCCCAAAATGCTAAAAAATTCCCAGGTTTTTCCCGGTTTTCTCCCAGTTGAAAAAATTCGCGGGTTTTCCCAGATCTCCCAGTTGTCCCGGGTCGTACACATCCTGTGATACCAATTTAGAAAATGTTACACAAATATCTACTGAACAAGAACACAAGTGATAAATATTCCTGGATTCTTCATAAATGTTATTATGATATGCATACCATATTCAAACATGTTCAAATTATTTGTTGGTAAAAAGTTTTATTCTACAGTGTATTTTTTTTTTAAGTTTGTGTATGAATCGTGCTTTCTGATCATGCAGTCCGCCCCTGATAGCTCAACGGAATGTCATGCCTAACGGCCCAGGTTCGATTCCCGGCTGGGTCAGAGATTTTCTCCACTCAGGGACTAGGTGTTGTGTTGTCCTTGTCATCATCATTTCATCCCCATTGACACGCAAGTTGCCGAAGTGGCATCAACTCGAAAGACTTGCACCAAGCGAATGGTCTACCCGACGGGAGTCCCTAGCCACACGGCTTTTCCATTTATCATGCAACCTCTTTAAAAATTGTCAAACTAATCTCTATTAGACAAAGACACAAGTGATTCATATCACTGGTGTGTTTTAATACTTAACACAATGCAAAATATCAATGTACACATAATAATTATTGTTTTAACAATAATATGTTTATGCCAGTGCTTGCTAGGTAGATACATGATACTTGCTCAAATGAATATATAATTGGTTAAAAGAAATTACATCTGCCAAGTAATAGAATTTTACACTTAAGTTTATCACCTCGTATAAAATTCTGGGAGATACTGAGATATAATTTAAGTGATCGATTATTGATTACTGAAGCAAAGTCAATCGCAACAACTTGCAACAAACTCTTTGATCCTAACATAATTTGGTACTACATAAAATGTATATTTATTACACACATGTTCTTAAAAACAACACAACACTGCTGACTGCTCACGGATTCCAGAGATACCAAAGAAAAGTTCTGAAATTGTATGGTCCCAGTAGAAATCCATATTTTGAGTATAGAAACCAGATACATCCGTCACTTCATATTTTGCTGCTATGCACTGAGGATCTATAGCAACTGAAGATCACACAGGGTAACAAGTTTCATGGGGGACTTACTCTTTTGGCTAATTAAAAAACTGTATCATGTAAGGACAAAGGTCTCTGCAATGCAATATCAAAATACAATTAAACAATTTTTTCAGATGTATAGGACCTTCCTCCCCCCATGAACCATGGACCTTGCCATTGATGGGGAGGCTTATGTTCCTCAACGATACAGATAGCCGTACCGTAGGTGCAACCACAACAGAAGGGTATCTGTTGAGAGGCCAGACAAGCATATGGTTCCTGAAGAGGGGCAGCAGCCTTTTCAGTAGTTGCAGGGGCAACATTCTGGATGACTGACTGATCTGGCCTTGTAACACTAACCAAAACAGCCTTGGTGTGCTGGTACTGCAAAAGGCTGGAATCAATGGGAAACTATAGCCATAATTTTTCCCGAGGGCATGCAGCTTTACTGTATGGTTAAAAAATGATGGCGTCCTCTTGGGTAAAATATTCCGGAGGTAAAATAGTCCCCCATTAGGATATCCATGTGGGGACTACTCAGGAGGACGTTGTTATCAGGAGGAAGAAAACTGGCGTTCTACGGGTCGGAGCATGGAATGTCAGATCCCTTAATCGGGCGGGTAGGTTAGAAAATTTAAAAAGGGAAATGGATAGGTTACAGTTAGATATAGTGGGAATTAGTGAAGTTCAGTGGCAGGAGAAACAAGGCTTCTGGTCAGGTGAATAGAGGGTTATAAATACAAAATCAAATAGGGTAATGCAGGAGTAGGTTTAATAATGAATAAAAATGGCTAAATGGCTCTGAGCACTATGGGACTTAACAGCTATGGTCATCAGTCCCCTAGAACTAATAATGAATAAAAAATAGGGATGCGAGTAAGCTACTACAAACAGCATAGTGAACGCATTATTGTGGCCAAGATAGATACGAAGCCCACGCCTACCACAGTAGTACAAGTTTATATGCCAACTAGCTCCGCAGATGATGAAGAGATTGATGAAATGTATGATGAGATAAAAGAAATTATTCAGATAATGAAGGGAGATGAATATTTAATAGTCATGGGTGACTGGAATTCGATAGTAGGGAAAGGAAGAGAAGGAAACGTAGTAGGTGAATATGGAATGTGGGTAAGGAATGAAAGAGGAAGAAGCCTGGTAGAATTTTGTGCAGAGCATAACTTAATCATAGCTAAGACTTGGTTCAAGAAACATAAAAGAAGGTTGTATACATGGAAGAAGCCTGGAGATACTGACAGGTTTCAGATAGATTATATAATGGAAAGACAGAGATTTAGGAACCAGGTTTTAAATTGTAAGACATTTACAGGAGCAGATGTGGACTCTGACCACAATCTATTGGTTATGAACTGTAGATTAAAACTAAAGAAACTGAGAAAACGTGGGAATTTAAGGAGATGGGACCTGGATAAACTGCAGAACCAGAGGTGGTAGAGAGTTTCAGGGAGAGCATTAGGGAACGATTGACAAGAATGGTGGAAAGAAATACAGTAAAGGAAGAATGGGTAGCTTTGAGAGATGAAATAGTGAAGGCAGCAGAGGATCAAGTAGGTACAAAGATGAGGGCTAATAGAAATGCTTGAGTAACAGAAGAGATACTGCATTTAATTGATGAAAGGAGAAAATACGAAAATTCAGTAAATGAAGTGGGCAAAAGGGAATACAAACGTCTCAAAAATGAGATCGACAGGAAGTGCAAAATGGCTAAGCAGGCATGGCTAGAGGGTAAGATAGAAACTGCCTACAGGAAAATTAAAGACATCTTTCGAGAAAAGAGAATCATTTGCATAAATATCAAAAGCTCAGATGGAAACCCAGTTCTAAGCAAAGAAGGGAAAGCAGAAATGTGGAAGGAGTATATAGAGGGTCTATACAAGGGCGATGTTCTTGAGGACAATATCATGGAAATGGAAGAGGATGTAGATGAAGATGAAATGGGAGATATGATACTGTGTGAAGAGTTTGACAGAGCACTGAAAGACCTAAGTCAAAACAAGGCCCCGGGAGTAGACAACATTCCATTAGAAATACTGATAGCCTTAGGAGAGACAGCCCTGTCAAAACTCTACCATCTGGTGAGCAAGATGTATGAGACAGGCAAAATACCCTCAGACTTCAAGAACAATATAATAATTCCAATCCCACAGAAAGCAGGGGTTGACAGATGTGAAAATTACCGAACTATCAGTTTAATAAGCCACGGCTGCAAAATACTACCATGAATTCTTTACAGACAAAAGGAAAAACTGGTAGAAGCTGACCTTGGGGAAGATCAGTTAGGATTCCGTAGAAATGTTGGAACACCTGAGGCAATACTGACCCTAAGACTTATCTTAGAAAATAGATTAAGGAAAGGCAAACCCACGTTTCTAGCATTTGTAGACTTAGAGAAAGCCTTTGACAATGTTGACTGGAATACTCTTTTTCAAATTCTGAAGGTGGCAGGTTACAATACAGGGAGTGAAAGGCTATTTACAATTGGTACAGAAACCAGAGGGCAGTTATAAGGGTCGAGGGACACAAGAGAAGCAAACGCTGAGAAGGGAGTGAGACAGGGTTGTAGCATATCCCCAATGTTATTCAATCTGTATATTGAGCAAGCAGTAAAGGAAACAAAAGAAAAATTTGGAGTAGGAATTAAAATACATGAACAAGAAATAAAAACTTTGTGGTTTGCCGACAACATTGTAATTCTATCAGAGACAGCAAAGGACCTGGAAGAGCAGCTGAACAGAATGGGCAGTGTTTTGAAAGGAGGATGTAAATGAACATCAACAAAAGCAAAACAAGGATAATCGAATGTAGTCAAATTAAATCAGGCGATGCTGAGGGAATTAGATTAGGAAATGAGACACTTAAAGCAGTAAATGAGTTTTGCTATTTGGGAAGCAAAATAACTGATGATTGTCGAAGTAGGGAGGATATAAAATGTAGACTGGCTATGGCAAGGAAAGCATTTCTGAAGAAGAGAAATTTGTTAACATTGAGTATAAATTTAAGTGTCAGGAAGTCTTTTCTGAAAGTATTTGTATGGAGTGTAGCCATATATGGAAGTGAAACATGGACAATAACTAGTTTAGACAAGAAGGGAATAGAAGTTTTCGAAATGTGGTGCTACAGAAGAATGCTGAAGATTAGATGGGTAGATCACTTAACTGACGAGGAGGTACTGAATAGAATTATGGAGAAGAGGAATCTGTGACACAACTTGACTAGAAGAAGGGATCAGTTAGTGAGACACATTCTGGGGTATCAAGGGATCACCAGTTTAGTATTGGAGGGAAGCATGGAGGGTAAAAATCATAGAGGGAGACCAAGAGATGAATACACTATCAGATTCAGAAGGATATTGGTTGCAGTAGGTACTGGGAGATGACGGAGCTTGCACAGGATAGAGTAGCAAGCTCCAGTCTCTGGAATGAAGACCACATCAACAACAACAACAACAACAAGGACATTCATCTAATGTAGAGGACCTTCCCAATCTCAATCTCCGCTAACCCATTGCCCAATGCCCCCTACCCAACAGTTCCTCTTCCTCTGTCCTGCCCCCCCCCCCCCTCCCCAATCCGCAACTCCAATTCATCTTCATCATGCGCTGTACCTCACTAGCTCTGTTACTTGTGTGTAACATGCCTAGCCAATACTTGTCGACAACTCAACACTTCTGTTTTTCTGTGAGTGGTCTCTTTACTCCTAAATTATTTACATGCACTAGTATGTAACAGCATAATGGTAAATAAACAATACTCTGAATGTGACAAATGAAACACAAGCAAAAATTAAAACAAAATTACTGTCTGTTATCCACAGCACTAATTATTCTGTTAGTATCAGTTTGGGAGATAAAAGGAAGTTATCAAATACACATGCCTGTACCTAATAAAAAATAGTAAAAGCTTGAATATAATTCAGTACTTCTCTAAGAATCCTAGGTTATATTCTATGATAAATTACAGTGCCAACTTCAACTTTTTTCCCTTAACATTTTAAACATACCTGGCTGTTGGCACTTTACCAAGTATGCGAAGTCACACTGATTCTTCTCTGAATCAAACAGTGTTCCTGGAGGACAGTCCTGAACAAATGCTCTACCATTCCAACAATTCAAAAATTTCTTGCAATTATTAGGGTGTGGTAAAATGCCTCCAGACTTAATTTTAGAACATCCTTCAACATTTATAGTAGCAGTGGAATGTGGTGGCTGTGTCTTTGTTTTGTTCCTGGTTGTAGGTAATACAGACCCAGAATCCACACTTACTGTCCTGTTGACAGGTATTTTTTCCTTAAGGAATAATGTGCCACTGTAATATGCTAAAAGCAAAAATAAAAATAAAAAAATTAAATGGAACATTCTTAATGTCATAAAGTAAAATATGTAGTGCTAGAAATTCATATTGCAATAGGAAGCCACTTCATTTTAAACTACAAATTTCTCATTGTGACAGTACATAATGTGAGGTATTTACTGGTTCATTCTAAATAATCATTACCATTACATATATGGCTGTGATGATCATTAACAATAACGAGGATAAGGAGCAAGAAACAGCAGCAGTTGTGGAGGAAGAGGAGGTGCCATATAAGAAGAAGGAGAAAAAAATACAGATAAAACAAACAACTGTATATTGTTGTACCTGGCCAAAGCAACTTTTCCTTGTAGACCAAAAATGAGTTCATATGTCTTATATTTGTTATCGTCTGATGCAAATTACAATTATTGACAAAATTGTGAAGAAGATAAAATGTAGGATTTCAGAAAGTTTGGTGAGTAAGGAACTAAGAGAGTACTGAAACATACCAAGAGAACTAGAGTCACTTGTGGCTGACAGCTGCCTTACACAAGAATTTGTTCCCAGTTATTCAGTTAAGGTAGTTCAGCCGGTATATGATTCTGTACAATGTCTTTTGCATAAATTTGTACACTAAAATTAATTCTGGATGAAAGCAGCTACATGTTACTAATATTTTTGAGTCCTAATACAAAGTAAGATATACTGGTGTACATGATTCCAAGACAGCAGCATTTCAACAGCTCTCTTTCAGGCTCTGGAATGGCATTCATCCATATCCAGATAAATGTGAATGACTGATGAGACACTACAGAGACAGACAGGATTTGCACAAAGAAATGTATGTTTGTGGCAGATGACTTGAGAAAGGAGGGCATGTTAGCCACAGGCTGCAAAAGGCAACTGGGGGCATTTGTAATGGAGATGTGTTATCCACAAACACAAAATGTTGCTACTGAATGAAAGCAATCCATTTAATTTCATAATGAACATTGCTTAGTAGTATGTGAAGACTGCCTATATCCAGGCTACATTAATTAGAACCTGAATTTTCAAAAATGATGTCTCAACTTTCATTTTAGTGTACCTATTTCTATGAATCGGTTCTAAGAAGAATAAAATGTTTCAATTGGATTTACTTTTCACATCAGCACTCGGCCTTCCATCCCTCCCCCCTTTCCCAGTCCTGTATTTCCTGAGAAGCTTAGCAAAATATCAGACCCACACCTGATGGCTAAATTGTTCTTTCTTGCCTGAATTATACAGTCACAAAATCGGAGATACATGCTATGATTATGGCCATTCTCATAGAAAATATTCAGTAATATATCTGCAATACTCCAATATTAAAGAGACTGTAATCCTCAAAAACAAAGAAAAGCTACACAGTAATGGAAACATAGCTGTTCCTGTCATACTTGTCTGGAATTGTGCCACTTTTTCTTCTCTCATGTCATCTAATGTGCTCTGTATAACAGCCTCACCTGTGGCGCACATACACACATCAATAAAAGTTGACATCACCTCAGTTCTGAGAGTTCTGGATCCTGTACAGAAAACTGGAATAGAAATCAACATAAACATCATTTCCACCCTTTTTATTGCTCATGAAAACAATGCATTGCATGTTGTAGCACCATACAGCGAGACCTTCAGAAGAGGTGGTCCAGATTGTTGCACACACCAGTACCTCTAATAACCAATAGCATGCCCTCTTACATTGATGCATGCCTGTATTCATCATGGCATACCATCTACAAGTTCACCAAGGCACTGTTGATCCAGATTGTCCCACTCCTCAACGGCGATTCGACATAGTCCCCCACAGTGGTTGGTGGGTCATGTTGTCCAGAAACAGTCCTTTTTTTCAATTTATCCCAGGCATGTTCGATAGGGTTCATGTCTGGAGAACATGCTGGCCACTCCAGTCAAGCAATCCCATTATCCTGAAGGGAGACATTCACAAGCTGTGCATGATGGGAGTGTGAATTGTTGTCCACGAAGATGAATGCCTAGCAATATGCTGCCGATATGGTTGCACTATCGGTCAGAGGATGACATGCACATATCGTACAGCCATTACAGCGCCTTCAATGACCACCAGCAGCATACGTCAGCCCCACATAATGCCACCCCAAAACAGCAGGGAACCTCCACCTTACTGCACTTGCTGTACGGTGTGTCTAAGGCGTTGAGCCTGATCAGGTTGCCTTCAAACATGTCTTCGATGATTGTCTGGTTGAAGGCAAATGCGACACTCATCAGTGAAGAGAACATGATGCCTATCCTGTGGTCATGGCTCAACAGTACTCCTACTCTTCTCTTGTTTGTTATATTTCTCTATTACACTCCATTCCTTTCAAATTTTAACTGGTATCATTATTAATATCATCTCAGAACCGCTACATTTGTCTCTCATCTCCTGCCTCCAAAAACATCTACCGCTCCCTTGCCTAACATGTCTTCCTCCCTCTTTGCTGCCTCACTCCTTTCTACTCCTAATCTCACCTCCCTTTTCCATTTGCCAACCATGCATCAATAGTTAAAGATGCTATTGAGTTGTGCCCATTTACATATTAAGTGCTCCTACACAACATTCATCATACACAAGCCATAGACTGGTTGCTTGTGTTGAAAAATTCTTTGTCTTGAGTTTCTTTAAATGATAAGCATAACCAAAGTGGTCTTAAAATGAAGGAGCAATGTTGTTACTACAGTAATAACAATAATTTTGTGTGGCTCAATGGCCAGGCACAAGCCTTCAATTGGATGCTACTTCAGCAACTTGCATGTCCCTAACCTCCCCCAGTTGTCCAACTGGGGGATTGGAGTAACAGTTTAATGTGAAATTCAAACAATGTGCCATTCCTGGTGACTACTCACATCATTGAGAGGTGAACACTAGATTAAAGGCTGCAAACTTCTGTGTTCTGGCCGGACTCAATCCCATGACCTCTTGGTTTCTAGCCACATGCTTTACTGCTAGACCACTACAAGTTGATCAGCCAGAACATTATGACCATCTACCTTATAGCCAGTCCATCCACCTTTGGCATGGAAACCAGTGGTGACGCTTCATGCCATGGAAGCAATGAGGCCTTGGTAGGTCGCTGGAGGGAGTTGGCACCACACTTGCACACACAGGTCACCAGATTCCCATAAATTCCATGGAAGGTGGCAATGAGCTCTGACACCACGCTCAATCACATACAAGATGTGTCCAATCAGGTTCATACCTGGTGAGTATTTAGGGGGGGAGGGTGGAGGGGGGGGGGGCTAGCACGTCAACTGGAACTCACCACTGTGTTCCTCGAACCACTCCATCACATTCCTGGCCCTGTGATGTGGCGCATTATATTGTTGAAAAATACCACGTCCATCGGGAAACATGATCATCATGAAGGGGTGGTCTGCAACCACTGTAAAATATTCCTTGGCTGTCATGGTGCCTTGAAAGATCGATGGATGCCAATATGAATATTCTCCTGAGCATAATGGAACTGCCACCAGGTTGTCTCCATACACAGTAGAGGTGTCAAGGAGCTGTTTCCCTGGAAGATGATTGATTTACACCCTCTCACTGACATGATGAAAAAGGTATCAGGATTCATCAGATCATGTAATGCTCTGCCACTGCACCAACGTCCAGTGCCAATGTTCATGTGCTCATTCAGTCATAGTGCCCACGTCGTGACGTTAACATTGGCAAGTGCATGGGTTATTGGCTGTGGAGACCCATCGTTCGGAGTGTTCGATGCACTGTGTGTTCAGACACACTTGTACTCTGTCCAGCATCAAAGTTTTATGTTAGTTCCACCACAGTTCACCTCCTGTCCTATTTTAATAGTCTGCTCAGCCTACAACATCTGACATATGTAGTGAGGAGTGGCCACTCAACCCCAAGATGTCTGGACTTGGTTTCATCTTGGTTTTGCCACATGTTGAAGACACTCACCACAGCACTCCTCGAAAATCTGAGAAGTTGTGCAGTTTCTAAAATGCTCATGCTGAGCCTCTGGGCCATCACAATCTGCCCCCGGTCAAACTCAGATCGCATGCCTTGCCCATTCTACACACAGACAGTAAACTCACTGAGACTACATGCACTGTATGCGTCTGACTAGTAGTCATTCCTCACCAGGTGATGCTGCTATCACCTGGATATTTGTCCATTGATAGCAGGTCAGTAACCATAATGTTCTGGCTTATCAGTGTATAGTAACAATGCAACAAATATATATACAATAAATTAACACTATTGGATGTATTATTGGGCTCATATGACTGAGGAACCAGCAGCTGCAGTAAGTAAATCTTCCAGAAGAGGCTACACTTAAGACTTGAGCACTGCATCAAACAAAAGCAAATATAGCTGTATCACACATACATTCAATTAATGTTATTTATTTGACTTTGGAAATACTGTATATTTTTAACAAGATTTATATTTTTTATAGCATAGATTGTATTCAGTTCATTATTTTGATGGTGAAGATTTCAAATGGCAATAATTAGTTGGCCAAACCCAATAATTAAGCACAGCTTGGTGCTCATTGGCAGTAATCATTATTCATCTGCGACATGAAATTAATTTCAAATCAGTGACTCTCGAATTATGAAACAGTTCTTATTTCATGAGGTAAGTGATAATGACACAATGAGACATCTGTTATTAGCAATTAACTTTAAAAGAAACAACATGAATGCATTTCATCTCATTATGTTTCATATGTGCAATGCTTCTCTTCGGAAAAAAATGTTTCATCACATCAACACATTGCACAAAGTTGGCAGCATAAAATGAAACATTTCTGTCCATTCCTCCTCTATTAAGGCACCAAGTTCTAAAACCCAAAATCTGCATCCATAGTGTCACAGGCATCATTCATTAAGACTGGAGTAACACTCATTCATAATGCTCTACATTGTTCTTCCTCGGTGAAATTGTGTGCTACAGCGAGGCATGCTGACCATACACTGTACCTGCAAATGACTAGAATGGAATAAACTTCACTGCAGCTGCTCTTTCTCCATTCAGAAAAGGTTGTGCCACAGAATCTTCTAATTTCATTTATTTATCACGTGGCATACATAATTCTTTATACATTATTATTTAGCTTATGAATATTCCATTCCATGGCCAAGGTAGTGTGCATTTGGGTATTTATGTGTGTGAATGTGTGTACTTTCTGCCAGAAAAACACCAGGGCACAAAAGCTAATTAACAAGCTACTGTGGTGTGTTACTTGGGCCTATTCATGATGTATGAGTCAACTGAAGGTGAGTGGTTGCCTGCCCATTGTAGATAAACATCACTTTGAAGAGATACAGATTAATGCAGCAATATCTGTGTAATTATCTGTTGCATATTTCTCACAAAACATTTATTCAGTACAGCAGTCAATGAACTGAATTAGTTTTGGTTGTACTAGGGTCAGCTGGAAAGAAGTCATAAAAAGTTAAACAAACAGCAAGCAAAAACAATAAACAACTTTGGTTGTAGTCCATGTGAAATTCATTCATAGGACAACAACCAACCAGGCTCTTGAATAATCAATCTGCAGTCTGCTGATGTACAACCTAAGTCTTCAGTTTACTTGTGCTCAGGAAGCAATACAAGTACTTTAAGTGTCACTTTTGAACAGTTGCCTTGCAAGGAAACTGTAATATCTACCAAAAGAGATCAAAATAATCTGTGAATGTGTGCAATTGGACAACTGCATAATATTGATACATATCCTGGATTTAGCAATAAATACAAACAATAACAGAGATTATCTACAATTGGCTTTCTTGCCCTAAATCCAGATGATACACACAATGGATTGACTAAAAGACAAGATCAGATGTACAAATAATTATGAATTATGAACGAAAAGCTTTGTTTACAGCAAGTACAAAAATTAATTAGTTATTGACAAAAAATCAAAAATTAATGAGCTTAGTAATTAACTGCTGCAGATGAAAGACAGTAGCACTTTTTTTCACAATGATAAAATGACTGATGAACAAACTCAGCAACTATATGATGTAGAAATACACTCCTGGAAATGGAAAAAAGAACACATTGACACCGGTGTGTCAGACCCACCATACTTGCTCCGGACACTGCGAGAGGGCTGTACAAGCAATGATCACACGCACGGCACAGCGGACACACCAGGACCCGCAGTGTTTGCCGTCGAATGGCGCTAGCTGCGCAGCATTTGTGCACCGCCGCCGTCAGTGTCAGCCAGTTTGCCGTGGCATACGGAGCTCCATCGCAGTCTTTAACACTGGTAGCATGCCGCGACAGCGTGGACGTGAACCGTATGTGCAGTTGACGGACTTTGAGCGAGGGCGTATAGTGGGCATGCGGGAGGCCGGGTGGACGTACCGCCGAATTGCTCAACACGTGGGGCGTGAGGTCTCCACAGTACATCGATGTTGTCGCCAGTGGTCGGCGGAAGGTGCACGTGCCCGTCGACCTGGGACCGGACCGCAGCAATGCACGGATGCACGCCAAGACCGTAGGATCCTACGCAGTGCCGTAGGGGACCGCACCGCCACTTCCCAGCAAATTAGGGACACTGTTGCTCCTGGGGTATCGGCGAGGACCATTCGCAACCATCTCCATGAAGCTGGGCTACGGTCCCGCACACCGTTAGGCCGTCTTCCGCTCACGCCCCAACATCGTGCAGCCCGCCTCCAGTGGTGTCGCGACAGGCGTGAATGGAGGGACGAATGGAGACGTGTCGTCTTCAGCGATGAGAGTCGCTTCTGCCTTGGTGCCAATGATGGTCGTATGCGTGTTTGGCGCCGTGCAGGTGAGCACCACAATCAGGACTGCATACGACCGAGGCACACAGGGCCAACACCCGGCATCATGGTGTGGGGAGCGATCTCCTACACTGGCCGTACACCACTGGTGATCATCGAGGGGACACTGAATAGTGCACGGTACATCCAAATCGTCATCGAACACATCGTTCTACCATTCCTAGACCGGCAAGGGAACTTGCTGTTCCAACAGGACAATGCACGTCCGCATGTATCCCGTGCCACCCAACGTGCTCTAGAAGGTGTAAGTCAACTACCCTGGCCAGCAAGATCTCCGGATCTGTCCCCCATTGAGCATGTTTGGGACTGGATGAAGCGTCGTCTCACGCGGTCTGCACGTCCAGCACGAACGCTGGTCCAACTGAGGCGCCAGGTGGAAATGGCATGGCAAGCCGTTCCACAGGACTACATCCAGCATCTCTACGATTGTCTCCATGGGAGAATAGCAGCCTGCATTGCTGCGAAAGGTGGATATACACTGTACTAGTGCCGACATTGTGCATGCTCTGTTGCCTGTGTCTATGTGCCTGTGGTTCTGTCAGTGTGATCATGTGATGTATCTGACCCCAGGAATGTGTCAATAAAGTTTCCCCTTCCTGGGACAATGAATTCACGGTGTTCTTATTTCAATTTCCAGGAGTGTATATGTATGGAATTGGGCCAATGGAATGAATCAGACATAGAAATTTATGATACTAGTCAGATATCAGATGTGAAAAATTAAATCTCAGGGGCAGGTCAGCAACTACAAATTGAAGATCCAACCATTAGTTTTGATGAACAGTCTGAAATATGTGACCATAATATCGATTGTACACAGCTAGAAAACCAAACCAGGGCAATCACAATTATAGAGAAATTATACATCACCACAACAATGTAACATATTTAGCAAGGATATATTATAGCCTAATATTATGTGTGTCCTTCAGCTGACCAAAGGTAGCATATAATGGGCAGAATGAAAGCAGCACACTGTGTAGGAACTGAGCAATTGACATGAACACAAACATGACTGAGATTCTTGATAAGCTTTTGGACAATATTTTTCCTCAAGGCTAACAGTCTATTAGCTCCAGAGAAGAACTTTATCCAAAAGCTTAGAGATGACATCAATCTCGTTTATGTGCCTGCTGCCAATAGCCTTGCCACAGTGGTAACACCAGTTCCCACCAGACCACCAAAGTTAAGTGCTGTCGGGCTTGGCTATCACCTGGAAGGATGACTGTCTGGGTCTGCCGAGCGCTGTTGGCACGTGGGGTAGACTCAGTCATTACGAGGCCAATTGATGAGCTACTTGATTTAGAAGCAGTGGTTCCAGCCCCAAAGCAAAAACAGCTGAGAGAGTGATGTGCTGACCGTATTCCCCTCCATATTCGCATCCAGTGATGCCTATCAGCTGAGGATGACATGGCCTTCAGTTGGTACAATTTGGCCTTCCAAGGCCTGTTCAGATGGAGATAAGTTTTAGTTTCAGTTATGTGTATGTAAATGGTTCAATGCTTCAACTGTGTAGTGAGACTGCCTTTCATTATTTGTGTTCCAACCAGGAATTCCCAGCATCATAACAGATGCAAGCCATGGTATACTGTCATGCTCTTAAAAGGCCACAGTCATACATGACAACAAAGCCCTGATTCATACTTGAAGATCATTCAAGTGTGAATTGTGATTTGGTGAACATGCTGGCGAAATTTAACACCTCATCTAGCTTGCCAAACCATTCAGCTCGAAATGATCCATGCTTGTGAAGAGTTTTCATCAGCAATTCATCAACAGTAATTAGACTGAATGCATCTCTATATGAAAAGGAGCCTGAAATTATCCTGAAACCTACTCAGGAATAACAGATCTGATCTGAGAATAGCTGCAACAGTAAGGAGTAATAGCGACTAAAGAATGCTGAAAGCAGAGACTATGAAGAGACCTTAGATTCATGAATTCCATAAAAGCTACATCTCAATTGCACTAGCATTATAGCCCTAAATTTTATTCGTAATTTCCTGATGGAATCCATGATCAACCACTATTCATCATTGGCTACACACAACTGTGTCAGATATATTTTGTTTCACCTTTGTGCTTTAATTTCATACATATTATTTCATTTGCACAGAGTCACCTCCTCTCTATAAAACTGCACACTAGTGAGATTTTTATACAGAGATATTTATCATCTAATATACTGACAATTTTATAAAAATAATAGATTGCTACTCACCATATAGCAGAGATACTGAGTTGCAGATAGGTACAACAAAAAGACTGTCAAACAAGTAAGCTTTCAGCCAAAAGGCCCTCTTCTGCATCAGACAACATAAATACGCACACGCAAATGCTGCTTGTGGGAGCATACAGGGATGAGCTGGAGAGCAGGTAGGACAGCTAGGTGCAGTTGGGAAGCTAGGCAGAGGTCAGGGAAAGGTTGGGTGGGGGGGAAAGCAGAGAAGTAAAAAGACTGTGGGTGCACTGGTGGACTAGAGGGCTATGCATCCCTAGTGTGGGAACAGGGAAGGGGATAGGTGGGTGAAGAACAATAACTAACGAAGGTTGAGGCCAGGAGGATATATTGCAAGGAAAGTTTTAATTTGCATAATTCAGAAACACTGGTGTCAGTAGGAGGGACCCAGATGGCACAAGCTGTGAAGCAGACACTAAAATGAAATGATCATGTGGTACTGTTGACCAGGAGGCCCTGTTGAGAGAGTTCAGCTGCCAGGTGCAACTCTTATTTCAGTTGATGCCAATTTAGAAGATTTGCGTGTCAGTGATGATGAGAGGATGATGAGGACAACACAACACTCAGTCAATGGGCAGAGAAAATCTCCAACCAGGCCAGGAATCGAACCCAGGCCCGCTACTTGGTAGGCAAGCATGTTACCACTCAGCTAAGGAGGCAGACTTTAAAATGAAGAATGTTGTGTTGGACAGTGTGCTCAGCAACTAGATAGTTCAGCTGTTTCTTGGCCACATTTTGTTGGTAGCCATTCATGCAGAAAGACAGCTTGCTGTTTGTCATGCCCACATAAACACAGCACTGTGATCGCAGCTTAGCTTGTAGATCACATGACTGGATTCACAGGTAGCCCTGCCTTTGATGGAATAGGTGATGCTAGTGACCAGACTGGAGTAGCTGACGGTGGGAGGATGTATGGGGTAGGTCTTGCATCCAGGCCTGTTACAGAGATATGAGTCATGAGACAAGGGGTTGGGAGCAGGAGTTATGTGGTGATGGATGAAGATATTGTGTAGGTTCAGTGGGTGGCGGAATACTACTGCGGGAGGGGTGGGAAGGATAGTGGGTAGGGCATTCCTCACTTCAGGGCATGGTGAGAGGTAGTGAAAATCCTGGCAGAGAATGTGGTTCAGCTGCTCCAGTCCTGGATGGTACTGAATCACAAGGGTGATGCTTCTCTGTGGCTGGACGGTGGGGCTCGTTGGGGGAGGAGGTGGGGGGTGACTGGAGGATAAGCACAAGAGATCTGTTTCTGTACAAGGTAGGGAGGGTAATTACCATCTGTGAAGGCCTCAGTGAGACCCTTGGTATATTTTGAGAGGGGCTACTCATTGCTACAGATATGTTGGTCCTGGGTGGCTAGGCTATATGGAAGGGATTTCCTGGTAAAATGGAAATGAGTATTTGGCATCACTGGCACACCAGATGGGGATGAAATAATGATGGTGAAGACAACATAACACCCAGTCCCAGAGCGGAGAAAAATCTCCGACCCAGCCAGGAATCGAACCCAGGCCCATAGGACGCCAATTCGTCAAGCTGACTACTCAGCTATCGGGGCAGACACTTCTTGGTAAGGAATGGTAACGGCTGTCAAAGTGGAGGTATTGCTGGTGGTTGGTAGGTTTGATATACACAGAGGTATTGATGTAGCCATCTTTGAGGTGGAGGTCAACATTGATGAAGATGGCTTGTTGGGTTAAGGATGACCAGTTGAAGCAAATGGGGGAAAATGGATAAGGTGTCCTCACTTTCAATCCAGTTCATGAAGATGTCATGAATACCTCCTTCACCAGTCACTTCATCTGGTACTCCTCAACCCAGCAAGCCACCTTCCTCAATGTTGAACTTCAACACAAATGGCTACATAAGTACCTCTGTCCACATCAAACCTAAAAACCACCAGCAATACCTTCACTTTGACAGCTGCTACCCACTCCAGAGAAAGAAGTCCCTTCCATACAACCTAGCCACCCGTGGTCATCACATCTGCAGTGATGAGCAGTCCCTCCCAATATATACCTAGGGTCTCACTGAAGTCTTCACAGACCATAATTATCCTCCAAACCTTATACAGAAACAGATCTCCCATGCCACACCTCTCCAGTCACCCCCACTTTGCAAAGTCCCAGTGTCTGGCCACAGAGGAGCATTTCCCTCGTGACTCAGTACCATCCATGAAGGAGCAAATGAATCACATTCTCCACCAGGTTTTGGACTACATCTTGTCATGCCCTAATATGAGGAATGTTCAACCCACTATCCTTCACACCCCTTCCACAATGATAGTCTGTCGCCCACTGAACCTTCACAATATCCTCGTCCATCACCAGACATCCCCTGCTCACAACCCCTGCTCCCAACCTCTTGCTTCATGGCTCATATTCCTGTAACAAACCTAGACGCAAGACCTGTCTCATACAACCTCCCACCACCAGCTACTCCAGTCTAGTCACTAGCTTCATCTATCACATCAAAGACCAGGCTACCTGTGAAACCAGTCACATGATCTACAAGCTGCACTACAGCCATTGTATTGTGTTCTACATGAGTATGATAACCAACAAGCTTTCTGTCTGCATGAATGGCCACTGTCCTATTGTGACCAAGAAATAGATGGACTACCAGTTGCTGAGCATGCTGCCCAACACAACGATCTTCTTTTTAATGACTGCTTCACAGCTTCTGCCATCTGGATTCTTGCTACCAACATCGGTTTTTCTGAATTGCACAGGTGGGAACTCTTTTTGCAAAATATCCTACGTTCCAAAACCCTCCTGGCCTCAACTTTTGTTTGTTATTGTCTCCCTGTTCCCACCCCAGAACTACACAGCCCACTATTCTACCAACACACTCACAGTTTTCTCACTTCTGTCCTATTTTGCTTCCCCACCCTTAAACTAACCTCCCGACTGCACCTAACTGCCCTACCCTCTCTCCACCTCATCCCTGTATGCTCTCACAAGCAGCACATTACCATCCCCCACCCCCACCCTGCTATTCCTCTCCCTCTCCACCCCAGCCTCCTCCTTGCCCCACCAATATTGTGCATTATTAGGTACAATGGTACATTTGTATCATGTATATGTAATCACATATGTATATATGACTGAACTAAACTTGTAAAAAAAAAAATGCTATGACGTTTGCAAAAGACACCAGTTGGTGTCTCCATGCAAAAAAAATACAATAAATAAATAAACAGTCCTGACTGCTTCTCCCAACAAGCGCAGCTGCTCACAGTCTGGCCTCTGCAGTCAGACACAGTGGTCATGTGTGTGTGTGTGTGTGTGTGTGTGTGTGTGTTGGGAGAAGCAGTCAGGACGGTTTATTTGTTTATTGTATTTTTTTGCGTGGAGACACCAACTGGTGTCTTTTGCAAATGTCATAGCATTTTTTTTTACAAGTTTAGAACAGTCATATATACATATGTGATTACGTATACATGATACAAATGTACCATTGTACCTAATAAGGCACAATATTGGTGGGGCAAGGAGGAGGCTGGGGTGGAGAGGGAGAGGAATAGCAGGGTGGGGGTGGGGAATGGTAATGTGCTGCTTGTGAGAGCATACAGGGATGAGGTGGAGGCCTTTTTGCCAAAAGCTTACTTGTTTGACTATCTTTTTGTTGTGCGTACCTGTGACTCAACATCTGTGCTATACGGTGAGCAGCAATCTATTCATTTGATAATACTGTCATTATTCCATCCTGGATTTTCCATCATTTCATCTAATATATTGCTAGAATCATGTCCTAATGGACAATTCCAGGAGCAGATTTCAAAAGGGCTTTTTCTTTTTTTTTTTTTTAATCTCAAGTTGCCCGAAGTTCAATGTGCTTTCAGGTAACTGTAACACTTCTGTCTGAGAAACAAACATTCAGCTTTTCCAGACAAGTCCAATTTCACTCACACTTTGATTTATCTCATATGCACATACTTCAATGACTCACCAGCTTATATCTTTTTACACCTCTTGATGAGTAATGATCAAGCACTCTCTCTCTCTCTCTCTCTCTCTCTCTCTCTCTCTCTCACACACACACACACACACACAAACACACACACACACACACACACACACATACACACACTGATGAGCAAAAACATGATGAACATGATCTTAATAGTATGTTGGCCTATCTCTGGGATGGGATACAGCAACAGTTCCATATAGAATGGATATGACAAGTCCTTGATGATGTTTTCGAAGTATATGGCGCCAGATGTCAGCATCCAGTTCACACAATTCCTGTATATTACAGGCCAGTCATTTGTCAGCACAAAGTTGTACCCAACAGCATCCCAGGTGTGTTCCATCACTCTCAGATCAGGAAAATTTGGCAGTGAAGACACCAACGTCAGTTCATTATCACATTTCTCATACCACTGTAGCATGTTTGTCACCTTGTGATGCAGACAGTTATCCTGCTGGAAGATGCCATCACTGTCAGGAATGACATCGAGCATGAATGGATACAGGTGGTTGTCAATAATGTTCACATAGTCCCCATCTGCCTTCAATTACTAACACTGAGCACACGGAAGTCCCTGTGAATGTCCTCCCTAACATAACACTGCTTGTATCCATGGTGTGATACTTATTTCAAGCAGCTGTTCAAAAGATAATGTCATATTTGGGCATGACCATCAACCTGATGTAACAAATAATGTGAATCATCCAGCCAGGCAATATGGTTTCATTTATCCCACAGCCAATCCTGTACACATTGCAAATGTAACTGATGATGTTGTTGGGTCAACATTGGAATATGTAGAAGTCTGCTGCTGTGGAGCCTCATGTTCAACAATGTGTAGTGAACTATGTCTTCTGAAACACTTGTGCATGCACCAGTAATGTAATCTGTAGTGGCTCGAGAATTTCGGGGTAAATTCTAGAGACACTCATATTTCCACCATCTCAAAGAAGCGTTATTTTAAAGATGAGTGTGTGAAAGTGGAACTGTGTCTACTGCGCCACAATTATGTGTGTGCAGGACTGGCATGTATAGGACGGTTGATTGGCGTGGGCACGTAGTTGCAGCGCTCGCTTCAGAAGTTACATGCCCAGTACAAGGAGCAAACACGATGTACTCTGTAACAGTGCTACATCAGTCATTATTGAGTTGAATGTTGTTAAAGAAAAGAAAAGACACTCATTCACTTACTTTCGTGAGGTCTGGATGGTGGACTTGCTAGAGCTTTCTAGACTGTATTTGTTATAAAGTATGTAAGAGTATCTGTCGGACCAGTAATTGTTGGGCTTACAAAAATGAATCATTTATATGGTGTCTTATTTGTGGAAGTGAAAATATAGTGAGATTGGTTGAAAGGTATTCTGAGTGTATGGAGTTATTTTAAGAATATAAAAAGTTCCTCCAAAGCAGCATCTTATCATCAGAGAAAGAGTTGGGCAGACAATCGCAGCCGGCTATCCTGAAAAGAAGATATTGGCGAAACAACTCCACGTAAGCTCAATAATGAAGTGGGAGTGGGAGTCTGGCACACCTGCACCACACTGCTCCCCCTACTCACCAGAAACCACCAGAACTCATTTGTCAGATCTGCCACAGATAACTGCCTATCCTGATTTACAGGATGGATAAGCCTCCAACTTTGAGATTCTGCACATCCATCTTCTAATCTATGAGTGATTTCACCTCCTCCAACCACTTTCCATATATGCTCATGACAGTAGCACACAAAAAGCTTTACCATTTCAGAGATGCTAATTCCGAGATGCCTTTTCTTAAAGGTGTTTGTGTCAGAAAATTTCTCCATTTGCAGCCCATTTTGTCACTAGAATGGAGTCCCATTCATGTATGCTCTGCCTGTAATGATACAAGGTGACACACCCTCACCCTGGGTATGTTTCAGTTTATCAATGAACACAGAGACAGAAAGAATATTTGGTTTCATTCAATACTAAACAAAACAATAATTCAGTAGACTTTTGCTGTAAACCATTAATTAAAAATATACCTCTGTGTGTGTGTGTGTGTGTGTGTGTGTGTGTGTAATTGCTTTTCACATGGAAGTCTTACCTGTAGAAAGTATACCGTATTTACTCGAATCTAAGCCGCACTTTTTTTCCGGTTTTTGTAATCCAAAAAACCGCCTGCGGCTTAGAATCGAGTGCAAAGCAAGCGGAAGTTCTGAAAAATGTTTGTAGGTGCCGCCACAACTAACTTCTGCCGTCAAATATATGTAGCACTACACAAGCATGCTTTGTGGGCACAAAGATAAATACTGGCACCAAAACCTCTGCATCAGTAAATAAATTTAAAAAAAAGGTAGAAGACGAGCTTTTTTTTTCTCCGCTCCGAGTTTCGACCACTGCATTTTCATACATTATCCGACGAAGTAAATACAAATTCCATATTGTTCATCTTCGAATGTAGCAGAATTTCAATGTACTACGTAAATCCGACTGGCAAGACTGTTAGGGATGTTTGTCAATATGGCCAACTCTACGTTCCGAGTTTTTTCCTACCTGTGAGAAGAGATGGTTGCTAATAGGAACCTGATGAAATGTGAATCACATGCAGTATTATCTTCACCATAATAATAATACGAATATAAACATTTTGTCATGTATTCTTTCGTGTTTGCTGCTATCTCATTTAAATCCTGTCTGCCTAATAAACTACGAAACTAGAGTGAGACAACAGCAAACGCGGAAGAATATACGTATCGTGTCATGTTTATATTCGTATTATTCTTATGCCTAATAGTGATAGCCAGAAATGAAGCACGGCAACTGACTAGATTTTAAATGTAAGATGACTAATTTCTGTGCAGTATTTGATGTACTAAAGAAGCGGCCGCAAAGATTTTCAAAAGGAGAAAAATTTTCGCTATACTCTCGTTCAGAACATGTTCTATCATACGCAGTCTATTATTTGGTTCTTGTTGATCATTATCAAAGAAAGCAGCAGTGTAAGTAACAACAAATAGCAGTCTCTTGCCAATGTTTCGCTAATGAGACGATTCCTCTTTTTTTTTAAGCGGCGGTAGCGCGCACGAAAGCAAGTCATGCCGAGAGCCGCGACATGCCATAAACACGCACTATCAAAATGCATCAAACAATGCATGACACAGTACAGTAATGCATTTTCAGCTTAGAGTGACGTAAACACCTATAACAAAGAAAACGGCACTTATCAGATCAAAGCAAAATAAGCAATCGATTCAAACCAGATGAAGCACATGAAAAAGGAAGGGTACCCGTATAAATACGGACGGAGCGCCTGACGCATAGCAATGGCTACCTGGTAAAGCTTAACTGCTAAGCTTACGACTCGAACCAAACTACTGTAGCTGTATCGTCATTCATTCGACCTAAATTGTGTCTCATATTACAATGGACCAACTTTGTTTCGATTTGGCCTAAAACTTTTCTCTCCCCTTGAATTTCGAGTCTCAAATTTCAGGTGCAGCTTAGATTCAGGAAATTTTTTTTCCCTTTATTTCGAGTCTCATTTTTCAGGTGCGGCTTAGATTCAAGTGCGGCTTGGATTCGAGTAAATACGGTAGATAGTCTGGGTAATTTACAGACAAAAAATCCCCTTCCATTTTTTATATTCATTTGGGCAATGTTTAGTCAGTAATTTATTGTCAATTTTTTTAATCATAGGAATGACCTGTGAAACCACTTGTGGCTGGAACGGGCAGTCATGCAGATGTAAGAACAAGCAGCCATTTTGGAGACAAGGTGCAGTGGATAGGGTTTCAACAGTACACATTGTCTGTTGTGCTTGTCCCATCACCTCCTACAGAATGACTAGTTATATGTTCATGTACAAGGGAAAGTACACCATACTCAACTGTTGTCATTTGCAATGTAATATTTTCAGCCAAACTGGAGAAAAAGTGGTGCTCCCAAAGTTACAGCCTTTTTTGGAGCCTAATATTGTACAACTCTCTTCTTCTTCTAGCTCAGGGCTTAGGTTTTGAGCATGGGCACTCGCACCTGCTCATGCTCTTCCTCAAAAGAAGAGCATTTGTGGCATGGTGTGTGCTAGCAAGAACATGGGAGAAGTTACAACTACGAAATAGGGGAGGGTCAATTTTGACAGTAGGGCCTACTAATAAAAGCAGTGGTGAGTCAGCATTGTGTAAAACTGACAGTGTCTTAACACTTCAATCTGCAGTGGGAGGAACCTCATCATTTTACATAAAAATATGGATTCACAAAATGTTTACCGTATCGTAAGATGCTGAATACTTTCAGGAAGTTATTTTATATCTTACCACATCAAAAAAATCAGAAATGTAAAATATAAAGGACCTAGGTGTGTACAAGAGGGTTTGAAACTTAAAAAGAAACTTTCTCTGAAAATGAAGAAGAGGAAGAAAAATAAACTGAGTGTGATGTTTGGTTGAGCTACAACTCTGCACTACTTTTAGCAAAGTCCTTGTGTCCTTTTATGGCTGGTGATTTAATGAAAGAATACTGGATAGTTGCAGCTGAACATTTATGTCCACCACAGATCAAACAATTTCGAAAGGTGCTGTTATCAAACAACATAGTCATGCATCCCACACAGGTTGTGGCAGACAACATTCAGAGCCAGCTTGTAAAACCTTTGTAGTTTGTAGTTGGTTACATATTTCTTAGTGCTCTATGAATGTATGGATATTGCAGGCACAGAGTTGGATGTGACATCTTTAGTAACACTGAAGAAAGTGTGCAGAATTCAGGTTCGTCATAGAATTTAATAGTTTATACGTATACAGACAGAGCTCCTGTCATTTTGGGGAAAAATATCAGGAACCGTAGCGTAGCTGAATGGGAAAATGAAGTAGCTTCCAGTACCCAAACCACGTTGCTGTGCATTTTTGAAGTAATTCATGTGTAATGCAACAGCAAATGTAATGACAGTCTAAATTTTTCCAAGCATTTCTCTAAGATCAGTTCCCTCATTTACACATGTCTCCCCACCCTGCTCCCTGACACAGATATGCTCTCATCATCTGCTAGTGAAGCATGTTTACTGTGAAGCCCTATACTAGCTTTAGGTATTAAGAATTAATTAGTTACATCCTTCTGATACTGAATATTTTCATCATATGAAATATACACCACAGAAAGTCTTATCACAGACCAGTTTCAACTTAGGCCACAAGGTACCAAGGTGTCTTCCTTCTAAAGAGGGCAGCACTGTGGAATGAGAGAGTCGGGGGTGGGGGGGTGGGGGGGGGGAGCTAGAGATGGCCAAACTCGTTCATCCTTGGGAGCTAGTTCACTAGTGATCGCTCTTTTTTGGGAACCATTCATTTTTACCCATTCACTGTTCATTTGTGCTTGGTATAAGGTTCTTATGAAAAATTGAAAATTAATGGCATAGGCGACTGGAGATGGAAGGCACCAAAAGGGGGCACTTGCCTCCCCACTGAAATACAGAGTTTTTATTCATAACAGAATTCTCACACACTTGTAATTTTCGTGATTGTGCAAAACCTCTCATTTAGCCAACTGTAGCTTTATGGGGCTGATTGCAGTAAAACAATATAAGGTGGCACATAAATAACTGGCCCCTACTATAGACTGCAATTACACATGATTTGTTGACTGCTACGAGCAGAATAGATAAACATTTAATAATTGGGCAGTGAAGTAATAAAAAATAAGCTAAAGCAGACAACTTTGAAACAATAGATGACGATTGGTGGGCGACAATGAGCAGTCTAGTACTCAAGGCCAATTTTTCGTGCAACACTCAGTACCACTGAAATAATATTGTAGAAGTTATCATACTCTCTTTACAAAATACAACACCAGACACTCGATTAGGGAGTGTGGGCTTCATTTGGTTGTAAGTCGGTCTACCTTCCACAACAATGAACATGCTCTTTTACCTTAGATCAAAAAAAGACAGAAAATGGCCACTCGCGTGTGCCATGCCGACTTCCTTTGCATGTGTAATAAAAAAAAATCTTGCCTTTTTACAAGTATTTCTTCTGCTGTTTATTAAAATACTGAAGTAAGCTGATATGCCATTTTGTTACATGAAAAGATGTATGTATTACATTCCGCGTAATTTTTAGGTAATTTACGTAATTATAAAATACATTTTAATTACCGGTTGCAGATGCTGAACAGAATACGGAAAGAACCAGAAGTTCAGAGTTCACAAAAAGGTTTGAAACAGATCTAGAGTTGGCGTGCACAGCGAATGAAACAAACAACAACTCGATACTGAACTATGAGCAGTCAGCAGTGGAACTGCGATGAGGGGCCATGTGAAGAAGGACGAGTTCAGCCAAGTGAGACAGAGACCAAGACAGACAGCAACGGGACCAAGGCTGGAATGAGACCGGTCGACATGCCATTGCGGGAATGAGACCAACTGTTTCCCGTTCCTGGGAACTATAAGTAGAAAGCCACGACCTAGACCGAGACCAATGGGAACGGGACCAAGGCTGGAACGAGACTAACAGATGTGCCGTTGTGGAAATGAGACCAACCATTTCCAGAATTTGTTCCTCGCTCATTCTGTTCATCTTGATGAACCATTCCTTTGGACACGTTAGTTCACAAATGACCCATCTCTATGGGGAGTGAGAGGGGGAGGGAGAGAGGGAGAGGGAGAGGTAGAGGGAGAGGGAGAGGGAGAGAGAGAGAGAGACAGAGACAGAGAGAGAGAGAGAGAGAGAGAGACAGAGAGAGGGAGGGAGGGGGGAGGGAGGGTCGGAGGAGGGATAAAGGGGGTAGGGAGGGGGAGAGAGGAGTGAGAGTTGGAGAGGGGGAGGGAGGGAGGGAGGGAGGGAGGGAGAGGGAGAGGGAGAGGGAGAGGGAGAGGGAGAGGGAGAGGGAGAGGGAGAGAGGGAGCGGGGGGGGGGCGCAACTTGACCAAAAGTTCAGCTCTGATTGTATTTATCTGTTCGCCTGTTTGCTGTTCAGGTCTCACCTTTATTTGGTGAATAGCAATTTATCATCACATAGATATTTTGATCATACTGTACAAATTACAATTATGCTTTACAATTACAATGTTAATTGTGCATGTCGTGCAGAAGAATAGAAATCAGATAATCCTTACCTGATCCTGCATCATGTTGATATTTTAAGCATTTTACCTTTCCTGGGAAATCACATTCAAGAGTCTCAGGATTAAATAACGTCCCTGGTGCACAGACTTGAATAAACGCTCTTCCTTTCCAACAATTTACAAATCTTCTGCAATCTGCTTTATAAGGAAACTGTCCTGTTGCCTTGTGAGGGCATAAGTCAGAAAATGGTCGCATCTGATTCCTAAAAACAGTATCATCTTCTGTTGCTGAAGGTGTAGTGTATACATTATTGATGTTAACTTCCTCACTCACAAACATTCTGACATATTTTGTTTCTGCATACTCTGACCCATTCTGGTTTTTCGAATATTTATTTTCAAAATTATGATTTATACTGTCATATTGAATAGCTGGTTCTGTTAATCCATAATGAGGATTGGACCATTCACGGAAAAATCTTTTAGGTTTACTTTTCTCACTATGGACGATAATTGGTGTTCGTCTTTTATTTGTTGGGTCGACATAAAAGAATTGTGTCACATTGGAAGAATGAACAGAATCTCTAATATGCAGTTGACTTTTCTTTCCTACAGATGCATCTGTTATGTCTTCTCCAGGTACATAAATCTGTTAAGAAAAATACAAAAGTTACACTAAAATACATGAAGGCCAAATCAATCAGAAAGAATGTATATGAAAAAAACAAAAATCTTTCTCACAGATACTGAGACAGACATAAAACTGAAATGAATAACTGCAAGAAAGGGCACTTTCGAATGTAATAAAAACATCACATTTTTTAAATAATTGGAGTGACAACCTACTGATCACAACATTTTTCCACTAGTTGCTTCCAAATGAAATGGACAGCCATACACACTGAAGAGCCAAAGAAACTGGCACACCTGCCTAATATCGTGTAGGGCCCCTGCGAGCATGTAGAAGTGCTTCAAACACGACATGGCACGGACTGGACTAATGTCTAAAGTAGTGCTGGAGGGAACTGACACCTTGAGTCCTGCAGGGCTGTCCATAAATCTGTAAGACAATGAGAGGGTGGAAACCTCTTCTGAACAGCATGTTGAAGGCATCCCGGATCTGATCAATAATGTTCATGTCTGGGGTGTTTGGTGGCCAGTGGAAGTGTAAAGACTCAGAAGAGTGTTCCTAGAACCACTCTGTAGTAATTCTGTAAGATGTTGCTTTGTCCTGCTGGAACTGCACAAGTCCGTCGGAATGCACAATGGACATGAATGGATGCAGGTGATCATACAGGATACTTACGCATGTGTCACCTGTCGCAGTAGTGTCTCGATGTGTCAGGCGTCCCATATCACTCCAACTGCACACACCACACACACCATTACAGAGCCTCCACCAGCTTGAACAGTCCCCTGCTGACATACAGGGTTCATGAATTCGTGAAGTTGTCTCCATACTCATAAAAGTCCATCCGCTTGATACAATCTGAAATGAGACTCGTCCAACCAGGCAACATGGTTCCAGTCATCAACAGTCCAATGTCGGTATTGACAGGCCCAGGTGAGGTGTAAAGCTTTGTGCAATGCAGTCATCAAGGGTATGCAAGTAGACCTTCGGCTCTGAAAGCCCTTATTGATGATGTTTTGTTGAATTGTTTGCATGCTGACACTTGTTGATGGCCCAGTATTGAAATCTGCAGCAATTTGGGGAAGGGTTGCACTTCTGCCATGTCGAATGATTCTCTTCAGTTATCATTGGTCCCGTTCCTCCAGGATCTTCCAGCCACAGTATATCAGAGATGTTATGTTCTACTGCATTCCTGATATTCATGGTACACTCGTGAAATTGTTGTATGGGAAAATCCCCACTTCATCACTATGTCAAAGATGCTGTGTCCCATCACTCATGCACCAACTATAACAACACGTTGAAACTTACTTAAATCTTGATAATCTGCCAATGTAGCAGTAGTGACCGATTTAACAACTGCACCAGACATTATTGTCTTATATAGGTTTTGCTGATCACACTGCCATATTCTGCCTGTTTACGTATCTCTGTATTTGAATACACGTTTTACACCATTTTCTTTGGCACTGCAGTGTATAAATATGGGTTAAAGACAAGATAGGGGGAGTTGCAAAAGTCTATATCAAATCACTATAGTTTAATTGTTAAACTATAATGGTTTACCTGTGTGTTGGCAAAGTGGTCATTACAGATATTGAATTCACTGTTCAAGACAAAAATGATGAAGGAAGGCTATGATCATGTTAAAGGAAGCTTCTGAGTACTCATCTGGAGTGGTGTAGAAAAATTACAGGAATATTAAATCAGGATGCTGGAAAATGGATTTCCACACAATTAGTATCTCCTCAAATATACATTCTGCTGCTACATAACAGAATACATACATTAACAAAGATTTTAATGGACAAGAATCACTGCTCAAAGTTGTACATTAGCTTGGTGACTATAAACTATATCATAGATTACAACTAAGAATATACCATATATACTCCAATAATATGTGCCTGCAAAAAATCCGTGCACCCCAATTTTGAGGAAGAGGGGAAAAAAAAATATTTTTTGCTTTAATTTGTTTTATTTACAAAAAAATTGTTCCAATGTTATGATGTGTTCAAAAGTATGTATAATAACTACTGGTTTGAAGCAATGCTGCTGTACAGGTTGATACATCATTAAAACGCAACCGATTCAGTGGCTTGCAGCTGGCCAGCCGGCGGGCGTGCAGCTGACCGGCTGGCCCATTAGATGGGTGGGCGGCTGGGGAATATTATCACCGCCATCAGGGGCTCTACGCGTACCTACAGTAGCAAAAAAAGAAATGTGAATTATCTTGTTTAAGAATTTGTTAATATGGTATGTGCAATAAAATATTTTAGTTAATATCGGTACGTTTCCTCTCTTACCACTCTATTCATCACTTTCATCATCATCACTAGCGGGAGAATCATTGTCGTCTTCACCATCTTCCCATAGAGCATCGTCCTCTGTTCCATCCAGTGAATTTGTGATTCCACATTTTTTGAAGGATTTTTCCACCAGTGGTTGCGGAATGGAGTCCCATTCACTTTTCACCCATTCACAAATCTGGGACAAATGCGGCCATTTGATTTTTCCACTAGGTGTGAACTTATGGTTTTCATCAGCCATCCATTGCGTATATCACTGTTTAAGTGCAGCTTTGAATGGCCGATTTATGCACACATCTAGAGGTTGTAGGATGGATGTTAGGCCTCCAGGGATAATGACCAAGTCAGTTTTCCCTTTTTGCAATTTGTCTCCCACTTCCGTAGTTGTATGTCCGCGGAAGCTGTCTAGGACCAACATGTTGCGTAAATTCAGTAACGCACCAGGACGACATTGCCAAACATGTGTCACCCAGTCAATTATAAGTTCATTGTCCATCCACCCTTTCAGATTCGCTCTCACTAATACCAGTATGCCTTTTACTGATATTTTTGGAATAGTTTTCCTTTTAAATATCACGCAAGGTGGTAGCTTTCGTCCATCGCCAGTTACACACAACATCACTGTACATCTTTGTTTCTCACTGCCGCCAGTTCGTATCATGATGCTGGATTCTCCTTTCCTGTTCACTGTGTTGTTGAGTAGCATCTCAAAATAGACTGACGTTTGATCTGCATTACCAATTTGCAATAATATATAGGACTGTTTACGGTGCAGATTTAACACATAACGATGAAAATTCACTATTTTTTCCTCGTAATCACCTGGAAGTTGCTGAGAGATAGTAGTTTTCCTCCGGAATCCTAAACCATTTCGGTTGAAAAATCTTGATAGCCAGCCCCGGCTAGCTTTGAAACTGGTAATGCCTAGTTCTTTGGCTAAAGACAATGCTTTAAGTTGGCACATTTCACTCGTCACTGCACATCCGTATTGTCGCTTCTCATCTACATAAACGCAGAGCCTTTTCTCGAGGTCCGGATGCTTTGCTTTTTGGCCGCGAAATTCCCGGTGATTACTATTAGTTTCTTGAAGCTGCATTTTATTTTTGTGCCAGTCACGAATACAACTCTCACTCATGTCGTACTTTCTTCCTGCTGCATGGTTTCCAATATTCTTGGCTTCTTCAATAATTTTCACTTTTTCTTTAGCAGTGTATGAGCGATAACGATAACTTGTAGCCATAATTAACAAGTTTGAAGACGCTAATACTTCACTCCTAACGTGCTACTGATGCATCACAGACTGAGGCCGCAACAATGCAATAGTGTAATGGGATGTATTGTTGGAGGCGGAGCAGTACCAACAATGTTTCGAATAATCCGTGCACCCCAGTTTTTCGTCCTAAAATTCAGGAAAAAACATGCGTGGATTATTCGAGTATATAGGGTAATGTGAAAATTGCAGACCCAGTTTTAAAACCCTTCAAATTAATTCTTATGCAATATGTAAAACATATCAGTGGGAACAATCACAGCTACAAAGCAAAAGACACATTACACAGAATAAGACGTGAAACAAGTACGCTCAGTGGTCAAAATATTAGTCACCCTTTTAAAAGAGCACTGGAGGACTATGGGTGGTGTAGAATAGGTAACTGCCAGTCACATGACCTTCCACTGCTAATGTACGTCATGTCAGTGAACTGGTCTGTGCAGCAGTTCATTGTATGGTATCAGCATAGTAAGGTCAGATGATGTGCAGCTGTGACAGAGTGTCAGAAATGAGCTACCGTATCAATTAAAATAATGAATTTTCGAAAACATAATGTATCTGGATAGATAAAAAGATCTACTCACCAAGCAGCAGCAGGATAACCCACACATAAAAGGTATTACATTTGCAAGCTTTCAGAGGCAATGGCTCTGTCTTCTGACAGAAGGTTTGAAGAGGAATGAAGAGGGATGAAGGGAAATTACTGGTGAGGTTTAGTAAAAGGGGTAGAGATTAGAAAAGTCATCCTGTATCCTGAGCCAGTGGAGACTTAATGGATGGGATGAGAAGGAAAGACTTACTGTTGGAGACTGAATCAGGCAAGATTCAAAAACTTGAGAGCTTAAAGGTGGAAGAAAGTGTAATATGCAAGACAGAGATTATGACTAGAACATCATGCATGAGTTAATA
This sequence comes from Schistocerca nitens, assembly GCF_023898315.1. Classification (NCBI taxonomy): domain Eukaryota; kingdom Metazoa; phylum Arthropoda; class Insecta; order Orthoptera; family Acrididae; genus Schistocerca; species Schistocerca nitens. The sequence goes on along the minus strand of NC_064614.1, from coordinate 372,960,708 downwards.
AGAACAAAAAGCTAAGTGCATTGTACATGACAGAGGTGGTCGGGGGGGGGGGGGGGGGGGGGGCACTGAAAAACACGCAGATCAGAAAATGAAAGAGGTAGAAAACTAAAACAGAGTGGAGAAAGGAATAATTACTGTGAAAAAATGCTGAGACCAAAGAAATTAATGTAAATTAAGGTCAGTTGGGTGCCAAGAACCTAGGACCAGTTGTAGTGCCAGTTCCCACCAGCAGATCTCATTCTGTCTGAGATTTTTCCCATCACATTTAGAATAGCTTTTTGTCACCCTCCCAGTCTCCGCAATATCCTTGTCAGACCCCATGCTCCTTCTGCACCCATGTCCTTACCCCTGTGATGTCCCCACTGCAAAACTTGCCCTGTGCACCCTCCTACCACCACCAACACCAACCCTTTAACTGGTAAAACATATACCATCAAAGGGAGAGCCACTTACAAAATGACACGTCATATACTAGCTACTATGTAAACACTGTTTGGCCTTTTACAGTGACATGACTAACACCAAGTGAAAATGAAATGATTGTGTGACACTGATGCCCATGAGGCCTCATTTGGGAAAGGTTGGCTGCTGGATTGCAAGTTCTATTTCAGGTGATGCCACATTGGGCAGCTTGCTTATCAGTGATGATGAAATGAAAATGAGGACAACACAACGCCCAGTCCACAAGTGGAGAAAATCTCCAACCTGACCGGGAATCAAACCCGGACCTGCTGTGTGGTAAGGAAACACATTACCACTCAGCTAAGCAGGCACACTTACCACCAAGTTAACAGTTACAATGCATGTGCATAGGCAGAGGGTGTATCCTGATAACACACAATATCCTGTTGCAGAGCATGCACTTCAACATGACAGTTGTGATCTTGGTGTATGTTTCACCACATGTGCAATCTGGATTCTTCTCCCAGACACCAGTTTCTCAGAACTCTGCAAGTGAGAACTGGCACTACAACTTGTCCTTGGTCCTTGCCACCAACCTGTCCTTAATTTACGTTAAATTCTTTGGTCGCAGCATTTCTTCACAGTAACTACTCCTTTCTTCTCTACATTTTAGTTTTCTACATCTTTCATTTTCCAACCCATCTATTTTTTGCCATCCCCCTCCCACCTCTAAAACATACTATGTGCTTAGGATTTTGCTCTTATTAATTCATACACGTGTTTTAGCATAATCTCTTTCTTGCATATTACCCTTTTCTCAGGTTCTTAAATATCACCTGGTTCAGCCCCCAACAATCAGTCTTCCCTACTATTCCCATTCGGTACGTCTCCCCTGACCCAGGGTTCTGGGTGACTTTTCCAAATTCTACCCCTTTTTCTAAACCTCACTGTTCCTTTTCCTTCAACCCTCTTCCTTCTACGAGAAGAAGGATCCACTGGCTCCGAAAGCTTGCATACGTAATAGCTTTTATACATGTGTTATTGGTGAGATGATTTTTTTCCTATCTGATTACATTACATTTTCAGAAGTGAGGTATCATGTTTTTGAACATGTCCATGACCACACTGTGAAAGAGGTTCCTGATTTGTTAAAGTATTAGTGTGGACTGTCTCACATGTCTATAAAAATCATGTACTACTCATGGTCATATTACATGGTGTAAGAACAGTGGCCATAAAGTGACCTTAACTGACAAGGATCAGAAACAAATCTCACGCCTTTTCAATGACAATCGATTTCAAACCCAATTGTAATTGCTACTGTCAATGAATGCAGGTCTACCTCAACCAGTTTCTGAGTGAACAATGTGGCAGGAACTGCAGTTAGTGGACATTTGGAGTTGTATACCTAGCAAAGGCCATTGCTTGCAGCCGTGTGTCACTGATAATATCAGACAATAATGGAACAGAATAGTAGATGACCTGAGGCATGTACGTGATACATGAGTTGTGATTTTGACTCTTTTTCAAATTACACAACGTGTCAAGGGCAATGACTACTCAATAGGGCAGTCAGTCTCTATTGTGTAGAGTGTGTAATTCAGGTAATAATTCTGTGATGTTTTGGGAGTACAGTTTCATGTTACAACTTGGGCCCACTCATTTAAGTTACTGTGAATAGGAGCCAGGATGTCAATATTATTGGTGAGCAGCTGTTGTTTTCTCTTACACAACTTTGCAACAAATGTGTTGTGGGCCACTCCCATCTTTCAAGATGACAACAACCATGTTCACAATGCGACACACATACTTTCCTACTATGACCAACAATGTGTATCACAACGCAACTAGACGGTTAACTCAACCAATTTTGATCCCTTAGAAAATCTCTATATGAATAATTGGAACAGTGGGTGAAACAAAGCAATCAACATTTCAGCAATCTTGTTGGTCTATGATATCTTATCATTAATGAGTGGCTTCAATGCATATAGCAGAGCTGAACAAACTTGTTGACTCTCTTAGTCACTGAACAGAGGCCATTACCAAGGACAGAGGCAGTTTTATGTAATGTTATGGGGATATTGCCAGCTGGGTTGAACAAATCTTTTGTCCAGTGTATTTACAATGCTGAGAAAACACCACTTAATACTATTCAACTTTACCTGTGCAAAACACAGAACAATCTTTTGTCCAGTGTATTTACAATGTTGGGAAAAACACCACATAATACCAATCAATTGTAACTATGCAAAACAAAGAAATGCTTTTTATACAAATAAATCAAACTCTCTTATTGCAGTACATCAGCAAGCAATTGATTCATCCATACAAAAGAGAGATCAAAAACACTGCATTAGAACTGAAGGGTTATGAAGTAAGTGAACTTTTTACTTAAAACATAAAAAAGCAAAGAAAATGTGATTACAAAAATGTATATTTTTGTACTTCTACAGCTATGCATTATACATCTGTGAACATTTGGACACATTTAATTTGCTGTCTGTATTTGTGACACTAGTGTATTAACTTTGTAATCCATTTTTATGTTTATGATGAAGTTAAATGAAACACTTGGAAAATTGACTGTTGGGTTTGACCAACATCATGAAAATGGTGAACATAAAAATACTCATTGAAATCTTTGCCTACTACAATCAACACTATAACAAGAATTACAGATATTGTCAGACAGCACAATCATTGGTTTTCCCCACTCACAACCAAATCATCATCATTAACCCAACCTAAATGCAGGCTATGCCTCACATCAGTATGTCACCACAAATAAGATATCATAATCGCATATGTTGGCTTCACCAATCCATAACCAATCAGTCACCTTTGAAACGAATCTACATTCGAGACAGCATAAGAAGATCAATGACAGCTGGAACCACTGTTGCCAGTTTTTAATTGTGAAGCTCAAAGAGTTGCAAGTGAGAAGAATAGCACTCTATAGAGCTGTGAGGGCAATGAAACATTGCCACAGAGTCTTTTACAAAATTGTATTACGTGACTGATTGCGGCAGGCATGCAAACCTGCTGCACCCAGTAACTATAAGGGATCAATTTATGCCAACTCGATTAGGGATATATAACAGATCAGTACGTCACTACAACAAAGGTTTTGTGATCACATTCATTGGCTTCACCAACTCACAACAAAACTGTCATCTTTTAAACTAACCTACACCTCATGCTATACTATATATATCAGTTTCTCCACAAAATGTACATTCCAAAAAGTAAAAGAGTTACGAAACATGTACTGTCATTGTTCTACTCTCTATTTGCACACGTATGACATCACACGCCACATCATCTAGATCTACATCCACACTCAGCCTACCACAGTGAAGTGCATGGCACAAGGGACTTCCCTTTGCACCAGTTATTAGGGCTTCTTCCCATTCCATTCATGTTTGGAGAGTGGGAAGAATGACTGTTAAAATGTCTCTATGTGCACTGGGATTAAGGTAATCTTGTCCACATGATCACTATGGGAGTGGTACATATGGAGTTGTATTGTAGTCCTACATTCACAATTTGAAGCTGGTTTATGAAACTTCCTAAGTAGACTTTCTTAGGACAGCTTGTGTCTACCTTCAAGTGTCTCTCAGTTCCACTTTTGAGCATATTTGTGACACTCTTCAAAGGGGCAAACAAACCTGTGACCATTAGTGCTGCACTACTCTGTATACTGTTCATCCTTCTGAGTACAGGTGCAACACATTTGAGCAATATTCTAGTATGGGTCACATGAGTATTCATAAGCAGTCTACACTGTAGATAGGTTGTACTTCGCTAGTATACTGTCAATGAAGTGAAGTCTGCTATTTGTTTTATCTAGCTTAAAACTGAGCCTGTGTGTTCATTCAGTTATATATCCTCACACATTGTTATACCAAGGTACTTGTATGAGTTGACCTTTCCGATGGAGACTTGCTGATATTGTGCCCCATAAAAATACACAGTTTTAAATTTCTGAACATTTAAAGCTAGTTTCTAATCTTCACACCACTTTGTAATCTTATTATGATAATATTTGCGCAGTTTTTTCCAGACATCACTTTGTTACAGATAGGTTCATCATCTGTGTAAAGTCTGAGGCCATTATTAATATTGTCTGCAAGATCATTATATTACAACACAAACAGCAAGGGTCCCAACATACTTCCCTGGACATATCAGAAGTTACTCCTACATCTGTCAATCACCCTCCATCCAAAATAGCATGCTGTGTCACCCATACCAACAAATCCTCAGTCCAGACAAAAATTTTGCTTGACACACAATATGATCATACTTTTGATAATATGCATACATGTGCTACAGAGTCAAATTTTTTCAGAAATCAGGAAATACTGTATCCTTCTGACTGCCTTGATCCATGGCTTTCAGCATGTGATGTTACAAAAGTGCTTGTTGGGTTTCACATAATCAATGTTTTCAGAATCCATGCTGGTTGGTATAGAGGAGGTCATTCTGTTTGAGATACTTCATTATGGTTGAACTCAAAATATTTTCCAATATTCTACAATAAATGGATGTCAAGGATATTGGACAGTAGATTTGTGGATCATTTGTGCTACCCTTCTTGGAGATGGGTGTGACTTGTGCTTTCTTCCAACTACTGAGCACAGTTTTTCATTTGAAGGATGTACAGTAGATTATAATTAAAGGAGGGGCTAACTCAGCAGCAAATTCAATACAGAATCTGATAGGGATTCCATCACGCCATAGAGCTTTGTTTAATTTTAGAAATTTCAGCTGTTTTTGAATTCTACTGGTACTGGTACCTGTATCACTTAACTATGCAGTGTTGTGAGGATTAAATAGGCGCAAAAACCCTGGATTTTTAAAGGAACATTTGTAAATGAATTTAGTGTTTCTGCTTTTGCTTTGCTATCCTCAATTTCAATCCCTGTCTCATCCTCAAGTGTCTGTATACTGAATTTGGTACCTCTAATGAGCTTAACATATGACTCGAATTTCTTTGGGTTCTGCGAGTGATTTTTTGATAACATTCTGCTAAGGCTTCATGCACAGCCCTGTTGGCAGCCAAATGTGTTTCATTCAGCATCTCTCTATCCTACCTACAGCCCAGTGCTAAGTATCATTGACTGGTTTTCCGCAAAAGGTCTCACCCTCAATTTTAAAAAGACACAATATATTCAGTTCTGCACATCTAGCGGTACTACACAAATGATAGGTGTAATCCATGGTGAGGTAAAACTAAATAGTGTGGAAGCTTCAGAATACTTTGTGCTCATATTGACAAAAATTTAAACTGGAAAAAACACATTTTGGAACTCATAAAACAATTTATTTCAGCCACATTGGTACTTAGAATCATTGCAAATCTTGGGACAGACAAATCAATAAACTGACATATTTTGTACATTTTAATTCAATAAAGTTCTTGGATAATCCATCTTAAAGAAAAATAAGTTTTCATTGCTCAAAAACATGCTGTAAGAGAAATATGTGGTGCACATCCTCAATCATCTGGGACATCTGTTTAAAGAGTTGGGCATTCTGACTACCGCTTCACAGTACATTTATTCCATTATGAAGTTTGTTGTAAATAATCCAGTACAGTTCAAAAGGAACTATGATGTACATAACTACAACACTAGAAGGCAAATGACATTCACTACTCCACATTTAAGGTTTTCTTGAGCACAGAAAGGGGTGCAAAATTCTGCAACAAATATTTTTGATACCTTAGCCAGTGATATAAAATGTCTTAGAGATAGCAAAGTAAAATTTCAAATCGAACTAAAAAAGTTTCTCCTTGACAACTCCCTCTATTCTGTAGAAGAATTTCCATTTCTGTAATGAGCAAATGATCTTGTTTAGGACTTACTAACTCATATCTGTAGATATTTTAAAAAATCACCTCTATAAATGTTCAGCATGTAGTCATATTTAAAAACTAAATCGTGATTTCTTTGAAAAATGACTCATTCTACAACATTACAATTTATCATGCAAATGATCCATGGAGCATGAAAGTAACTAATTAACCAACCTTGTTTTGCACTTATTATGCAGTAGTCGCTGTTTCTTTCTCAGTTCTTGACAGTGGTTACATACCATGAACTGTTCTGCCATGTACATACCTGTCAACTGCATGGTACACTGATCTTCTTAATCTGTGCCACAGTTCTTCTACCTGCTCCTCTCCAGAGCTAAATGTTTCAAGTTTCTTACCACTGCCTCTTTATATAGTTTGCTGAACATATAAATTCTTCTACTTGTTTTAATTTCCCTTTGTACTCTGGTAATCATTGTTGCTACAATTGTCTCGAGGTTAAAACTAGTTTTTAGGTGAACATACTCAGAGAGGTCAGGTCTGTTTGTTGCTACAAGATCCAATATATCTCCACTATGAGGGTGATTCCAAACAACCTGTTCCAGGCAATTCTCTGAAAACATACTTAGTAATGTTTCACAGTAAGTTTTGTCATGATCATCACTTACAAAATAGCCTTCTCCAATATGAGGGTATGATTGGGGAGCTCAGGTACTAGTGAACTCAGGTTTTCTCTAGAGTTTTTGGTTACATCTGGAGGTGAGTCTGATGATCAACAGAAGGGGCCAATTAGGAATTTGTGCCCATACTTGAAACTGAGTCTTGCCCAGACAGCCTCACATGCAGTTTAAATATCTGTATCAGAAGAATTGAATTTGTTTACTTTACACCATTGTCAATTACCATTACCTGACTCTTTTGATATACGATTAATTTTTTCCCAAAAATCTCATTAATATCAATTTCAGGTTTTCAATAGCCTTCTTGTTCTAGTATTATATGAGCTCCACTGCTTTTTAGGGGCACTTCAAACTTGACACTTTGTTGTGAATGCCTTGGCAGTTAATCAATGGGATTTTAATATTCCTTGCTGTAGAGGACATTTCTTTGGATCTTGCACAGATATCTTTATCTGAACTGGATGAAGAGTCATCTTATCCAGAAATCCCTCATGTGCAAACCACACACACAGTCAGCTACCTGGGTAGCAGCCCTGATGTATGGCACACACTTGACCCATTTAGAGGAACACTACAGTTAACCATACAGCTAAGTGTCCAGGAAGTGCCTGTCACTAAACCTTCGAAGTTTCCATTCAATGATCACTTCTGGAAAAATGCTGCAAATTATGAGTTTCATTAAAATTCAGCGAGCAAGGCTGGTCTTCTCAACCTTCTCTTCCAGTCACAGGAATGATCCAAATATGACTTCAGAATACAGACAACAGGTATTGTTTGTTCCAATGTGCACCACAATCTGCAGTTGATTGCACCTTGTTTCCTTAACTCTTTAATTGGGCATGTTGGATATATATGTCCCCGCCCTGCTAATTCACAGTGGATTCGAACGGATATATCCGTCCACTGCGTTATGTGGCTAGTAGCTAATGGGAATGATGAATTATCAGCTTGCCATTGACACTGTGGTATTAGTTGAGTTTCGTCCACTAGATGGTAGCTCTCGTCAGACAAAACAGCATGTTCTAGGCTAGTTACACATTGTCCACTCGAGCGCGTGTTGACAGTATGCGTCCAGTGAAGCAGCTGCAAAAGAGCGCTTTTTTTGTCTGTGTTTACTGTCATGTTAGTAAGTGATCTTTTGCAATGGTGAAAAGAAGTTGTTTATCAGATTCAGAAATTGAGCAGCTGATTTTAGAAAGTGACGATAATTTCAGTGACAATTCTGAAAGTTTACAAGGTACAAATGTTGAGGCTAGTGAAAGTGCCTCCGATTCAGAAACATCTGACGACAATACACTACTGCAGCAGACGGTACCTAGTGCATTTGTGCATGCTAGTTCAGTTGTGCCTCGAAAACAATATGATGTGATGAGTTGTTTTGTGTGTTTTGTGGACAATGCTTTATGCACAATAAAAGCTGGACAGCAGAACAGATCCTAGCTTCTCATCCCAATTTAGCAGCATGCTCCAGGGTTCGCAGTTGGCAGGTTACTACATGTGATGAGGTAAAAAGACTTCTTGGAATGTTTATACTTCAAGGAATTCTTCACAAACATGACCATAAGATGTACTTTTCAAAGAGAGACTCAGCTGACACACCTTTCTTCAGGAAACTGATGAATGAAAAGTGGTTTTATTTTTTACTGAAATTCCTCCACTTTGCTGACAATACCTCGTGTGACCCATTAGGCACTATCAGCAGGAAACTATTCAAAATTCACCCCATTACAGAGCATCTGTAGTGTAAATTCAGAATAGTATATGTGCCAGAAAGGAACATCACCATTGATGAATCGTTGTTGCCCTGGAAAGGACGGCTTGGGTGGAGGCAATATATTTCATCAAAGCGTAGCAGATTTGACATCAAATTGCACAAACTCTGTGAAAGCAGCTGCGGGTATATATGGGACTTTATTGTTTGCACTGGAAAGGACACTAATTATGGTAGCCACTACCCAGATGCAAAAATAACCTCTCGAATTATTTTGGAGCTTGCACACAATCTACTTGGGAAAGGCCACTGCATTTATCTTGACAACTAGTACACCAGTCCAGATTTGGTAGACAAACTAACCAGCAATAACACCGACGTTGTCGGCACAATGCAGAAAGGCAGAACAAGGTTCCCTGATTTCGTAAAAAAGGAAAAACAAGAAAGGGGAGTACATAACAGGGTACAGAGGCAAGCAGATGGTAATGAAATGGAAGGACAAAAGAGGCATTGTTATGGTCAGCACCTTCCATGATAGATTTTTAAATGTAAACTCAAAGAAGGGAATCGTTCAAAAGTGACATGTTGTCATTGACTACAACAAGAATATTGGGAGGGGGGGTAGGTGTGCGATTCTCAGTTACAAAGCTACCAGATGGCCAGGAGCAGGCTGAAAAAATATTATCAGAAGCTTTTCCACCACTTGTTGGACATTGCATGTTTCAACGCATATGTTCTTTACAAGCAGCATAATGGTGAATGAAGTAGAATGAGCTTCATGATTAGCCTTTGCAAACAGTTGATCATATCTTCACCACAACAAGGGACATATAGTAGGACGCCCACCTCGAACACCGAAAGCAACACGCCTTACAGCCAGGCATTTTCCAGACCTTCTGCCGCCCACAACGAAGAAAAGGCCAACAAGGAAGTGTGTGGCGTGCATGAGAAAAGGCCTTCGCAAAGAGACTTCATACTGGTGTGGAGAATGCAATTTTCCTTGTGTGCAGCACCTTGTTTTAAAATGTTTCACACTGAAAATAACTTGTAATATCGTGAAAACACAGTTTTGTTAACTTCTGCAATATATTTTATTCATTTCCACCCAATATCAATTTAAAGTCAGCAATGAAAACATGAAGGAAAACTTCTATGCTTGATAACAGTATGCAGCATCACTGCGCAAGAGCGTGCTGGCGCATATTACCCGCTGCAGAAGTGGCGCACGCACACAAACTACCAACTTAATGGGTTAAGGCCTGCAGGAATAGCCTCTTCAACATGTTTAGTGAAGCCCACAGGCATACACATTGAGTGCATCTGACGTTCCTTCCCATCCTTCATTGCTGTTTCCCTAAAATGTCAGATCAGATGTCTGGTATCAGTAGGTTTGTTTAACATTAATATTATGCATATGCTTATAATGTGAGGCATTCATTTATTGCCCAGTCATCTCCTTGACCTAAAATGCTCAAACTCAGCAACTTATTTTTGGATACACATCTTTCCAAAACACGTGATCTTCCCACGCCTCTGCAGTTTGGTTTAGTAAATGTGAGCAAGAATTTAAAAGAGGTGGTGGTATATAAAGATTGAATACCCATGGACATAATGCAAAGAAAACAGCCATTTGATAATCAAACAGTTATAAAATCAGCTTTTAAAGCTTTCCACTAATAAGGCAGTTGAAGAAGACCAAAAAAAGATCGACTAGGAGAAAAAATCGTGTACTTGCAAATTTTTGCACAGTGGTAGGGAGTCTCCTGAACAACATACTAAAAATCCTGAACGTTGGGGGGGGGGGGGGGGCATTTATAGAGATAACTTCTAGGTTTTTGTCAAATAAGTCAAAAACATTGGCTTCTAGCAAACATGTTTGACAGTAAAAACTACATTAAATTTCCCATAAAAAATGCCTTGTTCATCTTTTCTCTGAGGCTAATAGTATCCGCATTGCTGGGAATGGAAAAATTTCAAATTGTCAAAAATACTATTTTAACAGTATAAAATTAGTGTTTATCTTTATATGAAGTGGGTTGAAAACAAATATTTTATGTTTGCACCACGTCTAAGCACAGTATAGCTTTAATAAGGGATAAATTGTGTTCCAGGGATGTAACAGGATGCGTGGGTGGATATATGGAGTAGAAGTGTGAGATAAGGTAGGTCACCAGATTGTGTTCATGTATTTTCCTTCTTCATAGGTCAGTAAATTGAAGACTGAGCAGATAATTCCCCACTCTGTTCACCCCAATACATCACAAGAAGCAACTACAGTGTGTATCACAAAGTTATGCTGATTCTCCACAGCCACAGTGTGCCTTATGAATCACTGGTGACGCAGTGTGCAGACATGAGTCAATAAGAAATTGGAAGATTGAATATGTCTCACACAAACACAATGTTATCATTTCGGCACAAATTCACTTGCTTTGGTAGAGTTTGTATTTAGTGTTTTGTCTTCATCATTTGATCAACAGACATAAAAGATTAGTACGTAAGATGCCAGACAACTTCTTCATGCAGGTTATATTGCCCACTTCCATTGATTTACAAGGGAAAACTGGGTTTCTCTCCAATGAGTAATTTGGTGCATATTAAGTACGAATACCAAACTAAAAACACAAGAAATGCAAGGTAGATGCACTACTCAATTTGTACCAAGTGCATCCTCTCCCTCCGTCCCTCTTCCCCCCCCCCCCCGCCTCTCTCTCTCCTCTCTCTCTCTCTTTCTCTCCCCCTCTGTGCTCCCCCTCTGTGTGTGTGTGTGTGTGTGTGTGTGTGTGTGTGTGTGTGTGTGTGTGTGTCAAAGTGTTACCAGTATGCAAAATTATGTGATAGCTCCAAATAAGAGAAGAAAAATAAACAAAAAATCGAGGACAAATAATGGAGATGCAGGTGGTATAGTCACTACTGTGTGGCAAATTTTGTGTTTTTGGGACAGTTTCGAAGGCAGTGGGTTACTAGCAGCTCATTTTGCAGTGCCATAAAAACAAAAATAAACTAGAACAGTCTTGAAAATGTGATAAAGAGCCACATAAAACAGAAAAATAGTGGTGAGTGACAGAAATAAAAAAATATACACATCAGAGCAGGGACACTTGCTGCAAAGAAACTAAATGTCCCTTCATATTGCTCTTCAAACCTAAGAGCCTAATTGATTCCAAGCACCAAATGCAGAGTTTTATAATGTCTAAAAAATACCTATACCAAATCCATGGCACCTACAAAGGGATCATGATGTAATGACATTCTCCTACAGGGCGCTTTACAAATAAATGTGCAGTCCTGATCTTCTCTGCATACCCAAACCCTCAGCTTAAACGAAGGCTGAGTGGGACTAATGGACCTGCACAAAAAATGTCAGCTTGTCAACAGAAGAAAGCATGACAGGAAAGTGACCACACTCATCAACTGCTGTACTGTTTCATAAATATCACCCATCATATTATCAATATTCCCCAATCATTAAACTTTGCCTGAAGTTATTGAGTCAGTAAAAGTTACACCTACAGGCATTCTAAAAGAAGGCTAAGTTTGTTAAATGGCCATAGGTCTCAAAGTAATTCAAGTACCAGATAAATGAAAATTGCATTACCACAGTACAGTGTGGGAAAATTTGTGATGAAAATAATATCATAAGGTGCCAGATCAACTTCGTAAAAAGTGGTACACCATACAATAGTGACTTGCTGCAAAGTAGTAAACAGGACAATAGCAACCAACTCCAGGCTTTACTCCATCCAGTTAAAGCTGTCGGCTGCAAATGGAAGCTGTAATTTGGATTACACAATTTGCCACAATATCTACATGTAACCCTACAAACCACTGTGAAGTGCACGGAAGAGGGTATGTCCCATTATATCAGTTATTAGGATTTCTTCTCATTCCATTCACATACAAAATGAGGAATAATGATTATTTAAATGCCTCTGTGCACGCTGTAATTAATCTAATCTTATTTCCACAATCCTTAAGTGAGCAATATGTAGGAGGTTGTAATATATTGTTGTAATATACTCCTAGTCATCATTTAAACCCAGTTCTTATCAAGATAGTTTACATCAATTTTCAAGAGTCTGCCACTTCAGTTTCTTCAGTATCTCTGTGACACTATTCCATGGTGCTGCAGTCACCACAGACGCCTACTGCAGCAGTATCATCACAGACAGGCCAGCGATGCGGGAAGCCGACTCTGCTGCGAAGTCTGGCCAACGCAAAAGTGTTTACAAGCAAGTACCACAGTTGAGAACAAACATGTAGGTATGGCATCCTCTCTTCTGCAACGGTTGTGCTACATTGCTACTGTCGTGTAGGCTATGTTCCAGCTGCTAACAGCCGACTTCAACGTGGAACAGTTGTACAGGCACAGAGTCGAAGGGAGAAGGGAACTCTGATTATAGGAATTAGTTGTTATTTGCCTGACCCACAGAAGTTATCCTTAATGGTGTTTTTTTTTTTTTTTTTTTTTTTTTTTGAAGAGTGTGTTGCTGTTTGTTGGTGGTCTATTGCAATTTCCTTAACAAAAACAAAAGTTGGCAAAACAAGTTGGTTCTTGCTCTGCAGATTTAGCACATGGATCAATCAAATCAGTGACCATTCATGCTGCCCTCCTCTGCATACCTTAGCTATACCCTGTTAGTCCTTTCTGGTATGGGTCCCATACAATCGTGGAAAATTCTAGGATGGGTCGTGTGAGTTATTCGTAAACAAACTACTTTGTAGACTGATTGTATTTCTCCTTTATTCTACTAATGAAACAAAGTTTGCCATCTGCTTCACCCATGGCCGAGCGTATGTGAACATTTCATTTCATAACCCTACAAAGGGTTACACCATGGTATTAATATAGGATAGGCCTACTACTTTTTTTGTTTTTTTCTGTGAAGCACACGATTTTATCTTTCTGAACATTTAAAGCAAGTTTTCTAATCTTCATATCACTTTTAATCTTATCAAGATCTGACAATATCTGTGGACCTTCTTTCAGATAGTACTTCATTTTTTAAATAACTGCATAATCTGCAAAAGTCTGAGGTTATTATTAATACTTTCTGCAAGGTCATTAATATACAACATGAACAAAATGGGTCCCAACACATTTCCCTGGGCACATACAAACTTACTTCTACATCTGATGGTGACTCTCCACCCAAGACAACATGCTGCACCACCTTACCAAAAATTCTCTATCCAGTCGCAAATTTCGCTTGATACCCAATATGATTGTACTTTTGACAATAAGCATAGATGTGGTGCAGAGTCAAATGCCTTTTGGAAATTAAGAAATACTGCATGTATCTGACTGCCTTGATCCAAAGCTTTCAGTACGTCAAGCAAGAAAAGTGTGAGTTGGGTTTTGTATGACCACCATTTTCATAATCCATGCTAGCTGCATGGAGGAGGTCATTCTGTTTGAGATATATCATTTTGTTTGATCTAAGAATATGTTTTATGATTCTAGAACAAATTGATGTCAAATATATGGGATGGTAGTTTTGTGGATCACTTCCACTATCTTTCTTGTAAATGGGTGTGGCAAGTCATCTCTTACAACAACTGGGCATGGTTTTTTATTCAAGGTATCTATAATGGATGTAGTTAGAAGTGGGTACAACTCAGCCACGCATTCATTATAGAATCTGATAGGGATTCCATCGGGCCCTGGAGCTTTGTCCAGTTTTAATTATTTCAGTTGTGTCTCAAAACCACTGCGACACATAATTATTTCTCTTGTATTTGCGAATGATTCAACAGTAACTCTGAGCCACTAACAGCCTTTACAGATGACCAGAATTTCTTTCGGTTTTGTGAAAGACCATTAGACAATATTCTGCTACAGTAGTCATTGAAGGCTTCAGCACTGCTCGCTTGACAGCCACACACTTTTCATTCAGCATCTCTCAATCTGTAGCCCTATGCTTTGTTTCATAGTACACCCATTATGCAGTAGTGCCTGTTTGTTTAGAAGTGTCTTTACAGAGATTGCATACCATGGATAGTCCTTCCTATTATGAACTGTTCTGCTGGGAAAATGTCTACTCAGTGCATGGTCAACTACAATGCTTAAATCTACATCTAAGTCCATACACTGCAAACCATCATGAGGTGCATGCAGAGGGTATGTCCCATTGCACCAGTTGTTAGGGTTTCTTCCTGTTCTATTCACGTATGGAGTGCAGCAAGAAAGTTTGTTTGAATGTCTCTGTGTATGCTGTAATTATTCTGATCTTATCCTCATGATTCCTATGTGAGTGATATGTAGGGTGTTCTAGTATATTCCTGGAGTAATCATTTAAAGACAGTTCTAGATACTTTGTTAATAGACTTTCTTGGGATAGTTTACATCTATCTTCAAGGGTGCTCCAATTCAATTCCTTCGGTATCTCTGAACACTCACCCACGGATTAAACAAACCTGAGATCATTCATGCAGCCCTTCTCTGTATATATTCAATATCCCCTATTAGTCCTATCTAAGGGAGGAATCTACGACTCCCTCCTCTCAGGATAAGTGAGCCTAGGTATCACCTCACAGCAGGAAGAGCTCATACAGATGGTCCTCTTTGAAAAGATTTTGGGGGTTTTGGGGGGAGGGGGGGGGGGGAGGAAGGAGGATGCTGGTCCAGGACCCAATTTCAGGAGGGTCTATCTAGATTGTGGTGCCCTCATTTTTGTCTGTGAGGGTGTGCATACAGTGGAATGGCTCAAGGACAAGGTGCCCATGAAGGGTGTGAAGTTGTGGTCAGGACAGCAGCTGAGTGTCTTAAGACCACAAAGGTATCAATATGGTTACCAAAGATCCTTAAGGATGTCTCTCCAAAGACTCTGTTCAAGAAAATAGGGGCCCAGAACCAAAAGTCTCGACAGAAGATTGGAGAGTAAGGCTGTATCAGAAGGACGAACCCTGGTGGTGGAGGTCAGAGAGAAGTCCTTGAAGGCGATGCGAGAGCGAGACAGCAAGACCTGAAATTGTTTTTAAGGTTCTTGCAGGCTGCCATCAGGGTAAAGAGCTCAAAAGCAATGACGGCAGCAAGACATAGACTGGAGGTGCTGCAGATTAATCTTCAGCACAGTAAAGGGGCCACTGCTGCCCTGAGCCATTGCCTGGGGAGACAGGAAGTGCATCTGGCCCTGATACTAGAACCCTACTTATATAAAGAGGGTGTATCAGGCCTAAGTGGCACTGGAGGTAAGCTTATTTATGCTAGGAATCTAAGAAACTCCAGAACATGCATCTATATGAGAAATGGAATTTCTTTCATGCCAATGATGGATTTCCGCTCCATGGACCTGGTGACCATCAAGATGCAGCAACGTGAGGAAGGTATCATGAGGGAAATTGTTTTGGCCTTCTTTACAAAGACAGCTGTTCTCCTCCTTTGGAGGTGAGGAGACTGACAGAAGCTTGCCATCAGCCAGGTGACCAACTGTTGGATGGATGTGATGTCAATGGCAGTGTGCTCCCTGCCGCCGTTGGATAAGCAGCTGCAGCAGCAAGTCGTATACACCTAGCTTACTTATTTGTTACATAGTTTAATTCTTAATTTCTTTGCGTGTTTTTGGTATTTGCATTGTTTAATTCATAAATTTCGGGCTTGTTATAGTATTTGAGAGATGTAGCATCGCGTTTTAGTACCTGAATAGTGTAAAACCGCGTAGTCTCCTTCCGCCGCCGAGCAGTGAGTCAGCAGTGCGCAAGTGTTTGTTTTGAATACAGTCAGAGAGAGTCCCTTTAGTCAACCATAGTGCCAGTAGTGCTAGTGTTTGTTTTCAATACAGTCCAGAGACAGGTAGTGCTATTTTCATTGTTTTCTACAAGTCGCTAGCAATCGCAGTTTAGTCAATAATCAGCCGCCTTTAGTGAATTAGCAGTCTAGTTAAAAGTTGATTAACTCTCTTCAGTAAATTGATTCCTTAGGATGGATAGGATGTGTGACTGCTGTGCATGGACTCAGGAGGAGCTGGCCACTGTTCGCGAACAGCTGAACATGTTTATGGCCGCGGTCAGCCGTCTTCAGGCTGCTGCCTCGGAGTGTAGCGGCAGTGGGGGGTCTGGTGTGTTGCAAGGTACACCCCAGGTGTTACATGCTTCACCCACTGTCCCTGCTGTCGAGACATCTTCGTGGGTACCGGGCGCGGTTGGGCCACCCTCTCCCCAAGGGGAGTGGCGGGTTCAGTGGCGTTCGCGGCGCACGAGGCGGAGGGTAAATGTGGAGGCTGGCCGTGTGGCATCGCCCGCTCTGCCTGTGAGTGGACATGTGGCTGCTCCTTCAGCAAGGTCCAAGCAGGCACACGGGGGGAGGGGTTTATTAGTTATTGGGAGCTCCAACGTTAGGCGGGTGATGGAGCCCCTTAGGGAAATAGCGGAAAGGTCGGGGAAGAAGGGCAGTGTTCACTCTGTCTGCTTGCCAGGGGGTCTCATCCGAGATGTGGAGGAGGCCCTACCGGCGGTGATAGAGAGCACTGGCTGCTCCTGACTGCAAATTGTTGCTCATGTCGGCACCAATGACTCCTGCTGTCTGGGTTCAGAGGTCATCCTCAGTTCGTACAGGCGGTTGGCGGAATTGGTGAAGGCGGAAAGCCTCGCTCGCGGGGTGGAATCAGAGCTAACTATTTGTAGTATCGTTCCCAGAACTGATCGCGGGCCTCTGGTTTGGAGCCAAGTGGAAAGCTTAAACCAGAGGCTCAAGACGATTCTGCGGAGATCTGGGGTGCAAATTTCTCGACCTCCGCTATCGGGTGGAGAAAGGTAGGGTCCCCTTGAATAGGTCAGGCATGCACTACACGCCGGAAGGTAGCGGAGTACGCGTGGAGTGCACATGGGGGTTTTTTAGGTTAGATAATTCCCTCCATAGGCCCGACAAGATGCCTCCTGAGACGCGGCAAGGTTGGAGTAGGTACAATGCAACAGGGAATAACAATATTAATGTGCTAATAGTAAACTGCAGGAGCATCTATAGAAAGGTCCCATATTGTACTAGGGACAGAAAGTTGGCTGAAACCAGACGTAAACAGTAATGAAATCCTAAACTCAGATTGGAATGTATACCGCAGAGACAGGCTGGACAGTGAAGGGGGAGGCGTGTTTATAGCGATAAGAAGTGCAATAGTATCGAGGGAAATTGACGGAGATCCGAAATGTGAAATGATTTGGGTGAAGGTCACGGTTAAAGCAGGCTCAGACATGGTAATTGGATGTCTCTATAGGGCCCCTGGCTCAGCAGCTGTTGTGGCTGAGCACCTGAAGGATAATTTGGAAAATATTTCGAGTAGATTTCCCCACCATGTTATAGATCTGGGTGGAGATTTTAATTTGCCGGATATAGACTGGGAGACTCAAACTTTCATAACGGGTGGCAGGGACAAAGAATCCAGTGAATTTTTTTAAGTGCTTTATCTGAAAACTACCTTGAGCAGTTAAACAGAGAACCAACTCGTGGCGATAACATATTAGACCTTCTGGTGACAAACAGTCCCGAACTATTTGAAACAGTTAACGCAGAACAGGGAATCAGCGATCATAAAGCGGTTACGGCATCGATGACTTCAGCCGTAAATAGAAATATTAAAAAAGGTAGGAAGATTTTTCTGTTTAGCAAAAGTGACAAAAAGCAGAGTACAGAGTACCTGACGGCTCAACACAAAAGTTTTGTCTCAAGTACAGATAGTGTTGAGGATCAGTGGACAAAGTTCAAAACCATCGTACAATATGTGTTAGATGAGTATGTGCCCAGCAAGATCGTAAGAGATGGAAAAGAGTGGAAAAGAGCCACTGTGGTAAAACAACCGAGTTAGAAAACTGCTGCGGAAGCAAAGGGAACTTCACAGCAAACATAAACATAGCCTAAGCCTTGCAGACAAACAAAAATTACGCGAAGCAAAATGTAGTGTGAGGAGGGCTATGCGAGAGGCGTTCAATGAATTCGAAAGTAAAGTTCTATGTACTGACTTGGCAGAAAATCCTAAGAAATTTTGGTCTTATGTCAAAGCGGTAGGTGGATCAAAACAAAATGTCCAGACATTCTGTGACCAAAATGGTACTGAAACAGAGGATGACAGACTAAAGGCCGAAATACTAAATGTCTTTTTCCAAAGCTGTTTCACAGAGGAAGACTGCACTGTAGTTCCTTCTCTAGATTGTCGCACAGATGACAAAATGGTAGATATCGAAATAGACAACAGAGGGATAGAGAAACAATTAAAATTGCTCAAAAGAGGAAAGGCCGCTGGACCTGATGGGATACCAGTTCGATTTTACACAGAGTACGCGAAGGAACTTCCCCCCTTCTTGCAGCGGTGTACTGTAGGTCTCTAGAAGAGCGTAGCGTTCCAAAGGATTGGAAAAGGGCACAGGTCATCCCCATTTTCAAGAAGGGACGTCGAACAGATGTGCAGAACTATAGACCTATATCTCTAACGTCGATCAGTTGTAGAATTTTGGAACACGTATTATGTTTGAGTATAATGACTTTTCTGGAGACTAGAAATCTACTTTGTAGGAATCAGCATGGGTTTCGAAAAAGACAGTCGTGTGAAACCCAGCTTTCACTATTCGTCCACGAGACTCAGAGGGCCATAGACACCGGTTCACAGGTAGATGCCGTGTTTGTTGACTTCAGCAAGGCGTTCGATACAGTTCCCCACAGTCGTTTAATGAACAAAGTAAGAGCATATGGACTATCAGACCAATTGTGTGATTGGATTGAGGAGTTCCTAGATAACAGAACGCAGCATGTCATTCTGAATGGAGAGAAGTCTTCCGAAGTAAGAGTGATTTCAGGTGTGCCGCAGGGAATTGTCATAGGACCGTTGCTATTCACAATATACATAAATGACTTGGTGGATGACATCGGAAGTTCACTGAGGCTTTTTGCAGATGAGGCTGTGGTGTATCGAGAGGTTGTAACAATGGAAAACTGTACTGAAATGCAGGAGGATCTGCAGCGAATTGATGCATGGTGCAGGGAATGGCAATTCAATCTCAATGTAGACAAGTGTAATGTGCTGCAAATACATAGAAAGATAGATCCCTTATCATTTAGCTACAAAATAGCAGGTCAGCAACTGGAAGCAGTTCATTCCATAAATTATCTGGGAGTACGCATTAGGAGTGATTTAAAATGGAATGACCATATAAAGTTGATCGTCGGTAAAGCAGATGCCAGACTGAGATTCATTGGAAGAATCCTAAGGAAATGCAATCCGAAAACAAAGGAAGTAGGTTACAGTACGCTTGTTCGCCCACTGCTTGAATACTGCTCAGCAGTGTGGGATCCGTACCAGATAGGGTTGCTAGAAGAGATAGAGAAGATCCAACGGAGAGCAGCGCGCTTCTTTACAGGATCATTTAGTAATTGCGAAAGCGTTACAGATATGATAGATAAACTCCAGTGGAAGACTCTGCAGGAGAGACGCTCAGTAGCTCGGTACGGGCTTTTGTTAAAGTTTCGAGAACATACCTTCACCGAAGAGTCAAGCAGTATATTGCTCCCTCCTACGTATATCTCGCGAAGAGACCATGAGGATAAAATCAGAGAGATTAGAGCCCACACAGATGCATACTGACAATCCTTCTTTCCACGAAAAATACGAGACTGGAATAGAAGGGAGAACCGATAGAGGTACTCAGGGTACCCTCCGCCACACACCGTCAGGTGGCTTGCGGGGTATGGATGTAGATGTAGATGTAGAACCTAGTGTGGGGCAGCGAGGACACCAACAGTAGATGTGAGTGCCTTCTTGAATTTCTCTTTTCTAACAACTTGGAGGCCCTGAATAGGGGTGGTGGACCTACTTCAGGAACAGCAGAATGGACGAAGTGACTGACATAACCTTTGGTTCCATCATGATGGGCAGCTATGTCAAACAATGGCACGTAGCATTACAGCCAGCCTCATCAGACCACATGTATATTAAATTCAAAGTTGAAATGGAATCAGACAGATCACGGCTTATAGGTATCCCAGGAAAACAGACTGGGAGACATATAGGAGGAACCTTGACTTAAGCTTATCAGAAATTAAAACCTCAATAAGGAATCCAGTAGAGTTTGAGGAAGTAGCAGAGGCTGTCAACTCTGCCATAGTGACCTCATACCAGCACAACTGCACAATCACCAAGAAGTGCACAAATAGGAGTGTGCCTTGATGGAACAATAACTTGGAAATGCGAAGAAAACAGGTACGAAGACTGTTTAACCTTGCAATACATAAAGGACAATGGGCAAAATATTGTGAGGCCCTTGTCAACTACAACCTGCAATTAGACAAGCAAAGGAGGCATCCTGGAAGGCTTTCTGTTGGGAAATGGAGGGCACGGCAGCTCAAGCCAAACTTCAAAATCCTCACTAGAGTACCAACTAATCCAGGAGGTACAATGAGGAAGGAGGATGGGCAATATACGAAGATACCACATGAGATGCCGGAACTGCTCCTCAAGACTCACTTTCCTCAATATGCTCTGGTAGATAACGTAGACCAGAATGCAATCCCTCAGAGGCAATGGTTCTCAGGCACTGAAAGAGAGGACTGGGAATCGGCCAAGGAGTGTGTCGACTTCAGTACAATCCAATGGGCAGTGGGAACATTCCAACTGTTCAAGTCACCTGGCCCAGACAGAATATTCCCAGCTCTCCGGCAACAGGCAGAAGAGAATTTCATAAGAGTCCTATGTGGGTTATTCAGGGTTAGCCTAGCAGCAGGAATCATTCCCAATACCTGGAGGGCAGTGAAGGTTGTTTTTATTCCAAAGCCAGGGAGAATTGATCATACCAAGGCCAAGGATATGAGACCAATCAATCTGTCCTCCTTCATTCTTAAAACATTGGAAAAACCGGTTAATGGACATGTTGTGGACAGTAGGCTAACTAGGGCTTCTCTACATTCAAACCAACATGCATATCAACCAGGTAAATCATGTGAGACAGCTCTCCATCAACTCTTTGGGAGTGTGGAGAAAGCACTTCACTTTCAAAAAATAGCCCTCTGCATCTTCCTGGGCATTGGAGGGGCCTTTAGTGACACAACCTTCAATTCCATGGTTAGGGCAGCAGAGGAGCATGACCTAGGGACCACTATATTTAGGTGGACTAGGGCCATGCTTAGAGGATTAGATTAGATTAGATTAGATTAATATAGATCATGAATACGACACTTCGTAATGATGTGGAACGTGTCGGTTAATAAAAGATGTCTGTACAAGATATTACATTACACAAAATATTGCATGACACTAATGTTTTTTTTCTCCCCCCCCCCCCCCTTAATTTATATCTAAAAATTCAGCCAGTGAGTAGAAGGAGTTGTCATCTAGAAATTCTTTTAACTTATTTTTAAATGTTAGTTGGCTATCTGCCAGGCTTTTGATGCTGTTTGGTAGGTGACCAATACTTTTGTGGCAGCATAATTTACCCCTTTCTGTGCCAAAGTCAGATTTAACCCTGCATAGTGAAGATCATCCTTTCTCCTGGTGTTATAGCTATGCACACTGCTATTACTTTTGAACTGGGCTGAATTATTAACAACAAATTTCATAAGTGAATATATATACTGTGAGGTTACTGTGAGGATCCCTAGATCCTTAAATAGATGTCTGCAGGATGATCGTGAGTGGGCTCCAGCAATTATTCTGATTACACGTTTTTGAGCAATGAATACTTTTCTACTCAGCGATGAATTACCCCAGAATAAGATGCCATACGAAAGCAGTGAATGAAAGTAGGCATAGTAAGCTAATTTACTGGGATTATTATCACCAAAATTTGCAATAACCCTAATATCATACGTAGCTGAACTCAGACGTTTCAGCAGACCATCAATGTGTTGCTTCCAGTTTAACCTCTCATCAATGGACACACCTAAAATTTTGAAAATTCTACCTTAGCTACAGACTTCTGTTCAAAGTCTATATTTAGTACTGGAGTTGTGCCATTTACTGTACGGAACTGTATATACTGTGTTTTATCAAAATTTAAAGAGAGTCCGTTTGCTGGGAACCACTGAATAATTTTGTGAAAAACATCATTTACAATTACATCACTTAGTTCTTGGTTTTTGGATGTTATTACTATACTTGTATCATCAGCAAAAAGAACTAACTTTGCATCTTCATCAATGTGGAATGGTAAGTCATTAATGTACATCAAGAACAGTAAAGGACCTTAGACCGAACCCTATGGGACCTCGTACTTGATAGTCCCCCAGTTTGAGGAATCAGCTGTTGTTTTAACATTACATGAACCACTTATTTCAACTTTCTGCATTCTTTCAGTTAAGTATGAATTAAACCATTTGTGCACTGCCCCCCTCAAACCATAATGATTTAGCTTATCTAAAAGAATTCCATGATTTACACAATCAAAGGCCTTTGAGAGATCACAAAAAATACCAATGGGTGATGTCCGGTTATTCAGAGCATTTAATATTTGATCAGTGAAAGCGTATATAGCATTTTCTGTTGAAAAGCCTTTCTGAAAACAGAACTGACATTTTGTTAGTACTTTATTTTCACAAATATGGGAGGCTACTCTTGAATACATTACTTTCTCAAAAATTTTTGATAGAGCTGTCAGAAGAGAGATTGGGCGGTAGTTATTCACATCCGACGTATCCCCCTTTTTATGCAATGGTTTTACAATGGCATATTTCAGTCTATCGGGGAAAACACCCTGGTCCAAAGAGCTATTACATACGTGGCTGAGAATCCTACTTATCTGTGGGGAACAAGCTTTAAGTACCTTGCTGGAAATGCCATCAATTCCGTAAGAGCTTTTACTTCTCAGTGAGTTTATTATTTTACTGATTTCAGAGGGATAGGTTGGTGGAATTACAGTTGTTTCAAACTGCACAGGTATGGCCTCTTCTATTAGTAGCCTGGCCTCTTCTAGTGAAGATCTAGATCCTATTTTCTCCACAACATTTAAAAAATGATTATTGAAAATATTTTCAATTTCTGATTGTTTGTTAGTACACTTGTCATTCAGTTTTATGGCACTAAAGTCTTCCTGTGCTCTTGGTTGCCCTGTTTCCCTTTCAATAATATTCCAAATTGCTTTAATTTTATTGTCAGAGTTACTGATCTCAGACATGATACACATGCCTCTGGACTTTTTAATAACTTTTCTTAGTACCGCACAATAGTTTTTATAATATTGAACAATTTCGGGGTCAGTACTCCCTCTTGCTGTTAGATACAGTTCTCTTTTACGGTTGCAAGATATTCTTATTCCTTTAGTTAGCCACGGTTTTTTATGTGCTTTCTTGGAATTATGTTTAACTATTTTCTTGGGAAAACAATTTTCAAATACCCTTAAAAATGTATCGTGAAATAAGTTATATTTCAAGTTTGCATCAGGTTCCTTATACACTTCATCCCAGTCTAGTTGCTGTAGGCTTTCCCTAAAGTTTGCAATATTTATATTGTTAATTGAATGCACTGCTTTGAAAGTCTGATTTGATATACTGCATGGAGGAAGGATGGTAGAGGCCACCATGATGAATGAGAAGATGGTAATTAACACCACTAGAGGTTGGCCACAAGGAGGAGTTTTGTCCTCTTTATTGTGGAATCTAGTGATGAACAGACTAGTTGAGGAACTAAATTCCAGTCAATTCTTTTATACAGGTCACACCTGAAGTTACTTGTCATAGTAATACTTCACAAATTTGACATAGTTAGAAATATGGCACAAGGTACATTGGACATTGTGCAAAGCTGATGCATTAAACAGGGTGTAAGGGTTAATCCTAAGATGACTGTTGTGGTACCATTCACGAAGAAGCATATCAAACACTCAAGTTGGAATCCATAGCTCTTCAATGAAACTCTACCTGTGAAAGGGATAGTGAAATATCTAGGGGTAACCTCAGATGAGAAACTAACATGGACCACTCACATCAAGGGCATCTGCTCCAAGGCAAAAGGTACACTAGTGAGTACTAGAAGGGCTTGTGGCAAAAACTGGGGTCTAAGCCCCAGAGGTATGCACTGGATATACACCATGATGGTTAGACCTAGGATCTCATACAGGGCCGTAGTGTGGTGGGAGAAGGTAGAACAGCAGGTTGCAGCTAAGGAGCTTGCTAAGGTGCAAAGACTGGCCTGCTTAGCCATAACAGGTGGAGTTAGCAGCAGACCAAGCACTGGGATGGAAGCCATGCTGGAAATGCCTCCACTACATCTTTGGGTCAAGATAAAGGGAGCAGCTGGTGTATACAGGCTCAAAATGGGTAAAAACCTGATCTCATTGGGACATCCAGAATCACACACTAAAATAGTGAGTGAGGTAAATATAGGAATGGCTGGGGAAATGCCAGCCAACTATATAATAACTCCCAACCGCTTCAACAAGCCATGCAATATAATAATTGGAAGCAGGGAGCAGTGGTAAAAAAACAGTTTGAAACCACACGGGAGACATGTCTGGATTACTGACGGGTCGAAACCAGATCAAGGTGCTAGAGCTGGGATGTACGGGGTTCAGCCAAGACTGGAGGGCTTCACCTCTCAAGAAAAACTGGCCTCGGTATTCCAAGCTAAAATTACTGCAATCAGGGTGTGTGTGGAGAAGAATATGCGTAGGTGCTACAAGGACCATAGCATCTACATCTATTCAGACAGCCAGGCAGCCCTGAAATCATTGGCAGCTCCTGCAACAAGATCTAAGTTTGTTGCAAAATGTTACAGGGCTCTGGTGGGGTTAGGGGGAAGCAATAGGGTAAACCTAGTGTGGGTCCTTGGCCACTCAGGGATCGGTGGCAATGAACAAGCTGACAGGTTGGCTAGGATGGGGGCAAAGACTCCATTCATTGGACCGGAACCTGTCCTGACAATCACCAAGGCTATGATCAAACTAGAACTACGGAACTGGCTTAGAAGACATCACATAGAATACTGGACCAAGGTCTATAAACAAAAACATGGTAAGGTAATGATGCCAAACCCATGTTTTAAAAGAAGCTCTGTAATCCGGGGCTTGAACAGGAAAGAGATTAAACTCAAGGTTGGACTGATTACTGGCCATGGGAATTTCAAAAAACACCTACATATAATGGGTATAATGGAAGATGACCCTAAATGTAGGATCTGTAATGAGAGTGAAGAAACTGCACCATACCTAATCTTCGAATGCACGGCATTGGAGAGCAAGAGACACAGAATTTTCGTGACAACTAGACCTAAAAAAATTATGTCTGACAAAGAACTGGTAAAGGGAGCAATACCGCACAATAAACTCAGTTTCAGTGCAGGTGGTGGCGGGTTAGACTAAATCTGTTTTAGCTTCCCTGTCAACATCAAATCAAATAGTCCTATCTAGTATGAGTCCCAAACACTTGAGCAATATTCTAGAATTGCTTGCACAAGTGATCTGCAAGTCAATTTCCTTTGTAGACACATTGCATTTCACCAGTATTCTGTCAATAAACCAAAGTCTGCCACCTGCTTTATCTACGACTGAAAGTACGAGATCATTTCATTTCATATTCTTGCAAGGTTTTACACCTAGGCATTTGTTTGAGTTGGTCAAGTCCAAAAGTGACTCTCTGATATTATAGGCACTGGATCCTGTGTGTTTTCGTTTTGTGAAGTGCAATATTTTACATTTCTGGACATTTAGATCTCTGCATAACTTTGAAATCTTATCAAGACTGAATATTATCTGACTGAATATTTGTGGAACCTCTTTCAGATAGTACTTCATTATAGATAATTGCATCATCTGCAAAAGCCTTAGTTTACTATTAATATTGTCTGCAAGGTCATTAATATACAATATGAACAGCAAGGGTCCCAACACACTTCCCTGGGGCACACCTTAAGTTACTTCTACATCTGATGATGACTCTACATCCAAGACAACATGCTGTGTCCTTCCAACCAAAACGTCTTCACTCCAGTGACAAATTTCACTTGATTCCTCATTTGATCGTACTTTTGACAATTAGCGTACCGTAGGTTTGGACTGAGTCAAATGCTTTTAGGAAATACAGCACCTACCTGATTGCATTGATCCAAAGTTTTCAGTACCGTATGTCATGTGAGAAAAGTGCAAATAGGTTTCAGTTAATCAATACTATCGAAATCTATGCTTGTTGGCATTGAGAACGTCATTCTGTTTTTTATTTTTATTTTTTGAGTGTCTTATTAATAATACCATCACTGTCAGCTCCATTTTTAAGTTTTACGGTTGCTTAGACATGTTACAAATGCTAATACTGTATTCATCAGTGACTTCTGCTGGAAGTAGGCCTAACTATCTGGCACCTTGCTGTGCATATGCCAGAATCACTGCCATGTTGTCCATGCAATTTATGCATCTCGGAAATACACTGCACGTTATACGAAGTTAAAATAATCTTGTAATTAAAAGCTAAAGCTACAAATTAATCTAATGTGATCAGGAAGTTCGTTTTAATCGCTTTTCTTTTAAATGTTTTGTTACTTTTGGGGGTCGTTCCGTGAAATAACATTTTGTTACTTAAAAAATTAAAAACAAAATAAAGCTCACATGACCACGAACAAGTACCGTCAAAATATTTACGCATAGCAACACAGCATTGTTGACAGCTGCCTCTATTCGTTTCACCCTAGTCGTTGACGGGAAAATACATACGTTTCGTTCTGTGCTTCATACAGAGAGATTCAACAAATTGTCATTTAACATTCTTTATACGTAGATCAAGCACCGCTAAATTACCACGCAGGCCACTGAGTTCCATAACACACGTGCACATTAAAATCTAATAATGAAAGAAAAACCAACAATACTATCATCAACGCACATTTTTGTAAACGGCACGATAACCCTCGATTCGGGACAACAAGTTTCTTGCAAGATAAGAGACAATAATCAAATAACAGCAGACACGTAAATAGAAGGAATGCAGCATTGTTGCATGCGAAAGATAATACATAACACGTCAAAGTTCCCAATAACGCTGCAGAAGAGGAAACCATTCTGGATGTGTTAAAAATACAAATATTTTTCTTGAAATTCAGAATCGTCAAGAGTCATCACTTAGATATGCCGCTACCATTATTTTAACGGTTCCGTTCATTGGATGCTCCAGATGGCATCATTTCTGGTTAAATGTTACCAATTTTCTCGAGAAATTGTACAACTACTCGGAAGGGCCTTAGTTGATATCTGCTTGTCAGTTTTTATTTAATTTCCATATGGCTTCCCTAAAACATCACAGAATAAAAGGAGCCCATTTATTCTCTAAAACCGAAGAGTAATTCCTATCCACTTCCATTATCAAACTGTGCTATATCTCCATCTCTTATGACATCGTCGGCGACAATTCTGTACACAAACAAGAACAGAGCTTTTCCCGGCCCTAAATAAGGAAAACCAGCACATTGGCAGAAACAGGACACTGACCACACGTTGTTCACAAGCAAATCGTAATTTTGTCGAGTGAAAAAGACAACTAAACATTAGGTACCATATCCATTATAATGTTACGAAAAAGAAAATTGTTTTAACTGCTGGAACTTGCAGCATACTGCAAGTTAGCCGATTTCAGAAACAGGTAACAGATGAAAAAAGCCCTATTCTAACAGCCACCACAGAGAGGGAGGAACCATGCTGATGTCAAGCTTCACCTGCTCTCTCACAGGTGGCAACATATACTGCGTTTCAAGCGGAAGGATAAGTTATGAACGGAGGTAAAAATCTCTCAAACTTTGGTCGTAAACGAAACTGAAATCATCAGACATATTGACATGCTTAATAAAGATGTTGACTGCAACCGTTACGTGCAGTTATCGCAAGGAAAGGAAACAGTACGAAATACAGTGAAATACAACTATGGAGCACATAAGTTACCTCGCACAGTATAATCTATCCTCTGTTCATCATAGGAATAAACCTGATGTAAACATGACACCATGCATTCTTTCGCGTTTGCTTAAATCTCATTGGATTTTGTTTCACGACGAGCGGAAGCCAAGCAGTGTCCAGTACAGTCAAGAACGATCATAAATATGCGTTTTTTGTTGTGTTACACGCACATAGACTCAGCGATAATGCAAGACAATAGCTTTACCGGCGCAATTAACTTGGACAGCACTGGTCAGCTAGCTGGTCTAACTAACCTGCAATGATGTGAGCAGTTGCAGTTCAGTCGCAAAATGAGACAAGCAGAAAATAAAACAGCATGGAGTGTCATTTAATTTTTAAAGAGAATGAAATAATATTCGGCAAAACTATAGCACTACCGCACACTTCTTAGGTGACCAGACGGAAAGCTCTCGTTCTCATCTGGCACAGTATTCTAATTACTAATAAGAGTGATGAAAATTCGTAGCTCAAACACACGGTAATTTTTCTGAGCGAGCTATGTGTGGTGCAAAAGCATACTACTGTACATGGATTTCACTGTATTGTTGAATAATGAAGACACAGAAGGTATTAATTACAGTCAGTCGTCTGGTACTCTTTGCCAGAATCTGAGAAATACATTTCAGTTCTGGAACTTTCATCTGAGACATTGATAACGAGTCGAGCACCAATGGAATCCAAGAAGCCACAGGTGGCGCATTTTCTCCTCTTCTTTTATGTCATGCCGTTTTGTATCCCATGTGAACAAGCTGCGTACGTTAGTTCCATTACGCCTGGCAACTTAACAGTCTTGTTATTTCGTGCGAAGACTCCCTTAACTTGGCTCCAGATCAGTTCTGTTGGGTTCATATTGTTATGTTACAGCGGCAAATATAAAAATGCGGCATTTGCGCAGTGTGCTCGATGCTGTGAAAATGATTGTTTTCATGTTTCTACGACACTTAATCACTCTAGTTCGTCTGAAACTACATCTGTGGTAAAAAGCAATAGACATAGTTCAAACGAAGAACATTTGGTTTTACATATTCATCCTAAAAATTAAACTTTAGTTATAAAATAACTTTTCTTAATTTAAGCACAATCTTTCATAAAATATCGATAACTAAGAATCTATATTTGAAATGGAAACAGGAATTTCGCATGCAATATGTAATTAGAAACTAGAAGACGTCCATTATTCATAAAAAATGTTGGTGAGTCTTACAATTACGAGATGTAGGCATTTCAGATTGAACGAAAAAAAGATAAATAAGGCGAGGCTTGAACCAGCAATCCAAGAACTGCAACAGATTATCAGTCTACTACACCACCGATTCCATAATACATTCGATATATATTTATCCCCCCCATGAACCTTGCCGCTGGTGGGGAGGCTTGCGTTCCTCAGCGATATAGATGGCCGTACCGTAGGTGCAACCACAACGGAGGGGTATCTGTTGAGAGGCCAGACCAACGTGTGGCAGGAAGAGGGGCAGCAGCCTTTTCAGTAGTTGCAGGGGCAACAGTCTGGATGATTGACTGATCTGGCCTTGTAACACTAACCAAAACGGCCTTGCTGTGCTGGTACTGCAAATGACGGAAAGCAAGGGGAAACTACAGCCGTAATTTATCTCGAGGGCATTCAGCTTTATGTATGGTTAAATGATGATGGTGTCCTCTTGGGTAAAATATTCTGGAGGTAAAATAGCCGCCCATTCGGATTTCTTGGCGGGGACAACTCAGGAGGACGTTGTTATCAGGAGAAAGAAAATTGGCGTTCTACAGATTGGAGCATGGAATGTCAGATCCCTTAATCAAGCAGGTAGGTTAGAAAATTTAAAAAGGGAAATGGGTAGGTTAAAGTAAGATATAGTGGGAATCAGTAAGTTCGGTGGCAGGAGGAACAAGACTTTTACTCAGGTGAATACGGGGTTACAAATACAAAATCAAATAGGGGTAATGCAGGAGTAGGTTTAATAATGTCTAAAAAAGTAGGAGTGCAGGTAAGCTACTACAAACAGCATAGTGAACTAATTATTGTGGCCAAGATAGACACAATGCCTACGCCTACTACAGTAGTACAAGTTTATATTCCAACTAGCTCTGCAGATGATGAAGAAATTGATGAAATGTATGATGAGATAAAAAAAGTTATTCAGATAGTGAAGGGAGACGAAAATTTAATAGTCATGGGTGACTGGAATTCAATAGTAGGAAAAGGAAGAGAAGTAAACGTAGTAGGTGAATATGGATTGAGGGTAAGAAATGAAAGAGGAAGCCGCCTGGTAGAATTTTGCACAGGGCATAACTTAATCATAGCTAACACTTTGTTCAAGAATCATGAAAGAAGGTTGTATACGTGGAAGAAGCCTGGAGATACTAGAAGGTATCAGATAGATTATATAATGGTAAGACAGAGATTTAGGAACCAGGTTTTAAATTGTAAGACATTTCCAGGGGCAGATTTGGAATCTGACCACAATCCATTGGTTATGCACTGTAGATTAAAACTGAAGAAACTGCAAAAAGGTGAGAATTTAAGGAGATGGGACCTGGATAAACTGACTAAACCAGAGGTTGTACAGAGTTTCAGGGAGAGCATAAGGGAACAACTGACAGGAATGGGGGAAAGAAATACAGTAGAAGAAGAGTGGGTAGCTTTGAGGGATGAAGTAGTGAAGGCAGCAGAGGATCAAGTAGGTAAAAAGACGAGGGCTAGTAGAAATCCTTGGGTAACAGAAGAAATCTTGGATTTAATCGATGAAAGGAGAAAATATAAAAATGCAGTAAATGTAGCAGGCAAAAAGGAATACAAACGTCTCAAAAATGAGATTGACAGGAAGTGCAAAATGGCTAGGCAGGGACGGCTAGAGGACAAATGTAAGGATGCAGAGACTTATCCCACTAGGGGTAAGATAGATACTGCCTACAGGAAAATTAAAGACCTGTGGAGAAAAGAGAACCACTTGTATGAATATCAAGAGCTCAGATGGAAACCCAGTTCTAAGCAAAGAAGGGAAAGCAGAAAGGTGGAAGGAGTATATAGAGCGTCTATACAAGGGCGGTGTACTTAAGGACAGTATTATGGATATGGAAGAGGATGTAGATGAAGATGAAATGGGAGATATGATACTGCATGAAGAGTTTGACACAGCACTGAAAGACCTAAGTCGAAACAAGGCCCCGGGAGTAGACAACATTCCATTAGAGCTACTCACAGCCTTAGGAGAGCCAGTCCTGACAAAACTCTACCATCTGGTTAGCAAGATGTATGAGATAGGCGAAATACCCTCAGACTTCAAGAAGAATACAATAATTCCAATCCCAAAGAAAGCAGGTGTTGACAGATGTGAAAATTACCGAACTATCAGTTTAATAAGTCACAGCTGCAAAATACTAACACAAATTCTTTACAGAAGAATGGAAAAACTGGTAGAAGCTGACCTCGGGGAAGATCAGTTTGGATTACACAGAAATATTGGAACACATGAGGCAATACTGACCCTACAACTTATCTTAGAAGACAGATTAAGGAAAGGTAAACCTATGTTTCTAGCATTTGTAGACTTAGAGAAAGCTTTTGACAATGTTGACTGGAATACTCTCTTTCAAATTCTGAAGGTGGCAGGGGTAAAATACAGGGAGTGAAAGGCTATTTATAATTTGTACAGAAACCAGATGGTGGTTATAAGGGTCGAGGGACATGAAAGGAAAGCAGTGGTTGAGGAAGGGAGTGAGACAGGGTTGTAGCCTCTCTCTGATGTTATTCAATCCATATATTGAGCAAGCAGTAAAGAAAACAAAAGAAAAATTCAGAGTAGGTACTAAAATCCATGGAGAAGAAATAAAAACTTTGAGATTCACTGATGACATTGTAATTCTGTCAGAGACAGCAAAGGACTTGGAAGAGCAGTTGAACGGAATGCACAGTGTGTTGAAAGGAGGATATAAGATGAACATCAACAAAAGAAAAATGAGGATAATGGAAGGTAGCCGAATTGAGTCTGGTGATGCTGAGGGAATTGGATTAGGAAATGAGTTACTTAAAGTAGTAAAGGAGTTTTGCTATTTGGGGAGCAAAATAACTGATGATGGTCGAAGTAAAGAGGATATAAAATGTAGACTGGCAATGGCAAGGAAAGTGTTTCTGAAGAAGAGAAATTTGTTACCATCGAGTAGAGGTTTAAGTGTCAGGAAGTAGTTTCTGAAAATATTTGCATGGAGTGTAGCCATGTATGTAAGTGAAACATGGATGATAACCAGTTTGGACAAGAAGAGAATAGAAGCTTTCGAAATGTGGTGCTACAGAAGAATGCTGAAGATTAGATGGGTAGATCACATAACTAATGAGGAGGTATTTAATAGAATTGGGGAGAAATGGAGTTTGTGGCACAACTTGACTAGAAGAAAGGATCGGTTGGTAGGACATGTTCTGAGGCATCAAGGGATCACCAATTTAGTATTGGAGGGCAGTGTGGAGGGTAAAAATCGTAGAGGGAGACCAAGAGATGAATACATTAAGCAGATTCAGAAGGATGTAGGTTGCAGTAGGTACCAAGAGATGAAAAAGCTTGCACAGGATAGAGTAGCATGGAGAGCTACATCAAAACAGTCTCAGGACTGAAGACCACAACAACAACGTGTATTTGTATCTCAAATGTATCAAATACAGTCTCTCAGCAAACTTCAAAGTCGTTTTTTTCTGCAAATTTATGAAAAACATTAAGACCAACCTATTTCTCAGCACTTTTAACTGTGTTCCACCCGCGGGTTTCACTATGGAGCAGGAAGTAGCCTCAGTCATATTCATTCTGTGTATTAACAGCATGACAATCAGAGCTCAACACTACAGAAACTGTGACAGTACACAACTTTTCAAATAAAACCTACATAGCTAAAGCATGATTAAGGAAAACATTGTGGTCATTAATATGTTAGCATATTTTAAAGTTTCGTTTGATGTCATTTAGTAATAAGACATCTAATATGTAAGTATGACCTACTTCCAAGAGCGTAACAACACCAGTGTACGTGTGCTACATCTTCTGACCGATCTTCGCATTTGTGTTTGTTTCCATCTGGTTTATTCATATGATAACGTGTGCTGCAATCAAAAACAAATGACTATCGGCCAAAGCCTCCCGACTGTTTCGGACCTGTAGGGAATAGGGAACAGTGTTGTCAGATCTACTGTTTCTTCAGGAGATTTCCTGCTTTTTTTTTAAAAAAAAAAAAAAAAAAAAAAAAAAAAAAGACTAAGGTAAGTCTTTCCGCTCCCGGGATTGGAATGACTCCTTACCCTCTCCCTTAAAACCCACATCCTTTCATCTTTCCCTCTCCTTCTCCCTTTCCTGATGAAGCAACCGTTGGTTGCGAAAGCTTGAATTTTGTGTGTATGTTTGTGTTTGTTTGTGTGTCTATCAACATGCCAGCGCTTTCGTTTGGTAATTCACATCATCTGCTTATTTCAACTTTCTGCACTCTTCCAGTTAGGTATGATTTAAACCATTTGAGCACTGTCCCATTCATACCACAGTACTTGAGCTTATCTACACAATCAAAAGCCTTTGATAGATCACAAAAAATCCCAACGGGTGACTTCTGGTTACTCAGAGCATTTAATATTTCATGAGTGAAAGTATATATAGCATTTTCTGTTGAAAAATGCTTCTGGAAACCAAACTGGAATTTTGTTAAAACTTTATTTTTACAAAGGTGTGAAGCTACTCTACAATACATTACTTTTTCAAGAATTTTGGATAAGGCAGTCAGAAGTTAGATTGGGGGGTAGTTGTTGACATCAGATGTATCCCCTTTTTTATGCAGTGGTTTAACAATGGCATGCTTCAGTCTATCTGAGAAAATACCCTGCTTCAGAGAACTATTACATATGTGGCTAAGAATCCCACTTATTTCTTGGGAACAAGCTCTTATTATCCTGCTGGAAATGCCATCAATTCCATGTGAGCTTTTATTCTTGGGAGAGTTTATTATCTTCGTAATTTCAGAAGAAGAGGTGGGTGGAATTTCAATTGTATCAAATGGTGTGGGTAAGGCCTCTTCCAGTAACTGCTTTACTTCTTCTAATGAACATTTAGATCCTATTTTCTCTACAGCATTTAAAAAATGATTATTCAAAATGTTTTCGACTTCTGGCTTGTTGTTTATCACGTTTCCATTCACTTTGAAGGTGAAGCCGTCATCCTGTACTTTTGGTTGCCCCGCCTCCCTTGTAATAATATTCCAAATTGATTTGATTTTGTTATCAGAGATATTAATCTCAGACATGATGCACATGCTTCTGGACTTTTTAATAACCTTTCTTAATGAGGAGTGGGGAGGCGGGTGTTTGATACTTAAACTGTTAGCAGCATTTATCTGCAAAGGCATTGGTGAGTTATGACAGGTTTTGCCGAGGCAGGATGCCCTCTCCCTGAATAATTGAGTGTCATTTGTGCTAGCTACTTGGTTGGAGGTGATTACACATACATGATGCAAACTTCTCTACCACACTTGGAGGGGTGGTCTTGTGTAGTATTAGATAGACATGTGGATCTGTCCCATTTTCAACCTGGTGGTCCAGAATTTATAAGGAGTTCCATACCATACAGGAATTATCCAGCAAAAACTGGAGGGAGGGCAGTACGTATTTGCACCAGTCTTTGATATTTCCACCTACATGTTGTGATCTGTTTGCCATTATTACCGTGGGTGGGAGCAACAATGTTTTATATATATATATATATATATATATATATATATATATATATATATATATATATATATATATATATATGATGATGTGACTTACCGAACGAAAGTGCTGGCAGGTTGATAGACACACAAACAAACTCAAACACACACACAAAATTCAAGCTTTCGCAACAAACTGTTGCCTCATCAGGAAAGAGGGAAAGACGAGAGGATGTGGGTTTTAAGGGAGAGGGTAAGGAGTCATTCCAATCCCGGGAGCAGAAAGACTTACCTTAGGGGGAAAAAAGAACGGGTATACACTCGCACACACACACACATATCCATCCACACATACAGACACAAGTAGACATATTTAAAGACAAAGAGTTTGGGCAGAGATGTTAGTCGAGGCGGAAGTGCAGAGGCAAAGATGTTGTTGAATGACAGGTGAGGTATGAGTGGCGGCAACTTGAAATTAGCGGAGATTGAGGCCTGGTGGGTAACGGGAAGAGAGGATATATTGAAGAGCAAGTTCCCATCTCCGGAGTTCGGATAGGTTGGTGTTAGTGGGAAGTATCCAGATAACCCAGACGGTGTAACACTGTGCCAAGATGTGCTAGCCGTGCACCAAGGCATGTTTAGCCACAGGGTGATCCTCATTCCCAACAAACACTGTCTGCCTGAGTCCATTCATGCGAATGGACAGTTTGTTGCTGGTCATTCCCACATAGAATGCATCACGTGGGTGCTTTCACACGTGGCTCTGCCATTGATCGTGTACACCTTCCGGGTTACAGGACTGGAGTAGGTGGTGGTGGGAGGGTGCATGGGACAGGTCTATATATATATATATATAGACACACACGGTGTTTGGGGAGGCAAGGTCAATATTTTAAACAGTGATAGTGTAAGTAATCCTGAACAAAAAATGTTGTATAACCATAGGACCGGAAATGCTTCATTAGAGTGGTATGGGTATTGAAAGGAATTATAATTCAGCAAAATTGATGCGTACAATGTGAACATATACGCAATACAACTGGACCATAATGTGATTTTCTTGCAAACAATGCACGGGTACGTGACATGTTTACACTATGCAACCTACCACATATTATGGTCATGTGACATACGTAGTACAGTCATCCATTGTTTGCGCAGTTGTGTTGTGTATGCCACATTGTGTAGTGTACCGGCGACAGATCGGTTAGCTGTGTAGTGTATGGTGTTAACTGTGTTCATACAAGCACTGCTAACAATGCCACACATCTACAGTAATCAGGAATATGCAGATATGGTGTATGTTTATGGCTTCTGCAACAGTAGTGCTACCACTGCAAGAGAAGAATACCACAGGCACTTTGTGACTCGATGATTACATGATCATAGGGTGTTTACCAAAGTGTTTATTACTTTGTGTGCGACAGGCTCTCTTCCAAGTAGACATTTTTCATCCGAGCATGCACATCAACAAACTTTGCAAGAACAGGAATAAATTATCACAAGTGTTGGGTGAAGTCCCAGTACAAGCATATGAAGAATGTCCCTGCATATGAATGTCCCACAGACACGTGTATGGGAAATATTAAATGCAGAAAACACCCATTTCATGTACAATGTGTCCAAAATCTCCATGTTGACAACAATGCCCAATGACTTCAATTCTGTCACTGGTTAATTTAGAATAGTCATTTGCTTCCATACATACTATTCATTGATGAAGCCCAGTTTTCATGACATGGAATAAACCACACATGCAATAATCATCTATGGTCATGGGAAAATACACAAGCTTCAGTTGATAGCAATTTCCAAGTTTGTTTTGCCATAAATGTTTGGTGCGGCAGGATCGGTAACTTTTTGATAGGTCCATTCATTATCAATCAGCAATTGATGGGAGAGAGGTACCTGCATTTTATGGAAGACGTTCCTTTAACTAAGTGAACTGGAATGTACTTTCCATATGACAGTGCCCCTCCACATGTTACCTCACATGTGAGGGACCATCTCAACTGCACCTACCCTAATCACTGCATTGGCCTCCAAGATCACCTGAGCTTACACCTTTAGATTTCTGTGTATGGGTTTGGATGAAATCAGAGATGCACAAAGTGAAGATAAATACACGAGATGAATTGCTTTGTCGCATCATGGACGTTGCTCAATTGATTAGGAACCAACCACAGGCAACTGAACAAGCAACACAACATGTTATCATTAGAGCACAAAAGTGCATTGATGTTCGTGGTGGGATATTCGAATCTGTTCTGTGAACTGTACAACATCTGTACGATATGTGTTAAAGCTGTTTGTAAAAGATGTTGTATGTCTTTTTCAACTGAATACATGTATCATGCATGTTGTAATGCATTATGTATTAAAATGCAAACTAAATAAACATTATGTAAAAATGTGTAACATAACTGTACTTCTCTGTAACATTGTTTTCAAGAAAATCACGTTAAGGTCCAGTTTTATTGCTTGTACGTTCATGTTGTACACATCAGTTTTGCAGAATTAAAGTTCCTTTCAATATCCATACCTCCCTAACGAAGCATTTGCGGACCTATGTCCATATAACTTTTTTTTTCAGCATTACTGATACTATCACTGTGTAAAATATTGACCTATCCTCCCCAAACACCCTATGTGTGTACACTTTCGATTCTTGTATTGGCAGGTCGACAGACACACAAACAAACACAAACATACACACAAAATTCAAGCTTTCGCAACAAACTGTTGCATCAGGAAAGAGGGAAGGAGAGGGAAAGACGAAAGGATGTGGGTTTTAAGGGAGAGGGTAAGGAGTCATTCCAATCCCGGGAGCGGAAAGACTTACCTTAGGGGGGAAAAAGGACGGGTATACACTCGCACACACACACATATCCATCCACACATATACAGACACAAGCAGACCAACCATATAACCATACGTATATATATATATATATATATATATATATATATATATATATAAAGAGAGAGAGAAAGAGAGACAATACCATGATACCATGTATACTTTCAATTCTTGTATAGGTGAACATTATATCAGCTGTTTAACTAAATGAATTTAAAATGATTTTGTATACAATGTATTATATTCCAGACTAAAACGTATAAAAAGAAATTAATTTGTTACAGTTGATATGTGCAGCTAAAATTACTCATCTTTTAGAAATATTTGAAACTACAAAATATTGGAATATTGTGAGTACTGCAGAATGTAAGTAATAGTAAGCATGCCCCTGATAGAAACACATGCGTTTTTTAGTTTTGTCAATAACAATGTAATTGTTGTTATGAAAATGGAGATTGTAAAGTCAGTGTGATATAGAAGAATGGGATACAATAAAAGAAAGTCATGGCAACAGAAAGTATTTTATCAATTATTCAGATCAGCTGGGACCCACAAAATCAAAATTTCAGCCTCAAGAACGTACCTCTAGATGTGAGAACTGCAGCCAACAACAAGAGAAAATGAGGATTAGTAAAAAGTTTTACTTTTGTATATCTTACGCTTCTTGAAGCTTTTGAAACTTTTGCAGAGACAGAGAAATTTAATGGTGATATGTGGGAGAGCAAATATCACCAATCCAGCTCTCACATATCATTAGAGCTCCAACAGAACCCCATATATGACAGTGTTATTGATGACAAATCACATTCCAGGCTATATCAGAACCTAATACTTCTGGGAGGAATGCTTGCAGAGTCTACCTGCACAGATGGATTTTATAAAGTTGATCATACTAGGGAAAAATGCTCCGAGACAAATAAGTAACTTGGATGATGTTTGCCATAAGGATGGGAACCATTAAAAAAAGGCATCCTGACAACTTATGTATTGTTGCATTATGATTTATGAATCACAAGATAGACTCGCACACTGTTTGCTACAGAGAAGAAAAAAGAGCTATGGTCAACCCATGTGGCCAATACCAATAATGTAATGCTGGGCTTTTTACTCATACTATCAATCAACACACTTAAAAACACTATTGTGTGTGTGTGTGTGTGTGTGTGTGTGTGTGTGTGTGTGTGTGAGTGAGTGAGAGGGGGGAGGGGAGGGGGTGAAGAGAGGAGATGAAGTGATGCTCTGTCATCCAGCAGAGTAATTTTGAACTCCATCATTACTTCAGCCAACAGCTGTTTCATCTATTTCCATGTTAAAACTATAAGCATACAGCATGTTTTATAAATCATTTTAGGTTCTGATTGTCCTTTTTTAAATAGAGTATCGAGGTAGTAGATCCTACCATTATTGAATAATCCATTAAAAGTACAGTCTCCCATGTCATGTACACATCCAACTAAAAATATACGTATTCTAACTTTAGGAGTCATGACCAGAAAAGATGTCACATCCAGTTCACCTTAGGAGTAGATACTCAGCAATTTTAATACGTCTGCTCAACAATGTCTCCTGTATGTATCAGGGAGCATAATTTATTCTATATCACAACCAACCAGACCCTCTGGAGATGCATAGTTGTTCTTTGCTTTGTCAGATTTACTCTCACGAGAACTTTCTGTACTGATTTGCTTACGACGAATAGACAGTCATCTGAATGTGCAGCACGGAATACCACCAAGATATACCATAATACTACTATCAGGACCTTGTTTTGTAAATGTTCATTAGTCCAGTTTGGTGGGGGTGGATGTGCTTCCACCCAGTCATATATACATTTTTTCCATATGTAAGTGTGCAAGTATAAATTTGCTGTATGGATAAATATATAAAAAAGTGAAAAATGTCAAAAATTCTGTGAAAAATACTATATAGTGACACAGGATATCTGCATCTATTGTAGATTGAGGTCAGAATGTGATGTAAACTCTGGATCAAAGTGTCTGGGCCGATCTTTTGGATGGTTTCCTAGAAAGCTATGAGGATGACTGTTCTATTAGAATCATTGCACAATGTGGTTCCTAATTGACTGAGATCTATGCTAAAGGTTGAGAGAGAGAGCTTGTCATAGATGTATAGGAAAAAGTATATGGATTTTTGTGCTATTTATACAGAGGAAGCGATAGACATGATATCATGGATGTACTTAGAAAAAATTTAAACCATTATACAGGTGTGGTAATCATTTGAGAGAAGCTGTAATGAGTACATGTAGGAAGAGTAGTGATACCATTTATACCGATTATGTAACACCAAACCATGACTTCTGCATGGAGGGAGACTGCCAGCAAAACAGCAATGTGATTGTGTACAACAATAAGACAGTTGGAATAGCCTGTTTAACATGGATAACTTTCTGCTGTAGAGTGAAGGTATAATAATAAATTTATGTGTCAAATCACAAGCATAGATATGAACAGAGTCATTGGTAGCAACCTTATAGATTTTATAAAGTGTCCAGACATGTGACTGTGAGGATCTTTTACATCCTCCTTGGGTAAAGAACATTGTATTAAGCTTATTAACTATTATATTAAGCTTATTAACTATGTTCTGTCTGCATACATTTTATGGAGATTCTTAACACTTACTCCGATAAAGACAGGGAAATATTACACAGAAATACTATATTACAGCAGTAGAAACATATTTCTCTCAGTCATGAACACTGTTCTCCACAATACCATCAGATAAGGATAGAGCTGAATTAGGACTGATAACCACAAACAGTCTAACCCTCAAGTCATAAGCAAAAGAGTAAATATATCGCTCAGACATAAGCCATTCTCCATTAAAGAAATTAAGCTTTTAAATGCAGTTGACGTATTGCGTGTGCAAAAAAGAAGAGTGAAAATGGAAGAGATTGAGGTGAAGAATGCAGAACAGAAGAGTTGCCAATGACACCCAGGAAGGTGTGGAGGATTTTAGCAATAGTCCTATGGTGGAGATATGATGCAGAATAAAAATCACTGAATGCTCTCACCTAGAATAACTGCAGGAAGGGACAGAGCTAATTGTTAAAGTCATAAAACATATTTTTTACAGGAATCTGTGGTATGTCCCAGCTACTGTTGTAACTAAATCATCAGGGATACAGTAATCGTATACCACTTACCAGTCCATACCTCATCACTACTGGGTGTGGTAGGTCATGCCCATCACTACTGAATCACCCATTGCCAACAACAGCACTACCTGCCATTCTGCGAGCTCCTCCACAGATTGTAAAAATATTTGAAAAACTATTGCTTTTAAACCAAGTTTCTTTTTCAATACACTGCTGGATATCCCTCATAAGTAAATTAGTGTGCTGAAGAAACAAATTATTTCCCCACTCTCAGTGTGGAAGAGATTGAATGACTGTCCGTTCATCAGACACGTTACAGCCAGGGGTCTGGTACACTCTACTGAATCACGACTGTGAGACATGATTGTTATTTACAATTTTTAAAACTATCAAAAGCATCATCTTTCACAGAGGTTTTTCCTGGTGTGTTAAGAATATGAGAAAATCTTGTGAGAGAAGTTCTGATAATGCAGAGGGAGGCCTAACTGGTGGTGGTATAGATTTCTATAGGAGGAAAAGTATCGAGTAGAGACATATCAAGTGGCTGAAAGTGTAGTGACCCTATATGACCAAAAGTGCTTCCATCTTTACCCAAATGTTGTTTTCTGTCATCATTATGAATAATCATCATCCTATGTGTACCACATGCACACAAAAGATGAAATGAGAGAGGGAAGTGGCAAATATTAAGAGAGGCTAATATGAGATCCTAAATGCATCATTCCAGCTGGCTATGGTAGATATGTATGTTGTGTGAAGAGTCTCATATGTGCCTGACAGTCAGGTCAAACAATCAGTTATGGAACTGTACCCCTATACTTTTAATTATTTAATGTGCGAAATATGCATTCCGGATTGACCTCTACAATAACAATGAAGTGTCAGATATACAAAATTACTAACGTAGACTGACATGGGAAAAACCCAACGTCATCTGGAGAATTAATGTACTGTGTGGAAGCATGTCCACTTCCAGCAAACTGCTCTGATAAAGGGTTACAAAATGTGGTCCTGACAGTACATTATGGTCTATATCTTCATAGTATTCCTTGTTGCTCATCCAGATGACTGGCTATTTGTTGTAATCAGAAAGTTCTAGTGAGAGTAAATCTGAGAATGCAAAGAGCAACTATGCATCTCTAGAGGGTCTGGCTGGTTGCGATATAGAAAAAGTATGCCTTCCTGATATGTATAGGAGACATTGTTTGTCAAGAATACCTATTAAAATTACTGTGTATGTATCTCTAAGATCATTCTGGAACTTGTCCACTGAGGATGAACTGGTTGTGATGTCTTTTCTGATTATGACTCCTAAAATTAGAATACGTAAGTGTTACATTTTTAGCTGGGTATGTACATGATGTGGCTTCAGCATCCAGAGGCTGCCGACTGATATACATGTATGAGGGAGAAGTTCGGGTCGGTTACGCCAAACAATACTCCCATTTTGTAATAGTTCATTTATTCACCTCTTTACACAAGCAAGGCTTACAAAGAACTGCCATGGCGGCACTGAACAAAGATAATGTTTAGCTTAGTTCAAAGACGATACTCAGATTGATTCTGGTGTCGACCTCATCGGCGCCATATAGCCCCCCCCCCCCCCGCAGTACACAGTACTCTTGAGAGGCCGAGGGGGGGGGGTGACTATGGTGTCGGGAAGGGTGGCCTGCTGAAGCCAGACCACGGTCAGCTCGACAGCATCGTCAGGGAGCTGTGTCGGTAAATGACATGAAGAAAGGTTCGACCACTGAACCTGGAAGTCGTTGAAGCGCACCGCGCGTCGTACTGGGCATGCTGGTCGTGTGGTGACAGGGTGGCTGGTGGGTTGCGGGTGGAATGGAGCGATGATGATGAACGGAGTGATGAAGACACGAAGCATGTCCAGGTCAACGTCGGGCGAGAGGGGAACACATTTCACCAGGTGGCAGGGAATGGTGGAAGTTGTGTCATGAGCACCAGATGAAGGGAAACACATGATGAACAGTGTGTCATCGCGTAGTATTATAGAGATGTCGTGGATTATGTCTGGGGGGACAGGCACAAACACCTCGAGCAAGGGCACGTTCAAGATGGGTGGGCATGAGAAACCTCGACAGGGCGAGGCAGGCAACGGGGGAGAGGTCAAAGGGACCGGAGAAGGGCCCGGCGGTGAGGGTGTGATCGTATGCTGAGGAGGTTGACCTGTGAACAAAGCAGTTCCAGCCACGTGGCAGGAATCCACATGGTACTGCATGGATTGCGGCGTGGCAAATCGTTGTCCTGGCGGTGGTAGGTTCTCCAACAAAGCATTTGCAGAAATCGGCATTGGTCCCGCGCTGCACGGAGATCTGTAAAAGGTAACTGCACCGTCGATGAGGGAGTGCACATGTGGAGGGAACAAAGGCGTCAGATAGCCGGAGTCATACACACTCCCAACCTCACTTATTGTTGCAGGCTCAAAAACGTCTGGCGAAATCGGCGTAATTGTCGAGTGAGAGGCATCGTGTACATCACCCGCAACACGATGCATGTCAAACACAAAATCCAGCGTTAGGCGTTGGGCCGAAGTCATTGTTCGAATGCGCGGAGGCCACGGACACAGTAAAATGGTGAAAACGGAAGACGTTACAACTCGGGGTCACCAGTGAGGGAGAAGTTCAGGTCGGTTACACCAAACAATACTCCCATTTTGTAATAGTTCATTTATTTACCTCTTTACACAAGCAAGGCTTACAAAGTACTGCCATGGCGGCACTGAACAAAGAT
Organism: Schistocerca nitens; assembly: GCF_023898315.1. Classification (NCBI taxonomy): domain Eukaryota; kingdom Metazoa; phylum Arthropoda; class Insecta; order Orthoptera; family Acrididae; genus Schistocerca; species Schistocerca nitens. Next base: position 372,916,848 of record NC_064614.1, on the reverse strand, counting down.
AATGTTTAGCTTAGTTCAAAGATGATACTCAGATCGATTCTGGTGTCGACCTCATCGGTGCCACATGTATATATAAGCTTTTGCTCAACAAGGCCTTGTGTGTGTGTGTGTGTGTGTGTGTGTGTGTGTGTGTTGTCTATTTTTGACGAAGGCCTTGTCGGGCAAAAGCTTATATTGTGGCAGTCTTTTTGCTGTGCCTAGCTATGACTCAGCATCTCTGTTACCTGGTGAGTGGTAACTGTCATTTTCATAATATTGTCATGGCATCATGTGCCACTCACAAAACCAGAGCTATAGAGAAGAAACTGTCTATTTTCCCTTACATTACATTGACTCAATGTTGGATTGCAATAGTGTTTTCAAGCTTATTGACTGATCCTACAAATAACAAGCCCAGCATTATATTATTGGTTTTTCCAGCAACCTTATAAACCATGTGGGCTGTTTATAGCTCCTTTTTTCCTTCTTCATAGGAAACAGTGTGTGAGTCTGCCTTGTGATACACAAACCTTACATATGTTGTCAGAATGTATTTTTTCATCTACATCTACACAGATACTTCACAAGCCACCATACAGTGTGTGGTGGAGGGTGCCCTGTAACACTACTAGTCACTTCCTTTTCTTTCAATTTGCAAATAGAGTGAGTGAAAACTGATTGTCTCTATACCTCCATATGAGCCCTAATTTCTCACATCTTTTCTTTGTGGTTTTTATGCACAGTGTATGTGGGCAGCAGTAGAATCATTCGGCAGTCAGCTTCAAATGCTGGTTCTCTAAATTTTCTCAATAGTGTTTCTCAAAGAAACATCGCCTTCCCTCCAGGGATTCCCATTTGAGCTCCCAAAGCATCTCCGTAACACTTACATGTTGTTCAAACCTACCGATAACAAATCTGGCAGCCTGCCTCTGAACTGTTTCCAAGCCTTCCTTCAATCCGACCTAGTATGGATCCCAACACTTGAGCAGTACTCAAGGATGGATTCCACCAGCATCCTACATGTGGCCTTCTTCACAGGTGAACCACTCTTTCCTAAAATTCTCGCAATAAACCACAGTTGACCAATCACCTTCCCTACCACAGTTCTCATCATATCACTTTGCAATGTTACACCCAGATATTTCAACAACTTGACTGTGTCAAGCAGGACGCTAGTAATACTGTATCCAAACATTACAGGTTTGTTCTTCCTACTGATCTGCATTAATTTACATTTTTCCACATTTAGAGCTAGATACCATTCATCACACTGACTGTAAATTTTGTTTAAGTCATCTTGTACCTTCCTACAGTCTCTTAACTTTGACACCTTATTGTACACCATAACATCATCAGCAAACAACTACAGATTGCTGCCCACCATGTCTGCCAAATCATTTATGTATATAGAGAACAACAGCAGAACTATCACACTTCCCTGGGGCACTCCTGATGATAACCTTGTCTTTGATGAACACTCACCGTCAAGGACAGCATACTGGGATCTACTACTCAAGAAGTCTTTGAGCCACTCACATATCTGTAAACTTATTCCATATACTCATGCCTTCATTAATGGTCTGCAATGGGGCACCAAGTCAAATGCTTTACAGAAATCTAGGAATATGGAGTCTGCCTGTTGCCCTTCATCCATAGTTATCAGTATATCATGTGAGAAAAGAGCAAGCTGAGCATCATGGGCATAAGCTTCTCAGTCTAAAGAACATTTGTTATATGCAGACTGAGAATATGTTCAGGGATTCTGCAGCAAACTGTAGTCAGGGATATTGATCTGTAATTTTGTGGGTCTTTTCTTGTATCATTTTTATATGCTGGAGTCACCTGTGCTTTTTTTTAGTCTCTTGGGACTTTATGCTGGGCAAGAGATTCATGATAGGTGCAGGCTAGGTAAGGGGCCAACGTCATAGAGTACTATTTGTAAAACAAAACTTGGATTCCATCTGCACCTGGTGATTTATTTGCTTTCAAATCTTTCAGGTGTCTCTCTATGCCAGGGGTGCTTATTACTATGTTGTCAATGTGGGAGCCTGACCAGAGACAAATGATAGTATCTTTTTACGATTCTCCTTTGTGAACAATTTCTTGAATGTGAAAATTAAAGTTCAGCTTTCTTTTCGCTCTCTTCAACTGCTACTCCAGACTGAATGGATGCCTTAGACCTGCTCAGCAATTTTACATAGGGCCAGAGTTTTCTTGGTTTCCCTGCCAGATCTTTTAAGTTGTGATGGCGGTTGTTGTTGTTTGCTTCACGCATAGATCTTTTCATAGACACATGAATCTATACTAACCTTCACTTGTCATCATTTGTGCATTCCCTTTTGAACGGAGAGTGCAACAGCCTCTGCTTCCTCAGCATCCTCCAAATTTCAATATTAAACCACGGTGGGATGGAAATCCTTTATCCACTTACTAGGCACATAACTCTCCAGACCATGATCTGCTTAAACTTTGTCCATAATTCCTCTAAATCCATCTTACTGGAACTAAGTGATGTCAATTCACTGTCTAAGTGAGATGCTGACAGCTGCTTATCGGCTCTATCTAGCAGAAATACTCTCAGAGTTCTCTTTAATGGTTCCCATCATAATGGCAAACACAACAGAAGTTATTTATTTGTCTCAGAATGTTTTTCCCTAGTACAATCAACCTTACAAAATCTACCTGTGCATGTAAGCTCTGCAAGCATTCCTCCAAGAACTTGTGGCGGTTATCGAATGCAAGAGTCGACCATCTCATCTTTGAGAATGAACTTCTTTGAAAACTGTTGATCTCAGTGTGTTCCGAACTATGTATTCGAGCGGATGTGTTTGTACTGACATGATCAAAATAAAGTTAATTCATTGTAAACGAGCGAATACTTAATGTTGGGTTGGTATTACCATACGTAACATCTCGATTCCCACACTGGTGACCCCAACGCTCACGAACACCACTTACGATGCCAGAAATGTGTACTGGAACATCGCCATGGACAAACAATGCAGCAACCCTTTGTCGGATTTCTACGTCCATCGACTTCGCATCGCGCCGCATCTGGATGCAGTGTACAGGAAGTGTAATTAGTGTGTAAATTCCTGACTCTTGTGTGAATTGTGCTTTTTGGTAACTTTCATCACCTTCTCACACATCGACAATGCGACCGAGGTGCACACATTGTCCATCAAAACCCGCTCAACGCCTCGGTAATTTCACTTCCAGACAGTGCAATGCTCCTTCGCCGATTAATTTGGACAATTTTGACTTGCTATTGTGCAATGAATTAACTTTGTGCAGTGCTTTGACGTTGGACAATCATGCCAAACAATGGATTGCAACAAACAGGGACTATGTTGCAAATCCCAGTTCACACAAACTCTGAACTACGGCTAAATCGCATGCCTGGTCAAATTCAAAAACGCCCGTCATGGCTACTGTGTCTTCCACGCTGCGTGCAAATTCGTTCAACCCGGTATCCGCACAGCCTGTCTTCCAGAGTTCGAATGTTCGCGCCAACTTTTCTGCCACTTCTCCGTGGTTCTCGCTCATTTGCAGCATTTAACTACCAACATTTCTCTCGGACCAACTTCCAATGTGGTTCATGGCCGCGGAGTATATATTCTCCTCTTATGGCATCACCGACGAAAGTGAAAAATACCTCGTACTCTTCAGGCACCTAAATGACTATCATTATATAATTATGGACATTATCTGTGACAATTTGAGTGACAAGTGCACCAGAGTGAAAGCCGCTTTAATTCAGTGCCTGTCACCAACATCACAGGAACAATTTCATCAATGACATCCTACTGATCAACGACAATGCACCAATTACACCGACGACAATGCCAGCTGTTTCTCAGTGCAACACTAGACATGCCACACCTCCCTCTATGCAGCACCCGAGCCCCATTTGCCATTTCTGCTTCGATGAGTGAGCATCTTTCCGCTCCGACACACGACCGTGCAGCAGTTTTGCACGAGCAGCTTGCAGCCTTATGACTCGACCGCAGCACCAACAGCGACAGCACACACACAGCTCCAGTTCCATCGAACTGTGTCGCCTCTCCACCACGGACCAGTAGTTCATCCACTGATTCGACTTCTTCACGTTCACATTACGTCTCATCGCCTTCCTGCTCCGACCATGGTTTTGCTTTCCACCACCTCTTGCCGTCGCCATGCCTCATCCACTGGGCTCACGGCCATGCCCCCCAACCTTCGATCATGGCTGTTTTGCACATCAAAACACCGACACTGTCAACTCCACTTGGAACATCCTGCCATCTACTGCTGTAACACACTCACCGTCCAGTGACTCTGAGGTGACGCTTCTGTCTACACCAAAGTCATCCACCGCCAAGGTCAGTCACATACAGCTTGCTCTTTTATCCCCTGGTGCGACATCAAGCACCTCTATAACTCCATCATTACCGCGTGTGTTGCTCATCTGGCATCTCTTACGCAACCTGTTAAGCCACAGCATGCTTGCTCCTTTATGTCACACAGCCAATAACAAACTGTTACCAGACACGTTGCACTTACTGTGGCGCTCTCCGGCAAATACTTTGGCAATACTTCACATCGCATCTTCGACACACTCCGCGCCTTTGATCACATCAAAACCCCGCTGCGCCGCATGGCCTCGGCATGACGATGTTCTTCCCCACCGACACGCCACTGCCTTCTGCTTCCACCTGCCATCAGCAGCATGGCACGGTCAACCTGTGGACGCCTTCCGTGCCTTCTTCTCACCGCTGGTCGTGCCTACCAAAACATCGAGAAATGGTCCGATCGCGCCTCGCACTAGCACCTGCCACGACACAATCGGTCAAGCGCACCTGCGCCATCAGCCGGCCGGGTGCACACATGCCTCTCATCATCCTTACCATGCTCCGCACTACCGGCGGGGCTCTGTGGCGGTTATGGACTGAAAGAGTCAACCGCCTCATCTTTGAGAACGAACTTCTTTGAAAACTGTTGATCTCAATGTGTTCCGAACTATGTATTCGAGCGGATGTGTTTGTACTGACATGATCAAAATAAAGTTAATTCATTGTAAACGAGCGAATACTTAATGTTGGGTTTGATATTACCGTACGTAACATATCGATCCCCACAAACTATTAGGCTCTCATATAACTTGGTATGTGATTTGTCATCAATAACACTGTGATATATGGGGTACTGCTTGAGCTCTAACAATATCTGAGAGCTGGATTGGTGATAGAATCTTAACATCAAACATCTGCTGCCATTATTGTAATGATTAAAAGTATGGAGTGTTTTTGGTACTAGATAATGCTCTTTTTGTTAGTAAGACTGAATGCAGCAGCTCACAGGTGTGTAATAAAAGTAACTTTAGTACATTTTTATTCCTCTGGCTGTTACTGGTCTTTGCCAGGTGGCACACACTGTCAACATTATCAATTTCCAGCTTCCTCCAGCATGTTGGATCCTGTTTCTTAACAGTCACTGGGTCATCCTGTCTTAAGAGGCAGTGCTAGTTTTCAGATGAAACATGTTGGAAAGGAATTCCATACCATTACTCCTAGTCACACCCAGACTGGTGATTCCACTCCATTTATTAGTTTTGTACAGACTGCTTCCCTTATTTTCCATCAGCCAATGTCCACCCTTTGAGTGCTTGGACCTTGGGGTTAGTGGAAGAGGTGTTGCACAACCAAAGACTAGTCAGTGTTCCCAGGGCTGACTGCAGGCTCATAGTGAAGTTTTCAACCCCATGTTTCCTGGATTGTAGTGACACAAATCATCTCGTCACAAATATGGTGCTGATTGCACTGTTATCAGGTATGTGCAATTCACTGTTATAGTGGTCACTGAATATATGTTGTTCACATTTTTTAAACTTGTTAATAATTGGTCTTTTGAGGATATGCTGATTGGAAAATGGGGCTTTGTTTCTAAGGTTGCATTTTATAGTATCTTGACCTCTGTAGGTCTATGACTTTGACTGTAGAAAGAATTTAATTTTTGCTGCACTGAGTCCCTTTCTCAGTCTCACTTGCATGTGGCAAGGTCATATATACTTCAGATTATTTGCACATCCTCTTACAAGTCTTATAGTGATTCTACATTGAAATGCTGTGTGAGTTACGTGTCTGGAAGATCTAACCCTCCATCAGTCTGGTCCTGGAATTACATTTTGTTGCTTAAATTTTTCCATGATATAGGCAGTATGGTTTACATGTAGTACAGGATATATCTCTTGCACCAGTCCTGCTCACATTTGAGGGATACTTATTATTAATGCACTGATAAGTTTTTGTGGCAATAAAACAGTGTGATAGCTGTCCTGCTTGTGTCTTTGAATTCTATGGATCAGTCAAAATTACGTATCAACTAAGATTTCCCTGTGGTAAGCACTTATACTTTCTGGGTTATTTTGTTACAACTCTTCTTCCACCTGGGAGTGCTACCTGGCCTTTAAATGGATTCACCAATGTTAGTTTTAAAAGCATAACAGTTGGATGGGGGGAGGAGTGGGAAAATGTTACTGTTTGGTCCAGAGAGAAAAGGTTATGGGGAGGGATGTGCTTGTGCGTAAACTGTTAGCAATAGTTATCCACAAAGGAGTCCACATATTTCCTCTGGTGATCATCTAGGTGTCTTGTGGGTTATGACTGCTCTGTCTAGGTGGTGGTCTAGAAAGAGAAAGGATGGAAGGGAGGGGAGTGAGGCACTTAAGGCTTGAAGCACTAGCAAGATTTATCTGCAAAGGCATCATCAAGTTATGACAGTTTTTGCTGTGGTGTGATACTGTGTACCTGTATGATTGGGTTGATATTTGTGCCAGCTAATACATCAAAGGTGATTGCACATTCATTGTGCAAATTTCTCTACCATGCCCGGGAAGGTGGTCGGGAATAATGTTAGATAGACATGTGGATCTCTCCTGTCCGTGACCTGGTGGCCATGATCATACAAGGAGGTTCATACTGTACCTCTATTATCCAGCGATTACAGAGGGAGAGCAATATGTATTTGCACCAGTCTTTGATATTCCCACCTAGATCTTTGGATCTGATTGCTGTTATTACTGCAGGTGGGAGATCCCTCAACCAGGACTAACATAGTGACAATGTTAGGCATAATACCAGGGAGCATTACACTAGAACTTTATTGACGTTTGCATGGCAGTGTGATATGGCTGCATACTCACACTTTGGAGTCTGAGAGGGTGGACAATCTACCCTCCAGCACCTGACATGACTTTCACAGTGATTGGTGCAGATACTGGATGACTCTCTCTAGTGGTGCGTTTTGTAGTGATGTGCTACAAATAATGTATATTTGATTGGAGGCATCAGAATTTTACTGTAATGCCACATTATATAGTAATGCAGTATTAACAAATAGACCTCAAGTAATGTAATTTGTTATTAACAAACAGACTCAGCTTATCTTCATGTCCCAGTTATAAGAGATAGAGTTGGAGAGAAGTGTGCCTCAGTATCAGTGATATCTAATTCTGCACTGTGATTGCCTTACGTAATTTGACAAAACATGTAAAATTGTGGAAAACCAGGTAAAATATGAAAATGGGTGAAAAATACTTAAAATTGAGAACAATATGAAAAATACATAATGATGAGAGTACATACATATCTGTCTAGATGAGGTCTTTGCTCCTGTCACATAATATTGTTAGAAACAAAGAGACACTTTCTCTCCCTATGCTGTCCAGTTCCAAAGTAACTCATCCCACACAAGTACCCCAGTTATAATTTAAAAATGAAAGTGTGGAGGGGTGCATGATGCTCATTTGTCCAGAAATGAGAGAAGAATAGGGGGAGACAGGGAGTAGGGGAGGTGCTGTTGATATCCCTGGGTGACTTTGATCAAACTTTCCCTAAGGGAGAGGGAGCTGGAGAAACAAGAAGTCCAAGTTTGTAACCTAACACTGTATGTGTAACATAACACTGGATGTGATTTGTATTTGTATATTTATTGATGTTTTGTTTAATAAAACAGAGAAGTTCAAATACTGAGTGGAGTCTAAAACAAACTTTGCTTAGCCTGGAACTAATCATGTCAATGTGTTTTTCCATGTGAACATATTAGTGATGTCAATCCCTAAAAATGTACAACATGAGAGGGTACAAGTCAAACAAATGATATGAGAACTATATGGACATAGCATCATTTCTTTTAGTGTACAGCTTACAGAAGATATATTATATTCATGCCATTATTATATTCATAATAATAGCAGATTAAGAATAAGTTCAAATAATAATGCTGGACATAATCAAACAGAAAAAGTTCATTAATGGACAATAGATTATTTCTGATGAAACAATTTCATTTTGAAACATAATAAAAATATATAATTTAATGGACGATAGATCACATTCAAGAAACTCTTGTATGCTGTAAAAGCAGTTCTTTGTTAGGAGTGTTCTTAAGATTTTTTAAAATTTTGTTCATTCTTGAATATTCTCAACTTCTTCCAGTAGATGGTTTTAGATTTTGATTCCCATACATTTAACACTATTGCTATACACTTTAGTAGAGTGGGGACGTAGTCTTAACAATTTTTTCGACCTTATATCATGATGGTGACTCTCCAGATTCCTGTGCAATCTATTGATGTTTTGTTTAATAAAACAGAGAAGTTCAAATACTGAGTGGAGTCTAAAACAAACTTTGCTTAGCCTGGAACTAATCATGTCAATGTGTTTTTCCATGTGAACATATTAGTGATGTCAATCCCTAAAAATTTAGTTTCATTGACAAATTTAACATTGCTGCCACTTAGCGTTACTGTTGGAACTTGGGGAGCTCTGTTCTGAATGGTGTGGAAGATTAGGCACACTGTCTTTTATGCATTTAGGAGTAGTCTATTTGATGCAAGCCACGAGTTTAGTTGGGTTTTATATGTGTTAACTGTTGACTGAAGAGATTCAGTCTTAATAGTGGTTAGGGTGGAAGAGAGGTCATTTATTTAAAGTAGAAATAACAAGGGACCTAGAACAGAGCCCTGTGACACAGCATGTTTTATGACTTGTGTAGATGAGTGCGCCTCATTTTGGGTTCCTGTTTGATTAATTTTACTTATATGGTTTATATGCATGTACTGTGCTTGGTCTTTGACATAGCTACTGATCCAGTCATGGGTAGTTCCCCTTATCCCATAAGAATCCAACTTTTGCAAAAGTATGTTGTGATTTACCATGTCAAAAGCCTTTGTGAGGTAAGAAACACACCTACAGCTGGGCATTTCTTGTCAACAAGATGTAGAATTGTATCAAGAAATTCATATATTGCATCAATAGTGGTTTTAGGAAACCATGCTGAGAAGAAGAAAGAATGCTATTTCTTCTAATAAATGATATTAGTCTTGCTGCTAATGCATATTCAAATATTTTGCTGAATACATATAGCACTGCAACTGGACGGTAGTTGCTAGGATCTTTTTTAGATCCCTTTTTATGTATGGGTATGACTTTTAGGTTTTATTGGGAATACTGTGTCTGAAATGAAGCTTGTATTACACGAGACAGTGGCTTATTAATAAGTTTGCTGCAACAGTGGAGGAAGAAGCATGGGATTGTGTCTTCTCTTGTTGAAGACTTTTTCCTTTTTCTGAGTATGAATTACATTTTCTATCTCCGCTCCTGATATTGGTGATAAAAACATTGTGTTGGTGAAGGTATTGAGGACTGGTTGGGGGGGAGGGGGGGGGGGGTGACAATTACTTTTTAGATGTTCTATTAGTTTTTTTACCGTTTCGTTAAAGTTTGAGTTAAATTCCTGGGCTACTTCCTCTTGGTCAATAATCAATGTTGCATTTACTGTAAGTTTAATATTACTAATGTTATTTCTATTCCCAACATTTTGCATCAATTGCTTGCTACAAGCATTTGCTCTTATTATATGATGACATCAGAAGGATGTCATTGTGTAATTTTTAGCAGCATTCACCACATCTCTAAATATTCTTTTGTGTGCAGTGAAGAATTCTTAAATTGTTCACTTTTGCCAAGGTTAGTCTTGGTGTGGGAGAAAAGCTCTCTCTTTCTCTTTGCTGAGATCTCCAGTTGGAGGATACTCTGTTGTTGCATAACATTCTTTGTTTTTAAAGGGAAATGGCAGTTGAAATAATAACAGAAAATGTTTAAAAAGGTTTAAAATTTTTCGTCTGTTGTTTGAGAGTGGTATAAAGTCTCCCAGTTTTCTCTTTGAATCTGGTACAAAAAATTAAGGACATTGCTTGGACAAAAATTTCTTCTTTATATTGTCTTTCTTTTGACATTTACTTCCCAGAAAGACTGGTTGTATAATCAGTGCCTTATGGTCAGAAAATCCTAGATTTACAGACTCAACAGAACAATCCATGCACTAACTACTTGGTCAAGAGCATTCACACTTTGGTTGGTTACCTTAGTTGGGGATGTACACTTCATATCAAGATTGTAACAGTTCATGAAATGTTTAAAATTACACTGATCACCACCTTCTGTAAGGAAATTGATATTAAAATCACCACAGATTATGACCCTTGAAGGTTTCCTTTTACCACTTTTTCTAATACTGGTGTCAAATTTCTATAAAAAGAGCACAGTGTGCGTGAATGAGATCTATAAACTGAAATTACATACACACTGATATCTTTGATTTCAACACCTGATAATTCTATGTCTTTTTCTATAGAGCGAGGGTCGCATGTCCAGTGGTGAAGGTGCTGTCTTTTACTGATCTGCAGCTTCCTCCAACTCTGAAGACTTTGCTTGAGAAGTGATGCACTAGTTTTAATTGTGGTAACACAACTGAGTCTATTTGGAGAGACTTCATGTACTGTTCAGAAACACACAGTATTTGGGTATCTGACAGTTCACTGTTGATACTCGTTAAAAGTTATAGCCCATTTAGCTTACTCTTAAATCCCTGTACATTATGAAAATAGATTTTTGGGGCAGAGTCATGTTTCACACTAATCAATGCATTTCCGTGAGAAAATTCTGCCACAGATCATTAATTACAACGGAATGTTTGGATTTATTTATAGCACTACTGTATGTCTGAACTTCAAGTGAAGTTGTTAAGTCTGATCTTTTTTCTGGGGTTGGGCGGGGGAGGGGGGGGGGGCGTTGGAGGGTGGAGGGAAGAGCACACAAATCCTCCTCCTTTGTTGTAGGCCTTGGCCTTAAATTAGCACTTACTGTGCTCTGGATTCCATTGTTGTTGTTGGTACCTTTACTACTGATGTAGCTATTGGAGTCATTGCTGTCGCTGCAGTACTTGTAGGAAACTTTGATTTTGCTGTCCTTCCCAGCTTGTTTTGTGGTAATGTTACTGTTGTTCCCCTTGATGGTGCCCATTTTTCATTAGTTTTCTGCACAGAAACCACTTCTGCATAGGAGGGGCTGTGAAGAAGGTGTCCTGTTTGATTTATTACATTCTGTTGCTACTTCTTGTGCTATTTCTGCCAATTTTGATGTCAGTCCCACACAGGGAATTATGCTATTCACCTTTTCTCTGCTTGCTATGATTTCATTTATCATTTTACATATAGAGCTCCTCCCTTCATAATTTAGATGCATTCCATGCCTGGTATTCTGGCACCTGTCCAATTTGCCTATAACAAGGACACTGCATTTTCAGAATAAAGAACACATCTGTTTTATTTCAATGTTTGTTTTCTGTATTTCTTTGTTCACACATGAGTAATGCACATGGGTAATGTACGAAGTCAAATCTGTATGGCAATGTTGCAACAGTTATATTGTGGTTTTTATTACATACTAGAAACTTCTTTATTTCTGCTAGGCAGTTACCTGCTTCGTTTTTTGCATCATCATTTGCATCTGCTGTTTATTAGACATAATCTCTTTTTGATAATGTTTTGTCTTGCAGATTGACACCAATAATATATATTGTTGTTGCTTCTGGCTTAACAATACCTGTTGAATTCTTGTGTTCTTTCAAAAGTCATGTAATGTTTTTGCCCTGGCTGTCCATCCCATATTTGTGATGTATGTTTTTGTTAACACTTTCTTTCACATTCATTTCATTGTTACATGCAATGGATGATATGCACAGCTTCTTATTGCCACTGTTTTTCCAAATGCTGAGTTTAGACATGGTTTCACCATTCTGTCAACACGATTGTTTTGAATGTTCATTTCCACTTACCAGCATTGGTACGATTGTTATCTGGGCCTGTACTCTCCTAGGTATCCTACTCACATAATGTCTGTATTTTCATAGCTAAAATTTTGTGATAAAAGTGGGTAACAATCACTGACATGCTTGCACAGGTGTAGTGTCAAAGGATTTTGGAGTAATGGTGGTTGTAAGATGTGCCACTTGGTGCCAACTGTCTTGAGTTACTGAAATGGTTTGATTGAAGGGTTTGGAAATGTAAATAACAGAATTGCTTATTGTGGTGTATACTGCTAACTTTTATTGGTTTACTGTGTTTCACTACTGAAGTAAAGATACTGAGCCATGTTGGCTCTTATTGATTCCTCTTCCGGGTGACTTCCTCTGCGTGGTTTCTCCTCTGGTCATCCAGTTGCACTGCCATAGCGGCATGGCTGGTGGGCCAAATTTTCATGTTGGGTGAATCTTGTTTGGACAGCACTGGGAGAAAGTCGAGGCTCCTGGCAGAAGCGGTTGGGACAACAGTTGGCTGATTGTGTAGACGTGTACACCACAAACAACTAACAATGAACTGAGGTACCTGAAATGTTCTTTCATTGGTGGCGACAGGAATTTGTGGAAGGACCAAGCCCCACATTGAACAACACTTGTGGTTGACAAGTTCTACATTTACTTCATGAAAACATTTAAAATTTTCCTTTACAATGGAATGTTGTAAAAAGCCAGGTAACAACAACCAATAATCATAGAATGCCAGAAGGACTTACAAATTTTCTTTGTCCCTATTGCAGCACAGAGACTTTATTGTTTGAGTTACTTGTGGCATTGTGTTTTGGTGGATCTGTGAAGGGGTCCAACTAATAGCAGTCCTTGTGGGATTGACAGGGCAATTACTGTGCTGAGTGTCTGCTTGTCCCTGTTTTTATGTTTGTTGTATTCCTGGTAGCCACCACTGTGGCCTAGTTGTTTTAAAGTGGGGCATTTACTTTCTTAAATTGTTTCAGAAGAATTGTAAAATATCTTGATCTATTTCTGTTAAATGTTTTTTTCAATTTTAAAGGAATTATTTCCAATCCTTTTGGGGCTCTGTATTGATCTTGACTTTGTTGTAATACTTAATAGTTTCAAGGCAATTTCTAAGCCTTCTGGTGCTTGGTGATTATTGGTTTTGATCTTGTTGTGAAGTTTTTTAAGAAAGAATTTTAAAGTAAATTCTGAGCCTTCTGGCATTCTGTGATTATTGATGTTGATCTTGTATATTTTTTAAAAAAAGGGATAAATTTCAAAGCAAATTTGTAAGCCCTTCTGGCACTCTGTGATCATTGGTTGTTGTTAACTGGCTTTTTTAATCATTCCATTGTAAAGAAAATTTTAAACGTTATCACAAACTAAATCTAGATGTTGTCAACCACAAGTGATGTTGAAACTGGGGCTTGGCCCTTCCATGAATTCCTGCCGCCACCACTGAAAGAATATGTCATATACCTCAGTTCATTGTTAGTTGTTCATAGTGTATACTTCTAACACCATAGTTAGTGTTCAAAGATTTGAAATACTTAAACACAGAAATGTGTGGACCTGGAGCTCAGAAAAGAGTAAATAACTTTCAAAACTACAAAAGTGAATGGGAAAGTGAGGTTAAATTTAAGTGGTGACTACAAAGTAGTAAAAATGACAATAATTTTTGATACATTGTTTGTGAAATCACTCTAATTTCATAATTTAGTGCATTTTTTGTATATATATTATATTTATTGATATATACATGGAGTATCTGCATGGAGAATAGGCTGTCTAGACCTCCTGCTTTTTTGAGTTTCTTTCTCCACATTTTGAGACTGTTGCATTTGGTAAGACCGTGAGGGAGCATTTAGGCCAACTTAACACACTGCACCTACCAAATTAATAGGAAACACATAGGGTAGCCAAAAAACAACCATGAGAAGCAAACTGTTTGAATTCAGACTCAAACAGGTTGGTAATGGTTAGTGCCCAGATATTTGTATTTTCTTCAGTCAATAAACTATCAGTAATCTGTTTATGATAAAAGAGCTATCCACTAAACACATGGAAGTCAGATAGATTTATTTCAGTTTCAATTCCAATTTAGTATAAAGTAGCTTAAAATTTGTCTGAAATGCAACTGAAATAAATTTGAAGAGATGCTATGTACTAACTTCCATGAGTTATGAGAGGCTTTCTTACAACATTAAATACTGGTCATCCCAAATGAAATAATATTAGTATTGTGTCAATTTAGAAGGTCTCTTCAAAGCACCTAAACTTATGAAAGGAGAAGCACGTTTCCAAGCTATCCCTCACAAAACTTTTTTTCACCAACAATGTTTTATTTAATTTTATTATTTTCTGCTGGAACTGAAATATATCTCCATAGTAAAATTTATTCAGGCACTCTTTCAGAGTGAGAATGGAAAGTAGGCATGGTCCTCACAATATTGCATAAGTGGTAGTTTTAAGTGTTCTAAACAGTATCCAACACATGATAAGAGGCAAGTGAGATTATTCAGGCAAGACTCAGCATAAAAGAAGAGTATAAAGATCTGAATCCTTCAATCTTCCATCAGACCAACCCCTGAATGTAACTACCAACTTCTGATAACTTATTAGTTCACTAATACATAATTCTCCAATCATACTACCATCACTAAAGGAGACTTTATGACAAGACACTCTGTAAAATAATAGTAGATGTTCTGATCTCTTTGAAAATTTCCAGATTGAAACCAGTATCAGTGAGTGCGAGGCAGTTGTAGTCACAATGATACCAAAGTTCAAAGGACAACTAAATGAAGAGGAAAGATTTACATGTTCAGTAAATGACAAAAAACACTGTTGTTATTTCACAAGATGGGACTCAAAACATTTACCTCTGGATGTGAGAATGTAGAGGAACTGTGACTCAAGTTCAAAAGAACTGTTGATCAACATTGAACTGATATGTACCCAGTAGGATGTTCATATGGAAGGGACCCTCCACAGTATATGATTTGCATGAAGAAACTGCTACAGAAATAGCAACTACTGCATTGTTGTTGTTGTGGTCTTCAGCCCAGACACTGGTTTGATGCAGCTCCCCATGCTACTCTATCCTGTGCAAGCCTCTTCACCTCCAAATAACTACTGCAACCAATATCCTTCTGAATCTGTTAGTGTATTCATCTCTTGGTCTCCCTCTATGATTTTTACCCTCCATGCTTCCCTCCAATACTAAACTGGTGATCCCTTGATACCCCAGAATGTGTCTCACTAACTGATCCCTTCTTCTAGTCAAGTTGTGTCACAGATTCTTCTTCTCCGTAATTCTATTCAGTACCTCCTCATCAATTAAGTGACCTACCCATCTAATCTTCAGCATTCTTCTGTAGCACATTTCGAAAACTTCTATTCCCTTCTTGTCTAAACTAGTTATTGTCCATGTTTCACTTCCATATATGGCTACACTCCAAACAAATACTTTCAGAAAAGACTTCCTGACACTTAAATTTATACTCAATGTTAACAAATTTCTCTTCTTCAGAAATACTTTCCTTGCCATAGCCAGTCTACATTTTATATCCTCCCTACTTCGACAATCATCAGTTATTTTGCTTCCCAAATAGCAAAACTCATTTACTGCTTTAAGTGTCTCATTTCCTAATCTAATTCCCTCAGTATTGCCTGATTTAATTTGACTACATTCCATTATCCTTGTTTTGCTTTTGTTGATGTTCATTTTACATCCTCCTTTCAAAACACTGCCCATTCTGTTCAGCTGCTCTTCCAGGTCCTTTGCTGTCTCTGATAGAATTACAATGTTTTCGGCAAACCGCAAAGTTTTTATTTCTTGTTCATGTATTTTAATTCCTACTCCAAATTTTTCTTTTGTTTCCTTTACTGCTTGCTCAATATACAGATTGAATAACATTGGGGATATGCTACAACCCTGCCTCACTCCCTTCTCAGCGTTTGCTTCTCTTTTGTGTCCCTCGACTGTTATAACTGCCCTCTGGTTTCTGTACAAATTGTAAATAGCCTTTCACTCCCTGTATTTTAACCTGCCACCTTCAGAATTTGAAAGAGAGTATTCCAGTGAACATTGTCAAAAGCTTTCTCTAAGTCTACATATGCTAGAAATGTAGGTTTGCCTTTCCGTAACCTATCTTCTAAGGTATGTCATAGGGTCAGTATTGCCTCCTGTGTTCCAACGTTTCTATAGAATCTAAACTGATCTTCCCCAAGGTCAGTTTCCACCAGTTTTTCCATTAATTTGTAAAGAATTTGTGTTAGTATTTTGCAACTGTGACTTATTAAACTGATAGTTCAGTAATTTTCACACCTGCCAACACCTGCTTTCTTTGTGATTGAAATATTATATTCTTCTTGAAGTCTGAGGGTATTTCACCTATCTCATACATCTTGCTCACCAGATAGAAGAGTTTTGCCATGGCTGTCTCTCCCAAGGCTATCAGTAGTTCTAATGGAAGGTTGTCTACTACAACAACTACTGCATAATGGGTCTAAAACAAAGCATAGGATTATAGATAGAGAGTGACTTAATGCAACAAATTTGGCTGCCAGAATAACAATACATGATACCTTCAATAACTAAGATGGCAGAATCTTATCAAATTATGTCTCACAAAACCCAAACTAAGTCTGGTCACATGTAAAGTCTGTCAGTGGCACCGTATTTAGCATCCAGACACTCATGGGTGAAACAAGAATGGAAACTAATGGCAGCAAAGTAAAACCAGAAATGTTTTACTCCATTTTCAAATGATACTTTACACAGGAAAGATGTAGAAATACTGTCCCAATTTAGTTCTTATACCACTGCAAAGATGGGTGACATAAATATTACAGCCAATGGTGTTGAGAAATAGCTGAAATTACTAAAATTAAACAAATCTCCAGATTCTGTGGAATTCTGCACAGAATGAGGGGGCTGCAGCATGTTATCCTGGATGGGGAATCACTGACAGAAGCAGAAATAACTTTGTAGTTCCTTGCTATAGTAGTGGTTACAGAATATAAGCCAGTTCATAAAGGGTGTTCGGAAATTCCTGTGACAAACTTGAAGGGTCCATTGTTTAAACTTCTAGGACTTATAGAGGGCAGTGAGTACATAATATTTTGAATAGGAATCCATGTCTGGGAATGTTATCTAATGACACTACAGAATGTCAAAGTTATAGGTGCCGGCAGTTGTAAATGTATGTATTGACACGGTGAATCCGTGATGATGTAACAAACTTTTAAGGATGATGGAGATGGATAAATGTATTATTTTGAGGTTTCAGAAACAGACAAAGTGATAGTCACAAGCTACAATCATTCTGATACATCTGACAGTGGAATACATGTACCAGTACTACTGTTGCTAAGAATGTAGGGTATGCAACTTTCAGTGATGGTAGCATGAACCAAAACAACAAAAAGTGACTAGCAAACATGGGCTCTAAAATACATATCTGAGGGGCTATGGGCACTCGTTCATCTTTGTTAGTGTGAAATACATATCCTCTATTAAACAAGTGCTCATAGCTCTTAACATGTGTGCCGCACTGGATTAGCCGAGCGGTCTAAGGTGCTGCAGTCATGGACTGTATGGCTGGTCCCAGCGGAGGTTCGAGTCCTCCCTCAGGCATGGGTATGTGTGTTTGTCCTTAGGATAATTTAGGTTAATAGTGTGTAAGTTTAGGGACTGATGACCTTAGCAGTTAAGTCCCATAAGATTTCCCACATATTTGAACATTTTCTTAACATGGGCATTTTAGAGCCATGTTTACCAGACATTTTTTCTTGTTTTGGTCCATACTACCACCTCTTGAAGTTTCCTACCCTAAAGTCTTAGCAACAGCAGTACTGATACACATATTCCAGTGTCAGAGGTATCAAGACAATTTTTGCTTGTAACTTTTGACTCGTTCATTTCCAGTACAGCGACTCTTACCTCAAATTGATACATTTAGCCTTCTCCATCATCCTTGAAAGTCTGTAACATTATCATGTAATCACCATGTATATACATATATTTACAGGTGACAGTTCCTATAATTTTGACTCTCCATAGCGTCATCGTATGAAGTTGCAGGACATGGGTTCCTATTCAAACTATTATGTACTCCCTCCCCTCAACAAGTCCTAGAAGGCTGTACTGGGAATTTCTGAACATGTGGTACACAGCTGCTATAAATGATGATTTATTACCATGTATTGGAGCTTACATAAATGTGATTGACACATCGTATGTCAAAGAACAGACTATCACACCAAAGACAGTCCACTCAAGACCTGACTGCCCAGAACCATAGAGGTATTTTACTTTCACAGCAGTGTGTTATTTGTTGAGTTCCCACAACCCTGGGTCAGCACCTTGGTACTTTACTGAGATGCTTACTGCTCACATTTTATGTTAATTACCTTGCAGACAACAGTAATGGTAACCACAGACTTCTTGTACAAGATGCAGCTACCCATAATGAAGTACTTTCTGGAAAAGCTTCAAAAATATGCAGACAGATTTTGATAAGATTTCAAAGTGGTTCTAAGATTGGTGACATGCTTTAAATGTACAGAAGTGTCAAGTTGTGCACTTTAGAAAGTGCAGGCATCCTCTGACTAAAATACCAATGAGTGACAATTGGTGGTAGTCAACTCATACAAATATCTCAATGTCTCAGTCTGTGGGGCTTCTTGCGGCTCACTTTTGTTGCCATTGCTGGTGCATGCTGCAGACATGAGTGGACATGGTAAAGGAGGCAAACCCAAGGAGAAGTCAAGATCCAGCTTTCTCACCATCCTACTGGAGCACCTGGTTGAAGAAGTGCGAAGCGGAAAGAAGAGCAAGAAGAAGAATACGCAGCAGTGCTGCAAGTGCCAACAGTGTGGCCATATAGCAAAGTCCTGTGGCAACATAGTTGCATGCATGAAGTGTGCAAAGGCACACGACACACGCGACTGCAAGAAGCGTGGGATGCTCCCCAAAGTGCGTTAATTGCAGTGGCACACATGCTGCAAATCATCATAGCTGCAGCTATATCAACAATTGGAGCAAGCAGAACAAGAAGATCATGGCCGCTATACCCAAAGAGGTGGCCCAACAAGACAAGGTGGCTGCCCCGCCCCCATATCCAAGAAAAGGAAGCGAGCCAAGAGCCACCAAGAAGACGACAATGATGGTTTCTGTGAATTATTACAGAAAGCCACTGACAACGCCGTCTTTGCACACAAATCCACCATGGTGGAGGAGAGGGCGGCCTGTAGAGACTGCAAAGACTAGAGCAACAAATTACAGCCCATAGAGAAGCATCTAAACAATCATTATTCTCATGTTCTATAGGCGAAAGGAACTAGATGAAACTCTAATAAATGGTACAACCCTAAGTCACTGCACAGTGGTTTTTAGAGCATGTATGTACATGTGGATGCACAGTAGACTTCTCCATCATTCTTGGTGCATGCTGTAAACCAAATTAAACTTACATGTTTTAAAAGTTCTTTAATGGTGAACCACATTAAAGAGTGTGCTACTTATGGTTGCTCACATGCTCGCTACCCCCCCCCCCCCTCCCTTCGTCCCCTGTCCCCTCTCTCCCTCTCTCTCTCTCACACACACACACACACACACACACACACACCTGTCAATGTCATCCCATTAAAAATAATTATTTGAGTTCTATCTGACAGGAATAACTGAATCCAGTCACAAATCTGGTCTGATACTTATTCACTAAATGACAGTCGGGAATTTACTGAATTTTGGAAGTCAAGGAACACAGCATCAACTTGGGCACTTTTGCCTTTATGTTTTGGATCCATGGAAGAACAGAAAGCTATGTGCTGCATGATATCTGTTTATGGAGTCACATTGATTTTTAAAGAGATTTTTGTCCTCCAAAACTATCATAATGCATGGGTATAATACATTTTCCACAATTCTCCCAATGGTTGGTGACACTGATATGTGTCTATAATTATGTGCATCTGTCCATAAACCCATCTTGAAAATGGGAATGACCTACATTTTTTATCCCAATCAGTTGGTATTCTTCATTGTTCCAACTACCTACAGTAAACTGCTGTTAGAAGGGCAGCAAGTTCTTTCACATAATCTCTCCGTGGAATTTCACAGGTATACTACCGATGCCTTCCTGCTGTTAAGCAATTTTATTTTATATTCTATTCCATGCCATTTTGGCATTGGCGTGATTAGTGAATGACACAACCATATTGTGATTTTCTATAGTGAAACTATCTCAAAGGGTCAAATTCAGTACTCTGTAGTTCCCTTTGTTATCAACCACTCTGCCGCCAGTATGGTCAGCAAGTGACTAAATTGATGACTTTGATCTGCTTACTCTGAGGTGACAAAAGTCAGGGGATGCCTCCTATTATTGTGACAGACATCCCTTTGCCTGGTGTAGTGCAGCAAGTTAACATGGCATGTACTCAACAAGTCACTGGAAGTCCCTGTAGAAATATTGAGCCATGCTGCCTCTGTAGCCATTGTGAAAATGCTGCTGGTGCAGGATTGCAGGATTCTGTACATGAAATTAACTATTGTTTACATCCCATAAGTGTTAGATGGGATTCGTGTTGGACCATCTGGGTGGCCATTTCATTCACTCAAATTGTCTAGAATGTTCCTCAAACCTATCATGAGCAATTGTGGCCTGGTGACATGATGCATTGTCATCCATAAAAATTCCATTGTTGCTTGGGGACATTAATTCCATGAATGGCTGCAAATGATCTCCAAGTAGCTGAACATAACTATTTCCAGCCAATGATCCATGTGATCCATGTAAACACAGCCACACCATTATGGATCCACCACCAGCTTGCACAGTGCCTTGTTAACTTGGGTCCATGGCTTTGTAGTGTCTGTGCCACACTTGAACACTACCATCGGCTCTTATCAACTGAAGTGGGGACTCATCTGACCAAGCCACGGTTTTCCAATTGTTTAGGGTCCAAATAATATAGTCATGAGCCAAGGAGAGACACTGCAGGCATTGTTGTGCTGTTATCAAAGGCATTTGCATCAGTCATCTGCTGACATAACACCATATTTTGCTGCCTGTGTTGTCCGTGACAAGAGATAATGCCTGAAATTTGGCATTCTCAGCACATCCGTGACATTGTAGACCTCAGAATATTGAATTCCTTAATGATATCCAAAACAGACTTTCCCATGCATCTACCTCCAACTATCATTCCACATTCAAAGTTGTTAATTCTCATTGTGCAGCCATAATCATGTCAGAAACCTTTTCAAGTGAATCACTTGTGTATAAATGACAGCCCCACCAACGTACCGCCCTTTTGTACCTTGTGTACATGATGCTGCCACCATCTGTATATGTGCATATCACTATCCTATGACTTCTGTCACCTCAGTTTATTGACTTTACTTACATCTACATGATGGCTACTGTGTGTGTCTAACATTACTGGAATTTTTCATGTGGAGATCACAATACATAACATGCCCATCAGATGTGCACATCTAGCTCATCATCAGTCTTTGGACTCTAAGAAAGTCTTGATCATTGGCAAGAGGGCAGTGAAAGCATAATACCAACAGACCAAACAACACTGGTTGTAGTGCAGTGACTATATAATGAGTGGTGAAGAGATGAACTCAGGACAAAAGTGTGGCAAGAAGAGAATGCATGGGTTTTTCCAGAAGCACTGCACCATAGGAAAATCATTGAACTGTTCAACTGCCTCTGACAGATATGAGGGTTACTTGGAAATCTAGGTTCAATTTCTTGTAAAACATAATCCATCACAGATTTAAAAAAAAAATAAATAAAAATAAAAATAAAAAATAAAAAAAAACATTCCTTATATGTTTCTCTATTTTTCTACATAGATTCCATAGTTGTTAAACATTTGTCATAATAATCTACAAATTTTTGTATACCTAAGTCATAGAGGTCCGCTGAGTGTGTCTATAACCAAAGGCAATTTTGTGCAAAGTTATTTGACCCACATTCAGAAATTCCAATGCTAAAGTTGATCTTACAAACTGACAGTCTTCACGAATTTTTTCATCCATGCCTTTCACCAAATCTTCTGAAATCACTGAAGGTCAGTCTGATTGTGGTTCATCTTGGACATTTTGGTGTCCATCCTTGAATGCTCTCACCCACTTATGCACTTTGCTGTCACTCATCTCATTTGAGCCAAACACCTCACTTGTGTGTTGATGGCTTCCTACTGCTGCAATGTTCCTTTCTGATAAAACCCAAATCACTGACTGTATTTCACAGTCGGCAGTCTTATCAATTGTTTTAAACATTTCAAATTGACTCTGTAAAAAGCATACTGTGAAAATACCAATGCAAATGGTGTCGTTTGACAATATAGCAAGTTGGGAGTTAGTGTATATGTGCATTGCAACAATCACTTGGCATTCAATTAGCTACAGTGAATCACACGCTACTTTCTGAATAATCCTTGTAGAAGAGAACAGCTGAAAATGAGGCAGTAGTCACCACATGGCATATAACAGTAGTAGTAGCATTCTATAGTGTTCAGCTATGACTCTTGCTTCTGTTTGTGGGGTAGATCGACACCAGTGTATCCATAGATGACTTGGCGACCTCACCAACTACTGGAATTATTGTGTGGGGAGCTACTGGATATGACAACAGAACTGATCTAACAGCTGTTGGAGGTATGCCGAATGCTATCCAGTATGTGGCAAGAATGAGAAATTCTGTTCTCATACTCTTCATGACCAGGGATCTAAATGGCTTATTCCAGTAAGATAACGCAAGACGCCACACTGCAGGTCACATTACAGACACTTTGAGGAATGTATGGATTCTTGACTGGCCTGTGCAATCCCCAGATTTGTCACTTACAGAGCATGCGTGGGATGTGCTGGAAAGACAGATACAGGGGTTTGACAAAAATATGGAAGCATCATGAGAAATGTGTATTGGAACATAACTGGAGAAGCTAGCCAAGCCTGCAGGTTGCACTGTTGTATTTGACCATGAATAGCATCTTTGAAATGTGCTCAATACGTTGCAAATGTCAGTCATGTCATGACAGTGTTCTTTACAGCTGAGTCCACTACTCAGGAACACTCATCTTCAATAATTTGCCAGCAAACATAAAAAATTTAGTTACAAATAAAGATCAGTTTAAAAGGAGTCTGAAAGACTTACTAGTGGCCAACTCCTTCTACTCCATTGACGAATTTTTTAATAGAAACAAATGATGTATTGTATATATTCATACTATTAGTATTGTTATTTCAGATTTATAAATAAAAAAATTGACATGTTCCACATCCACAAGGATCTCTTCAGCATGGATCTATGGAACGAAAAACTAATCTAATCTAATCAGAGATGAATTACATCAGAGATAAATTACTTCAAACATGTGCAAATTTTTGGTGCTTGTATGGTAGACGCTTGTATGGTGGATGCTTTTGTAACCAAGGTAGCTGAAATGTTTGGTGTTTCAAGATGTACCATATCAGAGATTTATATCACATACAGGGAAAGCAGAAAAACATCATTCTCTAATTCACAATGTGGATGAAAGTGTGTGTCAACTGATTGTGATGGACATTCACTGTAGAGGACTGATGAAACATAAAGGACAACAGCTGCAAAAGCAACTGCAGAACTGAATTTTGCGTTTGTGAAACCAGTCATCACCAAAACAACATGAAGGGAGCTGAATAAGCTCAGAATTACAGGGAAAGCCAGAATTCCAAAACTACACACCAGTGATACAAATACCAGTAAGAGGAAAACATGGTCCCAAAATCATAAAACCTGACATATGGAGCAATGGAAGAAAGCCATTACGTCAGATGAGTCATGTTTCACATAATCTCCAACTTCTTGGCAATTTTATGTCCCAAGAGTGAAATATGGTGGGGATACAATGATGATTTGGGCAGCCATATTGTGGTATTCCATGAGCCCATGGATGCTCTAAAAGGTCACATTACTGCCTACGATTATTTGACCATTGTGGCTGGTCATGTACATTCCTTGATATGGAATTTGTCAATTGACATATTTCTGTAAAAAGTGTATTTATATAGCATTACAGGTTAGTAATGTACTGTTTATTTCTATTTTAGGAAGTGCTCTATGGTAGAGATGGAACTGTTCAGAAAAAAAATAACTTCTTTTCTGCACTTCAAATGTTTAGGTGCTTGCTTGTTATGATGCCCAACTCTTCCTCAACCTCCCCGGACTTCTTCAGCCTACCAGATTACAATTCGTCTTTGTAAGGTAGTTGAGATACCCACTCCATTTTCTTCTGTTGTGTTCAATTTCGTTTCTAACAACAAATGAATTTAATTACTTGTTAATCTATCTACTCTGGCACAGTCTTTCGCAGCCTTAAGAAAGCTCATTTCAGCTGCCAGGATATTACTTTCTTGTCATTTGTAAATGACCCACATCTCACTTCCATAGAGTGATGCTGAGATAGTCATTACCATATAAAAGTTCATTTTTATTATATTTTGTGTCTTGTTTATAAAGTACTGGTGCCTGTTAAAGTTCCACAAACGTTTCCAATTTTTTCTAATTTCTTGTCTACATTGTTATCATACTTGCATATGCTATTACATCCAAGATAATTAAAATTGCTGACCTGCTCCTCTACTGTATTGTTCACCACTGTTTTTGTTCTTACTGGGTCATGTCCTACAACAGCCATTGTTTTAGTTTCCTTTACACATATAGTCATGTTGTAGTCTCTAGCTATTTTAATAAGAGGGTAAATTCCTTTTTGCGTGTCATGGTCTTTATCCACTGTGTAACTTTAGTTTAAAAGCGAATTCATAAATGCACTCTGTTGGATACTGCTTCTTGGATTAGATTGTCAACAGGTATTTGTATCTGTATATTTCATTGCTTTATATGGCAGCTTCTTTAGATTGTAGTTTAGAGCACTTTACTTCCAGTAAGTGGCAGCATGGAGTAGTATTATATTTAGTGAATATCTCTGTTACTTTTGTATTCATCGGAATCGTTGACAAATGTTTCACAGTGCATAATTGTACTGTGTGGCTGTAGCAAATATTTTTAATTGTAAGTGTATTTTTGTGGTTGACATAGACATTATTGGTGTAAATGTGGGCAATGAAATGAATATGTGCACTAACTTACATCAAGTTGATACAAAAGACAGTATTTCACAAATTTTTCCATGCTTCACATCTATATTTTCTGGATAATTGTGATATACCAGGTTTCCCAAATGTCTAGGGTCAAAATTATACAGGTGATATAGGATCCTAAACTTTTCAGATAAGGAGACAATAGTCAGACATAAAGGTTTCATTTAGTTTGAGGGCTTGAATGAGAAATGTGAGAGATCCAGGGCTGGTGTAAGGTGCAAGTGGCATAAGCCTACACTTGGAGTGCCAAGCTGAGACAGAAAAT
This sequence comes from Schistocerca nitens, assembly GCF_023898315.1. NCBI lineage: Eukaryota > Metazoa > Arthropoda > Insecta > Orthoptera > Acrididae > Schistocerca > Schistocerca nitens. The sequence goes on along the minus strand of NC_064614.1, from coordinate 372,891,307 downwards.
ACTCTGCCTGTAAGATTTGCAGTATGTAATGGTTAAGAGAAGTGCTGACTTCGCAGTTAATTCAGAGTGAAATACAAAAGGGAAAGTCCATGGTATCACCCATCATTGTTCAGGTGTGCCAACTTTCATTGCATTTCACTGAGTTGGAGAAGACAATCACAATTTTAGTCATTTAAGTGTGACATTTACGAAGGGAGGTTAAGTTTAAACTTTTAGCTTGGCACTGCTTGTTTCTGTTTACATGTGTTTTACTTTATATTAATGATGGAAGAGATTCATTAAGGAGATGAAAGAATTACCTAAATGCAATCCTGAACAGTTACTGACAAAAGCAGTATGACTTTAATGAAAGACACATATTGTAACACATTTTTGGAGAGTAGGTAGTTTAATAAACCATGTTGTGACTCCATCATCAACTAATCTTTATAATTTATTAACATCTGATCAGTTTTATGAGACTCGAAAAGTTGGGAAGAAAACATAACAAAGTAGAATCACATAATAAAGCAGGATTATGACACTGAAACAGCAATTAAAACAATGAAGCAGCAATACAAGTACTAAAAAGAACTACTTACAGAAAAAGTAAACTGTGATGCTTGTAGGACACAAAATAATATAAACAACTTCATGTTAACAATCACTTAATGTTGTGAGATAACATCCATCATCAATAAACAAATCTGTCATACTATTCATTCACAACTACACTTATCTTCCTTTACTGTGATGTGCGCACTGAGCAATTTCATGTTACATAAGACTTTAAAATTGATTACACTGGTGAAAAATGCTAAAAGAAACTTATGACTTGCAGAGTACTAGGAAGAAATTTATCTCTTCTTTATCTAATGTTAAAAGTTCACAACCCAAGGGTTGAGCAAACAAAATGCCTTTATCTCAGACCAAATGTTTTTGAGGCCATGCTTCATAGCATTTCAAGCAGTTTGAAAGTGCTGCATTGTAACCAATCTTTGATTTATATTCAAATAAAATAAGTTAAAATACTGCCACCTTCATGAAGTATAGTTCACAGTCACTTAAATTTTAATATAATTAGTATTTGAAAAACTACTATTCAAAGCATATCTCGTATTTGCAAATAAAATAAGCCATCAAATAAGACAACCACTCAGACCTTCCTTACTATATTTCAATGACAAAATCTATCCAATCTTGGACTTACAATTCCAGTGATCAAAACATATCTCATCAATCATCACCTATGGGTATTACAAAAACATCTCCATTATATTTGTACCAGAAAATGTTGAGAATCGTTGTGATAATTATGTCACAATTAAACTGCCATTCTGACATGCTGATAAAAATGTGAGAACTTCAGAAATTGTGTAACACTTAACAGCGTGCTCATCATCCATTTTCTGAAATAACAAGTATAAGATTATGTAATCTCTTCTTGAATGAATGATGGAAGGGATGTGTACACCTGGCCAGAGAAAAATTCATAGATGAAAAAACCTTGTTGTTGGTTTAACACTAAAGACAATGAATTAGTCTGTCAGAAAGAAGAAATAAAAACATTCCTAGATGGTTGGATCTCTCCCCCTCTCTCCCCTCCAATCTAGGCACCAGCTCAGTGGCTAGTACATCTGACCTGTCAATCTCAGACTTGTATACTAAGAGTGGCTGCACAGAGTGTTTGCACACAATATATTTGCATGAAGAGGTACAATGCAGGCTGAAAACATTACCAAGTAGTTGGACAAAAGTAGATTACACCTGCCTATAAAAAGGGAAGCAGAGGTGATCCACAAAACTATCACCCATGCCTATGTGAGCTGAGGCTTTCCGGGCATATATACTGTTTGAAGGGTTCTCAGGTGTCTAGCCAGATACGATCATTGAATGCCCAAGATATTTTGGAGAATAACCATTCTGCCATCATCAGGTGTTCCTGATGGAATGGTCTGTCTGCTCTTCCTTGAAGGTCCAGGTATGATTCCGCACGTCAACAAAGTGCGGCGTGTCCGATGGTGGGGGGAAACAGAGGCTGCAGTAGATGGGGGGTGGGGGAGTGCAGTAACTCTTCAGCAGCCATGGCAGAATGATCTCACATCCACCTGCACCGTTGCTTTTTGATAGGGCTCAGTGTTGGTTCCCAGGCCTTACTGAGTTGGTAACCAGTGATCCTGTTGATGAGGTTGTCTATTACATGAATTTCTATGGCCTCTTTGAAGATGCAGTCCCAGTAGTTATTTGTGTAGCCCAGTACTTTTGTCTCGTCATAATTTGCTGTGTGTCCAGAGTTTATGCAAGTTCTGCTAGGGCAGACTGGGTTGGTTGGCCTAGGCAGGTAGCAATGGTGTTCTTTGCATCAACCTTCCGCTGACATAGGCTGATATAGGATTTGCCACAGTCGCACAGAATTTTGTATATGCCCACTTTTTTTAGGCCAACATTGTCTTTCATCATTTCTAGTATAAGGTGCACATCTTATCTGGTGGTCAGTAGACTGTGTCAATCCCTTGTTGTCTCAGTAGTCTCCCTATTTTGGATAACACATTGACAGCAAAAGATAGAAATGCCAGGCCTTTTTTCTCTTCTTGTGTTTGTTCTTCATCTTGGTCACTACTGTGCTTCTGTTGTCAGAAGGCCCTTTGGATTTGGTGCTTGCCATATCCATTCTTGCGGAACACAGTGTCCAGGAGTTTGAATTCCATTGGTAGGTTCTGTCCATCCAAGATCATATGTGCTCTGTGTACCAACCTGTTAAACACCACTTTTAGCTGAGCCAGATGGTGGCAGCTGGAAGCATGTAAGCATGTAAGTCAGTACACACTGTGTCCTAGTGAGCCATCTGACCTGTGCTGCACCAGGACATCAAGAAAGGATAGTTGTCCATCTTTCTCAATTTTCATGGTGAACAGTATGTTATTATGGATGGAATTTAGATGTTTTAGAAATATTTGTAGTTCATCCTTTCCATGTGGCCAGATTACAAATGTGTCATCCACACATTGGAAGAAACATATAGACTTCAGTTCAGCAGTTTCCAGGGCTACTTCTTTGAAACTCCATAAATAGGTTGGCTACCACCAGAGAGAGACGGCTCCCTATGGTCACTCCATTGGCCTGCTCATAGTATTGGCCATTGAAGACAAAGTAGGTTGATTTTAATACATGCCTGTAAAGTTGTGTCAGTTCTGCCCCAAGTTTCTCACTGAATAAGTTGTGGAATCTTCCAGGGGGACTCATGTAAATGGTGACATGACATCACAGCTGACCACGATTTGGATTCTTGTAAAGTTAGCTCCTTTAGGTGGCCAATCAAGTCTGTCAAATTATGGATGTGGTGCACACATATGCCTATGAAGGGTTGTAGCAGCCTCACCAGATGCTGTGCTGGGGAGTACGTCGGTGGCCCTATGTTGCTAACTATAGATCGCATCCAATCTTTGTGGGTTTTTGGAAGGCCATATATCCTCAGTGCTATCGCCAAGCATTGGCAAAGACTGTTGATGTCCTTATCCTTGAGCACACCATTTTTCAGCAAGTTGGAGGTACTTAGTATACAATAAAATGCGTGGTCACACACACTGCCTGTACCTACATGCTTCCATGTGCCACCATCCACTGCAGCTTAATTGAGTGCTTAACACCTTGGTACACAGAGCACAGATAATCTTGGACGAACAGAACCTATCACTGGAATTCCAAAACCTGGAGACTGTGTTCTGCAAGAATGGATATGGCAAGCACCAAATCCAAAGGGCATTCCAACAACAGAAGCACAACAGTGACCAAGATGAAGAACAAATGCAAGAAAAGAAAAAAGGCCTGGTGTTTCTACCTTTTGCAGTCAACATATCATCCAAAAGCAACACGAGACCAACACAGTCTTCTGACCACTGGCTAAGATGTGTGCCTTACTAGGAACACTGAAAGACAATGTTGACCTCAAGAAAGTGCGTGTATACAAAATTCCATGCAGCTGTGCAAACCCTATATTGGCCAAACAGTTCATGTGGTGCAAGATTGATGCAAAGAAAACCAGCACCACACCTGCCGAAGCCAACCAAGCCAACCAGCCATAGCAGAACATTGCATAATACTGGGCACACAGCGCATTACGATGAGACAAAAGTACTGGGCCTCCAGAAATAACTACTGGGACTGCATCTTCAAAGAGGCCATAGAAATTTACATAACAGACAACCTTGTTAGCAGGGACACTGGTTACCAACTAAGTAAAGCCTGGGAACCAATACTAAGCTCTATCAAGAAGCAACGGTGCAACCAGACATGAGATCATTTCGTCGTGGCTGCCAAAGATATACTGTGGGTGCACCCGTCATCCAGTCTCTGTTTCCCCCTCCACCGGATACACCAAGCACCATCGGCACACAGAATCACACCTGGACCCACAAAGGATAAATACTAGTGGCAGAGAGTATACAGACCATTGCATCAACACTACCTGATGATGGCAGAATGGTTATTCAACAAAATATAATGAACATTTGATGATCGTATCTGGTTGGACATCCAAGAACCCTTCAAACATCATCCATACTCTTTCATGTCCATCTGCTGTATAATTTTAGGACACATAATAAGCTCAAAAACTGCACCTTTCCCACATGATATCCTGAAGCTACAGATCAAGGCAACCAAGTTAATGGAGTATTTCTTTATTTCTGAAAAGCATGTTTATTAGCAAAAGTATTATCAAGTGGGTTAACATATAACATTTGTGAACGGATTGAGAATTTCCTGCTTGAGAGAACACAACTTGTCACTTTCAATGAAGAGCCAATGAAAGCAGAAGTGACTTCAGGCATGCCACAGAGAAGTGTATTGGGACTGTGGTGTCGATAGGTCACATCGACCACATAAAGCATGGTCTTTGAACTCTAACTGCTCAGATGAGCTGTCAAGTTAATGTAACAGTCAGCCTTTGTACCATGTACATTGTACACGTGTATCTTTCTTTCTGCTGAAATATATGTATGTATGTATAGACATTTATGGCAACATGTTTCCAGAATGAGATTTTCACTCTGCAGCGGAGTGTGCACTGATATGAAACTTCCTGGCAGATTAAATCTGTGTGCCGGGCCGAGATTCGAACTCGGGACCTTTGCCTTTGGTGGGCAAGTGCTTGGGTAGCTCAGTTGGTAGAGCACTTGTCTGCCAAAGGCAAAGGTCCCGAGTTCGAGTCTCGGCCTATCACACAGTTTTAATCTGACAGGAAGTTTCATTTATGGGAACAGTTTGTTGCATATACAGTTATCCGTATTACCATTTCCCATATTGGTGACCCCGAAGTTTCTGTCTTCTGCGACTTCTGCACCAGCTGTGTGAAATCAACAGGTTTTACGTTTGATGCCATGGCTGCCTCATCTAACGTTTTATACGAGGATTTGGAGGCTCAGCTACTACTACCAGGCCACTCCAATCCTCTGCCAACGGTTGTTTCACCCCTAACTGACAGTGATTTGCGATCTCCAACAAAGTTAACCTCAAACTTTGTAGCTCTACAACGGATGAGTGTTACGCCATTACCTCAAACAATGGACTCAGGTTTCATGTCACCGGACTGTGCATACCAACATGTGAAAGGTTAAGTGGACAATTTCCAGAATCATGTAATGATCGATCGTTCAAGTAGTGTTCAAAGGGACCCAAATTCACACACGTGCTTTGATCCTCTAAGTGCCGCAACATCGGTTACCGTAGTGCCGTGTGCAACACTGCCATTAATGCAAAACGCACACGCGGCCAACTGCTATAAAGCTATGCCAGTTTTGCCTTCCTCACAATTTAATAACAGACATTTTTATACATGAAGTTTGCCAGACTCAAGCAACAGATCTGTCACCCAGTTTCTCGACCACGTGAGTTTGAGCACACCCTATGGCGCTTCGCCATCCAGGAATGTTGTACCACGACAATGTTATCGCCAGCAGGTTTCCCCAGTGATTTATGGTCCTAACACACGGGCTGCATTTCCAATGCGCACAAAAAACTCTCGCTACTGCCACACCAACTACCAAACCAACCCTCCCCTACCCCACCCCCCCTCCCTCACAGGGGCCCCCGATTCTGACTGTACAGCCGATCACTCCTTCCGCAGTACTGTCTGCGCCTGCTGCACCGGCCTTCCACGTCATTTCTAAGGTGGACAATTTAGGTTATGTGCCTTTAACCTCCAGTCCAGTTTTTGGGCCTACCCCATGTGCCGCTCATCCGTTCGTTCCCACGGTACCGACCATGCCTGCCGCATCGTGCTTCCATGACTCATCAGGGACATTGCAACGGGCTATTGTTCAGGACATGTTTGCTGGTAACATGCCCACACCAGTAGTGTCAGGTCACAGGACAGCAGGCTTTCGAAGATATGCTGAAGCCACCCTCATCCCCCCCATCCCCGGGCCTCTGTCAAAGCTACCTCCTTTATATGAGGACAACCCCGTTTCATGGTTCGCACTTGTGGAGCACCTTCTAGAGTTAAATCAGGTGACTGACAACAACTCTAAATTTCTATGTCTCATCACGCACCACCATGACCACTCAGGCAGGGCTTGTTCTGCGCCTACGCCATTTACACCACCGGGCAGTACTCGTTCGCTCTCTCCTCTTTCCGAGCACTCAAGATTTGCACATGCACCATACATCCCGGTTTACATTCCAGAACAGATAAACAAGGACAAACCTCCTCCACTGTCACAATCACCGCCACCACCACATCTGGGTCATCCGCACTGTTGGTACCACAAGATTTTTGGGGATGAGGCCAAGAAGTGCAGATTACCTTGCTGGCACCCAAACGCGGACCGCAGGATCCAAAAGACACTGAGTCCTGCAGGGAACTTCACAGCCGTCCTCTAACATTGCATTCCATTCACTTGCCCTCTCAGCCGAGCACTTGTTTATACGTGACCGGCATTTTGTTGCGGCTTGCTTTCCTAGTCGACACAGGCGCTGACATGTCCTTCATACCTGCATCGTTGGATCCTCCCATTTTTTCACCAACGAAGTCGCTTCTATGCACTGTGAACAAATCAACATTACAAACTGTCAGCTCTGCTAAAGTTATGGTGCAGCTATCTCCTTCACTACGTTTTCAGGGGACTTTTTACATCACCAACATTGACGAACCAATTCTCGACATGGATTTCTTGTCCCATTACAAACACTCCCTGAATATAGTCCAAGGTTCAGTGCTACACCACCCTTCTGACACTCAGATACCATGCTCAGGCAATTCTACTGATTGTCCCGTCACCAATCTACTGTTAGAGTACAATGCAGCGGTGCAAATCTGTCAGCAAAACGAGGATTTGAAACAACACATTCCTCACACTTTCGACGAGCTCACCGTGGCTCTACCTCACTGCTGCAACTGCAATCCACAGTTCCTTCACCTGATCGACCTTCATCAGCAGACACCAGCACGGACACTAATCAGGGTAGTTCAAAAACATTCAATGCGTGTGACGATTCACGTTCAGTGATCTCTGCAACTGCCACACACATGCAGTGCCATGTGTTTCAAACAGTGCTTCTAATGACAGTCGTGCATGTGATGCAAACACGCCCACCATGCGGGCAGCCGCTCCGCATGTTGGTAAACATTCCCCCTCTGTCGCGCACCAGCTATGTGATTTGGCAGCCATTGCCGTTCCCTGCGCGACACTAATGCCTCTCTCGCCCATGCCAGTTACTCAAGGCAAAGCTAACAACAGACAGTCGCTGCGTGCCCTGATCCACTCCATGCTGGGTGCACAGCTGCCCTCTCCAAACAAGCGCACACCGCGCTCATGTAATAGGCATGTGGCTTTCGTGCGGCCTTTCCCCACTGAGTTACGCCTCCCACTCGGTTACGCCTCATCACGCCCCACTCATCCCAAAACTTCATGTCAGGACACTAACATTACTCAGCCTCATGTGTAGTTCTCAGTCTCTTCCGTCACTGATGGAATGACACACAAGATAATGTCGCCCAGGCTGAGATGGAGCTTCCAGTCGTGCGCCTGCCGCCTCGCACTACTCACTCCGACGCCAACGCCCACATGACCTCCCCTCAGACCTCACATCACAGGCCATACTCCGTACTGCTGGGGTGGGGGCGGGGGGGGGGGGGGGGGGGGGGGGGCTGTGTTGTGTCGATAGGTCACATCGACCACGTAAACCATGATATTTGAACTCTAACTGCTCTAATGAGCCACCATGTTAATGTAACAGTCAGCCTTTGTACCTTGTATAGTGTATCTTTCTTTGTGCTGAAATATATGTATGAATAGACATTTAGGGGAACAGGCAATATAAATAGTAATGTCAGACTTCTTGCAGATGATTCAGTTCTCTGTAAAGAAGTACTGTGTAAAAAGAAGAAGAAGAAAAAGAAGAGGAAGAAAATATACCATTTAACCTTGGTAAGATTTCAAAGTTGTGCAAAGATTGGAAACTTGCTTTAAATGTGTATAGCATTGTATAATTACAATATCAATGAGGCACTTATGGAATCAGTCAACTTTTGCATCTCCTGCGTACCTGGTTGTAATTATTTGTGGGAATATGGACTGGAAGGATCATATAGGATCAACTGTATGTGATGGACTTCAGTTCATTGATAGGATAGTGGAAAATGTGCAGTCAGGATACAAATAAACTGCTAACAAAACACTTGTGTGATCATATCAAATAATACTAACACAGGATTTTTAATGTGTATGGATTAGGAGAGCACAAATGACCATATATTTATTTGAAATAAGAAGCACTATCTTAGAAATGCTCAGAAACCTGTACCGCTAGAGATTTCAAGATAGAAGCCAACTATAATGTGAAAGCCTATTTACAACGTTCCAATGATGACCATTCAGTGTGAAGTCTAGGAAAGTAGCACAGTAGCATATGCATCACTCCAGTAGAAGTAGCAAGGACTAGATTAGATTGGTTAAAGCATGTCAGGGGCATTCAAGTAGTCATTTTTCCCACACTCCATATATGAATGGAACAGCAACAGACTGTGCTATAGTATAATATGATGTAACCCTCTCCTGTTCACTTCACAATGGTTTGCTGAGGATGGATGTAGATGTCATCATAGTCTCGGATGCAGATTAAAAATGTATATGAAGCTACAAAGAAAGGCAGAATGTAAGAACAATGAAGAGCAGCATATTAAATCAAGCAACGAGTTCCGAATCTTGGAAAATGAAGGTTATGCAGCTATAGCTGAAAGAGGCAATTTTTTAATAAAGATACTTATGTAAATAGCACAAGATTTTGCAGGCATGAAGAAATTAATAAAAAATAAAACAGAAAATGGAATCAGGCATTCTTAAAGAGAAGATGAAAATTTCAAGCAAACAGTAGAATATGGCTGTGAGCAGTTTCAGTCCCTAAGCCAGCACCAGACAGGCAGTGCTATTGTGTCTTATGATCCATCTGGAGATTTTTTACATTAATCTTCTCAGTTGAAGGTGCAGTTCATGGTCAACTTCAAACTGATCTTCAGCCTGGATAAAGTGCCACAGTGTGATTAGCTATCTGATGATAATTTAAACATAAAAACTCATCACAGCTGTAAAAGTTTACAGTTGGAACTGAAAACAAACTTGGATTATAATAAGTTACAATTACTGATGTACCACCGTCATAGGGATAACTTTAAAAAATCATACAATATGATAAATTACACAAAATTATTTGTAATTATTTTTGACAGGACACAAGAATATACAATCAATGTCAAAAAAGGAAACAAAACAGAAACATACCTTGTGTGGACACCACATTTCATCAATTAAGATGGCACTGCCCATAAGTAGCAGTATAAACAAAAATGTCTAAACATCCCAATGTTTATTCATATGTTTATATAGTGTAAGATATGATTCTGGGACCAAAGATAATTTGTAAGAAAAATAATGACACTCTGGAAATAATGGCATCCAAAATGTAAAGAAAGTAAAGGCACCTGGAAATGATCGCATTTTTACATCAATATCTATACTCTGCAAACCACTGTGATGTGCATGACAGAGGGTACATCCAATTGTACCAGTTATTAGGGTTTCTTCCTGTTTCATTCATGTATGGAGCACAAGAAGAATGATTGTTTGAATGCCTTTGTGTGTTCAGTTCCTATGTGAGTGATATGTAAGGGGATGTAGTATATCCATAGAGTAATCATTTAAAGCCAGTTATTGAAATTTTGTTAATAAACTTTCTTGGGATAGTTTACATGTCTTCAAGAGTCTGCCAGTTCAGTTACTTCAGTATCTTTGTGACACTCTCCTATGGATTAAAAAAAACCTGTGACCATTCGCACTGGCCTTCTCTGTATACCTTCAATATACCCTGTTAGTCCTATCTGGTACGGGTCCCACACAGTTGAGCAATACTCTAGGATAGGATGTGACGTGATTTGCAGGCAATCTCTTTTCTAGACTGATTCACTTCCCCAATATTCTACCAATAAACTGAAGTCTAGCACCTGCTTTACCCACAACTGAGCCTATGTGATCAGTCCATTTCATATCCATACAAAGTGTTACACCCAGGTATTTTACGAGTTTGTCAATTCCAACAGTGACTCATTGATATTATAGTCATAGGATCTACGTTCTTTCATTTGGTGAAATGCAAAATTTTACATTTCTGAACATTTAGAACAATTTCCCAATTTCTGCACTATGTTAAAATCTTATCAAGATCCAGCTGAATATTTATGCAGCTTCTTTCAGGTAGTACTTCATTATAGATAATTGTATCATCTGCAGAAAGCCTGATTTTACTATTAATATTGTCTGCAAGATGATAATATACAACATGAAGAGCAAGGATCCCAACACACTTCATGGGGACACACCCAAAATTACTTCTACGTCTGACAATGACTTTCCATCCAAGATACCATGCTGTATCCTCCCCACTAAAAAGTTCTCAAACAAGTCACAAATTTCTCTTGATACTCCATATGATCATCGTACTTTTGTCAATAAGCATAGGTGTTGTGCTGGGTCAAATGATTTTTGGAAATCAAGAAAACACTGCATCTACCTGGTTGCCTTGATCAAAAGCTTTCAGTACATCATTTGAGAAAGGTGTGAGTTGGGATTCACATGATCAATATTTTCGAAATCCATGCTGATTGGCATTCTGTTCAAAATTCAATAGAAGTAGGAAAAGATGAAGCAAAAGTAATAGACAATTAACTTGCATAACTATTTACAGAATGCACAAGACGGTGATTCCTCAGAACTGGAATGATTCTCCTTCATTTGAAAGAGGGCAAACAAGACGTAAAAATTTAAGGACCCATGAGCCTGTTTTGCACAATGAACACTGTGCTCTCTAAAATTATCATGAACCACACAGAAAAAAACATTATATTTTAATCAGGCAAAGCAACGGACTGACCTATGGATCATCTGCAAGCTAACAAAACTAGAGAAAACAACATAAATTTTAAAAAAGTAAAAAACCTTTGAGAATCAGTCCACCGACTCAGTTTAAGTCAGTAAACTGAAGAATATGTATCTGTGATACAGCTTCCAAATTTCCATATCCTCAAACTAGGAAAATTAAGAAGGAACACATTTTAATGGAATGTATCTGGACAACATTTGTTTTCCAGATGACATTTTACAATTTTTCTTTGTTGCAGATAAACTGTGACCATGAAGGGAAAAATTAAATACAACAAGTTTGTAAGTATGCCTGAAAATCAATTGTAATGATACTGAAATAATGCACAATGAAAACAGCAAAAAGAAAACAATAAACGTTAACAACTATGTCATACAACCTGTTGGTAAATTCCTGTAACCTTTTTATGGCAGTTGAGGACTACCATTTTCCACAGCAAAAGAAATAAACAGAACATTAAAACTAATATGGACGGCTATTCGTAAACTAAACAGTGTTTCAGAACTAAGTTTCCAGTGTCTCTGAAAAGTGAAGCTTACACTCAGAGTTGATTGCCGGTTTTGACTTGCAGCAGAGAGACGTAGAGTTTTAATCCAAAACCTATTTAAAAACTGAGGGTTTCTCAGCAAGCACTAGTGAGATAAAATCTGTGAAATATGACGTGAAATAGCAAAACAAACAGATCAGACAGACCAGACAAATAAATTGTATGTGTACAAAGGAAGTTCTCTACAGGATTCCAAGAGATCAGGAAAGACTGAGGTGACCTGTAACAGGAAATGTGTAGTTGCCTTTGGAAAAACACAGGAGCAACACGGATACACATAGATGAAGACATAGTACACAAAAATATGTAAAGGAGGCCTGTATCCAGCAGCAGACGTTCAATGGCCAATAATGATGCTGATGATGATGATGGGGGATGATGATATTGATGTCTGTGTATGTGCGGATGGATATGTGTGTGTGTGCGCGCAAGTGTATACCTGTCCTTTTTTCCCCCTAAGGTAAGTCTTTCCGCTCCCGGGATACCCTCTCCCTTAAAACCCACATCCTCTCGTCTTTCCCTCTCCTTCCTTCTTTCCTGATGAAGCAACCGTTTGTTGCGAAAGCTTGAATTTTGTGTGTATGTTTATGTGTCTATCGACCTGCCAGCACTTTCGTTCGGTAAGTCACATTATATATATATATATATATATATATATATATATATATATATATATATATATATATATATATATATATATATATATATATATAAAGAAAGATGATGAGACTTACCAAACAAAAGCGCTGGCAGGTCGATAGACACACAAACAAACACAAATATACACACAAAATTCAAGCTTTCGCAACAAACTGTTGCCTCATCAGGAAAGAGGGAAGGAGAGGGAAAGACGAAAGGATGTGGGTTTTAAGGGAGAGGGTAAGGAGTCATTCCAATCCCGGGAGCGGAAAGACTTACCTTAGGGGGAAAAAAGGACAGGTATACACTCGCACACACACACATATCCATCCACACATACAGACACAAGCCTTGTGTCTGTATGTGTGGATGGATATGTGTGTGTGTGCGAGTGTATACCTGTCCTTTTTTCCCCCTAAGGTAAGTCTTTCCGCTCCCGGGATTGGAATGACTCCTTACCCTCTCCCTTAAAACCCACATCCTTTCGTCTTTCCCTCTCCTTCCCTCTTTCCTGATGAGGCAACAGTTTGTTGCGAAAGCTTGAATTTTGTGTGTATATTTGTGTTTGTTTGTGTGTCTATCGACCTGCCAGCGCTTTTGTTTGGTAAGTCTCATCATCTTTCTTTTTAGATATATTTTTTCCACGTGGAATGTTTCCCTCTGTTATATATATATATATATATATATATATATATATATATATATATATATATACACTCCTGGAAATTGAAATAAGAACACCGTGAATTCATTGTCCCAGGAAGGGGAAACTTTATTGACACATTCCTGGGGTCAGATACATCACATGATCACACTGACAGAACCACAGGCACATAGACACAGGCAACAGAGCATGCACAATGTCGGCACTAGTACAGTGTATATCCACCTTTCGCAGCAATGCAGGCTGCTATTCTCCCATGGAGACGATCGTAGAGATGCTGGATGTAGTCCTGTGGAACGGCTTGCCATGCCATTTCCACCTGGCACCTCAGTTGGACCAGCGTTCATGCTGGACGTGCAGACCACGTGAGACGACGCTTCATCCAGTCCCAAACATGCTCAATGGGGGACAGATCCGGAGATCTTGCTGGCCAGGGTAGTTGACTTACACCTTCTAGAGCACGTTGGGTGGCACGGGATACATGCGGACGTGCATTGTCCTGTTGGAACAGCAAGTTCCCTTGCAGGTCTAGGAATGGTAGAACGATGGATTCGATGACGGTTTGGATATACCGTGCACTATTCAGTGTCCCCTCGATGATCACCAGTGGTGTACGGCCAGTGTAGGAGATCGCTCCCCACACCATGATGCCGGGTGTTGGCCCTGTGTGCCTCGGTCGTATGCAGTCCTGATTGTGGCGCTCACCTGCACGGCACCAAACACGCATACGACCATCATTGGCACCAAGGCAGAAGCGACTCTCATCGCTGAAGACGACACGTCTCCATTCGTCCCTCCATTCATGCCTGTCGCGACACCACTGGAGGCGGGCTGCACGATGTTGGGGCATGAGCGGAAGACGGCCTAACGGTGTGCGGGACCATAGCCCAGCTTCATGGAGACGGTTGCGAATGGTCCTCGCCGATACCCCAGGAGCAACAGTGTCCCTAATTTGCTGGGAAGTGGCGGTGCGGTCCCCTACGGCACTGCGTAGGATCCTACGCTCTTGGCGTGCATCCGTGCGTCGCTGCGGTCCGGTCCCAGGTTGACGGGCACGTGCACCTTCCGCCGACCACTGGCGACAACATCGATGTACTGTGGAGACCTCACGCCCCACGTGTTGAGCAATTCGGCAGTACGTCCACTCGGCCTCCCGCATGCCCACTATACGCCCTCACTCAAAGTCCGTCAACTGCACATACGGTTCATGTCCACGCTGTCGCGGCATGCTACCAGTGTTAAAGACTGCGATGGAGCTCCGTATGCCACGGCAAACTGGCTGACACTGACGGCGGCGGTGCACAAATGCTGCGCAGCTAGCGCCATTCGACGGCCAACACCGCGGTTCCTGGTGTGTCCGCTGTGCCGTGCCTGTGATCATTGCTTGTACAGCCCTCTCGCAGTGTCCGGAGCAAGTATGGTGGGTCTGACACACCGGTGTCAATGTGTTCTTTTTTCCATTTCCAGGAGTGTATATATATAGTTATAATAGAGGGAAACATTCCACGTAGGAAAAATATATAATGTCTTTAAATATGTCTGCTTGTGTCTGTATATGTGTGGATGGATATGTGTGTGTGTGCGCGAGTGTATACCCGTCCTTTTTTCCCCCTAAGGTAAGTCTTTCCGCTCCCAGGATTGGAATGACTCCTTACCCTCTCCCTTAAAACCCACATCCTTTCATCTTTCCCTCTCCTTCCCTCTTTCCTGATGAGGCAACAGTTTGTTGCGAAAGCATGAATTTTGTGTGTATGTTTGTGTTTGTTTGTGTGTCTGTCGACCTGCCAGCACTTTCATTTGGTAAGTCACATCATCTTTGTTTTTAGATATATTTTTCCTACGTGGAATGTTTCCCTCTATATATATATATATATATATATATATATATATATATATATATATATATATATATATATATATATATATATATATATATATTCAGATGGATACAGGATTATAAATACAAAATCAAATAAGGGTAATTCAGGAATAGATTTAATAATAAATAGAAAATAGGATCATGGATAAATTACTATCAACAGCACAGTGACCACATTATCGTAGCCGAGACAGACACGAAGCCCGCACCCACCACACTAGTACAAGTTTACATGCCAACTAGCTCCACAGATGATGAAAAGATTGAAGAAATGTATGATGAGATAAAAGAAATTATTTTGATAGTTAAGGAAGACAAACATTTAATACCCATGGGGGACTAGAATTCGATAGTAGGAAAAGAAAGAGAAGGGAAAATAACATGTGAATATGGACTGGGAATGAAAGAGGAAGTCACCTGGTAGAATTTTGCACGAAGCATAGTTTAACCATAGCTAACATATGATTTAAGAACCATGAAAGAAGGTTGTAAACTTGGAAGAGAGCTGGAGACACTAGAAGAGAAAGGAGTACAGTAGCAGAAGGATGGCTAGTGCTGAGAGATGAAATAGGCAACAGAGAATCGAGTAAGTAAAAAGATGAAGGCTAGTAGAAATCGATTGGGTAACACAAGAGATATTGAATTTAATTGGTGAAAGCAGAAAATATAAAAATGCGGTAAATGAAGCAGGCAAAAGGGAATACAAAAGTCTAAGAAATGAGACTGACAGTAAGTGCAGAATGGCTAAGCAGGAATGGCTAGAGGGCAAATGTAAGGATTTAGAAGCATTTGTTGCTAGGGGAAAGATAGATGCCACTTACACAAGCCCTCTCCCCAGTCAAGTTGCAGCACCTGTACAGAATAGTCAGCTGCTCCAATGTAGCTCTGCATTTGTAAATGTGTTCTGTACTACCTAAGTATGAAGAAGGACATTGTCCAAAAGCTTAGCAACTTTCGTTGTTTACGTATTTATAGACTGTACAACAGGGCCAAACACAGAATTGTTATCTGTGCTGCTTTCATTAGTTATATAGCACATAACAGTCCATTATCATATTCAGATGTATAGGAAAGTAGTCTGCTGGACAATAATATTTACCAATGAAAAGTTGACATTGCGGTCATAAAATACAAGTAAAGTAATGTGGAGAGCACCATAATTAAAAACAAAACAAGTAAAGTACCCCACAAAAAAAGAAAAAAGCGTCACACTTATGTTCAAGAACGCCAGAACTTCTCACAGTTAATATTTAAATACACTAACTGTGGAGAGAAGGAAAGACAGTTCATTCTCATATTTATGAGATTATTGCTGGACATTCTCAGCCACCTTGGAAGATGCAGTCCTCTGCTGTGAACAGTGCTTATACTATTGTCACATAAAACAGTTCCCTTTCTTTCAGTGAGATTTTAGGTGCTACTCAGTAACCACAGTGTGATTATTCAGATGTTACAACAGCCCTACCACACCTCACTAGGGAACTGCCCAGTCTGACAATTCAAAACCTGCCCTGAATTTTTTTATACAAGAAGAATACACTAAAAGAAACACAATGTAAAATTTTAGTTGCTAAGACACATTGCAAGAATTAAAAAAAAAAAAATATTTAAATTTGCCAAATTCATAGCTTGCCAGGTGGCTGGGGAAATGTACATCTTTACCATAGCTATACAGAACAACATATGCACTATGCGGTGGGTACGTGCCCTTGGTTGGTGGCACATTGGTAAACTGATAACACTGCACAGCATGATCGTAGTTTGTAAAGCAAATTTCAGTTTCCATTGATAGTTTCTCTGACACAGTTGGTCACAGTCACCATTCACTGAAATCTGCAACTCTTTTAATGTTTATAATAATTAGCAGTTGGCCTTGCGGTGCAGGTGCCATAGCTTCACAGTAATATGGAATTCGATTAATTATTCTTATCCTTGCAAGATGAAATATGAAGAACAGGGCATACAATTAAAACCATCTACTTCTCCTGAAGACCACGTATGTGTGATTTATTAGTTAATTTCTTGGTTATTCATTACAATAAAGCTGACATTTCTTTAGAAATTGTGGAAACATTAGAAGAAACATGAAATAACTCAGAGGGTTCTACAAGTCGTGATTCAAACAATGACAGATGTGCTAATAAAAGTCCAGAACAAAAAAACAGAGTGCCTTTGAAGCCCAAAGAAAACATGTATAGTAATAGATTTTAGCAAGAGATAAAATGCTGTGAATTTCTTAGTTAAATGAAGGAGGGAGAAAAATCTTAAACTTAAGCAATGTGCAAAGCCAGTTTTTTTTCGTAAAATCTGTACATGAACAGTTTAACAGAAGAAAGATTTATATAAAGTATGAAATACGCACAAAAATGAACCTCACAAAAGTATAAAAGAAAAATTATTCTATCAATTTAGCACTGCTTGTGAGAATCAATGCACCACTGAGGGAGATCTATGCCATTGGGAACTCGGAATAAGAAGTGAGTTGAACATTGCTGATTTCCAGGTTTCTTCGACATGATTAAACAGATTCCAGAAATTGTACATAACAAGAAGTCACAAATTACAAACTTTACAACTAAATATGCACAGAAACTTGTACCTAGCATAAAACAAAGGTTCTGGTTATCCTCTAGACTGCTGTGTATAAAGCCAATCAGTTGGATTTCGTGCAAACCACAATTTATCGTTTCGAGTGAAAAAAAGACAGAGTTGTATGTACAGTCGATGAGTGCTATGACACATTTGTATACAACAATGCCACTGTTGGATTAATGTTTCTGCAGCTATAGCTCTGCCTTCAGGAACATCAAAGCAAATTAGGACCAAAAATTAAAAAAAGGACTGTTTACTTGCAAAAGGCTTGTAATCAAAGTAGCAAAATCTAGAAAAATGGGAGAGAATAATGTTCAATGTTATATCTGACACTTCTTACCATTTGCAGAAAATAATGTGTTGCTTTTGTTGGACTCTTGGCCTGCACATAGTGACGCCTCTGTCATCAGGAGGATGATAAATTATACGTAACCAGGTGACAAAAGTTATGGGATAGCGATATGCACAAAAACAGGTGGTGGTAGTATTGCATACAGAAGGTATAAAAGGGAAGTGCACTGTCAGAGCTGCCATTTGTATTCAGGTGATTCATGTGAAACGATTTCCAACTTGATTATGGCTGCACAGTGGGTATTAACAGACTTTGAACACAGAATGATAGTTGGAGATCACATGGGACTTTCTATTTCAGAAATCATGAGAGAATTCGATGTTCTGAGATCCACAGTGTCAAGAGTGTGCCAAGAATTTCAATGTAATTTCAGGCATTACCGCTCACCATGGACAATGAAATGGCCAATGACCATTACTTAATGAGTGAGAGCAACGGTGTTTGCATAGTTGTCAGTGCTAACAGACAAGCAACACTGCATGAAATAGCCACAGAAATTAATGTGGTATGTATGAAGAATATATCCATTATGACAGTGTATGTATCCATTATGACAGTGTAGCAAAATTTGGTGTCAATGGACTATGGCAGCAGACGAACGACACGAGTGCCTCTGCTAACAGCACACCACCTGCAGCACCTCTCTTGAGCTTGTGACCATACTGAGTGGACCATAGACAACATGGCCTGGCCAGATGCGGGGTGGAATAGGTCATCTAGTCTAACTGAATCGATCACTGACTGGTCACGTTCAGCTACCTGGAGACCATCTGCATCATTGACTTCACATTCCCATGCAATGATGGATTTTTTATGGATGACAATGCATCATGTCACCAGGCCACAGTTACTCACAACTGGTTCGAGAAACACACTAGACAATTCGAGCAAATGATCTGGCTACCCAGACTGTCCGCCACTGAACATTTATGGCACATAATCAAGAGGTCAGTTTGTACACAAAAACCTGCACTGGCAACAATTCTGCAATTATGGATGTGCGTAGAGGCAGCATGGCTCAATATTTCTGCAGGGACTTCCGATGACTTGTTGAGCTACATCAACTTGCTGCACTTCAGTGGGAAAAAGAAGACTCAGCACAATGTTAGGAGGCATCCCATGACTTTTGTCACCTCAGGGTATAACTCTCATTCCACCCAGAACTAACTGTGTGTTTCAGACTCCCAATAAAGAAAACTTCTAGCACTTTAAAGCAGTCTTCAGAAAATTGTTTGGCAGTGAAATTTTTTAAAGCTCTTTTGTCATTTCAGGTTTATCTGGAGAACAGTATTGTCATTTCTGCACTATCAGTTTGCATCACCGCGTTTTTACGAATTTAATCATGTACGACTGGCATGGAACACAATGGACACAACCATTTCTTACTCATGTCCACCTACATCTTTACTCTGCAAACCACTGTGAAATGTGTGGCGGAGGTTACATACCATCGTACCAGTTCTTATGGTTTCTTCCATACCATTCATATAAGCAGTGTGGGAAGAAAATTTGTTTGAATGTCTATGTCTGTGCTGTAATTATTCTGATCTCATCCCCACGATCCCGATGTGAGCAACACAAAGGGATTGTAGTATATTCCTATCGTGATCATTTAAAGCCAGTTCTTGAAACTTTGTTAGTAGATGATCATGGGATTGTTTGTGTCTGCCTTCAAGAGTCTGCCAGTTCAGTTTCTTCAGAATCTCTGTGACACTTTTCCAAAGATCAAACAAACCGGTGATCATTTGTGCTGCCCTTCTATGTATGCATTCAATATCCCCTGTTAGTTCTATTTGGTACGGCTTCAGCTCAGTTGAGCAATATCCTCGGTTGCTCGAGTGATTTGCGAGCAATCCCATTTGTAGACTGATTACACTTTCCCAGTTTCTACCAATAAACCAAAGTCTATCACCTGCTTTACCCTCAACTGAGCCTGTGTGATCTTTCCATTTCATATCGCAGGTATTTGTCTGAGTTGGCTGGTTCCAACAGCAACTCCTTGATATTATAGCATAGGATACTACATTTCTTTGTTTTGTGAAGTGCACAATTTTACATTTCTGAACATTTCCAGCAAGTTGTCAATCTTTACACTACTTTGAAATGTTAAATCAACATCTGACTGAATGTTTATGTTTGTCTCGGATAGTATTTCATTATAGATAACTGCATCATCTGCAAAGAGGCTGAAGTTACTATTAATATTTTCTGCAAAGTCACAAATACACATCATGAACAGCAAGAATGCCAACACACTTCCCTAGGGCACAATTGAAGTTACTTCTACAACTGACGATGGCTCCCGTCCAAGATAACACGGTGCGTCCTCTCAACCAAACAGTCCTCAAATCCAGTCACAAATTTCATTAGATACCCCATATGATTGAACTTTTGAGAATAAGTGCAGGTGTGGTACTGAGTCAAATGCTTTTCAGAAATCAAGAAATACATCATCTACCTGACTGCCTTGATATAAGGCTTTCAATAGTGAGAAAAGTGTGAGTTAGCTTTCACATGATTGATGTTTTCGGAACCCATGCTTTTTGGAACAGAGGAGCTTATTCTGTCCAAAATATGTCATTATGTTAGAACTCAGAATACATTCAAAGATTCTACACCAAATCAATATGAGGAATATCAGACAGTAGTTTTGTGGATCACTTCTACTACCCTTTTGGTAGATGGGTGTGACCTGTGCTTTCTTCCATCTACTGGGCACAGATTTTTGTTTGAGGGATCTATGATAGATTACAGATGGAAGAGGGGCGAACTTTGTCTCAAATTCAGTATATAATTTGACAAGGATTCCATCCGGCCCTGGAGCTTACTTCACTTTTAACGATTTCTGCTGTTTCTCAACACCATGACACAAATACTTTTTCACTCACCTGTTTGGTGGTGGTGGTTGTTGTTGTTGTTGTTGTTGTTGTCTTCAGTCCTGAGACTGGTTTGATGCAGCACTCCATGCTACTCTATCCTGTGCAAGCTTCTTCATCTCCCAGTACCTACTGCAACCTACATCTTTCTGAATCTGCTTAGTGTATTCATCTCTTGGTCTCCCTCTACAATTTTTACCCTCCACACTGCCCTCCAATACTAAATTGGTGATCCCTTGATGCCTCAGAACATGTCCTACCAACCGATCCCTTCTTCGTGTCAAGTTGTGCCTCAAACGTCTCTTCTCCCCAATCCTATTCAATACCTCCTCATTAGTTATGTGATCTACCCATCTAATCTTCAGCATTCATCTGTAGCACCACATTTCGAAAGCTTCTATTCTCTTCTTGTCCAAACTATTTATCCTCCATGTTTCACTTCCATACATGGCCACACTCCATACAAATATTTTCAGAAATGACTTCCTGACACTTAAATCTATACTCAATGTTAACAAATTTCTCTTCTTCAGAAACGCTTTCCTTACCATTGCCAGTCTACATTTTATATCCTCTCTACTTCGACCATCAACAGTTATTTTGCTCCCCAAATAGCAAAACTCCTTTACTACTTTAAGTGTCTCATTTCCTAATCTAATTCCCTCAGCATCACCCGACTTAATTTGACTACATTCCATTATCTTCGTTTTGCTTTTGTTGGTGTTCATCTTATATCCTCCTTTCAAGACCCTATCCATTCCGTTCAACTGCTCTTCCAAGTCCTTTGCTGTCTCTGACAGAATTACAATGTCATCGGCGAACCTCAAAGTTTTTATTTCATCTCCATGGATTTTAATACCTACTCCGAATTTTTCTTTTGTTTCCTTTACTGCTTGCTCAATATACAGATTGAATAACATCGGGGAGAGGCTACAACCCTGTCTCACTCCCTTCCAACCAACGCTTCCCTTTCATGCCCCTCGACTCTTATAACTGCCATCTGGTTTCTGTACAAATTGTAAATAGCCTTTCGCTCCATGTATTTTACCCCTGCCACCTTCAGAATTTGAAAGAGAGTATTCCAGTCAACATTGTCAAAAGCTTTCTTTAAGTCTACAAATGCTAGAAGCGTAGGTTTGCCCTTCCTTAATCTAGCTTCTAAGATAAGTCGTAGGGTCAGTATTGCCTCACGTGTTCCAACATTTCTACGGAATCCAAACTGATCTTCCCCGAGGTCGGCTTCTACTAGTTTTTCCATTCGTCTGTAAAGAATTCGCGTTAGTATTTTGCAGCTGTGACTTATTAAACTGATAGTTCGGTAATGTTCACATCTGTCAACACCTGCTTTCTTTGGGATTGGAATTATTATATTCTCCTTGAAGTCTGAAGGTATTTCACCTGATTCATACATCTTGCTCACCAGATGGTAGAGTTTTGTCAGGACTGGGTCTCCCAAGGCCGTCAGTAGTTCTAATGGAATGTTGTCTACTCCTGGGGCCTTGTTTCGATTCAGGTCTTTCAGTGCTCTGTCAAACTCTTCACGCAGTATCGTATCTCCCATTTCATCTTCATCTACATCCTCTTCCATTTCCATAATATTGTCCTCAAGTACATCGCCCTTGTATAGACCCTCTATATACTCCTTCCACCTTTCTGCTTTCCCTTCTTTGCTTAGAACTGGGTTTCCATCTGGGCTCTTGATGTTCATACAAGTGGTTCTATTATCCCCAAAGGTCTCTTTAATTTTCCTGTAGGCAGTATCTATCTTACCCCTAGTGAGATAAGCCTCTACATCCTTACATTTGTACTCTAGCCATCCCTGCTTAGCCATTTTGCACTTCCTGTTGATCTCATATTTGAGATGTTTGTATTCCTTTTTGCCTGCTTCATTTAGTGCATTTTTATATTTTCTCCTTTCATCAATTAAATTCAATATTTCTTCTGTTACCCAAGGATTTCTACTACCCCTCGTCTTTTTACCAACTTGATCATCTGCTGCCTTCACTACTTCATCCCTCAAAGCTACCCACTCTTCTTCTACAGTATTTCTTTCCCCAATTCCTGTCAATTGTTCCCTTATGCTCTCCCTGAAACACTCTACAACCTCTGGTTCTTTCAGTTTATCCAGGTCCCATCTCCTTAAATTCCCACCTTTTTGCAGTTTCTTCAGTTTTAATCTACAGGTCATAACCAATGGATTGTGGTCTGAGTCCACATCTGCCCCTGGAAATGTCTTACAATTTAAAACCTGGTTCCTAAATCTCTGTCTTACCATTACATAATCTATCTGAAACCTGTCAGTATCACCAGGCTTCTTCCATGTATTGTACATGTTTGGTGGTAGAAGTATCAAATTGGGGAAATTCTCTTGGGTTTTCCTTTGTAAAGGAATATTTGAAAAGGAGTTAAGCATGTCAACTTTTGCTCTGGTACCCTCAATTTCAGTTCCTGTCTCATTCGCTAGGGATTCGACACCAACTTTGGGCCTCAACAGCTTTTACATGTGACCACAATTTCTTTGGGTTTTGTGAAAGGTCATTTCATAGTATTTTGCTATGGTAGTCCCTGGGGCAATCACGCATTACTCTCTTGATAGCCAAATGTGTTTCATTCAGGGTGTCTATTTATAGCGCCACACTTTGTTTTACACTTATGCAGTAATCTCTGTCTCTCTAGAAGTTATGGACTGTGACTGTATACCATAAAAGCTTCCTCCCATTATGAACTGTTCTGCTGGGTACATATCTACCCAGTGCATGGTTGGTGGTGCTTTTTTTTTTTTTTTTTTTTTTTTTACACTTGAGCCATAGTACCTCTACATGTTCCTGCCTTGCACTGAATGTTTCAAGTTCCTCATTGAGATATGACACTACTGATTTTTTATCTAGTTTATTGAGCATAGATATCTTTAAAGTATCTCTCTGCTTATTTTAGTTGTCCCAGTACTTTGGCAATCATTGTTGCCACAACCATGTCATGTTCACTGATACTAGATTCCTCGAAGAGGTCAAGTCTATTTGTTGCAATTTGACCATTAGATCCAATACATTTCTATAATTAGTGGGGTTCCTAACTATCTGTTCTAGGTCATTTTCAGAGAAGGCATTTAGTAATGTTTCACAGGATGTCTTATTCCCATCACAAACAAAACTAATTTTCCCAGTTGACTGTAGGATGATTAGTGTGACTGGGGAACTTAGAAGTGAACTGAGGTTCTCTCTAAAGTTTTCAGTTACATTAGGAGATGAGACTCATGGGCATGAAAAGGATCCAGTTATATTATGCCCACCCCTGACAATCTCACAGGCACCTTGAATTTCTCAAGTGGATTTGAATTTCTTTACTGCGACAAATGCATCACCCACATTTCCCCATTTTCCTATCCTTTTGGTATATACTTAAATTTTCCCCAAAAATTTCACTGTTATCAATATCAGGTTTCAGCCCACTTTCAGTACCTAATAATGTTAGCTTCACTGCTTTTAGAAGTGTGCTTCAGAGTTAACCATTTGCATTTTAATACTCTCATCTGTGGGGGGGTATTTCTTTTACACTGATACCTCTTGGTTTCCTACAGTTTTTTCTTGATTGGCTGGGGAATCACTTATCTATAAAAACAAAATTAAACTAAAAATAAAACCAGAAATTACCGTCATGTGATTAAATGCATTAACTTTCTTTCTGGGGGTACCTGGTGTAAAGAAAATTTGTATTTTCATCATCCAATACACACTTCACATTTTTGTGACTACTACAGGAATAAACAAGGAACTTTCTCACCATCAGCAAATTATACATTATTCAAAAATATTGCATGACCTGAGCTACAGGAATTGTTATAAAATAATTAATGTCAATAAATTAAAGCTTCAAGTTATGTAAGCCATTTGTAATGTAATATATGTTGCCTTGATTTTCTTTCTCCTGTTCATCACTTGTCACAATTACATCTCTGCAGTAGTTGTGTGCCTTACAAACTAAAGTTTTGATAGTGCATTTCTTTTGATGCGTTCTTCTTGCATGAAAATATTCAGGGTTGGCTTCAACATGTCAGACAAACATCCTCTTGGCAGCAGCATTCAGGGGGTGGGAACAGTCTGCGATTGATTGTTTCCCCAGTTTCATACATAAGTGTTCTGTGACTGGAAACATCAAAAAGCAGATTTGTCAGACTGCATTACAAGTATTCATTGTAATTTACAATTTTAAACCATGTTAGAAAAGTTTCACTGCCAAATGGTTCAAAGATGTTGGATAATGAAGACTGACGAAGTTATAATTGACTCAACTTTCACACCCTCCATAGTCATCATTGTCTTTAGACACATTTAGTTCACATGGCTATGGAAACACTCCAGTTAACACCTATATTTGATACTTTAAGGTTCATCATCAGGCTGTTATTGCAAAGATTATGTAAAACAAATCAAGAGATTTTCTGTGTGATAGTATTGCTATGCACACTTAGATCAAAAGCTGAACAGCTTTTGATTTGCCTATATTCTACATTTAGTCATCTGTGATGGTTGAAGGCTACCACTCTACAGGCCTTGGCATCATGCTCCTAGACCAAATACTGTAAGTGATTCAGATAGAAAGGCAGTAAATGGCTCAGCTGATCAACAATACTGACATATAGCAAGCAGCAGATACCAAATCAAAAGTGGTGTGCAGTGGAAACAACCAATGACTAAGTATTTGGAGAAAACTTACAGCATCAGTAAGTAATTTATACAACAGACATTGTTGATAAAAAAATTGTTTAAATGACTACCCATGTCCACAGTAGGTGGTTCTACTGCATCAGCACTAGCCGCGTGACAGTCAATGTGTTAAGGGCATTTCTTCAGCACGAAGTATCATGCTGGGGAAGAAGCCATGAAGACAAGTTGGCATGAAGAGTTAAAATTTCATTGCCATAAATATTGAATACACTGGAAAAAAAAACTGAGAAATAGATTCTATATTACAGCTATGAGTAACATGATGTAAGTTATTGGGCACTTAAATATGATGCAGCAACATCCACAAAAAAAAAAAAAAAAAAAAAAAAAAAAAAAAAAAAAAAAAATTGGATATAAAATTACCTATGACATAACTATTGCACTTTTAGAAGCCTTTTCAAAACAAAGGCAAGTGGTCTACAGTTGAACACTTATTCATTTTTCATTGTATAACCTAAAAAGAGCTGCTCATCTTGCACAGGATTCTCTGAAGAGGAAGAGAGAGATACTACTTCACATGAGGTTCTGGCAGAGCTAAGATATTATGCCACCTTGACAAGGCCTTTGATGGCTAGATCATAAAATTCTACTTTAAAATTAAACAGCATTAATTTAATTTCTTCTGTATATATTCTTGACAATAGAAAATAGCATGCAGCTGATTTAAAATCCAATAATATAACAACACTTTAGGAATTAAACTCAGCTTTGGGAGCATAAAATTTAGAATTCCACAGAGTTTGGTTCCGAGTCCATTCCTTTTCTAACTTAAACAGCCATCCAATAATGTTAATGGTTCACTTAAAAACCAATATATATTATAAGACATGCACAATTCTCAATCTTTTAAAACCCATTTCAAGCAAAAATGACCTGGCAGTTTTAGAATTAGATAATCATACACTGAATGAAAAAGCATTGTAAACATTCTCTGGGACCCTTTTAGTAAGGTAAAAATTAGGCAAAATAGAAACACACACACACACACACACACACACACACACACACACACACACACAATAGAAATGTTTTATGACTAGGGACCTTCATTAAAAACCAGCAATAACAATAAGCAGGCACATAAGTATCATCAGGTAGCTAATGTCACAATAGGTGAACATAATGGAGTTTTAACAAAGTTAAAAAACATACTTCCACATCTGTTTACCTGATATAAAATCAGTCTTGCACTCTTGACAGTCTATACCGTCTTGAAATCATGCTTTCCAAGACTTTCTATAGTTAGTAAAAGTAAAAGAACAATTATTTGTGTTATTGTATCAGCAGTGTCATACCTGCAACTTCATGAACCAGCAAGTAGTCTAGACTACTACATTGTATTCAATTCTACCTCCTGGTCCTCTGCACTAACTCACTGCCCCTTCTGCCAAACTATGGCATTTATTAGTTTGATTTAATACTAATTATTTCAGTTGTTGCACTTCACTTAATACTGTTTGAGCATTATTGGGCCTTTACACTCAGTAGCAAGAGTGATACCAGTAAAGCTGTAAATTCTGGCTATACCACACCACTAAACAAATAGTTTGAGATGGCATTTCATCCACAGCACTGTCCCCTAGAAATGTTTATTGGGGAAGCACTGGCTCACTGATAGTTAAGCCAAACCAACTGCACACACGCAATAAATTCCACCAAAATACTTTCACACGACTTCCTGTCATTACTTATCACACACTTTTCAATATTGCATGTGTTGTGCAACATGTAAATAAGATGTTTTAGCATATAATATACTAACAACCTAAACAATTTCAGCCATTGACAAGTTAATCCAGGCACTACTTTAATATATGACATTCATTCATGTCAATGTCCATAACTGCATTTTAATGCTCACCACTTTTTTTAGGCATTTCATCAATCATGTTTCCAAAGTTGACGCTTTGTCAGGAGCACATGCACATTCCTAAACCTCTCGTGACAAAGAGCAAACTAAAACTAGAAAATTCTCACATGTTTGGCCCCCTTACTAATTTTAACACCAATGACACATTGCCACCAAATTATGTAATATTAAGACACTTGACCAATAAGATCTACACTATCCCTAATGAAATAGACAATTCAACAAGATCTTGTATTTGACAAGACTTGCTGCACGAAATACCTCAATACAGCAGGTAATCTAAGAATGTCCGTCTAAAAATATTTTCGACTGGAATTTCAGGGTAGCAAAATTAAAAGAAAATTTTCTTGCAAAATTTTTAATAACCATAAAATTACATAAATAATGAAATATTGTTAAATAATATGTTCAGTCTTAACATGCAAATTTTTATACAATTTTCTACACTTCCTTCACGAAGAAACATTTTGGCTTTCTGGTTTCTCTTGTTCAGTTTTTACTTCAGCTGGTTTAAGATATGCATTTATATAATTCGTAAGTTGTACAACAGCTATCAATGAAGCAATATACTCTTGTACATTTTCTCTGTTCAGATTTTGAACTTGTTTTACCAGTGTACTGTATACACGTTGTGCAAGTTTACTGGATAGACGGCCCACTGTACTAACAGTATGAGAAACCTTGTCATCTTTTGAGGAAACTGGAACTGAAATAATAGCCCAGT
This sequence comes from Schistocerca nitens, assembly GCF_023898315.1. Classification (NCBI taxonomy): domain Eukaryota; kingdom Metazoa; phylum Arthropoda; class Insecta; order Orthoptera; family Acrididae; genus Schistocerca; species Schistocerca nitens. The sequence goes on along the minus strand of NC_064614.1, from coordinate 372,863,031 downwards.
GTTAAAATACTGCTCACCAACGCATTTTTATTACTTCAATGAAACATGTTTGAAAAGATTTTTGCAACTTACCTGCTTGCTTCTCATCTTCGCCAGGTGGGAAATAGTAGTCCAAGTATTTTTCCGCTACTGCTGCAGTGCTGTCAACAGTTGTGACAGCAGCAAGGCCATACTTTGTGCTCAACAACTCATTTGCCTTGTTCCAGCTGAGCTCTTTCAGGCTCTTTGCTTTCTGCACACCAGCATCCTTCACTGTTGACACTTTGCTGCAGGTTGGCCGTAAAGTTGCAGCAACATAGTTCTTTGTTGTTTCATATATCTGAAACAAAAGTTAAAAACTTTAACATATTTTGAATATGGACATTCCTATAATCTCGGGATGTACTATCACAACATAGACAGCAAAATCAAGAAGTTACTTCCTCTTCTATGGGGGAGACTACAGCGCTGTCACTGATACCACTGAATGCTCCGATGAGCTGCCTTTTGTTCAAATAGCTACAAAAATTGTTAATTTTAAAGTCCACTTTAAACAGCATGCTTTTTTACCACCCCGACACGTTCCACATCATTACGAAGTGTCGTAATCGTAATCTATGGAACAAGTACTAATCTAATCTTTTAATCTGTCACTAAGATGTGTCAAATGGAACTAAACTTTACTTTTAAAAGCTTAATCATAGAATACACTAAACGGTAAATCTTAGTCCAACACCTAGAAATAATTAAACTGGTTATACAACACGATACAAAACAGCACATCAACATGGTCGTTGAAGATAATCAGAAGGGACTTTAGCTATTTCTATACTCGCTAGAACAAGTATATTTCCATTTTCCCCTTACGTGGTAATCTAAAATTCAGTTTTTTTAGCCCTCAAACAGTTACCTTAATCACAGTACTTTTTACTGTTGCTTACCTGTTGCGGCTGTTCTTTGATAATTGGTAATCTTTCTTCCACCAGGGAAAGTCCTTTGCACAGCGTTCCATCAACCATTTGAATGGGTTGTTCCAGTTTCTTGGCCAAGGGAACAGCATGTTCCATTGCCTTATTCACTGTTGCTTCGGCAGTAGATAATGTCCAGTTAATGACACTATTAGATCCTTTAACCCTGTTATACATATCAGCCGATTGATTCAACGCCATTTCAACAACAGGGAGCGTCCTAACTCTGTCGACGCATTCCAGTCTCGGTGCTACAGACATATTCTGCGCTTCCGCCATTGCAATCCCTTCCTTTAAAAGTAAATTACAGTACAATAACACTAACGGCACGGATACGTACGGTAATCAAAATGCGACTTCAATCACTACCAGCTTACCAGAAACAACACCAACGAAAAGACACAACACAAAGCTGCAGGCGTTGAACACAACTAGTTCCACTTTGCCGCTCGCCGCGAGTTATATACTATCGCAGGCAATGAACGGTTGTGGAGGGGAGACGTCCAATAGTAACACGTGACGTCAACGTAATCTCTGCAAAACATGGTCGATGATCGACTAACGAAGTTTCGAGAGCCACGTCACCGCCGCCTGTATTAGAGGCGGCCATGACTCGGTGCAACGCGAAGCTGCATTTCGTTCAGTGTAAAGCAACATTTTTAGTGAACCTGGAATACATATTTAAAATCCTCTTGCGACGTTTCCTGTGGGTCTTGGCGCTGCCTAATGGCATTATAAGTGTTAATCTGGTGAAATATATTAAGCTGGACCGGTAATGTAGTTTGTATGAGGCGCCAACACGCCAACATTATTTTACTTTTGTGACGGATGTAGTCATTATTAATAAATGATAAATATCGTCAGCCAGAAGAGTTTTAAGAGCATCCCTTTCGGACATGCTTGTTCAAAAACAAAAGGTGGCGTTGAAAAATGGGAACACGAAAATCGAGTTTCATGAAAAATGTAAGAAAAGAACGAGTCTTTATGATTTCAGTGCAAAAAACAGTATCGTTGTTCGACCTGGAAAATGTTACTGCTGCGAAGTTAAAGCAAAAAACGCAAACGAAATCATTACAAGATCAAACTATAATGTGGCAAATGTAAATTCAGTAACATCCATATGTAAACATTGTGATGACTTTCGTCTCATATTAACTACAAAAAACAGTGAAATCAGTGAACTTAAAAGGACCGTAGCCTTGTCGGAGAAACAGCTGTAACATCTTGGTTGTAAAACTCAACAGAACATCGACTCAACTTTAAACAAAGATCGGCTACCAGTGAGATAAACAAAGGAAGAACGACTGTGGAAACAAGCGCAAAACTTGGAAATATAAAAAAAGTGCATCAAATAGCTATAATCACAAACGTGATTCCGCAAACACTGTCACTCAGAAACATCTGAGTCCAGATAATGATTACAAACAACAACAACTGTGCACTGTAAATTTTTCGCGCGTGTCGCATCGTGAACACAGTAATGTGATTAAAAAAAATCAGTCGACAGGCTTCAAGTGTGCAAAAAAGAACAAAAAGTCTTAAATATTGCTGATTATCATGGACGTCAGATAGCAGAAAAGGTGGCAGATACAAAAACTAACCCAAGTGTCCACGCCTTTGTCAAACCAGGAACTGGCATTGCAGAAGTGACAAAAACAGTGCTGAAATCGTGTTAAAACCTAGACTCAATAGACTGTGTCGTAATTTTTGCAGGTGCAAAAGGTATTGCCAGAGCTCATCACGGTTCTTGAAAGTGTGCTACCCAAATTAGGCATCACTAATGTAGCTGTTGTAAATCAACCACACCGATACAATCTACCTCCTTGGTAATGTGTAAATAAATTAATAGGAAAAGTAAACAAAGAGATAGATGAAGTATGCAAAAAAATGCTGTATGTGAACTTAATAAATGTAAGCACATTAGATGGATCCATGTATACCGGCCATGGCCTTCATTTAAATCACAGTGGGAAACAATTTTTGATTGAAGAAATCTGTTGTTTAGCAAATTTGAGTCACAACAGGCATAGTATAGAAGCAGTCCAAAGTACCTTGGACAAATGGGACATAAAAAAAGATGCGGTAGCTTATAAAAAGGGAGCAAGACATTTTTTAGGGAAGTAGAGTGTATCAAAAAAAAAGATGATGCAGAATTAAATTTCAAATACACGTTGAAGAGTGTACACCAAAATGTGCAGTACAAACAAATTTGATGAAGTAAACATACTCCTCAATAATGAATGGAAAGAAGTTTCAGTTTTATGTTATTGTGAACATTGGTTACAGAATGAGTATTTTCAATCCTTAAAATATTTCATTTTAACCTTGCAAACTGCTTTTGTAAAATGGAATCAAAGCATCTGAGAACTTGCATATGTGTAAAAGATAATGTAGATTACAAGATTATAGCCTCTGTTTGCAAACTAGTGTGTGAAAGAGACTTTGAAATCTCAGCTGTTGAGTTAATGTCTGAAAAAACTATTATTTTATGTGTGTATAGATCTCCTGTTAGCAACATAAGTGTTTTTTTTCCAAAGAACTGGACCTTGCTTTAGGCAAACTCAAGACCACTGGGAAAACACTGGTACTGTGTGGAGATTTTAATACTGACTTCACAGGGGAAAGTTCTTAAGTATTATAAAAGCCTACAATCTTTGTCTGACTGTTAGTCCAATAGGCCCAACAGAGCTCCTTAATACTATTAACTCAATGAAGAGTAATTATTCAACTGGTATTGATGATATTCAAGATTATATTATAGAAATAACAGCAAGGCAAATACTCCCTCCTTTATGGTACATATGCATTTCTTCCTTATCATGTGGTGTCTTCCCACAGAAAATGAAAACGGCAAAAGTAATACCCCTATATAAAAAAGGTGATCAGCAATGTATGGGTAACTATAGGCCTGCGACTCTACTGTCAGAGTTTTCGAAAATTATTGAAAAAGTCTTGCTTTTACAACTAACTACATTCTTCGAAAAGAATAAAGTTTTTTCTGGATGCCAACATGGCTTCAGACCACAGTGATCAACTGAAGCAGCCACTTTCAACCTGTTAAACCATGTCTTGAATGCAATGGAAAACCACAGAAATATCTCAGGTTTATTCCTGGACCTAACAAAAACTTTTTTTGTAATTGATAATTCTGTGCACCTGAGGAAGCTTGAACAGCATGGTGTAAGAAGTGTTCCAAATCAGTGGATTAAATCATACTTGGAATATTGTTCTCAACTAACTGAAATTAAGTACATGGAAAATTCCACTGCATCCGCAAAAGATATTACAAAAGAGGTGTCTGAATGGTTTACCAGAAACAGGCTAGTAGTTAATCTCTGAAAAACAGTACTCATGTAATTCCACATATATCAAAATAAAAATGCGCCACAACCTTTAATTTATATAGATAACCAAATCGTTAGTCCTGTCAATGAAACTTAATTTCTTGGGATTCATATCCAGGAAAATTTTAATTGAAGCACTCATATCACATCCCTAAATTCCAAATTAGCAAAATGAGCTATATAGTAAGAATTCTTGGCAACAATACTAGTGCAGAAACGGTTATGGCTGTATACTTCACTCATGTACATTCAATACTGAAGTATGGTATCATTTTCTGGGGAAATGTACACCAGGTCATAACAGTTTTCAGGAAACAAATGGCAATTATAAGAATAATGAAACAAGCGATCAGCAGGAAACCGTGCAAACCTTTCTTTAAAGATCTAAAGGTCATATCCCTTCCCTGCATTTATATCCTGGAAGTAGTCATGCATGTCAAAAAATGTATACTGAGAAAAGAAAACCTTTTTCTTCAGAACAAAGGTGTCCATGGTTTCAGTATAAGGTCAGACTGTGAAATACATGTTAATGCTTGTAATACCACACTATGTGTTGTATATCATGCAGGAATAAAATTATAAACAGGTTACCAAGACATATAAAATCTCTTCCTGATCTACAGAACTTTAAAAAGTCTGCGGCAACCTACGTTCTGAAAAACTGCTCCTATTCAATCTCACAGTATCTCATGCAAGAAAAAATGTAACTTGTATCTTTAACTGTAGAAATAAGTTAAAAATATACAGTATTTAAAAAATTATAATTATTAACTGTATATAGCCAATTTGTTATAAAAATTTAAATAATGAATGTCTGGCGTTTGAAAAAACAATAGATAAAAAGGTTTTCTTTCCAATATCATGTGTACAATATATGTACTAAAAAGAGATTGATATGGACAAATAAATAAATAAATAAATATAGGGGAATGCAGACACTGAAAGGAAATTACAATATTATTCGAAAATGTTAGGGACAGTAACTAGTATAAATGCTTTTTCTTAATCTTTACAAGCAGGTATACCAGGCTTAACCACGTTTCTACACACTTTTTTATTTATATTTTTGGTTTGTAATGCAACTGAAATAGTTCATATTTACCACACAAAAAACTGATCTGATATTTTGCTGTACTGGCAGTGTTAATCATGATGATATCTTACATAGTTTATTATAATTCAACAAAATGGCAGTTCACTCTTAGCAGTAGTTTACCAGTATGTATCATTTCAATTAATAAAGGAGTGGTTCGCTCTATCCACTTTGGATAATAAAAACACATTACTTAAGGGCTAAATATAAACAGTACCCACTTGGTGTAGCTGTAGAAGAAACATCTTTTTCCTTGCGTACAGTGTTTCTGTTGATTCTGTTATAACCCATACAATAAATCTTCTACAGCTAATTGCAATATACTGTACAACATGGCTAGTTGTATATTCCTGAAGGGCGATTGTATCAAAGGACTGGATGCATGTACGGGTAACTGAACATTAGCAAATCTATGTTAAAACTTAAAGTGTACAGTTAATGTCTGTAATTGCATATGTAATGAAACATGCCAGTATTATGTATAATATATTGAGCCTATTCCGTTATGTTAATGGTTAACAGCAAATAAAGATGATTTTCCCTTCGAGTTCCTGAACATGAGAATGTAACAACTAAATGTAACATTTTTTTATGAGAAGTTAGTTTTCATCTCTATACTTCATAAAAGGCTTACAAAAGTACAAGCACTTTAAAAAATATTTTTATTTCATGCTCAGAAGTCTTAAATATTCATTGTATTGTTTATAAAGTGAATCTGATCAGTGTCGTATTCCACATTTTCGTTTTGTACTAACAGACTATAAGACTGGAATCATCAAGTATTGTAAGTTTTTGTTGACCTGATAGTTTCCTTCTTCAAACACCGGTACATGATATAACAGAAGGTTTTGACCAGTACTACGTCAATAATTTGTAATCACCTACAGGCTAATGGAGACATTTTGCCGAGCCACGATACTGCTGACGATATGACAGACGATCGGCTGTAGACATGCCAGAGTTCTTGTTCAGAGAACAGAGTTCTGTAACCAGACAGCTTAGAGGCCATGGGACTGTCTCACGCCAGTAAAAACACCTGGTTTCACTGATGTTTTGGACCGGAAATCGACATTACACGACCATAACCACCTGGCTTCAGAGAGCATTTTGGCTAGATACGTTCTACAATTCTGAAAGTAGCAGCTAAGATGTGTACTACGCTTGCATATCTCATATCACTTGCTTTCTTTATTACTTTTTCTTTTTGTTGGTGTTTTATATTTGCTCCTGGCATTCTATTGCATCTTACATAGTTTATGCTGTTAAAGAGATGAATACAGTGAGCAGATTCGAAAGGCTATACATACATATCCAGCAGTCACAGTCCCTGCAGATCACGTGCTGCTTCCACAAACTGCCTCCATTCCTTCTTGTTTTGTGCTTGGTTCCTCCAGGTGCCTTCAATCTCCAGGGATGCCAGGTCCTGGGTTTCCACTCAAATGCTTTCATCGCCTGTCTTTCTTCTGCCATTTGGGTTACATGGCCTGCCACTGGATTCCTTTGCCCTTCAGTTTCTGTAGTATTTTTGGTTGTTGCATCAAGAGGTAGATTTCTTCGTTCATCCTCCTTATCCACTTTTTCTTAATGGTCCCGATATCTTCCACATTACTCTTCTTTCAAATATTAATAGTTTCTCCACTTCGCGTTTTATCATGTTCCAGGTTTCTGAACTGTATTTGGTGGTTCAAATGGCTCTGAGCACTATGGGACTTAACTTCTGAGGTCATCAGTCCCCTAGAACTTAGAACTACTTAAACCTAACTAACGTAAGGACATCACACACATCCATGCCTGAGGCAGCATTCGAACCTGCGACTGTAGCGGTCGCGTGGTTCCAGACTGTAGCGCCTAGAACCGCTCGACCACCCCGACCGGCTGAATTTGATTGCTGGGCATATCACTGTGTTATACATTCTCACCTTAGTATTAACTGATATTGATTTTCAGCTGAATGTCTCCCTGGGAGAATACATGCGTTTCCTTGATGTCCATTTCTATGTTTTTGTTGTTGGTAAACCAAGGTCCCAATTACTTGAAGTGTAAACTCTCTTGAACGTCTTGTCATCTGTCTCAAGAAATTCTTGCTCCTCTTGTCTTCTTCCTAATTGCATTAACTCAGTTTAGTCTTCATTCACCTATAGCCCAAACTTCTGTGCATAGTTGTCCATTTTCTGGTACATTTCTTTTATCTCATGGAGTGATTCACTCAGCAGTAGTATATCATCTGCATACACGAGACACTTGAAATTACCATTCATCTGTACTCCGTCCCATTCCTGTTGCTCGCAATCCCTTATTACTTTCTCTAAGATGAGATTGACCAGAATACATGAAAGAGCACCTCCCTGTCTGAGACCTGCACCTTTCTAATGTGACCTCTTGCTGATCCATCCATACAAGTTTGCACTATTCTAACTAGCTTCTCACAGATTCTTAAGTTGTGCAGTGCATTGGTTAGGCTATTCCTATGGATAATGTCGTATGCACATTGAAAATTGATGAATACACTACAGATGTTTTTTTTTATCATAGTCTCAATGTTTTCCAAACAGTTGTCTTAGGGTGAAAATGCGATCTATTGTCGATCGGTTTGGTCGAAAGCCATCAAGGTATTCCCCAATGTTATTCTCTATGTAATTATCTGAGGACAGTGATAGTCAGTACTCTGTAGGATACATCCAACAAGCTGATATCTGTCTAGTTACCTCATTCCATTTTCCTTTCCTTCTTTATTAGGTACATTATGATCAGTTTCTATTCTTCCAGCAATGTCTGATTCTTTCGTAACACCTGGATCAATTTGTATATTTCTAAATGTAAGCTCTCACCTCTCTCTTTGATTAATTCTCCTTTTATTCTGTCCTTACTTGTTGTTTCTGCGTTTTTTGATTGCAATCTTCACATCTTCTTTTGTCATTTCCCATTCTTCTTCATCTGTCCTTTCCTCTGTTGAGTCTGCAGGTAGCAGATTCAGGGCGATTCAGGAGTTCTGAGAAGTATTCTCTCCATCTTCCTACAATTCTTTCCTTGTCATTTATCAAGTTGCCGTTCTTATTGATAATGAAATAGGTTGAGCTCTGAAATCCACATTTGCGATTTTTTATGCATTGGAAAAATAGTCTTGAATTATTGTTGTGGTTCTCTGCCACAACTTGTTCTAATAAGCTGATTAGATATATTCTCTTTACTGTTTTCAGAATTCGGTTTGCCTCCTTTCTGATATTGAGAAAATGTTACCTTTTCTGGCCGGAGTGGCCGAGCGGTTCTAGGCGCTTCAGTCTGGAACCGCGCAACCGCTACGGTCGCAGGTTCGAATCCTGCCTCGGGCATGGATGTTTGTAATGTCCTTAGGTTAGTTAGGTTTAAGTAGTTCTAAGTTCTAGGGGACTGATGACCTCAGATGTTAAGTTCCACAGTCCTCAGAGCCATTTGAACCATTATTTTCTTTTGTTACCTTTTCTGCTCATGTTCCCTATCAGCCAGCCACTCCTCCCTCATATTCCTTCTCTTTTGTGTAGCCTTGTGGCATGTTTCATTGAATCATCATCTCTTCTTCATTCTCTTTTTTCCTTCTTAGCATATTATTTGTAATACTTAGTACTGTGGCCATTATTTCTTCCCACTTTTTCTCTACGTTCTTTCTTACTTCTAGGTTTTCTAGGGTCTCAAAATGGCTTTTGATTTCATAGTATACTGTTCTTTAATTGCATCTTCTCGCAATTTCCCGACATTCAGAGCAGCTTCTAGTGTCTATATATGCAGGTAAACATTAGTTTAAGTTTACACATAATGAGGAAGTGGTCTGATGCACAGATGGCTCCGCTATATGATATGACGTCCATGACTCTATGGTTATAACGCTGGTCCACCAAGAAGTGATTGATCTGGTTGGTAGTGGTTCTATCTGGTGAGGAAAACATTCCGTTATGTATAACTCACTCTCTAGTTCTTTGATATAGCTATCTTGAACATCCACTGACCATTCTCATTGGTCTCGTCATGCAAACTGTGCCTTCCTAAGTTGGTATATAGAATTCTTCTTTTCCTGCTTTTGCATTAAAATCGCCCAGAACTATCTTCATATTTATAGTTGGTGTGCTCTGAGTTGCTCATTCTAGTCGGTCATAGAATTCTTCCTTCGCTTCACCTCTTTTATCTTCTGTCGGGGTGTGAACATTGACAAGTGTGATGTCTGACACTTGGTTTCTGTGTAATAGGCAGGATATTCTTTTGTTAACAGCTTTGAATTCTTTCCTATTGTTGCTTTGTGATGTATTGCAAAACCAGTGCCAAATTCATGTTTATCTGCATGCCCTCTGTAAAATAGTACATATTCATCTTCTTTTTGAATATCCTCGCCCAGACATCTTGTCCAATTTATATCAATTAATTTCTGAGACAATAGTGTGGATAATTTCTTGTCTGTATAGGCTCTGTACATTCCAAGAGCTAGAATTTAAATTTCCAAATCTTAGGCCATTTTAATCTTTGCACTTTTCATCTTCCTTTGTATGCATCTGTGTCTGAGTTAAGTTTGTGTTTCATAACAGAGATCTTTTTGCGGGACTGGGTTGTTAGCCCATTGGCCAATCCTCCTCCATAAGGGCTTGGGACTGGCAATGGCTACTGCAAGGCAACTGACTCCAGACAGAGTTTCAAAAGGATATAGGTTGCAGTAATTACTCGGAAATGAAGAGGCTTGTGTGGTGTAAAGAAGCATGGAGAGTTGCATCAAACCAGTCTTTGCACTGATGACCACACTTTTATGGTGACGATTGTCATCGTTTAAATATTCTGTTATTCATTGCCCATTAGATTAATTTAAAAAAAACGAGAGTCTCCATAATGTAGATACATGGTAAAGGTAGGATACCTGCATTCTTAAACAGGGGCTTACAGGAATTTCTAGGTTTACATGCTTTATTATTCTGATGACATTTTTAGTGTTCTGAAACTCGCTTACTGTTGCCCAGGATATGACCTCATACCTAAGGCGGGAAAGAAAGTGGGCATAATAGTTACTCTTAATTGATTTTCACAGAAGACACACATTTTAAATAAAAGTGAATCTTATGTTATTTTTATTATCCATAAACAACTCGGTGACAGAGTTAATACTACTGTGGTAGTTCTAGAATCATTCAAAGAATGTGTATGGTAAGTAGCGCACAAAAAGGTAGATCAAGCATTACTTATTGGGGATGACTTTAACCTACTGAGTACAGACTGGAATGTCTATGGATTCACTGCAAGGGTGCAGACAGAGTCTGAAGTACTTTTGTACGTTTTCTGAAAACTGCCTTGAGCTGCTAGTTCAGCAGCCCATATGCAATGGAAATATCTTAGGATTTGTAGATTCAAATAGGCCGGCCCTTATCGACAAACGTCAGTATAGAAACGGGCATTAGCAACTATGGTTAAGAAAGTTAATAAATCAGTTAAGAAGATAAGAAGAGAGTTTCTGGTAGAAAGAGCAGATAAGCAGTTGTTAGCATCCCCCTTAGACAGTGAACTGACATCACTTAGATCCAGTAAGACGGAGAAGAGGAATCATGGGTAAAGATTAAGCAGACTAGAAATCGTGGTCTGCAGAATTATGTGCCTAGTAGCCGGATTAAGGACAGAAAAGCCCTATCTTGGTCTAGTAACAAGATCCGGAAAATGCTGATGAAGCAGAGGCTGTTGCATTCTCAGTTCAAAACAGAACGCACAAATGCCGACAAGTAAAAGATAGTAGAGATTCGTGTGTTCGGGAAAAGATTCTCGAAACATATAACTACTACCACCTTCATACATTAGCAAACGATCTGACAGAAAACCCGTGAAAATTATGGTCCTATGTAAAATCGCTAAGCGGTCTAAGACTTCCATTCAGTCCCTTGTTGAATAGTCTGGTGTGGCAGCTGAAGATAGCAAAACGAAAGCCAAAGTTTTAAATTTCTCGTTCAAGAAATTGTTCACGCAAGAGAATCGTATAAACACACAGTCATTTCACCATCGAACAGACTCCACTATTAAGAACATAGTAATGAGCATGCCTGGTGTAGGAAAACAACTGAAGGAGTTGAAAGCAAATAAGTTATTAGGTCCGGATGGAATTTGTATTCGATTTTTCAAAGAGTACTCTACAGAACTGCCCTCTTACTTAGCTCCATTTATCGTGAATCTCAGGCCCAGTGCAAAGTCCTAAGCGACTGGTAAAAAGAGCAGGTGACTCCTGTGTATAGGAAGGGTGAAAGAATGGACCCGCAAAATTACAGACCAATATCCCTAATAATCCTTGAACAAATTCTCAGTTCTAATATAATTTTCTTGAGACCGAGAAGCTTATGTCCACGAATCAGCTTATGTCCACGAATCAGCTTATGTCCATGAATCAGTATGGCTTTAGAAAGCATCGCTCATTCGAAACTCAACTTGCCCTTTTCTCACATGATATTCTCAGTTCTAATATAATTTTCTTGAGACCGAGAAGCTTATGTCCACGAATCAGCTTATGTCCATGATTCAGCTTATGTCCATGAATCAGTATGGTTTTAGAAAGCATCGCTCATGCGAAACTCAACTTGCCCTTTTCTCACATGATATACTGAAAACTATGGATGAATGGCAATAGGCATATTCCATATTTTTAAATTTCCAGAAAGCATTTGACAAGGTGCCCCATTGCAGGCTGTTAAAGAAGGTACCAGCATATGGAATAGGTTCTCAGATATGTGAGTGGCTTGATGACGTCTTAAGTTACAGAACACACTATATGAAGGGCTTATTTCAATAGAGGTACAAGTCCATTTCTGTTCACTCTGAGATACAGAGTCCTAAAGTTAAATGAGCGCTGAAAAATCTGCAGTTGAGATACCAGAAATATTCAAGTATATACTTGAATATACACTCCTGGAAATTGAAATAAGAACACCGTGAATTCATTGTCCCAGGAAGGGGAAACTTTATTGACACATTCCTGGGGTCAGATACATCACATGATCACACTGACAGAACCACAGGCACATAGACACAGGCAACAGAGCATGCACAATGTCGGCACAAGTACAGTGTATATCCACCTTTCGCAGCAATGCAGGCTGCTATTCTCCCATGGAGACGATCGTAGAGATGCTGGATGTAGTCCTGTGGAACGGCTTGCCATACCATTTCCACCTGGCGCCTAAGTTGGATCAGCGTTCGTGCTGGACGTGCAGACCGCGTGAGACGACGCTTCATCCAGTCCCAAACATGCTCAATGGGGGACAGATCCGGAGATCTTGCTGGCCAGGGTAGTTGACTTACACCTTCTAGAGCACGTTGGGTGGCACGGGATACATGCGGACGTGCATTGTCCTGTTGGAACAGCAAGTTCCCTTGCCGGTCTAGGAATGGTAGAACGATGGGTTCGATGACGGGTTGGATGTACCGTGCACTATTCAGTGTCCCCTCGACGATCACCAGTGGTGTACGGCCAGTGTAGGAGATCGCTCCCCACACCATGATGCCGGGTGTTGGCCCTGTGTGCCTCAGTCGTATGCAGTCCTGATTGTGGCGCTCACCTGCACGGCGCCAAACACGCATACGACCATCATTGGCACCAAGGCAGAAGCGACTCTCATCGCTGAAGACGACACGTCTCCATTCGTCCCTCCATTCACGCCTGTCGCGACACCACTGGAGGCGGGCTGCACGATGTTGGCCCAGCTTCATGGAGACGGTTGCGAATGGTCCTCGCCGATACCCCAGGAGCAACAGTGTCCCTAATTTGCTGGGAAGTGGCGGTGCGGTCCCCTACGGCACTGCGTAGGATCCTACGGTCTTGGCGTGCATCCGTGCGTCGCTGCGGTCCGGTCCCAGGTCGACGGGCACGTGCACCTTCCGCCGACCACTGGCGACAACATCGATGTACTGTGGAGACCTCACGCCCCACGTGTTGAGCAATTCGGCGGTACGTCCACCCGGCCTCCCGCATGCCCACTATACGCCCTCGCTCAAAGTCCGTCAACTGCACATACGGTTCACGTCCACGCTGTCGCGGCATGCTACCAGTGTTAAAGACTGCGATGGAGCTCCGTATGCCACGGCAAACTGGCTGACACTGACGGCGGCGGTGCACAAATGCTGCGCAGCTAGCGCCATTCGACGGCCAACACCGCGGTTCCTGGTGTGTCCGCAGTGCCGTGCGTGTGATCATTGCTTGTACAGCCCTCTCGCAGTGTCCGGAGCAAGTATGGTGGGTCCGACACACCGGTGTCAATGTGTTCTTTTTTCCATTTCCAGGAGTGTATATACTTGAATATTTATGGTATCTCAACTGCAAATTTTTCAGCACTTATTTAACTTTAGGACTCTGTATCTCAGAATGTACAAAAACGGACTTGTACCACTATTGAAATAAGCCCTTCATATTATCCTCTACGGTGAGTGTTCATCACAGACAAAGGTATAGTTGGGAGTGCCCCAGGGAAGTTTGTTAGGAACGCTATTATTCTCTATATAAATAAATGATTTGGTGGACAGGGTGGGCAGCAATCTGCGGTTGTTTGCTGATGTTGCTGTATTGTGTGGTGTGGTGGGAGGATAGAAGATGACTTAGACAAAATTTATAGTTTGTGTGATGAATGGCAGCTAGCTCAAAATGTAGAGAATTGCAAGTTAATATGGCTAAGTAAGAAAAACAAACCCATAATGTTCGGATAAGGCATTAGTAGTGCCCCACTTGACACAGTCATGTCGTTTAAATATCTGGGTGTATCGCTGCAAAGCAATGTCAAATGGAACGAGCATGTGACGTTTGCAGTAGGAAAGGCGAACGGTCGACTTCGGTTCATTGGTAGAATTCTAGGTAAGTGTGGTTCATTTGTAAAGGAGACCGCATATAGGACGCTAGTGTGACCTAGTCTTGAGTACTGCTCGAGTGTCTGGGATCTGCACTAGGTCAGATTAAAGAAAGACATCGAAACAATTCAGAGACAGGTTGCTAGATTTGTTACTATTAGGTTCGAACAACATGCAAGTGTTACAGAGTATTCAAATGGCTCTGAGCACTATGGGACTTAACATCTGAGGTCATCAGTCTCCAAGAACGTAGAACTACTTATATCTAACTAACCTAAGGACATCACACACATCCATGCCCGAGGCAGGATTCGAACCTGCGACCGTAGCGGTCGCGCAGTTCCTGACTGAAGCGCCTAGAACTGCTCAGACACACCAGCCGCCATTACAGAGATGCTCCAGGAACTTAAATTGGAATCCTTGGAGGAAAGGTGACGTTCTTTTCGAGGAATACTATTGAGGAAATTTAGTAATCGGGTCTGTAGCTGACTGTAGGACGATTCTGTTGCCTCCAACAAACATTGCAGGTGAGGACCACGGAGATAAGATACAAGAAATTAGGACTCATATGGAGGCATATAGACAGTCGTTTTTCCCTAGTTCTATTAGCGAGTGGAAGAGGAAACGAAATGGCTAGTAGTTGTATGGTGTATGTTGCGCCTCGCACCGTAAAATGGATTGTGGAGTATCGATACAGTTGTGTATGTAGATGTAAAGTTATCTGAGTTAAGCAGCTAGTCGTACACCAACATCACAAATATACGTGGCAAGCACATACTCACTAGGTATACAGAAAGCTACTAAAAGTGGTTTCATCCTTCTCGAAGTAGAAACCACTATAAAGCCCGGTCCACACGCAACGATCTGTCTGCGCAGACATCGGTGCAGATGTCTGTACATGCAAAAGATCGCTGCAAATGTGGTGTGTTCACACGACACAAACCCCAATCTACTACTCGCCCGCCATCTGTCGGTGTAGAAAAGAAATATCAGTGGCAAGCGACTACGCTCCCCGTAAACGTCAAACATTTAATTCAGTTATTTTGAAATATAGAAATGGAGGAAGTTCTGTTGTGGTCTGTGTTCGCAACTTGTGTTGCAAAAAACATTCAGACCAACCACAGGAAACAGAGAAAGCAGGCAAAATGGTGTAGACAGTGGCTGCTAAAGCGAAAGCAGTTTTCTCACGTAAATTTACTGAGAGAGTTGCAGGACGAACCTAACGACTGGCGAAATTATTTGCGGATGGATGTCGAAACTTATAATTATCTCTTAAAGCTCGCAACCCTTCATGTTATGAGAAAAAATAATTGTATGGGAAGGGCAATTTCTCCTCATGAAAGGCTGGCGGTAACATTGACACTCCAATTTCATCTTCAATTGTACTCCTGCTTGGTCTTGGTGTTTCTTGATCACTAAGAAAGCCAAGCAGTTCAAAATACCATAACGTTGGCTGGTATACTTTATCTACTCCTACACCAGATCTAGATTTCTGAACTTTGGATAACTCAATTAGAGCATTGTATGCTGCAGTCTTTGTCTCTGTCACTATATTCTTTACTTTTAATCTTCCACAAACATGGGTACATGGGTGGTTTCTACATATTTCAATGAATTCACTTACAAACTCTCGAGAACACTGACGAGTATCAGCCAAGTTAATGCCCGGTGCGCACAAATACAAACACTAGACTGAGCAAACAGCTGTTTCGCGCCAGATTTGCGGCGATCGCCTGTCCACACGCTCCAACTTGTCTGCGCAGATGTGGTTTGAACCCACAGATTTGAGAGGTTTCGCTCAAACCTCCAACTCCAACTTCCAGGTTTGTACACACCTCAGGTTGGTGCAAATCTTCTGTCCACACGCAACGATCTGTCTGCGCAGATGTGATGTGCGCAGACATTTGCGCAGACAGATCGTAACGTGTGGACGGGCCTTAAGTGAAAATCAGTTGCTTGCATGCTACTCTTTCTTCTGTTAATGTTTTCTTCTTTGTAAAGGTCTCTGTGGAACCTATACTATACATGAACGGTAGTCCTGCAGAAAAAATAAAAACAACCAGAACTGTCAAAGGAATATTTAATACGATATTTGACTGAATCATGTAGACCACACTTCTCAGCCATTTGCAACATTAATTGTATTACCTCTATTTACTAAACAATGTCATATTTCAAAAGTAAAGAAAAGTTGGGTGAATCATTATCACAAAGATGTAAAGTACACCGACATCACTCAACACATATTAGTAATCTAGATTTCGCTTTTAGAATGATTATACCTCAATAGTTTTAATTTTTCTGGAATGAAGGAGTTGGTGAACTACCTTCATCAGTGATACAAACACCTAGAAAAATATGAGAGTTTGCTATCCTGCATCAAGACTTAACAGAGAAGCATTTACAAACTTTGAAGGTTTTTACTTAATTTAGACAAACAGTCATACAACATTAAAGTAATTTATGGGTACAGAGTAATAATTACATTTAAAATATCTATACAGATGTATTTAAAGTAATCCTCAATGAGCCAGCAGCATATGGTGTGGTATTGTATAAACTCTGTGGAAAAACTTCAATACTATAATACATTTCTCACCATTTAATGCACTGTGTTAATTAACTTCACCATTTACATTACAACAAATGCTGGCTACTGTCTAATCTGACATCTATTTCTACAATGGGTTCACACATGTGTTACAAAATAGCAGTCATGCTTTCTTTCTGCCAGATGAACATTTTTAAGCAGAACTGACATGTAATTGGCATGATATTTTTCCTTGTAATAGCAGTCAGCCATTACCGGTATACTTTATAATATGTTTAGAGCATGCAGATAATTGTGGGATCAAAATAAGGAAAACTACACGAATTTCATAGCTGTGAATATACAGTCATATTTCACTTGAGCATGGCATTCCATAACAGCTGTTTGTCTGTCATTGCAGCTAGGTGTGTACAGGAGCTAGCCATATGATACTGGTTTCTGGGCCAAAACATCAGCAATCTTGGTGTCTTACTGGCATGACAGACTCCATAGAGGTCATTACTGTTCAAATACCAGTATTGCAATGAACGTTTAAATAACATCCCTTTCATAATGTTTTTCAATGCAAGTACATGGATTTTGTAGAAAAAAATGTAATCCACACCCTTGTCTGGTTATAGTTCATACTTCATATGAAAGCATTTTATTACTGTCTGTTTACACAAATGTTATATTACTTATAATCAGTACAAAGTCTCTACAATATTTAAACCATTCTCATATATATATATATATATATATATATATATATATATATATATATATATATATATATATATATATACATATATATTTGGGTGGTCCATTGATAGTGACCGGGCCAAGTATCTCACGAAATAAGCATCATAGGAAAAAGCTACAGAGAACGAAACTCGTCTAGCTTGAAGGGGGAAACCAGATAGCGCTATGGTTGGCCCGCTAGATGCCGCTGCCATAGGTTAAACGGATATCAACTGCGTTTTTTTAAATAGCAACCCCCATTTTTTTTAAGTATTCGTGTAGTACGTAAAGAAATATGAATGTTTTAGTTGGAACACTTTTTTCGCTTTGTGATAGATGGCGCTGTAATAGTCACAAAGGTATAGGTACGTGGTATCACGTAACATTCCGCCAGTGCGGACGGTATTTGCTTCGTGATACATCACCCGTGTTAAAATGGAGCGTTTACCAACTGCGGAAAAGGTCGATATCGTGTTGATGTATGGCTATTGTGACCAAAATGCCCAACGGGCGTGTGCTACGTATGCTGTTCGGTATCCTGGACGACATCATCCAACTGTCCGGACCGTTAGCCGGATAGTTACGTTATTTAAGGAAACAGGAAGTGTTCAGTCACATGTGAGACGTCAACCACGACCTGCAACAAATGATGATGCCCAAGTAGGTGTTTTAGCTGCTGTCGCAGCTAATCCGCACATCAGTAGCAGACAAATTGCGCGAGAATCGGGAATCTCAAAAGCTTTGGTGTTGAGAATGCTACATTAACATCGTCGGCACCCATACCATATCTCTATGCACCAGGAATTGCATGGCGACGACTTTGAACGTCGTGTACAGTCCTGCCACTGTGCACAAGAGAAATTACGGGATTATGACAGATTTTTTGTATGCTTTCTGTTTAGCGACGAAGCGTCATTCACCAACAGCGGTAACGTAAACCTTCATAAAATGCACTATTGGGCAATGGAAAATCAACGATGGCTGTGACATGTGGAACATCAGCGACCTTGGCGGGTTAATGTACGGTGCGGCATTATGGGAGGGAGGATAATTGGCCCCCATTTTATCGATGGCAATCTAAATGTTGCAATGTATGCTGATTTCCTACATAATGTTGTACCCACGTTACTACAAGATGTTTCACTGCATGACAGAATGGCGATGTACTTGCAATATGATGGACATCCGGCACATAGCTCACATGCGGTTGAAGTATTGATAGCATATTTCATGACAGGTGGATTGGTCGTCGAAGCACCATACTATGGCCCGCACGTTCACCAGATTTGACGTCCCCGTATTTCTTTCTGTGGGGAAAGTTGAAGGATATTTGCTATCGTGTTCCACCGACAACGCCTGACAACATTCGTCAGCGCATTGTCAATGCATGTGCGAACATTACGGAAGGCAAACTACTCGCTGTTGAGAGGAATGTCGTTACACGTATTGCCAAATGCATTGAGGTTGATGCATATAATTTTGAGCATTTGTTGTATTAATGTGGTATTTACAGGTAATCACGCTGTAACAGCTTGCGTTCTCAGAAATGCTGAGTTCACAAAGGTACGTGTATCACATTGCAACAACCGAAATAAAATGTTCAAACGTACCTATGTTCTGTATTTTAATTTAAAGAAAACCTACCTGTTACCAACTCTAAAATTGTGAGCCATATGTTTGTGACTATTACAGTGCCATCTATCACGATGCAAAAAAAGTGGTCCAACTAAAACATTCATATTTATTTATGTACTACACGAATATGTAACAAAAAATGGGGGGATCCTATTTAAAAAACGCCGTTGATATCCGTTTGACCTATGGCAGCGCCGTCTAGTGGGCCAACCATAGCGCCATCTGGCTTCCCTCTTCAAGCTAGAAAAGTTTCGTTCTTTGTAGTTTTTTGTTTGACGCTTATTTCGTGAGATATTTGCCCCCCCCCCCCCCCCACACACACATATATATATATATATATATATATATATATATATATATATATATATATATCTGTGTGTGTGTGTACAGGGTGAGTCACTAACTATTGCCAACAACAATAACTCCAAAAGTATGAGAGGAGCTGAAAAGTTTGTGGGACAAAAGTTGCATGAGACTATAGGGGCCATAATATGATGTTGGTTTCTTGTTGCTACGTGGGATCGCTTCAGAGATATGAAGGTCAACTTTGTTTTTTCTAAATGGGATGGTATAGTTTGGTACTTATTTTCTGATAGCAGCTATCGATACGAATCCAGTAATGTGTAACAGCAAGGTGTTTGAAGGTCAACAAAGGTCACAAAGGTGGCATGAACGTCCATTTACAGGAGATGTTCGAAGCGATGACCGTTGGTATCAGTGCAGTGCTGCAATCTTCTTATCATGGCTTGAGTGGTATTCCTTACCACATTGGTACTTATCAAAGCACATCCTCTGACGATCCTCTATTGTATATTGTGCAAATAGAAAATATTCGCCAAATACGGCGTATCCATCTAACATGCCATTGACATGTAAACACTAATAGGAATGGTAAGACTAGTATCGTCGAATCAAGCGAATGTGAATGATGTATTCCTTCAAAGAACAAGTTGAAATGGTTCTTATTTATGGAGAATGCCAACGAAAAATAGGTATTTTTACGGAAATGTGTAGGATATTATCTGTTCATTGTCAATATTGCATGCATTTGTAATTTCTGCCTTTCTGGCAAATCACACCTCTCTGTGAAGTTGGAGCATGACTTAATTCATGCCTATGAGGGTCTTCATTACATATAGGATATGAGAAACATACCTTGCCTAGTAAGGCGGCGCGGGTCTCCCGCGTCGCTCCCCTACGCTCTGTAAAGGAGTATCATCATCATCATCCTCATGAGAAACATGATTTATTATTTGATAAAAAATCAAAATATATACCAGCATGTTAATGTATGCCCACAATCAGACTGATCGTTCCTTAAAAAAATTTTCGGTTTATTTCTTCTTTCCATCTAACCAAGATAGTTTTAAGCATGACTCTTATAGTAATTGTCTAAGAGCCTAGGTAACCCATGAAGACACACATGGAACAATGTTTTTAGCATCTAAAAGCAGTTTATAATTATATATCTAATTTACTTCATGTTAGAACCACCTTGTACCAGATAATCAGAGCAGAGAAATAGAGAATGTGCAGCCATTCCATATCTGACTGGCATATTTCATATCCAAAGGAAGCAAAACACTGAAGTGCTTTTGTATCTGGAGCCGGTCGTTGTGGCTGAGCGGTTCCAGGCGCTTCAGTCTGGAACTGCGGTGCTGCTACGGTCGCAGGTTCGAATCCTGCCTTGGGCATGGATGTGTGTGATATCCTTAGGTTAGTTAGGTTTAAGTAGTTCTAAGTCTATGGGACTGATGACCTCAGATGTTAAGTCCCATAGTGCTTAGAGCCATTTGAACCATTCTTTTTGTATCTGTACGCTACTACTAAATGACATCTGTCTAGTGAATTCCAGTTTTTGAAGCTTTTACAGAACTACATCTAGCATCTTGCAACAGAGGAATCACATAGAGCCATTTGAAACATTATTTTTGTATCTGCACACTACAACTAAATGATATCTGTCTAGTGAATTCCAGTTTTTGAAGCTTTTACAGAACTACATCTAGCATCCTGGAACAGAGGAATCCCAATAATGATTATTCTCTGATCTTTATATTGATGTGAATTCTCAACAGAGTAACATTATGGCAAATGTGCTAGTAGATGCAAAACTGGATCTCTGATTATCTCTCTTAGAAGTTAAATGCATTTGCTGAAGATTCTGAAAAAGAATTTTCGTTTTTTTTAAGTAAATCCTTAGGACATGTTTACACAGTTACCATAAATGAAAGTTTATATTAATTTTGAAACCACTATTTGCTATTTTATGCAATTGTTGATTTTTCACAAGCATCTGACTATGAGCTCTGACCTCTTGGAGGTTTTATCAACATCATTTTTATTCTGTAAATTAGCACCTTCATGTTTTCTTAAATAAATTCATATGGGTTCATTGCCAATCATATTGTGTGTGGGAATGTTTTACCTTCCAAGGCATATATTGATATGCTTATTGTGGAGGGACAGTTTTGTAACATGTATCTATATCCACATTCATTTAAATGATATAAGGGACAAGAAAGTATATATATATATATATATATATATATATATATATATATATATCATATTGTCCATCTTGGTCTTAAACAATATTTGCCACGATTTTCCTTACAAATAAAATTACAGGTCTGAGCTGACATTCAAGAAGTGTTCAGTATGGTTGTTATTAGTGAGTTTGAGCCAAGACATCAGATTGAAATCATCATCCTTATCCATCTAAAATAACTGTAGCACAACTGAGGCCATATGTCAATGAAAATTACCTTAAGTAGTAGTGTCCTGGAGAGGTACATAAGTGAAGATCATTTGCAAGTGATAGCAATAACTGACATCATTCACATGTTAGTGCAAACAGCAATAATTCCAAGTGCTGAAGAGGGTTATCACATCATAGCCATTGATATATTACAGAAAGCACGTTTCACCTAACGTCGTAGCTCGTTTCCACTGCTCCACGGTTCATTCACAACGTTCTTGAAAACAATCCAATTATGATTGGTAAATTACGACGTCGCTGGGTCAACCAACGTGCACACACAAATATCGTCTGATGTGGAGCCTCATTCTCATTAATGCACTCAGGAAATGTTTCGACTCCAGCGTTCTATTCTGCAGTTAGAATGATTTTCACCAACAGTATTCTAAATATCCACATTTTTGGATGACTTGTGGATACCCAAGGCATTGCCAGCTTCTAACAGTTGGAGTAGTTTCCTATGATTCCAGTATGTAAACATTGGGCAATGGACACTATTCTGCAGTATTAGCAGAGTAGTGGTCATGCGAGAAAAGATAATGATCTTATCTCAAGGTCACACCCACATCTCTCAGACAATTGCGTGTGGTAATCAACAGTATGGTGTAACTTGATACTGTGGCCATGCCTCTCGGGCGCTTATGTGTGGTACACTCAAGGTTAGGATTACCCTGATATCTGTCACGTGTCAAGACAAGCTGCCCCTTCCACTGTCCACGGCTGTAGGGCAATTGTGTGACATAAAAATGGCGAGTCCTGGATCAGATAATGACCTAAGTGTAGGTCACCCTCTCCTCATTGATATGGGCCAGCAGGATGGCCTCATTTTATTACTATTTGAATTATGTGAGTTTTGTCACTCAAGGTCTGGGTGCTGTAGTGAAAGTATCATGAAGCACCCCTGTATGCTGTAATGAAAGGATCATGAAGCACCAGCAGCGATCAGCCATCACCTCTGGCCAAAATAAAAACAATAAGAATTCTGTCACATTCAAAAGTAAGTATTAGTCATTCAGTTTCTCTCATTGCTATCATTCCTTTAGTAATATTCCAAGTATTTTTACTTACGATTTTTTCTCTCCAATAGCGCAATGGGGCCCTGACGTGGCATTAGCAGATATGTTGCGCCAGTTCACACAGGTGTTTGAGATCCTATTGCCTGCACTACCAAAGCAGCAGCAGCATCCTATAGCAGGCGTACCTGGTTTATTGGATCTGCAGTTTGAGTATTCAGCACAGCAACACATACCTGTATTATTGAATTGTATGCACTCTACAGCAGCAGCACTGTGAATGGCTACATGATATACAACAACTAATACCACACACTGAGTTCACATTATCACCGTCGTCATCACTGCTCGTCAGACAGCTACCCGGCATACTATTAAAGTGACATTATTATCTATAATGTACAACCAAAAAGGAAGTGGTAGTAAATGTTTGGTAATATGTTTATTCTCAGATTGTCAGTTCGATGTGGTGGTAATGATTGAAAATTCCCAGTATGCCATATGAATGTAATGGTTTTACACCATGAATGGTGTGTATTATGTCAGAATTTTTCATGTACATTTGCAAAGTTGACAATCAAACGCTTCCTGTGTTACCAGATGAACATGCAGTATGTGTTGCCGACAGTCTGAGAACAGTTAACTTGTGTAGCAACTGGAATAACGAGGAGAGCACTCAGTTTCTGGAATCAACCTTAAGAAATCTTCCTCACTGAATCTGTCTACAGATGTAAATAAATCAAATGCAGGTGTTTTTGAGTAAATGTATAGGATATTATCTATTATGGCAGTTAGCTGTTAGTATAGCATATATATATATATATATATATATATATATATATATATATATATATATATATATATATATATATATAATTTCTAGCTTTCTGGCAATCGACTTCTGTCAGTGGAAAAAGATCATGACTCATTCACAGGTCTGCTGTTTACACCTTGGTGAATGGCTTTCTGGCAATCGAGTTCTGTCAGTGGAAAAAGATCACGACTCATTCACAGGTCTGCTGTTTACACCTTGGTGAATAATTACTAGAATCTCTCAATGAAAAATGTTCTTCTTGTCTATTTTGTTTTATGTGGCTTTTGCAGAATCCTGCTTTAAGAAAATCCGTTTCTTTCTGCGATTTTGCATTACTCACTACGTCATAGCAGAGAACATTACCACTATTTTCTTCATAATGTAGCCAAGAGTATGACACAAAGCATTCCTGTTTACTCGATATTCCATTCCTTTGCAGAAACATGTGAAAAAACACAGGGCAGTCAGTGTTACAGTAAGTTTAACATTATCTTACAGGTAGTAGCTTCAACGATGTGGTAGTATAATTCAGTTGAAAGTGAAAATCGCTGTCAACCAAAATAATAATCGCATATTTGTTGATGTACAGCGTCATTTTTGTCACTGGCTTCGCCAGTGGATCGTACACATAGATCTCCAAGTTACCTGAGTAACAAATCCATCATTTCAGCCCTTCTAAAGCTGCCTAAGTCGGCTGTTGGCGATGCTGCTGTGTAATGGGACCGTGAAGGAATAACCACAGCTACACTAGTGGCCATTAAAATTGCTACACCACAGACGCGAAATTTAACCGACAGAAAGAAGATGCTGTGATATGTAAATGATTAGCTTTTCAGAGCATTTGAAACGTCCCCTTAGAATAATTTATACATGACTGTGCTTAAACTGACACACAATATTTTTAGCGCAACGCAATCTGACTTTCAAAAAATCCCTACAAAAGAATGGCCCTGACTAACATTAACCTATACCTTTCACAAATCACTTACCTCACAAAAATCTTCGTTACTGGAACTACTGCAATACAGCGAGCGCCACTACTGCCAGCTAAATAAAAGATTCAAACTACGGAAGGCACTAACTACTGATAGGCATAGTTAGCAAATGAAAGATTTTAATAGAGAACAAACAATGTATTTACCTTAATAGTGTTGAAAAATCATAATATACATAGGAGTTCATGACATCCAGTCTTAAAAATTTCCAAACTTCGCCATTTCTCTCCCCACATCCACCACTGCTGGCGGCTCACCTCCAACTGCGCAACGCTACGCGCTGTTCGCATCCAGCTGCCCAACACTACAATGGCAGACAACAATGCAAACTAGCCACAGACTGCACACAGCACAGCCAGTGATTTCCTTACAGAGCGCTACGTAACGTTTCCAATAAGAAAACATAAACAGCCTACTTACACATTCACACAAAGTTGGCGCCGGTGGCGACACCTACAACGTGCTGACATGAGGAAAGTTTCCATTCGATTTCTCATACACAAACAGCAGTTGACAGGCGTTGCCTCGTGAAACGTGTTGTGATGCCTCGTGTAAGGAGGAGAAATGCGTACCGTCACGTTTCCGACTTTGATAAACGTCGGATTGTAGCCTATCGCGATTGCGATTTATTGTATCGCGATATTGCTGCTCGAGTTGGTCGAAATCAAATGACTATTAGCAGAATATGGAATCGGTGGGTTCAGGAGGCTCATACGGAACGCCGTGCTGGATCCCAACGGCCTCGTATCATTAGCAGCGGAGATGACAGGCATCTTATCCGCATGGCTGTAACGCATCGTGCAGCTACGTCTCGATCCCTGAGTTAACAGATGGGGCCCTGTGCAAGACAACGACCATCTGCACCGCGCTAAGCGGCGCAGTGGTTAGCACACTGGACTCGCATTCGGCAGGCCGGCGGTTCAATCCCGCGTTCGGTCATCCTGATTTAGGTTATCCGTGATTTCCCTAAATCGCTCCAGGCAAATGCCGGGATGGTTCCTTTGAAAGGGCACGGCCGATCGCCTTCCCCGTCCTTCCCTAATCCGATGAGACCGATGACCTCTCTGTCTGGTCTCCTCCCCCAAAAAACCCAACCCAACCATCAGCACGAACAGTTTGACGACGTTTGCAGCAGCATGGACTATCACCTCGGAGACCATGGCTGCCGTTACCCTTGACACTGCATCACAGACAGGAGCGCCTGCGATGATGTACTCAACGACGAACCTGGCTGCACGAATGGCAAAACATCATTTTTTCGGATGAATGCAGGTTGTGTTTACAGCATCATGATGATCGCATCCTAGTTTGGCGATATCGCGGTGAACGCACATTGGAAGCGTGTATTCGTCATCGCCATACTGGCGTATCACCCGGCGTGATGGTATGGGGTGCCACTTGTTACACGTCTCGGTCACCTCTTGTTCGCAATGACGGCACTTTGAACAGTGGACGTTACATTTCAGATGTGTTACGACCCGCGGCTCTACCCTTCATTCGATCCCTGCGAAACCCAACATTTCAGCAGGGTAATGAACGACCGCATGTTGCAGGTCCTGTACGGGCCTTTCTGGATACGGAATATATTCGACTGCTGCCCTGGTCAGCACACTCTCCAGATCTCTCACCAATTGAAAACGTCTGGTCAATGGTGGCCGAGCAACTGGCTCGTCACAATGCGCCAGTCACTACTCTTGATGAAATATGGTATCGTGTTGATGCTGCATGGGCAGGTGTACCTGTACACGCCATCCAAGCTCTGTTTGACTCAATGCCCAGGTGTATCAAGGCCGTTATTACGGCCAGAGGTGGTTGTTCTGGATTCTGATTTTTCAGGATCTATGCACCCAAATTGCGTGAAAATGTGATCCCATGTCAGTTTTGTAGTGGACTGTTAAGGCAGCCAGTCCACAGTGAAGTAGCCGAAAGGGCACGCCTCAACTCACGCCGTCTGGCGTTAAGTCTGGAACAGGATTCGTAATGAATGTGATAAAGAAAAGAACGTAGCTACTAGAACACTTAACTTTTATATTGTCCTTTGGTATACAGCATTCTGGATGATACAAGTGAGACTATCTTGAGATACATGCAATGGTACAAATGGCGCCTTGCTAGGTCGTAGCCATTAACTTAGCTGAAGGCTATTATAACTGTCTCTCGGCAAAATGAGAGAAAGGCTTCGTCAGTGTAGTCGCTAGCAACGTCGTCGTATAACTGGGGCGAGTGCTAGTACGTATCTCGAGACCTGCCTTGTGGTGGCGCTCGGTCTGTGATCCTGACAGTGGCGACACGCGGGTCCGACATGTACTAATGGACCGCGGCCGATTTAAGCTACCACCTAGCAAGTGTGGTGTCTGGCGGTGACACCACATTCCTCCCCCGCAAATCGGCGAACGGTCGTGTGATAAGGCTTCCGCCCGCCGTGGGGAGGACACCATGTTGACGTATGCGATGGGGTGGGGAGCCTAACAACAGGCGAGGCCGTGCCACCCGCACCCTGCCATTCGGTCCGAGGGGAGCTAGGAAACGCCTGAAAACCTAGCCCAGGGTGCACGTCAACATGCGGTGTATGCGCCCGTAATGAGACAGGAGGGGCCGAAGGGTCGACCTCCATTGCGTCGGGGGATCCGACGTGCGATGACGACATCTGGGCCGGAGCGGGGAAGAGTTCCATGGCGGAGGACAGCTGGTCACGGGAAGCGGACGGCGGCGCGTGACCCAGGGAGGAGCTTGGCGGCTGCAGCGAAGCGTCCACTGCGGGCGGCGCCGGCGGTGGCTGCGGCGGCTGCGGCGGCTGCGGCGGCGGCGCGACGCCATGGGGCAAAATGGAAGGCATCGTCGGTAACACCTGGGGATGAGGCGAGCCAGTAGATGGGTCCCCAGGGCGCTGACCGGACGGCACCGTCGATGAAAGCAGACGGGGAGCGGCAGAACCCGGGTGACGACAGAGGCGCAGCTGATTGAGATGCTGACGTACCTCACCAGAGACCCCCAAAACCAAATACATCGCGCGGCCGAGGCAGCGAAGAATTCGCCCTGCGAGTCAATGCCGTGAACCTCGATAGTTGCGATAGAAGACAACGTCGCCAGGAGCAAAAGCAGGAGTCTGCCGCTGCACAGGAACATGATGCGGCGGATGCAGAAAAGACATCAAGGTTCGATGAGGACGACCATGGAGCAACTCAGCCGGCGAGCGACCATCGCGGGGCTGAGAGCGATACGAGGACAAAAAGAGCAATAACGCGTCCTCCCGAGAATGCGACTCTTTCAACTTCAACATCTGTGACTTGAAAGTCGGGACCAATCGTTCAGCGGCACCGTTTGACTGAGGCGAAAACGGCGCGGATGTCAGATGTTGAATACCATTGGCCTTGTAGAATGACTGAAATTCTGCGGACATGATTTGTGGGCCATTGTCGGAAACAATAGTCTGCGGAAGACCTTCAACGCAAAAAATAGCGGATAACGCTTGTATGGTGGCAGATGACGTCGTGGAAGACATCCGGACAACAAAAGGAAAATTACTGAAAGAATCAACAACCAACCATCGAGCATTCCAGAAGGGACCAGCAAAATCGATATGTAAGCGTTGCCAAGGGGAAGTGGCTTTCGGCCATGCAAAGAATTTCCGCGGCGGTGCGGATTGTTGTTCGGCACACGCCATGCAAGAA
Source organism: Schistocerca nitens (assembly GCF_023898315.1). Classification (NCBI taxonomy): domain Eukaryota; kingdom Metazoa; phylum Arthropoda; class Insecta; order Orthoptera; family Acrididae; genus Schistocerca; species Schistocerca nitens. Next base: position 372,834,664 of record NC_064614.1, on the reverse strand, counting down.
GAGCACATATTCGTAATCACAGCATCGATTCCGAAGCAAGTACAGTGCTGACGAGCAAGTCGTTTCGTGCGCACTATACCCCAATGTCCTTGGTGGAGAAGCTTTAAGACAGAGGACTGTAACGAACGTGGGACCACGACTCGGGACTGATCATCATCAGAACGCAACAACAAAACACCACGTCGTACAAAAAGTCTCTCCTTGTGAGCAAAAAATCGGCGAACCAGCGGATCCTCGATCCGCGACTTTGACAAGGGCCATTGCGTAGCAACAAAACGCAAAACAGTAGCAAGGACAGGGTCAGCAGCTGTGGCTGTAGCCACACGACGAAAATCAATCGGAAAAGATTCGACCACGTCATCGGTTTCCGCGTCAATGAACATGCAAGCAAGTTCGGAAGAATCGAATGCTTTATCTGCAGCAACAGGCAAACGGGACAACGCATCGGCGTTTCCGTGCTTAGCAGTGGACCGAGACAAGATATCGTAGCGATACTGCGAGAGAAAAATAGACCAGCGAATGAATTTCTGCGCTGTACGTGGAGGTACAGGCTTGTGCGGATGAAAAAGCGATGTCAAAGGTTTGTGGTCTGTGATGATGGTAAAGTGACGACCATACAAGAAATCGTGAAACTTCGTAACACCAAACACGAGAGCCAAAGCCTCTTTCTCTATTTGTGAATAATTTCTTTGCGCCGACGACAGCAATTTGGACGCAAAAGCAATAGGGCGATCATGTGAACCATCTTTGTGCGCAAGCACAGCACCGATCCCGAAATCCGATGCATCGACCATCAACAAAAGTGGTTTCTGGGGATCGAATGGCGTAAGGCAAGTATTAGAAAGCAACGCCGATTTCAACTGGCGAAAGGCGCGTTCGCATTCCGTCGTCCAGACAAACGGAACACCTTTACGGCGTAAGCGATGAAGCGGAGCTGAAATGGAAGAGGCATGGGGAACATATTTATGGTAGTAATTAATTTTTCCCAACACACTCTGTAGCTGCTTCACATTCTGTGGCGAAGGTAACTCCTGTATGGCACGGAGGTGCTCTGGACTCGGATGTATGCCTTGGGCATTGATGACATGTCCCAAATATGGTAAGTCACGAGCAAAAAACACACATTTGTCCTTCCTCAAGCGAAGACCATTTTGCCGCAATACCTGAAATAATGTGCGGAGGTTGGCTAAATGTTCGGCTTCTGTCTTTCCGGAGATCACAATATCGTCCAGATAGTTCGCAGCAGTAGGGACCGACGCACAAACAGTTTGTAAATATTGCTGAAACAATGCAGGGGCGGAAGCACACCCGAATGGCAGTCTTTTGAAGCGATACAACCCAAGATGCGTGTTAACCACCAAGACTCGATGGGATTCTTCGTCCACCGGTATTTGCAAGTACGCATCTGCTAGGTCCAACTTTGAAAAATATGTTCCCGGGCACAGTTTGTCAAAAAGATCTTCTGGGCGGGGCAAAGGAAAAGTAGCAGTCACAAGTTGTGGATTCACAGTTGCCTTGAAGTCCACGCAAAGTCTCAATTTTCCGGAAGGTTTTTGCAAAATTACTAAGGGTGAGGCCCAGAGAGAAGCCTGCACACGTTCAATGACACCTTGTGATTCTAAATCGTTTAATGTCCTGGCGACCTCATCACGCAATGCGTGTGGAACATTGCGCGCTCTGAAAAATGTCGGTTGCGCGTTTACTTTCAGTTCCAAATGTGCTTCAGTTCTTAGCGCAACCAAGGCCCGGTGCAAAAATGTCTGCAAATTCTTCACATAGACTAGAAACACTGGCTGAAGGCACAGTCTGATTCACTGATAGGACCTGATTGACTATAGACATGTTAAACAACTGAAATAAATCTAAACCAAACAAGTTCACTGCCGAAGAAGAATGAAGAACGTAAAAAGACACAAGTTTTGTTTGTCCCTTGTATGTGGCAAGAAGAGTGCACTGTCCTAATACAGGGATAGCTTGTCCGGAATAACTATTGAGCGGAACATTTGCGGCACGCAACGGAGGTGCGCCCAGTTGTTTGTACGTGGCGTGATTGAGCAATGAAACTGCAGCTCCGGTATCGAGCTGGAACGGTATCACTTGTCCGGCAAAGTCCAAATCTACAAAAAGTTTATGGTCTTGCTGACGACAAGAGCGACTTTCACGTGCAATTTGAACTGAGACTGGAACAGAATCACGCGCGACGTGACGGGACTTCCGTCGACGTCGACGCACACTTTTTGTGGGACGAACACAGACACTGTTAGAGAGAGTGGCACTGGACAGGGTGGAATTAACTACATGAATGTCCATGGGCGAAGGTTCACGAGCCCGAGTGTCCTCGGTGCGATTCCGGCGCGAAGCAAAGGGCCGGGAACGGTTGTGAGTGTCTGATCTGAGCTTTTTCTGGCAAACACTTTGAACATGTCCTTTCTTATTACAGAAAAAGCAAATAGCGTGGCGTGACGGGCAATTCTCACGCGAATGTCTAGTTGCACACCGCGGGCATGATTTCACTGCATTTGCTTGCTTGCGCGGGACACGTGGCTGCGCGGACGTGCGCGAGGGCAGGTTAGCGTTCCGTGCAGTGGGCCCGGCGGGCCGGTTAATGTGACACACGGCTGGCGAAGTTTCAAATGATTCCTGAGCAAAGTCAAGTGTGTCTTGCCTATCCAATATGTCTATCACTTGTTGAAGGGAGGGATTTACTAGTTTCAAAATCTGTTCCCGTATGCGAACATCAGAAACGTTCTGTGCTATTGCATCACGCACCATAGTATCTGAATAAGGGAGGCCACAGTCACATTCAAATGCACACTCCCTAGTAAGTCCTTGCAAAGTTGCAACCCACTCCCGATTAGTTTGACCGGCCGTACGTTTGGTACGGAAGAACGTATACCGTTTTGCAACGACATTGACTGTTTCCTTGAAATAGGCATCTAAAGCAGACAAAATTTCTTCGTATGACAGAGTTGCTACGTCGCGTCGGGGAAACAATTTCACTATCACACGGTAGGTGGACACACCTACACACGAAAGCAAAAACGGCTGCCGCTCATTACCTTGAATTCTGTAGGCGGCGAGATGAAAGCCAAATTGTCGGGACCATTCTGTCCAAGATTCGTAGGCTGCATCAAAACTACGGAAGGACGGTGCATCGGCGTGTTGTGGCTGCGGTAGCGATGAAGCGGCGGCGGCCGCATCGTGTTGCAGCGCACGTTGACCCTGGACGAGCTGTCCAAGGGCATCCAATAACGCCTGCGTCTGCTGATTCTGCAAGCGATAAAATTCGGACAGTACATCTGGAGAATGTGGCGAAGCCATGACACAAGCAAATCAATACAATACGAACGCTAAAGTCCCTTTGTAGACTCGGCGCCAATGTAGTGGACTGTTAAGGCAGCCAGTCCACAGTGAAGTAGCCGAAAGGGCACGCCTCAACTCACGCCGTCTGGCGTTAAGTCTGGAACAGGATTCGTAATGAATGTGATAAAGAAAAGAACGTAGCTACTAGAACACTTAACTTTTATATTGTCCTTTGGTATACAGCATTCTGGATGATACAAGTGAGACTATCTTGAGATACATGCAATGGTACAAATGGCGCCTTGCTAGGTCGTAGCCATTAACTTAGCTGAAGGCTATTCTAACTGTCTCTCGGCAAATGAGAGAAAGGCTTCGTCAGTGTAGTCGCTAGCAACGTCGTGGTACAACTGGGGCGAGTGCTAGTACGTATCTCGAGACCTGCCTTGTGGTGGCGCTCGGTCTGTGATCCTGACAGTGGCGACACGCGGGTCCGACATGTACTGATGGACCGCGGCCGATTTAAGCTACCACCTAGCAAGTGTGGTGTCTGGCGGTGACACCACAAGTTTTAGTATAATATTTTTGTCCAATGAGTACCCGTTTATCATCTGCATTTCTTCTTGGTGTAGCAATTTTAATGGCCAGTAGTGTAATTCAGAGTCCATGTAAGAACTTGCGAAGCATTCAGATGTAATGAGTAGCGATTCACTTGTAACCAATCGTGCTATTTGGAGTCGGTGAAACGCGTATCTATGGTCATTCATTAGGATCGCTAGAGTACCTTTCCATCTGTAGCCGGAAGACAAGAGCGTCGCACCTTTCTGGATATTGCTTCAGTGATTCCAGCTATAACCAAAAAAATAAGGCAGATTAGAGTTAAACGTCTCGTCGCGATCAGATTTGAGAGACGGAAGAGAAGCTCGGATCGAAAGTAGATGGTGAGGGGAAGAGACGGTGGCCGTTCCAAGGAATACTTGGTGAGATTACGAAATTGAAATACAATGGTGGCGGACAGGGATTTGCATTCCGCTGCTCCTCAATACGTTACTTTGTTCGGCCAGTTCCACATTATGTGTCAGAAACTGTCAGTAGCATTTCTGTTCAAAAGCAGAAACATAATTAGCGGCAAATCGCTTTCAGTAATAGCATATTAACAGTTGCGTTATTTTTTTTCCAGTCTGTGAGATAGGTGTCTGATGAGTTCTGTTGTGCTTTCCTTTCTGTTCGCCAAGACCGAGCTCAGTCATAAATACTGTCGAAGCATATGTAGTTATCGATTGTGCTCTACACGTACTCCTTCCCCATCTAAGTCCTTCCTGCATGAATGCAAGCCGACGTGTCATCATTTTACAATTGACAACCAGACGTAGCAAGTTAGGAATTCTGAAGCCAAACTGCCATAAAAAAGTGGAAGCCTTTACTCAAGATTTCTCGTCCAGCTCCAAATATAAACACCCCAACAAATGCTTGGGAACAGTACTACTAAAGTTTAGACGCACGATCTTCTGGGTAAGCAGATCAAGAACTTTGGACCTATTTAGATATCATATAACTCGGAAACTTTTGGATGCCGGGACGTTTCGGTCTTAGGTCCAATCTATGCGTAACGATTTATCCAGCGTTACGTAACTCACGCTGTTCAACAGATAAGGTCAACCGGATACCGCGGCTGCTTCATTCCTGCAGTACTGCCAAGAACACAGTGGATGACGAATTCGTGATTATGATTACTTCAACGCGTGCTTTGGGACTGAGGGAAGTGGTTGCACATTGCTCAAGATCATCTCGAGAGTACTTACTCAAGAGGACAAAATAGTCTGTTACTGACTTGATCTGACGATAACGGCAAAAACTGAATGACTTATGTACATGAGGAGATCAACACATACTGCATGCTGTTAACATTACAAAGTGCTCTCTAGATATTCTCTGCGATCTTTGTATTCGCCACTGGGAAAAGCTATGAGGATCATACGTTGACAGCTGTAAATTCTAAACAGAAATTTTCGACCTCTGTGTACGGCTTATGTCCTCAAATAATGCCGCAGACACAATTTGAATATAGAATCAAGAATTTCTGCTTATTGCTTATCAATTATATCTTGCTTAAGGTTTCTTCGAACCACAATAAATTTGCTTCTAAGTGTTACTGCTTCTACAACTCCGCAGCCAACGTCGCTAATGTAAGCCTGTACTGTGGCTCTCAGCTCGGAGGTAGCCAGTTCGAATCCTAATCGGGGAAGAAAATTTTGATCACCAGTACTTGGTCGGCATGGAGGTGAGAGGTACTGGACTGTAGTTTACAATCACCATACTTTGCGGTAGTATCCTAGGTTAAACACCAAATTTCTCCGCGTTGTGTTTATGAAGTGAGATCGTGTGAAATCGTTGGTGCTGATTCGTCCATCGGACAGGGACGTTAACGTCGGTGACCTGCTTAGTGCAGTTCCACAGGAATAGGCTTTGTACCTGCGCCATACTTCTCGCCCTCCCTTGTCTCTTACCATCAAACAACGCAAACATAGCATCACACTTCACACACACCCATTACAGTCACCATACACTTAGTCACAACTCTCATATGCCACCACCGTGCGCGGTGAAGAAAACTCTTTCCCACTTGGCGATTGGCTTACATCTCGGAGTCCCCTAGCCAATGACGCCATACGACTCTTTCTTTCTTTCGGTTTTCTGTTCAATTTGACGTCAGCTTAAACAGAAACCCGTAACCATTCTATCAATAAATCACGCAGGAAAAAATCTCAAATCAGTACTTGTATAGCACTCTTCACTTTTTGAAACAAACATTGTTTTTCAAACTGTATCGTTAGCCTCCACACAGACGATCGAGAAAGCATTTAAATGATTCTAGAACCTGGGCGTAAAATCAATTTTTTGCAACGCCCTCAAAGTAATAAATGTGAACTTGTTGTGAATGATGCCACAAATTGCATGAGACTCTTTTAAAATCCGCGTAAGTGATCAAAAGTCAATACTCCGATAGGAGTAGAGTATTGTGTAATGAGAAATTACTTTTCTTCGAACAGATTAGTTGATTTTGGGAGAAATGTTTTTATTTGTGATATTTCCTTAATTCATACTACGTACTGTGGGTCACAGTTTGTAGATTAAGTAGACTACATATTACACAGGACAGGTCCAAACTACACCGAAAAAACTCTCAGAGGCTGGTTACGGCTGTTCGTTGAGTGTTTTGTGAGCCAGAACACTCGCCGCCAGTGTCCGTTGCAGAGAACTTCGGTTTATTACTCCAGTTATTTCTGTGACTGTATCACTCTGAGAAAACCTGCACAACAGAGAAAATGCATGTAATACGTAATGTGTATCGTGGCTATAAATAAAACTTTCCCATTTTAGGGCGCAAAGCAGCTATGGTCATAAGCACCCAACAGACAATCCAATGCCGGCTGGAGTGACCGAGCGGTTCTAGGCGCTACTGTCTGGAACCGCGCGACCGCTACGGTCGCAGGTTCGAATCCTGCCTCGGGCATGGATGTGTGTGATGTACTTAGGTTAGTTAGGTTTAAGTAGTTCTAAGTTCTGGGGGACTGATGACCTCAGAAGTTAAGTCCCATAGTGCTCAGAGCCATTTGAACCATTTGACAATTCAATGACACAACCCATTGCCCCTCTGTCCTTAGACAATTGAAGAGCGAAGGAAAAGGAGGTGGTAAGCCAGCTTTCGTCTATATTCGAGTAAAACACATTTTAACTTCATAACCTTATATGGTAAGTAATATACAGAGGGGTCCAAAAAAATGTATCCACTATTTAAAAGTCCATAACTGCCAAACTAATTGACGTAGTTGTCTCATCTTTGGTAGTGTAATAGTTTGTAGTTCCGGCAATCGCCACACAATCGTTGTATGGAGTTGTTTTGTTTTGTCAGATGACAGTCGCCAGATAGTCAGTGTTTTGTTCTTAGTTGCACCTAGTTACTCGAGTAAATATGGCTGGCGCAAGGCTTACATTCGATGAAAGGAAGTCAGTTTTGAAGTGCTATTTTAAGTACGAAAACATTAATGAGGTTCAATGGCAATGGCGAAATGAGTATCAAACAGAGCCACCGACGCGTTTAACGATTCGTCGCATTCGAGACAAATTTGAAGCCGAAGGCTGTGTTAAAGATGTACACAAACAAAGATCTGGACGACCTGTAACAGTAACAAGTCCAGCTAACTCCCGTCATGTGTTACAACAATTCACTCGCTCACCACAGAAGTCTGTGAGAAAGTGTGCCCGTGAAACTGGAATGAGTCGCTCAAGTGTTCGGCGGATTTTGAAGACAACAAAGTGGAAGTGCTACATCCGACGATTGCTACACGCAATGAACGAGGACGACCCATATCGTAGAATGGAGTACTGCGAGTGGTTTACTAACATGGTGCGCAACGATGAAGAGTTTGCAGAGATGGTTGTGTGGTCTGATGAGGCAAAGTTCAAACTCAATGGTACAGTAAATCGCCACAATTTTGCATGTACTGGGCCGCCGAAAATCCGAAAGTCCATGTAGACAAAGCCGTGAATTTGCCAGGAGTAAATGTGTGGTGTGGGTTGTCTTACCGGGGCTTGATTGGGCCATTCTTCTTTGACGGCACAGTTACCGGTGAGGTGCACCTTCAGAAGCTTCAGACATCCATTTTACCTGCCATCCGAGACTTGTATGGAGGTGGAAGAGTTTACTTTCAACAAGATGGTGCCCCAGCCCACAACCAAAATCGTATTAGTGCGTGTCTCCACGAAAATCAATCAGGAAGATGGATAAGTCGTCGAGGTGCTGTGGAGTATCCACCACGTTCCCCAGACCTAACTCCTCTAGACTTTTACCTGTGGGGAACACTAAAGGACGTCGTTTATCGACAAAAGCCACGCACATTGGATGAACTTCGTGAATCCATCGTACATTCATGTGCAAATATCCAACTGAACACGTTGCAGTCAGTAGTTCGTGCTGCAGTTCGGCGCCATCGTTTGTGTGTGAATGTTAATGGTGACAATTTCGAGCACCTACAGTGATGTCTTTAAGTTGGACTTTAAGCTACACTTTCACCAAAAATGAGACAACTCCGTCAATTAGTTTGCAAGTTATGGACTTTTAAACAGTGGATACATTTTTATGGACCCCTCTGTATAACTACAATGAGATAAAATACAAAATAACTGTTGGTTAATATATAATGAAACGTTAAAAGCATAATACAGGGAGCGTTTCGTTCCGAAACACCTTACGAAATCAGAAAAACTTTTAATATTCCCAATTTTCATTTGATAAAACCAGGCAAATCACCTAAAAATAAACAAGAAAAGCTAAGTTAAGTTTGGATATTTATAGCAAGATTCTGATTCCTGTTAAATAATTAAGCCACGAACAGTGTACATACATTTATCCAACACAATACACTTCAGGTCCTTATTTATGTATGGAAGTTTATTTTTATAACGCATGAATAGAGCATACCGTTTTGGTTCAGACGACTGCCGCACTCTGTATCAGTAACTGGTATCAAGGAGTTTAGCTATGTCATCACCACGTCGCGATTTTCTCTAAGATGCAATAACCTAAATAATCCTAACACATATTGGTTCTGCTTTTGCACTGACACAAGAAATCGTATGAAACACCTGATGTTCTGAGTTACCTCTACCTTCTCATCACAGGAACAAAACTGAGACAGTCTTAAGAAACGTAAGCTGAAAGGTCCCTGACTACTCTTAAAACACTTCCACTACTACTACCACTACTGGCCATTAAAATTGCTACACCACGAAGATGACGTGCTACAGACGCGAAATTTAACCGACAGGAAGAAGACGCTGTGATATGCAAATGATTAGCTTTTCAGAGCATTCACACAAGGTGGCGACACCTACAACGTGCTGATATGAGGAAAGTTTTCAACCGATTTCTCACACACAAACAGCATTTGATCGGCGTTGCCTGGTGAAACGTTGTTGTGATGCCTCTTGTGAGGAGGAGAAATGCGTACCATCACGTTTCCGACTTTTATAAAGGTCGGATTGTAGCCTATCGCGATTGCGGTTTATCGTATCGCGATATTACTGCTCGCGTTGGTCGAGATCCAATGACTGTTAGCAGAATATGGAATCGGTGGGTTCAGGAGGGTAATACGGAACGCCGTGTTGGATCCCAACGGCCTCGTATCACTAGTAGTCGAGCTGACAGCCATCTTATCCGCATGGCTGTAACGGATCGTGCAGCCACGTCTCGATCCCTGAGTCAACAGATAGGGACGTTTGCAAGACAACAACCATCTGCACGAACATTTCGACGAACCTGGGTGCACGAATGGCAAAACGTCATTTTTTTCGGATGAATGCAGGTTGTGTTTACAGCATCTTGATGGTCGTATCCGTGTTTGGCGACATCGCGGTGAACGCACATTGGAAGCGTGTATTCGTCATCGACATACTGGCGTATCACCCGGCGTGATGGTATGGGTGCCATTGGTAACACGTCTCGGTCACCTCTTGTTCGCATTGACGGCACTTTGAACAGTGGACGTTACATTTCAGATGTGTTACGACCCGCGGCTCTACCCTTCATTCGACCCCTGCGAAACCCTACATTTCAGCAGGATAATGAACGACCGCATGTTGCAGGTCCTGTACGGGCATTTCTGGATACAGAAAATGTCCGACTGCTGCCCTGGCCAGCACATTCTCCAGATCTCTCACCAATTGAAAACGTCTGGTCAATGGTGGTCGAGCAACTGGCTCGTCACAATACGGCAGTCACTACTCTTGATGAACTGTGGTGTCATGTTGAAGCTGCATGGGCAGCTGTACCTGTACACGCTATTCAAGCTCTGTTTGACTCAATGGCCAGGCGTATCAAGGGCGTTATTACGGCCAGAGGTGGTTGTTCTGGGTACTGATTTCTCAGGATCTATGCACCGACATTGCGTGAAAATGTAATCACATGTCAGTTCTAGTATAATATATTTGTCCAATAAATACCTGTTTATCATCTGCATTTCTTCTTGGTGTAGCAATTTTAAAAAAGAAATGAAATGTCGTGTGACGAGGGCCTCCCGTCGGGTAGACCGTTCGCCTGGTGCAAGTCTTTCGATTTGACGCCACTTCGGCGACTTGAGCGTCGATGGGGATGAAATGATAATGATTAGGACAACACAACACCCAGTCCCTGAGCGGAGAAAATCTCCGACCCAGCCGGGAATCGAACCCGGGCCCTTTGGATTGACAGTCGGTCGCGCTGACCACTTTTTTTTTTTTTTTTTAATCTCATTTTGTTCGTTATTGTTCGTTTCAATTGCTCGTGGCGGACGTCAACTGACGCCTGTTGAAGTTCGATATTGATCTATTCACTCAGTTTTTTTTATTACAGAGGGCAGCTAACCCTCTGACCGAACACGCTGAGCTACCGTGCCGGCTGTCTCAGCTACCGTGGGCGGACTTTAAAAAAAAGAAATTAGTACACCCTTTTAGAGTCCAGTTCACTCAATATATATTGTTGGAACTATGCATATGGAGTACACAAAGTGATTACACTTACAGATCAATAGCACAAGCAGTTACCAGGTACCAGGTATCGAGGTATCGACCCATGCTGAAAGACCCATATTAGAACGTGGTATATCCTCCACAGGCAGCAACGCACGTGCTGACTCTGGCATCCACTCGATCTGATGGATCACACGAGTCACTTCTCGTCTTATCGTATCCACACATGATCAATTGGAGACAAGTCTGAAGGTAGTGCTGGTCAGGTAAGTTGCTGCACGTTTTGCAGTGCACGATGAATTTCATGGGCAGTGTGTGAGCGCCCATTATCCTGTTGGAACAAACATTACCTCCCTGTTCCAAGAACAACAAATGAACGGATCTAAAAGCATTCTGCGTTTAGCGAGCACTGGTTGGCGTCCCCTCCAGAAAGACCAAAGGTGAACGAGAGTTGTAGTTTATTGCATCGTAGACCATAAGGCTTGAGATGGAGCCAGTGTGTCCTGGATGAATGCTCTCTACGAGCTCATCAGGTTTACAGCCGGCCGGAGTGGCCGAGCGGTTCTAGGCGCTACAGTCTGGAAACGCGCGACCGCTACGGTCGCAGGTTCGAATCCTGCCTCGGGCATGGATGTGTGTGATGTCCTTAGGTTAGTTAGGTTTAAGTAGTTCTAAGTTCTAGGGGACTGATGACCTCAGAAGTTAAGCCCCATAGTGCTCAGAGCCATTTGAACCAGGTCTACATCGTACTCGCAAACGACCACCACTTGTCTCTTCAGTAGCGCTACAGCCCTTGGTGAGCTTTGGCTTCTTCAACAATCTCCCTCCACATTTCTCGATTATTTGCTGCTCTTTTCCATCCCCGGACTCCCATATTGGTGATATCCATTATTACCTCGTCGATCCATCTTCTTCTAGGTCTCCCGTTTCGCCTAACTGAATGGATCATACCTTTCATCATTTTCTTTGGAATTCTATCCTCTGCCATTCTCTCCAAGTGTCCTAGCCATCGTATTCGCTGTGATTTCACAAATTTTACTATGTCCCTGCCTTGTATTAACTCTTGTAATTCGCTATTGTAGCGTATTCTCCAGCCCTCTTCCTCCATTATTGGCCCATATATTTTGCGTAGTATTTTCCGCTCAATGCTTCTTAGTGCATTTTTATCGTGTTCTGTCAACGTCCATACCTCTGAGCCGTATGTGATAACTGGGCATACTAGGGAATTTTATATTAGCAGTTTAGTTTTTCTTGTAACAAGGCTATTTTTGAAAAGCTGCATATTTGCAAAGTAAGCTCTGTTTCCTGCTTGTATTCTTTCCCTTATAGCATTTCCAATACTGTTATCATTTGTTATTAGGGCTCCCAAGTAGTTAAAAGAGGACACTCCATTGAAGCATTTCCCATTGATGTTTAGGTTTTTAGGGGTTCTTCTGGCCTCAGATTGTGACATTACCATATATTTTGTTTTGTTTTCATTTACTTTCAGGCAAATTTTTAAGGCTTCTGTTCCATTGCCCGGTGTGTTTCTAGGAGTGTATTGGAATTTCTTCCTACTATAGCAATGTCATCAGCGTATGCACATATCTGGATAGTTTTCATAAATATGGTGCCTCTTTTGTTGATTTTATTTACTACACTATGCAGGGCTATATTGAACAGGACAGTGGAGATACTATCCCCTTGCTTCACACCTTTATTAAAGTCAAAGCTTTCACTTGTTCTGCTAAGAACCTTTACTTTTGCTCTTGCCTCTGTCATTGTCATTCTGATTAGTCTTATTAATTTAGCACATATACCAACTTCTTTTAGTACTCTGTATAGTTCTTGCCGATTTATGCTGTCAAAGGCTTGTTTGAAATCGACGAATAGGAAATGCAGATCTATATCATATTCATAGAACTTTTCCATCATTTGTCTTGTCACAAATATGACCACCACTTGTCGAGCGGTGCGCTTCGGTGCTGTAATGTAGAGGTGTGCGTCCCGTAGTCCCATTGCTAATAGCTAGTTCGTAACATTTCGTGTTGACACGTCTGGACCCACAAGCCCTCTTATCTGTGCTGTGGTATCTGTACGACCTGTCACTATGGTCCTTACAATACGACGATCCTGGCGGTCATCTGTGCTACCTGGACGTCCAGAATCTCGTCCACGGGTGTGAGAACGTTCGCGTGACCACTGATAACAGCATCATTGCACATCTGACGCATCATGTCCAACTTTGTAGCAATTCTCTGAAAGGACCAACGCGCCACTCGGAAGGCCACAATTTGATATCTTTCACGCTCAGTTGCCTGTAGGAAGCACGAGTGCATCTCAATGGCATAGTTGCCTGCTTGCACCACACTGAACCTTCTGGCTGCAAACATCCCCTATTAAAGAGTAGACACAGATGGCGCTGTAACAGTTACGCCACTTTTTGACGGACGCCTTTGAAACCATTATCAGTACATCTACTATTCTCCAGGTGGCATATGCCGTCATTAGATCAAAATCGACGTCATCTTTTCAGGTGTACTAATTTCTGTCGGCAGTGTGTGCAAAAGTTAAGGACGAATGTAACTTTCGCACGATGTATTTCTGCCAAGTAACACAGCTCGATGAGACTTGGACCATAAGTACAAAAGAATTGCTACAATATAGTACAGTTCAGTACATAAATTAACTTAAAGAAATAAGAAATGATACGAAACGAAATAACCTTTTTATTCAAAGACAATAATTACAATGAAGTCACCGCGAGTCGCGATCGCCCTCTGGGCATTACATACGGCGAGGGGACATCGTTCTTAATAGGCCATGTGATTGTCATCGTCTACAACATGCTCCCATGTTGGGCACAAGGTTGGTTCAAAATGGTTCAAATGGCTCTGAGCACCATGGGACTTAACTGCTGTGGTCATCAGTCCCCTAGAACTTAGAACTACTCGAACCTAAATAACCCAAGGACATCACACACATCCATGCCCGAGGCAGGATTCGAACCTGAGACCGTTGCGGTCTCGCGGTTGCAGACTGTAGCGCCTAGAACCACTCGGCCACTCCGGTCGGCTCACACAAGGTTGGTAACGAGTTCTTGTGGTACGGCGTTCATACCAGCACTCGGGTGGTTGACAGTTTTTGGATGGTCGGTTGGTACACGTGGAGTGCTGCGGTAGCTCCCCACACACGTCGTCGATGGGAGTTAAGTCGGGGGAACGGACAGGCCAGTGCATTCGCCGAATATCCGCCACGTTTCAAGAGTTCGTCCACCTCCGCTATTCGAGACGATCGCGCTTTTCATTCATAAAAATGAAGTAGGGTCGAATGCACCCCTGAAAACCGTACATGGGGAAGCAGTACAGTTTCATAAAAACGTTGATCGATGAAAGTACCATGTTTAAAGATTTGTCAGTGCGCCCATACCACATTAGACAACCATACCTCACAACATATGGACGACCGTAACGATCATGTTCGACAATGTTCCTCGGTGCATTACATGTTCCCACCTCGCGCCATATCAGTGTTCGTCGAGCAATGTCGAAAATGATAGTTTTAGTGGTCCGTGTGTTATGGTATGGGGTGATATAATGTTTCATGGACGTTGTTGTTGTTGTGGTCTTCAGTCCAGAGACTGGTTTGATGCATCTCTCCATGCTACTCTATCCTGTGCAAGTACCTACTGCAACCTACATCCTTCTGAATCTGCTTAGTGTACTCGTCTCTTCGTCTCCCTCTACGATTTTTACCCTTCACGCTGTCCTCCAGTACTAAATTGGTGATCCCTTGATGCCTCAGAACATGTACTACCAGCCGATCCCTTCTTCTAGCCAAGTTGTGCCACAAATTCCTCTTCTCCCCAATTCTATTCAGTACCTCCTCATTAGTTACGTGATCTGCCCATCTAATCTTCATGGATGGACATACTTCCAAATCTTTGAACACGGTGCACTCACCGGTAACGTCACTGAGACTCTGTACTCCTTCCCAATGTGCGTCTTTTCAGGGGTACATTTGGCCCTGCGTTCATTTTTATCGACGACAATGCGCGACCTCGTCGAACAGGGCAAGTGGAGAAGCTCATGAAACGAGAGGATACTTGGCGAATGGATTGGTCTGTCTATTCCCCCCGACTTAAATCCCATCAAGCACAAATGGTTCAAATGGCTCTGAGCACTATGGGACTCAACATCTGTGGTCATAAGTCCCCTGGAACTTAGAACTACTTAAACCTAACTAACCTAAGGACATCACACACATCCATGCCCGAGGCAGGATTCGAAGCTGCGACCGTAGCAGTCGCGCGGTTCCTGACTGAGCGCCTAGAACCGCTAGACCACCGCGGCCGGCCCCATCAAGCACAGATGGGCTGGATTGTGAAACGTATTGCACCATATCCACACGCACCAAAGGCCATTCAGCAGTCGTCGACCATGCTGGTGGAGGAATTGAATGCTCTACTACAAAAACTGTTTATCAACCTTGTAGCCAGCAAGGGAGCACGTTTCTGTCCGTAGTGATCACACGCCCTGTTAAGAACGATATTCCCACGTCGTTTGTAATGCCCTGGGGTTCATCACAAATTGCGGTGGCTTGATTGTAACTACTGTCTCCGAATAAAAGTACCATTTACTTTCGTCTCATTGCGTATTTCTTTCAGTTACCCTCCGTACTATGCAGCAGCAGGTCTTTCTATCTATGGTCTAAATTTTACTGAGCTATGTTACTTGCCAGTGACAAATCATACAAGAGCTACGGTCTTCCTTAAGTTTTGAATACCACCTCCACATACAACACCACTTTCTTATTTTTCATCTTTCTGTCGTCGTTTTTGCTTGGTAATGTGAGCAGCCTA
The DNA here is from genome assembly GCF_023898315.1 of Schistocerca nitens. Taxonomy (NCBI): domain Eukaryota; kingdom Metazoa; phylum Arthropoda; class Insecta; order Orthoptera; family Acrididae; genus Schistocerca; species Schistocerca nitens. The sequence goes on along the minus strand of NC_064614.1, from coordinate 372,819,018 downwards.
CTAAAACATCAGTGTTGTTGCTCTTTTTGTGACGTAAGTGATGATGGTAACAGACCACAATTTACGTGCTTTGTCCTCATCCTGTCTTTTGCTGCAGAGTGCCTCCTGACTCATTCCACAACTGTTTCATCTGTTTAGTTTGAGAAAATATCATTTTGAGGCTAACTAGGCAACATTTAGTGACAACATCAGTAGCTTAAGCGTAGGATTTTTAATGTGCTGAGCAAGTAATATAATGTTGTCTGTGAATTTCAGTATTCTCCCACTGATTTTAATATCTTCATCTTCCCAGTTCTTTTGCAAAACAAAATGGTTCAAATGGCTCTGAGCATTATGGAACTTAACATCTGAGGTCACCAGTCCCCCAGAACTTAGAACTACTTAAACCAAACTAACCTAAGGACCTCACACACATCCATGCCCGAGGCAGGATTCGAACCTGCGACCGTAGCAGTCGTGTGGTTCCGGAATGAAGCACCTAGAACCGCTCGGCCACTACGGCCGGCTTTGCAAAATAGCCGCTCCCGAAGCAGTAAGAGGAGTTAAGGTGAAATAGAATCATCTTGTTTGAAACCCATATCTTTCAGAAAACCTCTGGCCCATTTCGTATTACAAAAGGGGGGCTGAGAATGTGATGTACATTGTGGAGTAATCTGATAGCGCACCTCCATGCTGTGACAGATGCCCGAGCCTAATGCCGTTTCTTCAAATTCTCAAATATGGTAGAGTTTAGTACGAAGATCGAACTAAGTACATTTTTACCTTAAACGGCCGAAAAATTTACGCTTTGCTATCAATATTCAGTGGACTGTCTGTAATGTGTACGCAAGCAACGTAATAAAGAAAACGATTACTAATGTAACGAACATCTCACAGACAGTGACCTTAAACCATGTATATGAAATTAAATTCTTCATTTGTGTGGCCACACGTATATGAAATTGATGGCTCAGGAGCGTCGGGGAAGAACGTGCCAACACATACGTAACACGATGCATTGCGAAATCCGGCGTAAAGCAACAGTAAACTTTGTACCTCCGGCAAAACACTCCTGCTAGTCAAAGGCGTGTGACGTGGAAATCCAGCAACGAAAGTGGACTTTGAACGCCGGCGGTGATTCTAGTAATGAATGTGTGTGTGACGCGGTTATAGCAGGAAGGGCCAGAGATGACGTAACAGTTCCGGGGCACAGTCTGATACAGCATTTCTTGGCCGAGAGAGCCTAGCCGACGCTGTCTTAAAATATTCCGACGTCAAAAAGCGTGAACAGATTTACAAGATTATCCATTACGTGTGCAGTTGTTTCTACTTAATTACTGTCTTTAAACGTAATTTCTTTAACCTCGCAGTGCTTCCAGTTCCAAATATTTCGTGTCTAATAAAAAGAATCAATTTTGCGTAGCTTTTCGGTTAAGTACTTAGACGAATATCTTAAAATAGATTCAAATATTTTAAACTGTTCATTTCTCTTTGATCTGAGTGTTTTGGAGGTTGCACTAAAAGATCTACTGATTTTTTAACAATAGAATTTAGTTTACTGAAACTTTCTAAACGCATCTTTTGAACTGAATACTGAACAGAAACACCGAACGAGGAGGCGGAGTGGTAAGGCCGGTGTTACACTATCAAATTTCTTTGACAAATTTAGTTTGTCAAATGTTTTTGACGTTGTGTAATCGGGAACTGTTGTCAAATGTAGCATTTTTTCTCCTTTCCCTGAGATCTATGGGGAGGCGGAGGAGTGGGGTTGGGGGGGGGGGCAGTCCGTGGTGGACGTAAATGAATTACGTAACTTTGTGTTTCGGAGGTGATAATCGTAACCTTACGACTACTACTCGTATAATTCATTCACTGATCACGATCTCTGTGTGAACATTCTAAAATAAGCCAGATCTGATTATTGTTGTGTGTATAGTATACGACCACCACATTTTCTCTTTGAGGTAAGTTTATTAGCATTAATTCTAATTATTTTCATGTTAGTCTTACTGTCGTTAGCTTTTACTCCTTATGCTGGTTCGCATATGGTGCGTGTAGAGAACAATTTTAAATTCAAAGATTAAGAAATTGAGAGATATTAATAATGATATTTCGTGTCCAGCGAAGGTAACGGCAGAGTTTAACTTTTCGCCGACATGTGAATCATTAGAGACGGAGCACTAGTCTGATTGGAAAGCGGTGGGGAAGGAAATCAACGTGTTCTTATCGAAGGAATCACTCCAACATCAACCTCAAATGCTTCAGGGAAACCACACTGTTACCTAGCTATTTGTAATCAGATATTCCCGAATAAGTGTAAAAACATCTTACTCACTGGGCCACTTTGTTCAGCTCCTTCTCGTGTTCAGCAAGTGGCGGTTTCTAGTAAGTTGGTAACACAGCAACGAAAGCCTCGCTGTCTAAGCGAAGCGCTCGAAACTAGGCCATATGCGACTTGCGTAGTCTAATTTTATCCGCTCTCGTCTTTTTCTATGGTGGCTGACGTGACTCAAAGCAGACAGACAGCGGGAAGTAAAAACCAGTGTCGTAAATTGTTTCTCTGTCGGTATTTTACGTTGCACAAAATTACATAGTCCCAAAAATTGAGTACTTGCTAATGTAATAAACGGCAACTGTGCATCAAAGTTATTCTGAAGCAAACTAACCTTTAACATTTTATTTGTATATTGCATCTACTCGTAACTGGTTAAGCACAAATAAATCGATTTAAAAAGTCTGTTAGCAGATAATAGGTACAGTGCATCGTTTGATTTTTGTCTGCAACACTGTAGTAGACGATGTCCTAGGTATGAATCAAAATAGTATCAATCCACTAAATCCTACCAAGGTCTGAAGAAAGGCTCCCTTGGACCTAATGTGTCCTTTGCGTACTGGGTTATTTGTCCGAACATAAATCTCTGCAGCAGCCAGTCTCTCTCTCATGAAGAGGAAATGAAAGATGTAAAAATCTGCGCAAGTTATGCAGCAAACAAGGCCTCGTCTTTACCAAGATACACACAGAAAGAGATACTTGAACATGCATCAGTCGTTCATACTGTAACCTGAGACATATTGTCATAGAAATAATTTAAAATTGCTCTAATTTCACAGTATGGGCTAAGTTTTCCTGAGGTTTCCCTCGGTTGTAAGGTGAATCCCGGAACAAGAAACGCTCCTCCATCCCTCCGCCCCACCATAAAGCTCGCCTAATATTTAGCTTATAAACAAAACAAACACCGTCCAAATAGGCCTTGAAGGCCAAACGGTATCGACCGGCAGCCGTGTCATCTTCAGCGATAAGGCGTCACCGGTGCGGATACGGAGGCGCATGTGGTGAGCACACGGCTTTCCACGCCATTGCCAATTTTCGTGACCCTCGTCCTGCCAACGGCCTTGTCAAAGAGGATGGAATAGGGGACAGAATTTCACGGCAACTTCTTGCATTGGAATGGGAAACTGCCCTAACAAGCATAACATTCTACGAAACAGAGCGTGGAATGTCAGAGGTTTGAATGTGTTAGAGAAGCTAGAAAATCTGAAAACCACCGTGTAAAGGCTCTATCTAGATAATGAGGGGTCAGTGAACTGCAGTGGGAGGAAGCTAAGAATCTCTGGTCAGCTGGATATAAGGTAAAATGTACAGCAGCAGAGAATGTCATAACAGGACTAGGATTCCAGAATGAGATTTTCACGCTGCAGCGGAGTGTGCGCTGATATGAAACTTCCTGGCTGATTAAAACTGTGTGCCGGACCGAGACTCGAATTCGGGACCTTTGCCTTTCGCGGGCAAGTGCTGTACCATCTGGGCTGCCCAAGCACGACTCACGCCCCGTCCTCACAGCTTTGGAAGGTAGGAGACGAGATACTGATGGAAGTAAAGCTGTGAGGCCGGGGCGTGAGTCGTGCTTGGGTAGCTCAGATGGTACAGCACTTGCCCGCAAAAGGCAAAGGTCCCGAGTTCGAGTCTCGGTCCGGCACATAGTTTTAATCTGCCAGGAAGTTTCAGGACTAGGATTCGTTATGAACAACAAGGTAGGACAGGGAGTGAACAATTGTGTCCAGGTCAGCGATTGTTCTCTTCAGAATCGACAGCAAACCAACGTCAGTGACATTAGTTTAGGCATAGACGCCGACGTCACTAGCCGAAGACGGATAGGTAGAGAAAGCATATGAGGATACTGAATGAGTAATTGAGCATGTAAAAGGAGATGCCAATCTAATAATCATGAATGATTTGCCTTTGTGCTTTGAAGTTTTAATTCATAAATTTCTTTCGTGTTTGTATCTTTACTGGGCACAATGTTTTACAAAACTGTTTAGTGTAAAATTCCGTGGTCTTGAGTATCGATTGGGACCGTATTTGTTATCCTCGGATGCAAGCTGAGTTGGTGATCCTTCGCTCACGTCTCCTGGCGGTGTTGCCTCTGATAATGCAGCTTGAGACTTGCCTATGGGTATCCATGTGGAGGGCTAGACATGGTCCAGCATGTCCCACATGTCCTCCAGCTTGTCTAATGACGTGGTCGCCCCAGTTGCTGCCCTCCCTGAGGTTAACTCCTCAACTGTGGTCGAGTGGGAGGTCATTTCAAGGTGTGGCAGGCAGCGAAAGACTTACCAGGGTGGCGAGGAGGGGGGTATCGAAAGACATGCACTGTTCGTCTGACAAACAGGTTTCAGGCACTGTCTGTGGCTGATAAAGACCCTGAGCTAGATGTCCTTCTTTGCCCTGTTTCTACATTTACGTCTACAGGCATACTGCGCAGGCTATCGTACGGTGCGTATTGGAGGTTATCCTGTACCACTACAGCCTGTACCGGCGACTGTCTATATGCCTCTGTATGAGCACTAATTTCTCGTATCTTCGTGGCCATTACGCGAAATATATGTTAGTGGCAATGGAATCGTTCTGCAGTCAACTTCAAATGCTGGTTCCATAAATTCTCTCAATAGTGTTCCTCGAAAGAACATCGCCTTCCGTCCAGGGATTTCCATTTGAGTTACCACAGCGTACTGTTCAAACCTACCGGTAACAAATCTAGCAGCCCACTTTTGAATTGTTTCGATGTCTTCCGGTAATCAGACCTGGTACGGATCTCAGACACTCGATCAGCGCTCAAGAACAGGTCGCACTAGCGTCATATATCCTGTCTCCTTTCCAGATGAGCCACACTTTCTCAAAATTCTCCCAATAAATCGAAGTCGACCATTCGCCTTCCGTACCACAATCGTCATATGCGCGTCCCATTTCGTATCGCTTTACAACTTCATGTCCACATGGCCATCAGAGCGTCATCCTTTCCTATCTCTTATCCGTTCTGCAGCAAATTTTTCCACAAGTTCTCGTACCAGACATAAATGAAAATCTGCTAATTATATTTTGCTCCCTGTCACCGATCTGTGAAGAGTGTGAGCATTCAAAACACAAAGGTCCGCAACATGAAAAAAAAAAGAAAAATTGTACCATTTAACAGATTTACGCACAAATGCAACAGAGCTTAACAGCATATCGGAGTGGTCTACTGCTCCCATATTTGCATTGTAATCAACAACACACTGCGGCTTCATTACTTTTTCGCCAGTCGTCCTGTTTGTCTTTCCCGTGTCACGCATTTCTATTAGTATTGCAGGTAGTCGCACCACTTGATGGCAAGCATTGAGTCACTTGACATAAACTCAACTTCTCCTCGTTTCAGTTTCTTTTGTAGCTTCGGAAACTTACTCCTGTTCCTACGTACAGCACCACATGCTGCTGTTCTCTGGTTCTGAAGCCAGAGGAACAAGGCTGGACTTGTATACCAATTGTCCACATACAGGGTATGTCCACGTTCAAGGTATGGCTTCATTAGTGTTGCCACAACATCACCAGATTTCCCCAAATTATGGACTTCAATTTCTGTTGTTGTGCCTGTGTATACAATGAAATCCAAGACGTATCCAGTTTTACAGTCGCACAACACGAATGTTTTGATTCCAAATCTACTTCGTTTCGAAAGAATGTATTGTTTAAAAGGTAAGCGACCTTTGAACAATAATAGGTTTTCATCGACACAGTCTGCTGTATGGACTGAATGCACTGCGGAACGCCACACGAACTGTATCAATTATTTTCCTAATTTTAAACAAACTGTCGTCTCCAGGATTAGCCGAGTTGTCACTAAAATGCTACATTCTCAAAATTAACGCAAACGGCCACGAGACATAACTTCGCCAAAAATTGGAGTACTCAGAAGTACATCTCTGGACCAATATTCCTTTATTCTCAACTTTTTAACACGAGCCATGAGAAGTCAAATACCAATGAAGCCATACATTTCCTCAAAACCTGTACCTTCCCAAGTGGATAGTCGAGAACGAACTGATTCCGACGTATTTGCCATGGTGAATGTGAAAAATCGGTTCGTTCCAAGTGCTATGAATTTCAACAGATCTTCTGATAGAAACAGCATGAAAAAGGATAGAACGCTTTGAATCAGGCGCTAGTTGGCAATTTTTTAACACGAGCCATGAGAAGTCAAATACCAATGAAGCCATACATTTCCTCAAAACCTGTACCTTCCCAAGTGGATAGTCGAGAACGAACTGATTCCGACGTATTTGCCATGGTGAATGTGAAACATCGGTTCGTTCCAAGTGCTATGAATTTCAACAGATCTTCTGATAGAAATAGCATGAAAACGGATAGAACGCTTTGAATCAGGCGCTAGTTGGCAATTATGTCCTGAAGATGAGTCATCAAATGTATGAAGTGCTCGACTGAAATCACGTTTTTGCCAATCAAATTTCTCATTCCCGCTAAGGCGTGGCCTTTTACGGATCGATTCGTCTTCACTTTCAAAATCTGAAGAACTGTCCTGGCGAGCTCTACTAGGTGAAGTACGTGGAGGTATATTACTACGAGATTCTTCTGATGAATCTTCATAGTCACTCCATTCATTGAAAATGCCACACTCACTGTCACTGTCACTCCTTGTCAGTATCTCCAGCATCTCTTTGTCAGTGCAACGGCTCCGTTGTGCCATTTGTCTGTGGAACTCAAAAGTGAGAGAACTCTAAAAATCCTGATGAAACGGCAGATGACTGAACGACACCACAAAAGCAGAATGCAGAAGATCACATGAACCAGCTAGCACAAATGTCGAACAGCAACTGTGAAATCCGTAGCAGAGTGTTTCCCAGATAGCAGGGACAGCGATTGCCGGACATTTACCACGCCGGACATTTGCCACACCGGACATTTGCCACACTTGTCCCTTCGCCAGGTAGCTTGAGTAGCGATCCCTGATCTTACTCGATGTAACCAGTACGTAAGGGACCTTCTTCTTCGACATCTTGGCGAAATACAGAGCTTCTTTTCCGTAATCGAAATATTTATAACTTTTGGGAAACGAAAGCAATACCGACAATACAAACGGCTGCATTTGGTGTGAAGAATGGACTGCTGACGAATGGCTTCACGTTGTGGTCAGCGATGAATAGCAGTTCTGTACCACACTGGATGGTCGGCGAGTATGTTAGCGACCAGGGGGGAGTAACATTCTTCCAGTATTTGGGAGAGGCTAGGCGGTGTTACTTCTGCTGTAGTGCTGTGGGAAGCCATTGGGTATGAAATCAGGTCACGACTGGTGGTGACTGAGGAAACTCTGACGACAGAACAATTCGTTAAGGCAACCTGCGTCCTCATGTGTTACCTTCATGTGTTAGTTTCGGACATTCTCCCATGGCCAGCAAGATCTCCAGATCTGTTGGCAATAGAAAATGTGTGGGACCAGTTCATACTTCAACTCCATCCTGGTGTCAGTACCCAGGATGTTCGGGATCACTTACAATACTTATGGACCAGCTTGCCTCAGGAGAGGATAAAACAGCTTTATGAGCACATGCCCAACTGAATCAGTGCATGCACCTAAACCAGAGGGAGTACAACGTCATACTGATGATACACGAGGTGTCTATTCACCATTTTGGTCATGCAGTCATAATGAATCAAAACACAAGGGAATTAATGACATGAGCTGCCAGTGGGTATTGATTTAATCAATGGAGAACGTTGAAAATTCTGGCTGAACTGGGGTTCTCGCAACTGCACGGATTACCCTGAAATACCTCCCGTCAGACCCAAATTGTTAACTCATCCACACACAACTGATGAAGTGCTCCTTGCCCTTTATCCTCGTTACTCGCCGCATTTTGCCGATTACCGTAGGAGTTCGAGCGTGGTGTACATCCGGAATGAAGTAATCATTGGCCGTTCTCGCCTTAACTATACAGGGTGGTCCATTGATCGTGACCGGGCCAAATATCTCACGAAATAAGTGTCAAACGAAAAACATATGGCTCACAATTTTAGACGAACAGTTGGTAACAGGTTAGTTTTTTAAATTAAAATACAGAACGTAGGTACGTTTGAACATTTTATTTCGGTTGTTCCAATGTGATACATGTACCTTTATGAACTTATCATTTCTGAGAACGCATGCTGTTACAGCGTGATTACCTGTAAATACCACATTAATGCAACAAATGCTCAAAATGATGTCAGTCAACCTCAATGCATTTGGCAATAAGTGTAACGACATTCCTCTCAACAGCGAGTAGTTCGCCTTCCGTAATGTTCGCAAATGCATTGACAATGCGCTGACGCATGTTGTAGGCGTTGTCGATGGATCACGATAGCAAATATCCTTCAACTTTCCCCATAGAAAGAAATCCGGGGACGACGAACAGTCCAACTATCATGAAATATGCTATTCAATACCACTTCAACCGCACGCGAGCTATGTGCCAGACATCCATCATATTGGAAGTATATCGCCATTCTGTCATGCAGTGGAACATCTTGTAGTAACATCGGTAGAACATTATGTAGGAAATCCGCATACATTACACCATTTAGATTGCCATCGATGAAATGGGGGCCAATAATCCTTCCTCCCATAATGCCGCACCATACATTAACCCGCCAAGGTCGCTGATGTTTTCCACTTGTCGCAGCCATTGTGAATTTTCCGTTGCCCAATAGTGCATGTTATGCCGGTTTACGTCACCGCTGTTGGTGAATCACGCTTCGTTGTTAAATAGAACGCGTGCAAAAAATCTGTCGTCATCCCGTAATTTCTCTTGTGCCCAGTGGCAGAACAGTACACGACGTTCAAAGTCGTCGTCATGCAATTCCTGGTGCATAGAAATACGGTACGGGAGCAATCGATGTTGATGTAGCATTCTCAACATCGACGTTTTTGAGATTCCCGATTCTCCCGCAATTTGTCTGCTACTGATGTGCGGATTAGCCGCGACAGCAGCTAAAACACCTTCTTGGGCAACATCATTTGTTGCAGGTCGTGGTTAACGTTTCACATGTGACTGAACGCTTCCTGTTTCCTTAAATAACGTAACTATCCGGCGAACGGTCCGGACACTTGGATGATGTCGTCCAGGATACCGAGCAGCATACATAGCACACGCCCGTTGGGCATTTTGATCACAATAGCCATACATCAACACGATATCGACCTTTTCCGCAGTTGGTAAACGCTCCATTTTAACACGGGTGATGTATCACGAAGCAAATACCGTCCGCACTGGCGGAATGTTACGTGATACCACGTACTTATACGTTTGTATGCCATCTATCACAAAGCGAAAAAAGTGCTCCAACTAAAACATTCATATTTCTTTACGTACTACCCGAATATGTAATAAAAAATGGGGGCTCCTATTAAAAAAAAAAACGCAGTTGATATCCGTTTGACGTATGGCAGCGCCATCTAGCGGGCCAACCATAGCGCCAAATGGTTTCCCCCTTCGAGCTAGGCACGTTTCGTTCATTGTAGTTTTTTCGTTTGATGCTTATTTCGTAAGTATTTGGCCCGGTCACTATCAATGGACCACCCTGTATATGCTGTGTCTGTCTTCATGATAAATCGAAAAGAACAGACATTACTTTGATCCTGCAGCCACTATGAACCAAGATACAAAGGAGTTAATGACATCACCTGCCAGTGGGCGTTTATTTAATCAATGGGCAAAGTCGAAAATTTGTGCCCAAACGTGATTCGAACCCAGGTCTCCTGCTCTCCAGGATAATCCGTGCATCTGCGATGACGACTGTGTCCTGATGGCGCAGTGGTCTGCGTATTTGTCTAGTAAGCAGGAGAGCTGGGTCGAACCGCGGTCTGGCACAAATTTTCTACTTTCCCCATTGATTACATCAATGCTCACTAACAGCCAATGTTATTAATTCCTTTGTGTCATACTGATAAGTTCTTCGGTAAGTTGACTCGATAGAGTAGTCAGTGCAATAACATCACACACCTCCTCAACTCATAAAGTTTCATTCGATTCTTCCTTCCCTTCTGGGAGACTCACTTCTTTTGTCAGGCAGTGTATGTGAAAGGCACTACAGACAGAATAAGTCTACGAATATCTGTAGACCTGAATCAGTACCTCGAAGTTTGTCTACAACTCTACTTGGCGTGTCACTCCGTACAGTAGCGACCAGTCCTAATGATTTGACTTAACAGTGTATGTAGTTTGCAGGTTGAAGTACAAGAAGTACGCTTTCTGTTTGTAACTTGCGGGTTTCAGAGTAACTTTCGGCAACAAAGTCTTGGAAATCCTAAGCGGAGTATGTTCCCTGTTGCTCTGACGTACTCCAAGGGAACCACAAGGAGAATTTCAATTCAAGCTTACGCCTGTTCTCCATGATGTTCGGAGCTCTTCTTGCGTATTATCGACGACCAACTAGGATCCTGCTAAATTAAGAAACCTGCTAAAATGCTGCTACTCTTAAGCTTCCGTTATATTCACCTTGAGGGGACAACCCTCAGAATCCAAACACGACGGTCGCATTTATGGTGGAAAGCCGCTGCCACAGAACTTTGGACACAGCAGAATAATTATCATACGTTATCTTGACGCGAAAGAAAGTTCTGGAAAGGAGTAAAGTTCTTTTCTATTCTGCGCTTAACTACAGAGTAGAAAGAAAGTTGTTTTTAAGAGCTTTGCCCTATCTTATCGGAATAACTCAGTCAGAGGCACACTTGGCACTAACGTCTTTTAAGATAAGTATCTGTCCACATTTCCTTTTGCAGTGTCGACTGTGATGCTAGCGTATCTCCTCCAACATTCCCGTGTGATACTGTAGGTATACTTTTAGATTTTATTTGGTGACAATAACTGTACGTATGACATTTAAGTTCCATAAAATCCTGTAAATTCCCTAAGATCTGAAGGAAATCACATGTGATTCGTATTTAAAACGTGTAAAATTGGCGGCTGACCCACAAAACTACTTGCCAATAATCTTATTATGCCGTCTGCTCAAAATCTTCGAGAGAATGTTGCTGAATTGTTTGATTCATGTTGTTGAGCCAGTTATAATACAAGAACAAGCCGGTTTCAGATATGCAAAGATGTACATCCCAGGTTCTCAATCTCGTACAGTTTATTGAACATGGCTTTCAAATCCGGGAAATAACAGGAGTAATATTTATCGACCTGACGGATGCTTATGGCGCTATCAGTCACCGTGCATTGTCACAGAATATTTACAGAATAACGAAAGGTTACAGTTTCACCAAAATCATGCAAGGTTTACTCCGGAGCAGGACATTTTACGTGGACATCCAGTGTCAGCATAGTCTATGGAGATGTCGAAGAAACCACTTCAACAAGGAAGCGTTCTTTCCCAATGTTCTGTAATACCTATCTCCGGTGGACACAAGCAGTTTCCTTTGTGCCGATGGTCTGGCATTAGCGAGTAGCGGGAAATCCAGGTAAATCCTTTCAAGATGTTGAAGCCCACCTGCCAGACGCATTGAGAGATTTGAATGCCTAGCACTCTAACAATAAATTCGTCCAAAACCAGCTAAAACATAGCTGTGTACGTTTCATCTTAAGCACAATCAGGCACGTCGCAAATTGACATCACGTGGCAAGGGAATCAGCTAATAAATACGACTTACCCAAAATATCTTGGAGCCACTCTAGATAGTACTCTGACTTATAAGCCTGAGAATTACGGCACTAACAACATGTAACAGAGTATGTGTGCCCAATGTGGTGCAAATCCACCCACGCAATCATAGTTATCAAGGCGGTAAACAAAACGTGTAGGCTTATTATAGGTTATTTGAAACACACGCAATTTGTAATACTCTACCAACTACCTGACATAGCGCCACCACATGTTCGTCGTGAAGTAACTGCAAACGTGGAGCGAGCGAACAAATTAGGTTCACCAGGAGAGCCATCAGTTACATGGGCACGTTCCAGCAGCCCAAGGATGAGGTCCAAGGAAATTTCAGTCTTGCAAACAACAGCAGCTACAGCAGGAAAACAATTGTGCATTTCTCTACCTCAAATTAACTAAACCTAGTTTCTCTCATCCGTAACCCTCCCACCTGACTATGAAAAGAATTGTATTATGTGGAAGTCACCCAATCGTATTCGGTTTGGAGTTGAAAGATCCAAGGGTATTTTCCAGAAATGGCACTTCCCTGTGGATACTGCCAACTGAGACTTTGGAGAGCCACAGACCATGGAGCACCTATTGGACTGTCAACTATTCTCTGCATCTTACACAGAAAAAAGTCTTCTGCTTACGATTCCGAACAGATTCGTAGTCGAACATTTTGGTCAACAGTAGTGTAACTTGATAATACTATCTTTCATTAGTTTTAATGGTAATTACCACAAATCGTATTCGTTTATTATTGAGCCCGTGATTGTTGTTGTTGTTGTTGTGGTCTTCAGTCCTGAGACTGGTTTGATGCAGCTCTCCATGCTACTCTATCCTGTGCAAGCTTCTTCATTTCCCAGTACTTACTGCAAACTACGTCCTTCTGAATCTGCTTACTGTATTCATCTCTTGGTCTCCCTCTACGATTTTTACCCTCCATGCTGCCCTCCAATGCTAAATTTGTAATCCCTTGATGCCTCAGAACATGTCCTACCAACCGGTCCCTTCTTCTTGTCAAGTTGTGTCGTAAACTCCTCTTCTCCCCAATTCTATTCAATATCTCCTCATTAGTTATGTGATCTACCCATCTAATCTTCAGCATTCTTCTGTAGCACCACATTTCAAAAGCTTCTTTTCTCTTCTTGACCAAACTATTTATCGTCCATGTTTCACTTCCATACATGGCTACACTCCATAGAAATACTTTCAAAAACGACTTGCTGACACTTAAATCTATACCCGATGTTAACAAATTTCTCTTCTCCAGAAACGCTTTCCTTGCCATTGCCAGTCTACATTTTATATCCTCTCTACTTCGACCGTCATCAGTTATTTTGCTCCCCAAATGGCAAAACTCCTTTACTACTTTAAGGGTCTCATTTCCTAATCCAATTCCCTCAACATCACCCGACTTAATTCGACTACATTCCATTATCCTCGTTTTGCTTTTGTTGATGTTCATCTTATATCCTCCTTTCAAGACACTGTCCATTCCGTTCAACTGCTCTTCCAAGTCCTTTGCTGTCTCTGACAGAATTACAATGTCATCGGCGAACCTCAAAGTTTTTATTTCTTCTCCATGGATTTTAATACCTACTCCGAATTTTTCGTTTCCTTTACTGCTTGCTCAATATACAGATTGAATAACATCGGGGAGAGGCTACAACCCTGTCTCACTCCCTTCCCAACCACTGCTTCCCTTTGATGTCCCTCGACTCTTATAACTGCCATCTGGTTTCTGTACAAATTGTAAATAGCTTTTCGCTCCCTGTATTTTACCCCTGCCACCTTCAGAATTTCAAAGAGAGTATTCCAGTCAACATTGTCAAAAGCTTTCTCTAAGTCTACAAACGCTAGGAACGTAGGTTTGTCTTTCCTTAATCTAGCTTCTAAGATAAGTCGTAGGGTCAGTATTGCCTCACGTGTTCCAATATTTCTGCGGAATCCAAACTGATCTTCGCCGAGGTCGGCTTCTACCAGTTTTTCCATTCGTCTGTAAAGAATTCGTGTTAGTATTTTGCAGCTGTGACTTATTAAACTGATAGTTCGGTAATTTTCACATCTGTCAACACCTGCTTTCTTTGGGATTGGAATTATTATATTCTTCTTGAAGTCTGATGGTATTTCGCCTGTCTCATACATCTTCCTCACCAGATGGTAGAGTTTTGTCAGTACTGGCTCTCCCAAGGCTGTCAGTAGTTCTAATGGAATGTTGTCTACTCCCGGAGCTTTGTTTCAGTGCTCTGTCAAACTCTTCACGCAGTATCATATCTCCCATTTCATCTTCATCTACATCCTCTACCGTTTCCATAATATTGTCCTCAAGAACATCGTCGTTGTATAGACCCTCTATATACTCCTTCCACCTTTCTGCTTTCCCTTCTTTGCTTAGAACTGGGTTTCCATCTGAGCTCTTGATATTCATACAACTGGCTCTCTTTTCTCCAAAGGTCTCTTTAATTTTCCTGTAGGCAGTATCTATCTTACCCCTAGTGAGATAAGCCTCTACATCCTTACAGTTGTCCTCTAGCCATCCCTGCTTAGCCATTTTGCACTTCCTGTCGATCTCATTTTTGAGACGTTTGTATTCCTTTTTGCCTGCTTCACTTACTGCATTTTTATATTTTCTCCTTTCATCAATTAAATTCAATATTTCTTCTGTTACCCAAGGATTTCTACTAGCCCTCGTCTTTTTACCTACTTGCTCCTCTGCTGCCTTCACCACTTCATCCCTCAAAGCTACCCACTCTTCTTCTACAGTATTTCTTTCCCCCATTCCTGTCAATTGTTCCCTTATGCTCTCCCTGAAACTCTCTACAACCTCTGGTTCTTTCAGTTTATCCAGGTCCCATCTCCTTAAATTCCTGCCTTTTTGCAGTTTCTTCAGTTTTAATCTACAGTTCATAACCAATAGATTGTGGTCAGAGTCCACATCCGCCCCTGGAAATTGTCTTACAATTTAATACCTGGTTCCTAAATCTCTGTCTTACCATTATATAATCTATCTGATACCTTCTAGTGTTTCCAGGATTCTTCCATGTGTACAACCTTCTTTTATGATTGTTGAACCAAGTGTTAGCTATGATTAAGTTATGCTCTGCTCAAAATTCTACCAGATGGCTTCCTCTTTCATTTCTTTCCCCCAATCCATATTCACCTACTATGTTTCCTTCTCTCCCTTTTCCTACTTTCGAATTCCAGTCACCCATAACTATTCAATTTTCGTCTCCGTTCACTACCTGAATAATTTCTTTTATCTCATCATACATTTCATCAATTTCTTCATCATCTGCATTGCTAGTTGGCATATAAACTTGCACTACTGAAGTAGGTGTGGGCTTCGTGTCTATCTTGGCCACAATAATGCGTTCACTATGCTGTTTGTACTAGCTTACCCGCACTCCTATTTTTTATTCATTATTAAACCTACTCCTGCATTACCCCTATTTGATTTTGTATTTATAACCCAGTATTCACCTGACCAAAAGTCTTGTTCCTTCTGCCACCGAACTTCACTAATTCCCACTATATCTAACTTTAACCTATCCATTTCCCTTTTCAAATTTTCTAACCTACCTGCCCGATTAAGGGATCTGACATTCCACGCTCCGATCCGTAGAATGCCAGTTTTCTTTCTCCTGATAACGACGTCCTCTTGAGTAGTCCCCGCCCGGAGATCCGAATGGGGGACTATTTTACCTCTGGAATATTTTACCCAAGAGGACGCCATCATCATTTAACCATACAGTAAAGCTGCATGCCCTCGGGAAAAATTACGGCTGTAGTTTCCCCTTGCTTTCAGCCGTTCGCAGTACTAGCACAGCAAAGCCGTTTTGGTTAGTGTTACAAGGCCAGATCAATCAATCATCCAGAATGTTGCCCCTGCAACTACTGAAAAGGCTGCTGCCCCTCTTCAGGAACCACACGTTTGTCTGGCCTCTCAACAGATACCCCTCCGTTGTGGTTGCACCTACGGTACGGCCATCTATATCGCTGAGGCACGCAAGCCTCCCCACCAACGGCAAGGTCCATGGTTCATGGGGGGGGGGGGGGCGGAGGGGGGGGCGGAGGGGGGGGAGCCCGTCTTATGTGGAGTAAAAAAGAAAAAAAAAAAGAAAAAAAAAGTAGCGAAAACTTTCACGACTCCATCATCCACGCTGTCGACAATTCTGAGACAGGAAGATCGGATTGCTGAAAACATGCTATACGGACGGAGGAAGCGGACTCTGCAAGGTGAGTTACTGGGTCTATAAGAATGCTTACTGAAATGGCTTAGTCAACACATACCTACCGGAGGATATATGTTTAAAGAGAAAGCTAACTCATGCTCTGTCAGCCTCGGTATTCTAGGATTAATCCCTAATGAGGGTTGGCTTAATGACTTTATGAAAGACATAACATCGTTTGCAAAAACATTTCGGGAAAAATGTAAGCGTTGATGAAACGGTTTATTCGGCATGGGTATACCTGTTAGCAAATTACGATCCATGTAAACTGTTCAGTACTGTTGAAGCGGTACGAAACATGTGGTATAAAACACAGCAAAGAAAAATTACGCTGTTGTGTGCAGTGAAGGTGGACGGGTCTCAGAAACTGAAACAATTTTTGGTCGCGAAACCTGATTACCTTAGATGTTTCAGCGCTCCAACAAAAAGGCATGGGTAGTAGTAGAATTATTTGGTGAGTGGCTGTTGATCCCGGAAAAGGCATGAAAAAAAAAAACAGAAGGGAGAACTCCTGCTTCTTCTGAACAGCTACACAGTTCATAATGAACTACCACCTGAGGATTACGTAAAAATTCTCTTTTTCCCCTGTGAACACCTGTTCGAAACTGCAACCGCTTGACCAGGGAGTAATTTAGAACTTTAAAATTTTGTACCGATGGTGACGATGGTATTGGGTAACATTGCATGTGGTCAAAGACAAAACACAACAGTTTTGCAGGGATACACATTGACTGGTAAAAGAAAAAGAATGTTCCCCTGTCGACGATTCCGAGCTGTTTCAAGAAACGCGGACTCATCGAGGAACTACAGAATCATCTGCAACAACAGGAGAGCGGAGATACGGATTCGGGTATCTACGATACTTGGGGCATACTTCCTAACTTTGTAGAAAACGTTGCATTTGATGACTTCGTACATTCTGAAAATCATATGGAAGTCTATGCTGCGCTGACTGATGTAGAAAATTTGGTTGTTCTGGGTGACTATGAAGATGATGACGAAGCAGAAATGTAAGGAAAAGGAGAACCAGTTCCCTGTGCCTGTAGAGGGGCAAAGTTGACATTGGAAACTTTGTGCTCGGAAGTACACAATGATTCTATTGACCACAACAGAAAATGTGCTTGATCAAGATTACAGATCACAGATTACTTTTCAAATTAAAATTTAAGTTTTGTTAAGTATATTATGAAAATTTGTGTGTGCATATTATCTAAAATGTTAAAATAAATGAAAATTCAAGAGACCGGGAAGAAGTAAACTTCATTTTGAGTTCTGATTGTTGCCTTGTAAACAAATACGAAGTTTATTGAAACTACAGTTAAGTGCTCGTTTTTACCGCGTGCCGTTCGAGAGTGGAACGGTAGAGAGACAGCTTGAAGGTGGTTCATTCACCCCTCTGCCAGGCACTTTATTGTGAATAGCAGAGTAATCACGTAGATGTAGATGTAGATGTAGACAGTTATGCAGTTACCCCTACGTCAATTTTTTCTTAATTCCTCCTTGGTCAGTCAAACTTCGTTAAATCGAACTCCAGATTATTCAAACTTTTTGCGAGGTCCCTTGAGCTTCGAATCATCGAGAGTCGACAGTACCACAGATTAAAAGCTCTCTGTTTCCTTCTGGTTGCACGTGCTGAGATATCGCAGTGAAACCCGAGAGCTTTTAATTAGTGTGCTGTATGTTTACAGACATAAACGAGCATTCTCTCCTGTATTTACGGTATGAGAATGTGAGAAAATGGCATTCGATCATGTTCTGCTCACAGTCAGAGGTGTTCACTCGTGTTCCATGGGTTGCCGGTCTCCAGCAAACCATCAAAGGAATCTCGCGTATTCTCTGCTTCAGCGTTCGCAGCATAGGGAGCATTCATCTGGCTTCTAGAACATGACCGACTTTTGTCGTTGGATGATTCTTGTGAGTGATGGAGCGGTGAGAAAATTCCGTGGTTTTGCTCATAAAAGAATAAAGATATAAAAGGTATTTGTGGATTCCAAGAGGTGTACAGTACAAAATTGCCGAAGCAGTCAAAGATCCGACTAGGGACGGAGAAAAATGATAAATTCATATAAAACTATATGTATGCAAAAGACCTGATCATCTAGTGACTTACGTTCGAGGCAGCTGCAATTACATCACTGATGTATCACTGTTATATGACGAGCTTTTGACCTGCTAACCGAATATGGCGGCGCGTGCAACATTTTACCAGCGTGCTACCAGTAGTTGCCTGTAGCTTTTTGACTTACAAGGGTAGTAAACGTAACTGAATTGAATACATGGTGTAACGGGTACAAGTGACTGAGGACAGTGTATTGGACAACTTTGCATCTGCTTCACGTCGTTTCCCGATTAATAATTATAGGTCTTACAAGTTGCATGTTTTTAGGTTGGAAACTACTTCCAGGTACATGTGGCAAGAGCTAGCCATTAACACTTATTTTCCCATGGGCAGCAGGTCAGGTGTTAAGTGTGAACACGTGGACGTAAAACGGTTAGTCTATACTAACAGGTGTAGTCCTCTTACTGGTGCATCACAGCCACACAGAAAACACCAGGTTGCATAGTTTGTGGGAAAACTGTTCGACGCAGAGAAAAAACAACCAACACACTGCCGTGTGAACATATTAAGATACCATATATAAAAATGTCTACACTTCTACCCATTACACACTGTATATTAATTTTACGAATATAAATTGAACTGTTCAAATACATCAAAATTTTGTAATTAATAGTTTAACGTTATGAGGAATAAAGTAAAATGAAAAAGTTGTGATATCAGCGCGAATCAAATCCTAGTCGACGAATTGCCAGGCAGTGTGGTTGATCACTCGGCCTTGAAGCCATTACCTGCACTGTTCTCAAAAATCCCTCATACTCTACACTTTCTCAGTGTGTTACATGCGCTTTCAAAAAAATAGTGCTGGAAGGGTGACATCACGTCACACCACGCGCAGTGGCAATCAGAGAGGTGTGTCCCTTCTCTGGGTTCATCACAGCGCGGCTCGATACAGATTTCAAGTTATGGTGAAGAGAATGCTACAAAACATGTCTCCCTCTGTTTTATTTGCATACCAGCACGCATTCGAAGAGCAATGACATGATTTTAGTGCAATTTCCTGCTCGCATTCGAAGAGAAATAGTATGATTTTAGTGTGATATTCACAGTTCTGCTGTAGTACATTAGTAAATGACAATCGGGTGCCATAGAACCGAACAAAGAAAAAGTAATTGTTCCTCCATCATACTACGTCACTAGTAACAAATTATGTAGCAAATTTTAATAAGTAGCCTTTGTGATAGAGTATATTTACATTTTATTTTACCTTACATTAATCGTACCAGTATTTTAGTTACATCCTGTTCCACAAATATACGTCCCTGCAGACATCAGGAACTATCTGACAGGTAGTATGTACTGGAAAGAGAGAAATTACTAATGTGTGTCCGGTTGATGAGCTCCAGACTGTAAATACCAGTCTTACTTCAGGTTATGTTGCAATGAGAAGTCATCAAAAAGCTTCAACTGACATGCTTCCAAGGTTTTGGATTAATCCTAAGCAGGACTGGAGCTGCAGTCCAATGACATGTGCGTTACCTCCTCGCGTTTCATGCTTGTGTGAATAAAATCAGACAACTACATTTTTCATTACCTGCTCCACTTTGCCCCTTTCGTCAAAAGTATCGCGATCGCCTTGTAAAGTAATATCACTGTTTTGCATCGCAGCTGTAGCTTGTACGCCTATTATTAGCAATAAATAAATAAAAAATAGCACAGCGTTCGTACGCGTGACACGCTTTGCTCGTTCTCTCTTGTTCTGTTTCCTCCAGCGTGACGCTTGTCTATAGGTAAAAGCAAACGGTAGGGAACACTGACGAATTGTATACGAATGATCGCTCGCTTCCCTGGGTTCCAGTGTAAGCGATGCTTTAAAGGTCGGCATATCAACCTGTGTACCCGATTCCAAACAGACAGAGCAGTACCACACGGCTCACCCCTCCTCGGCGGCAGTTGCCTCAGCTTGCGACAAACGGCGTCACATGAGCGCCTGAGGTCAACCGCGTGAATCAGACCCGTGTTGCTCGCCTGCTGGTGACGTTGCGTAGCGCGCGTCGGCCCGCTTGTCTGAGCGCCACCGCTGCGAGGGGACGGCTCGTTGGCTTCCCCCTCCCCCCAAGCCACACCGCTGCCTGACGCAACCTATTATCCTCTCCCCGGACATCACGCATCAACAGAACAGCTACAGCCTGTTACGACATACTCGGTGCCCATAAACCAGTGGTCTTCCTCTGTTGCTTTTCGTAAGCACTAGGAACTTTTGTTGTATGATCGATCGACTCCTTGAGATTCAGTTCTGCATCTCGACAGCGTACTCATTTTTCAATTACTGCAATTACTTTTCTAGAAGAATCATATAGTGGAGCGTACTCTTGCGATTTCGATCTTGTGGCCATTATCAACTGGAAATAACTTGCGTATTAGCACATGTCAAAACCTAAAAATCATCTGACATGACATGATTCCTTATTTATAACCTTCTTCTTGTATTCCAAATCTTTGAATTGTATTACAAATATGTTGATAAAATTCTGCTATATTTTTGATCGCATCTACAATACCGGGTGGCGTAAATGATTCCCTATTCTTCATTTGTGTGGCCATAGTGTCCGTAGTTGCTTTATAATTCTTGAGGGTATTTTTGTTTCTGTCGTTGCAACTACACAAATGAGAGATTTTTTCACCAGAAGCGTTTCACTTTGTTGAGGTAAGGTATCATCAGTGGTCTGTAATTAAGTTATTTACATTTTAATTTGCTTTTAGACCTTAACGAACCGTTTTTCGATCAAAAACCAAATCAAAATATAAATAACTTAATTACAGACCACTGACGATGCTTTACCTCAATAAAGCGAAACGCGTCTGGAGAAAAAATCACTCATTTTTGTAGTAGCAACGACAGAAACAAAAATACTCTCAAGATTCCCTATTCGTTTTTGCTTCACGTAAAACAGAAGCTGGTTTCATCGCATGGTATTCTGTGGACACATGTGTACTTGTAACTGATTACGAATCCACGAGTGAACCTCTCGATTTAAATGCATTGTTAAGTCCATTGTTCGTATGCTAGATTACTTTTTTTCACATCCGTTTTTGGTACTTTCTCGCATTAATGTAGGCCTCCGAAACTTTCTTTGTGGGGGGTGATTGTAGCACATCGATTTCTGCTAAAATGTATTGTCTGTAGTAACTGTTAATAACGTGTGCACACAGTTATGTAGCTACTGTTGAATTTTTAGATTTTGCAAGAAAGAATGTTCTTTTCACTCAGTGGCAAGAAATCACACCATTCAAAGCAGAATTATATACCATTATGTGACACGGTGTAATAAATTTGAATTCCAAATCTGTGAAAAGCTACTAACACGGTGTACTCAATTAAATGCGAGGAAGTACAGAAAATGGCTGCAAGAAAAAATAAAATAGAATAGGAGCAATATACTAGTATGCGCTTAGATCGAGCTGTTCACACACATATTAGTAAGCAGCAACAAATATTCAAAAGTCCACAGGCCACCACGTGAAGAAACCAGTTTCTTTTTACATGAAACAAAAGCAAATATAGGATCACTTACTACGTCCAGTATTACAGATACTAGCAAACAGGAAGCAGAATATGAGAACATATTCTTAGTGCAATTCAGAGCTAGCAACACACACTCGAAGTAGGCACATGGTGATATGGAACCAGTTTCTGTTTTGAACGAAACCAAAAAAATACGGAAGACAGTAGATCATCCAATAAGGAAATGAAATGCTGGATCGTTAAACTTGCAGCGCTCCAAGTGGCCTGACAGCGAACCAAGGTCGTGTCGTCCTCTTCGGTGCTATCGAGGTCCATGTATGGGTTTCACCCCCGTGCATTCGTGGCCCGTAGTTATAGAGGTGTCGAGGGTTGACCGCTGTTATGGGGACCGATAAATGGAGTGTTACTCAGTCCCGTCTCGGAACTAAGCCACGTTGTAGTGTTACTATTTCATTAACAGCGGTGGTATTAGGTAGCCAGTCCGGGTACTGAGCAAAGCTGAATTGCGGCGTTACAGCTACTATTAAAATCTGAAACGTTTTCCGTGAGGACGTAATGGACAAGGCCTAGTATCTGGACTTCTTTTTCACGTTGACGACCGTGTAACCAATAGCAATCCACAGACCAACATTAAGATTTCTTTTTCCTTCGGTTAATTGGTGTAATTTGAATAATTATGGCTTGGCTCTGAGCACTATGGGACTTAACTTCTAAGGTCATCAGTCCCCTAGAACTTAGAACTACTTAAACCTAACTAACCTAAGGACATCACACACATCCATGCCCGAGGCAGGATTCGAACCTGCGACCGTAGCGGTCGCGCGGTTCCAGACTGTATCGCCTTTAACCGCTTGGCCACCACGGCCGGCTGAATAATTATCTTGAACAATATTTATACGACTACAGATCCTTGATGCCAGTCGGAAGAAAACAGCAAGAGTGTTCGTAATTCAAGAACTTGTAACTTGAGGCTCTCGAATTAGTTAAAATAACAAAGTCGCGGCGATATCACCAAGTCAACGTCCATCACTGACAGACATACTGTTTTGTTGAATTGTGTTTACCATTTCTCTAAGAAAAAAATCCAAATTTTTAAACCTAGTCTCACGTGATGTACGACTTACTTGACTTAATTCCTTTGGCCCCTATGGGGGCATAGGGCATCCAGGAGAACTCGCCATCCGTCTCTATCTTTGGCCATTTGCCTCAATTCTGCCCAGGTCTTGCCAACTCTTTTTGCTTCCCCTTCCACTGTCCTCTTCCATGTGCCCCTTGGTCTTCCTTTCTTCCTTGTTCCCTGGGGATTCCATTCCAATGCTTTTTTCTCGATGGCTCCATCTGGTTTTCTCAAGGTGTGCCGCAACCAGCCCCACTTTCTCTCTCGTATTTGGTCTTCTATGGGTAACTGGTTTGTTATTCGCCAGAGCTCCTCATTACATATTTTTTCTGGCCACCAGATATTCGTGATGCGTCGAAGACATCTATTTATGAAGCTTTGTAACTGGGATGTTATCTTTTTATCCATTTTCCAGCTTTCACTGGCGTACAGAAGGACAGCCTTCACATTTGTATTAAAAATACGGATTTTTGTTTTGTACGTGATATTTCTATTTTTCCATATTGGATACAATTGTATGAAGGCAGCATTTGCCTTTTTAAAGCAGTTTTTCACGTCATCTCCAGCTCCACCATCTTCCGCCACTATACTACCCAGATACAGGAATGAGTTGACAATCTCCACCCCCTGCTCACCTATTAACAATGGCACCTCCATGTTCCCTGAATTTACTATCATTTCCTTTGTTTTTCCTGTATTTATCTTGAGACCAGCAGTCTCTGCTTCTTCTTTCAGCAAGTTTAATTTAGTTTGCATATCAGTCAGCCTTGGAGCTAATTAAACTATGTCGTCTGCAAAATCCAAATCCTCCAGACGTTCGAGGATCCCCTACTGGATTCCTCGTCTCCTACCTGCTGTGACTCTTCTCATAACAGAGTCTAGAACGAGTACAAAAAGTGTTGGTGACAAAATGCAACCCTGCCGGACTCCAGTTGTTACTTTTATGGCCTCTGTCATATTTCCCTTGTGGAGTATGCAGCATTTGTAGCCATCACATAGATCTTTTATGATGTTTAAGATCTTCTGTGGTATGCCATACTTCCGCAACACCTGCCAGAGCACTTTATGTTTCACGGAATCGAAGGCCTTTTGAAAATCAATGAATGCCAGGTACATGGTTGCTTGGAATTCTTTGCTTTGCTCTAAAATGATCCTAAGAGTGTTAATAAGATCAACACAACTGCGTTGTGCCCTAAAACCGGCCTGTTCTTTACGCAGTCGCTTTTCAAGGGATTCTTTAATTCTGTTTAAAATAATTCTGGTGAGGACCTTACTGGGCACTGACAACAATGTAACACCACGCCAGTTGTTACAATCTGACAAATTTCCCTTTTTTGGGAGCTTTACCACCAAACCATTTTTCCACTCCTTTGGAGATTTCTCTTCAAGCCAAATATGCTTCAGCAAAGGATGGAGCATTTTAACAGTACTTTCAATATCGGCTTTTAAGAGCTTCGGTGCTATGTTGTCTATGCCTGGAGCCTTTGTATTTTTTAGTGTTTTCAAGGCAATTCTAATTTCGTCCATTGTGGGGCACTGCAAATTTATATCTTGATCTTCTTCGACTTCCTCTGGAACATCTCACACCTGTTCCTCTTGGTTGTCTTCACAATTTAACAGATCCTTGAAGTGCTCCTCCCATCTCTGTAGCTGTGCCTGTTGAGTTGTGAGCATCACCCCATCCTTGTTCTTAACTGGTCCTTCATGTCTGAAGTTCTTCATTGACAACCATTTGGTAATATTGTAGAGCTCTTTCATATTTCCTTGTCTTGCTGCCTCTTCTGCTAATTTTGCTTGCTCATCTATCCATTTCCTTTTATCTCGACGTAGCAATGTTTTCAGTTTTTTGTTCTCCTCCATGTATTCTTTATGCGCTTCGCTCTTCTGCGCTCTTGTCTTACAAAAATTTAACTAAAGTTTTAGTTCTTTCCTGTGGCTGATTTCATTCCACGTAGCATCAGAGATCTATTCCTTCCTTTGATGTGCCTTAAATCCTAAGATTTTTTCTCCCACATCTAAATAACTGTCTTTGATTTTCTGCCAGCATGTTTCAATTCCCTCTTCTATAAAGTTTTCTTCAGAGAGGACCTGGAATCTGTTTTGTAGTTCAAGGGCAAATGTTTCTTTGATCTGTTGGTCTTTTAATCTTGCCTCATCTATTTTCTTGCACCTGTGATTGAGCTTGATTCTATTTGCTACTATCTTCAGTCTGAATTCCGCCAAAACTATGTGGTGGTCACTTCCAACGACTGGCCCTCTTCTATTTCTGACATCTAACAGAGTGTCGGAAATTGCGGCTTATGACTATGTGGTCTATTTGATTTTCGGTAACGTGGTCTGGAGAAAGCCACGTTATCTTATGGCAGTTACGATATGGAAACAATGTGCCTCCAATGACTAGGTCATGTTCAGCGCATGCATCTATCAACAGTTCACCATTTACATTCCTGATCCCCATTCCATGCACGCCCATTATATGTTCAAGCCCTTCATTTTCTGAACCAACTTTTGCGTTCAAGTCACCCATTAAAATTCTTATGTCCCTAGAATTTGTTTGTCTAAGGACTCCGTTAAGCTCTGTATAAAATGCATCTTTTAATTCTCCTTTAGCTATTTCAGTAGGTGCATAGCATTGAATTACAGTGACGTATCGCACATTGGTTAGGTTAGGTTAGTGGTGTTTAACGTCCCGTCGACAACGACGTCATTAGAGACGGAGCGCAAGCTCGGGTTAGGGAAGGATGGGGAAGGAAATCGGCCGTGCCCTTTCAAAGGAACCATCCCGGCATTTGCCTGAAACGATTTAGGGAAATCACGGAAAACCTAAATCAGGATGGCCGGAGACGGGATTGACCCGTCGTCCTCCCGAATGCGAGTCCAGTGTGCTAACCACTGCGCCACCTCGCTCGGTCGCACATTTGTTTTAAAGCGTGAGGTTATTAATCGTTCTGAGACCGGTTTCCACTCCAGTAAGCTCTTCTTGCTGCTTTTAGTTAGTAAGAGCCCTACACCATTCCTATGCATCGCGTCCTCACCTGTCTGACCCGCGTACAGCAACACTCCACCATTTTGTGTTTGGAATTCCCCAGATTCTGGCCACCTTACTTCACTTAGTCCCAATATGTCTAGTTGATAGTTCTCCATCTCTTTTTCAACCTGTCTTAGCCTCCCTGCCTCTCTCAACGTCCTTACATTCCAAAAACCGATACGGGTTTTCCTTTTCAGGCCAAAGGTCATATCCTTACGAGGTGCCAGGGCTAGCAGTGTATTTAACACTAAATTCTTCGAGAATCTTCATATATAAATGATGCTCTAAGCCCCTCCTATTCTAACTCCGACTTTTGCTGTTGCACATGGATTAAAAAGGAACGCGAACCGACTGTAATCGACCCTGCAAGTGGAGTAGAAGAGTTTGGCACCTGCAATAATTTCGTTTGATAGACATTAATTAAATAAAGGAAAGTTTCAGTAATGTAGTGAGAAATGAAAGGGTTGCTCTGCCGATTAACAGAATGAAAGTTCTGTCCAAAATAACAATATGATTTATTATGATTAAACTCAAAATAATAAACAAAACACATGAAACATTTACAATACATCAAACTGGCTCAAATTGGATACTCAAATAAATGCTGTGAAGGTGAAGTTGTCCCTAAACTGGATTGTGACATTTATGACGAAGTCGTATGTGGAGCAAATTCCTTGCAACTCAAATCTTAAGAGAAAACACACAGCCAACCCAACATTAATTGCTGCTACCCAAGACAGAACAAAGTTAGAAAAAGACGAACAGGCGCGCTCTGCTGAGCTCTGATTATCACCTAGGAAAATCCCTATCTGCCGGTGCTGCGGACATACATTACCAAACTGTCTTCTTAACTGCCAGAACACGATCTGGCGTACCGGAGGCGATGGCTGGTTGCTTCGATGTCCCGTCGTGGTGATGATAATGTCGCGAGTAAAGCCCGAAACATATTATCCTGGTTTGGTTGTTCCAGACTAAAGTCTTCCTATCAATACAAATGCGCCTCTGAGGGAGATGAAGAAGGCTCGCCACACAATCACTGATGGTACAGTGATTGATTTTAACAAGCAAAGTCACACTGTAACTCCGATACAGTCAACTTTAGCCAAAACTGCTCAAGACAGACAACATAGGCCGCTTGTACGCAGAACGCTCAATTGCCAACTGTACTCGGAAAGTTACGTTGAGGTCGAAACTTCAGCAACTTCGTCAAACAGTTACAATTCAATAAAAGTATATTAGACAGCCAACGGAAGGCAGGCTGTCCAGACCAGCGAGAGCTCAGTCTTGTAACCTACTCCGACCGAAATGAGAGAGCCGGCTACCCCACAAGAGCACCCGTACAAACTGAACACAGAACATTCCCGCCCCCACGACAGTGGCTGTGGTTAACAGTTCCAATCAGCAACTCGAAAACTGGCGGAAAATTTCACTCTATTGCCGGAGCACTATCATTCCACCAATGGAGATTCTTGGCGCCAATTTCTGCGCTGATTTTGCTACGTCACGGAGCTATGCCCTGAGCAAGCCAATCACAGTTACGATTTTGCAGAAAGCGCGGGAATTTGCCCGCCACAACTGCCTGGGTACACAAGTCATTCCCACGCCTCGCTGGTAGCCCGCCAGAAAGTGTTTTCGCTAAATTTCTGCGAAGTAACGGAACCTCTACCCCAGCCGCTACTTCAGGCCCCTCCGGGCGTGTCTTTTGACAATGTGGGCGTCTGGAAAGCATTCACTCGACTCCCTCACACCCGTCGGCTTACCGTTTCAAGATCAGCAGTGCCCGCCTGTCACCGGACCACCTGGGTGACGAGAGACACTGCGTGGGAAGTCCGCGTGTGAAGGAATAGCAACTTTTCACCGCATAGCCCCTACGCCATTTTAGATTGTAATTGGTGAGCGGTTGGCTCACTTAGGAGCAAGGTAGTGAGTCAATCACCCAAGAACAATCTTACAAACTGACTCCACATGCCGCACTCTATAAAAAAATCACTGCAACTGAAAAATTCAGCTCATAGAGGGAGGATTATTTATGATGTAGCCAACTTCACCTTCTTAATATGGAACTCTAACACTCACATCACACATCCTTACCCAGGGAGCCCCTTCCAAACACCGATTCACACAGACATTCACTCTCTAAATATGGTCCGGGCATGTGAGCCAAATATGGAGCACTTTATTCTTTGGAGTACTCCGCAATTAAATGCCCAAGATGTTACAACAATTTGAATCATTAAACTATCTGAACTCACTCACACATGATACTATTTAAGTTAACAATCTCTTTGTGAGCTTTCAGAATCTAATTACAACCTCCAATTCATTCTGTCTCCCTGCAGCAAGAATAACCTTTACAAAATGTTCCCTGAACTGATGGTCCATTCACAATGACAGTGGTGGTATCTGCTTCAGTTTATGGGGACGTCAGGCACACTGTTTGCATACACACAACAATAAATACAAAATACAATCAAAAAACATGGTGTGGAGAACAATACAGAAATTTGTAATTTGTGCGCCCTACTCTATCACTTACATAAGAATTACAGTGTAAAACACAAACACATACAAGGTATAACATACATTACAAAAACAACACTTGAGAAAGAAATTTAAGAAAAAAAACAAGGTTATGGAGCCCCTCAGGAAAATAGCGGGTAGGTCGGGGAAGAATGCCAGTGTGCACTCGGTGTGCTTGCCGGGGGGGTCTCGTCCGTAATGTGGAGGAGGCCCTTCCGGCAGCTATTGAACGCACTGGGTGTGACCGGCTGCAGATAGTAGCACATGTCGGAACGAATGACGCCTGCCGCTTGGGTTCTGAGGCCATCCTTGGTTCCTTCCGGCGGCTGGCTGATTTGGTGAAGACAACCAGCATCGCACGCGGAGTGCAAGCTGAGCTTAATATCTGCAGCATAGTGCCCAGAGTCGATCGCGGTCCTCTGGTTTGGAGCCGTGTGGAGGGTCTAAACCAGAGGCTCAGACGACTCTGCGACTATAATGGTTGCAAATTCATCGACCTCCGTTATTGGGTGGAGAACTGTAGGGCCCCCCTAGACAGGTCAGGCGTGCACTACACACCGGAAGCAGCTACTAGGGTAGCAGAGTACGTGTGGCGTGCACACGGGGGTTTTTTAGGTTAGAGGGACCCCCCCTTGGGCGAAACGATAAAATACCTGACGGCTTACCAGAGAGAACATCAGCATCGTTGATAAAGAACGTCCGTCCTCAGAGACCAAAAACAGGAAAAGTTAACGTAATATTGGTAAACTGCAGGAGTATCCAGGGCAAGGTTCCTGAATTAGTATCGCTTATTGAAGGAAATAGTGCGCATATAGTATTAGGAACGGAAAGTTGGTTAAAACCGGAAGTGAACAGTAACGAAATCCTAGACACAGAATGGAATATATACCGCAAGGATAGGATAAACGCCAATGGTGGAGGAGTATTTATAGCAGTAAAGAATTCAATAATATCCAGTGAAGTTATTAGCGAATGCGAATGTGAAATAATCTGGGTTAAGTTAAGTATCAAAGGTGGGTCAGATATGATAGTCGGATGCTTCTATAGACCACCTGCATCAGCAACCGTAGTAGTTGAGCGCCTCAGAGAGAACCTGCAGAACGTCGTGAAGAAGTTTCGTGATCATACTATTGTAATAGGGGGAGACTTCAATCTACCAGGTATAGAATGGGATAGTCACACAATCAGAACTGGAGCCAGGGACAGAGACTCTTGTGACATTATCCTGACTGCCTTGTCCGAGAATTACTTCGAGCAGATAGTTAGAGAACCAACTCGTGAAGCTAACGTTTTAGACCTCATAGCAACAAATAGACCGGAACTTTTCGACTCCGTGAATGTAGAAGAGGGTATCAGTGATCATAAGTCAGTGGTTGCATCAATGACTACAAGTGTAATAAGAAATGCCAAGAAAGGAAGGAAAATATATTTGCTTAACAAGAGTGATAGGGCACAAATCGCAGAATATCTGAGTGACCACCATCAAACGTTCATTTCTGAGGAAGAGGATGTGGAACAAAAATGGAAAAAATTCAGAAACATCGTCCAGTACGCCTTAGATAAGTTCGTACCGACTAAGGTCCAAAGCGAGGGGAAAGATCCACCGTGGTATAACAATCATGTACGAAAGGTACTACGGAAACAAAGAAAGCTTCATCATAGGTTTAAGAGTAGTCGAATCATAGCTGATAAGGAAAAGCTGAACGAAGCGAAAAAGAGCGTAAAGAGAGCAATGAGAGAAGCATTCAACGAATTCGAACATAAAACATTGGCAAACAATCTAAACAAGAACCCTAAAAAGTTTTGGTCATATGTAAAATCGGTAAGCGGATCTAAATCCCCTATTCAGTCACTCGTTGACCACGATGGCACCGAAACAGAGGACGACCGAAGAAAGGCAGAAATACTGAATTCAGTGTTCCGAAACTGTTTCACTGCGGAAAATCGTAACACGGTCCCTGACTTCAGCCGTCGCACGGACGCCAAAATGGAAAATATTGAAATAAACGATATCGGAATTGAAAAACAACTGCTATCACTTAGTAGCGGAAAAGCATCCGGACCAGACGAGATACCCGTAAGATTCTACAGTGATTATGCTAAAGAACTTGCCCCCTTTCTATCAGCAATTTATCGTAGATCTCTGGAAGAACGTAAAGTACCTAGCGACTGGAAGAAAGCGCAGGTCGTTCCCATTTTCAAGAAGGGTCATAAATCAGATGCGAATAATTATAGGCCTATTTCGCTTACGTCAATCTGTTGTAGAATAATGGAACATGTTTTATGTTCTCGTATTATGACGTTCTTAGATAATACAAATCTCCTTCATCATAACCAACATGGATTCCGCAAACAGAGATCATGTGAAACTCAGCTCGCCCTATTTGTCCAAGAAATTCACAGTGCCGTAGACACTGGCGAGCAGATTGATGCCGTATTCCTGGACTTCAGGAAGGCATTTGATACGGTTCCGCACTTACGTTTAGTGAAAAAAATACGAGCTTACGGAATATCGGACCAGGTTTGTGATTGGATTCAGGATTTCCTAGAAGAAAGAACACAACATGTCATTCTTAACGGTTCAAAATCTGCAGATGTAGAGGTAATTTCGGGAGTACCGCAAGGAAGCGTGATAGGACCTTTATTGTTTACAATATACATAAATGACTTAGTTGACAACATCGGTAGCTCCGTGAGGCTATTTGCAGATGACACGGTTGTCTACAAGAAAGTAGCAACATCAGAAGACTCGTACGTACTCCAGGAAGACCTGCAGAGGATTAATGAATGGTGCGACAGCTGGCAGCTTTCCCTAAACGTAGATAAATGTAATATAATGCGCATACATAGGGGCAGAAATCCATTCCAGTACGATTATGCCATAGGTGGTAAATCATTGGAAGCGGTAACGACCGTAAAATACTTAGGAGTTACTATCCGGAGCGATCTGAAGTGGAATGATCACATAAAACAAATAGTGGGAAAAGCAGGCGCCAGGTTGAGATTCATAGGAAGAATTCTAAGAAAATGTGACTCATCGACGAAAGAAGTAGCTTACAAAACGCTTGTTCGTCCGATTCTTGAGTATTGCTCATCAGTATGGGACCCTTACCAGGTTGGATTAATAGAAGAGATAGACATGATCCAGCGAAAAGCAGCGCGATTCGTCATGGGGACATTTAGTCAGCGCGAGAGCGTTACGGAGATGATGAACAAGCTCCAGTGGCGGACACTTCAAGAAAGGCGTTACGCAATACGGAGAGGTTTATTATCGAAATTACGAGAGAGCACATTCCGGGAAGAGATGGGCAACATATTACTACCGCCCACATATATCTCGCGTAATGATCACAACGAAAAGATCCGAGAAATTAGAGCAAATACGGAGACTTACAAGCAGTCGTTCTTCCCACGCACAATTCGTGAATGGAACAGGGAAGGGGGGATCAGATAGTGGAACAATAAGTACCCTCCGCCACACACCGTAAGGTGGCTCGCGGAGTATAGATGTAGATGTAGATGTAGAAGGTTCATGGGGCGTCAAGTTGTGCTTGCACATTGCACAATGTTCACGACTGTGCTGAGAATGAGGCACTAAATCACATTGCTGGAAATATTCGAAGCACTTCACAAATTCGTTAGTTTCTCTGAGGGGGTTGGTATGTTGAGTCATATACATTGATGCACGTGGTTCCATGTCTTGAGCATCGGAGGGGGGGCTTTTGGGATGGGGCTACAGTACTGACATGAAAAGGTAGTGTCTCCTACTCCATCGACATTGGAAGTCGCGAACATAAACAAAAAGAGGATAGCAGCAGTAAATTCTTATGCGAGACAACGCAGCGTGTTAATACTTTAGCAGTCTTAATCTATTAACGCAAGTATCATTGTTGCCTGTAGCAAGGTTCATGTATTTGCCCATTCTACTATGTACACCACTTAAACTACTATTATTCCACGAACTTCTTTGTGTGAGAGATGTGGTGGAGTCCTATGGACTAGCTCCAATCCCTTGTTAGACTCCCCCTCCTCTGGCGTGCATTAGGATTTGCAGGTCTAATTTCAATCTCCTGGTTCTCCTGTTGTTCTTGATTTCGCTCTCTCCAATTACGATCGCTTTGCCGTTCGTTCTTCCTCCTGTCCCCGCTTCCTTGTCTAGCAGTCTTAATCTATTAACGCAAGTATCATTGTTACCTGTAGCAAGGTTCATGTATTTGCCCATTCTACTATGTACACCACTTAAACTACTATTATTCCACGAACTTCTTTGTGTGAGAGATGTGGTGGAGTCCTATGGACTAGCTCCAATCCCTTGTTAGACTCCCCCTCCTCTGGCGTGCATTAGGATTTGCAGGTCTAATTTCAATCTCCTGGTTCTCCTGTTGTTCTTGATTTCGCTCTCTCCAATTACGATCGCTTTGCCGTTCGTTCTTCCTCCTGTCCCCGCTTCCTTGTCTAGCATGACCCTGTTTTCTGTCGTTCTGGTTTCCGTGTCTCTGATTTCCAAAACCTTGGTTAGCGTAATCTTGATTTCCGTAGCCCTGGTTTCCTAAATGACCAGTGCGATTATGCCATCTGTTGTCGTCTTCCCTTCCTGGCCCGTGGTATTTGTTACTTTGCCTCTTCTTCCTGTCCCTTGCGTCTTGTTTATCAAAGACAACTTCGAGTTCGCGCAATAGACTCTTGAATGCTTCTATGTCAGATCCACACTTCCCGACAAGTGTCTGTTGGTACCTAACTGGCAATTTGGAAAAGCAAAATTTAATGATTTCTCCCTTGCTATATGGACTATCTAAAAATTGATTCTTCTTGAGTAAATCATCAAGAAATTTGGTTGCGCCCTATGCCCGGACACTTCCAGTTCAGGACAAAATATTATTTCCTCTTTAATCCTGTCTTGCGTTTCCTTTGACCAGTAGATCCGCAGAAACGCATCAACAAATTCCTGATAAGTCTGGCACGTCGCTGCCACACCCCGCATCCTTTCCTCGGCTTGGCCTGCGATGTGTCCACACATGAATTCTAATTTTGCCAGGGTTGGCCACGATGACGGTAATGAATTTGTAAACTGCATCACCCAGCTCTTCGGATTCATCAACCCTCCATTTTCTTTGAACTTTTGGAATTTTAGTATCGACAGGAAGTGATTGTGATCAAAATTCTGTCTGATCCTCGCACTGGTGTTGTCACTCGTTTCCGATACTTGAATGTCTGCTGAGTGCCTGATCTATCTTTCTGATAACTGTGATGTGCTACCTCTGTATTACTGTGGAAGTGAAATTCAGCATTCACTCTTCTAAGTGGGCTGCAATTATTGGAGCTATTACTCGCTGTTTCTGTGTATGCATTGTTAGTTCCGTACTCTGTCACTGGGCTAGAGCACGGCGGGCTTTTCCTCGGATACACAATTCTGTGTACTCCATCATTGGTATCCAAACGCGCAGTACTCGTGTGCCCGTTTCGCTCTAGTTTTGCTATTCGACTCTCTACTTCTTTCATTCGTTTCGTGATGTTCGTAATCGCGATACTACCTTGGGTTTTTAAGAACGCTAGTGATTTTGAGTGAGCTTGTGTCGCACGTCGCAAGCGCCGTACGAGTTGAGAAGTTACTTTTGCGATTTTCATTGCCCCTGTTGCTGCCGTTTTGGCTAGGCCTGCTACTTTTTGTGCTACCATTGACATTTGTTTTACTTCTCCACATTCTTTCTTTATTATTAGTAATTCCCCACGAATTTCCCCTATATGCGAAATTATTGCCTCTGTGTCCTTCTTATGCTGTTTTTCATCTTCTTCCATCTCCTTCTTACTTTGTTTCTCATCTTCTTCCTTCTCCTTCTTACGCTGTTCGTCAGCTTCTTCCTTCTCCTTATTACGTTGTTTCTCATCTTCTTCCTTCTCCTTATTACGTTGTTTCTCATCTTCTTCCTTCTCCTTCTTACGTTGTTCGTCAGCTTCTTCTTGCTCCTTCTTACGTTGTTTCTCATCTTCTTCCTTCTCCTTCTTACGTTGTTCGTTAGCTTCTTCTTTCATTGATTGTAGGAAGCTTAGTATTGGGTTAATGTCATCATTTTGATCCTCGTCACACATGGGTGATGTAACTCCGGGCGGTAGAGCTCTGACGTGACGGAGCTGGCCCCTGTCTGCTCTCGTTCGTTTGATTATAAACTTCTGCTACCGTCTCGACGTGTGTGCCTGTCTCTGTTCCATCCTCTACCTCACTATCGTAATCACGGCGGCGACGTTGCTCTAAGATCGCGTCCAAATCACCTTCCTCATCAATGAGCCTGTCGTCCTGTCCTACTAAAAATGTGCCCATCTCATCTTCGAACCTATCCCCGTCAGTAAACTGTCCCTTATGCATTATGCAATCCTCTTTTGTTTTAACTTCGCTCGAAAATAGTCGTGACTTACTTCTCGTTATCATTCATGAAGAACAATTTTATCTAAAATGCACAGTAAAAATAATCTACTCCATATATTTTTCGACATTGACACACAATTTCAACAACGCCGTTCCAACACTGTAATTACATGCACAGAAACTGCACACAAACCCGACAAAGTGTGAAGTGGTACGGACACCACATCAAAGAAACATATAAAACAATGAACAAACAAACAAATATATACGCTGAAAACAAAAACAGTAATCATGCGCAGCTACTTAAAACTAATCACGGAACTACAAGAAAAACAAGTTGGGTATTAATCATTAAAAAAAGTAGAGAAAAAATTTGAATGTTCCTACTAAGAATACTGTTTGCTTATCAGTGATTCACAGGAAAGATCCGAGGCTAAGGGTCGCCATTTTTATGCGAGGTGCCGGGGCTAGCAGTGTATTTAACACTAAATTCTTCGAGAATCTTCATATATAAATGATGCTCTAAGCCCCTCCTATTCTAACTCCGACTGTTGCTGTTGCACATGGATTAAAAAGAAACGCGAACCGACTGCAATCGACCCTGCAAGTGGAGTAGAAGAGTTTGGCACCTTCAATAATTTAGTTTGACAGACATTAATTAAATAAAGGAAAGTTTCAGTAACGTAGTGAGAAATGAAAGGGTTGCTCTGCCGATTAACAGAATGAAAGTTCTGTCCAAAATAACACTATGATTTATTATGCTTAAACTCAAAATAATAAACAAAACACATGAAACATTTACAATACATCAAACTGGCTCAAATTGGATACTCAAATAAATGCTGTGAAGGTGAAGTTGTCCCTAAACTGGATTGTGACATTTATGACGAAGTGGTATGTGGAGCCAATTCCTTGCAACTCAAATCTTAAGAGAAAACACACAGCCAACCCAACATTCATTGCTGCTACCCAAGACAGAACAAAGTTAGAAAAAGACGAACAGGCGCGCTTTGCTGAGCTCTGATTATCACCTAGGAAAATCCCTATCTGCCGGTGCTGCGGACATACATTACCAAACTGTCTTCTTAACTGCCAGAACACGATCTGGCGTACCGGAGGCGATGGCTGGTTGCTTCGATGTCCCATCGTGGTGATGATAATGTCGCGAGTATAGCCCGAAACAAATTGTCCTGGTTTGGTTGTTCCAAACTAAAGACTTCCTATCAATACAAATGCGCCTCTGAGGGAGACGAAGAAGGCTCGCCACACAATCACTGACGGTACAGTGATTGATTTTAACAAGCGAAGTCACACTGTAACTCCGAGACAGTCAACTTTAGCCAAAACTGCTCAAGACAGACAACATAGGCCGCTTGTACGCAGAACGCTCAATTGCCAACTGTACTCAGAAAGTTACGTTGAGGTCGAAACTTCAGCAACTTTGTCAAACAGTTACAATTAAATAAAAGTATATTAGACAGCCAACGGAAGGCAGGCTGTCCAGACCAGCGAGAGCTCAGTCTTGTAACCTACTCCGACCGAAATGAGAGAGTCGACTACCCCACAAGAGCACCCGTACAAACCGAACACAGAACATTCCCACCCCCCACGACAGTGGCCGTGGTTAACCGTTCCAATCAGCAACTCGAAAACTGGCGGAAAATTTCACTCTGTTGCCGGAGCACTATCATTCCACCAAAGGAGATTCTTGGCGCCAATTTCTGCGCTGATTTTGCTACGTCACGGAGCTATGCCCTGAGCAAGCCAATCACAGTTACGATTTTGCAGAAAGCGCGGGAATTTGCCCGCCACAACTGCCTGGGTACACAAGTCATTCCCACGCCTTGCTGGTAGCCCGCCAGAAAGTGTTTTCGCTAAGTTTCTGCGAAGTAACGGAACCTCTACCCCAGCCGCTACTTCAGGCCCCTCCGGGCGTGTCTTTTGAAAATGACGGCGTCTGGAAAGCATTCACTCGACTCCCTCACACCTGTCGGCTTACCCTTTCAAGATCAGAAGAGCACGCCTGTCACCGGACCACCTGGGTGACGAGAGACGCTGCGTGGGAAGTCTGCGTGTGAAGGAATAGCAACTTTTCACCGCATGCATTTAGAGAGGAAAATCGTAAGATAGAAATATGAGAGGGGGCTCATGCCACCTCTCATCCTTAAGATCCATCTGGCTTTTTCTCCTTTTAGTTTCTGTGATATGTGTTTTTTGGTGGTGCGGGTTATCAGCCCACAGCCCCTCACATGATGTATGCGCATAAGGAATAACTGGATTAAATAAAAATTCCAACTCCAAAATATTTTCAGTTATTTTTCTTCTCTGCAATTGAGATTTATTTACTTCAGAACAGCGGACCACGTCCAAAATCGACATTCAGGAAAATGAAGCTAATGTTGCGTCAAAACTCAAGACAGTCATCATAAGTTCAAAACATGAAGTAATCATAAATCGTTACAAATTGTGTATCATTTTCATATAATAATGTTGCCGCTGACTTCTCTGGGGCGCTGACCATCGGTTGTAACATTATAGTGACTCGCACTGCCGCACGCAGTGTTGCCAAATCAGCTTTTTTTTTTAGAGCTAACTCTGACTTCTTTTTAACACCATGCAGCTGGCAAATGCGTGATTTAGCTGGGTCCAGTAAGCATGGCTTTTCTTCACAATCATTTCGCTTCTTTTCTAGCTTTCTTTTTTTTTTTTTTTTGACTGTAGGAAAGCATTAAAATCCATTTTGATTAAAGGATAATTATTTGCATCGTACTATGAGTTCAAAACTCACTTCAATAGTCCATGAAAGTGTATTATTAGGCTGAATTAAAAAGCACAGCAAAGCAAACTAAAGCTACGTTGGTGTGTGTTCTGAGCACATCAGCATACATATACACAAGACCAATAATGCAAATATGAAAAATAAATAGTTCACAGCATTACTGCAGACGCTGTTGCGGCACAGCTGACATTAGCAAAGTATCTCAACCTCAAAATAATGAAGGAAGCTATTCTATGCAAATCAGATTTTGATTTATGCAGTATGACTCAGAGGTCTTACGTTTCACACTTGTAATTAACAATGTGTGAGTGACTGAACTGAGGGAAGCACATCGATGTTCTATTCAATGCTAAGTGTACGGAATAATGGAATATTACAGTGCAGATATTCTGACGTTTGTCTTGTAATTACTTAGCACAAACATTATTTATATTTTTATTGTGAGAAAAAGCAAGTTACGCGAAAAGAATATGAAATGGAGATGTTTATTTAAATTCATTTTTGCGTCAGAATAGGGATGTTTTAAAAATGGGCTGATATTTCATATGCATGCCATAGAAATAAAATTTCAGTGTGTTGTATCTGCATTTGAAGTGATAGCGCACCCAGAAATCATTTCTGTAATGAGATGCACAAGGCACGTCTATAATTTTTTATTCGTTTGGGCTTTTCTCTTTGCTTTTAGGGCAATTTGAATGAAACGTCATACACGCATTTAAGATAATGATGCAAAACCCTGTGGAACAGTTATTTCCTGAAATTGTTTTAAATTGAGTAACATACCTGATATGAATAAAACTGAGTAAATTATTTTTCAAAAACTTGAATCTAATGTAAAAAAAGATACGTTCCATCAAAAGAATACCAGTGTTGATTACATTTTGGCTTGTCTGTGCATAAAATTTGATCAAATTGTTCGTCATATAGATGGAGTTATCTGACAATAACTATCTTACAAAAATATTTGATATTCAAAAAACCGAATTTTATACACCCGACGTCGCTCGGGCGGGAAATGACTTCATGTTCCAGTGAATATTTGGGAATACTACAAAAGCTGAACATCTTTCCAAGTGATTTTTTTTTCTACAGTTACTTGTGACTGAACTGCATAGAGCATATCAAAGAATCAGCTTTTTGCTGTGCCTGTCGTCCTTTAAGGCGAGTACTGCGTAGACCTGCTTCTCACAATCGATATGTAACATTGGATTACTACCTATCTCGAACGCGCTCGACGTTGGGCTGGCTGCTAGCTCGACCTCCCTCCGTGTCTAATGACCTTATTGTCGATGTTTCGTTACAGAATCAAAGACTGCGTTTCACTGACGGGACACTTCAAAAATGTAACAGATCTACTAAGGAGACTGCCTCCACTACGCTTCTCTGTCCTCAGAACAATGCTGCGCGGTGTGAGATCCTTACCAGATAGGATTGACGCAGTACATCGAAAAAGTTCAAAGTAGGGCAGCACGTTTTGTATTATCGCGAAATAGTGGAGAGAGTGTCATTAAAATGATACAGGATTTGGGACGGACATCATTAAAACAAGCGTTTTTCGTTGCGGAGCAATCTTCTCACGAAATTCCATCACCAACTTTCCCCTCCGAATGCGAAAATATTTTGTTGACGTCGACCTACATAGGCAGAAACGATCACCATGATAAAATAAGGCAAATCAGAACTCGTACGGAAAGATATAGATGTTCGCTCTTTCCGCGCGCTATATGAGATTGGAATAATACAGAATTGTGAAGGTGGTTCGATGAACCCTCTGTCAGACACTTAAATGTGATTTTCAGTGTATCCATGTAGATGTAGAAACTCTTATCCTCCAAATTTTTTTATAGTCCGTACGACAGTGAGGGTGGCTCATTTCAAAAGCACAACACTTTGACGGTAAGGTAAAACGAGTTACTACATATCAATAAGTGTGTCGTATTTGGTCAGCAACGTACCCTAATAGTGGAAGGGACTCATGGTACATGTGGAACAGAAAGCGGTGTCACCAAAATACCTGACCTGATTGCTTGTACACACATCAAAAAAAGTTTTGCATCACCTCGGTTCCGAGATCTCCGGAACCTATGCAGAAAATTGGAATAGAGATCAACATAAACATCACTTCCGCCCTTTTTATTGCTCATGAAAACCACACATTGCATGTTTTACCACCATGCAGCGAGACTTCAGAGGTGATGGTCCAGATTGCTGTACACACCGGTACCTGTAATACCCTGTAGCACGTCCTCTTGCTTTGATGCATGCCTGTATTCGTCGTGGCATACTATCCACAAGTTCATCAAGGCACTGTTTTTCCAGATTGTCGAACTCCTCAATGGCGATTCGTTGTAGATCCCTCAGAGTGGCTGGTGGATGACGTCGTCCATAAACAGCCCTTTTCAATCTACCTCAGGCATGTTCGATGGGGTTCATGTCTGGAGAACATGCTGGCCACTCTAGTCGAGCGATGTCGTTATCCTGAAGGAAATCACTATCAAGATGTGCACGAGGGGGGCGCGAAATGTCGTCCATGAAGACGAATTCCTTGCCAATATGCTGCCGATATGGTTGCAGTATCGGTCGGAAGATAGCCTTCACGTATAGTACAGCTGTTACTGTGCCTTCCATGACCACCAGCGGCGTACGTCGGCCCCATATAATGCCACCCCAAAACAGCAGGGAACCTCCACCTTGCTGCACTCGCTGGGCAGTGTGTCTAAGGCTTTCAGCCTGATCGCGTTGCCTGCAAACACGTCTCCAACGATTGTCTGGTTGAAGGCATATGCGACACTCATCGGTGAAAAGAACGTGATGCCAATCCTGAGCGGTCCAATCGGCATGTTGTTGGGTCCATCTATATCGCGCTGCATGGTGTCGTGGTTGCAAAGATGAACCTCGCCTCAGGAGTGAAGTTCCGCATCACGCAGCCTATAGCGCATAGTTTGAGTCGTAACACGATGTCCTGTGGCTGCACGAAAAGCATTATTCAACATGGTGGCGGTTGCTGTCAGGGTTCCTCCGAGCCGTAATCCGTAGGTAGCGGTCACCCATTGCAGTGTTGGCCCTTGGGCGGCCTGAGCGGGGCATGTCATCAGCAGTTCTTGTCTCTATGTATCTCCTCCATGTCCATCCGAACAACGGACGCCTGGACACTTCTCTTATTGAGAGCCCTTCCTGGCACAAAGTAACAATGCGGACGCGATCGAACCGCGGTATTGACTGTCTAGGCGCGGTTGAACTACAGGCAACACGAGCCGTATACCTCCTTCATGGTGGGGTGACTGGAACTTGTAAGTAGGCTGTTTAGATTTTTATATTGGTAACGCCACGTAGCGCTCTGTATGAAAATCACTGGCTGTGCTGTGTGCAGTCTGTGGCTGGTTGGCATTGTTAATACTCGCCATTGTAGTGTTGGGCAGTTGGCTGTTAACAGCGCGTAGCGTTGCGCAGTTGGAGGTGAGCCGCCAGCAGTGGTGGATGTGGGGGGAGAGATGGCGGAGTTTTGAGAGCGGATGATGTGGACGTGTGTCCATCAGAGACAGTAAATTTGTAAGACTGGATGTCATGAATTGCTAGATATTATGATTTTTGAACACTATTAAGGTAAATACATTGTTTGTTCTCTATCAAAATCTTTCATTTGCTAACTATGCCAATCAGTAGTTAGTGCCTTCAGTAGTTAGAATCTTTTACTTAGCTGACAGTATTGGCGCTCGCTGTATTGCAGATTTTGAGTAACGAAGATTTTTGAAAGGTATAGGTTTTTGTTAGTCAGGGCCATGTTTTTGTAGGGATTATTGAAAGTCAGACTGCGTTGCGCTAAAAATATTGTGTGTCAGTTTAGTGATGATCAGAATAAGTAAAGAGAAAACTGTTTGAGTACGTTGAGTTTTGCTCAGTTGTTTGGAAATCAAATAACGTAAAAGTTTTACCAGCACAGTCATTCATAATTTTTCTAAGGGGAAGTTTCACTGTATAATACTCTTTATCGAATAACTACTGCAATCTACATCAATTTGAACCTGTTAACAGTATTCAAGTTTGGTCTCCCTTTACAATTTTTGCCCCCACATTTCTCTCCAGCACTAAACTAATGATTCCTTGGTGTCTCTGAATGTATCCCATAGATCAATCTCTTTTTTTAGTCATGTTATGCCACAAATACTGTTCAGTATCTCATCACTTGTAGCGCGATCTATCTATCTAATCTTCAACATTCTTCTGGAGAACCACATTTCAAAAGCTTCTATTCTTTTCTTATCTAAATTGCTAATCATCCACGTGTCACTTCTGTACATGGCTAAAAAAACAAATATCTTTCGTAAACACTTAAATTTATATTAGATATTATCAAATTCTTCTTTTTAGGGAAGCTTTCCTTTCTACAGTGGGTCTTCATTTTATTTCCGCTCTACTTTGGCCATCTTCAGCTGTCTTGCTGTCCAAACGGCAGAACTGATCTGTTACTTTCAGTGTCTGATTTCATAATCTAATTATCTCAGCATTGCGTGTTTTAATTGGACTACATTTTATTACACTAGTTTTGCTTTTGTTGATGTTCATCTTAGATTCTCCTTTCAAGACACTGTCCATTCCGTTCAGCTCTTCTTCCAAGACTTAAGCTGGCCTGACTAAATTATCAGTAAGCCTCAAAGGTTTTATTTCTTCTATCTAAAGTCTGATTCGTTCTCTAAAAATTTCTTTCTTTCTCTTACTGCTTGCTCAATGTACAGATTGAATAACATTGGAGATAGGCTGCAACCGTGTTTCACTCCTTTCACAACTACTGCTTCCCTTTCATGCCCTTCAACTCTTATAACTGCCATCTGATTTCCATACAAGTTGTAAATAATCTTACACTCCCTATATTTTATCCCTGTTACCTTCAGAATTTTGAAGAGTGTGCTCCAGTCAGTTGTGTCAGAAATTTTCTCTAAGTCTACAAATGCTACAAACTAGGTTTGCCCTTCTTTAATCTATTTTCTAGGATAATTCATAGTGTCAGTATTGCCTCACGTCTTCCTCCACTTCTGTGAAACTACACTCGTGTTCATAAATTAAGGATAACGCTGATACATGGTGAAACAACGCTCTGGTGGGTTTGCGGGTTTAAATCACCTCGGGGTATGACCATGTGGTGCATTTGGACTGCGGTCGTCGCACGGTGGCACTGGCAGCAGTCCACATACATAGAGGTATGTTGGTGCATGTCGGAGTACGGTGCAGTGAGTAAGTATGCAGACGTTTTCAGACATGCTTACTGTAACTGTGTGTTGAAAATGGCTCAAAGAACACATATTGATGACGTTATGAGCGGTAGAATACTGGGGCGACTGGAGGTTGGTCGAACACAGCAGGTCATAGCACAGGCCATCCGTGTGCCACAAAGTGTGATCTCAAGATTATGGCAACGATTCCAGCAGACAGGAAACGTGTCCAGGCGCTACAGTACGGGACGTCCACACTGTACA
Source organism: Schistocerca nitens (assembly GCF_023898315.1). Taxonomy (NCBI): domain Eukaryota; kingdom Metazoa; phylum Arthropoda; class Insecta; order Orthoptera; family Acrididae; genus Schistocerca; species Schistocerca nitens. Next base: position 372,775,993 of record NC_064614.1, on the reverse strand, counting down.
ACACCACAAGAAGAACGATATCTCACCATCAGTGCCCACAGAGTACTGCAGGTAGCCTTCCTCGGGACCTTACCACAGTCACTGGAACAGTAGTCTCCAGACACACAGTCTACAGACGACTGAACAGACATGGTTTATTCGCCTGGAGACCTGCAAGGTGCATTCCACTGACCCCTGGTCACAGGAGAGCCCGTAAAACCTGGTGTCAAGAACGCAGAACATGTTCATTGGAGCTGTGGTCCCAGGTTATGTTCACGGACGAGTCCAGGTATAGTCTGAACAGTGATTCTCGCCGGGTTTTCATCTGGCGTGAACCAGGGACCAGGTCCTTGAAAGGGACCTGTATGGAGGTCGTGGTTTGATGGTGTGGAGTGCGATTATGATTGATGCACATACACCCCTGCGTGTCTTTGACAGAGGAACTGTAACAGGTCTGGTGTATCTGGACGTCATTTTTCACCAGTATGTCCATCTTTTCAGGGGTGCAGTGTGTCCCACCTTCCTCCTGATGGATGATAACGCGCGGCCCCACGGAGCTGCCATCGTGGGGGAGTACCTTGAAACAGAATATATCAGGCTAATGGAGTGGCCTGCCTGTTCTCCACACCTAAACCCCATCGAGCACGTCTGAGATGCTCTCGGTCAACGTATCGCTGCATGTCTTCACATCCCTAGAACACTTCAGGAGCTCCGACAGGCACTGGTGCAAGAATGGGAGGCTATACTCCAGCAGCTGCTCGACCACCTGATCCAGAGTATGCCAACCCGTTGTGCGGCCTGTGTTCGTGTGCATGGTGATCACATCCCATATTGATGTCGGGGTACATGCGCAGGAAACAGTGGCGTTTTGTAGCACGTGTGTTTCGGGGCGGTTTTCTCAACTTATCGCCAATACCGTGGACTTACAGATCTGTGTCGTGTGTGTTCCCTATATGCCTATGCTATTAGCGCCAGGTTTGTGTAGTGACACGTTGTGTGGCACTACATTCTGCAATTATCCTTAATTTATGAGCATGAGTGTAGAACTGAAGTGCTCTGAGGTTGGTATCTACCAGTTTTCCCATTCTTCTGTAAATAATTCCTGTGATTATTCGATCCGACTAAAGGTTTTAATTTCTATAGCTTGTGAACGCTCTATGTCCGCATGACTTTTCTAAACAATTGTATTGATATAGAGCAGCAGCCGAGATTTAAACAGTATTATCGAATTGGAAGAAAAAGTCAGTGCATATTTGTTACACCAAACATGGCATTTTGTAATCGTTGATGGTTGCTACAATGAGTGCAACTGTTTGTGTCCGACTTCTGCTCCTCGTAGGCCAATGAAATTTATCAAACACCGAACTGTGGATTTAGTCAATGATATTTTAATACTGAGCCACAGTAAGCCTTTCATATTAAACAAAGTATTAATTTTATTGCGAAAGAAGGCACCACAGTTTGTGAAAGTAAAGTTTGGTTTCAAAGGGCTATTGAATAAATTTGTTTGTGTTAAATTTGAATGAGAGACATTTGAAAATGCCTAAATTCTTAGAAATTCGTATCCGTTTCTTTAAGAAATAGGCCAAAATACAGAAACGCTGCATGAGAATAACGAAACTTAACCGAAGGAGGGAGGCTTACAACCTGTTTGCAGACAGGCAGATTCATATTTAACGCGTTTACATGAATGTACGTGGCAAGAATCGTGGTTATAACAGAATATATAAGCAGTTCATTTCAAAAAGGAAGTATCAATAAGCGATTATAAGTCTTTACTTGAAATAGTTCCATCGGCGATTTCAGCTACGCAAAATCCATTTTCAGATGGCTATTAAGAGAATATGTGTTAATGGTGGGAAGCCGTGTACCATGCTCCTGTATGACGAAACATTTCTGGTTAAAGGATACCGTGATCAATGTCCATGGCAGCGGGCTACCTAGCAGCAGGACAGCCTGCTTCTAGAACGTTCTGCAGTCTCCGGCCTTTTCTGGCGGACAGGGCATTATCGTGTCGCGGCGACAATGCTAGTTAGTAGAAACAAGAACGTTTGAGGGTAGTACATGGGCAGACTAGGTCGAGGGAGCATGTAATGAAAGAGCTGTGAGCCAGAAATACGAGAAGCTTCATTATAAAGCGTTTAGCAGTGCACTGAGAGAACTATTACGTTGAAATGGGAATGTTGGATTGTCCATGGCGTATTTGGAGTGTATGAACTAAACTCTTTGTTCTCTACCAGATTTCCGTAGACATTTTGCAAGCGCCTATGGATATTTGCGATGCTCTGGTTTTACGCCAAAAGAAACTCAAGGACAGCTCTCTGATTGGAACGTACATACGTTACAGAGGCCAATTTGACGGCTACGTATAGCGAGCGGCGCCACCTATCGGAACTTCATGAAACTACAAAGGCTGAAGCGGAAATATTCCTCGATATCCCACAGTAAATTCCACATATTTTTAACCAAAATTGGCCAAGAAAAAAAGTGTTGCATTACTTACTGAACACCCCCCGTACGTTTTGAGGAGGGGATTTGTCCAGCTGATGCGAATTTTTCGCAGCTTATTTGCGTGAATACTGTGCCTATCGGAACTTCATGAAACTACAAAGGCTGAAGCGGCAATATTCCTCGTTATCGCACAGTAAATTCCACATATTTTTAACCGAAATTGGCCAAGAAAAAAAGTGTTGCATTACTTATTGAACACTCCTCGTACGTATTGAGCTATAGGAGGGGATTTGTCCAGCTGATGCGAATTTTTCGCAGCTCATTTGCGTGAATACTGTGCATTCACACACCCATCAAAGTGGAACTATGCCTTGTCAGATCAAATTTATCATCGTCTTCTACACTTCTGCCATACAGTTGAATGGACCACTGGCCAAAAGCTACACGTCTTCCATTGTCTTCCAGTAAAAACTTATTAACAACACGAACCGTGAAAGGATATGACACGTGGCACACTTGCACAATGTCGTGTTTGCACTACCTATTGCGAATTCAGACTGGCAAGCTAGATGTCGCACAGACTTATTTACTGCATCCTTAGCACACTTCCCTGCTGATAATTCCGTGTCTTGGTATAAATGGCACAATTATGTACAGAGAGACAGTGAATTTTCTCTACTGTAACATGTTAACTACCCTTCCTCCTGAATTTAATACTTCACATTTGCAACAAGAAAAGAAACGCTGTTCCATTAAGATGCGCTACTCTCTGAACTCCCTCTTCATCATATATTGCCACGTTTACTGACGTTCACGATTCCAACGGCAGAGGAAGAGCGCTGGTTTTCAGAGGTACCAATATACGAGGTGCGGCTAGAAAAAAACCGGACTGATGCTGGAAAAAACATTTATTTACAATTATTTCAATTTCATGTTATCTCCTTCAATGTACTCTCCTCCTCGGTCTCTACACCGCTCCATACGAATTTTCCACTGTTCATAGCAATGCTGCAGATCATTTTCGGTAAGTCCATACATTACTTCCGTCGCTTTTTCTTTTACTGCTTCAACAGTCTCAAATCTAGTTCCTTTCAAAGCTGACTTGACTTTAGGGAAAAGAAAAAAGTCACAGGGGGCCAAATCAGGTGAGTAGGGTGGATGATCTAAGATGGGAATGTTGTGTTTTGCCAAAAACGTCTTCACTGACAACGCACTGTGACTGGGGCATTGTCTTGGTGAAGGATCCATGACTTTTTTCTCCACAAATCGTTCCGTTTTCTCCGTACTCGCTCACGTAGGGTAGCCAGGACGCTAATGTAGTAATGCTGATTCACTGTTTGTCCCTCTGGTACCCAATCAATGTGCACAATCCCTTTGATGTCAAAAAAAAAAAACAATCATCATTGCCTTGATTTTCGATTTTGACATTCGTGCTTTTTTTTTTTTTTTTTGTCGTGGAGAACCAGGAATTTTCCAATGCATCGATTGGCGTTTAGTTTCGGGATCGTAAGTAAAAAACCACGATTCATCGCAAGTAATAACATTTTGTAAGAAGGTGGGATCACTTTCAATGTTTTCCAGGATGTCAGAACAAATCATTCTTCGGCGTTCCTTCTGTTCAATTGTGAGACACTTTGGAACCATTTTTGAACACACTTTGTTCATGTTGAAACTTTCATGAAGAATCTGCCTAACACTTTCCTTGTCAACTCCTGTTAACTCAGACACTGCTCTGATTGTAAAACGGCGATCTTGTCGAACAAGTTTACCGATTTTTTCAATGTTTGCATCAGTTTTTGCTGACAATGGTCTGCCAGTGCGAGTGTCATCACTGGTGTCTTCGCGGCCATCTTTAAATCGTTTAAACCACTCAAACACTTGTGTTCGCGATAAACAATCATCGCCGTACACTTGTTGTAACATTACAAACGTTTCACTTGCAGATTTTCCTAGTTTGAAACAAAATTTGATGTTAACACGCTGTTCTTTCTGTACACTCAACATTTTCCGACGCACAGACAAAACGTCAACTACTTAAAACAGACGCCACGGGCAGACTGAGTGCAGGAGGCAGATGAAACTCGAGCAGTAGGCGGAGCGAGAGTCACGTGACAGGCCACGCGACTTTCAGCCTTATTACATTCGTTTTATTGTTTCACCAGTACTAGTCCGGTTTTTTTCTAGCCACACCTCGTAATGATTGTATCATTGAGCCATGTGTCAAAAAATTTTCCAGGTCACATCCTAGTGCACATGTTACCACAGAGCCTCACGTCGTTTCGTGGATCTCGAAATGAACATGAGTGCTGTTACAAAAATTCCGCCTATACATTATTCACGCTGAATCTAATGAGACAGTACTAATGACAACTATCTGCATAGGGATGGGAGCATTTGCCGAGTTGCAGTATAGTCGTCGCTCAGTGGGGACGTGACGAAACCTCACAGTGCTGAGGCTTCAATGTGTTTGGTAACTTCTTTAAGACTTGCGCTGATCATTAGATGGAAAAGAAGTCCGTTAAAATTTTGAACTTACTGCACTGTAGTAATAGGAGAGAACGCATGGTATTCATTACGGAAACGCACAATCTTTACCCACAACTGTTACCCATTGTAAGCTCTTATCCCACAGTTTTTAGAGATCTGACCGTGATCTTAGTGGTCGGCTGTTGGAGTGTAGGTGACAGACTTACTTCACGATCGTGCAGGAAAACTAAACTTTACTTAACGGTGAAGAAACGATGGTCTTCTGGGACTCTGAAGAGGTTTCCCTGATTGATGTCCTTCCTTACGATGCAACGATCAATTCTGATTGTTCTACCTTCAAGAAATCGAAGAAACTACTTCAACGTGTTCGTCGCCACAAAAGTGCAAATGAACTTCTCCTTCTCCGTGACAACGCGAAGCCTCACACAAGTCGGCGCATCCGAGAGGAGCTAACATACCATAATGGATTGGTCTTCCTCATCCACCCTACTGTCCGAAGCTCGCACCTTCCAAGTTCCATCTGTTTGGGCCAAGGAAGGATGAATCAGCGGGAAGCAGTACGTGGATGATTGGGAGGCTATTGATGCAGCAAGACGTTGACTCCGTCGTCGACTGGTGGAGTGGTACCTTGTGGGCACACAGGCCCTCCCAGTAACGTTGTCGCATTGAACGAAGATTATGTCGACAAACAGGGTTTTGTAGCCACAAAAGTGAGGAGCAATATGGTTTATTGGAATTCTGAGTAAAACCAACTTGCTTTCAGAAAAAAAAAGAGTTACATTGTTTATTGAACGCCTCTGTTACTACTCTTGTGTAAAACGCCACGTAGGAGGAACTGCATTACAATATTTCATGGGACAGTAAACAGGGAGAAAGACAGAGATAGTGCAAAAATGTTTAAACATTGTACCCGACTACCTGTTAAAGTGCAAGTGATTGCAGCAGGACAATGTTAACAGCTACGCAGCCAACAACCATACCTTTCGTTTGATCATTGTCTTGATGGACAAGTGATTTCGATTGAACCGTGGGTGCCTCGGTCTCCTGATTTATACTCACCTGACCTTAAATTGTGCAGACGCTGCGTAAAAATCTACTCTCGCAATATTCGCGAATTGCGGAAAAAAACTGAACGATAAGTTGGTGTAATTCTTGAACAAACGTTACGAGACGAGCTTAGAAACAGGTAATGGAGACCACTTTCAACAACTTCTGTAACTCAGTCATTTTCCCACTAGATTGCTTTACTTTATGAGCATCTTGTCCAATGGCTTCTATCTTATTGATAAAGGTGTTTATCATGGCTTATGGCAATACATCTCAATGCTGCTCAAGCACCCTCTGGTTAGGAACGGGCCTTGGTGACGATGTTACGGTCCCGTGCATATTCAGTCGGATTTAAGACCGGGAAGCCAGCTGTCCACTCTAGGCGCTTGCTGTCCTCATCACCCTTGCGTGCTCACACATTATCATCAGATAAGGTACAACCGAAGGCCGTATGCACAACGGAGAAGGTGGATAAGTGACATGAAATGAAATGAGCGTACGGCATTGTGGGCCGGGAGTCTCCCACTCGGGGAACTTCGGCCGCCGAGGGCAACTACTTATTGCATTCGACACCACATTGGGCGACCTGCGCGTCGGAACGTGACAGATGATAACTTACCGAACGGAATATTTTGTTTTCCCTTAAAAGCGTCCAATCGTGGCCTTCGAGGGCTGTATCTGTTGTAGAACTGCTACCAGGCGGTCATGTAAACGTTCACCGCTGGCTAAGTCATAGCAGTGACGTTGTATGGAATCTGAATAGTAAGTTGGCTCGATATGGAGAAATGGCAGAAAGGAGTTATCGTGTGTGTATGAGCACATCACAGGAAGTTGAATGAAGTTGCCCGACTCGTTGGAGTATCAACGCGGGCTGTCCAACGTGTCTACATGGAAAGATGCACCACTTGCAGCTATGTAACACGGCATAACAACAGTAATGGTAAAAAGATACCAACTCAACGACAGTTGGTTTCATACCCATCAGGTATTACTGATATCTGTGAAAGCATGTACTCTTCAAATCAATTTCGGGACGAACATTACGAAGGAAACTGCATGCAATGGAAATGTGGAGTAGGGTACCTCGCAAAAGGCCATTGCTCAAAGCGGCACATGAGGCTGAACGTTTTCAGTGAGCCAAACACCACAGAGACTGGACTATAGCTGACTGGAGATTAGCAATTTTGCCTTTTTCAAAAGTTGCAGCCGTCGAGTGCTTTGACGGACCAATGAGGCGTATAACGTGCAGGATGTGACGTTTTGGGGTTGTTTTCGTACCATGCCTTGGGCTCACTCATACATTTTAACGTGAACGTGAACTAGGACGTTTATTTCAATATCCTCGGAGACCGAGTGTTGGCCTCTCTTCTGTACTTTCGTGATGAGTATGCTGTGGACTCTTCCAGGAATTAACAGCCACATTCACAAGGCTGCATGCATACGGTACTGGCACAACGAACACACCGTATCGCACCTCGACTGGTTCGCTAAATCACACGATATTAATCCCTTAGAAAATTCCTTAAACTGTTTGGAACAGTGAGTGAAACGTAACAATGAATATCACAGCAATTTGGTAGCTCCACGGGATCTACTCACCATTGGATATGAATTACCTGAATAAATTTGTGGTCTCTGTTTCTCATCAAATTGAGCCGATCCTCATTGCTACTGGCGTTGTCACACGATATCATCGTGACGTCTTCCGTGGGTGACTTTTTTCCAGTGTTCTAATCATCCCCATAGAGCACAGGCCACAGGACCGATATAAAACAAATATTTCCGAAGTAATGTCGCCGCAGAACATGACACTGCTGTCGTCACTCGCCCATTTTCATAATATTGGCACGATTGTGACGTGTCCGAGTGGCGTCTAAGGTGAACAGAGAGAGGAATCTCTCTTCTGGCTAAAAAGCGACTCATACGTGAAACTCCACTGTTATTATGTTCCCTCAAGGTAGCCAAGACCCCCCCCCCCCCCTTTAGTTGAGCTAAGTGCAGTGTGTGAATGAGGGAATGCATCTGGTGAGTTGCTAACAGCACAAAGAAATCTCTCGTAGGTGACCCAGAGGCAACCGCGAGTTCTCTGGTAAGTGCAGCTGTTGTATAGGTTGGGGAACTTGAGAAACTTAAAGTAAGGTGACAATTCTGACAATAAGTTGTACTCCGTAACGGCTACCCCCTGGTATTATTATATCAAGGTACGATCTTCGTGGATCCATGCCTCCCGCAAGGGCCATGAAAAGGTATGCACATGTTTCTACGTCTTGTAGTGAGTTCTTTTTCCAATAAGTCTGAGCCAATGTTTATAACGAGAGCTAAAATTTGATGACTGAAGTTTTCACATACTTGACTCCGGTCAATGACCGCAGTAATGTGGAACAATAATTGTGAAACAATGTCAGGGCCTCACTGCGAGCGATGTACATCGAACGCGCAGATTGACGAAAGAGACGACAAAAGACGAATGTCTTGAAAACATACAGCGATAAAACATAAAATTATAATACTATTCATGTCACTAACATGAATGTAATAGAAGAAGAACTAATTGCACTTACTTTACTCGTCAGGGACGTCGTGTTGTATAGGTTCAAATGGCTCTGAGCACTATGGGACTTAACATCTGAGGTCATCAGTCCCCCAGAACTTAGAACTACTTAAACCTAACTAACCTAAGGACGTCACAAACATCCATGCCCGAGGCAGGATTCGAACCTGCGACCGTAGCGGTCGCGCGGTTCCAGACTGAAGCGCCTAGAACCGCTCGGCCACACCGGTCGGCGCTGTTGTATAGTAAGCAGGAAGCATACCTTTTTTCCATGTACTGGATACACTCTTGAAATGCCTCTAAGAAATATGAACAGAGTATGACAAGGAAGAGATTTCCCTGTCAACTGTAAATTATGGAAACAGAGGTACTGAAAAATGTGTAGTTCGTCCTTGTCGCCAGGTCTGCCCTCTCTTTAATAGATGATTTTAGTGACTTGCTCAACCGCTTTATGTTTTGAGTTTGCACTGCTGGATCTTCAGGAAACACGAATTCTACCGAGTGGTTGACGAACTAATGGTCAATGCCTTCTTTTTTTGGTAGGATTTCCACTCTCAGTTATGGCTTTGGTGGCAGAGAGCACAAAGTACTTTATAAGCGACAGCAAAGTTCTTTTGTCCCTGAAGTGCACCCGAAGTATAAAACACTTCCTCGATTCTCTTCCGATTCTTCCGAAAACTCAAAGGTGTTCCACTTCGTTTTTCATCTTGCGTCCTCTTCCGCACTTACGAGTCTCGATATGCGACTCATCTATTTCCAGTACCTTACTTTCACCTCTGATGGGGACACTCGTTTGTCACTATCACGTAGCACACCTCCCGACAAAAACCATAATAATCACTCACTGTCTTGACTGAGACCTTACTTGCCGCCCCTGCGGCTTGTAGCGTACAGTTACCCATCAGGACACGATGATGAACCTCTTGTCGATTCCCAAGTTGCAGCCGCCGAACCCAGTGTTCTTTTCTTTTATAACAATCCTTTTTCTGTAGTTGGTGCAATATAACTCAAACGGAAATTGTATTACATTGCAATTTTTGCGCTCTTGGCTCGGCAACAACTCGTATTCACAATAGAACTCCAAGCATTTATCTGTGCTACACAAATGTGTCAATACAATTCGCCACGTAAGACTATAGGAACTCGAAATTATAGCAGAACCGCTCATCGCAAATGATAAAACAAAATGAAATCCAAATTTACCGCTGCGAGAGTGGCGTCCCTCGTTTGCCGTCTCTTTTGTCAGTTCGCGAGTTGGATATATATCCCTCGCAATGAAATCCTGACATCTATTCCCAACGATTCTTCCAAATTACCGCGGCCAGCTTTAAGGACCTAAATTGAAAATCCCATGAAAATATTAATTTACCAACGCGGAAGTCGTAATTGGGACCGTAGAATACGCAATTGACTACGTCCATATTGTTCCGCTCTCAGAAAGCTCCCAGAGTGTATGAAGAGTAAACAGTTCTCATTGCTTAAATCACTGGAATTAAAAACGGTATACCACGAAAAGTGATTGGAAATAAAACAAATACATTTTATAACTGCTCTGACTGGTGTTTCAGGCAGTGCGCCTCCTATACTTAAACTTCTAACTGGCTTGGAACAGATTATGCCACCACAAGTCTGGCGCAATGTTAACACTGAAAAACAAATTTTAAAATCGGCGTGTAGTTTTATATCCAATACTTGGTCTGAGACAAGTAGAAAATGCTGATTCAAAATATGCAAATCATTTGTCTCTATCCCCTACCGATTTTTGGATAAATAAGCATTTATATTTCGTTAGAACAATTGTGGTTGCATTGAGCACAAATGAGCATGAAATTAGCTAAAAATAGTGCGACTGTGTCACATGATACATATACTACACTACTCGGTATTAAAATCGCTACACCAAGAAGAAATGCAGATGATAAACGGGTATTCATTGGACAAATATATTATACTAGAACTGACATGTGATTACATTTTCACGCAATTTGGATGCACAGATCCTGAGAAACCAGTACCCAGAACAACTATCTCCGGCCGTAATAACGGCCTTGATAAGCCTAGGCATTGAGGCAAACACAGCTTGGATGGCGTGTACAGATACAGATGCCCATGCAGCTTCAACACGATACCACAGTTCGTCAAGAGTAGTGACTGGCGTATTGTGACGAGCCAGTTGCTCGGCCACCATTGACCAGACTTTTCAGTTGGTGAGAGATCTGGAGAATATGCTGGCCAGGCCAGCAGTCGAACATTTTCTGTATCCAGAAAGGCCCGTACAGGACCTGCAACATGCGGTCGTGCATTATCCTGCTGAAATGTAGGGTTTCGAAGGGATCGAATGAAGTGTAGAGCCATGTGTTGTAACACATCTTAAATGTAACGTCCGCTGTTCAAAGTGCCGTCAGTGCGAACAAGAGGTGACCGAGACGTGTAACCAATGGCACCCCATACCATCACGCCGGGTGATACGCCAGTGTGGCGATGACGAATACACGCTTCCAATGTGCGTTCACCGCAATGTCGCCAAACACGGATGCAACCATCATGATGCTGTAAACAGAACCTGGATTCATCCGAAAAAATGACGTTTTGCCATTTGTGCACCCAGGTTCGTCGTTGAGTACACCATTGCAGGCGCTCCTGTCTGTGATGCAGCGTCAAGGGTAACCGCAGCCATGGCCTCCGAGCTGATAGTCCATGCTGCTGCAAACGTCGTCGAACTGTTCGTGCATATGGTTGTTGTCTTGCAAACGTCCCCATCTGCTGACTCAGGGATCGAGACGTGGCTGCACGATCCGTTACAGCCATGCGGATAAGATGCCTGTCATCTCGACTGCTAGTGATACGAGGCCGTTGGGATCCAACACGGCGTTCCGTATTACCCTCCTGAACCCACCGATTCCATATTCTGCTAACAGTCATTGAATCTCGACCAACGCGAGCAGCAATGTCGCGATACGATAAACCGCAATCGCGATAGGCTACAATCCGACCTTTATCAAAGTCGGAAACGTGATGGTACGCATTTCTCCTCCTTACACGAGGCATCACAACACCGCGGTTCCTGGTGTGTCCGCTGTGCCGTGCGTGTGATCATTGCTTGTACAGCCCTCTCGCAGTGTCCGGAGCAAGTATGGTGGGTGACACACCGGTGTCAATGTGTTCTTTTTTCCATTTCCAGGAGTGTATTTTCATCAGAACACCTCATCCATCAGGATGGATGGACTGCAGCAATGTTGGCTGACTACTGATGTCTACGGCCAAGAAATTCAAACCAAACACGCCATAGATCAAGGTAGAATTTTCACTGTGTATGGATTTTATATGTGCTATATCTAGAGCTACACCGTCATCGAACCCATCGTTCTACCATTCCTAGACCGGCAAGGGAACTTTCTGTTCCAACAGGACAATGCACGTCCGCATGTATCCCGTGCCACCCAACGTGCTCTAGAAGGTGTAAGTCAACTACCCTGGCCAGCAAGATCTCCGGATCTGTCCCCCATTGAGCATGTTTGGGACTGGATGAAGCGTCGTCTCACGCGGTCTGCACGTCCAGCACGAACGCTGGTCCAACTGAGGCGCCAGGTGGAAATGGCATGGCAAGCCGTTCCACAGGACTACATCCAGCATCTCTACGATCGTCTCCATGGGAGAATAGCAGCCTGCATTGCTGCGAAAGGTGGATATACACTGTACTAGTGCCGACATTGTGCATGCTCTGTTGCCTGTGTCTATGTGCCTGTGGTTCTGTCAGTGTGATCATGTGATGTATCTGACCCCAGGAATGTGTCAATAAAGTTTCCCCTTCCTGGGACAATGAATTCACGGTGTTCTTATTTCAATTTCCAGGAGTGTATTTACCATGTTCGCCACTAACTGAACCTACGTTTTCGAAGGAGAAGTCAATATGTGAATCGACACACAGTTGTTTGTGCTCACTGATGCTCCTCTTCACTACATTCACTTAGTCAGCAGATTCACAATTTCCAAAGGAATAACCGAGCGAGGCGGCGCAGTGGTTAGCACACAGGACTCACATTCAAGAGGACGACGGTTCAAACTCGCCTCAGGCCATCCTGATTTACGTTTTCCGTGATTTCCCTAAATCGTTTCAGGCAAATGCCGGGATGGTTCCTTTGAAAGGACACGGCCGGTTTCCTTCCCCATCCTTCCGTAATGCGCCGGCCGGTGTGGCCGTGCGGTTAAAGGCGCTTCAGTCTGGAACCGCATGACCGCTACGGTCGCAGGTTCGAATCCTGCCTCGGGCATGGATGTGTGTGATGTCCTTAGGTTAGTTAGGTTTAATTAGTTCTAAGTTCTAGGCGACTGATGACCTCAGCAGTTAAGTCGCATACTGCTCAGAGCCATTTGAACCATTTGAACCTTCCGTAATGCGAGCTTGTGCTCCGTCTCTGATGACATCGTTGTCGATGGGACTTTAAACACTAATCTCGTCCTCCTCCTCCAAAGAAATAGGCAACAACTGATTTATATGCAACCCATGCATTTTTTTTTTTTCAGTATCGTTCGCTAAGTCTTGGACTCGGGTGTCAGCAGTTACCTTCCTTATTTGTGGGCCTACGAACACACATTATTTCACCTTCGTATTACTCAACTCTGGAAACTTGTTGCAAAAGCATCTAAAAGCATCGGAGTTGTTCTCTAGAGCCTTCACGAAATTCTTCATAAGACCCAGCTTAATTTGAAGCGATGGCATGATAACTTTGTCACAGTTAATAACGGCACACGAAGGACATTTTTATTTCCTGGCTGCCTTCTGATCCTGATTGGTTTACCTTGCTATTTCTACTGTCCCACTCGCAGACAAGACGGCAGTATTTGGTATTCCCTGTCCACATTCCCATTAGAATGACGATAACCTTTAAATCACCACAGAAACACCACTGAGACCTTGGATGTCTCTACAGTAGCACATAGCGTCACTCATTCCAAAGAACTTCACAAGTTCCTTGTATCTATAGCTAAAATTGAAGTAGCAGTACACACTGCAAGGAAATAAAAAATTTTAAGGCGTGAACCGAGCAGTTAAACCTGACCTTGTGCCAGGTCCCGTATGAGGTCACAAAGATGTTAATTGGTCATTAAATGAGTGCCTTCCCAGACGTAGTCGGTATCTGATACGTTTCTGGGAGATGAAACAGAACTTTCTTCCTATGTTTGTTCTTCAACTGTATATTCTGTAGGTGCTATTGGTTCTTGGACAAGCGACTGAATAATGTGGAATTGGTTTCGAAACAGATGGAACGTCTGGATACTTTACAGATGCAAAAATTTTGTATGAAATACCGGTTACATTTGCCATACAGAAACGAAAGTCTGTGATATGGTCGACTGACTAGCGTCATATCGTAGGAACTCCAAACGCAAGACCTTCTTCGTCTTTCTTTCCCGACCGCGGAAGTTGTATGCAGTTGTCAAACAGATGACATGTAGTGCCCACAGTTTACCAGTATTCACTTCTGAATAGCAGTATAGTTCATATGTATCCTTCAGAAACGGCGTAAAAGTCTTCCAATGGGACCTGTCTGTTAGATAGCTTCACACATAGCAAACCAGATACGACAAATTTGTGCAACCGCTGTAATAATCACCTTGAACTGAAGATAAAAGAGAAACATATGATAGATTAGCAAAGCGACATCGAAATTTTTTTGATGTAGTGCCTTAAATATAACCATTTTCACAGACGACGAAAATATTTTATGGCGTTGATGAGGGTAAAACTTATTTATCAATGATGTTCGCTGAAAATTAATTATTGTTAATATCTTCAAAACTGAGGTGATAGAGCAAAACAGTTTTCAGATTTACAAAAAGTAGCCGCGCGGGATTAGCCGAGCGGTCTCGGGCGCTGCAGTCATGGACTGTGCGGCGGGTCCCGGCGGAGGTTCGAGTCCTCCCTCGGGCATGTGTGTGTGTGTTTGTCCTTAGGATAATTTAGGTTAAGTAGTGTGTAAGCGTAGGCACTGATGACCTTAGCAGTTAAGTCCCATAAGATTTCACACACATTAGAACATTACAAAAAGTAAACACCATGCCAGATATCTATAGCTTGTTTATCAGTGTAATCTAGTCGGTACAGAATGCATACGAGTAGAATGACCGACGACTGCATTTAAGATCATCATCCTTGTTTTGGCGCGGAAACAGCGGTTTGCGCGCTCCGTGGTGTTAGGTGGCTGTCCTGTGCCTTCATCAGTTTCGTAGACGTCCTCCGGCTGCTGCTCGACTGAGGTTCAGTTCCTATCTTGACGTTCTCGGTTTACGACGTTACGCTTTACACCTATTTCACTTCAGCGAACACATTTGGCACTTATGTATATTTTATATTTTTGTTTTCTTATTATTGACAAACAGATGTGATTACACTGTACTGTGAGTGGAATGTGTCCCGCTATGTGACTGCCTTGCATGCACTTTGAATTGATGACAGCAAGCCTTTGTCGAAACCAGTCATCGTGTAATAAATAATATTTAGCGACCTCGGCTTCAAACAAAAGTTCTTTCCACTACTAGTTTGGTTGTACATGTTCCATGTTTACTAGCCTTAGACCCTCCTCTTTCAGGGAGCTGTTGTTGCGTCCACTGAATCCTGTAGGTTTGTGTGTGAAACAGTACTCCAGAGAGGGACTTCAATGATTTGGTCCGTCTGTCGTTATATCGAGACACGTCGTCAAGAAACTGCACAGTTACTTTGAAGATTCTTAAATTTTCCACTGCTAAAAGAGTGGTGGCTGTGATGAGGCTCTCGACACCCATACTGCATAGCTGCTTCAGAAAGTTCCCTGTTTTCGTTTCTTCCAATTAACATCCAAAAACAGTGTGATCGTATCCTTCACGCCTCAGGTTTCACAACTGTGGTTTCTTTTCTGTCATTTATGTACTCTCGTGTTCTTTCTTGCCTTATTAGAACAACTATAGTAGGTCGAAGTACGCTATCATGTAGTCTTCGGGATGGCCCATTGTTGTAGCTCCAGGTTTATCAGAGTATTGCCATAAAGACAGCATTGCCCCTTTAGGTACACAATCTAATCTGATCATCACCGTAACGATTTTGTACATCAGACAGTTGTAACGATGCCGCATCGTATGAGAATCTGATAATCGTCATCTACATCTACATGTTTACTCTGCGATTCACTCTGAAGTGTTTGACGAAGGGTTCATATAACCACTTTCAGCCCACTTCTCTATCACTCCACTCTCAGAAAAGCACGTTGAAGAATGAACACCTATATGTTTCCGTGGGAGTTCCGATTAATCTTATTTTACCACCATATAGTCTGTAGTGAACAAAATGTTTTGGCGTTCGAGGAGAAAATTGGTGATTCTAATTTCGTGAGAAGATCTCGCGGCAACGAAGAATGATCTTTTTTCGCTGACTGCTGCCCCATCTCACGTACAATATCCATGACATTCTCTACCTGTTTCGTGATAATGCAATACAGGGCAGCAATACTCCAGAAGAGGAACGACAAGTATAGTGTAGTAGGTTTGTTGCATCTTCCAAGTGATTGTCAAAACAAAAAACAAACAAAACACACAGTGTTTTGAAACTTCCTGGCAGATTAAAGCTGTGTGCCGGACCGAGACTCGAACTCGGGACCTTTGCCTTTCGCGGGCAAGTGCTCTACCATCAGAGCTACCCAAGCACGACTCACGCCCCCTCCTCACAGCTTTACTTCTGCCAGTACCTCGTCTCCTAGCTTCCAAACTTTACAGAAGCTCTCCTGCGAACCTTGCAGAACTAGCACTCCTGAAAGAAAGAATATTGCAGACACATGGCTTAGCCACAGCCTGGGGGATGTTTCCAGAATGAGATTTTCACTCTGCAACGGAGTGTGCGCTGATATGAATCTTCCTGGTAGATTAAAACTATGTGCCGGACAGAGACTCGAACTCGGGACCTTTGCCTTTCGCGGGCAAGTGCTCTACCATTTGGTAGGTCTTCTGTAAAGTTTGGAAGGTAGGAGGCGAGATAATGGCAAAAGTAAAAGCTGTGAGGTCGGGGTGTGAGTCGTGTTTGGGAAGCTCAGATGTAGAGCACTTGCCCGCGAAACGCAAAGCTCCTGAGTGCGAGTCTCGGTCCGGCACACAGTTTTAATCTGCCAGGAAGTTTCATATCAGCGCACACTTCGCTGCAGAGTGAAAATCTCATTCTGCACACAGTGTTTTGTTCGCCTTCCATGCATTAGTTTCTATGTGATGATTCCAGTTTAAGCTGTTCGCACTTGTAATCCCTCGGTAATTAGTTGAAATGACAGCCTTTAAACTGGAGTAATCTGTAGTGTAACCAAAATAGAATAATAGTATGTATGATTAATTACTTTGTACACTACAGCACAAACTTCAATGATTCTATTATGGCCGTTGTCTTCGTAGCATGACATACTTAGAAGTAGGTTCAAGTATGCCCCACCGAAGTGTGTTGGAGTCCTTGCTGTTCATGTTGTATATTATTACCTGGAATACAATGTTAATAATAACGTCTGACTTCGGCAATAATCTATAATGAATTAGTGTCTGAACAAAGTTCCACTTGTATCCTTTCAGATCTGGATACGATTTCAAAGTGGTGCAAAGATCGGAAGCTTGCTTCCAATGTTAAAAAATGTGAACTTGTGTACTTCACAAAACGTAAAAAAATAGTATCCAATGATTACAATATTAATGAGTTACAAATGGAAACATTTAACTCAAACAAATACCTGTGCGTAACATGCAGGAATATGAAATAAAATGATTACATGGCATACATCGAGGAATGGCGTGTGACAGACTACGGTAAATTGATGGATTAAAGAGAAACTGCAATCAGTCTATAAACGAATTTCCTTACAAAGCAGGCGTGCAAACTGTCCTAAAATGTTGCTCAAGTGTGTGGACCCGATACTGAATAGGAATAACAGCAGATATTGAAAGTATGCAAAGAAGGGCAATACGGATGGCCACAGTTTTGTTTGACCCATGGGAGAGCGTTACGGAGATAATGAAAATTCTGAACTGGCAAACGCTTGAAGATAGAAGCGAATTATCCCGCAAGCCGGTATTATGTGATGAATCTAGGTATATGCACGGTGCAGTCACATTAACGTCATCACCGCCTAGGTTCGCTGTCGACGTGCAATCTATGTTCGGAGTTGGGGCGGCCGCACAGGACGCTCGTCTAAGCCGCAGCTCGTTGACAACCGAGTGATGCCGCACAAAAGCGGACCACGTGGTCCATCGACCGCATGGCAGGGAATTCCGTGTTGACACTGTGACGAGGACGGTGCTTTGTGTCGATGAATGAGATTTCTATGCCGGGAGTGCCAAAGATGGCGGACTTTGTGAAACCTTAATGGCAGGCATTTCACAGTTCATACAGAAATTAATAGTAGTCAGAGGAATCATGATACCTCAAAAAGAAACATGTCCATTACCATTATTTGCAACGACGATTCTGATGGTGTAATCAGATTTTCAATATCTTTATTAGTTTAAAGTTTAGTATCTGACTGTAAATTAGACAAGTAACACCCAGCAACGAATTTCCAAAATGTAAACGCTTCATTCGATTTCGTCGATCGACGTGTCTTTAGAAAGCTATTAGTGTAAACTTAAATTGGTATAAATTACAGGCATGTAATTTGAATAGTTCATAAGTTATAGGAGGTCAAAGTGACCGATTACTATCGTTCGCGTCAGGCCATAAGTACTCTACAGTTACACGAAAAAACGGTAGCAGCATCCTTATAAATATACTTATTCGTCTATGTCTTTGTTTATATCCGATATATACCATTCATGAAGAAATTGGTTAAATATTTACTGTGTTTTAGAAAGCACAGAGACATTAGGCTACTGGCCTACCTTTGGTTCAAATGGCTCTTAGCACTATGGGACTTAACATCTGAGGTCATCAGTCCCCTAGAACTTAGAACTACTTAAACCTAACTAACCTGACATCATAATACATCCATGCCCGAGGCAGAATTCGAACCTGCGACCGTAGCGGTCACGCAGTTCCAGACTGAAGCGCCTAGAACCGCTCGGACACTCCGGCCGACGCCTACCTTTGTTCTATTCCTTTGACACATGTTTATTTCATTTGTTTATGTATCTAATAATGTGTGTTAGAGTGTGTTTATGGTCCAGCCGTAGGAATTTTTATTTAACTTCAAATTATTTAAATGTAAATCCGGTATTTCGAATGTGTTTCAATACGTTTGTGAGTGTACATTTGCTTGGAGACATGGAGAGAGCGCTCTAGCCAATCGTTACTGAGGGAGGCGACTACCGAAGTGAATGGAGGTAGTTCTGGAGAGTCCGGCACAGGACACGGGATTGCTGGAAGTATAGGCGCGGGAAAGACTTGGACAGCGGAGCAGTTTACGCTTGGTCTCGGCAGATAGAAATACTTCGGAGTGCCGACTTTTGCACTTGTGAGATTTCCGTGGCTTCTACAGTGAAGACGTAGTGTGCGTTTAGAAGTGAATACCTCGCGAGCTATGTTGTCGTTCATAACTAATTACGTGCAGTAGGAATCTATTGTTTCCCTGTTATTCAACTTATATTTTGAAACTTCCTGGCAGATTAAAACTGTGTGCCGGATCGAGACTCGAACTCGGGACCTCGGGAAGTCTCATATCAGCGCACACTCCGCTGCAGAGTGAAAATCTCATTCTGGAACTTATATTTTATTTAACTGCTGGACCATCGACATCAATAAGTGTTTTGCACAAATATAACGCATTCTCAAAAGTACTTCTACTATCGTACTCATCATTTAAAATCGTTAAGATAGTACCTGCAGCTTTTATTTAATTGCAACCTTTCATTTATAAATTTTTATGTTACTTTCATAATTCGCAATTGCCGGGTGATAGAAACCTTCGGCCACTCGATTCATGTGTGTGTTCTTATCGTATACTGTAGACTCAGCAGTATTTGGCCTACCAGCCAAAACTTGTAATACCGCAACGTTAGGTCAGAGGGTGCGTAGTTATTTGAAAGCCCGCAACAATTGGGGCCTCATCCGGGATTTGAACCCGGGACCTCCTGCAAAACTCGACAGTGCTCATTCCACGTTTCTGTGGCGATCAATATATCATAGACGTATATCACGAGTTTGCTCATTAGACTCTCCCCGAGGACAAGACTCAGCGCTCTTACAAAAAGTGCCACAGAAATTGTAAGTCCGAATGGTACTACCCTAAACCAGTAGCTTCCTCCTTCGAAAAGGAAAGCAGTGTACCGTCTGCTTTCCTCTGCCAACAGGATCTGTCAAAATCCCGAGGTCAGATCAACACTGGACATTAAATTGATATTATTAAAATTCTGCAGCAGTTCCTCCATATTGTCAGGCTGGTCTAATTCCCTTACAATGACTTTATTTTTCTCGCATCTAATACAATTCTGTCCGAGTTATCACGTTTTTTAACAATAACGATAGGATTGCAGTAATCGCTCCTACATTGTTCGTCTATACACCTATCCAACATTTGTTTTAATCGAGCTCAGCTATAGGTATTACATACGGTTTGCATTTTATTAGTTCGTGAGGTTTCAAGGTACATAAAGGGTGTCGGGATGAAGCGGAAAACAGTGCTGTCGTTGTCGTAATGCGGAAACGGAGCTATTTATCTGACGCCCATATGGGCATGATCATTGGCTTTTGTGCCAAGGGTGAGAGTACACTACTGGCCATTAAAATTGCTACACCACGAAGATGACGTGCTACAGACGCGAAATTTAACCGACAGGAAGAAGATGCTGTGATATGCAAATGATTAGCTTTTCAGAGCATTCACACAAGGTTGGCGCCGGTGGCGACACCTACAGCGTGCTGACATGAGGAAAGTTTCCAACCGATTTCTCATACACAAACAGCAGTTGACCGGCGTTGCCTGGTGAAACGTTGTTGTGATGCCTCGTGTAAGGAGGAGAAATGCGTACCATCACGTTTCCGACTTTGATAAAGATCGGATTGTAGCCTATCGCGATTGCGGTTTATCGTATCGCGACATTGTTGCTCGCGTTGGTCGAGATCCAATGACTATAAGCAGAATATGGAATCGGTAGGTTCAGGGGGTTGATACGGAACGCCGTGCTGGATCCCAATGGCCTTGTATCACTAGCAATCGAGATGACCGGCATCTTATCCGCATGGCTGTAACGGATCGTGCAGCCACGTCTCGATCCCTGAGTCAACAGATAGGGATGTTGGCAAAACAACAACCATCTGCACGAACAGTTCGATGACGTTTGCAGCAGCGTGGACTATCAGCTCCGAGACCATGGCTGCGGTTACCCTTGACGCTGCGTCACAGACAGGAGCGCCTGCGATGGTGTACTCAACGACGAACCTGGGTGCACGAATGGCAAAACGTCATTTTTTCGGATGAATCCAGGTTCTGTTTACAGCATCTTGATGGTCGCATCCGTGTTTAGCGACATCGTGGTGAACGCACATTGGAAGTGTGTATTCGTCATCGCCATACTGGCGTATCACCCGGCGTGATGGTATGGGGTGTCATTGGTTACACGTCTGGGTCACCTCTTGTTCGCATTGACGGCACTTGGAACAGTGGACGCTACATTTCAGATGTGTTACGACCCGTGGCTGTACCCTTCATTCGACCCCTGCGAAACCCTACATTTCAGCAGGATAATGCACGACCGCATGTTGCAGGTCCTGTTCGGGCCTTTCTGGATACAGAAAATGTTCGACTGCTGCCCTGGCCAGCACATTCTGCAGATCTCTCACCAACTGAAAACGTCTGGTCAATGGTGGCCGAGCAACTGGCTCGTCACGATACGCCAGTTACTACTCTTGGTGAGCTATGGTATCGTGTTGAAGCTGCATGGGCATCTGTATCTGTACACGCCATCCAAGCTCTGTTTGACTCAATGGCTAGGCGTATCAAGGCCGTCATGACGACCAGAGGTGGTTGTTCTGGGTACTGATTTCTCAGGATCTATGCACCCAAATTGCGTGAAAATGTAATCACATGTCAGTTCTAGTATAATATATTTGTCCAATGAATACCCGTTTATCATCTGCATTTCTTCTTTGTGTAGCAATTTTAATGGCAAGTAGTTTATTTCCGAAATGGCGCAGTTTGTAAACTATTCGTGGGGTTAAAACATACCAAGCATGAAAAAATGGTGCAATCCTACCGGCGCCGAGGCAACTATGGTGCACCACATGCCATGGACGACAGGGGTTAACGGCGGCTGCAGAGATGTGTACGGGCGAGTGTTGAGCACCTGACCGCCCAGATGAACCAAGGGCCTGCTAATAGTGTCTCCTGATAGACCGTTCAGCGATCGTCGCTACGTACGGGCCTCCGCATATGGGGCGTGGTTTATGCACCTATGCTGACACCTGTTCACAGACGACGAAGGCTGCAATTTGCACTAGGTCTGTTGATAGGATATCGACATGTTAGTATATCGATATCTTTACAAAATGTTGACAATAACAGCTATATGGCTCTCAATTAAACATCGATACCTAAAGGGCAATACAGGATGTCGATATTTTTATTTCATATTATATGTTATCGCAATTTTTGGTAAAAATTTGAAACTGTGCTCTTGAATTTGTAGTTGTACATAATTTTACTTTCACTGTGTGAAGAAGTCTTACTACTTTTTGGGCTTTCATTACGTCCAATCTTTCTCTTTGACTGTGTGAAGCGAGTATAGATGACTCAAAAGAAGTCCGATTGCACTGGGTGCCGAGGAGGGGGGGAGGGGGGGGGGCGTTGCAAACGGAATAACAAGATTGCCGACGTGAAGAAGTAGCACACCAGTTGCGTTAAAAATTGTTTTTCAGTTGCGTTAGCAAACAATTTTTAACGCAACTAATGTGCTATTTCTTCACATCTGTATTCTTCAAAAACAGTTGCTGAAAATAATGAACAAAAATGTAAATGATAAGACTGGTCTTCGTGGTGGGCAATGACGTGTGAGGAGAAATGCTGACGTAATCGGCGCTTGGCGCTATCAGCAGAAACTGCAATGCTTAACTTCACCGCGAAATTTTGACACTACAGTTACTAGGTCGTTGGCGTTTGCAGAAATGAAAGAACATGGGAGTCGACATGAAGTGCTCCAGGCAAATTCGATATGTGACGAAACCCATCGGACAGCTTTTATTGTGCCTCTGACATGCGGTTACCACTGTTAGCAAAGTGTTTATCGCCAAGCATATGAACGTACATCGTTTTCCTTTCAGTTCTTGATCTGAGGGGGATAAGCAGGGCGCTAGAGTGCTGATTTACAGAGTAACTAATAATAAGTCAATACATAAATATGTCCACCCCGAAGGCTGAATAGTCGTGCGAGGCGTCACTGTTACGTAGCACGCTACCGTACTGGCAGAAAAAACATGTTTCAAGTATTTAATAAATTCTGCCGGCACAGTAGCTCAGCGTGTTCGGTCAGAGGTTTTAACTACCCTCTGTAATAAAAAAAAAATGAGTGAACGGATCAACGAACAACCTGAACGGGTGTCATCGGACGTCAGCCACGAACAAATTCAACTGACAATATAGAGTAAAATGAGATTAAAAAAAGAAAAAAATGGTCAGCGTGACGGACTGCCGTCCTAAGGGGCCCTGGTTCGATTCCCGGCTGGGTCGTGGATTTTCTCCGCTCAGGGACTGAGTGTTGTGTTGTCTTCATCATCACTTCATCCCCATCCGGCGCGCAGGTCGCCCAATGTGGCGTCGAAAGTAATGAGACCTGCACCAAGGCGGTCGGTCCTGCCCCGTAAGGGGCCTCTCAGCCAATGACGTCAAACGCTCATTTCCATTTTTCCAATACACAAATATTCAGTATATTTACAACGTGCAGCCAATATTTTTATAGGCCGGTACGTCGATATTTTTGCGACGGAATATCGATATGTCGATACATTTTTTCCCTATATTGCGGGCCGATAAAGATATTTTTTTAAAATATTGATACCTCGGATTCCCATTTTTTTTTAAATATCAGCAATCCTCATTTACACGCCATTACAGCAGCTTGACGTCCACTGAATGGCGACAGGTAGCCTTTTCGGATCAGTCTCGTTTTATGCTCCATTGGACAGATGGCAAACAACCTGCAACAATCGTCAGGAGAGTCCAGTTCGGAGGAAGGAGCGTTATGGTCTGGGGAATGTTTCCGTGGCATTCTCCTGAAAGCTCGTCATTCTGAAAGGCACAACGGATCGGCATAAGTATGCATATATCCTTGAGGACCATGTCAGCCCTCACATGCAGTGTGATTTTCCTCTGTACGATGGCATCTACCAGCAGGACAATGCAATGTGTCACACAGATCGCAGTGTACGTGAAAGGTTCGAAGACCACGAAACTGCCGGAATTTAAACACAATCGAGAATCTGTGGGACCATCTCGGGCAGGGTGTTAGCGCCATGGACCCACAACCGGGAAACCTAGCGCAGCTGGCTCCGTATCCCTGTCCGTGCCTTCCGCAACTTCACTGACTCTCTTTATGCACGTGTCGTAGCGGTCCTCGCTATAGAGGGTGATTATTCAACCCTCTAGGCTTGCATCCATAGAGTCCGCGAATAAAAGAGTAGACGAACTACGGAACGGGTAGAGGCATTGAATCAACGATTCTTCCAGCCACCCAAAAGCGAATGGAACTGGAACGGCTGGTCCCGGCAGAAGTTCGAGACCTCCCTCGGGCATGGGTGTATGTGTTTGTCCTTAGGATAATTTAGGTTAAGTAGTGTGTAAGCTTAGGCACTGACGACCTTAGCGGTTAAGTCCCATAAGATTTCACACTCATTTGAACATTTGAACATTTGGAACTGGAAGAAATCCTAATACGCGGTAAAACGGGAACTATTCTTTTCCCAGTGTTTCATACTGCTTTGTAGAGTAGAGAGGTAGATGTTGGTAAAGACAAATGAGAGTTCATCAGAAATACATGGATCGGCTGTTCATGATAGCCAGTGAGATGGCGTGGTGATTCAGACAATAGACTCGCACTCGAAAGTGGATCAAATGCCTACCTAGCCATCCAGATTTACGGTTACTGTGATTTCCTTAGCCAAGTTGAGGAGAATGCTGTGACGGTTTCTTCGCTAAGGACTCAGCTGACTTTCTTCCCTTACTCAATCTGAGCTTGTGCTCCGTTTCTAATGACCTTGTCGTCAATGGGACGTGTGCACCTGAGCGTATTTATCCTTCCTTTCACTCTAGCTCGGCGATATTAAACTGAACCGTCAGCTGGACGAGCTCAAAGCTCACGAGAGGCGCACGTGTGACTACATCGATGATCCCCTGGCCTTCGTTTCGACCGGACAAAGTCCAAAGTAGCAACATACAGAGATTACATTGTGCAGGCACTTGTATCGTGATTTTTTTTATCGAGTCCGCTTCCAAACGCTGTTCCCCGGCGCTTCTTTAAGAGTAGCTTTGTGTTGTAAGCCAAGGCTTGATAAGAACTCACATAACCAGGCGTCCGCGGGTGTCTGGCCGACGCACGAGAGAAAGGAAGTTGTTTAATTGTATGAATGAGTTGTTTCAACGTAGAGACGAGGCAGTCTGAACATTTCTGAATAAACAGGAGCAAAACATAAGATTAACGTCGGACCCAAATTATTCTATTTTTTCTTTATGCTTGCTGGATTTATTCAACGTCTCTCTAGCGTCTCAGAGAAATTCTTGTTTATCTCACCTACGGGAAACATATGGAAGGGACTTTCGGTCGCAAACGCAATAACAAAGCAGTCTGAGATACCGGGCTCAAAGTCTGTTCAGCCAATGAATGTGTAATTTTCACCATTAATCACTCGAGGTAGACGCCGCAAAAAAAAAAACTCTTAGAAGGCCGGAGGAGATCCCATCTCCTCATTGTGTCAATTTTGTTGGTTCCCTACCTGTTACATATGTACACGACACGGTGCAGAAAACCGTGCATTGACTACGAACAGTTGTTTCATCTTCAGCGTAAGGGACCGTTAGGCAGCGGTATTAGACGGGAATGTGGTCAATGATGCCACTACTTATTCTCCAGGTAGTTCAAAGCTGTCTTCATGAGCTAAATGCATCCGATTCCAATCACCTCACCAAGGAAAAATCCTTTGCAGCACTGGGAACCGAACCTGTGCTCTTTGTGTGGCGGTCAGGCACACGGACCGTTCAGCTACTGAGAGGAGTTGTATTCCAAATATGTTGACAACAAGAAAAGGAAAAATAATGATTTATCCAGTATGTAGGTGTTTCAGTTTCGGTGAAGTCAAAAATAATGATATGAAATCTTTCTGTGCATTTACGAGAAAGGGAAAAATAAAATGACACAAAATATGGATCATAGTTTCAACTGTCAGTGCTAACCAACACATCTTGTAAATGAGAGGATGATACATTGTTGGTAGATCATTTATCATAATCGCGAAGAAAATCAACATGATGTTTGCTCCCATCTAACAACATTTTGTACGATACGGCCAGTCTTTAAGAGGATATTCGTTACACACAGAAGAAGAAAATTTTATATCGATACGAGAGCGGAGTGCTTTGTTTCTATCTCACAATTTATATTCTACAACTCTTCATAATAGGACTGGCATTCAATAAGTAATGCAACACATTTTTGTCCGTCAATTTACGTTGACAAAATGCGGAAGTTATAACATCGTTGAATATTCCAGCTTCAGTAACTATAGTTCCAATAGATGGCGGCGCTAAACTTAGCCTTCAAAATGGCGTGTATGACAATGACGTCTAAAACTGAGGTGCGTACCAAGCAGAGAGCTGTCATTTAGTTTCTTTTGGCGGAAAACTGTAGCATCGCAGATATTCTTAGGCGCTTGCAGAATGTCTAAGGAAGCATGGCAGTGAACAAAAGGACGGTGAGTCGTTGGGCGTGGCTTCTGCCATCGTCGAACAAGCTCGCGCAGACTTGTCCGATCACCGGCGTGCCACTCGGCCGTACATAGCTGTGCTACCCTCACGAAATCGAAGAAACGACTTCAGCGTGTTCGTTGCCACAAAAATGCAAACGAATTTCTTCTACATGGCAGTGCGAGGCCTCACACAAGTCTGTGCATCCGAGAGGAGCTCACAAAACTTCATTGAACAGTTCTTCCTCATCCACCCTATAGCTCTGATTCGCACTTTCCGACTTCCATCTGCTTGGCCCAATGGAGGATGGTACGTGGGTGGTTGGGAGGTTATTGATACGGCAAGACAATGGTACCTTGCGGGCATACAGACCGTCTCAGTAGGGTAGCGTAAAATCGTCGCATTGAACGGAGATTGCATTGACAAATAGGATTTTGTAGCTAAAAATATTGGGAATAGTATGCTGTATTGGAATCCTGAACAAAACCAACCTGCTTCCAGAAAAAAAATGTGTTGCACTTCTTGTTGAATATCCCTCGTACATTAATCATGAGAAAGTTAGGAAGCCAAGGTACCAGCGTTGTTGTTGTTGTTGTTGTTGTTGCGGTGTTCTTCAGTCCGAAGACTAGTGGACGCAGATGCAACTCTAAACGCTAGTCCATCCCGCTCAAGCGTCTTCATCTCTCCATAATTACTACCACCTACATACATTTCAACCCGACTACAGTATTCAATCCTTAGTTTGCCTCCAAAGTTTTTCTCAGATCGATTCACCAAATCTTCATTAATTATTCGACTTACCTATCTAATACTCACCATTCTTCAACGGCATCACAAAGGCTTCTATTCTCTTATTGTCTGACTAGCTTATAGTCCACAGTGATACACTATCTACAAATACCTTCACTAAGGACTTCCCAACTCTCAAATTTAAATTAGATGTTAATAAATTCTCCCTTTCTAGAAATGCTTTCAAGATATTGGCAGTCTACACTTTATACCCTCTCTACTTCGACCATCATGTATTATTTTGCTGCACAAATAACGAAACTTATCTATCACTATTAGTGTCTCATTTAGTTGCCTAATTCCCTCAACATCGTCTGTCTTAATTCGGCTGCATTCCATTCCCACTGTTTTAGTTTTGTTGGTGTTAATCTTACAGCCTGTCTTCAGTACACTATCCTCTCCATTCAACTGTTCCGCCAAGTTCTTTGGCGTTTCTGGCAGATTTACAGTCTCATGGCAAATCTCCAAGTTTTATATCTGTCTCTGAGCTTCAGTTCCCTTTCCAAATTTCTCCTTCTGTTCCTTTACGTCTTTCTCAACGTACATATTGAATAGCACTGTGGAGAGGCTGCAACCCTGTATCAATCCCTTCTTAACTACTTCTGTTCCTGAAGGCACTCGAGCAGGTGAGGCGTCTTAAAAAGCAAACAGTTTCTCATCTGCTCCTGTTCCCTTAGTGTTCTACAATGCTTGTTATCACATGTATCCAGCAGAGAAAATGGTCCAGCTAATACATGACCAATCTTGTTTCCTTCGACAGCGGGAGATGCAACTATTATACTGTTGGATACCAGGGCACGTGAAAATTTCTGAAATGAACTAGCAGACCAAGCTGCCAAGGAGACCTGCTGGAAACGTGACACGCCGCAATGTGCCATTCCTATGTAGGCTGTCATTTCACTGTTGTCAGATCCATGCGATAGTGGGGGGGGAGGGCAGTGAGGGACAATAAGATGTTGTTGGTGAAGGCAAGTGTCTGGCTGTGGCGTTCCTCACGCCGTTTCTCGGATCGGATGATGTGACTGTGATCCACCTCCGAATTGGCACTGATCTTTAACATATGGCTACATACTCCAGTGAGAGGACTCCCCAGTAGGTGATGCCTGTGGTGAGCAAATCACTGTATGGCACAGTTTAACTGATTAGATTATGTATTGTGAAGAGAGGGCGGGAGCGAATATCTGTAGGGATCTGCCCTCAGTATCAGCTTACTAAGAGACGTGGGTGGGAAAGATTTTAAAGTTTTGTGAAGTGTCTGGACTCCAGTCTAACCTTTTAGACTAGTGATTTTAGTGGGTTTCAGAGTGGCTGTCGCATCCTCTTTGAATAAAGGCTACTGCGGTATTATTTTGAATTTTTGCGTGCGTGCGTGCGTGCGTTTAGAGCGTCGTTTATGTTTTCCTTGTCGTTACAGTTTTTAATGACTTTGCGCCCTTTATCCACTCTTATTTTCTTATTTCATAAATTTTAGTACGGGCGCTAAAGACCTTGCTGCCGTGCGCCCACACCAACACATCATGATCATCCGTTTCACTGATAGCAAAGCAGAGACGTGACCCACGTCAATGTTTGCGATGTCACGCGTCACTTTCTGTCCTTACCTCGACTGTTTAAGTGATTATTACAGACTAGATGAGGGTGTAACTGTTTGCTATTGTTTATCGTGGACGTAGTTTCTGACACAGTGGAATGAAAGTGTACGCTGACGCGGAGACAGCAGATGCCCGTTTGTCGTGTGCAATAGCATACGGTGACGGTCGTGCTACTCCATGTTTCTATTGCGAGAGATTTCCAGTACTTGATTTGATGTACTCCATACACAATAATGCTCCTACTTGTTTCAGTATGAATGATCGTCTATTAAATAACAGATAAAGTGAAAGATGCTTAAGAAGAGATGGACCAATTCCATGGCCTCCATTTTCTACAACTACATCTAAATAAATACTTTGCATGCACTGTACAATAGATGGCGGAGCGTAAATCGTATCAGTATTCCTTTCTGTTCCATACGCGTGCTGAGCGAAGGACAAATGACTGTCTCAATGCCTTTTATGCACCCTGGTCCCTCGTATCTTTTTCTCATGATTCCTACGGGATATATACGTTGGTGGCAGCATAATGTCGGACAGTCATCTTCGAATACAAGTTCTCAAATTTTACCCAACGGGATTCTGCGACGGCTGGGCTATATCGACCTGTTACGATCTTAGCAGTATGTGTCTTAATATTTATTCGATGTCATTCGTACTTGACTAGGACTACAAACACTGCAATAAATATCATAGAATTGGCTGCAATGACGGCTGGAATGCAAATTCCTTTGCAGATGCATTTCCCAGAAATCTTCCAACTAGTCTTCCAGTCGCCTTCTCTGATACTGATTTTGCGTGATCGTCCTACTTCATGTCGTTTCTTGTTATTAACTCTAAATCCTCCCTCGAAGTGACGTGCTCAAGATGCTCACCACGAATCTTGTAATTAGATATTATTGTGTATTGTATTGTGTGTATTAAACTGGGAACCTAGAAAGGACGGAGAGGCTTCGTCACGCCGTAGCGCTCAGTGGTTCACAACCCCACAATAGGCCACAGCAGTCCACCCACTCCACCGGCGCCCCACACACAACCCAGCGTTATTGTGCAGTTCAGTCCCCAGTGGACCCCCGAGGAACGTCTCATACCAGACGAGTGTAACCCCAAATGTTTGCGCGGTAGAGTAATTATGGTATAGGTGTACTTGGAGACAGTGTCTCCACAGCAATCGCCGACATACTGTAACTGAGGAGGAATAAAGGGAACCAGCCAGCATTCGCTGAGGCAGGTGGAAAACCACCTTAAAAGCCATCCACAGGCTGGCCTGCACACCGGACCTCGACACTAGTCCGCCGGGCGGATTTGTGCCAGGGACCGGCACGCCTTCCCGCTCGGGAAGCAGCGCGTTACACCGCGCGGCTAGCCGGGCGGGCAATTACATACTGTACTGTTCTTTCTCTTTGTTAGAGGCATGCATCCACATTTGAAGAAAGATCCTATTCGTACACCAAGCGCAAGTTTTGTACAAGTCTTTCCGTAGTTCGTTACGATCGTTCATTGACAATATTCTCTTCACACAATCAGTAGTAATCACAGTCAGTCAGTAAGTAATCTTATACTGCTGTTAATCATAACTGATAAATCATTCATATATACTGCAAACATTAGGTGCCTTTTATGCGTCCTTCAGGCACATGCGATATTATTGTTTCTGTTTAACATTCGCCGTTCAGTATAATCTTCTGGGTTCTATCATCAGATATTTTTCAGACTTAAAATCACTGGATTCTTTTTTTTTGGGGGGGGGGGGTGGAGGTGGGGAATCAGGGGGCGGGAATGGGAATTTGAAATTCCATATCTATTGAAGTATTGCTCTTGTTCTTGTCCGTGTTACGGAATGCTACGAAACCATCCGCAATAATTCAGAGACAGATACGTCAGTGATTCCAGGAATCAGTGCAAAGAAGGTTTGCTGTATTTATGGGTGCCAAAGGTGGACATTTAGAACATTTCATGTAACAATGAGTTTCATGTGGTATGCTGAATCGTTCTGTTCCTGTGTTCCATGAGTAACGCACACGGAGAGTTGTGAAATATCAGTTATGGGAAAGGGATAGAAGTTTCCAGAACCATGAAAATATTTTTTTCCGATGTGAATAAGGTATCCATGAAGTTTGGCCATATCTTTTTGTTACACCCTGCGTACTTGAATACAAAATCCTACGAACTGAATTGCGGATTGTGATACAAGTGAACACTGTTACCAGTAATAGTGGAGTGTTGATACCACTATGTTGCCATTAAAAAAATAAGTGACTGCGTCACGGATCGTTAACAGTTATCTGGTAGCATTAGTTTGAGTTTTCAGGAAAGAGGCACAGTATCATGTTTAACAAGAGCTTGGAGACTCCATCTTCAGAAAATCAGTACAATGTAGTCTTGGTTTAGCATCTTATTTCCTGATCAGTCACGAAACTTATGTTAAAAACACGTTTCAAATAAAAGGCTGTTTATTATCGTTTTATTATTTTATCAACAGTTAGGTTGTTGGAGAACGTGCACTATCACGAGTGAAAGACAATAGGTGGAAAAAATTTATAATCAAATTGTTAAAGGATCTCTGAATATTTACTTGCATTAATAGAGGCAAACCACGGAAACCTGTCATAATGACTAGTCGAAATTTAATGCAGCTAATGTGGTAAAGTGTTCAATTCATAATTTTTATAACTGCGTTACCTTTCTCAATCGTTACCATTGACGAAAATGGACAGCCGATGTCATCTTTTAGAGATTTTACACGCATGTATCTTTCTATAGTTGGAATACTCTTTTCTGTAGAAGGGGAGTGGCAAAAACATTGATGCAGTTTAAAAGAAACAACGTGACCCACTATTACTAATGTCACCAACAGATAACAACAATTAATTTATTATACGCTGTTGGAATATTTACTACCGAAAGAGCGACCGAAAAATAAATGCTCAGTTTTCCTGGCGCTGTTAAGGATAGATTTCCCACGGTCATAGCCTCCTAACCAGGCGTTCTACATCTACGTTTACGACTTGACTTAGTGATTACGAGTAGCTTAATACAGCGATCCTTGCTGAAATGAAATTCTTTCTATGTTCCCACGCAAAAGACTGTGTTGATAACACAGAATGGCATGTAGGTTATCTGTGGGTAGTTTCACAACGTCGAGAGATAGTAAAGATAAGATACATTCGAAGGCCTTTTGTTACTGGATCTTTCCCTCTAGAGATGATTATTGATTGAAATCCTGACAAGAGAATGGCAAACAGCGTTTGCAGAGACACAGTTTAATTCGCTTCCCGAGGGTGTAAATTGAGCGACTTTGTTCTCCAATTTACGATTAGATTTTAAAAATATCTCGTTGAATCGGATGGTCTGCTTCTTCATCAGGTGCTTCCTGTGACTGAACGACAGGCCTTTTTTTTTTCACTATTCATACTCTGCCCTGACGGGGCAGAGCGGGCTGTTTTAGGGCTTGCTATTTGCCCTTTCCAGCCATAGGTCTTAACAATTTTATTTTTAAACATTTATTACATTTATCTTTTG
Source organism: Schistocerca nitens (assembly GCF_023898315.1). Classification (NCBI taxonomy): domain Eukaryota; kingdom Metazoa; phylum Arthropoda; class Insecta; order Orthoptera; family Acrididae; genus Schistocerca; species Schistocerca nitens. Next base: position 372,743,696 of record NC_064614.1, on the reverse strand, counting down.
TTCTTTTAACTAATTTTACGATGTAATTTGTTCTTTACCATTTATAGTTCATATTTATAGAAAGTTTACAATACAGGTAATTTCTTAATGTTACTATACATATATTTTACAGTTTTAATTTTTACATAGGAAGGTAGGTGGGGAACATAACATAGGATACAGGGGTCATCAAGAGCAATAGTAAGAACAATAATAGTAATAAGAGAATTTTCCTTGCACTTTTGTTAGAGTGCAGAGCGTGGGAGGGGGAGCAGAAGGGAGTCGGGATTTTATTTGGTATGTCTTGGTGGATCTTTTTGTGGGCCATGTTCTTGTGTGTATGGTAGTGTTTGTGTTTTATTCGTGTGTTCTTTCGTCTAGGTGCGGGAGGATGGTGGTATTTGTTGTGAGTGGTGACAGGATGGGAGCGAGATCGGCGTATGTCTTTGCTGTGTTGTGTGCGATTGTGTGGGAGGGTGTTGTGTATTTAAATTTAGGTTTCCTTTGTGTTCTTTGGTTGACAGTGATAATATCTTCAATGTCCGGTCTTTTGTTTAGGATATTATTTCCGTATCTGGCTCTCAGTCTGGCTAGTCTGGTTTGTAGTGCCTCCATTCTGGTTGTCTCATAGACTTCGTTGCTGGGTGTTATATATGGTAGCATTGCAATACTGCGTAGGAGTCTGCGTTCCGTGCTAAACAGTCTTTTCGCCATCGGTGCATGTATGCCTCCCAGGGGTCCTGCTGCGTACTCTAAAACTGGACGAATGAACGTTTTGTATGTGTGTAGTGTGGTTTGAGTGTTGCAGCCATGGAAGCGTCCCTGCACCTGTCGTATTAGGTTTTGTCTGAGTCGGGTTTTGTTAAGGAGGTGCGTCAGGTGGATCTTCCAGTTGAGATGTTTGTCTAAGTATACTCCAAGGTATCTGGCAGTGTCGTTTAATTGTAGGGGGCTATTCCAGAGAGTTAGTCTGATGTCATGTTCGTTCTGTTGTTTCTTCTTTGTTAAGTGTCTGTGTCTGAAGATGACTGTCTGTGTCTTGGTTGGGTTAGGTCGTATCCTCCACTTTGCCATCCAAGTTTCTAGACGGTGGAGGTATGTAGTCGTTTTTCGTTGCAATGTCGTTGTACGTAATTCTGTACACCAGTATGCCGTGTCGTCTGCATATAGTCCAGTTTCTTCGTGGGGAGTCGTTACGGTAGGTATGTCGGCAGTGTAGAGTGTATACAGTAGTGGGGACAAGTGCCACCTTGGGGACGCCAGCTTCTGGGGTTAAGGCTTCTGACACCTGATTGGCGACATGCGCCCTGCAGGTTCGGTTCGAGATATTTGTTTTGATTAACCTTACTACTTTGATTGGGATGCCCATGCTGATAAGTTTGAACAGCAGTCCCTGGTGCCATAGTTTGTTGAAAGCTCGTTCTATGTCCAAGGACACTGCGGGTGTGCAGTGTCCCTGGTTGAACCCTTTGGTAATACTGTCTGCCAGTTTGAGGAGAGGATCGTTAGTCGAGTGGTTTGTGAGGGGAAGTAGATTTTTCGTCTCAACGTAAGTTCTTAAGCGGTCAGCTGTTATTCGTTCGTATGTTTTTCCTATCACGTCCAGTAGGGATATGGGTCTGTATGATTTTGGATCTGTCCTAGGTTTGTCGGGTTTGGGGATCATGATAGTCTTGCTTGTCTTCCAGTTTGTTGGTGTTGTCTCATTGTGTAGGCAGTAGTTAAAGATGAGGGATAGGATGCGGATTATGATGTGAAGGGGGGCTTTTTGTAGGTGAATGCGTCTGATTTCATTCTGTCCTGGGGCGGAGTTGGGTCCTGAAAATATCGCGTCTTCTATTTCTGCGTCTGTGATGTCTTTGGTGAGGGCCTGCTGTTCTTCGGTCTCAATTGTTGGGGAGTTTAGCAGTGTTTATAGTTGCGTGTCTACGTGTTGTCTGAATGTGTCGTCGAATCTGTTGTCATTTGGGAATCAGCATACAGCTTTTAATGCTTCTTTGAAGGCTGTTGCTTGCTCAAGGGGGTCTGTTGTAGGTTCATTATTTACTATTAAGGTGTTGGTGTGTGTCTGGCATTGCCCTGTAAGTGTTTTGAATCTGTTCCAGAACTTGCCCCCATTCCTGTAGTACAATTTGGCGTTCCCTACGCCGTCCGCTCCGCTGCGACCGTGTCGGTTGGTCGCCAGATGTTCCGTCTTCCGTCCGCGCCCGCTTCCGCTGTTTTTCCCGGTGGCAGCCGTTTCATGGCGTACCCTACCAGGTCGAAGCCCGCCAGGAGCGTTCCAAGCACTGTCGACAGGCTGCGTTTGCTGTTGGTGACCGTTCCGACTTTCTCCAGCGCGACCGTGTCGGTTGGTCGCCAGGTGTTCTGTCTTCCGTCCGCGCCAGCTTCTGCTGTTTTCCCCAGTGGCGGCCGTTTCATGGCGTTCTCTACTAGGTCCGCGCCCGCCAGGCGCATTCCTCGCACTGTCGACAGGCTGCGTTTGGTGTTGGTGACCGTTCCGACTTTCTCCAGCGCCCCTGTCATTCTCCTGGTCTTATGTTTTCTTCCATTGTTTTTGTAATAGGTCCAAAGCCGGGTTACCCGCCATACTGAGTTGGTATCCAGCTTCCCGGTTTATCAAGTTCTCTCTCATCTTGATTGCGATAGATTCAGTGATGACGGTATCCCAAAATATGGGGGTCTGAGATAAGATCCTGGTTTTATCATAATTCATGGTGTGCTCAAGTTCCTAGCAATGTTCTGCTATTGCCGATTTAGTGGCTTGTTGTAGCCTGGCATGCCTTTGGTGCTCTTTACATCTTATGTCAACGGTCCTGGTGGTCTGGCCAATGTCAGACATACCGCATTCACATGGTATATGGTAGATACCTGGTTTTCTCAATCCCAGATCATCCTTAACCGTTCCAAGAAGCGACCTGATCTTGTTTGGTGGGCAGAACACACGCTTGATATTGTGCTTTTTCAGTATTCTGCTGATCTTAGCAGATATAGGTCCTGCATACGGTAGAAAGACTATTCTCCTGGTCTCTTTTTCTTGTTCTTCTCCCTCAGTATCAGGTCGTCTGGAGGGATGTAGCGCCTTGCGGATGTCCCTTGTTGAGTATCCGTTGTCTGCGAACACTTGCTGTAGGTGTTCTAACTCTGCTGCCAAGCTGTCTGAGATGGACAGTGTTTTGGATCGGTGAACAACTGTTCTCAGCACCCCATTCTTCTGTGCCGGATGATGGCAGCTGTCAGCCTATATGTAAAGTCGGTGTGTGTAGGTTTTCTATACTCACTATGGCCTAATGTGCTGTCTGTTTTCCTTCTCACCGGGACATCCAGGAAAGGACGTTGACCATTATTTTCTAGTTCCATTGTGAACTTAATGCTGGGGTGTCTCGAGTTCAGATGGTCAAGAAACTCGTGCAGCATGTGGCCAGATGACAAATGTGTCATCAACGTACCTAAAGAAACAGGTCGGCTTGTAGGCAGCGGTCGTATGTGCCTCATCCTCGAATCTCTCCATAAACAGATTTGCCACTACTGAAGATAAGGGACTACCCATCGCCATTCCTTCAGTGTGTTAGAAAAACGCAGACCACCGGCAGTACACCCGATTCAACGATGTCACAAAATCGCCGGGAAAGTCTAAGAAATTAGATTTTAAAATTCTTGGAACTTCCTGGCAGAATGAAGTGTTGGACAGTGATCGAAACCTGAAAATTTGCCTCTCCGGCAGATTATCTTGCCAGCTGAACATCCAGACGTGACTCACGATACCCCCCCCCCCCCCCCCACGCATACTCATGTGCCAGTATTTCACGCCTGTTTCTAATGCTTTTAGGACATTGGACTCAGATTCTGGAAGAACAGAACTTAAATATTTAGAATATCTAGTTTTGTATTTTACCTGATCTCCCTAAATTATTTATGAGTATGAGAGTATAACGTGTAAGCAACAAATATTTGACGTTCCTGCAACAAATGATGCCTATGTTCGTCTGTGAAAATGGACTCGATAAACAACCTGAGCTATCAGTAAACGGAATATAACCAGCATAACATTGCGTGCGTGTTGTATGAGTGTCATTTAAGCCCTCAACAGATCGTTACATGAAAAACTTAAAATTAACATTTTGATAAGCTATCTGACTGCGTATTTGAACAAGAATTTACAAGTGATACAGAATCTGGTTGGTGCAACGGAATTTACTGAAGTAGAGTGCATGACATGTTGTGGCTTGGCAGTGTCTGTGTTTTGGCCCTAAGTTTTACACCCACCTCTTTACATGACTGCTTTTTCCATGTGGTTTACAGCAATTTGCAGCAGCATGCAGCATCATGCAGCAGCAGAGGCTAAAGCTTATTGTTACTAAGAATGAATTTAATAAAATGGAGTTTGTTTGGGTCCTGTCAACTACTAAATAGCTTGTGAAAAGGGATTTCATAAATTAAGTCTATTTAAAACTTCAGAAATTCTAATGACCAATAATAGACAATGACAATTACTTAAGTATCAATAATGGCTGAGTGCCTGATTAACAAATTATTTCAATTTCAAGGTTACATTGACGTTTAATAACCACAGCATATTTATTAATTAGATGTGGAGAATAATTATTATTATTTGGAGCATAAGGAGGCATCCTTAACTGACAAGCAAAACATGGAATTATTGCAAATTCGGACTAACAATCACGAGCCTAATCCTGCAATTCCTTTCGCGCTATGCTTGCGAATTTTACCTTGAATTCCATCTTCAAGCGTAGTACGCTGTCTAAATCTCTCCTGGCTATATAGATGAAATCAGGCCTTGAGTTTGGTAAGATCTGCCATCACCGACGTGAGGGCAGTTTGACATGTCTTCTGTCTCCGAGCTCTCCAGTGTTACTACTACTTCCACTCTCACAGACAGACCTCGTCTCACAACAATGTTTAGAATCGCGCTCCCATGTTTCGTTCGCCCTCAGATTGTTATTACCGATTTCTGAGTGCTTACACAAAGCAAAGAATAGCGTTGACTATATTGTTTTCAATGTACGTCTCGAGCATTCTAAAACGCCCAAATATCTTGGTGTCACGTTGGATCGCACACTGACCTATAAACATCATTGTAATGCCACAAGGGAAAAAGTCTCAACTATAAACAAAATCATCAGGAAGCTAATCAGCGGATCTTGCGGTGCAAACCCAAAAGTCCTGAGAACTTCAGCCCTTGCGCTCAGTGTGTCAGCCGCGGAATAGGCCGCTCCAGTATGGTCTGTATCAACACACGCGAGAAAAGTTGATGTCGCTGTGAATGAAATGGCACGGATTGTTACCGGATGCTTGAGGCCAATCCCAGTGCACAAGATGTACTTAATCATGGGGATCGCACCGCCCAACATACGACGTGACATCGCTGCCGAAGTCGAAAAAACCAAGCAAGAAAAGGACATGCGTCGTCCTTTATATGGACACCAGCCTGCTGACCGACGGCTTTGTTCGAGAAAGAGTTTCCTGTCACGTACCCGAGTCCTGGAAGGGTCGGCTGCAGAGAATCGTTTGAAAAGGTGGGAAATCGACCTGAGAAACCCCATAAAGATGTAAAAGAAGAACTGGCGCCTGGTGGAGACCTACCATACACAGTCTGGAGAACCCTAAACCGTATGAGGGTAGAAGTGCCAAAGTGCAAGACAAACCTGCAGCAATGGGGTTTCCTAAAAGAGAATGAGAACACTCTCTGTCTGCCTGGCTCTGTCCAGGATCCTCAACACCTGTTTATCTGTCTATATTTAGACCAGCCCTGCACAATGAATGTCTTATGGGAGGCAAATGATAAGGCCATATTGGCTGCTTATTTTTGGAAGTCTGAAGTCTAGTTCCGGACACGGAAAGTAAGTAAGTAAGTAATGTAATGGAGAGTTCTGGCACACTCCTTACAACACGAACAGCCTTTTGAAAAGATATACTGCGAATTTCAGACCCCATCCTTGTGCATCCGAACGTCTATTCCGTCTCCAATGACCTTATCGTCAACGGGGCATTAAACCCCAACCGTCCTTCGACACTGTTAGTCGTGACCCACCTATCAGGTAGAGGTAATATGCAAGGGCACCCCTTGGGTGCGTACATTTTTACTCCTATGGCTATCGAACGTTGTGTAGCGGAGAGTGTGTAATATGTATCAGAATATGACACTATTCGAAATGAGAAAGTCGTGAAACAGTTCTTGGTTCCACACTCTCGCTTCCTTTCATTGTATCAGTTTATCCACGACAAATCAAACACGACAGCATACTTCACCACCAATTATTACTATCATACAAGCGACACCGATATACCTACCCATGCGGACGGAAAGGGGGGAGGGGGGGGGGGGAGGGGGAAGAAAACGTAACAACATCAGCTTCAATATGATCCATATGATCCACGATAATTGGCCTGAATGGAACTGATAGTTGGGCCTAACATGTGCAGTAATACTGATCAACTGCAGAGCCCCTATCCGTTAATGTAGGCTCCTGTTCTTTTAATCGTAATATTTTACTTCCGTATGAGGTGCGAAAGTAAAGTTTTACAATGTTTTTAATCCACAACATAAGCACAAATAGATTCTATGCACTTTGGTTTTTGATCCATCACCTCAGCAACGTAGTCAACATTACTCAAGAAAGGAAAACTACTGGTTGTATTGAACTCTCATTAGCCGAATGTACGAGGGCGTGCTGAAAAATAATGTCTCCGAATTTTTTATGTGAATGCTCTTAAAAAACGGTTCAAATGGCTCTAAGCACTATGGAATTTAATATCTGAGGTCATTAGTCCCCTAAAACTTAGAACTACTTAAATCTAACTAACCTAAGGACATCACACACATCCATGCCCGAGGCAGGATTCGAACCTGCGACAGCGCGGTTCTGGACTGAAGCGCCTAGATATGCTCGGCCACCGTGGCCGGCGAAAGCTCTTATTTTTTAAAATAAAACACACATTATTAACATTCTATATCTCTATTCTTCAAGTCTACATATTTGCAGCCCTCTCCCGCTGGAGGGCTCCGAATTGCAGCGTGTAACATGGCAGTGTATAACGTCGGTGCGTGAGAAACAGTGTGCTGTAATCGAGTTTCGAATTCGAAAAGGATTTCCTCACACGGAGCACCCCTTCCTTCAGAAAAATAATGCCAGACCACACACAAGCGCAGCGATGTCTGTAACAATCGGACACCATGGGTTCACTGTCATCGATCTTCTTCCAACAGTCCCGACTTGGCCCATCCGATTTTCATGTATTTCAAAAACTTAAAGAACACTTCCAAGGATTTTACTTTGCTGATAATGAAGCGGTGTAAGCCGGGGTCAGGTTGTGGCTCCGTCAACAATGCCAAACATACTAGAATGACGCTGTCAACAAACTGATCTCTCCTTGCGAGAAATGTGAGAAATGTGTTCATCACCAGAGTGACCATGTTGAGAAATAAATATGTAGACATGAAGAATAAAGGTATAGAACGTTAATAATGCGTGTATTATTTAAAACGATTTAAGAGTTTCCACATAAAAAATTCGGAGGCATTACTTATCACAAAGCCCTCGTATATAGGAAAGAATAGTCATAACCTTTAAATAAATTTGTTGGACCACATCCTGCTTCAGCTAAACTGCCAACGTGACCAGGGTGCTCTTACTCTTATATTCACCTAGGGGTGGAGGAAGGAAGTCACAGCACATTGTTACATATTTTCGCAATCTTTCGAATTGCCATACAGGGCAAGTGACATTTACCAGGCGTTGCAGGGGCCGGTTTGTGCAGACTGTATAGAAACTGATTATAATTATTACAGCTCACATTAAAAAAGTAAAAAGCTTAGTCCCCTGGAAAGCAGAAAATTTCGCGACACACACGCTATCGTTACCCGTCACACAGTGAAAAGTCGCGACACATCGGTTGGGGAACACCTAACACTGCAATATGTGCAGGAGAGAATGGGAACACTGGCGTATCGTAACGTGTTAAAGGTTAACACTGTATGTGACACAATCTTTTATCCAGCATAACATAAGCATACATCAGTTTATGCTCTTTGGGTACAGTAATGAACAAAACTGATCAATATATTATGTATTTCTAAGTTCACACAAGTTGAGAGACGATAAATATTCATACAAACTAATCAGGAGACAAAATATGTGCTGAAAAATTTAAACAAATCTTCAGGAAATTATCAGTGTCAATTTCAGTTAGTAAAAATGTGGCCTCAGGAGGGTGACATTTCCCAAAAGACTGGGGTTCACAAATAACTTTAGATCATGCACATAAATCCACATTTGCAGCCACTTGACTATCAGAGTCAGCTTCATGAATTTCATAAAATGCCTCTTCAAGCACAGGCAAAGAGTCTACCGCACCTGCTGAATCTGTACTAGACGTTTCATCCGCTGGTGCAGTTGACGCTGTGTTATCGGACTACCATCAGTTACCGTCGTTGGAACTGTACATCATCTACATCACAGTCTTCTCCAAATTCTACATCGTCTGCTTGCTCTTCTTTAACCTCTTCCCAGCAGGTCATTAGATGATCATCCAGAATTTCATCCGCCATGGAACTATGCCACATCTACGAAGTCATTGTTGTAGATCTAAAAGAAATATAGAGATATTCACGAATGTCAGTATGCTCTCTCTAACGATAAGAAATAGTCAAAAATGAGTCATTAATATGCCTGTTATACTCAGTTACGCGCATAAACTCTTTTCGTTAAGTTTCACGTTTTCAGTAATCAACCTACATGTGCCCTGCCAGCAAAAACAATTTATATTATCTCCGTGACTAACATTTTCGAGGTAATTTGTGAAACAATATTATCAGTAATGTCCATTCCTCATTAGAAGCATTTCACAGCATATAATCAGAAAAACTGAATGTAATTAGGAACTGAATTCACGAAAATCTATTTGCTTACAGCTACGGCGAGGAAGAAAACTAGCTGTAAACAAGTTTACAAACGACTCCCGTATTTATATTATACTTTATAGAGTAGAAAATGTTACTGTGGACTGAACTTACTGACATTTATATCAGAAGACATCACAACGGTAATTCCACAGGCGATAAACCCGAGCTGAACACAAAACCAGCTCTGAAGACGAATGCCTCAAAGGCCATCGGTAAATAGGTGCATCAAAGGCCATCGATAATTATTCATACCACGATAACTATTCATGCCATTGCCCACCCGTTCACTGGTTCCTCAAACATACCGACTTAAAAACGTAAAAACGGTATTCACATCTGTCACAGAAACTATTGTGAATATTTTAATACCAATACAATCGATTGTTCATGTTAAATAAAGTAATTTGAAGGGCTTATTTCAATAGTGGTACAAGTCCATTACCTCCACTTTTCTGTCTATTATGATTCTGAAATTAATGGTCCAAACAAACAGAAAGATAGGTTCATCTCTAGCAAGAAGCCATATGCTTGAATATTTCTGGTATCTCAACTGCAGATTTTTCAGCGCTTGTACCACTATTGAAATAAGCCCTTCATTTAAGACCAGTAATATGTACAGGTATATTTGCCAGCGCCACTTAAGGGATTAAAGTATCCATGAAAACTTTATCTAAATGCTTTGAAAAGTTGAAAAGACTCACTGTGCCGAAACTCAAAATTAGTGAAAGAAACATAAAATCTGATCGCAAATACAGCAAAAGTGAACTGGACTATGAAAAACCTTGATTATGACGAATAGCTGTCAGATAGACTTTGGGAGTATTCTGGATGGCCGACAATTTCGCTGATCGGTCGAAATAGTTTAATGAGAGCAACGCGAGCAGCAATGTCGCGATACGATAAACCGCAATCGCGATAGGCTACAAACCGACCTTTATCAAAGTCGGACACGTGATGGTACGCATTTCTCCTCCTTACACGAGGCATCACAACAACGTTTCACGAGGCAACGCCGGTCAACTGCTGTTTGTGTATGAGAAATCGGTTGGGAACTTTCTTCATGTCAGCACGTTGTAGGTGTCGCCACCAGCGCCAACCTTGTGTGAATGCTCTGACAAGCTAATCATTTGCATATCACAGAATCTTCTCCCAGTCGGTTAAATTTCGCGCCTGTAGCACGTCATCTTCGTGATGTAGCAATTTTAATGGCCAGTCGTGTATAAACACGGTCTGGGCAAAAATATGGAGACACCGCGAGAAAAGCATGCTTGAACATATATGGAGATGTTAGTCAAGCCTGAAGGTTCTGCTGTTTTATTTGACCACGAACGGCACCTGTTCAATGTCCTCAGTAAGTTGCAAGTGTGAATCGTGGTTAGAACAGTATCGTGAATGCATCTTTTCGAGCTAAGTGAATTCGAACTTGGGCAAATTGTAGGTGATCCTAAGGTGGGCGGTTCCGTAACCAAGGTAGCCGAAGTGTTGGGTGTTTGAAGAGCCACCAAATCGAAGATTTATAGCGCAAATAGGGAAAGCGAAAACACATTCCGGTACGTCACAACGTGTACGGAATTGGGTGCTGGGTGAACAGACGTTCACTGAAGAGGATTCTGAGAAAAAAAATAACAGTATGCCAGCCGCAAAAAGCCACTGCAGGACTGAATATTGCACTCGCAAAGCCCAACAGCACCAAAACAACACGAAGGGAGCTCCAGAAGTAGGGAGCTGCAGGACGAGCTGGAACTCCAAAATCACTCATCAGTGAAGCCAGTGCCCGTAACAGGAAAACGTGGGGACGAAGCCATAAATCCTGGACTGCAGAGCTATGGAGAAAGTCATTTAATTGGATGGTTCTTATTGGACATTGTTTCGAACTTCTGGCCGAGTTTACGTCCAAGACTGTGACATGGTCGGGGTTCTGCGATGATTTGGGCAGCCAGAAGTAAAGCTGTGAGTACCGGGCGTGAGTTGTGCTTCGGTAGCTCAGATGGTAGAGCACTTGCCCGCGAAAGGCAAAGGTCCCGACTTCGAGTCTCGGTCGGGCACACCGTTTTAATCTGCCAGGAAGTTTCATATCAGCGCACACTCCGCTGCAGAGTGAAAAACTCATTCTGGAGCCATGGGTAATCTGCACGCTCGCATTACAGCCAAGGATTATGCGATTGTTTTAGCTGATCGGATCCCTCCTATCGTACAACGTTTATTCCCAAATGGTGATGCTGTGTCCCAAGAAGACAGGGGTCCTGTTCACACGGCTCGCATCGTCCATGATTGGTTTTGTGAGCATAAGAATGAATTGTTGCATATTCCCTGACCACCCGGTCACCAAATCTCAATATAATTGATTCTTTGTGATCTACTTTGGATAGGAGGATGAGAGATCGCTATCCACCCCTATCATCGCTAACCGAACTTGGCACTATTTTGCAGAAAGAATGGTATAAGATTCCCTTGAAAACCGTACTGGACCTGTATTTATCCATTCCAACACGACTGCAAGCTGTTTAGAATGCCAACGGTTTTGCTACATCGCATTAGGCATGCTAATGTGTTGTGTTTTTTTATGTTTCCATATTTTAATGCATCCGCTGTATATGGCAGTAAGAAGTTACTATGCTTGAATGGTGGAAACCACGAAGTTCCTGCCAGCCGCTGTCAGTCAGGAACCGCGCTGCTGCTACAGTCGCAGCTTCGAATCCTGCCTCGGGCATGGATGTGTGTGATGTCCTGAGGTTAGTTTGGTTTAAGTAGTTCTAAGTCTAGGGGACCGATGACCTCAGATGTTAAGTCCCATAGTGCTTCGAGCCATTTGAACCATTTTGAACTAAGTTTCGCTTTCAGAGGTTTAAACTGTAATTCGAATTTAATGACGAACGTGGAAATAAGTAATAACTAATGACATACAGAGAATATAAGAACTTAATTACAAGATTGTACATTTGTAAGGATCATGAACCACACGTACAGCGACTCAGCATCACCAAATTCGACTACAAAAAAATGGTTCAAATGGCTCTGAGCACTATGGGACTTAACATCTGAGGTCATCAGTCCTCTAGGACGTAGAACTACTTAAACCTAACTAACCTAAGGACATCACACACAGCCATGCCCGAGGCAGGACTCGAACCTGCGACCGTAGCAGTCGCGCGGTTCCAGACTGAAGCGCCTAGAACCGCTCGGCAATTCGACTGCACTTCATTATCCTTGTTTTCCTTTTTCATCTTATAGAGTATTTTCAAGACTCTATACATCCCACTCAACTACTTTTTCAAATCCTTTACGCGCCCGGCCTCTGTAGCTGAGTGGTCAGCGCGACAGAATGTCAATCCTAAGGGCCCGGGTTCGATTCCCGACTGGGTCGGAGATTTTCTCCGCTCAGGGACTAGGTGTTGTGTTGTCCTAATCATTATCATTTCATCTCCATCGACGGGCAAGTCACCGAAGTGACGTCAAATCGAAAGACTTGCACCCGGCGAACAGTCTACCAGATGGGAGGCCCTAGTCACAGCCGCCAGGGTAACTCAGTGTGTTCGGTCAGAGGGCAAGCAGCCCTATGTAATAAAAAAAAAACTGAGTAAAGGAATCAACGATCAACTTGAACGGAGTCTTGTGACGCCCGTCCAGACCAAAACGCAATGAACGAAAAAAAAAAAGATGTCACACACCATTTATTATTTAACTCCTTTACGTGGCTGGCAGATTTACGGTCTCAACGGCAAAAATCAAAGTTTTTATTTGTTCTCCCTGAAGTTCAATTGGCATTCCAAATTTCTGCTTGTTTCTTTTACCGTTTGCCCAATGTACGCATTGAATGACATCGGGATGGACCGCAAACACGCCTCAACTACTGCTTCCCTCCCCTAATATGCCTTTCGCCTTTTATAAAAGTAGTCTGGGTTTCGTACAAGTTGTAGTTACCTCTTCGTTCCCTGTACTTTGTTCCCGCTACCTTCATGCTGTATTCTAGTGTTCACAAATTTTATAAACGTAGATTTGGCTTTCCTAAGATTAGTTGTGTGGTCAATATTGCTTCGCATGTACCTCGATCTCTCCGGAACTCAAACTGACCTTCCGGGGAACAGCTTCTACGAGTCTTTACAATCTTTCGTAAATATATGGCGTCAGTTGTTTTCTTAACCATGACTTATTAATTGGTCGTTCAGTAATATTCACACACGCCAGCACCTGTCTCTTTAAAATTGGAATTATTACATTCTTTTTGACGTCTGATGGTACTCGTATGTAGCCTTTCTAGTATATGTTGAACACTAGGTGGAATAGTTTTGTCGTGTCTGGCTCTCCCAAGGATCTTGATGATTATGGATGGAAAAAATTGTAGAGGCCAGATTAACGAATCTACGCACAAGCCGATGGAGAAACAGGGTTATTGATGGGCCATCGCATCAAAGAAAAACCAATCTCGAATATCTCGATTCGGCTAAAATTTCTGCTGTTGGCGCCTAATGTCATGGTCAACAGCCTGCTGCTAACAGAAATCGCCGTCAGTTATGGACCCTATTGTGGGTAGAGTAGAGCACCTCTCACTTCCGTATTGGACAACTACGAAATGTGAGCTTCTATGCCATTGAGGACTATTCACATCCTTACCGTGGGCGTAGACGCCACCACTCTATATTCTAAACGCACCACGTGGAGCAAAAGCCTTTGACTGTGATCAGAAGTTACTCATTCAAGTCCCACAGCGTTTTTCATCCAGCCCTTCACTCATTGAAGCTTGCAGAAAAATTGTACTACAGTGATCCAGGCGTCGGATTGGGTTAAAAAATGAGAGTACTTGCCCTTTACTAATGCCACCGTAATACACACATAAAAAGGTTTTGCATCACCTCGGTTCCGTGAGTTCCGGAACCTGTACAGAAAATTGGGATAGAGATCAACATAAACATCATTTCCGCCTTTTTTATTGCTCATGAAAACCACACATTGCATGTTGTACCACCATACAGCGAGACCTTCAAAGGTGGTGGTCCAGATTGCAGTATACATAAGCACCTCTAAAACCCCGTAGCACGTCCTCTTGTATTATGCATGCCTGTATTCTTCGTGGCATAACTATCCACAAGTTCTTCAAGGCACTGTTGGTCCAGATTGTCCCAATCCTCAACGGTGATTCAGCATAGATGTCTCACCCTCAGAGTGTTTGATGGGTCGCGTCGTCCATAAACAGCCCTTTTCAATCTACTCTAGGCATGTTCGATAGGGTTCATGTCTGTAGAACATGCTGGCGACTCTAGTCGAGCGATGTCGTTATCCTGAAGGAAGTCATTATCAAGATGTGCACGAGGGGGGCGCGAATTGTCGTCCATGAAGAATGCCTCGCCAATATGCTGCCGATATGGTTGCACTCTCGATCGGAGGCATTCACGTATCGTATAGCCGTTACGGCGCCTTCCATGACCACCAACGGTGTACTTCGGCCACACATAATGCCACCCCATAGACAGCAGGGAACCTCCACCTTGCTGCATGCAATGGACAGTGTGTCTAAGGCGTTCAGACTGACCGGGCTGCCTCCAAACATGGCTCCGACGATTGTCCGGTTGAAGGCATGCGACACTCATCGGTGAAGAGAACGTCATGCCAATCCTGAGCGGTCCATTCGGCATGTTTTTGGACCCATCTGTACGGCGCTGCATGGTGTCGTGTTTGCAAAGATGGGTCTCGCCATGGACGTCGGGTGTGGAGCGGCGTCTCATGCAGCCTATTGCGCACAGTTTGAGTCGTAACACGACGTCCTGTGGGTGCACGAAAAACATTATTCAACATGGCGGCGTTGCTGTCAGGGTTCCTCCTAGCCGTAATCCGTAGGCAGCGGTCATCCACTGCAGCAGTAGCCCTTGGGTGGCCTGAGTGAGGCATGTCATCGACAGTTCCTGTCTCTCTGTATCTCCTCCATGTCCGAACAACATCGCTTCGGTTCACTCCGAGACGTCTGGACACTTTCCTCGTTGAGAGTCCTTCCTGGCACAAGGTAAAAATGTGGACGCGATCGAACCGCGGTATTGACCGTCTAGGCATGGTTGAACTACAGACAACACGAGCTGTGTACCTTCTTCCTGGTGGGATGACTGAAACTGATTGGCTGTCGGACCCCCTCCGTCCCACAGGTGTTGCTCATGCATGGTTGTTTACATCTTTGGGCGGGTTTAGTGACATCTCTGAACAGTCAAAGGGACTGTGTCTGTGATACAATATCCGCAGTCAACGTCTATCTTCAGGAGTTCTGGGAACCAGGGTGACGCAAAACTTTCTTTGATGTGTGTACATACAAAGAGAGAACTCCCCAAGTTCTTCAGATTCAATTTATCTAACGAAGCATATCA
This sequence comes from Schistocerca nitens, assembly GCF_023898315.1. Taxonomy (NCBI): domain Eukaryota; kingdom Metazoa; phylum Arthropoda; class Insecta; order Orthoptera; family Acrididae; genus Schistocerca; species Schistocerca nitens. The sequence continues at coordinate 372,728,447 of NC_064614.1, read as the reverse complement.
ATTTTCCTTCGCATTATCATGTCCCATTTTGGGATTCATTACGAAAGCGTTCTAATGTCAAAATGTTGATTGAGAAGATCTAACTTGAGGTAGATATTTTTGAGAATTTACGCCGGTGCGCAGAATTGTATGGAAGTGGATCATGGACTGTTGGGAAAACCGTGAGAAAAGAATCGAGACGCTGAAAATTAAGAATACTGATAAGATAATGAATGAGGAAATTTTCCATAAAATCAGTGAGGAATGGAATATATGGAAAAGACTAGCAAGAAGAAGGGACAGGACGATACACCATTTGTTAAGAAAGTCAGGTAATTAATTCTTTGGTTCTAGATGGATTCGTAGAGTGCTCTAATTGTAGGAGAAGACAGAGATTAAAATATATCCAACAAATAAATTAGGAAATAGAGTGTAAATGCTGTATGAAAAGCTACGGATTTTGCTGGAAAATTTTTGACGCCTTTTACGTGTAAGTTGTTGGACTTCACTTGAATCTTCCAGAGTACTCTCTATCTCGCAAGTACAGTGAGCACAGCACCGCAGAGTGATTAGCAGAACTGAAATTTCATGAACACCGTCTAATAATGAACGCCAGATAAAAAAAAGCAGAAACTAAATGAAGACACTCTGCGATTAATTACTTTCGTGATATAAACTGTTACGAACTTCAAGAAATGGAATTAATATTATCTTTGCGCATTCTTTCTATTATCATTTTGCTGTAAAACTGCCTTTCTCTTGGCAGAACATAGCATTCGCTTCAGTAACGTTCTCACATGTTTACTTTCATTGATTTCTAGTGATCTGAATGCCAGGCGTATTGTCCACCGCTGCTAGTCGCGAAACACTCCCATAGAGAATGTAATTAAGCTTCTTAATTTGTGCACTCCCCATTGTCAGAACTTTAGTGCCTGTAAGAAGACAGCGCTGTGCAAAACGTCGTCTGCCGATGACTTTGATCGTACAGCAGTAAAATGAATATCTTTGAAAGACTGGAGGGCGAGATCAGGCTGGGAAAGCGTGGCGCCGTACTAGATTTATGCTGCTTTATCCACTACTGTTAACCCTTGAGACTTCTCCAAACGTCTGATTATTAACCTCTCTCAGTGTCTTAAACGATTGGAATAAATCTAAATGGTTGTTCTCAGGTAATAACTGAAAACTCGACTCATCCATGAGATCAAATTATGTCCGCAGCTCTATATGTGCGAGCTACACAACTCCGAGAAACCCTGTGTGTGTGAAAAATACCAATTTATACTGTGATTCGTAACCCTTATTAAGTTGTCTGTCCCCCTCAGGTACCGGTTACACTCGTTCACAGTTCGACTTTTGAACTGTTTCATTCGACTTCTGATTTCAGGCAGCTTAAATTTATCTTGTGTGTCATAATTTCCTCAACCTGAGCTTCTACCATATCTCTGGAGTGATTTTCCCACACGAGATAAGGATCCGAGAGGCTTCCTTTTGTAGGACGCCCGTACTTATCAGAATATTTTCTCTTTGTCTACTGCCTTATCGTTTATTTTTCACGCTCTCTCATCGAAAACCAGTTTCTTCTAGATACGGAATTTTTCTCTACTTAACAGTCAGAATTGCATAACACATTACATTTCAATCCAGATTCTGTTGTAGAATCATTGTGGTATTCTGGTGTAGACCACTCATTTTTGAAGGGGGAGGGAGTAGTATAAATTAGATGACAGGCTGCCGACTGACAATTTTCGCAGCTAAAAAATAACTGCTCAGTTGTTGAGTAGCGGCTATACAAGAAACTGGAATAATCACAACACTGGTGCAATGTAACTATCGATTCTAGTTGCAGCTATAGCTATGTTTCTGATTGTAGCGTTTTGTGTGCTTCTATTTACTCCGAATACCACCTTGCTTTTGCAAGGTCCTTGAGGCATATTTTGCAGCCAGACAAAATTGCTTCCAAGAACTTGATACCCACAAGTAGTAATCACTTTTGTGGGGAGATGAAAAAGAATCACATGGATATTATGTGACGCGTACAATTGATGTGGAAGAACTTGTTTTTGTATTCTTCGGTTGTGTGAGCAGTTGCTTTGGATACAACGATACATAATTGTAATGGACCATAACAGATAGTCACGTACCGACCGGCTCTTGACTCGCTCTATCTGTAAGACAATTATTAATTTCCAATATTAGCGATCCTAAGGTTTCGCGTTTGGAACCTCTGTCAGTCCTAGGATTTTTATCTGTCGCTTTTCGCGTCTTTCACCTCTGGCAATGCTTGTTGGTGTGAAAACTGCCGAGCCCCACAGTGGCTCACAATTCACGTTATAATGTAGGTTCCCTGGTTGGGTAAGTAAGTTCGAAGGTCAGAGGAAGCCCAGAGCATACGACCGTGTCTAGTAAAGCAATGTGGATTGATGACGCCGTTACCTTTTTACTCATGACTACTATGTTTCTAATTTTGTTTTACTAATAGGCATGGTCAACAGATCCATTTTATATGATAGGTTTCTAACACTTATAAGTCACATGTTTTGAGTTTGCTCTGGAGCCACAAAGGTAATGCTTGAATCCTGGCGACGGAAAGGCTGTTAAATATTTTTAAATAAAATAAATGTTATTAACATTATATATCTTTGATCTTCGTGTCTACACATTAGCAGCCCTCTGCCGCTAGAGGGCTCCGAATTGTAACGTATAACGTGGAGGTTTGTAACGTAACTAAGTTGGTGAGTGATAAACAGCGCGCTGTAACCGAGTTTCGAAGTCGAAGAGTCTATCCACACACTGAGCAGCCTCTGCTTCAGCATGACAAATCCAGATCACGAACGAGCGCTGCGTCATCTGCAACCATCCTACGCCTTGGGTTCACTGTCACTCATCATCCCCTATAGTCCCGACTTGGCCCTATCCGATTTTCATCTGTTTCCAAAACTTAAAGAATGCCTTCGAGGACTTCACTTTTGTTAGTGATGACCGGTGCAAGTAGAGGTGGGGTTCTGGCTCCGTCAACAGAGTCAAACATTTTAAATCGACGGAATCAACAAGCTGGTCTCTCGTTGGGGGGAAGAATATGTAGACATGAAGAGAAAACATGTAGAATGTTAATAACGTTTGCTTTATTTAAAGATCTGTAAGAGTTTTCACATAAAAAATTCGGAGACGTTACCTTTCAGCCCGCCCTCGTATTTTACTCAACGACTGTCGTGGAACATGGACAATGGTACCTTGACTGATTTGTAGGATGCTTATCTAATGCCTTCCAGGGGCAACAAATATTTTATTTCCAGTAATTCCCGTGATTATTAATCGAATTTAAAAATTAGAAATGCTGTCACAATCTACTAGGTAAGAGGTATAATCTTATGCTAAAAGCTTAAAACACTAACTCAAAACTGTGTGTTCGTCTCGAGTCGATGCAACTGACGATGCGCAAATGCCCAGACTTCATTCATCCGATATTTGAGAATATAACTTGCAACGAACTCTACATACACTCCTGGAAATGGAAAAAAGAACACATTGACACCGGTGTGTCAGACCCACCATACTTGCTCCGGACACTGCGAGAGGGCTGTACAAGCAATGATCACACGCACGGCACAGCGGACACACCAGGACCCGCGGTGTTGGCCGTCGAATGGCGCTAGCTGCGCAGCATTTGTGCACCGCCGCCGTCAGTGTCAGCCAGTTTGCCGTGGCATACGGAGCTCCATCGCAGTCTTTAACACTGGCAGCATGCCGCGACAGCGTGGACGTGAACCGTATGTGCAGTTGACGGACTTTGAGCGAGGGCGTATAGTGGGCATGCGGGAGGCCGGGTGGACGTACCGCCCAATTGCTCAACACGTGGGGCGTGAGGTCTCCACAGTACATCGATGTTGTCGCCAGTGGTCGGCGGAAGGTGCACGTGCCCGTCGACCTGGGACCGGACCGCAGCGACGCACGGATGCACGCCAAGACCGTAGGATCCTACGCAGTGCCGTAGGGGACCGCACCGCCACTTCCCAGCAAATTAGGGACACTGTTGCTCCTGGGGTATCGGCGAGGACCATTCGCAACCGTCTCCATGAAGCTGGGCTACGGTCCCGCACACCGTTAGGCCGTCTTCCGCTCACGCCCCAACATCGTGCAGCCCGCCTCCAGTGGTGTCGCGACAGGCGTGAATGGAGGGACGAATGGAGACGTGTCGTCTTCAGCGATGAGAGTCGCTTCTGCCTTGGTGCCAATGATGGTCGTATGCGTGTTTGGCGCCGTGCAGGTGAGCGCCACAATCAGGACTGCACACGACCGAGGTACACAGGGCCAACACCCGGCATCATGGTGTGGGGAGCGATCTCCTACACTGGCCGTACACCACTGGTGATCGTCGAGGGGACACTGAATAGTGCACGGTACATCCAAACCGTCATCGAACCCATCGTTCTACCATTCCTAGACCGGCAAGGGAACTTGCTGTTCCAACAGGACAATGCACGTCCGCATGTATCCCGTGCCACCCAACGTGCTCTAGAAGGTGTAAGTCAACTACCCTGGCCAGCAAGATCTCCGGATCTGTCCCCCATTGAGCATGTTTGGGACTGGATGAAGCGTCGTCTCACGCGGTCTGCACGCCCAGCACGAACGCTGGTCCAACTGAGGCGCCAGGTGGAAATGGCATTGCAAGCCGTTCCACAGGACTACATCCAGCATCTCTACGATCGTCTCCATGGGAGAATAGCAGCCTGCATTGCTGCGAAAGGTGGATATACACTGTACTAGTGCCGACATTGTGCATGCTCTGTTGCCTGTGTCTATGTGCCTGTGGTTCTGTCAGTGTGATCATGTGATGTATCTGACCCCAGGAATGTGTCAATAAAGTTTCCCCTTCCTGGGACAATGAATTCACGGTGTTCTTATTTCAATTTCCAGGAGTGTACATTTGCAACCTTTACAAAACTTTTTCTCTTTGAAACCCATTCAAAATAATGAAAGGAAGAAAGTTTATTGCTTAATACCTTTCCGCTGTTGATGCTGTAAAACAGCAGCATCAGCCATGATGTTTCAATTTATTATTTCGTTACTACTAACTCTATTCGCGAAGCAGCACCGAGATGCAATATGAAGTCACAAACGTTTAGATGAGTGAAAAACTGGCGTTTGCTTAAAATGGCGCGCATTTAAACTTTGTAAGTAGGCTGTTTAGGTTTTTATGTTGGTAATGCCACGTAGCGCTCTGTATGAAAATCACTGACTGTGCTGTGTGCAGTCTGTGGCTGGTTGGCATTGTTGGAATATTCGCTATTGTGGTGTTGGGCAGCTGGATGTGAACAGCGCGTATCTTTGTGCAGTTGGAGGTGAGTCGCCAGCAGTTGTGGATGTGGGGAGAGAGATGGCACAGTTTTGAGAGCGGACGATCTGAACGTGTGTCCGTCAGAAAAAGGAAATTTGTAAGACTGGATGTCATGAACTGATATATATATATATATATATATATATATATATATATATATATATATAATGACTTTTGAACACTATTAAGGTAAATAGATTGTTTGTTCTCTATCAAAATATTTCATTTACTAACTATGACTATCAGTAGTTAGTGCCTTCAGTAGATAGAATCTTTTATTTAGCTGGCAGTATTGGTGCTCGCTGTATTGCAGTAGTTCGAGTATCGAAGATTTTTGTGAGGTAAGCGAATCATGAAAGGTATAGGTTATTGTTAGGGCCATTTTTTTGTAGGGATTATTGAAAGTCAGATTGCGTTGCGCTAAAAACATTGTGTGTCAGTTTAGTGATGATCAGAATAAGTAAAAAGAGAAATGTCTGAGTACGTTCAGTTTAGCTCAGCTGTTTGAAAATCAAATAACGAAGAAGTTTACCAGCACAGTAATTCATAATTTTTTTGAGGGGACGTTACAACTTCATCGACAAGGATGACGTTTTAATTTATTACTTCTTCACTATTAACTCTGTTGTAAACACAGTTTCCTTATCGTATCTAAATATATCACTGAACGCACTTACAAACTTATATATTTGTTAAGACACACAGTTGAGGAGACATGACGTTATAAGCTTTCAGGTGCGTGAAAAACAGGTTTTTACCGTAAATGGCGTGCAGGAAAACTTAAATATGAGGACTGTTTTTTAAATTTATTACTTCTTTGCTACTAATTCTATTCGCAACACCCTTTGTTTACTGCGTCGACATTCACCACCGAATACGCCGGAAAAGTTGTGTCATTGTACGACTCATAGTTCAGTAGATATGAAGTCATAAACGTTGTCACGCGTGCTAAACTAGCTGTTGTTTAAAATGCAGCGCAAATTATCCAGTTTATATTCGTCCATTGATTCATAATGAGTGCACTTAGCGGCTTCTAACGAACTTGAAACATAGCTTCAGACCTAAAATTTTTCTCGTCTACTTGCTTAAAACCAATTTTAACGCATTAATTCGTTTGTAATGAGACGTTTGAAGCTTTTTTACGCATGGAAGTTCGATTCTTTAAAGAAAGAGAGGTTTACAAGTTAAGTCTATAAAGGAGGAAGATATCCTATAGTCTTGTCTGTGCTGGGTGTCTTGTAGTTACTGCCTATCATCTCATACAAATTATTCTGGGGGCTGTGACAAGTGCTGATAGATTGAGGTGGACAACTTCGGGGTTCATAGGACGTTCCAGACTCATAACGTTGAAGGCTAGAGATCTCAGGTGATTGTTTCCTGCTGGCTCATAGTCTCATGCACAATAAGTAGCACGAAAACTATACGAAACGAGAGAAGCGAATTGTGAAGCACACCAAAATATATGGGGTCAACCCTGCCACAGAATAGCGTCGCACTACACGTTTCGCGGTCGGGGCCACGTTTACACATGCCGAGGCTTGCTTCACCATACTGTTGCGCCAGGCTGTCGTGTAGTGTAAATGCACCTTTAGACTTTGATTTGCTTCTTGGTGCATATAATACGTATCATTTACTTTTTTATTTAGTTTCATTATCGTTAATCGATTTCAATTTCCAACTGTTTGGCTTCACTCGAACAGTACTGCTCCTAAATGAGCGAAGGAGAGGATTACTTTGCGGACCCTAGTGCTGATTAAGGCGAAACCATTAAGCTCTGAGAACTTACAGATACTGCGATACTTTAAACTTATGCTGTAAAAGCGTTCTCTCATTGAGACACTTGAAAGACATTCTAGTTCTCTCAAGCAGAATTTCACGTTGATCCTTTTTGCTGGAAATTCCAAACGTCAGGCTCTCGAAAGCTTGTGCCTGCTACCTCTGGCTGGAAGACGAATACCGGGAGAAGTGACAATTATTTTAGTTCTAGTGCCTATTTGTCAATGCTTAGGCAACGTTCCCGCAGTAAATTAAGGTCGATACGTGAGAATCATCACGTTTATCTCTATCGTAACACGTGTGCACGACCAATCAGACTGGCTGACGTACAGTTACGATAGTGTCAGTGACCTGATCAGCGCTCAGTTTTCTGCAGTATCAGAAGATTCGCGACTGATGTTTTTGTTGGCGTATGCATGCAATGAAGTGTGTTGATTTTTTGTGGGGTTATGAATACCTTACACTGGTGGTAATGGCGTTATTTCCATGTTGAGCTGTATTTAATAATCGTTCGACAACATGTGTTGATTTGATCCTGATTTCAACAGCGCTGGCTCTCTAGTTTTCGTGAAATATAAGTGCTATAAACACATAATCCAGTGTAATATCAATACCCAGATGAGTTATCACGTGTCTAGTATCTGTTCTGATGCTTGCGAGTCAGTATGAATAGGTAGGAACTGTAGCTGAAGTGGATGTTTGCAAGCGCCATCTGCACTGTGCACATAAGCTTAATAAATGTGTGTAGTGATGGTAGTGTTACTGTGATAAGTTGGTAGTAGGATGTAAGATATTCTGTTATTCGTATCTAAATGATTATTTTCTGATGGAATTCTCATTTTCAATGTTGTCATTAGTTTTAGTTTTTTTAAGTTATAGTTTTATGCCAGGTATTATTTGTAAATGTCAGGCATCAAGTTTGTGACTATCTTTTTCCAAACTCTTGCCGCAGGTAAGACAGCTGGTAGGATATTTTGTTTGTGAGAATGATGTTAATGAGAAAACCATTGACCATCAGGAATGAAAGTTAAAATGGCAGATTTCCGGGGCTCTGAAAGTCATGGTCATGTTACTTGGGATACAACGCGGCTACACCAAAGTCTGTTGCTTCCTATGCCTCTCGGATAGGCGCGGCAAAGCACTTCATTATAAAAAGAAAGATTGGCCTAAGCGTCAGTTGCTTGAAGCAGGAGCTCACAATGTTATGCACGAGGCACAACTCGAATCCAAGAGCATAATTATCCCTGCTCTTCATATAAAATTGGGCCTAATGGAAAACTTCGTTAAGGCTAAGGAAAAAACTGCGGAAGCATTTGTTTGCACGAGAAATTTCCAAGTCTTAGCAAGGCGAAAATAAAAGAGGGGATTTTAGTAGGCCCCAAGATACTGTACAGAGATGAGCATCCCAACACCATCCTGGCAGGTCATGAAAAGTTACCTTGGGATGCCTTTGTTCAAGTGTTAACAAACTTTCTAGGAAATAAGACGGAAGAAAACTAGAAGGATCTTATGATAAATCTTTTGCACTGCTACAATAGACTGCGGTGCGACATTACATTAAAGTTACATTTCCTAGATCCCCACTTGGACTTCTTTCCTCACAACTGTGGTGCTGTAACCGATAGGCACGGAGAACGCTTCCACCAGAAAATTTCGGAAATGCAAATGAGATACCAGTGAAAGTGGAGTGCATCAGTGTTATCCGATCACTGCTGGACAGTAATCAGGGAATTACCAGCAGAAAACTACAAACGCCACGCATATTGGTTACACCTTCGGTGATCTTCCTCCGAGGGGTAACACCAAGGTAAAGACAACCATAAGCTTATAGAAGCAGTAACGTAAAGTTATCAAAACGGGAGCTATCTGTATTTTCATCAATATTTGCGTTACCAGCACACACGAAAACGTAATGATTAGATGTTTTCATGCCAGTTACAGAGAAAATAAAATTCATCTGCAGTTTTTGAAAGCTTTTCGAATGCATCCATCATTTTTATTGTTCAAGAAATTGTCGTGTAGGCAGGTCTAGAGTATAGCAATCTACAATATTTTGTTGGTAACACTGTGATCCGTGAAGATTTCCTAAATGAATGCCAATAATTTGTTCTTGCATGTCACACCAGATAACTGAGATAATCCAAGATTGTGGTCTTTAGTGGGAAAATGGCCCAAAAATGACTCCGCCTGCGCCGGGCTGCTGGAGAGAGTAAGGTGGGAGCTAAGATTCTGAGCGGTGGTGTGTGAAACGGTTTCCTCGGCCACTCATAAGAAAACCACGTGATTTCAATGCTGGACTTCGTGGTTCTGATCTCTATTGCAGAGGCTTCAAAAGAAGGGTTGAAATGTTGGTAAGAGGGGCTGTGAAGACGTTCCCATCATGCGACAAGTTCACAGTAGTGTTGGGCAGAATTGTGGTGAAATTTACTACCAATATAACATCATTAACCCACTTTACAGCTCACATGAACTTCCAAGTCCTGGCCTTTTTCGCTTGTGTCGACATCTTGCTGTCTGCAGTGTCTTCGAGCCCGAGAGTGAGGTCACAATGTGCCATGCTTTTCCAGCATTACAGAGGAAGGTCTTAGGCACCTTTGAGCCAAATTTAAAACTTATGCGTCGCAATGGGAGACAACAGGGCTGCGAAAAATGATGTTTTAATTCTGTTGCAAAGGCTAGTTTTATTTGCACAACCAGTTTCGACTCAATTACGAGTCCTTTCCATGTGTTCGAAGAGTTTATGTTGAAGTAGCCTCGCTCAGTTGATAATATCACAGATCCTCCACAAACATTTATTTTGCTGTCCTTGGCATAAATACTTTTACAACTGCAATTATTTCAAATCTGTATTACTGAATGACTACAATGCTAACCCGTCGCAAGTTAAAGGTTGCCTATCTGACGGCTTCCAGAGTAAACAAAAATTCTGTTTCCAGTGTTTCATGTAATTACTGACCTAATGTAAATTTTAAAATGGTGTCATAATCCACTCATTAAAAACCCTATGTCAGGGCTTTACGATTCATATATTAAACTCAGAAACTGTGTGTATGTCTTGAGTCAGTGTAATTTATGGCACGCAATTTACCCAGACAGTATTCATCCAGTAGGCAATGGCCTTGCCGCAGTGGATACACCGGTTCCCGTGAAATCACCGAAGTTAGGCGCTGTTGGGCGTGGCCGGCACTTGGATAGGTGACCATCCAGCTGCCATGCGCTGTTGCCATTTTTCGGGGTGCACTCAGCCTCGTGATGCCAATTGAGGAACTACTCGACCGAATAGAAGCGTCTTCCGTCAAGAATACCATCATAACCACCGGGAGAGCGGTGTGCTGACCCCACGCCCCTCCTATACACATCCTCCTGTGAGGATGACACGGCGGTCGGATGGTCCCGGTAGGCCACTCGTGGCCTGAAGACGGAGTATTCATCCAGTGTTTGAAAATGAGAGCACTTACCGACCTCCAACAAACTGTACACGTAATTTCAAACCCTTTCAAAACTTTTTCTCGCTGATATCCCTACAAAACGATGAAAGGGAAAAGCTTATCACTTATTACATTTTTGCTTTTCATGCTGTAGAACTTCAGGGTGAGACATGACGTTTTAATTTGTTACTTCTTTACCGTTAACTCTATTCACAACATATTATGCAGACAGTATCCACTTACACCACTGGACATACTTCCAAAATTATGTCATTTTACGGAACATACTTCAGGAGGTATTACATCATTAATACTGAGATGCGTGAAAATCTGGCTTTTCTTAAAACGGAGCACAAATTACCCAGACTATACTCATCCAGTGTTTGACATAACACTGAAGATACCTATGGGTGAGTAATGCAAAACTGATACAACGAACATAACCTAGGTTTTGAGTCCTCAACCATAAATTTTTTACATGCTTGATGTCAAATATTTAACACGTTAACTCATTTGTAAAGTAATCAGACATTTTAAGCTGTTTTATGCAAAGGAGTTCAGTTCTTTGAAGAACTGCGGGTGGTTAACTAGCCGAGTGTCAATCGATAGCGTGGAAAAAAGTACAATAAGTTTGCATGTGAAGCGCTTGATTTAGGTAAGCATGCGATAAGGTTACACTGACGCATTTAAAAGAAGAACACTTAATACTAAAATTCCCAGAATTTAAATCATGCTATTCGTCACCATCTACTACCATATAAACAGTTTTCTTTATGTTTGTTTGTAACTTCAACTGCCATTTCCTCACATGTACGTACAGTTTTAGCAGTTATTACACAAATAACGAACTGAATAATAACTAAGAAGAGGTACTGAATCCGGAAAAATAGAAATTTATTGCATTATATGACTAAAAGAAGGTATCTATTGTGGGTTGCACTCTGTGGCATCAAGGAATCGTCAGTTTGCTAATGGAGGGAAGTTTGTGTGGGTGCGTGGGTAGGGAGGGGGGGGGCAGGGGAGGGGGGATAATAGATTGAGACCTAGGCTGGAATCCAGCAAGGAGCTTCAAATGAACGTAGGCTACAGTAGTGACGCAGAGGTGAAGAGGATAGACTAGCGCAAAGAAATGCGACAAATCAGTCTTCCGCTGAAGACCACAATAGAACACATAGTTTATCAACTCCCATTTCCGTTCGTATGGCGCTGTATTAACCTCTCGATGTCTTTAATACTTCTTCCAGATAAATTTTAACCATCAGAGGACCCACTGGCCAACCTTTACCGAAGCCCTTTGTAAATTTGGAATTCCTCTGATAATACATTACCCACTTGCACTGCGCTGGCGCTTTAGGTGCATTATTGTACGATATTAAGGTACCAATATTCCTCATGCTCAGCCACAACTTATTCAATGACGTGTCATATAATCTTTCTAAGGCTACGAATGTTAAATGGATTGTTAGTTCACTTTCAATACATGTTTCTGTTAGTTGGTCCAGTAAGTAAATACCATTTACACATGACTGACGGGACATGAACCCATTTAAAAGAATCAGAATACCAAAACGGGTTGAGAACGATAAGTTTAACAACTGGAATAAAAAGTTCTCCGTTAACTTGCCGCTTCAAATTCTGATAAAATCATAAGCTTTCGATGACTATCTGCATCATCGTCTTCAATCGCCAAATGGATCATGAAACTGTCGAGGTTCCAGCTTTTACACCCAGATATCGGCAACTGATTGTCTAAATCACGCCATGATAGTACCAGGGAGATAGCGCATATTGAGGTGGCGCCCACTGACTCTGGACATTAAAGTGGGAACCTCGCCAGCTTCATGACAACCAGAACTTTCCCTTGACGTAAATGATGCAGGCAGTCTTCGAAAACTTGTGATTTCATCCAAATTGGAGGTGGCAAATTAACCGAGACTTTTTTTTATCCAAGGACTCCATCGAGAAAGACTTTTTAGGCATCACAAGTCACAGTCTGTGACATCTTTTAAAAGTGATTTCTGTTCATGAAAATCTTGTTTTCAGTGTGGTGGTTTCCTGGACTTTTACCGCTTGTAGCATGGCATTATTTAAACTAAAACTCGTATTCTGCTTCCGACAATCTTTAGCCGCTTTGCCTATTCATCAAACGGAGCTGAGTATCCCAGAATGTCAGTATCTGCCTCCAAGGCGCTTTGTAAAAATAGGGTAGTAAAATCGACGATCTGCGGAGCCAACCATCATCTCGAGAGAAACTGCGAATGTGTGTCTGTAGTGTTCTCCGCTACAGGACGCTACATATGTTAGGACAAAATTGGAATAGAACTGCACTTACGCTCTCATCTTGGCATACAGAGGGCGCAATCGGTATATACTCAAACAGGAAGAGGAGCCACCATCCCGAAAGAAAATGCGAATGTGTATCTGAAGTGTTCTCCCGTACAGGGCACTAAGTGGATCAGAACAAAATTGGAACAGAAGAGCATTGAAGCTCTCATCTGTGAATGCAGCTGGTGCAATAAGAATACATTCAGCGAGGAAGAGGTTCCACCATTCCGATAGAAACTGCAAATGTGTGTCTCTTGTGTTCTCCGCTACAGTGCGCTAGGCTGATCAGAACAAAAGTAGAACAGAAATACACTGACGGTCTCGTCTTGGTATACAACAGATGCAATCAGAATATGCTCAAGGAGGAAGAGAATAGTACAGTTTTCTTACTGATGGGCTACTTCGCATGTTCCTAAATGAGAACAGGAACTTCAGTACACACATCTCATGTCTGCTCAGAAGAGGTGCTCTGATGCTGAGGATCTTCAAAACAGCTTCCGAATGTCAGTCTACCTTCAGATTGTGTACAACCTCCTCGTGAAGTCAACCTAAGCATTCACATATCTTTTTGAGAAACTGTGAGGCCACATAAACTGCAATAGATCAGACTTGTGTAAGCTCTTCGATGAAGACCTTAGATTCTTAGTGTAATATACAAAACATCAACAGAAGCTCTGCTAGTGGTCTGCATTCAATAGGTCGGCGAATAAGCATACTGACTTCGCTAAGGAGGGCTATAGCCTATAATATAGAAGAGACAACAGGAAGTACGAAAGGAATAAGGAATTAAACAAATCGTCGTACGTCGGCTTAGACAGAGATGTGAGTGAACGGTGAATAGCAGCAGATTTGGGTAACTTTCGCAACTGGAAGGGACAAATGCCACCAGATGACTAGAAACGAAATAAAAAATTGAAGAAGTTGAAACTAGGAATGATACCTTTCACAACGAGTCACGCGCGTATCACACACAACCGCGCAAATTTAAACTAAAGCAGAACGCGTCGGTATGGTGCTATAAGCATGCCTGGACACGCAACGTACGAGTAAAAATGTTGCGAATGGGAAACCAGTGACAAATACAAGGAAGTGCTGGGTCTTCACACCATAGGCACACGCAGGAGGGGGATGTCGGAGAGGAGCAAGAATGGGCACTTGCCCCTTCCTGTAATCTGCATACAAGCTTTTTATTTATTACAGTTCTTCGTGAATTTTTAGCGATGTTTGTTTGTTACTCTACTACACCACAGGTTGCAGAAAAGTTTCTTCTCTCCATGAATTGAGACCTTAAGCTCCGCTGAACTCATCCAGTGACACGTGTAGCCTACGAATTCTGGAGTTTCTTTGTCATGGCTGTACAATAAGGTGACAAACTTCAGACGATGATTGCATTGGTTCAGCTGTTGAGATCAGTTCCGGTGGCCAATGGGATTTTGGGACATTTCCTGCGTTCATCTAGTAGTATACTGGCCCTAGACTGCACTTTAGCTGACCAGCCCAAAAAACAAACCTTTCATAAGACATTTTATTCAACTTTAGCTACGCCAGTCAACCTTAAAAGTATAGGTATGAAAGCAACGGAATAAATATATTAACGTGGTGAGTTGTAAAGTTTTGTATGCAAACAAAGTGCTGTAGATGCCATCAGAGTTGAATAAGCGTAGTACAAAGTTTATTCCCTCTTTCTCCACTTCGAAGAGAATTAATTTCCCATTTTTATCCGTTACTAGCTGACAAACCCATCACTGCTCGGGTATTGATTTTGGCAGTTTTGTATTAGAAACGATAACGAAAAATGAACAGTATTTGTTGTCAAGTACCGAAAAAGTTTCATTACATGCATTTGTGAAAAGACCTCTGAAACTGTGAAACAGTCGTACAAAGAGATATGCATAATGTACAAATGTATAAGCATTGTATCCAAATCAAGAAACATGATCCCAGACAGTTACTGTATGCTGGGAGCAGGTGCTTTGCGTGCCTACAAAGCGATCTTGTAAACGCCTCTATGGCAACGCCTCTTCACAGTCCTATAGCAACGCCACATAGGTGGCGTTGCCTATAGACGGCTGGCTGTCTTCCTCGCCTACAGCCGTTTGCGTTTCGCAGTTGAAAGCTGTCAAATCGCTGTCAGATATCAAGGATTTCCTTAACTTGACTCGACTATAGGATTGTCTTAATAGCAAAGAATAAAAGTATAAAACTTCATGCATGATGCGACATTTCTCACGTATCTCAGTGTTTACGGCGTCAATCTCTTGAACTATGTGTCGTATAATGACGTATTTGTATAGGTACATTCAGCGGCATGTTTGGATACTGTTTGCAAAATATGTTGCAAATAGAGTTGGTAGAAAAGACGTAATAAGTTAAAAGTTATGCACAGTGCGGAAGTTTTTCATGCATCTAATTGCTTATGACGGCGTATCTCCTGAACTTACCCCCTTGCCTGACCGTAAGGGACACGTTTAGCAAGCTTGGTTGAAATTGGACCAGTGGTTTAGGTGATGTGGAACACAACACACACACACATTTTGATAATATGTATAGATTTTTGTTGCTATCCAACAAAATTTGTTCAATCCTTTTCACCTTTTTTCATGTTTCTGAATTTTAATAAAAGTTTAATGAATACTTTGTAGGTTTATTTCATAACTCAGTTGTCACCCTGAATGTAACCGTATGGGATCAGAATGGTGACATCCGTATTCATTTTAGTAACATAAAAAGATGCACTTTGCATATACTATTGTGATACGTTTACCATTAATGAATCAAAGGAATCTACCTTAAAGCACCGAGTGAGTAACGGTCTGTCGCTTCAAGGAATAAAAGTCTTGTGTTCTACTTGTCAGGTTTAGTTATTGTGGTACGACATGTTTTCAAACTCACCGGCTCAGTTATATCAAAACTGGCAATTTTAGAATTTTGCTCCCATTGGAAAGTATTCTATGGATTCCCATGGCGTACACCTTAGAAGAATACGATCGAACGTGCAACAACGAACGATAATTCTCTCTGTGTAAATGCTAGGCGGGCGTGAGCAATCGACATTCGGTCTTGTTCGGTTAGCATTCGCTTATGGCCGGCCGAAGTGGCCGTGCGGTTAAAGGCGCTGCAGTCTGGAACCGCAAGACCGCTACGGTCGCAGGTTCGAATCCTGCCTCGGGCATGGATGTTTGTGATGTCCTTAGGTTAGTTATGTTTAACTAGTTCTAAGCTCTAGGGGACTAATGACCTCAGCAGTTGAGTCCCATAGTGCTCAGAGCCATTCGCTTATGTTCTGCTGGTTGTTGGCATTTAGTGGATCCTTAAAAGAAGATCGCGTCGTCTCCGCTTCGAGGCTAACAGAACAGAAGGCTTTCTTCTGCTGTCTTGCCCGCTTTTGCTGTTGACGTGAGGTGTGTGTCATGAAGTGATGTCGTCCGAAGGGGAGGTAATGTTGCTGACACAATAATATAGATATCATGCGTGCTTCTGGGATCCACGACATCCACAGCACAAATGTCGAAAAAAAGAAATGTGACTGGCAGAAAATTGCCAAAACACTGAAACGTCCTATTGAGGACATGAGAAAGACGATAAATTCATTAGATGCTTGCATCAGGCGGCAACGAAGTGAATAAACACAAGCTTTTTATTAAAACGGAAAAGCACAATAAGTAAGTGAAGGCGAACATTTATCTATTGTACTGATTAAAATTAAAAATGCACCAAAGACCTGATCATTCTCGTTGTTTACGGTCATGCTATGTAATTCCGTGATTGACATGTCACTGTCACATTAGACATTTTTGATGAGAAAAGAAAATGGTTTGCTTAGGATCACGCTATCTGCCCTCTAAAGAACTGCATACCATAGGAGATTTTATCAAGTAGCCTATGTCACAGGTCGTAAGTAGGGGGACAACCTAAGTGCCAGGACACGCTGCATTGTTGCCAAATTTATTCAAGATGGCGGAAATGACGTCATCCAAGATGGCGGCATGTATACTTGGCAACATCGCATGACGTCATCCAAGATGGCGGAGTTTGGCGGGAAAATAGGTCAATTGTTCAAAATGGTTCAAATGGCTCTGAGCACTATGGGACTCAACTGCTGAGGTCATTACTCCCCTAGAACTTAGAACTAGTTAAACCTAACTAACCTAAGGACATCACAAACATCCATGCCCGAGGCAGGATTCGAACCTGCGACCGTAGCGGTCTTGCGGTTCCAGACTGCAGCGCCTTTAACCGCACGGCCACTTCGGCCGGCTAGGTCAATTGTGCTACGTCCACTAACCTAACCTTCAGAAAAAATGGCGGGAAGTTTGAATTTTGGCGGGAAAATAGTCCAATTGTGCTACATCCACTAACCTAAGCCTCCAGAAAAAAAATGGCGGGAAGTTTGAATTCCAACAGGGTCATGCATGTAAAACCGTACTTCCCTTTATTATTATTATTCATTATCATTCATTATCATTTATTAACATTCATTATCATTTATTATCATTCATTATCATTTATTAATATTTATTATCATTTATTATTATTTGTTATTATTGACCTGCCTCCACTAGAAAATTCCCTCCAAATTCAAATTCCAACATGATAATGGCTGCAAAATCTTGCTTTTGTTCATTATCATTCATTATCATTTATTAACATTCATTATTATTTATTGTTATTTATTATCATTCATTATCAGTTATTATCATTTATTATTATTTATTATTATTGACCTGCCTCCACTACAAAATTCCCTCCAAATTCAAATTCCTACACAATAATGACTGCAAAACCTTACTTTTGTTTATTATTATTCATTATCATTTATTAACATTCATTATCATTCATTGTCATTCATTATCATTTATTATCATTCATTATCATTTATTATTATAGGCCTACCTCGACTAGAAAATTGCGCCAAATTCAAATTCCAACACGATATTCTCTCGAAAACTGTACTTCTACGTATTATTATCATTTATTATTTATTCAAGATGTCCGATTTTCTCGGTGAGAAACCCATTCTCCTTACGTCTATAACAAAAATCTATCGCAAGTTCAAATCCCCAACAATATAATTGATCACATGTACGAGGTCACTTATCTTTTTCCACTGGTAGCCTAACATAATTGCGTTAAATAATAAACTACACTTATATTAACGTAATTCACGTCCTTTGATTTTGCAGGGGGGAAGGGACTGAAGACTTTATTTCAAGCAGTACGGTCATTACTTGTTCTCCAACACAGTCAGCACACACATCTTTGATATCGCAGTGCAGTCACCACGACGTCCGTGCTCCAGCTGAATTAGTTCAAATCCTCGCCACCCCCTGGCCAGCGTGCGAAGACACTGGCTACGCCTGTCACGTGAAGTGGGGGGCGAGCCCAGCGATTGCTTCCACGTCGTAAACATGATTTCGCTGGACACGCTGGAACTTGTCGAGTTTGACGTCACAGCGGCCCCTTGTCCGCTCACCACGTGTTTCGTCACCTCCACACGTTCCCCGCCAAAATTGTCTCCCTCCGAGCTGAATCACACAACGGTCGGCCGTTTCCCTGCAACACTTTCGGCGCCACTTTCAAACCTGTCGATGCCGACCTCACACAGCCGTTCGCCATGTGTCCCTGTGTGAGCGAGAATGCAGTGCTATACTTTTTGCGGCAAAGTTTGCTTGGCTATATAAAAGCACCTTTGGACCGCACTAGAACGCCCGCTAATTGACTCGCTCTCGTGTGCGCGTAATAACTGTACAATCGCTGCGCCGCCGCCCCACTCACATCACACACACCCCATACACGCGATGGACATAGCCTTCTGTAAATACCTGGAAAATGACTCTTTATTTCAGACATTACGGTCATACAGGTGTGTCCCAACTGACTTCTCCATGCTCACACAGCAAAACTGCAGAGCGCAGCTGATCTACGTGCGGCCGGCTGAGCCCACTCCCTGGCCCACTGACGTCAAGCACACCCCCACGGCCAGCGCGACAGGTAGGCGGCGGCGTGCGGCACCTGAGGGTCACGCCACAAACGGTCGGCCGTGACCGCGAGCACTTAACACCGGACACGATGTGTCCTGTCGACCGCGTGCCGTACAAAGGATACGTTCGGCGCCACAGTTTGACCGACAATGGAATCCACCATGACCATATAACAACGCGTTTGTTCGTCGCAAGAACGCTCGCTAATTCACTCTCACCACCCCGCTATATTAAATAATTCCATTTACAATTTCATATACATATTCAAACGTGTTCGACTCCCTAATATCAACTACTTTTCGAGGACCAGAACGCCACCTCCTCCTCCTAGGAACCAGCGCCAAGTTTGAAATCTGCCAGTAAACAAAGCTCACTTGCGCTTCCGCCACCAACCTAAGAAAATTGTTTCAAACTAAGCCACCAGCACTCAACCTCTTCCTACAAGTTTCTGGTAAACGGACTCACCCTGCACTAGGTCCACGGACTGAGGAACCAATTTACTTTATTTAGGAATGGAGTATATATATCACACCGACATGTCCCACATCATACAGACCTGCAAAACACTCCTACATAACTCATTTATAATGTTCTAGACACACGCTTGCTAATTGTAAACAGTTAAAAATAACTCATAGCACAGCCTACAGACATACGAACCGCTTGTAAATAATGCAAAACATTTACCTCCAAATAGCCAAACAACTGCTACTTTTTGCAAATAATTTCAGTGCATAGGCCGATGGAAGGAAGAACGAGTGTACTTTATTCATTTGCTCAATATCTTTCTCAAACTTTTACTTCTCATAGGTTTCGATATGTAAGGCTGACATAAGGCAGTTTCTGAACTCCAGTAGTGCACTACACTTGGCAACACAACCACACCCATCAAGATATTCATTCCATTCCAGATCTGTAACTCCTCTACAGATAAATTTGTCCAGTTGTTTGTCTACTCACTCATATTCTGACCAGATTGCCATTATTGCGCAAAAACAGCTCAGACTGCGCTGTGCTGCTCGGGGAAGTAAGGAATTGCTGCACTCTCTTTATTTGGAGCCCTTTTATTTAGTCGTGGAGTATATTTGTCACAAAACACCTGCACTGATCTGTCGTCATCTGACACAGGCCACAAACACGTAAACAACTCCTAATTTCACCACACAATAGTAAACAGGTCTTAAATAATGCAGTACACAGTATCAGCAGATGAGCCCTGTACTCTTAAACTCTCCAAATAAATCACCGCACAGTGCACAGACATGCTCGCAAAATAGTGCAACAGATGCGCCCAAACACCACCAGCTGCCAAACCGACAAAAAGTCTCTGCTCGGCCTCCCCCAAAGATGACCTCAACACAGTTGCATTCGCACCTATCACCGGAGAAATTTATATCGCCTATGCGCCTTAGATTACGCTCCAATGCAGGCCACGCGCATGTGTGGACGGCGGGGAAGGGGATTCCAGAGTCTCCAGCCAAGTTCATCTTCCGAGCGCTCGTGATAGCCGACACATGTGAAAGCTGCATTGTTCTTCTCATGTATACCGCCAGCGTCTCAGGTCTGGACCTGCCTTCACGTCTATTCTCAGAATAGCTCATAGCTCGTTGACACAGTCGATTAACGCGTCCAGGAAAACATTTACTACTTGCATGCAACCGAGATGGTGACGGAAAAACCAAATCACTCTGATCTGCACTGCAGGCGCGTGTAATCATTGAGAACACTATTTATTTTTTTCGAACAACTTATTTAACCATACAGTGTATCTACAGGGTGTTTCAAAAATGACCTTATATTTGAAACGGCAATAAAAACTAAACGAGCAGCGATAGAAATACACCGTTTGTTGCAATATGCTTGGGACAACAGTACATTTTCAGGCGGACAAACTTTCGAAATTACAGTAGTTACAATTTTCAACAACAGATGGCGCTGCAAGTGATGTGAAAGATATAGAAGACAACGCAGTCTGTGGGTGCGCCATTCTGTACGTCGTCTTTCTGCTGTAAGCGCGTGCTGTTCACAACGTGCAAGTGTGCTGTAGACAACATGGTTTATTCCTTAGAACAGAGGATTTTTCTGGTGTTGGAATTCCACCGCCTAGAACACAGTGTTGTTGCAACAAGACGAAGTTTTCAACGGAGGTTTAATGTAACCAAAGGACCGAAAAGCGATACAATAAAGGATCTGTTTGAAAAATTTCAACGGACTGGGAACGTGACGGATGAACGTGCTGGAAAGGTAGGGCGACCGCGTACGGCAACCACAGAGGGCAACGCGCAGCTAGTGCAGCAGGTGATCCAACAGCGGCCTCGGGTTTCCGTTCGCCGTGTTGCAGCTGCGGTCCAAATGACGCCAACGTCCACGTATCGTCTCATGCGCCAGAGTTTACACCTCTATCCATACAAAATTCAAACGCGGCAACCCCTCAGCGCCGCTACCATTGCTGCACGAGAGACATTCGCTAACGATATAGTGCACAGGATTGATGACGGCGATATGCATGTGGGCAGCATTTGCTTTACTGACGAAGCTTATTTCTACCTGGACGGCTTCGTCAATAAACAGAACTGGCGCATATGGGGAACCGAAAAGCCCCATGTTGCAGTCCCATCGTCCCTGCATCCTCAAAAAGTACTGGTCTGGTCCGCCATTTCTTCCAAAGGAATCATTGGCCCATTTTTCAGATCCGAAACGATTACTGCATCACGCTATCTGGACATTCTTCGTGAATTTGTGGCGGTACAAACTGCCTTAGACGACACTGCGAACCCCTCGTGGTTTATGCAAGATGGTGCCCGGCCACATCGCACGGCCGACGTCTTTAATTTCCTGAATGAATATTTCGATGATCATGTGATTGCTTTGGGCTATCCGAAACATACAGGAGGCGGCGTGGATTGGCCTCCCTATTCGCCAGACATGAACCCCTGTGACTTCTTTCTGTGGGAACACTTGAAAGACCAGGTGTACCGCCAGAATCCAGAAACAATTGAACAGCTGAAGCAGTACATCTCATCTGCATGTGAAGCCATTCCGCCAGACACGTTGTCAAAGGTTTCCGGTAATTTCATTCAGAGACTACGCCATATTATTGCTACGCATGGTGGATATGTGGAAAATATCGTACTATAGAGTTTCCCAGACCGCAGCGCCATCTGTTGTTGAAAATTGTAACTACTGTAATTTCGAAAGTTTGTCTGCCTGAAAATGTACTGTTGTCCCAAGCATATTGCAACAAACGGTGTATTTCTATCGCTGCTCGTTTAGTTTTTATTGCCGTTTCAAATATACCGGTCATTTTTGAAACACCCTGTATGACGCTATCACAAAACACCAATCCCAGATGTGCCCTGGACCATGTTGCACAGCCCACAGACACGCACCCAATCATAATTTCACTACACACTATAGCAAACTGCTACTAAATAATACATCACACAGATGTGTAGATACGCTCAGTACTCGTAAACTATCCTAATAACGCATAGCAGAACCTGCAGATCCGCTCGCAAAATAACTCAGCAGACGTGCGCAGGTACCCCCACTCTGCACTCTGCCCACTGGATCGTTAAGTCAGACCTCGCACAGCCCCTGCTCGGCCTCCACAAGCGTGAGTTGGCGTGGTCAACGCTCTCGTCAGCGGTCAAAGCGCACACATACGTCTGTCCAGGACCGCGATCCCGAGCTGCGACCACCGAACGCGGGTGAAAGACAACTTTATATCAATGTAGCATAATTCCAAAGCGCAGCCTCCATACGCTAGACACATCATAGCAGCACATGTCTTTACCTCGCTGTGTGAGCATAGAGAAGTCAGTTGGGATACATCTATATGACCGTAATGTCTGAAATAAAGAGTCATTTTCCAGGTATTTACAGAAGGCTATGTCCATCGCGTGTATGGGGGGTGTGTGATGTGAGCGGGTCGGCGGCGCAGCGATTGTACAGTTATTACGCACGCGCGAGAGCGAGTCAATTAGCGGGCGTTCTAGTGCGGTCCAAAGGTGCTGTTATATAGTCATGGCGGATTCCACTGTCAAGCAAACTTTGCCGCCAAAAGTGTAGCACTGTGTTCTCGCTCGCTCAGGGACACGTGGCGAAAGGCTGTGTGAGTTCGGCATCGACAGGTTTGAAAGTGGCGCCGAAAGTGTTGCAGGGAAACGGCCGACCGTTGTGTGATTCAGCTCGGAGGGAGACAATTTTGGCGGGGAACGTGTGGAGGTGATGAATACACGTGGTGAGTGGACAAGGGGCCGCTGTGACGTCAAACTCGACAGGTTCCATCGTGTCCAGCAAAAACATGTTTACGACGTGGAAGCAATCGCTGGGCTCGCCCCCCACCTCACGTGACAGGCGTAGCCAGTGTCTTCGCACGCTGGCCAGGGGGTGGCGAGGATTTGAACTAATTCAGTTGGAGCACGGACGTCGTGGTGACTGCACTGTAATATCAAAGATGTGTGTGCTGACTGTGTTGGAGAACAAGTAATGACCGTACTGCTTGAAATAAAGTCTTCAGTCCCCTCCCCCCTGCAAAATCAAAGGACGTGAATTACGTTAGTATAAGTGTAGTTTATTATTTAACGCAATTATGTTAGGCTACCAGTGGAAAAAGATAAGTGACCTCGTACATGTGATCAATTATATTGTTGGGGATTTGAACTTGCGATAGATTTTTGTTATAGACGTAAGGAGAATGGGTTTCTCACCGAGAAAATCGGACATCTTGAATAAATAATAAATGATAATAATACGTAGAAGTACAGTTTTCGAGAGAATATCGTGTTGGAATTTCAATTTGGCGCAATTTTCTAGTCCAGGTAGGCCTATAATAATAAATGATAATGAATGATAATAAATGATAATGAATGACAATGAATGATAATGAATGTTAATAAATGATAATGAATATTAATAAACAAAAGTAAGGTTTTGCAGTCATTATCATGTAGGAATTTGAATTTGGAGGGAATTTTGTAGTGGAGGCAGGTCAATAATAATAAATAATAACAAATGATAATGAATGATAATAAATGACAATGAATGATAATGAGTGTTAATAAATAGTAATGAATGATAATGAATAATAATAAACAAGAGTAATATTTTGCAGCCATTATCATGTTGGAATTTGAATTTGGAGGGAATTTTCTAGTGGAGGCAGGTCAGTAATAACAAATAATAATAAATGATAATAACTGATAATGAATGATAATAAATAACAAGAAATAATAATGAATGTTAATAAATGATAATGAATGATAATGAATAATAATAATAAAGGGACGTACGGTTTTGCATGCATTATCCTGTTATAATTCAAACTTCCCGCCATTTTTTTTTCTGGAGGCTTAGGTTAGTGGACCTAGCACAATTGGACTATTTTCCCGCCAAAATTCAAACTTCCCGCCATTTTTTCTGAAGGTTAGGTTAGTGGACATAGCACAATTGACCTATTTTCCCGCCAAACTCCGCCATCTTGGATGACGTCATGCGATGTTGCCAAGTCTACATGCCGCCATCTTGGATGACGTCAGCGCCGCCATTTTGAATAAATTTGGCAACAATGCAGCGTGTCCTGGCACATAGGTTGTCCACCTACTGTCGTATGTCTGTTTCACATTTCATTAATCATATGTTATTGACATTATGTTCCTTATAAGTGCTTCAATACAGTCCTTGAATCGCTTCGGATATGGCACTGTAGACGTCACTGCAGACTTGTCTGAAGTGTATATGGAGGTATATTATACCTCCACAGATGTACAGAGTGTTGAACAGGCTGTAAAGCTTATTGTGATGGTGTTGTAGGGTAGCTTATGCTGAGAAATAAGAATTAAGAAAAAAAATTCGATACGTTCCTCCATCCCATGTTAACTGGCATTGAAATTATCCAATCAGGCTGTTGCACGCAAGCAGCCTGCCGGACACTCTGTCGCCAAACGTGTTTTTAGTTTGGTTTCCTAAAACGTAACAAGAGAGTGATACAGAAACTGGACGTGGGAGGGTAGTAGGGATCGAAATTGATTCAAAGACTGAGCGCTCTCGTGCGCCATCATCTACTCTGTGAGAACAACTGACACTAATTGCATCTGGCGGGCCACATGAAATTGCGCGCGATAGCCTAATTGGCTAACTTCATAAAATCACTTCTCAGGACAATCTATCCTACAACACTCTTACAACTTTTCAGAATGTTTCTGACCTCCCCGCATTTCACATTTCAACAATAAAATTTTATTGACATCTGTGAAATGCTATCCATACGTCACTACAGAGGTATGCTATACTTTAATGGATGTAGAGCAGCTATTGGAATGCGAAACAGACGCCAACGTGAATGTCTCCGGTTGCTAATAACCCGATTCTCTTCAGATGATGTCGGTCGTCGGTAATTAGTGTTCTGTTTTGAAATTTCCTCCTTAACTGCAATGAAAATCAGCGAAATGCGTAAATCGACGAATGAGCAAGGTTTTGGACTGATGCTAAGGAATGTAGGAGCTGCAATTCAGTGTTAAGTGCACTACCTCAACACATTTCATGTTCACGTACAGACTGTGACACATAAATTCTTCCTTCCCTAGGCCATTTAGCATACTTCGTCAAAAACACTACGCTGGTCGTGCAAAATAACCCTCTCTGAATACCAGTGTCTTGCATCGTCGTTATTAGCACCAAAAAACAGTAACGCAGCATTCATCGACTAGGTTTGCTATCTCATGTTCTCTTCCGTTCCCGCTAGTGTAAACGCTTGTTCATCGATACAAGCCAATTTCAGTAAAGAGAGACGAATTGTCTGTCGATGCGCATTCGGTTGTGTTCGCTTTCGTACTTTCCGGTGTAAAGAGGGAGTAGCTAGAGCAACTCTAGTGGAAAAACCTACAGTACGTGCGCACTTTAACATCGACGGGCCGGCGCCAGTTTAATTGTCACAAAGGTCGCGTGTTTTGACGGACATGAGGTTTCGGAGGTGAGGGCCTCAGCATCTCGCTCCCTCAATGGGCTTACAAGCCATGCCAAGCCAGGCGAGCGGAGTTGCCAACAGCTCGTCAGCTGATAAAGGCAACAGAGCGGCCAGTGTTAACCGACGCTCCGGCAGCCGGTGCACACATGGCCCACTTGCGCAACGTTATGATATTTTGTCCAAATGCGCACCAACACGAGCGTACATAGCTCCGCATGTCACTGAAAGGAGTACCGTCCCGTCGACCTAGGTTTAATTCCAGTCATACCACAAGCTCAGGACGATGGGACAATATACCTCTCGAGCCCGCTTTGAAGGAGTAGTATTTGCAATTTCTGTGTTAGACGATGTGCTATGCGATGTCCTTCAGAAACGCATGCAACACGGACACTGCAAATATTATTTCACACCTAGATAGCCGGCCGTTGTGGCCGAGCGGTTCTAGCCCCTTCAGTCTGGAACCGCGCGCGACCGCTACAGTCTCAGGTTCGAATCCTGCCTCGGGCATGGATGTGTGTGATGTCCTTAAGTTAGTTAGGTTTAAGTAGTTCTAAGTTCTAGGGGACTGATGACGTCAGATGTTAAGTCCCATAGTGCTCAGAGACATTTGAACCATTTTATCGGCTTCGTAATCGTTGTTCCAAGCGAGCAAGTTCAATATAACGGTGGTTGAGTGCAGGTCTGCCAACGAAGTTGCGTTCGGAATAAAAGAGAAATTTTTAATATCAGTTACATTTTTTTTCACACCTAGACAAGGCCACGACAATAATAATGAAAGCGTCTTCTCCCTTCAAGGGAAACACAGCAGCTGAGCAAGTGCAGAACGTAGACCCACAATAACAGGAAGTTTGGGTCGGTCCCGAATGCGTGCCCAGATAGACAAAGTTGTTAAGGCGACCGCTCGTGCTGAGAGGGAAATGCGAGTTCGAATACAGGGCCGGAATAATTTTTCATTGTCACTAATCCATTGTGCAACATAAGTGTAATTGTATTCGCAATTACGAATACATGTAATTCACTTTAAAGGAATCACTCCAGACCTGAAGTCCGACAGCTATCGAAGCTTTTCGTGGAATCAATATTTTCTTTCTAAGTGATGTGTTACGTCAAGAAATCGTTCCACAAGATTAAAAAAAAAATTTTTTTTATTCTTAGAGGAACGTAGACGTATTAAAAACTTGAATATACAGTACTAATGTTCCACAATAATATTTATTTAACAGTTCGTTATGAACTGGCTTTCAGCTTCGTAGGCCAACGTCACATAACAGGTAAGTTATCTGATGATGACCTAAGAAGCTGATAGACGGTTCACACCAAAGTATTAAATACGTATTACTGTGGAACATTAATAATGTGTATTCACGATTTTAATATTTTGTAAGACGTAACTGAGTGGAAATATGCAAAATATGTCGGGAGGATAATTCGTTTGTCTCCAAGACTAGCAATTACTGCACACGAAAAGCGAAAGTAAGTGAACATAGCTTCTTCCACTTCACGTCTTCACAGAAATGTATGCCCTAAGATTAGGAGCATTCTTCCCTGCTTACTCACGTGCTACATCTGTTGTTAGTATGACTCTGTTTGTTGTACAGAACTGTATATAGTGTGTTTACTCAAAATTTAGGGAGATTTCATTTTCAGAGAACCATTTAATATTTCTTTGAAAAACATTATGAACAACCTCTTCCGCAAGCTTTCCCTCGAATGGGCTTTATTATAGCACTAGTATAATGTGCAAAAAATACCGATTCAGTTTGACGAGTGGAGGATCATTCAGATAGACAAGGAATACGAGTAGACGCACAATTGAACATCGTTGGACTGCCTTTGTGATTTCTTCCTGATCGCTAAAATTTTCTCTCCTTCGAACATTATTTGAATTATTCAGCACAACTAAATTGCATTGTGTTTGTTAAGCGTGATTCAAATCGGATGTGTCTCTTGACTCCGAAAGGTCGTAGCTCGGGACTGAAATTGCACCAATGACACAGGCGCTAATAATTATTTTGAAACGGGAGTTCTAAGGAAGAAGAATGTTCAATGTTTACTCTTCAAATTTCAGTAGTTTATTTTGATGTAAACTGAACCTGATTAGATGTTTAACAGCAAATATTAAGTAGAACTAGTAGGTGAACCCAGCATCTATTTTCACAAAATAGAATATTGTGAGAAAGAAACCGCAAGGCTAGTTGTCATAAGTAGACCTGTCAGCTCGATGAGTTCTGTTTGGATTTTATTAAGTATTACTCTGGGATTTTTTGATTCATGGGGCGATACTAACATTCTTATAAGATGATCTAACGAGCTGCAGTGTACAGGCGGTGAGCGACTACAGTGGGATGTCATTTTTGCCTTGTCCGCAGCTCGTGGTCTTGCGGTAGCGTTCTCGCTTTTTGCGTACGGGCTCCCGGACTCGATTCCCGGCGGGCTCAGGTTTTCTCTGCCTCGTGATGACTGGGTGTTGTGTGTCCTTCATCATCATTGACGCTCAAGTCACCGAAGTGGCGTCACCTAAAAAGGACTTGCAATACGGCGGCCGAACTTCCCCGTATGGGGCCTCCCGGCCAACAGTGCCATACGATCATTTCATTTCATTTTTGCATTGTGCGCAATGGGTGTCTTCTGCTTGCATGACTGCGTGCCGAATGCTCTAAGCAGCAACACCTACGCTGTTGCTCTACGTGGCTTACAGTTTTCTACTAAAATGGCCCGACATGGTCTGTTGAGATCGCCGGCCGCGGTGGCCGAGCGGTTCTAGGCACTTCAGTCCGGAACCACACGGCTGCTACGGTCGCAGGTTCGAATCCTGCCTCGGGCATGGATGTGCGTGATGTCCTTAGGTTGGTTACGTTTAAGTAGTTCTAAGTCTAGGGTATTGATGACCTCAGATATTAAGTCCCGTAGTGCTCAGAGCCATTTGAACCATTTTCTGTTGAAATCGCCTCCAAAATACACTGCTCTGCAAAACTTAAGGACGAGATGAATAAAATACTGTAACATTTCAGTTAATCTGTGGAACCGGATGAAAGTGTGGTAGCTGTGGCCAGAGGTCTCCAAGTCTTGCACAGGACGCTGGACTCACATGGCCTGAAGTCAGAGTGACTATAGCGCGAGAACGAACTGCCTCACAACACGAGGCAGTTGAAGGAATGGGAAAAGACAATGATTGTCAATCAACGAGTAGTTATGGTGCTGGTGTTCTTCACTACAACATGGCTCAGAGACGGCAACTAAATGACTCTGCACTGTGAAGGTCGGGAAACTGGAAGAACGACGAAGCGTGACTAATGTGTCCAGCAGTTTCTTATTGCTCACAGCATTGTTTCATGTGCATGGGTAGCGTTCCGATTTTCCGAACCAAAGGCACTACTGCCAGAAGGAGAGGAAGTGATCGACCACGGTCAACTAGAACACCAGACGACCGCTACATTGTGCAGCAAACAACAAAGCACCCCCGTTAAACAGCGAGTGCAATTATTGTAAGCACACTTGAACAGGACAGCAAGAAACTCAGTCTCACGCTCCACAATGGCACAACGACAGCACGTGGTGATCTCTTTGCCTGACAAATGGTTCAAATGGCTCTAAGCACTATGGGACTGAACATCTGAGGTCATCAGTCCCCTAGAACTCAGAACTACTTAAACCTAACTAACCTAAGGACATCACACACATCCATGCCCTAGGCAGGATTCGAACCTGCGACCGTAGCACTTGCGCGGTTGAGGACTGAAGCGCCTAGAACCACTCGGCCACCGCGGTCGGCTTTGCCCGATAACCAGTACGTTGCGTTCCGTAGATACCCATACATTGGTGATATTGTTTCTGATGGTGCCGACAACATAGGGACTGGATCAGTGGGGTGCGGGGTCGCGTGCTCTTCTCGGATGAGATCACATTAAGCCTGAGTAGCGTTTCTGCACGTCTCTCACATTTCCGATATATTTGTTTCATTTACCTTCTGCAGTATACTATGGCTTTTTTTTTTTTTTTCAATGTATGGCCCAATTTTCATTGAGCTTTGGTACTTGGCAGAGCTCATCATGCGAAAGTTACTTTCATTCTTAAGTTTTGCACATCAGTGTATGTTTCACTTTTACGGGCAGTACCAACCAATACCGTATCCTCGAGGTCTGAAAAACATGCCACTCCCGCCGGAGGTTCGAGTCGTCCCTCGGCTAGTGTGTGTGTTGTCTTAGCATAAGTTAGTTTAAGTAGTGTATAGGACTAGGGCCGATGACCTCAGCAGTTTGGACCCTTAGGAACTCACACACATTCGAGCATTTTTGAAAAACATGCTCCCTATACTCTGGTGGGTAGATGTTAAGCTGGTCTGTCCATTATGTCTCTCAGGTCTGGCATCAGAACTCTTACATGTGAAGTGGTTCCCTTTATTTTTATTATCTTCTTATTATCTAATTGATGTCTGTAGTGATCTATTTTAAAAGATGGGTAAGATACCACTAAACATATTGGGGGAGGGGGGGCGGCAAGTGAAAATGTGTGCCCCAATCGGGACTCGAACCCAGGATCTCCTGCTTACATGGCAGACGCTCTATCTATCTTTTTTTTCTTTTTTTTTCATTTTGTTCGTTGTTAATCGTTGTATTTGGTCGTTGCGGATGTCACGTGACATCTGTTCCAGTTCGTTTGTTGATCCTTACACTAAGTTTTTTTCATTACAGAGGCCAACCAGGTCTCTGACCGAACACGCTGAGCTACAGTGCCGGCATCCATCTGAGCCACCGAGGACACAGAGGACAGTGCGACTGCAGGGACTATCTTGCGCACGCCTCCCGCGAGACCACATTCTCATCTTGTATGTCCACACACTGCATACGTAGTGTCCCACCCCAACACACTCATTACTCGTGGAAGACATTCTTACCAAGTCCCGTAAGAGTTCGGGGAATGTGTGTGCATCCGCACAGAAGGTCATGGCCGTTATTGCCAGAACTATATACTTATATGGATATGGCGTCTGTTCTTTCTGACATGTCGCCTAGTATAAAAGATAGAGATGATTCACTTTTCTTTGCATTTTCACTGTGTCTTTTCATTGATGGTAGCTTGAAAAGAACAGATGTAAGTTGGGTATAGTGTAATTTTGAAATTTTGATTGCTTAATAATGATCTATTTTTCCATAATTAATCATGTTAATTATTTCACAAGGACAACCATCCTGTCTCTATCTCGTTTAATCAATTTACATTGTATCTTTTAAATGTGTTTCATCAAAAAAAAGTTAAGAGAAGCTTGCAGCAGAGGGAGACAATCAAACAGTGTTCGTGTTCTTTTGTGAACTGCTTTACAACAGAAATTCAGAACCCCTTTCCAGCCATTTCCCTTGCTGTATTCAAAATTTTATTGTGAGAACTGCGTGCGTCTGATCGGCTACCGCTTTCAAACAATGACGCCGGACAGCCTGCTCACTGGCCGGATGGAATCCCAATCAAAAGAAAATTTTCTGATGATGGACCATTACAGGGTAATCTCTCAGTTAAAGCGAGAGAAGTTTTAATCAGCTGCATTGCATGATTTTACCTTAAGTCAGTATCCACCAACAATATGAATCGCTTCCATGTCGCGACTGTTGAGATACGCAGAATCATGTAGGTAGTAATTAATGCCGCCCCACTGAGAGATCTTCCCAGTGAATATCTCACTGAGAGACAGAAGGTAATGCCGAATGTGGTGTTCGCTCTTCCTTTAATAACCTATGCTCTACTGACTCTCTCATGAATTTTCTGTGAATTCCCTTCATCCAAATACTCTACAATTACACTACTATGTTATCTATATCTCCATGTCCACTCGAAAATAAATAGCAAACACTGCAGTATTTGCACTTACAGATGAGAGCAGACTGATAACAGGAACGTACTAAGTGTCCTTTTGTTCCACACATTAACCGACAATAGAACGGAAAAAACCCTCACATGATAAAAGCACTCCTATGAACTTTATAAAGATTTGCTCTGTTTAGATGTACAGTATAAACAGCGATTGGCTGAAATTCAGTCTAATAAAAACCCTCTCGTTTTAACGTAGCCCAGTGCACAGCACATGGTACGTTCCACTGTACCAGTTATTAAGATTTCTTCCCTTTCCATCCATGTATGGAACGTGTAAAGAATGATTGTTTGAATACCTCTCTGCATGCTGTAAGTTCTGTATTCTAATCTTGTTCTCACGGTGCCTCTGTGAGGGATATGTAGGGGATTCTAGTTCTTTCCTAGAGTCATCATTTAAAACCGGTTCCTGAAACTTTGTTAGTAATTCTCAGGATAATTTACGCCTATCTACAAAGTCTGCCAGTTCAGTTTCTTCAGCGCCTCTGTGACACTCACTCATGGTTCTGTGATCGTTCATGCTGCTCTTCTCTCTATACGGTCAATATCCCTTGGTAGTTCTATCTGTTACAGATCCCATCCACTTGGGTCGGACGAGTGATTTGTAAGAAATCGCCTTTGTAGACTGATTGCACTTCCCCAGTTTTCTATCAGTAAACCAACGTCTACAATATAATAAATATTAAATAAAGGATTATCACGAACATGTGAAGTATCATGAACGTGTTTGGTAAACTGGACAAGTAAGCATATGTTTCATAAGGCAGCTAGAATGTTTTAAAGCCAGCAGGGAACATCGTTCTGATTCATGATTTAAGGAAAATAGGCATGCAGCGGAATAATGATGATAGTTGTAGCCGTTTTTTTGCTCCATTTAACATACACTCATTACTTACCGATACTGAAAAACGATGAAATGATACTTTCTCACAAGCATGTAAAGCGTAGTAAATAAAGAACAAAATTTTGTATTAGAACCACACCTGGACTATCGTTGCAGGGTGCCACTTTCAGTATGTGACGAATATTTATCTTCAGCACATTCTTCCTTACAAATGTGGTATATATGAGCAAAGGTGGAGGACAAAAGCAGGTACACAACGGGTATTCAGATGAAGTATGACCTTGAACTCTCCTCCCTCTGATCACCTAAACTATGCCACTTTCTCGAAAATATGCCAATCAGAGAGCTTATAAGCCAATACTAACATATTTTGCTCTCCCAGCCACAACCAGTGCTTTACCACCAGAAAAAATGAAGCAGACAATCAATATGTATCTCAGAGCCGACATCTTGTTCTTGTAGTTCCTTCTATGTATCAC
Organism: Schistocerca nitens; assembly: GCF_023898315.1. Lineage (NCBI taxonomy): Eukaryota > Metazoa > Arthropoda > Insecta > Orthoptera > Acrididae > Schistocerca > Schistocerca nitens. The sequence goes on along the minus strand of NC_064614.1, from coordinate 372,695,474 downwards.
ACTTAGAACCGAAACGTGACTGTGGTTCGATCTTTGTGCCCACTTGATGCACGACACAATGGATCCTCAAATTAAGTGCCACAGTGTTATTTCCATCCCTAAATTCTCCGTATTATTTGTCAAAAGCTCATCTTAGTTGGCTAAAACTCATACATCAGCTACTAGTTTTTACAGTTTCTAATCGCGCCATAAAAGTTTAATTAAACGTTTCTAAATCATATTTCTGAACACATTTCGTATTATTTGCTAGTTGGATGGATGCGATCAAGGCCTAAATTTTCTGAGCTATAAACGTTTAAAATACTAAACAAATAATAATTTTTCTAAAAACAAAGCAACTACTACGGGAGTAAGTCAATTATTATCCGCAAAGTAGTTATAAAATTTTATCGTAATCATATAGGAAAATTACAAGAACATCATTTTTCGACATAGTCTCCTTGCGTTTCAACGCACTTGGTCCATCGTTGTACAAGCTTCCTGATGCCCTCATAAAAGAAGGTTCTCGGTTGAGCAGCGAGCCAAGTATGCTCCGTTTCTTTCACTGCTTTGTCCGAGGCAAATCGACGGCCCCTTAATGCCTGTTTGAGTGTACCAAACAAGTGATAGTCAGAAGGGGCAAGATCGGGACTATATGGAGGATGATCCAGTACTTCAAATTTGAGTTTCTGGAGCGTTTCAGCAGTGTGGGCAGCAGTATGCGGACGGGCATTGCGCAACAACACAATACCTTTTGACAGCAATCCTCAGCGTTTGCTTCTAATTCCAGGCTTTAGTCTGGCAGTAAGCCTCTCACTGTAACGTATACTGTTTATTGTTGTGACCCTTTCCCCATAATGTTCAAGTACTGGACATTGTGCGTTCCAGAAAACCATAAGCATCAGTTTTCCTGCGGACGGTTGGGTCTTGAACTTTTTCTTGCATGGCGAATTTGGATGTTACCATTCCATACTTTGCCGTTTACTCTCCAGCTCGTAATGGTGGATCCATGTTTCGTCACCAGTAATGATCCCGTCAAAGAAGTTGTCTCCTTCGTTACCACAGCGGTCCAAATGTTTTTTTGCAGATGTCCAAGTGTGTTTGTTTATGCAGCTGTGTGAGTTGTTTTGGGACCAATCTTGCACAAACTGTATGAAACCCAAGTCTGTTGTGGATGACTTCGTAGGCAGAACCGTGAATAATTTGCAGACGATGTGCCATTTTCTCAATAGTTAATCGTCTGTCTAAGAGAATCATTTCACATGAACGCTCAATGGTTTCTTCATTTGTGGCGGTAAATCGTCGTCCGGCTCCTTCATTGTGCGTAACAATTGTGCGGAATTTTTCAATCCATTCGTAGACACTCCGTTGTGGCAAAACACTGTTCCCGTACTGTACCGAAAGTGTTCGATGAATTTCAGGCCCTGATACGCCTTCCGACCACAAAAAAACGGACCACTGAACGTTGCTCTTCTTTGGTGCACATAGATAACGGAGCAGCCATGATTAACAGCATGGCAGCGATAACGAAATTAACCTAACAGCTTGTAAATTGCAAAGATATAACAACAAATAAACAAAGCATGCGTCATTAACTTTAAACGACAGTTCGCCCAAAATAAACAAAAATATAACTAAATTGCGGACAATAATTGACTAACCCTCGTAATTCATTTTTCTCTCATTACATCTACACAGTACAAAAACAGTGACAACAGCACAAAACACTTTAGCGTCATTCCTGTTTACATACAACCAAACATACGTCTTTGACCAGCTTAATACATTTTTAAAAAGTTAAACTCAATTCTTCTTTTTCAATTGACCATGAGTGACATATATGTAAGAGCCGTTATTGAGCAGTAATTAGGGAATGTGTTGCCAATGTGTAGGAAATATTTTCACAGGAGGTGGAGAAGGATGGGGGGGGGGGGGAGAGGGTAGGAGGTGGAGAGTGTAATAGGGAGAACAGTGGGAAAACTGAAGGGTCTCTTTCCTGGCACTCTGAGTATGTAGCAGGAATTTTTGATTGAGGAGCAGGTAGTAGTCGATCAAGATCAAAGGAGATAGAGGGGAAGAGGGTTACTGGGAACTGGCAGACAGTAGGAAGGCAGGAAGAAAGGGAACACAATCTGATAGTTTCATTATGAACACAAATAACAGACATCTGTCATTGCCAGAGTTAATATCTGTTGGAATGGGTAGAGGGTGTTGGTCTTTTGTAGGATAAATCCACGCAGCAGGGTTCTCAGTCTAAGATGATCCCCTACAGTCGAAAAATTCTGAAATAATCAGTTACAAGATAGATTTTAACACACCAAATGACACAGTACTGCACGTGATAAAGATAGAGAAACTGCTGCAAAAAGGAACATGGAACATTTCACAGACTTAAGAATCTTTTGTCAAAACATACAACTGATAAAAATAAAGTACAGGAATTTGAAGTTGAACTGGAATCTTTTAACTACATAGTGATTTATGTCACTGAGCACTGATGTACAGAAATCCATCATATATTATCACTGTATCAAATGACAGACTCTTATTGTTGGATTGCTTCAAAGGGTGAGGGATCCTGCATTTATGTCAGGAAACGAACATTGAAATTTCAGCTATTGAATTACCAGTGCTTGTATCAATTACCCAGCTGTAATGTGGACATTTTTTTTCAATCCATTATTAGACTTTGAAACTGAAGTCCCAAGTAAAAAAGTCAATATAATTTATGTGTAGAGACATGAACATAAATATCATAAATGAAACTACTAGGTTCTGCATATATATCTTTCAGAGTCTGGCATGGCCATGTTGGTGAATAGTGCAAGAAGGATTGCTACAATGACTGCATCAGTAATTGATCATGTGGCCACAAATATGGACAGGGATAACAGTGCTCTAGCTCTAAAAGGTCTTTGAATATAAGTCAACTCCAGACAAATAACGGCAGTGTAATTGAGTATGAGAAAAATCCCTAATCTGCAGGCCTACAGAGGACACTTTTCAGTAACCAAAAACACATGTTCATTTTCAGGCTTAACAAACAAAAATTGGGATGAAGCATATATAGAAAGTAATGTAAATGTGAAATTTTTTAAATTCTCAACATTATTTAAATTTAACTTTGAAAGGACTTTTCCAAAAGTGCCCACATCAGTAACAATGTCTCTCAAAAATAGGAATTAAGAAGTCATCCCAAACCCTTAAGTACCTCAGTCAAATGAAAAAGTGTCATAATGAGATGGAATGTCATTAAAAAGGAAATAACAGGAGACAAACAAAGGTATAATAACATTCTGATAAGGTAGGGAGATAAGTATTAAATGATCCACACACCTAGCAAACTATGTCAATGTGCATTTTTTGACTACTGCAGAAAATTTACAAGAAAGATAACCACAACACCTTTAAATAATTAAGCACTAAGTACCATGATGTTCCTACTAACTACAGAGCATGAGATCAGCAAAACTGTATAAAGCAATAGGTTTAGGTGAAGTACCAGTGTGTATGCTGAAACAATGCATATGAAGCATACAAGCTTCCATAACAAACATAATAAATTAATCATTCACACCAAGGAAATATCTAGAATATTTAAAATGCCACCACCACTACCAAAGATAGAATCGGTTATGAAAGACAGATTAATGAATTACTTGACTAAATACAGCCTTCTGAAGTGATAGAAATACAAAATCTGCCATAGTAGAATTCACAAAGGTGGTATTTGATGTTCTGGGCAAAGATGAGTCTGTCACAGTCATACTTTTAGATCTTTCTAAAGCTTTTGATACTTTCACACTATATTCTTTTCTTCTTTTTCCTTTTCCGGAAAAACTTATTGCCAAAGCTATGCAATGTATAATATTAACACTTACGTTCTTTCTGAGCTCAACATCACAGTCATCGTAGAGGGATGCTGACACAGTTTTTCAGACAAGCGAATGGGAAGTTGTAATACACAAAAGGGAACCTAAACATCATTGATATTGTCCTGATATCAACTGTGTAGTGTAACATTATGAAACAATGTTGTGTACAGTATGTAGGTGTACAGTGAGTCGGAGTGAAAAATGAATCAACAGTGTAGCACTAGCCTTCTATGTTATTAAATAACATCTTTGTAAAACAGTACACTAGTGATAAACTGAATAAGATAGCATGGTTTTAAACTGACTGGTCCTGTATTCACGAGGGTAGAGGAGTTTTCAGTCTTCATCTGGCCATCCCAGTTTAGATTTTCCATGGTTTTTTTTGAATGGTTCCTACTATAAGGGCTCAGCCAACTACCTGTCTCATCTTTGTCAAACTGGACCTGTAAGCACATATGACAATTTTTCTTGTTCTTAAGTTGTAATACCTAGACATGAACAATACCTTAGTGAAAGTAATATGCCAGTGGATAAAACTATTACAACAACTACTATTACTACTAATCCTACTACTGATCTTACCACCCCCACCATCACTTGCCAGAGTCCAATGATCAGGCCACATTGCATGTGTTAATCAGAGCCTGTCTCCCTGGTAGTAGAATCTACACATCACCTGACACAGTGCTTGTGTCATACATGAGAACTCTTCTTTTAGCTGACAACATTCTGAAACTTCAATTTTAACTTTCTTTTCCCACATGGTAATACTGCTAATACATTGCATATCCTCTAGGGTATACACTGAAACTCTTTGCCATATTCTAGCAGAATTTGCATACATAACTTCAAGTATACCACTTTAGCTAATGAATAGTCATTCCATTAGTTTTAAACTCTACAAATATCCTTTCTGTTTCCTGATGCATAATATTGAGACCATCACAATGAGATACAATGTAATCATAACTTTTAAACAAGTCTAAATGGAAATGGAGAATTATAAACAGATTTTTCGTATATTCCCTAATGTAGTAAATGCCCTTGGACCACCATTTTCTGCAAGTACTACAATGTATGAGCATTTTCCATCATAGGCATAGCCATGATTTGATTTCTGAAGGGGATGGGGGGGAGTTATAAATAGGGTTGCCATCCATCCCAATATATCAGGACCATCACTATTATGACATTCTTGTCCTGACATGATCCAATTTTGTCGCAATTTTGCAAAATACTATTACGAGCTTGGCTCAGGTACTGAAGTATAGCCATCTGTTAGTGCAACATCTATTTGCAGCTTCAGTTAGTTTTACTTGTGTCAATAAGTTTATGCTGACAAGGTCATCTCGCAGATGGTGTTGGATGTTGCATATCCTGTATCGACGATGCAAGTTCTTTCTAGATCTAGTTCCATCATTCGACAAAATACCAGACTTTTCGAGTAGTATGGGGTTGGAACTGTTTAAGCAGCCCACGCAGAAGAAACAGGCATCCAAATAAAAAGTAATTTAAATTTTTTACTTCATTCCTACGCAACCATCTCAAAGTGTCCCGATGAGGTCAAAGCCAGATATGCCGATCCTAGGTTTAAACAAATGGACTTCATAATAAATTGTACTTGCAATAGAATACAAAACGGCACTATGTATATTGTTTGTGTATTTATATAATAAATTATAACATTCATCAATAAGCAGAACTCAGTCCGTAAAATTATTTTGTCGATGGTGTCTCCAAGGAGATGTTTGTTTCTATGGCAGTAAACGTTGCCTAGAGATGACAGTGAATATTTGTGCGTATTTGTCGGCAGTCATCGTCTTTCTAACACATGGTGTAGTTTCAAACAATAACGAGTTAGTAAGTGGGGGAACCAACAGGCTGGGCGCCAAGAAGGAAGGAGAAATACAGTTTCCATCTTTCACACGCGCGGTTTCCACTTCATACACGCATCAATCGTCTTCTATGGCAGAAGCAAGGAAGTAAGTTCAGTTTTTACGTCTCGTCGACAGCTAAGATCATTGGAGGCTGAGCATTTGGAGGGGAAGGAAGCGGCGCAGCGTTTCCAAGGAACCATGCCGGCACTCGTCTAGAATGAACTCGGAAACAGAACGCAAATCTGGATAGTTGGCTCCGGGGATAATAGTGCATTAGGATCTATACGACCGCGTTCTGTGCTATGCTAGAAATGTCAGGTTAAAACTGCAAGCCTTCGTGAAAGCGCAAATTGTAACATTTGCGTTTAAATGTGGTTCTTATTGACAGTAATGTATATGAAATTAAATTAAGGTTGGCGATAGCCAGCAACTCCACGAGGTTTACTGACGTTTGTCGGTACATTAGGCATACTGATTACAATTATAGCTTGAAAAAGCTTTTTCGCAATTTCGCCACCTTTTCTGACGATATTTGTCGGTGGAAACTGGAAATCCTCGTGCTGTTTGTATCTTAGCAGTCAACTGAAATGATTGTAAGTGTTGGGACAGAACTAATCAAATTGTATCCTCATTACTACAAAAAAAAACCACCACATTTGAATGTGAACGTATTCAAGAAAATTTTTTATCTCCACCCCCTTCACGGCACACCAGGAAACGCTAGTTTTTCACTTTTTGGTAAACACCTATTCAGTCGCTATAAAACGTGCAATATCTGAGTACTGGCTAATTCGACGAAAAAAATTCTAGGTGAATAATTGTAGTGCATTAAAATGTGTTTTCGAAAAGTCAAAGAAAGTGGCGTAAAACCTAACTGGTTAGTAAATACCGCCGTTATCACGTTTATGAACATCGTGCTGTTAATGACCAACAATTTGTTACTTTTCGTTCATTATTTTTCTCCAATATTCGTACTTGGTGTTTTCTTCGGTACAATCTTTTTCTGTATTTAATTGCTCCGCTGCCGAAAACGTGTGCTTTTTGCTGGGTCCTGTACTGACAACTGTTAAATCTGGCAATAGAGCAGGCATCAGTAGTCAACCTACTGTTGTTTAGTTAATGGAACTAAGCGTGATGTCTGAATGTTTAACTTGTGGTGAAAATGTTAGGAATGGGGTAGATCCGTCACAGTGAAAGAAAAAGAGTTAAAAATGCTTATTTAGATCATTAAAATGAGAAATGCTGGTAAACACTTTGTTTTGAAGAACTATACCGCTGGTGTTGTTCATGTAAGGTGCTGTAATTCTTATTGGAAGTCTCATTATGCTAGAAAGGGTATGGTTGAAAAAGAGTCCCCCATTTATCGATCGTCAATTCAGAAATTTTGTCTTAAAATAAACTATCTATTCTGTGAGGAAAACACATAATTACATGAAAAACGAAGTGAAGTAACCGATTCCTGAAAAAAAAGGTTGGTCGTTGACATTAAAAGGCATTTTTAAAATTTATAATGGAAATGGGACACCAAAATAAAATTTCGAGCAGGACACAGTGAAGATCATCTCGTTGTTGAAGGTAGATACCACAGTAATTGAGCAAAAACTTTTTTCAAATCTGATTGATTTGATCTGATTTGTTTTCTTGTTCCATAGGTCCAACTGTGTTGGGTTCACAACGATGTGGAATGAGTCAGTTTTTAACAAATACCATATGATAATCTTATAGCATATACTGACATTTGAGTACATAATTATATAAAAATGCATGCATAATATCTTTGAGTAGCAATACAGAAGAAAGAAGATACATATATTCTTAGACTCATTAAAGCACTACAGGAAAACAGATACAGAGGACAAACGGGTACAGAGGTCAAGTTAAATAACATTCTTACTGGCATTATGTCAATTTGTATTATATAATATAAAAATGTTACAATTTATTTATTGAAAATTCATCTAGACTGTAAAAATCGTTTTCTAACAGAAATATGTTTAATTATTTCTTAAACTTACTCTTGTTATGAATCTCTGTCTTTATTTCAGGAGGAAAAGAATTAAAGAGTTTTGTTTCAGTATAGTGGACACCCTTTTGCACTAAGCTCAGATTTCTTCCTCTGTGTTTGGTCGAAACATATCTATATTTTTATAGACAAAACACATGTGACAAAAAATATATTGGCATATTGTTGTGTATATTTTAAGTTTCTGAAAGTTATTTGCACATGAGTCTCTTGGGCACAATCCACATATAACTCTTAAAGCTCGCTTCTGAGCAATGAGCACCTTCCTTGCTAATGGTTAGTTGCCCAAAAAATAATGCTGCATTCAATGAGTGAGGGAAAACAGCCATTGTAAGCCACTTTTGCAGTTAGATTCAACACATGTACTGACAACCCATAAAGCTTACATAGCAGAGCTAAGTTCTTACAGAGATTTATACTATTCTCAGACCATTTCATTTTTTTGGCACTGTGCACTCCAAGAAATTAGCATATTTATGTATAACTCATTTTGGCAGGCAAGTTAACTGTAAGTGTGAAAATTTATTTCCTTTCATTTAAGTAATTCAGTAATTTTTTAAAGCCTGTAATATATATGATTTATGTGTTCAGCCAGTCACGTGCTCACAGGGATAAAAAAAAGTGTTCTTAGACAGCAGTACTTTGTTTGAAACCTATATAGGCATGAAAACAATGTAACAATTGCTGAAATTCTTTTTTTGAGAATAAATGGCATACAACATTTGGCCTCAGTCACTCTTTGTCTTTCTATGAGACAGGCCACATCTGTTTGTGATGGGCCCTATCATTCCACTTGTATAAAGCATGTTTTAAGTGAATTAGTGCTCAGTTAATTGCAGTGGAAAATGTGAATTCATGCACAGTTGGAAAATTACAAAAAGTCATATCATTTGATAACTTATACCTGTACACAAAAAATGGAAGAGCTGAGAGAAGACCAACAAGTTTTGAAAGTGCTGTGATCCAATATAAGCTTTCCACAAGATAAAGAAAGTGCTACCATATGTGGACATCACATATACTATTCCTTAAAAGTTTATGAAAGTCATCAAAGAACCTGTTGCAATCCTTTCAAAAAACACAGACAAACAGTTAAAAAATATTTAAGGTTAATTTGCTTCTCTTTGTCTAAAACATTAAGTGATAAAAGAATCTATGTAATACCATTAAAAAAACTGTGAACATGGCACAAGATTTGTGAACAGAAAAGCTACATCAGTGATAGAAATGAATGTGATGCAGATGATCCCAAGGTGACATTTCTCGAATCAGTACTGCAAAGTCAAAGTGTTGAGGATGCAAATAAAACCTTAAATGATTTGGGGTGCTCTCCCATAAAACTTCACTCCATTCCAATTCACAGCAAGCCTTCATATGACAAAAAGAAGCCAGGAAAAGTGAAGCATGTTCTGGAAAGAAAAGTGTGCCAGGTTTTAGAGTGTAGTATTGAGGATTCTGACTGTAGAGAAGAAAAATTTGATGATGGAATTGTCAAAAAAGTGAAAGATTTTGATAGCATGATATTGTTAATGAAAGAGAAAGTGGCTAGTATAAGAGTAACTAAAAAAATTAAAATTTTAACTTTAGTCCACCCTCTTGTCCAAAAGAAAACATTATGTCAGAATTCAAGGTTTGTGAGTGTGTGGTTCAACAAGCAAAGAAACTGAAAACAGAAATGGGTATTTTACCAATTCCTAAACCATAAAGGGGGAAATTTATTGTTGATGAAGTGGTAAAGATTGTCACTGATTTCTACCAAAATGATGAATGTACTAGATGTTACTAGGAGCAAAGCACAAAGTTAGCATTCAGAAGAAAGTGTAGATGCAAAAAAGACTCATCTTTTGCAAGTTAAGATAACTGTACTCTTGTTTTAACTGAGTCAATCCAAACATTAACACTGGTGTTTCTAAATTTTGTTTCCTAATACCGAAGTGGTGTATTTTAGCTCATGTTGCCAGCACACATTTAATGTGTGTGTGGTATCAACCAAAACGCATAACTGCTTTTGGATGCAGAATGCATTGAAGAAACATACAAAGAACTTATAATATTACTTGTACACAGGGTGTTACAAAAAGGTACGGCCAAACTTTCAGGAAACATTCCTCACACAGAAATAAAGAAAAGATTTTATGTGGACATGTGTCCCGAAGTGCTTAATTTCCATGTTAGAGGTCATTTTAGTTTCGTCAGTATGTACTGTACTTCCTCGATTCACCGCCAGTTGGCCCAATTGAAGGAAGGTAATGTTGACTTCGGTGCTTGTGTTGGCATGCGACTCATTGCTCTACAGTACTAGCATCAAGCACATCAGTACGTAGCATCAACAGGTTAGTGTTCATCACGAACGTGGTTTTGCAGTCAGTGCAATGTTTACAAATGCGGAGTTGGCAGATGCCCATTTGATGTATGGATTAGCATGGGGCGATAGCTGTGGCGCGGTACGTTTGTATCGAGACAGATTTCCAGAACGAAAGTGTCCCGACAGGAAGACGTTCGAAGCAATTGATCGGCGTCTTAGGGAGCACGGAACATTCCAGCCTATGACTCGCGACTGGGGAAGACCTAGAACGACGAGGACACCTGCAATGGACGAGGCAATTCTTCGTGCAGTTGACGATAACCCTAATGTCAGCGTCAGAGAACTTGCTGCTGTACAAGGTAACGTTGACCGCGTCACTGTATGGAGAGTCCTACGGGAGAACCAGTTGTTTCCGTTCCATGTACAGCGTGTGTGGGCACTATCAGCAGCTGATTGGCCTCCACGGGTACACTTCCGCAAATGGTTCATCCAACAATGTGTCAATACTCATTTCAGTGCAAATGTTCTCTTTACGGATGAGGCTTCATTCCAACGTGATCAAATTGTAAATTTTCACAATCAACATGTGTGGGCTGACGAGGATCCGCACGCAATTGTGCAATCACGTCATCAACGATTGGGCAGGCATTGTTGGTGATGTCTTGATTTGGCCCCATGTTCTTCCACCTACGCTCAATGGAGCACGTTATCATGATTTCATATGTGATACTCTACCTGTGCTGCTAGAACATGTGCCTTTACAAGTACGACACAACATGTGGTTCATGCACGATGGAGCTCCTGCACGCTTCTCAACAACAGATTCGGTGACTGATGGATTGGTAGAGGCGGAGCAATTCCATGGCCTCCACGCTCTCCTGACCTCAACCCTCTTGACTTTCATTTATGGGGGCATTTGAAAGCTCTTGTCTACGCAACACCGGTACCAAATGTAGAGACTCTTCGTGCTCGTATTGTGGACGGCTGTGATACAATACGCCATTCTCCAGGGCTGCATCAGCGCATCAGGGATTCCATGTGACGGAGGGTGGATGCATGTATCCTCGCTAACGGAGGACATTTTGAAAATTTCCTGTAACAAAGTGTTTGAAGTCACGCTGGTACGTTCTGTTGCTGTGTGTTTCCATTCCATGATTAATGTGATTTGAAGAGAAGTAATAAAATGAACTCTAACATGGAAAGTGAGCGTTTCTGGACACATGTCCACATAAAATATTTTCTTTCTTTTTGTGTGAGGAATGTTTCCTGAAAGTTTGGGCGTACCTTTTTGTAACACGCTGTATGACCCGGAAAAGTATGACAGCATGCTACATCACTGTGATAATTGTCCCAGTGATGACCAACTGTCAGAATTATTGAAACAGAAATTAGCTTACAAAGATGCTGATGACGAAATTGAGTTCAGCCAGTGGATAGACCTAGATCATCGGGTAGAATTGGTAAAGCAGTCTGCAACTGTTAGTGAACACATAGACTCGTAGGTAACAAAATTACAGGCACTTAAGCCACACTCATTTATGTCTTTGTGTCAGTGAAAATCACTGAAAATAATTGAAAGAAAATCTCATCCTGGTAAAAGCAATTCTATGAGGGTTGGAACTTTAATAGTGGCAACTATTTATTTACGGCTCGTTCAAAATAGTAACGTGTTTCAAAGTTTTACTGACCTTCAACGTAGTCACCGGCATTGTGTATAACCCTTTGCCAGCGATGTGGAAGTCGTAGGATACTCTTAGCAGTGCCAGTTGTGTTGACAGTTCGAGTGGTGCGGTCTATTGCCAACAAATTCGTAGCTGTTCTTAAGCGATTACCTTCAAGTGTTTCCTTCAGTTTAGAAATCGAGTTGAACTCACGAGGGCTTAAGTCAGGGGAGTGCAGTAGGTGGTATAGCACTTAGTAGCCCGATCATCTTGCACTGTATGCTTAAGCATTGTCCAGCAAAATGATGCTCAGGTCCTGCAGAAAGTGTCGTCACGTATGTCTCTAAGCTGATCGTAGGTTGTGTTCCAAAAACGAACAGCATAGAGACAGAAGTGATGACACTTTCTGCAGGATCTGACCATCAAGCACGTACTATGCAAGCTGCTACAAATTCTTCGGGCAATATACCGCGCCGATCGAACTGTCAAAACAACGGGCACTGCAAAGAGTATCCTACAACTTCCACATCGCTGGCAACAGGTTATACACGATGCTGGTGACTACTCTGAAGGTCAGTAAAACTTTGAAACACGTATCTGTTCTGTATGAACTGTAAATAAATAGTTGCCACTATTTAAGTTCCAACCCCCATATTAATGGACATTGCTGAGAACTACAGTTATGTAATTCTGAATGAAATTCAGAGTTATCACTGGACAAGAAGCAGATGTACAATCCATCCTGTTTGTGTTTATGTGGTAAATGAAGAAAGTAAATTGGTAATAGTGAACCACTGCTTTATAAGTGATGATATGGAGCATGATGTAGGATTTGTAAATGTTGTCAGAAAGAAATGTTTAAGTGGCTGGCAGAGCATTACCCACAAGTGTAGAAAGTGCATTATATTACTGATCAATGTGCTACTCAATATAAGAATAGAAAAAGCTTTAAAAATTTGTGTGAGCACAAAAACGATTTTTCTATTGATGCTGAGCATTCCTTTTCTGCTACTAGCCATGGTAAATCTGTGTGCAATGGTTTGGTAGGAAATATAAAATGTATATTGAAAAGAGCTAGTCTGCACTAGTAGATGTGCACAAATAACAACTGCATCTAGTGTTTACGATTTTTGCAAAGCTAATATTGACCATTTTTTTCACTTCTTAGAGTAAGTCAATGTAGATTTTTTTGAAAGAACCTTGAGAAGAGATTTTCGACAACCTGCACAATACACGGTATGAGGAATTTTCACCATTACAAACCACTTTCTTGTGATTCCTTAGAGATTAGAAGAGAAACTTCTTCTGAAATACCTTCTTGATTTTTTTCATTAATTGAAAATGTCCTGCAATGGACATGCACTCATCCTCAACAAAATTCTTTTTTTAGCAGGTGTATATGATGGCAGGTGGTACTTTGCCTTCATCAGAAATGTCTGTGATGAAGAAGAAGACATTGAACTACTTTTTCTCCACCTACCTGGACCAGTAGTGTCATTCGTTTGGCCTGAGAAGGAAGACTTCTGTGCTTTTGAAGAACATTTTATGTGCTGTTGGTATACCTAAATCAACATCATTAGGCAGAATGTGTTACTTTAATGAAAAATATATCAAGTTAACGGAATATAATTTGTGACCGGATTAAAATCAGAGATGCTCTTCAGAAGTTTCATTGATAGTTTCAGGCATCTTCACGGCTGAACATGTACATTTTAAATTAAAATTAGAGTGGGTAGAATAATTGTTGTTTGAGGATGCTATTTTGACACCCTAAACAAAGTTAACCAATGTAATGAAAATGTTTCAATTAAATTTATTACTTTTGGCTCTGTACTTTCGTGAGGCAGCTTTGCAGCTGATTTGAATCATCTTCTGAACAATGATATGATATATATTAAATGAACATCCAATATATATCAAAACTCTGGATGCTTCTTCTTCTTCCTTTTTTTTAATAATATCAGAGCTACGTTAAAAATAAATCTTGTATCAGAAAGTGTTTTACATATTTAATGTGTATGATTATGATGTGTATCTTAACAATGGTGGAAGATAGAGATAAATGTTTTCCATAATATCAATCATGTTGTTGCAATTGCCTTAGAAAGTGTGTTGAAAAGCAGCAAGACCTTTGTAACCTAAATTTTCATCTGTGTTATATACCAGTAGAACTGTTTTCTTTATGCTTAACTGTCTGAAACAGAGATTGTTTACTTTTAGTGATAAGAATCCTATAAGTACCATCGGTTCGAAAAAGAATGAAAAAATGTAGTTGCAATGAACTTATGAATTAATATGCCACAGATTCATCATGTCTTGTTCTTGTATAATGACACTTTCTAGAAAATGGCATCCATCACATAAACAGGGTGGGCAGAAACAGTATGAAAAGCCTGAAAGGGTGTTGCAGGGAAGGCTGTGCTAAGAAATAAATATTCAGAAAAGAATTTGACATTTTGCATCATTTCCGAATTATTTAACATTGAAATTAGTCGATCAGGTCACTGTGCGCACAAATTCAAGCACCGCATATGCTAAAATGTGGTAATGCACACACATCTGTAGGTCCATTGTTGTGGGGATATTACAGCAAAAACACTACACTTTTAGGAACTGTGATCTTCTCAGTTTAATATCTAAAACATGAGTCATAGGAACAACAAAAACTTCGTAGAGTAAAAGCATGGAAAATAAAAGGAACTCTTACGAGCAAAAAAATCAACAACACAGAACCAGGCACCACTGTAGGAGGGGAGAGGAAACACAGTTCTGATTTATTTGATTTAACACTTCCCGCAAGTCAAACTGTGGTGCACTGAACAACTTTTAGCCCTCTATTGCACAAGAAGAGTAAAACTAAGAACTTTCCAATAACAACTTTGGATTTATACTTGATAGTGCCCATGAATGAAAAATAGATGATGATAAACTTTCTAGTATATATATTTTGGAAAATATCACTCTGTATGTTCAAATATACACTGCGCAAATACGGATGTAATGAGTACGTACATATTAGTTCGTATAAGGTACTACATTTTTGGAGAACAGAGTTCAAAATTTATGGTACATCGACAAATTAAGACTTTAAATTAAATTTTATCTAAAAAACGAAAATAAAAAACATTATAAAAGTTGGGTATACATCAGTTAGCAAAATGTCACTACTATGCAGTTACATATTTCCAGAATTTATACATTGTGAATATTGTAGAAACAATTTCTATCTGGTACAAAACACAAATAGGTGTTACATTTGGTACACATTACTTTTGTTATTTTTTGACATTTATTATATTTACATCTGGCAGATTTTTCACAGTAGTTAGGCCAGTGATCGATTCTGTCCTTCCTGATGTCAGCATTTGCTGTATTTGGCTGCCTTCTCTTTTTGGTGCCACTGCCTGGTGAGCTATCCAGCGATTGTCTCTTGGATGGTTTTCCTGACCAGCATAAGGATTCAGCAATATCAAGCTTGAAATCAAACAAAGCCATCTGGGTTTTCTCTTCAATACTATTTTCATGACAGGCTCTCTTGTAAAGTAGCCAAGCAACAACACAACTCATGTCCAATAAATGGAAGAACAGTCTCATGTAATATTTCTTTGACCTGATTTTCGTTCTGTACAGAGCTAATAAGGAGTCAATAGTGTCAACACCTCCCATAAACTTGTTGTACTCCTTCACAATCTTTGGGCATTTTATTTCGATATGTTGCTTTGTTTTTTTGTCATATCTTGCAACCTGGCTTTCTGGGTGAGTGCCTGAAAAGGTGCCCAGAAGGCTGACACACCTGTTGTCTTGCCATTTCACAAGAATCAGGTCATATCCAGAAACAGATGCAGTGGATTCAACAGATGTGCCTCTTCCCTGCTTTTTCATTTCAGCATCAGATGGCATCTTATTGTTTCTCACTCTATTCAACTGTACTGTTCCCAGACAGTGAATACCACATTTTACCAGCTCAACTTGAAGCTCTGGACTGCAGAACCAGTTATCATAGAACAGTTTATGATTTTTGTACTTTGGTATTCTTTCAGCCAATCTGAGCACTACATTTCCACTGGCGTTTACATTAGGAAGATGACTGGGTTGATTGACGGGTCCAGAATAGATTTCGAAATCATAAATAATACCACTGGCACCTGCTATTCAATATATTTTGTAGCCCCACTTTTTTGGTTTCTTGGGATTATACTGTTTCAAGCTACTGTGACCTTTGAATGGCACAGTTTGTTCGTCCACTGCAAGGTGTTCTTCAATTGGTATTTTTGATAAATTTTTTCGCAGCATATCTGAGTATACAGTGCACGTCAGTGGCACAGTTACATCACATGAGCCAGTACAGAGTTCTGAAAATATGTATATTTAAATATACACAGTGCAATAGAGGGTTAAATAAAAAATAACAAGTCAAAACACATTAGTTACGAAGTCATATCTTGATACACATTGTTTTAAATTTGTTTGATTTTAAAGGCTTTGTAAACATGTCATCATGTTGATTTTCAGAAAATACACATTCCACATTGATATCCCCATTTTTCCCGCACAAAATAATACCATACTTCGATGTGCTTAGAACGTTTGTGGAACTCTGCGTTTTTGACTACTTTAATGGTACTTGCGTTGTCAATGAACAACGTGCGCGTGTTTCTTTTTCCACTGATCTCCAACAGCAGTCTGTTGAGCCATACTAACTCCTTTGCTCCTTCGCTTGCAGCAAGAAACTCCGCCTCAGTGGTGATTAGTGCAACTGGTTTCTGCAGTCGAGATGTCCACGATACAGACATGTCGCCAATCATTGAAACAAAAGCATTTGTTGATCGTCGTATTTTAGTGTTGCCAGCAAAGTCAACATCAGCATAGGCACAAAGTTTAACGCCCAGTGAAGTACTGAAGAGACCTAAGTCTGAAGTACCACTGAGTTATCTGAAATTACGTTTTACAGTGGTTCAGTCAGAAGAAGTGGGTTTAGCCATAGATCGAGCAACTTTTGAAACAGCATAAGAGAGATCTGGGCGAGTAGGGCACGCCAAGTATATTAATGATCCCACAGCCGAACAGTAAGGAACGTTGTTGTCAAGAGTATTGCTATATTCACTGTCTAATTGTTTTTAATGGTTTTGAATCAGCCATATTAAAACGTTGTACAATTCCCTCTGTGTATGCTCGTTGTGAAACAAGCCAGACTCTCGTTGCTCCGCTTGCATACCTAAAAATGAATCTTAGGATCCCACTGTTGTTTTGAATTCAGACTTTACCATATCTAAAAATGAATTCACGGCACTTTTAGTTGTTCCTGCGGTAAGTCCATTATCGACATAAATAGCAATCAGCACCTTCCCTGTTTTGCTTTGTCGAATGTAAATCCAAGGATCTACTGTCGAACTAATATAGCCATTTTTTGTCATGAATGACTGAAACTTATTATTCCAGCAACGAGGAGATTGCTTAAGTCCCTATAATGATTTCTTGAGGCGACAAACACGACCTGACCTGTCATCGGATCTTCTGGCTGAACCATGCCTATTTCTGTACCCAAATCACCATATAAAACTGCAGTTTTAATATCGAATTGACAAAGTTTCAAATATTCTTCTGCTGCAATCGCTGCTACAGCACGAATAGCGTCATACCAAGCAACTGGACTAAAAGTTTCATCATAAACAAGACCGGCACGTTGAAACATACCGCGAACACGGTATCGATCAATCGATCCATCAGGTTTATATTTAATACGAAGTACCCATCGATTATTAATAACACGTTTTCCTTTAGGCTGTTTTACCAAATCCCAGGTACAATTTTCTTCAAATGCCTTCATTTCTTCTTTTATCGCATTAAATCACTTACTGGAACTACTACTTTCCATAGCTTCGTTGAAGTTTGTTGGTGCAAGCTCTTCATGGATTGCTTTTGTCAGGCAAACTAATGCATTTGCTTCTGGAGAACGGTGAGGCTGGTATACTAATTCGTAGTCACTAAATTTTACTGGGGGACGTAATTCACGAACTGGACGTCGATTTGGTAACTCATTCGAATATTTTTGGTCACTAGTTTCAATCTGATCAACAGTAGATTCACGTTTCTCTCCTGTTTCTTCAGGTACGGAATTAAATTCCAATTCAATCGAATTTCCAGTTGTACATAGCTTTTCTGTCTGAAAATCAACTTTGCGTGATTTCATCACACGAAGTTTTGATGGAACCCACACTTTGTAACCATCTTTGTCATTCAGGTAACCAATGAAATGGCCAGGTATAGCCTCATCATAGAACTTAAACCGAAATTTCTAGGGTAAATAAACATAATATTTTGATTCAAAAATTCGTAGATAGCTAAAACTGTTAAACACTTTGTCATTTCACAAATCGAAAGGTGTTTTACCTTGACCACTTAACTTCCCAGTACGATTTGGCAGAAAAACGGCTGTCACATGCATGAACCCAAAATGATTTAGGTACCTTGCTAGACGTTAACATTGAGCGAAACTCAATACCACGGTCTCGTAGCACAGCTGCTACCATGTTACAATTAAACTCTCCTCCACTGTCAAACCGAAATACTTTTACTTATGGCCAACAGCATCACACTCCTTCAAAAATGTTTTCAAATTGTTAGCCGCTACAAATTTATATCACATGAAATATATCCGAACGAAACGAGGATAATAATCTTTGAAAATCACATAGTAACGAAAACTTTTTATAGAATCAACAGACATGGGTTCATTAACATCTGCATTGATCAACTCATCGACAGTTTGTTGACAATCTCTGCGAAGGCTACATGGTTCACGGTGGGATTTGCCAAGAACACGTCTATCACAAAATAATGTGGTATCAGAACACTTAACAGACATACTAAAACAAGAGACCACATCTCGTACATGACGTTTATCTTGATGACCAAGTCTCTCATGCCAACATTGTGGTTGTTCTTCTGAAGTGGCTAAGTTAATAATAAATTGTGAATCCTGAGGACAAACTCGCATGTTCATAATGTACACTGAATCAACTAGTCTACCTGTCGCGACTATTTCACCACGTCGCCGAATGATAGCACCTTTGTTATCATAAGTCACATTATATCCACGTTGTGTAACTTGATGGACAGAGAAAAGTTGGTGTCTGACATCAGGTACATACCAGACATTTTCAAGTAAAGCAGGTCTCCACCTTTTGTTCATGAATATTTCAATATGAATACTGGCAGTCTCAAGTGCAAAAATAACTTCTTTGCCAGCTGTCTGTGCATTTTGTGAATCGGAAACTTTTCGAATGTAGCGAAATGCCGTGTATTAGGTGAAATATGGTGTGTCGTGCCAGAGTCCGAAATCCAATAATCTGCACTATCAAAATTAACATGAGACAACAAGCTAGTGGCTAGAAATGTACAGGGTGCCCCACTCAAACCTCCCTGATTTCAAAGACCCAGGTAGAAAAAACCACAGTAGATACGACAATGAAAAATGCACCAAGTTGTAGAGCATCTCAAAGAATTTATTTATTTATCATGAATACACCTCTGATTGTGAACCATTTGTAGCAAGAAGAATATAGAGTCTATATACAATTTCTTACCAAGTACTTTGTAACATTTCCTATGTTATTGTTGCAATCGCATTAGTGATAAGATGTTGCAATGCAGGAATATTGTCCACTTTGGTCACATACAGGCGGTCCTTCACAAATCCCCACATGGAGAAATCAAATGGCATAATGTCGGGTGAATGTGGCAGCCAGGTAATGGGTCCTGTGTGTCCAATCCAATGTTGGGAAATTTCCTATTCAGGAACTGGCGAACAGCCATTAACCAATGCGGTGGAGCTCCATCTTGTTGAAAAATGATGTTGGGTTGCAAGTCTTGTATCTGAGGGTACACAAACTGCTCCAACATTTTCAAATACACAGATCCATTCATTGTTTGTTCCGCAAAGAAGGGCTATCACGAACATGTTCAATGACAATGTGCGGATTTTGTGAACCCCAAATCCGAACATTATGCCTATTAACCCTTCCTGATAGATGAAAGGTTGCCTCATCTGAGAATAAACATCTTTCCAGGGAGCTGGCATCCATATCATTACGCTGCAGCATATCCACAGCCAATTGCTGTCGGTGTGGTTTGTCGTTCAGCGTCAGATGTCGCAGAATTTGCACTTTGTAAGCACACATACGAAGACACTGGTGAACTACACGATGCAATGTTGATCGAGACACATCAAGTTGCCTAGATGGTTGATGAACTGAATTACGTGGGATTCTGAGAAACGTTTGATGCCCTCCACTGTCTCTTCTGAAACTCTGTAACGTGCACTGCCAGAATGTTTCAGAGCACTTACTGTTGCCAGAAACTTCATATACCATTCCTCAATTGTTTCCACATCAGGTGGATCACATTCATACACACAACGATAATTTCTTTACACAGTAATCGGCGATTTTGTTTCTTCAAACCACATGACTGCTTGCACGCACTGCTGTGGGGTCGCCATTTTCACTTCATGCGATCATGCTGCACTCTGGCGACGATACTTGACACTTCTGACGTGGGAATATATTTTCTTTGAGATACTCAACAATGTGGTGCATGTTTCACTGTCGTATCTACTGTGGTTTTTCTCTCCTGGGTCCTTGAAATCAGGGAAGTTTGAGTGGGACAGCCTGTATTTGATTTGTTGCTCACTTTTAAACTGTAACTCCAATTATTATTGTTGTTAGTTGTCGCTTTTGCTTCTTCTGCGGCCATTTGCTTTCGGCAGTTTGCGATAGAATGTCCAGTTTTCTTGCAATACAAACACGTACGACTTTCTTTCTCTTTGACTTACTCCCCTCTGTTGCAAATTTCTTCTCTTCTTGATGTTGCTCATTCGATTTTGCGTAGAAAGCACCAGCTGCCTGTGTAGCTAGCGAATTCTCAATCGAACGCAAATTCTCAATTAGAAGCTGTGCCGCCTGCTCAGGTTCAGGAACACGATACCAGGTCGACCTGTAAAACTGATATTCGGTCCCTAATGTTTTGAAAATACGATGTGGAGCAGCGAAGGGAGCTAAGTTACATTTGGATTGATTTTGTTTAGTTCAAGGCACAAGTCATGGAAAAATATTCGCAAGTAGCGACGTGTGTTATGTTATAGACGTGACTTCATCTTTTGACATTTCAAAGAAACAATCGAACAACGTATATAGTAGCTGCAATGAAGATTGTTCACATACTGACATAAGGGTATCCCAAATTTCTTTTGCGTTAGTCTTCTTTCTTACATTAATAGCAGGTTCCTTATCAAGCGCCGTTCCAATGATACGACCTGCCCGAGCATTGTGCCGTTGCCACCGTCGATATACGTCGGACGGTTCGCCACCTTCCGCTAATGACGGACACCATCTATAATCGAATAAACGGAATGTTCTTTTAAACAAAGTTGAAACTGCCCATTTCCGTGTTTACCACTGATCTTCACTTGACAGTTTGCTGATGTTTGTACGACTAACATCAGCACTCAACTGAAGTGTTGTGTCTGCCATTCCAAATATTTTGCAGTCAATTGAAAGAACGGGGTACAGCCCCGTCGGCTTTGAACAATAACGTCGTAATTTATTCGGAGATATTAATGTCTTTATTTTGGAGCCATAGATAATAAATGTTATCTTCTGTGGCGATGCGTCATCATTGTAAACTGAAATAAATGAATGTGTTTTTAAACGACAGCGCTAGACATTCTGTACGATTTTCGTCGCTTGTATTAATTTAAGTCATTTGTTCATTTCAGTTCATTCGGTACTTATTTTCATTCTTAGTGAGTCTGAGATATTTTGGTAGAAGTGTTTTTTGTACTGTACAATTTTTACTTTTTGATTTTCGTTTGTAGGTATGGATTTATCTATTCCTATGAATATGGAACACTTTAAGCAGGATTCGTCAACAGTACGGAAAACAAATTTTACAGCTGTTGCTATTTTTCGCCTTCACTAGCACACTTATTACTCATTTCAGTATTTCTCAATCGATATGAGCACCATCGAAGGCGAAACGACTGACATATTGTAGCCCATACTTCAGTTTACCTGTATAGGTCAACTGAAATACTAGTACTAGCAAAGACGAAAAAAGCTACATACTGTTACGTAACACTGGCATCCTGTACCTCAGTTGAAATACGGAGGTAGTATCCTGTTCTTCAGTCGAGCTATATATCTATACTGAAGCATGGGATACTAATCTTACGTATGTTGCTATTTTTCGCCTGCGCTAATACTAGTATCCTATTCTTCAATTGACCTGTACAGTTCAATTTGAAGTATGGCATACAAATTTTACGCATGTCGAGTTTTTCGCCTTCGTTAACACTAGTATCCTATTCTTCAGCTGACCTACATAGGTCAACCGAAGTATGGGATACAAATTTTACTGTTGTAGGTTTCTTCACCGTCGCTAGCACTACAACATAACGTTCAGTGATTCTATTAGTGTCGCATTAGTATCTTATTCTTCTGTTGACCTATATAGGTCAGCTGAAGTATGGGATACAAATTTTACGTATGCCGCGCTTTTCATTTTCACTAGTCCTAGCATCAATTGAAGAATAGGATACTAGTAGCACAGAAGCAAAAAACGCAACACCTGTAAAATTTGTATCCCACACTTTAGTTGACCTACATAGGTCAACCGAAGTGCTAGCAAAGGTGAAAAAGTCGACATACGATAAATTTGTATTCCTTAGGCAATTAACCTACACAGATCAACTGAAGTTCGGGAAACAACTCGTACATGTCAACTGAGGTATATCCCATTCTTCAGTTGAGCTATATAGGTCAACTGAAGAATAGGATACCAGGACTCAAAGCAGCGATATACTTAACATTATGTTCGAAATTTGAATTTATGTGAGAAATGTCTACTATCTGTTTTCTCTGTCCTGCATTCTTTTGTTTCTCAACATTCGTCTTTGGTGTTAAATCTGTGCAATACATCGTCTCTGGTAACTAAATGGTTCTGAGCACTATGGGACTTAACATCTGTGGTCATCAGTCCCCTAGAACTTAGAACTACTTAAACCTAACTAACATAAAGACATCACACACATCCATGCCCGAGGCAGGATTCGAACCTGCGACCGTACCAGTCGTGCGGTTCCGGACTGCGTGCCTAGACGTCTCTGGTAACTTCTGACATCAAAACCGATTGGTTGTATACCATTATTCAGTAAGCACTAGGTTCCTCATCAGGCACTGATCGAATGATAGGAGCTGCCCGAGCATTGTCCTGTTGCCAGCGCCGATATCCGTCGGACGTTTCATCACCTTCCGCTAATGACGGACACTGATGTGAACCATCTATAATCAAATAAAGAGAATTTTCCTTCAAAAAAAGTTGAATCTGCCATTTCCATGTTTCCCACTGATCTTCACTTGACAGTTTGCGAATGTTTGTATGACTAATATCATCACCCAACTGAAGTGGTGTGTTTGCTATTCCAAAAATTTTGCAGTCTCATGAATATCCTGGTAAATGGAAAAATAGTCTTGCAAACGAATACTATAATGCTCAGAACCTGAAGCATTCAAATCTGGGCCCATAACCTGTTGTGGTTGAACTTAGGATATAATTTTATAGCAAGAGCACAACACATTTAGGAATAGTGATCTTCTTCCTTTAATGTCTGAAAGATGACTCATAGGAGCAACAAAAACTTCATAGAGTAAAAGCATGGAAAATAAAAGAAACTCTTAGGAGCAAAAAAATTCACAACACAGAACCAAGCACCACCGTAGGAAAGGAGAGGAAACCCAGTTCTGATTTATTTACTTTAACATCTATGAGTTACCACTTGTTCAAATCCTCTATACCAGTTAAAATGTGCCTTTTAAGTAAGTGATAAATTTAAGCTAGGAGAGGTAAAAGTACATTTATTTGTTATGAGGAAATGAAACAAACAACACTGTTTGTGACAGGTTGCTTGAATTTGCGGACATGATGACTTGATGGCTTAACTTTGATGCTAAATAAGTCAGAAATAGTGCAATATATCACATTTTTTTCTTATCAATTATTTCTCAACACAATGTCCCCTGCAACACCCTTTCAAACGTTTCAGACCACCCTGAATAACAGTTGAGGTATACTGAGTGATGGAAGATCTGTCATATAAAGTCCCCACTAGGCTTTCCACAGTCATCATGTGCTGTGCTCATTTTTCCAGACCAAAACATATGGGGTTCATTTGAATGAAACAGTCTCTGTTGAATAACCAATACATTGTAGGTTGTAATAATTACAGGGGTGTCTTGCATTTTGAGGTGTGTTCCATAACATTGGACTTCCTACTGATCCAGGTACTCAGCTTCAGCTTGACCGACAGTTTACTGTTCCCTTCTTTTACCATTATTTCTTATTTCCAATATTTTTACAGTACAATAGTTTAACACAACCCGCCAAGGTAGCCAAGAGTGCTAGATGTGCTGCTACCTCGACTCAAGTAGGCGCGCCGACCCCAGATCGAATCCGCCCGGTGGATTAACGACGAGGGCTGGTATGCTGACCTGCCTGGATGTGGTTTTTAGGCAGTTTCCCACATCCCGCTAGGTGAATACGGGGCTGGTACCCATGTTACACCTCAGTGACACAACTCACAAACATTTGAAAATGTTCACACTGTTTCAAGGCTTTCACTGGATGCAGACAGCTGGGGTGCACTAATTCCATCCTGGGGGGGTTCAGGGTGATGGCAGGAAGGGCATCCGACCATCCTCTGCCACTAACATTGCCAAATCCATAGTAACACGGCCGACCCTGCATAGAAGCGGAAGAAAGGCCCGAAGGAAATGATGATGATGAGTTTAACACAAGTCCAGCCTTTATGAGTTCAACACACAAATAACTCATTGTCCTGATAGAGATAGAGAGAGAGAGAGAGAGTGTTGTTGTGTGTGTGTGTGTGTGTTTCTTACAAACACCTAACAGCCAAAATGTGTAAGTTAGTCATAGGGAACAAATATTACATGTTTTCTATCAGTGCAGTTAAATTATCTTTTCATATAAATAACTAAAAATTTATTTACTTATCAGTCTTTTACATTGTCAAACAAAATACATAAATGTTAGTTTTGTAAAAAAAAAAAAAAAAAAAAATGTATCTCTAACAAAATCTGATTTCTATCACCTACATTAATTATCAACATTAGGTTATAGTGTTGGGAGCTAAAATATACATTCATGGCTTCTGAAAATAGTTACCTTCCAATTTTGTGCAACAATAAGTTGTTCAAAAAGTGCTATAGCCAATATAGTTATGTAAGAATCTTTGTACGCTTGTCTCAAATGTTATGAGGATAAGTTAAAATTTACAGCAGTGTTTGATATGTGATACTTTTGGTTATCTCCAAGGCATCATTTGTTGCATGGGTCCCAGTGGAAATAAGTCGTTCTTGTTGGTGAGAAGTATATGGTATATAACATAAACTGAATGGAAAATGTGAATCAAGTTAGATACAAAAATCAAACAAAGAATCTTTGTTCAGTTGAGGTTCATTAATGGTTATTCAATGAAGGAAATTTCACTAATGAAAGTTGTGGTTCATGTTACATTAAAATGTATCCGCTGAGACATTATGAAAATTCAGTTTTGTTCAGTACCTTTTAGCCATGCACACACCATACATTAAAAATTACATATTTTCATCTTTTTTCACCTAAGAAACAAATAATGTCAGATGTATTTTGAATGATTTATAATATTTAAGAGTACATCAACAGACAGCATGTTTTTACTGACTGATAACACAGTTTGAAGACATTGTTCAGCCTAGACTTTCAGAGAATAATTTTCTTCACTGCATAATGACATGACAAAAATCTTTAATGAAGCAAATTGCCAGGTCATATTGCCCATCTGGAATATGCAAAAAAAGTTACAAACAAAGCTTGTTTCAAAAAATATTCTAAAACCTATTTATGAAAATACTCAATATTTCTACTGTATTTATCCTCAAATGGATCTCCACAATTTAATTGAATTAATAGTGCATATTTTGTGTTTCAGTACATTCCTTTCATATGCAAAAACTAACTATATTGTGTGGAATATGGGAACATCCTTTTGAAGAATTTAGAATATAGCTGTGATGATTTTTGGCAACACATTTTTACATGCTTCAGTTCCATCATTGTATTGTTACACAATGCCCAAAAAATGCTCCATCAAATAAATCATTGATTTTCTTCTCGAAAAAAAGCATGACATATGTTACATTAACGTCGATTTTTGCTCACAGCAGATTTGTTTTCAGTAGGTTGCACTTCTCCATTTCTAGAGGATGGTGCTTTCTTGCTCTCTCCCTTTCTGGAACTTGACTTTGTCAGCGTCTCCTGCAATTAAAAAAGTAAGTTCAAAGTGTGATCAGTATTCTCTTTATTGAGTTGGACAAGTACACTTAGTTTGTAAAACTTGCAAACATGATATCACAGTAATATGTAAATTGTTTTGAAAAGTGTTACCTTGGTGATGTTAACATTATGCTTTTCAAAGAACTTATTAACTTTATTGTGGTGGGCTAAAGTATTTATAACATATTGAACACCATGTTCATACTCCCTGAAAGAGTCTCGAGAGATATGAAAAGTTCAGTTTATTATTAATTACAATGCTTTGGAGATGGGAACTTAACTATGTGTAATTATCTTTAAAATGGTTGATATACTGTGTCAGCTGCATAAAATATTAAAGCTAATTATTAGTTATTGATGATATGACAATGTTATTTCAAAACAAACTATACAAAAAACAAGCACAGTGAGCATCGTAGTTAACAGCAAACACTGACACAGGAGAAAGCCTTTGACAATAGAAGCAAACACATTCCAGTAAACAGTGGTCTGCAAATGAGCCATTTGCAAGATAACAAATGTGTGGTCATGAGATATCATTGTCTTTGATATGAAATGATAATCCAGTTAGTACAATTTTATTTGAAATGTAAACTTTTTGATTAAAACCACATGTAATTGAATTCAAATTTCCCCCATGGCCCATGATTTTATAATGTGGTACACCCATGATAAGGAATCAGCAAATTTTGGTGATGATGTGTGATGACATCAAAAGCCAAATATGATCCAAGGTGGGTAAGTTGAGCAGGGCGTGTACCTTGGCCATCAAGATCACCTGACCTCAATCTTCTGGATTTTTCTGTCTAAGGTCACATCAAAAGCAAAGTGTACAGTACTCATGTTGAAACAGTTGCAGAACTGGAACAGCAGGTTGTACAGTCTTGTCAAAATTCATGAGATGATCTAGGATATTTGAAGGAATTCCTAACTAACAGCAGAGACAAGTGCCATATTGTATCCAAAAGCAAGGACAATACATGTAACACTTCCTTAAATAGCTATAAGTGTATAGGAAACTGCAACATGCAACATGCTGAAGTAGTATGTAATTCTTTGCAAAGGTAGGTTATGGTGACATTTGAACCCAGCTGGATGGGGACTTAATCTAAAGTTTACATTTCAAATACATTTGCACTAACTAGGCCAATATTTCATTGCCCTTAACCACACATTCACAGCTGTCTCAAAAATGGCTTGTTTGTGGTCCCATGTTTACTGGAACATTTTCACTTATGTGATCAGTTCCAGTTTTCACTATTAATTATTATAACTTTTTGCCATGGACTGCTTCCTCTGAAAGATAACAGGAAAAAATTGAAGGAAATTAATCATTCTGAGATGCCACAGGAATGTCACTGTGCCCTAGGCCAAGACAGACATGCAACACTGAAAGATAGGGAAATTAGCAACAAAATTCTTTTAACAGAAAAGATTTGAGGATATAAGGAATTAGGAGATGATAGAAAGTGGCACTGATATGTGAGAGATAAACAGAGAATGTAGATCTGACTGGTATTTTACTCGTAATTATGATGATATAAGGCCTGAATATTAGTTGTATGTTAACCAACATATGACATGGATCATCTCACACATGGCTCCATTACAGCTGTAGAAAACAATAGCTATTCCAGCCTCCATTTAATCAATAGGTCCATAATATAACTTATTATTTAACAGTATCAATTCACAAACTGTGAAGTCTGTTATAGCAGGTAGCCAACAGTTGATTAGTGTAACTAAAAAGCCATAAAAAGTTGCCTGCTATTAATAGCAATTAGTTATTAATGTAACCAGAGAATTCACAAAGAACTCTCACAGAATATACATTAATAGTTACATGCTAAAAGATATAAAATGTGTTAAATTCTTTGCAGTCTAACAGAGCAACAAGCTAAAATGGAGATAACACAGAGATAAAAAACTCAAGCAACTCAGTCCAATATCTTTAAAATTTAGAAATATCTGTCATTCTTTTAACTCAAAGGGTAGTGTGCTGGCTTGTTTTCCATGTTTTTATTCCGTTATGATACAGGATAATTTTCTGGGACCATACTGTTAAAGTAAAGAAAGTATTTATAACAGCAAACAGTAACAGTACTGTGCAAAGAAGATTGATGGAGATCTGACAAAAGTCTAAATTGTGAATTATGGTTTATTAGTCTCACAACACACATAATCTAAATCATTTGATTTAGGTGCAGGAGACACGTCTAAACTGAAGTAAAATTTTACAATAAACATAGAGCAGCTGATGTTAACAAACAGTATAACAACAACAACAACAACAATAATAATAGTATTCTAGTGAATAGTAGCTTTTCTCCCACTGAGTCTGTTGTAGCCTTTTTTTTTTAGAATCTCTGGCTTCATATTAATATCCTTTTGCCTGTTAATTTGATATATATTGTCATCCTTACATACTGTGGAGTCCATGCATATAATTTCAATTGGTGCAGAATAGCTTAAACTTATTTTCGTCTCTTGTTTTATTTGTGTGGTTAAGATAATTCTTCTCAAATAATGTTTGTCTGCTGTGTAGGATTATTATAATTTCATATATATATATACATTAATAGAGGGAAACATTCCACGTGGGAAAAATATATCTAAAAACAAAGATGATGTGACTTACCAAACGAAAGCGCTGGCACGTCGATAGACACACAAACAAACACAAACATACACACAAAATTCAAGCTTTCGCAACAAACTGTTGCCTCATCAGGATAGAGGGAAGGAGAGGGAAAGACAAAAGGATGTGGGTTTTAAGGGAGAGGGTAAGGAGTCATTCCAATCCCGGGAGCGGAAAGACTTACCTTAGGGGGAAAAAAGGACGGGTATACACTCGCACACACACACACACACATATCCATCCACACATATACAGACACAAGCAGACATATATTGGTCTTTAAATATGTCTGCTTGTGTCTGTATATGTGTGGATGGATATGTGTATGTGTGCGAGTGTATGCCCATCCTTTTTTCCCCCCTAAGGTAAGTCTTTCTGCTCCCAGGATTGGAATGACTCCTTACCCTCTCCCTTAAAACCCACATCCTTTTGTCTTTCCCTCTCCTTCCCTCTATCCTGATGAGGCAACAGTTTGTTGCGAAAGCTTGAATTTTGTGTGTGTGTATATATATATATATATATATATATATATATATATATATATATATATATATATATATATATATATATATATATATAAAGGGAATAGTTAGGTTTTGTAGTTTCTGAAACAATGAGCAACAGGGTTCTGTTTACTGTGCAGTACACATGTATCTGGTGATTTTCTTCTGCAGTTTCAGTATTCGAGATGCACTATTTGAATTTCCCCAGAAAATTATAACATATCAAATGCCAGATTGAAAATAACTATGACATGCTGTTTTTCATGTACTCAAATCACTGGACTTTGTTAACATTTACACTGCAACTGTAAAACTGCTTAGTTTATTTGATAGGAAGTAAGTATGTGCATTCCATCTTCAGTTCTCATTCACATTTAATCCTAGGATTCGTCAATTGTTATGTTATATTTTAATTTTGACACATTTTGAATACTTAGTTTTGAAATGTACCATATGGGTTTTTGAAACTGAATTTAATTTGAGCAAGTTTTCTAGGGTATCCAGTGTGCTTATGATGGAGCCCAGAATATTTCTGCATTGTCATCTTCTATTAGAACAGAAGTGTCATATGCAAACAGAACTGATGGGGAATTTATATTCATGGTAAGGCATCTGTGTAGAATAGGAAGAGGATTGGCCCCAAAATGGGGCCTTGAGGTACACCTTTGGATACTATATTCCATTTGGAATAATAATCCACTGCATCTGAAGTGATAGTTACCTTTTGTCTTCTGCTGTGCAAGTATGATGTGAACCAATTCAGAGCATTGTCCTTAATCCCATATTTGTCTAATTTGTAGATAAGCAAGACATGGTTCTTAAAAGATCTTTAAGTTCTTACATTCCCTTTAAACATGTTTACTCTTTAGTTGTATAAATTCCACATCAATAATTGAAGACAGAAAAATAATTTGCATGTAAACTCTGGCTCTGCATTTGTAGTTCAGTAGAGTTTGTAATCTGGTGCAAAGGTTCTTCAGACTACTCAATAGTTTACATAAAGCAGGAAACCAAAAATCCTTTTAAATACAACAGAAAATTAAATACACATGTTATTAGCTGAGCCTACCAAAAATTAAAGACATGTTATTAGTTGCTCCTGCCATCTATTTTGCGGTATGTACAGAGTGTGTCTGTGATGCTGATAAAAAAATTACAGCAATGTTGGAGAAGGATAAATGTGCCAATTTAAGATAGTGAACCAAGGCCAAAAATAACTGATTCAGAAGCTATAATATCTACAATATGCAGTTAGACTGACAATGATCTACAAATTCAGGTAGACACTTCATTACTTTAATTTTATTTATTGGCACAATGCGCTTCATTTATGACAGTTGTTCAAACAGACATCTCCTAGTTTCTGTGTATGTGTGACATCGTTACACAAAGTTGTCATGCCCCCTTGTTCAAACAATGACACAGGCAGTGGGATCTCTTGCTTGGAGATCATCTATATAAACTGCCATTGTGTACACATTCAAAATGACCCCACAATACGACGTCAGTTCATTTCAGAACAAGTGAATGAGCCGACCACAAAACAGGACCTCTTCTTCTTATCTTCCTTTCACAGGACATCTGACACTGGTGTTTATGTGAAAGGTATTCAAGGAGAGCTTTGGGCTCTACATTTTTCCAAAAAGATCAAGTAGAGGGCACCTTCCAAAATGTGGAGAATATGCTTCTCAGAAACATAATATACACTGGCATATTTAAACAGGGAGGAAGCAGACTGAACCATATCAAGGTGTAATAACACTCCTAATACAAATACTTTTTTTCTCTGCCCTCTGTTCCATATATAATACATAAACTATGTATGTGTGAAATATCAGAATTCTTTTCCCACCTGTATTTTTCTGAACTTTATTATTCACAGTATAATTTACACACTACTGAGTTCTAGGAGGAACATTTTATTTACAGAAATATTCAAAAATTTAGATTCAAGTAATCCATGTGCACTTGTAAATTCAACACTGTTAATAACTGTTTGTTTCACAATTGATGTATCTTATAAGAAAGCCCTACTTTTCTTCTTTCTAAAGATCATATTCTCTTTTATGAAAACTGTGCAATTAAAAAGTTGCCTTAATTAAAAATTGTTTGTTTCCAGAATATTCTAATCTTAGTATGCAATCCTTTCAAAAATTCAAGGGCACTATCTTGTAGCCCTTATTCTTCCATTTCCAAAAATATATACTTTCACTAAAAAAAACACTTTTTATTTAATTAAATGTCTTAATTAGGAAATTTAACATTCCAAAAATGTCTTGGAGGGCTTTTCTAAATCCTAGGAAAAAACTTCACCCTCAAAATTTAACTACATAAAATAAAACCTGTGATTTAGGTAATCTGAAGTTTATACAGTGCAGAATTAAACAAAATGCATTCTCTCTCTAACATCTATACCTATTAACTATCGTTTCTGTTTTTTATGTTAGTACTAAAAATGTGACAATTTTTGTAAAAAGCATATTGCATATGTCTTTAAACAGGCACTGTACACAGAGATACTGTCAGTCCTCAGCAAGCTATCCTCGAGAGCAATCAAAAGTATACAATTGGTCGGTATGAGCTGCATATTTATTATATAATATGCAAACTGACTTTGTGGTGCTGTCATTGTTTAGCGTGCTGTAAAAATTAGTATCAAGAAACATTTATCGAACATTATTGAAACTTTTTGAATTATGTTCAACACATAAAAGTGTATGTTGTTTACTGACCTATTGTGTTATGATTATGTATGTATGTATGTATGTATGATTATATAAGTAAGGCGATTGCTTGGAAAATAAATATAAAATTAAAATCTATTTTAAAGTTGTTGTGTAAAGTAATTTAAAATTTGCTAAAGCTCCCAGCAATCAACAATTAGGTTTTTGGAAGACAAGGAATCCTTATGGGGTACTAGTTCCATCAAGTCAGAAAAATTACAAGTGGACCTATTAACCAGTCACTGACTAGGGCCAGTATCAAGCTGACTGCAAATTTTTGTTGCTAGACCTTCAGAACTGTAGTGTGGGAATTCTCAATGGCCCGTAAATGACTACTGTAGTTAGTTTTAGTTAATAGTTGCATGTTGCATAATACAAACTCATGATAAGCATGATGCAGAAGAAATATATAACATATATTTAATAATATATAGAAAAAAATGAGAAAAATATTTATATGGCTATATTCTGGCCATTTACAGATTTTTGTACACATGACTAATTAATTATTTCTATTCAAGAATTCCTCTATGGTTCAGAAGGAGTTGTTAAAGAGAAACAACATTAATCAACATTTGAAAACACTTTTGGTGTCTGTCGAACATTTTATCTCCATAGTTAGAATGTTTAAGACTTATATAGATGCATATTTCATCCCTTTCTGAACCAAAGCCAGATTTCTAAAATGGTAATGCACATCATTTTTTCTTCCATTGTTTTACTTGTTAATATATCTGTCATTGTTAAACTCAGATGGAGTGTTGATAGCAAATTTCATAAGTGAATAAATGTGAGGCTGTGATTGATATTCCCACCTGCTTACAGAGATGCCTGCAAGATGTAGGTGTGTGAACCCTGATCATAACTTTACTAACTTTCTTTGTGCAATGAACACTTTTTGCCAACTTGGGGTGTTACTGTGAGACATCACTGAATGAAAGTACACAAAATATGTTAATTCATAGACTTCTATGTCCCAAAAGTTGACAATTATTCTTATTGAAAAAACAGCCATCCTAAAGACTTCACCAGGCCTATTACATGGTTATTCCAGTTTTTGTTAACATGCATAGCTAAGGCTAAGAACTTAGAACTTCCTACCTTGTTCATTATTTCTCTTCAGTTGACTAGGATAATAGGACGTGTCATATTTTTGAGAGTATAAAATTGTATGAGCTGTGTTTTTTCAAAGTTTGAAGCTAGCCCATTTGTGCAAAATCACTCAGTAACCTTTACAAAATCATCCTTTACTATTTTATCTATTGATACTTTAGAGCTCAGTTTTATAACAATGCTTGTTTCATGTGTAAACAGAACTGCTTCAAATAAAATTTTAGATCATTAACGTACTGCAGGAACAACAGTGGGTCAATGATGGAACCCTGTGCGATTCCCATTTTAATTTCTCCTCAAACATGTGATTTAGGGTCCTTCTTTGTATTACTCAAACAGTATGGGGTAACTTTCTGCATGCTGTTTCTCAAATAAGAACCAAACCTAACATGTACTGCACTATGTATTCCATAGATGATGACTAGAGGAATTTTTGATGTAGAAAACCCAGTACATTATACTGGGCAGCAAATATTCAATGAAACTGCTAACAGCAGCTAGTGTGGCATAAGGAAGCATAATAGATTTACTAATGTACTCAACAGGCACACACAGTTTATTACATGGGATCAGCAGTCTTGTTTGCTGATGAATGATTGTAAGAAATACAGAGCAATTTAAATGGTACTTTCACTTGGTGTACTGGATGGCAGTTTCTTCAGATGAGGGTGAAAGCAATACACATACGGCAGTGGAATAGACAAGGGGAGAAAGATGGTAGGTAGTGAGAGAGAGTTCTAGGGAACAGCAGCAGATGGTTGCAAGGAAAAGGTAGCGGATGCATGGATTCAATTTCAGTGACTGCTGTAAAGCAATTGCTATCTGGAGCCTCCTCCCAAAAAACCAGTACCTCAGAATTATGTAGATGGTAATTGTCTTACAACATATCATTCAGTACCATAATCCTCCTGGCCTCAATCTCCACAAATTCTTTCTTTACACTCACATCCATCCCTACTCCATTACCCATCCTGTACTCACACCCTTTTTCCACAGTCTCCTTATTCCTCTGTTCAATCCACCCTTTCCAATCCATTCTCCACATCACTGAGTGTCACACACTACTCCTGCTGACTGTTGCTAGAATCATCTCACCTTTTCTTGTCCTTACAACAGGTGGGTCTCTTTCATTCTGGGGTCTGAGTGACCTGCCCTTCCTTTTTAACCTTCTCCAATATATCCCTGAGCAAAGAGCTATTAGTTAAGACAGTGTGTGTACTTTAATCAGCAGTGCTAGATATTTTACTTCCTGAAGGAAAGAGGCCAGCAATTCTGTTACTTAAAATTTTTATTTTTCCTGGGCGAACTTTGCAGTTTGCTACCATTTACACCATCTGAGAACGCCT
This sequence comes from Schistocerca nitens, assembly GCF_023898315.1. Taxonomy (NCBI): domain Eukaryota; kingdom Metazoa; phylum Arthropoda; class Insecta; order Orthoptera; family Acrididae; genus Schistocerca; species Schistocerca nitens. The sequence continues at coordinate 372,661,043 of NC_064614.1, read as the reverse complement.
CACAGGCTGACTCAGATCTTCAACTTTCACCAGTTTGCCTCCTATCCTTCCAAACTCTGCAAAAGCCCTCTCACAGTTCTGTGAGAGTAGCACTTTCTGAAGAGAGGATGTTATGGTGGGTTTGGCTCATCTGCAATAACAGGGTTGTAGCTGAGCATTAATTCTTTTGCCATGTACTGAGTATCTTCTGGATCTACAGGAGCCTGTGGCAAGTAGAAGCATCAAATAGACCAGTGAGATGTGCATTTAACTTGTGGGTATTATGGCTATAGTGACGGTCCACGCACCAAAAATCCCAACCTATTACGATAAGGCACTTTTATTACGGTTTGTATATTTACATGAGCACCAGAAAAACAATGCACAATTTCACGACACGTGTATCACTAATCAAGACGCAGCCGGGACTCCCAAAGAAGCTCGAGTCCCCAAAGACCTCTTACTCTGCGCTTCGCCAGTGAAGTTACTGGCAGTCGACTGTCGCCACAAACTTGTCACATACAGCCAGAATATACTTGCTGCAAAATTCTTAGTTTTGCTTTGTATAGTCCTAATTGGAGCAATATTTTCTACCTAATTTATTTTTTTCAAAAAGCAATAATTTATTTGGATGAAAGTTCTTAGTTTACTACTGTATCAAATTCAGATAAAATTTAAGGTTTTGATGACTGGCTCCATTATCGTCATCAGGGACAAAGACTGACTGCTGTGAAACTGGCAAGGCTCCCCCTTTTATGATGTCTAAAGAATGGCATCTGATTGGCTGGACTAAGTCATAACATCAAAGAAATGGCATGTACCATGGTGGTAGCTCTACATTCGTAGATTATGTTTGCACTCCCTACCCAACATTTCTGCAACACCACTACTCATACTGGGCACTGAACTAAGAGAAATCTCCACTGTACTATTTCTTTATCAAGTGCATGCTTCCACACATTGCTAAGTACGTAGCCAGTGTCTCTATTGAAGTTTTTATTGCACAGTCTGATTTTCACTACTTCTCTAATCACAGAGTCCCATTGTCTGAAGTGTACACCAGACTTCTCATACCTTCGAACATAATCTTGTGTTTATTTAATAGTTTGTGCTCAGTCATTGCTGATTTTTCAAAATTCTGTGTGGTAGTGATGTTCAACAAAGTGATCAATAATAGATCATATAGGCTGCCCACATGATTGCTACCACACTTGCAAGGAATATTATAAATTCTTGATGCTTTCATGCTGAGATTATCTTCAATGAGTTGCAACATTTCCTTAATTTTCCTTGTGGGCAGAAGACCATATTGATTCATTGCTTGTTTAAGGCTCCATTTCTCTTACTACTTGTTGCACAGCAGAATGGAAGTTGCATTATGTGTTGGTCCTCCTGGTTTTGTTGAACAATGTCATGTCTTCATTTGATTGATGCCATTGACCAAATATCACAGACTGAGAACCAATTTCTTCTGAACACCATTGTTAGAGCTTCATCTTGAAACCAAGATGTTTCTTGTCCAAAACAGCCCTGGCTCTGTGTGTTAGAGTATTAAGCATAGTTCTATTTTGAGCTGAGTGGTGGATTTGATACATGAAATTGTCAAGTCATCCATCTTATTTCTGTCTGAACAACATATTTAAGCAAGGCAACTTGTCATCCTTCTCCTTCTCATTCAGAAATATTATGTTCAGATGCATACCATTCTAATTGTCAATAAATCTATGCAGTGCCTCGCTGTCATATGGCCAAATTAAAAATGTATCAATATGTCTCAAGAAGCAGGATGAGCAGAAATGGGACACTATTCAATGCTTATTCTTCAAAATCCTCCACGAGAGAATTATCTATGGCTGGTTACAGTGGCAAACCCATGGCTATTCCATCATTCATTTGATAGTAATTTTCACTGCACAAAAAAATACATGGTCATCAAGGTGAGCCAAAATAATTTTTAGAATTCAGGAGAGAATATGGCAGAAAATAGTCTTACTGCTTCGCCTACCAGTACTTTAATAAACAGGGATATGAAGTTGAGACTGACCATGATTTCACTTGGACCTATCCTCTTCTGCTTGATGACATCTACAAAAATCTGACAATTTTTAACATGGTGTCTGCAGTGACCAACTATAGACACCCATAGTTTAGATAAAGACTTTGCCACCCTTTATGAAGAAGGGCCAATAGTAATGATGATTGGTCTAAGTAGTACATCCTCTTTTGAGTATTTCAGACAGATCATATAACTAGTGTGGCTCAGGTGATCTTGCACGAAATTCTTGACAAGTTCATCAGAGAGGCAAGAGTTTTTAAGAACTCCCCTGTCCTCTCATTTAGTGCCAATGTCATATCTCATTAAAGAATCTGGTAATTGCAATCCTCCAACAACAGACACACTTTGTTCCGGTAATCAGTAACATTGAAGATAACTGCTGTATTCCCCTTGTTGGCCGGTAAACAACATAATTCTTCATCTTCCTCCAACAATTTCAGTCCTTATCTCTCCACCCTGCTAATATTGAACTTAAGGAGCTTGGCTGACACTAAAACCCAGCTAGTAGCAACCTTTATCTCATCTTGTGAATCCTGATGAAGATTTCACACTGTTCTTGTCCATTACACTGATAGTGTTGGCAACTGGTAGCATTTGTGGAGATGAAGCAAAATTCAGGCTTTCATTCCACAGCAAGTTGGTGACTTCATCAATTTTCTCATCAGAGTAGTTGATGGCAGTGTGGTGAATGCCACTAGACCCAGTACTTCCTGCCTTTTGATTAAGGCACTCAAATTTATTGGACTGTTTCCTCATTGTCATGCTTAAATTAGCTCATTGATGTGCAGTTTAGGTCATAGCTACCTACTGCCGATCCCTTGGTGAGAGAGCTACCAACAAAAATAGATAGCAGTTATACAAGGGGTGAGTATTGGCACAAGATGGTCCCTTGTATGATGTATTCTTTTCCTTATTACAGCATGGCTCATCTTCCATAAAATTCTTTTCACTGCAGCAGTTCTTATGTGATGTTTGACCACTGCAAACTTCAACCCCCATGTCTTGACAGTGTTGTAGAAAAGCCAGGTTACTCACCAGCTGTGACTGTTTTAGATGTAGCTTCTCCAGCTATGGGTGCTGTGCACTATATCCAAATAGGCAGGCACAGGGAACTGTTATAACTATGAAGTGTTTCACAATGAAGTCCTAAAATAAAAGGTTCTCAGTTTACTTGCTGAGTGAAACTTGGATAAAATCTCAATCTTTTGATGACTGCCTCATCATCATTGTCAGGGGTTAGTACTGATTATCATGAAACTTTTATACTCAAATGATGTCATCTAATTGGCTTGTTTACATCATGATGACATCATGGAAGTCAATTCTTGGGCCACTAATTTTCCTTATCTACATTCATGATCTACCAATCACAATTGATAACAGAGCAAAAATAGTAATGTTTGCCTACGATACAAGTATCCTCGTAAAAGGGCCCACTCCGCAATGCAGGGTACAGCCATGACAGCCTCTACTCAAGTACACAAATGGTTCACTGCGGATAGCCTAACCTTAAATCTTTCAAAAACCAATATGATACAGTTTATGACAAAAAATAAAAAAAATAAAGATCCTGAAATACATGTTAACAATCACAAAATTAATGAAACCACACATACAAAATTCCTTGGTATCCAGGTAGTCACCTAAGATGGAAAGAACAAATTGATCAGCTGATCAAGAAACTTAGCTCATTGTGCTTTGCACTATTAGCTCTCCATCACTTAGTGGACGGTGAAATAATGTTGTTGTCATATTTTGCATATTTCCATTCTGTTCTCTCCTATGGCATAATCTTCTGGGGAGATGCTGCAGGTGTTAAAAAAGTCTTCAGAATACAAAAATGAGCAGTGAGACTAATATGTGGGGTCCCTAATGAGGCATCTTGCAGAGGTCACTTCAAATCTCTCAGGATACTTACCATCACAGGTCAGTGTATATACTCACTGAATGTTATTTGTAGCCAATAGTAGGGAATTGTTTCAGAAAAATCGTGACATCCACAACCATGACACAAGACAGATGAAAAATTTTCACCAAGGCTCTGCAACTCTCACTAAAGTACATAGGGGAGTTACTGAGTCAGGTACAAAGGTCTTCAATAAGCTCCCTATCAATATAAAAAAGAGGAAATAAATAATGTACAGGTTTTCAAAAGAAAACTAAAATTATTCATCATCGAACAAACTTTCTATAAAATGAATGAATACTTAGAGTTATAAGGTATAAGAGTGGGGGAAACTGCCTAAAAAAGCACCCCCTTAAAGATAAATGTGATGCTGTTACTTGTAGTTTAACTGAAATTGTGGTGATAAAATGTAAATCTATCTATGTCTTTATGAGAAAATGTGAACTCCCTTGTATCCACATTCTTGAGCATTCACTTAAACGTCTTCTTAAGGAATGCAGTTAAAATTTGTATTCAATCCAAACCATGACCATGAAGCAAATTTACCTGTTTATATATGTCAGTAGCATAAAAATATGCACTATCATTTATTCTACTATTTTAAACAGTCACTTAAACTGTTGTTGGCATAAGGCAGGCTTTAATACTGCATGCAAGTGATTGTTCTTGGAAAATATACAAACTGTGCAATGTGATGTATAAATGTTCATGTACTACTGTATTGTATCGATTGACTTGTCCTATATTACTTGTACACTGGTTGTATGATATGTAATCAACAGGACCAAATAAATAAATTTAAAAAAAAATGTACTAAGGCTGCACCCTCTACATCTGCAGATTATGTTTGCACACTATCTGCTGTTGTTTGCAGTGCCATCAAATGCACTGGGCAGTAAACAATGAGAAGTTTTCCTTGGTTCTCATTCTTTATTAAGTGTGCACTTTACTGTATTCCTAAGTGCACAGCCAGTGGCAGACCACCTAGACACTTAGCAATGTGTCTAATCAGATGCCACACTTTGGGTATAAAAGTCAGAGCCATTTTCACAGCAATCAGACTTTGCCCCTGATGATAATGATGGAATCAGTCATTAAAAACTTTGGACTTTATCAGGATATGATATGGAAAGTAAACTGAGAAAGTTTTATCTAAAGACTCCAGTGTGAAAGACTTCATAGCCATATTAATTTCCACTATGGGGAGGATGTAGCATGCAGCTTCCATCATCTGGAGAAGCTGTACCTGAAACAATCACAGCTGCGTCATTCTCTCGCTTTCTTACAATGGTGTCATGACAAGGATGTCATACTAAAGTCTGTGTGGTCAAACACTACAGAAGAACTGCTACTGAACAGAACTTTATGGATGATGAACCATGCTCTCATCCAGGAAAGGATGTGTCATACGAGGTATGAATTTGAGGCCAGTGCTCTCTCCTTGTATAGCTGCCACCTGTTTCTGTCAGCAGCTCACTCAACATAGAACTGAGAATGGATAAACATGACTTTAGCTGCATATCGGTGAGCCAATTTAAGCAAGGCAGTGGGAAAATGCTCCAATGAAGTTTAGTGCCTTAACTGTGAACAAGAAACTGCTGGGTCCAGCAGCATTCACTGCACTGTCATCAACTTCTCTGACAAGGAACTTGATGAAGCCATCATATCTCAGTGCTTTGTAAAGTCCTGTATTTTGCTCCAACTCCATGAACACCGCCAGTTGCTGAGATTATCAGTGGAGTGAACTAGCAGTGCAGCATCTTCCTCAGGAGGCAGCAGATGAGAAAAGGCTTAACACCACCCGGATGTTAGTGAATGACAAGCCCCATAGGGCAGAGAGACACAGACTGAAATTATTGGATAACAATGAAGAACTGGTTAACTTTTCAGCTGAAAACTGGAATATCATGGTTATTAATGCAATTGATTATCAGAACAACATGTGTCTAGTACCAGAGGACAGCATTTACCAAATTCTCAAACGAGATATCAAATCAACACTGAGCTGAAAAATGGTAAGTTATTAAAGATTTGTGCCTCTCTGATGAACTTGTAAAGAATCTGAGGCCAAGAGAGTCTAGGCCACACAGGTTGTATGGTCTGCCTAAAATACACAAAGAGGGTGTACCATTGAGAAAATTCATAATTGGCTACTGTAGACATTATATTAAAAATTCTCAAATTTTTGGGGATGTCATCAAGAAAATTAGAACAGGTATTCCTGCAGCATCCCTTCAACTATTTCCTCAATACATAGACTCTCACACCTTCACTCATTGTTCGACTTCAAGGAGGCATTGCTGTTTTGGTAGTCCACTTGCTCTCTGCATTTTGTTCAGATTTACTCTCATTATTGTGCTGTTGGTCATATTGTCATTTTGGTTATTTCTGTGGTTATTATTCTGGTTTTGGTTATGCTGATTACTGTGGCTATTTTTCTAGTATGTTTCTTATAAGTCATAAAGAAAGAATACTGAAAACTGTGTTTTCAATGAGGGGCAGGAGATTAAGAACTTATCGAAACACAATTCTGATGAAATACCCCAGTAAAAAGTTTTTGATGGTGTTCAGTGTTCAACATGTAAAAAATGCTTAAGTTAAAACAAAGGTAGTAATCTTGCTCGAAATTTTACTCCTTGAAGTAGCACTTAGGTGTTACTCTCAGGGTAAATGATGCTTTTCAATGGATAACTTAAAATAATAGGTCAAGAGTTGCCTGAATCATCAAGTATTAAATAAGAGTTTAACTGCATCGTATGCAGTATGCTTATAATTAGCAAAAGCTCAGAAATGCTTCAGCAATGGCATACTCGTGATATATGCCCAACAGAAATAGCCAAGGTTCTTGGTTATAATGATGCTACTGAATATTTTAAAATAGCTCCTTTATTATAAAAAATGCAAAAAATTGAATTCTTGATATGAGATATAGCATAAAAAGGAAACTAAATTTAATTGCAACTGTCAATATTATTCTTTATGTATAGACGACTGTCATTTCCTGAGTTTCTGCAAATTGAAACAGCAATACAAGAAAATAAAATCTAATACTGATGAAGTCGGCAATGAGTTTTGCAGTTGTGTTAACGTTTTTAAGTCTCTAGAGCTGGATATCATTTTCCCTTAAGCATCCAATGAATATAAGCCATGGAAGTGTTGGAACTGGTCTTCAAAAAGATGGGTGCAGTTTACAAAATGATCTATTCATGCTATTCAGAATGGAAAAGAGATGCTGCAATTTTTGAAGTCACACCACAGGATCGCTACCCAAAACTCACAGACTCAGCTGTTAAATAAAATCTTTTTTTTAGTTTAACACACATTTATGAATACCTTTTCTTCAATGAAGTACATTAAATCTGCTCATAGAATTCAGTGACCAATGAGTCATTTGAACATAAACTTCATTCTGCCACAATCCAAACTGAAATGAATATTGAAGAACTTGTCAAGACCAAAAAAATAAAACTAGTCTCAGTATTTAAATATCTCATTAATGTAAGTACAAGAGTTTGAGATGAGCAACTTAATAAAAAATGAAAGTTCTAGTAGTTTATATCTTATGACATTTACATGTAGAGACTAGGCAGAGCTCATGATCCACAATAACTGACAGTCATCCCTGTAATTGACCAGGAAGGCTTGTGAGGGTTGGGACAGTATGTATGACTAGAGTTGGAGGGGGAACACTCACTGGAAAGAAATGACTTTTTGAAGTCTGGCAAGAATGGTATGCATCCAAATATAAGAATTATGGTGAATATGGAGAAGGACAGGATGTTGCCTTTCTTAGATATGCTGGTCGAACAGTAAGCAGATGGATGACTTAGCTATTCTATGTATCATAAACTGATACATATAGACTTGCATCTCAGTGGTCATAGCTTCCACCACCCACTGCATTAAGACAGAGTACATAGTTTACCACCCAATGTGAGTGATAGCACTGCAAACAATGCTGAACAGAGAGTAAGGAGGAGGAGGAGACTAGTGTTTAACGTCCCGTCGACAACGAGGTCATTAGAGACGGAGCACAAGCTCGGGTGAGGGAAGGATGGGGAAGGAAATCGGCCGTGCCCTTTCAAAGGAACCATCCCGGCATTTGCCTGAAGCGATTTAGGGAAATCACGGAAAACCTAAATCAGGATGGCCGGAGACGGGATTGAACCGTCGTCCGTCCGAATGCGAGTCCAGTGTGCTAACCACTGCGCCACCTCGCTCGGTAACAGAGAGTAAAAACATGATATATGGACATAGAGAGTGTCATCTCAGTATCAGCCATTTCCTTGATATCATGTCATAGTCTATGATATGCAATGATGGGCATAAAAGTGGGAGCCTTGTCAATTTCATGACAGTCAGAATTAGTCCCGAATGAGGATGATGCAGGCAGTCATTGAGAGCTTAGGATTTTATCCAAAGTGTACATGCAAATAAATTGAGAATTTTTTATCCAAGGGCTCTGTCATGAAAGACTTCATAGCCAGCATTAATTTATTGTGGTCACCAGCTTCTCATTTTCCTACTTTCAACCATTTATGGGATTTTTGCCATTTATTCTTTGAATTATGTATATATTCTCATCATTTAGTCCATGTTTCTCTCATGTAAATCTGACACCGTGCATAAAAGTTTATCCTCTTTCTACTCGTGTACCAACAAGATTTCTTTATGTGTATGCAGTATGAAAAATAATTTGAATCCCAAGAGATACAATATACCTCAATTCAAAACATGCCTATTATTGATATTTTTTGGCTGGTTATGCAGGAAGACAGTAGGCAATCACAAGCTGAGAAATGCAGTCTCCATCTGGAAAAGAAGTGACAACAGTGTGGAAAGAATAGATTGCTGCTCACCACATAGACGAGGTGTTGTGCTACAGATGTCGGAATGAGAAAGACTACTAAAATATTTAAGCTTTCAGATAAAGTCCTCCTTCGGAAATAGCACAGTTCACACACAAATGGCACACATGGCCATTGTCTCCAAGCACTGGGAACCCAGCACCCAGAGTCAGTGGCTATGTGTGTGTGAGTTGTGCTTGTAAGAATGTGTGTGTGTGTGTGTGTGTGTGTGTGTGTGTGTGTGTGTGTTTTCTATTCGGAAGAAGGACTTTGTCCGAAAGCTTAAATATTTTAGGAGTTATTTTCATTGTGCCCATCTGTGATTTAATGCCTACTCTACAAGGTGAGCAGCAAGCTATACTTGCTATTTTGTTGCTATTCCATCCTGAACTTTTCATTTTTTGGGAAAGAGAGGGGAAAAGGAATGATAGGAATCATAGGAATAAAATTCATGATGACAGAACTGTAAGTGTACTGTAAAATAAAGTGTCAGGAAGAGACTACAACCAAATATTTTAAAATATAATACAAGTATTAACCATTCTATGCCAGATGAGGAAAAGTCAAATCACACTAAAGATATCACTGTTATAGATTGTTTGGTGCAACAATTATTTCAAGAAATGAGAAGGGCAGATTATTTTATGAGTCACAGAGTATATGAGTTTACTAAATGTGGTATTCAGTTGGGATATTACAACAGTAAGATCTATGAAAAATAATTCTGGATTGGATTTATAAAAAATTAGAAAAGTACAGATCTGTAAGGTAATCACCTGCAAAGCAGTCCCATTCTGAAGCCACACATTTAGCCCAGTGGTGTTTCTACTGCACGAAGCATTTTTAGAAGTCATCTTCGGAAATAGGGGACAGCTCCCTCAGCAGATTCTGGTGTATCTCTTGATATCTTTCTCTTTCCCAATGGTTGTTGTTTCTCAGGGAGAGGAAAAGATCACTGGATGCAGGATCTGGCAGAAAAAGTGGCTGCTGTAACTCTGGAAAGTGGTTCTTTGGGGGAAATTTCTGCCCATGTTGTGTTGCATGGGCAGATGCGTTGCCATGGCTGAGTTGCTGGTCACTGTTCTCATGCATAGCCACCATTTTGTGGCAATCTGCTCTCCTCAAACGTTGGAAAATCTGACAGTAGCACATCTTGTAGAGTGTCTGTGCTGATGTAGTGCAATAATGATGCACAATTCCCTTATGATTGCAAAAAAACAAAAAGAAAAAATACAATTCAGTGGGCCTCCCAGGGGTATATTACTCTTAATACTTTAAATATCATGTATAAAATGTTTATGTTACACATAAATAGTGCATCAATAGAACAATTCTCCCCATAGACTGTCTGCATTCCTCAGTAAGTGTGTTGCACTTTGCTACAAGTTTCTATTGAAACAAAATTATGAACTGGTATGTTTATTAGGTTCAAATGTGTAAGCATAATACACAACTGTAAACCAATATGAAAAGTGAAGATGATTGGATCATGGCAGGTAGCACTAACATGATTCAGTCTGTGATAGCAACAGCCTGTATCACCATTATCAATGCTTGGAAATTATATTGCCTTTTCTTGCAGAATGTTAAAAAAGGAAAACATTTTAAGGGGGATAAAGAAATGTTGTGGCATCAGATAGAACAATAAACTCATGTTACTGAAAATTATCTCATTATGCGGCTTATAAGATAATCCATTTATGATGTTAAGAATCTGAAGGAATAAAATGGTTCAATGATTTGTATACATTTATGACAACAATGATTGAGGGTTTATTTAAAACTATAGCCATTTTCTCCCGCAATAGACAGCTACTGCAACTGTGTAGTGTATGATGGAATATGTAATATTAACTCCTTCCCATTCTATTCCTAGGTGTCATCCAAGAGCAACGACTGTCACTATGCCTCAGCATAAGCCTTGTATATCTCAAATTTTATTTAGGGAGTTTTAGCTATTTTGTGTATTCTTCAGATTTTGGAGTCAGTTTGAGTAGAGAATGGATGGAAATAATTTTTTTGTAAAGTTTACTTAATTACAATTCTGATTTTAGAAGATCACCTATTTTCAACCAGGATTACATTCCTGTTTCTGTTTAGGCAAAAGTAATCGGTGATGTCATAGCATCCATATGACCATAAGGATTCCTTTCATAATGTTCACTGTTTTGAAAGTTAGAGTCTATTTGTTGGCATTAGTGGGTTGCTCATATAATTAACATAAATGCTTTGCCCAATAAAGCTTCCTTGTTTTGAATTTTGTATGCTTCTTGGGGAATGATCAGATGGTTCATACTGATAGGTCATGTCCAATACCTTCTCTTTTCCTTGTTTATAATGAATATTTGTAACATGAGCTAAATTCTTGTATTATATCCACATTATTATTGGTATTGTTTTCATCCTGATGTTTCATAGCTCCATGTTTTATTATCTGTTTTGTTTTCTGTCAATAATTTGGTGCATGGTTCTAACTGAATACAAATTATGTATAAACAAATAAAATATTTGCCACCGTGTCACACAAACTTTTATCTCTAGCATATGTCCTGAATATCTGTGTCTCCTATTCTATGTTACTGACAGACTGAAAGCTTCCTATCCTGCTATAAAAATAGGGAAATTTATTAATTACAATTTTCATGCTTTTTTCATAAATATTCATCAATGTGATGCTGAAGGCTGATAGAAGCAACCAAGCTATGTATGGCCCATCTTAGCTTCACCCAGAAAATTTTGATTTCTAGATTGTTATTTATCCAGTTACTCAAGACTGAATTATCTATACTGATAAATATGGCATCATCATTGGTATTTAGTAGTTTCTCTAAGATATACTTTAATCAAATTATGGCTTCACTGTTAGTTATTTCTGTTTGCAACCAACTTCTCACTCCAGTTATCATGTTATCATTTCTACTATAAAAATGTGGGGAAGTTCTGGTTGAAAATAACGAATTATTTAGGAATAAAGAAATGACTCACTGAGGGCAAAAGTGCTGTGTTGTCTATAGTCACACAAACAAAAGGTACAGAATTGTGCTTTGCTAGCTTTCGGAATGAAATTCCTTTCTCAATTTATAGGAGATACATGTGCACGTGTGTGTGTGTGTGCATGTTTCTCCTACCATTTGAGAGAGGAATTTCATTCCCAAAGGTATCATAGCAAAGCTCTGTACCTTCTGTGTGTGAGTCTGAAGATGACACACTGCTCCTACCTTTCAATGAGTCATCTCTTTATTCCTAAATAAAATTGTGGGTAATTTTTTTAACTAACGCTGCATGTTCCAACTGTAAATTAGTATCAAATTTACATTTATTTCTCTCTTTCACTTTGATCTGCAAGGATTTGTATTCTTGTCAATAATTAATTCAAAACTATACAGGGTGCTTCAAAAGTCACACAACACAAAACAGTTCCGTTATTTGTGTAGATACTGTAAAAATGATTAAGGGAAAAATTGTTGAACATACTTTTTAAATCATTAGCTAGATGCTGAATATGTATTTGTTTCATTTTGTTATGTATTCAACAACAAAATTGTTGGAAACTATGTTTAAATGTCCCAAGAGTGGGAATGGTTGTTATACATGTTACAGGCATAAGTCTATTGGAAGTTGCGGGTCAAAATCACAGATGGCATGCAGGTCAACTGCCCCATCTCATGCAACCATTGTTGATTTACCAGAGTGGTTCCAGACAACAGGCAGTTTCCATGACAAACAACAGTCTGCACGGCCACGTACAGATCAGTAACCGCAAGTGGTGTACTAGCTAAGCTGACAGTCAGTCCAACATGGTCAATAAAAAAAGTGGCTCAAGAAAGTGGAAGCAGTCAAGCATTTGTGTCCAGAATATTATCCAGAAACAATTTACATCCATATCATTTGCATTTTGTCCAGGCATGGAAATGACACACATAGATGGGTATAGTGCTGTGAGTGGTTTACAGAAAGGTGAATGCACCACCCACACCTTGAAGCTGATATTATTTTCAGTTACGAGTCCTCTTTCCATATGAATTGAACAATAAATAGACATAATGCTGTTTACTGGGCAACAAAGAACTACACTGCTATAGATGCTCATCATCAGCTGGACCCAAGGTTAAATGTCTGGTATGGTATTTTAGTGCTTCAAGATTTTCTGCATAAATTCTAGAACCACTTGGTCTTCTTCCATCTCGAACACATGATACTTTAAATAGAAGTGTGAGAAAGAGGAATCCGACATACGATGCATTGCATGTTTGTGTGTGCAGGTCTAAAAACAGTCATGAGAAAATTGTGGACGTGGCAACCGAGAAGTACCTGCGGTATGATCTATAGAGTTTCAGTGTATGTGTAGAGGAGAACAAGGAGTGTTTATGTATTACTCTGTGCTTTTAGTGACTGTGATGATTGTTAAGGACAAATGAGGAAATGAGGTTAGACTTTCAAGTAATTCATATCTTGGACTTGCTAGAAGCAAGACATGTTCATAAATTACGAGTGGTTCTTAAACCAGCATGCTTATGAACGTAACAATACCAGAGAAGGAAAGTCGCTGCTCACCATATAGCGGAGATGCTGAGTCACGATAGGCTCAATAAAAAGATTCACACACTCATAGGTTCTGGCAATTAAGGCCTTTGTCAGCAGTAGACAAACATACACACACACACGCGCACACACACACATGCACAAACGCAACTTGCACACACATCTGCAGTCTCAGAGAGCTGAAACTACACTGATGGGAGTGGTGACTGGGTGGGGGGTAAGGAGGAGGCTGGGGTGGGGAGGGGGAGGGATAGTATGGTGGGAGTGGGGGACAGTGAAGACAGAGGGCAGGAGATAAGGTGCGGAGGGGGGAGGGGGTAAGTAGCAGAAGGGTGAGAAATAAAAATAAAAATAAATTAAAATACTGGGTGTGGTGGTGAAATGATGGCTGTGTAGTGCTGGAATGGGAACAGGGAGGGGGCTGGAGGGGTGAGGACAGTGACTAATGAAGGTTGAGGCCAGGAGGATTACGGGAACATAGGATGTATTGCAGGGAAAGTTCCCACCTGCGCAATTGAGAAAAGCTGGTGTCAGAGGGAAGGATCCATATGGCACAGGCTGTGAAGCAGTCATTGAGATGAGGGGTATCATGTTTGGCAGCATATTCAGCAACAGGGTGGACCACTTGTTTTTTGGCCTCAGTTTGTCGGTGGCCGTTCATGCAGACAGACAGCTTGTTGGTTGTCATGCCTACATAGAATGCAGCACAGTGGTTGCAGCTTAGCTTGTAAATTACATTAATGGTTTCACAGGTAGCCCTGCCTTTGATGGGATAGGTCATGTTAGTGACCGGACTGGAGTAGGTGGTGGTAGGAGGATGTATGGGACAGGTCTTGCATCTAGGTCTATTACAGGGGTATGAGCCATGAGGTAAGGGATTGGGAGCAGGGGTTGTGTGAGGATGGGTGAGTATGTTGTGTAAGTTCGGTGGACGGTGGAATATCACGGTAGGAGGGGTGGGAAGGAGATAGTGGGTAGGACATTTTTCATTTCAGAGCACGACGAGAGGTAATCGGAACCATGTCGGAGAATGTAATTCAGTTGCTCCAGTCCCGTATGGTACTGAGTTATGAGGGGAATGCTCCTCTGTGGCCGGTCTGTGGGACTTTGGGAGGTGGTAGGAGACTGGAAAGATAAGGCACAGGAGATTTGTTTTTGTACAAGGATGGGAGGATAATTACGGTCAGTGAAGGCTTAATGAGACCCTCGGTATATTTAGAGAAGGACTGCTCATCACTGCAGATGCAATGACCATGGGTGGCTAGGCTGTACGGAAAGGACTTCTTGGTATGGAATGGGTGGCAGCTGTTGAAGTGGAGGTGTTGCTGGTGGTTAGTAAGTTTGATATGGACGAAGGTACTGGTGTAGTTATCTCTGAGGTGAAGGTCAACATCTAGGAAGATGGCTTGTTGGGTTGAGTAGGACCAGGTGAAGCAAATGGGGGAGAAGTTGTTGAGGTTCTGGAGGAATGTGAATAAGGTGTCCTCACTTTCAATCCAGATAGGAAAGATGTCATCAATGAATCTGAACCAGGTGAGAGGTTTAGGGTTCTGGGTTTTTAGGAAGGATTCCTCTAGAAGGACAATGAATAGGTAGGCATAGGATGGTGCCATGTGGGTGCCCATAGCCATACCGCGGATTTTTTTGTAGGTAATGACTTCAAAGGAGAAGTAATTGTGGGTGAGGATATAGTTGGTCATGGAGACTAGGAAGGAGGTTGTTGGTTTGGAATCCATTGGGCATCTGGAAAGGTAGTGTTCGATAGCAGTAAGGCCATGGGAATTAGGAATGCTACTGTACAGGAGGTGACATCAATAGTGACGAGCAGGGCACTGTGTGGTAAAGGGAAAGGAACTGTGGAGAGTCAGTCGAGGAAATGGTTGGTATCTTTTACATAGGAGGATAGGTTCCGGGTAATAGGTTAAAGGTGTTGGTCTATGAGAGCACAGATTCTCTCAGTGGGGGCACAGTAACCCGCCACAATGGGGCATCCTGGGTGGTTGGGTTTACGGACTTTAGGAAGCATGTAGAAGGTGGGAGTGCGGGGAGTGGTAGGGGTTAAGTAAAGAGATGGACTCTGGGGAGAGGTTCTGGGATGGGCCTAAGGATTTGAGTAGTGACTGGAGATCCTTCTGGATTACTGGAATGGGATCACTGTGGCATGGTATGTAGGTGGAAGTATCTGACAGCTGACGGAGTCCTTCTGCCACGTAATCCTTGTGGTTCAAAACAACGGTGGTGGAGCCTTTGTCTGCAGGTAGGATTATAAGATCGGGATAAGTTTTTAGATGGTGGACTGTGGTTATTTCTGTGGATGTAAGGTTAGTATGCATGTTGAGGGATTTGGGGAATGATGGTGAGGCACAGTTCGAGGATAAGAAATTTTGGCAAGTTAACAGGGGGTGGTTTGGAGGCAGTGGGGGTAGATCACAGTTGGATGGAGGAGTGAACTGAGGCAAGGTTCAATATTGGTCTTTGGTTGAGTCTGATTGATCGGGTTGATGGCAAAAAAGTGTTTTCACTGTAGGGACTAGTCCTGCATGGTTGAATTTGGGAGTGGGGCAAAAGTTGAGGCCTTTGGAAAGGACTGATATTTCTGTGGGACTAAGGCCTCTGGAGGAAAGGTTCATGAATGTGTTGTGGGTCTGATTAGGTTTTGGGTTCTGTGTGGCGGTGGGAGGGAGTTTTGGAGGGTAGGGTAAGTGTAGTAGGTCTGCGAGACAGGGTTTGTCAGCTATGAGGGGGTGTGGGGGAGGTTTGGAGGTTGTTGTAGAAGTGGTGGACAGTGGTACTCCGAGGGAGTAGTAGGAAGTGAGCAGGATGGGGAGCTTTTTGAGGTGGTGTTGTGCATGTTGCTCAAGTTCCTGCAGGGCAAGAGTTTCAATGTGTGTTATTTGGGATTACATAGCAGGATAATTTTGCGGATGGAGAGAAGGTACTGAAAGGAGTATTGGGCTTGGTTGATATGGTTTTGCAAGAGTATGTTGGTGAGGGCTAAGCTGCCACCACTGTGCTGTATTCTATGTAGGCATGACAACCAACAAGCTGTCTGTCCGCATGAACAGCCACCAACAAACTGAGGCCAGAAAGCAAGTTGACCACCCTGTTGCTGAACACGTTGCCAGACATGATACCCCTCATCTCAATGACTGCTTCACAGCCTGTGCCATATGGATCCTTCCCACCAACACCAGTTTTTCTGAATTGTGCAGATGGGAACTTTCCCTACAATACATCCTACGTTCCCGTAACCCTCCTGGCCTCAACCTTCGTTAGTCACTGTCCTCACCCATCCTGCCCCTTCCCTGTTCCCATTCCAGCACTACACAACCAACATTTCACCACCACACCCAGTCTTAATTTATTTTTATTTTTATTTCTCTCCTTTCCACTACTTACCCCCTCCCCCCTCCACACCTTCTCTCCTGCCCTCCATCTAAACTGCAACACTTCACTGTCCACCACTTCCACCATACTATCCCTCCCCCTCCCCACCCCAGCCTCCTCCTTACCCCCACCCAGTCGCCACTCCCATCATGGACTGGTGCTGCTGCTCGCAGTGTAGTTTCAGGTCTCTGAGACTGCAGACGTGTGTGCAAGTTGCGTTTGTGCATGTGTGTGTGTGTGTGTGTGTGTGTGCACGCGCATGTGTGTATGTGTGTCTACTACTGACAAAGGCCTTAATGACCGAAAGTTATGAGTGTGTGAATCTTTTTATTGTGCCTATCGCAACTCAGCATATCCGCTATATGGTGAGTAGCAATTTTCCTTCTCTGGTATTGTTACATTCCATCCTGGATTTTCCATTCTTTAATTTTCACTTATGAATGTTAATTTAATACATTTCTAAATCTCAAAATATGATTGAAATACAAGAAGGAGATATTTATATGTGAAATACGAGAATGTTATTCTGCATGATCCAATACATCATTAATTGGTGAAAACATAAAGTTTGTATATTTACTCCACATGTTCTATCATCAAAAAGCATTAGGGCATGGCGACCAGTGAAAAGGACTCGAAACAACAGGAATTTTGAGTAGAAATTGAAGAAGAAGATATGATGTTTTGCCATAGCAACCAGATATAACCAGATAAGAGAACTGTTTCATGTAATTGGATTAAGTCCAAAAATTAAATGAAAAAATTTGTGGATGCAACAAAAGGGAATATGTAAGGAAGTAATAATGTTAAAAGAAAGGAAAGAAGACCTCGATGTATTAGACTAAGAAGAGATATGGTGAGAATAATTCAACTAAGAGGATCCACTGGGGGGAGTATACAACTCACACACATTGCGGCGACGCCGATGCGGAAACAACGTCCGATGACACTGGCACCAGTTGCCGTTCAACGGTGCTGACCTGCTTCCACAGCTGCCTACTGATGCCTATGTCTGATGACACCAGTTTGCTGTTCACCAGTGCTGACTTGCAGTCACATCCACTTACCTACGTTGCGAGAATTCTACGCCGGGTGAGCGCAAAATAGAACTTTAGTACCTTAGCAAGAAGGGATACAAGCAGGAGAGTGACTTATTGGTGTAGTAATTATACTTAGATTTAATTTGTTAAATGATTACTAGATTTAAAAATAATAGGAATATGAATAATACACAGAGAATTGGGGAAACTTCAGAACCAGCCACGGCTATATAAGTGAGTAAGGAAGTGCCAGACTGGTCTCAATTAGTAAATTTAATCAAAGCACAAAGTGAAGATTTAGTGGCTTTAAGAATGGAATTACATGCAGCTTTAAATGCTCAAAGTCTGAAGTTAGATTCAATCAGTACTCAGTTAAATAATAAATTGGATGTTCAGAATGAAACTTTAGGATTGTTAAGTGCTAAGGTAGATTCACAAAGTAAAGACTTTAGTAATTTATGTGGAGGTATGGAAAATTTGAACACTCAATTTGACGATTTAACTGCTAAAGTAGAAAATCTCAAGACAGATTTGAAAGGTGAGCTAACTAATTCTTTAAGCAGTCACGTAAATCAACTGTTCACTGACCTTAATCAGAGACAGAATGATCATCTTCAGTATTTGACAAAGAAGTTAGAATTTGATACTGAAGATAAATGTAATAATGTAGAATCTGAACTTGGTGAGAAGTAAGGATCATTTCAAAATGTATGTAATGTTATTTTTGATGCTGTCAAGCAGAGATTGCATACTTTGAAAGAAACTGTTGAAAAGCAGGATAAGTTAATACCAATATTCCAATCACAAATTGCAGGCATTAATACATGAGTAGAAAATGTAGAAAGAAGTTTCCAAGAGAGAACAGCTAACTCTGATAAAGTAAGCATAAGTAGTCTTGAGGAACAATTTGAAGGAGTTATAGATCGAAAAGTCACCGAGAGAATAACATCCGGGAACATGTCACCTATTGTTTCTTCTGAACTTTCAGATACCCAAAAGGTTATAGATGACTTGTGGAAAGAATTTAAAATTATCCATAATAGAAAGAAAATAGAATAACTTTATCTAATGTTGTGTTACTGAGTGAAGTGGTGATTGTTTTGCTGTGGGGAGACTTTCATACAAAATTTAACGAGAAGTACTGGTCTGCACTTGCTCAAGTGAAGCTAATATCAGATCCATGGGATCTGAGCGGAGTCATCTAACCCCCAAGGAGGTTAACATTCTGTGTTGATGGGCGGAGTGACGACCGTCAGATCCTGAGTTGTTTTCAGTGTTTCTTCCAAAATAGTTTCCTGCACCGAACACCCTTCAAATCTTAAACTATTCTGTAATCTATTCTTGAATTCTTAAACTATCCTATAATTTTAGTACTGAGAAAACTGGATATGACAACAAAAAAAAGGAACAATTTAAGAGAATCACGGATAAACAGTGATCTCTAGACGAAATGAACAAAATGTTGTTATGGTCTTCAGTCCAGAGACTGGGTTGATGCAGCTCTCCATGCTGCTCTATCCAGTGCAAGCTTCTTCATCTCCCAGTACTTACTGCAACCTACATCCTTCTGAATCTGATTAGTGTATTCATCTCTTGGCCTCCCTCTACGATTTTTGCCCTCCACACTGCCCTCCAATTTGTCATGCCTTGATGCCTCAGAACATGTCCTACCAACCAGTCCCTTCTTCTTGTCAAGTTGTGCCACAAACTCCTCTTCTCTCCAATTCTATTCAATACCTCCTCATTAGTTATGTGGTCTACCCATCTAAACTTCAGCATTGTTCTGTAGCACCACATTTCGAAAGCTTCTATTCTCTTCTTGTCTTAACTATTTATCGTCCACGTTTCACTTCCATACATGGCTACACTCCATACAAATACTTTCAGAAACGACTTGCTGACACTTAAATCTATACTCGATGTTAACAAATTTCTCTTCTTCACAATCACTTTCCTTGCCATTGCCAGTCTACAATTTATATCCTCTCTACTTTGACCATCATCAGTTATTTTGCTCCCCAAATAGCAAGACTCCTTTACTACTTTAAGTGTCTCATTTCCTAATCTAATTCCCTCAGCATCACACAGTTTAATTCGACTACATTCCATTATCCTTATTTTGCTTTTGTTGATGTTCATCTTATATCCTCCTTTCAACAGACTGTCCATTTCGTTCAGCTGCTCTTCCAGGTCCTTTGCTGTCTCTGACAGAAATACAATGTCATCGGTGAATCTCAAAGTTTTTGTTTCTTCTCTATGGATTTTAATTCCTACTCCGAATATTTCTTTTGTTTCCTTTACTGCTTGCTCAATATAACGATTGAATAACATCAGAGATAGGCTACAACTCTGTCTCACTCCCTTCCCAACCACTCGACTCTTATAACTGCCATCTGGTTTCTGTACAGATTTTGACAGAATAGTATATTATATTTGTGGAAAAAGGTAATATCAAGTAACTAATTGAGCAACCTTTATACTGTAGTGTATGGATTTTCTATTTTGTATAGAATATTTTATACCTTTGATGAGAGGTGATGTAGACGGGGGGGGGGGGGGGGGGTTGTATTGATTTTGAAAGGGGTGGGTAGTTGTAAATAAGAGCACGATTTACACCAACAGATAAATCATGGCTAACACAGAACACACATCACACCTTTGAAGAAACCCTCACAAACAAGTGTGACTGGTTCTTCACCATTTGCCATTTCCAAAGGGTTGCTAAGATTTTCTTCGGGGACCTGAAGGTTGAAGGTGGAAATGTCCACTCTGTAGGAGACAATTTAACACCATACCTCCTCAGGCTTCTCACTCAAGTTTCGGAAAGGTAGGGATCCTGGGGAAGGGAGGTGGAAAGAGTTTCTTGTCTTTGAGGCTGTCTTCTTTCTCTTCTTTGATCTTAGCAACCCTTTCTATTTTTTCTTTTCTTACTTCTCTTTTCCCTCTTTACATATTCGTATACTTCTATCGCAGAAGTCCTTCCTATTCTCTGTGGTTTCCAATAACCTACAACTTACGGTATATTGATAATTTTTACTTATGGACCGTCTGACAGCAACTGAATAAAACACAATTTTAGTGCCATACGCGTTTCGCCTTTATTTTCTGCAAGGCATCATCAGTGGCCTGGAATATGTACATATGTTAGCTATTTTATTTACATTTTTGTCACTGTGCCTATAGGTTATAAACAGTTCTGGTGGTTGCTATTTCCTATTAAGTAGTAATGTTTTGAACTGTACTTACAGGTTGCGTGGACAATTTCTTACATATTACGCTCCTGTTGCATTTTTGGTGTTGTTCTTCTTCTTATGAACGCCAATTTGCGGTTTTTTCCACATTCCACAGCACTATGCACTGAACGTTTGTTTTAATGCAATGTTTTGGTTTCTGTTGCCGACTGTCACACGTTTTTGCCAAAGATCGAAACTTATGAGTGTAATTATTGAAGTATCTCTGGTCTGTTCGTGTATGCATTTGTGTGTGTGTTTGTGTATGTTTTTGTGTGTGTGTGTGTGTGTGTGTGTGTGTGTGTGTGTGTGTGTATTTTGGTGTGGTATAATTTGTGTGTGTGTGTGTGTGTGTGTGTGTGTGTGTGTGTGTGTGTGTGTGTGTGTGTGTGTGTGTGCGTGCGTGCGTGCGTGCGTGCGTGCGTGCGTGTGTGTATTTTGGTGTGGTATAATTTGTGTGTGTGTGTGTGTGTGTGTATTTTGGTGTGGTATAATTTGTGTGTGTGTGTGTGTGTGTGTCCAGATGGTGTGGGGAAGAGTTTTCTTGTTTTATGTTATCATTTCCTTTATTAAGTGCAGTAGGGAGCCTGTGCTGATGTGTGTTTGTTCATTTATCACATGTTTGTTTTCTGCTATGGCTTTCTGGATGTGGAAGTTTTCTTGTGTTTGTATAAGATGTTTGTCATGGTTGCTTATTCTCATTATTTTCATTTCTTGTTCCATGTTTGTAGGATGATGGTTGTAGTGTTTTAAATGCTCTGCAAATGTGGAATGGTTTGTTTCATACTTCCAACATCTGATACGTTCTTTGTATCTTGTTTCAAAATTCCTGCATGTCATGCCTACGTATACTGCATCACAACTTTGACATTCAAGTTTATATATTCCTGATTGTTGGAATTTGTCCCTCTTGGTAGCTGGCTGGCTTAGGTCTGATTGAAGGGTTTGCCCAGGCTTATATGCTATTTTGAAGCCCTGTCTCTTTAGGATGTTTGCAACTCTGTGTGTTAGTTTATGTGTGTAGGTCTTGGTGTACCATTTGGTTCTTTTCTGTGTGGTGTTGTCATTGTGTGTTTGTTGAGTGTGTTTGTAAGTTTTCAGCTTGTGAGTTCTTTTGTATTCTGGAAATGTTGTGTTTGTTTTTTATTTAGACTTATCAAAAGCCTTTGATGTCATCGACCATAAGTTACTGCTTAGGAAGTTATATGCCTATGGGATACGTGGAGTTGCCCACAAATGGTTTGAATCATATCTGTCAGACAGGTATCAGAAGGTGGAGATAAGTCAGGCAGATAGGACACATTCATCAAGATTCGAGAAAGTTTTGTATGGAGTACCCCAGGGATCTGTATTAGGGCTATTACTGTTTTTAATATTTATCAGTGACCTACCAAGTCAACTATCTGAAGCAGAGGCAGTACTGTTTGCTGATGATACAAGTTTGTTTGTTAAAGCAAATAGTGAAGCTGACTTACAGGAAAAAGTCACATTAGCAACAGACGAAGCAGACAGATGGTTTAATGAAAACAGACTCTTTGTGAATGCCAAAAAAACAATGTGGATCAACTTCAGACATATTACAAATAAAATAAAAACTAACCTTACAGTAGAACTGGGTAAGTGTAAGATTGAACAAGCATCATACACTAAATTCTTGGGAGTATGGTTTGATGAACACTTAAGATGGGAAAAACATGTAATATCATTGAACAAAAAATTAAGTCAAACATGTTACATACTTAGAATGCTTAAAAGCTCATGTAATATTAAAACAGTGTTATGTGTTTATTTCTCATTCATGCACAGTTTATTAAGATATGGCGTATAGTTTTGGGGGAACATCAGTCTAACAAAACACTCATTTAGACTACAAAAGAAGGCAGTCAGAATAATAAAAGGTATAGGATATAGAGACTCTTGTAGGCAAGCTTTCAAAGAATTAAAAATCATGACACTACCATATTTATACATATATGAAAGCATATGTTTCTTAAAAGACATGAGGAATTTTCTACATTAAACAGAGAATTTCACAACTACGAAACAAGGAATAGGAAAGATTTCCACAGAGAAATTCATAAAACAGCTATGTATCACAAAAGTGTACTATACCAACCCAAAATCCTCTACAGTGCTCTCCCCAAAGAACTAAAAATAATACCAAAACTGTACATATTTAAAAGAGAATTAAAAAACATATTATTGAGCAATAGTTTTTACGGTATTGAAGAGTTTATGAATCGTTGACAATAAAAGTGCAGTTAATATTTCCCTGACATAATAAATATGTGTAATTGCTCACATTTAAATACTTGCTGTTTCTATGAAAGTGTGAAACAGTGTTAATGTAAGAATGTAAATAATCTTTGATGTGAGATCTTTGATGTGAGAATCACTTTTTTTTTTTTTTGTACGTTGTTATCCTACTTGTATATTTTTATGTTAGTGTTCTAAAAGTTCTATTAAAATTGTAATGTCTAAGTGACAAGTAAATTCAATTACAAATTTTCATGTATATGTATTTTAAATTGTAATGTTTATTGACAAGTCCTATGTCATTTCGATGATGTATTACAAGGACGCTAATAAATTGAATTGAATTGAACTGAATTGAATGTGTGTTTTTATTTTTTGATTGAGCCTGTGTACCACATGTGTGTCATACCTGTTCTTCCTAGCTATTTGTATGATTGTACTCATTTCTTGTTCATAGTTTTTCTTGCTGAGTGGGATTCTGTTTAATCTATGTAACATGTGTCTTAGTGCTGCAAGTTTCTGGCTGTGGGGGTGGTTGGATGTGGAATGTATTATTGCGTCTGTGGCTGTTGGTTTTCTAAAGATGTTAAATGTATGTTTGCCATTTTCTTTTTTAATTGTAATTTCAAGAAAATTTATTTATTTTCTTTTTCTCTTTCAAGTGTGAATTTTATGTTCTGATGAGCTTTGTTTATTTCTGAATGGAGTTCATCTATTTTTTCACTTGGCTCATCTACCAGACAAATAATGTCATCCATGTATCTGTACCAATATATGATTTTGAAGCTTTCATTTGTGGTTGTCTTTTCAAATATCTGATTTTCTAGGTGACTGATGAAAATATTTGCTAGTGTTCCTGATATTGGGGATCCCATGGGCAGTCCATCAGTTTGTAGATAATATTCTTTCTCAAACTGAAAGTAGTTTTGTTCAGTTGTCAGTCTGAGCATATCTGTTATTTCTTTTATTGCGTCTGTGGTGAGGTTGCTGTGGGATGAGAGATTTTGTTCTATGATTTCTATTGTTTCTGTGATAGGGATGGAGGTATACATATTTTCTATATCGAATGAAATCAGTGATGCTGTGTGTGGTACCTGTATGTTCTGTATGTTTTCTATTAGGTTTCCTGTGTTTATCACTTTTCTGTTGTTTTCTACTTTATAGTGTTTTGTAACTAACTTTTGGAGGTGTTTGGCTGTGCGGTATGTTGGGGCTTTCTTGAAGTTGATAACATTTCTCATTGGCATTCCGTCTTTATGAACTTTCGGTTGACTGTGGAGTGTTGGTGCTTGTGGGTTTTTCTGTGTTAAGTAGTATTTCTGTTTGTCTGTGAGTGTGTGTTCAATGTTTTTCAGTGTTCGTTTCACATTTGCCTGGAATCGTGTAGTTGGATCTGACTTCAGTTTTTGTATGGCATTGGTATTTATGTATTCCTTGGTTTTTGTGATGTATTGCTCTTTATCCATGAGTACTGTTACATTTCCCTTGTCTGCTCTTGTTATTAATACGTTATTGTTTGTTAACTTTTGTTTTAACCTTTTCATAGTGGCTGCTTCTGTTTGGTTGTTCTTATTGTGTGTCTGCTGTGTTTGTTTTATTATGCCTTTTATTTCTTCTTTTACTAGCTCTCTTGTCAGTCCTATGTTATTTCACAATTATTTTGTTGTTCTTCACGTGTAAGGATGTGTTCAGTTTCTACTATGAGATTTTCTATGTACTGATTGTTCACTTTGCTATTGGTGCAGTGTTTCAAACCTTTTTCCAATAGCATTTTTTCATTTTCGTGTAGTTCTGTCTCTGTTAGGTTAACTAGGCGTGGATGGAATGTGTGTTGGAGTTCATGTGGTTTCACATTTAAAATGTAAATGTATTTTTGCGTCTTTTTTACTGTTAGCTTCAATATCTTCTGTTTATGTTTGTTTTGTAAATGTTTCATTGCTGTGTATGTGTTGTGTTCGGGTTTTTCTACTAGTGCCATGAAAACTGCGGCGTTTCCTAGGTTTTTTGCCAATTCTAGATGAGTCTCATAGAGCATCATGTTTAGGTGCTGTTTTTTCGAACAGAGCATCTTAATTTCATGTAGTAACCAATATCGTTCTGCAAATGATTTCGACTTTTGTGCCACTGTAGAACTGTTTTTAACCTTTACATTAATGTAACTTGGAATTAAATCGTTCTTTTTGCATGTTTTGTTGAATTTTATGTGCTGTATCGTCTTATGGAGTCTCAGATGTATTTTCTTGAACCTGTTGTACACGTTGACAGAGAATGCTTGACATAGCTGTATTGACATCTTCAACTTTTGTAGTCCTGTCTTCCTCAGTTGCGTGTAATATTACGGTATATTGATAATTTTTACTTATGGACCGTCTGACAGCAACTGAATAAAACACAATTTTAGTGCCATATGCGTTTCGCCTTTATTTTCTGCAAGGCATCATCAGTGGCCTGGAATATGTACATATGTTAGCTATTTTATTTACATTTTTGTCACTGTGCCTATAGGTTATAAACAGTTCTGGTGGTTGCTATTTCCTATTAAGTAGTAATGTTTTGAACTGTACTTACAGGTTGTGTGGACAATTTCTTACATATTACACTCCTGTTGCATTTTTGGTGTTGTTCTTCTTATGAATGCCAATTTGCAGTTTTTTTCCACAAAAATTATCAATATACCATAATATTACACACAACTGAGGAAGACAGGACTACAAAAACCTACAACTTATTTTCACATAAGAAGGCCGAAGAATCAGAACACACAAACACACTTACACATACACGCAAATAAATATGAATGCACAAACAATGAAGTCACAGATTAGAAGGATGTAAGAATCGCCAAGGGTTGTAGGGGAGGAGATATATGTACATCTAGAAACATTCACACACTGCTTTTATTATGATGGTTCTACATCGCCTATTTACATGAAAAGCCATCATCAGGAAGCATGAGTAATGAAGGAGAACACAAGCCAGATTGGAGTTAATTGTGATGCTTATTTAAGAAAAGTCAGTGTAGCAAATACTCGAATAAATTGATGAATAGTAGGAGGACTTGAACAAAATAGATAGACATAGTATCTACCATGTGTTGAATAATATGTGCAGACATAGTATCTACTAAGATTATAGAAGTTGAAAAGTAGAGGAGGACTCTAGGGTATTAAATGAGGTACTAAGAAGTGAGAGTGAAGTGTAAAATAAATTTTTATTTTACCAGGAAATATTTAATTATATTGTACATAAAGATGTATACTAGGGCAATGAACCATGAGGCTTACTCATAAAGTATAAGGGGGGCCATATCCAGCATTTGCTAAGGATATAGGGCAGATGTACCTACACAGAGACAAGACGACCTGTGACCTGATGAAGAGGGATGTTTTATAAAGGGGCATACCTACCAGAACGGAAGGAGGAAGTGCACTCATAGGGTCAACCCACATGTAAGGTATAGATACTGATCCTAGGGGAAAAGGACAGTATCGTGACAGAAGTCACATATTTAATAGGAATTATTCTGGTAAGTTTGAATTCTATATATCACTAGCATTATTATGTTTTATGTGAATCTACAAGTGTTGAAAAGAACACTTTCAGTTGCCCAGAGTTCCTCCAGACTACAAACTACTATAAATAATGATACTAGTACTTATTAAGGAAAAAATAGTACAAGGAATTAGAATAAATAATGAAGTACTCAAGTGTCATGAACACATGGAGCTTAGGATTGGAAACTAAAGGTTTGGTCCTCACAATTCCTAGATATAAGAAAATGAACTCCAACACTAATTGAAATGTTCACACTTTATAGTTAAAGTAAAATGAAAAAATAAGGAACAGCTAAATAATAATAAGAAGGGTATTGACGGTTATGAAAAGAACAAGGTATACTGTTTAAATATGAATTGTTATTATATGTGTTGAAATATGAATTGTTATTATATGTGATATAAATGTACATAATGGTTGTATATAAAATATTGCATGTTCGATCTGAGGGGGGGAATATGTAGTGCTTTAAAAATTTCTGCATAAATTCTAGAACCACTTGGTCTTTCCCATCTCTAACACAGGATATTTTAAATAGAAGTGTGAGAGAGATGAATCTGACCTACTGCGCATTGCACGTTTGTGTGTGCAGCTCTAAAAACAGTCACGAGCAAATTGTGCATGCAGCATCTGAATGGCGACTGACAAGTACCTGGTGTACGATCCATACAGTTTCGGTGTATGTGTAGAGAAGAACAAGGAGTGTTTATGTACTATTCTGTGCTTTTAGTGACTGTGATGATTGTTAAGGACAAATGAAGAAATGAGGTTAGACTTTCAAGTAATTCATGTGTTGGACTTGGTAGAAGCAAGACATGTTTACAAATTATGTGGTTGTTAAACCGATGCTATTATAAATTTATTTAATCGAGTCTGATGCAAGATGAATCTTTTGACTTGCAAACTTTCGAATATTTATGTGAGAAATGGTGAATTTGTTCTTTATGGATGTTGAAATATACCAAGACTAAACTAAAAGTATTCTGCGAGTATCCACTTATTTCATGAGTAGAGAGAGAGAGAGAGAGTCTGACAAATTCCCTCAACCAGCTTTATTCTTTGGAGAAGTAGTTTTTGGAGATCGATGTGGCCGACTATCCAGAGAAGAAGATCGGCTGTGCATACCAAGTAAGTCAACTGATATGAGAGAGAGGTGTGAAGTTGGAAAAGCAGCTCCACATTGCTTCTTGTTGGTGAAAGTGTTAGAGTATACATGAGGATGTTCTCATCGTATTTATCAGCAACAAGTTCACTGGTGATCTATACAGAAAACATCTTGAGATGACACTCCTAGCAAACTGATGGGGGGTTTTCTTTCAGCAAGATGGACCGCTGCTACTTTTGGATGAACAACTCAGGAATTTCTGAATGAAGTTTTTCCTGAGCATTGGGTAGGTTGAAGGGGTTCAGTGGAATGACTGCCTGGCTCACTAGATTTGACACCACTTGACTTTTTTCCTCAGTGGCTATTTCAAATCTGCAGTATACAGAAATAGGCCCTAAACACTGCAGCAACTGCAGGAAAACATCAGAGGATCCTCTGCAGCAATAACACCTTTGCTGTTATGTAAAGTATGCAAGAACTATGAACGATTTTCAGATGTGATCAATTTGAACAATTCCTCCAGTAGTGTACAAGCAGTTCAGCTGCAGGACATGGCAGTTCAGGTCATTGATTGGTTTCAGTTTGCCAGTCTGTGAGTTTGCTATTGTGATTGTCAATTCTGTTATGTTGTAAATGGTATATGGATATGACATTGATTTGTTTGGGACTGTTTCAGTTTGCCATTTCAAAAGTCATTTTGTTTTGTTAAGTTTTTGATTTCAAGAAGACTAATAAATTACCCAGTAATTAACTTGAATAGTGAAGCTTTTGTCACAAAAATTAAGCTCATGAATTAAAACAATATATTTCGGAGAGTTGTCCTATGTCGTATGACTTTTGAATTACCCTGTATTATAAGTACACACTATGTACATAATAATGTAGTAAAATGGAACCAAATAAAAATTAATCAAGCAATACTCATGTTTCAGGAAAGTGCTTGTGGACAGAGAAGGGTGTGTCTAATTCCCGGAGCATACCTAACCTATTCAGGACAGTTCTCTTATGGTACCGTCCATACTGAAAACCATGAGCAAGTTAATCTTAAATTTCTGAAATCATACATCTTAACTCTATTTCTGAAAACTTTGTTTCACACTTGAGCTTTTAAAACAGCCCTTTGTGTCAACATTTATTTTATGTTATTAATTATTAACAATGTTCTTCTCTTTCATTGCTACTTCTCATGTTCTTGCTCTTTCTTTCCCTTCAGTCTATCATTACTCTTGCTCATTCAGCTTCTATACACTCTGCATGTATGGTACCCCTAAAGTTTGTTATTCTGTCACCAATCACAGTCTACTACCACAGTTGTTGTGATGTACTAAACAGAACAATAAATAAAGCCATTCACTTTTGAGACTGATATGTCAAATGTGAACAGAAACTCAGCTCTGTTCACTATCATTTTATTTATTTTTGTTATTTATTTGCTGGCATTGAATTTTTACCTGTTGTCTTCATACAATAGTGTGTCGTGTCACATCTGTTATTACAAAATATTTAAGTGATTGTAAATGTATTCTGCTCAACAAAATAATGACACTATCAGGCTAGCCATGTTATGGTCTGTATTCTGGTTGATGACTTCAATTACCTGTACCTCAATTTATCTTGCCCAGTAAGTTCTTTATTATTTTCATCCTTCTTAGAAAAAGTGTTTGAATTTACACTAATGGCAGAACTGATCAGTTGGAGGCTGTCTTCCAATTGTAACAATCATAATGATGTACAAATGTTAAACTCCTCCTTTCTGCTGGTTTTGGAAAAACTGCTATAGCCATCATATCCAATGGCCTACAAAAGAGAAGTACTTAATGGATGAACTGCTTCATTGTTTCATACTTTTTTCTTAGAAGACATGTTATTGATAGGATTTGTGTTACAGAATTTTGTTGTTGTTGTAATTGTTGTTTTTGTTATGTTTTTCAGCCTGAAGACTGGTTTGATGCACCTCTCCTTGTTGGTCTACCCTGTGCAAGCTGCTTCATTTCTGAACAGCCATTGCAACCAACATCCATTTCAATGCTTTACTGTACTCAGGCCTCAGTCTCCCTCTACAGTTTATACTCACTACACTTGCTTCCACTAACAAATTGACAATTTCTTGATGCCTCAGGCTGAGTCCTATCAACTGGCCCCTCCTTTTTTGTCAAGCTGTATCATAAATTTATTTTCTCTCTCATTCAGTTCAGTTCCATCTTGATCAGTCCAGCTAAACTTCACCATTCCTTCATAGTATCACATTTCAAAAACTCTCACATTGTCCAAGCTGTTTATCATCCACATTTCACTTCTTTACAAGGATAATGTCCAGACAAATACCGTCTGAAAAAATTTCTTAACACTGAAATTTATATATCAGCAAATTCCTCTTTTCATTATGCTTTTTTTCTTTTTGTTCTGCCAGCCTGTATTTTATATTCTCTCTACTTTGGCCACCATCCATAATTTTGCTGTCTACTTTTTAGTGTCTCATTTCCTAATCTAATTCCCTCATCATCACCTGATTTAATTCAACTACATTCCATTACCCATGTTTTACTTTTCTTGATGTTCATCTTACAATCTCTTTTTATGACACTGTCTGCTCCCTTAAACTGCTCTTCCAAGTCCTTGGCCACCTCTGACGGAATGGGAATATCATCAGCAAACCTCAAAGTTTTTAGTTATTCTCTCTGAAGCTTAATTCCCTTTCCAAATTTCTTCTTTGTTTCCTTCGCAACTTGCTCAATGTACAGATTCAATA
This sequence comes from Schistocerca nitens, assembly GCF_023898315.1. Lineage (NCBI taxonomy): Eukaryota > Metazoa > Arthropoda > Insecta > Orthoptera > Acrididae > Schistocerca > Schistocerca nitens. The sequence goes on along the minus strand of NC_064614.1, from coordinate 372,630,391 downwards.
ACATTTTGGATAGGTTGCAATCCTATCTCACTTTTTTCTCAACTGCTGCTTCAACTTTCATGTCCTTTGACTCTTATAACTGGCATTTGGTTTATATACATTTAATAAATAACTTTTGTTCCCTGTATTTTATCCCTACTACTTTTGGTATTCCAAAGAGTCAATATTCCAGTCAACAATGTCAAAAACTCTCTCTAAATCTACAAATTCTATAAACATAGGATTGCCTTTCTTCAGTCTATCTTCTAGCATAAGTTGTAGGGTCAATATTGCCTCTTGTGTTCCTACATTTCTTTGGAACCCAAACTGACCTTCCACAAGGTATGCTTCTACTACTTTTTCGATTATTCTGTAAATAATTTATGACAATATTTTGCAACCATGACTTATTGTACTGATGGTACACACTTGTCGGCATCTGCCTTTTTTGAAATTGAAATTATTATATTCTTCCCAAAGTCTGAGTGTATTTTGCCTGTCTCACATATCTTTCACACTAGGTGAAAAATTCTGTCATAGCTGACTCTGTCAATGATCTCAATAATTATGAGGGAATCATCCACTCCAAGTGCCTTGTTTCCTCTTAGGCCATTCAATGCGCTGACAAATTCTTCCCTCAGTAACATATTCCCATTTCATTTTTACCTGCTTCCTTCTGTAATATTGTCTTCAAGTTTGTTTCCCTTATACAGCCCCTTTGCTTACTCCTTCCACCTTCCTGCTTTCCCTTCTTTGCTTAGTACTGGATTGTCATTTGAGACCTCGATATTCAAACAGCCATTTCTCTTTCCTCCAAAGGTCACTTTAATTTTCCTATAGGTTGCCTCTCTATCTTTTTTCAAGTTATACATGCTTCTATTGCCTTGCATTTGTCCTCTAGCAATTCCGTCTTAGACATTTTGCACTTTCTGTCAATCTCATTTTTTATTAGAAACTGAAGAAACTGCAAAAAGGTGGGAATTTAAGGAGATGGGGCCTGGATAAACTGAAAGAACCAGAGGTTGTAGAGAGTTTCAGGGAGAGCATAGGGGAACAATTGACAGGAATGGGGGAAAGAAATACAGTAGAAGACGAATGGTTAGCTCTGAGGGATGAAGTAGTGAAGGCAGCAGAGGATCAAGTAGGTAAAAAGACGAGGGCTAATAGAAATCCTCGGGTAACAGAAGAAATATTGAATTTAATTGATGAAAGGAGAAAATATAAAAATGCAGTAAATGAAGCAGGCAAAAAGGAATACAAACGTCTTAAAAATGAGATCGACAGGAAGTGCAAAATGGCTAAGCAGGGATGGCTAGAGGACAAATGTAAGGATGTAGAGGCTTGTCTCACTAGGGGTAAGATAGATACTGCCTACAGGAAAATTAAAGAGACCTTTGTAGAGAAGAGAACCACTTGTATGAATATCAAGAGCTCAGATGGCAACCCAGTTCTAAGCAAAGAAGGGAAGGCAGAAAGGTGGAAGGAGTATATAGAGGGTTTATACAAGGGCAATGTACTTGAGGACAATATTATGGAAATGGAAGAGGATGTAGATGAAGATGAAATGGGAGATAAGATACTGCGTGAAGAGTTTGACAGAGCACTGAAAGACCTGAGTCGAAACAAGGCCCCAGGAGTAGACAACATTCCATTAGAACTACTGATGGCCTTGGGAGAGCCAGTCATGACAAAACTCTACCATCTGGTGAGCAAGATGTATGAGACAGGCGAAATACCCACAGACTTCAAGAAGAATATAATAATTCCAATCCCAAAGAAAGCAGGTGTTGACAGATGTGAAAATTACCGAACTATCAGTTTAATAAGTCACAGCTGCAAAATACTAACGCGAATTCTTTACAGACGAATGGAAAAACTGGTAGAAGCGGACCTTGGGGAAGATCAGTTTGGATTCCGTAGAAATGTTGGAACACGTGAGGCAATACTAACCTTACGACTTATCTTAGAAGAAAGATTAAGAAAAGGCAAACCTACGTTTCTAGCATTTGTAGACTTAGAGAAAGCTTTTGACAACGTTAACTGGAATACTCGCTTTCAAATTCTGAAGGTGGCAGGGGTAAAATACAAGGAGCGAAAGGCTATTTACAATTTGTACAGAAACCAAATGGCAGTTATAAGAGTCGAGGGGCATGAAAGGGAAGCAGTGGTTGGGAAAGGAGTGAGACAGGGTTGTAGCCTCTCCCTGATGTTATTCAATCTGTATATTGATCAAGCAGTAAAGGAAACAAAAGAAAAATTCGGAGTAGGTATTAAAATTCATGGAGAAGAAGTAAAAACTTTGAGGTTCGCCGATGACATTGTAATTCTGTCAGAGACAGCAAAGGACTTGGAAGAGCAGTTGAACGGAATGGACAGTGTCTTGAAAGGAGGATATAAGATGAACATCAACAAAAGCAAAACGAGGATAATGGAATGTAGTCAAATTAAAGCGGGTGATGCTTAGGGGATTAGATTAGGAAATGAGACACTTAAAGTAGTAAAGGAGTTTTGCTATTTAGGGAGTAAAATAACTGCTGATGGTCGAAGTAGAGAGGATATAAAATGTAGACTGGCAATGGCAAGGAAATCGTTTCTGAAGAAGATAAATTTGTTAACATCTAGTATAGATTTAAGTGTCAGGAAGTCGTTTCTGAAAGTATTTGTATGGAGTGTAGCCATGTATGGAAGTGAAACATGGACGATAACCAGTTTGGACAAGAAGAGAATAGAAGCTTTCGAAACGTGGTGCTACAGAAGAATGCTGAAGATAAGGTGGGTAGATCACGTAACTAATGAGGAGGTATTGAATAGGATTGGGGAGAAGAGAAGTTTGTGGCACAACTTGACTAGCAGAAGGGATCGGTTGGTAGGACATGTTTTGAGGCATCAAGGGATCACAAATTTAGCATTGGAGGGCAGCATGGAGGATAAAAATCGTAGAGGGAGACCAAGAGATCAATACACTAAGCAGATTCAGAAGGATGTAGGTTGCAGTAGGTACTGGGAGATGAAGAAGCTTGTACAGGATAGAGTAGCATGGAGAGCTGCATCAAACCAGTCTCAGGACTAAAGACCACAACAACAACAACATTAGTCTTATTCCATTTTGCCCATTTCATTTTTTGCATTTTTATATTTTCTACTTTTGTCAATTAAATTCAGTTTCTCCTGTGTTTCCTGGGGTTTCTGGTAGGCTTTGTCTCTCTACCCATGTGACCCTCTGCTGCCTTCCCTATTTCATTTCTGAATGTTACCCATTTGTCTTTTATCATATTCCTTTATCCTCTTTCAGTACAGCATTGCCTAATGCTCCTTCTAAAACCCTCGAAACCTCTGTTTTTTTCCCCAAAATTAATTGACTGCCTGTGAATTCTTCAGCACCAGCTGTATTAGATATAGGTCTCTGATATCCAATAGTGATATGAAACTTTGTGCTGTACTTGCATTTGAGCCTAAATTTCCTGCTCATTGTGAGCAGTTGCCTTAATCACTTTGGCTTTCTGTACACACTCCCCAGACAGACCCAAACTGTCACTTGTCGCTCTGTCTACATCCTTTCATTGTAGTCCATGAACTTCCTGTTCCTTCCATTTATTCAGGTCACATCTCCTTAATTTTCTACCTTCCTGCAATTTCTTCTATTTTCATCTGTAGTTAATAACCAATAATATTTTTGTAAGTAATTAGGAAGTAGTTTTTTTACATGAAAAAGCCATTTAGCAGTCATTAAAGCCCCTCCATATCTTGCTGCTTTGCATTTTTTTTTAAGTACGATCTATATTTGAAATTATTAAATGATCTGTATTAAGAACTGGTTTTTTAATAGTTTACTTACTGTATATGCAATTCATACTTATTTACATTTACTGTTTCATGGAAATGTGAATTTTATGCTTTAAGAGTAAACTACTTTATTATTTTACTGCCCAAAAACTTCACTTAGCTTTTATTTTTCCAAAGAAAACTGAACATAAAATTATGTTATTATCTGAAACACTCCAGGGAACTAATTGGCAATTCAATTACTTTGGCAAAGCGTTGCAGATGTTTAATGTATGCTCATCATTGGTATCATATGTTACATACTATCATAAGTTACATACTAAGAATTTTCTTAAACATGCATAGTTGTTGACTAATAGCTTCTGTTGACATATATAAAAGTAAATATGCAAAATTTACTTACAAGTTGATTAGTCGCATAAGAGTTGATATCTGAAATCAGTTTCTGAATAAATAATATTCTCTGCCTGGCATTTGATATGACTTTATTTCTTGCTTCTTCCAGATGGGCTGCCTGGAAAGGTGATTTTGAATATAAGAACTAAGAATTATTTTTATGGTTGTTTAATTTTATTATGATAATGTAAACATTAATTTAAAAATGAGAACAGGCAACAGCTTAGCTCCATATTAAATTAATCGTGGGCAGTACCGTTCAAGGCTACTAAGAATTTCAGATGTTGAGGTTTGGTTTGTTCCCATAGTAAGAATCTCAAGAAGAATATGATGATATAGTGCAACAGTTACTGCAAATTCATTTTTAAATTGTACTGTTTTCGTGAAGCAGATATGATCCCATAATAATTGGTTTTGTGGCTTTGATGATCAAATGGCAACAATAAAGCTTCCCCATCAATCGAGTTTGCCTCAGAAGGGAAAAGTAAAATTTTACAGAATCATAAATATTGACTCAGGTGCATTAGTCAGAGAGTATTAACAGTGAGGAAGTTTACCAACCCTATACAGTAGACGGGAAATTGAATTTTTCCTAAAAATATTCTTACAAACTATGAATCCCATTTTCCTTTACTATAGGTCAGGGATAATTATAGTAGAAACCAAAAGAAAGGATGGCAAACATGTCTAATAGAAGTATCTTGTGTCATGAAGAGACAGCTTTTATTTTTTGCATAGGACTAGCTCTAATTGAGACCTAAAGATGTATCACATGCAATACTGCAAAATTCCTCCTAAATCATCAAAAAGACAAAAACTGTATACTAGGCCTTATGCAAAAAATGTCAAAATTCCAAAAACAAAGTATAGGAAATATGGAGCATTATTCGCCATGAAGCAGATCAGAGTGGTAAAGCAAATGATTTTCAGTTCCCTGGTGATAGTAGCAGTGAGACAGGTGACATTAAATTCAAGTTACTGGTTACTGAATTTAATTAATTCTTTCTAACAGTAGCTGAAAATACAGGGACAAAATGTGGACCATCAAAATGCATATCCATTAGATTTATTTCAACAGGCATTGCATACTCCATCCGCAGGAATGCATTCTGCCAAATCGACTACAAAAAAAGTATTGAATGCTCGGTGGTTGATAACCATTCTGTCTATGGTGGTATTTCAACCAAAGTATTAAAATCTTGTGCTGACATAATTGTGACTTTGAGATCCCTTCGCAACCAGTCAATAATCAAGCAGTATTTATTGATAGTAGCACTCATTTACAGAAGAGGAGAGAAGTAAGTGCACTCTAATTACAGATTTATTTTCCTAAAACAGTGGATCATATTAACAAATTATACAACAGGAATAAGTTTAATTCAGAAGGAAGAAACATTAAAAATGATGCCCACAAGATTTGGTACTTTGTCTGCTCTTGTTCTTGACCTACATACAAGATTTGCTTAAGGCATTAGGGGACTCTTCAGAGACTGTGAAGTTTGTTACTGACAGATGCATACTGGCAAAAGACCTAAATTCATCTATACTAGACTGTACAGCAAATATCTTACCCCAGAAACTAACAAAAATTCATATTATGTAATTCCAAAATACATAGAAATGACTTACAAGTATGAGAAGAAGAGATCAATGGCCACATACTAGGTAAAGCTCAATGTGTGAAACTCCTAGGCATCAAGATGGATAATAAACCATCTTGCCTGTTTTGTGCTTACAAAGCTCCCTCATTCTTTTTACTTGTAGGCAGGATTACTAGCAAACTTTCACTCAGTAATGTTCTATGGCATAATCTTCTGGTGCAATGCAGGTAAGAGCAAAAAGATATCTGTTCTACAGAAGCATACAGTAAGAACATTGTGTAAAGTTGAAGGCTAATCATGGACTGGGACTTCTTGCATTTACATGCTTAGACATTTACTCCCTAATGTTATTTATAGTTTTGATTTGATTTTTATTGATCCCAGAAATCCTATTGTGCGTTCCCACACTTGAATGTGGGACAAGTCACAATTACAATATAATAAACTTATTATAAGAACAAAATCCTTTAGAATGAAATAAATCAGCTAAAAACGAATGGCATTTAACAAAACAATTAATTTGGTTATTTTAGACTCTTAATAAGGAAAATAATAGTAACATGTGTAGAGTGAACTAACAGGCTATAAACTTATGGTGCATAAAAAAATATTCTGTTTGCTTATTTTATAATGGCCATGATTAATTTTTCTACTGCATACAAGAAGTTCTTCTGAGGTTATGCTTTTACTTTTGCTGTGAATTTGTCTCTATTTGACTCTCTATTTGAAGAATTTCCATGTGTCTTATAGTGTTGTGTCCTTTACGTAGTTGTTGACAAATCATGACACATCACTAGAATGATTGGTCTGATGGTGGTGGATGTCTGTACCAGGCAGGGAACTGAAAAAGCAGTATATTTGAACTAAAGAATGTAAATTCTGTTCATATGTATTGTTTATAATTAACAAATCTAGTCTTTGCAACATATGGGTCTCATTATAATCCCAATTCCAAAGAAAGCAGGTGCTGACAGGTGTGAAAATTACCAAACTATCAGTTTAATAAGCCATGGCTGCAAAATAATAACACTAATCCTTTACAAAAGAATGGAAAAAACTGGCAGAAGCTGACCTTGGGGATGACCAGTTTGGATTCTGGAGAAATGTAGGAACACGCAAGGCAATACTGACCCTACAACTTCTCACAGAAGACAGGTTAAGAAAAGGCAAACCTATGTTTATAGCATTTGTAGACTTAAAGAAAGCTTTTGACAATGTTGACTGAAAGACTCTCTTTCAAACTCTAAAGGTGACAGGGGTAAAACAAAGGGAGCAAAGGGCTATTTGCAATTTTACAGGAACCATATGGTAGTTACAAGGGTCAAGCACAGAAACCAAATGGCAGTTACAAGAGTTGAGGGACACGAAAGGGAAGCAGGGGTTGAGAATGGAGTGAAACAGGATTGTAGCCTATCCCAAGTGTTATTCAATCTGTATATTGAGCAAGCAGTAAAGGAAGCAAAAGAAAAATTTGGAGTAGGAATTAAAGTCCAGGGAGAAGAAATAAAAATTTTAGAGTTTGCCAATTATATTGTAATTCTGTCAGACTCAGCAAAGGACTTGGAAGAGTGGTTGAACGGAATGGACAGTCTCTTGAAAGGAGGATATAAGATGAACATCAACAGAAGCAAAACAATGATAATGGAATGTAGTTGAATTAAATCAGGCAATGCTGAGGGAATTAGATTAGGAAATGAAACACTTAAAGCAGTAAATGAATTTTGCTATTTGGGAAGCAAAATAACTGATGATAGTTGAAGTAGGGAGGATATAAAATGTAGACTAGCTATGGCAAGAAAAGCATTCCTGAAGAAGAGAAGATTGATAACATCGAATATGGATTTAGGTGTCAGGAGGTTCTTTCTGAAAGTATTTGTATGGAGTGTAGTCATGTATGGAAGTGAAACATGGACAATAAACAGTTTAGGCAAGAAGAGAATAGAAGCTTTTGAAATGTGGTGCTACAGAAGAATGCTGAAGATTAGATGGGTAGATCACATAACTAATGAGGAGGAACAGAATAGAATTGGGGAGAAGAGAAATTTGTGGTACAATGTGACTAAACGAAGGCATTGGTTGCTAGGACACATTCTGAGGCATCAAGGGATCACCAATTTAGTACTGGAGGGAAGCGTAGGGAGGTAAAAATCATAGAGGGAGACCAAGAGACGAATACAGTAAGCAGATTCAGAGGGACATAGGTCGCAGTAGGTACTCAGAGATGAAGAGACTTGTTCAAGATAGAGTAGCATGGAGAGCTGCATCAAACCAGTCTTTGGACTGAAGACCACAACAACAACAACAACAACAACAACAACCAGTCACTGATAATGTCCTTTATTAAGAACCAGAAGGTTCTCCTTCATAATAGGATTTATGGCACCCAGTGTGTGAATAAATGAATGAAAAAGAGCAAAAGCAGGAAAACTAGTGAGACGTTTTGGTCTTTTAAGTGTACCGCTGCACCAGCCATCATTCTCCAGGTGAATTATTGTCTGCCCCAAGTTTTCATAACTTACTAAATTTTGGTCTAAAATTTCAATTCTGTATAACTTATTTAAGACTATAATTTTATGAAATGGAATTAAGAAATTACATGAGAAGATTGTATTTCATCTGACATCCCACATGGATTACCACAGATAACTCACGAAAGTCCAGAATGAAGGGAGGCTTTTGAATCTTGTAATAGATTTAAAATGTGTGATAAGAAAGTGACTAAGTAGAAATTACACAGATCAGACACACAGACAGTTAATCAGCAAGAGGCTATACTAATGAATTCTAATCTCATCAGAATCTGGTATATTTAATGGTATCTGCCATGTTTACTAAAGTTTCCAGAGACCAAACATACTAATACATGATTCAAAGCCAATGAGCTATGCATCACCCATGAAAACACAGTGAACACCACTTTCAGTTTATCAATCAGTGAAACTGAATTTTCAACTGTTAAGCTACTTGATATATATCTTGATTCCAACACGCAGATCACATATGCAGAAAGCTCTCACTTATTACCTTTTTGTTGTGTAACAACACCTCTGTTACTAGCTCCAAATATACATCATAAGATGAATAAACCACAATTCCACAGTTCCTACTATGCCTTCTTTCACTGTCACCTGCAATATTATGTCCTTTTATGGTGTAATTCTGAGGGGTCAAAAAAATTTATCTGGCAAAAAAAGGCTATTAGGTCTCTTTCTGCAGTTACAAGCTCTAAAACCTCCTGCAGAATACTTTTTAAAGACCTAAAAGTATTGATCAGAAAACTTATACACCTAAATCTAAAGGGGAACTGCACACCCAACATAACACTAGAATGAAACAGACAGATAATAATAATAATAATAATAACTTTATTGTCATTCAGCTGATTACAGCAATAGACAAAGTCAAGAGCATATATTTCTACATAAACTGCTATATCAATGTAAATTGATTTACATAAAATAGGTACACGTTAGAATACAGTATTTTCATCTTCAAAAAATTCATCAGTGGTGTAAAACGGATTGTTCACTTGTTGCTTGTATAATTTAGCTTTAAAAATAGTTGTAGCACTTCTTTAAAGTCAGCACTTAGTCTATTAAACATCCTTAGTCCAAGAACTAGGTAGGAGTGCTGCAATTTTGATAATCTATGATATGGCATGTCTACAGATGTTCTGTTTCTAGTATTATGGCTACGAATATCACTTCTCAACACAAAATTAGAGACATTGTTTCTAATGTACAATAAAACATTGTAGATGAATCAGTTTACCACTGTAAGACACTGCAATTTAATAAACAGAGGTTTACAATGTTCTGTTTTATCATAATCTGTTATTATTCTTATTACTTTCTTTTGTAAAATGTCATTTACATGACAGCTACTACCCCACAGTAAGATTTCATAAGAGATGATACTTTGGAAGAAGGCAAAATATGCTGATCTCATGTAGTCATTGGGAACATGTCTTTTTAAATTTCTAATTAGATAAATAACTCTTGAAAGCCTAGCCAATATCTTTTTAATGTGTGGTTCCCATGTCAATTTATTGTCAATAGTAACACCTAAAAATTTTACAGTTTCTAATTCTTGGTAGTTAGGAATCTCTTTGAGGCTAATGTAAAGTGTCTGGGTTTTGTTTTCATTTAGTAAGAAGCCATTAGCTTTGAACCATAATGAGGACTGAGCAAGAGTATTTTCGGTTAGTGTTTTCAGTGTACCTAGATCAGAGCTTTCATGTAGAAAAGTTGTGTCATCAGCATACAATATTGTGTGAGACTTTATGAATGAGGGCAGGTCATTAATCATTAGTATAAACAGTAAAGGTCCAAGCACCGACCCTTGAGGCACTCCGTACCTAACATTAACCAAATTTGATTTCTCCCTACCAATGCACACACCTTGTTGATGGTTCTCTAGAAAAGACCTGAACATATTTATATTGTTGTCATCAAAACCATAGTAAACTACCTTATTCAGCACAGTGTCACGCTCTACACAGCCAAAGGCTCTGCTCAGGTCACAAAATGTAGCCTGGGCATAGTCCCTAGCCTCAAACACATCTAGGACTATTTTTACGAGGGAGTCCATTGCATCTGTTGTGGATTTACCTTTCCTAAATCTAAACTGTTTATCATTAATTATATTTAGTTTACCCAAGTAGACACTAACTTGCTCATTATAATTGTTTCTAAAATTTTTGAAAAAACTGGGGTTATGGATATATGTCTGTAACTAGCGGGACAGTTCTTTTCCCATTTTTTATATATGGGCACAACTCTAGAAATTTTTAGTATGTCAAGGAACTTACTTTCAACTAGGCATTTGTTAACACAAAATGTTAAAGGATAAATCACACAATCAATAACATCTTTCAACAAATTACATGACATATCATAGTAATCAACACTAACTGAAGGTTTGAAATTTTTCACTATTTTTAGGATATTATTTGCGTTCATTTCTGTGAAAGTGAAGGTGCTTGGGGGAAGCTTTTCAAGCTGTTGATAATACTAAGTGCATTTTCAGGGGGTTTGTTTATTGAAGTACTAATTTCTTCAATGGACTGGATGCAATATTTATTAAATTCTTCTGGGGTAATGATGATTTCCGCTTTGTGTTTAGTGTGTGCAATGGAGTTTATTACACTCCAGGCCTTTTTGCATTTATTGTTAGACTTTTCAATGTTTACTATGTTATGCAGTTTTTTTGCTTCATTTATTGCCTTCCTATACTTGTATTTAGCTTTAGCATACAGTTCTTTATACACTTCTGATTTACTGGTTTTGTACAGACAAGAATACAGCATATCAGTATTTTTCAGTTGCCCTAACTGTGGAGTATACCAGCCCTTCGTTTTCCTTTTCTTGTAATAACTACTAATATTCCAGTACATTTTTTCAGATTGATGTTATTTTCAAATATATTTAAAAATATGGAAAAAAAAACTTGGTGAAAACAATATCAGCTGAACAGTGTTGAAGCATAATAAAATGCCTAATAAAACACCAACAGCTAGATGTAAGAAAGCACAATCTAGTTATGAATAACTGGGCATAAAATTGTTTAATACTTTACCTTTACAGGTTCATCACTTAATGACTTTAAAACAAAAGCTGCAAAATGGTTGAAAGGAAAAGCTTTCTACAATACTTTAGAATTTCAAAACTGTATATTATGTTTTATCTACTGTAAAATCAAGAAATTGTTCTGTAGTGTATATTTTACGTGCCTTGTATTATTATTATTAGCATGTGTACTAAAACTATGACAATAAAATGTATTTGTTCGATAAAAGTAAACTACTTATGATGACATCAACTGCATAAAAATGCTCAAAAATCAATTAAAATAAATAAATTTCTTTAGTTCACAAATTACCCTGGTTAAACAGAAAAAACAATGAAGCAACACTATAACAGGAAAACAATAAAAACAACAATAGAACACTTCAACAAATCTGAAATAATAGGCTTTTTAGTTAAAGAAATGACACCAATCATATTATGTGACTGGAGTGTATTCCCTGGGGGAGAAGAAGTCAGTGGAATAAGAAGTTATTAAAGATGGGGAAAGAGAACAAAAGAGATAGTTAAGCTAGGAAAAATTTCATTCATAGAGCAGCTTGACACCTACAAATAACTTGTTACAAAACAAGAAGTAATAGACATAGTAGATGCAGGAATCATAAAAAATATTTCAAATTGGCTTCATGCAGATCAAGTATAAATCGAAGCATAATATTAAAGATATCAGAGCTCACCTCTCAGCAGTTGTTGAATGTGACCTAATGTGAGAAACATGTAAAATAAGCATAAACTACAAAAAAACTGAAGCCATAATAGCAGCTGAAAGATGAACAATCACATTGTTCTTAGAAAGACCACATGCTGCTTCAATTTCTCTCTACACAAGATCCATTTCCCATTTGTGCATCCTATCAATATACACTAATATTTGCCCTAGAAATTCCACTTCTGTTGATTCCAGGTTTTAGTCAACTTTCAACTTTCTGTACCTAGTATTACATGATCTCCATACTTTCTAGGAACACTTCAAACTCTGGCCCTTGTTATGAATGCTTAAGCAATTGATCACTGTGATTTTAACTATCATATTTGTTGGAGAGGAGGGGCATTTCCTTGAATCTTACAGTAATACTTTGGGTTCTCCTACAACTATAATTATCTGAATGGCATTGAGAGCCTCCTGTGTGTTTCTACCATGCACGACGAGGCAGACAAGTGATTATTATTTTCACACTCCATACATCTATGGAAAAGAAAGCGACCATAATACTGAATAGAGTAGGAATCATCTTTCATCATTTGCTTGAGAGTGATTTTCAGAGTGTAGAGTCAGACATAGATATTTCACACAATTGCCCTTTTTTCCTTTTCTTTTTCTTCAATACAGACTAACAGATCTGGTTTTTCATAGTTCTCTACTAATCAGGAAAGTAGAAAGAGTAAAGGTGATCAGTGCACATTATGATTCTAAAATATCACTCTGTGTGCGTATATTACCAGAAATATGTGAATGAAAAAGCTATTCCTTGCCATTGCATTTCACTTCATTGTGCAAGGTGTTAGAAATGTTGTATGTGTCCCAATAATTCAACACAAAAACTGTTTGCTCATTGTGAGTCACCCAACAGTGAATAATGGATGCATAGAGTACCAACAATATCAGCTGATTAAAATTTCTTTAAATTGCAGTGAAAATTATGGTAACTGTCTCCATAAATCATTTCCACAGCTCCTACTAGTCCAGAGCAGGTACGGGCCAGACTACACATACTGCTAGATCAAGATGTCCATGTCTGGTGAAGAGTATTTAAATTTATATTGAAAGAAACTGAGACAGCAGAAATATTAATTTGTGATTTCTTTGAAGGTCAACAAAAAATATGAAACACAGAATGGCATGTCAGAAAATGTGATGGCAAACAACTGCCGAATTCACAGTGAGATTGTTCATCCCACATCACAGAACTATATTCAAAATACGTTTACCTGTGGTTTATTTGTAGAAGCATATCTGTATAAATGGAAAACATAATTTTTGTCACAGGATCAACCTTTTACTTTTACAAAGGCAGTTTTACATGAATGGCTTTCCAGTCAACATCAGTTACTTGTGAGTGTGCATCATGTGATTGTGTGTAAATCAACCACTAACTACATCAAGAGGTTAGAAGGAAGGTCAGCGTTGGACATAATTTTGATGGTTTATTGACAGCAAAATCGATTTTCAGTCACATAGTATCAGTAACCAAAGCTAGTTTTGTTTACTGGTAATAACTTGACACCAGTGCTTATGAGTTTAATTTGTACACTACAGCACTGAAGATGATCACTATGTGATTGAAAATCAATTAAGCTGTCAATAAACCATCAAAATTATGGCCAACGCTGACCTTCGTTCTAATTTCACATATATGGTCGTTGTGCACACAGCACTCTATGGAGTCACCAATCAATACATCAAGAGGTGCTCATTGATATCAAAGATAAAGTGACTGTTTAGAATGTGCAGTTCTGAAAGATTGAGTAAGCTGCAGACTTTGCAAGCTCAGAAACATGGGATAGTGGAGCCATCTGCTAATGTCAGAAAACTTAACCTATTTTCATAGGGCTCACTCCTTTTATAGAAATGGATTTTGTCCCTTTTTGTCTTCTCAATCATTATTTTGTTGTTTGCTTTTGCTTTCTTGGCACACTGCAAAGATTACTAAAGGGCCTGATATTTTTACTACTAGAGTCCTCTCACAAAAGAGGAAATATCTGAAAGTGAAAAGGTATTTAATATACCTGGATAAAGAAAAACCCTACACTATACATCAGTATAAACAGGAATGGATAGATATTTTTAAAGCAAGTTGTTTCAACAGTGAATAAGCAGAGCTATTTAACGAGAAAAACAATTTAGAATGTTATTTGCCATTTATATAAAAAAGATACAAAAGATAAAGTAAAAAGACATTATTTACCACCTTCAAAATATTGTTGATGTGCTTGTAAGTATATATTTTCCCCAGCAAGGAAATTATGTTTTAAAATGACACTTTTTCTATTTTTTCAGTTTTGAGAGTGTGGAGAATTGATTATACAATCTTTGTCAAGAACATTCACTATGAATTTTACTTTGACCATTAATAAATTCTGTTATGATTACTTGTTACTACATTCTGACTTTTTTTATCAAAAACAGGCTGGGATCACTGAAATCTTGATTGTGGTGACTGATCTGTGACATAGCCTGAGGTATAGATTAAGATGAAAGGTGATAACTTGGTTGTGTGGTTATTGCAAATGCCAAATAAAGATTGTGGTAACAGATGTATGTGCAGTATAGTCTAATATTTACATCAACACCATATTTAGATGTGCTTTTGTCATTTTAATATACTTTTCACTGCAAAATTTAAAACTGAAAGGTAAATTCAGAAAATGTATATTAGATAATGGACAAGTATTCAATTAGTACTTTCATGCACATTATACACATATATCATACATAGTGAAGTGCCACAAAATAGTAAACTTTACGTGGTTGAGTAAAAATTTTGACACCTTCCCCTGGTAACAAGAGGTGAGCACACAAGGTCAGTACACAACAGCCGAAATTAATGCAAACAAGGAAGGACTGCTGATGTTAATGTAATATGGCCACAAGAGAGAGTTAATTACCACACACTAAGATGTGGGTGTCCAGAGTGCCAATGGAGTAGAATGACATCAAAGAGAGAGGATGATTCTGTACCTGTGTTGACCATGCAGAAAGGAATAAGAAGGCATAACTCAGATGCAAGAATAACTATTCAGTATACCAACTCTGCAAAATACATCCACCACTACTCTTGAAAGGTGAAGCTGAGATACATCTCAGCTGCAACTATATCAACCAGAGAGGCTCATCAAACGAGAAAGTCAGGCTAGGTGGTGTCATGGGTACCCCACAGTGGCAAAGCACACTGGCCAGCCCTGTGTACATATTACTACAGTTCCAGTGAAAGTATGCTAGTCCGCAGCCACGTAACGTGGAGGAGGGACTTATGTTGGTCTATCCTCTGCTCATCAAGACAATCTTCAGTCTCTGATAGAACAGAAGGAAATTGCTACTGAAAGCCACAGTGCTGCTATTCAAGTCAAGACTGATGGGGAGGTATGGGTGACATCAGCAAACAGGCCTTCTGGTGGCCTAACCTGTGGGTCCAGGAAGCAGTCAACAATTGTCATCATATGGGGTGTGCCGTGGCTTCCACATGCCTTCTGTTGCTTAGGGTGTACTTTGATGCTGTGGGCATGTATCCTGTCAGAGGCTGCAGAGTGATGCAGCTCTACTTTGCACAATCCATGCAGTGTCAGTCTGTGTGCTTCCTGGCATGTCATCTACGATGCCAATGAGAGCACTTTGGTTACACACATCCCTGAGCTGTTAGCTCATGAGAAAGTGCACAGAACACTGACCAAGTTGTGGCTAGTGACCCACTGGATGCTGAGTCCATGCCTCCACCATTGCAGTGACTTAGATGGTGCAGCACAAGCAACCATCAGCCGCATTGCGGCATGGCCACTTCTGCCTGCCATTGCTGCTGGCAGCCATGAATTAAAACAACAGTGTATTTTTCAACAATAAATGTTTATTTGTTAGTGATGTTTCATTGGTGCTTTTGGGGTGCCCAGCTGGCACCAAACGAGTCCAAATTTCACCACTGCAACCCACAACAGTAGAGGTGACAACTCCAGCCTCAATAATTGCTATGAGAATTTCCAAGGAGGGTACACTGCATCTGTTACCAAAGGATGTTCTCTCATAACCTCACTTCACCGTACAGATGTAAACTGTACAGCAGACAGCTCTCACAATACACATTTTTGGTACCAGCATGTAGACGAAAATGATCACTTGTGGCAAGCAAGATACAGTACAGAAAAAAGATAACTGGGGTGTTGCAGCAGACTCAGCTGCTGCAAACAGTCAAGTGAGACAAGAATGTTGCTCATATTATAAGGGCTTTACACACACTGAGTGCAGTTGTCATTATTAAAAACCTAAGTTTAGCAAAGTTCACTTGAGATTTGTAAGAACCGCTCTTTAAGTATTGTAATAGGGGCCATCTGTTTAGTCAAATATGGCCAATAATTAATCTTTAGGAAAAATATAGATAAATAAGGACAGCAATACGTTCATGATCTCTGAAGCATAAATTTGGACACACCACCAGATTTTTGGATGTTCATGCACTTAGTATCTACTTCTATTTGGGATCCCAAAAGTATGACTTAAGATCAATTGAGAAACATGTCTAATATCCTTACTTAATAATAGGTACAATAGTTTATGTTTAATAATATATCTGACATATGAATATTTCAGTTTCCATTTAATGAGCAAGGAAAAAATCTTATAATTGATATGCTATCAAATTTGGTCTTTCTGGTTTAAAACCTCATGAATAAATATGACCAATGCATACTAGCAACACATTTTTCATAAGTCAAAATATAAAGTTTTGAACTTATCTTACACTATATTGCATTTATTACTGAATAAAATTCTCTTTCCTTCTTTTCTTTCAGTAATGTTTACTTAGATATCTATATGCAATGGTTCAATACAGAACATGCATTACCTTAACTAAAGCATCAGAAAGATCTGAACAGAATCCAGCAGCTTTGTGAAGGGATACATTAACATTATGTGGCAAAGCTACAACAGCAGATCGTGTGTAGTTGAAAAGATGGACTATCCTGCGGGCTGATTCACGAGTAAGCATGACCATTAGTTGTTCAAGTGTTGTTGGCGGGGCCTGGTTTTCTGGTTCATCTTGACTCAGATGAGCCCACAGATCCTTGCTTAGTTCAAAAACAGCTTTTGGGTCTTTGACAAGCTGAAAATAAAGAAAAAATTTATGATGAATGAAATGGTCAGTAGGCCTGTCATGTACACACTAAACTTATTTAATGATAAATAGACAGGATAGGGCTGGGTAAATTGTTTTTACAGCTGTTTGAAAATTGTTTACGTAGACAGACTACAGTGATGATTATTAATTTGACTGGATCACTTATATTCAAGTAACATTTCATACCACATCTAAGAGCAATATAGAATCTTCATTGGAGATACTAAGCAAGGTGATGCAGTGGTAAGACACTGAACAAACATTTGGGTGGACAGTGGTTCACATCCACAACCAGTCATCCAGTTTTAAATTTTCCAAGGTTCCCTTAAACTGCTTTAGGCAAATACTGTGATAGTTCATTTGAAATGGTTGCAATTAATTTTTCCCCTGTTCTTCCCAATCCGAGCGTGTCTATTATGACCTTACTCTCAATGGAACATTAAACAGTAATGTTGTTTTCTTCATTTTCGTCAGGAACCAATTTTTGGATTCAATGAGCAGTATAGAATCTTCATCAGAGATAGTGAGAAGGGTGATAGAGAAGCAAGACACTGGACACACATCTGGGTGGACAATGCTTCAAGTCTAGAACCTGGCATTCAGATTTAGATTTTCCATGGTTCCCTTATAAATGTTTTGGACACATACCGGGGCACTTTATTTGAAAAAGTTATGGCTGATTTTCCCCCCATTCTTCCCCAATCTGAGCCTTGCATTTTCTTTATTATGACCTTACTCTCAACAGGAAATTTGACACTAATATTCTTTTCTTTCTTTTCATTGAACCCAATTTTTTGATTGAAATATGGAAATAGTAAGGGCTCAAAGTTGGAAAGTATGATAATTATCCATTATATTTCCCAATAATAACTCAAACTGGAATGAATGAACCACATTCTTCTTTGTGCCCTGAAATGAGGAATATTTATACAAAGGGGGTGAGTGATGAGAATAGGGAGGAGGTAACAGCACGGAGGGGTGAAAACTGTTGGGTGGACAGCACAGGGAGAGTAGGTTATTGTAGGTTAAGGACAAGATTATTTCCGGAATACACATCTGGGTGGACAGTGGTTCATGTCTACAACCAGCCATTCAGATTTAGATTTTCCATGATTTTCTTAAACCGCTTTAGACAAATACAGGGACAGTTTATTTGAAAAAGTTGTGGCTGATTTTTCCCCCATTCCTCTTCAATCTGAACCTTGCACTCTGTCTATTATGATCTTACTCTCAACAGGACATTAAACACTAATGTTCTTTTCTTCCTTTTCATCAGGACCTGATTTTTGGATTGAAGGATGAAATAGTAAGGGCTCATAATATTGGAAAGTATGATAATTATCCATTATATTTCCTAATAACAACTCAAACTGAAACAGATGAACCACATTCTTCTTCGTGCCCTGAAATGAGGAATATTTTCCTCCCCTAGGTAGCATCCTACCACCCACACCACCAAAAACATACCCTAATCTGTTTTACTGCCACACATTACTAATCCCTTGCCATACAGATTGTACATGTGTGAAAGTTCCAGGAGCTAGTCCTGTCTCATGCTCTACATAGACCAGTGCTGTCATAGAAAGAGACCACTCTAAAAGCAGTTCTGCTGTAACTTCTGCACAGCCATTCTTATAGGCACAATCATCAGCTACCAGTCTATTCAGATGAATGTCAACCACCAATCTATGGCCAAAACTAAGGTTGACTATTCAGTGGCAGAGTACTGCAATGAGCACAACTTGATTTACTTCATTGACTGCAACCTATGCACATCAAGGGGAAAGATGGGTGGCTGCATTGTCAGAGGGCAGCACACAAAGAGGGTAGCAGACAAGAAAAGGGAGGAGATAATAGCACAGAGGGGATAGAAACAGTTGGGTGGCTAGCATGGTGACAGTGGGTTACCTTATGTTGAGGTCAGGATAACTTCAGTTGTGGAGGGTGTGTTGTGAGGATAACTCCCATCTGTGCAGTTCAGAAAAGCTGGTGGTGGGAGGGGAGTATCCAGATGGCAATCGTAGTGAGAATCTATTGAAATCAAGCCTGTTATATTCAGCTGCATGTTGTGCCACAGGATAGTCTATGTTGCTCTTGGCCACAGTTTGGCAGTGGCCATTCATTCTGGTGGACACCTGCTTGGTAGGCATACCAAAATAAAATGCTGTGCACTGATTGGAGCAGAGGTGGTATAATACATGGCTGCTTTCACAGGTGGCCCGTCCTCTGATGGGGCAGATTAAGTCTGTGATACAACTGGAGTAGGAAGTGCTAAGATTGGTCAGGTCTTGTGCCTTCATCTTCGACAGGGATATGATCCCTGTGGCTAGGGGTTGGGATTGAGAATGGAGTTGTTGGGTGGGTGGACTGTTCCTCCACAGTGATATGATCCCTGTGATAAGGGGTTGGGGTTGGGAGTGGCATAGGGATGGACTAAGATGTTGTGGAGGTCAGGTGGGTGACATAACACTGCTTTAGGAGGTGTAGGAAAGATATTAGGTAGGGCAAGGGAGTCCTTGGTCATTGTCAATGCAGATACACCAACTCCAGGTGGCCATGCTGTACAGAAGAGAATTTTTGGTGTGGAAAGGATGATAGCTGTCAAAATGCAGATACTGTTGGTGGCTGGTGGTCTTTAATGTGGACAGAAGTGTGGATGGAGCCATCAGAGAGCAAGGGTTCCACATCCAGGAAGGTGGCATGCTATGTTGAGGAGGACCAGGTGAAGAAGTTGGGAGGGAAGGTGTTGAGGTTGTGATGGAATGTAAGTATGCTGTCTTGGCTCTGAGTCCATATCATGATGATATCATCAAGGAACCTGAACAAGTCTGGGGGTTTGGTATTTCAAGAGGCTAGGCAAGTCTCCTCCAGATAGCCCATAAACTGACTGGCATAGGAGGGTGCCATGTGTTTGCCCATGGCTGTGCCACAGATTTGTTTGTATACATTCCCTTCAAAGGTGAAGTAGTGAGTTGGGATAGGGTTTATTTGTTTGTATATCTTCCCTTCAAAGGAGAAGTGGTGTGAGTCTGTCAAATCCACCAACATCACCTGCATTTCAGCAGCTGTCATCCTTTCCACACTATAGAATCCCTCCCATATAGCCCAGTCACCCAGGGTTGCCTTATCTGCAGTGACAAGGACCAAAGACTCCCTTGCCCAGTATGCTGAGGGTTTCACCAAGGCCTTCACAGACAGGCACTATCCCCCCAGTACCAGTCTGCTAACAGATCTCTTGTGGTGTTTCCCCTCAATTCACCAATGCTCCTACCACCACCACCAAAAACCAGCTACAAAGGAGTGTTCCCTCCATCACCCAGTATCATCCTCAACAGGAACAAGTTCTAATCTCTTTGATATGTCAGGGTTTAATTTTGATAACTTGAGGGTTGTTTCTCACTGCAGAGAAATGAACCTATTAGTTATCAGGGTAAATTTATTATTTACATTTCTTTCTGGATACTCAGAGCTCCAGTCAGTAAATGGAATTATTGAAGGATTTTAATTTATTATTACTAGTACTAATTAATGTGAAAGACATAAAGGACATTTTTGACAGCTTAAACTTATTCAATTATTGACTCATGGTCTGAAAGCCTTTTCAGAATTTGTCTTATGGATATACTTTGGTTCCTACAATTGTTCAGGAAAAAAATTGCCAGTAAGCTTACAGAATTTTCTGTTATTCTATTGGGGATACTGACTATTGGTGTAGCTTAGAGAGAAAATCTTAACAGTTCTATTGTCGTGTAAATGTCATAATGCATATCATCTTAGTTAAAGCACAGATTTTAAGGAAACGTCATTGGAAACTCAACTTAATTGTTAAAACACAAAATAGTCTTTGGGATGCACAATTCTTAACCATGATGGTCTTTGGATGTGTGTTGAGCTAACAGTTTAAATTGTGGATTATATCCTCTGATGTAACAGGTTCCTCAAAAAATTGACGAATACAATTAGAAGCCATGAGGAGCTTGCTCAGTGTGTCTGGTTTCTTGTTTGGAAAACTGCATGCATTAGAGTATTATGATAACAGCATAACTGAGCTATCTTGATCGTGATGCTCAAGGGCTTTAAATTTATATTGTATGTGGACATATCCAAGCCACACTTGACAGCTCATCATAGGCATACAGAGACATAACATCAAAGACAGAAGTTCAAGGTTTGTTAGGGCTGATATTTACTTTATTGAAGTGTGAAGTATACTGAAGTGTATTACAGTAATATGCTGCCTCCAGCAGCAAAGTAATGGATCAAAAGTTGCAAAAAAACATGACTAGGGAACATTCCACATATAATTTGTCACATGTTTCAGTGGAAGAGAAAAAAATGACTAGGTATTTGAAATTTCATGGAAGGGCATGGATTTAAGTTGAATACAGCTTCAAGATTGCCATCATTTCCCTGTTTTGTGTGTCATCACTTGATGGACAATGAAGAAATCTGGAAAAACTAAACATTCTTTCCAGAGATCACAAAATATACCACCATTATTATGCCATATCTAATGAAGACCCAGACTAGAGAAATTTAATTTTCAGTTAGGAGCTAGCATTTCAAATATCATAAACTGGACTCCTAGATTTGTATAGGCCTTGTAGAATCTAGATTTGTCTTTAGATTAGATACAGTTATTGTTCCATAGACCCAAAAATGAGATGATTCTCATGGGTGTGGAACATGTCAGAAAGTATAATATAAGAACATAAAACATTTGAATATAATACTGAATATAATACCCTGATCATTTGTCAGGAGATTGTCGAAATAGATGAATACAATGTGGTAAACTGGAACAGCTAATATTTACGGAATTTACACGCTGTCAAAATGAAACATTGTTATGCACTATTAATAAATTTATCATACACAAAATACCTAATCTTGACTGTTGTGACCAAGTGCTCTCAAAACTTAAATCTAACAGACATTTTTACTTAAGCTGGCTTAACAGCCTCTGTTAAGATATTCATCTATAGAGTAGAAGGAGTTGTCTATCAAAAAGTCTTTCAAACTCTGTTTAAACTAACTGTTTAATGGTTGCTGGCAATTTATTGAAAATGTGTGTCCCTGAATATTGGACCCCTTTTTGGACCAAGGTAAGTGATTTTATGTCTTTATGTAGATTGTTCCTATTCCTAGTATTGATACTATGTATTGAGCTATTGGTTGGAAATAGATATGTATTACTTGTAACAAATGTCATTAAGGAATAAATATATCAAGAAGCAGTGGTTAGAATACAAACTTCCTTGAACAGATTTCTGCATGATGCTCTTGAATTTACACCACAAATGATTCCTATCATAAGCTTTTGCACCCTGATAACTTTTGGTCGGTTTGATGAGTTGCCCCAGAATTTGATTCCATATGGCATAATAGAATGAAGTATGCAAGTTTTTTTATATTTATATCTCCTACATCTGACATCATTCTCACTGCAAATACAGAATTGTTTAGGCACTCAAGCAATTCTGTGGTATGCCCTTACCAACTGAATTTATTATCAAGTGGTAATCCCAGAAATTTAACACTGTCAACTTCTTCGATCTGCATGTCTTCATGTGTTATACACATGCTGGAATAAAATCTCTTACAGGTTCTGAACTGCATATAGTGGGCCTTCTCAAAGTTTAATGAGAGTGAATTATCTTTAAAAAAATTATTAATGTCAGTGAAAATTTGATTAGCAGCTATTTATAAATCTGTACTTGACTTGCTACTTATTGCGATGTTTGTATCATCTGCAAACAAAACAAACTTAGCATTTGGCAATGTAACAGATGAGAGGTCATTAATGTACACAAGAAAAATCGCTGGACAATCTCAAACAAGGAGATGGGTATCATTTGCAGGGATTTGCATGATACATCATATTAATGGTACCCTCAATGCAGGCTAATATCTTCACATCATGGAGCATTTAATTATACTCCATGTGAATGTGTAAATAATATCCAGTAGCTGTGATCCAATTTTTTTTGAAAATGCCCATGAGATGTAACTAGGTACTTGAGTGCCCATAAAAAACACATTTTCCCTGTGACTCTGCATTTCATTTCATGCATTTTGAATATCATTCATTTCTGTTACCTGGTTACATCACTATACAATCACTTTGCAATACAATTTGAATTTGTGTACTTGAAACAAATATTAGCCCACAGTCCATATGAGTCTTCATAAAGACTGGTAACATTAACTACAAACAAAGGTGCATCACCAGAATGATTCATAGTATTAACCTTATGGAATATTCTAAACTCAGATTCATAGAGAAACAACAACAACAACAAAAAATACTAAACATTACAGTTATGATGTTAGTGTTCTATGATTCACACTATATATGCAGGAATAGCTTTGTCTGATATTGCATGTCTTCTATCTCTTACAAAGATATAGAGTTTTCACTTATCTATTGCTATAAATGATATATCTGCCATAATTACCCATTATTATCAATGGGACAAATGGGAGAAACACTAAAGCCTACAGCATGTAGCCTCCTTAGTAAATAATTTGAGTTGCAGAGAATGCTGTTTGGATTGTACTCATTGGCTGAAAGAGTGAGAACTGTGTCAAAATCTGTGTCAAATTCTGCCTCTAATCTCTCTTTTACTATACAATTTGTCATTTAATTGACTGATAGGAGTTAAAAAATAAAAAGAATTGAAATCATTAAGGCATTTGTTTGACTTATTAACATCTATATAAACAACTGTATTTCCTTTAAAAATGCATGGTAATTGCTGCAGCAGAAAACTACTGTTACATTTGTAAGATGTATTTTAAATTTTATTATTTTAAATAACACAATCTATTCATTAATTGATTTTCATCATTCACCTACCAATTCACCTAAGTACATTAAAGTTTGCAATGTGTCTTCACTTTGCTTCTTAAGGGCTCTTGCCTCTGCCAGGGTACGCTGTGTTAAGCGCCTCTGAAGTTTTTTTGTCACTCGGTCTGCTTTGTGAAGTGCCTGGACTGCTTTGCTTCCTGTAGTATTATTTGTTTCTGTAACAGTATAACCAACTCACTCTCTTGAGGTAGAAGCAATTGTTATAGCTTAAGACCAACAAAACACAAAGTATAAAATTATTTAATCCATATTTTCAAATAATTACATTCTTCTTGAACTGGTTATCTGGCTTACAGAGTATGACTCAATGTGTGATATTTTCATAGGAAAGAGAATTAGTGCTAATTATTTGCCTTCTAATAACAGCTTTCTATAATCACATGTTACATGGTTAGAATAAGTATATGTCAAAAATTAAGTTCCAGAAAAATAAACATGCAAAAATGGAGTCCAGTTAAGCACAGGTATCATTCCTTCATCCAAATGATCACCAACTTCACTCAGTCATCTATTTGCGTAAACATCAAGTGAGTATGATGATCTGGGAGATTCTAAGGCTGTTCAAGTTTAACCAGTAATCCAGCAATGACACTGAATGAGAGAAGGAAGCTTAACTTCCTATCCTCATAATTGTGATGTTCTGAAATACAGAGTCATTACTTTTGTTTTAATATTTACAAGTAGAAATAATTTCTGAAACATTGGAGTAGCAAGTTTTTTTATGCAATAAATAATGAAAATTGCTGTGCAAAATTATCCAAATGAAAGATATTGTATTTTAGAATGCAAGATATTGAAGAATTAATAAGAAGTATCTATTGTTCATGTATCATGCAGAAACATACTTAGGATCTACAGAACCATGGGCTGGACCTGTGGTGTGATCACTATAAAGGAAATTTTCTGGTAGGTAACACACAAAAACAGAATTTTATAGCAATTTTTGAGTTAAAACTTATAATGCAGCCTTTAAGATAGAGTAATAACTGTAAAAAATAGATTATACAGTGTGTCAATTAACTGACTGATGAGACTTTAAAAAATGAGGAGTATTGAAATCATTAAGGTATTTGCATCACTTATCAACAGCTACATAAACAACTACATCACATTTTAAAAAAAGAAATGGAAAAACTGGTATTTCCGTTCTAAAAATAACATACTCTAATTTCAATATACCAAAACGAGTATAACAATTAAGCAAAGTCTATTCGCATTTAATTCAAATACAATACTTTTCCAAACAACCAGCTTTGAAATGAATGTTTCTGATAATCATATTCGCTAATTTATTTGTGCCTACATTTCACACTAATGAACCTGCTCATAACATCTTTTTAACTTAGTTGCCTTAAAATATCTCTTTCTGTACTGAGGGATGCAGAATTTCCCTAAAACACCCTCATGACAATCTCTTGCCATTTTTATGATGACTTGAGTAAGTAACCAATTTTTCAGATGCTATGGGTCTTAAGACATCTTTTAAGTGTCACACACTATCTCCTTAACAATTAAAGGTATCTGGAAATGGTTTTCACCAGCTTCAGAAGCTCAGATTCTGCATCTTGTGACAGGAATAAAAAAAAGTTATGGGTTAAAAAAATGGTTCATATGGCTCTGAGCACTATGGGACTTAACTTCTGAGGTCATCAGTCCCCTAGAACTTAGAACTACTTAAACCTAACCAACCTAAGGACATCACACACACCCATGCCCGAGGCAGGATTCGAACCTGCGACCATAGCGGTCGCGCAGTTCCAGACTGTAGCGCTTAGAACTGCTCAGCCACATCGGCCAGCAGTTATGGGTTCCATTTTGGATGAAATGAGTTATGGAAGAAATCAGCTCACTGTGAAATTTAACTCCCTTCAGTCTGACAATATTCTGTTACCCATTCTTTTAAAAATGATTACAATTCTGCCCATTATTATTTGACCAGATGTGAAGGAGGTGATGTTTGATAGGTGAATGCTGCCTTCGTTCATATCAGCTGTCCACTGCAACCAGCCTATACAGAATAATTACTCCCACATCTTTTATGATTATAAGAGGGCCTACAAAACAGCATAAAACAATGACCTTTTTTTAATTTTAGTGTTATGACCTTTGTGGTGTCAACCTCTAGAATGAAGCCTAGATAGCCTGCAGGTAAATGTGGCCCTGGTATCATGATCTTTTACTGTTATTAATACTACTGTTCTGTATGATCACTGTTAAGTTCAAGTTATTTTTTGACATCGTCAGAGGGGAGATCAGTTAATTTAAAATGAGCACATAAAAATCCTATGTCAAAACCACAAAATTTCCTTGTTGATTACTGTTGTCAGCTCATTGGCAAGCCATCTTCAGATCTAAAATACACAAAATTGCATGTAAAAAGTGAACAATAAAAAATATGTTCCATATTTGAATTTTTATTATGCAATACATACGAATCTAAAATGCTGCTCAGTGTGTGACAATAATTTCACATTGTCATATTCTTAGAGATAAGTCACCATAATTAAATGAAAAATCATGTAGCCATAACAGGCAAAATATTAAAATGTAACACAATAAGAAAATGCATAAATATATGGTGAGTGATATGAAATACCTTAAAAAAAAATTGGTCTGACAATGCTAATCACTATGAAATTCCATGATGAAATATAACAATGTTATGAAAAGAATAGTTGCTACTCACCATATAGTGGAGATGCTGAGCTGCAGATAGGAACAACAAAAAGTCAGAAAGTGAGTTGTGTGTGTGTGCGTGTGTGTGTGTGTGTGTGTGTGTGTGTGTGTGTGTGTGTGTGTGTCTGTGTGTGTGTGTTTGTTTCTATTTCTGACCATGTTGACCAAAAGCTCACTTTCTGAGAGTCTTTTTGTTGTGCCTATCTGTGACTCATCACTCCGCCATATGGTGAGTAGCAACTATCCTTTTCATAATAATGTTAATCACTAATCACAGTGCCACACAACTATACACATGATTGACAGCAATGATAGCTGCATTGCACGTGAGTGGATGTAAACAAGGTATCACTTCCAACATTCATAACAGGATCAAGGACATTTATGTGTGACAACTGTCAGCAAACTGGCTGAGGTGTAGCATCATGGCCACATGGAAAAACTGTATGCCACACTGTACTATCATCCAACTTATTTACTACAGATGCGATTCTAATAAAACAAAGGATGTTCATGTAGTGAATTTTTTTAAATTTTACATTACATAAATGCACGAAAATATATTCAAATCGGTAAATTTGTAGTAAATGAGAATTGAATATTATCTGTTTAAAAAATAATAAAAAATAAAAAACAGGAAGTACTGAATGCCTGGGAATTATGTCCAAAGGTACAACTGGAGACAGCACATTGTTTTCAATACAGAAAAATATAACAATATTACTAGTCAAAATACAAAAATACCAACCAGTCTATAGATGACTAACCAACAGTAGTACAACTGAACCATTAAGTATTATAGAAGATAGAATATAATGTAGAAAGACAAGAATTCTATTAATGTGCCCTTATACTTAGTTATTTGTTACAGAATATAGCATGAACTCCTGACTTGTAAGTATTGCATAACATTCTATAACAAATAACTAAGTATAAGGTATAATGTAACAGGATAGTTAAAAAATCTACTCACCAAGCAGTGGCAGGGGTACACACACACAAAAGGATTTAACTTTTACAAGCTTTTGGAGACAGTGGCTCCTTCTTCTGACAGAAGAGTTGACGGGAAAGAGGGACAGGTGAAGGAAAAGGACTGGAGAGGTTTAGGGAAAGGGGTAGAGTTCAGAAAAGTCACCCAGAACCCAAGGTCAGGAGAGACTTACCAGACTGGATGAGAAGGAAAGACTGATGTTGGGGACTGCACCAGAAGATATCTCAAAACCTGAGAGCTTAAAGGTGGAAGACAGAGTATTATGCAAGACAGAGATTACTACTAAAACACTGTACATGAGTTAATAAGAGGGAAAAGCTAAGTGCATTGTATGTAACAGAGGTGGGAGGGGAATGGCAAAAAATAGACAAGCCAGGAAATGAAAGATGTAGAAAACTAAAATGAAGAAAGGAGTAGTTACTGTGAAGAACGCTGAAACAGAAGGAATTAAAGTAAATTAAGGCCAGGTGGGCGGTGAAAACCAAGGACATGTTGTAGTGCTAGTTCTCATTTGCAGAGTTCTGAGAAATTGGTGCCACATCCAATCCTGGTAATGTTGATCCCTCCAAAAACCAACTTTGAAGAAGCACACCAGTGTTATCTCCCTGTATTACGCAGGTCTTAAATGTATCAGTCAGCTACTTTGAAAAGGCATGACTTCCTAAAATCATGACCTGAAATGGGATCCATTCTGTCTGAGATTTTGCCCACCACACCTAGAATAGCTTTTCATTGCCATCTCAATCTCCACAATATCCTTGTCAGACCCTATGCTCCTTCTGCACCCATCTCCCTATCCTACGGCTTCTACCCCTGTGACCATCCCTGCTGTAAGACTTGCCCTATACATCCTCCTACCACCACCTATTCCAGCCCCGTAACTGGCAAAACATATACTATCTAAGGGAGTGTCACCTGTGGAATGACACATGTCATATACTAGCTGTTACGTAAACATGGCTCGGCCTTTTACAGCAGCATGACTGCCAAGCAGTTATCAGTCAGGATGAATGGGCATAGGCAGAGGGTGCATACAGGCAACACACAATATTCTGTTGCAGAGCATGCTGTACAACATGACAGTCATGACCTCGGTACCTGTTCCACCACACATGCATGTGGATTCTTCACCCAGACACCAGTGCCCAACATCTCAAATATAAGGTAAATGGTTACCTTTACTCTTTCTGCTGTGTGAATTATGTTCTAATACACAGGGGAAAAATTTTCCCTTTAGTGGTGGTCAGTAACGATGTTAATAACATAAAATATTTCAATTGTTAAATGACATTTTGCTGTACACCACGAGCTGCATGTAAAATATTATATTGCTAGACCAGTTCTCAGGAATACAGCCCATTGTCAGTAGTATATATTGTGCACCTCCATATCAGTTTATGTTTATGTCAATTATAAAATCTTTATAACATTAAAATTTATATGGATCTCTGTGGTACACAGATCATCATGCACACGTTATGTTCACACTTTCAGGTCTCATGAGTGCTGAATAAGACCAAGAAGTGTGGCTATTTAGCATTTGATTACCAGCATATTGCAGAGATCCTCATCAATTTTAACATAATAAAGATTTCATAACTGGCATATAAGTCATTTGTAACGTATGCACAATATGTGTCACAGACAATAATCTGCATTTGTGAATATTGGTCTAACAATTGAATATTTTACATACAGCTAATGGTGTACAGTGAGATGTATTTTAAAAATACTAACAAGCTGAAGAGCACCAAGTATATGTAAAATATTTCGTATATTTGTAACACATAATATTTCATAACAACTGTAAGAATTCAAAGATTAATAAGAATGAAAATTCAGTTTTATTTTACCAATTGATTCCTCTTGTGTGCCTTCGGTGGATGGAAGATATTGGTCGATATATTTATCTGCCAAATCAAGTGCACTGTCCAGTCTGTAGGCTGCAAAGTTTGTATATTTGCTCTCTAGAACTGTATGTGCTTGTTCTCTGCCAAATTGTTTAACTGAGTCTGCTCTCTTGAGAACAGGTTGCACAATTGTTGAGCTCACATAATCCTTGGTGCTGACAAAAATCTGTTACAAACAAATGGCACATGCAAGTTTGTATTACAAGCATTATGAGCAAAGTATAACAATAAAATTTATTCATTCAACAACAAATTTATAATGTGTGATTAAGGTTATCTAATCTCTTTGTTTTATGCTGTGTGTTAAAATTGTCAGTTCCTTAACACAATCATCAAAAGTGGAACACTGACTTATATGAACAAAGATCGGGAGGGAATATTTCACAGTGCTGATCAAGAGAAGAACCCTTGCTTTCATTTGCTGTGTATGAAGCTGTTATCAAACTGTACTATTGCAACAACAATCATCAGCTCCATTTTCTTTAATTCTTAACATCTATTATTACACTGTACCAGTACTATTCCAACAACTAACCATTAACTAAGTCATTTTTAATACTTTACATTAATAAAAATACCATACTTTATAATGTAAAAATCAAATTGAAATCAATGAGACAATTAATGCATTATTAGATTTAGTTTTCAGCATCAATATTTCACAGACACTATCAATGCATAATGTATTTATAAAATGAGTGCAAGAGTGTAGTGCTACTTGGTTTGCTAAAATCACCTAAATCAACAAACAAACCAACAATAGACACATTTTGTGTGTGTGTGTGTGTGTGTGTGTGTGTGTCCAACTGCAAACAACTGTGAGGTGCATGGCAGAGGGTACTTCTCATTGTACCATACACCAAGGTTTCTTTCTATTCCAGTTGTGTACGGTGTTCAGGAAGAATGACTGCTCAAATTCCTGTGTGTGTGTGTGTGTGTGTGTGTGTGTGTGTGTGTGTGTGTGTGTGTGTAATTAGTCTAAAGTTATCTTTGTGACCCTATGGTAGCAATTCTTGGGGTGTGGTTCAGCGGAGGAGGGGATGGGGGAGGTGCATGTGGGGCAGGTGGGGTGGGAAGGGGTGTTGGGAGGGAATGTACTATGTTCCTCACTTAATACTGATTCTGTAAACTTTGTAAGTAGGCTTTAGCAGGATAACTGATGTCTAGTATGTCACTAATAAGATAGAACAATTTGACGTGTTTTTAGGAGAAAGTAAATTATACAAGCAGTGTTCAAGAAGTAATGCAACACTTTTTTTTTCTCAGCCAATTTAAGTTGAATAATTGCAGAATTTGTTGTGGATCATCATGGAATATTCCTGATTGAGACCTAGTTTCATGAGGTTCCCACAGGTGATGGTGCTATATGTAGCATTCAAAATGGTGTCTGTAACGGAGCTGCATTCAAAGCAAAGAGCTTTCATTGAGTTTCTTTTAGCAGCAAAACAGAGCATTGCAGATATTCATACGTGCTTGCAAAATGTCTACACAGACCTAGCAGTGAACAAGAGCATGGTGAGTCATTTGTTGAGGTGTCTGTCATCATTGCAACAAGATAGTGCAAACCTATCCGATCTCCCACATGCCAGCCAACCATACACAGTTGTAACTCCTGCAGTGTAGGAGTGTACAGACACGCTCATGAGAGGTGATCCACAGATCACAATTAAATACCTCACTGTGCAATTGGCTATTGTTAGTGCTGATATAGTCATCCACCAGTTGGGGTACTCAAAGGTGTGGGCACACTGGATTCCTCGCTGCCTAACAGAAGACCATAAAGAGCACTGAAGGACCATCTATGTCATATTATTTGTGCAATCTGAGGATGAGCATGAAAAGTTATTTGTTGGACATTATCACAGGCAATGAAACATGGGTTCATCCCTTCAAACCGGAAACAAAATGACAATCCATGGAGTGGCACCACACCACCTCTCCTCTGAAGAAAAAGTTCAAAGCCACACCAAATGTTCAAAAATGTGTGTGAAATCTTATGGGACTTAACTGCTAAGGTCATCAGTCCCTAAGCTTACACACTACTTAACCTAAATTATCCTAAGGACAAACACACACACCCATGCCCAGGGGAGAACTCTAACATCCGCCAGGAACAGCTGCACAGTCCATGACTGCAGCACCGTAGACCGCTTGGTTAATCCCCTGCAAAGTCGCACCCTCAGCTGGTGCAGTCATGGTGATGGTCTTCTGGAATTCTGAAGGGGATATTCTCTTTGATGTCACCCTCATAAGCAGAACAATCAGCTCTGAGGTGTAACAATCAACTCCAAAATGTATTGTGCTACATCCAGGAAACTGAAGAAACGACTTGAGCATGTTCACCACCACAAAAATGCAAACGCTCTTCTCCCACTCCAATTACACCGGAGAGGAACTCACAAAACTACATTAGGCTATTCTTTGTCATCCATCCTCAACCCCAGTCTCACACCTTCTGACCTTCTGACTTCCATCTGTTTGTTTTAATTGAAGCATACACTCTGCAGGAAGCAGTACACGTATGATGGTGAGGTTACTGATGCAGTAAGATGTCAGCTCGAACGTCAACCAGTAGAGTGGTACCATGCAGGCACACAGACTGTCCCAGTAAGGTGGCATAAGGCCAGTGCATTGAACAGAGATTATGGTGAAAAATAAGGTTTTGTGGCCAAAAGAGTGGGAAATAATATGGTATATTGAATTCTAAATAAAACCAACCTGCTTTTGGAAAAAAAGTGGTGCCTCATATACAATGGATACACTTGGTGAAAAACTGAAGAGACTCATAGTTTTAATAAGATAATTACAAGCTTATGAGCATAGGAGTATATTGTAAAAAGATACACAAGGATGGTGGTGATGTAGGCATTTATGGTATAAATAACATTCAGTCTGAATCCTGGGCATAACTTGCAGACAACATTGAAGTTTGTGCACCTGGGCAACAGAATGCAAAAGCACGATGGTTAGAAGTATACACAAACAGAAGCCAAACCAAATCTCATATCTTTCCCAGCTACAGCATCTTGTAGCAACTTTACAATGACACTTTTAAGAGCCAGACATTCACAAAAGCTATAGGACCTTCTCTGCGAGCTATACAGCTAAATATTTTACCAGCAACTTGATTGCACCATAACATCTTGTAGAAACATTCAAGGAAAATCTATGCTCACTAATGTGAACAGCACCTCAGCACCGAATGAAAATCATAGATATTGAGACCTGAAAAGGTCAGGTGGTTAGCGCATCTGCCTAGTGGGAAGGAGAACCAGGTTTGAATCCTGGCCTTGGTACAATTTTTCATCTGTCATTTCAGTCTGCGTATATACAACATAGTTGTTTGAGATTTGAAAAGGCTTCCACAACCATGTAGTTTAATCTGATTAAAGCATAAATGCCTAGGTTTCAGGCAGGGTCCCCTATTCCATTCATGCTGAGGTGCTATTCTAATACAGCTGGAGAGCCTCTGTAATGTTGTTTGAGTTTAGAGAAAATACCAGGTGGGCTGTGGCTTGAATGGGAATTTGGATTGAGGAGGAAGATGTGCTTTGGCATTCTGTGCAGTTGTGCAAAGCCCCTAGATTAGATTAAATTAGTACTTGTTCCATAGACCATTAATACGACACTTCGTAATGATGTGGAACGTGTCAGGTTAATAAAAGGTGTCTATACAAGATATTACATTAGACAAAATATTAAAATATTACATTAGACAAAATATTAAAATATTACATGACTCTTTTTTTTTTTTTTTTTTTTTTTTTTTTTTTTTTTTTTTTTTTTTTTTTTTTTTTGTGGAGGTTGGGAAATTACCCACTTACTATATCCAAAAATTCATCTAATGAGTAGAAGGAGTTGCCATTAAGAAATTCTTTTAATTTCCTTTTAAATGCTATATGGCTATCTGTCAGACTTTTGATGCTATTAGGAAAGTGACCAAAGACTTTTGTGGCAGCATAATTTACCCCCTTCTAAGCCAAAGTTAGATTTAACCTTGAGTAGTGAATATCATACTTTCTCCTAGTGTTGTAGCCATGTACACTGCTATTACTTTTGAATTCGTTTGGATTTTTAATAACAAATTTCATAAGTGAATATATATATTGTGAGGCTACACTGAAGATTTCTAGCTCTTTAAATAAGTGTGTGCAGGATTTTCTTGGATGAGCTCCAGCAATTATTCTGATTACACACTTTTGTGCAATGAACACTCTTTTACTCAATGATGAGTTACCCCAGAATATGATGCCATACGAAAGCAGAGAATGAAAATTGGCGTGGTAAGCTAATTTACTCAGATGTATATTGCCAAAATTTGCAATGACCCTAATAGCATAAGTAGCTGAACTCAAACGTTTCAGCAGATCCTCAGTGTTTTTTTTTCCAGTTCAACCCCTCATCAATGCATAGACCTAGAAATTTTGAATATTCTACCTTAGCTACCAATTTCTGATCGAAGTCTATATTTATTAATGGGGTCATTCCATTTACTGTGTGGAACTGTATATACAGTGTTTTGTCAAAGTTTAATGAGAGCCCATTTACAGAGAACCACTTAATGATTTTCTGGAAAACATCGTTTACAATTTCACCAGTTAATTCTTGTCTGTCGGGTGTGATAGCTATACTTGTATCATCGGCAATGAGGATGGTGCAGTGGTTAGCACATCTGCCTAGTCAGCAGGAGACTTGGGTTCATATCTTGGCTTTGGTACAAATCTTCATTCATTGCTTCAGTCTGCACATATACATCAGATATGTTTGAGAGTTGAAAAGGTATCTGGAACTGTGTAGAGTCATTTGATAAAAAGAAAGAGGTTGTAATGTTATGAGATGTGAGCATACATTCTTTAAGCTATCATGTAAATTAGCTTAGGTATTCTGAACCTGTTACAATGCTATAACCATATCCACATAAATTTGGGACCAACCAGAATCATACCTGACTGACAGTCTTGCATTGGCCATGTCACAAATTTAAGCAGGGAAGAAATAATGGGAACCAATGGAAACTACCATTTGGATCCTACAGCTCTTTCCAGAGAGATTAATGTAGACCATAAAATAGATCCACATAGTGACCTCACACACAGAGAAAGGCAGCACCTACCCAAATACGATGACACAAATGAAAAGTGAGCCCATTTTTATGAAGTAATAAACCATGTGATCTATGGTCTAGATGTAGTTTCCTTGGCTACTAATTAAAACATCATGGGTCCCAGTTTCAACACAACCACAGACTAAATTCTGAATAAAATTCATCAACACTGATGGCAGAAGCCTTCAGGTATAATGAGTCACCAAAGTTCTGTCAATTGCCTTGTCAGAGAGGGTAGAGGAGTGGTGAAGAGTTTCACGGCAATCTCCTGCTCTTGGAGTGGGAAACTGTGCTTAAAAGGTGGAAGAATCAACAATGATCAACAACATGAGAACACAGAATGGCACACAATATGTAGCCACAGGGGATATGGACTGTAACAGAAAATGTATTATGTTGAGTTCTCCATTGGCAAAAGATTATGGATTAGTCACCCATCTGGCTCTCAAGGAGGGCACTTGCAAGTGGCAGGTAACCATGAGAATGAGACTGAATAACTAATGAAAGAATAACATACTATGAGTCAGAGTGTGTAATATCAGAAGCATGAATGTAATAGAAAAGGTAGAAAATCACTAAATGGAAATGTAATGGCTAAGTATAGATATAGTAGGGGCCAGTGAAGTAAAATGGAATAAAGATTTAGCCCTTTCTGGGCAGACGATTAAAGGATAATATCAGCAGCAGCAAAAAATGGCGCAACGGGAATAGGGTTCAGTATGGTAGGAAAGTAGGGTAGAAAATTAGTTTCTGTGAACAGTTCAGTGAGGGTTGTTCTCATCAGAATTGACAGCAAACCAGTGCCACCAACAAAAATTTGCCATACACGCCAATGTCATAAGCAGAAGATGAAGAGATAGAGAAGGTATATGAGTATACTAAAAATGGTCTCTACAATCAAATAGAAATATTCAACATTATTGACAACCAGACCAGGGCATTCAGAATCACTTGGTGTAGTGTTTTCAGTTCACCATCAAGTGCTCAGACTGGGCACTTCTTAGGAATGTGATTCACTGTCAGCAGACAGACAGGAACCCTACTTCTTCAAAGTTTAACCACATCTCCCATGAGCCATCCTAACACAGTTCAGCTTCAACAGGGTTTGGTGTGGGGATTGGAATTCCTCAACCTTCTTTACTTGATCTTAAACCAGATGAGCTTACTTGGGTAGATTTTTTTCCAGTATAGATATCACTAGGAAGTCATGTTGTAATAACTGATACTTTCTGAATCAAGGAAGGAGCCTCCCAAAAGACTGTTGATTTGATTTGATTTGATTGGATTTGATTTGGTGGCTGCAATCTCGTAATGTCTGAGCAATGGTTTAATACTGCCTAATTCTTCCATGAAAGTGTTGCTACACAGCAACAAGTAAGCAAGAGACAAGAGAACTTATCTATGAACAGTCCTTCTCAGGACTAACCAAGCATGGAACATTTATCAATATCCATTTGTAACTATTTAAGGATAATCTAATAATCATTGGGGATTGGAATGTGGTAGCAGGGGAAGGAACAAAGAAAGAGCTACAGGAGAATATGGGCTTGGTAGTAAGAATGAGAGAGGAGAAAAGACTAATGGAGTTTGCAATAAATTTCAGCTAGCAGTAGTGAATACACTGGTCAAAAATTGCAAGGAGAGCAGGTATACTTGGAAAAGGCCTGGAGATGTGTTAAGATTCCAGATGGATTGCACCATTGTCAGACAGATATTCCAAAATCAGGTATTGGATTGTAAGGTATATCCAGGATCATATATGGACTTGGATCAAATTTTAGTAATGATGAAGAGTAGGTTGGAGCATAAAAAGAAGAATCTAAGTGCAAAGATGTGGTACACTGAAATAATGATGAATGATGAGATGTGTTTAATGCTCTGAAGTAATGTGATAATGAATACCACAGTAGCTAGCTCAGATGAAGATCACTGGAAAGGGTGATCACAGCATTTACACTGATAAAAATAGACACAAGGAATATAAATTAAAATAATATTGGGTAACAGAAGAAATATTTCAATTGATTGAGAAAAGAAGGAAAAACAACAACAACAAAAAAAAATGTTCAGTGAATTCAGAAATGTAAGTTACTTAGGAATGAAATAAGTGGAAAGTGCAGGGAAGCAAATATGTGATGGTACCAGGAAAAATGCAAGGAAACTGAAAAATAAATGGTCATCAAAATGATTGAATCAGCACATAGAAGAGTCAGAACAACCTTCAGTGAAATTAAAAGCAAGAATGTAAACATAAAGACGGCAATGGGAATTCCACTGTTAAGTCCATAGGAGTGTGCAGATAGACTGAACACTGCAGCACAATGTACAGGTATGTCCTGAGAGGTGCAGGAAACATGTCCTTCTCAAGCATTATTGGTATCTCACCAGGACATGGGAATGAATACGACACCACAAAATGTAAATAAAACTGTAATCAGTTCTCACCCTAGTCACCTGCATGTTTTAAGCCTAAATATTCAGTGCCTTAGAAATAAATCACTAGAATGTGAGATAGCAATGAGTGGTGCAAACATTGACTGCATGTTCATCATGGAGC
This sequence comes from Schistocerca nitens, assembly GCF_023898315.1. Classification (NCBI taxonomy): domain Eukaryota; kingdom Metazoa; phylum Arthropoda; class Insecta; order Orthoptera; family Acrididae; genus Schistocerca; species Schistocerca nitens. The sequence goes on along the minus strand of NC_064614.1, from coordinate 372,593,113 downwards.
ATTGATGCAAATGTTTTGAACTACATATCATTAATATAAGTTGGCAAGTCAGTATTGTAGAAAAAAAATGCCAGAAACAGAGGTGTATGTATCTTTACTAAATCAAGTATCAGGTACAAAAGAAGGTGTGAAGCTGAATCATCAAGTGTGGACAATCATTTTGAAGCAGCAGCTATACAGTTGTATTAAAGACAGTGAGAAGTCATAGCAATATACAGACCACCTTCGGGGGATACAGACATATTCATTAATCAATTAGAAACACTACTTAATATTCTTTATACTGAAAGAGCCACTGCAGTTGTCTGTGGGGATTTCAGCATAAATCTTATGAATGAAAGTAGGCTAAAAAATCAATTCCTAAATCTATTATGCAGTTTCAATCTGTTTCCATACATACATGAACCCACAAGAATAACATATAATACAAACAGTTTTATAGATAATATATTTTCAATTGTATATTCCACAGAAGTAGAAGTAACAAATACTGATTTGGGATTATCAAACCATAATGCTCTTGTCCTCAAAATTCCTTCAATGACACTGCAAGAAAAGAAGTGTAATTCACATATAAAAGAACATTTTCCACTGAAAACTGTGTAGAATTCACAAATATCCTAACTAGTGAGTCCTGGGCAGAAGTGCTGTCTCTAAGAAATACAAATGATGCATATAACACTTTTTCTTCAATTTTCATGGGATATTTCGAAATGCGCTGATTCACATCAGTTCACAATACAAAGCCAAGTTCTTGGATAACAGCAGGCATCAAAACTTGTTGTGGAACTCTAAAGAGATTAAATTCAGAATATAAGACATCTGCAGATCCACAGTTCATAGAATATACACTCCTGGAAATTGAAATAAGAACACCGTGAATTCATTGTCCCAGGAAGGGGAAACTTTATTGACACATTCCTGGGGTCAGATACATCACATGATCACACTGACAGAACCACAGGCACATAGACACAGGCAACAGAGCATGCACAATGTCGGCACTAGTACAGTGTATATCCACCTTTCGCAGCAATGCAGGCTGCTATTCTCCCATGGAGACGATCGTAGAGATGCTGGATGTAGTCCTGTGGAATGGCTTGCCATGCCATTTCCACCTGGCGCCTCAGTTGGACCAGCGTTTGTGCTGGACGTGCAGACCGCGTGAGACGACGCTTCATCCAGTCCCAAACATGCTCAATGGGGGACAGATCCGGAGATCTTGCTGGCCAGGGTAGTTGACTTACACCTTCTAGAGCACGTTGGGTGGCACGGGATACATGCGGACGTGCATTGTCCTGTTGGAACAGCAAGTTCCCTTGCCGGTCTAGGAATGGTAGAACGATGGGTTCGATGACGGTTTGGATGTACCGTGCACTATTCAGTGTCCCCTCGACGATCACCAGTGGTGTACGGCCAGTGTAGGAGATCGCTCCCCACACCATGATGCCGGGTGTTGGCCCTGTGTGCCTCAGTCGTATGCAGTCCTGATTGTGGCACTCACCTGCACGGCGCCAAACACGCATACGACCATCATTGGCACCAAGGCAGAAGCGACTCTCATCGCTGAAGACGACACGTCTCCATTCGTCCCTCCATTCACGCTTGTCGCGACACCACTGGAGGCGGGCTGCACGATGTTGTGGCGTGAGCGGAAGATGGCCTAACGGTGTGCGGGACCGTAGCCCAGCTTCATGGAGACGGTTGCGAATGGTCCTCGCCGATACCCCAGGAGCAACAGTGTCCCTAATTTGCTGGGAAGTGGCGGTGCGGTCCCCTACGGCACTGCGTAGGATCCTACGGTCTTGGCGTGCATCCGTGCGTCGCTGCGGTCCGGTCCCAGGTCGACGGGCACGTGCACCTTCCGCCGACCACTGGCGACAACATCGATGTACTGTGGAGACCTCACGCCCCACGTGTTGAGCAATTCGGCGGTACGTCCACCCGGCCTCCCGCATGCCCACTATACGCCCTCGTTCAAAGTCCGTCAACTACACATACGGTTCACGTCCACGCTGTCGCGGCATGCTACCAGTGTTAAAGACTGCGATGGAGCTCCGTATGCCACGGCAAACTGGCCGACACTGACGGCGGCGGTGCACAAATGCTGCGCAGCTAGCGCCATTCGACGGCCAACACCGCGGTTCCTGGTGTGTCCGCTGTGCCGTGCGTGTGATCATTGTTTGTACAGCCCTCTCGCAGTGTCCGGAGCAAGTATGGTGGGTCTGACACACCGGTGTCAATGTGTTCTTTTTTCCATTTCCAGGAGTGTATTAAGAATTACAAGAGGGTATATCGAAAAGTAATTGCCAAGACAAAATTTATGAGTAATGACATCTTAATAAGATAGTCTGATAACAAATCAAAAGCCATATTTGGTTATCGTGAAGACTAAAACAGGAAAGAGATGTGAAGACCAGGATACCATTCTCAAAAACACAGAAACTATCAATATTAAAAAACAAGATTTACCAAGTTGCATCAACAATTACTTCATAAATGCAACAACTTTATTAAGCTTGAAATTTATAAACCAAGAAAAACCTGAATTGCCAAAGCTACTTGTAGCATGAGGAGAGATCCAACAGATGAACATGAAGTGTTCAAAGTAATTATGAGCTTGAAACCTAAAATGTCAGCAGGAGTAGATGAGGTGCCTGTTTATATCATAACAATGACAGGTGCACAAATTGCAAGGCCCTTGGGATACATAGCCAACTTATCATTTAGTGAAGGAGTGTTTCCAGGAAGAATGAAAGTGTCAAAAGTGAAGCTATTATTCAAAAATGGCGACAAACATAAGGTAGAAAACTATCAGCCAATATGCTTTCTTCCAACATTTTCCAAAATAATAGAAAAATTAATGAAGCACAGAATCAAGAAATACCTAAATGACCATAAGTTATTAAATAGCAATCAGCATGGTTTCCAAGCAGGTAAAAATACAGAAACAGCACTAATGTGCTACACTGAACAAATAATCAAAAATCTTGATAAAGACAACAGTGTAGTAGGAATAAATTTAGATCTCTCCAAAGCATTTTACACTGTCAATTATGGAATTCTTTTAGAAAAACTGGAAGCATTAGGTATTCATGGGACAGGGAAAAAGTGGTTTGAATCATACCTACAAAACAGAACACAGATTGTAGGACTGATGTCAGATTACTCCAACCACAAAATAAATTTAGTATCAGATGCAAAAAAAGTGGAAATAGGAGTGCTGCAAGGCAGTATTCTAGGTCCCTTATTGTTCCTTGTCCACATGACTTTCACACCTCAGATGGAGCAGCAAAGGCCATACTATTCGCAGATGACACTAGTGTGATAATAGGTGCACCAAAGCGAATGCTGAAAATAACTACTGATCAAGTAATAAAGGATGTCCACGCTTGGTTCAATGCAAATCAGTTGACTTTAAATGCAAATAAAAAAAATTATATGCAGTTTGGGAAAATATGTCAAAAAGTAAATTTTGATCTGTTGTTCGGTGACAAGGCCATAGACAGAGTGTCATCAATAAAATTGCGGGGGATTCATGTAGATGAAAATCTTAATTTTAATGACCATGTAACAAAACTTGTGCAGAAACTTAACTCAGCCTCTTTTGCTATTAGAATTATTGCAAATGTCTGTACTGCAGAGGGTGACAGGATGGCATATTTTGGCTATTTTCAGTCTGTTGTAACATACAGAATAATATTTTGGGGTTCCACCACCTGCTGTCTAAAACAAATAGTTCTGTTACAGAAGAGGACTATCCAAATAATAACACACAGTCATTCACAAACACAACGCAAACCCTTATTCAACAAGCTTAAAGTTCTAACAATACCTGTCTTAATATATATATATACAAATGTGTTTTATATGTTAGGGCTCACCTTGCAGATTTTCACACAAATGCCACCTTGCATAACTACAATCTCGAAATAGCACAGCATTCCATACTCAGTGAACAAGAAGAACACACACAAAGGCATGTGAGCCATATTAGTACAAAACTCTACAACATACTGCCAGCTAACATCAAAAAGTTAGAAGAAGAAAATAGATTTAAAGTAGAATTTAAAGAATTTCTATTTGGACAATGTTTTTAGTAAATGACTATTTAGGCCAATAAATAATTCTGATAATGTTTATATTAAGGCAAAACTGAAAACACTATCTTTCATTCCCTAAAGTTTCTGTTAATTTTGTATATCTGATGGACAGCTGCTGAGTGTGGTAAAATCTTTACTGAATTTTTGTTGTGAATATAAGGGCTTCCTGTGTAGGGAAGACAAAAGTAAAGCCTTAGGGCAAACAGACTATGCAGTTAAAATACTGTTAGTGTACATATATAAAAAGTTACGTTAGTCTGTCTTGTATGACCAAGTATTATTCTTTGTACTTTTTTGTACAATTTTGTATGTATTATTCTTTGTACTACTTAATGTAAAATTTTGTATGTTCCTTTTGCACAAATTGTTTCCCATTAAGTTACATATACTTTTGGACAACATCCATACAATATTTATTGTCTATGGATGGATAAATAAATAAAATAAAAATAAATAAAAAGTACACGGGCCTCTTCAAGGGGAGGATCTGTCTGATGACATGTCTGAGGAAGAATTTGAAGTCTATATGGAAGACAGTGCATCCACTATTAGTCAGAGTTTAACAGAACTTTGGAAGACTTGCAATCAAATAAAGCAGAAGGGATAGATAACATTCCTGTGAAATTTCTGAGATCATTGGAGGAAGTGGCAAATAAGTGACTTTTCAAGTTGGTGTGTAGAATCTATGAGTCTGGAAACATACCATCAGACTTCTGGAAAAATATCATTCACACAATCCCAAAGATAGCAAGGCCAGATAAGTGCAAGAACTATCACATAAACACCTTAATGCCTCATGCATCCAAGTCGCTGATAAACAGAAGAGTGGAAAAGAAAAATGAGACTCTATTAAATGATGATTGGTTTAGCTTTCAGAAAGATAGGGGCACCAGTGGTGCTGGTCTGATTGAAAATGGAAGCACGACTTAAGAAAAATCAAGAAATGTTCACAGAATCTGTTGACCTAGAAAACATGATTGACAATATAAAATGGTGTAAGATGTTCAAAATTATGAGGAAAATAGGAATAAGCTATAGAGAAAGATGGATAATTTACAAAATGCAAGACAATCAAGAGGAACAATGAGAATACAAGACCAAAATCGAAGTGCTGGAATTAAAGGAGTTTAAAAAAGGGAAGCAGTCTTTTGACTCTATTCTTCAATCTGTATGTCAAAGTAGTAATGATGAAAATAACAAAGTTTTATGAATGGGATTAAAGTTCAGGTGATAGAATACATATGATGCAATTTGCTGATGATATTGTTACCCTCAGTGAAAATGTATTGAATAGAAGGAGCTGTCTGTTGAGTGCAGAATACAGATTGAGAGTAAATTAAAGAATGATGAAAGTAATTAGGAGTAGCAGAAATGAGATTAGTGACAAATTTAACATCAAAGCTGGGGACCATGAAGTAGACAAAGTTAAGGAATTCTGCTGTCTTCAAAAGAAAATAACACATGAGGAACAAAGCAAGCAGGAGATAAACTCAGATTAGAACAGGGAAAAAGAGTATTCCTGGTCTAGAGTAGTATGATAGTATCAAATATTAGCTTAATATGAGGAAGAAATTTCTGAGAATGTATGTTTGGATCAAAGCATTCGTTTGGTTGTAAAGCATGGACTGTGGGAAAAAAGAGAAAAGAAGAGAATCAAAGCATATGAGATGTAGTGCTGTAGAAAGATGTTGAAAATTAGATGGACTAATAGAACAAGGGATGAGGAAGTTCTCCAGAGATTTGGTGAAGAAAGGATCTTATGGGAAACACTGACAAGAAGAAGGTACAGGGTAAGAGGACATATTACGACATCAGGAAACAACTTTGATAGTACTAGAAGGAGCTGCAGAGGGTAAAACCTATGGAGGAAGGCACAGAGTGGAATACATCCAACAAATGAAAGATCTATATGAACTGTTAAGTGACACCAAATTTCCGATACTTCATAACCAAGTACAAAAGTAGCAAAAAAAAACATACAGAGAACCCTTGAAGATTTTGAAAGTAAACTGTTATGCTCGACAGATAAGCAAATCTGGTAATATTAGTAAAATAGCCTCTAATATAAATAATAAATAAAGAATGTGAAAACAGAGTGTATTCACATTACAGTAATATAGCATTAGCTGAAAAAAAAAAAAAATCAGCAACCTGCTGTACAAAAGAAATTTTATTTCTTTACCAGTTTCAGGCACCTGGTGCCCTAATAATGCTTCTAATGTTCTGAAGAAGGGCACTAGATGTCTGAAACCAGTCAAAAAATAAAATTCCTTGTGTGCAACTGGTTCCTAATTTTTTCAGCAACTACCCCTACATTTGCTGAGAATGGACAAAGCACTAAATATAGCATTAGAACAAAATGTAAAAGTTATTGTGTGAGCCAGAAACTGTCTGTGATAAAAATATCTGCTCGCTAGTATGGCATATCATATTACTTAAAGAATGCATACATCAGTTAATAGAACCATTAATGCATTTAATAAACAGTTAAATTGACCAAGGGCTTTTCCCAACCTTTTAAAACTTACGTCCACCTTATAAAAGGAAGCAACCACTGATATAAGTAACTACAGGCCAATTTCACTGACTTTGGGTCTTCGAAAGTTACTTGAGAGGGTAATTCTAGATCAAATGGAATCGTGCTTCTGTAAATACAATGTACCAAATGCTTGCACCACTGGTTCCAAAAAGTGGAAGCAACAATAACCGTAGCAGAAATTTTTTTCCAGGAACTGCTAAATAGAGTGGATAAATTAAATGAAGTCATTGGGACTTTTCTAAATTTGTCTAGGGCCTTTGATTCTGTGAATCATACAGTACTTCTATACAAATTATAAAATTAGGTATAAAAGGAGTGACACTAAATTTTGGAAGTTGTTATCTTGAAGATAGAAGACAATGTTGTGTGTTATAAGAACAAAGTTAAGCTCCTAACAGTAAAATCAACATACAAACCCCCAACTGTGGAGGCCCCCAGGTTGAGACCAAGGGAACATAAGATATACCACAGAGAGAGTGACCACATGGCCAGAGACAGTGGCCATGAATGTGTGAGTTTCACTTATGTGAACATGTGTGTGTTTTGAAACTTAACAGCCTATTAAGACCCATTTAAAACAAACATTTCCCAATCTAATTCAGGATCGCACATGTAAACAAAATATGTAACTCATCTAGAAAAACTATAACTGAGATAATAACTGTTTAATTTGTTACATTTCAAAGTGTAGAAGTTCTGTAAATGGAGGGAACAATTCCCATGAAGGGAGTCTCTAGGAATTAATAAAACACGTAAATGTATTATTGTAATTTCTTATTTCAGAATTTATTCTTGAATGAAACAACAGACATGTACTAATATCATAGTGTACTAGCTGTTCTGAAGAAAATATACAACCAGACATGTATTTTAATTTTTTTGTATAAATTTTAATTGTTAATTAATGAAATAATAATTTTAAACAATGCCGAGGATTGTTCGGGATCGTTAAGAAAGTACAAATAGTTACAGACATGTTGGCAAAGACAGTCAGTCTGGCATTGGTTTTAGAGCAGTGAGAATGTAGCTGCTCCTTTTGTATTGTAAGTATTGTTTGCCTTTGTAATAATACTTTATTTTTGTTTTGAAAGTATAATAAAAAATTCTGAAACTTAATACAAGATTAAACTATATTAACTCTCCAGGAGGTAATTTACAGTGACTGTAAAAGTACTTAGGATGACGACTGCAACAGATAATGAGTAACTATGAACAACCCCACTATTACAAGTAGTTAAAGACATGTTATAGTTTTCCACTTCAGAAGAAGCCCTTTTGGCCAAAGGCTTAAATGTGCAGAAGTCTTTTCATTATGTCTACCTGCAATTCAGTGTCAATTTCAATTTTTCAATTTCAATTTATTAGCGTCCTTGTAGTACATCATCAAAATTACATAGGACTTGTCAATAAACATTACAACTTAAAACATGTGTACATGAAAATTTATAATTGAATTTACTTGTCACTTAGACATTACAATTTTAATAGAACTATAAGAACATTAACATAAAAATATACAAGTAGGCTAACAACATACAAAAAAAGCTAGTGACTCTCACATCAAAGATTATTCCCATTCTTACATTAACACTCTTTCACACTTCCATAGAAACAGCAAGTATTTAAATGTGAGCAATTACACATATTTATTATGTCAGGGAAATATTAACTGCACTTTTATTGTCAATGATTCATAAACTCTTCAATACTGTAAAAACTATTGCTCAATAACATGTTTTTTAATTCTCTTTTAAATATGTGCAGTTTTGGTATTATTTTTAGTTCTTTGAGGAGAGCACTGTAGAGGATTTTGGATTGGTATAGTACACTTTTGTGATACATAGCTGTTTTATGAATTTCTCTGTGGAAATCTACATCTACATCTACATTCATACTCCGCAAGCCACCCAACGGTGTGTGGTGGAGGACACTTTACGTGCCACAGTCATTACCTCCCTTTTCTGTTCCAGTCGCGTATGGTTCGCGGAAAGAACGACTGTCTGAAAGCCTCCGTGCGCGCTCGAATCTCTCTAATTTTACATTTGTGATCTCCTCGGGAGGTATAAGTAGGGGGAAGCAATATATTCAATACCTCATCCAGAAACGCACCCTCTCGAAACCTGGCGAGCAAGCTACACCGCGATCCAGAACGCCTCTCTTGCAGAGTCTGCCACTTGAGTTTGCTAAACATCTCCGTAACGCTATCACGGTTACCAAATAACCTGTGACAAAACGCGCCGCTCTTCTTTGGATCTTCTCTATCTCTTCCGTCAACCCGATCTGGTATGGATCCCACACTGATGAGCAATACTCAAGTATAGGTCGAACGAGTGTTTTTTAAGCCACCTCCTTTGTTGATGGACTACATTTTCTAAGGACTCTCCCAATGAATCTCAACCTGGTACCCGCCTTACCAACAATTAATTATATATGATCATTTCACTTCAAATTGTTCCGCATGCATACTCCCAGATATTTTACAGAAGTAACTGCTACCAGTGTTTGTTCCGCTATCATGTAATCATACAATAAAGGATCCTTCTTTCTATGCATTCGCAATACATTACATTTGTCTATGTTAAGGGTCAGTTGCCACTCCCTGCACTAAGTGCCTATCCGCTGCAGATCTTCCTGCATTTTGCTACAATTTTCTAATGCTACAACTTCTCTGTATACTACAGCATCATCCACAAAAATCTGCATGGAACTTCCGACACTATCTACTAGGTCATTTATATATATTGTGAAAAGTAATGGTCCCATAACACTCCCCTGTGGCACGCCAGAGGTTACTTTAACGTCTGTAGATATCTCTCCATTGATAACAACATGCTGTGTTCTGTTTGCTAAAAATTCTTCAATCCAGCCACACAGCTGGTCTGATATTCCGTAGGCTCTTACTTTGTTTATCAGGCGACAGTGCGGAACTGTATCGAACGCCTTCCGGAAGTCAAGGAAAATAGCATCTACCTGGGAGCCTGTATCTAATATTTTCTGGGTCTCATGAACAAATAAAGCGAGTTGGGTCTCACACGATCACTGTTTCCGAAATCCATGTTGATTCCTACAGAGTAGATTCTGGGTTTCCAAAAACGACATGATACTCGAGCAAAAAACATGTTCTAAAATTCTACAACAGATCGATGTCGGAGATATAGGTCTATAGTTTTGCGCATCTGCTCGACGACCCTTCTTGAAGACTGGGACTACCTGTGCTCTTTACCAATCATTTTTAACCTTCCACTCCTCTAGAGACTTGCGGTACACGGCTGTTAGAAGGGGGGCAAGTTCTTTCGCGTACTCTGTTTAGAATCGAATTGTTATCCCATCAGGTCCAGTGAACTTTCTTCTGTTGAGTGATTCCAGTTGCTTTTCTATTCCTTCCTTGGACACTTATTTTGATGTCAGCCAGTTTTTCGTTTTTTGCGAGGTTTTAGAGAAGGAACTGCAGTGCGGTCTTCCTCTGTGAAACAGCTTTGGAAAAAGGTGTTTAGTATTTCAGCTTTACGCGTGTCATCCTCTGTTTCAATGCCATCATCATCCCGGAGTGTCTGGATATGCTGTTTTGAGCCACTTACTGATTTATCGTAGGACCAGAACTTCCTAGGATTTTCTGTCAAGTCGGTACATAGAATTTTACTTTCGAATTCACTGAACTCTTCATGCATAGCCCTCCTTACGCTAATTTTGACATCGTTTAGCTTCTGTTTGTCTGAGAGGTTTTGGCTGCGTTTAAACTTGCAGTGAAGCTCACTTTGCTTTCGCAGTAGTTTCCTAACTTTGTTGTTGAACCACGGTGGGTTTTTCCCGTCCCTCACAGTTTTACTCGGCACGTACCTGTCTAAAACGCATTTTACGATTGCCTTGAACTTCTTCCATAAACACTCAACATTTTCAGTGTCGGAACAGAAATTTTCATTTTGATCTGTTAGGTAGTCTGAAATCTGCCTTCTATTACTCTTGCTAAACAGATAAACCTTCCTCCCTTTTTTTATATTCCTATTAACTTCCATATTCAGAGATGCTGCAACGGCCTTATGATCACTGATTCCCTGTTCTGCACTTACAGAGTCGAAAAGTTCGGGTCTGTTTGTTATCAGTAGGTCCAAGATGTTATCTCCACGAGTCGGTTCTCTGTTCAATTGCTCGAGGTAATTTTCGTATAGTGCACTCAGTATAATGTCACTCGATGCTCTGTCCCTGCCACCTGTCCTAAACATCTGAGTGTCCCAGTCTATATCTGATAAATTGAAATCTCCACCTAAGACTATAACATGCTGAGAAAATTTATGTGAAATGTATTCCAAATTTTCTCTCAGTTGTTCTGCCACTAATGCTTCTGAGTCGGGAGGTCGGTAAAAGGAGCCAATTATTAACCTACCTCAGTTGTTGAGTGTAACCTCCACCCATAATAATTCATTCCTATTCCTCATTTCGTAGTTGTGAAAGTCTCTGTTTAATGTAGAAAATTCCTCGTGTTCTTTTAAGAAACATATGCTTTCATATATGTATAAGGATGGTAGTGTCATGATTTTTAATTCTTTGAAAGCATGCCTACAAGAGTCTCTATGTCCAATACCTTTTATTATTCTGACTGCCTTCTTTTGTTCAGTCTTACACTTACCCAGTTCTACTGTAAGGTTAGTTTTTATTTTATTTGTAATTTGTATGAAGTTGATCCAAATTGTTTTTTTGGCATTCACAATGAGTCTGTTTTCATTAAACCACCTGTCTGCTTCGTCTGTTGCTAATGTGACTTTTTCCTGTAAGTCAGCTTCACTATTTGCTTTAACAAACAAACTTGTATCATCAGCGAACAGTACTGCCTTTGCTTCAGATAGTTGACTTGGTAGGTCATCGATAAATATTAAAAACAGTAATGGCCCTAATACAGATCCCTGGGGTACGCCGTACAGAACTCTCTCAAATCTTGATGAATATGTCCTATCTGCATGGTTTATCTCCACCTTCTGATACCTGTCTGACAGATGTGATTCAAACCATTTGTGGGCAACTCCACGTATCCCATAGGCAAATAACTTCCTAAGCAGTAACTTATGGTCAATGACATCAAAGGCCTTTGATAAGTCTAAAAACAATCCACAATTTAATTCCTTTCTATTTATGGAATTTAGAACAAGTTGTAAAAAATTGAAGATAGCTGTTTCAGTTGATTTATTTTTACGGAAACCATTTTGTGCAATAACCAATATTCTATTCTTCATAAGAAATTTGTATAGTCTATGATACATTATCCTTTCTATTATTTTTGAGAAATCTGACAACATTGATAAAGGCCTAAAGTTACTAACATCATATTTATCTCCGTTCTTGTAAAGTGGCTTTATAGTTGACATTTTAATTTCAGTAAGATGTGAGGCTATGTTTCTTGCACTTTGCTTAATGACTTTCTCAGGAATCCCATCACACCCACATGAAATTTTATTTTTTAACTTATTTATAGCATTTAGTACCTCTGATTCAGTTACTGGATAAAGGAACATTGTCATGTCATTCATGGGGATTTTTACCTTGCTGATTTGAGCACAGACATACAGTTGTCCTGCTCTATTTAGGAGATCTCCACTGTTTATGAAATGCTGTTTTCTGAAATCTAGCTGGACAAATGTTGAATTTGGGTAGCACTTTGTTATTTTGTGAAGCAGTCTGTTAGTCTTTTTGATATTTTCGTTAACACCAGATTTCTTTAAAAAATCGTATGGAATGCTGGTTACCATCACATGTACATTTTTGAGCTTTTCGGGCGTCTCTCTTAGCGCTCATCTTGCTGATAATACATCATTGCAGTGGGCATTCACTCCGCCCCCTAGGATTAGAACACAATCATTTTTCTTCATCTTAATACTCAGATTTTCGCAGATATTGACGATGTCTTTCAGTGGAGCATCAGGTTTTATTACGCTAGTAACACTGCATCCTGCATTATATAGGGTTTCTGCCAGTCTTTTTCCGAGACTGTCGGCAAGTATATATACAGTAAAAGCATTATTTGTTGTGCTCAAGTCTCCCGAAGTTTTGCAGTCTATTATACGATCTTCTTTCATTTCACAGTCTCTTGTCTTCTTTATAAGGTAAGTAACAATCTATCCTTTTCAAAATATTGTTGTTAGTCATGAATGAACTTCCACTGAATAAGGAAAAAACTGATTCAATGAAATTCTTGTTAAATTATAACCAATCTCTGGTGGATATACATACTGAATCACTGTCTACAGCTGACACATCCAATACATATAAATTTTTAGGCATTGTGGTAGATGAATATCTTATGTGGAAAAAGCTTCTGTAAAAAGCTTAGCTGCAACATTTACTTATTGAAATGTCTCACAAATGTTATAGCTCCCTGTCTTTAATGGGATATTCAAACTTCAGAAGAGAGCTGTTAGAATAATTGAGGATAAAAGCAAATACCAGTCCTGCAGGGACTACTACTTCAAGCATAATTTACTGACTATGTTGTACTCATTGTATGTCCTTAAGACAATTACATTTGCATAAAAAAGATAATGAAGAAATAAGCATAATGAATAGAGCCTTTTATAATTATAACATATGAACCAGATGTGGTTATCATAGGGTACTGAATAATGGAATATCTACAGATAATAGTCTACTTGCAGTTGGGAGACCATTCTATAACAATGAATAAATAAGTAACCACAACAGCTGCCAGCTGCTGTGAGAAGATTTATTGATCTTCTGTTGGTTTACAACTAGTTTCATTACTCTAAAGTCACATTCTCAGGTGCAAATAATTGAACTTTTTTAGACACAGAAGCAATCCCTCAATAAAAAGCAGATGTCTCCTATCTTTATGCTGATCATAGCATAAAAAAACACAACCATCTAAAACTTGACAGTGGAGTTCTTGTGAGATGTAACACAAGCAGTGATGAGAAGGCTTGTGTGGAGGAATGAGTACATGCTATACTGTGGACTGGGCTGCTCTGCACATGTCATCTCAGCACTGCTTGTGTTACATCTTGCATGCAGTCCACTGTCAAGTTTTGGACAGTTTCATTTTTCACACTAGGATCAGCATAAGGATAGAGGATATCTATGTCTTACTGAAGGATGGCTTCCATGTCCAGGAAAGGTCAATTGTTTGGCAGCTGAGGATATGACTTTAAAGTCAAGAAACTAGGAGGTCAATAAATCTTCCCACAGCAGCTGTTGTGGTTATTTATTTTTGAAATGGATTTCTACAGCTGTAGCCGCCCCTCTGACCTGGTGATCTGCACTCCTATAACATGTTCTCAAATAATATAAAGTGACTGTGTCGATACCTTATAATGGCAATCTGAAACAGTTTTTAATTTAAAGATGTTTATGCTCTTTCAAAGATTTCTGAACTCCGTTATCCATGATCCCATTTCTGTATATTAGTGGTTTTAAATGATTGAGTAATAATATCTAGTGTATACTTGTTGTATATATTCATTATGTTTATTACATGGTACCATTGTTGTAAATTTACAAGAAAATGACAGTATAAAGTTATTATAGAGAAATAAATATTATTATTATTATTATTATTATTATTATTATTATATTCACTCATTTGGCTTGAATCCCACACTAGTGTATTTTGTTAGTTGTTTCACTCATGTAGGGTAGTCCCAAGTTTTGTTGTACTTTTGCGTTTCTTTCCTCCAGTTATCTTCATTTATTCACGCTTTCTACATTTCTCTGAACTGCTAGGCACAGAATAATCTTCACGTTGTCAACACTAAAACATGTGACTGCAAGCTCATGTGTGCACTATTTGCTACCAATAAGTGAAGTAATGGTACCACTTGGTTTAGCTCCCTCTTGCACTACAAAACTGCAATTCAGAAACATTCTCAAACCTCTCTTTTGTGCAGTGGGAGAGTATAAGTGGATAATAATTGTTAACATCTTGTGAGATAATAAATAAGTAATAATAGTATCTAAATATATCAATAATTCATTTTTTAACTATTTGTGGGTTAGCTTTCTCTTGCATTCTAGTAGACAATTAGTTATAGGGAGAATGGTACAGATTGTAAGCTGCATTGAAACTTTGGAGATAGATTGTCCTTTTCCACAATCTATGCTGTTTATGTTCATTAAAAATCTCACAGGAATAAATTCTCTACACTAACAACAGAATAAATAGGGATAACCCCCTAAGTTGAATGGTAGGGAGAGGGAAAAAGAGAAGGAGAGGACAGGAAAATAACACAAGAGAAAACTGATTGTGATGGGGGAAGGAATATGTGTGTGAACAGGATGGTACAACATGGATATAGTTGGGGACAAGAGATAATAATATAAAGGAAAACAGAAAAGGAGGGGGAGAGTATGACCACTGAGAGATCAGAGTGGACGATCATTCATAAACCTATACCTTGAACTAAAGCATCTGTGTTTAATGAGTGGCAGTCAGAAGGTGAGGAAGGGAGATTAGTTTAGGCAAAAGGACAGGAGTGAGGGGCAGGCCAGCAGGTAACAAGACGTGAAGGATTTCCAGCCTGAAGAATGTTTTGGAGGGACAGTTCCTAGCTTATCAGTTGTCTTGTTACATGAATATGTAAATGTAAAATCTCACAAAAAGTTAGATTATTGTTTAAATATGGCTCCATCTTATTAACTACAGTTTCATATCAATGAAACTGTGTTAACCATATTTTTATATGTCTCCCGTATTCTAACCAAATGATTAGTATATGTACATTACAAGATGAATAAATCACAGTTCACCACTTGTGCAAGTCTGTTTCCAATAGAAAGTATGTAATTCCCATAGTAAATAACTGGTAAACTGTTATCATTACCTATTATTACAGGATAATAAAGAAAAGTAGTGTGTCATACTTGTAAGGCATTATGTGAAATGATCTGTCATTCAATCACTGATACAGCTATAAAACTAAACATTGCCCAAACAGGCCATGAAGGCCCAGTGGTACCAACAGTACCGACAGCCCACAGGTGTCACTGGATGCAGATATGGAGGGGCATGTGGTCAGAACACAGCTCTCCCATCCATATGTCAGTTTACGAGACTGGAGCAACTACTACCCTATCAAGAAGCTCCTCAGTTTGTCTCACAAGGGCTGAGCACGGCCCGCTTGCCAACAGCGCTCAGCAGACCAAATGGTCACCCATCCAAGTGCTAGCAAGGACAGTGCTTAACTTCGGTGATCTGACGGGAACCGGTGTTGCCACTGCGGCAAGGCCATTGTCTACTGATACAGCTAGTTAATTTAAAAATCATAATTTTTTTCATTTTTGACAGTTAACTTCAGCCAGGTATTTCTCATTGTGTACCTGTACTGATTAAAGTAGACTTTGTAAGGTTATCATCATAGTACCCTTACCAATAATCAATAAGAGCCACCTATTTCAGGTGACTCTCATATCATTGACCTTCTAGAAGGTTACAGATGAGGCAGTTTCATGCCAATGATTGGAAAGTCATGTATTAGACTGTGTACACTTGGTACAAGCTTGAGAGGCATCAGTGGGTTATAAGTGGCCAAAGGTGACGATCAGGCTGAACCCCAGATGTGGAATAAGTTATTGTAGTTGAGGAAAAATTAATCACATTGAAATTATGAAAAGAATTTTGAAAGGAATGTGTACATATGAAAAATGTTTTGTTATTTTGTAAGCAAAGCATCAAAAGTTATAAGATGTTCATGGAGCAATATGTGAGTTGCAGATATTGATGGGACATGGCAATGATAATACTTTAAAGGTGATCACTGACATAACTGGATACCAGAAGTAGTTATATAACTTGCTGAAAGAGCTAGAGAGACAGTTAAATCTTTCTGAACATAAATTACATGGTGAATTTGTTCACTGTGACTAGATAGAATGAGTGATGTGGGACTCTGTGAGACTAGCTAGGGACCATATACTTGTTTCCTAGAATAAATAACTGTTTTAAAATTGAGCAACTTTTATCATTCTAGTACCGTTGTTAAGCATAGTTCTCTACATGCATAGGAAGTAGTGTGTACGACATTTTAGGTACCGGTACACAGCAAAATTCAGTAACTGCCTACATATCTGATGTAAACGCCACCCCCAACCCTTTGCCACTATAATTCAGTGAACTGTCATTAATAAAATAAATGTAAAAAATGTATGAGAAGGATTTTTTATAACTTCTTTAACAAGCAGATAGTTTCAGTATATTGCATTCATGTGTTAACTCGAAAGAGATGGAAAAATATTTCATTTTTAGCATAGAACAAGAGTTGTTCAGTTAAGGTCACGCAAAAATGTAAAAAGAGAAATGTAAAATAAAATAGGTGTCTACATTACTACTCCATAAGCCTTCACTGGCATGTGACAGAAGATAAATACTCTACTGGTAATGCTTTAGCCCGAGAAGAATGGACACAGTACTTGATTAATATGTGGCGTACAGTATTCTTAAATGAAAGCAGCCATGTCATATAGCAGCTCTGCTGCAACCATTGCATTAGTTTTTATATTGGTATGATTACCAATCAGGGACCGGTTGGTAGGACATATTCTGAGACATCAAGGGATCACCAATTTAGTATTGGAGGGCAGTGTGGAGGGTAAAAATCGAAGAGGGAGACCAAGAGATGAATACACTAAGCAGATTCAGAAGAATGTAGGCTGCAGTAGGTACTGGGAGATGAAGAAGCTTGCACAGGATAGAGTAGCATGGAGCGCTGCATCAAACCAGTCTCAGGACATAAGACCACAACAACAACCACCAACCAGCTGTCCAGCAGGATGAATGGGCTCCACCAAACTGTGGCAAAGAGCAAAGAAATCCCGGCCTCAATCTACGGTAACCTACTATCCCCACACCATCCACCCAACAGTTTTCACCCCCTCATCCTACCACCTTCTCCCTTTTCACAATCTCTCACCCTCTTTGCGTGCCACCCACTGCCAATGACTATGCCTGTCATTTCCCCATCCTTGCTCCTCTCCTTTTCCACTCCCTGTTTTTCCCCCTCACCCCACCACCTGATGCTACACCTGGCAATCTGTAGTCCCTGCATGCCATGCCAGACAGTGTTCTTTTCTCCTCCCACCTGCACTCTGTTATCCCTCCCCCTTCCTTGCCCAACTCCAGATTGCTATTCACATGACAGGTGCTTTCTGGTCAGAGCTGCCAGTGGTAATGGTCATGTGTACATGAATTGTGCTTGCTTGTGTGTGTGTGTGTGTGTGTGTGTGTGTGTTTTCTTTGCTGAATAAGGCTTTGGCTGAAAGGTACAATGTGTAACAGTGTTTTCATTGTGCCTGTTTGCAACTCTTTGTGGTGAGTAGCAATCTATCCTTTTCCCAATATTGTTGGTATTCTTAAGTTTGTGATCTACATTTCTTGCTAACTGTACAAGTACAGTTAGAAATTAGTTCGTTCTTACACTTACTAATTAGAAGTAATTTCCAACCATTTTAACATTTATTCCAACTCCAGTAATCTTTTATGCTCTAATAGTCTTATGGTCATTCAACTCTCGTTCCTTCATTTGTTATAAGTGAAATGAAAAGTTTGGGCATGTTTGTTGTCAGGAGCTGTAATATGTTCTTAAACTGCAAATTCGTTCTGTAAAAACAGCCCATGATTGTTCTCAGAAAAAGACATTTGGGAGAGTATCCCACAGATCTCTGTTCTTTTCATCCATAATAAATGTGTGTCTCTTACAGTCTACTGCTGGCAGATTAAAACACCTTTTTTACCTCAACATAATCAGGGTATTATGCATAGCATTATCAGTCACTCTTGAGAACTTACAGTGCCTCCAATAACTGATGCAAAAGGGCAATAGAAAGAAGGAATTTTTATTATTAGTCAATTTTTCATTCTTTTTCTAACTGAAATCATGTCACATTTAAAAGCTGTAATTATCTTTGTATTCATTACTATTACAATAAATATATCAATACCACTGTCTTACAGCCAGTCTTTCCAATACATTTTCTATTGGAAGTGAAAATTTTGCTGTAATTTATTTGTCACTGTAGCCAGTATTCTGTTTCAATGATTTTGTGGGCACTGCTACAATTAGTAAGTGAGAGTTATTCAGGGTCATCTCACCTGCTGTCAATTACAAAAATATTACATTCTTTTTTTATCTGCTAAGGGTATGTACTCCTCCATGATTAGTATGCCACAATCTGTCATTTCTCTTGATCTAACAACCACAAGTGTTCATCAAGCCCACAAAAGAATGTTTCCAACCTAAAAACCCACACCAGCCACCTACACATATTCTGCAAGTTATGTAGTAGTTTTCTAGATGTATTAAACATCTAAACTTTCAGGGGGCCCTATATGTCTCCAGGAGATAGTGATGTCAGTAGAGTGGAATTGTATACCCACACAGACTTGGAAACTCTGATTTAAGCCTTTCACTCATTTATAATTTAGAACAATGACACAGATCATAGGGTGAGTATATAATCCATGAGTGAGGCAAGCAATCTTTAACACTTCACCTAAATGACCAAACAAACCAAGGAATTTTGGTGTAAGCATTGCAACACTCAAGTAAATGTACTGTTGTGTTTCAACTTCCATCATTTACCAGTAAAGTGGGGTAGTAGGAAGATTTAATTGCTATCCACTGCATATAAGTGAATAATAACTGAGAAGAAAAGTGATAATGGACTTACCAGTTCAGGAGGAAGTGTGATAACAGGCAATTGTTTTTCTACAAGGTCTAAGCTCTTGCATACAAGTGAATCTGCAAGACTTAATGGGACTTCAAATTTTGACACAATTGGTTTTGTACGTTCCACAGCAGCTTGGACTGTGGCTTCAGCAGTCGACAAGCCCCAGTTGAAGAGAGGATTTGATACCTGGAAGAAAATCATAAGTTGCTACATTTTCTGAAATGCATACATCATGACCTAAGAAAGGAGAGAGAGTGGGAGAAAGGGAGAGATGTGCTACTCTGGGATTCAAACCCAAATGTCCTCCCTTGTACATTTTTTCTCAGTTTCACTGCCACTTACGTTTCTGTCCTGTTATTTCAAAACACAACAAATAGAGGAATTAGAAAAATCACATAATAATTTAAACAGAATCCATTTCATTGTTGTGTCTTATAAGGTAGGTGAATGCACCATGATTTGTACAGTGTGAAATTTAAGTGTACTAATGAATCAAAATTGACATAGGAATATTAATGGTCATGCATCACTCTTTACAAAGTGTGAGAATGTTCTCTTCACTGAATGCCTAATATTTATTATATTTTTGCCCCAATTTTTGTCATGTATTCCATATCTTTCAATTAATTTTTCTGACAGAGGCTCTGTTAAAATTAATATTATGAAACTAACAAGTTTTTCATTTCTCTCATTGGTTATTATAGCCCCTCTTCATTTCATTTGTATAGCCCATCTTCTTTTGCCACTAACAGTGATTATCCCTGTTATACATGGTTAAACATTAGGCATAATATTAGATAAGGGCAAGAACATTTTAGAGTGAGTGATATTTAATTCAATGTCTGTTACCTTTACTTTTGTGTAAAAGTCTGATGCATATGTCCAGCTAGTCTCAATGAGGGGAATGTTTGCTATTCGTGCTACACATTTTAGATGCACAACTGGCTCCTTTTGTTCACCCATTGTTTTGTATTTGAAATTATAAAGCATCTGAAAGAAAGAAAAAACATGATTTGTAATTTAACAGCAGCACAAATATTTCATTTTCTAAAAGCACAGTTCCTGTACTTTTTTAGTTTTTGCATATCTTCAATGGGAAATTCTATAGACATCCAATATATAAAGTAGCAAGATCGCAGGTTAATTAAGCAAAATTACAATTTACATAAGATCAACAATTTATTTAATTTTCAAATTGTCATTTATGGCCAACCTGGATACCCAACCACATTAAGACACTACTTCTGGGATTTTATGTGAAAACTCTTTTAAACTAAACAAATTTTACTAACATTCTACATCTTTATTCTTCCTGTCTACATATTTGCAGCCTTGTGCCATTAGAGGGCTCTGGATTGTAGTCTGTAATATGGTGTTGTATAAGGTAACTATGTTAGTGAATGAGAAACTAAGTCCTGTAATCAAGTTTTGATGAATTCAAAGAGCTCATCCACACATGGAGCATCCTCCCCTTCAGCATGACAGTGTCAGGCCATAAGTAAGTGCTGCAACATCTGCAATAATCCAGTGTGCCTTGGGTTCACTGTCATCAATAATCCTCCATACAGCACTGACTCGGCCCCATCCAATTTTCATCTGTTTCCAGAACTTAAAGAACATCTTTGAGTAGTTCACTTTGATAGTCATGAAGCAATGCAAGCAGAGGTAAGATTTTGGCTCTGTCAACAAAGTCAAAAATTCTACGCGGACAATATCAACAAACTGATCTCTCATTAGGACAAATATGGTCATCACCAGGATGACTGTGTTGAGAAATAAATATGCAGGCATGAAGAATAAAGATGTAGAATGTAAATGACATTTATTTTATTTAAAAATGTTCCAAGGGTTTACACATAAAAAAAATTGAAGGCACTACTTTTCATCATGCACCAATAGTGAGCATGGCTCTCCTATCTTCAACTTTTGTAGTCCTGTCTTCCTCACTTGCGTTTAATATTACGGTATATTGATAATTTTTACTTATGGACCGTCTGACAGCAACTGAATAAAACGCGTTTTATTCAGTTGCTGTCAGACGGTCCATAAGTAAAAATTATCAATATACCATAATGGCTCTCCTACTTTTGGAATCCACAAAGAGAAAGACAAACAGAGGAAGAAATCACACTCTAAAAATGCATTATTTTTTTAAGTACCAGTAAGCAAATTGCTTCCCAAAATTTAACTTGTGAATTGATTATGAATACTTACATTTTCTAGAATTTCACCAGAATACAGAGACACAATTTTGAATATGTTGTAAATGAAACTGATTCAAGAAATGGTAAGACCAATACCAATATGAGAGACTGTATACCTGTTACAACCAGACTGGTGTTCCCTGGTAGGTCTCTGGTTGCCTGTGAGTCAGACGCTTCTCACATTTTTGTTAAGTCACTTGGCACTATTCCAGAAGTGTATAGTCTCATATGTAAGAATGAATGGAACTTATCAGTCTAAGTTATTTTAATCTATTACTGGAAATGTCATTAGTGTGGTGCCTTCTCATCCCAAAAAGTGCAACATATTCAACTAACAGTAGCAGCTCCAAACATTAACACAGTAATTTCACACATTTTCTTCCAAATTAACAGTTTTTGCGAGTTTGTTGGCATTGTAACTATACTCTTATCAGGAACTTTCCTTCATTATTGCAAGGTGGAGTCAAATGAAAACCTTAAAACATTTTTTAATTTTTTTATTGAACAATAGCAGAACACAAGTTTATCATTTTTCAGCATATAGACTCCCTATCATTCAACACACTTCCTTCAGCATGTAGGTTGTGCACAGATTCCTCTGGAAACAAAAAAAAAAAAAAAAAAAAATCTTTTGGTCCCATGCACAACCACTCGTGCACTGTCTGCTGCACCACTTCATCACAACAAAATTTCTTTCCTCCTGTCATCTCCTTTAGCGGTCCAAACATGTGATTATCACTCAGTGTGAGGTCTGGTGGTATGTCGGATGTGGCAGAGTATCAAAGTGCAAGTCACTGATGGTTGAAAGTGTTGCAAGGGCAGGATGAGGCCAAGCATTGTCATGTTTCAAAATGGTACCTATGGTCGGAAGTTGACATTGCTTTGATCTTATTGCAGGGCGAAGCTGATTTTTATCATATTGAAATATGATTCACTGGTGATGGTGTTTTTCTTAGTCATATAGTGTTCCAAAGCAATGCCTCGTTCATAACAAAAGGGAGTCAGTGAAACTCTCCCTCCAGATGATTATGTCCAGAAATTCTTGGGTTTTGATGGTGAGAAATGGTGCCATTCCTTGCATGCTCTCTCTGTTTTGGGTTGTTGGTAATGTGTCCGAGTTTCATTCACTGTAGTGATCTTACAAAGAAGCCATCACCTTATCCTTCAAAGTGCCACAAAAGTTCTTCACAGATCACTCTTTCACTTATCGAGTGAACTGCCATGGCAACCATCTTGCAGATGCTTTGCAAAACTTAAGCACTTCATGAATGATGTGATGTGCTAAGCCATTTCTAACATTCAGATCTATGACTACTTCATCTTTCATTGCAATGGCTGCAACTGCTGCAGCAGACTTTGCTGCCACAATGTGGTGTGCCTGACATGAAAACTGAGTGTCTGCTGCAAAAGTCATGCCATTTTCAAACTTTCTCTACTCCACTCACACTCCCGCAGTAGTGATAATACATGCATCAAAATACTGGAACTTTATTCGCTGACAGACTTCACTAGGTTTCCTATCTTCACTGCTCAGAAAATGTATGACAGAATGCTGTTCTTCCTCAGTGCACATCACAAGTGTGGCAGCCATTTTGAATTGGGTATTGTGATGGTGTTTTGCTTGTTTGTAGTATGCTGTCACCTGCAGAACATTCCTTAAGTCATTGGTAACAGTACTACCAACTTACAGACCAATATAGATTTTTAATTAAGCTTCTAAGGTTTTCATTTGATACCCCCTCATAATATACAGTATGAATAGTAAGAGTCCCAATACACTTCTCTCGGCCATGCCTGAAGTTACTTCTACTTCTAGCACTGACATACTATTTGAGCTAAAGTGCTCTGTTCTTCATAACAAGAACAGCTCAGTCCAGTCAGCAATTTAATTTGACAGTCCACATGATCATATTTTCATTAATAACCATTGACATGGTACTGACTTGTATGATTTTTGGAATTCAAGGATGATCATATTTTCAGTAATAAGCATTGACGTGGTACTGACTTGAATGATTTTTGGGATTCAAGGAATACATACAGTACCTCTATGACTGATTTGAACCATAGTGTTTACTCATTGTGTTTTGCAGATCCCACTGCAAAGGAGAGAATTCAAGGATGTGGAATGAGCCAAGGTATACATTACTATGACACAAGGAAGTTACATAAATAACCTGTATACTATACGAACATAAACTGTCATAACACTGCTTAACGCTATTCACACCACACCATCTGATTTAATTGAGTAAATTAGAAACAGTAGTATTTCCTCCAGGTGTACAAGTTGTGCGTCAACGCCCAAATAAAATCGAAAGAAATATAATAAATTACTTTATTTCATTTGTTTAAATATAATGTTTCATTATAGTGTGTTTTCCTATCATTATAATCCACTGTTTCACTCCATCTGCACTGCCCAGAGTCATCTCCTACTGCCAAGGCAGCCGTCAAGGTGCTGGAGCATTTTTCAATGTCTCAGCAGCTTCACTCCTTGAAAAGCACATGTGCTCTCAGTCCTATTGCTTTCTGCTTGCTAAAGCTGATCAAGGCATTGGTTCGGTTTCCTAAGCTTTGTGTTGATTGTTGTTCTCAAGTTCCGTACAAGTGTATTATTGCTTACCCAATTGAGCAGAAGTTTAAATATTTAATGTGGGTAGTGAAAGCACAGTAATTCACTTATTAAACAACAGTGTTTCCATCGCATTCTTATAGTGAAAGGAACCAGGTGATTGATAGTGGCTGACCATGCTGAGCTCTCAAGGCATCAATATGTGTGCAATATGTGGGAGGAGGGTTGAAAAGACATTTCTGTAAAGAACTGTATGATGTTGCGGAGTTGGTTTGTGGCTGTGATGTGGTGAACAAATTTTACTTTTGGACATGTATGCTATTTTCAAACAAATAATCATCAAGGATAAGAGCATCTGAACCATCCAAATACCACAAAAAAAAACACATTAAGCCTGAAAACCATCTTTCTGGTTTTTTTGAAGTTTATTTATTTCATCTCTTACCAGAACTGATATTTTATTGGGTCGCCTATGAAGAGCTGAAATCGAGCTGCACAATGAAAAACTGAGAAAGAACAGAGAGATATTAAAGAGGCTCATTAATGTTATATGCTATTTAGGGAAATAGAAACTGCCATTCTGAAGTCACAATGAAAATGAAGAGTCTTTCCGTAATGCAACTGCTCTGCAGAGGTCGCAGCAGTGGTACCGGAGACAACAATTGAGGCATGAAGTGTGCCATGACCAGTTCAGCTGAATACAGCATTGTTGGAGCTGCTACTTTACAAAGCAGTAGGTCATAGGAGAATGTGTGATTTATTGCACATTCATTGAAGCCAAAGAGGCTGATCTAAGTGAGATGTTGGTTTTTCCAACAGTTATTAAAAATTGAAAAAAAAAAGCACAAACAGACTCCTCATTTCCTGAAACATTGATCATTAAGCAAGCAGTTTATTACAGTTTGCTCTACTCAGGAGGTGATCGTTAAGTGAAATTTGATTAGACTGGTTGTCCAACATAAAATCGGTATGCCTCACATACCAGTTAATCACCCCTAGCAGAATTGCTTTTGAAGTGGCATGGATGTTCATGACCACCACTTCCAGCATCTCTTATAAACAGGTAGCTACACATTTTTCAGTGTAACTGTGTTACTGTTATCTACTCTTTTTTAATTAGTTCATTGTTACTTTAATCTAGGGCATAAGACGTACCGCTTTTATGTGGGACACCCTGTACTTGCATGTGATGTATTTTTACAACAGCAGTACCTACGAACTAAGTAGGGATAAATTTAATTCCCCTCTTGTTTTGCCATCTGCCTCCTTAAATTCGTTTTTTCACTTTTAACAAATTTACCATTAACATACATGAATATAATCTGCATTTTCATAAAACAAAGGTTCACCATCATTTCAAAGGATATAACACCAGATCAAATTTTGTGCTTAGTTTTATGTATGTAATTGATTTTCTAATTTATTTCAACTCTTCCTAGTTAGTATCTTTTGTTATGGGGTGCAATCAGTAATTGTTTCATAACTTGAATTCCATTGTTGACGTATAAACAAATATAAATTCTGTAATAATTATAAACATTTGGAATACCTACTTGGCACTATTCGAAAACATGTTAGCAAACCAGCCCTTCATTAATTCCAAAGTATTAACAGTTTTGTCAAAAGTATTGTTTATGTATCTATATTTGTTAATTTCACAATTTAAACAAATAATTTGGTATAACCCTCATAGTAGAAGAAACTGCTAAGAAGAACCAATTTTTCAATGTATTCTATTAATTTAATGAGTTAAGTTTTAATTGTAATTTCCGTAAATCAAACTTTGAACAATGTGTAGTTTCAGCACCAATTATTGTGATAATATATAAGGGCCCGATTTTTGGTCACAAGACAATCAGTCCACGTCCGAGTTTCAGATGGGTAACCTGTCATGGTTAGAACACAACAATGCTTCAAATTAACTGTGGAACAAGTATTAAACAATTAGGCAATGTGTAAAAACAGTGACAATGTGTACTCCATATGTACCCGTGTATTCTTAAAGAACTGTGAACTTTGTGGTTATGTTTTACTGCTAGATGTTCAACAGGAAACCATTGTAGCAGTATGAGGAGTTTCACCTGCAAACTATTAAAGAGGCTTATCACAAGTTAAATAATAGTGCACTGGCCATATAACTGTGTATTATTGGGGTGGGGTGGGGAAGGGGGAAGTGAAATTAAGTACTATGAAACCCAACTGTGCACCTGTCTGCTATATAATTTGCAGTAGTGTGTGTCGGAATCCACAACCCATTTTTCAGCCAGTGTAGCAAAGCAGTAAGATGACACCAAGGACAATCATCAGTCAATAAATAAATGAAAGCAGGTTGGACTGCCACACTTCCCCCCTCCTGCAGTAGTCTATGTGATTCTCCCCTTTCACCACGAACGACACCGAGGGGAGCTCAGTTAACTTTCAAAGACAGATCCTCGCAATATATCCCCTCACCCCACTGCCCCTATCCCCCCCCCCCATCAGTGACACATCCCCCCTCCACCTCCCACCCCCCCCCCCCCTCAACAACAGCACACCGACCAGATTTGCATGCAATAGGCCATTGGAAAGAAAGCAACTAATTCAAAAACATCTGCTGCCTCTTCAGTCATGCTATGGATCCACTGTTTATTTGCAGTCAGTAATTTAATATTCACTTTGTTACAATGGTATTTTTAAAGAAAATATGTATCTATGTTTGTAAATACTGAGTGCTATCTGCAGTACATCACTACTCTTTATGCATCTTTACAACAAACACTGCTTCTGCCCATGTTACTAACAGAATTGCTCAGTCACTGAATCTAGACACTGAGATAATTTGTGGAAAGACTAGCTAATGAGGTGTATTTTTAAACAATAGAAAACCCAAGGTGGAATGAAACAGTATTATGAAAATGATAGCTGCTACTCACCATATAGCAGAGATGATGAGTCACAGTTAGGCACAACAAAAAGACTGTCACAAAATAAGCTTTCGGTCCAAGGCCTTTGTCAAAAATAGACCCTCTCCCCTCACACGCACACACGAAAATGCAACTCACACACACATGACCACAGTCTCTGACAGCTGAAGCCAGACTACCAGTCACAGTCTTTGAGGTGTAGTTTTAATTTTCTTCGAACTGGTAAATACTTCCAATTTCTGGCTGCTGCTGGACAGTAGCTTATGAAATGTCTTTCCACCAGTGCATGATTCCATTCTGTCCATCAGACAATGAAGCAAAGTCTATGTGAAAATAATTTGTGTGTTTTGTATTGTAACTGTGTAAATGATAGTTCAGTTGAAACTGAATAATATGTGTAAGAAAGTGAAGACCCTCAAAAAGCTTCTGCATGAGCAACAGTTTTGTGCTTTCCAATATTCTCAATGCTCACATCTGTTGAATAAATTCTTTATTTACTTCATCTGCATTACCCCAGAAGATAATTCCAAAAGACAACAAGGAGCTAAAATATGCAAAAGCCAACACTCTTCTCTTTAGGTCAACCTAATGAGATTTTTTTCTGCTAAACTGACCTTCATGATTAGTTTATCTATATGTTTACTTCATTTTAACATGTTATCCTACTGGAGCCCAAGGAATTTCACAAAGTCAGTTTCATCTAGCATGGATATCATGTGAGAAATGGGCAAATTGATCAATAATTTTGGAATGTTTGCTGTATGGATTGGAGGAGATTGTTCTGTTTGAGATACATCTTTATGTTTGACCTTAGAATATTTTCTAGGATTATACAACAGATGTATGTCAGTGAGACTGATGGTAGTTTTGTGCACCCTTCTAGTGGACTGGTGGGACCAGTGATTCCCGCCAATCAGTGGGGACAGGTTTTTGTTTGAGGGATCTATGGTATGTAATGGTAATATGGGAGTTGCATTGTGTATAGAATCTGATAGAGATTCCATCAGGCCTGGAGCCTTATTTAATTCTAGTGATTTCATTTGTCTCTCAACACTACTGATAATCTATTGCACTCATTTTTTCAGGGACGCAAGCATTAATCTATAAAAATACTTCTGCATCTGATTTTGTAAAGGAGCATTTTAAAACATAGTTTAGCAGTTCTACTTTTGCTTTGCTACCAGCGTCAATTCCTTTGTCATCCATGAGTGTCTGCACACTAACTTTGGTAACACTAATCCATGGATGTCCATAAGAACGTGCAGAGAGGAGGGGGGGGGGGGGGGGGGGCACAGGGGTACAAGAGAGAGCACTCCCCCAATTTGGACCATTTTTATTCATTATAGAACTTCATTACACTTCTAGAAATGACTGTAATTACACTAGACCATAGGCTTATGCACTAGCCAAATGTGGTAAATAACCATGAGAAATTTAGTACAATGGCTTTAGCAATCACAGCAAATCATATAGTGTCACATCATTAATGGGAAATTACACTGTTTCCTTCATCACAGCTGTGATTTTATGTTGATCTATTTAACGCATGTTCTTCGAAATGCTCCATATAGAAACTAGCCAGTGCTGGACCATTTCAAATAACATGGCATTAAAATCAGCTCTCTTCATCCACCTTGCTTTTTTCGCTATGTTGATGACGTCTTTATGATCTGGCCACATAGAATCAAAGCTCTTCACTTGTCCATTGATCATATGAATAGTATGCACCATATATCAAGTTCACTGATGAGATGGAGAGAGGGGGAAAGTTACCATTTTTACACATTGTACTTGAACAAAAATCAGATGGGCAACTAGAGTACTCTGTTTAATGGAAACCAACACCTACTGCCCTATATGTCAATGTGCACATATCTAAGAAACATATTCCAGAAGAACGGCTATAATGATTCATATACCGGTTTAGCCTTCTCTAAAGAAACAAAAATACAGGGATACCCAATCAGCGGATAATCAATCCATATCATTCCTTTCTTTGTCTGGAGCTACAATACATAAAAAAGGCAAAGACCTGGTCAGGATATGGTGCTCAATCTGTTTTCTGACCACCAAAGAAAATTTAAGAGATGTTGATTTAGTTAGTTAGTTTCACATTACATGGATCATCTGCATGATAAATCATAATGATGTGGAATGAGTCATTTAGATTCACATCGCAAATTAACTGTGAAAATATGGCTACATGCTGAACATTTATAACATTTTTTAATATACAGACATAAGTCAGTAAATCCTACCCCTCCCCCCCCCCCCATCCCTGCCCCCTCCCCATATTTCACAGAATTAAATAATAGAAATTCTTGTACAGAACGATAGGAGTTGTCGAGGAGAAACATTTTCACTTTGTTTTCAAATTTTATTTTGCTGTCTGTCAGATGTTTTATGTCACTGGGTAAGTTACAAAAAAATTTAACTGCTGGATTGTGCAGCCCTTTTTGTGTGAAGACAGCCTTAATGTGGATTAACGAATGTCATTTTTCTTTCTGGTGTGGTAATTATGTACATCATTACTCCTTTTGAACTGCAGTGGAATATTTATAACAAACTTCAAGAGGGAATAAATATACTGTGAAGCAGTACTCAGAATGCTCAAGTCCTTGAACAGATGTCTCCAAGATGATCAAGGGTGAGCACCATACGTTATTCTCATAGCATACTTTGGACCAATGAAGACTTTCTTTCTTAACAATGAGGTACTCCAGAGCTTTATTGCATATGACATTACAGTACTGAATGAAAATATGCAAAATATGTTGAACTTGCTGATTTGTATCTCCCCAAGATTTGAAATGAAAATATGGCTGAACTAAGTTGTTCTGGGAGATCCTAAATGTGGTTTTTTTTTTCCTTTTCAAATTCTAATTGATAAGGGTGCCCAAGAATTTTGATGTTTCCATCCTATTTATTTTGTGTCTTTTTAAAACTGAAACCCAGCCAATGATACTTTAAAGACCATTGTCTAGCATTTCTTCTGGTTCTGCTGGTTCTGTATGTATGCTTAGATTGATTATAATACTAGTGTCATCCACAAATGGAACTAATTCAGCTTGTAGTATATTAAATATTAGATGGAAGATCATTTGCATATGTGAGGAACAATAGTGGAACTAAAATTGAGCCTTCGGTGGATCCTGTATGTGATTGCTCCCTACTCAGAATGATGTCCCTGGACCACATTGGCTGAATTACTAAGTACAACTTTCTGCATTCCTTTAGTTAGATATAGCATTATTCATTGGCTGGCTATACCATCAATCCTATAAAACCAGTTTATCTACGAGAATACATACAGTCAAATGCCTTAGACAGGCCACAAAAAATACCAACTGGCACTATTTTATTATTTAATGCTTTTAAAATTTTGAGAGTGAACATGTTAATGGCATTTTCAGTAGAGCAACCCTTCTGATATACCAATTGAGATTTTCTGAGGATTTTATGGTTGCTAAGGTGAGTTACTATTCTAGAAAATGTAATCTACTCAAATATTTTGGAAAATAACGTCAACAGTGAAACAGGTTGGTAGTTATTGACATCTGCCTTATCATGTTTCTTAAAGAAGGGATTGACAACAGCATACTTCAGTCTCTCTGGAAAAATGTCTTGAGTTACTGACCCATTACCTATTGTAGGTCAGACAGAGGTTATTATATGAGAACAAATCTTTGGTTCTCTGTTGGAAATGCCACCAAAACCAGATGAGCTTTTATTTTTGAGACACTATATAATTTTCCTCATTTCAGAAGGAGAAGTTGATGATACATTCATATGACTGAATTATATGAGAGATGCTTTTTCAACACACTGTTGTGATTTTTCTCTTTAACTCTTTGCCCTGTACTTTCTACTATATTTAAGAAATGATTATTAAATATATTTGCTAATCATGACTCATCATTTATAGCCTTTCCATTCAGTTCAATAGTGATGTTATCCTGTTCTGTGGCTTATTGTCCTGTCTCTCATTGGGGATTCACCTCTGGTGGTCAGTTCCAAACTACATTGCGTGTCTGGATACTTTTGATCAGATAGTTATCATGTTCTTGGGCATGACCTATTACACTCTGTGGTTAATACTTGTAGTGCATATCATGTTGTGTTAATTGTTTCACTGTGTACTCTAATGTGTTTCTGCCATTTAAATTGTGGATCTGCACACATGCGGGGCCTAAAACGTTTTGTGGTAGCTGTACACTCTATGGTCTCATTTGTACTTTATGTCTTGTATTATAAGGTTTTTTATTTATACAGAAATTCATGTTATTAGTCTTTCTACAGTTCTGCGTGTCAGGCAGTAAAAATGGATCCCTTATTTTACTGTTTTGCTGTCCGTCTGTCTATTTGTCCAACCATTTTCTCGGGAACAGATACATATATCAAGTTGAAAATGATGTCACATACCAACGTCTACAGTCCTTGCCAGTGGAAAAAAATTTAAGCTTCTAAGTCAATGAAATCTAACGATACAGCCATTTATCTCACATATTTTGATACTCACAAAATCACTCATCAACCACTATAGGGTACTTCCCATTGGCTTAGAGTCATGAATATGGCTAGAAGCAAGATTGCACAGTACAAGTAATGCAAGAAATCTGAAAACTGTGAAATGGTAATAATATCACACAAAAAAATCATTATTTGTTATCCAACTGTCTGCCTGTCCATCCTTCTGTTAAGACACTTTTTCTCAGCAACGGTTAGATATATCAAATTGAAATTTATGTCCCATAGTAAGGTCTATGGTCCCTTGTTGGTTTAATAAATATAAGCTTCTAAGCCGAAGCAATCACAAGATAAGGCCATTTACCTGACATATTTTGAGACTTGCAAACTCACTTACCGAAACCTTGAAGGTACTTCCCATTTGCCCTGAATCATGAAATTTGGTAATAAGTAAGGTTTCACAGTACAAGTAAAGCAAAAAATCAGAAAATTGTGAATTTGTAATTATAACAAATGAAAAAAATTGTCACTTTTTATCTGACTCTCTGTCTGTTCATCTGTCAGTTGATCCTCACATGGCATCTGGGATCTTTTTAGGCCCTAAGATTAATTTAACTGCAAAGATACGGTTTTAATGTGGATCTAGATTTCTCATCCTCCAGATAAGCTTCTTATGGACTTTTTATTACAAATGGACAAAATATTTATTGTTATATCATGGTTCCTAGTACAATAACTTAAAATTTCTACAGTGGGGCCAGAAAATACTCAAGGTATACAATATGTAATTTTCAACGTTATATTTCAACTTCATTACAAAAATAAAAAACTTCACAATAACGCACCTTCTACATCAACATTTATATGTCCACTGTTGCAAATAAATTGTAGAAAATACATACATGTGAACTTTTATGACAAATTCACAGCTAGGAATTGGGTTTTGTTGAAATGTGGTGTTGTGTTTTACTCATCATGAATGATGATATATCTTTCGAAAGGGGCCACAGTCTCAAGCACGCTTTGGCAGATTTATGGAAGAGTGATAGTGATAATGAATCAATTTTTGAAAATGAGGATCAGATTGATGTAGATATTGATATGATACAGGAAGATATACAGGATAGTCATGAAGTGGATGTGAATGAATGTGAAGAAGATGATAATGGTGTTCAGGAA
The DNA here is from genome assembly GCF_023898315.1 of Schistocerca nitens. Classification (NCBI taxonomy): domain Eukaryota; kingdom Metazoa; phylum Arthropoda; class Insecta; order Orthoptera; family Acrididae; genus Schistocerca; species Schistocerca nitens. Next base: position 372,560,483 of record NC_064614.1, on the reverse strand, counting down.
ACTATAGATGTGTTCCCAGAATGAGATTTTCACTCTGCAGCGGAGTGTGCACTGATATGAAACTTCCTGGCAGATTAAAACTGTGTGCCGGACCGAGACTCGAACTCGGGACCTTTGCCTTTCGCGGGCAAGTGCTCTACCAACTGAGCTACCCAAACACGACTCACGCCCCGTCCTCACAGCTTTACTTCGGCCAGTACCTCATCTCCTACCTTCCAAACTTTACAGAAGCTGCGAACCTTGCAAAGTGCTAGTTCTGCAAGGTTCGCAGGAGAGCTTCTGTAAAGTTTGGAAGGTAGGAGATGAGGTACTGGCAAAGTAAAGCTGTGAGGACGGGGCGTGAGTTGTGCTTGGGTAGCTCAGCTGGTAGAGCACTTGCCCGCAAAAGGTATAGATGTGTTACTGTAAGAAGATCCCTGACAGTTGCAATGGGCTCAGCACAGCAGCTTTGTGCACTTACTGCATTCGGTCATGTTATGCGATTTTGTAACCATCTCTCTGGGAATGCCTCATTGTTGCCAGAGCTCTATAGAGGGCTACTGCTTATGCCTGGAGGTATTACCACTTCATAGTTCAAAATTGGCAACAATGCTGCCAGCTGTCAGGGATCAACTTATACTGACTCGACTATAGCGTGCCTATTCTTGTATCTAGAAGCGGGCAGATACCATATGATGTACCACCACCTAATGTGCTCAAGCAGTTTTGAAGGAATGTAATGTGTGAAACTGCATGTATTCAACATCATCTGAGATCACAATTGTAGACAAGGGCAGATCTTTTAGCACTAATCATATGCAGAGTGTAATAGTAATGCACACCAATAACCATGCAGATGACAGTAAAATTGTACACCTGTATCTTGAACACTGTATTGAACTTGACTCTACAGAACTGCAGGCATTCTTCAGTTTATTAATAGTAGCTGACTTACAGAAGGCATGTGGGAAAACTTGGAGCGCATTTTGGCCAAAAAAGTATGTCTTGCCAATTTTTCCAGCCACAGTGAACTTCGAGATTTTGTGATACTCTGTTTTGATGATAAACTTACAAGAGAGTAAAGAAAAGTTATTTCTGGATCGAAAGCTGAACCTATATTGGCTGTGATTGAAATGTTCATTCACGCATGGATTTTGTCTTTGTCACTGGGCCTTATATTACAATTGATGAGCACATGTATACTTTCATAGGTGGGGATAAAACTGTGGGCTGCTGTATATTATGAGACCAATTATCTCACAAATACACAAGTGTATAAATGGATATTTGCTGAAGAAAGGGAAATACATCAAGAGAAATGAGTGCTACATGATTTAGTTGATCACTTGAAGGGAAGTGGTAGGAACATGACAATGATAACATTTTTACAAGTTCTGATTTCAGACAGGAATGTCTTTCTAACAAATTGACACTTGTGGGAACTCATTGGGCCAACTGAAAGGATACAGCAAAATAAACGTTCCCATTGTAGTGTCTCTGACGCAGACTGCCCTATCTTCGGCACCTTCCTTCTTTAACTAGTTTGTCTTGTGTGAACTTTCAGCACATAACATGTTCAACTGCTATATTTGTTATATGTATGAGAAATCAATAACTGTGTATTTCATATTGAAGTGTGTTATCTCTCAACTAATCTTTTGTGATAACCGCAGTGGTGACCCCGACACCACTGATGTCTCATTCAGCATTATTTGTGCTTGTTTTCTTCATTCACTCACATTGTGTGCCAGACTGCATTGTTTGCGCCAAAATGGATCTACCTGTGACTTTTGGTGCAAGTGTAACAGGCTCCACCAACTCTGCCAATTGCGACCATAAGTGGACAAGTGCACCTCCTCCAAACTCGGTTAAAAATGAACGGTCATTTACACCTGTCCACGCCGGAGGCCAACTAATCTTACCTAGTGCAACATGGCCGCTGCCTAGCATGGCAGCACAGCAAGCAACAGCCACAACATGGACAATGCCTGTCACCTAACCTCAACATTGAGGATCTTCCAGTTAAAGACATTGTGGTTTATCCTTCATGTTCATTGTTAGATTCAGGATGACTTGACATGCCAGCAGATTTCCAGAACAGTGAATTGAACATTGCTGTACATGGGGTAGCATGTTCTCATTTACATGGAGTTGCAGCACCTCCCCTCCCCCTCCCTGCATGCCGTTTCGGCGACATCTGTCACCTTGACCATGCCAGTTTCCACAAGCATCACCCCGTGGTTTCATCACAACCACCTACCACCTGCTTTCGTAATGGCTCTATCCATACAACTTGTGCCAGTCACCAGGCTCTACCCCATGGCTCTACCACGACCACCCCCCACCCACTGTTGCAACGGCACCGGTCATTACACCTGCACTGCGTTCTTTGCAAGGTTGGCCGATTGGACACACCTTACCGGCTTATGCACCCATCACCACCTCAACTCGCTCTGTATTATGTGCTGCAAGCAGCCATCACGCCACCCAGGCATCAGGTGATGCACCATTCACCGCTACCGCACTTTCAGCATCGGAGGCATCCGGCTCTACCAGCACTGGTCTTCATTTGCCGGTGCTGACTCAACATGCGACACCGGGCAGGTTCTCTAAGACAACCCAAAAACTTCGTTTGCCTTAGTGGACCACTTCCTGGACATCCATAGCATTTCCAACGACAGCACCCATTTTGTCTGCCTGGTGTATCATCTCCCCGCACATCTCGACCTCATCAGTGACTTGCTCCTCGCACCGTCCACCTCGCACAAATATTCAACGGCCAAATCACTGCTTATCGAGGTCTTTTCCACCCTCTGGCAGAGGTGATCCATCACATCACTCATGAGGAGCATCTTGATGACCGCATCCCTCCACAACTTTGGACATTGTGGATGGTCAAATGCCTTCGGATCTGCAGCTTCATCTACTGTCTCACATCGCTGACCCACTCGAGGTTTGACTACGCATGGTGGATCAGGCTTACGTCATCATTCGTCACTGACACGATCTGTCATGAATGACATCTCCACCATCCTCAGTTGGTACACCTGCACCTCCAGTTCTGTGCCCTGTCGGCAGAGGCCGGTGCGCTCGCCTTGGCACCTCAGCTGCCCATGAGGAGCTGCCCCCTAGCAGCCTACAGGAGGTACTGCCAGCGGGCTCCCGACAGCCACCGACATCGCCCGAGCAGCAGCACAATTGGCTACTGGCCCCACCGCAGTCAGCCGCAACCCCCACCCACACCGCACTGACCTGCCAACTGGCCTACCCACTGTGCTGGTTACAAGCTAATCATGGGGACACCGCCCGCAACTGCCAAGCGCCCTGCGCCTACCCAAACAAGACTGGTGGGCATGTTAGGCGCCATGTCCTGCCACGTACATTCACGGCACCTATCTTCCTACACTGCACCACCCGCTTCAGAGACACAACGCCTCTATGCCACAGATATCTCGACCGGCATTCACTCTCTCATCGACACTGGTGCCAATGTTCACGTCATCCCGACCAAGCTCACTGTCGATGCGCTATCCCCATCTACCCTCGCCGTGATCCCCCCAACTGTTCTCCCATTTCGTTCCATGGTGGCATCAAGACGTTGTTTCACCTCTCACCAGTTCACACCTTCCCTTGGACCTTCCACACTGCCAAAGTGGATGAACCTGTGATCGGTTTGGATTTTCTACACCATTACGAACTTTCACCAGACCTGCAGGCCGACGCACTCCACCACACATCTGGGTCGACAGCTCCGTGCACACCCGAGTTCAGCACCACTTCGCTCTCTGCCTCCTTGGCTGTGCTTTCTATGTGTGCTTCCCTAGGTGAGAGCATAACCACACAGCTCTCTGATCTGTCGTACGTGCACTCTCAGAACGACGAACTTCACACCCAGAATGAGGACTTATGCGCCCGCATCGCCTCTGCCTCTACTGAATTGTCACATGCAAGGCATACCATAAATCACCTATCCGCAGCCCCACAGAGATGCAGCCCAGCACACACCCCTACAGAGTCTTCTCACCAACCTGCCCAGCATCAAGCACTCCACTGCCTGCTGTTTCTTTCGCATCGCCGCTGACGAATTTCCAAGGTGCACCTGCATACACCTCTCCTGATTCTTCACGCCACTTCACCACTGCATCGCGCCTTCAATCACCGAATGCAGCTGATGCCCCGTCTACTTTGGCCAGGTTCATCAAGGTCAGTGAACCGACATTGCCTGTGGGTACCTTCTTGACCCCTCATGTCGACTTCCCTATGTGATTATTGGCCATCACTAATGGCTCTTGCCATGAGATTCGCACCACCAATGGCCCACCTGTTTCTTATTAGGGCAGGCGCCTTAACGCTTCCAAACTTCCGTGCGCCAAGGAGATCGTTCAGGATATGTTGGCTTCGGGCGTCCTCTACCCCTCTGATAGCAACTGGTCTTCCCCTATTCACCTTGTTCCCATAAAGGACGGCATCTTACGCATGTGCGGGGACTACAGGTCCCTTAATGCCCACACCATTATCAATAACTACCCCATACCACATAATCAAGATTTCACACAGTTGTTACATGGTTCTACCTTTTTTTCCGTATTAGATTTTCGAAATCCTATCACCAGATTCCTATGCATCCACCAGACATTCTGAAGATGTCCATCATCACACCCTTTGGCCTATTTGAATACTGTTACATGCCTTATAGATTGAAAAATGCTGTGTAGACATGGCAACGGTTCATTGATTCCATTATGCTCCCTCTGTCTTTTGCTTATGCATACTTAGACGATATACTTATCTTTTCTTCCTCCGTTGAGGAGCATCAAGTTCACCTTGATTCAGTCTGTTTGGCCCTCGCTGCAATTGTGTTGCTGATCAACCATGATAAAGCTCAACTATGTTCCACATCCGTTACCTTTCTTGGCCATTCCGTTTTTGCCGACAGCCTCTGAGCGACGAGTTCTCGTGTCGAAATCATACTTAAACTTCCTCTTCCCGAAGATTATGCTCAGGTCCGTCGTTTTCTGGGTATGGCAAACTTTTACTGCCGCCATATTCCTCAAGCTGCCTCCGCCCAAATGTCCCTCACCGACACTGTCTCCGACAAGAACACCACTGGTAAACGGAAGTTGGAGTGGACCCAACCTATGCTCGATGCTTTTGGTAACCTTAAAACTGCCCTTGCCAAAGCCGTCGCACTCGCCCACCCTGATCCTGAGGCCCATGTCTCGATCACGACTGATGCCAATGACTCAGCTGTGGGCGTCGTTTTACAGCAGACACCACCGACTCCATCCAACCCCTCTGCTACTTTTCCAAGGAACTGACTAAGAGCCAGTGCAAGTGATCGGAATTTGACCATGAGCTACTCGCTGTGTACAAGGCGATTAAACGTTTTCATAGTGCCCTCGAGGGGTGACCCTTCACAATCTATACCAATCACAAGCCGCTCATAGACGCTAACTGTAACCCGGCTAAAGACCTTCAGCCCAGGCATTTCTGCCACATGGCCTACATCTGTCAGCACTCTTTGGACACATGCTATATCCGCAGCATGGAGAGTGTTGTGGCAGACTACCTTTCCTGCATCCTGCGTGCTAGCTGCACCACTGTATCTGAAGGAGTCCTCCCGAGTACAAGCCGAAGACAATGATTTACAGCGAATAAAATCAGACAACGGCTCATCGCTCTCTGTTCAACCCCATATACTACCTGGTTCGGCAATCCCTGTCCTTTGTGACACCTCTACGGGCCCACTTCGTCCCCTGGTCCCCACTGCCCTTCGCCATAGGGTCTATACCACCTTGAATGGCTTAGCTCACCCTGGGATGCGGGCCACGATGGGGCTGGTTACGGAGCGATTTGTCTGGCCTGGCATGAAGCACGACTGTCGCACTTGGAGCTGTGTGTGTGTTCCATGCCAGCGCGGCGAGGTTGGCAGGCACACGCAACCACCTCTGGGCAAGTTTGACATTTCGAAGGGGTTTTTCCGGCACATCCATATTGACGCCATTGGTCCCCTTTCCCCGTCCAAGGGCTACAGATATATCTTACTGGTCATTGACTGTGTGACCCGCTGGGTCGAGGCGGCCTCCTTACTGATGCCCATTCCTTCATCTCTGCGTGGGCTGCTCGCTTCAGCTGTCCCCTATCTCTCACGACTAACCAGTATGTTGATTTAGGTCCACGGTCTTCGCACGACTCTGCGAACTATACGGTGTCACCAAGTTTCATACCACAGCATACCACCCGCAGTCAAACGGCCCCATAGAGAGGTGGCACCGCACACTCAAGGCCACCCTAAAGTGCCACGGAGGCCTCTGGTCAGAGGCTCTCCCGTGGATCCTGCTGAGTATTCGCTCGGCTCATACAGAAGATCTTAATGCCTTGCACGCCAAGGTTCTGTATGGCCAGCCTCTCCTTCTCCCCACAAAATTCGTCGAGAATTCACCTTCCGCTGCATCTGAGGATCTCCCCGCCCTGATCGAGCATGTCCGCACACACATCGCGCACCTCCGCACCCCCGTGCTCCGCCCCCACACCACCCCCTGTGTTCGTCCACAAGGACCTAGCTACGTGTGACTTTGTTATGTTGTGGGATGACACTGTGCGGGCAGCCCTTCAGCCGCCCTATTCGGGCCCTCACAGTGTGCTACGTCGCGCTACCAACACGTTCGACATCCACCTCCACGGACGACCGCAGGCAGTCTCAGTTAATAGACTTCAACCGGCGTGGTCCCTCAACGACGACCTTCCTCCCGATGCAGTAGTCCTGCCTTCGGCTGACTCGTCGCCGCCCGTGGTTGCCGTGCAGCCGTTGGAACCAACGGGCTGCAGCACCGCCGACACTGCCGCCCCCACTTCCCGTACTGGCCGCCGCCTACAACCGCCGCATTGGCACCAAGACTACGACTTCACCTTGTGAGGCTTCCCTCCGCTGTGCTCTGCACTACCGGGGCGTAATATGTTCGACTGCTACATTTGTTGTGTTCGAGTGACCAATGTGTATTTCATATCAAAGTGTGTTATCTCTCAACTAATCTTCTGTGATAACCACACCATCTGAACTAAGGACTCCATTATTGGCCACTTTTGGGCACACACAGAATACTGTTTTAGTTTGTTTTGTCCCTACCCAAAACAAATCAGTTATTTTGTTGTCTTCTTTACACCAGACATTTGATATAATTGAGCAAGAATACAAAAGAACTGAAATAATAATGTTCTACAACTCAACAAAGTTAGGAGTTGATGCAGTTGATATGACGGCTACACATACAGTAGAACCCCTCTAATTCGACCTTGGATGGCCCGTCACTCCGGTTAGTCCGACCACGCTCAGGCTTGCGAGCCTGTGCAGACTTGTCACTGACTAGACGCCTGTCGGCCCATTGTTGCGGTGTCTATCGCTGTGCATATTGTTATACTGTACGTTATTGTGCAGTTTTATCCTCTGTTGGGATTAAAAAACGTCGTTGTTTGCTTTATTTCGTGTTTTCTACAGTATGTATTACTGTATATTCATAGTGTGTACAGTTGTCTGTTTTTCAACATGTCTGGATTCAAACGTAAACACGTAACTCTTTCACTAAATGAAAAATCAGCAGTCCTACAAAGACTGGACGAAGGAGAATCGCTCCAAAAAAATTGCAAAGGAACTGAATGTAGGTGTTACGACAGTTAAGTATGGGAGGAAGAATCGGAAAGACATTGAATCCTATACAGTTACGAACGACGGTGAAAACACACTGAAGAATCTCAAAACATTAAAAAAGCCTAAACTTGAACTGCTTGATAACGCATTGTGGCTGTGATTTTGTCAAGAAAGAAGGAAAGCAACTCGAATATCAGGGCCAATTCTGAAAGAAAAAGCGATAGTTTTGCACAAAAAAACTGGAAGCCGAAAGTAAATTTGCTACCAGCGAAAGCTGGATTGATCGTTGGAAAACTCGTCATGGTGTCCGATTTGTTTCTGTTTCCGGTGATAAAATATCTGCCGATGCTGCAGCTGCTAAGGAGTTTTCTGTTAAATTGTAAAAGAAAATGAACTGTTACCCTGCCAAGTGTGTATAGTGTACAACATCGACGAGACAGGTCTGAACTTTAAAATGTTGCCAACAAAAACGCTCGCAGCTTCAAATGAATCCGTGTTAGGAACGAAACTTATAAAAGATAGAATAAAAGTCATTCCTTGTAGCAACGCAGATCGTACCCACAAGCTCCCCTTGTTCGTCATTAGCAAATCTAAGAATCCAAGGGCATTCCAAAATATAAACTTATCTTCCTTGCCGGTTTATTAGCGCAATCAAAAATCTGCTTGGATGGACTGCAACCTTTTTAAATCCTGGTTTTTCGACGAATTTGTGCCATCGGTCGAAAATGACTTGAAGCAAAAAACTCTGCCTGCTCGTGCTCTACTGCTGTTGGATAACGCACCATCACATCCATCTGAGGAAGATTTGGTGAAACGGGACACAAAAGCTCTCTTTCTGCCTTCTTATGTGACCTCACTCATCCAACCAATTGATCAGGGCGTTATCGAATGGTTAAAAAGGCGATATCGCGGAAAGTATATCAGCTTAATCTTGGAAAAATTTGAAGGAGGTCATAACTTATTTCAGGCAATTAAATCCATGAACATCAAAGATAATATCTACACAATCGCTGCAGCATGGGAGGAACTGAAACCTGACACACTGCGGAAATCGTGGCGTAAGCTTTGGTCACAAGTACCGAAAATGAGCAAAACAACGACGCACTGGGAATCGTTAAAGATCTAAAACTCTGGATCCGAACGTCCTTGCCAATGAAGTTGAAGAGTGGATCAACGAATGTGACAAAGACTGACACTTTTGAAGAGCTCGATGACGGCCAGATTGTTGCCGCTGTTAGCCAGGAAACTGTGAATGAGGACTCGGACGGCGAAGTCGAACCCCTCACCCGGATTTCACACAACGATGCAAGAAACGCTTTTAACATCGCCCTTCAATACATCGAGTAGAATCCAACTTTAACTCCAATGGACGTTTTGTGGATTAAAAAAATGGAGAGACACTGCAGCTAAATCTAGAATAACATCTGCTAAACAAAAATCAATCACTGACTTGTTTCCAAGTAATTTTTTTCGTTTTTACTGTAAAAACAATGCATACAGTATAATCATTTCTTAGTTTATACGCGCAGTGTATTTCTTTGTAAAAAATTTCTTTTTTATATACAGTGCTATAAACATTTTTTAGTTTACAGTATATATCGTTTATAAGTTATTATGTACAGTAGAGTACTGTAATTTGTTTGTCGTTTTTCCTTTTAAAACCAATACATATTATAGTGTGTGTGTGTAGACTTTTTTAGTTAATATATTGTTTAACAGTGTGAAAAAAAATCCTTTTTTATTACTGTAGAAGTCTTGTAGTTCTTAAATCGTTTAATTTTTTGTACTAAATGTCTTTTTATATTTTTTGCAATAAATATTAGGTTTTTCGGATAATCCGACCCTTTTTTCGTTCCGACCATGGTCCCGGTCCCGAAGGTGACGGATTAGAGGGGTTCTACTGCATTCAGAAAAACGTGGAAGAAGAAGGTGGCCACTTAGGGTATTTTTTGATATACTTTATTTAGCATGTCTCTGTGCTTTCGTTCTGTACTGTAAGCTTTTGCATGACATGAAAAGTAAAAATGCGAGAAGAGAATTCCTCTCAGAATTGTGAAAAGAACTAGTCAGACTCGCATTGAAAAATGAATTCTGTCCCCCAACAGCAGAATACAACGCATTCGCCCAGCAATAACTTCTTTAGGTTTCAAGGATCTTCTAAAGGACAAGCAGCATGATAACAAGGATGTGTACGTCCCAAATCTGAAACGAAAGAGGTGCGATGCCTGCCCAAGGTAAAAGGATAGGAAAGTGAATAAACAATGTGATGTCACACGTTTGTCCGTTAAGAACATGCCAGAGTACGAGTGTTGTGTAATGAGTGTTCATCATATACTGCGGAGAGTGAGTACAAGTTTATTTTTAACACAATTCCTTGTAAGTGATATTACACATCACATTAATTAATTAGTCTTGTTATGTAGTATGAGGTAAATGAATATTTTGTGTTAAAATAATATTTGGGACTAAACAATTATATTTTTCATATTTCAAACACAGCTAGTACATAATTACAACTTACACGTAACTTAATTCTAGAAAGCACTATGGAGTTGTAATTTGAACATTGCGTATGGATCTCTCGATAAATGGCTCTGAGCACTATGGGACTTAACATCTGTGGTCATCAGTCCCATAGAACTTAGAACTACTTAAACCTAACTAACCTAAGGACATCACACACATCCATGCCCCAGGCAGGATTCTAACCTGCGACCGTAGCAGTCGCGCGGTTCCGGACTGAGCGCCTAGAACCGTTAGACCGCCGCGGCCGGCGATCTCTCGATAAATCATAATTATTTCTGTGAAAATATTTTACATTTTATGACCATAAAGTTGCCAGGATCAGTTTGGGATCAATAAAGATCCCAGAGTTTAAAATTTATGTTCCATAATTAGGCCTATGGTCGCTTGGCGGTGTAAAAAAAAATTATACTTCTAAGTCAATGCAATCAAAAGGTACGGCCATTTATGTCTCATGTTTTGACAGTCGCAAACTCACTCATCAACACGTCTAGAATACTTCCCCTTGACCTAGAATCATAAAATTTGGCAAGAAGCGAGGTTTCACATTACAGGCAAAGGAAAAAAAATCCGAAAATTGTTAATTAGTAACTGTATCATGCGAAAAACATAATTTTTTGTGATTCTCCAACGCCTTCGAATTCCTAGAACCGATATCTTGTCAGTATCGATATCGATAACACGCAAAAATCATCGAAATTGATTCCCGAGATGGATGAACTATCTATATACGCCTACATAAACAAGTTCATATAGAACTCTCGGTGCGGGAGTGATACTCGCACTTATCCGGATTTTTTTACGTACTCGTATACTAAGAGTTACGTTGTTTGTTGACCAGATGGAATAGATTTTATTGTTGGCTCTGAGCACTATGGGACTTGACATCTGTGGTCATCAGTCCCGTAGAACTTAGAACTACTTAAACCTAACTAACCTAAGTACGTCACACACATCCATGCCCGAGGCAGGATTCGAACCTGCGACCGTAGCAGTCGCGCGGTTCCGGAATGAGCGCCTAGAATCGCTAGACCACCGCGGCCGGCCAGATTTTATTGTTCTGCGGCAGACAAACCGCAATAATTTTATTATTATCGCCTCCTTGACTGGCGGATGATCTAGTGCTCTCATTTTCTCTATTAAAGAATTATAAGTAGCTGTCTTTCACCCCTATTACTTGTCCTCTTTTTTGCACAACACGTGTAGCTTCAGTAGTATACATCTATAAATTCAGCAACGGACTCTGGTCTAGGATAGTGAAGCATATCGCCATTTTGCACTGTGTTTGCAAGACGGGAAACAGCAGTTTGGGCAAACACGCGAGTCAAACTGCGCGCCAGATTTGCGGCGGTTTCCCGATGCAGGAGCTACCATTTGTCTGCATTTTATCACGTTCGTAGACAAACCGTAGTGTGTGGTCTGGTTTTAAGGTGGTTTGGAAAGTATATACGTATGTAGATGGTGGCTGCCGACCGACCAATGAGTTTAAAATGAAAGTCGTTGAAGCCCGAACAGAGCGGGTGCGTCACTTCCCCATTATCGGCGGCAGTAGAGGGCGTCGGCTTTGACCTTGAGCTGCCACCTCACACAAAGGTCTCGGCCACAGACGCAACAGTCCCCTTCTCACAGCTTATCACAGACACGACGCTCCATTCAAGAGCGAGCCTCTCCCTCTCACACGCTGGTCTGTAGGCAGCTGCTACTCTTAGACAATGGACTACTGATTGCTTTTAGACCGGTTTAAGTTCACGCTGGGTCCATAGCACGGACGAACTGATTTCAACGATATTTACTCCCTTTTTTAAAAATTTAATATTTTAGTTGGTTATACTGCTATGAAGATGCTTGCACTGAGTACACTAACTTGGAGAGCTTTAGACTACAACAGCAACATTTTACTTCCACATAATATGTGAACGTGACGTCTAATAAAAGTTTAGTTCACTGATTTAAGCACCAATAAATGCTATGCCTTAATTTTCTCCCCGTAACCTAACATAAATATTACTCAAGACACTAAACCTACCCACTAGGTTGGACAGCTGACTCAGCTCCATTCACATAGCAAGGAGGAACCATAAAATTTACGCTTTATATACTCTGAAACTGGCCAAGTGACCAGCGTGTTATTACACTTGTTTCCTGTTAGTTGGAAAATTAAGTAAACTAGGTTTTATCGCATGAAGTACCGACAAGCAGAACTAACAGCAGCCGGGGCTGACTTCTGCAAACATTCTTGAAAATGATTATCAATTATTATAGTTCACGTTACAATGTAAACTAGATCATGTTGTAAAGTTCTACATCTACACCTATACTCTGCAAACCACTGTGAGGTGCATACTAAGGGTACGTCCCATTGTACCAGTTATTAGGGTTTCTTCCCGTTTCACTCACGTATGGAGTGCGGGAAGAATGATTATTTGAATGTCTCTCTGCATTCAGTAGTATCTTATCCTACAGAAGCGACACGTAGGCGATTGCAGTACATTCCTAGTCATTTAAGGCCGGTTCTTGAAACTTTGTTAACAGACTTTCTCGGGATAGTTTACGTCAATCTTCACGAGTCTTCCAGTTCAGTTCCTTCAGTATCTCTGTGACACTCGCCACTGATCAAGGTAACCTGTCACGTTTCATGCTGTCCTTCTCTGTATACGTTCAATATGCCCTGTAAGTCCTGTTTGTTATAGCTCACTCACACTTAAGCAATAATCTAGAAGCGGTCGCATGAGTTGTTTGTAAGCAATCTCCTTTGTAGACTGATTGCAGTTCCGTTTCATATCCCTACAAAGTGTTAACACCCAGGTATTTGTGTGAGCTGATCGATTCCAACAGTGACTCACTATATCAGTCATAGGATAGTACTAGTGTTTTCGTTTTGTGAAGTGTACAATTTTACATTTCTGAACGTTTAAAGCAAGTTGCTAATATTTTCACCACTTTGAAATCTCATCACGATCTGACTGAATATTTACGCGGCTTCTTTCAATTAGCACTTCATTATAGATAATTTTGTCAAAAGCCGTACTCCGAAATTTTTGGGAACAGTTATCAATTTTCATTCTTTATACTCATTTTCTTTAAAACTGATTGAGAACAACAAATGTCCTTAATTTTTATCTTCAGTTCTTGACATTTCATAAAATAATCAAAATAATAAGAATTACTTATTTTGTTTAACTGCGAGAAAATGGTCTAATAAAGGTGTGGAACTATTTTCTGTTGCCTCGTGATGACTGGGTGTTGTGTGATGTCCTTAGGTTAGTTAGGATTAAGTAGTTCTAAGTTCTAGGGGACTGATGACCATAGATGTTAAGTCCCGTAGTGCTCAGAGCCATATTTTCTGTTGCGAATGAATTTTTCCTTGAATTTAGAAATTATGCTATAACTACGGGGGCATCAAACTGGGTTGTGTTATTTTGTTTCTGTTGTAACTGAAATATTTTTAGAATCAGAAACAAATTTCACGATTTTCAGCATCCTCTTTCTTGCAGTTAAATAAATAAACGACGCCTTGCTTGAATTTTCGATTGACAGCTCTACAACTTTTATTAGCCGGCTCGGTCGCGCATTGGTCAAAGTGATGGGTCCAGGTTCGAACCCAGATGAGGCATGGATTTTGTGTTTGTCAAAAGCATGGGCTCCAAACTTTTGTTTGTCGCGCACCTCAACTGTCAAAAATGGGAACTTCGCGGCCCCCTTCACAATAATAATACTGTGCAGTATTACCTACAGCAGGTACCTGAAAATGCGACCGAATAGCTCAATTTCGGGGAGGGGGGGTTAAAAGAGAAAGTAATAAGGACTTGGTGAGTAGAGGAGGGTCGTGAAAGGATAAATGCGTATGTATTAATTACTCTCGACACTGCCAACATAAAGGTGGAGCATGTGCCTTGTACTAATCAGCAACTACGTTGTAAATATTGTGAGCCGGCCGTGGTGGCCGTGCGGTTCTAGGCGCTTCAGTCCGGAACCGCAAGACTGCTACGGTCGCAGGTTCGAATCCTGCCTCGGGCATGGATGTGTGTGATGTCCTTAGGTTAGTTAGGTTTAAGTAGTTCTAAGTTCTAGGGGACTGATGACCTCAGATGTTAAGTCCCATAGTGCTCAGAGCCATTTGAACCATTTTTTGTAAATATTGTGCACGGAAGCAACATGAATTCATCTAAACTGTCAGAGCACCAATTTCCATGTACTAATGTAACTTAAATGTGCGCGCATTCATGAACTGCCAAAAGATCAAAACTGCAGAATGAAGCGAAAAACAATAAAAATACGCAGTATCAAAATTCAATTTTATATTTATATTTACTTCGATTTGGCACATGCTTTCAGCCGGCCGTTGTAGACGAGCGGTTCTAGGCGCTTCAGTCTGGAACCGCGCGACCGCTACGGTCGCAGGTTCGAATCCTGCCTCGGGAATGGATGTGTGTGATGTCCTTAGGTTAGTTAGCTTTAAGTAGTTCTAAGTTCTAGGGGACTGATGACCATAGATGTTAAGTCCCATAGTGCTCAGAGCCATTTGAACCTTTTTGAGCCATTTGAACCACATGCTTTTATCCAAGAAGGTGGCCGATGGGCACTAGTTCTGCTTCGTAGGAAGTGCAGGCACCTGTGGCTTGACAGCTCCTATGTGGAAACAAGTCAACATTCCCCCTCTCACGAACACGGCGGCTAAACAACGCCCCTCTGCATTACGCACGCCTTTGAGGTAAGTCTGAAACTAAAATTGCACGTACAGCAACAACAAAAATGTACGTTCTCAAGAATTGTTTCTTCAGTTTATTTTAGGACAAGGTCTCGTCTTGCAATACTGACAAGTGCGATGAGTACGCTTCTCAGTTCTAGACATATTTATACTGATGTACACGCGTTAATGGGATTATTAGCGGTAGAGTATTTGTTACGGTACGAACATTTAAAGTTAGTGTTTTATCGCAGGTGTGAAGGTAGAGGAGAGCGAGGAGTACGGATGTCGCTGAGGCGAAGGGTGACGTGAGAGGGGAATGTTTTTTCTGTCTCCGGTTCGGAGCTGCCGACCGGCGAGCTCACGCGCATCGTACCGAAGACCTGTAGCGGTATAAACCTAACACAGAGGAAATGTAGATTCGAGACTGCGCATTATACAGATAGACGCTCATCTTCAAATGCCTTACTCACAGGTATCAAGGATAATGAAACTATTTTAAAGGTGTTGCAGCACTAAGCAATTAGCAATAAAAAACGACATTTCAAGGCGTATTGAGCTTTTTTGCTCGTGTCAGACAATTTTATATACATACAATTACTACCACTAGTAATTAATCTTACTATTAAAATTGTCAACACCAGACAATACACCACAGCACCAAGTCCCTTGCACCTTTTGTGCCACGACAGTCATTTTGACGAGGGTGCCACTGGGAAACAAAGGTTTATCGATACGAAATGTTCTGACTTGCTATGACATGCCACTGGAAGAACAACTAAATTTGTGCGTAGTGTCGGCCACTTTCCTTTGTGAGTGACGAGGAAACACTGTTGCTTTATCGGCTAACATCGTAATACAGACAAGTGTAGAAAATGGTTTAGACCTATTGTGTTGTATTTTACAAACAATTCTATGAAACAAAGCCCTCAAAAACTTGCCACAATTTTTCAGTTCTAAAATAATAACTAGTTCAACCAAATGACCATAAATTTTACATAATCTTCAATCTGGTCAAAATTTACATGAGAAAAGAGAGCACTTATTATGTCTGTGCAGGTTACTCCAACATCTCATTTAAAGCCAGGGAAATTATTTGTATCCCTTATAAATTTATAAACAAAAGATATTAAATAAAAATTCTTCCATGTATGCATTTATTTCCCAAAATGGTCAGTACATCCGTTTGCATGCAAATTCGGGCTCTGCTTATTACAGAGTGGCCAGTTTCGAATGGGCGCTTATTTGTAGCAAATATTGTGAAAATAATTTAGTTTGTCGGAACATGTCACAACGAATAGAAGAAAAATGGCGACTGCTGATTGATCGGTGAGGCTGCAAGCAGTCTGAAACAGAAGACAGCTCACACAAAGTGCTCCGAATGGGCGATATTGGACGACCGATCTACGGCCTGTGGCAACTATCTGCGCGGATAGGGGTAATAAGAGCAAAACAAAAAAGTTCATAAACTTTGTAATATAAATATTTTATTATAAACGTATACAATCTGCACACACATTCGATAATAATAATTAAAAAAACACATAAATCAATGTGGTGGATGGGCTTGTATATTTTTGCAAGGATTTTCGATTCTTGGTTGAAGAGATGAAAGTGCGGCGGAAGCAATATGTGGAAGGACAAGCAACAAAAAGAAATGGAAAGAAACACGCTGGTGGAATGATAAAACGGAGGACATAGTACAGAAGAAGAATAGAGTCTTTAGAGTATGGTTCCAGAAGGACAAGAGAAGAGTATGAAGCAAGAAAGAAAGAAGCAAAAAAGGTGGTGACGGAGGGGAGAAGAAAGTGGATGGAACAGTGGACCAGAGTGATGGAGGAGGATAGTGAAGGTTCAAAGAGGGTATTATATGGGATGATTAAAAGTAAGAGCAAGGACGGTACGACACATTATGCCAGAATGGTGAACAAAAGTGGTCAAGATGTAGAGAATAAGGAGGAACTCAAGAATAGGTGGTAGGAATATTTTGAAGAACTCCTGAACCCGAATGGAGATCTGGATGAGGAGGAACAAGCCGAGGAGGAAAAAAGAGGAAGAACAGCAAATAGAAAAAGACCTCACATGGGGAGAAGTGGAAGAGGCATTGGGAAGGAAATCACCAGGTCTGGATGAGCTAAGTGTAGATATGGCGAGAGCAGCAGGAGAGGTGGGGATACAATGGCTATACGAGTAGTGAAAATTGTGTGGAGACAAGATGATCCCAGAAGAATGGAAGAAGGGAATAATTGTCCCAATCTTAAGAAAGGAAATGGAAAAGAGTGTAAGAACTATCGGGGATAACATTGATGAGTCATTGTGTAAAGATTTTTGAAAACAATTTGGAAGCACGAATTCGGGCTAAATTAGAAGGAGAGATGAGAGAAGAGCGACATGGCTTCAGAACAGGAAGGTCCAAGGTGGATCTAATTTTTGCTGTAAGACTACTGCAGGAACAGCATTATGAATATGGCATAGATCTACTGATTACCTTCCTGGACGTTGAAAAAGTGTATGGCAGTGTACGAAGAAGCAAAGTGTGGAAAGCCCTGGAGAACAGAGAAGTAGCAAAACAGATTATTTGGAGGATAAGGGAAATGTACCATGGAAGTGTGGGCTGTGTGAAAGTGGGAGGAGAGAGATCAGCTTGGATTGAACAGAAGAATGACTTGAGGCGGGGAAGTGCACTTTCACCATTACTCTTCATTTTAGTGATGGATGATGTAATGAGTACAGTAGCACAAGTAATTGGTGAAGGAAAGATGAAAGCTATGGTGTTTGCAGATGATCTGATGATTTGGGGGAATAAGGAGGAGGAAGTACAAGAGCAGTTGGACGTATGGGAACGAATAGTACAAGAATATGGGATGAAATTTATTATAGGTAAGAGTGGGATAATGATCACAAAAGGTCAAATGTGTGTGTAATCTTATGGGACTTAACTGCTATGGTCATCAGTCCCTAAGCTTACGCACTACTTAACGTAAATCATCCTAAGGACAAACACACACACCCATGCCCGAGGGAGGACTCGAACCGCAGGGACCAGCCACGCAGTCCGTGACAATTATCACAACAAGAACGAAGGAGAGAGGAACAACTGGAATAACAATTGGTGGAGAACAATTGAGGAGAGTTGAGAGTTTCAAGTACCTAAGAAGCCTGATACAGGAAGATGGAGAAAACGACAGAGAAAAAACGAGCGAGGGAGAAAAGCAGAAGCATTTCGGGAGAGTGTCAGAAGCCTGATATGGAGCAAGGATGTACCCGATCCTGACATATGCATCCGAAACCTGGGTTATGAAAGGAAGAGAGAAAAGCAAAGTACAAGTTAGTGAGATGAAATTCTTGAGGAACAGTATTGGAGTGACAAAGATAGACACGTTAAGAAATGAGAGAATCAGAGAGTTAATGAAGGTGGAACCATTACAGGAGAAGATAGAGAAATCAAAGCTGAGATGGTATGGGCATGTTAAGCGAATGGAGAAGACGAAGATACCCAGGAGGATACACGAGATGAAACTGGAAGGAAAGAGACCAAGAGGAAGACCGGGAGACAGATGGGTGAAAGGAGTGGAGGAATGCGTCCAGAAGAAAGGAGAAGACTGGACCAAGGTGGAGACGGAGAGATGGTGGCAAGACAGAAGACGATAGAGAGGCTTACGTTCCAAACAGACCCGGCCAGAGGCTGGGAACTGTACAGGATGATGATGGTTGAAGAGATGAAAGTGCACACCAGCAATATTGAGTTTGCTTCTGTAGTTAGTTTTAATTGCTACAATTCCTGAAAACGCCATTTCGCACAAATAAGTGGCTGCAAATGGTAAGTATAGTTGCAGTGCTCGCTTTGCTATGCTGGGATAAACTTTCAGATATTTTGCCCAAAATAATGACTTATCCATCTTCTCGAAGTTATAATTGGCTGTAGAATCGATTTTAATTTCCGAAGCTTGTTCTTGCAGCGTTTCCGACAGTACATCTATGTTAACGTGAAAAAGGATCTGTTGCCAATCCATAAATGTTATCATCACACGAGGTAGGGAAGTAGCATTTGAATTCGTCAGATACTGTAGATCATCTGATATTTTGTTCGTAGTATCAGTTTGCTTAAGGACCCACATAAAGGGTGCTTCTCCCAGGATTCCAAATAATTGGAGAAAACAAGAATAATTGCAGGTTACAATTTCATGTTTCCGAAGTTGTAGCGTATCAGCATATACTGTAATGGCATCCCAATGATAAACTATGTTCGAATCTCCACTTTGCAATTTCAAGTTCAGTGACTTCAACGATTCGAAAATTTCACAACTTGAACACTTTGATTTCGTAGTCCCTCATACAATTCAGTTTGGTTTTGAATTTCCAAAAACTGAATCACTTCATCTCTAAAATACGTTCCAAAAACCTAGCTTTCATTTTTCCTTTTGAGAACCGGCGTACTTCCGTATGAAATAGCACTTTTTATGTTCTGTTCCCAAATCTTCACGAAGGGCCGTAAAAAGACGAGTATTTAACGCACTCTTTTCATCATGATTCACAATTGTAATGCATAATTTTAAAACGTCGTTGAGTTCTTTAGAAGTGTCTTAGTTGCCAAGGCTTGACGGCGTATTGCATAGTGAATTGAAATAGCATTGGGGTTCTTTTCTCAGATCATCTGCACGAATCCCGAGAGAGATCAAAGCATTGACGGGGTGCCGTCTGCGCATACGCCGATAAGCTTTCAACTGCTTCGTTTTGTATCTATCGAATGAAAACTAACAGTTGACAATAATTTGCAACATCTGTACTCTCGTCTAAATGTACTGCGAAAAATTCTCACTCTTTCAAGGCCTGCACTACCTGATTTGTTATATCTGCAGCCACATCAGCTTCTGCCATCACAGTTGATATTTGCAAAAGAACTGAGATATCGCCGTCATTATACGAATTGCTTCTGAATTAGTCGTTAGCTCTGTAGAAAATAGCATCTCGTTTTTAATTCGGCCACATCATCAATCCGACGTATCACAGTGTTGTCAGAAAGCGGTATTTGAGAAAGTTTTTGTTTACTTTCTGGTCCAAGTACAGTATCAGCTGCTTTCAAAAAACAAAGTTTGACAAGTGTTTCTCCGACAATTTGATTTTTCTTAGTCTTTGCGATGAATAGCGATAACTTAGAGGAAGGGAGGATCGCGTTTTCAGAAGACTGAGCAATGGACCCAATACTATAAGTTTCATACTCGCACATTTTTGCAAAAGGCTCTGAGCACTATGGGACTTAAATTCTAAGGTCATCAGTCCCCTAGAACTTAGAACTACTTAAACCTAACTAACCTAAGGACATCACACACATCCATGCCCGGGGCAGGATTCGAACCTGAGACCGTAGCGGTCGCGCGGTTCCGGACTGTAGCGCCTAGAACCGCTTGGCCACCACGGCCGGCCACATTTTGTAGCAAAAAAGTCCATCGGCTTACATTTTAAAGCGTTATGTTTAGTCCACAAATGCCATTCGATAATACAAGGTCTCGTGGCATCGTTGCTCAACACTACACAACAAATAACACAATGCGGCTGGTCGACACCATTGTTTCGTACAGCAACAAAAACTATTTAATGCGATCACCACTGTAGTTGCGTTTCATCGACCAACTCATGACGAAGTAAAGAAAAAAATAGTTTTACAAATCTCCAGTTCACTTTCACATCAAAAGTACACGCAACTAACCTGCTTGTTTGATCGATAATGACTGAGCAACTCAGTCCAACTAAGACTCGAGCGCCAACGCCGCTTGGAACGAAAGCCACTACTGACTACTGGAAACAATTACTATATCGTTGAGGCTGTGAGAAATTCTATACAGAAGACAGTTAGCTCGAAGTGTTCCGAATCGGGCCGACGTGCAACGACAGGCCAAGTTTTCGCACGTCTACTGTACTCGTAGGCTACGAATTTCAGCGGTCAGATTGGGTACTGTCAGTTACTGCGCTTACATTCAGGCTGATTATTTAACATGAAAATAAATCTCAGAGTACACAGAAATACTGGGTACCCAGTAGACATTTCGTCGTAAGTACTAAGAGATTTGTCTTGATTAAATAGGTACTTTTTTAATAACGTAATGTGTTGGCACCGTTGGCCCCGGCCGCGCCCACTTTTGTACGTCCCCAAGGGCGCGTCTCTCAGTTTGAAAACCAATGGTATAAATGCACTGGCTCTCTCGTTCCCTCTAGTTAGTGGCCGTAAATTAATAACAGGGGACCGTTTATAGCACACTGAGTTGCTCACGGTGCTAGTTAAACTCTTAAGTCAAACCACCTTCCACACGGAGCTCGTCCATATCTCACCACTGACTTCTAGTTCAGCCGCACACAGTTGACGTCAACAAGTGTATGGGCCTGAAGATGACGTTGTTACAACGTTGAAACTAGTTGCCAAAATAAAATCGACACCTTAAATACAGCTAGAGGAATTTATTCATTTTTAATATAAATTTATACCAGCTGACGTACCTCTGTACTCCGTTTCAACTATGGATGTACGAAGACTAAGTTAAAAGTGTTGGCAGTGGTTGCTTTAGTTTTGAGGATGGTACAGTCAGTGTTTACTTTCGTCAAAGTAAGCAAAGGCTTATTAAATAACTGTACTCTATTCTTTTGAAAGTAATTCGGTGTTTTAAGTTTTCCTCCTCCTCAATTTTTTCTCCTCATTTTTCAATTTTTCCCTGTTTGATTTAATTAATTTTTTCCTCCCTTCGGCGCCCCTAAAATTCTGCCGCCCTAGTCTTGCCTAATAGCTGAAACGGCTCAGGGTGATTTTACACTCTTCTATCGGGAAAGAAAGGAATTCAGAAAGAAATGGCAGTGGCTGATAGTAAGGAACGAACTCCGGCATTTTCCTAAATTGAAAATGGGAAACCACAGAAAACCATTTTCAATATTGGAAGTGGATAGAGCCAAACCACCTTGCCTCCCAAATCCAGGGATTGCTAGCTCAACAGCTAAACACGAAGAACTACACCAAGTCATTGGAGAGTTTGGAAAAAAAAGTGGTTGTTGTACATGGTTTTAAAACAAAGTAAGACTGAAATCTGATACTGCATGTTTTTTCTTTAATTGTGCATGTTTAGTCATTTGATAAAGCATGAATGCATGCATATTTTAAATTTTAATTGTGTGTGGAATTGCTGGCTTGACTTATCATAGTATTACAAGAGCGTAAATAGATCTTGGACGGAAGCGGGAGGGGGAATGATGGGCGCAGTCGGCTCAGACGAATTTAAACAGCCCGCTGGAAAAATCTTTTAGAAACGAACGAACAATAGAATGTGCTGTCATCACATATCCTTTCTGCTCACCACAAACTCTTCCCCATCGTTTTGTGTCGGAACCGGTTTTCGTAACTGAGTACCCGGGTGACCAGACTGTGTGATATATTTTGCCATTTTGGCTACTAGTGATACGATATTCAGCAAATATTTTAAAGAAATGCAACCACCGCCGTTTAGCCGATATTTATTTTGAACAACGCGATTTTTGGGCGACGCAGACAAATACAAGCGTATTTTTATGCACTGATTTTAATTTAAAGCTATTTGTAATAATATTTACCCCTCCGCTGCCTTGTGAAATACTGATACATTACAACCTAAAGTTCTACCAGCCTCCAGGGTTAACATTAAACTGCTGTAGATAGATAATTAGACTGCTGTAATAGTGCGTACATATTTTTAACTAAATCACAACGCTAGCGGACGAATCAAAATCAGCCGGCCGAAGTGGCCGCGCGGTTCTGGCGCTGCAGTCTGGAACCGCGAGACCGCTACGGTCGCAGGTTCGAATCCTGCCTCGGGCATGGATGTGTGTGATGTCCTTAGGTTAGTTAGGTTTAACTAGTTCTAAGTTCTAGGGGACTAATGACCTCAGCAGTTGAGTCCCATAGTGCTCAGAACCATTTGAACCATTTTTTGAATCAAAATCGGGTTTCCTCTTCTTCCACGTCACAAACTTATCCATAATTATAAAAAAACTATCACAGCAGCGCACAGCGCAAAAACAATAAACGGTAACATACATTCAACTGCAAGTAAGAACTGAAGTTACTAACAAAACAACAACTGAGCTCAGGCAAGACTAACAAATGGTCTAGCCTAAAATAGGGATGTGCGATAGCCGGTAGCTCTATGGATCTATAGATAGCTTAAATCTATCGTTAGCCTCGCTGGCTATCGATAGTACGTATCTCTTTTTCGCCGCATGATTGAAAATCAAAATATCTTTCAATTTCACTACACAGCAACTAGAAACTATGTCGTGTGTAATTTCGTTTAGGTGATGGGGGGAGTCAGAACCCCCTTGTACCATCCTTTTGGGTACGTCCTAGGCTGTGTCCTTCGCAGAGCTGATTTTAACTTTGAAGACACTTGAAGTATACAGATGCTACGTGATCTGGACAATTTCTTTTTTAATTTGGAAATTTATGGTAATTTTGCTATGGGACCAAACTGCTCAGGTCATCGGTCCGTGGGCTTACACACTATTTAATCTAACTTAAACTTACTCTAAGGACAACACACACATCCATGCCCGAGGGAGGACTCGAACCTCCGACGGGGGGAACCGCGCTAACCGTGACAAGGCGGCATAGACCGCGCAACTACCCCGCGCGGCGATCTGGACAATCAGACCCCATCAACCCAAGGAGTAAGTTCACTTATTTAACGGTAGAAGAAAATATGTTTTCGCTGATAAGCCGATGATGGAGAAGTAACATGGCAAGGCAAATGTTTCTAAATCTGGTCGATAACAATCGTAGTGAACGTGATAAACTATTTCATTTATATCGCTATTGAAATGTGCGTAATTGTGTATTTTGTAGATGGAAATACCATAAAGCATTGGCTACAGTGAACCGGGCCGGCCGTTGGTGGCCGAGCGGTTCTGGCGCTTCAGTCTGGAACCGCGCGACCGCTACGGTCGCAGGTTCGAATCCTGCCTCGGGCATGGATGTGTGTGTTGTCCTTAGGTTAGTTAGGTTTAAGTAGTTCTGAGTTCTAGGGGACTTATGACCTCAGCAGTTGAGTCCCATAGTGCTCAGAGCCATTTGAACCGGCTGAGGTAACAGATTTTATTTTAAACCGTTATTATTAACTAAATTTGTGCATTCATATGAAAGAGTTCTCGCCTGGAGCAGAGTATTTGCTAATTAGCACTGTTCTAAGTTTTGAATATCCCATTCGAGTGAAAACACCGCGACATGAACACAAGAAAAAGTAGTTTAACTACGCTGTATCATTTTTCAACTGACCCGGTTTCGCAGCAAAACCGTGACAAAACTTCTCACACACTAGAAACGAAGCGGCTCTATTCTTAATTCGATTATGATACTCCTAGTCAGATGTGTCCCATATTTCTGGATATTTTTCAATTGGAAATAGGCTGTTGTTGCTAGAGTTGCGATCACGTATGCACTGTCCCTTTCACCAACGACAACGGTTTTTTCGCGGCGATCGGCGAGATCGACGGCCTATGTCGTTTAGTTGGTTGGTTGTTTTGGGGAAGGAGACCAGACATCGAGGTCATCGGTCTCATCGGATTAGGGAAGGAGGGGGAAGGAAGTCGGCCGTGCCCTTTGAAAGGAGCCATCCCGGCATATGTCGTTTAGTGGGAGAGTTTATCAACAAAAGATTTATAGACGATCTATGTTAAAAACGCGAAGCAAATAATCTCTGCCGACAATAACATACAGCAGACAGTAGTGGAATATAGCTCTTTTAGTTTGCTTGGGTGTATCACAAATCACGCCGCAGTATCACGCCCTAATCCCCCTTATAGAGTGACCGTTTCTTAATTCATACTTAAGCGTGAGGCAATACTAACCTTACGACTTATCTTAGGATTAAGAAAAGGCAAACCTACGTTTCTAGCATTTGTAGACTTAGAGAAAGCTTTTGACAACGTTAACTGGAATACTCTCTTTCAAATTCTGAAGGTGGCAGGGGTAAAATACAAGGAGCGAAAGGCTATTTACAATTTACAGAAACCAGATGGCAGTTATAAGAGTCGAGGGGCATGAAAGGGAAGCAGTGGTTGGGAAAGGAGCGAGACAGGGTTGTAGCCTCTCCCCGATGTTATTCAATCTGTATATTGAGCAAGCAGTAAAGGAAACAAAAGAAAAATTCGGAGTAGGTATTAAAATTCATGGAGAAGAAGTAAAAACTTTGAGGTTCGCCGATGACATTGTAATTCTGTCAGAGACAGCAAAGGACTTCGAAGAGCAGTTGAACGGAATGGACAGTGTCTTGAAAGGAGGATATAAGATGAATATCAACAAAAGCAAAACGAGGATAATGGAATGTAGTCAATTTAAATCGGGTGATGCTGAGGGGATTAGATTAGGAAATGAGACACTTAAAGTAGTAAAGGAGTTTTGCTATTTAGGGGTGGCCGGCCGAAGTGGCCGTGCGGTTAAAGGCGCTGCAGTCTGGAACCGCAAGACCGCTACGGTCGCAGGTTCGAATCCTGCCTCGGGCATGGATGTTTGTGATGTCCTTAGGTTAGTCTGGTTTAACTAGTTCTAAGTTCTAGGGGACTAATGACCTCAGCAGTTGAGTCCCATAGTGCTCAGAGCCATTTTTTTGCTATTTAGGGAGTAAAATAACTGATGATGGTCGAGGTAGAGAGGATATAAAATGTAGACTGGCAATGGCAAGGAAATCGCTTCTGAAGAAGAGAAATTTGTTAACATCGAGTATAGATTTAAGTGTCAGGAAGTCGTTTCTGAAAGTATTTGTATGGAGTGTAGCCATGTATGGAAGTGAAACATGGACGATAACCAGTTTGGACAAGAAGAGAATAGAAGCTTTCGAAATGTGGTGTTACAGAAGAATGCTGAAGATAAGGTGGGTAGATCACGTAACTAATGAGGAGGTATTGAACAGGATTGGGGAGAAGAGAAGTTTGTGGCACAACTTGACTAGAAGAAGGGATCGGTTGGTAGGACATGTTTTGAGGCATCAAGGGATCACAAATTTAGCATTGGAGGGCAGCGTGGAGGGTAAAAATCGTAGAGGGAGACCAAGAGATCAATACACTAAGCAGATTCAGAAGGATGTAGGTTGCAGTAGGTACTGGGAGATGAAGAGGCTTGCACAGGATAGAGTAGCATGGAGAGCTGCATCAAACCAGTCTCAGGACTGAAGACCACAACAACAACAACAACAACAACTTAAGCGTTGGGTGCAGCGCCGCATTAACGATGTAGCAAGTCAGAAAAAGCTACGTGCCCCGCGCACTGGGGGCTCGCGCCTGAGTATAAATAAAATCTGTCAAGTCAGACGTGTATGGGATTGTACCTGCCGTCCAATGGAAAGACGGTGGTGTGCACATGTACAATGGAGAGGAACAATTTTAGCTCATTTCTAAAAGTGGGCCAGGTGTCATAAGTTGATAACACCGCAAAACTTAGATGGAGACTCGGTAATGTTTTTCGAGCTAGTCGCAATAACCCGATTAATTAAAATAGCCTTCTATTGATTACCAATAAGAAAATAATTAATGAATACTGCATTTATTTTTGCAAGTCTACTATTACAACCGATCATTCCTTGTATGTACCTTTCTGACGTTACTATTGATATGAGCTGTCTAGACTGAAGGTTCCTTTCTTGTTGGTGAACTATTTTTGAACAATATGTAGTAGTTTCGTGGTTCCTGGTTGTGTCGTTTCTTTGCCGATCGCTGTGGACTAATATGATACTATACCACTGTTTAACAACAGTAGAATATATTAAGATAGTGAAACATAATTTTATCTATCGACTGCGGAATTTACCGACAGGAACACGAGAAATACTGCAGAATTAAGTAAACTTGTTTGTTTGTATCCATACGCTACGAAGTCCGCTTCGCTACAGTCGTCTGATCAAGATCCAAACACGGGATACGTCCTTCATAAATTTACATGGGTACGTCCAAGCAAGGTGTCCATATTTTCAGATACTGAAGTCAAAGTGCTGATTGGCTCTGAAGCCTATAAGCAACAGATTTCAAGCCGATGCAAGCGAAATACAAAGTACAACCATTGTAGCAGCTCTATTACACTCAATGATATTGGGGAAAATCAAACATCTGGACAACAATCTGAAACTATGGTGTTTATTGTCATAACTGATAATATCGTGTCTGCATTAACAAGGAAGCTTACCATCAAGTCACTAGTGAATTTGGAATACTTCGGCCTCTTAAGTATTTAACAGCAGAATAGATCTTGAAAAGAACTCATATCACCACCAGTGCTTACCCAGGCGTCTTGGAAGAAAGCCCTTTTTTCATAGGTGACGAAATAGTGCAGTCTGCTGAGCTGCTCAAAACAGATGGAGCTGCTGCTATTGATAGTAAAAAGCAAAAGCCCCTGAAACCGCAGTTTTATAAACTTTTAATAGAAAATTCATTAGAATCGTTATTTCCAAATACAGAAATAGTCTTTCACATTTACTATGTTTTGATTATCACCAACTGCAGTGGAGAACGATCTTTTCCAAAGTAAGAGCGCATTAAAAATTAATTAAGGGACACAATGGGACAAGCACGTCCAAACGACCTCACCTTAAAGAACATAGAATGTCAGTTGCTTAGAGACATTGATCTGACTAGTGTTACCTCTAAATTTTCCCAAGTTAAATCGAGATTATTTTTGCAAAGTGTTGTTTTTATTTTATATCCTAAACTTGGAGTCCTAAAGAAAACCAAGGACCTCTCCTTAGCATTTGCTACGGGCCCTGCGCTGGCTTAGTCCGGCACTAGTTGTGTGGGCAGAGTGCTGAAACAAGCATTGTGATTGGAGTTTTGATCTGAACGTCCATAGGACTCTCCCCTCCTCCATAAATCAAAAAAGTGGAAAATTTTTACGAATCTCTATTTCAATCTTTTTAGGTAGGAGTCTTCCTCAGTTCTTAACTAAACGGAGTAAATACCTTCTACATAACGATGGTGTTTCAGACGAAATGTTACAACTGAAAAATGAAGAAGAGAACAGTTTCTATGGAATAGTCCTGAGGAACGAGGTATGCACTGTCACAAAGGAGTATTCCTCAGCCCTTAACTAAACTGGGTAAACACTTCCTATATAATGACGGTGTTTCAATGACCAATGAAGAACAGAACAGTTTCTATGAAATTGTCTTGAGGAACGATGAACGTATTGTCACAAAGAACCCGACTGAAGACTTCAACAACGTAGTAATAGTAGTAGTAGTAGTAGTAGCTGTAGTTTTCTTCACCAATGGATTACATTTAGCCGGCCTGTGTGGCCGAGCGGTTCTAGGCGCTTCAGTCCGGAACCGCGGGACCGCTACGGTCGCAGGTTTGAATCCTGCCTCGGGCATGGATGTGTGTGATGTGCTTAGGTCAGTTAGGTTTAAGTAGTTCTAAGTTCTAGGGGACTGATGACCTCAGATGTTAAGTCCCATAGTGCTCAGAGCCATTTGAGCCATTTGAACCATTTGATTACATTTACAAGGGCGTTGAACGTGCCAAGGTATTACACATTCATATATATATATATATATATATATATATATATATATATATATATATATATATATATATATATACGCCTTTACACATTAACAGGTCTAGTTGACTGGGATGCGACAAGTGACTACTCCACATACGAGGGTCCGTTTTCTTAACACGGTGTCAGACGACCCACAGAAAGCGTGACAGCAAATAACTGGCACAGCAGCGAATCGATAGCATTAGTCTGTAGTTGCATAACACAAACAGCTTCTTTTCTCGGTGCACAGACAATTAGATTATCTTGTTAAAAGCCGTGACAGAATTTGTCACCCTTAGCAATGTAAAACATTTTAATTTGTCCGATTCACTGCAGCTAAAAGAAAGCGCTCCAATTCCGCCCTTCTGAAGAGTCGCCACAACAAGTCAAGTGAGTCATAAGTTCGACGAAGCAATAATTTCAGTTCTTATTTTCATGTTACCACTTGTGAGAACGTCATTAACTGGATGTCACGCTGCCTAGGCTGGGGAACAAGCAGAGAGAACAAAAACGTACTTTCAGCCTTCATGTTAAACACCATCTGCGTCATCTTTTTAGTTCCTGCATCCGAGAGACCAATGCTAACCCTTCCAATATGTCGGACGAGAACTTTCCAGTCCAGTCGTTTACTGACTTGCGGTGTCTATTTAGTTGTTTATTTATTTCACGTAGTATGATTTACAAGTCTGTCGCTCCAAAGGCTTGGAGGCGTACATGGCCAGTATGAGAGGAAATCAGTTTTCTTCAACAGCTGAGTGGTTGTTTTGGTACTCTTCGGTGGGCAACTATTCTCACAAGGACAATATTCCGTGAGATTTCGGGCTTGCAGCCGGATGATCTCGAGAGCTTGCCACGGTATTTCGGCTGACAACCATTCAGCCAACTTCAGAGATCGCTCGTTTTTTCCCCGTTTATTGTTTATTTTATCCCCCTCGCGCCATGTGGGAGCGGTATCGGCTATCAGCGGTACAATATTTCGCTCTTCAGACAAGCGAACTAAAAATTGCAGAATGAAATGAGAAATAAACATTAGAGCTACTTTTCTGTTTTAAATTAAAAATCAAAGGCAGACAGCTAAAAAAAGGAAAGTATACATATTTTAAAAACACATCGCAGAATGGTGAAATTCTTCTGATGAAAAACACCAAAGTACTGCACTTAAAATCTGAAGATCTGCACTGGGTGAGAAATATGGTGGGAAAGAGACTATGTTCCACAGGGTTGAGGGGCATGAGTAAAAAGATGGGGGGCTGTTAGGTAGGAAAATTATGGAAATGAGATGCAGAATTTGACGTGGATAGGGGAAATACAGACGGTGGGAAAGACAGGGTGAGGAGTAGTGTGGTGTGTGGGTAGGGTAGTGGTTACAAGAGAAAAGGAATGGGGATGGAAAAGGAGGGAGGAGCCCTGATGCGGAGTGATATAGGTGGGGAAAGGTTGAAGGTAAGAGGGGAAAATGTCGGGGCGGATCTTATTGTCTGGGAGAAGTTGCGTTGGTATAGGGAAGAGGTATGTGTTTGTGAACGCGCGGCAGGATGGTGATCAGAGGTGAGACGATGAAGTTATTGTAATCTAGTTTGCGGATAGTGTACGAGATGAGGAGATGTTCGATGTGGGTGGGGAGGGATGGAAATTTGATGAGAGAGATCGCTGGTGCACGTCGCTGACTTACTACCAAAAACTGGTACGGTGCCACATACACCTAAGTTTCCACTGCCACTGTGTCAAGTTTAGCGCTGTCTGTTGAATATTGCGCCACCTATGACGTACGTTGTCGAACTGCAGGCCTGTAAAATTCAGTTATTAAAATAATAAAATTAACTGTCGCTGGACGTGTCATTAGGCGTAAGATTTTGTCTTTCAGAAGATATCAGAGAAATCACCTAGTCTCAAACCTTGTGAAGTAGAAAGCCGCCGTCTGCAGAACTCAAACCAAAAGTCTTCCGACGATACGTGAATGACACTACTGTAATGTGGCCCCTTGGTGAGGAAGAGCTATCACTATTTTTACATTTCAAGTCCATTCATGAGAAATCCAGTTCACGATGTAAGTGGGGAAAGATGACTGTCTTCCGTTTCTAGACGTTTTAGTTAGTCTGAAAGCGGATGAATCACTAGAGCATTCTGTTTACCATAAGTCAACACGTATAGGTCTTCATTTGCAGGCACCTAGCTGTCACGACCCTCCACAAACTGTGGGTGTCCTTCGTACGCTGGTCCACCGGGCACGTGTTTGTGGTAGAGACAGCCTTACACAGGCACAGAACACCTACAGTCTGTGTTTAGAGGCAATGGATATTCTTCACATAAAATTAGGACAGCTTTAAGGAGGAGCAAACGTGAGCATTCATAAGTTAAAGAAAAGAAAGAGCTGCGTGAGCCTAGGTGTTCCTCCCATGTGTGAGCAACATTTCTTCTCAATTAGGCAGAGTCCTTAAGAAAGATCATGTGATAAACTTCCGGTCAACTACAAAAACTGTTCTCTTCTCGGCTCAGCAAATTGTAATCTGGGGAAACGCGTCTGACGAAAGATCTTATTAATCGTGACGACGGCTTTCTTTGTGATAAAGCTTGGGAACTGGTGATTTCCTTGATATCTCCAGAACGACAAAATTTTACACCTAGTGAAACGTCCAGTGACAATTAGTTTTATTGTCTTGGTAACTGAATTTTAACTTTGCAGTCGTGCAGTCAGAGGGCGAGATGCAATATCACTGTTGCACATGCGCTTGCACGCCATATTCTACGGAGGACGCCAACATTGATAGGGGGCGGTCGTGCATTGAAAACGTGTGCGCATGAGTCACAGCGTGCCAATTTGCGGTATAAAGCAAGCGACGTGCACCAGCAACCTCCGACGTAAATTCACCTGAAGATGGCTAATGGTTGCCATCCGATCATCCGAAATATCGTAGCAAGATATCTATGTCAACCGGCTGCAAGCCCGAAAACTCATTGAATACCCATTTCGCAGGGACCCCCCCCCCCTCCCATCAGGACCGCTACCCAGGGAAAACCTAAAAAATCACATGGACATTATTCTCCTATGAGGACGGTGACTGCTGGGTCTGGTGCTTGCTGTATTTTGAGTGCTATAGTTTTAATCTTTTTGGCTATGTCTTGTTCCCTTAGTGACAGCAGGAGTGACGAAATTTGCTTAGATGTGTCTCCTAATGATATCTAGCTGTTTAGTTGGTAGGTTTTATTCCGGCAATCCTGAATTAGATTTTCTGTTGGTTTCCCTAAATTACTTCACGCAAATACCAGAATGGCTGCCACTAAAATGACACGACCTGTCGCACCCTCGCTATCTAGACCTGTTAGTGTGTAGAAACCTGTAAATACGTTTTTTTTTTTTGTTCTGAATGTGTAGTACCCTGACACGTCCAATGTCCTTAATCCACTGATGAATAAAATACTACTACTACTACTACTACTATTACGCTGTTGCGGAATTCATTTTGAAGACTGATTCGATGCACCTCTCCATGCTACTCTGTCACATGCAACTCTCTTCATCTCCGTACAACTCCACTGCAATCTACATCCTTTTGAAGTTGCTTACTGTATTCGTTTCTTGGTCTCTCTCTACAACTTTTATGCCACCCACATGTCCCTCCAATACTAAACTGCTGAATCCTTCATGTATCGGAAAGTGTCCTATCAACTTATACCTTCTTTTAATCAAGTTGTGCTCCAAATTTATTTTCTCCCCAGTTCTGTTCAGTACCTCGTCTTTAGTTATATGATCTACCCATCTAATCTTCAGTATTCTTCTGTAGCACAACATTTTGAAAGCTTCCATTCTCTTCGTGTCTAAATTGTTTTCCGTCCATATTTCACTTCCATACAAAAACTTGCAGGAAACACTTCCTAACACTTCAATCTACAATCCATGTTGACAAATTTCTTCTCCGCAGAAACGCATCTCTAGCCATTGCCAGCCTACGTTTCAAATTCTCTCTACTTCAACCACCATCAGTTATTTTATCGCCCCAATAACAAAAAAATGGTTCAAATGGCTCTGAGCACTATGGGACTTAACATCTATGGTCATTA
This sequence comes from Schistocerca nitens, assembly GCF_023898315.1. Lineage (NCBI taxonomy): Eukaryota > Metazoa > Arthropoda > Insecta > Orthoptera > Acrididae > Schistocerca > Schistocerca nitens. The sequence goes on along the minus strand of NC_064614.1, from coordinate 372,528,056 downwards.
GTCCCCTAGAACTTAGAACTACTTAAACCTAACTAACCTAAGGACATCACACAACACCCAGTCATCACGAGGCAGAGAAAATCCCTGACCCCGCCGGGAATCGAATCCGGGAACCCGGGCGTGGGACGCGAGAACGCTACTGTAAGACCACGAGCTGCGGACAGCCCCAATAACAGAACTCATCTACGACTTTTAGTGACTCGATCCCTAATCTAATTCCTTCAGCATCGCCTGCATTTCATTGCCCATGTTTTGCTTTTGTTGATGATCATCTTGTATCCTCCTTTCAAGACACTGATCATTCCATTCAACTGCTGTTCCAAGTCCTTTGCTGTCTTTGACAGAATTACAATATCAACGGCAAACCTCAAAGTTTTTATTTCTTCTCCCATTCCATATTTCTTCTTGGCTTCCTTTACTGCTTGCTCAGTGTACAGACTGAATAGCATTACTACTACTACTACTACTACTACTGCTACTACTACTACCACCACCACCACCACCACCACCACCACCACCACAACTGTTTGAATCTCTTAGTCCATCTCCTGACGAGTTACTGAATAAAGTCTGAACTACTCAGACAATTGTGTTGCCTGCTGCTCGAATTCTGTCGTGTTGTGGCAGTTGGCAGTCAGTGCTAAATGCAGATATGAGGGAAGATCTTCAGTGGTGTGAGGGTAACTCTCCTCTGGCTGAATGCCCCCCCTCCCTCCCCACCGTAGTTAGTAACGGCACATAACGCACATTCTCCCGGAAACCTCGCTGTCCACAAGCCCTTAAATAAGAACCTGCATGCAATAGTAATGCATGAAAGGAAACAGACTGTTGGACGAAAGAATGGAGAGCTCCCTGCTTTCTGAAACGTTTCCGATCAGGACTACCATAAGAATATGGTGTCATTTTATGTTTCAGAAATGTAAAATGTTTACTTTCTCACTTCATACTAAAACAAGTGAGAGGAGGAAATGATTTACTCGTATATGCATCTCAGAAAAATTGTTTACTTCTTTAGTACTGTCAAGTGCAGAGCATCTCCTTATTCTTATTGTGTGTTGCGTAAATTTTGGTATCAGCACATGTTATTTTCTGCGAAGGTTCTTTTTTTGTTGGGATTAACGCGGAGTAGACAGTATGTCACTGGTTATCTGACTAATGGAATGATACTGGTTCCACTTGCTCTATCAGATCTACGAACAGTCTCAGATTGACTACTCGAAGAACTTGCAGATAGTGACGTATGCACCCTGCATTCAGAGCTAAGATGATATCTTTAGCGTCTGCTACCAAGTCCGTCGGTCAGCCAACATAAACTGCAGCAGCATTGTGCTTTGTTCACCCGACACTTGTCACGAGTCACTATTTCAAGAGCACACTGTCTATGGTAAATATATTACTGGCTTAATACGTCCGCCAAGAGTTTAATTAATTTAATAATCAGGATACGAGATGAGCAAAAATTAGTTTTGTAACTTGCTGTCGCATTAAAATACTTTAATACAATTTGTATTGTTTCATTTGTTTTACCTCTTAAAGTTATTTATTTACGAAATATTGTTTTCCTACTCATTATGCACCCAACGAACTTTTGGTGTTTTATTTATTACATTTGTGTTTCTCCGTTTACTAATAGGTGTTAGTCTGTGTAAGGGAGGCGGTGATAATCTCACAGTTGAGCGGCCGTAAACCACACACACACACACACACACACACACACACACACACACACACTGTATAAATGGCGCAGTACATCACACGGCTTCAGTCATAATGCAAGCTCATTGGAGTCAAGAGACAAGATTCATGTTATCGTCTTGATAGAAGATGGGAATTACTGCCCGTCCGAAACGGGTGAGAAATGCGGCGTACAGGAAAGGACGGCTATGCTTTGGTGGAGAAACTATGTCTAAGTAGGCCGCATCTAGCGGAAAAGTAGCAGGGGACAGCACTGTATGTCACGTGAGAGAGATACCTATGTCTGTTCGACAACATACTCGCCTGTCTATTCTTCAGTTGCCGTCTGTTGGGAGATATTTCTGTTTCCTGGCAGTGCAAGAACTGTGGGAAGGACACTGAACGACAATAGACTTTTGAACGACAATAGACTTTTAGGCCAAAGAGCTGCTACGAGTGTGAAGCAACGCTTGACTGTTTATCAGATACTGCATGGCGTTCGCGGAGGAATAAATTGATTTTGACTGGCGCACAGTCATATTTTCTGATGAGGAAATATATTTCGTTATTGTTACCCTAGTTCAGGTGGGATCAATAAATTGGTAGTAAATACAACTGTTTTAGATAAAACTGGCTTTAAATTATTATAGTGCAGAAGAATCGTTATAAAATGTGTTTTCCTTGTTTTGTTGACATACTTGTTTAAATTCGCATTTGTTAAATAAATGGTTTTGAACCGCACAATAACCCTGGGATCGGTGTGGGGCGGCGGTGAGGTGGGTGGACTACTGTGGCCTGTTGTGGGGTTGTGAACCACTAAGGCCTACGGCGGGACGAAGCCTCTCCGTCGTTTCTAGGTCCCCGGTTCCATATACACAGCCGGCCGGTGTGGCAGGGCGGTTCTAGGCGCTTCAGTCTGGAACCGAGCGACCGCTGGTTGTGTGTGATGTCCTTATGTTATCATCTGTTATCTTTAACTATAGGCCTACTTCTGGGACAGTTGAACAGGTCGACGTGACTAACCAATATTTGATATCTATATCGATCTATTTAGTATTATTCAACATTGCAGTTAATTTAATTTTCTAGTTTTTAATATGTCTGTCTGTGCAGTTCAGATGTCATTTACTAAGTCGTCAGAAGATGCACTGAGAGTCAAATTAATGTCGCTCTCCGAGATATAGTCAACCAAAAATGAAGTATAACTTGAGGTAATAGGTTGTTCTGGCAATTACACTATACTGGCCAACAATTAAAATGTTTCGGGCTCAAAAATAGTTAATTCTTATGCGTTTCCATCTGCTGAATTAAAAAATCACCATAAAATGACAGATTAGCTCTTGCTTTGGAGACAAAGTGACATTTCATTTTTATAGTCAATATATTCAGTTTGGGGGAAGTTTTTTTCGGAGTTGGCACACCTGCCCAATAACAAAATACAAATGATCTTAAGATTTCTGTAAGTCATAAACACAGATATTGTTGTTGTGACTGTAAGTTTCATAGAGTTTCTGCTGTAATTGAAGCAGGATTTCTGGTTTGGGTGTACTTTTGTAGTGTAAAATTCGTAAAAATGCCACAAAATGTGTAAGTAAGGGCAATAATTTTTGTTACATCTGTGGTGAAATAACATTTTCCTCACAGAAACGCAATGTGACGCCTCTAGTGAAGACTGCCTACCAGCATTATTTCGGTATGAAAGTAGGGGATCAGGATAAGTCTTAGGCTCCACGTATATGTTGCAACGCATGTTCAGTTGCACTGCGAGGATGGCTGAAAAATAAGAAACGATCTATGGCTTTTGATGTGCCTATGGTTTGGCGGGAGCCTACAAACCATACAGATGACTACTATTTCTGCTTCACTCCACCTATAAAGGCAGGATTATCTATTAAGAAAAGAAGAATAGTTCAGTATTCGTGTCTTCGATCTGCTAATCGGCCCATTGCGCATTCAAGCATACACAAAGTTTACCAGTTCCTACTCCAGCCGGAAACCGTGTGTTTGAAGTAGAAAATGAAGACAATGTGGAACAGGTTGAAGAAGAACCAAACAAGCCGTCCACATCCCGTGAGGGAAAAGATGATAAGCCGCACAGACTGAGTCAAGCGGATTTGATTGATCTCATTAGAGACCTTGACCTGTCAAAGGAGAAGGCAGAAATTCTTGGGTCTCGATACAGCAACGGAAACTCCTCGAAAGTGGTGTCACAGTCTCACAGTACAGAAAACTTTACACCTAACTACTTCCCTTTTTGGAGAAGAAAAACAATCTTGATGTTTGCTGCAACATTAATGGCTTAATGAAATCTTTGAATTAGAACTATGATCCAACTGAATGGAGGCTATTCATAGATTCCTCCGAGCTTAGTTTAAAAGGTTTATTACTTCACAATGGCAACCGTCTTCCTTCTATTCGTGTTGATCATGCAGTTCACATGAAGGAGACATACGCAAGAATGACAGTCCTCTTGGACTCAATCAGATATCATGAACACAAATGGAAAACATGTGGTGATCTGTAAGTCATTGCCATACACATAGTAACGCAACTGGGGTACACCAAACATTGCTGCTTCTTACGTATGTGGGGCATTAGGAATAGGAAATCGAATTATATTAAAGCAGACTGGCCTGGAAGAAATCTTAACCCGAACGAGAAAAATGTCGTTGCCGAGCCTCTCGTGGACCCAAAAGATGTTCTTCTTCCACCCCTGCATATCAATCTGGGTTTGATGAAAAATTTTGTCAAAGGTATGAAGCAAGAAGGATGGGCCTTTAAGTACACAAGAGAGAAATTTCCGAAATTAAGTGATGCAAAAGTTAAGGAAGGCATTTTTATCGGGCCACAAATTCGAGAACTTGTAATGGATCCTGCATTTGATCAAGTTTTGGAGGGGGAAAAAAAGGAAGCTTGGGAAGCCTTCAAGGAAGTTGTTCGTGGATTTTTAGGCAGCAAAAGAGATGATAACTACACTCAGTTGATGACAGTGCTCCTGCAAAAATACCATAACCTCTGATGCAACATGTCCCTTACAATACATTTTCTTCACTCCCACCTAGACTTTTTCCCTCCTAGTTGTGGAAATGTCAGTGACGAACATGGAGAAAGACTCCATCAGGACATTTATGTTATGGAACAAAGATATCAGGGCTACTGGAATGAACCAATTCTTGCGGATTATTGCTGGTCTTTGTGTAGAGATGCTCTGGAACTCCGTTACAAGAGGCAAACTAAAGGAGGACGATCTCATGCAGTCACCAAATGATTCTCTTCAGACCCAACCATCTGGAGGTATTATTCCAGCAATTTAGAACTCTTAAAATGTAACAACCATTTAAAAAAATCAAATACACTTTCAATGTTGGTAGCATATATAACTAAAATGTATCTTTTTCTCTTCACCAGTTAATATGAAATAATTCCACCTAGTGCGTATCACAGAAACTAGAGGTAAGGAAAATTTTTCATTGTCATATTCGTTTTTCTCGACCCGAAATTAGTAATAATTGATTCATGGAGTGCAGTAAACACTATAAAAAATTTTTTGTTGGTCACTGTACTTACAGCCAAAGGGACTTGTAAGTGTGAAACTGTTAGGTACTAAATTAAGATCAAACTGCAAAAACTCGAAAAAATCCGTAAAGACTCTGCCCTTACTTAGTTTGATTAACCTCTTATTGTTATCTTGGATTCTCTGTGTCTTAGACGTACTGCGAATAGACACTCTCTTTCATAAGGTGAATTATTTAACTCAAGAAATTACTACAGCAAGAAGTGTTATATAGCAAGTTGGATTGCAGAGTACTGAATCTTGGTGACATAAATGAGGAGACTTTCAGATCTGAAAAGCTATACTATCTTTCCACACCAACTCAAATAAAGATGTTACATTTGATACTAAAGAATGTATCCTTTTCTAACATACAGAATTTACTAAGAGCGCAATATTCTCTATGATCTTGTATAAAATAGAAAGTGAAATGGCACAACTTATATATAGTCCATTACTACAAAAGAATGTATAGTCCTCTATATTTCTTAATCGGTCTTGTACTATAATCAAGATCATTGTGAGGAGCACATTGAATATTTTGAGTCTGTCCTCTTGATTGTTATCTTTTGAAATCCACGACGATACATCTTTCTGAAGCGCTCTCCATGATGTTTCACACACTATTGCATCTGCTCCAACCACTTGGGGAAGATTTCGCAGTCGGCTACTTTTGGCAAGATAAGCAAAGATGGTTACTTGTGCGGCGTTAAAGTGACGATTGCGGAAGGTTTGCTTCACTTTGGAGGACAGGAAGAAATGGTATGAAGCTAAAGGGTGGACGAAGAAACATCCTGGCTTGGAGCTCTTCCATGAGAGGCAACAGTTTCCTCAGTGTGATGAGCTGATATGTTGTCACGGTGGTGGTCCCGATGCTGGTGTTTGACGTTGGATCTGCTCTAAGGAAAGCTACAAGATAAACAATCAGTCATAGTTTTGGTGGCAAAAGTTGATGATGTAATGATCATCATGTGTAGCTCCACAAGAAATCTGCGAAATGTTCTTCGATAGGTGCCCGAGTGACGCCAAGGAGAAAAATTTTGAGAAGTGCCAAAGGAAAACACATACATTTTGCTTAAATGCCACCTGTTAAGAGGCCTAATGACACGTAACAGAATGGACTTTCTCATTAATGTAATGTCTACCTTGCTGGAAGCTGTGCCATTGCAGCAACGAATACAAACGTGGTTCCTGCATGATGACGCACCAGCACACTTTCGTCACAATGTGCGCGGACATCTAGCGCAGGCATTTCAGGAACTCAGGACTGGCCGGGGTGGGGGGCACACCTTGGCCTGCTCGATCCCCTGACCTCAATCCCCTAGACTTTTGGTTATGGGGACCGTTGAAGGAATCGGTCTACCCACGCCAATCAACGATATGCGGGCGCTACTGGGCCTCGTCTTTGCTGCGTGCCAGCAAGTACAACAACAACCGGGTATACTTTAAAGAGTGCGTCATTCCTTACGCCAGAAGGCAGAGGAATGCATTGTCATGAATGGACGCCACACTGAACACCTCCTGTAAACACTTTTTTGTAGCAGAAAGCATGCATTTCTGGACTCATGTTTATTGGACTTGTCTCACAAAGTATGCATTTCAGGACCCATGTTTATTGGACATATTTTTCTTGTTTCTATGACTACTACCAGCTCTCAAAGTATTCGACACTTTTTGTCCTTTCTGACTTGCTTCACTCAGCTACCTGTTATTGCCCATCCTTCCTATTGTAATCAGAGGCATCTATGACAAATTAGAAGTGGGGAGAGGAAGACTGTAACTAACTGTGACACCCGCCCCCTGACCAGCTCCTGAATCTGCATCTGCTTGCTATTACCGGAAGACATTACCGGTCACACAGTACATAAAATACTGTGTGTAAAATTCCTTCGGGCTTAATTGGATAATAATTTAAAAAGGAGTAACCAACAGGAAAGCCAATCAAGATAATCAGTCAGCACAGTTTACCCTTCCACTGGATTCAATTATTTTCACCCACTGTTGTCTTACTAAATTACATTCTTGGTGCAGCGCACCTAAAGTAAATGAAGTATCTACTCAGAAGCAGTGAGCAATAACAATCCTGGGTGAAGTACATAACTATACATCTTGTAGAGGCCTTTTTAAGCACTTTGGAATTCTTGACACTGATTCCCCTGTACATATACTCCTTAATGATTTTTGTTACTGACAATAAAAATAAACTGCTACTAAACTGTACTACCACGACACAAGATATAAAAACAGTTTTTGTGTAGACTTTGCCACCCTGTCTACAGTTCAGAGTTAAATTACATATTTTGGTGCAAAAGCACTTAATAAGCTCCAGTGTAAGATAAAATAAGAATCTGGTATCCCAAACCAGTTCAAAGGTAAGTTAAATATCATAATGCGCTCCATATGCCTTGGTCGCCCCTCGTGGTGTTATTTAAGGAACATAAAAGTGTGGAAATACAAACGAATCAGTGTAAAACGCTGTAAACTTTAGATGGTGGTTTCTTAAGATGACCGTTTTCTACCTCCGTTTTCTCAAAAGCTTAAGATATTTCCACTAAATGGTTTCTATATGAACAATTGCATGTCGCCCCTGTTCCTTGTGCCCTTTCGCAGTCAAAGAGATGTGATGTACATAGCTCTTTTTCACATGACTTATTATGCATATATTGACAATAAGAAGGCTGGTGAATATTGCTTGAAATTCTATAAACTTCAGTTAATTACGTCTTTCGTAGTTATTAGTTCTTGTCTGGACATCCATAGATCCTGAGAAGTCACTGAGACGCTGCGTCAGTCTCACATACCGACTGCAATGAATTCTGATGCCTAGCTATCGTTCACTGATGCTTAACGGTACATAGACTCTTGTAACTTTACGATACAATTTAAAACAGAGAGACTCTTCTGCGAGGAGGCGTTATTAATTTTCATCTTCACCTCGCAACAGACTTAAAGAGTCACTTTTCTGAGACCCCGCAACTGTCTTCTATTGCGACAAAGAAGTTTGAAATTGCTTCAAAGGTGCCTACAAACTTCCTCTATAATGTAACAAAAGCGGGGACCGCTCTGACGATACCCACGGGCTCGGCGATGCATCAAACAGCAAAGTGTCGACACATGCGAAATAAGGCCAAAGCTCAGAAGCTCGTATGTACTTCAGGTGGGTTAATGGTGTCACATTGGCACCCCTACTTCTTTGCGCTGTGCACAGAGAGACACGACATTGACATACACGTGAATGAAATGGCGAATGGTGACACACCCCCCCCCCCCCCCCCTCGCCTGCTCGGTTGCTCCTTGGTGTTACTGAAGCACATTTTTTGGGCACTTTAAAACTTTCACTGTACACAGATACTTCATCGATCCCTACGTGCAGGCGGGACAACAGCCTGCTCCACACTAGTCACTGTTGACCGCAAGCGAAATAAGAGATTTGCCTAAACGGATGTCTATCTGACAGGCAGGGAGAGATTGGTATATGGATGTGTCTGTACAGAGAGATAACTAAAGTGACACAAATAGGTGCGCAGGTGGCAACGATGTTGTTGCCGACTTGGGGGGCGTTAGAGAAACCTCACGCCAATTTGTTCACGTGCGTTTCAATATCGCATCCCCCCGTACACAAAGGATGGCGCGAAAAGGGAGGTATGAAGAAACGTAAACACCGTTTGCTCCTTCCAATCACGTTCAAATTTCGCCGAATGGTTTTGAACTATACCTTGTGGTTCCGCCCTGTATACAAAAGCAAAACTTGCGGCCACACTACACGCCAAACCTGTGAGATCATGTTCAATGGAGTTGAAGCCCCCAAGGCTTCGTCCTGTTGTACAGGGCACCGCAAACTACGGTTTTACAGCGCTAAATGTGTCAAAATGAACGTCCATGGGGAAGGGGTGGTTTCGTTGATGCTGTTTACGCCACCTCCTGAGGCCTTTTTGTGCCAATTCTAGCGACGGAGTGTCTGAAAGTTTTCCACGATTACACGTAATAAACCGACGTGATTTGAACGCCGGGCGTCGGGGTTCTAGCCTCCGTCGCAGATGCGTCAAAAGAAGGGATGAAATGTGGATAAGAAGGTATGTGATGATCGTGTGAAACATTCATGATGCCGTTGGGAAGAATTGTGGTGTAATTTGGTGCCAATGTCACATAATTAACCCACCTTACAGCTCACATGAACTTCCGAACTCTGGCCTTTTCTTCACACGTATCGGCGAACCTTGCTGTCTGAAGCGTCGCTGAGCCCGAGGGAGATGTCTTTTTACGAAACCCGATTATCGTTGCTATTGTCATGCAAATCATTTCTTGCATTGCAATTTGATATTTTCACGGTCCTGTGTCACCAAGCTTCTCCGTTCTCCAACGTGGAATTCTGCCCCTGTTCTTCACCAGAATTCTTCACGTAATAGTTTCCATTAGATACTCCACGAAGTTCTTTTAATCATTAATTTTAAAAGTATATGGCTTCGTGTGATTCTTATCATACTCCTGTTGTTGTCAATGTGACAGGTCCGACCTCTAGAACAATTAATACAAAAAATTTCACTTTTCCTTTTTATTTTCTTTGATAGACACATTGCAGAGTTTACTTGGTAGATGATTCTGCATCCTCCACTTTTTCTGATACACTTTTCTTCGATAACGATACTTTAATAACTTACTTGAGGCGTTCACCAACTCCGACAAGCAAATCATATAAAACGTGAAAGCGAGATACCAATCCAACATTCGGAAAGAGTGATACACCATGAATGAGAATATATTAACAACTAATATGGAGGGTGTCCCGGGAGTATTGATAAATATTCACGGATATGACAGGAACGATCATTCGAAGCAAAAACGTTCAGTAAACATGGGCTCTAAGATGCATACCTTAAGAACTATGGGCACTTTTTCATCTTCGATACTATGAAATAAAACTCTTCTACTGCAACCTCTTTGCTTTCCATGCTTTGGGAGGTGATGGTATGGAGCAAAACAGGAGATAAATTTCCAATAAATATGGGCTCTAAAATGCATACATTAAGAACTATGAGCACTTTTTTATCTTCAGTACTGAGAAAGACATCTCTTCTATTGGACAAATGCTCATAGCTCTTCCGCATGCATTTTGTAGCCCATGTTCACTAGAGTGTTTTTCTCGTTTTGTTCCATATTACTTCCTCCCAAAATTTGGGAAGCAAAGATGTAGGTAGCAGTGCAAGAGATTTGATTCATAGTATCTAGGATGAAAAAGTGCTCATAGTTCTTAAGGTATACGCTTTAGAGTCCATGTTTACTGAACTATTTTGCTTTGAGCGATCGTTCCTCGCATATCCCTGATTAATGACCATTCCTTATGTGACATCCTGTACGTTAGTTATTCAGCCAACAATGACACACGATCATTTAATTTCACTTCATATCAACTGAAAAGTCTTATCATAGTCATACTGCACCGTTATACCACGAGTACGAATTACGCTAAATTTAATTTCAGTGTAGAACTCAAGTTCAGATTTCTTCATGAATGGTTTCTGCTTTAGATCTGCGTTGCGTGGTTATAAGTCTAAACGCAAGAATCTATGCTAAATCCACAGAAGATACGTCAACTGCAAGCGACTACTTAGAATACGTATTCGCCATTAACACAAAAAATAAAAACGTCGCCTGCGCGAAGATTGGTTTGAACACCACAACGCTCTACTTCTTATGATCCTATTAGGGAAGGCAATCTCTGGCCTATCTCCATTTAAAGAAACTTCTCACTTAGTCCATTAGTAGGAAGACTATAATTTTATGTGCAATCGACTTTACATTTTCCAAATATACAAAGTATTTACAGAAGTGAAAATTAGACAGAAGTTTTTAAAAAATATAGGGTCGTTGATTTCTTCTTCCACTGAAATTTTAAACTTCATTCTAACAGGAAGATTCATATCTCAAATTTGTTTAATTTATATTATCAGGAACATGTTAAATACAACTGTTTTACTACTGTTTTCTCTTCCATTCTTTGCAAGGTACTAATAACTGCATAGAAGTTTGGAATTTTTCTGAAAATATTGGCGAACAGAGTGGTACTGATGTACTGTACGTTGCGACCTCTACGTGATAGATTTTTCTTAATCGAATCGGCTTTAGATTTCGCTCGAAATTTCCCTCAGTTCTGCGATAATATTTCTATTCTGAGCATTTGATACGGAAATGCTAAAAGATCTGTTATCAAATATCAGAGATTTTGCCTCCTCTCGGACATTTAATATCAGGTATACTTTCCATTACCACGCTAGATGGGAAGACAGATTTCTGTCACGTGTCCGCCTTTAACCAATCATCTTCACGCTGCAGACAGCAGCCGCTGAAGATAAAAGTTCATGCGTCCTTGCTACATATTACAACTAATTCACGATCTTCACCTCACAATGGTTTACGTAACAGCTTATATTTTCTTCGAAGGGCAGCGAGCGTGCGTCGCGCACTGGTATTCGCCACTTAACGACTTTTTGTTAGTTTATTTATTTACTTTTCAGCGTTTTCGCGATCACATTATCTAATGGTCAGACTTCCTGCATCACATTTTATATTAATTTACTTATTCCTCCAAATAAACAGTTCTAGAAGATTCGTCTCTAACTGCAGTCAGCAGAGTTACTTTCTCACATATGTCTTACTCTGGTGCCCCGGAGTAGCAGCCGATGCAAATATATCGTCGGTCCATCAGGAGCAGTCGTCGCCTGTAGACATCCAGACATGGCGCAACAACAGACAGCCATCACGCGTCACGCAGTGGCGACGAGACGTGGGTCACGTGGGCAAGCCACCGTGATTACTGGCAGCAGTAAAGGGGCCGCTTGGACTGTAACACGTCCTGCTGTCAAATGCTATAAGAAAACTTAACGTTCTTAACAGTGTAGAATATTTGCAAGTGACTGAGGCCAGCGGTCGAGCGGTTACTCGTAGTAACAGAATTACGCATCGCTAGAGGCTTGCGCGAATGAAAGAAACTACACTCGCATCCTCAACCTACGATTACTTAAATTTCTTAAATCATTTGAAACCATTCGTTAACTCTGATGATTGGATTGGTCCTGTTCTGAATTATCGTCTACTGGTTCTCGTCATTTACGTTTTATAGACTAAAGAATGTAGGCGCTGATCATGAGCAAATTTTAATACAAAATGCCTGTCATATTCTCGGCATCTTCTGTAAGGTAAGTATTTGTGTTAAGAGGTAGTCATACAGTTTGTTTTGTAACACAACGAACCTTCCCAAGACTGCTACGTACTGAGATGAGCCGGCCGTTGTGGCCGAGCGGTTCTAGGCGCTTCAGTCTGGAACCGCGCTACCGCTACGGTCGCAGGTTCGAATCCTGCCTCGGACATGGATGTGTGTGATGTCCTTAGATTAGTTAGGTTTAAGTAGTTCTAAGTTCTATGGGACTGATGACCTCAGATGTTACGTCCCATAGTGCTCAGAGCCATTTGAACCCTTTTTTTTTTGCTGAGATGCTAGTGTGGGCGGCCGCAAACAAAGAAAGAATTGGATAAAAATTAATAAGCAATAAGATGACAGATTTAGAGCCCACCAGTAATGAACAATCGACCGATGTATCCGCAATTTTTATCGGTTTAATTTCGAATTCCTTGAAAATTCAATCGCGATTTAAAAAATTAAAGATTTTTCCGAGAGAAAGAAACTTCATGATAAGGATTCCCAACATTCTGAAGACCCTAAATGTGGAAGATAGTTTCTCCGTCGGTACTTAAACACACGGAGGAGTGGTGGCTTACATTTTGTGTGATAGGGCTCTAGATCAAATCTCATAACCCTGTACGGTATCTGCTGGCATGATGGAATGTGCGTTGTCGATCGCGATCTTTCAGTCGAGCTGAGGCTTTGAGACTGGCACCCTTCCGAAGTTATTCTGGAGGCACAACCTGTGCGTCAGCACCTGGTTTCATCCTCCATTCTTTCCACTTCCAACAAGGCAAGTACTACACAACACTACGAAAGGAAGGTAAATGAAGCTTTCCGCTGAGGCTGTATCTTTACATAATCATTTCATATAGACGTATTGCATTAAGTTACGTCAGCAGAAACATGCCTTCATTTAACCAGTATCTGAGGGTTGTACACCCACTCATGAATATAACAACTAACTGCAAAAGTAATTGTAACGGCAATATGAGAACACCGGACAAAAAATTAATGAGCTCCAGGAGCCATAGCGATGCGCAGCCTCTGGTACTGATAAAGGCCTCAATTCGGCCATGATGTTTCTTCAGGTATGCCATATTGGAACTCAGGATTGTCGACAGTATGCTCAGCGTGAAGATGAAACAGAAAGCACAACGTCTGGTCACCAAGTATACTGAAATACACTCAAGCTCATAAATTAAGGATAACTGCAGAATGTGGAGCCACACAACGTGGCACTACACAAAACTGGCGCTAATAGCATAGGCACATAGGGAACACACATGACACAGGTCTGTAAGTCCACGGCATTGGTGATAAGTTGAGAAAACCGTTCCGAAACACATGTGATACAAAACGCCACTGTTTCCTGCGCATGTACCCCGACATCAATATGGGATATGAACACCATGCACACGTACACATGCCGCACAACGGTTTAGCATCCTCTGGATCAGGTGATCGAGCAGCTGCTGGGGTATAGCCTCCCATTCTTGCACCAGTTCCTGTCGGAGCTCCTGAAGTGTCGTAGGGGTTTGAAGACGTGCAGCGATGCGTCGACCGAGAGGATGCCAGACATGCTCGATGGGGTTTAGGTCTGGAGAACAGGCAGGCAACTCCATTCGCCTAATATATTCTGTTTCAACGTACTCCTCCACGAAGGCAGCTCGGTGGGGCCATGAGTATCATCCATCAGGAGGAAGGTGGGACCCACTGCACCCCTGAAAAGGCGGAAATACTGGTGCAAAATGAAGTCCCGATACACCTGACCTGTTGCAGTTCCTCTGTCAAAGACATGCAGGGGTGTACGTGCACCAATTATAGTCCCACCCCACACCATCAAACTACGACCTCCATACAGGTCCCTTTCAAGGACATTAAGGGGTTGGTATCTGGTTCCTGGTTCACGCCAGATGAAAATCCGGCGAGAATCACTGTTCAGACTATACCTGGACTCGTCCTAACATGGGATCACTGTTTCAATGACCATGTACTGTGTTCTTGACACCAGGCTTTACGGGCTCTCCTGTGACCAGGGATCAGTGGAATGCACCTTGCAGGTCTCCAGGCAAATAAACCATGTCTGTTCAGTCGTCTGTAGACTGTGTGTCTGGAGACAACTGTTCCAGTGGCAGTTACAGGTCCCGAGAAAGACTACCTGCAGTACTCCGTGGCCGTCTGCGGGCACTGATGGTGAGATATCGGTCTTCTTGTGGTGTTGTACACTGTGGACGTCCCGCACTGTAGCGCCTGGACACGTTTCCTGTCTGCTGGAATCGTTGCCACAATCTTGAGATCACACTTTGTGGCACACGGAGGGCCCAAGCTACGACCTGCTGTGTTTGACCGGCCTCCTGTCGCCCTAGTATTCTACCCCTCATAAAGTCGCCAATATGTTTTCTTTGAGCCATTTTCAACACACAGTTACCATTAGCACGTCTGCATCGTACTGCGTATGTAGACTGCTGACAGCGCCACCGTGCGACGACCGCAGGTCAAATGCACCGCATGGTCATACCCCAAGGTGATTTAAACCTGCAATCCGTCCACCAGAGCGTTGTTTCACCATGTATCAGCATTATCCTTAATTTATGAGCATGAGTGCAAATATCCTGGTTCATGTTCATGGTAAATCTGAATGAATGGGTGCTAGTTGCAGGACGAGAAACACCCTTAAGATAACACAGAACCACCTCTGACTAACTACACCCTACCCACACACTGGCTTGGTTAGTTAGTTTCATGTTCCATGGATTATTTGTACTGTAAATCGCAATGATGTGGAACGAGTCATTGTACATTCATATCGCAAATTAATTTGTAGGTATGGCTACAAGCTGGACATTTACAAGGGTGTTTTCTCTTTTCTTAATACAGATGTGAGTTAGTAGTTCCTGCTCACCCTCTTTTATACATCATAACAATAGAAATTCTATGAAATAGAAGGAGTTGTAAAGGAGAAACTTTTTCAGTTTGATTCCAAATTTTATTTCGCTCTCTGTCGGACATTTTTATCATTAAGTCATCAGAAATTTCAGTTGCAGCATTGTGCACCCTTCTTTGCGCTAAAGACAACCCTAATGTGAAGTAATGAATGACATTTTTCCTTCTGATATTGTAACTATGTCCATCATTGTTCCTTCTGAACTGCAGTGGATGATTTATAACAAAGTTCAGGAGGGAACAAACGTACTGTAAAGCAATAGTCAGAAAGCTTAACTTCTTAACAGATGTCGGCAAGATGATCGTGAGTGATCACCACATATTAGTTTTACAAGAAGCTTTTGAGCAATGAAAACTTCCTTTCTTAAAGATGAGTTACCCCAGAAAATTATTCCATTATTGAATGAATATATGCAAAATATATCAACTTACCGATTTTTCTCTACCCAAGATATTCAGTCATCCTAGGTGCACAAGAATGAACTAAATTGGCTGAACTAAGTTGTTTCAGGGGTTCCAAAAGGTGTTTTTTACAAGTTCTCATCAATATGGGCACCTAAGAACTTTGAAGTTTCCACCCTGTTTATTATTTCCTCACCATGTGTTACGCCTATCATTGGCGTAGTACCCTTAGATGTGCGGAATTGAATATGTAGCGTCTTTTTAAAATTGAGAGTCAGAACAGTGTAATAAACCAGTCTATGATACTTTTAAGAACATCCCTTACCATTTCACCTGTTTCTGTATGTGTGGTTGGACTGATTACAATATTAGTATCACCTGCAAAGAGAACATTCCGGTCGTTGCATGTTAGCTGTGAGATCGTTTACATACAGGGTGTAACAAAAATATACGGCACAAATTGCAGGACACATTCCTCACACATAGACTAAGAAATTGCGCGCATCTCGTGGTCGTGCGGTAGCGTTCTCGCTTCCCACGCCCGGGTTCCCGGGTTCGATTCCCGGCGGGGTCAGGGATTTTCTCTGCCTCGTGATGGCTGGGTGTTGTGTGATGTCCTTAGGTTAGTTAGGTTTAAGTAGTTCTAAGTTCTAGGGGACTGATGACCATAGATGTTAAGTCCCATAGTGCTCAGAGCCATTTAAACCATTTTGAGACTAAGAAATTATGAAATTATGTCGACAAGGGTCTGGAAACGCTTTGTTTCCATATTACAAGTCACTTTCTCCAACTCATCAGTCATGGGAAACACACAAAAACAAAACGTTAGAGCATGCATGCACTCTTGGTGACGTCTGGTTACGTAGTGCACCGCCAGTGTTCGTACGTCACTGCTTGTTTGGTAGAGCCACACTTTCATCCACGCAGGCTCAACGAACAAAGTTATCATAATTTCGTACAGAATGTTCTACCTGTTCTGTTAGCAGATGTATCTTTATGCGACAAAACATGTATTTCAAACACCATAGAGCACTTTCTCATTTTAGTGTTAATGTCCGTCGGCTACTATATAACAGGTTCGGTGACAGACGGATAGGTAGATATGGACTAATTGCCTGCCCTCCACCCAAAACCACTACACGTTTATTTGTGGCGGCATTTGAAAGGTCTTGCATATGGAACCCCAGCAGACCATTTTCAGAGTCTCCGAGCCCGTATTATGGAAGGCTGCGAAACCATACACAATATTCAAGGGATACATCAGACCATCCGAGATTCACTACGACAGAGGGTTGATGTGTGTATCAATATGCCCACGGAGGGCTTATTGAACAACTCTTGTGAGAAAGAGTTGCATGTGGTATGCTGGTGCTTTCCGTCCGTGTGTGTTTTCCACGATTAATGTGTTAGAGAAAATAGAAACAAAGCGTTTCCAGACCCATGTTCATACAACATAATTTCTTCGTCTATGTCTGAGGAACGTGTTCTGCAATTTTTGCTGTACTTTTGTTACACCGTGTACGTGAGAAAAAATAGCGGACCTAAGATTGAGCCTTGGAGAATCACATTCGTGATTTGCCCCAGTCAGAATTATGTCCTCGGACTATATTGGATGAATTACTAAACGCAACAGCTAAACGCCTCACTGGGTCGTCGTTGCACTCGACGTCTTGCATCAGTCGAAAAAGAAGCGAAATCGCGTCTCGTCGCACCACACTACACGCTTTCAGTCACCTACTGTACATTTTCTGTGTAGCTTGTCTCACTGAAGACGTGCAGCTTTATGAGCCTCTGTGAACAATGACCTTGTGAGGTAACCGATCTATCGCATGCAGTTCCCCTCGCAATATTCTGTTTTTTAAATGGAACCCCGTTAGTTTTGTTAGCACATCTGAACATATAAACAAATACGTAATCAGTGCCGTTTGTTGCATTGTAAAATGTTAATTACATCCGGAGATATTGTAACCTAAAGTTCAGTTGCGTGTTGTAACAAACACGGGCCACGGTCGGCGATCAGCATCTGCAGGGACATGTTTACGATGACGACCGTGTTTACTATTGTGGCTGTAGTGCACTGTTGTGGTTTGGTCTAGCTGTCGCAGTGTCCGCATGTGGCGCTTGCTGCTATTGTTATTCTGCATTCGTCTCCGCACGCAGACCAACTGTAGTACACCGTGTCACCAGACGTCTGTGATAGTGTAGTGTTGTAGGAACTGTGACCATGGTGTATTCGAACTCTGAAAAGGCGGAGATGATACTCATCTATGGCGAGTGTCGACGAGATGCAGCTGAAGCCTGCAGGGTGTATGCAGAACGGTACCCGGACAGAGAGCATCCAACGTGCCGCACATTGCAAAACATCTACCGCCAACTGTATGCAACAGGTATGGTCGTAGCACGCAAACGGGTCCGTAACAGGCCCGTCACAGGAGAAGCGGGTGCAGTTGGTGTGTTAGCTGCTGTTGCCATGAACCCACACATGAGTACACGGGACATTGCGAGAGCCGGTGGACTGAGTCAAAGTAGTGTCATGCGCATATTGCATCGTCACCGCTTTCACCCGTTTCATGTGTCGCTACATCAGCAATTACATGGTGATGACTTTAATCATCGAGTGCAATTCTGTCAATGGGTATTAACAGAGAATGCGTTTCAGTTCTACCTGTTTACCGATGAAGTGGGTTTCACAAACCACGGGGCAGTGAATCTACGGAACATGCATTACTGGTCCGTGGACAATCCTCGCTGGCTCAGACAGGTAGAGCGACAGCGACCGTGGACTGTAAATGTATGGTGCGGAATCATTGGTGACCACCTCATTGGTCCTCACTTCATTGCAGGGGCCCAAACAGCTGCAACATACATCGCGTTTCTACAGAATGATCTGTCAACGTTGCTCGAAAATGTCCCACTGGAAACGCGTCGACGTATGTGGTATCAGCATGATGGTGCACCTGCACATTCCGCAATTAACACTAGGCTGACCCTTGACAGGATGTTCGACGGGCGTTTCATAGGACGTGGAGGACGCATAAGTTGGCCAGCCCGTTCTCCTGATCTTACACCTCTGCACTTCTTTCTGTGGGGTACGTTAAAGGAGAATGTGTACCGTGATGTGCCTACAACCCCAGAAGATATGAAACAACGTATTGTGGCAGCCTGCGGCGACATTACACCAGATGTACTGCCGCGTGTACGACATTCATTACGCCAGAGATTGCAATTGTGTGCAGCAAATGATGGCCACCACATTGAACATCTATTGGCCTGACATGTCGGGACACACTCTATTCCACTCCGTAATTGAAAACGGAAACCACGTGTGTACGTGTACCTCACCCCTCATGGTAATGTACATGTGCGTCAGTGAAAAAGACCAATAAAAAGGTATTAGCATGTGGACGTAATGTGCTGTTCCAGTCTCTTCTGTACCTAAGGTCCATCACCGTTCCCTTTGGATCCCTACGTAATTCGGTGCTCTCCGATACACACGATCGAACAGCGGAGGAGTGGTACTCAAGCGTCAACTTTAGGTTACAATATCTCCGGATGTAATTAACATTTTACAATGCAACAAACGGCACTGATTACGTATTTGTTTATATGTTCAGATGTGCTAACAAAACTAACGTGGTTCCATTTTAAAAAACTTAGGTTTGTGTTAAAAAACATACTTCAGTGCATTTTTTTATGGTTTGTATTAACCAATTACACTAGCCTCTCCCCTCACGTTCGGTCTGTGGAATAGATTCGTCAGTATTTGATGTGGTTTACGAAATATATCCAGCGGTAATGTTAGGTGACTCACCCTGTATACAGCTGGAGTATCCATCTCGTTTCCACTTTACATTTACCACATTTTCTCAAAAAATTTTTTACTCGTTACCTGTACATTAATCACCCTTGTAATTATTGGTACTTCCATATTACGCCTTTGACACAACAGATGTTAGTAACTTCAGAAGCACGCGCACTCACAACACCCAACGTGTTTACAAAGGAAAACAGAGGTTATGGTCTTTGATAACAATTTATATTATACTTGCTTTGTGTACTGCTTTAAGAGTTAGGGGCATCACAACAGATTTCTGTTCATCACGAGGAACATGATGGTGCTCATCGGAGTTTTACTGTAATGTGTGTAAAGTAATGTGAAAACGATATGGACAATCCAGCCGTTTCTAAGTAATACAATTTTACAAGACATGCCGCTTAGAAGGTTCCAGCTGTCTCAATTGTGTCTGTTTAGTCATCATTACATCAATTGTTTTTTGTTTAAACGGTGATCTCTAACGCTGAATACGGAAACATATATTTGAATGTAAACCATCTGAGACGGGCACAAGCACGAAGCCGGTTGTGCATTAAATAAAATCACCTACTGCTGCGACTGGTAGCGATTATTATTCTACACCAAATAAAGGAACGGTGACGGAGTTCAGCCTGCATCCATTACACATAAAATTCACTCATTTTGTCATGAGCTGTTGAGAGACTGGCCAGCCACCATCGTTCGTGAACTCTGGCAGAGGGCAGAAGCAGCATGGGATGGTGTACCAACGTCTGTCACCCAATTTAGTTCGACCCAGTGCCCAACCAGTTTAGAGCCATTGTTGTTGCCAATGGTGGCACCTGTGTACAAAATGATACACTCTTTGTAGCCCTAAATCACCTACAACTATAGTCATGCATTCTTCTTACTATATTCTACACTCAATAAAAGTGAAATTTTGTTATTTACTATCCTTCTTGAAGTTGCAATTTTAATGATCAGCCGCGTAAATATTTAACACACGAGTAATTCGACAGAATCCTGTTTGAAATTTCAGAACTCTGACAGATGGTAACAATAACAAGCATTATTAAAAAAGAAAAATGCTTAGTGGCGGCAACATAAACTTGAAACGCCACCAAAAAATGGGTATGCGTTAAAATATCTGAACACCCTTTTCACATTCCTCTTTAGCCCCTGTCGTTAACTCGTCTTTAATAAACAAAGGTAAAACGACAATTTCATTCTATATTTTCGCGAAGACTTTTTAATAAAGGTTACGAAAGTGTGGCAGCTGTGGTATTGACAGGTAACATAGTCCGAAGGCTACTGCGTGACGATGCTGAACGCTGAGAGGAGCCGAATCTTCTGGTGCGCGTTAACCAATTGACACAGGCGTCCCTCAACCGAACGCCCTGTACATTTACGGAGATCATTTATATGCAGCCACTGTTGCCTGTTGCGTACAGTCACACGCAAGGGTTGCGCTTTATGCTGCACAGATGATGATTATTATGCGAAATGACTTATTATCCGTAAGGCACGAACAAAGTTGTACTCGTTGTAAAAGGGCAACAAAAGGCAACTAAATGTAATGTAATGCACAAATTACCCACCAAACGAAACTAAAGACCCGAAAGTTACAAACTTAACCACAATCAGGGCCTATAGAAGATCGTGCAACAACTCCTCTGCTAACGCGAAGCAGCGAATGAGATGTCGAAATATAGTATTACGTAAAAACAGCCCTTCTACTTGACGAATTCGAAGCGTTAAAGGGTTACGCAGATCGATAATTCGAGTGCTACCGCCTGCCTCCGCCATGTATATGTGGGACTTCGCATACAGCTCCTCCTTTCTTCCCCCTCTTCCCCACGTCGCCACTGCATAGTTTCGATAAAGACGAGAAACCGTCGCCGCGCCTGCGAATGAGACTAATTCAAGAATTTGAAATGTAATTGAGAACAGCAGAGGCTGTATTTAATCGACTGTTGTCGGGGTTTTGTTGCTGCGCCATCTAGCATAAGTACAGCTGACAATATGGAGGATAACGCTGTTCATACACGGATCTGAGCTGTTTATTGCAGTCCTATTACGCTTGCTAGCAGCAAGCTGAACGAAATTATCTTAAATATACACTACTGGCCATTAAAATTGCTACAACAAGAAGAAATGCAGATGATAACCGGCTATTCATTGGACACATATGTTGTTGTGGTCTTCAGTCCTGAGACTGGTTTGATGCAGCTCTCCATGCTACTCTATCCTGAGCAAGCTTCTTCATCTCCCAGTACCTACTGCAACCTACATCCTTCTGAATCTGCTTAGTGTATTGATCTCTTGGTCTCCCTCTACGATTTTTACCCTCCACGCTGCCCTCCAATGCTAAATTTGTGATCCCTTGATGCCTCAAAACATGTCCTACCAACCGATCCCTTCTTCTAGTCAAGTTGTGCCACAAACTTCTCTTCTCCCCAATCCTATTCAATACCTCCTCATTAGTTACGTGATCTACCCACCTTATCTTCAGCATTCTTCTGTAGCACCACATTTCGAAAGCTTCTATTCTCTTCTTGTCCAAACTGGTTATCGTCCATGTTTCACTTCCATACATGGCTACACTCCACACAAATACTTTCAGAAACGACTTCCTGACACTTAAATCTATACTCGATGTTAACAAATTTCTCTTCTTCAGAAACGCTTTCCTTGCCATTGCCAGTCTACATTTTATATCCTCTCTACTTCGACCGTCATCAGTTATTTTACTCCCTAAATAGCAAAACTCCTTTACTACTTTCAGTGTCTCATTTCCTAATCTAATCCCCTCAGCATCACCCGATTTAATTTGACTACATTCCATTATCCTCGTTTTGCTTTTGTTGATGTTCATCTTATATCCTCCTTTCAAGACACTGTCCATTCCGTTCAACTGCTCTTCCAAGTCCTTTGCTGTCTCATATATATATTATACTAGAACTGACATGTGATTACATTTTCACGCAATTTGGGTGCATAGATCCTGAGAAATCAGTACCCAGAACAACCGCCTCTGGCCGTAATAACGGCCTTGATAACGCCTGGGCATTGAGTCAAACAGAGCTTGGATGGCGTGTACAGGTATAGCTACCCATGCAACTTCGACACGATACCACAGTTCATCAAGAGTAGTGACTGGCGTATTGTGACGAGCCAGTTGCTCGGCCACCATTGACCAGACGTTTTCAATTGGTGAGAGATCTGGAGAATGTGCTGGCCAGGGCAGCAGTCGAACATTTTCTGTATCCAGAAAGGCCCGTACAGGACCTGCAACATGAGGTCGTGCATTATCCTGCTGAAATGTAGGGTTTCGCAGGGATCGAATGAAGGGTAGAGCCACGGTTCGTAACACATCTGAAATGTAACGTCCACTGTTCAAAGTGCCGTCAATGCGAACAAGAGGTGACCGAGACGTGTAACCAATGGCACCCCATACCATCACGCCGGGTGATACGCCAGTATGGCGATGACGAATACACGCTTCCAATGTGCGTTCACCGCGATGTCGCCAAATACGGATGCGATCATCAGAATGGTGTAAACAGAATCTGGATTCATCCGAAAAAATGACGTTTTGCCATTCGTGCACCCAGGTTCGTCGTTGAGTACACCATCGCAGGCGCTCCTGTCTGTGATGCGTCAAGGGTAACCGCAGCCGTGGTCTCCGAGCTGATAGTCCATGCTGCTCCAAACGTCGTCGAACTGTTCGTGCAGATGGTTGTTATCTGGCAAACGTCCCGATCTGTTGACTCAGGGATCGAGACGTGGCTGCACGATCCGTTACGGCCATGCTGATAAGATGCCTGTCATCTCGACGATCCAGCACGGCGTTCCGTATTACCCTCCTGAAACCACTGATTCCATAATCTGCTAACAGTCATTTGATTTCGACCAACGCGAGCAGCAATGTCGCCATACGATAAACCGCAATCGCGATAGACTACAGTCCGACCTTTATCAAAATCGGAAACGTGATGGTACGCATTTCTCCTCCTTCCACGAGACATCACAACAACGTTTTACCAGGCAACGCCGGTCAACTGCTGCTTGTGTACGAGAAATTGGTTGGAAACTTTCCTCATGTCAGCACGTTGTAGGTGTCGCCACCGGCGCGAAGATTGTGCGAATGCTCTGAGAAGCTAATCATTTGCATATATCAGCATCTTCTTCCCGTCGGTTAAATTTCGCGTCTGTAGCACGTCATCTTCGTGGTGTAGCAATTTTAATGGCCAGTAGTGTACTTGGCGAAAGGAAACTAATGGGATAAACACGAAGTACCTAGTCCTAACACGGGTGAGTGCATACACTGAGGCAACAAAAGTCAACGGATAGCAATGTGCCCATATACTGATGGCGGTAGTATCGCGTGAAAGTGAACCAAAGACGTTGGACTGCTGCAGATGTCGCAGCGCTAGTGTGTGATCGGACAGACTCATACTGAAGAAGACGATGCTCTGTGTGTTGACGAACTCTTCGAATTTGAAACTGACACACCCACATAGTTACGTTACAGTCTGCCATGTTACACACCACATTTCGGAGTCCTCTAGCGACACAGAGATGCAAATATGTAGACACGAAGAACAAAAATGTAGAATGTCAATAACGTTGTTTTATTTAAAAAGCTTTAAGAGTTTTCACTTATAAAATTCGTTGGTATTACTTTTCAGCTCGCCCTTGTAGTCAAGTGTAACTATGGAATGGTCCAGTATTTATACAACGGACCTGCTCAGAAGTATTTACATATGACCAATCAAACTAAATGGGTCGGAAGGAGGCCACATGGATTTACGGAGAACATTACTACCGTTGGAGAGACCACCAGAACCGTTAAAGTTCTGTAGGTATTTTTGACATTTATGTCAGGTGGAGTCGTCTGATGGAAGAGGAAACAAGAGTTACGAATTTCCTAAGTATTCCGACACCATTATGTAACTGCCGTTTTGCGTTTGTAAACATTGGTTGTCTCGCGTTGAATTTCATCAGCTTCCACAGGGGTGACGTTGCCATCTAATGATAGCCTCGTTTGCCTCATCCAAACATGCAATATTTCAGATCATTATGTAACTTACTTAAAGAGTTATTATTGTGCAACGCTACCGACAAGCAGTATAACAGTCTGCCATCACTATTATGATTGCAACAGTGAAATCACAAGTGAGAGAATAAGCAGTGAAATAATGTTCGTTGGAATGAGTTTTTGTGTTCGCGACAGCAAAATCATGACCACAACTCGTGGAAAAAGAAATTGTCGATGCAAATCCTTAGTTTGCACATTAATTAAGAGTCCAGTAAGAGGAATCATTTGTAGCTAACTGTAACGACAGGACATTTGGCTCTATGGTAGTGAGAGACGGATTAGTTCTTCGCTTTTTCGGGAACACTCTATAGCCTGTGATCTGTCCTGGAAAATCTTCCCGGGAAGGGTAACTACAATTTTTTCTTCCTAGTAGCGTCAAAATTATTATTTTATAAATTTACTTTTATATACCTATGTAGTTAAAACATTACGTCAATATCTTTCTGTACTCTCGGAATATCTATCGCTGTAAGTGCCGTCCATCGCTGATTTCTGCGAGTATTACGCCACACCCATGCTTCGTCTGCCTTATCGCAACTAGCGAGCTGCTGTATGCGTATCTTTATGAATACAGACGATAAGGGATTTTCCACATCGCATTACGAAGTTGTCTTCGCTCGTAATTCTTGCGTCCATTCTTGCTTCTCTCACTGACGTTAGTGGACACGCAGTTTCAGAAATCCAAGCGTATGAAGTTGCCAATAGCGCCACACATATACTGAGCAAATAGTAAATAAAAAAAAAAACACCAAGCGACAACTGGGTGGCGCAAAGATTAATACGCTGCAGATAGTTTCGAAACCCGGTGGCTGTTCTGATTTATGCTTTCGTAATATCCCCACGATCATGTCGGGCACATACCACGACAACTGAGTACAGACACTGCAGAGTACGTGCTGCAGTCTCCCACTCAGCCAACACTTTCGTTGATCGCCAGCGAGGATGGGCTTATGATTAGTACACTGCTCCCCCAGCCGTTAATGACGGGTATTCGAAACCGAAGCCGCTGCTACTTCTTCACACAGCTCCTCGGTTGTCCAGTATCAGTTAAACTCAGCCGCTTAGAGATGCCCGACCAAAGAAAATAATATCGTTAGTAGTTCCGGTGATCGAACACAGGTAATTCGCATGACAGCTAGACTGCTCAGCGATGGAGGAGAACGTATTCTGTGATCGTCCCTGTTGTAACGTCACAGGAATTCCGTTTGCCGCTAGTACAAACAGTGACACTGAAGAACCTCATTATTATCGGATTAAAAATCGTGACCAAGTAAGGGAAGCAAAGCAGTCCCTTATTTCACCAGTGCAGTATGATGAAAGAACCTTGTTTTGTTTTTGAAAGACAATACTATACCGTTTACTGACTATTCGCTTTACCCCAGTCACAGCGATTGTAATTTCAATCAAATGTTCATTCTCAAATGGAAGATTCGTGCCTCCATAGGCCCACCTATCAAAAACTGTTAATTCTGTGGCACACATGACCATTTCATGCTATGTCAACATATTTTCATTTCTCAACAAGTATTGTATATAGAGAAACATACGTAATTCAAGTTGTACAAAGGAGAAAAAGTTCAGTGACATCTATTTCGAAGTCTTAGGGCGTTAAGCAAACATGCAACGAAGTTTTTATTCACGACTAATAGTTACGACAACGAACTGTTCAAACAATGAAGGTGTTCTGACTAACAGTTTTACATTCCACTGTTTCTGTAAGCTATGCAGATTGTACAGGTCAAATAATAATAATAATTATTATTCCACCTGGAAAACGTGAACTATTCATAGCTTAGTGTTACGACGTTTGGAGGTCATTAGCTCAGTCACAAAGTCCCGAAACATGTTATTCTGTAAGTTTGCACCTAGCGAAGTCAGGACTGTGGAAGCGACCACGAAGCGACCATGATGACGTGCATTGTAAAATTTATCACGTTAATACGAATAACATAGTACAGTTCTACTACAGTGCTTTGCTAGCTGAGATAATAACAACTTACATATACAGGGTGGCGCAGATGGATCGGGTGGTTTTAAAATACTTGTCAAACTGTCAATTGTAAAGGTATTGGATTGAAATAAAGTGCAAAACGTGTAGTTACAATGGAAGTTTATTAACAAAAAAATAGTAATGTTAGTTTTTAAAAATTACATCCATCAAATGCCCTCCTTCTCGAGCGACGCATTCTTGGAGTCGGTCCTTAACGTTCCGCATTGCCCGCTCAAGCACATCACCAGGAATTGATGTGATTTCGGTGTGAATTGCTGCCTTCAACTCCTGAATGGTCCGGGGTTTGTTCATGTAGACCCTTGCTTGTAAATAGCCCCATAAGAAAAAGTCACATACCGTGAGGTCCGGCGAGCGAGGGGGCCAATGGACATCTCCATTACGGGAAATCAAACGGCCAGGGAACAGAGCGCGTACAGCTTGCATTGATATCCTAGCGGTATGTGCAGTTGCCCCGTCTTGTTGGAACCACATATTGCCCATGTCGTAATTGTTCTCTTCAAGTTGTGGGAGAAGAAAATCTTCAATCATGTTCACATAACGCTGCGAATTAACAGTAACCGCCTGCTCCCTTTCATTTTCAAAAAAGTAAGGACCAATTATCCCTACCTTAGAAACCCCACACCAAACCGTCACTTTGTCACTATGGAGAGGCCGTTGGTGTAGATCTCTTGGGTTAGTGTCGGCCCAGTAACGGCAATTTTGCTTGTTTACGTATCCGTTAATGTGAAAGTGAGCCTCGTCAGACATCATGATAATCAGGTTTACATCTTCCAATAACTCCAACATCTGTTGGCTAAACTGAAGCCTTTGAAGATGGTCTGTTGGGAGAATCTTCTGTACCAACAGGATTTTATAGGGGTGGAATTTCAGTTCTTCGTTAAGAATCCTTTGAAGGCTCCGACGTGACATTCCAAGAGCTTGAGCACGACGTCTCGTTGATCGACGTGGGCTCGCAGTGACATCGCGTCTCACACGCTCCACGTTCTCAGGCGTTGTTATTGTTGGCGGTCTAGGCGTCCATTTTGGAAAAAAAAATGGTTCAAATGGCTCTGAGCACTATGGGACTTAACATCTATGGTCATCAGTCCCCTAGAACTTAGAACTACTTAAACCTAACTAACCTAAGGACAGCACACAACACCCAACCATCACGAGGCAGAGAAAATCCCTGACCCCGCCGGGAATCGAACCCGGGAACCCGGGCGTGGGAAGCGAGAACGCTACCGCACGACCACGAGATGCGGGCACATTCCATTTTGGAGCACATGAACCAGTAGTGCGGAAATTATGCACCCAACTCAATTTCGTATCTCGCTTAGGAACACTACCGCGAGGTGGGATGTTGAAACGCCGGCGAAAGGCACGCGTCACAGCAACAATTGACTCGTTATTGCGTATGAACTCTTCCACTGCGAAAACACGATGCTCAACGGACCACGTAGCCATCGCGACTGACTGCCAGCCTGCAACTGAAACTTCCCGTCCCCCCCCCCCCCCCCCCCCCACCACAGGACGAAGTCGCCGAACACCTGGCTCCCCCCCTCCAGACGTACAGTCCACTTCAAAACCACCCGATCCATCTGCGCCACCCTG
Source organism: Schistocerca nitens (assembly GCF_023898315.1). Lineage (NCBI taxonomy): Eukaryota > Metazoa > Arthropoda > Insecta > Orthoptera > Acrididae > Schistocerca > Schistocerca nitens. Next base: position 372,499,806 of record NC_064614.1, on the reverse strand, counting down.
TATAACATTTAAGTCATCACAATTTACAATAACAGTATTACACAAAAAAGTTCCTGTCAGTTTTCTAAAATAACATGTAAAATCGTTGTATCGCTAGTGGTAATTTATGTAACTTCAGACATTACCTGTAATTGAGCACAATGGAAAGGAAAAAATTAATTAGCGGTATACTTTTCATTATCAGCAGAGTTGTTAATTTCATTTTTCTGCGTGATATTTCGATAACCATTTTCTTCAGGTGCTGCGAACTGTGTTGTTATGCCGAATGTATTCGGTGCTTGGATCCATCCAGACTCTGACGTATCGTTGGTACTGTGACGCTATTTACAGCCATGTTCGACCCTCTGCTCCAGCTACTTCTTTTAATGCTCCATTTGTTGTTTATTTAGTTTTCAGATCCCACTCCGTAATTCCTTGATTTACACATTATCTAAGCATTTTCCAGAATGGAAGAGGTGGCCGACGTGACCTTGACAAATTGAGCGCCGGATAAGAAGCCTTGCTTAAATTGAAATCGTTGTCCCAGTTTATTAGGTATTTTGACATTTTTATTTCGGCAAGCGCTTTAATTGTTCTGTCCCAGAAAGTCGTATTTCAGTTTTACGTGAACATTTTTGCAAAAACTATTCAGTAACTGATATAAATTAGAGTTAACAGACTAATCAAATCAGAATAATTAATCACCTCTGATAAATGAGGTGTGTATCAGTACCACTGATTTTCAATGCTCTACTAAGCATATTATGGGGAGCTGCAAGCGCAGGGGCGCACAGCAGTTCACATTTGTCAGGCAGGGGAGCCTAAAACCTGAAGAATCCCCAGAAGGCACAATTCGCTGCCACTCAGTCAATCGACCTTTCTTTGAGGAACCGTTGTTGGACACCGGTCACTTAAGTTACAATACAGATATGATTTCCCTTAGTGTAGGGGAGGCCTGGCTGGGAGCTTTAGAGAACATAAAAGTAGAAAACAGGGATTTCTACGAAATGCACTGCCCACCACAGATAAGATAAAAAAGTGGAGTGAGAACTCATAGTTTAATCACCTTTGAGGGCGTGGAATGCCGCTGAACTCAGAGCCTACAAAAACCGAACGTTAACGCAATGTAAGAGCTGCCAGGACTGGCTAACATAAATAAATTAGAAGTTAGAGAGAGAGAGAGGAGAGAGAGAGAGAGAGAGAGAGAGAGACTCGACTGTGCTGGCGAGAAACGACCTCACTGATCACAGAGAGAGAGAGAGAGAGAGAGAGAGAGAGAGGAGGACACAGCTTTTCAGCGCCAAGTGTTAGGGAGCAAGTTGCTGGTTCTGCCTGAAATCATAGTCAGAGGGGATCCGCTTCTTTTAAAGCATCTTTTTACCGGTCGGCGCTAGGAATATGCGTAGTTAGCCAATCGAAATAACGTGGCGAAAATAAGAGTATTCCTTTCTGGAAGAAGACAGATGATAATCACTTTATCCCCGGGGCTCCCCACCTCCGCGGCTCCCCACTGCCAGCCTTCTTCCCCGCACATCGTCAGCTGAGCAGTCAGACGCCTCTAAGCAAAAGAGTTGGGGACTTAAAAAATTTTTCAGCTGAGTTGAACTTCGTCGCAGAGGTGACCTATGACTGATTTAACAGCCTTTTCAGTCTCCACCTGCAGTAACATGGTGCGATTAGCCACGACAGTTAGACGAGTCGTAAGGACAGTCAAATTCATTATTACTGAGTTTTAATAACTTCAAGTTCCATTCTGAAGACTTGCTTGTAGATTATATGATCAATCAATATGCTTTCAACTCCAGCCACAGGTGCAAACGTATAGCCTTCTCTAATACTAACATTTCAGCTATCACGGTGCAGCTTCTCGATTATAATCGTTTTGTACTGGTACGCGTTAGAATCGGGTTCCAGACCCTTTAACCAATCATGCCGAGGTATTTGTTTTGATCTGTCGATCTTAGTCAGATAATTTATCATGCACTTTCAATGTAACTGATTGTGAATTTTGTTGAATTTTGCACCTAATGACTTTCTTAGTCAGTATTTTTGAGGGCAACGATTATGTCAGAGTAGCAGGACCACTTTACTTACCGCTAGTCAAAACACAACGTATACACTAGCAATTTCATGATTATACTCAACGTGACAGTTGATCGGCTTGATTATTTTAGTCACGTTTGTCTCTGATGTACTTTCATTAAAAAGGGAAATGAAATTAATTTACCGAGAAATTCTAATAACTTACACACAAATCATAATCCTGAACTGTTTGTTTGACACTGAATGCATTCAGATTATAAATAGCTTCGACAGCAGATAACTTTTAACACATTTTCGCTGTTCGTAGTAGGCTTCGAGGATATTCTGGATGTTAATAAGTACGATGTTGAAAAGTCACTAGACTTTTTGAAAAAGGACAGAAGTTTATAGATCTGGCCTTTCTACGCCAGTCAAATTAATTCAAAGTGTTAAGGTGAGAGATAAGTGAAGTTTTTTCTCAGGATGGTTTGACTTGCACCAGTTAGTCTGAAACATCGTATTAACAGATATCGTAAGCTTTTTTAACGGAAGGAAGATTGGGATCGTGCAAGGTGGATTGAACAGGGATGGAGAAGAAAATTACCAACTGTCTTATTTAATGGACCATTCCGTCGTTAGCTTCAAGATATTCATGAGAACTATAGGATTCCTAAATCAGTAAGAGCGGACAGGGGTATTAGCGCTGGTCCCTCCTAATATAAAGGGCGATCAACAAGAATCCGTTTGAGGGCGCTGATGCAGCGTATATGCAACGTAGCGAGACTCCGATGCGGGTATATACGGTTGCGGAAATGTGAACTACGGGGACGTATTACCAAAGGCGTCCAAACAGGTCCAAAGTCCTGTTACCCTTTTCTCGGCTGCAGAAAGACAAATACCGGTAGACATACACCGGAAAATGACGAATGTGTATGGAGCAGCATGTCTGTCGAAAACCACCAAGAAGATCAAGAGCCAGCGATGTGCTGGAAAGATGATCTTCACCCTATTCTTTGATTGCCGGGGCCTATTGCTTATCGATTTCAAGGAACCTGGTGTCTCCATCACTGGGGAACGGTATTGCGCAAGGCTGGAAAAATTACGGCGTGCAATTAAGGTGAAACACCTCGCGAAAACTGCAACAAGGGGTGCCGTTTCATGATACGCGCACGTCCCCGTAGTGCCAAAACGCAGAAGTTACTTCAGCTCAAGCGGGAGGCACTCGAGCACGTGCCCTATCGCCCTGATCTCTCCCCCCACGGAGCCGGCCGAAGTGGCCGTGCGGTTAAAGGCGCTGCAGTCTGGAACCGCAAGACCGCTACGGTCGCAGGTTCGAATCCTGCCGCGGGCATGGATGTTTGTGATGTCCTTAGGTTAGTTCGGTTTAACTAGTTCTAAGTTCTAGGGGACTAATGACCTCAGGAGTTGAGTCCCATAGTGCTCAGAGCCATTTGAACCATCCCCCCACGGGATTATCACGCCTTCGGTCACTTAAAAAAAACCTTGAAGGGTCGAAGGTTCCTGTCGGACGAGAATGAGCAGCAGGCATTTGCGGACTTATTCACCCAGCAGGATAAGGTGTTTCACCAAACGGGTATCTTCAACCTGGTCCGTCGGTAGGATGATTGCCTCAGTGTTTGTGACGAAGCAGGCTGGGATATTTTTACTTCCCCTCTTGTTTTGCCATCTGCCTCCTTAAAGTCGTTTTTTCACTTTTAACTAATTACCATTAACATACCTCAATATAATCTGTATTTCCATTAAAGAGAAAGGCTGGCCCTAAGTTTTAACGAACATAACACCAGATCTAATTTTGTGCTTAGTTTTATGGATGTGATTGATTTTCTAATTTATTTCGACTATTCATAGTTAATACTTGCATTATAGAGTGAAATCAGTGATTGTTTCGTAACTTTTTCTATTGTTGGCGTATAAACAAATATGAATTCTATAAAAATTATAAACGTTTGGAAGACGAAACACTACCATTCTTTAAGTATTTATTTGACTCCATTCGAAAACATGTTGGCAAAGCCAGCCCTTAATTAATTCCAAAGTAATCAACGGCTTTGTTAAAAGTGTTGTTTGCGTAACTATATTTGTTAAGCTGATGATTTAAACAAATAATTCGGCTTAATTCATGTAGTAGGAGAAACTGTTAAAAAGACGGAATTTTTCAATGTATTCGGTTAATTTACTGCGTTAAGTTTTAATTGTAATTTCTGTAAATTTAACTTTTAACAATGTGTAGTTTTAGCACCTATTATTGTGAGGAAGTACAAGGGCCAGATCTTTGGTCCCGAGACAGTCAGTCCACGTTCGAGTTTCAGACGAGAAATCTGTGTTGGTTAGAACAACAACAATGCTTCAACTTAACTGTGAAATAAGTAACACAGTTAGGCCATGCGTTAAAACAATGACAGTGTCTGCTCCATACGTACCTTTCCGTTCTGTGAACTATGTGGTTATGTTTTTTACTGCTCGTAGATGTTCAGTAGTAAACTATTGTAGTAGTATATGGAGGTTTGCCTGCAAACTATTAAGGAAGCTTATGGAAAGTTTAAACAATAGTGCCCTGGTCATGTATAACTGTATTATTGGTGGGTTGTGAACAGTGAAAGTAAAGTACTGTGAAACGTAAATGTGCGCCTGTCGGCTACATCATTCAAAGTAGTCAGTGTTGTGCTTCTACAACCCTTTTTCAGCCAGTGTAGTAATGTAGTACGTCGACACCGAGGACAACAAACGAAGAAATAAAGAAGGCGAACCTGTCACATGTTTACGGAGATTTTGCCTGATTGGTATACCAATTCTGGATTGTACGGCCTTCGGATAGAAACTTTTTGATCTAAACAACTTCCTCAGCTCACTTGTTCCCTTGTTTTCTTGATGATTATATTATTAGGTACCAAGAGATGAAATTCCTTTTTACAAAGAAGCCTAAAGCTAAGCTCTGGTCGTCGGTCCCCACACATACATTTCTAGAGGTCAAGGTCGTGTAAATTTCCTACGACATGGCGGGATCTAGATGGGTACATCCGGTATGTGAGAGATAGAAAATCATTGTCATCAGGTAGGGACGAGAAAAGGGCTATCTTAACTACCAAGTACAGATTGGTACAGCTTAAACTTATTGCGTTTTAAAGGTTAGAGGTCACGGTATTTAATAAAATTTACTAAGCAGACCTGCTCGTAAAATTGTAATAGCCACCGAAAAGAAGTATGTAATAGAAGAACGTAGAAGATGTACCAGGACTTATTACAAGCATGGTTATTAGATGTAATAGAGACTGAGATAAGTCTAAAATACTTCCACTGTAATTAGTAGCTTGTGCTAAGCGAGAAAGCGCACCGGTTATGAACAGAGGTGGGTGGCTCAGTTACCTTCCACAGCGTCCTCATTCATGTACCTCTACATTCCGTGGAGTAATCCAGGCTAATATCGGGATGGTTTCTTTAACAAACACGACTTATTTTTTCTTGCAACTTTGTCGAAAGGAACTCCTGCTCCGCCTTTGATGTTTCAGATAATAATGGAACACCAGCCGTCTTCCTCTACTAGCACCAGCGAAAACAAATACCACTCTACAAAAGGAGGACAAGAATTACCTACAGTCACAGATAAGGAGCTGACGATACTGTTCACTAGTCAAACACTTAGAGTGTACAAAACTTTCAAGGCCGAGACAAATTGCTGTAGTATTCGATGCAGCATCTAAAAAAAGAAAAAGGAAAACGTTTCAAACGCTAACAGCCAATGCCCAGATATCAGAAGGAACAGAGCCCTCTTTGTGCCTTGTGTGTGTGTGTGTGTGTGTGTGTGTGTGTGTGTGTGTGTGTGTGTGTTTGTGTTTTTTAGAAGAGTGTGTTATCTAGACTAACATACCGCCTCCAACTTCTTCTGTCAACCATATATTCCACCGTTGCCTTAATTGAATATAGTGAAGTAGATATGTGGCAGACCTCTAGGTTATTTTACAGTAATATGAAATGACAATAAAAATATATCAGTAAATTCTAAAAAAAATCTGTGAACTTATCCATAATCATAGCTTACATTCCAGCAGATAATGTAGTGCTATTCTCTCGGTGTTGGCCTTTTCATGCTAATAGAAGCCAGCCTGCTCTCTGCTATTATAAAATGTAGCGGTAACGTAATGCGACCGTTCATGAACGTAAGCCTTGGAAAATACATTTAATCAATTTATTCCTTATTTTTAAGTATTAAAACGTAACAGAGGCAGGTTAGGATAAGATAGAAAAATATTTCCTCTGAAAAACGACTGCTTCTTTATATTGTGTACGTGACATTGTGGATGAGTGCTGGAATTTTAGTTGCTTTATTTGACTCACGCCTTGCGCTGAAGGACCTCTTTTTCGATGGAATCAACGGAACAATATCGATACATATTATAAATATATTTACGGTACGTATGAATGTATGTTCCACATCTCCTCCTAAATCACTCGACCAGTTTCAACCAAACTATTGCTGTGGGGGTGAGAACCACCCACCTGCCATATTTCAGGGGATATGACGTTATAAACAATGAGATACGTGAAAAAATGCTGCATCATGCACGAAGTCTTAATACCTTTATTCTTCGCTACTAAGACACTTCTACAGTCGAGTCAACTTACCGATGACCTCGCTGTTTGGTCCCCTCCTCCAAATCAACCTACCGACCAACCGACCAATCCCTGACACTGGGGCGCTTTTGACGGCTTTAACTTGCACAGAGCAAACGGCTGGAGGCCCAATCCAGCAGTCGTCCATAGGGCTATGAAGAGGCCTTGCTATAGAGATGTTTACAAAAACACGTTGCAGACACGCGAAACAGCTGCGCCCAGCGTAGAGAAACTGTTCGGGATACTGTACTTATACATTTGTAGATTATGCACATTTCTTTATATGATTTTAATAATTTCAAAGGTGTTTTCACATACATATGGAAATGTAAGTTTTACTGTATTACTCTACACAGTTCACTTTTTGTGTTTCGTATTTATTTCCTCCTGCTTCTATTAGAAAATTCGCAAAATGAATACCCGGGCACGCCGGTTTTGTCATCATGAGCCTTTTTTCATCAGTTGCTCTCTTCCACACTACTTCGTGCATTACGGTCTTTCGACATACCCATCAACTTTGGCCCTGCACGTTTTCTTATGTCATGCAGCTAGTTGCCATTAGATCGTCGTCTCGAGCCTAATCTTGGAATCCAGGAAAGAAAATCCTCAGCCCATCTACCATCAGTTCGCCTGGTTACATGTCCTGCCCACCTTCGTTTAATTTTAGGCCTTCCATACTAGTCAGTTCCACGATACATTTAGTCATTTGTCTTTCAGTCTTTCCTAGTATTTCCCAATCGGCGTGGCTCCTTCGCTCGTTGTTCAGCCCTCAGATTTTGAATGGCTTTTGCAGTAAAAGTAGCAGCTCACGGAAAAACTACGAACTATCTATCACAGGACATTTAAGAAATCTTACGACTTCGAAAAATCTTCATAAATAAACTCGCTTTCAGTGGGTACAGAGCCACATCGGCTTAAGAATCCGGGGACCAGCTTACCAAACGTGTGCAAAGACTCAAAAAATGGCTCTGAGCACTATGGAACTTAACTTCTGAGGTTATCAGTCCCCAAGAACGTAGAAATACTTAAACCTAACTAACCTAGGGACATCTCATCCATGCCCGAGGCAGGATTCGAACCTGCGGCAGTCGCGCGGTTCCGGACTGTAGTGCCTAGAACCACCGTTTTTTTTTTTTTTTTTTTTCGTTGGATCTGCTCGGGGCGGACGTCGTAAGACATTCGTTTAAGTTCGTTGTTTGCCTCGGGCATGGATGTGTGTGATGTCCTTAGGTTAGTTAGGTTTAAGTAGTTCTAATTTCTAGGGGACTGATGATCTTAGAAGTTAAGTCCCATAGTGCTCAGAGCCATTTGAACCAAAGTTCGTTGTAGATCGATTAACTCATTTTTTTTTTTATTACAGAGGGCAGCTAACCCTCTGACCGAACACGCTGAGCTACCGCGCCGGCTAACCGCTCGGCCTCTCCGGCCGGCCTGAGCAAAGACTCGCATTGTGATTACTGTCGTCCGCTTGCAGTTATTACGAAAGAAGAATGGTCGTCGATATATAATGAGGATGCTAACTTTATAGGAACGTGGGGCTGGGCTATCCAGCTACACATTCTGCACCTCATACCCCATGGTTTCTTAGTTCAGGTCTTAAGCGGAAGGAAATAATCTCCATTAATAGATTAAAAATTGTCTACCTGGTTACCAACAACACGAAACTCCTGTTGCAGTTAATGAAAGTGCATCTAAAGATGACATCATGCATTTTACATCGCAGTGTATCAGAAATAAAAAAAAAGAAAAGGATAAAACTCTACGAAGAACTCAAAACTGTTGATGACTCTTCAAACCGCTCAGTTGAAGTTCTTTGAATTATCAAACCATAAACTGATCAGCCCAAATGTTGTGGTAACATACTTAACCTTTTTTCTCCATCTTTGGAACGCAATACAGCAACTAATCTGCGTGGTATGAATTCGACAAGTCGTTGATAGGTTTCGGGAGTTTCTTGCACAGATATTTACGCACAGGTCATGTATTCCCTACAAATACTGGGCCGGTTGTTTGTGAGCGCGGAGCATGCGGCTAAAAGAATCCCGGATGCGTTCCATTGAGCTCCGATCAAGTAAAATCTGGTGGCCAAAACAACAACTTGAGTCCACTAAAGTGCTCATCAAACCACTGTATCAAGATTCTGGCCGTGTGACACGGCCAGTTATCCTGTTGGAAGATACAGTCAGCGTCGGAGAAGACATTATGCACGAAAAGGTAGAAGGTGGCCCTCAGTAATATTCACGTAGACCACATCTGCCATGGTGGCTTCGATTACTCTCACAGGTCCCATGGAGCCCCAGGTGCATGTCCTGCACACCACAATACTGCACCCACCAGCAGCGTCCGTGGCGCGGTGCATGTTTCGGGCAGCTGTTCGACTGCATGACGGCGCATGCAGACTCGAACACCGATCTGGTGTAACAAGATTCGTGATTCATTCGATCAGGGGATACGTTTCGACTGATCCACGGTTCAGGCTCTATGATCCAATACTGTGTGCAATCATTAGTCTCTGTGTCTTTGGGTAAACATGGGAGAGGTGTCATCTACTACTTTGCCCCACGTTGAACAACGTGCACTGAATGATGTGCTCCGAAACATTTGTGCCTGCGCAAGCTTTGTAGTCTTGTCGCCTCATCTCCCAAGGATCGCCGCCTGTTCTGGTTTACAGAACGAGTAAGCCTTCGTTCTGGACGTTCTATGATGAGGCGTGAACATCCAACACCTTATCGCCTACTCGTGGTTTCGCCGTCCTGTAACCAATTTCCATAGATGCTTATAACAGTACTCACGAACAGTTACAGCTTCGCTGTTTATGAGATTCTCGTTCCCTGCTATGGTGCCACGACAGTATGTCTTTTGTCAAAGTCGCCTGTGTCAGTGAATTCCCCATTTGCGAGGCGTATCGTGCTAGAATGATTCTTCATTCGTTTCTGTTGCGCTTTTATACACTGGTGTGCGAGACTTAGGACGACAATAGCCGGCCGCTGTGATATAGCGGTTCTAGGCGCTCAGTTCGGAACCGCGCGACTACTACGGTCGCAGGTTCGAATCCTGCCTCGGGCATGGATGTGTGTGATGTCCTTAGGTTAGTTAGGTTTAAGTAGTTCTAAGTTCTAGGGGACTGATGACCACGGATGTTACGTCCCATGGTGCTCAGAGCCATTTGACGACAAAAAATTTCACATGATGTATCACTACCAAGTAACATAGCTCGATGAAACTCTGAGCATACATAAAAAGAACTGCGACATTATAGTACAGAAGGTAATTGAAAGGAAAACGCAATGGGACGAACGAAAATGAGACGTTTATTCCAATACAATAATTACACTGACGTCACCGCGATTCATGATGGCCCAAGGACATTACAAACTGTGGAACATGGTTCCTAATAGGATGCGTGATTAATACGGACGGCAATGCATGCTCGCAACGTGCTTCCATGCTGCCCACAAGGTTGTGGAAGATTTCTTGTGTCAGTGCGTTCCATTCCTCCACCAGCGCCGTTGCCAACTGTTGGATGGTCGTTGGTACATGTGGACGTGCTCCAATATCTCTCCTCAACGCATCCCATACGTGCTCGATGGGATTTAAGTTGGGGGAACGGGTAAGCCAGTGCATTCGCCGAATACTCTCTTGTTCCAGAAGCTGCTGTTCAATGCGGTCGCGCATTATCATCCATAAACATGTAGCCAGGGCCGGTTCCACCCCAGAGAAGATGCACGTAGGGAAGGATTACAGTGCCGTAATAACGTTGACTAGTGAGTGTAACTTCTTCAAAGATCTGAATGTCTGTGAGCCCATGCATCATTATGCCTCCTCACATATTAGCATCTAGACCACCAAAACAATCATGTTCGACAGTGCTGGATGTACCCTCGAAAGGCAAGAGGTGAAAGCAGGTAATGCACCCAGGAACATTGTCGAACATGATCGTTTTGGTGGTCCAGGTGTTATGTTGTTGGGGGCGAGGGGGGGGGGGGGAGGAGGGATAATACTGCACAAATGTACTGACCACGGAACATTTGAACACATTACACTCACCAGTCAAATTTTTGCGACACTGTACTCCTTCCCCATTCCTTCAAAGCTGCATTCGGTCCATCCTTATGGACTGACAATGCGCGACCGCATCAAACTGTACAGGTGGAGGAGCTCTTAGAACTAGAGGATATTCGGCGAATGGACTGGCCTGTCCGATCCCTCGACTTAAAACCCATCGATCACGTGTGGGATGCGTTGGGCAGACATATTGCAGTGCGTCCACATGCACCATCGACCGTCCAGCAGTCGTGAACCACGCTCCTGAAATATTGGAACGCACTACCACAAAAACTCCTCCTCAACTTTGTGGGCAATATGAGAGTACGTTGCAGAGCATGCTCTGCCGTCCGTGGTATCCACACACCTTGTTAAGTACCATGTCCAGTCGTTTGTAATGTCCATGGGGACCATCATAAACCGCGGTGTCTTCATTGTAATTTCTGTCTTTGAATAAAAGTACCATTGCGTAATTCTTTCAGTTACCTTGTGTACTACACAGTAGCAGTTCTTCCTCCGTATGGTCCAAGTTTCACCGAGCTATGTTACTTGGCAGCGACACATCATGTGCAAGTTACTTTCGTCCTTAAGTTTTGTACACCAGTGTACATTTCTTATCGTGTCAAGTGTCTGAAACGTCACCAGGTGGCATCCCATCTCGTGGTGGACTGTGGTCATAACGCTTTGGCTCATGAGTATGTACAAATTCATTAGACGTTGTGAAAGAGGTATTTAATGATACATTTACATTAGGTTTGAATTTATCACGTAATTGGCTCCTTTCGTGAGAAAGTTTAACTTTGAATGACACGATGTTCAGTGTCTTCATATTCTTCAAAACAAAGTGTTCAAATATTACTTTTAAGAATTTCACTACGTTCGTTTCCTTTGTATAAAGTAGCCACAACTTTTATTTCACCTCCTGTTTCTGAATCTTGTATTTAATTGTATGGAACATTGCACGAGGCACTTTGAAATAAAGTAAATATAACGACATCAGTTCTCACAAAAATTCCTGGTGATGTCTTCCGATGCACGGTAATCATTAGCTAGGAGAAGGAATAATGATACTTCGAAGCACGCTTCAGTACATGCATTTTATTGCTGTAAAATGTCAATGATGATGATAAACAAGTCGTCGTCTGATTTGACAAGAAATAGACAGCTGTAGACTGTCTTCTGCAGAACGCAGAATTTCCTACAGTTCGGTAAGTGGGCTACATTAAAAATCTGATTTTCAGTGTAAAATTCGTAGCATGACGAAGTGATTTTTTTAAAATTCCGTTTGATACTGGTGATTAATTATGCGATTGTAATGGTTGAATCAGTAACACATGTGCTATGTTACACTATGTACATTTTCAGCTCATTTCCATTGTGAGTTTGTCGTTGGATAGCCACCCAAAAATGAACTAAATTATACTTACAAACTAAGTTATGTGATATAATATGACGTAGAGAAAATCTCATATGCTCCAAGAGCACAACATTATCGCTGACAAGATACAGCTCTCTGTACATCGTTAATGGTAGGAAATGTGGGCTACTGACAGAATATAATTAAGTGTTGATGTCGTCTGAATGCTGACCTGATGACGAGCTAAGCTACTGCTCGAAACGTGTTGTGACTTATTAAATAAAGTACAGCAGTTTTCCAACTCTGCTTTACTAGAAATGGTTTTATTGGAGGATATAGGCTGCCTTTCTCTAACCTACGAAGAGACTTACCAGCCAGTAACAGAAGTAACTACAATTTTACGAGGAATCAGAACCAAGAAGCAACTCGACATTTTTCATACAGGCAGAACTGTGCTAGAGGTAAAGGTCATGTCAAAGACCAAGAAAAATCATATGCCCAACCAGGGTTCGAATACCGAACCTCTGAATTCATTTATCCGCTAACCAATTTGGCGTTAAAACACACATTAAATATGAATAGAAATGTATGGCGTAGTTGGTATCCAACATTAGATTTCAAAAAATTAAAAAAAAAGCTGTAAACTGTTACTGCCGGTAATGCTTGCGCACTGTTCTTTCTTTACGTGAACAGGCTTCTCCCTCCGTAGGACTGGACAACGTTTATGAAAGGGAAAGCGTCGCAGTGAATGTTACTTAATGACGTTTTCCACATGATGCAGATATCTAAACTAAAGGACTATCCAAAGAAAAAGTACAAATATCCACTTAGATCCATACAAGATTTCAAAGTGATGCAGAGATTGGCAACTTGCTGTAAACGTACAAAAATGAAAAATTTGTGCACTTCACAGTACGCAAAAAGTAATATCACTACAATATCGCTGAGTCACGTTTGGAATCAGTCAACTCATACAAATATTTATTTGTTTATTTATCCACAGGTTCCGTGGGACCAAGCAAGGCAGAGCTACTTTGTTATGGAACGAGTCGGTACATAGCTTACAGAATGCTAATTACAAAATTTATAGGCGGAAGAATTAAAGAAGTAAAAAATACGATAAAATTGTGAGAGTGTTTCAGAATAAGTAACACATTACAGAGAAAAACTTCTCAACTACTCCGAAGTGCATATCGTTTCTCAATCTAGTGTTCACTGAAAGAGTTTTGCAGTTTTTTTCTGACAAATTTCATGATGGAATGTGTATATACAGGGATGGTAGGGTATGGATGTGAAGTGGGATGATCACGTGGGCTCAGTCATTAACAGAATACTGGAAAAATGTATACTAAACCACTTGCGTATCCCATCCTAGAGTGGTGCTCGGGTGTGTGGGACTCGTATCAAGCAAGGCCAATAGCGAATATTGAACTATTTAAAACTAGGGCAGCACGAATGGTCAAACGGTTGTTTGACTCACGTGAAAAAGGCACAGAAGTTCCGGAAAACCTGAATTGGCATGCCTGAAGAAGCACAAATCTATCCCGAGACAACCTACTTCGAAAGTTTCATTAACCAGCATTAAGTGAAGAATCTAGAAATACATTTCAACCCATTGCTATCACTCCCGTAGCGACCGCAAGGACAAGGTCAGACCAATTACAGCGCGAGTACTCTCATATAAGCGGTGATTCTTCACACGTTCCATCACGATTAGATGGGAAGAAACCGCTGTTTGCGCGAAATAAATTGACAATCATTGTGGTGACTGATGGGAGGGGCCGTAAATGCAGAAAGCCATTAAGGGTGACTTCTCTCAGCTGCTGCGCCGGGTGTCAACTTGGTTTCCGCGAGTAGCACAATGCTTAGTGCCCTCTGCTGTGCACACCGTTGTGGTTTGCACACTGTGTATGTAGATGTGGAACGCTCCACGGAGTAGTTGAGTAGTCGCATGCAAGTTTTGAAGCGCAGCGCGGCAAGGTGAGCTTTGCTTACCTGCCAGCAGAGAGCAGTCGCGCACCCCACGTCCTCAGCTCGGCGCAGTCACAGCCGAACTGAAGAAACCGTGCTGCGCGTCCCATCCACACACACACACACACACACACACACACACGTCACGTGGTGCCCACTGCTTGACGTGACGCGCCTTCTGAGGAGCGCGGCGTCACTAACCTCATGCTTCCAGAACAACGCACTCGGAAGCTCATTTGACACATCGACGTTTTCGTCTGTATATCAGACTAACTACCAAACACTTAACTATCAATGACAATGACTGGTCAGGTTACGTTCTGCACGGGACAACAATAAATCACGCCAAGGAGACATCACATCACCTCTGGCCTTGATGCAGTTCGGACAGGAAGGGAGTCGACAAGTTTCTTCATGTATACCATACGCAGGTGAGACCACTCGTTGATATTGCGGGCATGTTGATTGCTACGTTTCATCCGCTGATCCAAATATTCAGAGAGGTTTTCTATGGGCATAAGTTCGTGTGATTTAACAAACTAGTCAACGTGCGATAGGATACCTTGACTATTCGTACAAACAGGAACGCATACATGCAGCCTTGTGAACATAGATGTTCAATTCCTGTAAGACAGACGTGTCTAGAGAAGGTATGTTCAATAGGCGACTAGGATAGCACGAGGGCCTGAACAGTGAGCGCTCGCTTTAAAATGTGGCTGCCAGACGCCATTATTCACCGCAGGGGAAGTGTTAACTGTCTTCAGAGGAATGACAATATGTTACATCGATCGTAGTTTTAAACTCACCAGTATGTACTTAATGATGTAATGCTTAAAGTGGAAAGTTCCTCCTCTAAATCGATGAAAAGTAGCATTATGGCTGGGTTAGGACTTTCTCTTTAAAGGTCAGACATCACAGTATCAATTTATAATACGTCAGTGCAGGATGCTTAGCTACAGTTAGAACTAACAGACTCGCAATGTGACATGCAGCTGAGTGATGAGTATCGTAATAAAATAAGACTCGCAGACGAAAATTTTCTTCAAAATAAACTTTCACAAATTTGCAACTATCCTTGAACTGTGCAGTGTCAGTGGCTATCATGGATCAAGTGGTGCGGTTGCAGACATAATTTTACGCATTAGATTGTCCGAGTATGCAGTACAAACTGCCGCCGCGTGCAAGATAGTGTTTAACGTGATAGCAAATGTTACAAGAATACTATCTGAGTACCCAGCATTATCTGAGTATGTATTTATTCCAATTCTATTAGTCCATCTATTTCCTACTGCGTGTCTCTATCCATCTGCTCCTCCCTGTGTCCATCTGCTCTTTCTCCCTCTGTTCGTCTCCTCCCGTCCCCTATATCTCCTCCTTTTATTTCTCCTCGCCCTCTCTTTGTCCCTCTCCCCCACCAACCCCCTCTCTGCTCATCTCACCCTTCCCGCAGGCCCCTGTGGCCGTGCGGTTCTAGGCGCTACAGTCTGTAACCGAGCGACCCCTACGGTCGCAGGTTCGAATCCTGCCTCGGGCATGGATGTGTGTGATGTCCTTAGGTTAGTTAGGTTTAATTAGTTCGAATTTCTAGGCGACTGATGACCTCAGAAGTTAAATCGCATAGTGCTCAGAGCTATTTGAACCATTTTTTTTCACCCTTCCCACTCTCTCTGTGTATCTCGTCCTGCCCACTCTCTCTCTCTCTCTGTGTCCATCTCCTTCACCCCTCTCTTCTGTCCATCGCCTCTTCCTTTCTCTGTACATTTCCCTCCCGCCTTCTCTCGGTTTATCTCTTCTTCCCTCATATCTGTGTCCATGCCCTCGTTCTCCTTCTCTGTCTATCCATCTCCTTCTCTCTCCTCTCTGCACGTTTTCACCCCCACAGTACTTCCTTCCAAATAGTAAGTAACATGTGTACAAAGTTTGCATGAAATCTATCCAGGGGTTAAGGAGCTGCCCACTTACGCAAAACTCACATATATTTCACATGTGTTTAACATATTTCAAACGTATTTGTACACATGTTTTAATCGGAATCTCGCCGCGCGGTTTGAGGCGCCTTGCCACGGTTCGCGCGGCTCCCCCCGTCGGAGGTTAGATTCCTCCCTCGGACAAGGATGTGTATGTTGTCCTTAGCGCAAGTTAGTTTAAGTTCGAATAAGTAGTGTGTAAGCCTAGGGACCGACGGTCTCAGCAGGAACTTAACACAAATTTTTTATTGGAATCTCAAGCAAATTTCGCCCTGCAGTTTCGTTTTCACGCAGCTCAGAGTTTACGACGCTGTATCTCCTGAACTATGCATCAGTCCAATATACCACAAAGTACCACAAAGAACGATCTTCCACTCTGTCTAGCCCCATTTTTATTCAACTTGTACACCAGTGACGTAGTCACCACTCATTCTGTACAGTTTAGCTACGTCAGTGACAGCGATTGCAACTCAAAGCAATCCCTTTCGAAGAAGGTGAACAGACACTTACTACTGAACTAGAAAAGGTCGACCAGCGTTATCAAAAAGAGGAGACTTTGCCGGAATCCTAATAAAATAGAAGTCAGCTCATTCCACTTGACCAATACAACGGCGTACAGAGAACAGAAGGTATTCTTCCGCAACAAAACATTAAGACATAGTCGACATCTCAGATGTTTGGGTGTGATTTTCGACAGCTTTCTGACACTGCTAACACTAACAGGACACAAGCTAAAATCTAGAAATAACATATTAAAGAAAGTGGCTGGTACTAGCTGGGGATCTAATGCAAACACCTTGAGAACTACAGCACAAGCATTTCTATAGCGTGTCGCCGAAAACTCTTCTCCTCTTTGGAGTAGAGCCAGCGGCCTTCCCGCAGTGGTAACAGCGGTTCCCGTCAGATTACAGACGTTAAGCGCTGTCGGGCTTGGCTAACACTTGGATGGGTCACCGTCCGGATCTTCCGAGCGCTGTTGGCAAGCGGGATGCACTCGGCCCTTGTGAGGCCAACTGAGGACCTACTTGACTGAGAAGTAGCGACACCGGTCACGAAAACCGACAACGGCTAGGAGAGCTGTGTGCTGGTCACATGCCCCTCCGTATCTGTATCTGGTGACGCCTAAGGGCTGAGGATGACATGGCGGCCGGTCAGCACCGTTGGGTCTCCAAGGCCTGTTCGGACGGTGTTTTTCTTTTTGTCTGGGATAGAAATAGACATGCCAGCAAAATGGATATTCATCTAAATGATGCGACGAGGATCGTGTCAATAACTGTTACATCCACACCAACACCATGGCTGTCTGTACTGGCCAATATTGCCCCTCCAAGTCTCCGACGACAACAATTAGTAACACATGAATGAATGAAACTCAATAGACCAACAGACTTACCTATTCGTGATACACTGAACAACTTATCAAACACTCGATTAAAATCTAGAGACCTAATCTGGGTGAACACTGCCCACTACGCCGCAGAAAGTTATAGTCTAAGAGATGAACGAAGAAACGGTGGACGTCCTCCATCGTCATCAGAAGTTGGGCGACATAGATCCGACCATCCAGCCCCGGGTGTGAGTCAACCAAGAAACATATGGAGCTTCCTCAATCGTATCAGAATTGGCCATGCTGTGACCAAAACAACGCTACACAAGGTGGGAATTACTGATCACGACCAGTGTGGCTGCGGAACATCGGGACGAAAGACCTTCCAGACGCAACACCTACAGCAGTTAACTGGTTTGAGTCTTAGGATATCCAGCTATGGTGAAAAATGGATCTTTCAACTTCTTTTATCTACTGCCGCTCCTCCAGCTTTATTTACTGTCTATACATACGTACATATAAATGTACCTGCTTGTTCTAATTTATATAATTTTACCTTATATCAACTTAATTGTATGTACCTTTAAAATATAATTCTGTAAGCCACACGATAAATAAATAAACGAGTCCAATATTCAACAAAGTTAGTGAAGGTGTCCGTCACAAGACGGTGTTAAGTGGTGAAACTTCCATACCATTCCAAACTGATGTCCATCGTCAACATCAGTACGAGGTGTGACACCCAAAAGTGTGAATACACTGTCGTACACGTCGTGGGATAGAAGCAGTTAGCCACCGAATCTCATATTGAGAAATTTGCTACCGTATATGAAACATATTCTGTGTCAGTTTATGATGTTTGCTGACTGAAGACTAGAATGCAAGTACAAGGTTTTCCAAAAGTACCTCCGTGGCTTCAAAAGGCGACTACACATGTCAGTCGACAGAGTACCTCCCCAAGTTTACAACTCACATTACAGTTTCTCAGTATGGGCAGCACTTGTGACGTGATAAATGTCATTATGTCCATTTAGTTCACTGAAGTCGTGGACATGAATTGTTCAGGGGGATGTAACAGCAACCGGCTTTGTAAATCTGTTAATAGGGTTGTCTGTCTGTTGGCGCGTACAAATTCGATGCGACAGTACGACCAGATGATTTGTCTACATGTCACGCCTGTCCCCTAGTACAACTATGGCACAGCGTTTACAACGAATCGAAATTTGTAGAGATGCGCTATTGTTCTATCCACTGGTATGTGTCATTTGTCTATACATCTTCAAGTATTTGCACAATCGTCTTCTGGAATCCCAGAGGTGCTCACGAATAACCCTGTTTACGTCTTCCAATGGTGTTCCAAACATGCTCTATGGATAACAAAAGTCAGAGAACCAAGCAGCCCAGTCAAGAATGTTTACAGTCCTGAACGCGTCTATAGTATGAGCTGCTGTATGGTCTCATGCATTATCTTGCTGGAACATGCCATTTGATAGCCTGGTGATGGAAGATATGACAACAGTGTTTCCCATCTTGACACATACTGGCTAGTATTCTGCCTTCCGTCAACCATTACCGGATCAGTCCAGTCGCTATATCGACAGCTCCTCACACTACTACGGCAATAACTGGAGTCTAAAATCGCAGCTTCCTGTGACCTTTAATCAGTTCGTCTATGGTGTCCACCCGACCGCCACAAACAGAAGACAGACTTATCTCTGAACACCACAGAATGCTCCTCAAATCCCAGTTGACTGGCTCTGTAGCAAACAACTCATTGTTGTCTGAGGAATGATGCCAGCGGTAGATGGCGGACGGCAACTCGAGATCTCGACCAAGCTTCCAGTTCCCGACGGTTTGTGTTAATACTCTGCCTGTAACATATCCTCAGATTTCAGCTACTGTTATCAGTCTATTCTTTAGAGCCAGTCGAACAACACTACGATCTTCTAGTGGTCTAGTCATTCCGTAACGATTCGCGCGTGCTCTTTTTGTCACTCTGTCGTCCTGAGACCATTTCGTCACCACTCATTCTGCACTCATTGCCCTCCAGCCAACGGTCCGTGCGGTATGTCAGTTTGACCCTTCTATGACCCCTCATGCCAATGCTTCGTTCTATATCAAAATTCATTCGATTACGTTAAGATGGCCATGCATGTCCTCTCAGCGTGCTAAGTTGTGATCTCTATATGAAACGTTCCAGTTACGTTAGACACTCCGATAGCATCAGGTATTCTTACCATTCTTCATCTGTAGGCACGGCTCTTTTTTTAAATGTAAATACTGGGAATAAGCTCCCTCAAGGATGAAATTTTATTCGATACCACAGGCGTGATAAAACTGAAGTATAAATTTGTTCATGTTCGGCCAAATGTTCATGGTGTAACCCTTTCTGTTTCCGCCAGTGTAGTATGGATTGTAACGAAACACAGTAACAACTTACTCCATTTTCAGAAAGGTACTTGTATCTGCTTGCGATAAATACTTGAATAATGAAAATTGAGACCGGCACTGTATTGTAATTCAGACATCATTTATTCAAAACGTGCTACCAGTTTCGACGCGAAAAAGCGTCATCTTCAGGCTCCTGTACATGGAAACATAAGTAGCATGGTAGTAAAGTATAATGAAAGTACTGACAACAAAAATCACAGTTTTGTGACTAGAACGGGGGTAAATCACATCATAAAATTATATAATAAAAATATAATATCGGTACTCATACCACACAAACTTCAGCATCTAATTTATATTGCTTAACTGTTTTTTAATATGTACTCCAATGACGTAATATACCCGAGGGGAGCCCACACGTACAACGAACCACATCAGCAAAGCAACCGAAATCGTGTATATCCCTAACCGGAACAACTACGAATACGGGACGTACCAATAGCAAAACGAAATAACCTAATAACATTGAACCAAACGGCTGGAGTAATCAAATGCAACAAAATCCTAATGAACAAATGTTCATTGGATAATGTAAGCCGGCCACTGTGGCCGAGAAGTTCTAGGCGCTTCAGTCTGGAACCGCGCGACCGCTACGGTCGCAGGTTCGAATCCTGCCTCGGGCAGGTTAGTTAGGTTTAAGTAATTCTAAGTTCTAGAGGACTGATGACCTCAGATGTTAAGTCCCATAGTGCTCAGAGCCATTTGAACCATTTTTTGATAATGTAAACCCAATAATATCACATGCACTCTAATGATCTCCAGTACATAAACAATGTAAATCATGAATTTGCGTTATCGAATGAACGTTTATTCATTTTATTTTTGTTGCATTTGTTTACGCTAACCGTTTGGTTTTATTTTATTACGTTGTTTCGTTTTGTTATTGGTACATCCAGTATTTGTAGGTATTCTGGTTGTGGACTCCCGTCGGTAAATTACGTCATATAGTTTAGACAAGAAGAGAATAGAAGCTTTCGAAATGCGATGTTACAGAAGAATGCTGAAGATTAGATGGGTAGATCGCATAACTAATGAGAAGGTATTGAATAGAATTGGAGAGAAGAGAAATTTGTGGCACAACTATACTAGAAATAGGGATCGGTTGGTAGGGCATATTCTGAGGCATCAAGGGACCACCAATTTGGTATTGGAAGGCAGCGTGGAGGGTAAAAATCGTAGAGGGGCGCCAAGAGATGAATACACTACACAGATTCAGAAGGATGTAGGTTGCAATAGGTACTGGGAGATGAAGAACCTTGCACAGGATAGAGTAGCATGGAGAGCTGCGTTCTGTGATGTGATTTACGTTGTCAGTACTCTCATTGTACTTCACTATGATGCTAAGTATGTTTCGATCCACAGCGACTTGAAGACAGAGCTTTTTTGCGTCGAAACTCGTAGCATGTTTTGAATAAACGACGTTTAAATTACAATATGGGCGCCGTTTTCAATTTTCATTATTAAAGTACTTCATATTCGACTGCTGTCCCACTGACCTCCATGAATTACAAGAGACTGCTTGCAATTAGTCTAGAATAGTGACAGAAACGGTTTCGCCTAATTTTTGGAGTAATATTTCCTCTTCCGCTTGTTACCAATGTGCCTGAAAAACAGATATTTCGTGTTTTGATCGCGTCAGTGTTGTATAGGGCTTTTAACTCTGGCTGCAGTTTTGTGCTGTTGATGGAATGGGTAAGCCTCGGTTGCTGCCAGGGGCTTCCCACCGCCCTGTGTCCGCCTCCCTCTCTATTTCCATCACACCCTCCACCAGCCGCACAACACGTCGACTTCTCGCCACAGAGCAGTTAGTTGGTATCGCAGCAAGGCTCGTGTTTCTGGGGGTACACAGTTCGACGTTTGTTAGGGAACAACAGCATTTATCGCTGCGTCGCTTCTACTGTCGATGTATAGTCTGTTTTCTGTTCGTGCTTAAGAGGTTTTGGCTCAAGGAAATGTGAGAAGCGGAGAAAGAACGACAGATATACATGTCTTGATGGGTCGAGAAAGGGAGGTTATTTGACTGTTTGTCGGCCACTACTGACAAGCCACGTATGTGGTCGCCTCATACCAATCAGCTGTGGTACGAATAATACACGAAGTAACAAGGACTCGCGTAAGAGGATTATAGACACGTTGCTGTTTAAACACGTTCGTTACGTTATTTTTTTCTAAACTGACTCACACAACGCAATAGCACTTCACAATGCTTCGAAAGTGGTTTTTCCGTTATAAACAATAAATGTACTGATCAGTGATACAGCAGCAACGTAGAACTGATTAACTGATTGAAATCAATTTTGATTACAGTTGCAAATAGTTTTTTTTTTTAAATTTGTACAGAAAGATAAAAAATTGCAGAGCTATGCAGCTTCTATAATTAATTTCTTGAACGAGGGAAGACTAAAAAAAAAAAAAAAACGGGAAATCCGTCATATCGTCATAACCTCTTCATTTCTTAATATTTTTACACCAAATTTTGATCACGCTCGAAGTATTCTCCACTGACCACAACGCAGTTCTTCAAACGATCCTTCCATTGTTCAAAACAGTTTTTAAATTCACTTATCGCGATGTTCTTTATGCCTTCCCGCGATTTTTGTTTCACGTCCTCCACAGTGGCCTTTTGAGTCTAGGGAACAAAAAGAAATCACAGGGGACTAGATCCGGTGAGTAGGGGGGCGGGGGGGGGGGGTGGACAATCGGTGTCAAGTCGTTTTTGGTCAAAAACTGCTTTACGGAGAGCGCAGTGTGGGCCGGCGTGTTGTCATGATGAAAGAACCAGTCGTCTGTGCGCTAAAGATCTGCCCTTTCCTTCCGGATACTCTCCCTCAATCTTTTCAAAACCTCCAAGTAAAATTCCTGGTTGACAGTTTGACCTGGGGGAATGAACTCCGCGCGCACAGCACCTCTTCAATCGAAGAAACAAATGAGCATTGTCTTGAAGTTTGACTTCACTTGGCGAGCTTTTTTGGGACGAGGAGAGCCACTCGTCTTCCACTGACTTCATTGCTGCTTTGTTTCGGGGTCGTATCCATAGCACCATGATTCATCACCAGTAATCACCTTGGAAAAAAATCAGGGTCCTTTTTGAGCTGATTTTGAAGCTCAAAACGTACCTGATGTCGACGCTTCGTTTGCTCGTCTGTGATTTGGCTCCAACCCTTCTCAAGTGCAAATCTTCTGATGAAATCCTCTGAACTGAATTCCATGATATTCAAGACATCGCACAGAGTTGATCAATGGTTCGGCGACGGTCTTCACGAACGAGGACATTGATTTTGACGACGTTTTTGTCACTTCTTGACGTTGAGGGGTTGGTCTTCAGTTGACATTTCTCCATTTTTAAAACCTGAAAACCACTGATAGGCTCTGTTTTTACTTCCTCTACAGGAAAAAAAATTTCCAACCGCGCGTTGCTCTCGAGAATCTGCCATCACGTTTTCACCGAAATGGAAAAGTTGCTTTACTAAAAAAAACTCTCACGGGCGAACCGATGCACTCTCAGCGACACAACTCCGCACACTGACTCAGGTGGCGTGACCGTGACAAACACGTGGTCGAATAATGGTTCCCCCACTCTCCCTCCCCGTTGCAGCCCAATTACTGTTACTTTCGGGTCCCCCATCGTAAGGTACATGTAATATATATATATGTGCAAATTTGTTCAATGTTATTTTGATTATACCTGTGTGTTATATAGAATGAACAAATAAATTATTTTGTTTAAATTAGATTAGATTCATTTTTCAGTCCGCAGACTTAAAAATGAGGGGATCCTTGTACGTATGGGACATGCCAAGAAACGTATTTAGAACACTTGCGTGTAATAGTCATTTCTAAATTTACATTGCAAATGAGTGTTATTACACGTTTTTGTACTTTCTCTCGGTTTGTGGAGTTACCCCAAAATATGATACCATGTGACGTAATAGAGTAAAGGTAAGCAAAATAGGCTTTTTTTAAAATATTTACGCGTATAACTCCACTGTCACCCATCCTAAGAAAATGAGACGTAGGTGAGCAACTGAAATTTGTTGCGCTCAAATCTCCCTTGAACTTCCCTTAAAAGTATGGCCAAATGTTGGTCATCTCCCTTACAACCATGATCAAATGTTGGTCGCCATTGGAGAATCTTGAGTAGTTATGAACCTGTAAGAGCAGTTAACCGATTTGAAATGGGCCAGATTGTTACCTGCGTAGTGAGTGCGATAGGAGTGGCAAAAAAATGTGATGTCATCACTGGAGAAACTGCTGTTGGAACCGTAGCACATGCCTTCAGCTCTGTGTGGCTTTCGCGAAATTCCCGGTAGGATTCCAGCAGGCTGCACGATTAGCAGAAGTTGAAATACACGTCGTTACTGCATAAAACGTTTCAGATTTGCTAGTGTCTAACTAGACGTGTTTCTACCAGAGTCATTATAAATTGGGCATTTGGCAGCCAGGGTTAACGTACTGGGTTCGGCAGATAAATAATTCTTTCGAAAATCACGTACTTTCGATGATAGTAAGTGTATTCGTGTCCCTTTTTGTCAGTTGTGAATGTGATACGAGGGCGTTCACACTGATTTACACTTTATTATTTTCCAATCAGTCATGGTGCGCCATACGACTCATCATTACAGTTGCAAGTAGTAGCACTTCGGACTAACTGTGGGTGGCAGGAAATCACTAGAAGTGTAATCCCTGCATAGTACACCCCACTTTTCCCAAATACTGTCATTACGGGGCGGACAACATGGGGAGTGATCATCAACCACAGCGTTGGGCAGCGTGGTTTCTGAGGAAGGAGGCTGCAAACACTGCAGTTATTCATACGCAATTGTGGGATTGTGTGGGGAGTGGGCACGTCACCTAAAAGTGCCCAGGTAATGACAGGATGTGGGAAAATGGCCTGCAACCTACGGTTAGACCAAAGTACATTCTTGCAACTAAGATGAAGATTCAAATGGCGCACCATAATTGATGGGAAAGAATAAAATGTAAATCAATATGGAACACTCGTGATGCGCTGTGGAATTACTTTCGGACGATTTTGAACAGGAATCTGTTCTCTTCTTCCACAATTTACAACATCAGCTATGAAGGGTCCTGTATCAGAGTACGAGGATAAGCTAAGGCCAGAAATGTGTATGAGTAACCAGCTGCGGACTCTGGTGCAGAAGGTTACAAAGATAACACCGGGTGACATAATCTGTGTTGTCACAACACAGAAGCTTCTCAGGCAGAATTTCTTCGACTATACTGTGACTACGAGCTGAAAATTAACCTGCGACTAAGTTAGAGTAAGGAGTAAACATAAGCATCTTCTTACGGAACACCACATTTATTTGACTTGAAAAATCCCTCAGAAACTTCGAAGTGACTATCAGTAACACAAATTTCAGTTTTACGCATCCTTTAGGAACCAAACACTTATGGAACCAATGAAGAGACCGATCAGTATCATTTCTCTGTCGTAGATTTGGGATTAAAAAAATGTTGAAAGTGCGGAATTACATATTTTCTCGTATACACGTCAACCTAAACTGTTTTCAATTTCTGTTTTTATGAATCTGCAATTTGACTGATTCCTGCTCAACATTGGATAATTCGGTAAATGCGTTTCATTATACGGATAATTCGGTAAATGCGTTTCTTTATACATATGCGCTCATCAACATACTTTAACATTTTCTCGATAGCCTTAAAATATGGGTAATTAAACAAAACTGTTCGCAATTATTATTGAGAGAAAGTTATTAGCTACAGTGAAAATTTTATATGATAAATAACTGAAAACAATAGTAATATGAAGAAAACAAACATAAACTTATGTTTGGCAGACACCACATTTTATTAGTTAAGATTATAGATGTCACACTAACGACAGAAGGAAAATTCTACTAACATACCAATTTAAAAAAAAATAGATTGTACAGTTCAAGAGGTCAGTCATAAATGTAGATGGTTATTAAAAGCAATGACATTCCAAGGGTAATGCCATCGGAACTGTATAAAGCCCTATGAGGTATGGAAAAAAGAAAAACTTCGGGAGAGTGTTTCAATTTAAATTCTTTAAGTTGGAGGAACAATATACAAATGGAATTTCTAATTTTTATTATAGAATGTTCCTGAAAGGAGACACTTTTCTAACATATGCAGAATGTATTACTACATTTTACAAGAAAGGAGACAGACACAAAAAATAACTATAAATCATTCAGACTCCCGTCCGTAATGTACACAGTGGAATTATCACTAGCTAAACGCAAGAGGTATTAGATTTTAATCAGAGAAAGCAACAGACTGTCTTTAGAAAAGGATACAGCAGTAATAAGAAGGAAACCAAACATCAACTTATGTTGGTTAGACACCACACTTGATTAGTTAAGATGATATATGGGAAAGTTACTAACGACAGAAGAAAAATTCTACAAACATTCCATTTAAAACTCGAGAACGAATATATCGGACGGAGTATGATTTAGCACTTTGTCTCAGATTCATGGATGTTAAAAAAACTTTTGACTTGGTTTTAATTAAATCTTTGTTGACAGTCTATGAGAAACGGAGCAAATCGTAAGAGGAGTCAGAGAAGGAGATTCCATATCAGTGCATCTGTTGTAAACAAGCGTAGACGAAGTTTTCGTTCCTCTCAACTGGGAAAACGAATGAATGAAACACATGCGTATTATCTTCGGTTTTGTGATGACAGCGTACTGTTCATCTCTAGTACAGGTAAGCTTGAACAATGAATGGATGAGGCAAACTGAACGAGGCATGTAAATCAATTATAAAAAAGACAGGGGTAAAGCAGAAGCAGAGGCTGCTGAAGCATTGTAATGTCATTGTCTACGGAAGAAGGCGCGGGTCTATTACGAGCTCTGAGGTTCCACAATCGCCGCTAGAGGGATACGGATGCAAACCTAAATGACTACAGAGAGAGCACGCACCCTCGTCGACCGTCCACTGCACTCACAAGGGAACATTCCGCAGTCTCAATAATCTACATTAAACTTGGTGGATGGGTAGAGGGAGAAAATAATCAATACGTATTTTTGTGCCTATTTCATTTTTAAGAGATAAAACATACCCCTAAACATAATTTTGAGTATTAGGTTTGAAGGGAATGTCTTCAAAACAATGATATATTAAAATGTTTCTCATTTTAAAGTTTATATGTAATTAACGCTCTTGAAAACCGTATAATCGAATTTCGTAATAATCTGAAATTTTGCAAACTATTATCATTAATTAATTTTGAAAAATGAAAACTTATTTTGCAACATTGACACGCGGGACTGTCAGTCGTGCTGAAAACCGTGAAATAACGGGTCCAAAACAAGAGCAAAGTGTACGAAGAGCACTGCATGTCCATTGCAAGGGTCAAGGCGAGGCACAAGCGGTTTATGGAAGGACGGATATCGTTGTCCGATGACGCACGGTCTGGAACGCCAACCTGCGTTATGGCTGCCACGTCCCGCAGGTGGATGCCCTCGTTGTTTGAGACAGGCGAGTTACGATAGCAACCATTGCCGCAGTGGTCATATTCAGCGTCCGAAGCGTCCACGCCATCATTAACGACAGACTGAAATTTTGTAAAGCGTACAGTCAATGAGTACCTCAGAGTCTTCAACCGCCACAGAAAGCATGTCGAATAGGCCACTCTGTTGAACGTCTGCGGCGCCCTGCCAAGAAAGGGGAAAGTTCCTACCATGAGTGATCGCTGGAGACGAGACATGGTGCCGGCACTTCAAATTCGAGACAAAATGACAAAGTCTCCAGTGAAAATATTTAGCGTCGCCTCCACTCAAAAAATCCAAGGCCGTCCATACAAGTGTGGAAAAGATTATACAGATCCTTTTCTTTGACGAAAAGGGCCCACTTCTTATCGACTTTCTGCAACATGAGACAACCTTGAACGTGATACTCACATATGCAAAGCGATCAAATCGAAACAACTAGGACAACTCGCCCGCTGGCTCATTCTGCGCCTCGACAACACAAGGCCCCAAACAGCAAACGTAGTCAAGGACCTCTTGCAAACATTCAAACGGAAAGTCCTCAGCCATACTCCATACTTTGCAAACAGTCCTGTCTCCCCACGAATATGCAATTTTTGAAGCGGGAAAGAATGAGAGGCAAATGATTCGCCTCGGACGAGGACGCTGAACAGTACTTTCGGAACTGCTTCACAACGCAACCCCAGCTATATTACGAGACCGCCATTCACCGTCTTGCGTCGCAGTGCGACAAATGCCTCAGCAGTTCTGGGCAGTAGTTTTGAAACAGTGGTACAAGTTTCTGTTTACAGGCCTCCGGCTCTTTTTTTTATGCATCCTTCATGATGAAAAAAGTTTTTAAATTCTGATGGTTGCTCAGCGATCAACGGACAGATGTATGTTAAGAATTACATCTACCCATGCACTCCGGAAGCTACCTTACACTGTGTCGCGGAGAGTACTTCAGGTACGACTAATCCCCCCTTCCATGTTCCATTCGCAAATGGCGCGTTGGAAGAATGATTGTCGATTAGCCGCTGTATTAGCTCAAATTGAATCGTTGTGATCTTTACGCGAAACATCTGTAGCATCTGCCACTGGAGTGTGTTGAGCATGTTCGTATCGCTCTCCCGCTCTACCGCCTCTGTTTGCTCTCTAATTCCGCTCGATAAGAGTTCCAGACTGATGAACAGAACTCAAGAATCGTTGAAACAAGTGTTTTGTAAGTCACTTCTTTCGTGGATGAATCACATTTCCTTAACATTCTCCTAATGAATCTCAACATGGCACCTATTTTTCCTACAATTTGTTTTATGTGGTCATTCCATTTTATGTCACTAACCTCCAGGATACCCGAGAGAGCTAACGCACTGCTTTCTGGACTCGGGTAGGTACACCGGCCCCGGATCGAATCCACCCGGCGGACTAACGACGAGGGCCGGTGTCCCGGACAGCCTGGATGTGGTTTTTAGGCGGTTTTCCACAACCCATTAGGTGAATACCGGGCTGGTCATCACGTTCCGCCTCAGTTACACGGCTCACAGACATTTGAAACATGTTCGCACTTTTCCATGGATTACACTAGGCACAGACAATTGGGGTACACATATTCCGCCCTGAGGGGGGGGGGGGTTATAGGGTGGTGACAGGAAGGGCATCTGGCCACCTGGCCACCCCTTAAAATTAACACGCCAAATCCGGTTAACCATAACAGCAGACCCCGCAAGTCGGGATTAATGCTTGGAAAGAGAGATTCCATTTTATGTCGCTGCAGATGGTCACTCTTAGCGCATTTTTCGGTAGTTTCTGTTTCCAATGTAGCCTCTATTGTAATCTGGAAGTAGTGGATCTCTTCCGCTACTTATGAGCAGTCCATTTGATTTGTTTATGTCCAACGTCACCTGACAGTCACTGCTCCAGTCATCTATCTACCGGAAATCTTCCTGCATTTCACTATAGTCTTCTCGTTTTACAACCTTCCTGTAGACAACAGTATCGTCCGCGAATAGCCTCATGGAGTTTCCAAAGTTATCCATTAGAGCGTTATAAATGCTAGGGGTCCTACAGCACTTCCTTGCGGTAATCCAAGAATAAGCTTTACGTTTGTCTATTTTGTTCAGTTCATCTGGTCCGATACATGGTAAGCCTGTATTTTGTTCACTAAACGATTATGCGCAATTGAATGAACGTTTTCCAGAATTCAGGGAACATGGCGTCAATATGAGCGCCTTTGACTACGTTGCTCTGGATATCATGGACGAACAGAAAAAAATAGAGTTTCGCAAGATCTCTGTCGGTAAAATCCATGTTGACTTTTATAGACGAGATTTTCGTTCTTCAAGAACGTCATAATGCGTAAGCATAAAGCCGCACGGGGTAGCCGTGCGGTCTGAGGTGTCTTATCACGGCTTGCGCGGCTACCCCCTGTCGGAGGTTCGAGTCCCCCTCGGGCATGGTTGTGTGTGTCGTCCTTAGCGTAAGTTAGGTTAAGTTAGATTAAGTAGTGCGTAAGCCTAGGTACCGATGATCTCAGCAGTTTGGTCCCATAGTCCTTACCACAAATTTCGTAAGCATAAAACGCGTTCCAATATTTCTACAACAGATTGTCAGCGATATCCATACGTATTATAAAAGTTTGGGTAAGTGTGAGTAGGACTCGTGCACGGAGGGTTCTGTGCAAACTTAATTATGTATACAGACGGTTCATCCATTGCGGGAATAGAGAATTCCGACGATTTTGGCTTGTTGTAGTCACAGATACTGGAAAGATACCAAAATATGTGACATAAATGGCCGTATCTTTTGATTGTTTTTACGTAGAAGCATTAGTGTTTTACATCGCAAAGAGACGATAGACTTTAGCATGGGGTATAAATTTCAGCTTGATATATCTACTCTTCCTGAGAAACGAGAGCTTAACAGAAGGACAAACAGATAGTCTGATAACAAATGAAATCGAATTTTTTTTCGTATGATATAATTACAAATTAACAATTTTGAGATTTTTCCCCCTTACTTGCACTGTGAATCCTAGCTTACCGCCAAGTTTCATGAGTCTAGATCAACGGGAAGCACCCTATAGGTTTTGACGAGTGAGCTTGTGAGTATCAAAATACGTGACATAAATTTTCGTATCTTGTGATTCCATAGACTTAGAAGCTTAATGTTTTTACACCGCGAAGATACCACGGACATATGGTATGTGACATAAATTTCAACTTGATACTTCTACCAGTTTCTCAGAAAAATAGGGGGTTGGTAAAAGACGAACAGGCAGACCGATAAAAAAAGACGATTTTTTTCTTTTGATATAATTACAAATTAACAGTTTTCGGTTTCTTCCCTTTGCTTTTATTGTGAAACCTTGCTCGTTGCCAAATTTTGTGATTCTAGGTCAAAGAGGAGGACCCTATAGGTCTTGATGAATGAATTTGTAAGAATCAAAATATGTGACATAAATGCCCGTATCTTTTGACTGCATTGACTTACAAGCTTAATTTTTTGACATCATCCTCAGGGAAACATAGACCTTAGTATGAGACATAAATTGCAACTTTGTGTGTCTACCCGTTCCTGAGAAAAAGGATTCTTAATAGCCAGACAGACAGATAGACTGACGACAAAGTAATCCTATAAGGTTCCGTTTTCATCGAGTGAAGTACGGAAACATAAAACTGAACGTACGTATATATGTATGTATGTTCCACATCTCCTCCTAAACCATTGGACCGATGTCCACCAAAATTGGTACTCATATCACTTAACGTCTGGAAACCATCGCTGTAAATATAAGGAACACCTGTCTATCAAAGGGGTGCAGGTGAAAAAGTAGTGCAGCCCACGAGGCGCGAATATCCATATTTTAGTCTTTCAGTATTTGAGAACGAAAGGACATAAAGACTTACAACAAACTTTACACATAATTTCAAACCTCTACCAAACTTTTCCTCGCTTTCGATCCCTACAAAATAGTGAAAAGGAAAAAGTTTATCGCTTACTGCATTTTCGCTGTTCACGCAGTACAACTGCTGTATCAAGCATAACGTTTAAATGTATTACTTATTTACTAGTAACTGTATTCCAGACACGTTTTGCAAATAGTATTCACATATACCACAGAGTGTACCAGCAAAATTATTTCAATTGTACAACACATAGTTCATGAGATATGACGTCATAAACATTGAGCTGAGCTAAAATAAAAATGCAAGGCGAAATTAGCTAGACATTAAGCTGAAATATATGTACAAATACTTGTGAAATATGTTAAATACGAGGGTCACTTCAAAAGAAATGCACACTATTTTTGTAAAAATACAGTTTTCATTCTGCATGTGTGAAAGTTTTACAGTGTGTAGATACGTGTAGATACATCCTTACCGCATGTTTTCAAACTTAGTTCAACCTGTTCCCGTGAGTGGCGCTGTCACAGCATGTCTTAAAGATGGCTGCTACACTTGACGTTCGTCAGAAGCAACGTGCTTTCATAGAATTCCTGTGCTGTGAAAACGAGACAGTGGCAAACATCCACAAGAGGTTGAAAAAGGTGTGCGGAATGCTGCTGTCGATCGCAGTACAGTTAGTCGGTGGGCAAGCAGGTTACGCGATGAAAGCGGGCACGGCAATATTGAGGATTGTCCTCGCAGCGGCAGGCCTCGTACTGCACACACTCCAGACAATGTGCAGAGAGTTAAAGAACTGGTGACTGCTGACAGACGCATCACAGTGAACGAATTGTCATGCTACGTTGGGATAGGGGAAGGAAGTATTTGCAGAATACTGAAGGAGTTGGCGTTAAAAAAGGTTCGTGCTAGGTGGGTTCCCAGGATGTTGACAGTGGCTCACAAAGAAAGCAGAAAAACGGTATGCAGTGAACTTCTGGAACAGTACGAGAGTGGTGGAGATGAATTTCTTGGAAGAATTGTGACAGGTGGTGAACCATGGCTCCATCATTTTTCACCAGAGACGAAGAGGCAATCAATGGAGTGGCATCATGCAAATTCACCCAAGAAAATTCAAAACCACACCTTCTGCTGGAAAAGTTATGGCTATGGTGTTTTTCGATTCCAAAGGACTCTTGCTTGTGGACATCATGCCAAGTGGAAGCACCATAAATTATGATGCATATGTGATGACACTGAAGAAATTTCAAGCTCGACTGAGTCATGTTCGACCACATCAGTAAAAGCAGGATGTTTCACTGTTGCACGACAATGCACAGCCACATGTCAGTCAAAAAGCCATGGAAGCGATCACAAAACTAGGATGGACAATACTGAAACACCCGCCTTACAGTCTTGACCTGGCTCAATGTGACTATCATCTCTTTGGGAAACTGAAAGACTCTCTTCGTGGAACAAGGTTTGAAGTCGATGACTCCCTTGTGCACGCTGCCAAACAGTGGCTCCAACAGGTTGGTCCAGAATTTTACCGTGCGGGTATACAGGCGCTGGTTCCAAGATGGCGTAAGGCAGTTGAGAGGGATGGAAATTATGTGGAGAAATGAAAATATTGTTCCTAAAGGATTTATCTACACATTGTAAAACTTTCAAACATGTGGAATAAAAGATGGATTTAAAAAAAGTAGTGTGTTACAGAGAGTGGAAGAGATAGGCAGAGGCTGGGGGGAGGGGAGGGTAGGAGATGCTAAATATATTTGACATGTGTGTGTGTAGTCAATGCCAAGAGTAAAAATCTCATCCTAAACCCTTGGAACGATTTCAACCATATTCGGTACACAATTAGGTACACTCTCGTAAGAAATACTGTAGGGGTAAGAACCATCGTCCTCCTGTTGTGGCGAGTGTGATAACTTGGAAAGAGAAGTTGGGAGGAGGAAATGAACAGACAATGAGGGGGAAGGAGGAGACAGTTACAGATAGGGGGAGGACGAGATGGACGCTGAGAGGGGGAAATGGACAGAGAGATGGGAGAGGAGGAAATGGACAGAGAAAGGAAAGAGGAGGAGATGGACAGAGACAGGGGGAGGAAGAGATAGGCAAAGGCTGGGGTGGGGGAGGGGGCAGTAGATGAACAGAAAGAAGGAAGAGGAGGAGATGGAGAGAGAAAGAAAGACGAGGAAATGAACAGGGAGAGGGGGAAAGAGTAGACAGACTAATGGACTGGAATAAATACATACCCGGGCAACGCTGGGTACTCAGCTAGTAGGCCTATAAATGTGCACGTCTGTACGACGCCCTTTCTTAAAAACGGGAGTGACATGCGCTCTTTTACAACTACTAGGTACCCTTCGTTGCTCCAGTGTTCTACGATAAATTGCTGCTAGAAAGAGGTCAATTTCCTTAGCATAATATCTATAGATCCACACTAATATTTCATTCAATCTAGTTGCCTTTCTTCTTTTGAGCAGCTTTGACTGATTTTCTATTCCCCTATCGCTTACCTCAAAATCTGCTGTTCAGCATTCGTGCGATGATTAGAAGGAGCGGTTGTACGGTCTTCCCCGGTGAAACAATTTCGGAAGACCGAATTAAATCTGTCTCATCGCCTGTTTCCGTACCAGTATGGTCACTGTGCGATTGAATAGATTTCGATCTGCATACAGATTTTACATTAGGTTCAGACCTTCTTAGGTTGTTTAATCATATCGCTTGGCAAAATTTTATTTTGAAGTTCACTGAATTCTTCACACATAGTTTTTCTCATGTTGATTTTGGCTTTGACATCGCTTTAAATCGGGGATGGAAGTCTCTTTGCTTTCGCAGCAATCTCTTAACAACGCTACTGAATCACGGTGGTCCTATTCCATGCCCCACAATCTTTCTCGGCACATTCTTGTCTAAGGCAGATTGTACAATGTTTTTAAGTTTTACCTATTTGTGTTCCACATCGTCATCCGCAGAGCTGAATATTTGATATTGACTACTTAGCTACTCTGCAATTTGTCTCCTGTCACTCTTGCGAACCAAAAATATTTTCATACCTTTTTAGCATTCATTTTTTTCACTCGTACTCACCGATAGTGTCACAGTCTTATGATCACCAATTCTCTTCTCGACGTTAACTGATTCGAAATGTTCGGATCTGTCACTAACAGGTCTAAAGCGTTGCCGTCAAGTGCCGATTACAGAATTAATGGGAAAGAGGAAAATGAGTAAGTGGATCAAAAAACAAACTACAGCTGAGTACATACTTAGTGGCTGTAATAGTAATGAAATGAAGGTAAGCAGGTCATGTACACAAGAGAATGGATAGTAAATGAAAAAATGAAATTCTTTATAGGATTTCTAGCGATAAGAATGGGCCGAGACGAGAACCT
The DNA here is from genome assembly GCF_023898315.1 of Schistocerca nitens. Taxonomy (NCBI): domain Eukaryota; kingdom Metazoa; phylum Arthropoda; class Insecta; order Orthoptera; family Acrididae; genus Schistocerca; species Schistocerca nitens. The sequence continues at coordinate 372,465,299 of NC_064614.1, read as the reverse complement.
AAACTTAGCTGGCTAGATGGCATTAGCAAACAGGGTACCCATTGCTGAAGACTATAACGTATGGAGAAATCTCGAAAAGGCCTTTATCTTGCTGTGGATGTCAAACGAAAGATGATGACATCTACATCTAAATGGTTACTCTGCAATTCACACTTAAGTGCCTGGCAGAGGGTTCCTCTAACCATTTTCATACTACTTCTCTACTATTCCACTCTCGAATGGCGCGTGGGAAAAAGGAACAACTAAATCTTTCCGTTCGAGCTCTGATTTCTCTTATTTTATTATGATGATCATTTCTCCCTACGTAGGAGGGTGTTAACAAAATATTTTCGCATTCGGAAGAGAAAGTTGGTGATTGAAATTTCGTAAATAGATCTCGCCACAAAGAAAACCGCCTTTGTTTCAGTGATTGCCACCCCAACTCGCGTATCACATCAGCGACACTCTCATCTCTGTTGCGCGATAACACGAAACGAGCTGCCCTTCTTTGCAGATAGTAATATGTCAGAGTACGAGATTAAACTGTAGCTACATACGCCTATTGTATTCTTAGAGTCTTGCTTCCATATTTTGAAAGTGAAACAGAAATTAGCTTGTACAGTAACAGTTTGAAACTCCAGTATAGATTCTCTTACGTACGACAGCCCTATCTTCGGCCAATGTCAACCCGCAGGGTGATCAGAAACTCTGTGAAAAGCTTGTAAGTGTGTTGCACGGTAGGCTGTTCTGAAAAATAGCTGTTAAGAAAGAAATTCGAAACATTTTTTGCGCTGTATCAGGACTGATTAGGATTGAAGTTACCCAATCAGCCAGCAGCGCGAGCAAATTGAAGCGGTCTGCCAGCGACGGTGTCGCCAAAACTGTGCTTCGTTTGGTTTCCTAAAAGCGAACAAGAGAGCGAAACGAAAATTGAACATGGGACCCGAGTAAGGATCGAACCAGAGCCAAAAGATGAGCAGTCTACGCTATGAGAACAACTGGCAGTAACTGTATCTGGCGGGCCACATGAATTTGTTCGCGCAACGACCTGCTTGGCTAACTTCAATGCCAATTGACTCCTAAAGGGGACAACGTATCGAATTTCTTTCTTAACAACTATATCTCCACGCAACATACCCTGCAATACTGTTACAAGCTTTACAGACTGTTTCTGACCACCCTGTATATTGCTAATTGGCTACTGCGATGCACGGTGCACGGCGCACAGTACACGGTCAGGATTCCAGTCCCAGGTTGACTATCCAACAGTTTCCGGGGGCCACAAAAATTTCTTTTCCAATATTTGATATAATCTACATCTACATCTACATGATTACTCTGCAATTCACATTTAAGTGCTTGGCAGAGGGTTCATCGAACTACAATCATACTATCTCCCTACCATTCCACACCCGAACAGCGCGCGGGAAAAACGAACATCTAAATCTTTCTGTTCGAGCTCTGATTTATCTTATTTTATTTTGATGATCATTCCTACCTATGTAGGTTGGGCTCAACAAAATAAGAAAAGTTGACAGCTTACTACATTTTTGCAGTCCAAGCAGTAAAACTTGAGCTTCGTGCATGACGTTTTAATTTATTATTTCTTTTCTACTGACTCCAATCGCAACACATTTTGCAGACAATATCCACGTAGAGTAATTAATGTACCTGCGAAATTATATCATTGTACAACACATAGCTCAGGAGATATGATATCATAAACATCGAGATGAGTGAAAAGCTAGCTTTTGCTTCAAAAGGAGCACAAATTACCCAGACTACACTCATTCAGTGTTTGATAATGAGAGCGCTCAGCGACTTCCAACAAACTTTAAACATAATATCGAACTTCTTCTAAAATTTTTTATCGTTTACATTCTTAATGTCAAACATTTAACACATCAGCTCATTTGTGAAGTGATCAGACATTTGAAGCTGTTTTATACACGAGAGTTCGAGTCTGTACAGAACTGGGTTTGGTTAGCGAGGGGGGGGGGGGGGAGGGGTTACTGGTTAATCTAAAACAGAATACAGAAACAGTTTAAGATATCACATAATGATGATTCATCATGGAGCTACAACAGAATCTGGAATTCGGAATGCCAAGTTTGATTTCAAGAGAATCGCTAAAAAGAAAACTGAGAAGCTGCCTATCATCCTGACAGCTTGTAATTATTTACAGTGATCTTGAGTATAATGATGCTACCACCAGCGTCAGAGGCAAAGGATTTGGCAAATATTATATTTGAAATTGCAGCAAGGTGCAAAGAAAAATGCTTTGAACCACTTATGTTTAAGGTAAGTCATTTAGTATAATTAATTATTTTTGAGACTATAATTGTCAAGTCTTTATCACCCTGCAACTTATTAAAGTGTTATCAGCAGCTAATCATTGCTGTCGACACGCTAACTTACTTCACTTAAAGAAGCTTGGAAGAATTGTCAGTAGCAATAATGAAAGACCCTTTCCGGAATGACAGTTTACGGCAGAGGGTTTCGAATCCGTTTCCCCTCGTGTCGGAGGCTGAATTTTAGACCTACACAATGACCTTAAGAAACGAATCGCTCTTGAGAAAAAGACGGAAATAGTCCATAGTCTATATAAATTACAATAAAATAAAACTTCAAAACTGTTGATTGTGAGAAGTACATTTTGCAGCATCTGTAGACACAAAAAACTGCTAAACTACTTTTCTCTAGAGTCAGCAAGAGAGGCGACTACCTAAATATTACAGCCTCGTCGTACACGGTGTGACAATTGCTTTCTTAATAACAGTTTCTGTGGAAATAGCATATCTCATTAAGTGTAATACTCGATTACAAATAATGTGCTGAAGGTCTGTCTATAAAGGGTGACGAAAAATTCGTGCACTCGGATTTCGCAGCGCACATACTGGAAATATAAAAATGTCTCTCATGAAATTCGGGCAGTAAATGGACGTTAAAGAACGCCAGTCAGGCAACATTGTAATCACGTGTATGGGTAACTACCTCTTGTAAGGGTATACTACTGCTGTGCAGTTGATGCTGTGGATAGCGTTGTGGGTTAGCATGCAGGAGATTCGATTCTGGGTTGGGGCATATTTGGCTTTATTTGCTAAACGTAGTCTGCGTGGTACGGTATCTGGCGTCTTAATCGTCATACAGCGATTACAATGGGTCTTCTACAAAACATTTGCAGTTACGTACTACGAGCACAGAAATGGAAAGACAATCGTTTGTATTAAAGAAATCTTTTGCATGTCGTGGACGCGAATTGTTTCGCATCACTGCATCTACTAGATTCTAAACCTGTTTCTGTGTACCGTCCCCCAATAGGCTAGTCCCATCGATTAATATCAACTATTATTCTCGCTACGTTGAGGGTCAATTAGGGCCTTACATCACCAATAGGGCTAGCAACTTGCTTTGCAAATAATTTCGATGGGACCATTGAGGGAGGATACACAGAAAACTGGTTTGGAATTTGATGGATACAGTGGTGCGAAACAATTCGCAAAAGGCTTCTTTAAAAACTGATCAATGAAAACGATTGTACTTCCATTTCTGTGTTCACAGTACGTAATCGCAAATGTTTTGTATAAGACCACTGTAATCGCTGTATGACGATTCAGACATCATATACCGTAACACGCAGACTACTTTTAGCAAATAAAAACAAATATGCCTCAACCCAGAATCGAACCCTCCACATCGTGCATGCCAATCCAAAACGCTATCCTTTGAGTACTTACCGTACACGTGATTATAGTGTTGCCAGACCGCCGTTCTTTAACGTCCATTCACTACCCGAATATACGCAGGACGAAATTTTGTGAGAGAAATTTTTGTATTGCCAGTATGTGAGGAATTGAGGTAGGAAGTCCGAGTCCGCGAAATTTTCTTCATCATCCATACATTAGAAACCAGGCGGACAGCACATTAAAAATGATGCTAACATATAATTAGAGCTAAGCAGATAACATGAAACCATGAAAAGCAGCTGTGCAACAATCTTCAACAAACAGCATTATCTTCAGAATGAAAAAAGTGAAACCACGCATGATGCCGGGACTGTGGCGAAATATGTGTGTGTGAGATGAAATAAACTTGTGTTTGCCTGTGACGCTCGTGCGCATGGCTGACGCAGAGGAGTTTGTCATTCGCATCGACGCGATTCCCATGATGTTGTAATTGACCATTAATGCTTAGCAGTTTTTCACTATCTGTCAGTCTCATTTTTAGACGTTTATATTCCCATTTGTCTGCAGCATTTTTATGTTTTCTCATTTCGTCAGTTAAGTTCACTAGCTCCTGAGTTATCCCTGAACTTCTGCTGCTGTGGGGAATTATGTGTGTATGAGATGAAATAAACTTACGTTTGCCTGTGACGCACGTGCGCGTGGCTGACGCAGAGGAGTCTGTCATTCGCATCGACGCGATTCCCATGATGTAATTGGCCATTAATGCTTAGCAGTTTTGCAGTATCTGTCAGTCTCATTTTTCGACTTTTATATTCCCATTCGTCTGCAGCATTTTTATATTTTCTCATTTCGTCTGTTGCCTTCGATATTTCATCTCTCAAACCCACCCATTCGCCTTCTACTGTATTCTTTTCCCCTGTTTCGATCAATCGTTACCTAAATCTCCCCTTGTCGACAACCTCTAGGTCCTTCAATTTATCCAGGTCTCATGGCCTTCCTGAGTTTTTGCAATTTATTCAGTTTTGATCTGCATTTAATAACGAATAAATTATGGTCAGAGTCCACATCTGCTCTTGGAAATGGTTTATAGTTTAAAACCTGGTTTCGAAGTTTCTGTCTTACTATTATGAAATCAATCTGAAACCTTCCCGTTTTAGCGCATCTTCTGACAGGAGGATACTTCTTTCCCTCCTTTCCATAATGCACGTTCTCCGGTTATTTTTTCTTCTCTGCTTTTTCCTACAGTCAAATTCCAGTCACCCATCAAAATTAAAATTGCGTCTCCCTCAACCATCGGAATAATATCCTCTATCTAATCGCACCATCTTTCAATCCTTCAGCATCTGCGGAGACAATTGGCATATAAACTTGTACTACGGTGGTGGGTGTTGGCTTCGTGTCTATCTTCACTACGACAATGTGTTCACTAAGCTGTTCATTGTAATTTACGCGCATTCCTGTTTTCTTATTCATTATTAGGGCTACTCTTGCTATGTGCCTATTTGGCTTTGTGTTGATGACTCTGTAGTGACCTGACCAAATGTTCTGTTCTCCTTGCCAACACTGCATTGGGGCTTAATTAAAAAGATTAATATTAATGAATAAATGCAATAATTTTACTAGCTGTGTGACCGGTTACGAAGTCTCGTAACCGGTTGGCCCTGACTATTATTAGCACGCAATCTGAATGCATAAAATAAAAATAAAGAATGACAAGGAATTTCCATTAACACAATTGATTAATTAATCCCCTGCAACCATAAAAGCTACGAAACAACAAAGCACAAGTGTAACTGTTCTGCGTGTGGTAGTGTGACTCAACGTACATGTATCTGGCTCAGTTCTTTCTCAATACGACAAAATATTTTAAACACCATTTACAATGAACTAATTGCTAAACCAGAAATACTATAATTGCACATAGAAACCCGAATTACAAGTCTATAAAATGAACACGAGCCAGATGCCTTGTTGACTGTACCTGTGAGCAAGAGGCATTGTCATTAAAGAAAACTGTAATACCTTTTTACCTCATTATATATTGACGAAAATTTTCCATTACACCAGGATCATAAATCAAAAGCCCATCTCCTCAAATACACTCTGATAATTGCAACTTCTTCCATCTATACATTACACCAACAGAACAGCATCTACTCTCTCGCCCAACAGAACAACAACTGCCCTCGACATCCTCTGAACTACTACTGCACCAGTGGAGGCGGCGGAATAATAATCTTTGGCGCAATCTCTGGCGCTGTGACTCAGTGTAGCCACCTTTCAACATATTTCACTTATTTCCACTATGTCTAACTTCAACCTATCTACTTTCCTTTTTCAGTTTTAGGACCTGCCTACTCGATTAAGGGATCCAACATGCCACGCTCCGACTCGAAGAATGCCATTCTTGTTTTTCCTGTTGACGGGCCGCGCGGGATTAGCCGAGCGGTCTAAGGCGCTGCAGACCTGGACTGAGCGGCTGGTCCCGGCGGAGGTTCGAGTCCTCCCTCGGGCATGGGTGTGTGTGTTTGTCCTTAGGATAATTTAGGTTAAGTAGCGTGTAAGCTTAGGAACTGATGACCTCAGCAGTTAAGTCCCATAAGATTTCACACACACCTGTTGACGGCATCTTCCTGAGTAGTCCAAGCCCGGAGATCCGAATGTGGGACTATTCTGCCTTTGGAATATTTTAACCAAGAGGATACCAACAACATTAGGCCATACAGTACCACTGCATGACCTGTAGTTTTTCCTTGCTTTCTGTCGTTAACAGCACCATCACAGCAGACCTTGCTGGCCAGTTTTGCAAGGTCGGATCAGTCAGTCATTTATACAGACTGTTGCCCTGCAATTGCTGTAAAGGCTGCTGCTGCTCATCTTCAGGAACCATTGGTTAGTCTGGTTTCTCCAGAGATACCCCTACGTTGTGGTTGCACCGAGGGTGTGGCTTTCTGTATAGTCGAGGGCCGCAAATCACCGCCAGTTCGGCAATGTCCATGGTTCATAGGAAGTTAGTAGTAATAATAGTCTTTTTAGCGAACTAGACCTAAGTGAAACCAATCATGTAGAAACCTTATGCCATTCTCTACCGAGACGGTTTCTCGATTAATGAATGTTCCTTCCTATATAATTATTCAAAAAATATTTAACGGCACCAGAGACAAAATTATCAAATTTTTACAACCCTGGGCGTCCACAGAAATTTATTCAAACAAGGATAAGATTCTAGAATTTCCATTTATGTACATCTGATTCGGAGAGCTTGAGAACGTGTCGGTCACAAAAAACTTAATTTGATAGTACGGGTATTAAACTTACTGCATCTCAAATGTTTCGCAGCTATGACCTCATTTTGAGACAGATATTGTTTGATACCTAAAAGACAAGCATATTCCACTTTTATATGCAAAGTACATCTTTTTCTACTACTAATACGAATATGGATACCATCCTTTTTTATTTAACCCTACGAAATGACGTCATCATATGACTAAATCTAATATAACGTACATAAAGCTGGTTTATATTCACAAAATATATTTTTATTCAGTTGTCATCATGTTAGATCGATACCGAGGCTTAAAATCTAAAATATCCTCTTGAGTCCCGAGGTATCTATCGTAGGTGATAAATCTAGGTTTATTTTTTTCTCAGGTGCGTAGGCAGTTAATTTTTTTCTAACCTGTGCTCTCACATGCGACGTACATCGCATTTCCGGCAGCTCACTTGTTCGTTCTTCTGCCGGGCACAGTGAGGTGGCAGCACTAACTGGAAATTTCGGATTGTGCAACTGCACAACATGTCTCGTTGAAACAAAGGTAAAGACATATCATTTTTAATTACATGTGGTTTTCACAAGCTTTAATACTGCAGTGAAACTGTACAGGGGTCCCTAAGTCAATAGCGAACTATAAATTAACGTTGAATGGATTTATTAGTTTTAAACTTTTGAGTAGCACATATGGCACCTCGGAACTCAATGCCGACTTCGTCTACAGCAGTTGGAGTGTGGTTATATTTTTCCATTCGGTTGCGAGATTTGACCGGTCAAGATATCATTGAGTTGGTCAACAGAATTAATCCAGATGAATCTGACGTAGAGTTTCATGAATCTGATGATGAAGAGATGAAAGAGAGGAAAGTGCAACAGAAGAAGAAACTGTGCCTCCTGCTCAAATTCGAGAAAGAGACGAGTTCTGAAGGCGTACGAATGAGGAAGAATAGGTGTGTTATTAAAAGAATTACTGTCTTTCACCAGATAGTTTACTTAGAAAAACTTGTTTGCCTTTTTTAGCTTTCAGATGGGTAGTACTTCAAGTAACCTAAAATCTAACAGTGCTGCCAGCAACTCAGCTGTCACAGATCTCAGATGAACTCAAGAAACCGTTTGAATATTTTTCCAAATACTTTCTTGGTACATTTTTTGGGCCTATTTGTCATTTCATAATATTACGCACCTCGTTAAAATAGGAAAAGCACTTCATTCTGCTGTAGAAGAAATTCACAAGTTTTGAAGAGTCAGTGATGTTGCAGCACTTTTTGGTGTACCACGACTAAGGATGTGTTGGGAGAGGAAAACTGGTATCCAATAACTACAGACAATGTTTCAAGGTTGTACCTCGTGAGAAGTTAACTAAAACTGGTTGACGACTTACTGTTGTTGAAAGTTTTGGTGCCAAGTTTGTAGTTTGACGTATCATGAAATGTACAGCAAGTATGAACAATATGTGAAATATTTATGATTCCTTTACTGCCATAAAGTAGCATGAAAATGTATAGTTGTGTGTATAATTGCCCTAAGATATCGTATATGATGTCATGTACAAAAAATCAACTATGATTTCAAAAATTTGTTTGAGGGTCACTTGTTAACTAGTATTAACACAAAGCGATTAATACAAATGTAGCTCACTTGTACTTTTAATATGTACGTAGGAATGAAGAGAATAACAAATAACTGATACACCTAAGAAATAATGTTGAAAATAAAAAAAATAGGCAGCAAAAAATGCCAATGATTAATACTTTTCAAAGATGAGAAACAAGAAGTGAACTTAAAAAACCCTTATTCAACACCTTTTTGCTTAAAAAGCTTCACATCTTATCACGATAATGTATCTGTAGCGTTTTTTATGTCTTCTTTTTCTTTATGGTGATTGTCATAGTCATAGTGAAAGACGGACATTTTTCTTTATGGTGATTGTCATAGTGAAAGACGGACAAAACGTGTCTTGATAGTTGCACTTTTTGGTTTGTAAGAACAGGTGCAGCAAACAGCCAGAATTCGATGTGATGAATTCGAGAAATGTACATCAGTTCTCAAACTGACGGGCAGAAGCAACTCTTAGCAGCCCAGGGCTGAACCAATGTGACCTTCGCTCCCCAGTCTGACAACACACTGCGCAGACGTGCCAACTGGACTACAGATTTCGTAACTCCTGACATGTGTTGCACTCCATGCTGTTTAAGAAAGTTTCCTGCTTCTGGAGAGGAAATAATTTTGATCTTGATATTTCATTTTTGTTTCCCTCTTTTCCAGCGCTGAAAATAGTATTTGTTCTTTCTGATCGATGTATGAGGGTTGGAACTTAAATGGTGGCAACTATTTATTCACAACCGATGCAAACGAGTTCATGTTTGATCCTGTTACCGTCCTTCAAAGTAGCCACCAGCGTTGTGTAGAACCCGTTGTCAGCGATGTGGAAGGCGTAGTATACCGTTAGCACAGCCTGTTCTGTTGATGGTGCGAATGGAGCGGTCTACTGCCTGTCGAATCTCTGGAACAGTTCTGAAGCGAATGCCACGAAGTGGTTCCTTCATCTTCGCAATCAAATCAAAGTCACAAGGACTTCCCAGTCCCATCGACCGAACGCAGCAGCCACAGCTTGCGCTGTATGTGCCCGCGCATTGTCGTGCAAAATGATGGGTGGGTTGCGCAGAACGTGTCGCCGCTTCTTTCGCAAAGCTGGTCGCAGGTGATGCTCCAAAAACGAACAGTAATACTATGCATTGACAGTCAGTCGTGGAGGAACATAATGCATTAGGATAACGCCATCACAGTCGTACACGAGAATCACCATAACTTTAAACGGCTCCATTCGCAGCATCAACAGAACAGGCTCTGCTAACGGTATACTACGCCTTCCACATCGCTGGCAACGGGTTCTACACAATGCTGGTGACTAGTTTGAAGGACAGTAACAGATGCAAACTTGCAACTCTTTTGTATCGGTTGTGAATAAATAGTTGCCTCTATTTAAGTTCCAACCCTCGTATTTAGTTCCATAGACGAACACATTTTCACTGTGGCTCGTACGTGTTCATGAGAGTTTATTACAATCTCCCTGCTGCAAAACTAAATACAGTCTCAGTAAGCCTTGAGATGAGTTCTTCGTCTATAGACAAACGTCACACAGCTGCTGTGATTAAGTTGTGTTGCAGAGGAAGGAGGTGTCCTTTTAGGAATTGAGGCCGGATGTCGGGCAAGCATGCTGCAGCCATGTTCACTTTGTGCTCAGTGTTGGAACAGTCTCTTTCTGCATTTCGATAAGGGCTATGCGAAGAAGTGACACGTAAAAGAAAGATATTCTGTTCTGTAAAGATTCACATCCATCAAGACCGAAAAATGGCGCCAATACAGTTGTCGCTCCAAGGAAACGGTATAGTTCACTGTGAACAGCCTGCCAATCAAATAACAGCTCAAGTAGTGCTTGCTAAGGCCATAGTGTTTCCCATTACATTCGGCTATGCTAAATCTACAGCTTACCCCCAAACCTCCAGATGTCAGACACTCAGATCGGTACCAAACGTTGTATGTCGACAGAGTATCAACCAAAACTCAGATTTAGTTCTTATTATGTGATGTCGTCCAGCAGAACGGGCGTAAATGTTAATTAAAAGTAACACCAGACCACGGAGCACAGCAAAAGCGTAGCTGTCAATAACGTATCCGTCTAGCTTCCGTAGGGAAGTTTATAGAGCGTTGGGTTCATACCCCAATGACGATAATTTTTTGGTCAACTGAAGATCGGGATACAACCAGTCTGCTTTGACCAATGACGTCATAGGTTACTCATAGACATTAATGTCTTTTAGAGCCACAGATAATAAATCGTTTGATTGCTGTGGATAAACGCCATCATTGTAAATTGAAATAAATGAGAGACAGCGCCAGGCATTGCGTAAGATTTTTTCGTTTGAATTGATTTAAGTAATTGGTTCTTCCCAATTCACTCGGTACTTAATCTCATTCTTTGTGAGTTTGAGGTAATTTGGAAGAATAGGTTTTCATTTAGAAGAATTTTTAGTTTTTGATTTTCGCTTGTAGGTATAGATTTATTTATTCCCATGAATATGGAAGACTTAAAGCAGGCATTGGTCGTAGACATCATGGCAACCATTCGATTTTTGCAAAAGGTCTTCTTGCTGATTACGTTCGATGTCGTGAGTGCGGTGGATATATGCGCCTGATTAGTGGGTCTGCTCGTCGTACTCACGATTTATTCACATGGAGATGTAGAAAGGATCGACTATGGCACTCAATTAGACAGGAACATGGTTTGAGAAATCGAAGGATATAATAAAAATAACAAACTGTTGGTGTTTGAGGTATCCTGTGTGGCAGTGTGTGCATGAATGTCGTGTCAGTTAGCATACCGTTTTAGACTGGTATTCGTTCCGTAGGGATGTTTGTGGAAAATATATAAAGTACAGGGGGCCTTTGGAGGGCCCGGGTGTTATAGTCGAAGTCGATGAGTCTCATTTCAGCAAAACCAAGTATAACCTGGGGGAACTTGCCGTGGGATTGTGGGTTTAAAAGGCTGTAATTTCAGGTCCAGAATGTGATCATGTAGTTTTTAAAGTAGTTCCTAGTCGAACGAAGAAAGTGTTTGTGAAATTAATTGAAGATCATGCTGCAGAGGGTTCTGTAGTTATCTCCGACGGTTTTACTTCATATATGGATTAGGGGAATAGGGGTTTTCAGCATCTTGTCATCAATCATAATACTGAATTCAGACCTCCTGGGGCTTGTACTAATAGTACAGGAGGTTATTGGTCAGCCATAAAATTTGTTGTAGGGAGGCGGAAACGACGCGTTTCGACACTACAGAGCCATTTAGATTCATGGAGGCGTAATGTACCCAATATATATTGCCCGTTTAAGTTTTCCTTAAACATGTTGGGCAAATGTATCCTCCAAAATTTGTAAGATAATTTTAGTTGGATGGGAGGGTGGGAGCGGTAACTGATAATCAAGGAAAAAGGGAGGGTTTGGTCGGAATGGTTAAAATATTGATTTGGATTTTTTGGGGTTGATCCATCATCCTTAATTTTATTATGTTAGGTGAGGTTATTCTGCGGGTATTTTTTAATTATTTTACTTCATTTCGTTGACGTGAACTTCTATATTTATATTAATATTTGTGTGTATGTATGTATGTGTATTTTTTGCGATGTTGTGTTTCTTGTGTATGTGGGTATGTGATTTTTCTTGACGTCTTTCCAGGCAAGCTTTGGTTTTTTTTACGGAGGAGTTTGCGTATGGGAAGTTTAGTCTTTTATTTTTATGTTGTACTGAATTTGTCTATTTTGATGTATTTCTTTGTCATATTATATTGTTCTGCGTTAAGTATGGGTTCGTCAGCTGCAGTATGGAAAACAAATTTTGCAGTTGTTGATCTGTTTCCCTTTCCTAGCAAGAGTATCACTACGATTTTTTCTATACTAGCATTCCTGAAGTGAAAAAGAGCGACATACGTAAAATTTGTATCCCGTACTTCAGTCGACGTATAAAGGTCAACTGAAGTACGGGATATTGGCACTAGCTAGACAAAAAAGCGAAATATGTAACATTGCTATCATTTACCTGTATAGGTCAACGAAGAAAAATGGTTCAAATGGCTCTGAGCACTATGGGACTCAACTGCTGTGGTCATAAGTCCCCTAGAACTTAGAACTACTTAAACCTAACTAACCTAAGGACAGCACACAACACCCAGCCATCACGAGGCAGAGAAGATCCCTGACCCCGCCGGGAATCGAACCCGGGAACCCGGGCGTGGGAAGCGAGAACGCTACCACACGACCACGAGATGCGGGCGGTCAACGAAGAACAGGATGCAAATGCTACTATGTATGTCGCTATTTTTTGACTTCGCTACCAATAGTATCCTATTCTTCAGTTGATCTATACAGGTGAACTGAAGTACAGGATACAAATGTTATAAATGTCGTTATTTTCCCATTCGGTGGTAATAGTACCCTGTTCTTCAGTTGACCTATATAGCTCAACTGAAGAATGGGATACAAAATATACTGTTGTCGATTTTTTTTTTTTTTTTTTTTTTTTTTTTTGCAGTCGCTAAGACGACTATCATAATTTTCAGTCGATAGTATAAGTATCGAAGACAAAAAAAATTTATTCCCCATACTTCACTTTACCTTTATAGCACAACTGAAGTGTGGGATACAAATTTTGTGTGTCTCCCTTTTTTCGCCTTCTCGTAGTTCAATTAAGGTACAGGATGCCAATGTTGAGTACATCGATTTCTGTTTTTCGTCAGCACTAGTATTCTATTCTTCAGTTGAGCTATATAGGTCAACTGAAGTATGGGATACAAATATTATGTATGTAGGTCTTTTCGCCTTTGCTTGCAAGAACAGAACGCTAGTAGTAGCGGAGGCCAAAAAATTTGTATCCCCTACTTCCGTTGACCTATGTAGGTCAGCTGAAGAATAGAATACTAATGCTAACGAAAACGAAGAAATCGACGCACATTAAATTTGTATTCCTTACTGCAGCTAACCTATACAGATCGACTGAAGTTCGAGATACAGCTCATATATATGTCAACTGAGGTATTCCATGCAACGTTACTTCTATCCCTTTTTTCCTTTATTTTTACAGATGTACTACGACTCAAACAAGCGATATCCTTAACAATATGTTCGAAATATTAATGCACGTGACAATGTCTACCATCTGTTTTCTCTCTCCTGAATTCCTTTGTTTACGAACACTCGTGTTTTCTGTTAAATCTGTGTAATAAATCATCTCTGGCAAATTCTGACGTCACTGGTCAAAGCTGATGGGTTGTATCCCGTTCTTCAGTAGTGCCCCATTTTTTTACTGTATTATGCGAAAGTGTTATACGAGTCTATTAACACTTCCGCACGTGTGATACAATTCTTTCTTTATTCCACTGTTCCGATTGCTTATGATTATTCTATGAAACTATAAATGCACTAGCTGCTTCATCACGAGTGGTGTCTGTTCTGCCGATCATGCCTGACAGAACACCACAACTGTCTATACAAATATAGATTTGCTATTTCCAACTAACGAAGTGAAAGCAGAATGCCAAAAGAACAGTGCTACAAATTTCGAAAAGTCCTTTTACCTGTCAGGAAAATGTTCTCCCCTAAAACAGTTTGACGTGTAAACAGTTAAAACTAATTGCCGTCAGTGAGGTTTGAACACTGGACCGTCGATGCGACGACCACACGCTCTAGCAACTTACCCACGCGAGATCAAGAACATCATTATTCACAGACACTATTTTCCCTAACTCTGTAGTTCTGGTGTTACTTTTAATTACCGTTTACGCATGTTCTACTGGACGACAGCACATAGCACAAACTAATTCGGTGTTTTGGTTGGTACCCTACCTACATACAACATTTGGTGCCAATCCGAGTGTCTGACATCTGGAGGCTTGGGTGTTAGTGGTTTCGCGGGCAATCGTATCTAGAAAAGCAAACAATGAGAAATTCAAGATGGTATAACGACAATATTATCCAAAGGATAGACTGCTACTCACCACTTAGAGGATGTGCTGAGTCGCAGACAGCCAAAACAAAAAGACTGCTATAAATTTGAGCTTTCGACAGAAGTTGTCCGCAGTCCGGCCTCAGTGGCCAGAGGCAGGTGTGTGTGTTGCTTGCGTGAGCGTGTATTGCTTCCTCCTTTAGAAGAAAGCGTTTTGGCCGAAAGCTCAAATGTACAGTAGGCATTTTGTTGAGCCTGTCTGCGACTCAACATATAGTGAGTAGCAAACTATCGTTTACAAAATATCTACAAAAGCGTGAGACTTCTGGAATTAGTAAGAAGCCTCTGCCACAGATTCCAAACAGGAGACTGGCAAGTCCCCTTCTTGTCCCCACTTGCAAACTCCTAACTCCACAGTTCAGTACGCGAGTTATTTACTGGTGTGACCCGCCATACTACGAGGAAATGGTTAATACGATGAAATTAGCTATTTAATAACCTTATTGGACTGTTGTGTGAGGAAAGGATTATTTAGCTGCGTACCTGGAACGTTTTAGTTGGAGTCTCGTACCAATATAGTGCGGCGGCAAAAGATGGGATGGTAATATGCACATATGCAGATGGCGGTAGTATCGCATACACAAGGTATAAAAGGGCAGTGCGTTGGCGGAGCTGTCATTTGTACTCAGATGGTTCATGTGAAAAGGTTTCCGACGTCATTATGGCCGCACGACGGTGATTAACACACTGAACGCAGAATGCTAGTTGGAGCTAGACGCATGGGACATGCCATTTCGGAAATCGTTCGGGAATTCAATATTCCGAGATCCAAAATATCAATTGTGTGCCGAAAATACCAAATTTCAATCACTACCTCTCAGCACGGACAACGCAGTGGCCGACGGCCTTCACTTCACGACCGAGAGCAGCGACTTTTGTGTAGAGTTCTCAGTGCTAACAGACACGCCAACACTGCGTAAAATGGCCGCAGAATTCAATGTGGGATGTACTATGAACGAATCCGTTAGGATAGCGCAGCAAAATCTGGCGTTAATGTGCTATGGCAGAAGACGACTGACGCGAGTGCCTTAGCTAACAGCTCGACATCGCCTGCAGCGCCTCTCCTGGGCTAGGTTAGACCCCAGATAACTGGAAAACCGCGGCTTAATTTGAGGAGTGCCGATTTCAGTTTATAGGAGCTGACGTCCCAGACTCCACGTAGCTGTGGACCCAAGTTTTCAACAACGTACTGTCCAACCTGGTTGTGGCTCCGTAATTGGCTGGACTCTGTTTACATGGAATGACCGGCTCCTCTGGTCCAACTGAACCGTTCATTGACTGGAATTGATTATCTTCGAGACCATTTGCAGCCATTCATGGCCTTCATGTTTCCAAACAATGATGCCATCTCACCGGGCCTTAGTTCTTTGCGATGGGTTTGAAAAACACAATTCTGGACAACATGAGCGAATGATTTGGCCACCCAGATTACGCGACACGAGTCCGATCGAACATTTATGGGGCATAATTACTATTAAAAACAGTCTTGATCACGATTTATTTAACAAGGTGACCGGTTTCGACCACTACTGTGGTCATCTTCAGACCATTGAGTAGGAACCTCTTTCTGTTGGAGAATCACTACTGTGCTTCTCCAACAGAAAGAGGTTCCTACTCAATGGTCTGAAGATGACCAC
This sequence comes from Schistocerca nitens, assembly GCF_023898315.1. NCBI lineage: Eukaryota > Metazoa > Arthropoda > Insecta > Orthoptera > Acrididae > Schistocerca > Schistocerca nitens. The sequence continues at coordinate 372,449,169 of NC_064614.1, read as the reverse complement.
AGTAGTGGTCGAAACCGGTCACCTTGTTAAATAAATCGTGATCAAGACTGTTTTTAATAGTAATTATTTATAAGACATTGATCACTGCTGTTCCCATAATGCATTCAAAAGTAGTTCATTTATGGGGCATGATTGAGAGGTCAGTTCGTGCACAAAATACGGCAGTGGCAACACTTACCTAACTATGGACAGTTATAGAGGCGTTTCTGAAGAAGAGAAATGTATTAACATCGAGTATAGGTTTAAGTCTGAAAGTATTCGTATGGGGTATAGCCATGTACGGAACTGAAACATGGACGATAAACAGTTTAAGCAAGAAGAGAATAGAATATTTTGAAATGCAGTCTTATTGCTTCGAAGGAGATTAACAGTCTTATTGCTGTTTACAGTAGCATCACTGTGGCCCTGGTAGCATTTCTCTTGCACATAGAAGTCCTGGTCTGATATTAGGTAGTTTTGCTCATGTGTGGGATAATATAGCAATTTCGTACTAACACCATGTTTCACGGGTACACCCTCCTCACACTATTAAAGATTGTATATGTCTGAGTCGGTCTACTCTCCTACAGAACACTAGGGAATGGCTTAAGTCAGACAAACGCATTGATTCTTCTCCTTAATACTTAAGGTAAAACATTGCTTGTGAGAACCAACTGTAATTCGGTAATATCTATATTCGACTGCATGTGTGAGAACACAGTTTAATATTGGGATACAACTGTTTCACCTGCTATAATATAGAGCCTTTGTGCAACACTTATATTGCCGTTGTTGATGTATGTGTTACGAAACCCACATAGTTTACAGGGGAAGGGCAGGGTTAAAACTGAATGCAGACAGCATAATGTTTAAGCTTTTCTCGGTCTTGAGTGTATGGTTACACCCAACCCGCCTCAATTTCCCACATTTCATGGTGCTTTTCCCCTAATTTTATGTATCCTCAGTCAGTTTACGTAATTTTGGAAGTTTTCAGCAATTTTACATATCTCGTCGTATTTCCCTCAATTTTATATATTTCCCATTAATTTGTCGTAAAAATCTCGATTTTTACCGATTTTAGGTCATTTTTCATATTTTTCGATAGTTTTCCGTGTGTATACCGCCATATTGCTGGCATACCCATGCGTTGTTTGATTTTATATGAGGATATTTGAATGTCCTATATACCAGCCTACTAAAATATCCTAAGAATTCCCCTCTTCCCGATAATCTGCATGCATGCATTTGGGATAGGAAGATCATGAAAAGTATAGTAACACTCGCCTCATACCTAGATGAGGCTCAACGACTGGTGCAAATAGAAACTCGTAGTCTGGAAACAAATCCGTATACTGCTACGACTCATCAGAAAGCTTGTCTGCAGGCTCATGTAGCGATTCACTTGATGAAAACTCAAAGTCTGGTTTAGTTCCACACGTTTATTTTACTTCCACTCTACCGTGTAGGGATCTGCAACAGGGAGTTGGCATGTGTACGGAGTTGATTTCTGCTGCTGCTCTGATATTTTTTCCCATAAGTATATGGTCTCATTGCTTATAAGATGAGCTTCGCGTACTTTTGTTTATACCTTACAACTCTGATGCATCCTCACAATCATATCAGGACATCAACAAACTGTAGATTTCGGGTATATTTTTACCCTAGTAATAAGTTATTCGTTAGTTGACAATGTGTCGACAGCACTTAGTATCTTAGATCACGATAGTTTCCCTTCTCCATACCTACAGAGTGCGCATGCCCGGCAATATAATTTATAGATGAAAAGTTAGCAAGTTATGCATTCATACTGGAATCGTCCGCCGCTGACAGCTCTATACACATACATATAGAGGCTATGCATGGATATTACCAATCGCGAAGTCTCGATTACAACCACTTGTACACTATTTTCGACAGTGCTACAGTCCGGTAAATAGCGAAAACCTCTTCGCAAAACAATTCTGTAGGGGATGTAAGCACATTTAAATTTATCCTGCTAAAGAGCGTAACATCTTCGATGCAAGTTATATTACCGATATTTCGTAATAATATTGTCTAGATCCTCCAGTAGTAACAGCAACCAAGGGCCCCTGCTGCATCTATCACGCCTCCTTTTATTCTCTTAAAGATCCTTGATGATTGCACAAGATCATTCGAATTCCGCTATTTTGTGTGCTAGATGTCCATTGGCAGAGTAGAGATAGCCCTTCCTGATTATTACTCTTATGTACAAGATAGAACAGCACATTAGTCGGATGGTATAGCATAGCACTGTATTCGAATGCACCCAGTGACTCACAACACATATTCTACAGGTGTGTTGAATTTGCTCTATTTTCTGCATGTCTATGTCTGTGCATGTGTTGTGGATGGATCACATGACTGAGGATAGGCCTGCATTAGTTTTAGAACGTGGATACATGTTATATCTGGAACAGTGTATAGGTATGAATTCACGATGCACTACGTCCGAGACAGGGTTCGAAGGTGAATCAACCAGGCATTATATCTGGAACGTTGTCTAGAGGATGATCCGCTATGGATAGGGTTCAAAGGTGGATCCATCAGCAAGAGGACTGGACTGGGTTTATTGGAGCCATCCATGACACACGCACAGACATAGACATTTTTGTAATATACATGTACAACCGTTTATTTACAGACACTGATTTGAGTACAAGGGATGCTCTTGTCCATCAGCCCGAAAGAAATCGCTTAACATAGATGTTTCTTCCTTTGTAGCTTAAATTCTCGCTTTTTCTTTACGCCGATGACGGTTTCAAAATAACGAGTGCTTTCTGCAGTAATCGGTAGTTTTCGCTGCAGAATAGTGGAAGATTTTTTTTCTCAATTTTGCGCAGGGTCGCCCTTTGCAGTTTGGTCGTATGTAATCAGCGGTGCTACTGTAGTTTTTTTTTCCACTTTCTTGGATGTCGCAAAATAACAGAAGCCGGCGGGAGAGAGATGTGAATTGTATCCTACAATTGAACATAAAAGAATGACTGTATAGATGCCATTCCATATTGTAATTCAACCATCTGAAACGAATGTAATGCCCTTATGCACGACCATTTATAATTTGAACATGACGAATGTTCTCATATTACAGTGATTTTGTTGATAAAACTAAAAGAAAATGGACTGCACCTATTTTCATGGAAACAGGACGTTTATTGTCGTCACTACTGTGTTTTCCTTTTTTACAGATGCTCGCTTATAATAAATGCGTTGAAGTTAAATATATTGCTGCAATGAAATGTTTCCCTCACAGAATGGTGGGCTGTTGGATTTTATGGTGGGTAGACCTACTGTGTGTGCGTGTGTGTGTGTGTGGTCGCCCGATGCAGCTGTGCTCCGACTAGGGCGTGGCGACATTTTAAAGTCATTTATCTCGCATTGTTTAGTTGGCATGGCATCCTTTTGTTTTAGTGACGGGCCATTGCCTGGACCATCTCCCTAAAGCGGCCGGGCCGGATGAAGCCAAAGAACTGTGCAGCGCATGGTATGAACTGAGGCCGGCCTATGTCCACACCATACGTGGAGGGAGAGAGCGATGGAGAGGGGAGGGATGAGGTGAGGTAGCAGTGTCTACAATTTCGCTAGCTCCTAACCGAACATCGAAGAGAATGCACATTCAACTGCCATCCCTCTCTCCTGTTGAAATCATTTGAGACGACGATTTTTTCCCAGTACATGTGTTGCGTTATGACCTGCTAATTACGAGTGCCGTTTTTTCACGACAATTTGGATGTGTAATTAGAACTGTGAAGCATTTTCCATCAGTTGTGGTGCAGGGTGATTGTCAAGCAATGCAGGGGCAGGTGTCTGTAGTGAACGCTAATCTCAAACAGCGATAGACACATCCTCTGCTGTATGCATATAGATAATAGACTTATTAAACTTGAGTCTTACCAACATCGACGTCTCATCAGTTGAACACAATTCCTGTCAAAATAATGAACAGCCTTTCCCCCACCAGCTTGTAAGTGAAGGGTAGAGTTTGGTTTTGAGTGGTATTATGAAATTTTTCCCCAGCAGGTGCCATCAGCTGCACGGCATCGTCAGTGTTTGAGCAGTGTTGTGATTTTAGGCGCTTGTGTAGCGCTATGCATATAGTTGTGTAGCTAGGCCTGATCTTTATGATTAATTATGTAATTAGGATCAATGTTTACTTCAGTTCCTCAACAAAATAAATAAAGTACAGTAACCTAACCTTCCTCTCCTGCATCTGGACGGTCTCCATGTGCTGTGGGGTGCCCTTGGGCTTTCAGTCCAGAGGCACCCACAAATGGCACAGCCATTTTTAATTTCCCACCAATTCACGGATGGGGGGTGGGATTGGGCGTCAGAACTGGCCTCGGACAAAGGATTTCCCACCAAAATTCAAAATACCTACAAAATTCGGAATTGCCATCAAAAATTGCAGTTCCCGCCAATAGGGTAGGTGGGGGAAGGTGCGGGGAGGGGGAGAGGTGGGGAGGGCAGGCCGAGGAAAACACGTGGCGTCACCTGAAGGTGGGGGTGTGTGGGTGGACGGTAATTAATTGATTAATTTAATTAATTTGCATATTAATTTTATATAAAAAGTGGCCTTATGCCGTCATCTCCCTACAAATAAAATGTGGTGACTTCGATCTGTTATTGAGGCTTTCGTGGTATTCGGATGGACTGATACGATAATCTGCGAGTCAGTTTAATGTCAGAATGAAGTATAATCGTCCTTATAGAGAGATAGAAATATTTTATGGAAGTTACATCGTGTTTACTCTGTGTAAGTGAGCTATACTTAGAAAGTTATGATTTTTGGGTAACACTCATCTCACAAGAGTTTCTGCAAACATGATGTCATTTCGACATCACACGCTAGGAACTGCTATCGACTTTTTAACAAAGAAGAATATGAATGTTATTGTTCCTTGTTTGACTCTCAGCAGTTTGAGCTGTCCTCTTAGATAACTGCCTAACCACACACTCGGAAATCACAAAATATTTATTTCATCCTTCGTTATCTAAAACGTAAATAACATCAAATATTGCACAACATACTCTATTACATACTAACACGAATTCTGTACTAACGAATGTAAAAACTGATAGAAGCCGACTTCGGAGAAGATCAGTTTGGATTCCGTAGAAGTGATGGAACACGTGAGGCAATACTGATCCTACGACTCATCTTAGAAGATAGCTTAAGGAAAGGCAAACCTATGTTTCTAGCGTTTGTAGACTTAGGAAAAGCTTCTGACAATGCTGACTGGAATACTCTCTTTCAGATTCTGAAGATGGCAGGTCTGAAATACAGGGAGCGAAAGGCTATTTACAATTTGTACAGAAACCAGATGGCAATTATAAGAGTCGAGGGGCATGAGAGGGAAAGAATGATTGAGAAGGGAGTGAGACAGGATTATAGCCTTTCGCTGATTTTATTCAATCTGTATATTGAGCAAGCAGTAAAGGAAACAAAAGAAAAATTCGGAGCAGGTACTAAAATCCATGGGGAAGAAATAAAAACTGAGGATCGCCGATGACATTGTAATTCTGTCAGAGAAAGCAAAGGACCTGGGAGCACATCTTAACGAGATGGACAGTGTCTTGAATGGAGGATATAAGATGCACATCAACAAAAGCAAAACGAGGTTAATGGAATGTAGTTAAATTAAATCAGGTGATACTGAGGGAATTGGTTAGGAAATGAGACGCTTAATGTAGTCAATGAGTTTTACTATTTGGGAGCAAAATAAATGATGATGGCCGAAGTAGAGAGAATATAAAATGTATACTGGCTGTGGCAAGGAAAGTGTTTTTGAAGAAGAGAAATTTGTTAACATCGAGTATAGATTTAAGTGTCAGGAAGTCTTTTCTGAGAGCATTTGTATGGAGTGCAGCCATGTATGGAAGTGAAACATGGACAGTAAACAGTGTACACAAGAAGAGAATAGAAGCTTTTGAAATGTGATGCTACAGAAGAATGCTGAAGATTAAATAGGTAGATCATGTAACTAACGAGGAGGTACTGAGTAGAGTTGGGGAGAAGAGGAATTTGTGGCACAACTTGACTAGAAGATGTTATTTGTTGGTAGGACACGTTAAAAGGCATCAAGGGATCAGCAATTTAGCATTGGAGGGAAGCGAGGAGGGTAAAAATTGTAGCGGGAGACGAAGAGATGAATACACGAAGCAGATTCAGGAGGACGTAGGTTGCAGTAGTTATTCGGAAATGAAGAGGTTTGCACAATACATAGTAGCATAGAGAGCTGCACCAAACCAGTCTCTGGACTGAAGATTACAACAAGACTGTATTACATTTATCAGAATCCCAGATTTTGATAACAACGCTTACTTGTTAGATGGAAAAGAATATTAAGATGTATCGTGATGCGAACATATGCCCTTTCCTTCAGAAACCACTAGCGCTTGGTGCCGTAATTTTTAGTCTCCTGTCCTGGTTGTTATAGTATGTCTGAAAACCTTATGTCGTTGATGCGCTATGCTCTGATATTTAAGGATAATGTGACGTGTCTGTGATAAATTTCCAATGCGCCATTGCTTTGAAACGTATTCTGTAAGTCACAGACTAATACAACACATCCAAGTATACCAAAATGAATATGACACGTCCTGCATCGATAGTTGATAATGCGTCTAAATAACGTCACGTATGCAGAAAGTCTTCTGGCATGTTAGCCGTGATTTTTACTCAGAATTGTAACATTCCTGTTCGCCGTCACCAATTTATGAGCAGTCAAGCGAAGTTATTAATTCAGGGCCGGATTCCTATTGTGAGACAGCAAATATTACGTGAATAACTATGCAGTGGTACCTCCGTAGGTCGTCACTCGATGCGCCTAGATTTCTACGAATCAGTTGGTCGACAGACAACATCCTCCCAAGAACAGTAAGCGCCTGAGGAATATAAGAGGTCCGCCAAGCTGGTTACGTTATATCACAATAAAATGTGATGCACTGCTGCGGAAGATAGAAATGAGGCTAGATAGCAGTTTTCTTCCGTGAGCTCTCGTTGAATTCCGATATTGTTTTTAGAGCATTTTATTTTTATGTTTGACCTATTATTACGTGTATTTTCTTGCAGAAGATGGTATATCATAAAATAGAAATTTTGACAGCATTTCCGTAAATGTTTCGATTTTGTTGGCCGTAAATAGGACGTTTGATTCACCCGATGTAAGAATAAACGGCGTAAGATCGTGATTTCGTATGTGACCACGTCAATCCAGTTGGATTACATGCTCTCTTAGGTTATATTTAATGTGGCTGTCCTATATTTACATTAGGTGAATCTCAGGACGCTCTGTTGCAATTAGAAAACACGTTTAGACTGGATGGTTGGAGCAGTCAAACTTTGGGTAACAGTCATCGAACAGTTAAATTACCACGAAAATTTTTGAAGAAGCTGCTGAATGCGGAATAGCCCCTCTTTCATAGAAATAATCGTGTCCAACATCTTTCTCGCTCTTACGGGCGATGCCACATCTCGTAGCAGCACATCGTACAACTCACCAGTCGCGTTGCACGTCTTTGTGGCAAGAGCAGCGTAGAGTGTATCAGATTTTCATTTCATATTTTATCTTTTGAAACGTAATTTTTAACGTTATAACCACACTCGTCTCAAATTGGTTTAGTGAGGGCGCTGATGTCCTTGCTGCTGAGCGCCCAATACAAGTATCAACCTATCAACCAATATGCAGAGGAAATCATGTACATACATTGGCTAGAAAGGTTCGAATCCTGCCTCGGGCATGGATGTGTGTGATGTCCTTAGGTTAGTTAGGTTAAAGTAGTTCTAAGTTCTAGGGGACTGATGACCTCAGATGTTAAGTCCCATAGTGCTCAGAGCCATTTGAACCATATTTTTGAATCTTGTACAGATACAGTATCAGAATTTAATTTTGTTCATTGTTCGAAGTGTTATTGCCGTGACTGTATTACTTTTGTAAAAAGGAAAGCAAACTGATCCACACTAAATGACATTCACAACACCCAAACTGTACTTCGTACAGAAAAAAATTTCTGAAAACATATTAAACGAACAAACTTACTTCAAGATCCACAGTTTTTTCAGCAATTTAAAAAATCCATTTTTCCTATAAAAAGCAAGAACTTAACAGGCATAACCATTTTGCCATGATATTACATCTGATACTTACAAAAGAATTTGTTTTGGGAATGACATCTGTGTATGGATAATAACGTAACATGGGATGTCACTAACGGAAAACCTGTTCATCTGTCAAGATGTGATGTGCCTTGTATCCCAGAAATAGCCGGACCTTTTGTACATGTATACCGATGGCTCCAAATTCAGTGAGGGACAAAATGTGGGCTGTGCCTTTCCCTGTCCACAAAAACATGTCTCAAAAATATTTCAACTGCCGAAGGAAAATTTCTGTTTTTTTCTGCGGAAACCGTAGCCATACTAGAAGGCATCTCCCTTCATGTTTCATTTCCACGATCCTCACTTTATCTGATTTTACATTTGCAATATCTAAGGCGAAAGAAGTGGGATTATGAAATCTAAAACAACCTCATATTGGCAATCATTTGGCAATGTCTCAAGTGTGAAATCCACAGGCTGACGTTAGAATTGCTGTGGATCCAATCTCACTGTAGCGTAAGTCATAATGAAGAAGTCGATAATGTTACTAGAGAACCCACAAACTCTGGAACTTTCATCGCTCTCGTACTTTCGCCCTCTGAACTGTACCATCAGGCCACAAAGAAGGCCTTTCAACAATGGCAAGAGGACTGGAACGTATCTCAACTGTTGGGGGGATGATATTACGCCTGTGTTGTCTGTTATCCCAGGTACATCCTTATTTCGCGATGTTCACTTACCTAGATGACATATCTACTATCTGTCGTATGCCGGCCGGGGTGGCCGAGCGGTTCTAGGCGCTACAGTCTGGAACCGCGCGACTGCTACGGTCGCAGGTTCGAATCCTGCCTCGGGCATGGGTATGTGTGATGTCCTTAGGTTAGTTAGGTTTAAGTAGTTCTAAGTTCTAGGAGACTGATGCCCTCAGAAGTTAAGTCCCATAGTGCTCAGAGCCATTTTTTTGCCTGTCATATGAGATTCAACCACGGAAGCTTGCCGATGCATCTCCACCGCACTGGGGTCACTCCAACCCCAAACACTGCAGAAGGTGACAACAATCACATCCCCTTTGCATGTGTAAAAGGAGAGGGACACACAAAATCATTTTTACAACAATTACGTCGTATGAAAGCAGATTTTTCTACGAGTGCTGCCATTCTTCTTTCTTTGAATAATCCTGCATATAACAAAGAGCTTTCCAAATTTTTACAAGCTGCCACGATATCTTTGTAATAATAACCCAGCACTGGGGACTATGTTAACAATTGTGTTATTATGTATTTTATATATATAGTTATTTTAATTTAGCCTCTGAACAGTTGTGTTTCTAGTGGACCTATTTTTTCGTTTTATACATTAACTTGTGTTAATCGTTAGTATTGTCATTTTTGTATCACTATCATGTCATCAATTTATGGATCGTTCTACAGGTCTCTTAGCCGGCCGGAGTGGCCGAGCGGTTAAAGGCGCTACAGTCTGGAACCGCACGACCGCTACGGTCGCAGGTTCGAATCCTGCCTCGGGCATGGATGTGTGTGATGTCCTTAGGTTAGTTAGGTTTAAGTAGTTCTAAGTTCTAGGGGACTTATGACCACAGCAGTTGAGTCCCATAGTGCTCAGAGCCATTTCTACAGGTCTCTTATTTATCGCTTACCTGACGAAATGGACGTTGGCTGCCGGAGGCCAAATAAATAAATCTCTATATCATCTTAGAAATAGCACCATCTGTGTATATGTGGAAATGTAGCATCTTGAAATTATGATGTGATGTTCGAATTTTGTTGAGAATTTACTTTGAGGGAAAAAAAATGTTTGTATGTATGTAAGTAGGGCTACACCTACCATACCTAAAAACTGTGTAACCTCTGCTGGAAACAACATTCTTGTTTTTGTTTTAATTTTGTTGTCATGGAGTGCCACATCGTAAGATACCTATACACTTTCATCAGGACCAGTAGTAATCTGTTTCAAAAAATGATGTAGAGTGATCAAGAACGTGAAGTCGAGCCCCCAGGGCTCGATATTCATCAAGTATTGAAATAAAAATTGCGATCTATGGCTGAAGCTTGGGAACTATGGTAGGAATTTATTGTGATAGGGAGCTTCATTTCTCCACCAGCGGGGTTGACAACTACTCGATGGTCAGCAGTGCTTGTGGATGTGATGCAAGGCGTCTCCCCAAAGCATAGCACACGCGCTGGATGGGATTTAACTCTTTGATGCACAGATTTTATGTTTAATTAATTTTTTAATAAAACATGCATTTTCTATGTCTGGTGGGGTTGCTAATAAAGGAAAACATGAATTAAAATTTTTTATTGTATTGATTTTGGTTTTAGATGGTGGTATATATAATATACCACCATGCCACTTAGGGCCGTACCTAAAGTTTTTGAGATATCTTGGTTTGTGCTTGTAACTCACCTTTAAATTCTACTCTAAGCAGTAATAATTAGTATAATTAATGTAAAATAATTTTATTTCTGGCAATTGGTCATTTACAATACAAAATCAAATTACAAACCTTACAAATAAAATATGTTTCTTATTCCTTTTTGTGAAAATCTTGAAAGCACCTTTTTGTTTTGCTAAGGCACAAAGGCACTTTGCATTCAGCGCACATCCAGAAAGTGCGCACTTGCTTCTTTTTTGTACTGCATTTCGCACAACGTCTGGCGGTAGTACGCTCTGGCTGGTGGGATGAATTGTCGAGACGCTGGCGTGAGGAAACATATGGCTTGTTTTTCTTTACGTGGACTTGACTCTCATGAAGTCTAGATGGCCTCAATGGTGTTTTCTGGGTTACTAAGCTTTGCAGGATACTCATCCTGAAGACTTTGGCAGTCATTTTTTCTCTATCGCCTAGTTCCTTCCAAATTATATAGCTGTTGACGATACTGACATCAAGCAGGTGAAAGAATATTCGGTGCCACCACTTTTTACTTCTCCGGCTTATTTCATATGATTTTTTCAGTTGGTCGAACTTGTCGACATTGTTCATGTGTGCATTGTAATCCATCACTGCTTGAGGACAAGGTAGCTCTATGCGTGAACCATCTCTTTCACGGCGAGTCACTGTAGTAACTTCAGGACTGTGAAAATTTGAAAGGAGATGAACAGCTCTCTTATCTTTCCACTTCAAGTAGAGGATGCCACAGTTGCTGACCCTCCAGTCAAATTCACCTCTGCTTAATTCTTTGTCTGTTTTTAATTTGGGTAAATGTTTCCTTGTTGGTTGAACTGTCCCACAGGCATATATGTTTCTCTGCTGTAAACCAGCCAACAAGTTATAGCTATTGAAATAGTTGTCGAAATAAAGATAATGGCCTTTATTTACGAGTTCAGAGGACAAACTCAGCACTACATGCTCCCCAAGGCCTGTTTGCACTGTGTCACCTACTTTTCCGGTGTAAATATCAAATTTCAAGTTGTAAGAGGTCTTGTCACACAGCATCCACACTTTGTAACCACGCTTTATGGGTTTATCTCTCATGTATTGTTTCATACTGTTGCGGCCTTTGAATTTGATCATTGACTCATCAATTGCTAGGTGTTTGCTGGGTTGGTAACACTTGGAAAAAGATTCAGATAGTATCTTGATCACTGGTCGCAGCTTGTACAGTTTGTCATAACCTGGGTGTCCTTTTTCTGGATGCAATGTGTTATCATTCAGATGAATGTTCCTCAGTAACCATCCAAACCGATTTACTGCCATCAGAGATGCAATATAACGATCATGAAGTTCTGGGGCACTAGACCAGTAGTCTCTGTATGCTGGCATACGCTTTATACCCATCAAAATGTTGATTCCCAGGAAAGTTCGTATTTCATTGTCAGTTGTTGGAGTGAAAGACTTGCCAGATTGCGTCGCATATAAATTTGTTTGGAAAACGATTAGCTCAACTAGCTCTTTTGGAAATATTTTTTCGAATATATCGATAGGTTCTGGATCATCAATGTCCCTAATAAAAGCACTTGGTCCTGATTCACTGTCGAACTGCATTCCTGAGGTAGCATTGAATTGTTGTCCCCAAGTTGGCGCTGTGTCAGCAGCGCGTTTTGGCGGAGTGGACTCACTTTCTTCCTCGCTCTCTGAAACTTCGCCTTCAGACGACACAATAGCCTCCGCAACAATGCTTGCTTCATAATCAGATTCGTCATCTGTGGTGTCAACAGTGGAATCCTCGTCTGATGGAATTTCACACAATAATCGTTCGATTTCTTCATCTCGTAAGCCTCTTCTTGACATTTTCATTTTCAAACAACAGCCTGAATCCAAGTAAAGAATACGTAAGCAAAACAAAATGGAGAAAGAGCTAAAATAAGTCACAACACAATTAAAAACTAAACTTTGTAGCGGAGGATTTCGAATTTTATACTAGGAAACGAAATGCAATAGAATACTGCTACATGCACGGTGGTACAAATAATATACCACCAAAATAAATTGTATATAAATAACGGAAGATTGTGCATATGAATGTATACATGGGTTCATACCGTAGCTGTGACGTCCAAGATATGGAAAAAACACAGGCGCAACAAGAAATTCGTTATAAACCACTATTCACACGCAAAAACCATGCACAACTCAGCACGCAGCTTTCACAGTTGTAATCTATGCAATTCTTGGCGGGAACTGATTCCTTATAGGCAGTGAGTGCCATCTGTCTGATAAGTAGAGAACTAGGTGAGCATATTAGAGTGGTGGTCGTGCAGTTAAACCACTGTGCAAAGAGCCAAGAAAATTTTCAAAAGGTGGTATACTATGTATACCACCGTGCTCCAAAGAGTTAAGTCGGGTGAACGGGCAGTCCTGTCCATTCGCCGAAAATCCTCTCGTTCCAAGAGCGCCTCCACCTGTGCTGTTCTATGTGGTCGGGTATTATCATCCATAACAGTGAAAACAGGGCTGGATGCATTCCTGGACAGACGCACATAGGAAAGGAGTGCAGAAACGGAATAACGCTAACCAGTGAGTGTGCAGTTTTCAAAGATTTCCGATGGTGCCAAGATCATAAGGACTGGACCGTCGAGGAGTGAGGTCGCGTGTTCTGCTCAGAGGAGAGCAGATTTAGGAAGGAAGGTTGGGTTTAACGTCCCGTCGACATCGATGTCATTTGAGGTGGAGCACAAGCTCGGATTGCGTCAAGGATGGGGAAAAAAACGCCCGTGTCATTTCAAAGGTACCATCCCGACATTTTCCTTGATCGGGTTAGGAACGTGACGGAAAACCTAAATCTGGATGGACGGACGCGGATTCGAACTATCGTCCTCCCGAATGCGAGTCCATTGTGCTAACCACTGCGCCACCTCATTCGGTGAGAGCAGATTCAGCCTGAGTAGTGGCTCTGGAAGTACCTTCATATGGCGAGAAGTGGGAACACGTAATTCGCACAGGAACCTTGTCTACGTGATCGTGCTCGTGGTCGAGGTGTTACGGTGTGCGCAGTTACAATTTTGAAAGGCCGTATTGATCTCCAAATCTTTGAGCACTGTACACTCACTGGTCAATGTTTTATGCATGTTAGTCCCCATGTGGGTCTTTTCAGGGGTGCATTCGGCTCTGATTTCATTTTTATGGATGACAATGCGCGACAGTATCGAACAGTGAAGATGGAGCAGTTCTTGGAACGGGAGGATGTTCGGCGAATGGACTGGCCTGTGAGTTCCCCCAACTGAAATGAAATGCCGTGTGGCTAGGGCCTCCTGTCGGGTAGACCTGTTGCCTGGTGCAAGTCTTTTGAGCTGACGCCACTTCGGCGACTTGCGTGTCGATGGAGATAATACGATGATGATAAAGACAACACAACACCCAGTCCCTGAGCGGAAAAAATCTCCAATCCATCGGGGAATCGAACCCGGGCCCCATTGTATGGCATTCCGTCGCGCTGACCACTCAGCTACCGAGGCGGACTTCTCCCAATTTAAATCCCATCGAGCACGTGTGGGAAACGTTGGGAAGATGTACTACAGCACATACACACGCACCAACAGCTATCCAGAGTACTCAAATGCGCGCCGGTCGGTGTGGCCGTGGGGTTCTAGGCGCTTCAGTCTGGAGCCGCGTGACCGCTACGGTCGCAGGTTCGAATCCTGCCTCGGGCATGGATGTGTGTGATGTCCTTTGATGACCACAGATGTTAAGTCCCATAGTGCTCAGAGCCATTTTTTACTCAAATGCGCTGGTGGAGGAATAGGAAGTCTTACCACAATAATTTCTTACCAAGCTTGTGGTCAGCATGGGAGCACTTTTGCAGAGCATGCACTGCCGTCCGTGGTGATCACACTCCTATTAAGAACCATTTTGTAATGTCCGCAGGATCACGGCGAGCCCCTCAGTGTAATTATTGTCTTTGAATAAAAGTGTCATTTATGTTCGTTTCATTGCATATTTCTTTCGATTACCTTCTGTACTACACTGCAGCAGTTCTTTCTGTGTGTCATCCAAGTTACTTGGCAGTGACATGTCATGAGAAAATTACTTTCGTCCTTAAGGTTTGCACACCAGTATATACATCTCCCACACGAATTAAAAGTGGTGGCAGATAATAAAGTATTAAAAACAAACTGAAATATTTTCTGTTTGACACCACCTTCTACTCCACACACCAATTTATGAGTTGAGTATTTTTGTATGTGGTTGGGTTACACACATTAAACTTTATTGTAAAGTAAAAAATTAAAAACCCAATTATGTAAATTGCCAGCACGTTTACACAGAAAAAATATAACTCATTCTTAAAACTTCCGACACGTTACCACATCGCACCAATTGTAGCAAAATGCACGAAACATCCAAATAACTGATTACCATAATTTACTAAATGGAACACTACTACAAATATGACCTTTTCTGGTTCCAAGATTTGATTGCGTGTTGGATAACTTAAAGGAAGCAATATTTTCGACAAGTTCTTTGGATACTAGACAGTAGCCGGCCGGAGTGGCCAAGCGGTTCCAGGCACTACAGTCCGGAACCGCGCGACCGCTACGGTCGCGGGTTCGAATCCTGCCTCGGGCGTGGATGTGTGTGATGTCCTTAGGTTAGTTAGGTTTAAGTAGTTCTACGTTCTAGGGGACTTATGACCTCAGCAGTTGAGTCCCATAGTGCTCAGAGCCATTTGAACCATTTGAACTAGACAGTAGACGCATGAGCCCGTCATGGCAACTGTAACTTGTGTATTGTTTAAAATCTTTGATACGGACACCACTGAGGAATTTAAGCAACCAAGAACGAAGACAGTAGTGCAATTAATAACGAAAATATCCATTAATGTGTTCCTCAAATGATTAAGTCTAGAGAATTTACGCAGTCAGGGACTTAAGCGTATGTGATCTCCGAATTCAGCGTCCTCATATGAATGACGGATTGCACTGTAGTAAGATTTGGAATTTAACAGCTGATGTTACTACAAATTCTAGTCATCTATTAGGAAATCCACTTTAATTATGACGCACCTTAGGATCACGTAAATTTTTGGGTCCAAGTATTTCGTGTCCAACATTTAGAACAATAAGCCTAACAAGGAATGTACAAACGGACGTATTCGAATAACTTCTGAATTAAGCAGTTAAGTAATTCCTACTCTGTAGAATCGACCAGATAATTTCTTTGTACAGTGTTTTTCTTCGGCTTATTCCTTCGAAATAAACGATTTCGGAAGAATCTTTCCCTATTTCGACATAGTCATTGAGATAATTCAAAACCGCGATTCTTGTGGTATTCTGTGTGATTCTATTCATCTTTATGCATCTCTTGAACCCTTGTTATCATTGCTGCAAAAGGAAAAAAAGCTTCACTTAGTTCAAGACTAAACCAAAAGTGAGCAAGACTGAATGTGGATGGGAAAGAAACTATTCGAATGCTTTTAATCTGTACTAGATATCCAAAATGCAAGACATAACTATGTTCCACAAAATTTCGGGCGCTTTAGTCCGGAACAGCGCTGCTGCTACGGTCGCAGGTTCGAATCCTACCTCGGGCATGGATGTATGTGATGTCCTTAGGTTAGTTCTAAGTCTAGGGGAGTGATAAACTCAGATGTTAAGTCCCATAGTGCGTACAGCCATTTGAAAATTTCGGTAGAACTGCCGGATGTATGTAACTTCCTGCCATAATATTTCGACCCAGAGTCTGCTGGCCATCTTCAGGTGATACTGGCGAAAACGCACTGAGCTCTGGTATTTAAGGCCCCGCCGGCACATGCGTGGTGGATTCACTTGGCGTTGCGCGTGAGCTACTTGAGCGCTTTCGATTCTGCTGCGCCGCGCACCCTCCGTGGTGAAAACTCGCCACATCGATATCAATTCGATTGTCTTCCCACGGTTCCATCACAGAACTACGCCGGCTACTGAGGACACGAAGTTTTTCAACGATTGGATTCGATGCCTAATTCAATTAAAACCACTGTCTCAATTAAAAAGAGACTTACAGTTAGAGAGTCGTATTTCCACGGATTCAATAATAATAGAACTCCAAAATGGGCCACAATTTTTGTGTCACTGTTGACAGATTCCAAGAGATACGAAATTTTTGCATGAGGGCGAAAGATTGCTTTTACTTTATGTTTTCTTAATATTCTGCCTATTTGCGTTGAAATATTATTAATATATGGTAATAGGCAGTAGTTTTAAAGGTCTCTTCCTCTTCTTTGCTCTGTCGCTTATAGGTCTGCAGCGCTCTCTCCACTTGCAGGGATGAATATCCATTCTTCAGAAATACAGTCTGTAGGTGCTCCAGTTCTGTTTGCAAACTATAGGCGTCAGAGATGACCTGGGCTCGGTGAATCAAGGTCTTCAGAACACCCATCGTTTACCGGGCGGTGGCAACTAGCGGCTTGCTAGTAAAGATCTGTATGAGGGGGCTTTCTCTATACAGAATGACCACTTGTGCCATCGCTCTTACGTCGTTCAAAGACGTCTAAAAACGGCAAGCAATTCTCCTTCTCGAACTCCATAACAAATTTTAAGTTTTCGTGTATCGAGTTCAGATATTGTAGGAACTCTGATAGACGATCCAAACCATGAGGCCAAACTATAAAAGTACCATCAACATATTGCCAAAAAACTGTTGGTTTAGAAGTGACTGAAACGAGCGCTCGTTCATCAAAATCTTCCATGAAAAGATTGGCCACCAGGGGAGACAAAGGACTCCCCATGGCGACACTGTCTGATTGATCATAAAACTCGTTTTTAAATAAAAAATATGTAGAGGAGAGGATATACTCATACAACTCCAAACCTATTGCCAATGAGATGTAGTGAGTCCACAAGAGGTACATTTGTAAAAAGTAAAACCACATCAAATGTGACCAACAAGTCATTACTTCGCAGCTGCAATAACTAAAGTCTGCTGATGAAATCACTAGAATTATTCATGTGATGTGGACATTTTCCTACCATTAGTTTGAGCAAAAACGCGAAGTACTTTGCAAAGTCGTAGGTTGCTGCTCCAATATTACTCACAGTTGAGAGTAATGGCAGTTTTCGCCAGTATCACCTGAAGATGGCCAGAAGACTTTGCGCCGAAATATTATGGCAGGAAGTTACTGAGATCCGGTAGCTCTCCCGAAATTTTGTGGAACAATACGTACGCCGGCAAAATTTAAATCCCTCAAGTCATAACCATTCTTAGCAATAACTGTCGCTTTTAGATTTCTGTAGTTCCCCCTGTATTACTAAAAAAATCATATCTGGTTTCAGTGTCTTCTGCTACATATACGTGTTACTTTCTTCTAGTCGCTGTCTAGCGACTGAATTGATACTGAGCGCACTATGAAAAAGGATGTTAAAAAATGTCCACATAACAGATCATACTGAAACCCAATCACTACAACTACAGTCACGGGAACTTCTTTGGACTACAGCTAGACAGAGAAAGAGAAATCAAAGTAAGGCGGTACTTAAGAATGATAGTGATACCAGTGAAAACAGCCCAGTTCGCTAGGATAATAACTTGTAAAGGACACATAGGGATGGTACGTTTCTGTAGCCTCATGAAACGAAGAAATTCCGTTCACGCACAGTTTCGTTCATGCTGTACTTAATACTACCATCATGGCTCAAAATGCTATATTTGGGCTGCTTATTTTATTTGTTCACATTTGTGTGCAGGAGTCATCGTATACTCTTTTATTTTTCAATAATTTGTCACCCTGTGTCATGATGCCTCATGTGTAATAACGATCATAACTCTAAGGCTCCACTTTTGCTCTTTGTAATGACCTAATTCTAGTGATAAAAAAATGTTTACCACTAGGATTCAGATTGCTACTTACAGTTCGGATTTTTATGACCTCATCTACAGATGAAGCTTGAGAAAATAAATGTATATAACTTGCAAACAATACGTGACAGTGCCAGGAAATGGCAAAAACACGTACTTACGCAGAATGTGAATGAAACTATCGGATTGCTTTCGAAGCTTGAAGTTAAAGGTGGTGTAGCATCTCCAGAATCGGAGCCACTTATAACTACAGCGAAAGTAAATGAAGACACAAAGGAATTGTAGTACCTAGCTTGCGTCTGTATGTGATGGAGACACTTAACATTTATGTCATCTCACTTGGTAGCCTATATGCTACTTACGACAATTTTGTAAGGCCTGCGTGTTATAGGCAACTATTAATATCACCATTGTTTACCTTGATGTTGTAACCTGTATGTGTCCTAAGATCCGATGATGGCGGCTTTAGTTTCGCCGAAACCGGTAATCGTGGAATAAAACGAATTCCTGCGATCTTGGCTACCAGTTTATTGTTTTTTAAGCATCTAGATCGCTCCTACATGAGCACAATGTGCTCCCTACGGAATTGCAGACGTTGACTGCAAGCGGGCATTGATTGAAATGAATGGGGAAAGTTAAAAATTTGTGCCGGACAGGGATTCGACCCCGGGTCTCTTGCTTACTAGGCAGATGCTCTGACTACTTTTGTTTTTATTTATATTTTTTTCTCTTTTGTCACTTTATTCGTTACTGTTCGTGTCATTTGGCCTGGGCGAAAGTCACATGACATCTGCACAAGCTCATCGTTGCCAGCCGTCTGACCGAACACTCTGGACAATTTCGCCGGCATCACTAAGCCATCCAGAGACATTGGTCATTGCAACCGCATGGTCTACCCTAGCACGCCTCCCATAACAACCGAATTTTCAACTTATCCACACGCCACTAATGCAGTGCCCTTGCCTATTATCCTTTTACTCGCGGCATATCGCCGATTCCCATAAGAGATCGAGCCTGTGTGAATCTGCATTGAAGGGATCATTGGCTGTTTCGCCTTATTTATACTAGTATGTCCGAAAGTGCAGACACTACATATATAGAAAATAAATGAATAAGAAGATTAGATCAATAAATGAAACTCTAGGCGTCTATAGATCATGTGACATATGACTCACCATAAGACCTAGAGATACTCAGTATCACATGCTATTCATTTACTTCGTCACGATTGCCTTGTTAAAACAAGGACAGCGAAAGCTGTAACCAAGAAGCTCACACAATGTACATGACGTGCCATATCAAATGCAGGAATGTGAACAGCCTGCGTGTTCGCTGTCTTTATGAAACACTTGGCAAGTTAACGCGTAGATAACGTGAGGCATAAAAGAACTCACTGGCAGGCTGCCCTCTGCACAAACAGTTCTTTGTGCTATTATTTTTATGTAATCCATTTTTAAACATCATATGAATTTCAACATCTGGTCACTGATAATAGTCATGCTTGTTGTGATTGTCCGATAGTTGTTTGGGACTAGCCTTTTGTAAACCTAGATAAAAATATATTTTGAGACGCTACTAGAATCTTTAAATGGGTAATAAACCTACCGATTCACAGTGGGCAAGAATCCTGAAAACCTGTTCAAAATTGTAAAATTCTCCTCCAATACGGCAAAAATTGGATAACTGGATTTCTGGTCGTTCTGATGACGACCTTCATATCACAACTGAAAAATTCAAAATAGCGGATCCCATATGGCGAAAAGAATCCGGAAAAATTCATGAAGTGGACAAAAAATGTTTTCGGTGAACATTTATAATTTTAATGGTAAACATTATTACAAAACTGCCTCTACTACCGTCTTTATTACAGAAAATATATCTTAGTAACAAAAATGGAAAGTTTTATAGGTCTTCTTGTTCTTCATTTTCTTCTTCATCTTCTTCCTCACCGACATTTGTGTCCTCTTCATTATCCTCAGCATCTGTTTCCTCGTAATCCTTTGCAGCAAGCACCAACAGGGCAACAGCTTCCGACGACGAAGTGTCAGAGATTGCTTCCGCAAAGAAGACATATATAATGGCAAAATATAATTTAACGAAACAAAATTTATATAGGTAAAGCTGATGGATATGAAGCAACGTAATTATTTTATAAATAGTAATTTTTATATTTCAAATATTTTTTTATATTTAGTAATTATATTTTTATTTTCTAAAGCTTAATAGCAATGTTAGAGAAATAACATTGTATGATTAAGTGTATTACCCGTTTTTAGTAAAAGTTTCACTTCTATTTTCTCGGTGTAAATAACGGCATTTTGCAACTGTCGCTATAAAAAAATGGCCCAAAGCCGGAGTTGTGGCTGATTCGAGAAGATAATAGCACATACTTAAGGATGGAAAGAGAAATAAGGCGGAATGTCATGGGATCTAAAACTTATCTCTTTTTTCGTTCTAGTTTAATAATTTTTTTACTTGTATTCGGGCAAAAAGTTAATTAACAAAAACTACTTGTTATTAATGATTAAATAATGAAACAAGTGTTTGTAATTAAGTCATGCCTTCAGCAAAAGCCTCCATTTTAAAAAAATACCTCCGCTTTCGCTGAACAAAAGTATTTCATCGAACGAAATTCAGCTTTCCAACATTACTGAAGCCAACCTATTAAACGAAAATTCGTAGCTCCGAACTTTTTTGTTATTTATGGCCACTTTTTCTGGATTCTGTCCCAATATGCGATCAACTGAAGCCGGAAAGGGAACATTCGGACTGTCTCTAACCAGATAATTTATATATAACACGGAGAATAACGGTACTGTAACACTTCCTTTATGAAGGCCCTCCTGATACTTTCGCTTCTGACAAAGTATTCTGAGTTCCCCTTTCCAAGAAGTACTGAATCTAAGGGCGTACTTGCTCTAAACACTTATTCCACTTAATGCGTGTAAGTGCGGCGTTGTATCGCCGGTATCACAAAACTTGTTTCAAACGAAGTAGTCATGGACCTAAAGTTTGACTGAACAATGTTGTGCCATGTTAGGCATGGCCCTTTCATCTATGATCTGTCCTTCCTTTCTGCTAACCTGTATGTCAGATCACGAGGGCTATTACGTGCTGGGCATGAAATTAAATGTGGATACCAAACCTCTGTGCGACTTTGCACTTTTCAGACCGAAGAGTCATAGTAATTTCCAGAAAGAAAAGAAGTCCCACCAGCGATAGAGGACTGATCTCAAGACCTCCACATAATTAGCTAAGTGGCCCGCATCTCGTGGTCGTGCGGTAGCGTTCTCGCTTCCCACGCCCGGGTTCCCGGGTTCGATTCCCGGCGGGGTCAGGGATTTTCTCTGCCTCGTGATGGCTGGGTGTTGTGTGACGTCCTTAGGTTAGTTAGGTTTAAGTAGTTCTAAGTTCTAGGGGACTGATGACCATAGATGTTAAGTCCCATAGTGCTCAGAGCCATTTGAACCATTTTTTAATTAGCTAAGTGCTTAATTAACCCACAATGGAACCCCAGACTGCTTTCTTTATTGCAGTATATCGCAAATAGTCACGTGTGCTTAAGGAATTTACGAGGCTCGCGAGATATGTGACTTTTTAAGTTTTTTACTTAATTAACATAAGCAGCGATAGGAAAGTTGTTTAACGTTTAATGGCAGTGGATCCGTATTTGTGTGAGCTGCAGGGTGCAACCTGCTAGGTTATCGCACGCGGGGCCCAAGTACAACAAATGGCACATTCCATAACTGAGCAAAGTGTGTTCTTCCTGCGGTGTTGGAATGAGCAAGGACTGCCACGTTAACCGCTTCTGATTTATCCAAGCCAACTTATTAGACGAGTTGCAAATTAAAATAATCGAAAAACCACAAATCTGACGATTGAAACTACAGGAAGAACAGAGATATCGGAATTTTACTTGTTGTGAATATTCAGTGTAGTTGGAAAAATATATGATTTAATTTGTTGGTGACTTGCAAAGTGCGAAATTCAGTACAGAAATCCGGAACCTCAGGCAGCAACAACGGATCTATTCCGACTGGTTGTCGAGTCGAAGAGAGACTGAGCGACAGTTGCGGATTCGTCATTCCATGCTGTTTCTGCTCTGTATCAGATTTCATCAATCGTAGTAGCTGGCGAGCGGTGGCACAGCAGTCGCTCGGCCACCCATGGCCAGATGTTTTCAACAGGCGAGAGATTTGACCAGGGCAACAATCGAACACTTGCTGTGTCGGCGTTGGTCAGGACAGCACGGACAACATGCGGTCTTGCGTTATCTTGTTAACAACAATAATGCCGTATGACCAATGGCCTGGTACAAGTATTACAATTGGATGCCACATCGGCGACTTGCGCGACCATGAACCAACGGCAACCGGCGTACCCACACAGTCACTATGCATTAACCAGGCCCAACGTCGTCGGGCAAAGAACAGTATGGGATGACCAGGCAAGAGGCATACAAAAACATTTGTTTATATTTCAGTACCTATTAAAGTTTATACCTTCATTGTACAGTATTGTACATAGGAGATCAAACATTTTTATGAATGTTAGCACAGTTCTTTGTCGGCACCGTTTGAAGCTCGACAGATATCTAAACGGTACTCCACTTCTCGCCACATGTTCACAAGTATGAGAGGACGGTCTCTACTACGGCGTAGATCCGTTCTCCCAAATCTACCAGATCTCCAGACCTTTTTTCTATAAACAATGTCCTTGATAAGTCACCATGTAATGAAATCCAGCAGAGTCGGATCCGGAAACTGAGGGGAGCAGGCAATTGGACGCCCTCCCCTGCTCCGATCCAACGCTCAGGAGATCAACAATTTTTGTGTGTGTTCGTAGAGTTCAGTGTGTGTACCGTTTGAAGCTCGACTGATATCGAAACGATACTCCACTTCTTGCCACATGTTCATCAGCATCAGAGGTGTTATGGCCTCTACTGTTTACTGCGGCGTAGATCCGTTATCCCAAATCCACCAGATCTCAAACCTCTGTTCCGTAAACAGTAAGCCCCCATGCAGTGAAATCCAGCAGAGTCGGATCGGGGAACCGAGGGGGCCAGACAATCGGACGCCATCCGACCTTCCGATCCAACACTCAGGAAACGTCTCATGCAGGAATGTGGTAACATCTTGATGATGGGTGAGGCACCATCCTGCTGGAAAATGACGTCGGAACTGCGTAGTTCGCCAAAGTGTCGAGATAGGTATGCTTTGTCACTGTAGACTCCATATTAAAAAATAAAATAAATAAAAAATAAAAAAAATGAACCAGTCACACCATTTTTATGTAATACCAACCAGATATTGGTGTGTCATTTTCGTACTGAGTCAGTTCTCTTGAAATCTCATGTCGCCATATTCGACCGTTACGTCGGTTAGTTTTGCCACGGACGTAAAGGTAGATTCATCACTGAGCAGCACTCCACTGACGTAGTCGTTGTTTTCGTCTATACGATGCAACATTTCAAAAGAAAAATCACATCGTCTGCCGTGACCCTGAGGCTTAATGTGATGCAAAAGTTGTAGTCTGTTAGAACGCAACCAGACACGTTTGTGTACAATTTCGTGCGCCGTCGAACGGGGGACGGTTAGTTCTAATGGTTTTACCTCGGCTTCTACCGAATGCTTCGCGCAATTGTTCCACGGTCTCTTCATTCACTTGCGTTTTAGGATGTTTTACAACACTTGAAATCAAATTTCCCGTTTCTCGAAGAGTTCTGTCCCACTGATAAATGGATTTGCATGTGGGAGGATCCATGTTCCATTCTCTTATTGCAAGCCTCCGAACACGTGTAATGCTAACCACAGCACACACTGCACCTTTCGTTGTGGCGTCTACATGTTGACTGTCAGGCGTGCGTCTGCCTGCTGCACAATAAACATTTGTGCGCAAGCACCACACGATTCAGCGCTGTTCATGAAATGGTGAGGATCACATCTTGGAGATTGTCTCTATCGATTGCGTATTTACCCAGCAACATAAAATGAGTTGGGCGTTTTTTTGTGTATATCTCTAGTCGGGACACCCTGTATTTCCAACATGAGAAGGCAGTGA
Source organism: Schistocerca nitens (assembly GCF_023898315.1). Taxonomy (NCBI): domain Eukaryota; kingdom Metazoa; phylum Arthropoda; class Insecta; order Orthoptera; family Acrididae; genus Schistocerca; species Schistocerca nitens. Next base: position 372,424,789 of record NC_064614.1, on the reverse strand, counting down.
AAGGAACCTCGAACATTGGCCACATTGCGTCCGGTATTGTAACTCCAGCTGCTGTGCCTGTATGACAGCGACAGTCACACATGTATAGGTCCGTTGTGATGCTACACACACAAACAGGACTAGTCTAACAAGACAACGTGGCGCCACTCTTGTGTCTAGTATACTTGTCAGAAAGAACAGACACCATATCCATGTAAGTATATAGTTCTGGCAATACCGGCCATGACTTTCTTCTTCTGTGCGGGTGCACACACATTCCCCGAACTCTTACGGGACTTGGTAAGAATGTCTTCCACGAGTAATGAGTGTGTTGGGGTGGGACACTACGAATGTAGTGTGTGGACATACAAGGTGAGAATGTGGGTCTCGCGGGAGGCGTGCGCGAGATAGTCCCTGCAGTTGCGCTGTCCTCTGTACCCTGGGTTGCTCAGATGGACAGAGCGTCTGCCATGTAAGCAGGAGATCCCGGGTTCGGGGCCCGGTCAGGGCACACATTTTCACCTGTCCCCATTGATATATATCAACGCCCGTCGGCAGCTGACGGTATTAATATAATTCTAATTCCCTTGTGTCTAGTGTTGTCCTTGGCCGCCTAAGAGTTGGCGCACCTCTCCCTGCTGACGCGTCAGGGGAAGCTGCAACAGTGGTCGCCATTCTGACAATCGGTGGTGTTCAGACGTCGTCGCACTGACTTAAGGTACATCACGCTGCTCTACGACCCTCCACGGCCGAGAGAACAATATATCTGTCCTCTCGGAAGGAAGGAAGATTAGCATTTAACATACTGTCGAAAGCGAGTTCATTAGGGATGGAGCACAAGCTCGGATTAGGGAAGGATAGTGATGGTAATAGGCCTGTCCTTTCACTGGAACTATTCAGACATTTTACTTAAGCAATTTAGGGAAATCATGGGAGATCTAAATCTGGATGGCCAGGCGGGGATCTGAACCGTCCTCCTCCCGAATGCGAGTCTAGTGTGCTAACCACACCGCAACTCCGCTCAGTTGTCCTCTCAGGCGCTAGGCGTTTGTCAACATGCAAAAGATGTTATCGACGAAGTAGATTCAGGTGTGGAGGATGCGTATTGTTTCCCTTGGACACAAATAGCACAGAACAAAATAATCGACGTGGAACTTACACAGTAGACAACAGATAACCAAATAACCACGGAAACTGCTCTGACAGAAACGGAAAGTATTACACCATGAAACATCAGTCAGGCATTTATTAAACTTTGTAGAGTTGTTCACCACGTAACTGGTATTAATTGATTAAACTTTCATTCCATTTTGAACTGCTGTCCCTCATCAATATCAGTACGAGGTTTGGCCTCCACTAGCACGAATAAACTTTGGTATTCGCAATGGCACGGTAACAAAGAGCCTCAGAATGTCTCATTTGTAATAAATCTCATAGCCTGAAACACGTGCAATGTCACTTCATAAAGACTGCTGGCTGGAGGCTGAAATGAAAGTACAGTGTGTTCCAAAACCCACCGATAAGCTTTAGGAAGAGGTTTCTTACACCAAAACAAAAAAACGTCTGGTAAATATGAGTTCTAAAATGCATACCTTAAGAGCTATGAGCACTTGTTCCTCTTCAATATTTTGAAATACATCTAACCTACTGCAAGCTCCTTGCTCCCCATATTTTGGGAGGAGGTAGCATGGATCAAAGCAAGAAAAAAGTGGTCAGTAAATATGGACTCTAAAATGCATACCTTATGAGCTATCAGCACTTGTTCACTAGAACAGATGTGTTTCACACTAGCAAGCAAGTGCTCATAGCTCTTATGGTAAGCATTTTATACCCAATTTCACGCGACATTATTTTCTTGGTTTGGTCCATACCTTCTAAAGATGAACCACCTTCATGTTGTCTCTCTACCGTTCCACTCTCGAACGACACGCGGGAAAAACGAACACTTAAATTTTTCTGTGCGAGCCCTGATTTCTCTTATTTTATCGTGATGATCATTTCTCCCTATGTAGGTGGGTGCCAACAGAATGTTTTCGCAGTCGGAGGAGAAAACTGCTGATTGAAATTTCATGAGAAGATCCCGTCGAAACGAAAAACGCCTTTGTTTTAATGATTGCCACTCCAATTCAAGTATCATGTCTGTGACACTATCTCTGCTATTTTGTGATAATACAAAACGAACTACCTTCTTTGTACTGTTTCGATGTCATCCGTCAGTCCCACCTGATGCGGATCGCACACTGCACAGCAATACTCCAGAATAGGGCGGACAAGCGTAGTGTAAGCAGCCTCTTTGGTAGACCTGCTGCACCTTCTAAGTGTTCTGCCAATGAATCGCAGTCTTTGGTTTGCTCTATCCACAATATTATCTATGTGATCGTTCCAATTTAGGTTATTTGTAACTGTAATCCCTAAGTATTTAATTGAATTTACAGCTCTCAGATTTGTGTGACTTATCGCGTGATCGAAATTTAGCTGATTTCTTTTAGTACTCATGTGAATAACTTCACACATTTCCTTACTCAGGGTCAATTGCCACTTGTCGCACCATACAGATATCTTATCTAAATCATTTTGGAAGTCGTTTTGATCATCTGATGATTTTACAAGACGGTAAATGACAGCATCATCTGCAAACAATCTAAGACGGCTACTCAGATTGTCTCCTATGTCGTTAATATAGGTCAGGAACAATAGAGGCCCTATAACACTTTCTTGGGGAACGCCGGATATTACTTCTGTTTTACTCGATGACTTTCCGTCTATTACTATGAACTGTGACCTTTCTGACAGGAAATCACGAATCCAGTCGCACAACTGAGGCGATACTTCGTAGGCACGCAGTTTGGTTAGAAGACGCTTGTGAGGAACGGTGTCGAAAGCCTTCTGGAAATCTAAAAATATGGAATCATTTTGACATCTCCTGTCGATAGCACTTATTACCTCATGAGTATAAAGAACTAGTCGTGTTGAACGATATTTTCTGAATCCGTGCTGACTATATGTCAATAAATCGTTTTCTTCGAGGTACTTCATAATGTTCGAATACAGTATATGTTCTAAAACCCTACTGCAAATCGACGTTAGTGATATAGGTCTGTAATTCAGCGGATTACTCCTACTTCTCTTTTTGGGTATTGGTGTGACTTGAGCAATTTTCCAGTCTTTAGGTACGGTTCTTTCTGTGAGCGAGTGGTTGTATATAATTGCTAAATTAAATTTTATCAGCATACTCAGAGGAACCTGACTGGCATACAATCTGGACCGGAGGCCTTGCCTTTATTAAGCGATTTAAGCTGCTTTGTTACACGGAGGGTATCTACTGATCTACAGATCAGGGAATTGGGTAAAACTGTGAGAATCTGTGGAATTCCTTAAGGAGATTATGGTCTCAACCGCAATGTTGGGTCTTGCAATTATCCTGCTGGAATATGCCATTTGATACTCCGGTCGTGAAGAGTATGACAACAGAGTTTACCATTCTTTCCACATTCTGACGAATAATGTCTAGAATCACTATTTCCTATGAGCTTCAACCATACCGTTTACGGGCAATTTGGCATCGACCTGACAGCTGCGAACAAACGCGGAACTCATCGCTGAACACCGCAGGATGCTACTTAATGTGCGAGTTGGCCCTGTCTCTACACCACGCAAGTGTCGGTTGTATATGGTGTGCTGTCAACCGGAGACGACACGTAGCAGATCGAGATCTCAAACCAGCTTCCAGTGATATGTTTCTGAAGGTTCGTTGTGACACTCTCCCTCTAAACTCTCTCCAGATTTCAGTTGTGGTGATCGGTCTGTTCATCAGAGTCAGTCGGATAATCCTACAAACTCCTCGTGGTGTAGTCTTTCTGGAAGGAGACGTACCTACTCTTCTTATCGCTATGTCGTCCTGAGCTCATATCTGTGTGATGTTTCCATGTCCCTCATGCTGATGATTGGACCTTTCTCAAAGTTAGAAAGATGGTGATAATCTGCCCGTGCACGTCCTCCGGCTATACTGCGTTGTGATCTCCACCTGAAAAATACTGGCAAGTTAGACACACCCAACAGCCATCAAGTACTCACACAAGTTTTTACCTGTGTGAATGGCTTTCTTCTGTACTGAAACTAATGTCGCATAACGATGACCTAATTCGGCGCATTAAGCACTCTCAAGCTCACATATACGGATGTTGTAAATGTAACGCACACAAGAATTCGTGGTTAGTTGTATCCATCCAGTGTTCTCACTACCCGTGCCGTGTTCGTTTACATCGAGATAATGGAGGTTCGATAGAACGGGCGATTGCACAAGTTTACTTTTCAAACTGGCTCTGAGCACTATGGGACTTAACATCTGAGGTCATCAGTCCCCTAGAACGTAGAACTACTTAAACCTAACCAACCTAAGGACATCACACACATCCATGCCCGAGGCAGGATTCGAACCTGCGACCGTAGCAGTCGCGCGGTTCTAGACTGAAGCGCCTAGAACCGCTCGGCCATTTACTTTTCATATCCTGTGGAAATATGTTCCGAAACTTTTAAGGGCAACGAGGTAAGCCGAAGTCGTTCAACGTGCGGCGACAGGATTTCCTGCCCAGTTGAGATGCTCATCCAAACTTACACCCAAGCTCCTCACTGTTTTTGATAAGGCATTTCAGTGAGCATTGACTGAAAATAAAAATACAGTTAAATGCTACGAGGACGTGCTGAAAAGTAATGACTCCGAATTTTTTATGTGAAAAGTCTTACAGCTTTTTAAATAAAACAAACGTAAGTAACATTCTACACCTTTATTAGTCATAACTACATATTCGCAGCCCTCTGCCGCTAGAGAGATCCGAATGATAACGTGTAACATGGCGGTGTGTAACTGTGGTGCGTGAGAAACAGAGTGTTGTAGTCGAGTTTCGAATTCGAATAGTTCGTCCGCACGTGGTGCACCCCCTACTTCAGCGTGATACTGACAGACGACGCACGATCGCTGCGACATCTGTAACAGCCTGATGCCTTGGGTTCACTGTCACTGGTCATCATCCTTACAGCCCCGACTTGGCTTCATCAGACTTTCATCTGTTTCCAAAACATGAAGAACAAAAATGGTTCAAATGGCTCTGTGCACTATGGGACTTAACATCTTAGGTCATCAGTCCCCTAGAACTTAGAACTACTAAACCTAACTAACCTAAGGACATCACACACAGCCATGCCCGAGGCAGGATTCGAACCTGCGACCATAGCAGTCGCGCGGTTCCGGACTGAAGCGACTAGAACCGCTTGGCCACCGCGGCCGGCGTGAAGAACACCTTCGAAGACTTCATTTTGATAGTGATGAAGTGGTGCAAGCAGAGGTGAGGCTGTGGCTCCGTCAACAAAGTGTCGGTATCAATAAACTGGTCTCTCGTAGGGAAAAATGTGTTCGTTACCAGGGTGACTATGTTGAGAAATTAATATGTAGACATGAAGAATAAGGAATCAGAATGTTAATAACTTTTTTTTTCTTATAAAAGAGTCGAAGCCATTGCTTTTTAGCATGCCCTCGTATAAGCTTCTCCGTTTTAATACGAAGATTGCGTACGGCTTTCCGGGAAGTTAAAAACTTAATTTCTGTGTAATGTCAACAATGGATGGACAATACGGTAAGCTTCGCTAACTCTCTTTCACAAGTCTGTTGATTTTGTTCCCGCGAATGAATGATAGGAAGTTCACTGAGGGATTTTGCAGATGATGCTGTGGTGTATCGAGAGGTTGTAACAATGAAAAATTGTTACTGAAATGCAGGAGGATCTGCAGCGAATTGACGCATGGTGCAGGGAATGGCAATTCAGTCTCAATGTAGACAAGTGTAATGTGCTGCGAATACATAGAAAGATAGATCCCTTATCATTTAGCTACAAAATAGCAGGTCAGCAACTGGAAGCAGTTAATTCCATAAATTATCTGGGAGTACGCATTAGGAGTGATTTAAAATGGAATGATCATATAAAGTTGATCGTCGGTAAAGCAGATGCCAGACTGAGATTCATTGGAAGAATCCTAAGGAAATGCAATCCGAAAACAAAGAAAGTAGGTTACAGTACGCTTGTTTGCCCACTGCTTGAATACTGCTCACTGGTGTGGGATCCGTACCAGATAGGGTTGATAGAAGAGACAGAGAAGATCCAACGGAGAGCAGCGCACTTCGTTACAGGATCATTTAGTAATCGCGAAAGCGTTACGGAGATGATAGATAAACTCCAGTGGAAGACTCTGCAGGAGAGACGCTCAGTAGCTCTGTATGGGCTTTTGTTAAAGTTTCGAGAACATACCTTCACCGAAGAGTCAAGCAGTATATTGCTCCCTCCTACGTATATCTCGCGAAGAGACCATGAGGACAAAATCAGAGAGATTAGAGCCCACACAGAAGCATACCGACAATCCTTCTTTCCACGAACAACACGAGACTGGAATAGAAGGGAGAACCCATAGAGGTACTCAGGGTACCCTCTGCCACACACCGTCAGGTGGCTTGCGGAGTATGGATGTAGATGTAGATGTAGATGGCAAGTAGCGGTGTAAGCAGTTATTTTCTGTTGCCAGTGAAGCAGCGTGTTAGTAAACAGAGGGGTCCGGCAGAAGAGGGCAGTCACGTTACGCAGCTGTCGCTGACCCCAAACAGTCAAAGTCTGAGGTGACTCAGGACAGGAGGTTACATGCCGCTAGCCGATACCCCACTCTGAAGGAAATTTCCTTCATTTCAAAGCGGAGGCAAATAAGTGTTCCAGATGTGCAGCCGTGCTTGCAAGACGCTCTACCAAATTAGCTACAAAGACGGACAGGTCTATTCTTACAGAGGTGACAGTTTCAGGTCTTTTAACATTGCTCAAAAGTAAGCATCTATTGATATGCGATATTTTCAATACAAGAGAAATACACTACTGGCCATTAAAATTGCTACACCACGAAGATGACGTGCTACAGACGCGAAATTTAACCGACAGGAAGAAGATACTGAGATATGCAAATGATTAGCTTTTCAGAGCATTCACACAAGGTTCGCGCCTGTGGCGACACCTACAACGTGCTGACATGAGGAAAGTTTCCAACCGATTTCTCATACACAAACAGCAGTTGACCGGCGTTGCCTGGTGAAACGTTGTCGTGATGCTACGTGTAAGGAGGAGAAATGCGTACCATCAAGTTTCCGACTTTGATAAAGATCGGATTGTAGCCTATCGCGATTGCGGTTTATCGTATCGCGACATTGCTGCTCGCGTTGATCGAGATCCAATGACTGTTAGCAGAATATGGAATCGGTGGGTTCAGGAGGGTAATACGGAACGCCGTGCTGGATCCCAACGGCCTCGTATCAAATGGTTCAAGTGGCTCTGATTACTATGGGACTTAACATCTGAGGTCATCAGTCCCCTAGAACTTAGAACTACTTAAACCTAACTAACCTACGGATATCACACACATCCATGCCCGAGGCAGGATTCGAACCTGCGACCGTAGCGGTCCTGCGGTTCCAGACTGAAGCGTCTAGAGCCGCTCGGTCACTGCGGCCGGCGGCCTCGTATCACTAGCAGTCGAGGTGACAGGCATCTTATCCGCATGGCTGTAACGGATCGTGCAGCCACGTCTCGATCCCCGAGTGAACAGAAGGATACGTTTGCAAGACAAACATCTGCACGAACAGTTCGACGACGTTTGCAGCAGCATGGACTATCAGCTCGGAGACCATGGCTGCGGTTACCCTTGACGCTGCATCACAGACAGGGGCGCCTGCAATGGTGTACTCAACAACGAACCTGGGTGCACGAATGGCAAAAAGTCATTTTTTATGAATCCAGGTTCTGTTTACAGCATCATGATGGTCGTATCCGTGTTTGGCGACATCGCGGTGAGTTTGGCGACATCGCGGTGAACGCACATTGGAAGCGTGTATTCGTCATCTGCATACTGGCGTATCACCCGGCGTGATGGTATGGAGTGCTGCCATTGGTTACATGTCTCGGTCACCTCTTGTTCGCATTGACGGCACTTTGAACAGTGGACGTTACATTTCAGATGTGTTACGACCCGTGGCTCTACCCTTCATTCGAAACCCTACATATCAGCAGGATAATGGACGACCGCATGTTGCAGGTCCAGTACGTGCCTTTCTGGATACAGAACATGTTCGACTGCTGCCCTGGCCAGTACATTCTCCAGATCTCTAACCAATTGAAAATGTCTGGTCAATGGTGGCCGAGCAACTGGCTCGTCACAATGCGCCAGTCACTACTCTTGATGAACTGTGGTATCGTGTTGGAGCTGCATGGGCAGCTGTACCTGTACACCCATCCTAGCTCTGTTTGACTGAGTGCCCAGGCGTATCAAGGCCGTTGTTACGGCCAGAGGTGGTTGGTCTGGGTACTGATTTCTCAGGATCTATGCACCCAAATTGCGTGTAAATGTAATCACATATCAGTTCTAGTATAATATATTTGTCCAATGAATGCCCGTTTATCATCTGCATTTCTTCTTGGTGTAGCAATTTTAATGGCCAGTAGTGTAAGAAAGGGGTCATCAAAAATTTCCAGTTCGAAAGCCGTACAGTCCATAATAGGTAGACCAATCAGGCAAAATCGCCTTGAGCATTGAGGCAATTATCCCACCGACGCACCAGGCTGAAAACACCCGTTTGGTAAGACACCGTGTCCTGATGCGTGATGAAGTCCGGAAGTGCCTGCTGTACAGCCTCGTCCGATAGGACTTGTCGACTGTTCAAGGCCTTTTTTAAGGGACCAAAGGCGTGATAATCGCATGGCGAGAGATCAGTACTATAGGGCGGGTGCTCTAGTGTCTCCCACTTAAACTGGCGTAATTTCTTCGTTACGACATTTGCGATACTGGAACGTGCGCTGTCATGAAGCAGCAGCACCCCTTCAGGCACAACGGTAGTTTTCACCAGACGTGCTGCCCCATAAGCATTCTTCATTCTCAGATGGACGTATACCGTTGTTTGTCTTTTGGTAAGCAAGAAAAGAATAGCAGCACGTTATTCCTGTTTGGACGCATTTGGTAATAGCGTTGCCGCAGTTCACGTTGTCACATTTACCGCAAGCACGTAGGAAGGACACGTAGCCACACTAATTCCTTGGCTAATGTCGGTGCTTATATACCCGTTCGGAGTCGTGTTACATTGCACATACGCTGCAGCAACGTACTCAAACGAAAACTTCTTGGTCGCCCCTTCTACAATAAGCGTACCGAAGCAGAAACAGAACTCTAAAACAAATGTAACACAAATTGCAAACTGCATTTCCTTAAGGGACTTCTTACAATGGCGGATGTATTAATACAAGACCGTGAAACACATCAATAAAAATGGTACAAAACCCAGAATTGTGTTGCTGAATACCACGAACTGAGCATCAGTATCAGAGGACGCAGCATTCAGCTAGCTTCACATCGCAGCCAACTGACAGTGTTCGGCACTCCTACACTGGAATACCAGCATGAATCTAAACTCTGTGAAAATCGAAGTGTTCCATCTCCCATGATGCACCGTAACTATACACGACTTGCCATTAAAACTGCAACACTAGGAAGGGGAGAAAATATTGAATTTTAGTTGTTGTGTTGTGTAGTATGAAGATTACATGTATTGGGTTGATGCGTATGTTATAGAGTTTTTCCACAAGTTTAATATACACAACATATACACATAACAGGGAGTTTAGTCATCAGTAATATATTCTCCTACACTATTTACGACTGTCTCAAAACGCTGCGGCAACTTTTCGATTCAGCGACTCTAGAAATCACATGGTTTTGAGGCGAAAAATTCATCATGTTCCGGAAGGATGTTGCTCGAAGGTTGTTCCACAGAGAGCGGAAAAGATGAAAATCTGAGAGCGCAAGAGCAGGTGAGAAAGGTGGGTGCGGAATGACTTCCCAACCCAACTCCTATATAGTGTTTTTTATCAGTATACCAGAACGCGGGCGGATGTTATCGTGGAGTAGCATCACTTCACGCAGTCTTCCTGATCGTTGTCCTTGGATTGCGTCCGCAAGGCGTCTCAGTTGACAATAAATGTCAGCTGTGAGGGTTAGACGTCGGGGACGCAATTCGTAGTACACCACACTGTCGCTATTCCACCAGATGCGTAACAATATCTTTTGTGGATGCGTGCAGGTCTCTCTACTGGGAGTTGCTGTTTTATTTGGGCTCAACCATTCCGTTCTTTCCCTTATGTTAGCATAAAAACACAATTTCTCCTCACCAGTAACGATACAGTACAGGAATGGTCGGCGTTGTTCACGAACCAGTTGATGAGGAGCAAGCAGAGATGCACATACGGCCACCCACTTATATTTACGATTGTGGCTTAGAGCGTGCGGTTTACATACACCCGATTTTTGAACCTTCCCCATTGCATGCAGACGTAACACGATGGTGAAATAATTACGGTTCACTACATTTGCCAGTTATCGTGTATGCTGATGTGGATCATTGTGGATTAATACGTTTCAACAATCTTCATCAAACCCCGAAGGTCTTCCTGTACGTGAAAAGTCGTTAATGTCAAAACGATCTTCCTTAAAACAAGAAAAACATTTTCTTACCGTGCTCTGTCCAGTAGCTTTATCCCCATTCACAGTGCAAATGTTTTTCGCTGCTTTCGCTGCTGTCACCCCTCAGAAGAATAAGTCGGAAATGTTCTCCTCTTGGCACTCCATTTTCTAGCGTCCACAGCTCCACTCACTATCTCCAAATGACAAAATGACAATAGGTAAACTCAAATACAAACGACAACCCAATATAAGCCAACCTAATATAAATTTGTAGGTGGTTTGGAGCTATAAAGGCTGAGAAATTCGGTACATAGAGCCGCCGCCTCTGGAAGCAGCGATGCCACTAACATGGCTGGGCATCACATCCTACACTATTTACAACTGTCTCAAAACGCTGCGGCAACTTTTCGATTCAGCGACTCTAGAAATCACATGGTTTTGAGGCGAAAAATTCATCATGTTCCGGAAGGATGTTGCTCGAAGGTTGTTCCACAGAGAGCGGAAAAGATGAAAATCTGAGAGCGCAAGAGCAGGTGAGAAAGGTGGGTGCGGAATGACATGTACGGCTCCATGCTGTCTCAGTTCAATGTTAGTGTCCGTCAGCTGTAGTGGCTGGGAAGTGGTGGCGTGCCAACATCTAGACAACCCATTGCCAGATATTTTCCGTGGGTGACACAGTTGGAGGACATTCTGGCAGGGCGACACTCGAATACTCTCTGCATCAAGGTAGGTCAGGACAACACGGCCAACAAAGTTCTGCAGTGTCTTGCTGAAGGCCACGGAAACATCGAAGATAGGCCACAACCACAGCCCTTAACACGTCTTAAACTAACGGATGCCGGCGAGATTACTGGCTTTGTGAACCAGAGGTGAAGTTGATCATACAATGTAAACACACGAGTTAGCTAGACACCTTGCCTCAATGCTGCAGCCTTATGTTGGTAGGACGGACAGTCATATTAAAAATTCAGCTCACTTCATTGACAAGTTAAAGGAAACGAGCGTGGGCCCGGATGATATCCTCGTCAGTTTTGACGTTGTGTCGTTATTTACCATGACTCCGGTAAACGAAGCTATCTTATGCATAGCGGATATTTTTCCCACCGATATTGTGGCATTATTCCGACACTGCCTCACCACAACCTACTTTCAATACAATGGTGACTTTTATGAACAGATTGACGGGGTGGCTATGGGCAGTCCTCTCAGTCCTGCTGTGGCTAACTTATTTATGGAGACTTTTGAACAACGGGCGTTGCAGACGGCCAGCAAGAGACCAGCCAGATGGTATCGCTATGTCGATGACACGTTCGTAGTATGGACACACGGAGCAGAGGATTTGGATGCCTTCCTGACACATTTAAACAGCATTAATCCGAAAATCCAGTTCACTATGGAGACAGAAAGGAATGGGCAATTGAACTTCCTGGATGTGTCTGTGATTAAACGACCGGACGGAACGTTGGGCCATAAGGTGTATAGAAAGCCCACACATACTGATCGTTATCTACACAAAGATTCAAACCACCACCCTAGACAAAAAAGAGGTGTAATGAAAACATTGGTAGACAGGGCGCACAAACTTTGTGAACCTGTTTATTTAAAAGATGAGATTGAACATCTACGGTCAGCTTTCGTGAAGAATGGCTTTTCTAGCAAGGATATAGATCGAGCACTTCGCTCTAGGCAGAGAATCAGGAGTAACGACGAACAACAGTCGTCCATGGGCAAAGTTTTTCTTCCGTTCATTAGCAAGGTCACAGATCGCATTGGGAAAGTTTTAGGCAAGTATGGGGTGGAAACTATTTTCAGACCTACTAGGAAAATAAAAGAATTTTTAAGGTCGGCAAAAGATGCACGGCACCCTTTGGCTACACCGGGGGTATATAAAATTCCTTGTAGTTGTGGACAGGTTTACATCGGTACTACAAAGAGAAGTGTGAACACCCGTCTTGTCGAACGTAAGAGGAATTGCCGCCTAGGTCACGCGGATAAATCGGCCGTAGCGGAACATGTTTACCAGGAAGGTGATCATGAAATAAAATTCAGCGAGACGAGCGTCATATCAAAAACCTCGTATTATTATGCACGCTTGTATAGAGAGGCTATCGAGATTGATAAACATCGTAATAATTTTAACAGGAAAGACGAAGGTGTTAAACTGGATAAAATTTGGATGTCAGCGTTGCACCGTAAGCGTGACGATCGATTACTTTCAGTCGAGAATGTTGGCATTACCAGAGACAATCTCATAGCCGACGCCACGTGATCGACAGTGGCGCCCTCTGTACTGCCTATATAATCAGCGCCTCCTCGAGTCCTCTTCGCAGTTCGCCGCTTTACCTCCGAAGATGTCTCCCGCAGTCGGAGACGAAACGTTAGGAGACAGTTTTATACTTCGCCCACGGCCTATCAGCCCGGAAGTTTTAAGTGCAGAGGTGAAGTTGTGTGTATCGAATGTCAGCCAATACCATGACGTCAGGAATGAACTTGTATGACAATGACGAATGCATTCTTTAAACGTACGTCTTCTCAGAGCCTCCACGCATGGATACGTATCGTGATGCTGCACGAAGAACCAGGAGTCGTCGGACAAGACCACGTGGTGCTGGCATTGTGACCAACGTTGTCGAGCGCACCAGTGTTGGCGCACTTGTAAAAGGATGCCAGACTGTTGTCGCCGTGCTAACACTCTAGTGTTTCTCCAGATTTTGTCGTGTAATACGTCATTTCTGTCTGTTTTTAAATGTATTTGAAATATGTACGAATGTGCACATGGCGCAACAGCGATATCTTTGTTTAAAGCGATTGTATTCCGGAGAAACTACGTGGTCCAGCCATACTAATGTAATTACCACATCAACGTGCAATAACCACTCACAGACGGTACGTGGCAGCACTCGGAATGGAGGGTATGTACACTGAGGTGACAAACGTCGGGCAGCGATATGCACGTATACAGACGGCGGTAGTATCGCGCACTCAAGTTATAAACAGCAGTTATTGGCGGAGCTGTCATTTGTACTCAGGTTATTCGTGTGAAAAGCTTTCCGACATGATTGTGGCCGCACTACGGGAATTAGTACATTTGAACGCGGAAGGGCAGTTGATGTTTCAAATGGCTCTGAGCACTATGGGGTTTAACTCCTGAGGTCATCAATCTCCTAGAACTTAGAACTACTTAAACCTAACTAACCTAAGGACATCACACACATCCATGCCCGAGGCAGGATTCGAACCTGCGACCGTAGCGGTCGCGCGGTTCCAGACTGAAGCGCCTAGAACCGCTCGGCCACTCCGGCCGGCAATGGCAGTTGAGTCACAGGCATGGACAGTCCATTTCGGAAATCGTTAGGTAATTCAGTATTCCGAGATCCGCAATATCAAAAGTTTGCCGAGAATAACAAATTTCAGGCATTATCTCTCACCATAGACAATGCAGTGGCAGCCGACCTTCACTTAACGACAATGAGCAGCGGCGTTTGCATAGTGTTCTCAGTCGTAAAACACAAGTAACGCTGAGTTAAGTAACACCAGAAATCGATTTGGAACGTACGACCGACGTACCCGTTGGGACAGTGCGACGAAATTTGGCGTCCATAGACTATTGCACCACACGACCAACGTGAGTGCCTTTGTTAACAATACGACATTGCCTGCAACGCCTCTCCTGGGCTTGTGACCAAATCGGTTGGACCCCAGACGACTGGAAAACCGTGCCTAGTCAGATGAGTCCCGATTTCAGTTAGTAACAGCTGATGGTGGGGTGCGAGTGTGGCTTAGGCCCCACGAAGCCGTGGACCCAATGTGTCAATAAGTCACTGTGCAAGCTGGTGATGGCTTCGTAATGGTGAGGGCTATGTTTACATAGGATGGACTGGGTACTCTGGTCCAACTGAATCGATCATTGACCTGAAAATGGTTATGTTCGGCAACTTGGAAACCATTTGCAGCCATTCATGGACTTCATGTTCCCAAAGAACAATGGAATTTTTATGGATGACAATGCGCCATGCTACAACAACTACGCAAACGCCGGGCTACAGTCGCTCGCTATTAGTTTGAAGAACATTCTGGGCTGTTCGAGCTAATGATTTGGCACCCAGGTTGTCTGACATGAATCCCATTCAACATTTATGGAACATAATCGAGAGGTCAGTTCGTGCACAAAATCCTGCACCGGCAACACTCTTGCAATTATGGATGGCTATAGAGGTAGCTTATCTCATTATTTCAGCAGAGGACTTCTAATGATTTGTTGAGTCCATGCCACGTCAAGTTGCTGCACTACGCTGGGCAGAAGTAGGTCCGTTACGATATTAGGATGTATCCTACGACTTTTGTCACCTCAGTGTAAAGCGTTTTATAGGGACGCAGTCAACAGTACAGTTGCTATCGTAATGTGGAAATAGAGCGATTTATCTGACATCCAAAAGGCATGATCATTGGCTTTTGGGCCAAGGATGAAATCATTTCCGAAACGACAAAATCTGTAAATTGTTCGCGTGCCGCCGTGGTTAAAGTACAAGGAGGTACCCAAATGACAACGGGAATTATTTTTGAAAAGCTATATATTTTCATATTGTTTACAAAACAACCTTGTCCCCTTCAAAGTACTCTCCATTACATCTAACACATTTGTCCCACCTGTGCTTCCACCGTTCGAAATATTTAATGGCTGACAGCCCCTCCCTCGTTTTTTTCTTGACTTGCACGGAGCCAGGTCCGGCGAATAAGCTGCACGGGGCAGCGGAACCATGCCATTTTAGCCAAAAACTGTCTAACAGAGATGGCTGTGTGTGCAAGTGCATTGTCATGGTGGAAGAACCTGTCTCCTCTCTGCCACAAATTGTGTCTTTTTTGACGAACGCCGGCCGGTGTGGCCGAGCGGTTCTAGGCGCTTCAGTCTGGAACCACGCGACCGCTACGGTCGCAGGTTCCAATCCTGCCTCGGGCATGGATGTGTGTGATGTCCTTAGGTTACATAGGTTTAAGTAGTTCTAGGGGACTGATGACCTCAGATGTTAAGTCCCATAGTGCTCAGAGCCATTTGAACCATTTTTTTGGACGAACACTGTTTCACAATCTCTGACAGTTGATTAATTGTCCATCGGTGGTCTGTGAGCACAACCTCTCGAATTTTTTCAATATTTTCGTCAGTTTGGGCATTTGATGGACGTCGATAACGAGGTTTGTCATCAATCGACATGTCGCCGTTTTCAAATCTAGCAAACCACTCGTACACTTGAGTTTTTCCCATAGCGTAATCTTGGTAAGCTGCTTTCAACATCAAACCAGTTTCAGCAGCATTTTTACCGAGCAGAAAACAAAATTTCACAGCTGTACGTTCTTCACTTGAACTTGCCATCACAAAAAACGAAACAAGATCAAAATGGCGCTAGCAAAAACAGTCACCGCAGATGAACAGAACAAGCCAGGCGGCACTGAACTGGTAATGAGTTGCGCTATATACGCTTAGGCCGGTATTACACTATCATATTTCTTTGTCAACGCTGATATGTCAAATATTTACGGCAATGAAACTTGATGGTGTAGTAAAGAACTTTGTCAAATCTCGCCTGTCGTCAAATAAATATGATCAAACCTGGAGCCTCGCCATAGATTTTATCATAATAGTCGTTCGTCTTCTATTCACTGCAATATGAAATTTAACCTCCAGGAGCGCTGGCGCCGCTACAGCTATTTCACATCTCTGTAGTGCGTTTGTAAACATGGCTTCATAGTTGATGCGTTCCTTCGACCCTTTTCTTAAAAAAAATAAACTTGCCTCGACTAGGGTGGGGGTTGAGGAAGGGGCACATTGCATGCTATTAACTGTGTGGTGATGAGCATGTGGAATATGCTGCAGGCGACTTCATGTCCACAATCACCCCTATAGCCATCCACTTCTACATCTGGAAACATCCAGGCAGCTTTTCAGCAAGCCAGAATAGACGATGTGGTCACACTCTAAAATAAAAAATTCTTTCTTGGTTTTCCATTCTACTTTGCCTATTTTTGAACTCTGGATGCCACAAGTTAAGAAGCGCTTCGTCTGTTTCGTACTTGTTATTAATTTTGTAGTTGTTGGAACACTAATTCCATTAATTAAAGTATTCAAAAATTAAAAGTAGCTCTTATTGCAATTATAGTGCACGAAACATTTATTTACCTTCACATATTCCCTCTTCAGTGGTTTATAAATCGCCTCACAGTTTCTGGAATTATTTAGGTTAATGTGCAATGTGATAGTTGAGAGTTGTATTGTAAACTAGAGTGGCACTCTCCTGTATCAAGAAATCACAGTGTCACAGTTTACCTGTCTTCTGCACATGTAGCGTTTCTCAAGAGAGTATTCCGTTTTGTAATATGAGAAGGCACTTTACTGATCAAATATTGAAATACACTCTCATCCATTCGTAAGTAATTTATATATAAGATTTGACTTCCTCCACTTGCAGCTCTCGTAACAAATTTTGCTAAATGTTTTTATTATCTCTACGTTATACCTATGGCTTCATCCAAGTATGTTTCCATTTTTTTGCCGCTTTTCTTCCAAATACACACACAATGCAATTGTTGTACTAGCAACTGCAGCGCATAATAACGAGTTTGGCCGGCCGATGTGGCCGAGCGGTTCTAGGCCCTTCAGTTTGGAACCGCGAGACCGCTACGATCGCAGGTTCGAATCCTGCCTCGGGCATGGATGTGTGTGATGTCCTTAGGTTAGTTAGATTTAAGTAGTACTAAGTTCTAGGGGACTGATGACCTCAGATGTTGAGTCCCATAGTGCTCAGAGCCATTTGAACGACTTGAAAACGAGTTGTTGTCCGCCATCTTGAAATTTGACGAAAAATACAATGACGGTGTAATACCCCTTTAAGCACCACGTCAAATATCTCTTTCAAAGAAATTTTACGAGTATTTGATCATATTTGTTTGTCAAAGAAACATGATAGTGTAATACCGGCCTTAGTGGCAGAAATGCATACTACACAAGTTCCGCCCACGGCAGTGTTATTCCAGTTTGTTTCTAGGTACCCCTTCACATCCCGTGCATGGTCAAAACCAACGTCAAGGCAACAGTGGTGCACCACGGCCCATAGTTGACAGGGGTGAAAGACGACTGCGGAGATGTGTATGGGCGAATAGACGTGCAACTGTAGAACAACTGGCCGTCCAGATCAACCAAGGCGCTGCAAACAGTGACTCCTCAACGACAGTTCAGCGAACATTACTGCTCTTATGCCTCTGCAGCAAGCGCCTTGTTCATGCACCCCTGCTGACTGCAACTCATTCGTGATGAAGGCTGGAATTTGCACGCCAATTCCACAACTGCACGTCTACTTAGTGGCTACAGGTGGACTTTTCAGGTGAAACATGTCGTGTACGGAGTAAAAAGGCTGAAAGCAAACAAGGAGGGAGCGTTATGGTCTGGGGAATGTTTTCTTGGCATCCCCTGGGTAATCTCGTTGTTCTGGAAGGCATAATGGATCAATACAAGTATGCATCTACCAGGATGACAATGCAACACGTCATACAGCTCGCAGCGTGCGTGGTTCGAAGAGCACAAGGATGAGTTTACCTTATTCCCCTGGCCATCAAATTCCCCGGATTTAGACCAATCGAGAACCTGTGGAAACACGTCGACGGGCTGCTCGCGCCTTGGATCCTCTACCGAGAAACTTAGCGCAGCTGCCCGCAACACCGGAGTGGGCATTACACTAAATTCCTGTCGGTACCTTCCAGAACCTCACTGACTCTCTTTCTGCACGTTTCGCAGCGATCCGTCCTACAATAGATGTTTATTCAGGTTCTTGACGGTGGTCACGTTAATGTGACTGGACAATGTATGTCAATTGTCGATGTAGGGATTCTGAGCTGCTAATAGTATCCACTCGCTGATTCTTTACATATTATACACTGAAGCGCCAAAGAAAGGGATGCGTATTCAAATACAGAGATACGTAAATAGTCAGAATACGGTGCTGCAGCCGGCAACGCCTACATAAGACAACGAGTGTCTGGCGCTGTTGTTAGATCGGTTACTACTACTACAATGGTAAGTTATCAAGATTTAAGTGAGTTTGAACGTGGTGTTATAGTCGGCGCACGAGCGATGGGACACAGCATCTCCGAGGTAGCGATGAAGTGGGGATTTTCCCATATACAGGGTGTTACAAAAGGTACGGTCAAACTTTCAGGAAACATTCCTCATACACAAATAAAGAAAAGATGTTATGTGGACATGTGTCCGGAAACGCTTAATTTCCATGTTAGAGCTCATTTTAGTTTCGTCAGTATGTACTGTACTTCCTCGATTCACCGCCAGTTGGCCCAATTGAAGGAAGGTAATGTTGACTTCGGTACTTGTGTTGACATGCGACTCATTGCTATACAGTACTAGCATCAAGCACATCAGTACGTAGCATCAACAGGTTAGTGTTAATCACGAACGTGGTTTTGCAGTCAGTGCAATGTTAACAAATGCGGAGTTGGCAGATGCCCATTTGATGTATGGATTAGCACGGGGCAATAGCCGTGGCGCGGTACGTTTGTATCGAGACAGATTTCCAGAACGAAGGTGTCCCGACAGAAAGACGTTCGAAGCAATTGATCGGCGTCTTAGGGAGCACGGAACATTCCAGCCTATGACTCGCTACGGGGAAGACCTAGAACGACGAGGACACCTGCAATGGACGAGGCAATTCTTCGTGCAGTTGTCGATAACCCTAATGTCAGCGTCAGAGAAGTTGCTGCTGTACAAGGTAACGTTGACCACGACACTGTATGGAGAGTGCTACGGGAGAACCAGTTGTTTCCGTACCATGTACAGCGTGTGCAGGCACTATCAGCAGCTGATTGGCTTCCACGGGTACACTTCTGATAATGGTTCATCCAACAATGTGTCAATCCTCATTTCAGTGCAAATGTTCTCTTTACGGATGAGGCTTCATTCCAACGTGATCAAATTGTAAATTTTCACAATCAACATGTGTGGGTTGACGAGAATCCGCACGCAATTGTGCAATCACGTCATCAACACAGATTTTCTGTGAACGTTTGGGCAGGCATTGTTGGTGATGTCTTGATTGGGCCCCATGTTCTTCCACCTACGCTAATTGGAGCACGTTATCATGATTTCATACGGGATACTCTACCTGTGCTCCTAGAACATGTGCCTTTACAAGTACGACACAACATGTGGTTCATGCACGATGGAGCTCCTGCACATTTCAGTCGAAGTGTTCGTACGCTTCTCAACAACATATTCGGTGACCAATAGATTGGTAGAGGCGGGCCAATTCCATGGCCTCCACGCTCTCCTAACCTCAACCCTCTTGACTTTCATTTATGGGGGCATTTGAAAGCTCTTGTCTACGCAACCCCGGTACCAAATGTAGAGACTCTTCGTGCTCGTATTGTGGACGGCTGTGATACAATACGCCATTCTCCAGGGCTGCATCAGCGCATCAGGGATTCCATGCGACGGAGAGTGGATGCATGTATCCTCGCTAACGGAGGACATTTTGAACATTTCCAGTAACAAAGTGTTTGAAGTCACGCTGGTACGTTCTGTTGCTGTGTGTTTCCATTCCATGATTAATGTGATTTGAAGGGAAGTAATAAAATGAGCTCTAACGTGGAAAGTAAGCGTTTCCGGACACATGTCCACATAACATATTTTCTTTCTTTGTGTGTGAGGAATGTTTCCTGAAAGTTTGGCCGTACCTTTTTGTAACACCCTGTATACCGTGAATATCAGGAATCCGGTAAAACACCAAATCCCTGACATCGCTTCGGCCTGAAAAAGCTCCTACAAGAACGGGACCAACGACGACTGAAGAGAATCGTTCAACATGGCAGAATTGCAACGCTTCCGCATATTGCTGCAGATTTCGATGCTGGGCCATCCACAAGTGTCAGCGTGCGAACCATTTCACGAAACTTCATCGATTTGGGCTTTCGGAGCCGAAGGCCCACTCGTGCTCTACCCTTGATGACTGCACGACACAGAGCTTTACGCCACGCCTGTTGCCGGCCGGGTGGCCGAGCGGTTCTAGGTGCTACAGCCTCGAACCGCGCGACCGCTACGGTCGCAGGTTCGAATCCTGCCTCAGGCATGGATGTGTGTGACGTCCTTAGGTTAGTTAGGTTTAAGTAATTCTAAGTTCTAGGGAACTCATGACCTCAGAAGTTAAGTCCCATAGTGCTCAGAGCCATTTTTTGAACCACGCTTGTGACCGTCAACACCGACAATGGACTGTTGATGACTGGAAACTTGTCGCCTGGTCGGCCGACTCTCGTTTCAGCGCCTTATAAGCTACTTCTTTCGTGGATGAGTTAAATTTCCTTAAGATTTTCGGATGAATCTGAGTCTTGTGTCTGCTTTTCCCACTATCTGTTTTATGTGGTCATTCCACTTAATGTCGCTCTGGATAGTTACGCCTAAATATTTTAGCGCCGACGCTGTCACCAGCTATTTGTTATCAATAGTGTAGCTGTACGGTAGTGGATTTCTTTTCCTATCTATGCGCAATATGTTACATTTATTTACGTTCAGGGTCAACTGCCAGAGCCTGCACCATTCATCAATTCTCTGCAGGTCGTTCTGCAAATTCTTGCTATCTTCTGGTGTTGCTACTCTGATATAGACAACTCCATCATCTGGGAACATCTTAAAGAGCATGCAACGCGTTCTACTAGATCATTTAAATATACTGTAAACAGCAACGGTCCTATCACACTTCCCTGTGGTACTCCGGATATTTCCTTTACATCTGTCGATTTAGTTCCGTTAAGAGCGAGGTGTTGAGTTCTTCTGCATGGAAGTCTTGAATCCAATCGCAAGTCTGCTCCGATACTCCGTAAGCCGTAACATCGGTTTTTTTTTTTCATTAAACGGTAATGCGGGTAGGTGTCAAATGCCTTACTGAATTCAAGGAACCCGGCATCAACCCGAGTGCCGTTGTCCACTGCGCTGTGGATCTCATGCAGGAAAAGAGCGAGCTGAGTTTCGCAGGATTTCTGTTTGCGGAATCCATGTTGATTTTTATAGAGGAGATGTCCATTTTCCAAAAACGTCATAGTTCTTGAGCATAAAACATGTTCCATAATTCTACAATAGATTGACGTCATCGATACAGGTCTATGGGCATATTGAACGATGTCTTTGAATTTTTTCCATTTGTTCTCCACATCTTCGTCCTCGTCACCAAATATTTGATACTGACTGCTGAGATATTCTGAAATTTGTATCCTGTCACCCCTGCTGAGCAAATATATCTTCTTACCTTTCTTAACGCCGGCCGGAGTGGCCGTGCGGTTCTAGGCGCTGCAGTCTGGAGCCGAACGACCGCTACGGTTGCAGGTTCGAATCCTGCCTCGGGCATAGATGTGTGTGATGTCCTTAGGTTAGTTTAGGTTTAATTAGTTCTAAGTTCTAGGCGACTGATGACCTCAGGAGTAAGTCGCATAGTACTCAGAGCCATTTGAACCATTTGAACCTTTCTTAACATTCCTTGTAGGGCCCGTAGTCATAGATGCTGTCACAGCCTTTTGATCACTGATATTTTCCTCTACGTTAATTGATTCGATAAGTTCATGTCTGTTTGCTGCCAGGAGGTCTAAGACGTTACTCTCACGAGTTGGTTCTCTATCTGCTCGAAGTAATTTTCGGACAAGACATCCAGAACAACGCCACATGAATCCCTGTCTCTGGCACCAGTTTTGATGGCATAACACTCCCAATCTATACCTAGCAAGTTGAAGTCACCCATGTAACAACGACATGATCAGGAAAATTGCTAATGATATTCTGCAAGTTCTGTCTGAAGCGCTCTACAACTATAGATCCTGACTCAGGTGATCCGATCACTATTATTGACCGTTCTTTGATACTCAGTTTCACCCAGATTAATTCACATTCGGAATCCATGGTAACCTCACTAGACTGTATCGAATTTCTTACTGCAACAAACACACCACCACCATCGCCGACTAACCTATCCTTACGATAAACATTCCAATCTGAACTTACGATTTCGTTGTCATTGAAGTCTGGTTTCAACCAGCTTTCAATTCCCAATACTTTCTATGCATTACAACCTTCAGTAAGCGATACTGATTCTGGGACCTTTCCTTGGACGCTCCTGCAGTTTACTGAAATCATATTAATCTTTTCTATCTCTGATCTGCGAGAATCAAGATTCTCTGAGGCCACTGTGGCTGATTTAACAGACAAATCGTCTTTGATTCCAAAGGAGGGGTTCTGTAACTAAAAAAGCCCCATGTGTACGCCACACGTACTCCGCTACCCTAGTTGCCGCTTCCTGCGTGTAGTGCACGCCTGACCTATTAAGGGGAACCCTACAATTCTGCACCCGACAGCGGAGGTCGAGAAATTCGCATCCGGTACTATCGTCTGAGCCTCTGGTTTAGACCTTCCACTCTACTCCAAACCAGAAATTGTTGTTTCATCGCAATGCAACGAAAATTATTCACCGAATTTACACATTTTCGTGTTATTTTGATCTAAGAAATTTTACACTTCAAAAGCACTTGAAAACCATAAATTCTGCACTAACTACAATACAAACAATGTGATACTCGCATTCACAGAAATAGTACTAATGTTTATAACCCACCAACAGTTGGAGAACACTGTTTGTGGTAATGTAGCAGGTACGACGACACTTACATCTATTTACCACTAACTAAATAGTTTGATTTACTTCTGATATTGCTAGGATGGGAGCATCTTTTGTGCACTGAACTACGAAAAACTCCAAACAGCCAGTCTGCATTCAGTAGTGGTATGAGCGCGGACACTAGCAGTGGGGGCCTTATTCCCTTGTTTTGTATGTATAGGCATTATAATTATGACATACCGACATCCAGTGTGTTCCAACGTCGTTACATATAAATTTGTGATATGACACGATATAAAATGCAAATGGTGGAGACTGTATCAATTGTAAACTTGAAGATCCGAAGATGGTAACATACTCTTACCGAAACCAGTCATCTAAATAAATACTTTATTAGCGATTGCCGGCCGGTGTGGCCGTGCGGTTCTAGGCGCTTCAGTTTGGAACCGCGTGACCGCTACGGTCGCAGGTTCGAATCCTGCCTCGGGCATGGATGTGTGTGATGTCCTTAGGTTAATTAGGTTTAATTAGTTCTAAGTTCTAGGGGTCTGATGACCACAGATGTTAAGTCCCATAGTGCTCAGAGCCATTTTATTAGCGATTTGTTTGGAGTTTTCCAGAGTTCATAAAAAAATTGACTGAGCAAAAAGTGACATTTCATTGTAGCTTCAAAGCAAGAATTAATCTGTCATTTTATGGTGATTTTAGAATTAAATTCAATAGGTGAAAATACAAGAAACTAGATTTTTTTTTTTTTGAGCCCGAAATATTTTCATTGTAGACAATGATCGAGCATGGAGCCACCAGCAAGTTGGAAGTGGTCTACAGTGAATGAAGTAGACTTACTGAATTTTAATTGAAGCCACCAGTGACGATTCTGCACCTTTTCTCCGGCGTGCCACACCTTCTAGTGTATTCAAGTTGGTGTTGCAAGAATGATCAATGGTTGGGTCCTGAGTGGATGGGATACGGCTACATTTTGTTCATGTTCTAAGCTGATTTTGAAACATGTTTAATCGTCAGGATCGTGTGCGTCGCCGTGCAGCAAGCTGTTTTCCAGCTCCGCAAGACGACGGTTGACATTCCGCTGCCACAGCGGAATGTCAGTGTGCACTACCTTTTTTAGGTCCTGCACATCCGCATTGGAGCCCACGTCTTTGGCTTCAATCGCGGCGTGCACCTTCTCGTCTATTTTTTTTATAAATTCGTTTTCAATTTTGTGCACTTGTTCGGACATTTTGTGCTCAATTACTTGACTTGTGTCAATTTCTAATTGTTCCATCCTGTTAGCCAGTGTACCTTTTTCAGGCTAGTGATCGAACCTCGGTATCTATTTGTAAGTTTTCATATTGTTACAGGGCATTTATTAGTGGTATATTAGGAGTGACACTCTTAACCGTGTGTCGCAGGTCAAAGAGAGGCCAGCGACCGTTACTTGGACTGATCTAGCAGTGTAGCAGTGGAGAAGATTACTCTGTGTTCGTCAGTGAACGTTTCCAAGTAAAGACGAGTTCACATTGGCCGTCACGTCTTATCATGTGAATGGCGACATTCACACTGGCCGTCACGTCACGTCACGGTACTGGCAAGGTTTCTCAAGAACGAAATTTTGATGGCTGATGCCGTCATCCGTTGTTGACCACGTGACCCCCCCCCCCCCCCAAAGCTCATTTTCTCCCAGTACACAGTCATGCACTTATCTTCCATAATTTGTTTTATTGTGCTTCGTTCAGTTGTGCTTGTCATGGTTGATAGCAGTTGTTACGCTACGTCTTTGTTATTTGTTCTTTGTTATTCGTTATTTCCTGTTGTTTGTTATAGATTGAAAACATGAGAGCGCTACGCGAGTTGAGATCACGTGACTTGACTTAAAGTGACGCGACGCAACGGACAGTGTCAATACATCCTGACATGACAGAGCCGTGACGTGACGCTGCCACGATGTGACGGTGCTGGGACGGCCAGTGTATATTGGCTTCAACTCCGCCTAGCTGCATGGAGCGTAATTGGTCCCACGAGGCGCACCGAGAGCAGAGAGAGCGTGGATTCTGGCCAAGAAACTTTACGCAGCGCCGCGGAAACTTCGACGACGGAAGGAAGGAACATTGCACTATGTGTTATCAGAAGTACAAGTATCTCAATAAACCTTCTGTAGTGTCACATGCTGAGCACAGCACTTAAATCAGTGTCTTTCAGTACGAACTTTGGTAGTATTGCCTGTAAATTATAAAGAAACAAATCGGGGAACATTTATATCCGACATATATTCAAATTGCGTGACAAGTTTAAGTTACCAGCACATTTTTTGTTAGTACTGATAAATATATTTTGTTACAAAGTGTTGAGAAGAAGTGACGAAGTCACCCCATCTGTTTCCAAGCGAGAGGACTTACTGATGCCGGTTTTTGGGAGGAAAGGCAACTGAATTCTTCTCTGTCACTTTTGATTTAACTTCTCCGTGTTTTCCCTTTTCACTTGAGGCGAATGTCGGTACAGTGCTTTTTTCAGGGCCACGACCTGTCTCTTGCCCATCATTTGTCGAGCGAAGCTAGCCCTCCGTCTGTTGTAAACTCAACGGCACGTTAAATTCCAAGCTTCCTTCGTGTCTTCGTGTTGTTACTTTCTTTGCTAGCATCTCAATCTTTTTAAAAATTTTCTTCGTTCCTTCTGTTTCCTCTTATTATTTCAGTAGTGGAGCGAAAATAGAAACTGTAATACATTACAGATACAAGGATTCGACAAGGATATAGAAAAACTGCAAGACATGCGTGCTTGTACATAAACGCTGGTGTTAACCAAGTCTGCGGGTTAAGCTGTAGTGTTCCACCACGAACGGGATCTGTGCAATGTCTTCCACATGTTGCAAGTGCCAGTCGTGTCAAGGCAGTGTTCTGAGTGGTTGTGAAGGCATTGTGTGGCAACTAAGTGAATTTCGAACACGGGCAAATTGTTGGTGTTCGTCTGGTGGGTGTTTCCATAACCAAGGTAGTTGAAGTGTTTGGCGTTTCAAGAGGCACCGTATCGAAGATTTATACCGCATACTGGGAGGGCGCAAAAACATCTGCTGAACCACAATGCGGACGAAATAGTGTGTTGAAGGATCGTGATAATTGGTCTTTGAAGAGAATTGTGACGAAAGATAAGAGGGCAGCACCTGCAAAAGCCACAACCAGACTGAATGTCGCACTCGCTAACATTGTCAGCATCAAAATAACACAAAGAATCCGATTAGAAACAGCAGTTAATATACCAGCACTATAAGATTTTACATTTTGGTAATAAATAACTAAACAATAAGAAACCAAACCTAAACCACACAGGAAAATGTTGGGAAAGCTGGAAGTCCACGACCATTCACCAGTGATGCAGATGCCTGTAACTGGAAGAGGTAGTGCCGAAGCCACAAAATCTGGATTACGAGTAATGGAAAAAAGTAATTTAGTTAGCTGAGTTTTGTTTCACGCATTTTCCTAATACTGGCCGAGTTTACGTCCCAGAAGTGAAATGGTTCAAATGGCTCTAAGCACTATGTGACTTCACATCTGAGGTAATCAGTCCCCTAGAACTTGGAACTACTTAAAGCTAAATAACCTAAGGACATCACACACATCCATGCCCGAGGCAGGATTCGAACCTGCGACCGTAACAGCAGCGCGGTTCTCGACTGAAGCGCCTAGAACCGCTCGGCTACAGAGGCCGGCCCCAGGAGTGAAACATGGCAGGGGTTTGATGGTGATTTGGACAGCCATATCGCGATATTCCACGGGCCCCATACGTATTCCACAAGATCGCTTTACCGCCAAGGATTATGGGACCGTTTTGGGTGATTAGATCCATCCTACCTGTCCACCACAGTCACCAGATCTAAATATTGCTGAGACTCTGTGGTTTACTTTCGAGAGAAGGGTGCGTGAACGCTATCCATCTCCAACATCGTTACCCGAACTTTGCACTATTTGGCAAGATCAGCGGAATAAGATTCCTTTGAAAACTATATAGGACCTTTATTCATCCATTGCGAAACGACTGGAAGCTGTTTTGAATGCCAAGCGTTTTCCTACACCGTAACAGGCATGGTAATGTGTTGTTTTTCGCGTTTCCATATTTTTGTCTGTCCATTTGATAATGATTGACTCCTGACATTGATCTCATATTCTGGTTACATCTCATGACAAACATCAATGTGTTGTACCTTCTCGGAGCCGGGGAAATGTTTATTTTTATTTGGTGTATGAATATTATATTTTAGATGAAAATGGGGTGACCTACACGATAATATTTAAGAGAAATCGTGCTTTTCCGAGAATTTTTTCGGGAGCGTCAACTTTGAAGGGTCAAAGAAGTCCGACCGTAAACAGGAGAAAAATTTCCTTTGCACAGTTTAAAAATACAACCGTTCTCTACTACATCGAATTTTCGTTGCTTTCCGATTAGTCGTTTTGTCCGAATAATGATGGCTGTAGATTGTCTCAGTTCGCCTGATGATAATATGCATTAAGAAGACGAAAAGTGTACACGCACGCTTTGTTGTTGCCTTTCAAAGCCGTTATGTTTTTATACACATTATTGTCCGCCACGATAGATGAGTGGTCAGCGTGACGGATTGCCGTCCTACGCGCTCGGGTTCGATTCCCGGCTGGGTCGGGGATTTTTTCCGCTCTTCATCATCATTTCATCCCCATCCGGCGCGCAGGTCGCCCAATTTGGCGTCGAATGTAATAAGACCTGCACCAAGGCGGCCGGACCTTCCCCACAAGGGGCCTCCCGGCCAAAGACGCCAAACGCTCATTTCCATCCACATTACTCTACGCAAAGCGATAATATCACGTGTTTATTTGTCTACTTTTGCATTTATATGTGCCACGTGTTCGCGTCTGCTGCGCTCCCGGACCTCTGAACAGTATTTCCACTTATACATTGTTTCAGCGTTTACTTCGTGGCTTCCCGTCAGATGTGAAACAATCGCACAGCCCGTCGTTGTTTTGTGCTCCTGTTAGACAATCTTCGTGATTACGTATCTAGTTGCCTTGTGCTTTTATCGAACCATGCCTCATTTGTCCAAAAGGCCATGCTGATCAGTGGATTCAAGTGTGCGTGCGTACTTTGGGGCCGAAAAACAGGACGCGAACAGTTCCGTATCACATCTAGTAAGGAGACATCCTGGATGTGTCGGTACTAGTGAAAGTGCAGACAAGCGAATTACGAGAGAATATAGAGAAGAAGGGTTCGTACAAAGTGCAGGCTTATGTTTTATTGGGCAACAAGGAGGTGCAGGTATCATTCTGAGATGAATGCCAGAGTGGTTTAGGAGCGTTTTCGGAAAATTATTAAATAGATCAGGCTCGATATCACATGACGATAAATCCAGTATTACGAAATCCATTTGTGGATTGGAGGAAGGCTTTTATTAGAGAATGGATGGAAAGCAATAATGTAGAGCTTCCATCTAACGCCACATCATATGACGATTTTACTAAAGGAGGCTCACTGGAGCACGAGCGACTGTACTTCAGGTCACAAGAGCACCTTTTGGGAGTGTATTGCGCTCGATGTACAAGGAAATTAAAGCTAAGTGGTTTCCTGCGTTGCACTGCGTATTTATCGTCACTGAACTTATTTGGACGTTCTTCAAGAGGAAGGTAGCAAAGGGGAACAAGAATTTTAAGATAAATGCCGCTTTAAAGTTGTGTCGCTCCATTCTGGAAAGTGTTTCCCGAAGTGTCTGGTGGAATTCAGTGTGCCATGTATACCTACGTGAAAAAGCTATGCACAGAAAGTCGACAGTCGTAGCACAGCAATAGAACCACTGCTGATCCAAGTAGACGACTGCAATAGCAGCAGCGAGACTCGGACAACAGTGGAAGCGATTAAGATAGGTCTTATTTCAGTCATCATTCTTTCCTATGAAATATAATAGACATATACGATTTGCCATTTACTGTTAAGGTGTACAATATATTTCATTCTTCATTTATTGAGAGCTGCGTGTACATCGACCGATCACTTGCAATTTCCCATGTTATTGCACTCTACACACAACAACAACTGAATGCGGCAATGCTGTACTGCATGTAAACTGGTGATGGTGGGGGGGGGGGGGGGATGGAAAGGGAAGGGATTACTGATGACAGCTGCACTGGGACATTACACGGAAACAGCGACGACGTGTGAAAATGTGCACCGGACCGGGATGCGAACCTGGGATCTCCTGCTTACAGGCAGGCGCGTTAACCACATTGGGGATACAGTGTTATCACAACTGCGCGGACTTTCTCGGCACGGCTCATGGACGACCAACATTCCTACCGAGCGCTTCCTCCATGCTTGCCCCTCTGAGATTTCCGAAGGAGGTCAGACATAATTGTGTATCCGCACTGAAGAAAGTGGATCCATTGTCCATCTAAGCGAATCAGTTATTTGAATATGATAATATACAGGTTGCATCAAAAGGAATCATCTGATTTGGCATGTCTATATTTCTGAAACTAATAAACATATACAATGAATTTTGTTTTTTGATGACAGGAAACTCAAAAATATTTTTTTTCCTTTCTTTTCACAGGTGTTCAATATGACCCCATGAGATTCACGGCATATGTCAATGCGATATTCTAGCTGTTCCCACACTGCAGCGAGCATGTCTTGGGTTACAGCTTTCACAGCTTCTGAGGCACATAAACAGAGTCTTTTACAAACCTTCCACAAGAAATAATCACATACAGTCAGGTCCGGTGACCTTGGAGGCCGGTAATCATTTGGTCCAGTGCGATCGATCCATCGTCCAGTAATCTTGTGATTTAAAAATTCCCGCACTTCCAGATGCCAGTGGGACGGTGCCCCTTCCTATTGGTAAATGAAGTCGTTCGAATCAGTCTCCAACTGAGGGAAAATAAAGCTTTCAAGCATTTCTGGATATGTGCTTCCTGTAACAGTTTCCTCAGCAAAGAAAAATGGGCCATACACCTTTTCCCGTGAAACTGCACAAAACACATTAAATTTTGGAGACCCCGCTCATGTTTTACAGCTTCATGTGGTTGTTCCGTACCTCATATTCTCACATTATGACATTTAAATGGAGTGTTGCCTCGTCACTAAACACTAAGCGTGGAAGAAAATTGTCACCTCCATTTTGTCAAGAACGAAATTACAGAACTCCACACGTTGTTGATTGTCACCTTCTCAAAGAGCTTGCAGTAGCTGAATTTTGTGTAGTTTCATGTGTAAACGTCGACGCAACACACTCCACACTGACTAATAGGGTCATGTTGAGCTGTCGAGCTGCACGAAGAACGGATTTCTGCGGACTCTCTGTGAAACTATGGCGGCCGCGTTTGACGTCTGTGCCAGACACTCAGGGACGGCCCGCCGACTTGCCTTTACACAGATAACCTGTATCTTGGAATTATTCATGCCATCGTCTAATGCTCTGTGCGGTAGGAGGATCCACACCATACCTTGTACGATAGTCACGCTGAACAGTTATTACTGACCCGCACAGCGCAAAACGTAGAACACAAAATGCTTTCTGTTATCCCAGCACTATTTTTAGTTGAACGCAAGCGGGCGCAAACTGCTACTACCTAACGGGAACCATGTAAAACTCGAGAGTTTGCTCTTTCCAACAGTACGTTGTTCACGCACGTATCTCAAATAACGTAACAGTTATGATATTTTTTAATCGAATGATTCTTTTTGATACACTCTGTATTACGCGAATTCTTTACAGACGAATGGAAAAACTGGTAGAAGCGAACCTCGGGGAAGATCAGTTTGGATTCCGTAGAAATGTTGGAACACATGAGGCAATACTAACCTTACGACTTATCTTAGAAGAAAGATTAAGAAAAGGCAAACCTACGTTTCTAGCATTTGTAGACTTAGAGAAAGCTTTTGACAATGTTAACTGGAATACTCTCTTTCAAATTCTGAAGGTGGCAGGGGTAAAATACAGGGAGCGAAAGGCTATTTACAATTTGTACAGAAACCAGATGGCAGTTTTAAGAGTCGAGGGGCATGAAATGGAAGCAGTGGTTGGGAAAGGAGTGAGACAGGGTTGTAGCCTCTCCCCGATGTTATTCAATCTGTATATTGAGCAAGCAGTAAAGGAAACAAAAGAAAAATTCGGAGTAGGTATTAAAATTCATGGAGAAGAAGTCAAAACTTTGAGGTTCGCCGATGACATTGTAGTTCTGTCAGAGACAGCAAAGGACTTGGAAGACCAGTTGAACGGAATGGACAGTGTCTTGAAAGGAGGATATAAGATGAACATCAACAAAAGCAAAACGAGGATAATGGAATGTAGTAAAATTAAATCGGGTGATGCTGAGGGAATTAGATTAGGAAATGAGACACTTAAAGTAGTAAAGGAGTTTTGCTATTTGGGGAGTAAAATAACTGATGATGGTCGAAGTAGAGAGGATATAAAATGTAGACTGGCAATGGCAAGGAAATCGTTTCTGAAGAAGAGAAATTTGTTAACATCGAGTATAGATTTAAGTGTCAGGAAGTCATTTCTGAAAGTATTTGTATGGAGTGTAGCCATGTATGGAAGTGAAACATGGACGATAACTAGTTTGGACAAGAAGAGAATAGAAGCTTTCTAAATGTGGTGCTACAGAAGAATGCTGAAGATAAGGTGGGTAGATCACGTAACTAATGAGGAAGTATTGAATAGGATTGGGGAGAAGAGAAGTTTGTGGCACAACTTGACTAGAAGAAGGGATCGGTTGGTGGGACATGTTTTGAGGCATCAAGGGATCACAAATTTAGCATTGGAGGGCAGCGTGGAGGGTAAAATTCGTAGAGGGAGACAAGAGATGAATATACTAAGCAGATTCAGAAGGATGTAGGTTGCAGTAGGTACTGGGAGATGAAGAAGCTTGCACAGGATAGAGTAGCATGGAGAGCTGCATCAAACCAGTCTCAGGACTGAAGACAACAACAACAACAACTGTATTATATAATTTATCACAGCTGCTGATTCCGTGTGATGTACTGGAATGTTAGTACGAAGTTGCCTTCTTGGAGGGTAGACGCGTATTGAGCATTACAACACTGCCAGCGCGTTGTGACGACGACTATGCTCCACAGCCTCACATATATTACAGCTAATTATGTAACAGCTTTCAAAACTCTTAACTGACAAATTTTGGAAGTATTCATTAGTAAAGACATACGATGTGAACAACGAAAGTTCAAGCTTTGCACCAGTGCTTCCTTCACTGCCGCAATAGCTATAACTTCAATCTGAGCGTTTTGCCTTTGACGTTATAGCGATGAAACGCCTACCCAGATTTAATGAAAATTCGCCCGCAAATAGAACAAGGTTCTATCTATGAACTGTGTAAAGGAAATGTTTCTCCTAATTACGGCCTGATTTCTATGATTCCTCAAAACTGACACTCGTCAAAAAATGCTCGTATAGACACGCTTTCTCTTAAATATTACCGCCTATGTCGCCTTCATTTTAACTAAAGTGTAATATTCCTACGCGAAATAAAAGTAGACATTTCCACAATTCCGACAAGGTACAGTCTTAGACAATAAAACTGACCGCCGGCCGGCCGCCACAGAGACTAAGTCCGAGTCATTCACTTAAGGTGGCCAATAAAACTGACCGCCCCTGACAACTCTAAGTCCGGCAATCTGCACAATCTGGCAACACTGTAAGATGCGGAAGTGTTAGGAGGAAGTGTTGTCTACTTCCGAGACGTTGTCGGACTATGTGAGCCCGTGGTCTAGTGGCAAGCGTCGTGCGTTCTAAGCTTATAGTCGCCTGTTCGCGTCCAACTGCTTTTTTTTTTTTTTTTCCTACAGTCGGTCTAAAGTTATGAGTCTGACTGAACATCAAAGATAATTCGCTTAACATTCTACCCACCAGCAATAACAAGTATTCCAGAAACAATTCCGCAGGACAGCTCGTGGCTGCGTCGCGATCATAACAGCTTACGCTCGAGCGTTTCCTCGCGCTGCAGCGGCTACCGGCCACCGGCCAGGCGCCACCCGCCGCCTGAAATCCGGCACCGCTCAGGTGAACGCGGCGCGACGCTGTCAGTGTATGTATCAACTGTCATTTTCGAATTTGAAGTTCTAGTTATCATCTTGCAGTTAAGCATTGGATTTTGCATACTTGAGAATCATGAACTACAGTTAAGCATTGTAAAATTGAGTCGCAAGTGGAAATAGGTGTAACATCTGCAACACAACGTTTACTTTTGGTATAACAGAGGGGTGAATGCAGAGGAGGCAGCTAGAAAGATTTGAATTGTGTGTGGAGCGAGTGCTTTTGGGAAAAATACGCCAGAAAAAGATATTCTTGTTTCAACAAAGATCGTTCTGGCATCAATGATTTTCCACATTAAGCAAGTCTCGACTACTGATATATGTGATAGATTACCATTTTACCATCATGCGACATTTGCATTCAACAGGCAAAGTTCAGAAGTCTGGTGTACGAGTACTACATGCTCTAATTCGAAACAACAAAAATCAACGGAGTGACTATTATTGAACGTCATCAGGTCGCTCATTGAGCATTCGTATGCAGTACTGTAACTGGTGACGTGTTATGATGCCTTTATCATTAACTTCCTAAGAAGAAATGAAAGGCTGAGCCCCTCCAAAAGACATAAACTCGAGCAAAGAGTAGTGTGAACATAATATTTTACATCTGATAGCTCCAAAAGTGAGTTTTGGGCTACGAATTCTACCAAAACACAGCTGGAATTTGTTGCCAACAACTGAGACACCTTTCGGTCTCAGCGTAAGAAAATCGAGCAACACAGCTACATAACATGTTCTACTGCATGATAACGAACTTCTTGATTTGAGAAACAAAACTATCCAGGAGATTGAAATTAAAGTCGTCTCTCAGGCACTTGTATTGATAGAGAAGTCCTCTCTCAAGCACTTGTCCCTCTCGTCATATATTCGTAAAGTTTTACCTTTCACGCTCTTGATCGATCAACCGTCGACGCAATTCATTTCTAGACTAAAATATTCTTAAAACTACTCTGGTATAATTATATCGTTGAAACCAGTGGGTTTCTACTGGCGTAGAATTTGTAAACAACTTTAGCATTGTCAGATCGTTTTAGATATCGTGAAAGAAAATTCTTTTGCTGATTATTTTCTCATTGATGATTACTGTTGCGTTTAGTAAACTATCGGAAAATCCAATTAAAATATTCACTGTACTAATACAAAATAAATTCAGCTTACTACAGAAACATCACGACGGCAGACTATCTTAATAAAGCATTAAGTATCTGTGAGACGATTGAGCGTATTTTAACACGAATTAGTAGGACATTACCGACTTTTGACTTCGAAAAGATCCGTATTTACTTCATTTCCTGTATCATCCGCTATTATTATGAAAAGTGGCATTTCATAGATATAATTATGTATTCACAACAACAAAAAATATGTCGTCATTATGAATTTGGCAGTACCGTAAGGTTTTCGCTCTGACACTAAGGGTTACTGAAAGTAGCAAGGAGCGTTGTCTTACGATTCCCTTATTGCGTTTGTATCTGCCTGCTTGTAGCTCTGCTACAAAAGAATTAAAAATCTGGCTTCCAGCGAGCCTCGAAAGGCGAACGAAAGCAGCTTGCACCTGGTAGCCAAACATGTTTCTTGGGAACAGGCTACTTCCTAAGTGGGAAGACATTCTTTTGTGGTTGAATTGTTGGCAAATGTCAGTCAGACGTGTGCTGTTGGTCTAAGCGTTTCGGTGTGTTGAATTTGTACCAATGATTTTTCTACAGGTTTTTTCTGTCCCAAATAGAGAGTTGAAGCCTCCCATTAGTATTTTCACGTCATCTTGGTAAATTTTGCTCATAGTATTTTCGAGTGTGTTCCACAATTTTTCGACATTTTCGGTGTTTTCCTTATTTTCGATGTTGGTAGGGGCATGTGCATTTATGAGTGTATATTTTTTATAGGGGCTCTGAATGAGCATAGTCATAACTCGATTGTTGATGGGTGTGATTTCTTCGACAGAGTTGTTGATAGATCTGTGTTCGAGAAATGCAATGCCGAGGATTGGTGCGAGTTTCGCTACCTTTTTTTGTATTTTGAAGATGCCATGGTTTCCGTAATGCAAGTTTTAATTGTCAATTAATCGTGGTTCTTGAAGAGCAAGGATGAGAATTTTTTGGCGGACGATTTCTTTTGTGAGATTATTTAGGTTTCTTGTTTGGATCAATGTATCGATGTTTAGTTTTCAAATGAATGTTTTCTGCTTGTAGGGAAATTTACCAGAGATCTACGATATTCTCTGCCGTGCTAACCTGGACTCCCCAGAGTGCGAAAATCCAACTGCCGCCTATCGGTGGCCAGGTTGTGTACCACCTGGGATAAAGTTACCTTTGC
Organism: Schistocerca nitens; assembly: GCF_023898315.1. Taxonomy (NCBI): domain Eukaryota; kingdom Metazoa; phylum Arthropoda; class Insecta; order Orthoptera; family Acrididae; genus Schistocerca; species Schistocerca nitens. Next base: position 372,389,252 of record NC_064614.1, on the reverse strand, counting down.
TTGCATAGTTCATGTTTTCTTGTGTTTCATTGGTTTGGCCTGGGTGATACCAGGACCGGACAGGACCAGAGGGTGTTGAAGCCTTTGGAAGCAAATATTTTCAGCCAAGCTCATTGAGCTAACAGACGGTGACCAGAGTAGCGGTGATTTTCACACAGATGTGTCTGGATTTTTGGTTCAACGGATTGAGTAGCCGTTCAGGATTGTGTTAGTATTTGGTTCACCACAAGTATTTGATTTCCACGGTACCATCCATATGGGGGAGGGTTTCCCCTATCGGCCACACGGCATTTTTATTATTATTATTATTGTCATTATGTCATCAGCAAATCCGATATGGTGTATCTTCCCTCCACTGAAATAGATGTGTGTTGTTGGATTCAGTATTTCCATCACATAAACATGGTTTATAATTACGTTATATTGCTGCTAGTAGACATATTTCTCACGTTTTCTTAGACAGTTGCTAGCTGTTACCCCATCATAGGAATTTATGTGCGCAGCATTGTTGCAATACAGACGTTCAAATTATCCGATTTCTGTAATTTCATTTCGATACAAGATCGTCCTAATCGGATTCAGCCAGTCAGTCTTAATGTGGCTATCCGACTACGACGCTCATCATATGATAGACTGGGTGAACCACATTCTTAATCGGACTGTTGAATCCAGATCACTTATCTATGACAGGGAATGAATTCTTAAACACTGTGCTTATTACAAATACGTTATTTAAATATAAATATATGAACTAACGACATAACAATGTATTTACAGGAGCAGAGACCCATCCATCATAGTAGAGCAGTGCGAGATTGGTTTCAGGGCCAAGAGAGGATGAAGCTGTTGCCGTTTGTTCCACGATCACCGAACATCAACCAGATAGAGAATATGTGGGCAGAGGTAACAAGGTCATTGCCATGTGTCCCTACAAATGCAAGCGACCTTTGGACGAATATAGAAAACGTATGGTGGGAAGTAAACCATCACGCTACACTGTCGACGACTTAATGAAATCAATTCCCCTACGCCCTCGAGAAATCTTACGTAATGATCGTGGGTGGGTTGGTTACTAAAAGTATACTCGTCCACAAAGCCCATGTGGACAGTTATCTGATAATCGGTCAAGCTTTGCTTTGTCGCAGCCCTTTAGCATACATCAAGTCCATTTACTTTCAGTCCCCTCCTTACAATTCTTGCAGTGCAAGGTAATTGAAAAATCTCATCCACTCGACGCCAACTGAGGAACTGACTGGTGCATGTGTTGTTCAACACACAGTAGTTGTCACCCTCACAGGAATCAATGACTGTTTGTGTGTGTGTGTGTGTTTTCGTGTTAACGCACGATGTGAATCAGTACTATCAACATTAGAGAGACAACCAACAATAAATATTGCATCAAATATGACTGTAAAGTATTTTAATGCGATGGGAAGCTACAAACTGAATTTTTACCCATCCCACGTCCTGCATATTCCGTTAAGTAAGATCTATTAACTCCATAGTATCGTTAGCAGAGACAGTGCGCTCTTGTTGTCGAGGCTCGCGACAAGTGCAGCGATTAGCAGTGCTCAATGCCGCCGGGATTTGTTTATGTTGGCTGAGCGTGGACACTGCAGCAGACGCTTCGCCCTAAACAGAAAGAAATCACCTTGGCTCTGACTCCAGTGAGCGGATATCACTGCCTGCGTGTTCTTATAGTAACCAACGTGAGACTCTACTCACAGGTGCCATGGAGCAATTGCAACGGGTATCATGTCATTAGTCATCAGAATATTAACCAGTGATGAAACGTCCACTCTATTTGAATCCCAAGACAATAGGAACCTTGTCACAAAGGAATGTGAGGTGATATCAAAACTTATCCAACATACAAAAATTAACTGCAGGGCTTTCATGTTTGCAGTAATAGCACACAAGGAAATATTATGTCTTGGAAGCGTATATTTCATTTCCTCTTCTCATATTAACGCCCTTGTTTTAATATGAAGTGAGAAAATAAACACAAAAAACTAAAGTTCCTGAGAAGCATATAAGTCATTTCCTCGTCTCATATCACAACTTTTGTTTTAGTATGAAGTAAAAAAATAAACAGTTTAGAGTTCTGAAGCATAATATGACACCAGATTCTTATCGTAGGCGCTATCGGAAACGCCAAAAGCAGGGAGCTGTCCATTCTTTCGTCCAACAGTCTTTTTCCTTTCATGTATTTATTCCTCCCGCTAGGAGATTATTATTTAAGGACTTGTGGGCATCAAGTTCTTCAGCAGAACAAGCCTTATGTTATTGTGTTAATTACCGTATGGAAAAAATGCAACAAAGTCGAGTTCCGCTAGAGCAGTGAGGTTATTTGCACATGTGTGTATTCAGCAATGACTGCCAGCTGCCACAACACTTCACAGAATCCTTGCGGCAGGCAACACAACTGTGCGTGCACTTCAGACTTCATTCAGTGAGACGTCAGGAGATGGATGAAAACGTCAAATTAACGTCGCTTTCCGAGTCGTATTCAATCCAGAATGAGGTGTTATTAAGGTAGTTGGGTGATCTAGCAATTCCACTTTTATGATTCCCATATGAGTATTTAGATAGCCAAAAGAACCCGTTAGTGTGAAACTATCGGGAACTGCATTATATCAAACTGCAAGAACTTCAGACAATACGTGGACTCTACTCTTCGCTGGGTGACCTATTACTGTTATTTAGCATTCTCTCCGTCCTAGTCAAATGGTTCAAATGGTTCTGAGCACTATTGGACTTAACATCTGTGGTCATCAGTCCCCTAGAACTTAGAACTACTTAAACCTAAGTAACCTAAGGACATCACACACATCCATGCCCGAGTCAGGATTCGAACCTGCGACCGTAGCAGTCGCGCGGTTCCGGACTGAGCGCCTAGAACCGCTAGACCACCGCGGCCGGCCACGTGCTAGTCGTAATGCAAATGGAACTTCAGAGGCGCTTTCCGCTATTCTTGACAAACATCAGTAACCTGTAATTACTGAGAGTCACAACTGCGTGATGATAATGGTTCAGGTTGTCAGTAGTTGTGGTGGTGTTACGTTGTCAAACTGCTTACAGTAACGTTAATGGTGGCGCACATACTTTAGCGCTGACTACCTACTTAAGTAAAGATAGTGTTGTGGCGTCGTCGCTTGTCTTTATTTGGCCTCAGCTTGAGTAATCCGATTTAACGAACATGGTACTCCAATCGCGGGCTCCTAATAAAGTATGACTGCAGAGATTATCGTGCGGATATTACATTAATTCTGCAATGAAATGCTTAACAAATCTTACCCTCAGATATGCAGCTGGAATGACTAATTACACAGGTACTCCATGTTGCACTAAGTGATCAGTTCGCTGCAATCCTGCTTGTACTGTTCGTAAATACTCGTATACTTCAGAAATGGTTCTAATGGCTCTGAGCACTATGGGACTTAACTTCTGAGGTTATCAGTCCGCTAGAACTTAGAACTACTTAAACCTAACTAGCCTAAGGACCTCAGACACACCATGTCCGAGACAGGACTCGAACCTGCGACCGTAGCGGTCGCGCGGTTCCAGACTGTAGCGCCCAGAACCGCACGGCCACTCCGGCCGGCTTGCCATATGAACCATTTGAACTATTTAACACAAAATGACATTAAAAATTTAAGTTATTCACGAGCAGCTAGTTGAGAATATGTATGAACATTAAATGACACGACGAACCGTCTTGTTCTGCATATGGATTCAAACCCAGCTCATGCAGACTAAGCAAAGATTTCGTGACTGACGGAAACTAACAGTCATTCCTGATTAGGCATACAGAGAGTGATATAACTCGATTTTAGACAGTATCAGTTAGCAAATATCAACTTTAAATTGCATAACGCAAACATTTTTAACAGACGCGAATTGCTACCCAGCACCTATTGTCCCTGTTAACGAACTACGAGAGATGTTAAATATTGCTTCTTCACAAGTAACTTACTTGAAATGCCGTAAGGTAAAGCTGTGTGTTGGACACGGATTCGAACCCGGAACCTAATCGGATTGCTATCGAAGCACAGTCAAATGTGACTTATCGGAATTTCGCGGCGGTAGCTAGATGTTTTAACTGAAATGACGAGACGAAACATTAATTTTTTCCTTCCCAGGACTCCAACCCGGCACCTATCGCTGTTATATTCTAGAGAAAACGAACGTTAAATATGGGTTTGTTGCACCAGCAGTGACATGTGAGCATGTTTGAACTGAAATAATATGACGAAGAGTTCAGCGCTCACTGGGAATAGAGCCCCACACATATCGTTGTTGACTACACACAAAGAGACGTCAGCTACCGAATTTTTCTCCACCAGCTGCTCAGAATAGCATCTTGAACTTACAGTCATCTCGCAAATAGTTCTGTGTCTCACTGGGAGTTAAAAACGTCAGATATCGTTAGTGTTGACAGCGAATGAAAATACATTAAAAATCGAAATTATTATCCACCAACAGATAGGTGTTCTCATGCTAGAGCTTGATAATACATAATTAAATCTTTAGTGCCGGGCCAGGATTCGATCCCATTCACGCGTAATATGTGAAGGTGTTGAGGAATCTGCAGTTTTGAACAAACAACAAATTGTAGCCGAGCTGTATTGCCACGAAGGGACCAAATTCCGCGTTAAGGGCGGTCTGAGTTGCATTCCCAGTTCAGAACCAATTTTATCGACATACAGAAGCTCAAATAAAAGATGGAATAAGTGTCCTGTGACCATACATAGCGTTTGTGTCGTCACTTGAAATAAATAACTAGTATAAGAAAGGTTACTGGTGATAGAGTTTCTACATGTCGCCACTCCAGACTTTATTGTGGTTCAACCTACCGTCTACTTGGTAAAGAAGGAATATCATCTTTAATGTGAATTTCCAGACCACGCAGCCATTATATCTCCTTCACTTGGTGTAGCCAGGAGAGAATGGAATCTGTCTCTCCCTATCTAAAATCATTGACAGAAGTGGGAATCGAACCCAGACCATAGGTATAACAACCTACCATCCGTCCAACAGACCACGAAATCCTCTTCTCTGCGAGTCATTTTTCTATCGTAACGCAGTTGCGCCACACTGGATGAAAATTCTGACACACAGGCTCCCTGTAGTAATTTGCAGCATGTTCAGTAAATTCATTTACTTGGTTGACCGAATCACCATGAACTAGCTGCCTCGCCTACCCAGTGCATACATTCGACTATTTTGTAATCACAGAAATAAAATCACGTAACTGCCACCTACACACAACTGCCAACAGTGTAGGATGCAGAAGTTTAAATAGGAAGTGTTCCTTTCCACTTGAGCTATTCTATTGCGCTATCTGTTACTAGAAAACGTCGTTCAGTCCAAAAGAAAAGCTGTAACTGTTTGTCTCTCAGAAGTCAAGACCTGGCCATATGCATAATCTCACAGTGCTGTGGAATCCAAAAGTTCTGGAGGAATAGTTGCCGAGCTCTGGAGCTGTTGTAGCTACGTGTCAGCTTGTAGCATAGATAAGATGTCGCGAGTTCGAATACATTCAGTGCTACATTTTTTAAAACGCAATTCTGCTCTCTGCTGAAGTTATCAATCTAATGGAACTTTGAACATAATTCCCTTCACTTCTCAACCCAAAGTAGTCGCCTGTGGAAAAAGGACTAACTACTGTGACATTTTGTTCTATTCAGGTTTAATAGACAGCAGGCAGCAGATGCATCTCGAAGATGTGCAGGGAGAGCGCATCGTGCCATAATATGTCAGAAAAGTATTTTCTACATTAGCCGTCGTGTGGTAGTGATATTTTATTCTTCTTCAAACTTTGTTTGACAGCTTTAACTCAGAACAAGTTTTCTACATGCATGTAATCAATAAACTGCATGTGCATTGTCAGACTGTCATAGGTAACATCAGAGAATTCGCATATATCGTTGATGATTAATGTCTCTCTCATGTTTACTATTGTTTTAACAACACTAAAGGAAACCTTACGAAAATTGTGCACTGTATTATAAGAAATGAAATAAAACTAACCATGATAACCTTACGACGAAAGTATCTGTACACAAGCATGCCTCTATCGACACGAATTAGTAAAATACTACTCACTTAGATTTTGATTGGGTCTGTGTTTAATTGGTACGCTGTGTCATAGTCAAGAGGGATGCAAATGTGGCATTTCATAAATATAGTTACGTATTCCTAGAAACCCAAAATTCGCTTGTCAGCAGTGGAAAGAGGCGTTACCTGTTGTGCAGCATTGTAAGTTTTTCAACATTGCACTATGAGCTGAAAGCATTTTCTTGCGATTTCCTTATTGATGTTTGATCTGACTGCTTGTAGCTCTTTCACAGAAGGGATAAAAACGTTACCAGTCAGTGAGACTGGAACTGCGAACCGTAAAAGACGCTGTTTCACAGGTCAGCACGTTACCACAGAGCTGGCGAGGAGGTACGGGTCTCAATTTCCTATTACGAGGGCAATAGTAACTAGAACTCGTAAACCGCTATTTAAAGGTCGAGATTAGTTGCGATTTCCACTTGCAACGACTTTCCTGGGCTGAAAACCGTAAATTTTCAATCTTTTGTTACCCTTCAAGCGATAATAACTCAGATTATTCAACGGAAATGACAGGTAAAATCAAGTGAACTTTGAGGCTTAATTCCGTGCACACCAGGAAGTAACTCGTCGATAACAGAGTTGCCAAACATACGTTGCCTTGTTGCCAAATCTCAGTTACAGTACCAGCAGGAAGAAGACGAACCGATGTGATCCTACAGCGGTCTGGGAAGTGACCATAGCTGGTGTCTCCAAGTCGCGGCTGCTACAGCCTGTAATGCGTCTGATTCGCTTTCTGTAACTAGGTTTAGGGACTGGAGCGTAGTTACTAATAATACTCAGAAGTGACTGCAAACTGAGCATCATAAATCAGCAACTCTCATTGTTGTTTTTATATTTCTTTCGTAAGTGTACTCAAAACTAAGAAAGTCATTCACAGGCGTTTTCGTACCTCGCCGATAGTCGAGCACAACATACAAATAAAAATAAAAAAGAATGTGTGTGTGTGTGTGTGTGTGTGTGTGAGAGAGAGAGAGAGAGAGAGAGAGAGAGAAAGAGAGAGAGAGAAATAAAAAGCAATGAGAGAGAGTGTAAAAAATTGTAAAGAAATTGAATCATGGTATTTAAAGAAATATTTCATTAAAATGACACGTTCCACATCATTACGAAATGTCGTATTCATGATCTATGGAACAAGAGTTAATCTAATGTAATCTAATATAATCTTATCACATCATATTGATGATTAGCCATGAAGAGAGATGAATTACCGAAATTTTTGCCAATACCAGTAACCAAATCTAAACTTGACAATAAAAGACGACAATTTTTGTAATAAACCGTGACTCCTATCAAGACCCTTTCGTCCCTGTTATCTAACCACGAAAGATGTCTGATATACCTCCATTCTGAAGTAACAAAGTGTGCATGCATTTAAAGATGAAGTGCATGATGTGAAGTTCTGTGACGGAGATACGAACCCAACACGTAATCCGATTGTTAACTAAGAAAAATCAAATGTTACGTATCGGTTTTTCTTACGAGCCGCTAGGTGTCTGAATCTAAAATAAGGATACAAACTTTTGTGCCTAAGCGACAATCGAACTGCACACCTACCGTGCATCCACGAATATAGCTTAAGTATCAGTTACTTACTCATGAACAGTAAGATGTGTGCGTGTTTGACCAGAAATAACGACACCTGTTGCGATTGTTGGCAACACATGAACAGACATTGAAATTGCGCGTTAATTTTCACTAGCAGGTGGGTGTGCACTTGATAAAGCTAGAAATGAAATTATGAATATTTTTGTACTGGATCAGGTTTCAGACCCACATACTTACCTTTGGAGGAGACCTAGAGAAGATTGCAGTCTTGGGAAAAGGAACGAAATGACTGAACTACTGTTCCGAGAGAGTCAGATCCTCGAAAGAGGAGATACGAATTCGAATCACAGTCCAGCACCAAATTTTTAAACGTCTCTAGTTCAATCAAGTACAAGTAAAATAACAGCCCTGTCCCTTTAAATGGCTATCGGTTCATCAAATAAAATAAAATTTTCTAATGTAAGTAAGCTTACTGGCGACTGTATTTCTGGTTACCATGACTTCCGCTGTGTCATTTCCCAACGTAAACCGGCTCTTCCTAGTTGGTAATGAAGAAACGTGATGTTTAATGCGGATTCTGGATTATAACGTCTTTCTCTTGAGGTTACCAGAGGTAAAATAAATCTGTTTGTGCCTCTTAAAAGTAAATGCCTGAACCCACGCATTGCACCTGTGATAGTTCGTTCCTCCAGACCATTGTGGCCACATTACCCAGCCCCAGGAGTGTGCTGTAACGGATGATGTGCTTAGCTTACAAAATTAGTCAGCGGTGGAAAAAATGCGAGTCTATTAAATGGTCAAGTAGAAGCAAGCTTCTGACGCAGAGATTATGCTATTCTCATGTCAGCAGGATGTAAAGACTCTTCTAGGCATCATAGGCTGGATGTGACCTGTGAAACAGCGTCTTTTACGGTTCGCAGTTCCAGTCTCACTGACTGGTAACGTTTTTATCCCTTCTGTGAAAGAGCTACAAGCAGTCAGATCAAACATCAATAAGGAAATCGCAAGAAAATGCTTTCAGCTCATAGTGCAATGTTGAAAAACTTACAATGCTGCACAACAGGTAACGCCTCTTTCCACTGCTGACAAGCGAATTTTGGGTTTCTAGGAATACGTAACTATATTTATGAAATGCCACATTTGCATCCCTCTTGACTATGACACAGCGTACCAATTAAACACAGACCCAATCAAAATCTAAGTGAGTAGTATTTTACTAATTCGTGTCGATAGAGGCATGCTTGTGTACAGATACTTTCGTCGTAAGGTTATCATGGTTAGTTTTATTTCATTTCTTATAATACAGTGCACAATTTTCGTAAGGTTTCCTTTAGTGTTGTTAAAACAATAGTAAACATGAGAGAGACATTAATCATCAACGATATATGCGAATTCTCTGATGTTACCTATGACAGTCTGACAATGCACATGCAGTTTATTGATTACATGCATGTAGAAAACTTGTTCTGAGTTAAAGCTGTCAAACAAAGTTTGAAGAAGAATAAAATATCACTACCACACGACGGCTAATGTAGAAAATACTTTTCTGACATATTATGGCACGATGCGCTCTCCCTGCACATCTTCGAGATGCATCTGCTGCCTGCTGTCTATTAAACCTGAATAGAACAAAATGTCACAGTAGTTAGTCCTTTTTCCACAGGCGACTACTTTGGGTTGAGAAGTGAAGGGAATTATGTTCAAAGTTCCATTAGATTGATAACTTCAGCAGAGAGCAGAATTGCGTTTTAAAAAATGTAGCACTGAATGTATTCGAACTCGCGACATCTTATCTATGCTACAAGCTGACACGTAGCTACAACAGCTCCAGAGCTCGGCAACTATTCCTCCAGAACTTTTGGATTCCACAGCACTGTGAGATTATGCATATGGCCAGGTCTTGACTTCTGAGAGACAAACAGTTACAGCTTTTCTTTTGGACTGAACGACGTTTTCTAGTAACAGATAGCGCAATAGAATAGCTCAAGTGGAAAGGAACACTTCCTATTTAAACTTCTGCATCCTACACTGTTGGCAGTTGTGTGTAGGTGGCAGTTACGTGATTTTATTTCTGTGATTACAAAATAGTCGAATGTATGCACTGGGTAGGCGAGGCAGCTAGTTCATGGTGATTCGGTCAACCAAGTAAATGAATTTACTGAACATGCTGCAAATTACTACAGGGAGCCTGTGTGTCAGAATTTTCATCCAGTGTGGCGCAACTGCGTTACGATAGAAAAATGACTCGCAGAGAAGAGGATTTCGTGGTCTGTTGGACGGATGGTAGGTTGTTATACCTATGGTCTGGGTTCGATTCCCACTTCTGTCAATGATTTTAGATAGGGAGAGACAGATTCCATTCTCTCCTGGCTACACCAAGTGAAGGAGATATAATGGCTGCGTGGTCTGGAAATTCACATTAAAGATGATATTCCTTCTTTACCAAGTAGACGGTAGGTTGAACCACAATAAAGTCTGGAGTGGCGACATGTAGAAACTCTATCACCAGTAACCTTTCTTATACTAGTTATTTATTTCAAGTGACGACACAAACGCTATGTATGGTCACAGGACACTTATTCCATCTTTTATTTGAGCTTCTGTATGTCGATAAAATTGGTTCTGAACTGGGAATACAACTCAGACCGCCCTTAACGCGGAATTTGGTCCCTTCGTGGCAATACAGCTCGGCTACAATTTGTTGTTTGTTCAAAACTGCAGATTCCTCAACACCTTCACATATTACGCGTGAATGGGATCGAATCCTGGCCCGGCACTAAAGATTTAATTATGTATTATCAAGCTCTAGCATGAGAACACCTATCTGTTGGTGGATAATAATTTCGATTTTTAATGTATTTTCATTCGCTGTCAACACTAACGATATCTGACGTTTTTAACTCCCAGTGAGACACAGAACTATTTGCGAGATGACTGTAAGTTCAAGATGCTATTCTGAGCAGCTGGTGGAGAAAAATTCGGTAGCTGACGTCTCTTTGTGTGTAGTCAACAACGATATGTGTGGGGCTCTATTCCCAGTGAGCGCTGAACTCTTCGTCATATTATTTCAGTTCAAACATGCTCACATGTCACTGCTGGTGCAACAAACCCATATTTAACGTTCGTTTTCTCTAGAATATAACAGCGATAGGTGCCGGGTTGGAGTCCTGGGAAGGAAAAAATTAATGTTTCGTCTCGTCATTTCAGTTAAAACATCTAGCTACCGCCGCGAAATTCCGATAAGTCACATTTGACTGTGCTTCGATAGCAATCCGATTAGGTTCCGGGTTCGAATCCGTGTCCAACACACAGCTTTACCTTACGGCATTTCAAGTAAGTTACTTGTGAAGAAGCAATATTTAACATCTCTCGTAGTTCGTTAACAGGGACAATAGGTGCTGGGTAGCAATTCGCGTCTGTTAAAAATGTTTGCGTTATGCAATTTAAAGTTGATATTTGCTAACTGATACTGTCTAAAATCGAGTTATATCACTCTCTGTATGCCTAATCAGGAATGACTGTTAGTTTCCGTCAGTCACGAAATCTTTGCTTAGTCTGCATGAGCTGGGTTTGAATCCATATGCAGAACAAGACGGTTCGTCGTGTCATTTAATGTTCATACATATTCTCAACTAGCTGCTCGTGAATAACTTAAATTTTTAATGTCATTTTGTGTTAAATAGTTCAAATGGTTCATATGGCAAGCCGGCCGGAGTGGCCGTGCGGTTCTGGGCGCTACAGTCTGGAACCGCGCGACCGCTACGGTCGCAGGTTCGAGTCCTGTCTCGGACATGGTGTGTCTGAGGTCCTTAGGCTAGTTAGGTTTAAGTAGTTCTAAGTTCTAGCGGACTGATAACCTCAGAAGTTAAGTCCCATAGTGCTCAGAGCCATTAGAACCATTTCTGAAGTATACGAGTATTTACGAACAGTACAAGCAGGATTGCAGCGAACTGATCACTTAGTGCAACATGGAGTACCTGTGTAATTAGTCATTCCAGCTGCATATCTGAGGGTAAGATTTGTTAAGCATTTCATTGCAGAATTAATGTAATATCCGCACGATAATCTCTGCAGTCATACTTTATTAGGAGCCCGCGATTGGAGTACCATGTTCGTTAAATCGGATTACTCAAGCTGAGGCCAAATAAAGACAAGCGACGACGCCACAACACTATCTTTACTTAAGTAGGTAGTCAGCGCTAAAGTATGTGCGCCACCATTAACGTTACTGTAAGCAGTTTGACAACGTAACACCACCACAACTACTGACAACCTGAACCATTATCATCACGCAGTTGTGACTCTCAGTAATTACAGGTTACTGATGTTTGTCAAGAATAGCGGAAAGCGCCTCTGAAGTTCCATTTGCATTACGACTAGCACGTGGCCGGCCGCGGTGGTCTAGCGGTTCTAGGCGCTCAGTCCGGAACCGCGCGACTGCTACGGTCGCAGGTTCGAATCCTGACTCGGGCATGGATGTGTGTGATGTCCTTAGGTTACTTAGGTTTAAGTAGTTCTAAGTTCTAGGGGACTGATGACCACAGATGTTAAGTCCAATAGTGCTCAGAACCATTTGAACCATTTGACTAGGACGGAGAGAATGCTAAATAACAGTAATAGGTCACCCAGCGAAGAGTAGAGTCCACGTATTGTCTGAAGTTCTTGCAGTTTGATATAATGCAGTTCCCGATAGTTTCACACTAACGGGTTCTTTTGGCTATCTAAATACTCATATGGGAATCATAAAAGTGGAATTGCTAGATCACCCAACTACCTTAATAACACCTCATTCTGGATTGAATACGACTCGGAAAGCGACGTTAATTTGACGTTTTCATCCATCTCCTGACGTCTCACTGAATGAAGTCTGAAGTGCACGCACAGTTGTGTTGCCTGCCGCAAGGATTCTGTGAAGTGTTGTGGCAGCTGGCAGTCATTGCTGAATACACACATGTGCAAATAACCTCACTGCTCTAGCGGAACTCGACTTTGTTGCATTTTTTCCATACGGTAATTAACACAATAACATAAGGCTTGTTCTGCTGAAGAACTTGATGCCCACAAGTCCTTAAATAATAATCTCCTAGCGGGAGGAATAAATACATGAAAGGAAAAAGACTGTTGGACGAAAGAATGGACAGCTCCCTGCTTTTGGCGTTTCCGATAGCGCCTACGATAAGAATCTGGTGTCATATTATGCTTCAGAACTCTAAACTGTTTATTTTTTTACTTCATACTAAAACAAAAGTTGTGATATGAGACGAGGAAATGACTTATATGCTTCTCAGGAACTTTAGTTTTTTGTGTTTATTTTCTCACTTCATATTAAAACAAGGGCGTTAATATGAGAAGAGGAAATGAAATATACGCTTCCAAGACATAATATTTCCTTGTGTGCTATTACTGCAAACATGAAAGCCCTGCAGTTAATTTTTGTATGTTGGATAAGTTTTGATATCACCTCACATTCCTTTGTGACAAGGTTCCTATTGTCTTGGGATTCAAATAGAGTGGACGTTTCATCACTGGTTAATATTCTGATGACTAATGACATGATACCCGTTGCAATTGCTCCATGGCACCTGTGAGTAGAGTCTCACGTTGGTTACTATAAGAACACGCAGGCAGTGATATCCGCTCACTGGAGTCAGAGCCAAGGTGATTTCTTTCTGTTTAGGGCGAAGCGTCTGCTGCAGTGTCCACGCTCAGCCAACATAAACAAATCCCGGCGGCATTGAGCACTGCTAATCGCTGCACTTGTCGCGAGCCTCGACAACAAGAGCGCACTGTCTCTGCTAACGATACTATGGAGTTAATAGATCTTACTTAACGGAATATGCAGGACGTGGGATGGGTAAAAATTCAGTTTGTAGCTTCCCATCGCATTAAAATACTTTACAGTCATATTTGATGCAATATTTATTGTTGGTTGTCTCTCTAATGTTGATAGTACTGATTCACATCGTGCGTTAACACGAAAACACACACACACACACAAACAGTCATTGATTCCTGTGAGGGTGACAACTACTGTGTGTTGAACAACACATGCACCAGTCAGTTCCTCAGTTGGCGTCGAGTGGATGAGATTTTTCAATTACCTTGCACTGCAAGAATTGTAAGGAGGGGACTGAAAGTAAATGGACTTGATGTATGCTAAAGGGCTGCGACAAAGCAAAGCTTGACCGATTATCAGATAACTGTCCACATGGGCTTTGTGGACGAGTATACTTTTAGTAACCAACCCACCCACGATCATTACGTAAGATTTCTCGAGGGCGTAGGGGAATTGATTTCATTAAGTCGTCGACAGTGTAGCGTGATGGTTTACTTCCCACCATACGTTTTCTATATTCGTCCAAAGGTCGCTTGCATTTGTAGGGACACATGGCAATGACCTTGTTACCTCTGCCCACATATTCTCTATCTGGTTGATGTTCGGTGATCGTGGAACAAACGGCAACAGCTTCATCCTCTCTTGGCCCTGAAACCAATCTCGCACTGCTCTACTATGATGGATGGGTCTCTGCTCCTGTAAATACATTGTTATGTCGTTAGTTCATATATTTATATTTAAATAACGTATTTGTAATAAGCACAGTGTTTAAGAATTCATTCCCTGTCATAGATAAGTGATCTGGATTCAACAGTCCGATTAAGAATGTGGTTCACCCAGTCTATCATATGATGAGCGTCGTAGTCGGATAGCCACATTAAGACTGACTGGCTGAATCCGATTAGGACGATCTTGTATCGAAATGAAATTACAGAAATCGGATAATTTGAACGTCTGTATTGCAACAATGCTGCGCACATAAATTCCTATGATGGGGTAACAGCTAGCAACTGTCTAAGAAAACGTGAGAAATATGTCTACTAGCAGCAATGTAACGTAATTATAAACCATGTTTATGTGATGGAAATAATGAATCCAACAACACACATCTATTTCAGTGGAGGGAAGATACACCATATCGGATTTGCTGATGACATAATGACAATAATAATAATAATAAAAATGCCGTGTGGCCGATAGGGGAAACCCTCCCCCATATGGATGGTACCGTGGAAATCAAATACTTGTGGTGAACCAAATACTAACACAATCCTGAACGGCTACTCAATCCGTTGAACCCAAAATCCAGACACATCTGTGTGAAAATCACCGCTACTCTGGTCACCGTCTGTTAGCTCAATGAGCTTGGCTGAAAATATTTGCTTCCAAAGGCTTCAACACCCTCTGGTCCTGTCCGGTCCTGGTATCACCCAGGCCAAACCAATGAAACACAAGAAAACATGAACTATGCAAGCAAAGGTAACTTTATCCCAGGTGGTACACAACCTGGCCACCGATAGGCGGCAGTTGGATTTTCGCACTCTGGGGAGTCCAGGTTAGCACGGCAGAGAATATCGTAGATCTCTGGTAAATTTCCCTACAAGCAGAAAACATTCATTTGAAAACTAAACATCGATACATTGATCCAAACAAGAAACCTAAATAATCTCACAAAAGAAATCGTCCGCCAAAAAATTCTCATCCTTGCTCTTCAAGAACCACGATTAATTGACAATTAAAACTTGCATTACGGAAACCATGGCATCTTCAAAATACAACAAAAGGTAGCGAAACTCGCACCAATCCTCGGCATTGCATTTCTCGAACACAGATCTATCAACAACTCTGTCGAAGAAATCACACCCATCAACAATCGAGTTATGACTATGCTCATTCAGAGCCCCTATAAAAAATATACACTCATAAATGCACATGCCCCCACCAACATCGAAAATAAGGAAAACACCGAAAATGTCGAAAAATTGTGGAACACACTCGAAAATACTATGAGCAAAATTTACCAAGATGACGTGAAAATACTAATGGGAGGCTTCAACTCTCTATTTGGGACAGAAAAAACCTGTAGAAAAATCATTGGTACAAATTCAACACACCGAAACGCTTAGACCAACAGCACACGTCTGACTGACATTTGCCAACAATTCAACCACAAAAGAATGTCTTCCCACTTAGGAAGTAGCCTGTTCCCAAGAAACATGTTTGGCTACCAGGTGCAAGCTGCTTTCGTTCGCCTTTCGAGACTCGCTGGAAGCCAGATTTTTAATTCTTTTGTAGCAGAGCTACAAGCAGGCAGATACAAACGCAATAAGGGAATCGTAAGACAACGCGCCTTGCTACTTTCAGTAACCCTTAGTGTCAGAGCGAAAACCTTACGGTACTGCCAAATTCATAATGACGACATATTTTTTGTTGTTGTGAATACATAATTATATCTATGAAATGCCACTTTTCATAATAATAGCGGATGATACAGGAAATGAAGTAAATACGGATCTTTTCGAAGTCAAAAGTCGGTAATGTCCTACTAATTCGTGTTAAAATACGCTCAATCGTCTCACAGATACTTAATGCTTTATTAAGATAGTCTGCCGTCGTGATGTTTCTGTAGTAAGCTGAATTTATTTTGTATTAGTACAGTGAATATTTTAATTGGATTTTCCGATAGTTTACTAAACGCAACAGTAATCATCAATGAGAAAATAATCAGCAAAAGAATTTTCTTTCACGATATCTAAAACGATCTGACAATGCTAAAGTTGTTTACAAATTCTACGCCAGTAGAAACCCACTGGTTTCAACGATATAATTATACCAGAGTAGTTTTAAGAATATTTTAGTCTAGAAATGAATTGCGTCGACGGTTGATCGATCAAGAGCGTGAAAGGTAAAACTTTACGAATATATGACGAGAGGGACAAGTGCTTGAGAGAGGACTTCTCTATCAATACAAGTGCCTGAGAGACGACTTTAATTTCAATCTCCTGGATAGTTTTGTTTCTCAAATCAAGAAGTGCGTTATCATGCAGTAGAACATGTTATGTAGTTGTGTTGCTCGATTTTCTTACGCTGAGACCGAAAGGTGTCTCAGTTGTTGGCAACAAATTCCAGCTGTGTTTTGGTAGAATTCGTAGCCCAAAACTCACTTTTGGAGCTATCAGATGTAAAATATTATGTTCACACTACTCTTTGCTCGAGTTTATGTCTTTTGGAGGGGCTCAGCCTTTCATTTCTTCTTAGGAAGTTAATGATAAAGGCATCATAACACGTCACCAGTTACAGTACTGCATACGAATGCTCAATGAGCGACCTGATGACGTTCAATAATAGTCACTCCGTTGATTTTTGTTGTTTCGAATTAGAGCATGTAGTACTCGTACACCAGACTTCTGAACTTTGCCTGTTGAATGCAAATGTCGCATGATGGTAAAATGGTAATCTATCACATATATCAGTAGTCGAGACTTGCTTAATGTGGAAAATCATTGATGCCAGAACGATCTTTGTTGAAACAAGAATATCTTTTTCTGGCGTATTTTTCCCAAAAGCACTCGCTCCACACACAATTCAAATCTTTCCAGCTGCCTCCTCTGCATTCACCCCTCTGTTATACCAAAAGTAAACGTTGTGTTGCAGATGTTACACCTATTTCCACTTGCGACTCAATTTTACAATGCTTAACTGTAGTTCATGATTCTCAAGTATGCAAAATCCAATGCTTAACTGCAAGATGATAACTAGAACTTCAAATTCGAAAATGACAGTTGATACATACACTGACAGCGTCGCGCCGCGTTCACCTGAGCGGTGCCGGATTTCAGGCGGCGGGTGGCGCCTGGCCGGTGGCCGGTAGCCGCTGCAGCGCGAGGAAACGCTCGAGCGTAAGCTGTTATGATCGCGACGCAGCCACGAGCTGTCCTGCGGAATTGTTTCTGGAATACTTGTTATTGCTGGTGGGTAGAATGTTAAGCGAATTATCTTTGATGTTCAGTCAGACTCATAACTTTAGACCGACTGTAGGAAAAAAAAAAAAAAAAAAGCAGTTGGACGCGAACAGGCGACTATAAGCTTAGAACGCACGACGCTTGCCACTAGACCACGGGCTCACATAGTCCGACAACGTCTCGGAAGTAGACAACACTTCCTCCTAACACTTCCGCATCTTACAGTGTTGCCAGATTGTGCAGATTGCCGGACTTAGAGTTGTCAGGGGCGGTCAGTTTTATTGGCCACCTTAAGTGAATGACTCGGACTTAGTCTCTGTGGCGGCCGGCCGGCGGTCAGTTTTATTGTCTAAGACTGTACATCACATCACTGTTTTTCAAGCGGTGTAACCTGAATATGGTTCAAATGGCTCTGAGCACTATGGGACTTAACTTGTGAGGTCATCAGTCCCCTAGAACTTAGCACTACTTAAACCTAACTAACCTAAGCACATCACACACACTCATGCCAGAGGCAGGATTCGAACCTGCGACCGTAGCGGTCGTGCGGTTCCAGACTGTAGCGCCTAGAACCGCTCGGCCACCTCGGCCAGCACCAGAATATGAAATCAAAGCCAAGGCTCAATCATTATAAAATGGATGATAGTCTATTTAGTCGTTAATACCATGATTATTCTATTTCAGTAATGTTGCACTGAGAACCAATTTATCTTAAATATGCCTTTTAATCAGCCATAAAATAAAATAGAATTAATTATAATATAATATGAAGCCGTGAGTAAAACGCTGTGTAGAAGTGTTATTAACTGATTCATTAGGAAGCTCCCATGTTATGGTCAGATGATTTTTTAAAATTTCTGTTTGACGATGAGAGCCGCGCGGAGTGGCCGTGCGGTTTTAGGCGCCATGCACGGATTGCGCGACCCCTCCCCTCGGAGGTTGGAGTCCTCTCTGGGGCATGGGTGTGTGTGTTGTTCTTAGCATAAGTTGGTTTAAGTAGTGTGTAAGTCTAGGGATCGATGACCTCAGCAGTTTGCCGGCCGGAGTGGCCGTGCGGTTCTAGGTGCTACAGTCTGGAGCTGAGCGACCGCTCCGGTCGCAGGTTCGAATCCTGCCTCGGGCATGGATATGTGTGATGTCCTTAGGTTAGTTCGGTTTAAGTAGTTCTAAGTTCTAGGCGACTGATGACCTCAGAAGTTAAGTCGCATAGTGCTCAGAGCCATTTGAACCATTTTTGAACCTCAGCAGTTTGGTCCCTTAGAATTCACACACATTTGATTTCTTGACGGTAAGAACTTGAAAGATTTTTCTCCCGATTCATGCAGTTCTGCACAAGATATTTGTTTCTACTTTTAGAATGTTTTCAGACTGTAATTATTTCTCTTTTTCTTGTTGACGTCGTTAACTAACAAGGAGAGACTCATTTTTAGTTCTAAGATTCAGTTACACTCAGACGAAATCGATCTCTCCCTGCAATGTTTACATATAAGCTCGCCTGTAAATTACAAAATCAACCGGGAAATTTGTTTTGATGCTTCTAACTGGGGTGAGATTGCTCATAGATATTTTCATTTTGGCTGGTGCGGCAGTCGCGTTGTATTTCTGAAATGACAAAAATGACCAGACAAGTGTTCAGTGTTATTTCACAGTCAGTTTAGGTATACAAGCTGTTTTCAGATATCGGTGGAATATTATGGACATCACATCCGTAAGATCGTCTGGCGAAAATGTTAGCATTTTATTCATAGCTGAATCAACACAGTACATCGCCGGCACGTGAACTGGAATGTAGCAAGTTGTTGTTCCCTACATACGGCTCACGACGACGTATTGAATCTCCTACAGTGTGATCATTACTCTCCATAATTTTTTCGTGTTTTTTCTAGATTTTCCTCCTTCGTCAGCTTCGAAGCAGTTCTCATTTTACTATTTTAGTTACTCTGTCAGTTTCCTGTTCGCGTGTGCAATCCGTTTCAAGCCATCCTAACATATTCTGTCTATAGTATATTCAGATTTTTCTAGCTGTTGGGACTCTGCAACTTAATCTCATCGTACATTTCTAATTTTGTAATTTATTCTATTCGGCCTGGACTTGTCTTTGAGCCTTAAAGTATTCATTGCCATGCGACAGTACACGCCATATATCTTGTCTCCTGTTGTTAAAAGTGAGCTACTCGTTCGTATTAGCAATTTTGCTTCATTGTATACAATAGTTTGTGGAGCGACGGCATCCATAAAAATTCTACGAATAGGCTGAAAGGCGGTTGTATGGTGTACAGTACCATGTTGCACGTGGTGGCAAAAATAAAACGAAAACCAATGATCTCATTTTATTTTTCAGAGTTCGAAACCAACAACACCCCTTGTTTTCTTAAAATACTTAGAGTCAATTAATACTGGCTACTTGCTACATTTCTTTAAGTAAGAAAGTACTTCAACTTCCACTCAGTAATGATCTCATAACAGCTATTTTCTAAAAGACAGGAAACATTATTCATTTGTTGCATTGCATTTCATATAGTGATGGAAACAATCGAATGGAAACAATATGTACAATCGGTTGTAGATTTAGTATCGGGTGGACTATTATTAATTCATTTCTTTCGCGTGGAACCAGCCTGTGGGGGCAACCAAGTGAAACCAGTATGTACAGTCCCTTGTAGTGTGCTTATTGACAAAATTATTCACTCTTTCTTTTCAAGTGAAACCAGGCTGTAGCCTTTCTGTGAATTTTGCAGGCCAGTCTAAAGAGTGTGGTTTTTAGGCGGCCCCACCACACACCCATAGACGATTGCTCGGCTGGTCAGCCATTCATAGGACATTAACGAACAACGACAAATATTTCCCGCAAAAAAATTGATCGGACACATTGCAGTATATGCTTAAAAATCAAGTGATTAGGCCACCAAACAATTTTAAAAAATGTATCCTTTGTACCTTCTGTTCGCGTCACCTCGGTATTTTTCCGAAAGAAAGCTTTCGGTGATGGGCGAAATCCGACGGGAAGAGAGAGAGAAAGCTTCAACAAATTTACATTAAAAAGTAACCGTCCGCTTATTTCAACATAAATTTACAATGTAGCTCCAGTTATCAAAATCCTAAAACCAACCAAAAATTGATAGTTGACGCCAATACCAGATGTACGAAAAATCCGTATGAAATATACTTTTTATCTAACTCTCCTTATTTGTCCCTAAAAAAAGTTGGCAACCCTTATCATGGCTCATCTATAAACGAAAAGACTGAACAACTGTACAAGTATATGGGTGAAAACACTATCAACCGGAGACTGAGTGAGAACTTTCACATTGTATTGTATTGTATGTTAACCGGGGACCTAGAAACGACGGAGAGGCTCCGTCCCCGCCGCAGCCTCAGTGGTCCACAACCCCACGACGACTACCGCAGTCAACTTCACCCCTCCACCGCCCCACACCGAACTACACTTTCAGGGTTACTGTGCGGTTCGGCCCCTTGTGGACCGACCCAGGGAACGTCTCACACCAGACGAGTGTAACCCCTATGTTTGCGTGGTAGAGTAATGGTAGTGTAGGCGTACTTGGAAAACTTGTTTGCGCAGCAATCGCCGACATATTGTAGCTGAGGTGGAAAATGGGAACCAGCCCGCATTCGCCTAGGCAGATGGAAAACCGCCTAAAAACCATCCACAGACTGGCTGGCTCACCGGATCTCGACACAAATCCGCCGGGCGGATTCGTGCAGGGGACTAGGCGCTCCTTCCCAAAAGCTTTCACACAATCGATGTAGCCGTCAGAGACTTGTGTCACTCGGATATGTCGAACTAAGCGAAGTCACTCAAACCCGGATGACAGCGAAAAACTTTCATACAGCGACGTCGCCGTAGAGACTAATTTCATTCGGCTGGAAAACCGACTGAACGGAAAAACAAACGACTGACTGGTCGATTGTCCCATTAGCAATTCCGTCGTCAGCTAACACAGGGTCATTCATACCTTGCGCATCTGTCCCACGTCCGGCCATCCGGATTTAGGTTTTCCGTGATTTCCCTAAATCGCTCCGAGCAAATGCCGGGATGGTTCCTTTGAAAGGGTACGGCTGACTTCCTTCCCCGTCCTTCCCTAATCCGATGAGACCGATGACCTAGCTGTTTGGTCTCTTCCTCCAAACAACCCAACCCAACGCATCTGTGTTGTGTACTGAGTGCACTACGTTGTTATTTAATAAACATAAACATGGCCCGTAGTAGTATGTAATATGATTTTTATTTAGTCGTGCGATTAGCAATTTTCGACTACTTGTCGTTGTCAAGCACCTGTAAAACCAGGATGGGAAAGCACTATATTGTCTGCATACATCGCCATTTATAGATAACTCTCCTCTGATGGAGAGTACCATATACGCAACACTTCAACCAGTTGCGTACTTTGAAGTGCAAAACCAGCAAAACTCTTTGTTTTGTGGATCCTCACAAATACAAAATTTTATAGTGATATTTGATGTACTCTTACAAATAGCTCCACACACACACACACACACACACACGCACACACAAAGAGAGAGACAGAGCGAGAGAGAGAGAGAGAGAGAGACAGAGAGAGAGAGAGAGAGTACTACGCTTACATATTTTTACATTTGTGCAGTGTCTATTTGACAGTGTCTGAATAGTTTCATGCTATGATCCTTCGGACAGCCACGCATGTCGGAAGATAGACTGCGTCGAACTATACACACGCTGCTCATACCAAAGCCTAAGCACTCTTACGAGAAAAATAAGTCTCACCCTGTGAGGGAGTCAAATAATTGTGCAAGCACTGTGGGAAGCAGTCACTGGGACATAGAGAGATTTAGAAAGATTCTGGAAGCGTGCTCGGATAGCTGAAGTGGATAAGGCGACAAGCGGGAAATCCGGGTTCGAGTCCATTCCGGCACCAATTTTAATGTGTAAACTGTGGTACCGTATTCGCAAATTGCGAATGTGTTTCTCGATTACATATTTTTGTCTGAAACAGTGTTGTCTCAGCGTTACATTAAAAATAATTCTAATTCATCAGTCCACGCCAAGGTTTTTCGAAAAGTTTTCGATGGCTGTTAGGCAGATGGAGATCCCTTCAAAATATTCTCAATTGCAGACTAACCTATTCCACTGCCTACCGCTTGAATCTGCCTGAAATGATAAAAGTTCTACAACGTGCCGACATCTCTAACAGCTTCCCAGGAAAGAAACGTTACAGAGAAAAAGCCTCTATTTTTAATTGTAATCGTTTCAACATACAGATCATGTTCATCTGCTGCCACAACGAGTCTTTTCAGAAATCATTTCCTAACAGTAGTTCTTGTAGATTTTATAGAGTAATTATGTCTTCATCATCCACTCCGATCACTATAACGTCATCTGCAAAAATTACGGCATGAAGTAAGAAACTACGTGTTTGAATGTCCATAGTCTGGTATTTCCTGGACCAAATCCAAGTGGCATGAGAAAAACGTACTTCGAACTGCGCGGGGGCCTACACCAAAAACCATCCGCCATTTGAGGCTCAAAAGTTTAGTTTCCTATATTTTTAAGACATACTTTGTTCACATTTACGCAAGTATCGCTTATACCCGCAATGCCACGAAATTTTAAAGTTATGAAAAGTTTTCAAGCCTCGTATTATTCTGTAAGGCGATGCACGAACAGAAACTGTGTTGCACCTGAAGAGAGAAAGGACGTCACCGTCCACTTCAGCATGCATTTTTACAGCGACTGATTTTCAGGGTCGCAAGACGCTCCGTTCTATTTTAATCGACCGACGCCGCCGGCTGGTTATCGAAGTTCACCTTTGAACCCAGTGTTTTTCGGTCCAAAGATCACGTATCAACCGATCTCTGTTCAGTGCACTCTGGCAGAATTTGTTTAAGTTGTTAACGGTCTCCGTTTCTGTCATGGTCAGAACACTTGCTGATGCTACCTAGCGACTACAGTATCCGAAGAGCCAAACTACTTCTACATCTAAACTGTGCAAACTACCGCGAAGTGCATGGCAGAGGGTACGTCCCATTGTACCATTTATTACGGTTTCTTCCCGTTCCATTCACGTATGGATCGCGGGAAGAATAATTGCTTGAATGCCTCTAAACGTTCCATAATTATTCTAATTTTATCCTCACGATCCCTATCTGAATGATACGTAGGGGGTTGTAGTATATTCCTAGGGTCATCATTTGCGAAGCGGCGCATCGGTCGT
Source organism: Schistocerca nitens (assembly GCF_023898315.1). Taxonomy (NCBI): domain Eukaryota; kingdom Metazoa; phylum Arthropoda; class Insecta; order Orthoptera; family Acrididae; genus Schistocerca; species Schistocerca nitens. Next base: position 372,365,580 of record NC_064614.1, on the reverse strand, counting down.
CTGAGGAAAAGTGTTCCAAACCCCGTGCAGCCATTCGGATTTGTTTTTCGCGGTTTGCCTAGCAGGGGCTACCAAACTTTTTCTCTGACGGAAAACTTTGGTAGTCCTGGTACTTCGATAGAACACCTTGTTTAATTTGAACGCAAATTAAATTGAAAAAATGAGGACACCTATTTTTCAGTGATTACTTCAACATCAAATCACAACTAACAACACAGAAATCGTGATCAAATTTTAAAGAAACGATTAACATCGACAAAATTTCGAAAAACAAACACTCCATGCTATTAACAGTTTTTAGGCCAGCACTTATTCACTTATCTCGGAATACAGTTTCTGAAAACCTGGCCCGTAGCGATGAAGGCGAATAGAGGCACGGTTCCTTTGCACAAAATAGACCGATTACTTTCCCATCCTTTTTCTGCTCGATCCTATGATGCGCTTCTGATTATCTTGCCGTCCAAGAGAGGTCAAAAGTGAATATTCCTCCCTACGTTCCAACGAAAATTTTCAATTATAAATTTTAAGAATACTCTGGAGTCCATAATGAAGCTCAAAAAGGTTGCATATAAAATACGTGCACTATCAGAGATTTCACTCTACTAGAAACCCTGAAAATATACAAATATCCTAAGGATTATATGCTGTGTTTCAGAAGCAAAGCAATAGACTTTGAAGAATGATAGATCTACACAGAGGATCATTTCGTGGCATGTTAGATTTTCATTTTAGCTCACTGTTTATGAGCATGAGACATTCGTAGATTTTGAGAATGAGCGAGTATAACAGTTTGCCAGGAGCCACATTACACACTTGATATTTTCACAGCAATATCCGCCCATCTCTCTCAAAAAAGCAGGGCACTGCTTCAAATTGAGAAATGTTATTTTCGATTTGTGAAACCCACTCAGCTCTGGTGGCAACTGGAGTATTGGCCCAAAAAAAAGAAAATTGTTAGGGATTGCTTGGGCTACGCCGTAGGTCCTGTTTGATTTATCTAACGCTCTCCAAAATACGGAGCCAGCTGTGCTTGTGCATCAACACTAAAATACACTGACAAAAAAAATCGCAATATAAAAAAATAATTAATGTAGGGTAACGACATTCTGGAATACATTTGTCTGAGGAACATATGTAAGTGATTAACATTGCAAGATCACAGGTTAATGTCAGCACAAGATAAGCCAAAGCAAATGTGAACTGCTGCTACATTAATAACCGGTGTAACATACAGAATGGTTCAAATGGCTCCAAGCACTATGGGACTCAACTTTTGAGGTCATTAGTCCCCTAGAACTTAGAACTAGTTAAACCTAACTAAGCTAAGGACATCAGACACATCCATGCCCGAGGCAGGATTCGAACCTGCCACCGTAGCGGTCTCGCGGTTCCAGACTGCAGCGCCTAGAACCGCACGGCCACTTCAGCGGGCGTGTAACATCCAGAATATTGTATCCAAGCATGCACTGTGTTGTGCAGGTGCCGGATGTCAGTTCGTGGGATGAAGCACCAGGCCTGTTGCACTTGGTCGGTCAACACTGCTGTTTGTGGATGACACTGGAGTTGTCGTCCGATGATGTTCCACATGTGCTCCATTGGAGACAGATCTGCAGATCGGCCAGACTAAGGCAACATGTTGACAGTTTGTAGAGTATGTTGGTTTACAACAGGCGAGCGTTATCCTGTTGGAAAACACCACCAGGAGTGCTGTTCATGAATGGCAGCACCGCTGGTTGGATCACCAGATTGATGTACAATTTAGCAGTCAGGGCGCATGAGCTAACCATGACAGTGAGCCTGCTGCCATACGAAATCGCACTCCAGACCATAACTCCAGGTGTAGGTCCAGTGTGCCACAGACAGGTTGGGTGCAGATCCTCAACTGGCCTTCTTCTAACCAAAACACGACCATTACTGGCACCAAGGCAGAATCGGCTTTCACCAGAAAACACAACAGGCCTGCACTCTGCCCTCCAATAAGCTCTTGGCTCAAAATGGCTCCGAGCACTATGGGACTTAACTGCTGTGGTGATCAGTCCCCTAGAACTTAGAACTACTTAAACCTAACTAACCTAAGGACATCACAAGCATCCATGCCTGAGGCATAAGCTCTTGCTTGACACCACTGAAGTCGCAAATGGTGGTGGAATGCACGCTACAGGGCGTCTGGCTCGGAGCTATCGTTGAAGTAACGGATTAGTAACAGTTCGTTGTGCACTGTGGCGCCAACTGCTGCTCAGATTGCTGCTACAGATGCAGTGGGAAGCGACAGAGCCATGCGCCGAACACGGTGGCCTTCCATCTCGGTAGTACCACGTGGCCATCTGGAGCCCGGTCTTCTTGCGACCGTACTTTCTAGTGGCCACCGCTGCCAGCAGTCATGTACAGTACCTACATTCCTGCCAAGTCTTTCTGCAGTATCGCAGAAGGAATACCCAGCTTCTCGTGTCCCTACGACGCCAGGTATTTCAAACTCAGCGAGGTGTTGGTAATAGCGTCCTTGGGCCTTAAAGGCATACTGGACTAGCATCAACTCGCCATGTCCAATCTCAAAGGTAACTAACGCTCAGCATTGTATGTATTGTATTGTATGTTAACCGGCGACCTAGAAACGACGGAGAGGCTCCATCCCCGCCGCAGCCACAGTGGTCCACAACCCCACGACGACTACCGCAGTCCAATTCATCCTCCGCCGCCCCACACCGATCCCAGGGTTATTGTGCGGTTCGGCCCCCGGTGGACCCCCCAAGGAACGTCTCACACCAGACGAATGTAACCCCTATGTTCGCGTGGTAGAGTAATGGTGGTGTACGCGTACTTGGAGAACTTGTTTGCGCAGCAATCGCCGACATAGTGTAACTGAGCCGGAATAAGGGGAACCGCCTAAAAAACAGCCACGGACTGGCCGGTTCACCGGACCTCGACACAAATCCGCCGGGCGGATTCGTGCCGGGGACCAGGCGCTCTTTCCCGCTCGGAAAGCCGTGCGTTAGACCACACAGCCAATCTGACGGGCAACGCTCAGCATACTAACGCTACAGCGTATATTTAAAGCAAACCTACTAGCGCCACTCTTATGCAACAGGCGTGAATTTTGAGTAGAATCATCTTCCACATGTAGAAACACGTCTGCCAACTTTTGTTTATGTCGCACAATTCTTCCTTGGTGTTGCGATTTTTTTTCTGTCTGTATTTGTTAGGGCTTCTTTATTGTTGGAACCAGACCTTGCTATGCCCAGCAATCGATACTCTGTCCAAAATAGCAATAGTTGTGGTATACAAAAACTGTGCATACACTACTGGTAGATTACCAAACACTCCAGTAGAAACGGTTACCGAATTCGTCTTCTGATCACCCGTACATATACTGCTGGTAGACGTACTGATTCTAAAAGATGATTGCTAAACACTCCAGGACAAACGGTTACCGTATTCGTTTTCTGATCAGTCGTAAATCAGTTTTCACTGTTCCAGATATTGCTATTCTGATTATTAAAGTAAATGGCACACATGAAGATCTCCTCTGTGAATAACCCAGGGGTATGGAAGGCACCACGATTACCACTATGATGAGTAATCTATTATACAAATTCCAGAGGAAGCGAAATTGGACAGTCCTAGAGCCAGCACATTCCGAAGGTGTTCCATCGCAGGCTGTACTCCTACAAGACTTCCCAAATGATTACCATATCCGTTCCCTTATCAGTGCTGTAGGACGCGTGATAGTTTCAGCTGCGCTATTAGACCTCTGTAACGCAGCATTTTCAAAATCCGGTTTTCCCGCATCAGGCCTCCGTCCCCTAATAATCAGAAAACGAGTCGTTTCGATTACCTTAAAGGGCGGGGGGGGGGGGGGGGGGGGGGACGCCAGTACTCTCCTGAATGTAAGACATGAAATTTTTTCACAGCCTCTCTGCCCATTGTAACACATAATCACAGCCATGAGCTAAAACAATTCTTAGCCATGTTGGGTCCAGAACTTCACAGGTAAAGAACAACTGCAAGGCACTGAAGACTTAGCACCAAAAACAACTAGCTACACCGGTGTGAAAAACTTAAAAACAAAAGTAACTTTCATATAATGTGTCACTATCAAGTAACACAGCTCAAAGAAACTTGGATCAAACATAGACAGAACCGCTACGGAATAATACAGAAGGTAAGAAATACGCAATGAGACGAGCAAATGGCTCTGAGCACTATGCGACTTAACTTCTGAGGTCATCAGTCGCCTAGAACTTAGAACTAATTAAACCTAACTAACCTAAGGACATCACACACATCCATGCCCGAGGCAGGATTCGAACCTGCGACCGTAGCGGTCACGCGGTTCCAGACTGAAGCGCCTTTAACCGCACGGCCAAGAGACGAGCAGAAATGACGCTTTTATTCCAGGACAACAACGACACCGACGTCACCACGATTTATGATGGTCACTTGGACAGTGCAAAAGGTGGGACACTGTTCTTCATAGGGTGTATGATCACCACGGTCAGCAATGCATACTCTGCAACGCGTTCCCATGTTGGTCACCAAGACTGGTAAGGAGTCCTTGTGGTAGAGCGTTCCATTCGTCCATCAGCGCGGTTGACAAGTGCTGGATGCCCGTTGGTGGTTGTGGACGTGCTGGGGTTTAATTTGGGGGAACGGGCAGGCCAGCCCACTCACCGAATATCATCTCGTTCCGAGAGCTCCACAACGTTCGCCGTACGACGCGGTCGCGCATTGTCATCCCTAAAAATGAAGTCACAGCCGAATGTAACCCTGAAAATAAACACATTGTGAAGGATATACTGTCACAATAACGTTGCTGGAAAGTGTAACCATGTTCAAAGATTCGAAGAGCAGTACGCGCTTGCAACATTATGCCTTCCCACACCATAGCACCTGACCACGTCAACAATGTTCCTGGATGCATTACGTGCCCTCACACGAGGGTCACTCCTAAAGAAATGCACACTATTTTTTTCTAATCCGTCTTTTATTCTACATGCTTGAAAGTTTTACAGTGTGTACATACATCCTTTAGGAACAATATTTTCATTTCTCCACATAATTTCCATCCCTCTCAACTGCCTTACGCCATCTTGGAACCAGCGCCTGTATACCCGCACGGTAAAATTCTGGACCAGCCTGTTGGAGCCACTGTTTGGCAGTGTGCACAAGGGAGTCATCATCTTTAAACCTTGTTCCACGAAGACAGTCTTTCAGTTTCCCAAAGAGAAGATAGTCGCATGGAGCCAGATCAGGACTGTAAGGCAGGTATTTCAGTGTTGTCCATCCGAGTTTTGTGATCGCTTCCATGGTTTTCTGACTGACATGTGGCCGTGCATTGTCGTGCAACAACAAAACACCCTGCTTTTGCCGATGTGGTCGAACATGACTCAGTCGAGCTTGAAGTTTCTTCAATGTCGTCACATATGCATAAGAATTTATGGTGGTTCCACTTGGCATGATGTCCACAAGCAAGAGTCCTTTGGAATCGAAAAACACTGTAGCCATAACTTTTCCTGCAGAAGATGTGGTTTTGAATTTTTTTTCCTAGGGTGAATTTGCATGATGCCACTCCATTGATTGCCTCTTCATCTCTGGTGAAAAATCATGGATGGAGCCGTGTTTCATCACCTGTCACAATTCTTCCAAGAAATTCATCTCCACCATTCTTTTACTGTTCCAAAAGTTCCCTGCACACCATTTTTCTTGTTTCTTTGTGAGCCACTGTCAACATCCCGGGAATCCACCTGGCACAAACCTTTTTTAACGCCAACACTTCCAGTGTTCTGCAAACACTTCCTTCCCCTATCGCAACGCAGCGCGACAATTCGTTCACTATGATGCATTTGTCAACAGTCACCAATTCGTTAACTCTCTGCACATTGTCTGGAGTGTGTGCAGTACGAGGCCTGCCGCTGCGAGGACAATCCTCAATATTGCTGTGCCCGCTTTCATCACGTAACCTACTTGCCCACCGACTAACTGTACTGCGATCGACAGCAGCATCTCCATACACCTTTTGCAACCTCTTGTGGATGTTTCCCACTTTCTCGTTTTCACAGCACAGGAATTCTATGACAGCACGTTGCTTCTGACGAACGTCAAGTGTAGCAGCCATCTTGAAGACATGCTGTGACGGCGCCACTCACGGGAACAGGTTGAACAAGTTTGAAAACAAGCGGGAAGGATGTATCTACACACTGTAAAACTTTCACACATGCAGAATGAAAACTGTATTTTTACAAAAATAGTGTGCATTTCTTTTGGAGTGACCCTCGCATGACGAGAGGTAGGAACACGTGATGTACCCAGAAGCACCGGCCAGCAAGGTAGTTTTCGTGGTTCAGGTGCTACGTTGTTGGGAGGCGTAATGTGCGTGGACGTAGTGATCACCAAATTTTCGAACACAGAGCACTCACCCCTCAACGTTATTGTGGCACTGTAGCCCTTCGTCACGTGCGCCTTTCAGGGATGCATTCGTCCCTGATCTCATTATTATGGATGAAAACGTGCGACCGCATCGAACTGCGCAAGTGGAGGAGCCGTGTGTGCATGTGTATGTGTGTAAGTGTGTGTGTGTGTGTGTGTGTGTGTGTGTGTGTGTGTGTTTGAGAGTTAGCGGCGCTCAACGACGAGGTTATTGGGGCCCATACGAAAATTATTAGAAACAAATAAAACGTATATAAAATGCGATAAAGGCAACAAAAAGAATCTCAGATAAAATTGCTCTCACTTTGTCCCAATCTCTACCATGATCACCCGCACGATCGCACAACCCACATGATGTAAGATAGCGTTACAATGGTAAGATATTCTAAAACTGCCAATTAAAACACAAATAAGACAAGAGGAACATGTTCCCAGGAACATGTGGCTGGCTGATCACGTACAGGAAACAGGGCTGAGTCAGTCACCCTGATAACACATTAGAAACATCGCCATAACATTTTAGAGAACATGTCGGACATTGCACAGAACCTTAAAAGACGTATCACGTTCGTGTCATTGTTATTTAAAATAGAGGTCAAATCTAGCAACAAACGAGCTCCTGTTCTATTGTCTGAATACAAAACTCAGCCAAACAAAACGTGGCGGATCGTGATCCGCACGCCACAAGCGCCACACATAGGAGGATCCTCTAGCCAGAGCAAGAATCCATGCCTCATCGGGCTGTGGCCTATGCGAAGACGGGTAAGGAGGACCTCATTCAGTTTGCGTGGCTGGAAGGAGGTGCACCAGGGCCGCGTTGTCGTTTTTACTAGACGCAGCTTATTATCTGTCTCTTCCAGCCACTATTATTCCCATGGACGCATGATTCCGTACCTCAACAGCGAAGCGATAGCATGTAGGGGGATGCTACAGTGAAGTATCTGAGGATAACGACACGCCTCCTTGGCAGCTACATCCGGAATTTCGTTCCCCGTAACATCCATTTGTCCTGGCACCCAACAGAAAGACACCTTCTTCCTAAGCGTCCTGGATATTCTGGACTTGGGACAAGAGTATATTCGGTGAATGGAGTGGCCCCCCCTTTCCCCCAGCTTAAATCCCACCGAGAACGTGTGAGATGCGTTGGGCAGACGTACAGCAGCACATCCACACGCACCAGCGACCATCCAGCAGTCGTCAACAGCGCTGGTGAAGGAATGGAACGCCCTACCACAAGAACTCGTTACCAGTCTTGTGGCCAGCATGGGGGAACACGTTACAGACTACGCATTGCCGTCCTTGGTGATCGAACACCCTATGAAGAACAGTGTTCCGCCTTTTGTAATGTCCAGGGGACCATCGGGAATCGCGGTGACGTCAATGTAATTATTATCTTTGAATAACAGTGCCATTGCAGTTCGTCTCATTGCGTATTTCTTTCAGTTACGTTCTGTACCATACTGTAAAAGTTCTTTGTATGGTACAAGTTTCATTGAGTAATGTTACTTGGCATCGACAAATCATGTGAAACTTATTTTCGCTCTCAAGTTTTGCACACCAGTGCGGTGTCTCCAATAACGTGCACAAATCGGAAACGAAGGCTTAAAATGATGTCCTACTTAACAAGGTACAATCATGTGCGTGTGAAGAATCGGATCTCAAATATAGTTGGTGACATCGAATGTGTGTAACGTATGATTACTACTTAACTAAATTCCACTATTATTGTTACAATACCAGATGAATTCCTTCAATAACACGGAACCCCAACACTTTCTTAATTTGATAATACGCGTCAAGTTAACTGAACGTTTCTCGAAACGAATGGGGCGCCGTGATCACGATAATAACTCTACCTCATCATTTTTCCTTTGCAGTTTTGTAGACGAATTGTATGCAGTTACTAATTCCCTTACTTCACAAAGTCAGTAGAACATCAATCTAATTGCATGTAATACAAGCAAATCAGATGAAAGCTGCATTGATACCTATGATGGGATGCTTGTGAGTTTTATTTAAAAATGTTGGGAATTAATCGTATTTTTTAAAAATATACGTCAATCTTCCCGTCCCCCCATCACCCCGCCCTCTCTGAACCATGGACCTGGCCGTCGGTGTAGTGGCTTGCATCTCAGCCACATGGATAAGCCATAGCGTAGGTGCAACCTCAACAGAGGGGTATCTGTTGAGAAGCCAGAAAAATGTGTGGTTCCTGAGGAGGGGCAGGAGTCTTTTCAGTAGTTGCAGGAGCAACAGTCTGGATGACTGCCTGATCTGACCTTGTAACGTCAACCAAAACGTCCTTGTTGTACTGGTACTGCAAACGGTTGAAAGCAAGGGGAGACTACAGCCATGGTTTCACCTGAGAGCATGCAGCTCTACCCTGTGGTTAAATGATAATGGCATCCTCGAGGGTAAGATATTCTAGAGGTAAAATAGTCCCCCCTTCGGATATCAGGGCAGAGACTACACAGAAGGTGAGGCAGTAGTAGCCGACCGAGACAGACGCAGCAACTGGGAAGTAACCGCTTTTGTGATATTTACGAATTCCTAACCAGGAGCGAATTTTTTTATATCATCTGTGTGCTTTAATAGTTTAGTTTCTTGAGTTTCTGCGTGTAAATTTAATGTATAATTGACACATTTCTCGCGTTTTCGTTTGCATCGGAAAGTAAACCGATTTTGTGACATATTACATGTTCCTAATCAGGGGCGAATTATTTAGTTTCACCTGAGTGCTTCGGTAGTTAGGTTTTTTAATGTCTGCGTATTGTTACACACAGTTCCTGCATTTTCGTCAGGGTCTACATTAGAGCTGCTCAGCACGTGCCGATAGTCCATTTATCAGCGTAGTTTAGTTTTCCATGGTCTCTAGTAGTTGTGTGCGGATGCGAGCCGAGTTGGTGACACTTCGCTCTCAGCTTCAGGCTGAGCTTGAAGCTGCAGCAGATGGGCACCACTGTTGTGGGCCGGCCGTGGAGATCCAATGGACCTCCAACACGTCCGAAGTCTCCGATCGGTCCTCACCGGTGGCCAACCCAGTTACTGCTCGCACTGAGGTTGATCCCTCACCTGTGGTTTGGAGGGAGGTCGCCCTGGGGCGAAGCAGGCGGCGAAAGACTTCCCCACGTAAGGCCTCCCCTGTTTGTCTGACAAACAGGTTCTAGGTGCTGAGCCGGATGCTGTCGTCTGTCCTGTTTCAGAGGAAACCTCTCAGCCTGCAAGATCCGTGCAATCGCAGAGGGTGAGATTATTGATAGTTGGGAGCTCCAACGTTATGCGCGATATGGGGCCCCTTAGGGACTTGGCTGACAAGAAGGGAAAGAAAACCAATGTGCACTCAGTGTGCATACCAGGTGGAGTCATTGCAGATGTGGAAAGGGTCCTCCCTGATGCCATGAAGAGCACAGGGTGCAGCCAATTGCAGGTGGTTGCTCACGTCGGTACCAATGCTGTGTGTCACTTTGGATGAGAAGAGATTCTCTCTGGTTTCGAGCGGCTAACAGAAATGGTAAAGGCTGCCAGTCTTGCTTGCAAGATGAAAGCAGAGCTGACCATCAGCAGCATAGTCGACAGGACCGATTGCGGACCTCTGGTACAGAGCCGAGTGGAGGGTCTGAATCAGAGGCTCAGACGGTTCTGCGACCGTGTAGTCTGTAGATTCCTCGACTTGCGCCAAAGGGTGGTTGGGTTTCGGGTTCCGCTGAATAGGTCATGTGTCCACTATACGCAGGAGGCGGCTACACGGGTAGCAGGGGCTGAATGGCGCGGACTGGGCGGTTTTTTAGGTTAGAGGGTCTCGGGAAAACACAAGAAGGGCTTGTCACAAAGGGTGCAAGCTGAACACAGGAAGAACATAGTTACAGGAACCATTGGTATAACAGTTGTAAATTGTCGTAGCTGTGTTGGGAAAGTACAAGAGCTCCAAGCGGTAATAGAAAGCACTGATGTCAAATCGTTATAGGCACTGAAAGCTGGCTAAGGCCGGATATGAGCTCAGCCGAAATATTTGCGAAGAACCTAACGGTGTTTCGAAAGGATAGGCTAAACACGTTTGGTGGTGGCGTGTTTGTTGTTGCTAGAAGTAGTTTAACTTGTCGCGAAATTGAAGTAGATACTTCCTGTGAGTTAGTATGGGCAGAGGTCATTGGTGGCAACCGGAATAAAATAATAATCGGATCCTTTTACCGACCTCCCAATTCAGATGATACAGTTGCTGAAAGCTTGAAAGAAAACTTGATTTTGGTTTCAAACACGTACCCGACTCATACGTTAATAGTTGGTGGTGACTTTAATTTACCCTCGATGTGTAGGCGAAAGTACATGTTTAATTCCGGAGGTACGCATAAAATATCATCTGAAATTATGGCTAAACGCATTCTCTGAAAATTATTTCGAACAGTTAGTTCATGAACCCACGAGAATTATAAACGGTTGTGAAAACACACTTGACCTCTTAGCAACAAATAATCCTGAATTAATAACGAGCATAAAAACCGATACAGGGATTAGTGAACACAGGGTTGTCGTAGCGAGACTGAATATTGTAATCCCCAAATCCTCCAAAAATAAGCGAAAAATACCTATTAAAAAAAGCAGATAAAAATTCACTTGACGCCTTCCTGAGAAACAATCTCCACTCATTCCAAATTAATAATATAAGTGTAGACCAGATGTGGTTTGAATTCAGAGAAATAGTATCGGCAGCAAGAGAGAGATTTATACCAAATAAATTAACAAACGACGGAGCTGATCCTCCTTGGCACACAAAACGGGTTAGAACACTGTTGCAGAAACAGCGAAACAAACATGCCAAATTTAAACAGACGCAAAATCCCCAAGATTGGTGATCTTTTACAGAATCTCGAAATTTAGCGTCGACTTCAATGCGAGATGATTATAACAGTTTCCACAACGAAACTTTGTCCCGAAACCTGGAAGAAAATCCAAAGAGACTCTGGTCGTATGTGAAGTATGTTAGCGGCAAGAAACAACCAATGCCTTCTCTGCGCGATAGCAATGGAGATACTACCGAAGACAGTGCTGCCAAAGCAGAGTTACTAAACACAGCCTTCCGAAGTGCCTTCACAAAAGAAGAGGAAGTAAATATTCCAGAATTCGAATCGAGACCAGCTGCCTAAATGAGTAGTGAAGCAACTTACATCACTTAATAAAAGCAATTCTTCTGGTCCAGACTGTATACCAATTAGGTTCCTTTCGGAGTATGCTGATGCATTAGCTCCATACCTAACAATCATACAACTGTTCGCTCGACGGAAGATCCGTACCCAAAGACTGGAAAGTTGCAAAGATCACGCCAATATTCAAGAAAGGTAGTAGGAGTAATACAAAAAATTACAGGCTCATATCGTTAACGTCGATATGCAGCAGGATTTTGGAACATATATTGCGTTCAAACATTATGAATTATCTCGAAGAACACTGTCTATTGACACACAGTCAACATGGGTTTAGAAAACATCGTTCCTGTGAAACACAACTAGCTCTTTATTCACATGAAGTGTTGAGTGCTATTGACAAGGGATTTCAGATCGATTCCGTATTTCTGGATTTCCGGAAGGCTTTTGGCACTATACCACATAAGTGGCTTGTAGTGATATTGCTTGCTTATGGAATATCGTCTCAGTTATGTGACTGGATTTGTGATTTCCTGTCGGAGAGGTCACAGTTCGTAGTAACTGACGGAAAGTCATCGAGTTAAACAAAAGTGATTTCTGGCGTTCCCCAAGGTAGTGTTATAGATCCTTTGCTGTTCCTTATCTATATAAACGATTTGGGAGACAATCTGAGCAGCCGTCTTATCGACTAATAAAGTCATCAGAAGATCAAAACAAATTGCAAAACGATTTAGAAAAGATATCTGAATGGTGCGAAAATTGGCAGTTGACCCTAAATAACGAAAAGTGTGAGGTCATCCACATGAGTACTAAAAGGAATTCTTTAAACTTCGGTTTCACGATAAGTCAGTCTAATCTAAAAGCCATAAATTCAACTTAAATTGGAAGGAACACATAGAAAATGTTGTGGGGAAGGCTAACAAAAGACTGCATTTTATTGGCAGGACACTTAGAAAATGCAACAGATCTACTAAGAAAACTGCCTACACTACGCTTGTCCGTTCTCTTTTAGAATACTGCTGCGCGGTGTGGGATCCTTACCAGATAGGACTGACGGAGTACATCGAAAAAGTTCGAAGAAGCGCAGCACGTTTTGTATTATCGGGATATATGGGAGACAGTGTCACAGAAATGATACAGGATTTGGGCTGGACATCATTAAAAGAAAGGCGTTTTTCGTTGCGACGTAATCTTCTCACGAAATTTCAATCACCAACTTTCGCCTCAGAATGCGAAAATGTTTTGTTGACACCGACCTACATAGGTAGAAACGATCACCACGATAAAATAAGGGAAATCAGAGCTCGTACGGAAACATATAGGTGTTCGTTCTTTACGCGAGCTATACAAGATTGGGATAATAGAGAATTGTGAAGGTGGTTCGATGAACCCTCTGCCAGGCACTTAAATGTGATTTGCAGAGTATCCATGTAGATGTAGATGTAGATGTCGCGCGGAGTAGCCGCGCGGTCAAGGCGCCATGTCACGGATTGCGCAACCCCTCCCGCCGGAGGTTCGAGTCCTCCCTCGGGCATGGGTGTGTGCGTTGTTCTTAGCATAAGTTAGATTAAGCAATATAAGACTAGGGATCGATGACCTCATCGGTATTGTCCTTTAGGAATTCACACACATTTGAATATTTTTTCAGAAGGATGTACTCGTCAGGAGAAACAAAATTGACGGTCTAAGTATCGGAGCATGGAATGTTATATCCCTTAATCAAGCAAGTAGGTTAGAAAGTTTAAAAAAGGAAATTGATACGTTGAAGTTAGATATAGTGGAAATTAACGAAGTATGATGGCAAGAGGAACAGGGCATCTCAAAAAATGTTCAAATGTGTGTGAAATCTTATGGGAGTTACCTGCTAAGGTCATCAGTCCCTAAGCTTACACACTACTTAACCTAAATTATCCTAAGGACAAACACACACACCCATGCCCGAGAGAGGACTCGAACCTCCGGCAGGACCAGCCGCACAGTCCATGACTGCAGCGTCTCAGACCGCTCGGCTAATCCCGCGCGGCGAACAGGACATCTGGTCAGGTGAATACGGAGTTATAAATACAAATAAAATAGGAGTAATGCAGGAGTGGGTTTAGTAATTAATAGAAAATAGGAAAGTGGGCAAGTTACTATGAACAGCATAGTGAAAGCATTGTCGTAGCCAAGATAGACACGAAGTCCACGTCTATCACAGTAGTACAAGTTTATATGCTGACTAGCTCCACTGATGATGAAGAGATTGAAGAAATGTACGATTTGAGATAAAAGAAATTATTCAGATAGTTAAAGGAGACAAAAATTTAATTGTGATGTAGAACTGGAATTCGATAGTAGGAAAAGGAGGAAAAATAGTAGGTGAATATGTAGTCGGGGAAAGGAACGAAAAAGGAAGCCGCCTGGTAGAATTTTGCACAGAGCATAATTTAATCACCGCTAACACTTTTTATGCCAACGGCCTTGAAACAGTGGTAACACCGGTTCTCGTCATCACCGTAGTTAGGCGCTGTCGGGCTGGGCTAGCACTTGGATGGGTGACCATCCGGTCTGCCGAGCGCTGTTGGCAAGCGGGGTGCACTCAGCCCTTGTGAGGCAAGCTGAGGAGCTACTTGATTGAGAAGTAGCAGCTCCGGTCTCGGAAACTCACATACGGCCGGGAGAGCGATGTGCTGACCACATGCCCCTCCATATCCGCATCTAGTGACGCCTGTTGGAAAGGTTGACACGGCGGCCGGTCGGTACCGTTGGGCCTTCATGGCCTGTTCGGGAGGAGTTTCATTTAGTTTTTTAACACTTTGTATAATAACCATTAAAGAAGGTCGTCTACGTGGAAGAGATCTGGAGATACTGGAAGTTTTCAGATTGATTATATAATGGTAAGACAGGGATTTAGGAGACATATTTTAAATTGTAAGACATTCCCAGGGTCGGATTTGAACTCTGATCACAATTTATTGGATATGAGCTGCAGATTAAAACCGAAGAAATTGGAAAAAAGACACGAAATTAAGGATTTGGGACCAGTATAAGTTGTATGAACCAGAGGTTGCTGAGAGTTTCAGAGGGAGCATTGGGCAACGGTTGACTAGAACAGGGGAAAGGTATATAGCAGAAGACGAATGAATAGTTTTAAGAGATGATATAGTGAAGACAGCAGAGAATCAAATAGGTAAAAGGACAAGACCTAGTAGAAATCCTTCGATAACACAAGAGATATTGAATTTAATTTATGAAAGGAGAAAATGTAAAAATGCAGCAAATGAAGCAAGTGAAAGGGAATACAGAGTTTAAAAATGAGATCAACAGGATGTGCAGAATGGCTGAGCAGGAATCGCTAGAGGACAAATGTAAGGGCCTAGAAGCATATTTCATTAGGGGAAAAATAGATACCACCTACAGGAAAATTAAAGAGGCCACTGGGGAAAAGAGAAGCAGCTATATGAATACCAACAACTCAGATGGAAAACCAGCGCTAAGGAAAGAAAGGAAAACTGAAATGTGGAAAGAATATATAGGGGTTCTGTACAATGGAGGTAAACTCGAAGGCAATATTATAGAAAGGAAGTGGACGTAGATGAAGATGAAATGGGACATACGATTGCGAGGAGAATTTGACACAGTTCTGAAAGATCTACGTCGAAATACGGGAGTAGACGACATTCCGTCAGAACTACTGATAGACTAGACAAAACTCTTCCCTCTGGTGGGCAAGATGTATGAGACAGGCTAATTGCGCTTAGACTTCAAGAAGAATCTTATAATTCCAATTCCAACGAAAGCAGTTACTGATAAATGTGAAAATTACCGAACTATCAGTTTAATAAGTCATGGTTGCAAAATACTTTACAGAAGACTGGAAAAACTGGTAGAGTCCGACCTCCGGAAAGATCAGTTTGGATTCCGGAGAAATGTTTGCACATGCGAGACAATACTGACCCTACGACTTATCTTAGAAGATAGGTTAAGGAGTGGCAAACCTACTTTTATATCATTTGTAGTCTTAGAGAAAGATTTTGACAATGTTGACAGCAATACTTTACTTGAAATTCTGGAGGTAGCAGGGATAAAATGAAGGGAACGAAAGGCTATTTACAGACTGTACAGAAACCAGACGGCAATTATAAGAGTCGAGGGGCGAGAAAGGGAAGCAGTGGTTGAGAAGGGAGTGAGTCAGGATTGTAGCCTATCCCCGACGCTGTTCAATCTGTACATTGAACAAGCAATAATGGAAACCATAGAAAAATTTGTAGTAGGACTTAAAGTCCACGAAGAAGAAATAAAAACTTTGAGCTTCGCCGATGACATTATGAAAAATGCTAAAGCTTATCCAGGAGCGGATATAAATTCAGACCACAACCTAGTGATGGGAGAAATACAAGTGAAGTTGAAAAAAGTCTCGAGAGGTAAAGCAAAGGAAAGACTAAACATAGAAAGACTCAAAGAGGTAGGAAAGGCATCAGATTTGGAGAACAGACTTATGGAAAAATGGCAAAGAGGTAGTGTTGATGAAAGTGTTAATGACAAGTGGATAAAAATGAGGGAAGGACTCATGGACTCAGCCAAAGAAGTACTAGGAATTAGAATATCCCAAAGCACCAGGAAAGAATGGATAACAGAAAACATGTTGAAAAAGATGGAAGAGCGCAGAAAGTGGGAAAGTGTAGAAACTGAAGAAGGCAAAAAGAGGTACAGGAAACTGAATAATGAATTAAGAAGAGAAGTTGAAGAAGGAAGAGAAAAATGGATGAAACAGAAATGCGACGAAATAGAGAAAATGGAGAGAGAGGGAAAGTATGAAATGATGTATAGACAGGCTAGTGAAATAGTTTTTGAACATAAAAGAAAGAGGAAATACATGGAAATAGAAAGAGCGGATGGTACTCTAGCAGAAGAACCACAGGAGGTTTTGAACAGATGGCAAGAATATATTGAATGTCTGTATAAGGGGGATGAAATGCAAAGCGAAATTAAGGTTGAAGAGGAGAAATATGTGCCGGAAGATGGAAAGGGATTTACCATCTTGAAAGCAGAAGTAGAAAAGGCGCTGAAGGAGATGAAGAATAGGAAGGCATGTGGAATAGATGATTTGCCAGCAGAACTGTTGAAGAGTCTTGGAAACAAGGCAAGAAAAGAAATAGTCTACCTCTGTAACGAGATTTATGACAAAGGGGAATGGCCTGAGGACTTCGCTGCAACAGTTATTATACCAATAGAGAAAAAGAGAAACACTAAAAAATGTGAAGAGCACCAGACCATCAGTCTAATTTCTCATGCAGCTAAAGTCTTGCTGAGAGTGTTGAATAGAAGGTTCTATGGCAAGCTAGATGGAGGGATTGCAGAGGAGCAGTTCGGATTTAGAAGAGGAAAAGGAACAAGAGATGCTATTGGCCTACTAAGAACTATAGGGGAAAGATATATGGAAAAGGGTAGAGAAATCTTTGCTGTTTTTATAGATTTAGAAAAGGCTTTTGACAGGGTTCAGTAGAATAAGCTGATGGATATCTTGAAGAGGAAAGGAATAGATTGGAAAGAGAGACGACTGATACAGAATCTATATTTACACCAGAAAGTAAGGATAAGGATTGGAAATGAAATGTCAGAAGGAAGCAGCATTGGACGAGGTGTTAGACAAGGTTGTTGCCTTTCCCCACTGTTGTTTAACGTATACCTTGAAGAGATTATTGCGAAAAGTTTAGATGGGAAAAGAGGAATATGTATCGGTGGAAAGAGAATAGAATGTATAAGATTTGCTGATGACATGGTATTAGTGGCAGAAAGTGAGCGGACAGTGAATAACATGCTCAAAGATCTGAATGAAGCTTGTGTGGAATATGTGATGCAAATAAACACAGCAAAAACAAAGAGTATGGTCATCAGTACAAGACGCAGACTGTCCAATATTAAAATAGGACAATCTACCATTAGCCAAGTAAGTGAATTTAAATATCTCGGAAGCACAATAACTGAAGACTTGAGATGTCACCAGGAGGTGAAAACTCGAATTGCCATAGCGAAGGAGGCATTCAACAGAAAGAGGAGACTCTTATGTGGCAAATTAGATAAAGGACTAAGGAAAAGGCTTGCCAAATGTTTTGTCTGGAGTGTGGCACAATATGGGGCAGAAACATGGACTCTGAGACGAGAGGATGAAAAAAGGTTAGAAGCATTTGAGATGTGGATGTGGAGGAGAATGGAGAGAATAAGCTGGATGGAAAGAGTGAGTAATGAAAGAATATTGGAAATGGTTGGTGAGAGAAGATGTCTGCTGGAGGTTGTAAGAGAAAGAAAAAAGAACTGGTTGGGACATTCATTGAGAAGGGAGTGCTTGCTAGTAGATGCTTTGAAAGGACTGGTTTGTGGGAGAAGACTGAGGGGAAGAAGGAGATACAAGGTGATAGACGACATAAAGGGAAGAGGAAATTATGCAGACCTGAAGAGGATGGCAGAAGACTGTACAGCCTGGAGAACTACCATGTGAAAACCTGCCTTTACGCAGAATACTGATGATTATGATGATGATGATGACATTATAATTCTGCCAGAGACAGCAAAGAACTTGGAAGAGCAGATGAACAGAACGGACATTGTCTTTAAAGGATAATATACGATGGACATCAACAAAAGCGAAACAAGGACAATGGAATGTAGTCGAATTAAATGAGGAAGTTAGGTTAGGAAACAAAGCGCTTAAAGTAGGAGGTAAGTTTTGATATTTGGGCAGCAAAAAAACTACTGGTGGGAGAAGTAGAGAGGATATAAAATGTAGACTGGCAATTGCAAGAAAAGCATAACTGAAGAAAAAAATTTTTAACATTGAATATAGATTTAAGTGTTAGTAAGTCTTTTCTGTTAATATTTGTCTGGAGTGTAGCCATGAATGCAAGTGAACCAAGGACGATAAACAATGTAGACAAAAGGAGAATGGAAGCTTTCGAAATGTGGTACTACAGAAGAATGTTGAAGATTACACGGGTAAATCACGTAACAATGAGGAAGTGCTGAATAGAATTGGGGAGACAAAAAATATGTGGCACAACTTGCCCAAAAGAAGGGATTGGTTTATAGGACAGATTCTGAGACATCATGGGACGACCAATTTAGTACTGGAAGGAAATGTGGGGGGTGAAAATCGTAGAGGGAGACAAAGAGATGATTACAGAGTGCAGATTCAGAAGGATGTAGGTTGCAGTAGTTATTCAGACACGAAGAAGCTCGGTCAGGGTAGAGTAGTATAGAAAGTTGCATCAACGCAGTCTTTGGACTGAAGACCACAGCAAACAACATTCGTCAATAGGTGATTCTATATATTCTTGGCATTCCTCACAGAATCTTGTGTACACGAACATTTAACAATTCTAACAGTAGACCCAGTGAAAATTTTATTAATCGTAACAAGACACAATCTTCAAAATTTGTCTGTATCTTTGTCTTCCCATATATTCATTGGTCGTTCTGACATGCCGCGAAACAGTGCTACATCGACTGCTTACATTTGGTCCGAGACAAAAGCATCTCTCTCTCGTAAGCCTGTTATACCAAAGATAACGACCGTTCAGTGCATTTTTGCACTGGTGCGAGTGTCAGGGAAATCTGCCGTTAGTGCTGCTTAAGTTTTGAGGGATTGTTTATCAAATTAAGTATTATAATGAAAATAGTATTAGACGTGAACTGCGTGCCCAAAATAAAATTTTGCAGTTAGTACATTATAAAAATTAACAAACGCAGATCGAAGTTTCAGAGCAGGCTCGAATTACTGAACTATTTCTTGAGCATAGTATCTACTGAGAACGCAGAAAAGTCAGTCCGTCTGCACCAGGTCTAATGAGAGGCCAGGCAGTGCCTTCGCTATCTGCAGGACCTCCGATGACCCTACGGCTCCCGGAATTACCACACACAGCAGAATGGCTACAGCTCGCTAGCTTCGTCTCCTAAAGTCCTCAGGCCCGGCTGAGACGTAAGACGCACATCATATGTCGAGGGGCACAGCCTCTTGTTTACTCTTAGAAAATGCGCCTTATTACCACTGGTTTCATGAAAGAATGCACTAGCCTTGCACAAGTATAACACGTAACTGCATGCTCTCATGGAGAACGTGACTTGGATATGGCGAAGGCTAAGTAACACAACCCAGTATTTTGTCCTGGACGCGAGTGCTCATCAGAGACAAGAATGTTGTAGTCGCGAGTGCCCCGGAGGAACGCTGTGATGTACGAGAAAGTGACATCGTTGAGTTGTAAGAGGGTACAGCATGACTTAGATTTTATATTTAATGTTTAAATGTAGGAAAATGTAATGAGTAGGAAAATGTAATGAGTAGGAAAAACAGTCCTGTGAACGTTCGAATACAGTATTAGTGGTGTGCTACTTGACACAGTCACAATGATTACATATCTAGGTGTACCGTTGCAAAGTGATATTAAATGGAACGAGAACGTAAGATCGGTTGTAGAGAAGGCTAATGGTCGACTTCGGTTTACTGGGAGAATTCTAGGGAAGTGTAGCTCATCTGTAAAAGGAGACCGCGTGTAAAACACTTGTGCGACCGATCCTTGGGGACTGCTCAGGTGGTTGGGAGTCCCATCAGATCGGGCTAAAGAAAGAGATGGAAGCAATTCAGAGGTGTGCTGCAAGTTTTGTGGCTGATAGGTTCGATCAGCACGCGAGTATTACGAAAATGCTTCGTGAACTCAAGTGGCAGTCCCTGGAGCAAGGAAGCTGTTATTTTCGCGAAACACTGTTGACAAAGTCTAGAGAACGGGCAGACGCAGCTGACTGCAGAACGATTCTGCTGGCACCAACATACATATCGCGTGAGTACAGCGAATACGAGAGAAATTAGGATTCGTACGAAGACGTACAGACAGTCGTTTTTCCCTCGCTCCATTTGCGAGTGGAACAGAAAAGGAAACGACGAGTAGTGGTACAAGATACCCTCCGACGTGCGCCGTATAATGGGTTCCAGAATATGTGTGTAGATGCAGACTGCGGACAGAGCGCTATTTAGTAAAGGTGGAACTATTATCAACGAATAGTGAGTCTCGCAGTCCTACAAATAACAACTGAAATTATGGATTGTTAAACATTGCAGGGAAAATATATTTTATCAATAGCCGCTTGGGCGAAACCTGCACTGGTTCGACGAACAGGAACGGTTGAAAGATTGCATTTACACACTTTTACTCACTATTTACAGTTGACTGCTATCATTTCTGGTTTCGGGTTTGGCGTCCCTCTTCATGTGGCTGTTTGCTTGTTCGTTCATGAAAAGCATCTGCTTTTTCAGTAACTTTAAACCCATTCCTAAAAATCCTAACGCTTGTTTCTGTAATTTTAAATAGTTTGAGTAGCGCATATTTAAAAAGGAAAATGGGCAATAAGAAGATAGTAATATGAAAAAGTAACTTCACTAAAAGTAAAATCTCGAATTTTATATAGTATGTCACATAGCTCAGTAATTTTCAGTTTTCTCTGAGCCATAATGAGTATTAAACATGCCATTCTTCACATAGGATAGTAATTTTCAGTTTTCGCTGAACCCTAATCAGTATTAAAAGTGTCAGTCGGCTAATATCATCGCCAGCTGTTACAAAGTACTTAGTTACAGAGAGCGATAGACAACGATTCGAGGAGAGGCTATTCACAATCATGCTGCTGACCTCGTATCACTGATGCATTAATCATAAACTGAATGTACGATGTCACTTACATTCCACCAACGCCATCATCGACGCACAGATGTATACAAGAACGTTTTATTGAGTGATGAGTCAAGGTGCCTACTACCTACTTGATCTGGTACTCAGGCGGACATGTATGCACCTGGTGGGTGTATGGTGGACGTATTTACCTGAATGTGTTGTGACGACAGTGTATTATGAGGTAGTGACGCTGTGGTCTTTGGAAGTTTTCCTGGTTTGTTCTCGGACCATTAGTTTTGATGTATAGTATTCACCAAAACATTGCAGAAAATAGTAGTGCATTCCTTACACTGTGACATAATTTTGGTTTTCGATGATTTCAGTATTAGCACGATAACATTCCTGCGTTGTACTCACAAGGCTATAGAGTCGGTTTTACGGCTTGGAATCAAATGCCGTGCAAGAGAGTGCACAACAAGCATTCAATAAGTAACGCAACACTTTTTTTCTGAAACTAGGTTGGTTTTACTCAAGATTCCAATGCACCATGAAACTTCACACTCTTTTTTGCCAGAAGAACCCTATTTTTCAACACAATCTCCTTTCAGTGTGATGGCCTCACGCTACCTTAATGGGAGGGCTTGTATGATACACACGTCTGGTAGACGTCGGAGCCAGTGTCTTCCTGCATCAATAATCTCCCCATCATCCAGCGGAGTGCATACTTCATTGGGCCAAACAGATGGAAGTCTTTATGGTCTTCTGTTAGGCAGCGCAGAACTCACCGGGCACACACCTTTGAATACCAAAATTGGTGGACAAATGTGCCAGCACTACCAACCCAGTCATCCAGTTGTGCAGTGAGATGTTTGTTTATAGTTCGTCCATCACCTTGAATGGGAGTGTCCTCAAGTTGCAACACCGCAGGAGTCACAGTTGTGTGTGCCTGCCGGCACCCGGGAGATAGGACAGGTTTGCGCGACCTCATTGCGATGAAGATAGACGCCTCGCCCTACGACTCACCGTGCTTTTGTGCACTGCCAGGTCTCCGTAGACATTCTGCAAGCGCCTAAGAATATCTGTGGTGCTCTGGTTTTCCGCCAAAAGAAACTCAATGCAGCTTGGAACGCACCTCTGTTACAAACGCTATTTTGAAGGTAACGAACAGCGCCGCCACGTATACCTATAGGAACTTCATGAAACTGTAGGGGCTGAAGCGGGAATTTTCTACGATGTCCCACAACAGATTCGGCATTTTTTCAACCGAAACTGACTGAGAAAAAAGTGTGTTGCATTACCTGATAATTGTCCCTCGTAGGTTGTTTGCCAGACTAACGCACTTAAAAACAAAACAATTTTTTGTCAAGCCTAGCACACCGCTTCCGGAATTCGGGGAGACGAGTCTTCCCTAGATCGAATCCGCCGCGCGGATTAATGGCGAGGGCTGGTAAGCTGGCCAACCTCGATGTGGTTTTCATGCGGTTTCTCACATCTACCTAAGTAAATACCGAATTGGTCCCCAAGTCCCACCTCAGATACCCGATGTGCAAACATTTAGAAAACGTTCTCACTCTTGCAAATGAGATTTACACTGGATACAGACAGATGGGGTACACAGATTCCATTCTGTGGGAGTGGTGTCGTCAGGAAGGGTATTTGGCTACTAACTGCCAGTAACATTCCCAAAATCTGTGTATCAATATCGACCACGTATAGAAATGGGAAAAGGCAAGAACGAAGAAGAAAATGCAGGCATACACAGGCCTGGTTCGAGCACATTTTTTCTGTAGTCGGTGTATCATTTGGCACCCCCCCCCCCCACCACCCTATTTCATTTTTCCACAGAACTGACAGGCGATTTGATTTCTCCTTCAGTTTTTCCACATGAGTGACTTATCATATGGCGCCCACATCCTATTCCTCCCTTCCTCACACATTTTTTGACGTTCCTGCACTCTTAGTACGACCTTCAAAAGTAAATCTGAATCCAGTGAGTGTGAAAATGGGCTATTTTCGCTACTAATTATGGTACAACAGCCGGCCGTTGTGGCCGAGCGGTTCTAGCCGCTTCAGTCCAGAAACGCGCTGCTGCAGCGGTCGTAGGTTCTAATCCTGCCTCGGGCATGGATGTGTTGGTTCAAATGGCTCTGAGCACTATGCGACTTAACTTCTGAGGTCATCAGTCGCCTAGAACTTAGAACTAATTAAACCTAACCAACCTAACGACATCACACACATCCATGCCCGAGGCAGGATTCGAACCTGCGACCGTAGCGGTTGCTCGGTTCCACATGGATGTGAGTGATGTCCTTAGGTTAGTTAGGTTTAAGTAGTTCTAAGTCTATGGGACTGATGACCTCAGATGCTAAGTCCCATAGTGCTCAGAACCTTTTGAACAATTTTGATGTAACAGTAGTAGGGTAAGGGGCCATGACCCAGATTTTGACATCAAATTGATATGCAAATTAATTAAATTGTCCAATTAATTACACCCCCTGACCATGCCCACCCCCACCCCCAAAAGACATCATGTGTTTTCCTCAGCCTGCATATGCGTCCCTGAACCCTGCTCCCTCCCCTTCCCCCACCATTTTGGCGGGAATTTCGAATTTTGGTGGGAATTTCTTTGTCCCGGTACTGTGCTGACTTCCAACCCAACCCCCACCTATGGGGAGAATACAATCTTTCACTCCATTAGCTCACATGTCAGAAAAAACACAATCATTTTACATTCGACAACAATATGCTGTAATACAAGAGGACGTTCCTGTTTTGTATACTATGGCAAGTGCCATGCTATTAATGTGAAGCTATATCACACATGCATTTACGAGACAAATGGTGAGAGTGTGTCTTATAACAGAACATCCCATAAGATTTTACCGCAACTCTCTCTCTCTCTCTCTCTCCTTTACATTGAAACCATTTGCGTGCCTAAATTTGATGCTTTTGCTCCATAACTCACCTCTACACAGATGTCTGAAAAGTTTTTATCATACAGCAGACTCTTGCATTTTTATTTTGATCATCACAACCTGTTTCACGCAATCAACCCACATGTCGGCAAAAACGCTATAATTTCTAGGTTCCCCAATGAGCTATAATTCAAGCAGTGTCTACTTTATAATTAGAGGTTATAAAGTATGAAATAACACAGGACTTGTGGTAACACCCTTTTTTTTAAACACGTAATCATGAAGATAATAATAAAAGCAGTTATGATTCCATGAGAATAGATACAGCCGATTTCTAGTAGTTTTATGAGCAAAATAGGTGTAGTTTTGAGAGAACTACCTGCATCCAGATATTAGCCAGTTATACCACTCCTTGTAATAGAATCTCCTATAAGATTTTATCGCGTCTCTCTCTTCCGATATATTGAAAAAACAAATACCGTCTGCGTGCTGACATCAAGCATTATTACATATACACGTATACTCCATTGGAGCACGTGGCGAGTGTTTAAAGTCGCTTGCACAGATCTGTGTAAATTTTTGTAGATGAAAGGTAGAGTTTGAGTGCATATGCCACTACTTTTGAGTCGTATCATGAAATTTTTTCCCAGCAGGATAACACCAGTTGTATGATGTCTTCAATTTTTGAGCTGTATTGCGATTTTAGGACCGATCTGTATGGTTAATTAGGACCGATCCTTACTTCAGTTTACCAATCAAAATACCAGGTGATCAAAAAGTCACTATAAATTTGAAAACTGAATAAATCACGGAATAATGTAGATAGAGAGGTACAAATTGAGACACATGGTTGGAATGACATGGGGTTTTATTAGAACCAAAAAAATACAAAAGTTCGAAAAATGTCTGGCAGATGGCGCTTCATCTGATCAGAATAGCAATAATTAGCATAACAAAGTAAGACAAAGCAAAGATGATGTTTGTTACAGGAAATGCTCAATATGTCCACCATCATTCCTCAACAATAACTGTAGTTGAGGAATAATGTTGTGAACATCAGTGTAAAGCATGTCTGGAGTTATGGTGAGGCACTGGTGTCGAATGTTGCCTTTCAGCATTCCTAGAGATGTCCGTCAATCACGATACACTTGCGACTTCAGGTAACTCCAAAGACAATAATCGCACGGACTGAGGTTTGGGGACCTGGGAGGCCAAGCATGACGAAAGTGGCGGCTGAGCACATGATCATCACCAAACGACATGCATCTGTCGGACATTTTGTGAACTTTTTTTTTTTTTTTTTTTTGTTCTAATAAAACCCCATGTCATTCCAAGCGTGTGTGTCAATTTTTACCTCTCTATCTACATTATTCCATGGTTTATTAAGTTTTCAAATTTATACTGACTTTTTGATCACCTGGTAAATAAAATGCACTAACCTAACGTTCCTCTCCTGCATCTGGGCTGTTCCACCTGTTGCAGGGTGCACTTGGGCTTTCTGTCCAGAAGGGCCAGGTTTTGAGTCCCAAAGAGGGCACAGCCATTTTTAATTTCCCGTCAGTTTCAGGGTGGGGGGTGGGGTGGGACGTCAGCACAGCCCTTGGACAAAGAAATTCCCACCAAAGTTCGAAATTCCCGCAAAAATTTGAAATTCCCACAAAAATTCAATATTCTCACCAATGGGGTATGTGGGGTAGGGAGAGGAGAAAGGGATGAGGAAAGGAACTCACGTGCCAGCTGAAGAAAACATATGACTTCATCTGAGGGTGGGTGGTTGGGGGGGGGGGGGAGGAATCAATTGATCAATTTAATTAATTTGCATATCAATTCGATATCAAAATGCGCCAGGAGCCTCCATCTCCCTACTACTTACAACATCCTGTGTACACATTTTGCACAGGGAGGGGGGGGGGGGGCACCTCTGGCACTGGTCCCAGTTTTGTGTCCCTTTCACCTTGGCACCCCGAGTGAAATGGCCGCTTGCTTCGCTTTGGCCTTAAACCAAACCTGGGCAAATCTTAATAAAACGAATACAATGAAGGAAAAAATCATCACACCAAGGAGGAGTTGTGTGACATAAACGAAAGTTGGTAGGCGTGATTCTACATCTGAAAGATAAATCTATACAAATTTCGCTCATGTTGCTTAAGAGTGGGTCTAGTAGCGCAACTATCAGAAAACAAATCAGGTTTGCTTTAAATACATGCTATGACGGTCGTGAGCTTTAGCTGCCTTTGATTTTGGACATGGTGAGTTGACGTTAGTCATAAATGCCTGTAAGGTGACAAAGACACCATTATCAGTACCTCACTGAGTTTGAACAAGGTTGTGTAACAGGACTACGAGGAGATGGAAGTTCATTCTACGATACTGCAGAAAGACTTGGTAGGAATGTAGCCACTGTACACGACTGCTGGCAGCGGTGGTCATGAGAATGTACGGTTGCAACAAGACTGGGCTTTAGACGGCCACGTGGTACTACCGAGAGGGAAGACCATTGTGTCTGGTGTACGCCTCTGGCACTTCATACTGTATCTCTAGCAACAATCTGGGTAGCAGTTGGCACCACAGTGGCACAACAAACTCTTACAAATTGGTTACTTCAAGGACAGCTCCATACCAGACACCCATTCCACTGACCCCAAACAGCCGCCATTTGTAGCTTCAGTAGTGTCAAGCCAGAGCTCATTAGAGGGCTGGGTGGAGGTTTGTTGTGTTTTCTGATATAAGCTGTTCCTGCTCCAGTGCCAGTGATGGCCTTGTGTTGGTTAGGAAGAGGCCAGCTTAGGGGCTGCAACCAACCTGTCTGCATGCTAGACACACTGGACCTACACCTGGAGCTAGTGTCTGGGATACGATTTTGTACGACAGCAGGAGCACACTTAGGGTTATCCCATGCAGCCTGACTGAAAATTTGTTTGTCAATCTTGTGATTCGACATGCTGCACTGCAATTTATGAATAGCATTCCGAGGGCTGTTTTCCAACAGAATGACCACTGTTGTAACCCAACATGCTCTACAGAGTGTCGGCATGTTGCCTTGGCCTGCTTGATCACCAGATCTCTCTCCAACTGAGCACATATGGGACATCATTGAACGACATCTCCAGTGTCATCCGTACGCAGCATTAAACGTCCCTGTATTGACCAAACAAGTCCAACCGGCATGGAACTCCATCCTACAAGCTTACATCTACCACCTGTACAACACAATACATGCGCGTTTGCATGTTTGCATTCAACATTCTGCTGGCTACACCGATTATTAATGTATCAGCATTTCACATTTGCAATGGCTTATCTTGCATTTACATTAACTTGTGACCTTGCAATGTTAATCACTTACAGATGTTACCTAAACAAATGCATCAGGGAAATTTCACTACCCTACATTACTTATTTTTTTTGTGTTGTGGTACTTTTTCCATCAGTGTGGCTATCAAACTCCTCTCTGTGATTGTTAACAGAAGGTCTGATAAGTCAGTGTTAATTCTTATACATGCTGTATTTTAAAGTCAGTCTAATTTTGCCCAACCGTGACTGCCACGATATTCAGAGTGATTTGTTTCTCAGTTGCAAGGATACACACAAGTTGAGTAGACTGGAATTTCAGCAAGGTATCCTCTCATCATATCTGCGTGTCCAAACAGAAACGAGCTGTTACCATAAATGTCATCATTTCAGTGAACAAATACACCAAAGTGAAATTTCTCTAATGTGTCTAGGTGCCTGTATGAAGAGGTAATATCAGTAGCTCAAGCTATGAACAGACCAGTGCTCCTGACACCACTGAGAATAATTGCAGATCATTGTCCTCCTGCACACCATTTGCCTATGTATGCCAGTACAGCCTTCTTTTTATCTCCATTCTTCAGGATGCTCTATCTCAAATCACTTGATGTCCTATTTGTGGAATAAAGGTATCTTTCTCCCACTGTTTTTATGCAGAATAAGTAAGGCTTCTTGTCACAATCTGGCCAAAACTTTGTAGTCTGAATTTGTTGGAACTCTTATTGATATCATTTTACTTCAACACTCAGGTGTTCTAGTTATTAATGTAGATGTTTCCAGTAGCCCATTCAGCCTAAAGTAACAAGCATCTCATTTCCACAACATGAAATTTGTATTCAATTTTACTACACTCACAAATAAATATTATTACTGGAATATTGTCTTAAATTAATTCTCCAAGTAAGCTTATTGTTTAGGGGAGCAAGGAAATTACTTAGATTGTTATAGCAAGGTAGTGTGTCATCACATTAAAAAAATGAATCTTGTCCATTACCCTGGACTAGGAACTATGGCTACACTAAGGATTTGGTTGTCTTAAATCAGACTGTGAAATGGGACTGACACTACCTCAAATCAGCTGTTCCTTGCAGAATTATTTTCTACTGTCCATAATAAACAATAATAAATAAACTGATCATGCCTGCCTAACAATAGGGCTTCCATCCATATAACTGGTCTTATTATAACAACTGCCTTATGAATTGAGTGACAACCATATACCGCAGGACTTCTCTCCTCACTTTGTTAAATACTGTTCCAACTGCTTTTTTGGCTTGAGGTGAATTGGTATAAGATATTGCAATTGAGGATTTAGAAGTTTTGGAGTCGTAAGGACTCATTGCCAACATTTGCCCTTTTTTGGACACAAGGCCGTTCCAGTATATTACATCCAGATTAAGCCACTTGCTGAGGATTTGATCTCGTAATTCTATGAAATTGCAGACACGCTGATGTCGGTGTTTTACCTGCTGTTCCAATATGTCCTATTGGTTTCAAGTCATGTGATTTTGCAGGCCAATTGAGTTGTAACAGGATGAAGTAGCCACATATTTGACTTCCGTGGGGATCCACAGCCTCTAAGTGTTTAATAAAAGGCAACATTTTCCTTAGTAGACTTTATTGTGTTTTATTAATATTGTGCTGTGAACTAATTTTGGCTGGGAGCCATTATCAATCATATTTGCTATGTCATGTACTACGTATTGTGCTTATCACATTCTTTGATGTCACGTTCATAAAACTAGAAGATGTACTCCATCGTAACATACTCTCATGACAGCAAATTTGCTTGATAATGGCTCAAAGCTGAAATTAGCTAATAACACAATTTTAATAAAACACAATACAGTGTACAATGGACAATGTTTTCGTTTATCAGTCATGTATTCTCCAAGCCAGATGAACTTCGCTGTTGTCATCTTTATGTGTCTGCGTGACTAATGGCCTATTGTGAGGTGACTGACTCCAAATGCTCATTGCATGCAGTTCCTAGCCCAATGTTTTGCTAACAGGCTGAAATGGATCTTCATTTACTGCCTGAAGCATTTCCTGTGGGTTTCAGATGTGATTTTGATCCAAAAGCCATGAAATGTGTATCTGGTCCCTCTCAGTTAGAATCTTTTTCCAGCCACGATTCTGACATTGTGTTCCATGGCTATATGTGTTACACAAGTGCTTGTAGACCTGTTGAACAGCCCGCTGCGGAATACCAGCAAATGCAGCAACTTCATGCACCATATGGCCATGGGCATGGCCAAATGTGATTGCCCCTTCCTGCCACTCTATCATGTCCTTACATCTACCCACTTTTACATACAATGTCTGCTTGTAACATAAATGTCTCACTGATTGCTACTGCTTTATGCACATATAAAAGCATGCATGCACAGGTGAGCACAATTTGATCACAGTGCCATATGTTGAGGCTTAAAGATTCATCTGGGCTTGCACTCGGGCAACTAATTTTTTGTCCAGTGACTTTATTACTTCCCCTTTATGACATTTATAAATCAGCACTACCTTTAGCCCATTGTGCTCTCAAAATTGATATTTGTGATTGGTGGCTGAAATTTGTATTTGGGTAAATCAAATATATTGATATTTGTTTATTCATTTCAGTCCCAATACTTCCTGTCATCATTCAGAAGCATTGTTTGAATCTGGTGGCCAAATTTTTTATTCTGATGCTTGTTTCATTGTCAGGAAAGGAATGTAATGTGCATCCAAATTTTTACTTGGTTTGTGTTTAATAGTGCCCAAAACCATTTTTGCTTTACTCATTGAATTTATTATTTCCCATGTATAGTGTTACAATAAAATTATTTTACTTTAAAATTGATTAAAAAGGTACAAAAATCAAAATAAGTAGGCACTCATTACACATTTTTGCTACAGTATGAAATATTTCTCTTGATTTTTTTCTGCTTTTCTTTTCTGTTACACACAGCTGTGGAAACCAGTAATCTAAGGAGAGTGCCAAGGAAGCACAATACTGAGAATATGGGAAAAATTAATATGTAGTTTGAGTAAAAAGCTGTTTTTCTGGTACTTCTTGATGTTTCATTGTATTACATAGTATAGAATAATTATTCGTGCCTGAAAGAATGTATGCTTCTGCTCCTGGTTAACGGTTCTTATATTTTTATTACATACATTTTTCTTCTTCTTTATCTATAGAATGCATGTAAAAAATACATATATTTTTAAAAAATAAATAAACAAAACATGCCAAAACTTATAAAACATGATCCACCAGCAAATAATTAACAAAACTAGCACTACTATATGGCACACTAGTTTGTCGTGAGATCTAGCTACTACAAGTTGTAAAACAGCCAACAAAACTTGCCCACATTGCTATAGTTCAAGAACAGATCTTCCCAGTCACATCTCCCCACACGTTATTCCACTTCCATGCCAGGATAAGCTTTGCCAGTGAAACACTCTTAAAAATTTAAATATGGTAGTCATTGATCTATGAGCTGTGTATGACAGTAAGGTGATTATCAGTCCCATTTGTTTCAGGGTAGTCAGGGTTTTTGTAGTTCTGTCCTTATTTTGTTCAAAGGTTGTTCTGAACACCATTGTCTCAGATTTAACAATTATGAAATCATTCATCCTGAATTATATCTAAAAACAAAGATGATGTGACTTACCAAATGAAAGTGCTGGCAGGTCGACAGACACACAAACAAACACAAACATACACACAAAATTCAAGCTTTCGCAACAAACTGTTGCCTCATCAGGAAAGAGGGAAGGAGAGGGAAAGACGAAAGGATGTGGGTTTTAAGGGAGAGGGTAAGGAATCATTCCAATCCCGGGAGCGGAAAGATATGTCTGCTTGTGTCTGTATATGTGTGGATGGATATGTGTGTGTGTGCGAGTGTATACCCGTCCTTTTTTCCCCCTAAGGTAAGTCTTTCCGCTCCCGGGATTGGAATGACTCCTTACCCTCTCCCTTAAAACCCACATCCTTTCGTCTTTCCTTCCCTCTTTCCTGATGAGGCAACAGTTTGTTGCGAAAGCTTGAATTTTGAGTGTATGTTTGTGTTTGTTTGTGTGTCTGTCGACCTGCCAGCACTTTCATTTGGTAAGTCACATCATCTTTGTTTTTAGATATATTTCTCCTACGTGGAATGTTTCCCTCTATTATAATCATTTCATCCTGAATTAGATATTTATTTTGCCTCTATTGGTATATTTTATTATTAATTTTCATTAAGTTGGTGAAACTGTTTGATAAAAAGATTCTACTCTTAACCTCAATATGCACTTATATTGTTGTGTACAAGGCACACTGTGTGTCAATGGCATGTGTGTTATATTATCAGACTGTGTTGTGTGCTATGTAGTGTTATGTTATATTGTGTTAGTTAGGTTTAGTTGTTTTTTTTCTCCATCAATAACCATACCTCCTGGTAAGAAAGAATTTTTAAAAAATCACAAGTGCTCCTTCAATGAACAATTACAAACAGAATTTCCTTGCACAGTGGCTATAGTTCTTCAGACTCAAAAGGAAAAGTGAGATGCAACACCATGTGCTCCTAGTTTCTCAATAAGCCACAGTGGATGTGTAGGTGAGCCACTCCACCTAAAACAGGGGAAACATAAAGGAGCAGTCTGTACCACAGTGTCTAGGGCAACATTAAAGTCATTCTTTAAATCAGAGAAACTTTGTGGTCAGAAGGAGAGGTTAATCACAATTGAGTCTTCACATCTCATTCTGCTCAGCAGAGTCATAGTTTCAGATATATGGACTGTACAGTCAAGCTTCGTCAAGCAACATTAGGGTATAAACTTGCATGTGCTTGTACAAAAATGGAAGGAAAGAAAATTGGAGTCTTTTAGAGTAATTATAGGCGAAGAACAAGTTTGTATTATAAAAGGATGGAGAAAGAAATCAGCTGTGCCCATTTCAAAGAAACCATCTGGCAACTGCCTGGACTGATTTAAGGAAATCATAGAAAACCTAAGCCTGGATGGCTGAAAGAGGGATTTGAACCATTTGCCTCCAAAATGTAAGTCCAATGTGCTAACCACTACACCATCATGCTTGGTTACAAAAACATATGACAAAATCATGAATGTGTTAGCTCCTCATACTTTAGATATATTGCAATGTGATTTGGCAAAGGTGAAATCTACATCACTCCTGACTGATGCATCTAACCACAAATTAGATAAAGGTTTTTCCTCTCATTATTACATATTTTGATCACAAAACTGGTTTAAACTTAGGAGAAACATCTACCACTGCGGGTGACCATTTAACAGACAGTCTCACAGAAAAATATCTTGAAGATAAAATTTTTGAACTGCATGCTGATGATACTAATTTCAATTTTGGAGGTGCTGAAAGAAAAGGTTGAATAATGATTTTACCAAACTACAAGTGCATCTGAGCCATGGACTGACAGGGATTGGATGCATAATATATTTGAGCAACTTCCTATATTTTCCCTGTAGATGAAGAAATGGTAGTTTACAAATAGTTCTTACCTCAAACCATGCACTGTGAAAGTTGAAACATCGAAGGACTTTTGTAGCTTTGTGGAAACAGATTTTGCAATGATAAACAAATAATAAAAAATAAAATAAACAAATAATAAAATAAATAAGGTGGTTAGCACTATTGGCTGCTGTTAAACAAGTCATCAGAATGTTTAAACCATTAAAATCATGCTTTCAATCTGAAAATAAATCCATTGTTCCTTCAAAACTTCTTTTACACCCCCTTTTCTGAAGTATGTTCACACTGTGTACTTTGTTCACATCCAGGATTCATCATTTCATGAAGCAGTGAAAAAAGTTGAAGTACACACATTCATTTCAATATAAACTTTTTGACAGAAAATAAGAATAAAATAGACTTTGAGATTGTGATGACCTTACACAATCTGACTTCAGTAATAAACTTCCCAACAAGAATTACATCCGAGTGCCAAACTATGATAGACAACATTTTTTTAGATGTAAATAGACATCAGAATTATATTGTCAGGCAGGTTATAAGTGGGCTTTCAGATCATGATGGAAAAATTCTCACTATTTATGACGTTAATCTGTTCAAAAAAGAATTTCCTTGATGGAAATTCATAAGAGTAATTAATGAAGAGGCGAAAGGAACTTTCAACCACAGGTTGCAGCAAATGGATTGGTCTCTAGTATATAGCCATGATGATGTTGATACTAAATTTAACTGTTTTATAAATGAATTCTGTGCTCTTTTTGAAGAAATATTTCCCAAGAAATGGGTCAGAAACAGTGCTTCCAATTCTGTAAGCAAGCCTTGGATTACAAAAGGTATAAAACAGTCATTTAAATCCAAAAGGGAAACTTATGCTGCAATAAGATTCTGTAAAGATGTAGAAAAATGGGAACACTATAGAATATACTGTAAAATTTTGAAGAAACTAATACGGAAATCAAAAGCCCTTTATTATGAGAAGAAAATAGATAATTCTAATAATAAAATAAAAACAATTTGGAGCATTGTAAAAAAAGAAACAGGAAGAGATTCAACAAGTAAAGAAGATGTAAATTATATCAGATATGAAGGTATTCTAGTAGATAACCCCAAAATGGTGGCTGAGATTTTTAATAAACACTTCCTATCAGTAACTCAACAGATTGGTTGCAAGCCCGATGTTGTTGAAGCTGTAACTCTTTGTCAAGCTGTATATTCAAACACAATTTCAGAAATGCGCCTTAATCCTGTCACTGTAGAAGAAATTCAAAAAATCATCATGTCTCTAAAAAGTACGAATTCTGCAGGGGTTGATAATATATCTAGTAATTTATTTAAATATTCTTGTGTGTGGATAAGGGACATTCTCTGTCATATTCTCAATGCTTCCCTTCAGAAAGGTGTTGTTCCCAGTAGACTTAAGTATGCCATTGTGAAGCCCCTGTACAAAAAGGGCAATAAAGCTGAACCAACTAACTATCGACCTATCTCTTTGCTGACAGCTTTCTCCAAAATTCTAGAAAAGCTAATACATGTAAGAATTACTGATCATCTCATGAAGAATGAAGTTCTCAGCGAGAGCCAATTTGGCTTTCAAAAGGGCCGTTCAACAGAAGAAGCAGTCTACGCACTTGCAAATGAAGTCCTAGAACCCCTTAATGAAAAAATTCTAGCACTTGGTGTCTTCTGTGATTTATCCAAAGCGTTTGACTGTGTTCATCACCAGATTCTCTTGCAAAAAGCAAAATTAGTAGGAATAAGTGGTGTTGCAGGCAATTGGCTACAGTCGTACCTCCAAGACAGAAAACAAAAAGTTGTGTTGAATAGCTTGGGTGGAGTATGTGACACTTCCTCAGATTCTGAATGGAGTTCCATTACATGTGGAGTGCCCCAGGGCTCAATTCTTGGGCCACTATTATTCCTGATTTTTATAAATGATCTACCATCATGTACAAGCCTGCCGTGTAAATTTACATTATTTGCTGATGATACCACAATTTTTTATGAGCAGTAGAACAGACAACAATCTTGAGGAACTCATTAATCACATACTCTCAGATATGGTTAATTGGTTCAAGGTGAATGGTCTCATAAAATTCCAGTAAGACCAGCTTTATTCAATTCTGTACAAAAACAGAAAAAGAGAGAGAGATAAGTGTGACATGTGGTAATCAACCAATAGTTACAATGGAAACAACAAAATTTCTTGGAGTGCACAT
This sequence comes from Schistocerca nitens, assembly GCF_023898315.1. Classification (NCBI taxonomy): domain Eukaryota; kingdom Metazoa; phylum Arthropoda; class Insecta; order Orthoptera; family Acrididae; genus Schistocerca; species Schistocerca nitens. Next base: position 372,330,486 of record NC_064614.1, on the reverse strand, counting down.
TGACAAGAAAATGAACTGGTCTTCACATATTATTGATCTCTGTTAGAGGCTTAGCTCTGCTACCTATGCTTTACGGGTTGTCACTACATGTGTTGAACCTAACACTGCAAAAGTGGCATACTATGGCTATTTTCATTCTCTCATTGAGTACGGAATTATTTTTTGGGGCAACCAGCCATTAGCAAGGAAAGTGTTCATTGCACAGAAGCAAGCTTTAAGAATTATATGTGGATTGCGCCCAAGAGACTCTTGTAGAAATAGTTTTCGTAATCTTAAAATATACACAACTACACGCCAATATATTTTTTCTCTCATGTGTTTTGTTTGTAAAAATATAGATATATTTCAACCAAACAGTAATTATCATGAGAATAACACATGGAGGAAGAATGACATACACAGTGAACTCAGAAATTTGAGCTTGACACAAAAGGGTGTCCACTACACTGGAGCAAAACTCTTCAATGCTCTTCCTCCCGAAATAAAGACAAAGATTCATAACAAGAGTGAGTTTAAGAAAGCACTAAAAATATTCCTGCTAGAAAAAGCTTTTTACAGTCTAGATGAATTTTTAACTAAATAAATTGTAATATTTTAATATTATATAATACAAGTGCACATAATGCCACTAAGAATTTTATTTAACCTGAGCTCTGTATCTGTGTGTGCTCCGTATCTGTTTTCTGTAGTGTTTTAATGATTCTAAGAAAATATGTATTTTCTTTTTCTGTATTGCTGCCCAAAGAATTTACTGTATAAATTTTTATATAATTATTTACTCAAATTTCTGTGTATGCTATAAGATTATCAGATTGTTATTTGTAAAACACTGACTCGTTCCACATCCTTGTGTATCCAACACAGTTGGACCTATGGAACACGAAATAAATCAAATCATATCATCAAATCACTCTGTTGGCAGTGATTGAATGTATTACTAAGTTGAAAATTACCTTGGAGTCCAAAACTGAAGACTAATTTCTTACCTCAAGATTTAAAACCATTCTTGAAAAGTTTCAAACAGAGGAAGATCTGTTTCCACCAGATGTAAAAAGGTTTCATGGTATTTCACTAGTTTCCTTTGGCATTTTTTATTTATTTTTTAATTTACATTTCTCTTTGCAGTTAGTTATCAAATGATGATTTTTGTGAACATCATATTGTTTATAAAGATACTGTAGATATCATGTTTCTGTAAAATACATAGCATATTTACCTAAAGCTCTATCCTGCCTAAAAAAAAGTGGATTGAAGTGGTTTTCAGAACTTGAAGTCCTACAATTGGCATACATCAAATCAAATACCTTTATGGGATAATGCTGGAGGAACTTCTTTTCTAGTTATGAAAACTGTGCCATGTGTTCAGTTTGCAGAAAATGAAATGTATGTGTATGTCTGTGCCAAACAGTTTGCAACCATTGGGAAAAGCAGTGAATGAACTGCTAAAGATCCTTTACCAACTCAAAGATGGGTTGAAATGATTTAAATATAGTTCACAAGTTCTGGTAGAAAGTCAGTAATTTAAGAGTAAAAGAGACCATTCACTGAATAGCAAAATCATTGAGCCTTTGACAACAGCTCATTACTTTGAATTATTACATTCATTTAAGTTTTCTTTTCTGCAATGGCTAGAGGCAGTGACCAGGTAGGATGTATGTATCAGTAGTGCTTGTGTGGATGTAAGAGTGTTTTCTATTTCTGAACAAGGACTTTTTTGTCCAAAAACTAAAATATTTGGCAGTCTTCTCATCTGCACCTGACTGCGACTCAGCGTCTTCTCTATGTGATGAGTAGCAGTTTATCGTTTCCATGGTACTGTTGTTATTCCATCATGAACTATCCACTGTTTTATTATGTACACACAGGTACATGAAATGCTCGCACCTATCATGACAATTGCAATTGTTATGTTTTGCATGATTCACTCAGTCATTCATTCTTTCAACAAGTTATGTACATCCCAGGACGAAAAAGAACTTGTGGGGTATGGGACAAGTGGAGTTTTACATCAACAACATAAAACAACTTTAGTAACAATTAACTGCCGATAAATTGCAACAGATTTTTGTACACGCTTACAATAAAACTATAAAGAAAGTTGCTACTTTCAAACTATCTGCTGCTTCCTCAGTTACATTAAATATCTGCTGCTTATCCCTTTCTGCTAACTTAATATTACACTACCACACTGATATCTGGCACAAAATTATAGTTAAATATATGCTGTAAGAACAGAGAGAAGCCTGTCTACAAGGAACATTACTACTTGTCATGTAACTAATAGCAACTGGACACTGATCACATTTCATTTCACAAAATTCATTAGAATTGGTAGCTATTCAGAGCAAAGTTTTTTAAGCTTGTAAGTGTCAGGCATATGAGGATAAGTCATTCTCTGAATGTTCTTATAATTAATTAATGATGTAATTTAAACACAGTGCTTTGGAAAATCCCCTACTGTTAATGTGGTTATTTACTTAATGGTGTGGCACAGCAGCAATGGGTAATAAGACCACATTCATTTTACTACTTAAATGTCTTCTCTCTAATAGAATTTTGTGATCCTAAGAGTAATCTCTGACAGTTGATAGGATAATATTCTGGAAAAGTTTAGAACTACAACTCTCTATGCAAGTAATCAAAACAAATCCTTCTCAGTCATTTTATGTTATCCACATCCATGGCAAGATATAAAATCAATTTCCCAAAGGAACCCCAATCTCATACAAAAGCACAAGTTTGCAACAACAAAATATTTCTCTCTCTCTCTCTCTCTCTCTCTCTCTCTCTCTCTCTCTCTCTCTCTCTCCCCTCCAAATTACATTAAAACATAGTGCTTATTGGCTAATGGCAAATCCTACACCCATAAACATTGCATACTTAATGGTTCCATCCATCAGTCCATAAGGTTCTAAGGAAGCCATCATGAAGGTATGGTATTGTGGAATCAGTAATGTTAAAAACAAATTATCACTATGTTGCTATATATCATTTGTACTTAGCCAGTCTAAATGTAATTACTATTTTGAAACAAGCTAGTGCATCCCCATTTACATTAAATAACTGCTCCTTATCTTCTACAGTTAACTTATAGACTGATTTTTAATTACAGTAAAATCCATTGCACCCAGCTTATTACACACAGTTGTGTTCGTGCTGGCATTCAACTTTTCTTCCAGAATGTGTGGCACAATTGGTAATGCTGAAGGTGCTAGGTATTTATTGTTTACATTCAGTAGACACCAGTGATCTAATGAAGCTCGTTTCCTGCACTTACTTTCATTTCTCAATGTCATATTTAGTTATTTTAGCCATCAGTAGAAAGATTGGTTTTTTGTAGCTTTTCACACTAGTCTATCCATGGCAAGTGTCTTCTGTTAGTATAACTATGACAACATACATTCATTTTAACCTACTAATAGTATTCAAGTCTTGGTCTCTCTCTCCAAATTTTATCTCCTATCCTACCTTCCTTTTAGATTAACTATTCCTTCATGCCTCTGCATTCATAATCTGAATTATCCACCAAATCTTTGGTGTTCCTCCATGATATAACATTTCAAACACTTATATTATCTTGTTGTCTGTATTGTGTACCATGTCTCACTTTCACATGATCCTAATACTTACAGTTATGGTTGATGTTCCCATGTCTCTCTTTATCAAAAACCTTTTCTTACTGTTACCTTTATTTTTAGTCTGGCAATTAGCAGTTATTTTGCTGTCCAAACAGCAAAGCTCATCTACTAGTTTCAGTACCAGTATCTAATTTCTTACTCATTACCTGACTCTCAAATACACTATTTCTGGTACCCTTCTTTCACTTTCATTGATAGTCATTTTTAACACAATTCAAAACATTATCCATTCCAATAACAGATCTTCCAAATGCTTTGGAATTTTAGACATAATTTCAGTCTCATCAGCAGAACTTAAAGTTTTACTTTCTTCTTCCCAAACTTTAACACATTTTTTAAAATTTTTCCTGAGTTGCTTTTACTGCTTTTTCAGTGCACAGATAGATTAATATGAGAGATCACCTAAAACCCTTCCTCACTTTTTACCTTTCATGTCATCTGAATCTCATGACTGCTGCCTGGTTTATGTACATTGTCTTTGACAACGTCAGAATGTAAAAGAATATATTTCAGTCAGCATTATGAAAAGATTTGTATAAAACTTAAAATGCTATAAATGTGGGTTTTGTCTTTCTTCTACCCATCTTTTAAAGTCTGCCTCTCCCACTCTGCCCTTTGCCTTTTAACAGTCATTTCATTCTTCTATAGATAACTTCTACTAGAATTTTGCAACTATGGTCAACTGAACAGACAGTTCACTAATATTCATTCCTGTCAGCACATGATTTCATTTGTGTTTGTATTATTACATTTATCCCGAAGTCTGGGGTATTTTGCCTTTCTTATGTATCCAGCATAACAGGTGGAACAGTTTTACATCCTTGATTCTCCCAAGGGTCTTCATAGTTGAACAGAATGTTGTAATGTTGCCTTACTGCACTTATCCTTGAATGTTCTGTTAAATTCTTATTGGAGTATTGCATCATCCAGTTCACTTACAGCCGGCCACTGTGGCCGAGCGGCTCTAGGCGCTTCAGACCAGAACCGCGCTGCTGCTACGGTCACAGGTTCAAATCCTTCCTCGGGCATGGATTTGTGTGATGTCCTTACGTTAGTTAGGTTTAAGTAGTTCTAAATCTAGAGGACTGATGACTTCAGATGTTAAGTCCCATAGTCTTTAGAGCCATTTGAACCATTTAGTTCATCTACACCCATTTCCTCTTTCCTTGACATAAAACTGTATCTGAGGTTCTTTTCTTTATACAGCCCTTCCATTCATTCATTTCTACTTTCACCCTTCTATTCTTTGCTTAGTAATGGACCTTAATAGTTCAACAGAATATTCTTCTTGGAATATAACATCATCCACCTCATCTACATCCACTTCTTCTTTCGTTTACTCAAAGTTGTCTTCTAATTTCTTTTCTTTATACAGCCCTTCCATTCATTCCTTCCTACTTTCAGCCTTATATTCTTTGCTTAATATGGTTTGCCATCAGAGCTGCTCTCTTTCATCCAAAGATTTCTTTAAAGTTTTCCTTCTCTGCCTTTGTCATTTCATCTTTCAGAGTTGCCCATTCATCTTTTATTGTATTTCTTTCTCCAATTTCAATCAGCAATTACCTAATATACCATTTGAAACTATCAAAAATCTCTGGTTGATTCAACTTATCCAAGTATCATCTCCTTAATTTCCTAGATTTCTGCAATTTCATCATCTTTAATCTGCATTGCACAATTAATAAATTGTGATCAAAGTCAACATCCAATCCTGGGAATATTTTGTAGTTTAAAAAATGGTTTCTAAATCTCTGTTTTACCCATTACACAATTTATCTGAAACCCTCTTGTGTCTCCAGTTCCCTCACACCTATATAATATGAATTGTGCTCTGTGTAAATCATACCAGACAGCTTTCATTTTCATTGCTTACTCACAGCCATTTCTCCTACAACTTTTCCTTTCCTTCCTTTCCTCACTGTCAAAATGTAGCCCCCATCCAAATTAAATTTTCTTCTCCCTTTCCACATTAAATAATTTTTTGTCTCTCAGCACAATTATTTTCTTTCTCCATTATCTGCAGAAATGGTAAGCATCTGTGCTACTACTAATGTGGTGAATTGTGGCCTTACCCCAACCTGTGCTGTTGCTACTGTAATATGATAATCAATTCACAGTACTGTTCAGAATAGTTCACTTGCATTACTCCCATTTGATACTGTGGCTATACCAGTGTACCAACCTGAACAGCGGTCCTAGTGTTTCTGCCACTATACTTCACTAACTTCCACCATATCTAACCCCATGGCTATCCACCCCCTTTTCAAATTCTCTAACCTACCAATGTGATGAAGGGATCTAACATCCCACACTCTAATCCATGGCATGCCAGATTTGTCCTTCCTATCAAAAGTAGACATTATATGAGAAAATTAAAATTTTGTAGTGGCAGAATGGCTTGCCAGTACTTTCCTTCATGAGGCAACATTCCAGTACTGCCAATAAACAGTCTCCCCATGTCCTCAGAACAGGTGGGTCCATCCCAAGCTGGGGACCAAGTTACCTGCACCTCCTTTCCAAGCCTAGACACCTTTTTTCTCCATGAGGAGAGGAGGGAAATAACCATTCCAAAAAGCAGGATCCCTCCAAAGGTAACTACCAGCAGTACTGTGATTTCGCCTCCTCAATGTAAGGGTTGGATAGTGGACAGTCATTCCCTTTCTTTGTAATTTTACATTTGTTTTTTCTTCTTACCTGATACAGAAATATTGATTTTCCGTAGTTTTCCTGAATAACTTTAGTAAGGTGCCAGGATAGTTCTTATGATTCTTGCTAACAAGATACAGCTGACACCTTCACCCTTGTCTATATTTTCCATGTTATTGGCAGAAAGTAAATCATTTTTAACAATAAAGCTCACACACTCAAGTGTTTACATAAATTCTTTAATGGCTAGACCAGTTTCAACTAATAACTCATTTCCAACATCTCGTAGATGCGTCTTGGCCAATGGGTATGTCAGATAAATGTTCTGATGCAGTCAACAACCAAGAATTATCTATGGACGATTGACAATGACTTATTAATCAAAACTGGTTTAGCCAATAAAACCTCCCCTATATGTATCTTCTTTCCTTGCACTGTACTAAGATTATTCTTATTCTTTTATCAATGTTCTTTTGATGCTGGTATTTTATACGTCTGAAGGGATGGATGATCACAGTTTGGCCACATAAAACAACAATCATTTCATAGTGATATGTCTTATTACACTCTTTTATCTTCTTCCAAAAACTTTACTTTTGCACAGGAAAGAGTAAAATACGTAACTATAAAAATATTTGACTGTCCCCCCTTGTGAATTGTGGGTGTTGACAGATAATGAAAGTTTCAAAGATAAACCGAAATTGTATCTTCTTCACAGCTACCACTCTACAGATACATTTGTGAATGGGTAGTATGTAGTTGGATTACATTTATCAAATTTTGTTGTAGATTAAAGATTTAAAAAAAATCTAGTTATGTAAATAGCCAGCATGTAGCCATGTTTTCATAGAGAAAACTTATCTTATTTGTAAACATACTGACAATTTCCACATAATATTAAATTGTCACAAATATAATCCACGAACATGGAAAAAACTATACTCAAGACAATGTCAAAAATTTGGTCAAGTTAAAATACTAGACATACAAATCACTTATTTGTATCTCTAGAGCATACAAACTTTGTGCCTATTTTGTGAAAGGAAACTGGAGATCATACACTGAAGCAATTATTTTTAGCTAGAGTTCACACCTTGCCATTCTCTAAAAAGAGTGCAAGAATTTGGAAGTTGTACTCCATTGATTGTATTACTTTAGATCTCAAACTTTTAACTGAGAATCCACTGTAATGCCATACATAAATGCTATAAATGTAGATTAGGAAAACTTTCTGGATTTAAAGCAGTTATATTTAAAGCAGCATTTAATGGTCATGCTCATGCCTAGTGAAATAGCTTTCAAGATTTTTTATACGACATTGAACTAAGCTGATACTGATACATAGCTTGTGATGTTAGAAAAAGCATGGTTAAGGAATCATGGTAGAGAAATTTCATGTTAATTTCTTCACCTTCAGGGAACAATCTGCTTGGACGTTTGCATAGCACTTGTTTGTCTAATTATCCACAGAAACAGACAGCCACTAAATTTACTTTCATCTTTGCAAGTGTTTAGTATGCCCAATGTATCAGATGTGAAATTGTGTAGCATCAGGGTCTCAAATACCTTATTCTGTAGTGAAAACGAGAAAAAGGTAGAAGCACAATGGCACTATTGAGTATGACATTTCCATCCAGCTGAATGGGAAGAGAAGATTAGGGTATAACGTCTCATCAGTATTGGTGTCATTAGAAATGGAACACAAGTTCAGAATGTTTCAGGAACGGGAAAAGGAAATGGTCGTACTCTTTCAAATAAACCATCCCACCATTTGACTAAATCTCTTTAGGGAAATGATGAACAACCCAAATCTGAATGGCTAGATGTGGATTTGAACCATCTTCATCCTGAATGCGAGCCCAGAGTGCTACCATTCCATTACTTTCCTCAGTCCATATGGCTCACAAACAACTATCAACAGTGGCTTCATGCGCCCTCACTCCAAAATGAGGTTTGAACTTTAGCTCACACAAGTGCAAAACTTTTTCATTTGATGTTAGAATCTGCCACTACTTCTAGCATTGTCAACCAAATTCTGACAATTGAGATACCTTCACAACAAGAAACCTAATAGGCTGCCCCCATGACGAGCAGAAGACAAGCAGACACTAGACACGGAGGCAGCATACAAATAACTATTTGTGAACCAGTAGCGAGTCCATGATCTTGGTCCGGGAGGAGAGGGGGTCCACACACAACTACGTCTGTACCGACTACAATAGCGAGAAAACTTTGGAAACTGTTAAGTCTGAAAGTTATGTTGCAATTTTCATTTTTTTTACAGATGATTATTAAAAGCAGGTGTAGCTCTGGGGTGACAATGGCCGTAATTCTCTCATAATTGTCTGTATTTAAAGTCAAAGTTAAATCTAATCTTTTAAATGGAGGTTTAGCATCATTGAACTTCTATTTTCGAATAATGCAAGGAACAGGACAGCGCAAACAATGTAAAATTTAAACAAGGCTGGGGAAAATTTTTAAAACGAAATGATGCGTCAAAATAAATGATTGTGATTATGCTGGGAAGCGAAATTTAATTTTGACTTTCGATCTTCTCAACAGAAAATCACCAGAACTTTACTCAAGACCAATAATAATCTTTTAGATAAGGTTCGAATAATAATAGACCAATATCTCTTGCTAACTAATAATACAAAGATATTTCCCTTGCGTCTCAGATTACGAGATGTGAATTGAGCGCAGTCTAGCGACAATGCTACACACTATCGTAGTGGATAAATAATTGCTGCTTCGGTACGGTTAGGTGATGTATCCGTGAGTGCCAGTGAGTTATTACAAATGAATATTTTTTAACGTTCATTTTTAATGTGTTACGTACAGATCTTTTCACTTTGTATTATTTTGAATAGGTTGCTACGCTAATATACTCAATATCTACGATCAACAACTTTTATCAGAAGGTATGACTCCTATGTTTGAGAATAAGTTTTCGAGGCTGTTACCTCTCGTAGTCTGGGAGAGAAGCAACGGCTGGTACCAATATGTCAAAATTCTGAAGAACATGTCCATATGGGATTTCAAAGTAGGCAAGATATTTATCTCCAGCCTCTTCCACGGAGTGAATTGTGTCGGAAACTCCTCCATTTTGAGAGAGTCTCCAGAGAAGGTAAGCAATGAAAGTGCCTACGTAAAGCGAAAAGATGTCTATAGTGTTAACGTTAGACACTAAACGACGGAAAATTTTGCAGGTACTCGATGTGTTAAAGCTTTATGTTGCTCTTAAACTTGGAAGTGGTATGGTTATTACTTGCTCGCTAGCGTCCGACTTCAAAAGCCGGATTATGTCGATGTACGAATCATTCTACACTGTAGTGGATAAAGAAGATATGGTGATGGAACCATGCCCTCAGCTTTCTTACCGAGGCCTTCCCTGTAATTCCGGTAGCGTGAAACAAACTGGGATGATCAAAACTGAATACATTGATAAAGTATAACTTGTTTAAAATTGCTTTACATGGTTTGTACTTCTAATGAGGAGCATATGCACTCAATTTGCAGGTTTACCAGGGGTGCCCAGACAGCAAGAACATAGGTACAAAGACGAGGACTCGCCTTCTACTAGTAGTGCTGGAACAGCCTTGGTACGTCGCCCAGTGGCTTACCGTATCATTCAAGGCGCCGCGCAGATGTGTGATAAATTCCTAGACTACGTGCCACTTATCGGAAATGATACGTTTCCCTGGATGTCTACAGCAGAGAGACAGTAAGATTCTGTGTAAAATATTTGCAGAAGGGCAGTTATTTGAATTTCATAGCTGCCAGTAGCGTTTAGTAATTGTAAAGCAGCTAGGTCCGAATATGAAACAATAAATTAATAAACGGTACCAAATATGTCGAATATCTGAAGATAACAAAAATATTTCGAACGACAGTAACTTAATGTCTTAATAAAAAGCAAGTTTTGAGACTAAAAGTTTGTACTTACTAATGTCTAAATTCTTTAATACCATTGTTTTCCTTTCGAACAGAACGAACCGGAAAAAAAACTAGCAGGTACCATAATGGTTTTTTTTCCTATGAATACTGTCTGTTTTATGCTGAAATAATTTCCGCGAAAATACAATAATTCATTGTGAAGAACGTTTGCTACTTAGATACCAACAAACGTATGGTTCCTTGTATGAACATGTGAGGCTGAATAAGATGACAAACTAGAATATTACTAGTTACTCGTTAAATTTTTATTACGCACCACATGTCATAATTCAGTGATGGTTTCCAAACCATTCGGTTATCAAAGGAAAGAATAGGGTTAGCCAACATAAACATAGACTTAACTGGTGTCTGTCATCATTCAGTCAAAGCAGTTTGTGTGACATGGATTGATGTTGAAAAGGTATTTCGCAGATGCAGAATGCTACACGTAAAGTACAAATGGGACATTCCAGCCAGATTTCTACAGCAATAATTACATGGAATATTTTAATACTAATGATCAGCTAGTCCGTTAATGACAGTTGCAGACTTGTACTCAGCAGTATGCAGACTTACACCATAGTATATAGCCAGTACCTAAAGGATGTGACACTAAGTGGTTCATTAAATCATGTGTACAAGCGCGTGGTTTAATGCTTAACCGGAGTACTGTGTCACTGATACTTCATATCTTATAAAGCATTACATGACGCCAAAAAAAGATAATTGTGCATCGAGTAAAACTTCGACAAAATATATTTTCTCATCTGGGCATGTCGCTACTAACACTTGCTTAAGGTGATAGGGCATGGTATATGTTGATGGTTAAGGTAATCCTTTGATACCAGGTTGAGTTCATCTGTGCGTTATCTGCTAATGGTATGCAATGTTCAGTGCTTTCCTGACATTAGTAACAGAAATTGTGGCAGTTGCGAATTAAATAAGATAATTATTTGAATGCTATTGCTGATCAAAGATTAGCATATCTTCTGCGGGCTTAAATTTTGTTCATTTTCATCAAAACAACAAATTTCAAAATCATTTTTAAGGCAATTACTCATATAAGAATACAGCAGCATGGCTACTGAAGTCAATAAGCTACATATTAAAAAAAAAAAAAAAAAAAAAGGAAAATGCATACTCGTAAAAGAAACATCTCCAATGGATCGTTCCTATGCCTTTCCAAATCGGATAGAGTGCAACAGGATAAATTTCCCTTTGAACATGTTTACATGCAATCTGCCTTACAACATATTTCCTATGGTACTGGTCAAACCCGATGCTCGTATCCCACCGTCATCTATATCCAAAATACTTATAAAATTTATCCAGAAATTATTCTTAAATAGCACTGTATCTAACCAAACTTTATAACTGTAACTATTTTACAGTAATAGATTAGTCTGTTGAAGAAATCTGTTTCTTATAAGACGATCACACGTCAATCGGATTTTTTTTTAATTTTTCATATTATTGTACGTACGTAAAATTCGGACCTCAAATATCACTCCTACAGAAGTTTTATGCAGCACTCAGAAATTCTCGAGAAAATAGACTTTGAAGTTCTGCGAACGCCTTTAATATCCCAAAGCAAGGCCGATATTTCCGCAGATAGCTTGACTGGTAGCGTGCTTGCCGGTAATTTGGGTCCCGGGTTCGATCCCTAGCTGTGGTAAATTTTTAAACAAGAGTAAAATTCACAAAGATGAAATCGGATAAATTTGAAAAAATTTATTCATTTATCTTTAACAATCCTTTTAAGGCCGGTAATTAAGAATTTATACATACATTGAAAATTGGATTTTTGTGGACGATATGTAATTAGAAATAAGATGTGCATTTTTCGTAAACAGACGTTTACATTTGAGTTAATTAACACGTACTGATAAAATTTATATTTTATGTGGCGCATGTTCGAAGTGAACAAAAAAAAAAAAAACGAAAAAATTACCGTAACAGTTACCCAGCGTTTACCAGTATAGAGCGCTCCCGATTATTAGCTGTGTTTATGCGTTTTGCGTTTCACGGAAATTCTCGTAGAACACGCATCTTCCTTTAAAAATCTGCATCGGTCAGGAATCGAACACAAGGTGCCTACTTGGTAGGTACGCACTCCACCACAGAGCCACGTCGCCTGTCGAAAGATAGACTGTACTTCAGGATATTAAAGACGCTCCGAAAAAACTTCGAAGTCGATTTTCACGAGAATATTTGACAGTTCAGTCTAATTTCTATGAGTTATTTGAGTTCTGAATTACAACACATTCGATTTCAATACTTCATGGTTGTTCAGAGGATTATGGTTGGTTGCCTTTGGCATTCCTGCTGAAAGTTTCTGCACTTACTGTATAAGGCGTAAGCACGTCCTATTCTTGCTTGCATAGCATTGCATGTATAGCATTTCGCGTCTCATATTAACTTCAGAATTAATGTAGCACGTAAACTAATCAGGAAAAGAACCACGTTTTATTTTATATATATTTTATTTCTAGCGATTTCAGTTTACAGGTATCACTAATCTGGAAAAGCTTGGAAATGAATGCGCCTGTAGTACTATTGACCCCCCCCCCTCCCCCCATGTCAGTGTCGTGCAACTATTGTAGTGAAATGGAAGACTTCACTGGCACTCCGAAGTATCGATGAATGCTTTAACTAAACCTACAGAGGGAATTCTTGAACTTCTACAATGCTTAAACGCTCCACTAAGAACGTTTCTTACGGAAATCTTTGTAGAAAAAGAATTATACCTAAATGATTACCACTCAAAAATTATGGGTGCGCATATTGTTACCATATATTCGGTTGTGGAAAGGACGTTCTTGCACGAACTAAAATATTCTTGCCTGAATTTCATTGCTTACGCGTATGTAACAGCATTGTCCATAAGCTCATACACTCCTGTGAGGCAATATATACAGCTAATAAGGGCCCTTTCACACGGGAGGCACTGCATCCAGCTGCAGAGTGCTGAAGCGACTCGCGTTATATTGGACCTTATGCGTCCCTCCACACGGGAGATTCAGAGCTTCGATCGACTTCAGCTCACTGTGCCGCAGTGTAGCTTGTTAAGCGAATCGCTTTCTACTGTACACAGAGCCTTATGAGAGCTTTCACGCGGGATACAATCAGTCGCTCGTCGCCCTCCGCGCGCTGCTACGGTACACATTGTTGACTCGGCCAGATGCTAAGTACCCGTAAGAAGAACAGTTTTACATAAATGTATTAATGAAACCACCATGTTTTTAGGAAGTAATATACAGAAGTAGTGGAAGAATCTGCTGTTATCACGCGTGAGGGATATTAACCCGGCAGTGCACGCACCTGGAAACGGGACGCACAAACGTCAAACACGTAGCTGTTCTTTCAGACCGTTACAGATTACATCGATTTTTAATTACCATCAGACGACTCTTATTGTTATCTTTTATTATGTGCCGACAAGATGGCTTCTTTTAACCAATTTTCAGACATTGTATTAATGTGAAGATTTCTCCGTGGTCTGACAGACCAGCTGAGTTTACTGCCGGGTTAAAAGATCTAGAGGAATGCAACTGACAAAACTAAATAGGTATATTTATTCTGACCTGCCATTTTTATCACCTATTATACGGTACTCGTATATTATCACATTCAATATAACTGAACGCATTCAAATTCCTTTCTCTTTTGAATGCAGTCACATTGCACGATTCATTTCACAACATGTTCTAACTTACGTGAAGAAAGTGACACGATTATAAATGACCAAGCTGAATGCGATAGCGTCGAATTGCGAGTTAGTATTAGTGAGGGAGGGCAGATCCCTTCAAAAACGAGAATATAGAAGCAACGTTCAAAATTAGACATAAATGTTTTACACCGAAGCATTGAACGTAGAGAAGAGAAAGGACAGCATTATCTGAGGAAGATAAACTTCGGCAAAAGACTTGATAGCTATTCCAGAACACAGCAAGCTTCAGGCAAAACGTGAAATAATGGAAGTACAAAATTGTTGAGGCTTTCGGGGCCACTTGTTGACAAACTGCCTATTGGCTTCTGTCTCGGGTTCTTCGGCCGACGTTCATCTAATGATTTTTCTGACGTTTCGCCAGCACGAGTGGCTGGCATTGTCAAAGCTTCACCCTCCATTGCCGGTGGTGAACTGGAGCCGAGCTCGCGGGCGCAGACTATATGTACCTGGCGCGCCAACGTCCGAGGGCTTCTCCGCGGTCATTTCCGGTGCGGTTCTCCTCTTGCTACCTGCGACGGTCGTTCGCTGCAGTACGGGAAGCCAGGATCCGTTGACCTTAAGGCTTTCCTCTTTCTTGTTCAAACTGTTCGCGTGTTTTTGTATTTCTACAGCTTCTCTGAACAAGCGCGTGTGATAGTGGTTCTCTACAGCCAGAACTTCCGTGTCGGCGAATTTTATTACGTGGTCGGTCTCATTCAGTGCGTGTTCTGCCACGGCCGATTTCTCCACCTGCCCCAACCTGCAATGTCGCTTATGCTCCTTGATCCTGGTGTTAATGGATCGTCCAGTCATCCCGACATAAACTTTTCCGCATGTGCATGGTATGCGGTATATTCCCGACATTGAAAGTGGGTCTCTTTTCTCCTTCGCCGATCTAAGACACTCTTTGATCTTCCTTGTCGGTTTGAAAACCGTCTTTACGCCATGTTTGCGCAATATACGGCCGATTCTGTCCGTCACTCTGGGAATGTATGGCAGAAAGGCCGTACCCGACATTTCTTTTTTTGGTTCCTTACTTCGCCGAGTGTTTGGCTCAGTTACACTTCTAATATAATTTGTGGAGTACCCATTGCTCCTCACGACAGTTTCCAGGTGTTGCATTTCTCGTTTGAGGTGTTGCGGCTCACATATTCGTTCTGCTCTCGTACGAGAGCAGAACGAATATGTGAGCCGCAACACCTCAAACGAGAAATGCAACACCTGGAAACTGTCGTGAGGAGCAATGGGTACTCCACAAATTATATTAGAAGTGTAACTGAGCCAAACACTCGGCGAAGTAAGGAACCAAAAAAAGAAATGTCGGGTACGGCCTTTCTGCCATACATTCCCAGAGTGACGGACAGAATCGGCCGTATATTGCGCAAACATGGCGTAAAGACGGTTTTCAAACCGACAAGGAAGATCAAAGAGTGTCTTAGATCGGCGAAGGAGAAAAGAGACCCACTTTCAATGTCGGGAATATACCGCATACCATGCACATGCGGAAAAGTTTATGTCGGGATGACTGGACGATCCATTAACACCAGGATCAAGGAGCATAAGCGACATTGCAGGTTGGGGCAGGTGGAGAAATCGGCCGTGGCAGAACACGCACTGAATGAGACCGACCACGTAATAAAATTCGCCGACACGGAAGTTCTGGCTGTAGAGAACCACTATCACACGCGCTTGTTCAGAGAAGCTGTAGAAATACAAAAACACGCGAACAGTTTGAACAAGAAAGAGGAAAGCCTTAAGGTCAACGGATCCTGGCTTCCCGTACTGCAGCGAACGACCGTCGCAGGTAGCAAGAGGAGAACCGCACCGGAAATGACCGCGGAGAAGCCCTCGGACGTTGGCGCGCCAGGTACATATAGTCTGCGCCCGCGAGCTCGGCTCCAGTTCACCACCGGCAATGGAGGGTGAAGCTTTGACAATGCCAGCCACTCGTGCTGGCGAAACGTCAGAAAAATCATTAGATGAACGTCGGCCGAAGAACCCGAGACAGAAGCCAATAGGCAGTTTGTCAATAATGGAAGTGATCGCTAAATATGTTACAGACTTCTACGGCTATGCATCAGCCAAGTTATGCAAACTTCGCAGCACACATGGCACACCAATGTGATGTTCACCCAGTTGCTTTTAACCCCCCCCCCCCTCCACCACCACCCTAGCAGTTTTCCACATACGCCTTTGTCCGCATCCCGTGGTCGTGCGGTAGCGTTCTCGCTTCCCACGCCCGGGTTCCCGGGTTCGATTCCCGGCGGGGTCAGGGAGTTTCTCTGCCTCGTGATGACTGGGTGTTGTGTGACGTTCTTAGGTTAGTTAGGTTTAAGTAGTTCTAAGTTCTAGGGGACTGATGACCATAGACGTTAAGTCCCATAGTGCTCAGAGCCATTTGAACCACATACGCCTTTCAAATAAATGAAATAACCCCCCACCCCCGCAATCCGTCCGTCCTCTGCCCTGCCGTCGTAAATAACACAATCATCGAAAAACAATCTGACAATCCGTCAGTTCTGAGCCTTTTAAATAACTTCTCCCTTTGTTAATATATACTTCAGTAGTCATACATTTCGGAAAAACTTCCATGACATTAGATTCTATTTTGTTGAGATATTTGTACCCATGACTGATAACTTGTTAAAATTATGTTAAATGTCCCCCCCCCTTCTCTCTCTCTCTCTCTCTCTCTCTCTCTCTCTCTCTCTCTCTCTCTCTCAACAATGAAGTTTTGCATCCACACCGGAGCAACAACCACCTTCTCATCCACTATTATATGCTTTCTCGAGTTTGTGTTAACCAACCGCAAGAATGGTTCCAATGCAGCACACAGTCCATTGAATGATTAAAACTGAAAAACTTCCCAGGATCTGCTCTAAGTGTCCTGTGAAGTCAATGAAAAGTTCCCACGCTCAATCAAGAATTAGTATTGGATGACACCAGTGCTTTCTCTTCTGAACTTTACGTTTCTTCATAACAACAATAACAAGAAGTTACTACTACATCTACGTGATTACTCTGCTATTCACAATAAAGTGCCTGGCAGAGGGATCAATGAACCACCTTCAAGATATCTCTCTCTCTCTACAGTTCCACTTTCGAACGGCACGCGGAAAAAACGAGCACTAAATTTTTTCTGCGCGAGCCCTGATTTCTTTTATCTTGATGATCATTTCTCCCTATGTAGGTGGGTGCCAACAGAATATTTTCGCAATCGGAGGAGAAAACTGGTGATTGAAATTTCATGGGAAAATCCCGTTGCAACGAAAAACGCCTTTGTTTTAATGATTGCCACTCCAATTCAAGTATCATGTCTGTGACACTGTCTCTGCTATTTTGTGATAATACAAAACGAACTGCCTTCTTTGTACTGTTTCGATGTCATCCGTCAGTCCCACCTGATACGGATCCCACACCGCACAGCAATACTCCAGAATAGGGCGGACAAGCGTAGTGTAAGCAGCCTCTTTGGTAGACCTGTGCACCTTCTAAGTGATCTGCGAATGAATCGTAGTCTTTGGTTTGTTCTACCCTCAATATTATCTATGTGATCGTTCCAATTTAGGTTATTTATAATTGAAGTCCCTAAGCATTTAGTTGAATTTACAGCCTTCGGATTTGTGTTTCTTATCGCGTGATCGAAATTTAGCTGATTTCTTTTAGTACTCATGTGAATAACTTCACATTTTTCCTTATTCAGGGTCAATTGTCACTTTTCGCACCATACACATATCGTATCTAAATCATTTTGCAAGTCGTTTTGATCATCTGATGATTTTACAAGACTGTAAATGACAGCATCATCTGCAAACAATGTAAGACGGCAACTCAGATTGTCTCCTATGTCGTTTATATAGATCAGAAACATTAGATGGCGTATAAACACTTCCTTGGGGAACGCCGGATATTATTTCTGTTCACTCGATGACTTTCCGTCTATTACTACGAACTGTGACCTTCCTGACAGGATATCACGAATCCAGTCTTACAACTGAGGCGATACTCCGTAGGCACGCAGTTTGGTTAGAAGACGCTTGTGAGGAACGGTGACGAAAGCCTTCTGGAAATCTAAAAATATGGAATCAATTTGACATCCCCTGTCGATAGCACTTATTACTTCATGAGTACAAAGAGCTAGTTGTGTTTCACAAGAATGATATTTTCTGAAACCGTGCTGACTATGTGTCAATAAGTCGTTTTCTTAGAGGTACTTCATAATATTCGAATACAGTATATGTTCCAAACCCTACTGCAAATCGACGTTATGGATATAGGCCTGTAATTCAGCGGATTACTCCTACTTCCCTTTTTGGGTATTGGTGTGACTTGAGCAATTTTCCAGTCTTTAGGTACGGATCTTTCTGTGAGCGAGTGGTTGTATATAATTGCTAAATATGAAGTTATTTTATCAGCATACTCTGAGAGGAACCTGACTGGTATACGGTCTGGACCGGAGGCCTTGCCTTTATTAAGTGATTTAAGCTGCTTCGTTATTCCGAAGATATCTACTTCTGTGTTTCTCATCTTGGCAGTTGTTCTTGATTGCAATTCAAGAATATTTACTTCGTCATCTTTGTTGACGGAGTTTCGGAAAACCGTGTTTAATAACTCTGCTTTAGTGGCAGTCATCAGTGACTTCACCGTTGTTATCGTGAAGTGAAGGTATTGATTTGCTTGCCACCGGTGTGCTATATGTATGACCAGAATCTCTTTGGGTTTTCTGCCAGATTTCGAGACAGAATTTCGTTGTGGAAATTATTAAAAGCATCTCGCATTGAAGTACGCGCCATATTTCGAACATCTGTAAAACTTTGCCAATCTTGGGGATTTTGCGTTCTTTTAAATTTGGCATGCTTTTTTCGTTGCTTCTGCAACAACGATCTGACCCGTTTTGTATATCATGGGGGATCAGTACCATCACTTATTAATTTATTTGGTATATATCTTTCAATTGCTGTCGATACTATCTTTTTGAAAACATTCCACAACTTTTCTACACTTACATGATCAGATCGGAAGAAGTGAAGACTGTCTCTTAAAAAGGCGCTAAGAGCATTTTTATCAGTTTTTTTAAATAGATATACTTTGCGTTCCTTTTTGATGGTTACAGGTGTTACGGTATTCAGCCTAGTAGCAACTGTCTTGTGGTCGCTAATCCCTGTATTCGTCACGATACTCACTATTTGTCCAGCATTATTTGTTGCTAGGAGGCGAAGTATGCTTTCGCAACCAATTACGCTTCGAGTGGGCTCATGAACTAATTGTTCAAAATAATTTTCTGAGAAAGCATTCAGTACAATTTCTGATGACGTTTTTTTGCCTCCCGCCGGATTTAAAGTATAATTTTTCCAGCATATCGAGGGTATATTAAAGTCACCACCGACTATAATTGTATGAGCGGAGTACTTATTTGAAATGAGACTCAAGTTTTCTTTGAACTGTTCAGCAACTATATCTTCTGAGTCGGGTGGTCGGTAAAACTATCCAATTAATAGTTTAGTCCGATTGTCAGGTATAACCTCTACCCATACTATTTCACAAGAACTATCTACTTCAATTTCGCTACAAGGCAAACTACCTCTGACAGCAATAAATACTCCACAACCAACTGTATTTAATCTATCCTTTCTGAACGCTGTTAGATCGTTTGAAAAAATTTCGGCTGAACTTATTTCCGGCTTTAGCCAGCTCTCTGTACCTACAACTGTTTTACCTGCCCACTTTTAGACGGACGTCCCTTCTGTGGTTCCCTGAGACCCTCTAACCTATAAAACCGCCCAGTCCCTTCCACACAGCCCCCGCTACCCGTGTAGCCGCCTCCTGTGTGTAGTGGACTCCTGACCTATTAAGCGGAACCCGGAAACCCACCACCCGATGGCCCAAGTCAAGGAATCTGCAGCCTACACGGTCACAGAACCGCCTGAGCCTCTGATCTGCTACAAGAAACATGTTGTTGTTGACTGGTTGTGGAAACAACACGCTAATAGCCAGCAGTTCCTTTGAGGTTTCACGTGACGGCTGCAGTGGACGGGAGTTCCGCTCTGAACACCGAGGACAAGCTGCAGTGGACGGGACTTACTGTCTGTGCGCCGAAATCTGTGGAAAAGCGGCTCACTACATCCAGATGCCCGGCCACCCGTGTGAAAGAGCCGTAAAAACCAAGCCATTCATTCAATACCGCTCATACCAGACTCCGTCTGGAAACATCCCCCAGGCTGTGGCTAAGCCATGTCTCTGCAATATCCTTTATTCCAGGAGTGCTAGTTCTGCAAGGTTCGCAGAAGAGCTTCTGTGAAGTCTGGAAGGTAGGAGATGAGGTACTGGCAGAATTCAAGCAGTGAGGACGGGTCGCGAGCCATGCTTGGTTAGCTCAGTTGGTAGAGCACTTGCCCGCGAACGACAGAGGTCCCGAGTTCGAGTCTCGGTCCGGCACGCAGTTTTAATCTGTCAGGAAGTTTCAGTTTAGGAGATGTTGAACACTCACAGAGTGAGTCAGAAGGCTTTGAAGGCTGCAGTATTAGTGATCCTGAACAAAAAGAACTTCGTATAGATATATGTCAGATTCTGGATGGTTTCCGAAATACTGTGAAACACATTAAATATCACTTTTGTACGTTTTTATCGAATAATTCGGAAAGTACACCCTACAACGAAAACAGGACGCGGTACAAAATTAACTAAAGCAAATTGCCTACAAAAGAAGGTCTATTGATTTTTTTTTGTCCAGGACTAATAGGTTACGCAAATAAAACACGAGAAAATAGAAAATCTCGCGCGACGCGCATCCGCTATAGCTTAGATAGATTTTGTAGATCAATTTGAGGTTGTGTCTCGACTTCATAAACCACAAGTGTCGTCTCAACTTCACTACTGTGGTACGTTTGCAAACAATGACAAGGTTTGAGTAATACGTAATTTTTTTTTTTTTTAATTCAGTAGTACTGTCACCCCACAGTGCCTGTACCTTTCTTTCCTCCTGACTCACCCTGTACATACATAAATTTTTGTAATGTGTGGAGAGGCTAATAAACGCTGCCACAGAGGTGTTCGTTTGTTTGAAGAATTGGTTTCCTGCAACTCTCAATGCAATTAGTTTGCAAATCTTCCAGTACCTCCTTAAGTATTTCACACTGCATAATGTTATTGTAATAACCTACAGCCTTTAAGTTCATTTCAGCCTTGGTGTTAGCATGTATCTGCAGCCTTAAAAAAAAGTAGTAGTCGTACAGGTGGTATTATTATACGATATTGTAAATTATGTATTACCAAAAACTGAATTACAGGAGGAGGATATTGTCTATTACTTCCATGTGAGAGTCGTGAAAAATCATTCCAAAATATAGGTTCCGTAAGCCCGCATCTCGTGGTCGTGCGGTAGCGTTCTCGCTTCCCACGCCCGGGTTCCCGGGTTCGATTCCCGGCGGGGTCAGGGATTTTCTCTGCCTCGTGATGGCTGGGTGTTGTGTGTTGTCCTTAGGTTAGTTAGGTTTAAGTAGTTCTAAGTTCTAGGGGACTGATGACCATAGATGTTAAGTCCCATAGTGCTCAGAGCCATTTATAGGTTCAGTAAGTCAAACACTAAGAGATTTGAAATTTAAGCATGTGTTTGATTCCAGTCTAATTTCGGAAGTTCTTCTACGGTGAGAATTTTTAACATACATTTCATGTCTTCTGTCCACATTCCATAGTTTCTGTGGTTGGGAGAATATGGATAACATCGCCGCTTACACACTCACGCATGCACGCACGGCTTCCCAACCAACTCTTAGACCAAAAACGTTTATGTTCTCCGCTTTACAGCAAATACTGAACACAAAATCGAAAACATGAACAGAATGCGAACCAAAAATGCAGGCTCTTCAGAATCAAGGAAAGTAAGGAAAAGCCGGCCGGTGTGGCCGTGCGGTTCTAGGCGCTACAGTCTGGAACCGCGTGACCGCTACGGTCGTAGGATCGAATCCTGCCTCGGGAATGGATGTGTGTGATGTCCTTAGGTTAGTTAGGTTTAAGTAGTTCTAATTTCTAGGGGACTGATGACCACAGATGTTAAGTCCCATAGTGCTCAGAGCCATTTGAACCGAAGTAAGAAAAATACAAACGTACAGCATTTATTTCGGTTGCCACTGCTACGAATGTTCCATTTTTCACTTTGACTGTTAAGCAGTAATTGTCATTTTTATTACACGATCAGCTGATTTAGGCAACGTGCCATTTTAGTCTTACTATTATCGAAACTTTAACCATCTCCCTTTGTGGGTGTATACAAACGTGCGTCTGTCATTTGGATATTTAACCGCTGCCGTAGTAGACTAGAGCGAGAACGATGTTCCATACTTAAAGATTTTGAATAACATTTCTGCCTTAATGGCATACGTCGTAAGAATCGAAACTTAGAATACTAGTGAAATCGGACTGACAATGCCCTGCCTGTGTAATTTATTTACCTCTCCGAGTAAAAAAAAAGGATGATCTGTATTAATCTATAATTTGCTGTAGAAAAAGTGGAAAATGATAGTTCTTATTGATGGGATTCCATCATTTTTATTGGCATAAAGTGATGAACTATGTATATATTTTTATTAATAAATTGTGCAAATGAACAATGTTTAACTATTCCATTCACTACATAGTTCAACTTAAAGCAGTTTAAAGTAGTTCTGTTGTTTAGCGTAACACGAGTGGATAAACGATACTTTCGGTTTTCTACTTTAATGTATAGAAGTACAGTGTTTCCACAGTTCCTTCTCTGGAGCAAATGACACATAGTTCACCGTGGGAAAAACATGGATTTTTTCTAAATTTAATCCAGTTACTAGCAGTGATTGCCCTTGAACTTCGTTGATTGTCATCACAAAATCAAACGCACAGAAAATTGTAGTCGACTGAATGTGAAGAGCAAATCCGTGCGAACAATTGGAATGCACGGAATCAGCACGTCATCTCCTTTACATTTTCGGTGAATTATTGTTGCTTCAATCACATTCGGCATCAGTTTTTTCCCGGAATGTTTGGATCTATTGCATAGCGTTGGTGTTTTGAAATTTCGAATTATTAGTATTGGTGAGCCAGCTTTAAATGTCAGTATGTGCAGTGCCATACCCGCAGGCTCCAATGAATTGAGAAATTCTATTGGAAAATTAACAGCTTGACCTTCTATTGTAGCTGTGATTTGTATTTCATACCGCACTAAGAATTTTCAATAGTGTCTTCTTATTGATTCGATTGAAGTCATCGTTCTCCATTGGCTGACGTTGCAGTGCATGTCTGGTTGATTTTCATACTTTTTGGATGGCATTTAAAATAATTTCCAGTCCTCAACGTTTAGTGACAGATGACGACCCAAAGATAAGTTTAGTTGTGTGTGACACGAACATGGACACAAATTTATCTCGCCTGTAAACAAAAGTATGGAATGTCATTCTCCTATAAACAAAAGAGTAGTTATTCATATCGACGTCCAAGTACTGAACACGCCGAAAGTGGCATTCCATTTCAAACTCTATCACCAGTTACTAGTAATATTCACAATCACTATTTCTTATTATTGAGGACAGAGGCATCTATATGATTATATTATAATATTATTAATCTCGATCAGTTTTACCAATGTTCATTTTTACTCTGATGAAAAACAAAAAACAAAAAAATAGCTGCACCAAGAAGGATTGTTCGACATAAATGAAATTTGGTAGTCGTGTTTCTACACCTGAAAGATGTCTGTTCAGATTTCGTGCCAGTCGCATAAGAGTGGTGCTAGTAGCGCCACTATGAGGATACAAATAAGATTTGCTTTAAATGCGCGCCATAACGGACATGGGCGTTATTTGTCTTTGAGTTATTACATGGTGAATTGACGTTAGTCAAGGTTGCCTTTAAGGCGGTAAAGACGCCTTTTTCAACACCTGAGTTTGAACGAGGCCGTGTGACAGGGCTACGAGAAGCTGGCTGCTCCTTCTGCGATACTGCAGAAAGGTTTCGCAGAAACATAGCCGCTATACATGACTGCTGCTAGCGGCCAGAATGTACGGTCGCAAGACAACCAGGTTCTGGACAGTCACGTGGCATTACCGGGATGAAAGACTATCGCGATCGGCGTACGGTTCTGGAGCATCGTACCGCATCTGGAGCAGCAACTTGAGGATCAACTGGCACCACAGTGAAACAACGAACTGTTACAAATCAGTTCCGACATACACGCCATGTAGCGTGGTTTCCACTGACCCCAAATCACCGCCGTTTGAGACTTCAGTGTTGTCAAGCGAGAGCTGATCGGAAGGCAGGGTGGAGGCGTTTTCTGATGAAAGCTGGTTCTACCACGGTTATGCCCGTGTGCAAGTTAGGTCAGTTGAGGGCCTGCAACCAACCTGTCTGCGTGCTGGACACACTGTACCTACTCCTGGAGTTATGGTCTGGGATACGATTTCGTATGACAGCAGGAGCACTTTTGTACTCGTAGTTATCCCACGCACATTGATTACAAATTTGTTCCTCAATATGGTGATTCGACCTTTCGCGCTACCATTCATGAACAGCATTCCAGGGTGTGCTTTCCAACACGATAATTCTCACCCACATATCGCTGTTGAAAACCCAACATGCTCTACAGTGTGTTGACATGTTGCCTTGGCCTGCTCCATTACCAGATCTGTCTGCAGTCGAGCACATATGGAACATCATCGAACGACAACTCCATCGTTATCTGTAAACAGCATTAATTGGCCCTGTATTCAACAGACATGGAGCTCCATCCCACAAACTGAAATTCGGCAGCTGTACAACACAATACCATGCATGCACGTTTTCATGGTTGGATTCAATATTCTGGTAGTTACGCCAGTTATTAATGTACCAGCATCACATTTGCAGTGACTTAACTCGCACTTGCATTATCCTGCGATTTTGCATTGTTAATTACTTAAATATGTTTCCCAAAGACAGATGTATCCTGGAAATTACATTACATTAATTATTTTTTGGTGTTGCGGTTTTTTCAGTATGTATAAAATATTGCGCAGATCATTGCTTTATACGGATTGATTTGATGCAACACAAACTGATTTGATGCAACACACATTTGCAAGATATGTTCAGTGCAGCGTTTGGATACGGTTGACCATTCTATAGCTCCAATAAAATAACTTTATGATTTACAGATTGCTGTGGCGGGGAACAGTGTTGATGGCGTGCAACTAGCCATGCAATTTATGTGTGTACAAAAAATTGGCAAAATAGTGAGGATGTGGGGCTTGAGAAAGAACTAGACATGTTTGATTACGTCAGCACAAAGTTATTTTAATCTTAGTGCAAGTAATATTCAACGCATTCACATGACATGTGAAATGAGTAGAAACAAAACTTCGAACGTTGTCCTCAACTCGGATATGGCAAGACAACAGTTTCGTAACCACGCCAGTACTGTTCCAAACTAGTTCATACATAGAGTTAAATTTAATAAAAGTCTTTTTCTGACACATGGTTATGTACCTCTTACTGGCCATTATTCAAACAATTGTGCATTGTTTCATTTTTCACACATGATACAAACACGAGGTCCCTGTAAGAAATAGAGATTTTTCACTTTATCACAAGCAAGAGACAGCTTAGAATATCTGATGATTTATAAATTTCTTGATATCAGCCACCTTGTAGTCATTTCCTTCCCACTATATTTTGATGACATGCCTAGTCGATAATAATCACAGCAAGCAAAAATTTCTGCGCTCGACACCTGATGGAGACAAGGAAAGTAGAGGAAATGTCGTGCAAGGAAAACATCAACTAGACTTAAAGTGGAAACTTGGAATCATTAATTCCGCAGTGAAACTCAGGACGATTATTAAGGCCATATTCAGCGCAGTGCAGAGTAGTAGTAAGGTAAGGGTGGTGCTAGGACACTTTTAATATCAAATTGATATGCAAATTAATTAAATTGATCAATTAATTAACAGTACACTGCTACACTATACTCTATGACTAATGTGCTGTTTTATCTTGTACATAAGAATCATACTCACAAAGCACTGTCTCCATCCTTCCAGTGGACATATAACACACAAAATAGTGGAGCTGGGATGATCGTGTGCCGTCATCGTGGGTTTTGAAGAGTATAAAAGGATGTGTGATACACAGAGCAGGATGCCTTGGTTTGTTGTTATTACTGGAGAATCTAGACAATATTGTTACGAAATATTGGCAATGCAACTTGCATCGATGATGTTATGCTCTTCAGCAGGATGAATTTAAATATGCTTATATCGCCTACAGAATCGTTTTGCGAACGGTTTGTCGCTATTTGCGGGGCTGTAGCACTGTCGAAAATAACGTATAGGTAGTTGAAATCGAGACTTCGTGATTAGTAATACGCATGCATAGTCTCTATGTATCTGTATAGAGCTGTCAGCAGCAGACAGTTGCAGTTCGAATGCATAACTTGCTGTTTGTCCATAAATTACATTGCCGGGGGTGTGCACTCTGTAAATACAGAGAAGGGAAACTCGCGCGTTTCAGGATGCTAAGTGCACCCGACACTCTGTCAACTAACGAATAACTTATTACTAGGGTAAAAGAAATACCCGAAATCTACAGTTTGTAGATGTCCTGACATGGTTGTGGGGACATATCAGAGTTGGAAGGTGTAAACAGAAATAGCGAAGCTCATCTGGTAAGCAATAAGAGCGTATACTTACAGGAAAAAATATCGAAACAGCAGCAGAAATAAACTCTCTACACGGTAGAGTGGAAGTCAAATGAAAGTGTAGAACTGCGCCAGACTTCGAGTTTCCATCAAGTGTATCGCTACATGAATATGTTGACAAGCTGTCTGATGTGTTGTAGCAGTACACGGATTTGTTTTCAAACTGCACCACTCCCTGAGCCTCATTTAGGCACAAGACGGGTGTTACTATATCTTTCGTTATCTTTCTATCCGAGATGCATGCATGTAGATCATTGGGAAGAGGGGAATTCTTAGGATTTTTTATTAGGCTGGTGTAAGGAACATGCAAATATCCTAGTATAAAATCAAACAACGCATGGGTATGTCAGCAATTTAACCGTATACACACAGAAAACTATTGAGAAAATATGAAAAAATTACACAAAATCGAGGAAAACCTAGTATAATTACGACAAATTGATGGGAAATAATTAAACTTGAGGGAAATACGACGAAATATGAGGCCATCAGCACAATAGTGGCATAACCCACATTTTTTTAAAAAATGAGATATTCACACAGAACATCACTTTACACCCTACAATTACGTCCTACAATCGCCAGACATGTATTCGGACACCATGGACAATGTGGCAGCGTCAGATGTTGTTTATGCACCTTGCAGTGCCATACGAAATGGGGTGCGATAGTGGCTATGCCACATAGGCCACTATTGCGCCATGTATGCATAGCAAGTAGGTCGGTGGGACAGCGTACCATAGGTCATACAGCACGTGACGGCCTACGGAGGACACAGCTGCAGTATAGACTCACAGTAGTGTGGTCGACACACTGCTGAACGGTCATTACTGTGTGTGTGTGTACTACAAAACGATATGTGCAGTAGCCCTAGTGACGATGTCGAAACCGCATTGCGAGGTAAGGATGGTGTTATGTTCCCTTGTTGGACTCATATGGTTTGATATGGACACCGGTGAAGATAAGGAACATTTCCATTTCAGACCTATTTTGATCGGACACTACTACCGATGCCTCAGACGTGGGATGTGCACCTGGCAGATTCAGCCAGCGTGCAAGTGGTAGAGCGGATGAGTTACGTGCCATGTTAACAGAGCCCAATCTACCCGGCACATCGAAGGATACCACACCCACTACGTCAAGCATGGACGTATCGGAGGAGGATCGTAGTACTTGTACCGTAATTGCACCGCAACGAGGAAGGAAACAGGTCCGGAATGCACACCTGTGGGCACGGAACATTCGAAAAGAAAAGCGATCGAGAGGGGAAGAATACATTAAGTTGAAGGGAAATATAGTGCCAAAGAAATGTCCCACCCTCGGAGCATGCGCATGTCAGAAGGAATGTGGTCGACATTTTTCAACTGAACACCAGCAACATCTATTTGGCTATGCATTAGGTAGTTTCGACTTTCAGTCGGCATACATTTTTGCTATGGTGAGGGTAGTCCCTACGGCACGCGCGTATTCCTCTGGTACTACAGAGTCGCGACGAGTAACAAAACGCCTGTACCATTTCCAGAACGAAGAGGGAGTGGGCGTGAAGATGTGTAAAACATTCTTTAAGAACATTTTGCAGATATAAGACGGTAGGATTACAAGGGTTCTTTCGCACATAGTGCAGCACCAGACCCCACCCATCGATAAAAGAGGCGCATGTCCTGATAGAAACAAAACACCAATAGCAGTCTGTTACGGTAGATAACTTCATAAAACGGTTTCCAGAATATTGGAGCCATTATGCACGAATGAATAAACAGTTGATAGGAAGTATTTGTCACCAGACCTGAGCATTGGGAAGTTATACCTTTTACGAGGTGCATTCAAGTTCTAAGGCCTCCGACTTTTTTTCTCCGGATTCGAAAGAGATAGAAACATGCGCATTGTTTTAAAATGAGGCTGCGTTCATTGTCAATACGTCCCAGAGATGGCAGCACCGTACGGCAGATGGAATTTTACCGCCAGCGGCGAGAATGAGAACTGTTTTAAATACTTAAAATGGCGACGTTTCCCTTACTTTAACAGCGTGCAATCATTCGTTTTCTGAATTTGCGTGGTGTGAAACCAATTGAAATTCATCGACAGTTGAAGGAGACATGTGGTGATGGAGTTATGGATGTGTCGAAAGTGCGTTCGAGGGTGCGACAGTTTAATGAAGGCAGAACATCGTGTGACAACAAACCGAAACAACCTCGGGCTCGCACAAGCCGGTCTGACGACATGATCGAGAAAGTGGAGAGAACTGTTTTGGGGGATCGCCGAATGACTGTTGAACAGATCGCCTCCAGAGTTGGCATTTCTGTGGGTTCTGTGCACACAATCCTGCATGACGACCTGAAAATGCGCCACGAATGCTGACGGACGACCACATGGCTGCCCGTGTGGCATGCTGCCAAGCAATGTTGACGCGCAACGACAGCATGAATGGGACTTTCCTTTCGTCGGTGGTGACAATGGATAAGACGTGGATGCCATTTTTCAATCCAGAAACAAAGCGCCAGTCAGCTCAATGGAAGCACACAGATTCACCGCCACCAAAAAAATTTCGGGTAACCGCCAGTGCTGAAAAAATGATGGTGTCCATGTTCTGGGACAGCGAGGGCGTAATCCTTACCCATTGCGTTCCAAAGGGCACTACGGTAACAGGTGCATCCTACGAAAATGTTTTGAAGAACAAATTCCTTCCTGCACTGCAACTTTACGTCCGGGAAGGGCTGCGCGTGTGCTGTTTCACCAAGACAACGCACTCGCACATCGAGCTAACGTTACGCAACAGTTTCTTCGTGATAACAACTTCGAAGTGATTCCTCATGCTCCCTACTCACCTGACCTGGCTCCTAGTTACTTTTGGCTTTTTCCAACAATGAAAGACACTCTGTGGCCGCACATTCACCAGCCGTGCTGCTATTACCTCAGCGATTTTCCAGTGGTCAAAACAGACTCCTAAAGAAGCCTTCGCCGCTGCCATGGAATCATGGCGTCAGCGTTGTGAAAAATGTGTACGTCTGCAGGGCGATTACGTCGAGAAGTAACACCAGTTTCATCGATTTCGGGTGAGTAGTTAAGTAGAAAAAAAATCGGAGGCCTTAGAACTTGAATGCACCTCGTATATAAAGCCGAGCATGATGATCCAGTCTCGTACTACATGTTTGGTCAGATATTTAATACGAGATTTAATCTGTCCTTTCATCCCCCTGTAAATGATTCCTGCCGGAAATGTGACCTCTATAACACAAACATGCTGCAGCTGACACCGCAGAAGAGAAGGGTAAATGGGAACGTGAAAGAGAGTTACATCAACGATAGGCCGACAGCGCGCGGACGGGAATGCATCGCGATGCAGCAGATGGGAGGCACCAGGACAACGATATGTCCGTGATTGCCTTTGATTTGATGAGGACGTTACCGAAACCGGTACTTCCGACAGGTATCTGTTACTAAAAGCGGCAATTGTGGGCATACTGCCTTGGGATACACGACCTATGTACGAAGAAAGCTACCATGTATGTATGGAGTGTGGGCGAAGCATCCCGAGGGCCCAAGAAATTGGATCGTGTCTCATGCAATACGTTAAGCATAAGGTCCAAACAAAGCGACTGAACATGTACTCGGATCAACGTGGCGGGCAAAATCGGAATATAAAAAAATGGCCTTACTGTGTCAATTCATGGTTCTGCATGCAGACTTCACACCGGAAGTAATCTAACACAAATTCGTAGTCAGTGAGCATTCCTACCATGTGACCAGGACTGCAGTATCACCACGAAGAACAGGAAATTTCACCCGAACATATACACATCCTCTGATTGCATGAATGTCATTATCACTGCACGAAAACAACAACCCTTCACCGCTATACCGATGACAAGGAATGATTTCCTGTCCACATTATGTTTAAAGAGAAACATACGTAAATGTAAAGTGTCGACACGAAATACCAGGGTGAAATGGTTCCATATTCAGTGGCTTCAGAAAAAAACATCCTCTCCCCATATCATGTTTTATAAGTACTCAAACGAGCCAGATGTCCCGTTTGCATTGTCAGTTTTGCTAGAGGGTCGAAAGTAATTGAGACTCTGCACGTACTATATCCCAATGGACACGCTATTAGCCTGTTGAAAAAGACCGATTTAATGACCTTGCTACAATTCGAACCCCCAGTGTACCTTGGTTATTACCGCAACTTGAAGACATCTGCACAGCCGTGTGGCGACTCCATCCCTGTAAATGATGATACGGATGATGAGCATTAACGCCTCATGTGTATCTTGTCCAGTGTTTGACTACAGTGTGTAAAGCAATAACGGCCTATCCCACATGTTTCATGTATTATGGCCAAGTGCGCCGGAACAATAGTAGCCTAACCCGCAGAAAATAAACGGTCTAAAACACTATTACGGTTAACTCCACGCATAGCCGATTACCGGACACCATACCACGTTATGTATACCACAATCACTGCTATACGCCGTAATCACTACCTTACACATCAATTCGGCAAACGTCAATATCTTCCAGTAGTCATTCTCAAAAACCAGTGTGCTGTGGTTCAAAATGGCTCTGAGCACTATAGGACTTAACATCTGAGGTCATCAGTCCCCTAGACCTTAGAAATACTTAAACCTAACTAACCTAAGGACATTACACACATCCATGCCCGAGGCAGGACTCGAACCTGCGACCGTAGCAGTCGCGCGGTTCCGGAATGAAGCGCCTAGAACCGCTCGGCCACCGCGGCCGGCAGCGCTCGGCCACCGCGGCCGGCAGTGTGCTGTGAGTTAGGCCACTATAGCGCTGATAGCCTCATACGTAAAGTTGGGGAAAACTTGGAAAATTACGTAAATTGACTGAGAATACATAAAATTAGAGAGAAAGTACCATGAAATGAGAGGAATTGAGATGGGTAGGGGGTACCCAGGCACTCAGGCCCGAGAAAAGCTGAAATACAATGCTCTGTTTACATTCAGTTTTAACCCCCCCCCCCCCTCACCCCATCTCTGTATACTAAATGGATTTTCATAAGACATACGTCAACTAAAGCGATATAAGTATCACACAGAGGCGCTATATTAAAACAGGCAAAACATATGTATCCCAGTCCAGAACTATGTTCTCACACAGTCAGTCAAATATAGATGTTACCGAAGTGCTGTTGGTGCTCACAAGCAATGTTATTCCATACTGTAATTATTAGGGAGAAGAATCAATGTTGAATAAAATGTTCTCGGGTTTCCAACTGCGCCAATTGCTTAAAACTACACGAGCTTTCGGCCAAGCACTCCTTGGCCATTGTCAAACGTTAAGACTGCCAGTGGGCTGTTAGTGCGCCCTTATATACGCTGCGACGTCACTGGTGCCCATGACATTGCCATACAGGGTGTTACAAAAAGGTACGGCCAAACAATCAGGGAACATTCCTCACACACAAATAAAGAAAACGGCTGTGATACAATACGCCATTCTCCAGGGCTGCATCAGCGCATCAGGGATTCCATGCGACGGAGGGTGGATGCATGTATCCTCGCTAACGGAGGACATTTTGAACATTTCCTGTGTGTTTGAAGTCACGCTGGTACGTTCTGTTGCTGTGTGTTTCCATTCCATGATTAATGTGATTTGAAGAGAAGTGATAAAATGAGCTCTAACATGGAAAGTAAGCGTTTCCGGACACATGTCCACATAACATATTTTCTTTCTTTGTGTGTGAGGAATGTTTCCTGAAAGTTTGGCCGTACCTTTTTGTAACACCCTGTATATGGGTATGTTTTGAGTCGGCGTTCGATGTGCCCTCTTCAACCGCGCGACCGCTGGATCCCACGCAGCGCTGAGCTGCAACCCACCGTCTCTATTTAGGGTGTTTGCGGTAATTTTTATTTCAATAGCTTCCTTTATTAAACTGTCCCAGAAGCCGTTAGTGAGAGCCACGACAGAGGTATCGTCAAATTTTATGTGGTGACCGTTTTCTAACGCATGCTCAGCTAAAGCAGATTTGGGATCCAGCGATCGCGCGGTTGAAGAGGGCACATCGAACGCCGACTCAAAACATGCCCATATATGGCAATTTCACGGGCACCAGTGACGTCACAGCCGGCAGCTAGCTTATATAAGGGCGCACCAACAGCCCACTGGCAGTCACAACACTTGACAATGGCCAAGGAGTGCTTGGCCGAAAGCTCGTGTAGTTTTACGCAATTGACGCGGTTGGAAACCCGAGAACATTTTATTCAATGTTATCGCCGCGAGACTCGGCATTCATACATAAGAATCAATGTGTTTCACAGACTTAAGCCATTCCTTAGAGTGTTCTGCAGGAGAGTGGACAGATGTAGCGTATATCACCTTTAATAGTGTGAGGAGGGTGTACTCAAGAGACGAGGCGTTAGGACGAAATTGTTGTATTATCCTACACATGAGCAAAACTATCCAACATCAGACCAGGACTTCTCTGTGCAGGAGGAATGTTACTAGACCTGTGATTGCCACGTCTACTTTGGCCGCTGATCGTGGTACTTACTCCCTCCCTAGAAGTTGCTGCTTCTTCATGTCCATTTTCGTGTGGCAGGGCGTGGGTGGTAAATGAACGTATCGACTATCAAAAATATTCATGTCGTTTTCTCCTTGCTCTGTTTCCTAGTGAGACATAGCTACATCCTTAAAAACCGCTACTACTTCTAATAATAATGAGCATGACTGATGCGGTAAGTGTGATTGAGGCTACATACGATTCTGACTTAAAAAGACGTATTTTCTAAGAGACAGAACAGCAGTCTTCTGACTACATTCTATTTGGTTTATAAGCAGTTCGAGTGGCAGATATACATTAATGATGCCTTCCTAGGACCCCAGAACAGTGTAGAAAGTATTAGTTTTTATCATTTTAAAGTTTGTCACCATTGTGAGAAGGGTAGGAAACTCGCAGGGTAGCTGTATGTCTGTTGTTGGACAAATACACCCTGCATTAGAGTATTGAGAGCGTTGCATCCCACACAATTAATATTTCAGAAGCTATATGGCTTTAACAGCATAGCATTTTTAGCTGCAGAACTGTGTAGCCAAAGGAGAGTGTGTTTGCGCCCTTCTATCATTTCTCTCATGCCAGTACCTTCCTGGTACTGACTCCAGACAGAGGAATAATACTTCATAATTGCTAGCACAGTTGATTTACATGAAATGGTTCAAAGCCATCTGTCTTGAGCTGCATTGTGTATAAACCACACATTTCTTCTTAACCGTCTGTTATATCACACTCACATGTCTGCTATACTCCGATAAGGGGTGCTACCCTCCACAACATGCATGCATCTGGAGAGATCTTGTGCACTTAGCTGCTGTGGGTAAGTAACAGTCCTCGGTGAACAGTAGTTATGGATGCAGCTCGCTCTGTTCCTTCCTACTTCTGGTCAGCTGCAGATTAAATTGGCGACCGTGTTGCAGGGAGGACTGGTCTTGGAAATTTGGCGGGATCTGTCAATCTCTGATTTTATCCTACGAATGCGAGAATGCTCTGTGAGGCCCATCCATACAGGCAAAGACGGGCAGCTGTAATCGTAAATTCTGCACTATGGTCAATTTGCTGGAAATATGTAGATAACCTAATTCTACATCTACATCTACATCCATACTCCGCAAGCCACCTGACGGTGTGTGGCGGAGGATACTTTGAGTACCTCTATCCGTTCTCCCTTCTATTCCAGTCTCGTATTGTTCGTGGAAAGAAAGATTGTCGGTATGCCCCTGTGTGGGCTCTAATCTCTCTGATTTTATCCTCATGGTCTCTTCGCGAGGTATACGTAGGAGGGAGCAATATACTGCTTGACTCCTCGGTGAAGGTATGTTCTCGAAACTTCAACAAAAGCCCATACCGAGCTAATGAGCGTCTCTCCTGCAGTCTTCCACTGGAGTTTATCTTTCATCTCCGTAACGCTTTCGCGATTACCAAATGTTCCTGTAACGAAGCGCGCTGCTCTCCGTTGGATCTTCTCTATCTCTTCTATCAACCCCATCTGGTAGGGATCCCACACTGGTGAGCAATATTCAAACAGTGGGCGATCAAGTGTACTGTAACCTACTTCCTTCGTTTTCGGATTGCATTTCCTTAGGATTCTTCCAATGAATCTCAGTTTGGCATCTGCTTTACCAACGATCAACTTTATATGATATTCCATTTTAAATCACTCCTAATGCCTACCCCCAGATAATTTATGTTTAATTAATTACTTCCAGTTGCTGGCCTGCTATACTATAGCTAAATAATAAGGGATCTTTCTTTCTATGTATCCGCAGCACATTACACTTGTCTACATTGAGATTCAATTGCCATTCCATGCACCATGCGTCAATTCGTTGCAGATCCTCCTAGATTTCAGTACAATTTTCCATTGTTACAACCTCTCGATATACTACAGCATCATCCGCAAAAAGGCTCAGTGAACTTCCGATGTTATCCACAAGGTCATTTATGTATATTGTGAATAGCAACGGTCCTACGACACTCCCCTGCGGCACACCTGAAATCACTCTTACTTCGGAAGACTTCTCTCCATTCAGAATGACATGCTGCGTTCTGTTATCTAGGAACTCTTCAATCCAATCACACAATTGGTCTGATAGTCCATATGCTCTTACTTTGTTCATTAAACGACTGTGGGGAACTGTATCGACCGCCTTGCGGAAGTCAAGAAACACGGCATCTACCTGGGAACCCGTGTCTATGGCCCTCTGAGTCTCGTGGACGAATAGCGCGAGCTGGGTTTCGCACGATCGTCTTTTTCGAAATCCATGCTGATTCCTACAGAGTAGATTTCTAGTCTCCAGAAAAGTCATTACACTCGAACATAATACGTGTTGGTTGGTTGGTTGGTTCGTTTGGGGAAGGAGACCAGACAGCAAGGTCATCGGTCTCATCGGATTAGGGAAGGATGGGGAAGGAAGTCGGCCGTGCCCTTTGAAAGGAACCATCCCGGCATTTGCCTGGAGCGATTTAGGGAAATCACGGAAAACCTAAATCAGGATGGCCGGACGCGGGATTGAACCGTCGTCCTCCCGATAATACGTGTTCCAAAATTCTACAACTGATCGACGTTAGAGATATAGGTCTATAGTTCCGCACATCTGTTCGACCTTCCTTCTTGCAAACG
This sequence comes from Schistocerca nitens, assembly GCF_023898315.1. NCBI lineage: Eukaryota > Metazoa > Arthropoda > Insecta > Orthoptera > Acrididae > Schistocerca > Schistocerca nitens. The sequence goes on along the minus strand of NC_064614.1, from coordinate 372,294,723 downwards.
GGGATGACTTGTGCCCTTTTCCAATCCTTTGGAACGCTACGCTCTTCTAGAGACCTACGGTACACCGCTGCAAGAAGGGGGGCAAGTTCCTTCGCGTACTCTGTGTAAAATCGAACTGGTATCCCATCAGGTCCAGCGGCCTTTCCTCTTTTGAACGATTTTAATTGTTTTCCTATTCCTCTGTCATCTATTTCGATATCTACCATTTTGTCATCTGTACGACAATCTAGGGAAGGAACTACAGTGCAGTCTTCCTCTGTGAAACAGATTTGGAAAAAGACATTTAGTACTTCGGCCTTTAGTCTGTCATCCTCTGTTTCAGTACCATTTTCGTCACAGAGTGTCTGGACATTTTGTTTTGATCCACCTACCGTTTTGACATAAGACCAAAATTTCTTAGGATTTTCTGCCAAGTCAGTACATAGAACTTTACTTTTGAATTAATTGAACGCCTCTCGCATAGCCCTCCTCACACTACATTTCGCTTCACGTAATTTTTGTTTGTCTGCAAGGCTTTGGCTTTGTTTATGTTTGCTGTAAAGTTCCCTTTGCTTCCGCAGCAGTTTTCTAATCTGTTGTTGTACCACGGTGGCTCTTTTCCATCTCTTACGATCTTGCTTGGCACGTGCTCATCTAATGCATATTGTACGATGGTTTTGAACTTTGGCCACTGATCCTCAACACTATCTGTACTTGAGACAAAACTTTTGTATTGAGCCGTCAAGTATCTGAAATCTGCTTTTTGTCACTTTTTGCCGGCCGCGGTGGTCTCGCGGTTCTAGGCGCGCAGTCCGGAACCGTGCGACTGCTACGGTCGCAGGTTCGAATCCTGCCTCGGGCATGGATGTGTGTGATGTCCTTAGGTTAGTTAGGTTTAAATAGTTCTAAGTTCTAGGGGACTGATAACCACAGCAGTTGAGTCCCATAGTGCTCAGAGCCATTTTTTTGTCACTTTTGCTAAACAGAAAAACCTTCCTACCTTTTTTAATATTTCTATTTACGGCTGAAATCATCGATGCAGTAACTGCTTTATGATCGCTGGTTCCTTTTCTGCGTTAACTGTTTCAAATAGATCGGGTCTGTTTGTCACCAGAAGGTCTAATATGTTATCGCCACGAGTCGGTTCTCTGTTTAACTGTTCAAGGTAGTTTTCAGATGATGCACTTAAAAAAATTTCACTGGATTCTTTGTCCCTGCCACTCGTTATAAACGTTTGAGTCTCCCAGTCTATATCTCCTAAATTAAAATTTCCACCCAGAGCTATAACATGGTTGGGAAATCTACTCGAAATATTTTCCAAATTTTGCTTCAGGTGCTCTGCCACAACAGCTGCTGAGCCAGAGGGCCTATAGAGACATCCAATTACCATGTTGAGCCTGCTTTAACCGTGACCTTCACCCAAATTATTTCACATTTCGGATCTCCGTCAATATCCTTCGATACTATCGCACTTTTTATCGCTATAAACACGCCTCCCCCTTCACTGTCCAGCCTGTCTCTGCGGTATACATTCTGAGTTCAGAATTTCATTACTGTTTACATCTGGTTTCAGCCAATTTTCTGTCCCTAGTACTATGTAGGCATTGTGACCGTTTATTAATGACAGCAGTTCTGGGACCTTTCTATAGACGCTCCTGCAGTTTCATATTACCACATTAATATTGTTATTCTCTGTTGCGTTTTGCCTACTACTACCTTGTCGCATCTCAGGAGACGTCTTGTCGGGCCTAGGAAGGGAATTCTCTAACCCAAAAAACCCACATGTGCACTCCACACGTACTCCGCTTCCTTTGTAGCCGATTCCTGCGTGTAGTGCACGCCTGACCTATTCAGGGGGACCCAACATTTTTCCACCCGATAGCGGAGATCGAGAAATTTGCACCCCAGTTCTCCCCAGAATCGTCTGAGCCTCTGGTTTAAGCCTTCCACTCGGCTCCAAACCAGATGACGGCGATCGGTTCTGGGAACGATACTACAAAAGTTAGCTCAGATTCCACCCTGCGAGCGAGGCTTTCCGCCTTCACCAACTCCGCCAAACGCCTGTATGAACTGAGGATGACCTCTGAACCCAGACGGCAGGAGACATTGGTGCCGACATGAGCAACAATTTGCAGTCGGGTGCACCCAGTGCTCTCTATCGCCGCCGGCAGGGCCTCCTCCACATCTCGGATGAGACCCCCCGGCAAGCAGACAGAGTGAACACTGGCCTTCTTCCCCGACCTTTCCGCTATTTCCCTAAGGGGCTCCATCACCCGCCCAACGTTGGAGCTCCCAATCACCAATAAACTCCTCCTCCCGTGTGCCTGCTCGGACCTTGCTGAAGGAGCGGCCACATGTCCACTCACAGGCAGAGTGGGCGATGCCACACGGCCAGCCTCCACATTGACCCTCCGCCTCGTGCGCCCCGAACGCCGCTGAACCCGCCACTCTCCTTGGGGAGAGGAAGGTCCAACAGCGCCCGGTACCCGCGAAGATGTCTCGACAGCAGGGACCGTGGGTGAAGCATGTAACACTTGGGGTGTACCATGCGACGCACCAGACTCCCCACTGCCGCTACACTCCGAGGCAGCAGCCTGAAGACGGCTTACCGCGGCCATCAGCACGTTCAGCTGTTCGCGAACAGTGGCCAGCTCCTCCTGCGTCCGTACACAGCAGTCACACATCCTATCCATAATTCCATCAGTGTAGGACGCTGCCTGGTATATTTTGGTGTATATGACCATTTGGGCGTACCGCACAGTCATCTATCTGCATTCGCAATCTAGTGAATGGTACTTGCAAAGTAGTGGACGGGTGATTTAGCAATGATACAGAAATTGGGAAGCATTCTGCTATGTCTTTGACTGGTGTTGAAATTACGGAACAACTGGTAGAATTGCTAAAATTGATTACTTTATCAACTGTGATGCATATTATAGTACATCATCCCATACAAACGGTGTATTTCCCATCCCATCTGTACACTGGTATGCCTTGGCAGAGTACTGGGTATCTGCTACTTGTCATTGTGGGGCACTGGATTAAATGGTTCAAGTCCATTTTTGTTCATATTGAGATACAGAGTCCTAAAGTCAAATGAGCGCTGAAAAATCTGCACTTGAGATACCAGAAATATTCAAGCATATGGCTTCTCGCTAGAGATTTACCTTTCTTTCTGTTTGTTTGGCTCATTATTTCAGAAGCATAATAGACAGAAAAGTGGAGGTAATAGACTTGCACCACTATTGAAATAAGCCCTTCGGATGTAGAGGTCATCGCCTTCAGACAATTGTTTGAATGCGTTCCTCAATGGTGCAGACTCATCCCATTTCCATATGCTGCGATGCCATAAACATTTTTTCTCCAATATAACAACAGTACATCTTCTTATTTTTACTACCTTCACCAGCACCTTCAGGCGATGGTCAACACCAGAACAGTAATCATATATATGACTACAAAATGAGAAAACATTGCTCTTCAAAAGAGAACTGAGACATCCGCTACACCACCACTGTGGAAGATTAAGGTCATCACCTTCGAATACCTATTTTGAAACGTACTACAATACCGCAATCTCTTCCAGTTTCCGTGTGTTGTGATGTCTTCCACATTTTTGTCAATGAGAAACATCGTCTTTGTGTTTTTTTTTCTACCATACTGTGTGTTGTGGGAGCTGCATAGTTTACACCATGCAATGTTCAGCTTTCTGTGAGAACCAATGCATCGAAACGTGTTAATGTTATTTTAGCACCAGACACAGGCCTTGAAGTCATGATAGAAAAATAAAGTGTATGGTGGTGTACAAAGCTGTTGTGATACACTGCTTGTATGTGTTACAGAAGAAAAAGCAATGTATTAAAATGCTTATGAAACAGCAATACAAGAACCCCCTCTTGTGATTAATAGTCTGTTGGGTATGGTCTTCCTCCGCTACTATCAACAAAATTTCACACATGTCAGTGCAAGTGACTGGCCACCTGCTCCAATGGAGCCATACATGAGTATATAATACACTTGATGTTAACATGCAGATGGTATTTGTTTTTCTCTTCCTATATATCGAAAGAGAGAGATGTGGTAAAATCTTATAGGCGTTCTGTCACAAGGACTGGTATAACTGGTTAAGTTTGGATGCTGATAGTATCTGTTCTCGTGGAATCATGACTGTTTTTATTATTGTATTCACGATTTTGTGCTTAAAAATAGGTGTTGCCAAAAGTCCTGCTTTATTTCATAATTCATAACCTCTAATTATGAAGTAGACACTACTTGAATTATAACTCATTGTGGAACCAACAAATGATATTGTTCTCCACAACATTTGAGTAGATTGCATGAAACAGGCTGTGATGATCAAATTGCTTACAAAAGTAGAATTCAAGATTCTATTGCTATTGAAAATGATTGCTGGATGACAGAAACTTTACAGGCAGGTCAGCTGAGGTGAGTTATGGAGCAAAAATGTCAAATGTGAGCAGATGGTATTTCGTTTCGAGGTATCGGGAGACAGAGACGCGGTACCATCTTATAGGAGGTTCAATTACAAGGCAGGCTGTCACGATTTGTTTCGTAAAGGCCAGTGTAATATAGCATCGCATTCATAAAACGGGACCTGCAATAATGTACAAAACAGCAATGTCGTCTTGAATTGCTTCTTGCTGTCGAACATAAAATGATTGTGTTTTCTCTGACGTGAGAAAATGGCGTGAAAGCCTGTATTCTGTAACGTTATTTCACGTGTCTGAAATGTTTTAATACACACATGCATCACAATTTATTTACAGAGGCTGATTTGAACGTGAGGGACGCTCTCAGGTCGTCTGATTTGTCCATCAAGCTGAAAGAAATTGCTTTACAGAGATGTTTTTTCATCAGTTTAAACTCTCATTTTGTTTACTCCAATGACGGTTTCGAAATAATGAGGACATTCTGCAGTGATCGGTAGTTTTCGCAGTATAATAGTGGAACTTTTTTTTTTCAATTTTAACCAGGGTGGACTTGTATTGGGGGTGTGTAGCCCGACCTCTGCAGTTTGGTCATATGTAGTCAGTGGTGGTGCTGTAGTTTTTTTCACTTCGTTGGATGTCGCAAAATAATGGCGGTGGGGAGGGGGGGGGGTGGGAGAGGAGAGAGATACGAATTGCATCCTGCAGTCGATCGTAAAAACTATACCGATTTTGCTTATTAAATAAAAGAAAACTGACTTCGACTATTTTTATGGTAAGAGTTTATTTATTACCGTCGCGATTCTGGTTTCCTTTCTAATAGGTGCTTGTTTATAAGAGGTGCATTGACATTATATACAATTGTTACAGTGAAGTGTTTTCCTTACAGAACAAAGGACGTACTGGAGGCGTGTGGGTACATTCAACAGGAGGTCGCAGCTGTCCTTTTAGACAAACAAGCCTCAGTCAGGATAACTGTCATTTATCTCGCTTTTATTGTGAGGGACGCTGGCGTCACGGTCTGTTGTGTATGTGTATGTTTCGTCGGTATCGGTAGACCTCACCACCCAGCCAAATGCTCTTTGGGGTGCGTTGTACTAAAGACTCCACCACCCGATCGGCATGAGGCAGTTCCAGGGGCTGAAGTCAACCTGTTCTCCAAGTAGCATTCATTTGAAAAGTGACCTGGAGAGTTCTCTGGAATTTCATTGTTGTTCCAGGGAAATGCAATCTGTCTGACAAATATGTTTAACATATTGCATGAAGCGTCCTGTTCTTGTCTTTTGTCTATCTGTGACTGATTTCTGCAGACTGGAGACAGTACATCAATGCCACCAGAAAGATCTCTCTGTGGACCATCAGCGACAAGATAGAACAGGCCTCTATCCCTACCTACGGTGAGGAGAGAGAGGGATGAGGGGTGTAAGGAGAGAGGGTAAGACTGTCTCTAAATTGGTTAATTCGTGATCGCGCAGCTGCAACTGCCGCCCCTCACTCTTGACGTAATCTGTTGGTGTCGGTTTTTGCAGTAGTTGGTGTTATTACGAAGATTTTTCCCAATCCCCAGTACATGTGTTGCATTATGGCACATTGTTTACAAGTGCTGGTGTTTTCCGCGACAATTTTGGTCGACTAGAACAGTGAAGAATTTTCCATCAGCTGTGGTAGCGTGTGTTGACCTTGCTGAATTTCGACACCTGGCTTGTGGGGTGACTGTCGAGCAGTGCAGTAGGAGAGGTCTGTAGCGAACTCAGAGATGAAACAGCGATGGACACAGTCCTCAGCTGTATGCTTGCAAGTAATACACTTATTAAACTCTTCCCTGTCCAACACAAGCATCTCGTCAGTTGAACACAATTCCCGCCAAAAATATAGTACCCTCCACTCCATCAATTTTCCCACCAACTTGTAGATGAAGGATAGAGTTTGAGTATGTTTGCCACTAGTTTCGAGCGTTATTGTGAAATTTTTCCCAGCAGGATAACACCAGTTGTATGGCATCGTCAATTTTTGAGCTGTATTGCGATTTTAAGCACTCCTTGTGTATCACTATGTATATAGTTGTGTAATTAGGACCGATCTTTATGATTAATTGCGTAATTAGGACTGATCTTTACTTCAGTTTCCCAACCAAAATAAATAACGTACACTAACCTAACCTGGACAGTTACCATATTACCATACCCTGGGGTATCCATTCAAAAGGAGCAGGGTTCAATTCCCAGAAAGGGTACCCCCATTTTTAATTTCCCACCATTTCCCAGGTGAAGGGGTGTGTGTGTGTGTGTGTGTGTGTGTGTGTGTGTGTGTGTGTGTTTGTGGAGGGGGGAGGCCCATCAGCTCAGCTCTGGAACAAATAAATTCCCATAAAATTGGAAATTCTTGTCAAAATTCGAAATTCCCACCAAAATTCGAGATTCCCGTCAGTGGGGTAGATTGGGAAGGGGGATGGGTGGGGAGCGGGCGGGGACCCATGTGCCAGCTGAGGAAAATACATGACGTTATACATGGGTGGGCAGAGGTTTGGGGGTATTTAATTGATTAATTTAACTAATTTTCATAACAATTTGGTAGAAAAAGTGTCCTAGCGTCCCCTTACCCCACCACCACTCGGGTTGGGTTGCTGCCCCCCCCCCCCAACACTACCCTCCCTACTAAATACTGATGTATCAAACCCCTATCACTTTCAACAAAACTAAATGATGTATGTAATGCGTATTGAGTAGTATCAATTGCACCCGGAAGCATTGGTTGAGATATCTCAGAACTATTTAGTCATTCACTGCTGAATTAACGTTGAGTTCCCTCTCATGCCCCCTTCCCTCCCCCATGAGACCAGTTCCTGAGTACGTTCTTAAAGAGCAAATCTTTGAATATCTGTAGCTAGTGTCTCTGTTGGGACTTCGTCCAGCAATACTGTTCTACTGTTACTGTGGGCGGAGGAATTTCCCCCCCCCCCCCACCCTCCACCTACAGTAACAGTATAACAGTATAACGATATTGCTGGATTGCTGGACAGATTCCCCACAGTGCGCTCCGTGACGGTTACCGCAGCTGGAAAAGGTATGCGAATATACCCGGACACGGAAATTTACGAACAGAACAAGTGCATGAAAGGATTGGTCCCTTGCCTCTCGGCCGGTACTTTGCACACACCCCCATTCCTTGAAGAGTTCTGTAAGTGTCGCGTTGTTGTTAACACAAATCTCTGTGATTACTTTGCTTGCGAAGGAAGTACAAGAGAAAACTCTCCGCCCGAACAGGCCTCGAAAGGTCCCACGGCACCGATCGACCGCCGTGTCATCCTTAATGGATAGATGTTACTGGATGTCGATGTGGAGAGGAATATAGTCATCAGACTGCTCTCCCAGCCGTTGCCAGTTTTTGTGGCGGGAGCAGCTACTCCTCAGTTACGTAGCTTCTCAGTTGATTCAAAAGGGCTGAGTGCTTCTCACTTGCCAACAGTGCTCAATAGACCCAAACGGTCACCAATTCAAGTGCTAGCCAAGCCCGACAGTGCTTAACTTCGGTGATCTCACGTTAACCGGTGTTACCACTGCGGTAAGGCCTATGTATAATATTAAACACAATGAAAAATAAAAAACAAAAATATTACTATTAAGCATTATTGAATATTTATATGAAGACACATTTTTGTACAATATAATACGACTGCTTTATTAGAAATGTCTGTGCTTATCTGAATTTTTCTTGGCTATCGGACCTCGCTTACATTTCAATTCTAGTTGCAGGCAGCGGACTCCGAGAACACCGGCGCTTGTCATAATCACGAAAATCCTCCTTATATAGTTTCCACTTCACATCAATAGATGAAAAATACTTGATACTGTTGTTCAACATACTATTATTCATGTACACGTATGATACATAGAACTCGTAATACTTTATATTTAAAATAGCACACTTTCATCGTCCTTCTCCATACGAGAGAGAGTGAGTAAAAAACAAAAAAAACTGTTGCAGTAAGTACTGGGAGATGAAGAAGCTTGCACAGGATAGAGTAGCATGGAGAGCTGCATCAAACCAGTCTCAGGACTGAAGACCACAACAACAACAACAACAACATGTTCGATCGGTGTTTCATTTTTTGTTTTTTAATAAATATTAACTTTACGATATCCTGGAGGTCTTTCATTATGTAACCACACAGGCCGTTGGCATAAGAACAGCACAAGGTGGCTTTTAACATAAAAAGAGGAATTGTTCAAAAAATAGTCCTTGTTCTCTACCATATAAACAAGCACAAAGGATTGTCATCCGATCCAGCGGCCATATAACTGATCATTCAAAGGCTTTAATGACGTTAGCCGCGTTTGGGCACTGAAATGTATCAATGGTAACATGTGTAAATTTGCGCCGGGCCGAAACTCGAAACCGGATTTCCCGCTTTACGTGAACGGACGCCGTAACGGCCTCTTCCATTCGAACGTGCTCCCCTTGCGACTCAAATTTCCAACTTGTTACTCTCTACTGACGTAGCGACACGTACCCATGAACCCGTTACTTGCAGTCCCTGATTCCCTTTAGACGCTGGGTGTGGTGTGCGTGCTCACTGAAAGACAGGATCATTGTTATGACCACTGCCCACTGCGACGTTGGATGGCGCCTGGTGGCGTTGGGAGCACGTGACGCAGTAACAGAGGTACATCAGTGGAGCAAACATGGATGGGGGATGACCCTAACGAAGATACGGGCACCAAATAGGGAAATCCTTTGAGATAAGCGACTTGGACAAAGGGCAGATTATTATTGTAAAGGTCCTGTGAACGATTGTCTCGGAAACGGTGAAGCTGGTCGAGCGTCCAAGTGTCAATGTCATGAGCATCTACGGAATGAGGTAGAAGGACAGTGAAACTCCCACTAGGCGCTAAATGGCTGGACGTCCACAACTAATCATAGAACGTGGGGTTCTGAGGCTTGTCTACTCTGTCAAGTAGGATAGATGGTTATTTGTAGTATCTCTGACGGAAGAGCACCGCAGCAGATCACCCGTACGTTTTCACATGTTGAACCAAACGACATCGTCAGTTACGATTGCAGTAGACACGGGACCATCGGGATTCGACCGCCGATCAATGGAAACGTGTCAGCTCTTCGGGCGAGTCACGTTTTTGCTGCACTGGGTCGATGGCCGTCTCAACAAACGCCGTCATCGAGATGAACGGCGGCTCGAAACGTGCAACCCGCCACGGACGCAGGCTGGTGGAAGCAATATTATGCTACAGGAGACATTCTCCTGCCCTTGCATGGGACCTGTGGTAGTACTCGAAGACACGCTAACAGCTGCGAACCACTTGCATCCCTTCATTCTTGATGTCTTGCCGCTACGGTCGCAGGTTCGAATCCTGCCTCGGGCATGAATGTGTGTGATGTCCCTAGGTTAGTTAAGTTTAAGTAGTTCTAACTCTAGGGCACTGATGACCTCATATGTTACGTCCCATAGTGCTTAGAGCCATTTGAACCAATTGATGTCTTGCCCGACGGCGATGTCATATTTCGGGTGCATAATTGTCCGTGTCTCGGAGCCAAAATCGTGCTACAGTGGTTTGCGGAGCATTATTGTGAACTCACGCTGATGTTTCGGCGACCAAATTCGCCTGATCTAAATCCTACGGAATCCATCTGGGTCCCAATCTGGTGCCATCACCGGTACGTAAATCAGCGGCCCGTTGTTTACGCGAATTATGTGGCCTGTACGTAGACATCTAAAGCCACATAATTCCACAAACCTACCAACAAATTGTCGGATCCCAGATACGCAGAATCAGTGCTGTATTTCGTTCCAAAGGCGAACAAACAAGCTATTAAGCAAGTGGTCATATTGTTTTGACTCATCAGTATATACGCGGATTCGAATACAGATCAGTGTTCAAATGCGGCTAGTGTCATTAAAGCTTTTCAACGAGCAATGTATGTATCCATGCAGGAGTTTGTACTACACCTGTAAAACAAAACAAAAACCTAGTTCCTCAGATGAAATTTCTTAAATAGTATTCTAATGCAAAATTCTTAGGCAGGCCAAGTGTATGCAATAGTAATAATATTATCTCTTTCGAATGAGGTTTACAAATGATTCTCTGAAACACTGCTTTCATTTTAAATATTAAAACGCACTTTTACCTTATAAAATTAAATCACAGCGGTATTGCACATTGCAACCACAGGTAACGGCTTCCACTTCGAATACTTATCCAATAACTGGTAGTCTTTAAAGTGCACGACACACGTCGAAAATGAATAGAGAATCTGGGCATCCAGCTGTAGCAATACTTCGTCTGTATATATTTAAGACACAAAGGAATTATAGACATTGGCGGGGAGTGGGCACTGGCTGAAACCAATGGGGAAGTTGAAAATTTGTATTGGATCGGGATTCGAACCCAGGTCGCTAGCTAATGTGGCAGAGGCTCTGACCACTGAGCCATCGTGACACAGTGGTGATTGCAACTGCACGGATTACCCTCTGAGAGAGCAGCCACCACGAATATGTATATATTTAAGATATTTACCCCTATTTGTTCACATACGCATGTTGCTCTTTAGTAGCATTTCTCTTCTTGACATACGAAATAACGGTCACGAAACACAAAAATGATTTCTTTGCTTTTATTTAATTAACTAAAAACATTCTTGCATTACAGATATAAACGCTTTGCAGGTTTTCGTGATAATCATATTGCTAGCTTTTGCTGATATTGCAACACTAAACATGACTCAATTTGACGTAGGATATCGTGAAATATTCGCACTTCAGCACCTATAGTTTCATGAAGTTCGGATAGGTGGAGGCGCTATGCGTAGCCTTCAAAATGGTGTCTGTAACTGAGATGCATTCCAAGCCGAGAGCTGTCATTGAGTTTCTTTTGGCAGAATACTGGAGCTTCGCAAATATTCACAGAACGCTTGCAGAAAGTCTACGCACACCTGACAGAGAACAAAAGCACGGTGAGTCGTTGGACGAGACGTTTTTCATCATCACAGCACTTCGCGCAATCCTGTCGGATCTCCCTCGTGCTGGACACCAGCACACAGCTGTGACTCTTGCAGTGTTGGAAAGTGCGGACTCTCATTCTGCGTGATCGACAGGTCACAGGCTCACGGGTCGACGGGTAACACTTCGCTGCACAACTGGACGTCCCTGTTGATAGTGCTGACACATCAGTCCACCAGCTGGGGTACTCAAAGGAGTGTGCCCTCTGAGTTCCTCGCCCCCTTACAGAACATAAAGAGCAACGAAGGACCATCTGTGCGGAATTGTTGTACGTTACGAGGCTGATCGTGACATTTTATGTCGAACATCGTCACAGTTCATGAAGCAAAGGTTCATTACCTCTAAACGGAAACAAAGCAACAATCCGTGGAGTGATGCCACACCACCTCTCTTCCGAAGAAAAAGTTCAAAGCCGCACCGCCAGCCTGTAAAGTCATGACAACGATCTTCTGCTAGTCTAAACCGGTTATTCTGTTTGATATCCTCGCTCATGGTGGAACGATTAACTCTGAGGTGTATTGTGCTACCCTCAGGAAACTGAAGAATCAACTTCAACATGTTCGTCCTCTCGAAATCTCCACAAGGCCTCACCCAAGCCTGCGCACCCGAGAGAAGCTCCCAAAACTTCATTGAGCTGATCTTCCTCATCAGCCCTACAGCCTGGATCTCGCGCCTTACGACTTTCGTCTTTTTGGCCCAATGAAAGGTGCAATTTGCGAGAAGCAATACGTGGATGATGGGCAGGTTATTGAGAAGTAGGACGTTGGCTCCAACGTCAACCAGTAGAGTGGTACCACACAGGCATAAAGGGCCCTCCCGTAAGGTGGTGTAAGGCCGTTGCATTGAACGGAGATTATGTTGAATAATAGGGTTTTGTAGCCAAAGGAGTGGAGAACAATACGGTGTATTGGAATACTAAATAAAACCAACCTGCTTTCAGAAAAAAAATGTGATGCATTACTTATTGAACGTCTCTCGTAAGGCGGCCACATTTTTTTTGCGTCTGCTATAATCTTCTGACTTCTAAAACTGAATGTAGTCTCAGGATAAGATGCAAACTACCGTTGTGATTGAGATGTGCACAGTTGGTGGTAGAGGTAGACAAAGGACGGTAACGTTCAATAGTTATTTTCTGTACGACATAGTTCGAAACGTTAAACAACACACATTCCATAGTCGCATTGTTTGCAACAACATTATTCTTTTTGCTACGTTTCAGTACAACTCAACGGTCGCAGGTTCGAATCCTGCCTCGGGCATGGATGTGTGTGATGTCCTTAGGTTATTTAGGTTTAAGTAGTTCTAAGTTCTAGGGGACTGATGACCTCAGCAGTTAAGTCCCATAGTGCTCAGAGCCATTTGAACCATTTTTGAAGTACAACTCAGTGAAAAGGAGTAACAAACAAAAAAAATGTATTCCAACTAGTAACTGAAAGAAAAGTAAGTATCACTGTACCAGGTTAAGACAGGTCGTACGGAACTGTTACTCAACACAATCGTATACTGATCTCCTTACGACTCCCTTTCATACGTGTCCGTCCTCTTCCCACTATAAAGCCCTTCAATCAGTTCCTTTCTACTTCTTCTTCTTCTTCCCTCTTCATCGTACTCCCTTCTCCCGCTTTTCTTTCGCTCTTCCTGTACTTACGCCACCTGTCACAAAACTGCGCCCCAGATGCACCCAGGACACGCGACCCGCCTGCCGTACCATAGTTAAGCTACTGCTTAAGGGTTTGCTTGTTGGAATTTGGGATAGATATCCGACTGGTATATTGCAATCATAATGGAGGAGAAGAATGTCCTGGGAATTGGTGATGGAATTCTTATGCCAGAGTATTGAACCAGTCAGCTCTCGATTGATCAAATAGTATCAAACAGTATCCACATTTCAAATACTACTTTATTTATTTAATCGTATAGCTGGGGCCCCCCACTGGGCAGACCGTTCGCCGGGTGACGGTCTTTCAAGTTAACGCCACTTCGGCGACCTGCAGTCAATGATGATGATAGGATGATGATGAGGACAGCACATCACCCAGTCCCTGGGCGGAGAAAATTCCCCGATCCAGCCGGGAATCGAACCCGGGCCCAGATGATTAACAGTCCGTCACGCTGACCATCCAGCTACCAGGGGCGGACTCACATAGTACTATACAGTAACAACAACGGAAACAGATACGCGAAATTTTTCATTTTCACTGAAGTCTTTGCTATCATTTTCATCAACAAGAACCCGACTCGAAAAAATGGTACAGGCAAAAGATAATTCGTGGAATTAATTGAGGACTGTTCTTTCGTTGTGTACCAGGAAACCTGTTCGTATTCGTCAAATTCATAAGGCGGTGCACAACCGGGAAGTAAGTTACTGAAATAGTTAACTTGCACGTACTTCCCTTAACACAACGATGGATGGTCATTACGATCGTTTTTTTCCAGTCCACACAAATAAATCTTGCGCCCAATAAAGAAAATACCGAAATTTTATTTTTTGATGCTTTTTCGTTCCTTTACGAATTTAAATACTCCTCCCAACAATATATAAAAATAAGTTTCTAGTTCGTCAAAACATGTCAAACTCTCCGCCGTGATTAAAGAAATTCGCAGTACAAAATTGTTGATACTTTGGACGACGTTTCACTAGCACGAGTGGCTGGCATTTTCAAAGGTTCCCTCTCCATTCCGCCAACAGCAACGGAGAGCGAACCTGACAATGTCAGCCAGTTGTGCTGGCGAAACGTCAGAAAAACCATTGATTAAACGCTACCGAAGCTCCTGAGACGAAATCCAGTAGGTAATACGTCCGATTTCCAATAGTCCAGCAAGGTTGTCTTTTTTTTCTTTATTGTTATTTCAACACCTTACACAAAAGGTGGGCCTGCAGTGGCAATATTACGCCGCTCTTCGGCCACAAATAGACACACGGAAGACACAGAAAAACAAAACAAAATAACGTTCAGCACTTGTACACGGACACTGATGACTGAAACGACACACGTGAACGACGGAGTGTGGGCGGTGGAAACACTAAAGCACTAACACGACGGCACACACAAAGAACCGATGGCGATGATCTCCGGCGCGCGAAAGTTCACTTGACGTGTGCGAGTCCGGGGACCTGTCAAAAGGGGAAAAGGTGGGGGAGGAGGGAGAGGGGAGGGTGTAGATGCCAGTGGCAGAGGAGATGGGAGGGGGAGGAAAGAAGGTACGGGGGTAGGGGAAGCCCTGGGGGAGGAGGGAGTGAGGAAGGGAGGAGGGATAGAACGGAGAGATGGTGCCCTGAGGAAACACAGGATGTGGAAGGGGAGGATCAAAGTTGATAGGAGGGGTAGATGGAGGGGATGAGGGCATCATCAGGGAGGGGGAGTTGGTGGAAGTCACCTTGGGCGAGGGTATAGAGAGTGAAGAAATGGAGAGCAGGTGGGACATGGAATACACGTGCGGCAGCAGACGGGGGTGGGAGAGGATGGGAGAGACAAGCAGGTGAGAGGGATCAAGTTTACGGGAGGTGTAGAGGATCCGTATCAATTCGAGGAAAATGAGGAGGCGCGGGAACAGAATAAGGTCATACAGGATCCGCGTGGGGGAGGGGAGACGGATGCGATAGGCGAGGTGGAGAGCATGGCGTTCTAGGATTTGAAAGAATTTGTAAAAGGTAGAAGAGGCGGAGATCCAGGCAGGGTGGGCGCAGCGGAGGATAGGGCGGATGAGGGATTTATAGGTGTGGAGGATGGTGGAGGGGTCCAGATCCGCCGGCCGGAGTGGCAGAGAGGTTCTAGACGCTACAGTCTGGAACCGCGCGACCGCTACTGTCGCAGGTTCGAATCCTGCCTCGGGCATGGATGTGTGTGATGTCCTTAGGTTAGTTAAGTTTAAGTAGTTCTAAGTTCTAGGGGACTGATGACCTCAGCAGTTAAGTCCCATAATGCTCAGAGCCACGTGAACCATTTTTTTTGGTCCAGACCCCATGTGCGGCCAGAAAGGAGCCTGAGGAGATAGAGGTGGGAGTGTGCCTTGGCTTGGATTGTCCGGAGATGGGGGGTCCAGGAGAGGCGACGGTCAAGGGTGACGCCGAGGTACTTGAGGGTGGGGGTGAGGGTTATAGGACGGCCATAAATGGTGATATAGAAATCGCGGAGATGGAAGGAAGTGATGGTTTTGCCTACAATGATCGGGTGGTCGTTTCCAATGTTCACCTTATATTCCGGAGGTTGTCGTATGATACATCGTGTAAAACACAAAACTAATAACCTAATTGAACACCCGGGAATATTTACAAATGTAGGTTTTATATCATGTGAAAGTTTCTGTCAAAGTGCGAGAAGAAATTTTGAAAGTAATTTTTTCCGTGTCCTTCCTCGTAGTCGCAAATGCGTACGCAAAGGCCACGAGGAGTCCGCCGTCTCCTTGGCCGACGCGGCGCCGCTTTGCATGTGGCGTCACCTTTAGGTAGTCTGGTGTTACGCGTCACCTGCCGCTAAATTCGCACCACGATTACACAGCCGCCCTGTTGTTGTGATGTGTTTGTCTTCAGTTCATTATGTTTATGTTCTACGAGATCCCGCTGGTTTTCCAGAGAAACAAGGACGGGGGGGTTGCCTTGGCTTTTTTGAAAGGTAACAGAACAAAAAACCGAATTGCAAGTTTGTTCCCGTGTAGGAGATAGGCTTCACAAGGAAAGACGCAAAAAATCTCAAAATTTTCGCATTTCTTTAACTTTTTCGCTTTCATCTCGAAAACGATGCGTTTATCGAAGATGACCAATCAGCACAAAATGCACAGTCAGCTATTATTTTCTGACGAGCGTAAGCGGTGCTACAGTGCGCTGAAAAGTATTGATTTTTTGGCCCTTCTGCGGAAACGACAAAAAACACCCACTCCCACATCCACAATTCGAAAAACATACATGTTATCAACAAAGCCTCTACACCACGTAAATGTGCATAAAATTTTCTACAAGAGTCATGGGTAATATTCAATTTTCTCATCAGCAAAGCAAAAATTACGAAAAATACCTTCTGTGCCCTACAGTCAAACTACCCCTCCCAGCTGGCCATCTCTCGTCGACGCTTTACTTTCGGTGTATTAAAATTAAAAGAGGTTGTTTTGAGTGAATTAGTGGGATATCATGTTTGATCAAAACATTAAAAAAATTGTATTTACAGCATATTAGTGACAGAATATGGATACAAAAGACGGATGAGTTGAATAGTGAACTTTCGATGTATGAAGGAAAGCCTGCACTGATGTCACGTGCGCGGTTTTTTTGTCGTCTCCGCTTGGCTGTTGGTGGCCCGGGCAGTGTTTCTTGGGCAGCAGAAGGTCCAGATGAAGTGTCTTGAGCAACGGAAGGTCCAGGCAGTATGTGACTGACGGGGACTTTTTGTCGCATTACACAGCTCCGAAGAGGATTCTCAAGCTTATGTCTTGCAGATGCAAGACAGGTTGCCAAAATCGGTGCGGTTGTAAGTAAGCAGGACTGTTCTGCATGAAATTGTGCTAGAAATGTTAAAGATCATGTTCTATCATCAACGACAATTTTGATACAGAAGACGATGACGTGGACGAGTCCCTTGCACTACCACTGTCTCTATCTGCTGAGGCGACAGGAGGTATTAATTCATGTCATTTTTTCCAGCATTATCCACCTTGACTAATCAATTTTTCTCTCTCATAACCATAATCATTCGATTACAGTTTTTCCATCTGAAGAACAGCAACAACTCACTGTTCAGTCTGGACATTCCACAGCGACTGAAGTTTTTCTGTTGCTCAAGACCCCTTCACACGGACCTTCTACTGCCGAAGAAACATCGCTCGGGCCACCAACAGCCAAACGGAGACGACTAAAAAGACTGCGAACGTGACATCAGTACAGATATTTCTTCATGCATCGAAAGTTCACTATTCATCTTATCCGTCTTTTGTATCCATATTCTATCAGTAAATGCCTCCTTCCTTTTCCAGAAGGAGAATCTACTCGAAGTGATGACACAGTACTGAGCTCGTCATTCACTCATTTCATGACTCATGAACATTGCTACATGCTGATTTCATATTCATCTTTGTGTTCGGTGTCATGTAACTAATACGCTGTAAATACATTTTTTAAATATTTTCATCAAACATGCTTTCCCATCAATTTACTCGAAACAACCTCTTTTACATCGAAAGTAAAGCGTCGATGAGAGATAGACAGTTGAGAGGGGCTTTTGGCTGTAGTGAAAAGAAGGTATTTTTTGTAATTTTTGCTCTGCTGATCAGAAAATTGAATGTTACCGATGACTCTTGCAGGAAATTTAATACACTTTCACGTGGTCTAGAGGCTTTGTTGATAACAAGTATATTTTATGAATCGTGGCGGGTGGGAGTGGATGTTTTCGTCGTTTCCGCAGAAGGCCAAAAAAACCGCTACCTTTCAGCGCGCTCCAGCGCCCATAACGCTCATCAGAAAATAAAACTAGATTTGTAGGTTTTGTCGGAAATTTTTTCCACTTTAGTTTTGTGCTGAGTCATTACCTTCGAAGAAAGCATAGTTTTCGAGATAAAAGTGAAAAACTGAGAAAAGTATGAAAATTTTGAAATTTTTTGCGTTTTTCGTTGTGAAGTCGAAAGGCAGCACATTTGAAATTCTGATTCACCACCACAAGACACATACAGAAACTTTGAGAAAAATGCTTCGGCAATATTGTTAGGAAAATTGCTGTTGTTAACACCAATTGACTGGGCTAGAACGCAAGGAAAGAAATTCGCTCACATTCTCTTGCTGAAGCAGCTGGGAGTTGATGATTTTCGTGATTATTTAAAAATGGGTGAACATTCATTTCGGAGCTGCTGAACATCTCATCAAACCATTTTAAAGAAGAAGATGGTAATGGGAGAAGTGGGAGAAGCTGTAAGCTGTGAGAAGACACTGTTAGCTACATCACGATGTCTAGCCCCTGGCAGAAATTAATGGGACCATAGATTCATTGCTGGTGTACCCACACAGCTATTAACTAAAATGGTCCATGAAAGCTTCTACGTGATTTATAGTTGACTGAGGAAATACGTCATGGTAAAGCAAAATAATATACAAAAGACGTTCATGTAAAGGTTATTAATTTATTTATGTATGTAGCATAAAAGATGACCTGTAAGTTTAAGAAACTCATTTCGGATTCGAAGAAGAGACACTACACATGGCTATGGTGTACATCGTCTGATAAATGCAACAACAGATCCATAAGAAATGAAGCATATAGCCGCTGTTATGACTTCAAAAATTATTCCACATTTTGCTCTTAGCAGAGGGCTTGGATGTTGGCAGGACTTTTTTAAGACATGAAGCAAGTATATATTATGAATTTACGTCCATTGAATGTTGATATTTCGATTTTTAGTTTTCATTTCGTATAAGTATCGGAAGTAAGGGATTTGGAAGAGCAGTTGAACGGAATGGACAGTATCTTGGAAGGAGGATATAAGATGAACATCAACAAAAGCAAAATGAGGATAATGGAATGTAGTCGAATTAAATCCGGTGATGCTGATGGGATTAGATTAGAAAATGAGACACTGAAAGTAGTAAATGAGTTTTGCTATTTGGCAAGCAAAATAACTGATGATGGTCGAAGTTGGGAGGGTATAAAATGTAGAGCCGCAATGGCAAGGAAGGCGTTTCTAAAGATGAGAAATTTGTTAACATCTAGTATAGATTTAAGTGTCAGGAAGTCCTTTCTGAAAGTATTTGTATGGAGTGTAGCCTCTAAGGAAATGAAACATGGACGATAAACAGTTTTTTTTAAATGTGGGGCTACAGAAGAATGCTGAAGATGTGTGGGTACTGAATAGAATTGGAGAGAAAAGAAATTTGTGATACAACCTGACTAAAAGATGGGATCAGTTGAAAGCACACATTCTGAGGCATCAAGGGATCACCAATTTAGTACTGGAGGGAAGCGTGGGGGAGGGGGACACCAAGAGATGAATACAGTAAGAAGATTCAGAAGGTTGAAGGTTGCAGTAGTTACTCGGAGATGAAAGGGCTTACACAGGATAGAGTAGTATGGAGAGCTGTATCAAACCTCTCTTTGGACTGAAGACCACAACAACACCAAAGTATCGGAAATACAACCCAAGAACTGAAATACAGAAGGTCGACGTACTTTCATTTTCTCTGTGTCACACGAAACAATTATGGATTCATTAAAAAAATGAAAAAAATGCATCTGTATTGCTGCATTTCTCGCACAAACTGTGACTAAAGGCGAACTTTCGTCGGGCGGTTTGCACGACAGCGGTACACTCCACACAATTTATTGGGAGAAGTGGTGGGGGATCGGCTGACGGGTGGTCCTACCCGCCCAACACCCGGACAAGGAACGTTTGTCGGTCGGTCGGTATTATCGGCTGCACACGCCCAACTTGTCGGTCGGTCTTTTGGCCTATGTATAGGGGCCTTTATTATTCTAAAAAAAATAATACTGAAAGAAATACGGAATTCAGAAAGTAGCAGATCAACAGAGTGATTGGTGACTAAGACTTCACTTTTAACAGATGCATTTGTTAATTTTTCAAAGTTTCTTGTGGACTGCAAATCGACACTAGCGCTGCAGCGGCCGTGAGAGACATTTAGGAAGTTCTGTTCATACAAAATCGTATGCACCGCACCACAACTGGTGACTGTAGTGTTGGCTACCTATAAGTGAACTTTCTGTCAGTAACAGGTAATAACTTAAGAAAAAGTAGGAAGATTGAGTTTGAAGTACAGCAGTCACGTTATAACTACAATTCTTATCTTTATTTCAGTGTTTGTGATCTGGACTAATTTGGAACTACTGTGGTTGAAATGACTCCAGACTCGCAAACAGATCAATCAATGGCAACATCTACGCCACCTGCTTCCGAATTGCCATATGATGGCGAGCAAGGGAAGGTTCCCTCGCTTCTCACTGTATGCCTGTTAATTGATATTCCGGTTATTCAAGCGATATTAGAGAAATCTAAGCTCGCCTGGCGCGGAGTAAAGGAGAGAAGTCCTGCAGCTAAGTGGTCGCTAAGTGCTGTCGAACTTACAGCAAGAAGTGCTGCCAAACCCGGTCGTATCTTAGGGTGGCTTTTCAGGATTCCGATCGGCATCGCAGATCGCGCTATAAGTGGACGCATTATAGAAGCAGAGAGGAGGTGGCCGATTTTGAAGGAATCGCCGAACAAAGTAAGGATATCTTCGTATTTATTTTTAGGAACTTAGATCTTATTTTGAAAAGTTTAAATTGATTTCCATCGGATTTAATATTTTCGTTAGTGATTAATTTCTAACATTTTCGTTCACTGTCACATATCTGCAACAGAAGCAACAACGTTATAAGATGTATCTTCATGTAGGCACGGGTACCTTGAAGTTCCTGACCGGGCACTTAATTAAGCGACGTATTGAAAAGTTAATACAGTTATTTCCTTATTAGCCTCATTTGATGCCTTCATCGCATTTTCATTGATTCTCGCTGGCCCTGTGCACTGTACAGCGTATGAGCGGAGAAGTATGTCACTGGAAGTATTATCCTCCATTTAGTTACACTCAAAGGCAGCCTTAAGATTTAACGCTAGCGACTAAAAATTTGAAATTGCACAGTCTGTATCTCGAAAAGTTAAAACTTATTTAGCAGTCTGCGCCGTTACCCTTTAAGAGAAATCGATCTGTACAGGGATCAAAGATTTCCTACTCAGATTCCACCAATCTCGTATATGGTGAGTGTACTGGTGGCCAGCTATATTCAGTTCTCGAATACTTCAATTAAGTAGTTACCTGTGGATATGCTACGTCAATACAGTTCAGTGCCCACTTTCCTTAGCATCATGGATCTGTGATATGTTTCTAGCGGAGGTGGCGTAATAAAGTCGGCTACTCTAGAAGACGAGAAGCGTAGCTTACCCTCAATCAAGCCGTTAAAATTTCTGGTATTTGTCAGTTCGTTGAGGACATAAATGTTCCTCAAATCTGCATTGGGTTTTGTACGAACACAGTAATACTGAAACAATCACGGATATACAAAACAATGGTACTATGCACTGTTGAACAGATAATTGGCTTTTCCAAATAGTTTATTCCTTTAACAAATCTCTTATATTTCTAACCACAAAAATTGAAACTTTCGGTGATGTTCAACGGTTCTTTTAGCACAGGATTTTTCATTATTCATGTTTGGCAAGAACAGTAGCAGTTAAGTTATAGTTAAAATACTATGGTTGACAACTTCTGAAATTCACGTACTGAAATCCAAGAATCTTGGTGATAATGGGATACATAAATACTTCCATTTGCAGGTTGTCGAAGTCACAATGGAAAGATTAAGAGGTCGACTGTGGTCTTGTTACACTGCCTCTGGGGTCGTCGCCGCAGACGGGAAACGCGCGGTCTCAGCTTTAGCGGACTTCACACGGAAGGTGGTGAGCTCCATACAGACCTCAGTACAACAGTCTCTGACGAACTTCGAAGATCTCGTGGACGAGATGGCAGCGAGGGCTGCAGGTGAATCGCGAGTTGTGGAAGGTAAGTAAAAAGTTGAAACTCGCTCTCAATAAGATTGGGCATTATTTCCTTCTGAGGTGATGCAGATCTCTAAGGCTCTGGCTTTCTCAACGTGTCTTATTATAGCTTTCCTTACATAGTCATGAAATGTATGGTAGTGACAGTGCATGAAATTTGAGCATATTTGGATTCCGCTGACTTATTTGCTTAAGATTAGCATGATCAGCGGAACTGACAGTGAAGCAAGAACATCTTCTGAAAAACATCGTAAAGGTACATAAACTACGTAAAGCTTCCTTGACAATTGGTAGATCCAGGCTTTAAGAATTTTACACTTGGGTAAATGCTACAGTGGACGGGAGATTGCGATTGAAAGGAAAAGTTAGTCAACTGACTGGATGTCTGTATGAATGGATCTTGTGCAGATTTCTATCTCTCAAAAGTTTGAAGATACCTCTTTGTAGTCTTTCGCGTGGTGTCTGGTTTATTCAGCGTTACCACACTCCAGTGGTACACAATTGCGTTCCCGATCATGTCTGCCATGACCTGACTTCCTCTCTTCAATAAACCTTTCTCACTATAGATATTCTGATGCATAAAGCTCTTGAAATTAGTCCGTAAGTAATGAGTTTGTCTTCAGGCCACAAAAAATTTCTGTACTTCGATCTAAAATCTCACATTAAGACAAGCTTTTCAGTGTCACAAGTTAGCCATTGCTACTTCAGAGTAAATTGGCAGTTATAAACAGGAATGTGTACTGAATCCTATGAAAAAATATTAGATATTCCCTGATACTACACGCGCCAACGGCGCCATGGCCAGACTTTCACAAATTCACTCGGCTGACTAGCTATTTGGTCGCCTTTTTAGCAGACGCTAAAAGATTAATCAAATGTATAGCTAAAGGGTATCCCTGCACCATCTGATTTTCGGGCCAGCGGCATTGAGTTCTGAAACAGCAATTCCCAGACTTGTATGGAATATCTGGAGTTAGAATTTTACAAAGGCTTCTCGAAAATCGATCTAGCTACAGTGATAAGTTAACGTAATTTGGCTCACGATTTTCTTGTTACGAAAAACTAGACCTGATATGCCCTTAATTTTCCGCTCTTCAAGCTATAACGCAGTCCATTATTTACTCATACGTAGAGTTCTATTACGGGATACTTGAAGTCTAATCCAGATCACTTGATAAAATTACCGTACAGGAGCACTAACTGTTCTAAAACTTCGTAATTTTTTCAAATTTCGTGCTTTCAGCCGTGGAAGGCTCTATTTCCCTGTTACAGGAAATAGAGCATGAGTAAGTGGAGGCTGAATTGACAACTTTGTTTTTCGTGATTAAATCACTGCACGCGAATTCCACTATAGTTCCTGCAATGCCTTGACAACTTAAACTTCCATTCTGGCGGAAGTGGAAGCGCACCCTCTTGTGTCGAAGGGATTTTTGAAATCCTGTCCCTAGACCCTTGTGGCATACAAAGCACTACACGATCACGGTACTTCAATGCTACAACTTTTTAAAGTGTTCTTCCCGTTCTTTTCGCATATGGAGAGCGGAAAGGATTGTCTCAACTCTCATAGACTGGCGCGCTGTATAACGTAAGTAGGAATATCTGTAGTCTTTAGTTTCCCAACTACGCAGGCCTACACGTTCTGTTATAGTGACAAAGCAAACTGACACACTTTAATTTGGTAAGCAGTTAGGTCATTCCATGCAAAGTCGTTCAGAGGTTTCCGCATGATAGTCACGGATTTTGATACTTCGCATGAACAACCGCACATGTTACTAATGAAAATTAGTAAAGTTTCACAATTATTAATTCAATAATTCCGTAGATAGTCATGTTTAACCTCATAGCAGCGCTATAAACAGTGCACGCTTGAGTTTTCGGCAACTTGGAGACATCTCTAGCGATATGTTCTTGATAGAAACCAAACTGGGCCATCGTGTACCACTTTTTGCGCTCTTAGGCGAAATAAGATTTCGTGAGCGATTTGCGTACGGATGATCTGAGGCAAAGCCGGCAGAAAAAATATGCTCCAAAAATGTAAAAATGTGAAGTTTAGCTTTCATGTTTTTGGAAGGAATTGTGGGATACATCTGAAACTTGGCACATAGTAACTTACCAACGCGGGGTCTTACACCTGCTTTCCAGTAGCTCACAAATTCAGGCCGAAGTTGATTTGACTAAAGAAGTCAGAGATGGCTTTTTCACCCATTTTTACAAAATTCAGCAAACTGTTTTATTTGGAAGACCATGTCTTAAATAAACTTAAACTTTGGTATTGCAATGCAAGCATATAAGGCCCTAAAAGTGTCCTGAAAATGGGGCACGTATCCCGCTGGTACTCACTCCAAAAACTCGAAGGATGTCTTTTTGTCACTACTCATGCTAGCATATTTCAGTCTTTCTGCCATGACAAACTGTGTATTGCCAAGGCAGAAGAGGTCATGGTAATAAAAATATTGCGTAAGAGCTGCGGCATCATATACCCTACCGGTCTTACACTTGTCACATTTTGTAACTTTTGATCTGGTTCGCAGCAGTCTTCCCGACGCTTTTTTTGAACATTCACGTTACAAAGAATTATTAGTGCGCCTTTTTGTCTAATGGGATTGAATGCTTCTTAAAATCTGGTTTAAGGTATAGTGTACTGTGTGTTAGCATGATAGTGTATAAATGTGTTGGTACGGTCCATGGTGGCTTAACCACCGCTGGTCCCTTTTTAAATGAGAAATCCACAGCATCCTCATCACCACAGGGGCCATGCCAAATAGCTGTGAAACAGTAGCTACTGTTTCCTTACCACAGGTTCCCAAACCTGACAACTTTCATTATACAGGATTCTAAGCTGATGATAAATTTTTGTAGGTATGAGGTTAGTTACAAAACGTTTCTTTTAGGATCTTGAATTTACTTCAAGCTACTTGAATTTTCTACACGTTTCATTAAAATTTGCTGTAAAATGTCACGAGGAAAGCTATATTCCCAGCCAGATGTCACAGGTGGAATGGTTTTGTAAGAAATTTTGGTAAGACAGAGCCCGAAAAATGTTTTGGCCGTGATAAACTCAAATTATTAAAGCCACAAAATGAACGATTTTTATGGAATTCTTTATCCCATTTCATTTTTCATAAAAATTATGTAGAGCTGAATGCTGTCTTCTTATACTTACAGCTTTTCTGATTCACTTCGTAGTCATCAGGACTTTAGACATTCTTTGACAAATAGTAATAAACAGTTAAACAGAAGACGTTAGAATACCAACGGTATATGGACCAGTTTTCAGTGCACCTCAACTTTGTTTTTTGGGGCCTTAAATGCTCACATTGCAAAACAAAATACCGTTTGTAGGTGGTTTAGAACGTCTTCCTAATGAAAACGGATTGAGTTTGCAGGAGAACTAATAAGTGGGCCATAAAATAGCCAGTTTTGGCCTGTTCAGCGGAATAAATTTTGCCCTCAATTTGTAAGCTTTTCGATAGCAAGACTGAAATTTTTAAATTCTAAGACCTTGTATTGGTAATATTATGTGCAAAGTTTCAAGCATATCCCAAGAATTACTTCCGGAAATATAAAAAGCTAACGTCACATTTTTCGAGCATCAGTTTTTTCGACTGATTCTGCTTCAAATTATTCTTATACACATCACTCAGGAAACATTTCGCTTAAGAGCGCAAAAGTGTTAAGATTACCTACTTTCAAGAAAATATGGCCAGAGATAAGTCTCAAAGTTCCCGAACACTCACGGGTGCACTGTTGCTAGCTCCGCTATGGGGTCAAACAAAGGGCACTATCCCAGGAAGAATTTGGAATTAATGATAGTGAAACGTTACCAATATTAACTGGGAACATGAAAAATGCTCATACAAAATTTAATGCGGGAACTTTCTCTGAAATTGGACCACTTGGCTCGGAATGGGGCCAATAGCGGTACTACACAATCCATTTAACATGAAATGCACACAGTGAAAAAGCTGTAAAATGTAAAAAACTGGCATGTCTCTCCTGAACTCCAGTGTGTTCTTGGCAATTGAACAAAGATAACTGAAATTTATTGTATTCTAATTTACGCACATAGGCTTACTTGTTAAAGATGTGTTTAAATTTTCATAATCGTTTAAAACTTGAGAGCGGTTTTCAATGTGTGGAGTGTCCCCAGCGCAGGATTAAACGGTTAAATGGCCTTGCGCCCTTCTCGTCGCAATCCTTACGACACAGACGTTGCTTTCCCGTGTACTTCGCGTCCATCATAAAGCATCTGCCAGGAGAACTTCTGAAGTTCGGTTATGTTCCCCTCGAATCAAACATGTGAGCGAAACTTCTTGGCGGATCAAAACTGTGTATCGGACGAGGACACGAGCGCGATACCTTGCTGGTCTGGCAAACAGTATTACTTTACCAGGATGTATCCGGTGAAGAACGAAAGGTTATTTGGGTAAAACCTATAAACACTCGTCCTGCCGTTGTATATCCTAAATATTCCCAGTAATCGGTGTTTATCGGTCCCACACTCTTAAGCAATATTAAAAGCCGAAAAACTAGTGTTGCCACCTTTAGGGCTAAATTTTACCAGCATCCTACCAGTGAACCAGTTTACCGCCTCCTTTATTAGCGATACAGCCTATTTGAACATGCCATTTGATGTCCAGGTATTTATGCGCTTTGACAAATTCTTCTCTTGCAGGGATCCAGTTTCAGAATGTTTAATTTAAAAAAAATTACTGTAGTGATTATTCAGTATTAGACTATTACAATCTAGTTTGTCAAAGAAATTTAAAAAATCTTAATATTTCCTTGTCAAATTTAGATTATTCAAAATGAAAGCGGAAAGAAATCTCGAGCTCGAAAAGTAAATTAGTTTACTCTACAGAGTAGACTGTGGAGGAAAGTACTTTCTAAACTTGATAATTTCACGATGGGGCAGTTCAGATGTAAGATTGTCAGTAAATATCAGTATTACTCAAATTTCTCGGATTCACGCTCTGAGGCGGGACGTGTGTGGGAAGATTTCCAAAAGTAAGCTCCGATCGGGCGCGAAATGGAAACAGTGAAAAGTTTTATTTGCAACAGTTAGCTACACCTTCGAGCTACTTTATGTAGTCGCCGTTCAGATTTAGACATTAGTCGTAGCTTTCAGTACTGTCATGGAAGGCAGTCGCCTGAGCTTTCCGCAAATTATCTACGCTGGTCTGCATATTTTGTGCCAGAAAGTTGTCTTCGTAGCTAGCGGTTCATGCCAGCAGAGAGATGAAAATCGGAACCACGTCCGGTCTCTATGGTGGGTGACACGCTTCCCACAGGAAAACGCTGCGGAAGTGTCTTCATTGTCCCTGCAGTATGCGGCCGAGGCTTCTCATGAAGAAAGAAGTGCCCTCATGTGGGGGCTGCATGTAATAAGACTAAGTATCTCACCAGACAGATAAGAGGCGGGAGAGACTATTTTCGGGGAGTCTTCTAGTACTCAGGTGTACGCTCAGAAATGTTTTTCAAAATACAAAGTGAGGTGGTCGGCGGGCATAACACAAACTACAAAAACACCTGTGCAGAGTTTCATCAATTTTCACTAGTTTTCATTTCGCGACCGATGGCAACTTATTTTCCGGGCAGCCCTAATAATGTCTAAGAATTCAGCCCAGAACGCATTCTTTGGGAATTTAAATAGTAAACGTCTACGTAATGTAAAACGCCTTTTAGCATCTGCTACATTTTGATCTGAAGTCTAGGGTGGACTAGGCTATTCAGAGACGAATCTTGCCCCTGTGCTTAGCATCTTCTTGCTCTAATCTGGAAACACCGTCAGCAGTATTCAAGAATCGATCGAAAAAGTCTCACAACTCACTTCTTTCCAGGATGACTTGCATTTCCTTGAGTATTTCAGAGGATCTCAGCCTTGCGTCCACTTAAACTAAACTTTGTGATCAGTCTGCTCAGGATGGTTACTCGGACATTCTATGGTACTTTTCAGTGATACGCCGCCAGTAATGTAATCTTACTGTAATGTAATCTTACTGTAATGTAATCTTACTGTAATGTAATCTTACTGTAATGTAATCTTACTGTAATGTAATCTTACTGTAATGTAATCTTACTGTAATGTAATCTTACTGTAATGTAATCTTACTGTAATGTAATCTTACTGTAATGTAATCTTACTGTAATGTAATCTTACTGTAATGTAATCTTACTGTAATGTAATCTTACTGTAATGTAATCTTACTGTAATGTAATCTTACTGTAATGTAATCTTACTGTAATGTAATCTTACTGTAATGTAATCTTACTGTAATGTAATCTTACTGTAATGTAATCTTACTGTAATGTAATCTTACTGTAATGTAATCTTACTGTAATGTAATCTTACTGTAATGTAATCTTACTGTAATGTAATCTTACTGTAATGTAATCTTACTGTAATGTAATCTTACTGTAATGTAATCTTACTGTAATGTAATCTTACTGTAATGTAATCTTACTGTAATGTAATCTTACTGTAATGTAATCTTACTGTAATGTAATCTTACTGTAATGTAATCTTACTGTAATGTAATCTTACTGTAATGTAATCTTACTGTAATGTAATCTTACTGTAATGTAATCTTACTGTAATGTAATCTTACTGTAATGTAATCTTACTGTAATGTAATCTTACTGTAATGTAATCTTACTGTAATGTAATCTTACTGTAATGTAATCTTACTGTAATGTAATCTTACTGTAATGTAATCTTACTGTAATGTAATCTTACTGTAATGTAATCTTACTGTAATGTAATCTTACTGTAATGTAATCTTACTGTAATGTAATCTTACTGTAATGTAATCTTACTGTAATGTAATCTTACTGTAATGTAATCTTACTGTAATGTAATCTTACTGTAATGTAATCTTACTGTAATGTAATCTTACTGTAATGTAATCTTACTGTAATGTAATCTTACTGTAATGTAATCTTACTGTAATGTAATCTTACTGTAATGTAATCTTACTGTAATGTAATCTTACTGTAATGTAATCTTACTGTAATGTAATCTTACTGTAATGTAATCTTACTGTAATGTAATCTTACTGTAATGTAATCTTACTGTAATGTAATCTTACTGTAATGTAATCTTACTGTAATGTAATCTTACTGTAATGTAATCTTACTGTAATGTAATCTTACTGTAATGTAATCTTACTGTAATGTAATCTTACTGTAATGTAATCTTACTGTAATGTAATCTTACTGTAATGTAATCTTAATGTAATGTAATGTAATCTTAATGTAATGTAATGTAATCTTAATGTAATGTAATGTAATCTTAATGTAATGTAATGTAATCTTAATGTAATGTAATGTAATCTTAATGTAATGTAATGTAATCTTAATGTAATGTAATGTAATGTAATCTTAATGTAATGTAATGTAATGTAATCTTAATGTAATGTAATGTAATGTAATCTTAATGTAATGTAATGTAATGTAATCTTAATGTAATGTAATGTAATGTAATGTAATGTAATCTTAATGTAATGTAATGTAATGTAATGTAATGTAATCTTAATGTAATGTAATGTAATGTAATGTAATGTAATCTTAATGTAATGTAATGTAATGTAATCTTAATGTAATGTAATGTAATGTAATGTAATCTTAATGTAATGTAATGTAATGTAATGTAATCTTAATGTAATGTAATGTAATGTAATGTAATCTTAATGTAATCTTAATGTAATGTAATGTAATCTTAATGTAATCTTAATGTAATGTAATGTAATGTAATCTTAATGTAATCTTAATGTAATGTAATGTAATGTAATCTTAATGTAATGTAATGTAATGTAATCTTAATGTAATCTTAATGTAATGTAATGTAATGTAATCTTAATGTAATCTTAATGTAATGTAATGTAATGTAATCTTAATGTAATCTTAATGTAATGTAATGTAATGTAATCTTAATGTAATCTTAATGTAATGTAATGTAATGTAATCTTAATGTAATCTTAATGTAATGTAATGTAATGTAATCTTAATGTAATCTTAATGTAATGTAATGTAATGTAATCTTAATGTAATCTTAATGTAATGTAATGTAATGTAATCTTAATGTAATCTTAATGTAATGTAATGTAATGTAATCTTAATGTAATCTTAATGTAATGTAATGTAATGTAATCTTAATGTAATCTTAATGTAATGTAATGTAATGTAATCTTAATGTAATGTAATGTAATGTAATCTTAATGTAATCTTAATGTAATGTAATGTAATGTAATCTTAATGTAATCTTAATGTAATGTAATGTAATGTAATCTTAATGTAATCTTAATGTAATGTAATGTAATGTAATCTTAATGTAATCTTAATGTAATGTAATGTAATGTAATCTTAATGTAATCTTAATGTAATGTAATGTAATGTAATCTTAATGTAATCTTAATGTAATGTAATGTAATGTAATCTTAATGTAATCTTAATGTAATGTAATGTAATGTAATCTTAATGTAATCTTAATGTAATGTAATGTAATGTAATGTAATCTTAATGTAATGTAATGTAATGTAATGTAATCTTAATGTAATGTAATGTAATGTAATGTAATCTTAATGTAATGTAATGTAATGTAATGTAATGTAATCGTAATGTAATGTAATCTTAATGTAATGTAATGTAATCGTAATGTAATGTAATCTTAATGTAATGTAATGTAATCGTAATGTAATGTAATCTTAATGTAATGTAATGTAATCGTAATGTAATGTAATCTTAATGTAATGTAATGTAATCTTAATGTAATGTAATGTAATGTAATCTTAATGTAATGTAATGTAATCTTAATGTAATGTAATGTAATGTAATCTTAATGTAATGTAATGTAATGTAATCTTAATGTAATGTAATGTAATGTAATGTAATCTTAATGTAATGTAATGTAATGTAATGTAATGTAATCTTAATGTAATGTAATGTAATGTAATGTAATGTAATGTAATGTAATGTAATCTTAATGTAATGTAATGTAATGTAATGTAATCTTAATGTAATGTAATGTAATGTAATGTAATCTTAATGTAATGTAATGTAATGTAATGTAATCTTAATGTAATGTAATGTAATGTAATGTAATCTTAATGTAATGTAATGTAATGTAATGTAATCTTAATGTAATCTTAATGTAATGTAATGTAATCTTAATGTAATCTTAATGTAATGTAATGTAATCTTAATGTAATCTTAATGTAATGTAATGTAATGTAATCTTAATGTAATCTTAATGTAATGTAATGTAATGTAATCTTAATGTAATCTTAATGTAATGTAATCTTAATGTAATCTTAATGTAATGTAATGTAATGTAATCTTAATGTAATCTTAATGTAATGTAATGTAATGTAATCTTAATGTAATCTTAATGTAATGTAATGTAATGTAATCTTAATGTAATCTTAATGTAATGTAATGTAATGTAATCTTAATGTAATCTTAATGTAATGTAATGTAATGTAATCTTAATGTAATCTTAATGTAATGTAATGTAATGTAATCTTAATGTAATCTTAATGTAATGTAATGTAATGTAATCTTAATGTAATCTTAATGTAATGTAATGTAATGTAATCTTAATGTAATCTTAATGTAATGTAATGTAATGTAATCTTAATGTAATCTTAATGTAATGTAATGTAATGTAATCTTAATGTAATCTTAATGTAATGTAATGTAATCTTAATGTAATGTAATGTAATGTAATGTAATGTAATGTAATCTTAATGTAATGTAATGTAATGTAATCTTAATGTAATCTTAATGTAATGTAATGTAATGTAATGTAATCTTAATGTAATGTAATGTAATGTAATGTAATCTTAATGTAATCTTAATGTAATGTAATGTAATCTTAATGTAATGTAATGTAATGTAATGTAATGTAATCTTAATGTAATGTAATGTAATGTAATGTAATCTTAATGTAATGTAATGTAATGTAATGTAATGTAATGTAATCTTAATGTAATGTAATGTAATGTAATGTAATCTTAATGTAATGTAATGTAATGTAATGTAATGTAATCTTAATGTAATGTAATGTAATGTAGTCACTGTGCGCAGTACGTTCCATTTACTTATATACAGGGTCAGCTGCCAGTCCCTGCTCTAACTCTGATCCAATGAAAGTCCTCACTACGGTAGCCAGTCTTCAGACGTGGCTACTTTTTCAGCAACTGAGTCATCTGATCAATACCATGGCTCTTCCGATGTCTCTTGACTAACACGGCCCGTTTTATTTTCTACAGGGCATTCTACTGGGACGTCCGAAGCCTCAGGGCCTGCAGCTACGAGGCCACCAGTCACGGGGCTGGTGAGGAGGGCCCTGGAGAGCGGGCTCTACCTCTGCGTGGGCGGCGCAGTCTGCGCGCTGTCCGCCGTCCCTGTGGTGGGTCGGTTCGCAGAGGCGCTACGGGAGCGCGCGGGACCGCAGCAGCCAGAGGCGGGGAGCCGCCAGATGTCTCCACGAGCGTCGCCCGCGCCCAGTTCTCGCACGTCCTTGCGGTCACAGACTGTCGACGGAAGAGAATGAAATGGCAGCCTGAGCTCTTTTATTGCCGTTAGTTATTTAATGAACTCGAGCCAACATATACTGTTCGATAAGTTATTCATTGTCATGAATAACTTCCCAGTAAAGTTCAACAAGACAGTTGGAAAATGTCTTTTTTAGAAACGTTCATTATTCGCGAATGAATGTGTGCTTTTCATTGAGGTCGGAGTGGAAAGTAGAAACTAGAGCTGGTCAGTGTCATGAGATAATTGGCCAGCGGTCAGAAATTTTTGCTAGATGGCAACGCACACGCCAGAGGTGATAGTGGTCTCTGTACTATCTGTGTGAACTCTCGTCTCCAAGCTTAGAATTATAGGCTGAGAAGATGGTTGTCACAACCGTTCGCCATGTTGTAGTCATGTTGGTATATGTAGTACAGTGCTTATTTCTGGGCTCAGATTGTCATGTAACCAAACAGCGTGTGAATCAGATCAGTAAGACACTTAAAATCAGATTCAAACGTAACCATAAAAGCTTTCTTCAAATGATCTACAAATTCTGAAATCTTAAGATTTTGTGCCTGCAAATTGTACCTGTAAACAGACTAATTTATTGAATTAAAATTGTGGAAACTTCATTTGCATTCAAATACATTTGTAATGGAAAAGTATGAGAAACATTCCCAAAAGCCAATGTCGCGCCATGCATGTCTTTCAAATGTCACTATACACTAAGCACTACGTACAGCTCATTTCCTGAAAACTCTGAATGGTCTGAGGGAGAGGACATTTTTGTACTTACCCGAGGAGCAACCTAAATTTGACAGGCAGTGCATCATTTCTGATACCATGTCCGCATTCGCTAAACTCTTTACCGCTTGAGAGGCACATGACATTGTAAATGTTAACTTTCAGCTAGAGTACTTCCGCAGTTCATTCGTAAATTTGTGGCTGAGTGAAGACTTAGACAAGAAGCACCTGCGTTGTTTCGATACTTTATTCCACATACTTTGTTTTAGATGTCCAATTTGATTTCTACTGCATGACAATAATACCGATGATTGAAATTTCATAGTTATCCTGTCAATGTCGGGGTCATAGTTTCGAAATAACTCAACCGTTGTTACATTAGTTTCCTTAACCCTTCGCGGACGGCAACTGTATCGGTACGGCGGCGGCCATACTATCACGCCAGCTTACGACCATACGGATAGGTTTTCGCTTTTGTCGTGTCTGCCGCTGTATCGGTACTATTCCTCATTCTTGACTGAATGGGGCTGAAATCCGTTGCGGACAATTGGATCAAGGTGCGTTCCAGGAGGCTTTAAATACAGTCGATCCATGGGGTTCTAGTAGATACAACTTGTCTACCTGTTCGAGCGCCATGTTAGATTTCAGTGGCGATGAAATTAAAGAAGTGTTAAACGAAGATACAGCTGCGGAACCTGTTATCGATTTCGAAGACCACGAATATTGCAAGGTTTTACCAAGAGAAATTGAAGTCATCGGCTGACGAAATTAACGAACTGGGTCCTTCACAGGAGAGAAAGAGGAAAAAGTCAAACGGTACAGATGGCTGACGTACGGCATGTTCCCGACCCAGAATTATCCTTTCTGTAATAACCGTAGTGAATCACTTAGATATTGTCAGAGAGCACGTGAAAAGGTACTCTCATAGTTTGATTGGAAGGAGAGGGCCTGTCCAGTGGCCAACGAGGTAGCCGGATCTCATCTGACCTTTCCTTCGTGTTTACGTCCGTACTATTGTGTGGAAAACCCCGTAGAAACGGGACAAGATCTGTCTGACAGGGTCGAAGTTGCCTACCTCCTGGAATAGGGCAGGACTGCATGCGCAGTTGCCACGCATGCCTCGAGAATGGCGGTCGCCGCTTTGACAAATTGCTATGAGCCACGTTATGTGCTCTACACTGTCCGCAACATACGCGCATTTCCGGCCGCTGGTCCCCTTTCAATATACTCGGTTGTGGACCCACTACCACTTCTTAAAATGACGCAAAAGGCTTGAGAGCCTAGATTATGGCAGTAATCAAATGTTTTCGATATACTGCTGATAGCAATTCACACCTAAGGTGATGGTTATTACTAGATGTTGTGGACCAGAGATATTCTGCATATAGTGTAGTGCTCGTGCACTACCAAATTCGTTGTTCGGTTACACATCCAATAACTCAAACATGTTGCCTTACATTACCTGATGTATCGTCTCACATTCATAACTAGACAAACTGAAACTCGTAATGGTTATAGCCCTGATTTGTTGAACATTTTTGCACGAGACAAACTTGCATGAGGTCCTCAGCTCGTGGTCTAGTGGCTGGCGTTGCTGCCTCTGGATCAGTGGTCCCTGATTAGATTCCCGGGCGGGTTGGGGATTTTCCCTGGCCAGGGAGTGGGTGTTTGTGTTATTTCATATCATTCGTGACGGCTAAATTGGACTGCGTAAAAAAAAATTGGTGTAAAACAAAATTGGGCCTTTGTACGGGCGCTCATGACCGCGCAGTTGAGTGCCCCACAAAACCAAACAACTTACATAAACTTTCTCTGCAGTAATTACGGTAACTATTGCACTATCCTTTATGCAGGATCAGGAGGGAACAAGTCATCCAAAACAAGACTCTTGTTAAGAGTACAGTAATGTTAAGACGGCCTATGTGGAACTAAGGCACGAATGATACCTGTAGTTCTGTAAACGTTTGGCATGTGTGTCGAGATCTGGATGTGTGGCTGGTTGTACAGAATACTGTTTGTTATAGCAGACAAATGAAATCCGTTAAAATGAATTGTCCTGTTACTGAGGTTAACTAAGACGTGACCCATACTACATTAACGCAAAATAGCGATTTTGTTAATGTAGCATGGCTCACATTGTAGTAAAAATAAGGGACAGAAGAGACTTCATTTTTACAGGTTTCATTTGTGTGTGCTGTAACCAACTATATTCTGTACAACCAACCACACAGCCAGATATCAACACGCATGATACTCTATATTCAATCCTGCATGTCACTTTTATAGAACTGTAGGTATCATTTGTGGTGTAGTTCCATAAACAAGTCAGATGAATTCGCAATTGCGAATGACCATCAGCTGTAGAATGGAATGAAAAATTGTGCCGGACCGGGACTCGAATTCATCTTACGTGTTTCGTAACAGCTGTGGTCGCCGCAGTGCATTTTTATCAAAATAACACATGTACTGCAATATAGTCTTTGTCTTAGAATTATTGTACTCTTCCTCCTGATGAAATGCTCTACCTTCACTAAAACTGTTCTCGTACATTAAACATGGATCTACAGTAATCTGAACAAGACTCCCAGACCATTTGTCTTCACACGTGGATTGCCACGATAACGCTGGTGGCCACAGGGGAGCCCCCACACCTGACAGTGACACATCCGCTGTGGACGTGGCAGTGTTGACCGTGTATTCGGAACAAGGGCGTGTCTAGAGAAGTTATACGTATTTTTCATTAATTATCTCAAGACTGTCGGAATATGAAGCACGCTTGGTGATTTAATGCTTCCCAGGCACCGTCTGCGGGCAAAAGGGTCAGACTTTTACGGGCTGGGTTAGTAAGCTGAGTTGTAAACGCAGATGTTACATTTTATTCATTTAATAGCATATGTGCAATATGGTCTACCTGTAACTCCCAAAACGAGGCAAATACCATCTTTATTTGGTGCGACTACAAAGTATATGTACTAAGTACAATATTTGTGTACACTGATGGCAGTGTAGGTGAACCTGAATTTCTTGGATGTCCCAGAAGAAAGTTGAATGTTTCATCCCAGTGTGTCTAAACTGTGGCCAAAAGCAATGGGAAATCAGCAGTAGGCTGTTGAAGCCTATGTGGTGGATTTTTCTCAGTGCCGTCCTTTAAGAAAGATTGGTGCCGTACAAATAGGCGGTGACCTTGGCTTACACTAAAGTCGATTGGTCCCATATGGCTTTGTGGAGGCGATATGACGTCATCTTTGTCTTGTGCGGCTATTTACAATTATAGGAACGTTCTCTGCGGTATTCCGGTTACACCTTGAACACGAACGTTGGAAACGAAGTCTAGTGTAGTCCTACGTGCTGTGACTCTAGCGTCGTGCGCCCATCACCGGAAGGTCAGTTAACTCGTGGCGGGCTCACTTCACACACGCCTATTTATAACGGATTAATTGCAACCGTGTCTACGCACGCGCTATACGCCCAGGGTAGCCCCGACATTGGGACGCCATACACAGCACATTTACAAATGAATAACCACTCTCGTGACTGCGTCATTAGGTGTACAATGGGCATGATTCGCCTTTTACAAAGTTGACCCACAGTAATGTTTCACGGCCAGGCCAGTGCGTCAGGCGTTAAGGCGCAGTGGCCGACAACAGCCTCGAGGCAGTTAACGTGTTAAACCGTATAATTAAAATCGGCATTAACTAGTACCTCTAATTTGTAGACTACTAGTGCCGTTGTGACAGACAGCATGTTACTTTTCTGAGGTTAAACGGAAAAACATCGTCGCAATTGTAGTGTATCGATTCCTGATTGAATTCTCTCGTGTTGAAAAATGAAGAGAGACCTGTTTTACTTCAAACTTTCTAAAGGCAAGATCGCATAAACATTTCCTTTGAACAACCGGTTCCGACAGACTTTGCTGTCATTTCAAGGTCTTCAAAATGCATTGCAAATCTTGTTCATTATGAGTTGTAATCTCGTGCCAAATTGATTGTGGCTAAAACGTAGTACATTATACCAAGGTTTGTCAGAAATCATTTACAATCAAAAAGCACCTTGTGCAGCGTTCACAGATATTACGTCTTAATATAAAAACATGCACTGTAACGAATCTGTTTACGTTAGCTTGGAATGTTCCATTTTTGGCGGCAAAGTCTGTCGAGACCCGCTTGTTGAAAATGTTTGTCGGTTCTCTTTGTAGTATTATGTAATTACATCTAAACTTAATGTGAAGATAGTTGCATGCGAAAAGTTTGGATCTGGAGATTGTTGGAACGTACGCTGCAAATTACAGTTGCGATATTAATAAACATGAAGTACATAAAATTCAGACATTGCGCCAAAATAAAATTTTAGACACTAGGGGGTTAGTAATTTTCGCCCTTTTCTTCCGTGGTTTTTCAGATCAAATTCTCGTGCTAACATAAACTCAATGTATCTGGGCAGTTAACAAGTGTGTTCTGGTACGAAGGCATCTTGACGTTTAAATTCGTCTGAGGGTGAATTACTGTAAGAATATCAATAGAAACCTGAAATTTCAAAATCTTAATTACAAATAATGGACAAGGAAAAAGTATGTTCTAATGCTGTCCTGAACAGAAATCTTTCTTTGCGACTTAGTGATAAATATTTGAATTTCAGTATTTAAAAAACTTGACAACCATCAGGTTGTCGATCATGACCTCGCGCCGGCCGCGGTGGCCGTGCGTTTCTGGCGCTGCAGTCCGGAACCGCGGGACTGCTACGGTCGCAGGTTCCAATCCTGCCTCGGGCATGGGTGTGTGTGATGTCCTTAGGTTAGTTAGGTTTAAGTAGTTCTAAGTTCTAGGGGACTTATGACCTAAGATGTTGAGTCCCATAGTGCTCAGAGCCATTTGAACCATTTGATCATGACCTCATGTGGCCTTACACAAAGTCAGTTAGATACCCTTTTCGCCTAATCACGAATGAAAATGATCAGTGTACTGAGCAGTAAGGTAGTAGAATCAAATATATTAGAAAGCAAAAAATCAATCTACTAAATCCCAGAAATTATCAGTGGATTTCTAGCAGTGTTTTTCCATATTTATTTTAAATGTCAAGTTTCTGAAGACATCCCCTTCGCCTTGGTATGAAACTTTTGTCAACCGACAGCACTTAGTTATTAACGTTTTAAGATCGCCTGGCAGGACCGTCAAGTTCATGACGATCTATTTCACAAAACACACAAACCAGGCACAGCAATATGTGGTGAGGTTGTCTAAGCGTCACGGTAAGTTTACAGAATATAAAAGTGATTGCCGAAGAACAAATGTTACTTTAAACATGACTTCTTGATAACGAATGAAAAAGTTCGGTGTCAATTAACGACGCGTTTCAGAGGTTTAAACCATCGTTGTCCACAGATACATATACGTGTAACGACTCTGTGGATAACGCGCGGTACTGTTTGGTATCGACAATCAGTACATGGCTAAGATTTGGTTTGTGGGGCGTTCAACTGCGCGGTTATCAGCGCCCGCACAAATTCCTAATCTTCACACAGTCTCGCCACTTTCACGAATAATGATGAAATGGTAACACAAACAGCCAGTCCCCGGTCAGAGAAAACCAACCTGGCCGGGAATCGAACCTGGGCCTCGTGATCCACAGGCAGCAACGCTAGCCACTAGACAACGAGCTGCGGACACATGGCTGATAGCCTGCTGAATGGTGCTCGTGTAGTGTTCCATACTGAACCCACCATTTTGCAATTACTACATTGTGTCAAACACCCGATAAAATTTTTCTGGCTATGACTTAACAGATGAAAATAACGTAGAAACACGTGTAAAAATAAAATGGCTACTTAGTTATAAGCGAGATTGCAGTTATTCATGTCTAAGTTAGCTGAACAAGTAAAGGGCGAAGAAAGGCGTAAAGAACGGGTCGGAAGAAACAACGTGTGAGAAAGTGAATAATAGTTTCACTGCTACTTCAAAAGTTTCATGCCCTAACTTATCTTGAAGCGATAACTTGAATTCACTCTTGTCAAACTAACCTACGTTCTTGAGTAGACATCTGAAACTTCGTCTTTTGATATCTAGGAAACGACATTCAAGAGAGATTTCGTCACTGATGAGTTCTGAAGTACCCATTTTAATTTTTCAGTTTCCTTCTCTTATCTCTTATATACCCTCCAAATCACTAGGCCAGTGTTGGGAATAGTTGCCTACCCAACCCACTAACAGGATGGTAGAGGATGCCGGACAAGTTCTAAAAATATCGATATGTATACGAAAGGTTTTTATAGACATAGAAAAGGCATATGACTCAGTTGACAGGGAAAGACTCTGGGAAGAACTGATGAAGATAGATATAGAAGATGGATACATTGTTATAAAGACAATGTACAGAGGCCACAATTGTAGAATTAGAGCACCATTGGGGAACTCTGAATACTTCGAAATAAGACAAGGACTTAAGCAAGGAAGTATTCTATCTCCTGCGCTTTTTAATGTTGTGATGGAGGGAATGAATAGGGCAGTTTGATATAGTAAAAGAAAAAGACAAGATGATTTTTGCAGATATGGTAATATGGGGTGATAAAGAGGTAGATGTACAGTTACAGCTTGATGCATGGAAGGAAATAATGAAAAGGTATGGATTAAAAATAAATAAAGATGAGAGTGAAGTAATGGTATTTGGAAGAGAGAAAGGAATCAACGGAAATATTACCCTGAATGGAGAACCCCTCAAAGTGGTAGAAATTTTCACTTATTTAGGGAGTGAAATATCTAGGGATGGAAGAATAACTAACAAAATTAATAGGTTACAGAAGGGAGGCAATTTCTACCAAACAATAAAACATCTGATTTGGAATAATGAAGTTTCAGAAAGAGCAAAACTCCTTATGTACAAGAAATATTACATCCCTATTGTCACCTATGGTGGAGAAACATGGACAATGACATAAAGGGACTGGAGCAGACTGCAAGCAGGGGAAATGAAATTTCTCAGAGCAGTTAAGGGAAAAACAAGAATGGACAGAGTAAGGAATGTAGAGATTAGAAAGGACCTCAAACAAGAAAGTATGAGAAGAAATTGAAAGAAAGAGATTAAGATGGTATGGGCATGTTGAGAGGATGCATGGGCAGATTCCCCCAAATTATGGAAGAACTAAAGATGGATGGGAAAAGACATCGAGGGCGTCCAAGAACACGGTGGAAAATGTGGGTGAGGTGTGACCTGGCAGCAAGTGGAGGAAGAAAAGTGGTGGGAGGATCGAGTCAAATGGAGAGGACTTGTCAGCATCCAGACCCGGCAGTAGCTGGAGTGGGATTCGGATATAGATAGATAGATAGATACGAAAGGCTTACCTAAACAAAACTATCGATATTGGCCCCCGTGTGCAACACTTGTGATTTTTTTTTTTTTAACCATGAAATGCTGTACTTATCAAACAATTTAGGCAAGAGTCCATTTTCCATTAACCACCCGTGTAGTCATGTGGTTTTGCGCCAATCCTTTGTTACTTTCACAGTGCGTATATCTTTTCTTGATTATGTTAAAGGAGAGTGCACATTCTGCCTTATGCTTGGGAGCAGGGAGTGCTAATTTGCTTTATTCTCATACAGGACTGTCACCAAATTTGTTCGTTTTGCATGGTAAAAATGACACGAAAGTAAAAAAACCTCATGAATATGCAGTGCACATTTTTTGTTCAAATCTAGTGCTAATGAATAACAAGTTAAGCTCATTGTAATACATTTACTGTTAGATTGCAAAGATTGGTTCAAATGGCTCTGAGCACTATGGGACTTAATTTCTGAGATCATCAGTCTCCTAGAACTTAGAACTACTTAAACATAACCAACCTAAGGACATCACACATACCCATGCCCGAGGCAGGATTCGAACCTGCGACCGTAGTGGTCGCGCGGTTCCAGACTGTAGCGCCTAGAACCGCTCGGCCACTCTTGCCGGCGCAAAGATTGGTAGTAGCTGGAAAAGGGATGACATCTACCGTTAAGAACTATAGTCCCCACGAGTTAAAAGGAAGACACTAAAGAAACATCACTTTCGATACTCAATATTTTATATCGACAGTTTATAAATCAGTGGTATTCATCGATAAACGGAAAAATATTGTTTTGCCCATCCCTAGGGGCTGGAAATGGCTCAGCTTTGTGGAGGTATTCAAATTAAACGAAAATATACAGGTAAGAGAAAAATAAAATTCCCTGTTGTGGTGGAGGGCTCCATCTTCTGTTGTTACACCATCACATTTTGCAATTATTATCAGAAATGACTGATGAATAGAACAGACTAATTTGCCGAGGACTGAACTGGTCAAGCCTGACAAATGGGAAGTATTCTGACTTTACACTTTTCTTTTGTCTTATTTCAGAAATACATCAGCTTTTTTATCCAATCACAGTAGTAACAAAATGCAATATAAATAATAACGACGCAAAATTAATTGTATCACGATAGTAAACTAAAAGTAATTTTTATATTTATCTCCAACTGTGGTTTTTCCCTTTACCAATTCCATGCGTCCTACGATGGTCACCTTGTAACAACATTTGAGCACTCGGGAAAACATTAAGGAATCATCAGTGTAGCCAACCAACTCATTTTGTTTCAATTTACTGCAAAAATTTGGCTTCATGTCTCTAGAACTACTTTCTGGTAATCATGACTCTCTCATACTGACACGAAATCACGTCCAGTGAATGAGTATGAGTAAATCTAATGAGCGGTGAGCGGTGGAGACTACAAAACAGGTCCAAAGAATACTGAATACAGGAAAGACCATCTAACTGAACTTTCACTGAGATTTGCTTGTAAAAACTTTACTTGAAAAATCATCCATCGTTAAAGACAGATTATAGTAAAGTCAGTAGAAGCACTTCACAGGCCTTCACGGGCACATTGCAAACAGTTAACACTTTCGCTGCGGCATCGGTGCAGGCGCGCAACTCTCCAGTGCGGCCCGGCAACGTGCGAGTGCTGGCCGGTAACACTCCGAAACGGCAGATACCGCTCGTAGCCGACGCCCCTAAGCTACAGGCTGACGTTAAGACCTTGTAATATCTGTAGGATCATATTCTATACTGACTTAATGATGACACCTTAGATGCATTACTTCAAATAAGCTTCGACTGTATTGTGGTCATGTTTTAAAGTCCGTTCGCTGTGACACCTATAGGGGTCACAGGCGTCATTAAAATGTTTGTGATTTGTTGATATGCAACAAAAAATACAATTCAAACAAGCAACAAATCCACTGCATTCAGGAAAAATTTGGATTCCATCTATCTCTTAATGCCATATTTATTACGTTTGCTTTTTATGTATTGTCTAAATGACGATCTTCCCCTCCAAAGAATCATTGATTCATCTATTGATAAATCTCTTCCCGGGTTATACACTAGAGACATTCTCGTGTTAAAATAATCAAATACAGGTCGTATCTTATATAAACGGTCGCCTGCTTTCGGGTTTCCTGGAAGTGGATTTTTTGCACAATGCAGAGAGCATAATATGATCAACTACCGGTCTCTCCTTATAGTCATCGCTATTCCTCTATTCTCAAACAGTGGTTCTTTCTTCCAGTAGTCTTATATCGCGGATATTTAACGTTACCCATATGTAACGAAATACCCAGGAACACTAGTAATTCGCCTATACTTAGAGGTTTCCATTTACAGATCCTAGATCCCTCTTTTGTATTTTAGCTCAGCAATATGTTGACTGCGTTATCGTTCGTTTCGTAAACTACAAGCTGCAACACTTCGTCTGTTACTAATAATC
Source organism: Schistocerca nitens (assembly GCF_023898315.1). NCBI lineage: Eukaryota > Metazoa > Arthropoda > Insecta > Orthoptera > Acrididae > Schistocerca > Schistocerca nitens. The sequence continues at coordinate 372,251,730 of NC_064614.1, read as the reverse complement.
CGAAGAAATCCATAGGAGAATTGCCAGCAGGATGAATTTGCAAAACTTCTTCCTTCGTAAATGGGTGATACTGCATATTATGTTGTTCTTTATGCCAGGACTCACCTGGATTATCTCCGTGTAGGGCTCTTTCGTCGTCGGTTTCCTCACAATCGTGATCCGTATCGTCAGATTCGGAAACTGTGCTTCCACGCTATCATCACTGCAATTCTTCTGCAGCCCCTAAATGACAATCTCCGTGGTATGCCTCGTTCTCACTACACAGAAAGTCACTTTCGTGTAGTACACTAACTGTTCCTCTGTCAATTTAACACTTTTCCTGCTCCTTTTCACATTGAAAGGTCCAGGTGTCGGTTCATTAGCCACCATTATGAACAATATTGAATATACGTTCGATAACTGATCACACAAAACAAAAGTTTACACCCTTTGATGCTAGCTTAGACACTGCAAATAGACTGCGTAATCCGACAGTGAGCGCGGACGCTTATAAGCGTCAGCCGCATTGGCTCACGGCTTCTCGTGACGCTTATAAGCGTCAGCCGCAGCGAAAGTTTTAAAGAAGGTCAGCATGGTTACGGTAGCGATACACTACACGGTATTTCAAAGTTGCGGTTTGATAGGCACTCTTATTTACAAACTACCAAGAGAAGAAGTATCCAGCGTACAAAGACATGGAAGCTACAACAGAATTAAACTTTTACAGTTCATTCTCAAACACTGGGCTAAATTAACTTCTAGGAGACCACACGGCAATCCACTTTTGTAATTTTTTTAATGTTTATGGTTCGCTAATTCAGAACTCAAACAACTCGTAATGCATTTCCCCGCAACACTAATATGCTGGAGAAAATCATTCTCTAAGTCTTCCGAGCTTCTTTAATTCACTGAAGCTAGAACGATTTTCCGTAGCCCACTTGGCCCTGTGTCAGAATGCTCGCCTGCCGCAAGGGTGGTCCAGGTACGTACGACCCAGATGCATGTTCTTCGAGCATTTCCGTGAACTGTAAACTTCATAAAGACGAAAACATTACAAATTGTTTATTTCAAAGTTTAACCCTAGGACACTAAAGGAGGAATGCGTTATGTTATTGCTAAACCATAGTAAATTTTAATACTTTACATTTTATTGAAGGACGTCATAATTTATGATTTATGCGGTAGTTAATTACAATTATAAGATCAGTGGTATGTCACACTCAACGTAAGTACAAAATGCCCTGTTTTACACCCTATACTTTCGATACCAAACCGGCGGGAACTGCGTATTATACCAACTTCAATCCCAAATTTTACGAGGGTTTAGTAATATAGGGTTAACAATCGTTTGCAAGATATCGGTACGTAATAACTTATTTGTAATGAAAACGAATTTTGTGTGCAATATGTAATTATAATAAGAAATGACAATTGTATGTTAGTCTGGCCCACCCACTTGGCAACCGAGCATTCTGCCACTGAGCAATACGGCATATCAGAAAGCAGTTCTAGCTTTAGCAAGTTATACACGCTAGGAGAACTATGAATTTCTCAAGAATTATTGAAAGTTGCATTGAAATGCTTTTAGTGACATATTTGAGTTCTGAACTTCACGTACCGTAAGTATAAACAAATCGGTCTGTCAGTGACTGCTATCCCATACTATGCTAATTACTATTATTACAGGTATTGGGTGCAGTGTACCTGCTGTTTTGTGTTGTCTTTCAGGCACGCTCGTATAATAGATTACTGAAGTTGAATTGCCACTTTGATTGTGAAACAATATTAGATAGAGAGACATCGACCAAACACAGATTGAAATTTCAACTACAGTATAGGAAGCAAGTTTACGAAACTGTTAAACTGATTCAGTCCGGAATACATTTCTGCATTTCAAAGACAAAGGGACAAAAATAAGAACACTAACCAAGTGAAGTTGGTGGTTGGTTAGTTTAAAAGGTGGGGGGGGGGGGGGGGAGAGGGACAAATCCGAGAGGTCATCGATCCCTTGTTCCCGGTAAAATGGAAACTATCGTATGGTACTGTTGGCCGGGAGGCCCCATTCGGAGAATTCGGCCACCGTATTGCAAGTCCTTTTTAGTTGACGCCACTTCGGCGACTTGCGAATCAATGAGGGTGAAAATGGGCACACAACACCCAGTCCCTGCCGGGAATGGAAAACGGGCCCCTTGCGTAGTAGGCGGTAACGCTACCGCTACGCTATATAACTAAACTGATAGACAAAGACGCACACTACACCGAGAAAGCCTACTTATAAAGTTTCAAAAATAGGCTTTGAATGATACTAGGGATATGCGACAACCCTCTACTCATCGCTCCCGTAGGGATCTTGAGGACAAGCTTAGCTTAGTTGCAGAGAAGAGCCACTTAAAGCTTCCTGCGCGCCATACGTGGATGGGACGGAAGAAAGCCCTAATAACTGGGACAGTGGTAAGTACCCTCTCCCATGCGCTTCAGTAAATTGTAAAGTGAGGATGGAGATGCAGATGCAGATCAACAATCAGTATCTCTTGGCATGAAAAATCTAAGATCCTTATGTCCCACGTGGGATGGTCAGTATTCAGAGATTACAGAAGCTATCATTAGAAGCAAAAAAGCGTTACACGTGGCCTCTAACGTGCATACCTGATACGAGCGCTTATTCAATGGAAGCGTGCATTTGAATAGTGAAGATGAACAATCGTTCCCTGCTCTTAAGCTATGCATTTTGGAGATCATGTTTACCACACTTTTTGCTTCGAATGATCGTTCCTGTTACATCCGTGAATAGTGACCAGTCCTGGGACACTACATTTCATTAATTATTTAGTTATTTGCATTACTGATTTGAAATCAGTCACCTAGTCAACAGTTAATTATTTACATGATTTTCATTGTTAGTCTACAGGTACTTTCAGATTGTATCTGTAACGTCTTCCTTCTCTGCATATTCTACGTGTAATTTAAGAAGCAACCAAGCTAGACATTAAATAATGCAATTTGATCGTGTACTGTTTCTAATCCTAAAATTGGTTTTTCTGGGAAACTTTGGTTACTCAGCAAATCTGCGATTAGGATAATCTAACATACTTGTTCGAACGAGGCAGCTTCTCAAATTCTATTAACACGTGTGTACAAGTTTCCATTCAATTTAAGTTTGTCAAATCAAAATTAGCTCCCATTAAATTCTAGTTACAGACATTCGATCTACTGATACACGATAACTACATTGAGAATGAACTGATTAGTACCTTTGTAAAACTGTTCTAGAGTGGTGAATCCTAAAGCTACACAGGGTCAGCAACAGTAGCAACTGTCCTACGACAGTGTGCATTGACTTTAAATTTCTCTCAAATGAAAGCGACCGTACACGAAAGTCTGACAATGATGGAATTCTAAATTTTGGTAAATTCCAAGTCAAATCACTACGTACTTACGGGTTTCAATTCTTCAAGTTAACCTATTCTCTTTTGTTACATACATCAGCCACCATTTAACAAGAGTCAATTGATGCTGTGCAACAGAAATTTGTAGACAAACCTCCTGTAAACTGTAAGGGCTAACTTAATACCTGAATTCCACTTCCCACAGGTTGAAACGTATTCCGTTCCAGTTTTTTCAAAATAGCTACCTACGCGTACCTGAAGCAGTGGCTAACGTGCACTAGAACTATGCAATCATGCTAAAAAAAAAAAAAAAAAAAAAAAAAAGTCTCCCAATATCTCCGTCATTTCACGTTACACGAGAAGGCCTGTAACAACCATCTAGTATCATAATAATGAAAAATCCGCCTCGATTGCGCAAACACCAGGTAGTTTGTGCACTCGAGGGGGGTTTTTCATAATTATTTCGATATTTACGATTGCTGACGCGCTGCAATGCTGAAAGTTCTTAGTATCAAACATTGTCCATGAAATAGCCATATGTGTATGACGCCTAATTTGCAGTGTCTGCGGCTGTTAGTAATGCCAGGAAAAGCAGATAGAAAAATAGGAACGTACCAGCACACCGCCTGTCAGATGCTAATATGTCGGTGAGGATGCCTTTGAATTTTGTGTGGAACCACAATTCTCACACACGCCCTGAATGCGTTTAAGTAACTATTACACCTGCAAGACGTAAAAGTGAAAATGGCAGCTATAACCATTACAAAACAGGTGGGTATCACATTTATCGCAACATTTTCGAGGAACCTGCTAATCTACGGAGAAAATTAAGAATTTAATGCCTCATCCGGACATTACACAAAACATTATTCGAAAGAAATGTACAAAGTGTAGCAAGCGGCCATGTAGACTACCGTTGGTCAGATACGAGAAGTAAAACTACAGTCATTATGACCTGTCCCTATTACATAAGCACAACGTCGTTTAAGTAACAAACTTCAACGATCATCTAGGTTTGATATACTCTATTTTAAATATAACTCTAGCAACATCCAATAATTTGCTTAAGTAACAACCATTATTATAAATGCTAAGTTATTTCCAAGAAATTGTTACAGAGTGAATAAAAAGGCGAAAGCTACAATTTATAGATAGAGATGTAATTGAAGGAAATTTATTCCGTAGTTCATTTCTTCCAAGAACAACGTATATCCAGCAAAGCGAAAACAAAGTCCCTAATCAAGAAGAATAGGTGCATGAAAGTACATGCATACGAGTTAATCCCTTTCGACTGACTGATTAGTGTAAATGCTTCCCGGTGGAAACCACACCAATGTGGCGCTGGTGTAGCAAGCAGCTGTACCGTAGCGCCGCCGTTTACTCATATTATTAAAGTAGGTACTGTGTTTAGATGAATCCACCTCTATACATCTAGATGCTCAATAAATTTTGCTGGTACTTACTCTGAAAATATATTAGCGGATAAAACTGCTACGCGTAAAGTTAACAGCAGGTGGGTGCGTCAGAGTCGCGCCCTCTACCGTCGAATGCTCAGTGATGTGCGCCTGAATTCTATAAATTCCCGCCTCAGCCAAACCTCAAGGTAGTCTTATAGTGGTGCTTATCATTATTCCTGTGAAGGTAAGTAGGTAGTTCTGTATTAAGAACTACGTAGCACTTACTGCTGGTAATTGTATTGTCTAATGTTTGAGTGTGACCTATGTTCTAGTTAAGTCGTAGCAGACAATATGCCGGAACCAGTTGTTGTCAAACGTGAAGAAAGCAAGTCAACCTCAGCTGATAGCTCTGAGCAGCCAGTAGCTGCTAGTGCACCGGTCCAGCCTCCTGCAACTGTGGAGCCGCTAGAGCATATTTCCAGGACAGCTGAGTTGTTGAAACAATGGCCAGCAGTAGTACTCGCCATCCAGAAAAGCAAAGACGCCTATTGCTCAGTGAAGCATAAGTCTCGTATCATCAGTTGGTCCATTAACTTAACAGAAAAAGCTGTCTGTTCGGTTCTCAAATTTGCAGGAAGTAAAGCGAGCAGCTTGCGCCCGGTTATTCAGTACGCAGACAAGGCTGTTAGCGAAGGTCTAGTAGTAATAGAGAAGAACTTTCCTGCAGTAAGGGAGTCGCCGGAAAAGGTAGTTACTAGTAAACGTAGACCACCAGTAAACGTGGACCACCAAGCTGTAAAGTGAGACCCATATAACAAATACTTATTTTCAGATCTACGATGCCATAATGCAGCAGTTAACGAAGATAGTGCGCCCTGCAATAGATCAAACCGAAGCTATAAGTGAAATTGGTAGGAAGAAACTCGACCGGGTAGCTAAGACGATGACTACGAAATACCACAGTTTCATCAAGAGTGTGGACAGCTGGATGGATAAACTAGAAAAAGAGCTGAATGGTGCAGATTTCCAGGCAGCACCTGGTGAGTAAATGAGTGGATAGTAACACATCACTCTACCTCTATCAGCAGTAAATTAGTAATGGACATAAATACGTAAGTCCATCTTAATTCCTAATTTTTACCCAGACGGTTTTCATTTATGGAAAATGAATCTAAACATTGACTACCAAGAAGGTGGTACATAATATTAAGTATACTAATTTTTTAACTTTTGCGAAAATTAAACCCGGACAACCTTCTGCCTAGGTCACGTCACATAAACCCACTAGAGGTTTACATACCTCACATCCCAGTCTTGAAATAAAATTATTTTAAAAAAAAACTAAAGTTCATATAAACATAAGCTAGCGAGTTAGTTATAGCTAATAAACTTTGCCTGAAATATTAGCAACTCGGCTAATATGAAGCTATCGCGAAACTGAAGGTTAAAGTAAAATAATTTGCGTTTGTTATTAGTTTGGTGAATCTAATAACACATATCCTAGACATGTATCTGCAGTAGTTTTTTCAGACCATCCAGAGAAGCAAAGTAGATTATACATGTACATCTCCACTCTTTACATTAAGAGTGTAATGACCTTTGTCATTGTTGGCAACCGTGAGTAGTTTCAAGTTTCTTGACCTTGAAACCAGTTTACTGTATTCAGTAAAAATACAAAATGTAGTCATATGAACCATAGTAACTATCCTAATTTAGGAAATAGGGATGCCGTTCAAATTTACGACAGAAGAATACAGAGGTGGCCATATATAGCATATGGAAGGTTGATGACTTGACATAACTTCGTTAACTTAAGTTATGCAACTTGCATTCTGAATGCACGAACCATCAATAGAGTATGTAGAACGTTACGGAAGATAGGTTATCTACTGCAAATGTCTGTCACACATTTTGTTATTCACCAGACCAACAAAATAATTGTTGTTGTTGTGGTCTTCAGTCCTGAGACTGGTTTGATGCAGCTCTCCATGTTACTCTATCCTGTGCAAGCTTCTTCATCTCCCAGTACCTACTGCAACCTACATCCTTCTGAATCTGCTTAGTGTATTGATCTCTTGGTCTCCCTCTACGATTTTTACCCTCCACGCTGCCCTCCAATGCTAAATTTGTGATCCCTTGATGCCTTAAAACATGTCCTACCAACCGATCCCTTCTTCTAGTCAAGTTGTGCCACAAACTTCTCTTCTCCCCAATCCTATTCAATACCTCCTCATTAGTTACGTGGTCTACCCACCTTATCTTCAGCATTCTTCTGTAGCACCACATTTCGAAAGCTTCTATTCTCTTCTTGTCCCAACTGGTTATCGTCCATGTTTCACTTCCATACATGGCTACATTCCATACAAATATTTTTAGAAACGACTTCCTGACACTTAAATCAATACCCGATGTTAACAAATTTCTCTTCTTCAGAAACGATTTCCTTGCCATTGCCAGTCTACATTTTATATCCTCTCTACTTCGACCATCATCAGTTATTTTACTCCCTAAATATCAAAACTCCTTTACTACTTTAAAGTGTCTCATTTCCTAATCTAATCCCCTCAGCATCACCCGATTTAATTTGACTACATTCCATTATCCTCATTTTGCTTTTGTTGATGTTCATCTTATATCCTCCTTTCAAGACACTGTCCATTCCGTTCAACTGCTCTTCCAAGTCCTTTGCTGTCTCTGACAGAATTACAATGTCATCGGCGAACCTCAAAGTTTTTACTTCTTCTCCATGAATTTTAATACCTACTCCGAATTTTTCTTTTGTTTCCTTTACTGCTTGCTCAATATACAGATTGAATACCATCGGGGAGAGGCTACAACCCTGTCTCACTCCTTTCCCAACCACTGCTTCCCTTTCATGCCCCTCGACTCTTATAACTGCCATCTGGTTTCTGTACAAATTGTAAATAGCCTTTCGCTCTCTGTATTTTACCCCAGCCACCTTCAGAATTTGAAAGAGAGTATTCCAGTTAACGTTGTCAAAAGCATTTCTCTAAGTCTACAAATGCTAGAAATGTAGGTTTGCCTTTTCTTAATCTAGCTTCTAAGATAAGTCGTAAGGTTAGTATTGCCTCTCTTGTTCCAAAAATAATTATAATAATAAATAGAAATCGTGCTTAACTTTAACCTCGTACAGTTTTGCGATGGCTTCATAGGAACGAAGTTGCTGAATTTCACGCAAAATCTTTTATTAGCCATAACTCTGTAATTAAACATTTGTGGACCCTATGTTAATATGAACTGGCTTAAGTTTTACTTCAATCATAACATGATTGAATGTTTGCATATATTTGTCAATAACTCTGTTCGCCAGACGTCAGCGCCTAGGCATTGTTAATCAGTGCCTAATGTCTTAAATGTTAAATTTAGAATTCATAAAGTATCGTTACAGTAATGCGATAAGTTGTATGTGCTGGTAACTGGATCTAACATTCATTTGCAGCTTTTCACAACGAACGTCTTCGCGTTCAGTAAGCATGGCATTCAAATCGTGTCAGCTTTCAACGTTGTTGAAATTTCAACCGTCCTAACTAGAGATGGGCAAAACTGTTCTTTTCAGAGATTGGATCAGAACTGTTCACTCCCTGAAATGAATTAGCTGTTTTTCATGACTCACCACTCATTTACAAAAGAAAATAAATGAAAGGCACATTGCCCTTTAAACTTGGTTTATTCCAGTACTATACCTGTATTTTGATCTTATTTGATCCTATTTTGAAGTAACATAGATAATGAGTAAGAATTTTGTATTGTTTATTGAAATTTCCACGATATGACAAAGTTTTTGATTGATTTATTTTGCACTAGCGTGGTTTTTTGGGTGATCGGAAAATGTTGTAACTTGAGATTTACATTAACAATATATTTGGCTATAATGTATTAAAATTTCATTAACCTCATACAAATACATCGCAAGCCATATATTTTTCCTTTCGAAGACGCCTAAAATCGCAAAATCTGTACCAGAATAAGAAAAAAAATATAAATTTGACTGTAAAACGAAAGTGCTGCATATAGCCTTACGCAGAATAAAACAAGGAAAATATTGGTGTATCACATTTTGCGATACGTTTATCGGTTCGCTCGTAATTAAAGCGTAAATTCGAGTGTCCATAATAAAAATCCTATAGTAAGAGTAGTCATCAGGAATCTAATCAGTTTAAACAAATAAAAATAAAATAAAAACAATTGATGTATACATAACATAATAATGTAATATACATAGCGGTATTACTATGAAGAACAATATCCAGTGGGGACAAACTCCGATGCAGAGGCGCTGAGTCGAGCAGGTCGAGCCGCGAGCTGTATTACTGCGTGAGCTGAGACCGCAGAGACCAGAGTGACACCAGAGTCGCTTTGCTCGACGCTCTGGCTAGAGTCGAGACGGTGGGGTGAGCGTTGAGCGGGCGAGTTCCGAGGGTGGGGGGAGCTCACCCGCTCCGAGACAAAAATTAATCGTCCGCTCCCTTGCGAGCAGGTTTTTGCAAGTAGTTCCTATGTTATCCGCTAGGTGGCTCTCTGTCCTGTTGCTGGCATCAACTGCCCAGAGGGCAGGACGTGCGACTGAAACGATCGCCGACAGAGTGCGATGCGAAGTTAAGCTGCGCCAGACACTGCACAGTGCACACGGCAGACGACGCACAGAGACGGCCCGGCATACGTGAAACACAAAATCCAATGGGGCACTGCACAATGCAGGCAGCCAAGGTAGAAGCAGGGCAGAGGCCGGCGCTGGCTGTGTTGTGTGGCGTGCACTGTGCTCTGACCAGCAGAGGCGCTGCTGATATGCTCCGTCTCTCTCTCTCTCTCTCTCTCTCTCTCTCTCTCTCTCTCTCTCTCTCTCTCTGCCTGGGAAACGTTTGGAGCTACCGTTCTTTTTTTCTGAATCACTGATTGTTCACTCCTTTGAAAGATTGAACTCTATGAATTAGTTCAAGAGCGGATCCCCCATCTCTAGTCCTAACAGTTGCCCACTGCCTGGACGCTGCAAGTGGGCCATGTGACTTGACCTGTCCGCTTGTTCAGGTGCGCAGGCGGCTGTGGCAGAGCCGGCGGCCGAGGCGCCAGCCGAGACCCCCAGCGCGACTCCGGCGCCCCCTGCGGGCCGCGTGCGGCAGGCTCTGCGGCTGGGTGCTCGCGTCACCACGGCGCTGGCCGCCTTCCAGGTGGGAGCGGCCTTCTGGCTGCTGTCGCGGGCGCCGCTCGTCGGCCGCTTCTTCAGCGACGCGCCAGTGCCTGCCTCTTCGGAGTCTTCGTCATCCAGTGGCGCGTCACTCGCCGAGCTCCCAAAGCTAACGGTCTCGGAGGCGGAGCAGCCCCCACTGTCCACGGACTCGCTGCACCCGGAGCAATGACAGCAAGACTGCTTTCCGTAATTCGAAACTTTTGTTACATGTGTATAGTTTACATACCTGCTATTTAAAGTTATTTATTAGTGAAATAAAACGAAATTATTCGCATCTGAGTGTACATTACTTTAAACCCATATAATGTAAAATGTTTGCTCAAACCAATATTACGTAGTAAAAATGCACAGCTAAGTTACCATTGGGTTAATGGTAGTACTTTATACTGTAAGCTTGCCTTAACGATGTAGCTGTGTTGAACTAAAACATGAGTATACAGTCAGAGGTTGACAATCTCTGAAGCTTTGAAGCAACAGGGGTTACGCAAAACGAACACCTGTACTTGGGAATGGTTAAATAGTAAGGGATTAGTCCATCTCGCAGCAATACAGCTGCGATTCTTCTTGGATTACTGGGATGTAGATTCCAGTCTCTAGTGTAACGTTATTCCACTCTTAGATCAAAACACTCTAACTCCTGTAGTGACAAGGTGGAAATCTCCGGAGTCTGCGCTCCAATACCGCCCACGAGGATTCGATAATGTTAGACGAGGGACTGTGCTGCCAGGAGGAAAAACATGCAATTAAGTTGCATGCTTATCAGACGACTTGTAGTGTCCTGCCTTTGTAAATGGGTGCATTATCGTCCTGAAATGTCATTAAGAAACAGTTAAATCATCAGTGAACATAACTTGAAATGTTTATAGCCATTGGCTCTAACATGGCCTTTCCCAGTGCTGGTGGGACCAGCAGAATAACGTGAGGGAGCAACGACGAACAGCACGTAGTGTCTTATTGGATGGACCATAAAGGCTCGGACTCGTACGCTTAATAACACGTAGAGGCCAATGGGAATATGTTTATTTGCAACAGCAAAACTACATTCCACGAGGTCATAGGAAAGATCACCCTCCCCTCCCTCCCCCCCCCCCCCCCCCCCCCCGTTGCAACAAGCAAGCGGAACACCTCCGAGAATATCAAATAGCGGTTATCCCTGCCCTTTGAGGAGGGATCCTACAATCTGTTAATGAATCGCATGAAGAAAATTGCGGAAACTTCAGTAGAAGAGGATCCCTCGTTTGAAAACTAGATGGTGCAAGAGGTCCTGAAAGAGGAACCTGACAGTACCTCCCCAAGAAACGTTCCACAAAGAAATGCGCAGGAAATTTAAAAGTTCATCCCAATTTCGTAAAAGAAATGACCTTGCGGACAGTAATCATAATATTTTTTTTGATGATTAAATCGTCTATAATGACGCACTGTCTGATAGAAGCTACATAAATATCAAGTCAGATCTTGATAAGATTTTGAAGTAGTACAAAGATAAGTAACTTGCTTTAAATGTTCAGAAACGTAAGAATGTCCACTTCACAAAACTAACAAAAAAGAAAACGTAGCATCCTATGAATGCACTATTAGTGAGCCACAGCTGGAATTGGCCAGCTCATACCTGAGAACAACCCTTTGCAGGCATATGAAATGGAATGAGAGCAGGCTCAGTCGTGGTTAGTGCAGGTGGTAAACTTTGTTATATTGTTAGAACACTGGAGAAATGCCGTTCTAAGAGTTGCGTCGCATCCCAAAATATTAACTGTGTGGGACCCCTACCAAATAGGACCAATATGGGATATTGAACGTACACAAAGAAACCTTCTGGTGAAGGTTGGTATCACCCTAATTGTTAGCTTCTCTTTGAGGAATACGGTTTCCGCCACTGCCACTAGCACCACAATCATGAACACTACTAATCGAGTTATAGCCTATAAAGTCGTTTTTTTTATCCAGTATGCTATCCAATGTAACTTCAGTTGAGCAGTCAAATGAATATTCATGTTTCTGACTAATCAAATCCACCAAATCAGTTAAAGTGTCATCATACTGTCCTACACTATCTCCAGTTTGACAACCACTTGTTAGTTTGGATGCCACAGTATTTAAAACGTTTCAAACAGAAAAGCGTCTTTAATTTTTTCTGTGTATGTATGACAATGACACGTACACTACATCAACTACTTGCTGAGCTAACTGACTGGGGTGTTAACACCCCCATCCCTACAGGGCTGCAAGCGCTGTTATGTTCAAACCAAGAGAAACACAACCGCACGCTATCTCAGGCGTGGTTAGAAATGTGAGATGGGTCTGCGTACGATTGTTTAAAAACAAATTACTTTTCGAGTCGAGAGGCGTCCCTTCTGAGTGTTTAGGGAGACCAAAGAGCTAAGGTCGGTTGAAATGTCCCCTCAGAAAAATTAATGAATTACTGCGCTGATAAACCTCTTACATTATTTGATTTTCGAACAGCTGAGCAGAACTGAATGTACTCAGACATTTCGCTCTTTACGTATTCTGATCAACACTAAGCTGACAGCCAATATTTTTAGCGCAACGCAATCTGACTTTCAATAATCCCTGCGAGAGAATGGCCCTGACTAACATTAACCTATACGTTTCACAAATCACTTACCTCACAAAAATCTTCGTTACTCGAACTACTGCAATACAGCGAGCGCCACTACTGCCAGCTAAATAAAAGATTCAAACTACTGAAGGCACTAACTACTGATAGGCATAGTTAGCAAATGAAAGAGTTTGATAGAGAACAAGCAATGTATTTACCTTGATACTTATTACAAATTTACTCTTTCTGATGGACACGCGTCCAGATCGTCCGCTCTCAAAATTCCGCCATCTCTCTCCCCACATCCACTACTGCTGGCGGCTCACCTCCAACTGCGCAACGCTACGCGCTGTTAACAACCAACTGCCCAACACTACAATAGTATATACTCCAACAATGAAAACCAACCACAGCCTTCACACAGCACAGTCAGTGATTTTCATATAGAGCGCTACGTGGCGTTACCAACATAAAAACCTAAACAGCCTACTTACACGGCCTTCTATTCATTCCCCAGGATAGAAGCAGTGTACCCAATCTGTGTAGATGCAGCAGACGAGGGGGACATGTGGCAGCATATGTACATGCAAATTTGTTCGCCAAGATCGTGCTCACATTCGGAAACGAGGACAAACAATCCACATACACTTTCATTGACATGAAACAGCTCTATATAAAGTGTCTCATCTGTGTAACGTACAATCCTACAATACGCCTAAAATTGGACAGCTTTCTAGCTTTGAATCTGCACTCAAGCATTCAATCGCACGAACATGTAATTGTATTTGGAGACATCGACATAAATTTTTTAAACCAAAGTTCGACTGTATCAAAATCACGCGCATACTTTCAATTTCAGCCTACTGACCATGCAGCACACTCTCATACCTTTATAGACATATTTGCAACCAGATCTTCAAATAGGGTAATTCACACCAATCAGCTCTCTGTACCTGACTTGTCTGCTCAAGATGTAATGTTAATGACTTACAGGTTGCAACGCACAAAGAAAACACACGTTGCGACTTTTACAGGTATTAAGCGCATGAATATGTCTTGGTAGACAACGTTAGGAAATAATTTCGCCATAAATAATGCAGTATCTAATTTCACTAAAAGACAGGACATACAAACAGTACCTGGCCTCTGATAATCATTTCACCTACAGGCAACTTCGCGATCGAATTAGTCAATTTGTGAGCAACGCAAAGCTCATGTTTATCCCACTAGCTAACTGACGACTTTCACAGACCTGCCGGCCTGTGTAAAAATTTAAGAGCTGTAGAAATAGTCAAACCCAAATCTCCAGCTAAACCTTTAGTTCCTGTTGAGCATCTAAACCAGGGGTCTCCAAACATTTTAGTCCGCAGGCCACATGGACTCCTCCATGAAGTCATAAGGGCCAAGATCTACCTAGTGGGATTAAAGCACCCTAGCACTCCATGATCACCGTAATGTAAGGCTAAAGGAAAGATGAAATCGCAAAAATCTAAGGTTGTGGGAATAGCTAGCACTGAAACGAACTACGATTTTTATGTAATTACATAATTTTGATTGGTGGACGTACCTGACCGAAATTCTGGCGTATTTTATTCTGGCGAATTTCACCGACAAAAAAGTATGTCATTGCACATTCTTCACGAAAGCGTCCTGTAAAGTTAACGAAATCTCAAAATCATTGTTAGCAACACTATTTCTGCAAGACATAACAGAGGTAGAGTATGTCAACGCATTGTTATTAGAAGGGGCGCAACAATAAGTTTAGTTATGTAGTCTTGTAGCGAGTAGCAGAGTCAATGTCGCAGTGTATTGGTCGCGATAGGCCTCGAAACTCAATTGTTGGCAGTATAGGTACCACCTCAAATATATGGCGGGCCGAATACCGGGGATGTCCGGCCATTTAACGCGGGCCGGTTTGCAGCGGGCCGTAGTTTGGAGACCCCTGATCTAAACGATTATTTCGCCACGCCGGTATCTTTGCTTAACCAACACTCAAGGTCACAAGCAATCGATTACTTAAAGTATAAGCGGGTGGTACAAACGGAAAATTTTTTCTGCAGATGGTAAGCCATAACACGATCAGGAAGCCAATTGCTCGTATTTGTTCGACAGCTGCAGCGGACGATAATATAACAGTGCAAATGATCACTCTTCTCGTCGATTCTCTTTACTGGTCAAAATAACGCACATTCTTAATCTCCAACCTCCAGCATCTCCCCAACGGCCTAGAAGCAGTGACTCACAAAATCATTCAAAATGGTTCAAATGGCTCTGAGCACTATGGGACTCAACTGCTGAGGTCATTAGTCCCCTAGAACTTAGAACTAGTTAAACCTAACTAACCTAAGGACATCGCAAACATCCATGCCCGAGGCAGGATTCGAACCTGCGACCGTAGCGGTCTTGCGGTTCCAGACTGCAGCGCCTTTAACCGCACGGACACTTCGGCCGGCGCACAAAATCATTACTCAAGAAGGGATCTGTCATACAGTCTTCAGACTATAGGCCCATTTTCATTCTATCAGCACTATCCAAGGCCCTAGTATATGTAAGTCACGAACAACTTACTATTTAACATCAAATAACCATTTAGATCAACACCTGATCCGTTTTCGGCAAAGAGCACAGCGCAACGATTGCTCTTATAAAAGTGACTGGCGAAGTGACAATCTATGGATAAACTCAGGCGACTATTTTGCTTTTTGGATTTCAGCAAAGCTTTCGACTCTGTCGACATTGACAGTCTACTTACTAACACTTGCAAGTCAAAATTTTTCTTCAGGTGCTATACAGTGGTTCCAACTCATAAATCACATTTCGTCAACAGTTGTGTAATGATTGGAACAAAGGTTACCTTGAAGAGATCCACAAGGATCAGTATTGGGCCCATGTGTCAAATATTCTCTTTCACAGCAGATACCATCTACACGCTGACGACATTCACTGAAAGTTCAACAAGCCTATACAAAGCTACTCAGCATGGAAATGCCGATTTACTTCTCCTGTCAGTGTGGGCGCAGAGTATATGTTTGAAAATAAACCCATCGGAACATCGGAAACGCAAGCAGTCTTAGCCATTCACAAAAGACTTATACACTTCATTTCAGAGAATCTCTTCCACCATTAATCCTAAATGTAGCAGACAAACATTTTTCTTCTCTAAAGAACTGGGATAACTCTGGGCCATCATTTAGAATGGTCTAACACACAACTGCAGTCTCTAAGAAGGTGTCAGCATGACTTCACTTCGTATCAAGCTTTAAAAGCTCGTAAAGACTCTAAAACTCCCCAGATTTGACTATGGTGATTCCATTCTTCATGGACTTCCGAACGGAAGCTCATGCAAGCTGGAACTGGCGATGAATGCTGGTGTACTATACATTTGCGACGTACGCTTTTTGCACCATATCATATCAGCCTAGAAAGAATTGTCACAGCTACGTGCCGATAAACGTAGACTATCATATTCTGCGTCTGCTCTATCGTCTTCTCAATCATTGAACTCCCTCTTATTTGTTCTCAACTATTACTCTATCTGAACAGCATAGCGGAAATACGCGTTCTCAAGAAAGGGAATTCTCAATACCAATGGCTATCATAGGCCTTATTTTCTAAATAATTTTCTGTACCAGGAATTTGACTTTGGAACAAACTTCCTCAAAATATCACAGAAATTAAATACCTTACAAACTTCAAAAGACATAGTCCACCTCCAATCGCAATAGCCATCTCCCGTACAGCGTGCAACTCATTCTCGTGTTCCCCTCCCCCAGAACATTTCCCTACCCCTTGTCGGCAGATTTATCGATATTCTGTTCTTTCCTAAATGCCACTGTCACTTCACCTCTCCCACTATCCGTTCCTCTTCTGATAATACTAAACATTGCTTCAACTGTGCTACGATAATAGATATCATCCCAAATGCACATTATTATTATTATTTCTTTACTTTCTCAGACGTTAAGTCTGGTTGAGAATGGAAAGTGACGCGGACCTTGATCAAGCGTCACTTCCTATTAACTGTACGGTATGTGTTATATTGCATTTAGGAACTTTCGGGTAATTGAACATGTATCAATAATTACGGATTTCTGTAGTTGTATATATATGTTTGGATGTAGCTGTATTGCATTGATGTACTGGTGGATATTGTGTGGTATGACTCCTGTAGTTGATAGTATAATTGGTATAATGTCAACTTTATCCTGATGCCACATGTCTTTGACTTCCTCAGCCAGTTGGATGTATTTTTCAATTTTTTCTCCTGTTTTCTTTTGTATATTTGTTGTATTGGGTATGGATATTTCGATTAGTTGTGTTAATTTCTTCTTTTTATTGGTGAGTATGATGTCAGGTTTGTTACGTGGCGTTGTTTTATCTGTTATAATGGTTCTGTTCCAGTATAATTTGTATTCATCATTCTCCAGTACATTTTGTGGTGCATACTTGTATGTAGGAACGTGTTGTTTTATAAGTTTATGTTGTAAGGCAAGCTGTTGATGTATTATTTTTGCGACATTGTCATGTCTTCTGGGGTATTCTGTATTTGCTAGTATTGCACATCCGCTTGTGATGTGATCTACTGTTTCTATTTGTTGTTTACAAAGTCTGCATTTATCTGTTGTGGTATTGGGATCTTTAATAATATGCTTGCTGTAATACCTGGTGTTTATTGTTTGATCCTGTATTGCAATCATGAATCCTTCTGTCTCACTGTATATATTGCCTTTCCTTAGCCATGTGTTGGATGCGTCTTGATCTATGTGTGGCTGTGTTAGATGATACGGGTGCTTGCCATGAAGTGTTTTCTTTTTCCAATTTACTTTCTTCGTATCTGTTGATGTTATGTGATCTAAAGGGTTGTAGAAGTGGTTATGAAATTGCAGTGGTGTAGCCGATGAATTTATATGAGTAATTGCTTTGTGTATTTTGCTAGTTTCTGCGCGTTCTAGAAAGAATTTTCTTAAATTGTCTACCTGTCCATAATGTAGGTTTTTTATATCGATAAATCCCCTTCCTCCTTCCTTTCTGCTTAATGTGAATCTTTCTGTTGCTGAATGTATGTGATGTATTCTATATTTATGGCATTGTGATCGTGTAAGTGTATTGAGTGCTTCTAGGTCTGTGTTACTCCATTTCACTACTCCAAATGAGTAGGTCAATATTGGTATGGCATAAGTATTTATAGCTTTGGTCTTGTTTCTTGCTGTCAATTCTGTTTTCAGTATTTTTGTTAGTCTTTGTCTATATTTTTCTTTTAGTTCTTCTTTAATATTTGTATTATCTATTCCTATTTTTTGTCTGTATCCTAGATATTTATAGGCATCCGTTTTTTCCATCGCTTCTATGCAGTCGCTGTGGTTATCAAGTATGTAATCTTCTTGTTTAGTGTGTTTTCCCTTGACTATGCTATTTTTCTTACATTTGTCTGTTCCAAAAGCCATATTTATATCATTGCTGAATACTTCTGTTATCTTTAATAATTGGTTGAGTTGTTGATTGGTTGCTGCCAGTAGTTTTAGATCATCCATGTATAGCAAATGTGTGATTTTGTGTGGGTATGTTCCAGTAATATTATATCCATAATTTGAATTATTTAGCATGTTGGATAGTGGGTTCAGAGCAAGACAGAACCAGAAAGGACTTAATGAGTCTCCTTGGTATATTCCACGCTTAATCTGTATTGGCTGTGATGTGATATTATCTGAATTTGTTTGGATATTAAGTGTGGTTTTCCAGTTTTTCATTACTATGTTTAGGAACTGTATCAATTTAGGATCTACTTTGTATATTTCCAATATTTGTAGTAACCATGAGTGGGGTACACTATCAAAAGCTTTTTGCTAATCAATGTATGCGTAGTGTAGAGACCTTTGTTTAGTTTTAGCTTGATATGTCACCTCTGCATCTATTATCAGTTGCTCTTTACATCCTCGCGCTCCTTTGCAGCAGCCTTTTTGTTCTTCATTTATAATTTTGTTCTGTGTTGTATGTGTCATAAATTTCTGTTTAATGACTGAAGTTAATATTTTGTAGATTGTTGGTAGGCATGTTATGGGGCGATATTTAGCTGGGTTTGCTGTGTCTGCTTGATCTTTAGGTTTCAGATAAGTTATTCCATGTGTAAGTGTATCAGGGAATGTGTATGGGTCTCCAATGTAACTGTTAAATAATTTAGTTAGATGTGAATGTGTTGAGGTGAACTTCTGTAGCCAGAAATTTGCTATTTTATCATTTCCAGGGGCTTTCCAATTGTGCGTAGAATTAATTGCTCGGGTGACTTCATGTTGCAAAATTATCACTTCAGGCATTTGTGGTATCATCTTGTATGTATCTGTTTCTGCTTTTATCCACCGTGCATGCCTGTTATGTTGTACCGGGTTTGACCATATGCTGCTCCAGAAGTGTTCCATGTCTCTCATGTTTGGTGGATTGTCTATTTTTATGTGTGTGTTTTCTATTGTTTGGTAAAATTTCTTTTGGTTTGTGTTGAATGTTTGGTTTTGTTTCCTTCTATTTTCACTTTTTTTGTATCTTCTAAGTCGTTTCGCCAAAGCTTGTAATTTTTGCTTCTTTTCATCTAATTGCTCTATTGCTTCTTGTTGTGAGATTTTACCTAACCTTTTTCGTTTTTTGTCTGATATTTCATTTCTTATAAATTGTGTTAGCTGTCCGATGTCTTTTCTCAGTTTTTCTATTCTGATCTGTAGCCTGTGTTGCCATGCTGGTTTTGTGGGTTTCTTCTGTGTGTTGGTTGGTTCTGATATCTGCCTAGTGTGTATATTTAGTGTAGTGAGTGCTCCTACATAAACCAGTAGTTGTAACTCTTCCATAGTTGTGTATTCATTATTATTATTATTATTATTATTATTATTATTACCATTATTATAGACAGTATCTGAGGTGAAACATGGAAACCAGTCCGGTATTCACCTAGTGGGATGTGGAAAAATACACTGACCCTTCGTCATTAATTCCCCGGCCGGATTGGATCCGAGCCGATGCATCTTCCTGTCCCGAAGCGATCGCGTTAAAACACGCTCGGCTACCCGGGTAGGTGTGCGTAACAAGTATTCTGCTTTGGTACTTGTTGAAACGCACGCCGCAAATTGTGGATGCTGCAATTTACACATGAAATATGTCAAATTCAAAATAGAACATCTCATCAAAACAAAACTGACAGTGTCAGTTTTAGACACACAGGCGTTTGGACTTTTCCCCTTTCCTTTTGTGGCTGATGTGGTCGAATTCTCGTGCCAACATCTACTTAATGTATCTGGAAATTTAACAAGCGTGTTCGGGTACAAAGGCAATCTGACGTTGAAATTCGTCTGGGCATTAATTACTGTAACATTATCAACAAATAGAAGACTGAATTTCAAAACTTAATCATAAAAAGGGTCACAGAAAAAGGTATCGTAAAAATAAACTACGGCCTCGAAGCATTTTTCGAGTTCGTGATCAATTACTTGAATTTGAAATTCAATATTTTTACAAATATCAGGTTGTCAATCGTGACATCTCGTGTTGTTGTTGTGGTCTTCAGTTCTGAGACTGGTTTGACGCAGCTGTGCAAGCTTCTTCATCTCCCAGTACCTACGGCAGCCTACATCCTTCTGAATCTGCTTAGTGTATTCATCTCTTGGTCTCCCTCTATGATTTTTACCCTCCACGCTGCCCTCCAATACTAAATTGGTGATCCCTCGATATCTCAGAACATGTCCTACCAACCGATCCCTTCTTCGAGTCAAGTTGTGCCACAAGCTCCTCTTCTCTCCAATTCTGTTCAGTACCTCCTCATTAGTTATGTGATCTACCCATCTAATCTAAAGCATTCTTCTGTAGCAACACATTTCGAAAGCTTCTATTCTCTTCTTGTCTAAACTATTTATCGTCCACGTTTCACTTACATACATGGCTACACTCCATACAAATACTTTCAGAAACAAGTTACTGACATTTAAATCAATACTCGATGTTAACAAAGTTTTCTTCTTCGGAAACGATTTCCTTGCCATTCCCAGTCTACATTTTATATCCTCTCTACTTTGACCATCATCAGTTATTTTTCTCCCCAAATAGCAAAACTCGTTTCCTACTGTAAGTGTCTCATTTCCTAATCTAATTCCCTCAGAATCACCTGACTTAATTCGACTACATTCCATTATCCTCGTTTTGCTTTACTTGATGTTCATCTTATACCCTCCTTTCAAGACAGTCCATTCCGTTCAACTGCTCTTCCAAGTCCTTTGCTGTCTCTGACAGAATTACAATGTCATCGGTGAACCTCAAAGTTTTTATTTCTTCTCCATGGATTTTAATACCTACTCCGAATATTTCTTTTGTTTCCTTTATTGCTTGCTCAATATACAGATTGAATAACATCGGGGATAGGCTACAGCCCTGTCTCACTCCCTTCCCAACCACTGCTTACCTTTCAAGTCCCTCGACTCCTGTAACTGTCATCTGGTTTCTGTACAAATTGTAAATAGCCTTTCGCTCCCTCAGAATTTGAAAGAGAGTATTCCAGTCAACAGTGTCAAAAGATTTCTCTAAGTCTACAAATGCTAGAAACGTAGGTTTTCCTTTCCTTAATATTTCCTCTAAGATAAGTCGTAGGGTAAGTATTGCCTTATGTGTTCCAACATTTCTACGGAATCCAAACTGATCTTCCCCGAGGTCGGCTTCTATCAGTTTTTCCATTCGTCTGTAAAGAATTCGTGTTAGTATTTTGCAGCTGTGACTTATTAAACTGATAGTTCGGTAATTTTCACATCTGTCAACACCTGCTTTCTTTGGAATTGGAATTATTATATTCTTCTTAAAGTCTGAGGGTATTTCGCCTATCTCATACATCTTGCTCACCAGATGGTAGAGTTTTCTCAGGACTGGCTCTCCCAAGGCTGTCAGTAGTTCTAACGGAATGTTGTCTACTTCGGGCGCCTTGTGGGTAACACGTAAATTCTCAACTCTCGCCTCCAAGCACGAATACAAGGTAAAACAGAGTCTAGATATCATGATAATTAGTACTTTCACTGATAAGTTATTTTCAATTTCTTTGCGCGATTGTTTATTCATTTTGACATTACACTTGCTCCCTCTGCAAAGTAATGCATAATTCATAAATCTTTATTAAGTAATAAAAGTTTTGTTCAATACAAGAAACCGCTGTGCAGCGACATGCTTTAGCGCTAATGTCCCGATCATAGCAGTGAAGTAATGGTATATTCATTAAGTTTCTCAGTACTGTACAACAGTGATCATATAAGGTAAGGAATATTGTGTGAACATTTCCTGTTGTGCAAGTATTCCTCACACTGATATGTGATAAAAAAAACCACGTTCAGTGTGCAAATTAGGCAATGGACAATTATTATTTCACTCAGACGTGTGTGTACGAGTGATAGCTTATAAGTGAATTTTTTTTCAACCAACTCTTTTTCTGATCCCACGAAGTTACATTACAGCAAGGCAAAAACTACCCTTCACCACAGCTCATCCAAAGTAACCCTCCTTTTGCACTCCTTAAAAGTACTGTGTAAATAGCATTTGTTGTGTTTGTACGAATTCAAATATTGTTTTGACATAATATCCTTAAAGTGTATATATAATGCTCAATAGTAGCATTGCAACACATCTGTGATCTCTCATGAATTATTGACATAAGTTTTGCAATTTAATGCAATGACAGAGAAATTTGTGAATGCAGATGCATATATCGACAAACTCACTCAAATTTACTAGTATGCCGGTGTATCGCTAACTTCATGTTTCCTTTACCAGTAACATAGAAATCATGTGAAATAGCATGTAAACACAATATGTATATATAAAGTGGCTTCAAGTAAATTGTGTGTGCATTAGTTCAAAACAGTCTCTGTCTCTTCCTCCTCCTCCTTCTTATTGCAACTGAATCACAAAATTATTCACAGTATATATGCACAGTTTTTAACAAATTTGCACAGTAGTCTCATTATAATATGCGTCTTATATAAAAGATATTCTCACAGAGTAAGCAGCTTCCCTATCCTTTAACAACCTAAAGAAATAAATCTTTCAATATCAATAGTAGTTCATGTGTGTGGCTTTTTCCTTAAGACTGCTAATACAAATGACATTTCAAGTATTAAATTCTATGTGCACAACTAAGTACTCACTTCAAAACAACACAGTGCAGTATAGTTTTGAACAGTGTACAATCTTTTTCTTCAACAAACTATTCCAAACCCAAGCAAAATTGGTTGGTTGGTTGGTTGATTGATTGAGGGAAGTTATGGGGCTAAACAGTGAAGTCATCAGTACCAAAAAATTACATATGTAAGGTAGAGGCGTCCGCAAAAAGTGGGTAGTCCAATCACAGGGATAAATTTACAAAGTGAGGAAGCTAAAACCAACACAGTAGAAGGCATAAAAGGGTAGGACAAATCTAAAAACTGGAAAAACAGAAGGATAAAAGACTGGTCCTTGCACATGGGAGCAGTCATGGGTCCCGGACCCTGAAAAAACAGAGAGCGGGGTCCCAACCACAACCACCCTGCCCCTCCACCAGGAGGAAAGCAAAACTTCATAATTGAAAATAAAAACCCGTTTCATGAAGGAAACTGAAAACCAGTTCAACCATCTTTGAATCATCCACTAATAGTAAAGACAAGGAATTTGGAAAGCTATACTTAATATGAAGGGCCAAAAGAAGGGTATATTCTAGCGATATATGTGATAGTGTCAGTCTGTCTCCACCACCACATTGTGGGGGTGGCTCGTTATGCAAGAGAAAACAATGCGTGAGCCTAGTGTGACCGTGTGTGGACAGCATAAGACAATGGACTCCTTCTGAAAGGAGCAGAAGGATGGGCACCAAACTGTAGTAGTCTCCTCGATCGTGCAGATTTTATCATCGAGAGCAGTAGAGCACCAGAAGTCATTCCACTTTTGGGTAAAAAGAGATTTGATGTGAATCCGCATATCTACACCTGGAATCATGCCCACATGACTTGGGATCGAGACAAAGACAACTGAGTAGGCAGCATAGCCAAGGGCAGAGAGATGTTTATGGGTAGCATAGACCAAAGGGCGACGAGAGTAACATCAGTCTACAGTCTGCTGGCTGCTCATTGGGTCGATATATATTACAACACTGTGGACAGAGGCCTGAGTAACAAAATGGAGGGCCTTGTTACTGGTTAAAAGCTCTGCTGAACACACTAGATGATCCCAGCAGTAAATGGTGTTCCATCACAGTAGGAGACGTAAAAGCATCTCCCGTCTTATCTATCATTTTAGAAACATCAGTGTAGAAGATCGTAGCATCCTGAAACTCCTTAAGGATGGAACATACAAGACGCCAGAGTACCATAGGGGCGACAGGACCTTAGGACCCTGGATTATGTCGGTCCTAATCTATGGTCGAGGCACCATCAAGAAATACAGGGGGCACTTTACAGGGAGAGGAGGAGAGATCCCAGCAAAAGAAAGTGAGATGCATTCCAACCGGCATTTCCACCCGAGGACAGATATCAGGAGGCAGACATCCCTCATTTGTAAGGAGAACGGAGTACACAGGATGGTCAGAGAAACATCGAATAGGCGATTGCATAAGAAAGCAAGTGTTGGGTGTGTCGCATTTGTAGAGGGGGAGTCCTTGCTTCTGCTAGGAGACTGTCGACAGGACTAGTGCGAAAGGCATCGATAACCAGACACATCCCATAATGATGAACAGGATCAAGTAGTTTCAGAGTGGAAGGAGCCGCTGAGCCATAAAACTGACAACTATAATATAGTCTGTGCAAACCCATAGCACTGTAAATATGGAGAAGAGTAGCACGGTCTGCACTCCAAGATGTGTGGACCAGGAGGCCGGGAGCATTAAACTTTCACATGCATGTAGCCTTCAGGTGGTGAATGTGGGACAGCCATGTCCGCTTTTTATGAAAAAGAAGTCGCAAGAAACGGAACTGCACTTAAACACATAGGCACTAGTCACCTAAATAAAGTTCCGGATTGGGGCATCACGTAGGTCTGCAGCAAAAATTTTATAACCCGCGTTTTGGAGGGAAAAACGGAATCTGTGGGAGAGAGAGAGCCCATGCAGAGGCCAATCAGAGGGCACCTTGGAGCTGGCGCTCAGCTGATGTTACCGATTAGAAGCTGCATCAGATTCAAAAATCGTTGACATAACGCCAGGGTAGCCAGAGGCCCAACAGAGGTTACAAGCCCATTGATGGCAATGAGGAAGAATGTGACACTTAACACAAACCCCGTGGGATACCATTCTCCCAGACCAAAGGGATGCAGAGGGAAGTGGCAACTCAAGCCTGGAAGAGCCGGTAGCATAATACTTGCAGATAAAAATCGGAAGGGCGCCGTGAAACACTTCTCCCTTTGTAGGTGGGTATCAACAGAATTTCACAATCGGAGGAGAAAATTGGTGATTGAAATTTCATGGGAAGATCCCTTCGCAACGGAAAACGCCTTTGTTTTATTTCGCGATGGTACAAAACGAGCCGCTCTTCTTTGAAGTTCTTCGTTGTCATCCGTCAGCCCCACCTGACGCGGATCCCACACCGCACAGCAATACTTCAGAATAGGGCGGACAAATGTGGTGTAAGCGGTCTCTTTTTTAGACCTTATAAGGTGTTCCACCAATGAATCGCAGTCTTTGGTTTGCTCTGCCCAGAACATTATCTATGTGATCGTTCCAGTTTAGGTATTTGTAATTGTAATCCCTAAGTATTTAGTTTAATTTACAGCCTTAAGATTTGTGTGATTTATCGAGTAATCGAATTTAGCGGATTTCTATTAGCACTCATGTGAATAACTTAACAATTTTCTTTATTCAGTTTCAATTGCCACTTTTCGCACCATACAGATATCTTATCTAAATCATTTTGCAATTAGTTTTAGTCATCTGATGACTTTACAAGACGGTAAATGACAGCATCATCTGCAAACAATCTAAGACAGCTACTCAGATTGTCTCCTATGTCGTTAATATAGATCAAGAACAATAGAGGGCCTATAACGCTTCCTTGGGGAACGCCGGATATTACTTCTGTTTACTCGATGACCTACTGTCTATTACTACGAACTGTGACCTTTCTGACAGGAAATCACGAATCCAGTCGCACAAATGAGGCGATACTTCGTAGGCACGCAGTTTGATTAGAAGGCGCTTGTGAGGAACGGCGTCGAAAGCCTTCTGGAAATCTAAAAATATGGAATCAGTTTGACATCCCCTGTCGATAGCACTCATTACTTCATGAGTATAAAGAGCTAGTTGTGTTTCACAAGAACGATGTTTTCTGAATCCGTGCTGACTGTGTGTCAATAAATCGTTTTCTTCGAGGTAATCCATAATGTTCGAACACAGTATATGTTCCAAAACCATACTACAAATCGACGTAAGCGATATGGGTCTGTAATTCAGCGGATTACTCCTACTTCCCTTTTTGGATATTGGTGTGACTTGAGCAAGTTTTCCAGTCTTTAGGTGCGGAACTTTCTGTGAGTGAACGGTTTTCATATAATTCCTAAATATGGAGCTATTGTATTAGCATACTCTGAAAGGAACCTGACGTATACAATCTGGAACGGAGGCCTTGCCTTTATTAAGTGATTTGAGCTGCTTTGCTACACCGAGGATATCTACTTCTATGTTTCTCAGCTTGGCAGATGTTCTTGTTGGAATTCATGAATATTTACTTCGTCTTCTTTGGTGAAGAGGTTTCGGAAAACCGTGTTTCATAACTCTGCTTTAGTGGCACTGTCATCAGTCACTTCACCGTTGTTATCGCGCAGTGAAGGTATTGATTGCGTCTTGCCCCTGCTGTGCTTTATCAAATGGTTCAAATGGCTCTGAGCACTATGGGACTCAACTTCTGAGGTCATTAGTCCCCTAGAACTTAGAACTAGTTAAACCTAAC
The DNA here is from genome assembly GCF_023898315.1 of Schistocerca nitens. NCBI lineage: Eukaryota > Metazoa > Arthropoda > Insecta > Orthoptera > Acrididae > Schistocerca > Schistocerca nitens. The sequence continues at coordinate 372,225,286 of NC_064614.1, read as the reverse complement.
TAACCTAAGGACATCACAAACATCCAAGCCCGAGGCAGGATTCGAACCTGCGACCATAGCGGTCCTGCGGTTCCAGACTGCAGCGCCTTTAACCGCACGGCCACTTCGGCCGGCGCTGTGCTTTATGTATGACCAGAATCTCTCTGGGTTTTCTGCCAGATTCCGAGACAGAGTTTCGTTGTGGGAATTATTAAAAGCATCTCGCATTGAAGTATGCGCTATATTTCGAACTTCTGTAAAACTTTGCCTTTGCGTTATTTTAAATGTGGCATGCTTTTTTCGTTACTTCTGCAACAGCTGTCTGACCCGTTTTGTGTACCATGGGGGATCAGTACCACCCCTTGTTAATTTATGTGGTATATATCTCTCAGTTGCTGTCGATACTATCTCTTTGAAATCATTCCTCATCTTTTCTGGAGACTGTCTCTTAAAAAGGCGGTAAGTGCATTTTTATCAGCTTTTTTAAATAGATGTACTTTGCGTTTCTTTTTAATGATTTTAGGTATTACGGTATTCAGCCTAGTAGCAACTGCCTTGTGGTCACTAATCCCTGTATTCGTTATGATACTCCCTATTTGTCCAGGAGCATTTGTTGCTAAGAGGTCAAGTAAGCTTTCGCAACCATTTACGCTTCGAGTGGGCTCATGAACTAATTTACCTTATGCAAGTCAAAGAAGACCGTGATAAGGTGCTGGCAGTAAAAGCCTGTCAGATTGCTGTTTCTGATCTGAGTAAATGGTCAGTCATTGATAACCCTTCTTAGAAGCCACACCGATACAGGGACAAAAGGCTCCGAGATTTGGGTAGCCAACAGAATCGGAAGCTAAGCATCATCTCAATCAGTTTATAAAGTACGTCAGGCTAATCGGGCGGAAGCTTTCTAGAGACATTGGGTTCTTCCCAGGCTTAAGGAAAGGAATAACTATTCTGCCTCACCATTGCGAGGGGAAGGCACCTGTGAACGAAATGCATTTGAAGACCCTGAGTAGAAGTTGCCTCTGTTTAACGTCCTTGTGGTAGATCATTTGGTTGTGGATGTAATCTGGGTCTGGGGCCATATCATGTGAAGAGATAAGAGCCTGCAAGAATTCCCATTCAGTGAAGGGTTCATTATAGGATACAACTTGGTGGAGGTTGAAACAGAGGGAGGTTTCTTCAACTTTTCGTTTCTGCTGGAGAATGGTAGCAGGATAGGAAGAAGATGCCGATGTTGTCGCTAAGTGTGTTGCGATGTTCTGCAAGGACCAATGAATCAGTACACAGAGCGCCAGCTGATTGTCATTGATGACGGAACTTCAGGAAACATAGCGCTCCCAGGGCATCCCTATTTACTCTACTTAATAGGTATCGTGCCTTAGCACAGAGACATTTAAGTGTAAGGTTGGTCTTGAAAAAGAGTTGTGTAACTCGTTGCAGCGAGTGGTCTGGAGAGCGATTGCTGCAACCGTGGTCCACTACAGTAATGGTCTTCGACGAGTGAGACCTGTGGACAGGGGGATAGCAGTGCCAGCGTCATAAAGGAGAGTCAGAAACATTTTACACGATCGCATCAATGCAATCCGAGAGCGAGGTGTCGAAGAGCACAGCAGGCATATATAAAGGCCAACTGTCTCTGCGCAATGCATGCCTGGTGGCGGCATGGAAGCGATAGAATCACCGAAAAGTGGTCATTGTCACGAAGATAATCATGGGGCGAACATGTAAGGGAGACGAGAGCATGGGAGGAGATCATGAGATCAGCAGAACAGTTGCCATGAGCAGCACTGAAGTGGGTAGGGGAACCGTCACTGAGGAGACAAATCGAAGTCTTTAATAAGTTTGTCAGTTAGAAGACCCCTACTTGTCGTAGTGGCATTTCCCCAAAGAGGACTGTGTGCACTGAAGTTTCCGAGGAGGAGATCAGTGCGTGAGAGTTGCTGTATTAAGGTAGACAGTTCAACATAAGGAATTGGCCTTCTTGGAAGGAGCTAGAGACTGCAAATGGCGACTGGTGGGGTCATTCGCAACCTTACTGCTATTGCTTCAAGGCTGGTATGAAGGGGGAGCATGTCACTGATGACATCTGAGCGAACTAAAGTGCAGACCCATCCAGATGCTATCCCAGGCCCAGCACAGTTCCGACAGAACGCTCGATAACCGCAAAACGTTGGAAAGTGTGCATGAGGGCTTAATTAAATTTTATTATGCAAATAATTTTAATTTTTTAGTCACTGTCTGTCCGGTTACGCAGTCTCGTAAACGGTTGGCCCTGACTGATATTAGTACGCAATCTGACTGCATAGAATAACAACAAAGAGTGAAAGAAAACTTCCGTTAACACAAATAATTAATTAAGTCCCCAGCAACTATAAAACCTACGAAACAACAAAACACAAGTGTAACTGTTCTGTGTGTGGAAGTGTGATTCAACGTACACATCTGGCACGGTTCTTCCTCAACAAGACAAGGTAATTTAAGCACCATTTACACTGAAGTAATTAAAAAAAACAGAAAAACTATAATTGCACATAGAAACCAGAATTACACTCTAATACATGAACACAAGCCAGATGGTTTGTTGACTGAACCTGTGACCAAGAGGCATTGTTATTTAGCACGTTTGAAATAAAAAATAAAACATTTTCTTTACCTTCATATATATTGACGAAAAATATACTCTGATCATTACAACATCCGCAATCGAACAGCATCGGCTGTCTACCCCATCAGAACAACTGCATACAACGTGCTCACAACTAGTCATGGCTACATCAGAACTCCTACTGCCCACTTCTAAATAAGCACTCTCCACGACGACTTCTCGACAAGAACTCTCCACCACCACATCTCAACAAGCACTGCCCACCACGACTTCTCGACAAGAACTCTCCACCACCACATCTCAACAAGCACTGTCCACTACCACATCTCAACAAGCACTGCCCACTGGAGGCGGCTGAATAATACTCTTTGGCGCAATCTCTGGCGCTGTGACTCAGTGTAGCCACCTTTCATATGCCCCTCCTCCACGGGCTAGAATTTGATGGTATTTTTGCCAGCATTGGTGGTGAAAATACCACCAAATTCGCCCAGAAAATACAGACAAAAATTAAAAAGTAATATTAATAAGTAAATATCACATAACTAAATAAATTTTGGCTTTGCACTGACCCTTCAATAACCTAATATATAAAATACAGTAAGGAATACAAATGCTTGCATACATATGTTTTTACATAATAGTTTACACAAGTATCATGTGGTTAAACAATTCAATCCATAGCGTCAGCAATGACGAATATATATAAACAGTAAACACACAAAAAATCAGTTTATACAAATATTCACATAAAATTCTCTTAATAGTTCAATAAACAAGTAGAACTCCTCAGAGTAGTTGACAGTTCCAACAGTAGCACCCAGCAATGATCAACAGGTGCAAATAGCAGTCTCATAACATTTCATCAGCAGTATTTAAACAGCTCCAACAGTGGCACCCAGCAATGTTGAACAGGTGCAGACACCAACAAGTGACATCATTTCAGTAGAAGCAGTCCACCAGTGGCACCCAGTAATGTTGAACAGGTGCAGATACCAACAAGTGACATCATTTCAGTAGAAGCAGTCCATCAGTGGCACCCAGTAATGTTGAACAGGTGCAGACACCAACAAGTGATATCATTTCAGTAGAAGCAGTCCATCAGTGGCACCAAGCAATGTTAAGCAGGTGCAGACACCAACAAGTGACATTATGTCAGTAGAAACAGTTCCAGAAGTGGCACCCAGTAATGTTGAACAGGTGCAGACACCAACAAGTGACATCATTTCAGTAGAAGCAGTCCATCAGTGGCACCCAGCATTGTTGAACAGGTCCAGACACCAACAAGTGACATTATCTCAGTAGAAGCAGTCCATCAGTGGCACCCAGCAATGTTGAACAGGTGCAGACACCAACAAGTGACATTATCTCAGTAGAAGCAGTTCCATTAGTGGCACCCAGCAATGTTGAACAGTTGCAGACAGCAAGAACTGACCTCATCAGTAGTAGCAGTTCCATCAGTGGCACCCAGCAATGTTGAACAAGCGCAGCAAGCAGTCCATAATTTTCACTATCACTAATTAGACAGTTCATCAGAGTTCATCAGCAGAAATTAAACATTTCCAAGTGGCACCCATCATGTTGAACAAGTGCAGGTAACAGTCCATAATATTCACTATCACTAATTAGACAGTTCATCAGAGTTCATCAGCAGAAATTAAACATTTCCAAGTGGCACCCATCAATGTTGAACAAGTGCAGGTAACAGTCCATAATATTCACTATCACTAATTAGACAGTTCATCAGAGTTCATTAGAACAAATTAACCATTTCTAAGTGGCACCCATTAATGTTGAACAGGTGCAGGCATGAACAACAGTTTGAATGCACACACAATTGCTTTTGCAAAATTATTCTCAATGCTCTTACACTAAACATACAAATTATAATAAACACACAAATGATATCAGATAATTGTCATATTAAATATTATAAATACACAAATATCAGTAAACCTATAATATTTATGGTGTCAGTGCAAGACACAACAAACAAGTAAAATAATATTTAGGAGATAGGTCGGTACCAATTATTTAGGATCAGGAAAGGAAAACACACAAAACAGACTCACTCATCCTGCATCCACATATTAAGTACTACTGTGTAATTGAATAGTGTTCAACATGTGTATCAAGTAGTAGTGGTAACAGTGTGTAACAGTCAATAATAGATAGTCAACGTTATAGTCATCATGTCAAGACCAATGTTTGCCAAGCCAAATCAAAATGTACGGTTTCTGAACAACTGTCAGTGTGCCAAGATATGCAAATGCTTCCTCTCTCCAAAAAAAAAAGTATATACTGCTTATTGATTTAAAAAAAGTGTGTGTGTAGACAATCTTCCTTCTACTTGAGTGTTCTAGTCTGCCATCTTCATCCTCCTTGTTCCATATAAACCAACAAACAAACAAAAAATGCTCCTCACTTACTTCACCTCTTATCCACCAAAACTCCAATAATCATTATCATCACATAATCTTAATACTTCAATAATACCTCTTACGTCGATACATATAAACCTTATCATCAATATCATTTACCTTACCTCTTGTCCACCAAAACTCCAATAATCATCAACTTCACACAATCTCAATACCTCAATAATACCTCTTCAATACGTCGATACATATAAACCTTATCACCAATATCATTTCACTTCCATAACAACTCTTTCCTCTAGTCAGTCTCCTCGAACAAGTACACATAAAATCCTAGTGCAAACTTCAATTCATCATCCCATACAATCCGAAGACACAATGTCCACACACAACCTCTGTGTAGTCCACCTGAGCCAAATCTTCTACTCATTATGAATTATAAAATACATTTTGGTTACCTTGTCCACCATAAAATAAAAGAAATGCATACATGACCTCTAACAGCCTTCAGTTTGAATAATTTTCAGTAAGTAGGTGCGATTACGTAGTATGAAAGATCACATAAGACTTTGAGTGAATAAATCGTAATATTTCACAGTGTGTACACCACTTCAAGAATCATGGCAAAACAGAAGCAAACATGTGGAGTATTTCTTGTGTCAAGTGTCACTTACTATCTCAATTGCTCACGAAGAATGCAGTGTAATAACTGTCAATGGTCTAAACCTAGTGTTGGTATGTCATGTCGTTAGCTTCCCTCCTATTAGCATAAATTTATACAGCTTCCATAAAACCTCCAGCTCATGTGACTTCAATGAAGTTTCTTGTACCAATGTCGTTCGTAGAATTATAGCAGTTCTTTTTCTTATCTTAAAATATAAGGCACTAAGCGTAAGCAAAACATGCAATGCGAGTAAATATACCAGTGGAGAACAGAATGTCAACAAGTGGATGCAGCACAATTCCTACCGCGAGGCTCTGCCAAGCGAACAATCTATAATTAATACCATAGTGTGACCTAAACTCTATGTTTGTACACAGTATATCAGCATTTCTATATACCAAATTAAAGAGTAGTTATGACAACAAAACAGAAATATGTAAATATGCAATCCATACGCAAAGTAGCAAATATGTTATCTTACATAATAAACAGGTCATTAGCATCATATCAGCATAAGCAAATAAATGTTCATATGTAATCTTAATAAGTAAACATGAAGGCGCAAGCAGATAAATCACAAAGTATAACTTACATACATAACCATATCAGCACAATTAATCATGTGACAATTATAATTGAAATAAATAAGCACAGCAGGCACATAATTAAAAAATGTGACATCAGTAAAAAAGCAGTGCAGCCAAGCGATGCATAATATACATAATTAACAACCCTGTTCATTAATCAATCATTGTCAAAATCAGTTAACACAAAGTATAAATCACGTAATCGCGAGCAGCAAATTACGTCTAAAGTACGTACCTAAGGGGAAATATGTTACCTGAAAAATAAACTCAATTAACAGTTACCTTTTTAGTTTATTAGTTTCTTCTTCGAAATGACATTCTTCCTGAAATTTTCTCGATAGCAAGACCTCTTAACGTTGGACACACACAGAATTTACCTGAAGTTCTTCAATATTTTATGCAACTGTATCCTGAAAAATACTGAACGTTAATAACATAATTTATCAAGTCACTATAGCTTTATACTGAATTTATGCGGAGGAATTACATTGTGTATTTGTTTACGGCTGTCAGTCCATTCGCACTGAGCGCTCAATCAGCTGTAGGTACGCGTGACGTAGGAAGTAATTGTTTGCGGTCAACGACTGCCTTGTGCGGCGCGCAGACTTCACTGTTGCTTTGAGTATGTGCCGCCGCCGGAACACGGCGCGGTATCCTTGTATTCTCTGCATGTTTACGTATAACTATTGGTTTCTCGAAAGTATGTCATTCCACAAAAATTTTAACGTTCGATATATGAGATTTAAGAGTTTCTACTTCGACAGTGTTATTATGAATGATTTTGCGAACCCTATATGGACCGTTATAAAGCAGAAAAAATTTGCGACACAAGCCTTTTCCTTTGTGAGACAAACGGTGAGACTTAATTAACACCTTTTGACCAACTGACAAGGCTTTTAAACGACCAGGACGCTTAGCTGATTTCTCTCTTCTAGCAGCCGCAGACGCAATATTTTGTAGAGCCAGGTTGACAACTTCAGAATGCCGCAGTTTCCGTGAAGGCGGTAAAGGAACGATTTCAGAAATGCGATTTGTCGGTGCTTTATTTTTTAATATCAATATAGGCGGTAAAGAAGTTGAATCATTAGGGAGTTCATTCAGAATGTTTTGAAAAGTATGAAGATACTGATCCCATGTTCTGTGATTTTGTGACAATAAAGTCGACACAATTTATTGATTTCCTTCATCCTTCTCTCTGAAGCGTAAGATTGAGGGTGAAAAAGTGAAAATTGGTTTAATCTTACGACGCCTAGAGTACGAAGCCAAATTTTAGAGCGAAACTGTGATCCATTATCTGATATAACCTTATCAACATGACCCACTTCTTTAAGAAAATGTTGATGGAAGCATTAGATACTGAACGAGCTGTTGCTTTGCGTAAAGGTGTAAAACACACATATTTTGATGTCAATTCCACTGCTACCAAAATGTACGCAAAACCATTAGTAGAACGAACCACTGGACCGAACAAATCGACTGCAGCCATCTCCTTTAATTTCGCTGGAATGATAGGAAACAACGGTGCTCTGTGAGAAATAGTTGGCGGCTTAACCTTTTGACATAATTTGCATTTGGCAAGAACAGATCGAATACGTTTTTCCATATTACTGAAGTAGCAATTTTCTCGTAATTTATGAAAGCATTTTCTGGGACCAAAGTGTGCATAGCTGAAATGTGTGTACCAAATCAATTTATTGACCCACTCATCAGGAATACAAACTAACCAAACAGAGTTGTCGACCGATTTTCATTTAAAAAGAATATCATTGCGAACTAAATAATACTGTCTGATCGCTACGCTTTCCTTTCTCCTCCACTTCTCCTTAATGTCCTTCCAGATTGGATCCTTATTTTGCTCCTTAGCGATGTCCTGGAGCGAAGACGAAATAAAATTCTCAAACGCAACACCTTGAATATACATCAAACAATAATTGTTTTGTTTGCAGTCCTCTTCAGCACTTTGTTTCAAAACCATAGGTGCACGTGATAAAGCATCAGCAATAATATTTGAAGAACCCTGTATGTAAACAATACTAAAATCAAATTCCTGTAGATACAGCGCCCATCGTGACAATCTTTCATGTGTTAATTTTGTTGACATAAGAAATTCCAGAGCTCGGTGATCGGTGTAAACCTTAGTATGTCTGCCATACAAAAATATGCGAAATTTTGTGAAAGCCCAAACAACAGCCAAAGCCTCAAGTTCCGTAATCGAATAATTCTTTTCTGATTTAGAGAGAACACGACTTCCAAATGCAATAGTTTTCTGTACTACAACGCCGTCTTCTTCTATCTCTTGAAATAAATGTGCACCTAGGCCTTTGTATGACGAGTCCGTCGCCAAACAAAAATCTTTAGATAAATCCGGATGTGAAAGAAGTGGAGCAGCAACTAAAGCATCACGAAGTTGTTCAAATTCTGACTGAGCTTCCTCATCCCAGCACCAATTAGAATTCTTTCCGGATAGTTCACATAAACGAGTTGTGGCCAAATCGTCCAATGTAACAAAGTGTCTAAGAAAATTACAGACACCAAGGAAACTACGAACATCACGTTTTGTAGTAGGAACAGCATAATTACGAATTGCGTCTAGCTTCTCTGGATCAGGGAGAATACCTTCTGTAGAAATAATATGACCAAGAAATTTCACCTGAGAACGACCAAATTCAGATTTTTCCAATTTCACTGTAATGCCAACTCTTGCAAAAATACGTAATAATGAATCCTAAATTTTGTTATGCTCACTCCAAGAACGTTTAGCAATAAGAATATCGTCAACATATGAAGTAATATTGTCACGAAGATAAACAGGTAAAATTTCGTTTAAACTACGAATGAATGCTGCAGAAAATATAGTAAGTCCAAACGGTAATTTCCGAAATCACTTTTGGGTAAAATAGTCATATGCGGTTATTCTTTACCGACTCTCTAGATAGATTGATAGTTGAAGAATTGTTTTGATAGATACAAAGAATAGTAAAAGAGTAGGCAGCAGTGCAGAAAACTAAAAGGGAAACAGCTCGGGGCCCTGTGCACGCTACGGCACATATTCACTTAGTGTAGTGAATCCCCTGAGGACTTTTACATCTTCCGGTTAAAACAATGTGTCTTATCGATTGTGGCAGCTTAATTAAACAAATGCGAATTAATTCAGTCGGGCTATAAGGGCTGGAAAGGAACTGATTCTTTCGAATCATGTCTTCAAAGTATTCTGCTGGCGTGCGGAACTGACTGTTTAAAATTACGCTGCATAATAAGACTATGTTTGACTCTGTCTTGCGTGTTTTCGGACCAATATGCCGATAGAAATTCATGATAAAAATCATTTAAATTATTACAATCTCTAATAAGTGCGCGCATCCGCGTCGCCGGTTCGTTTTCTAAATATCCACACATAAATTCCAGTTTGTGACTTAGTGGCCAATTTGGTGGAAGTGCGTACATAAATTGATCTAACCATGAACATGGATGTATGTCTTTCTTAGAATTGCGAAAGATCTTAAATTTCCGAACAGTTAAGAAGTGTTTATAGTCAAAGTTTTCGCCTCGTGGCGACAAAGACCTACCGCGTCTGTCCCAGTCCCAATGTCGATTATTGTCAAGTTCGCGCGCCTGGCGCTCTCTTGTTGCATCTCGTAAATGAAACAAATTATTTTCTTCAAACCCCTCTGCTATCTGTGATTCTAAATTTCTTCTACTGTCTTTTCGTACGATTTCACCTTCAATTTGTTTGACTTGCTTTCGTAATGCCTCAAATTCCCTTTTAACGCGTTCATTAAATTTTCCCTGATTTTCAACATGTTTATTTATGTTCTGGTACTCTTCGGTTTCTGCAAATGGCAATGGAGCTGTATCATCTGAATCTCTGTCCCCATTTAAACTAAGACTTGTCAATTTATCTGAAATCTCCTCAACTCTTTCCGATAAGTCACCTATTTGTTCTTTCTGTTTATTTACGTCTTCCGTAAGTGTCGCGACTCGGATTTCAGTATTGACACATTTAGTAGTTAACTGTTCATATTGTTGTGTTAGGTTATTGATTCTGTCATTTGGTACGGATTCCTCGATTCTCTCAAATATTTCTTCCTTATCGTGTGCAGGTTGTAAATTTAACTCTGAAAATTTTTGTACTATCACGCGATCTCTTTCTTCCTGTTCTCTATCCTGTTCCTTTTGTCTAATTTCTATTGCAATTAATCTGTTATTGTGAGCATTCAAAATTGGTTGTACTTCTTCTCTAATTTCTTTCTTTAATTCATCTTTCATGTTTTTGAAACATGTCCCTATTCGTGAGTCTAACCGTGTTTCCATTGTTCCCATATCTGTTTTAATTGTTCCTATTTGTGAGTCTAACCGTGTTGCCATTGTTCCCATATCAGTTTCTAAACGTGTTGCCAAAGTTCCCATCTCTGTTTTTAATTCAGATCCTAACTGCGATCCCAGTTAGTCTATCCGTATTTCCATTGTTCCCATCCGTGATCCCAAATTTAATATAGCACCCATCAACTGCTCCATATTAACCGGTTCGAAATTCTTTTCGCCCCTAACATTTCCCGCAAAACCAGCTTCCTTCGTCATAGCTGTAAAGCTATCTGTGTTCGATACTATTCCAGAATCTTCAGTCGTTAATCTCGAATTCTGAAAATTTTTTGATTGTGAAAAATTTTGAACTGGTTCTGGACTATTTTCCCTGCTTATTAAATTGTTTTCTACTTCATTATTCATCATACTGTTCTCCTGTGTTGGCGAGTTCGCCATGTTAACAATTTCGTCATTCTCACTATTCATCATTTTTGCCTTTTTCATCGACCGCGTAATCATTTACAAAACATACAAAACTCGTCACTATACGAAAATTACACACAATATGACACTTTATCTCCAACAATACCATTCACACGAAATCCTTTCCGACAAACACGCCTAACGAACAATTAAAACCTTCACAATTGCACAATTGTCAAACCCGTATACGACTCATCAAAAATTAAATTCTGCAAAAATACCATTAGAAGAATGACAATTACCAAATCTACACATGCAATATAGACTACAATTACTAAACTACAAATCACTACAACAATACTACTGTCTGCTATTTTTACTATCAAAAGAATTCCAAGGGACGATCCTGGCAGGATCGCCACGTGCATGGGGGCTTAATTAAATTTTATTATGCAAATAATTTTAATTTAATAGTCGCTGTCTGTCCGGTTACGCAGTCTCGTAAACGGTTGGCCCTGACTGATAGTAGTACGCAATCTGACTGCGTAGAATAACAACAAAAAAATGAAAGAAAACTTCCGTTAACACAAATAATTAATTAAGTCCCCAGCAACTATAAAACCTACGAAACAACAAAACACAAGTGTAACTGTTCTGTGTGTGGAAGTGTGATTCAGTGTACACATCTGGCACGGTTCTTCCTCGATAAGACAAGGTAATTTAAGCACCATTTACACTGAAGTAATTAAAAAAAAACAGAAAAACTATAATTGCACATAGAAACCAGAATTACACTCTAATACATGAACACAAGCCAGATGCTTTGTTGACTGAACCTGTGACCAAGAGGCATTGTTATTTAGCACGTTTGAAATAAAAAATTAAAGATTTTCTTTACCTTCATATATATTGACGAAAAATATACTCTGATCATTACAACATCCGCAATCGAACAGCATCGGCTGTCTAGTCCATCAGAACAACTGCATACAACGTGCTCACAACTAGTCATGGCTACATCAGAACTCCTACTGCCCACTTCTCAGTAAGCACTCTCCACGACGACTTCTCGACAAAAACTCTCCACTACCACATCTCAACAAGCACTGCCCTCTGGAGGCGGCTGAATAATACTCTTTGGCGCAATCTCTGGCGCTGTGACTCAGTGTAGCCACCTTTCAAGTGGTTGTTATGGAAATGCGTTTCTTGAAGAGTAAGAGGAAACGAAGTGTTGTATTTACGGTGGGTGGCGGTAATATCTGTTGCGATTCCACTGATTAGCGTGTGGTGAGAGTCCAGGTTAGACGTACAAAAGCTGAGGAGAGGGCGTATCACTCTGTCAATGATCGACACTGATGAGGGTGGAGTGACATCCATAAATAATTGGAAAGGAAACATTGTTCCTAGGAGGGAAACAGGTGAAGATTGCAGGTAAATAGTCATACAGTGTTCATTATTTGAATGCTCTGTACACAATGTAATATTCTGTAGCAGAGGCAAGTTGTGTAGAAAAATTGTACTAAAATGTGAATATAAATTCATTTAATGGAAACAAAGTTTCAATTTATGTTTTAATTGTAATACGGGAAAAATAAATGTTGGAACACGTGAGGCAATACTGACCTTATGACTTATCTTAGAAGAAAGATTAAGAAAAGGCAAACCTACGTTTCTAGCATTTGTAGACTTAGAGAAAGCATTTGACAATGTTGACTGGAATACTCTCTTTCACATTCTAAAGGTGGCAGGGGTAAAATACAGGGAGCGAAAGGCTATTTACAATTTGTACAGAAACCAGATGGCAGTTATAAGAGTCGAGGGGCATGAAAGGGAAGCAGTGGTTGGGAAGGGAGTGAGACAGGGTTGTAGCCTCTCCCCGATGTTATTCAATCTGTATATTGAGCAAGCAGTAAAGGAAACAAAAGAAAAATTCGGAGTAGGTATTAAAATTCATGGAGAAGAAGTAAAAACTTTGAGGTTCGCCGATGACATTGTAATTCTGTCAGAGACAGCAAAGGACTTGGAAGAGCAGTTGAACGGAATGGACAGTGTCTTGAAAGGAGGATATAAGATGAACATCAACAAAAGCAAAACGAGGATAATGGAATGTAGTCAAATTAAATTGGGTGATGCTGAGGGAGTTAGATTAGGAAATGAGACACTTAAAGTAGTAAAGGAGTTTTGCTATTTAGGAAGTAAAATAACTGATGATGGTCGAAGTAGAGAGGATATAAAATGTAGACTGGCAATGGCAAGGAAATCGTTTCTGAAGAAGAGAAATTTGTTAACATCGAGTATAGATTTAAGTGTCAGGAAGCCGTTTCTGAAAGTATTTGTATGGAGTGTAGCCATGTATGGAAGTGAAACATGGACGATAAGTAGTATGGACAAGAAGAGAATTGAAGCTTTCGAAATGTGGTGCTACAGAAGAATGCTGAAGATAAGGTGGAGAGCTGCATCAAACCAGTCTCAGGACTGAAGACCACAACACAACACAACGGGAAAAATATGTTATTCGCCGAGTATATAGGTTAATAATACGCTAATAACTGTTTATAGATGGCGGCGTACATGTTTTAAGAAGTTATCATTTGCTGAGATGGAAGTATTGTCGACAGTATTCAACAATATGCCCACCAAAGATGGACAGGATGGGTACTTGAGTGCTCACATTCTTCCTTTCATTCCAAAAGCAAGGAGACCCGCCCAAATTCCATTACCAATCGTGGGAGGACAGCAAACTATTATTATAAGGTAACTGGCATGACAATTGTAATATTATTTTATTAACCATTTCGTTCCCGAATTATGTACACCTTTGATCAATGTTTTTTTTTTTTAATCTTTAAGGCATATATTTAATAGGGTTACAGTATTACGATTAGGTAGATTTTTGTTTTATGATACTAATTGACTTATATCTCCAGGTTAAAGTTTGCTTCAAGTAAACTATGCAATGATATGCAAGAAAGCACTCCATGGCATAACAAAACGCCGAGTGGAGAGACTGTGCCACGTAAGTCAAGGAGGAGTGACTTCGGCCCGTGATGGTCGTGGTACACAACAAAACCATCATTCCGTTCTAGAAAATACCAGTGTCATGATAGCGGGATTCATTGAGTCGTTTCTAGTAAGGGTAGCACATTATGGACGTTGTGGTAGGAAGAAGAGGTACCTCTCAAGTTATCTGTGAAAAATATGTTTCTTGAAAAATACGACCCCAAAATGTACATAATTTGTAGGTCTCAAAGTAACACTATTGACCCATGATTGTTTAAACCAAAGGTACGATAACGTTATTTTTATGATTATTTCAAGAATCATTACAACTATGGCTTTGGTTGTCCTCAAGTGGACGTCTGTGGTGAATGTGAAAGACTTACATGTACAATTGAAGGAGAGAACATCCCTGCTATCAAGATTGAAGCGCAAAATGAGTTGAAACTCCATAAGCTTTGTGCACTTCAGTTCTATGATAACATGGCACGTTGTGAAAAACTTGTACAAGGAGAAGAGGTGGGAAAATCAGACGATCACATTCGACTTCATGCAGAGCGCGCCTGTTGCACACATACCAGTAACTGATATGTTCTATTTGTGGCAGCCATGGGTATTTGTATTTGTTATTCAAAAATGGCTCTAAGCACTATGGGACTTAAAATCTGAGGTCATCAGTCCCCTAGACTTTGAACTACTTAAACCTAACTAACCTAAGGACATCACACACATCCATGTCCAAGGCAGGATTCGAATCTGCGACCATAGCATATTAGGTATTCATAGATTTTCTGATATCAAAGCTTTCATTTATATATTTGACGAAGTAACCGCTAAGAAGGGTCCTAATGTAGTGGTTTCTCTCCTCATGGCTTTCGTAACTAATCATGTGGGCTCTAGTGTGAAAACGTTCTATGCATTTACAGATGTCTGTACAGGACAGAATAGGTATCGCACAATGGTTCAATTTTGGTACACTTTAGTTCATAGTGGTAGATTTTCGAACGTTTTCCACATGTTCCCAACCCGTGGGCATTCCTACAATGCCTGTGATAGGTACATCACAAATCTGGAATTACGGAAAAGGAAACAGTACATAGTGTGTATACTCCCCACCAATGATTCATAGTACTACAGAAATCAAGGACCACCAATGATTCATAGTAATACAGAAAGCAAGGAAACTCATGCACATTGAACTATGCACACAAGACGCATTTCTTGACTATAAGAAACATCTAGATTCATTTTTTTTTAAGAAGTCTGTAACTGTGAAAGGAGAAAAATGGGCTATTACACGTTACTAACTACTTGAGTACACTGACCAATCAAAATGCGTCTCTGTTTCACCCAACAGCAGTGGAATGGTGAAATTGATTTTCGTCTGGTTAAGGCTGGGACAGCCACTCATTTGTATAATGTGCCGAGAGCATACATGGACGTCATTCCACTGAAACCTGAGAAAGTGAAGGATATTGCACGCATGATTGACGTTATCCCTTTGCAGTTTCGTGAGTATTTTGATAGACTTCTAAAACAATGCGACATTAGTAAACTGGCTGGTGGAGAAAACGCCAATGAATCTGGAAGTGAAGTTTGGGACATTGATCAAGAGTGACAAATTTATGAACATGTATCTCTGTCAATATAAAAAGGGTTGTTTAATAAGTAAAACATGTGGAATTAACTCTCCCATGTTACATGTGTATGACCATGTTGAAATGATTAAAAATTATATTTTGCTTGTAGATGTGGTATTTTGTTTCGTTATACAATATTTCAGTACAATGGCTGTTGTTTAAATCAAAAAGCGGTTATGTCAGTCATTTTCTATTACCATTTTCTATTAGTTGCCTTCATCCTATGATTACAGATTGTTGGTATAACATTGCATTGCCGGCCGTAGTGGCCGTGCGGTTCTAGGCGCTACAGTCTGGAGCCGAGCGACAGCTACGGTCGCAGGTTCGAATCCTGCCTCAGGCATGGATGTGTGTGATGTCCTTAGGTTAGTTAGGTTTAATTAGTTCTAAGTTCTAGGCGACTGATGACCTCAGAAGTTAAGTCGCATAGTGCTCAGAGCCATTTGAACCATAACATTGCATTCTTCCTCACGAGTCTGTGAGGCTAACTATAAGGTTTGGGAATAACGCTATTCACAATTATACAGTTTTTTCAATAGATCTCAGAACATCAATTGAGTGATATATCCCCTTTTTGGTCTCAACGCCTCAATTGTAGTGATAGCGAAAGCAAAAAAAAAGTGAAATATATAGCACTGACATCTTGTACCTCAGACGAACTAAGACGGTTCTATGCCATCCTTATTGGACGTACATACCCTAACTGAAATGCAGGAGACAAATTTTTACGTCTGTCGCTTTTTTCGCCTACGCTACTACCAGTACCCTATTCTGCAGTTGACCCATATAGGTCAACGTCAGTACAGGATACAAACTTTACGTTTGTTGCCCTTTTTCGCTTTCACTAGTAGTGGTATCCAATTCTTAATCACAGGATACAAATTTTACGTCAGTCGCGTTTTTCATCCTTTGCCAATACTAGTATCCGGTATAGGTCAACTGAAGTACAGGATACAAATTTTACATTTGTTGCCTTTTTTCGCATTCGCTAGACGGCTCGATAATAAACTAATATCTGTGACTAAAATATGTAGTCATTGATCAAAGTCGACGGGTTGCACCCCAGTCTTCAATTGACCCTGGCCACCTAAGGTGCTAATTAAAGTATTAGCTGTTTCGATAATTCTTCCACCTAAAGCACTAGCTGAAATACTAGCTATTTCATTTAATAAGCTTGACAATAATTCTATAACTCCAGTGTTCGGGTTTGCAACTCCAGTTTCGAAAAAGCCAAGGAATGGCGAATAAGCACTCACATAAACACTCCCTAAAGATTCCTTGTCACGAATCTCGTTATGAGTTACCTCACTGTTTACATAGATTTCACATCAGTGAGGTTACTATTTAAACCCGCAACATGGCCTGCTGTTCCTGACTTGCTACTGGCACACTGCCTTGGCTACTATTACTCGCCATGTTGATAAACACAGTTTTAAACACTTTGACTGAGAATTTCAGCCCTCACAGTACAATTCCAGTCTTAAAACAATATTTCTACTACACAAGAAAGTAAAGTACGTATCTCAGTTGTCTACGACGACGTAATTCCATGTCACAAACATCAACATCTGTGTGTCCACTTTTTAGTTATCGTCCCTTTATTCTTATCATAGCGCCAACATACGGAGTGTACAAAAAGTCTCTCCGCAGTGCCGTATGATTGTTAGCCACGCGTGCCGTATGCCGCAATGAATATACCGAAATCAAACTTAGTGAAATAAAAGGCATTAATTTATTGAATATTTATATTTACTTACAAATTTTCACATTAAATGTTGAAAGTTCCCCCTGTTGTTGAATACACAAGTCAATTCGTCTAATCATGTTTCCAAACACAAGCTGTAACATTTCTTCTGTAACAGAAGAAGTGAAAGTGGATATTGCAGTGTTCGGCTCATCGATGGATTTTGGACGGTTTGTATAGACAGTTGCTTTCGCTTCACCCCAGAAGAAAAAGTCAGGTGGTGTTAGGTCAGGAGATCGTGGAGGCCAAAGTCCCTGAGAAATTATGCCATCACCAAAAACGTCAGCAAGCAGTGACATTGAAACGCGAGCTGAATGCGCGTTGCACCATCTTGTTGAAAATAACCGGCTAACAATCATACGGCACTGCGGAGAGACTTTTTGAATGTTGGGAGAGTCCACTTGAAGAGAAGTAACCCAGGCAGGCGAACAATCATACGGCACTGCGGAGAGACTTTTTGAACACCCCGTATATAGTCCATTTCAGATCTCCACGCCAGTGCTTTCTTTTAAATTATCCATTGTATCAGCGTCCTTTGTTACATAAATCAAACTGCAGCTCAAAATCTGACCGCATAAACCTCATTAGCAGTACAGCTGTAATCCCAGGACCCTCCACCACAACTGAAACGCAACAGTGTGTAACAATCAATAGCAAATGCCCACCCTCGTTAGTCGGTGATTCCCGATGCTTCAGTGGCTGTAAAAGGATTTGCGAGAATTTGCTCCGCCATAATTTGTTTCAACTTCATCAGTTCTTGAAAGTGTACCTAGTGATCTGGAACCGACAAGAGAAATTTCAAGAAATTCAGTTTGATACGATGTTTCACATTTACATGTTTATTATGCAAAACGTTTACAAAACAATAACAAAACTGCCTCTCATAAACTGTCGGAAAACAGATTCTGATGGCTGATTCCCCACTCATTTTATCAGTTACTGTTTACATCATCCATTATTAGAAACAGTATATTTGCGGATTACAATCAAAAATATGCTGCTGTAGGCAGGCTGGCATCACGGAATTACGTATTAGTACGTTCCTCTCTCATTGTAATAAAAGTTTTACACGGCTTTTAGCTTTGGTATTGAAATCTATAATATATGTTCGATAACAATGCTTTTTGCATAGTTGCTTATATCATGAAGATTATTAGTTGGAAAATGTTCCTAACATTTGGATGTCTTCATCCCACAAATAATAACAAAAAGTTAGTTTCTCTTCTGAAAGGTACCCTGAAATCACAAAATGAGAATTGTTTATGTTTTATATTCAGTTATCGATCAGTAACAGTTGAACTAGCGCAGAGCTTGCTACAGTCTGAACGCTAATTAATGATTAAATTGAATCAGCATAATAAACTGAGTTCTAAAATGACCAGTAAATGAAGTACGACTGTTAAGAAATTTATATAAAGCCTGTAGATGTGGTAGCCTCATTCCTGATGTGCCATACCAATGACGTTATTGGGAAAATTTGCAAAACTAGTGTGAGGACATAAAAACAATGGTAATAACGAAAATATTGATAAAAGCCATAAAGACGATGTGTTGTGATTAATGCAGTGAATTATTGTAAAATAATATAGAAGAAGAACAATGAAAATTACTATTAATACGAAAACTATGTATCTCAAGGATAATCTGTGAACAAAGATATAAATGAAGACAGTCCTCTAACGAGGAATAAAGAGAAAAAAAACTAACTACTCTTCGTTTTGTTCTTGAGTGTAGGAGGACGCCATTGACGATGAGAATTCGTGATGAGAATGGTATGTATTTGTTACTAATACTGTAAGAAAAAGCATTCTTATGATAATAATAATCAATCATATAAATATGTAAACTTGTGTTTTCCTTTCAATAGCCTAGGGAAAGGAATCCCATAATTATTAATGAATAATCTGCAATTTTCATATACGGAGCTGATTTTGTTTCAAAGACGCCATTACAGGCGAGAACATAATTTTAAGTTTTTTTATTACGCCACACGGCTTAAAAATAGGAACAGACTCGCTGATAATTATCTGGTCAAGTGTTTCACTTGAAAGTGAATTAATATTTCATTGCAGAAACAGTTTTTGTGTTAGCCTGGGACAGTCAGCACGGATCAGGTCTCACCCGATTCACTTGCTTCTTAATATGTCCTATAACTACAGATTTGTTGAAAATATAAACTGTTAAATACGCTATTCCACAAATTAAGAACTTCCAGTTGTTCTTTATAACTTGAAACTTACTACCGTTCACTTTCACTGAAGAAAAGATAAAAATAATAAAATGAAATCATAGATTACAATCTCACAGAATACTGTGAATGGTTAAGATGAAATAAACTAAAAATCATCTTCTTGTCTAAAACATGTTACTGTTCCAGAGAACTTTGGCACCTCTTAAAACTTTTTACAACTCTGATGTTTAGCTACATGTGGACAAATATTGGTTCTCATGAAGCAGCACTGTTTAGCCATCCCAAAATAAAGCCTCAAAAATCAGTAAATAAAATTATTCTTCTCCTGCTGCTCCGAATCACATATACCAACCGCCATCTGCTGCGACAACGACTCGAAGTCTATTGGGTTTTTGATTTTTCTCTTCTTTTTCGAGCCTCCTTATCTCCCCATCTAGCCCAACCTTCGCTCTCCAATTACGCCTTCATCGGCGAGCTTCTCCTCAATATTTTTCGTTTGTGCTGAATTTGTTTTTACCCTTCTTGCATACACATGCGTGTCATGTATTTGTTTTAGAGACTGCATAAATATATAACATAAGTATGTCTTCTCTTAGCAAATTAAATATTACATATCTTGTTATTAATTAATTTGTTTTTCCAGATTCCACTTTCTGCGTTTCCTTAAAATTATATAAAATATACGCCTGTAAAAACAAGTAACTTGAAACATCTGTTGCAGCTGATTTGTTAAGGGCTTAAAAGAAAAACATCTCTGCTGATGCTGCTTAATATCTCATACAGCCTCCTTCGGCTTCCACAGCGACTCGAAGTCTGTTGGGCATTGAGCCCACAACTCTAACCACATAACCAGGAGATTCAAGTAACTCGTTCCATGCGTCATGAATCACATCAGAAAGCTGTCGGCGAGTCGACAGTGACTGTCCATTTTCCCGTATTACTCTTGTAAGTAGGCTGTTTAGGTTCTTTTATTGGTAACGCCACCTCTGTATGAAAATCACTGGCTGTGCTGTGTGCAGTCTGTGGCTGCTTTGCATTGTTGTAATACTCGCCATTGTAGTGTTAGGCAGCTGGCTGTGAACAGCGCGTAGCGTTGCGCAGTTGGAGGTGAGCCGCCAGCAGTGGTGGATGTGGGGAGAGAGATGGCGGAGTTTTGAAATTTGTCATGAACTGCTCTATATATATATATATATATATATATATATATATATATATATATATATATATATATGATATCAAGGTAAATACATTGTTTGTTCTCTATTAATATCTTTCATTTGCTAACTATCCCTATCAGTAGTTAGTGCCTTCCATAGTTTGAATCTTTTATTTAGCTGGCAGTAGTGGCGCTGGCTGTATTGCAGTAGTGGGAGTAACCAAGATTTTTGTGAGGTAAGTGATTTGTGAAAGGTACAGGTTGATGTTGGTCAGGGCCATTCTCTTGTAGGGATTGTTGGGGGTCGGATCGCGTTGCGCTAAAAAAATATTGTGCGTCAGTTTAAGCACAGTAGTGTACTATTATTGAAAGGGGACGTTTCATATGGCGACCCTTAGCCTAGGATACCTCACTGGAATCTTCTGATTTTTTCTTGTAGTTTGTGTAATTAGTGTAGATTTTGTTTATTGCTAGCGCGTAATTGTAGAGAGAATCTCCTTTGTAGTTGCAGTCTTCCATTGTTGTACAGTAAAACAGGTGTGGCACGCATGTAGATTTGCACCAAGTATTTCGCAGCTGCAATTAACTAGATACTATTTTCAGTGCTATGTTAATGTGTTCCCCTATTTTTGCTCTTCAAATTGTGTTTTTCTGTGTTGTCGTGTGAAATACTGTGACAATAATGGCGTGTGAAAAACGTAACACTAGGCTCCAAAGTAAACTGAGAAATAATAGTGACGACGAGCGTAGCTTATCAGCACCACTGTGTAATGAATTAACTAATGTTCAAAGTAGTAATTTGGTAATTGTGCATAGGGAAATGGAGCGGGCGGCAAACAATGGCGTGGACAGTGAAACAATTAGTGAAGAGGGAAGCATTATCGATCGATCGGTCGGCAACAGCTCGCCTCAGGAATCGGGAATGACAGAACACAATATTGCAAATACTGTAGACTCCGGTTTTGGGTTCTCACCGTTTTCTCAAATGAGTCAAGACACATTTTCTGCTTGTCAAAATGTGAATGTTGCCAGTGCAACTTCACTGCCTAAAAGAACTGAGGAACATGTTTCAGACACCAGTGCATTGTTATTACAATTAATGCAACAGATGGGACAAAGGCTACAAAAGTTAGACACAATGGAACAAAATCTTCAAAAGTTAGACACAACGCTTGAACAAAATCAGAAACAAATGGGACAAAATCTTCAAAAGTTAGACACAATGGAACAACACCAGAGACAAACACGACAACAGTTAGACGCAATGGAACAAAATCTTCACACCACGCTTGAACAAACACGTGAAGATTTAACTACTGAGTTACATAACATCGAATCGAAATGTCAAAAAGTCTGTAATGACGTAAAAACACAAATTTGTGAGCATTTTCAACCTATTTTTTTCGCGGCATGAAAATGCATTACAGAATCACGAAGCAGCCATAAAAGAACTGCAAACCATTGTTCATGAAAATCATGAGACCTTGTCGGCTAAAATTGACTCAGTTGCATCTACCGATTCGGTTACGCAACTTGCAAAAACTCAAGAAAACTTAAAGGACACAGTAGATTCGATTTCAACACAAATGGACACTCTGAAACTTGGTTCAGAAAAACACACTGAGGAAATGTGTTCACTATCGGAGAAAGTATCCGAACTTTCGGATCAGTTCACTAACTTATCTACAAAGGTAGATGATAATCTGAACGACTCCAAACCGGTAGTCTTTAATGACACAGAAGAGTGCGAACAAATTAGGAAACTGAAACAAAATCTGAATCAAATTAATACGCAACACCAAAGAGAAATCCGGGAAGTACAAGATCAGCTGACACAGGTAATACAAGAATTACGTATTTCAGAGGACACTCGCGCCCCAATACGTGAAGAGGGACTTAGAAATACGGAAAAGCCGCAAAATAATAACACAGGGCATTTCGGAAGTTATGAAAGAAACTGGCAATGTACACCGAATTCTGAGTTGGAACGGCCGACACGACCTAACAATGACTGATATGCGACTCGCTGACACGATGATTTTGACTATAAGCTGTTCATTACTACACGTAAATTCAAAACGTTTAAGAATTCTGGCAACGACATTCATCCACAAGCGTGGCTCCATCAATTCTCTCATTGTTTTCCTCCCAACTGGTCGTTAGAACACAGATTAGAATTTATGTGTGGCTACTTAGAGAATGAACCAGCTGTAAGAATGCGATCGGTCATTCACGATTGCCACAGTGAAGGAGAATTTTACCATGCCTTCCTCTCAGCATATTGGTCTCAAGCCACACAAGACCGAGTAAAACATGGCATCATAATGATGAAACATTTCGAACAATCTGAATTCTCCAGTCTTGTGAAATATTTTGAAGACATGTTGCACAAGAATCAGTATCTTTCAAACCCATACAGCCCCTCAGAACTAATCCGCATTTGCTTACTCAAATTGCCTGAACATTTACGACATATTATTTTAGCAGGACGTTGCAAAGACGACATTGAAGCTTTCCAGGGACTCCTACAAGAATTAGAAATTGACACAGACAGTCGCCGGATGCGAAAACAGGAAAACAAACACTACAGGTCACATACGTCACAATTCCGTGACGACAGAAACAATAACTGGACACGACAAGGCTATTCTTACAACGCAAATCGTGACCAAAACAGACATCACCCGTATGACAACAGTTGGCGGAATAATAGTTACAGAGAAAGATCGCATTTCCGTAGTAATGAATATGACAGAGATAACCACATAAACAGACAATATGGGAACCAAAACAATTATTATCAAGGGAGACAGAATAACTTTAGACGCAACAGTTCGGCACACAGTTACGATTCAGGGAGAAATTCTCCACAACGTGACGGACAAGAAAGAAATTATGAAATCTACCGATATGACAACAGACGATACATTCGTAACAACAGACCTGAATTGCATCAGAACTGGCGGGATTTAAACAGGGCAGGGCCTTCTCGTCAGAGTGAATATGTAGAAGTTAGGTCTCCTAATCCCAATAACGGCGCGCGCCAACAAAGAGACAGACAATGACTCGCACAGCAGGCAGCCGCGTGCGCCCGCTGGCTCCGAGAAAAATAACACAGACGCTATCCTTGAGAAAAATTTTAGCATTCTTTACCGATGTATAAAACATGACAATTGCTTTTCAGTTGAAAGTCTGAGTACTACGAAGAGTAAAGGTTTACACCACATTTCACATGTAAAACCGTTTATTGAAAAATAATCTGCTTTTTAACTTTGTCTTTGCCATAAAACTTTTCACTTCACATTTCTAGTATGCTTTGTCAGACTTAAGAAACTGTTAACATGCAACACTGTTTGAAGTTAAATATTCAGTCAAGAACCAAGAGAACTTATTTCAACAGAAATTGCGAATGCATTGTTATAGTGAACAGACGACACAGTGTTATTGTGTGTGTGCATTCTTGCTTGTTTGTTGCACGATTACGTAACGACTATAAGGCTCACATACTTAGAACATTTACCAGTACTGTTAATGAGATTTTAATGCAACATTTTGGTTTATTTGAAAATACATTCTGAAATTAAAGTGCTTTCTGAGAGATACCAGATGACACAGAGGTTAGTTTATGTGACAGCTACACGATTTTATCACGACGCTACTAATGAGTGACAATTTACAATGTTGCTTTTGCGGTGTATCTGTTTTATATTTCCACAGTTTTTCTGTATTGTTCTGGAAAGTAAAACATGTTTTAGTAGTAACTTTTGTGGTATAGCTACAATGAGACAGCCATTTTTGTAGCACAACAATACGTTACATTATAGTACTTTCTTGATCACGATAAGGTACGTAATAACTACGATATCTATACGCAAAGAATTTCACTTTCGTTTATGATGACGTAAGTACATTGACTTCTGCAGAACTTAGCTTACAGAGGACGATAATTACGACACTTCCACAGAATTATCTTACAGCAAGACGCACATTTAGCGCTACAGGACACGCATTTGAGTGATTAATTTTGTACTTAAAACATTTATTTTTAAAGATTTTTGAATTACAAAGAAAGTTTTCCGTGATACATTTCATTCCATTGCTGTAATCTGTAACACCTGAGGGTATAATTACATTCATCCTCAGGGGGGTACACGCTTACTTTGTGTACCATGTGTTTGGCGAGCACAAGGAGCCCTAGCTAAAATGGTATTTGCTTATACAACTTTACACATCGGTACCATATTTCTATAACACATAAATTACACAGCTATCTGATTATTTACCTGAGAGAAACAAACATTTTTTTATTATATTGTGACAGATGTTTACGTAATTACACAGTTGAATAATTTCACACTTATGAAATTGTATTTTGTCAGTACTTTGTGAACTGTTCATATTTTTTCGGAGCCATTGTGGTACTATGAGAGCTTTGAATGATGTATTTGGTATGGGATCATGATTTTAAAGTACGTTTGAGGCAGATGACACTTTTGACATGAGCAGAGAATTTTCTTAGGTTTTGAAATTATTGCAGAAAGCTACGACGATTTTGAGAATTGACTGAGATGTTATGATACTATTACGACGACGATGTGTATTATGCTGTTGAGGTAAGTTTATAATGAACAATTTGATGCTATATGGGGAATTTGATTATGCTATGTATTTATTACGATGAAATAGTGAAGTGTCGTCGCAAGATTGACGTGTCGACGAATATGTATATGTGTAATAAGGTAAGGAGTAATGAGTAGCGGTTAGGGACTCTTGACTTGTGGAAAAGGATGTTGGAAACCAAGAATCGTACTTTAAGAGTTATGAAATGTGTGTAAATGCGTGAATGTATCATAATGCCGGCGAAAATTTTTTGGACGCTGTTATATTTATAGGATTTTGTTTCTACAGATTTGTAACGCAAATTCTTGACCTATGAAATTTTTATATGAGACTGTCACTGTAGCGAAAACTGCTGTCGTAAATACACTCCTGGAAATGGAAAAAAGAACACATTGACACCGGTGTGTCAGACCCACCATACTTGCTCCGGACACTGCGAGAGGGCTGTACAAGCAATGATCACACGCACGGCACAGCGGACACACCAGGAACCGCAGTGTTGGCCGTCGAATGGCGCTAGCTGCGCAGCATTTGTGCACCGCCGCCGTCAGTGTCAGCCAGTTTGCCGTGGCATACGGAGCTCCATCGCAGTCTTTAACACTGGTAGCATGCCGCGACAGCGTGGACGTGAACCGTATGTGCAGTTGACAGACTTTGAGCGAGGGCGTATAGTGGGCATGCGGGAGGCCGGGTGGACGTACCGCCGAATTGCTCAACACGTGGGGCGTGAGGTCTCCACAGTACATCGATGTTGTCGCCAGTGGTCGGCGGAAGGTGCACGTTCCCGTCGACCTGGGACCGGACCGCAGCGACGCACGGATGCACGCCAAGACCGTAGGATCCTACGCAGTGCCGTAGGGGACCGCACCTCCACTTCCCAGCAAATTAGGGACACTGTTGCTCCTGGGGTATCGGCGAGGACCATTTGCAACCGTCTCCATGAAGCTGGGCTACGGTCCCGCACACCGTTAGGCCGTCTTCCGCTCACGCCCCAACATCGTGCAGCCCACCTCCAGTGGTGTCGCGACAGGCGTGAATGGAGGGACGAATGGAGACGTGTCGTCTTCAGCGATGAGAGTCGCTTCTGCCTTGGTGCCAATGATGGCCGTATGCGTGTTTGGCGCCATGCAGGTGAGCGCCACAATCAGGACTGCATACGACCGAGGCACACAGGGCCAACACCCGGCATCATGGTGTGGGGAGCGATCTCCTACACTGGCCGTACAGCACTGGTGATCGTCGAGGGGACACTGAATAGTGCACGGTACATCCAAACCGTCATCGAACCCATCGTTCTACCATTCCTAGACCGGCAAGGGAACTTGCTGTTCCAACAGGACAATGCACGTCCGCATGTATCCCGTGCCACCCAACGCGCTCTAGAAGGTGTAAGTCAACTACCTTGGCCAGCAAGATCTCCGGATCTGTCCCCCATTGATCATGTTTGGGACTGGATGAAGCGTCGTCTCACGCGGTCTGCACGTCCAGCACGAACGCTGGTCCAACTGAGGCGCCAGGTGGAAATGGCATGGTAAGCCGTTCCACAGGACTACATCCAGCATCTCTACGATCGTCTCCATGGGAGAATAGCAGCCTGCATTGCTGCGAAAGGTGGATATACACTGTACTAGTGCCGACATTGTGCATGCTCTGTTGCCTGTGTCTATGTGCCTGTGGTTCTGTCAGTGTGATCATGTGATGTATCTGACCCCAGGAATGTGTCAATAAAGTTTCCCCTTCCTGGGACAATGAATTCACGGTGTTCTTATTTCAATTTCCAGGAGTGTATTTCGTTAAGAAAGGTAAGTGACCGTGAAGTAATTCGTTGTGAGCGGCCACGTGTGTCAGACGCCTGGAGAAAAAGCCATTATTGCGAGCCCTTTTCAGCGGCACAGGTAGAAAAAAAAGGGAGGCCATTATCCTCGCTATTGACGTTCCTTTGTAGAGAGCATCGCAAAAACGACACGGTCGAACTTGAAAACATATGTTGAGACCGTGGAGCTCTTAATTTATGATATTTACAGAAATGCCTAATGAAATGACGAGAAATATTTTTACATCTGCACACCTGATTATGACAAGCGTCTTTCTACGAGAGTTGAGAGATTTTCTGTACTACCTTATGAAATGCCCTATGGCTAATGAATGATGTTTCATGCCTTCCTTTGTACATGTTTACTCATTTTGTTTAATATCTAGTTTCTAGCTGCACTGCAGCATTGGTTAAAATAAAATTTTATAGATGTACTAATATAAATATTTTCTGTCTACAGATCGAGTAAATAATAATTTTTTGAAAAAAATGAGGGAGCACAAAAAGACATTTACCTTCACAGGAACTGCAATCATAGTTTTCTTTTCAAGTACTTGGTAATTTTTTTTGTAGAATAAATCGTGATGCATCACTCTAGTGTTAAGATGTGACATAGGTATTAGACATGGCCATTTTTAGTGTAATATTTTTTTCTGCTTGAGGTCTAGGTTTAAATTTTATTTGCTGCTGCTGCGTGCCAGGCATAGTGCTACTGAATTTAACTTTGTATTACTCTGTTAAGCTAGTTTTACTACTAATTTATTTTTCTTGTTGCTGCACATTGGCTCATATTAGTTGTAACGTTGCATTGTTTGGTAATTTAGATTTACTGTAGCTTGCTTTGCAATTTTCCATTTTTTTGTCATTGCTGTTTGTGTTAATATGTTATGTGCTGCTGCATTGCCTCGTCCCTTAGTTTAATATCTGAGCTCAGTAGATTTAAGTTAGCTTAAGAGGGGGTAGACTATATAAGAACCTAACTATGGAGAATAGGGAAAGAATGCTTTGAAGGTTATATGAAAACGATTTGGGCCTAAATGAGTATTGTACAATGAGCCATATTTATTTTGAAAGAAATATGGTTAGAATACAGAAAAGAGGTACAGATAGGACTTTTTGGGAATACTGATGAACGAAGGGAGATCTCCAAAAACAAAAAAGGTTTTGTTCGCAAAATACTGCAGTACCAAAAGCTACACTGAAAACGAACCCTGTCCTTTCCATTGTGTTATCCCCCTATGTGTTTGTGTACCCTTGTGTATTTGTTTTCTTCCTGTCTCTGTGTACTGTTTCATAGAACTTTTTTCTCTTCTAATACTAAGTTACATTCACTATGATGAGGAATACTGTTATCCTCAAATACAATTGGCATTAATAATATGTTATTTGTAAAGATGTTTAGACATTATTAATTCTGTTCTGTGAAAGTTATTCTGATCTTTTATGTATGTACTCATGTCATAATTCCTGTAACACTGATGTATATGTTTATTTCTATTCTTGTGTAAAGCCCCTATTCCTACAAACGTTATCTGTATTATTATGTTTTAATGATGTATTTTGTACCGTTGTTATTGTATTCTTATGCTATAAAATTGTAATTGATACCAGTTCATCAAATTAGGTAACTTGTAAGTTACATTTCATTGCACACGTTTCTGTTGGTCATAGTATATGGACAATATGTGAGAAGTAGGGACTGTTAGTGTTTGCACATGTGTTAATAATTCAGCAAGGGACTAGATAACAGCATTGCTGGTTCTAAGGACAATTCCAAAACCTTTGTGAGTGCACAAGTGGTGGTTTATGGACTTGCTATATTGTCCGCAAGACTCTTCGATGGTGATTGTGCACCTGCACAATTGCAACAGATGGCTGCTGGCCGTCTCTACAAGGACTACAGTGGGTCTGCGTCTTTGCTGACTCACCAGTACCATTATTTCTACAAGGACTGCAGTGGGTCTGCACCTCTGGTGGCCCACCAATACCATAATCTCTACCAGGACTACAGTGGGTCTGCTCTGTGATGACCTACCCACCAATACTCTTCAAAACTTCGACTGACTCCGCTGTGGGTTTGCTCTGTTGTGGCCTATTACCTGTCAGCATGTCAAGAGTCAGCACTGTCTTTCCGTTGGAAGGACAACGCTACTTCTTCAAGACTGCATGGAAATCCACTACTTCCGTGTGCATTTTCTTTTACTGCTCAGACTTTGAGAAAAACACTGCAATGTGATGAATGATCAGGACTGTCTTTATGGACTGTGAGAAAATTTTAGCTTTTGACCAACATTGTATCAATAAGTGTGTGCATTTGATTTCTTTGTTATTGTAATTACGATTATGAAAAATTTTAACAAATATGTATTGGCCAGTGCCCAAAAAAATTTGTAAAATTTTTTTTGTGGGGAGCATGGGGGCTATGTAAGTAGGCTGTTTAGGTTTTTTTATTGGTAACGCCACCTCTGTATGAAAATCACTGGCTGTGCTGAGTGCAGTCTGTGGCTGCTTTGCATTGTTGTAATACTCGCCATTGTAGTGTTAGGCAGCTGGCTGTGAATAGCGCGTAGCAGTGCGCAGTTGGAGGTGAGCCGCCAGCAGTGGTGCATGTGGGGAGAGAGATGGCGGAGTTTTGAAATTTGTCATGAACTGCTCTCTCTCTCTCTCTCTCTCTCTCTCTCTCTATATATATATATATATATATATATATATATATATATATATATATATATACACTCCTGGAAATTGAAATAAGAACACCGTGAATTCATTGTCCCAGGAAGGGGAAACTTTATTGACACATTCCTGGGATCAGATACATCACATGATCACACTGACAGACCCACAGGCACATAGACACAGGAACAGAGCATGCACAATGTCGGCACTAGTACAGTGTATATCCACCTTTCGCAGCAATGCAGGCTGCTATTCTCCCATGGAGACGATCGTAGAGATGCTGGATGTAGTCCTGTGGAACGGCTTACCATGCCATTTCCACCTGGCGCCTCAGTTGGACCAGCGTTCGTGCTGGACGTGCAGACCGCGTGAGACGACGCTTCATCCAGTCCCAAACATGATCAATGGGGGACAGATCCGGAGATCTTGCTGGCCAAGGTAGTTGACTTACACCTTCTAGAGCGCGTTGGGTGGCACGGGATACATGCGGACGTGCATTGTCCTGTTGGAACAGCAAGTTCCCTTGCCGGTCTAGGAATGGTAGAACGATGGGTTCGATGACGGTTTGGATGTACCGTGCACTATTCAGTGTCCCCTCGACGATCACCAGTGGTGTACGGCCAGTGTAGGAGATCGCTCCCCACACCATGATGCCGGGTGTTGGCCCTGTATGCCTCGGTCGTATGCAGTCCTGATTGTGGCGCTCACCTGCACGGCGCCAAACACGCATACGACCATCATTGGCACCAAGGCAGAAGCGACTCTCATCGCTGAAGACGACACGTCTCCATTCGTCCCTCCATTCACGCCTGTCGCGACACCACTGGAGGCGGGCTGCACGATGTTGGGGCGTGAGCGGAAGACGGCCTAACGGTGTGCGGGACCGTAGCCCAGCTTCATGGAGACGGTTGCGAATGGTCCTCGCCGATACCCCAGGAGCAACAGTGTCCCTAATTTGCTGGGAAGTGGCGGTGCGGTCCCCTACGGAACTGCGTAGGATCCTACGGTCTTGGCGTGCATCCGTGCGTCGCTGCGGTCCGGTCCCAGGTCGACGGGCACGTGCACCTTCCGCCGACCACTGGCGACAACATCGATGTACTGTGGAGACCTCACGCCCCACGTGTTGAGCAATTCGGCGGTACGTCCACCCGGCCTCCCGCATGCCCACTGTACGCCCTCGCTCAAAGTCCGTC
Organism: Schistocerca nitens; assembly: GCF_023898315.1. Lineage (NCBI taxonomy): Eukaryota > Metazoa > Arthropoda > Insecta > Orthoptera > Acrididae > Schistocerca > Schistocerca nitens. The sequence goes on along the minus strand of NC_064614.1, from coordinate 372,194,321 downwards.
AAATGCACATACGGTTCACGTCCACGCTGTCGCGGCATGCTACCAGTGTTAAAAACTGCGGTGGAGCTCCGTATGCCACGGCAAACTGGCTGACACTGACGGCGGCGGTGCACAAATGCTGCGCAGCTAGCGCCATTCGACGGCCAACACCGCGGTTCCTGGTGTGTCCGCTGTGCCGTGCGTGTGATCATTGCTTGTACAGCCCTCTCGCAGTGTCCGGAGCAAGTATGGTGGGTCTGACACACCGGTGTCAATGTGTTCTTTTTTCCATTTCCAGGAGTGTATATATATATATATATATATATATATATATATATATATATATATATATATATATATATATATATATATATATATACTCCTGGAAATTGAAATAAGGACACCGTGAATTCATTGTCCCAGGAAGGGGAAACTTTATTGACACATTCCTGGGGTCAGATACATCACATGATCACACTGACAGAACCACAGGCACATAGACACAGGCAACAGAGTATGCACAATGTCGGCACTAGTACAGTGTATATCCACCTTTCGCAGCAATGCAGGCTGCTATTCTCCCATGGAGACGATCGTAGAGATGCTGGATGTAGTCCTGTGGAACGGCTTACCATGCCATTTCCACCTGGCGCCTCAGTTGGACCAGCGTTCTTGCTGGACGTGCAGACCGCGTGAGACGACGCTTCATCCAGTCCCAAACATCCTCAATGGGGGACAGATCCGGAGATCTTGCTGACCAGGGTAGTTGACTTACACCTTCTAGAGCACGTTGGGTGGCACGGGATACATGCGGACGTGCATTGTCCTGTTGGAACAGCAAGTTCCCTTGCCGGTCTAGGAATGGTAGAACGATGGGTTCGATGACGGTTTGGATGTACCGTGCACTATTCAGTGTCCCCTCGACGATCACCAGTGGTGTACGGCCTGTGTAGGAGATCGCTCCCCACACCATGATGCCGGGTGTTGGTCCTGTGTGCCTCGGTCGTATGCAGTCCTGATTGTGGCGCTCACCTGCACGGCGCCAAACACGCATACGACCATCATTGGCACCAAGGCAGAAGCGACTCTCATCGCTGAAGACTACAAGTCTCCATTCGTCCCTCCATTCACGCCTGTCGCGACACCACTGGAGGCGGGCTGCACGATGTTGGGGCGTGAGCGGAAGACGGCCTAACGGTGTGCGGGACCGTAGCCCAGCTTCATGGAGACGGTTGCGAATGGTCCTCGCCGATACCCCAGGAGCAACAGTGTCCCTAATTTGCTGGGAAGTGGCGGTGCGGTCCCCTACGGCACTGCGTAGGATCCTACGGTCTTGGCGTGCATCCGTGCGTCGCTGCGGTCCGGTCCCAGGTCGACGGGCACGTGCACCTTCCGCCGACCACTGGCGACAACATCGATGTACTGTGGAGACCTCACGCCCCACGTGTTGAGCAATTCGGCGGTACGTCCACCCGGCCTCCCGCATGCCCACTATACGCCCTCGCTCAAAGTCCGTCAACTGCACATACGGTTCACGTCCACGCTGTCGCGGCATGCTACCAGTGTTAAAGACTGCGATGGAGCTCCGTATGCCACGGCAAACTGGCTGACACTGACGACGGCGGTGCACAAATGCTGCGCAGCTAGCGCCATTCGACGGCCAACACCGCGGTTCCTGGTGTGTCCGCTGTGCCGTGCGTGTGATCATTGCTTGTACAGCCCTCTCGCAGTGTCCGGAGCAAGTATGGTGGGTCTGACACACCGGTGTCAATGTGTTCTTTTTTCCATTTCCAGGAGTGTATATATATGATGATATCAAGGTAAATACATTGTTTGTTCTCTATTAATATCTTTCATTTGCTAACTATCCCTATCAGTAGTTAGTGCCTTCCATAGTTTGAATCTTTTATTTAGCTGGCAGTAGTGGCGCTGGCTGTATTGCAGTAGTGGGAGTAACCAAGATTTTTGTGAGGTAAGTGATTTGTGAAAGGTACAGGTTGATGTTGGTCAGGGCCATTCTCTTGTAGGGATTGTTGGGGGTCGGATTGCGTTGCGCTAAAAAAATATTGTGCGTCAGTTTAAGCACAGTAGTGTACTATTATTGAAAGGGGACGTTTCACTCTGACCATTTCTGCCCAAATATTCTCAATGGGATTCATGTCAACTGCTTTAGGTGGCCATTCCATTACAGTAATATTACTATGGTCGTCGAACCACCTCTTAACCACACGAGCCATTTGAACAGGCGAGCTATCTTGTTGGAACATGATCTGATCATCGCCAAATCTTGCTGTCACTGATGGCAACATCACGTTCTCCATAACTGATATCTAATTGCGCACACAGAGTCTTCCTTCCACTTCCCACAGGAGCCCATACCTTTCGGCCGATATCCATGCCCATACCGTTACCGACCACCTGCCACTCCTTCGGCAACTGTAAATATATTTTGGATTATACCTAGCACCTTTTGGCCGGTAAATAAGTACTTTTCCGGTTGATGCCGTAGAGAAAACTTTTTCGTAGTTACTCGCCCTCAAAACTAGAGGTTTGTCGACATTTTTAGCAGCAAAACCAAGGAGGGCTTCTATGTGGGAAACAGTCAATTTCTCTTTCACAGCAGCGCTTCTTGCTCTCAGTCCACCTTCCCTTAGACGACGAGTGACGGTCTTACTGCTAACATTGAGACCCAAAGTCTACTGAATTTGTCGTGCGTTGACAAATGGTTGGTTCTCACTGAAACGGTGTATCTGCCGATCCCGAGCTGCTGTAATTTTGCGGCGACAGCCATGAGGCCTTCCATTCAGGTTACCACCCTCTTCCTTCAGTCTAATCTACCTGGCTACAGTCGACTTGTGAAGACCCATAGTTCTTGCTATAAATCCATTTGAAAGTCCCTCAGCATGGAGTCCTATTATGGCGCTCTTGTCCGCCTCAGCCAGATGGGCCATTTAGCGTTCACAGAATGATTCGTCGCTGTTAATATCTGCTGCGAAAAATTCGCTAGTAGGAAACAGACTGCCCCTCCACAACTGCAGCCACAACCCAACGTGCGTAACACGGAAATCGATGGCATAAACGAGAAATCGCAAGACCGAACCTGTGTCATTAGATAGTGGAGGAACTTAGAATCTGTAAATTTTCTCAGAAGGGACTGGTCCGCTCTTGTCATAGCTTATCCTGATAAATATTACACGAAATGAAACGTTTACGTTCTGCATACACGGCAGGCCTAACGCAAGAAACATTTCAGAAATATCTGAGGCAACCTGAAGAACACTCCGTGAATTTTAGCTGTAGAAGATTGACTTATAAGAAGGAAAACGTGTTTATCCTCGCTCGCCGTGTTTCCATGGGGCGCAGTTTACTCTGAGGCATACATAGTTCTCGCCGGGCGTAAGAAGCGATTCGACGAACGAGGGGAACTCGCCAGGTGCAATACGCTGATTGTCCGGAAACTTTGCTCAGTGAAGGAGAGGACAAAATAAGCGAACACTCGACCGTTTCCGTGAAAACAACGGTCACAGTTATCAAGGCGCTGTTGCTATAGTGTAGATATCTTTTGCGCCCGAGAATGCAATTGAAGGAGTGGCTCAGTGGCTACCGGTTTCCTTCTTAACTTTAATTCCCAGGTTCGAGACCATATTGGTTTTTTTATTAATATTTTTTCTTCCTCTCTATCAGAATTATCTACGAATGTATTTTCCAATTTATGTTGAAATAATGTTGTCGTTACTCGTCAATTAACTTTCTGTGTAAATAATGAATTAAAAAATAATAAACGAATGAGAAAATAATGTGAAATATTTTTGAACCTCCTTACAACCTGTAAGGTTGCAAGGACATTCACAAATATTTCACATCTTTTTCTCATTCGTTTATTTTACACAGTAATTTAATTGACGAATAACTACCACATTGTTTCAACATAAATTGGAATAAACATTCGTAGATAATTCAGAGAGTGTGGGAAAGAAAAGAAACAACCGGGTTTCGAACTCGCAGCGCAAAATTCTGAAGTTGCGACGGTAGCCGCTGAGCCACCGCTTCAATTGAATCCTTACACGGTAAAAGGTACCTACACTATAGCAACAGCGCATTGAAAACTTTGGCCGTTGTTTTCTCAGAAACGGTCGAGCGTACGCAGATAAGGCGAGACACGTGTTCGCTTATTTTGTCCCCTCTCTTACTGAGCGAAGTTTCAGCAAGATCGGGATATGACATTTGGCGAGTCCCTCGAAAGCGGCGTGCGTTGCGATTCAGTAGACAGAATGCGTCAATTTTCCTGACTACTTATTGACATGTTTGGAATCTTTCGTCCTTGTAGTGGCAGCTGGCATTCTGAGGGTTGGTTTTCCTGATAACGATCTACCAATGGACTTTGCTCCTAATTTACGTTACTGTGTAGTAGACCTACTGCAACGACTTGAACCGGAATTGTTTGTTTATTGGGATAGTCCGTTTCTTAGTTGCCATATTTCGCTATAATATTTTCCTTTTTTTTCCAAACGGCAAGTTTAGATGACCACTGCAACTTGGTAACATCAGTAACAATTTAATACTTTGAAACAGTTAAGTGTGGTGTACGAGGAGTGAACTCTGTTGTATGAGGAATACATTAAACACGAAAGCTGCGTCCAGTAACAAAAATTAACTTTAGGTTACATGACAAAACACAAGTCCAAATACTGTCAGTTCATCTCAGTACCCAGTAAAACTTAAACTGGAACGATCGCAACACAGTTTTCTGGGGAAGGCAAACGAAAAACTGCGTTTTATTGGCCGCACACTGAGAATACGCCACTGGTCTACTGATAACACTGCCTACACTATGTTTGTCCGTCCACTGCTATAGTATTTCTGCGCGGCATGGGATCCTTGACAGACGTGATTCACAGTGCACGCCAAAAACGTCCAAGGAACGGTAGCACGATTTGTAATGTCACGAAATAGGGGAGAGTGAGTCCCAGATTTGATAAGCGAGTTGGGGTGATATTCATGAAAACAAAAGCGCTTTTCGTTGCCGCGAGATCTTTTTACGCAATTTCAATCATCAACATCTGTTCTGAACGCCAAAACATTATTTCCTCGGGAACTTAAACAGGAAGAAATGACCATATTAACAATGTAATTCACGGCTCGTAAGAAAATATTTAAGTGGTCCTTTTTCCCGCATGCTACTAAAGAGTAGGACGGTAGAGAAATAGTCCGAATGTGGTTCGATAAACCCTCTGCCAGGCACGTAAGTCTGGATTGCAAAGGATTCCTGTAAATGTAGTCATGTAGATGTTGCAACGAAATTATGTTGTAATTGCGACCTGTGATTTGAAAATAAAAAGTTGTTTGCTGTTTATTTATATTTTGTTCATTATTTTCAACCATAGACAAACACCTAGGTGCGTTAAATTGATACTGAAATATGGTGTCATGCACGGATCAATAACAATAAATTCTTAACTACTTGTTATGATACTGCAGTATGTGCAGGCGTCTTCAGAGGTGGATATCGCATACGACGTTCCAATAGTGTTTATAACTTGATATTGCAGACGACTTCGAAAAATATTTGAATGTAGCTTCGTAAAAGTTCCGTGATCAAATGCTCTGAGATGCTGGCGAATACACTTTATCCTCACTATACAAGATATATCATCATTATACATGAGGTGAAAAGGGTTTCTCCGGATGCGTGGCCGAGCGTTCTAGGCGCTTCAGTCGGGCTGCTTCAGTCGAAGGTTGGAATCTTACCTCGGGCATGGATGTGTGTGATGTCCTTAGGTCAGGTAGGTTTAAGTAGTTCTAGGTCCAGGGGACTGATGACCTAAGCAGTTTGGTCGCATTGTTCTTAGAGCCATTTCTTGACCTTTCGCGTAATTTATCTTTACATAAACGGCCGTATCTGTAGACTGCGTTGACATAGAAGCTCACTTTTTTACACGACCGGGGGACCGTATACCGCAGGAAGTGCGATACATTTCCGCTTATTATGTCTGCCCGTACTCGAGGTAAACGGGTTTTAAGGGTTCGATAGACAGATAGACGGTCAAGAAAGTACGACTAACAGGGTTCCATTTTTGCCGATTTATGTGAAGAAATCCTGACAGCGAAAATAGTTACGACAGTTGCTGAAGATGAGGGCCGCACAAATAATTCCCCCTACTCTTTATTCGAAATGTTCTAGTTGCAGTCGATACATCAGCATATTAATCGTAGCTACGCTTTCGATCCAAACCACGGTTACAGGAATGCAAATAAAATCCATTTGCCTGTACACGTGGTAATTCAGATCCCAGTATTAATTCCACCGCGTTTTAGAAGTGCGAGCATTCCCACAGCTAGCTAGCTTAAGAAACACTTCGGCTAATGAACGTTTTCTGGCTGTGGCGAGTGTAATGGAGAATTCCAAACATTGTAGAATACGTTTGGCAGCTATGTAGCCGTTTATTTCCTGGGGTGGTGCAGAATTATCCTACTAAATTTACTCGCTAATAACAGTATTTTGTTATTTCGATAAACATCCCAAATGATTGTCACATAAGCGGTGACATAAAGGTAGGAAATTCATGTTTTTGAGCCCAGAAAGCTCTGTGCAACAGAAACTACAGATCATTTTGCCATTTTCATTGCGAAATTGTCGGCTTATTCAAGTCTGGGGTAATAATAGAGGGCTGTTTACCTGGGTAGTCTGCTAGCGTATTGAAAGGTGTTTGCTACTGCAAGGGAGGTCTGGTTTGTTTTCGGTTCTAATCTCAATGGAGGCAGATACACTATCAGTAAAGCAATTTTTTAAAAATTCTCGCGCCCCTAATACGTTTTATTGCTACCTTTATTCTGTACTGGCGCCCTTTGGATGGCAATATGAAACTCTTGAAGAATTTCATACTTGTTACTGCCTACTTTTTCCGCTTCTGTCAATAACTGAATTGACTTAAGTGTGGCACTGAATGATTTTTAGCTCCATATCCTTATGAAGCTTCACGCATTACTAAATTATCACACTTTCATGGTAGGTCAGCAACAGTAATCCAGTATGACTGGTCTGAACTTTGACACAGACCGTTTCGCGGCCGAATGAGCATAATATTTTGCTAAGTCGTAATGATCTGGGGTAGTTTGTCTTACTAAAACAGTTATGTTATCTCGATACGCTGAAATTGATTTTTATTAGGACAGTTCATATTAATTAACGTTTCTTCTTTCATATACATCTTATATTTACGTGTTGTGTTTAACACACTAATCAGCATTAACCTTACACGTGATTAAAAAAAGTTTGACAAAGTTCGGATAGTTTTTCAATTTCACGCCTGTGCATAGTGTGTTGATAGCACTTCGTCGCCTTACCTGTTATGCTGTGTAGCAGACTTTAAAGCTGTGGGGATCAGCATAACGAAAAGGCGAGGGGTCTCGCTCGTTTTGTCCACGACTGTACATACTAGTATATATCAGTGACTACAAAGTCAAAGTATTGTTTCTGGAGGAAAATTTCATGGAGTTAGAGTTAACTGATAAGGAAGTCATCAGGACTTAGAAGCTTTTCCTGGTAAATATAGTAAGACGGTTAATGAAAAAATACCTAAGACCATCATCATCATCATCATCATCATCATCATCATTTAAGACTGATTATGCCTTTCAGCGTTCAGTCTGGAGCATAGTCCCCCTTATAAAATTCCTCCATGATCCCCTATTCAGTGCTAACATTGGTGCCTCTTCTGATGTTAAGCCTATTACTTCAAAATCATTCTTAACCGAATCCAGGTACCTTCTCCTTGGTCTGCCCCGACTCCTCCTACTCTCTACTGCTGAACCCATGAGTCTCTTGGGTAACCTTGCTTCTCCCATGCGTGTAACATGACCCCACCATCTAAGCCTGTTCGCCCTGTCTGCTACATCTATAGAGTTCATTCCCAGTTTTTCTTTGATTTCCTCATTGTGGACACGCTCCTGCCATTGTTCCCATCTACTAGTACCTGCAATCATCCTAGCTACTTTCATATCCGTAACCTCAACCTTGTTGATAAGGTAACCTGAATCCACCCAGCATTCGCTCCCATACAACAAAGTTGGTCGAAAGAGTGAACGGTGCACAGATAACTTAGTCTTGGTACTGACTTCCTTCTTGCAGAAGAGAGTAGATCGTAGCTGAGCGCTCACTGCATTAGCTTTGCTACACCTCGCTTCCAGTTCTTTCACTATGTTGCCATCCTGTGAGAATATGCATCCTAAGTACTTGAAACCATCCACCTGTTCTTTGTTCCTCCTATTTGGCACTCAATTCGTTTATATCTCTTTCCCACTGACATTACTTTCGTTTTGGAGATGCTAATCATCATACCATAGTCCTTACATTTCTGATCTAGCTTTGAAATAATACTTTGCAAACTTTCAATCGAATCTGCCATCACAGCTAAGTCATCGGCATATGCAAGACTGCTTATTTTGTGATCACGTATCTTAATCTCACCCAGCAAGTCTATTGTTTTCAACGTATGATCCATAAATAATATGAACAACAGTGGAGACAGGTTGCAGCCTTGTCTTACCCCTGAAACTACTCTGAACCATGAACTCAATTTACCGTCAACTCTAACTGCTGCCTGACTATCCATGTAAAGACCTTTAATTGCTTGCAAAAGTTTGCCTCCTATTCCATAATCTCGTAGAACAGACAATAACTTCCTCCTAGGAACCCGGTCATATGCCTTTTCTAGATCTATAAAGCATAGGTACAATTCCCTTTTCCACTCATAACATTTCTCCATTATTTGCCGTAAGCTAAAGATCTGGTCCTGACAACCTCTAAGAGGGCTAAACCCACACTGATTTTCATCCAATTGGTCCTCAACTAATACTCGCACGTTCCTTTCAACAATACCTGAGAAGATTTTGCCCACAACGCTGATTAAAGAGATACCTCTGTAGTTGTTACAATCTTTTCTGTTTCCATGTTTAAAGATTGGTGTGATTACTGCTTTTGTCCAGTCTGATGGAACCTGTCCCGACTCCCAGGCCATTTCAATTATCCTGTGTAGCCATTTAAGACCTGACATTCCACTGTATTTGATGAGTTCCGACTTAATTTCCTCCACCCCAGCTGCTTTATTGCACTGCAATCTATTGACCATTTTCTCCACTTCCTCAAATGTGATCCTATTTCCATCATCATTCCTATCCCATTGTACCTCGAAATCTGAAACATTACTGATCGTATTTTCACCTACATTGAGTAACTCTTCAAAATATTCCCTCCATCTGGCCAAGGAATCCACAGGATTCACCAGCAGTTTTCCTGACCTGTCCAAAATACTTGTCATTTCCTTCTTATCTCCCTTTCGAAGGCTGCTAATTACACTCCAGAATGCTTTTCCAGCAGCTTGACCCAAAGTCTCCAACCTGTTTCCAAAGTCTTCCCAAGATTTCTTCTTGGATGCTGCAATTATCTGTTTGGCTTTGTTTCTTTCTTCAACATACCATTCTCTGTCTACCTGAGTTCTAGTATGTAGCCATTTTTGATACGCCTTCCTTTTCCTTTTACAGGCTGCCTTTACTGTGTCATTTGAAGGTCAAATTTATTTCTTTAAATTTTGCAATTTCAATTAAAGAGATTTTTTTGCAGTTACTATTTTATGTTCTTTCTAAATATATCTTGAATGTAAATGTGAATAAGTGCACGTTGGGTGAATAAATATGGTATGCATCACAAGGGGGAACTTGTTACCAATCTGGATTACGTGATACTATTCCAAAGTTACATAGAATCCCATCTTGGGAACTTGTAAGAATTTGAAATAATGTTCCGCGACCGTTCTGTTAGGGACTGGTAGCTGGTTGTTCTTGGACTAATGTCCTACACACAATGAATAAATGACAAAACAAAAAATGAAGAAGGATTAAATCAGTAAATAATCTGGGCAACAACATTGTAAACCTGAACCGTTGGCTCGTCGGGATGGCTATTTAACTGACGCTTTTCCGAGACACTACGAAGGATGTTTATTATGTGTAACGTTGGGTTGCCGGCCGCAGTGGCCATGCGGTTCTAGGCGCTACAGTCTGGAACCGCGCGACCGCTACGGTCGCAGGTTCGAATCCTGCCTCGGGCATGGATGTGTGTGATGTCCTTAGGTTAGTTAGGTTTAAGTAGTTCTAAGTTCTAGGGGACTGATGACCAAAGAAGTTAAGTCCCATAGTGCTCAGAGCCATTTGAACCATTTTTAACGTTGGGTTGCCAATAAATAAAATTCACTTTATTGTCATTATTAAATGATTAGAGTTTCATTTTGTGAAAGACACTTGTCTGCGGACTAGTATATTTTGTGAAAGGACTGTTGCTGTTTCACACGACTCAGTAGCGATCTGTATAACGAACAGTGTTATATAACTGTATTAAATGTTGTGGTCATCTTGTACGACAATTTTCTGAAAAAGAAGTGCCTCACCTGATGTGGTGGATCTTTATCAGTGATACAAATCAGTGCACGTTGTCATAGATGTCAGTGACGGTGTAGCCAACCACATCTGCTGTGTGTCAACACGGACTAGTGAAATACGTACAGGAAAAATACATGGACACCCACCACAGTGCGTGTGTGCGGAATGTACCCACTTTCTTAAATTGTGCTGTGTGCAATATGGAGAGGGACTGCTCCATTTTTAAATAATTAAGTTACGTGTAGACGAAAAGAACTGGACGAACTAAATAAGTTCACAAACATACACGAACAGTAACTACACGGAAGGTGACACAATATGAAATGTGCTAATAAAACTTCTTTCCAAATGTAGGGTGTATAAGTGTGAATTCTAATGCGTGTGTGACTTATTTCATGTACACGACTGTACTGCTGCGGACGAGACGCGCGAGCGGGCTAGCGGACGGACAACAATGCAGAGCGCGTTGGCGACTGCAGTCTCAACGCGACACCCCGGGAGGTGTCGCTTCACCTCGCCGCGGACCGACGCAACAAATCACCAGCGAAAGAGAGAAACTTTTCGTCATGAAAAATTATGACTTTATTGTTTCTACAATTTCCATATCTATGATGGCAACCTAACAATTTTCTGCCTATATTGTAAATTTGAAACGTTTCTATTATAGGATTTTCTCATACGAGGTGTGGCTAGAAAAAAACCGGACTAGTACTGGTGAAACAATAAAACGAATGCAATATGGCTGAAAGTCGCGTGGCCTGTCACGTGACTCTCGCTCCGCCTACTGCTCGAGTTTCATCTGCCTCCTGCACTCAGTCTGCCCGTGGCGTCTGTTTTAAGTAGTTGACGTTTTGTCTGTGCGTCGGAAAATGTTGAGTGTACAGAAAGAACAGCGTGTTAACATCAAATTTTGTTTCAAACTAGGAAAATCTGCAAGTGAAACGTTTGTAATGTTACAACAAGTGTACGGCGATGATTGTTTATCGCGAACACAAGTGTTTGAGTGGTTTAAACGATTTACAGATGGACGCGAAGACACCAGTGATGACACTCGCACTGGCAGACCATTGTCAGCAAAAGCTGATGCAAACATCGAAAAAATCGGTAAACGTGTTCGACAAGATCGCCGTTTAACAATCAGAGCAGTGTCTGAGTTAACAGGAGTTGACAAGGAAAGTGTTAGGCAGATTCTTCATGAAAGTTTCAACATGAACAAAGTGTGTTCAAAAATGGTTCCAAAGTGTCTCACAGTTGAACAGAAGGAACGCCGAAGAATGATTTGTTCTGACATCCTGGAAACTCCTGTTAACTCAGACACTGCTCTGATTGTTAAACGGCGATCTTTTCGAACAAGTTTACCGATTTTTTCGATGTTTGCATCAGTTTTTGCTGACAATGGTCTGCCAGTGCGAGTGTCATCACTGGTGTCTTCGCGGCCATCTTTAAATCGTTTAAACCACTCAAACACTTGTGTTCGCGATAAACAATCATTGCCGTACACTTGTTGTAACATTACAAACGTTTCACTTGCAGATTTTCCTAGTTTGAAACAAAATTTGATGTTAACACGCTGTTCTTTCTGTACACTCAACATTTTCCGACGCACAGACAAAACGTCAACTACTTAAAACAGGCGCCACGGGCAGACTGAGTGCAGGAGGCAGATGAAACTCGAGCAGTAGACGGAGCGAGAGTCACGTGACAGGCCACGCGACTTTCAGCCTTATTGCATTCGTTTTATTGTTTCACCAGTACTAGTCCGTTTTTTTTCTAGCCACACCTCGTATAATGTGTTACTTGTTATAACAACTAAATTCATGGGAAATTAAAATATTTGTCTTTGTATGGCAGCAAATTAGACGCTTGTTTTGTGCGTAGTCTGAGGCCCTGCGGTGGTTTTTTCCCGGGTTTTCCCACTCCCGGCTGAACCTGAATACGGGGGCCTTATTTTTTTCTTTTACCCGTGGACTTAATCTACGTAACAGACTACACGCATGTCAAGCAGGGGAGTAGGAAAGATAATCGAAGTAATTAGAGGGATAATACTTGTTACTTAGTACAACTTATCCCAGTAAAATACTAATGCCTAATTAAGAGAGAAATGTAATAATACAAATTTTAAATAGACTCTAGATCAAAAATGTGGGTAGTGTTCGTAGTTCGCTAAGGGACAAATAACTACCACATTTTTGGGGGTCATGTGCCATACCCGTGACGTTATTGTGAAAATTTACGAAACTAGTGCGACGATATAAAAACAATCTTAATAACGAAAATATTGATAAGAGCCATAAAGACGATGTGGTGTGATCATTGCAGTGAAATATTGTAAAATAATATAGAAGAAGAACAATGAAAATTACTATTAATATGAAAACTATGTATTTCAAGGATAATCTGTGAACAAAGATAAAAATGAACACAGTCCTCTAACGAGGAAGAAAGAGAAAAAACTAACTACTCTTCGTTTTGTTCTTGATTGTAGAAGGACGCCATTGACGATTCGTGATGAGAATGGTATGCGTTTGTTACTAATACTGTAAGAAAAAGCTTCTTATGACAATAATAATTACTCATATAAATGTGTAAACTTGTGTTTTCCTTTCAATAGTGTAGGGAAAGGCGTCCCACAGTTATTACTGAATAATCTGCAGTTTTCATACACGGAGCTGATTGTTTCAAAGACGCCATTACGGGCGGGAGCTGATTGTTTCAAAGACGCCATTACGGGCGAGAACACAATTTTATGTTTTTTATTACGCCACGCGGCTTAAAAATAGGAACTCACTCGCTGATAATTATCTGCTTAAGTGTTTCACTTGAAAGTGAATTAATATTTCATTGCAGAAACAGTTTTTGTGTTAGCCTGGCCCGCTCAACACGGATCGGGTCTCATACGATTCACTACATAAAAAATAATAGTAATTCAGATGTAAATAGACAGTAGCTTTCAAAGAATTTTAATCAGTACTATAACAAATTTCAATGCGAACCTCACAGAAAGCCGAGAGTCTTTTCTCATTAACAGAACAATGAAGCTGGTCGGATTTTAATCCGCGCGACATTTAGCTTTGTTACATTTGTCTAATACGTTAAACACAAACATACTAGACTGCTTAAACTTGCAGTTGAAAAGAAATTAAGATTTCTCGCGCAACAACCAATGCCTTTCAGGTAACCGTCAACATTTTGGTGCACCTCAACACAGCATTTCAGCTTCGTGTTGCAGAGCGGCACCGCGCGTCTGCAAACGACGAAAGCTACGTGAAACATAATATTCTAATGACAGGCCCTCAGAAAACTAAAGAGTGCGGGGCGAAGGCGCCCAAGAAAAGTACATTTCTTTTTATTGAAAATAGCAAAGCTCAATTAAGGTGGCTTTAATGGTGTTGCACTTTCTAATTTGCAACACTTCATATCAGAGAGCATCATTACGTGTTAGTAGAATTGAGTATTCTGCATTTACAACTGCATTTGCCATTGATACTGAGAATAAGTCATCTTAATTATTTCTTGTGCTACACGAACATTGACAATAACATCATCATACAGTTCAGTTAGTAGTACACTGTCACATGTATCCTATGGAACATACATTAGTACGTTTGAAGCGCTTTGCGATTCTCTGAGAGAGAGAGAGAGAAAGGGGCGAAGAGGAGAGGAAGACGGAGGGGAGCCGGCCGAAGTGGCCGTGCGGTTAAAGGCGCTGCAGTCTGGAACCGCAAGACCGCTACGGTCGCAGGTTCGAATCCTGCCTCGGGCATGGATGTTTGTGATGTCCTTAGGTTAGTTAGGTTTAACTAGTTCTAAGTTATAGGGGACTAATGACCTCAGCAGTTGAGCCCCATAGTGCTCAGAGCCATTTGAACCATTTGAACGGAGGGGAGAGAGGAGGGTGGTGTCCAGTCGAAAGACTTGCATCTGGCTATTGACCAACAAGGAATTATTTAACCAAACTGACACGGAAATAGAAGCACAGTACGCTGTGAAAGCCTACTTGTAAAGTTTCAAAACTCGGCTTTAAATGATGCTAGGCATATACTACAACTCTTTACTCATCGCTCCCATAGTGATAATGACTTGTGACTTATGGCGCGCTCAGTCATTTGAAGTCATTCTTCCCGCGCTCCAAACTTTGATGGAATGAGAAGAAAATCCTAATAACTGGTACAGTACGAAGTACTCTCTACTATGCACTTCATTTTTTGAGTATAGGATGTAGCTGCAAATCAACAATCAGCACCTCATGACGTGAAATATACAGGAAGTTCCAGAGGAATGGTCAAGATTCAGTTCCTACGATAGTTCCTATCATTCGAAGCAAAAACGTCTTGTAAACATTGCCTCTAAAATGCATACCGTTCAGTAGATATATTTTTCACAGTCGCGAAGATGATTGCTCTTAATGTATGCACTTTAGATCCCATGTTAACTATATTTTTTAGGCTCTAATGATGTTTTTCATGCCCCTGTATATTGACCATTCCTCCTGAGTCAGCCTGTTTTTGACATACGTATATTGCTAATGCTGAAAAGTTGACATTACTAATTTGCAATCTGTCTCGTTGTCAACATTTAATTATAAATGATTTTCAGATGGCATCAAAAGCAATTGTTGTAGCTGCATGGTCATATTTGCTGATCAGTCCAGAGAAACTTTCATTTGCGGAAATTATCAAATTACAAGAAAATTTCAAAATCAAACTTTTACAACTTACAGCCAGTGAAATGCGTCCTGCCATTCTTAAACATAATTTCGGAAGTCAACTATGTAATGGCACAAAATTTTATGTATGTATGCGACTAAATAACTCAAACGGATATAACATGGACAAATCTTTTTTCTCCTTACGAGAACATTAGGAAATTAAGGTTGTTAGTCTACAGACTTTTCACAGATCATCAGCAACCTTATCATTCTTTGCATATTCCACGTGTAATGTCAGAAGCAACCCATCGACACACAATATAACACTATTTGATTATATATTGTTTCTAGTCCTAAAATTTATTTCTCTTGAAATTTTTGTGGACAATCTGCTATTACTGTAATATTCGATTTGCCATATTTGTTCGAATTAGCTACTACATGTCAACCTTAAATACGTATGTATACAAATTTCCATCCAACTTATATAAAGTTGTGGAACCAAGTACAGTACTAGGTTCCATTACTTTCTGGTTACATATTTAAACATTCGGTGGCCTGATATACGATTGCTACATTAAGGAGCATGATCTGCTTAGTGCCTTTATACAGGGTGTTACAAAAAGGTACGACCACACTTTGACGAAACATTCCTCACACACAAATAAAGAAAATATGTTATGTGGACATGTGTCCGGAAACGCTTAATTTCCATGTTAGAGCTCATTTTAATTTCGTCAGTATGTACTCTATTTCCTCGATTCACCGCCAGTTGGCCCAATTGAAGGAAGGTAATGTTGACTTCGGTGCTTGTCTGTCATACGACTCATTGCTCTACAGTACTAGCATCAAGCACATCAGTACGTAGCATCAACAGGTTAGTGTTCATCACGAACGTGGTTTTGCAGTCAGTGCAATGTTTACGAATACGGAGTTGGCAGATGCCCATTTGATGTATGGATTAGCACGGGGCGCGGTACGTTTGTATCGAGACAGATTTCCAGAACGAAGGTGTCCCGACAGGAAGACGTTCGAAGCAATTGATCGGCGTCTTAGGGAGCACGGAACATTCCAACCTATGACTCGCGACTGGGGAAGATAGAACGACGAGGACACCTGCAATGGACGAGGCAATTCTTCGTGCAGTTGACGATAACCTTAATGTCAGCGTCAGAGAAGTTGCTGCTGTACAAGGTAACGTTAACCACGTCACTGTAAGGAGAGTGCTACGGGAGAGCCAGTTGTTTCCGTACCATGTACAGCGCATGCAGACACCATCAGCAGCTGATTGGCCTCCACAGGTACACTTCTGCGAATGGTTCATCCAACAATGTGTCAATCCTCATTTCAGTGCAAATGTTCTCTTTACGGATGAGGCTTCATTCCAACGTGATAAAATTTTAAATTTTCACAATAAACATGTGTGGGCTGACGAGAATCCGCACGCAATTGTGCAACACGTCATCAACACTGATTTTCCGTGAACGTTTGGGCAGGCATTGTTGGTGATGTCTTGATTGGGCCCCATGTTCTTCCATCTACGCTCAATGGAGCACGTTATCATGATTTCATACGGGATACTCTACCTGTGCTCCTAGAACATGTGCCTTTACAAGTACGACACAACATGTGGTTCATGCACGATGGAGCTCCTGCACATTTCAGTCGAAGTGTTCGTACGCTTCTCAACAACAGATTCGGTGACCGATGGATTGGTAGAGGCGGACCAATTCCATGGCCTCCACGCTCTCCTGACCTCAACCTTCTTGACTTTCATTTATTGGGGCTTTTGAAAGCTCATGTCTACGCAACCCCGGTACCAAATGTAGAGACTCTTCGTGCTCGTATTGTGGACAGCTGTGATACAATACGCCATTCTCCAGGGCTGCATCAGCGCATCAGGGATTCCATGCGACGGAGGGTGGATGCATGTATCCTCGCTAACGGAGGACATTTTGAACATTTCCTGTAATAAAGTGTTTGAAGTCACGCTGGTACATTCTGTTGCTGTGTGTTTCCATTCCATGATTAATGTGATTTGAAGAGAAGTAATAAAATGAGTTGTAACATGGAAAGTAAGCAGGTTTAAATTTTCCTTGAAGTTAATCGATGCCCCCTCTCGTTCCAGACAGCAGACTCCATTAAACGAGGTTCCACTAATGTCGTGCAATAGAAATTTGTAGACTCTTACCCGCTGTGTCGGGGTAGGTACAACATCTGCACTGCACTGCCCACAGGTTGATACATATTCCGTTCCAGTATCATGCAACAGAACCATGCAAACACGTCTCGCAAAAACACCACCAAAGTTTCCAAAATATCTCTTTCTACATTACGAGAGAGGTCCAACAAACATATATAGCAGATAAGCACTGCCCATTAAACAGCCATATGCATATGGCACCTGCTTAGCAGTGTCTGGGGTTGTAAGTAACGCTAGAAAAAGCAGTTCGAAAAATAATAACGTACCATCTCACCGTCAGATACAGAAGCATGTCAGTGTGGACTCCTCTGAATTTTGTGTGAAACTACAAAAATTCCTTACGCAGGCCCAGAATGAATTTTACTAATTTAAATTACAAGTCAACCACTAAATGTCAACTTTCAGCATGACAAAACAAGTGGTTATCATATTGGTGAAAACATTTTCGCGAAATCTGCTAATATTCTATGCAGAACATTAATTTTATGCCTCCTCCAAACATTAAATAAAACATTGATTGTTCGGGAGAAATGTAAAGTGTCCTACACGCGACTATGTAGACTACGTTGGTCAGTTACGGAAAGTGAAAGACTTCGATTTTTTGATGGCGTTACGCTATTTCATAAGCCAGCGTCATTGACGTGGCACAAATGTCGACATTTAGCTATGTTTGACATCTTCGCGTTTCAGATAGAGCTCCAGCAACATTAAATAATAATGAACGAACCACCTACGTTACAAATGCTACATTATTTCAGAATAATTGCAGCAGATCGAATAAAAACAGGAACACAACACTTATATACGAAAGGCGTAATGATAGATTTATTCCGGAGTTCTTTCAGTTTTTCAGAAACAACGTATCTCCAGTAAAACGAAAACAAACATGCACTATTCAAAATTGCTACCGGAATAAAGTACATGCATATGAATTGAACCTTTGCGTCTGACTGATCAGTGTAAATGTTTCCCGGTAGAAACCTCGCGAATGTGGCGCTGGTGTAGCAAGCAGTTGTGCCATGGCGTCAACGTTTTGGGCCTCTACACACGCACCAATTATCGGCCGACCGACCGACCAGTTTCGTCCCAGCCTACATAACATTCCAACCGACTGAACTTGGCGATTACAACGCCGTCCTGCTGTTGTGATACGTTTACCTAAGTTTATTGAGTTTGTGTTCTACGAGATCCCGCTTGGGTTTACACAGAAAGAGAAACGGGAGTTTGCCTTGGCAGTTTTAGAGGCAACATTGCCTAAATTAAAAAAAATGAAAAGGCCGAGAAAAGCTGCGCGCAAAGTGGCTAATGCAAGGAAAGAAATTCACCCCCATTCTGTTACTTAAGCAGCTAATGATTTTCGTAATAGTCTAAGTAAGGATGAAAAGTGCTTTCCGGAGCTGTTGGAAAATCACCAAACCATTCTTAACGAAAAAGAATTCGATGCAGACGTGAACGAGGCTGCAAGCTTGCAAGGAGAGGCTGTCAGTTCCAGCCATTGGCGAAGGTTATGAGAACCTCAAATTCAGGGCAGCTGTATTCGCACAGTTATGATCTAAAATAACACCTGAAACCTTCAGTGTGGTTTACAGTTTCTTGAGGAAAGTAAAGCAAAATAAATAAAATATGTATACAAACCTTATTGTATAGTTTAAGTGTTATATCCTAGCCAGTAATGCCAACCGAGCCCGCTGCCAAAAAGGTTGGCAGCATCAAAGTCCGGACGCCGTCCGCATAAGCAGCGCCAGCGATACAGGAAATCGCCGCAAGTCTGCGCGCGCCACCGCTGGCTTCTGGCTTCTTAAGCGCTGGAGTCGTGAGCGCTAGGACAGTTCTGGATTCTGCCGCTCAGTTGTATACTCGCCACCGCAGTGTGTACTTGCTAGTCAGTGTGGGTACATCGCAGCAGAGTTGTTATTTGTCGTCAGCCGACGCTGACCTAGCTGCCCCGACTCGAACTAGACAGATTTCTGTAGAGACAATGTTCACCACTGTGTTTCTGTATCTTCGAAATAAAGATAAGTACCGACTTTCATTCAATCCGAATGTTCGGGTTTCATTCTTTCTGTTCACTGTTCCAGCGGACCGGTCGGCCCGCTACTAAAAGTGTGGCGGTGTTTGTAGCTACGAACGCCGTCACAAAACTGGCGACGAGGACTTCCGAACTCGTGTGTAGGGCTGGTTCAACTTGTTTCTTGAGATAGAATTTTGGGGGCTGGTTTAATTTGTGTTCACTATGTCTGCCGAATTACAACAGTTGATCTTGTTACAGAGTCAGCAAATACAAAGTCTGGTGGAAGCAATCGCCAAACAAGCGGCTAATCCACCACCACACACGGAACAAGCACAGGCAGCACCACCCTTCCGTGCTTTTGATGCCTCACGGGAAGAATGGCGAGAATATTTCGCGCAGTTGCAGGCACACATGACAGTCTACAAAATCACAGGTAAAGAGCGGCAGCTTTATTTAATTTCCACTGCAGGCGTGGAAGTCTATAGACTACTCTGTAAGTTGTGCCCGGAATCCAAGCCAGAAGCTTTAGACTATGACGTTGTGGTTACCAAGCTTGCTGAGTATTTCGAGTCGCGAGTTCATGTGGCAGCAGCCAGATTAAAGTTCTTCAGATTAAAGAAACTGCCACATCAATCTAATAAACAGTGGTTAACAGATTTACGGGGCCTCACCCGTCAGTGCCGATTTAATTGTGTGTGTGGAGCTTCCTACAGTGATACCATGTTACGAGACGCTATTACTCAAAACATTGCAGATTCTCGTATTCGTGCTGCTATCTTAAAGTTGCCTGACCCGTCATTAGAGACTGTGATGAACATCATTGAAGCCCAAGATACTTTTGACTATGCTGAGTGTGAGTTAGATCAGCCATGTATTTCTCAAATTGCCTGTGCTAAGCAAGTTCTGTCACGCCCGCGGCCCCACCGGCAGAGTCAGACTGTAAACACTAGCCGGCCGCGTCATGTTAAACACATTCGTCAGCCGCGTGTGCAAAATGATAGAGTTAAGTCTTGCCCTAAGTGTGTTCTTGCTCATCCTCGTGAACGTTGCCCGTTAAGAAACGCGGTTTGTCACTTTTGTCAAAGGAAAGGACACATCCAGACTGTTTGTTTGCGTAAACGCAAGAACAATTCTAGTGCTGCCCAGCCCATGGATATTCATGTTCTTCAAAGCCAGCCCGCCCAGAAGGTCGGGTTTAAAGACTCTTCCACGGTTCGTGTGGGTAATAAACTTGTTCGCAATAAGCCGCCCACCCAGCCCTCTGCTATGCGACCCAAGCGTAATTCAAACGCTGTAAAAAGTTATGTACAGACTGCAAGTGAAGCGGGAGTTGTTCCACCCGCCCAACCCACGAGTTGTCGTAAGCAGCGAACACGCGCTAAACGCGCTGATTTTGTGTCTTCCGCCTCCACTGCACCGATCCAGAGACAGTGTAATAAAATATTTGTGAAGCTACGCATCCAGGATAAGACCTTCAATTTTCAATTAGACACTGGTGCGTCTGTGACTCTCATAAATAGTGCTACGTATGCGGCTATCGGCCGCCCTAAACTTTCAGCGGCAAAACATTCTTTGGCCACGTATAGTGGAGAACAAATTCCTGTGTTAGGTGTATGTAGCGTGCCAGCCACATTCCGTGGCAATACCAAAACAGTTTCATTCACAGTGCTCCGCGCTACATACAGTGTAAACATTTTCGGATTAGACTGTTTTGACTTGTTTGGCCTGTCTATCCAAGACAATGTGTTGCAACTTAATTCTGTTGTTGTTCCTCAAGACAGCATAACCGATTTGTGTAAACGTTACAGTGACATATTTACAGACGAACTAGGTTGTGCTGCGAACTTTGCCGCTCATATTACGTTAAAAGATAATGCTCAGCCTCGATTTTTTTCGTGCTCGTCCAGTGCCTCACGCCCTCCGGGCACCTGTAGAAGATGAACTTCGTCATTGGCAAAACAAAGGTGTTATTCAACCCGTTTCAGCGAGCCAGTGGGCTTCTCCCTTAGTTATTATAAAGAAACCGTCTGGCAAGTTACGGTTGTGTGCTGATTTTAAGTCGACCGTTAATCCTCAGACTGTCATTGATTCTTTTCCTTTGCCTAGACCGGACGAGCTGATGGATAAGTTAGGGGAAGCTCGTTTCTTTTCCAAAATTGATCTCCGTGAAGCATATTTGCAATTGCCCCTCGACGAGCAATCACAACAGTATTTTGTCATAAACACGTCGTTGGGGTTGTTCCGTTTTCTGCGTTTGCCTTTTGGTTGTGCGTCAGCTCCAGCTGTTTTTCAGCGTTTTTTGTCACAACTTCTGGCTAATGTGCCATCGTGTTGCAACTATTTAGACGATATTGTTGTGTCCGGTCGGACGCCTGCTGAACATTTCCGTAATTTGGAGTGTTTGTTTACAGTGTTGTCTCAGGCAGGCCTACGTTGCAACATCGATAAATGTTCATTTTTCCTTACGGAGTTGGAGTATCTGGGACATGTTATTAATGCTCAAGGCATTCATCCCTCCCAGTCACATTTAGCAGCTACTCGTGATTTGCCCGCCCCTCGCAATCTGCATGAATTGCAAGCAGTTCTTGGCAAATTGACATATTATATTAGGTTTATACCTAATGCATCACAGATTGCTGCACCGTTGCATCGTCTCCGCCGTAAGAATGTTCCGTTTGTGTGGTCAGCTGATTGCCAATCAGCCTTTCAGCAGCTTAAAGAGGCTTTATTGAATGATCGTTGTCTGGTCCATTACGACCCTAACAAGCCTCTGGTGTTAGCTTGTGATGCCTCTTCTTTCGGCCTCGGTGCTGTGTTGTCTCACCGAGTCGGTAACACCGAACGTCCTATTGCGTTCGCATCTAAATTGCTAAACAAAGCTCAGTGTAATTATAGCCAATTGGACAAGGAAGCGTTGGCTCTTGTGTTCGGTGTCACAAAATTCCATCACTACCTCTATGGTAGACCATTCTATTTAGTAACAGATCACAAGCCCCTGACGTCACTGTTTCATCCGTCTAAACCAGTTCCTCAGCGGACAGCTCAGACTACAACGTTGGGCTCTTTTGTTATCACAATACCAGTATGAGATACTGTATCGCCCTACAGCTCAGCATGCAAACGCTGACGCGCTTTCTAGATTGCCGATTGCTGCGGATGATGTCTTCGATTCCTCTGACGACTCTTGCCATCAGATTGACGCCGATGAGCATCAATCCCTCCGGGATTTTCCGATTGATTATCGTCAGGTGGCACGTGAAACAGCTACGGATCCTCATCTGAGTTTACTATTACGTTTTGTTCAACGTGGTTGGCCGTCCAAGGCAAAGGACATATCGGATCCTGTGGTTCGTCGCTATTATCCGCAACGTCATCTGTTGTCTGTTTCGCACGGAGTTTTGCTGTTACGCACCGAGAATGACCAGCTTCGTGTAGTGGTTCCCCAAGTGCTCCAATCCAAGGTCCTCGACTTGTTGCATCAAGGTCATTGGGGAGTGGTCCGCACCAAGCAGCTTGCCCGCCGTCATTGTACATGGATCGGCATTGATAAGCAGATTACGCAGATGTCTACAGATTGTTCGACGTGTGCCGAACACCAAGCTGCTCCGCCTCAACGCTATTTTGAGTGGGCACGCCCTGCCGGTCCCTGGCAGCGAGTACATATTGATTTCGCTGGTCCATATTGGAATTCTCGTTGGCTCATCGTGATAGATGCATTTAGTAATTTTCCGTTTGTTGTGCCCATGCAGTCTACAACGTCTGCACAAACTATACAGGCGTTGACTTCAATTTTTTGTATTGAGGGTCTTCCAGAAGTTTGTGTCTGACAATGGTCCACAATTTACCTCTGCTGAATTTGAAAGTTTTTGTTCTGCCAATGGCATTCGCCATGTTCTTACTCCGCCGTTCCACCCTCAATGGAATGGTGCAGCGGAACGTTTTGTACGCACATTCAAGGATCATATGGACCGCCTTCGTGCTACGCACTCTCGTCAGCAGGCCCTCATCACGTTCCTGTCGTCGTACCGGACCACGCCACGCGACGGTCCTTCGCCTGCGGAGCTTCTCCACGGCCGTCGTCATCGCACCCTACTACGGTTGTTGCACCCCCCGGATCGACCCGCCGCTTCTGAGCATCGCACGCGTTTTCAGCGCAACGACGCCGTTTTTTTCAGAGTTTATCACGGTCGCCGTCGTTGGGAACGTGGTACCATGATAAGTGTCCAGGGTCGCGGTTTTTATACTGTTCAAGGTGCTACTGGGGTGCACAGGAGGCATCAGAACCAGTTGCGCCGCGCTGGCCGCCCGGATTCTGCCGCTCGTTCTTTGTCCACAGATTTGGTCCGCGGCGGGTTCCAGCCGCGCCTTCCGACTTCGCTGCCGCCCCTAGGGCAGCAGCAGCAGCCGTCGCCGCCACCACACCGACAGCCCGTCCCGTTGATGCCTCCCGCGCAGCTTCATACGGGAGCGACCCGGGTGGTCGCTCCGGCGCCTGCGGTCCCTCTTCAGTCGCCACCGCCTTCGGAGCTGATGGACGTCAACCCCTCAGCCGGGCCGCCTTCCCAAGCGGTGGCTGTGCAGCCTGTACTGCCGCCGCTTTCCTTGGGCACCCCCAAGGAGTCTGACACCGCAGCGCCTTGTCCGGCGCCCACTCAGCAGCCGTCGACGCAGCGTCAGGAGACGCTGCCTCTCTTCGTGGGTCCCGACGCCCCGTCGCGTCCAGTACCAGAAGCTGCGCCCGTGGTCACAGGCGTGCACCCTGACCTCGGTTTTCAGTCGGTGTTTCCCGAGGCCCCGCGCAGCCAATGCTGGGGTGCGGACCGGGGACTGCCACCGACAACAGTCTCCGCCCCGGTCTCTTCTGCTACGTCTGCGGCCAGACCCCTCCCCCGCCGTCGACGCTCGCCACGTCATTATTCAACGACGGTGCGGCGATTTGGGGGGGAGGAGTGTTATATCCTAGCCAGTAATGCCAACCGAGCCCGCTGCCAAAAAGGTTGGCAGCATCAAAGTCCGGACGCCGTCCGCATAAGCAGCGCCAGCGATACAGGAAATCGCCGCAAGTCTGCGCGCGCCACCGCTGGCTTCTGGCTTCTTAAGCGCTGGAGTCGCGAGCGCTAGGACAGTTCTGGATTCTGCCACACAGTTGTATACTCGCCACCGCAGTGTGTACTTGCTAGTCAGTGTGGGTACATCGCAGCAGAGTTGTTATTTGTCGTCAGCCGACGCTGACCTAGCTGCCCCGACTCGAACTAGACAGATTTCTGTAGAGACAATGTTCACCACTGTGTTTCTGTATCTTCGAAATAAAGATAAGTACCGACTTTCATTCAATCCGAATGTTCGGGTTTCATTCTTTCTGTTCACTGTTCCAGCGGACCGGTCGGCCCGCTACTAAAAGTGTGGCGGTGTTTGTAGCTACGAACGCCGTCACAAAATTAAGTATGTAGAATAAACGAAGTCCCCTGTAAGTTCAACAAATAAATTTCGAATTAGAAGAAGAAAGACAACAGAAGTATCGGCGCAGATCGTCTAATAAATGCAATAACAGACATATAAGAAATGAAACATTTATCAACTGTTAGAACTGTAAAAATAGTTCTACACTTTGCTGTTCGTAGTAGATGGACTTTTGTAACATTTCTAACAATGAAGCTAGTATGTTTCATGAATACGAGTCCATCAACTGTCTGTATTTCGGTCTTATTTCCGATACGTATCGGAAATGAAATCTAAGATCTAATCTATCGGTGATTCGGTTTTTAGATTTCATTTCCGTTAAATATCGGAAATAAAACCAATAAACTGAAATACACAAGGCTGAGGACTTTTGTCCTCTCTATGTGGCACACGAAACCATTACTTAAAATGAAAAAAAGTGCTTCATTTGTTGCATATATATTACTATACTCCTCGCATGACGTGTTCTTCAAATTTTTCCAGAAACTCTTTCTTTAAAATGTTATTCCGTCTTGCACCCTGTCGTGTGTATTAGAACAGCATTTAGCCCCTCGCGCAGTGGCGAAAGACAAACTTTTGTCGGCCGATTGGCACTACATCGCTACACGCAGCACAATTTGTTGGGCGGATTATACTACTGAAGTATTGTATTTAGATGAATCCACCTATAAGCATCTAGATGCTGAATAAATATTGCTACTTGTTTTGAAAATATATGTACGCATAAAAGAGCTAACGGTAATGTTAATAACAGTGAGGCACGGAAGACAGTCACGCCCTCTACCGTTGAACGCACAATGACGCGCGCCTCAAATGCTATATATTCCTGGCTGAGCCAAATCTGAACGTGCTAGAGCGGCCTGAGCTGGCGAGGTGAGCGCATCGCTGGTGTTGCGCGCTTCGCTTACTCGGCCGTTGAGAGCTCGAGAAGAGGTTTTCTGTGCTGTGGGCGCTGCGGAGAGCAAATTGTCGTGCGTTGTTTTGACAACGCGTGCAAATTGTCGTGTTCCGCGCCTCGCAGCATGGGAAAGAAGCGTGCGCAGAGGAAACCTGCCGCTACGAAGGGTCCTTCGGTTGTGCAACTCACCGAGTCTGCCGACCGTGCAAGGAACTCTCGAGAAGACGAGTCGCGGCCTGTCCCCCCTTTGTACGTCAAGTGCAAAGGAGGGTGGACAGCGCTGTTCGACACCATGACGAGCTGCGCTCAGAACGAGGTGGTCTACGAGTCTGTCGATACAGACTCGCTGATCTGCGTTCGAGCCGCAAACGTGGCCGACCACAGGGCGATCAAGGTCGCAGTGGCCGACCACATCGTCGACGCGCCGCCGGCGCGTGAGAAGGCACCTTCCGTAGGAAGGATGAAGACGACTAAGGCACTCCTCCGGGGGTTGCCTTGGTGCTGTGATGAGGCAGCGGTCCGGGAAGGGCTGCTGCGAGCCGGGTTTGGTAGTGCAGCCGCAAGGTTGCACAACCGAACCAACAGGAAGAGGGCGCCGCTCTATGCCGTGACCGTGCAAACGGTCGACGGCGGGAGTGACATCTTCGACTTGCGGAAGTTGCTGGGCTTCCCGGTTACGACAGAGGCTCTCCCGACCGCCATGGATCCTCAGCCCCAGTGCTTCAGGTGCCAGGGCGAGGGCCATGTTGCGAAGTATTGCCGCAACGCGGCGCGGTGCGTCAAGTGCTCAGGTGAGCACGACAGCCGCGCCTGCGACCGCGGCAGCAACGCTCTGCCGACTTGTGTCCGGTGTGGCGGCCCGCACGTCGCCAGTTGGCGCGGCTGTTCGGCTTTCTCAAGCCGCAGCCGTGCCGGGGGCGGCGAAGCGGCCGCGGCCGCACCGACGCAGCAGCAGAAGAGAAGACGACGCCGGAAACGGCGTAGGGCGCAGAACAGCCCGGCGCAGCTGAGGGACGGCGCAGCAGCAGATCCACCTGCCAGGGGCAGGGACGGCCGCTCGGAAACGAGCAGCCAGGACGCAGCTCGCCTTCCTGCGAAGAGATGTGACCTCGAACTCGGCACCGCCGTGAAGGAGGCCACAGCAGCCCTCAAAGCCGTCATGGCGGCGGAGAGGGCTGCCTTCGCAGCCGCCGTGGCTGCAGAGAAGGAAGAGGCCTTGAGGCAACTGCGAGCAGTTTTCGCCCAAGGCCTCAGCGCAGTCGTACCTGCGAACACTCCTGCGACCTCGCAGAAGGACGTTCGCGCGCCTATCCCAGCTCTTGTTCCAGCAGCAGCGCGGGCGAGAGGCGCAAAGAAGAAGAAGACAACCGCCGCCGCAGAGGAGCCGCTGGCGACGCCGACTGCAAGGGGTCGAGGAGCCAATAGGCCAGTCTTCATCGCAGAAGCGTCGCCGCCCTGCCGCGCCGAATTTCTATGTTACAGGGAGTAAGCCACTGCGGCCGGCCCAGGAGACTACAAGCGAGCCCAGCCGCAGCACCGGACTGCCCCAGCTGACAACCACGCAGTACATAGGTAACGTTGCACGATACCTCACGCTAACCCCCCTCACCTTGCATGCTCTGTCGCAGCTAGCAAGCCGCTACTGCCCTTACCACCCATCCTACTGTCGCAGAGGTTTTTTTCCCTTGGCGCTGGCCTTGGCACTTTTTTTCCTCTGCTCTTAAAACCGCTACCCTTCGATCGTTTTCGACCACTACTATCTCCTGATGGACCATGTTAATGAGTAGTCTTACCCAGACGCATGGATAACATCACAGCCTGCATCCTGTGACGCCTGATTCAAAACTAACATGCTTACGGAGGTGACAGTAAAACTTTTGTGTTGGTCACCACGTTGGTGCGGGCGTGGAGGGGCCCCATCCTTTATAAAAAAAAAAAAAAAATCTGAACGTAGTATGGTAGTGATCACCGGTTCCTTAACAGTCCGGTATGTGAAAGTTCGCAGCTCTCATAGTAGGGTTTAATAGTGTTGATTATAAATAACCGACTTTTATAATATTTGAGTGGTAATTGTGTGTTTCAATTAATAGTTTTAGCAACCTAACATGTGCGAATCAACCGTTGTCAAGTCTGAAGAAGGCAAGCCAGTCCAGCCTGATAACTCTGTTCCGGCAGTACCTGCTACTGCACCGGCCCAGCCTCCTGCAGTTGGGGAGGCGCCAGAGCAGACATACAAGATGGCTGAGCTGCTGAAACACTGGCCAGCGGTGGTAACCGCCGTCCAGAAAAGCAAAGATGCGTATTGCTCTGTAAAGCAAAAGGCTAGCCTCATCACCTGGTCACTTAACTTGACCGAAAAAGTTGTTGGTTCGGTTCTCAAACTCGCAGAAAGCAAAGTGAGCAGCTGGTGGCCAATTAGTCATCACGCAGACGAAGCGGTTAGCAAAGGCATGGTAGCAATAGAGAAGAAATTTCCCGCAGTGAGGGAGTCGCCGGAAAAGGTAACTGTTAATGAATGTGAACTCCCAAATGGTTATGTGAATACCGCATAACAAATCTTTCCTTTTCAGTTGTATGATGCTATCACGCAACACATAACGAAGATCGTGCGACCCGCACTAGATAAAACCGAAGATATAAGCGAAATCGGCAGGAAGAAACTTAACAGGGTTGCTAAAACGATAATTAAGAAATACAACAGTGTGATCAGGATCGTGGACAGCTGGCTGGACAAACTGGAGAACAAACTGAACGGCGCAGAAGCTGAAGCAGCATCTGGTGAGTTACGCATGCTGAATTGTTAGCGGTCACAGTTAATATTCAATGAAACAAGAAAAGACCTACTTAAGACTTCCTAGTTATCTATGAATTTTCCACAAATTCATGGAAAACGTCTTTATTTCTCTGGAAGAAAGTTGCATAAAACATTCTGTGCATTACGTGAATAATACTCAAAGCGCTTTTTTTCCAAGGAATAATTAGTGTAAAAATATTTTTTTACTGCAGCTAGCATCTTATGCCATCTTTGCATATTGGTTGTCATTAAGTGACGTCTCGCAAGATGTGGGTACTATTGTTTGCACGTGTCTGGTTATGGTTGACCATTAATACGTTCTTATCTGGAGATAAATTGGGTCGAAAATTGAACGAAGGGTAACGGTCTAGAGAACAGAAAGTGCCAAGGCAAGAGCCAAGGGGGAGAGGAGGGAGGGAGGGAGGGAGGGAGGGGAACCTCTTCGACAGTTGCGGCGAGTTGTAAGTGCAGCAGCGGTTTTCTTGCTGCCTGCGACAAGTCATCAAGGGTAGGCTTTACTAGTAGCAGGTATCATGCAGGTGATTATCTTTGATGTGGAGCGGTGTTACTCGACGGCTGCAGCTAGGTAACGATGATGGCTTCTCGGTCAGCATCAACATTCCTATAATAACTGGGCTCATCATCGTCTAGTGTCAGATAAGTGATATATCGCATTAACACTGTAGGGTAGTGTTAGCGGTTTGTGCGAAATTGTACGAGCTGGTCGGCTTTAATAGCAGCTGGCATCTCAAAAGTCAATGGTTGCTGATTTGCACGGACTTGCCGATTTTGTTGCTGTATATGTTAGCTCGGCATGGGTGGTTATGCCCTACCTAGTAGCTTCTTCCGCCGCTTATGCTTCAACTTACGGTTGTGATCATAGTTTCCGAGAGTAAGACTGAAATAATTAGTCGAATGTCTGGAGTTCTTGTATAGTCATGTGGCGAGTTTTGTTTTGCGCACTGGGGAAAATTAAAAAAAAAGAGGGGGCTAAGACGTTCAAAAACAATGTTTACTCCAAAGTTGTTCAGAAGGCAGCCGTCCTGGCAATGAAACATTGCGAGGACGCTGCTTGCCGCCTTAGCGTGACTCGGTGTGTCTCCTTGTTCAGATGCGGAGACTTCAGAGGAGGAGCAGCCGCTGTCCAGAGCTCAGTCCACGGACTCGTTGCACCCGGAGCAGTTCCTATCATTGCCGCAGCAGTGATCACGGCTAGATATCTTCCCGTAATTCGAAACTTTGCTTAATGTATATAGTCAACAAAATTGCTTTTAAGTTATTTATTGGTGAAATAAAACAAAATACTGGCATCTATGTCTACACTACTTTCACTCCATTACTGGAGTGGCATACTAGAACACTTTCAATATCCCTTGAAATTGGTTTGAGCAAACCAACGTGCCGTATTAAATCAGTGGGCAGTTGTCATGAGAACTAAGGTAGAAATTTTTTTTTTTTTTTTTTTTTTACTTAGTACACAAAGCTTGTCTTAACTACTAATATTCAGCTCTGTTAACCTACAACGTTAATTGCGAAATTGTCACAATCGAGTATCAAGTTTGCGAGCTATTACACACAGAAGGAATTAAAATTAGTGGACCAATACGAAACTATTAAATCATTCAGGATGTAATGCAAATACTAAGATAACCTAGTAGGACTCCCATGGAACACTAAACACCTCCATCAAAAAAGGAAAGTTACTCGCTTACTTGTCTCCTATATTTCAGTAGGTCTCGTAAGATGCCTACAGAAACTAGAAAATTTCCGTCAAATTCAGGTGGGAAAGAGTAGGAACGTGTTCCTTACTTACTATAGTGCGGTACCTGTGTTACGAACATTGCACCGCTCATCTCAACGTAGGCACTGCAACATCGTATATATCCGCAGATACCAAGCGGCGACTTTCAATTACAAATGTCATCCCTGTACAGGAATTACATCGTCTGTGTTAGAGTACAGTCAGTGACGCAGGAACGACGGCAGGTGGAACTCTGGGTCTGGCCGTGAGTTCTGCACGGATAGCCAAAGCGCTTAAGGAGACCGCTCTCCGTAACTGCCGGACCGACACGTTTTCACTGTTGTGCGTATTCGCAACTGCGAATACAATTCACGAATCTTTCTGGCTGATACAGGGTTCATAAGGAGTTTGATTTAGGCAGAAAAAAAACGAAGTCTTAGCATGTACAGTGTCTAGACAATAGCTTTAACTGACGAGGGAAACTCCCCATCGTATTTCACCCCTCCCATCCCTCCCTCCGAGGTCAATTTGGTTCAGTGGATAGCCCGTCAAAAACTGAACACAGATAAAGTATGAAAGTAGGAAGGTGTACTGAATCGTAAAAAAAAAGCAAAATAGAAACAGTGAACTGATAGCCGGCACGGTAGCTCACTGTCTTCGCTCAGAGGGTTGGATGCCCTCTGTAATAAAAGAACTGATTGAACGGAACAGTGAACTTGATCGCGTGTAATGGGACGTCCGCCCAGAATAAACGCGATGAACAAAATAAGATAAATTGTCACGCAGTTCTACTGCTAAGTGGGCGAACAGAGTTCAAACCTCATACGTGGTTCCCCTTCCTCGTCCTCCTCCGCTGTTCGCAGTATTCAAATTTTTGTCTGTGTTGTCAAGTCCATTTGCAACCGCGAGATGTAAGGAAGGGACCTATGATGAAAATTCATTCTGCACTACTACTCCATTTGCAAATTTTTGGACGACATAGTTGTATGGAGATAAACAGAGATTTATTTATTTATAATTATTCAAAATGACAGTCACAATCGCATTACTTATTTTGCCAACAAACCGTGTAAGTAGACTGTTTAGGTTTAAATGCTTAGACATTGTTTTTGTATACTGGATAATAAAAGATGTTATTATAATAGGAATAAAATGAACAAATCACGAGATTCAGTTTATATATTTTTTGGAATAATGTTTCAAAATAGTGTTTTCTTATAAAAACGACTTTTTTAATTCGATACACTACATGAAGCAAACAACATTTACTGTCTCATTCTGCAACGCATTTTTCACACAACACTGTCTTCCTGCAGTGTTTCCCACAGACGTGTTTGTGGCACTGAGAGCAGGTAACAGTTGACTTTCCCAGCTTGTTGTACTTGATCTTTTTAGATGCAGCTTCTTGGCAGCATAGGTGGCACCGTCCACGTGTTCCTGGTTCTGCTGTTGAGGATGATGGTTCTACAGAGCAGCTGAGCTTCCGTTGTGTGATGCTTTCCATTGCCATTATTACTGGCTTCTGAAGTCCATACAAATTTTGTGCCCGTTTATCTACTTGAGATCTTATTAGTTCGAGACCTAAGTTAGTGATAAAAACTCTTCTGCGGTTTAGCAAATTCTTTTTCCAATTCGGAAAGTTGAGGAGGAAGAGTGAATATGCATTTATTGCTGCTATGTCAATGAGTGTGTAGAAGAGGGACAAAGGCCATCTTCTTGTTCCTCTCTTTGTGCTGTAGTGTCTTGCCATCTGGTCTATGGTGTCCACGCCTCCCTTTGTAGAATTATAAAAAAGATTTATG
The DNA here is from genome assembly GCF_023898315.1 of Schistocerca nitens. NCBI lineage: Eukaryota > Metazoa > Arthropoda > Insecta > Orthoptera > Acrididae > Schistocerca > Schistocerca nitens. The sequence continues at coordinate 372,162,351 of NC_064614.1, read as the reverse complement.
TTAGTCGTTTTTGAGTCTTCATTCAACACCCCTTCTGAGTGATAAGTTGAAAGCATCAACAGCAGTCGTTTTGGCTTCTCGCGGACTAGCGTTGATGCAAGAGTAACTGGTGGCCTCTGTGTCTGAGGGTCAGTATAAGCAAAGATGGAAGAGTGTAAACTGCGCCAGTTGTAGTCTTCAGCTCTTCAGGTATGTGTCGTCTGTTAGACTGTAGGGTGCCAACAAGTGTGAGGTGAAAATCATTCCATAGAGTCTCAGCAAGCTCCACTGAAGTATAGTACCGATCTGTGGTAACATTACGGCCTGATTTTTCAATAGGTTTTATTAGTCTCTTTACAATTTCCATCGGTCCATTTGAATGCTGTGTATTTCCTGACTTGCCTGTATAGATGTCCATGCTGATCACATATCTAGTCTCAGAATCAGACAGCATTCGAATTAGAATGCCGTATTTTCCAGGCTTTTCTTTTAGAAACACCTTGAATGGACAGCGACCACGGAACAAAGACAACATCTCATCCACTGTTGTATGTAGACCAGGAATGAAATACAATGGAAGTGAAGAATTGAAGCTTTCAAAAATTTCCCTCATTGGAGCAAACTTGTCAGTCTGGCGACGAATTTCTCTTGTGTTCTTATCATCAAACCTCAATATTTTAGTCAATTCGAAAAATCGGGTCCGACTCATTGATCCATAGTACACTTGTCGGCCCTGAAGCAAAGACCATAAATCTTGGACAGGTATCTTATTGTCATGATTTGAACCCATGATTAGCAAGAGTCCTATATAACAAAATGACTCATCTTCATCTGTGTGCTGAATACCTAGTCGAGAAGCCTCTTCATTTGAGTGTAGTTTTATTAGATTCATAATTTGAGGTGTAAAAAAGAGCTCTATAGCCTCTTTCGGAGACGCAATTCTTCCTTGTTGTCCTAGCCCCATTCTTTCTCGCACTATATTTTGTACAGAACGCCGATATTGTCGAGATGGCTTCGTAATATACTCTCGTCCACTTTTTGCAATGAATTTATCACATTCCGTATCATTATCATCTGGTGGATTGGCTTCAACCTCATCTTCATTCTCAGACGATGAATCAGTTCTAATTTCTTCCACATCATCATCCACTTCACTTTCCTCTAAATCTGATTCGTTCAAAACTTCTTCTAGCACTCTTTCAATGGAACTATCACGTAAACGATGTCTACTCATGTTGCTGGTTCAACAGCAGCAGAAACACTGAAAATAACAATGGTCCGCTTCATAATAATATGTCTGAAGGCAACAATGCCAAAATTCGTTTCATGGTAAGAATTTGAAACGAGAGACTCAACCTCGTAAATCTTTCCTTGCTATTACCAACGGGTGGGCTTCTAAGGCCCCCAGAGAATTAAATCAAGTAAATGAATTTTAATTACATTTCTATTCCGAAATTCTGTAATGACTCAATAGTACATTCAATAACGAACAATTACCTTTGCTTTCAAGTTAATATATCAAAGGGTGTGGATACAACATAGAAAAACTGAGTCAGTGGGCCTACGAGGCCCCCCCGTTGGTAATGCTAGGGTTAAAACTGGATGTCATGAACTGATATGTATATTATGAGTTTTCAACATTATTAAGGTAAATACATTGTTTGTTCTCTATTAAAATCTTTCATTTGCTAACTATGCCTATCAGTAGTTAGTGCCTTCCGTAGTTTGAATCTTTTATTTAGCTGGCAGTAGTGGCGCTTGCTGTATTGCAGTAGTTCGAGTAACCAAGATTTTTGTGAGGTAAGTGATTTGTGAAACGTATAGTTTAATGTTAGTCAGGGCCATTCTTTTGTAGGGAATTTTGAAAGTCAGATTGCGTTGCGCTAAAAATATTGTGTGTCAGTTAAAGCACAGTCCCGTATAATTGTTCAAAGGGGACGTTTCATACACTCCTGGAAATTGAAATAAGAACACCGTGAATTCATTGTCCCAGGAAGGGGAAACTTTATTGACACATTCCTGGGGTCAGATACATCACATGATCACACTGACAGAACCACAGGCACATAGACACAGGCAACAGAGCATGCACAATGTCGACACTAGTACAGTGTATATCCACCTTTCGCAGCAATGCAGGCTGCTATTCTCCCATGGAGACGATCGTAGAGATGCTGGATGTAGTCTTGTGGAACGGCCTGCCATGCCATTTCCACCTGGCGCCTCAGTTGGACCAGCGTTCGTGCTGGACGGGCAGACCGCGTGAGACGACGCTTCATCCAGTCCCAAACATGCTCAATGGGGGACAGATCCGGAGATCTTGCTGGCCAGGGTAGTTGACTTACACCTTCTAGAGCACGTTGGGTGGCACGGGATACATGCGGACGTGCATTGTCCTGTTGGAACAGCAAGTTCCCTTGCCGGTCTAGGAATGGTAGAACGATGGGTTCGATGACGGTTTGGATGTACCGTGCACTATTCAGTGTCCCCTCGACGATCACCAGTGGTGTACGGCCAGTGTAGGAGATCGCTCCCCACACCATGATGCCGGGTGTTGGCCCTGTGTGCCTCGGTCGTATGCAGTCCTGATTGTGGCGCTCACCTGCACGGCGCCAAACACGCATACGACCATCATTGGCACCAAGGCAGAAGCGACTCTCATCGCTGAAGACGACACGTCTCCATTCGTCCCTCCATTCACGCCTGTCGCGACACCACTGGAGGCGGGCTGCACGATGTTGGGGCGTGAGCGGAAGACGGCCTAACGGTGTGCGGGACCGTAGCCCAGCTTCATGGAGACGGTTGCGAATGGTCCTCGCCGATACCCCAGGAGCAACAGTGTCCCTAATTTGCTGGGAAGTGGCGGTGCGGTCCCCTACGGCACTGCGTAGGATCCTACGGTCTTGGCGTGCATCCGTGCGTCGCTGCGGTCCGGTCCCAGGTCGACGGGCACGTGCACCTTCCGCCGACCACTGGCGACAACATCGATGTACTGTGGAGACCTCACGCCCCACGTGTTGAGCAATTCGGCGGTACGTCCACCCGGCCTCCCGCATGCCCACTATACGCCCTCGCTCAAAGTCCGTCAACTGCACATACGGTTCACGTCCACGCTGTCGCGGCATGCTACCAGTGTTAAAGACTGCGATGGAGCTCCGTATGCCACGGCAAACTGGCTGACACTGACGGCGGCGGTGCACAAATGCTGCGCAGCTAGCGCCATTCGACGGCCAACACCGCGGTTCCTGGTGTGTCCGCTGTGCCGTGCGTGTGATCATTGCTTGTACAGCCCTCTCGCAGTGTCCGGAGCAAGTATGGTGGGTCTGACACACCGGTGTCAATGTGTTCTTTTTTCCATTTCCAGGAGTGTATGTCGACCCTTAGCCGAGGATACCTCACTGGAATCTTCTGATTATTTTTCTTGTAGTTTGTGTAATTAGTGTAGATTTTGTTTATTGCTAGCGCGTAATTGTAGAGAGAATCTCCTTTGTAGTTGCAGTCTTTCATTGTTGTACAGTAAAACAGTTGTGGCACGCATGTGGATTTGCACCAAGTATTTCGCTGCTGCAATTAACTAGATATTATTTTCAGTGTTATGTTAATGTGTTCTCTTATTTTTGCTCTTCAAATTGTGCTTTTCTGTGTTGTCGTGTGAAATATTGTGACAATAATGGCGTGTGAAAAACGTAATACTAGGCTCCAAAGTAAACTGAGAAATGACAGTGAAGACGAAAGCAGTGTGTTAGCGCCGCAGAGTAATGAATTAACTAATGTTCAAAGTAGTAATTTGGTAATTGTGCATAGGGAAATGGAGCGGGCGGCAAACAATGGCATGGACAGTGAAACAATTAGTGAAGAGGGAAGCATTATCGATCGATCGGTCGGCAACAGCTCGCCTCAGGAATCGGGAATGACAGAACACAATATTGCAAATACTGTAGATTCAGGTTTTGCGTCCTCACCCTTTTCTCAAATAAGTCAAGACACATTTTCTGCTTTTCAAACTGCGAATATTGCCGGTTCAAATGCATTGCCGAATAGCACTGAGGAACATGTTTCAGACACCAGTGCATTGTTATTACAATTAATGCAACAAATGGGACAAAAGCTTCAAAAGTTAGACACAATGGAACTAAATCAGAGACAAACACAGCAACAGCTTCAAAAGTTAGACTCATTGGAGCAAACTCTTGAACAAACACGTGAGGATTTAACTACTGAGTTACATCACATTGAATCGAAATGTCAAAAAGTCTGTAATGACGTAAAAACCCAAATTTGTGAGCATTTCCAACCTATTTTTTCGCGTCATGAAAATGCACTACAGAATCACGAAGCAGCCATAAAAAAACTGCAAACTGTTGTTCATGAAAATCATGAGACCTTGCAAGCTAAATTTGACTCAGTTGCATCTACCGATTCGGTTACGCAACTTGCAAAAACTCAGGAAAACTTAAAGGACACAGTAGATACTCTGAAACTTGGTTCAGAAAAACACACTGAGGAAATAAGTACACTATCGGACAAAGTAGCAAAACTTTCAGATCAGTTCACTAACTTATCTACAAAGGTAGATGATGATCTGAATGACACAAAACCGGTAGTCTTTAATGACACAGAAGAGTGCGAACAAATTAGGAATTCAATCAAAATCAAATCAATATACAGTACAAAAGAGAAATCCGGGAAGTACAAGATCAGTTGGCACAAGTAATACAAAAATTACAAATTTCAGAGGACACTCGCGCTCCAACACGGGAAGAGGGACTTAGAAATACGCAAAAGCCGCAAAATAATAACACAGGGCATTTCGGAAGTTATGAAAGAAATTGGCAATGTGCACCGAATTTTGAGATGGAACGGCCGACACGACCTAACAATGACCGATATGCGACTCGCCGACATGATGATTTTGACTATAAGCTGTTCATTACTACACGTAAATTCAAAACATTTAAGAATTCTGGCAACGACATTCATCCACAAGCATGGCTCCATCAATTCGCTCATTGTTTTCCTCCCAACTGGTCGTTAGAACACAGATTAGAATTTGTGTGGCTATTTAGAGAATGAACCAGCCGTAAGAATGCGATCGGTCATTCACGATTGCCACAGTGAAGGAGAATTTTATCATGCCTTCCTCTCAGCATATTGGTCTCAAGCTACACAAGACCGAGTAAAACATAGCATCATGATGATGAAACACTTTGAACAATCAGAATTTTCCAGTCTTGTCAAATATTTTGAAGACATGTTGCATAAGAATCAATATCTTTCAAACCCATACAGCCCTTCAGAACTCATCCGCATTTGCTTAATGAAATTGCCTGAACATCTAAGAAATATTATTTTAGCAGGACGTTGCAAAGACGAAATTGAAGCTTTTCAGGGACTGTTACAAGAACTGGAAATTGACACTGACAATCGCGGAACGCAGGAGCAGAACAATTACAGATCACATCCGTCGCAATTCCGCGATGAAAGAAATAATAACTGGACGCGACAAGGCTATTCTCACAACACAAATCGTGACCAAAACAGGCACCACCCTTATGACAACCGCTGGCAGAATAATAGTTACAGAGAAAGTTCGCATTTCCGTAGTAATGAATATGACAGAGATTACCTTAGAAACAGACAATATGGGAACCAAAACAATTATTATCAAGGGAGACAGAATAACTTCAGACGCAACAGTTCAGCTCACAGGTACGATTCAGGAAGAAATTCTCCACCACATGACCGACAAGAAAGAAATTATGAAATCTACCGACATGACGACAGACGATGTATTCGTAACGACAGACGATATATTCGTAACGACAGACCTGAATTGCATCAGAACTGGCGGGATTTAAACAGAGCAGGGCCCTCTCGGCAAGGCGAATTTGTAGAAGTTAGGTCTCCTAATCCCAGTAACGACGCGCGCCAACAAAGAAACAGACAATGACTCGTAACGGAGGCAGCCACGTGCGCCCGCTGGCTCAGGGAAAAATAACATAGACGCTAACCTTGAGAAAAATTCCAGTATTCTTTACCGACGTATACCACATGATAATTGTGTTAAAGTTGAAACTCTGCGTACTAGGAAGAGCAAAGGGTTACACCACATTTCACATGTAAAACCATTTATCGAGAGATAATCCGTTTTTTAACTTGGTCTTTGCCATAAAACTTTTCACTTCACGCTACTAGTACAATTTGTCACTCTGAGAAACTGTTAACATGCAACAATGTTTGAAGTTAAACATCCAGTCTAGAACCTAGGGAACATTTTTAAACAGAAATTACGAATATATTGTTATAGTGAACAGACGACACAGTGTTGTATTTGTACATTCTTGCTTGTTAGCTGCACGATTACGTAACGACTATCAGGCTTACATACTTAGGACACATACCGGTACTGCTAATGAGATTTTAATGCAACATTTTGGTTTACTTGAAAATACATTCTGGATTTAAAGTACTTTCAGTGAGATACCAGATGACATAGTGGTTAGTTTATGTGACAGATACACGATTTTATCACGACGCTACTAATGAGTGACAATTTACAATGTTGCTTTTGCGGTGTATCTGTTTTATATCTGCACAGTTTTTCTGAATTCTTCTGAAAAGTGAAACAGGTTTTAGTAGTAACTTACAATGAGACTGCCTTTTCCGTAGCACAACAATACGTTACAGCACAGTACTTTCCTCATCACGGCAATAAGCGTAATAACTAAGATATCTATACGCAAAGCATTTCACTTTTGTGTATCATGAGGTAAGTACATTGACTTCTGCAGAACTTAGCTTTTGGAGGACGATAACTACGACACTTCCACAGAATTATCTTACAACATGACACACAGTTTAGCGCTACAGTACACGTATTTGAGTGATTAATTTCGCACTTAAAACATTTTTTTAAGATATTTGAAGTGCAATGATACAAGGGTTTTCCGTGATACATTTCATTCCATTGCTATAATCTGTAACACCTGAGGGTATAATTACATTAATCCTCAGGGGAGTACACGCCTACTTTGTGTACCATGTGTTTGGCAAGCACAAGGAGCCCTAGCTAATATGGTATTTGCTAATACAACTTTACACATTGGTACCATATTTCTCTAACACAGAATTACACAGCTCTCTGATTATTTAACAGAGAAACAAACATTTCTTTGTTACATCAGTGACAGATGTTTACGCAATTACACAGTTGGATACCTTCACACTTATGAAATTGTATTTTGTCTGTACTTTGTGAACTGTTCATATTTTTTCAGAACCATTGTGATATTATGAGAGCTTTGAATGATATATTTGGTATGAGATCATGATTTTTAAAGTACGTTTGAGGTAGATGACACTATTGAAATGAGCAGAGAATTTTTTTTAGGTTTTGAAATTATTGGAGGAAGCTACGACGATTTTGAGAATTGACTGAGATGTTATGATATTATTACGACGACGATGTGTACTATGCTGTTGAGATATGTTTATGATCAATAAGATGATGCTACCGTATATGAGGAATAAGAAGTATGTTGGAAACCAAGAATCGTGCTTTAAGAGTTATGAAATGTGTGTAAATGCGTGACTGTATCACAATGCTGACGAATATTTTTTTTTGACACTTATATTTATAGGATTTTGTTTCTACAGATTTGCAACGCTAATTCTTGACCTGTGAAATATTTTTATATGAGACTGCCACTGTAGCGGAAACTGCTGTCGTAAATATTTCCGTACGAAAGTTAAGTGATCACCTGCACGTAATGCGTCGCGGGCACCCAGCTGTGTCAAACGCCTGGAGAAAAAGCCATTATTGCGAGCCCTTTTCAGCGGCACAGGTAGGAAAAAAAAAAGGGAGGCCATTATCCTCGCTATTGACGTTTGTAGAGAGCATCGCTAAAACGACACTGTCGAACTTGAAAACATATGATTACACTGTGAAGCTCTTAATTTATGATATTTACTAAAATGCCTAATGAAACGATGAGAAACATTTCACGGCTATTGTCTTGCTAATTGAGAGAAATGCCATATGGCTTGCTTTATGTATTTGTTTACTCATTTTGTTTAATATCTAGTTTCTAGCTGCACTGCAGCATTGGTTAAAATAAAATTTTATAGATGTACTAATATAAATATTTTCTGTCTACAGATCCAGTAAATAATAGTTTTGTGATATATTTCCAAAAAATCAGGGAGCACAAAAAGACATTTCCCTTCACAGGAACTGCATTCATAATTTTCTTTTCAAGTACATGGTAATATTTTTTTTTTACAATAAGTTGTTGTGGTGCACCACTTTAATTACATAGACATTATGATGTGAACAGACATTTCCCTTATCTGCATTGTTGTCTTTAGTGTACTATTTTTTCTGCTTGAGCTTTGTCATGTTTAGATGCTGCTGCTGTTTGCCATGCATAGTGCTACTAAATTTCACTTTGTATTATTCTTTTAAGCCAGTTTTACTACTGATTTATTTTTCTTGTTTGCTGCTCATTGCCTTATATTAGTTGTAATTTATGCTGCTTGCTTCGCCATTTGTATTTTTGATCATTGCTGTTTGTGTTAATTGTTTTGTGCTGCTGCATTGCCTCGTTCCTTAGTTTAGCATCTGAGCTCAGTAGATTTAAGTTAGCTTAAGAGGGGGTAGACTATATAAGAGACTGCGTTGCGATGAATTGGAAGAAATACATTGAGAAGTCATACGAAAAAAGTACAGAAAGCAGGTATAGATAGGACTTTTTGGAAATAATGAGGAACGAAGGGAGATCTCCGAGAAGTAAAGAAAGTTTTGTTTGCAAAATACTGCAGTAAAAGGAACCCTGTCCTTTCCTTGTGTTATCCCACTATGTGTTTGTGTTCCCTTGTGTATTTATGTTTTTCCTGTATTTATATGTTTATCTGATAAGACTTATGTTGTAGAATTTTTCTAATACTAAGCTACATTCACTATGATGAGGAATACTGTTATCCTCAATTGTAATTGGCATTAATAATATGTTATTTACCTTGTAAATATGCTTAGACATTATTTATTCTGTTTTGTTTTAATGCTCATGTGTGAAGTTGATGTTTCAAAATTTATTCTGATCTTTTATGTATCTACTTATCTCATACTTCCTGTAACATTGATGTATATGTTTATTTCTATTCTATTGTAAAACCTGTACTACAAATGTTATCTGTATTGTTATGTTCTTTAATGATGTATTTTGTACCTTTGTAATTGTATTCTCATGTTATAATATTGTAATTGACACCAGTTCTTCAAATTAAGTATCATTTCACTGCACACATTTCTGTTGGTCATAGTATATGGACAACATGTGAGAAGTAGGGACTGTTAGTGTTTGCACGTGTGTTAATAATTCAGCAAGGGACTGGATAACAGCATTGCTGGTTCTAAGGACAATTCCCAAAACTTTGTGAGTGCACAAGTGGTGGTTATGGACTTACTATCCGCAAGACTCTTCAATGGTGATTGTGCACCTGCACAGTCACAACAGATGGCTGCTGGCCATCTCTACAAGGACTGCAGTGGGTCTGCACCTCTGGTGGCCCACCAATACCGTAATCTCTACCAGGACTACAGTGGGTCGGCTCTGTGATGACCTACCCACCAATACTCTTCAAAACTTCGACTGACTCCGCTGTGGGTTTGCTCTGTTGTGGCCCATTACCTGTCAGCATGTCAAGAGTCAGCACTGTCTTTCCGTTGGAAGGACAACACTACTTCTTCAAGACTGCATGGAAATCCACTACTTCTGTGTGCAATTTCTTTTACTAATGAGACTCTGTGAAAAAAAAACTGTAATTACTATTATGATGAATGATCGGGACTATCTTTATGGACTATTGAGAAAAATTAGCTTTTAACCAACATTGTATCAATAAGTGTGTGCATTTGATTTCTTTGTTATGTAATTATGAAAATTTTTTTCAAATCTGTATTGGCCACTGCCCAAACCAATTTGTAAAATTTTTTGTGGGGAGCATGGGGGCTATGTAAGTAGACTGTTTAGGTTTTTCTATTGGTAACGCCACCTCTGTATGAAAATCACTGGCTGTGCTGTGTGCAGTCTGTGGCTGCTTTGCATTGTTGTAATACTCGCCATTGTAGTGTTAGGCAGCTGGCTGTGAACAGCGCGTAGCGTTGCGCAGTTGGAGGTGAGCCGCCAGCAGTGGTGGATGTGGGGAGAGAGATGGCGGAGTTTTGAAATTTTTAAAACTGGATGTCATGAACTGATATGTATATTATGAGTTTTCAACATTATTAAGGTAAATACATTGTTTGTTCTCTATTAAAATCTTTCATTTGCTAACTATGCCTATCAGTAGTTAGTGCCTTCCGTAGTTTGAATCTTTTATTTAGCTGGCAGTAGTGGCGCTTGCTGTATTGCAGTAGTTCGAGTAACCAAGATTTTTGTGAGGTAAGTGATTTGTGAAACGTATAGTTTAATGTTAGTCAGGGCCATTCTTTTGTAGGGAATTTTGAAAGTCAGATTGCGTTGCGCTAAAAATATTGTGTGTCAGTTAAAGCACAGTCCCGTATAATTGTTCAAAGGGGACGTTTCAACCGGTTTCAACCCGCGATGAGGTCATCTTCAGGGCAATTTAAACCATTTGGTCGGTCGCTGGAGTCGTCACCCTGCCCGGTTGAGACCGGTTGATGGCAAAATAAGTAATGCGATTGTGACTGTCATTTTGAATAATTGAAACTTTCTGGCGGATTAAAACTGTGTGCCGGTCCGAGACTCGAACTCGGGACCTTTGCCTTTCGCGGACAAGTGCTCTACCATCTGAGCTACCCAAGCACGACTGACGCCCCGTCCTCACAGCCTTACTTCCTCCAGTACCTCGTCTCCTACCTTCCAAACTTTGCAGAAGCTCTCCTGCGAACCATGCAGGAATAGCACTCCTGAAAGAAAGGATATTGCGGAGATATGGCTTAGCCACAGCCTAGGGTATGTTTCCAGTTCGAGTCTCGGTCCGGCACACAGTTTTAATCCGTTAGGAAGTTTCATATCAGCGCACACTCCGCTGCAGTGTGAAAATCTCATTCTGGATTTTGAATAATTGATTACTCTATTAGCAGCTGAAAGGCAGCGGTTTTCGAATACGAACTGCAAACGTTCGATGACAAGGTGACAAGCCAACTGAATCCGCCACTGGAAAGCATGTCTGGTATATCATGCACGGCATTAGTGACAGTAGGTGAGTCATACGATAAGAATCTATTACCGACGCATCTAATTTGTACGCCTGGTAAGTGAGGTATGCCTCCTTGACCGATTTAGGTGTTCGTATGAATATGATCACTCTCAAGGAAATGATGGAAACAATAGTTTGTCACATAAGCTGCAACAAATGAACGCAAGTTTCACAATCACACAGTTTGTGCTCTGTCAAAACATACGTGCTTGATCCATTAACTCACTTGTTTTAAGTACAGACGGCAGCTAACTCTCTGACCGAACACGCTGAGCTACCGTGACGGCAGCTACAACGCCGTTGCTGTTTGGTGCTGCTGTATATTGAACTTGTCGTCCTTAGACCATTCACTGTTTCTATTTTCCTTCTTTCTTCTTCAAAGTTCAGTTCACCTCCTTCCTGTTTTCGTGGTTCATCTGTGTTCAGTTTTTGACGGCCTGTACACTGAACCAAGGTTCAAATGGCTCTAAGCACTATGGGACTTAACATATGTCATCAGTCCCCTAGAACTACTTAAACCTAACAATCCTAAGGACATCACACACATCCACGCCCGAGGCAGGATTCGAACCTGCGACCGTAGCAGCAGAGTGGTTAGGACTGAAGCGCCTAGAACCGCTCGGCCACAGCGGCCGGCCACTGAGCCATCTCACCCTTATATCTGAGGGGGTTGCGATGGAGAGTTTCCGTTGTGAGAAACCAGAGCGATATTTCGTACTTAATGTGTGTGTCGGTAAGTAGAGACAACACAGTGTAAATGAATTGCCCTTCTGGTTACGTGGGTTTTTCTAAGACAATTTGAATGTCGAATAGGGGAAATACCTCGTTGTAAAATGAGCAGTGCTCCAGATTATTGAACGAATGTGTGCGTCACAGTGGACGGGTACCGTAGCGTGAGAATTGATCTGTACAAACTTTTCCTGCCTAATCTGCTGTGATACAAGCACCTTGTCACTTACACCCCTAATCAAGAAAGAGATATATGTCAAAGAAATTCGACCCTGTATTATCTTTGGGAACAAGCACAATATAGTTTCACCTTGCTGATATTGCTCTACCATTTATTCGGCCCTTGTTAACATTTTGTATTTAAAAATACTTAACCGAAACAACTGTAAAAACTACTTGTAGATCTTTTGCTATATGCCTGGGGAAGGAAAGGTGGTGTGGGAGTAGGAGTAGCAACGTCGCGCAGCTCCTTGACTGCTTTGTTGCCTGGCCCGGAAAGTAATTGACTCATTCACACACTTTATAACACTTAGAGGGCCATCCATAATATGGTCATTGGAATGCAAAGCTCATATTTCGTGACGCTCCAGGAAAGAATACGCCCTCTTTTGGAGCAAGGGCGCGGAAACTTACATAGGGAATATCAAATAACGGTCAGTCCAGCCCTAGGAGAAAGGATCCTACAGTCTTTTAATGACTCGCACAAGGGAAGATGCGGGAAACAACGAAAATCTAGATTTCAATAACAGGAGTAGGAAAACAGGAGGCAATAGTCATCCTGAATCAGGAATTTGATATAACATCTTCCCAAAGACCGTTACACACACACACACATACACACACACACACACACACACACACACACACAAAAGCGCGCGCGCGCGCACACACAAAAAAAAAACTAAAAAAAACGTACAAGTTTTCGACAAAGAGAGGGACAAGAGGGGAAAAGTATGAAACAATATCATCTCCCTGCCCTTTGCTGATGAGGAACCTGACTTAGTAACAACATCCCTCGAAAAACAGGAAAGTTACCGGACTGTATGGTATATTTCCCGAGTTCATTAAGCAACTAGGATGGATAGCACGACAATGGCTACTACAATTTTACTGCGAAATGCTGAACGCGGAAAAATCTCTCTGCAATTTAAAATTGCAAAAAACTATTGCTGTACTGCAGCAAAGCAAATCTAAAGAAGATGCAGCGAACTACCTTCCTATCTCCGGCCAGAGTGGCGGTGCGGTTCTAGGCGCTTCAGTCTGGAACCACGCGTCCGCTACGGTCGCAGGTTCGAATCCTGCCTCGGGCATGGATGTGTGTGATGTCCTTAGGTTAGTTAGGTTTAAGTAGTTCTAAGTTCTAGGGGACTGGTGACCACAGATGTTAAGTCCCAAAGTGCTCAGTGCCATTTGAACCTTCCTATCGCGCTACTAGGCTTCTTCTACAAGATATATGATAATTATTACTTCATATCCGCCTATCACAACCGAATAAAACAAATTTTTCTTATCACTTATGTGACGACTTAATATTTGTATGGCATCTACAGTGGCAAATTTCAGATATATTCTGTTCTACCTGCCCTCCTTTTTCCTGCTTCACAGCTGTTCTTCATCTGCTTTTCGCCATACGAAATTTCGTTTCCACAGCACTACAAAATGGATGAAAATAGGAAAAACAACACATGTAGATAGCACCTATGAAATTTGCCAATGAAGTTGTCTTTCAGATAAAGGCGAAATGTGTATGGCAAGAAAAATTTGTTTTACTCATTTGTGATAGACGGATCTAAATAACAATTATCGACATAATAATACACGCAACTCAAGACGACAGTGCAGCAGATAGTGATAGAATATATCGTGGCATCGCCCCCACCGCCAGCACAAACAGGGTTTTCGTGTAAATCGCAGTTGTTGAGAGCAAGTTGTCACCCTCATTTATAGAACTAGGCTGGGAGAGGGTCTGGCTGGCTGGCTGGGGAGGCGGGGGCGGGGGGTGTAAGCGGGGCAAAAACCCCGTGCCCTGGACCCCTTCAACAGAAATCAAACGTAAGTATTAAAATCTGCACTTACGAGTTTGAACAAAAGGCCTGAGCTCTGGGTGTCCACATTGAACCTGCGGGATTGTTAAAAAAAGAAATTACATGTATAACTAGTGGTTATATTAATGGAAAGTACTGCGGTGCAGCATGTAAGGCACGACCAAAACATTCGACATTGCAGTGCATAAAATATTATTTATGTGCAAGAGTTTATGAAAGTTGTTTTAATTTCTATTGATAGATACCAGATTTTAATGAAAGTAGAAGAAAAAATTTAAATAAAAGTAAGAGCAATATTTTAAGTATCAAATAAATTTACTTCTAGAAATATCGAACATAGACATTACGTAATAGGGACGTGTGTGCACGTACGAATTTTAAACTTCACGCCCCTCGTTAAGATATGCTTTAGCATACTGACTGAGCCGTGACGCTCGTTTTGACATACGGTATTTTAAATTTTATTTTTTACTGGTTTCATATGACAATAATATAAGTATTTCAAGCATGTTGACTTGTAAAAGAATTTAGTGTTTTAAAATGATTTTTGTTTTGGGTGGCTATTTAATTTACCCTCCAAATAAGTGTTAAATAACTAGATTGACGCCTACACATTTTCTACCTAATATTTTATTATTTTTGTCTTTTCAAAACGATTTTCGTCTTAAGAGCATCAGGACGACGCTGTAGGCAAAAAGTTCACGTTTCCTTGTTTTTAAAACGGCTTGCGATTTCACTTCTTTCTTACTTGAGAAGCCGGCCGGCCAGCTAAGTTACTGTCAGTCAGCCTCTGCTGAGCCGCTGTAAAGGCCCAGGGGCAGTGGCGGATACATGTGGGGCGGCGTTCCCCCCCCCCCTCCTCCTCCCCTCTTGCGGGGCCCACGAAAGTCAGCCCACACGCTATTCGTTCGTTTCTTTCGTCAGTCAACTCGACTGAATTGAGTTATCGAGTAGTTGTACATTCCTATGTAGCACGCACGTCCGCGTCATCGTATTTTATACGTTTCTGTCTGGTACACAGCTAACACATACCTACCAGAAAAGTCGCTGCCAAAAGTAGATACGACGCTCGAGAAGTACGACGGCATGAGAGCTAATGCTGATAGCCACTTTAAGCCTCGTATTGTTGAAGAGTCAAAGGCATTTATGAAGAGGTAGACGTGGAGATGAGTGTTCCTCGTCTTACAGACAGATAAAGACACAGGGAAAACTGCGATCATAATGATGATGCTACGACGTATTGGAAAAGAACTGTTTGGAACATAAACTGAATCAGCGCTTAACTGAACTACCGTTCCTTGAAAAAGAATCACTCTTTGTGATTAAAAAGAGACTAATGGGAGAGATTCTTCAATACAAGCAAACGAGCATAAACGCCCTTAATGATAGTGATTCTGTTATGCACGCGTTGTTTGTTTGTCCTAGATTTGACTATCCTACTTTGACACACTGTACAAAATATTTGCTTGTGTACCTGCATCTATTGCTACGTAGAAAGAAGTTTTTCAACATTGCGGAGTACAGACATGGCTGAGGTCGACAATGAAGGAGGATCGACTTAATGGCTTAGCTCTGTTCAACACTCACCCTGACGTTGATTGTCCTATTGACGATGTAATTAACCAATTTGACAGGAAGAATAGGCACATAAAATTCGTCATTTAAGGAAGAGAACCACAACTGTAACTTTTTTATATTATAAGACGGCATTGTCTTGTATGTATCTATAATCAGTTTAAATAAAACTTTCTTAAACTTTCCATGAGACTTGATTATTTTTTATTACGGTAAAAGTAAAGGTAGCTCAAGATACTTTAGCGTCCCCCTCCTTGAGGCTTTTCCTGTATCCGCCACTGGCCAGGGGTCGAAATCAAGCTTTGACCACCCGAGGTTACAGCACCGATTTCGTACTAGTGCGAACATGCAAAACTTTCTATTGTTTTAATTTGTTTGCTTGTCACTGTAGTGCACAGAAGTCTGTCGAGCTGAATAGCCACTCTCTCCGTATAATGTGATTGTGTGACAAGCTACATTTTTGTATAGCTGCGTCACACAGTTTTAAGAGTTTTGTGGTAGTGGAAACGAAAGATCCGAGTGGGAATAAGTGTTAAAGTGCTTCATTAGTTTCTCAAAAACGAAAGCTGAAAGGATAATGCCCCGAAAAAGAGACAGACATTGTTACCCTTTGCGCCATTCGCTAAACCGGCAGCGCCGGGGAAGTTAGGATGTGGGAGATGAAGTTGACGTTTCCTTAATTGACAGTGTGGAGGATCAGGGTTCTCGTAGAAAAGGCACGTCGTTAATTAGACAATTCAACGTGTAGGCACTCATGAACGGCCTTCTCGTGCAAAAACAAGTGCCACTTAAAAAAATTGCCATTGTTGGTATGCAAGACACATGTTGTTTACAAGCATCTGTAATGGTGGTGCACGAATGGGACCATGTCGATGACGAGAGGCGTCAGTAAGGGTAACATTTGCGTTCGGGAAGAGTGGACACAAAAGTGTGACAGAGCAGGCGGCAGTGACACGTCACGAAATCGTCTGCAGAAACTGTACATGTTTTAACGGCTAGCTCGTCAGGAAATGAGAAGCTGGAGAAATAAAAAACAATAAGTGGAAAGAAAAAGAAAAACGCTTCAGTGGTTTAGAGGTAGAAGAAGCTGTTAGGCGAGGTCCAGATCAAACACCTGCAAGGCCGCCGTGGGTCTGATAAAGAATACCTTCCCCTTCAAATATATTTGAGCGCATTTTAACAACGGGAGAAATTGCAAAAAGGAACTGGCATGTTTGGAACAAAGAAAAGCTATCATTGTGCTGCCTTGCTTGCCGATTGTTTTCACGACGCACGGATCTCTCCAAGGAGGGGGCTCCCTCCAGTCTGATATCCACCATGTGATCAAAAGTACCCGGACACCCCCAGAAACATACTTGTTTCATAGTACGTGCATTGTTCTGCCACCTACTACCAGGTACTCCATATCAGCGACCTCAGTAGTCATCAGACATCGTGAGAGAGCAGAATGGGGCGTTCTGCGGAAGTCACGGACTTTGAACGTCGTCAGGTGATAGGGTGTCACTTGTGTCATACGTCTTTACGCGAGATTTCCACACTCCTAAACATCCCAGGTCCACTGTTTCCGATGTGATAGTGCAGTGGAAACGTCAAGGGACACGTACAGCACAAAAACGTACAGGCCGGCCTCGTCTGTTGACTGACAGAGACTGCCGACAGTTGAAGAAGGTCGTAATGTGTAACAGGCAGACATCTACCTAGACCATCACACAGGAATTCCAAACTGCATCAGGATCCACTGCAAGTACTATGACAGTTAGGCGGAAGGTGAGAAAACTTGGGTTTCATGGTCGAGCGGCTGCTGATAAGCCACACATCAAGCCGGTAAATGCCAAACGACGCCGCGCTTGGTCTAAGGACTGTAAACATTGGGCGATTGAAAAGTGGAAAAACCTTGTGTCACGTGACGAATCACGGTACTCAATGTGGTGATCCGATGGCAGGGTGTGGGTATGGCGAATGCCCGGTGAACGTCATCTGCCAGCGTGTGTAGTGCCAACAGTAAAATTCGGAGGCGGCGGTGTTATGGAGTGGTCGTGTTTTTCATGGAGGGGGCTTGCACCCCTTGTTGTTTTGCGTGGCACTATCACAGCACAGTCCTACATTGATGTTTTAAACGCCTTCTTGCTTCCCACTGTTGAAGAGCAATTCGGGAATGGCGACTGCATCTATCAACACGATTGAGCACCTGTTCATAATGCACGGCCTGTGGCGGAGTGGTTAGATGACAATAACATCCCTGTAATGGACTGGCCTGCACAGAGTCCTGACCTGAATGGTAAAGAACACCTTTGTGATGTTTTGGAACGCCGACTTCGTGCCAGGCCTCACCGACCGACATCGATACTTCTCCTGAGTGCAGCACTCCGTGAAGAATGGGCTGCCATTCCCCAAGAAATCTTCCAGCACCTGATTGAACGTATTCCTGCGAGAGTGGAAGCTGTCATCAAGGCTAAGGGTGAGCCAACACCATACTGGATTCCAGCATTACCGATGGAGGGGCCACGAACTTTTAAGTCATTTTCAGCCACGTGTCCGGATACTTTTGATCCCATAGTGTAGCAGTAGGCCATGGCTGGAGATTATCAAGAGGGTGGTAAAGGTTAAAACAATGAGTGACTCAACATAAAAGCAGCACTGAGCACAAAATGTCGTAATTAGTAGAGTGTAAAATTAAAAATGTGCTAAACAGTAGTTCAGCTATAGAAATTCCTTTAGACTGAAATATAGTAAGAGAAGAGCAACATTAGACAGAAGTAGCTACTGCACTGTGCAATCGAAACAATTCTTTTTCTCGCGGGAAGAGGTTTAGCTTTGAGAGGTGACAATGACTTAGTCGGAGATCGTCAAAATGGAAATTTTTTGGTTATCCTAGAGTTTTGGGCGAAGTTTCATCAAGTTATAAAGAGCATTTAAGAACAGTTGAAGAGTCACTACAATGAGGAAAAGGCATAGTTCATTATCTATCACACTATGTTCAGAACGAATTTTTTGAAACAGCAGGAGACTGGCCGCCAAACTATTTTATCGGAGGTGAAACGTAATAAATACTCTTCTGTTACGGTAGATGTGACTTTCGATAAAGCCCACACAGAGGAAAATGTTTTTCTACTGCGCTACATTGCCCTCGGTGAAAAAACCCGGTACAGAGTTAGAGAGCGTTTACTTGACTTTGTGAATTGTGACTGGGAAACTGGTCAGTCAATCGCTAACATTATTTGCGATAAGCTGAAACGTTATGGTTTACAGCTTTCAGACTGTCGTGGGCAGGTTATGGCAACAGGAGCTATGTGACTGGCTTCTATCAGGAAGCTCAAGTGCACATACAGGGAGTCTCAAAAGAAAGTTTATGTTTGATGAACTGCCTGCGCATCTGCAACAAATCGTGAGAGTGGGCGACACGTTCATTGCTTGCTTGGCCTCTTGGAATTCAGTCGATATGGAGCACTTCTCGGGAACGGACCGCGTGCGAGAATTTTACACAAACCGTGATTCGACGACTGTAGCACAGACAAAATTTTGGAGTGATCGTGGTTTGCATAAAGTAAACGATGCTGCAAGTGATCCCTTTATCCGTAAATGGATCAAAACGTTTGAGGAGACCGGTTCAACATTGGCCAATCGAAATCCGGATGACCAAGGTCACCATGAACGGGCGAATCCGTGGAGAGTGTAAATCGGTTTGTTCGTGGCGATTCTAACCACTACATTCGTAAGGGTGCAAATTCTTTAAATGTGCTTAGGTCATCACTGCGCCGAATTCTGCAAGAAGACCTCAAACTGCACCCTTACAAAATCCAATTACTGCAGGAATTAAAGCCTCAGGACGCCAGACATACGAGGTGCGGCTAGAAAAAAACCGGACTGATGCTGGAAAAAACATTTATTTACAATTATTTACAATTTCATGTTATCTCCTTCAATGTACTCTCCTCCTCGGTCTCTACACCGCTCCATACGAATTTTCCACTATTCATAGCAATGCTGCAGATCATTTTCGGTAAGTCCATACATTACTTCCGTCGCTTTTTCTTTTACTGCTTCAACAGTCTCAAATCTAGTTCCTTTCAAAGCTGACTTGACTTTAGCGAAAAGAAAAAAGTCACAGGGGGCCAAATCAGGTGAGTAGGGTGGATGATCTAAGATGGGAATGTTGTGTTTTGCCAAAAACGTCTTCACTGACAACGCACTGTGAGCTGGGGCATTGTCTTGGTGAAGGATCCATGACTTTTTTCTCCACAAATCGTTCCGTTTTCTCCGTGCTCGCTCACGTAGGGTAGCCAGGACGCTAATGTAGTAATGCTGATTCACTGTTTGTCCCTCTGGTACCCAATCAATGTGCACAATCCCTTTGATGTCAAAAAAAAAAAAAACGATCATCATTGCCTTGAATTTCGATTTTGACATTCGTGCTTTTTTTTGTCGTGGAGAACCAGGAGTTTTCCAATGCATCGATTGGCGTTTAGTTTCGGGATCGTAAGTAAAAAACCACGATTCATCGCAAGTAATAACATTTTGTAAGAAGGTGGGATCACTTTCAATGTTTTTTCCAGGATGTCAGAACAAATCATTCTTCGGCGTTCCTTCTGTTCAATTGTGAGACACTTTGGAACCATTTTTGAACACACTTTGTTCATGTTGAAACTTTCATGAAGAATCTGCCTAACACTTTCCTTGTCAACTCCTGTTAACTCAGACACTGCTCTGATTGTTAAACGGCGATCTTGTCGAACAAGTTTACCGATTTTTTCAATGTTTGCATCAGTTTTTGCTGACAATGGTCTGCCAGTGCGAGTGTCATCACTGGTGTCTTCGCGGCCATCTTTAAATCGTTTAAACCACTCAAACACTTGTGTTCGCGATAAACAATCATCGCCGTACACTTGTTGTAACATTACAAACGTTTCACTTGCAGATTTTCCTAGTTTGAAACAAAATTTGATGTTAACACGCTGTTCTTTCTGTACACTCAACATTTTCCGACGCACAGACAAAACGTCAACTACTTAAAACAGACGCCACGGGCAGACTGAGTGCAGGAGGCAGATGAAACTCGAGCAGTAGGCGGAGCGAGAGTCACGTGACAGGCCACGCGACTTTCAGCCTTATTGCATTCGTTTTATTGTTTCACCAGTACTAGTCCGGTTTTTTTCTAGCCACACCTCGTAGGCTGTAGTTCCGTTGATGATATGACTGGGTGTCCTTCATTTAACAACCTCTTGTTTTCTAACGAGGCTCATTTTCACCTGAACGGTCAGGAAACAAAATCGCCGTTACTGGAGCGTAACGAATCCTAAACAGAAGCATGAGAAGCCTCTTTCATTCACTAAAAGCTACTGTATGGACTGCGATGTTAGCTCGAGGACGAGATCGGTCGTGCAGTTACAGTGAATTCGGCATGTTATGTGACGATGTTAAACGACTTTTTGGTGCCTGAATTGCAAAACTTCCTGGTTATAACCAAAGAACACGGTTTCAGCAAGGCCGAGAGACAGTACATACGTCCAATGCGTCTACACTGCGAGTTCGTGAAATTTTCCAGGGCAAATTGACCTCCAGGAGGAGTGACATAAACTGGCCCCCACGCAGTTCAGATTTGAGCCTCATAGCTTTTTTCTTGTGAGGATACGTCAAATCTAAAATGTACGTCAATAACCCGACTTCTTTGGAGCGAGAGAAAGAAAATATCCGTAACGAACTGGCAGCATCCCAGTGTCTACATGCCAAGTCGTTATGCAAAATTTTGTTCATCGTTTAAATGAGTGTCATAGGGGTGCTGGGTTGCATTTAAATGACATTATTTTTAAGAAGTAAATTCCTAAACTGTATATTTCAATAATAATAAAATTTTGTCGATAGACTACATCCTCTATTTGGTTTTGACACATCAAATATAAACTTTCTTTTGAGACACCTTTTATTAAAAGAAAATTCGTTGCAGTTTTTTCGGCTTACCGTGCACATTCATTAAATCTTTGTGGCATGCGTACTGTGGAGAACTGCGCAGATGTAGTCACTTTCTTCGGAATTGTTTAGAAAATACCCAATATTTTCGTTCTAGTTAAAGGACAAATGTAAGGATATAGAAGCACATACAACTAGGGAAAAGAAAGATAATGCTTGAGAGAAAATTAACGAGACGTTTGCATAAAAGAAAAGCAGCTGTCTGAATATCAAGAGCTCAGATGGAAAACCAGCACTAAGCAAAGAAGGGAAAGCTGGAACGTGGAAGGAATATATAAAGGGTCTATGCAAGGGAGATGTACTTGAAAGCAGTATTATAGAAATGGAGCTGGTAATAGTATTGATAGGGATGGGGAGTATGACATACTGTAGATGGTGACCTGGAAAAGATAGCCACTCAGACTGGCAACACGAATGTGCATTTCGTGGAACTGTTACAGCGTCACGATCGGCCTCATCTTAATACAGCCGTCAGGCGTAATAACGTGAGACTTGGGGGTGCGCTGATGACAGAAGGCATGAGTCACATTTCAGTGGTGTCGGTGGAGTCTATCAGCAGGACGGGTTTCACTAGACATGGCCTGCACCTCAACAGGTATGGGAAGGGGAGGTTGGCAAAACTTATAGGTGACAGCATAGGTGGGGGTGGTGGGATCACTCATGGGAAAATTCCGGTAGTTGTGGGTGTTAGAGCTGTACCTTTTTTAGATTGAAGTCAGCTGATAGGTATTCCTGCTTAAGGGAAGTCTCTCTAACAAAGAAACCACTTTCTACAAAGCTTGGGTATCCGATTAATGAGGGAATTAGTATATTTCATCAAAATATACAAGGTATTAGAGATAAAGTTAGTGAACTGCTTATAGATGTTGACTCTGAAATTATTGGTATGTCTGAACACTTCTTAAATAAGGAGATAATTCGGAGGCTTCCTTTACCAGGATACAGGTTGGCTGGCAGCTTTTCTAGGAGCTCTTTGCGGTGTGGGGGAGTAGCCATGTATGTGAAAAACGGTATCCCATTTGAGTCAATTGATGTTTCAAAGTACTGCACTGAAAAGGTGTTTGAATGTTGTGCAGGTGTGGTTAAATTTAGTGGAGCTAAACTTCTTACTGTTGTTATTTATAGATCCCCAGACTCCGATTTCACAACATTTTTGCTAAAGCTAGAGGAGGTTCTTGGTTCACTTTATAGGAAATACAAAAAGTTAGTTATATGTGGTGACTTCAATATTAATTGTATAAGTGATTGTGCAAGGAAAAGGATGCTGGTAGACCTCCTTAATTCATATAATCTTATGCAAACCGTATTCTTTCCAACGAGAGTGCAAGGGAACAGTAGAACAACCATAGACAATATTTTTGTTCATTCGTCATTATTAGAAGGGCATTCTGTTAGCAAAAAGGTGAATGGCCTTTCAGATCATGATGCACAAATTTTAAGTCTAAAAGATTTTTGTGCTGCAACACATGTTAAATATAGTTACCAACTTTTTAGGAAAGCTGATCCAGCTGCTGTACAGACTTTTGTAAACCTTATCAAGGAACAAGAGTGGCAAGATGTTTATAGTGCTGATACAGTAGACGATAAATATAATGCTTTCCTCAAGACTTTTCTCGTGCTCTATGAAAGTTGCTTTCCGTTAGAACGTTCAAAACAGGGTACTAGCACAAACAGGCAGCCTGGGTGGCTGACTAAAGGGATAAGAATATCTTGTAGAACAAAGTGGCAATTATATCAAAACGTTAGAAACAGTCAGAATCTAAATGCAGCAGCCCATTACAAACAGTATTGTAAGGTGCTTAAAAAAGTTATTAGGAAGGCAAAAAGTATGTGGTATGCAGATAGAATAGCTAAGTCTCAGGATAAAATTAAAACCATATGGTCAGTCGTAAAGGAAGTGGCTGGTCTGCAGAGACAGGTCGAGAATATAGAATCAGTGCGTAGTGGGGATGTCCGTGTTACTGATAAGTCGCATATATGTACAGTACTTAATAATCACTTTCTGAATATAGCAGGTGAACTAAATAGAAACCTAGTCCCAACAGGGAATCATATAGCGCTCTTAGAAAAAAGTGTTCCGAGACTGTTACCTGAAATGCTCCTCCATGATACTGACAAGAGGGAGATTTAGTTAACAATTAAATCACTAAAGACCAAGAACTCTCATGGATATGACGGGGTATCTAGCAGAATACTGAAGTATTGTTCCACGTATGTTAGCTCAGTACTTAGCCATATCTGTAACTTTTCCTTTAGGAGTAGTCGGTTTCCTGACCGATTAAAGTACTCGGTAGTGAAGCCACTTTATAAAAAGGGAGACAGGGATAATGTTGACAATTATAGACCTATTTCTATGCCATCGGTGTTTGCTAAAGTTATCGAGAGGGTTGTATATACAAGGTTACTGCAGCATTTAAATTCACATAATTTGCTGTCAAATGTACAGTTTGGTTTTAGAAATGGCTTAACAACTGAAAATGCTATAGTCTCTTTTCTCTGTGAGGTTTTGGACGGATTAAATAAAAGGTTGCGAACGTTAGGTGTTTTCTTTGATTTAACGAAGGCTTTTGACTGTGTTGACCACAAAATATTACTGCAGAAGTTGGAACATTATGGAGTAAGGGGAGTAGCTTACAATTGGTTCGCCTCCTACTTTAAGAACAGAAAGCAGAAGGTAATCCTCCGCAATATTGAGAGTGGTAATGATGTTCAGTCCCAATGGGGCACTGTTAAATGGGGCGTTCCCCAAGGGTCGGTGCTGGGGCCACTGCTGTTTCTTATTTATATAAATGATATGCCTTCTAGTATTACAGGTGATTCAAAAATATTTCTGTTTGCTGATGACACCACCTTGGTAGTGAAGGATCTTCTGTGTAATATTGAAACATTATCCAATAATGTAGTTCATGATATAAGTTCGTGGCTCGTGGAAAATAATTTGATGCTAAATCACAGTAAGACTCAGTTTTTACAGTTTCGAACTCACAATTCAACAAGAACTGACATTTTAATCAGACAGAATGGGCATGTTATAAGCGAGACGGAACAGTTCAAGTTCCTAGGCGTACAGATAGATAGTAAGCTGTTGTGGAAAGCCCATGTTCAGGATCTTGTTCAGAAACTAAATGCCGCTTTATTTACCATTAGAACAGTATCTGAAATAAGTGACATTTCAACACGAAAAGTAGTATACTTCGCATATTTTCATACGCTTATGTCATATGGTATTATTTTTTGGGGTAATTCTTCTGATTCAAAAAGGGTATTTTTGGCTCAAAAACGGGCTGTTCGAGCTATGTATGGTGTAAGTTCGAAAACCTCTTGTCGACCCCTATTCAATAGTCTGGGAATTTTGACATTGCCCTCACAGTATGTATTTTCTTTAATGTCGTTTGTTGTTAGCAATATTAGCTTATTCCCAAGAGTTAGCAGCTTTCACTCAGTTAATACTAGGCAGAAATCAAATCTGCATGTGGAATGCACTTCCTTGACTCTTGTGCAGAAAGGAGTGCAGTATTCTGCTGCATCCATTTTCAATAAGCTACCACAAGAACTCAAAAATCTTAGCAGTAGCCCAAACACTTTTAAGTCTAAACTGAAGAGTTTCCTCATGGCTCACTCCTTCTATTCTGTCGAGGAGCTCCTGGAAGAGCTAAAAAATTAAGCAAATTCCAGTGTTACATTCTTGATTTTCTTTATTTAAACTAACGACTTGTCGCCTGAATATGTTTCTTATATTTCATTTTATCTGTTTCTACAATCGTGTTATAATTTCATGTATTGACTCGTTCCATGACCATGGAGACTTCTCCTAAATGTGGTCCCACGGAACAATAAATAAATAAATAAATAAATAAAAATAAAACAATAAAATAATAGAAATGGAAGAGGATGTAGATGAAGATGACATTGGAGATATGATACTGTCTTTGAGAATAATTTGACAGAGCAGTGAAAGAGCAAAAAAATCGAAAAAAGGCCTCTGTAGATGACGACATTCCCTCAGAACTAATGACATCCTTGGGATAGCCAGTTGCAACAAAACTATTCCACCTGGTATGCAATGTGTATGAGATAGGCGAAATATCCTTTAACTACAGGAAGAATTTAATAATCGCGTTTCCAAAAAAAAAAAAAAACGTTGATGACAGGTGTAAGTATTACCAATATTACCGAACTATCGGTTTAATTAGTCATATTCGTAAAATACTGACACGAATTATTCACAAAAGAATGGAAAAAATGGTAGAAGATGACCTCGGGGGAAATCAGTTTGGTTCAAGAGAAAAAATTAACACACGAGGCAGCACTAACCCTACGACATACCTTAAAAGATAGTTTAAGGAGCTTCTCGGAGGCGCCTTGCCACGGTTCGCGCGGCTACCACCCCCTCCCCCCCCCCCCCTTCGGAGGTTCGAGTCCTCCCTCGGGCATGGCTGTGTGTATTGACCTTAGCGTAAGTTAGTTTAAGTTAGATTAAGTAGTGTGGAAGCCTAAGGACCGATGACCTCAGCAGTTCGGTTCCATAGGAACTTACCACAAATTTCCAAATAGTTTAAGGAAAAGCAAGACTACGTGCATAGCTGTTGTAGATTTGGAGAAAGGTTTTGACAATGACGACTGGACGCCACTCTTCGAAACACTGCAGGTAGCAGATGTGAAGTACAGGAGCAAAGTGATATATGCACCTTATACAGAGTTTTTAGGTACTTAAACACTTTTATTTGGAGCGTAAATTAAACACTCCAACACAAAAATCTTTGTAAGAAACTTTGTTCTTTTACTAATGAATATCCTTTCAAAACTAATATTATTATCACATGAAACTAGTGAAAAAAGTCTTCAGGTTAAGACCACTGCAACGGCCTAAAAAAAGCGTTTTCTTGACAGTTGTTTTTTTTTTGGTGGAAGGAAAGATGATAGAGAAATAATACTTGAGGTTGTTATTTAGAATATATTTAAGTATTTTTTGTCGGAAAGTATTGAAAATGGTGATACTGCAGCAATTCTCCCGAGGAATGTTGAATTAAAGGCGATCTGCACCACGCACTATAACGTGCAAAATTGAATATGGAAAAAAAAAGTCTATGTTGCCTATTCGAGTGTAGCTAGAGAACCGCGTAGACGACTTTAGAAAGATTGTTTTTTGTAAAATTGGTGAATCTTTGAATAAAGTCGTTCAGTTTTCACCAAAAAAGGACAGTCATTTGTTAGTAACTGTTGTTTAAATTAACTACGTAGTCGAAAATCCCCTAAGTGGTTCACCTTGAAATGTTACTTAACAGTCGTGGTTAAATTTTCAAATAAAAAGACTGAAAATTGTTGGAGTGCACTTTTGAAAAATAAATGCGTTTGAAGTTTTGAAATATGTTACAGACATGAACAAATGAAAAAAGTGCCGCTTTTAGAAAACTCTTACCACTTATCTGTTATCCCAGGCCTGGCCTGCCGTACTGCTGCCGTTGCGATCGAAATCACATCCACTAGTTAATCACAGAGCGATTGAAATATCGGTAGCCGGCCTCGTGGCCGAGCGGTTCTAGGCGCTACAGTCTGGAACCGCGCGACCGCTACGGTCGCAGGTTAGAATCCTGCCTCGGGCATGGATGTGTGTGATGTCCTTAGGTTAGTTAGGTTTAAGTAGTTCTAAGTTCTAGGGGACTGATGACCTCAGATGTTAAGTCCCATAGTGCTCAGAGCCATTTGAACCATTTTTTTGAAATATCGGTCGTGAAAATTCCACGAACGCACAAAACTTTTTAATTCCGTTTAGCCGTACTCCAAACATGAGCAATACTATGACGATTAGACCGTTGATTTCATATGCGTTACTTACAACTTACTATAACAATTTCTGTACAGTTTGGACAAGCAATAATTATTGTGAAGCCTAAGCAACGTGGACTTCGATCTTGCAACTTGATGTCTGCATTGCACGTTTTATATTTCAGGATGTGAGAAATAACAGAGAAAAGTCAAGAAAATTTATAATCCTATAGCTCATTTCGCAGTTCACATCAAAATCCTGATCACTACCTTTCAGTTTCGTAGCAGAGGGGTTGACTTCCTCCGTACTGCTGTCGGAAAAAAAAGGTTCAAATGGCTCTGAGCACTATGCGACTTAACTTCTGAGGTCATCAGTCGCCTAGAACTTAGGACTACTTAAACCTAACTAACCTAAGGACATCACACACATCATGCCCGAGGCTGGATTCGAGCCTGCGACCGGAGCGGTCGCTCGGCTCCAGACTGTAGCGCCTAGAACCGCTCGGCCTATCCGGCCGGCCTGCTGTCTGTCTCACATCAATTCTTTGGACTCTTTGATGACATGCTGCTTTGACTCTGCGTTGGATAAGATATTTTTGTGGATATGATATGATATTTTCGTATCTTTTCTGCTCGAGTACACTTTCTTCCTACTCTTTTTTACATGAAAGATAAAACTGTATACTAAAAGATCAGTAATACACTGTAAAAAAATCAATACTGCACATAAAAATCAAGACTCGAAGCGAAAGAATTGTCTTTTTCGTACACGTACTGGCCCTTTGCTGGCGCCAAGTTAACGTTCCATTGTTGTGAAATGCTTGGAACTATACCCAGACATCAAAGGCGGTGTCGAGTTGGAGCAGGTAGGCTGTTTCCGGTAACTCGAAGCACTAGAGGAGCAGCTCGGAATGCAATAGAAAATATTTTTTTTCGGGGATTAGACTTTCTGCCTCATATTTCAGGACGTTTGAAGCAACTTTAAAGCCAACAAAAAAAAATATTTTTTGAAAATTTTACAGTGGTGTCTCTTTAAACTTGTCAAAACGAGCGCCACAGCACAGTCAGAATGCGAAATCAAAACTTGACGAGGTACGTGACGTTTAAAATTAGTATACGCATACTCGTCCTTATTATGTAAAGTATTTGTTTGAATGGCTAGAAATAAATTTATTTGACGCTTAAAATATTGTTCTTACTTTGATTTTAAAATTGTTGGTATACTTTCCTTAAAATCTGGTATCAACTGACAAAAATTTAAAAAAAGTTCATAAATATTACAGCACTTGCACGTGTGTAATAACAGCATTTTATGACAAAAATGTGAGATTTATTTTCTGTTAATTTAACCACTATAAACATATGTTTATGTTTAAAGAAAACAGTCCCGAAGATTCGGTAAGGTCTATAGCGCTCAGGCATTTTGTTCAAAGTCAAAAAGTGCAGTTTAATACTTACGTTTGATTTCTATTGAAGACGTCGACCCCCCCCCCCCCCCCCTTTCCGACTAATGTCAGGGAAATATAATTTTTCCGTAGTTTCTGCCATCTTTTTTGCGCAATTTATTAACAGAGTGTAGGATCCTTTCTCCCAGGTTGAGTACACCAAGCCAAACGGTAGAAGGCCCATAGGAAGACTTAGAACCCGATGGAGTGACTGCGTTTCCAAAGACCTTCAGAGAGTGGGACTGCTGGAAGGATGGCAGAAAGGAGCTGAAGACAGGCTGAAGTGGTGGCAATCTCTCAAAGCAGCTCGCGGTCCATTGGACCTCATCGCGTAAAGTAAAGCAAGTATTAGCTGCGTAGCCGAGGCTTCCCCCTATCTCCAATGTAGTTTTTTAAAAACATATATTCTGTGTCCAGAAAAAGTGTTTAGCAACAATTAGAATCTCAAATATTGAAAATACCTCGTCGTCAAATGAGCTGTGATCCAGATTCTGCTAATAAAAACGAAAACTTATTCGTAACGGCGTCAAATATTGCTTGTCCGTTCGCTGTGTTGTCTCTACTTACCGACAAGCGGAGCCACGATGTTCAGATCACAGACATACTTCGGACTTTGTACACTTTTAGGAGTCCATTAGGACAAGATTATGTCCAAGTAGCAAGGCGTACTACTTCGGCCATTTTGACAGAATCGCAAGAGAAGTTTTATGCATCAATAATGCATAGTGCGCTGCAACCTTGAGCTGGAGCTGACAGTGGTTAAGTGGGAGGCGTTCAGTCGACTGAGTCCTGTCGATTTTTTTAAATTTGTATTTTTTCAACACTAGTCTATTATTTCGTACATATATTTAAAATGTAACCTGATGATAAGACACGTGGATTTGCATAAACTTTTATAGAATTTTCGATTTTATTTCGCTGTTTACTAATTTTTCATATTACAACAAATATTATGCAACATTTGTTTCTATAGGCAAGATAAATACTTTCTCAAGTGCTTTCAGACTTGTTCAGATTTTATTGACAACGAGCGAGAAATTGCTGTTAAAGTACATCCAATTGCACATCGCTGATTTTCGGCACCGATATTTACGAAATGTGGTTTGGATCCAAACTGCCGGAAGAAAGAGAAATTTTTCAAAATGTCAACGGACTTTGCTTTTCCTTGGAAGCTCTGAAACTACTTTGAGCATACGGGAAAACTACATTCATTCGTTGTAATAGGTGCCGTTTTAATTTATGTTTTCCGCCTGTATGAAGAATAACATTCTGAAACTTGTAACGTCGAAAGCACATCCGACAATTAATCGTACATTACCCTCACATTCTGGCATACTGTAATTCATTGTATCATTGAATGAAGTTATTTATACCTTTATTTATCGATGTTTGACTCTGGCTTTCCAAGCCTGTCCCTCGACCTTGAAACATGCGTCTGCAAATCGAAGCGCCCAGGAGCAAAGTGGTTCTCGGTATCTTACCCGAATTCAGGTATAAGGGATTTCGGAAAACACGACTGGTGTACATTTTCAAGAAAATCTTGTGGGTCTAGTCGTTTGCTTGTCGATAGTTTTAATATATTTGTTGTATAATACAAATTAGTAAACAACCAAATAACACTGTACATTCGATAAAAGTTCATGCAAATGCACTTGTCTTTTCATCATACTACTTTTTAAATGTAATGTTTGCGAGCCAGCGGTTACGGAGCTTGAGCGCTACCCATTTAAACACCGCCGGCTCCAGCTCAGGGTTGCAACACCCGGTACATCACTGACGCGTAAAACTTCTCTTGTGATTTTCTCGAAATCACCAAAGTAGTACCCTTCACTGCTTGCACATTATGTTATTCCAATGGACTTTTAGAAGTGAGCAGTAAATGCGTCATCTGAACGTCGTGACCTCCCCTTGTGAGACACATTAAGCAGTACCAACAGTCGCTCTATTTTTCTCAGCTATAGCTCGTGTACTTATTGTTTAGGCATCTCATTTTTACTGGAACTTTTCAAGCAGTTGTATTGGATGTCCTGAGTGGTCGACAAAGAAATAAAAGACAAACAAGTGAATAACTTTGCTTTTGGTAGAGGTGTGCAGTACTTCGTAGTAGCTAAGTTAGGTCATATTAGTATTTAAACTATCTCCGAAAGGTTTGCGATTTAGCAGTTTAATGTCTGCTATGGTTTATGTTTGACCACTGGCTCAGATCCCTTCCGTAGCAACTCGTTTGAATACTCCGCAATCTGTTCTACGTCTCAACCTCGCAACTGACTGCACTTAAAGGGCAATTCATAAATTACCGCCGCGCGGGATTAGCCGAGCGGTCTAGGAGCTGCGGTCATGGACGGTGCGGCTGGTCCCGGCGGAGGTTCGAGTCCTCCCTCGGGCATGGGTGTGTGTGTTTGTCCTTAGGATAATTTAGGTTACGTAGTGTGTAAGCTTAGGGACTGATGACCTTAGCAGTTAAGTCCCATAAGATTTCACACACATTTGAACATTTTGAACATAAATTACGTCACACATTAAGGGGAGAGAGGTTTCAACAAAGAGTACATCGACAAGGAGGGTGGGGAAGTCACAATCTTCGTGAGGTTACATGTATCAAATTTTGTTTTGTGTTACAGCTCCAAACTTCAAAATTCCAACTTTAACGAAAAATTTTAAAACATTATCAATTTATCATTATTATTTACTGAGCTTTAAATTTGGTTGTATCACTTTTTGGCAAGTGGCGGCCGCGCGATGTGATTGTTGTCCGCGCTCGCCAAACCTACGATGCCGGGCGTCGGCCGCCTTTGAAGTCTTCGGCAAAACCGCCACCGCTCTGATTTCGTCTACATTGAATTGTTTATATCACTCATTAGAAACTTGACATTCGCTGAGTGATGGACTTTTTTTCGTTCTGCTATTTTGTGATTTTCAATTTATCTAACAAATTTAAAATGTGTAACGAAAGTGATTTAGGTATTCTTTACCGCAAAACATATGAAATATACAATGCAACTTACGCTGAAAAAGATGAAATATACAAGGCGATTGCAAATAGGACTGACGAAAAAGAAAGCGAGACTTATAAATTTTTTGTTCGAAAATATCTTCCTCGTCAAAACCATCAGAATAACTAGAGCGCATGAGCGTAAAAGTTTGTTTTATATTATTTTAACATTTCGTCCTCTACTGCTAAAAATATATTTAGTGTTCCGTGACAAATTGGAAAAAAGAATAACCCAGCTACGTTCAATTGTCTGCCGAACGACAGAAAAAAAGTCCTGATTCTAAAAAAAAAACAAAAAATTTAGTAATTTTTGAAAGTACTGTAATTCCAACTCAGTTCAGCTCCGATAAAGGTTATAGGTAAAGACTCTTTCCCAGACAAGTCAATACAGTGGAGAGAGAGAGAGAGAGAGAGAGAGAGAGAGAGAGAGAGAGAGAGAGAGAGAGAGAGAGAGAATAATTCGTTTTAAATTGTGCAAACCAGACTACGATTCATGTAAAGCATAAAGATGGCAAATTCCGTACAGCTACTATAAGAAACCTTGAATCATTGGCTTCAATTTTGGGTTCTGATCAAGTATTTTTAAGTTTGGATGACAAAGCACGTATGACGTTAGGTACTGCAGCAGCAAATGATTAAGCACCAATTTAATGCACCTTGAGTACAGTGTAAAATTACCGGATCACTATTTCGTGGTAGGCTGATAAAGTTATTGCCTCTGCTTATGCTGGTATTTTAATAAAGAAATATGGTGAAGGGAAACCTAAAGCTGTGATACACTGTGGGCTTGCATTCGTAGCGATTTGCAATCGAAAACGTTCTCTAACGCAGCGACTCATGCCACAGACGTATGTACTTCCCGAATTACCAGCTTTATAAAACTTAATGAGAATTCGATAAGGTTTTAAGAAACCCATACTAGTTATATCAGCTGTACAACGTTTTTAAAGAATTGTTTTACTTTGACGCTATTTACACTGGCAGAAATGCTCCAGGAAGTGCCTTTAACAGAAGGGCGCATTTTAGTCGTGTGTTGAAAGATCACAATTTCGGTTCACATCTTGATTGCAGGAATGGAACTACTGACACAGAGCTAGAAAATTTGGACTTTGAGGACGCAGGCATCGTGCTGGCTAATATGTGGAGCTATTTGACCATTGATTTTCCTGTAGTAGCCGAAAACGTGTCAGCAGAAACCAGACTGGATATCGCACAGGCTAGAACGTCGAAAAAATGCTACTTGGTACGCAGATTACGATATATACATTTTTTCGAAGTTATAAAATGCAAGGTTGCCGCGTGTCGCAGTGTGACTAGCCTGCGCCTACTGTCTCTTACGATTTTTTTTCCTTTTTTTTTTACCATCACCTGTTTTGGTTACACAAACTTAAGACTGGTCTGTACCGTGGAATAAGACGACTTAAATTTACTCTGTTGTTACTACAGTTATCTTTGTATCTCCGAGCGTCGTCACATTTGAAGCAAGTTCCATACGATGACTACTGCCCCAGTTTCGAATCATGCTTATTTAAACGATCGTATGGTCTTTGGTGCCTATATTTTTCATCATACGATGCCATTAAACAAATGCATGCAATCACACCAGAGCCAACAAGATGTGTTGCCCTTTACGAAGATTCATCAATTAATTGCAGCTAGACGTGCCAGGGAATGTCTGATGAAGAATGACTCAATTGGATGAAGATTACGTGGAATGCTACCAATATAATGCAAATCGAGAACGATGTGCCTGCTATCCTACTTAGCAGGAAAAGAGGAACGTGTTTAATGACATGAATTTGGCACCCTTCGATTTGTTATGTTTCGCACTTTTTTTTTGAACATTCCATTTTTGATTTCATTAAGAATTAAGTAATTTTGGAAGCAGTATTTTAATTTACTTTTTAGATTTAAAACTGCAAAAGTGCTGCGTTAGACAAGGAGAGGGTATGACTGTAATAAAGAGGAGTTCCAAAAACAAAATTCATGTCATTTCTGAGTGGCCCCTAACTTTGTAGCTTAATCTAGCTAAATGTTGCCGGTAAAGGCAAGCCTCCTCTACAGAAGAGGCAATACTATTTTTGCCCTTATCACAACCCTTAGCTTTCAACACTTATACGAAACTTTGAGAACATGGCATAATGTAGGTGAGGAGTAATGCACACAAGAACGAATATTTTTTTTTATTTCACCGATAATTAACTCTTAAAACAGTTATGTAGAGTAACTTAAGTAACTGAAGATTCAAGTTACGGAAAGACGTCTGGTGGTGGTCACTCTTGCGGCAGGGAAATAAACTGCTCCGGGTGCAGCGAGTGCATGGATAGAGGCCTGGACAGCGGCCGCTCCTCCGAAGGTGGAGGCGTAGGGAGCCTGGCGAATGATGCGCGGCTGGAGGACGAAGATGACGAAGATGCGGGCGCCTCCACCTCTCTGAAGAAGCGGCCCACGAACGGCGCACGAGACAGCAGGTAGAAAGCTGCGCCCACTTGGAAGACCACCAGCTCCGTGGCGACACGGCTGCAGAGTGTCAGCGCCTGTCGCACCCGACCCGCCGGGGGATTCAGGGTCGGGCCAGCTGTGGGCGCCGTGGTCTCATCTGGTGCCACCGACGCCGAAGAAGGCGTCTCGGGTACAGCCGTCTCCACACCTGAACAAGCGAACACGACAGGTAACGCAAACGCCACCTGCTTTCAACATCCACACTGCTACAGTGACATGACAGCTGCCGTTTGGACAACATTGGCTGGAAGTGCGAATGCTGTCGCTTTTGTCACGCTTACGGCGGAGGAAGTATTTTTACGTGACAAACTACAAAACGTATGGTAAATAAAGTCACCAGTATATACAAGTTACAAGTTGTTGAAATAACTTCATTCGTTAAAAATTAGAGCGTGATGAACCAAGATTCAAAATATTAAATGTTAGACAGATTACAAACGTTATGTACACTACGAATCTGATGTCTACTCAGCGTTAGACAACTCACCAGGTGCTGCCACATTCAGTTTTTTCTCCAGTTTGTCCATCCAGCTGTCCACGATCCTGATCACATTGTAATATTTCTTCATTATTATTTTACCAGCCCTGTTAAGTTTCTTCCTGCCTATTTCGCTTATAGCTTCAGTTTTATCCAGCGCGGGACGGATGAGTTTTATTATCTGTTGCATGATAGCATTGTACAGCTGAAAAGGAGAAAGATTTGTTATATACTGTTTTCACGGAACTGTTTTCAAGTTTACATTTACTAGCTGTTACCTTTTCTGGTGACTCCGTCACTGCAGGAAATTTCTTCTCTATTACTACCACGCCTTCACTGACTGCTTTGTCTACGTTCTGAATAATTGGCACCAAGCTACTCACTCTGCTTTCTGCAAATTTGAGAACAGAACCAACAACTTTTTCGGTCAAGTTAAGTGGCCAGGTGATGATGCTGGCCTTTTGCTTTACGGAGCAATACGCATCTCGGCTTTTCTGGATAGCCATTGCTACCGCTGGCCAGCGTTTCAGCAGCTCAGGTGTCTTGTATGTCTGCTCTGGCACCTCCCCAACTGCAGAAGGCTGGACCTGTGCAGTAGCAGGTGCTGCCGGAACAGAGCTCTTAGCCTGGGCTACCTTGCCTTCTTCACGATTAAAAGCCGTTGGTTCAGGCATATTGTCTTTTGAAGCTAGTAATGAAAATAAATATGTTTACCACTGAAATGTTGGAGAATTCAGCTCCTCATATTCAAAGTCATATCCACATACTTACAATCACAGTACTTGTCAGTAATAGAGGACCACCACAAGACTACTTTCAGATGTCGCTGAGGCGGGAATTTATAGGATTCAGGCGCAGGACATGGTGCATTCAACGGCAGAGGGTGCGACCCTCGCGCCTGTTATCAACGTTACCTGTAGCTCTTTTATGCGCATACTATTCTCAAAGTAAATACCAGCATCATTTATTTACCATTTAGGTGTATAAAAGTGGATTCACCTAAATAAAATACTTCGGTAATGTGAATAAACGGAAGCGCCAAGGTGCATCCGCTTGCTACACCAGCGCCACATACGTGAAATTTCTGCCGGAAAACTTTAGTCCGAATAAGCGGGGAAGTGTGTAGTTACATGCTGCTCGCTTACACATTTGACGCTCCTGTTTTCACGAATGTTAGCGGAGTGAGATTAGAGCTATGGATGCCAAGGCAGATGTCCCTGGTTGTAGCGTGCTTATTGGAAACCTATATTCCTCGGAATTACTGTAATCTTTGTTTTATCGCTGTTACATACGGTACAAGAATCTACACTCGTCTGCGAAAGGCCCAAAAATCGTGAAATGCCTGGAGTTTTGAGAGTCCACATTAGTTGCTTTGAGTCTTTGTTGACGTTTAAAAGATGGCGTTTGTTGTTGGCGAGTGATTTCTTCAAGTAGTCATATTCGTGAACCACAATTTAGTTTAGATTTGCTGTAAAGAAACGTTGCAACTTGTATCTCGAATAACTGACATCGCCTCGTGATTATCATCATTTGAGGTGATTGACTCTGTCCCCGTCCTACTGTGCTGCGAGCGGATTCTATTTTCCGTTGCCTGAAGTCGTCCGGTCGTTCAGAAAGTCACTTTGGTACAAAGCTTGGTCGATTGAAAAGCGTAAAATCTATTGGAAATAGTGATTCACACGAACTTCATGTTCATTTCGGAAAGCCGGCGGAACTGTATCCCTTGCGTGTGCTATGGCGTACCCAGCGAGGGGCAGTGGGAGGTTCCTTTGAAGAGAACTGAAGTCTCATCCTGTTCCACTAGACTGAGGTATCAACTCAGTATCATTTAAAGGTAAAGCAGAGCTTATCGTGGGTAGTGACTAGCAAAAAGTTCAACAAAGGATATTTTTTGTGAAATTTCACATCTGTTTCGTAATCTTCGAAATAAACGTGATGCTGAGGGCCTCTCCCCGCCCTTCTCGGGCAACAATCTGGCGCAGTGGTTCTCATCCCGGGGATAGTAAAATGACTTTGATGGCGTAAAGGCAAAAAGGATAGATTTCGGTCACGAAACTAAATTATTTTTAAATCATTTATATTACTGGTACCTCTATTTTGACACTGTAGTACTGATTACGTAAGTTGGCTAAGTTGTGTGTAGGACCCCTCCTCCCTGAAATCTTGGTCGTGGTGATGGACGGGCCTGTAGAGCAGCCCGAGATCTGTTACGTTGGAAGGTGACAAATTGGTCGTGACTTGAAGCCAACGGGTGTCAAAGCATGAAATCTGGTTGTGGTAACAAATTAACCGATAGCGTAACGCATAGTTGACGTCTGCACCATACTGAAAAAGCCAAGGGGACCAAATACGTAACTTATATCCATAAATTACCAATACCTAAATTTTCATTTCAAATACTTGCATTAATCATTTCAAATACTTGCATTAACGCATGTGGTGGTTACAGCATCTTCCCATGTAGTCCTCCCACTACACACGTTAGCACACTGGACTCGCATTCGGGAGGACGACGGTTCAATCCCGTCTCCAGCCATCCTGATTTAGGTTTTCCGTGATTTCCCTAAATCGCTTCAGGCAAATGCCGGGATGGTTCCTTTGAAAGGGCACGGCCGATTTCCTTCCCCATCCTTCCCTCACCCGAGCTTGCGCTCAGTCTCTAATGACCTCGTTGTCGACGGGACGTTAAACACTAATCTCCTCCTCCTCCTCCTCCTCCACTACACACGCGCACTGTACTTTGTATCGTGCATATCCATGCTTAGGACATATCATAAAAAGTGGTGTGAGTGTTTGCAACAACTCCTCCTAAACCACTGCACGGATTTCAGCCAAACTTATTAAATACACACCTTACTCTCAGGTGACAGTCGCTGTGGGAGTAAGAGCTACCTACCTGTCAAATGATTGGGAATGGGGAGGGGGGGGGGGCGGGGGGCAGGCGGGAGAATGAGAGCACTTAGCGACTTGGGACAAACTTTACACCTAACTTCAAACCTTTGACTTTTTCCTCACTGGCAGCCCCTACAAAAATTATGAAAGTAAGAATGTATGTTTGCTTACTGCTTTCGTGCTGTTCATGCAGTACCGCATGAGGCACGATATAATTTCTTCTCTACTGTTAACTGTATTCACGACACATTTTGTAAACACATGCACAGATGCCACTGTGCGTGTCATTGTATGTGGATGAAACTGTCCAGGGTCTGATCAGTCAGTTCTTGCAGAACATCTCGCGACGCATTTTGCAACAGCATTGGCTTTTTCTTCCTATCCTGCTACCTTTCTCTGGCAGAAACGCAGATTTCAACACACCCCTCTCTGTTTCAACCCCCACAAAGCTGAATTACATAATAAATCCTTCACTGAATGGAAATTCTTGCAGGCTCTTACCTCTTCACATGCCACAGCTCCAGGCCCGGATTCCATCCACAAACAGACGATCTAACTGGTTAGCCTGACCAACTCCCTTTGTAAACTGCTAGAGGGGAGATTTAGCTTCAGATTATGTTGGTACTCGAATCTCGCGGCCTTTTGTCCCCATATCAGTGTGGCCTTTGGGAAGGACGATCTCCAACAGATCATTTACTCAGCAATCCGAAAGGCTTTTGCTCAATGCTGACACCTTATCGTGGTCTTCTTTGACCTATGACACACACACAAGACATGGCTTGGCACTATCGCGTTAAGCTGACCTCCTTCAGATTTTTATTCACGAGTTTTTATCCCACTGGCTCTTCTGGGTTTGCAATGGCACTTCTCAGCACCCCTCGGATCCAGGAGAACGGTATCCTGTGGGGTTGTGTGTTAAGTGTCACTCCTTCCTCATTGCCATCAATGGGCTTTTGACCTCTGTTGGGCCTCTATTTACCTGGAGTTTGTGGACGATATTTGCGTCGGGTGGTGCTTCCACTTGGTAGCATATGCTGAGTAACAGATCTAAGGCACCATCCAATGGGCCTCTGCATGGGCCATCACCCGTGGCTTCCAGTCTGCTCCCTCCAAAATGCGGGTTATGCACTTTTGCCGTTGACCCACGGTACACCCCAAACTTGAGTTAGGTAACCAGTACCTAGATGTTGTAGCAGTCCCATTTCTTGGGCTTATTTCTGATAAAAAGCTGACTTGGCTGCCCCATATTCGCCACCTGAAGACTACCTGCATTTGGAACCTTAATGTTCTCCACCTCCTGGTCCACACATCTTGGGGCACAGTCCATGCTACTCTTCTCCACCTTTATTGTGCTCTGGTTTTGTCCAGACTTATGGTTGTCAGGCTTACGGCTCGGCAGCTCCTTCCGCTCTAAAACTACTTGATCCTGTTCATCATTACGGGGTGTCTGGCAATCGGTGCCATTTGCACTAGTCCTGTTGACAGTCTCCTTGGAGAAGTAGGGATTTTGACTCTACAAATAAGATGGAACCACCTCAGGATTCTCATGCCATCGTCATTGGATTCCCTGCCCATCCTGTGTACCCTGTTCTCTTTGCAAATGAGGAATGTCTCCCTCGTGACCCACACCCTCGGGTGGGATTGCTGGTTGGAACGTGTCTCACTTCCCTCTACTGGGATCTGCATCTGCTCTCCCTGGAATGTGCCCTGTGTATTTCCTCCTGAACCCCCCCCCCCCCCCCCCTCTGCTGTTGCTCTTGGATAGTTCCTTG
Organism: Schistocerca nitens; assembly: GCF_023898315.1. Lineage (NCBI taxonomy): Eukaryota > Metazoa > Arthropoda > Insecta > Orthoptera > Acrididae > Schistocerca > Schistocerca nitens. The sequence goes on along the minus strand of NC_064614.1, from coordinate 372,122,992 downwards.
ACTAGGGATTAGTGCTGACCTGTTCCAGGGTCCTAAAGTCTCTGATGCCCCTATGATATTCTGACAACTTGTATGTTCCATCCTTGAAGAGCTCTGGGGTGCTAGGATCTGATGGTTCTAAAACAATAGAATAGGTGGGATACTTTTTTATCTCTCCTACTGGCATGGTACATCATTTACTGCAGGGATCATGTAGTGTTTTCACAGCAGAGCAGCTAGCCATTAACATGGCCCTCTATTTTGTGTCTCAGGGTGGGGTGGGGTGGGGTGGATGAGAAAAGGGGGGAAGGGGGAAAATGGAGTGAGTGATTGGGTGAGGGGAAGGCAGCAGGGAGATGGAATGCAAGGGATAGGGATTTCTTCAGTTTAAAATGAGGGGCCTTGCTGAAGTTATAAAAAAAATTACAATTATATAAGAATTCTTGTATGTATGTGGCATAATATAGTAAAATTATAAAATTGATCGAAGGGAACTGAGAACAGGGAAAGAACGCAAAGGGGGGTTGGGGGGAGGAGTGGGAAGGGGGGAGGCAGGCATATGGCAGGGATGTTATGGCATTAACAAAAGAGGGTCTTGTACTAAAATTGCAAAAAAATCAATTGTGTAAAAATTAAGTGTTGGCCAATGGTGGGTAAAGCTGTAAAAGAGAGAAAATAGTAAATTGGAGGGTTTAACAGTATTTTTTGTTAGGCATGTGACATTTAATAGTTAAACTGGCCATTGTTCCTTCTGTTTAATAGTTGTAAAGTATCTTCTAATCTAGAAATAATTATGGCAGCTAATACAGTAAAGATATAACCATTAATGATACCTAACATCTGTTAGGTGTGTGACAGAGATGATATGGAAGTACAAAATTTTGTAAATTTAAGAAAATCTAAAGCTTTCTTACAAATTTAGTGCATAATACTCATAAACATAACCTTTCATTGTGAAATGAGATTTTATTTTTATATTTCCATCAGTTTTGTGTATTATAAATACAAATGTTTGCTAGGTGTGTGGCTATTAGTCATGTGACACTCTGTCTATAGGAACTTAAAATGCCATAGAGCTTAAAAAATTATTGAAATATACCAGAACAGCATGATAAAAAGAGTAAAAGCTTATTTATTTTATGAATTTATCAGGCAACCCATGATGACACCTACACTTCACAAAAAAGATGTCAAAGTGGGTCCACAGTTACACTATAAATGAGCACTGACAATGGAATAAGGCAGCAGTAGAAACAACTAAAGATCATACCCATGAGTCTCAACAGCAAAAACAGTTTATCCCTCCTGCCAGGTGTTGATTCATCTGAAACGCACTATGTTGTATAAAAAGGATTTAGAAACATTGGCTGCAAGTGGGCACTGATTAAATCAATAAGGAAAGTTGAAAATTTGTGCCGGATTGGGATATGAACCTGGGTCTGCTAGGCAGATGCTCTGATCACTAAGCCATCTGGGCATAGCAGTCATCGCAACTGCATGTACTACCCTAGTATGCCTCCTGTCAGACCTAAATTCTCAACTACCCATTCCTTTATCTTGATTCATAGTGCCTGCTGGATCAAAAATGGTTTGTATTCTTTCAAACTCTCCCAAAAAGACACCACACAAATAGGCACTACACTGGTACTGTCAGTCAGAACATATTCATCTGGCCACACAAAGACAGCGTTGTTAGTTTTTATAAAATGTTTCCACTATCTCATGTGTATTTGGTGAAACTAAGATGCCATGTAGACTTGTTAAACTCAGGATTGAATAATGCTAATATAATGAACACAAAAAGCCTGTCACATGACAGATATCATGCACAGTGTTATTAGATCTTTCCTTGCATGATGTTTCACCAACTACTATCTCATCGCTAAAAACTTGCAGCAGACTTGCTGTATTACCACTGCAAGTTTATGGGGTGACGTTGGCAGTGCTTTCTCATCTCTGCAGACAGTTTTCCCTATTATATTATTCCCTATTATTATTTTCATAATTATATGAGAATTCGTCATTCAAGTAGAATCACATGATGATGATGATGATGATGATGATGATGATGATGATGATGATGATGATGATGATGATGATGATGATGATACTAGGGCATAGAAGGTCTCATTCTAGAAGGCACTGTTTGACAGCTTCAGCACAGAAATATTAGCTTATATTGTTAGGCATGTGACTAGGAACCACCTGTTCAGACAGATTGTGTACAGCCATTTTGAACAATTTGGGCAATGCTGGCATATATGATTCATGGGCACTAGTTGCAACTATAAATGATACAAACTTTGGAAAATACTTTCCTCTTGTTCTGGGAAGATGAAAAAAAAAAAAAATCATCACATGCCTAACAGGAATTTTACAATTTTCATGTTTACTATTGCACCAGTCTTGGTACCTTGATTTCTGGTGGTTAACTTTGCTATACTTGGAAAATACATATAATTACTTCTCATTTCATATTCCACTTCCACTTTCACTAATTTCTTGGAAACTGAAATACATGTATCTTGTCATAAATATTGCAAAAGGCCCCAATTATAAAAGTGGGAATCAAGTAACTAAAACTAAATTGTCTTAAAATACTTTGTGTGTGAAACATTGAAAGTATATAACCATAAGGTTCTATAAAGTATAAAGAGTAAAATTATATGAAAATTATCATTTAAAGTACAGAATAATGGATGTACTAATAATAAGATGTGAAGTTTGTAAAATTATATTAGTGGAATTGTGTTTAGTATCTAAAACAGAATTGTTATTATTAAATCTTAAACACTGAAAATATAAAACCCACAAAGTATAAAATGATAAATTATAAAAGTGAAATTCTGTAGCAGCTAAAGTTACAGGGGACAGGATGTGACAACTATGGTTAATTGCATTTGCTTCCACTTGGAGCCATTATACAGCATTCAGTTTTATAGTATGTACAGAAGCCAGTCTGCATGCTGACTTTCTGCTGTAGTTGGAATCACGAACAATGGAGGTAGAGTTCAGTCTTGTTCTGCACACATCACCAAGCAATATTCGACAACCAATGAGCATTCAGTAGTGTTCTGATTACCCTGCTAAGAATGTCATAGCCAATGAAAACATTAAATGTGAGTGTAGCGAATTTTTACTTAATTCATTGTGAGAAGTCATGGCTGATGGTGGTGGTAAGTGATAATTTCTACACAAGTGGCAGACGTAACTGAAAGGATAAATGTTTTCACAAAGCTCAAAACACACACACGCTCAAAGTGCAACTGTCACTTTGTAATCTTAAACTCCCGCACATCACCATTAAAGTTCTCATTCTTTGCACAACTTTTTGAAAATTGCAAGATGATTAAATTACAAAAGAAGATTATCTCATTGTTGTTGTCGATGGCTCAGTCTTGTCTAGGAGTATATTCTTGCAGTTGAAAATTTTGATTTCTTAGGTTCTTGCTGGCGAAATAACTGAAGAGTTGCCTGTTGCTATGAATGTGTCTTTATTATATTCTCCTAAATCACACTGACCTAACAAATTCCACATTCAAAAAAGAATAATTACATTGTTGTTGACAAGTTTAGCAAAATACATGCATTTCCATCAGAGGCATGCCCAACACTACTTTACATTCTGCAGTACTCACAATTTCCAAAGAGTTTACAAACTTTCTTGGCAGGAGAAGAATCTTTACCAAATTATATCATTATTTCATAAATAAGCCAGAAACAAATTTAATAATTAGCATTTGATTGCATAATTACTAATGTGAATTTTAAGCATGCCAGAAATTTTGTAATTTTAATTATTCTTAATTGAAGAATAATTTTAACTGTTAGCACATTTAGATTGTAACACATTAATTTCTTTTTTTTTTTTTACATTTTAGCCTGAAATATAATACATCATATACAAAATCATATGAATTCTTTTAATGAAACAGCTGAGATAATTTTAACATAAGCAGTTGAATGGAATGGATAGTGTCTTGAAAGGAGGATATAAGATGAACATCAACAAAAGCAAAATGAGGATAAGGGAATGCAGCCGAATTAAGTCGGGTGATGCTGAGGGAATTAGATTAGAAAATGAGACACTTAAAGTAGTAAAGGAGTTTTGCTATTTGGGGAGAAAAATAACTGATGATGGTCGAAGTAGAGAGGATATAAAATGTAGACTGGCAATGGCAAGGAAAGTGTTTCAGAAGAAGAGAAATTTGTAAACATCGAGTATAGGTTTAAGTGTCAGGAAGTCGTTTCTGAAAGTATTTGTATCGAGTGTAGCCATGTATGGAAGTGAAACATGGATGATAAATAGTTTGGACAAGAAGAGAATAGAACCTTTCGGAATGTGGTGCTACAGTAGAATGCTGAAGATTAAATGGGTAGATCATGTGACTAATGAGGAGGTACTGAATAGCATTGGGGAGAAGAGGAGTTTGTGGCACAACTTGACTAGAAGAAGGGATCGGTTGGTAGAATATGTTCTGAGGCATCAAGGGATCACAAATTTAGCATTGGAGGGCAGCGTGGAGGGTAAAAGTCATAGAGGGAGACCAAGAGATGAATACACTAAGCAGATTCAGAAGGATGTAGGTTGCAGTAAGTACTGGAAGATGAAGTAGTTTGCACAGGATAGAGTAGCATGGAGAGCTGCATCAAACCAGTTTCAGAAGACCACCACCACCACCACCACAACAACAACAACAACAACAACAACAACAACAACAACAGAAGGTATAAATGGCTCTGAGCACTATGCGACTTAACTTCTGAGGTCATCAGTTGCCTAGAACCTCGAACTAATTAAACCTAACTAACCCCCATGAACCATGGACCTTGCCGTTGGTGGGGAGGCTTGCGTGCCTCAGCGATACAGATGGCCGTACCGTAGGTGCAACCACAACGGAGGGGTATCTGTTGAGAGGCCAGACAAACATGTGGTTCCTGAAGAGGGGCAGCAGCCTTTTCAGTAGTTGCAGGGGCAACAGTCTGGATGATTGACTGATCGGGCTTTGTAACATTAACCAAAACGGCCTTGCTGTGCTGGTACTGCGAACGGCTGCAAGCAAGGGGAAACTACAGCCGTAATTTTTCCCGAGGACATGCAGCTTTACTGTATGATTAAATGATGATGGCGTCCTCTTGGGTAAAATATTCCGGAGGTAAAATAGTCCCCCATTCGGATCTCCGGGCGGGGACTACTCAAGAGGACGTCGTTATCAGGAGAAAGAAAACTGGCATTCTACGGATCGGAGTGTGGAATGTCAGATCCCTTAATCGGAGAGGTAGGTTGGAAAATTTAAAAAGGGAAATGGATAGGTTAAAGTTAGATATAGTGGGAATTAGTGAAGTTTGGTGGCAGGAGGAACAAGACTTCTGGTCAGGTGATTACAGGGTTACAAATACAAAATCAAATAGGGGTAATTCAGGAGTAGGTTTAATAATGAATAAAAAAATAAGAGTGCGGGATAGCTACTACAAACAGCATAGTGAACGCATTATTGTGGCCAAAATAGACACAAAGCCCATGCCTACTACAGTAGTACAAGTTTATATGCCAACTAGCTCTGCAGATGATGAAGAAATTGATGAAATGTATGATGAGATAAAAGAAATTATTCAGGTAGTGAAGGGAGACAAAAATTTAATAGTCATGGGTGACTGGAATTCGAGAGTAGGAAAAGGGAGAGAAGGAAACATAGTAGGTGAATATGGATTGGGGGGAAGAAATGAAAGAGGAAGCCGCCTTGTAAAATTTTGCACAGAGCATAACTTAATCATAGCTAACACTTGGTTCAAGAATCATAAAAGAAGGTTGTATACCTGGAAGAATCCTGGAGATATTAAAAGGTATCAGATAGATTATATAATGATAAGACAGAGATTTAGGAACCAGGTTTTAAATTGTAAGACATTTCCAGGGGCAGATGTGGATTCTGACCACAATCTATTGGTTATGAACTGCAGATTGAAACTGAAGAAACTGCAAAAAGGTGGGAATTTAAGGAGATGGGACCTGGATAAAATGAAAGAACCAGAGGTTGTAGAGAGTTTCAGGGAGAGCATAAGGGAACAATTGACAGGAATGGGGGAAAGAAATACAGTAGAAGAAGAATGGTTAGCTCTGAGGGAAAAAGTAGTGAAGGCAGCAGAGGATCAAGTAGGTAAAAAGACGAGGGCTAATAGAAATCCTTGGGTAACAGAAGAAATATTGAATTTAATTGATGAAAGGAGAAAATATAAAAATGCAGTAGATGAAGCAGGCAAAAAGGAATACAAACGTCTCAAAAATGAGATCGACAGGAAGTGCAAAATGGCTAAGCAGGGATGGCTAGAGGACAAATGTAAGGATGTAGAGGCTTGTCTCACTAGGGGTAAGATAGATACTGACTACAGGAAAATTAAAGAGACCTTTGGAGAGAAGAGAACCACTTGTATGAATATCAAGAGCTCAGATGGCAACCCAGTTCTAAGCAAAGAAGGGAAGGTAGAAAGGTGGAAGGAGTATGTAGAGGGTTTATACAAGGGCGATGTACTTGAGGACAATATTATGGAAATGGAAGAGGATGTAGATGAAGATGAAATGGGAGATAAGATACTGCGTGAAGAGTTTGACAGAGCATTGAAAGACCTGAGTCGAAACAAGGCCCCGGGAGTAGACAACATTCCATTAGAACTACTGATGGCCTTGGGAGAGCCAGTCATGACAAAACTCTACCATCTGGTGAGCAAGATGTATGAGACAGGCGAAATACCCACAGACTTCAAGAAGAATATAATAATTCCAATCCCAAAGAAAGCAGGTGTTGACAGATGTGAAAATTACCGAACTATCAGTTTAATAAGTCACAGCTGCAAAATACTAACGCAAATTCTTTACAGACGAATGGAAAAACTGGTAGAAGCGGACCTCGGGGAAGATCAGTTTGGATTCCGTAGAAATATTGGAACACGTGAGGCAATACTAACCTTACAACTTATCTTAGAAGAAAGATGAAGAAAAGGCAAACCTACATTTCTAGCATTTGTAGACTTAGAGAAAGCTTTTAACAACGTTAACTGGAATACTCTCTTTCAAATTCTGAAGGTGGCAGGGGTAAAATACAGGGAGCGAAAGGCTATTTACAATTTGTACAGAAACCAGATGGCAGTTATAAGAGTCAAGGGGTATGAAAGGGAAGCAGTGGTTGGGAAAGGAGTGAGACAGGGTTGTAGCCTCTCCCCGATGTTATTCAATCTGTATATTGAGCAAGCAGTAAAGGAAATAAAAGAAAAATTCGGAGTAGGTATTAAAATTCATGGAGAAGAAGTAAAAACTTTGAGGTTCGCCGATGACATTGTAATTCTGTCAGAGACAGCAAAGGACTTGGAAGAGCAGTTGAACGGAATGGACAGTGTCTTGAAAGGAGGATATAAGATGAACATCAACAAAAGCAAAACGAGGATAATGGAATGTAATCAAATTAAATCGGGTGATGCTGAGGGGATTAGATTAGGAAATGAGACACTTAAAGTAGTAAAGGAGTTTTGCTATTAAGGAGTAAAATAACTGATGATGGTCGAAGTAGAGAGGATATAAAATGTAGACTGGCAATGGCAAGGAAATCGTTTCTGAAGAAGAGAAATTTGTTAACATCGAGTATAGATTTAAGTGTCAGGAAGTCGTTTCTGAAAGTATTTGTATGGAGTGTAGCCATGTATCGAAGTGAAACATAGATGATAACCAGTTTGGACAAGAAGAGAATAGAAGCTTTCGAAATGTGGTGCTACAGAAGAATGCTGAAGATAACGTGGGTAGATCACGTAACTAATGCGGAGGTATTGAATAGGATTGGGGAGAAGACAAGTTTGTGGCACAACTTGACTAGAAGAAGGGATCGGTTGGTAGGACATGTTTTGAGGCATCAAGGGATCACAAATTTAGCATTGGAGGGCAGCGTGGAGGGTAAAAATCGTAGAGGGAGACCAAGAGATGAATACACTAAGCAGATTCAGAAGGATGTAGGTTGCAGTAGGTACTGGGAGATGAAGAAGCTTGCACAGGATAGAGTAGCATGGAGAGCTGCATCAAACCAGTCTCAGGACTGAAGACCACAACAACAAACCTAAGGACATCACACACATCCATGCCCGAGGCAGGATTCGAACCTGCGACCATAGAGGTCGCTCGGCTCCAGACTGTAGTGCCTAGAACCGCACAGCCACTCCAGCTGGCCAACAACGGAAGGGTAAGGCCAAAACAATGTTTTAAATTGACTCAAGAAAATCAATTGAATCCGAGTTTCCTCATTTGGGCACAATCACCAGGAGAACTGAGCTTAAAGACCTGGACAGAGCCTTCATATTCATATCCTGTATTTTGACCAGGACAAAGCCTTCATATTCATATTCTGTATTTTGTCAATATACTTGAGTAGATATGCGTTTATGTCAGGTGCATTGAAAAGATATTTCATTACTAAATTTGTAGAACAATTGGTTTCATACTACATTTTTATATGGTTTGTTATGTCTCTGATAGGTGATTATCAAGTAATAAATTTTTTGAGTATACATAATTTTTTTTTATTTTTTTTTATTTTACTGTTATGCGAATGTTCCCACTCAGATTTCTGATGCACGGCACAAGTTATATGGTGTATATCAGTTTAAACCTCATTATACAACTGACAATAGTTTCATATTGTTCTGTCACTGGCAACTGCTGCATTGTAATATTGGAATGCAGAGTACCATCTAGGTAGGACCTGTTGCACACTGTGGGGCATCTGTTTGTAGTTATAGGCAGGCTTGCAGGTGGTGAATGTCCCTCTGGAGTTGGTTGGATACTGGCATCAGGGATTACATGCAGCTCATTGCTGTTGCTGAAAAATCATATGGCAGTACCAGATATTCTCCTGAGTAAATATATTTACAATAAACAGAGAAAGTTTTTCATGGTACATAAAAATTATAAACTACATCACAAAGTTGTGGTTCATGTTCAATGTTTTATTCAGATCCATATGTTATTGGGGTCTTTTGAATTTCTTGTGTCTTTCTACAACAGATACATGTACATTTCATTTAATTATGGAATAATTTTACAGTTTATAAGTGTTATTTATTTGTCATGATCAGTCTGTAAGTTCATACACATTTCACATCATGACACAGGATACAAGCACTTTCTAAGTGTCCTTCTACCTCCACTGTGTGCGTGAAACGATATCATTTCATTTTGCAAAGTCTGTCAGCTATATTCCTGACCAACAATTAGCAAGGGAGTTCTTATTATTGCATGACCATGTTCCTTTCATGCTGCCAACATCATTTACTGAAGTAAATTTTTGTGCTGTGAGCTATTTGCCAAGATCATCCAGAGTTTTTGTCTCTTATGTATAATACAGTCATATCTGTATACAGCAAGCTCCACAAAAAGGTAAGTAAGACATTAGTTCATCACAATTTTTTGGCACAAGTTTTATGTAGTCCATATTGATGAATAGTGTTTTGCTCGCACTTGAGTGTCCAGTTACTGTCACTATGGATATAAAGCATTAACATCAGTTTTTCAAAGTACATGTTAGTATCTTCACATTTACATTACCAAAACCCAGTTCCTATTGTTTGCATTGGCACCCATCACACTATTTATTATGCTTTCTTCATGCCACAGATACAAAATTAATTTGCCCCCACATGGATAGCACTTACATCAGGTAAAGATTCTAGGATTACATTCTTATTATAAAAGTCTCTGAATATATTTTAATATTTTGTACATGGCTGGAGCAGCAACCACAGGATGAAATCTTAGTGAAGAAATAATAAGCAACCAATAAGTTGTCACTAATATCCAATTGAAGAAGACATTTTTATAAACACTGAAACCGTGCCAATGGGGTTTAATTTAAATTCAAATCTCAACCATTTTAAAGAGCCCACTGTATCACACAATTAATTGAATATTTAATATATATTTTTTAATTGTTACAAGAGACTTGGATTAATGCACTCAACCAGAAGGGGATTTAGTACATAGACAATGAACAATTTTTACGATATGTAGACAGGCTGGATAGGGCAGTAGAAAGAAACATGTACCATAACAATTGAAATTATAGAGATCAAAAGGGTAAAACTACAGAAACAGAGATAATGGTAATTTCAATCGGGGTCAAAATGGTAATAGAGACAGAAATTTGAACCTCAGCAGAACAGGAATAATGGGGATAACCATTGGCAAAATAATAGCCGAAACAATCATAGAGGCAACTATTCAGGGAACGGTGGTCCAGCTCAATGAAGGTCCACATTTTTGGGACAAGGAAACACAACAAGAACAGGACCTCCAATTTAAATGTACATTTAGACAATAATAATAGTATAAATAATGTATCACAGGTATCTGAAGTTGAACAGAAGAAACATCAGATTTCTCATTTATGTTGCGATCATAAGGTTTGGTATACTATGTTTAACTACAATGATGTACATACTAATCACAAATCAGAATGTGAGAGTAATGAGAATTTTGATGTAGTATGTACTAATGATTTCTTATCTTGGTCAGAAAACAGTGTTATGGATATATTTAAAACAAGTGAGGACTGTATTGGATATGAATTAGGTGGTATTTTTGATGTAGATGTGAACGAGAGCTGTGAAATGACTGAGGTTGGTAAGTCTGAGACTGGTAGCTTATTGCAAATCAATGTAGGTGAGGTATGTGACTTTGATAGTGATGATTCTTGCATTGTTAATGATGTTATTGATGAAGTAGTATTTGAAGAACATGAGCGTGATGATGATGATGATGATGATGATGATGATGAGTATCAGGTTTTTGTGGAGGTTAAGAATAACGAAGTTTCAGAGTTGTTTGCGAATACAGTCAGGCAAGTGGTGTTTGTGATGATGTGAGAGTCATGGAATATTAGACCAGTCAAAGCAGTTTTTCATTGACGTCATGCAGAGTAATGATCCAAACACTAAAGGTGGGTTATCTGTAAGCCTAGAGCATAAAGGTGATTTTTTTTTTTAAATTGATGATAACATAGATAAATTTGCATTCTAGAATAAGTTATCTGTGGTTAGTCAAAATTTGTATCCAAATTGGTGGAATGAAGTAAAAGAAGATCTAAGTAGGAAATGTAATTTTGACAGTAATATATTTTGTGTTCCTTTTCCAATAAGTGGTGATGGTTGTGCTATGGAACCCATTCAGTGTGTTCAATCTTTACCTGACAACAAGGGAACCAAATTAATGCTACAACACCAGTAAAGCTGTTAAAACCTTGCAAAAACAGTGTAGTACATGTATCATTTGTCGAGTGGTACTTAAGATAGGTAAATAAATTAGTAAAATCAATGTGAAGTAGAAATTAGAAAATAAATGAAAAACTTAGTTTATTTTAGAAGAATTACGCACTGGCAAACAGCGTGCAGAGCAGCAGTGACAGAAGAACCAATGACCATGAAGTCAGCACGTCAGGAGAAGCCATCGCTCTCCCCACATAAGCGGAAGCTGTCGATTCAGCTGTCAGGGCATCGCCCGACCGGCTCACGTGTTTCTCAATTGTCACATGTGATCACAGGCCCTCGTATACATTCCAAGAGCCAATGACCAATGTTCAGAAGATTCTTCAAGAAACTTTTCAACGTGACAGAAGAGGCAATCACTGGCTCAGGTGTTTCTCAATTGTCACATGTGATCAAAAGTCCTCGCCTACATTCCAACAGCCAATGACCGACATTAAGAAGATTCTTTGAGAAGCTTTTCAGCGTGACAGAAGAGGCAATGACCATGAAGTTGTTCACCTCCCGTGAACTGAAGTAAATAAATACACGAGATGCAGTGGGCCCGACGGGAGTAGTTTTCAGTTCCAGTACAGTTCAGTCGGTGCTGAAGACCGCCATGCAGTAAGAGATTACATCATACACAGAAGCACCAAGTCTGCCACTGTAATTGAATAGCAAGCAGCAGCCTCGCCGTCAGAAGAAGGAAGTTAGAAGGTATTTGAAGACTGATTGTTACATACCCGGGTGACTCGTGAGGACGGGAAGGAGACGGCCTCACATCAGTAGTCACCTGTGAGCTGGGATGAAGATATGACAGCCGAAGACTGGCAGGCTGGAGTCCATTGTTCGAGTCCGGGACACTGGCCTTCCCCTGCCGTGCCGCTCCACTGGCCGACGCACAGCGCTGACACACGCGGCCGCTTAGAAAAGAGAAACACTGGGACACCACATCCGAGGTATCACAATCCGATTCATGACTTCGTTCTCAATAATTAAATGGGCCACAGCACGATGCGCGTCTCCAGTCAACTGGGCAAAACGGCGACACGAAATACACACCGCCAGGCATAATCAGACGCCTCTGCTCACGCAGCATGAAGGCTTTGCAGACGACACAGCTGCCGCTCTCCCAGTCAGAACAATCCAGTACGAAAACTGTTGTAAAAAACTTTCAATGAAAGTTATCGTATGTAAAAATGCTGTTTCATTCTATCTCATACCCGAGCTATGAAGAAGCCACCCTGCCCACATGTTGTTAAGAGAGAAAAAGTAATTTAGTTAGTGTTTTTCACCCTGACATAATGCTTTAGAATGAAATGCCCTTTGCAGTAATGCTCATCCTGACAATTGACTAGCATCAAAAGAGAAAACCCAGTTACATTTGGTGTCAGAGATAAAACCCTTGGCTCAATATGAGGTGTGAATGATAGTCACTAAAGGTCCACAGTTAGTATTGTTTAATGTGTGAAAGGATAGAGGTTTGCATAGCACTCGTAATATTTTCTTTATTTAGAAGTGTATTTTCTCTCATAATTTCAAGAGTTTGTCGAAAATATTTAAACATATTTTTAATTCAGTGTAGTAAGATTGTGTAACTAATAGTTTGTAAAATGATGACACGAAATCGTACAAAGTCAGAGTCAGCACCACAAGCGGTTTCTACTGAGGGAGCTATTCAGAGCTTAGTTAATCAAATAGCACAGCTTAAAAATGATAATAACGCATTATTTAAACAGTTGTGTGAGTTTAGGCAAACCGGTTCAAGCCCTCCCACCCTAGATTCCTCAGCAGCAGTCTTGGTAACTCCTTTTTCAGGTAAACCTGGCGAGGACATAACAGCCTTTTTTGATGATTTAGTAGCAGCTGCAAAGTTAGGATCATGGTCAGATCAACAGCTCTTACAAATGACAAAGTTAATATTGATAGGAGAGGCTAAAGCACACGTATTATACCATGAAGAATTATGGAATGATCCAACATTTGAGGAATTGAAGAAAGGATTACTTAAACGTTTTCAAAAACAGAACAGCTGTAGATTTTATAGGGAAAAATTAAACACTATCACTCAGAGGCAAAACGAGTCATTAGAAAGCTTTGTAGATAGGATTAGAAAAGTTAATATTAACACCTATCAGTTGACAACTAGTGATGAAACAAACAAAGTTATTTTACAAGAGGCAGACGATAGAGCTCTGGACACATTTTTACGTGGGTTACCTCCTGAAACGCCCCATTGAGTCAAGGCAGAGTTTCCTAAAAATTTAGCGGAAGCTGTATCTGTGGCAATGGCTTTCGAAGAAATATATTTTCAGCAGGAGTTCGATGTTGTAGGTGCGATCGACAGGGACATATAGCAAAAAACTGCAGACAACCGCAATGCACTAATTGTCAAAGAATAGGTCACACATTCAAGGAATGCAGGTCTAAGAAAATTTTTGGAAATAGAAATCAGTTTAACTCAAACGGGAATGCTGGAGCCGCCATCAGGCGTTCCCAATAAAATTTCATGCCATTAAGGCAAATATGAAGGCAGAATGCTGGTTATCTGCTACCATACAGGATAAAGAGGCAAGGATACTGGTGGATACAGGCACAAACATATCAATAGTGAGTAATGAATGCATTGGAGAAAAGAAATATGACCCTCCAAGGTATAGATTGAGTGGGGTAGGAGGAGGTACAGTGAAGTCATTAGGATGTACACCATCGATATTCTGTATTCACGGTGTACAATTTGAAGAAGATGTAGAAGTGGTAGCAAAGGTAACTGATGGGTACAACATGATCCTAGGGCTGGATTTCCTGAATAAACATCATGCTAAAATCGACCTCAGACAGCAATCTGTAGAACTTAGCAGAATAGTGTTTCAGCTAGGTGACACTGCTGCAAAGCACCCGCTGCCACAAGATTTCCCCAACCGGAAGGCGAAATCAACTACACTGCGTGCAACGTCCTTGAAGATTGATTCCCGGGATAAGATACCATTTGGCTCAGGAAAACTTTTCTGGATGACAGTTGACCCCAAGGTACCTACAGGTACAATATGTCTAATAGAGCCATTAGAGGAAAATGAGGAAGTAGATGTATCACATTGTTTTGTATGTAGAAGTGTTGTACAGGTTCAAGATGTTGAGGGAGAAAGAAAAGTACCGGTACATATTGACAATTTCGGAATGGAGGACAAAGAGTTGCATAAGGGAATATTAGTAGCTACTGTCAGTACTTTTGAAGAAGAAGATTTCATTTGGTCAGATATTACTGATGGTCAGAATCCAGAAGTCTATAAAACCGCATTACGCCAGAAGATTGAGCATTTGAAAGGAAATGGTAGAGACACGATAGAAGCAGTTTCAGTTGAGTTCCAGGATTTATTTAATGCAGGAAGTCCACTGCCAGCAACAGATATCACACAGCATAAGATCCCAACAGGAAATAGCCCCCCCAGTTTATAGGAAGCCTTATAGAGTTCCGCATCACTTACAGCTAGTACTGGATGAATTTTTAGAACAGCATCTAAAAGATGGAATTATAGAATATTCTGATTCACCTTATAATTCAAATATTGTAATTATTCCAAAGAAGTCTCCTGACAGTATGAAATGATACAGATTTTGTTGTGACTACAGACACCTTAACAAACAAGCTATCTGAGATGTTTATCCTTTTCCAAAGATTACAGATATCATTGACAGTTTGGGTAACAGTAAATACTTTTCAACAATCGATTTACATAGCGGATATCATCAATTGGAAGTTGCACCTGAAGATAGGCATAAAACAGCATTTTCTACCCCTGGAGACCACTGGCAATTTAAAAGAATACCTTTTGGTTTGAAGAACGCACCAGCAACTTTTCAAAGACTACTCGAGGGAGTATTGCGAGGACTCAAAACTCAGCAATGTTGTGTATATCTAGACGATATTATTGTATTCTCCAAAGACATTAATGAACATGCCGTGCGTTTGCGTAATGTTTTTCAGAGACTTAGAAAAGCTAAATTAACATTAAATATGGAAAAATGTAGTTTTGCATTGACGGAGGTTACATACCTAGGACATGTCATTAGTCAAAAAGGAATTAAAACAGATCCTCAATTAATTTTGGCAATTAAGGACTTCCTAACACCACAACACATTAAGGAAGTAGAAAGTTTCATTGGTCTCGCATCGTATTACTGAAAATATGTTCAAAATTTTGCTGAAATTGCCCGACCCTTAACCCAATTATTGAAAAAGGGTGCAAAATTTCATTGGTCTGAAGATTGTGAATCAGCATTTCAAACCCTTAAACATAAGTTAACATACAGCCTAGTATTATCCTACCCAGACTATAATAAAGAATTTATTTTATCCTGTGACACAAGTGGTCATTCAGTAGGAGTTGTTTTGAGCCAGAATATTAATGGCGCAGAACACCCCCATAGCCTATGCTTTGAGACAACTAACAACGGCAGAAAGAAATTATTCCACAATGGAGAAAGAATTGTTAAGTGTTATTTATGGCATCAAATACTTTAAATGCTACTTGTATGGTAGGAAATTCAAGGTTATTACAGACCACGAAGCTTAAAATGGTTGTTTGGGTTAAAGGATCCATCTAGTCGTCTCACATGTTTGGCCCTTTGTCTTTCCGAAATGGATTTTGAAGTTATCCATAAACCAGGCAAAAAACACATGAATGCGGATAGCCTAAGTCAGAAAATAGCACTTTTGGAAGCAACAGGCTGAGATACTGAGGGCTGGAGAAAGGCACTAGATGAGGATACAGAAAGCAAAAAATACACAACTCAAAAACAATTTTGCTTTGAAGATGGTGTATTATGCCGTAAAACAAAACTTGGACTGCGAATTGTTGTTCCCCAACACCTTAGACAAAAAATAATGGCAGAGGCCCACGATCATATCCTTGCAGGACACGGTGGACAGCGCACAACTGAAAGACACATAGCAGAACGATTTTGGTGGCAAACCAGAAAGCAGGATGTTGTGCAGTACGTTCGTAATTGCATTGAGTGCACACAACGAGCTGAACTTTCTCGTTTAAAAATCCCCTTACAGAGGCTCCCCGAGGCTTCATGCCCATTACAAATCGGTGGAATAGATCTCTACAGACCATTTCATAAAACACCTTCTGGTAATAAGTATGTTCTTACGATTATAGATCACTTTTCACGCTATCTAGCTATGGTGAGTCTCCCAGATCAGCAAGCAAATACAGTAGCTCAAGCTTTAGTTAACAACTGGATACTTAAATTTGGCATGCCTGAAGCTATTATCACAGATCAGGGATCTAATTTTATGTCTGAATTAATGAAACAGCTATGCCACTTAGTAAAAAAACATAAATTATGCACAACTCTGTTACACCCTCAGTGCAACGGACACACAGAGATCAAAATGGTAACAACTACAGAAACAGAGATAATGGTAATTTCAATCAGGGTCAAAATGATAATAGAGACAGAAATTTGAACCTAAGCAGAACAGGAATAATGGGGATAACCATTGGCAAAATAATAGCCGAAACAATCATAGAGGCAACTATTCGGGGAACGGTGGTCCACCTCAATGAAGGTCCACATTTTTAGGACAAGGAAACACAACAAGAACAGGACCTTCAATTTAAATGTACATTTAGACAATAATAATAGTATAAATAATGTATCACAGGTATCTGAAGAAAAATCAGATTTCTCATTTATGTTGTGATCATAAGGTTTGGTATACTATGTTTAACTACAATGATGTACATACTAATCACAAATCAGAATGTGAGAGTAATGAGAATTTTGATGTAGTATGTACTAATGATTTCTTATCTTGGTCAGAAAACAGTGTTATGGATATATGTAAAACAAGTGAGGACTGTATTGGATACGAATTAGGTGGTATTTTTGATGCAGATGCGAACGAGAGCTGTGAAATGACTGAGGTTGGTAAGTCTGAGACTGGTAGCATATTGCAAATCAATGTAGGTGGGGTATGTGACTTTGATAGTGATGATTCTTGCATTGTTAATGATGTTATTGATGAAGTAGTATTTGAAGAACATGATGATGATGATGATGATGATGATGATGATGATGATGATGATGGGTATCAGGTTTTTGTGGAGGTTAAGAATAATGAAGTTTCAGAGTTGTTTGCGAATACAGTCAGGCAAGTCGTGTTTGTGATGATGTGAGAGTCATGGAGTACTAGGCCAACATCATTTAATCATACAGTAAAGCTGCATGCCCTCGGGAAAAATTACGGCTGTAGTTTCCCCTTGCTTTCAGCCGTTCGCAGTACCACCACAGCAAGGCCATTTTGGTTAGTGTTACAAGGCCAGATCAGTCAATCATCCAGACTGTTGCCCCTGAAACTACTGAAAAGGCTGCTGCCCCTCTTCGGGAACTATACGTTTGTCTGGCCTCTCAACAGATACCCCTCCGTTGTGGTTGCACCTATGGTACGGCTATCTGTATCGCTGAGGCACTTATTATGTGGCCCACAAGAAAGTAATATATCATACAAAGTTGATCATCATTTAAAAATCTACAATTGAGAACCTTCAACACTAATATCAGAAAAGTAAGGGGTAGAAGCCTAAAAATGAAGTCTGAGTGACTTCTTAACATGTACCATCTTCAAAAAGAAGTCATTTTACCAGGCATGGGCTACACAGAAATAAACTTGGAAAAGCATTCATTAGTCGAGAAATACTTAATGCAGTGTTAGCAGTTGAAGACATGAATTGCCCTACCATACCACTACCACCACCCATGACAGCAACTGAAATTATCCAACATAAAAATGAAACTGATTCACCAGCAACAGGTCCAGCAGTAGAATCTTCACTTGCCACAAAAGTAGCTGAAGCAAATGAAGCCTCCACAACAGCTCCAACAGTATCAGAAGCAGCTACAGACTATACAGCGGCATCATTAGCAAGAAACGTGCTTACAGCCAGCAAGTCATCAGATACAACACGAATTCCAGCGTCAAAAGTTGCAGCACATCCAGAAGAAAGAAAGACAAGATGCAGGAAACCTATATGCCTAAAGGATTTTTGGTACCCAGCCCCAACACGAAGAAACCGTTGACACCAGACAATACAAGTAAGAGTTCCTCTCAACCGAGTTGCAACAGCTTAAAATTACTTAGCATTAATATACAGTGTCTCAAAAATAAAATTGTAGATCTCAAGATTGAGGCCAGTGAATATTGTGTTGACTGTATTTGTATTCAAGAGCATTGGTACAAAAATTATGAATTAGAAAACATTAATATTTCCCCATATACCTTGGTTAGTCATTTTTCTAGGAAGGAAGCCAAGAATGGGGGTGTCTGCATTCATGTAAAATCAGATATTAAAGTGAAAAACAGGCCTGAAGCTGAACTCCTGGGCATAGAAAAACATTTTGAGGCAACAGCAATGCAAATGAATGTAAAAAAATAGGAAAATAAGTCATGTCAGTGTATAGATCACCATGTGGAGACCCAGAAATTTTTTAAAATAAGATTGAAGAACTACTGAGCATCTTAAATGATGAGAAGTCATCAATAATTGTATGACCCCTCATACAATTATTGATGACTTCTCATCATTTAAGATGTCAATATGTTGGTAGATAGTCCATTTAAAATTAAATTCCTCAATATTCTACACAGATTCAACCTATATTCTAATATAAACAGTCCTACAAGTGTAACAAACATTTCAGAAAGTCTTATAGATAACATATTTACAAATATAGAAAGCCCAGATATGGAAGTTTTGAATATTGACCTAGGAATATCTTATCATAACGCACTTATTATTAACGTGCTCACATTTTGAATACATACAAAAACAGTACATCATATGTATAACAGAATTTTCTCTCCCGAAAACTGGAACCACTTTGGAATCACACTGACTAACCAATCTTGGGCAGAAGTATTGTCACAAACTGATACAGATGCTGCATACAATGTTTTCTCTTCTCTTTTCATGACAAATTTTGAAATGTGCTTTCCAAAAAGATTAGTTAAAATCAACTCATCTAGCCATAGACACTCAAATTCTTGGATCACATTTGGCATTAAAAACTCTTCCAAGACTATGAAAAGACTAATCTATGAAATGAAAACTAATACTGACCCTAATTTCAAAAAACATGTTAGGAACTACAAAAAGGTATATAGAAGGGTAATTAATCTAGCAAAAGTATTAAGTAACGATAGACAAATAAGGAAGTGAGACAATAAATCAAGGATCACATGGGAAATTGTTAAAAGAGAAATAGGAAAAAGCTCTAGACTTAAATCTAGTGATAACATTGAAAAAAAGAAGGAAGTCTTGCCCAGTTACATTAACAACTACTTTCTAAGTGTACCTGTTAAATTAAGCAGGAGCTTTACCACAGAATAGAAAACAACAGCTCCAAAAGTAGTCAATAGTATGATAATAAGTTCCACTAATAAATATGAAATACTGAAAGTAATTAACACTATGAAACCCAAAATGTCTGCAGGACTGGACGAAGTGCCAGTATCAATAATAAAAAAAGTCACCACACAAATCTTGGAACCACTGGTACATATTGCCAATTTATCATTCAGTGTAGGTGTGTTCCACCAAAGGCTGAAAATTTCTAAGGTTAAACCATTATTCAAAAATGGGAATATACGCAAGGTAGAAAACTATAGACCTATATCCCTCCTTCCATCTTTATCAAAAATTTTTGAAAAAACTGATGAAAATTAGATTCATAAGCTACCTTGACACCTTCAATCTTCTAAATTGTAATCAACATGGTTTTCGTACAGGTTACAGCACAGAAACAGCTATACAGGCCTATATGGAAGAAATTATTAGAAATTTAGACAATAAAAAATGTGTGGTAGGAATCAACCTAGAATTTTCCAAGGCCTTCAATACAGCAGATCATCAAATTCTCCTTGACAAACTGGAGGCAATAGGCACCAGAGGAATTGGGAGGAAATGGTTTGAATTGTATGTCCAAGATAGAACTCAGGTTGTGGAACTCACCCCATCTCAGAGTAAGCAAAAACAGTCGGTTTCTGATGCTAAGAAAGTGGCAATAGGTGTCCCTCAGGGTAGTGTTCTTGGCCCCCTATTATCCCTAATGTATATAAATGACATTGAAAGGTCCAACAGATCACCAAAAATTATGCTATTTGCAGATGAGACAAGCATAACTATAAGTGATGACAGCAAATCCTTATTCACTACAGCTGAAAAGGTTCTGAAGAGTGTGCAACAATGGTTTTACACTAATAAGTTAACACTCAATTTAAATAAAACAAATTACATACAGTGTGGTAAAGTAAATGAGAAGGATGATCACCATTTATCATTGAGTGACCATGAAATAGAGAAAGTCTGGTCTACAAAATTTTTGGGCATGTACATTGATCAGCAGTTGAGCTGGAAAGACCATGTCACATACATATCCAAAAAACTCAATTCAGCATGTTTTGCACTGAGAATAATTTAAAGAGTTTGCAGTGCAGAGCGTACAAGATTAGTGTATATGGCTTATTTTGATTCTATTATATCCTATGGAATAACATTCTGGGATGCAACTAAATGTTTCTGTTTTTAAATTACAGAAAAGGGCCATTATAATTATTACACACAGCTCCCTACAAACACACTGCAAGCCCTTGTTCATGCAGCTAAACATACTTACAGTACCATCTTTGTACATATTACAAAGCCTACTGCATACAAGAACATACTTGAGTAGTTTACGTGTAAATTCAGATCTTCGTGACTACAATACACGTATCTGTAAGAATCTGCATGTAGAAAGGAAGCATTTCGTAAAGGCTGGCAGTTGCGAGTTTGTTTACATACTTAGGTGTAAACTTTGTATGAGTGTAGATATTTGTTTTTGACTAGACTTAGTGCTTCAAAGTTAAATTAATTCATGTCTCTCATCCAGAATTTGTGTGGTTAATTAAAAGTTTCTGAAGCAAGTTTGTAAGTTTGTTTATATTAGTGTTTAGTTACATATTAGTACAGGTTATGAAACTATTGTGTTGTTGAAGTTATTTTCTGCTTTTGTGTTACGTTTTACTATCAGATCATGTGTGACAAGTGTGGTGATTGCCACAGAAATTTGAAAGAGGGGGTGTTCTGTATAGACTGTAGGTTGTGGTTTCATTGGGGCGAGTGCAGCGGAGAGGAAACGAGGGTAGATAATGAGGCTCTTCCATGGCAGTGTAGGTTATGTAGAAAGGACAGAAAAATCGCGGAACAGGAGGCAAAGATTTGTGCCCTTAAGGCTGAATTAGAAATCGTGAATTTGGAATTATGTAAGCTAAGGGAGGAAAAGGACTTTAGGTGCTGGGAAAAGGTAGCAAGCAAAGGGCAAAAAAGGTATGGGTTTAGCGTACTAGGGTTGCCGAATTCAATGATGCACGCTACACCACATGTAATAAACACTGTTTTTATTTTTCATAAGCACACATATACAGTTGTTTACATTCTGAATTCTCGGTACACGTCCGTACACTTTCGCGCGCGACCACAGACTGGGCAAAGAGCTTGCCAAAAACAAAGATATTAACCGCGACTTGGTCGATAGTCGCCACATTAGCCCCCCCCCCCCCCCCCCCTAGAGTGTGGAGCACAAACATAAATATTGGGGCATACATGTAAAGGGAACACCCAGGGGGGAGGGAGAGGGTGTTTAATCAGAAACCATACCTTACATTACATTACGTTAGTAATTGAAGTCTTCGAGCCAGCGAGGGGGGCGGATGGTCCTGCCTGACCGGGTGAATCCTCGTACAGCAGTTGAGGGATCTGGGGAGGGGATGGTGGGTTATGAGGGGCCAGGAGAGCGGATCTGAATGCCTGTGGCGGTACGTAGGACTTTGACCATTGATGGGTCAGTACCAACAGGCAAGGGGACAGACTGGAGGAGATGAATGTGAGTTAAGTTGTCCCTGGGGAAGCTGGCTTGTTCGTAGAAGATGTACACATTACCCGGCTGTATAACAAAAAACACATTAGAGCTGCAAATAAGATCAGTGTTGACATTCACTACCACTTCCTGATACGGGTTGACAGAATCTCCACACGAGTCGTCATCGGTGACATCACACGCTCTGGGGCTGGTCCCTGATACACTGAATCCTAACAGGGGAGAGGCGAGGGGCTGCCTGTAGGAGGGTAAGTCATCACACGCATCACTCTGCATAGGAATGTCACACGCACCTGTAGCACTGTCACACGACTGGGAGTGGGGAACGTCACACGTGTGGGAATGGGCGTCGCTCATTCATGGACTGTCGGTAGATGCCTCATGCGAGGTGGGTGCAGCAGGGGATGGGGTCTGACTGGGTGGGGTATCGGGCAGTTCTCCCAGAGTCCATGCAGGTTTGAGGCGGCAGACGGATACCGTTTGAGGCGTGCTGTTAATGAGCACTTCGAACGTGTTGGTACGCCGTGATATGACTCTGTGCGGGCCCGTATATGGAGGTCTGAGTGCCGGTCGGATGGTGTCATCTCGCACCATGACATGAGTGCACGACGCCAAGTCCTTATGCAGAAATACGGGAGGGGGCGTGTGTGGTCGAGGAGGTGGCACGCGGATGTTAGCAATTAGCTCCTTGACCTGCCCGACGAATGTCGAGTCGCAGATTTGATCTGGAGGAAGTGAAGGCTCGACTAACTCTGCTGGGAGTGTGAGGGGTTCTCCATACAGTACCTCTGCCAGGGCTGCGCCAAGGTCCTCTTTGTACGCGGCCCGAACGCCTAACATTACCCATGGTAAGGCATCGGCCCACTCACCTCCGTGGCACATCAGGGAAGCTTTAAGCGTTCGGTGCCAGCGTTCCACAAGCCCATTGCTCTGGGGGTGGTATGCTGTAGTCCTAAATCGTTTCACCCCACACAGTTCACAAAGCTGTCGGAAGAGGGCAGACTCGAACTGGCGGCCCTGGTCGGTGGTGACAGAGACTGGGCAGCCGAAGCGTGAGATCCACATTAACAGCAGGGCTCGGGCCACTGCATCGGCTGTGATATTAGTGAGAGGAATTACCTCTACCCAGCGGGTAAACCTGTCAATTGCGGACAGTATGTAACGGAAGGGGCCTGAGGGGGGTAAGGGCCCGACGATATCGATGTGTATGTGCTGGAATCTTCTTTTTGCCACATCGAACGTACCCATGGGGGGCTGTGCATGACATCCTACTTTTGCGCGCTGACAAGCCACACATGCTCGTGCCCAACTGCGACACTGTTTTATCACCCCGGGCCAAACAAAACGTTCAGATACCAGACGTGCGGAGGCACGAATGCCAGGGTGTGCCAAGTCGGGGATACTATTAAATATGTCCTGGCGGAGAGGTGCAGGAATCACCGGGCGTATGCGTCCTGTTGAAATGTCGCACCAGATGGGTGATGAAAACCCAGGAAGTGTCCGTAACTCTAGTTTGAGTCCTGTTTTGATATTGGAACGCAATGCTGCGAGTTCAGTATCCTCTGTCTGCAATTTAGGGAGCTCACTGAGGTCCAGTTGTGAAGATAAAACCGACACCCGAGACAGAAAATCAGCGACGACATTGTCTGCGCCTCTGACGTAACGTATGTCATTCATAAACTGACATATAAGGTCCATATGCCTAAAACGTCTCGGGGATGAGTCCTTACCTGGGTTACGGAAAGCGTAAACCAATGGCTCGTGGTCGGTAAATACCACGAGATGGCGACCTTCGATATCGTCTTGGAAATATTTGATAGCAGCGTAAATAGCAAACAGTTCCCGGTCGAAGGTCGACCATTTACGTTGGGAAGCGGTCAGTTTGTGGGAGAAAAATCTGAGCGGCTGTACAACAGAACCCACGGATTGCTGAAGTACTGCCCCCACTGCTGTATCACTTGCGTCTGTAGTAAGCGAGATGGGAGCATCAGGAATGGGGTGAGCAAGCGTAACAGCTGTCTGTAAGGCTGACTTTAGATTATCGAATGCGCGACGCATATCTGGAGTCCACGTGACCGCCCGAGACCCTGATGTGTTTTTTCCTGCGAGGGCATCCGTCAGTGGGGCTTGTATGTCGGCGGCGCGGGGAATATGTTTGCGGTAGTAATTTACCGTTCCAAGGAAGCAGCGGAGGCCCTGAAAATCTTTGGGCAAAGGCACCGTACTAATGGCCTCCACCCGTTCAGTTAGGGGGCGGATGCCGTCGCCAGAAACTCTGTGGCCCAGAAAAGTGACACTGGTGCGGCGGAGTTGTGACTTAGTATTGTTCACTGCGATACCGTTTGCTTTTAATAGTTGGAGCACTGTATTTAAATGTTGTTCATGTTCCTCGAGGGAGGAAGAAAAAATTAACAAGTCATCCAGGTACGCATATGCAAAGTCCAGTTTTCCAACCAGCGAGTCGATGAACCGTTGCCACGTCTGTGCAGCATTTTTAAGGCCGAATGGCATAAACAAATACTCGAACAACCCGAACGGGGTGATGATAGCGGTCTTTTCAATATCCTCAGGTGCCATTGGCAGTTGGTGGTACGCCTTATGACAATCGACTACACTGAAAATTTGTGCCCCATGCAGCTGGGAAGCAAAGTCTTGAATATTTGGGATGGGATAATTATCTAAAATTGTTCTGGCGTTAAGCGCCCGATAGTCACCGCAGAGGCAGAAAGTGTCATCTTTCTTAGGCACCAAATGAATGGGTGACGACCAACAACTAGAAGAAGGGCGGATAGTCTTATTATCTAAAAGTTCCTGAACAATAGCTTTAGCGTGTTTAAGTTTTTCCGGATTTAAACGCCTAGCCTTTGCACGTACCGGTGGGCCTTCTGTGGTATTTATTCTGTGGACAGTACCATTATTGATCGCGAACACCGATGGGGATGCTGGACCAGCACCCGTTGCACTGTGACTAACCTGTAATGCACACGTGTGTGTGTCCAAGGCCGGCAGTTCAGCAGCGGTGGCGGTGATCCACTGGTAGTCCTTGTCGAAGAGCTCGGTGGGGTGCCTGGTAGCGTCGCGGGTACAGCTTCCGTCCGGCAGTAGAAATGTCACGCGGCGTCGGCTGCCGGTGCGAGGAAGTGGTGCGGGGGTTGGGGGCGTGGCCGTGTGCGACAGCTGGGCGGTCCGCTTACGCGTGTCCGTGAGCTTGGCTTGCACGGCGGCGATGCGTAAGCGGAGGGCCCCATTGCTGTTCCGAAGTTCGTCGTTGTGTGATCTAAGAGAAAGCACTGCAACAGCAGTTTCCGCTAGCTCACACAGCAGAATGGCGCTTTCGGATGAGAGGGGTAAGATATCTGAACCGGTGGTACGGTCTCCCGAGTTAAAGGTTAGTGTACCTCGTTGTAGGTCGGGTGACAGTGCGTGGGCTAAGAGAAAATCTACCCCAAGCACGGGTTCATCCACATCCGCGATAACGAAAGTCCACTGTAAGGGCGTATTAATGTCCTGCAGTTTAAGGCTTAAATTCGTTATTCCATGAGAGCGGATCAGGGAATTATTGGCGGCTCGAAGCGGGGGGCAAGGCTGAAGCTCGAATTTAATACCTGCGGACAAAGGTATCACACTAACCTCGGCCCCCGTGTCGCCTAGAAATGAAAGGCAAGACACTGCATCTTTCACGTACAAGCGTCCTGGCGCGTGAGGAGAAGAAGTATTTAGTGATAGGCGTCTGTGCGGTTCAACGCGGCCCGTAGCGCCTGAATTGGGTCGCGTTATTAGTTTGGGAACGCGCATGGAGAACGACAGTTCTTAGCCGCGTCGCCAAAGCGGGAGTGGAAATAACACCAAGCGGGGCGGCGCGTGGCGTCGCCCGTCATGCTGGTTGAGGTCGAAGCGGCAGTGGAGGGGGACTTGTTTGTAGTTCCCTCCGATGGCGACGCTGCAGTAGTGCTGGTAGGAGAGGAGTTACTGCGGCGGTTGCCAGGCGGCGTTGGCTCCGCGCGCATGCGTGGAGCGAGTCGTGCGCACTCTGTACTGCAGGATGGGAACTGCCGCGCAGGTGTGCCAACCCCTGAGGCCTGAGGGCACCCTGGGTGGGTATGCGGGGGGGGGGGGGGGGGGGGCAGAATGTTGTAAACCTGGTATGCGATCTTCAGTTTGGCATCTAGTGGGGCCGAAGTTACATGTAGAAGGTGAAGTTGAACTTGCTGGGGAAGTTTCAGCAACCAGATAGTCCAAAGCGTAATGTCCGGCATGTGATGCGTGTCAATCATAGCGCGGAGATGACGCCAGAGTTGCGACGGGGACCTGGATCCCAGCGATTCCTGACTGATGAGGCGGATAGCTTCCTCTGGCGATGTGGATAGTCGCTCGAGGATGGTGCGTCGGGCGAACGCATATTTGTCCGTAGCGGGGGGTGAAGCCACAATGTCGCAGATCAGATCCAGTTCGTCATGGAGGTGACACAGTAAGCATAGGAACTTCGAATTGTCGTCGGCGACGCCGTGTAGCTGCAGGACGTGGTCGACCAAGGCAAACCATGTGCGTGGGTGATCCTTGCGAAGGGGTGGTAGCTTCGGCCAACGGGTGGGAAAGTCTTGACGTAAATGTTTATCAGAAACTGTCTCTCCCTGTCCATAGTTCTGCAACATAATTGTCTCGGGTGCAGTAGCGGTGCACCAGCTTCCGCCACTGTCAGTGGCACGCGGCACGGTAGGCGCGGCTGGCTCGACCTTGGTCGAGAAATCAACGAATCGGGCGGTCGACGGAGTAACGCCGACGGGCGTAGAATGGACCGGTGCGGTAGAATCGACCGTAGTCGACCGATGTGCGGCGAACGACGGAATACAGTTTCCGGGCCCCTCCCCTACAGGTGCATTAAAATAGTTAAAATCACCTAATGTTTGTGGAACACACGCGGCAGGAACGGCGTGTGCCGTCGGAAACACTCGTAAAGCGGACGCTGGTGGTGTAGGGGGGGTTGGTGCAAAATCCGGAGTTCCGGCAGAAATATGAACTCTCCAGTCTTGAGCGTCCGGCTCGATTTGTACAGTCACTGATTCGGGTGGAAAATTCACACTTGCACTTGGGAAACCTGTAAACATAGTCACTGGGGTTTGAGCACATTGTGTCGGCTGTTGAGCACTCGGAACACGTGGCTGTGGAATTGTATAAACACTGTCCTGTTGAGTACAGCTAGTAGAACTACTGCAGATGCCCGGTGGATAGTTGTAAAACCATGCCGAAGCGTCCGTTGGAACACTTAGTTGGCACGTGGTCGGTGTAGCAGGCGGCAAGCGTTTCATTGTGTACTGTTCGACGGTCTAAGGTTTCGTTGTAGCACTCGCGAACAAAATTCGGGGTCACCAGTATGGGTTTAGCGTACTAGGGTTGCCGAATTCAATGCTGCACGCTACACCACATGTAATAAACACTGTTTTTATTTTTCGTAAGCACACATATACAGTTGTTTACATTCTGAATTCTCGGGTACACGTCCGTACACTTTCGCGCGCGACCACAGACTGGGCAAAGAGCTTGCCAAAAACAAAGATATTAACCGCGACTTGGTCGATAGTCGCCACAAAGGGAAACAATTGATAAAACTTCTGAAATTCAGTTAGCAAATCAGTTTGGCTTGCTATCCAAAGTAGTGGAGGAAGGGCCTCATTCAGATGTAGTTGAATGTAGGTTGAAGCAGAATATTAGCTTAAAGAAAAAAGACAGGTCGGGATCAAACCAGAATAGGAAAAGAAGAATTCTGCTTATAGGTAGCAGTCATGGGAGGACTGTGGGCCAACAGCTTCAGGAGAAATTAGGGACAGAGTACCAGGACACAAGTTTTGTGAAACCAAGTGCTAGCCTTAGCCAGGTGACAGAAAACTTAGGTGAGCTATGCAAGGACTTTGAGAAGGTAGATCAGGTAATTATAGTTGGGGGAGCAGGAAACAGCCTGACTATGAATCCAAGATATAGTATTAGGAGTGATCTGGATAAAATAGGATCAGAAACTGGGCACATGAATGTGGGCTTTGTGGAGGTCTTTCAGCACCATGATCAGCCCTGGGTAAACACTGCTGTAAGGCGTGTTAACACTGAGCTAAATGGGATGCTCCAGACACCGGCAAAGTCTCACATGAGTGTTGTTCCAGTTGATGTGATTGGTAGGTGGGGTTACACTACACATGGCCTGCTCTTTAATAGGATGGGGAAAGATAAGTTAGCTTCCCTATTAGCAGATACTGTTAGGGGGGCCGCAGTCACACAAGGGTTGATCCCTGTGGTTATTGGGACCAGGCAGGCAGGTTTTTTAGGTTAAAGTCAAATTCCAGACAGACAACAACCAAGGAAAATAGAAGAAAAGAAACTTCATGCAAAGCAAATAGGGATAAAGCTAAGGGTGGTATCAAGTTACTTCACCAAAATATCAGGGGAATAAAAAATAAAGTAGATGAGCTGATAATGTGTTTAGATGATCTCAAAAATAAGAATGAGATTGACATCCTTTGTCTGTCTGAGCATCATGTAACTCTGGAGATGGAAAATGTCAGTATAAATGGGTATAATTTAGCATCTTACACTTGTAGATGTAGTATGGATAAAGGAGGAGTTGCCATTTTCATAAAACAAGGGTATAAATACAGAACTGTTGAAGTAAGCAAATTTTGTATTGATCAGCACTTTGGATTTCTGCATGTGAACTTCAGCTAGATAATGTTGTGTTGATATTAGCCACAGTGTACAGGTCTGCACTAGGAGATTGGGAGCTATTCATAAAAAAGTTTGACTCCCTATTGTGCTGTCTGTGAGACAAAAAGAAATTATTAATCTGTGGTGATTTCACTGTTAACTTTGTAAGCAATCCTGATAGGAAAAGTGAATTAGAAGTGTTGTTAATAACATATAACTTAGAATCAGTGATCAATTTCCCTACACGTATAGCTCAGGACAGTAGTACTCTAACAGATAAATTATTTGAATATAATAGAGGGAAACATTCCACATGGGAAAAATATATCTAAAAACAAAGATGATGCGACTTACCAAATGAAAGTGCTGGCAGGTCGATAGACACACAAACAAACATAAATATACACACAAAATTCTAGCTTTCGCAACCAACGGTTGCTTCGTCAGGAAAGAGGGAAGGAGAGGGAAAGACGAAAGGATGTGCGTTTTAAGGGAGAGGGTAAGGAGTCATTCCAATCCCGGGAGTGGAAAGACTTACCTTAGGGGGAAAAAAGGACGGGTATACACTCGCACACACACACATATCCATCCACACATATACAAACACTAGCAGACATATTTAAAGACAAAGAGTTTGGGCAGAGATGTCAGTTGCAGGCAAAGATGTTGTTGAATGACAGGTGAGGTATGAGTGGCGGCAACTTGAAATTAGCAGAGATTGAGGCCTGGTGGGTAACGGGAAGAGAGGATATATTGAAGAGCAAGTTCCCATCTCCGGAGTTCGGATAGGTTGGTGTTGGTGGGAAGTATCCAGATAACCCGGACGGTGTAACACTGTGCCAAGATGTGCTGGCCGTGCACCAAGGCATGTTTAGCCACAGGGTGATCCTCATTACCAACAAACACTGTCGGCCTGTGTCCATTCATGCGAATGGACAGTTTGTTGCTGGTCATTCCCACATAGAATGCATCACAGTGTAGGCAGGTCAGTTGGTAAATCACATGGGTGCTTTCACACGTGGCTCTGCCTTTGATCGTGTACACCTTCCAGTTTACAGGACTGGAGTAGGTGGTGGTGGGAGGGTGCATGGGACAGGTTTTACACCGGGGGCGGTTACAAGGATAGGAGCCAGAGGGTAGGGAAGGTGGTTTGGGGATTTCATAGGGATGAACTAACAGGTTACGAAGGTTAGGTGGACAGCAGAAATACACTCTTGGTGGAGTGGGGAGGATTTCATGAAGGATGGATCTCATTTCAGGGCAGGATTTGAGGAAGTCGTATCCCTGCTGGAGAGCCACATTCAGAGTCTGGTCCAGTCCCAGAAAGTATCCTGTCACAAGTGGGGCACTTTTGTGGTTCTTCTGTGGGAGGTTCTGGGTTTGAGGGGATGAGGAAGTGGCTCTGGTTATTTGCTTCTGTACCAGGTCGGGAGGGTAGTTGCGGGATGTGAAAGCTGTTGTCAGGTTGTTGGTGTAATGGTTCAGGGATTCCGGACTGGAGCAGATTCGTTTGCCACGAAGACATAGGCTGTAGGGAAGGGACCGTTTGATGTGGAATGGGTGGCAGCTGTCATAATGGAGGTACTGTTGCTTGTTGGTGGATTTGATGTGGACGGATGTGTGAAGCTGGCCATTGGACAGATGGAGGTCAACGTCAAGGAAAGTGGCATGGGATTTGGAGTAGGACCAGGTGAATCTGATGGAATCAAAGGAGTTGAGGTTGGAGAGGAAATTCTGGAGTTCTTCTTCACTGTGAGTCCAGATCATGAAGATGTCATCAATAAATCTGTACCAAACTTTGGGTTGGCAGGCCTGGGTAACCAAGAAGGCTTCCTCTAAGCGACCCATGAATAGGTTGGCGTACAAGGGGGCCATCCTGGTACCCATTGCTGTTCCCTTTAATTGTTGGTATGTCTGGCCTTCAAAAGTGAAGAAGTTGTGGGTCAGGATGAAGCTGGTTAAGGTAATGAGGAAAGAGGTTTTAGGTAGGGTGGCAGGTGATCGGCGTGAAAGGAAGTGCTCCATCGCAGCGAGGCCGTGGATGTGCGGAATATTTGTGTATAAGGAAGTGGCATCAATGGTTACAAGGATGGTTTCCGGGGGTGACAGACTGGGTAAGGATTCCAGGCATTCGAGAAAGTGGTTGGTGTCTTTGATGAAGGATGGGAGACTGCATGTAATGGTTTGAAGGTGTCTATCTACGTAGGCAGAGATACGTTCTGTGGGGGCTTGGTAACCAGCTACAATGGGGCGGCCAGGATGATTGGGTTTGTGAATTTTAGGAAGAAGGTAGAAGGTAGGGGTGCGGGGTGTCGGTGGGGTCAGGTGGTTGATGGAGTCAGGTGAAAGGTTTTGCAGGGGGCCTAAGGTTCTGAGGATTCCTTGAAGCTCCGCCTGGAAATTGGGAATGGGATTACCTTGACAAACTTTGTATGTGGTGTTGTCTGAAAGCTGACGCAGTCCCTCTGCCACATACTCCCGACGATCAAGTACCACTGTCATGGAACCCTTGTCCACCGGAAGAATGACGATGGATCGGTCAGCCTTCAGATCACGGATAGCCTGGGCTTCAGCAGTGGTGATGTTGGGAGTAGGATTAAGGTTTTTTTAAGAAGGATTGAGATGCAAGGCTGGAAGTCAGAAATTCCTGGAAGGTTTGGAGAGGGTGATTTTGAGGAAGAGGAGGTGGGTTCCGCTGCGACGGAGGACGGATCTGTTCCAGGCAGGGTTCAATTTGGATAGTGTCTTGGGGAGTTGGATCATTAGGAGTAGGATTAGGATCATTTTTCTTCGTGGCAAAGTGATATTTCCAGCAGAGAGTACGAATGTAGGACAGTAAATCTTTGACGAGGGCTGTTTGGTTGAATCTGGGAGTGGGGCTGAAATTGAGGCCTTTGGATAGGACAGAGGTTTCGGATTGGGAGAGAGGTTTGGAGGAAAGGTTAACTACTGAATTAGGGTGTTGTGGTTCCAGATTGTGTTGATTGGAATTTTGAGGTTTTGGAGGGAGTGGAGCTGGAAGTGGGAGATTGAGTAGATGGGAGAGACTGGGTTTGTGTGCAATGAGAGGAGGTTGAGGTTTGCTGGAAAGGTTGTGAAGGGTGAGTGAGTTGCCTTTCCGGAGGTGGGAAACCAGGAGATTGGATAGTTCTTTGAGGTGGAGGGTGGCATGCTGTTCTAATTTGCGGATGGCCTGTAGGAGGATGCTCTGAACAGCCGGTGTGGATGTGGGAGAGGAAAGATTAAGGACTTTTATTAGGATAGGAGTTGACGGGTGTGTTCATTGGCTGAGTTGATGTGTAGGTGAAGGATTGGGTGGGTGAGGGCAATAGATTGTTCAGTTTGGAACTGGTATAGGGACTGATGGAAAGAAGGATTACAGCCAGAGATGGGAACTTTAAGTGTGAGGCCTTTGGGGGTAATGCCAAATGTCAGACAAGCCTGAGAAAATAGAATATGGGAGCGTAATCTGGCTAGGGCGAAGGCATGTTTGTGGAGGGAATGTAAATAAAACTTAATGGGGTCATTGTGGGGCTGTTGTGAGCGTGACATGGTATTAGAAGGTGGAAAGTGTAACATGAGGCTGAAATGAAAATGAAAATAAAAATATATGGGGAGAGATAAAGGTGAACTGGAAAGTAACTGGAGATCTAGTGTGAAAAAAGGCGAAAAGGTGTTGGTTACAGCTGGGCTATGTTGGACTTGTGTTGGTAGACAACGATGTGCACAAAGGTTAGGTGGTTGTGTTGCCGCCAAAACACGTTAAAGGACGGAAAAATTCGGGAAAATTTCGAAAAAACTGCGTGTAATGTATTGGTTGGTTGGTTGGTTGGTTTGGGGAAGGAGACCAGACAGCGAGGTCATAGGTCTCATCGGATTAGGGAAGGACGGGGAAGGAAGTCAGCCGTGCCCTTTGAAAGGAACCATCCCGGCATCTGCCTGGAGCGATTTAGGGAAATCACGGAAAACCTAAATCAGGATGGCCGGACGCGGGATTGAATGTAATGTATTAAAAGGAGTGGTTTTGTGATGGCAGATTATGAAAATGAGGCTAACAATTGTCTGACGAAGAAATAATGACGTTAAAACCTGTGGGAAGCGGCTAAAAATTATCAGTGATGTGGGAAAAACGGAAATGGAAATAAAGCGAAAGTTATTAGAACTAGCCGAAATGGTTGTTTAAAAGGTGAAAGGAACTGTTTGTGAACTAGAAACGGTGGATTTTATAGCAGCGGTAGTGTTGAAAGCGGCAAAAAAAATTTTTTTTTTTTTATATATATCCTCCTACGGTCCATCCGCAAATTACAACAGCATGCCACACTCCACCTCAAAGAACTATCCAATCTCCTGGTTTCCCACCTCCGGAAAGGCAACTCACTCACCCTTCACAACCTTTCCAGCAAACCTCAACCTCCTCTCATTGCACACAAACCCAGTCTCTCCCATCTACTCAATCTCCCACTTCCAGCTCCACTCCCTCCAAAACCTCAAAATTCCAATCAACACAATCTGGAACAACAACACCCTAATTCAGTAGTTAACCTTTCCTCCAAACCTCTCTCCCAATCCGAAACCTCTGTCCTATCCAAAGGCCTCAATTTCAGCCCCACTCCCAGATTCAACCAAACAGCCCTCGTCAAAGATTTACTGTCCTACATTCGTACTCTCTGCTGGAAATATCACTTTGCCACGAAGAAAAATGATCCTAATCCTACTCCTAATGATCCAACTCCCCAAGACACAATTGAACCCTGCCTGGAACAGATCCGTCCTCCGTCGCAGCGGGACCCACCTCCTCTTCCTCAAAATCACTCTCTCCAAACCTTCCAGGAATTTCTGACTTCCAGCCTTGCATCTCAATCCTTCTTAAAAAACCTTAAGCCTACTCCCAACATCACCACTGCTGAAGCCCAGGCTATCCGTGATCTGAAGGCTGACTGATCCAACGTCATTCTTCCGGTGGACAAGGGTTCCATGACAGTGGTACTTGATCGTCGGGAGTATGTGGCAGAGGGACTGCGTCAGCTTTCAGACAACACCACATACAAAGTTTGTCAAGGTAATCCCATTCCCAATTTCCAGGTGGAGCTTCAAGGAATCCTCAGAACCTCAGGCCCCCTGCAAAACCTTTCACCTGACTCCATCAACCTCCTGACCCCACCGACACCCCGCACCCCTACCTTCTACCTTCTTCCTAAAATTCACAAACCCAATCATCCCGGCCGCCCCATTGTAGCTGGTTACCAAGCCCCCACAGAACGTATCTCTGCCTACGTAGATAGACACCTTCAAACCATTACATGCAGTCTCCCATCCTTCATCAAAGACACCAACCACTTTCTCGAATGCCTGGAATCCTTACCCAATCTGATACCCCCGGAAACCATCCTTGTAACCATTGATGCCACTTCCTTATACACAAATATTCCGCACATCCAGAGCCTCGCTGCGATGGAGCATTTCCTTTCACGCCGATCACCTGCCACCCTACCTAAAACCTCTTTCCTCATTATCTTAACCAGCTTCATTCTGACCCACAACTTCTTCACTTTTGAAGGCCAGACATACCAACAATTAAAGGGAACAGCAATGGGTACCAGGATGGCCCCCTTGTACGCCAACCTATTCATGGGTCGCTTAGAGGAAGCCTTCTTGGTTACCCAGGCCTGCCAACCCAAAGTTTGGTACAGATTTATTGATGACATCTTCATGATCTGGACTCACAGTGAAGAAGAACTCCAGAATTTCCTCTCCAACCTCAACTCCTTTGGTTCCATCAGATTCACCTGGTCCTACTCCAAATCCCACGCCACTTTCCTTGACGTTGACCTCCATCTGTCCAATGGCCAGCTTCACACATCCGTCCACATCAAACCCACCAACAAGCAACAGTACCTCCATTATGACAGCTGCCACCCATTCCATATCAAACAGTCCCTTCCCTACAGCCTATGTCTTCGTGGCAAACGAATCTGCTCCAGTCCGGAATCCCTGAACCATTACACCAACAACCTGACAACAGCTTTCACATCCCGCAACTACCCTCCCGAACTGGTACAGAAGCAAATAACCAGAGCCACTTCCTCATCCCCTCAAACCCAGAACCTCCCACAGAAGAACCACAAAAGTGTCCCACTTGTGACAGGATACTTTCTGGGACTGGACCAGACTCTGAATGTGGCTCTCCAGCAGGGATATGACTTCCTCAAATCCTGCCCTGAAATGAGATCCATCCTTCATGAAATCCTCCCTGCTCCACCAAGAGTGTCTTTCCGCCGTCCACCTAACCTTCGTAACCTGTTAGTTCATCCCTATGAAATCCCCAAACCACCTTCCCTACCCTCTGGCTCCTATCCTTGTAACCGCCCCCGGTGTAAAACCTGTCCCATGCACCCTCCCACCACCACCTACTCCAGTCCTGTAATCCGGAAGGTGTACACGATCAAAGGCAGAGCCACGTGTGAAAGCACCCATGTGATTTACCAACTGACCTGCCTACACTGTGATGCATTCCATGTGGGAATGACCAGCAACAAACTGTCCATTCACATGAATGGACACAGGCCGACAGTGTTTGTTGGTAATGAGGATCACCCTGTGGCTAAACATGCCTTGGTGCACGGCCAGCACATCTTGGCACAGTGTTACACCGTCCGGGTTATCTGGATACTTCCCACCAACACCAACCTATCCGAACTCCAGAGATGTGAATTTGCTCTTCAATATATCCTCTCTTCCCGTTACCCACCAGGCCTCAATCTCCGCTAATTTCAAGTTGCCGCCACTCATACCTCACCTGTCATTCAACAACATCTTTGCATCTGCACTTCCACCTCGACTGACATCTCTGCCCAAACTCTTTGTCTTTAAATATGTCTACTAGTGTCTGTATATGTGTGGATGGATATGTGTGTGTGTGCGAGTGTATACCCGTCTTTTTTTCCCCCTAAGGTAAGTCTTTCCGCTCCCGGGATTGGAATGACTCCTTACCCTCTCCCTTAAAACTCACATCCTTTCGTCTTTCCCTCTCCTTCCCTCTTTCCTGACGAAGCAACCGTTGGTTGCGAAAGCTAGAATTTTGTGTGTATATTTATGTTTGTTTGTGTGTCTATCGACCTGCCAGTGCTTTCATTTGGTAAGTCACATCATCTTTGTTTTTAGATAATCTATTTGTATAGCAAGACGATGTAGAACAAACACTTGCTTTCCCTGTGGTAAATGGATTATCTGACCATGATGCACAACTGATTAACTTACAAAACCTAACAGGGTGTACACTTGAGAAACCATTAAGTAAAAGTGTGAGGGTGCTCAGCCCGGTATTTATAGATCACTTCAGAGAAAGTTTAGGAAATGTAAACTGGGAAGATGTATATAATGAGCCAAATGCTAATGATATATGCAGCACATTTCTTGATAAATTTTTATCCCCTTTTGAACATTGTTTTCCACAGAAAATTACTAAATGTAACACCACAAACTTTTCAAAGAAACCTTGGATTACCACAGGTATTAAAGTGTCTTCAGAAAGAAAAAGAAAACTGTATGAGACAGCGAGAACTAGTAAAGACCCAGAAGTAGTTTTACACTATAAAAATTCTTGTAACATACTGAGAAAAGTTGTAAGGAAATCAAGAAATATGTATGTTAGAAAAGCAATTAACAACTCCAGCAATAAAATCAAATCAGTATGGAATGTTGTTAGAAGGGAGACAGGAAAAGTAACCACTGGGGTAGGTAGTATTACTGATAAAGAGAATGAGACCATCTTAACCAACAGTACACAGGTAGCCAATGTATTTAACAATCACTTCTGAAGTGTAGGAGAAAAAATTGGTGAGAATAGTTCAAAAGAAAAAGCCAGGCAGTACATTGAAGAGCCAGTTTTGAAAAATTTAGTCAGATTAAGTTTCATCTAACGACCTCTTGTGAAATAAGGAAAATTATTAAACCATTGAAAAATGAATGTTCCGTTGGAGTAAATGACATCTCTAACAAGTTATCAAAGTTACGTGGAGCAATTACAGCTGATGTTTTGAGTCACATATGTAATGTATCACTGACTCAGGGTATTTTTACACACAGGTTAAAATATGCCATTGTCAGGCCTCTCTACAAAAAGGGGGAAACCACAAATGTCAATAACTACCGGCAAGTATCCTTGCTTACAGCATTTTCAAAAATCTTTAAGAAAGTAATGTACTCAAGACTGGTTAGCCATCTCAACAGTAATGGGATACTTAGTAAATCACAGTTCGGATTTTAGAAATGCTGTTCCACTGAGACAGCAATATATAATTTCACTGTCCACATAATAGAGTCTTTAAATAGTAAAATGTCACCAGTAGGAATATTCTGTGACTTATCCAAAGCATTTGATTGTGTGAACCATGACATTATGTTAGAGAAATTACAATTCTATTGTATAAATGGAACAGCATATGAGTGGTTTAAGTCATATCTACAGAACAGGTAGCAAAAAGTCTCTTTATATGCTTCAAGTGATTCAAAGGACTTTGCCACTTCATCTAACTGGGGTGAAATTACATTAAGTGTTCCATAAGGTTCGATCATGGGTCCCCTCCTGTTCTTGATATATGTGAATGACCTCCCTTCTTATGTGAAACAAGATGCTGAACTGACACTGTTTGCTGATGATACAAGCATAATTATTAATCCAGTAAAAGAAAGTCCGATAGAAAATGATACAAATAAGGTCTTTGGAAAAGTTATTAATTGGTATTCTGCTAATGGACTTGCTCTGAACTTTGAAAAAACACAGTACATCCAATTTTCTGCTGCAAAAAGTATAATTCCTTCAATAAACATAACACACCAAAAGAAGTCAGTAGCCAGGGTAGAGCATACTAAGTTTTTGGGTGTACATATAGATGAGAATCTTAATTGGAAAAGTCATATTTTGGATCTCCTAAAGCGACTAGGTTCAGCAACTTTTGCAATCAAAATTATTGCCAATTTTGAGGATGTAGAAATTAGTAAGCTAACATACTTTGCATACTTCCACTCTCTGATGTCATATGGAATAATATTCTGGGGCAACTCAACACTTAGGCAAAAGGTATTCACTGCTCAAAAGAAAGTAGTTAGAATAATGTGTGGGTTTCATAGTCGCACATCTTGTAGGTATCTGTTTAAAAGGTTAACTTCTTACAACTGCTTCACAGTACATTTGCTCAGTAATGAAATTTTTTCTCAACAACATGGACCAGATTAAAATCAACAGCAACATTCATGATTACAATACCAGAAAAAAGAAAGACCTACACTATCCTTTACTTAACCTATCTTTGGCACAGAATGGGGTAAAATATGCTGCTATAAAACTTTTTGATACATTACCAGATGAAATAAAATTTCTGCCAGACAGCAGTAATAGTTTCAAAAACAAATTGAAATCATACCTCCTTGACAACTCCTTTTATACCATAGATGAATTCTTGAATATGAGTAAATAAATCTGGAGATATAATATATGCATTTTGTGCCATTTAAGGGAATGGGGGAATGGGATAGATAATAGAAATATTTAGGTATAACACTATAATGGGAAAAAAACCTGTTTCCTGTGTGCATTTCTTGTGCATTTGACACATTCCACATCATAAAGGTTATCCATGATATTGATCAATGGGACACATAACTCACTAACAAAAAAACATGTGAGCCACTATGGAATAAAGCTTTATAATGCTTTGCCACTCTGCATCATGGGAACAGAAGATGAAGGAAAATTTAAGTCAGAATTAAAGAAGTTTATAATAAGTAAATGTTTTTATAGCATAGAGGAATATTTTGAATCCTTAAATCACTGACTGATAGTGGTATTGTCAATATCATGTTGTTCTCATTGTCAGTTCTGTCTCATTTATACGCTTTTAACTCTAAAATTATGTCTAATATGTGTTTTCCAAAATGTACTAATATATATAAATCCTTCACATACAGTACATGTTAAAAGAGCATGTAAAAGAAAAACACATTAATTCAATGTTTTAATTTTCAACATAATGTTAATTTTGTGTGTTTGATAGAAATTTGTAATATTCTGCTGTGCATATTCTGGACAGTATTATCACAATTTCTATATCATGTAAATGATGAAAAGGATGATAATAAATTAAATGAAAAAATGAAAAAAAAAACATAAAACCATGTGCTGAATTTTAACAAAAGGAATCTACATGCAAGAAATAATTTTGAAACAATATCTAATTATGGTTTTTGAACCATACTACAGAGACCACTGATCAAATTAATTACTTCTGTTTGTATGGTTATAAACTAGGTGCACATATGAGTAGAGAGAATAAGGTGGGAGGAGGAGTTGCCATATATGTCAAAAGTTATCACTGTGTAGAAAGCTTAGATACAAAAAAGTTTTGTCTAGAGCAACATATAGAAGCATGTGCCTGTCAACTTAAACTGAAGGAGGGCTCTTTTATAATTGTAACAGTATATAGGTCCCCTTCAGGAAACTTTCATTTATTCCTGGAAAACTTTGATGCCTTTTTGTGCTATCTGTCAGATAGGGGGAACAAATTATTATTTGTGGGGACTTCAATGTTGATTCACTGAAAGAGTGTAATAGGAAGAATGACCTGGAAGTCTTGCTCGGTTCTTTCAATTTGACATCTGTCATTAATTTTCCTGCTCGGGTAGTAAAGGACAGCAGCACATTGATAGATAACACTTTTACAGACCAAGATAGGTTTAAAAACATAAATTCTTGTCCTGTTGAGAATGGGCTTTCTGATCATGATGCTCAGCTAGTTACAAAATATGACATAGCTCCATTCAGTAATTCAAAACTACCCTCCAAAGTTGTGCGTTCAATTAATGACTCAACAATTAGAAATTTCAGAGACAATTTTCAGCCGTTAGACTGGGACGAGGTGTACAAGAAACCCGATGCTAATTTAAAATATAACTTATTTCATGATACACTTGTAAGAGAATTTGAAAACTGTTTCCCCAAGAAAGTAGTTAAATCTAATTATAAGAAACCATGCAAAAAACCTTGCCTTACTAGAGGAATAAAAATATCTTGTAACCACAAAAGGGAAATGTATCTAACAACAACAAGAAATAGTAATGACCCAGAAACAGCCAAATATTATAAAAACTACTGTGCTACATTAAGAAAAAGTTATTAAAAAGTCAAGAAGCATGTGCATCATGCCTGAGATTAATACCTCTGATAACAAAATCAAAACAATTTGGAATATTATTACAAGGGAGACAGGACAACCAAGCGTACAGGATGATGGCATCACCATCAAAGCGAATAGAAACTTAATAAACAACAAGCCGGAAGTCGAAAACGTTTTGAATAATCATTTTTTAAATGTTGTAGAGAAAATAGGATCTAAATGTTCATTAGAAGAAGCAAGGCAGTTAATGGAAGAGGCCTTACCCACATCATTTGATACAATTGAAATTGCACCCACCTCTCCTTCTGAAATTAGGAAGATAATAAACTCTCTCAAGAATAAAAGCTCACATGAAATTGATGGCATTTTCAGCAGGATAATAAAAGCTTGTTCCCAAGAAATAAGTGGGATTCTTAGCCACATATGTAATAGCTCTCTGAAGCAGGGTATTTTCCCAGATAGACTGAAGTATGCCATTGTCAAACCACTGCATAAAAAAGGGGATACATCTGACGTCAACAACTACCGCCCAATCTCTCTTCTGACTGCCTTATCCAAAATTCTTGAAAAAGTAATGTATTATAGAGTAGCTTCACAACTTTGTAAAAATAAAGTTTTAACAAAATGTCAGTGCTCAAATGGTTTAACTCATACCTAACTGGAAGAGTGCAGAAATTTGAAATAGTTCACATAATATGCAAAAAACTGGTGATTTCTCAAACTGGGGAACAATCAAGAACGGGGTGCTGCAAGGTTCGGTCTTGGGTCCTCTGCAATTCTTAATATATATTAATGACTTGCCATTCTATATTCACGAAGATGCAAAGCTGGTACTTTTTGCCGATGATACAAGTATCGCTATCACACCCAACAGACAAGAATTAACTGGTGAAATTGTAAACGATGTTTTTCAGAAAATCATTAAGTGGTTCTCTGCAACTGGGCTCTCATTAAACTTTGACAAAACACAGTAAATACAGTTCCACACAATAAATGGAATGACCCCATTAATAAATATAGACTTCGATCAGAAATCGGTAGCTAAGGTAGAATATTCAAAATTTCTAGGTGTACGTATTGATGAGGGGTTGAACTGGAAAAAACACACTGAGGATCTGCTGAAACGTTTGAGTTCAGCTACTTATGCTATTAAGGTCATTACAAATTTTGGCGATATACACATGAGTAAATTAGCTTACCACGCATATTTTCTTTCTCTGCTTTCATATGGCATCATATTCGGGGGTAACTCATCATTGAGTAAAAGAGTGTTCATTGCACAAAAGCGTGTAATCAGAATAATTGCTGGAGCTCATCCAAGATCATCCTGCAGACACTTATTTAAAGAGCTAGAAATCTTCACTGTAGCCTCACAATATATATATTCACTTATGAAATTTGTTATTAACAACCCGAACGAATTCAAAAGTAATAGCAGTGTACCATGGCTAAAACACTAGGAGAAAGGATGATCTTCACCACTGAAGGTTAAATCTAACTTTGGCTCAGAAGGGGGTAAATCATGCTGCCACAAAAGTCTTTGGTCACTTACCTAATAGCATCAAAAGTCTGACAGATAGCCATATAGCATTTAAAAGGAAATTAAAAGAATTTCTTAATGGCAACTCCTTCTACTCATTAGATGAATTTTTGGATGTAGTAAATGGGTAATTTCCCAACCCCCACAAAAAAATTAAAATATTAAGTGTCATGTAATATTTTGGGTAATGTAATATCTTGTATATACACTTTTTATTAACCTGACACGTTCCACATCATTACGACGTGTCGTATTCATGATCTATGGAACAAGTACTAATCTAATCTAATGGAACATAATGAGTGAACATTTATTAGCAAATAATTATGAAAAATACGATGATAGAGCAATGTATGGGAAGATAATAACAAAACTCTCATAAACTTAAGAATTATTTCAATAATAACATTTTCTTCCTAAAGCTTTCAGTACTCCATAAGACAATTTAACACATTTTGAACTCTCAAAGCCATGTGGGTGAACAAACATGCTTTCAAGAATCCAGGGAGTTGTGTGATGCTCCTTTTTCTGTTCACAGCCAGTTTGGTTTCTTAAGCTTTTTTACAATTACATCTGTCAAATAAAAGGTGTAAAGTGTCTTGAGATACTTGCAAAGTGCTTCATATATCATTGTCATTCATCAGAGAAATGAAACATGATCCAAAGAAACTATTATGTAACATTCATTGTCACACCTAGATTGTTTTTTTCTTTAAAGATTAAAAATATGATGCTGTTTTATTTTATTCCAATAATATCAGCACAAAAGAATTCTTATTTTCACCAAAGTAATTTTAAGCAGTCATAGTCATCTTTTGAACTGAAGTCATTTAAATAAATAGTTTTGGCCTTAGTAATTGTATTAGCTGATACTTGTGTGGAAATGTGGGTGATCAGTCAGCATTTTTAACAGATCAGGATTTCAGTACCTGCAAATGAGAACCTGCTTTGTTAATTATAACTTTACAAAGTTCGATAATTTTACATGGGCTGCTTTGGATGATTCTGTTTTTGTATTTCAATGCAACCACACAGAGCACATGCTGTTCAGTAACTTTGGCTTGAACTGAAGTCAGGTAAATAGTAGAAGCTAATGTATTCAGAATTCAGTTAACAGAATATGCACTGTAACAATAAGTTTCATTTTAATAACAGAGTATTATTTTCACTTCAGTGATCTAGAAACACAAAGATATTACACAATAATATTTTCAATTTTTTACCACTTTAAATTTACTTCCTGTCTTGGAGTATTAGTAGAAAGCAATTATAAATATTTTTGCATTTCACCAATGTAAGCTATCCGTTAAATTTGGCAGAGTTATACTGTCCATTACAATTTTTCAGTATTTGAGTGAAACAAGCATGTTACCATTCATTTTAAAAGACATCGACAAAACAAACACACACACACAACACACACACACACACACACACACACACACACACACACACACAGGAAAGTACACCTCAAGTACACACGATATCCAATTCCAGCATTTTGGGCCAGAATGCAACATCATGTGGGATGCAAGTAGCAATCTGGAGGGGGCCAGGAAAGGGGAAGGGATAGTAGTGTATGGGTGGGGAGGGAGGCAAATGCTGTTTGGTGGAGTGTGTAGGGACTAGACTGCCAACAGGCACAGTGTCAGGAGGTTGTGGGGCAGGGAGGAGGGGAAAACCTCCACAACATCATACTCCATCCCTATGCCACTCCCAATCCCAACCCCATGTCACAAGTATCATATCCCTTTGGGATGGGCCACCTGTGAAACCAGCCGTATCATTTACCAGATTTGCTGCAGTCATTGTGTAGCTTTTTATATTGGCATGACTACCAACAAGCTGTCTACCAGGATGAACAGCCTCTGCTAAACTGTGGTCAAGAGCAAAGTAGACCACCCTGTGACACAGCATGCAGCTGAACGTAACACACCTGATTTCAATGGTTGCTTCACTACCTGAGTCATCTGGATCCTTTCCTCCACCACCAACTTTTCTGAACTCCACAGATGGAAATTATCCTTACAACACATCCTCCGCTCCCATGATTATCCCAGCCTCAATCTACAGTATCATACTTACCCCACACCCTACAACCAACAGTTCCCATCCCCTCTATCCCATCATCTCCTCTCCACTATCATCTCCCACCCTGTTTATTTGCAGCCCTCTGCCCATGTGTAACCTCCTCATGCTGCACCTGTTGGCAGTCTAGTCCCTGCACACTCTACCAGATAGTGTTTCTCTCTCTCCCCACCTGTACACTACTATCCCTTCCCTTTCCCTGCCCCCTCCAGACTGCTGCTTGCATCCCATGCAATATTGCCTTCCAGCTTGAGATGCTGGAGTTGGCGGTCGCATGTGCATAATGGAACGTAACAGTCCAAT
The DNA here is from genome assembly GCF_023898315.1 of Schistocerca nitens. Classification (NCBI taxonomy): domain Eukaryota; kingdom Metazoa; phylum Arthropoda; class Insecta; order Orthoptera; family Acrididae; genus Schistocerca; species Schistocerca nitens. The sequence goes on along the minus strand of NC_064614.1, from coordinate 372,079,021 downwards.
CAAAACTAATAAAAAAGTGGGTAAATTTTAACCATAAACAGTAGTTTCTGACATAGAGATGTATGGAAATATGTACTTCTGAAACAGTTATGAAGAAAATAATTACAGAATCTTAATTATACTAATGTGTAGAAGTCCATTAATTGGTAGGAACATTTTATATGATATGAATCTTCTGTAATTAGTAAATATAACAAGTGTATTGTTAACATTTAACACCTAAGCGTTTATACACTATACAATTAGTATATAAACTAGAATTTATTCATGTGTTTAATATACAAAAATCTAGGTAATCATTGTAATGTGGAATTTGTTTTAGGATGAGAGTTTTAATTGTTAATTAATGAAATAATAATTTCAAACAATATTAAGAAAATATAAATAGTGACTGCCATGTTGGCAGAGTAAGTCAGTCTGGTTTTAGTTTTTGAACAGTGAGCATGTAGCTGCTCCTTTTGTATTGTAAGTATTGTTTGCCTTTGTAATAATACTTTAATTTTGCTTTGAAAGTATAATAAATGTATTTAAAAAACATAATAAAAGATGATTTATAATTTTCACTTTTCTGAAGTTAAAATTCTTTACAGTTATTGAGAACTTAGGACTTCAGCTGTGACAGATCTGCAGAATGGATGAGTACACAAAAACCCCAATATATAAAAGCTTAACCCAAGAATAGTTACATTTTATAGTTACGTTATAATTGATGGAGGAGCTGGGATGCAGTGTAAATCTGTAAACTAATCTTGTATTTTGTTTCAGAGTTAACCCAATTGTTGAAATAATATTCCATTTTTACGAGAACAGGACAAAGAAGAATGTGAGTAACACTACAAAGTATACTTATGTGAGAACGCAACTTGGAGAACAAAATATAAGTACAAATTTTATTTTAATTTTTACTTTTGGAAACTGTTTTTCATCTGCTTTGTCATTATGGAGGATAATAGAGAGGTTAACAACAATAGGCAAGTTGATGCTAATGGGGAGGTTAATGGAAACTTGGAAAACAGCGTAGATATTCAGTAATTAAAACTTCCGGGCTAAGAGGCCGTGGTCCAATAGTAGAAAGACTTCTCCCTGACGTTTCATTGCCAGCTGCGGGCAACATCATCTGAGGTGAGTCTACGACTGGCTGCTAGGCCATGGAGGTCCTGTTTATATAGAAACTGTAGAGGGCGCCACCACTCGTCACGTGTTGTCAACAGTAAAACTATCTCTGGCTGGCGTCATTACTCTCGATCGAAGGTAATCGATTGTCACATCTTTGGTACAAAGTCGATCACCATATCTTATCTAACTTCAAGCCTTCTTCTTTCCTGTTAAAAGTATTGTGGTGTTTAAAAATGTCTAGAGCCTCTCTATACATATGTGCATAATAATGCGATGTCTTAGCTAGCACGAAACGTCAGGGAGAAGTATTTCTACTATTGGACCACGGCCTCTTAGCCCGGAAGTTTTAATTACTGAAGACACCGGCCATAAAAGCCTACATGCTATGATTAGCGTAGATATTACTGCTAATAATGTAGGTAATTGTGACAATGAAATCCAAAGGATAGTGACCGCAGTAGTGTGTGTTCACCCGTTCGTGGATTTGATCCTAAAGTATCGCCCTTGGATAGGTTAGTTCAACTTATGGAAGAAGTTGAATTCATGTGCCATATTAAAGACAACTGGACTGATAAAATGAGTGATAATTTGCAAATTAAATTTTTTAAAAATTTCTTAGATGGGGGGGCTTTGTCATGGCCGACCCAAGCAATAAAACCCGAAATGTTGTTTAATGAGGTAGAAAGAGCTTTCTTGAACAAATTCTGGTCAGAGACTAAACAAGCTAGAATTAAGTCAGAATTTTTGAATGGGCCAAATTTCAAACTGGGTAATGGACACATCAAAACATTTTGTGAACAACAGTTAAGAACTTTAGTACTTCTTGATAAACCACTTGATAAAATGATCCAAATAGACTCTCTAAAACATAGGTTGCCCAATAGGGTACAGTGGAGTTTTATCTACGGACTTGATGATACAATTGAACAATTTCTTAGATATATAGATAAAATGGATTTAGCATGGGAGAGAAATGACAGATGTAATGGAAGACCTGATGATAGCAGGAATAACAATAATAGAGCTTTCAATGATAATTTCAATAGCAGATTTAGAAATTATGACAGAAGAAATGGGGAGAGGAATGATAGGCAGACACCTGAGAATAGGAATTTTGAACCAAGAAAGGCAGTGGGGGCAAAATCAGGGAAACAATAGTAACAATTTTGAAAACAGAAGAAATGGTCCAATAAACTAAGAGCTGCCTCTTTCGGAGTCTGGAGAGATGGGGCAAATAGACATGGGAATTACAATCAGGCACATTGTATTAATTTTAGAAGGGGAAGGTGCAGGACAAATAGAACATACCAAAATTTTGTACCCAGAATACAACCTGAAGTGAGTAGAATGAAGTTTGATAGGGAATTTTGGGAAATTTTTTTATCTGAAAACAAAGATGAAGAAAAAAGTAAAAAATCTGAATTTGAATTAGAGGAAAACACATTGACAAGTTTCTATAACAGTAGTAATGCCGTAGTAACTGTTGATAGTGATGAGAACAGATCTGATGAGTATGGTTTAGTGAGAATGGTTCGAATGGCTCTGAGCACTATGGGACTGTGGTCATCAGTTCCCTAGAACTTAGAACTACTTAAACCTAACTAACCTAAGGACATCACATACATCAATTCCCGAGGCAGGATTTGAACCTGCAACCGTAGCAGTCACGCGGTTCTGGACGGAGCGCCTAGAACAGCTCGGCCACCGCGTCCGGCTTAGTGAGAATGTTGAGTGACTGTGAAATAGAGTGAAAATGCCGACACTGGTGCTGTATGTGTGGAAGCTGATGTTCATGTGCTAGGCAATGGAAGTGAGAATGAAAGAGTAATTCCAGATGAAATTACAGTAGATAATAAACAGGAAAATGAAGATGTGGTAGAACAGAATAGTTACAGTGCTGAGGTTGTTGAAGAAGTGTGTGAAGGGAGAAATGAGTTTGGTGTTGAAAATAATATTAAATGTGATTATAATGTTTCCAATGAGAATGATTCAGGTGATAATTATAATGATGTTAATGATATGTTACTTACAGAATTAGATGGGATGGTATATGTAGAAGTTAAAGTTGGTGATTTCATGCTCAATTATTCTGGAATTTCTGGTGCGTGTTCGAGTAATGAGTTAGAAACCAGTAGAGCAGTGCCTGATAGATTAATGTTACCAGTTGATGTTGGTGATGTTGTGACTGAATGTGTTTGTGAAAACGGAAAGGAAGATCTAATTAGTAATAGAGTACTAAGTGTAGTCAATGACTGTAGTAGCAAATGTCAGTATGGTGATCAAAAGTGTAAGGTCTTGACTGAAATTTGTCAGAGTGTGTACTCACATGATAAAATTGCCTTGAAAAATGTGGAACAGTCTCCTGGTGGTAATATGATTAGTAAAGGTGTAGAATCTGTAATAAAAGATAGTGATTGTTATAACATGGTGAAAATATTTAGTGACTATGGTGACAGATGCAACCATAGTGGCCAAAAGTTTGAAACCATAAATGAAATTTGTCAAAATGTGCATCTAGGAAAGGAAAGTAGTTTTGGAAATTTGGAACAGGCATCTAATAGTAACTTAATTAGTGAATGTGTATAAGTAGTGAAGGAAGGGAGTTTGCGTGTTGAAATCAGTAGCTTGCAGGCAGATTTAAGGGAGCTTTGCAAAAACAATTATCTAGTTAATGAATATACCACAAAACCGAATAAACAACCAGCAAATAGTAAACATGTGTTGAAGAATGTATAATCTATGCCACACAGACAAACCCATGAAGTACACCTTGTCATGCCATGCTATGAATACTTTGATCCAATAATAAAGAAGATAGTAATTGAAAGAAAATTACAACTCATAAAAAGCTTTTTGCAAATGCAAACACTGACAAGTGGGAAATTGGATAACTTAACACATTTGAAGCTAAAATGGCAAAATATTTTTTTTTTGTAGTTTATATTCATATTACTTTTATGTGTGAATATTTGCATATTTTACCTATATTTTGTCTCTTCAAAGAATGGGGGTTCAAAAGGGTATGTTTTAATTTTTGTGTATGCTTTTACCTGGCATAGATTGGGGATTGTTTGATTTTTATGTGAGACCATTTGAATTTGTTGTTATCTACACTTAGGAATGTGACACAGTTGAAATTGTGCAGACAACCTTGTGGCGGTTATCAACCACAAGCAATCGACTGACTTATCTTCAAACTAACTTCCTTGAAAAATTGTTTGTTGGAGTGTTCACCATGTTGTCGAATCAAGCGACTGTGGATTTTCAATATGTCACTTCGTGTATCTATTTCTAGCAACAATAAAAGTATTCAATCGATTAAGTGGTATGTTTTGGTTCTACAAACCCCTATCCAACGAACAACCACACTGGTGACCCCAAACTTTTGTTAATTCATGTGCTTCTGATACAACTCAGTGTATAAACAATATGGCCAATAAACAACGCGAGTGTGCATACGATTCCACTGTCCTGTGTGAGTGCGAGTGAATTCTCATGAACTGCTCCAGGACAACTACCGTTTACGCCAAATCCTACATTTGCGTCTCTTACGAATTATTACACTCCATAGCCGCAGCTTACGACAGACACTTGTATTGTGACAATGCCACCCGACAGTGTTCACATGAGATAAGAAATCAACGACACGTCAGGTGCTGTGTATTCTGTGTTACCTACATCATACGGCACACAGGCCATGCAATATGACCAGATCACCTGCTCGTTTGTTCCGATGGCACTGGCCACCCCTGCCACGACTACCGCGACATATGCTGATCGTATTTCGGACCGTTCCGTGTTTTCAACAGCACCGGCTGTTTCATCCGCGCCGGCAACACACCACGCATCTTCCATGCCAACCATGTCACGTTGCTTCACACCTTTAGCTGCCACGCAAGATGTTGCATGTCGCTCCAAGCTGGATACCAGTTTCCAGGCCCCCGCCTTGTCTCCAGTCCCAGATCTATCGAAGCCCCCAAAACTGCCATCATTCAATCGTGACAATCTTGTCACTTGGTTTGCTCTAGTCGAGTATGTGTTTGAACTTAATGGTGTTATCTTGGATCACGACTGTTACTCCAGTTTCATTACTCATCTACACGACGAGTTCAAGCTGGTGAGTGATAAAATTAATTCACCACCACCTTCGCCACGCTATATTTCGTCGAAGAAAATTATTGTGGAATGTTTAGCATGCACTACGGATGAGGCGCTGCGGCAAATCATCCATGTCAAGGAAATTCAAGACAGATCGCCATCCTAGCTGTGGCACCAACTATGCTCAATGGTCGACCAGCAAACCCTGTCGGACACCACCCTGTGGGCCATTTGCTCAGTTAAGTTACCATATGACATGCAAATGCAACTGCTTGCCCTCTCGACGGCACCTTTGGACCGGCGCCTACAGATTGCTGACAGCATGCATCGGCTAAATTTGCACAGACACCTCGTCCATGCAAGCCATGTTCACATGGCACCAACGGGTGGCACACCTGCATGTGTCAGTGCCCCACCAGCGCCACTTAGGAGCGGCCGCGCAAACTCCAATGCATCGCGTAAGCTGACGGTGTCCCCTCCTGGGAGCCACACGGGAAAACTACTAGCGCTGCCTGCCCCCAACACGGCTAGCACTCCCACCGCTGGTGCCCCGCACAGCCCTGCGACGGAGGCGGGAACTCCTTGCCCAGCTTCCAGTCATCAGCTGTGCTGGTTCCATGCAACACACGGCGATGCCACCCACAAATGTCGACTGCCGTGCGGAAAACTACAAGTGTGAGCCGCTTTAGGTGCCTCATCTCGCGCCACCTCTTCAGGGCGCCTCCAACGCACAAACATTCTACACACGACACCAACTGCGCACCTGGCCGTCTGTACATTCTCGACGAATGCTCCAAACTCCACTTTCTCGTGGATACAGGCGCGGACTCCAATGTTCTGCCACGAACACTTGCTCCGTCGAGCTTGCTACCTACCATTTCCACGCTCTGTGCAGAGAATAATTCCAATATCAGCATTCACAGAACAGTCGAGATTCAGCTTCAGCTTGCACCCGACATGCTGTTCCCGTGGACGTTTCACATCGCGGATATCGACGAACCACTGCTCGGTATTGATTTCCTCCAACATTATGGACTTTCTCCAGACCTACAGTCTGCAGCACTGGTGCACCATGCTTCTGGCACATGCATCCCTGGCTCCTTCGCGCCACGTGCTACAACTCTGCCTCTTAGTTATGATTCACTCATCGACGCCTCTGCCGATTGCTCCAACCTGTCGGCTCAACTCGTCGCCTCTATCGCCAAAGTCAACCACCAACGTTGTGAAATAGATGCTATTCATAACAACATCAGACTACGACAATTGATTGTGGATGCATCATGCGAGCTGGCACGCGCCCGCAGCATGATCGCCAACCTCTCATCTACAAACGCTCTCCTGTCATCTGCGGTCACTCACACCGCCAACCTCACACACGTTTCCGCACCTGTTGCGGACTCTACTGATGAACTCCAGCTCAAGTTATTCCCTCGCTCTAATGTCGAGTGACCTGCTCATGCCGAGCCGACACAAGACACCACCTCATCACAGGTCACAGCCACGGACCGCAGATCTCTTCTTGTGACAGCACTTCGCACAAAGGCCTCCACCAACCACGCCCATGCAGCTCCTGTTACGACGCCGACTACGCGGCTCTCACAGCCGCCACCACAGTTCAGTGACTCTTCAACTGTCAGGGCCGCGGGTAATTCGACATCCTCCCATCGCCCCCACGTCGCGGTGATTTCGAACGGCACATGCCACAGACTGAATACTACTGAAGGCCCGCCAGTTCGTCACAAAGCCAGTCGCCTGTCAGCCCACAAACTTCGCCAGGCAAAAGCTATCATACAGGACCTATTAGATGCCGGTATTGTCCGTCCGTCCTCCAGCAACTGGTCTTCTCCAATTCACTTGGCTTCCAAGAAAGACAGTTTGTACTGCTTATGTGGAGATTACTGCAAAATAAATGCACGCAACATCATTGACAATTATCCGATTCCACATATTCAGGACTTTGCACAACAACTACATGGTGCACGTGTTTTCAGAGTTATTGACTGTAAAAAAGCGTACCATCAGATCCCTATGCACACTGATGACATTCCAAAAACGGCTATTATCACCCCCTTTGGGCTCTATGAATACTTTACCATGCTGTATGGCCTCAAAAATGCAGCGCAGACCTGGCAACTCTTCATTGACTCACTCCTTCTCCCACTGCCTTTTTGCTACGCATATCTCGATGACGTACTTGTTTTCTCAGCGTCCGACACAGAACATGAAGAACTTTTGTCACGTGTGCTACAAATTCTCTCAGACAATTGCGTTGTGATTAACGAGGATAAAAACCAGCTCCGCCGCTCTCGTGTGACGTTTCTGGGTCATGAAGTCACCCCGGCGGCATACGGCCTACATCCGAGCATGTCACCATTTTTAAAAAACTGCCACTTCCGGAAAAGTGCCGTGACCTCCATCGTTCCTTAGGAATGGTGAAGTTTTTCCGCCGAAACATTGCGCTCACAGCTTCTCTCCAGGCACCGCTCACAGACGCGTTGGCAGGCAAGAACACTTCTGGCGCACGCAAAGTAGTTTGGTCCGAGGATATGACACGTGGTTACACTCGCGCACCCACTTGCCGACCCACGCATCTCTATTACTACGGATGCAAGCGTCGCCTGTATCGGCGCCGTACTTCAGCAACACGTCAGTGATACCTCTCAACCACTCCGATTCTTCTCAACACAAGTGGTCTGCATTTGATAGAGAGTTACTGGTCGTTTACGAAGCTGTCAGACACTTTTGCGAAGATATCGAAGGTCGCAAGGTCACTATTTTCACCGATCATCGTCCGCTCGCAGATGCCATTCGTAATCCTGCTACTGACCTCCCACCGCTTAGGTTCCTACAGATGGATCTCATATATCAGTACACGCTGAACGTCTGCTCTATAAAAGGTGCAGACAACGTCGTTGCAGACTATATGTCATGCATAAACGCCATTACTTTGCCGTTTGATATGGCTAATCTGACGTGCCTTCAACAACAAGATCCCGGAATACAGGACTTATTACAGGACACCAACACATCTCTTAGCTTTGAGAACTGCCACCTACCAGGATCTGACACCCCAGTCATATGTGACACTTCCACTGGTGCACACCACTCCCGATCGTACCTGCCTTGCTCCGTCGAGCAGTTTTTGATACCCTCCACGAACTAGTCCACCCTGGCATTTGGGGTATGACATGCATTGTAACCAAACGTTTTGTATGGCCTAATATCAAGCGTGACTGCTGTGACTGGGTCCTTGTGTGCATACCCTGTCAGCGCAGTAAAGTCAGACGTCACGCCCAGCTGCCACTCGGACAGTTCGATGTTCCTAAGGGTTGCTTCCGCCACATCCACCTCGACATCGTTGGTCCCCTCCCCCCTTCTGAGGGCTGCAGATACATTTTGTCTATGATCGACTGTACCAGCAGATGGGTGGAAGCTGTAGCACTTATTGACATTTCCGCTGCCTCTGTGACTTGTGCCTTTGTCCAAACGTGGCTTGCCTGTGTCGGCTGTCCATCCGTGATTACTACGGACCAGACCCAGCAGTTTGAGTCCGTCCTTTTCGCCAGTCTTTGCCAACTATACGGTGTCAATAAATTCCATACAACCACTTATCATCCACAAGCTAACAGTTCAGTAGAAATGCTGGCACAGAACACTAAAAGCAGCCCTCATGTGCCATGCGGAACAGTCGTCAGAGGCCGTTCCCTGGGTGCTTTTAGGCGTGCGATCAGCCTTCAAAGAGGACCTGCAAGCATCATTAGCAGAAGTGCTCTATGGCGAGCCCCTTGTTCTTCCTTGCGAGTTCGTCAAGGATTCACATCCCCTTCCATCGGACGAGCTCCCTAACTTGGTTGAGCGTGTTCGCACATGTATTTCATGCATCCGTGTACCCCCTCCATGTGCACACATGGTTCCATGCGTTTTTGTACACAAAGACTTGGCTCAAAGCGAGCATGTAATGCTCTAGGATCACACTGTGCAAGCCGCTTTACAACCTCCCTACACAGGACCTTACAAGGTACTGTCATGCTCCCAAAACACGTTCCAAATCTCCATCAATGGACAACCACACACCATGTCCGTGAACTGTTTAAAGCCGGCATGGACCATCTAGGAAGCAGCAACCATTATTCCGTGTAACTTCAGCACTCAAGTCGAGTGTACTCACCCGATTGACAACAGTGTTCTAAGTGATGTGCCTTGTGAAGCCCACACTCTGAGCGAGTGTTCCGACTCAGATCATAGTGTCCCATGTGATGTTTCTCCCCTCAGTGCAACACAGCTATGCCCCCCTTTAGGTCAAGTGATTGTGTCTCACCCGCACCGTCGCCAGCAACTCACCTTTCACCAGCTCCTCTGTTGAGCATCTACGTCACAGTCGACGTCTCCATGTATACAGCCAACGATCTAGCAGTCCAGGTCCGTGAGGGTTCCCTTTTCATCCTCCACGTCCCTCCCCACTCTCTCGATGATTCACATCCCTTTGTTACACTGCTCAGGCATCTCTCCCTTCCTCCCGAAGCCAATGTCGATAGCATTACATCATTCATCGACACGGCCGGTACCCTGACTGTCACCATCCCCATGTGTCCCTCTTCCTCAACGTCACTGTCTCCCTCTCCCCTCCCCATGTCCAGAGCAGGTCATCAGCTTCAGCCTCCTATCTGGCAAGGGACTATACCTTTTCCCTGTCTATCTGTCCCCCACTCGTGGATCTGGATACCTCACCAATTACGCCGTGCTCTGCACTACCGGCGGGGGGCTCTGTGGCGGTTATCGACCACAAGCAATTGACCGACTTATCTTCGAACTAACTTCCTTGAAAAATTGTTTGTTGGAGTGTTCACCATGTTGTCGAATCAAGTGACTGTGGATTTTCAATGTGTCACTTCGTGTATCTATTTCTAGCAACAATAAAAGTATTCAATCGATTAAGTGGTATGTTTCGGTTCTACAAACCCCTATACGACCCAACAACCACAACCTTAGTCACCTGTTTCGCATCATGCAATTTGTTCTTTGATATTTGACATACCATTGGAAATTTATTTGTTATGTATCTTACTTTACACAGTCAAGGTCATACTGTATACTTTAGCAAACTCTACGGTGAGTACTTTCCAACCCAGTGAAAATGAGATAAACCAATAAGAGGAAATTTGTTTTTTATTTTTGTCATCATTGAATATTTGAACATTTTTTTTTAAATTCTTATCTCCATCATAAACTATGAATTAAATAGTGATTTGAGGAGTTGAAATAATTGAGAATACATTCTGTGCACTATATAGTCAAGGCAAAATCTGAGGGTGACCATCCTCTCAGAAGCATTTTTCAGTAGTTTTGTGGTGAAATTTAACAGGTAGGGGATCTGTGGTACTTTCATAGATACACCATGTGGCATATGGTGCCTTGCCCGAGCCAGTGACTTCATATTTATTTTCTGTTTCAAGTGGCTCTGAGCACTATGGGACTTAACATCTATGGCCATCAGTCCCCTAGAACTTAGAACTACTTAAACCTAACTAACCTAAGGACATCACACAACACCCAGTCATCACAAGGCAGAGAAAATCCCTGACCCCGCCGGGAATCGAACCCGGGCGTGGGAAGCGAGAACGCTACCACACGACCAGGAGCTGCGGACTATTTTCTGGAATCACTCCCCTTTTACTACCCTATCTAGTTAGTAAGAGCAGTTAGGATCCTTCTACTATCATAGACTATACAGTGTGCAATTTGTAAGACACAAGTCTATGTCGTGACCATGCACTTGTGGAAGAACAAAACAACACCAATTTAAATTATTTTTGGTAACCAATATTTTCAAAATGATATCCATTTTTTAAATTAAGATTCATCATATAGTGATTTGCTACTGTGTACTGGTAAAATATGAACAGAGTAATTTAGTATATGATCATTCAGTGTGAAGGGACAGGATTTATTACATGAAATTTACAACGTAAAAGGAGATGATGTGACTGACTGTTTGTGTGGTATGGATATTAAAATATCTAACAGATGATGTTCAAGAAATATTGTGTGATTCTATCAAAGTTATGAATTCTGATGAAACATGTAGTGACAAGCATAACAACTGTGTGAGGACAGTAAGAACAGATGCTATTTGAAATGATGACAGCCTCAAATCATTCTAACGAAATTTTCTACAGGAGGTTGCAAGCTCTTTTTTCAATTTGGGGGCGGCGAACTCAAAGCTCCGAGCTGGTGTGATTCTTTCCTTTTCAAGTCACATCCTCTCTTACTTATCTGTAAAAACTCACCCTCTTCCACTCTCTGATTCGGACAAGTAGTTACAGACTGGATGCCAAAAGGAACTGGTGTACGTATTTTATACTAAGCAAGTTGCCATTTTTCTGGTTATCCGGATACGAGTAAAAACTTTGAGCAGGTTTAATAAAGTGTGGTTTAATAATACAACCAGAATATGAATTTTGAGGAGAGTTGGTGTAATATTTACTCATGATATCTGTACAGCTATGCTCATTATGCTGATAATGTTATGATCTCATTGTGCTGATAATTTTGTGTGAAGTTGAGAATAATGTCTAGAATTGGTGTGAAGTTTTCTTAAGAGATCTGTGCTGCTATAGCAACAATTTATTTCTTTACAACTGAGATGTGATTACGCTGTTTGTAGCCTTGTGTATATATATATATGGTGATCCTCATTAACAACAAACACTGTCTGCCTGTGTCCGTTCATGCGAATGGACAGTTTGTTGCTTGCCATTCCCACATAGAAGGCTTCACAGTGTAGGTATGTCAGTTGGTAAATCACATGGGTGCTTTCACACGTGGCTCTGCCTTTGATTGTGTACCCATTCCCGGTTACAGGACTGGAGTAGGTGGTGGTGGGAGGGTGCAAGGGACAGGTCTTACACCGGGGGCGGTTACAAGGGTAGGAGCCAGAGGGTAGGGAAGGTGGTATGGGGATTTCATAGGGATGAACCAAGAGGTTACGAAGGTTACGTGGATGGCAGAAAGACACTCTTGGTGGAGTGGGGAGGATTTCATGAAGGATGGATCTCATTTCAGGGCAGGATTTGAGGAAGTCGTATATTCCTGCTGGAGAGCCATATTCAGAGTCTGATCCAGTCCCGGAAAGTATCCTGTCACAAGTGGGGCACTTTTGTGGTTCTTCTGTGGGAGGTTCTGATCTGCTCTGATTGTTAAACGGCGATCCTGTCGAACAAGTTTACCGATTTTTTCAATGTTTGCATCAGTTTTTGCTGACAATGGTCTGCCAGTGCGAGTGTCATCACTGGTGTCTTCGCGGCCACCTTTAAATCGTTTAAACCACTCAAACACTTGTGTTCGCGATAAACAATCATCGCCGTACACTTGTTGTAACATTACAAACGTTTCACTTGCAGATTTTCCTAGTTTGAAACAAAATTTGATGTTAACACGCTGTTCTTTCTGTACACTCAACATTTTCCGACGCACAGACAAAACGTCAACTACTTAAAACAGACGCCACGGGCAGACTGAGTGCAGGAGGCAGATGAAACTCGAGCAGTAGGCGGAGCGAGAGTCATGTGACAGGCCACGCGACTTTCAGCCTTATTGCATTCGTTTTATTGTTTCACCAGTACTAGTCCGGTTTTTTTCTAGCCACACCTCGTATTTTCCCACGTGGAATGTTTCCCTCTCTCTCTCTCTCTCTCTCTCTCTCTCTCTTTTGGTTGGTTTGGTTAAGGAGACCAGACAGCGAGGTCATCGGTCTTATCGGATTAGGGAAGGATGGGGAAGGAAGTCGGCCGTGCCCTTTGAAAGGAACCAACCCGGCATTTGCCTGGAGCGATTTAGGGAAATCACGGAAAACCTAAATCAGGATGGCCGGACGCGGGATTGAACCGTCGTCCTCCCGAATGCGAGTCCAGTGTCTAACCACTGCGCCACCTCGCTCGGTCTCTCTCTCTCTCTCTCTCTCTCTCTCTCTCTCTCTCTCTATATATATATATATATATATATATATATATATATATATAAATAAACAAAGATGATGTGACTTACCAAACGAAAGCGCTGGCACGTCGATAGACACACAAACAAACACAAACATACACACAAAATTCAAGCTTTCGCAACAAACTGTTGCCTCATCAGGAAAGAGGGAAGGAGAAGGAAAGACGAAAGGATGTGGGTTTTAAGGGAGAGGGTAAGGAGTCATTCCAATCCCGGGAGCGGAAAGACTTACCTTAGGGGGAAAAAAGGACGGGTATACACTCGCACACACACACATATCTATCCACACATATACAGACACAAGCAGACATATTTAAAGACAAAGAGTTTGGGCAGAGATGTTAGTCGAGGCAGAAGTGCAGAGGCAAAGATGTTGTTGAATGACAGGTGAGGTATGAGTGGCGGCAACTTGAAATTAGCGGAGATTGAGGCCTGGTGGATAACGGGAAGAGAGGATATATTGAAGAGCAAGTTCCCATCTCCGGAGTTCGGATAGGTTGGTGTTAGTGGGAAGTATCCAGATAACCCGGACGGTGTAACACTGCGCCAAGATGTGCTGGCCGTGCACCAAGGCATGTTTAGCCACAGGGTGATCCTCATTACCAACAAACACTGTCTGCCTGTGTCCATTCATGCAAATGGACAGTTTGTTGCTGGTCATTCCCACATAGAATGCATCACAGTGCAGGCAGGTCAGTTGGTAGATCACGTGGGTGCTTTCACACGTGGCTCTGCCTTTGATCGTGTACACCTTCCAGGTTACAGGACTGGAGTAGGTGGTGGTGGGAGGGTGCATGGGACAGGTTTTACACCGGGGGCGGTTACAAGGGTAGGAGCCAGAGGGTAGGGAAGGTGGTTTGGGGATTTCATAGGGATGAACTAAGAGGTTACGAAGGTTAGGTGGACAGCGGAAAGACACTCTTGGTGGAGTGGGGAGGATTTCATGAAGGATGGATCTCATTTCAGGGCAGGATTTGAGGAAGTCGTATCCCTGCTGGAGAGCCACATTCAGAATCTGATCCAGTCCCAGAAAGTATCCTGTCACATGTGGGGCACTTTTGTGGTTCTTCTGTGGGAGGTTCTGGGTTTGAGAGGATGAGGAAGTGGCTCTGGTTATTTGCTTCTGTACCAGGTCGGGAGGGTAGTTGCGGGATGCGAAAGCTGTTGTCAGGTTGTTGGTGTAATGCTTCAGGGATTCCGGACTGGAGCAGATTCGTTTGCCATGAAGACCTAGGCTGTAGGGAAGGGGCCGTTTGATGTGGAATGGATGGCAGCTGTCGTAATGGAGGTACTGTTGCTTGTTGGTGGGTTTGATGTGGATGGACGTGTGAAGCTGGCCATTGGACAGGTGGAGGTCAACATCAAGGAAAGTGGCATGGGATTTGGAGTAGGACCAGGTGAATCTGATGGAACCAAAGGAGTTGAGGTTGGAGAGGAAATTCTGGAGTTCTTCTTCACTGTGAGTCCAGATCATGAAGATGTCATCAATAAATCTGTACCAAACTTTGGGTTGGCAGGCTTGGGTAACCAAGAAGGCTTCCTCTAAGCGACCCATGAATAGGTTGGCGTATGAGGGGGCCATCCTGGTACCCATGGCTGTTCCCTTTAATTGTTGGTATGTCTGGCCTTCAAAAGTGAAGAAGTTGTGGGTCAGGATGAAGCTGGCTAAGGTAAAGAGGAAAGAGGTTTTAGGTAGGGTGGCAGGTGATCGGCGTGAAAGGAAGTGCTCCATCGCAGCGAGGCCCTGGACATGCGGGATATTTGTGTATAAGGAAGTGGCAACAATGGTTACAAGGATGGTTTCCGGGGGTAACGGATTGGGTAAGGATTCCAGGCGTTCGAGGAAGTGGTTGGTGTCTTTGATGAAGGATGGGAGACTGCATGTAATGGGTTGAAGGTGTTGATCTACGTAGGCGGAGATACATTCGGTGTGGGCTTGGTAACCAGCTACAATGGGGCGGCCGGGATGATTGGGTTTGTGAATTTTAGGAAGTAGGTAGAAGGTATGGGTGCGGGGGTGCAGGGTGTCTATGGGGTCAGGAGGTTGATGGAGTCAGGTGAAAGGTTTTGTAGGGGGCCTAAGGTTCTGAGGATTCCTTGAAGCTCTGCCTGGACATCAGGAATGGGATTACCTTGGCAAACTTTGTATGTGGTGTTGTCTGAAAGATGACGCAGTCCCTCAGCCACATACTCCCGACGATCAAGTACCACGGTCATGGAACCCTTGTCCGCCGGAAGGATGACGATGGACCGGTCAGCCTTCAGATCACGGATAGCCTGGGCTTCAGCACTTGATCGTCGGGAGTATGTGGCTGAGGGACTGCGTCAGCTTTTAGACAACACCACATACAAAGTTTGCCAAGGTAATCCCATTCCTGATGTCCAGGCAGAGCTTCAAGGAATCCTCAGAACCTTAGGCCCCCTACAAAACCTTTCACCTGACTCCATCAACCTCCTGACCCCATAGACACCCTGCACCCCCGCACCCATACCTTCTACCTACTTCCTAAAATTCACAAACCCAATCATCCCGGCCGCCCCATTGTAGCTGGTAACCAAGCCCCCACCGAATGTATCTCCGCCTACGTAGATCAACACCTTCAACCCATTACATGCAGTCTCCCATCCTTCATCAAAGACACCAACCACTTCCTCGAACGCCTGGAATCCTTACCCAATCCGTTACCCCTGGAAACCATCCTTGTAACCATTGTTGCCACTTCCTTATACACAAATATCCTGCACATCCAGGGCCTCGCTGCGATGGAGCACTTCCTTTCACGCCGATCACCTGCCACCCTACCTAAAACCTCTTTCCTCTTTACCTTAGCCAGCTTCATCCTGACCCACAACTTCTTCACTTTTGAAGGCCAGACATACCAACAATTAAAGGGAACAGCCATGAGTACCAGGATGGCCCCCTCATACGCCAACCTATTCATGGGTCGCTTAGAGGAAGCCTTCTTGGTAACCCGAGCCTGCCAACCTGAAGTTTGGTACAGATTTATTGATGACATCTTCATGATCTGGACTCACAGTGAAGAAGAACTCCAGAATTTCCTCTCCAACCTCAACTCCTTTGGTTCCATCAGATTCACCTGGTCCTACTCCAAATCCCATGCCACTTTCCTTGATGTTGACCTCCACCTGTCCAATGGCCAGCTTCACACATCCGTCCACATCAAACCCACCAACAAGCAACAGTACCTCCATTACGACAGCTGCCATCCATTCCACATCAAACGGTCCCTCCCCTACAGCCTAGGTCTTCATGGCAAACGAATCTGCTCCAGTCCGGAATCCCTGAAGCATTACACCAACAACCTGACAACAGCTTTCGCATCCCGCAACTACCCTCTCGACCTGGTACAGAAGCAAATAACCAGAGCCACTTCCTCATCCTCTCAAACCCAGAACCTCCCACAGAAGAACCACAAAAGTGCCCCACTTGTGACAGGATACTTTCCGGGACTGGATCAGATTCTGAATGTGGCTCTCCAGCAGGGATACGACTTCCTCAAATCCTGCCCTGAAATGAGATCCATCCTTCATGAAATCCTCCCCACTCCACCAAGAGTGTCTTTCCGCTGTCCACCTAACCTTCGTAACCTCTTAGTTCATCCCTATGAAATCCCCAAACCACCTTCCCTACCCTCTGGCTCCTATCCTTGTAACCGCCCCCGGTGTAAAACCTGTCCCATGCACCCTCCCACCACCACCTACTCCAGTCCTGTAACCTGGAAGGTGTACACGATCAAAGGCAGAGCCACGTGTGAAAGCACCCACGTGATCTACCAACTGACCTGCCTGCACTGTGATGCATTCTATGTGGGAATGACCAGCAACAAACTGTCCATTTGCATGAATGGACACAGGCAGATAGTGTTTGTTGGTAATGAGGATCACCCTGTGGCTAAACATGCCTTGGTGCACGGCCAGCACATCTTGGCGCAGTGTTACACCGTCCGGGTTATCTGGATACTTCCCACTAACACCAACCTATCCGAACTCCGGAGATGGGAACTTGCTCTTCAATATATCCTCTCTTCCCGTTATCCACCAGGCCTCAATCTCCGCTAATTTCAAGTTGCCGCCACTCATACCTCGCCTGTCATTCAACAACATCTTTGCCTCTGCACTTCTGCCTCGACTGACATCTCTGCCCAAACTCTTTGTCTTTAAATATGTCTGCTTGTGTCTGTATATGTGTGGATGGATATGTGTGTGTGTGCGAGTGTATACCCGTCCTTTTTTCCCCCTAAGGTAAGTCTTTCCGCTCCCGGGATTGGAATGACTCCTTACCCTCTCCCTTAAAACCCACATCCTTTCGTCTTTCCTTCTCCTTCCCTCTTTCCCGATGAGGTAACAGTTTGTTGCGAAAGCTTGAATTTTGTGTGTATGTTTGTGTTTGTTTGTGTGTCTATCGACGTGCCAGCACTTTTGTTTGGTAAGTCACATCATCTTTGTATTTAGATATATTTTTCCCACGTGGAATGTTTCCCTCTAATTAAAGCTTTCGCAACAAACTGTTGCCTCATCAGGAAAGAGGGAAGGAGAGGGAAAGATGAATGGATGTGGGTTTTACCAAACGAAAGCGTTGGTACGTTGATAGAAACAATAACAAACACTAACACACACACAAATTTCAAGCTTTCGCAACCCACGGTTGCTTCATCAGGAAAGAGGGAAGGAGAGAGAAAGACGAAAGGATGTGGGTTTTAAGGGAGAGGGTATGGAGTCATTCCAATCCCGAGAGTGGAAAGACTTACTTTGGTGGGGAAAAGGGACAGGTATACACTCGCGCGCACACACACACACACACACACACACACATATCCATCCGCACATATACAGACACAAGCAGCCATATATTGGTATCACCTGTTATTATACCTGTAATACCTGTTATGTCAAAGACACTGGATTGATGTTGATTTACTATCAAGTATGAAAATACTTTTTGTTATGATCTTGTCCTTAACATGTATTAGATATACTGCGTAATTGGAAAGCGAACAATTATCAGAAAAAAATTAGTATGTTTAAATTACTAGAATGGCTTCATCTGTGGAGCATAAAGAAAATGGAATTTTATGTCGGAGATAGTTACTGGAACAGAAGTGTTCTGATTACCAGAATTTAAGATTCACATAGTTTCATTTTCATGTAATTTTCTACCACTTCAATGACCAAACCATTGGTAGTCATATTTAATTATTCTTTTGCCATCTTAATACTATAAGATATGGATGATGTTTACAACATGTCTGGTATCTGTACAAGTCATGCTTTCCCCTCAGTATAGATATGAGGTGTTCTTTGTTCCAATGCCTACACAGATCTGAACTGTTCAATACTGCTTTATGTTACAGCAAGTCAATGCTTTTCAATATATACAAATGTTATCTTACACTCTGATTCTTAATGAAAACTGGTTAAATTTTTCCAATATCTCACTGAAAATAATCTGATGACCACTAATAATTCATGTGTAATGAGTAGCAAAGGATAACCTAAAGATTGAGGATTTGTATTCACGATATAGTTATAGGTCTTGCAGACATCTACTTTCAACTGACGACTAGTTGATTCATTAATATGTAACTGATGAGGGATATATATATTTATCATATCTTCAGAGTGGCTGAACTAACCATTTTACTCCTAGTATTAACCCATTCATATTTAACCACTAGTACTTTACCCTTTGCCTTAACCTATGTTGGAATATATATACAAATGTTATCTTACACTCTGATTCTTAATGAAAACTGGTTAAATTTTTCCAATATCTCACTGAAAATAATCTGATGACCACTAATGATTCATGTGTAATGAGTAGCAAAGGAAAACCTAAAGATTGAGGGTTTGTATTCATGATATAGTTATAGGTCTTGCAGACATCTACTTTCAACTGACGACTAGTTGATTCATTAATATGTAACTGATGAGGGATATATATATATTTATCATATCTTCAGAGTGGCTGAACTAACCATTTTACTCCTAGTATTAACCCATTCATATTTAACCACTAGTACTTTACCCTTTGCCTTAACCTATGTTGGAATTTACCCTATCTGAGCCCAATTTTAATTACTGTCTGATCTGATGTTAATACATCATGTCTAATGTGGTGATGACCAATGAGAAATCTGTCAACTAGTTGTTGAGCAGTATGTATTATGGAATTAACTTGCTGATACTTAACTTGCCAATGTAAATCTGATTCTACAGTGGCATGTGGCAATTGTGTGTCTTAGTCTCTACGAGAAGATGCTTAAAAATTTCAGATGACAAGTTTCAAGCTACGAAAACAAGGTGCCTTTGACAGTTATTGTGGGCAAATCTCTTTATCCATCCTTGTGGTTTCCTGACCTGAAATGTTCATGTCGGTTCAGTTGTTCTAAAGTCGGAGTTTGACTTGTAAAGAAATGAGGACGTTTCGTCCTACAAGTGGTACAGTCATTATATCTACACGCATTTCAACAGTTGAAAACTGACATAATTTTCCAATGAAAATAGATGTCTGAAAGGATAACAATTACTGTTTCTTGTAAATTGCTTGACAACTACCTATACATGATACGATGCATACTATAATCATCTGTTTAATCTGGTCTGTCTAGATTCAATACAATGATATACTGTTACATGCAATATATTCCTTTATAATAACCTATTGTCAAAGTAATTTCAAACTTTGAGAGTTTAATTCATATGCACTGCTGCTTGTAATATTTTCTACCTATACTTAATACAATGCTATACTGTTCTCAGCAATCCTTTTTATCAGTGCTCTTTTCTTTTCAAAAGAAATGCACTTACTATAATTAATCTACAACTTACAGGCACAAAATTGGAACTACTGATGTATTGAGATATACTATAATGTGCTGTCACATGCAGCCTGATTCTTTGTAATTAGTCATTGTATTTGTGGTAAACTGCTTTCTTGTGGCATTCAGCCTACCCCTGCAATTATTAACAGCAATATCATAACTATAATTGAGCCTATCACTCTGCTAATGACTGTTCATTTATAAGTACTGCCACTTGAAAAACATATACATATATATCTTTTGTCTTTGCCTTATACAAAATTTTGTATCATTATAAACACATGAAATATGTCCTTGAACTTGATATAAGACTTATGTATGCCATGACATTTGGAAAAGGAACTTCTATATCACTTGGCTGAGATTCCAGTGACTTTAATTTTACATCTCAGACCTGCCTCTTGTTTAATTTTGAAAACATAACAAAAAATTTCTTTTGTCATTGTCACACTTGTCTCTGTGATGTTTAGCAAATATATTGATGTATATGAAAGTACTTCACATAATGTGAATATTGTTACACTTGCATTATCCGCCCAGAAGGGCAGTTGAATTTGTATATGAGATATGCCGTATTCGATGCATTTGGCTACTTTATTTCTATATTGTTATATTTATATAATAATTTATGTTTGAGCAGCAACATATATCAGAGGAACACAGTAATTCTGTACCTCACATTAGTAATTTTCATGTATATGTCTCAGATATGTCGCTGGTTTCAATATTATATGTTTATGTGATTGATTATGTTTGATCAAACCCAGATACTAGAGGGACTGCTTATAAGTCAGATGGTAGGATCTAGCATTTATTACTTCGTTAACCAATACAGCATTGTATTTGTCATTTACTCTGTCCAGCAGAATGCTATTTGTTTGCCCTTTGTTGATCAATCAATAGGGAGTGTTGGGGTTAATTTTCAGGGACTTAGAAGGTGAAGCTGTGGCAAGTCCATTCTGCAGGGAATGCTGAACACTCTTCTCCCTCCGGCGCCACAGTGAAGTACTGGAACAGTGGGGTTCCTGGGTAGGGGGGTTTCCTGTCTTTGTGGTCTGTCATCTTTTCTTCTTCAACTCCAACACTCCAAGTCTTCTATTTCATTTCTTACTTCTCATTAGAGTACCAAGTTATCCTTCCCTCTGTCCACATGTGTATGTCTCTATTGCTGAGACCCTTCTTAGTTACCGGGTCAGCTTTATTAAGCGACTGAAACCTATTTTATAGGAGGATCCGGGGAACAAGCTAGCATTTTTGCGTTATTAGATGTAACCATACTCTGTCATACTATATTATTTATTTATGTCTGATTTTGTTGTATGTTGTCACTGAATTGATAAACATTTTATTTATGTATTTATTTTGCTACACACCAGCACTCAAGGTTGTGAACACTTATTAATATTTGTACTTACCGATGTATAAAACCTATTCATATTATTGTCATGATGTACCTGTCACTTATGAACCAATTACCAATGTATAATGCTCAACCATATAACTGTCATGATGTATGTGTCACTTCCGTGTCAATTTGCCAATGTACAATGCTCAACCATTATTGTCATGGTGTATCTGACACTTATGAACCAATTACCAATGTATAATGTTCAACCATATAATTGTCATGATATACCAATTATTTATGATTCTTTCATCGTGTATTCACACCTAGGTGGTGAACACTTACCAATGTATGATACCTAACCATGTTTTGTCATGATGTACCAATCATTTATGATTTATTTATTTTGTACTCACAACCAAGTGGTGAACACGTACCTGTATATAAGGCCCAACCACATAGTTGTTGGTGCTGTTTCAATTACTTATAAAACACAGCCAATATGATGTATTAGTCACTTACATTGTCACTCAGAGTTATATGTAACTGCACTCTTACGTATCATGTTTGAATGATTGTAAGGGTGGGAAAGTGGCGTTCGAAGTGTCTTGACTAATGAGGCATAGTAAGACTGGTGATTGGTCAGACATTTCATCCCAAACAGCAGTCTGCTTACTGCAATCTTCAAGATTCTCTACAAAGCAGTCTGCGTACTGAAGACTTCAAGATTATCTATAAAGCAGTCTGCGTACTGCATATCTCAAGGTTCACTATGGAGCAGTCTGCATACTGCAAACATCAAGACTATTTACATTTATGTAAAGTACAGGGATTAGTGCCTTTACACTTAGGAATTTTGTACTAGTTTGAAACTCTAAGTTGTATGTTAGCTCATACATTTAAGTAATAACTTGTTCTTCTCTTGTACTGTTGAGTAATAATGATTGCATAATGCTTCATAATTAATTTACATTTTTAATAAAACATAGGATTTATCTCATACCATACGTAAACTGCTTGTTCCTCCAGTTTATTGTAAAATGAGGACTGTTACGTACATTTGTCAGAAAAGGTTTTGTTCAACTTTCAGTTGCATAAATCCTTTCGGGGGTTGTTGAAACATAACAGACCAATCAAAACTAATACAAAAATGCATAAATTTTAACCATAAACAGTAGCTTCTGACATGAAGTGTATGGAAATATGTACTTCTGAAACAGTTACGAAGAAAATAATTACGGAATCTTAATTACACTAATGTGTAGAAGTCTGTTATTGGTAAGAAACATTTTATATGATCTTCTGTAATTAGTAAATATAACAAGTGTATTGTTAACATTTAACACCTAAGCTTTTATACACTATACGATTAGTATATAAACTAGAATTTATTCATGTGTTTAATATATAAAAATCTAGGTAATCATTGAAATGTGTAATTTGTTTTAGGATGAGAGTTTTAATTGTTAATTAATAAAACAATAATTTTAAACAGTACCGAGGATTGTTAAGAAAATGTAAATAGTAGCTGTCATGTCGGCAAAGCGAGTCAGTCTGGTTTTAGTTTTTGAGCAGTGAGCATGTAGCTGCTCCTTTTGTATTGTAAGTATTGTCTGCCTATGTAATAATACTTTAATTTTGTTTTGGAAGTATAATAAGTGTATTTAAAAAACATAATACGATTTTTAATTTTAACTTTTCCAAAGTTAAAATTCTTTACAGTTACTGAGAACTTAGGACTTCAGCTGCGACAGATCTGCAGAAAGGATGAGTCCAGAAAAACTCCAATATATAAATGCTTAACCCAAGAGTAGTTACATTTTATAGTTATGTTATAGTAAGGTGTGCTCATTTGTGTGTGTGTTTTTACTGCTGTGGCCAAAGGCTTTATGTGCATGTTTTTTAATTGTGCCTGTCTACAACTTGACTTGTCTTCTTAACAGTAATTAGCAATCTGACTTCCTACATTGTTGATATTCCTGCCTGGAGTTTCCATTGTTTTATTTTTGCAGAATGGCTTCCTTTCATCCTACAACCCTGTGATGTTTTCCTTTGTTACTCTTCTCTGTAGCATTACTCTTCACAATGTCTGTTCTTTCTCTTCTTTCCTGTACCTATTTGCTCTCTTCCAAACCACATCTATTTCTGAGCCACACTGTATCAACAATCGTCCACACACAACACAGACTTCATGACAGCATGGATTGCTGTCTGATGCTCCAAACTCTTTCCTCCAACAGTTATAATTATATTTATTCCTACTGATCCCACTTCATCCCTCATCCTGATGTACTTTAATTTTTCCACACCTGCCCATGCCACACAAACTTTTGATCTTCAACCTAACCCAGCCCCCTTCAATCTCTCTTTGCTTATCGCAACACACACACACACACACACACACACACACACACACACACACACACACACACACACACCCTCTTTATAGTTCCTTTTCACTTACGTTTCTGCAAGTTTTTAAACGCATTTTTGTGTATTTTTACATATCTGTGCATATTTTTGCGTATCTATGCATGTTTCTGCATGTCTTTACGAATTTGTTTATGCATCTTTGCGTCTCTTTTCGCTTATCCAGCACCAGTCACAACCCTCAACACCTATTTTGCCCATTTCTGCGTCATTTACATTTCCTTTACACCATTCCTGCCACAATGGACCCTTGCTCCATCTTTTTTCTATTCTCTTCTTGTCTAAACTGTTTATCATTCATGTTTTACTTCCATACATGGCTACACTCCATACAAATACTTTCAGAAAGGACTTCCTGCCACTTAAATCTATATTCAATGTCAACAAATTTCTCTTCTTCAGAAACGCTTTCTTGACACTGCCATTCTTTATTTTATATCCTATCTAGTTCGACCATCATCAGTTATTTTGCTCCCTAAATAGCATAACTCCTTTACTACTTTAAGTATCTCATTTCCTAATCTAATTCCATAAGTATCACCTGATTTAATTCGACTGCATTCCACCACCCATGTTTTGCTTTTGTTGATGTTCATCTTATGTCCTCCTTTCAAGATACTGTCCATTCTATTCAACTGCTCTTCCAAGTCCTTTTCTGTCTCTGACAGAATTACAATGTCATTGGCAAACCTCAAACTTTTTGTTTCTTCTCCCTGGATTTTAATGTCACTCCAATTTTTTTCTTTTCTTCCCTTTACTGCTTGCTCAATATACAGATTGAGTAACATCAGGGATAGGCTACAAGTCTGTCTCACTTCCTTCCCAACCACTGCTTCCCTTTCATACCCTTCGACTCTTGAAACTGTCCTCTGGTTTCTGTACAAATTGTAAACAGCCTTTTGGTCCCCATATTTTATCCTTGCCACCTTCAGAATCTGAAAGAGAATATTCCAGTCAACATTGTCAAAAGCTTTCTCTAAGTCTACAAATGCTATAGACGTAGATTTGCCTTTTCTTAACCTATATTCTAAGATAAGTCGTAGGGTCAGTATTGCCTTGCGTGTTCCTATATTTCTACGGAACACAGAGTGATCTTCCCTGAGGTAAGCTTTTACCATTTTTTCCATTTTTCTGTATAGAATTCATGTTAGTACTTTGCAATTGTGACTTATTAAACTGATAGTTCGGTAATTTTCACAGCTGTCAACACCTGTTTTCTTTGGGATTTGAATTATTATATTCTTCTTCGAGTCTGAGGGTAATTCGCCTGTCTCATACATCTTGCTCGCCAAATGGAAGAGTTTTGTCCTGGCTGGTTCTTCCAAGGCTATCAACAGCTCTAATGGGATGTTGTCTACTCCTGGGGCCTTGTTTTGACTTAGGTTTTTCAGTGCTCTATCAAATTCTTCACACATTATCAAATCTCACATCTCATCTCCATCTATGTCCTCTTCCATTTCCAGAACATTGCCCTGAAGTACATCACACTTTTATAGACCCTCTATACTCTTTCCACCTTTCTGCTTTCCCATCTTTGCTTAGGACTGGTTTTCTCTCTGATCTCTTGATATTCGTACAGGTGGTTCTCTTTTCTCCAAAAGTCTCTTTAATTCTCCTGTAAGTGACATCTCTCTTACCCCTAATGAAACGAGGGTCGTCCACAAAGTAAGTTCCATTTGTATTTCTATCCGCGGCAGCGCTACGATGGGTCAGACCGTTGAATGAAGGATGTAATCAAGTGCACAATGAAGAACAAAGTGGACGCCCATCTGTGGTTACTGATGAAGTGGTTCACACAATTGAAGAGAAGATTAAGCACAACCGTAGGTTTACACTTAGTGCCATTTCTATGGAAGTCCCACAAATCTCACAATCACTAATTCATGAAATTGTTACTGAAAAACTGAAATTTCTAAAACTTTGCTCACTTTGGGTACCCAAAATTCTTACTGAACAACACAAAAAAACAACGAATGGGCAGTGCACTTCAGTTTTTGACACACTACAATGAAGAAGGCGGTGGTTTTCTTTCTCGGATAATCACAGGGGAGGAAAATTGGGTATTGTATGACACCCCTGAAACAAAACAGCAATCAGTGGAGTTGAGGCACACTTCCTCTCCAATGAAAAGTCAAGAGCACTGTTTTTTGGGGCAGAAAAGACATTTTGCTGGTTGATTTCTTACCACGAGGACAAACAATCAATGCACATGGTTACTGCGAGACAATTAAGAAATTGTGCCATGCAATACAGAACAAGCGCTGAGGATTACTGTCAAAAGGTGTTTTTTTCCATGATAATGCCCAACCTCACACAGCGAATGTGACCCAACAACTCTTACGGGAATTTCACTGGGGCAGGTTTGATCATCCTCTGTAGAGCCTGGACCTCGCTCCTAGCGACTTTATTCTCTTCTTACACCTAAAATCTGTCCTTCGTGGTCAACACTTCAACAATGATGATGAGCTGGAAGAACATGTTACCACATGGTTGATTACACAGGCAACAAACTTCAATGAGGAAAGCATAAAATAAACTTGTGCCACACTATGACATGTGCCTACAATATTTCAGAAGCTATATACAAAAGTTGTTTAACAGTTATAGAATTTTGTACAATAAATATTTTCTCTGTATCCATACACGTTTGTTTTATATAACCAAACGGAACTTACTTTGTGGAAATACCTCGTATATGCTTCTACATCCTCACATTTGTCCTCTAGACATTCCTGCTTAGCCATTTTGCACTTCCTGTCCATCTCATTTTTGAGACATGTGTATTCCTTTTGCCTGCTTCATTTACTGTATTTTGACATTTTATCCTTTGATCAATTAAATTTGATATCTCTTGTGTTACCCAAGGATTTCTACAAGCCCTCGTCTGGCCTTCACTATTTCATCTCTCAGAGATACCCATTCTTCTTCTACTGTATTCCTTTCCCCTTTTCTTGTCAATTGTTCTCTAACACTCCATACAAAACTCTCTACAACTGCTGAAACATGGTTCCTAAATCTCGGTCTTACCATTATATAATCAATCTGCAACCTTCTGGTGTCTCCAGATCTCTTCCACGTATGTCTTCTTTCACGATTCTTAAACCAGGTGTTAGCTGCGAAAGTTATGCTCTGCGCAAAATTCTACCAGGCTGTTTCCTCTTTCATTCCTTACCCTCAGTCGATATTCACCTGCTACTCTTCCTTTTCCTACTATTGGATTCCAATCCTCCATGACTATTAAATTTTCATCTCCCTTAACTATTTGAATAATTTCTTTTATCTCATCATACATTTCTTCAATCTCTTCATCATCTGCGGAGCTAGTTGGCATATAAACTTTTAGTACTGTGGTAGGCGCAGGGTTAACGCTTATCTTGGCTACAATAATGCGTTCACTATGCTTATCATAGTAGCTTTCCCACATTCCTATTCTTTTATTCATTATTAAATCTGCTCCTGTATTAGCCTTGTTTGATTTTGTATTTATAACCTTCTATTCACCAGACCAGAAGTCCTGTTCCTCCTGCCACCGAAATTCACTAATTTCCATTATATACAACTTTTACCTATCCATTTCCCTTTTTAAATTTTCTAACCTACCTGCACGATTAAGGGATCTCACATTTCACACTCCAATCTGTAGAATGCCAGTTTTGTTTCTCCTGATAACGACATACTCCTGAGTAATCCCCGCCTGGAAATCTGAATGGGGGCTATTTGACCTCCAGAATATTTTACCCAAGAGGATGCCATCATCATTTAACCATACAGTAAAGCTGCATGCCCTTGGGAAACATTATGGCTGTGGTTTTCCCTTGCTTTCTGTCACTGTGATCTTTTACTTAGAAAACTGCTCATGCACCAAAAGTGCATAGACAAGAATGTACCTTGCTGGAACAATAATCTGGAACTGTGAAGTACACAAGTAAGAAGACTGTTAAACCTTGCAAGAAGGAAAGGACAATGGACAAAATATCATTAGCCCCACACCAAATATAATCTTGTGCTTAAGCAAGCAAATCTACCATCCTGGAAGGTATTCTTTGAGCAAGTGGAAGATACAGCTACTTGCACCGGACTTCACAAGATCACCAGAATATCAAATAATCCAGGAGGTACTCTACGGAAGGGCGATGGTGAGGAGACAAAGACAGTGAACAAGAGACTGGATGTGCTCCTCAAGAATCACTTCCCTCAGTGCACTCTGGCAGACAGCTTAGATTATGATTCAGTCCCTGAGAGGCACTTGGTTTACAGATAAAGGAAGAACTGAGAATCTATCAGAAAATGTATTGATATAAAAGATTTCCAGTGGATGGGTGGAACATTTTAACCTTGCAAGTCATCAGGCCCAGATGGAATCTTTCAGCCCTACTGCAAAAAGTAGGAGAGAGTTTAATTAGACTCCTATGTAGCCTGTTTAGGGTTAGCCTAGCATCAGGAATCATTCCTAACCTACATCTATACTGCTTGGAGAACAGTGAGGATTGTTTTCATTCCAAAGCCAGAGTGAACTTATTATCAAGGCCAAGGAGATGAGCCCAATCAGTCTCTCCTCCTTTCTTTTAAAGACATTAGAAAAACTCGTTAATGCGCGCATTAACGAAAGGAGGCTAAGGTTTCTCCACACATAAACTGACAACCATATCAACCAGGCAACTCATGCAAACAACACTTCATCAACTTCTTGGGAAGTTGGAGAAAGTGCTACACTTTTACAAAATTGCTCTCTGCATCTTCTGCATAAAGAGGTGGCTTTTAGCAATACAACTTTCGAATCTATGTGGTCAGAGCTGCAGAAGAGCATGGCATTGAGAGCACCATATACAGATAAAGACTATGTTGAACAGCAGAAAGGAAGAGCCCATAATGATGAATGAAAAAATGGTGATGAACACCACCTGAGGATGTCCACAACGAGGGGTTTTCTCCCCACTACTGTGGAACCTAGTTGTGAATGAACTCACTGAAGAGCTAAATAACAGAGAAAACTTTTGCTTTTTGGTACAGGCAATAGTGAGCAAGAAGTGTTGCTGTTTTTATCTCCCTGTTCAAATCAGATCAAAGTATCTAACAGCCTACTGAGATACCTGCTGATAATGATGACAGAGGAAGTCAGTGGAAGCTTGAGATTGACAAACCTGACACGGCCAAGAACTTCCTGAAGCATTTATTCAACAATGTCACCACAAAAAACTGGGTTCGCAGATTGTGAGGATGTTACTATACTTTGGATCATTCAAAAAAGTTATTCTGAAAAGCATTCAAGTCATGGGCAAGAAGAATGTCTGAAATACTTAGCCACGTAATAACACCACGAAGAAACAAGGTGTAATTATTATGGCATGATTGGTCTGAAATGTGTTCTACATTATTCATCTCAAAGTCCATTAATGTACCGAACTTGAGAAATATGACAGACCCTTCTCACTAGTAACTTAAGTTCACTGCTGCATAAGTATTTGTGGACTCCTGTGCCTACGAATGTACAGCATATAATAAAATATGAGGTAAGTAAATCTGTTTTGCTTCACTTCTGGAACAGTTAGCTATCCACTGAAAACAGAACATACAAGTTTTTTCCATTATGTGTTTCTCTGAAAGACTGTGAGATCATAGTTGCAGTTTCAATTATCTGGTTGGAAGTGGAGTGTGTTTTAAATGAAAGATTTCTTTGTCAAGAGCACTGTTTTATTTAGACAGATAGTGAATAAAATATATGTTTTCAATGCTTCCATATTCTACAGTCAGATCAATCAGACTTGCCATGTTAAAACTCGTGAAGGACAGTCTTTTATACACATCAGTACAATCTGAAACATAAATAATGGTTCTCTAGTGATACCTGCCAGCCATAAATGTTCCTTAATCTTCCTGGGAATTTGGGCAACAGTCAAAGCAGAGAAAATTTTCAGCAACCGTCCAGATTTCCAGAGTAAAACTGGAAGTCTCTACCAGAATACATTTATTGTTTCTTTCTTTCTTTATGTGTGTGAGAGTGTATTTTAATAACTGTGATTCAAAGTATCTTGTTTATATATATATATAAACAAGAAATAATGATTATTTGGAATGAGCACTTCTCTCTTCATCTGTTAACCCAAATGACACTTAGGGAAAAAAGTTCATAATGTAGTTAGCACATATGGCACACAAATTCATTATTTTTTAATCATAGACATCAATTGGAACATTCGAACAGTATGATTTCAGTTTTCTTTAAAGTTGTATATACGCAGAATGTACTATGATACTTATTTATATATATAAGTGTGTGTGTGTGTGTGTGTGTGTGTGTGTGTGTGTGTGTGTGCGCGCGCGCGCGCACGTACATATACATATAATGGTACACGAGGAACAACAACATTTAATGACAATATGTACACCAACTAAGGA
Organism: Schistocerca nitens; assembly: GCF_023898315.1. Taxonomy (NCBI): domain Eukaryota; kingdom Metazoa; phylum Arthropoda; class Insecta; order Orthoptera; family Acrididae; genus Schistocerca; species Schistocerca nitens. The sequence continues at coordinate 372,048,799 of NC_064614.1, read as the reverse complement.
AAACAATTTTTAAGGAACTTGTTTCTATGCTTAAAGGAAATATAATACAAGAAAATGACAGAACAACAAAATATCACTGTTTTGTGCCACCAAATTTTAGGGAATGTATATGCAGCTCATAAGTATACGTGGCACAGTGAAATCTATGATACATAAGGAACACATACATATTATAAATTGACATAACTCTCCCAATACTATTTTGCTCACTGAACAGTCATACTTCTCACAATCCACATCATGGAATGTAGTTTAATATTATCATGAATAGAGAAATCATAACAAAAAGCTTCTATTGGCTCTGTCTCCTTTTTTCCTCTCAGTATAAACAATGAAAGTTCTACAGCTCTTATGAATTTATATTTTACCAGACTCCAGCAGAATTAAAGCTCAATTCAAACAACTTATTATTTTCCATTTTAAATATTTCTGTATATTTAAATTATAAATATAAAAGCTTTTAAAGATTTTTGTATATATAAATTATAAATATAAAGGTAACAAAAACAGATTTATGATTACATGACATATGGCAAATATAAAATTAGACAATGACTTCTGAAGAAAGTATTTCTTAATCTAATTTCAAATGTACACGATACATCGATATTTTTGATCAAAAGTGGCGAGATTGATCAATGTGATGTGACACTTCAGCGGGGAAAGAAATATCTGCATATCCATGTGTTCCTGGAAAAAAAAAAGACTGTACTTTCAAACATTCTGTGCATCTGATCTTATAAAATAATATTTAACTAGTATATATTGTTTCTACAGGGGAGAATTGTGAGTTAAACAATATAGGAAGAAAATAAATTTTACATTTGACAATATTACGAAAAGCGTAAACTGCTACTCACCGTACAGTGGAGTTGTTGAGTCGCAGACAGACATGACAAAAAGACTGCTAAATATGTAAGCTTTTGGCCAAAAGGTCTTCTTCTGAAGTAGACAACCCCCCCCCCCCCACACACACACACAGACAGACAGACACAAGACCACTGTCTCTGGTCTTGGCAGCCAGAAACAGTGGTCAGTGAATGTGAATTGTCTATTTCAGAAGAAGGCCTTTTGGCTGAAAGCTTACTCATTTAACAGAGTTTTTGTCTCTCTCTCTCTCTCTCTCTCTCTCTCTCTCTCTCTCTCTCTCTCTCTCTCTCTCTCTCTCTCTCTTTTTTTTTTTTTTTTTTTTTTTTTTTTTTTTTTTTTTTTTTTTTTGCCTGTCCGCGACTATACATCTTCACAATAAGATGAGCAGCAATTTACTCTTTTCATAAAATTGCCACTATTCCATTCTGGATTTTTCATTGTTTAAAATTTTGCGTTTGTTAATATAATAATGGAAAAAACTTTGATAGAACATAAATGACAGGTCATATTGCTCCTAATGATATTATTTACCCAATTCTGTGATTTTTTGTGAAATTCACTTTATTTTCTTTTCTTTTTTTTTTTTTTTAATCCCTCATTCTTGATAACTGGTTTGCAAGAGTCTGTAGTTTTGCTTCCATTAATGATCCTCGTGGTTCTCTTCTGCATTATTAAAGTGCAAAGGGCAGCAGGAGAATTTCCCAGAATATTACATCATATTTTAGGTGAGCCTGTATATATGCATGCCATGCACTTATTACCATTTTCTGACTAGTGCATGCTTGCAGCACAGTCACTGCACAGTAGCCAGTAAATATTATAATGTTTACCTGGTCAATACATTCATTCCATTTCAGGTTATCTTGCAACCACAAAGACAGGAATTTGAATTCTGTGTTTGTTTCTATTGGTCGGTTATTTGCTGTTATAAGTGATTGAGAGGGGTTTGTGTTTTGTGTGGTGTAGAACTTCAATGAAACAGTCTTCTGCGTGTTGATGAGCAATTTGTTGAACATAGCCCAGTTGCCCACCTGGCTTGCCGCGCAGTCTAATGCGCTGCTTCCTGAGTGGGAAGACATTCCAGTCCCCGGCACGAATCCACCCAGTGGATTAGTGTCCAGGTCCGGGTGTGCCTGCCAGCCTGTGATAGGTTTTTAAGGTGATTTTCCAACTGCCTCGGCATATGTGGGCTGGTTCGTCTTATTCCACCTCAGTTACACTATGTCAGTGACTGCTGAGCAAACACTGTCTCCACATACGCGTACAACACAATTACTCAATTACTCTACCACAACAAACATTTGGGTTTACACTTGTCGGGTACGAGACGTTCCTGGAGGGGGGAGGGTGTGGGGCGGGGGGAGGGGGGGGAGGGTGAACCACATAATAACCTTGGGTTCAGTGTGGGGTGGCGTTTGGGTGGGTGGACTGCTGTGGCCTGTTGTGGGATTGTGGACCACTGAGGGCTATGGGGGGTCAAAGCCTCTCCATTGTTTCTAGGTCTCTAGTTTAATACACGATACACACGATAGCCCAGTTGCTGAGTTGTTCTACACCTACATCTACAAGAGACTGTATACTACATGGCAAAGGATATGTCCCAATGTACCTGTTATTGGAGCTTTTTTCCCATTCCATTCACATGTGGATAGCAGGTAGAATGAGTGTTTAAATGCATCTGTCTGTGCTGTAATTAATCTGATCATGTCCTCACGATCCCTATGGGTGTGATACATACATATGTTGGAACATAAATAGTGACAACACTGCTGTGGAGACACTATGCAATGGAATCTATTATTGTCGCTGATAGCACAAGTGGTTGACATACCTACCTTACCTCCGAGCAAATGGACCTGCCTGTCCCACGTCACCGGTGTGTGCGCAATCGAGGAAAACACTGTCACTTGTGAGCAAGCAGTCTAACATAACGGTGTCACTATGTTTTCGAAACAGGAACAACAGAGTTGGATCAAGATTGAATGTGCCAGAAGTCGTACAGCACGGCAATGTCATCAAGGTCTTCATGAGGCAAGCGGTGAATCGGCACCGTTGGGTAAAAGCCTTCAACACAGGTCGGCAAACTGTGGCAGACATGCATTGGGCAGGTCATCCTAGCGTCTCTGAAGAAGACGTGCATGCTGTTGCCGCGTTAGTGGACAGTGATCGACGCCATACGATTCGTGAGCTTGCCCACGAAACCAGATTAGTGCATACGACTGTGCTTCGCATCCTGAAGGAATGCCTGGGCATGTGAAAAATTGCATCACAAAGGGTTCCACATGACTTGACAGAAATGGATGCGTTACGATGCTGCTCAGGCGCACTTGGAGTGCTATGAGCATGAAGGAGAGGCTTTCTTATGCCATATTGTAACACTGGATGAGACATGGGCCACATTGTACAAGCCAAAACTGAAACGCCAATCCAACGAATGGCATCATCATGGGTCGCCTCGAAAACTGAAAGTGCGTCAGGGCACCAGTATGGTGAAAGTTATGGTGATTCTTGTGTATGACTGTGATGGTGTTATCCTAATGCATTATGATCCTCCACAGCAGACTGTCAGTGCACAGTATTACTGTTCATTTTTCGAGCATCACCTATGACCAGCTTTGCAAAAGAAGTGGCGACATTTTCTGTGCAACCCACCCATCATTTTGCATGACAATGTGCGGGTGCATACAGCGCAAGCTGTGGCTGCTCTGTTCAGTCGATGGGACTGGGAAGTAATGTACCACCCACCATACTCCCAGGAATAAAGTCCTTGTGACTTTGATTTGATTCCAAAGATGAAGGAACCACTTCATGGCATTCGCTTCAGAACGTTCCGGAAATTCGACAGACAGTAGACTGCTCCATTTGCACCAACAGAACAGGCTCTGCTAAAGGTATACTATGCCTTTCACATTGCTGGCAATGGGTTCTACACAACGCTGGTGACTACTTTGAAGGACAGTAACAGGTGCAAACATGTAACTCTTTTGTACTGGTTGTGAATAAATAGTTGCCACTATTTAAGTTCCAACCCTCCTTGTAGGTTGTGGTATATTTCTAGTCATAATTTCAAGGTGGCTCTTCAAACTTCCTCCATTTCCTTAGTATTCTATCAATATACCAAAGTGCGCCACCTGCTTTACCCATGACTATGTGATCACTCAGTTTCATATCCCTACCCAGGTATTTCTATCAATTAACTGATTCCAACTGTGACTCAGTGATATTATAGTCATAGGATACCACATATTTAGTTTTGTCAAGTGGACAATTTTACATTTGTGAGCACTGGGACCAAGTTGCCAATCTTTGCATCACATTGTAATCTTATCAATATCTCACTGAATATTTGTACAGCGTCTTTCAGACAGTACAGTGTAGATGACTGCATCATCTGCAAAAAAAGGCTGAGGCTACTGTTAATATTGCCCACAATGTCATTAATATACAACATGAACAGCAACGAAGCCAGAGCATACTTCCCTTGGGCAGTTCCCATGGTACTCCGACATCTGGTAATGATTCTCCAGCCGAAACAACATGCTTTGCCTTACCCAACAAGAAATCCTCAATACTGTCACAATTTTCACTTCATACTTCATGCAACTGAACTTTTCATAGTAAGTAAAGATGTGGCAATAAGTCACATGCTTTTGGAAATTGAGGAATACTGCATCTACCCAACAGGCCTCGATCCATGGCTTTCAGTATATTATGTGAGACTTTTGGATTCACATGATCATTGTTTGCATGGTCCATGCTGGTTGGCACAGGGGGAATCATATTGTTCAAGGTATCTCATTATGTTTGAACTTGGAATATGTGCTAAGATTCTACAACAAATGAATGACAAGGATACTGGATGGTCATTTTGTGCATGGCTTATGGTACACACCTTGTAAACCGATGTGATATCTGCTTTCTTCAAGTACTGGGCATGGTTTTTGTTTGAATGACGTATGACAGATTGTAGTTAGAAGAAGAAATAACTCAGCTGTAAGTTCAATATAGAATCTGATAGGTGTTCCATCAGATCCTGGAGCTTTGTTCACTTTTAACGGTTTCAGTTATTTCTCAATACCATTGACACTATACTTCACTCATCTTTTCAGTGGCACAAGAATAGGGACAATACTCCTGAATGTTCTTTTGAAAAGGGACATTTGAAATAGGATTTAATAATTTCTGCCTTTGCTTTGGTACCCTCAATTTCAGTTTGTCTTGTACATGAGTGTAGTAGACACTAACTTTGTTACCATTAATAGCCCTTACATATGACCAGAATTTTGTTTTACATTGTGAGAGATTGTGGCATAGGAATGTGTTTTTACCCCATCTGATATGTTTTCATCCCTGAGTAATTATTGTTTTTTTTTCTCTCTCTTTCTCTTTTTTCTGCTATATTTTCAGTACTGTTATATGAGTAGAATGTGGTGTATATAAAGATGTTCCAAAAAATATGAAACTTTCCCCCCTTTAAATTTATTGTTCATATATTCCTTTTGGGTAGGCTGATTCCAGTAATAATGTTAGTCTGGTTGCACAGCACGCTAACTGAAAGTCATAGTTAACTGAAATTAGCATTATAGTTCAAAATGTGTAAAACTTTGTGAGCTAATTGGCATATTTCCATGTAATGACACATGCCACCGTACCATTCTAAAATTAAGTATTCCAATTGTCAAGTAACATACTTAATTTTGCCTGAAACTATCATCCAAAATAATTAGATTTGTAGTTACAAGCTAGTATCATTTTGCATTGCACATTTTGTCATAACTACTGTTAGATTCCGAACTCTGGCTATATACTTTCATTACTTTAAATTTTCTGGATGATATGACAGACAGCATTTAGTAATTAACTTGTTGTTGTTGTTGTTGTTGTGGTCTTCAGTCCTGAGAGTGGTTTGATGCAGCTCTCCATGCTACTCTATCCTATGCAAGCTGCTTCATCTCCCAGTACCTACTGCAACCTACATCCTTCTGAATCTGCTTAGTGTATGCATCTCTTGGTCTCCCCCTACGATTTTTACCCTCCACGCTGCCCTCCAATACTAAATTGGTGATCCCTTGATGCCTCAGAACATGTCCTACCAACCGATCCCTTCTTCTGGTCAAGTTGTGCCACAAACTCCTCTTCTCCCCAATCCTATTCAGTACCTCCTCATTAGTTATGTGATCTACCCATCTAATCTTCAGCACTCTTCTGTAGCACCACATTTCGAAAGCTTCTATTCTCTTCTTGTCCAAACTATTTATCGTCCATGTTTCACTTCCATACATGGCTACACTCCATACAAATACTTTCAGAAAAGACTTCCTGACACTTAAATCTATACTCGATGTTAACAAATTTCTCTTCTTCAGAAACGCTTTCCTTGCCATTGCCAGTCTACATTTTATATCCTCTCTACTTCGACCATCATCAGTTATTTTGCCCCCCCAAGAGCAAAACTTCTTTACTACTTTAAGTATCTCATTTCCTAATCTAATACCCTCGACATCACCCGACTTAATTCGACTACATTCCATTATACTCGTTTTGCTTTTGTTGATGTTCATCTTATATCCTCCCTTCAAGACACCATCCATTCCGTTGAACTGCTCTTCCAAGTCCTTTGCTGTCTCTGACAGAATTACAATGTCATCGGCGAACCTCAAAGTTTTTATTTCTTCTCCATGGATTTTAATACCTAATCCGAATTTTTCTTTTGTTTCCTTTACTGCTTGCTCAATATACAGATTGAATAACATCGGGGAGAGGCTACAACCCTGTCTTACTCCCTTCCCAACCGCTGCTTCCCTTTCATGTCCCTCGACTCTTATAACTGCCATCTGGTTTCTGTACAAATTGTAAATAGCCTTTCACTCCCTGTATTTTACCCCTGCCACCTTTAGAATTTGAAAGAGAGTATTCCAGTCAAAGTAATTAACTTACTAATTGATAATTTCATGTAATTTATTATGATTTTCAATATGGCATTTATACATGTAAACAAGGGTATCCATATTGTGGAACAATAACAGTGTCCATGTTCTTTTCTAAATTTCTAACCAGTAACATTACCTTTAAGTCAAAACACAACTAGCTTTTGTAGCCCATTTGAAATAGTAAAATCTAATCACTGCCAATTTTCAAAGCATCATGTAGTTTACAAAACACCTGTTTATTTGGTCCCAAAATTGGCAGTCTGCAGTCAGAATGTAGACTTTCTTCTGTCGAGGCTGTGTCAAAATACATAAAAGTATTCATATCTTGTGTCAAATAGTGTAAGAAATATTATAGAAACGGTGTTTGAATGCTGATCTGGAAACTACAGACTGTACCACACTGAATTATTGTACTTGGAGTGACAAACTTCACCACAGAGATTGCTAATTATTCTGCGGGCTAGCCTGATGAGGGCACTAATTACAGGCACTAATTACTTTTTATATCTAACAAACTGGTCACTGTCTTAATGGAAACAACTAAATGTGAATAGCTATACAAATTAAGGAAACTAATTGCTGAACTGTTGAGCCATGTACATTACTGAATTGGAAGCTTTCAATAATCAATAAGATTATTGCAGTTCTATTTTATCTACAGACTGGAGATTGCCTACATCAGGTTAAGGACCTTCAAGATTTTTCTATAGTATTCTGCTACAGTAATTGTTGAAGGCCTGATGTGCTGCTCTCTAGACAGCCAAACATGTTTCATTCAGTATCTCTATAGCTATAGCACTATGCTTTGTTTTACACCTCTTATGCAAAAATCTCTACTTCTTTAGAAGTTTCTTTACAGTGAGTGTGTACCATGGAGAGTCCCTCCCACCGTGGAATCTCTTGCTGGGCACACATCTAACCAATGCATGGTCAAATATAATTTTAAACTTGAGCCATAGTTCTCTACATGTTCCTGTTTTGTGCTGAGAGTTTCAAGTTCCTCACTGAAACATGACATTGCTGCTTCTGTAACTAGCTTAACATAATGTTTTCTACTTTTTTTCAGTTTGACTTTGTACTTTGGTAATTATTGTTGCTACTAGTGCCTCATGGTCACTGAGGCCAGATTTGAAGTGAAGATCCTCAAAGAGGTCTGGTCTATTTGTTACCATTACATTTAATAATTTCCATCATGGGTGGGTTTCCGAACTATCCGTTCTACGTAGTTTTCAGAGAAGGCATTTAGCAAAGTTTCACAGCTTGTTTTGTCATGCTCATCACTAACAAAACTTTAATTATCCCAGATGATTGTTGGACAATTAAAGTCACCTCCAATACCTACAGTACAACTAGGAAACTTATGTACAAGCAAACTGAGGGTTTCTCTGAAGATTTCATTTACATCAGGAGGCAAGTCTGGCAGTTAGTAGAAGGATCCAATTACAATTTTAATTTTATGCTTATCACTGATACTAAGTTTTTCCTGAACAATCTCGCATGCCGCTCCAATTCCTACCTCGACGGATTCGAGTTTCCTGTCTGCTATAGCCAACAGACCACCTACCATTTCCCTAAAGCCCATCCCTTCATTATATGCTTACATTTTCTCCAAAATACCTCACTGCTGTCAACTTCAGATTTTAAACATCTTCCTATACCTATTATTATGTGAACTTCACTGCTTTTTAGTTGCGCTTCAAACTCTGGCACTTTGTTATGAATGCTTCGGCACTTAACCACTTCGATTTTAATACTCTCACCTGTGGGGGGGGTATTTCTTTGGATCTTAAATTCATATTATGGGTCTCCCACAGCTATCCTTATCTGGAATAGATGGAGTTGCCTAATCCAAAAAAGCCTTGTGTGCACTCTACAACAGCCAGTTACTGGGTAACAGCCTCTGATGTGTAGTGTACGTCTGATCCATTTAGAGGGTTCTCCACTGTATGGCACAAGTCCCAGCTTGTCACAGAACCTTTGCAGTCTCTGGTCCAAGACTTCCACCTGACTCAGAACCAAGGGGTCACAATCTGTTTTGTGGACATGCTACAGATTGTGAGCTTCGTTGAAACTCCATGAGCAAGCCTGGTATTCTTCTCTGCCAGTCGTTGGAATGATACAAGTACAACTTCGAAACCTAGAAGACAAGCATTGCTTGTTCCAATATGCATCGAAATCTTCAGTTGGTTGCGCCCTTTTCCCTCATAGGCTGCTGGCCTGTTCGTCATGTTGAATGAGGTCCCTAGGTTCACTAGACGACGACAGCTTCACACCATCCCATCGGCATGATGAAGAATGTATTGGGATTCATCAGACCATGCAAACATGTTTCCACACTACAACCATTTGAAAATATGTTGGCAACACAACCACTTTCACAAGTAACTGATTAGGCGTGACCCAGTACATCACGTTTTATTGTTCCACATATTAATAGCTAAAGAACTTGCTCACATACTCATTGATGGGTTCTCTTCAATGTGATCCAGTATGTCCTTTTCAAGTTCCAGTGTGCAGCATCTCCTTGGAGCACCATGGTCACACCTGCTGACGGTAAAGGTACCCTTTCTCGAAGCCATTGCATAATTGTGGTGAAAAGGCTATGTGATGGAGTTGGATGTTGAGGAGAACAACCTTGACAAAGATGACGAGCAGCTCTTCCATTACCATGAGCTTCATGATTCAGAAGGATTGTGTCGGTTTTTCAGCAAATGTGTACTGAACCATGTTACTCTAACAATCACAGACACTGGATGTGGCTTGAACCAGGTCAGAAATGTAAGGGTAGATGTCAAATCATGCCAGATGATCCCACCACATAACCACCCACCCACGACTACCCTCTGCATGTATACCTGGCATACATGTTTTCAAAATGGCTGTAGCACGGAAACAGTACCTTTCCGGACATGTGTCCCTATTAAAAATATTATGTTCTCACTCCCCTCTACAAGTCCTAGAAGTTTGTAATTGGAATTTCCGAACAATCTGTATTTTGTGATCCATTGTGTCAAAAACCTTTGACAGATCAAAAAATATGCCTGCAGTTAGTTGTTTTATATCTAACAGATCTAGTACCATATTAATGCAGTCACATGAAGTTGTTTCTGTAGCGCTGATGTTTCTGCACACATGTTGTGATATATGCAGTATAACCCCCCCTCTTTTTTTTTTTTTAAATTAAGCCCATCAGTATTTTGTACATTTTTTTTCTTTAGAGAAGCAGTATGAAATAGTGATAGACCTACAGTCATTCAAGTCTTTATTATCACCTTTTTTGAAAACAGGAATTACTTTTGAGATTTTTCAGTGACTCTGGGAAGGTACCTGCCTGACTGTACAGGCAAAGAGACTGAGTTTGCTGTTTAGCAAAAGTGTGTGCACAATTTTTGATGACAGTTGCTGAAAACAGTTTTTGATGCTGCTGAGCAAGAGTCATACAATAATTTTTAAATGAACACACTGCCATTTGTTTATTTGATTATTTAATTACAAGCCAGGGTTCAGCCTTTTATGTCATTTTTGAATCACTTTTACTTTGTTGTTAGATTTGTCAATGTACTCATCATTGTGCACCATTTTTGACTGTTTTAGCACACTTCTTAGGATATACGTGTAGCTTTTACAGCACCTAAGTAGTTGGGCAAGTCATTAATATGTTTACATAACTTACGGTGAAGTGACTAAAGTCATGAGATACATGATACATAAATGACAGCTCCATCAATGCACTGCCCTTTTGCCCTTTTATACCTTGTGTACGGGATACTACCACCATCTGCATTTGTGCCTATCGCTATCCCATGACTTTTTTCACTTCAGTGTATTTTTGTAGGATGTTTTTATAGGTCGTGTAATCCAATTGTTGTGCCCCTCATTGTTTTCTGTGAAAATGCTTCTTTGAAATGCTGGGCTATTGTAACGAAATATTTTAAATTTATTGTTGACATCATTTACTGCATATATGGCTGTCCACTTTCCCTTACTTAGGAGGCTGGTTCCTTCATCTAAATTATCCTGACTGTAATATCTTTGGAAAGTTTTAGGTGGGACGGCATCTGAGGTACCTTTGTTTAAAAAGACATTTCATATGAGAGCTTGGTGATCACTGAATCCTGCACTGTATTTTTGCAGTGTTGCGCTAAGTTTATTTCCGTTTACAAAAATCTCACCTGAGGCTATCTCGGATGTAGGTGTTATTGTGATATGCTTATTTACCACACCACACAGATTGTAAGATTTTGAATGAGCAGTGTTTCCCTGTTTTTATTTTGGGTAAGGAAGTCAATATTAAATTCTCCTCACATAATTACATTATGTTTCCACTGGCTAATTTTGCTTTAAAACAAGTCCAATTTCTGCAGTAAATCATTAAGATGTCATTATTTAAATAATGAAAACTGCACCCGTTACTTATTTTTTGAGGCTTAGTACAACATGTTCCAAGAATTTATTTTCATTTTCAAGCACATTTGTTTACATGAATGTGTTTGGTGACATTTGCACATGTCATTTTGTGCCTCTCTTGATCTTTTTGAGTTTAGACTGCAATTGGAAGATAGGCCAAAATGAATCTTTGAGTTGTTTAAATGCTAATGTTAGAAATGGTATTTTTGTTTTTCTACTTACAGGTATGGCACCTCTTCCATTATACGGAATATCACACACACACACACACACAAATCATCATGCTCCTTGTTTACAAAACATGCTACAAGGATATTATGACATTATAGCTAGAGGTGTTACACTGTTTTTGGATTACATTATATATATTAGGTTGTCAATTACAAAATGTATTTTTACCACTATTGATTACTGAATTACCAGTTACATATTTTTTTTCCCAAAATGAAAAGATGTACATGTTTATCAAAATGACTACAGTTACCATACTGAATTACCAGTTACATATTTTTTTTCCCAAAATGAAAAGATGTACATGTTTATCAAAATGACTACAGTTACCATATACAGGAGAAATATCTGAAAAAATAACATACTCACTATCTAGTTTGTCATTAAGAATTTTTTCTCCTTCCTTTTTGTGGTGTACAAAAATTTCAAGCTCTTCCATTAAATACACTGTATGAGATTTGTGGAAGTAATAGAGTATCGTAAGATCTTCTATGTTTTCAAATGGGTGTCCAGTGGTCTTTAAGTGTGTTGCTATTCCTGATTTTGTAAATTGGTTGTGTGTGTAACAGTTGATGTGTTCCATGAATCTAATTTGAAAATTCATGTCAGTTTGTCCTATGTAGTAGCTTGAGCAAGATTTACATCTTATTTTGTACATTCGTGAATCTGAGAATGTAATTTCTTTCTTTCTTTCTTTCTTTCTTTTTTTAATTGGTTACGGTGTCGACTAATTTCTGTTGTAGATTGTTGTTTGTCGAGAAAGCTACTTTCACTTTATGTGACCTAAGTGGATTTTTTATTTGTTTATTTAATTGAGGTATGTTAGCTTCATACAACATCCTAGCCATACATTTGATTGTACTATTGGTTCCTTCTAAAGATCAAGGAATTTCTTTCTTTTTTGTTATTTGTCTCAGCATTCTATCACTGAGCAAGGGAAGTCACTGCTTGATTTCTCTATGTCATCTTTATTTATAGGGATTTTATTTGTTCTGTGTATCATTGTTTTGTATGCAACTTTCTTGTGTACATCTGGGTGACGTGATGTTGCATGTGTCCTGTTGCTGGAAGTTGTCTTTTTTTTCTGTATACCTGGAAATTGTGCCCGCAGTTTTTGTTTTATATGCACAAATAGAAAATTAATACTATTTTTTGTGGTATCCAGCTGTGAAATTTTCCCTCTTGTCTACATTATCAGGGTGTATGTGTGGACAAGGAAAAAAAAATCCTGGATTTTTCCCAGATTTCCCGGTTAAAAATACACTTTCTCCCGGATGAAAACACACTTTTTGCGTGTTATTAAGTGACTATATTTTCCCTCGGAACTGTAAAACTTATCAATCCTTTGAATGGTTATGTTTTTATAAACGGGTGTAGAATTTCCCGGCACTTCAGAAAACGAAACTCAGGGAAGAAAACTCCTTTTGGAAAGATTTTTGATGTGCAGCAACATGTACGCTGCATATTTTCGTATTACGAAAGTGTAAATTCGAATTCCACCAAACACTGCATGTTACTTTCCGAACCATTGTAATCAAGATAGTGATGCGTTTTTGTAAGCCAGTCATAGGTCATGTCACGTGATCCCGCCATCCGATGACGGCGGACGGCCCATAGGACATGTGATGTAGTCAGCTAATAGCAACATCAATTATGTAGCGCGGATACACAAACAGGAAAAGTTAATGTTCTAAGTTAATATACATAGTGTTGCTACAAGAAAAGCAAAGCTTTCACATATAATGTTGAGATATCTTAAAATGTAACACGCGCAAAAAATATCACACAAATGTGCCAGTAAAATTTTTAGGCAAGTCTAGTGACTTGTCCTCAAAGTTTTCCACAAATAAATTAGCTACCGCAGAGGAGAGAGAGCTTCCTGTAGCACTACATAAAAAAAATGGTTCAAATGGCTCTGAGCACTATGGGACTCAACTGCTGAGGTCGTAAGTCCCCTAGAACTTAGAACTACTTAAACCTAACTAACCTAAGGACAACACACACATCCATGCCCGAGGCAGGATTCGAACCTGCGACCGTAGCGGTCGCGCGGTTCCAGACTGTAGCGCCAGAACCGCTCGGCCACCAGCGGCCGGCAGCACTACATCAATTTGCTCATAATAACGACATGAATGTCTGATCTTCTGGGCTCGAAATATTTCTAAATGGCTCGTCATCAAATACTCTGTGATTTAAGAAATCCTTCGTACATTCTCGCACATAATTCAACTTGCATAAAAGGAAATTTACTTTGAAAGTAACGATTTTCAAACCACCATTTGCAATATTTTCCCGCGACCTATTATAAATAGGCTCGTTTCAGTAGTCGTCAGAGAGCACCAGATAACAGGTGCCACCACGCTTTGACAGCTGCTATGATGCAGGAAGCCCGTATGTTTGTACGTGTAAAACATCAGAAGATCTTACATTATCTCATAAAAGAAAAAAGACATCAGAGGATACTCCAAGAGCATACTTAAATACGGCATAATGCCATACGTGCTAGAAGATGAAACTTGCACTTGAAATGCAGCGAGCAGTTAAAATTAGCCAATAGCGTGGAACTAAACACTTCGTTTCAAACACATTGACTGACTCAGCATAAAAGATTAATAAAAACCAAATTTATTTAGCAAACCAACAAAAATAACTTCATTGTTCTACAAGGCAATTAATGCATGGCTGTCAGAAAAGTGGAAATAAAATAAAACCTGAAACTAATAAAGTATATTAGCCTTCTGTAATTATGTGAATGTATTTTAATTCACTTGATAGCACCGGCCGGAGTGGCCGAGCGGTTCTAGGCGCTATAGTCTGGAACCGCGCTACCGCTACGGTCGCTGGTTCGAATCCTGCCTCGGGCATGGATGTGTGTGACGTCCTTAGGTTAGTTAGGTTTAAGTAGTTCTAAGTTCTAGGGGACTGATGACCTCAGAAGTTAAGTCCCATAGTGCTCAGAGCCATTTGAACCATTTGAACCACTTGATAGCTCCCGGCCACAGAAATCTATTTTGTTTTCAGTTGATGTGAGAGCAGTAAACGAAGAGGTCACGTGGAGACTACACACTTCCCCACTATAACTCTGACTGCTCTGCGCATCAGCCTCGGATCTATGATGTTTCCAAGCTGGGGTAATACTAAGATAGTGGCGCACCCCTCCCCTCCCTCGGAGGTTTGAGGTACGGCGTAACAAATTTAAAAAAATCGAATTTTCAAAATTATTTTCATTCTGTAGTGCACATCTTTCTGAAGGCTCTGATACATAAAACATATATGATCGAGGAAACGTAAGACATGTTATTTGGTCTTAAGTGTGCCAGAGTGCAGTGCCACCCCGCTTCGCACAGCATTCTTCTATCGCTCGTCACTGTATTTCGCTCCGTGGAATTGAAATGTGTATATTTTGTACTGGATGCCATCAAACTATATTCAGGACAGTGGAAATTAAAATGTCCTGTGGCGCCTCTCCTGCCCCTCTTAAAAAAAAATTGGATGGTATTATTTGCAATTGGGAGAACAAGAACTCTTCAGAAAATTTGCACTCTTTATTGCCTGTTGGTTAATAACTCCCTGTTTTGGGTGACATAAAATTAAATATAGGATGCACAAAACAAGTAAAGACAAGAGACAAGCAATTTCTTCAATCCTTATCTCCTTGCATTATTTTGTCTCTAATCTTGCTACAGCTTTACATGGCATGCTTTCTTTTCTGCGAAAGGATCTATTACTTCATCAAAGTTCGTTAAACGTTTTGCGACATGAAAAATCGAAATATCGCTGTCTAATACTGCGTAAGCTGTTAATACGAATAGTACCCAAGACTGGTGTGGTTTCTCGATCTGATTACATCTATTTTGTCACTGTCTGCTAGATAAAACAAAATAGGCCTTTCTAACACTGCATTGTAACACACACCAAATAAATGAGACTGTTTTGCCCCAAATGGTAATTTTTAAAACACAACAGAATATAATACATGAAGACCAACATAAAATGCCTCTTAGGCCTACTACAAGCAAAAAGCTTTATGTTAGAAAATAGTTTCACATTTCATTCATACGCTCAAGTTTCTCGAGCATGAGATCGAAAATTAGTAGTTCGAGATTTTTATATAAATTTGTAATCGTCATATTCTTCCCTAATTTGTGTGATGTCCCCTTTTCTTCTCTTTCCTCGTTCTAATAAACAATCTTGTCATGACTAATTCTGGAACTAGTCCTGCCTTTGTCAAAACTTATTCGCTGGTTAACTTCACTAACCCTGCCAAAATCACCAGTTTAGCTATCCCTGATTATTCTCCGGTTAGGCATTGTTATTTTCGTACAAACCATTTTCCGCGCTACTTCCAGAATAGAATTTACGCGGCTGCTAGACAGGGACTGTACAACTGGCCCTTACTAGTGTAGCGATCTGGCCAAAAATTTGACAAAATTTCATTTTCCTGGATACACCGAGAAGATAATATGTAATCTTTATTACCTGTTAGTCTTTTATTTCCGTCTGGTAGTCTGAAACTATGGATTTCCCTAGTAATTATAACAACACTGATCATTCGCAAATCCAATCAACCACATAATCAGACAGTGATTGGCGCTCACTCATTCGGCTTTACTCCGCTCAGCTTGTATAGCCCGGTCCCCTTTTGCCTGCATCACGTACACTATGCACATATTCAAAAATAAACTTATGTTTTTTTTCTGCTGATGTCATCGGTCCCTAGGCTTACACACTACTTAATCTAACTTAAACTAACTTACGCTAAGGACAACACATACACCCGTGCCCGAGGGAGGATTCGAACCTCCGATGGGGGCAACCACGCGAACCGTGACAAGTCGCCCAAGACTGCGCAGCTTATGATTCATTCAGAAATTAACTTACAGAGTGTGTTCAAAAACCAACAGGGATGCGCATCAAAATCACATGAGTAATCGATAGACCAAAGTGTGCTGGATGCTAGGCGCTTTGTGAAACAAGGTTTTTTCTCCTCCAGAATATGAATTTGGTTCCCCCTCAACATGCAAACTAACCTTAAATCCACAGAAAGAACCGCAGTTCACCATCTAAATCCTTATAATCCTACCTGTGGATAAAGTCTCCACAACTGTTGTTTTGAACTGCAAGGATTAACTGACAGAAGGACTCCGCCAGCTGTCTGATGCATTCACCTACAAACCTTACCACAGTGACTCCATTACAGAAATCCAGCAGGATCTCCAGTCACTCCTCAAATCCTTAAGTCCATCCCAGAACCTCTCTCCAGAGTCCATCTCTCTGCTCACCCCTACCACTCTCCACACTCCTACCTTCTACATGCTAAAGTCCAAAAACCCAACCACCCAGGATGCTCCATTGTGACTGGTTACTTTTCCCCACAGAGAGAATGTCTGCTCTCGTAGACCAACACCTTCAACCTATTACCCAGAACTTGCCCTCCTATATAAAAGAGACTAACCATTTCCTCCACTGACTCTCCACAATTCCTGTCCCTTTAACACACAGTGCCCTGCTCGTCACTATTGATGCCACGTCCCTTTACAATAACATCCAGAATGCCCATGGCCTTACCATTATTGAATATTACATTTCCCAATGCCCGACGGATTCTAAACCAATAACCTCCTTCCTAGTCACCATGGCAACTATATTCTCACCCACAATTACTTCTCCTTTGAAAGCATTACCTACAAACAAACACAGCGTATGGCTATGGGGACCTGCATGGCTCCATCCTATGCCAACTTATTCATGGGCCATCTAGAGGAATCCTTTATAAACACCCAGAATCCTAAATGCCTCACCTGGTTCAGATTGACTGATGACATCTTTACAATCTGGATCAAGGGCGAGGACACCCTATCCACATTCCTCCAGAACCTCAACAGCTTCTCCCCCATTTGCTTCACCTAGTCCTACTCAACTCAACAAGCTATCTTCCTAGCTGTTGAACTCCACCTCGAAGATGGCTACATCAGTATCTCTGTTCATATCAAACCTATTAACTACCAGCAATACGTCCACTTTGACAGCTGCCACCTGCTCCATACCAAGACGTCTCTTCCACATGGTCTAGCCACCTGTGGTCATCACATCTGCAGTGACGAGCGGTCCCTCTTGAAATATATCGAGGGTCTCACTGAAGCCTTCACAGACCGTAATTATCCTTCCCATCTCGTACAAAAACAAATCTCCCATGGATTATCTTTCCACACTCCCACCACCTCCCAAAGTCTCACCATCCAGACACAAAGCAGCATTCCCCTCATAACTCGGTATCACCCAGGACTGGAGCAACTGAATTACATTCTATGCCAGGGTTTCGACTACCTCTCGTCGTGCTCTGAAATGAGAAATTTCCTGCCCACTATCCTCCCACCCACACAGTGGTATTCAGCTATCCACCGAACCTATACAATATACTCATCCATCCCTATACAATCCCTACTTCAAACCCCTTACCTCAATGGCTCATACACCTGTAACAGACCAAGATGCAAGTCCTGTCCCATAAATCCTCCCACCATCACCTATTCCAATCCGGTCACAAACATCACCTATCCCATCAAAGGCAGGGCTACCTGTGAAACCAGTCATGTGATCTACACGCTAAGCTCCAACCATTGTGCTGCATTCTAGGTGGGCATGACAACTAACACCCTGTCTGTCCACATGAATGGCCACCGAGGAACTGTGGCCAGAAAACAAGTGAACCACCTTGTTGCTGAGCACGCTGCCAAACACATCCTTGATTTCAATGACTGTTTCACAGCCTGTGTCGTATGAGTCCTTCCCACCAACATCAGCTTTTTTGAATTGCACAGAGGGGAACTTTCCCTGTTTTATATCCTATGTTGCCATAACCCTCCTGGCCTTGACCTTCATTAGTGATTGTCCTCACCCCCCTTTTCCCTGTTCCCATTCTAGCACTAGGCAGCCCTCTTTCCACCTTCTCTCCTTTTTGGCTATGCCCCCCCCCCCCCCCAAGCCTGTCCCCTGCCCTCCACCTAACCTCTCATCTGCACATAGCTGCCCTATGCTCTCTCCACCTTGTCCCTGCATGCTCCCCACCAGCACTTCACTGTCACCCACACCTACCCTACTATCGCTCCCCTTCCTCTCCCCACCCCAGCCTCCTCCTTACCCCCACCCAGTCTCCTCCACTCCCATCATGCACTGGTGTTGCTGGTCGCAATGTGGCCTCAGTTGCCTGAGACTGTAGTCATGTGTGCGCGCGCATACACGTGTGCGCGCGCGTACACGTGTATTTTGACTTAGGCCTTACTGGCTGAAAGCTTTGTTCGTGACAGTTTTTTTGTTGTGTCTATCTGCGACTTGGCATCTCTGCTATATGGTGAGTAGCAAGTTTCCTTTTCATTTTATTGTTACATTCATCCTGGATTTTCCACTGTTTGATGTATCCTTTGCAGTATACCATGTTTTTTTTTTTTTTAAGCAGGGTTACTGGCTGCTGAATATTTTCAATTCTAGGTGGTTTATGAAAATGTCTGTTATTGTGCCAGATATGGATGAGAACATGACTAGCAATGTTACTACCGAATGCAAAGTAATTGTAGTTGAGAAAATGTTACTGAAGTACTGAATATCTTGTTTAGACACTGATCAACAGCACGTATGAATTTCACAAAATGCATAACACTGTGCTGTCTGTGATAATGATATTTATTCTGCTACCGGTTATGCATTTTGTAATATTATTAAAGCACAAAAACTGTTCACAAGCTGAAATCACTGAATGTCTAGAATTACTAGAAATAATCCCCAACTACAAAAACTACACATTCAATGTTAACAATTATCAACAACCCTGCTTAAAAAAATAGTATACTACAAAAGGTATGTAGATGATACCTTAATTTTACTCAAAGGTGACACCAATAACATCATAAATTTGTTACATAATGTACACAAGGGGAAAAATTTCACAGCTGAATACAAAAAGCAATAGCATTAATTTTCTAGATTTGTGCATAGAAAACAAAAACAACAGGCACAATTTCAAGGTATACAGAAAAAAGACAACCTCCAGAAACATGATCCCTGTCACATCACATCACCCAGATGTACACAAGTAAGTTGCATACAAATCGATGATACACAGAGCAAATAAAACCCCAGTATATAAAGAGGACACTGAGAAATAATTGACCATCATTAAGCAAATTGAAGTAACCAGTGACTTCCCAGCTCAGTGATAGACAGAATGCTGAGACAAATAACACAAAAGGAAAATTCCTGGCTCTTTCTAAGGAACTGATAGAACAATCAAATGTATGGCTAGTATGCTGTACATAGGTAACAGTTCTCAAAAAATAGTAAATCTACTTAGGTCACAAAGTAAAAATAGCTTTCTCCACAAATAAAGTACACAGAAATTAGTTCACACCTTAAACAATAAAAAAGATAAATTAAACTCAGAAATATACAAAATAACATGTAAAAATTGCTCAAGCTACTACATAGAAAACTGGAGGGAGCTGTCAAATTAAGATACACTGAACACATCAATTGTTACACACACAACCAATTTACAAAATCAACTATAGCAACACACACAAAAACCACTGGATACCCATTAAAAAACACAGAAGGAGATCTTAAGGTGCTCTACAACTTCCACAAATCTCATACAATGTATTTAATGGAGGAGCTTGAAATTTTTGTACACCACAAAAAGCAGCAAGGAGAAAAAATTCTTAATGACAAACTAGATACTGAATCAGTTTTTCTTCCAAGATATTTCTCTTGGATATGATAACAGTAGTTGTTTTCATAAACATGTATATCTTTTCATTTTGGGAAAAAAAAGTGCACGTGATGATTCGCATGTGGGTGATATACTGTATAATGGAGGAGGCACAATACCTGTAAGTAGAAAAACTATAATTCCTAACATTAGCATTTAAAAACACTCAAAAGATTCATTTTGTCTGATTTTCCAGTTGCAATCAAACCTCAAAAAAGATGCAGAAGAGGCACAAAATCACACATGCAGAAATCACCAACATATTAATGGAAACAAATGCACTTGAAAATGAGAACAAATTTTTGATACTGGTTGTGCTAAGCATAAAAAAGTAAGTAACTAGTGCAGTTATTTTTTAAATCATGACTGACACAGTTGCAGGCTTTCCTGAAAAATTGAATATGATAAATAAATAAAAAAAATTAAATCATTAATATTACTGAAAGGGGACAGGGGGAAGTAAACTATAAGTGTTATGAGATTTAGATTTGTAATTTTTAAGTTTTATTGCAGCACTTTCAAAGACTTTGTCTGCTGCTATTTCCTTTAGGGTTAATAGTGAGTCAGATTCAATACCTTTTTTTTTTTTTTTTTTTTTTTTTTTTTTATGAAGATGGCTACCCTACCACATTTATCACTGGTTCTCTAGTAGTTTCCCAGAACTAGAAAACTCACAGCGAATAACTTCACTACAGCATTGCAAACCCAGTGTTCTGCAAGGCACACTACTGAGAGATCACTGACCTCATTGGTTAGCAGAATTTTTAATTCTTCAGTTTTATTGGGTAAGGACTGGACATTGTGGCAGCAAATTTTCAGATTTCTGTTGAGTTTACTAGGAAGGCTTGAAGTTATGTTCAGTGTGTCACTGACTTTTGGATTAACTTCTACTCTATTCTCTATTCAATGGCTTCAGATCTGTTGTGCATCCTTGGCTGCAAGTGTTCCTTCAGAAAATTCACTTTCACACTGCACTGTTGGGATGTCACATTGTTTTGATGGAATGATACAATATTATTATGGTGAGATGCCACAACAGTGTTGTTCCTTTCTTTGTTGTCTGGAGAGACCAGGCAGGAAACTCACTTGGCTTCCAGGTGAGCAATTTCTGTACTCACAATTGCACTGCTTAGAAGAGCTGCCTTAGAGTTAGGTACCTATTAATTGTGAACTGTAAAACTTAATGAATTACAAAAATTAGGTGTTGCAGTGCAGTTGACTTTGCAATTTAAGATTAAAGGATTCACATTGTAGTTTATAACACTTTAATACACTGACTCACAACCCTTGGAAGGTAATGCACAGAAAATACGTCTTAGAATATATGTATAGTGGGAGTACTCGCTGAAGCTCATTTGGCAGCTGCACAAGGGGCACAGAAATGGTCGCCATTCAGTGCAGTGATCCTGTATTTGTATGTTCATATTGCATTTTTCCCCTTATACTTTCATAGAAAGGAGGTAACAGGTAGAGTTCTAAAACTGATCTAGATTCAAACTTCCGCAAACAAGCAACATTTTGAAATTGTTTTGGTACTTTATTATATATGAAATAAATTCAGAAAATAAGTAGTGTATCCATAACCAGCAGTGATTTTAGTTTCTTGAGGGTTGGCAACACTGAGTGGTAGAGAGTAATCTCCTGACCATAGCAAACATTGCAGGAACATGGTAGTACATAAACTCATGCTGTAGTGTACAGTTGCCTGAAATGCTGTGATCGCCGGCTTCCTACTCATTGAAGGAAAAATACCCACCAACATTTTTTTAACAAATCAAAATAGTTTACGGTGAAGGTGTTGACAAGTGTGTTTAAGTGGTGTAGGGAGTCTAGTGGAGATCGAACTAACGTCCATGACATAGAGAGGAGTGGAAGACCTTCCATTCTGACAGATGACTTGGTGCAAAAAAAATCAAGGAAACCGTTCGTGAAGACAGTCAATTGACAGTGGGTAAAATTTCTGTGGTGTTTTCATGAGCCTCCAGAACTCACAGAAATGATGGGATACCAGAAACTGTGCACAAGTTGGATCGCAAAACAGCTGACAGAAAAGCACGAGAAAAATCAGTCAACAGCACCAGCAAGTTTCTTGAGTGACTTGAATTGGTAGGTAAGGATTTTCTGAGCTCTACTATGCTTAGGGATGGAACATGAGTGGCTCATGACATGACAGACAAAAGGACAATTGTCACAGTGGCATCGCACCAATTCCCCATCTTCCAAAAAATGCAAGATCACAATTTTGGGCAAAAAGTCATGGCCTATGTGTTTTGGGATCAAAAACGAATAATTTTTGTTGAATTTCTGCCTTTGGGATACCATCAATGCACAGTGATATTGTAAGAACTTAAAATACCCAAAAGTAGCATTCAAAATAAAAAGAGGGGAATGCGGACATCCTCACATAGCCTTAGCCATCAAGGTGATTTTGGAGTCATTTGGTTGTTTTGAACCAGTCTCATTATCCCCCGACTTCAGACTGTCATCTTTCCACCTCCCCTGAAGGCACATAAAAGTGGAATTAAATTTTCATCTGATGAGCAGGTGCAGAAAGAGGTTCTAAATTGGGGGAAGGAACTAGCAAGAGAGTTCTTCAAGGAGGGCATAACGAAGCTTGTGCCGGAGCTCACTACATGCACTGAACGGGATGGCGATTATATGGAAAAATTGTCAACAAGTGTATCAACAATATCATGTAATTCTTTTTTTGCAAATACACTTTTTCTAAAAAAAATATAAAACCCTAGCACACTTACTTTCTGAACATGCCTTGAATTCTGTCGTGAGGCTATGAAAGAGTGGCACAAATAATTTATTTTTGTCGGTCAAGTTGTAATTTGGCTTTCCAAATGTTATATTTACTAACAAACCCCACAGGAGTCAGGTAGCAATGCAAGAACCATGTCAGACTACTATATCATATTGGCCCAATAGCATATGAGCAACTGCCAGTTACATTCATTGGACCATCAGATGCTAGAAAGGAAATTAACAAAACACTTACCTTAGTGTATTTTCTCTCTCTTTCCAAGGTTTTGCCTGGATTGTATCCAAGTACACTCCTGGAAATTGAAATAAGAACACCGTGAATTCATTGTCCCAGGAAGGGGAAACTTTATTGACACATTCCTGGGGTCAGATACATCACATGATCACACTGACAGAACCACAGGCACATAGACACAGGCAACAGAGCATGCACAATGTCGGCACTAGTACAGTGTATATCCACCTTTCGCAGCAATGCAGGCTGCTATTCTCCCATGGAGATGATCGTAGAGATGCTGGATGTAGTCCTGTGGAACGGCTTGCCATGCCATTTCCACCTGGCGCCTCAGTTGGACCAGCGTTCGTGCTGGACGTGCAGACCGCGTGAGACGACGCTTCATCCAGTCCCAAACATGCTCAATGGGGGACAGATCCGGAGATCTTGCTGGCCAGGGTAGTTGACTTACACCTTCTAGAGCACGTTGGGTGGCACGGGATACATGCGGACGTGCATTGTCCTGTTGGAACAGCAAGTTCCCTTGCCGGTCTAGGAACGGTAGAACGATGGGTTCGATGATGGTTTGGATGTACCGTGCACTATTCAGTGTCCCCTCGACGATCACCAGTGGTGTACGGCCAGTGTAGGAGATCGCTCCCCACACCATGATGCCGGGTGTTGGCCCTGTGTGCCTCGGTCGTATGCAGTCCTGATTGTGGCGCTCACCTGCACGGCGCCAAACACGCATACGACCATCATTGGCACCAAGGCAGAAGCGACTCACGTCGCTGAAGATGATACGTCTCCATTCGTCCCTCCATTCACGCCTGTCGCGACACCACTGGAGGCGGGCTGCACGATGTTGGGGCGTGAGCGGAAGACGGCCTAACGGTGTGCGGGACCGTAGCCCAGCTTCATGGAGACGGTTGCGAATGGTCCTCGCCGATACCCCAGGAGCAACAGTGTCCCTAATTTGCTGGGAAGTGGCGGTACGGTCCCCTACGGCACTGCGTAGGATCCTACGGTCTTGGCGTGCATCCGTGCGTCGCTGCGGTCCGGTCCCAGGTCGACGGGCACGTGCACCTTCCGCCGACCACTGGCGACAACATCGATGTACTGTGGAGACCTCACACCCCACGTGTTGAGCAATTCGGCGGTACGTCCACCCGGCCTCCCGCATGCCCACTATACGCCCTCGCTCAAAGTCCGTCAACTGCACATACGGTTCACGTCCACGCTGTCGCGGCATGCTACCAGTGTTAAAGACTGCGATGGAGCTCCGTATGCCATGGCAAACTGGCTGACACTGACGGCGGCGGTGCACAAATGCTGCGCAGCTAGCGCCATTCGACGGCCAACACCGCGGTTCCTGGTGTGTCCGCTGTGCCGTGCGTGTGATCATTGCTTGTACAGCCCTCTCGCAGTGTCTGGAGCAAGTATGGTGGGTCTGACACACCGGTGTCAATGTGTTCTTTTTTCCATTTCCAGGAGTGTATGTTACAAGGGATTCTAGTTATATGGTAACTAATATGAGCACAACAGAAGCATATGCTGGATTTGTACACTGGCTTTAGACTATTAAATACTTCACATGATTTTATTTTGTATGTAAATAAAAATGTGACATTTTGAGATACAAACTATCAAAGTCAACTGTCAAACTAATTGCAAAAAAAGTGAGCTTGAAGTTTGTATGAAGAAATATGCTCCCGAAAATTGTGGAACATTCAACTGGAAATACAAAATGAAAACTATCCTGAGAAAGCCTCCGTACTTAGTTTCAAGAACTGGCTTTAAATGGTGACTCTAACAATACACAACAATCCCCTAATGTAGCACTCCTGTAGGGATTGTGAAGACATAATTAGATTAATTTCAGCACACATGGAGGACTGTAAGCAATTATTCTTCCCCTGCTCCATATATGGGTGGAATGGGAAGAAACCTTAGTAACTGGTACAATGGGACTTACCCTTTGCCAAACACTCCACAGTGGTTTGCGAAGTACAGGTGTAGATGCAGATATTTTTCTTGACATAATTCCAATACAGAATTGAGTCTTATGGTGAATAAAATAGTGTAATAGTGCTAAATCAGTTTCGTGCAAGTTGGTTGGTTGGTTTGTGGGATTAAAGGGACCAGACTGCAACGGTCATCGGTCCCTTGTTCCAAAACTTAAAAACTACCACACAGAGTAAAAAAACGGATAATAGAGACAACAGACAACACAGGACAAGAAAAACTCAGACAAAGAACAGACATAACAAATTAAAATCACACGGAATGTGGCGGTGGTTGGCCGACCATAGAATAAAAAAGGAAAAGCCAACCACCGAGAACACATTAAAAACTCAGTTTAAAACCGTAGGCCAAAGGCCACAATCGACACAAAACAATAAAATAAAACATAAACACTCAAATTAAATGATAAAAACCCCCTGCCCGAATAAAACGTAAAACTAAGCCAGCCATAGCAGGGTCATCAGTTAAAAGGGCAGGAAGTGTATCAGGCAGTGCAAATGTCTGCCTGACCACAGCTAAAAGGGGGCAGGCCAACAAAATGTGGGCCACTGTCAAAGCCACCCCGCAGCGACACAGAGGAGGGTCCTCCCGACGCAGTAAGTAACTGTTTGTCAGCCAAGAGTGGCCAATGCGGAGCCGACAAAGGACAACTGAGTCCCTGCGGTTGGCTCGCATGGATGACCGCCACACAGTCGTCATCTCCTTAATGGCACGGAGTTTATTGGGCGTGATCCGATCGCGCCATTCAGAGTCCCAAAGCGCAAAAACTTTTCAGTGGAGGACTGCTCGCAAATCAGTCTCTGGGAGGCCAATGTCCATAGATGGTTTACTGATGGCCTCTTTCGCCAGGCGGTCAACATATTCATTGCCCGGGATACCGACATGACAAGGGGTCCACACAAAGATCACAGAGCGGCCGCAACGGGCAAGAGTATGCAGGGACTCCTGGATAGCCATCACCAGGCGAGAACGAGGGAAACACTGGTCGAGAGCTCGTAAACCGCTCAGGGAATCGCTACAGATCATGAAGGACTCACCTGAGCAGGAACGGATATACTCTAGGGCACGAAAGATGGCGACCAGCTCAGCAGTGTAAATGCTGCAGCCAGCCGGCAATGAACGTTGTTTGGAATGGTCCCCTAGAGTAAGTGCATAACCGGCACGACCAGCAACCATCCGGCCGTCAGTGTACGCAATGCCAGAGCCCTGATACATTGCAAGGTGGGAAAGAAAGCGGTGGCGGAAGGCCTCCGGAGGGACTGAGTCCTTCGGGCCCTGTGCCAATTCCAGCTGAAGGCGAGGGCGAGGCACACACCATGGGGGTGTACGCAGAGGTGCCCTGAAAGGAGGAGGAAGAAGTAAGGCCCCAAGCCCGGAGGCTGTCGGACGCGGACCGCGATCGTACTGCCAGCCCTGGGTCCACGTTCTGGAAGATGGACGTGCGACTCGGGGAATAGTAGCCGATAGTTAGGATGCCCGGGCAAGCTGAAAACATGGGCAGCATAAGCGGCCAGCAAACGTTGGCGCCGTAACCGCAGTGGAGGGACACCTGCCTCCACTAGTATGCTGTCCACAGGGCTGGTACAGAAAGCACCAGTGGCAAGGCGTATCCCGCTGTGGAGGATTGGGTCCAGCACCTGCAACGCAGATGGGGATGCTGAGCCATAAGCCAGGCTCCCATAATCCAGACGGGACTCGATTAACGCCTGGTAGAGCCGTAACAGAGTAGATCGGTTGGCGCCCCAGCGGGTGTGGCTCAAGCATCTCAGAGCATTTAGAGGCCGCCAACATGCCTGTTTAAGCTGCCGAATATAAGTCAGCCGGGCATCAAAAACTACACCCAAAAACCTGTGGGTCTCCACCACAGCAAGGAGTTCGTCGGCAAGATAAAGCCGTGGCTCAGGATGGACCGTTCGGCACCGGCAGAAATGCATAACGCGGGTCTTGGCAGCCGAAAACTGAAAACCATGCGCTACAGCCCAAGACTGCGCCTTGCGGATAGCGCCCTGTAGCTGACGTTCAACAGCTGCAATGCCAGTAGAGCTGTAATAAAGGCAGAAGTCGTCAGCATACAGGGAAGCGGAGACAGAATTTCCCACCGCTGCAGCGAGCCCACTTATTGCGATTAAAAACAGGCAGACACTGAACAGATCCCTGTGGTACACCA
Organism: Schistocerca nitens; assembly: GCF_023898315.1. Classification (NCBI taxonomy): domain Eukaryota; kingdom Metazoa; phylum Arthropoda; class Insecta; order Orthoptera; family Acrididae; genus Schistocerca; species Schistocerca nitens. The sequence continues at coordinate 372,021,422 of NC_064614.1, read as the reverse complement.
TTCTCCTGGACTCGGGAGGAACTATGAGAGGCTGCGACTTGCACGCGGAAGGTACGATACGACAGAAAATTTCGGATAAAGAGTGGCAGAGGGCCCCGAAGACTCCAATACCCAATTCAAGTGCCGGCTCCCCATCCGTTCGAGAAGCTTGCAAAGAATGTTGGTGAGGCTAATGGGGCGGTAGCTGTCCACCTACAAAGGGCTCTTGCCCGGTTTCAAAACGGGGATGACAATGCTTTCCTGCCATTGCGACAGAAATTCACCCTCGACCCAGAGACGGTTGTAAAGGTCGAATAGGGGTCGCGTGCAGTACACTGAAAGGTGTTTCAGCATCTGACAGTGAATGCGATCTGGCCCAGGAGCGGTATCAGGGCAAGCGGCAAGGGCGCTGTGAAATTCCCACTCACTGAATGGAGCATTGTAGGATTCAGAATGGTGGGTGCGAAAAGAAAGGCTCCTACGTTCCATCCACTCTTTAATGGAGCGGAAGGTCAGTGGGTAATTGGAAGAAGCAGAACTAAGAGCAAAATGCTCTGCCAAGCTGTTGGCAATTTCGTCGGAGTCTGTACAAACTGCTCCATTCAGTGAGAGCGCAGGGACGCTGACAGGTATCCGACAGCCATAGAGGCTCGGATCTTGGCCCAGACCTGCGATGGAGAGACATGGAGGCCAATGGTGGACACATACCGCTCCCAGCACTCCTGCTTGCTTTGGCGGATAAGGCGGCGGGGCTGCGCACGCAGCCGTTTGAAGATGATGAGGTGTTCAATGCAGAGATGTCGCTTGTGACGCTGTAGCGCCCGCCGGCGATCTTTAATCGCCTCAGCGATCTCAGGTGACCACCAAGGCACAGTCCGCCGCCAAGGGGACCCAGAAGAACTGGGAATGGCAGATTCTGCGGCAGTAACGATGCTGGTGGTGGCTGAGTGAACCACCGCATCAATGTCGTCACTATAGAGAGGCTCAATGGTGGCAATGGAGGAGAACAAGTCCCAGTCAACCTTATTCATAGCCCATCTGCTGGGGCACCCAGAAGAGTGGCACCGTGGCAGTGACAGAAAGATTGGAAAATGGTCACTACCACACAGGTCGTCATGCACACTCCATTGGACAGATGGTAAGAGGCTAGGGCTACAGATCGATAGGTCAATGGCGGAGTATGTGCCATGCGCCACAGTGAAGTGTGTGGAGGCACCATCATTTAAAATCGAGAGATCGAGCTGCGCCAATAAATGCTCAACGGTGGCTCCTCGACCTGTTGCCACTGACCCACCCCACAGAGGGTTATGGGCATTAAAGTCGCCCAGTAACAAGAAAGGTGGCGGCAATTGGGCTATCAGCGCAGCCAGGACATGCTGCGCGACATCACCATCCGGTGGAAGGTAAAGACTGCAGACAGTAACAGCCTGTGGCGTCCACACCCAAACAGCGACAGCCTCTAAAGCTGTATGTAGAGGGACAGACTCGTTGTGAAGAGAGTTAAGGACATATATGCAGACGCCACCAGACACCCTTTCGTAAGCTGCCCGGTTCTTATAATAACCCCGATAGCCACGGAGGGCGGGGGTTCGCATTGCTGGAAACCAAGTTTCCTGAAGTGCAATGCAGAAGAAAGGGTGAAAGCTGATAAATTGGCGGAGCTCTGCTAGATGGTGGAAGAAACCGCTGCAGTTCCACTGGAGGACGATATTGTCCATGTCTGAGAAAGGCGTGACGGGACTGGGAAGGCAGATTACGCAGCTGGGTCACCTGCTGCCTCCGAATGAGCACCTGTGCTAGTGCTTTCCATGGTGTCTGAGGGACCGGCGAGATCGAGGTCCTCAGCGGATGCCAGAATCTCCACCTCGTCCTCAGATGCAGTGCTTGTAGGAAGCGGTGGGATGGGTGCCACCGCAATGTCATTAGCCTTGGGGACTTTCTTCTTCTTCTGTTTCTCTCGCTGTGCCTTCGGTGGTTCAGGCTTGGAGGGCTTCACTGGGTCAGTCTCAGGGAAGGACGACGACCGTGAGGCCCTACAACCAGGGACTGGTGGTTGTTTCAGCCACTTGCGGGTGTCCGCTTTTCCACTGGTTGGAACTTGCGAAGGTAGGTCCCCAAGGGACCCCTTCCTGGCGAGAGTAGCCGAAGAAGTCTTACTCTTCTCCGGCTGGGAAGGGGGAACTGATGTCCCCGATGGTTGGCCAACGATAAGTGACGATGGGAGAACCGTTGTTGCAGCAGCGGCATAGGTCGACATCATTGCCACAGGATGGAGCCGCTCATACTTCCGTTTAGCCTCCGTGTAGGTCAGGCGGTCCAGGGTCTTATATTCCATTATCTTTTGTTCCTTCTGGAATATCCTACAGTCCGGCGAGCAGGGGGAATGGCGTTCTCCGCAGTTAACACAGATGGGAGGCGGAGCACATGGAGTATTGGGATGCGAAGGACGTCCACAATCTCGACATGTGATGCCGGAAGTACAGCGAGATGACATGTGCCCGAACTTCCAGCATTTAAAACACTGCATCGGAGGAGGGATATATGGCTTCACATCACAGCGGTAAACCATCACCTTGACCTTTTCGGGTAAAACATCACCTTCGAAGGCCAAGATGAAGGCACCGGTGGCTACCTGATTATCCCTCGGACCCCGATGGACGCGCCGGACGAAGTGAACACCTCGTCGTTCTAGATTGGCGCGTAGTTCATCGTTGGACTGCAGAAGAAGATCCCTGTGGAATATAATACCCTGGACCATGTTTAAACTCTTATGGGGAGTGATGGTGACAGAAACATCCCCCAACCTGTCGCAAGTGAGCAACCTCCGTGACTGGGCAGAGGATGCTGTTTTGATGAGAACTGACCCGAACTTGTCCTCTAAATGCTCCACAAAAAACTGGGGCTTGGTCGACATAAATGATTCCCCATCTACTTGCGTACACACGAGGTACCGGGGTGAATAATCTCCACTGCCTTCTTTGGACAAACGTTCCTCCCATGGAGTGGCCAGGGAGGGAAATGATCTCTGATCAAATTTCTTTCCATTGAGGTTAGACCTCGATCGCTTAGAGACTGCTGGTGGAGGCCCACCAGCGAGAGATGATGTACCACGCTTCATTGCGGGTCATCCGCCCTGATGCCACCCACTCCGACCAGGACCTCTCCCCACGGGCGCCACCCAGCTGCAGCAAAGACCACCTGGCAAGATGGCCTTTGCCGGGAGTCCTGATGCCCCAAAGGGATAGGCATCTACTCCTCGGCATACGTGGGGAGGTAGCAGCTCAGGCATCAGCAGTGCGATCCCTGTGTAGTCAGGGGGCTACCACCAAGAGGGTACATGACGACCCCACCACAACGGACTGGCTACCGTGCTGGATGTCGGGTGTCGAAATATCCATGTACATCACGAGGGCAAAGATGGAAGTGCACAATGGAGGGAAGGGATGCTATCCGGAACACACTGCAGCAGATGTGGCTGGAAGCTCGATGTAAGTCCAACTCCATGAAAATATCAGGTGTGCCAGATCTTAGGGCAAGATGGATTTAAGATGCACCACGTAAGGTGTCCTTCCCCAAATGGTACGCACTAACGGAAAAAATTGGAAATAGAGTGGTCAAACCCCTCAGGGGACCATCACGTTAAAGGCCGAAACAGTTGAGACTCCTTTTAGTCGCCTCTTACGACAGGCAGGAATACCGTGGGCCTATTCTTACCCCCGAACCCGCAGGGGGGTTCGTCCAAGTAGTTCAAAATAGTGAGAGCTTGAGATAGCAACAGTTCTGTGTAAATGGGTGTGGAAAACATTGACACATATATACTTATTGTTAAGATGTGGTTACCTCATAATAAATTGCAATCCAGAACATATGGCTAAAAGATCATTAAGCATATCTGAGGAAACCAAACAGGATAACAAGGCAAATTACGTTTTAACATGCTATTGATGATGTGCTCATTACAGTTGGAGCAGAAGCTTGGAATAGGGAAGGACGGGGTAGAAAGTCTGCCACTTTATTCTCAAAGGAAACATCCTGGCACTTGTGACAATTGATTTAGAGGAAACTAAGGAAAATCTAAATCTGAATGCTTGGATAGGAATTTCAACCATCATACTCCCAACTACAAGTCCAGTGTCTTTCCCTTGCACCACCAATAGAATATAAGCCATATGAGAAATAACTCAGTCACTTGAATGGAAATAGAAGCAAGAGAGAGAGATTGAAACTAAATTAATGAGAGTAAACAAGTATATAACCCTGTACCTTAATGAAAGTTCCATTCGCAACGTAATTCAGTCTGCATGAGGATGATGCACCTTGTTGCGATAAGCTGGCCAACGGCAGACAGGGCAATGATGGTTATCCCTTGACAGCCAAGTAAATATACAGGGCTGGTGGTAGCTATGTCCGCATGGCAATCCACAAAGTATTGCACCATCAGCATATGGTTCCAGACAGACAGCGCAGTCAAAAGCCAACAACATTCCTGGCGGAACTGATTCCCACCAGCAACCCATTGTGCCTAAAATGGTATTCTCCTCAGGAGAAGAAGCACTTGTACTTTCCTCACTTTCTGAGCTTTCTTCCCTGGTAATACATTTAAAAAGCATATGTTAGAAAGAAAATAAAAACCGTAGTGTGAAGTAAATCGGCATTATATCAATGACATATTTACCTTGCAGCAGATACACATTTGCATTCATTATTCTGATGAGGCAAGTTTGGCTCCCTAAAACGAGGTCCTGGTTCTTCACCATCCATCATACGTGCTACTGTTTCTGGAGAGTCAACACAGTGAGTGTCAGGAACCTTTAACTGCAACTGGTTATTGGATTTGCAGCACTTTGTATTTTCAGAGCTGCAGAGAAGGATGATACTTCCACTGATTTACTTTGTAAACATCATCATAAATAGCAAATTTGTACATATTATCAAAATTAAACAGTTGAATATAAAAATGTCAATATACGAACATACTAAAACAATTCTAGAAGGATAGTTACATATAAATTGTGTGTGGAAGATCACACAGAACTCAACGCAAATCCCATACCAATGTGAAAACAGATTAGTTTACTTAGATAAATATAAAGCAGAATTACTCACATGTTCCTGGGGTTCACATTTTTGAACTCGCACAACTGACAATGATGACTGAAAGGCATGCGATTAGAAATGCTCAACAAGTGACTCAACCAAGGGAAATTAAGGTACCACCAGAATTAACGGTCTTCCAGTTTCTCCCAGTGTATTTGATGACAAAATAATCCATGGGTGTGCTGCTGACTTTTTGCATCCAGAGGGCATAATATTTTGCTGTTGATCCTGTTGCCTTCCTCAGGTCCACATATAATAATGGCGACAGGACAGACCACTGATATATTGCGCCCTCTGGACACCACTAGCAAGCAGTACATCAATAAAATTATTTCTAATTTTACAGTACCTCTTGTGTGGTTATAGAATAAGTACCTTGTCCCACACCAAAAGCCCCTTCTCATTCTTGCAATCAACTATGACACAACTTCCAATCAGTGCCTTATCACTTCTTTCAAACAGCCCCAAAAACTGACCAGTTAGTAATCGTAGATAGACCTAATAAGAATCTCCCTCCTTCCCCAAAGCTAGCTTGCTATTTCATTTCTGACACTCTTGCAGAAAGATCTTGACTTACCACTTAAGTACCTTAACAACAAACCCGAGCAGTTTGGCTTCCACCTAGAATACAGCACAATCCATCGATCGCTGCATATGGTTGAGCTGTTATGAAAGGCAATGGATAAGAAGCACATAACAGAAGCTTTCTTTTTTGATAGCAAGAATAACTCTGACTAACTTTGCCATGACTGTGTAATTTACACACGTTTCAAATAAGAAATTTGAGATCAGATGACCCACATTACTGACTCATCCCTACTGGGCAGACAGTTTTCTTAAGTCACAGTGGGAATGTTAGTAAATGAGCAATAAGAAAATTTTGATCTGGAAAAGATATGGTGATAATGTGCTCCTAGCTGATCTGAGAAGCCAACTCATTTAGTAATTTGATGTGAAACATATTCACTTAAGAACATGTGCATTAAAACAGTTCTCTACATGGACAGGCTTTAAATTTTTCAAATGGCAAATGGAGTTCTCAAATACATCAGCTACTGTAATTGTATGAAATAGACGTAGCACGTGTCTTCAACATATACTGAAGCAATCTGTAATTGGAAACTTTTTAGTGATTTGTAATGAACACTGCACTTGCAACAAAGCAATGGCATATTGATCTGGTAGCTCTAAAACCAAATCTGATGGCAAAGCTCTCCAAGGCCAGTGGGCATTCCACAGATGGCATGACCAAGCAACAGACACTGTAAGAACTCAATACACTATTTTGTTTATACTTATGTAACAACTCCATTTAAAAAAATCTTGAAATGTTAAAAAGTTCTTTAATATTTCACTTTTATTACTAGGTAAAAATCAGTTTTCCGCGGGGATACCAGGACTTCCTGACAAATTATTAATCTGGAAATGAAATTAATTTTCCATTGTAATTAACACACAGAGTGTGATTGAATATGGCCTGACTGGATCAATATTATAATTTAAGGTGACACTGACTGCAAACACAATAAAAAACACTTAATTTCCAATGTAAAACAGTTCACAGTTTAGTGATGAGACAGTGACAATTCAATAATGCGTGTGGAAATTCTGTCTAATATCAGGTAACTACGAAATTAAATAAATTTCAGTTTTATTATGAAAGGTGATTGAACAGTTTTCTGTTCCAAAGAAATCATCCGCATCCTGTCTCTCCCTCACATTCACCTTCTGACCAGTTCAAGGTGACTGATTCAGAAGACGACTCCAAAGATAATTCCATTTCTCTTCTACAGTTGTGCATTCCAATGTTCGTCAGTTTTTATATGATTAAAAAAAATTTAACATCCATTCGTTTAGCAATATCCCCAAAAAAAGTACAATTTTTGCAAGGTACAAAACAATTATTAAATTGAATGAAAAGATAAAACTGTGTAGTTTGGTTGTCGTGCAGTGCAGTGCAGTGCAGTGGGAGCATGGTTCTCAACAGTAACCAAACTTGTATCTCTTCAAAATCTACTAACTAGTTATGAAATTAAATTCAAAATTTATTATTATAATGGTACCAATTTTAAAACTTCAGTAAAATTAAACACTCAGTACAGTGAAACCTCTATATAACGTTTTTCCAGGGACCACAAATTCTGAACAATGTATAGAGGAAAACACTATAAAGAGGAAGGCTTCCAAATAATAATTACAGGGCATTACTGAAGATCGGGATACCACTAATCAGCTTTGACAAATGGTGCCATAGATGACATTTTAAATTTTCACAACACTATAATATGATATTCATTGCAAATGATCAATGTATCAAATGATTTAGTGTTTTGTAATTAAAACATAGGGCCCGGTAGGTGAATGGGTGAAAGTAAATGGATCAGTTTGTACTGTAAAAAGTTATAACAGACTCTTAAGATATGACATCATTTTCCAAAGCTGACAGGTGGTATCCCGTTCTTCAGTTGACCCAATTATAGAATATGAGCGAAATTTTGTTTATGATATACTGAACATATTACATAAAAACACAGTAAATGGTACAGATTAAAAAAGAATTAGTTACAAAAAAATTACTTCAATAATTAAATTATGAAATGGAACTTAAATTTGCACAAAACTCTAGGAATCTATGCAATCTGAAAATCATATACCTATGATTTTTTTTAAATATTCAAGCAAGCATGTTTGTTTTCTATTTCTCTTAGACTCTATGGTAATCATTTCTTGCTCCAAATGAGCAAGTTGAACTACTGTTCTGTCCTCAAGTCTATGGGCCATCATATATCTCCTGAATGTTTCAAAGGCTTCAGCTGCCTTAGTATATGAGGGAACAGGGTCATCTTCCTTCTCACTGTCATTTTCACTACCACTATTATTCTCCAAGCTTCTCGCTGCAGTCAGCTCCTCAATACTTTGTACTCCTGTGGTTGCCACGTTGTCATCCACAGACACAAAGTCCTCAAAAGTGACAGAATCACTGCCTATTAATTCCTGAAATTCTTGCAAATCATTTGCAATATCTTCCACAGGAGCTGCCATCTCATTCTCACAGAATCCTGCTTTCACAAACAGTTTTTAATAGTTTCAGCACTGACTTCCTTCCGTGAGTGCATAATTAAATTCATTGCCAGTAAAATATTCAGCTTCAGTTGTGAGCTCTGCTGGCTTCCCAGTTTTCTTTGGTCCACCAAATTCAAGGCCTTTTTTTTTACAAGGGCTGTCCTATATTTAACCTTAAGGGCTTATATTATTCCCAAGTCCAAAGGTTGCAGATGGCTGATGCAGTTGGGTGGCAGGAAAATTACTTTCACATTTCTCAGAAAGGATCCATCTGGTGGATGTGCCACACATCTATCTACAAACATCAGCACTTTTCTTGCAGCATTCCCCATTTTGGCATCAAATTCTCTGAAACCAAGTTAATAAAACTTCCTCCATTTCATCATAAGTCAATGGTTTCAAATGCGTACATTTCGAATTTCCACAATTCTCAAACCCTTCCATTATCGATGATCTGTTTTTCATAATAGTGTTGAGTGTTAAGGGGGCCAGTTCAAATTGCTTCGCTAGCTCCACGTGACTCACACCGGGAGATGCCTCCACTTTTTTAATAACAGAAGCCTTCTCTTCCAGAGAAATGTTCTTCCGCTTTTCACTCATGCCCACTGATGAAAGCTTTCTTTTTTAAAACATTATATCGAAGACACACTCTCACTAGACACACGAACTGTTTGCTGCTCAGCTCACACTACATGCTACGAATACAAAGCATCAACTGAAATGACTCCAAAAAGATCGCAAGCAGAATGTGTGTCACATGTCGCATGACCGGGTTCTGCCGCTGACATATGAAAAACGCTGAGTGCGGGCTTTCCAAGCCAGTGCAAACTGTGAATCCACAGAACGGAAAACAATGCGTCTACATCCAGTCACTTAAACATTATAAAGAGGTAAATAATTGACCAGGGTTCCAAAAATATGAGTGTTACATGGAGGAAATTGTAATATAGAGGAAACGTAGTAAAGAGGAAAATTTAACATTGTTTTTATGGGTTTTTAGTCGGGACTGAAAATAACGGATGTAACATAGAGGAAAACATTATATGGAGGAACGTTATAAAGAGGTTTCACTGTACTTGTGTTTCTAATATAAATACTTTTCAGAAGAAATGCTTTCTCAATGAACCATGATTAAAAATGCAGAATCAAGCATTCTTGAGTATTTCTAGCAGGAGAAATCTGCACAAGTTTCTTTTCCTCATTATGTGGTTGTTTTTCTCTCACAGATATTCTAAATAATTTATTTCTGTACAGGACAGACTATGTTTGTAAGAAATTATTTCATTACCTTGATGTACTAGGAATTCTGAACCGCCATAATGGTAGCTCCTTCACATAATCTGTAGGAATAACAGAAGGTTGCAACCACAAATTTGGAACAGCCAGTCGTTCAATTAACATCTCGATACCTTCCTCCATGTCAAAATCTGTTGGAGCTTGTCTGGAAATGAGTTGTATTTGTTTCTCAATACATACATCACAAATAAGCAACCAACTTCATAATAATTCTATTTCTTTGCATTATGGAAGAAGTGATAATAACATGCAATAAATGGAGACAACTTTCCTCAAGTAAGTATCGTCCACTCATAGAAACAACTGAAAAGGCATTAAACACTTCTAAAAATGTTTCCTTTCAATCACAAAATTATTTCACTTAAGTCAAAATACAGTATATTCGTCATATAATACATATTGGTTTATACGATAATTCATGAAACTGTTTACATTTTGTACAGGTTACATCCTGTCTGATCTGATTTTATGTATTTGTGAAAAAAGATTGTGGCTAATAACTTAAGACTGGCTTTCAAATTTCGTCAATTCAAAATTGAAGTATTCTGAACAGCTCACACATTACTATAAGAATGTGGGCCTGTCCTGAAAATATGGCCTGTATATTATACAGTTTCATTAAAGATTCTGTGCAATGTTTAAAAAAGATTCTGTGCAATGTTTAAAAAAAGTCTGAGCTGCACCTTTCAGATAGCAGTGACGTAATGAAAGCTGGCAAAAAATTTTACCAGAATTACAAAGCAACGTATTGCATTAAAAATATTAAATAGCTACATTCCATCATACACAGACTGTTTTCAGAATGTAAAAGTATGCATTTTTGTAAGGAGTTATGAGCTCACCATCACAGACAAACTAATGAATTAGCTAGAAGTTGAACAAATGCAAGTGTATAAGACATGATGCAATCACGTATCATTGGAGCTAACGAATTGTGCACCTAGTTCAATAGCTCGCGCCTGGCAAGTTGAGCATTGTCTTTGACAGTTAGAGTTCCCCCCCCCCCCCCCCCCCCCTCTGGTGGAGTGGAGGAAGTGGGTTGTACTAAAAGGAAGGGGATAGTTGGAACTGGGCAGTTACGGTGGATGGTGTGTCCGGTGAAACATAGGGACTTCCAGGAGAGCAATTGGTCAGCATCACTAATGCATCATTTTTCTGGCGTGCGTGATGGCAGTTGGAACTCTCCATGCACTGCAATGCAGCTGTTGACATTTCATGCTGGGCCAGCCTGGTCCTGCTCTAGCTGTCCTTGTTTGGCAGTACCCAGGTTCCTCCCAGAGAATATGGTGTGATTGTGCAGTCGTCTCCCCTTCTGCACTACATGACTGGGATACTTTCACAGCATGATTTTGCTGGGCATCGAGTCAGTGCCTTCTTCGGGTTCCTTGGTCATGAACAGAGCCCGGATCAGCTTCCCTGTGGTTATGGTGAGCACTATTTGTACATTCTCCATTGGCTTGTCTCCATTCCCTGCTGCTGGTTGTGTTTGAAGCAGCTGGATGCTGGCCTTTCACTTGGTTTATCAATTTTTGTTGTTCTGCACTCCCTCATTTTCTCTTAATGTGATTTTGAAAGGGTTTGCAGTATGTCCTCAACTCTCCCTCATGGGGAAATTGGCGTACATTTAGAGTAAATGTTTTTAAAATTTTTGGGGTAACTTAATATTAGTTATTGGTTTTCTTTTAGAGCCGGGGCACAGGTTTTGGCTTTATACAATCTGTTCACTGCTCAAGAGAACTTTGGTGTATATGTTGCAGTGCATTACCTATCCTCTCTCAGCTTCTTGTTGCTTGGGGGGGTTCCCGATATCTATGTCTGTGGTCTGCTGTGTTATCAGCGGGTTTCAGCCCTGACCTCACGTGTGGCCTCGGTATGAGTTCCGAAGTAAATTATTAAAAAATTAATGTTTTGACGAATTGTTAATTTTTAGGGAAAAGAATAACCTTCAGAGAGTATCTAAATTGTTCTGCTCTCAATGTAGTAAATTATTAAAAAATTAATGTTTAGACGAATTGTTAATTTTTAGGGAAAGAATAACCTTCAAAGAGTATCTAAATTGTTCTGCTCTCAATGTTTCACATTTAATGCCCTTTTTAAGTGTATTGTTGGGAGTATTTGGCAACAAATAATGTCCAATAGTTTTCCCTCAGCCCTTCCTCTGATCCTGTTGGTTGATGTCCTAAGATATAAGCTCTTGTTGCTTGTGTCAATTTTGGTAGCTGTAGTGTGGTTATGTTCTGGCCTTATCCTCCTCTCATTGAACATCATATGTTTTTCTTTCTTTCTTGATGTTATTTTCTTGTTTATTGTAAATGTTATTACTTGGAAACTGTTCACTGTTGATCGTTGTTTCAGGCATACTATGCAACATGGAAGCTCGTACTGTGACTAGAGTGGGGACTCTCAGGAAAGAGCAGTTCAAGTGCGAGTTGTGACTCTGGGGCCAAAGGGAGGATGGTGACGTCAGTGAGTTATGCAAGTGTCTGTGCAGCAGTCATGCTTCCCATGCACGTCATGGAAGAGAATATAGGCTAGGTGAATATCATGCTAGCGAGTTGCTCAACTTCCCTGGTAGACATACACAAAAATGTTGAATTCCCTTCTGATACTACTCCCCCTCACACAAAAACTTTTCGTCTGGAAGTGCAGATTGCACATTTGTTCAGATGAGTGGAAGACTTGTGGTCCTTATTTTCTGATGTCCTCTCTGAGGCTCAAGTGCATAAATTATTGGTCACAGTAATGTCTGTGCACAGAAAGCTAAATGGCTTAGAACAGGACCGAGGGTCCCGCAAAGGTACGGGGAGTGGCCCAGCAGAAGAGTGTCTAGGAGAGACTTACAGTCCTGTCCAACAAAATATGCATGTTTTGACAAACTTCCCAATTCATTTCTTAGAATTATCAAGGGCATAGATAACCTTGCCAAGATACCGTTAACCAGATTTGGTACACCAAATCAGTTACCCTTTCCATAAGGGTCTGTTAACTGGTATGGTGAGTAATGTCCTGACCTGTAATGGTGATCTGTGTGAGCTATGCTCCATGATCCTTCAGCAAAGACTGTCTGCTTGAGTCAAGAATGAGTTAATTAACGAATATTTGTTTTGTGTACAGCAGGTTGGGGAACCCCTAACTGATTACATGTGGGGCGTGTGTACTGCCGCCCATGCAGTCGATGTGCAACTTTCCAAGGATCGCTTCCACATTTTGTTTTTGGAAAGGCCTATCACTTATCAAGATTTAGAGCATCTGGTTTCTGATGTCATTGGGGTTGCTCAAGCTGATGCTAGACATGGGCATGTTAGGGAAGGTGGATTTCCTCCGCTTGATAACACTACTGCTACTAATAAGGTCACTCACAGTAAGGGACAGTGTTTCCATAGCCGGCAGCCTGGGCATTTTGCCTGCTTGTGTTACTGAAAATGTAAATCTGTGCAAAACGGCTGACACCAGAGGACAAACAGATGCCGAGGAGCTATCTCTGTTCCTCACATCTGTGATCACCTAAGTGCGGCTAGTTTGCATACCTTCCCCTAAGCTTGCACAAGTCTTAATCATGAAGCAGTGTGTGGTCTTCTTGATTCTGGTACCTCGGTGCCTTTATTGATTTATGACGTGTACCTCAGACATCTGGCTATTCATATTTTACACAGTTGTGACCCGCGATTACAATATATTATACAGTTAGCAGGCAGCAACTCGCTACCCATGGTTTATTGCACATTTATTGTGGGAAGGATGGCTGGCATGCTGAGCCATATGTTTGTGTCTGGTGATGAGGAAACTTTGGTTCGTTGAATGTTCAACCAGGGTGGAGGTGCCCGAGTTGTTTGGTGATCTCACACAACAACAGGATTCTGACCTAGGGGCTGTTACATATTAAACAGCGTTTTCAATCTGGGGAAGAAGTGTCCAGGTACCAGCTTGTACGGGAATTGTGTATTTACAATTGAAGGGCAATGGTGACTGGAAAATTTGTTTGCCTCAGGATCTCATTTCAGCCATCTTTAAATATTACCATCAGTGTTTGTTAGGTGGGAACTTAGGCACTTATAAAACCATACAGAAGATCAAACAACATGCAATGTGGCACTTGCTCTTTAAATATATAAACAGGATGGCAAAGTTGGAGAAGTAAGAGTGGATTGCTGAATTCCAAGCATGCCGAACATGCTATGGAATGTATTTTCATTGACAATGTTGGTCTCCTTCCTCAGACTCAGGCAGGATACCACTATATTTTCATAGCAGTGGACCCTCCTTGCATTTTGAATGGTTGATGCCAAGTGCGGGGGGGAGGGGGGGTGGGGGGGGGGCGGGGGGGGGCGGCTAACCGTAGGGACTAGCACAAAACATCTTAGTAAAATTATTTTATCTTTGGCCCTCCTGTCACTCTCATCAGCAATGACAGCCCAGCCTTCATGTCTTGCAAGTTCCACAGATTTTGTTTTTAGAATGGCATCCATCAAGAAACTACCACCCCCTATTACCCCTCAACCATCTTTTGTGGAAACAGTTAACAGGAATTCTAAGGCTGCTCTTATTGGTTCAAATGGCTCTAAGCACTATGGGACTTAACATCTGAGGTCATCAGTCCCCTAGACGTAGAACTACTTAAACATAACTAACCTAAGGACATCACACACATCCATACCCGAGGCAGGATTCAAACCTGTGACCATAGCAGCCACATGGTTCTGGACTGAAGTGCCTAGAACCGCTCTGCCACCACAGCCAGCCACTGCTCTTATTATTTACCATTCTGAGGTGCCACTGAAATGGGACAATACCATACCATGGTTGAATTTTGCCTTTAATATGGCTAGGCATGAAGCTCATCAAGCTATACCAGGATCCTTAATGTTCTTCCACCCTGTAAATCCACCACCGTCCAACTTGAGAGAAATTGCTTTCTTATTATGCCACTCCCAAGGTTCCCAGACTTAGTAAGAACAATGAACACAAAAACATATATAGGGTTTCAGAAGCTTTTGCACTAAGCCCAATAAGAGAAAATTCTGAAAATATAAATGAAAGTTGGTGACACATAGTGAAAGGAAAGGCAGTGCCGCAACTATGCAAGATAACCAAATGGCATTTATATTAATAAGTGATTCACTGTTGAAAAATGTCATTGTTCCAAACTGGAAAATTTGTATGTGACCTGGAAATAGAACACAACAGCTCAATAAATATTGGAAAGGCAAAACCAGATAATGTGGGACAGTCTGACTCTGAAATCAAACATAGATACAGAGGTGTCTTTATACACACTGGGACACATTCGCTAAAAACCTGCCTCATTGAAGTACTAATTTGTAGCATTATAAAAAGGAAATTAGTGTGTTATAAATATATCTGCAACACAAATTGTGTCATTAAATAATATTGTGATAGCAGTGTTCATAGACACAAACAAATTTTCAATTTAAAACTGCCTAGGGAAGGATGGTATGCATTTAAATAGACTGGGATCTATAACAGTTAGCAGGATGTATAAACATATCTGTAAAATCATCAGAAAGAGAGGCAATCAGATGCACCAGCTGAAAAAAGCAAACATAAATACAGAGAAAAACTATAGTGTATGAAAGTATTAGACGACATTAATTTTACAAAATCAGTGGTGCAGAATTAAGTACAGGGTAACTATCCTATTCATTCTTATGCCATTCGACATCAATATTATTTTGTCCTAGTGGATACTCTAAACATCCAATTCCTTATGCAAATAGGCATTCATAAAACTTTATTATTCACTGTGTAATTTCTTCATTACTGATGACTATAGAATAATTAGTTTAACAGGAAATATTTTATTTTGAGAAATATTAGTGATTTACTGCCCACACAAAACATGGGAAGGTGAAATTTTCGATGAGCTAGAAATTATTTGTTTCTCAAATTAGAACAGTTCATAAGAAAGCCCCCATTTTTCTCTATTCAACAAAAACTTTATACTTCAAAAGTTATTTGTATTCAAATGTATGATGTTCCATAATTTCCAACTTTAAAATGCAATTATTTATAAAAGTCAGTAACACAATTTCATTGTCCTGATTTTTTTCTGTGCACAAAAATGCAAATTTCCACTAAAATAGCTTGTTTGTTTGTTAATTATTCTGATTAGAAAATAACACTTTCTCAAGAATGTCTAGCAAATTTTGGGAATCCCCTTCCACAATGAGTTGCTCTCCAACAAAACATTATCATTAATTCTGCCATTTTCTAATTTACAGCTATTGGTTAAACAAACTCATATCACTGGCTATTGTGTCTTTGTTCTTTGTAATTTTTATCTTAGTATCTAAATGTAATAGCTCTATATTTCAACAAACTGTAATTTTCCATATTATGTACTTCTGTAAATAGGCACATGGCCTTAGTCTGTGCTTATCTACCAAAATGTAAACATCTATATGACAATATGTTATAAATCAGCTGGAGGACAACACTCATTACTTAATCACCATGCTGTTGGTACCAAGTTAAAGTACGTATTCAGTATGAGACAGTCAGTGGCCAAAAGTGAAACTGTAACCATTATATTGTTTTTGTTTTATGTTTCCTCATGCAGTTTTCATCTGCACTATGTAATCCAAATGTGAACATCATGTTAGTAGCTCGAACAGTCCACGGGTGGATTTACAAGAATTATTCAACTGAAACTGCAATATTTTCTTTTCACAAAACAAGAGAGGATCACGAGCATATGTGCAATGGGAGCAGAACTCTGCCAACAACAGTTTACAGTCTGATTGGACTCCAGACTGTTAGTCCACATAACAGCACCACTCGCAGCACCTGAAGATGACTGGATCAGCCACCATATAATCTGCATACAATGGAAACTACTACTACTACTACTACACTGGGAACCTGGAAGCACTCTATCTATCAATCACACCAAGAAAACCTGAGAGGCAACATGTGAAAAATGTATTTAATAATAAGAACAATAAGGAACTGTATTTCATACAATAAACTCATGAATATATATTTTGCATATGCTCACTCGACATTGAGTAGTAGTTGGAGAACACTGTTGAGCAAGGCAGAAACTTTTCAGGCTACAGAAAATATAATACTTTAATGTTGAGATTGGACAAGAAAAAAATATCAGAAAAAACAATAACTACAAAAAATTGAACACAAACAAATGACATACAATTTCAGTGACAAATGCAGCACTATTCCAAAAAGTTATTCTTCATCCTAGCATCAAACTGTATAACACATTACCGAGATACATAAAAATAATAACTGACAAGGATAAATTCAAGTCACATGCAAAAGATTACTTGGTCAAGCACTGCTTCTGTTTTGTGTACTGTAGTATTTAAGCACTCGTCCAACTTCTCCTGGGCATTATACAATATTTTATTTAAAGGACACAAATACATAAAGCAAGTGAATAAATGAATTTCTCAGTAATCTTTGGACTCTTTTAAAAAATTTTGTCTGATTTTATGTGCTACTTTGTTATTGTGCATCAGACATAAATCCACCACCACATGTTAGAAATTAGAAATGAAACAGCAATGAAAACAGAAGGTGGAAATTGGTGACACTGAGTGAAAGAAGGCAAATTTAAATTCATCAGTCAGATAAGTTACGGCAAGTGTTTTCTAAGATGAACTGGGATATTTGATGTGGTTAACATTCAAATGCTAAAACAATAACTAGCAAATACTGTGTAAGTCATACATGACAGGAAGCTGGGACCGTTTAGAGGAAATAACCTACTTCTGGTAGAACTGAAGGATTTGATATACAAATTGTTGGGATGTACACCCTGTTTACCAGATTTGGCAGCCTCTCATTCCACCTATCACAAAGCCTTTAGAAATGTGAGACAAAAAATTTTTTCACCCCAATGGAGAGGTGACAGCATCCATATATGTGCATTTGCATTTGCAAACATTTCAGAACTAGATTACAGGGATGCAATGAGTGTACTAGAGAATCATTTATCCAAAGTAAATTAATCAACAAGGGAACAACATTGAAATCAGGGAATCTTTGATCCAAAGAGCAAAAATGTTTCACGTTGCCCTTATATCTGTATATGTGGAGCGGGAGGGGTGGGGGGGGGGGGGCACACATTTCAAGAGGATACAAGTTCATATGCTGAGTTACTATGTTCAAGTTTTTTATTCACCAATCAATGACTCCATTACGAGGTAAGTGGTGTGCAAGCAAACAGAACCCTGTTAGTCTTTGAAAATGTTCTACTTACAATATTTCAATATTGCCATGGATCTTGTGATACTTTATTAACAAACATGAACACCAATAAGTGAAGTTCATGTTTTGTTTATTCCAGTTATTGAACCATTTTGATGCCTGCCTATAATACAGCTGGAAAGTTGACTAAACATTAGTTAAAGAGAACATGTTAGCTAGAATTTCTGTTAGTGTTCTCAATTGCATCTCAGTCATATAAAATCATTAACATCTAAGCTTGCTATGAAGATTTGTGTAGTCAGCAAACTTAATAAACTCAGGCTGACGTATTTTCAAATCTTTTTACCTACAGAGAACTTAGATCCATAATTATGTTATTTTCAAAAAACTGGCACAACTCTATGGTTATAACATGAATACTTTCTCGTTATGAAAAATCAAATCCAATAGCTATGTCCATAGGGAAAATTTATGAGACAGTAAAATCACATAACAGCTACATTTACTAATTACTATGCTTGTATTTTGTCCATGATTTTCCAGTACTGCATGTAAAATTTAGCACTTGTGAGAAGTACTGGTAGATGAGCAGTGACACAGTATGCAACTTATCACCACTGTACACTGGAGCTACTAAGCACAGTGACCTACAGCTGCACTCCAAAACATGTGCTGAACCCATTATATGCCTGGGTCTTTGTTAAAAAAGGATAGATGTAGTTATGTGAAACAAACAACCTGATATACCTGCCAAACAACAATGACATCTTCAGATTTTCATAAAGTGCAACTCACACTTGAAAGAACTTCTCAAAGAAGAATTGAATGAATGGTTCTACCATTGGTATTTAGGAAAATTGCTCTCTCTGATCAGAGCCACTGCCCTTCAGAGAATAATTAGAAGAGGTTGACAGTTCCTTAAGAATACATTCTGGGATTCACTCAAGCATTACAAAATGTACTGCCTCCTTCTTCCCGACAACCAGTGTTTAACTCATCGTGCAGTCACCACTTCCATTCAAGATGGCGACAAGTGTAGTGATGCATAGTGAACGAGTGAATAAAAGTTACTGTTCTGTCGTAAAAAAGGAATCCTGTGAAAACTGTAAAAGTGAAATCGAAAAACTAAACGAATGCATTTCAAGTTTACAAAAAATTGTAGATGTTCTAAGACGTGACATTTCGCATATAACTAATGAAAACTGTGAGCTGAAGAAGTTGTGCCATATTCTAAATGATAAAACAATTAAGCCACAATACGGGAACCTGGTGCGTTATGAGAAGCGGAAAGGAAGCGATAGACAGGCATAAAAGGTAGCAAATGAAATTATAATTGCAGATAAAAACAGGTATAGTGTTCTGTCGAATAGTAGTGATGCCTGCAATAAGGATAAGCAAAATGCTAGTGAACTGATGCAAGACAGTGAAACAACGTTCGAGTGGATAAAAGTGTCGTTCAAAGGTAATCCCTTGTCCACTAAAAGAATAACAAACCCCGTAAAATCTATCACATTTTGCGATTAAAAAAAAAAAGGACATTTTGCAACAAAGTGAAAATACAAATACACAAAAAGCGACGTGTGTGACAAAGAAGAAAGAATCAAAAGTAGACGTCTTTGGAGATAGTCATGCCAAAGGAATTTCTCAAGAACTGCAAGTAAATAGTAAATCAACGACAGTCACAGGCATGGTTAAACCAGGCGCTGGTTTCAAAGAAGTGACGAAAAACATCGTAAAATATAACTATGACAAGCAGGACAGTGTTGGTTCAAATGGTTCAAATGGCTCTGAGCACTATGGGACTTAACTACTGAGGTCATCAGTCCCCTAGCACTTAGAACTACTTAAACCTAACTAACGTAAGGACATCACACACATCCATGCCCGAGGCAGGATTCGAACCTGTGACCGTAGCGGTTGCGCGGTTCCAGACTGTAGCGCCTAGAACCGCTCGGCCACCCTGGCCGGCCAGGACAGAGTTGTAATTTGCGCTGGAGCTAGAGACATTTACGAAAACAATGCTATGAAAATGTATAAACAGCTCTTGAGTGTTTTGCTAGTACTGTCAAATACAAACATTTTACTGGTGAACTTTACCCACAGGCATGATTTACCTGAATGGTCATGAAATTCACAGAATTAATGCGAAACTTAAACGTAGTTGTAGGCTATTTAGTAATGTGAAATTAATTGACTCAAGCACACTTGATAGAGAATGTTTTACGAAACATGGGTGTCACCTTAACAGAAATGGGAAGGCCAGGTTAGGAACCTTAATAAGGGAAGCAATTAAATGTAATTACAAAGCGACAGCCACTGAACTGGGATGGTATAAATCTCCAATAGCAGAAACACCAGCACAAACAGCAGCAGCACGCAAATGGACCGTCCAAAAAACAGTAGCAACAGAGGAACCTACTACTGGACCAACATTAGCAGCAGCAGAACTAACAACAGAAGCAATAGTTACAGCATCAAAAACCAACCAACCAGAATCATTAGCAGTCACAGCAACATCAGAAGCAGTAGTTCCAACATCTATAACCAAGCAACCAGAATCACTGGCATTCACTGCAGCAGCACACAGCAGCAGCAGTGGTGGTAATAGGAGCAGTCATCACACCAGAAGAAGGCAGCCACCATTGAGAAGCCAGGATTTTTGCTGGGGCAAAACAGTGAACAACAACACATAACAGGGAAACAGGGAAATGCTTGCAAGCAGAGGAATCTACAACAAGGTATGAAATCTTGTAACAGTGTAAGAGAAAATCCATCAACAGGGTGTAAAGTCACAGGTCAGTCGGATTGTTCAAATCAGCTAATAATTATGAGTCTGAACATTCAGTGTCTTAAAAACAAGTACCTTGAACTTGAGGTAGCAGCAAATAGTGACCATATTGATTGTTTATGTGTTATGGAACATTGGTGCAGGGACAGTGAACTAGTCACGTTCAGCAACTGGGTGGTCCAGCTGATTCTTGGCCACAGTTTGACAGTGGTCATACACGTGAATGAACAGCTTGTTAGTTGTCACATCCCCACACAGAAAGCAGCACAATTGTTTCTGCTTAGTTAGTAGATCACATGGCTGCTTTTATATGTGGTCCTGTCTTTGACGGGTAGGAGATGCCTGTGATAAGACTGGAGTAGGTGGGAGTAGGAGGGTGACTGGGCAGGTCTCTCATTTAGGTCTATTGTTTGGATATGGGCCATGAGGTACGGGGCTGGGACCAGATGTGAAGTAGGGATGAACAAGGATATTTTATAGTTTCGGTGGTCGGCTGAATACTGGGGGGCAGAGATGAGGAAAAATTCCTCATTTCAGGGCAACAGGAGAGGTAGTCGAAACCTGGCAGAGAAAGTGATTCAGTTGATCCAATCCTGGGTGGCGCTGAGTCACAAGAGGAGTGCTCCTTTTAGGCCAGAATGGGTATGTGGGAGGTGGTAGGTGACTGGATAGACAAGGCATGGGAGATCTCTCTATTGACAAGGATGGGAGGGTAATTTTGGTTTGTGAAGACCTCAGTGAAATCCTTGGCATCTTTGGAGAGGGACTGTTCATCACATTACAGTGGCAATGACCACTGGTTCTGGACAAATGTGGATAGGATGTTCTCAACCTCAGTCCAGATCAGGTGAATCAGGTGAGGGGTTTGGGATTCTGAGTGGTTAGGAAAGATATCTTAGATGGTCCATGTATAGGTTGCCATGGATTGGTGCTTTGCATGTGCCCACTGCTGTACCACATATAGGTTTGTAGGTGATGACTTCCAAGATAAAGCAATTTTCAGTGAGGATTCAGTTTGCCATGGTGACCAGGAAGGACATTATAGGTTTGGAGTCAGTCAGGTGTTGGGAAAGATAGCATTCAATAAGTGGCAAGGCCGTGAGCAATGATGATATTAGTGTAGGGAGAGGTGATATAGACAGTAATGAAGAGGGTGCTGGGTAGTATAGGAACAGCAACAGGAACTGTGGAGAGTTGGTGGAGGAAATGAAACCAACCCACAATACTTCTCCTTTTAAAGCATCACCTACAAACAAATCTGCAGTACACAAGTGGGAAGCCGAATGGCACCACCCTGTGCCAACCTATTTATGGGCCATTTAGAGGAATCCTTCCTATGCACCCAGATTCCCAAAGCTTTCACCTGCTTCAGACCTATTGATGACATCACTGTGATCTAGACCAAGGATGAGAAGACCTATAAACATTCTTTCAACACTTTCTTCCCCACTCACTTTACCTGGTCCTCAAGACAACAAGCTGTCTTTCTCAGTGTTTACTTCCACCTCACAGATGGCTACTTAAGTACCTCTGTCCACATCAATGCTACCAACTACAAACAAAACATCCATTTCAACACCTATCACCCATTCCATACCAAGAAGTCCCTTTCATATAGCTTAGCCACCTGTGGTCATCACAACTGCAGTGACAAACCCCTAACCTAATTCAGAATCACGTCTCTCATGCCTTGTCCCTCTAATCACCTACCACCTCAAATATACCCACTGTCGGGCCACAAAGGAGCACTCCTCTTGTGACTCAGTAGCACCCAGGACTGGATCAACTGAATAACTTTCTCTGCCGTGATTCTGACTACCTCTCGTGATGCACTGAAATGAGAAAATTCTTCCCCATCTCTCCCATAGTGGTATTCTGCCACCCATCGAATCTACACAATATCCTTGTTCATCCCTACACCAACCCTGCTACCAACCCCTCGCCTCATAGCTCATATTCCTACAATAGACCAAGATGAGAGACCTGTCCTCCTGCTACTATTTACTCGTCTTGTCACAGACATCTCCTTTGCTGTAAAAGGCAGGGCCACCTAAGAAAGCAGCCGCGTGGTTTACAAATCTGGAACAATTGTAAAGCTTCCCACATTTGGATGACAATTAACAAGTTGTATATTCACATGAATGACCAATGTCAAACTGTGGCCAAGTGTCAGCTGGACCATCCAGGTGCTGAAAATGCAACCAACACGATGTGCTTCACTTTAATGACTGCTTTACAGTCTGCACCCTCTGGATTCTTCCTACCAATAGCTTTTCTGAAGTGAGCAGATGGAACCTCTCCCAACAAACATATAAACATATCCTTAATAATTCCCATAACACCCCCCCCCCCCCTCACCCTCAACCTTTGCTAACCCGTGTCCTCCACCAACCTATCCTGTTCCTTATTCCCACTCAAGTCCTTCTACCCCACCGATGCACTTACCCATTGCACCCGTCTGTGACTCTACACCTCATCTATGTGGTGACTAGCAATCTATCGTTTCCATACTACTGTTATTTGATCCTACTTTTTCCACTGTTTAAAATGTAATTAAGTTATGTTGACCTATCAAGAATGATAGGACATACACCTGCAAACATTCTGACGAAAAAGACTATATGGTGATAAATTATTTATATGACAGATTGCATATGGTGTGTGATATGGAAGTGGTTGACACTGAAATTCAACACTCTAACCTACAAGTCAAATCACAAACAGAAAAGTGGCATCATTTAACAGATTTCTATTCCACTAAAACAGTTTGCACAACAATACCATGAAGCAAAATTCGAACTAATTTATAACATTATCTTTTCTGTTTATTAGATCAATTTCATCAGAATCTCTACAGTCTGACTGAATAAAGTGCTCCTGCCTTCACCATGAGTGATTTGGAGAAAATCTTTAAAAGAAAATGAGCAACACCTAAATGGAATTTTAATATAATTTCTCCTGAAACTTCCTGGCAGATTAAAAGTGTGTGCCAGACTGAGACTCGAACTCGGGACCTTTGCCTTTCGCGGGCAAATGCTCTATCAACTGAGCTACCCAAGCACGACTCACGCCCCATCCTCACAGCTTTACTTCTGCCAATACCTCATCTCCTACCTTACAAACTTTACAGAAGCTCTCCTGCAAACCTTCGCAGTAAAGTTTGGAAGGTAGGAGATGAGGTACTGGCAGGAGTAAAGCTGTGAGGACAGGGCGCGAGTCGTGCGTGGGTAGCTCAGTTGATAGAGCACTTGCCCGCGAAAGGCAAAGGTCCCGAGTTCGAGTCTCAGTCCGGCATACAGTTTTAATCTGCCAGGAAGTTTCATATCAGCGCACACTCCGTTGCAGAGTGAAAATCTCATTCTGGATAATTTCTCCTCATTGTAAAACATTATTCACAGTGTGAATAACATGATGTTTGCAATTTCACTTTCCACAAATTTTACAATCAAATTATTACTGTACTTACTGCTCACAAATTTCCATTTTAATATTAGCGGTAGAGAGAAACCAAATGCTGCAATTGAACAAAAGTTGAGGTGGGTTGTGGAACTAAATAATACTAACTGCTCAACCAAGACAACACTTTTTGACAGTGCTAGAGAGATTTCTAGCGTCAAGCTTTTCTTTTCTACAGTTTCGAAAATCTCTGTATGTTAAATAATTAAAATAAATTTACTCTGTCTGTAAACTGCAAGTAAAAAAAAAAAAAAAAAAAAATTATAAAATGCAGAGCACAGTAGTTTGGAGACTGATTTTGTTTGTAGATTTGGCAATATTTGATGGCCAAAATTTTAACAATGAAAGCTCTTCTCCTGATGTACAGTGCTGAAGTCACTTCGCAACTGCACAGAATTTCAATGATGAGATAATAGTTACATTTTTACCTTCACCTGACACTGAGGAAGTTGGTTGATGGCACTTACAGAAGTAGAAATGATTTTGGCATTGTTCATGAAAAATGATGCACAGTTTGTAAGATGAGATATTGCAACAAAATCATTGGTTAGAGGTGGTTTTGTTGACATGGAGCTACAAGAAAGACAAGACATTATGAATTCACATAACGTCGACCTGTCATTCAAAGAGTAGTGTCCTCCCCCAAGATTACATAATTGTGAATCAATTAAATTTGGAGACTAGTAAAATGGGCAATGACTGGAAATAAATGTTCACTTTCAAGAAACCTTAGAATTTTCACTTGCATCATGGAAGATTTTATTTAAAGATAAAATGGAAAGCTGTCAAGCAACATAATTGTTCAATATATAAAAAAAGGAGAAATCAGGACACAAAATTTAACTGAATAAATATTTTTCCAAAAACAATTTATTAATGCAGCTATAATGAACACAAGATATTTTGGAGGTTCAAAGAAAGATGTTAAGAGTCAGCTGTCTTGCATCTGCCAATTACCTGGTGTGAAGCAGATAAACATACTGAACAAAAATGCAAAAAAAGCTTGTCTCCAAACTTCTTTAGAAAACAAAGTACATTACCAACATCTGAACAATAACTCATCACCTAACAACAGAGTACCGTAAAATAGAAAAAGTGGACAGTTTCAGATACCTTGGTGAAGTAATAAAGATAAAAACAAGCAAATAAAGGCCAAGAACAGCAGAAGACAGAAGATGAGCATTGCTTTCATAGGACAATTGTCCTATATAAGAAAAGGGCAATCACAAGAAAATCTGAACTCAGGCACTATAACACACTGATCGAAACTGAAAGTCTATATACAAGTGAATGCCTCAGAAAGATAGGAAAGGCTGGCCTGAGAGAAGCCAAGAAATTTGAATGCAAGATCCTTTGGAAAATATTGGGTCCTAAGATACTGGATGAACAGCATCAACTGTGAGGAAGAAAAGAGTTGTACAGGGATAATGAAAGGCTGATTGAGTCAATAAGGAAATGGCAACTAAAGTTCTATGGACATATATTCATGATGGGTATCCCCCCCCCTCCACACACACACACACACACACACACACACACACACACAGAGAGAGAGAGAGAGAGAGAGAGAGAGAGAGAGAGAGAGAGAACAGTCAGAAATGGCTCACAGAGATACGTAAAGAATCCAAGCAATATATAGATGAAAGATGGGAAACATCACTAAAATATGTCTTTAGTAATATAGAAATGAAAGTGGGTGAATCTAATTATGTCCCGACGATCCACTATGAACCAAATGAATGCAGAAAGTGAAAGAAAGGTCTTGAAGGTATGACATTTCTGTCCAACAACGCACAGAATAAATTTAAAGAAGTGATACTAATGACACACAAATTACATGATAGCATTGCACTTTCATGGTGACTAACTATGTACATACTCAAATGTATCAGCTGCAATTTCAGTTTGCACTAGAATTACAAAAAATAGTATTTTCTTTGACTGAATGCAAGTATTCTACTTAAAGCAAAATGGAATTACAGTACACTGATCACACAAGCAAAGTATTGTTAAAGAACTACTCACATTCCAAGAGCTTGGGCAGGTCGAAAGAAGCAGTCAATCCAACGAGAGCCAATTGGTAATGAATGCCACCATGATCTACCTCCTGGGACTCCTGATCTGTTATGATCTTCATCTTCCTCTGGCAAAGGGTCTTGTATGAAGCCTGCTATTGCCACCAAATATACCAAGAGTGAACCCATCACCATGTATGGGCGTTGGCACATTAACCACAGATCAGAACGTACAGCTGCCGCAACTTCTGTCAAGTTGAGTTCTCGCACCTACAATTGTTCCCATGTATTTTTGAGAAAGTTCATTATCAACAAAACAGTTTTCTGAGTATTCTCCATGACAGCATATTAAACTAATTCATAAAAGAATTTTGTCCAGAAATAAAGATACCACATATACGGACAAAAAAACTATGTTAGAATCACACCAATACTACTGAGTCTCTGTTTACATCCATCACAGTAATAAAGAAACCTCACAGAGCTATAAATTCAAAGAAACAGTATTGATGGTAATCGAGAGAGATACACAAAAATAAATTAATAACTGATGGTACGGATCTCCAGGGTATATAAAACAGGTCAGAACACTGTTGCAGACACTACGAAAAAAGCAAGCCAAGTTTAAAAGAATACTAAATCCTCAAGACTTGCAAAGTTTTATAAAAGCTCAAAAATCAGCACAATCTTGTATGTGAGATGCTTTTAATAGTTTCCACAAATAAATCCTGTCTATAAATCTGGCAGAAATGCTCTGAAATTCCTTCAGCAATGAAGAAAAGTACGTATTCCAGAATTTGAATCAAGAACAATTCCCAACATGAGTAACTTGATGCAGAAAAGCAGCTTAACCCACTGGCTTATACAGATGGCCACAGGTTTCAAATTCATTATTACAATGCTGGCTGTGAGACAGGCCAAGCAACTATGGTTTCTTCTTTTCTGTCAAAAGATGGCACGACATGTTATAATCAATTGGAAAGCTGAGAAATATATGTGTGTCGCAGTGTACCACACACACTATTTCCCTTAATATTTTGTGAGTTATAAACAACAATTCTCAAGGTTTCTCACCAGCTGTGTAGTCACAAGCAATTTCGTACCATAAAAAGTTTCTCTCAGACATGGAAATCAAAAGTCTGTTGAATAAAAGTGACAGTGATAAACCTGAAAGTGATCAAAGAGATAGTGACAGTGATGTTGCACCAACAGGTATGAGCGCTGGTAAAAAACAGAAGGTAGAAAAATGAAAATGGGGAATAAATCATGATAAACCTTCCAAAATTTCGTTTTCTGGTTCTAGTGGCATCAATCCTAGGGTTCAAAGACAACTTCCTCAACAACTAACCCCCTTAGATATTTACAGAAACAGGGTCCATTTGTTGTTCTGAGAGAATGTAGCAGTGGAAAAAGACAGATATGCAAAAGATTTTTATGAAAAGTGTCATACTTTGAAATCAAACAATGCCTTGTTTCCTACTAATTCTGAAGAAATTCAAGCATATTTTGCTTTAAGTATTCTTATGGCAGTCCATACTCACCAACTATTTTTCCTTCTCTTCCTTTTCGTACTACAGAATTCCAGGCCTCCATCGCAGTTACATTTTCATTTGCATTTACTACCTGAATAATTTCTTTTAACTCCATGTACAATCCTTCGATCTCTTCATCATTGTGGAGATGGCATATAAACTTGTGCTACTGTTGCTCATGTTGGCTTTGTTTGTATCTTGACTACAATAACGCATTCACTATGCTGTTCATAGTAACTTAGCCACATTCCTATTTTTGTATTCATTATTAAATCTACTCCTGCATTATCCTTATTTGATTTTGTATTTATAATCCTGTATTCACCTGACCAGAAATCCTGTTCCTCCTGCCACTGAACTCCCGCTATATCTAACTTCAACCTATCCGATTTTCCTTTTCAGTTTTCTAACCTACCTATGCAATTATGGGATCTAACATTCTGTGTTCCAATCTGCAGAAAACCAGTTTTGTTTCTCCTGATGACGACATCCTCCTGAGTGGTCCCTGGCCAGAGGCAGACTATTTTACCTCTGGAGTATTTTATTCAAGATGATGCCATCATTTAATCATACAGTAGAGATGCATGCACTTGGGAAAAATTATGGCTTCAGTTTCTCCTTGTTTTCAGCCATTCACAGTAACAGCACAATGAAGCCCTTTTGGTTGATGTTACAAACCCAGATCAGTCAATCATCGAGATTGTTGCCCCTGCAACTACTAAAAAGGCTGCTGCCCTCTTCAGGAACCACAAATCTGTCTGGTCTCTCAACAGATACCCCTCTGTTGGGGTTGCAGCTGCGGTACACTTATCAGTACTGCAGAGGCACGCAAGCCAGTCCACCAACGGCAAGGTCCATGGTTCGTTGGGGAAGGAAGTTGGTTGATTGTTGGTTGGTTGGTTTAAAAGAGGGGAGGAAAGGACCAAACTGCGAGGTCATCAGTCCCTTGTTCCCAATAAAATAATTACACAAGGGAAAGATGAAAAGAAAGGAGACGTACAGCACAATAACAAGAGAAATGAAGAACCAGAAGAACGACAGAAGGACAACAAGCACTACTACAGACAAAAATAGGAGAAGAGTTCACTGTGGCATGTAGTAAACGAGAGAACTTTCCCTTCCAGCCACCGTTTGGGAGTGCAAAAGGCTGGGGGGTAATTCTCCAACGTAGAGGCTCGAGCATAGTGCTCAGCAATGTGCTCGGCAATCACATTTGCGTCGGTAGATAACACGCCATTTATGTTAACACCA
Organism: Schistocerca nitens; assembly: GCF_023898315.1. Taxonomy (NCBI): domain Eukaryota; kingdom Metazoa; phylum Arthropoda; class Insecta; order Orthoptera; family Acrididae; genus Schistocerca; species Schistocerca nitens. Next base: position 371,992,758 of record NC_064614.1, on the reverse strand, counting down.
GGAACACCTGTTGGGGTCTATTATCCGTAAACACATTTGATTTTCCCAGACTCGAGAAGGTGACGTATGGCACCCAATGGTGGAAACATATCTCTCCCAACACTCCTGCTTCCGTTGTTTGATAAGTTGGTGAATGCGAGCACAGAGCCATTTAAAGGCTATGAGGTGCTCCAGGGAAGGGTGCCACTTATGCTGTTGTAGAATTTGGCAACGCTCCTTAATTGCTTCAGTGACTTCCGCCGACCACCAAGGGACTGTCTTCACTGGGGGCACTCTAAAGAGCGAGGGATCATGTTTTCTGCCACAGAAACAATTGTTGTAGTCACCTGCTCAACCACCCCATCAATGTTCCCGTGTGGGGGAGATTGAACAGTGACAGCAGAGGTGAAAAGTTTCCCAGTCCGCCTTGTTTAAAGCCCATCTGGGCAAGCGTCCATGGGCTTGACGCATGGGTAGTGACAGGAAGATGGGGAGCTGGTCACTACCACACAGGTTATCATGTGCTCTCCAGTGGATAGATGGGAGAAGTCCTGGACTGCAAATGGATAAATCAGTGGTCAAGTAACTACCATGAGCCACAATGAAATGTGTGGCGGCCCCAGTATTTAAGAGGCAGAGGTCGAACTGAGACAATAAAGTTTCGACATCTCTGCCTCGGCCAGTAAGCACAGTGCCACCCCACAAGGCGTTGTGACCGTTAAAATCTCCCAAAAGTAGGAAAGGTTTAGGGAGTTAATCAATCAATGCAGCTAATACATTCAGGGGTACTGCACCATCTGGAGGAGGATATACATTGCAGACAGTTATTTACCGCATCGTCCATATTCTGAGAGCCACAGCGCATGACAGACACGACGCACCATGTAAGGCACCCTTCCCCAATTGTCTTGCTCCTCGGGAAAATTTTGAAAAATGGAGGTCAAACCCTGCAGGGGACCATCACAAAGGCCGAAACGTGTGAGACGGCCTATTCTAACCTCCGGACCTGCAGGGACGGGGGGTGGAGAGAGGGGGAGGGGGGGAGGAAGGGCATGAGAATATGGACTGGAGGAAAGGAATGAAAGAGGAGGTTGCCGAATAGAATTTTGCACAGAGCATAATTTAATCTCTACAAACACTTCGTTTTAGAATTGTACACATGGAAGAGACCTGGAGACACTGGAAGGTTTCAGACTGATTACCTAATAGTAAGACACAGATTTTGGATCCAGATTTTAAAATGTAAGACATTTCCAGAGGCAGATGTGGACTCTGACCACAATTTATTGTTCATGAACTGTAGATTAAAGCTAAAAGAATTGCAAAATGGTAGGAAATTAAGGATATGGGGCCAATATATGTTGAAATAACCAGACTTTGTTGAAAGTTTCAGAGGGAGCATTAGGCAACAGGTGACTTGAACAGAGGAAAGGAACACATTAGAAGATGAATGGGTAGGTTTAAGAGATGAAGTCGTGAAGACAGCAGAGGACAAATAGGTAAAAAGCCCTAGTAAAAAGCCTTGGATTACACTGGAGATATTGAATTTAACTAATAAAAGGAGAAAATTTAAAATGCAGCAAATGTAACAGGTGAAAGGGAATACAAATGTCTAAAAATGAGATTGACAGGGAGTGCAAAACGGCTAAGTAGGAATGGCTAAGAGGAGAAATGTCAGGATTTAGATCCATATTTTACCAGAGGACAGATGGATACCACCTACAGCAAAATTAAAGAGGCTTTTGGAGAGAAGAGAATCAGCTGTAAGAACATCAAGAGCTCAGATGGATAACCAGTCCTAACCAAAGAAGAGAAATTTGAAAGGTGGAAGGAGTAGGTACAGGGTCTTTACACGGGAGGTGAACTTGGAAATGATATTACAGAAAGGGATAAGGATGTAAACAAGGAGGAAAGGGGGAAATGCGAAACTGTGACAAAAATTTGACAGAAGTCTAAACAAGGCCCTGGGAGTAGACAACATTCTGTCAGAACTACTGATAGCCTCGGAGAGCCAGCCATGATAAAATTATTCAGTCTGGAGTGCAAGATGTATGAGACAGGCAAAATACCCTCACACTTCAAGAAGAATATAATTCTAATTCCAAAGAAAGTAGGTGCTGATCAATGTGAAAATTGCCAAACTATCAGTTTAATAATCATGGTTGTAAAACACTAACATGAATTCTTTACAGAAGAATAGAAAAACTGATGAAGAAGTTGAACTCAGATAAGATCAGTTTGGATTTCAGAAAAACATAGGGACACGCGAAGTGATACTGAACCTATGACTTACCTTAGAGGACAGGTTAAGGAAAGGCAAACCTACATTTATACAATTTGTAGACTTAGAGAAAGTTTTTGACAATGTTGACTGGAATAATCTCTTCAAAATTCTGAAGGTAGCAGGGGTAAAATACAGGAAGTAGAAGCCTAGTTACTACTTGTACAGAAAGCAGATGGCATTTATGAGAGTCCAGGGGCATGAAAGGGAAGAAACGGTCAAGAACGAAGTGAGGCAGGGTTGTAGCCTATCCCAGATGTTACTGAAATAGTACATTGAGCAAGCAGTACAAAAACCAAAGAAAAATGTGGAGTAGGAATTAAAGCTCAGGGAGCAGAAATATAAACTTTGAGACTTGCTGAAGAGACTGTAATTCTGCCGGAGACAGAAAAGGACTTGCAAGAGCAATTAAACAGAATGAACAGTGTCTTGAAAGGTGGATATAAGATGAACATCAACAAAAGCAAGACAAGGATAATGGCATGTAATCAAATTAATTCAGGTGATGATGAGGGAATTAGATTAGAAAATGAGACACTTAAACTACTAAATGAGTTGTGCTATTTGGGGAGCAAAATAACTGATGATGGTCAAAGTAGAGAGAATATGAAGTGTAGACTGGAAATGGCAAGTAAAGCGTTTCTGAAGAGAAATTTGTTAACATGAAGTATAGATTTAAGTGTCAGGAATCTTTTTATTGGAGGTATTTGTCTGGTGTGTAACCAAGTATGGAAGTAAAATGTGGATGATAAACAGTTTAGACAAGAAGCTTTTGAAATGTGGTGCTACAGAACAAGGCTGATGACTAGATGGGTAGATCACATAACTAATGAAGAGGTACTGCATAGAACTGGTGAGGAAAGAAATATGTGGCACAAACTGACTAGAAAAAGGGGTCACTCAACAAGATACTTTCTGAGACATTAAGGGATCATGAATTTAGTATTGGAGGGAACTGTAGGTGTAAAAATCGAAAGGGACACCACGAGATGGCTATAGTAAGCAAATTCAGAAGGATGAAAGTAGTTGTAGTTATTTAGAGATGAAGAGGCTTGCACAGGACAGAGTAGCATGAAGAGCTGCATCAAACGGTCTTCGGACTGAAAACGACAACAACAACAACAACAACAACAACAACAACAACAACAAAATCAATTCATACTCCTCTCTTTTTTGACGTCATACCCTATACAAGATTCTTATATATTTCCAGGTTCCTTCATTTTATAAATAATGAAAATGCTGACCTTGCAAAGCACGTGGACAAGTTACAGTCTGTTACTGACCATCTGAAACAAAACTTCCAAAGTTTTTGTTATTGTGAATAAGATATTGCAATTGATGAATGCCTCATGATATTCAGAGATAGACTTCACTGCATACAATTCGATCCCCAAAAAGGAGCATGTTTTGGAATAAAGTTCTTCGAAATTTGTGAAACAGATAGTGGCTACTGTTCAGGATTTGATAATTATACAGGAAAAATATGTGTGGCAAATAATAAAGAAATCCCAATTAGTGAAGGTGTTATGGACCTCATGCAACTGTCATGGTCATACAGTATATGTTGACAACTTGTACACTGGCCCTTCATTGTTTGCAAGGCTCACTGAAAGAGGCACAAATGCTGCAGCGACAGATCTACAAGATACTCTTGGGGTATTTTCACACAAGCTCATGGCTCTGAAGTGGATGGGTAAAAAAGAAGTAAATATTCTATCCACTATCTATACAGATGTCAATATCACAGCAACAGAAAAAAAACTGATATGAAAACCAAATCTCAGTCCAGAAGCCCCAAGTATTATACAAAACAACAATTCAATGAATGCAGTTGACAGATAGGAGCAGCAGTTGTCATCTTTCCCTCTAATGTGAACATACACCAAAGGATACAAGAATTTTTTCTTTTTCCTGATGGAGATTGGGATTTTCAATTTATGTGTCCTACTAAACAAAGTGTCAGGAAAAAAATCTTGTTTCAGTCAGTTTAGAACTCAGCTGGTTGCTGAAATAATAGAGCGGGTCACTCTACCACACTACCCCAGACGTGGATGGTCCCAATCTGGAATTTCCGCTGTGAGACTGCAAGCAGCGGATTGAGCACATTTTGTTAGCAAGAGATTGCTGTATTTGAAGCTGTAAGAGAGCCTGGTGTATAGTAGGATTACATCCAGAAACAGGGACTTACAATGTTAGGCCTTTTGGAGTAACTCCAAGGGACAGGTAGGTTTCAAGAAACAGAATGTGGGACCTTAGCTTTGATAGTGCACAGGCATGTTTTCGAACCAAATAGATTTAATATGTCAAACGTTCCCTCCCACACAGCCTTGGCATTCGAGGCATAGATATATGTTCAGATGCAAACTATTTACAGCAATACACCGCTGCTGTCACCTCAGCCTTCACTGGACATAATTACCCCACCAGCCCAGTTCAAAAGCAGATTTCCCAGGCCATCACATCCAATCCTGGTACTGCTGATCCTTCCAAAAAACAACTTCAGAGCACACCACTTATCATGGGTATTATCCTGGTCTGGAATGTACTAATCAGCTACTTCGACAAGGCCATTACTTCCTAAAACCATGTCCTATAATGAGATCTGTACTGTCAGATTTTGCCCACCACACCAAGAACAGCCTTTTGTCGCTCTCCCAATCTCCACAATATCCTTGTCAGACCCCATTCTCCTTCTGCATTGATCTCCCTACCCTATGGCTCCTACACCCAAGACCATCCCCACTGCAAGATTTGCCCTATGCACAATTCTACCACCATCTATTCTTGCCCTGTAACTGGTAAAACATATATCATCAAAGGGAGATAGCCACCTGTGAAACAATACTTCATATACAAGCTGTTATGTAAACAGTGCTGGTCAGGATGAATGGGTGTAGGCAGAGGGTGTATACTGGCAACAAGCAACATCCTGTTGCAGAGCATCCTCTACAATGTGACAGTCATGACCTTGGTGCCTGTTTCATCACATGGGCCATCTGGATTCTTCCCCCAGACACCAGTTTCTCAGAACTCTGCAGGTGTGAACTAGCGCTACATTATGTCCTTGGTTCTCGCCACCCGCCTACCCTTAATTTACGTTAATTTCTTCTGTCTCGGCATTTATTCACAGTAAATATTCCTTTCTTCACTCTGTTTTAGTTTTCTACACATTTCACTTTCTGACATGTCTGTTTTTGCTGTCCCCCACCCATCTCCCTTATGTAAAATATACTTAGCTTTTCATTCTTTATTAACTCATGCATGATGCTTTAGCAACACTTTCTGTCTTGCATATTACCCTGTCTTCCACCTTTAAGCTTTCAGGTTTTCAAATCTCGTCTGGTGCAGTCCCCAATAAGTCTTTCCTTCTCATCGTGTCCAGTAAGTCTGCCCTGACCTGCGGTTTTGGGTGACTTTCCGAAAACCTACCCCTTTTCCTAGACCTCTCTAGTCCTTTTCGTTCATCCCTCTTTCTTCCCCTTCAATCCTTCTGCCAGAAGACGGAGCCCCTGACTCCAAAAACTTGCATAATTGTAATCCTTCAATCCTTCTGCCAGAAGAAGGAGCCCCTGACTCCAAAAACTTGCATAATTGTAATCTTTTTTAGAAGTAATATTTGGTGTTCCCCGGAGCAATGTTATAGGCCCTCTGTTATTCCTGGACAATCTGTGCAGCCTTCTTATATTGTTTTCAGATGATGCTGTTATTTACCATTTTGTAAAGTCATCATATGAACAAAACCATCTGTACAAGAATGGTGCAAAAAGTGGCAATTGACTTTAAATAATGAAAAGTGTGAAATCATCCACATGAGTATTAAAAGGAATGCACTAAATTTTGGTTACACGACAAATCACAAAAATCTAAAGAGTGTCAAGACAACTAAATACCTAGGGATTACAATCACAACCAACTTAAATTGGAATGATCACATACATAATGTTGTATGGAAAGTGAACCAAACACTGTGATTTATTGGCAAAACACTTTGAAAATGTAACTGGTCTAATAAAGAGAAGCCTACATTACACTTGACCACCCTCTTCTGAAGTATTGCTGCACCACGTGTGATCCGCATCTGATATGACTGACAGAGGAAATTGAAAAAGTTGAAAGATGGGCAGTTCATTTTGCATTATAGCTAAACAGGGGAGAGAGTCCTGTGGACATGATACACAAATTTGTGTAACAATCATTAAAACAAAGTGTCTTTGTTGCGGCAAGATCTCCTCATGAAATTTCAATCATCAACTTTTTTGTCTGAATGCAAAAATATTTTGTTTGCACCCACCTTCATTGGGAGAAATTATCATGTAATGACACAATTTCAGAGATTTTACAGGTCTCATATAGATATGATTTTGTGTATATAGTGTAGTTGTGTGAATCTTTGTGCCAAGGGGCTTAGTGGCTAATGCACCTGCCTAGTAGGCAGGAGACCTGGGATCGATTCTTGGCCTTGGTACAAATTTTCACTTGCCACTTCAGTGTATATACATAAAGAAATTATCATCACAATAAAATAAGAGGAATCAGAGCTCGTATGCAGAGATTTAAGTGTTAGTTTTTCTCACACACTGTTCCTGGAGTGGAACAATAGAGAAATATCTTGAAGGTGGTTCGATGAACCCTCAGTCAAGCACCTAATTGTGAATTGCAGAGTAATCATTTAGCCTTAAATATTAGAAGATGTCGTAATTTTTAGTAAACTATCAATGCCCAGGCAGACAGTGACCAATACCTTATACCACACCAAGACAGGGTACTTGTGAAATTAGCATACTTTTTAACAACTCCTCCACAGTATTCCACAATGGGCAAATTATCTAGATAACAATGGACCTACCTGGAGTTTCCATGTTTGATTTTACCTATATAACATAACCATAACAGCAGTCACTCAGGAGCAAAACAAGAAAAATTTTCATTGTGTATTAGTCAGTCTCTGAGCCAATGACCTGTGATGTGGGCTGGATAAATTTAGTTTTATTCAGCTAAGGTTAAATGGTTTGAGCATATTTGGAGTAAAAATGGTTTTAAGCCCAACATGAACATACAAATGAATCCAAAAGATCTGAATAAACTATGATCTTATCTTGGAAAAGAAAATTATAGGAAATTTATACTCAAGGTAGTCCGAGTTTTGTATCTCCTAAATTAGTATGCAAAATAAGTTCTGAATTTGTGTACATTAAACAAAAGTCTGAAATCTGTTCATTGCCTGACAGTGGGGAAGTCACTTCACTCTGGTGAAAAACATGCTGCTGTATATGACTGATGTAAATCTGTCCAATAAAACCACTGAAAGAACCGTCAGTAGTTGTTGCCTCAAAAATATTATTAAAGAAATAAAAAATCAGTCACAAATTGAAAAGCTTGGCAGTAATATATTACATAAAGAAATTATATTTACTACTGAGCTCTAGTTGAACCCTCACACAAAAAGTGGCAAAAAAGGTAAAGAGGAGAGCCTTACGCCTCGGAACTAGAATTTATAGGTCCACATAACAACACAATTTCAACACCCAGGAGGCAGTTGGTTTTGCAACCAAAGGCAACATGAGGCTCACCCCACATTACACAATTTTCTGAATACAGTGACTAACAACCTGTCCTCCACATGTAATTGTCATCAGTCCATTGGAGTTGGCTAAAGTACCTACCCAAAAGTATGGAAATGGCACATACAACTTACTCTTCTTATTACACATTCTTAATGCCAATGACTGAGTCCTATTACAGGACACATAAGAAGCAGACTGCTGAATCAGACTACTCTGGTCTACATCGTTCAACTCTTGCATCAGTAGCAATGGGGATGAGAAGAACGATGGAAAGGTTTGGCATCATATCACAGCCAAGGACTGAACTGGAACCGGAACGAACGGTTTGGCTTTCTTATGCCTAACTCAAAATCAGTCCTCCCTGTGACCCAAATAAGAGCCCATGGGAATTAGGACAACGATTTTGTCAAGTCATTCAAAGATCTAATGTGCTTTGTTTTTAGTGGACACATTCTCTAATTTCCCATTTGAGTCCTGTAAGTCAACCACAACAACTTAGCACGTCAAGTATGACTGTTAGATGTCATAATGGTACAACAGACTTTGCTTTGTTTTCATCTATCTACATCTACACTCTGCAAACTACTGTGAAGTGCATGGCAGAGGATACGTCCCACAGTACCAGTTATTAGGGTTTTTTCCTGTTCCATTCATGTCTGGAGTGCAGGAAGAATGATTGTTTAAATGCCTCCGTGAATGCTGTAATTAATCTAATCTCGCCCTCGCTATCCCTACAGGAGTGATACACAGGGGGTTGTAGAATATTCCGAGAGCCTCTGTTTAAAGCTGGTTCTTGAAACTTTGTGTGTAGGCTTTCTTGGGACAGTTTAGTCTATCTTAAAGAGTCTGCTAGTTCACTTTCTTCAGCATCCCTGTGACACTCTCCCATGGATCAAACAAGCCTATGAACATTCATTCTGCCATTCTCCGTATACATTCAAAATTCTCTGTTGGTCCTACTTGGTAAGGATCCCACACATTTGAGCAATATTCTAGAATGGGTTTTATAAGTGATTTGTAAGCAATCTCCATTGCAGACTGTTTGCATATCCCCAGTATTCACCCAATAAACCACAGTTTACCACCCGCTTTACCCACAGACTGAGCCTATGTGATCATTTCATTTCATTTCCCTACAAACTGTAACACACCCAGGTACCTGTATGAGTTGACCAATTCCAACTGTGACTCACTGATATTATAGTCATATGATACTACTTTTTTTGTTTTGTGAAGTGCACAATTTTACATTTCTGAAGACTTAAAGCACAGTGCCAACCGTTGCGCTACTTTCAGATCTTAACAAGATCTGACTGAATATTTAGGCAGCTTCTTTCAAACAGCATTTCATTATAAACAACTGCATTATCTGCAAAATTTCTGAGGTTATTATTGTCTGCAAGATCACTAGTATACAACACAAACAGCAACGGTCCCAACAAAATTCCCTGGTGTACTTCTGAAGTACTTCTACATCTGTCAATGACTCACCATCCAATATAACCTTCTGTGTCCCCCCCCTCCCCCCCCCCCTCACCCCCAACCCACCACCCCAAAATAATAATAATAATAATAATAATAATAATAATAATAATAATAATCCTCAATCCCGTGACAAATTTGGCTTCATACATCATATGACCTTACTTTCAATAAGCATACATGTCTTACTGAGTGGAATGCTTTTTGGAAATCTAAAAATACTGCACTATCCATGTAATATAGTCTATTCTCTGTCCTACACGTTTGCAATTGGAAGGAGAACCTCAGACAACTGTCTCCAGCAGTTGCCATGTATTTATCATGTCTGAGTTTTTGCTATTCTGCCAGTGTAACAGTATCGAGGGTACCTAATGTTGAGTACCTTCCACCTGAAGTAAAATTCACAGGTCGAGTGATTAGTATGTACATTCAAAAGTTAGATAGATGAAGGTGTGTTAACGAAGTCCACCTAGGAGACACTCATCAAATCCCTCACAATGTAAGAGGGTTGGCTGAAAAGTAATGCCTCCACCTTCTTAACTCTTCAACAGTTGGCAGCATTGGTATGTGACAGGTACTGGCTCGTTCAGTAGCCTCTTCTCTACAGCTCCAGTTGGCAGGAAGCCTTAGTATTGAACGGTTGTGTTGTTACAGTGTAAAGAATGGAACACTACACAGTCGGTCAATGCAATTTAAGCAATGTGCGGTCATTGAATTCTTGACAGAAGAAGATGTCACCCCAAAGGAGATTCATCAGAGAATGAAAGTTTATGGTGATTGTATTGATGTGAGTACTGTGCATCATTGGGTGAATAAGTTTAAAGATGTTGAGGTGGGAATATCTGATCTGTGTGGCAAACAAAGAGTTGGATGTCCTGCTACAGCAACCACCAAGTTTCACAAGCAAAATGTTGACAGATTGATTCAGGACAATCATCGTATCACTCAGAGAGAAATTGGAAGCATAATCAACATTTCACAAGAACATGTGGGCCACATTATTGCATGACAATGCCAAACCACACACTTCACGTGCCACCACAGCAGAACTTCAGAGACTGTATCTCACCACCGTACGGCATTCTCTATACAGTCTAGATTGAGCACCGTCTGACTTCCACGTGTTTCTGATAACGAAAGACGATCTGCACGGACATCATTATGCTTCTGATAAAGACGTTGAGAGAACTGTGAGACTGTGGTTGCAGAAACAGAATGTCGACTTCTTCCGTGACGGCTCCAGAAAACTTGGTCATCGTTAGCAGAAATGTATCCAATTGGCTGGTGATTATGTGGAAAAGTGAATACTGGTAATTAAAGATCACATTCTAAGGATTATTTCTGCATTTGATTTATCAAAATATTCCCATTCAAACCCAATTAATGAAGGTGGAGGTATTACTTTTCATTCAACCCTCATATATGTCCATGAATGACAACAATTGCAGCAGGCTACGTACATTGTTCAACCAACTGCATCTGGACCAGTACGCCCAGGGACAGCACACTAGTCCATGGTACTATGCAGGCACATCCATCTGGGCTCACGTACTTTGTATTAATCCTGGGTGGACCTCAAGTGTCTTCTTCAACCACAAAGCAGGAGGGTAGGGGAGGGCCAATTATTTGAAGTCACACTTAGGCAGACTCTGCTGATCCACCATTGAAATCAGCTCAGTTCCATGATATCAGACAGACAATATGATGGTAAATGGTCCAAAACAGTCACATTCATAGGCCAATTCTGAGACCTGCCAGCTGATATAGGTCAAGTACACCAACCATGCCTCCAGCTATGCCATTGCAAATGCACAGCTGTGACTTTTGCCCATGCCACCAAGTGTGAATACAGCCAGTTACAATGGGCAAACATTTAGGGAAACCCATGGAGGTGGACTATTGTCTTCATCCAGGCCATGTCACTCTCATACATTTTAAGAGACAGGTACAAGAACAATTCCCAAACAAACTACTGAGACTGAAACCATGTTGCCACCCCTGAATGAGGCAGGTATCACTGTTTCATTGTTACCATCATGCTGCCTGAATCATTGGCAGGAAGGTCATCGTTACTATCATATCTGCAGCACCAAGCTAGGCCTTACTCAAAACGACATTGGCCCTCCCAACTGGTTACGGGGGACACAGATATCCCCATAAAATGCAAAAATAGAACCATTCAAATGCCCACCAGGCAGTGATATAGGATATGAAGCGATGGGTGATGTTAGCACAGCATGAGCACCAAGCACCATAACCCAGCATTAGGAGAGGTCAGAATAAAAAGCTGTGATAGGTAGATTCCTTGGCAGATGAGTCCATATAAAGCTGCATGTGCAATAAACCAATACCAACTTGCATATGCGCATGGAGCCTACCATTGTATGTCACAGTCATATAGTAGACTTCACTTTGTTTTCAGATTACAGCATGGATGCAATTTGGGCACTTAGTACATGAAGTAGGTTGTCCCTATATGTAGGCTTGTAATAACATTAAACTTACCAAACTTTGGCATATGTAACATTAACCAATATATAGGCCAATGTCTGTAGGTAAGTGGCTTTCAACTTAAGCTACTGCTACACAAAATTCACATTTTCAGGTGCATAACAACTAATTTTCATTAATGTCTTGTGAGATACAATACCTATGAGCTAAATTTCAGCTGTTAAAGTCACCGATGCACAAGAAAATATTATCAGCAGCTTGAAACACATCAACTGCCTCACAACTTACATTAATAATCGAAGAACAGTCACTGTTATGTGACTTCATTCTTAAAAAGGCAATTGTTCTAGCTGCATGTGACAGATGAATCTACAATTTGCTGTAAGCATCTAAATTTTTATATAATATATTCCTTATGTTTTTAGTAGCTTTTAAGAATTAAATAATAACACTATAGCAGTGACTTACCACAATGAGTATCATGTCCAAAATAAAACCAATGACACAAAAGCGATAAACTGCAAGAATTAGCAACCAAATTGCAAACAGCCAAAGATTGTAGCTCACAAGCGTCCATACACATTGTGCCAAATGCTTCCACCACAACTTCACTGTGACCTAAAAACATATTTAAACACACATGTTTATAATATCTATGAATTCACATAATTTATAGATGACCAAGCAATTACACATAATACAATGAAACAACAGTCAATAGTGAATTCTAAGAGTTTTTTTCCTCCCAATAATTGAGAAAATAACAGGCTGACTCACACAGTTTTCCAATGATAGCTTGGCAGGAAGATTTTCTCTTGCCTACTCAGTGAAATTGCAATTGAAATGAATATCATAATTATAGATTCTGGTAAATTTGTTATTTGTGAATTAACTTGTTTCAGTTATCTCTTAGGCTAGTAACTGATATCAGGAAGCCACCACAGATCTGAACGAAACAAACACTTTGGACTCTGCAGTGTTTATTATACCAGAATGATACCTTGCTGTAAATAGGCATCAGAATACACATATTTAATGATCGAGTTTATGTAAAATAAAGGAAAGATGGCCATTCACATATATCTGGGGCACAGAAACACACAACAGAAAACAGCTTTCGCTAGCTATTTTTCTAGCAACAGCACACACATTCACACATACAATGATACATACACACCAACATACACTCTTGTTGGATGGTTGTTGCGTTTGGGTGTCTGTGTGGTTTTGTGTGTGTGAATGCTATTGTTAGTGCTTGAAAAAGAGCAGTTGCTCAAAAGTTAGTGTAAATGCTATTTTTTGTTGTGTTTCTGTGCTCCTCACACTGATCAGCTATGAGTGAGTTGTTACCTTTCCCTTATTTTACATATTACTCCATCCAGAAATTTCCATTATTATTACAGTGATGCGTTTATTAAGGCAGAACTTTTCATGTGATAACACAAATTACAAAGGAATGGCTAGAGTTAAATACAGTTAACTGCCAGCTGGGATGCTTTGCCATTATCACCCATATGTTGGAAACATGTCAGCTAATACAGCCCGGGGTATGTCAGTTTTAGGTAAGGATTGGCTAAACTATTAACTGTGACTAATAGATCCAATTTCACAGTTCCAAACCCGTTAAAGGTGCCCAAAACGTGTTCATTTTTTAATAGGTTCTACGTAGGAATGCGAAATAATGACTTTATTGTCGCAACATATTTTAAGTATTTAATGAAGTTAGGGAAATCATTTTGAAGTCTGATTTATTTAAGACTTTCTGAAAGTTGGAAAAGTGTATTCTTTCATCAATTAACACAAAAGTGCTCATATTTAAATACAGAATCTTTTCAATAAGTTTTGTACTTAGGCACATATGACAACCATTTATTACACAGCATACTCTTCAAAAAATTCTATTGATAGGCTCTCATGTCATTGACATGTGGAATCTATCTTAATTACTTTCACCTCTGGCAGAAAATATCCCCATGAACAACTAGATCTCTGTCTTTTCTTTGTGTTGAAAACTAAGCACAACTACACACAAAATGGAATGGAAAACATCTATACTTCACCCTCCTATAGCACATCACTTTGCATAATATGGGAGATCAGCATTACAGTCAAGAACACTTAATGCACTTAGAACAGTAAACCTGTCGTGACTTCTACATTGGAACACTGATACTGCTTGTGCAAAGGAACAACTCTGTATTCTGCAGTCCATCCCTGATAACTGCTGCTGAAGAAATGAACACATTCCAACTGCAAGCAATATACTGCTCAGGCAGACCTATTAATAAGTCATAAGTCATAGCTGTAACGCAGAACAGTTTTGGTTGATTGTTCCAAAGAAATGAATACGTTTCAGGTGCAAAAATAACATCCCGACCTCACAGAGCTATCTGTGCATATAGGTTGCAAGATCAATGCAATTTCGGGATTTTGTTGCGGACATTGTTTGGAGTTGTGTTGATGGAATCATTGGTAGAAGCAAATGGCCAGTACTGACAACTCCATTCATCCTTTAGAAGTTCTGCTTCAGTTGACACAAGTTGTTGGCTGTGTATTCTAGAATAATTTGCATATCACAAGGCTGTAAGCAAGTTCAGGTATGATATGTTAGCTTAACTTGGCACCCACACAGTCATCATGTTTGACAGTTCTACACTAGTTGTGACAAGTTCCCCAATCAAACACGGTGGACACTGCAAGGCTCTGAATGGGTCCAGTATCAAAGTTTAGATTCAGTACATCTTTATAAAGCAGACCACCAGCCTGGTATATTCTCATAGACAACTAAAAGCAGCTTTTTCAACACAATACCTTGCATTCCCATCAAACCACACAGTGGGTATTAACAATAATCCCCACTGGCCAAAAATAAGTGAAACCGGGGGTGGGGGGTGGCGCGGGGGGCAGTGGGGAGGGGGCGCGGGGGGCAGTGGGGAGGGGGCGCGGGGGGCAGTGGGGAGGGGGCGCGGGGGGCAGTGGGGAGGGGGCGCGGGGGGCAGTGGGGAGGGGGCGCGGGGGGCAGTGGGGAGGGGGCGCGGGGGACAGTGGGGAGGGGGCGCGGGGGACAGTGGGGAGGGGGCGCGGGGGACAGTGGGGAGGGGGCGCGGGGGACAGTGGGGAGGGGGCGCGGGGGACAGTGGGGAGGGGGCGCGGGGGACAGTGGGGAGGGGGCGCGGGGGACAGTGGGGAGGGGGCGCGGGGGACAGTGGAGAGGGGGCGCGGGGGACAGTGGGGAGGGTGTGTGGGAAATGACAGGGAGGAGACTGGTGGGGAGGATACTGGCGGGGAGGGGGTGAAATAAGTGATGGGTGGAGGAAAGAGTTGGAAGGGGAAAGCAGTGTGGAGGGGAAAGGGGAAAACGGCAGAGTAGGGGGAGTGGTGGGGAGTGAGAAATGGCGGAGAGGAGGAGGGGTGCAGAGGGAGGGAGGGTGGAAGAGAGGGAGGGGAGGGGGGAGGGGGTAGGGGGAGAGAGGGGGGGGAGGTTTACTTTATTTTTGTCTCATTAATGTCAATGTGAACAATCATAAAAACTGGGACTCCAAGGGGAGTCTGGAAGATTTTTAAAAGAAGAAAACCTATAGCATATTAGTCAGCCAAGTATTCATATTATGAGAGTTCTGCTGAAAAGTGGTGTCTTAAATACATTTATGTGAAAACGCAAAGCTTTTTAAATAATACAAACACATTAACACATTATATCTTTATTCTTCGTGTTACATATTTACTTCTCAACATAGTCAACCTGGTAACGAACAATGAGAGTGCAGTTTGTTGATACCATCACTGTAGAATGTTTTACTTTGTTGACTTAGCGACACTCTCACCTCAGCTTGCACTGTTTCATCACTATAAAAGTGAAGTCCTTGGAGGTGTTCTTTAAATCTTGGTAACAGATGAAAATCGGATGGGGCCAAGTCAGGGCTGTATGGAAGATAATTGGTGAAAGTGAACCCAAAGCATCAGATTGTTGCATATGTCACAGTTCTCACATGTCATCTGACATCGGTGTACGGAAGTAGAGGGTGCTCCATGTGTGGAAAAACTCTGAATTCAAAACTCGATTACAGCATGCTTTTTCTCATGCACTGACATAGTTACATTACACACCGCCATGTTACACACTACAGTTCGGAGCCCTCTAATCGCGGAGTGCTGCAAATACATAGACATGAATAATAAAGATGTAGATTTTTAATAAAGAATTTTTATTTAAAAAGTTTTAAGAACTTTCACACAAAAATATTGGAGGCACTGCTTTTCAGCATGCCCTTTGGACAATAAGTCTGACTACGGGTCAGCTCTCGTAACCAATTCAAAGACCGAGTCACAGCAGGCAGCTGCATGAGAAGCAACTAAAGGGAATGAACTTCTTCTTCTTCTTCTTCTTCTTCTTCTTCTTCTTCCTGGCCCTACTGCCCTAGATATGCCTTGGCCTGCACTAGGACATCAATCCATTTGTCCCTGTCCAGCATCTTGTGGTTGGTTGGTTGGTTGGTTGGTTTGTTTGTTTGTTTGTTTAAAAGAGGGGGAAGGGACCAGACTGCTAGGTTATCGGTCCCTTGTTCTGAATAAAACAATGTCACAAGGATGAGAATAAAACAAGCGAGACTGACCACACAAAATGGAGAGAAAGGAAAAACCATAAGAATAACGGAAAGGCAACAAACACTTAAATGGACAAAAGGGAAGAAGAAAACCACAGAAATGCAAGAAACAGGTAGAAGAGGTTAAAACGACAAAACAGATTACCATAGCTGGCTGATCATGACAATAAAAAGGCCAAGCCAGCCACTCTGCAAAACATTAAAACCTCTACCCTAAAAGCACTAGGGTGGAGGACACATAGGCACAAAGGACATGCGCTAAAACTTAGATCAAATGATAAAACCCACCCTCACCAATAAAACATAAAACTAAATCAGCTGATGACGAGTTGTCAGATAAAATTAGCAGCAATGAGTCCGGTAATGACAGATTTCACCGCAGGGCAGTCAAAGTGGGCCAGTGCACCAGAATATGGGCCACTGTCAACCTGGTGCCACATTGACACTGAGACAGGTCTTCGCAGCGCAAGAGGTAGCCATGGGTCGCTCAAGTGTGGCCAATGCGGAGCCAGCAGAGAACCACAGAGTCCCTGTGAGAAGGCCGCATGGAGGACTGCCACACATTCGTCGTCTCCTCAATGGCATGCAGTTTGTTGTGCATACTCAGACAATGCCATTCTGTCTCCCAAAGCCGAAAAACCTGGGGCGTAAAAACGAACGCAGGTCAGTTATTGGAATGCCGATCTGCATACGTGATTTCCGTGTAGCCTGTTTAGCCAGCATGTCATAAAGTTTGATGCCTGGGATTCCGACGTGTCCTGGGGTCCACACGAACACCACTGAACGACCGGACCATTGCAGTGCATACATGAACTCCTGGATGGTCGCTACCAAAGGATGACGAGGGTAGCACTGTTAGATAGCTTGTAGGCTGCTCAAGGAGTCAGTACACAGAAGAAATGACTCCCCAGGACAAGAACAGATCTGTTCAAGAGCACGAGATATAGCAACCAGCTCTACAGTGAAAACACTGCAGCCATCGGGCAAGGAAAGCTGTTCAATATGTCCTCCATGGACATACATGAAGCCAACATGACCATCAGCCATCGAGCCATGGGTGTAAACCATTCACGTCCTCTGTACATGTCAACAATCGAGAGAAAGTGACAGCGGGTTGAATTGAGTCCTTTGGGCCATGTGGAAGGTCCAGGCAAAGCCGCGGTGTACGCAAATGGACCTCAAGTATAGGTGGTAATGGCAAGGACTCCAATTCATATAGAAGGGATTGGACACAAACTGCAATTGAAGCCCTGACCTGGGCCACCGATGTGGGAGATGAACCGCCGTGGGTGGGAAAAGGGGACGGTAATTCGGATGCGCAGGAGAACTACGAATGCATGTGACGTAACTGGCGAGTAGTTGCGCACACCTGACCTGCAATGCAGGAACTCCAGCCTCCACCAGGACGCTGGTAACTGGACTCATCCTAAAAGCTCCCATTCCTAGTCTAACACCACAGTGGTGCACTGGGTTGAGTAAATGCAATGCTGAGGGCACCGCCGAACCATAAACCAGACTCCCATAATCAAGGCAGGATAGAAAAAGGGCTCTGAAGAGCTGCAGCAACTTAAAGCGATCTGCACCCCAGTTGGTGTTGCTCTGACAGCGGAGGGCATTGAGAGGTGCTGCCAGCACTTCCACTTAAGCTGACGAAGGTGAGGAAGCCAAGTTAATCAGGTGTCGAAAACCAGTCCTAAGAATCGATATGCCTCCACTACAGTGAGGGGATCGTCATTACAGTAAAGTTGTGGTTCCGGATGAACAGTACAACGGGACAGAAGTGCATTACACACAACTTTGGGGCTGAAAACTGGAAACCGTGGGCTACAGCGCATGAATGGGCCTTGTGGATGGCTCCCTGTAGGCACCGCTCAGCAACACCAGTACTGGCGGAGCAGTACGAAATGCATAAGTCGTCTGCATACAGAGAGGGTGAGACGGACGGCCCTACAGCTGCTGCTAGACCATAATTGGCCACTAAAAATAGAGAAACACTCAATACAGAGCCCTGTGGGACCCCATCCTCCTGGATATGGGGCGGAATTATGGGAGGCACCAACTTGGACATGGGAAGTACAAACCCACAGGATATTCTGGATAAAAAAATCAGGAGTGGGCCTCAGGGATACCCAACTCATATAATGTGGCAAGGGTATGACGTCGCCAGGTGGTGTCATACGCTTTTCGTAACTCAAAAAAGAGGGCAACAAGGTGTTGGCATCTGGAAAAGGCTGTTTTGATGGCAGACTCGAGGGACACAGGATTATTAGTGGTAGAGCAACATAGGTGGATACTGCACTGGCACGGAGTCAGTAGGCCACGTGATTCCTGGACCAAACCCAACTGCCGACACACCATACGTTCCAGCAGCTTACAAAGAACGTTGGTGAGGCTGATGGACCGATAGCTATCCACATCAAGTGGGTTTTTGCCAGCTTTGAGCACTGGTATGATGGTGCTCTGCAGCCAGTACGATGGAAAGATGCCATTGCACAAGATCCGGTTGAAGATCGTGAGGAGATGTCACTTGTAGTCAGACGAGAGATGTTTAATCATCTGACTGTGTATCCGATCTGGCCCGGGAGCTGTGTTGGGGCAATGTACAAGGGCGCTGAGGAGCTCCCACTATGTGAATGGGGTGTTATAGGGTTCACTGTGGTGTGTAGTGAATGAGAGGACTTTCTATTTCAATCAACCGTTTGGGAGTGCAAAAGGCTGAAGGGTGATTCTCTGATGCAGAGACATGAGCAGAGTGCCCAGAAAAGTGCTCGGCAATCACATTCGCGTTGGAAGATAACAGACCATTTATGTTAACACCGGGAACACCTGCTGGGGTTTGGTACCTGAAAACTTGTTCGATCTTTGCCCAGACTAGGGAAGGTGACATATGGCACCAATTGGCCGAGATGTATCTCTCCCAACATTCCTGTTTCCGTCTTTTGATAAGCTGGCAATCGAGGGCATGGAGCCATTTAAAGGCTATGAAGTGTTCCAGGGAAGGGTGCTGCTTATACCAATGTAGAGCTTGCCGACACGCCTTAATTGCCTCAGCGACTTAAGGTGAAAACCAAGAGACTGTCTTTCTCTGAGAGCACCATAAAGAACAAGGGATCGCGTTTTCCGCCGCAGAAACAATCGTTGTAGTTACTTGCTCAACCACCACATCGATGTTACCACGTGGGGGAGAGTAACGGTGACAGCAGAGGTGAAAGCGTTCCAGTCTGCCTTGATTAAAGCTCATCTGGGCAGGAGTCCATGTGCCTGACACCGGGGCAGTGACAGGAAGATGGTGGAGTGGTCACTACCACACAGGTCACCATGTGCTCTCCAGTGGATAGATGGGAGAAAGACAGGACTGCAAACCGAGAGATCAATGGCTGAATATGTGCTGTGTGCCACACTGAAATGTGTGGGGGCATTTGTATTTAAGAGGCACAGGTCAAGTTGTGACAGTAAATGTTCGATATATCTGCCTCGGTCAGTAATCACAGTGCCACCCCACAAGGGGTTATGAGTGTTAAAATCTCCCAAAAGTAGGAAAGGTTTAGGGAATTGATCAATCAGTGCAGCCAATGCGTTCAAGTGCACGCACCATCTGGAGGAAGATATACATTGCAGACAGTTATTTCCTGTGTCAAAATTGAGACTTCATAGGTAGAAAGGAGTCCCCATCAGTTCTGCTACAGACTAAAAACTGAGGCGAATATGGCTCTCTCTGTTCTGTAGCCCTAGGTTCCTCCCATGGAGTAGCAAGGGAGGGAAACGATTTGGGGTCATACCTGTTGGCATTGTATTCGATCTTGTCCTTCTTAGAGAGTGCTGATGCTGTACGGTCACCAGCAAGAGAGGACTTAGTCCATTTCACTGCGGGTCATCCGCCCTGATGCCACCCACTCTGGTCAGGGACACTCCCCAAAGGCACCACCAGCGACAACAAAGGCCAATTGTTATGATGGCCATTGCTGGGAGTCCTGATCACCCAGGGATACAGGCATCTACTCCTTGGCATACGTGGGGAGTTTACAGCTCAGGCATCAGCAGTGTGATCCCTGTGCTGTCAGGGGGCTACCACCACATGGGTAAATGACGGCCCCAACACAACAGACTGTCTACCGTGCTCGATACTGGGTGCAGAGAAATCCAACATTGTCATGGTGGTGAAAGAGGACAGGAGACAATGGAAGAAGATGACATACCCCGAATTTCCAGCACTTAAAGCAGTGTCCTCGCCCAAATAGTTGTATCGCAGCTGGAGATGCAAAGCCATGACAAGAGATTCAGGAGATTGAATCTAAGGGCACTATGGATAACTCGTGCACCACGTAAGGTTACCTCCCCCATAGGGCCCGCACTTCTGTATTTTGAAAGTGGCAGGTCAAACCATAGAATGGGACCTGAACTCATAGGGCCAAAAAGTATGAGACTCTTTTTAGTCATCTCTTATGACAGGCAGGAATACCTCCGGCCTATTCTACCCCCAAACCTGCAGGGGGGCAGCATCTTGTGTTTCCATCCTTTGATTCCAATGCAGAGGAGAAGACGATAAACTAATAGAATCACATGAAGGAGTGTTAAATCAGTGGGCAGAGTACTTTAAGGAATGCTGAAGCATGGGAACTATCTGAAAACCAACATGAGAAGAGGAAAATGGGATGCCCTCGATGCAAGAGATTCGGCTAGCAATATAGAAAGGGAAAGATTTTTACACACACACACACACAGTGAAGCAAAACATCTTGAGAAAAACCACCCCTTTAAGGCAGACCCTCTCTCTAAACAACAATATTTTTAAGAGACGGAAATAAAATCTCACAATATCACTGCATCTTTACCCCCTTTAAAACGACCAACCCTTTCCCGACCAACCACCACTCTTTAACATTGTTTTCCCTTTAAGAGGACCACAAACAATCACAGAAGGGGGAATTTCAATACTGATTACTGTGAGGTTTCTTACTGACAATTGGACACAACAATCTCTAAAATTTCATTGTAATTTTACTTCTAATAGCAAACATTTCCGATTTTTCTTCTGTAGTGAATAGTCATAGCTATTTCAAATAAAAGAAATCTTGTTGTTCTTTTGCTAAAACACAGAATTTCTGTTATTAAAGAGAGTGAAAAAGGAAAAGAGTGAAAAAGTCAAATACAGGTTACAGCTTCAATTTGTTACAGGTGTGTTAAGAAATGAGAAGAAAATGCTAACTAAAATTCAAATAAAAGACTGTGGCAACCATTTTAAGATGTGAATAATGCTACTTTAGAGTGGTTTAATGGAGCAAGTGCCAAAGGATTGTCTATTAGTGAACTGATGCTACAAGAAAAAGCTCTTAAATTTGCTTCTGATCTTGGAATTTCAATACAAGCAATGACTGGCCTGACCGATTTCATGTTCGACAGTATTGTTTTCTAAGCAGTCCCTGGAGAAAGTGCAGAAGTTAATCAAAAAGATGTATCCGACTCGAAGTCGAGACTTCCAAGTAGCTATTATGACAATGACATTTACAACATGGGTGAAATTGGTCTATTTTTTGAAGTTATTCCAGACAAACACTAACTGTGAAGAGTGATCAGTGCAAAGGTGGAAAAATGGCAAAACAAAGATTAACAATCAGTCTCTGTGCTAACCTCTGCGGTGAGAAGGGAAATCACTAGTCATACATACTGCAAATTGTCCACAGCACTTCAAAAACAATGACATTTCCTTGCTTGTTATCTTTTGGCATGCAAATAAAATGCACGGATGATGTGTGACTTTCATTTTTGGCTGAGTAACTTAAATTCAAAAACGAGAATTCAGAAAAGTAAAATCCTACTTTTTGTATATAATGCACCATGTTATTGCAGCAAAATGTATCAAGTATGTGGTAGTAACATTTCTTCCTGCCAACACAACATCCTGTGTTCAGCTTCTTGACCAAGGAGTGATCCAGTCTTTTAAAATAAATTATCAAAAGAATCTTCTGTGTTCCCTAGTTAAGAAAATGAACAACATATCCGTGTATGACCCAGCTAAGTCTGTGATTGTAGGTGATGCTGTCAGCTGGATTAAAAGTGCTTGGAATGAAGTGAAAAATGAAACAATTACAAAATGCTTCATTAATTCTGGTTTTGAGTCTTTACAAAATGTGGACACTGGAGGACAAGCAGGTGGCGATGAATCAATAAATAGCCTCAGTCACCTGTCCGATGCAGCCGAGGTGTGATGCTGCCAACATAGAACTGAAAATTTCTACAGTGAACAAAGAAAATGAATGCTTCAATAGTGGTGATCATTGGGAAGATGATGTTTCAGACCCAGAACCAAAACAGCAATAGTGATGATGCAATTCCTGTAGAGGCAATCCCATTAGGCAATGCCTTACATAATATGGCTGGGCACAAGTCCCTTGCTTCAGAGCTTCCCAACCAGAAACTGATGTACTTACTATCTGAGGTGGGAAGTAATATGAGAATGAGATTGTAAATAAACGTATGAAAAAGTGTGTGCTACTCACTCGCACACACTTCTATATATATAATGTGCAACACTTAAAAAGTAATGACAATATTATGAAAAGGATAGATTGCTACTCACCATACTGTGGAGTGGCTTTAGACAACACACACACACACACACACACACACACACACACACAAATGCAACTCACACTCCCATGACCACTGTTTCTGGCAGCCTGGGGACTTCGGCTGGATTTTCCATTGTTTGACTTAAGAAACTAAAGTAGTCACCAATCTGAAGGTTGTTTTAAACACCACAGTGCTTTACTAGGCATGATTCTGTTGGAGGTGGTATGCCGCTGACTTTCTCCAACCACTGAACTGACTTAGCTAGCCAGTTACAGTGTGACCTACAAATTATGAAAGCAGAGAGGAGTGGTAAAATTGAGGAACTGCAAGCAATATTGATGCTGAAGCTGAGAAATAATTTAGAGAGAAGTAACAGTATATGGGTTGGGATGGTGTGCATGTCACAGCACATGAGGGCTGCTCCATGTCTCATATAAGGTGGGAGAAATTTCATCTTTATCTGACGCTCCCCCCTCCCCCCAATTTGATAAAGTGCTAAGACAGTTACAGAGGAAAGAAGACCTCCTGGCTGAGAGATTCATAACAGTAAAAGTGAGAAAGCTAAAATCATAATGAACATCAGCTGGACTGACAATAAAAAAAGGTGAGAGAAATAATCAGTAAAGAGGTGGGTGGGCCAAGGCGAGTGTTGGCCCCTGAGCTCTGCATGCAACAGATGCTGTCCCTCCAAAAGTCATCCCACCCCCAATCTGTTACATCTAAAGTGAAGTGTTAGAGATGAGAACAGTACCCACTATCTTGGAGGACACATATAAACCTCTTTCACTGTTCTTTCATAATCAGCTTGTACCTAGGATAAGGAATCCTTAACATCTTGCCAGAGTGTTATCCCTCGACCGTAAAATACAATGTGCCAGAAAATAAGAGCTAACCACATCTAAAAGTAATTAAAACAGAGTAAAACTGGGGTGACCACAGGAGCTAGCAGAGGAGGTGGAGTTGAGGGTCCCCCCAGACCCAGCATGTGGTAGGAGACACCCCAACCCCAACAACCCTGCCCCCAGCCTGAAAATAGTTTAAAATGTTATAGCTGAGGACCAAAACCACTTCCTCAGAGAAAACATCTGAAATAAAGTGCATTGCACCAGCATGTGAGATACTTTCTGTGAAGTGCTTGAATAATGATAATTGAAACCAACATCATTTATTCAAAACATGCTACCAGTTTTTACGGTGAAAACTGTCTTCAAGCCCCAATAGTAATCTGCCAGCAACATATGAACCACAATGAAAACGACGAATGGAGACTTGAAATGGAAACAGTACAACTTACTAAGCAAGTTACGACAGCATGTGCAACCAACAAAGTCAAGTGGAGCGTGGCCAAAATCAACTAGATTCCTTAACTTCCAGTAATAAGCCCACCAATGACAGGATGACAACTCTTGGTCTTTATCACTGTGGTTCTTATATTGATGGCAGATTATGCTTGGGGTCTGAAAATGACACATTTTGGTGTCTCAAGCAGTAGCATGTTTCGAATGAACTATGTTGGATTACAATACAGCTGTTAGTTTCAATTATCATTATTCAAGTACTTCATGCACAGCTGCTGTCCAGATTACCATATGCTTTTTGTGAGGCTCTACAACTGTTATTCGTGACCAGTGGGAGATACCAGGCTACAGTAAGCACAGACTAGAGTTTGTGATCCACATTCCAAAAGGTGGGAACAAGGAAGCAGAAAGCCTTAAGCTTTCACTTTGGAGTTAGTCTTTAACTGATAAATATGGGGTAGCCATGTCAGCTTTTCATCAAACGAGGAGTCCCAAAAACTGAGATTGTGCAACAATGTCCAATTGCTGCATACCCAAATATAGCTCTAGGTCTGCAAGAACCATTGTATGATGATAGAAATGCATGTCTCTTGTTTTTGTGAGAGGGAACTGAAAGCCATGGGAGGGAACTGAAAGCCATGGGAAAGACTCCCAGCAGAGGCCCTTCAGATGGCGTCTAGGAGCTGACGCTCAGCCAAGGCCACAGATTTGGAGCTATACCAAATGCAGAAGTGACTGATATACAGCATGGGACTGAAAAGTGGGCCAATGGAGGTAATTCTAGCTCAATGTTGATGATCAGGAAGAGTTTTAACACTCAGCACAGAACACTGTAGGGTGCTGTTCTCTTGAACCATAGGAAGCTGAATGATAAACCAACACTAACCTGAAACAATCGGTGGGATAAAAACTAGCAAATAAATACCAGTCAAGAGCCTCAAATGCCCCAGTCAAGGAGAGTAAGTAAAATGTGATGACACTAAGCGATGTCATATGCTTACATAGATAAAAAAAAAGACTGCAATGAGATGTTGGAATTCAGAAAAAAGCCTGTCAGATTGCTGCTTCCAACCTAACCAGATTGTAGATTGTGGCTTGTCCCTCTAGGAAACCACAATGATAGTGCATAAAACGTCCAGTGATTTGAGAACCCAGCACAATTGTTGGGCTACCATCCTTTTAAGCAGTTTGCAGACACATTGGTGAGGCTAATCAGTCAGCAACTGTCTATGGACGTGTGGTTTCTGCCAGGTTTAAGGGTTGGGAAACACCTACTAGCCAAAGAAGGTCGAAGACCCTGTGTAGGTGGATTCTTTGTGTAACATTCAGATGTTGGATCATTTGATTATGCATTGAATCAGGGCCTGCGGCTGTTTTATGTGATGAATCAAGAGACTGAACAAGTTGGCAGTCAATGAAATGTTCATTTTATAATTTGGATTGACAAGGGGGAGGGGAAATGGGGATGTCTTCAACTAGTCTTTAGTGGGTTGAAAATAGCTGGGTAAGAAGAGGATGCCAACACTTTTGACAAGTGTGTTGCAGGGTGTTAAACAAGAAATGACATTGGTAGACATACCATCATGAAGGAGGAGGCCTGGAACAGTTGCTGGTCTTTGGCAGCATAAAGACTACAGCACAGGGCCTACATCTGCGATGAAGAGATATATGTTCTAAAGGAAGAGGTTCAGGACTCCTAGCATTCCTTCTTACTGCATTTAATTAGATAGCAATCCTTACTACAGAGTTGCTTTAAACTGAATAGGGATGGTCTGTGAAGGATGTCATCTGAGAAGTTTCAGGGCCCTTCGACAATGCTGGATAGCTGTTGCAATGTCCTTGGTCAACCATGGCACAGGGAGACAGCAGAGAGGGGGCTGCAGAAACGGGAACAGCAGTTCTGACGGTAAGGGAACAGCAGTTCTGACGGTATCAGTGATCGCATAGGAGACATTTCTCACAACCTCATTGATGCAGTTTGACAAGAGTGGATAGAGATGACAGCAAAAGTATACAACTGCCAGTTGGTTCTTTAAAGAGCCCAATACGGTAACTGGTCTGTCAGGTGGTGACATGGAAGTGGCAAAATCACTGGTAAGCGGTCACTGTCACAAAGATCGCTGTGTAGCAGCTATTGTAGCAAAGCTCCATGATTGGGAGAAAGGAACCTACAGTTGATAGCTGGAAAGGTGACATGGGTGTGTGCTGAATGTGTAGGAGAACCATCACTGAGGGGGGAAAGAGAGCAAAATCAGAAAGAACGTGATCAATCAGAAGATCCAGATGAGACAACATGGTACTTCACCACAGGGGGTGGTGGGCACTGAAATCAGTGAGTAGGGATAAAGAGAGGGTAGGGGGCATCATTGGATAAAGGTGTTCATCTCCAGACAACTAAGTCCCCTGCCTGCAGTAAACTGTAGCAAAGTCACAAGATAAGAGGAAAGAACCACAAATTCAATAGCCAAAAAGGTATTTCCTGGAGAGAAACACAGATCGTGGAACAAGAGGAAATTAGTTGTAGTTCTGGCAGGTGGCAAAAACATCAATTACAGTTCCATTGAATTATCAAGTTAAGGGTGTCCTTGTTACATGTGAAGGGGCAAGGAGGAAAGGTCAATATCTCAGGGTTACTGCCCCTCACCAGTTGGGGTGGAACAACAGTCAGGTGGCTTGAGGGATCTCATTCTTCCAGGGTCAGAAGAGTAGCCTTCTCCCAAGCTTTCTTCTTCTTCTTCTTCTCCTCCTCCTCCTCCTCCTCCTCCTCCTCCTCCGTTTTTGGTGGTTGAGAATCCTGTGAGGGCTTATCCGTTGTAGGTGTAGGTTGTAATGAGACACCCTCCTCTGGAATTACCTTTTTTTTTAAATAGAAGTAGCCCATAGCGGCATTAATCTCGAATCTCGTATAGGTGAACATTATCTCAGTTGTTTCACTAAAAGAATTTTGAGTTTGTATACAATGTATTATATTTCAGGCTAAAATGTATAAAAAGAAATTAATATGCTACAATCAATATGTACTAATGGTTAAAATTACTCTTCTTTTAGGAATATTTGAAGTTACGAAATATCTGGCATACTTAAAATTCATATTATTAATTGCACAATCTAATGCTAATTATTAAATTTATTTCTGTACTGACGAATGCCTCGCCAATATGCTGCCGATATGGCTGCACAATCAGTCGAAGGATGGCATTCATGTATCATACAGCCATTACAGCGCCTTCCATTGACCACCAGTGGCGTATGTGGGCCCCACATAAAGTCACCCCAAAACAGCAGGAAACCTCCACCTTGCTGCACTTGCTGGACAGTGTGTCTAAGGCGTTCAGCCTGAGCAGGTTGCCTCCAAACAGGTTTCCGATGACTGGTTGAAGGCACATGCGACACTCATCGGTGAAGAGAACGTGATGCCAATACTGAGCGATCCATTCGGCATGTTGTTGGGCCCATCTGCACCGAGCTGCATGCTGTTGTGGTTGCAAAGATGGACCTCGCCCCGGACATCAGGAGTGAAGTTGCACATCACGCAGCCTATTGTGCACGGTTTGAGTCTTAACATGAAGTCCTGTGGCTGCACAGAAAGCATTTGTCAACATGGTGGCATTGTTGTCAGGGTTCCTCCAAGCCATAATCTGTAGGTAGCGGTCATTCACTGTAGTAGCAGCCCTTGGGCGGCTTGAGCAAGGCATGTCATCGACATTTCCTGTCTCTCTGTATCTCCTCCATGTCCGAACAACATCGCTTTGGTTCACTCCAAGATGCCTGGACATTTCCCTTGTTGAGAGCCCTTGCTGGCACAAAATACCAATGCGGATGCAATCGAACTGCGGTATTGACCATCTAGGCACAGTTGAACTACAGACAAACACGAGCCATGTACCTCCTTCCTGGAGGAATGATTGGAACTGATTGGCTTAGGATCCCCTCCATCTAATAGGCGCTGCTCATGCATGGTTGTTTACATCTTTGGGCAGGTTCAGTAACATCTCTGAACAGTCAAAGGGATTGTGTCTGTGATACAAGATCCACAGTCAACACTATCTTGAGGAGTTCTAGGAACTGGGGTAATGCAAAACTTTTTTTAATGTGTATATATCTTATGCCTCTCGAAGCTTTTGAAACTAATGAGGACACTGAAAAATTTAATAGTGGTGTGTGGGAGGGTAAGATTACAAGGTGTAGGAATGGATAAGGGACGGGGAGTCCTGGGCTCCACTCTTTAAGGCTGCTCAGCTACTGGTTGGTGCTGGGTGGCTCATCTGTAGGTTTCTGGGGAGGGGGTTCCCAAAAGGGAGTCCTGTTACCAGTAGATGCCATAAGAGGATGCTGCTCCTCTGACCGAGTGCAGGGAGTGGTTCCGAAGATGGTGCTGCAGGAACCATGGTTATGAAGATGGTGCTGCAGGTACCACAAGAGGGGAGGGCCTACTGCCCCAATAGTCCAATTTATTTGTACCACTACGAAAGGGCGACACCGAGGGAGTAAATACATCAGGTACCACTGACGACGTGGCCACATAGTGGCAAAAGTCAATACTATGAAGACAGGATATAAAGTATCATATTTTTTCCGAGCTTCAAAATATTAGAGGCGATCGAAGACCTACAGTTCATGTATTTTGCATTCCTCGATTAGGATAGCAGACTTCAGGAATGGGAAGGGTGGTCCTTCCTGCAAGTGACACAGACAGGTGGTGGCGCATGTTGTGAATTTTCATGAAGTTGCTGGCCACATTCTCCACAAATTGGGTCATAGGTACACCAGGAAGACATAAGCCCCAAGTACTGGCATTCTAAGTGTCATATTGGGGATGGGAAATATGGCTTCACATCACAGCAGTAAATCATGGTTTTGAACTCCTCTGGAAGTGAACCCCACTGAAAAGTGAGCATGAATGCTCTAGGATCAAATTTATGGTCCGGCGGGCCACAATGGATCCTACACTTCTCCAACTGTTCATGTAGTTTTTCATCCATTTACTGCATTGAGTCCTGGTGGAAAATGAAACCCTGCATGTTTACATTCTTATGGGGTGTTATGGTAAGATGTGTATCATGGAACTCCAAGAGAATGATGCCTAAGACTGGGTATGATTTGGCTTCTTAATAACAATGAAACCATTTTGTAATTTACTAAGGAAAGACAGTTCACTGAATAAGTTTTCAATATTCTCCAAAAAGAACACTGAGTTTGCAGAGAGAATGGACCCTCTGTCTGTGACTACAACTAGGAACTGAGGAGAATAAGTGTCTGCAAGCCACTTAGTTTTGCTTTTTTGTCATGGTATGGCCATGAAAGAAAAGTGCCTAGGATCTTAATGATGTGCACTGAATTGTGGTCTGTGTGAAGAGACTGCCAGAGTTTTGTGAGCACTGGGTGGTACCTTGGTCTTTTCATAGTGTCAGGTATCCACCATGATACTACATAATCCAAATGAGGGTTCCCCCATGGGCACCACTCAGCCAGAGCAAAGGCCATCTGGCTTGATGGCAGGGCCCAGAGTCTCGAAGCCCCCAAATGGACAGGCGCCTAATCCCTGGCGTATGTGGGAGGTGACAGCTCGAGCATCAATAGTGTATTCTCTGCATAGCTAGGGGCTATGACCATATGGGTACCAGACAACCCTCCAAGTGGACTAGATACTGTTCTGGGCATTGGTCGACCTTTCCCACACAGTCCACGCTTCTGTAAAAAGCTTTGAAAAGGTGTATGTCACACCCAGGACTGAGGATTTAATGCAAGTTAAAATACTGAGGATTTAATGCAAGTTAAAATATTTGATGTAAAATAAACACAATATTATGAAAAGGACAGAGTGCTACTCATTATGTAGTGGAGATATTGAGCCACAGACAGGCACAACAAAAAGACTGCTGAACAAGGAAGCTTTTGGCCAAATGGTCTTCTTGTGAATCAGACAGCGTACATACATACATACATGCATTCATGCAAACAAACACACACACACACACACACACACACACACACACACACACACACACACACACACACGACCACCGTCTCTGGCTGTCGAGACCAGCCAGTCTAGCCTCCGCAATGTGGCCTTGGCAGCCAGAAACAGTGGTCAAGGGTGTAGGAGTTGCATTTGTGTGAATGTTTGTGTGTACACTGTCTAATTCAGAAGAAGGCCATTTCCCAAAAGCTTACTTGTTTAGTAGTCTTTTTGTTGCGCCTGTCTGCGACCCAACATCTCCACTGTATTGTGGTAGCAGTCTATTCTTTTTGCAATATTGTCATTGGTCCATCCTAGATTTTCCATTGTTTGGTGTAAAATAAAGGAACAAAGTGGGAGGGGCTTCTATATCCTGCAAGCAAGCTAGATTTTTAGTAGGAAATCTGTGCTAGAGAATAAATCTGAGAAAAGATATACTCAGAACATAAAACTGCAGCACAGGAAAGAAAGAAGTACTGCAATGGCTTTGAATCCCATGCTCACCATGCACATACTCACTCAAAAACTGCGTGTCCCCTGGGAGTGGGGGAATATTAACAAATTTAATAGTTAACAGTACTACCTAAAAATGAGAGGAGGGGAGGAGGAGGAGGGAGGGAGGTGGGGGAGGGAGAGAGAGAGAGAGAGAGAGAGAGAGAGAGAGAGAGAGAGAGAGAGAGAAGGTACTGAAATAAAATATTTTGTTATCAATGAACAACTCTCCACTATCAGCAGCACATTCATAAGTCCTCCTCACTTGTTGTCAACTAGCGCACAATTTCTGGTTAAAGCCATAAGTAATCACTGAAAAATATCTGTCCAATGGAAACAAATACATAAATAAATTTGCACTCGTAAAAGAAAAACCTGATCAAAGTGCAAATATTGCGGAATAATGTTGAATGGGCACCATTTAAATCAGATACTGAATAACCAAATGATGGTAGTTTAAGTGCGAGCTTCTACTTTTGAATAGCCAAAGCAGAGACAAAAATGTCTTTCATGTTTTCTGAATTTTATCTTTCATGAAGCTCACAAGATATGTAAATATACAGTAATAACTTAAAAAAAGAACTGAAACTATACCTGAAACATCCGAATACTGACAAGCATGTTGACCAGCACTAAGCTACACAGGAAGACATCATTAGTTTCTGGCTGTACAGAACGAAGGAAGAGGTTCATAGCAGCATAATTGAAGTGTTCAAATTTTCTGCGACCATAAACAACCTTCCTCTCTGGTGTCACAACAACATATGCTGGAAGCTTCTGATCTGACAGACCAAGTTTCTTGCGCACCATTTCTGCATCCTCTTTTTTCACAGTAAACACACCAAACTTGATTCGTCCTGTGAATTTCACACTGAGTGCTGCCAGGAAGAGTGGTGGATGTAAAAGATGAGTCAATAACAGCACACGGACTTCACTGTTTTGTGCATTAACAGCTGCTTCATCCTCACCGAACCACTCTGACTGAACTTCCTCAACACTTTTCACTCTTTTTACTCTGATGGACAGCTGTTCTCTTACCCATTCCACTATTGCCTGTGGACAAATATTTTTCTTAAAACATATAATATGCATACACATTTCACATTTAAAAAGCAAATGATCTCTTTGCATTTGTATAAACATCCAAACCATACACATAAAAAAAATTAATGTCATTCAGTTTTTCAGTAATATGCTGAGTCAATGTCAATAAATAACTTCCTTCCATTGGCACATAGCTAACTCCTAGGTACTAATGCTGTGAGTATGGGTTACAGTATGGGGAGGGGATACGGTTCTAATCCTTCACAAAGTTACTGGATTGTGTTTATCTATCAAACATTTAAAAACATTTGTGGACCATAAAGACAAATTTTATTTCTGGTAAAACCAGAGTAGGCTGTTGTTTCAAGAATGTACCCAACATTAAGAACGGTGCGCTGCATGCAAAGAAACTGTTGCAAAACCATAACCCGAATAACAGGTACCCTTAGTAGTCAATCATTGCTGGAAATTTTTAAAAATTAATTTTGTAGGTCAGAAACTGTTTGCAGATAGCACTAAATTGGATAAAAGAACATTGTGTGAAGAAAATAAAAATCCCTGTCATCCTAACATTATTATTATGTTATTAACAACTAATAAAAGACGGAAAAGTGCAATTGGTAGTGAAAATCTCAGCAGATGTGGATATTTGGCAGACAGCAGCCAAGCATTTTCACTGATTTTTGCATGCATAAAGACTCACTCAGTGGAAAATATGTGGGCTTTTTTACTGTGGCATTGTTTTGATAACAGAATTCTAACAGAAATGTGCTAACAACAGTGTTATGGTCAAGACAGTATACACATATTACAACAACTGATTATCTTCAAGCTTACTGTTTCCTAATCACAGTATGGGATGTAATGCATTCCAGTCAGGCTCAGAAGACGGTATACTGACAGAGTCTCTATGTATGCTGCTTGTCTAAAAATTGCAGCTAGAGACTTGACAACAGTGCACCACCTGACAAGACTTGACAATACTGAGTCGCCTGGTGTTACATCATGTCAGATTGGCTGGCATAAGATAAAAGCATAGCGGAACACCACTCTCTTGTGTGCATTTCATTTTTTGAAAACTATTGTAGATCATCCTTCTTAGTCTTACTGGCTTGGGATTTCTATTTACTTATTATGTATTGTAATTTTGTTGACAATCCGTGCTTTTGTATCTAGACTTGAATGTATTACCTATGTGACAGTGCTTCTCTCCCTTTAATATGACTGCAAATTTCCTGCACAAGGAACTGGTCCCAGTATTTGTATTAAAGGCAATAAATTAATTTGAGTCAGCAGTTTGGCAAAATGTGTGTTAAAGTCCTGTGTTAAAACTATGTGTCAGGATTCTCTTATGTGCTGATGTACATTGCCACAGCATAATGTACGGAAATCAATAACTGTCTTTGTGAATCACATCTTGATGGGTGTCACTGTTAAGTAGGTTATTCTGTGGAAGAAATTTCAGGTTTTGAACTTATCAGTCAATGTTCCGCAATCCCAAACATTAAAAACTTTAACAGTGACTGTGTTCCCTTGATAGGATGACTAGTTTAATTAACGCTTGCTGGAATACTTTAAATGCTTCTCTCAACCATGGAGCTTGTTGTTGGTGGGAAGGCTTGCGTACCTCAGCGATAGAGATAGCCATACCATAGATGCAACCACAACAGAAGGATATCTGTTCAGAGGCCACACAAATGTGTGGTCCCTGAAGAGCTTTTTCGGGTAGTTGAAGGGGCAAAAGTCTGGATGACTGACCTGGCCTTTTAACGTCAATCAAAACGACCTTGCTGTGCTAATACTGTGAAAGGCTGAAAACAAGGAGAAACTATCATAATTTTTCCTTAGGGCATGCAGCTCTACTGTATGGTTGAATGATTATGGCATCCCCTTGGGTAAAATATTCTCGAGGTAAAACAGTCCCCCTTCAAATCTCTGAGCGGGGACTACTCATGAGGATGTTGTCATCAGGCAAAACTAAACTGGCATTCTACAGATCGGAGCATGGAATAATACCTTAATCGGACAGGTAGGTTAGAAATTTAAAAAGGGAAATGGATAGAGTAAAATTAGATATAGTGGGAATTAGTGAAGTTCAGTGGCAGGAGGAACAGGACATCTGGTCAGGTGAATACAGGGTTACAAATACAAAATCGAATAGGAGTAATGCAGGAGTAGGTACAGTGATGAATGAGGAAATAGAAATGCTTGTAAGCTACTATAAACAGCATAGTGAATGTATTATTGTAGCCAAGATAGACACAAAGCCAACACTAACAACAGTAGTCCAAATTTATATGCCACCTATCTCCACAGGTGATGGAAGAGCATGAAGAAATGTATGATGAGATAAAAGAAATTATTCACATACTTAAGAGAGATGAAAATTTAAGTGAAGAGGGAATGGAATTCAGTAATAGGAAAAGGAAAACAAGGAAAAATAGTAAGTGAATATGGAGTGGTGGGAAACAAATAAAAGGACAACCCACTTGGTAGAATTTGTCACACAGTATAATATAATCATTTCTAACACTTGGTTTAAGAAACATGAAAGACAGCTGTTTATGTGAAAGAGACCTGGAGACACCGAAAGGTTTCAGATTGATTATATAATGGTAAGACAGAGATTTCAGTACCAGGTTTTAAATTGTAAGACACTTCTAGGGGCAGATGTGGGCTCTGACCACAATTTATTGGTTATGAACTGTAGATTAAAACTGAAGAAAGTGCAAAATGTAGGAAATTAAGGAGACAGGACCTGGGTAAGTTGAAAGAACCAAAGGTTGCTGAGAGTTTCAGAGGAAGCATTAGGCAACAGTTGACTAGAACAGGGGAAAGGAATACAGCAGAAGATGAATGGGTAGCTTTAAGGGATGAAATAGTGAAGGCAGCACAGGGTCAAATAGGTAAAAAGACATGGCCTACTAGAAATCCTTGGATAATGCAAGCGATACTGAATTTAATTGATGAAAGGAAAAAATATAAAAATGCAACAAGTGAAGAAGGCGAAATGTCTAAAACAGAAGACTGACAGTAGTACAATATGGCTAACCAGGAAAGTAAGGATTTAAAAGCATATATCACTAGAGGAAAAGTAGCTACCACCTACAGCAAAATTAAAGAGCCCTTTGGAGAAAAGAGAAGCAGCTGCATGAATATCAAGAGCTCAGATGGAAAACCTGTCATAAGCAAAGATGGGAAATCTGAAAGGTGGAAGAGTATATATAGAGTCTATGCAAGGGAGAAACACCCATGGTAAAACTCTTCCATATGGTGAGCGAGATGTATGAGACAGGCAAAATACCCTCACACTTCAAGAAGAATATAATAATTCGAATTGCAAAGAAAGGAGGTGCTGACCAGTGTGAATATTACTGAACTATCAGTTTAATAAGTCAAAGTTGTAAAATACTAAAATGAATTCTTTACAGAAGAGTGGAAAAATTGGTACAAGTTGACCTCAGGGAAGATCAGTTTGGATTCAAGAGAAAAGGAGGAACATGCGAAGCAATACTGACCCTATGAATTATGCTAGAAGATAGGTTAAGGAAAGGCAAACCTACATTTATAGCATATGTAGACTTAGAGAAAGTTTTCAACAATGTTGACTGGAATACTCTCTTCAAAATTCTGAAGGCAGCAGGGGTAAAATACGAGGGTTGTTTTTTAAGTAAGGGCCATTTTTATTTTTAAAAAAAGATACAAATACTTTTGTAAAAAAACTTTTATTTTCTGATTCTACACACTTTTACCTATTTTTCTACATAGTTGCCTTGTTTATTTAAGCACTTGTGGTACCGTACAACTAAGTTTTTAATTCCCTCTTCAAAGAATTTGGCAGCCTGCTCCGACAGCCAAGAGTTCACGGCCACTTTCACTTCATCGTGATTGAAGCGCCGCCTGCCAAGATGGTGTTTCCGGTACTGGAAAAGGTGAAAATCGCCAGGGGGAAGGTCGGGGCTGTATGGTGCATGGTCCAAAACTTCCCAGCCAAAAGAATCAATCAAATCCCGAGTCTTTTGAGAGGTGTGAGGCCTAGCGTTATCGTGCAGGAGCATAACTCCTGTTGTCAGCATGCCGCGCCTTTTGTTTTGAATTGCTCTGCGGAGCTTCTTTAGAGTTGCACAGTAGGCATCTGAGTTGATTGTCGTTCCTCGTGGCATAAAGTCCACTAGCAAAACACCGCGCCGGTCCCAGAACACAGTTGCCATAATCTTGCACTTTGACAGTGTCTGTTTGGCTTTGACCTTGACGGGTGAGGTTGTGTGGCGCCATTCCATCGATTGTCGCTTGCTTTCGGGAGTGATATGGGATACCCATGTTTTCATCTCCAGTGACAATTTGACTCAACATGTCATCCCCTTCTTCCTCGTAACGAATCAAAAAGTCCAATGAAGTGGCAAATCTCTTCCCTTTGTGGTCCTCTGTGAGGAGTCTGGGTACCCACCGAGAACACAGTTTCTTAAAGTTTAGGTTTTCAGACACAATTTTGTACAAAACCGATCTTGAAACTTGTGGAAATTCCAAAGAAAGAGTGGAAATTGTGAATCTTCTGTCCTCACGAATCTTTGTTTCGACTGCATCCACCAAATCATCAGTGATCACAGAGGGCCGGCCTGAGCGTTCTTCGTCATGGACGTTTTGACGGCCATTTTTAAACTCTCTAACCCATTGACGCACTTTACCTTCACTCATTGCATTCAAGCCATAAACTTCTGTTAACTGACGATGAATTTCTGCAGCTGATAGGCTTCTTGCGGTCAAAAAACGTATCACTGACCGTGTCTCACACGCGGCGGGCGATTCAATAACCGTAAACATTATAAAGTAGCACAGCGATGCGTACACGTCAGCTACAGAGCTGCAACTTGCATCAGTGTGGACGGGAAGGATGGCAGCAAGTGGCGCGGTGGCTTGTTGCGGCATCCGCGCAAACTACGGGACTATATGCGCGAACGGCCCTTACTTAAAAAACAACCCTCGTACAAGGGAGTGCACAGTTTTTTACAATTTGTACAGAAACCACATAGCAGTCATGAGGGTCGACGCGCATGAAAGCAAAGCTGTGGATGAGAAGGGAGTGAGGCAGGGTTGTAGCCTATCTCTGATGTTATTTAATCTGTACACTGAGGAATCAGTGAAGGGAAGGAAAGATTTGGAGTAGGAAGTAAAGTCCAGGCATAAGAAATAAAAACTCTGGTGTTTGCCAATGACATTGTTGTTCTGTCAGAGAGAGCATAAGACTTGGAAGAGCTGCTGAATGGAATGGACAGTGTGGCATGTAGGGAACGGACAGGGTGGAATGTAGTCTAA
Source organism: Schistocerca nitens (assembly GCF_023898315.1). NCBI lineage: Eukaryota > Metazoa > Arthropoda > Insecta > Orthoptera > Acrididae > Schistocerca > Schistocerca nitens. The sequence goes on along the minus strand of NC_064614.1, from coordinate 371,955,718 downwards.
TTAAATCAGGTAATGCTGAGGGAATTAGGGTAGGAGATGAGACACTTGAAGTAGTAGATGCGTTTTGCTACTTGGGCAGCAAAACAACTGATGATGGCCGAAGCATACTGAATATAAAATATAGACTGGCAATGGCAAGAAAAGCATTTCTGAAGAATATAAATCTAACAATTAATATTGATTTAAGTGTTAGAAAGTCTTTTGTGAAGGTATTCGTCTGGACTGTAGCCATGTATGGTAGCAAAAAATGTGGATGATAAACAGTCCAGACTAGAAGATTTTGATGTGGTGCTACAGAAGAATACTAAAGACTGAGTGGGTAGATCACATAACTAATGAGGAAGTACTGAATAGAACTGGGAAGAAAAGAAATTTGGGACACAAACTAACTAGAAGGAGGGATTAAACTTATTCTGAGGCATCAAGGGACCACCAATTTTGTACCAGATGGTAGTGTGTGTGTGTGTGGGGGGGGGGGGGGTAAAAACCAGAGAGGAGGACAAAGAGATGAATATAGTAAACAGATGCACAAAGATTTAGGTTGCAGTAGTTATTCAGAGATGAAGAGGCTTGCACAGGATAACAACATGCTATTCTTTTCAAAGATTCATTTAATATATGCATAATTTCACACTTTAAAAAAAGTATGTGTAGCTTAAGTAATTGAAGTAAGGCTTTATAAAAAGGTTTTCCTTTCAGCTAAATATGAATTTCAAATAAATTACTCCACTGTTTGGTTTTTTGTTTACACCTCTGTTAAGATGGAGAAAAAAAAATCATGAAATAAATTCTTGGACAAATTAATTCACTTAATATAATGACATATTCCATGAACATGTGTTGTCGTTATAGTTTGCGAATAGAATAAAAAGCAGTATTACAATTTTAAAAGTGAATAAATGTCATAACAAAAATATATCTTACCTGAGGTCTTGTTGAAGTGAAAGTACGAAGAATTACTCTATCTTTAGGCCTTGACCCCTTTGGTAGAGCCAGGAGTAGAAGAGGTTGATCCCATCCTTTACTGCCACATAGTCTACACAAAAAAATAACGTTTTTTTCTCCCAAACACACTTTGATTTCAGAATCCAAGGTGATTAAATGAAATACATTCTAAAATAAAATAGCTTTTATTTTTTAAATAATAATGTGTTCTTGTAATTTATGAAGATAAATACAATTATCATTTAATGTGCTGCACTCTTCCGAAATATTTGTGAGAACTTTCTGTGCGACAGAGCATTCATTTGTCTAGTCTTTCATTCATTCAGTCATTGTGTAAAAAAAAGGCTAAACTGTCACCATATCTCTTAATGCTATTCATGCTTATACCAGTTAAATTTAATCAAGTAGATTAGAAAGAAATCTGCTACCTTTAAATAAGCTGCTGTGTCATCCAACACAAAATCTAACAATGGAAAATCCATGATGGAATGTAATATTATGAAAAGGATAGTTGCTACTCACCATATAGCAGAGATGCTGAGTCACTGGTAGGTACAACAAAAACACCGTCAGAAAGGGAGCTTTCGGCCAACACAGCCTTCATCGAAAATAGACAACATACACACTCACATTCATGCAAACGCAACTCACACACACATGGCCACAATCTCTGGCTGGCTTCAGCTGCCAGAGACTGTGGTCATGTGTGTCTGAGGGGTGTGTGTGTGTGTGTGTGTGTGTGTGTGTGTGTGTGTGTGTGTTTTTGACAAGAGCCCTGCTGGCTGAAAGTTCACTTTCTCACAGCCTTTTTGTTGTGCCTTATGCGAGTCAGCATCTCTGTCTGCTCTATGCTGAGTAGCAACTATACTTTTCACAATATTGCTGCTGTGTCCACTGTTATAATGAATAGGTAACAGTAACTTCACATTGATTACAGTGGTATTTTTCAAAGAAAATATTTACCTACACCTGTAAATACTGAGTCCTATTTAGAGTGCATTACTATTCATCATCCAGTGGGAATTTGCTGAACAGCATCTCACCAGGCTATGTAATACCACTCTGGACTCTAGTCAAAGATCAAAGTCTATGTGAAAATTATCTTTGTATCTTGTACTGTGACTGAGTAGATAACAGTTCAGTTAAAAAAAACTTTTTTTTTTTTGTCAGCAACATAAAGTACTAAGGAATAAATGTTTGGAGAAGTTAATATAAGAAAGCCACGAGCCTTAAAAAGGCTTACTGCAAGATGCAAAATGTAAGATTATCTACTTTCTAGGGAGGGACAACATGCAAGATAAGCAACGCATCTGCTTTTAGCTCAACACAATGAATGTTTCTCATAAGGTCAAAACACAATGAAATGAGCTTTTTGATTAGTTTATCTGCACTGGCCCAAAAAATATTTTTAAGTCCGACATGGAACTGATCCTTTTTAAAGTACAGGAGCACTGCCTATTACAGCAAATGCTGCAAATCATGATTTCGGTACACTAATCGGTTGTATCACATGTCTGCACAAGTGCATTTCCCATGTATTCTGTATGTGTACTTTGCTGTGTCGTCATGTTCGAGTGAGTCAGTGAGAGAAGCGGGCTTGCGGGGACATGGCTTAGCTACAGCCTGTGTGGAAGTGTTTATGAGAGAGTTTAAGATGTGAAATATTCCTTGAAAACCTCCAGAAAGGGCCTCAATACAGAACTTAGTGGTAAAATAGTCGAAATGGGCTCTGCAGTGAATAAAAGCTGTAACTACCTGAAAAGCATCGGAACACTAGAAAACATTGCTCGACTGAAGGAAAGCCCAGAATGAAGTCCAACAAAAGTTCAATGCTGTTTATGTGTACAAGTGAAAACAGAGATCATCATGTCAAAACATTATCATAAAGTACCTGAATCTTTATCCTTACAAATTTACTGTTCTGCACAAATTAAAGTCTCCAGACAAAGTTTTGCGTATAAAGTTGTTATTGAGGTGTCCGAGTGATGTGAAATCAGAACTTTCGGATCTTCAGTTTAAATTTCCTCGTATGAAGACTGGTTCAGCCTGTAACGGGTATGAAGTCACAGAACGTGTACTTCTGTTCATCAGAAAATCTCCATCAGTACTTCTGAAGAGCTGTTGCACAATTTCAAGATTGTTACTTGGTGCACAATGTCTGGTGTCCGCATCATATGATTCTTTAACCAAACTGTTAACGCTAATCAGTACATCCAGAAACTGTTTAATCCATATATGGATCAACTCACAGAAGATGAATGACTGTATACATACTTTTAGCAAGACAAATTGTCATGAGTGCATGAGGTGCTCGGTGAGGAGAGGACAATAAACAGAGTCCATGTAATGTATTGGGCAAATCGAATGGTCAAGTGCACTCAAATAGTCTGTACACACTGGAGTAGCTGCAGCAGAACACCGAAAACCCTATTGATGTTACCCTTCAGGCAGAACTGCAGCACACTCCACTTCAATAAATTGAGCACAGCACTGCATCAACATCAAAAATCACCATTTATGTCATCCTCCGAGATTTTCATTAACAAGGGCCAATCCTGGATTAATTTTATTGTAAATTTTTTCTGTGGCAGTTTTACTTTGCCCATCCTGTACATGTTGAATTCATTTTAACTGGACAACAAGTATTCTTACACAATGTGTTTCATTTAATGTATTACCATTAATGCCTTCTTTCTGGTGCCACCAGGTCATTATTCCCTAATTGGAATTGCATAATGTGAGTGTGTGTTAGATTAAGACAAACTCTTGACCTAGCAGCACTATTAGAAGGGGCAGTCATGAAGTTTTAATTATCACATTGAAAGAAATAAAGTCATGTAATTTTTTTATTTTTATTTATTTATTTATTTATTTTTGAATACCTGTGCCACAGTGCTGTAGCATGATACTACAGGAGCCCAAACAAAATGGTGCAGCTAAATGGTAAAGTGGAGTTTCATGTGGTAATTTCATTTCTGGTAGCAGTGGAAATATTGCAGCTGCGTCAGCCCAATACAGAAGACTTCCTTACCGACCTGACACAGCAGAAACATTTCTGCTACTGCCAAAATCAAGTTCTTGCACAATTTGTTGTGAGACTTTACTTTTTTGAGGTAATAATTAAAACTTTATGACTACCCCATGGGCTTGTTCGGCTATCGTCTGAGCTGCATCTGCTAATGCTCATTTTAGACACTGAATTGGTATGTTTTTGCCACTGGAAGTCAGTTATGTAGGATTCGAACAACAGCACACCTAGTTATTATCTTTGTGAGATCCCTGCCTGTCACACTTTCCCATTCTCACGTTAGCTTCACTTTTGTGTTAGAGCCTGATAATGTGATTCTCTGCTTTTCATTATTAAATTAAGGCCAATAATGCAAGAGTAATCTCATTAATGCCACAATATTATAAGCCTGCGTATAGAACTAAGTGAAGTGGTACACTGCTTAGGACACTGGATTAGTGTTCAGGAGAGCTGTGGTTCAAATCTTTTTTTAAGCATCCAGATTTAGGTTTTTTATGGTTTCCTTATTTTGCCTACAGCAAATGCCAGAAAGCTTCCTTTGAACGGACAGGGCTGATCTTCCTCGATGCCCTTCCTCCAATATTAACTTCTGCTCTGTCTCTAATGACCTCATAATTAATGGGACAATAAACCCTAATCTTTATTTTTCCTTTCCAAGTAGATATTTGTGTCCTCACAAAAAGGCTTTGGCTAAGTCACAGAATATACTAACAGGATAATTTTTCTTGTTTAGCTCTGCCTGGTCTTCATTTGTGAGTTCTCTGTGGAGAATCTTTTACAAAATTCAAACTATGAGGCAGTATGCAAGTTCTCCTCAGAAGAATAAACTAATATTTTATGACAAGCTGCTTTCTCAAACACTTTTGAAAAGACTGGAAGGAGAGAAATATGTCTGTAATTAGAGGTGGTTAGTTTATCTCCTTTTTTATAGAAAGAAGGGAGATTTAGTGTTTAATATCCTATCAACAAGGTCATTTCATGAGACGGAGCACAAGCTCGAGGTATGGAAGGAAATTAGCCATGCGCTTTACACAGGAACAATCCCAACATATGCCTTCAGTAATTTAGGGGTATCATGGAAAATATAATCTGAAAGGCTGGATGGGAATTCAAACCATCATTCTCCTCAATGCGAGACTAGTGTGCTAACTACCGTGTTACCTTGGTTGGTTCCATTTTTATACTTGGGTGTTGCAACACCACGTTTAAATCTGTCAGGAAACATGTCTGAAGTCAATGATGATTACAAAGATAGCTCAAGGGTCATCTATCAAGTCACCACAATATTTTAATATTCTGATAAAAATACCATCATAAACAGCAGAACTACTGCTTTTTAGTGCTCTTATAAATTTTCTAATCTCCTTGTTATCTGTGTTTTTTAAAACTTATTTCTGTTGGTGGTACATGGAGTGTCCACACTAATAAAAACAATGCATCTGTATCTTATTGTTTCTATGTGGATGCAATGTTGTTTGGTGGCATCATAAGGCCAATAATTTGAAAGTGACCATTTATGCCTGAGTTTTTTTCTAGGGACTCAGTTTAATTTGGTCACTATACTTGTTTGTTTATCGTGTGATAACACTCCAAATAATTAACAGTACTGCTTATTCATTTAGAAGTTAATTACAGGATTTACCAGGAATTCTGTTCACTTTATTGTCATCTAATTGTGTTTCGGGGATGCAACTCCTTTTGATACATTTATAATTAAGTGAAACTAACTGGCAGATGTATTTCAGTTTTCACTGTAGATTATTTGAATACAAAGGCGCATATTTGAGCTTCTTGTCATCATTACTAATTCTGACAACTGGAGAACTCTCAAGAATCCAGTATCAGCATTTATGTAACTAACGATTCCCTTTTTTGGAAGTTAGGTTCTTGAACTACAGTACACCTGCAGTAATGACCAGTTGCCTAACTATCCTTCCTAGCATGACTAAATACATTACACTTCACTGTTCCACAACCATTAATATGTGTTATATTGCCAACCTTTAAATTACTGAAAGTTCTGTACTAATTTGGTATTCACAAGTTGCTTCTGTTTAACAGGATTGCAAAGAGAGGTACACCCTATGCCCCCACCAAACACCAAGCTCCGATTGTTAGCTAAAAAGTATGAACAAGTGTGTACATTCTTGGAAGTAATCCACTGTAAATCTGGAGACACAGCACAGCCAGTAAAAATTATTTATTTTGTGGAGTCTGGAGATATCAGAGGCAGAAAGAATCCATTTGGAGTCCTCTTCAGGTTGAAACACTCCTCACACACCGTTCCTCAAGACTTTGGTTTTGTTCAGGTCTGTGATGGTGCTGTCTTGCCTTCATAGTAACTTAGTAATTTGCCTGTTGAATCAAAGCTGGTGTTACATATCCCTCATAATCTTGAAGAGAAGATGACTTACATGTAAACATTCTTGAATTTTTGTTGTTGATTCTAAAATTTTCGTCCCCTTATACTAAAGTCTGATGTTGGCTGTTCATGTGATCAGCAAGCTGTTTCTTGTCCTATTTTCTAACCAGGAATATTTTCCTACCTTTCTTAACATACAACCAAAGCCTATAGTCAATGATACTGTAAACACTATAAGGCACTTACTCCTTACTCTGTAATAACTAAGTTTTAAATCTGGGGTCTGTTTTTCTCCACAAGACATGTAACATAATCCTTATGAGTTAACTCGCTAGCTAACCACTCAATGTAACTTTCATATGAAACATTTATTACAATATCACATGAAACCCTGGCCCTGCTGCAGCTGGTAAAGTCAACTATTTTCTCTATTATCTTAATGTTATTGGTAAATTTATGCGCTACATTTTTTGAGGCTTCCTCAATGTATCCTATTATCACAGTATATGAGGTAAGTTTCTAGACTTCTTTGATCCACATTTGATTTTTACCTTAACTCAGTTATTTAAGATTTGGAACTGTAAATAGCTTCACTACAAATACTCTAGTTCTTTATCCCACTGAAAACACTGCCAGCAATGGAATATATACATATATTCCATATAGAATTTAAGTATTTTGGTACTATTCACTTCTTGTTTCAGCTAAGTGTTTTAACTTGGACACACAACACAACCAAGAAAGTTGGTAGTTTAGATTGTGGCATGTACGCCACCGCCATAGCATACATTGATCACAGTAAGATGACAAAGCAACAGTACACCATGCCTCCGCCATAGCATACATTGATCACAGTAAGATGACAAAGCAACAGTACACAAGTAGTAATAACATGATAACTGAACACAAGCGTAGTGCAACAAGGTTTAAATAGGCACTTGCCCGTGGCGGGCTCTATCGGTAGTTCACAGTATTGCTCTTTCATGGTGTACTCTTGCGGATGACAACACACTGCTAATACATGCAGCTTTCAAATGTCTGCACTTTACTTCATTCGGCTTCCCTTGGGGAACACGTCGGACTCTTGAGATGTTTTTGCAGTCTTCCTCAGTGAGGCTCTGACAAGTGATGTACTGATACTGGGGCGTATGGTTGGAAGTACTTGGGGCACAGGCAGCATTGCAGTCCGCCTTGCGCCAACCCACAAAGTAGGACGGGTGACAATAGCATGAGCTCCACGTCCACATCAGGTCCAGGGCCTGGTGGTGGTGGTTCCCCCACAGTCGGTGGCTGAGGGAGATGGAGGAGGTAGCTCTGGTGTGGACAGCGGTTGCATTGGTACTGGTTGTGGTACTGAAGAAGCTGCATCAGGTTCATCCACCAGTGATGGGGGACCCCTTGTATGTCTTGGCAGTGACCTAGCCACATCAGACTGGAATGACGACGTCAGAGTGCCAGCTGGGGCTGTCCAGTTGTCCAGCACAGGAGCATATGGTCTTAATGACATGCATAGTGGCGCTCCTCCATACAGAAGTCGCAGAGATGGCGGCCATGGCATCAAGAGATGATGGCGGGAATCCATTTTGGGCAATGACCAAGCCCGCACGCCCAGACTGCCACCAGGGCCAGAAACGGGACAATGGCTGCAAGGGTTGGCATCCCTGCCAGGACCACAGCAGATGCAGAAGCAGCCAGGGTTGACACTTGTGGGGCTGTTGTTGCCGAACAGCGTGAACTACTAGGAAGACAGAAATTGGTCCAAGGCAATGTCGGATGGGGACTAAGTCTACATCTACATTTATACTCCGCAAGCCACCCAATGGTGTGTGTCATTAGTTTTCCATTTTTGTTAGGTTCTAACTAACCTTTCAGTCTCATTGTTGGACTGTGGGTGGAAGGGTGGGGCGAAAATGTGGTGAATCCCACAGGCTTTGCAGAAGAAGACAAATACTGGTGCCACAAACTGAGGGCCATTATCAGAAACCAATAGTGCTGGAAGTCATTCAATGGAAAAAATTTCTGACATGGCTCCCAGTAGCTGAGGGGTTAAACAGCAAAACTGACAGCTTGTGACCCATGATAAGGAATTTTGCATCATACTGGAAAACATGAAAATTCTTTAAGGCATTAACAATGGGGCGAGAACTTATTTGTCTATTTGTGAATATCTAGTCTGAGCCAAATTAAGTGTCTTCGACATGTATGCAGTAGGCTGCTCAGAACCATCACAATATTTATGAGCTAACACTGCCCCAAGACTATGCTTGAATGCATCTGTTGCTAACACTAAATGCTGGCCTGGTTGGTAAGTTACGAGGCAAGGTGGAGACTGTAACACAGCCTTCAGTTGGTAAAAGCCGTTTCACATGCTGGTGACCAGTGAAAAAGACATCCCCTTATGCAACAAGGCTTGTAATGGTTGTGCAACAGATGCCATCCTCTGCAAAAACAGACTATAATAAGCAATCTTATCTAAAAAAAGAACCCTGGAGATCCTTAACCGACTTAGGATGCAGAAGAGCCACAATGGCAGAGAGATTCTGATGAAGGGGTTTGACACCAGCACTAGATACCTCAGACCCATGATAAACAAAAGAAGGCTGAAAGAAGTGGCATTCTTCCAAATTGCATTTTAAGCTGTTGGCCTGTAACACTGAAAAGGGTGTACATAAGTTGTTGAGATGTTCAGCAGTGGAGCACCCAGAGACCATAATATCAAGATAATTGGCACAGCCATGCACAGACCTCATGAGTTGTTTGAGAAACTGTTGAAAAATCACCAAGACACTGCCCGCACCAAACAGTAACCACAAGTATTGATACAATCCAAAAAGTGTGTTAAAGACAAGCCGCTGACAGTCAGCATCAATGTGAAACTGCAATTACGCATTGGAGAGGTCAATTTTTGAAAAATACTGAACACCCGTGAGCTTAGCAAAAAGTTCATCAGGGCGCAGCAAGGGATATGTGACCATGATACACTGAACATTGACAGAAACTCTGAAATCACTGCAAAGGCGTAACCATCCCGACAGCTTCTTGACAATGACTAAGGGGGTAAGCCATTCACTGGATACAATCAGTTGGATGACCCTGAAGGCCATGAGGTGGTCAAGCTCTGCCTTGATTTGGTCACAGAGCACCATTGGCACCGGGTGATCCCAAAATAAACTGGGTCTGGCCGAATGTTTCATGGTGATGAGGGCTTTGAAATTATTAGCACAACCCAAGGCCACAGAAAACAGGGCGGAAAATTCAGAGGATAAAGAGTCAAGCTGTGTATAACACACTTGATCAGAGACAAGACTGACTTCATCGGAAATAGTAAATCCAAAAAGGTTAAAGATGTCCAAACCAGACAAATTTTCAGTGTGTGCATTGTTTACCACCAGAAAAGTCGGTGGATGAACCACCGATTTATATACGACTGCAATATGCTGTGAAATTTTGTGTTACAAATAGTAGCAATGTGGCCTGTTTTGTCGCACTGCACTGGCAGCAAACTGCCCACTGCTTAGGACAATCTGGGCTGTCATGAGTGACAAAACACAATGGACAAGAGGGAAGCGTGGAGTGCTCACGTTGTTGTTCATTACTGGGGCTTGCTGCTGGAGCAAGTTGGAATGGCTGCCGTGATGTTTTGCTCACATGCAGACCGCTGTGGACTTTCCAACAAATGGTGGTGGTGGTGGGGAGCTAATTTAACTTTTGTAACCTCACATCATGATTAATTTCAGAACCTGCAGCCATCAAAACTTAAAAAGACTGTGCAATGTTTTCACATTGAAGGGCCCACTCACGAACTCATGATCGGGGACCAACCGAATGATAGCAGCACGAACCATCTGGTCAGGATACGACTCCTTATGCACATCAGGGACAATGTGACAACGATGGTTTGAACCGTGAAGCTCAGCTGTCCGAGTCCCATAGGAATGTTCCAGTTTCTTGTGACACCAACAGAACTCGACTCGAGTGGCAATGATGTGCAACCATTTACAGTAGTATTTTGATAGCAGGTCACACATGCTATTAAAAGAGAGTGAAGACTGACCCTGCAGGGTGGCCAGTTGGCAAAGTAGTTGATAGATGCAAGATGATAACCAAGAAAAAAAGAAATCATGGCTTAAGCTAACATCAGTCAATCCAAATGCATGAAAATGCTACCACAACCGTTTTTGTAGGTTTCCCATTCTTCGTCAGATTCACCATAAGCCAGAAACAACAAGCGATAAATGACTTTGGTAGCAATGTGCAAAACAGGAGGTGCGACGGGCGATGTGGCAGGCGATGTAGATTGAGATGGACCCAAACTGGCCGAAAAAGAGGCAAGCATTTGCAATACCTGGGTTTGATTATGTTGCACAGTGGCTAACATCACCTGCTGTGACAGAGATGTTACAATGTCGCAGTTACCCCTTGCTGATCAACCAACCTGAATAAAAACTCGTCAGTAGCACCATCAGACATCGTAGATGCAACAGTGGACCAACCAGAGACTGAATGCATGCAGAACAATCCCACACTCTTCGTCACTTGTGTTGTAACTTTGACACACGACACAACCAAGAATGTTAATACAACTTTATTAGACTGTGGAATGTATACCAATCACCATAACATACACTGAACACAATAAGATAAGGCAAAAGTATGTAAGCAGTAATAACATGATAACTGAGTGCAAGCATAGCATCACAGGATTTACATAGGCAGTCACCCATGGTGGGCTCTATCAGAAGTTCACAGTATTGCTCTTCCGTGGCGCACTCTCGCGGATGACACACTGATAATTTGCGTCGATTTCAAGTGTGTGCACATTTTTTCTTTTCACAGTATTATGTGGGTATTAGTCATTCTGCCAAGATAGATTAACTTATCTGGGGTGTCCCTGGAATTAACTAATACCATATCACTGTTTCTCTTTCTGAGCTGCAAGAATGAATGTTACTTTCTGAAATTAATGAAGATGATTTTTCATCCTCTCTGAGAATGCCATGAATTGGTGATTGGACCAGCATTCAAATACTGATAAATGCATTTGGTCATCACTGAACTATCAATTAATTGTACTATCCACTCACACCAAATTTAACAATTTGAAGATTCAATCTGTCGCTTGGTTCCCTCCCATACCTTGACAGAAACTGTTGTTATGCTGGTGAACTATCATATCTAGAAAAAAAGGATGTAATGGATAGTGCAACTTAAACTCGGCATCAGAGATGTTAGCGACATGCCACTTACATTACACTGTAGCAGACTATGAACAACTGCGACATATTCATGATACGCCAGTCTCTTGGATATATAGGTACAAAGGATAAAAAAATTGGTTTCTCCATGTGTCTCCCAGAACCATTTACGTCCCCCCATAGTAACAGGGCTATTTTATTACTGAGATCTGTTAACAGCTATTCCCTTCCCCTCTTTGTTCGCACATATACTGTAACTGTATGTCAGGTGGAGGATTAGACACCGAGCTAGTTGGATCACTTTGATAGGTTATAGTCCATTTCTTCCGAGTATGGGTCCTCCTTAATTAAGTATTACTTACCTCCGGTCAAGGCGACAGTCAAAGACTCCAGTGCGAATAGCAAAGGGTGCCAGATGTGACCTGACAACATGCCAGCTGAGGTCATCTAGGAGAGGTTCACCATCAGCTGGCACAACTTGAACAAGCCACACACTATCCTTAGTATCTTCTACCTGCTCATAAAAATGTGCTCCACCAGAAAAGCGTGCAGGCTGTTCTAGCACAATTCGAGAATCTGGTCCACTCAAATGTTCCACCTCTCCATGTGTCACTTCCGCTACAAGAAAAAGTGAATATATAAAAATTTAATCAACTATTTTCATAAATGTGTGTGTGTGTGTGTGTGTGTGTGTGTGTGTGTGTGTGTGTGTGTCAAAACTTAAGATAGATTAATATTGATAATCACAAGCAGGAATGCACTATGATTACTATGTCTTTGTTCACAAATAAATTAATGGTTAGTTGCTCCTGTTAGAGAGTATTTTTTATTCCAACAGCAACTTTTCAGTGGGCAGCAGGCATGTAACAGCTGCGACTAATTTAACTGGAAAGGTAAGTTTCTAGCCTTATTTTATTTTAAATGGAACATAAAAGTGTTCCATTTCGAAATTGCATACAAATAGTTTTCACACAATCAACAGCAATGAGATGGATTGAAACAAATTTACCCTTCAACACAAAAAACAAGAGCATCTAAAATTCCCTGTGTTTAGACATAGCGTATTGCAACCATTTTGCCCCAAGTACTGCATGCTAACAATTACTTACAGCTGGATGAAACAAAAAGCAACTTCTAACCTGAAGACAGATGATAACTTAATTCTGACATAATGGCAACAAGAAAATGTATGACGACATTTTTTTCAAGCTTCGTTACCTGCAGATTACTATTCTTCACTTTCAGCCAGTCATTCCACTTACCTCCAAGGATGTTTATCTGGGACAATTGTGTATACTGGAATGACACAATGTACAACAACAGTGCATGAACTCTTATAATAAGATTTTGCTTCAGCACATGTCAGACTTTAAAATCCTCCAACATGTATATATGTCGTCGTCATTTCACAATGTACAGAGCTTTGCACTTGTCTGATGTTACTGTATTTCTATAGCACACAGGTCTATTTTTGATGATGATATGTATACATGTTGGAGGATTTTGAATTCTGACACATGCTGAAGTAAAATCTTTCGGAGTACTAGTACCACTTGAAAATGGCTCAAAGGGCAAAATCTTAATAGTGAAATAAATAATTTCCATGGTCAACAGCAAATATTATGCCCTTTAAAAAATAAAATTTCATTCAAGATCACATGCACAAAGTGTCAAATGCAATATGGTACCTTCAACATGAGAAACAAACTGCAGGGATTCAGAAGATAACACAATAGAATCCTCAAATATGCCTCTGCTTAGTCATGTCAGTACCAAAGATACAGTGCACTTTCGAAATAGAAAGCTCTAATGATTCAAAAATGAGCTATGGGGTACAATCTTTCTGGCACTCCAGTAAATCTAAAACTAACCTCTACATTGTAAGTGCCAAGAGTTGCAATCTATTCAAACTGTGGTCAACAGTTTCCATATATTCTACACTTAAATTCACACAGTCAGGCTCCACAAATTTCTTACGGATTTTAATGCTTACAGACAGCTAAGGAAAATACATTCAACAGACAGGTGTAATGCAGATAGTTGTGAATAGGCTGTGTTAAATGTCTCACTATAACAAACTTACAGGTTTTCACAAAGTGGCCATTAAATCGCCACATCCAGTCCAGAGTAATAAGCATACACTGTTATAAAATTGTGATGCTTGTCCACAACATTACACACAGTAAAGGAAAATTCAGTTAAGAAAACTAATAAATTATGAGACAAATGTATAGTACTGTTGATATTACAGTCTCTTACTTTTGTGTGTCTATTGGCGATATTGCACATTTTGCTTCCTGATGGTAGGCATAGGTCAGAAATTCTGTCACATAATTTATTAGAAATAGAGTTGAAACATACATTTGGATTGCACAAATTCTTTTTAAGTAATAAGGCTAAAATAATTCCCATTCTCTTAAAAAGCCTATGGAGGTTTTTATCGCAATCTTGGCATGAAACATAAGTACCTGTTACAACCATTTCTAAAAGTGCACTAATCACTATGTGGCTTCTTGTTCAGTGACTGCTTTAAAGTCCCCCAATCGCTAACACAATTTTTTAAATAGTGGGAAAGAGAAAGCAGTCAGAGATACGTCTAAAGGCAGAGAATTACTTTTGTTGGATGGAGGGGTGGGGGGTGGGGGGGGGGGGGGAGTAGCAGTACAGGTACAGGGACCTTTTTGTTTTATTCTTTTTCTTTCTGGAATAGTGGACACTCAGAACTATGATGTCTGAAATGTGTGTTAAAAGATGATGTTGCTCACTAGACATGTTAATTAATTGAAGGCAAATAAAAAAGTAAAGTAATTAGTGACAGCAGCACTTGAATCTATTCAGTGATTTAATCTACATGTACATCGACACCTATACTCTGCGAACCACCATGAAGTGCTTGGCAGAAGGTATGCCGCATTGTACCAGTTACTAGGGTTTCTTCCCATTCTATTCACGTATGGAGCATAGAAAGAATGACTGACTGAATGCCTCAGTGCATGCCGTAATTATTCTAATCTTATTGTCATGATCACTATGTGAGTGACATGTAGAGCATTGTAGTATATTCCTAGAATAATCATTTAAAGCTGGTTCTCGAAACTTTGTGAATAGACTTTCTCAGGATAGGTTAAGTCTGTTTAAAGGGTCTGCCATTCAGTTCCTCAGTATCTCTGTGACACTCTCCCATGGATCAAACAAACCTGTGACCATTCGTTTTGTGCTCTGTATAAGTTTCATATCCCCAGTTAGTCCTATTTGGTACGAGTCCCACACACTTGAGCAATATTCTACAACCAGTCGCAGAAGTGATTTGCAAGCACTCTCCTTTGTAGACTGATTGCATTTCTACAGCATACTACCAATAAACCCAAGTCTACCACCTCCTTTACTCATGTGAACATTCCATTTCACACACCTACAGTTTGTTACACCCAGGTATTTGTACATGTTGGCTAATTCCAACAGTGACTCATTGATATCATGGTTAGGATTCCATTTTTTTTTTTTTTTTTTTTTTTTTTTTTTTTTTTTTTTTTCCGCTTTGCGAAGTGCACAACTTTACATTTCTGAACATTTAAAGCAAGTTGCCAATCTTTGCTGCATCAACAGCAAGAAATCTGAGGTTGTTACTACTACTACTACTACTACTACTACTGTTTACAAGGTCATGAACAGCAAGGGTCCCTACACACTTCAAAATGCTGTATCCTCCCTACCAAAATTCCTCAATCCAGTCACAAATTTCACTTGATACACAATATGATTGTACTTTTGACAATAAGTGTAGGTGTGGTACTGAGTCAAATGCTTTTTGGAAACCAAGAAATACTGCATCTCCCTTTCTTAAAAGTCTCACACCCAGTTTAGAAATTTACTCAACACATACAAGGAAGATAGAATGTATCACCCCATAGTGCATGTAAGGACAAACACCACAGACATTTGCTGATAAGTATCCATTCTTCACCAAAATATGCAGTCTATTATATATAAAGTACATCAGCTTAAACTGAATAACAGTCACTGAGCAGCCCAGTGGTATTCATTACACAGCACTGGTGCAGAAACACTGAAATTCAGCACATAGTGCTATTGTCACATGAAAAAGCAAGTTGCTGGTGTAGAACTATTTTAAAGGGTGGGACAATATTTATATAAGAAGTGGCACACATTTTAAAACTGGAGATGATCACAATGACTGAAGGTAAAAACTTAATTTATGAACCTCGACATTCATAAAAAGTTAATCTTTCTGTGCATATATTGCTCACCCAGTAGTAAAGTGGATACTTTTCTCAACAAATTACTGAAGTCCTAGGAAGAGTCTCAGCCCCCAAAACTACAATAATAATGTGTGGGGATGCAAACATAAATGCAGCTGTTCAGGGTGATATTAATAGTTACTACAGAAACATTTTGAACACTTTTGGCATGGCACAAATGGTAAACACTCCCATCAGAGTGTCGAAAAGCTCAGTATCACTCTTAAGCCATGTACTCACAAATCTTGACAGGGAAAATTCTATATATAAAAGATATTGGCCTCTTCAATCATTACTATCATACAAGAAAACACAAACACACACACACATTTGCACAAGGAAACAAACCTGCTGCTCCAGAATTCTGGCCGAAGATAGCTGTTGTACGCATGAGGTGTGTGGGAATGCATGGTTTTTTTCAAGGAAGGCTTTAAGCGAAAGCTCAGTGTGAAACAATACAAACCTGGACTTTCTATTATTTGAAAGCTAAAAACAAGATTGATAAGACCCACAAACTGAATTACAAATGGATCTTCTTTGAACATAAAATACATACATTTTCTAGAGCACTGGTAAATCAAACCTGGGCTGAAGAGTATATGGAAAACAATGTAAGTGCTAAGTTTTATAAATATATTAAGAGGAGACATTTCCAAAAGCAGCCACATCAACAGCAGCAACTAAGGAAAATGGATGAATGACTGGGGACATTAGAAGGTCCTGCCAGACACTTCAATATCTCAGTTCTTTACAAAACCACTGCACTAATTCACAGTTCCTAATTGCTACCATAGTACAACAGGACATACAGGAAGATACATATATTATTCAACAACAAAATTATATATAGGGCCAATGAAATTTCCTGGCACATTAAAACAGTGTGCCGCACCAGAACTCAGAAACGGGATCTTTGCCTTTTGCAGACAACTGCTCTACCAACTGAGCTAGCTGAGCACAACTCACAATCTACCTCCACTGCTCTACTTCCGCCAGGACCTCATCTCCTATAGAGAGATAATGCAGGAACTAAAAACAGAGTCTTAGGGGATGATACAAAACATGACAATGGGAAAGGCAGACACAAGTAATATAACATACAAATCAAAGATGAAAGTAGAGTAATAGAAAATCCACCATAATTAGCAAATCTTGTATTCGACTATATTTCTGGTTTTGTACAGAAGTTGCAACCAAATCTTCCTACGGTACATGTAGCTGCCACAGTGAATTACACAGCAAGCACAATCATCGTGTTTCCCACAACAGAGCTTGAAGTAATGAAGACAATACAGAAATTAAAAAATAAGAATTCAACAGGATAGATGAGAATCCACTTTCTCACTAATTAAAACTTCTGGGCTAAGAGGCTGTGGTTGAACAGCAGAAATTCATTCCCCTGATGTTTCATTGCCAACCGCAGGCAACATCTTCCAAGGTGAGACAACGACTGGCTGCTAGACTGTGGAGGTCCCATTTATATAGGTTGCATACAGGGCACCACCACTCACCATGTGCTGTCGACAGTGAAACTACCTCTGACTAAAGTCATTACGGAGAGTAATAGAAAGCTTAATTGTTTGGATGTTTCAGTAATTAAACAGGCAGATGGGACTTTAGGTCATACAGTAATAGGAAAGATACATATACTGATCATTACCTCCATAAGGATTCTATCATCACAGGCAAAAAGCGAGGTATCATTAAAACACTAATGGACAGGGCTCACAAAACTGTGAGCCAGTTTATTTGAAAGAGGAACTAAATCATTTGTGAACAGCTTTTAAGAAAAATGGATATGCTGATAATGAGATAGATTGAGCACTCTGTCCCAGAAGAAAGTGTCTGAAAACATACAACAACAACGACAGTCAGCTGGGAATGGTTCAAATTGCTCCGAGCACTATGGGACTTAACATCTGAGGTCATCAGTTCCCTAGAACTCAGAACCATTTAAACCTAACTAACCTAAGGACACCACACACATCCTGGCCCGAGGCAGGATTCGAACCTGTGATCGTAGCAGTCCCACTGTTCCAGACTGAAGCGCCTATAACCGCTCAGCCACACCGGCCGGCTAGCTGGGAATGTTCTTTCCATTTATTCAAAATGTTATGGACCATATTGGGAAAATTCTGGCCAAGTATTGAGTCGAAAATCTTTAGACTCACCGAAAAGATCAGTGAATGTTTAACATTGGCCAAAGAAGCACAACACCCTTTTGCAACCCCTGAGATGTACAAAATTCCATGCAGTTGTGGGAAGATTTATATTGCAACAACAAAAAGAAGTGTTAATACCCGCTAACCGAACACAAAAGGAACTGTCATCTGGGACACACAGACAAATTGGCAGTAGTGGAACATCTTTTTGAAGACGGTGATCATGAAATAAAATTCAGTAAGACAAGCGGGCTAACTAAGACATCGCATTATTATGCATGTATGTAGAGAGAAGCCATAGAGATTTATAAACACCACAATAATTTTATTAACAGAAAAGAAGATGGCTTAAAGTTAGATACGATGATCGCCTTTGTACCAACGATTTGACAAATGATTATCTTTGATCAATAGGAAAGACATTAGTCATCGATGGTTTCACTGTCGATACCATGTGACTAATGGTGGTGCTCTATATAATTGGGACCTACATGGCCTAGGAGCCAGTCATTGGCTCCCCTCGGAAGATGTTGCCGACAGTTGGCAACACAACATCAGGAGGAAGAATTACTACTGTTCGACCACGGCCTCTTAACCCTAGGACACCCAAGCCTTTGTTTCTAACTTGGATGCCTAAGGAGGAGAGGAGGGGAGGGGGGGAGGGGGGCGGGCGGTTCGGCGAACCAACAGGTATTAAATAAGTTTACTGACGAAAAATTACAGCTTTCAAAATGGTTTATGTATTTTAACTAAGGCATCGATTTATAAATGTTGTTAATTGTTATAAATATTGGATTGAGTGAATAAAAAATTGACATATTACAATACAAAATACAGATGTGTTCATATACAATAGACTACTCTGAATCCTCAACTGCAAGGCAAGAGACACACTTCACAATTTTTTTCTGAATGTGTGTTACACACATGTTTATGACACTGTCCACAATATTGTTTTGGTTTACTTAGATTGTTGTACTTCTGCTTCTTTGTTTTAGCTTCTCTTACACAAATATGGCACCGACCTTTCCCTAGAGGAGGCTGCCGTGCTTCTGTTGCCACTTCTTTGATTTTCTTTTGTAGAATAGTCTCCATTGATTGAACAATTTGGTTAGATAACCCTCTTGCATTGGCACTTCTTTCTTCTACCTGCAATTTCACTAGTTCCAGCGCCCTCTAAACAAGCTGAGCATCTCATCAACGGTGAGATGGACCCCTGGTTTATACAGTAGTGGAAAACTATCATTCACTTTGTTGAAAACATCAAGGATTGCTGTGAACTTGACTGCTTCCCTTCTGAGCTGGCAGGTACTTTTGTCATCAAACCTTATGATTGCAATAAGTTCCTTGAAACATTCTCTTGCCATAATACCCTTGTAAACTGGCCAACCCATTAGGTCTGACAAAAGATCGTGTACACTGACATAATTGTCCTTATTTGCCCCCATAAGTATCAGGAATCCTATAAAGGCATACAATTCTTTCTCATTAGTCAAAGTAACATTTCGACTAACTGTCTCTTCATTTGAATGTTTTACTATAACATCCATAACGTCAGGCGTAAGAAGTAACTTCAAGGCTTCTCCAGGTGAATGGCAAACAGCAGCTGGAGTTACTCCTGCCTGCTCTCTTACTATATCAGCAACAGACCTCCGAGGAATTCTAGGCTTTGTGGTTACGTACCTTCTTCCAGACTTGGCCACAATAACATCCTGATGGTCACTGCCTGAAGGTGCACTATCTTCATCTTCTCTAACATCCACATCACTTTCCCGATATGAATCTTACTCCATAACACCATCCCCATATTCACTCTCACTCCCCGAGTCAGAATCTTCATCTAAAATTTCATTAAGAACACTTTCTAAAGATGAGTCACGTATTCTTTCAGTCATTTCTAAGTCTGGGTGTGAATAGTAGGGAACTGCACTAACTCGCTGCAAGTTTAGAAGATAAATAACAGCTGACTGACATCAACAATCACTTCCTCTCAAAGTAACAGGGAGGGTGATTGCTGTGTTTGGATGAGGGCTGAGTTGGCATCCCTTTGCTCACAGCTGCAAGCGGCGCTGACTTCGGTCGCGCAGCTTGAGGCTGTTGCCAATGGACACCACTGTGGGGAGCCGGAATTGGGTATAACAGGGATGTCAACCTCGTCCCGTCTGTCCCCAGATCGGTCTGCCGCTGTGGTTGCCCCGGTTGCTGCCCGCAGTGGGGCCGAGCTCTCGCCTGTGGTTGATTGGTAGGTCATTCCAAGGCGTGGCAGGCAGCGAAAGCCGTCCCCGGAGGCTGATCAGAAAGCCTCCCCGGTGCGTCTGACAAACAGGTTTCAGGCACTGTCTCTGGCTGAGCCAGATGCAGCTGCCTGCCCTGTTTCAGAGGATCATTCTCAGCCTTCAAGGTCCGGGCAATCGCAGAGGGTGGGCTTATTGGTAGTTGGGAGCTCCAATGTTAGGCGCGTAATGGGGTCCCTTAGGGATATGGCGGCTAAGGAGGGGAAGAAATCCAGTGTGCACTCCGTGTGCATTCCAGGTGGAGTCATTCCTGATGTGGAAAGGGTCCTTCCGGATGCCATAAAGAGCACAGGGTGCAGCCAGCTGCAGGTGGTGGCACATGTCGGCACTAATGACGTGTGTCACTTTGGATCTGAGGAAATTCTCTCTGGATTCCAGCGGCTATCTGATTTGGTGAAGGCTGCCGGTCTTGCTTACGAGATGAAGGCAGAGCTCACCATCTGCAGCATCGTTGACAGAACCGACTGCGGACCTTTGTTGCAAAGCCGGGTGGAGGGTCTGAATCAGAGGCTCAGACGGTTTTGCGATCGTGTTGGCTGCAGATTCCTTGACTTGCGCCATAGGGTGGTGGGGTTTCGGGTTCCGCTGAATAGGTCAGGAGTTCACTACACTCAGCTGACGGCTACACGGGTAGCAGAGGCTGTGTGGCGTGGACTGGGCGGTTTTTTAGGTTATAAGGCCTCGGGAAAGTACGGGGTGGGCTGCAATCTCAAAGGCATGGCAAATACAGGACATGCTTGGATCCAGTAACAGTTGGAATTGTAGTTGTAAATTGTTGTAGTTGTGCTGGGAAAGTCCCTGAGCTACAAGCGCTAATAGAAAGCACAGAAGCTGAAATCTGTTATAGGTACAGACAGCTGGCTAAAGCCTGAAATAAGTTCTGCAGAAATTTTTACAAAGTCTCAGACGGTGTTCAGGAAAGATAGATTAGGCAGAATTGGTGGTGGAGTGTTTGTGTCTGTCAGTAGTGGTTTATCTTGTAGTGAAGTCGAAGTAGATACTCAGTGCGAATTGGTATGGGTGGAGGTTATACTTAACAGCCGAACTAAGTTAATAATTGGCTCCTTCTACCGACCCCCAGACTCCGATGATATAGTTGCTGAGCAGTTCAGAGAAAATTTGAGTCTCGTAACAAATAAATACCCCACTCATATGGTTATAGTTGGTGGGGACTTCAACCTTCCCTCAATATGTTGGCAAAAATACTTGTTCAAAACTGGTGGTAGGCAGAAAACATCTTCCGAGATTGTCCTAAATGCTTTCTCCGAAAATTATTTCGAGCAGTTAGTCCACGAACCCACGCGAATTGTAAATGGTTGCGAAAACACACTTGACCTCTTAGCCACAAACAATCCAGAGCTAATAGAGAGCATCATGACTTATACAGGGATTAGTGATCACATGGTCGTTGTAGCTAGGCTCAATACCGTTTCTTCCAAATCCACCAGAAACAAACGCAAAATAATTTTATTTAAAAAAGCAGATAAAGTGTCACTAGAAGCCTTCCTAAGAGACAATATCCATTCCTTCCGAACTAACTATGCAAATGTAGACGAGATGTGGCTCAAATTCAAAGATATAGTAGCAACAGCAATTGAGAGATTCATACCTCATAAATTGGTAAGAGATGGAACTGATCCCCCATGATACACAAAACAGGTCCGAACGCTGTTGCAGATGCAACGGAAAAAGCATGCGAAGTTCAGAAGAACGCGAAATCCCGAAGATTGGCTAAAATTTACAGACGCGCGAAATTTGGCACAGACTTCAATGCGAGATGCCTTTAATAGGTTCCACAACGAAACATTGTGTCGAAATTTGATAGAAAATCCGAAGAAATTCTGGTCGTATGTAAAGTACACAAGCGGCAAGACGCAGTCAATACCTTCGCTGCGCAGTGCCAATGGTACTGTTACCGACAACTGTGCCGCTAAAGCTGAGTTATTGAACGCAGTTTTCCGAAATTCCTTCACCAGGGAAGACGAACGGAATATTTCAGAATTTGAAACATGAACAGCTGCTAGCATGAGTTTCTTAGAAGTAGATACCTTAGGGGTTGTGAAGCAACTCAAATCGCTTGATACAGGCAAGTCTTCAGGTCCACATTGTATACCGATTAGGTTCCTTTCAGATTACGCTGATACAATAGCTCCCTACTTAGCAATCATATACAACCGCTCGCTCACCGATAGATCTCTACCTACAGATTGGAAAATTGCGCAGGTCGCACCAGTGTTTAAGAAGGGTAGTAGGAGTAATCCATCAAACTACAGACCTATATCATTGGTGTCGGTTTGCAGTAGAGTTTTGGAGCATATACTGTATTCAAACATTATAAATCACCTCGACGGGAATGATCTATTGATACGTAATCAGCACGGTTTCAGAAAACATCGTTCTTGTGCAACGCAGCTAGCTCTTTATTCGCACAAAATAATGGCAGCTATCGACAGGGGATCTCAGGTTGATTCCGTATTTCTGGATTTCTGGAAATCTTTTGACACCGTTCCTCACAAGCAACTTCTAATCAAGCTGCGGGCCTATGGGGTATCGTCTCAGTTGTGCGACTGGATTCGTGATTTCCTGTCAGGAAGGTCGCAGTTCGTAGTAATAGACGGCAAATCATCGAGTAAAACTGAACTGATATCAGGTGTTCCCCAGGGAAGCGTCCTGGGACCTCTGCTGTTCCTGATCTATATAAATGACCTGGGTGACAATCTGAGCAGTTCTCTTAGGTTGTTCGCAGATGATGCTGTAATTTACCATCTAGTAAGGTCATCCGAAGACCAGTATCAGTTGCAAAGTGATTTAGAAAAGATTGCTATATGGTGTGGCAGGTGGCAGTTGGCAGTTGACGCTAAATAATGAAAAGTGTGAGGTGATCCACATGGGTTCCAAAAGAAATCCGTTGGAATTCGATTACTCGATAAATAGTACAATTCTCAAGGCTGTCAATTCAACTTAATATCTGGGTGTTAAAATCACGAACAACTTCAGTTGGAAAGACCACATAGATAATATTGTGGGGAAGGCGAGCCAAAGGTTGCGTTTCATTGGCAGGACACCTAGAAGATACAGCAAGTCCACTAAAGAGACAGCTTACACTATACTCGTTCATCCTCTGTTAGAATATTGCTGCGCGGTGTGGGATCCTTACCCGGTGGGATTGACGGAGGACATCAAAAGGGTGCAAAAAAGGGCAGCTCGTTTTGTATTATCACGTAATAGGGGAGAGAGTGTGGCAGATATGATACGCGAGTTGGAATGGAAGTCATTAAAGCAAAGACGTTTTTCGTCGCGGCGAGATCTATTTACAAAATTTCAGTCACCAACCTTCTCTTCCGAATGCGAAAATATTTTGTTGAGCCCAACCTACATAGGTAGGAATGATGATCAAAATAAAATAAGAGAAATCAGAGCTCGAACAGAAAGGTTTAGATGTTTGTTTTTCCCGCACGCTGTTCGGGAGTGGAATGGTAGAGAGATAGTGTGATTGTGGTTTGATGAACCCTCTGCCAAGCACTTAAATGTGAATTGCAGAGTAGTCATGTAGATGTAGATGTAAACCGATTGTTGTGAATATCAAGAATACCAACCAAAAACAAACTAACTTGCATTGTTGTAGAGATGAGAAATATGAAATACTACTTAGGGAAATTTTCTATAGCATGGAAGCCTAAGGGGGTGTTTGTTGGACCCATAATAAGTTTGTTTATTTTTTCTTTCAAAGCAGGAATTTTCTATAAAATATATTGACACTAATGTTTTGTAAAATAGCCAACAAACAATAACTGAAAGGGAATATGTAGTATGAAAGTTACTTGGGCAAAAGCAGGGGAGATAAAAAAATTGTGGGTTCAACGAACCCCCCCCCCCCCCCTTAGGCGTCCTAGGGTTAACTCGGAAGTTTTAATTAATGAAGATGTTGGCCTTGAAACCCTACTTGCTATGATGATCCAGTCTCTGCTCTAAATGTGTGAATAGCCAGAATACAAACCCATCAACAAAAATATTAAATTAGACCTTTAGTTCAAGTACTTTTTTCTGGAGTCTCTAAAGCACAAATTTATTATGACCTCACTGAAAAAAGTAACAGTTTTAGAAACCATCACCTGTGCGAAACTCAGTTCAGCCTTTTCTCAAATGATATTCTGTGAACTATAGATGAGGGACACTGGGCATATTACATAATCCTAGGTCTCTGAGAGCATTTGAAATGGTGCCCCACTGCAGATGTTAATGAAGGTACAAGTAAGTGTACAGAATTGGTTCTCAGAAATATGAGGGACTTTAAGTCTTCTTTGGTATTAGAACCTGGTAAACTATCCTAAATGGCCAGTGCCCATCAGTGACACTGGCATCGTCAGGATTGCCCTAAGGATGTGCTATTATTCTCAATACACGTAAATGATCTGACAGAAGGTGAAAAGTAATGTGTTGCTATTTGCTGATGATGCTAAGTGTACAGGAAGGCGCCATCATAGTGTGACTGTAAGAGGGTACAAGATGACAGTCAAAATTTCTAATTGTTTTGATGAATGGCAGCTAACTCTAAATGTACAAAAATGCAAGTTAATCAAATTGTTGTGTAGTTTATAGTCCTAAGACTGGTTTGCTACAGCTGCCTGTGGTACTCTACCCTGTGCAAGCCTCTTCATCTCCGAAAAACTACTGCAACCTATATCCTTCTGAATCTGCTTACTGAACTCATCTCATAGTCTCCCTCTACAATTTTTACCCCAAACACTCCAGTACTACATTCGTGACTTCTTGACATCTCAGAATGTGTCTGATCAACCAATACGTTCTCCTAGTCAGGTCATGCCACAAAGTTCCTTTCTTCCCCATTCTTCTCAATAATTCCTCATTAGTTACTTGATCTAACCATCTAATCTTCAGCTTTATTCCATAGCACCACATTTCAAGAACTTCCACCTCTTTGTATCGGAACTGTTTACATCCACGTTTCACTTCCATACATAGCTACACTCCATACAAATACTTTCAGAAAAGACTTCCTGTCACTTAAATCTTCCTGTCACTTAAATCTATATTCAATGTTAATAAATTTCTCTTCTTCAGAAACACTTCCCCCACCATTGCCAACCTACATTTTAGATCCTCTGTATTTCAGCGATCATAATTATTTTGCTGCACAAACAGCGAAACCCATACACTGATTAAAGTGTCTCCTTCCCTAATCCAACCTCTCAGCATCACCCAATTTAAACCGACTTCTTGCCATTATCCTTGTTCTGCTTTTGTTGATATTCATCTTATTCAATGCACTGTTCACCTGCTCTTCCAAGTCCTTTGCTGTCTGTGACAGAATTGTATTCCAGTCAACATTGTCAAAAGCTTTCTCTAAATCTACAAAAGCTATAAAAGTAAATTTGCCTATCCCTAACCTATCTTCTAAGAGAAGTCACAGGGTCAGTACTGTCCCGCGTATTCCTGCATTTCTCCAGAATCCAAACTGATCTTCTCCAACGTCAGCTTCTAAAAGGTTTTCCATTCTTCTGAAAGGAATTTGTGTTTGTATTTTGCAACTGTGGCTTATTAAACTGATAACTTCACACTTGTCGGCACCTGCTTCCTTTGGAATTGAGATTATTACATTCTCCTTCAAGTCTAAGGTATTCTCCTATCTCATATACCCTGCACACTACATGGAAGAGTTTTGGCATGGCTGTCTCTCTCCCAAGGCTTTCAGTAGTTCTGACAGAATTTCTTTTACTGCCGGGTCTTGTTTTGGCAGGTCTTTCAGTGCTTTGTCAGCTCCTTGCACAGTATCATATTCCAGATGAGTAGGAAGAACAATCCCTTACTGTTCAAATACAGCACTAATAGCGTGCCACTTGGCACAGTCAGGTCTATTAAATATTTAATGTAATGTTACAAAGCGATGTGAAATGGAACAAATATGTCAGGATTGTAGTGCAGGGAGTGGGGGGGTGGGGGGGGC
This sequence comes from Schistocerca nitens, assembly GCF_023898315.1. Taxonomy (NCBI): domain Eukaryota; kingdom Metazoa; phylum Arthropoda; class Insecta; order Orthoptera; family Acrididae; genus Schistocerca; species Schistocerca nitens. The sequence goes on along the minus strand of NC_064614.1, from coordinate 371,929,508 downwards.
GGAGTACCGGATAGTTAACTTCGAGAGTTTTAGAAAAATGTGGTTCATTTGTACAGGAGACTGCATTTAGAACAGCAGTGTAATCCGGTCTTTAATACTACTTGAGTCTTTGGGATCCCCACTAGCGTTCGTTAAAAGAAGACATCAAAGCAATTTAGCAGCAGGCTGCTAGATTTGTTGCCGATAGGTTTGATCAACAAGCAAGTGCTACACAGATGTTTTGAGAACACAAATGGGAATCTCCGGAGGGAAAGCGACATTCTTTTTTGACAAATGCTGTTGAGATGTAGATATAGGGGTAGAAATTTTAGAGAACCAGCATTTGAAGCTGACTGCACAATGGGCCTACTGCCCTCAAAATGCATTGCATGTCAGTACCACAAACTTTCCGTTGCTCTGTTAGTGACTGGAACAGGAAAAGAAATGACCAGCAGAAGTGGTACAATGTACCCCCTGCCATGCACCGTATGGTGGCTTGCAGTGTGTGTATGTAGATGCAACACATAGAAAACTACAGGGCAGTTTGTCTACTGTTTGAGATCTCAAAAACTATTGAATCAATCGTGAAAGATAAAACTAATCAGCTACCCCTTAAATAAATAAAACCTTAACAAAGTGCAGCACTGTAGTAAAAGTACAATATCAGCCAATATAGAGTTCACAAAAGTGGTACTTTAAGCTCTTCACAAGGATGACTGTGTTACAGGAATATACTTGGATTTGTCCAACACTTTTTACATTGTTTATGATAAAATACCACTAAACAAATAAGATAGTAACAGGAATACAAAACTAGAGGTCTCAGTTTTATCTGGAAAACAGGGTGCTAAAGATGGAGATAGTCCACCCTTCTGCTGATGATAAACTAACAATAAAACAAGTGTTCAACAAGAAACATATGAACACTGATGTTCCTCAGGGTAAAATATTAGGTCAAATTCTGTTCTTAACATATATCCATGACTTTCCTAGCAGTATAACACACAGAGAAAAAGTTCTCTTGTGCTACAACAGAGTTAGCAGTAAAGAAGAGATAAACTAAAACATCTTGACTGATGCGGCAATTTTACTACATGAATAGTGAAAATGTAGTAAGTGGGGTGTTTTTCCTTCCATCATTTTGTGAAATTGTGGCTTATTCATCTCATGATGTACATTTGCAGCCCATTTGGTTTGCTTACAGGCAACATGCCATAAATTTATAATAAAGTTATAATGATTTTTACAGTGATAAACAATAACACTAAAATAAATAACAACACTATATGCTACTTTCATCTCTCCATGTCGGTGCAGTTGGTATTATTTGCATTCCAAACACAAAACTGCTCAATTTGTTTTCTAGGTACTCAATGTGCGTCTGCCAGCTCAAATTTTTATCCAGATTTAATCATAAGAATTTGACTGAATCAACTTCTTTTATATTTATTTCGAATTGCATCATGCGAGTCTTAGTATGTTTATATTCAACCCACTTAGCTGAAACCAAGGGCGATGTACTTTAGGACAATATTATGGAAATGGAAGAGGATGTAGATGAAGATGAAATGGGAGATACGATACTGCGTGAAGAGTTTGACAGAGCACTGAAAGACCTGAGTCGACACAAGGCCCCCGGAGTAGACAACATTCCATTGGAACTACTGACGGCCTTGGGAGAGCCAGTTCTGACAAAACTCTACCATCTGGTGAGCAAGATGTATGAAACAGGCGAAATACCCTCAGACTTCAAGAAGAATATAATAATTCCAATCCCAAAGAAAGCAGGTGTTGACAGATGTGAGAATTACCGAACAATCAGTTTAATGAGCCACAGCTGCAAAATACTAACACGAATTCTTTACAGACGAATGGAAAAACTAGTAGAAGCCGACCTCGGGGAAGATCAGTTTGGATTCCGTAGAAATACTGGAACACGTGAGGCAATACTGACCTTACGACTTATCTTCGAAGAAAGATTAAGGAAAGGCAAACCTACGTTTCTAGCATTTGTAGACTTAGAGAAAGCTTTTGACAATGTTGACTGGAATACTCTCTTTCAAATTCTAAAGGTGGCAGGGGTAAAATACAGGGAGCGAAAGGCTATTTACAATTTGTACAGAAACCAGATGGCAGTTATAAGAGTCGAGGGACATGAAAGGGAAGCAGTGGTTGGGAAGGGAGTAAGACAGGGTTGTAGCCTCTCCCCGATGTTATTCAATCTGTATATTGAGCAAGCAGTAAAGGAAGCAAAAGAAAAATTCGGAGTAGGTATTAAAATCCATGGAGAAGAAATAAAAACTTTGAGGTTCGCCGATGACATTGTAATTCTGTCAGAGACAGCAAAGGACTTGGAAGAGCAGTTCAACGGAATGGATGGTGTCTTGAAGGGAGGATATAAGATGAACATCAACAAAAGCAAAACGAGGATAATGGAATGTAGTCGAATTAAGTCGGGTGATGTCGAGGGTATTAGATTAGGAAATGATACACTTAAAGTAGTAAAGGAGTTTTGCTATTTGGGGAGCAAAATAACTGATGATGGTCGAAGTAGAGAGGATATAAAATGTAGACTGGCAATGGCAAGGAAAGCGTTTCTGAAGAAGAGAAATTTGTTAACATCGAGTATAGATTTAAGTGTCAGGAAGTCATTTCTGAAAGTATTTGTATGGAGTGTAGCCATGTATGGAAGTGAAACATGGACGATAAATAGTTTGGACAAGAAGAGAATAGAAGCTTTCGAAATGTGGTGCTACAGAAGAATGCTGAAGATTAGATGGGTAGATCACATAACTAATGAGGAGGTACTGAATAGGATTGGGGAGAAGAGGAGTTTGTGGCACAACTTGACCGGAAGAAGGGATCGGTTGGTAGGACATGTTCTGAGGCATCAAGGGATCACCAATTTAGTATTGGAGGGCAGCGTGGAGGGTAAAAATCGTAGGGGGAGACCAAGAGATGAATACACTAAGCAGATTCAGAAGGATGTAGGTTGCAGTAGGTACTGGGAGATGAAGAAGCTTGCACAGGATAGAGTAGCATGGAGAGCTGCATCAAACCAGTCTCAGGACTGAAGACCACAACAACAACAGCTGAAACCACATTTCTAAGGTACTGAGGGTACCAATCAGATTTGGAAACTCTTTCTGAATCCTGATTTTCAATTAAGACAGAAGTATCACCTGCAAACAGAAATGACAGAGAGCTAATATTTAATAGTAAGTCATTAACATAGAAGAGAAAGGTCTGGGACTAATATGAAGCTGTGTGGAACATCCTGAGAATTTTTGTTTTCCTGTCATAAAAATAATTTTCCCCATTTAAAGAGATGCTAACTCTTTGCTTTCCATTTGGTGAGTAGGATGTAAACTGCCCCTAAGGCCGTGGTTTTCATGTTTGTAAATAAGCAATGTGAGCAGTATGAGGTCACAGGAAACTCCTACCACTTTGCTGCTCCCACCTTGATGTACTTATTTCTTAATGAAACTGTTTACTGCATCCATGGAGGTTTTCCCTTGCTGTGGGAGGTGTTTGGGAGAAAAAGTGTCATAAATGTTTGAAATTATGTGTAAAGTTTTTTGTTGCAAGTCACTAAACACTCTCATTCTCAATCACTGGATTAATGTAGTCTGTATATTTGTGTGCAGTGAGTTATGCTGGCTCAAGACTTACACGCTGTTTCTAACTGTAATAGTTGTCTTTGTGTTAAAACTTGACCATAAGATTGTGCCTCTTGGTGAGTAGATTGATACATTATTTTAAAATTTTAAATTCAGTCAATAATTATAAGAAACATTGAAAATCAAATTTTTGTTACCTCTGGAAGCTGTTTAACAGAAAACTTGCAAGTGGGACAGGGTACCAGAGACCAGGTTAACTGGTCACATCTTCAATGTGTGGAAGCCTATGTCTTCTGGTGACATATTATTCCTACGTACAATCAGTTCTTAGCTATTGAGTTCTTTTTTGAGTTCTTTTACGGGGATCAAAAGCACAAAGGACATATATATACTTCAAAGAAGAATGTCCTGCCAGCATAACGTACAGAAACAGCTGTGTGTGTGTGTGTGTGTGTGTGTGTGTGTGTCTGCGTGCTCTTGTTATACTTTAGCTTGACAAAGGATTTATTCCAAAAGCTAACTTAAGTTTTCCTTCTCATTTGTTTGTACTTTTAGACGATTCAACAGTTCCGCTGTCTCATGAGTAATCTCCTTTATCTATAATTTACTTTTATTTATTTTATTTTACATTCTGTTAGAACTTTCTTAACTATATTTATATAAAAACTATACATCGTTATTATATCTCGAGAGTTCATCTACTAAACTAATGTATCAGGAAAACTTCAGTAAGTTTTCACCAATAATTCTGTATGTAATCATGGAGCAAGAGCCAGTTTGGCTCCATTAAATTTTGTTAGATTGATTTTGTTGAATTAAATGGTAAATTTACCAGTGAAAAATGAGCAAAGAAACATGTAACGGTATTTTCAGTCAAGTATTAAAACCGCATAGGCCTCAAATTGTCCAAGGAGATGAAAAAGATTACTAAAATATATCAACTTAAAAAAGCAATTTAAACATACACTATCAGATCAAAACAATCCAAACAAATATAAGCAATGCAGATCTGACCACTAGATGTTGCAAGAGGCAGACCCACCATTATAAAAGGAGGCAGAGAGTATTGTGCTGTCAATTGAAACACATTAACAGAAGAAAGAGTTGGTCAGGGGGGCTCAGTGATGTTGAACCTGGAGTAGTCATTGGATTTCTCCTGAGTAACAAACCCATCATGAGTATTTCAAACTGTCCTAAAGCTGGTTATATCAACTGTAGGTGATGTGACTGAAGTACAAACATGAAGAAACATCCACAACTAAACCAAGACCAGTTAGACCTCATGTACTGATGGACAGGGACTACTGAGTATTGCGGAGGACAAAACCACATGAAATCAGCAGAAGGAATCATTCGTGAGTTCCAAAATGCAACCAGCAGTCCAGGTAGTACAATGACTGTGTGTTAACATGAAGTCGTGTGAAGAGTGATGCCATTGGACAGTGGATGACTGGAAACATGTGATTCGGCGTGATGAATTTTAGGGCAATGCTCTTAGCACATTGACAAGGTGATTGACTCACTCTTGTCTTTTGCAAGTGCTCTGTCAGTCACACACACACACACACACATACACACACACACATATTCACATACGCAAAAATTTTAATGGAAGGGTCTGGATTTGGCAAATGCCCCAAGAATGTTACCTGCTGTTATGTGGTAGTGCCAAATGTGAAGTACGGACGAGGTGTTAAGAGTATTGGGGTGTTTTTCATGGTTAGAGTGTGGTCCCCATTTGCACTTAAGAAAATGCTAAATGCAGGAGGATACGAACATATTTTACAGCATTGCATACTGAGTACAGTAAAGGAACAGTTATGAGGCAATGACTGACTGTATCAACATGACACTGCGCACTGTCACAAAGAAGCATCTCTGAGGCAATGGTTTGTGGACAATACAAATGTACTGGCCTGTCCAGAGTCCCACCCTTAACTTTGTAGAACACCTTTGGGATACGTTAGAATGTCACTCCAGACCCCAGTGTTACAAAGTCAGTATCTTCTTTGGTTTCAGCTCTTAAGAAAGAATGGGCTGCCATTCCTCCCTAGATGCCTAACCGAAAGTGTTCCCAGCAGAGTTCAAGCCAGCATAAGGGTGAAGGGTAGATACACCCCATATTACAAGGTGTACAACTTTACTTCTGCCATTCCCCCCCCCCCCCCCCCCAACATTTGAGGCTTCAATGAAACAAATTAGTTATTCATGATCATTCAAAGTATTTCCCATTGCTGGCCACTACTTTCTCCCATCGTACAAATCCCGAGACAAAAAAAATTGTTCATCTTTTGAAGCGATCCATGAATCGATCCAATTTGTGACTTCTTCATGAGATTGGAAGTGCTGGTCAGCTAGGCCATGTGCCATTGATATAAACAGATGATAGTCAGAGGGAGCAATGTCTGGAGAATATGGCAGGTCAGGTATGACTTCCCATTTTAACTTTTCCAAGTACGTTTTGACCTCTTTTGCAACATGGGATCGAACATTGTTGTGCTGCAAAATCACTTTATCATACCTCTTGCTGTATTGCAGCCATTTGCCTTTCAATGCTCTGCTCAAATACATTAATTGTGTTCGATAACGAGCACGTGTGAATGTTTTGCTTGGTTTTAACACCTCATAGTATATGACGCTGAGCTGGTCCCACCAAATGCAGAACATGATCTTGGAGCCGTAAATATTCAGTTTGGCCGTCGATGTGGAAGCACGGCTGGGATATCCTCATGATTTTTTGCATTTAGGGTTATCGTAACGAACCCATTTTTCGCCCCCGGTCACAATGCGATGCAGAAATCCCTTCCGTTTTTGCCTCTGAAGCAACTGTTCACAAACACACAAATGCTGTTCAACGTCTCTTGGTTTCTGCTCACACAGCACCCAAGTTCCTTCTTTCTGAATTATGCCCATAGGCTTGAGACATTTTGAAATGGCTTGCTGTGTCACTCCCACTAATCATGCCGATTGTTCTTGAGTTTGACAGGAGTTTCCACTCAGCAATGTCTCCAATTCTGCATCTTCGAAAACATTCTCTCCTCCACCACTATGCCGGTCTACAATGCTAAAATCACCATTCTTGAAGCGCTGAAACCACTCACAACACGTTCTTTCACTAATAGTGTCCTTACCATACGTACTTGAGAGCATTTGATGAGACTCAGCCGCTGTTTTCTTCATATTGAAACAAAACAGTAACACCTCCCGCAAATGACGAGAATTACGCTTGTAAACTGAGATTTTCAATCAAGAACAACTTTATGATGCAGACACAAATCGACTAATGTTAGAATGAGGTTATGTTGACCGAGGTCCAAGCTAACTGCTTGATGTTTGCGATATATTTCTTTCAACCGATAGTTACCATTATCGCCACCTTTCGCCAAATGGCGGAAGTGAAGTTGTACGCCTTGTAATTAATGCCATACCGTAGGTGCAACCACAATGGAGGGGTATCTGTTGGGAGGCCAGACAAACATTTGGTTCCTGAAGAGGGGCAGCAGCCTTTTTAGTTGTTGCAGGGGCAACAGTCTGGATGATTGACTGATCTGGCCTTGTAACACTAACCAAGGTGTGTGTGTGTGTGTGTGTGTGTGTGTGTGTGTGTGTGTGTGTGTGTGTGTGTGTGTGTGTTTGAGGTTTACGGGCACTAAACAGCGTAGTCATCAGCGCCCAAACGCATAAAAACAGGAACAGATGCAGTGAAGGGACTAAGACGGACAGCAAACTAGGAGAACAGCTAAAAGACATAGACCTGACACAGTTCGACATCCTCACAGACAGAAGCAAAACAAGAGGAGAAGAAACACACTAAAAAAGGAAACACAAGGAAAAGAGAACAGAAACCGAAGGGAAACAAGGAGGTAGTCGTGTCTGGCGGACCTCTTACCTAAAACCCGGGTGAACCAGTCACCCAGCAGCACATTAAAACCCTCTCCCTAAAATCCGAGGCAACAAATTGGAAAGGACACAAAACCGTAAGACCTTAACCACAGTCGTTGCGTCGTCTTGCAAAATAGAGGGCAAATCCGGTGGCAAAGAAACCACCACCCTCTGGTCAGAGAATAAAAGACAGTCAAGTAAAATGTGGCGGACAGTAATCTGGACGCCACAAGCACTGCAGATTGGGGGGTCCTCCCGCCGGAGTAAAAAACCATGCGTTAAGGGACTGTGCCCGATGTGGAGGCGAGTGAGGAGAACCTCATCCCGCTTGCATGACTGGTAGGACGTATGCCATGGCCGCATGGTGGCCTTGACCAGACGCAGCTTATTTTCACCGACTGCCAGCCACTCCTCTTCCCATTGACGTATAACACGAAAACGCAGGAAGGAGGTAACAGCATGGAGGGGGACGGCACAGTCAACAACGTGAGGGAGGGAACATGCATCTTTGGCAGCCAAATCCGCCATTTTGTTTCCCCTAATACCCACATGCCCCGGCACCCAGCAGAAAGAAACCTCCTTTCCCTGCAGTTGCAGGTGGAGTAGGGCATCATGGATGTTCTGGACGAGCGTATCCGCTGGGTATAAGTGTTTCATGGTCTCAAGGGCACTCAGGGAGTCAGAACAGATGAGGAACTTAAGACTGGGAACACACCTCATCTGCTCCAACGCCCGCAAGATCGCAAACAATTCAGCATCAAAGATGGTAAACGCCGCAGGAAGCCGTAACTTGACGACGCGATCAGGGAAAACAACAGCAGAACCAACAGAGTCCCCCTGTTTAGAGCCATCCGTAAATACTGGTACATGGTCGGGTTGCTGGTGTAAAATATCGGAAAATAAGGAGGTAAAAACAAACGCAGGAGTGCAGCTCCTCCGGTACTCCGACAAGTCAAAAAGGACGCTGGGCCTCTGGAGCAACCAGGGAGGCAGACGAGTAAAACCTTGTCGTTGGGGGGCCACACGCTCCACACCAAGGGACGCAAGCAAATGCTTGGCACGAATCCCAAATGGTCTCGTTGCCCTGGGACGACTGGAAAAGAGACGTTCCATAGGCGGTCGGGCAACGGTAGGGTACGCAGAGGAGGTAGGACAGGCAAGGAATTGACACACCCATCGCACCATGAGGAGTTTCCGCCGGATGGCGAGCGGCGGTTCCCCTGCCTCAGCACACAGGCTGGGGATGGGACTGATACGGAAGGCACCAGTGGCCAGCCTGATACTCTCATGGTGTACTGCGTCAAGAATCTTCAGACACGAAGTCCTTGCTGACCCATACACGGTGCAACCGTAGTCAAGACGCGATCGGACGAAAGCCCAATAAAATTGCAGCAGACGCGCCCGATCTGCTCCCCAGGACCGATGGCTCAGACACTTCAAAATATTCAGTGCCTTCAGGGCCCGCACCTTGAGGTCTTTAAGGTGAGGCAACCACGACAACTTGGAATCAAAAGTGAGGCCCAGGAACCTCACAGTGTCTCTAAAAGGAAGAATGGTGTCCCTCAGGTGCAATTCAGGGGAGGTAAAAAGACGTCGAGAACGATTAAAATGAACACACACACATTTGTCTGCAGAAAAGGTAAAACCCGTCTTCGCAGTCCATGCCTCTAATCGCTTTATCGTAAGCTGCAACTGCCGACTAGCAGTGATAAGACTAGAGGAAGAACAGAAAACAGCAAAATCGTCCACAAACAAGGAGCATTGGGCAGGACTCCGGATAGTGGACACGATACTGTTAATGGCGACGGCAAAGAGGGTGACACTTAAAACGCTTCCCTGAGGAACACCATTCTCCTGCACGTACAAATCAGAAAGCACAGTACCAACCCGATATCGAAAGAGGCAGTGGGAAAGAAAGGACCGAATGAAGATGGGGAGACGGCCACGAAAGCCCCACTGATGGAGTTGATTGAGGATAAGGCGGCGCCAAGTAGTGTCATACGCCTTATTAATATCAAAGAATACACCTAGACAATGCTGGTTACGTAGGAAGGCATGCTGGATGGCCACATCAAGCAGGGTTAAGTTGTCTATAGTTGAACAACATCTCCGAAAGCCACACTGAGAGGGGCTAAAGAGCTGCCTGGTCTCGAGCAGCCAAACCAGGCGACGGTTGACCATGTGTCCCAACACTAACCAAAACAGCCTTGCTGTGCTGGTACTGTGAACGGCTGAAAGCAAGGGAAAACTGTAGACATAATCTTTCCAAAATGCATGCAGCTTTTTCTGTATGGTTAAATGATGGTGGCATCCTCTTGGGTACAATATTCTGGAAGTAAAATAGGTACCCATTCGGATCTCAGGGCGGGGACTACTCAGGACATCGTTATCAGGAGAAAGAAAACTGGCGTTCTAACGATCAGAGCATGGAATGTCAGATGCCTTAATTAAGCAGGTAGGTTAGAAAATTTAAAAAGGGAAATGGATAGATTAAAGTTAGATATAGTGGGAATTAGTGAAGTTCGGTGGCAGGAGAAACAGGACTTCTGGCCAGGTGAATACAGGGTTATAAATACAAAATCAAATACGGGTAATGCAGGAGTAGGTATAATGAATAAAAAAATAGGAGTGCGGGTAAGCTACTACAAACAGCATAGTGAACGCATTATTGTGGCCAAGATAGACACGAGGCCCACGCCTACCACAGAAGTACAAGTTTATATGCCAACTAGCTCCACAGATGACGAAGAGATTGATGAAATGTATGACGAGATAAAAGAAATTATTCAGATAGTGAAGGGAGATGAAAATTTAATAGTCATGGGTGACTGGAATTCGGTAGTAGGAAAAGGAAGAGAAGGAAACGTAGTAGGTGAATATGGAATGGGGGTAAGAAATGAAAGAGGAAGCCGCCTGGTAGAATTTTGCACAGAGCATAACTTAATCATAGCTAACACTTGGTTCAAGAATCATAAAAGAAGGTTCTATACATGGAAGAACCCTGGAGATACTCAAAGATATCAGATAGATTATATAATGGCAAGACAGATATTTAGGAACCAGGTTTTAAATTGTAAGACATTTCCAGGGGCAGATGTAGACTGACCACAATCTACTGGTTATGAACTGTAGATTAATACTGAAGAAACTGCAAAAAGGTGGGAAATTAAGGAGATGGAATCTGGATAAACTGACAGAACCAGAGGATGTGGAGTGTTTCAGGGAGAGCATTAGGGAACGATTGAGAGGAATGGGGGAAAGAAATACAGTAGAAGAAGAATGGGTAGCTTTGAGGGATGGAATAGTGAAGGCAGCAGAGGATCGAGTAGGTAAAAAGACGAGGGCTAATAGAAATCCTTGGGTAACAGAAGGTATGTTGAATTTAATTGAAGAAAGGAGGAAATATAAAAATGCAGTACATGAAGCAGGCAAAAAGGAATACAAAAGTCTCAAAAATGAGATCAACAGGAAGTACAAAGTGGCTAAGCAGTGATGGCTAGAGGAAAGATTTAAGGATGTAGAAGCGCATATCACTAGGGGTAAGATAGATACTGCCTACAGGAAAATTAAAGAGACCTTTGGAGAAAAGAGAATCACTTGTATGAATATCAAGAGCTCAGATGGAAACCCAATTCTAAGCAAAGCAGAGAAAGCAGAAAGGTGGAAGGAGTACATAGAGGGTCTGTACAAGGGTGATGTACTTGAGGACAATATTATGGAAATGGAAGAGGATGTAGATGAAGATGAAATGGGGGATAAGGTACTGCGTGAAGAGTTTGACAGAGCACTGAAAGACTTAAGCTGAAACAAGGCCCCAGGAGTAGACAACATTCCATTAGAACAACTGATAGCCTTGGGAGACCCAGCCCTGACAATACTATACCATCTGGTGAGCAAGATGTGTAAGACAAGCGAAATACCCTCAGACTTCAAGAAGAATATAATAATCCCAATCCCAAAGAAAGCAGGTGTTGACAGATGTGAAAATTACCGAACTACCAGTTGAATAAGCCACGGCTGCAAAATACTAACGTGAATTCTTTACAGACAAATGGAAAAACTGGCAGAAGCCGACCACAGGGAGATCAGTTTGGATTTCGTAGAAATATTGGAACATGTGAGGCAATACTGACCTAATACTTATCTTAGAAGATAGATTAAGGAAAGACAAACCAACGTGTCTAGCATTTGACAGTGTTGACTGGAATACTCTCTTTCAAATTCTAAAGGTGGGAGGGGTAAAATACAGGGAGTGAAAGGCTATTTACAATTTGTACAGAAACCAAATGGCAGTTACAAGAGTCAAGGGGTATGAAAGGGAAGCAGTGGTTGGGAAGGGAGTGAGACAGGGTTGTAGCCTCTCCCCGATGTTATTCAATCTTTATATTGAGCAAGCAGTAAAGGAAACAAAAGAAAAATATGGAGTAGGAATTAAAATCCATGGAGAAGAAATAAAAACCTTGAGGTTCACCGATGACTTTGTAATTCTTTCAGAGACAGCAAAGGACTTGGAAGAGCAGTTCAACGGAATGGACAGTGTCTTGAAAGGAGGATATAAGATGAACATCAACAAAAGCAAAACGAGGGTAATGGAATGTAGTCCAATTAAGATAAGTGATCCTGAGGGAATTGGATTAGGAAATGAGACACTTAAAGTAGTAAAGGAGTTTTGCTATTTGGGGAGCAAAATAAGTGATGATGGTCGAAGTAGAGAGGATATAAAATGTAGACTGGCAATGGCAAGGAAAGCGTTTCTGAAGAAGAAAAATTTGTTAACACTGAGTATAGATTTAAGTGTCAGGAAGTCGTTTCTGAAAGTATTTGTATAGAGTGTGGCCATGTATGGAAGTGAAACGTGGACGATAAATAGTTTGGGCAAGAAGAGAATAAAAGCTTTTGAAATGTGGTGCTACAGAAGAATGCTGAAGATTAGATGGGTAGATCACATAACTAATGAGGAGGTACTGAATAGAACTAGGGAGAAGAGAAATTTGTGGCACACCCTGACTAGAAGAAGGGATTGGTTGGCAGGACATGTTCTGAGGCATCAAGGGATCACCAATTTAATATTGGGGGGCAGCGTGGAGGGTAAAAATCGTAGGGGGAGACCAAGAGATGAATACACTAAGAAGATTCAGAAGGATGTAGGTTGCAGTAGGTACTGGGAAATGAAGAAGCTTGCACAGGATAGAGTAGCATGGAGAGCTGCATCAAACCAGTCTCTGGACTGAAGACCACAACACAACAACAACAACAACAACAACAACAACAACAACAACTCTCCGGATACTTTTAATCAGTGTACTTCATAAGTAATGTATACTACACAATTAGAGACCACACAGTGAACTCAAGAGTAGGATTTAAGAAAGGAGACAACTATAACAACCTGTCATATTACACGAGCATGATGCAATTTTATTTGAAAAGAAAAAAGAAAAGATGACAAAAAGAAAGAAAGAAAGAAAAAAAAAGTGCATCTAAGACTTACAGGGTACAATGTTAATGTCATGTCATTCTTCTGAGTTCAATCACTAATCATGGCAGGATGATGACTCCATTTTACAGATGGACTTGAGAGAGGTCGTGGAGATATAGCTGGAGTACCTATAGTAGCATAATAATGGTCCTGGAATCAGTTTTCTGGGCAGTCTGAAGGAAGAGTGGGGGCCATACTAGAATGTTTGAGGCCACTAGTGGGTGTCCATAATATAGTGTGCAATGATGGTGTAAAGATGTATGAAGAAACAGTGAAGAACTATTTTTTACATTATAAATCATCTCATGAAAACTGTGTATGGACTAAAGCACTACGTACAATAGTGAACAATAGACAGAGTGTGCAGTTGCTACAACAAAGATTTAATGTAAATGAGGATAGAGTTTGCCCAAAATTATTTCAGACAAATGCTGGAATGGTACCTTCAGCAAGGCCATGGGGACCACATGTCCTATCCTCGTACAAACATCCTAATATGTTCTAAGATGCTGTATGTTTGAACTATTTATTTTCATTGTAATCAGATGATTGCTGGATGAATGAATAAAGAAATAAGTTTTTTTTTTCTGGGAGATAGGTGGGAGGGATAGCAGAGAGTGTTTTTGCTCTCTGAAAAAAAGTGTTCTTCTAAAATCTCAGTTATAGTCATTCAGGCCTCTCATTGACTCAATGCCTCTCCTACTCTGTGAATAAGGACTTATTCCCTCATGCAGTTATTTCTATCCTATCATTAGAGTTCCCACTGACTGGAAAAAAAACTGAAAGCTGTCCTGTATCTTATCCTTTCATCACAGTGAAATAAGCACCAAATGGAAATTTAAGACAAAGTTTTGGTTTAATAAAAGAAAGGAGAAAAAAATTCATAAAGGGAAACTGTCAGCACATCTAAAGCAAGAGAACTGGAAAACTTTGTACATACAAAAGAATATTTTATTTATTTATTTATTTGTTGTTAATTTTCATTCCCATTGCCTCCATAATTGCCCAATTATGACGACAAATTTCTATGCAAATAGATTTTTATTCTCATTATTTTTATTTATTTACAAGTAATGTTCCATAGGACCAAACTGAGGAGCAAATCTCCAAGGTCATGGAACATGTCAGTACATTAAATTACAACATAAAAGTAATAAAAGCTATGTTTTTGAACCTGAAAAAAGTCAAACCATAAGTTTAAGTAAACGCAATCAACAATACAAAAAGAATCAGCTTAATTTTTCAAGGAACTCCTCGACAGAATAGAAGGAGTGATCCATGAGGAAACTCCTCAGTTTCAATTTGAAAGTGCGTGGATTACTGCTAAGACTTTTTAATTCGAATGGTAGCTTATTGAAAATGGATGTAGCAGTATACTGCACACCTTTCTGCACAAGAGTTAAGGAAGTCCAATCCAAATGCAGGTTTTGATTTCTGCCGAGTATTAACCGAGTGAAAGCTGCTTATTCTTGGGAATAAGTTAATAATGTTACTAAGAAATGACAGTCAGTAATATATATATTGAGAGACCAATGTCAAAATACCAAGACTCATGAACAGGGGTCGACAAGAGGTTCGTGAACTTGCACCACTTATTGCCCGAACCACCTGTTTCTGAGCCAAAAATATCCTTTTATAATGGGAAGAGTTGCCCCAAAATATAACAACATATGACATAAATGAAAGAAAATAAGCAAAGTAAACTGATTTTCATGTCAATCAATCACTCACTCCAGATACCATTGGAGTAGTATAAATGGGAGCATTAAGTCTTTGAACATGATCCTGAGCGTGGGTTTTCCTCAACAGTTTACTATCTATCTGAACACCCAGAAATTTGAACTGTTCAGTTTCACTAATCATATGCCCATTCTATTAAATTAAAACGTCAGGTTTTGTTGAATTGTGTGTTAGAAACTGTAAAAACTGAGTCTTACTATAATTTAGCATTAGTTTATTTTCTACAAGCCATGAACCGCACTATTTGAAACCGAGCCAATGTTGCACACAACATCCTTTAGAACCAAGCTAGTGTCATCAGCAAACAGGAATATTTTAGAGTTACCCATAATACTAGAGGGCATATCATTTATACAAATGAGGAACAGGAGTGGCCCCAACACTGATCTCCCCCCCCCCCCCCCCCCCCCACTTGACAGGACCCCACTCAGACCCCACATCACAGCCGTTATCAAATTGTGAATAATGACCTTTTGCTGCCTGTTGCTAAAGTAAAAGGTGAACCAACTGTGTGAGCTACTCCGCGTATTCCATAATGGACCAATTTCTGGAGCGATATTTTGTGATCAACACAAATCAAAAAATATGCCCAGCGTTCAAAAACCTTTGTTTAACCCATCCAGTACCTCAAACAGAAAAGAGAATATAGCATTTTCAGTTGTTGAACAACTTCTAAAGCCGAACTGTACATTAGACAGCAAATAGTGTGATATAAAATGATCAATTATCCTTACATATACAGTCTTTTCAATAACTTTAGCAAACTATGATGGCATAGAAATAAGTCTAAAATTATCTACATTATCCCTTTCTCCCTTTTTATAAAGCGGCTTTACTACTCAGTACTTTAGTCAATCAGTAAACTGGCCATCCCTACAGAAAAAAAAATACAAATATGGCTAAATACAGGGCTAAGATGTGCATCACAGTACTTTAATATTCTGCTAAGCACTCCATCATATCCATGAGAGTCCTTAGTCTTCTGTGGTTTACATTATTTATTGTTTTCCATGAATCCCTTGGAGAGGAGTGTCTGGGATGTGGAAAGAGTCAAAGCTCCCTCCTCCCTCCCCCTCTTGTCTGTGTCTCAGAGGAGTACTTCAGACATTAATCTTGCAAAGACATTTACCAAGAAAGTTATATGATCACCTGTAGAAACTAAATTTTTATTTAATTCGCCAGCAATGCTCAAAAAATTATTGTTAAATACAGTACATATATCTGACTTATCAGTAACAGAAATATTTTTACTATGACCTGACTTTATATCACTGACCTTGTGCTGCTGACCAGAAACTTCCTTCACAACTGACCATATGGTTTCAATTTTATCCTGTGAATTAGCTATTCTATTTGCATTTTTAAGCATCTTACAGTACTGTTTGTAATGGGTCACTGTAGCTAGATTGTAACTACTTCCAACATTTTGATAAAATTCCCACTTTGTTCTACATGATATCCTTATCCCACAAGTCAGCCACCCGGGCTGCCTATTACTGCTAGTACCCCATCTAGAACGTTGTAATGGAAAGCAACTCTCAAAGAACATGAGAAATGTGTTAAGGAAAGCATTAGGCCTATATTTATCATCTATGTTATCGGCACTATAAACATCCTGCCACTCTTGTTCCTTGACAAGGTTTAAAAAACTCTATTGCAGTTGGATTAAGTTTCCTACATAGTTTGCAATTGAATGTTGCATTTGTTAGAGTACAAAAGTCTTTAACTGTTAAAATTTGTGCATCATGGTCTGAAAGGCCATCCATCCTTTTATTAACAGAATGCTCATCTAGTAATGAAGAATGAATAAAAATATTGTCTATGGCTGTGCTACTGCTCCTCATACTACATAGATCTTTATTCTTACTACCTACATCTACATTATGCCCACATTCTGGAAACTACAGTGAAGTGAATGGCAGAGAGATATCTACAACATGTAAATAACCGTCAAGTCTGTATTTGCAGTGAGAGTGATGTCGGAAGTAGGCAATACAAATATAAAAAAAACTTAACAAGTCTGTGTGGCCGATCTCCGCAGTAAGCATATAAATACTTGTTTTGCTAGCAGCAGGAAAAGGCAGTTTGATTTGCAGAACAAGTATAAAAAAACTTGCATATGTTGCTTACTTTCATTCTATTATGTCACATGGAATAATATTCCGGGGTGGACCGTCAAACCGAGCACAAGTTTTAAGCGTGCAAAAGTGTATAATAACATTCATTTGCGGTGTTAATTCAAGAACATTACGTAGAAACCTGTTCAGGGAACTTGATATCCTAACCACTGCTTCTCAGAATATTTATTCCTTAATGAATAAGAACAATCTACATGGAGACCTAAAATCACATATCTTGGTCCAAAAACGGGTCCAATATTCGGAAACGGACATTTTCAATAAATTACCAGCAACCATTAAGAACTTGGTTTCAGATAAAGCACAGTTTAAACAGAATTTAAAAGACTTTTTGGTAGGCAACTCCTTCTACTCTATAGATGAATATCTTAACAGGGACTGCTAGACCAGTTTAAGTTAAAGTGTCAAATTTCAGTTTTGACAGCACTTGGTCACAACAGTCAACATTAAGTATGTTTTGTATGACAAACTTATTAAAAGTGTGTAACTATATTTCATTTTGACAGTGTATTAATTCTGTAAATATTAGCAGCTTCAGTTTCCTGTTATATATTGACTTATTATGACAATCTCCAGACTAATGATCAGTGCAGTACGGATTATATTCAAATGTTGTATGCTTATTTTATACTTTCTAACTTGTTCCACACCCACAAGAATCATCTCATTTTTTGGTCTATGGAACGAAAACTGAATCTTATTTAATCTGATCTCATTATAAAGGAGTATCAGTAAAGTCAGGTAAATATTAAGCAATGAGTAGTGGATAAGTAACAATCATTTAGTATAACAGGAAGCAGTAATTGCTACTCCCTCTCCCAAACTAGTGCTTTTCTAAATGATGTTACTATCTTACTTTTAGCCTGTGTAATCACTAATAGTACACCACAATTAGTTTTAGTACCTGTCTGTCATTGTAAATACGTAAGCTGATTTTATCCACACACCTGACAATTACTCATAATTATGGGATTTACAGAATATGACAATTCAATGACTGAAAGGTGACTGAGTAAGTGTTAAATCTAATGATCCCTATCGAAGAACCGACGAAGAAATTTGTAGTTATTTGTAGCTTCCCCTTGGAAATGAGAACATTAAAAAATCGAGTATTTACTCATGAAAACGGTGGAAGGAAGTGACTGCAAGTGTATAGCACAGACACTGACCCGTCATTATCCAAATATTACTTGGATATCCTACAGGAAAACAAAAATAGAATGGAGAAATATTTCTTTGAATTACGCAGCTCCAAAATACAGAACTGGTGAGCCAACCACTGTGTAACTATTTTCAGTTTCGCATTAGGAAAAGGGGGAGAATTGTCTTACAGTGGTAGGAAGTCCCCTACTGGTATATGAAAATCTTACCATTGCAAGTCATCCTTGGGGAGTCTTGAAGTGTCAAAATTTTAAAACTGCAAGATTGATACAAGATGCACATAGCAAACTGCTCTCTGCCTAGGGCATTTAGAACTGGGATTCGTATTTAATCATTATTTAAACAACAGTAAACAGTCTCCTCCCAGTAAAATCGTTTCCATCTTTATCAAAACATCCTCTTCACCTTTTCTACGCTCACCTCATTATCCTCTCGGGTCACTTGCACATTTTCAATATTTTCCTTTCACTTCCTCCTCTCCCCTACCCTTCCTCCCTCCCAACATCCTGATACATACTACTTCAAAATAACGCCCAACTAACAAGTTATACTTTCACTATAAAAAACACTGCTTTCTATTTTCATTACTTGGTCTTTGTTAAACTGTGCGTCTTGTAAGACATTGAATATTGTATACATTAATGTAGTTATTCGGTTTCTCTTCTGCAATAGGAATAAATCCAAGAATAAAGCAACAAATTCATAGTCCCTCGTGTAATTACGATGCAGTTCGTGACTTGTCACCACGAAGATTTCAGAATACAATAAACATAAAGTAAAAAGGCTGATTATCAATGAGAATCACTTTTAATTCTTCTTACCCAGAAACGATGTACAACGCCCACATTCTTCGTTACAATAATATTTCACTACATGTTCGTGTAAAGACAGTACAAGAAGCCCCTAAATATTGATGGATGTAATGTGAGTGGGGCAATCAGAAAAAGTCATAATACTTACCTGAAGCATCTACCAGCTCCACCAACTCCTTTTTCTCCACATATCCTGTGTAACTAACGCCTCTGTTGTCTAATAACTGTTTCAGCTGTCTGACGCTCAACAACAGTGGATCAACAACTTGTGTCGACGAAATTCCATGTTGAAACCATGATGCAAAATCAATTAAGCGAGATATAATGAAAACCAAAAGTAAATAAACACCAAGAACTATAAACTGTACCCAAAATGAACGCATACTATGCACCTCTGAACTTGTAAATATTGGTATTTAGCGATCAGTCGACACTTCCATACCACCTGTAAGAACAGAAATATTAATTAAAATCCAAACTCGTGGTAAATAATTACGTTGAAAACAGTCAATATAACAGCGCGCATTCACTGCGGATACGTCAATAGAAGATAATGACAAGATTCACCTGACATATAACAACACGATTTCACTTTCGTTTATTTCTGACAACTCTGACCTGCTTGTTGGTGGTTTAATCAGGTCACGTGACGGCCTTTGGTGGGCGGTATATTCAAGATCGCAAATAAGGAAGTCAAATGTGTTGTATACGTTTCATATCACTGACATAATACATTTATCACAATAATCGTTGAAAAGAAGCATTTTATAGAACATTAAAAAAGCAGTAGAAAAATTGTATATTTCATTTTACAGCAAAATTAGCAAACAAGAATTATTAAGTTTATCGTAGCAATTCTTGTCCTCGCATACACAAACGTCAATAATTTGCACACGTTTACTCCACTGAACCCTTTGGTTTTCATCTTTTTATGTTCAGTATTATCTGTGTTGAATGTATAGTTCCAAATTCAAATGATACCAGCCGTAAATGAATATTTTCGCGAATTATGAAATTGTTCTTTTCCTTCTTTTCTTCAGACCCACAATTCATAACTGAGACTTTTTGATAGAAATGTGATACTTTTTATTTCGTAATGTTGTATGACACAGGGATAGCTTGTAAGTGGCTACTTTATATATCTTTCTTGGAGGTTTCTCAGGGGTATTCCATTCTTTATAGCAACCTGTACTGAAGTTTGTAAATGCAGAAGAGACAGTCTCAAAAATTAACCTAAATATTAAGAGTAGAATAAAAAATTTAAGAGACGCAGATTCTTTTCAGTATTATTTTGATATGTTTCTGGGTTATTTTTTGATTCATTTTGATGTGATCTGGAAACGAACTGTGACTATATGTCTGAGTTCCCTATACGGGAATATGATATACTTCCTTGCAATGAAGATGAAGGCAATACTTTTGGACACTCAGTATTTATATCTTGAGCAGCTATAATAAATAGTGAAAGACAATTGTGATCATAATGGTAAAACATAAAATTTTATCCTTGTCTGAGTAAATGACTATGTGTGTGCATACACAGCACGCACACAGATATAAACCACCAATTCAAGGCTGGTCAAGTACTGCATATTAGGAAATTTTTGCAAAATCTCATCTAAATTTTCAGGTCAGTCTACTTCCCGTTTGACAATCTTGTTTAAAATTTGTGCATCTATCACCACTTGCACACCTCCATCTTTCTTATTTAAAATAATGAGAAGACTATCATATTCACTGTTATCTCTTTCAATTACACTCCATTCAACCATTTTATCTATTTCTGGCTCCCAGATTTGTCTGAAAATACATCCCAGTTTCTCTCTAATATGTTGAACACCCTAACACTCGAATGCCTCACAAATCTTGATATTACATGCTCTGACCAGTTGGCCAAGTAGGGACCTACTATGAGGCCCCTTTAAAACTCTGTCAGGTGCTGATAAGGCCGTCTCACATGAATCTGCTGATCTCTCTATTCTTCACAGTGATCACTTAGCTTCTGATAGCATTCACACTGCTTATATATCCTACCAGACCCAGTAGCAACATATTAAATGCAAACAACACTAACTTATTATCGTTGTCATTTTACCTGCACAGAGACTTGCAATACTAATCATTTACATATCTACCAGTGGGGTGTACCTGTATAAAGTTACATTGACATTCTGGCTGCTTCACTTTTTTTTAAATTTTATTTTATTTATTTACAGGTGGAGAGAGTATGCATCTTTCATTGATTTTTACCTGGCCCACTGTCCCTCAGTTTTCATACAAAATTGTCTTTTACTTCTTTAGATTTCTCTCTTTTACAATGTTACTAAATTGCTTTTCTCTTTTTGTAACTTTCCAAACCTTCCTTAGACTAACAGACAGCTCCCTGATGGTAAGATTGTGATTTAAGCAGGTATCTGCTCCTGGGCAACTTTCTGCATTCCTCAAGCTGTTTTTATATCTGTGTTGGTTTGATAAATAATTTTGCAGCATTTATCATTCAGTTTGATTTCTAGGTGTACTTCTTTCTCGTATGGTGCTCAAATATATTTCCTACCATGATACTTATGGTGACCAGAAGCAGACAAAAGTGAGAACGACACAGAAACCAGTGGAGACTGGTCGACTAGTCAAGAGCATCGACAGTGAGCAGCCAGAGAGTGACAGGTGGACAACATGAGAAGATGACAGACAATGGAGGCGGCACAACAGAATAACAAGACCAGCAGAAACCAAGATCGAAAGCTAAGCTGTAACGAATTTGGAACCAAGACAAGGATGTGTAGTGAGACCAACACTGTAGCGCAGGGAAAGCACAACTGACTGTGGAGCTGCTGTGTTGCCAGTTTTAAAGGGAAGCCATGAGTGCTGATAGGATGACACAGTGAGCATGTGTTTGCAGCAGTACTTGTGACAATGCATACTTGGTATGCTGCCACTCCAAATCCCTTGGTGTGACCAGCATTATAATGCACCACCCATGGGCGGCAACTACCATGGCTGGCAGCCACAAGGATTCTACCTATACGAGTATGCCCACACCTCTGAGCCCAGAAGAAAGCACGTAGCCTACTGGGTGCAGGGCTCTGTGGGCTATGAGGCCAGGAGATGAAGGAGAGTACATGACTGCCACCCATGGAGGATATCTGCTGGGCTACTGGCATTGACAGGGGTGGTCTTTCCATTGTCCAACCTGATGGTGGAGGGAAGCCCTACGATGGCTCGACTCTGGATGAGAGCAGTGAGAGTGTCGTCTGTGGAGTTGGATCCCATGCTGATCACATATGGGTAGTTGGAATAAGTTTCCATGAAAATGAGTCTTACAGATTCCAGGAAGCGGCCAGCAAAGTCCAACATGAAAGTGGTTCCAGGGGTGACGGGGGCAGGGAAGAAAGACTGGAACGGGACAGCCAAATGCAGAGCACAAGCAGAACAGCTGTGCACCATGGCCTTGTCTTTGTTCAGTACTAACCAGTAGGCATGTCATCTTGCAAGAGCTTTCATCTATTGCATATCTCAATGCCCACAATGGAGTAGCTGCAGAACATGGTGATTCAAGGTAGGTAGGATGATGAAATGATGAATGTCCACCTCTGTATCAAGCAGGAGAACATTGGAGACAAACAGTGGGAGAGACAAGCCCAGACCAAGAGCTCTTGATTGGCGGACTTTGGAAAAAGAAGTGGGCCACCCAGGGAGCACATAGTGCTTGGCATGCCGGAAGATGGGATCATGGTATGTGTCTCCAGCTATGTGAGCAGCTGTACTGGGATGCCTGTCCAAGGTGTGCCTTCATGGACACAGGATATTTTCTATTGATAAAATGTGGCTCAGGTCATGAGGGCAGATGAGAAAGGGCAACCGTATTTGCTTGTTGTGCTATGGGCTTCTATTTAATGTCTAAATGTAGAAGCTGAGGGAAAGTACCTAACACAATGCCTGAAAGCTGAGAGCACAGCCCAAAGAGAGTTACTAGTGGCTTGTGGTCCATAATGAGAGTAAACTTGCTCCCAAATAGATAAATATGGACCTCCTTAATGGCAAAAATGATTGCCAATTTTTTTTTTTTTTTTCACTCTGCAAATAGTTTTTTGAGTAGATGTCAGCATCTTTGATGTACAGACAATCAACTGATAAGTACCATCATCATTGCTATGCACTAGTATTGTGCCAGTGGCATAGGGAGAAACATCAGTAGCCAAAACAAGTGGATGTGATGCAGCAAAGGAAACAAGCATAAAAGATGCTTCAGCTGTGTGAAAGCATGCTCAAAGGCAGCTGTCCACCTGTACTGAACACCCTTCTTTCACAACTGGTTGAGCGGATGCATAATGTAGGCTGCTTGTGGAAGAAACTTAGAATAATAATTCAACTTTCCCAAAAATCCTGTGGCACCTGTAAGTGTTTGGGGCAGGGGAGAGATTAAATGGCAGATACATGGCAGTCACTCACTGATGGTGTTGATCCAATCTTTGTTAAGCAAGTTGGCAAGGTATTCCACTTGCTCCTGAAAAAGCTGAAGTTTGAGTAAGCAGCACTTGAGTCCCTCATCATGCAACACTGTAAAGAGGGTATAAAAGTTGGGCAAGTTATCCTGAAACATAGTGCTTGTGACAATTAAGTCAACAAGATAGTTAGTATAAGCAGGAATGGACACAGAGGTACCATTGGGAAACTGCCCAGATGGAAAAGCTCTCAAAGGGCAAGCACCTGCAAAAGAGATGTTGATGACCTTAATGCATTGCTATTCCTCATTCAGGGGGATCCGCAAATATGCATCAGCAAACTCTTTGAAACAAAATATTTACAGCCAACAATCTTTGTGAGGAGGTCCTCCAGACACAGGATGGGGTAGTTTACCACTTGTGCCTAGGCACTGATTATCAATTTAAAATTGCCACATAGCTGGAGAGAGTTATTGTGTTTCTTGACAACTACATCTACATCTACATGGATACTCCGCAAATCACATTTAAGTGCCTGGCAGAGAGTTCATCGAACCACCTTCACAATTCTCTATTATTCCAATTTTGTATAGTGCACAGAAAGAATGAACACCTATATCTTTCCATACTGTGACATAACAAGTTGTTACAGGATAACATTTATTGCAGTAAGATACAGAGATGTGGAGCCAGTGGCTGTGAGGAAGCTGCAGGAAGACGCCTCAGCTATGAATCACTGCGCAGCTGATGCTATGTGGCTGTGTGAACGGGCTACCGTGTCACCTAGTACAACCATATATTCATATCTCCTACAAATCTAAGTAAATCATAGTAAATATTAACCAATTGTTTTCAAACTTGGTATACTACTTTTTGTTATTCTGTAGAAGATCTCATAAAAACTACAGCTTTCTAACTATTTTAGTTTTGGAGACTGAGAAAATTACCTAAAAACCATAAAACTGACACTTAGGTGTAAAATTCAGCTAGGAACAATAACTGTTTGTCTTTTGTTATCAACTGAAATCATATCCAAAGTTCTCAATGTGCAGAATCATTTAATTGAGATTTTTGTTTTCAAAAACTTTAATTGTTTTGCATTTTGTAGCATGAAATACATGAAAAATTAATATTTGTTTATTATGTTGTTGTGGGAATCAATGGGAATGAATGAGTGTGTGTATGTGGGACAGACATAAAATCTGATATTACTTTCTGTGAAACTTTATGCAATCAGATTGTGGGAAAGCTCATTCTGATTGGTCAGTCAGACTGATCAGCCAATCAGGATTAAGCTGTTCCCATGCACAGAAATTTAGATATGCAGAGAGTGGGGTAGCATCGACAGAGTCGATCACCAGCTATCAGACGTGACAGGTTATGGTAAATGTCACGGTGCTCATTATGTGTAAAATGAGGAAATATAGAGTTGTCATATTTAGTATGTGTCATAACTAAAGCTGTCACAGTTATGAACATTTTGCTGAAAGTTTGAAGTTTCTGGATTGATTTGTTGGAAAGTTACTAGCGTGTGAACTTTTGGCCTTAGTGAAAATTCCGCCTGGTATATTCTGTATTCATTTATGGAGTATTTGGCGAGCATGTCTTTTATGTAAGACCACTGAATGAGACCGAATGTAGAACTCACAAATAGTGATGAATCAGAGACTGTGAGATTGCAAACATGAACGAGTCAGACTTATGTAGATTTCTGGCTGCTTTGTATGTGAAATTTGTTGTTTGACTGGGATCAGAATGATAGAACAGTACCTCACTAAATATGGACTTGATAGCCATAAACGTGTGTTATTAAGCAATAAACATTGCTGGTCTTGAAATTTTAGGATTCTTATTTTAGTCAAAAATACACCATATTACCGCCCGAAATCTTGACAAATAGGAACTCTCAGGAACTGTTTCCACCACTAGAGTTACCCAGACTCTGCTGGGTAGGTATTAGGTGACTTTTTCTTCAATGCTGCTTTCTCACCATCTAGTAAGTACCTATGACTGCAGAGTGAAGGGATTTCAAGGGGAAGCTGTACTGAGGTAGGTGGACATTTAATATGAACAGTACGACAAATGTTCAAAACATATATTTAACCCACCCCACCACAGCACGAGCTCTGATTTCCCTTATTTTATCAGGGTGATCATTTCTCCCTATGTAGGTCAGTGTCAACAAAATATTTTCACATTCGGAGGAGAAAGTTAGTGATTGGAGTTTCATTAGAAGATTCTGTTGCAATGAAAAATGCCTTTCCTTTAATGATTTCCAGCCCAAATCCTGTATCATTTCAGTGACAGTCTCTCCCATATTTCGCAATAATACAAAACATGCTGCCCTTCTTTGAACTTTTTTGATGTACTTCATCAGTCCTATCTGGTAAGGATCCCACATCACACAGCAGTATTCTAAAAGAGGACTGACAAGTGTAGTGTAGGCAGTCTCCTTAGTAGATCTGTTATATTTTCTAAGTGTCCTGCCAATAAAATGCAGTCTGTGGTTAGCTTTTCCCACAAAATTTTCTATGTGTTCCTTCCAATTTAAGTTGTTCATAATTGTAATTCCTTTATATCTGACTGATTTATCGTGTAACCAAAGTTTAATGGATTCCATTTAGCACTCATGTGGGTGACCTCACACTTTTCATTATTTAGGGTCAACTGCCAATTTTTGCACCATTCAGATATCTTTCTAAATCATTTTGCAATTTGTTTTGATCTTCTGATGACTTTATTAGTCGATAAATGACAACAACATCTGCAAACACCTAAGTCGGCTGTTCAGATTGTCTCCCAAATCGTTTATATAGATAATAAACAGCAAAGGGCCTATAACACTACCTTGGGGAACACCAGAAATCACTTCTGTTTTACTCGATAACTTTCTGTCAGTTACTATGAACTGTAGCCACTAGCAGTGGTGTGGCCCATGCAATGGTTTTGACAGATTTAGTCACTACAGCTTCATGAAGGCAATTGAGTTCTTGTGTAATGTCTACACATAAAGAGACAGGAAGAGGCTGCAATCAGCAGAAATATGGCACAGCATCTGGACATAGGGAGATATGGGTCTGGAAATCCATGGTGCACCCCATGCCAGGTTCAAATAGAGGCATGAGATGGTACAGAGGTCATCAAGCTTCTAGAACAGAACTGTGTCTGAGGTGACCTGAACCTTCTCAGTGATGGAGAATCCATACAGTGAGAAGGCTTTGAGACCAAAAATGTTGCCCGCTGAGTGACTATCAACAACAAACAGAGTTACCAGCTGCATGACCTGTTTGTTTATGAAGTTGACCATGAATTGTCTCCATAGTGACCAACATACAGTGGAGTGGGGCCAAGGCAGGAAAACCAAGATGGGCACACGTTTGGAGTCTAATCAGAGATACTGTAGCTCCTTTGTCCACCTGGAACTGAATTTCCTGGTTTGCAATTGTGAGTCTGTACACCTGTGGCAGATGACATGTGACTGTGCTGATGGTTGAGGACAAATTGTACAGAGATGCACATCTTTCCCACAATGAGCACTGTCCTTCTAGCTATCCAGACTGTCCACATGCAGGTCCACTGTGAAACAGTTAGGACATGACAGGAGATCCTGATGGTTACATCGATGGGGCGTGGCAGGTTGTTCAGAGGCCATGGAGATATCCAAAACTGATGAACCATGATGCCAAATGCAGGAAAAAGACTGATGAGAATTGTGCCCTCGAGGCAATAGCTAGATCTCTGCTACCTGGGACTTAGCCATGAGATGTTTGTTTGCTGCCTGTGCGATCTAAAAAGAGTGCATGATTTTCAAATTATAATCTAAGGAAGGGTGGTCCAGTTTGAGAGCTGTAGTGTGAATGTCCAACTCAAAGAATCTGCACCTGAAGTTTTGCAAGCCAGGTTCATACAAGTTTAAGTAGCAACATCAAACCTACCCTTGCAAATCTGCTACCCATGAGTAATACAACTGACCAGGTTGCTTATGGTACTGATGGCATTTGAGGCACAACGCAACTACATGGAATCATTGTGTATAATAATTGGACAACAATGAACACATCTCCTTGAATGTGGGTGCAACTGGATTTAAGGGTGGAGCCAACTTGTTTAGCACAAAAAAAGTCTCTGAGGAAGCCCAAATAAGGAAGAGCAACCACCAGACATCATCAGCCACAACCTGAAAGGTGGTGAAATGCTGCTTCAGCCACTGCAAAAATGTGTCACAGTCCACTTTTGCAGTGTTAAATGGTGGGAATGAGAGTGGGCAGCACTCTGCCTGGGAAGTGACCACAGCTTGGATGGGTGGGGATCCTTAACCGGTTAATAATCTGTTAAAAGTTGAAAATGTTGTTGCTGCTGCTGACATTGCTGTTGGAGCTGCTCTAGCAATTTCTCCTGATGGAGAAACTATTGCTGTCCCACAAGTAGTATGAGCCTGGCATCCAAGGAATGCCACTAACCTTTTTATCTGACTACCAGTTATAGTGACCAGAATCAGGCAAAACCAATTATGACCCAAGAACCAGTGGAGACTGGCCCAAGATCAACAGTGAGCCTCCAGAGACTAACAGGTGGACAACACAAGTGAAAGATGGACAACAGAAGACCGTATGACAGAATAACAATTCCAACGAGCAAACCAAGATCGAAAACTAAGATGTAGTGAATTCAGAACCAAGACAATAATGTATAGTGAGTTCAATACTGTAGTGCAGAGAAATCACAACTGATTGTGAAGCCACTGCAGTGCTGGTTTTAAAAGGAAGCTGAAGCACTGATAGGCCAGAACAGTGGGCATGTCTTTGCAGTGACACTCATGGCAGCAACAGCAGTGCCTGAAGATGCAGTCATACTGCCTAACAGCCATTATTGATTTCCAAACCACTGGGTGGGCCTTCAAACTCACTGGGCCAGGATATCAGAATATTGTTCATTTTACAGAATTTTGCTAACATCTGTCCTCTCTTGTTCCTTCTTCTAAGACCATAACTTCCAAAAGATTTGCCCATCACTATACTTGCACCTCCCTTAACTATTATACATGCACCTCTTATTTTCTCTCCCACAATTTTTCTATCTCCTGGAAACAGTTCTGTGCTTTTTCGTTGGGATGTTGGCTAGTCGGTAGGTATACTTGAATGAGTACCAAGCATCTTCTTGTTCCTTTGAATCTTACCATTACCAGTGTTTCATTTACATATCTTACTTTTATAACTTTTCCTTTCAATCTGTTGCCTATGAGTAATTTAATTCCATAACTATCAGCTTTCTCATGCCCTGAGCAGTCAATTCTAAAGTCTCCTACCTCTCTGTTCCCTCTCCACCTTCCTCCACCGATATCAAATACATCTAGTATCTTTTTGTCCATCTCAGGTGCTGAAGTTTGTAATCTGCTTTGCTGTAGAAGTGACAGAACATTTCACATTCCAAACCTTATGCTTTCCCCTTTCTTCTTCTGGTCACTCTGTTCATTTGCATTAGGTTGCCTTGATGTATTCCTGTCCTGAACATCTCAGTAAGGGGAAATTTTAAGCCTGGGATCTTTGATACCATGCAGCTTTGAGGAGGCAGTAATGCAGTAGCTTCTCACTCCTTTCCATACTGGCAGACTGGCAGAAAGGGTGCCTAGCCAGTTTCAGGCATTTATTGTGGGTCAAATGCTGCAAATCTCTGCCTGCTCATCTGCTGTCTAAGGTTGCTGTTCACACTTTACAGGGGAACCCCAGGAATCAGATTAAGCTCCAAATATAGGACTGTTTCTTCTGTCATCTCCTGCATAGTACAGTCCACCTTCTTTGCTACAGATTTCGATGAGGCCTTCATCCACAACTTTGGGGTACAAGTTCCTTTTATACCCTGTGAGATTGGCTCCCTGCCTGGACTTAGGCACCCTATCACTCTGGCTCATGGGAGTGAACATACCAAGTAGGAATTTCTCAAATGGAGTAAGGAGTATGACCCTGTCTTTCTTGATGTATGTTAATGGTCATATATAACGTAATTGAAGGTAATAGGTAATAAAATAAAAGACACAATTGAAATTGTGTCTTCTTGAACTTGAAAACTACTACTTCCACTTCATAGAAGAATTTCTGTATGTGTACTAACTGGTGTGTGTGTGTGTGTGTGTGTGTGTGTGTGTGTGTGTGTGTGTGTGTGTGATTGAGGCAGACAGAGTGAACATACAGAGTGAACATAACTAAATATAAATCACTGTAGGCAAAAAAGAATAAACTTAAAGCAATCATTTGCATGGTCAGCATATTGCCATATTTGTTGCTGTGGAAATGTACTCTATTGTAAAATGGACTCATTTCATGTCATAGAAAGAGGTCACAGGTATGTGCCATGGAACATGCAAATATCTAAACTTATTCATTCATTCATTCATTCATCATGTTCCCTAGATCCCACAGAGAAGAAGAGTCTTCAGGAATATGGAATGAGTCAAGATATACATTAACAAAACATCAGCAAATCATAAAAAGTTAATCTGTGTAGCCCTTTTTATGATTTGCTGATGTTTTGTTAATGTATACTTTGACTCATTCTATATTCCTGAAGGTTCTTCTTCTCCATGGGATCTAGGAAACATAATGAATGAATAAGTTTAGATATTTACATGTTACATGGAATACACCCATGACTGCTTTCAATGATGCGAAATGAGTCAGTTTTACAATAAGGTACCTTTCCACAGCAACTAATATGGCAACATGCTGACAACACAAATGACTGCCTTAAGTTTATCCTTTTTTTGCCTACAGTGATTTATATTCAGTTATGTTCACTCTGTCTGCCTCACACACACACACACACACACACACACACACACACACACTCACACACAGTTAGTACATATACAGATATTCTTCTACTAAGTGGAACTAGTTTTCAAGAAGACACAATTTCAGTCTGTGTCTTTTATTTTGTTCCCTATTACCTTCAGGTGTGTTATACACAACCATTAACCCACATCAAGAAAAACAGGGTCATACTTTTTATTCCTTCATTTGAGAGATTCCTAACTGGTATGTTCACTCCTGTAAACCAGGCCTTTATCCACAACTTTAGGGTACAAGTTCCTTTTATACCCTGTGAGATTGGTTCCCTACCTGGACTTAGCCACCCTATCACTCTGGCTCGTGGGAGTGAACATACCAGGTAGGAATATCTCAAATGGATACCATGCATGTTATACCCTGTGGGATTCCACAGGATATAACATGGAACCCATACATCGACATCTACATCCATACTCCGCAAGCCACCTGACGGTGTGTGGCGGAGCGTACCCTGAGTACCTCTATCGGTTCTCCCTTCTATTCCAGTCTTGTATTGTTCGTGGAAAGAAGGATTGTCGGTATGCTTCTGTGTGGGCTCTAATCTCTCTGATTTTATCCTCATGGTCTCTTCGCGAGATATACGTAGGAGGGAGCAATATACTGCTTGACTCTTCGGTGAAGGTATGTTCTCGAAACTTTAACAAAAGCCCGTACCGAGCTACTGAGCGTCTCTCCTGCAGAGTCTTCCACTGAAGTTATCATTTGATCCAAGTAAATAAAAAGAAAGTTGCTGCTTCCTCACTGAAAAGGAAAAGTATGAAAGTGAAAGTACTGAAATATTACCGCAAATTCTTGTGACTGGCTGCTCATTAATTAAAAATTATTGAGCTAGCCATTCTACAATATACTGAAACTTCCAGCCCAATTGTCTAGGTTGCAGGCTAGACCACTGAACGATACACCAAACTTTGAAATTTCTGTCACACTCACTGTTACCTAAAATGGAGACCAGGCCCCAAATTAACTCTCTTCTGCCATGTGCTTGGAATATGAAAACCATTCCACTGAAATCTGGTGTATTGGGTCTTTAAATATGTCTGCTTGTGTCTGTATATGTGTGGATGGATATGTGTGTGTGTGCGAGTGTATACCCGTCCTTTTTTCCTCCTAAGGTAAGTCTTTCCGCTCCCGGGATTGGAATGACTCCTTACCCTCTCCCTTAAAACCCACATCCTTTCGTCTTTCCCTCTCCTTCCCTCTTTCCTGATGAGGCAACAGTTTGTTGCGAAAGCTTGAATTTTGTGTGTATGTTTGTGTTTGTTTGTGTGTCTATCGACGTGCCAGCGCTTTCGTTTGGTAAGTCACATCATCTTTGTTTTTAGATATATTTTTCCCACGTGGAATGTTTCCCTCTATTAATGAACTACATACAGACATACACAAAAGATTTGAACATTGAATGATCTGAGAATAAAGATCACTCTGGAGCAGTCTGGCTCCAGTTGTCACCTGTGACACATCCCCAGTGCATCAAATTATGTATTTAGCTTTTACTGTGTTTGCTGTGTTTTGAATTTTTTGTGTGTTTTAGTATTTAAGAAGTTAAATCTAGCATTTTGTAAACGTGTATTCAGGCAGTCAGTAGCCCAGTAGTTGCTCATTTGTTTATTTTGAAGGCAAGTGACTGTTCAGTTCACCATAATTAGCCACTCAGTCCAGCTCCAGTTGGCACCTGTGACACATCTCTAGGGCAGAAAGTTCTGTATTTAGGTTTTCCTGCATTTTTGTAGTAGTATATATTGCTTAAATTTCATGCATGTTTTTGTATTTAAGAGGTTTTATTTCACATTTTGTAAGTGTAAATTCAGGCAGTCTGTAGCTCAGTTGTCATTTCTTCTGCAGCTCAGTTGTCATTTCTTCTGAACAGTCAGCACATGGTTCATTAAGGTATCAACATCCTTTAGTGACATATCAGGAGGGTAACAAGTTGCACATATAGGTATCTGTCTGCTTTTATAGTTTATTTCTTCAATTAAGTCTTGCTAGGATACATGGAATGTGTGTGTGCAGAGTACAGATGCAGGAGGAGCTGGTAGCAGTTTGTGAACAGCTGAATGTGGTTTTGGGTATGGTCAGCCCTGCAGTGTAGCAGTAGCAGAGAATCAGGCACAGCACATTGGACAACTCAGGTGACACTTACTTCGCCTACTGGCTCTGCCACTGAGGCACCTCCTCATGTACCCAACACAATGGATCCATCCCCACAGCAAGATCAGTGGTGGGATTTAACGTCTTCCCATTGCTCGAGGCAGAGGGGCATTGTGGAGGCTGGGCATCTGGCCTCACCTATTTGCCCTATGAGTGAACAAGTGACTGGTCCTTCACCAGGGTATGAGGGGGCACTCAGTGACAGGGCCTTGCTATATTTCAGTAGCTCTAACATTAGACACATTATGGAGCCCCTTAGGAAGACAACATTCAGGACTGGAAAGAAAGTCAGTGTGTACTCTGTATGTCTGCCAGAGGCCTCAACTGAGATATGGAGGCAGTCTTGCTTGGAACTATCAAGCTTGCAGGGTGTGGTCATGTGCAACTTGTGGCTGACATCAACACCAATGACACCTGTTGCGTGGATTCTGAGGCCATCCTCAGTTCTACAGGCAGCTGGCGAAGGTGGTGAAGGCTGCTGGCCTCATGTGCAGGGTGCAAGCAGAGCTTGTAATTTGCAGCATTTTTCCCAGGGTTGATCAGGGTCCTTGGTTTGGAGCTGAGTGGAGGGACTCAACTAAAGGCTTCATCAACTGTATGATGGTCTTGACTGCAGATTTCTAGATCTACATTATCAGGTTGGGAATTGTAAGACTCACCTCTTGGTAGGTCAGTTTTCATGCTCAATTTAATCTTGGGACCATGAGCTGGCTATAACCCTAAGCAGAAAGCTCTTAGATACACTCCTGGAAATTGAAATAAGAACACCGTGAATTCTTTGTCCCAGGAAGGGGAAACTTTATTGACACATTCCTGGGGTCAGATACATCACATGATCACACTGACAGAACCACAGGCACATAGACACAGGCAACAGAGCATGCACAATGTCGGCACTAGTACAGTGTATATCCACCTTTCGCAGCAATGCAGGCTGCTATTCTCCCATGGAGACGATCGTAGAGATGCTGGATGTAGTCCTGTGGAACGGCTTGCCATGCCATTTCCACCTGGCGCCTCAGTTGGACCAGCGTTCATGCTGGACGTGCAGACCGCGTGAGACGACGCTTCATCCAGTCCCAAACATGCTCAATGGGGGACAGATCCGGAGATCTTGCTGGCCAGGGTAGTTGACTTACACCTTCTAGAGCACGTTGGGTGGCACGGGATACATGCGGACGTGCATTGTCCTGTTGCAACAGCAGGTTCCCTTGCCGGTCTAGGAATGGTAGAACGATGGGTTCGATGACAGTTTGGATGTACCGTGCACTATTCAGTGTCCCCTCGACGATCACCAGTGGTGTACGGCCAGTGTAGGAGATCGCTCCCCACACCATGATGCCGGGTGTTGGCCCTGTGTGCCTCGGTCGTATGCAGTCCTGATTGTGGCGCTCACCTGCACGGCGCCAAACACGCATACGACCATCATTGGCACCAAGGCAGAAGCGACTCTCATCGCTGAAGACGACACGTCTCCATTCGTCCCTCCATTCATGCCTGTCGCGACACCACTGGAGGCGGGCTGCACGATGTTGGGGCGTGAGCGGAAGACGGCCTAACGGTGTGCGGGACCGTAGCCCAGCTTCATGGAGACGGTTGCGAATGGTCCTCGCTGATACCCCAGGAGCAACAGTGTCCCTAATTTGCTGGGAAGTGGCGGTGCGGTCCCCTACGGCACTGCGTAGGATCCTACGGTCTTGGCATGCATCCGTGCGTCGCTGCGGTCCGGTCCCAGGTCGACGGGCACGTGCACCTTCCGCCGACCACTGGTGACAACATCGATGTACTGTGGAGACCTCACGCCCCACGTGTTGAGCAATTCGGCGGTACGTCCACCCGGCCTCCCGCATGCCCACTATACGCCCTCGCTCAAAGTCCGTCAACTGCACATACGGTTCACGTCCACGCTGTCGCGGCATGCTACCAGTGTTAAAGACTGCGATGGAGCTCCGTATGCCACGGGAAACTGGCTGACACTGACGGCGGCGGTGCACAAATGCTGCGCAGCTAGCGCAATTCGACGGCCAACACCGCGGTTCCTGGTGTGTCCGCTGTGCCGTGCGTCTGATCATTGCTTGTACAGCCCTCTCGCAGTGTCCGGAGCAAGTATGGTGGGTCTGACACACCGGTGTCAATGTGTTCTTTTTTCCATTTCCAGGAGTGTATTTAGGGAGTTATGTGACATTTAATAGAAGGACAAATTATGTGCTGTAGGAAGGGGAGTGTTCATTCCTATTGACAAAAATATTGTCTCTATTGAAGTTGAAATTGAGTGTGACAGTGAAGCTACCTGGTCATGTATAACAATTCTAGGTGAAATGAGTTAACTGCTGAATGATTTTACTGGACACCCAATTCCATTGTGACAGTTCTAGATTCATTGAAAGAAAGTCTGCTGCCAGTACCACATAAATACCCACATCATGCGATACTTTTTGGATGTGACTTTAACCTACCAACTATAGACTGGGACATCTATGGATCCACTGGAGGAGATGCACACAAACAGTCTTGCAAAGTACTTTTGAGCGCAATTTCTGTAAACTGTCTTGAACAGCTAGTTTGGCAGATCACATGTAGTGGAAATATCTTAGACCTTGTAGCTACAAATAGGCCAGAACTTATTGATGATGTCAGTATAGAGATGGGGATTAGTGATCATAATATCTTTACAGCAACTGTGGTTACTAAAGTTAATAAATCAATCAAGATAGCAAGGAGAATGTTTCTGCTAGAAGGAGCAGATAAGCATTTGTTAGCATCTCACTTAGACAATAAACTGGAATCATTTAGTTCCAGTTTGATGGACATAGAGGAATTATGGGCACAGATTAAACAGATTATGCTCTGGACAAATATGTCTCTAGTAAGCAGATGAAGCATGGAAAACACCTACCATGCTTTAGCAATGAAATTTAGAAAATGCTGAGGAAGCAAAGACTGTTGCACTCTTAGTTCAAAAGAGAATACAGAAATGATGACAGGCAGAAGTTAGTAGAGATTCAAGCATCTGTAAAAAGATGTATGCATGAAGCATACAAAAATTACCCCTTTATACCTTTACAATAGATTTGGCCAAGAACCTGAGAAAATTCTGGTCCTATGTAAAATCGCTCAGAGAGTCTAAGAATTCTGTCCAAGCACTGTTTGACCAGTCTGAAGATAGCAAAATGAAAGTCACAGTTTTAAATTCCACATTAAGAAATGGTTCACACATGAGAATCTTACAAATATACTGTTGTTTGGCCATCATACTGAGTTCTGCTCGGAGAACATAGCAATAAGCATCCCTGGTATAGAGAAACAACTGAAAGAGTTGAAAACAAATAGCTTACCAGGGCCAGATGGAATCCCAATCTGGTTTTACAAAGATTGCTCTATGGCACTGGCCCTTTACTTAGCTAGCATTTATCACAAATCCCTCACCCAGAGCAAAGCACCAAGTGACTGGAAAAAAGCACAGGTGACTCCTGCATATGAGAAGGGTAAAAGAACAGACCCAAATTACAGACCAGTATCCTTAAGATCGGTTTGCTGCAGAATTCTAGAACATATTCTGAGTTAGAATATAGTAAATTTCCTAGAGATCAAAAAGCTTATTCCATGTATCAGCATGGTTTCAGAAAGTGTTGCTCATGTGAAACTCAACTTGCCATTTTCTCTGTGAACTATGTGTGAAGGGCAATGGGCAAATTCCTTATTTCTAGACATCCAAAAAGCATTTGACATTGTACCCCAGCACACGCTGTTAACAAAGGAACAAGCATACAGAATAGGTTCCCAGATATTTGAGTGGTTGTAAAGCTTCGTAAGTAATAGATCCCAGTATGTTGTCCTCAACGTTCATTAGAGATAAGGCTATCATCAGGAGTGCCCGAGAGGTGTTATAGGACCCCTATTATTTTCTATGTACATAAATTATCTGGTAGACAAGATGGGCAACAATTTGCAGTTATTTTCCAGAGAAGCTGTGGTGTATATCAAGGTGGTAAATATGAGTGACTGTAGGATGATATGAGATGACTTTGGCAAAATTTCTAATTGGTGTGATGAATGGCAGCTGGCTCTAAATATAGGAAAATGTAAGTTAATGTGGATGAGAAGGAAAAACAAGCTCATAATGTTTGGATACAGTATTAGTAATGCTCTACTTAACACAGTCACATTGTTTAAATATCTTGGCATAAAGTTGCAAAGTGACATGAAATGGAACAAAGCATGTGAGGATTGTGGTAGGGAAGATGAATGGTTGAGTTTGGTTTATTGGGATAATTTTAGGAAAGGATACCACATATGGGATGCTAGTGTGATCTATTCTTGAGTGCTGCTATAGTGTTTGGTATCTGCAACAGCTTTGATTAGAGGAAAACACTGAAGCTGTTCAGATGCAGGTTGCTAGATTTGTTACTGGGGGGTTTGAATGACACACAAGTGTTATGAAGATGCTTCGGGAGCACAAATGGGAATCCCTGGATGGAGGCTGATGTACCTTTCTGATGTTCTTTTTGAGGAACACTATTGAGAAACTTTAAAGAATTGGCATTTTGAGCTGTCTGTAGAACAATCCTACAGCCACCAACATACATTTCCTACAAGGAGCATGAAAATAAGATACAAGAAATTAGGGTGCATTCTATATCTGTAAATGGAACACTGTGCTCCCCACCATGGTAGTTTGAGGAGTATGTATGCAGGTATAGGTGTAGGTACAGATGTTATATTATTAACAGCCATTAAAAATAGGGTCACACCTGAAGACTAGCTTGACAGGTGCCTTTCTCTTGAATAAAATGATCTGATAAGACATCACTGACACTGTGTGAAAAATAACGTGGTGACAGGAAGGACAGAAAAAAAGAAAAAAAATGAGCAGAGAGACAAAAGGCAGATATCTCTGGAAACCCATGTATGGTGTTGTTTGAGGATATTAGGAGATGAAGTATTGTACATCCTCACAATGTCAAATAAAGTCTCTTATATATGTCACCTGTTTAGTAGAGTCCTACATATAGTCACCTCAAGCAGACTCGTCTTATCAATAGTGAACTGATACCTCCTGAAACTATGCTGAAAGTGATAAATATAGTCACTTCAAGTTGGATCAGTTTGTCAATAGTGGAATGATACCCCCTGAAAGCATACTGAAAGTAATGAATAATTCTGTGATTTGGACAAAGCTGTAGGTCTTTCCCCTACAATTAGTGAGGGCAACACAATGATAACTACTTTAGTGTGTGGTCCTTTCCAAGTTCAAGGAGAGAAAACAAAACAGCTTTTTTCATTAAGTCAGGGAATTGTTGAAAAGCATTTGACTCCATACCACATCAACACTTATTAATGAAAGTATGGACATATGGGATATCAAACAAAATTTGTACCTGGATTGAGGACTCCTTCAAAGGTTTGATGTAGCATGTTAACTTGGAAGACAGTCACTACTAGATGCACAAGTAATTTCAGGCATGTTGCAGGGAAGTGACCTTTCTATTCATGCTGTATATTAATGATCTAGCAAGTAATATTAACAGCAACCTCAGACTTTTTTGTGTACTATTTAGTAATCTATAATGAAGTGCTACCTTAAAAAATACTGAGCAAATAGCCAGTCAGATTTAAAAGTGATGTGAAGATTGGCAACTTGCTTTAAATGTTCACTAATATAACATTGTGCACTTCATAAAATGTAAAAATGTAACATCCTACATCTACATCTACATCCATACTCCAGAAGCCAACTGACAGTGTTTGGCGGAGGGTACCTTAAGTACCTCTATCAGTTCTCCCTTCTATTCCAGTCTCATATTGTTTGTGAAAAGATAGATTGTCGGTATGCCTCTGTATGGGCTCTAATCTCTCTGATTTTATCCTCATGGTCTCTTCGTGCAACATATTTAGGAGGGAGCAATATACTGCTTGACTCCTTGGTGAAGGTATGTTCTCGAAACTTCAACAAAATCCTGTACCAAGCTACTGAGCATCTCTCTTGCAGAGTATTGCACTGGAGTTTATCTATCATCTCCATAACGCTTTCATGATTACTAAATGATCCTGTAATGAAGTGAGCTGCTCTCCGTTGGATCTTCTCTATCTCTTCTATCAATCCTATTGGTACGGATCCCACACCGGTGAGCAGTATTCAAGCAGTGGGCAAACAAGTGTACTGTAACCTACTTCCTTTCTTTTTGGACTGCATTTCCTTAGGATTCTTCCAATGAATCTCAGTCTGGCATCTGCTTTACCGACAATTAATTTTATATGGTGATTCCATTTTAAATCATTCCTAATGCCTGCTCCCAGATGTCGTTGTTGTGGTCTACAATCCTGAAACTGGTTTGATACACCTCTCTGCTCCCAGATAATTTATGGAATTAACTGCTTCCAGTTGCTGACCTGCTATACTGTAGCTAAATGATAAAGGATCTTCCTTTCTATGTATTCACAGCGCATTACACTTGTCTACATTGAGATTCAATTACCATTCCCTGCACCATGTCTCAATCCATTGCAGATCCTCCTGCATTTCAGTACAATTTTCCATTGTTACAACCTCTCAATATACAGCAGCATCATCTGCAAAAAGCCTCAGTGAACTTCCGATGTTATCCACAAGGTCATTTATACATATTGTGAATAGCAACGGTCCTACAACACTCCCCTGCAGCACACCTGAAATCACTCTTACTTCAGAAGACTTCTCTCCATTGAGGATGACATGCTGCATTCTGTTATATAGGAACTCTTCAATCCAATCACACAATTGGTCTGATAGTCCATATTACTTTGTTCACTAAACAACTGTGTGGAACTGTACCAAATGCCTTGCGGAAGTCAAGAAACACATCATCTACCTGGGAATCCATGTCTATGGCCCTCTGAGTCCCGTGGACGAATAGCGCGAGCTGAGTTTCACACGATCGTATTTTTTGAAACCCATGCTGATTCCTACAAAGTATATTTCTAGCCTCCAGAAAAGTCATTATACTCGAACATAATACGTAATCCAAAATTCTACAACTGTTCGACGTTAGAGATATAGGTCTATAGTTCTGCACATCTGTTTGACGTCACTTCTTGAAAACGGGGATGACCTGTGCCCTTTTCCAATCTTTTGGAACCCTGCTCTCTTCTCGAGACCTACGGTACACAGCTGCAAGAAGGGGGGCAAGTTCTTTTGCGTACTCTGTGTAAAATTGAATTGATATCCCATCAGGTCCAGCAGCCTTTCCTCTTTTGAGCAATTATAATTGTTTTTCTATCCCTCTGTCATCTATTTTGATATCTACCATTTTGTCATCTGTACGAAAATCTAGAGAAGAAACTACAATGCAGTCTTCCTCTGTGAAACAGTTAGTATTTCAGCCTTTAGTCTGTTATCCTCTGTTTCAGTACCATTTTGGCCACAGAGTGTCTGGACATTTTGTTTTGATCTACCTACCGCTTTGACATATAAGACAAAAATTTCTTAGGATTTTCTGCCAAGTCAGCACATAGAACTTTACTTTCGAATTCATTGAACGCCTCTCATATAGCCCTCCTCACACTACATTTCACTTCATGTAATTTTTATTTGTCTGCAGGGCTTTGGCTCTGTTTATGTTTGCTGTGAAGTTCCCTTTGCTTCTGTAGCAGTTTTCTAACTTGGTTGTTGTACCACGGTGGCTCTTTTCCATCTCTTATGATCTTGCTTGGCACATACTCATCTAATGCATATTGTATGATGGTTTTGAACTTTGTCTACTGATCCTCAACACTATCTGTACTTGAGATAAAAACTTTTGTGTTGAGCCGTCAAGTATTCTGAAATCTGCTTTTTGTCACTTTTGCTAAACAGAAAAATCTTCCTACCTTTTTTAATATTTCTGTTTATGGCTGAAATCACTGATGCTGTAACCACTTTATGATCACTGATTCCCTGTTCTGTGTTAACTGTTTCAAATAGTTCGGGTCTGTTTGTCACCAGAAGGCCTAATATGTTATCGCCACGAGTCAGTTCTCTGTTAACTGCTCAAGGTAGTTTTCAGATAACACACTTAAAAAAATTCACTGGATTTTTTGTCCCTGTCACCTGTTATAAACGTTTGAGTCCCCCAGTCTATATCTGGTAAATTAAAATCTCCACCCAAAACTATAACATGGTCAGGAAATCTACTCAAAATATTTTCCAAATTTTCCTTCAGGTGTTCTGCCACAACAGCTACTAAGCCAGGGGGCCTATCCAGACATCCATTTACCATGTTTGAGCCTGATTTAACCATGACCTTCACCCAAATTATTTCACCTTTCGGATCTCCGTCAATTTCCTTCAATACTATTGCACTTTTTATCACTATAAACACACCTGCCCTTTCACTGTCCATCCTGTCTCTGCGGTATACATTCCAATCTGAGTTTAGAATTTCATTACTGTTTACATCTGGTTTCAGCCAACTTTCCATCCCTAGTACTATGTGGGCATTGTGACCGTTTATTAATGAGAGCAGTTCTCTGACTATAATAACAACGAACCACAACTGGTCTCAGTCAACTCATTCAAATATTTGGGTGTAAAAAATTGTGAGGATATGAAACTGCTTGATCACATAAATACAGTTTTGGGTAAATCATGTGGCTGACTTTGGCTTAGTGGTAGAGCACTGAGAAAATGCAAACAGTCTGCAAGGGAGATTGCATATGAAACACACTTTTATGACCTATCTTAGAAAATCAGGCATGTGGGAAAGAAGGGAAGCATATTTGGTTGAGAGAGCATCTACACCTACATCTAAATCTGTACTATCACTATGAAATGCATCGGAGAAGGTACTTTCCACTGTATCAGTTATTGGGATTTTTATCCATTGACACACAGAGCATGGGAATAATGATCATTTAAATGCCTCTGTGCATGCTGTAAATGGTGTAATCTTGTCCATGCTACCCCTAAGAGAGCAATATGTAGGAGAGTGTAGTATATTCCTAGATTTGTCACTTAAAGTTGCCTCTTGAGACTTACTAAATAGGCTTTCATGGGACAGTTGGCATTTCTCTTCAGGCATTTGCCAGTTCAGTTCTTTCAGCATCTCTGTTATTCCATCCTGTGGATCAACAAGCTTGTGACCATTCATGCTGCCCTTCTTTCTATACATCAAATATCTCTTTTTAGTCCCATGAGCATTACAAAAACGCTGAAAAACCTGAAGAGGCAGATACATGATGAGTGATACCAAACATCCCATGAAATTCCACTTCCAGCATGTCAAGAACTAGCATTAAGTGAGGCTCCAAGAGTATACTACAGACCCCAACATATCACTCCCATAGCGACCACAAAAACAAGATTAGCAAAATTGCAGTGTGCAGAGATAAATTCATACTGTCTCCCCAATCTACTCCACATGTGTTTGATGGATATAAGTCAGGGGAATGAGCAGGGTAGTCCATTTGTCAAACATTTTCTCATTCCTAGAGCTCCTCCGACTGCACTGTTTGATTTGGTCATGCTTTGACATGCATAAAAATGAAGTCAGGGTCAAATGAACCCCTTAAAAGACACAAATAGGTAAAAAGTGCAGTGTTACAAAAATGCTGACTGGTGCACGTACTGTGTTAAAAGATTTTGAGGTTGGTATGCCCATGCAACATTATGCCTCCCCACACTATATCACCTGGATCACCAAACCAATCATGTTTGACAATGTCCCTGGGTGCATTACATGCTCCCTCATCCTACCTTGTGAAGGTATATCCAGAATCACTACTAATACTGAATCTACTCTCATTCAAAAAGAGCATGTGACCCTACTCCCATTGGTCCAGTCCCAATGCTCTTGGTGCCCTCATAAATAGTGCTGCTGATGTGCAAGTTTCAACAGAGCACAACATACTGGCCATCACATAAAGAGACAACCCCCACACAGTCACCATGCCTCTGTGGAGCATGAGATTGTGTGTCTTCAGTCCTGTTAAATGTGGTTGCAGTTGCACCCGGTGTTTGATGTGAGGTCCCTTCTTTTCTGTTGTGTGATGTACCAGTCAGCTGCTGCTGAACTTCACCATGGTCAACCAGCTCCCCTCCTTTGGACAATATTGCCTATGGTTTGAAATGCTCTCCATGAATGTGAAACAATGATGTGAGCTATGCCACTCTGCTGGGCTACATTCATCACACTTCATGTTTTCTACAGTTTTTCAATGATTCTTCCCTAGATGTTTTCCAAAGCAGTATGCTTTCAATCAGCATCTTTCTCCTGATGGCCAATAGAATGTGTGGAAATGGAGACTGCTACAAAGAATGATTGAAAATAAAAAGTCTAATAGTGCTGACAGAACACACAAAGGTAAATGCTTGTTACACATCACAGTTGAAAAGGAGGGTATGAGCAGTAGCAGCATCCACTTTCCAATTAATAAAATTGCCTCAACACAGCACATGCCATTAAGAGAAGTGAGATTAGATTCAGTTTTCGTTCCATAGAGTCAAAAATTGAGATTATTCTCATGGGTGTGGAACATGTATGACATACTTCTACACAGGTAAGACACAGCAATGGAATAATAAATATAGTTTCCATAGATAACAGATTATCATTTATGTAGTGAGGATGAGTTATTGACAGCATTGTCTCCAGTTTTGTAATTAAATATAGTAACTATAAAATATCTGATAGTCATAATCATACACTTTCTGTCACATTTTCTTGCACTAGTCTCAGTCTGAAATGTGTCAGATGTTTAGTAAATATCATCACATAATATTATTTTTTTGCTGACGTAAATGCATTAGCATCTTCAGTTATCTTCCTTACATACATCTTCTGAAACTTTTAACAACAATTTTCATTGCAACTGGTGATGTTAATACCTCTTGTCTTACATATCCAACATGGCCTGTTCTCAGTCAGAAGTCAAGTTTCTCAGTATTCATAATTGTTATTCAGATATGAAAAAAACAGACACTAGCAGCAATAGGTGTATGCTTGGACTGATTAAGTTCCACAATCCCATCTCATTGTGCTCCATTTGGCTGCACATAGATAAGGTAATCAAGAAGGACAGTTCACCATGTTTTGCTAGTAGAAGCATTTCTCATTTTGCTGTGCTAAAAAAAAAAGTGTTGACTTACTTAGCATATTTACAGTACTTTTGTACACACTTATGTAACTACCTTCTGTGGCAATAAACTAAGAGTAAATAAAGTACTTATCCAGCAGAAGTGAGTAATGATAATATTGTGTAAAATAGAT
Source organism: Schistocerca nitens (assembly GCF_023898315.1). Classification (NCBI taxonomy): domain Eukaryota; kingdom Metazoa; phylum Arthropoda; class Insecta; order Orthoptera; family Acrididae; genus Schistocerca; species Schistocerca nitens. The sequence continues at coordinate 371,886,040 of NC_064614.1, read as the reverse complement.
CTTGCAGAAATCCCTTGAAGGATTTCGAAATTCTTACACTCACTTTACAGGATATGTATCCATTAACGGTTTTTGTAGCCAGTAATAAAAATCAGTTCAGCTTGACTTTAATTTGCACAATCACAATATAAAACATAAAAATAACTCACTTTACAGGATATGTATCCATTAACGGTTTTTGTAGCCAGTAATAAAAATCAGTTGCAGCTTGACTGTAATTTGCACAATCACAATATAAAACATAAAAATAATTTTAAACAATGAAACATTTAGGATGGAATAATGACAATTTTATGAAAAAAATAGTTGTTACTCACCATATATCGGAGATGCTGCAGATAGGATCAACAAAAAGACTGTCAAATAAATAAGCTTTCAACCAAAAAGGTCTTCATCAGAATTAGACAAAACACACACACACACACACACACACACACACACACATATGCACACACATGTTCTCATGCAAATGCAACTCATCACACTTACATGACCAGAGTCTCTGGCTGCTGAGACTGTAGTCATATGTGTATGAGTTGCATCTGTGTGTGTGTGTGTGTGTGTGTGTGTGTGCGGGCGGGCGGGCGGGCGGGTGGGCGGGCGGGCGGGCGGGCGGGCGGGCGTGCGTGCGTGGGTGTGGGTGTGTCTGAAGGTCTTTTTGGCTGAAAGCTTACTTGTTTGACAGTATTTTTGCTATGCCTGTCTGTGACACAGTATCTCCACTGTATGATGAGTAGCAACTATCCTTTTCATAGTACTGTCAAAAATAATTTTGATATAGACTCTGCCTCCATGTCTAGGGTTCAAAGTGGAATCATGTACTCTGGTGCAAAGCTCTTCAACCATATCCTGTCTAACATCATGTAAGAAACTGGGCATCTCTACTAATTCATAATAAAAATAAATATATCTAATAATCCACTCCTTTGGTACATTATTTGACAATCTGCATTCAAAGACTGATAATTCCCTTTAGCTGCATAATATATAAAAGTGTTCATTGCAAGGCTGTATGAGTAGTGGGAGTGAATTGTAGAGAGACCTCTGTTGTTTTCTTTGAAAAATACCAATGTAATCACAAAACTATTGTGCTACCAACAGATGATAAAGATTATCTATGTAATATAGCAGAGGAAGCAGAAGCTTTTTTTTCCTCAAGGGAATGACTGCTCTCCTAATTAAATTTGTTGTATTTATCTGATATAAGTACAAATAGTACTGAGCAGTACAGTTACAGTTATTATTAATACAGCGTACAGATTAATTTTCGTTAATTTGTTCATTTTTTGTTAATGCATGTGTTAACTAGTTCAATGTCCCTAAAGGTTCCTCTTCTTGATGGGTCCCATGAAACTTACAAATGAATGAATGAGTGGAAGTCCACCATATTCAGCTGACTAGGTAGTGTGCAGCAGATGCTAACTTTTTTAGGTTAGAGGGTCTAGAGAGTGTGCAGAAAAGGCCTCAGTTTCAAAGGGTGCAGTACAAACAAAAGAAGAGGGTTGATATAGGAACAATAAATATTGTAGTTTTAAACTGTCACAGCTGTGTTTGAAAATACCCAGAGCTCCAAACACTAATAGAAAGCACTAAATCTCACATTATTAAAAGCTGGCTAAAACCAGAAATCAGTTCAGTCAAAATTTTTATAAAGGACCTAACCTCTTTCAAAAAGGATAGATTAAATACAGTTGGTTGTGTAGTGTTCACTGACGTCAGAAGCAGTTTACCTTGTAATGAATTCGAAGTAGGTAGTTCCTGTGAGTTAGTATGGGTAGAGATTATACTTGACAATCAGAATAAATTAATACAGATAGTACAGTTACTGAACACTTCAAAGAAAACTTGAGTGTCTTTGCAGATAGGTACCCCACTCATACAATTACGAGGGCTATCCACAAAGTACATTACGTTTTCGTTTGTGTCCGTTAGGGGCGGGGCTAGCGCGGCCATCTTGGTGTCATGGCATTCCGCCGCTCAGTCGGCATCCTGCCGTGCTAGTGAGAGGTTCATGCTGTACTCCGTTGAGTTACTGTGACAGTTTGAAATGTCAGCGTTAATTGAAAATGCCGCAAAGTGTGAAGTGCGTGCAGTAATAAGGTTTCTGACTGCAAAAAACTGTACACTGATAGAAATCTATCGACAGCTTTGTGAAGTGTATGGGGACAACATAATCACTGAAGGTGGAGTGTGTCAATGGGTCATAAAATTTAAAAATGGCCAAACTAATGTTCACAACGAAGAGCAAAGTGGAAGACCCAGCATAGTGACTGCCGAACTTGTCGAAAAAGTTGATGCCGTGGTCCGTGAAAACCGTAATTTCACAATAACAGAACTCTCTATGAGTTTTCTACAAATTTCACGAAGTTTGTTGCACGAAATCATTACCGAAAAGCTTGGTTACCACAAGTTTTGTGCAAGATGGATACCAAAAATCTTGACAGAGATTCACAAAAATCAGCAAATGGCTGCAGCGTTAACATTTTTGGACGCTTACGAGAAAGATGGTGACTCATTACTCGATCGCATCGTTACTGGTGATGAAACATGGGTTAAGCATGTGAAATGTGAGACAAAATTGCAGTCAATGCAGTGGGGGGACACAAATTCCCCCCAAAAACCCAAGAAATGCATGCAGACAATGTCGGTAAGGAAGGTGATGGCGACTGTCTTTTGGGACAGAAAAGGTGTGATTTTTGTGGATTTCCTGGAAAGAGGCAGTACAATAAACTCTCAAAGGTATCGCCAAACTCTGCACAACCTCAGAAGAGCAATACAAAACAAGTGCAGGGGAAAGTTGTGTTCAAAGATCTTGCTGATTCACGTCAACGCCCGGGTCCACATGCCAAATGCCACTCGTGAAGTTCTCGAATCCTTTAAGTGGGAGTTGTTTCCTCTCCGCCGTACAGTCCTGACCTGGCACCGAGCGACTTCCACTTATTCCCAGCAATGAAGAAGTGGTTGGCTATGCAGCGTTTTGATGATGACGCACAGCTTCAAGAAGAGTTAACCTCGTGGTTGAAGGCGCAGGCGGCCGAATTTTACAATGAAGGAATTTCCAAGCTCGTCCATCGCTACGATAAGTGCCTTAATTTAAATGGCAACTATGTAGAAAAGTAGTATTTAAGTGTGGCTTTCATCTGTATATAATAAAAAAAAATTCCAATACTTTACTTATTTTTAATTCCAAAACGTAATTTACTTTGTGGATAGCCCTCGTATATTTGGTGGTGACTTCAATCTACCCTCAATATATTGGTGAAACTATACATTTAATACATGTTTAAAGTTGGTGATTGGCATAAAACATTGTCCAAAATTTTACTGAATCCCTTCACAGAAAATTATTTTGTACAGCTAGTTCAGGAGCTCACTCAAAGTTAAAGGGTTGTGAAAACGTACTTGACATCTTATCAGTATATAATCCTGACTAAATAAGATGCAGCATGACAGATGCAGGGATTAGTAAGCACAAGGTACCTAGACTGAATCCCATAACATCCAAACCCACCAAAAATAAATGCAAAATATGCCTTTTTTTATTAAAAAAAATTGCTTGATACCTTCCTAAAAGACAGTCTCCACTCTTTCCAACTTTCCAATCTTACTATGTATACATAAACCAAATGTGGTTTAAATTCAAAGGAATAGTATCAATGTCAGTTGAGAGGTATACACCAAATCAGTTAATAACAGATAGTACTGATCTCCCATGGTACACAAAACAGGTCAGAACCCTATAGCAGAAGCAATGAAAAAAGTATGCCACATCTAAAAGAATGCAAAATCCCCAAGATTAGTGAAGTTTTACAGAAGCTCAAAATTTAGCACAAACTTCAATCTAAGGTGCTTTTAATAGTTTCCATAATGAAACTCAGTCTCAAAACCTGGCAGAAAACCCAAAGAGGTTCTGGTCACATGTAAAGTATACCAGTGGCAAGACACAATCAACACTTTCACTGCGCGATAACAATGGTGATGTTCTTGAAGACAGTGCCACTAAACCAGAATTACTAAACACAGTTTTCTGAAATTCCTTCATAAAAGAAGACATATAAAATATTCCAGACTTTGAATCAAGAACAACTGCCAAGATGGGTGCCATAGAAGTAGATATGCTTGGCAAAGCGAAGCAGATTATATTACTTCAGAGAAGCAAGGTTTCTGGTCCACGCTATATACCAGTCAGGTTCCTTTCAGAGTATGCTGATACAATAGCTCCATATTCAGCAATCATATACAACCACTCACTTGCAGAAACATCTGTACCCAGAGACTGAAAAGTTCCACAAGTCACACCAGTACCCAGAAAAGAAATAGGTATAATCCGCAGAATTACGGACTCATACACTAACATCAGTTTGCAATAGGATATTGGAACATATAATGTGCTCAAACATTATGAATCACCTCAAAGGAAATGATTTGTTGGCAAAAATTTCAGAAAATATCATTATTGTGAAACACAAGTAACTTTTTATCTCATGAAGTAATGAGATCTCAAATTGATTCCATATTTTTAGATTTTCAGTAGACTTTTGACACTGTTCCTCACAAGTGATTCTAATTAAATTATGTTCCTACAGAGTATCGTCTCAATTGTGTGAACGGATTCATGATTCCCTGTCAGCAAGGTCATAGTTAACAATAACTGATGGAAAGTGTTATATCTTGGGTGGTCACAACAGTAATTCATGGAAGATAGAGACAGACCAGTGTAGCTGGGCATTCAACATAATATCAATAGGCAGTGCTATAAATGAATAATCAAACAAGCTTACTTATCTTCTGAGAAGCAGTCATGTAGAACATAACAAGCATTTTCAATCTATTTTCAATCTCTGAATAAAGTCTTTTGTCTACTCAACAGCAAACTACCTTTCTAGCTGTGCTGCTTCTTGCAGACCTAACTATGATCTTGGCAGCCACTGTCCCATAAAGCTGAGCTCTCAAACTAAGGAGATGGTCTGTGCTGATGAACTGGTCTCCAAGCACTGTCATTGGGGTCTTTTATGCCAGCACCAGAGAGGGCACTGGTGTCATGTAGTCTTCCTAGAGAGAGGAGGTGCAGCACCTGATTTGCATATGCTGCCATGCTGGTGCCACCCCTTGGTGTCAACTGATACTGATGTTCACATTGGTGGGCTCTTGACGGGCAACACATGAGTGGTGTTTTATGTCAACACCACAGAAAGACATTGAGTAAAACAGGAGTAATATATGGTGTTCCCCAAGGAAGTGTTATAGGCCTTCTGTTGCTCTTGGACAATCTGAGCACTCCTCTTGGACTGTTATTTATTTATTTACTCGTCAAGTTCCGTAGGACGAAATTGAGGAGCAAATCTCCAAGGTCATGGAATGTGTCAGTACATGAAATTACAACATAAATGTAATAACAGATAAAAATAAATATTCATGAACCTTAAAAAAATCAGTCCATAAGTTTAAGTAAATGCTGTCAGCAATACAATAAAAATCAGCTTAATTTTTCAAGGAACTCCTCGACAGAATAGAAGGGGTGACCCATGAGGAAACTCTTCCGTTTCGATTTGAAAGCGTGTGGATTACTGCTAAGATTTTTGAATTCGAGTGGCAGCTTATTGTAAATGGATGCAGCAGTATACTGCACACCTTTTTGCACAAGAGTTAAGGAAGTCCGATCCAAATGCAGGTTTGATTTCTGCCAAGTATTAATCGAGTGAAAGCTGCTTATTCTTGGGAATAAACTAATATTGGTAACAAGAAATAACAATAAGGAATATGGAATAAGCAAGCTGTTTGCAGACGATGCTCTCATTTACCATCATTTAATGTCAACAGATGATCAAAACAAATTGCAAAATGATTTAGACAAGATATCTGTATGGTGGAAAAGGTGGCAATTGCTGTAAATCATGAAAAGTGCAAAGCCATCCACATGAGCACTGAAAATAATCTGCTAAATTTAGTTACACAATAAATCACACAAATCTAAAGGCTGTAATTTCAACTAGATACTTAGGGATTACAATTACAAAGAACTTAAATTGAAACACTCACACAGATAATGTTGTGGGAAAAGCAAACCAAAGACTCCACTTTAGTGGCAGAACACTTAGAAAATGTAACAAGTTTGCTAAAGAGACTGCTTACACTGCAGTTGTCTGCCCTCTTCTGGAGTATTGCTGTGTAGTGTGGGATCCGCATCAGATAGGACTGATGGAGGACACCAAAAAAGTTTGAAGAGGGGCAGCTCACTTTGTATTATTGTGAAGTAGGAGAGAGAGTGCCACAGACATGATACATGAATTGGGGTAGCAGTCATTAAAAACAAACGCATTTTCCACTGTGACAGGACATTCTCATTCAATTTCAATCACCACCTTTCTCCTCAGAGAGTGAAAATATTTTGTTGGCACCCACCTACATATGGAGAAATGATCACCGTAATAAAATCAGAGCTCACAGAGGAAGATTTAGGTGTTTGTTTTTCCCACACACTGTTCGAGAGTGGAATGGTAGAGAAGTAGCTTAAAGGTGTTTCAATGAACCTGCTGCCATGCACTTAGTTATGAATTGCAGAGCAATCATAAAGATTTAGATGTAGATTGATTTCTTTACCTGTCTTGAGATAGTTAGCCTTATTCTACTGTCTTTGCTTGATCAGTTATTAGGATGGATAATGTTCCAGTGGATGACCAGCATCAGTCGGAAGAGTGGTTTCCCACAACTCTCCGTGCTGGCCCATCCCATGCAAGACTCTTCACTACTACTACAATCTACACCAATTTTAACCTGCAGACTCTAGTTAAACCTTAGTTTCCCTTACAGCTCTTATCCCACACTTCCTTCATTACCAGACTAGCTATTCCTTGAAGCCTGAAGATGTATCTTATTGATATATCCCTTCTTTAACTCAAATTGTGCCATAAATTCCTTTTCTTCCTGATTCAGTCTTGTTTGTCATCATTAGTACCCTGATTTAACCATCTATTCTTTGACATTCTTTTGTAGCACAACATTTCAGAAACTTCTGTTCTCTTGTTGTCTGTACTTCTGTTGTTACTGTTTCAGTTTCATATATTGTGGTACACTTCCAATAGATATTTTCAGAATAATCTTCCTGACATATAAATTTATATTCAGTGTTAACATTTTCTCTTAAAGCTTTTCTTGCTCTTTACAACCTGAATTTTGTAGGTCTACCCTCTTTACAACTGTTATAGTAATTTATTTTGCTGCCCAAATAGCAAAACTCATCTATTACAGTTTGCATTTCATTTCCTCAACTAATTCTCTCAGCATCATGTGTCTTTAATTCAATGTCACTCCGTTACCGTTGTTTTACTTTTGTTGATGTTCATCTTCTTTTCAAGGCACCACTCATTTACGTTCAACTGATCTTCTAAGTCCTTTGCCATTTTTGTCTGACTCACAGTATCATAGGCAGAACTTAATGATTTTATTTCTGCTCTTTGAATTTTAATTCCTTTCCAAAATTTATCCTTGCTATCACTTAGTAGACTGAATTACACAAGGAATAGATTACAAGCCTGTCTACTCCCTTCTCAACTACTGTTTCTTTTTCTTACTTCCTTTCTGTAGAAGTTGTAGAAAGTTTTGCATGCCCTGTATTTTATCCTTGATAATTTCAGAATTTCCATGAGTCCATTCCAGTAAATAATGCCAAAAGCTTTTTCTAAAATTATAAATATGGATTTGCATTTCTACAACTTACCTACTAAGATATAAGACTGAGTGAGCACTGTCATGCATGTTGGTACATTACTAGTCTTCCCCACATCAACTTCCACTCCATCAGATAATTTTTGTTAGCATTTTGCAACCATGACTTATTAAACTAATCGTTCAGTAATCCGAGCACCCGACACCACCTGTCTTCTTTGGTACTGGAATTATTATATGTCCAAGTGCAGTTTGTCTGTCTCATATTTCTTGTAGATCAGGTGGTACAGTTTTCTCATGGTTGGTTATCATGACAGTATGTAATTATGAGGCAATGTTATCTACTATGGGTAACTTGTTTTGACTTAGGTGTGCCAGTGGTCTGTCAACTTATTCTCCTTATTATCGCAGTATCATACAATCTGTCTTCATAGTTTGTCACTTCAATTCTCTAAATTTACCTGCTGACATCTCCTTTGTAAGCTATCAACATATAATTAGGGTAGTTTGTCCATTTCATATTTCATCTATACCGGGTGGGACACTTTCGTCATGATAGTTGGTTCTCATGTAGTAATTATGAGGCAATGTTATCTACTACAGATGCCTTGTTTTGACTTCACATAAGCTATCTTCATAATCCATCATTCATCACTCACCTTTATTCTCTAAATTTACCTGTTGACATCTCCTTCATAAACTATCAACATGTAAATTAATCAACTAAAAATAGTTGTAGATCATTGTTCCAAGAACTGAACTTTTCAGAGAATGAATTGCAATTCTTCAGTTGTACCTGATGACGTGGCACCTATAATGCAATTACAACTAACTGACTTACATAATTCAAACATTGTTAAAGGACTTGAACTACAGTTGTTTGAATTTGTCCCAATGCTATCAAAATGTAAAGGCAAAAGGTTCAAATGGCTCTAAGCACTATGGGACTTAACATCTGAGGTCATCAGTCCCCTAGACATAGAACTACTTTAACCTAACCAACCTAAGGACATCACACACATCCATGCTCGAGGCAGGTTTCGAACCGTTCGGCCACAGCGCCCGGCAATGTAAAGACAAATACATTCCCCAGACAACATAGGAATTTAGCTGGAATTATGTGCATATTCAGGTAAACATATTGTGTGAGCAGTTCTCTGCAATGAAGAAGATAAAAAACAAAGGAAGGTCATTGTCTCAGGACTCTACAATAAAGAGTATGCTATGCAGTACTGCAGCAAACAAGATATCACCTGGTATAAATGCACATGTCTAACAAATCTTTTGTTAGTTTGCAGAGGTTGTTCAGTAATTTGTTCTGCTCATCACTTCCACACAGTTGGGTCATCTCTTACTTGCTGTTACATCATTATGGACTCCAGTTTTTTATTCCAATACATTTCATGTACATTAAATTAGAATTAGAGTGATTTCATAAACGGCCATGCCCAAGACAGAATTTGGAGTGCAGATGCAGTTATATGTGACATCACACCCTGGGTGGCCCATTTACCTGTACATATTTGTTTTTAATAGTTACTGTTTTTCATCATTTTGTAATTAACCTAAACATTAAGTGACAGTAATGGTCTAAATTCAGACTGTTATGTATGGTCTAAATTTGAGCTATAGCAAGATTGTTGACCATTTTGTCAATATGACTAACCAGTGCTGTCTTTCTTCTAGAATGCTGAGAAAAAGTGAAACTATATCCTGCTGGTTAAAAGGAAGAAATGGAATGAACAGCTATGACCAAGGTGTTTCAAGCTATCGGAGATAAAACTATGTGGACACTGAACGCTACTAAAGTATTTAATGTTCCATAATCAATGTAACAAGCATTTCTCCTTCAAAATTAATTTCACCCAAAATTGGAGGAAAACTTGTATTGGAAAAGTAACCTAATGTCTTATCTATTTCACACAGAAGAGAAATTTTATGGCTTTCCATGTCTTGACTTAGTTGAATAGCTTACCAGTTAGCAACAATGGATGGTCTACAACATCCATTTAAGAAGGAAGAGACAGGAAGAGCTTGAATGGATCTATTTTTGCAATGTCATAAGAAATCAACAAGGATTAATTGCTTTTGTTTTATAAGGTGTAGGATACTATAAAACCACAACAGATGATTGTCCTTGTGATCAGTTGTACCCAACGGAAAGGTTTGTATATATTTTGAGTTTATGAAAACAGATGCTTAAAATCACACGAGGGTCTGACACTAGCAGTGCACTGACTGACAGTAATTCATTTTTCTCTTCTGCAGCATTTGATACTATGCTAAATCCTTGCAAACTTCATCAGCTTGGAATTGCATCATTGATGCCATTTAATAACTCACATTTACTTGTGAGCACAAGAAGACAGGTGTCAGTGTCATTACCATTTCAAAAACTCTTTTGTGCTTTTAGCTATATTTCACTTGCAGTAATGTATGGTCTAAAACATAGTGATTAGTAAGTTGCTCACAGTCACACTTTTTCTATACAAGATTTACATATCAAATGCACATTCTAGACAAGCAGCATCATTTTGCAATGAAAGTTACAAATTATGAAAAGATAAATGGCTTATTAAGAAGCTAAGATTCCACACTACCCTGTATGAAAAAAAAATCCATTTTTTTAACTGTGTAGTTTCTTCAGAATTGATTGAGAGACGTTATGAACCTAAAAAATCATGTATAATAAAAAGTAGCAGTTTTCTTTCTTCACACAGAAAGCAAATCTTTTGATGAGGTAATAAAACCATAAAATGGTGTGGCATAGTCTTATATAACTTCAAGTATTTTTACAGGTTGAAAATAGAAGAAGCGAATTTTTCCCCTTACCCAGAATGGATGGTTGGGTCCTTTGAACATGTGATGCTCAATCAAGGAAAAGTAAAGTTGAGTGCAGTTGCAGTGCACAGTGGCAACGTTGACATCTGCAGGACTTCTATGGAACTATGTGCACTGAATAATCTGAGCCAACATAATTACCAGATGCAAACCTCTGGAAGGAATTGTCAAAGATAAACTGTTTCAGTATTCTTTTCAAATTTAACTTAACTGTCTGTCAGACATTTTATACCACTGGAGAATTCATCAAAAATTTTATTTGCAGCATTGTGCACCTCTTTTGTGCTGAAGGCAACCTTAATGTGGATAATGAATGTCAGTTTTTCTTATGGTGTTGTAAATATGTACATCATTGCTCCTTTAGAACTGCAGTGGATTATTTACAAAGAAACTTCATAAAGGGATAAATATACTGTGGAACAGTAGCCAAATTTCTATATTTTAAATGAATGTCTTGTAGTAGGAGGCACCGCATTTATTACAGCACATTTTTGAGCAATAAAAATGATTTACCCTAGAACATTATTCCAGATGACATTATTGAATGTAAATATGCAAGATATGTCAGCTTACTGGTTTATCTCTCCATAAGTTAGGTAATGAATCCCAGAGCAAATGTAGCTGAACTACTTTGTTTTAGGAGGTTCAAAATGTGTTTTTCATGTTTAAATTCTCACCAGTATGGACACCTAAAGTTTTTGAAGTTTCCACCATGGTTATTATTTCCTTACCATGTGCTATAGTTATCATGATGTAGTACCTCTAGAATGAATAAATTTATGTCTTCTTAAAACTGAGAGTGAACCGTTAACAGAAAACCACTCAACAATATTCTTAAGAACATTATTTCCCATTTCCTCTGTTGCTGTATGTGCTTTTGGATGGATTACAATCGTAGTAAATCTGAAAAAAGAACTAATTTTGCTTGTTGTATATTAGACGGCAGGTCATTCGCATGTAAGAGACAATAGTTGCTCAAGTGGAATACCATTCTAGAATACATCACCTTCTCAAAAGTTTTGGGAAAAGTAAATAGCATTCACACTTGAGAAACTCTTTTGAAAACTAAATTTTAATTTGCATAGGATATTATTGCTGCTTAAGTCAGATACTATTCTAGAATACACACCTTCTCAAAAGTTTTAGAAAATTATGTCAGTAGTGAAATGGATTGGTAGTTACTGATATTTCTCCTATAACATTTCTTATAGGGGGTTTAACAATGGAATATTTCAATCTCTCTGGAAAAATATCCTGAGCTAGTGATTGTAAGTTGTCTTCCACCTCCACTCATTGAAATATTTCAAATAAAACTTTCCCAGAATGAAGTTTGTAGGTGACCTGGATTGTTTTTGGAGCAGCACAACAAAGGATGTGGACCAATGGAGTTTTAGAAAATCTAAATTGCATATCACAATTTTATAACCATTCTGTGCCATATGATTGATTAAAAAACTCTTGGACTCCTTCTCTGAATGACTGGAGGCTCTAGTCATAAGGTAAGAAAAAATCAACATTATAAATTAATAATAAAACCATGCCAATCATGGACCAGTGCCATATTGAAGTGTTGCTTCTTCCTCAGAGAAAAGTTGAAAAATAAAATTTATAACACAATATGTATTGAGATAAACATATAACCTGGTGCATTAATAAAGATACAACACATTGGTAAGCCAAAATCAGTTCTTTATATTAGAAATCATTTATAGCAAAACCCCCTGATGCTTTCATTCTGATGGTTGGAAAAAGAAAGACCAGTGCAAACAGCCAAACTTCTCCTAGCTGCACCCAAAAAAAATTTGAAGGCCACACCATCTTTAATTACGTATATTATATATGAAATCACATTTTCATATGAAATCTCTCACTGTTAATTGACATATTGGATTTTTGTACAGATACATTTTTTTTATTTATTTTTTTTTTTATTGATGGGTATTACAATGATCCCTGAATGATTACAAGATAATTTGTTGTTTCAGTGAGTAGTCATTCAGATTTTATGTATTTGGAAAGAAAAGTTAATATACGCATACACTTGTTTTACTAGTTTGATAAAAAACAGTTTCAATAGGTTTACAATTCACCCATTATGAAGTTGTTGCACAGGCTTGCCTATTTGCATGTATTAGCATGGTATGTGAGCAATATCATATTCTGAGGGTGAAAGTTGATTTGCACTCACTGTGCAATGCTGGCTGTGGGTTCTTCAGAGGAATGACACCAGATGTGAATTTTAACTTCAGATGCAGTCTGTGGCACCAGATGCATGTTGCATAATGTCACCCTCGCAGTGTCAGGCTGACTGGAGAATCGAACCCGGGAACCCGGGCGCGGGAAGCGAGAACGCTACCGCACGATCACGAGCTGCCGACTGACTCTCCATCCAAGATAGCTTGGCTGCATCTTCGCTAACAAATACTTTTCAATCTAGTCACAAATTTCACTGTATACCCCACACAATCGTCCTTTTGATTATAATCATGGGTGTGGTACTGAGTTAAATGTTTTCGGAAATCGAGAAATACTACATCTACCTTTATTTATGGCTTTCAGCACGTCATGTGGGAAAAATGGGAGTTAGGTTTCACGATCAGTGCTGGGTGCTGGTTGGCATGGAGGAGGTCGTACATTTCAAGACACCTCATTACGTTTGAGCTCAGAAGGTGTTCCAAGATACAACAGATTTACGTGAAGGATACTGGACTGTAGTTTTGTGTATCACTTCTGCTACCCTTATTGTCGATGGATGTGACCTATGCTTCTTTCCAATTACTGGACAGTGGCGATGCATTTTGGCACGAAAGCACTGAGTTCCTGGTAGGTTACTAGAGGGAGATGGCACCACATCCGCACACACCAGTCACATAATTCCCATAAATTCTGGGGAGGGGGCAAGGAGTTCTGATCCCACATTCAATCACATCCCAGATGTTTTTGATTGAGTTCAGATCTGGTGAGTGGGGGGTCCATTACATCAACTGGAACTCGCCACTGTATTCTGCAAACCACTCCATCGAACTCATAACCTTATGACATGGGGTATTATCTTGTTGAAAAAAGCCACTGCTGTCGGAAAATATGTTCATCATGGAGGGGTGTACATTGTCTGCAATCAGTGTATGATACTCATTGGGTGTCATGGCACCTTGCATGAGCTCCATTGGACCTGTGGATGCAGCTGCTGCCAGCATTTCTCCTTCAAATAATACGGCTGTCAAGAAGCTGTTCCCCTAGAAGACAATGGATTCGCACCCTCCCATCGGTATGATGGAGAAGCTATTGGGATTCATCAGACCATGCAATGCGCTGCTACTGCACTAACATCCAGTGCCAATGGTCACATGCCTATTTCAGTCATAGTTGCCGATGCAGCGTTAATATCGGCACACACATGGGTCATTGGCTGCTGAGATCCATCGATAGGAGTGTTCGTTGCTCTGTGTGTTCAGACATACTTGTCCCCCGCCCAGCATTAAGGTCTGATGTTTGTTCCACCACAGTTCACTGCCTGTCTTGTTTTACCAGTCTGCCCAGCCTACGATGTCCAACATGTTGAAGATACTCACCACATCTCTCCTTGTGCCAAGCCTACAGGGCATTACAATCTGCCTTCAATCATACTTAGGTAGATCATGCGCCTTCCTCATCATACACACAGACAGCACACACATTGATACTACAGGCACCATACATATGTCTGACTAGCAGTCACTGCTTGCCAGGTAACACTGCTATTACTTGGACGGGTCATAATGTTCTGGCTGATCAGTGTAAGTGACTGGAATTATCCATAGAATGTCATCCTAAGGTAATCCAAGCTCACTAAATCCCTAAGTTTCAAAATGAGGTATGACATCACAGATATTTCTTCACATACATAATTGATATGCTCCTCTAGTGGCGTGTGGAGTTACTGTAAATACCTAAAATTTTACTGACTTCTACTTCATTTGACATTCCCATTAGCAGTGGTTGAGTTTTATCAGGATTACAAAGGAATATATTAGCTGCAAACCAGTCCAAGGCTGTATCAAGAGTTTCTTTTGTTATCCTATTCACATCTGAAATTCTCTGATGTGTGGCAGGTAGGGCTGTTTCGTCAGAACACCATAAGAGAGAGTGGGCTATGTTATTAATTAAATCATAGCTTGGTGTAATGAAGAATAGGAGTCCAAGAATAGTTCCTTGTGGAACACTTGTGCTGATTCTCATTAAGGAAGAATTTACATTTCTGACTGAGTCGGATTATTTCCTGTTGCTTAAATAAGAGTGCATCACAGTTAAAATGATCCAAGGCATCTCTTAAAACTCCAACTCCCTTAGTAATATGTCAACAGGAATGCAACCGAATGTTTTGCTTAGATCACATAGTAGCAGTGATACCATATTTTTGTCTTCGAGAGCTGTTAAAGTTTGATCAACACTTTCCAAAATGGCCATTGTTGTGTTTCTCCCCTTGCGAAAATGAAACTGATTGTTACATAGAAGAATGTGTTTCTCAAAGCAGTTCCTTATTTGTGTGTGTGTAGCAGTGCCTCAAATATCTTTGAAAATTTTGGCACAATTGAAACTGTTCTGCAGCTTTGGGGAAGTTGATTGTCCCCTTTCTTGAAAAGAGTTATAACTTTTGATACCTTGAGTGATTTCGGAAATACTCCAAATTCTACACATTTGTTAAAAATAAAAGCTATGATAAGACTGGGTGTCTTGTTTAATTTTAATAATCTTTTTTATTTTTAATAATCTAATTCGACAATCAGCAGCAGTCCACACTTATAGAATTTGAAAATTTAGATACAGCTTTTATGTCAGCAGATGTGATAGTCCTCTATTGAAATACCTGGTCACCTGGCAGTTGGGTTCCAGTCAGGTCCATTGCTGACGAAACCGTTCCTTTAATATTGTTTCCTATTTCTTTAACAGTTTAAAAAATAGTCATTTAATTGCAGAGCTGCTTGTATGCATATTGGAGTGTCCCCTTGTTTTATTACTAGCCACGCTGCCTTGCATTTTTGGGAGCTCTTTCTATGCAGTTTTCACTGCCAGTTTTTTCACTGCAAATGGCCTTCCCGCAGTGGAAACACCGTATCCTGTCAGATCATCAAAGTTAAGTGCTGTCAGGCTGGGCTAGCACTTGGATGGGTGACCATCTGGTCTGCCAAGTAATGTTGGTAAGTGGGGTGCACCTTGTGAAGCAAACTGAGGAGCTTCTTGATTGAGAAGTAGCAGCTCCAGTCTCGTAAACTGACATATGGCTGGGAGAGTGGTAAGCTGACCACATACCCTCCATATCTTCATCTCTTCTCTCTGTTCTGTCCATTGGGTACAGGCTTGCTTATGCATGAGGTACAGTATGAAGATGTTTATTCTGACTTCCTCAAGTTCTTCAGGAAACCAGTTCCACCTTTCATTTTTTTGTGCACTTGGATATCTAACTTTTGTTATTGATGATCAAGAATGCCATAATTCTGTATATTTCTTTAAAAAGTTATCAAATGCCATTTCAGCTCTCTCTTTCTCTGACCGACAATTATACAGGTTGGTCCATTGATCGTGACGAGGCCAAATATCTCACGAAATAAGCGTCAAACGAAAAACCTACAAATAACGAAACTTGTCTAGCTTGAAGGGGGAAACCAGATGGCGCTATGGTTGGCCCGCTAGATGGTGCTGCCATAGGTCAAACGGATATCAACTGTATTTTTTAAAATAGAAACCTCCATTTTTTATTACATATTCATGTAGTACGTAAAGAAATATGAATGTTTTAGTTGGACCACTTTTTTCACTTTGTGATAGATGGCGCTGCAATAGTCACAAACATATGGCTCAAAGTTTTAGACGAACTGTTGGTAATGGGTAGTTTTTTTTTTTAAATTAAAATACAGAATGTAAGTATGTTTCAACATTTTATTTCGGTTCTTCCAATGTGATACACGTACCTTTGTGAACTTATCATTTCTGAGAATGCGTGCTGTTATAGTGTGACTACCTGTAAATACCACATTAATGCAATAAATGCTCAAAATGATGTCCGTCAACCTCAATGCATTTGACAATACGTGTAACGACATTCCTCTCAACAGCGAGTAGTTCACCTTCCACATGTTGTCAGGCGTTGTTGGTGGATCACGATAGCAAATGTCCTTCAACCTTCCCCACACACAAAAATCCGGGAACATCAGATCCGATGAACGTGCGGCCCATAGTACGGTGCTTCGACGACCAATCCACCTGTCATGAAACATGCAATTCAATACCGCTTCAACAGCACACGAGCTATGTGCCGGACATCCATCTGGTTGAAAGTACATCACCATTCTGTCAGGCAGTGAAACATTTTGTAGCAACATCGGTAGAACATTACGCAGGAAATCAGCATACATTGCACCATTTAGATTGCCATCGATAAAATGGGGGCCAATTATCCTTCCTCCTATAATGCCGCACCATACATTAACCCACCAAGGTCACTGATGTTCCTCTTGTCGCAGCCATCATGGATTTTCCATTACCCAATAGTGCATATTACGCCGGTTTACGTTACCACTGTTGGTGAATGATGCTTCGTCGCTAAATAGATCGCGTGCAAAAAATCTGCCATTGTTCCGTAATTTCTCTTGTGCCCAGTGGCAGAACTGTACACAACGTTCAAAGTCATCGCCATGCAATTCCTTGTGCATAGGAATATGGTACGGGTGCAATCGATGTTGATGTAGCATTCTCAACGACGTTTTTGAGATTACCAATTCTCGCGCAATTTGTCTGCTACTGATGTGCAGATTAGCCGCGACAGCAGCTAAAACACCTACTTGGGCATCATCATTTGTTGCAGGTCGTGATTGACATTTCACATGTGGCTGAACACTTCCTGTTTCCTTAAATAACGTAACTATCCAGAGAACGGTACGGACACTTGGATGATGTCATCCAGGATACCGAGCAGTATACATAGCACACGCCCATTGGGCATTTTGATCACAACAGCCTTACATCAACACAATATTAACCTTTTCCGTAGTTGGTAAACGGTCCATTTTAAAACGGGTAATTTATCACGAAGCAAATACCGTTCGCACTGGCGGAATGTTAAGTGATACCACGTACTTATACGTTTGCGACTATTACAGCACCATCTATCACAAAGCGAAAAAAGTGGTCCAACTAAAACATTCATATTTCTTTACTTACTACACGAATATGTAATAAAAAATGGGGGTTCCTATTTAAAAAAACGCATTTGATATCCGTTTGACCTATAGCAGCACCACCTAGCGGGCCAACCATAAGCACTATCTGGTTTCCCCCTTCAAGCTAGACGAGTTTTGTTCTTTGTAGTTTTTTCATTTGATGCTTATTTTGTGAGATATTTGGCCCAGTCACTATCAAAGGACCACCCTGTATACATAGTCCTAGTTTGCAGTACCTAGTCTCTCAAACACTCTTATGTACTCTTCCTTTTTTTTTTCCTCTTCTCAGTACCAGTTTAGGTTCTTCAGTTTTAATTGGTTGCCTCTTATAAGGGGTGAGGAGCTTGATCTGCCAGCCCTTCTCCTGCACATCTGACTCTTAAAGTCTTCCCTACAGAAATTCACTATAATAATATCTGCACAGGCATTCTTATACGTAGCACATTTATTAGTACACTATAGGTCCAATCATCTTAGGAAATTCAGAAATGTCCTTGTGACTGGCCCATCTGTGTTTGCCATTTCTATATTAAAATCGCCGCAGTTAGCAATTGACTTATTCTTCAAGATTTTTAAAAATTATTAACTCACATTGTTCAATAAACAAATTTACCTCTCCATCTGGAGACCTATACAGACTAACTACAATTATGTTTCCATTCTCTAATTCTACACAACTTAAGGTCTCATCCAGTTCTGAGCGATATGTAAATAAATCAGTTTTGGAAAATTTTACTCCTTTTTTGATGAAAATTCCAGCCCTTCATCCTTTCTCTGTTTTCTACACATCATGTCTGCAATAGCATACCCTTGAGAAACAAATACATTTAGTTGATCTTGGATTAACCAGTGCTCAGATACACACATAATATAGACATGCTGGATGTTGCACAATTCTAAAAGCTTATTTCTAATGCAACATATGTTAATTTGTAGAGAAGTAAGTAATTTGCATCTATCTGTATTCCTCCGTGAGTTACGAGGTGTGGCTAGAAAAAAACCGGACTAGTACTGGTGAAACAATAAAACGAATGCAATAAGGCTGAAAGTCGCGTGGCCTGTCACGTGACTCTCACTCCGCCTACTGCTCGAGTTTCATCTGCCTCCTGCACTCAGTCTGCCCGTGGCGTCTGTTTTAAGTAGTTGACGTTTTGTCTGTGCGTCGGAAAATGTTGAGTGTACAGAAAGAACAGCGTGTTAACATCAAATTTTGTTTCAAACTAGGAAAATCTGCAAGTGAAACGTTTGTAATGTTACAACAAGTGTACGGCCATGATTGTTTATCGCGAACACAAGTGTTTGAGTGGTTTAAACGATTTAAAGGTGGCCGCGAAGACACCAGTGATGACACTCGCACTGGCAGACCATTGTCAGCAAAAACTGATGCAAACATTGAAAAAATCTGTAAACTTGTTCGACACTTTCCTTGTCAACTCCTGTTAACTCAGACACTGCTCTGATTGTTAAACGGCGATCTTGTCGAACAAGTTTACCGATTTTTTCAATGTTTGCGTCAGAGTTTGCTGACAATGGTCTGCCAGTGCGAGTGTCATCACTGGTGTCTTCGCGGCCATCTTTAAATCGTTTAAACCACTCAAACACTTGTGTTCGCGATAAACAATCATCGCCGTACACTTGTTGTAACATTACAAACGTTTCACTTGCAGATTTTCCAAGTTTGAAACAAAATTTGATGTTAACACGCTGTTCTTGCTGTACACTCAACATTTTCCGACGCACAGACAAAACGTCAACTAGTTAAAACAGACGCCACGGGCAGACTGAGTGCAGGAGGCAGATGAAACTCGAGCAGTAGGCCTGAAATATTACTTTGCAAACTTTCAATCGAATCTGCCATCACAACAAAGTCATCCGCATATGCGAGACTGCTTATTTTGTGTTCACATATCTTAATCTCACCCAGCCAGTCTATAGTTTTCAACATATGATCCATAAATAATATGAACAACAGTGGAGACAGGTTGCAGCCTTGTCTTACCCCTGAAACTACTCTGAACCATGAACTCAATTTACCGTCAACTCTAACTGCTGCCTGACTATCCATGTAAAGACCTTTAATTGCTTGCAAAAGTTTGCCTCCTATTCCATAATCTTGTAGAACAGACAATAACTTCCTCCTAGGAACCCGGTCATATGCCTTTTCTAGATCTATAAAGCATAGATACAATTCCCTGTTCCACTCATAACACTTTTCCATTATTTGCCGTAAGCTAAAGATCTGGTCCTGACAACCTCTAAGAGGCCTAAACCCACACTGATTTTCATCCAATTGGTCCTCAACTAATACTCGCACTTTCCTTTCAACAATACCTGAGAAGATTTTACCCACGACGCTGATTAAAGAGATACCTCTGTAGTTGTTACAATCTTTTCTGTTTCCATGTTTAAAGATTGGTGTGATTACTGCTTTTGTCCAGTCTGATGGAACCTGTCCCGACTCCCAGGCCATTTCAATTATCCTGTGTAGCCATTTAAGACCTGACATTCCACTGTATTTGATGAGTTCCGACTTAATTTCACCCACCCCAGCTGCTTTATTGCACTGCAATCTATTGACCATTTTCTCCACTTCCTCAAATGTGATCCTATTTCCATCATCATTCCTATCCCATTGTACCTCGAAATCTGAAACATTACTGATTGTATTTTCACCTACATTGAGTAACTCTTCAAAATATTCCCTCCATCTGGCCAAGGAATCCACAGGATTCACCAGCAGTTTTCCTGACCTGTCCAAAATACTTGTCATTTCCTTCTTACCTCCCTTTCGAAGACTGCTAATTACACTCCAGAATGGTTTTCCAGCAGCTTGACCCATAGTCTCCAACCCGTTTCCAAAGTCTTCCCACGATTTCTTCTTGGATGCTGCAATTATCTGTTTGGCTTTGTTTCTTTCTTCAACATAACTTTCTCTGTCTACCTGGGTACTGGTATGTAGCCATTTTTGATACGCCTTCTTTTTCCTTTTACCGGCTGCCTTGACTGTATCATTCCACCAAGCTGTTTGCTTCATCCTCCCTTTACACACTACTGTTCCAAGACATTCTTTAACCACTTCTAGTACTGTGTCCCTGTACCTTGTCCATTCCTTTTCCAATGACTGTAATTGACTACATTCAACTAACTGGTACCTTTCTGAGATCGCTGTTATGTACTTGTGCCTGATTTCCTTATCCTGAAGTTTCTCCACTCTTATCCTCCTACATATGGACCTGACCTCCTGCACTTTCGGCCTCACAATCCCAATTTCACTGCAGATTAAATAATGATCAGTGTCATCAAAGAATCCCCTGAATACACGTGTGTCCCTCACAGCCTTCCTGAATTCCTGATCTGTTATTATATAGTCAATGACAGATCTGGTTCCCCTGCCTTCCCAAGTATACCGGTGAATGTTCTTATGTTTAAAAAAGGAGTTTGTGATTACTAAGCCCATACTGGCACAGAAATCTAAGAGTTGTTTCCCGTTCCTGTTAGCCTCCATATCCTCTCCAAATTTACCCATAACCTTTTCATACCCTTCTGTTCGATTTCCAATCCTGGCGTTAAAATCACCCATGAGCAGAACACTGTCCTTGTCCTTTACTCTAACAACTACATCACTGAGTGCCTCATAAAAACTATCCATCTTATGTTGATCTGTCCCTTCACAATGCGAATATACTGACACAATCCTAATTTTCTTGCTAGACACTGTCAAATCTATCCACATCAGTCGTTCGTTTACATACCTTATTGCAACTACGCTAGGTTCCATTTCTTTCCTG
Source organism: Schistocerca nitens (assembly GCF_023898315.1). Classification (NCBI taxonomy): domain Eukaryota; kingdom Metazoa; phylum Arthropoda; class Insecta; order Orthoptera; family Acrididae; genus Schistocerca; species Schistocerca nitens. The sequence goes on along the minus strand of NC_064614.1, from coordinate 371,864,550 downwards.
ATGTAAAGCCCTATGCTCCATTGTGCTATTCCTGCTTTGACTCCTGACAGGTAGACCTTGTATTCTCCCACTTCCTCTTCTTTCTCACCCCTTACCCGAATGTCACTAACAGCTAAAACGTCCAGCCCCATCTTACTTGCAGCCTCTGCCAGCTCTACCTTCTTCCCAGAGTAGCCCCCATTGATATTAATAGCTCCCCATCTCATTACCATTTGTTTGCCAAGTCATATCTTAGGAGTCCCTGGTTTGTCAGTTAGAGGTGGGACTCCGTCACCTCCAAAGGTCCGAGGCATTTTGCTCTGTTGCCAGCATCATATTTAAAGTACCAGGGAAGCAGGTTGCTAGCCTTACTTGCCCTGAGTCCCATTGGGTTTTACCCCTAACGGCTGAGGGGCTAACCGGTGGATTTGGTAGTCTTTGCTGTATGAGCACAAAGGTGACCACGACTCAGAATATTTCCGAGATGCCCAGCCTTATCCCAAAGTAACTGGTATCCCGACTGTCGGGACCACTTACTTGGCCACTCATACGTTGCCCGTGGTTCATGAACTAGGACATGACTACGGGAACCCACACCATGAACCACGAATCTTCAATCATCAAAAAATATTTATAGCTATTTCTTCTTAACCCTTTAATGAAACATGACCAAACATCACTTCTTAGGTCATCTTTTATCTGAAGCTTTTTCTTGTTCACTGCTTGAAGATTTGTAGTGTTGAAATAACCTCATTACTGTCTCAGCAGGTCTATATCTCTTGGTTATCTTTACATACGATGGATTTGCAGACGTTCTTGAAAGACTGTCACTGCTATCAATGAATTGTTGTCACAAGTTCCATGCTCATGTTCCTGAGGTAGAAGTGGCTGATCTGTTGTTCTGCATGGCACATATCAATGCTCTTGGTATCACCTAAAGCACTTTATATGTGAAAAGGCTATAAGCCACCCAAGGCAGTCATGGCAGATTTCACATTATGTGCATTCCGTAATAACAAATTTGATAATGGTATTTATTTATTTATTCATTCGCCACTGGCTCAAAATTATACTTCAGGAAGACAAAAAAAAATTGTGGTGCAGTTGCTAATTACAGGTTTTAGTTAGCAAATGCATAAGAATAAATACTACATTGAACAGTCATGTGGCATGTAACTGAGCAGAGTAAAACAACACAGTTTATGTCATTCTACCTTTTGTAACGCAAATGTAATATTTGGTAATAACCCCACCAACACAACAAGAAGCTAGAGAAAGAAATCTACATTTATAAGAATTTCAACTAACACAAAATCATGCAGGGAAATAATTAACACTACACAGTTTCAAATGTTTCTGAGCAGGAATATTCACTTCATTGTATTCACAGTTCTCACTCCGCCAAAAGCATGCAGACAAAATTAAGCGATTGGTAGGTGAAGTGTAGCTCTCACAAAGCATTCAAATAAACTATAACTTACCACTCAATCAATCCACACATTCAAAAAATGTATCATTAAATTGTTTTGGAATTTTGGGCCACTTTTCCATGTATTACATTGGTGCCAGCTACATGTCTATAGAAACATCTCCAGGTGCCTTCCCTTTCTTCGACCTGAAATGCCTTTACACGGTTTTTCGGTGTTTCTCCACCAAATTAGTTTATCATCTTATTACTCCTATTTTCAGTTTTTCCTCTTATCACATATTCTACTTTACTATAGATGTTTATGGACAGTTTTGTTTAGTTCAGCATATTGTACAATATTCTGCTCCAGCTCTGCTTCATGACAGTCAAGCATGCAGCTAGTTTACCCGGCTGGGATAAGCTGACTGCCAGGTGGCACTATTTCACAGTGCTCGAGCTTCGTTCCGTCTCATGCACAGAGTCATTTGCATTGATGTAATCATACTTAAATTGCTACTTACCGTAAAGAAGATGCCTTAATTTTCAAACAGGCACAAATAAAAGACATATACCCACAGCTTTCAGCCACAGCCTTCAACAGCAAAAGGGAAACAGAGAAACATACATGCAGTTCGAACACACAAACAAGCACACCTCACACATACGACCGCAAACTCCAGCAGCACAGGCTGTTGTTAAATAGAAAATATTGATATACAAAACTGCACTCTGCTTAAGAACAAACTGCTAAAGGGGTCATGATATGTAGAAGTGATTTCTCAACTACACAAATGTGGCTGAAATTTTGTTGTGAATGAATTACCATGAAAAACAAAACTGCATACCAGGCCAAACTTCAAGATCCAACACTGAAGGGCATTTTTCAGCAGCTCCAGGTCTGACATTTCATCACTTGCAATTCATAAAAATAAAATTTTGTTTTTTTAGGACAAATTTCTCCATAACATCCTGTTAATACTGTCTCCTCATTAGCTGGTATTGTGTGCACGAAGTGTTGACTGCCTACTTTTACTCTCAGACAATTAACTGCAAGTTAGCTTTCCACCCCAACAGCAGTAAGTGTTGAACAGTTTGTTCTACACTGTTTCTGTAATTTGAAACTCCTCTAATAGTCATCCTGTTCCATTTGATATATCAATGATACAAATATTTTGATTCATGTCACTGTACCCACACATTTGGCGGCACAGGAATCTACACTCAACATCTGCTGTGCAAAACAGCACATAGGATCAAATCAATGTCTAATCCAGATCATTTCCGTTTTAATTGCCATGCGAGAATGCACTTAGAGGAATCATGTAATAACAATCTGACAACTTCAATTTATACAATTGTTTCAGTCACACAGCTGAAGTAAGTCAAGGGAAATTACCCTAAGGCAAAAACAGCAGTTATTGCAACACGCTTGCTGGGAACCTGCAGCATGGTTTGTAAACTAGTTGCCTCATTTTTGTCCATGTATAAAATACCATTTAAAATAATTTAGATTTCCTGCTTAATTTTTATCTTTTATACTATCCTATACTTAAATACTCAATGTCTCAAAACCTGTGTTTTTTTAAGCTTTGTATCCCTTACTCTGCACCTTCAGAGTATTCAGGGTTGCAACAAGTTTCCCACATGATTCCCTGTTATTTCCCTAATTTCCAGGCAAGTTTTAGCATTTTTCCCTGACAAATTTAAATCTCAAAGGTAAGTTAAGACATAAGTAAAAAAAAAGGACTTTCGTATTTCTCACCCATACGAGTGAAAATCTTAGTACTATCGCCATGTTTTGTAATACCAGTTTCTAGATGGAGGAAACAAGCCAAATGGTATGGCCCACTAAAGCAAAACATTTGGTGACAAAAATCCGCATTTCCTTGGAGTCTCAAGACATTTAAGGAACCTTCACTGATTTCAGAACTAACCTCAGAAAAAAATAGGCCTGAAATGTACGAGGCAGGGAAGAGTTGTGTAAACCAGCACTATAACTGACCACCAGTAAAATGTTGGTTCTACTTGGCTCATTATTACCCACTGTGTTAGGTTTTATTTTACAGATATTGCGCGATTTTCTTTTCAAGAAATATGAGTACATAGCATACAAACCACCAGTGACTGCTACAGCTTTTTTATAATCAATACTGCCTAACATATAAATTACCTTCAAAGTGCCAAAATGTACTAAAGTAAATAGAATGTCTAAAAGTCACACTGTATGGTCTACTTCTGTTGAGACAGTCGCAATTTTTTTTTTCTTTTCAAATTTTGCGGACATTTGATATTCCCTGATTTCCCCGAATTTGTGGCAACCCTGGCATTATTACTTACACTTTAAATTGTTTAGGAGTGACCATTATCATTTGACTAGAGTTTAACACTTTCATTCACTGCCTGGATGAATGCAACTGAAATGTTTTACTCTTCTCAGCAAATCTTAATTTAACCAGCTAAGAACTAGTTTTGGAACATATGAACACTGTTTACAGTTTGTATAACTGAATTCAGTACACCTATGGTTCAATTAAAATTTATTATGTCCATAACTCACTTTACACTTACAATTTGACCAAATGCTAACTATGCTATACAGTACAATAGGAATATACAATTTTATGATAAACTCAAGTCCTGCAGATACTTCAAACCATTCACAGAGCTTTCTGCAAATATTCATCAAAGAGATAAAGGGACAGACTGCGCTCTGGCTGTTTGTCCTCTGCAAGTAATTTTATCAGATCGTTAGCATAGCCTGATAGATCCCTAATGCGCTCTGCAAGTTTATGGACAAATTCATTCTCCAGGTAGGAGCCAACCTGTAACAGGAAGAACATTCTATAAATATTAAGCATGACAATATTCTTGTAGAATGTTTTCTGCACTGGAGACCTGTTAAGTCCTGTCATCTTTTTCTGAGAAAAGATTTGATGAAAATTATAAAGAAACATTAATAAAGCTGCCAAATGAAACTTAGTACCAGCAACTGTATTTGTCACTGAATCACTAAGAAATGAGTAAAGAAAAGGGAGCCACTGCAACCTGTTTCCAACTTTGGAGTTTCACATGAAGCACAGAAGCATAAAGCATAAGATTTTATGCCATACACAAATTCACACTACTCTAAATGTTGCTCTATCAACTGTCTACAGCAGACTCACTGCCACATACAAGTATGGTTTGCACAGTAAGGATATAGTCAACTACAAGCACCCACCATGAAAACTATTTTTAATTTCCAGTTTGCCTACGTAAAGAAAGAGGCACTGTATGACCTTTCAATATAACCATATTGAATTACTAAGTAATAATTAAGATTAAGCAATGCCCTTACAATATTTTTGGCAACAATTTAGCACAACATTTTAGAAGTAAAATGCTGCAATGGAGCTGTACAGGTCAACCAGATGTAGTCCTATTTAATTATTAATTGTATTCTGAATTAAAAATACAGTCAACATATTTTAACCAAACTACTTACCTCAGCATCATGAGCAGCAAGACTAGGTTCACTGTGGTGTACAACATTCTTTGTGACTCTTCGGTGTATTTCATTTGCTTCATTTGCAAGTAGTTTCTGGCCATCCAAGGCAACTGCAAGGCTCTCCATTTCATTCAGATTCAGGTTGTCACTTGGGAACTAGAAATAATTCCAATTAATAGAAAACTGAGATTACGAGGGTGAGTCAAATGAAAACCTTAAATATTTTTTAAAATATTTATTGTGCAGAAATGGTAAAAAAGCTGTATCACTTTTCAACATAATCTCCCCACGCTCAATGCAAGTCCTCCCGTGCTTCCGAAGTTCATAAATTACTCTACAAACATTCTTTTTGTAGTCTGCACAACCACTCATGCAACGCGTGGCATACCTCTTCATCAGAACGGAACTTCTTTTCTCCCATTGTGTCTTTGCATGGTCCAAACATACGGAAATCACTTGGGGCAAGGTTTGGTGAGTATGGTGGATGAGGAAGACATTCAAAATGCAGGTCTGTGATTGGTGTAACTGTTGTACGGGCAGTGTGGGGCCTTGCATTGTCATGTTGCGTAATGACACCTGCTGACAGCAATCTACGTCGCTTTGATTTTATTGCAGGCTTCAGATTTTTTTAGATCTGTGTATGATGCACTGGTGACAGTGGTCCCGCTAGGCATGTAATGCTCCAAAATGACACCTTTTTCGTCCCAAAAGAGAGTCAGCACAACCTTCCCCACTGATGGTTCTGTTTGAAAATTCTTTGGTTTGGTGATGAAGAATGGCACCATTCCTTGCTCGTTATCTTCATTTCCTGTTGGTGGAAGTGAACCCAGGTTTCGTCCCCAGTAACGATTCTTGCAAGGAAGCCATCACCTTCTCATTCAAAGTGCCAAAGAAGTTCTTCACAAGCATCAACACGTCGTTCTCTCATTTCAGAGTCAGCTGCCGTGGCACCCATCTTTTAGACACATTCTGAAACTGGAGCACATAATGCACAATGTGGAGTTTTTTTTGGATTGGGTTTAAGGGCGCTCAACTACTGAGGTCATTAGCGCCCAGTCACTGTTGGTACAGCACAAGGGATCTAGTAAAACTCAAGGGGGACACCAGAAAGACCTGACAAAGATGCAGGTAAAATAAGTAAAAAGGTTAGATGTCTTTGGACAAGCCAGTCAAAGTTATAAAACACAGAACACGAGCAGCTGCTCGAGCGTCATCAGCTAAAATATCCGGTAAGGTAGACGGCAGGGACAGGACAACACGAAATTGACTAAAACGGGGACACGACAATAAAACATGGCGCACTGTTAAGGCCTGTCCACAAGGGCACTGCGGGGCTGGGTCACCGGAGAGCAGGTAGCGATGGCTAAACCGGCAATGCCCAATTCTCAACCTGGTCAGAAGGACCTCCTCGCGCCGAGATGGTCGGGAGGATGTTGTCCAAGGAGTCGGGAGCGGTTTTAGTGCCCGGAGCTTGTTTCCTTGGAGGGATGACCAAGCATCCCACCACAACGACACAAGCCTCTGACATACATCCCCCCGAACGTCCGATGACGGGACACAATGGGAGGCTGGCCGAGGCAGGAGGACTGCAGCCTTGGCTGCAGCATCCGCAGCCTCATTCCCAGGCACCCCTACATGTCCGGGAACCCACAGAAAGCTGACAGAACCACCATTATCAGCGAAAGAATGGAGGGACTGCTGTATCCGTTGAATCAAGGGATGGACCGGATAGGGAGCTCCAAGGCTCTGAAGAGCACTGAGTGAGTCAGAGCAGAGTACATACGATGAATGGTGGTGGCGGCGGGCATACTGAACGGCCTGATGGAGAGCAAAAAGCTCGGCCGTAAAACTGGAACATTGGTCGAGGAGCCGGTATTTGAAGGTGGCGGCCCCGACGACAAAGGCACAGCCGACACCATCGTCAGTTTTGGAGCCATCGGTGTAAATAAAGGTGTGTCCGGCAAGTCGAGCACGAAGTTCGACAAACCGTGAGCAATACACTGCAGCCGGAGTACCCTCCTTCGGGAGTGAGCTGAGGTCGAGATAAATATGAACCGGAGCCTGGAGCCAAGGTGGTGTCGGGCTCTCACCCTCTCTGAAGGTGGTAGGGAGGGCAAAATCCAATTGTCGAAGCAAGCGACGGAAGCGGACTCCGGGGGGCAGCAGGGCAGACACATACAACCCGTACTGACGATCGAGAGAATCGGCGAAGAAGGACTGGTAAGAGGGGTGGTCAGGCATAGACAACAGCCGGCAGGCATACCGACACAGCAGTACGTCGCGCCGGTAGGTCAATGGTAACTCTGCAGCTTCAGCATAAAGACTCTCGACAGGACTAGTGTAGAAGGCTCCGGTCGCAAGACGTAACCCCCGATGGTGGATGGAGTTGAGCCGGCGTAGGAGGGATGGCCGAGCGGACGAGTAGACGAAGCTCCCATAATCCAGCTTCGATCGGACTATGGACCGATACAAGCGAAGCAGGACAGTGCGATCCGCTCCCCAAGATGAACCACTAAGAACGCTGAGGACATTAAGGGAACGTGTACAACGGGCCGCCAAATAAGTGACATGTGGAGACCAACACAGTTTCCTGTCCAACGTGAGCCCTAGAAACTTAGTTGTGTCCACGAATGGGAGAACTACGGGACCGAGATGTAAGGATGGCGGAAGGAACGCTTTATATCGCCAAAAGTTAATACAAACCGTCTTCTCTTCAGAGAACCGGAAGCCATTTGCCACGCTCCATGAGTATAGGCTGTCTAGACAGTCTGTCTGAAGGCAGCGCTCCAGGAGGCATGTTCTCTGGGCACTGCAGTAGATCGCGAAGTCATCGACAAAGAGAGAGCCTGAGACATTAGGTGGAATGCAATCCATAATTGGATTGATCGCGATGGCAAAAAGGGCTACGCTCAAGACGGAGCCCTGAGGCACTCCGTTCTCCTGGAGGAAGACGTCGGACAATACGGAACCCACACGTACCCTAAACGTGCGATCCGTTAAAAAGGAATCAATAAAAAGGGGCAGGCGACCGCGTAGGCCCCACCTGTGCATAGTGCGGAGGATACCTCCCCTCCAACAGGTATCATAAGCCTTTTCCAAGTCGAAGAACACGGCTACCGTTTGGCGCCTTCGCAAAAAGTTGTTCATGATGAATGTCGACAAGGTCACAAGGTGGTCAACAGCGGAGCGGCGGCGACGAAAGCCGCATTGGACATTAGTAAGTAGTCGTCGAGATTCAAGAATCCAGACTAACCGAGCATTAACCATGCGCTCCATCACCTTACAGACACTGCTTGTAAGAGAAATGGGGCAGTAACTAGAAGGAAGGTGTCTATCCTTCCTGGGTTTGGGTATAGGAACAACAACGGCGTCACGCCAACGCATGGGGACTTTACCTTCGGTCCAGACGCGATTGTAGGTACGAAGAAGGAAGCTTTTGCCCGCCGGAGAAAGGTGTGCCAGCATCTGAACGTGAATGGCATCTGGCCCCGGAGCAGAGGACCGGGACAGTGCAAGCGCACGTTCGAGTTCCCGCATAGTAAAGGGGGCATTATAAGTTTCCAGATTCAGCGAGTGGAAGGAAGGTCGCCGAGCCTCTTCTGCCTCTTTCCTGGGAAGGAAGGCAGGATGGTAATGGGCGGAGCTTGAAACCTCCGCGAAAAAGCGGCCAAAGGCGTTGGAGACAGCCACAGGATCAACAAGGACCTCATTACCTAAGGTCAGGCCAGGTACCGAGGAGTGGGCCTTAATGCCCGACAGCCGGCGCAGGCTACCCCAAACGACGGAAGAGGGAGTAAAACTGTTAAAGGAGCTGGTGAAAGAGGCCCAACAAGCTTTTTTGCTGTCTTTAATGACCCGACGGCATTGCGCTCGGAGTCGTTTGTATTCAATACAATTCGCCAACGTAGGATGGCGGCGAAAGATGCGTAAAGCACGTCGTCGAGCGCGGACAGCGTCCCTACAAGCCTCGTTCCACCAGGGGACGGAAACGCGACGTGAAGAAGAAGTTGTACGAGGAATGGAACGTTCGGCAGCATTGATGATAACGGCCGTGAGGTATTCGACCCGACTGTCACAACTAGGAAAATCGTGGTCCGGAAAGGTCGCCAGGGAGGAGTAAGGTCCCCAGTCAGCTTTCAGTATGTTCCAGCTCGAAGGATGTGGGGATGGGGTGTGGTGCAGGAGACGAACGACACAGGGGAAGTGGTCGCTCGAATAGGTGTCAGAAAGGACATACCACTCGAACCGACGGGCAAGAGTGGTAGAACAGATCGAGAGGTCCAAGTGGGAGTAGGTACGAGTAGAGTCCGAGAGGAAAGTCGGGGCGCCGGTATTGAGGCAGACAAGATTGAGATGGTTGAAGACATCCGCCAAGAGTGAGCCTCTTTGACAGGATGCAGGAGAGCCCCAAAGGGGATGATGGGCATTGAAGTCGCCAAACAATAAGAACGGCGGGGGGAGCTGAACGATCAGGTGCATCATGTCAGCCCGACTAACGACAGATGACGGTGGAGTGTAGATGGTACAAACTGAGAAAGTAAAAGCAGAAAGAGTAATGCGGACAGCTATTGCTTGGAGTGGGGTGGTCAATGGGATAGGATGGTAATAGACATCGTCCCGAACGAGCAACATGACCCCACCATGAGCTGGGATACCGTCCACAGGGGTGAGGTCATACCGCTCCGAGGTATAGTGGGTAAAGGCAATACGGTCAGTCGGACGCAACTTGGTTTCCTGGAGACCAAGGACGAGCGGACAGTGCAGGCGGAGGAGCAGTTGTAATTCCTCCCGATTAGATCGAATACCTCTTATGTTCCAGTGTAACAAGGCCATCGCTAGTCAAAAAAGAGGGGGAACGAGACGGGGGAAGAGCTGGTCACCTCGACGGCCGCGGAGGGCCAGGTTTCGAGGGAACAACGCTACAACCGGCGGGAGGCGGATCCTGTTCCATCGAGTCGTCGCCAGCTGCGGCCGCTGTCCCTGCTTGTGTAGTTTGGGCAGCATCATTTGCCGGCGAGGGGCCAGCGGAGTGCCTGGCAGCAGAGCGTCCCGGCGAAACTGAGGACGGCCGGGAGCGGCGACTTACGGATGGAGCGTCAGACGAAACGCGCCGGGGTGGAGAGGGGGATAGAGATTTCTTCTTGGAGGCCTTCTTGGAAGGCCGAGGAGGCACAGGGATGGTGGGCTGGACCCGAAGAAGGTCCTCACGCGCGGGGTCCGTTTTGGAACGCCGGACCTCAGAAGCTGGGGTCCGGGACGTTTCCCCGATGGACGCCTGAGAAGAGGAACGCTTCTCAGGTGGCGTGGGGGGAGGGGGAGGGGGAGGGGGAGGGGGAGGAGGAGGAGGAGGAGGAGGAGGAGGAAGGGTGGCCCCTGGGGCAGAGGGGGTGGGGGCCACGGGGGAGGAGGATTTGGAAGGGAGGGATTTGGGAGGCGGAGGCGGAGCCCCCTGATGGGCGGAGGAGGCATAGGGGGGACAGGATAGGGGTGAGGATACCGCGGAAGGAGTGGACACAACTGAGGCAAAAGAAGTAGTCAATGGCACGGGATGGAGACGGTCATACTTCTTCTTGGCCTCAGTATAGGAGAGCCGATCCAAAGTTTTGATTTCTTGTATCTTCTTCTCCTTCTGATAGGCAGGGCAGTCTGAGGATCTAGGCGAGTGGACGCCAGGACAATTAATGCACCGAGGTGGTGGGGTGCATGTATGTTCCTCACGAAGAGGGCGGCCACAATCGCCACAAAGGGGCTCAGCCTCACACCGTGACGACATGTGCCCAAAACGCAAACACCTAAAACATCGCATAGGAGGCGGGACGTAGGGTCGCACGTCACACCGGTAGCACATCACCTTTACCTTCTCCGGGAGAACGTCCCCCTCGAAGGCGAGGATAAAGGCCCCAGTGTCAATGCGACGGTCTTTGGGGCCGCGCTGGACTCGCCGGACGAAATGCACGCCTCGGCGCTCCAGGTTGGCCCTGAGCTCCTCATCAGATTGTAGCAGGAGGTCACGATGAAAAATCACCCCCTGCGTCCTATTTAGTGCCAGATGTGGGACGATGGATACTGGGATGTCCCCTAGGCGGTCGCACGCCTGGAGCGCCGCCGACTGTGTGGCGGAGGTGGTCTTGATAAGAACGGACCCTGAACGCATCTTGCTGAGAGCCTCGATTTCCCCAAAGACGTCCTCAATGTGCTGAACAAAGAACATCGGCTTGGAGGTGGCGAATGTCCCCCCATCGGCTCGAGAACAGACCAAATAGCGGGGGGAAGTACTTCGCCCCAAGCCGGCGGGCCTGTCCCTCCTCCCATGGAGTGGCCAAGGGGGAAAGGGCAGGAGAACCAGGACTTGAAACGGTACCTTTTCTTTTGAAAGACTTGGCCGCAGAGCGACCGGATACATGTTGACGTTTCATCTGCGAAACGTCCGCCCCGATACCACCCACTCCGACCAGGGGCTCTCCCCACGGGCGCCACCCAGCCGCAGCAAGGGCCACCTGGCAGGATGACCATTGCCGGGAGTCCTGATGCCCCAAGGAGACGGGCATCTACTCCTTGGCCGACGTGGGGAGGGTGCAGCTCAGGTATCGGCAGTACGATCCCTGTGTTGTCAGGGGGCTACAACCTAGAGGGTACATGACGACCCCACCACAACGGGCTGGCTACCGTGCTGGATTTCTGGTGCCATAGAAAGTCCATCATGATCACTGGTGCAGATGAAGATGCACTATGGGCGTAACTTGGACAACCCATCAGGCGTTTAGGCCCAATTGGAGGAATAGTGGGTATGGTTACAACGCCGGTGCAATACTGAGTGCCAAGGTCTTAGAGCACTTAGGAACAATGGTACACCACGTAAGGTGTCCTTCCCCAAAAGGCTCGTACTTCAGAAGAATTTTGAAAAATGTAGGTCAAACCCCAAGGGGGACCATCACATGAAAGGCCGAAACGGTTGAAACTCCTTTTAGTCGCCTCTTACGACAGGCAGGAATACCTCGGGCCTATTCTTACCCCGGACCCGCAGGGGGGACAATGTGGAGTGCTGACCCACGATTAGTGTAAACATGGATCACTGTAATGAACCTTCATTTGTCGATGAGTTTCAATAGGTTTGACACTTTCTCTACGCAAAAACCGAATAACAGAATGTTGTTCTTCCCTGGTGCAAGTTGAAAGTGGGGTGGCCATCTTTACACTGATACTGCAACAGTATGTGTGTGCATCTGCGCTATGCTGTTACCTACAGGCCATTCTGCACAATTTGTAGCACACTTACCAACTTACGGGATAACAGTGTGAAATTTTGATTTATCACAAATTGAAGGTTTTCATGTGACTCACCCTTATACTAATTGGCAAATAAATTAAGAAAAAATGTGTGTGTTTTAATCATGCAACAAGTTTCGAAACTAATACCCACTAGAGGACTGGCTGTCTAGTTTCTTGAGTGGGTACGGAGGTAATGGCAAGTTGAAAGCACTATTAAGAACTTCTGAATAACATGACTGCCACTGTCAAGTGCAGAAACTCTTTACATTAAGTTTCTTGCAGTTTTTATCACCATTTATGGTGAGAATCTACCACCAATTATGCATCTGTATCATTGAACCGAGTCCTTTCAATTCAAATTTATTAATGAACTGAAGCACCCTTCTACAGTTTATCCTAATTTTTATGAAGTTTAGCAGTGGATCATTTAGAGAGTTTTAGGAATGTTTTTCAATTTTCCACAAATCCTGAAACATGTACCTACACAAGATCCATTTCTATATGGATAGAAACATTTACTTAAATTTGTGTAACTGAAAAATATTTGCTAAATACCTTTGTAAAGAGTTTATACAAACAGGCAGTAAAATTTTACTTTTATCAGTGGTAGTGTAGTGCACTGATGTTGGCGATAACCAGCCATGAAGTAAATAATTAGTGCTGTTCCTACTCTAGGATTGACGGGTTCTTGTATATACACCTTTGTCCACTCAGTACATTTAATTACCCTTGTAAAAACTGAGTTAATAAGAACATTGCAGATGCCAGCATCAATGGTTGTTGCCACCATCAGCACACTATGCCCCTACTGCAAAATTTAACCGAACATGTAACAGTAAAGCCAGCTTTTGTAATGTCAGTCAAGAATTAGAGCTGACATCACATGCACTGTAGGGGCCAGTCAGTAACTAAATTCATAACCACCAGAGCAATTTGTTTTCCATGGTATCCCGGACATTAATTCAGTAGGAAGTACGAGCCTTTAATTTCTGACTTATACAATAAATGCCACTGACATTACACATTTAACAGCTCCATGGGCACATTTGTGTTACTTAACTACCAGCTGTTTACTTTCATTTTGTTATTGGCATGTCCATGTTAAGTGATGTCGATTGTGTAGTCAATGCTAATTTGTGAGGGTTCATTTGCTTATCCAAGTATTTTCCTTTACTCATTTCACACAATAGCCTTTGCTAAATGGAAAATGGTAAGCGGAACACATACAGCATTTAGGCATTATTTGAAATGCTAAGTTAATGTATTTAAACTTAAGCTTAAGTATATGGATACTTTTTGAAGTAGTTGGAACACAGAATGGATTGTCAAATTCCATCTTTTAAAAACATTAAAGCTACCTGAAATTGCTGTTGCTATAACCGAGTTTGAACCAAGTCAATTATGTAGACAATTTGTCATCTACTAATAGCTAGTAGATTGTCCTTGCTGGTTCTGCTCTATGTTAGCTAGCTAATAGTTTTTAACTTTTAATCCTCAAGATACTCTTGGATATGCCATTTATGGTAACTCAAGGTAATGCTTCTACTCGTGCAGACATGCCTAGTGGTTTTTTTTATGTAAACCTTTGTGTCCAGAGAATCCTGTAAAAAAGACTTAAGGAACATAAGTTTTGTGAGCATTTCAATGAAGTTCCAATTGGTTGGAGATATGACTATTATAGTATTTAATGTTTACATGGCCATAACTACATTAAAACTACACACCTATCTCGCAAAAGGCCGAAATGTGACATAGCTTTGCCGCATCCTCAGCCTTCACCTTTGAACACTGAAGAGAAGATACATTGTTTAGTTCCCATACTTGATTTTAGTCCCCTTCACCGGAGTAGTGTCCAACTGAAAGATTTACACCAGACCCCTACGTGACATGTAACAAAATTTACTCCTAGAGACAACAAATTTGCTTCCACTTTTAAGGATCCTAGGAAACTTATGCATCCAAAATATTCCCTCACTATGGAGCAGTAATCATTATGAACCATGTTAACATGTAGCCAATACAAGCATGTACACAGTATTTTCAACTTTCACTGTGTTACAAATTCGAATTCATATAACTACAGTACAGCGTAGTATGTTAAGTATAGTTATTGAACATTTTGTAACGCTTATGTGACAGTCGGGATGAAAGGAAACTGACTAGTTTCCTAAATATTACAAAACATGCATATGGGTCAAATTATGACTGGTGGCGAAGAAGGATCACCATTTAAATAAAGATTCCCCTATGTAAACAAAGAGATATTACATTTAACTTACATCAAGTTTCCGTGGTATCGGGTCGAATTTCACTGCGCCACCTCTCTTGGTAATATATTTTATCAAATCAATAGATTGTTCCCACATTTCATCAGACAACTTGCGGTACAAGTTTTCAAAACCATGTCTGTTTTTCTCGAAATTCTTGAAGTACGAAGACTGCAAAAAATAATTTGTTAGACGAAGAATTTGTTAGACGCATTGCCTTATTTTTAAAGACAGATTATACACAAAAACACTCACCAGCAAAAGATATTGGTAACTGTGATTGAAATGTATGTTCATGTAGCGTGAAAGTTCTGACTCAATTGCAGGAAACTCTCCATATTTTGCTGTGCAGGTGGTGAAGTCGTCTTGGAAATGAAAGAAACAGTGTTAAATTACGAATAAGTAATGTAGACTTATAGAAATGGAAACTACCATCTGTAATTGATGTTTATAATTCATAGTACACTATCACAGTACAAAATATTAACAATTCAATGTTTACCGTCGCGTGTCACTACTATAAACACCCAAACAATTCGTTAAAATTCTCTAAACCACAAATGATTCACTGAATAAAGTGCATACCAATGCGTTTGGTAAGAACGATACACAAGTGCAGAGTGAGAATTATTCATTTGTAATAAATATCCTCTTACCTCTTCCGCTACAGATCTTACTATCATAACAGAACTGCGAAGCAAATGCAGCTGAAAGAAGGCAGATGAACACGCCAAATACCTTCATGATGAACCTAAAATATGAATATTACCAAAATCACAGACAACGTGTTAGCTTTAAATAATACTGCAAGTATCATATAACTGAACAACACTTTACCAACAATAAGTAGGCCTTCAACCTGATTTATTGTCCCGTTCACCACGAAATTACACTTTACTTGGTTACAACTTGCGTTCTTTCCACTAACTACAGATCTCCCAACTCGCTCGTCTTCATTTAACCAATGCTGGCGTAGCAACACTTGATATTCAACCAATGCGCAGTAGACACTCTGCGCATTGCGCAGTACAGCAGATAACGACTGCCCTCTGTTTTCCCCCACCACAGTTATTATCGTGCAATGGAGCTTGTGCGCTGTGGTCGAATGTGACTATAACTAAAGAACATTTTAGGTAGTGTGCGTAGTCGCCTTCTATGCCAGTGTGTGTAAAGGTAGACTAGCGAGCTCAACGAAAAATCCAGCGTGTGAATTAGCTTGGAGTTCATTTCGTCTTATAATTGTGAAACTATCAAATATTTTGGCAATGGCGAGTGGTATGAAAGTGGTCAGTGTTGGTGTGGCACTGCTCTGTTTTTTCGGTTTCGTCACTTCGCAATCCCCGTTGTCATGTGAGTATAACATACAAGAACGTGACTCGAAGTGCTCTTTAACAAGTGTATTTCGTGTTTTGCGACTGTGTCTTTTTGTTGAATTTATATAGTTACACAATATTAATCATTACTGAGAAATTTTGTCAGTGTTGTCGAATGTAAAGCCCGTGAAATGCCCTTACTCCTGTGTTAGTCCATAATTTTCTTGTAGGTCTAGTTAATGTTAGGTATGGGTTTACGAAAAAGTTCGGTTTGCAGGCTCTGCTGTATTCAGTGATGGGTCAACGCAGTGGGTTGACATGGTTGAACCCTGTGTGTTCATGGTGAAAGAACAAATACAAAGGGAAGTCAATGCGTCCATGGCGTACGTAGCAATGGTGAGTTGAAGTATCATGAATGGATATATAAAACATTATGGGATGCACTGCTCGTATCGGACTGTTGTTTCATATTCAGCAGCCATGTAATAAATGTCCATGTTTATAAGATATCTCTTCTGTAACCGAAAAGAGTAATGGTTTTTCATTTTATTTTCAGGGTGCATATTTTTCAAGAGATACCGTCAACAGGCCAGGATTTGCCAAGATGTTTTTCGATAGCGCAAAAGAGGAACGTGATCATGCCATCAAGCTGATAGATTATTTGTTAATGCGTGGTGAAACGCTGGAGGACATAAAGAGTCTTATAGTAGTATCTGTAAGTACATAAACTATTTTGTGCTATATCTCAAGTTTTTGAGAGATTTTGTACGGAATTTTTTTTGTAAGTTTACTATACAAGAAAAAATTTACAGCCACCAAAAAAGCTGGAGTGGAGGGATGGTGTTAAAGCCTTGAAGGACGCACTTGAACTTGAGGGAAATGTAACTGTTGCCATAACATCAGTGATTAAGGAATGCGAGTCCCCCAAGACCAAGGGTCAGAAACCTGGTATTGGCAATAAGCCAGGTCGAAAAGCAAAAGAGTCATTCAACGATTATCATGTATGTATTGTTTACTTAAACTACCTACTTCATGAACAGAAATTGTGGGTTAAGAGCTATTGTAGAATATTTTGGCAGTCACATATTGTGTAAGCAAATAATTAACAAAAGTGTGCATAGTACATTTATTTTCAAATTCATGAACGTTTGGAATTGCCAGTCTTGACTTAATTCTTTCGGAAATATTAAGCAGTGTACATGAAATATTTCTTTAATTTATGTGGAAGATAAAAACCATTATGTTCTCCATGTATTCTGAACATACCTCCAGCATTTTTTAAGTTGATTTATGCATTTAACAATTTATTCTGATTCCTAGAGCTGTAAATGTACATATTTACAATGTTTCCTACCATGTGATTGTTCATTCCCAAGTTACACACAAATCGTAAGACATTGCATATTATAGCATGCTCTTTGGTTCTTTTCCAGCTGGTGGATTACCTCACTGGGGTTTATCTTGAAGAGCAGTATCACAGTCAGCGTGACCTTGCTGGAAAATTGTACACACTTGGAAAAATGATAGAAAATCATGGCCCTCTTGGAGAATTCTTGTTTGATAAGAAATTATTGAGTGGGGAGGTGCCTGCTTTTGGTTAAGTTGCTGCAATTAAGAACAAATTTTTATACCTGCAGATGTGAACAGTTTTGTTGTCACCTTATTGTAAAGTTACTGATAATGTTTTAGCCACATCTGAGTCATAGTAGTAATGTAAATAACATTAAATACAATAAAGTTTTCTTAAAATTGCGCTGTGTGTGTATATATAATCACACCTATAATGCAGATCTATTTTCAAAGCTGTATTATTTGTCTTTTGGGTAAAATTACATTTTGGAACACCCCCCCCCCCCCCCCATGAATTTTCAGTAAGATGCAGGTGTGAAATAGCGAAGTGCCATTACTTGTTACTCAGTTGAGGTAATTTCAAATTTCATTGTTTTATCTGTAACAAAAAAAATGCAACTCAATGACCTGTTATAGTGGTATTAGAACTGAATTTAATCGGTGCCAACACCATTGTGCAAAATAATACAAGAGCTCTAATATGTTAATTTTCAACAATCCAAAAAATGTGTGAAATACAATGAATCCACTCCAGCAGCAAAAACTATAAAATTGTGTTGTCAATTACAAAGTTGAATTCTTAATGTTGTCTAGACCCTATCACATGATTGTACTAACAAAGGAACTGCACCCACTTCTCATAGGTTTCATCATAATTTTTGGTATACATAGGGTTTGGTCAGAAATGAAACTGAAAGCAGATGCTCAGGTGTCCAGGCATTTAGGAACAGAGCAATTTTTACACAGGTTGAGTGATAAATTGGCCATTTATGTTAGTATGGTTTCCAGGAAGTGGTTGGTGCAGTGGAGTGGGCACAGAGTGGTAATGCGAAGGTTGAGTGATTGAATTTCTATGTTGAAACTTAATTTTCAATTTCTTACTTCAACCAGGCCTACAAATAAGCTGAAATAAAGCTCCGTGTACGGTATTTACACTTCTGTAGGAGACTAGTAGGAAAGGCATAGGAAAATTTGGGTTTGCAAATTTCGAGGATGGGAATGTAGAGGGCACGTAAGAATTTCATACATAAAATTACTTTCATTATTTTACAGATGTTTTACATGTGTTAGGGTGGTATTCATCATAAAAACAGCAGAAGCAGTTGTTTTCTTGCCATCTTGCACATGTTATAAACTCGTGTGTTTTTACAGTTATTATTTTTATCTTCTGGTAAGGTTCATATAGAAACACATGGTTTGTATTTATAAAACATACTCTCTCGATGGACAGGTTGGTAGCAAACCATGCATAATAAAGTCCTTAACACTTAAATTACAATTCTGCTCTGAAAAGTTACTTGTGATTTGAAATTTCTTTGTGCCTTTTTCACATGGTTTATGATATACTGAGCATTATTCTGATTTGTATGAATTGTAGGTAACATAAAAACTGAAAATTAAAAGAAGGTTGCTACATAGGGACACAACCTGTTGTCTGATTTCCACTCTGTATTCTTTTTGTGGCTCCAGCCCCTGTCTGGAAACTCTGATAACGTAAATGACTCGTGTCTCACCAGATCAGCACCAAAAATGCCTCTTCCCCCCTCCCCTTAATGGATGGCCACCTCATGCTTCCGTTCCTGTAACTTATATCTCCAGTCAAGCTCTGCATATAACATAAATCAGTAATGTCGAGGAGGTGCAGATCAATTGTAAATGGCAGCCTGTGGCAAGAGTAGTGGCTCATTGCTGCTTGTAAACTATATACACACTTAATGCTTGAGATATTATCAATGTGCTAGATACCTCATATCCATTTTCCATTGTTAGATGATTTTTGAGTATATCAAATTGAAATTGTGCCCTTATTAGACACAAAATTCATAATGACCTGTGCCTGTGTTGTCTGAATGTATGGCTAAGCAAACATCTTACCTTATTTTTAATACTGTACCTTGTACATATCTCCTCCGGATACTAATAACTACTTTGCTAGGAGACTGTACTTTGTATTAAGCACTGGTGAATACAAACGTGGTACATGGGCAGTTAAACTGTAGAAAACAGCAGATTTTAAATTTTGGTGGACTACTACTCGAAACAACTTGGCTTCAAACCAGGTGTGTTTTTGTTGACTGACATGAGACCACAGCAGAGCCCGACACCATGTGTGCACCAGCATCTGCAGTAAAGCCTCATGGCAAAGGAAATGAAATATCCATCAATATGTGCACAGCAATCAGTGTGTTAAAGATAAGACAATTGCAGATGCACTAGGCAATTTTTGCTTTAGAGAGATTAAATGATTAATTTCATGAAAATTTACTTAACAGAATATTGAGAAACAGTATTTTATTATGTGCTTCATATGTGTTGTGAAATGTCTGGGAACATATATACGACCTACCCCAGTTAAAATGTATTAGACTAATACCCTTACTATCACTCTTTAAGTCATCATCCCAAACTTGTGCCACTGGATCATGTCTCTCTGCTCCAAGTTGGTCTGTCAAAACCAGTTGTTACATGGCATATTGGGAAGACTTTAAATAACCTAGAAACTAGGGTAGATGATACCAGAATTGCTGTAAGTGTTCAGCCATTGGCATACAGTTTCTTAATAAAGTATTTTTACTTTAATATTTAACAACAGTATGGATAGGATGGATTACCGCTCACTTCATAGAGATGCTGTTGAGCCACAGCTTTCACCTTTAGTGCATGAATACAGCAGCTCTGCACATGTGCCTGTTAATCTGAGACCATGAGAATTGAAGTACATTAAAAAAAAAAGTTCTGTTTAGGTGGAAAACTTTTCTCACAATTACTTGACACTTTGAAGCCTCTTCATTGTTATTTCTTCATAGCCTCCATTTTTTTTCCTCCTTCAGTATAACACAGTTCACCAGTCACCATATTGTAGTATGCCATTCTAGTGAGTCTATAAACTTACTCAAAAACTTTTCACAAGCATTCAGAAATTTCCTAATTGTGTGTGAAATGCTTAAATATCGGCTGGCTATAATGTGAATTCCTAGTAATTCTCAATGCACATGAATCTGATGAGAACCCTTAAACATTCAACCATTACCCAAGAATTTATTTAAAGAGCTAGAAATGTTTGGGCTATACCTGAGGTCTACTGCTGAAGATGACAGCTTGCTACTATGAACTGGCCTATCCCTAATTTGTTGTAGCACTGTCATTCCTGTTCACATAGCCTCACATTGTCTATTGGAAATTAAACCACCCTTCACAAAATTATAGTTGAAATTTGCAGGCTTTCAGAAAAGATAATTGTGTCACTGGTTTATGCACTGACGTAACACAATATTGTGGTACCCACACCTAATCAGTCGAGCAGCTCCTCAGTTGACATCATGAGGCTGAGTGCAAGAATACAGTGCACCTAAGATGTCATCTAGAAAGGTATGCAGATGGTGAATTGGGTTCAGTACGATATCATGGAAGAACAAAAATACTTTGCAATTATAACTACTCTTCCCGGTACATACTGTAAGACAATATGGTGGTGCTGATGATGGAGGAACAGTAGAGGGTTGGTGAGTTACTGAACTCTGCTTTCAAACAAAACTGGGCCTGCAGTTAATTGCATATGTCCTAATAGCAATGTTAAATGCCAGTGCGATAAGTATATTTCAGTGCCATGTAGTGTTTGTATTGTTCATGATGGTACTGGATGACAGCTGAACACAAAACCCAATGCCCAATGCTTGTGCAGCACTGGCAACCTTCCTTGGCCCCTCCAAAGGAAATAAAAGGTTGTATTAGAGTTAGATGACCATGTAGGGTTTAAGCTTTACCGTTTTCCTAACAGCAAATGAGAAATGATGTATGGTAAAATATGATAATGATATACTGAAGATTTATACACTTTAGATAGATTGCTAGTAACATATGACTTTACAAGACAACAAGAATAAGCACTCCCTTGAAAAGCTTGGATCAACAGTGCATTGTGCTTCATCTTTCTTCTGACTTCCCTGACGACTCTGGGGGTGACGACCAATTCATGCCACCAGCTCCTGCCCTTGGCAGGCTGCTGGAGCAGGGACTTAACTCGGTGCCTTTCTCGAAGAAATCTTGCGTGGAAGAAGCAAGCGACTGATAGCAAGCACATGCCTGTAAGTAGGTATGTGGGCAGTGTTTTGATTATCAGCCACTCGGTCAACCCTATCCTCCTGCTTTCCATCTATGCGATAACCTGGTGCATTGGGGTCATCTGAGGACTTGTATTTGATGTGTCTGCTCATGTGTGTCGCCAAAGGCATAGCAGGATGCAGGTAGGAAGTAGCTGTGTCTCCAACTCAGGTGTTACAAGCTGCAGCAGAAGTGGTTGCTGTGCATAACCGTTCATTTGTTGAATTGTCAATGAAAGAGGATTAAGTTACTCAGCTGAAACAGTCTTATTCATGCCACCCTTTTGGGTGATGCAAGTGTTTGTTCGTCTTGATATAACTTTGTATGGGCCAGAATACAGAGAAGTGAAAGGTGGATGTACAGCATCACCATGCAGCCAGGCAGGTGCTGATGTGGTCAACTCTTTGAAATTGAACTCAGGGCAGTGTTCTCGGATATGTAACTCTGGCTTTGGAGAAAAGCAGTTTGGCCACTGCACAGGTATGCTGCTGGTAGAAATGGTGCAATAAAATGGTCAGGTACTCACAGCTGTTTGCCGAATACTAGGTGTACTGGAGAACAGGACAACTCTTATTTCACAATCATCTGAAGAACGAGCATAGCCCACAGCAATGTATCAATCCTAGATTCTTTGTGGCACATGTGAATAATTTTCAGTGAGCGATGCATGTGCTCATCCATACTTTTATTAACTGGGTTGAAGATCTTAGTGCGAATATGGTGGCTGCCATAAAGGTTAAGTAACTCATTAAATACGCTTTGCAACAATATTAAAGGATAACTTTTTCGAAACCCCGTAATTGTATCTTATTGTGACGCATAAGTTTGTAATTTTGCCCACAAGTGCCTACAATCTTGTTCTGTAATGGTGCAAATACGTGGCGGCTTGTGACGTCCCCTGAGGACTCGGCAACACTTCAAACAGCGGGTCGTCAAGCGAAAAAAGGCCACAGCTCAGAAGTTGACGTGAGCTGTAAGGTGGGTTAATGGTGTCACATTGGTATCATATCCCACCCCAATTCTGCCCAACGCTACCATGGATGTGTCACGCGATGAGAAGGTCGTCACAGCCTCTCTTACTCACATTTTACTTCTTCATTTGACGTCTCTTTGATGGAAATCAGAACCGCGACACCCAGCATTGATATCTATGGGTGACTGGAGAAAACATTTCAGATACACTGCCGCTCATAATTCACACGAAAAGGTCGTAGGGGGTGACATAAAGTGCGTCAATGAAACCGCCCCTTCCCTTCAGGCGCTAATTTCCACTCATTTCGCAGTCTAAAGTGGCAGTTCGCAGTGTGATGGGCAATAAGAAAATGTTCTTGATAACCTTTCAAACTGGTGACACCCTCGGATGTTTGAACCCTTATCCAAGGACGTTTTAGAACTGCACCGCCCACAAAATGTGGTTGCACGCCTTTGGAGTGCAGAGAGATCGCAGTCTCAGCTTTTGCTTACATGTTGGAACCACTAGGGACCATTCAAAACCATTTGGCGAAATTCGAACATGATCCGAAGCAGCAAAGGGTACTTATGCTTTTTCAGCCCTACTGTTTTCCACCCTCCTGTGGCGTGATCGCTGGGGAGTGAAACATTAACATGTGCACGAATAAAACGGAGAGGGGTCCCTCTAAGATCATCTATTTAGGCAGCAGCCTCCAACCATCCACCAAACTTCGTTAAATACATTACAAATGTAGCCGTTGGAAACTCCGACACCAATTCAGCGTGACGGCTGCTGTAGCACCTCAATGCAAGCAAACTGCACCCAAGGGGTGTCGAAGGAACTGCCTAAGCCTGAGACGCTAGAGCAGCTGCCAGGCTGAATTGGTGTCGAAATTTCTGACAGGTACGTTTGTTACACGGTCAGCAAAGGTGCGTGAATGACATCGAGGGTGTTACCGATCTGGGAGATCTTAGAGGGATCTTTTGGCGTTTTATTCACACACTTGTTGCACTCCCTCGTGATAACGTCACAGGACGGCTGAAAAGGAGTCAGTATCCTTTGCTGTTTCGGATTACGTTCCGATTTCGTCGAATGGTCTTGGAACGTTGCTAATAGTTCCAGCCTGTACACAAGAGCAAAAATTGTGATTGTGCTGCGATCCAAAGGGGTGCAACCCCACAATGTCCCTAGAGAAGTGTTGAAACATCCGAGGATGTCAAAGGTTGTCAAGAACATCTTACTGTTGCTCATCGCACTGCAAACTCGTTTTCGACCGCGAAATGTATAGGAATCAACGCTCTGGGGAAAGGGGTGGTTTCATTGATCCCCTTTATGCCACCCCCTGAGGCCTTTTCTTGTTGATTCTGAGAGGCTGTGTATCTGAAATGTCTTCCACGGCCACCACAAGAAAACCACATGATTTCAATGCTGGATGTATCGGTCCTCACCTCCATCGCAGATACGTCAAAAAAAGGCCTGAAATTTGGGTGAGATAGACTGTGACGACACGTCCACAGTAGCGTTGGGCAGAATCGTCTTGAAATTTGGTACCAACGTCACGTCATTAAGCCACCTTATAAGTCACATGAACTTCCGCGCTGTAGCCTTTTTTTTCCGCAGGTGTCGACACCTTGCTATTTGAAGCATCGCCGAGCCCGAGGGGGGACGTCACAGGGCGTCACGCTCTTGCGCCACTACACAGGAAGTTTGCAGGCACCTTTGAGCCAAATTTCACACTTATGCTTCACAATGACAGCCATTATTCGGATCGTGGTCCATTAATTCTGTCGTACAGTGTAATAATTCCTCAAACTTACGGAATTGGTCCTTGGTAATTGTGAGAGGTTCCTATGGCAAGAAAACCATTCACAAGTGCCTTGGCGATGGATTTAGCTATGATGTCTGCTAGTGATACGGCTTCTGGCCACTGTAACACCTACAGCGCCTCTCGGTGTTGAAAAAACAAAAATAGCTCCCATGTCCTTAAAATATCAATTCACAAAATGACCCAAGTCCCTTCACAAGTAGTAATTACGAAAAATAAATAAAAAACAAATAGAGGGAAATATCTAGTATAGAAGGCAAAAGAAAAGAAAAGGAAAATTTAATTATAAATTTTAGAAACATGGGAAGGAGGAAAAACAGTAGAAAATATTAGCTATTACAATGCGTAAGGAAATCAACATTATAGTCATCGAACGTAGGTCTGGGACACCAAATATAGTGTTTATTAAAGTATAAATAGCCATATGTTGTAATTACGATACTCCAGTCTCTAGTCTGTTCTAGTTCGGAAGTTATTTAGGACGTAGAGCTTTAGAGAACAACAATTGGGACTTTATTAAACGGGGATCAAGGATAGATCGTGACGAGATTGTTTTTGAGGATTGTCAACTCAAGATTTTAATTTGGACATTTATCAGATTAGATAAACAGGATGGTGAATAGTAATCTCTTTGGCTTTAATATCAATTCGTGTGAATATTTAAACGCTTTACTGAATTGAGAATTTTAACCGGATTCGGACTTTGAATTGTGATAGTGGGAAACTTTAACTTCAGGCGACTAGTGATCATAGTTAATGACAGTTTGCGGATATTGAATAGAAATAACTTATTTACCGAAAGTGACAGGTATTATCTAACATCTCTGATGCTAGCGGAATCCTACTTAGACATCTAAGTAAAGAACTTCTTTGAATGATTTCGTATGAGTGAACCTATTTATTAATAATTCTTGTCAATAAACTGACGTTGATAATTTGAAACATAGTACAAGTCTTGAACATTAATTTAACTTAGATTGATAAACGTTAAGGTTACGTGATCTATGCCAAGAACAAACTAGCGATTCGTAACTAAAACAATTGAACGAAAGGTTAAAGTATCGTCGTCTGTAAACATTGGTAGTAAAGCTACTAAAGATTTTTTCTTTCAGAGTTGGGAAGACTATACGTGTAGTGACCCACCTTTAACAATGGGTTTTAAAAGTAATCAAACTGATACTCAGCCGGGACAATATTAAATAAAAGTAAAACCCTTCAATGACAGTCAATGTGTAAAAAATAAAATCAAACTTTCAACTATTAGACGAAAAAGCGAAAACAGAAAAAGGGCTGCTATACCACCTGGTATTACGGTCGACACGATTGTTAGCAGGTAAAGGGGATCGTCTATACATGGTAACAGGCTGACAGCCACCGTGTGAGATGTGAATAGCGCTGAAGAGCTCTCGGCGCCGTTTTGCAGGATTAGAGGCCGGGAATTATCGCCACTTCAGTCACACCGCAATTTATTTGCGGATCAATCGACCGGTACATGAGTCAGGTGAAGCGGTGTAGGTGCTCTGTCGAGGACCTATTGTTGTATGACAGTATGCGTAAGCTGGCTATCTTCAATCTTCGCCCAATCTACATTGCTATGCTGGCTACCTATGTTTCTCGAAAGGCTGTTAGCCACGGTATTATCTTTGTGGTGTCGAATGTCTGTTGTAAACTGTGCCACAAATTCTGCAGGTCAGCACTGACATAGCGAAATAAGTTCAATTGGTCACTGTAGAACAGAAGTAAACGGCCAATGGTCCGTAAACACAGCAAACTGATGGCCCTCTTAGACGGGTCAGAAGTGTCTAATAGCCAGGTGCACGGCGAGAAGTCCTCTATCTTTAGAGATCCATTTAGATTGCATTTCTGTGAGAAGCCTGGAGAAACATGCCAAGGGGTTGCTAAGACCCATGAACCTGTTGTTGTAATGCAATGCCCACTGCCACATGGTTAGCATCTACAAACACTCCGATAGGTACGACGAACATGAGATGTCTTAGCAATGTTGCCTTAGATAGCGCTGCCTTCAAATCTTCGAACGCCGTAGACGCTTCCGCAGACCACTCAGTTTTTCTGCTACCGGAACTGTTTTTACCAGTGAGGAGCAGACTGAGAGGCTGTTGCACCACCAAAATGTGCGGTAAATAAAGACGATAAAAGTACACCACGCCAATAAATCACCCAAGGCCCGGTATGTAGTGGCCGCCACGTCGCGGATTGCGCGGCCCCTCCCGCCGAAGGTTCGAGTCCTCCCTCGGGCATGGGTGTGTGTGTTGTTCTTAGCATAGGTTAGTTTAAGTAGTGTGTAAGCCTAGGGATCGATGACCTTTGCAGTTTGGTCCCTTAGGAATTCACACACATTTGAACATTTTTTGGCACGACGTATTTTGAATAGCTGAGAGATTTTCTTTCAGTGGTGCCAATCCACTGCAGGAGACCGTGACGCCCAGAAAAGAAATCTCCGATTTTTCAAAGACACATTTCTGTGCGTGAATGAGAAGGACAGAAACTTCAAGGTATTAAAAGTGTTGGGCGCAAATGTACTTAGAAAAAATCAAATTTCGCGAGGATACAGGGGCGCCGACTTATGAAAAAATCTTGGGGGGGGGGGGGTCTTGCCCCGTGAAATTTTCTAAATTTTAGATGAAAAATAGCGAGTTTTAAAGTTTTTTAAAGCATTTTAGAGTAATATGATCAACATTAGAACCCTGAAAACTGGACTCTCGATAACTCGACACTCCGGGAAACTCGACAAGCCTGACACATTTTTTTGGCTTTGAAGAAAGAAGGAAAACATAAACACGCACGGTATTTTCGTAAAAAGCTAATTTAATTTACAGTAATAATCATGCCAATAGACTATTACAGAACAGTGAATATATAGCTCTGAAAAGACTTAAATTATATTTAAATAAATCCTAAACTATCATTAAAAGAAAAAAACATAAAATATTGCTGTCGCACAGTAGTAGCACTTTGATTAATAAGTGAAATAGCTAATTTAACTTACTTTGAATAAGGCTCAGAGTTCATTAAATAAAAACAATATCTCAAAGTCAATGCTTTAATACAGGTAATAAAGTTAATACAGTACGCCTAATACTTTTAGTCAAAAAGTATGTAAATAGCTGGTTTTAATTGGGTCTTACACCTTAAAAATATTTAAGTATTTGAAAAGAACTAATACAGTACTATAGTAATACAGTACTAAACTAGTACTAATATTCCGAAACTGAAAATTTAACATTATGTATGTATTTAATTTTCTATTTTATAAAGATTTTTAATAGTGCTCTAAATGCAGTTATTAGGGCTAGAGTATCTTTAGAAAGGTGCAAATGTCGACTGTCTGACTGGATTACTGAATATGAAGTCGTTGATGACTGGTCGGATATCCAATTCATCCACAACACTCGGTGGGCATGAAGAACAGCCAAGTTGTTCAATCGCTTCGTCCCATTGTTGATCGTCGATATGACTTCAGACGCCTAAGGGCGCTAAATGACCGTTCTGCTGTTGCTACTACTTAGAGAAGCTTAATGCACATTTCTATAACTGCAGGCTCTTGTGTATTGTACTTCCTTACATCATGCATGTTTATTAAGACCAGTTGTTTTTTATTAGTGATATCGGCTAATATATTCAAGTGTAAGCGCAGTCTTTCTATGTCTAGGTCATTTTTGACAAACTCAGTTGGTTTTTCCAACTTTGTTTCACCTCTGTTTACTAAAAGCAAGCACTCTTGGTCGACTGCAATGACCTGTGTGGCTCCAGTTGAAGCAAACCGCTCAGTAATGCAAGATTGCACCGTTTCACAAACTTCAATGTAGTATTCCTTTGGGGTTTTGAAAGTGTGCGGTGTGCTGGCTTCGTTGTTTTCATACTTCTTTGGCTCCGATGAAGCGAAGGATCATCAACTTGTGAAGGTTTTTCTTTTAAACACAATTCCCAAAAGTGTTCAAAACTGTCACGCCTTCCATTCAATATACAAATCAAGCCCTCATATATTTTCTACAGATCAGCAACGCTTAGATGAGGGCATTGAATTTTTTCATTGACATCCTCTACTGGGTTCATTCCATGGCAATAACGACGTAAAAAAAAAAAGTCTTGAATTGTAAATTTACTCAAGATAGCCTCCACATTTCTAACCTACCTCTGTTTTGTATTCTGCAGAAAATGTTTAAAAAAACTCTAGAAGTTCTTCAAAGTTTTTCAATTATTCTCAATATACTAGAAGTTCGCATAGTCCATCGAGTCGGGCAAAGGGGTTGTAGACCAGCTTGGTCGTTGGCGTTCTCACAGCGTATGCTTCTGAAAAGTCCCATCCTTTTGTTGGATTTCCTTACGGTGTTTATTAAGTCCTTGGCCAAAGCCATAATATACCTCATAGACATAAGATGGCGGAGACTGTCTACATCTGCCAAGTCTAAACTGTGAGCAGTGCAGTGCACATACGTGCTTTTGGTTGTATATCCAAAACTAACTTTTATAGTCCTTTGAACTTACCTCTCACATTCGAGGCATCATCATAGCACTGTCCTCTTAAGTTATCCGTTGACAAATCAAGACGAGCAAAAACGTCCTTTAAAATACTAACCAGAGTTTATGATTCAGTGTTGGGGGCTCGTATAAGCCAATAAAGTCTTCGTTGATGATTAAGGAATCATCGACAGTACGAATACAAAGACACTTGTTCGTGAAGCGAAGAATCACGTGTTTCGTCAACCATAATAGAAAAATGTTCAGTCTTCTTGATTGAAGCCAATACCTTTCTCGACACAGACTTTCCTAGTAGATCAATGATCTCGTTTTGAATATCGTTGGACGTCCACTTATACCCTCAACGCCCTAACCAATCTTTAAACTCAGGTGTGTCATTCTTTTGGAGTTCCAACAATTGAAAAAAAATTGAGTTTACATCTTCGTGCCCTCTAATTGCTAGTCCTTGTCGGCATCTAAATTTGCATGGTAGTAAAAATTGTCTCAAGAGCTAAACGGCATTTTTTCATATCACTGTCTAACTGTTCTTCAGTTGGGAGGCCACATTTCGGTTAGTGATAGTATTTAGTTTCAGAACACCTTCTTTATGTGTAAACCTATTTTCATGAAGACGGAATTTTTCAAAGCCTTTTTGCAGTTTGAAAACCCTACGGAAGTAAATGCTTTCTTTTTTTTAAAGAAATTTGTAATAGATTTTTAGCGTCTGCCTCTTTGCACATTTTGCAAAAGACTTTTTCGGTAGATGCTTCATATTCTATCCATGTATATTTGATCAACCAAGACCTCTGAAATGATCTTCCCTTACCGGATTGTCCGGGTTTTGGCTGTGAGCGGTTCTCGCCTGAAGACGACGAAGCAACTAATGACACAATAATTGTTGGGAGTTGGCTTGCAGTATCATCAACTTCCAAGCGCGCCTTTTTGGTAACAAATTTATCCATTGAAAACTTAATTCACAATACACTTAGAGACTAAAGTAAACGAATAAAATATAGTCATATAAAATAGTCCGCTAGACACTAAACACGTCTGCAGCTGAACGAACGTATCCTCACGGAATGACTGCGACAGCAGGGTGGGCTTTGTGTAATCGCGGCGTCGTAATGTCTCGAAGCGTCAAGGCGGAGGGTTCCAGGCGCTCCTGTTCCAGTGCTTTTGATGTCGCTGCGACCGCAGCGGTGGCCCGCCGGCGCTAGATTTTACCCGAAGGTTCGTGCACCAGGACAAATTCTAAGTGTGCCCGCAGCACCGTAACACTATCATGATTCACACCACTCGTTTTCAGTTAACCTGCTTACGACAATAATAATTTGTTTTAACTCATTTTTGAATGTATTTTAAAAGGTAACTATCGTCAAACAAGATTAAGAAAAAGTTCCAACAGAATTTTGTAATTTTACAAAGCATAATATAACTAATAATTTTCTTAAGTTATTTGGGGGGGGGGGGGCTTCGCTCCCCAAATCGAATTTTTGAGGAGTCTCGGGCCCCCCTAGGCCCCATGGAGTCGGCGCCTGTGCTAAGATAGCAAAACGTGCAAATGCAAAATCATGTAAAACTCCGTGCATGAATGTCTGCCAGGTTTGCACGAAGTTTCTTAATATGCACATCAGACAATTTTAATGATATAGTCCAAATGGTGTGACGATGGCCATTTTCTTTATGTCTTCTTTGGCCATCTTTGGAATCTGTTAGAACGTCTTAACATGATCGAAGACACTAAATACAAATGCACCACTAACTGCATAAATAAAACCAGTAATGTTTGGTACCAGATGCGGGCTGGTATTGTGTAAGCATTTAACACTCGGTAGTCATCACATTATCACCTCAAACCACCTTTCTCTGAGTGGAGGTGCCCAATCTTGCTAATATGTTGTTCATTTCTTTTTGTGCTGCTGCAAATTTCTTGGGAGGTAGGCGAGGAGCACAGCAAAAATACAGACTAACTAAGCATGGTCTTGATGCGGTTCTGTGTTATGTTGCAGCATTTCCCAGTGCTTTAAATCGGTCTTTCAGTCCAGGGAATTCGTTCAGTAACTGTGCACGGACAGCGTCACTGGAGATGGCACATATTTCATCTGTCACATATACTGTAGCGGAAGAAACGGATTGCTGATCGTATACAGCACAAGTACGCTGTACGCATTTGGTTAAGGAGACTCGTGGATACGTTGAACGTGCTACGGAAATCTTCGTGCAGATCGGACCGGGCTCTGATCGCTCCTCGCGAACGGGCGCAGTCGACGTGACAGACACAAAACTGTGTATGTTAGTACATTCTGAACAGCCATGGACCAGGTCTGGCATCAGTCTGAAAAATCTTAGAAAGTCTACTCCTATGATTGCGCCACCTACGTCAGCGAAGACGCGCTTCCACGTCAGTATTGATGTGGATATTGTTTACTGCCGTCAAGTTATGGCATGTGGCTGAATGTTGGTTCAGGGCACAGGTGACAAGGAAAAACACTAATTTCTGAAATGGAATCTACCAGGATCCCGCGTGTAGAAACAGCCGCTTAGAATGTTACAGCGTTGCGACTGTAGCATTGTTGCACTGTACACTACAATGTTGTCCGGGCGGTGCTTATCTGCAAGACGGGTGTCGTCGCTCACTAACGCTCGTCGTTCCAGTTTGAATAGTCGTACAGCACCGTACATTGTCTTGCATTGCGTCCAAACTTTTTGTGGAACCAACATCAAGTTGTCATTTTACGTGAAGCACTTGTGCTGCCGTCAGACTTTTGTTTTTTGTACACACGAGTCACACGAGTTTTGTTTGTAGATACTGACCCGTGTTCAACTGCCGATAATTTTCGCTGTGTGATCTGTTTGCTGGTGGCGATTGTGGCATATTCCTTGTGAAGTCACAGGCTCTGTCTCTCTGGTGCCAGTAGCATCTACTGAGGCCACGAACATCTTAATTGTTCGCATGTCCGTTCCATAGCCACTCTGGGAAGATGGAGAAATTTGGTCACAGAAATCATGATCTTCTAGGTTATCAGCCATTATATCTACCTTTTTTAGTTGGTCTGCTAATGGGAGGTTAGTATCTGCCGCCAACACAAGATGTATTTTTGACGGAAATGTTTTAAGCCATGTTAGACGTCCCCCCCATGAACCATAGACCTTGCCGTTGGTGGGGAGGTTTGCGTGCCTCAGCGATACAGATAGCCGTACCGTAGGTGCAACCACAACGGAGGGGTATCTGTTGAGAGGCCAGACAAACGTGTGGTTCCTGAAGATGGGCAGCAGCCTTTTCAGTAGTTGCAGAGGCAACAGTCTGGATGATTGACTGATCTGGCCTTGTAACACTAACCAAAACGGCCTTGCTGTGCTGGTACTGCGAACAGCCGAAAGCAAGGCGAAACTACAGCCGTAATTTTCCCGAGGGCATGCAGCTTTACTGTATGGTTAAATGATGATGGCGTCCTCTTGGGTAAAATATTCCGGAGGTAAAATAGTCCCCCATTCGGATCTCCGGACGGGGACCACTCAAGATGACGTCGTTATCAGGAGAAAGAAAACTGGCGTTCTACGGATCGGAGCGTGGAATGTCAGATCCTTTGATCGGGCAGGGAGGTTAGCAAATTTAAAAAGGGAAATGGATAGATTAAAGTTAGATATAATGGGAATTAGTGAAGTTCGGTGGCTGGAGGAACAAGACTTTTGGTCCAGTGAATGCAGAGTTATAAATACAAAATCAAACAGGGGTAATGCAGGAGTAGGTTTAATAATGAATATAAAAAATAGGAGTGCCGGTAAGCTATTACAAACAGCATAGTGAACACATTATTGTGCCCAAGATAGACATGAGGTCCACGCCTACCACAGTAGTACAAGTTTATATGCCAACTAGCACAGCAGATGACGAAGAAATTGATGAAATGTACGATGAGATAAAAGAAATTATTCAGAGAGTGAAGGTAGATGAAACTTTAATAGTCATGGGTGACTGGAATTCGATAGTAGCAAAAAGGAGAGAAGGAAACGTAGTAGGTGAATATGGATTGGGGTTAAGAAATGAAAGAGGAAGCCGCCTGGTAGAATTTTGCACAGAGCGTAACTTAATCATAGCTAACACTTGGTTCAAGAATCATAAAAGAAGGTTGTATACATGGAAGAACCCTGGAGATACTTGAAGGTATCAGATAGATTATATAATGGTAAGACAGAGATTTAGGAACCAGGTTTTAAACTGTAAGACATTTCCAGGGGCAGATATGGACTCTGACCACAATATATTGGTTATGAACTGTAGATTAAAACTGAAGAAACTGCAGAAAGGTGGGAATTTAAGGAGATGGGACCTGGATAAACTGACTAAACCAGAGGTTGTACAGAGTTTCAGGGACAGCATAAGGGAACGATTGACAGAAATGGGGGAAAGAAACACAATAGAAGAAGAAAGGGTAGCTTTGAGGGATGAAGTAGTGAAGGCAGCAGAGGATCAAGTAGGTAAAAAGACGAGGGCTAGTAGAAATCCTTGGGTAAGAGAAGAAATATTGAATTTAATTAATGAAAGGAGAAAATATAAAAATGCAAAAAGGAATACAAACGTCTCAGAAATGAAATCGACAGGAATTGCAAAATGGCTAATATGCAGGGATGGCTAGAGGACAAATGTAAGGATGTAGAGGCTTATCTCACTAGGGGTAAGATAGAGACTGCCTACAGGAAAATTAAAGAGACTTTTGGAGAAAAGAGAACCACTGGTATGAATATCAAGAGCTCAGATGGAAACCCAGTTCTTAGCAAAGAAGGGAAAGCAGAAAGGTGGAAGGAGCATATAGAGGGTCTATACAAGGGCAATGTACTTGAAGCCAATATCATGGAAATGGAAGAGGATGTGGATGAAGATCAAATGGGAGATATGATAGTGCGTGAAGAGTTTGACAGAGCACTGGAAGACCTGAGTCAAAACTAGGCCCCGGGTGTAGACAACATTCCATTAGAACTACTGTAAGTAGTCTGTTTAGGTTTTTATGTTGGTAACGCCATGTAGCACTCTATATGAAAATCACTTACTGTGATGTGTGCAGTCTGTGGCTGGTTTGCATTGTTGGAATTTGCTATTGTAGTGTTGGGCAGTTGGATGTGAACAGCTTGTAGCGTTGCGCAGTTGGAGGTGAGCCGCCAGCAGTGGTGGACGTGGGGAGAGAAATGGCGGAGTGTTGAGAGCGGACGATCTGGAAGTGTGTCCATCAGAAAGAGTAAATTTGTAATATTGGATATCATGGACTGATATATATATATATATATATATATATATATATATATATATATATATATATATATATTTTATGACTTTTGAACACTATTAAGGTAAATACATTGTTTGTTCTCTATCAAAATCTTTCTTTTGCTAACTATGCCTATCAGTAGTTAGTGCTTTCAGTAGTTTGAATCTTTTATTTAGCTGGCAGTAGTGGCGCTCGCTGTATAGCAGTAGTTCGAGTAACGAAGATTTTTGTGAGGTAAGTGATTTGTGAAAGGTTAATGTTAGTCAGGGCCATTCTTTTGTAGGGATTATTGAAAGTCAGATTCCGTTGCGCTAAATACTGTATATTGTGTGTCAGTTTAGTTTTGATCAGAACAGGTAAAGAGGGAAATGTCTGAGTACGTTCAGTTCTGCTCAGCTGTTTGAAAATCAAATAATGTAAGAGGTTTATCAGCACAGTAAATCATTAAATTTTTCTAAGGGGACGTTTCACTACTGACGGCCTTGGGAGAGCCAGTCCTGACAAAACTCTACCATCTGGTGGGCAAGATCTATGAGACAGGCGAAATACCCTCAGACTTCAAGAAGAATATAATAATTCCAATCCCAAAGAAAGCAGGTGTTGACAGATGTGAAAATAAGTCACGGCTACAAAATACTAACGCGAATTGTTTACAGACGAATGGAAAAACTGGTAGAAGCCGACCTCGGGGAAGATCAGTTTGGATTCCGTAGAAATATTGGAACACGTGAGGCAATACTGACCCAACGACTTAACTTAGAAAATAGATTAAGGAAAGGCAAACATACGTTTCTAGCATTTGTAGACTTAGAGAAAGCTTTTCACAATGTTGACTGGAATACTCTCTTTCAAATTCTGAGGGTGGCAGGGGTAAAACACAGGGAGCGAAAAGCTATTTACAATTTGTACAGAAACCAGATGGCAGTTATAACAGTCGAGGGGCATGAAAGGGAAGCAGTGGTTGGGAAGGGAGTGAGACAGGGTTGTAGCCTTTCCCCGATGTTATACAATCTGTATATTGAACAAGCAGTAAAGGAAACAAAAGAAAAATTCGGAGTAGGTATTAAAATCCATGGAGAAGAAACAAAAACTTAGAGGTTCGCCGATGACATTGTAATTCTTTCAGAGACAGCAGAGGACTTGGAAGAGCAGATGAACGGAATGGACAGTGTCTTGAAAGGAGGATATAAGATGAACATCAACAAAAGCAAAACAAGGATCATGGAATGTAGTCAAATTAAATCGGGTGATGCTGAGGGAATTAGATTAGGAAATGAGACACTTAAAGTAGTAAAGGCGTTTTGCTGTTTGGGCAGCAAAATAACTGATGATGGTCACAGTAGAGAGGATAAAAATGTAGACTGGCAATGGCAAGGAAAGCGTTTCTGAAGAAGAGAAATTTGTTAACATCGAGTATAGATTTAAGCGTCAGGAAGTCGTTTCTGAAAGTATTTGTATGGAGTATAGCCATGTATGGAAGTGATACATGGACAATAAATAGTTTGGACAAGAAGAGAATAGAAGCTTTCGAAATGTGGTGCTACAGAAGAATGCTGAAGATTAGGTGGGCAGATCACATAACTAATGAGGAGGTATTGAATAGAATTGGGGAGGAGTTTGTGGCACAATTTGACTAGAAGAAGGGATCAGTTTGGTAGGACATGTTCTAAGGCATCAAGGGATCACCAATTTAATATTGGAGATCAGTGTGGAGGGTAAAAATCGTAGAGGGAGACCAAGAGATGAATACACTAAGCATATTCAGAAGGATGTAGGTTGCAGTAGGTACTGGGAGATGAAGAAGCTTGCACAGGATAGAGTAGCATGGAGAGCTGCATCAAACCAGTCTCTGGACTGAAGACCACAACAACAACAACATTTTAGACGTAATGCAGCTTCTGTCAAAAAGGTCTTTATGTGCAAACGAACGCAATTCCCTCAGCACTTCAGAGTGTTTCAGTTGCGTCTAATTTTGAGATGAAAGCAGATTTTCCAAACGTTCGCGTTGCAGCAAGGAATAACGTTCAGTCAAAACGTCTTTCACGAAAACGTTGACTGTTCACGAAGCACATCCTCATTATTTTTGATGTGGTCGTTTTCTAAGTATGCCAATACTAATACATTCATGTTGAAGTCATTGGAGTTTGAGAAAAATCGTTTCCACTTGAAGAAACCACAACTCACTGTTTGTTAACGAGAATGGCGGAAGTTTCACATGATTAGTGTTCGGCGGAGGTAAAGCGTGTTGCTGTTCCGGATAGGTGTGGGAACGCTTCGTCATGTAGTCGGAGTTGAAGTGGTTGGAGTAGAGAACGATGTTAACTAGTTCCTTCTTGCAGTACTGTGGCGAAGGGGTGCCTCCATTGTTGGCGACATTGACGATGCTGATTCCGTTATTAAATTTGTTGCTCGTTCTACTCAGGGTCTAAGCTTTACTGTCATGCTACCTACGATTGTCATGCGAGGTAAAACATAATAACGAGTTACTCAAGACTTATACATTTTGAATAGATCGCTAGTAACGTACGACTTAGATTCCTGCAGGAGGTCAACCATATGCCGGGTGATCAAAAATTCAGTATAAATTTACAAGCTGAATAAATCACGGAACAATATAGATAGAGAGGTACAAATTGACACACATGCTTGGAATGACATGGGGTTTTATTAGAACCAAAAGATACAAACGTTCAAAAAATGTCCGACATATGGCGCTTCATCTGATCAGAATAGCAATAATTAGCATAACAAAGTAAGACAAAGCAAAGATGATGTTCTTTACAGGAAATGCTCAATATGTGCACCATCATTCCTCAACATTATCTGTAGTCGAGGAATAATGTTGTGAACAGCACCGTAAAGCATGTCCGGAGTTATGGTGAGGCATTGGCGTCGGATGTTGCCTTTCAGCATCCCTAGAGATGTCGGTCGATCACGATACACTTGCGACTTCAGGTAACCCCAAAGCCAATAATCGCACGGACGGAGGTCTGAGGACCTGGGAGGCCAAGCATGACGAAAGTGGCGGCTGAGTACACGACGTGGGCAAAGCCGACCTCGGGGAAGATCATTTTGGATTCCGTAGAAATATTGGAACACGTGAGGCAATACTGACCCTACGACTTAACTTAGAAAATAGATTAAGGAAAGGCAAACACGTTTCTAGCATTTGTAGACTTAGAGAAAGCTTTTCACAATGTTGACTGGAATACTCTCTTTCAAATTCTGAAGGTGGCAGGGGTAATATACAGGGAGCGAAAAGCTATTTACAATTTGTACAGAAACCAGATGGCAGTTATAACAGTCGAGGGGCATGAAAGTGAAGCAGTGGTTGGGAAAGGAGTGAGACAGGGTTGTAGCCTCTCCCCGATGTTATTCAATCTGTATATTGAGCAAGCGGTAAAGGAAACAAAAGAAAAATTCGGAGTAGGTATTAAAATCCATGGATACGAAATAAAAACTTTGAGGTTCGCCGATGACATTGTAATTCTGTCAGAGACAGCAAATGACTTGAAAGAGCAGTTGAACGGAATGGACAGTGTCTTGAAAGGAGGATATATGATGAACATCAACAAAAGCAAAACGAGGATAATGGAATGTAGTCAAATTAAATCGGGTGATGCTGAGGGAATTAGATTAGGAAATGAGACACTTAAAGTAGTAAAGGAGTTTTGCTATTTAGGGAGTAAAATAACTGATGATGGTCGAAGTAGAGAGGATATAAAATTTAGACTGGCAATGGCAAGGAAATCGTTTCTGAAGAAGAGAAATTTGTTAACATCGAGTATAGATTTAAGTGTCAGGAAGTCGTTTCTGAAAGTATTTGTATGGAGTGTAGCCATGTATGGAAGTGAAACATGGACGATAACTAGTGTGGACAAGAAGAGAATAGAAGCTTTCGAAATGTGGTGCTACAGAAGAATGCTGAAGATAAGGTGGGTAGATCATGTAACTAATGAGGATTGGGGAGAAGAGAAGTCTGTGGCACAACTTGACTGGAAGGAGGGATCGGTTGGTAGGACATGTTTTGAGGCATCAAGGGATCACAAATTTAGCATTGGAGGGCAGCGTGGAGGGTAAAAATCGTAGAGGGAGACCAAGAGATGAATACACTAAGCAGATTCAGAAGGATGTAGGTTGCAGTAGGTACTGGCAGATGAAGAAACTTGCACAGGATAGAGTAGCATGGAGAGCTGCATCAAACCAGTCTCAGGACTGAAGACCACAACATAAACAACAACAACAATTTCTTTTTTTCATCTTTAGTGAGTCATCAGAAGCAGAGGGACAATGCTAGCGTCACCACACTCTACATTGTTGCCAGATTTATCCAAGATGGCAGTGGTAGATGTGGTAACATCACAATTACGTCGTGTGGAAGTTCAAATTTTGGCTGGAAAACGGGTCAACTGGACGACTTCCACTTACCTAACCCCTCCCCTTCCCCCTCTACTCTCCCCACCTCCATCCCCAAGAAAATGGCGGGAAACATTTGGTGGGAGAAAAATGCTGGCGTTATCCAGCTACCACCTCTTCCTTGGAACTGGCAGGAAAAGGACTCGATCTGTGCTGTGCTGGTGGATAGGATGGACGTAAGTCTTTATTCTGCATGCAGTGTTTATTTAAACAGTTCAAGTTGTCATAGGCAGTGCTCCATCCAGTGTCTTCATCATGAGGTCCAGAGTCTAACTGACCTAGTACACAGAACCTCCACCAGTGGGCACTGTTGTCCTTCCCATGACGTCAATTTATTTAGGGACGGATTTCACATAGTTTATTTATTGCACTGATACAAAATACTCACTCTGATATGCCAGTGGTCACAATACATAGCCTACAGCCCTGCAAACTGATTGTAAATTATCGAAATAATGCAGCACACTGATGTACCGACACGCAAACAACTTGTAAATTGTCAAAATAGTACATGTAAAACGCTCTGCAAACAGCCTACAGACCTGCAAACTACTCACAAATTACTGAAATAATGCAGTACACTGATGTACAGACACGTTCATTACGTGTAAATTGTGAAAACATAAAGCATGTGTAATGCTCTGCGAACATGCTCACAATGCTTTAACAGCCGAAAATAATGCAGTGCACAAACACTCATTGCATGTAAAAACGATAATTAAGAAAGTCGACTGCGACATATCAACAAACTGTTCCCTACAGAATTCCAAGACAGAATGATGACCAGATGTGTCAGATGTGCACACTGGCCCAGCCTGCCCCACATACGAGACTCCTCTTACATAGGCACCTTTGCTGGTGCAATGACACATAGCTTTCTTACCTGCAGGTCCTGCAAGATGTTTGGCTAGCAACTCACCCTTGCAAGTGCAGCTAATAGGTTATCTTTTGCAATGCTTTCAGAAACTGTTTACGAAAATAACTCAGAATGATGCAGGATGCATTTCTCCTAGTGATCCTAATGGGACAGCCTGTCCATTACATATCAGTCCCTTCCTGGAAAACACTTCTTAAATAAGGAGATAATTCAGAGGCTTCCTTTACCAGGATACAGGTTGGCTGGCAGCTTTTCTAGGAGCTCTTTGCGGTGTGGGGGAGTAGCCATGTATGTGAAAAACGGTATCCCATTTGAGTCAATTGATGTTTCAAAGTACTGCACTGAAAAGGTGTTTGAATGTTGTGCAGGTGTGGTTAAATTTAGTGGAGCTAAACTTCTTACTGTTGTTATTTATAGATCCCCAGACTCCGATTTCACAACATTTTTGCTAAAGCTAGAGGAGGTTCTTGGTTCACTTTATAGGAAATACAAAAACTTAGTTATATGTGGTGACTTCAATATTAATTGTATAAGTGATTGTGCAAGGAAAAGGATGCTGGTAGACCTCCTTAATTCATAAAATCTTATGCAAACCGTATTCTTTCCAACGAGAGTGCAAGGGAACAGTAGAACAACCATAGACAATATTTTTGTTCATTCGTCATTATTAGAAGGGCATTCTGTTAGTAAAAATGTGAATGGCCTTTCAGATCATGATGCACAAATTTTAACTCTAAAAGATTTTTGTGCTGCAACACATGTTAAATATAGTTACCAACTTTTTAGGAAAGCTGATCCAGTTGCTGTACAGACTTTTGTAAACCTTATCAAGGAACAAGAGTGGCAAGATATTTATAGTGCTGATGCAGTAGACGATAAATATAATGCTTTCCTCAAGACTTTTCTCGTGCTCTTTGAAAGTTGCTTTCCGTTAGAACGTTCAAAACAGGGTACTAGCACAAACAGGCAGCCTGGGTGGCTGACTAAAGGGATAAGAATATCTTGTAGAACAAAGTGGCAATTATATCAAAACGTTAGAAACAGTCACAATCTAAATGCAGCAGCCCATTACAAACAGTATTGTAAGGTGCTTAAAAAAGTTATTAGGAAGGCAAAAAGTATGTGGTATGCAGATAGAATAGCTAAGTCTCAGGATAAAATTAAAACCATATGGTCAGTCGTAAAGGAAGTGGCTGGTCTGCAGAGACAGATCGAGAATATAGAATCAGTGCGTAGTGGGGATGTCCGTGTTACTGATAAGTCGCATATATGTACAGTACTTAATAATCACTTTCTGAATATAGCAGGTGAACTAAATAGAAACCTAGTCCCAACAGGGAATCATATAGCGCTCTTAGAAAAAAGTGTTCCGAGACTGTTACCTGAAATGCTCCTCCATGATACTGACAAGAGGGAGATTGAGTTAATAATTAAATCACTAAAGACCAAGAACTCTCATGGATATGACGGAGTATCTAGCAGAATACTGAAATATTGTTCCACGTATGTTAGCTCAGTACTTAGCCATATCTGTAACTTTTCCTTTAGGAGTAGTCGGTTTCCTGACCGATTAAAGTACTCGGTAGTGAAGCCACTTTATAAAAAGGGAGACAGGGATAATGTTGACAATTATAGACCTATTTCTATGCCATCGGTGTTTGCTAAAGTTATCGAGAAGGTTGTATATACAAGGTTACTGCAGCATTTAAATTCACATAATTTGCTGTCAAATGTACAGTTTGGTTTTAGAAATGGCTTAACAACTGAAAATGCTATAGTCTCTTTTCTCTGTGAAGTTTTGGACGGATTAAATAAAAGGTTGCGAACGTTAGGTGTTTTCTTTGATTTAACGAAGGCTTTTGACTGTGTTGACCACAAAATATTACTGCAGAAGTTGGAACATTATGGAGTAAGGGGAGTAGCTTACAATTGGTTCGCCTCCTACTTTAAGAACAGAAAGCAGAAGGTAATTCTCCGCAATATTGAGAGTGGTAATGATGTTCAGTCCCAATGGGGCACTGTTAAATGGGGCGTTCCCCAAGGGTCGGTGCTGGGGCCACTGCTGTTTCTTATTTATGTAAATGATATGCCTTCTAGTATTACAGGTGATTCAAAAATATTTCTGTTTGCTGATGACACCACCTTGGTAGTGAAGGATCTTGTGTGTAATATTGAAACATTATCAAATAATGTAGTTCATGGTATAAGTTCGTGGCTTGTGGAAAATAATTTTAATGCTAAATCACAGTAAGACTCAGTTTTTACAGTTTCTAACTCACAATTCAACAAGAACTGACATTTTAATCAGACAGAATGGGCATGTTATAAGCGAGACGGAACAGTTAAAGTTCCTAGGCGTATGGATAGATAGTAAGCTGTTGTGGAAAGCCCATGTTCAGGATCTTGTTCAGAAACTAAATGCCGCTTTATTTACCATTAGAACAGTATCTGAAATAAGTGACATTTCAACACGAAAGGTAGTATACTTCGCATATTTTCATACGCTTATGACATATGGTATTATTTTTTGGGGTAATTCTTCTGATTCAAAAAGGGTATTTTTGGCTCAAAAACGGGCTGTTCGAGCTATGTATGGTGTAAGTTCGAAAACCTCTTGTCGACCCCTATTCAATAGTCTGGGAATTTTGACATTGCCCTCACAGTATGTATTTTCTTTAATGTCGTTTGTTGTTAGCAATATTAGCTTATTCCCAAGAGTTAGCAGCTTTCACTCAGTTAATACTAGGCAGAAATCAAATCTGCATGTGGAATGCACTTCCTTGACTCTTGTGCAGAAAGGAGTGCAGTATTCTGCTGCATCCATTTTCAATAAGCTACCACAAGAACTCAAAAACCTTTGCAGTAGCCCAAACACTTTTAAGTCTAAACTGAAGAGTTTCCTCATGGCTCACTCCTTCTATTCTGTCGAGGAGCTCCTGGAAGAGCTAAAAAATTAAGCAAATTCCAGTGTTACATTCTTGATTTTCTTTATTTAAACTAACGACATGTCGCCTGAATATGTTTCTTATATTTCATTTCATCTATTTCTACAATCGTGTTATAATTTCATGTATTGACTCGTTCCATGACCATGGAGACTTCTCCTAAATGTGGTCCCACGGAACAATAAATAAATAAAATAAAATAAAAAAAATAAAGTGCTGCAGAAATAGTTAACTGTTGCTTTTGTTGTTGTAGAGCTTTCGTGATGTATCAGCTTGTCTGCATGGAAATTCTCGTCCTAACAGGACATGCTTACGAAACTATCCCAGAATAAAGCCAAATGCATTCTTCCTGATGGTCCTAATGAGGCACCGCGTCCATCAAGAGTTAACCTTCCCAGAAACCGTAACGTCCTGCTTTCAACATACATCGCAGAAACGGCAAACGTTCGCTCAAGTTTTCACTACTAAAAGCCTTCATCATGTCTGTGCATGCTTACGAAAACACCATTAATCGTAAAAGCATACTTGTTGTTTGGAAAGAGAGTACTGTCTAAGCACAGATGGGAAAATCAGAACAATTACACAAACAGAATTCGAAGCACTGTCCTACAGAAGAGAAAATGGCTGGAATTTTCGGTGTCCTACAGCTGTTGGTCTGGAGATGTCCTAATGTCACAAAGGCAGATGAGGGACAGCATCACGCCAGAGATGGATGGTTGCTTCAACTTGTCTTTGACCACTTTAACAAAGAAGACATCATGTTACTCTCAGAACTTTCCTTAGATACCTTGCCCCAATCTTGTTTGAACGAGTCTGTAGAGCCTCCTGTGTCCCAGCACAAGGGATGTCTTGTGAACGAATGGAGCATTCTGATTGGATCTTGCTGAATTTACCCGCCAAATTACTGCTGCTGGTGTGGGAGCACTGTTCGCCATTTTCTGCAGACGAGACTTCCAGTGGCAAAACTATTTTACTGAGATCGACATATTGCACTGACAGGTAAACCTTGCAAAAGTGGTCTACAGCTCATGAAATACCGAAAGACACTTCCTCAATCACACTGCTCTGCTACTGTCGAGGAATGCTTGAATTTTTCGGTGTGAAGTCGACACCCAATAAGGCTACATAACCACATACCATATCGATGTAGTAAACACACAATTCGTATCCTGCGTCATAAAATTCGCCACTTCTGCATCCTGCATTTAGCTATCGATCACTAGACGCTCATCATATACCACGAATACAGATAGCATAAGCACATGCAACGTATGTACTCCTCACAGCACTAGATATTTCCCTCGAGGTCGGGCGGTCATCCAACGCAGCCGATCGTCACAAGTCATCAGCTCTCGCACACACTGTCTCGACGCATGACCAAAGTACTCTCAGCGGACCGATGTCACTCTCAGAACTGTTATACAAAGCCTGGGTCGGTTCCCCTCAGCACAAAGGCGTACCTGTTTCTGATCCCGACCTACTTGCTTGCTACACCCATCTCCAGACTCTGGGATTACAAGAACACATGTTTTTTCACATTGTTTACCAGAATAACATATCATTTACGCGATAAGTCTTGATATCAAGAACATAGCAATATCGCTTGCATAGCAGTATCACTTGCACAATCGAATTCCAAAGATATAGACTGGAAATTATTCCTCTAGAGCCCCGAAACTTTAGCGAGATGCAGCGATGTGGAGCGTGCTGTAAACCACTGGGTAACTAGAAATTTATCTCGTCTGCGAAGACCTTTACGTGAAAACTCGAGAAAAAATAGAGGAAATAGATATTTCCATTTGCGAATACCGATGTCGGTGACATAACAGATTCCAAATCATCCTTAAAATTTATAAAGTGAAATAATGTGTGTCTCATGTCTAGAGAACCACCAAACGTGTCTGCCACCCTTGTTTCACTTGCTAGATGCACACAACACACACCACAATGGATGTTCTCTCAACCAAATAAAGACAGGAAATGTGCAGAAGCAGTCAACTGGACAATTTACATGTGAGGGAATAATGATCCAGCGCAAACACACGTCCACATTGAATCTTCTCAAATTTCCACGGAGAAAACACGTGATCACGAAGGCTGCCCGACATATACTGGGTATTAGTTGCTATTCAGACGTCTAGAGGGCGACACGGTTATTTCAGCTATAATCCTGTAGCCCAATTGGTCTTTCCATTCGGACGTCTTCTGCCATTAGCCCAAAACGTGAATCATTCTCGCCACAGGCCACAGCCACTGCGCGCCACGCACCCCCAGATAGAATCGTCCTAGGAAACCGGCAACATATATATTTGATCACTGTACTTACAATTAAAGATTACGATTGCATCCTCAATCGCATGACATTCGACAATGAGCGAAGTATCAGATACACCCACTCCTGACGACTGTGGCTCTGGAAATAGAAATATCTGTACCATTCTTATGATTTGACATAATTTCCCAAGTAAAAAAAAAATCTCTCATTCCCTTTGTGGCTGTCGCAGTATTCCACATCAAGTCCATACCTTCCCTTACGACAGGACATATCCATTTTCGTTGCACATGTCGAAACACACGTCAAGCACACACACACACACACACACACACACACTTTATAAGCCAAATGCTCAAGGTGAATCTATCACACATCCCCTACAACTATACTACTGGCTATTAAAACTGCTACACCACGAAGATGACGTG
Organism: Schistocerca nitens; assembly: GCF_023898315.1. Lineage (NCBI taxonomy): Eukaryota > Metazoa > Arthropoda > Insecta > Orthoptera > Acrididae > Schistocerca > Schistocerca nitens. The sequence goes on along the minus strand of NC_064614.1, from coordinate 371,819,696 downwards.
CTACAGAAGCGAAATTTAACCGACGGGAAGAAGATGCTGTGATATGCAATTGATTAGCTTTTCAGAGCATTCACACAAGGTTGGCGCTGGTGGCGACACCTACAACTTGCTGACATGAGGAAAGTTTCCAACCGATTTCTCATACACAAACCAGCAGTTGACCGGCGTTGTCTGGTGAAACGTTGTTGTGCTGCCTCGTGTAAGGAGGAGAAATGCGTACCATCACGTTTCCGACTTTGATAAAGGTCGGATTATAGCTTATCGCGATTGCGGTTTATCGTATCGCGACATTGCTGCTCGCATTGGTCGAGATCCAATGACTGTTAGCAGAATATGGAATCGGTGGTTCAGGAGGGTAATACGGAACACCGTGCTGGATCCCAACGGCCTCGCATCACTAGCAGTCGAGATGACAGGCATCTTATCCGCATGGCTGTAACGGATCGTGCAGCCACGTCTCTATCCCTGAGTCAACAGATAGGGACATTTGCAAGACAACAACCATCTATACGAAAAGTTCGACGACGTTTGCAGCAGCATGGACTATCAGCTCGGAGACCATGACTGCGGTTACCCTTGACGCTGCATCACAAACAGGAGCGCCTTTGATGGTGTACTCAACGACGAACCTGGGTGCACGAATGGCAAAACGTCATTTTTTCGGATGAATCCAGGTTCTGTTTACAGCATCATGATGGTCGCATCCATGTTTGGCGACATCGCGGTGAACGCACATTGGAAGCGTGTATTCGTCATCGCCATACTAGCGCATCACCCGGCGTGATGGTATGGGGTGCCATTGGTTACACGTCTCGGTCACTTCTTGTTCGCATTGACGGCACTTTGAACAGTGGACTTTACATTCCAGATGTGCTACGACCCGTGGCTCTATCCTTCATTCGATCCCTGCGAAACCCAGTATTTCAGCAGGATAATGCACGACCGCATGTTGCAGATCCCGTACGGGCCTTTCTGGATACAGAAAATGTTCGGCTGCTGCCCTAGCCAGCACATTCTCCAGATCTCCCACCAACTGAAAACGTCTGGTCAATGGTGGCCGAGCAACTGGCTCGTCACAATACGCCAGTCACTACTCTTGATGAACTGTGGTATCGTGTTGAAGCTGCATGGACAGCTGTACCTGTACACGCCATCCAAGCTCTGTTTGACTCAATGCCCAGGCGTATCAAGGCCGTTATTACGGCCAGAGGTGGTTGTTCTGGGTACTGATTCCTCAGGATCTGTGCACCCAAATTGCGTGAAAATGTAATCACATGTCAGTTCTAGTATAACATATTTGTCCAATGAAGACCCGCTTATCATCTGCATTTATTCTTGGTGTAGCAATTTTAATGGCCAGTAGTGTAAGAGTAATAATTCACCAATAACTGAATGCTGGCTATACGAAACAATACTAAGCGAAAATCAGCTATTCATGGGCATAAGTTTTTCTTCCGAGTAGTACCACTGTGTCTTAGAAAGAGAGGCGAAATTGTCTTACATGCCGCCAGATGTTAAAAACACGATCGCAACGATCATGTTACTGTCACAAGCGGTCTTGGTTTTACAGGCACTCACAAGTGTCGCTAATGATATATATGTTAAAAACTATACAATCCTTATAAATCCAGGAATGTCATTACCTCCGAATGAAGTGGTTTTTCCAAACAAATACAGCGACACTGAATATAGACGGTGATCGCCGGAGTGTATATTACTCGTAACAGACCGAAAGTGAAGGTGCACGTCGCCGACGGTGTAAGCTCGCAATAAAATCACCGAATTTAGAAAGTGATTCGGCTAAGGAACGTGGCATGAAGCCTGTATTTGCAACGCCCTCATGCCACCATTAAATATTTCTCCAGTATTTGTAAAGCATGCTGTCTTGATAGTAGATGGTGTGCTGATTGAGGTCGTAAGAAATTTACACCAGTGTTGCGCTTTCTGGTAGAAATGCTGTCTGCGCTTTGGAATCAAGTCCTTCCATTCAACCACATTTCTGCGTTGGATCCTACGGAGAAGTCCTTTAATGATTACAGCCAGTAGTGAATCATATTCGTGGCGCTCTCATATCTCGAAACGAGTCACCTTCTTCAGACGTGCCTGTTACAGTAAAATTTCAACATGGTTTTAGATAGTCCCTAAGGATCTTGTAACTGCTCCTCAGACTCTGCCCTGCCATCCCTGCAGCTTTGCGCATGTGATCGTTCCAATTTAAGCCGGAACTGAGCAGAAGTCGGAGAGAGCTGTATCTACCACATTCTGCAACCCCGTGTAGAAACTGGCTGAGTCTGTGCAACAGGACCGTGTATTGACCATTCAGTGGAAATGGGAACATGCTATCGCAGCTCTGCCAACCGTGTACAATGTGTAAGGTTTGTAACGTGAGCGCCAAACGAAGCCTGCTTCTGCAACACGAGGTAGTATAAAGACAGTACGAACAAAAAATGGCTCTCTGCGCTATGGTACTTAGCATCTGAGGGCATCAGTCCCCTAGAACTTAGAACTACTTAAAACTAACTAACCCAAGGACATCACACACATCCATGTCCGAGGCAGGATTCGAACTGATGTGTCGGCAGCTGGGCCAACACCTTGTAGATAGAGGTGGCTTAATAGGCACGCGAGACTAACGCAGACGGGCGTGAAGTACTGGAACAGGATACGTAATTAATGCTATGAAGAAAAGTACGTAGCTGGTATAATACTTATCTTTAATACAAACAGACGTGGTACATCGCACAAAGGAGACTTTAATTACAATCACTGTAAGGCTAATGGCGCCTTGCTAGTTCGTAGCCATTAACTTAGCTGAAGGCTATTCTGTCTCTCGGCTAATGAGAGAGAAAGGCTTCGTACGTCTAGTCGCTAGCTCTGTCGTCCGTACAACTGGGCTGAGTTCGAGTCAGTCTCTCGAGACCTGCCTTGTGGTGGCGCTAGGTTTGCGATCACACAGTGGCGACACGCGGGTCCGACATGTACTACAGGACCGCGGCCGATTTGAGCTACCACCTAGCACGTGTGGTGTCTGGCTGTGACACCACACGAACCTTCGACCGTAGCGGTCGCGCGGTTCCAGACTGAAGCGCCTAGAACCGCTCGGCCACACCGGCAGGCTATAGCACGAACGGTTACGGTGGTGTTTCTTATCGGGAAAATTAGGAAGACTCAACATCATACAGGTACTGGAGTCCGAAGCATCTCCGCATTCCTCAGGGTCCATTCACGTCTATCACCACAACGTTCTATCATCGTTATTCTGTACCATCCAACAGAGAAAAATTACGAACAATAAAAGCTCCGCTATATATGAAGATGGTATCTGTTCTTTCGGACGTGTCCGAAAGAACAAATACCATCTTCATATATACCGGGTGATCAAAAAGTCAGTATAAAGTTGAAAACTTAATGAACCACGGAATAATGGAGATAGAGAGGTTAAAATTGACACACATGCTTGGAATGACATGGGGTTTTATTAGAACAAAAAAAAAGCACCCCATATTGCTACACGCGTCATAGATCTCTTGGGCGTGTCGTTTGGTGATGATCGCGTGCTCAGCCACCACTTTCGTCATGCTTGGCCTCCCAGGTCCCCAGACCTCACTCCTTGCGATTATTGGCTTTGGGGTTACCTGAAGTCGCAAGTGTATCGTGATCGACAGACATCTCTAGGGATGCTGAAAGGCCGGCCGAGGTGGCCGAGCGGTTCTAGGCGCTTCAGTCTGGTACCGCGCGACCGCTACGGTCGCAGGTTCGAATCCTGCCTCGGGCATGGATGTGTGTGATGTCCTTAGGTTAGTTAGGTTTAAGTAGTTCTAAGTTCTAGGGGACTGATGACCTCAGAAGTTAAGTCCCATAGTGCTCAGAGCCATTTGAACCACTTGATGCTGAAAGACGACATCCGACGCCAATGCCTCACCATAACTCTGGACATGCTTTACAGTGCTGTTCACAACATTATTCCTCAACTACAGCTATTGTTGAGGAATGATGGTGTACATATTGAGCTTTTCCTGTAAAGAACGTCATCTTTGCTTTGTCTTACTTTGTTATGCTGATTATTGCTATTCTGATCAGATGAAGCGCCAACTGTCGGACATTTTTTGAACTTTTGTCTTTTTTTTTGGTTCTAATAAAACCCCATGTCGTTCCAAGCATGTGTGTCAATTCTTACCTCTCTATCTACATTGTTCCGTGATTTATTCACTTTTCAAATTTATACTGACTTCTTGATCACCCGCTGTACAGCTAAGGCTCACATATCATTTGACCATCTCCTTCTGTGTGGCTGCACAAAGAGTGCCCGAACTCTTACGGGAATCGGCAAACAGTCGCCAGTAATGAGTGTAATGGGCAGGGGTACTATGAATATAGTGCCGGACAATAAGCTGAGAATGTGGGTCTCACGGGAGACGTGCCAGAGAGAAGTCCCTGCAGTCACGCTATCCTGTGTGTCCTCGGTGGCTCTGATGGACGCCGGCACGGTAGCTCAGCGTGTTCGGTCAGAGGGTTAGCTACCCTCTGTAATACAGAACAGAGTGAACGGATAAACAAAGAATCTGAACGGGTGTCATCGGACGTCCGCCACGAACAAAATTCAACGAACAATTTGGAACAAAATGAGACCAACTAAAAAAGAAAAAGAAAAAAAATGGTTCAAATGGCTCTGAGCACTATGGGACTCAACTGCTGTGGTCATAACTCCCCTAGAACTTAGAACTACTTAAACCTAACTAACCTAAGGACAGCACACAACACCCAGCCATCACGAGGCAGAGAAAATCCCTGACCCCGCCGGGAATCGAACCCGGGAACCCGGGCGTGGGAAACGAGAACGCTACCGCACGACCACGAGATGTGGGCAAGAAAAAGAAAAAAAAGATGGATAGAGCGTCTGCCATGTAAGCAGGAGATCCCAGGTTCAAGTCTCGGTCTGGGCACACATTTTCACCTGTCCCCGTTGACGTATATCAACGCCTGTATGCATCTAAGCGTAGTGATTTAATTGTAATTCCATTAAAGCCTCACTAACTTCATCCTATAGAGAACTCGATAAGATTTTTACCGCATCTCTCTCTTACGATATATTACAAACAAATACTGGACTTTGTTGTGTACTTTATTGTACACAACGGTAAGGAGAGATGGGCCAAAGAGTGGTACAGCAGCTGTCATCATAAGAGAGTTGGACAGGAACAGAAATGATTCGTGAACACGTAAATAAAATAGACAGAAGTGTTACTAAACTTGTAGCTTGCTGCGAGCGTTGTAAAGAAACCTTACAAAGGAACAAAACGCAATACAGCACAGCTATTGCAAAATTAAATAGTGTCGTGCAATGAGAGGTTCCCACTACTAATGCACTAGCGAACCGTCAAAGACTGACTAAGATTCAGCACTGTCAAAGGCTGCGACTGAGACTGGGCCATGCAGCTTCCGCCAGCCATCCTACCTTACACCGTGGCAGCAGAGGGTGCTCATGGTCGGAGCCACTCGAGGCGTGGTTCAGCAGGCGCGCGTCTTAGCACCTGTCGGGTCCACACGTGACAGCTACCGGCATCTGTCGAAAACCTGCTTTTCCGTTGCACCTGTGACACGCTGGTGAGGGCGCGATCTATGGTTCCACAGTTTGTTTTATGACCATTTCATTAGCCGGCCGATGTGGCCGAGCTGTTCTAGGCACTTCAGTCTGGAACCGCGCGACCGCTACGGACGCAGGTTCGAATCCTGCCTCGGGCATGGATGTGTGTATTGTCCTTAGGTTAGCCGGCCGAAGTGGCCGTGCGGTTAAAGGCGCTGCAGTCTGAAGCCGCAAGACCGCTACGGTCGCAGGTTCGAATCCTGCCTCGGGCATGGATGTTTGTGATGTCCTTAGGTTAGTTAGGTTTAACTAGTTCTAAGTTCTAGGGGACTAATGACCTCAGCAGTTGAGTCCCATAGTGCTCAGATCCATTTTGTCCTTAGGTTAGTTAGGTTTAAGTAGTTTTAAGTTCTAGGGGACTGATGACCTCAGATGTTAAGTCCCATAGTGCTCAGAGCTATTTTTGAACCATTTAATTAAGGTAAATGACTGAAAGTTTTTCGGGATCCTCGGTAGTTATATCTAGGCTGTTCAGCGTCTCTTTGCATGTTTCTATTGGTGTTGTTTGTGTTTTTAAAGAGCTCGGAGGGCAGATGTCGGCCCAATTTGCTTTCTGCGAGGGTTTCATTTTGATTAATGTACTTACAGCTTGCTTCTTGGTTCAAATGGCTCTGAGCACTATGGGACTTAACTACTGAGGTCATCAGTCCCCTAGAACTTAGAACTACTTAAACCTAACTAACTTAAGGACATCACACACATCCATGCCCGAGGCAGGATTCGAACCTGCGACCGTAGCGGTCTCGCGGTTCCAGACTGTAGCGCCTAGAACCGCACGGCCACTCCGGAGGGGTTCTTGTATATAGCTCCACGGCTACAGTGGGTGTGGTTTCGACTGCTCCGGTTATGAGGTGAAGTGCTTGGTACTGCATTTTCTCTAAAGTGTTTATCTGTTTTGTGTTGAGTAAATCAAAATTTCACTTCGATATTTAGTAACAGTTTATATACTTAGGGTGTCCCAAAAAGACGTCGACAACGCTAAGTATGCTGTGCAGGAAGGGAACCTGATCTGTTTTCAAGTGGGAACCCATATCCGGAAATTCACAATTTGGGCACTGGAAAACGTCGAAGTCTGAGAACGAACGGTTGTGCCAGTTTGTTCCATTGCCTTTTGGTGTCTGAATACAGAAGGTACGCAAACCTTTAACCATCTGTATACTGCAGATGGATGACCTGAGCGTATTATCATTCCTGCGCATGCGCTATCTTACTCCGCACAGCCCTTGAGCGCACCCTACTGTGGACCTTGTGTGTTCAGCCAGTGCAGTAACGTTGTTGACAGCAGTGGTTAGAGAAGTTCGGTGGCAGGATAAAAAACACTTCTGGCCAGGTAAGTACATGGTTATAAATACAAATAAATACAAAACCAAATAAGGGAATGGGGGGGGGGGGGCGGTTAGGTCTAATAATGAATAAGAAAATACGAATGCGATTGAGCTGCTACAAACAGCATAGTGAACACAATATCGTAGCTAAGATTGACACGAAGCCAACATCCACTACAGTGGCACAAGATTATATGCCAATTAGCTCCGCAGCTGGTCTAGCGATTGGAAAAACGTATGAGCGGACAAAAGAAATTATTCAGATAGTTAAGGGAGATGAAGATGTGATTGTGATGGGGGACTGCAGTTCAGTAGTAGGAAAAGGAAGAGAAGGCAAAATTGTAGGTGAATATGGACTAGGTGAAACGAATGAAAGAGAAAACTGCCTGATAGTATTTAGTGCAAAGTGTAATTTAATCATCGCTAACATGTAGTTTAAAAATCATGAACGAATGTTGTATACATAAAAGAGACCTGGAGATACGGAAAGATTTCAGACTGATTATATAATGGTAAGACAGAGACGTCGGAACCACCCTTTAAACTGTAAGTCATTTCCAGGAGCAGCTGTGGACTCTGACCACAATTTATTGGTTATGAATAGTAGACTGAATCTGAAGAAATTGTAAAAAGATAGGGAAGTAAGGAAATGGGATATGGATAAATTGAAAGAACCAGAGCCTGTTGAGAGTTTCAATGAGAGCATTAGGCAATGGTTCACTGAAATGGGGGAGACGAATACAGCAGAAGAGGAACTGGTAGCTTTGAGAGATGAAATAATTAAAGCAGCATAGGATCAAAGAGGTAAAAAAGACAAATTCTGGTAGAAGTCCTTGGAAATCACAGGAGACACTGAATTTAATTGGCGAAAGGAGAAAATATAAAAATGCAGCAACTGAAGAAGGCGAAAGGGAATCCTAACGTCTAAAAATGAGAATGCCAGGAAACGTAAAATGTCTAAGCAGGAACAGTTAGAGGACAAATGTAAGGATATAGAAGCATATTTCACTAGGGAGAAGAATTTGACAGAGCACTGAAATGTCTAAATCGAAACAAGGCCCCCGGAGTAGATGACATTCCCTCGGAACTCGTGATATCCTTGGGAGAACCTGCCGCAATAAAACTATTCCACGTTACATGCAAGATGTATGAAACACTCGACATATACTCACTCTTCAAGAATGTAATAATTCCCATTTCAAAGAATGCAGGTGCCGACAGGTGTGAATATTACCAAACTACCAGTTTAATAGGTCATGTTTGCAAAATATTAACACGAATTATTTACAGAAGAGTGAAAAAACTCGTGGAATCCGACCTCAGGGTAGATCAGTTCGGTTTCCGGAGAGGTGTAGGAACACGTGAGGTAATACTGACCTACAACTTCTCTGAAGATAGATTAAGGAAAGGTAAATCTAGCACTTGTAGAGTTAGAGAAAGCTTTTGACGATGTTGACTGGTGTACTCTCTTCGAAATTCTGAAGGTAGCAGGGGTAAAATTCAGGGAGTGAAAGGCTAATTACAACTCGTACAGGAACCAGATGGCAGTTATGAGTCGAGGGGCATGAAAGGGAAACAGCGGTTGAGAAGGCTGTTAGACTGTGTTGTAGCCTATTGCCGACGTTATTCAATCTGCATGGTGAACAAGCACTAACGGAAACCAAGAAAAAATTGGAGAAGGAATTAAAGTTCAGGGAGAGGACATAAAAACTTCCACATTACAATTCTGTAAGAGACAGCCAAGGACTTGGAAGAGCAGTGGAATGGAATGGACAGTGACCCGAAAGGAGGATATAAGATAAACAGCAACAAAAGCAAAACAAAGGTAATGGAATGTAGTCGAGTTAAATGAGGCGATGCTGAGGGAATTAGATTAGGAAATGAGACACTTAAAGTAGTAGATGAGTTTTGCTATTTGGACAGCAAAATAACTGATGATGGTCGAAGTAGTGAGGATATAAAATGTAGACTGGCAGTGGCAAGAACGTTCCTGAAGGACAGTCGTCTATTAACACTGAATACACTTGTAGATTTAAATGTTAGGGAGTCTTTTCTGAAGGTATCTGTCTGATGTATAGCCTTGTATGGATTTGAAACGTGGGCGATAAATAGTACAAACCAGAAGAGAATAGAGGCTTTTTAAATGTACTGCTACAGAAGAATGCTGAAGACTAGATGGCTAAACCATGTAACCAATGAGGAGGTACTGAGAAGTGAGTAGAACTGGAGGGAAAAGAAATTTGTGGCATAACGTGATTAAAAGAAGGGATCGGTTGATGGGACACATTCTGAGAGTAAGTAATCACCAGTTTAGTATTGGAGGGAAGTGTGTGTATGTTTGTGTGTGTGTGTGTGTGTGGAGATGGGGGGGAGGGAAGGGAGGGGTAGAACTTGCAGAGGGTGATCAAGAGATGAATACAGTGAGCAGGTTCAAGAGGATGTAGATTAGTTATTAGGAGATGAAGAGGCTTGCACAGGATAGAGTAGCGTGGATAGTTGCATCAAATCAGTCTTTGGACTGAAGACCACAACATCAACAATGGACAAGAGAACTGATCTCGATTTACCTCCTAAATATTTTAAAAACTCCTGGAAATTGTCCTGCCTTGCTTGTTTTTTCGTTTGTAATCTATTTATAGAATTGTCTAATTTTTCCTCAGCGAAGTTGACATCAAGTAGAGATTTTAGTTCGACTATCTCTTTAGTTTCTCTTGTCGAAAATTCCTATATCGTTCTTTCGCCTTTTGCTGAGAGTATAAGCTAATTTTTGTTGAACTCTTCAGGTATTATTTTTTGATCCGTAACTTCTTTATTTCCGGTCTTTATAGATTGTCCTTCTTTGTCTCCTTATTGTTTAAGATGATCATTATGTGATACACTTTCTTGCTACTAGTTTTACAGTCCATCGTACTTAAGAAATTATCCCGTTTGTGGTTTGGCATTTGGTATCTGTTTCATTTTTGCTCTTTCCTTTCGCTGTGTGGTAATAAATTACTTCTTTTCATCTTGTGATTTTCCTTCCCTATTTTCAGCTTCATTCCTTGCTTTATCTCTGACTTTCTTTTGGTCTGGGAGATCGCTATTCCAAAGGGGCTTGTATAAATTCATCCACCCTAGTAGTCTATTCTGTTCCGCACTTTGTTTTAGAGCTTTAGAACACGCCGACGTTGAGTTACACGGTAAGGTATCTGCCCCTAAACTGTTGACTACCAACGATTAAATCATATTATTGATGTCCTTGCTTACATTTTTGCTGGATGTTTGTTTGTCAGGCAAAAATGTAAGTAAGGACATCAATAAGACGGTGTAAGCATACAAATCACGTAAGGCATACACTGAGTTAAATAAATATTTCTGTACAGGCTTAAATTTCAGAATTCAACCTCACTTGCACACCCAGGAAATAAACGTCATCATACTTCATATTAAAGTACATGTAATCAGAATGCACAAGACGATGTCGAAATGCATCGCACTAATAAATATTAGTAAAAAGTGACTGAAGCAGAAAATATTATTTCATAAATGTATAATGCGGTCGCTGACTTCAACAATTTCCATACAACATGGATAAATTTAAGAGGAAAATACGTATGTCACTCAAAACTAGCAACTAGATTCTATTTTAGGCACTACACCTAACGGGAAATCAGCAAAACGACGCTGTAACTCACATAAGCAACCTTTATTTCTAAAATTCCATAATGAATTAAAAAGAGGCTTGAAAATTAGAGAATATTTAACGAAATGCGTCATCCACAGAAGAAATCACATAATTGAAATCGTTACTAGTTGCAGCAGTCTTCTGCGTGTTGAAGGACTGTTCGAAATGGTGCAACAATAATAATGTTAAACACACACCAAGTCACCAACGACACAGCCCCGGACAATGCAGCTAACCACATCGTCGGCGTTTCTTCCGCTCGCTCTCCCTGACCGCCGACACGGCGCTAGTTGCGTCAGTTGTGGCGAGACGTGACTGGGCAGTCTTGGGGTAGCTGCGTCACTCACACGCGTCACAGTTCCCGCGCGCCACATGACGCAACACTTTCGGGGCGCCGCCTTCAGTTCCAATCTTGCGCAACGTGTTCCGGAATGAGAATCCCCGGAATGATTTCATATTCATCTCTCTTTCCATTTCGTGATGCGCATCCTCATCTGTACAGTCATTAAGCCTAAAAACAAATTATGAGCGAACGAACATTAGGGCAAAGTAGAATTAATAAAGGTTAGATTAGGGAAAGTTACATTCTGAAAGTAACTAACTTACAGTTAAAGTTATCTTAAAACGCGGTAAATACGAACAGTCGGGTGAAGAAAGACAAAACCTACTTTGAATACAATAAGTTTTGCACTGGTCATTATTCTTAATTATTATTGTTTTTGGGTTGGCAACACTTTAATCAAAAAGGAAATTATGTTTTGTTTGTTTGGCAGCACTGCAGGTTAACGTTTATCCTAGTGCCTGTCTCAAAAGTGAATATGTTTTCCTACATACTTTGAACTTCTCTGGTAAGTAAAACTAAATTTTATATGTGATAGTTATTGGCATACTAGGTACTGTCTATAATATCAATATAAAACAGTAACGGTTAATTTTTGTGTAACTTTTCACGAAGTCACCTCTGAGAATTCTCATATTTTTATGGTTGATTTTTAAAGTTTGTGCCATGTGTAGAAACATGACAACTCTGATGTTTCTGTTTACTTCACAACAGCAGCATTAAAAAATAAAAAATAAAAAAATAAAAAAAACTAGTATGCCAGAATAATATTATATAGAAACTTATTATCCATTCTCTAGTTATGTTATATGCATAACTAACATATCTTTCCTGTTTCAGAGTTGCTGTTCAAATATGCCACGGAAATACAAACCCATCGTTGGAGGAGGTTACAAAAAACATAGTTTTGATCATATAAAAAAAAATACGCTCGCTGACATCGAATGTGGCGTTAGCCTGCGGAAAACACCTGACAAACATGGGACTGCTCGTAGTGTACTGCACAGACGCCTAAACAGAGTCTCCAACATTAGACAACAGGGTAGACAAACTGCCTTGTTTTACGAAGAAGAGAAACTGTTTCTAGGTATGAAACTTTCTGGCAGATTAAAACTGTGTGCCGTACCGAACCCGAACTCGGGATCTTGCCTTTCGCGGGCAAGTCCTCTACCGACTGAGGTACCCAAGCACGACTCACGCCCCCTTCCTCACAGGCTTAATTCCACCAGTACGTCTCCTACCTTCCGAGACTCGTGTCTCAGTCCGGCCACAGTTTTAATCTACCAGAAAGTTTCATATCAGCGCACGCTCCGCTGCAGAGCGAAAATTTCATTCTGTTTCTAGGTAGAATGAAAATAAGCAGCGAATGGGACTATCCTATCGACTCTACAACCTGAAGACTTCTAGTAAAGTACTTCTGAACAGAAGAGGAAAGGAAGTGAAAAGACTTAAGGATAATCTCCCCAACCGTAATTTTGTGGAATCATTTATGAGACGATACTAAGATCAATGGGCAGTGCGAATACGCCAAAACACAAAACGCACCAGAGCCGGTCTACCACCAGGAACTGTTGCATCGATGAACAGTCAAAAGATATATATGGAATGTGACGCCGTTTAATATAATAAACTATGACGAGACAAACTGTACGGATGATCCAGGAAAACGAAAGGTAATCACAGGGAGGGGAACTAAACATTCTGAAAGGCTCATGACTGCCCAAAGGCACCAACCTTATTTGCAGCCGCTGCAAATGGCACTATACTATCCCCTTATGTTTTGTAGAAGGCTTTGCATTTATATGAAAGCTGGACCGAAGGCGGGCCAAAATATGCAAGATACAATCGGACGAAATCTGCGTGGTTCGATTCGTTCTGCTTTGAGGACTGGATTTTTACAGTTACTGTCCCATTTCTGAAAAAAGCTAAGAGGGAAGAAATTTCTTAATGGAGACAATTTATATTCGCACCTGTTCGTAAATCGGTTAAGCTGTGTCAAGATAACGACATAAGTTTAATATTCCTGCTAGCAAATGCAAAATGCACCAGACACAACCGCTGGACGTGACATTTTTTCGGCCTCTTGAAACTACCTAGCGCCAAATATTTGAGGAATGGAAGAAAAGCTCAGGAAGAAATGAGACAACAGTTCTTGAGGACAAATTTCCTCTGGTTTTGAAAAAGTTGTGTGACTCCATGGAGGAAGAAAATGTTATTGCGTGTTTAGGAAATGCAAGACTGCACCTCTAAAGTTCAATGATGTTTTGTCAGTGCTCCCAGGTACTGGTATACGGTCGACAAGAGCCGGGACATGAACAACTTTGAAGAATCCACTAATACTGTTGACAGCAGCTTTAAAGACTCCTTCACGTCTTAGGCAAGACCAGACTCCTAAACCAATAGAAAAAAAAGGAAAAGTAAATGTCCAACCCGGCAGAAATCTTAATGCTGATGACTGAGGGCGTCGATCGCGAGGATGTAACCCTCCACACTTCACTTTACACTGAACCATGCCCTTGTACATCTAGATAGGCCAAGCCAACGAGAAAACAAAAATGCCAAGAAGAACAGAAAACGTCTTGACTCGTCGGAGTATGATGGTGCTTAATGCAGGAGAGCGATCAAGACAAAATTTTGTCCTCTTTAGATTCTTCTGATCAAGATGAAAATACTAGTATCTCCATAAGCCAAAGTATATGAAAAAACAATAACATCTCTTGGATGTTATGTTTGCAATGTTAGGTACCTTATTGACGATGATTTTGTTGGAACGTTTTTAAACAGAGTTCATCAAACCAAAAAGTTCACAATAACTAAAGCACAATCTTTTGTCTCGAGAAACAATGTCGTCCTAAAACTGTCGTCGCCAGTTGGTAGTTCAAGTGCTCGTTTCAAAGACGTGCTACGTTTCGGGGATAATCTGTCTGATTTAGCAGTTTATTAATGATACAGTACCAGGATTGTGGTAAAGAGTTGTGTTCTGTTTGCTCATTTTAAGTTTGATACATTGACCCTTTGACATTAACATTTTTGTATAGATTTCTTACTTTTTACACTAATAAACTATTGTCTTGTTAAATAAATGTTTATCTATTTATTTCCTAATATAAAAATATATATTTCATAGTTTCTGTCTCTCTTTGCTTTTAAAAGAAACGACAATGGTTTTATAATACTGTTATATACTCCTATCTGCTGGGTGATAAGAAATACCATGAATATTTTTGAAATTTTATTGAAATAATATAATTTAATAATAGTATCACAAACTGATAAGAGCAATATATATCTGAGTTTTGGATGCATTTTTGTTTTAACTTGACAAACAATAAGTAAATTTACGTTACTTCCCAGGAAAAGTAACTTAGTTGCAGTTATTCCTATTATACATGAAAAGTAACTGTATCAGTTACAGGTGTGATCCAGTTACTTTTACAGTTACCTTGGGTATTAATAACCGCTTCAGCTGTATTTAGTCCTTTATTATTGGATCACTACCTGTTTCGTAGCACTAAAAGCCACATCTTAAGGTGAACATATGACTAAAGCATTAGAGCTGAAAAGCTCGAAAACTTTTTACCCAACAGTCGTTATCCGTCAGCATAAAACACCGCTAAAGGGCGGTATGTTACAGAATAAAACAGCCGGATTCCAGTATAGTGAATGAGTCCGCTTCTCCAATCTACACGGAATCGCCTACAGGGGACTCGTCCGTACCACGACATGCGAGAACAGCCATCGTTCGTGGATCAGACCATAGTTAAAGTTACTTTATGGAAATAACAACGCTGCTGCCGACCGTTACCTTTATAAAGTGATTGTTACTAGTCCTTAACTGACATGCAGCGGTCTCGTGGACCGGCATCATTTTGTTATCGCCTCCCCGTGTTGAAGTACTCAAGCTACAACCTCTACCGTCTACCTGCCTTTCAGTTTGAGTGTGGAGGTCGTGCAGTGAAGAGTTTGCGTTTCTACCATTGTTAGTTTCCTCATTGTTGTAGGGAACGGTCTGTGAGACCGCGGCATAGCAGTTACGCAACATTTCTTAGGTGATTTGTTTTCTACAGATTTAAACCTGTTTTTATTTTTTTGGTATCAAATTTGGTGTAATAAGAAACTTAGCTCCAAGTTTATTCTTTACAGAAATGTCGGCAACAAAAACATCTATAGCGAGTATTTTAAGGGGAAATGACCTAATTTTGAGATCTGTCGTCAGGATTGGCTTGCCGAGTGTCTAAACAATAATAGTGACGTTGAAGAATCTTACGGCTAATCCATATTACTTCAGGCAGGGGGGGTTAGCTTCATAGTCTCGGATGTTATTGAATTTAGCATACGTTAAAATTCAGGAGTAAGTAAGAAACACTTTTTTTTTCAAAAAAAAAAAAAATCCTGCCCCGCGACACAGGCCTCCAAAGATGACACTGCGGACACCATTTTGAAGATGCGAATTTCGGAAAAATTTTTTAAATGCTGTATATCTGTACATCCTTGAACTCGTAACTTCTACACGTTGCTGATATTCCGTGCATTTTCTCCGCAACTGACCCTTGCAAGTGTCCGCAAATAAAGTCCAGCTTGTATTTTAAGGCCAATCTGGAGGTAAAGAGAGGTCAAATTGTGATATCCAAGTGCGTGGGTGAGTAAAATTACCCTCATCTCGGAAAATTTCGAATTTTCGTACTTGTAAGAAGTGTTGAAAATCAAATGGCGTTTCATCGACAACTTCCGTCCTACGGAAAATATCAGACCTTTGTATGTCCTCGGCCAGCCGGAGTGGCCGTGCGGTTCTAGGCGCTACAGTCTGGAGCCGAGCGACCGCTACGGTCGCAGGTTCGAATCCTGCCTCGGGCATGGATGTGTGTGATGTCCTTAGGTTAGTTAGGTTTAATTAGTTCTAAGTTCTAGGCGACTGATGATCTCAGAAGTTAAGTCGCATAGTGCTCAGAGCCATTTGAACCATTTTTGGATGTTCTCGTTCGACGTCCCCACATTTGTGCTCCCTCCTCGGCTTCGAGAAAATCCGACGTTCATCTCACCATGTCCTCTGCTCGCTGCTAACGGTATGCAGTTATACGTCCCGTCTGAATTTGTTCCTGGTGCCGTTGCGTTCGTGCCTGGCCGCATTTGAATTTGTTTCTTTAGCGCCTCCAACACGCGTGTTGATCACTTCCTGTTTCGATTTGAACGAAAGAAGAGTCCAGACCTCTTCAGTCTCGCTCACTGGGGTTGAAGTTGTTACCTCCGAACCAGTCCCTAATTTGTCCATGGCCGCTGTCGCACGAAAATCCGTGGCTTCACGTATTTTTGTGTCGATGCGCTGCTCCGCGTCATTTTGCCGCTTTTCCACGCTTTCTACCTTCTTGTTCAAATTGATCACCGCCTCTCGTCCTTGCAATCCTATTCGTTTACTCGCTTCAGCTGCTACTCGTCTTGCGAAACTTGCAACTGTCTTGGCACTCTCTGCCGTCTAGCATCATGTGCAATCTTTAAACCTTTCATCGCTTTGGCATTTACGTAGGTTTTCCTACAGTTTATTTGCCCATGACTTGTGTTCCTCTCGCATCCGACTTATCTGAACACCGGAATTTTTGATGTCCGTCCTCGTCTCATTATTATCTCGTACCAACTCATTAATTTTATGCTCCAATTTCCTCTATACCCATTAAAAATGCCACCAGATTGAAGTCCTCTTCCTTTTTCTCAGTATCGTGATCGTCAGAACTCATACATGACTTCTGCGGTGTTGTATCCACAATATTGGGTTCTGATATCGCCCTGTCCTCTCTGTCCGGATTTCTAATATGCACCTCTGCTTCGATATGTTGTGGTACGCTCACATCTTCTATCACACGCGAACTGACACTGTCTTTCCCCTCAAGAAAAGCCATATCACTTTCGTCTCCCTGATTTCGTTGTTGCACGTCTTCGTTGTTACTAACACCGTTCAACAGCAACGCCTCCCTACTTTCAAATTGTGCCTCAACCGTTTCATTGCGCTCTTCCTCCGTGACGTATGCTTTATTTTCCCGCTCCCAGTCTACTTGTCTAGCCCTACTTCTCGTTATTCAAATTCTCTATCAACATCAAACTTTAATTATTCGTGCAACACATGGACAACCGTATTATCTAACCCTCAAGATATACGCAGTACAATACAGTGACAATAGTACACAAGATTCAGAATAAAAAACAACCAAATAAAAAGAAAATACAACAGTAAACACCACAAAAATAATACGACAACGCCGTTAGCAACGACGGGAAAACGGTCGACAAATGACACAGACGTCGCTGACACAAATTCACTATAAATAAAATAAATAAACACATAAATAACACAATCAGAGCATTAAATATCTACAGCATATTAATGAACCATATTTTTCTTTTTCTTTTGTTTTTATTTCCTCATAATGTGGACCTGTTCAGCAAGTACGCAAACTGACAGCATCACAGAAGTGCCAAGGACTTGGATCCTGGCAGAGGTTCGCCAATTGAAAGCCTCCTACTTACGTTTCAAGTCTAGACTTTAATAATAAAGTGGGAAGGTACTGAAACTTCCTGGCAGATTAAAACTGTGTGCCGGACCGAGACTCGAACTCGGGACCTTTGCCTTTCGCCGGCAAGTGCTCTTCTGGGAAGGTACTTTTAATCAGAACTCAGAGAGAAGCTGTGATCTAAATGACAACAGATTTATTCATCCTTAACATCACAAGACAACAAAACTGACTAAAGAAACGCCACACAAACATTTTTATTTGACAAACGCTTTCACTAACATGGGGTCTATGGTGGACAAAGTGATCAGTTGGGGATCGACACACGACACTAACCGGAACACTAATCATTTGATCTGACTTCATACACGTGAATCCGGGTTATAGCACAAAAAGTACGCCACCATGAAGCATCCATATTCTACCATTCCAAAAAAAAAAAAAAAAAAGTATGGTTCGAAAGAGCAGGGTACTGAGTAACATATATTGGAGCTCTACACCGTAGCAGCGAATACCTTACCCTCCTGCTGGTCTGGGCGGCACACCTCGATGGATTCGGCGATTGAAGTCATGGGCGGCCGCAATCTGTTATTAATGGCGCGCTCCTCAAAAACTCAAGTACGCGGTCTCGCGTTCGGTTAATCCGGAACGCAGGCACTTTCCTTTGAGCCTATGAAACCCCGGTGGATTCCACTGTGTAGGTGGACCCGTTTGCTGGTCTGCAAAAGCCGGCCGGGGTGGCCGAGCGGTTCTAGGCACTTCAGTCTGGAACCGCGCGACCGCTACGGTCGCAGGTTCGAATCCTGCCTCGGGCATGGATGTGTGTGATGTCTTTATTAAGTAGGTTTAAGTAGTTCTAAGTTCTATGGGACTGATGACCTCAGAAGTTAAGTCCCATAGTGCTCAGAGCCATTTGAACAATTTTTTGGTTTGCCAAACCAATTTGACTCCGTGCCAAGACTATGCGTGACGGAATATGTCAAATGTTTAGACAACCGACTCAAGACAAGTAAGTACACCCACGCATCACTCGTGTGCGTGGTGCTAGAAGCAGTACCTCTGACAGTTCAGAAAGTGACTGGCACAGGCTCTAAGTGGCACATTAGCAAAGGACACAAGTCTCACCGTTTAGGTAGAGACCTGTAGTTCTTTACTAGTGAAACGCTAGGTCAGGAGTGATCTTCTCTTCTTGTGTGCTTTCCTCCTCATCTCGGTAGCAAAAGACCATTTACATCTTAGACTTCCCCCCACTTTAGCACAAGCCAACCACGAGCTTGGAGAGCGCCCTTTGCTCTGCATACACCGATTTGACCAACCAGAGACATTAAAGTTAATTGGGAGAAAAGGAAAAAAAGATTCAGCTTCTCGGCCTCTTTCCCGCGTGTTTAAGCCGTGTCTTGTGCTAACAACATGACCAGGATAGAACCACACCGCTCCATAAAAAGCTTGTTATCTCCCCTGTTGCGTCCATTTGAAAGTTTCTAAAGAACAGCCATAAACTCTCTAAAACCTTTGTGCATTCACAAATATGTTTTGTAACAGAGTCTGGACATCTGGGCGCCAGTGACCTATCCCACAAAAATTCGCAGGACGCTCACAGTTGTTTTGTCGGCTTCCTGCCTAACAACGGCGAGACCTCTGCTTTATTGCCGGTCTACAACGTTCTGGCCATTGCAGCGGCGACTTCTCGGCGCTAGTCAGTCCACCTGGACGTTGCTACCTCCTGACCGGAGCCAACAAACGTGTCTGCACAATGAGACCGCGAACTCGGCCGTCCAGAAATGTTTCCACCCAGGTTTCGCGCAAAAAACGCGCTTCCCTCGGTCCACCGTCGCCATGCTCTTTTACTGCAGTCGTTTAAATCGGCATCCTGCTCCTTTGAACGCAGATAAAGCCTTAGATTAGATTAGATTAGATTTACTTTCATTCCAATTGATCCGTAGTGAGGAGGTCCTCCAGGATGTGGAACATGTCAGAAAAACAACAATACATGACAAATATTTACAACTAAAACAAATAAGCTAATGTACCATTCCACAGGTCCCAAGTGGAATGATCGTCATTTCGTCATTTTTTAATGAACACTAAGAGTCATTTTACAAATACTAATGCACTGAATTTAAAATAAAAAAGTTTTTTATTTATTTATAAGGTAATACAACTACTGTAATACTTATTTACAATGAACACATTACTGCACTGAAATGGTGCAGAAGTTAGATTATACTAACACACACACACACACACACACACACACACACACACACACACAAATTTTCAATGAACACATTACTGCACTGAAATTGTGCAGAAGTTATGTTGTACTTATATACAAATCAGTTGGTTTTACTAAGAAATTCATCAATGGAGTAGAAGGAGTTGGCCACCAATAAATCCTTTAGGCTTCTCTTAAACTGAATTTCATTGGTTGTTAAGCTTTTTATGGCTGCTGGCAAGTTATTGAAAATGTGTGTTCCTGAATAATGCACACCTTTTTGTACAAGACTAAGTGACTTTAAATCCTTGTGAAGATTATTCTTATTTCTAGTATTGATTCCATGAATTGAGCTGTTGGTTTGAAAAAGTGATATATTTTTAATGACAAATTTCATTAAGGAATAAATATATTGGGAAGCAGTAGTTAGTATCCCTAGTTCCCTAAACAGGCTTCTGCAGGATGTTCTTGAGTTCACACCACATATAACTCTCACTGCACGTTTTTGTGCCCGGAAAACTTTAGCTTGGCTTGATGAATTACCCCAAAAAATAATCCTATATGACATTATGGAATGAAAGTAAGCATAGTATGCCAGCTTTTTCATTTTTATATCCCCTATGTCTGACAAAATTCGCATTGCAAACAGAGATTTGTTAAGACACTTCAGCAGTTCTGTGGTGTGCTCCTCCCAGTTGAATTTATTATCAAGCTGTAATCCCAAGAATTTAACACTGTCCACTTCATTCTATCTTCTTGTCATCGTATGTTAGACATATACTCTTGGGACACCCCTTACAAGTTCTGAACTGCATGTAGTGTGTTTTTTCAAAGTTTAGTGACAAAGAATTGGCTAGGAACCAGTGATTAATGTCCACAAATATTTTATTGGCTGATCTTTCTAAGTCTACATTTGACTTGCTATTTATTGCAATGTTTGTATCATCGGCAAACAAAACAAACTTGGCATCTGGTAATGTTACTGATGAAAGGTCATTGATATACACAAGAAAAAGTAAGGGCCCCAAAATGGAACCTTGTGGGACCCCACATGTAATTAGTTCCCAGTTGTATGAGGCCTGATAGCTTGATACATGTCTCTTTCCTAATAACACCCTTTGTTTCCTGCCAGAGATATAAGATTTGAACCATTTTGCAGCATTTCCTGTTATACTATAATATTCTAGTTTACTTAAAAGGATATCGTGATTTACACAGTCAAATGCCTTTGACAGATCACAAAATATACCAGTTGCCTGCAATTTTTTGTCTAATGAATTAAGCACATTTTCACTGCAAGTGTAGATAGCCTTCTCAATATCAGAACCTTTTAGAAATCCAAACTGTGACTTTGACAGTATGTTATTTGAGATAAGATGGTTATAAAGACGACTGTACATTACTTTTTCGAAAATTTTTGAGAAAGGTGGCAACAGTGAAATTGGACGGAAATTTGATGCTATTTCTTTATCTCCCTTCTTAAACAGTGGCTTAACTTCAGCATATTTCAGCCATTCAGGAAATATTCCACTAATAAACGACTGGTTACACAGATACCTTAATATGTTACTTAGCTCAGAATCACATTCTTTAATTAACTTTGTTGATATTTCATCATACCCACTAGATGTTTTTGATTTTAAAGATTTTATGATGGACATTATTTCTGTTGGGGTAGTGAGGGTCAAATTCATATTAAGGAAGTTACTTGAAATGTCTGGTCTAAGGTAATCCATAGCAGCATCTACCGAACCTGACAACCCCATCTTTTCAGTAACAGTTATAAAATGTTTGTTAAAAAGTTCTGCAACACTACACACATCTGTCACCAATGTATCATTTACTCTTAATGCTATTTGTTCCTCTTCATGTCTGGTTCTACCGGTCTCCTCCTTCACTATATCCCATATTGTCTTTATTTTGTTATCTGATATGACTATCTTTTCCTTGTGATATATTTGCTTTGACATCCGTATTACAGTCTTTAATATTTTACAGTATTTCTTATAATGTGCTATAGCATCAACATTGGAAATGTTTCGGAGTAACAGATACAGTTTTCTTTTTGTTTTACAAGATACCCCTATTCCTCGAGTAATGCATGGCTTCTTTGTAGACTTTGCTCTAACCTTGGTAAGTTTTGGGGGAAAGCAGTGTTCGAATAAGGTAAGCACTTTATTAGCAAAAATGTTATATTTTTCATTCATGCCATGAACGCTGTAAACATCAGTCCAGTGAATGTCTCTGAGGAATGTCCTAAAATAATCAATTTTTGGCTTACTGATTACCCTTTTGAGCTCAGATTTAACAGATTTTATATCCTGTTCAGTATTAACATTTAACAGAAGGAACTGCATGTCATGGTCTGAGAGGCCATTGACTATTGGTTTTGTAATATAATTTTGTTCATTGGACTTTTCTATAAAGATATTATCAATGGCTGTTTGTGAGCAAGTGGCTATCCTAGTGGGGAACTTTACTGTGGGAATTAAGTTGAATGATAGTGTTACTAACTCAAACAAGTTCTTATTGGGAGAGTCTTTAAGGAAAGCTACATTGAAATCACCAGCAACCACTATTTCTTTGTTTTTGGTTGTTAAATGAGCCAGTACAGCTTCAAGGTGGTTGACAAACAGATTAAAGTTACCTGCAGGTGCTCGATATACACTTAATATTATGAAGGATTTTTTGTGAAATTCTAATTCTGTTGCACATGCTTCCATATGCTGTTCTAGGCAAAATTTATGAATGTCTATGTTCTTAAATTTATGACAGTTCCTGATGAATGTGGCAACTCCTCCTTTCTCCATTTCTGATCTACAAAAGTGAGATGCTAACCTAAACCCTGTAACACTTAAAAGTTCTATACCAGTGGTCACATGATGTTCAGAGAGGCAGATTATGTCAGCTCGGTTTGAAGACTCTAATTCATCTATGCAGATAGTTAATTCATTAATTTTATTTCTCAGTCCTCGAATATTTTGGTGCAATAAAGATAGCTGACATTTCTCACTGACTGAGTTAAAATTGGGTGGAGTTAAAATATCTGCTGACAGTTGAAAATTCTTAACCAATGGCTGTTTATGCTGATGTAATAAGCTGGAATTATGTTTTTTGATTTCTTTCTCAAACTGAAGATTTGTCTCAGTTCTAACCTCTCTTAAAATTTGCTTTCTTTCTGTCCTCCCTACCCTAAAAAAGGGTCTTTTCTGAATCCTATAACCACTGGTATTTTACCACTCATGACAGTGCCTCCCCCCTTTAACTTTCCTGCTATTTCCCCAGCCAATTTACCCTTCCCCTTCCTGTTGAGGTGAAGGCCATGCCTAGTATAATCCCACCTACTGAGAGAATCAACAGGAACCACACCAATGTGTGACCCCGCACCCGACATGAGCAGCCGTTCCAACTCCAAATTAACTCTCTTGACAGAAGAGTTCAAATGAGGTCGGTCATGGCGCCCAAGAGCAGATACAAACTCAACACTAGTATGCTTCGATGCTGATGCAATCTTCGCCAGGTCACACTCTATGCTGTACCCAGGATCTCTGTCAATACTGTTACCTGCCCCACCCACTATAACCACGGTGTCTTCCTTAGTGAAATCTTTGCAAAGTGATCCTAAATCCTCTGTCACCTGCTCCAGACCAGCACTAGGTTTAAAAAAATTGGTGACCTGGTATTCTGATCCTAGTTCATCCTGCAAAAGTTGGCCAACACCTCTTCCATGGGAACTACCTAACAACAACACTTTCTTTCTCTTTACTGATTTCCCTACATTCTTACTTTTCAATTTGCTGCTGAAAGTTTGTTGTGCCTTGTCTACACCTGAAACTGCTTGAGGCTCACCAGCTTCTAACTGAAGCAACAGGTCAAATCTATTTTCCACATTCACCATAAAGCTGTCAGACAAAGTTCTAGGCCTGTTCCTCCTGTTGCCTGTTGCCACTTCCCACCTCTCTTTACCCTTCTCCCTCCTTAACCTGTCAAGATCTCCCCTGGCCTTGTCTAACTCAGCCTGAAGGGCGGCAATTTTCCCCTCCTGTTCTAGTATCTTCCTATCTCTACTACAACTCCTACAAAACCACTGATGAGTCTCATTTACTTCCCCTATTCCCACGCCACTACAGTCACCCACATGGAAAAAACTACAGCACCCATCACACCAAAGCCCCGACCTAACCGTTACTCCTTCCCTAGAGCACGCAAGCAAGAGCATTAACTACCGCCCCCCTTTTCATCAAGATGTATGATGTCAAATTGCAATAAAGATCATATTCCCTAAGAACATGAAGCAGCATAGTTCCGAATTAGTAGTGAGAGTGCCCTGCAATCTCTCAAGTTCTTTTACTGTCGCCTTTTTGAATTTTTTTATAATTTACAGAAAAATTTCCTTTTTTTAAAAAGTGCCAATCCAGAAAAGTTAGATTTTTTCTGTTGATTAGTACCCTGTGTTACTATATTCTCTGTAAAGGAGAGCTTCCACTTTTAAGTTGGACAGGTTTTATTTTAAAAAATCGTTTTTTTTATCTTTCAGGGGTAATATATGTCTTCACTGAAGTTGTTTTTTTAATAATTTCTTCGTTACAATGTTTATTTCTATTGTCGCAGTTTTCTTATCACTTTTCTTGTTGCAGTCTTTTCTTTTCACTTTCATTGTTGCAGATATTTCTTATGCTTTGTTGTAGTTTCCTGTCAGTTTCTTTGTCATGGTTGTTCATTGCAGGTCTCTGTATTATTGTTGTTCAGTGCTAATTTGTTTACTGAAGAGGCTTCTAAGAAATCTGAGACCATCCAGTGAGTTCTGTGTTTTCGTGAGGAATTTGCCAGTTGACACAGCTGCAGTGTGTTTTGTGAAAAGGACTGTTTGAAATGTCTTCTGACTGGGGCCATTGAAGAGTGAAGTGTAATGACTATTTGCATATCCATAAAAGAGCGATATATAAGACAAACAAAAAAAGCAGAAGCAGACTTTGTTCGGGTTACGAATAAGTGTTCTCATTGGAAGACGGTGTTTCAAAGTGAAGATGTTTCCAGGGACGACTTTTTGTGTTCTAAATGTTTTGACAGAATAACAACAATGATAGTGTATGAACAAGGTGAAGCCTCCCATGGTGCAGATGATGGAGATTTTGCGTCACTATAGGAAGAATTAAATACCCTGAATGAGTCAACTACAGATGTAGGTGTAAGTCCTGTTAAGAAACTGTGGTTAGTGAAGTCAAGTCATAAGCTCTATGCACCAAGAAAGCGCAGAGAAATTACTAAAGATATAGATGAATACACTACAGCAAAACTGACCACACTCTTGAAAGTAGAAAGTCCATCTTCAGAAGAAAATGAACCAAAGTACTCTTGCACCTCTTGCCAGGAATTTTGCACAAATATCAATTCAGCTGTTGAATATTTTGCACCCTAAAGTAAAAAGGTGCAAGTTTTAATTATTATTCCAGAGACATTTTCAAAGGAAACAATTTTGAACCACGCTCCATCACTATCAAAGTACGTGGTAGACAAATCAAGAAATGTGAGGTCTGTAATTTTAAAAATCGTTACCAGCTGTTTGAATCGAGTAAGTCACTTGTGCCAACGGACTGGGTATACAGTGCTAGTGGTCACGGGAAGGGGCCTTGTGATGGTGTATGGACTATGCCTTATTAAATCGGTAGCAGTCATAGCTCACATTCTGAGCAAGAGTTACATAACGTGCCAGAGATGGAATACAGGTTTACTGATGGTAGCGGTAATGGCAGCAATGAGGAAAATACTGTATTAGTAGAAATGATGACTCTTACACATGAGTGATCACTCTTACACATACATTTACGAAAAAATAAGTGTATCAAGGTAAAGAAGGAACAGCCTCCATTGAATGTAAGAACAAGGGGCCATGACATAATTGTTCAAGTCCCTGGTCTTCGACCACTGCCTAGAAGTTTGAGAAAACCCAGAACTAGCACCCGTATGGGAACTTTTGTTTTCTTAAAACGCTCTGTCAGAAATAATCACATGGACAAAAGCAAAAATAACAAAAATGAGAAAAAATTATGAAGACCGTGAGAGATTGACTTATGTTCATGACCTTGACACCACCGAACTGAAAGCATTCATAGGTCTCCTTGTTTGTGCAGCGATTTTCAAATCAGGAAATAAGTTCCTAGACTGTCTCTTTGCAGCTGATGGCACAGGACGTGATATTTTTCGATGTACCATGACATGAAATAGGATGTTGTTCCCTTGGGCTGCTCTTAGATTTGATTATGCAGAAGACAGGGAGAGAGGAAAGAAAGAAGGAAGACCCTGTTGCAGCAATTTCAAAGATTTTTAGCCTGTTCATTGAAAACAGTCAACAATGTATTACCATGGGAGATACAGCGTATTGTGAATGAGATGCTGGTACCTTTCAGAGGTCACTGCAGCTTCGTTGTGTACGTGACAAAAAACCGGCATAAAAGTAATGTGCTGGCTGATGCAAGATCTCATTGTCTTTTGATGCATACATCTACCATGGAAGAAGGAGTGACAGTTTGACTTTACCCCAAAAAAAAAAAAAAAAAAAAAAAAAAAAATGAAGGGCTACGGTGAGACTGTTGGAACCAACAGAAGAAACGCTTAGAAACGTGACGGCAGATAACTGGTTTGGATTCATAGAACCGGTTCAAAAACTTGTTAAGAAGGGACTGACATTTGTGTGTACTCTAATGAAGAATAAACTAGAAATCCCAAGTAACTTTCTTCTTCAAAGGGAAAGACTGCGTTTTAGGCTTCAAGGAAGAAATGTCACTGCTCTCTTATGTTCTGAAGAAGGGGAATGCTGTAATCTTGGTCACCAGTATGCTTCATTCTGAGAGCCTCGATCTAGAAAGTGAAACCCAGAGATCCTCTCTTTCTATAGCGCAAAAAGGGCGGTGTGGATTCTCTGGATCAAAAATGTGCAACTTATACTGCAAACTGAAGGACAAGAAGATAGTACCTGCGAAGGAAGTGCTTATCGCCTATAGTAATCTTTGAAGAAGGCTCCAGATGTAACACCACTTCATGAAATCGCTAGCAAAGGCGCTAACAAATCCCCTTATAACACGCCCACTGCAGATGAAAAGTCTTCCAAGGGAACTTGCTGTTTCAATCAGACGCATACTGCACATGCCAGATGAAGAACATCCGCAATTTCAGGCTCTTGAAGAGACTTACGAAAAAAGTAAAAAGTCTAACTTTGGACCTCGGTGGCTGAAAGGGAAGACTAAATATCCTTGTCAACAATGTGGACGTGCAATATGTCTTGAATGTGCACGAAACATGTGTAAAATGTGCTTTGAAACGAAAAATGAGAGATTATCTTCAGTCACAGACTTTAATCTAAAGTTTAAAGTGCGCTTTTCTTTACGGTATGTATATTTTTGTCTTAATAATAACTACTTTCGGACTTAAAATACACTCCTGGAAATTGAAATAAGAACACCGTGAATTCATTGTCCCAGGAAGGGGAAACTTTATTGACACATTCCTGGGGTCAGATACATCACATGATCACACTGACAGAGCCACAGGCACATAGACACAGGCAACAGAGCACGCACAATGTCGGCACTAGTACAGTGTATATCCACCTTTCGCAGCAATGCAGGCTGCTTTTCTCCCATGGAGACGATCGTATAGATGCTGGATGTAGTCCTGTGGAACGGCTTGCCATGCCATTTCCACCTGACGCCTCAGTTGGACCAGCGTTCGTGCTGGACGTGCAGACCGCGTGAGACGACGCTTCATCCAGGCCCAAACTTGCTCAATGGGGGACAGATCCGGAGATCTTGCTGGCCAGGGTAGTTGACTTACACCTTCAGGAGCACGTTGGGTGGCACGGGATACATGCGGACGTGCATTGTCCTGTTGGAACAGCAAGTTCCCTTGCCGGTCTAAGAATGGTAGAACGATGGGTTCGATGACGGTTTGGATGTACCGTGCACTATTCAGTGTCCCCTCGACGATCACCAGTGGTGTACGGCCAGTGTAGGAGATCGCTCCCCACACCATGATGCCAGGTGTTGGCCCTGTGTGCCTCGGTCGTATGCAGTCCTGATTGTGGCGCTCACCTGCAGGGCGCCAAACACGCATACGACCATCATTGGCACCAAGGCAGAAGCGACTCTCATCGCTGAAGACGACACGTCTCCATTCGTCCCTCCATTCACGCCTGTCGCGACACCACTGGAGGCGGGCTGCACGATGTTGGGGCGTGAGCGGAAGACGGCCTAACGGTGTGCGGGACCGTAGCCCAGCTTCATGGAGACGGTTGCGAATGGTCCTCGCCGATACCCCAGGAGCAACAGTGTCCCTAATTTGCTGGGAAGTGGCGGTGCGGTCCCCTACGGCACTGCGTAGGATCCTACGGTCTTGGCGTGCATCCGTGCGTCGCTGAGGTCCGGTCCCAGGTCGACGGGCACGTGCACCTTCCGCCGACCACTGGCGACAACATCGACGTACTGTGGAGACCTCACGCCCCACGTGTTGAGCAATTCGGCGGTACGTCCACGCGGCCTCCCGCATGCCCACTATACGCCCTCGCTCAAAGTCCGTCAACTGCACATACGGTTCACGTCCACGCTGTCGCGGCATGCTACCAGTGTTAAAGACTGCGATGGAGCTCCGTATGCCACGGCAAACTGGCTGACACTGACGGCGGCGGTGCACAAATGCTGCGCAGCTAGCGCCATTCGACGGCCAACACCGCGGTTCCTGGTGTGTCCGCTGTGCCGTGCGTGTGATCATTGCTTGTACAGCCCTCTCGCAGTGTCCGGAGCAAGTATGGTGGGTCTGACACACCGGTGTCAATGTGTTCTTTTTTCCATTTCCAGGAGTGTAGTTTCCAGCAAAGACCGCTCGTTTTTATTTAAAATAAACTCACGAGGTCTGGGCAGACTGCAGCATGTCAGTTACGTGAGAAATATCAGACGTGTTAGTTGTGGGCTAGTAATGCATTACTACCCAGCTCTGGTAAAGGGTTATCACAATTACCAGGCTCATTGTTGTCAGCACTTATGTTCATTCTACTTACATCACACAAGTGTTCAAGTGTTGCAGTATGCAGATCTTCTTCCTTAGCACCATTCCGCATGCTGGCGGGGTTCGCTGTTTTGACTCTCTGTCGCCATTCTGTCCGATATTGTGCCAGATCAGAGTCTAGGCTCGAGATCTTTGTGCAGGATGTCAAGCCACCGCCCGACTGGCCCTTTACCATTTATCCTCAAATCAAAACCAGTCTTTACCACTATTGTTTCGTCTGCTCCAAGAACATGCCTCCACTATCGGATGCGGCTTTCTCTTATCTTGACTATTATTGATGTTACTCTATATAAAGAACGATCTTCATTATTTGTGACATGACCGTGCATTGCTAATCTAGGTGTCCACCTGAGCATATTTGTTCCATAACAACAAGTCGTTCGACTTCTTTTGTTGAAGGGCAGCATTCAGCACCATACAGTGCATGAGAACTGAGTACAGATCGGTATACTTTCGACCTGAGCCTGTCTGGAATCTTCCGGTCACAGAGTACGCCATTCACAGAACGCCATTTGAAGTACGTGCTGCTCTGGTGGTCAGAGATTTCTGCGCTGAGATTTCTATCAGCAGTGTTGCCAACTCTAAAAAAACCCGAGTCGCTAGATTCAATATCAAAAGTCGCTAGAAAGTCGCTAAAACTGATTTTACTAGGGGTGTTGTGAAAATTTCGTGCTGTGAATGGTGCAGTAAACCAGTTGGGGGGGGGGGGGGGGTGTTATAAAATATTAATAAAAATTGTCTCGTGTAATTGCTATATTGTCTTAATTAAATGACGCGTCGCTTGCAACAACATACATATAAAATACGCTAACGTAATTAAACATGTTATCATAATTGACGCAACACATAAATTGTTGTTTCAATCATAGTAGTCAAATATACTAGAAATATACAACTATATTTGTAACAAAAGAAAGCAAGAACCGAAATTAGGTTACAAAATATATACATACCGGTATGTCAGCTATTCATCGTCATCACTCAGAAGATCGAATAACTCTTCTGTTTCATGCTCTGACAGAGCTGTAGTTGATGTAGAGGGTTGAACGTCGCTCAAAAGATGATGTTGCAGTTCGACTGGTTTTGTCGCAAAAGAGTAACTTTTGTTCGTTCCAATAAGCTCCAATACGTCTGACGGTATGTCAAAAGATGCACAATCTTTATTTTGTTTCTTCAGCTGGTCTCTCAATGTGATCAAAGTATTAATTGTCTTTAACGATAATCTGTTACGTTGTTTAGTTTTTATAATGTTCATAGAATATTCTTTCCACTTCTGCATTTGAATGCGGTAGGCACAGAACAGTCATTGCTAGCTGTAAAATCAAAGAAAAAGGATTCTTCCCTGCGGCATTTTTATACTACAAAACCTCACTCCAAAATCGAAAAGTGTTAGTAGTGCTATTCCACCTAATGAGGTTGATATTATGCCATTCTTGCAGCATACTGTGTATGAAATCGCCACTAAAACCCAATTCTTTGGCTACATCCGCTACAGCATTATTTTTATTCACTTTTAGTGTTTCTTCAAAATTCAGCATTGACATTTTTTTCAGGATTGTAATGTTACTTGGCAGTCTTTGTTGAATTTCTTTTATGAGTTTCAGACTAAACTGAATGCATCTCTTCTTCAAATAAACTTTATTTTCTTCAGACAAACTTGACTCAGACAATTTCTGTTCAAACATAAAGCCAAAGTTCGGATTTGCGTACATACATTCGCTTGGAACTGGTGTTGTCAACAAATAAACAGCTGGAAAAACTATGTTTTGTCCGAGTGACTGCATGAGAAATACAAGTGTATCTAGTAATTTAGTGGGGTCGTTGTCTTCTCCTTCAAAAGCTTTTATTACTATTTGTACGTCTTTTAAAGCATGTTTAAGGTAAAACATGTAAAGATGATTTGAGTCGTCACAATACATCTTGTACAAAAGATCGGCAGTGTAACAATTGTCTTGAACCATGGCAAGCGAAAAATGTAGCTTTAGTTCTTCCCACTGCTCCAGAATTCTTCGTATTGCTGGTTCAATTGAAAGCCATCTTGTTGCACAGACCTTCAAAAGTTTTAGTGGCTGTTTTCCACAATTTATTGTCTCATAAACCTTTTCATATTCCTCTTGTCTTTTGGGTGAAATGGAGAACCAATTGTAGGTTTCCCGTACAAGAAACTCTATGTTTCTAGGTATGTTATTCAATGAGGCGTGCGAAACCGCAAACTGAAGAGAGTGACAAATGCAACGGATCAATACCAAATGCTTCAAACCATATCC
The DNA here is from genome assembly GCF_023898315.1 of Schistocerca nitens. NCBI lineage: Eukaryota > Metazoa > Arthropoda > Insecta > Orthoptera > Acrididae > Schistocerca > Schistocerca nitens. The sequence goes on along the minus strand of NC_064614.1, from coordinate 371,788,684 downwards.
TCTCTTCAGTTGTTCGAAAAGCCCGTTGTTTATTCCACCCATTGCAGAAGCATTTTCTGTGCCAATTCCTACCATATTAGCGATTGGAAGTTTGAGATCTTTCAAAGAATTCACAAGAACAGCAGCCAGATTTCTTGCATCTACAGTTTCTACTACAGCGAGTTTGAGAAATGCTGATGTAATGGTTTGGTTGTTTACGCTATAGTACCGTATAACGATACCTAGCACTTTAGATATTGAAACATCTGTGGATTCATCTATTAGTACACTGTATTTTTTGTTACCTATATCTTCAACCAATGATTGTGTAAAATATGGAGCCAAAAGTTCAGTTATAATGTTATTGCACTTTGTACGATGTAATTGCATGTTTTTAGCGCCCTCATCAGCGGAAAACACCTTCTTGCACAGTATTCCTAAATGATCTACAGCTAAAACAGAACAATGTTCAGCAATAAATAAAGAAAGGGCGCCTTCTGCTCTGCTTGCTATTCTAACTGTAGTTTTCAGAACAATTTTCACACGTAAGGTGGTTTGTGTTTTTTTTATCAATTTTTTTGTTTTTGCTTAATAGTTTTAGAATGCTTTCTAGTATCATACAATTTAGCATAAAACTCTGTTGCACATACTTGACATCTTGCCTTGGATAAGTCTCCAACGACTGGTTTCAGCCACCTCTTGAATTCAGGTTCTGCTTCCCACGCATCCCGATATTTTTGAGCGTACTGCTTCTTCTTCTGCGGTAAATCCATTATGTAAGCCACCACAAAATAAGTTTCACCAATTTGTAAAAACTGAAAATACATTAAAACTCAGGCGAACTAGAGGTCATGAAACAATCTACTCACTCGGTAACTCGATATCAGTCCTTTTGTTCATTGTTTAAAACGTAGTAATGTGTGAGATACCCCCCCCCCCCCCGAATTGTTCTTGCGTTACCACTGTGCATGTGGTAATAATTAGACTGCGAGTTAACATTTCGAAAAATTAGAGGGAGCAAAATAACTGATGATGGTCGAAGTAGAGAGGATATAAAATGTAGACTGGCAATGGCAAGGAAAGCGTTTCTGAAGAAGAGAAATTTGTTAACATCGAGTATAGATTTAAGTGTCAGGAAGTCGTTTCTGAAAGTATTTGTATGGAGTGTAGCCATGTATGGAAGTGAAACATGGACGGTAAATAGTTTAGACAAGAAGAGAATAGAAGCTTTCGAAATGTGGTGCTACAGAAGAATGCTGAAGATTAGATGGGTAGATCACATAACTAATGAGGAGGTACTGAATAGGATTGGGGAGAAGAGGAGTTTGTGGCACAACTTGACCAGAAGAAGGGATCGGTTGGTAGGACATGTTCTGAAGCACCAAGGGATCACCAATTTAGTATTGGAGGGCAGCGTGGAGGGTAAAAATCGTAGGGGGAGACCAAGAGATGAATACACTAAGCAGATTCAGAAGGATGTAGGTTGCAGTAGGTACTGGGAGATGAAGAAGCTTGCACAGGATAGAGTAGCGTGGAGAGCTGCATCAAACCAGTCTCAGGACTGAAGACCACAACAACAACAACAGAGGTTGCTGGACACAAATGTACTTTATTACACTTAATATCATGTATGGTTTTTGTCAATTCGAAAATTAAAGGGAGTTCAAAAGTTGAAGAATTATAGATCGATACGCTATCGACGATAACAGCCTAGTGGGTAATGAATAATGAATTGTTCTATAGTCAAGATTTTCTTACTCTGTAGGCAATTCCCACATTCCGGTTAACTAAATGCTGAACAATGCTACATGATCTGCTAAGAACTTAATTTAACTTAGTAAATCTAGAACAAAGTCAGTGTAGTACCCATTCTATAGTTAAAATCTTAGTTTTGTTAATGAAAATACTGGCCCAAAATAGTTTTGATTTGTACTTCAAAAGTCGTCGGTACTCTCAAAAGTCGCCAACTAAGTCGCTAAATAATTTTTGTCGCTAAAAAGTTTTTTTTGTCGCTAAGACGAAGGCAAAAGTCGCCATTTCTAGCGACAAAGTCGCTAAATTGGCAACACTGTCTATCAGCAACAATACTGTCGAGCCTAGGTACTCGAAAACCCTTGTTTTTGGGGGCCAACATTGTTGATTCTGATGGTATCCGAGTCATTTAGATCTGCAGTGAGATACTGCACTTTCTTTACGTGGAGTTGTAGACCGAAGTCTGCAGTGCATTCGTCCCAGGCTTGATCTCGACATTGCAGGTTAGTCGCATCTTTAGAGGCCACTAGGTCATCATCAGCATACAGTAACGTCCAGGATGGGTTTCCTGCATATCTTTTGCATTTACGTACTTATACTCTTAGATATAGTTTTGCTGAGTGTCCGGTGCTGATGAATGACGGCCGGCCGAAGTGGCCGTGCGGTTAAAGGCGCTGCAGCCTGGAACCGCAAGGCCGCTACGGTCGCAGGTTCGAATCCTGCCTCGGGCATGGCTGTTTGTGATGTCCTTAGGTTAGTTAGGTTTAACTAGTTCTAAGTTCTAGGGGACTAATGACCTCAGCAGTTGAGTCCCATAGTGCTCAGAGCCATTTGAACCATTTGATGAATGACGCTATGCTGGAGTTCAGAGGACAGTAGAACGAAAACTGCCTCGATATATCGCCTCATAAATCAGCTGTGTGCATATATACCAGACAAAGGCTTAATGGAGCAAGAAACATAAGATTAGGATCCTTCATATTCCCGGTCGAAAGTGCGGTGGTCATATACTTGGGGCTTTACACCGATCATAATCTAAAGTGGTCAAATTATATTAAGCATGCAATTCAAAAATTTGGAGGTGCTGCAAGTATTCTTCGCGTTTGTTGAGGAACAGACCCGAAAATCTGGATTAACATATATAGCGATCTAATGAGGTCATATTTGGACTGCAAATGCATCTGCTACCTTTCAGCAACACAAAATATCCTAGAGAAACGAAATAAGTGACAGTAGACAGTCGTCAGAGTCTGTACTGGACCTTTCAAATCAAATCAACTCCAATGATTTGTTGATGGAAACAAATAAATAACATTAAAAGTACGCAGGAAATACATAACTGTCAAATTCCTGTTGATGTGATTCCAATTCTTACACGACAGTTTATTAACAAAGGTCAGAGTACTTCCTAGTAAGAGCTATACAGACAGGTATTGGTTTAACAAGAAACTACCGCCCTTAGCAGACTTTTACTTGATGCTTTGCTTTTGCGTTAACATGTCACCGCTTCCCCAATCGTGAGCCACTTCAGCAAGTCGTACTCTAACAGCTTAGTGAAGCTGAACGTTACGACGCACCTTCCAAGGTACAATGAATGAGAAACTTTTAGCTGACAATCAAGAAAGATTTACACAGACAGGTCTCAACAAAAAGACGGAGCTGGAATTACATACGTACATGGTAGACAAACTGAGGGGCAAATTCAAACTCTCTGAAACGGCGTTCATACTCACTGTAGAACTTACAGCTATTATAGAGGGACTTAAATACGTAAAAGAAGTACAAGAAAAAAACACATTATTTTATGAGTTTCACGCTAAGCACTTACGCTGTTAAAATGCCATGAGCTGAACAACACAAAAATTATCTAGTGTACCAATTACAGAACTAGCTCAGGAGCTTGCCGGCCTAATAAGACTACCATCAACTTTCGGGCGAAAGCGCACAACGGAATAAAGGAAAATGAAGAAGTAGACACTAGGGCCATGTAAGCTGTGTACACTGGTTCAGCGAAATTTGATAAAGTGCTACCTGACATCCCGTGCATACCGCAAGAATTATACACTGAGGTGACAAAAGTCATGGGATACCTCCTAATATTGTTTCTGACCACCTTTTGCCCGGCGTAGTGCAGAAACTCGACATGGAGTGGACTCAACACGTCGTGAGGAGTTCTCTGCAGAAATATCGAGCCATGCTCCCTCTACAGCCGTCCACAATTGCCAAAGTGTTGCCGGTGTAGGATTTTGTGCACGAACTGACCTCTCGGTTACGGTCCGTAAATATTCGATGGTATTCGTGACAGGCGATCACGGTGGCAAGACCAATTGCTCGAATCGTCCAAAATTGCGAACAATTGTCGCCTGGTGACATGGCACTTAGTCATCCTTAAAAATTCCGTCGTTATTTGGGAACATTAAGTCCATGAATGGCGGCAGTTGGTCTTCATGTAACCAAACAACCATTTGCAGTAAACGATTGGTTTAATTGGAACAGAGGGCCCAGTCTATTCCATGTAAACACAGCCCACACCATTAAAGAGCCACCACCAGTTTGCACAGTGCCTTGTTGACAACTTGCATCCATGGCTTCGTGGGGTCCCCTCGAACCCTACCGTCAGCTCTTACCAACTGAGATCGGGACTCATCTGACCGATCGACGGTTTTCCAGTCGTCTAGGGTCCAACCGATATGGTCACGAGCTCAGGAAAGGCGCTGCAGGCGATGTCGTGCTGTTAGCAAAGGCACTAGCGTCGGACGCCTACTGCCATAGCCCATTAACGCCGAATTTCACCGCACTGTCCCAACAAATAGGTCCATCGTACGCCCCACAATGATTTCTGCGGTTATTCAAAAAGTGTTGCTTGTTTGTTAGCACTGACAGCTCTACGCAAAGGCCGCTGCTGTCGGTCGTTAATTGAAGGCCGTCGGCCACTGCTTTGTCGATAGTGAGAGGTAATGCCTGAAATTTGGTATTCTCGACTCACTTTTGACACTGTGGATCTCACAGTACTGTATTCCTTAATGATTTCCCAAACTGAGCGTCCCATGCGTCTTGTTGCAACTGCAGGTTCGCGTTCAGAGTCTGTTAATTCCCGTCGTGCCGCCAGAATCACGTCGGAAACCTTTTCAAATGATTCTCCTGAATAAAAATGGCAGCTCCGCCAATGCACTGTCTGTTACAAGCGATACTGCCCCCATCTGTAATATTTGCATATCGCTAGCCCATGACTTTTTTTCAGCTCAGTGCAATCTGGACCATATGGGACGAAAACCTCCATCGGATTTACGAAATTAATGGAAGACACTATGCTATTGTGGTATCTAATCTCCTGTCATGTCCTTGGCATCAAAACTGAAAATAAAGCAGAAATTTTATAGTGTCAAAAATACGGCTTCGATTCAATCATGGGAGTTTCCGGTAACATCTCTATCGCCACATTTCCTTATTTGAATGGGGCAATGAGAAAAATGTTGACCACATTTTCTTCGGCTGCGACAGAAGATACCAATAAACTATGAAACTACTGTAATGGCAGAAATGCTCTGGCAATGCTTTACCAAGAAACATTCTGACTCTTTAGCGACAGGAGACATTAAATTGTATAACTTGCTATAAAATTTTACAGCAGAAGAAGAAATATATAGGAAAAACAATGTTTCAATTTTTGAAGAACTGTTTCCATCTCCGTTTATAAAAGGAAATGACCAGACTGACTGACTGACTGACTGACTCACTGACTGACTTATCATCGCCTAGGGCAAACCGCTAAGAACAGAGGCATCGTTTAATAACGGAGTGTTCGAAATTACGTACCTAAGAGGGTGAAGTATGGGCTGAAAGATTTTTTTTTTAAATATGTCGCTATTAAGGCAGCTTTAAGCTAGCATTACTACAACTGGTATTAAATTAAAAAAAAATACGTGTTTTAGCATTTTTGAAAATTCAACAACTAAGGGTTAAAATAATGGGCGAATGTATTATGGGAAATAAATCTTTACTGAAATACTTCTTCTTCTCCTCAGCGATCACAGGCCCTGTAGGCCACGCGCTGTATCAACTATCTGCTTCCACCGCCTTCATGTCTCGCAGTCTCTCTCCACCCTGCGGAAATTCCTAATGCTGCGATGTCCTTCTCTGTGTCATCTTTCCACCTTGTACGAGGTCGGCCCAATGGTCTTGTTGCCTGGAGAGTTCCTTCAAATGCTTTCTAGCTGATTCTGTTGTTTTCTATTCTAGCCACATGTCCAGCCCATTGCAGTCTCCTACTTTTTCATTTACGGAAGATAGTGGGTTCCTTCATTAGCTGATAAACTTCATTGTTCTATGGAATTCTCCATACGCCATTCTCTAACACAGGTCCCCAGATTTTTCTCATTACTTTTCTCTGGAAAACATTCAGTTTTTCTCTTTCATTCTTTGTAAGCGTCCAGCTTTCTGAACTGTACAGTACTATGGAGCAGATGATAGTGTTGTATATCTTCATCCTTGTGGTGATTGACAAAGCTTTACGTTTGAGTGGGTTGCTTAGTGAGTACAGACATCTTGACCCTGAGGCTATTCTTTCGTTTATATCCATTGTTATGATATTTTCACTGTTGAAAGGTATTTAAACTGAAGAACTATTCTGAATTTAGACTGTTGGTCAATTTCAAAGTAAGGATTTGGGTTTATGACTCGACCTATTTCCATGTATTCTGTTTTCTCTTGGTTAATCAAAAGCCCCATTTTGCTGGCACTGTGCCTGAGATTTATACACTCCTGGAAATTGAAATAAGAACACCGTGAATTCATTGTCCCAGGAAGGGGAAACTTTATTGACACATTCCTGGGGTCAGATACATCACATGATCACACTGACAGAACCACAGGCACATAGACACAGGCAACAGAGCATGCACAATGTCGGCACTAGTACAGTGTATATCCACCTTTCCCAGCAATGCAGGCTGCTATTCTCCCATGGAGACGATCGTAGAGATGCTGGATGTAGTCCTGTGGAACGGCTTGCCATGCCATTTCCACCTGGCGCCTCAGTTGGACCAGCGTTCGTGCTGGACGTGCAGACCGCGTGAGACGACGCTTCATCCAGTCCCAAACATGCTCAATGGAGGACAGATCCGGAGATCTTGCTGGCCAGGGTAGTTGATTTACACCTTCTAGAGCACGTTGGGTGGCACGGGATACATGCGGACGTGCATTGTCCTGTTGGAACAGCAAGTTCCCTTGCCGGTCTAGGAATGGTAGAACGATGGGTTCGATGACGGTTTGGATGTACCGTGCACTATTCAGTGTCCCCTCGACGATCACCAGTGGTGTACGGCCAGTGTAGGAGATCGCTCCCCACACCATGATGCCGGGTGTTGGCCCTGTGTGCCTCGGTCGTATGCAGTCCTGATTGTGGCGCTCACCTGCACGGCGCCAAACACGCATACGACCATCATTGGCACCAAGGCAGAAGCGACTCTCATCGCTGAAGACGACACGTCTCCATTCGTCCCTCCATTCACGCCTGTCGCGACACCACTGGAGGCGGGCTGCACGATGTTGGGGCGTGAGCGGAAGACGGCCTAACGGTGTGCGGGACCGTAGCCCAGCTTCATGGAGACGGTTGCGAATGGTCCTCGCCGATACCCCAGGAGCAACAGTGTCCCTAATTTGCTGGGAAGTGGCGGTGCGGTCCCCTACGGCACTGCGTAGGATCCTACGGTCTTGGCGTGCATCCGTGCGTCGCTGCGGTCCGGTCCCAGGTCGACGGGCACGTGCACCTTCCGCCGACCACTGGCGACAACATCGATGTACTGTGGAGACCTCACGCCCCACGTGTTGAGCAATTCGGCGGTATGTCCACCCGGCCTCCCGCATGCCCACTATACGCCCTCGCTCAAAGTCCGTCAACTGCACATACGGTTCACGTCCATGCTGTCGCGGCATGCTACCAGTGTTAAAGACTGCGATGGAGCTCCGTATGCCACGGCAAACTGGCTGACACTGACGGCGGCGGTGCACAAATGCTGCGCAGCTAGCGCCATTCGACGGCCAACACCGCGGTTCCTGGTGTGTCCGCTGTGCCGTGCGTGTGATCATTGCTTGTACAGCCCTCTCGCAGTGTCCGGAGCAAGTATGGTGGGTCTGACACACCGGTGTCAATGTGTTCTTTTTTCCATTTCCAGGAGTGTACTTGTCTTTCAGTTCTTCTTCAGTTTCACTCAACAACACTATATCACCTGCATAAGCCAGGAGTTTTACTTCACTGTGTTCGAATCGGAGACCGTTCTATAGATGTAAATTACTCTCCCGAACCACTTTCTGTAATGCAAGATTGAAGAGGACACATGAAAGAGAGTGTCCTCGTCGTAAGCCTGTTTTAAATGGAAAGGCGGGGGATATGGATCCTCTGAACTTCCCTGCTGCCTGGGAGCCATCCATGCACAGTTGAATCGTCCTAATAATTTTACTGGATGTACTAAATTCTCGTAACGTGTTGAAGAGGCTACTTCTGTGTTTGCTGACATAGGCTCGCTGGAGGTCAATGAAGAGACAGTGGATGTTTTTGTTGAATTCCCAGTATTTATCAAAGATCTGTCGTATAGTAAACAAATTATCAGTTGTGGAATGGTTTGTTCGAAATCCAGTTGGTAATCTTATATAATGTTTTCTGCGTAAGGTTTTTTTCCAGAATGATCGTTGACAGGATTTTGTATGTTATGTTCAGCAAACGTATTCCTCTGTAATTTCCACATTCCATTCTGTTTCCTTTCTCATGTGCGGGACAAATTATTGCAGTTTTCCAATCTTCAGGCAGTGTTTCAGTTTTCCATATCATTGTGAAAAGATTACAAATTTCTTTGTGTAGTTTGCTTCCGGCTTCTTTTAACATCCCTACTGATATCTGGTCCTCGCCTGCTGTCTTGTTGTTTTTCAGCTTTTGAATGGTGTAGATCGCTTCCTGTTCTGTGATTCCACATTCGTCATTATTAATGCTGTCACTCTCAGACATTGCGTAATTGAAGGTTATGCGCGGATCAGTGGAATTTAACATTTCTGAGAAGTACTCTTTCCACCTTTCGAGGATATCTTCTAGCTGTGTTAGCATATTTTGATTTTTATCTTTTATGAATAGGTTTTCACTTTGATAACTTCTCTTGCTTTTCTATGTATACTGAAACAACTTCTTTGAGTTTCCATTCCTGCTTTCCGCTTCTATAGATTCTAGGACTCCAGTTAGATACCTGCTTTTCTCTGTTCGTAGAACTCTTGCTGTTTCTCTTCTAACCTCCTTGAAGGTCTCTCTCCTATCCTCTCTCTCCTTATTATGCAGCCACAGCATCCTGACTTCTTTCCTTTTTTCCACTGCTCTCTGACACTTTTCGTCGAACCATTTCTGTTTCTCCGTTTTCTTTTTCCTGCCCAGTGTTTTTTCTGCCGCACCTGTTTCTACAGTCTTTATTCTTTCCCAAGCCTTCTCGACACTATTTACCTCCTAAGCTTCTTGCAATGCTGTAAATTGGTTATTTATTTCAATCGCATAGGTTTCTTTAACAGACAGTTCCTTCAGTCGTTCGAGGTCTAAATTAAGTTTCGGTGTGGCTTTTGGTTGTTGATTCCAAATCATGTTTATTTGCATCTTTCCTACGACTAGGAAATGATCTGAGCCAATTTAAGCTCCTCTGTACGTTCTGACATCTCTTATAAATGAAGTGCAACGTTGATCTGTCATAACATGGTCAATCTGATTTACTGTTTTGCCATCTGGAGAGCACCATATACCTTTGTGTATTTCTTTGTGAGGGAACATCGTCGAGCAAATTCTCATATTCTTTGACAGTGCAAAATTGATCATTTTTAATCAATTTTCGTTTGGTGTCGAGTGCTTGCTATGTTTTCCTGTTGTGGGGATGAACATATCCTCTGAAACACTACCAAAGCTTTTTAAACGGTACATGTGTAAAAAATTATATTTAACTTCCTGGCAGATTAAAACTGTGTGCCGGACGGAGATTCGAACTCGGGACCTATGCCTTTCGCGGGCAAGTGCTCTACCCAGTGAGTTACCCATGCACGACTCAGAACCCGTCGGCACCGCTTCAATTCTGCCAGTACCTTGTCTCCTACCTCCCAAACTTCACAGAAGCTCTTCTGCGAAACTTGCAGAACCAGCACTCCTCAGTCGATAGAGCACTTGCCCGCGAAAGGCATAGGTCCCGAGTCGAGTCTCGGTCCGGCACACAGTTTTAATCTGTCAGGAAGTTTCATATCAGTGCACATTCCAATGCAAAGCGAAAATCCCATTCTGAAACATATCTGATTTCTCGATTAGAATAAAAATACGTGTTTCAGTGTTTTTGGAAATTCTAGATCTGAAGGGGGAGAAATAAGTAATGAAAGTTATTATAACCAAATTTCATTATGAAAGAATTTTTAAAGCTAACTCTAAGAAAATTGGTATTTGGGTTGAATTTGCGCATACAACGGTCTGACTGGCTAACCTCTGTACTAATTGACTCCGAAACGGCATTTTTTTTCTTAACAAGTTTCTTAGCATAACCTGCCCTGCAAGACCCTTAGAAGCTTTTCAGACGGTTTCTGACCATCCAGTATATACTTCTCTTAGCATTCTTTGATTGCACTATTCAGACACAACACACGAGCCGCCCTCGATTTTGCTAGTAACTCTCAGCTATCTTCCAAACTTCACAGTTCCTTGTACCTTGCGGGACTAGCACTGCTGTTGGAGGAGAGTGGTACAAGAGGAAACTGAGGCTGTGAGGGCGAGCGCTTGAGTCCTGACTGGGTGGCTCAATTGGTTTCATGCTGATATACGGAAAAGACGACGCTAATGCCAGGCGCGGACTGTGGCGCGACTGAAGCAGGATATGGCAGCGTAGAAAGGATTCTTTGTGATTCACATATTTCTTTGCATACTACAATCAAGCGAATTGGCGCCCAAGGCAGGACAGCACACATGGTTTATGCGTTTCACATGTTTACGTCTCCTTCTTCATCTACATTTACGTCTAAATCTACACGGATACTTAACTGGCAGAGTGTTCATAGAACCACCTTCACAATACTTCTGTATTATTCCACTCTCCAACAACGTGCGAGAAAAAGCAAACAGCGAGCTCTAATTTCACTTGTTTTATTTTATGATGATCATTTCTCCCTACGTAGATCGGCTTCAACAAAATTTTCTCCTGAAAATTGCAGAAACAATTATACTTGGTGGCCACTATATGTAAGTAGGAAGGTGGTGATTCATGGGTGGTACGCATTATACCAAGGAAATTATCAGCTTCCTACTGGCCTGAAATTTTAGGAACTCGTGGAGCTTCTAATTACTGGTTGGATGGTAATATAATATTGGCGTTTTTGGCAAAGTGAAAGATGCCTATTCTACTTTGACTGGAGCAGTTCGACTGGACATGGCTTTGTATAAAACCAATCATTTTGTCAATATGAAACTCGTGTAAATGAGTCCGATCCAAATGGAAGTTGCTAGTGAATTGTTTATCACAAAAGTTAGATGTCAAAGCGAACTCACTGTGAGTTTTTCTCTTGTTCATGCATCCATGTTCACATTTTGGTTTCTTCCATTTTGAAGGGACATGTAATAACACCAGTATGTCCATTTCCCCATCAGACTCCGACTGTGAACTAAGATCTATGATTTCATCCAGCTAAGAGACTGTCTCCACAAATGCGCTGATACTGTTTGTGAGTAGCGTAGCATTTCTTCCGTTGCACTGCACTGCCCTACACCGACATGCAGCTGTCGCCTGCGCTGCGTTGCCTCCGACCCAATGTGCACGTGTCCTCAACCATGAAGCAAACAAGAACAACAAAGCTGAAAATCGGTTTTCTGCATTCAGCTTTTGTTGTAGAGACGCGACAGGGGAACGTTTTAAGAACTGTAGAATGATTAATGTTATTGTTGTTGTCTTCAGTCCTGAGACTGGTTTGATGCAGCTCTCCATGCTACTCTATCCTGTGCAAGCTTCTTCATCTCCCAGTTCTTACTGCAACATACATCCTTCTGAACCTACTTAGTGTATTCATCTCTTGGTCTCACTCTACGATTTTTACCCTCCACGCTGCCCTCAAATGCTAAATTGGTGATCCATTGATGCCTCAGAACATGTCAAAAAAATGGTTCAAATGGCTCTGAGCACTATGGGACTCAACTGCTGAGGTCATTAGTCCCCTAGAACTTAGAACTAGTTAAACCTAACTAACCTAAGGACATCACACACATCCATGCCCGAGGCAGGATTCGAACCTGCGACCGTAGCGGTCTCGCGGTTCCAGACTGCAGCGCCAGAACCGCGCGGGAACATGTCCTACCAACCGGTCCCTTCTTCTTGTCAAGTTGTGCCACAAACTCCTCTTCTCCCCAATTCTATTCAATACCTCCTCATTAGTTATGTGATCTACCAATCTAATCTTCAGCATTCTTCTGTAGCACCACTTTTCGAAAACTTCTATTCTCTTCTTGTCCAAACTATTTATCGTCCATGTTTCACTTCCATACATGGCCACAGTCCATACAAATACTTTCAGAAACGACTTCCTCACACTTAAATCTATACTCGATGTTAACAGATTTCTCTTCTCCAGAAACGCTTTCCTTGCCATTGCCAGTCTACATTTTATATTCTCTCTACTTCGACCATCATCACTTATTTTGCTCCCAAAATAGTAAAACTCCTTTAGTACTTTAAGTGTCTCATTTCCTAATCTAATTCCCTCAGCATCATCCGACTTAATTCGACTACATTCCATTATCCTCGTTTTGCTTTTGTTGATGTTCATCTTACATTCTCCGTTCAAGACATTGTCCATTCCGTTCAAATGCTCCTCCAGGTCTTTTGCTGTCTCTGACCGAATTACAATGTCATCGGCGAACCTCAAAGTTTTTATTTCTTCTCCCTGGATTTTAATATCCACTCCAAATTTTTCTTTTGCTTCCTTTACTGCTTGCTCAATATACAGATTGAATAACATCGGGGAGAGGCTACAACCCTGTCTCTCTCCCTTCCCAACCACTGCTTCCCTTTCATGGCCCTCGACTCTTATAACTGCCATCTGATTTCTGTACAAATTGTAAATAGCCTTTCGCTCCGTGTATTTTACCCTTGCCACCTTCAGAATTTGAAAGAGAATATTCCAGTCAACATTGTCAAAAGCTTTCTCTAAGTCTACAAATGCTAGAAACGTAGGTTTCTTTCTTCTAAGATAAGTCGTAGGGTCAGTATTGCCTCACGTGTTCCAACATTAGAATGATTAATTAGGTCCTGAATGCTCATAAATGTCATGTTAATGTCAACTTACATAGTTTGTGCTGTTTCTATGGTTGCTGTGCTTAATTAAAAAAAATATTTGGTTCATAATTTGCTTGAGTTCCATCAGTGTTAATTTACACTGTGCATATCCTGAGGGATATTGTGCCAAATTATGTGTAATTGGCGCTTAGATCATCAAAATCCCGAGGTGATGGGAGAGCCCTGCCCATAATGCTCGATTGGGGAGAGATTCGGCGGCCTTGCTGCCACAGATAGATTTGACAAACACGAAGATAGCCAATATACATGCTACCGAGTGTGGGTGGGCATTGTCTTGCTCAAATGCAAGCCCAGAATGAATTGCCGTGAAGGGCGACAAAATTGGGTGTGGAATACTGTCGACGTACCGCTGTGGTGTCAGGGTGCCGCGGATGACAACCAAAGTGGTCCTGCTATGAAAAGCAATGGCACCCCAGCCCGTCACTCCTGGTTGTCGGGTCTTATGGTGGGCGACAGTCAGGCTGGTGTCCCCAATCATTGTCTGCGGCGTCTCCAGGCACGTCTTCGCTGGTCATCGTGGCTCAGTTCGAAGTGGGACTCATCAGTGAAGACGAAGGTTTCTCTGTGACACCGAGCGAGGTGGCGCAGTGGTTAGCACACTGGACTCGCGTTCGGGATGACGACGGTTCAATCCCGCGTCCGGCCACCCTGATTTAGGTTTTCCGTGATTTCCCTAAATCGCTCCAGGCAAATGTCGGGATGGTTCCTCTGAAAGGGCACGGCCGACTTCCTTCCCCGTCCTCCCCTATTCCGATGAGACCGATGACCTCGCTGTTTGGTCTCTTCCCCCAAACAATCCAATCCAATCCAGTTTCTGTGTGCCATTTCTTTTCGCAGCAGGACCCCATTTTGATGTCATCCCCAAAATCCTTACAGCACAGTGATACGTCGACGGTATTCTGCGCCCCGTTTTGTTACCCTTCATGGCAAGCCATTCTGGGCTTACATTGCAACAAGATAGTGCTTGTCCGCACACAGATGTGTTTGTGTTGTTTGTCTGCGTGCTTGCCAAAACCTACCTTGGCCAGCAAAGTCGCTGGATGTCTCCCGAATTGAGAAAGTTTGGAGGATTGTGGGCGGGACCCTCGTACCATCGCGGGATTTGCACAATCTAATGCGCCAAGTGGGCAGAATTTGGTACGATATGCCTTAGAAGGACATCAAACAACTCTATCGATCAATGGCAAGCCGAATAACTATTTGCATAAGGGCCAGAGGTGGACAAATATATTACTGACTTGCTCAATTCGTGAAGCTCTTTCTTTTGAATAAATCAACCAGTTTTTCCGAAATTGTAAAGATTAATTTGTCTGTACAAGTACAGCATATTTTCTGACTGCCATCCTATTCGGATAATTCTTTTATGGTACATCGTTATTTTTTGTTTATAGTTTGTTTTTGTTTTAGAGCGTACATCAACTGTACTCGATGAAATGACGTGTCTGTCTCTCTGGTACAATGTGACTTCTCATAATACATTCACCCGCTACCTTACTGCCAGCAATTGTATACGTTCTGTGTTCATCGAGAGCCAGTAATTTTAAATGGCAGTTATTAGAACGATATCGCCCTGAAAATAAAGGGTGTTGGGAACACAGTTTTTGACAAAAAAAATGTTGGGGCCCTCACAGTCGACGATAGCCACTTATACAGGTTATAGTTTGTAAGCAATCATGGGCAACTGCAGAAATGTTTCTAAGAGAGGATAGAATTCTATATTTTCCTTTTTTTATGTAACTGCTTCTGTGAGTTGGAAACGTGTTGTTCCCCAAGCACTAATTTTGACAGGAACTAGGCCTATACGGAACTAACTGTATCTCAAAAGATTGATAACTATATATTTAGTCCTTTTAAGGTAGATGACTTTGACATGTAAACAGTTTGTGTATTTCATTAGTGTGTGCACTCTTTTGATATCATTAATACGAACTGTTCAACGATATAAAATTACATCCATGGTAACCGATGAGTTAAAATTTGAGGTAAATTTTTTTTTATCAAGTCTGAATATAAAAATTCAAAAAATGGAGAAAATTCCGCTCTGATAGCAACAAAATAACAAACAAAAATACCTTTTCAATCTTCTACAGAAAAGAAAAAACAGTGAATAAACTAAAAAAACCACTCAACTTTGATGGTCTCTATAACACTTACTTTGCTTACGATACCTCACAGCTGATAATGTTAATGGATCTACTTCTTTACCTCCATGTTTTCTATTTTTTATATTGACTGGAGTAACCAAAGTTGAATAAAATGTGTTTTGAAACCTACGTCGCGTTGGTTTGAAAAAGCTTAACCAGCGCTGGCAATAGACTGGATGAATGTGGGAAACTCTCAAAACCGTCCTCAAAGTGGCCAGTAGAAACGACTTCTAACAGCTATAGTAGGACTGAAGCGAGGCAGTTCTGATAGCTTCCGTTTGTCACGCTGTTGAGCAGTCGGGCCAACTAGACTGCAGGATTCGTAACCCTATGACTACATTTCGTGCTGTGTTGCACCCTAAAGAGTTTGGAAAGGTCCAATCCCTCTGAGGACATAATTTTAGACCTTGAAGTTTCGCACTTTATTTCTTTTCTTCTATTGCAGAAAACGGCATTACCTAGTTCCTAAGATTAAGTATATAGGTAGACACGGTGCTGACACCTACAGTATATCATGGCCATGTTCTTCAGAGAGAGTTGCAGTAGCTTTGCGTATAAAGTGGAACGTGTGTTTAGCAGTGCATCAGAAGACCTCACTGTCTACAGGAAACGGTGAACATCTGTCGTCATTCCGTTTTGCTACTACGGGAAGGGACATTCTTGTGCGAAATGGGAGCGAATGTTTATGTGATTCTGGGAATTGGGGTCGCTCCAGGTAATCTACAGTTCAGTAGGAGCTGTGTGTGGAGTGACAGAGAAAAGATTGAGGACACTGTTTCCACACTGTTCGTAAAGGTTTCACGTCCATCTTGACTTCGGAACAGCTTCCAAGTCGCCGCCTCATCTAGGTATCAGTATAATTTCGCGTGAACAATGTGACAACCAGAAAATTCAACATTACTGAAGTCTCGCTATTTCTAATCGTTCTCGGCGGCCTGCTGTTCAGTACATCCGCTGTTAATTATTGTTAGAAAAGTGTGAGAATTCTGTAACGAACAAAACGCCTGTATCCACATTCCAGGAGGAATCCAGTGCCCGGAGCTCCCCTTGCGATCTTTTATGTTCACAATACGTATTTGAAACATATATTTTTCAAAAATTTATATCCGTAAAAAATTTACTCTCTCGCGCCAACTTTATAAATTTAATTACCTTAGAAAGATTCAGTATAAGGTTTATTCTCACAGAGAGACGGGGTCAAGACCGACACCGAACGATTCTTGAATTATCCTGCATGTGTCGTCATTCTCACACAATCACTGGAATAGGAAATGGCATACGATAGCTACTATCTAACTTTCAAGGTTACCTTTTTAACTAAGACAGCAGTTGTATGTGTATCAGAGAGCGTTTCCTCTCGTACCTAGCTCTACCGAAGTGAAAAACACTCGCTTTAATAATAACAGTAATTTAGTGTGGTTCAGTGCCCTTGCGGGCTCTCGCCCACTCGCCACGTATAGGGTGCCTAAGGGATGCCGCGTTCTCGGAATGCTATACAACAATTCAAGCAAATAACATTAGTAGTTTTATTTCAATAAAGCAGATTGACAATACTTAACTTTGAAATAACAACGGCGCCGTAAGTGATGGGCGACATGCAACATAAATCCGAGTCTTTTGCTATATATAATGTTCATGTAAGTTTGACACACCGTTTGAGGATTACTAATAAATGCTATCGTAGCCTTCTCTGTTGGGCCTGTCCGTATACTGCCCTAATACTCTGCGAACACTCAGCTAATGTCCGGTCGAGGCTAGCAGGAGCGGCGCTTATATTCTCCTCTTGTAGAGGCCGCTCCTGTCGTGGTGCGGTCCTAATCAGCGCACCATTGGCAGACGTCGTTTCACCGCCTTCTCTTCTCTTGTGTTCTTCATCTTCGTTCCGCCAGAACAGCCCTATTGTACGTTTTTCGATTGGACGCCATTTCGGAGACCCGTGTCCTTAATCTACCCCAGTTATCCAACCAGAGGAATGGGAACCACAGTTTAACGCGGAATTCGAACCATGTTTCGCTCCTGCCAACTCTTCACGCCATTAAAAGATGACGGCTGTATTAAAGGCAGAGCGAAAATTTCGTCGTTCTGACCGAGATGCGATTCCGCGCGCTGTTGATTTCCAGGCACCTCTAGACCACGACGCTCAGCTTCTAATGAACAGCAAATTTAGTAAAAATGTAACAGCAATAAAAGTTCCCTGATTCGAATCGTCCTGCTACCATTCCTGGTTCATTGCAGATGTCGTCATAATTCATTCCACTCTAATATTGGAGTATAATATTCTGAGAGAAATTTGATTTTTTAATTTCAAAATGTACTACGACGGGCGCTCAGTAAGTAATGCAAGGCATTTTTTTCTGAAAGCATGGTGATTTTATTCAGGATTCCAATACACCATATTATTCCCCACTCTTTTGGCAACGAAACCGTATTTTTCTACATAATTTCCGTTTAATGCGACGGTCTAAAAATGGTTCAAATGGCTCTAGGCACTATGGGACTTAACACCGGAGGTCATCAGTCCCCTAGACTTAGAACTACTTAAACCTAAGGACATCACACACACCCATGCCCAGGGCAGGATTCGAACCTGCGACCGTAGCAGCCGCGTGGTTCCGGACTGAAGCGCCTAGAACCGCTTGGCTGCCGCGGCCGGCGACGGTCTAAAGTTATGGTGATTCTCGTGTACGACTGTGGTGGTGTTGTCCTAACGCATTACGTTCCTCCATGGCAGACCGTCAATGCACAGTATTACTGTTCGTTTTTGGAGCATCACCTGCGACCAGCTTTGCGAAAGAAGCGGTGACACTTTCTGCGCAACCCACCCATCATTTTGCGCGGCACAGCGCAAGCTGTGGCTGCTCTGTTGGGCCGATGGGACTGGGAAGTACTGTACCTTCAACCATACTCCTCGGACTTAAGTCCTTGTGACTTTGATTTGTTTCCGAAGATGAAGGAACCACTTCGTGGCATTCGCTACAGAACTGTTCCAGAGATTCGACAGGCAGTAGACCGCTCCGTTCTTACAATCAACAGAACAGGCTCTGCTAACGGTATACTACGCACTCCACATCGCTGGCAACGGGTTGTACACAGCGCTGCTGACTACTTTGAAGGAGAGTAACAGGTGCAAACATGTAACTCTTTTTTATAGGTTGTGAATAACTAGTTGCCACTATTTAAGTTCCAACCCTTGTACCCTAACAACAGTCGATGCAGATGTGTTCCACAAAGTGAAGGTGGTGCCGAAGCACATATCAGATGTGGTTTGCCATTCTAGAAATAAATACCGAAACACAGTAAAAAAGCGTTTAAATCAATATCTGGTTGTTTCGAAAAAGTAGATTATACATTCTTATATCGTTCAGAAATGTCCAAGAACGTTGCACTAGGCTGAAACGCATTGCGCGGAACAGATAAATTATCATGTTTACATGTAACTGTAGCGGCGCGACAACGCAGCTAACTGACGAGACGCCCACATTCTAGAAATAACGCGTGACTGAATTGTGAAATCACAACGAAACCAAGTTACCAGTTGCAGACCAGAGTGCAAACTACTGAAAGCCGTCACTCAACGTTCTTCAAGGATCAGTTAACTTCCATAATTAACTGATAAAACCCATTTGACATGGATGATATGTGCTTTGTGTTCTGCGAGAAGCATGGAATCTTGAGAATGAGAAAACACGTAAAAATTATGGGAGATGTATTCGCTTTTAAAGGAAGGAAAATTCGGGCTTAATGCCCGGTCGATGACGAGGTCAGGTAAGATGGAGCACCAGACCGGATAGTTTAAGGGTGGGAAAGGAAATGGGCCTTATCCTTCTCAGGTCCCGAACTTGCCTTAAGAAAGGAAATTAAAATACGGATGAGTAGACGGATGTTATCAACCACCTCAGTCCTGAACGGGAGTCCAGTGTGCGAACGACTACGCCATCTGTTTCGGTCATATATTTTGTAGGTGTGTGCTGAGAAGACAGGAAATTTTTTTCTTTGTACCAATTGAAGCTGAATCACTTCTGATACAGCCTTATATACTATTATGAAACTAGCTTGTGTATCCATTCACAGAGAGAAGAGATGAATTATACGGGATTTCGTAAACTAGATCTGATGGAAAAGAATTAAGAGCAATAAGCTTGGAAACACTGTGCATTAATTTAATACTGTACTAAAATGGAACGTTTAACGATATTTCATTTTAGAATTTGATAGAAAGACGCAGTATAACAAAATCAGCATGTAATATCGCCTCACGGGAAGGTATAAGATCCACATTTGTTAAATATTTTTTCTCTCTTGCACTCAAAACTTCACGCCACTTTGCACTGAGGAACAGCTAGAAAAATAACTTTTGTGGGCAACCAAACAAATTTTGCGTAATACTTGCGCATATATGATTTTGTTTTGAAATAATGATTTTCTCGAGTACGAGTTCTCGACTGTTTATGCCCTTATCGATTTTTAAACCTGCGAATACAAAACTCCATAAATATGTAAAGCAAGAGCTCGCGACTGCATGCTGTAACTTAACATTGTTGGTCAATGAGCTGACTTGTCTACGACAGAAACGGTAATAGTCTGCCAGTATGTCTACACTGCTGGCGATTAAAACTGAAAGACGAGGAAGAACAGCAAATGTTGTACATACACAGTATAGCAGGAACAATAAGGAAATCGGTATATGTGATTTACATGTACAGACAAACAAATGTTTACAATTTCAGGAAAGATGGATCATTTATTCAGAGAACGAGCTTTACAAACTGAGGAAGTCAACAACACTTTGGTGCACCTCTGGTCCTTACGTAAGCAGTTATTAGGCTTGGCAGTGGTTGAAAAAAAATGTTGGATGACCTTCTGAGGGATATGGTGCCAATTTCTAACTAATTGCCGCGCGGGATTAGCCGAGCGGTCTCAGGCGCTGCAGTCGTGGACTGGCGGCTGGTCCCAGAGGAGGTTCGAGTCCTCCTTCGGGCTGGGGTGTGTGTGTTTGTCCTTAGGATAATTTAGGTTAAGTAGTGTGTCAGCTTAGGAACTGATGACCTTAGCAGTTAAGTCCCATAAGATTACACACATATTTGAACTTTTCTTTTTCTAACTAATTGTCGCGTTAGATCGCCAAAATCCCAAGATGGCTGGAGGGCTCTGTCCACAGTGCTCCAAATACTCTCAGTTGGAGAGAGATCCGACAATCTTGCTGACGAAGAAGGTTTTGAAAGCACGCAGACAAGCGGTACAAACTCTCGCCGTTTGCAGGCGAGCATTATCTAGCTGAAGCGTAAGCCCAGGGTGGCTAGCCACGAATGACAAGAAAACAGAGTGTAGAATATCGTCGACGTCTCGCTTAGCTGTGAGGGCGCCGCAGATGACAACCAGAGGGGCCCTGCTGTGGAAAGAAATAGCATCCCATATCTTGGGCCGTATGGCAGGCGACAGTCAGGTTGGTATCCCTCCACTGTTCGGGGCGTCTCCAGACACATCTTCGCTGGTCATCACTGAAGACCATTGCACTCATCGATATTGCAGGCCGAAGATATGCCTGGAGACGTCCTGGACGAGGTTGGATACCAACCTCACTTATGTAAATTGGAGGGACAGGGGGGAAAAAGGAAAGGAAGCGGAAGTAACTAGTCTTATCAGCTGCGTACGGAGCTTATGCGGAATCAGCGGCGACGAGTGGAAATGTGTGCTGAGAAGGGATTCGAAGCCGGAATCTCCTGCTTACTAGGCACTTGCATGAACCACAGCGCCATCCGGACACAGTGTTTATCGCAAATGCGCGGACTGTCTCGGCACACTCCCCGGCCGACCCACATTTCCAGGTTCGAATCGGGCATGAATGTATGTGATGTCCTTAGGTTAGTTAGATTTAAGTAGTTCTAAGTTCTAGGGGACTGATGACCTCAGATGTTAAGTCCCATAGTGCTCAGAGCCATTTGAACCATATTTCTAGAGAGCCTGTATACAGAGAGAGTGGCCATAGGTGAAGTTGCCCGTGATTGGTTGATGATTAGCTTTGGCGCCATTTTTCTGCCAAACGTCTCTCGCGCTTCCTATGTTCGCCGTGCTTTTGAGTTGAAGTTCAGAGGACTTTTGGAAACGATTAAAAGGTATTTGAATTATTGAGAGACTTGTTATGCGTTGTGCATGCATGTTCGATTTAGTTGTATATCGTTTTTAGTACGTAATTAGCGTTTGCGATCTTAAATACGAGTTGAAATAATGAAGCGTTTTGTGATGAAGTCGGTAGGCCTACATGTTTGAAGTAAACACGATAGTAATTGTACAGTATTGTTTTGACATCTGTAATTCGTTCTGTAGACGTTCGTAAACGATGCCAGGTTATGCTGCATTTGGTTGGTCCAATAGAGGCGAAGGTGGATTTCGCATGTTAGCATTTCCACGCAATGAAGAAAGACGAAAGCAGTGGGCAGTCGCAGTCAACAGGGCAAACATAAATCAAACAGGAGCCTTGTGGAAACCAACCAAGTACTCTTATCTATGCGAAGTAAGTCGTTTTTGCTTTTTACTACATATAAAACAACTTGCAATATTATGGTTTCAGTATTATTGCCTGACTGTTGACGCAGGCAAGTTGTAAGCACGTTTTCCGCAGTTGTGGTTGCTGAAACATTATTCGTAGTAAATAGTTGTAGGTACTCTTGAAGACAGATTTTAATAGGCTTCTTACTGTGGGGTAGGAGGGATACGGTAGTTTTCTTGTTATATTTGGTCGCTATTACAGTAGCCTACATTTAACATTACCTGATTTTTGTAATCTTTTTCGTTTGTTATCTACGAGAGGTATTCAATGCAATACACTATATTTTTCTATTTACGTTACTTTCATTGCAATATGTCTAGTAAACGAACTTTAAAGGAGATAAATGCAAGTAACAAATAATTTTTACAGCCACTGTATCAAATTTTCCTGTGCTGTACGTAGTAGGCTACTATGAGTATATTATAGCTGTAAAGAAAGGCATTTAACGAATGATTTCGCCATATTGTCTCGTGCTTTTGATTCGGTGAGTGTTACTCCACTACTGGCCATTCAAAAGGCCCGCCCGCAGTTTGGCAGAAAACTGGCCGCCGTATCGTTCGGTTGGCCACTCTCTCCCTATACAGGCTCTCTACATATTTCCATCATCTAGCGCCATCTGTTCGCTGTCCCTGTCCATGTCCTCCATGCTCGCTAATTTTTAGATTCCCGCTGGAGGTCGAAAGCTGTGGCGGATTCAGAAAAACCTCAAGGAGGGGGCGCTAAAGATATCTTGAACTACCTTTACTTATAACGCAATAAAAATAAACAAGTCACGTGCAAAGTTTAAGAGAGTTTTATTTAAACTGATTATACCCATATACAAGACGATGGCATCGTATAATATAACAAAAAAGTGTGAACAATTACCTACTGTGAAAGCGACAAGACAATATGTACCTTATGACGTATAATATAAGGGCGAGTTTTCTATGATGACGTCATCCGGCATTTTATGTGTGTGGAACTTTTACTGTCGATTCCGTTCCTTTCTAGTGCATTCGATAGAGGGCCTACATAGTTGTTGTTGTTGTGGTCTTCAGTCCTGAGACTGGTTTGATGCAGCTCTCCATGCTACTCTATCCTGTGCAAGTTTCTTCATCTCCCAGTACCTACTGCAACCTACATCCTTCTGAATCTGCTTAGTGTATGCATCTCTTGGTCTCCCCCTACGATTTTTACCCTCCACGCTGCCCTCCAATACTAAATTGGTGATCCCTTGATGCCTCAGAACATGTCCTACCAACCGATCCCTTCTTCTGGTCAAGTTGTGCCACAAACTCCTCTTCTCCCCAATCCTATTCAGTACCTCCTCATTAGTTATGTGATCTACCCATCTAATCTTCAGCATTCTTCTGTAGCACCACATTTCGAAAGCTTCTATTCTCTTCTTGTCCAAACTATTTATCGTCCATGTTTCACTTCCATACATGGCTACACTCCATACAAATACTTTCAGAAAAGACTTCCTGACACTTAAATCTATACTCGATGTTAACAAATTTCTCTTCTTCAGAAACGCTTTCCTTGCCATTGCCAGTCTACATTTTATATCCTCTCTACTTCGACCATCATCAGTTATTTTGCTCCCCAAATAGCAAAACTCCTTTACTACTTTAAGTGTCTCATTTCCTAATCTAATACCCTCAGCCTCACCCGACTTAATTCGACTACATTCCATTATCCTCGTTTTGCTTTTCTTGATGTACATCTTATATCCCCCTTTCAAGACACCATCCATTCCATTCAACTGCTCTTCCAAGTCCTTTGCTGTCTCTGACAGAATTACAATGTCATCGGCGAACCTCAAAGTTTTTATTTCTTCTCCATGGATTTTAATACCTACTCCGAACTTTTCTTTTGTTTCCTTTACTGCTTGCTCAATATACAGATTGAATAACATCGGGGAGAGGCTACAACCCTGTCTTACTCCCTTCCCAACCACTGCTTCCCTTTCATGTCCCTCGACTCTTATAACTGCCATCTGGTTTCTGTACAAATTGTAAATAGCCTTTCGCTCCCAGTATTTTACCCCTGCCACCTTTAGAATTTGAAAGAGAGTATTCCAGTCAACATTGTCAAAAGCTTTCTCTAAGTCTACAAATGCTAGAAACGTAGGGTTGCCTTTCCTTAATCTTTCTTCTAAGATAAGTCGTAAGGTCAGTATTGCCTCACGTGTTCCAGTATTTCTACGGAATCCAAACTGATCTTCCCCAAGGTCGGCTTCTACTAGTTTTTCCATTCGTCTGTAAATAATTCGCGTTAGTATTTTGCAGCTGTGGCTTATTAAACTGATTGTTCGGTAATTTTCACATCTGTCAACACCTGCTTTCTTTGGGATTGGAATTATTATATTCTTCTTGAAGTCTGAGGGTATTTCGCCTGTTTCATACATCTTGCTCACCAGATGGTAGAGTTTTGTCAGGACTGGCTCTCCCAAGGCCGTCAGAACAATGTGTTTTTAGGAGTCTTCTCGAAACTCACTATTACCGGAGATAATACGCATCAGTAGTTTCCCATACTCGTAATACGAGTTAGGTATGGGAAACTATTGTTACGTTATTAGTAAAAATATTGTTACGAGTCTGTTACGAGACTCGTTACAATATATTGTTACGAATATTTTTACTGAGAAATTACTATGAATTACTATTATTAATACTTCACAATCAACTGATCACTCTCACTCTTGACTAATCTTCACACTTGCACAACTGGGACTACATTTTACTTATTCAATTTTCAGTCTTAATATTTCAGCTTCTGAATATAAACTATCTTCCTATTCGACGAATAGTCCGTATTTATAACGCTACGTATCGAAGGTTCATTGTACAAGAAAACAGTAGAATATTCGCGGCTTTTCATGAACAAATGCCTGACAGTATAACGTATCGAGATCACTAGAATGACCGCGACTTTTCTCGTACATATGTGTTAGCTATCTATGTGCCAGACAGAAACGAATAAAATACGGTGACGCGGACGCGCCTGCTACATAGGAAAGTGCAGCTGCTCGATAACTCGATTCAGTCGAGTCGACTGATGAAAGAAACGAACGAATAGCGTGCAGGCTGACTGGCGAGGGCGGCGCGGGTGGCACAAGGCGGGGGCGCGCGCCCTCTTATATATCCGCCACTCGTCGAAAGTAAACGTGCAACAGTTCTGCAGGTTGTGGATACATTGCCCATTGAGGCGAATCAATTATATGAATGTGTGTTGTCTGTTCTTTCAGACTTGTCCGAAAGAAGAGATACCATGCATAACCTGCAACTGTGATACGTCTTACGTAAACTGAAAGTGCTGTAGCGGTAACTCGCCCAAAAATATGCAGTGGAGCTCGACCATTGTTAGTAATGTCTGCCCACACCCTATGCCTGCCCTAGGCCATAACGGTGACGTTCATGAGCGTTCTGTGAAGTGTAACGTTTTGCCCTCCCTCTCCACACTAACAGGTGGCCAGAATCACTTGCCACCGTGAAACGGGATTCCCCGGAGCACATCACTCTGGACCACTGTTGGTGACACCAACCAACATCCTCGCTACACCAACGAACTCCTTCTCGGCGATGGGGTGGTTGCAGTGGGATGCTTTTAACAGGTTCCCGAGCACACAAACGAACCTCATTTAATCGCCGAGATATTGTTCTAGCAGAGACACGCGTACCGCTAGTGACGGCAAGGTCTGTAGCGATCTGTTTAGGAGTGAGACGTTTGTTCCTTTCGCCACTAGGGCTACATATCGATCCTCGTACGGTGTGGTGGTCTATCTGCGACCACCTTCAGCGGCGTTTTTTAATTGCTATATAATACTTTTGGACACACCCATTACATCCTTTGACCGGCTTCTTTGACCGGCTACGAGTCCACGATTGTAAGCACTCACATGATGTCTGGTAGACATGTTCTCGTACCACACGGAATGTTGCACTGATCGGTTCCACAACAACCTTCGTCAAACACACTGCTGTAAGAACTGTCGAATGCACACAGAGCGCTCATACATAGGCTTCGCTACAGTTAACACGTCCCCGCCTTCTACATTACTTTTTACTACCATTGGTTTTGTATTCCGTAGCAATTGTCGGTTGTTCCGTAGCAATTGGCAGTTATTCCGTAGCAAGTGTCAGTTGTTCCTCAGCAGTTGTCAAGCTGTGTAGATTGAGCTCTTCATTTCTCTTTCCAAATTTTCTAATTTTCCTACAGCGTTCAAACTTCTGATAACTGACGCTCTGTCTCACGGAATATTAACTTATCGTATTCAATCTTTTTCGCAGAGTTACATCCCCCTTGGCAGTCCGGACGGGGGAATATGACTGCGGTACTAACTCGGAATCTTTAACCAACAGAGAGAACTTCACGACACTTTTCCAACTACAGGCCACATATTCTTTGAAAACACTTTATGTGTGTTTAATACAGGGGTTTGCATTGCCTTTTGAGCCTTCATGCCGTTTATTATTGCCGATTCTTCCATCAACCAGGAGCAGTTTGCCACCTCAAAGGGAAGAGGGCACCCTGAAGTTCCGTCCGCTGCTCTGCACTCTACCGTAAGACATTTGGCAGGACAAGAGTTACTCCTTACGTCGGAAGTGATCGGCCGCCATATATGATGATTTTTATTCAAAATTTAAGCAATGGCTGGGTTCGATACCGCGAACCATGACGCTTTGATTATTACCGAAAGGTGCCACCCCTGCCATCTCTGCGAATAAACCTCGTGACAAGCCACAACCTCAAAAAATTAAGAAGCATGCCTCCCTACCCTCCCCCATTATGCAATGAAGCACAGAAGTTGCACCGTATTCGACGTGTCAGACGCGGAACAACGATATCAATGTGTGTTGAAATTTCACCGTTATCTGGTCGACAATGTTTTCGTGCATCTACTCCCTAGTAGCTTGCTTCATGTTGAGGGTATTTATTTACTTTTTGAAAATAGTGAACAAACATTATGTATGACCCTTTTTATAGTTCTCCTGCAATAGCTTCACCTTTCTTGCAAAGGACAAAAATGCATTTCTACGTTATGTTATTTTGTAGTTTTTCTGATTATGTTGTAGAGACCTACAATGTATCTTGCCCTATTGCGAGTGATTCAGCAGAAGATGTAACGGTTAGTTTGGATACACATTTTCTCTAAATCATTTCAGTCCTTTTAGATTGAACCCACGATTAAGCAACATACGGCCTTCTTTTAGCATCGTGACTATCGGTTTGGTAGAGAACGAATTTTTCTTACTCTACACACAGTACATGTGGCTAGTCGAACAGGCCACCTCATTACTCCTCGAACCCGAAACACTGAATTTCGTGACAGTGCTTCGCAAATTACGCCATACAAGCGTCCCCACGGACTGGCTCAAAACTTCGAGTTGACAAAGCTCCTTTCCTTCCCTTTTGAACTCTTCATCTGCCATTCCCTGTTGCGGCGAGAGGAGGACGTCTGAGAGAAAGGATACAGAGACGAGTCACTGATCTGTAATTGGAAGGAAAAAGTAGAGCCAGTATCGAGTTGAATCTTTGAGGAAAGGGAAGTTTTAATGTCCAAACGACGGCGAGGTCATTACAGACGAAACACATACTCTGATAGGTGGAAGAATGGAAGGTGAAATAGTCCATCCCCTTTTAAACGTATCGGTTCGAAATCTGCCGTAGGCGTTAGGGAAACCAAAAGGCAGAACGGTGATTTGAACCGCCGTATATGAGTCCCATGTGCGCCACCTCATTTGAGACTTCGATTGTCCGTGAGGACTGCTTGGATGGTATAATTGGTAGCGCAGTATCCGAGAAGGTAGGGCTATGGGTTAGAATGTAGGAGCGGCGTATCATTTTAATCTGTCACATCTAATGTGTGTCAGTCTACAAACTGTCCAAAACGTTCAATCAATTTCATAAGACTAAGTCCTCCGCATGAATGAGGATAGAAACTTGAGGTAAATTTTAACTTGCGCATATGTCTACAACGCTTTTATTTTTAAACAACCATTCGCCTTTACAAGTGTATATATGCAATCACATACGAGAGTAAGTCAATTATTATCCGCAAAGAAGTTATAAAATTTTATTGCAATCAAATAGGAAACTTACAAGAACATCATTTTTCGACATAGTCTCCATGCGTTTCAACACACTTGGTTCATCGTTGTACAAGCTTCCTGATGCCCTCGTAAAAGAAGGTTCTCGGTTGAACTGCGAGCCAGGAATGCACCGCTTCTTTCACTGCTTCGTCCGAGGCAAATCGACGGCCCCTTAATGCCTGTTTGAGTGGGCCAAACAAGTGTTTGTCAGAAGGGGCAAGATCGGGACTATATGGAGGACGATCCAGTTCTTCAAATTTCAGTTTCTGGAGCGCTTCAGCAGTGTGGGGTGCAGTATGCTGACGGGCATTGTCGTGCAAACAACACAGCACCTTTTGACAGCAATCCTCAACGTTTGCTTCGAATTCCAGGCTTTAGTCTGGCTGTAAGCATCTCACTATAACGTACACTGTTTGTTGTTGGGCCTCTTACCCCGTAATGTTCAAGTACTGTACCTTGTGCGTCCCAAAAACCGTAAGCATCAGTTTTCCTGCGGACGGTTGGGTCTTGAACTTTTTCTTGCACGGCGAATTTGGATGTTTTCATTCCACACACTGCCGTTTACTCTCCGGCTCGTACTGATGGATCCATGTTTCATCATCAGTAATGATCCTATCTAAGAAGTTGTCCCATTCGTTACCATAGCGATCGAAATGATTTTTTTTTGTTTTTGGCAAATGTCCAAGCGCTTTTGTTTATGCGACTGTGTGAGTTGTTTTGGGACAAATCTTGCACAAACTTTATGGAACCCATGTTTGTTGTGGACGATTTCGTAGGCAGAACCATGTCTAATTTCAGACGATGTGCCACTTCGTCAATAGTTAATGGTCTGTCTAAGAGAATCATTTCACGTGAACGCTCAATGATTTCTGCATTTGTGGCGTTAAACGGTCGCCCGTCTCCTTCATCGTGCGTAACACTTGTGCGACCATTTCGGAATTTTTCAATCCATTCGTAGACACTCCGTTGTGGCAAAACACTGTTCCTACTGTACCGAAAGTCGTCGATGAATTTCGGCCCCTGATACGCCTTCCGGCCACAAAAAACGGATCACTGAACGTTGCTCTTCTCTGGTGCAAATAGACAGCGGAGCAGCCATGATTAACAGCACGGCAGCGATAACGAAACTACCCTTGCAGCTTGAAAATTGCAAAGATATAACAACAAATAAACAAAGCATGCGTCATCAATGTAAAACGACAGTACTACCAAAATAAACAAAAATGTAACTAAATTGCGGATAATAATAGACTTACCCTCTTACGCCCTCTTGCGCCCTGTACTGAACACACGATTTGCAACCAGACGGCTGTCAGACTCGTCTGATACTTTTGCTAGCATGTCTGGAGTTACTTCGTGCTCCGCTGTTGCTGAGCGGCGTCACTGCTCACCCGGAGCTATTGGGAAGAGAGGATCCCACAAAAAAAGTCGCATACCGTGAGCTCAGTCGACCCTCGATGCCAATGGTGCAATGCGAGATCCGTATGCCCCTTACGATCGATCTACAGTTGAGGCAGTCCATTGTTAAGAATTGCTCTGACACACAGGAGGATGCAGCAAGTTATCTTGGATGTAGAAGTAACTTCGGGTGTGCCGCATGTAAGGCTGCTGGGACTCTCGCCGTTCGTATTGTATATTAATGACCCTGCAGAGAATATCAACAGCAACGTTCAACTTTTTGCAGATGTTGCAAGTACCTATGATGAAATACTGTCTGAAAGATGCTGCATAAATATTCTGTCAGATCTTGATAAGATTTATAAGTGATGCAAAGAATGGCAACTTGCTTTAAATCTTAATAAATGTAAAACTAGCACTTCAAAAAACAAAAATAACAAAGTATCCCATGACTGTAGTATAGGTGAGTCACTGTTGGAGACGGTCAACTCATCCAAATACCTCAGTATAACAATTTGTAGGGATACGAAGTGGAATCATCACATAGGCTCATTTACACGTAAATCGGGAAGTAGACTTCAGTTTATTGGTAGAATACTGGGCAAATGCAATCAGTCTACAAATGAGATTGCTTGCAAAGCACTTGTACAAGCGATCCTAGAATATTACTCAAGTGTGTGGTACCCCCGCCAAATTAGAACTAACTCGACGTATTGATCGTACAAAGAGAAGGGCGGCACGAATGGCCAAACGTTTGTTGGATCCGTAGGAGAGCGTCACAGAGATGCTGAAGAAATTAAACTGCCAAACTCTTAAAAATGGACGTAAACTCTGGCGATAAAGCCTACTTACAAAGTCTGGCCTTAAATTATGACTCTAGAAACACAGTACAATCCGAGTACAGCCCCATACGTATCGCTGCCGTAGGGATCGTGAGGCAAGATTAGATTAAAGCACGCACGGAGGCATTTAAACAATCATTCTTCCCACTGCTCCATACGTGAATGGAATGGGAAGAAACCCTAATAACGAGAGCAATGGGACGTACCCTCTGCCATGCCCTTCACAGTGGTTTGCAGAGTATAGATGTAGATGAACACTGAGATAACAAAAGTCATGGGATAGCGATATGCAAGTATACAGATGGCGGTAGTATAGCGCACACAAGGTATAAAAGGGCAGTGCATTGGTGGAGCTGTCATTCGTATTCAGGTGATTCATGTTAAAATGTTTCCGGCGGCATTATGATGGCACGACGGGAGTTAACAGACTGCAAACGCGGAATGGTATTTGGAGCTAGACGAATTCAATATTGTGCGAGCAAGTGTCAAGAGAGTGCCGAGAGTACCACATTTCAGGCATTACCTCTCACCACAGATGGCCGACGGCCTTCACTTAACGACCAAGAGCAGCGGCATCTGCGTAGAGGTGTCAGTGCTAACGGATAAACAACGCTGCATGAAATAACTGCAGAAATCTATGTGGGGTGTACGACGAACGCACCCATTAGAAAAGTGCGTCGAAATTTGGCGTTAATGCGCTATGGCAACAGACGACCGACGCGAGTGTCTCTGCTAATAGCATAATATCGCCTGGAGCGCCTCTCCTAGGCTCGCGACCATATCGGTTTGACCGTTATACGACTGGAAAACCGTGGGCTGGTCAGACGAGTCCTTTTTTCAGATGGTAGGAGCTGGTCGATTGTGACGGAGACACCACGAAGCCATGGCCTCAAGTTGTCAACATCGCACTGTGCAAACTGGTGGTGGCTCCATAACGATGTGGGAGTGTTACATGGAATGGACTGGGTCCTCTGGATGTTCGACTGCTTAGAGATCACGTACAACCGTTCATGGATGCCGTATTACCAAACAACGATGGAATTTTTGTGGATGACAATGCACCATGTCATTGGGCCACAAGTATTCGTAATTGGTTTTAAGATCATTCTGAACAATGCGAGAGTATGATTTAGCCACCCAGATAGCCTGACATGAATCCCATGGAACATTTACGGGACATAATCGAGATGTCAGTTCGTGCACCAAATCATGCACTGGCAATACTTTCGCAATTACGGCAGACTATAGAGGCAGCATGGCTCATAGTTTCTGCAGCGGACTTCCATCGACTCGTTGTGTCCATGTCACGTTGCGTTACTGCACTTTGCGGGGCAAGAGGAAGTCCGACATAATATTAGGAGATAACCGAAGGCTTTTGTCACCTCAGTGTAGATGCCAGCGTCATGGTGCTGAATTGTTCCTCTGGAAACAGAGAACGCGAAACGCTTTGTTGCTATGCTCTCGCCATCTCAGCTCGACGCACGTCGGACAGTGAAGAAGTGAGCCACCAGACTCAGGGAGACCCTTACCGGCAACCACATGAACAGGTGATTTATAACTGGCGCCAATGTAAAATTTTAGTTTCGCTGCGTATATTTGGATTCACTCCAAGCTTCTAACTTCATTAGTGTGGAAGATCGTATTAATCTTTTTCATACACCCTGTGTACACTTTTCGTAATACACACACCTTCTGAAATTTATAGTGCTGTTTCAGTTCAAATCGGAAAAGTTCCGCTGGAAAACGAGTCTCTCAATTTTTGTAACTTATATTTCTCTGAAAAATTTCCCTATATTTGCTCTGCTAGTCAAGTTACCTTTCCTTCATCATTATGTCTGTACCTCAAATTTTGGATCCTTCATGGTTGTCTGTTTCCAACTGCTTAAATCATCTCATTTTTAGAAGCTCACTCTTTACCGAAAGCTGGATCTAATGGCCTGTATGTCAAGGCTTGAAACGTCCCCTTAGAAAATTAAGAACGTCAGTGCTGGAAAACTTCTACGTTATTTGATACAGAAACAGCTGAGTAAAATTGAACGTACTCAGAAAGTTTTCTCTTTTCTTATTCTGATCGTTTCTAAACTGACACACAATATTTTAGCGCAACGCAATCTGACTTTTAATAATCCCTACAAAAGAGTAGCCCTGACTAACAATAACCTATACCCGTCATGAATCACTTATCTCACAAAAATCTTCGTTACTCGAACTACTGCAAGACACCGAACGCCAATACTCCCAGCTAAATAAAAGATTCTAACTACTGAAGGCACTAACTACTGATAGGCATATAGT
The DNA here is from genome assembly GCF_023898315.1 of Schistocerca nitens. Classification (NCBI taxonomy): domain Eukaryota; kingdom Metazoa; phylum Arthropoda; class Insecta; order Orthoptera; family Acrididae; genus Schistocerca; species Schistocerca nitens. The sequence goes on along the minus strand of NC_064614.1, from coordinate 371,756,308 downwards.
TAGCAAATGAAAGATTTTGATAGAGAACAAACAATGTATTTACCTTAATAGTGTTCAAAAGTCATTATATATATATATAATTCTCTATTATTGCAATCTCGTATAGCGCGTGGAAAGCTCTGATTTCCCTTATTTTATCCTGGTGATCGTTCCTCCCTATGTAGGTCGGTGTCAACAAAATCAAGATCTCAGGAATATATATATATATATATATATATATATATATATATATATATATATATATATATATATATATTATTCTTGAGATCTATTTTGACAAATTTCCTTTTTCTGACGGACATACGTCCAGATCGTCCGCTCATATTAACATCTCAAAACTCTGGCATCTCTCTCCCCACATCCACCACTGCTGGAGGCTCACCTCCAACTGCCCAACGCTACGGGCTGTTCACATCCAACTGCCCAACATTACACTAACGAATAATCTAACAATGAATCCAACCAGCCAAAGACTGCACGCAGGGTAGTCAGCGATTTTAATAAGAGCACTACGTGGCGTCACCAACATAAAAACCTAAACAACCTACTTACAGGCGCTCTGTTGTATTTTCAAGACTCTTCTTGCAAAACTGTTTCACTTATTCAGTACTACTATGTGTATGTTTTTGGAGGGGAGAAGTCTTTGGGCGTTGAGATCACAATTTGTTGCAAATACACTGTACAGCGTCAAGTTCTCTTCATGTAAATGAGACGGTCTGCTAAAAGAGTACTCGCTCCTGATATGACTGCCCGCACAGCAACTAGCGACGTGACGTCACCAGATATCATTATCACGTGAAGAAAACGTGGAAGCACAATTTGCTACTGTGTGTGTGTTTGAAGATCACGGGCGCTCAGCGGCGAGATTATCAGTCCCCACTTTGTTACTGGCTGATACTTGCAACGGTTTTCGGCTTTCGGAAAGGACTGTTTTGCTTTTCTACATCTACATGGATACTCTGCAAATCACATTTAAGTGCAGAGCGTTCATCGAACCACTTTCACAATTCTCTATTATTCCAATCTCGTATAGCGCGTGGAAAGCTCTGATTTCCCTTATTTTATCTTGGTGATCGTCCCTCCCTATGTAAGTCGGTGTCAACAAAATATTTTCGTATTCGGAGGAGAAAGTTGGTGATTGGAGTTTCGTGAGAACATTCCGTCGCAACGAAAAACGCCTTTCTTTTAATGACGTCCATCCCAAATCCTGTATCATTTCTGTGTCACTCTCTCCCATATTTCGCGATAATACAAAACGTGCTGCCTTTCTTTGAAGTTTTTCGATGTACAGCTTTTACATGCTGAATTTGCGGTGGAGCGATGTATGGGGTCGAGATACCAGACTCGTGCAGTGAGCGACCAGAGTCATCTAACAGGGGATATCGACAGCACAGAAACAAGGGCAGCGTGGTTACAGGCTTGTTTGGATGGCGGGAAAGCGTGACCACTAAAGTGTCTAAAATGTCAGCTGTTAGACACTCGGAGAAAACGTGCTTCGAAAATTCAAACGGAGTCTATTGCATGTAATACTAATGTAGATGTTGCGAAGATAAAATTAGACCGATAACTGCTCGAACAAAGGCATACTCACTACCTGATCAAAAGTTTCTGGACACCTACTAGTGGACATTAGTGTGGAGTGTGCCCACACTTCGCCTTTAACACAGGTTGAACCCTTCTGGGGACACTTTACATGAGGCGTCTGAATTTCTGTAGGGGAATGGCATAATATTCTTCCGAACTAGACGAAGTAGTGATGTTGGACCCTGGAGTCTGGGATGAAGTCGACGATATAACTCATCCCAATCGTGTTCCATCGGGTTCTGCTCGAGACTCGCTGCAGGCCAGTCCATTTCAGGAATGTTATTGTCCACAAACTATCGCTTTACAAATGCTGCTTTATGAGAAGGTGCATTGTCAGCCGTTAAACATATCACTATCTTCGATTTTTTGCCCCGCTGTATACTCAGTACACGATACTGCAAAATGTGTTCATATTCTTCTGAATTTAGTATTTTCTAACCACAATAAACACCCCATACCGTACACCACTGCCTCCAAACTTCATTATTGGCCCTATGACGGCAGGTAACATTCTCCAGGCATTGGCCAAACCAAAACCTTTCCATCTCGCTGGCAAAGGATACAGCGTGATTCGTCACTCCAGATCACTTGTTTCCAGTTTTCCACTGTCCACTTTGCACCACCTCAAGTGCTGTTTAGACTGACTGCGGAAGTGTGTGCGTAATGAGTAGCTGCTCCACCATTGCATCCCATTGTTTTTAAGTCCCTGTGGACAGTCGTTGTGCTAGCTGGACTACTGACAGCACTTTGGAGTTTACGAGTAACTCCTTCCAATAATTACATGCGATTTTTTTGTCAGCATTCTCTGCAGTGCTCGACGGTCACTGTCCGTCAGTAAATAAGGCCCATCGCAGTTTGGTATAACTGTATTCGTTTCTTCACGTTTCTACGTCTTCACAATTACATCACCAATAATCGACTTGTGCAGCTTTAGAAGCGTCGAAATGGGTCTGATGGGTTTGTTACTCACATGACATCCAACGACTATTCCACGTTCGGAGTCCTTGAACTCCCTCGACCGACCTATTCTGCTGTCACTGCTTGTCTACTGATAATACAGCACTCCTCTTTTTATAGTGGATGACCTGACTTTTGTAACATCTACTGATCATTTCATTACATAGTGGTGTCTGGATACTTCTGATCAGATAGTGTAAACATTTTATCCGTGTGCCACTACCGAATTTAACGTTGTGATTCCTTAATAAATGGTACAAAACGAGTACCGGTCGCCATACAGATCATACTAATTCGCAGAGCTCAGCAGTAGATAAAACAAATGTATAATTTCGATTATTTATCCGTTTTTTAGCATCACTTGAATTCAAAATAAAGACAAAATATTGCTTATAATAAAAATATATCGTCGTGCTTTTCTGAACTGTTCATTGGCTTTTGCCGCTAGTTAAATGTTTGTGAATACAACCAAAGTCTAGGAAAGAAGTGTGGCATTGTTTTCTTTGGGTTTACGTGTTTGTTCAGTGGATCCTTACTCCTCATTCCCTTTCTAATCCAGTTAATGCGAAAATCCGATCTGACAGCAGAAGAAAGAGAGGTAGATTAATAAAAGAAACATGGGAAAATGCTGGGGTGTGTCTCACTTCTTGCACTTTGACCGAGTCATCCGCCTGCTGTAATTAAATGTTTGTTAAGACTGGTTTTCGATAGTAATTTCTGTGTGAACATAGGAGGAGGAGGAAATTAGTGTTTAACGTCCCGTCGACAACGAGGTCATTAGAGACGGAGCGCAAGCTCGGGTGAGGGAAAAATGGGGAAGGAAATCGGCCGTGCCCTTTCAAAGGAACCAACCCGGCATTTGCCTGAAGCGATTTAGGGAGATCACGGAAAACCTAAATCAGGATGGCCGGAGACGGGATTGAACCGTCGTCCTCCCGAATGCGAGTCCAGTGTGCTAATCACTGCGCCACCTCGCTCGGTGTGAACATAGCGGTAACAATTGGAGCCACCCTCGTAATTAGCTCATTTTAATAGAATTTAGACAGAAAATTTGGTACTCCTCTGAACAGGTCGAGGAACAAGCAAGTCAGATATTTCCAAAATAATACCTTTCCATTGATCTGAGATAATGTTCCCAAGGCTGAGCTTCACACGTGAGTAGCGTGGCTCTTGGGGAGTGCAGCAATCTTGGTGTGACTTAGACAATGCAGCATCTTTTTATAACGTATTCAGAAGAGGCGCTGCCTATGACAGCCCGTCTGCAAGCAAAGTTTTGCAAATTTGTAGTAAGTTCCTACGGGACCAAACTGCTGAGGACATCGGTCCCTAGACTTACACACTACTTAACCTAACTTACGCTAAGTACTGTCCTTCAATTATAACTTTTTTGCCTCATTTTATTATTATGTACAGAGAACCTCATCAAAGTATAGAGTGGTTGTAATTAAACTGTTGCTACCTGGTCCAGTGTAGACGGAAGATGATTTAGCGTATGGGTACCGAACTTCATAGGAATGATGTTCAGGCTGTGCGCTGCAGAATTTGCGTTGTTAGTAATGTTAGTGCACGTCTTGCCATTATGCCAGTACTGGAACGGCGACGTAGGGCTGAAACCACAAACTTCAACTGCAGACATTCAACATGGGTCTGGGCAAGGTGAGGGGGGATTTACCCGTAAAGCTGTTTTATCATAGCAACTGCAATAGTGAAGCTGCTCTTCGCTAGTATCGATGCGTTACAGGAATACGGAGGGCCCTCTTTGCGCACACTTTGCAACACCTCACTGTGTGATGTGATTTCTTGACACAGTTCATGATTGATCCATTTTTCTTTGAGGAATGTGGATGTACAAAGGCCTACGAAGTGAAGGCGGAGCCCCTAAATACCAGACGCGGAAACCGGCTCATCACAGACATGGGCGTTTGATTAGTTTTTAAAAAGTATATCGGTAAGGAACGAGGGGACGTTTGAATATTGCTTCTAAACGTGTAAAACTAATGTTGGATTCCTTTCCAGCTGTCGTTCTTCCTTTACACAACAGTCAGATACACGACTGCTAGTTTGGCATGCCAGCTCGCATTCAGCTGCAAATAACACTGAGGTAACTAGCAAATGGAGACACTATTGTTACCACGATTGTATGCTTGCTCCATTCCTTCAAGGCACAATTTCTAAATTTTTATGTGAAACGTTGGCTGCTATTTATAACAGCCTGAAGATACATCAGAATATAATGTCCTTTTTTTCTAAAGTTCTGTTTTTTTTCCGTAGCTGCGGTTTTGAAATGTCACTAATCCTGTAAATATAAATAACTATTGTTGTACAACTTTTTTGTAACCAAACTTTGTGCCATTCATACAGCATGAACGGCACACGTTACTGTACTTCGCTTCGCCAATATGTGGGCCCCGCTCTACGGGAGAGAGGTGCTTTGATCTCAACTGTTTTTGTGCACGAAGGAGCTCCACCTCACATTGTTCGCGAGGTCGCTCGGTTGTTATTCCATAACGCATCTGAATAAATTCGAATCATTGCCCGATCGTTCCAAATTGTGTGGTCACCAAGATCGTCAAATTTAGACCCATGGGATTTCTGGCTGTGGGTTATTTGAAGGACAGGGTTTATCAGTGGGACGCTAACACATGTTGGAGGTGGAAGATGAGCGTAGCAAGGGAGGTAGGCAGCATCCCATTTGAGATGTTTCGGGCAGCAATAGAACAATTCCTAGTGCGGTTCCAGGCTGTCATGAATTCAAATGGTTGTCACACTGAACAACGTTTGTAACCTGGAACTTAAACATGGTAAGCAATTAACTTATGTTATCCTCTCATGTGCAAATTAAAATGTGTTTGTTTCAATGGTTTATTCGTTGTTTCTCTTCCGTATATCTTTACAAAGTTCGTTGTCCTACGATCATTAATTTTTCATGGGGGCCCTCTCCAGTAGCGGTAGTTTAGTTATAACCATCCTTTACTGAATAACGAAATGGACAATTCCTTTAATACCAAAAATAACAGATGCTTAACTGATTGAAAACAGTCTGTTCGCTTCGTGACGATGCAGTGAAACGGTTAGGGGGACGTTGGATGGAGGCTGCTGGAACGGAATGCTGATGAAACTTTACTATGGAATGTAAAGTATACTGAAGGAAGGGCCGAGCGGTACTGTTAGATAAAGATGACTACGCCAACGACCACAATCATGAGTGATGACTACAAGTTTGAAGTGGATGGGTAGTAAGAAGTAAATAGTGAGAGTCTACACAGAGAGTACTGAAAATTTCGAACGTTTTAGTTCGCTGGGAGAATCATGAGAGGGTCGTTTACTTCTAGAGTTAAATTGTAAGAGCCAGTTGTGGAAACATTACAAGTTAATCAACCGACATATCATCGTTATATATGTATAGAAGATTTTAATTCAGTCTTCTACCGTGCATGTTAGAAAATACTTGCAGGTGTATAATACTGGTTACTAATAAACACGCTCCATAATGCGTTTCTAGACGACTTTCCGTAACTAAGGAGAACAGTGCAATAGGTTATAAGCAGGGGGAGGAATTGCTATTAGTGACTCCTAATACAGAATGTGTATTCTTACTGTGAACAAACAAAGATCAGTGAGACCCAAGGGCGTACCCAGGATCTGAACTAGGGGGGGGGGGGGGGGGGGGCAGGTCATACCAGTCTCAGGAAACAAGGACTCGAGACAACATACAGCACTTCTTATTAAATAAAACAGTAAACCAGTGAAAAACTGCTTTTTATAAACATTTTAAATACAAGAATGCACTTGTACAATCCGAGAAAACATGCAGCATTTCTTATTAAATAGGACAGTAAACTAGTGAAAAACTGCTTTTAATAAACATTTTAAATACAAGAATGCACTTGTACAATCCGAGAAAACATGCAGCATTTCTTATTAAATAAAACAGTTAACTAGTGAAAAACTGCGAATATCTTCTACGGGGGGGGGGGGGGGGCAGCTGCCCCCCCCTGCCCCCCGCTCTGGAACAGTGGTGAGACAATTGTCCATCCCCTCTGGAGGCAACATCCTCGTACGGAATCGTCACTAAATCGTGATTCCTTAGACCACAACACCGCTCCAGCTTGTGTACTTCTACCAGTGATGTTCCTACAGTCAGTTTCTTCGAGCTTTATGAAGCCGCGTTTTTTTAATGAGACCCCAGTCATGAGCGGACAACCGTGAACAGTGGTTGCACGTCGCCACTTTATGAGTAACTGCAGAGAGCTTTGAAATTTAATCTAGGGCATTGATCAAAGTATGATGAAGATGAATTTTGCAACGCCATCTCTCCTTCCAGCACATAAAATCTGTCTCACTAACAAAGGTTTAAGATGGGAACTGTTCCCTATGACGTAATTTCGAGGGCCTTATGTGCTGTAAGTTATGGCCAAGCGGTTAAAGGCGCTACAGTCTGGAACCGCGCGACCGCTACGGTCGCAGGTTCGAATCCTGCCTCGGGCATGGATGTGTGTGATGTCCTTAGGTTAGTTAGGTTTAAGTAGTTCTACGTTCTAGGGGACTGATGACCTTAGAAGTTAGGTCCCATAGTGCTCAGAGCCATTTGAACTATTTTGCTGTAAGTTACTATTATTTGTTGTATAATGTATTATGATATTGTGAGCAGTTCTTATACACTGCTGTAATGGGTTGCTTAAAATAACAGATCCCTTATTGTTAAAAAAATATATATATTTGACGGGTTACGGGCTTAAATTATCCTCAACTTCAAACATAGTGTAGCTTACGTGACGCTATACTATGTACGAAGATCGCCTGAGGATCGGCTAAGGCCGAAACGCAACAAATATAATTTTTTAGTAACAAGGAATCCGTTGCTTTTAAGCTGCCAATTACAGCAGTGCGTAAGGAGTGCCCGCAATTTACATTATGGTCTCTGACCTCCTGCGCGGCTTAAATGACTCAACGTTATATTACGATATTCAAAGATCAGCTTTCATTATGGCTTTTCAAGTTTTCTTGTATTTGCACTTGATATCATCTGGATAGCGTAAGCTGTCCTAATGTTCTTATGTGAGATCGTCTTGGCTGCCATAGGGTGCTTGTGTGAAGTAGAAGTCAGGTTTATACAAGGTACCCATACAAACTATTCCGGAAATTGCCCGCCAGATACCACCTTTAGCATTATACAATGGCTGAACAGGATTTTTGTGAAGACATGTTCTGTATGGTCGACATACCTAGAAAAGATGAACCGGGCGTCATCCGAAGAAACTGGAAACAGAGAAACCAAATACTCGACCTCACTTTATTCAGAAACCATAGAGAATACTGAACAAGCCTCGGTTAGTCTGGAAGCTTTAACTCATGAACGATATGTAAGGATAAATGTGAAGTATTTTTTTCGTGTAGTTCTGACACAGTGATCTTTCAATTCCCATTGTGTTAACCGGCGTTACGATTTTGTTGGTCTTTTCTTGAGGCTGTTACTTGAGCAACGTTTCCTTGTATCCGGACTCGTTTCGGATTGTTTTGCAATTATTTTGTTATTTATATGACGAAATGCTTAAAACAATTTTCGCTCTGATTTTATTTTGGCCACCTCCTTTGGCCTTTTACATTTAGTGCCATTTCTGTTAAATTCACAGAATAAATATGTGTATTTTAGTAAAAGTGATGAAACTTCTTTATTTAAATGAGTGTGCCTGTACTTAAATTACTGAATTACTGAGAAGATGAAACTTCTACGTTATTTGACTCTGAAACAACTGAGCAAAACTGAACGTACTGGGCCCACTTCACTTCTTCTTAACATGTCAACACTGACCCACAATATTATAGCGCAACGCGATCTGACTGCGCAAAAAAAAAAAAAAAAAAAAAAAAAAAAAAAAAAAAAAAAAAATTACAACCTGACTTCAAATAAATAATGCAAAAGAATGGCCCTGAATAAGAAGCAATCCTGACAATAACCTACACATTTCATTAAGCACTTACCTCACAAAAATCTTCATTACGCAAACTACTGCAATACAGCGAGCGTCAATACTGCCAGCTAAATAAAAGATTCTAACTGCTAAAGCCACTAACTACTAATGGACATGTGGTTAGCAAAGGAAAGATTTTGTTGCAAACCAAATAATGTATTTTTTACCTTAATAATGTGACACCCAGTTCAAACACGAATATAAATCGTCATTGACATCTAGTACAAAGGTATATAATCATGAATAATATTCAATCTCCAAGTCGAACATGTACAGATCGTTAGCCTACGCTAACACTTCAGACCTCTAGCCTCCAACAATGCTAACTTCTCACATCTAATATCAATCACTGCTGGCTGTTCACCTCCAACTGCCCAACAGTACTTCCATCACTGCTGGTGACTAACTTCCCACAAGTCCAACCAGCCACAGAGTCTCTCACAAAGAAAGCGCAGAGATCCAATGCGAAGCGCTACACAGTGGTGCCAACATAGAAGCAGCCCACTTACATGAATTACCGAACGTATTTGCAGAATGGGTTCCAATATGTTTCTTATGTGCTTGCTTTTCATCGATGGGCTTTACTAATGTGTGGGGCACCTTCGGTTGGCCGCAATTTGATTGTAGAACAATAACTCTAAGATTAAAGTAATGGATTTAAGTCTCGTTCACCAAATATTTATGGTGATTTGTGATGAGATAGGACTGCTTTATTGGCAATTGTTAAGCTCAGCTTTATTATTATCATTGCTTTGGCCTTCGTAACCATGCTTATTTGTTGTCTCAAACATTCTTGAGCCTTTTCAGCGCTCAGCCTTTTGTAGAATAATAATGCAATAATCAGTCGGGCATTATGAACCTGTTTCGTGGAAGCAGGGTGTTAGTGCTATTTTCGCTGAGAGAAACCACTTTTTTCGCTAATAAATGGCGTTTAATCTCTTACCTGTACTGTTACTGTTTTGCTGATAGCCGATTAGTCGTGAAATCGGACGGGAGCGTGCAACGGTAATCCCTTGATATGTATAGTACTTACAGTGTAATTGTTTGTGTACCTTCAACACAGATATGGGATTACCACCGATGTTAAAGAATCTCGTTTAAAGTAAGTCTTCTAGTACATGCAATACTTTAGCAATAGGGTTTTGCATTTGAGCTGCTTGAGTTGAAAAATTTTCCAGAACACACTACATGTGATGTCTCATCTCCTCTTTAAAGCCTGTTTCCACGAGCTAATCCGTGTGCTAGGTGACGATCAGATCTATCACCATAAATATTTGGTGAACAAGACTTAAATCCATTACTTTAATCTTAGAGTTATTGTTCTACAATCAAATTGCTGTCAACCGAAGGTGCGCCACAAATTAGTAAAGCCCATCGATGCAAAGCAAGCACGTAAGAAACATATTTGATCTATGAAAGTTAAGGATATCAGAGAGGCGTTTCTGACGTTGAGCTTGATAATGGAAGCAAGACTTAAGAAAAATCAAGACGTCTTCATAGGATTTGTCGGCCTAGAAAAATCGTTTGACAATGTAAAATGATGCAAGATATTGGAAATAGGAAAATAGTTGTAAGCCGCAGGAAAACGTGGGTAAAATAGAAGACATATAAGAGCCAAGGAGAAATAATAAGAGTAGAAGATCAAGAATGAAGTGCTCGGGTCAGAAACAGCGTAAGACAGGAATGCAACCTTTTTCCCGTATTGTTCAATCTGAATATCGAAGAAACAATGCCGAAAATAAACGATAGGTTCAGAAGGGGAATTACAATCCAGGGTGAAAGAATATCGAAGATAAGACTGACTGATGAAAGTTCTGTCTTAAGTGAAAGCAAAGAAGAATTACAGGAGCTGTTGAATGGAATGGTCTAATGAGTACAGAACATGGGCTGAGAGTAAATCGAAGAAAGACGAAAGTAATGAAAAGTAACAGAAATGATAGCAGTAAGAGACATAATATCAGAATTGGTAATCACGAATTAGAAGAAGTTAAGGAATTCAGCTACCTAGGCAGCAAAATGACCCATGACGGATAGAGCAAGGAGGACATAAAAAACAGACTACTACTTGCAAAAAGGGCATTCCTAGTCAAGAGAAATCTGCTTGTATCAGACGTAAGCCTTCATTTGAGGAAGACATTTCTGAGAATGTGGAGCACAGTATTGTATGGTAGTGAAACATGGGCTCTGAGAAAACTGGAAAAAAAACTGAGAAACGAAACGTTTTAATTTGGTGCTACAGAAAGGTGGCCAAAATTAAATGGACTGATAAGGTAAGGAATGAGGAGGTTCTCCGCGGAATCGGGAAGAATAGAACCATGTGGGGAACATTGTCAAGAAGAAGGGACAAGTTGACAGACGTGTGCTTCCACGGTACTAGACGGGGAGACGGGACTGTAGAGGATAAAACTGTAGGAGAAGATAGAAACTGAAAAGTATCTAACACGTAACACAAAACTGACTGCGGTTGGCTTACAGTGATTGGACAACAATATGGAAATGCACAAGAAACTCGTACTTGAACATGAATGCAGATGCTAGCCAAGCCTGCAGATCTGTGCTGTCGTATTTGACCACGAACGGCATCTGTGCAATCACCTCAGCACGTTGCATGTGTCGGTCATTGTCAGGACAGTGTTCTGTGTAGTTGTGAGACATATGTCGGACAGAATAGGATTTGAATGTGGGCAAATTGTTGGCGCTCGTATGGGGGGTGCTTCCATAACCAAGGAAGCCGAAGTGTTTCCAGTTTCAAGAGGCAACGAATCGTAGGTTTATATCGCACACAGGGAAAACGAAGAAACACCATCCGCTATGTCACAACGTGGACAAGGTGTGTGTTGAGTGATCGTACTTGACGGTCGCTAAAGGTGTGTCTACACCTGTGCGCCTTGCGGGGTAGTCGCCGTGCGGCCGCAGCTTGCCCTCACGGAAGTAGTGGCGCCCAGTGTGAACACAGGTATGAGTGGAATCACTCGTGCGCACGTGTTGAGGAAGAGGCATTCGCCCTACGCGCGTGCCTCTACTTTCGTGTGAGACAAGCACAGTTGGACGGCGACTAGACGCAAGGCAGGTGTAAACGCACCTTTAAGAGGATTGTGACAAAAAATAAGAGGCCGACTGCAGCAAAAGTCCCTGTAGAGTTGAATGTCGCACTCGCGAAACTTAAGCTGGGATTTGCAGGGTGAGCTGGAGATCCAAAACTACACATCAATGATGCAAACGTCCTTAACACGAAATCGTGGTGCCGAAGCCATAAAACCTGGTCTAGTCATTTGGTCAGATGAATTTTGTTTTACGCTGTATCCGACTTCAGGCCGAGTTTACGTCCCAAGAGTGAAACTTGGCGGAGGTTCAGTGACGATTTGGGCAGCCATATTGTGGTATTCCATGGGTTACTTTGCAAGGTCACACTACTGTCAAAGATTCTGTGACCATTTTGGCTGATCAGTTTCATCCCGTGGTACAGTGTTTGGTCCCCAATGGTGATGCTGTGTTCTAAGACGACAGGCCCCCACATCTGGTTTTTGTAGCACGAGGGTGAACTGTCGCACCTCCACCTGACCACCACAGCCACAACATCTCAATATTATTGAAATTTTGAGGTCTACTTTAAAGAGAAGGATGCATGATAGCTTACCGCCTCCATCATCGTTACGTCAACTTGTCACAATTTTCTAGGTATAAGATTCCCTTAAGAACCACACAAGACCTATGTTTATCCATTCCGATTCGACTGGAAGCTGTTTTGAGTGCCAACGGTTGTCCTACACCGTTTTAGGCATAGTAATGTGTTGTGTTTTTGGCATTTCCATGTTTTTGTCCACTCCCTGCACATGTTCCACTATTTGCTCGTCATTCCCATGGTCCAGAGAACTTGATGCGTGTCCTTCCACTTTCCTCGACCCAGTTCTTACACCAGTTTAGCAACTACCACATAAACCGTCTTCCCGTTCTGCTGCGTAACTTCATTCATACGTATAATGTCAGATCTTTGGAGAATGTTGTTAACGTCTCGAAAGTCATCTTTTACCTCTGAACTCCTAATGATTGCTGCAGTCTTAATGTATCAGTTTTGTTCAGTGATCGTATAACACCGCGCAAGTTAGAAGATTTTGTGATTGTCCTTTATTACTTCGACTCAAGGTCAAAAGTGGCTTCGTCAGGTCAGAGAAACTATTGAGCTGATACTTCACCAGTGTTCGCTCTATTGTTCAGATATAAGTGTGTAACAAGATCCGGTTCAACTGCTGTTCTATATTCCTTTTATTTGAGAAAATAATTGAAAAGTCTCTCTCAGCGGTATTGAATCTCCTGTGGTTACTGGTCCTGATAACAGATTCGTGATGTCTACTTGTCTGGACGGATGCAAAAACGTTTTCTCAAGTTACATTTTTATTATTTTCCAGGGGACTTATTGTCATCGTCTATATCACTACCCAGGTCCAACTATAGCAGCGACTTTTCCTCATTTTCAGTCGACTTCAACCAGTGCCAGATGTAGGGCGTTACATACAAACTATGTACTTCTTTCTACGTGGTGTTGTCCGCTAATCTGAAACTATATTATTTGCATTAATTGACTGTATTACACATTATGAATGAAAAACATACGAGACTGACGTCCTATTCTACAATATTTATTATTTTACAAGCCGCTTTTAGACTGTTACGCAACCATCAGATACAAAGAGAAGTACATGTGACTGTGAAATTCTTATCGGGTCAAAGATTTTAAACTAAGTTCATCTACACAGTATCTCAGTTCAGTTTCAGAGATGACAGTTCTTAATATTTGATTTAGGACTAAAACGAGAGAAAGTGTTCCACTAAAATGCGATGTAAAACTCATATCTTAGATAAAACATGTTACACATTGAATAATGAACTAAGCGGCAGATTAAAACAATTATTCGAAGAAGAAAAATAAGTGGAACAAAACTATGCAATTCCCCTGAAGATGATACAAAATTTTTCAAGCAGTTTATATAAGCACAATGGTCTATAGAGAAGCATCAACGTCTTTATCAGCTAGAGGTTTACATTACATTCGAAGTTACTATGGACCATAATCACCAGAGAACACGAGTTGAGGATGTTACAGAGTTGGCTGAGGTTGATATTCGTGGATGAGATAATGTTATCTTGAAACCTTTGCCTGTAATTGACGCAATGATACTAAAATGATGAATAGTTATGTGAAAGACTTGTTCACAGGAGAATCATACGAGTTGTATGCCCTACAGTGGGCTACCGAATAACACGATAGCATGGAATGACAGCCATCTTGTGTTCATGGCGGTGACCGACTGTAAAGCTTCATCTCGAACAACGTTGAAGCCTTGTGTCTTGTCTGGACCAACAGCTGGTAGAATCCATTCCGTCACGGACTTGTTTTGCGCATGAGGGTATTCGACGCGGTCTCGTTCCCCGCTGCCGCAAATACGCTGGTGGCCACACAACACAACAGTGCAAAGTCTCCCAAACAGCATCACGCAAATGCGCCATCTGGCCAACTGCTACAGGGGATGCGTTGCCTACAGGGAGGTTCTGGGGCGTAATACAGCAAACCACGCCAAACCTATCGCCATCACAGCTCCGGAACTCTCTCTGCCCCGCAGTCAGCAAGGAACTGAATACGCTGGAGTGACAGATGGCACACACAGCAACGCAGGGCGGGCAGAGGACCCTGAGAGCTGCAACCCCCCCCCCTCCCCAGTAAACTCCCCAGAAACAGATACACAGCCAAGTCAGACAGCAGCCAACACCACATCCCCGCATCTGTTACACCACAAGACACAAACAACAAGACAACCGTACCTCTCAAGACCACGGACTGCAGCCTACCACAACTCACAGAAAATGCACCCACACAGGGACTCACAGCCACAGGGAAGGTGAAGGAAGAGAAACGACCGGAACAAAGGGAACGCGATATGCCACAGCAAGAACACAGACAATAAGACACCAATACGCAGGTACACAACTTCGACACCAACTCAAGTAGCCACAGTACATACCCACTCGCCACACAGACCACACAGGCCTCCCACAACTACTCCACAAACATCTCACAAGCCAGACCAAACACGACGCCAACGCAAGCACCGACGGCCACGAACAACACCGATAGCCCACAGGACGACACTCCCAACATCAACAGATCATTCCGAAGAATAATGGAAACGTTATTCCCTGGACTTATGGCCACCGAAATAGTCGTGAAGATTATGGGGTGTGTCAGAACTCTTCACACAGTTTATGTTGGACCCGCTCAACTGAACCAACATAAAAACTGTTATCACACCACTGTTTACATCAATTCGTGGATAATACACCACAACAGCCTCGTAACGCAAACTTCAGATCAACCTCGCAGATCCGGTTTTGGAATTTAGCTGATACTTCACCAGTGTTCGCTCTATTGTTCAGATATAAGTCATCTTTTATCTCTGAACTCCTAATGATTGCTGCAGTCTTAATGTATCAGTTTTGTTCAGTGATCGTATAACACCGTGCAAGTTAGAAGATTTTGTGATTGTCCTTTATTACTTCGACTCAAGGTCAAAAGTGGCTTCGTCAGGTCAGAGAAACTATTGAGCTGATACTTCACCAGTGTTCGCTCTATTGTTCAGATATAAGTGTGTAACAAAATCCGGTTCAACTGCTGTTCTATATTCCTTTTATTTGAGAAAATAATTGAAAAGTCTCTCTCAGCGGTATTGAATCTCCTGTGGTTACTGGTCCTGATAACAGATTCGTGATGTCTACTTGTCTGGACGGATGCGTAAACCTTTTCTCAAGTTACATTTTTATTATTTTCCAGGGGACTTATTGTCGTCGTCTATATCACTACCCAGGTCCAACTATAGCAGCGACTTTTCCTCATTTTCAGTCGACTTCAACCAGTGCCAGATGTAGGGCGTTACATACAAACTATGTACTTCTTTCTACGTGGTGTCGTCCGCTGATCTGAAACTACACTCCTGGAAATTGAAATAAGAACACCGTGAATTCATTGTCCCAGGAAGGGGAAACTTTATTGACACATTCCTGGGGTCAGATACATCACATGATCACACTGACAGAACCACAGGCACATAGACACAGGCAACAGAGCATGCACAATGTCGGCACTAGTACAGTGTATATCCACCTTTCGCAGCAATGCAGGCTGCTATTCTCCCATGGAGACGATCATAGAGATGCTGGATGTAGTCCTGTGGAACGGCTTGCCATGCCATTTCCACCTGGCGCCTCAGTTGGACCAGCGTTCGTGCTGGACGTGCAGACCACGTGAGACGACGCTTCATCCAGTCCCAAACATGCTCAATGGGGGACAGATCCGGAGATCTTGCTGGCCAGGGTAGTTGACTTACACCTTCTAGAGCACGTTGGGTGGCACGGGATACATGCGGACGTGCATTGTCCTGTTGGAACAGCAAGTTCCCTTGCCGGTCTAGGAATGGTAGAACGATGGGTTCGATGACGGTTTGGATGTACCGTGCACTATTCAGTGTCCCCTCGACGATCACCAGTGGTGTATGGCCAGTGTAGGAGATCGCTCCCCACACCATGATGCCGGGTGTTGGCCCTGTGTGCCTCGGTCGTATGCAGTCCTGATTGTGGCGCTCACCTGCACGGCGCCAAACACGCATACGACCATCATTGGCACCAAGGCAGAAGCGACTCTCATCGCTGAAGACGACACGTCTCCATTCGTCCCTCCATTCACGCCTGTCGCGACACCACTGGAGGCGGGCTGCACGATGTTGGGGCGTGAGCGGAAGACGGCCTAACGGTGTGCGGGACCGTAGCCCAGCTTCATGGAGACGGTTGCGAATGGTCCTCGCCGATACCCCAGGAGCAACAGTGTCCCTAATTTGCTGGGAAGTGGCGGTGCGGTCCCCTACGGCACTGCGTAGGATCCTACGGTCTTGGCGTGCATCCGTGCGTCGCTGCGGTCCGGTCCCAGGTCGACGGGCACGTGCACCTTCCGCCGACCACTGGCGACAACATCGATGTACTGTGGAGACCTCACGCCCCACGTGTTGAGCAATTCGGCGGTACGTCCACCCGGCCTCCCGCATGCCCACTATACGCCCTCGCTCAAAGTCCGTCAACTGCACATACGGTTCACGTCCACGCTGTCGCGGCATGCTACCAGTGTTAAAGACTGCGATGGAGCTCCGTATGCCACGGCAAACTGGCTGACACTGACGGCGGCGGTGCACAAATGCTGTGCAGCTAGCGCCATTCGACGGCCAACACCGCGGTTCCTGGTGTGTCCGCTGTGCCGTGCGTGTGATCATTGCTTGTACAGCCCTCTCGCAGTGTCCGGAGCAAGTATGGTGGGTCTGACACACCGGTGTCAATGTGTTCTATTTTCCATTTCCAGGAGTGTATATTATTTGCATTAATAGACTGTATTACACATTATGAATGAAAAACATACGAGACTGACGTCCTATTCTACAATATTTATTATTTTACAAGCCGCTTTTAGACTGTTACGCAACCATCAGATACAAAGAGAAGTACATGTGACTGTGAAATTCTTATCGGGTCAAAGATTTTAAACTAAGTTCATCTACACAGTATCTCAGTTCAGTTTCAGTGATGACAGTTCTTAATATTTGATTTAGGACTAAAACGAGAGAAACTGTTCCACTAAAATGTGATGTAAAACTCATATCTTAGATAAAACATG
Organism: Schistocerca nitens; assembly: GCF_023898315.1. Taxonomy (NCBI): domain Eukaryota; kingdom Metazoa; phylum Arthropoda; class Insecta; order Orthoptera; family Acrididae; genus Schistocerca; species Schistocerca nitens. The sequence goes on along the minus strand of NC_064614.1, from coordinate 371,739,088 downwards.
TTACACATTGAATAATGAACTAAGCGGCAGATTAAAACAATTATTCGAAGAAGAAAAATAAGTGGAACAAAACTATGCAATTCCCCTGAAGATGATACAAAATTTTTCAAGCAGTTTATATAAGCACAATGGTCTATAGAGAAGCATCAACGTCTTTATCAGCTAGAGGTTTACATTACATTCGAAGTTACTATGGACCATAATCACCAGAGAACACGAGTTGAGGAAGTTACAGAGTTGGCTGAGGTTGATATTCGTGGATGAGATAATGTTATCTTGAAACCTTTGCCTGTAATTGACGCAATGATACTAAAATGATGAATAGTTATGTGAAAGACTTGTTCACAGGAGAATCATACGAGTTGTATGCCCTACAGTGGGCTACCGAATAACACGATAGCATGGAATGACAGCCATCTTGTGTTCATGGCGGTGACCGACTGTAAAGCTTCATCTCGAACAACGTTGAAGCCTTGTGTCTTGTCTGGACCAACAGCTGGTAGAATCCATTCCGTCACGGACTTGTTTTGCGCATGAGGGTATTCGACGCGGTCTCGTTCCCCGCTGCCGCAAATACGCTGGTGGCCACACAACACAACAGTGCAAAGTCTCCCAAACAGCATCACGCAAATGCGCCATCTGGCCAACTGCTACAGGGGATGCGTTGCCTACAGGGAGGTTCTGGGGCGTAATACAGCAAACCACGCCAAACCTATCGCCATCACAGCTCCGGAACTCTCTCTGCCCCGCAGTCAGCAAGGAACTGAATACGCTGGAGTGACAGATGGCACACACAGCAACGCAGGGCGGGCAAAGGACCCTGAGAGCTGCACCCCCCCCCCCCAATAAACTCCCCCAGAAACAGATACATAGCCAAGTCAGACAGCAGCCAACACCACATCCCCGCATCTGTTACACCACAAGACACAAACAACAAGACAACCGTACCCATCAAGACCACGGACTGCAGCCTACCACAACTCACAGAAAATGCACCCACACAGGGACTCACAGCCACAGAGAAGGTGAAGGAAGAGAAACGACCGGAACAAAGGGAACGCGATATGCCACAGCAAGAACACAGACAATAAGACACCAATACGCAGGTACACAACTTCGACACCAACTCAAGTAGCCACAGTACATACCCACTCGCCACACAGACCACACAGGCCCCCCACAACTACTCCACAAACATCTCACAAGCCAGACCAAACACGACGCCAACGCAAGCACCGACGGCCACGAACAACACCGATAGCCCACAGGACGACACTCCCAACATCAACAGATCATTCCGAAGAATAATGGAAACGTTATTCCCTGGACTTATGGCCACCGAAATAGTCGTGAAGATTATGGGGTGTGTCAGAACTCTTCACACAGTTTATGTTGGACCCGCTCAACTGAACCAACATAAAAACTGTTATCACACCACTGTTTACACCAATTCGTGGATAATACACCACAACAGCCTCGTAACGCAAACTTCAGATCAACCTCGCAGATCCGGTTTTGGAATGCCAATGGGATCTTGTTCAAAAGAACCGAACTGGTTGCGTTTATGGAGCGAAGGGGAATCCGAATCGCTCTTGTGATTGAAACACTGCTTACGCCTCACAGACAACTGAACAGGTTGAATAAATCAGCCAACCAGTTACAAAACAAAGGTTTATTAGTCCTTGAACTAGGTTTCGATAGTTATAAAAATATCGTCTTCAGAACATAGAAGAAAGAAGAGGTTGAAAAAAATCAGCGAATCAGTTGCAGAACAACGTTTAGTAGCCCTTGTCCCAGGTTTTGACGTTTCTAAAAATGTTTTCTTCGGAAGGAGTGGCCGTTGTTACATCACATGGTGGTACATTACATTAGCTGAAGCTGAGCGGCTCTTGTCATATATAAAATTGACTTAAAAACAAGAATTACCAGCCGGCCGCTGTGACCGAGCGGTTCTAGGCACTTCAGACCGCAACCGCGCTGCTACTACAGTCGCAGGTTCGAATCCTGCCTCGGGCATCGATGTGTGTGATGTCCTTAGGTTCGTTAGGATTAAGTAGTTTTAAGTCTAGGGGACTGATGACCTCAGATGTTAAGTCCCATAGTGCTTAGAGCCATTTGAACCATTTGAACCAAGAATTATCACATGCCATGGCTTTAGACAGCAGCCACATTACATTCAGCGTAAATCAGAATAAATGTCCATTGGTATATGCCCACTTGTCAACACAAAATTTTAACAGGAGTCACAGGATAAAATATTTGCATAAGTTTACGCCACACAAAGGCTATTTTTTTAGAAATATCGAGACACAGGTCAAGAGCTAATAAGTCTTTGTTTTGCAACTTTTTCGCTGACTTTTCCGACCTCTTCAGATTTATACAGTTGCTGATTCGCAACGATGTTTAACATTTTCAAACAACTGAACATCCCAGGTTACTGCGTCTATCGTACCGACCGAGCGGACGGCAGGAGAGAGGGCGGCACAGCCATCATCATACACAAAGACATAGAACACACGAACATCGAGCTCCCTTCACTTGAGAGACTAGAGGCTACGGCCGTCAGGCGCAAGTTCATCGGAGCTAACACTGCACTGGTACCGCTTTACAATCCACCTAAGAACATAGTGACGCGCGATATCGGCACAGTTTTAAGCGTAGCACCGAGGGTAATCGCCGCCGGAGCCTTAAACGGAAAACACCCCGACTGGAATTCACGAATACGTACCTCCAGCAGCAAGAAACTATACGAAACTCAACTAGGCCGAAACTGCATTGCACTAGGCCGGACGCCCCAACGTACGTGGCAGCACAGGTCCGACCCAGGCCAGACGTCATAGATATAGCCCTCGTCAACGGCATCAAATCCACACTCAACCTTACAACTGAAATCCTGCAGGTCATACTGAACAAAGTGCTACGTATCATTATCAACGCTCCACGCTACTCTCGCACTTCAGATCTTCACAATGAATACCGCCTCGAGAGACTCGAACAATCCTTTCATCCTTAAAAAATGGTTCAAATGGCTCTGAGCACTATGGGACTCAACTGCTGAGGTCATTAGTCCCCTAGAACTTAGAACTAGTTAAACCTAACTAACCTAAGGACATCACAAACATCCATGCCCGAGGCAGGATTCGAACCTGCGACCGTAGCGGTCTTGCGGTTCCAGACTGCAGCGCCTTTAACCGCACGGCCACTTCGGCCGGCCTTTCATCCTTACTCTGGGGAACTGTGATCGCAACCATAGGTGGAAGCACAAGCGACCAAAGACGCTGCTAGCTAGGGCATAACCACCTATGGCGAGCTAAAACACACTCACAAGAGACAACATCGGCGAGCCCCTGCACATCAGCAATATTGACTGGATATGCCAGCTGCTATCACAGCCGCCAACAGGCAACATCAGGGAAGCCGACAAACTCGCACACTGGCGCACAAACAAACTGCCAACACTACCCTACACTATGCATCCGTATATGACCTATGCTGATGGTGGCCGAGAAGTCAATCCTGGTACCCAGCCGCAGCCGCCGTGTGACAACGCCTCACAACGTGAAATATATCCGTCTGCGTGATATCCACCACTAACTTACCTAACCCTTGCATGACATGTCGCAAATACACGCATCAAAAAAGGTTTTGCATCACCCCGGTTCCCAAAACTCCTGAAGACAGACGTTGACTGTGGATATTGTATCACAGACACAGTCCCTTTGACTGTCCAGAGAGGTCACTAAACCCGCCCAAATATGTAAACAAGCACGCATGAGCAGCGCCTATTAAACGGAGGGGATCCGCCAATCGATCAGTTCCAGTCATTCCACCAGGAAGGAGGTACACGGCTCGTGTGTCGTAGTTCAACCATGCCTAGACGGTCAATATCGCGGTTCGATCGAAAATTCTCTGTTCAAAGTAATCGGTAGGGGCTGTGTTGTTTCGATGTACGGTAATGCTCGTTCAAATCTTGCGATGAACGGTCAAGACTTTGTACTGAACAGCAGACACCAATTTTTCACTGCTTGATCACCTCAGTTCTCACACTGAACGAGTGTGGGTTTCTCGGTCGTCTAGTAACCGATACAATTTCGGTCACAACCCACATGAAACGCCATACAATTCAGTGGCCGCAAATTTAGAACGTATCATTACAGTATGTATCTCCTTATTTAATTAAAATAATTTTTATATCACTGCAAGTCACATGTTGATCAATTTTCCTTCATTTCTACACAACGAAACATCTTGCAGCTACTTTTCCTCGACGGAAAAAGGGAGAAATTTCAGCTTTCGTGTCGAATACTTTACAAGAAATATTTCGTAATCATGAATGACGTAGATGGACCGAACTTTTCAATGGACAATCGTTAGGAAGCTATATGTATTACTGGTTCTTACGTCTTTAGCTTCACATGTGCTTAGAAAGTCAATTTATACGAGGAGTGAGTGAAAAGTAATGCCTACATCTTCGTAACTCTTCAACAGTTGGCACCATTGGTATGCGGCAGGTACTGGCTTGTTCCGTAGCCTCTTCTCTACAGCTCCAGTTGGCGGGAAGCCTTAGCATTGAAGGGTTGTGTTGTTACAGTGTAAAGTATGGAACCCTGCGCAGACGGTCGGTCAGTGCGACTGAAGCAACGTGCAGTCATTGAATTCTTGACAGCAGAAGGTGTCAACCCAAAGGAGATTCATCAGAGAATGAAAGCAGTTTATGGTGATTGTGTTGATGTGAGTACTGTGCGTCGTTGGGCGAGTTAAGTTTAAAGACGTTGAGGCGGGAACATCCGACCTGCGTGACAAACAAAGAGTTGGACGTCCTGTGACAGAAACCACCGAGTTTCACAAGCAAAACGTTGACAGATTGATTCAGGACGATCGTCGTATCATCCAGAGAGAAACTGCAAGCACGATCGGCATTTCACAAGAACGTGTGGGTCACATTATTGCTTTACTTGACTATCGGAAGATCTGTGCACGATAGATACCCCGGATGCTGACTCCTGAAATGAAAGCGCACAGACTTGAAATTTGCCAGGAACTTCTCTCGCGTTACGAGAATGAAGGAGACGCCATTCTCTATTCAATTGTCTCAGGAGACGAAATGTGGGTACACCATTACGACCCGGAGACGAAAGGTCAGTCTATAGAATATCGACACAAAGACTCGCCCCAGAAAAAGAAATTCAAGACGCAATCCTCAGCTGGAAAAATCATGGCCACAGTTTCTGGGACGCAGATGGCGTTATCCATGTTGATTTCCTTGACCGTGGAACAACAATAAATTCAGAGCGTTACATCACAACGCTGCGAACTCTGGAACGACGGCTAACAGGGGTCCGAAAGGAAAAGGGAAATGTTTTCCTACAGCTTGACAATGCCAAACCACACGCTTCACGTGCCACCACAACAGAACTTCAGAGACTGAATCTCACCACCATATGGCATCCTCCACACAATCCAGATTTAACACCGTCTGACTTCCATCTATTCCCGATAATGAAAGATAATCTTCAGGGACATCATTATGCTTCTGATGAAGACATTGAGAGAACCGTGTGGTTGCGGGAACAGAGTTTCGACTTCTTCCGTGACGGCTTCAGAAAAATTTTTCATCGTTGGCAGAAATGTATCCAATTGGCTGGTGATAATGTGGGAAAGTGAATATTGGTAATTAAAGATCACACCCTAAGGATTATTTCTGAGTTTGATGTATTAAAGTATTTCCATCCAAACCAAATTAACGAAGGTGGGGGTATTACTTTTCATTCAACGCTCTTACTTCAGTACATCTACATCTATGTCTATACTCGGCAAGCCACTTAACGGATTGTAAAAATGGCTCTAAGCTCTTTGGGACTTAACATCTGAGGTCGTCAGTCCCCTAGACGTAGAACTATTTAAACCTCACTAAGGGCATCACACACATCTACGCCCGAGGCAGGATTCGAACCTGCGACCGTAGCAGCAGCGCGCTTCCCGACTGAAGCGCCTAGAATCGCTCGGCCACAGCAGCCGGCAACGGAGCGTAGCGGAGGTACTTAGTGTACCAGTGTCCCTTCCTGTTCCAAGCTGCGCGCTCACAGAACGTTGCACAGACAAACAATACCCTTTTTTTCCAAAGTTACCATTTGCGAAAAGAGTTAGGAACTCCAGTTTCATTTCGTACCGTTCACATAACTTCAGAATTTTTTGTTATTACAAAAAATGTGATAAACAACTTTTCTGTAACCTTGGTTTGTTTCATACAGTTTTTTAGCGCTGGATACTGAGGTTCTCTCTGTCATTAGATGCCACAGGTAATATCGGGCCCTTATAATACACAAAAGGAGCATAGTCGCTTATAATAATTACAAATAACAGAAAGTGGATTGCAAACTACTCATCCTTGGCAACACAATGTTTGCTAGTAACTAATACAAAGGACTTAACAGACATTCAGCTCTTTTTTTTTTTTTTTTTTTTGTAATGGTAGGAATGTCCTCTAGGAAGAGAAATCAATACATTAATAATAAACTGTGGCTCTCGGAAATATCAATGTAGTGACTGATGTAAGTATTCTTTTATTCGTTAGTAGTGGCTTCAAGGTCCGAGGGATCTGTGGCACAATTGTGAGCTTACTAGCTACTGTTGCTTATCAGCTGGACACCACTCGAGATAGCAGCGTCTGGCGGTGTGTGTTCTGGTCGAACTGCTTACTCTGATAAACACTTGGCTATGATGATCTTTGGTCTCGCATGTTACCAGCCACAGAAAATTGTCTGCACATTCTGATATTAAGGTTTTGCATAGGCAAAACGATGTTTCCGATGAACTGCTAAGTGTGAACTTCTACAAGTAACCACCATGACTGTGTACAATGCTGAGAACAGGTACTTACATATTTTCCAGGGTGAATCTGGCAGAGTGAAACTGTGTGTCGGATCGGGGACCGACCCGGCACTTTACCCACGACCAGCTCTCGAAGCTTTACTTTCACCTCTCCTCCAAACTTCAATACAGATTTCCTCCGTACCTCACGCGACTAGCGCACCTGGAAGAAAGGATACTGCGGAGAAGTGGCTTAACCACACCTTAGGGGACTGTTTACGGAATGAATCTCCACTCCTCAATGGAGTGTGCCCTGGCCTAAAACTCACTGGCAGATTAAGAGTGTGTGCTGGCTGGCCTGGCATACGAACGTAGATCCTTGCTTTTCGCGGACAATGCTCTAACCGACTACACTATCTTTTTTTTATTATTTTTTAAGATTTACATTTTCTTTCCGTCCTGATTTTTTGGGCCGTGTATTGATTGTTTTAGTTATCAGTCTCAATTTTCTGAAAACTATGTTACACGTGAGGAAAGACACAAGGACGAGCACAAACACCCTTGCCTGAGGCAGGTTTCGAATCTACGACCTCCGGTACAGGGTGGCACATTAGGCCACCGGCCCACCAGAGGCCAGAGTCTATCAAGACACGACTCATGACGTTTCCTCACAACTTTACTTCTGCCAGATTCTCTCTCCCACTTTCCAGATTTGCCAGAGATAGACAAGATCCAAATCCTAGAAACTGTTTTAGTTTGGCTATTAGTTTCACACTGTTTCCTATATGAAACTACACATGTATATGGATTCGTCTATTATACACATTGAGTGAACTAAGTTACTCTTTCAGAAATGTTTCCTCATTCGCTTAAGATATCGCATTTCTCTTTAGACTCAAGAAATTACTCATTAAACCACGTACAGTATATTGTTATATTAATCACGGAGGTGTAAGTATCAAACTCCTTCTTTCAAAAGAAGTTGCCTGTGTCACAGGTCTCAAAGGACCAATCGCGTTTCACTATCCAGAATCCGTAAGCAGTTTCGGCGAAATTACAATATTTAGAACTTGAGATTTGTTTCTTTTGAACATCAAATCAATTGTTGTTCTTTTGTGGAGGTTCGTGTTATCATAAGGATCTGTCCAGTTCAGTTGATGGGGCATTCCACCTTCACACAACTAAAAGAGGGTAAATAAATGGACATCTAATCCAGGCAGATGAGATACTACATGGCCTGACACACCTCTGGAAGACTAAGGACGTGGCATCTGAGTATTATTTACCGATTAACCACAGTAACAATTCAGCTCTTGTTTCTGCCAGATTCTTGAAAGAAATGTCAAATTCACAAACTGAATGAAGTAGTAACACAAGAAATTATGATATAAAGATTGTTAAATAATAACTTAACTTGAAAAAAAATGCAACATGAATTTCATCTAGAGAAGCATACTTATATTGTAAAATTACAACGGCAAAAGGAAGTACTTATAAACAATTCCATAACTTTCCATTTGTGTTATCAACTGCTCCAAATACCCACCGTGTAATGCCGTGTAATGCAGTATTCGTTTGCAGTTGCTGGTACAAGGTAAGTTTGGTTTTGACAATGAAGCTAGTCCTTCTGTCACTTTTACAGAGGTGTTTGTTCTTGGGCTAGATTGTCGAGTAGCGGCGTGTACATCGAGGACGACTGAATTGAAGGCCCCCATTCAGTTTTGAGGTGCAAAACATCTGGCTTTCAGAACAGTGGAACATTATTTTGTGGAGACAGGAAATCCGTTGGTCATTAATTTTAAGTTCTATGGAAGCCACCAATATTACCTGAAGAGGAACTATTCATCCCAGTAACAAATTTTGTGGTGGAGGTATTATAGTATGATCTTTCTTCTTATGGTTTGGTCTTGACTCTGGTCATTTGTTTCCTCGAATCATTTACACCAGTTCCTTAATAGTTTTCTTCTACTGCATGACAACAATTATCAATTTCTCAATGTCATTATAAAGACTTTAAGCTCGTCCATAAATCGAAGATCGTAATAGAGAGTTAATCGGAGGCCAACTGAGTATCTGTGGGAGTAGCTATAGGGCCAGCTGCCAACCAGAAGAGAGTGTTCTAAACTACGATAGAAGTGCTCATTCTATTGTAGGAAGAATGGAAGAAACTACAGAAAACACCTCTCATTTTTCACTGTCAAGATAAGGAAGCACATACATCTTCAATAGCTCCAGAAAAACAGATTTCCTGTAACCATTTGGCATAATGTCCGAAGACCTACTCATTAATTTGAATCAAAGCATTGTAAGTCATCCTCGTGGGTGTTCACGTTACTTACTTAAATAATAAGTATGTCATACTTCCTAGGCAAAGCGTGTCAAAATATGTCTGTATGGTGTGGGTGATTGTGCTTTTGCAGCGTACTTTTTATTGCTGCCATGGATAAGTATGGTAAAGATGGGAACAGAAAAGTGAAGCGCTAGGCCGATACATGCCTCACTCCTCACGAATAGCATCATGCGGCCTGCGAGCTAGGTTACGTTCACATCTTTTGGACGGATTAGCATTACACTATCAGGTGCCCATCTTTCATGAAATACTTCCGACACGCCTGGGTTTAAAATCAGCAGTTTATCGGAGAGCATACCCTCTTGTCTCATTTACTGACAAATCTGATGAATTTCGAACCGACTAATTAAGGACCGCGTACCATAGCCTAACATGCGTTAGTTCTCGATTACAATGTACTGCAGTTAGAATGTGAGATGTCATCTTTACTCCTATCTCAAAATCTTTCTCCTCACAGTCTGCACTTTTTTCATGGCTTAACAGTTCTCTCTTAGATTTTAAGGCCTCTATATATTTCCAATTATTCTCCACATTCTCCATATCTTAATCAAAAAGCCTCACTTAAAGTGAGAGGAGAAAGTACAAACTGGATTGAATTAGGAAAAGTAGTAAGACAAGGATGCTGTCTATCACCTACTCTTTTCAACCTCTACGTGGAAAATATGATTGACCAATGCTCATTAGATGACAAGAAATTGGAGGAAGAAGAGTAGGGTCTTTGAGGTTTGCTTATGACATGGTCCTTCTAGCCACAGGGGAAAAAGAATTACAGGATTTGGTGGACACCATTGAAGCTAAAGGAAAAAATTATGAAATGAAAATTAACACAAAGACAACAAAAGTATTGGCACTAGGAGGAAATAAAGAAATAAAAATTATGCTGAATGGAGAAATACTAGAACAGGTGCAAAATTTTAAGTATCTTGGAAGCACGATAGACACCGAGTGGAAGTGCACGACAGAAATTAAAACAATGATAGCAATGGCAAAAGAGGCGTTTTATAAGAAAAGGAAAATTTTCTGCAGCGGTCTGGACAGAGAACTCAGGAAGAGACTCATAAAATGTCTTGTATGGGGCATTCTTCTCTACGGCGCTGAAACATGGACTTTGAGGAAGAAAGACAAAGAAAGGCTGGAGGCTTTTGAGATGTGGACATGGCGGAGGATGGAAAGAATAAGTTGGACGGACAGAGTAAAAAACGAAGAGGTTCTGAGAAGACTGGGAGAGAAAAGACAGTTACTAGATGTAATAAAAAGAAGTAAAAGAAAGTGGATTGGGCATATATTAAGAAAGAATGACGGACTGATAAAATCAGTTTTAGAAGGTTATGTAGAAGGGAAAAGGAAGCGAGGAAGGAAGAGATTCCAGATACTGGATGACGTGATGGATGGTACAACATGCAACAGCCTTAAGAAGGAAGCAATGGATCGCAGAAAATGGAGAGGCAAAGGACCTGCTAATGTAGCAGCTGATGATGATGATGATGTTTACAAACGGGTTCATGAAACATACGTACAAGTCCTTTTACTTTCTGTGTCTTTTTCAATTCCGTGATGCGATTTAGTGCTTTATTGTTGAAAGTTTATTCTCTGCGGAGCGTTACTGTTGTATGAGAAGTTGTTTGTAATGAATAGTTTTGCGTGTTTTATTCGTCTCTTAATAAAGTTTTATACTGGCGAACGGTATCTATTACTCCTGGAATCTACGGATTTTACTAGCGTTCAAAATGATGTTCTCAATATTTTGTGATCAAGAAAGAGACGTATTACATATCATCCGTTATTAGAGGACCAGAAAACGTACATGACAATTACACGCAACAAAAAAGACATAAGGGAGGCAATGCAGACCGAAAGCTAAGAGGCTACATCAGCTTACAGCACACGAGGAGCGTAAACAGGTCAGGACGTCGCCGAAAAGTGTCATCAACTGCGGTGTTTGAATAATACAGTATTTGATATTTCGATTACAAAGGCAGCTGTGCAAGTCTCCAGTAGGAAAAACCCACGCGCATACAACAGGTTACGGTTATATACTGAAAATATCTTGTACTCTCATCTCGCTTACAGACGAACGACGTCGTGTGCTGTCAGAGGAAACTGCTGATCTTGTTCATTATACCGCGCGGGGTAGCCGTTCGGTCTTAGGCGCATTGCCACGGTTCGCGTGGCTACCCCCATCGGAGGTTCGAGTCCTCCCTTGGGCATGGGTGTGTGCTTTGTCCTTAGTGTAAAATAGTTTAAGTTAGATTAAGTCGTGTGTAAGCCTAGGGACCGATGACCTCAGCACTTTGGTCCCATAGGAACTTACCACAAATTTCCAAATTTTCTTGTTCATTATGCATTCAGCCCAGAACTAGAGGGATTTACTTGAGGAACCTGAGGATTTTCAATGGCGATTCCTCCAATTTCATTGTCACATGTTATTGTATCTTTATTAATTTTCTTTCATTGTTCCTGGGAACATATAATGATCAGTCGCGCGTAATTTCTCTACAAAATAACAGCGTTACCTTTGCTGCCGTATTGTAGCGAATGTTAGACCCTAACATCTGATCAATTTCACCGAGTCGAGTCATTAGACATGAAGTTCCTCCGCTTTGCAGCGGGCTATACATTGTTCGACAGTAAAAGAAATGCCGATATTAGACAAGAATTAGATGTTGAACCTATAACAAATACAACTGAAAAATACCGTCTGGAATGGAAAGATCATGTCTGATGTTATAACTTATTTCAGTACATACAGTCGTGATCGCATTTAAGTAGTTTATTCTTATTTTTAGATGACCGGTTTAGATCTTATAAGAGATCATCTTCAGATCTTACATCCCATGGAGAGGAATAAAACATAATGCCAGAACAAATGCTTTCAATAGAAGTGGGCACTAAAATAAAATGTTTCAAAAATATTTGTATGTCCAGTGGTAGAATATGTAAATCGGCAAGACAATATAACCCAAGTGCCAAGAGGAACTTTGGATGTCCCTTAAAGAAATGGCGTGAGAAATTCTGAGGCGGAACAGGCCATAAGGCCTGATCCTTGAAGACGATGAAGATGATGCTGATTTTTGAGAGCGAAATATGAAGACTGCAATACGTGTATATATATATATATATATATATATATATATATATATATATATATATATATATATATATATATCCTTAGAAAAATTAATACATGAGACTGTGCTTAAACTGACACACAATATTTTTAGCGCAACGCAATCTGACTCAAAAATCTCTACAAAAGAATGGCCCTGACTAACATTAACCTATACCTTTCACAAATCACTTACCTCGCAAAAATCTTCGTTACGTGAACTACTGCAATACAGCGAGCGCCACTACTGCCAGCTAAATAAAAGGTTCAAACTACGGAAGGCACTAACTACTGATAGGCATAGTTAGCAAATGAAAGATTTTAATAGAGAACAAACAATGTATTTACCTTAGTAGTCATATTATATATAGCAGTTCATGACAGTCTTACAAATTTCAAAACTCCGCCATCTCTCTCCCCACATCCACCACTGCTGGCGGCTCACCTCCAACTGCGCAACGCTACGCGCTGTTCACAGCCAGCTGCCTAACACTACAATGGCGAGTATTACAACAATGCAAAGCAGCCACAGACTGTACACAGCACAGCCAGTGATTTTCATACAGAGGTGGCGTTACCAATAAAAAAACCTAAACAGCCTACTTACATAGGCCCCATGCTCCCCACAAAAAATTTTACAAATTGTTTTGGGCACTGGGCAATACATATTTGTTAAAATTTTTCATAATCGTAATTACAATAACAAAGAAATCAAATGCACACACTTATTGATACAATGTTGGTCAAAAGCTAAAATTCTCTCACAGTCCATAAAGATAGTCCTGATCATTCATCATAATAGTAATTACAGTTTTTTTTTTACAAAGTCTCATTAGTAAAAGAAATTGCACACAGAAGTAGTGGATTTCCATGCAGTCTTGAAGAAGTAGTGTTGTCCTTCCAGCGGAAAGACAGTGCTGACTCTTGACATGCTGACAGGTAATGGGGCACAACAGAGCAAACCCACAGCGGAGTCAATCGAAGTTTTGAAGAATATCGTTTGGTAGGTCATCACAGAGCAGACCCACTGCAGTCCTGGTAGAGATTACGGTATTGGTGGGCCACCAGAGGCGCAGACCCACTGCAGTCCTTGCAGAAATAATGGTACTGGTGAGTCAGCAAAGACGCAGACCCACTGTAGTCCTTGTAGAGACGGCCAGCAGCCATCTGTTGCAAATGTGCAGGTGCACAATCACCATCGAAGAGTCTTGCGGACAATATAGCAAGTCCATAAACCACCACTCGTGCACTCACAAAGTTTTTTAATTGTCCTTAGAACCAGCAATGCTGTTATCCAGTCCCTTGCTGAATTATTAACACACATGCAAATACTAACAGTTCCTACTTCTCACATATTGTCCATATACTATGACCAACAGAAACGTGTGCAGTGAAATGTAACTTACAAATTACTTAATTTGATGAACTGGTGTCAATTACAATTTTATAACATAAGAATACAATTACAAAGGTACAAAATACATCATTAAAGAACATAACAATACAGATAACATTTGTAGTACAGGCTTTAGAAAAGAATCAAAATAACATATACAACAGTGTTACAGGAATTATGACATGAGTACATACATAAAAGATCAGAATAATTTTCGAAACATCAACTACACACGTGAGCATTAAAACAAAACAGAATAAATAATGTCTAAACATCTTTACAAAGAAAATAACATATTATCAGAAAAATTCTACAACATAACTCTTATTAGCTAAACACATAAAGATAGGAAAAACACAAATATACAAGAGTACACAAACACATACCAGAATAACACAGGGGGAAAGGACAGGGTTTGTTTTACTGCAGTATTTTGCAAACAAAACTTTCTTTACTTCTCGGAGATCTCCCTTCGTTCCTCATTATTTCCAAAAAGTCCTATCTATACCTGTTTTCTGTACTTTTTTCGTATGACTTCTCAATGCATTTCTTCCAATTCATCGCAACTCATTCTCTTATATAGTCTACCCCCTCTTAAGCTAACTTAAATCTACTGAGCTCAGATGCTAAACTAAGGGACAAGGCAATGCAGCAGTACAAAACAATTAACACAAACAGCAATGACAAAATATTCAAATTGGCCAAGCAAGCAGCAATATTACAGCTAATATTACGCAATGAGCAGCAAACAAGAAAAATAAATCAGTAGTAAAACTGGCTTAACAGAGTAACACAAATTAAAATTCAGTAGCACTATGCCTGGCAAACAGCAGCTTATATCTAAACATGACAAAGCTCAAGCAGAAAAAAATATTACACTAAAGACAACAAGACAGATAAGGGAAATGTCTATTCACATCTTAATGTCTATGCAATTAAAGTGGTGCACCACAAAAACTAATTCTACAAAAATTACCAAGTACTCAAAAAGAAAATTATATATGCAGTTACTGTTATTAGTCCCTTCTTATTGTTCTTTCCATTCCAAGAGCTCCTTTTTTTAAGAATGTGGATTACAAAATTATTATTTAATAGACCTGTTGACAGAAAGTGTTCACATTAGCAAATGCATCTATTTTATAAAACTAATGCTGCAACACAGCTGGAAACCAGATATCAAATCAAATAAGCAACAATGTACAACGTAAAGCATAAGAACATCATTCAGTAGTCATGAGGCATTTCATAAGTTAGTAGAAAAATCTCTCAATTAGAGAGACAGTAGTCATAATCAGGTGTATAGACATAAAAATATTTCTCGTCATTTCATTAGGCATTTCAGTAAATATCATAAATTAAGAGCTCCACAGCGTAATCATATATTTTCAAGTTCGACCATGTCGTTTATGCGATGCTTTCTACAAAGGAATGTCAGAAGCGAGGATAATGGTCTCTTTTTTTCTCCGCCTAATCGCTTTTTCTCAAGGCGGCTGGCACACCTGGCCGCTCACAACGCATTACGTCACGGTCACTTACCTTTCTTACCGAAAGATTTACGACAGCAGTTTCCGCTACAGTGACAGTCTCATATAAAAAATTCACAGGTCAAGAATTGGCGTTACAAATGTGTAGAAACAAAATTCTATAAATATAACAGTGCCCAAAAAATTTTCGTCGGCATTGTGATACATTCACGCATTTACACACATTTCATAACTCTTAAAGTACGATTCTTGGTTTCCAACATCCTTTTTCACAAGTCAGAGTCCCTAACCACTATTCATTATTCCTTACCTTATTACACATATACATATTCGTCGAGGCTTCTTCAGTATTTCATCATAATAAATACATAGCACAATCAAATTCCTCATATAGCATCAGCTTATTGATCATAAACATACCTCAGCAGCATAATACACATCGTCGTCGTAAAAATAACAACATAACACCTCAGTCAAATCTCAAAAACGTCGTAGATTTCTGCAATAATTTCGAAACCTAAAAAAAATTCTCTGCTCATTTCAATAGTGTCATCTACCTCAAACATACTTTAAAAATCATGATCCCATACCAAACACATCATTCAAAGCTCTCATAGTATCACAATGATTCTGAAAAAATATGAAGAGTTCACAAAGTACATACAAAACACAATTTCATAAATGTGAAGTTACCCAACTGTGTAATTGCGTAAACATGTGTCACTGATGTAGTAAAAAAAATGTTTGTTTCTCTGTTAAATAATCAGGTAGCTGTGTAATTCTGTGTTGGTGAAATATGGTACCGATGTGTAAAGTTGTATAAGCAAATACCATATTAGCTAGGGCTCCTTGTGCTTGCCAAACACATGGTACACAAAGTAAGCGTGTACCCCCCTGAGGATTAATGTAATTATACCCTCAGGTGTTACAGATTACAGCAATGGAATGAAATGTATCACGGAAAACCTTTGTATCATTGTACTTCAAATATCTTTAAAAATAAATGGTTTAAGTACAAAATTAATCACTCAAATACGTGTCCTGCAGCGCTAAATGTGCGTCTTGCTGTAAGATAATCTCTGTGGAAGTGTCATAGTTATCGTCCTCCGAAAGCTAAGTTCTGCAGAAGCCAATGTACTTACCTCATGATAAACAAAAGTGAAATGCTTTGCGTATAGATATCTTAGTTATTACGCTTATTGCCGTGATGAAGAAAGTACTGTGCTGTAATGTATTCTTGTGCTACGGAAAAGGCTGTCTCATTGTAGCTATACCCCAAAAGTTACTACTAAAACATGTTTTACTTTCCAGAATAAAACAGAAAACTGTGCAGATATAAAACAGAAACATTGCAAAGGCAACATTGTAAACTGTCACTCATTAGTAGCGTCGTGATAAAAATCGTGTAGCTGTCACATAAACTAACCACTGTGTCATCTGGTATCTCACAGAAAGTAGTTTAAATCCAGAATGTATTTTCAAGTAAGCCAAAATGTTGCATTAAAATCTCATTAGCAGTACCAGTATGTGTCCTAAGTATGTAAGCCTGATAGTCGTTACGTAATCGTGCAACTAACAAGCAAGAATGTACAAATACAACACTGTGTAATCTGTTCACTACAACAATGCATTCGTAATTTCTGTTTAAAAATGTTCCCTAGGTTCTAGACTGGATATTTAACTTCAAACATTGTTGCATGTTAACAGTTTCTTAAGTCTGACAAAGCATACTAGAAATGTGAAGTGAAAAGTTTTATACCAAAGACTAAGTTAAAAAGCAGATTATCTCTCAATAAATGGTTTTACATGTGAAATATGGTGTAACCCTTTACTCTTCCTAGTACACAGAGTTTCAACTTGAACGCAATTATCATACGGTATACGTCGGTAAAGAATACTGGAATTTTTCTCAAGGTTAGCGTCTTATGTTATTTTTCTCGGAGCCAGCAGGCGCACGCGGCTGCCTGCTTGTGCGAGTCATTGTCTGTCTCTTTGTTGGCGCGCGCCGTTATTGGGATTAGGAGACCTAACTTCTACAAATTCACCTTGACGAGAAGGCCCTGCCCTGTTTAAATCCCGCCAGTTCTGATGCAATTCAGGTCTGTCGTTACGATCACATCGTCTGTCGTCATGTCGGTAGTTCCTGTAGTTTCTTTCTTGTCGGTTAAGTGGTGGAGAATTTCTCCCTGAATCGTAACTGCGCGCTGGACCGTTGCGTCTAAAGTTATTCTGTCTCCCGTGATAATAATAGTTCTGGTTACCATATTGTCTGTTTCTATGGTTGTCTCTGTCATATTCATTACTACGGAAATGCGATCTTTCCCTGTAATTATTATTACTCTGCCAGTGGTTGTCATATGGGTGGTGTCTGTTTTGGTCACGATTTGTGTTGTAAGAATAGCCTTGTCGTGTCCAGTTATTGTTTCTGTCGTCACGGAACAGTGACGTATGTGACCTGTAGTGATTGTTTTCCTGTTTTCGCATCCGGCGACTGTCTGTGTCAATTTCTAATTCTTGTAGGAGTCCCTGAAAAGCTTCAATGTCTTCTTTGCAACGTCCTGCTAAAATAATATGTCGTAAATGTTCAGGTAATTTGATTAAGCAAATGCGGATGAGTTCTGAGGGGCTGTATGGGTTTGACAGGTACTGATTCTTGTGCAACATGTCTTCAAAATATTTCACAAGACTGGAAAATTCAGATTGTTCGAAATGATTCATCATTATGATGCTGTGTTTTACTCGGTCTTGTGTAGCTTGAGACCAATGGCATGATAAAATTCTCCTTCGCTGTGGCAATCGTGAATGACCGATCGCATTCTTTCAGCTGGTTCATTCTCTAAGTAGCCACACATAAATTCTAATCTGTGTTCTAACGACCAGTTGGAAGGAAAACAATGAGAGAATTGATGGAGCCATGCTTGTGGATGAATGTCGTTGCCAGAATTCTTAAATGTTTTGAATTTACGTGTAGTAATGAACAGCTTATAGTCAAAATCATCATGTCGGCGAGTCGCATATCGGTCATTGTTAGGTCGTGTCGGCCGTTCCATCTCAAAATTCGGTGCACATTGCCAATTTCTTTCATAACTTCCGAAATGCCCTGTGTTATTATTTTGCGGCTTTTCCGTATTTCTATGTCCCTCTTCCTGTATTGGGGCGCGAGTGTCCTCCGAAATACGTAATTCTTGTATTACCCGTGTCAGCTGATCTTGTACTTCCCGGATCTCTCTTTGGTGTTGCGTATTAATTTGATTCTGATTTTGTTTGAATTTCCTAATTTGTTCGCACTCTTCTGTGTCATTAAAGACTATCGGTTTTGTGTCATTCAGATTATCATCTACCTTCGTAGATAAATTATTTAGCTGATCCGAAAGTTCAACTACTTTCTCTGATAATGAACTAATTTCCTCCATGTGTATTTCTGAACCAATTTTCAGAGTATCTACTGTGTCCTTTAAGTTTTCCTGAGTTTTTGCAAGTTGCGTAATCGAATCGGTAGATGCAACTGAGTCAATTTTAGCTTGCAAGGTCTCATGATTTTCATGAACAATGGTTTGCAGTTCTTTTATGGCTGCTTCGTGATTCTGTAACGCATTTTCATGCCACGAAAAAATAGGTTGAAAATGCTCACAAATTTGTGTTTTTACGTCATTACGGACTTTTTGACATTTCGATTCAATGTTATGTAACTCAGTGGTTAAATCTTCACGTGTTTTTTCAAGTGTGGTGTCTAACTTTTGAAGCTTTTGCTGTGTTTGTCTCTGATTTTGTTCCACTGTGTCTAACTTTTGAAGATTTTGTTCCATTGTGTCTAACTTTTGAAGATTTTGTCCCATTTGTTTCTGATTTTGTTCAAGCGTTGTGTCTAACTTTTGTAGCCTTTGTCCCATTTGTTGCATTAATTGTAATAACAATGCACTGGTGTCTGAAACATGTTCCTCAGTGCTTTTAGGCAGTGAAGTTGCACCGGCAACATTCATATTCTGACAAGCAGAAAATGTGTCTTGACTCATTTGAGAAAACGGTGAGAACCAAAAACCTTAGTCTACAGTATTTGCAATATTGTGCTCTGTCATTCCCGATTCCTGAGGCGAGCTGTTGCCGACGGATCGATCGATAATGCTTCCCTGTTCACTACCTGTTTCACTGTCTACACCACTGTTTGCCGCCCGCTCCATTTCCCAATGCACATTTACCAAATTACTACATTGAATGTCTGTTAATTCATTACACAGCGGGGCTGATAAGCTACGCTCGTCGTCACTATTATTTCTCAGTTTACTTTGGAGCCTAGTGTTACGTTTTTCACACGCCATTATTGTCACAATGTTTCACACAACAACACAGAAAAACACAGTTTGAAGAGCAAAAATAAGAGAACACATTAACATAGCACTGAACATAATATCTAGTTAATTGCAAGCGCAGCTGCGAAATACTTGGTGCAAATTTACATGCGTGCCACACCTGTTTTACTGTACAACAATGAAAGACTGCAACTACAAAGGAGATTCTCTCTACAATTACGCGCTAGCAATAAACAAAATCTACACTAATTACACAAACTACAAGAAAAAATCAGAAGATTCCAGTGAGGTATCCTCGGCTAAGGGTCGACATATGAAACGTCCCCTTAGAAAAATTAATACATGAGACTGTGCTTAAACTGACACACAATATTTTTAGCGCAACGCAATCTGACTTTCAAAAATCTCTACAAAAGAATGGCCCTGACTAACATTAACCTATACCTTTCACAAATCACTTACCTCGCAAAAATCTTCGTTACGTGAACTACTGCAATACAGCGAGCGCCACTGCTGCCAGCTAAATAAAAGATTCAAACTACGGAAGGCACTAACTACTGATAGGCATAGTTAGCAAATGAAAGATTTTAATAGAGAACAAACAATGTATTTACCTTAGTAGTCATATTATATATAGCAGTTCATGACAGTCTTACAAAATTCAAAACTCCGCCATCTCTCTCCCCACATCCACCACTGCTGGCGGCTCACCTCCAACTGCGCAACGCTACGCGCTGTTCACAGCCAGCTGCCTAACACTACAATGGCGAGTATTACAACAATGCAAAGCAGCCACAGACTGCACACAGCACAGCCAGTGATTTTCATACAGAGGTGGCGTTACCAATAAAAAAACCTAAACAGCCTACTTACAATATACACTCCTGGAAATGGAAAAAAGAACACATTGACACCGGTGTGTCAGACCCACCATACTTGCTCCGGACACTGCGAGAGGGCTGTACAAGCAATGATCACACGCACGGCACAGCGGACACACCAGGAACCGCGGTGTTGGCCCTCGAATGGCGCTAGCTGCGCAGCATTTGTGCACCGCCGCCGTCAGTGTCAGCCAGTTTGCCGTGGCATACGGAGCTCCATCGCAGTCTTTAACACAGGTAGCATGCCGCGACAGCGTGGACGTGAACCGTATGTGCAGTTGACGGACTTTGAGCGAGGGCGTATAGTGGGCATGCGGGAGGCCGGGTGGACATACCGCCGAATTGCTCAACACGTGGGGCGTGAGGTCTCCACAGTACATCGATGTTGTCGCCAGTGGTCGGCGGAAGGTGCACGTGCCCGTCGACCTGGGACCGGACCGCAGCGACGCACGGATGCACGCCAAGACCGTAGGATCCTACGCAGTGCCGTAGGGGACCGCACCGCCACTTCCCAGCAAATTAGGGACACTGTTGCTCCTGGGGTATCGGCGAGGACCATTCGCAACCGTCTCCATGAAGCTGGGCTACGGTCCCGCACACCGTTAGGCCGTCTTCCGCTCACGCCCCAACATCGTGCAGCCCGCCTCCAGTGGTGTCGCGACAGGCGTGAATGGAGGGACGAATGGAGACGTGTCGTCTTCAGCGATGAGAGTCGCTTCTGCCTTGGTGCCAATGATGGTCGTATGCGTGTTTGGCGCCGTGCAGGTGAGCGCCACAATCAGGACTGCATACGACCGAGGCACACAGGGCCAACACCCGGCATCATGGTGTGGGGAGCGATCTCCTACACCGGCCGTACACCACTGGTGATCGTCGAGGGAACACTGAATAGTGCACGGTACATCCAAACCGTCATCGAACCCATCGTTCTACCATTCCTAGACCCGGCAAGGGAACTTGCTGTTCCAACAGGACAATGCACGTCCGCATGTATCCCGTGCCACCCAACATGCTCTAGAAGGTGTAAGTCAACTACCCTGGCCAGCAAGATCTCCGAATCTGTCCCCCATTGAGCATGTTTGGGACTGGATGAAGCGTCGTCTCACGCGGTCTGCACGTTCAGCACGAACGCTGGTCCCATTGAGGCGCCAGGTGGAAATGGCATGGCAAGCCGTTCCAAAGGACTACATCCAGCATCTCTACGATCGTCTCCATGGGAGAATAGCAGCCTGCATTGCTGCGAAAGGTGGATATACACTGTACTAGTGCCGACATTGTGCATGCTCTAGTTGCCTGTGTCTATGTGCCTGTGGTTCTGTCAGTGTGATGATGTGATGTATCTGACCCCAGGAATGTGTCAATAAAGTTTCCCCTTCCTGGAAGGAAGGTGAACGTAAGAAAGCGTGAGTTTCGCGCTTGCTGCAACAGTAGACGCGTATTGAGAAACCCTTTACATTTCCGGAAGCTGACGTGTGGTAATGCACTTTGGAGTAGGTGGACCTTGGACTGAAGTCTCATCTATACTGTACGGAAACCGGCACAGAAGGAGGTATCTTCGAGATATCTGCACACGGAGTGGACGGCATCGCTTTAACCATTTGGCATCTTCATTGTCTTCCTGATATCACTTGCGTAATTACCTTAGCGGCTGTAAGAAGGAAATAGATTTTTTTTTAAATTCAGGCGAATACATATGGGTCAATGTTTGCTTCTTCGTGGAGTCATTTTCTTGCCACGAAAAATAAGCCCTATTAGTCGACCCACTTAGACATGTTTCCTTTTTTCCGGAAGAGGAGATTACTGCGCACAAAACACGTAGGACTGCTATTCGCGGCTTAATAGCCTCGACTACTTTCAGACAATAGGTAACGAAATACATGCAATAGGGGAAACCTTCATGTCCAGGCGTTAATTCACATCTTGTTCTATGTTTCAAAATGAAGAAAAGCATTCAGCGATGAGCAACAAGTCAAGTTACATCGAAACAGGCAGCTGCAGTCATTGCTCGTTACTTTTGGATAGCATATCGGTAACGAATTGCTACTAGTGTCAATCTACTCATATTGATAATTGGGGAATTAATTTTAAATTACTTATAACTGTTTATGTACAGGCGGTGGAAAAAATATGGGAATATCACAAACACATTACCATGTAAATTGAAGATAGAAGGGGGAGAAAGTAAAGGGAAGGAAGTAACGATAACAGCTGCATCGGGACTTTATGCAGAATCAGCGGCGACGAGCGGAAATGTGCGTCGGACCTGAGCCCCAACAAAATGGTTCAAATGGCTCTAAGCACTATGGGATTAACATCTGAGGTCATCAGTCCCCTAGACTTAGAACTACTTAAACCTAACTAACCTAAGGACATGACACACATCCATGCGCGAGGCAGGATTCGAACCTGCGGCCGTAGCAGCAGCGTGGTTCCGACTGAAGCGCCTAGAACCGCTCGGCTACAACGGCCGGCTGAGCCCCAACCCAAGATCTGCTGCTCACTAGACAGCTGCTCTAACCACTGCTCCATCCGGACACAGCGTTTGTCGCAGATGCGTGGACCATCTCGGCACGCTCCGTGGCCGCCTCGCATTCCCTCCTTGCCCCACCTATCTGAAATCGCTGTCCATATCCTTCATGCTCGCTAATTTTTAAATTCTCGCTAGAGGTCGAACGGAAATGTGCATCTGTACTGAAGGTTGTGGATTCATTGCCCATCGAGGAGAATTAATAACATGAATGCGTAGTGTATGTTCATTCGGACATGTCCGAAAGAACAGACACTCCGCATTCACACAATTTATATAACAGCACATTACGCTTCAAGAAAAACGCTGGCATTCAAAACAGCTTCCAGTCGCTTCAGAATGAATAAATACAGCTCCCACATGGTTTTCAATGGATTTTTATACTGTCTTTCTGTAAAACAGTGGCAAGTTCGGGTACTGATGACGTAGGTGGAAAACGATCACGCACCCTTCTCTCCAAAGTAGTCCACAGGAACTCAATAACACTGAGATCTGGTGACTGTTGTGGCCAGAGCAGATGTGAGAATTCATCCTTGTGCGCACAAAACCAGTCCTGGATGTTGCGAGCTGTGGAACAAGATGATGACGATGATGTTTGGATTGTGGGGTGCTGAGCTGCGCGGTTAACAGCGCCCGTACAAATTCGTAACCTTTGCTTAGTCCAATATCGCCACTTGCATGAATGATGATGCAATGATGAAGACAACACAAACACCCAGTCATCTCAACGCAGGTGAAAATCCCTGACCCCGACGGGAATCGAACCCGGGACCCCGTGCTCGGGTCTGGAACAAGAGGTCTGTCGTCTTGGAGGGCAGCATCAGCATTATGGAGCAAATATTGTAGCACTGGATGGACCTGAGCAGCCAAAATGGTCACATAATCCTTGCGACTTTGCAGAGTACCCACGCAGCCCATGGAATACGACAATATGGCCGTCCAAATCACCACAGAACTCCCGCCATATTTCGCTCATGGGGCGTAAACTTGGCCAGAAGTTGGATACAGTGTACAACAAGATTCATCCAATTAAATAACGTTCTTCCATTGCTCCATAATCCAGGCTAATGGGTTCGGTACCTCGTTTTCCTGTTACGAGCATTTGTATTAATGATATGTTATTTTGGAATTCTAGGTCGCCCTGCAGTTCCCAGCTCATGGAGATCCATTGACGTTGTTTCGGCGCTGACAGGGTTCTCGAGTGCGACATGAGTTCTGCAGCGACTTTAACTGCTGTACTCCTAGTTTTCGTCACCGTGCTCCTCATTGACCGCCTGTCACAATCACTCAACACACACTTTTATCCACGACGTGACTATGTGCTATAAGTTCAAATGGCTCTGAGCACTATGGGACTCAACATCTGAGGTCATCAGTCCCCTAGAACTTAGAACTACTTAAACCTAACTAACCTAAGGACATCACACACATCCATGCCCGGACTGAAGCGCCTAGAACCGCACGGCCACCGGGGTCGGCTGCGCTATAAGTCTTCGATACTGTGCCTCTTGAAACACCAAACACGTCAGCTACCTTGGCTACTGAAATACCCCCCATACGAACACTAACAATTTGCACACGTAGGAAGTCTCTTAGTTCCGACATAATGCACGCACAACTACGCAGAACACCGTTCTGACCACGACTGTCACTTGGAACTTATTGAGGACGTTGCATAGGTGCCGTTCGTGCTCAAATACAACAACACAACCTGCTATCTTGCCTAGCATCTGCGTTTGTATTCAAGCATGTATTATTCGTGTTATTTCCATATTTTCATCGAATTCCTCTATATTAGGAGAAAAACAGTTGCTTTGTAAAAAGCCATCGCGCACTCTCATCTATTACTCAGCTGTTGTCTATATTATTAAGCGACTAAACCGTGACGTGGTAACCTTGTCACTGATGAAGGTTGCCTATCTAACGTCTTCCAGGGGCAACAAAAATGTGGTTTACAGTATTTCATACAATTGTTGTCCGAATTTATCGATTGAAAATGGTGTCGTAATATACTTATTAAGAGCTATAGGCTTACGTTACAGGTTTAACAGAGTAAGACGGGTATCTACGTGCCTTGAGACAACATAAAGCCACAGAAATTATTCATTCAGTATTTGTGAAAAAGAGCGCTTAGCTGCTTAAACATAACTTTAAACATAATTTAAAATCTTTACGAAATTATTCTCGCTGACGCCCTGCACAAAATTGTGTAAGGAAAAAGTTTATTACTTACTACATTTTCACTGTTCATGCGAGAAAACTTCAGTATCAGGCATAATGTTTTAATTTGTTACTCGTTTTCTACTAATTCTATTCGCAACACATTTTTCAGACAGTATCGACAACTAACGCTGAATATAACTGCGGAATTACATCACTGTTCAACACATAGTTTTGGGGATAAGACGCCATAAACGTTGAGAGTATGTACGAGGGGCTTTCAATAAGTAAAGCGACACATTTTTGTTCTGAAAGCTGGTTGGTTTTATTCAGGATTCCAATACCATCATGTTACTCCCCACTCTTTTGTTACAAAAACCTGCTTTTCAACATAATCTCCCTTCAAGGCAACGGCCTTACCCCAACTTACTGGGAGGGCCTGCATGCCCGCGAAGTACCCCACTATTGGACGACGTCGGAGCCAACGTCCTGCTGCATCAGTAGCCTCCCCATCATCCACCTACTGCTTCCTGCGGGGTGCATCTTTCGTTGGGCCAAGCAGGTGGATGTCGGAAGCTCCGAAGTTCCGACTGTGGGGTGGATGAGGAGGAACAATCCAACGAAGATTTTTGAGCACCTCTCGGGTGCGCAGACTTGTCTGAGGCCCTGGGTTGTCATGGAGAACGAGAAGTTCGTTTGCATTTTTGTGGCGACGAAGATGCTGAAGACGTTTGTTCAATTTCCTGAAGGTAGCAAAGTACAGGAGTTGTTCGTTGCACCATGAGGGAGGGCATGAAACAGAATAACCCTTTCAGAGTTCCAGAAGCCCGTCACCATGACTTCCCTGGTTGATGGTGCAGCTTTGAAGTTTTTCTTTTCAGTTGATCTCCTCGAATGAGAGTGTCCGAACATTCCAACACTGTAGCAATCACAGCTGTGTGCGGCCGGCATGCACGCGGTAGATGGGACAGGTTTGCGCGACCTTGTTGCGATGTTGACACACGCCTCAACATACGACTCACCGTGCTTCGTGCTGCCACGAATCGGTAGACATTATGGAAGCGCCTATGAATGTCGTCTGGTTTTCCGCCAAAAGAGACCTTACAGCTCTGTGCTTGGAACGCACCTCTGTGACGATGTTTTGAAGGCTACGTAAAAAGCAGCCACTTATCGGAGCTTGAGATATTCCACGATGTCTCACAACAAATTCAGCATTTTGAAAGCGAAAGTGGCCGAGAAAAAAGGATGTGTTGCTTTACTTATTGAACGCTCCTCGTATTTACACGTAAGTGCAAAATTCACTAGCCCCTTGAAAACGTTTCTGGAAAACATTTGGTTATAAACTTTACATAATATGCATTGTGCTCTCTTCTAGTGAATAAACACTTTTATTTTTAGCGTAACTACGTTTGCCCAGAAGATAATGTCACTGTACAGAAATGAGTGAAATTATACAAAGGATTTTAGCAAATATGTAAGAGCAGTCAACTGAAAACGAGGCAGTTGGGCACAGGTAAATAAAGTGTTAATTATTTCAAAAGTACTCGCCATAACTGTTAATACATTTATCCCACTGTGAAACAAGGCTGTCAATGCCTTCTTGGAACAATTTTTGCGATTGCCTACAGAAACATGACTGTACCCAAGCTTGGACCTCTTCGTTCGAAACAAATCAACGGCCACATATGTCTTTTTTTCACGACTCAAAAACATGGAACACACATGGGGAGAGATCGGAACTGTAAGGAGTACGTGCAAGGGCTTCCCAGCGAAACTACTCCAGCATAATCGAAACAATCTTAGCAACGTGTAGGCGTGCATTATCCTGCAACAGAATGATGCCGTCCATAAAGATTCCAGGGTTTTTGGACTTAAGCAGCGCTTCAATTTTTGCAAAGTGTCCACGTACCATTGTGCGTTAATTGTGGCGCCGTGACCCAGAAACTCAATAAAGAGCGGGTTTTTGAACTCAAAGAAAAGGTCATCACGACTTTTCCGAAGGTGGCGTGCCCGCTGTTTCGACTAAGCGTGCAGAAGTTTCGCTGGGAAATCCTTGCATATCCTCCGTACCTGTCCGATCCCTCCTCATGGGAGTTCCATATTTTTGGGGCTCTGAAGAAAGACATTCGTGGCCGTCGATTTGCTTCGGACGAAGATGTCCTCGCGTAGATACGCTCTTGGTTCTGGAGGCATCCGCAAATATTTTTCCGTGAAGACATTGACCGTCGTGTCTCACAATGGGATAAATGTATTAACAATTAGGGCGAATACTTTCGAAATAATAAACAGTTTACTTACTTTTCAGGTGTCTGTGCCTCAGTCGGAAAAACGGAACCCTTATACAATCGCTTTACGGTTAGTCTGTCTGAACGTCTCTTAAAAACAATTTTTTCTCAGAGACGGGTACACGTATCAAGTTGACATTTACGTCACATGCGACCCATGGTCCGTTGGCGATGTAAACAATTGAAGCTCCTCAGTCGATGCAGTCGAAGGATACGACCATTTATGTCGTACATTTCACTATTCGTAAACTCATTCAACAAAATCTATAGTCGGCTTCCCGCTGGCCTAGTATCATGAAATTTGGGAAAAATGAAGGTTTCACAGTACAGCCAGGCTAGTGTGCGAACATTTGTTTCACATACAACTTGACACGTAACATCTACGTGCAGTAATCGCTTCTGTATATAAGATGATAGATAAATTACGAAATGTGTCATATAAGCAATAAAGTAATTCCTTGCCTGACGGTTGACGTTACCATTGCGATCCGAATGATTATTACAAATGGTTGCCTGCCTCTGTCAAGGTTATATTATTAAAAGAAAATATCAAAAATCCTGGAATCCCTGGGAGTGATATCTTGTCAGTATCAATGCCGAAACAGGCAAAAATGATAGACATTCTCGATTCCCGGAATGGATGGACTGCCTCTACACATAATTTTGTACGGAGCCCACAGCGTCTTGCCATTTTGTTCCCAAGTGTTTCGTTTTCGTTTGACTGCCCCTTATATCTGCAGTTCCATCATCATCAACCATCATCATCATCATTTAAGACTGATTGTGCCTTTCAGCGTTCAGTCTGGAGCATAGCCCCCCTTATAAAATTCCTCCATGATCCCCTATTCAGTGCTAACATTGGTGCCTCTTCTGATGTTAAACCTATTACTTCAAAATCATTCTTAACCGAATCCAGGTACCTTCTCCTTGGTCTGCCCCGACTCCTCCTACCCTCTACTGCTGAACCCATGAGTCTCTTGGGTAACCTTGCTTCTCCCATGCGTGTAACATGACCCCACCATCTAAGCCTGTTCGCCCTGACTGCTACATCTATAGAGTTCATTCCCAGTTTTTCTTTGATTTCCTCGTTGTGGACACCCTCCTGCCATTGTTCCCATCTACTAGTACCTGCAATCATCCTAGCTACTTTCATATCCGTAACCTCAACCTTGTTGATAAGGTAACCTGAATCCACCCAGCTTTCGCTCCCATACAACAAAGTAGGTCGAAAGATAGAACGGTGCACAGATAACTTAGTCTTGGTACTGACTTCCTTCTTGCAGAAGAGAGTAGATCGTAGCTGAGCGCTCACTGCGTTAGCTTTGCTACACCTCGCTTCCAGTTCTTTCACTATGTTGCCATCCTGTGAGAATATGCATTCTAAGTACTTGATGTGGTGTCACCACCAGACACCACACTTGCTAGGTGGTAGCTTAAATCGGTCGCGGTCCATTAGTACATGTCGGACCCGCGTGTCGCCACTGTCAGGATCACAGACCGAGCGCCACCACAAGGCAGGTCTCGAGAGACTGACTAGCACTCGCCCCAGTTGTACGACGACTTTTTAGCGACCACACTGACGAAGCCTTTCTCTCATTTGCCGAGAGACAGTTAGAATAGCCTTCAGCTAAGTTAATGGCTACGACCTAGCAAGGCGCCATTAACCATTTGTAACGTTGCATGTACCTCAAGATAGAGTCTCACTTGTATCATCCAGAATGCTGTATACCAAAGGACAATATAAAAGTTAAGTGTTCTAGTAGCTACGTTCTTTTCTTTATCACATTCATTACGAATCCTGTTCCAGACTTAACGCCAGACGGCGTGAGTTGACGCGTGCCCTTTCGGCTACTTCACTGTGGACTGGCTGCCTTAACAGTCCACTACATTGGCGACGAGTCTAAAAAGGGACTTTAGCGTTCGTATTGTATTAATTTGCTTGTGTCATGGCTTCGCCACATTCTCCAGATGTACTGTCCGAATTTTATCGCTTGCAGAATCAGCAGACGCAGGCGTTATTGGATGCCCTGGGACAGCTCGTCCAGGGTCAACGTGCGCTGCAAAACGATGCAGCCGCCGCCGCTTCATCGCTACCGCAGCCACAAAACGCAGTTGCACCGTCCTTCCGTAATTTTGATTCCACCCAAGAAACGTGGACAGAATGGTCCCGACAATTTGGATTTCATCTCGCCGCCTACAGAATTCAAGGTAATGAGCGGCAGCCGTTTTTGCTTTCGTGTGTAGGTGTGTCCACCTACCGTGTGATAGTGAAATTGTTTCCCCGACACGACGTAGCAACTCTGTCCTACGAAGAAATTTTGTCTGCTTTAGATGCCTATTTCAAAGAAACAGTTAATGTAGTTGCAAAACGGTATACGTTCTTCCGTACAAAACGTACGGCCAGTCAGACTAATAGGGAGTGGGTTGCAACTTTGCAAGGACTTACTAGGGAGTGTGCATTTGAATGTGACTGTGGACTCCCTTATTCAGATACTATGGTGCGTGATGCAATAGCACAGAACGTTTCTGATGTTCGCATAAGGGAACAGATTTTGAAACTAGTTAATCCCTCCCTTCAACAAGTGATAGACATATTAGATAGGCAAGACACACTTGACTTTGCTCAGGAATCATTTGCAACTTCGCCAGCCGTGTGTCACATTAACCGGCCCGCCGGGCCTGCTGCACGGAACGCTAACCTGCCCTCGCGCACGTCCGCGCAGCCACGTGTCCCGCGCAAGCAAGCAAATGCAGTGAAATCATGCCCGCGGTGTGCAACTAGACATTCGCGTGAGAATTGCCCGTCACGCCAAGCTATTTGCTTTTACTGTCATAAGAAAGGACATATTCAAAGTGTTTGCCAGAAGAAGCTCAGATCAGACAATCGCAACCATTCCAGGCCCTTTGCTTCGCGCCGGAATCGAACCAAGGACACTCAGGCTCGGGAACCTTCGCCCATGGACATTCATGTAGTTAGTGCCACTCCGCCCAGTGTTCCTCTCGCTAACAGTGACTGTGTTCGTCCCACAAAAAGTGTGCGTCGCCGCCGACGCAACTCCCGTCACGTCGCGCGTGATTCTGTTCCAGTGTCTGTTCAAGTTGCACAAAACGGTCGCTCTTGTCGTCAGCAGGACAATAAACTTTTTGTCGATTTGTACTTTGCCGGACAAGTGATACCATTCCAGCTCGATACCGGAGCTGCAGTTTCATTGCTCAATCACGCCACGTACAAACAACTGGGCAAACCTCCGTTGCGTGCTGCACGTGTTCAGTTAAATAGTTATTCCGGACAAGCTATCCCTGTGTTAGGACAGTGCTCTCTTCTTACCACATACAAGGGACAAACCAAACTTGTGTCATTTTACGTTCTTCGTTCTTCTTCTGCTGTGAACTTGTTTGGTTTAGATTTATTTCAGTTGTTTAACTTGTCTATCGTCAATCAGGTCCTATCAGTGAATCAGACTGTGCCTTCAGCCAGTGTTTCTAGTCTATGTGACGAATTTGCAGACATTTTTGCACCGGGCCTTGGTTGCGCTAAGAACTATGAAGCTCATTTGGAACTGAAAGTACACGCGCAATCGAAATTTTTCAGAGCGCGCAATGTTCCCCACGCATTGCGTGATGAGGTCGCCAGAACATTAAACGATTTAGAATCACAAGGTGTCATTGAACGTGTGCAGGCTTCTCTCTGGGCCTCACCCTTAGTAATTTTGCAAAAACCTTCCGGAAAATTGAGACTTTGCGTGGACTTCAAGGCAACTGTGAATCCACAACTTGTGACTGCTACTTTTCCTTTGCCCCGCCCGGAAGATCTTTTTGACAAAATGTGCCCGGGAACGTATTTTTCAAAGTTGGACCTAGCAGATGCGTACTTGCAAATACCGGTGGACGAAGAATCCCAGCGCGTATTGGTGGTTAACACGCATCTTGGATTGTACCGATTCAAAAGACTGCCATTCGGGTGTGCATCCGCCCCTGCATTGTTTCAGCAATATTTACAAACTGTTTGTGCGTCGGTCCCTACTGCAGCGAACTATCTGGACGATATTGTGATATCCGGAAAGACAGCAGCTGAACATTTAGCCAACCTCCGCACATTATTTCAGGTATTGCGGCAAAATGGTCTTCGCTTGAGGAAGGACAAATGTGTATTTTTTGCTCGTGACTTACCCTGTTTGGGACATGTCATCAATGCCCAAGGCATACATCCGAGTCCAGAGCACCTCCGTGCCATACAAGAATTGCCTTCGCCACAGAATGTGAAGCAGCTACAGAGTGTGTTGGGAAAAATTAACTATCATCACTTTCTGCGCAATGCCTCTTCCATTTCAGCTCCGCTTCATCGCTTACGCCGTAAAGGTGTTCCGTTCGTCTGGACAGCGGAATGCGACCGCGCCTTTCGCCAGTTGAAATCGGCGTTGCTTTCAAATACTTGCCTTACGCCATTCGATCTCCGGAAACCCCTTTTGTTGATGGTCGATGCGTCGGATTTCGGGATCGGTGCTGTGCTTGCGCACAAAGATGGTTCGCATGATCGCCCTATTGCCTTTGCGTCCAAATTGCTCTCGTCAGCGCAACGGAATTATTCACAAATAGAGAAAGAAGCTTTGGCTCTCGTGTTTGGTGTTACGAAGTTTCACGATTTCTTGTATGGTCGTCACTTTACCATCATCACAGACCACAAACCTTTGACATCGCTTTTTCATCCGCACAAGCCTGTACCTCCACGTACAGCGCAGAAATTCATTCGCTGGTCTATTTTTCTCTCGCAGTACCGCTACGATATCTTGTATCGGTCCACTGCTAAGCACGGCAATGCTGATGCGTTGTCCCGTTTGCCTGTTGCTGAGGATCAAGCATTCGATTCTTCCGAACTGGCTTGCATGTTCATTGATTCGGAAACCGATGACGTGGTCGAATCGTTTCCGATTGATTTTCGTCGTGTAGCTACAGCCACAGCTTCTGACCCTGTCCTTGCTACTGTTTTGCGTTTTGTTGCTACGCAATGGCCCTTGTCGAAGTCACGGATCGAGGATCCGTTGGTTCGCCGATTTTTTGCTCACAAGGAGAGACTTTTTGTACGACGTGGTGTTTTGTTGTTGCGTTCTGATAATGATCAGTCCAGAGTAGTGGTCCCGCGTTCGTTACAGTCCTCTGTCTTACGGCTCCTTCACCAAGGACATTGGGGTATAGTGTGCACGAAACAACTTGCTCGTCAGCACTGTACTTGGTTCGGAATCGATGCTGCGATTGCGAATATGTGTTCTTCTTGCATGGCGTGTGCCGAACAACAATCCGCACCGCCACGGAAATTCTTTGCATGGCCGAAAGCCACTTCCCCTTGGCAACGCTTGCACATAGATTTTGCTGGTCCCTTCTGGAATGCTAGATGGTTGGTTGTGGTCGATTCTTTCAGTAATTTACCTTTTGTTGTCCGGATGTCTTCCACGACGTCATCTGCCACCATACAAGCGTTATCCGCTATTTTTTGCGTTGAAGGTCTTCCGCAGACTATTGTTTCCGACAATGGCCCACAATTCATGTCCGCAGAATTTCAGTCATTCTGCAAGGCCAATGGTATTCAACATCTGACATCCGCGCCGTTTTCGCCTCAGTCAAACGGTGCCGCTGAACGATTGGTCCGGACTTTCAAGTCACAGATGTTGAAATTGAAAGAGTCGCATTCTCGGGAGGACGCGTTATTGCTCTTTTTGTCTTCGTATCGCTCTCAGCCCCGCGATGGTCGCTCGCCAGCTGAGTTGCTCCACGGTCGTCCTCATCGAACCTTGATGTCTTTGCTGCATCCGCCGCATCAGGTTCCTGTGCAGCGGCAGACTCCTGCTTTTGCTCCTGGCGACGTTGTGTTTTATCGCAACTATCGAGGTTCACGGCGTTGGCTCGCAGGGCGCATTCTTCGCTGCCTCGGCCGCGCGATGTACACTCCTGGAAATTGAAATAAGAACACCGTGAATTCATTGTCCCAGGAAGGGGAAACTTTATTGACACATTCCTGGGGTCAGATACATTACATGATCACACTGACAGAACCACAGGCACATAGACACAGGCAACCGAGCATGCACAATGTCGGCACTAGTACAGTGTATATCCACCTTTCGCAGCAATGCAGGCTGCTATTCTCCCATGGAGACGATCGTAGAGATGCTGGATGTAGTCCTGTGGAACGGCTTGCCATGCCATTTCCACCTGGCGCCTCAGTTGGACCAGCGTTCGTGCTGGACGTGCAGACCGCGTGAGACGACGCTTCATCCAGTCCCAAACATGCTCAATGGGGGACAGATCCGGAGATCTTGCTGGCCAGGGTAGTTGACTTCCACCTTCTAGAGCACGTTGGGTGGCACGGGATACATGCAGACGTGCATTGTCCTGTTGGAACAGCAAGTTCCCTTGCCGGTCTAGGAATGGTAGAACGATGGGTTCGATGACGGTTTGGATGTACCGTGCACTATTCAGTGTCCCCTCGACGATCACCAGTGGTGTACGGCCAGTGTAGGAGATCGCTCCCCACACCATGATGCCGGGTGTTGGCCCTGTGTGCCTCGGTCGTATGCAGTCCTGATTGTGGCGTTCACCTGCACGGCGCCAAACACGCATACGACCATCATTGGCACCAAGGCAGAAGCGACTCTCATCGCTGAAGACGACACGTCTCCATTCGTCCCTCCATTCACGCCTGTCGCGACACCACTGGAGGCGGGCTGCACGATGTTGGGGCGTGAGCGGAAGACGGCCTAACGGTGTGCGGGACCGTAGCCCAGCTTCATGGAGACGGTTGCGAATGGTCCTCGCCGATACCCCAGGAGCAACAGTGTCCCTAATTTGCTGGGAAGTGGCGGTGCGGTCCCCTACGGCACTGCGTAGGATCCTACGGTCTTGGCGTGCATCCGTGCGTCGCTGCGGTCCGGTCCCAGGTCGACGGGCACGTGCACCTTCCGCCGACCACTGGCGACAACATCGATGTACTGTGGAGACCTCACGCCCCACGTGTTGAGCAATTCGGCGGTACGTCCACCCGGCCTCCCGCATGCCCACTATACGCCCTCGCTCAAAGTACGTCAACTGCACATACGGTTCACGTCCACGCTGTCGCGGCATGCTACCAGTGTTAAAGACTGCGATGGAGCTCCGTATGCCACGGCAAACTGGCTGACACTGACGGCGGCGGTGCACAAATGCTGCGCAGCTAGCGCCATTCGACGGCCAACACCGCGGTTCCTGGTGTGTCCGCTGTGCCGTGCGTGTGATCATTGCTTGTACAGCCCTCTCGCAGTGTCCGGAGCAAGTATGGTGGGTCTGAGACACCGGTGTCAATGTGTTCTTTTTTCCATTTCCAGGAGTGTATTTCTCTACTTTTCCACTCTCAAGCAGTGCGCGGAAATAACGAGCACTTAAATCTTTCCGCGTGAGCTCCGATTTTTCTTATTTTTTATGTTGATCATTCCTCCCTATGAATGTGGGAGCCAACAATATATTATCACACTCTGAGGACAAAGTTGGCGATGAAATTTCACAAGATGATCCTGCCGCAATGAAAATCTACTTTGCTTTATTGACTGCCACCCCCATTCGTGTATCATATCCGTGGCAGGAGAAGCTGCCCTTCTTTGAAATTTTTCGATGTCATCCGGCAGTCCTATCTGACGCGGGTCCCACACCGCACAGCAGTACTCCAGGAGAGGGCGGACAAGCTTAGTGAAAGCAGTCTCTTCAGCAGACCTGTTGCACTTTCTAAGTGTTCGGCCGACAAATCGCAGTCTTTGGTTTGTCTTCCCTACACTATTATTTACATGCTCGTTCCAATATTCGTAACTGTAGTCTCTAACTATTTAGTTGAATTTACAGCCCTAAGGTTTGTGTGTTTTATCCTGTAACCAAAATTTAGCAGATTTATTTCAGTACTCATGTGGATGACTTCACATCTTTATCATTTAGAGTCAATCGCCACTTTTCGCGCCATACAGATGTCTTGTTTAAATCGTTTTGCAATTTTTTTATCACCTGATGACATTATAAGACGGTAATTACAGCATCATTAGCAAACAATCTAAGAGGACTGCACAGATTATCTCCTAAATTGTTTATGTAGGTCAGGAACAGCAGAAGGCCTATAACACTTTCTTGGGGAACGCCAGACATTACTCCTGTTTTACTCGATGACCTTCTATTAATTAGTACGTGTGTGACCTTTCTGACAGGAAATCACGTATCAAGTCTTACAACTGAGACGATACTACATATACACCCAATTTGATTAGACGTTGCTTGTGAGGAACTGAGTCAAAAGCCTTCTGGAAATCTAAAAATACGGAATCAATTTGACAACTTCCGTTGATAGCACTCATTACTTCGTGAGAATAAAGAGCTAGTTTAGTTCCACAAGAACTATGTTTTCTGAATCCATCCCTGCTGTTTGGCAATAAATCATTACTTCGTGAGAATAAAGAGCTAGTTGAGTTTCACAAGAACTATGTTTTCTGAATCCGCCCCAGCTGTTTGGCAATAAATCGTTTTCTTCGAGGTAGCCCGTAATGTTCGAACACAGTGTTTTTTTTTTCAAAATCCTGCTACAAATCGACGTTTGTGATATGGGTCTGTAATTCAGCGGATTACTCACATATCCGTTCTTCGGTATTGGTGTGACTTATGCAACGTATATGATTGCTAAGTACGGGACTATTATTATCACCTTGCTCTGAGAGGACTCTGATGGTATACAATATGGACCGGAGGCCTTGCCTTTATTAAATGATTTAAGCTCTTTGCTACATCGAGGATATCTACTTCTAAGTTACTCATGTTCTTGGTTAGAGTTCAGGAATATTCACTTCATCGTCTTTGCTGAAGGTATTTCGGAAAACTGTTTAGTGCCTCCGCTTTAGTGGCACTGTCATCCACATCACCATTGTTATAGGTCAGTTGATTCTGTCTTTCCACTAGTAGGCTTCACTATAAGGGAGGAAACTGTGTTTTCATTATACAAACAATAAAAACATAAGTGAAGCTTTGAGCATTAACATTTTTACGAATATTCACTAGAATATATAGTTTTTAAAAGAGCAAGATGCAAGATCTCCACAGATTTGCTTCTGTACATGAATTACAGAAATTTATCTCGGGCATAAAGGGTGGTCTATTGATAGTGACCGGGCCAAATATCTCACGAAAGAAGCATCAAACAAAAAGAACTACGAAGAACGAAACTCGTCTAGCTTGAAGGGGGAAACCAGATGGCGCTGCCATAGGTCAAACGGACATCAACTGCGTTTTTTTTTTTAATAGGAACCCCCACTTTTTTAATACATATTCGTGTAGTACGTAAAGAAATATTAATTTTTAGTTGGACCACTTTTTTCGCTTTGTGATAGATGGTGCTGTAATAGTCACAAACATATAATTACGTGGTATCACGTAACATTCCGCCAGTGCGGACGGTATTTGCTTCGTGATACATTACCCGTGTTAAAATGGGCCGTTTAGCAATTACGGAAAAGGTCGATATCGTGTTGATGTATGGCTATTGTGATCAAAATACCCAACAGGCGTGTGCTATGTATGCTGCTCGGTATCCTGGACTACTTCATCCAAGTGTCCGGACCGTTCGCCGGATAATTACGTTATTTAAGGAAACAGGAAGTGTACACCCACGTGTGCAACGTCAACCACGACCTGCAACAAATAATGATGCCCAAGTAGGTGTTTTAGCTGCTGTCGCGGCTAATCCGCACATCAGTAGCAGACAAACTGCGCGAGAATCGGGAATCTCTAATACGTCGGTGTTGAGAATGCTACATCAACATCGAATGCACCCGTACCATATTTCTATGGGCCAGGAATTGCATGGCAACGACTTTGAACGTCGTGCACTGTTCTGCCACTGGGCATAAGAGAAATTACGGGACGATGACAGATTTTTTGCACGCGTTCTATTTAGCGACGAAGCGTTATTCACCAACAGTGGTAACGTAAACCGGCATAATATGCACTATTGGGCAACGGAAAATCCACGATGGCTGCAACTAGTGGAACATCAGCGACCTTGGCGGGTTAATGTGTAGTGCGGCATTATGGGAGGAAGGATAATTGACCCCCATTTTATCGATGGCAATCTAAATGGTGCAATGTATGCTGCTTTCCTACGTAATTTTCTATCGATGTTACTACAAGATGTTTCACTGCATGACAGAATGGCGATGTACTTCCAACATGATGGATGTCCGGCACATAGCTCGCGTGCGGTTGAAGCGGTATTGAATAGCTTATTTCATGACAGGTTTCCCCCTTCGAGGTAGACAAGTTTCGTTCTTTGTAGTTTTTTCGTTTGACGCTTATTTCGTGAGATATTTGGCCCAGTCACGATCAATGGACCACCCTGTATATCAAATTTGAATGTATGAACTTTCTGAGATATAAAGTGTTCATCGGAATAAGTGGCTCTTTCATCTCCTTCTGACAGACTCTGTTAAACAGTTATCAATTTTTTAAAGATCCAGAAGGTAATAACGTAAGTACTGCTAACTTCTTTGTTTTGACAGAATATGAACAGCAGTCAGGTGCAGCGATTTATTGGTGCTGTTCCATGGGTTCTATTTTAGTTTTCTTTTTCACATGTTCCATGTATCATAATTGCGATCTTTCGGTATCATGCGGAACGAGTTAGTTTTACAGTTATGGTACACATTCTCTGCTGAGTATGTGGCAACATGCTGATAATTTCTTAAGATTTTTTAATTTTACAAGCATACACTGATTCATATTTATCTGCCCTTAATGCCTCTCAAACACACACACACACACACACACACACACACACACACACACACACACACACTAGTTACGTTACTACGCGTTCAGGTATTCTGTCCTGGAATAATGGAATAGGGCGTCTGAAGCAGATATGTTTTTAGTTACTGTTATTGTGTACTGAATTCCATACGTCACTATTTATCTGATCCAAGATTTTTATATCTGAGTACCGCCCTCTGTTGTGTTCTTCACTAAAGCTGAGTGAAGGTTACTGCAAGTAATTTCTCCTTTTAACATTATATTCATGATTGTTAGTGTGGTTTTCAAATTGTAACTGATTGTTGACGATCATCTTCATACGGGAGTAAACGTAATGTGGGTCTGTTGACAGTATGTTCAACTGTTTAAAGAGCTGTTCCCAAGTGATTCTAGGGTGGGCACCACCTATTACACGTTTGTGTGCAACAAACATTTTCCTCTTCAATGAGTAGTTACCACAGAATAAGATGCTGTGAGACATTAGTGAACGAATATAGGAAATAAAATAATGTTTTTGGCATCGTGTCTTCGAATTATGATGTCCGATCCCAAAGGTCTCAGAGCTTAGTAGTTCTTAAGATCTGTAAAATGTGATTTCTGGTTCAGGTTCTTATCAACA
The DNA here is from genome assembly GCF_023898315.1 of Schistocerca nitens. Taxonomy (NCBI): domain Eukaryota; kingdom Metazoa; phylum Arthropoda; class Insecta; order Orthoptera; family Acrididae; genus Schistocerca; species Schistocerca nitens. Next base: position 371,700,360 of record NC_064614.1, on the reverse strand, counting down.
GAAACACATCAGAATTTAGAACATTCTGTTTTTCATTTACGGATTTACCCTCCTGAACTTTTTCTAATTTTGTGATCATCCCTTGTGCAATACACAGTTGTATGTATTGTGTTATATATGAGCTATGTGACAGGACATTTGCAGACGAGTTACTAGTTTTCAACAAAACAAAATACTAGTTTTCAAGAACATTTTATGTACGTTTTCAAACGTTGAAGATTCTCCATTAGGCTTGATTATAATACTTGCATCGTTTGAGAAGAGGGTTCTGCTTTTTGGATATATGATGGCATTTACTAAACACAGCCTTTCGAAATTCCTTCACTAAAAACGACGAAGTAAATATCCCAGAATTCGAACCAAGGACAGCTGCCAACATGAGTAACTTAGAAGTAAATATCCTCGGGGTTGTGAGGCAACTTCAATCACTTAATAAAAGCAAGTCTTCTGGTCCAGACTGTATACCAATTAGGTTCCTTTCAGAGTATGCTGATGCAATAGCCCCATACTTAACAATCACATACAACCGCTCTCCCGACGGAAGATCAGTACCCAAAGACTGGAAAGTTGCACAGGTCACACCAGTATTCAAGAAGGTAGTAGGAGTAAGCCACTAAACTTCAGGCCCATAGCAGGATTTTGGAACATATATTGTATTCGAACATTATGAATTACCTCGAAGAGAACGGTCTATTGACACACAGTCAATACGGCTTTAGAGAACATCGTTCTTGTGAAACACAACTAGCTCTTTACACACACGAAGTCTTGAGTGGTATTGACAAGGGATTTTAAATTGATTCCGTATTTCTGGATTTCCAAAGGTATTTTGACACTGTACTATACAAACGGCTTGCAGTAAAATTGCGTACTTATGGAATATCGTCTCAGTTATGCGACTGGATTCGTGATTTCCTGTCAGAGAGGTCACAGTTCTTAGTAATTGAAGGAAAGTGATCGAGTACAATAGAAGTGATTTCTGGCGTTCCCCAAGATATTATGATAGGCCCTCTGCTGTTCCTTATCTTTTTAATCGATTTAAGAGACAATCTGAGCAGCCGTCTTAGGTTGTTTGCAGATGATGCTGTCGTTTATCGTTTAGTAAACTCATCAGAAGATCAAATGGTGCGAAAATTGGCAGTTGACCCTAAATAATGAAAAGTGTGAGGTCATCCACGTGAGTGCTAAAAGGAATCCGTTAAACTTCGATTACACGATAAATCTGTCTAAGGTAAAAGCCGTAAATTCAACTAAATTTCTAGGTGTTACAATTATGAACAATTTACATCGGAAAGAACACATAGAAAATGTTGTGGGGAAGGCAAACCAAAGACTGCGTTTTATTGGCAGGACACTTAGAAAATGTAACAGATCTACTAAGGAGGCTGCCTACACTACGCTTGTCCGTCCTCTGTTAGAATACTACTGCGCGGTGTGGGATCCTTACCAGATAGGACCGACGGAGTACATCGAAAAAGTTCAAAGAAAGGCAGCACGTTTTGTATTATCGCGAAATATGGAAGAGAGTGTCACAGAAATGATACAGGATTTGGGATGGACATTATTAAAACAAAGGCGTTTATCGTTGCGGCAGAATCTTGTTTCAATTTCTGACGTCATCAGTCCCCTAGAACTTAGAACTATTTAAACCTAACTAACCTAAGGACACCACACTCATCCATGCCCGAGGCAGGATTCGAACCTGCGACCGTAGCGGTCCTGCGGTTCCAGACTGTAGCACCTAGAACCACGGCAGAATATTCTCACGAAATTTAAATCACGAACTTTCTCCTCCGAATGCGAAAATATTTTGTTGACGCCGACCTATATAGGGAGAAAAGATCATCATCGCGTGGTCCGTTTTTTCTGCGCGCTGTTCGAGAGTGGAATAATAGACAGTTATTGTGATGGTGGTTCGATGAACCCTCTGCCAGGCACTTAACTATGATTTGCGGAGTATCCATGTAGATAGAGATGTAGATCATTTTTTTGTTAGAAGAGCGGAAGCAGTACCGATCTCTTTGGTGCACCTGTAGTGATTATTCTGAAGATGCTGCTTTATTGTATGCACTCAGTGCACCCTTCTAGTTAAGTTGGATCAAAACCGTTTACTAGCAAGATCACTGATATCGTAATATTTTAGCTTCTCTCAGAGAATACTGTGAACTGTACTATCAAATGCTTTTTACAAGCCACAGAAAATACTTTGCGATTTAAAGTTTGTATAATCTGATTCGTGAATCGAAACATGGCATTTTCTGTGGAGAGACCCTTTTGATGTCCAAACTGTGACTACGTATCTGATCTTGAGACCGACATATTATGTTTTTTGCTTACATAATCTTCCTGTGCCTTTGAGAAGGAGGTAAGCTGTGTGAGATAGACTAGAATTTGAAATGTATAACTTTCGATTACAAATAATAAGCAAATAAACGAATAATGTGTTGGATAAAAGAATTAGAGGACAATGGCCCTAAAGCTTATAAGGTGTACTAGAAACACTGTTATAAAATGATTGATGATAACTACAATGATATCTATGAGAAGTCATTCATAGAAGGTAGTGGAATGTTCAGTATTACCAACAGTTACTGCTATTCAGACCTGCAACTCGAAACTGTCTCTATAACCACATGAACGCAAATTCATGACGCAAAATGAGCGACATTTCCACCATATTACAAAAAAAGTAGAGCGCAAGTCGCAGGCGTTGCCCACTGTATTAGTGCTGTTGCACGAGATTTCCGGCACTCGCTTCCAACGTCCACGTCAGCTGTTTACTTTACGATAGGCAGTTGCCGCCCGTGGCGTCTCCTCTCGTAGTGACTCATGTATCAGTGAAGCGCTCGTAATCACAGTGAACCACTTCGCCACACGAGGTGCTTTAATTTATTTCAGTATCTGATTACGAAAGCATTACGAGAACATCAAGTGGTAATTGCGCGATAGATCCGCAGGTGTCTGATAAGATGTGCAACGCTACTGCGAACAACCGCGAAGTCGCCTCGTGTCAAACCAGGAAGAATTTTCCAAATTATTAATTTGATTTTACAGTTGTCATATTTTTTTGAGTTTACTGCTTAGGAGAAAGTTCAAAACCTGTAATTAATAATGAATACATTACATTAGGACCTTTGATATTGTCTGTAGGGCACACTGTACGCGTAGGAGAGTGTCGTAAATCAAGAGGATGATAGGTAGGCCTATTTTTGTTAGTGATAGCACGATACATCAACATACCTTATAGGTAGGGTAAGCTGACATTGAGGTATGGGTAAGATGACGGAGTGAACGTTTTACTTAGAAAACAGAGACATATTATTGACTGTTACTTATTTATCACAAAAGTCACAAATAAAACATTTATCCTTTTCTTCCCTGTAGTTTAGACCTGTAGACTGAGCATGAGCCCACTCTTGACACCGGGAAGACTGATACACATTTATGTCTTTCCAGCCTCACCACAAAGAATGCAGTCTGTTTCATTGACGTAGTCGGGATCACTGTCGGCGTACTCAGTTTCGATGGATGACTTGAAGATGACTCGCAGAAGTCTATTTATTCTAGGATCCTTTCATTCTAAGACCTTCGACAAACGCAAGTTTACGTTTAGGACCTTTGTGCGTATTTTTGCATTTGCATTCGCATTCTCTTTTAATTTTTTATCTCCGTCCGTTTTTCTTTCTTGTTTCTTATTATTATCCCCTTTTCTTTGTCCCTTTTCTTTCCCAACCATTTTCACAAATGTGATCGTTATGTGTATAAATTATTTCTTCCTTTTCTTGGACCTCCTTTCGATGCAGCTTGAGGTAACGGAGGTAGAGCAGAGGTAGATGTAGAGTTAAAGGTAGACGAGGACACTAATGATGTACCAAGTTCTGCATAGGGTAATAAAGATAAAACGGAAGTGGGTGTAGGGTTAGATGAAGGCCTTGGTAGAGGTTCTGCTTCAGGTAACGGAGGTGCAATAGAGGTAGTTGCAGAGTTAGATGAAGGCCCTGGTAGTGCGTCAGACTCTCTAGTTGGGTTTGCTGATAACCCGGGTAGAGCTTCTGTTTCTGACGGAATTTTATTGATGATATTGTCCGTTGTTAGTGACTGCGAGAAGTCTTCCTCACCACATATCTGTGACTTTAATGGCACAGTTCCTGTGCCTACAAAGCCCTTGATCCCATTATTTAAAGATGCAGTTTTGTTACAGGTAATTTTGAACAATCTTGCAATGAGTTGTATTTTTGTCGCTTGGCCTGGATGATGAGCAAGATAGTCAGTACAAGGTTTGCTATAGGCGGTCTTCAGAGGTCCATAAAATGATACATCCACCGGTTGCAATCTGTGGCTTGTGTGAGGTGGAAAATCTAGAAGAGTTATGAAACTATCTCTGCAAAGAACAACGGCTTTCGTGGTCTCGCGGTAGCGTTCTCGCTTCCCGAGCACGGGGTCCCGGGTTTGATTCCCGGCGGGGTCAGGGATTTTCTCTGCCTCGTGATGACAGGGTGTTGTGTGTTGTCCTTAGGTTAGTTAGGTTTAAGTAGTTCTAAGTTCTAGGGGACTCATAACCATAGCTGTTAAGTCCCATAGTGCTCAGAGCCATTTTTTTGAACAACGGCTTTCAAAGTGAGGTATCAGGTATGATTATCCATAAGCAAAAGGACGAGATTTCTCTCTGATGGTCTTACTTGTTTAATGAAATGCTCCAGCCAATTTACAAAGCTTTCAGCATTAATCCAGCCAGATTCATGGGCAACTCCAACAGATCCAGTTGGTGCGCCATCAGGATATGCTGGCTGTATTCTAACGTCGGATAAATAAAATATGGAGTGTGAACTGACCATTGGGACTAACTCAGCAAGCAACGCTGACATTTGTTCCCGTCTCAGCAGAGGAAATCTTTGTCACTCTTCTTCTTGTCAATAGAGCTCAGTACTGGTGGTTCTTTTGTGGGAACTGTTGAACATCCTGTCTCATCAACATTAAAGATCTGGTGGGGCTCAAATTTGTATTTTGTTCTTATTTTTCTGCATGCATTAAAGAATCCCTCTACTTTAATTGTGTTACATGCAGCAAATCTAGCTGCCGACATAGGTTCAGGCTTACGGAAAGAAAAGTAGAACCTTACCATGAATTCTAAATAAAATCTTTCCCTGCCGCCTTCTAAGCTTTGCTGAATCTATGCTCTATATTCTTAAATTCAGCATACTCGTACACAATTCGAGCGAAGTAAGACCTAGTCAGTCCAAAAACTCTTCTTTGCAATTGACAACATAGTGCTCCAGTTCTTGTAACTGGTCATCGTTAAATGTATTTTTAAACCTGCCTATATTTTGTGGAAAATTCTGAAATAAAACAAGCAGTGTGAAATATTAAGTCCGCAATGAGACATCCAAAAAATTAAACAAGAAAGATTTTATTTTAATGAAAAATAAACAGATAAAATATTAATTTAAAACGAGATTTTCAAATATATTTAAATATGAATAAATTCAGAGCTTACTTAATCAGATCCCTTATTTATTTATTTATTTTTATATTGCGATGTAAAGTAGGTTCACGAAAGTTGAACACCTTAGCGTCGGCATTAAAAGGATTTCCATTTTTTACATTCTGCATTGCCTCTGTTCTTATTTTCTTGCTCCATTTCTGTCGATCTCCCTTGCTTGTTCCCCATGTTTATTACGTATCCCGTAATCAAAATATCAAAATGATACGACTGTACAATAGCAAAGGAATTAGAAGCAATGGGAACAGAGAGATTCGGGCAAGACAGCGAATTCGGCATAAACTTTTGAATAATTCGCCATCTGAACCGCAGTAAACACTTTGGATACAAATTTAAAGATGCACAAAGTTTTACAGAATAATTTCGTTAAACCGTTATTAAAGCATCAGCAAATCTGTAAGGCTTAAGAAGAATCAATTGCATTCATTAATTTAAAAGTGTTGTTCGCCTGAAACGTATGTAAACCGTAGGAAAAATTGATACAGAATCAGCGTCCACTTCAAAGGCTTTGTTCTCAACAAAACAAAATGACTAAGCGAGTCTAGTTGAACATGCCTGCAGAGTGCACTAAGGAGGTAATACCATAGTGCATACTGCACCATCTATAAAGTTATCGGAGAAATTCAAAATTCACCATCTTAGGCTCCTCGTCAGCCGGCCGAAGTGGCCGTGCGGTTCAAGGCGCTGCAGTCTGGAACCGCAAGACCGCTACGGTCGCAGGTTCGAATCCTGCCTCGGGCATGGATGTTTGTGATGTCCTTAGGTTAGTTAGGTTTAACTAGTTCTAAGTTCTAGGGGACTAATGACCTCAGCAGTTGAGTCCCATAGTGCTCAGAGCCATTTTTAGCTCCTCGTCAACATACTCGACATTCCCCTATACAACTACTTATAATCTTGACACCAGCCATCTAGGATCTAATGCTGGTCGTGCTTCCACATGACTGAAGAAATTTCAAGAAGCAATTGATATTGACTCCCTGGCTCTTAGTTCGATTTACAGAAGTTACAAAAATGGCGGTAAGCTAAACATAATTACCCCACCATACAAATAATAGAAACATAGCAATCGCCACAAAACCGTTAATCCTTGGTCTAACTCTCGCTCATTTACGCTACCGACAAATCAGATGCGTTACTGGGTATTTCCAGATGTTAGCTGCTGGAAAAGCTAAGAACTAAGTGTTGTCTGTTCTTCAGGAAACTGTAGTACTAAAAATGTTCAAATACACTCCTGGAAATGGAAAAAAGAACACATTGACACCGGTGTCTCAGACCCACCATACTTGCTCCGGACACTGCGAGAGGGCTGTACAAGCAATGATCACACGCACGGCACAGCGGACACACCAGGAACCGCGGTGTTGGCCGTCGAATGGCGCTAGCTGCGCAGCATTTGTGCACCGCCGCCGTCAGTGTCAGCCAGTTTGCCGTGGCATACGGAGCTCCATCGCAGTCTTTAACACTGGTAGCACGCCGCGACAGCGTGGACGTGAACCGTATGTGCAGTTGACGGACTTTGAGCGAGGGCGTATAGTGGGCATGCGGGAGGCCGGGTGGACGTACCGCCGAATTGCTCAACACGTGGGGCGTGAGGTCTCCACAGTACATCGATGTTGTCGCCAGTGGTCGGCGGAAGGTGCACGTGCCCGTCGACCTGGGACCGGACCGCAGCGACGCACGGATGCACGCCAAGACCGTAGGATCCTACGCAGTGCCGTAGGGGACCGCACCGCCACTTCCCAGCAAATTAGGGACACTGTTGCTCCTGGGGTATCGGCGAGGACCATTCGCAACCGTCTCCATGAAGCTGGGCTACGGTCCCGCACACCGTTAGGCCGTCTTCCGCTCACGCCCCAACATCGTGCAGCCCGCCTCCCGTGGTGTCGCGACAGGCGTGAATGGAGGGACGAATGGAGACGTGTCGTCTTCAGCGATGAGAGTCGCTTCTGCCTTGGTGCCAATGATGGTCGTATGCGTGTTTGGCGCCGTGCAGGTGAGCGCCACAATCAGGACTGCATACGACCGAGGCACACAGGGCCAACACCCGGCATCATGGTGTGGGGAGCGATCTCCTACACTGGCCGTATACCACTGGTGATCGTCGAGGGGACACTGAATAGTGCACGGTACATCCAAACCGTCATCGAACCCATTGTTCTACCATTCCTAGACCGGCAAGGGAACTTGCTGTTCCAACAGGACAATGCACGTCCGCATGTATCCCGTGCCACCCAACGTGCTCTAGAAGGTGTAAGTCAACTACCCTGGCCAGCAAGATCTCCGGATCTGTCCCCCATTGAGCATGTTTGGGACTGGATGAAGCGTCGTCTCACGCGGTCTGCACGTCCGGCACGAACGCTGGTCCAACTGAGGCGCCAGGTGGAAATGGCATGGCAAGCCGTTCCACAGGACTACATCCAGCATCTCTACGATCGTCTCCATGGGAGAATAGCAGCCTGCATTGCTGCGAAAGGTGGATATACACTGTACTAGTGCCGACATTGTGCATGCTCTGTTGCCTGTGTCTATGTGCCTGTGGTTCTGTCAGTGTGATCATGTGATGTATCTGACCCCAGGAATGTGTCAATAAAGTTTCCCCTTCCTGGGACAATGAATTCACGGTGTTCTTATTTCAATTTCCAGGAGTGTATGTGTGAAATCTTATGGGACTTAACTGCTAAGATCTTCAGTCCCTAAGCTTACACACTACTTAACCTAAATTATCCTAAGGACAAACACACACACTCACGCCCGAGGGAGGACTCGAAGCTCCGCCGGGACGAGCCGAACTGTAGTACTATATCTATGTGCAGTACTAATATTACTTTCCTCTACAGAAGCGGTTTCCCGAATAGAGGAGACGTCAAATAAATTATTCTGTAACTGGAGCTCCAAGAAAGGCCACAGGGCCCCAAACAATTCTTGAATCCACCGCGTGTCAGGCCGGAGATGCGACTGCAGTTCAGCACATACGCAGTCCTGGTGGCAACTTAGCGGCCTGCTCTCTCTAGGAGATGATCGCACTTTCTGCAGGTTCCGTCGTGACTCCCACGTCTTTGGCCGCACGTCCACTTCTCCTGGCCGTTCTCTGTGTATCTAGTTACTTCTGCGTTCTTGACTACTTGTTACCATCTAGAGCAATCACAGTGCTCACTTCAGTCCTTTCGCCAGCATTAATCACATACTCGTTTACTATTGCGGCGACTTTATTTTCTAAGCACTTGTGAAACTATTTACTAGATAGTCTACTAGCTATGGTGTTCACTCACTTCATCTCTAGCAATATTCCTTAGCGTCCCCATTTATGTGAAGACGCTCTTTAAATTTAAACCTACTCGTGATGCTCTGACACGATTATTAAAGATACAGTGCAGCAAAAAAATTAACTCTATTGAAGATATATTTATTGTCTAATAATACATACAAAAATTTTTCTACAAAAAAGATAAGAAAATATTTTTGCACAGAGAATTCTTATTAGTATTGTGTTCAAGGTAAACATACTCCTTTGGTACATATTTTCCCGTCAATGTTATAAACATTTTGCCTCTGACTTCGCTTTACTCTGTTTGTTTGGTATTCATTCGGCCATCATTCGATCCATTAGCTGTTCAGTTGCACGACAACTTGAATTGTAACGTGTCAGACGCTTTGCGAGGTAATAAATGTCCGTAACGCTTGTACGGCTCAAACTGACTATTTACTCTAATATCTTGCCTGTATAAAAAGCTGAATAAAAACTTTAGTGGATACTTATAAACATCCGTTCACATTACATTATTATAGACTGAAACAAAACGCAGATTTAAAAAGCAGCGACTTCAACTGCCTTTTTTAAAAAGTTCGTTTGATACTTAGACGATCAAGGAAGGTTAGAGTTTACTGTCTTGTCGACTACGTAATCATACAGAGAAGGTCACAAAGCTGAGGAAGAAGACTGGCCACGGAACCATCTCGTCACTTGTCTTAGTCGATTATGGGTAAACATGGATCACTTCAATCGTGATGGGCGGAATGAGATGCGAACTCATCTCCTTCCGAATGAGAGTCCATTCTCTACACAACTGCATCACTTGAATCGGTGTTTCGTGATGGTCTTGCTGGTGGTACGCGTCACTCACCGAGAGTCTTATGATAAATATTGGATAAGAGGACAACTTTTCCTCTTCGTAATATACCAGTAACCCCGTCCCCGACTGTCTAAAGAATCGACCATCCACGTGTAACACAGCTTCAAACGTCTAATTACTTTACGTATGAGTAACTGCATTAAATATTTCACATTAAGCATGCAAGTTAGAAAAAGTTTGCAAAAGATTTGAAATTATGTTTAAAGTTTATTGGAAGTCGCTAAGTGCTCTTATTACCGAAAGCTGCATGAATATAGTCTGGGTAATTTATGCTTCGTTTTTAACAAAAGAGTCTGCCGAGCGCTGTTGGCAAACGGGTTGCACTCAGCCCTTGTGAGGCCAATTAAGGAGCTAGTTGATTGCGAAATAGCAGCTTTGATCACGAAAGCTGAAAACGATCTGGAGAGCGGTGTGCTGACTACATGCCCTTTCTATACCCGCATTCAGTGACACCTTCAGTTGAGGATGACACGGCGGTCGGTCGGTACCGCTGGGCCTACCGAGACCTGTTCGGCAACAGTTTCTCACACATCTCAATGTTTATGACATAATATCTCCTGAACTGTCCGCAGCTCGTGGTCTCGTGGTAACGATCTCGCTTCCCGCGCACGGGTTCCCGGTCTCGATTCTCGGCGGGGCCAGGGATTTTTCCTGCCTCTAGATGACTGGAAGTTGTGTCGTCTTCATCAACATCATTCATCCCCCTTATGGCCGGAGGAAGGCAATGGCAAACCACCTCCACTAGGACCTTGCCTACTACCCCTCGGAGTATGGGACCTCATCATCATCATCATCATCTCCTGAACTATGTGTCGTACAGTGACATAATTTTGCAGGTACATTCAGTGCTATATGTGGATATCTTCCACAAAATGTGTTGTGAATAGGATTAGTAGAAAACAAATAGTAAATAAAAACGTCATGCCTGAAGATGAACTTTTATTGCATGAACGGCAAGATTGCAATAAGCGATAAATTTTTTCCATTCTCCATTTTCTGGTGGGGGGGGGGGGATTGTTGGGGGGTTGTGGGGGGGGGGGTGTCATCGAGAAAACTTTCATAACGGTTTGACATTAGTGTAAAGTTTGTTGGAAGTTGCAAAGTGCTCTCATTCTCAAATACTGGACGAATATAGTCTGGGTAATTTGCACTCTGAGTCACGCTGTCTGCATACGTATACACAGTTCCTAACTGTATTGCTTGTCTTACTGTGTTAATCCTTTAAAATAATATTATACCTCTTAAGGAGTAGATTATGACAGCATTTTAAATTTTTATATTTGGTTAATAGTTATATGAAATATTGGAAATCGGATTTTTGTGGCTCCTGGAAGCCTTTAACCAGGACTGTGCACCATGGTATGTTTCTGTTAAACTTTTATGAATAACACGCCACATTTATGAACAAGAAATTGCGGACTAAATCCCTCTAATAATTTTGAAACAATTTTCATTCTTATCGAAGCCACGGTGCGTGTTGCTCACGGCAGTTTGAGAAATCCGGTCTAAAATAAGGCCTGACCTCAGCTTTTGCGCTGTAACGAGAGGAGATCCGTAGGATCCAATCTACGATACACGTGAAACGGTGAAGTGTTATGTTTACTGAAGTTGTTATGTGCGCTCTCTTATCGACTGTGTGAACTGATAAGGAAAGAAGTTAGCTAACTTGTTGCGAGGTCGTTGTTCCTCTATCTCCGATACAAGTAGCATCACGCGCTGGGAGCAAATGGTCCGACAAGTTCTTACTTCAGTGCTATATGAAAGAGAAGAAATAGACTAATAACATAGTTGTTTAAGTGTGAGATATCTTTATAGTTAAGAAACATTACACACTCTCACATACCCAGTTTCAAATCGTCAGCAATCCATTCGTGTCTGCAGTAGTCGCTCTAACATAAAGGGCACTTCAAGTTCTGTTGTGTGAATCCACAGTGTAGACTCTGATATAGTTAATTTCATATTGCATCAATCACTTTTACATTACTTGTAAAGATGTGGAACTAGTAATTTTACATTCGCATTACACATTGACTTATGGATAGTTACATATCACAGAAACAGATACTCCTCTACGAAATAGAAGGACTTGCTAAGGGGAACACTCAGTTTGTTTTCAGATGTAACTTTGCTGTCTATCATATATTTTATACAGTTGGGTAGATGACCAAAAATTTTGGTGGCTGCATTCTGCATTCCTTTTTTTGCTAAAGACAATTGTAATTTAGAGTGCTGAATGTCATCTTTCTTCTGGTATCTTAATTATGTACATCAGTCTCCTTTTGAACTGAAGTGGATTACTTACAACAAACTTCGTGAGGAAATATATATACTGTGAAGCAGGAGCCGGAATTCGTAACTCCTTAAACAGATGTATACGATACGATCGTGGGTGAGCACCACAATTACTCTTACAGCACGTTTTTGAGCAATGACAACTTTCTTACTTGGAGATGAATTACCCGAAAGTACGTCAACTTACGGATTTGTTTTTCCCCGGGATTTGAAATGATATGAAGTGCAAATGTGGCTGTACCAAGTTAGTTCAGGAGCTCCAAAAGTCTTTTTTCCAGTTTAAATGCTCATCAAAATGAACATTTAAAAATTTTGAAGTTTCCACCCTAGTTATTATTTCCTCACAGTGTTCTACAGATATCATTAGTACAGTACCTCTGGATATGCAGAAGTGAATACGAGGATGTTGCGTCTTTTTTAAAATGAGAATGAGACCATTCGCGGAAAACCACTCGCGAGGAGAACACGCCAAGTACCATCACCCTATTTCCCAGGAACTTCGCGCAGTGGCAGAGGAGTCAAAGCGTACACGTGTCTCGGCTTATCCGTAAATAGGCGACCGTTTCTGAAAAAACCACGATCAAAGTGTTTGAGGTTTTTTCGAGGTATTCATGATCATTTTACCGTGCGAATTCTTCAGGCGGAATGGTGGCCCAGTGGTTAAGGTCGCGATTTTGTAATTTTGCTCCTCATGTTCGGTACCGATTATTGTTTTCATTTATTTTATTTTATTTTCATTCTTTTCATTTATCTACTAATGTCCATAAAAGGTTACTACACGGATGTTTTTTATCAAATTAGGCGTACAAGGGCGTTATATTAATTGTAAAATTAGAACTGGATTTCACATAAGTGTCACACATGTTCTGTATATGTGCTGCGATCTTTTTAAATCCGCATATTCCGATACTTCATTCTCATGTAAGTTCTTATATTGATTCTTATATTTCATTCATATGTTTTTCCTTCAGAAAGATTTGTTGCGTTCGCTTGGATAATACCGATCGTAGAAACATTCGAAACACGATCTTCCGAACACCACTAGCATAGCGCGAAGGCAGGTTTTCCACAGTGATATTTCTTCGTATGAATTTCACCCAGGAAAGAAATGTCGTTAACTTTGGTGAAGATTTTGCGCGTTGGGAATAATTTCGCGGCAAACTATGCAAAAAATGGTTCAAATGGCTCTGAGCACTATGGAACTTAACTTCTGAGGTCCTCAGTCCCCTAGAATTTAGAACTACTTAAACCTAACTAACCTAAGGGCATCACACACATCCATGCCTGAGGCAGGATTCGAACCTGCGACCGTAGTGGTCACGCGGTTCCAAACTGAAGCGCTTAGAACCGCACGGCCACACCGGCCGGCCAAACTATGCATAACGGGTCACGTTTCCGAAAACTGACGTTTGGAATTGATTATGAATCAAGATACACTACAGGGAATTCAGCGAAAACAACTCAAATAAGTTTGTCATTTTTAATATTCATTCATCTGGCATGCAGTTAGTAGTTGAATAAGGACGACGTTATATCAAAATACCCTGGAAAACAGTCGTGTAGTAATCTTCTAGTCATGAGTTTATAAATGAAAAACAAATATAAAAGTAACAATCGTGTTTCGAACGCGGGGAGCAAAATTAAGATTCCACGACGCTAATCACTGCACTGTCACTTCGTCTGAAGAGTACGCGCGGTAAAAGGCACATGAACTACCTGCAAAATACCTCGAAAACATTGACGGCCATTTTTTCAGAAACGGTCGAGTATTTACGGATAAGCCGAGACACCTGTTCGCTTACTTTGACCCCTCTTCCACTAAGTGCAGTTTCTGGGATATCGGCTGAAGGCACTTATCGTGTTCTCCTCGTCAATAATACATTTAAGAACGTTATTTACCATTTACTCTGTTCATGTACGTATGTTTGGATGGTTACAATACTAACGTCACCCGCAAAAAGAACTAATTCTGTTATATATTAGAATGTCGCTTACATGTATGAGGCACAATAGTGGACCTAAGATTGAGCCTTATGGAACCCCATAAATAAATCCTCCCCAGCCAGAGGAACCTCCCCTGCTTACAGCCTTCTGCATTCTTTTGGTTAGATATGACATAATGCACCGGTTGGCTATACTTTCAATTCCATAAAACCTCAGTTTATCTAGGAGAATATTGTCATCCACACAATCAAATGCCTCATCTAGGTCACAGAAAAAAACCAACAGATGCTATATTGTTATTTAAGTGTTCTATGTTTGTTCTGTCGATACATACTACATCATACCGTTCATCGTGAATTTGATCTATGGAACAAATAACATACTTCATGCTTGTAAAATTTGGTGAATGAACGTGTAAACGGCATTCTTAGTTCAACAACTATTCGAAATACAAACTGTGACTGAGTGTGTATATTGTTATTGATCAGGTGGGACACTATTCTAGAACACATCAACTTGTCAAGAAATTTGAAAAAATGATGTTAGTAGGGAAACGTGTTGGTAGTTATGAACGTCTATCCTATCACCTTTCTTCTAGGGAGATTTAACAATGTTATATATTAGTTTTTGCTTAGTGATGCATTACATATTTCAAAAAAGGCAGCGCTAATTATATGGGATCAAGTCTTCAGTACACTGCATTTTTATACAACTCTCCTTCTTAGTTAACTGAAACAAAGTGACACTATCTTCTATTTTCCCCTTGTACTCAAAAATGTCTTTAAATGATTAAAGCTGACAGAACATCCGTGAACGAAGTGCTTTTCCGTTGTGTACAGTCGTCTAAGAGCTTAAGTAATACCGTCCTCTAGTAGACTGTTGATTTTAATACTGCAATGCCTTACTGGGCATGGTGTTATTTGTGATGGTATCCTCTTGCTCTCCTTGGGTCTTTGAAATTCACTCTAAGACAAAAAAAGAAAGAAGAGACGCACCACGAACGAATTATCCGAATCGGTAGCTGTGATGTACATGTACAGACAAACAAATGATTACAGTTTCAGAAAAATTGGATTATTTATTGAAGAGAAAGAGCTTCACAAATTGAGCAAGTCAATAATGGGTTGCTCCCCCTCTGGTCCTTGTGGAGGCAGTTATTCGTTTGGCAATGACTTATAGGATTGTTGGATGTCCTCCTAGTGATATTGTGCCAAATTCTTTCCAACAGGCGAATTAGACTGACAAAATCACGTGATGGTTGGAGGGCCCTGCCCATAATGCTCCTAACGTCCTCAACCGGAGGAGATCCGGCGACCTTGATAGCCAAGGTCGGTTTTGGGAAGTACGAAGACAAGCAGGAGAAATTCTTGCCGTGTGCGGCGGGAATTATCTTGCTGAAATGTAAGCTCAGTACGTTTTGCCATGAAGAGCACAAAGTAGGGCGTAGAATACCGTCAACGTACTGCTGCGCTGCAAGGGTGCCGTGAACGACAACCAAAGGGGTCTTGCTATGAAACGAAATGGCACCCTAGATCGCCACTCCTGGTTGTCGGTTTGTATGGTAGGCGACAGTTACGTTGGTATCGCAGCCCAGTCAGGGGGTTCTTCAGACACGTCTCTGGTCAGGAATCTGATTGACTGGAGTAGAATTGCCTTCATTGATGAGTGCCACTTCAAACTGAACCCCAATGACCGGCAAAGACTTTTATGGAGAAGCCCCGAACAATGATGGGATACCAGCCTGACTGTCACCGCCATATGACCCGACAACCAGGAGTGATTGTCTCTCCCTAACGTTTGGAGCATTATGGGCAGAGCCTTCCAACCAGCTCAGGTTTTTGACGATGTAACGCGCCAGTTAGACAGAATTTGGTACGGAATCCACCAGGAAGACATCCGAAAACTCTGTCAATCAATACTAAGCCGTATAACTACTTGCGTAAGGATTAGTGGTGGACCAAAGCGTTATTCACTTGCTCAGTTTGTAGATCTTGTTGTGTTGAACAAATCATCCAATTTTTATGAAATTGTAATCATTTGTTTGTCTGTACATATACATCACCTATACCCATTTCCGCTCCATTCTGATAATTTCTTGGTGGTGCGTCGCTTTATTATTACTTTTTTAGAGTACAGCTTATCCGTCTGGTCGCAGAGAGAACTCTAGTCATCGTGGATATTTAGTCATCGTACTTCTTGGGATTTTTCACGTTAACGAAATATTAGGAGAGGTGAAAGAAATAGTTAAGTGGCCGAAAAAGTCTTAGACCCGAGTGGGAGTAGAATCGCGGCTCTTTGATGTTATAGAGTGGCCATAGATTTCCAATTAAGGCAAGCTTGCGATATCTTCTTGGTTACGGTATGATGACAAGTCAAAAATTTCTTGTTGTCTGAAAACAGCCCACGTAGTCCATTGCGACAAAGAATGAAATATAGAAAAAAAAAGTGTCTGCCCGTAGCGAAAGTAAATTTGGTAGTGACAACTTGCCGAAGTGTACTAATTATAGAAATAACTCTCCCAAATGTCCGAATTTCATACTATCAAGGGTACTAAACGCTATCCTGTAAATATAAGCATTGCGGCCAAAGACAAGACATTGGGTTCGAGTCCAGAAGAAACAGACCCACTAACCAATCAATACACAGTACTGTAACACTAACAAGAGTAACCGGAGCAAACAAAAACCACATACGTATAAGCGGTCCACGTGGGAAAACTGTCAAACAAGATTTATAGTATACTAAAAAATACACCTATAAAACTAGTATTCAGACCTACCAACGATCTTAACACGAAACTACGGAAGAACCGAAATACCAGAATACACTAATCTAGAAATATATAAAGTTACATGTGGCAAATGTAACAAATTTTAAATTGGACAAACAGGACGACATTTTAACATCCGATTTAGAGAACATACTAGGAATAGTGATGCCGGACTGGGAGCCGAACCCAGATTTCCCGCTGTTTGCGAGCGGTCGCCTTAACTGCTTCGGATACCTGGACACTCTTCCCTTCAACCCAAATTCTCTTCTTATCGCACACTACACCTGTAGCGCCCAGCGTCCCATTATAGCCGCTGGTCGCAGCTTTACCTGATTTTCACAAGAGTTAAGACATATTGTACAGCCGCACTGAAGTTATCATTACCGTCAAGGCGCATATACACTATTATACGTGTAGTGTCTGTTCAGTCGGACATGTCCAACAGAACAGACACCACACATACGGGGTGTTCACAAACTCTCAGCAGTGTGGTATGATTGTTAGCCGAGCGTGCCGTATGCCGCAGTGAACATACCGAAATCAAGCTCAGCGAAATACAAGCTATTAATTTTGAATATTCATTTTTACTTACAAGTTTTCACATTAATTGTTGAAAGTGTTCCCCTTGTTGCTGAATACACAATTCAATTCGTCTAATCATATTTCCAAACACCAGCTGTAACATTTCTTCTGTAACAGAAGCAGTGAAAGTTGATATTTCAGTTTTCAATTCCTCGATGGATTTTGGACGGTTTTTATAGACAGTTGTTTTCGCTGCATCCCAGAAGAAAAAGTCAGGTGGTGTTAGGTCGGGCGACCGTGGAGGCCAAAGTCCCTGTGAAATTACGCGATCACCAAAAATATCAGCAAGCAGTGACACTGAAACGCGAGCTGTATGCGCGGTTGCACCATCTTGTTGGAAACAACCGTTCAGTATTTCACTTAACACAACTTCTCCTACGAATGGGTACAGAATATCACTGCAGTATTTTTGTGCGTTTATTGTTTCGTTGAAAAATGTGGGACCCACAATCCGACGTCTAGAAATTGCAATCCAAACTCCTATTTTCACATTATGAAGTGGTTCCTAATGCATACACAATGGATTTGCAGTACTCCACATGGGAGAATTTTGCGAGTTCATGTATCCGCATAAATGAAACCACACCTCATCAGTGAAAAACGTTTCATTAAGAATATCCCTTCCATTCTGTTGAACGAAATTTTTGAACCATTGACAATAAGGCAGTCTCTTGCCATGATTAGTATTTTTCAGGTCTTGCACGACTATCACTTTGTATGGGAAAAGTTCTAATTTTTTCCTTACAGCTCTGTGGGCCGTTCCGACACTAACATCGATTTCCTGGGCGAGTTTTCTTACTGACTTGTTCGGACTCATGGACATTTTATCGGAAATATCGAGTAGTTTATCCTCAGACAAAACGCTAGGACGACCACTTCTCGGTGCATCTGTCACTGAACCCGTGCTTCGAAATGTGTTGTCCCCGGGAAAACTGAATTAAAATGTTTGACGAACTGAAGTTGAGTATTTACCGCCAGCTTTAAACACTTGTTCGACTACAAACACACGATCGTCAATGGTTAGCATTTTGACAGCGACAAAAACGAAACAAACGAACAAAGAAACCAAACTTAAACGTTCACGTCAACACGTAATGACACACACCAACAATACTACTGACGCTGGCTGAGATAAACGAAGCAGAGGAATGTTGGCAGAGTTCACTTGAAGGGAAGTAACCCAGGCAGGCGAACAATAATACGGCACGCGAGGCTAACAATCATACGGCACTGCGGAGAGACTTTTTGAACAACCCGTATAATAGTGTATATGCGCCTTGTCAATGCGGATGCACACTATGCCGAACACTAGTGGGAGTCGGCCGACACCGAGCAGTGAGTATAGTGGACGGTGGATGCTACTCATGTAGTGTGCGAGAAAGTAAGAATTTGGGTTGGAAGGGAATCGTGTCCTGGTAACCGAAGCGGTTAAGGCGATCACTCGCAAACAGAGGGAAATCCGGGTTCGGGTCCCAGGCCGGCACAAACTTTCGCTTGTGTTCGCTGAATTTAATTTAATACTCAATTGTGGCTGAGGTCTGTACTCCTCTTAAATCATGTTACACGCCAAATTTTTAGGAGCATTCAGCACCCATTATTTTATATTCAAGGAGGCGCTTCTACTTAATAACAGCACAAAATCATGTACGGGTCAAAAGGCGTTGTAATGTGATTGTTGATTGTATGAGAGATTCAGAGAAAAAAAGATTAAAGTTTTAAATTATGGTGTTTGCAGAATGCCAATTCTTTTCGTATTGAAACATATTATAATTATTTGACTAAACTGGATTTGGATAACGCATATAAATGAAATTTCAAAATAAAAAGAACCACTTCTCCCTAACATTTAAAATTGCCAAAATAATTTATTAATGCATGTTATTCGCTTGAATACATACATATTAAAAAGTGGACACTTCTATGTATGTATGTTCCACATCTACTCATAAGCCCCTAAATCGATTTCAGACAGACTTGGTATACATGTTACTTACTGTCTGTAAAGAAGCACTTTGGAGTTAAGAACCACCTACCTCTCAAAAGAGGTGGAAGTAGCGGTGAAAATAGGGCCCAACTCATGACGCGAAAAGACCCGCGCTATAATCATTCAGAATTTGAGAACGAGAACATTTAGTGACTTGCAACAAACTTTACACATCATTTCAAACCTTGACAAGAGTTTTTCTTTCTGGTACCCCCCCACGGAATGATGAAAGAAAAGAAGATTTAGTCGCTTATTACATTTTCGCAGTTCATCTACGAGTAGTAAAACTGCCACATCAGGCATGACCTTTTAATTCATTGCTTCTTTACTACAGACTCTATTTGTAACTATTTTGCAGACAGTATTCACATATACCAATGCATGTACTTCCAAAAACATACCATTGCAAGACACAAAGTTCAGGAGATATGATGTCATAATGATGGCTGGGTGTTGTGTGCTGTCCTTAGGTTAGTTAGGTTTAAGTAGTTCTAAGTTCTAGGGGACTGATGACCATAGATGTTAAGTCCCATAGTGCTCAGAGCCATTTGCTATGATGTCATAAACACTGAGATGTATGGAAAACTGCCACTTCATTCATGATGTTTTAATTTATTACTTCTTTGCTGCTAACTCTATTCGCAACACATTTCGGAGACAGTATCCACATACACCATTAGATGTATCTTCAAAATTATATCATTGTACTACACACAGTTCAGGAGGCATAACGTCATAAACATTGAGCTACGTGAAAACGAAACTGCAGGGCGAAATACACTAGAGGTACAGGTGAAATATATGTGAAATTTATTAAATATATGTGACATATGTCTAGTGGGCTGTCATGAATAAAAAGCACCTTCTTAAGCCCTGTATCGATTTCAAATTTTGGTATGCAGGTTACTCACTATCTGGAACGAATTACTGTGGGGGGGGGGGGGGGTGATAACCTGGAGAGAGGTGGGCAGGTGATGGACATACAGAGAGGGGGAAGGAGGAGACGGATAGATACGGGAGAGGAGGAAATAGAAAGTGAGAGGGGGAGGGCGAAAGGGGCGCAAAAGCAAGAGGAAGAGATGGACAGGGAGAGGGGAGAGGAGGAGAGGGACAGAGGAAGGAAAGAGGGGATGGACAGAGAGAGGGGGAGGAGAAGATGGCCAGAGAGAGGGAAGAAGAGATGGACAGTGAGAGAGGAGAGGAAGAGAGAGAAAGGGAGAGTGAGGAGGAAGAGAGGGACAGAGAAAGGAAAGAGGAGAGAATGGTTTTAGAGAGAATGGAGGAGGATGTGGATGGCGAGTGGGGGAGGAGGAGATGGACAGATAGGTGGAAGAGACGATGGGCAGAGAAAGGGGAAGGAGGAGGGAAAGAAGGAGGAGGAGAGGAGGAGGGGAAGATGGACTGATAGAATATAGGAATAGATACATACCCAGGCGATGCCGGGTACTCATCTAGTTATGTGTATAAAAGAAGTATTTGGCAATAAACATTCCTTGAAGAATGTCTTGCTCTAATTAAAATTTTAGTATGATAACAAGAATTAATCTGGTGTTAACTAAAGTATACCATATCACTTCCGCTCGATTACTTGCACTGATGTAGTTTGACACGCAAAATCGTATGCCAAAAGTACAGTCACTCTTATACAGGGTGAAGCGAAATTCGGGCACTCGGGCTTCGCAGCGCGATTCCTCACATACCAGCGATGAAAAAATGTCTGTCTCCAAATTTCGTCCAGCGAGTATACCCGCAGAAAAAAGGTGTTAAAGAGTGGCTATGTGGTAACACCGTAACCGCAAGTAGGGTAACTGTCTCTGTCAGGACAAGTTAAACTGCTGTGCAGTTGGTGCAGTGGATAGAGTATTGTGTTAGCATGCAGGAGGTCGACGGTTCGATCCTGGGTTGAGGTTCATTGTTTTTTACTTGGTAAATGTAGTCCAGGTGGTACAATATCTGGCATCTTAATCGTCAACAGCGATTGCAGCAGGTCCTCTAGAAAACATTTGCACTTACACACTACATTCGTAGAAATGGAAGATTGGTCAGCTTTGAAAGAAGCCCTACCGACGTCGTGGGCGTGAATTTATTCGCACTACTTCATCTACAAGATGCGATACCTGTTTTCTTTGTACCGTCCTCCAATGGTCCCATTGATCAGTACCAACTACACACATCAAAAAAAGTTTTGTATCACCCCGGTTCCCAGAACGTGGTTAGTGTATCACAGACACAAGCAATTTGACTGTTCAGAGATGTCGCTAAACCCGCCGAAAGATCTAAACAGTCATGCATGAGCAGCCCCTATTAGAAGGAGAGTGTCCGACAGCCGATCAGTTCCAGTCATTCCACCAAGAAGGAGGTACACGTCCCTTGTTGTCTGTAGTTCAGCCATGACTAGACAGTCAATACCGCGGTTCGATCGCGTCAGCATTGTTACTTTGTGTCAGGAACGGCTCTCAACAAGGGAAAGTCCACGCGTCTCAGAGTGAACCAAAGCGATATTCCTCGGACATGGAGGAGATACAGAGAGACAGGAACTGTCCATGACATGCCTCGCTCAGGCCGCCCAAGGGCTAGTACTGCAGTGGATGACCGCTACCTACAGATTATGGCTCGGAGGAACCCTGACAGCAACGCCACCTTGTTGAATAATACTGTTCGTGCAGCGACAGGACGTCGTGTTACGACTCAAACTATGTGCAATAGGCAGCATGATGCGCAACTTTACTCCCGACGTCCATGGCGAGGTCCATCTTTGCAACCACTCTAGGCGCTCATTCCAGAGCTGCGCGACTGCTACAGTCGCAGGTTCGAATCCTGCCTCGGGCATGGATGTGTGTGATGTCCTTAGATTAGTTAGGTTTAAGTAGTTCTAAGTTCTAGGGGACTGATGACCATAGATGTTAAGTCCCATTGTGCTCAGAGCCATTAGAACCATTTTTTTTGCAACCACAACGCCATGCAGCGCGGTACAGATGGTCCCAACAACATGCCGAATGGACCGCTCAGGATTGGCATCATGTTCTCTTCATCGATGAGTGTCGCATATGCCTTCAAACAGACAATCGTCGGAGACGTGTTTAGAGGTAACCCGGTCAGACTGAACGCCTTAGACGCACTGTCCAGCACGTGCAGCAAGGTGGAGGTTCCCTGCTGTTTTGGGGTGGCATTATGTGGGGCCGACGTACGCCGCTGGTGGCCAGGAAAGGCGCCGTAACGGCTACACGATACATGAATGCCATCCTCCGACCGATAGTGTAACCATATCGGCAGTATATTGGCGAGGCATTCGTTTCATGGACGACAATTCGCACCCTAATCGTGCACATCTTGTGAATGACTTCATTCAGGATAACGACATCGCTCGACTAGAGTGGCCAGCATGTTCTCCGTACATGAACCCTATCGAGCATGCCTGGGATAGATTGAAAAGGACTGTTTATGGAAGACATGACCCACCAATCACTCTGAGGGATCTACGACGAATCGCCGTTGAGGAGTGGGACAATCTGGACCAACAGTGCCCTGATGAACTTGTGTATAGTATGCCACGACGAATACAGGCATGCATCAGTGCAGGAGGATATGCTACTGGGTATTAGAGGTACCGGTGTGTACAGCAGTCTGGACCACCACCTCTGAAGGTCTCGCCGTATGATGGTACAACATGCAATGTGTGGTTCTCATGAGCAATAAAAAGGGCGTAAATGATGTGTATGGTGATTTCTATTCAAATTTTCTGCACAGGTTCCGGAACTCTCGGAATCGAGGTGATGCAAAACTTTTTTTGATGTGTATATTATTCTTACCTCGTTCAGGTCCATTACATTTCGTTGATGCCTGACGTTACCAGTAAGACTGGGAACGTGCTTTGTGAATCATTTCCAAACTCGATAGCTATTTTTATGTGTTATCACCATGGTCCCACTAATTATACCTTTCAACATTGAGTCTGGTAACTGCATGCTGTTTAGTACGTATCTCAATGTATTATTATTATTATTATTACCTATGGGATTGTGGGAATAACACGTCTGTTACCGTTAGGGAAACAGCGTAATACGAAACCGAACATTTCACAATTAGCGGTGTCGGGATGAATCATGCAGGACAATATTTGTCAAAGGTGTAATGCGTGTGAGGTGGAACAGCGCGTGGGACTGACGGTGTGTTTATACCGTATGCGCTGTCCGCCAGACAGGTACTAGTAGCGAGCGGAGTAGCGAGCCCGTGACAGACTCCAATGACGTATAGACGTATAGAATTTTCTCATTGTAAACCTCTAAACCAGTGTGGCAGATGTATGGCATACACAAACGAGGAATATGTGGATATGTTTCTGGTCCTTGGTGTATCTTATAACCGGGCTGGTGTTGCTGCTCATGAATATGTTGTTAGATATCCTTGTCAATGCTATCCAGATAAAAATGTATTTCATCATCTGGAGCTGCCCCTTCGGGAGTCAGGTTGTCTCCTTCCACAATCGCATGACAGAGGTAATCCACGGACTCGCCGTACTCCAGCTACTGAGGAAGCTATTCTGAAGGTCATACACTAAGAACCTCAGCGAAGTACACTTAGCGTAGCAAGGCAGCTGCGTGTCTCGCAACAGACGGTCGGTAACGTGGTGCACAAGCATGGGCTGCACCCTTATCATTATGCTTTCACGCAACACCTACATGCTGCAGATCGCCATCAGCGGATACAATTCTGTGAATGGTTCCAACACCAACAGGAAGCCAACGATGATTTTGTGAACACCATAATACGGCTGGATAAAGCAGCATTCACTCATGAGGGTGTCATCAGTCTGCACAATGCCCACTACTGGTGTGAGGCTAACCCGCAAGTCACCTGCGATCATGGATATCAAGTTCGCTTTGGTATCAATGTCTGGGTCGGAATATTGGGCGACAGGTGTTTGGGCATTTACATGTTGCCTGACCAGTTGCCTGCACGAAGATATCATGCATTCCTATCAAACTACCTGCCTGATGCGCTGGAAGACGTTCCACTATATGTTCGGCGGAGAATATGGTTCCAACAAGATGGTGCACCTCCACAGTCTGGAATTAATGTGCGACTGTATTTGGACAGATCATTTCAAGGAAAATGGCTTAGACATGGAGGTCCAGTTGTACGGCCACTGTGTTCACCTGATCTAAATCCCATGGATTTCTTCCTGTGGGGACGCCTGCAGGAGCACATGTACTCTACTCCGCCGACGAATGTGGAAGAATTGGTGGCGCATGTTCAAGCTGCTCTTGTTACTGTGGACGCAGCTTTGCTGCGAAGTGTCCAGAGTTGTGCGATCCGGCGGGTTGCGCAATGTTTGGACGTACAGGGAGGTCGCTTTGAGCATCTGTTGTTCTGAGGACGATGTATTCTGTTGCGAAGGTCATGTGATCATTAATAGGGACATTATTATTGTCACTGGTTTCTAACGTGCGACATCTTAGCACTCATATTAAATGTAGTGTAAATGACAAGTAGATGTTATGTTATTGTACTGTGATCTCATCTTTAGCATCTCGAAATTGATATTGTTTTTGTAGTTACTCTGTCCTATGACAGGTCATTTGTTTCAACTGTCTATTTCTTATTTGTCTAACCCCGTATTTGTTATGTTCAGCGTAGCAAAATGTTGTAAATTTAGGATACAGACTGAAATTAGAAAATAAAAAGTTGCGCCCCAACCCAGGACCAAACCCTCTATCTCCTGAATGCTAAACCAAAAGTTAATCCCCTGCAACAACTGTACAGCAGACCTGATCGCTCCTGACGTCACTAGTTACCATACATTTGGTTACAGTGTTGCCAGATTGCCACTTTTAACGCCCTTTTTCTGCGGATGTACTCATCGGACGAAATTTTGTGAGACTTTTTTTATCGCTGGCACGTGAGGAGTCGAGCTGCGATGCCGGGGTGCGCGAATTTCGCTTCACCCTGTATGTTACGTAATCAAAATGATGCAATACTGCCTGTGTAAATCACGAGAAACCATTTTGAGATAGAGCAGTTTAATGAAGTAGCTCCACTCCAAAAGACTACTTTGTCGCCATGAAACAGTGGACTTCGCCTTACTTCATTCTGTAATAAGTGTTAGTGCAATTTTCTGTGTACATGTGACTGATAACTGTATTGTACCTTCGATTCACTCAGGAATATTCTCTCCAGTTGAAACGTCCCCTTTGAACAATTATACAAGACTGTGCTTATCCTGACACATTATTTTTAGCGCAACGCAATCTCACTTTCAAAATCCCTACAAAAGAATGGCCCTGACTAACATTAACCTATACCTTTCACAAATCACTTACCTCACAAAAAATCTTCGTTACTCGAACTACTGCAATACAGCGAGCGCCACTACTGCCAGCTGAATAAAAGATTCAAACCATGGAAGGCACTAACTACTGATAGGCGTAGTTAGAAAATGAAAGATTTTAATAGAGAACAAACAATGTATTTACCTTAATAGTGTTGAAAAATCATAATATACATAGCAGTCCATGACATCCAGTCTTACAAATTTCAAAACTCCGCCATTTCTCTCCCCACATCCACCACTGCTGGCGGCTCACCTCCAACTGCGCAACGCTACGCCCTGTTCACATCCAGCTGCCGCTGCCCAACACTACAATGGCAGACAAAAATGCAAACTAGCCACAGACTGCACACAGCACAGCCAGTGATTTTCATACAGACTGCTACGTGGCGTTACCAATAAGAAAACATAAATAGCCTACTTATATAGCCCCCATTCTCCCTACAAAAAATTTTACAAATTGTTTTGCGCAGTGGCCAAACCAGATTTGAAAAAAAAATTTTCATAATTACAATAACAAAGATATCAAATGCACACACTTATTGATACAATGTTGGCCAAAAGCTAAAATTTTCTCACAGTCCATAAAGACAGTCCTGATCATTCAACACAGTAAAATTGCAGTGTTCTTTTTTTTCTCAAAGTCTGAGCAGTAAAAGAGAAGGCACACGGAAGTAGTGGATTTCCATGCAGTCTTGAAGAAGTAGCGTTGTCCTTCCAACGGAAAGACAGTGCTGACTCTTGACATGCAGACAGGTAATGGGCCACAACAGAGCAAACCCACCGCAGAGTCAGTCGAAGTTTTGAAGAATATTGGTAGGTAGGTCATCACAGAGTAGACCCACTGTAGTCCTGGTAGAGATAATGGTATTGGTGGGCCATCAAAGATGCAGACCCACTGTAGTCCTTGTAGAGACGGCCAGCAGCCATCTGTTGCAACTATGCAGGTGCACAATCACCATCGAAGAGTCTTGCGGACAATATAGCAAGTCCATAAACCACCACTTGTGCACTCACAAAGTTTTTTTTCTAATTGTCCTTAGAACCAGCAATGCTGTTAACGAGTCCCTTGCTGAATTTTTAACACACATGCAAACACTGTCAGTCCCTACTTCTCACATATTGTCCATATACTACGACCAACAGAAACGTGTGCAGTGAAATGTAACTTACAAGTTACTTAATTTGATGAACTGGTGTCAATTACAATTTTATAACATAAGAATACAATAACAAAGGTACAAAATACATCATTAAAGAACATAACAATACAGATGACATTTGTAGTAAAACAGGCTTTACAAATAATAGAAATAGACACATACATCAGTGTTTACAGGAATTATGACATACGTACATACATGAAAGATCAGAATAACTTTTGAAACATCAACTTCACACATGAGCAACAAAACAGAACAGATAAATAATGTCTAAACATCTTTACAAAGTAAATAACATATTATTAATGCAAATTATATTTGAGGATAACAGTATTCCTCATCATAGTGAATGTAGCTTAGTGTTAGAAGAAAAAAAATTCTATGAAACAGTACACAGAGACAGGAAGAAAACAAATACACAAGGGTACACAAACACATAGTGGGATAACACAAAAGGAAAGGACAGGGTTTGTTTTCAGTGTAACATTTGGTAGTGCAGTCCAACCCAAAACTTTATTCCATAGATCTTTCGTCTTATTTCAACATTTGTTTCCACCAAAAAAATCGTATCCAAGCATGCTTTCTGTATTTATATGTTCACATATTTCTTACTTCATTATTTATTTTCCATTATCTTACCTCACCATTTATTTCCAAGAAAATCCTACCTAAACCTGTTGTCCCTAAACCCTAATTTTTTGTTCATATCCTCTTTCAAAATACGTTTTTGGCCAAACCATTTTCTTATAGTTTCTCAATGCATTTCTTCCATTTCATCATAACTCGTTCTCTTATATAGCCTACCCCATCTTAAGCTAACATAAATCTACTGAGCTCAGATGCTAAACTAAGGGATGAGGCAATGCAGCAGCACAAAACAATTAACACAAACAGCAATGACAAAAAAATGGAAATTGGCAAAGCAAGCTACAGTAAATCTAAATTACCAAGCAAATGCAACATTGCAACTAATATGAGCCAATGTGCAGCAACAAGAAAAATAAATCACTAGTAAAACTAGATTAACAGAGTAATACAAAGTGAAATTTAATAGCACTATGCCTGGCAAG
This sequence comes from Schistocerca nitens, assembly GCF_023898315.1. NCBI lineage: Eukaryota > Metazoa > Arthropoda > Insecta > Orthoptera > Acrididae > Schistocerca > Schistocerca nitens. Next base: position 371,672,597 of record NC_064614.1, on the reverse strand, counting down.
CAGCAGCAGCAAATGCAATAACTTATATCTAATCATGAAAAAGCTCAAGCAGAAAAAATATTACAGTAAAGATGGCCATGTCTAATACCTATGTCACATCTTAACACTGGAGTGATGCATCACTGTAACTTGCTCTAGCAGACAAGTTACCAAGTCACTGACAAAAATTATGTATGCAATCCCTGTGAAGTGGAAATGTCTTTTTGTGCTCCCTCATTTTTTTGGAGTACATCCATCATAAAGTTATTTTTTACTGGATCTGTAGGCATAAAATATTTATATTAGTACATCTATAAAATTTTATTTTAACCAATGCTGCAGTGCAGCTAGGAACTAGATATTAAACGAAATGAGCAAATATGTACAAAGCATTGTGTGAAACGTCATTCACTAGGCAAATGGCGTCTCCAATGGCAGTAAAAAATCTCTCCACTAGAAAGACATTAGATGTAAAAACGTTTCTCGTCATTTCATTAGGGAATTTAGTAAATATCATAAATTAAGAGCTCCACAGTGTAATCATATGTTTTCAAGTTCGAGCGTGTTGTATTTGCGATGCTTTCTACAAAGGAATGTCAATAGTGAGGATAATGGCCTCTTATTTTTTTTTCTCCACCTAATGGCTTTCTTTTGTCAGACGACTATCTCTCAGCTGGGCGCCCAAAACGCATTACGTCAAAGTCACTTACCTTTCTTACTGAAATATTTACGACAGCAGTTTCCACTACAGTGACAGTCTCATATAAAAAATTTCACAGGTCCAGAATTTGCGTTGCAAATCCTATGAATATAACAGTGTTCAAAAAGTTTTCGTCGGCATTGTGATACATTCGCGTATTTACGCACATTTCATAGCTCTTAAAGTACGATTCTTGGTTTCCAACATCCTTTTCCACAAATCGGAGTCCCTAACCACTACTCATTATTTCTTACCTTATTACACATATACACTCCTGGAAATTGAAATAAGAACACCGTGAATTCATTGTCCCAGGAAGGGGAAACTTTATTGACACATTCCTGGGGTCAGATACATCACATGATCACAATGACAGAACCACAGGCACGTAGACACAGGCAACAGAGCATGCACAATGTCGGCACTAGTACAGTGTATATCCACCTTTCGCAGCAATGCAGGCTGCTATTCTCCCATGGAGACGATCGTAGAGATGCTGGATGTAGTCCTGTGGAACGGCTTGCCATGCCATTTCCACCTGGCGCCTCAGTTGGACCAGCGTTCGTGCTGGACGTGCAGACCGCGTGAGACGACGCTTCATCCAGTCCCAAACATGCTCAATGGGGGACAGATCCGGAGATCTTGCTGGCCAGGGTAGTTGACTTACACCTTCTAGAGCACGTTGGGTGGCACGGGATACATGCGGACGTGCATTGTCCTGTTGGAACAGCAAGTTCCCTTGCCGGTCTAGGAATGGTAGAACGATGGGTTCGATGACAGTTTGGATGTACCGTGCACTATTCAGTGTCCCCTCGACGATCACCAGTGGTGTACGGCCAGTGTAGGAGATCGCTCCCCACACCATGATGCCGGGTGTTGGCCCTGTGTGCCTCGGTCGTATGCAGTCCTGATTGTGGCGCTCACCTGCACGGCGCCAAACACGCATACGACCATCATTGGCACCAAAGCAGAAGCGACTCTCATCGCTGAAGACGACACGTCTCCATTCGTCCCTCCATTCACGCCTGTCGCGACACCACTGGAGGCGGGCTGCATGATGTTGGGGCGTGAGCGGAAGACGGCCTAACGGTGTGCGGGACCGTAGCCCAGCTTCATGGAGACGGTTGCGAATGGTCCTCGCCGATACCCCAGGAGCAACAGTGTCCCTAATTTGCTGGGAAGTGGCGGTGTGGTCCCCTACGGCACTGCGTAGGATCCTACGGTCTTGGCGTGCATCCGTGCGTCGCTGCGGTCCGGTCCCAGGTCGACGGGCACGTGGACCTTCCGCCGACCACTGGCGACAACATCGATGTACTGTGGAGACCTCACGCCCCACGTGTTGAGCAATTCGGCGGTACGTCCACCCGGCCTCCCGCATGCCCACTATACGCCCTCGCTCAAAGTCCGTCAACTGCACATACGGTTCACGTCCACGCTGTTGCGGCATGCTACCAGTGTTAAAGACTGCGATGGAGCTCCGTATGCCACGGCAAACTGGCTGACACTGACGGCGGCGGTGCACAAATGCTGCGCAGCTAGCGCCATTCGACGGCCAACACCGCGGTTCCTGGTGTGTCCGCTGTGCCGTGCATGTGATCATTGCTTGTACAGCCCTCTCGCAGTGTCCGGAGCAAGTATGGTGGGTCTGACACACCGGTGTCAATGTGTTCTTTTTTCCATTTCCAGGAGTGTACATATCCGTCGACACTTCAATATTTCATCATAACAAATACGTAGCATAATCAAATTCCTCATATAGCATCAGCTCATTAATCATAAACATACCTCAACATCATAATACACATAGTCGTCGTAAAAATAACATCATAACACCTCAGTCAAATCTCAAAAACGTCGTAGCTTTCTGCAATAATGTCAAAACCTAAAATGAATTCTCTGCTCATTTCAATAGTGTCATCTACCTCAAACGTACTTTAAAAATCATGATCCCATACCAAATACATCATTCAAAGCTCTCATAGTATCACAATGGTTCTGAAAAAATATGAAGAGTTCACAAAGATCAGACAGAATACAACTTCATAAGTGTGAAGTTATCCAACTGTGTAATAGCGTAAACATGTGTCACTGACATAGTAAAAAAAATGTTTATCTCTCAGTTAAATAATCAGATAGCTGTGTAATTCTGTGTTAGAGAAATATGGTACCGATGAGTAAAGTTGTATAATGAAATACCATATTAGCTAGGGCTCCTTGTGCTTGCCAAACACATGGTACACAAAGTAAGCATGTACCCCCCTGAGGATTAATGTAATTATACCCTCAGGTGTTACAGATTACAGCAATGGAATGAAATGTATCACGGAAAACTTTGTATCATTGTACTTCAAATATCTTTAAAAATAAATGTTTTAAGTACAAAATTAATCACTCAAATGCGTGTCCTGTAGCGCTAAACTGTGCATCATGTTGTAAGATAATCTCTGTGGAAGTCTCGTAGTTATCGTCCTCCGAAAGCTAAGTTCTGCAGAAGTCAATGTACTTACCTCATGATAAACAAAAGTGAAATGCTTTGCGTATAGATATCTTAGTTATTACGCTTATTGTTGTGATGAAGAAAGGACTGTGCTGTAACGTATTGTTGTCCTACGGAAAAGGCTGTCTCCTTGTAGCTATACCACAAAAGTTACTACTAAAACATGTTTTACTTTACAGAAGAATTCAGAAAAACTGTGCAGATATAAAACAGATACACCGCAAAAGCAACATTGTAAATTGTCACTCATTAGTAGCGTCGTGATAAAATCGTGTAGCTGTCACATAAACTAACCACTGTGTCATCTGGTATCTCACAGAAAGTACTTTAAATCCAGAATGCATTTTCAGGTAAACCAAAATGTTGCATTAAAATCTCATTAGCAGTATTGGTAAATGTTCTAAGTATGTGAGCCTTATAGTCGTTACGTAATCGTGCAAGTAACAAGGAAGAATGTACACACACAATAACACTCTGTCGTCTGTTCGCAATAACAATGCATTCGTAATTTCTGTTTAAATAAGTTCTCTTGGTTCTTGACTGGATATTTAACTTCAAACATTGTTGCATGTTAACAGTTTCTCAGAGTGACAAATTGTACTAGTAGCGTGAAGTGAAAAGTTTTATGGCAAAGATTAAGTTAAAGAACGGATTATCTTTCAATAAACGGTTTTACATGTGAAATGTGGTGTAAACCTTTACTCTTCCTAGTACGCAGAGTTTCAACTTCAACGCAATTATCATGTGGTATACGTCGGATTCTGTAAGGTCCATTGTAAACTAGAAAGAATTTGTGACTCAAGTGTTTCTTCTTATGTGACAATGAATGAGCTTTAATGAGAACTTTCTGACAAATATATAATTTCTTTGCATTTGCTTTGTCGTGTAGTTTTCTCCTTTTGTCTGCTGCAGATTTTATATTTATAATAGCCAAATCAATTATGTCTTTGTGTCGAAGTTTACGTGTATTCGGGAAAGGTACAAGCTGTCTGATTCTGTTCGGTGGTTCTTCATTCTTCAGTACAAGAGTAGGTGGTAAAGCAGTGGAGTCATGAGGCATTTCATTCAGCACGTTTTGAAATATGTGTAAATATCTGTCCCAATGCTGATGCTTTCTGTGACAATAAAGTCTGCAAAGCTTACTGATTTCTTTCATAATCCGTTCGGAGGGGTTACAATGTGGTGAGTACAATGAAATAAAAACAGGTTTGATTTTATGTTTCCGAAGCATGCGTGACCAAACAGCAGATCTGAATTGCGGTCCGTTATCTGAAATGACTTTACTAACGTGTCCAACTTCACGTAAGAAATTTTTAGCAAAGGCGTTGGATACAGACCGTCCAGTGGCTTTACGTAACGGTGTGAAAGAAACAAATTTTGAAGTAAGTTCAACAGCGACTAGAACGTACGAAAATCCATTAGATCTTCTGACAAGCGGTCCCAAGAGATCAACAGCAGCAAATTCTTTTAATTTAGAACGAATGATAGGAAACAGCGGAGCACGTGGGAGATAGTAGATGGTTTTGCCTTTTGACAATGTTTACAAATAGACAAGACTCTTCGAATTCTCTTTTCCATATTGTTAAAATAACAAGTCGTTCGAAGAATATGATAACATTTTCGTGGGCCAAAATGTGCATAGTTGAAATGAATGTACCAAATGAGCTTATTAACAAAATCGTCAGGAATGCAAAGTACCCATAGCTTGTCATCAACAGTGCAGCGTTTGAACAGTATGTTGTTTCTAACCAGATAATAATGCCGAATCTGTGTGTGTATCTTTTCATGCCATTTGCTTTTGATGTCTTTCCAAATCGGATCTTTATCTTGTTCATGAGCGATGTCCTTTAAAGATGTGGTGATGAAGTTTTCAAAGGCGACTTTCTGAATGTAAAGGATACTGAAATTTTTCTCGAGGTTGCCTCCTGTGTTACTTTTCTCAAGCCCAGCCGGTGCGCGTGACAGTGCGTCCGCAACAATGTTCTCCTTGCCGGGAATGTAGACTATTGTGAAGTGGAATTCTTGCAGAAACAATGCCCAACGTTTTAACCTGTCATGATTTAATTTTGAAGACATAAGAAATTGTAATGCACGATGATCACTGTATACTTTTACTTGCTTACCAGAAAGAAAGAAACGGAATTTGTTAAATGCCCAAACGATAGCTAAAGCTTCTAATTCAGTAACGGAATAATTTTTTCAGATTTTGTTAGCACTCGGCTAGCAAAAGCAATGGTTTTCTGAACATTAGTGTCATTTTCTATGGCTTCTTGAAATAAGTGGGCACCAAGACCGGCTTTAGAAGAATCCGTGCTAAGGCAAAAATCTTGTGAGAGATCTGGATGAGCTAGTATTGGCGTGTTAAGTAGCGATTCTTTCAAAGAATTGAACTCCAACTGTGCTTGTTCGTCCCAGTTCCAAATAGTATTTTTTCCAGTGAGAGAACAAAGTTTTGGTGTAACTAGAATTTGCATATTCAGAAAACGACGGTAAAAATTTACGAGACCTAGAAAACTGCGGACTTGTCTTTTTGTGGATGGAACTGGAATGGCTCTGATTGCTTTTAACTTTTCAGGATCCGGCTGAATGCCTTCAGAAGAAATAATATGTCCCAAAAACCTCACCTTTGACCTACCGAATTCAGACTTTTCCAAGTTAACTGTAATTCCAGATTCTGCAAAAATACGTAACAAACTGTTGAGGATGCGATTATGTTGTTCCCACGAGGCTTCTGCTATTAGAATATCATCCACATATAAGGTGATGTGATGTTTTAAGAAATCAGGTAATATGGAATTTATCCCGCGAATGAACGCTGCCGAAGAAATGTTCAAACCAAAAGGAAGTTTCCGAAATTGATAACAAACGCCGAAACAAAGAAAAGCTGTGTATTTTCTACATTCTGGATGAAGTTCGATCTGATAAAAGCTGGATCTGAGATCAATAGAAGACAACACTTTTACACCATTAAAATTTTGAAGAAGTTCTTCCATCGTCTGTGGCCTGTCTGTTTCAGGAATGATGATAGTATTGATTTGTCTCGAATCTAAGACAAGCCTGATCGATCCATTTTTTTTCTCAACAACATGTAATGGATTGTTGTATGAGCTTACTGCAGGCTCAATAATGCCCTCATTAAGCATAGATTGTATTTCTGTTCTAACACGGTCCCTATAATGCGCCGGAATTACGTATGGTCTAACACAAAGTTTAGTATGCTCACGAACACGAAATTGGTATTGAAATCCCTTGATTGTTCCTGTTTTGTGAGTAAAAACTGTGGAATGTGCTTGTAAAATCTCAAAAAGATCTTGCCTATCAGTGTCATTACAGTTCTCAATTGTTTGAATTTTATTCTGAATTAATTCATTTGTATCAAATATGTCGTCGATATCATCCCTGTCAGTACTTGCAGTGTGATTGTTAGTGTCTAGTTCTGTAGAAAATACCGAACTGTTTTCTAACAGAAGGTAAAGCCGATTAATTTCCTCGTCATGGTTTGAGAGCCAATCTTCAAATTTCAAAGCTATTGACTTACCTTCTTTCTCTAAACTTATTTCAGCATCGTGAAAGTTTAAGATTGCTTTGTATTCATTCAAAAAGTCTACTCCCAATATAATTTCCGTCGACAATAATGGAACAATAAGAAAGTTCATAGAGAAGCTGTGGCTTTGACAAAAGAATTCTAAGTTGGTTTGTTGGCGTACATCTACACTTTTTCCAACGATTGCACCTTGTAATTTAATCTTACGTAACGGAAGTGTGGGGCAATCGTTCGATTTGTTGCATTTGCTAAAGGCTGTTTCACTAATTACTGAAATGGGACTGCCAGAGTCAAGTACTGCAGTAAATTTTACGTCATTTACTGTAATGTGAATCACAGGATATGCAATGTTGTTATGTTTTACATCGTGTTCCTGGAGTAAGATGTCCCTAATGTCTTCCATTTTTACGTAATTACTAGCTACGGCAGCTGCGTCGTCAGTTTCAGAAGTACGTTTTGTGGCTGCCAGCGGTATGAGTCATTGCCTATTGTCTCTTTGTTGGCGCGCGTCGTTATTGGGATTTGGAGACCTAACTTCTACAAATTCACCTTGTCGAGAGTGCCCTGCTCTGTTTGAATCCCGCCAGTTCTGATGGAATTCAGGTCTGTCATTTTGTCGGTAGTTTCTTTCTTGTCGGTTAAGTGGTGGGGAATTTCTCCCTGAATTATCACTGCACAGTTGACCGTTGCGTCTGAAGTTATTCTGTCTCCCGTAATAATAATTGTTTTGGTTCCCATATTGTCTGTTTCTATGGTAGTCTCTGTGATAGTCATTACTATGGAAATTGCGATCTTTCTCTGTAATTATTTTTACTCTGCCAACGGTTGTCATACGGGTGGTGTCTGTTTTGGTCACGATTTACGTTGTGAGAATAGCCTTGTCGTGTCCAGTTATTATTTCTTTCATCGCGGAATTGCGACGGATGTGACCTGTAATTGTTGTGTTCCTGTTTTCGCGTTCCGCGATTGTCAGTGTCAATTTCTAATTCTTGTAAGAGTCCCTGAAAAGCTTCAATGTCGTCTTTGCAACGTCCTGCCAAAATAATATGTCGTAAATGTTCAGGTAATTTGATTAAGCAAATGCGGATGAGTTCTGAGGGGCTGTATGGGTTTGACAGGTACTGATTCTTGTGCAACATGTCTTCAAAATATTTCACAAGACTGGAAAATTCAGATTGTTCGAAATGTTTCATCATTATGATGCCATGTTTTACTCGGTCTTGTGTGACTTGAGACCAATATGCTGAGAGGAAGGCATGGTAAAACTCTCCTTCACTGTGGCAATCGTGAATGACCGATCGCATTCTTACAGCTGGTTCATTCTCTAAGTAGCCACACATAAATTCTAATCTGTGTTCTAATGACCAGTTGGGAGGAAAACAATGAGAGAATTGATGAAGCCACGCTTGTGGATGAATGTCGTTGCCAGAATTCTTAAATGTTTTGAATTTACATGTAGTAATGAACAGCTTATAGTCAAAATCATCATGTCGGCGAGTCGCATGTCGGTCATTGTTACGTCATTTCGGCGGTTCCATCTCAAAATTCGGTGTTCAAAAATGGCTCTGAGCACTATGGGACTTAACTTCTAAGGTCATCAGTCCCCTAGAACTCAGAACTACTTAAACCTAACTAACCTAAGGACATCACTCACATCCATGCCCGAGGCAGGATTCGAACCTGCGACCGTAGCGGTCACGCGGTTCCAGACTGAAGCGCCTAGAACCGCACGGCCACACCGGCCGGCAAAATTCGGTGTACCTTGCCAATTTCTTTCATAATTTCCGAAGTGCCCTGTGTTATTATTTTGTGGCTGTTCCGTATTTCTATGTCCCTCTTCCCGTATTGGAGCACGAATGTCCTCTGAAATACGTAATTCTTGTATTACCTGTGTCAGCTGATCTTGTACTTCCCGGATTTCTCTTTGGTGTTGCGTATCAATTTGATTCTGATTTTGTTTGAATTTCCTAATTTGTTCGCACTCTTCCGTGTCATTAAAGACTACCGGTTTTGTGTCATTCAGATTATCATCTACCTTCGTAGATAAATTATTTAGCTGATCCGAAAGTTCAACTACTTTCTCTGATAATGAACTAATTTCCTCCACGTGTCTTTCTGAACCAATTTTCAGAGTATCTACTGTGTCCTTTAAGTTTTCTTGAGTTTTTGCAAGTTGCGTAACCGAATCGGTAGATGCAACTGAGTCAATTTTAGCTTGCAAGGTCTCATGATTTTCATGAACAATAGTTTGCAGTTCTTTTATGGCTGCCTCGTGATTCTGTAATGCATTTTCATGCCGCGAAAAAATAGGTTGAAAATGCTCACAAATCTGTGTTTTTACGTCATTACAGACTTTTTGACATTTCGATTCAATGTTATGTAACTCAGTAGTTAAATCTTCACGTGTTTGTTCAAGTGTGGTGTCTAACTTTTGAAGCTTTTTCTGTGTTTGTCGCTGATTTTGTTCCATTGTGTCTAACTGTTGCTGTGTTTGTCTCTGATTTTGTTCCACTATGTCTAACTTTTGAAGATTTTGTTCCATTGTGTCTAACTTTTGAAGATTTTGTTCCATTATGTCTAACTTTTGAAGCTTTTGCTGTGTTTGTTTCTGATTTTGTTCCATTGTGTCTAACTTTTGAAGCTTTGTCCCATTTGTTGCATTAATTGTAATAACAATGCACTGGTGTCTGAAACATGTTCCTCAGTGCTTTTCGGCAGTGAATTTGCACCGGCAACATTCACATTTTGACAAGCGGAAAATGTGTCTTGACTCATTTGAGAAAACGGTGAGAACCCAAAACCTGAGTCTACAGTATATGCAATATTGTGTTCTGTCATTCACTATTCCTGAGGCGAGCTGTTGCCGACCGATCGATCGATAATGCTTCCCTGTTCACTACCTGTTTCACTGTCTACACCATTATTTGACGCCCGCTCCATTTCCCTATGCACAGTTACCAAATTACTACTTTGAATGTCTGTTAATTCATTACACAGTGGTGCTGGTAAGCTACGCTCGCCGTCACTATTATTTCTCAGTTTACTTTGGAGCCTAGTGTTACGTTTTTCACACGCCATTATTGTCACAATATTTCACACGATAACACAGGAAAGCACAACTTGAAGAGCAAAAATAAGAGAACACATTAACATAGCACTGAAAATAATATCTAGTTAATTGCAAGCGCAGCTGCGAAATACTTGGTGCAAATTTACATGCGTGCCACACCTGTTTTAATGTACAACAATTAAAAACTGCAACTACAAAGGAGATTCTCTCTACAATTACGCCCTAGCAATAAACAAAATCTACACTAATTACACAAACTACAAGAAAAAATCAGAAGATTCCAGTGAGGTATCCTCGGTTAAGGGTCGACATATGAAACGTCCCCTTTGAACAAGACTGTGCTTATCCTGACACACAAGATTTTTAGCGCAACGCAATCTGACTTTCAAAATCCCTACAAAAGAATGGCCCTGACTAACATTAACCTATACCTTTCACAAATCACTTACCTCACCAAAAATCTTCGTTATTCAAACTACTGCAATACAGCGAGCGCCACTACTGCCAGCTGAATAAAAGGTTCAAACTACGGAAGGCACTAACTACTGATAGGCGTAGTTAGCAAATGAAAGATTTTAATAGAGAACAAACAATGTATTTACCTTAATAGTGTCGAAAAATCATAATATACATAGCAGTTCATGACATCCAGTCTTACAAATTTCAAAACTCCGCCATTTCTCTCCCCACATCCACCACTGCTGGCGGCTCACCTCCAACTGCGCAACGCTACGCGCTGTTCACATCCAGCTGCCGCTGCCCAACACTACAATGGCAGACAACAATGCAAACTAGTCACAGACTGCACACAGCACAGCCAGTGATTTTCATACAGACTGCTACGTGGCGTTACCAATAAGAAAACATAAACAGCCTTCTTACACAGTAAATGTGTTTTGTATAACTAGATCTGATAAATCAGAAAATTACGAACAGAATTAAAGTATTGTGAAAATTACATGTGATTTGCAAACTGAAATTAACTAAAAACGAAGACAATAAGCTAAAGACTGTAGGAGTCAGTACATACAGTCGACCTGTTACGCATGAAAGTTATCATAAAATTACATTTATACTAAATAATAGAGAAACTTGCCCAAATTTTACATAAAGTCTATCATTCGGCACTGATAATATCTTTAAAGTTCTTATTGTAGGTTTGACTTTACGCGAAGCATGATTGTTGATTAATAAAAATTAATAAAAATCATGCTTTTGCTGCTCCAAATGTAAGTAGCATATCTCTCCTGAGGGACGGTTATTTACTGTATCAAAGTCTCTTACACTTGAAATTTTTGGAATTACGTCCTTGCACAGACAGTCGCCGAGATGAAAATAGATTACAAAACCTCTCAATTTCCGATGGCGTCATTTAATTGCATAAAGCTTCTTTGCTTTTTTAAATTTATCATAATTTACTGTCGACGTTGTAGCAATTGAAGGTCACTAGAGAGAGAACACTGGTTGGCTTTCACTGGGCTGAAAAAGACATGAATCAGAACATTGAAATTTCAAAGCTGTTCGCCTTGAATGTGAGATCCGAGTTTTAGTTGGTGCTCTGCTCACAAAGTAACCTAGTAGTGACACAGATTTCGTCCGAATTGCAACACTACAGGCTTATCCAGAAATGAAAGAGACAGAAGTGGGACTCCAGATAGCCAAGCATTTAGAAAAAATATCATTTTTGACGCAAGTCAGAAGTGTCAGGCGCCACTTATGTTAGTGTAGTTTCCACCCAACAATTGATCCGATGGAGACAGTACAAAACAGTAGTCCGAGGATCGTGGGTCGAGATCCTATGCTTTTGCTGCTCTGATTGTAAGCAGCATAATGTAGCAAAATTTTGGTGAGGGTAGCTGGTGATGTAGAATCGAATATATTCTCATGCAGTTTTTGTCGCGATGAGATTTATTTTTCTATCTCTTTGGGCTGATTTTACCTGCACCGAAAGCTTATTATTCACGTTCAACTGCCGAAGATCAAAATGAAACTAAGTACTCAAAGTCCTCGTAGACGCTGTCAGTTCAATCCTTTCTTGGAAATTTATTTGCAACCCGACATTTTCCCTTGCCTTTCATCATAACTTTTATGTTTTATGGAAATATTAATAAATACAATATACGGAGTATTTTTCAGTCTATATGAAGCGTAAGAACGTAAAAATTTAAAATAAAAATAAGATTTCGCATAGGGACTCGTCCCCAGAACTCTGGGATTGTCACTCCCTCTCTTCCCACTGCGCCACCCACAGCCTGGAAACTATGTTCACATAAATGGCTAATGCCTCGCCTGAGCCGCATCAAAAACGCTATTTTTTGTAAACGCTTGGCCATCTGGAGCTCCAAAATCTGTCACTTTCATTTCTGGACAAGCACTACATACTCAATAAATCTGGACGAAATCGGTGATGACGAGTAAGCGCGGTGCCGTTGTTAGAGCTGAGGTGATAGCATTCGGAAGGAAGACGGTTAAAACCCGCGTCCGGCCATACTGATTTAGGTTTTCCGTGATTTCCCTAAATCGCTTCAGGGAAATGCCGGGATGGTTCTTGTGAAAAGGCACGGCCGACTTCCTTGCCTAGCCTTCCCTAATTCAATGCGATCGATGACCTCGCTGTTTGGTCCCCTCCCCCAAATCAACCAACAGATTGGTAAAGACTTCATGCACTGGTCTTTCAATAGATAAAAATGATTGCTGTGACGTTAGTACTGACATCAAAAACAAAGATTATTTTACTGATTTCGTTTATCGAAGTCGTGCTAGAGCTACATTCCTTGTTTTACATGTGACCTTGGACTTATTTCAACTTTTGTACAAACTTGTAAGAACATCCCTAGATTATTATTCTACATTACAATGGTCTTATAACCTTGTGTTTCCTAAGTGCAATGAAAAACCCGTTAAGAAATGCTGTAAAGTGTCTAACTACGTGACTTTTTCCACGTGTTTCACACTCAGCTAAAAAGCCTAGATCAAAGACCAAGTTCATGGTCCTCAAGCTGTAAGTGTTTACCGTATTTTGCAACACCTTCAGTGCGCGAGGGCTATTCGCGAGAGGATCATTACATTACACTCCACACAGCCACCTGCCGGAGCATTGAGTGCCCCTTGACGAGTGCAGCACTAGATATTCCGCGAGGACCAACGCTCTCGAATAACTCTTCTGACAGTTTCGCGTGTCTCAACTTCTTAATCGTTCTAAGAATTTATAAGGTCTCCGAGCCCCTCCAGTGGAAATTTTCTGCGTTGTATAATCCGTCATTATGATCGCGGTCTTAAAGAACTATTATTATCACTTTAAGGAATTAAACATTTCGATTACTGCCACGTCAAGCCGAAGACTTCTTTACCAGATTGCTTTACTATGTGCGACCCTGCTGATAGTTGTATGCTCTTGTTTTCCTTCCGGACAACAGAGACACACCATAAGCATGATTCCACCTGATTTATCGACCTGAATGTTATCGGAGCAATTTCTTTGTAATAAAATATATCCTGAATTGAAGACCAAATTGTTGAGCATTCGGGTGTGACAGTACAGTATTTCGACGATTTTGGTGGATCACGAGAAGTTTCTACACTTCTAGTTTAAATCAAAATAATCTTCAACCCTACATAAGTTGAAGACTCAACAACTCAAAATTATAGCACAGAACATAATATCACTTAAGTACATGTTTACAACCAGGTTTTATGAAAATATAAAACGAAGTCCGCCATGTAAAAAACTAGCATAAACATTTGAGATCTAATCACGGACATTAATCCGTGATCTTGTCAGCTCATGCGTCTCTCGTGAAATTATAGGACCACCTCGAACTACAACTTGCAAGTAACTAATAAACTGAAACTTCCTGGCAAATTAAAACCGTGGGACGGACCGAGCCTCGAACTCAGCACCTTTGCGTTTCGCTGGGAAGTGTTCTACCATCTTTTTTTATCTTTTTTTTAATCTCATTTTGTTCGTTTTCGTTCGTTGTATCTGCTCGGGGCGGACGTCGCAAGACACCCGTTTCCGTTCGTCGTTGATCCATTAACTCAGTTTTTTTTTTATTACAGAGGGCAGCGAACCCCCTGACTGAACACGCTGAGTTACCGTGCCGGCGAACCATCTGAGCTACCCAAGCACGATTCACGCCTTCTCCCCACAGCTTTACTTCTGCCAGTACCTCGTCTCCTACCTTCCAAACTTCACAGAAGCTCTTCTGCGAACCTTGCAGAACTAGCACCCCTGGCTTACCACAGTCCGGGGGAGGTTTCCAGAATGAAATTTTCACTCTGCAGTGTGCGCTGATATGAGACTTCCTAGCAGATTAAAACTGTGTGCCGAACCGAGACTCGAACTCAGCACCTTTGCCTTTCACAGGCAAGTGTTCTACCATCGCTACGGTCACAGGTTCGAATCCTGCCTCGGGCATGGATGTGTGTGATGTCCTTCGGTTAGTTAGGCTTAAATACTTCTAAGTTCTAGGGGACTGATGACCTCAGATATTAAGTCCCATAGTGCTCAGAGCTATTTGAACCATTTTTGCTCTACCATCTGAGCTACCCAAGCACGACTCACGCCCTCTCCTCACAGGTTTACTTCTGCCAGTACCTCGTCTCCTACCTTCCAAACTTCACAGAAACTCTTTTGCGAACCTGGTAGAACTAGCACTCCTGGAAGGAAGGATATTGTGGAAACAAGTTTCATATCAGCGCACACTCCGGTCCAGAGTGAAAATTTCACTCTGGAAACATCCCCCAGGCTGTGGTATAGCCATGCCTCCGCAATATCTTTTCTTCCAGGAGTGCTAGTTCTGCAAGGTTCGCAAGAGAGCTTCTGTGAAGTTTGGAAGGTAAAAGACGAGGTACTGGCAGAAGTAAAGTTGTGAGGACGGGGCGTGAGTCGTGCTTGGGTAGCTCAGATAGTAGAGCGCTTGCCCGCGAAAAGCAAAGGTTGGTTGGTTGTTTTTGGGAAGGAGACCAGACAGCGAGGACATCGGTCTCATCGGATTAGGGAAGGACGGGGAAGGAAGTCGGCCGTGCCCTTTGAAAGGAACCATCCCGGCATTTGCCTGGAGCGATTTAGGGAAATCACGGAAAACCTAAATCAGGATGGCCGGACGCGGGATTGAACCGTCGTCCTCCCGAATGCGAGAAAAGCAAAGGTGCTGAGTTCGAGTCTTAACCCGGCACACAGTTTTAGTCTGCCAGGAAGTTTCATATCAGTGCACACTCCGCTGCAGAGTGAAAATTTCATTCTGGGAGCTAATGAACTATCACTACACGAAAATGTATTTGTCTAAGGGATTATGATTTTTTAAAAGAATGACCACATGAGTAACAAATAAAAAATAAACACGTTTGCACTCCACCAATTTCGACTATTACTAATTCCTAGGGATGTCATCCGTCTGTCATGTGGAAGGACTTTTTAAATAAAGAGAACTCCTGTTGAAAATTGATACATCTAGGTATTAGTCGCAAGTGCGTTCTGCTCTTTAAAGCTCTTGGAACAGCTTTACTGGCATATGCGTTCTGCTCTTTAAGTCTTGTGGAACAGATTTATTGGTAAAGCTTTGTATTTTGGTGGTAGTACAGTTTCTGGATTGTCGATGTCTGTACTGGCTCATTTCTGGCGTAGAGGCTCGACTATGAATCGTTTTTTGGGTTTCTTCATTTTCCCTTTTATATGGAATCCCTCGAGAGTTTTGTGTAAGGCTTTAACTGTCATCATTCATCATCACTGGCAATGATGTGGTGCAGACGAATAGCGAAATTCTGCATGACCCGCTGAAGTGTCAGAAGATCGATGCTGTAGATAACTTCCTGAATCGCTATTTTTAATTCAGCAATGGTTTTAGCGTTAATGCTGTAAACTTTGTCTTTAATATAGTCCCACAAAAAGGAGTCGGATGTGTTCAGATCCGGAGAATATGGCGGCCAATCGAGGCCCATGCCAGCGGGCTCTGGGCACCCCAGAGCCAGGGTGAGGTCCCCAAAGTGCTCCTCCAGGACATTAAGCATTCTGCTGCTTCGATTGGGTCGAGCTCCTTCTTGCATGAACAACATCTTGTCGAAATCAGGGTCGCTTTGGATAATGGGGATGAAATCATCTTCCAAAATCTTCACGTGCCATTCGGTAGTCACCGTCCCTTCAAAGAATATCGCACTGATTATTCCGTTACTGGACACTGCATATCACACAGTCAGCCGTTGAGGGAGAAGAGACTTCTTGATCGTGAAATGCTCCAATATTGCTTACTGACGAACCCATCCAAATGAAAGTGGGCTTCGTCGCCCATGCATGAGCATGAGCATACTAATTCCCATCATGCAGTTTGAACATCTTAATGCAAACCGTTCAGAAGTTATGACGATTTTATTTCATGTAGTTCAATAATTGTCACCCGGTAAACGGGCCTCTTGTGTGTAATCACTCTGTTCTTTGGTTCGTTCACCGTCATGTTGTTTATTTTCTGGTATCTTAAGATCAATTCCAGCATTATATTATATCCAGGCTATTAATCTTCACTCCATCACCTTTCTGAGTCCATCTATTAACGAATTAGTACGACAGTGTATCATTTCACTTACGACAGCCAAATATAAGCTATTCAAATTAATATATCAGTGTGCATATTGAGGTTATCACGAGGTGCCGATACAATAAAATCTTCTTGGATGACTACTTCATAAGTTAACCATGACGTTTTGCGAAGTTTAATCTCTTCTCCCGTCTAGAGACGAAGCAAACTTTTCATTTATTTATTTGGAATCTGTCTTTTAAAAAATGCATTACTTCAAAATTAAATTTCTAGCTGCCCATAAACATCCACATACAGTGTATGTCGTTATTTCATACTGCACATTGCTCATTGCAAAGTGTCGCATTTTTACTGCAAATTACTAAATTAATTAGTTCAGCGAAAATTTGAATACCGATACATAGGGGCAAGGAAACACAACGCAGTTGTGGCGTTACTTATAATATGGCATTCATTGAATCGACTGAAACGTACTTGGTACTGGATGGAACGTAGTAATATGTCGATGACAGAGTCATATGCACCTGTTCACAAATTGTCATACAGGGTGAGGCATTTTCAAGTGGTTTTTTTGTAAATATTTGGAAAACTATGGATCGGATTAAAAAAAGTTGTAATAAAAATTTTTCGTTTCGGTGGGGAAACATTCAATAACACCAAACTCGACACCCTTTTACTACCCCAGTGGTGTGAATTTTGAAATCTTACGTAGGAACCTCCATATTTTATCGTGGATTCGAATTCTCCGGGAAAAGTGCGTAACTTCTGTATTTAACATTTTTCTTCGTTACGTGATAGATGGCACGGTAATCGGCGAAAATCAAAACGAGTTAAAAACTCTTGAAAAATGATAATCTCAAGAAATGCACATCAGATTACGATGCCAGGAGGTTATAAGGCAATTATTTTAAGATATTTAATGAGAAACCGGTTTTTATAGCAAAATATTGTTCTTCAGAATATATTACTTTGTCCATATTATACGGATTAAAAAAAGTTGTAATAATAATTTTTAATTTCGATGGAGAGACATTTAGTGACACCAGAATCGACTTTTATTACAACGTTTCATAACCCGATTTGTAGTTTTTTAGATATTTCCACAAATAGTTTTAAATGACACACCCTGCATAAAGTGTTTTCTAAACGGAGTTTTCACGAACAATAACGTAAAATTATTTAATGTATTTTGAATGATAACTGTTAATGTTGTCTTATATTTCAATTAACAACTCCAACATAACGAGTTTTTCAATCCAGTTAGTCAGATCACAAAATCGTATGCGGAACAACTTTCCTCTTGCGTTAACGGTCTACCTGATGGTTAAGACCTAAATTCCGAAAGGCAGCTTTAGTAAAAGTGACTAGTTGAAGTGCCGGCCGCGGTGGTCTAGCGATTCTGGCGCTGCAGTCCGGAGCCGCGGGACTGCTACGGTCGCGGGTTCGAATCCCGCCTCGGGCATTGGTGTGTGTGATGTCCTTAGGTTAGTTAGGTTTAAGTAGTTCTAAGTTCTAGGGGACTTATGATCTAAGATGTTGAGTCCCATAGTGCTCAGAGCCATTTGAACCATTTGAACTAGTTGAAGTAATTTATTTATTTTTTAGTTGAGAGTTCTTTGAGTTAATAATTTCGTTTAATTTCTCTGTTCTGGACACCGCGCCAGATACATTCTTTGGCCAATACTAGGAACGACCGTTTCTGTGAACGGCATTGTGTACCTACAGATCGAAAAGCCCTGAATTATTACGGTGGTAACACTGGGGCTCCCTAGCCAAAAGAAATAGTGGCAAGTACCTTTTCCGCTATCGGATACTACGTGTGTTTGAACACTTTGTTTAGTAACATTATCCAAAAGCTGGTCGTTAAGCAGTGAGTGCTTACGGTTTGTGCACGCCGCGTTTGCAACTTCGACTTTTTAAGCGAACTCCATTATGTGACTCCTGAGTTGTCCCGGGAGCGATAGCTCACGCCGAGAGTCCGGCTAATGAGTGTCACTGCGATCGTCTCTGTAAAGGTAGCGCGGGACCTTGTGCCGGTAAAACAGAGTCATAAAATTTACAGTACATGCCTCCTTATGTCACGTCTTCTAATTTGTTTTCTCATGTGCACAGGTCCCCAACAAAATGACACAGCCTTCCCCAGACCCATTTAGTCAGAGAAGGATGTCCTGTATAGTCTCGTCTTCTTGTTTAACTGCTGGGTATACGTGAAGGACACGGATAAGAAGGGGGTGTGGAATTTCACACCACGAACGCATCTCATCTGTCCTAGCGGCCACATAACATGCGTAACTCTGCGTCAAACACAACAAATTTGTTCACTAAGCGGATCTTGACGAGAACACCACTGAAACTCTCAGAACAGCTAAGAAAGTCCCTTTGCTTAAAGCAATACCTGAGAATCTACATGTAATAACGGTACCCGTTTAAAATTTCGAAAAACGTCCAAATAAAAACATACCATCTAAAATAATATTGGACACCTACAGCAATCATCAGTTGGTTTGTAACGTAACAATACTACGAGTACATGCACTGTGGCACTGTCTACTCTTGTTGACCATGTTTTGTCTACACTTTTTCTACAGATGATTACGGTACACTGAACACTGCGCGTCAGACGGTGCCACTAAAGCGGAGTTACTAAATACAGTTTTCCGTAATTCCTTCACGAAAGAAGACGAAGTAAATACTCCAGAATTCGAAACCAGAACAGCTGTTAGCACGAGTGACATAAAAGTAGATATCTTAGGTGTTGCGAAACAACTCAAATTACTTAAGAAAGGCAAGTCTTCCGGTCCAGATGGTATACCAGTCAGGTTCCTCTCTGAGTATGCAGACATAATAGCGCCTTTCTTAGCAATCATATACAACCGCTCACTTGACGAAAGGTCTGTTCCTAAAGACTGGAAAGTAGCACAGGTCACACCAATATTCAAGCAAGGAAATAGGAGTAACTCATTGAATTACAGACCCATATCACTGACCTCAATTTGCGGTAGGATTTTGGAGCATATACTGTATTCGAACATTATGAATCACCTTGAAGAAAATGACTTATTGATACATAACCAACACGGATTCAGAAAATATCGTTCTTCATTCCCATGAAGTAATGAATGCTGTCGACAAGGGATCTCAGATCTATTCCATATTCCTAGATTTCCAGAAGGCTTTTGATACCGTTCCTCACAAGCGACTATTAATCAAATTGCTTGCATGTGGAGTATCATCTCAGTTGGGTGACAGGATTCGTGATTTCCTCTCACAGAGGTCACAGTTCGAGTAGAACAGAAGTGATATCTGGCGTTCCGCAAGGTAGCGTCATAGACCCTCTGCTGTTCCTGATTTACATAAATGATTTAGGTGATAATCTGAGCTGCCCCTTATATTGTTTGCAGATGACGCTGTAATTTAGCGTCTAGTAAAACCATAGGTTGATCAATTCCAATTACAAAATGATCTAGAGATAATTTCTGTATGGTGCGAAAGAAGTGGCAATTGGCACTAAACAAAGAAAAGTGCGAGGTTATTCACATGGGTACTAAAAGAAAACAGATAAATTTTGGGTACCGGTATACGATAAATCGCACAAATCTAAGGGCTGTCAATTCGACTAAATATCTAGGAATTACAGTTACGAGCAACTTAAATTGGAAAGACCACATAAATAATATTGTGGGGAAGGCGAAACAAAGACTGCGCTTTGTTGGCAGAACATTTAGAAGATGCTAAAGAGACAGCCTACATTACACTTGTCTGTCCTCTGCTGGAATATTGCTGCACGGTGTGGGATCCTTACCAGGTAGGATTGACGGAGGACGTCGAAAAAGCGCAAAGAAGGGCAGCTCGTATCGTGTTATCGTGCATTAGGGGTGAGAGTGTCATTGATATGATACGCGATTTGGGGTGGTTTTCTTTGCGGCGAGATCTATTTATGAAAATTCAATCACCAACTTTCTCTTCCGAATGCGAAAATATTTTGTTGACATCCATGTATGTAGGGAGAAATGATCATCATAATAAAATAAGAGAAATCAGAACTCGAACGGGATGATTTAGGTGCTCCTTTTTCCCACACGTCATTCGAGAGTAGCGAAGTAGTATGGTTCGATGAACCCTCTGCCAGACACTTAAGTGTGAATTGCAGAGTAACCATGCAGATGTAGATATAGAGGAGTACAGAGCTAAGCAGAGGCCATTCTGAAGCTCGCTTCACGGTCTCACAGTAAAAAGTTAATTTTAATACGGTTTGAATGCCACAAATTGTAAACCACGTTATAGATGTGTTTCGTTGATTTGGGCGATCTGAAGTTGCTGCACTGTACTGACTGGGAGTTGCACAGTATATTTTTCCGCAACAAGTTGAGATTATACATCGTTACTTTCTCTGTGCTTATATGTTTAAAAAGAACAGTATACAAGGTTCGACAAAAATATGGAAACACCTCGAGACAGGCGTACCTGATCATAAATGCAGAGACTAGTCAGGCCTGCCGGTTTCGCTGTTATATCTGAGCACGAACGGCAGCTTCACAATGTTCTCAATACATTACAAGTGTCAGTCGTGGTGAGAGCAGTGGTCTGTGTAGTTTTGGGCGCATTATGTCAGAGCTAAGTGTCTTCAGACATTGCTCGTGGTGGGTGACCGTGTGGTGGGTGCTTCCGCAACCAAGATAGCCGAAATGTTTGGTGTTTCAAGACGCGCCGTATCGTAGATTTACACCGCATACAGGGAAATCAGAAGAGTATCACCTAATTGTATGCTGAGTGATCATGACGGACGATCGTTGAAGAGGATTGTGATGAAAATTAAAAGGTTGACGTTTGCAGAAGTCACTGCAGAGCTTAACATCGCAATCGCGAACCCTGTCAGGACCAAAACAACACGAAGGCAGCTCCATAAACAGGGAATTGTAGGACGAGCTGGTATTCTAAAATAACTCATCAGCGGTGCATATGCCCGTAACAGGAGAACGTGGTGCCGAAGCAATAAAACCTGAGCTATGGAGCAATAGAAGAAAATCATTTGGTCGAATGAGTCATGCTGCACACTGTTTTCAACTTCTGGCAGAGTTTACGTCCCAAGAGTGATCACGAGATCATTTTGGCTGATCAGGTCCATCCCATGGTACAATGTTTGTTCCCCAGTGGCGGTGCTTTGTTGCAAGATGACAACGCCTATATTGACACAGCTTGCATCGTCTACATCGGGTTTTGTGAGAACGAGGATGGACTTTGAGCTTTAGCGTCCACTTTGGAGAGAAGTTATCTGAACTTGCCACTATCTTGCAAGAAGACTGGTATACGATTCCCTTGGAAACCATACAGGAACTCTATTTATCCATCCCGAGACGACTGGAAGCTGCCAACGGTTTTCGTACGCCAATTTAGGCAGGGTAATGTGTTATGTTCTATGTGTTTTCCTATTTTTGTCATCCACCTGTATGTTTTTCGTTATAAATGTATCAATGTGTTTGTAGTTATTGATATTTTTGTCTCCCACACAAATCTTCCTTTTTTTCCTGCTGTTTAACTAGAATTTCATTTGCGAGCTATAACAGTGATACGTTGTCTAACGTGTTAAAATTGTAGTAATGCTTAAAAACTACGTAATTTTAATGTTGCAACTAAGGTAAAAATTAGATTTGATTGTTTATGTTTAGTTACAGTTAAAAAAAGAGAACTACAAAACTACGTTAGTATTCCCACGAATGCTTTACTGAAAGGAGTACTTCTGCTCGTCGCTACATCGCGAAGGGTTTGTGTAGAAACTCGAAAATATTTCAGTCGCTCTAGTAGCACATACAAGATCAGCTAGGTTTTGTAATGACAAAAGATCTGTTATGCAGGTTAGAGATAGAAAGCAGGTGATTGTTTCACCATCTTGATCTTAAACAATAGAAAATACCGATAATCGGTTTGTTATTGCATAACATAAAGAACTGTTCAATTATGACTATCGGCCGACGTAAAACGTCGTAAAGTAAGGTGGAATTTCTAAAGATGGATTTCACCAGTTCCTGCTTCAGTTTAAAGTACTGGCATTGCATTTCTGAGAAATATTAAAACTAAAGCATTAAATAAGCAAGCAGTGAAAATCTCGGTGTTAATGAGCTGCAGAAACGGCCACTTAATAGTGCGTTAGTTTCTTCAGAATTAAGGTAGCATTAAGTAACCAATATAAGTAAGCAGGACACTGAGAGTTAATTTAACAGTTAATAAAATCTCCTACGGCTTCCAGCCGCGTCATCTGATTAAAATCTCACAAGCTTTCGACTGAGCTCACCTCGACCATTGTCACGTGGTAAATGACTGCTATGCCGCTGTCGTCCCGCCGTTATATAGCCGCGCTACTGGCGGTGTCGTCACCGGTGCTCTCTTCCTAGCCAAATATGGTAATATTTTTGACCCGCGTCTGTCCCACCCGCTTCAGCCTCGCGATGGCCAGGTGCCAGACTGTGCTGAGCTGCAAACAGCCATCCCTATGTATGTTTTCAGATGTTTTAATTTCTATAGCTTCTTTCTAAAGCTATCCCAAAATACCTTCTACCACATAATGACACATGTTTCGCTGAACAGTATCCAGTGTGAATTTCCTAAAGCGTGTTCCTCCACGACTGATTTTTCAGGACAGCGTGGGCGTAAGCACCTCTCGTATTCCATCAGGGTTTTCTCCACAATGCATACTGTTTGACCGACGTGATAGCAGCCACAGTGACATGGTACCTTGCACACTCCAGGCATTCCGAGCCTTAGAGTGTCCTTAACAGGACTCATGAGCTGCCGTATATTTGTTGGAGGCCTGAACACTGATGAGATGTTGTATCCCTTCAGGAGCGGGCTAATCTTTCCCGACACTATGCCACAGAAAAGTAAACGCGCAAGTTACCTGCTCTCTTTTTCTGTGGTGCTTTTCATGCACGTCCCTGGTGAGCCTGACGGACAGTCATCTTTCCTAAGACCATTCGTGAATGGAACAGGAAAGGGGGCAAAAGTTAGTGGTACCAGAAGTACCCTCCGCTACGCACCGTTACGTAAACAGGCAGAATACGGCGCTCCGGTCGGCATCGCCTATATAAGACAAGTGTCTGGTGCAGTTGTCAGATCGGTTACTGCTGCTACAATGGCAGCTTATCAAGATTTAAGTGAGTTTGAACGTGGTCGGCCCACGAGCGATGGGACACAGTACCTTCGAGGTAGCGATGAAGTGGGAATTTCCCATATGACCATTTCACGAGTGTACGGTGAATATCAGGAGTCCGGTAAAACATCAAATCTCTGACATCGCTGTGGCCGGAAAAATATTCTGCAAGAACGGAACCAACGATGACTGAAGAGAATCGGTCAAAGTGACAGAAGCGTAATCCTTCCGCAAATTGCTGCAGATTTCAATGCTGGGCCATCAACAAGTGTCAGCGTGCGAGCCATTCAACGAAACATCATCGATATGGGCTTTCGGAGCCGAAGGCCCACTCGTGTACCCTTGATGACTGCACTACATAAAGCTTTACACCTCGCCCGGGTCCGTCAACACCGACATTGGACTGTTGATGAATGGAAACATGTTGCCTGGTCGGACGAGTCTCGTTTCAAATTGTATCGAGCGGATGGGCATGTGTCTCATGAATCCATGGAACCTGCATGTCAGCAGGGGACTGTCCAAGCTGGTGGAGGCTCTGTAATGGTGTGAGGCGTGTGTAGTTGGAGTGATATTGGATCCCTGATATGTCTAGGTACGACTGTGACAGGTGACACGTACGTAAGCATCCCGCCTGATCACCTGCATTCATCCACGTCCATTGTACATTCCGACAGACTTGAGCAATTCCACCAGAACAATGCGACACCCCACACGTCAAGAATTGCTACAGAGTGGCTCCACGAACACTCTTCTGAGTTTAAACACTTCCACTGGCCACCAAACTCCCGAGACATGAACATCATTGAGCATATCTGGTATGCCTTGCAACGTGCTTTCCACAAGAGATCTTCACCCCCTCGTACACTTACCGATTTATGAACAGCCCTGCAGGATTCGTGGTGACAATTCCCTCCAGCACTACTTCAGACATTAGTCGAGTCCATATCACGTCGTACTGGAACATTTCTGCGTGCTCACAGGGGTCCTACACGGTATCGTGCAGATGTACCAGTTTCTTTGGCTCTTCAGTGAGGATGTAGATGTAATTCTCAATATGGATCTATCAGTTTTTTGTATGTGAGAGACATTATAAAACAACGAGCCGGAGGCCTGTCAAAAAATGTTGTGTCACAATTTCAAAATTATTGTCCTGCGTTGTTGAGGCATTTGTCCCACAGAGACACAAGACTGTGAATGGCCTTCTCATAACATTCCTGTGCCTACGTTCTGAACCAGTTCGAAACGTATTGCTTGGCGTCCTCGCATGAGGTGAATCTTTTGCCTCTCAGAGCTATCTAAGCTCACGAAAGACGGCGTAATCTCAGGGAGACAAGTGTATAGTGCATTGAGTAGGCCGAGGAGCTCTCGTTTGAATGTCTGCAAGAGCGCCTTGACTGCGCTTGCTGTTTGGGGGCCTTGCGTTGTTGTGAAGCAGAATGACATAGTGGTTCAGCTGCCCTGGTCATTTCGATTTGATCGCCTTGCGATGGATGGTCAAGGTTGTATGAGTATTGCTGTGCATTCACCGTTGTAAGATTCTGCAGGAAGTCGACAAAAAGGGGGCCTTTTGGTCAAAGAAGAATGTGTGCGTAACCTTTCCCACACTTGTGTGGAAGGCCTCGGACTTTTTGAGTGGAGGTGACCCAACATATCTTCACTGCAGACTTTGTCATTTGGACTCGAATTCGAAGTGATGACACCATGTATCGCCTCCAGCGACCAATCGTGGCAGGAACACATTCCCTTCCTTGGGCGGGCGCTGTAGGTGTACAAGAGAGAGACCCATCCAATATGCTTCCTGTGCTGGCTGAAGACGCGAGGCACCCATTGGGCGCATAGTTTGCGAAATTTCAGTCTATCGTTAATGATGGCGTGAACACTTCCCACGCTCGATCTGACCTCGGCGGCAATGGCTGCTCCCGTAGCTCGCCTGTCTTAAACAGTGAGGACATCCATGTAGTGGGCAATGGTATCGGTAATGCGGTGTGGCGTTCCAGATAGTGCGACATCCGGCAGCGACATCCGTCCTCCCATGAATCACTAGTGCCACGTCTTGCCCTTCGTGCACTTGTGTCAGTCTTTGAAGAATTTCCGTTACCCGCACTCCTTCAACAGTCAGGAAACGCACTACGCCTATAGCCCCTATATTGAAGCCTCAATTTCACCGTTTTCAGCACGATTGAACCTTATTTTTGTTAGTCCAGTAGCATCAGCTACACTCGTTGAGGTGTCCATCCCTGAGGGGTTTATTGTTACAATTCCGGGAGTGCATGTTCCAAGAAGAGGTAACAATATACACTCCTGGAAATGGAAAAAAGAACACATTGACACCGGTGTGTCAGACCCACCATACTTGCTCTGGACACTGCGACAGGGCAGTACAAGCAATGATCACACGCACGGCACAGCGGACACACCAGGACCCGCGGTGTTGGCCGTCGAATGGCGCTAGCTGCGCAGCATTTGTGCACCGCCGCCGTCAGTGTCAGCCAGTTTGCCGTGGCATACGGAGCTCCATCGCAGTCTTTAACACTGGTAGCATGCCGCGACAGCGTGGACGTGAACCGTATGTGCAGTTGACGGACTTTGAGCGAGGGCGTATAGTGGGCATGCGGGAGGCCGGGTGGACGTACCGCCGAATTGCTCAACACGTGGGGCGTGAGGTCTCCACAGTACATCGATGTTGTCGCCAGTGGTCGGCGGAAGGTCCACGTGCCCGTCGACCTGGGACCGGACCGCAGCGACGCACGGATGCACGCCAAGACCGTAGGATCCTACGCAGTGCCGTAGGGGACCGCACCGCCACTTCCCAGCAAATTAGGGACACTGTTGCTCCTGGGGTATCGGCGAGGACCATTCGCAACCGTCTCCATGAAGCTGGGCTACGGTCCCGCACACCGTTAGGCCGTCTTCCGCTCACGCCCCAACATCGTGCAGCCCGCCTCCAGTGGTGTCGCGACAGGCGTGAATGGAGGGACGAATGGAGACGTGTCGTCTTCAGCGATGAGAGTCGCTTCTGCCTTTGTGCCAATGATGGTCGTATGCGTGTTTGGCGCCGTGCAGGTGAGCGCCACAATCAGGACTGCATACGACCGAGGCACACAGGGCCAACACCCGGCATCATGGTGTGGGGAGCGATCTCCTACACTGGCCGTACACCACTGGTGATCGTCGAGGGGACACTGAATAGTGCACGGTACATCGAAACCGTCATCGAACCCATCGTTCTACCATTCCTAGACCGGCAAGGGAACTTGCTGTTCCAACAGGACAATGCACGTCCGCATGTATCCCGTGCCACCCAACGTGCTCGAGAAGGTGTAAGTCAACTACCCTGGCCAGCAAGATCTCCGGATCTGTCCCCCATTGAGCATGTTTGGGACTGGATGAAGCGTCGTCTCACGCGGTCTGCACGTCCAGCACGAACGCTGGTCCAGCTGAGGCGCCAGGTGAAAATGGCATGGCAAGCCGTTCCACAGGACTACATCCAGCATCTCTACGATCGTCTCCATGGGAGAATAGCAGCCTGCATTGCAGCGAAAGGTGGATATACACTGTACTAGTGCCGACATTGTGCATGCTCTGTTGCCTGTGTCTATGTGCCTGTGGTTCTGTCAGTGTGATCATGTGATGTATCTGACCCCAAGAATGTGTCAATAAAGTTTTCCCTTCCTGGGACAATGAATTCACGGTGTTCTTATTTCAATTTCCAGGAGTGTATTACTTCATCTAACATATATTTCACGATATGGCTATGACGATGAAATCAGGAAATGTTGACCTTACACGGACAGTTTATCATCCTGCACAACATTCGTGTATCACACAGCAGGGGATGGTAGTGGTGCACAATGTCCCGTCTCCCATACTGGGCAAGTTGCCACTCAGAGTGTTAATATGAATTTAGGTACACGTGTCTACAGAGAAATAAACGTCATCTTAATAGTTACAAAAACTGTGATTTTCTGTTAAATAATCGCGTAAAATGAGTGGTTATTTTTAGAGCATATTGTTAACAACTTCCCTTTATATATCTTACGTTGTCCGGTCCATTTAGACTAAGCAACTATATACTGCACGTACGCCAGGCAGAGCATAGTGACAATTTGAAAATGCCTTCAGACGACTGTTGCTCGTGGAATACAGCAATCATTTCCTTAGACAGCCAAGTCACAAGCAAAATTGGGAATAGATGATTCAGTATAATGATGAAGACAAACAGCAACTAATAACATTTCATTTAATAGAGCAGTTCATTTCTTGACAATAGACTGTAGACGCTACCACTCGGTTTAAGAGTAACATAAATCATATTGTACACCACATTAGTGTAGGAATAATTATGTATATTACGTTAGCCTAAAGGATAATTGAGACAGACTATTATCTGGCGACGGAATTATGCTTGAGAAACAGTTGAGAGAAATCAATATACATGGTTTCATTTAGTAAAGACTAATGACCTTCTAAGCCCATCGTAAGTGAAATGGAAAGATGATATGGATTTCTTGTCAAATGAATCTAGTTGTAATATCAATAGAAGCAGAAAATAGTACACCAGAAGTAGGATTTGTTATGGACAGGGAGGCAAGACAAAGATTAAGTTGCTGTGAACGGTGCAGTGATAGTACTATTCTCATCAAAATCGACAGCAAACCACTAGCAACGACAACAGTTCATGTTTACAGCCTACAAGTGTCATCTCGAGGAATTTTTTGTCACACGTGAAACATATGTTGTGCATTCCATGTATTAACTGGAGGTTGGTATTGAAAGATACGTCTTCCCATCCTGTCCAAGACATTATACCGGACAGGCCAGTCAAGGACCCACACATTCTTTAAGTTGATTGTAGTGTTAGCTCCAGTCCAATTCTTAATGATCCTACTTAAATACATCATTTGAAACCTTGGTCATGAAGGGCATGATAATAGGGTTCACAAAAAAATGGTTCAAATGGCTCTGAGCACTATGGGACTCAACTGCTGAGGTCATAAGTCCCCTAGAACTTAGAACTACTTAAACCTAACTAACCTAAGGACAACACACACATCCATGCCCGAGGCAGGATTCGAACCTGCGACCGTAGCGGTCGCGCGGTTCCAGACTGTAGCGCCAGAACCGCTCGGCCACCAGCGGCCGGCAATAGGGTTCACAGTCTTGCCACATGTTGGCGAGCATTCAACCTTCCTTTAACAAGGACCAAGTCAGTACTGTTGTCACATCCAATAGGTCCCAACACCACGATTATGCTCTGGAAAGGTATGGGTCTCTCGCTGCCTTCTTTGCCCTTTCACCAGGTCGTCCACAGAGCCGTTCCTGTCGATGTGACACGAGGCTCATCGCTGAACACCTCACAATGCTATTCAGTATCTCAGTTAACTCTGCCTCTACATCATATATGCCTCTGGTGCCTGGGGTGCGACGCCACCTGTGAACGACGCATGTCAGCTCGAGATCTCACCCAAGCTTACAGTAACCTGCTCCAGACGGCTCATGGTGACGCTCTACTTAGATTTCAGCTGTTGTCATGCATCTGCTTGTCAGAGCCGGCCGTGGTGCAGTCCATCTGGAAGGAACCGCGCCCAAACCTCTTTACATACTGTTCAGCTGAGTCCACCTCGTCATCACTTGTTCTGTAGTCATAGCAGTGCACCTGTCTGTGTGATCTGTCGATATGATGCTCCGACGTCTCTCATGACAATTAGTCGACCCATCTGAATTGTGGCAATAGCTGCACTGTACGTGTTGCGACCTCCACTTGAAGTCTCCAGGTAACGTGAGACACATACACAATATCCATAGTGCGCACTCACCATTCTCCATCTGTTCGCGAAATACTGAAAATAAACGCGAATAAGGATAAAACTTTAGTGGACGTATCCCACAGACATGTAATTTCTGGAGTGTAAGTTTAATAGCGTTCGGTCAAGATGTTCATGGTGAAACACTCATCATTTGCGCGAGTGTAACAGCAAATACAATTCAACTAACACAAGAGTAGGATGTACACTTAAACAAGATCAGAAGGCACAAGAAGATACGAGCCGTATTAAATCATTGTGACACAAAAAATTTCGATATCAGATGTTGGATTGTAGGGCGTACCCAGGAGCATAAATAGTAATGATTAAGAACTGGATAAAGTGTAGTAAAATGAAAGAATAATGTGTAAAAAAGTGGGAAAACGAAGTACCAAAAAAGATAATGAGTGTTTGAAGTTCACTGTGACTACAGATACTGCGATGATGAATACCACAATTGATAGTCCAGTTGAAGAAGAATGGACATACCTAGAAAGGAAAAGTAAATACGAAGAATACTTGCCCGAAAGAAGAAATACTACAATCGACCGAAGAAGGGAGGAAAGCGGCATACAGGTACGTAAGCTACTTGGAAATGAAATCAGTAGGAAGTGCAGAGAAACTGAAGCGAAATAGGTACAGAAAAAGTCTGAAAAAATCGAAAGGAATTGGCAAGAGAAGAACAAATTCAACGTTTAGAAAAGTGAAAATAACTTTCGGTTAAATTAACAAGGGAGCCACATGAATACAAAAGGAAGAATAGATAGACGAGAGAGTGGATACGTAGAGAATGTACATCATGCGCATCTGCGAGGGAGAGCAACTGATTGTTGACGTTGTAGAAGGAGAAGCGGGTGTCAATTTGGAAGATTCATTATGTTATCTAGTATTTGGACTAGAGCTTGAAGAAGCATTAGAAGATTCGCGATCAAAAAAGGCATATGACATAAATAACGTTCCTTCAGGTTTTTTAAAACAACTGATGGAAGTGGGAATCAATCGATTATTCAAGTCGGTGTGTAGAGTGTATAAGACTGAAGACATATCATCGCATTATCACCCACACAATCCCCGAAGGCAGCAATGGCAGGTAAATGTGAGAACTATCGCATAATCAGTTTAACAACTCAGGCACACAACTCACTGACAAGAACAGTAACAGAAGAAAGGAAAAGAAAGGGAAGGAAAAGGTGCGAAAGAGGTAGTTCTGACTTTGCGTTTGATAGTGGGCACAACACTTTTTAAAAAAAATTATATCCATTTTCTGATCTAGAAAAAGCGTTTGAAAATGTGTATAATTCTCGGAAAAATTCTCACGGTTTATCAAGAACGTAAGGCAAGGATGGCATCTTTCTCTACTACCGTTCAACCTGTACCTCTTGACTGAAATAAAGGAAAAGGTCAAAAGTGGAATAAATTAAAAGATGAAAGGATATCAGTCATAAAATTCAGTGATGATAATGCTGGCCTGTGTAAAAGTGAGAATGAATCACACAATTTGTAGAATGGAATAAACCGTCTTCCGGACATAGAAAATAAATTGAGAGTAAACCAAAAATAGATATAAAATAATGAGGAATAGCAGAAATGAGTAGCTGTAATGATATCAGAAATGGGCATCATACTGTATATGAAGTGTTCTACCATGGAAGCAAATTAAACCATTTCGGACGATTCAGATAGGAAATAAGCAGATTAGCACAGGTGAGGAGGGTATTTATTGCATTTATTGCTAAAATACTACTATCAAACATAGGCCTTGATTTGAGAAATAAATTTCTGAGGATGCACATCCCGTGCACAACTTTTTTGGAAGTGAATCATAGACAGCTCTGCGTACTGGTCCTGACACGTGCTTCAGTTCATACCAGCCCCCAAGTTATCCTTTCAGTGGCATCATTTGGATGCAATATGGAGGAAAACGGGGTCAGCCCTCCATCTCCTAGCTGTTGACAGTTTCCCAGACCTCAAGCAGCTCATCAGTTGGTATCATAAGAGTAGAGGATCATTGCCAGTTCTGGACCAAATTGCTGACGCCATCATCAAAATTCCCGGAATCAATCCCTCCTCTCCCTCCTCCCGCAGCCAAAGGCGTTACATGCGCGCACCAGCGTCATCATGCTCTCAGCCAATTGTGTTGAGGCTCTGGGGCACAGACATTTCAGACAATGGCATACAAGTTCAGCCACCCACCTCTCAAGCAATTTTAATTTTTATAATTCGATTGTGTGAGGACCATTATTTGCATGCTCGCACTTTGTAGTAATGTGACTAGTATGAAATGCCACCAGGAGAAGACCATCAGTAAGCATATTATCCACCCATTTCTAATTATTATTATTATTATTATTGGTGAACTCTCCCCAGAAATGTAAGAAGTTGAAAGCAAATAACTCGATCAGTTTTTCTTTGAGTTCTTCTTGTTCTTCCAATAGGCTTTCATTCTTTCTGAAAAGGCTTGTTTACGTTCATCTGACCGCTTTGGTCTATACTGTTTTTCTTTTAGTTGCTCTGATATAACTTCCCATTTGTCTACTTCGTGACTGAAGGTGCCTTTCTAGAATGTCGGCTGGTCGTACGTTTGCATTATTTAGGTCCTTTCGAATTTCGTCTAGCCAAGGTGTGGAATTCTTAAGTGAGGTTACACAATTTATTATTCTCTTCGTCAATCGATTTTCTGGTAGTCAGCTGAGATGACCAAAGAATTTAGAAGTAAAGCTGTAGGGACAGGGCGTGAGTCGTGCTTGGGTAGCTCAGATGGTAGAGCATTTGCCCGCGAAAGGCAAAGGTCCCGAGTCGAGTCTCGGTCCGGCAAACAGTTTTAATTTGCCAGGAAATTTCAATTTCGTTTGTGTTCTCCTAATATCAATTTCGATGTTTGAAAACTTTTCCGTTGTTTTAATTGATTGTGTACATGTCCGAAAGAACAGATATCATCTTCATATATATTGTTAAGGCTCGCCGGCCATTTGACGATCTTCTGTGCGGATGCACACACATTGCCCGAACTCATACGGGAATCGGTAAAGCCGCGAGTAATGAGTGTAATGGGCAGGGGCACCACGAATATAGTGCGGACAATAAGTTGGGAATGTGGCTCTCACCGAGGGGGAGGGGGGGGGTGTCGTGCCAGAGGTAAGTCCTTGCAGTTGCACTATCCTCTGTGTCCTCGGTGGCTCCGCTGGATAGAGCGTCTGCCATGTAAGCAGGACATCCGGTGTTCCAGTCCAGGTCAGGACACACATTTTCAACTGTCCCCGTTGACGTATATCAACGCCTGTATGCAGCTAAGGGTATTCGTTTCATAGTATTGATTTAACTGTAATTTCACCCTCTTCTTCGCCACAAGCTGAAACTCTGCATCATCAGGATATGCAGCTCTAGTGATATGCACATCCCCCTGATGCACTGTCTCAGCAAATTTCTGAAGAGGCATGTACATGAATTTTAATGAATCCAGGAAACAAATGCTCAACAAGAAAGTGAGCATCAGACCCACTAAAACTATGGAAGAAGATGGATATGTTTTACAGTAGTTTGTATTTCAAGTTGCATGCACTGTGAGTGCACCGTGGAACTTCCCCTTTAGGTGACAGTGGTCTCTACACACAGTTTCCACTTTTCTATACAGTGGCAGACCACAAATAGGATACATCATGTGATCAAAAGTATCCGGACACCCCCATATACATACGTTTTTCATATTAGGTGCATTGTGCTGCCACCTACTACCAGGTCCTCCATATCAGCGACCTCAGTAGTCATTAGACATCGCGAGAGAGCAAAATGGGGCACTCCGCGGAACTCACGGACTTCGAACGTGGTGAGGTGATTGGATGTCAATTGTGTCATACGTCTGTACGCGACATTTTCGCACTGCTGAACATCCCTAGGTCCACTGCTTCCGATGTGATAGTGAAGTGGAAACGTGAAGGGACACGTGCAGCACAAAAGCATACAGGCCGACCTCGTCTGTTGACTGACAGAGACGCCGACAGTTGAAGAGGGTCGTAATGTGAAATAGGCAGACACCTATCCAGACCATCATACAAAAATTCCAAACTGCATCAGGATCCACTGCAAGCACTATGACAGTTAGGCGCGATGTGAGAAAACTTAGATGTCATGGTTGAACGGCTGCTCATAAGCCACACATCACGCCGGTAAATGCCAACGGCTCCTCGCTTGGTGTAAGGATCGTAAACATTGGACGATTGAACAGTGGTAAAATGTTGTGTGGAGTGACAAATCACGGTACACAATGTGGCGATCCGATGGTAGGGTGTGGGAATGGCGAATGCCCGGTGAACGTCATCTGCCAGCGGGTGTAGTGCCAAAAGTAAAATTCGGAGGCGGTGGTGTTATGGTGTGGTCGTGTTTTCAATTGGTTCAATTGGCTCTGAGCACTATGGGACTTAACATCTGTGGTCGTCAGTCCCCTAGAACTTAGAACTACTTAAACCTAACTAACCTAAGGACATCACACACATCCATGCCCGAGGCAGGATTCGAACCTGCGACCGTAGCAGTCGCGCGGTTCCGGACTGAGCGGGTCGTGTTTTCATGGACAGGGCTTGCACCCCTTGTTGTTTTGCGTGGCACTATCGCAGCACAGGCCTACATTGAAGTTTTAAGCACCTTCTTGCTTCCCACTGTTGAAGAGCAATTTGGGTATGACGACTGCATCTTTCAACACGGTCGAGCGCCTGTTTATAATGCACGGTCTGTGGCGGAGTGGTTACACGACAATAACATCCCTGTAATGGACTGTCCTGCACAGAGGTATGACCTGAATCCTACAGAACACCTCCGGGATGTTTTAGAACGCCACTTCGTGCCAGGCCTCACCTACCGACATCGATACCTCTCCTCAGTGCAGCAATCCGTGAAGAATGGGCTGCCATTCCCCAAGAAACCTTCCAGAACCTGCTCGAGTGGAAGCTGTCATCAAGGCTAAGGGAGGGCCAACACCATATTGAATTCAACCATTACCGATGGTGGGCGCCACGAACTTGTAAGTCATTTTCAGCCAGGTGTCCGGATACTTTTGATCACATAGTGCATTCAGCTGCCTGATCATACAACGCATGATTTTCCTGCGATTTGGTCAAAGGAATATTTTGCCCATAAAGAGTATCAACACGCCGCAGAAGTTTTTCGAGCTCATAGGGCAACCACTCGCAGGATCATCCTTGATGTATGATTCGAGTTTGCTGAGATTGGCGTGTTATGAGCATGCAAATTAATACACCATCTCATACGGTACATGACGTTTTGTGAAAGTGATGTGAGAGGCTGTGGGATCACCTTCACAATGTTCCACAGGAGTTAATAAGCACTCAAAGTCAGTATACACTGATTAGCTAGAACATTATGACCACTGCCGACCACGACATTGGATGCCGCCTTGTGACGCGGTAACAAATCTATGTAAGCGGAGCAGAAATGGATGGGGCATCAATCTAGCGAAGAAATGGGCTACAAATTATTATTATTACGCAGTGCCTGTGAACGAATATCTGGAAAACAGCGAAGCTGGTCGGATGTTCTCGTGCTACTGTTAAGTGAATCTACAGAAACAGGTATAAGGACAGTGAAACCACCACGAATTGCTAAATGGTTAGACGTCCACGACTGTTCACAGAACATGAGTTTCAGAGGCTTGTCTGTAAAGTAGGATAGTTGGCGATCTGTGGCATCTCTGCTGAGAGAGCACAGTGCTGGTGCATGCACAAGTATTTTGGAGCACACCATTCCTTGTACATTGTTGAACATGAAGCTCCGCAGCAGACCACCTTTACATGTTCGCATGTTGACACGACATCGGCAGTTACGATTTCAGTGGCCACAGGATCATCGGGATTCGACCGTCGATCAATGGAAACGTTCGAATCTTCAGGTGAATTACATTTCTGCTACGCTAGGTCGATGGTCGTCTCCACAAGTGCCGTCATCGAGGTGAACGATGGCTCGAAATGTGCAACGTCCCACGGGCGCAGGCTGACGGGAGCAGTATTATGCTATTGGAGACATTCTCCTGTGGTAGTAATCGAAGACATGCTGACAACTGCGAACCACCTGTATCCGTTAATGCTTGATGGCTTCCCCGACAGCGATGTCATCTTTTAGCAGCATAACTGTCCGTGTCTCGGAGGCAGTGGTTTGAGGAGCATTATAGTGAACTCACATTAATGTCTCGGCGACCAAACTCGTCTGAGGTAAGTCCTATGGAACCCATCTGGGTCACTACCGGGCTCCATCACTGCATACGCAAATCAGCGGCCCATTATTTACTCGAGTTACATGACCTTTGCGTAAACATCTAATGCCACATACCTCCACAAACTTACCAGCAAACTGCTGGATATCTGATACGCAGCAGCTGTGACGTATTTCGTTCCAGAGACGGACAAACAAGTTATTAACCAGATGGGCATCAGTGTATACAACGAAGGGATAGTGTTCCTGGTGGTGGGCTTTCATGAACCGTAAGAAATTTTTATCTTGAGTCTGTATTTCACTATGTACCAGTTCCTGGTTCGAACAATCATTCAGATACCTTTCTAAACACTCACTCACAGTGAAGAAGCTGAGGTGCCTGCAGTTAAAATGTTCTTTGCATAACTGAGTCCCTAACTAGGCCCTCTTTCCTGCACATTGAAAAACAGCTCAGTATGATGCTCTCCGGAAAAGTTCCATACCAGTCTACAATTGACTTACCCTGGAATATCACACAATCCTTCCCCAAATCTGGACAATGTTTTTCTGCACAGCATTACTGCCTTCTGTGGGTGGGCCCATCAGCTCTCAGTGCATTATTACTCAACTGAAAGGAAAGTATGGGGGGGGGGGGCATTTTTAATCCAGACATAGTGATGCTCCTCACTCTTGGAGAATAGCAGTAAATCTACGTGTCTGGGACGCTGACTGGCTACTTTCGAAAAGCAGAGGGATACGACTTATGCTTTAATTCTTTCTGCACAGTGTGCTCGTCGTCAGCTCCTGGCTTCTGGCTTCGGTTTTTTTTTCCTGCAGACCATAAACATGAAGTGAATAATTATGGTTCTGCCTCTCGAATTTTGGTAGATCAGGGATCGAGACAGACAAAAATGGTTCAAATGGCTCTGAGCACTATGGGACTTAACTTCTGAGGTCATCAGTCCCCGAGAACTTAGAACTACTTCAACCTAACTAACCTAAGGACATCACACACATCCATGCCCTAGGCAGGATTCGCACCTGCGACCGTAGCAGTCGCGCGTTTTCAGACTGCAGCTCTTAGAACCGCTCGGCCACTTCGGCCGACCTGAGACAGAGAATGAGATGCCATTAAAGTTATAATGCTCAATATAATTGGTAGTTCCACATTTATCCTTGCGATATGCATGTTTCGGATAATTTCTATCACAAGCTAGAAGCGACCATCCCCCTCATCTAGATTCTGGATATTAGTACATGCTTTTTAGCAGCATTGTCTTCTGTAAGACAGATGAAACTGGACCCACCATTAGCTGGACGAGAAACGTGAGTACACATCAAGGTGGAGTACATGACTGAGTGCCCTACTTGGCCCTCTTTCCTGCGTACTGAGAAACGGCTCATTATGATGCTCTCGGTAAAAGTTCCATACCTCTCTGCAATTGACTTACCCTGCAATATCACACAATTCTTCCTCCAAATCTCGATAATACTTTTCTGCATAGTATTACTGCCTTCTTTGGGTATGTGCATCAACTCACAGTGCAGAAATGCTTTGCTCCTTATGGAAGGATATGGCAGGTCATTGATGATTTCAGGGAGATCCATTTCCAACACTGCTTCAAGCATGAAGGAACGCAGTAGGTTCAGGGTACGCCACATTAGTGTTATCAATGTGACAGTGCAAGATCCTGTCCCTGAAAGCAGCAGCAACTATGGAGTATTCCACTGTGGCTGCAGGATTTACCTGGTGATCCGTAGCAGAGCAAGCTCGATGACTCTTACTGCTGCTAGACCCAGAACAATACCATGGCGACCGATAGCAAACGTGTTAGTCCAGGCTGAGGTCATGGGGCTGCATGTGATGGCCGTGGAAAACGTGCCAGAGTCGACGGCCCTTGTAAAAATGGTTCAAATGGCTCTGAGTACTATGGGACTTAACTTCTGAGGTCCTCAGTCCCCTAGAACTTAGAACTACTTAATCCTAACTAACCTAAGGACATCACACACATCCATGCCCGAGGCAGGATTCGAACCTGCGACCGTAGCAGTCGCGCGGTTCCAGACTGTAGCGCCTAGAACCACTCAGCTACCCCGGCCGGCGGGCCCTTGTAAGTTGGATGATCCACACTGGGTGACGACTCCTCACACAATGACTGCAGCAAGTGTGACATTCCAGGCTGGGATGACGTAGTGACGGCAAGCAGTGTTCATGGATGTAGTGATGGGGGCACAAGCAGTAACCCTAGCAAGTGCAGTGAGCCAGGCTGTGACAATGAGGCTATCGCAAGTGGGTTTTGCGGCCACCCGTCTCACGGTCCATGCTGGGGCGATGATGAGCACATCATCATTGGCAGGTCCAGTATTGGTGTGCTAAGTCCATCTCCAATCGGTTCCAATACTTCTGTAAAGGAAGAAGTGAATTGATATCAGTGCACACAAACATGCAGTAGACATAAACATCGACCAATATTAATAATTTCTGATATTTACCTCGCAGTTCACCAATACCAGTAAGTGATTTTAGCTTCTTGTCATCTCCATAATTCGACATACTACTTGTATATTTCGATACTTTTTCCGCTCAGTAAAGGACTCACATCTGTGCCTATGTTGCCATCAAGTGCATCTAAAAAATAAGAAAAGACACATTGGTAGTAGTAGTAGCAGTAGTAGAGGTAATAATAATACTCACAATCTGCTCCGCAACGACTGCTGTCACCCCTATGAACTCTGAGTAGAAAACTGTGTCATGGTGTGTGGTTGTGAAAGCTCATTGTCATATACGTATACATTCATCCACAATCGGGCGAAAACCCATGAGCTCGGCATGGAAAACGGTGTCATGGTCTGTAGTTATAGAAAAAAACTGGTACACGTAAGTACTGCATGGAATCGTGAAAATAATGTATACTTGCATTAGCCCTCCTGCATTTATTTATTTATTTATCATGTGGCAATACATACACAAACATTACAAAACTACTAAACATTTAAGCACAGCTCTTCAGCATAAAATAACAAAAATGACAACAGCTATATACGGATATCGTCTTTCATGTATTTTATTGGAAGGTCGGTGTTATTAGCAGTCTTCTGGTATTTACACAGTAGCAGGCTCTTCCGTCGAACACCAGGAGGTGGAATGTGTCTCAAGATAGGTAGCCAATATGTTGGAGTAGATCATATTGACCCACTAACAATGCGCGTGACCCTGTTAAGTTATACATCTGTCTTTTTTGTGTGTGAACTATTAAGCCAGAGAGGCGCACAATAATCTGATGGTGAGTAAACCAATCCGAGTGCTGATATCCAGAGAATGTCTGCTGACGATCCCAACGAGAGCCACAGAGTTTAGGGAGAATGTTGTTTCTGCTTTTGAGCTTAGAAGATACTCGTGTCAAGTGCTTGTTAAAAGAAAGTGTCCTACCTAATGTGATCCCAAGGTATTTTGGATGCAAATTATGATGAAGTTTGTCTCCCTCAAAATAGATATCGAGGGCTCTGTGTGCCAATCTATTGGACAGATGAAAACGTGAAACAACCTCCATTTACGTAAATAGTGGCTTAAGATGTCTAGATCCCAAGTTTTGGGAGGAGGGGTGGAGGACAATGACTGTTCGTGTCTGTGACGTACTATAAGTCACATGTGTCCTCTGGGTGGTGCTAAAGAACAGTCACTTCAAGGCAAATATCTAAATTCAAGAATCAGAGGCAGTCAGATAATCTGAAATATCTCCTGCCTAAAATGAATTTGTCACAAGACATGGATTCACACGGTTCTTCTCAAGACCCTCCAGCTATAAATTTTGGCCCTCCTTCAAATTATGCATTAGGAAAGCCACAGCTACATCAAGATGTAGTGAAGTCATGGTATTATCCTGCTTGCATATGTATATAAGGGAATTCAGATTATCTAGGAAAACAAGCATCCTAAATAAATTGTCTAAAGTCCTTTTTTAATTATATTAGCACAGATATATGTATACTTACATTTCTGTGAATCATTCAGGAAGACAGACAGACTTCGATCATCAAAGAGCAATGACAGTATACCACCATCACCCAATAAACAAGGAAGTTTACCCATACCATCATCACTAGAACCGCAGGACCGATGCTTCATATTTGCACTGTAGTCGTGAATGATAACTGGACTCAAGTAAAGAGGGGCTACTCAGACCAATTTACTTACACCAAGTGTCGAAATACGTGTCCCAATTTGCTCATGCTGATGTTGCAACTGATAGCTCGTCCACGTCATCAAAGTGTGTGTGTGTGTGTGTGTGTGCGCGCGTGAAACTTTTCCAGTTCCATATTTCATCATCTCGACAAATATTGACAGGGTGTGTCCTGCAAAATGTATGACAGAACATGCGTTCAGCATTTTTCTGGGTATGAAAGCAACCAGCCAACCACCAGCGCACTTATGCGCAATTCTGGGAAGTCACCACATGTGTTTCCACAGCGTAGACAGCATCGCGTGTTAACAGGATTGCCAATGCTTTCGGCATTTTATTTTTCATAGTATCAAGCCATTGGCATTTTTACTAAACACATCGCATGTACTCGAGCCTGCCAGTGCAGAGCATGGAGAACATCAAAGGAGTACAGTTTTCAGATGAGGTGTGTACATCAATATACATAATAAATTATTAGTATTTCACCATATACAGAGGTGACCGAATTGGAATATGGCAGCAGGCTGCCTTGGACCACTTCCGCTTCCAATGTCATACACATGAAGCATCTAGAATTATTTATTCAGTTGTTCATGTGCAGCATAGGCAACATATGTTAAATAATTACCTGAAACATGTAAGTGATGTGGTGGAAATATAAAGTGAATAAATAAACACAAAGTTTAAAAAAATTATTTATCGACAATCCAACTTAAAATATTGGTATATTTTCTGAAGCACACATATAACTGCTGCTGTTGTTTTCACGATACATTTGCTTGCACTTCGAATTGATGGGCAGTTTTAATTCTCAAGATCCCTCATTGATGGATTCTTGAAGATACCATGCAGCCGCAACACATTTCTTTACGGCCTTTGATTTAAACTATGTTGTCTCTATGATCACAAGTTTCGAGCAATGTCACCATATTTTAACATGACGCTCCCTCACCATCCCATCGTATTCCATGATGATAGTGAGTAATCTATGCAGTGGTACGCCGAGTCTTAGCACAGTGTTCTGTATTAAACTGCTGGGCAAAGCTGTGATTGTGGAATACTTCATTAATACTTGTCAATCGTTGGGGAATGCACTGAATGCCACATCTTTAAATACAAACTGTCCACATCCGTTATAACACCCCTACATATCTGCAACTACTTTTGAAACCTTTGGGACGTCATTGTTAGATATGTTGCAGGTTGTGCAATATCTGTACATTTATACTACACGTGCAACAGGTGCAAGAGGTGAGTGATTTACGATAACGTCATGCAGCAGCAACGCATACGCTGTAGTAACTATAGAGAATTTTGCGATGATTCAATTCAATAGGCACATCTACAGTTCCATTTTTGGTGGCCTTGAACAATCAATTGCCACCATGGGTGGTAGTTCTTTACACTTCTTAGGACTGAGCACACAAACTGATTCATCACCCTTATAACAAGAAAAGGAAAACCTTGTGTACATGCTGTCAGCAGACTTCTTCTGATGCTCCTTGAATGTATGAGGCATTATCCGTAGCACATTGAACTAGAGTCAGCTGCTGTTTAGCATTCATAATTACGCATCTGTTATCCTCAAAGAAACCCATTAATATTTTGAGTGGGACTCAGGCGCTAAAGCGACCATCCATCGATCCATCTGTGAACCATCCTGCGTTTTCTAATGCATTCAGGTTCGAAGTTGATGCAGAGAAGTATATTTTGAAAGTCCACGTAATTTCAATATTTCTTGTGTGGTCGGGTTCGATCTAATTTTTAAAAATAAAGGTGAATACATTATGTGTGAGCGACAATGTTGTTTCTGGCAGAGTGCCTCCATCCTTTATGGCCATAAATCCTCGTTCCAAATATAGGATATTGTTGTTTGGAAGTGTTAATTCATCTTGATGCTGAAAAAAAGACTATCTTGTCATTATTACCAAAGGTCGAGAAGCAAAGGGTTTGTGGGACAAATACTGCTGATGAATGATCCACTCATAATGAAATGGAGGTATACCGAGCGACGTCATTCCGAGGTTTGAGTCACATCATTTTAAGAAACTCGTAACTCTCAAGTTTCATCTCGTTGCTCCCGCTCAAAATGGTCTTCTGATGGCTGAGTGTGTTGTGTTTATACCTAA
Organism: Schistocerca nitens; assembly: GCF_023898315.1. Lineage (NCBI taxonomy): Eukaryota > Metazoa > Arthropoda > Insecta > Orthoptera > Acrididae > Schistocerca > Schistocerca nitens. The sequence goes on along the minus strand of NC_064614.1, from coordinate 371,630,821 downwards.
CACCCATGCTGCTACTTCAGATGAAGGTGTACTATAATTTCCTCATTGTGAAAATCGAAAATCCTATTGTGGTCCATGGCATTCAACTCAACATGGTCTGATGTCTGAACAGTCAGTGGGAGTATACTGGATTGCTGCGTACTTCCGCAATTTTGTAACGTTAACCCACTGTAGACAAAATCCGTAAATTGCATAAATTGATCTATCGTTAACAAACAAATTCGTTGCGATATTACACTCAGTACGGATCGAGCTAACAAGTAGAATATCAGCTTGTTGATTCGACTTGTAAATTTTATCAGTATTATCCTTCAACACTTGGCTCTTCGAGAAACCTAGTAGCAGTCCTAATGAATCTTCATGCCTAACGCCTACTGTCTGTTTCATTGTTTTCTCTAAGCGTAGCAATCCTAACGCATTTTCATGCCTAACGTCTACTATTTGTTTTGCTGTTTTTCTCTAAGTGTATTAATGTCTGCACGTAACTCAAAGGCTTGTACAAGCCACTTTATATTCGCATTCAAATCATTATCATATGATTCACGATATATTTCTACAGCTATACTACTTGCTAGAAGCAGTTTATTGTCAATCTTGGTGATGTTAGGTATGCTGTTATATGTTTCCCGACCAATTAGTGCAGTACTCCACTCCTCTTGCTTAGATCTATTGGTGAAACGTTTTTCGACCTTAACATCCACTCTTTTAACATCTTCTTGTCCTAAAGTATCGGTTCAGTTCTTGGGTGGCCTCAAATCACCGTATGAGTCAAAGAAAATAGCAGACGGTATTTCGTTTTTTTTCTTTAACATACGCAATGCATTGAGTGACATATCCTCCACTAACATTTAAATTGACAATCTCACATTCCTTGCATTTCCACATAGTCGTTGCAACGTGTTCGACATAAACGCTACAAAATCCTGGGATTCTGAGTTTGTTAAAGAATTTAAGCAGATCTGTATTAGTAAACGGTCTGATTGGCAGTATAGTACAGTTATGGGGCTTTTTTCTTTAATAAATACTCGAAGTCCTATCTTGTATGCCTTTGAACGCAGCCATTTAGTGATACGGATGGCCTCCTTCATACTGTTTTTCAGTTTAGATTCGTGTGGTTGCATCTCTGCGTTTTGTACATTCCTTACTGTTTGTGCTATGGCAGCAGGTCCTCTGGTCAGAGAGCTGATAGCTGACAATCCAGCTTATGCTAGAGTTAGAAACGGAATGTTTCATCCACATGTATGAGGTACTGGTAGAACCCTAGGCGTTTGAACTCACTTTTTCTTCCTGTCTGCTTCAAGGCAATTTTTACTGCTGCCACTCCTCACTGGATGCAATTTTTAGTATAACGCCCTGCAGATACGAGTAATAGCATATCCTTCCTCTTCAGCATCTAATGCTCTTCTACCACCATCCAATATGCTGTAAGAGTGTTTTCAGACTTTCTGTTTTGGTTTAAACGTTTCTGAGAGAGACTGTTTTCGTTGCAACTGTCCAAATTTTAGCAGTTGTAATTGCCGTCAAATAGTTTTCCGCTCTTTAATAACTTTACGCTTTGTCATCGACATACTGTTGCACAGTAAACCAGTTTTGTGATGGCGTACAGCTAAAATATAATCTGGAACTACTTCATAACTATTGCCCTGATAAAACTAAGCGCACCATTAGTGCTGCGCTGATTACTTCAATTGTCATTCAACATACGTTTTCTAGCTACTGCCTTGATAAGACTTTCCCGTTCCATTAATTTTGCATTGATTACCGCGATTTTTCTGTTAACTAATAGATGTATATGCTTTGCACCCTCGGAATGAGTGTACGACACGTGTAAATTTGTCCTTAGTCTATATTATACTGATACAGTTGGGTATTGGTATACTGCCTTTTAAGCAGAAACTCTTGGAAGTTTCGTTTATATCAACTGTCATTCAGTTTCCTCATTTTATCAATAACCGTGGTGGCAACTGTTCTTCTACGTTAATACATAGGCGTTTTATAGAGAAATGAAGACCACACATATTGCTCTTACATTCTTTTTATTTATAAATTCTTACGTATAGCATAGTACATGAAAATAAATAAGACCATAGTTCTGTGTGTTTTTCTAGCACAGGTACTTCATACATTTCCACTTTTATAGATGCACACCATGAATCGTATAGTTGAATGATGGTTTCTTCTGGTGGTTGACGTATTTTGCGTGCCGTCTCCAACAGACTGCTCCACAATTTCTCGTAGAACCGGCAGACATCGTTTGCCAGCTTAGCTGACACTCTAGATCATGCTGTATTGCATAGTTAGCAAGCACTAGATTTTTAAATGTGTACTCCTGTATGTGTGTACACTCTCTGTCGTTAAATATTTTATCTTGTCACTGGAAGTCACAAACAGAGGTCGTGTGTTCATTCGGTATCACTCAGGGCGGCCGCACATTTCTGTGAACAAAGCAGAAATTCGCACAGAAGCATCACACAGACGAATCCACTTATCCAGGGATGATGTTACTTTGGCATCACTAAATTGTGGGTTTTCAAATACCGCCATGAGACAGAATTCGCAGTAAACTACATACCCTCATTGACACGTTGAGTACCATATCTGTTGCAACTGTAGGTATGACATTGTTTCCACATCGGATGACTGTTGCTGCTGCGATGGCAGTACCTCATCTGCAAGGAGAAAAAAAGAACAAATTATTAGTTAAGCATATTGCGAGTATATATTATCAACTATTTTTATACTGTATATATATTTACATTGTCTTATCAACTACATATTTTATTCATCATTATCATCGGTACTAATACTTAGAAGGCGCTGTCTTGCCGCAATACGCTTTGACACACATACTGTATGAGAGTTCACGCACGACTGGTTGCACTATTTATTAATAGCTGTAAATATATAGATTACAGTGTAATGAATAATGTTGTTATCTTTGATAGTAAATACAGTGCTCGTTGTTACAGCAGCGAGTGGTTAAACCTTTTTTATAGGAACTAATGTAATTCCATTAGTCTTACAGATTTCACGTTATGAGTATTCTACGTGATCTGTGCGCCCTGCGCAATGGTGCTCATTTCAAACTCCCCATCCAGTAGAAGGTGCAGCTGTGTGTCTGTTACCGGGAAGCGCGTCAGCGAGAAAACGCCACACGACTGGAGCGTCGACGATACCGGATATCGCTAACAGCTGGTCGCGATGCGTCTGTCAGAAATGGACACGCAAACTGCTTGCCTACATTGCAGTGATGTGTTTGTAATCGTGAGTAAAATGTTGCCCATCCACGTGTACATGCTCTGTAGAAGCGGCCACATCTCAAGACTAGGCTGGTCAGAGTAGCTACACACAAACATCCAGCATTCTTAGTTCTCACATGATGACTGTCTTACACCGTACAGGTCATCTCATCAGTTCATTGGTAAGTAGTAAGAGTTTATTACACTTTTTTGTTCCAGTGCCGCCTAATCGTGTTTAAGGTAGTCACCATTTTTCATGACTGGTCATACGTGACAAGAATGACATTTCCTGACAAGCTGAGGCTTGCGAAAGCAAATAGTTTCAGCAGTCATCACCTCAGTAGAAATGCGTGTGTGTATGGACAGCAAGAATGCAAGCTGCCTCACTGACACGTATGTCGTACAAATAGTCTAAGATATGGACGCTAGTCGTTCAGACTGTCTGTAATAGTCATTAATGTACAGCACTCGAATATTTTTTGATGTAAATGCACGTCTGCAAGAAAAGACGTATTTATACAGCAGACAGATACACATCCGCCAATTATTTTGGTTGGTACAGCTACATTTTAGTCTATCCTACCAAATACACCATTTTCTGGACTTGATGTCCTACGAAATTACTAATTTTATAGCCATTTTTACCAATATGCAGGTTTGGCACCCTACCAAAGTGCCAATTTTACAGGCAATTCTAGGAATTTTCTGATCTGTTGTCCTACCATTTTACCAAATTATTATACAACCAGTTTACCAATTTCAGGATTTGGCGTCCTACCAAATTTCCAGCTTTTCAGCCAATTTTATCAATTTCCGAGTTGGTGTTCTACCTATTTGCCTGTTGTACAATACATGCTACCAGTTTCTTACCACTTTAAAAACATGATATAGTTGACAGTTACAAGACTCCACTGTTGCAAGGTCAACAAGTGCGTGTGCTGTTATTGGATGACAGCGTTAAAAAAAAAGACCAATTAAACTTGATGCGGAAGGCTGCTACTATGAACATTTTTGTGATGCCCGTTGTGCTGTGGACTATTACAACTGTTGTGATGGTTCAGGCAATAGTAGTTCTGCTAGCGCTGTAATAATAACAAAGCCTTGAGTGTGAGGAGACGCACACACAATAATAATAATATTTAGAGATGGACGAAATACTTACTGACAGTTACTTCCAGCACAGCTCACAGGTGCTTCTTGCGTGATAGGAGACTGGACAGATATTCAGTTCCAGCAAAAACAATATGTTGTGTTGGCAGACCCAGCCATTTAATACATCTTCTTGCTATTCTGCTGCATTGCGTTTTATGTTGAGCAATACTTCTCGTGTGTGCAGCCATACACGTCTCCAGCATCATGCCTTTTCATTCTTGATGCAGAAAGCTGTTAAGTACATTTCCCTGGTAGGGAAAGTCTTCTTCGCTCAACACAAGCGTCTCATTAATTGAACACTTGAGATTTATTCGTTCGTACAGCAAAGAAGAAATGATGGCGCTCATGCTTTTGAAAATATGGAGAAAGTAAATTAAATTTCTACTCCTAGTTCACCACATCCTCCCATCTTTACAAAATCTTCTGCAAGAGATAGAAAGGCTTGGGAACATTTTTCTTTAAAGCGTCGTACGATGACACAAACGCCTTTTTGGAACTAAAATGAAATCTTCACAGAATGCTCATTCCGCACTCTTCAAAAATTGTACCAGTCGCTTATATCACTCATGGTTCTTACCTTCAGAACCGTCTCCTCATTAACCCAGACCACCTCCAACTGAAACAGTCTATCTTTCTAAACAGCCAGAGGAAAAAACAACATAAAAGTATGCGCAACTGACAACAGCGATTTTCTCACATTCGTGTAACATATTCAAATTTGCTTTTATATACTGCCTGCCAGCCAGTAGACTCACAACGAGAGCTAACCATTAGTCACTAGTACTGTTACTGTGACACAGTAATACTCATACAATGCCATCAGTAGCATCACAGACAAACAGGTCATGTCATAATCTCTACAGCAAAGAACCAAGAACCCACAAGTAATCTCTGCGTATTTTGCATGACTTCCATCCACTCATCTCCGATTTTTATTGTATTTTAATGGTATTTAAACTAATTCTGATTTTGAGAATATCAGGTGTTTTCTATTTTTAACGGCTTTAGTGATTTTTGTTGTCGGAAGTTAAGTGTTAAAAAAAGAAACTTAGTTCTCAGCTCTCTGTCAGATAACATTACAGCCTTGTATCTCATACGATTACTGCGTTGAGAGCTCTTATGAGCCAATAATCTTACATAAGTAGCTGATAAATCAAATCTTGCCTGGCAAAAGAAAAAAAACGGCGACTTTAAGAAGTCGCTAGGCAACAACGACGGAGAAAAGATTCTCCAAGGTCTTTGAATATATACACAGATTGAGTCCTGTTTGCGCTTCCGCTATTAGTGTTGCCGCCTCTCAGAGGCTTTCCCTGGTCCTTAGACACAGTGAATGTCGGTCTCCGATCCTGCAGAATCTGTGCACAATAGTACAGAAATACACTAAATTAAGTGATTCTGAGGTCAGTCGTAATGCTTTGTGTTGTTTGTGGACTAACTTATGATCTACTACCCACACACTAAAGCACACTGTACGCTTCTTCCTTTTCTTATGTCTTTGTCCCGCATGGTTATGAACAGGTTTGGCACGGTTAATTTAAGGAACGACCGGATGTCCTTCCTGTCGCCACTCTGTTACCCTTTGGTACGGAATATGTGTACCCCAACTGTCCGTCTGCAGTGTTATTCATGTGAAAGTGAGCGAAAGTTTTCTAAATGTTTTGGGAATCGTGTAGCCGAGGCGGGACTGGGTACCAGACCGGTATTCACCTAGTGCGATGTGGCAAACCTCCTAAAAACCACATCCAGGCTGACCAGTACACCTCCGCGTCCAAAAAGGCGCTCTTTAGCACGCACATCTACACTGGCCAGTCGAAATACATTGGTCGCTTCTAGTACAGTAATACACAGGGTGAATCATCAAAAGTTTCAATCCCAAATATTTTCCAAAAGGGATGTCCATCTTACGTGCTGTTTTCACATGGAAGTACACATAATGGTTCACAAAAACTTACGAGAAAAAAGAGTCCTGTGGCACCACGGCTTGGTGCAAGTCTTTCAGTTGAAACGCCACTGCGGCGATTTGCGTGTCCTTAAAACCAACGGCACGCTCTTTTCCCCGGACGGTCACACATCCAAGTTAATACAGCCCAACGTTGCCTAATTTCGATAACTGGGCGGGAATCGGTGTTACCAACGGGGCAAAGCCGTTGGTAACCATTAACATGAAATGAATGCTGTTTCTCCTCTCCTTGTTAGATATAAAATGCTTTGCTATCAATCTTTTCCCTGTTGGGAAACAACTGCACTAACGGAGTTATTAGATAAGTGCTTATCAAATTCTTACGTGCTGAAGGACAGCATATATAAAATAGCATTAGATTTTCCATACGCCTAGAGAAGAAGTTCAAATCTTCTATCTAAACTGACGGCTGTTTCCACTTTCATTTACTGGAATAATGGGCCATTATGATGTGAAACTCACTTCGAGCATAAAATCCCAGCTTCTTCATGTGGTGGGCTTATATGATGCCAGGTTTCCCAGGAAGTGAAAACTCCGTTAACGCTATAAGGCTCTATAATGCATAATGAAATATCACATATGCTAAAGGTAATTGCTCCAAATCTTGATTGTATTTCATTCTCCATGCCAACTGGTTTATACACTGGCGGAAAAGAGTCACAACATCAAAAAATAATTAATGCAGAGGAATGGAAGTGCCGTGTGGCTAGGGCCTCCCGTCGGGTAGACCGTTCGCCTGGTGCAAGTCTTTCGAGTTGACGCCACTTCGGCGACTTGCGAGTCGATGGGGACGAAAATGATGATGAGAGACACACATCACCCAGTCATCACGAGGCAGAGAAAAATCCCTGGCCCCGCCGGGAATCGAACCCGGGACCCCGTGCGCGGGAAGCAATAACGCTACCGCAAGACCACGGGCTGCGGACATGGAGAGGAATGAAATTTCGGTAATACATTTTTCTAAGTAAGACATTTAAGTGATTAACATTGCAAGATCACAGGTTAATATAAGTCTGGGATAACCCATTGCAAATGTGAAATTCTGGCACATTAATAACCGGTGTAACCATCAGAATCTTGATTGCAAGTAGGCACAGATGCCTGATGTCAGTTTGTAGGATGGAGTTCCATGGGTGTTGCACTTGGTCTGTAAATACATGGACGGTTAATGCTGTTTTTGGATGACGCTGTAGTTGTCGTCCGATGAAGTCCCATATCTGCTCCACTGGAAACAGATCTGGGCGATCGAACAGCCCAAGGCAACATGTCGACACTCTCTACAGCATGTTGGATTACAAAAGCGGCATTTGGGAGAGCGATACCCTGTTGGAAAAGGTCCCCTGGGGTTCTGTTCATGAATCGCAGCCTCAGCAGGTCGAATCACCAGACTGACGTACAACTCCGCAGTCAGGGTGCATGGGATAACCACGAAAGTGCTCCTGCTGTCATACTAAATCGCATCCCAGACCATAACTCTAGGTGTAGGTCGAGTGTGTCTTGGCCACAGACAGGCTGGTTGCAACACACGGCCATCACTGGCACCAACGCAGAAACAGCCTACATCAGAAAACACAACAGACCTCCACCATGCCCTCCAATGAGCTCTCGCTTGACACCACTGAAGCTGCGAGTGACGGAGGTTTAGGGTCACTGGAATGCACGCTACAGGGCGTCTGGCTCGGAGCAGTCAATGAAGTAGACGATTTGTAACAGTTAGTTGTGTCACTGTGGTGCCAACTGCTGCTCAAATTGCTGATGCACATGCAGTACGATGCGCCAGAGACCCACGCCGAACACAGTGGTCTTCCCTCTCGATAGTGCCACGTCGCCGTCCGGAGCTCTGCCTTCTCACATCCGTACATGTTCGTGACCACCGCTGCCAGCAATCATCTACAGTGGCTGTGTACCTACCAAATCTTTCTGCAATATAGCAGAAGAAACGTCCAGCTTCTCGCAGCCCTACTACACGATCTCGTTCAAACACACTGAGGTGCTGATAATGGCATCCGTGTCGCCTTAAAGACGTTATTGGTTAAGATCAACTCACCATGTCCAATAGATACGTAACTAACGCTCACGACCGTTACAGTGTGCATTTAAAGAAAATCTGATTTGCATCCCCATAATGACGCTATTGTGCCTCTCTTACGCAACTGGCGCGAAAAATAAACAATCATCTTTCAGCTGTAGAAACACGCGTACCAACTTTCGTTTATGTCGCACAATTCCTTCTCGGTGCTGCGGTTTTTTTTTCCTTCAGTGTAAATACACTTGATAGGTCTGTAAATGGAAGTTGCGCAATATCGTCTTGAAATTAAAACTTCCATCTTTACAGAACAAAAAATCGCGTTCAGAAGATAATTTTGTGAGCATCTGTGTATGAGACCGTTTCAGAAGCGTTGAGAAAGTGTATAAAACGCTATTGTAAAAAAAAAAAAAATACAGTAGCGACAAGAGTCAGAGTTTCCAATAGGAATGCACTCACGGGACCTAAGCTACCTTCATTCTTTAGCCATATAAAATAAAAATCATAAACTAAACGGCTGAAGAAGAAGGTGGCATTAGAATTGATTAAGCAGCAAAACAGTGACATCATGCGTTTGAACAATAGGCTGGATAACTACACAACAAAACGCTACACTGTCTCGAAAAGAGAGTCTGCCTACAGAAAGACGAAACGAGCAAGGCACTAGAGTTCTCCATATTCGAAACAGACAAAAAGAGTTATTTTTTTGTATAGCTTAACGTACAGCGCGCTTGGTTGCAAGACGGGGAGGCCAGGAACGAATCAACGCCCCTGATTTACGACTGCTGGCCTGCTACATATCCCGGGCAGCCCGTTTGTGTTTGCCGAGCTGTTCCCTCACAGAAACACAGTTACAGAAGCGAGACCTCCCTCGTAACACTACAGTGTGAGATTGGAGTAAGAAGGCGATAATATTTAAAGACAAGCATGGCTCTGGAAAGTCTGGAACAATTTCAACAATTTGTAACTTACAAATCAAAAATAAGTAAATAAAAACAAGAATGCTGCGTAGTTATGACGCCCTAAGGGCCGAGGGTAGGGCTGGTGTCTTTGGAGTTCTTGGAGCATTGTCAAGCAAATTTGTATTCATATGGCTCACGAACTGAAACAAAAGTACTATGGATGTAAAGCAGCTACAGCACACCTAGGTGTACCGGTCAGGTAGGGTAACGGTTGACACAGTATAAAAGCGTCGAAATCACAGTCCAGTAGGCAGTCTAGTAAGAGTTTATTAATTAATAATATTCCGTCATCATTCATAAATTTTATTTTATAATTGCTGTCAAACTCGTGTGGATTGTGTGGATAAGATGGGCATTACATTTCCTTCAGTTTTTCACCTAACATTGACAGAACGACAAGGTAGTTAGATTTAATGAAGTAAACTACACCTCAGGCGCGATTAATGAGCTAAAGCTAGAGAAATGAGAGAAATAAAGTCTAGTAACATATTACCTGTCTTTAAGCAGATGACTTTCGTCTTCTGCATTGGTGAAAATCTTCCACATTTGCACTTACATTTTGAAACTATTTAACATCTTTATAACACAACTACATGACCCAGATAGTGCATTTGAAGTTAAACGTATAAAAAATTTGTATTTGGCGTCTCTGTTAGAAATAAAACTTACGGATGTCACCGCTTTTGGAAGTTCAACCCCTAAGGGGGTCAAACAGAGTAACTGACTCATCATCGCCCAGCCCAAACCTCTGAGGATAGAAACTTGATGTTTGGAGAGAGTGTGGATCTTATACTGCAGGCATCGTTTACAAAGGGATAGTTCGACATTGCACTCCTAAGGTGGCGAAATAATGGATTAAAGTCTCTTCGAAAATTTGTCGATACTAAGGTAGTTTTGAAACAAGACCTACGAAAATCGATATTTGGTGTCTCAGTCAGAAAATAAAAAAATACGTATTTCCTCATTTTTGGAAATTCAATCACTAAGGGGGTTACATTGTGAGTGAAGCTTTTTTAAAATAAATAATTACTAAAGAACTACTAAAGAATTTTTAAGGTTACATCTATGACAATTGCTATTTGACTTCTCGTTTAGAAATCATAAAATACGTGTTTTAGTGCTTTTGGAATTTCAACCCCTGAGGGAGTGCAATAGGGGACGAAAATTTTTAAGAAAATATTTCGTTACGTTAAAAAAATATAAACATAAATTTATCAATATGGGTATTTCACTTCTCGGTTAGATATAAAGGAATATAAGATTAGAAGGTGTTGCAGTTTGTGAACAACATAAAACTTCAGTTAAATAAAAACAAAAACAAAAATCTCTGCAGCCCACACAGTCTACGCGAGCAAAGCAGCGAGCGCAAAGCTAGTCACTATATCGTCATATTTATGAACATTTTCTGTTATAGCAGAGATATGTTTCCTTTGCATTTCCAGTTCCTTGCGTCTGACACTGCGATTGTATGGCCTCTACGTCACACAAGAGACAGAGTATGACGCAAGTTCAAAGAATTAGAACATCGTATCAAGTGACATGCAATAAGCAATGAACCGTGAACGTCAGGCTGTAGTATTTAGGCACAGAATGAAATGCATTGTTGATAACAGGTGCGATTAAAGAACAATTGCGGAATAAATCTGAAATGCGTGGGTTCCCTGTATCAATGGATTAACAACGGAGACGACGAGTACTCAGAAAGGAGACACAAGTATTAATAACTCGTTTATTTAAACGGTGTTCCGCAATCGCCGGGCTATGAGCTTTCCCTGACCACTTCACAGTGGCAGACCTAATCAGCTTCACGTTTCATCGCAACTCGTCACTGCCCAATTTGAGCCACACGTAGTATATTACATCTACATCGCACTATGTGTCTGTGACGTTGCACTACTTCGATACGATATCCGTGATAAATAACCGTGACGCATATATGTTGCATAACAGCGGGACTACTAAACGAAACGTAAGTGATCACTTATTACAACACAAAATTTATGTCCTCACTGCAACTGCAACATCCACACCATCACTGCAGATGAGTGCAAACCCTTTAAATCTTCTATACGTATTCAAATGGTTCAAATGGCTCTGAGCACTATGGGACTTAACTTCTGAGGCCATCAGTCCCCTAGAATTAAAACTAGTTAAACCTAACTAACCTAAGGACATCACACACATCCATGCCCGAGGCAGGATTCGAACCTGCGACCGTAGCGGTCGCGCGGTTCCAGACTGTAGCGCCTAGAACCGCTCGTCCACAACGGCCGGCTCTATACATATTATAAACTAGCTTAGCTCCCGCAGCTTAGTTCGCCTAGACTATATATGGTCCGCACAGATTATTTTTTGTTTTTATTAACTGCATTTTTATGTTGTTCACAAATTGCAACACCTTCTAAATTTTTGACGCTAAATAAGCGCGCAGAAGCATGGCATTTTGCGAATGTACTTCTGATCGAAAAGTGATTCCGATAGCTGCAGTCCAAGGTTTCTGCTGAGCATACCTTTTGCGCTCTTTTGATGATATCTCCATAGAAACTTTCATCCCCTAACACATATTTCTCTACATCTAATCGAGAAATGAAATACCAGTTTTCATAGGTTTAACTTCAAAAGATTTTTAATATAAAGAAATATTTTCTTAACAATTTTCATCCGTTATTTCACCCCCCTCAGGAGTTGACTTTCCAATACAAGTGAAAAACGTACTTTTTAAATTATTTATACCCGTGGTCTAGGGGTAGCGTCTTTGATTCATAATCAAAACGTCATCGGTCCCGGGTTCGATCCCCGCCACTGCTTAAATTTTGATAAATAATCAGCATTGGCGGCGGAAGACTTCCGGCATAAGAAGTCAGCCTCATTCTGCCAACCGCCTTGTCAAAGAGGGCGGAGGAGCGGATAGAGGTTCAGGGCACTCTCTTGTCCTAGGGGTGGGAAATTGCCCCTAAAGGCGGAAGAATCAGCAATGATCAACGACATGAGGATGCAGAAGGCAATGGAAACCACTGCATTAAAGACACGGAACGTGTATCCACAGGACATGTGGCCTGTAATTGAAGAAGTGTCATGATGATCTCTCCATTGGCAAAAGATTCCGGAATAGTCCCCCCATTCGGGTCTCCGGGAGGGGACTGCCAAGGGGGAGGTTACCATGAGAAAAAGATTGAATAATCAACGAAAGGATAACGTTCTACGAGTCGGGGCGTGGAATGTCAGAAGCTTGAACATGGTAGGGAAACTAGAAAATCTGAAAAGGGAAATGCAAAGGCTCAATCTAGAATAGGGGTCAGTGAAGTGAAGTGGAAGGAAGACAAGGATTTATGGTCAGATGAGTATCGGGTAATATCAACAGCAGCAGAAAATGGTATATCAGGTGTAGGATTCGTTATGAATAGGAAGGTAGGGCCGAGGGTGTGTTACTGTGACCAGTTCAGTGACCGGGTTGTTCTAATCAGAATCGACAGCAGACCAACACCGACAACGATAGTTCAGGTATACATGCCGACGTCGCAAGCTGAAGATGAACAGATAGAGAAAGTGTATTAGGATATTGAAAGGGTAATGCAGTATGTAAAGGGGGACGAAAATCTAATAGTCATGGGCGACTGGAATGCAGTTGTAGGGGAAGGAGTAGAAGAAAAGGTTACAGGAGAATATGGGCTTGGGACAAGGAATGAAAGAGGAGAAAGACTAATTGAGTTCTGTAACAAGTTTCAGCTAGTAATAGCGAATACCCTGTTCAAGAATCACAAGAGGAGGAGGTATACTTGGAAAAGGCCGGGAGATACGGGAAGATTTCAATTAGATTACATCATGGTCAGACAGAGATTCTGAAATCAGATACTGGGCTGTAAAGCGTACCCAGGAGCAGATATAGACTCAGATCACAATATAGTAGTGATGAAGAGTAGGCTGAAGTTCAAGACATTAGTCAGGAAGAATCAATACGCAAAGAAGTGGGATACGGAAGTACTAAGGAATGACGAGATACGTTTGAAGTTCTCTAACGCTGTAGATACAGCAATAAGGAATAGCGCAGTAGGCAGTACAGTTGAAGACGAATGGACATCTCTAAAAAGGGCCATCACAGAAGTTGGGAAGGAAAACACAGGTACAAAGAAGGTAGCTGCGAAGAAACCATGGGTAACAGAAGAAATACTTCAGTTGATTGATGAAAGGAGGAAGTACAAACATGTTCCGGGAAAATCAGGAATACAGAAATACAAGTCGCTGAGGAATGAAATAAATAGGAAGTGCAGGGAAGCTAAGACGAAATGGCTGCAGGAAAAATGTGAAGACATCGAAAAGATATGATTGTCGGAAGGACAGACTCAGCATACAGGAAATTCAAAACAACCTTTGGTGACATTAAAAGCAACGGAGGTAACATTAAGAGTGCAACGGAAATTCCACTGTTCAATGCAGAGGAGAGAGCAGATAGGTGGAAAGAATACATTGAAAGCCTCTATGAGGGTGAAGATTTGTCTGATGTGATAGAAGAAGAAACAGGAGTCGATTTAGAGGAAGACAGAGATTGGAATACGTCAAGCAAATAATTGAGGACGTAGGCTGCAAGTGCTACTCTGAGATGAAGAGGTTAGCACAGGAAAGGAATTCGGGGCGGGCCGCATCAAACCAGTCAGTAGACTGATGAAAAAAAAAAAAAAAAAATTATGTCTGAAACTGCTTCAATAATTTCGTAAAACTTATCACCCCCTATTTCACTCCCTTAGGGGGTTTAATTTCCAAAAGCCTTGAAACCTGTGTTATCTTATTTCTATGGGAGAAGTCAAATACCAATTTCCATAGCTGTAGCTTTAAAAACGCTTTAGTAGTTCTTTAATAATGATTTATTTTCAAAAAAACTTACACCTACTATTTTAACTTACACCCACTATTTTACCACCTCAGTGGTTGAATTTCCAAAAATGCTGAAACACATTTTTTTATTTATTTGGTCTAGTTTCAAATTTACCTTAGTATAGACACATCTTCAAAAAGACTCTCATCCATTGTTCCACCCCGTTAGAAGTGTAATTTCGGATAATCCCTTCTTAAACGATGACTACAGTATAAGGTCCATACTTTCTCCAGATTTCAAGTTTCTACCCTCAGCGGTTTGGGCTGAATCAATCAGTCAGAACATTGCGTTTATACTGACAGATTAAAGCTCCCCGCTGTGATTTTCTCTCTGTGTGTGAAGACTACTCCCAGGAGCTAGATAGGGATTTTGATACGGTTTGCACTGGAAGACACATTGATTCACGAGGAAGGTTCGTGCACATAATTTATTACTGCTGTGCCATACAAGTCGTCCGGTCGTACTTACTCGGAGGTACCCGTGAGAGGCCAGGAAGGGTCACCAGTAAATAAATAACAAAATTGGTGGTAGGACAAGTATGCCGTCTGTTGACTCAAGGCCCGCTGTGTAATATTTGTTATTCATTGGCAGCGTACTTCAGCTCCTCTTGTAAGTTTCCTTCCGCTTTCCTCAGGTGACTCACAGTGTAACCTACACACTTCCATTGGCTTGTAGGCTAAATGCGGCCCCTTTCAATTTGACAACTCGTGTGGCTTTGTGTCTCACTTTTCCTGCATGATAGCGATTAATATACAATGTGAGGGCGAATGGCCAGTCATCGAGACTGCATTGCTAGAAGAACAGAGCCATTCTCCCAAGGGTAGATACAGTACTGATAATGTTTTCGTAGTAAAACAGATCATTGAATAAAGAAGAAAGTGGGACAACAGCACTAGGGCATTTATAGACTGTCTTCGCTGCTGACAGAGTACTGAGGAAAAAACTATGGGAATATCGTGGACGGACTGGAATCCCCAAGCATCTTATAGCGTTGATGAAATACCCCTATGACAAGACACAGGTAGGTGTTAAGAAGAAGACAGGAGAATTCATTTCAGAATATATTAATATGAGTGTACGACCAGGCATCACTTTTTTGCCTATTTTATTTAATTTGTACATTGACGACACCATCCCAGAATGGAAAGGAAAACTTCTCGAGTTAGTTTCTGGCAATGACATAAATAGCGTTAGCTTAGTCTTTCGCTTTTGTTTGCGAACACCAGGTAAAATTTGTAGATCCTGAAGATCTATTACAATGAATTGGATTTGAATTAAATAAAGTAATAAAAAACGCAATTTATGTCTTTATTCGAGTTTCGGACCACAATCTCACCTGTTGTATAAGATTTTGATATGTGATCGGAATAAAGACATAAACGATTTCCTAGTTCACTGTATTTGGCTGCGACTGCTTGGAAACTCGTGGAACAGTAAAATTTTGTAATTTCTCTGTATAAAACAGAATCCATGGCATTTTGTGACCAGTTGCAACTTGGTTGTTAATTCCAAATGCATTAAACAGGCCAGGTCCTAGTTTGCACACTCTCATGTTTTGAAGAACTTGATACAGGCAAGACCATTTTAAAAATTCATCGGAATATATGGTACAATAAGAAGAGCGATAAGAGGCAAAGTGAAGAAGAAAGCCGGCCGGGGTGGCCGAGCGGTTCTAGGCGCTACAGTCTGGAACCGCGCGACCGCTACGGTCGCAGGTTCGAATCCTGCCTCGGGCATGGATATGTGTGATATCCTTAGGTTAGTTAGGCTTAAGTAGTTCTAAGTTCTAGGGGACTGATGACCTCAGAAGTTAAGTCCCATAGTGCTCAGAGCCATCTGAACCATTTGAAGAAGAAGAAAAACGCACCAGTTTTGCAAGATTATTATACGTACCAGTAGGTTTATAGTCATACGTGGCTGAAGCGTGTGTCCTGACGAACAAATGACAAAAGTAGGGTCCAAGTATCTTTAATGCGACTTCTTCGATCGGTTGTGGGGATGACAGTGACAGAATGAGAAATGAAGAGATATGGCAGATAACATTTAGGCTTAAATAAGGTATGCTTAAAATATCGTCAAAATTTGAGATTTCGTATAAAACGGAGAACGATGAACGTTTGCCAAAATGGGTCTACGGGTATAAGTATTGAGGATTCCACAGAGCAAGCACACCAAAGAGAAGATGGAATGGCCAAGTTCGAAGTTTGCAATACGTGAACTGTCTAAAAATGGCTCTGAGCACTATGGGACTCAACTGCTGTGGTCATAAGTCCCCTAGAACTTAGAACTACTTAAACCTAACTAACCTAAGGACAGCACACAACACCCAGCCATCACGAGGCAGAGAAAATCCCTGACCCCGCCGAACTGTCTAATGCTTGATGATGATGGTGATGATGATGATGATAGTTACTGAAATAAAACGCATGTAATTCACGTATCAGTTACAATGAAACAGCACAGCAATATTTTCGACATTTGCCTCACATTCAAGAGAGAAAAATGTTATAAGTTTAACGTCCCGACTCGCCAGCGATATGGGAACCGATTCAGAGAATAGCGACGGCAGTACTCGCGCCGCGACTTGAATTGTGGCGGCAAACGCGTCGCATGGGGTCGGCCAGCCTGGCGCCTCGGTCTGTAGTTCGCATATTGACGCTGAACGCCAGTGCGAATATACAACTGTTACTTCGCTTGATGAGCCTGGGCTTTCATTTCGGAATTGAATGATTGTGAATGTACCTGCTTATAAGACGATTCTTCCTTTCTCCATTTGTACTCAGTTCTGATCAAGTTACTTGCGTTCCTGACGTTCGCTCTCTGCTGTGTCAGGCGATAGACTCAGCGTCAATGTTGGCGTCTGGACGCTACGTGGTTTGCTGCAGTAACGTGTTTACACTTTCTGTTGGGATACGACACAGAAATGTTGACATGGGTCCGGAAACGTTTTAATTCCGCGTTGGAGCTCATTTTCTGTAACTATTCGGAGTGCAGTCACTTGGGGAAGCATAAAGGAATAAAGTGCACCAACATGTAGCTTGAGCGTCCCCCAGGCCTGAGGCTGTTAGGCTGGCGGGTATTGTATTCATGTACGTACGAGTGTGAAACGAAGGGTATGGACGTTAGCTTCAACAGAATGACGTTAAAGGGATAACCATGTCAAATGGGGAATACTTTCAATAGCGACTATTGGACCTACTACCCTAAATGCAACATCTTCCCCTATCCATAGGTAAGTGGTAGCTTATTTGAGAACCTTGCTGTCTCCTTGCCCGTGCTATCATCGGAGATCGAAACTACAGCAGGTGTTTCAGACAGAAGATGTTGTAGAATAAGCGACTGAGAGACGGTTACAAACAAGTAACAGGCAGAAAATCAGTATATATTGAACCCCCGCCCCCTCCTCGCCGGCCGTGTGACCGAGCGGTTCTAGGCGCTCAGTCCGGAACCGCGCGACTGCTACGGTCGCAGGTTCGAATCCGCCTCGGGCTTGGATGTGTGTGATGTCCTTAGGTTAGTTAGGTTTAAGTAGTTCTAAGTTCTAGGGGACTGATGACCAAAGCTGTTAAGTCCCATAGTGCTCAGAGCCATTTGAACCATTTGAACCCCCCCTCCTCCACACCGCTACACACACACACACACACACACACACACACACACAGATACATACATACACACTGGCCGGTCAGTGTGGCCGAGTGGTTCTAGGCGCTTCAGTCTGGAACCGCGCGACCGCTACGGTCGAAGGTCCGAATCCTGCATCGGGCATGGATGTGTGTGGTGTCCTTAGGTTAGTTAGATTCAAGTACTTCTAAGTTCTAGGGGACTGATGACCTCAGATGTTGAGTCCCATAGTGCTCAGAGCCATTTGAACCATACATACACACTACATCGCACAATTACCCGGGCCGTTCTCCCAATTAAATCTAATGGTGAACGGGTAGGAAAAACTTAAAAAAACAGTCCATTTTGGAATAGTATGGTGAAGTGAAATCAAATGTTAATAATTTTCCTCGATTTAATCATACATGAAATGGCTATTCGTCCCTTCATCAAAAAATGGTTCAAATGGCTCTGAGCGCTATGGGACTTAACTTCTGAGGTCATCCGTCCCCTAGAACTTAGAACTACTTAAACCTAACTAACCTAAGGACATCACACACATCCATGCCCGAGACAGGATTCGAAACTGCGACCGTAGCGGTCGCGTGGATCCCGATTAATTGGCAACCGGAATGAAATAATAATCGGATCCTTTCACCGACCTCCCAATTTAGATGATATAGTTGTTGAAAAGTTCAAAGAAAACTTCAATTTTATTTAAAACACGTACCCGACTCATACAATAATAGTTGGTGGTTACTTCAATTTACGCTCGATATGTTGGCAAAAATACATGTTTAATTCTGGAGGTACGCATAAAATATCATCCGAAATTGTGCTAAACGCATTCTATGAAAATTATTTCGAGCAGTTAGTTCATGAGACCACGCGAATAGTAAACGGTTGTGAAAACACACTTGACCTCTTAGCAACAAATAATCCTGAGTTAATAATGGACATCAAAACGGATACAGGGATTAGTGAACACAGGGTTGTCGTAGCGAGACTGAATATTGTAACCCCCAAATCCTCCAAAAATAAACGAAAAATATACCTATTCAAAAAAGCAGATAACATTCAATTGACGCCTTCTTGAGAGGCACTCTCTACTCCTTCCAAATTAATAACGTAAGTGTAGACCAGATGTGGCTTGAATTAAAAGAACAAATAAATTAACAAACGACGCAACTGATCCTCCTTGGTACACAAAACGGGACAGAACACTGTTGCAGAAACACCGAAACAAACAAGTTAAATTTAAACAGACGCAAAATCCCCAAGATTGGTGATCTTTTACAGAAGCTCGAAATTTAACGCGGACTTCAATGCGAGATGTTTATAATAATTTCCACAACTATACTTTATCTCGAAACCTGGCAGAAAATCCAAAGAGATTCTGGTCGTATGTGAAGTATGTTATCGGCAAGAAACAATCAATGCCTTCTCTGCGCAATAACAATGGAGATACTATCGAAGACAGTGTTGCCAAAGCAGAGTTACTAAACAGCCTTCCGAAATGCCTTCGCAAAAGAAGATGAAGTAAATATTCCAGAATTCGAACCAAGAACGGCTGCCAGCATGAGTAACGTAGAAGTAAATATCCTCGGACTAGTGAAGCAACTTAAATCACGTAATAAAAGCAAGTCTTCTGGTCCAGACTGTATACCAATTAGGTTCCTTTCAGAGTATGCTGATGCATTAGCTCCATACTTAACAATCATATACAACCCTTCGCTCGACGAAAGATCCGTACCCAAAGATTGGAAATTTGCACAGGTTAAACCAATATTCAAGAAAGGTAGTAGGAGTAATTCACTAAATTACAGGCCCATGTCATTAACGTCGATATGCAGCAGTATTTTGGAACATATATTGTGTTCGAACATTATGAATTACTTCGAAGAAAACTGTCCATTGACACACAGTCAACATGGATTTAGAAAACATCGTTCTTATGAAACACAACTAGCTCTTGATTCGCATGAGGTTCAAATGGTTCAAATGGCTCTGAGCACTATGGGACTTAACATCTGTGGTCATCAGTCCCCTAGAACTTAGAACTACTTAAACCTAACCTAACCTAAGGACATCACACACATCCGTGCCCGAGGCAGGAGTCGAACCTGCGACCCTAGCGGTCGCGCGGTTCCAGACTGAAGCGCCTAGAACCGCACGGCCACACCGGCCGGCTATTCGCATGAGGTGTTGAGTGCTATTGACAAGGGATTTCAGATTGATTCCCTTATTTCTGGATTTCCGGAAGGTTTTTGACGCTGTACCACACAAGCAGCTTGTAGTGAAATTGCGTGCTTATGGAATATCGCCTCAGTTCTGTGACTGGTTTTGTGATTTCCTGTCAGAGAGGTCACCGTTGGCAGTAATTGACGGAAAGTCATCGAATAAAACAGAAGTGATTTATGGCGTTCCCCAATTTAGTGTTATAGGTCCTTTGCTGTTGCTTATCTATATAAACGATTTGGAAGACAATCTGAGCAGCCGTCTTAGGTTGTTTGCAGATGACGCTGTCGTTATCGATTAATAAAGTCATCAGAAGATCAAAACAAATTGCAAACCGATTTAAAAAAGATATCTGAATGGTGCGGAAATTGGCGACTGACCCTAAATAACGGAAAGTATGAGGTCATCCACGTGAGTGCTAAAAGGAATCCGTTAAACTTCGGTTACGTGATAAATCAGTCAAATCTAAAGGCCGTAAATTCAACTAAATACCTAGGAATTACAATTACGAACAACTTAAATTGAAAGTAACACATAGAAAATGTCGTGGGAAAGGCTAACCAAAGACTGCGTTTTATTGGCAGGACTCTTAGAAAATGCAACAGATCTACTACGAAGACTGCCTGCACTACGCTTTCCCGTCCTCTTAGAATACTGCTGCGCGGTGTGGAGTCGTTACCAGATAGGATTGGTACGTCGAAAAAGGTCAAAGAAGGGCAGCACGTTTTGTATGTCACGAAATATGGGAGAGAGTGTCACTGAAATGATACAGGATTTGGGCTGGACATCATTAAAACGAAGGCGTTTTCCGTTGCGACGGATACTTCTTACTAAATTCCAATCTCCAACTTTCTCCTCCGAATGCGAAAATATTTTCTGGACACTGACCTACCTAGGGAGAAATGATCACCATGATAAAATAAGGGAAATCAAGCTCTTACGGAAAGATATAGGTGTTCGTTCTTTCCACGCGTTATACCAGAATGGAACAATAGAGAATTGTGAAGGTGGTTCGATGAACCCTTTGCCAGGCACTTAAATGTGATTTGCAGAGTATCGATGTAGATGTAGAGATACAGAATCAAACTGTTTCTCATGGGAATTTTTATTTAAATAGTAAGACAATCTTCTTACGTTCAGAATAAAAACATAAGATACTAATTACTTAAAAGCTGAATAGTGTCACAAAAATTACGAAATAATGCCCAATACTATATTGCAAGACAAAATAAGAATTAACAGATAATTTCAATCAAGTACATAAGTCTGAATATCCATGTAAAATGTAAACTGCGGATGAAATTATTTGCTTCGGGACCTAAATTCTTGTCTTACTTAAATGAGTTGTTCCACTTTCTTGTACAAGCAAAATGGTCCACTATTTTTGAAAATTCATTACCTTGAGCTCTTTCATTTTCTACGTAACTCATACATTTACATCTTCCTCTATACTCTATGAATCACAGTAAACTGTGTGCCTGAGGATACTTTTTTCTGAAGCTCACATTTAAGTCTGTTCCTCTTCCTTTCATGGATGGAACATGGGAAGAATGAATAGTTCTGTGCCTCTGTGCGAGCTATTAGTTGCATATTTTTATCTGCACGATCTCTACTGGATACACAAGCAGGGGACTGAATAAAGTTCGTCATTTCTACGCTGAAGGTGAGTCTTGGAGTTTTCTAAGCACGTTCTTAACAGATTAGCGTCATATTGTTTCCAGGTTTTTTTTCACTACTCTCTACAGCACCTCAAGGACTAAAGTTACATTACGATTTTTTTTGCATACTATTCTATACGCGACAGAAAACGGATGCTCCATCATAGCCTTGGCCGAAATACTTGCTCATCTCTGGTCCCTTTCGTTTTGCGTATTTCAGACAACTGATGTTGATACCCTGATGTACACAGGTCTTTGACTTGGGTAAAGGATTCTGATATCTTTGCGTTAGAGTGACTGGCAAAACAATTTTGCAATATCATAACTTAGTGAAAGACTTCTCAACGGAGTGATTTTGCTAAATTTTCCTCCTTTTCTTCACATTTTAATTTGTACTTACTGTTTACCATTTATTTTTTAATTCCAGAGAAGCCTTATCATCAGGGACATTGTGCCGGTTGTTCCAGACCAGTTGTGCCTCCACTATTATCGCTAGATAGTTTCCTTAATTGCGTGGTGTTATTTTCTGCATATCCTCTTAGTGCAAACAACTGATCACCATATGACTCAATTGGCAACAATGCAGGAGTCTTTGCAACGGCCCTGTCTGTTGCTTAGCACCAGTCTGAGACGAGACGATTGGCGAGCGACAGGACTGTACCCTTCTAAAGTGAGAAAAATCTTAAGAAAACCACGCAATGCAGTAAGACCACGGAGCAACGATATCAGTAGTAAGGTAAGTCACGAACAAATATCTGATTTCCACCAAATCGTGCCATCGAAACATAGGAGTCCATCTTCGACACTGCAATTACATTCAGGATAATTTGATTGTGCAAGGTTTGTCTGAGGCAGTTTGTGTTGGAGGTGTGTGAATTGTATGAACATAGCAATTACAGGAAAATTGAAATACTACAGATTATACATTCTCCTAGGATGTTTCAGTGCCAAGCGATCTCTGTATTCCTTCGTGTATTGTTCGACGAGTCGAGTGTGTCGACGATGTGTTCTGAAAAACACGTTTTCCATGCACATATCGTAAGAAATAATACTTTTCTGTAAGAATTTCTAATTGTTCAAACTATTTCAAACATTAAGCTGTACTTATGTCAGGAAACTAATTCGCGTTTAAAATCTGAGGTGTCTTAGAAACGTAATCAAATGTGATTCTAAATTGTTATATAATTAAATAAGATAGGTCAGCTTTACCGTCATTATGCCAGTTCAGTTCGTATTCTCAATCCCACAGCACTGCGCCCACATCCCCCCCCCCCCCCCCCCCTTGTCTCAATAGAACTGAATCAGTAGAAGTCTCTGGAATTTGAACTGTGAATATGTTGATTCTTCTCGCTGTCAACTTTGTCGATCAAAGGATACTGTGCACAATAAGCCTTACGCTATAATCGTCAATGTTAAATGTTGTGTTTCATTTCTGTAATAATTTACAGCAGTGAGTATCGAGATCTCTTACGTCATTGTGTATGCCCCGATCTTATTCAAGAAGTATTAATCGTTCACGCTGAGAAAATTCCCGGTGCATTGACTGACGGGAGTTGGGGTTTCGGTGGAAGTGGAAAGACCATGTGCGTCTTCGGACTGCGGACTGATATTAACTTGTTTCTGGTGGCTACCAGTCTTAGCTTTCAATACTGTGTAAAAAGCTTATCCTTGTTGAACTTATCATAAATTTAATCACTTCAAAATTAAATTACGTATACGATTTCCGTAATCTCTAACTTCGCGTGTCTTCATCCTTTTATGAGTACACAGACGTATTGAACAGCGTTCTCTTCTTGGCGAAGTTGACTAAAGATTCGAATAGCTTTATGTCAGAATAAACTTTTATTATTTTAATATTGGGATCTATTTGACTTGACTGGTCTATTTACTCATTTTTCCATTTTGATTTTTTCATGGTTCTTCTTTCGTGTCTTTTTCCGGACGCCAGTGCCCCTATCTTCGGTTGTCGCAAGGCAACGGCCCGCCGGTTGCCCCAGGCAGTTACGCCCCGGAATTGAATGTCAACTTCCTTACTCGTTAAATTGGCTTGGCAATTAAAATACTTACTAAAGACCATCAGTCTTAAATTCAGAAAGTAATCAGTGTCATTAAATTAATATGAATAATAAATGAATAATAATGAATGCTAAAGTAAGAATTACGCTGCTATAATTTTTCATACAGCATTCTTAAATCGTTAATTGAAGAATACGGTTTTACTGAACCAGTCTTGTCGAAACTTGACGTGCAGTTATCTGGCGTTGAAATATCATTGTGGGTGCAGTATTTTTCATATGTTATTCTGCTTAGATCGTGCAAACTTGTAGAGATTTGAATTGACGTGCACCTGTTGCTTGGGACTCAGTGATTCAGTATAAGGTCCACCTCCGTAGGTGAGTGGTCGACGCGGTTGACAGCCCTCCGATGGACCCGGGATCGATTCCCAGTACTGTCAAGGATTTCTTTTTGGTGGGAGTACAGAAACGGGATGTTTTCAACCTCGTGATGCTAATCCGGGAACTACTTGACCGAATAGTTGTGGCCCCAGGTAACGAACACGACGGTCAGCAGAGCTGTGTGCTGATGTCACGCCCCTGAGCACCGCATCCAATAACGCCATTGGCAGAGGATGATACGGCGGTCGGTCGGTCCCCATAGGCCCTCTGGGGCCAGTGGACGGAGTTAACGATTATGATTCAGTATAAACTATAGTATTAGCCTATTTCGAAATTCAACAAGGAACGTGTTTCTGTAGATCAAAGAAACTTTTTTCAATTGGACAACGAAATTTTCTTCTTACGCACACAACGCATTTACTTACTCTTGAGCGCACATATATTTCCAAACGACGTGAACCACTGTTGTGATAGCTGAATATTAACATAACGACGTGAACCACTGTTGTGATAGCTGAGTATTAACATGACAAATTTTCTGAATATGGTACCGCATCAAAATGTAAAAAATTACACTGCAGAAACCAACGTTTCGGCCATTGTAACCGTGACCGAAATGTTCGTTTCTGCAGGATAGTTTTTTCAAAATTATGTTACGGTACCATGTTCAGAAAACTTTTATGTCAACTGACTCAGGTCGCGCAAGCGTACGCGATTCTGAACCGATTATTACTTATTCCGTGGGAATTGTCCATAATAAACTGGCGACTCTGTTATTTTGTAGTAATTATTCACGTTATTTTGGACGTGGGAGCATCATACCGACTGATTGCACAGACAGCTGACTGACTTGCGATGACTCAGAATGAGTGATGACGAGATGATCTCAGGACTACAGTGTGACAACAAGAGTCGCTACGGGTCCTTCCAGAATGACTGCACCAGAAGAAGATTGAAGGATTGTTCGTCTGGCTCTGACAAATAGGTGGATGAGAAGATATTCCGGTAGATACCATAGGCAGAGTGCCATCACGAACCGCCGGGAACAGATTGGCATGCCACGGTTATTTCAGACATCGCACCACAAACAACAAAAACTTGCAGGATGTAGAGTCAGAGTCATCAGGGACATTCAGTGGTACGTGCGATGAGTCTCACCTCTGTTTGTAGCAGTCACATCGACACCTACGTTTCCGTTGGCAGACTTATGAATTGTCACAGGAAGCAGCGATTCTCAAAGGAAGGAAGATTAGGGCCAAACGTCCCGTCGACATCGAGTTTATTGGAGACGGCCATATGCTCGGAAGGTTTCAAGGTTGAGGACGGAAATCAGTAGTGCCCTTTCAAAGGAGCCACCCCAGCGTTTGCTTGCAGCGGTTTAGGGAAATCACGGAAAACCTAAATCTGGATGGCCGGACGCGGATTTGAACCGTCATACTGCCAAATGCGAGTCAGGTGTGCTAATCATTGCGCCATCCCGCTCGGTGCGATTCTCGAGACCGATATCTCTCCATCTACTGGAATCACAGTGTGGGAGCTATTTTATGTAAGAACAGGACTGATTTGATAATTGCTGAAGAGAAGCTGAATGATCGTCAGTATTTGGGAAGAATGGCAAACACTGTTGTCATTACTTACATGATGAGGGTACCTTATGGCATATTACAGTAGGATAACGCAAGACTTTGGTCTGCAGCTCACACTGCAAAGGTCTTCACTAATCCTCGGCTGGTTTCCTGGGTTCCTTGATTTCTCACTCTTAAAACCGTGTTTGTCATGCGATGGGAATCTATAATCTTTCATACCAGCTTCGAGCCAGCAGTCTTCATTAACTGAATGCTTGTGTTTCGGGTACGGTAAGAAATTCTTGAAAGTGAGATTCCGAGGTTGTTTTGCTTCCATGCCACAAGTACAGGATTGTTTTCTTTCGTGTGGGATGACACCTCATCCTGCTCTTGACGATGGACATTAAGTTCCAAATTCGATGAAATTTTGACCATTTGATACCTACCATGTGACGAAAATCTCCAGAAAATTTGATAAGTATCGAGTTCGTGCTTCATGTTGTAACACTTTCCAATTCCGTCATTATATTTCACCGACTACACTTCTCGATGAGGTACTGTTAATCACCAACGCTACTGCGTAATTAGCGGATTACGTAAAGAAAATCTCTGCAATCTACTCGTAATCACATCTTCGCTATATCTAATCACAAGCGTACTTCGTTGCTGTTGAACCTGGGGCAACCTGCACAATACATTGATCTTTGATAATCCGATAAACTTGTGCAACACATCAAAATCTCTTTAATACTTTAATTACTTCCTCTCTTTTAATATACCTTTTATTACATATGAAATAAAAAATATACGTAAAATTTAGTATACTTAAACACAATAAAATGTCGTTTTTTAAACAAAGATGGTAAGAATGTTCTACGCGTCATGTGATGTACTGGGCGACAGAGGAAAGAAGTCCAACTCTCCACCAACGTCGCTTCCAGGAATCTCGTGGCTGTTAGTCGCCGTTACGTACAGAAAAATTCTGAATCATGTAACTGCATCCACGAACACTCTCGTCGAAATCGCACTAAAGTGCCGCTGCTTGAATCCAAGACGGAGAGTGTTGGTGGTACCTCTCGTTGGACATGTTCCCCTCCAATACGGCGTTGCCGTCGTCATTGTCTCTTCGCCGATGGATAGAGGTCGAAACTAGTCCACCGAATGGCCTCGGTTTTAGATGGTGATACCACTCAGGATGGAAATTGTTGCCAATAACATGCACATATACCATGCGGGCAAGGCCGTCATCAATACTTTAATTAGGGACCCGCGTAAATGTACTGAGGTCGGGCTCAACGTAAATGCTGAACCCCTTCTGCGTCAGACCCACCGCGACATAGGATCAAACAGTACTGTGTCTCATGGTGCGTATCTCGCGGGTCCGGAAGCTGCTTTGGACGTTGTGAGTGACAGTCTCGACGGAACTGCGGTCTGCTCTGCATCTCGTGTCCTTCTCGGTAGAGACTATCGACACTTCGTCAGAGAGGTGTTTATGCGGGCCTCGTCAAAGCAGGACTGACGGAAACTTTGTTGGTGTCGGAGACTCACTGGTACTGCCCTCGTGTTGCTCTAGATGCACAGAGGGTCGCACCACCGTAAGCCATGTGATGACGAGCTGGCCGTATCTCGTCGTACTCCTTGGAGGACGTGAGGAGGTGGCCCTCCTACGTGAGGTGGCGTTCGAGCACTTTAAGATCAACCTCGTCGTTGGCTGATACGAGCCAGTGCAGGACCTGTAGTTTGTTGCCCCAGAGGCTGATTCCCATCTGGTGGATAGATGTAGTTCCAAGACCTACGTGGGCTACAGGAATGCCTACCAGAAGGCGGAACCACTTGAACTGAAGATCGTACACAGCTATTCAGAACGTTCAGGGAATTTACCCCGGTGCAACGCAAAACAAAGCCATGGTGCAGTGCTAACAGAACACCACTGAGGACATTACGCAGCCTCTTCTGGGGTCTGAGGGGAGCCGAGATATTGAAATACTGCTGCTTGGTGGTTTGGCGCATTTGATAGACACCTCCCAACCAACAAAAACAACAAACCAAGATAAGAGAACACATTCCTTACTCACAGAGTTAGTATAGTGGTGCGGCTAACTTTGAAGGCGATTAATTTGTCAGCCGGCCGGTGTGGCCGAGCTGTTCTAGTCGCTTCAGTCCGGAACCGCGCGACTGCTACGGTCGCAGGTTCGAATCCTGCCTCGGGCATGGATGTGTGTGATGTCCTTAGGGTAGTTAGGTTTAAGTAGTTCTAAGTTCTAGGGGACTGATGATCTCAGATGTTAAGTCCCATAGTGCTCAGAGCCATTTGAACCATTTGATTAATTTGTCGAACCATCTCACGACCACAGGCCACGAGTTCGAGGGAGAAATATTTTGTTTCGTTAACTTGCAACCCCAGAAGCCCGAGGGTTGCAGAAGTAGAATCAATGAGGACCTGCAGTCTTCCTGTTATTGAGGCAACCATCAAGATGTAATCCGCTAATGCTACGGCATTCACCATTCTATGCAGAATGAGTCCCACTTTGTATGATGATTTTCGAATATAATGGTAATTATGGAACTTTATTAATCTTGATGGAAAGATTCTGACATCGACTTAAGTCTCTCCGTGTGGTTCAATAGTGGTGGAGAAGGGTCTATTCGCTTTTGTTATAGTGCTGCGTCTATCAGTTTTGATACTGGTGTAGGATTACTCTCCTCTTTCCACGGATTCCGACTTTCACATCCTGTCTTTGAAGTCATAGATGCTCATTTTCCCCTGTAATTTTATTTAAGCCTGTCAACCATGGAAGTAAGAGACGATGTAAATTTTAAGTTCAGTTTAACATGGATCATGTGTTTCAGATGGGTTGCCGTCATTGTAATAAATAGACAATCTTAATGGAAGTTGATTTAACCACTGTAACAACTCGCAAGAATTAACTGAAAAACTTCACGATTCGGAATGATAAGTAGCTTTTAGTGAACTTAATGAAGCAACCTCCTAACAAAAGATGGGTATCTGCCATCACTAACCGAAAGACAACTTATACTAAAGCCTATTTCGAGAAACACACGTGCTTACTTCTTCGGCGAGCGGACCGAGACTGAGGTTCTCAAGATGACGGCCAGTGGCAGTTGCCGTGAGGACGTATTGTTTTAAGGAAGTGAGGGCGCGAATAGCCATTGTTCGGGGAGAAGAAAGACCGGGAAACACTGATTCGCAGAGGAGCAACTTCGTCGACCTCTCAAATATGCCAGCCAACGGCGGCTGCCGCCAAGTCCAGTCTTTATTTAAAGGAGTGGGGGGTGGAGCCCCGTTGCCAATGCGTCGGTAAGAAACAAACCGCAATGCCTTGACTCGAAAATAAAGATCTTAACCAGGCCATGTTTTGCAAAGTTGGCATAATTTTTTGCTCGATTTTTCACGAGAAGAGGGCTACGCCCGAAGGTAGTACACTATTAGCCTAAACGTATTTTCAAACTCACTCCTCAATCCTTTCGTATCTCGCACGAGAAAATGTAACACACGTGTTATTCAATAAATAATATTTTTCTCTGCAATCAAAGATCTTTTACTCATCAGAAATGCAAATATGTTACGATCTTATCTTACTTGTTGGCTAAAGATACTGCTGCAAGCAGTAGAAAAGCGTTACTATCGGAAATGTGTCAATGTTGTAATTGACTGTTTCTCCCATCTGTTGGTAATTTCTGCGTCATTCACAAACATGCGTCCTTGAAGCGTGTGTTATCTATACTGAAAACTCGGTAGGTTGGTGGTTAACATCCCTGTCCGGCCATCTATATTTAGGTTTTCTGCGATTGCCCTAAATCGCTTAAGGCGAATACCGGGATGGGTCCTTTGAAAATGAAATGGCTACTACCCCATCCCCAAACCGAGCTCAAGCTCCAGCCACAAGGTGGATGTAATTAAACTTTCGCTACTTGAAAAGAGACCTGATAAAAAACGAGTTTTCGTAGGACAGTGAAAATTTGTAAAAACATTTGCAAGGACTTACGTAAGTGCAATAACGAATAAACCATTGAAAGAACCACATTTAATTTCCACAAGAGAGAGTAACATTTGTTAATATGTACCATATTTTCTTTCCAGGTGACAAATGATGCTCCGTGTGAGGACCATCCGCATTCACAACAGCCTGGAACCGCACTAGAAATACAATTTCAAAATTATTCGCAGCAATTTTCGGAGGATGGACCATAAAATGTTTAGCTGTAGTGACACAGCTCGTGCACTGCTTAAATATCGCACACTGCGTCCAGCATTCTTGGCCATGGCAATAGTAACTTCTTCAAAATTTGTGGCGCAATTGGCAGTCGGCCTCTCCCAGGAAAAATTCCCAAATCGCCAATGCTCACCTTGTGAATACACGGTGTATTAAAAAGCATCATCCGATTTGGTAGGTCTATATTTCTGAAACTAATAAACACATCAATGAATTCTTGGATGCACGGGAAACTCAAAACCTTTTTTTTTTTCACACCTTTTCATAGGTATTCAATATGCCCCCCTTGAGATGCACGGCATATATCAATGCGGTATTCAAATTGTTCCAACACTGCAGAGAGCGTATCTCGAGTTACAGCTTCCACAGCTGCCGTTATGCGATGTCTCAGTTCATTCAATGTTAAATGAAACAAGTTTACTGTTACCAGTCACCGTTTTATTTATTTCCACGACGCGATTCAAAGGTTTGAACCT
Organism: Schistocerca nitens; assembly: GCF_023898315.1. Taxonomy (NCBI): domain Eukaryota; kingdom Metazoa; phylum Arthropoda; class Insecta; order Orthoptera; family Acrididae; genus Schistocerca; species Schistocerca nitens. The sequence goes on along the minus strand of NC_064614.1, from coordinate 371,600,441 downwards.
CCATCATCGGTTGGATTTACAAGAGTTAGTATGATATTTGTGTGTGTGTTGTGTTACGATTTTTTGGAGGAACTTGTGACACTGTCTCCAGTGGTCATAGGTTCCTTTCGCTGTCGTAACACATCACATGTATACTGTCATATTTGTAAACAAATACAGCGAAAGGAACCTGTGACCACTGGAGGCAGTGCCACAAGATCCTCCAAAAAAATCGTAACACAACACACACACATTTCATACTAACTAATGTCAATCCACCCGATGATGGAGGTTTAAACCTTTGAAACGCGTCGTGGAAATAAATAAAACGGTGACTGGTAACAGTAAACTTGTTTCATTTAATGTCAATAACAGTCACGGTAAAGCCGCATTTAAAGTCATTCAATGTTGTTGATAACGGAGGCACATAAGCAGAGTCCTTTATAAACCCCAAAAGATATGATCACATACAGTCAGGTCCAGTGACCTTGGAGGCTAGTAAAGTGAAGCTGACACATCTGATCCATCGTTCAGTAATCCTTTTATTCAAAAATTCCCGCACTTCCAGATGCCAGTGTGGCGGTGTCCCATCCCGATGGTAAATGAAGTCGTTCGAATCAGTCTGCAACGGTGGGAAAAGAAAATATATCAAGATATGTGCTTTCGTTCCATCGGGCCGTGATTATGGTCCTTATGGCACTTTGCCTTTTCACAAACAACCTGTTTCTCGGAATTTTTCATGCACTCGTCTAATGCTCTGCGCTGTAGGAGGGTCCACACCATACCTAGTACGAAAGTCACGCCGAACAGTCATTACTGGCCCGCATTGCGCGAAACGTAGAACACAAAACGCTTTCTGTTGTCCCGACACCATTTTTACGAGAACTGAAGTGGGCGCACACTGTTGCTACCTAGCAGAAACCATGCAAAACACCAGAGTTTGCTCTTTCCAACAATACGTTGTTCACGCAAATATCTCAAATAATATAATAGTTATGATTTTTTAAATGGGATGATTGTTTTTGATACACCCTGTATAATCCACACTGATGCTCGTGTCTCAACTCCGCATCGCCGTACCAGCACCGGCGCCTAACGACAAGTCCTGACGCACACATTACTAACAACGCAAATCCTGCAGCGCACAGTTTGAACATCGTTCCTGCAAAGTTGGGTACCCATTTGCTGGAATGGCTCAAGTAGCGAGAGCTGCTGTACAACGACCTCGCGACCGACGGGTTGTCCAATTCCGATGTTTTCCCCTTCCTTCCTGTGCTCACAACAAATTTAGTACTTCTTTAGCGAGAAACTTGAGGAATATTCGCTGCGCAATCTGTGCTATTTCCTCACGATCAGACGTTGCGCAGTAGATTATAGGTACGTTTCGCTGCACGTTATATCCGTAGATGACGCGCGTCGACTGGTATTCATGCAATGTCATTCCCCAAAACAGATTCATTGAGACACTGTACGAAAATTTAATAAACGTTAACGCTCAACCAAAGGGAGTTTTCTGTAATTTTTTATTTTGTCGATGCTCTCGAAGCCAACCAGGGCCGTCAAAAACTAATACGTGTTTGAAGTCTGAAGTCTGTATTGCGAAGTTAATAACATGAATTGCGATTTCTGACTTTAGCAATACTTCCTTGCCATATGAAAGCACAAAGTGTGTGGTATCGCCGCTCTACTTGTCACGCCACTTCGCAGTTGTGCGATGTAGCTAGGCGGTGGGGCCGAGAGGAGACAAGGCTCTGTGCAGCGAGGCAGCGCGTGCAGCCACGCAGACTGCACGTCGCGGCTCATTGTCCTCCTCGGCAGCGGAGACGCGCGACATTAGCCTATAATTACCCTGGTGGACGGCAGCCAGGCGACTTGCGTTCTTCCTTCCGGCGGCAGGCGCAACACCTGCTGTTGTCTCCCGCCTATGCCACGCGAGTGACACTCTCATCTCCGCAGTCCTGAAAAACCAAAATTGTAAGATGTACGACCTGTTTTAAACATCAGGTAACAGGTCTATAATTTGGCAATAAATAAATAAATAAAATAAAAGTCCTCATATAGTCGTCGGCAAACGAATTCAGTAACAGTCTACATCGGCTCCTACATTCTTCTTTCCTTTCCCACCTCTACGGGACCACTGGTAGCTCCTCGCCGGCCGGTGTGGCCGAGCGTTTCTAGGCGCTTCAGTCTGGAACCGCGCGATCGCTACGGTCGCAGGTTCGAATCCTGCTTCGGGCATGGATGTGTGTGATGTGCTTAGGTTAGTTAGGTTTAAGTAGTTCTAAGTTCTAGGGACTGATGACCTCAGCTGTTAAGTTCCATAGTGCTCAGAGCCATTTGAACCATTTGGTAGCCCCTCAATGGATTGCGTTTTCTTCTTCTTCTCCCAGAATCCCTGCAGCCTCTTCCTTCTCCTCTCCCGCGCTTCATCTGATATCTTCAGTATCCTCTTGTCTGCTCCTCTGGTGACTCTGTAAACTTTAACCTGTATCCTTCTCTGTAGTTGATCTCTGGCATATTGATCCGTGTGCATTCTCTTCTCCAGATTCCCTTCCATTCCACCTTCATTCTCATCTACGACATACCCTTCCTGAGTTCAACAACTCGCTTGTGGCCTGCCTTCATCTCGTCCTACTCTTTTAGTCATTCTATTCATATTCACCCTGATCACACGTCCTACAGATTTTGCCTTTTTCAGCCTAATGTCTCCAGATATTGTCCCAAGTTTTACCATAGATCTTCACGTGTATCTTTCACCGCCTCTTTTATGGCCCGGTACTTTCCACAGAATATTTTCTCTCTTCTTTCTATAGTCGCTCCGCATCTAGTACTGTCGCCTTATACGCAACACCACCGTGATTCATAGTTTCTGATTTTTGCATCCATAGCTACATCTTTTCTCAGTAGAATTCCAGCACCATTTGCGCTTTTATGTTACCGATAACCGCCACCAAGGCCATTATCAAGTGCGGTTATCTCAAGCGTCGTGAATCTGTTCAGGCACAAAATGGGTTCACTTTGCACCAGAATAGATTCACGACGCTTGAGACGCCACACTTGATAACGGTCCTGGGGGCCGGAACCAGTCGCGTGTAACACAAAAATGTGAGTGGTGTTGGAATTCTACTCATATTGTTCTCTAGAGTTTAGGATGTCGTGTGCACTCGTGTTGATCATGTCAATGATCATGGACAGTAAACTAGTATCCTTTTTATTTTATACTTATCTGGTCATACAGGAGGTGTGTTTCTTCTTCTTTACCATCTTCATTTTTCCGTCTATGTTCCTATTTCTTCCTCTTACACGTGGTAGTCGGAAAAGGTTGTAAGTATGTTGAAGGGTAGGTTTTGCCTAGAAATAACTGTTGAGAAATAAATTCGATACATTGTGCCATTTCCGAGTAAATTAGCACTGAAGTTGCGCGCGTTAAATTCAAGCGGCCCGCCAGACACGGTGCCGGCAAAAGTGTTCTTCGTTTGCTTTCATAAAACCAAACAAGAGAACTGTGGTGTCACCGCTAGACACCACACTTGCTAGGTGGTAACTTAAATCGGCCGCGGTCCTGTAGTACATGTCGGACCCGCGTGTCGCCACTGTGGGATCGCAAACCTAGCGCCACCACAAGGCAGGTCTCGAGAGACTGAGGAGACCTCGTCCCCAGTTGTACGGACAACATAGCTAGCGATTGGACGTGCTAAGCCTTGCTCTCATTTGCCGAGAGATAGACAGTAGAATAGCCCTCTGCTAAGTTAAATGGCGACCACCTAGCAAGGCGCCATTTGTATCAGTGCCAATAGCTTACGAGTATGCAGGAGAGATGTATTCCAACAAGAGAATAAAGTTAAGTATTAAAAAAGCTACGTATTTTTCTTTAGTGCATTTATAAGTCTCATGTTCCAGACTTCACGCCCGTCTGCGTTAGCCTTGCGTGCCCTATCGGCTACAGCATTGTGTCTGGGCTGTATGGTCTAGACACAACAAGAACAAAACAAAAAAAATGGTTCAAATAGCTCTGAGCACTATGGGACTAAACTTCTGAGGTCATCAGTCCCCTAGAACTTAGAACTACTTAAACCTAACTAACCTAAGGACATAACACACATCCATGCCCGAGGCAGGATTCGAAACTGCGACCGTAGCGGTCGCGCGGTTCCAGACTGTAGCGCCTAGAACCGCTCGGCCACCCTGGCCGGCAGAACGAAACAAAAATTGGACATAGGATTATAGTACGGATCGAACGCGAGCTAACGGCTGAGCTGTCTCGTGCGCTATCATCTACGCTTTGAGAACAACTGAATCTATCTGTACCTGGGGCGTCACTTCAGTCTGCGCGCCGAATGGTCTGATTGGCTAACTCTAATTAACTAGCCGGCCGAAGTGGCCTGCGGTTCTGGGCGCTGCAGTCTGGAACCGCGAGACCGCTACGGTCGCAGGTTCGAATCCTGCCTCGGGCATGGATGTGTGTGATGTCCTTAGGTTAGTTAGGTTTAACTAGTTCTAAGTTCTAGGGGACTAATGACCTCAGAAGTTGAGTCCCATAGTGCTCAGAGCCATTTGAACCATCTAATTAACTCAGAAACGGCACAACGTATCGTATTTTTTCTTAACAATTGCTTCTCAGCACAACATACCCAGTGACACCCTTACAAAGTTTTTCAGATTGCTTCTGACCTCCCTGTATATTATCCCAAGTAATTAAATTTGTTCGTCTTGTGCATAGTGCCTTCTGTGTTTTCCAGTTTCCAGTGTCATTCTACGTCTCGTTGCTCGCATTCCTTAGTAACAACCTTCCCGGTGTCTTGCTTAGCTTGTCAAGTTGTTTCTTCTCCCATCGTCCTTACTATTTTTATCTTAGTATCTCATTTCGTTGTTTGCCTGTGTGTCGCACAGTCATGTTCAGTGAGTTGGAGCTCATATAGCAGCTTGTTCTTCTCATTTTGTGACATTGCTAAGTTGCATCACATTCAGTGCTGTTAAAAGACACCACCATCTTTTATGTTTCCTTTTTAGCAGTAAGAAATGGATAAGGATAGTAATCGTTGTGTGCACCGCGCGGGGTAGCCGCGCGGCCTAGGGCGTCTTGTCACGGTCCGTACGGCACACCCCGTCGGAGGTTCGAGTCCTACCTCGGGCATTGGTGTGTGTGTCATCCTTTGCGTAAGTTAGTTTAAAGTGTGTAAGCGTAGTGACCGATGACCTTAGCAGTTTGGTCCCATAAGACCTTACCACAAATTTCCATTTTCCATTAATCGTTGTGTGCAGGCATAAGGTAAGCTGGCCTCTATCTAGTAACAGTAAGAAGCTGTGTTGGACACGGTCGACCAGCTTCGGGTTGCAGTAAGCGAACTTCGGACACCAGTGGCGAAAGCTGTAACCCGTCTGGTGCTTCTGGTATCCCATGATGTTATTGCGTCTTCGATGCGCAACATTTGAGCAGTTTGCCCTCACTGGTGGGCGAATGGCGAGGCGCATGAGCCATGCCTCGCGTAACAAGGTAGACGAGCTTATTGTCAGTATAAAATGAAACCATTCGTGCAGATTAACAATGGTGAACGTACTTGATGGGTGTTTTTACCGTTACTGGAACTGCTTAGGCGCAGACCTCAACACAGTAAGCCAAGACCAGAGGACGTATATGTCAGGCGTTTCGCCATCATGCGGACTCTGAAAAAGGTCTGATTACCGGCACACATAGTGAAAATTGTTAGCCTCTTCTGGGCCTCTCATATTTATCAGTGTAGAAATTACATCAAGCACAGTTAATTTAATTTACATTCTGCTTTATTAAATGATGAGAACATGAGTGATTACGAGATTCCCAAGCAGTTAATGCTATAGTTAGCTCTACTTAATTTCATTTCAGTTCCTTCATCTAACATTTCTGCATGTGGGAACTGACACTGAGCTTTGTTTCGTGCCTCGGACTTGCAGTTCACGCAGGTAGATTAAGCGGGATTTCCTACAGGTTACCGGTGCGCGACCACCCTGAGAGAATTTCGGGGAGGCTGGCATTCCAGCCAAGTAGCTTAAGTAGGTGCACAGTGACACCTGCACTGTGTGTATGGTGAAATATGGTTAATATAATAGGAAACCAGCCCATGGGGTACAAAGGCCAGACCGAGCCATACCTCGAAGAATGGAGAGTGACTCTCTTAAGTTGAGAAGCCTGCTCCGCTGGAATGCAGCGGGGCAAAATAAAGATAGAACCTTTTTGAGAGTATTTTTGGAGTCGTAAGTACTACATATTTTGCGGTTCTGCTTTCATGTAACCGCTAGCATAGAGAAGAACCGCTACCGCAGTGAGAAGCGCAGAATTTAGCAATTGCCATGAGCAGAATGCTTCTGACTGACTTCTCCGTACCTATTACTCTCGTGGGACGTAAACGTCGTTGCAGATTACTGTAAATGGGGTGGCACCTCGCTTTTGTCCTACGATTAGTTTTAGAGGAGGGAGATGAGTGCTGCTTCGAAGCTCAGGGCGGAAGCCGCAGAGGGGAGGAAGGGGCTTTCTGATTCTAATATTCGAGGGACGTTAAAGATTCTAATTCTTGGTCTGGCGAGTAAGCTTCGCGATAGTTTGGCAGTCTTCGGCGAGTGCAAGCTTGCCAAGATTCAACTTAGCAATCAGATATCCTGCACTGGGTGGTGCAGTGGGCTTAGGAATCTGCATCTATTGATCATGGAGGCTCAGGGGCAGATGCCACTCGCGAGTAAGCCGGAGCATGGCACAACTCAGCTTCGCCCCATTTGCTGCCGCAAAAGTCCAGCGGTGGTAAGACTGCAGCGCTACACAAGAGATTGACGCTGTAATATAGAGCAGTTTGGTTCGAAGTTGTGTTTGTTACAGTGAGCTAAATTCACGAGTGTCTAGTATTCATACAGCGTGTAAGAATCAGAGGCGCGTCATGATTTTTCTTACGTTCTTTCCTTTTCGGTAGTTGTTCGAAGGGATCACTCATGTTATTAATTGATGTCGAAGATATCCGCGAAGTTTAATTATGCGAAGTGTAGCGGTCCTTCTCTTCCCAGTGATTTTCACTGCGGGTTTGTCCTCTGCTATTCAGTTCAGTTTCCAGTGATAAATTACTGGCGATTAATGTAGCGTCGTTTCTTCATTTTCTGAACTTTTAACTTTCATTTTCCAGTGATTTCCACTGAGGGCGACCCTGTTTCATTTTAATGTTTTACTTTTACTGTCGGCTCGTTGTTTTCAACTGGATTTAACTGAATAAATTTTGCTGAATCTATTTATTTCATTCGGCAGTTGGAATGGAAACCTTTGATAATGATTCTAACCCATTCTTCCACCGTAAACTAATTATTACGGCCAAGCTAGTATCCAGTAGGGCAATGGGAGTTCTTTCTGCGCAAGAGCTTCATTTTCAAAGTAATTGCTAGTTTCATGGGGGCTCGCTGCAGCATTTGATCTGGCATGCCAGGGAAAGCGAAAGTTTAACGTTGTCAGCCCAGGAAGCACTAGTAGAGGTACATCTTTGTGTTTATACGCGAAGCCTGCCACAGGGAAGGACAGAGAGTATCACACCAATAGATCGCGCAGACCGTTGGATGTACTGCAATGGCTCCAGGACGATTGGTAACGAAAATAAAAGAGGTAAGATTAGTCCCGTCGACAGCGAGGTCATTAGAGACAGAGCACAAGCTCTTATTACGAAAGGATGGGGAAGGAAATCAGTGTACCATTTTCAAAGAACCATCCCAGCATTTGCCTGGTACTTCTTAGTGAAATCACGGGAAATTTAATCTGGATGGCCGGACAGGTATTTGCACAATAGTCCTCCCGAATGCAAGTCCTTTGTCCTAACCAATGCACCACATCGCTCTTATACTAACGACAGTATGGACTCTGGACAACAGTGTGGCAAGAATAAAAGGTATGGATCATTCCAGGACTTACGCCACGAGAGGTTTGCAACATTGTTCGACTGGCTCTGATGAATTGGTAGATTACGACAGCTGATACCTGGTCAGACGCTACAGACAGTGTGTCACTACGAGTTGTCGAGAACAGGTTACTGCAAGCTGGATTAAGATCTCGGCCATGCGTCGTTTACTGCGGACACCATGCCACGGACAACACAAACTTACATGTTGTAGAACAGGAGTCAAATGGGATGTTGTGTGACATTATGTGGTGTTCAGCAACGAGTCCCGCTTCTGTTTGCGGTAATCTCATCGGTGCCAGCACGTCCACAGTCGACATGGTGAAAGATCACAGGAAGCATCGATTTTTGAGACTGTCGCCATCATCATCTTTGTATCCTTCCACCAAGCTGGGTAGGGTGCTTATGAATAATTTGCATCCAATTTGCTTTATGTTGATACATCTCTTGCCTTCCTCCATTTTGCTCTATCTTGATGTACTTCTTATATTTCCATTTTTCTCCTCTAGGCATCAGATCTTTTTTACGCTGATCCAGCCGCCTTTTCCTGGGGCGTCCTATTGGTTCTTTTCTCCTTCGCATTTCTGTCCAAGTACTGCACTCTTCACATGTCCAAACCACTTGAGGCGCACAGTGTTCAGTCTCTCAGCCATTGACAGATCCACCAGCATCGCTCCTCTGATGTATTCATTTTTAATTTTATCTCGTTAGTCATCTGCAAGGCTGCTGGCAGAAACTTCAGTTCCTATGTTTGTAACTTGTTCAAATATGACCTGTTAATAACACAACACTCCAAGTTCTGTGCCATAATCGGTAGAAGATACGTTTTAAGATACGTTTTAAAAATGCTCTGTTTGGCTCTCACAGCAACTCCTCTGTCCCACACAAGGTTCACAAGGTTCTGCACATAATGAAACAATTTTGATCCTTTTCTTACTCTGTTCTCTACTTCTAGTATGACAGTTCCTTCCTTGCTATTGCACTTCGCAGGTACTTGAAAGCTTCCACACAATTTTCTCCCCATCCAGCATGAGGTTGTCATGGGGAGATATTCTGCACAGTTTTGCTGAGTACATTTGTTACGGTTATGCGTTTTCCTACTGTCAACTGGTGCTCTTCAAACTTTGAGTTCCATTCATCTAATCTTCCTCTACCTCTACTTCTGATTCTCCCCAAATAGCTACATCATCAGTAAAGACTAAAGCATCACCATATCCTACCTCCTTGTTTTTCTCTATAATCGGATCCGTTAGTGCAATAAAAAAGTAATGGGGAAAATGCACTACCCTGTTGCACTCTTCTCTCTCTCTGTCCTGAAGCAGTCTGATCTGCCAATACCCATTTGTACACAACTTTTGCAGCTTTCATAGATATTTTACACCTTCCTTAGTAGGGATCTTGAAACCATAAGTTTTTCTACACTTTCCATTCAGTAGAATGGAAACGATATATTTACAACTTCCAGTATAGTGGTGTGAAGAGCTATTGGTATGACAACAGAATGGATCTGATCATTGTTGCAAAGGGCTGTACGCTTGGTAGTATGTGACAAGAATAGGTAACTGTGTCGTCATACCTTTCAGGATCAGGATCACAAATGGCATATTCCAGCACATGCCACACTGATCCTTGTCTGGCCTTCCCAGTCCCCTGATTTACTGCCCACAGAACATGTGTGGGATGCGATGGGAAGGCGTGCAGCTTTATATCAGCCTGCTGCCAGGGATATTCAAGAACCAACACAACATGCGTATCAGACATAGCACACGATTCCTCAACATCGCACATTTGGAAGCGGTGTGGCTCTGTGCCGCTATGAATACAAAAGTGGAAATAGCATATCGGTTCAGTCTGCGCTGCATACTGTGAGAAAATGAACAAAATTTTATGTTCTAGTTTATTCTACTAAATGGAAGCTAGCGTGTTAAATGCCTCTAAATGAAGTCACGCCGTATCTCGATTTTACACGGAAGCTCAAAAATTTTAGCGTCTTGCAAAATATCCAGAGTTCGCCACAAGTTTCACTGGAGCGAACACGAAAACCGATCACAGCCTTGATTGCCTGCCTGATAAGAACAGCGACCGTTGGGTGAAAGTAGACATGAACGGTGCCCGCCACTCTTCTGCGCGGCTAAACCTTAAACTGCGAGGTATGAAAGCAGCTGAATTCACTGCCGGCGTTCGAATGTCCCGGCGTTTAGCGTGAAGAAGTTTACTCCAGTTTCCCCCACACTTACCACAAACTGCGTAATATAATATAACATTGTTACCGAGTGCAATCTGTAGGTGGGAGTTTACTACTAGTTTATTTCAGAACAACACGTACCTGGGCGTGCTGAAATTAATGCCTTTGAAATTTTTATTCTGTTCCCATTATCGATTGAGGTATTACATCTCATGAGGTATTACATCTCAGTCGACTTTCTCACTTTGCTGACGCAAGTTGCAGCTCTCTGTCGTTGAGTACTCCGAATCGAAGCGTGTAACATTGCGGTGTGTAACGTAACTATGTCGATCCGCGGGAAACGGCCTGCTGTAATCGAGTTTCTAACCGCAGAAAGCGTGTCTCCAATTGAAATCCATAGTAGAATGAAATCTGTGTACGGTGATGATCCGATCGACGTCAGTAGTGTGAGACGTTGTGTTGTTCATGCTCATAGTGGGACAGAGCTGGAAGTGAACGACCGCGTACGGCAACCTAAGAGACTCACAGGAAATAGGTTGATGAACTCTTCAGAGTAAACAGTCAGATAACATAGATACAGCACTCAGGTAAGTGCGACATATCACGAGAATGTGTACAGGCTATCACTGGGGAAGTGCTACTATACAGAAAACTTGGTGGGCGGCGAGTGCCTCGATTCTTTCTATCCCATTTCAGTGAATTTCGTCGGTTGCCGTATGCCCTACGCGGTCATCCACTTGGGAGCTCTTGTCACAAACGTTGAAGTTAGCAGCTCAGTTTGTTTCATTACGAGCACCAACCCAACGTCGCACGTTACTGATGACGATACAATCCTCACCGTCCACAGCTTTCTCCCCTCTATGGATACAATTGGAGGCATATTTTCTGCGATTAGAAGTTCGGTTACAGTAAGAAGTCTGTTCAAAAAATTCCAGAACATTTGCAATTTCGCGCCAATAGTGTGCTGGAGCGAAATGCGGTTGGCATCGCTGCACACGCCTGTGTTTAATGTGTAACTGCCGGAAGTTTCATTGTTATATCTCTGTTAGTTATTGTTCAGTGATGTGCTGAGCAGAGCGTTGTGTCGTACGCTTTGCGAATTTCGAGATGGAAAGTTAGGGAAGCAATGCGTCTGCATTAAATTTTGCGTTAAACTCTTGAAAACCTTTACAGAGACACTCCAAATGATGCAAGAAGCATACGGTGATGAGTACTTGGTGTTATGAATGGCTCACACCGTTTAAAAAGGGCCGGACGAAAGTTAAGGATGACCATCGTCCAGGACGCCCTTCGACGTCTACTGACGACACACGTGCCAGGCACGTCAAGGAAATTGTACGTGCCACTCGAAGACTGATTGTCCGAGAGATTGCAGAAGAATGTAATATTTCCGTTGGATCACGTCGAGAAATCCAGACAGCATCTTGGAACGCATAGTGTTGCCGCCAAGTTCGTCCCACGGTTTATGGCTCAAGGCCAGATAGACCTTAGCCTCGCAGTCTGTGAAGAGCTTTTGGATCACGCAAATGAGATCGAGGTGTTCCTTAAGAGAATCATATGGCCCCTGCGAACATTTTTTTAAATTTTATGTCCAAAGTTAAAAACCCCTTGAAAGGACGAAGATTAGCAACGGTAGAGGAGATAAAAGAATATTCGCAGACAGCGCTTCGTGCGATCCAGCGAGAGGCGTACCAAGACTGCTTCCGGAAGTGGAAACGGCGTTGGGAGCGACGTATCAATTGTGGAGAAGAGTATTTCGGAGAAGAGCATGCTTAATAAGTAAACGGTAAGCGTAGAAAAATTTTGTGGACAATGTTCTGGAATTTTTTTAACAGACTTCGTACGTCTCATGTACCGACATAGTTGTGTAACACACCGCAATGTTACACGCTGAAGTTCGGAGCCCTCTGGCGGCAGAGGGATGCAATTTGCGTCAACGATGCGGGAAAGCGGACAAATAATATCTATGACATATAATACCTCAAGCGATATTGAGAATAGCCCTCGTATTTTTTTCTTGTCTCCTCTATGAATACTGTTTTTACACAAATAGCAGGAAGAATCTCCTACTCTAAAATTAACTAATTCTGTTTTAGTATTCTCCATCGTGTGGTAGTCACATTGCGGAACCTATATACACTCCTGGAAATTGAAATAAGAACACCGTGATTTCATTGTCCCAGGAAGGGGAAACTTTATTGACACATTCCTGGGGTCAGATACATCACATGATCACACTGACAGAACCACAGGCACATAGACACAGGCAACAGAGCATGCACAATGTCGGCACTAGTACAGTGTATATCCACCTTTCGCAGCAATGCAGGCTGCTATTCTCCCATGGAGACGATCGTAGAGATGCTGGATGTAGTCCTGTGGAACGGCTTGCCATGCCATTTCCACCTGGCGCCTCAGTTGGACCAGCGTTCGTGCTGGACGTGCAGACCGCGTGAGACGACGCTTCATCCAGTCCCAAACATGCTCAATGGGGGACAGATCCGGAGATCTTGCTGGCCAGGGTAGTTGACTTACACCTTCTAGAGCACGTTGGGTGGCACGGGATACATGCGGACGTGCATTGTCCTGTTGGAACAGCAAGTTCCCTTGCCGGTCTAGGAATGGTAGAACGATGGGTTCGATGACGGTTTCGATGTACCGTGCACTATTCAGTGTCCCCTCGACGATCACCAGTGGTGTACGGCCAGTGTAGGAGATCGCTCCCCACACCATGATGCCGGGTGTCGGCCCTGTGTGCCTCGGTCGTATGCAGTCCTGATTGTGGCGCTCACCTGCACGGCGCCAAACACGCATACGACCATCATTGGCACCAAGGCAGAAGCGACTCTCATCGCTGAAGACGACACGTCTCCATTCGTCCCTCCATTCACGCCTGTCGCGACACCACTGGAGGCGGGCTGCACGATGTTGGGGCGTGAGCGGAAGACGGCCTAACGGTGTGCGGGACCGTAGCCCAGCTTCATGGAGACGGTTGCGAATGGTCCTCGCCGATACCCCAGGAGCAACAGTGTCCCTAATTTGCTGGGAAGTGGCGGTGCGGTCCCCTACGGCACTGCGTAGGATCCTACGGTCTTGGCGTGCATCCGTGCGTCGCTGCGGTCCGGTCCCAGGTCGACGGGCACGTGCACCTTCCGCCGACCACTGGCGACAACATCGATGTACTGTGGAGACCTCACGCCCCACGTGTTGAGCAATTCGGCGGTACGTCCACCCGGCCTGCCGCATGCCCACTATACGCCCTCGCTCAAAGTCCGTCAACTGCACATACGGTTCACGTCCACGCTGTCGCGGCATGCTACCAGTGTTAAAGACTGCGATGGAGCTCCGTATGCCACGGCAAACTGGCTGACACTGACGGCGGCGGTGCACAAATGCTGCGCAGCTAGCGCCATTCGACGGCCAACACCGCGGTTCCTGGTGTGTCCGCTGTGCCGTGCGTGTGATCATTGCTTGTACAGCCCTCTCGCAGTGTCCGGAGCAAGTATGGTGGATCTGACACACCGGTGTCAATGTGTTCTTTTTTCCATTTCCAGGAGTGTACTACGTACTGGAATAGGCGCCATACGAGCGTCTTCTTGTCGTTCTGGTGTTTCACAAAGACAACGGTATTGCTTTATCGGAAATACTGCGTTGTCTTTTAATTAGAGAACGTTGTTTCGGTATGCTGGAATGCGTGGTGCCCCTATAGGTAAAACTTTGCGTCCTCTCTGTAGTTCAGTTTATTTCCATTTTACATGATCACTCACCGACACAGAAAAAAATAGCGATATTCGTGACTCTGGCATCCAAATAACAAATGCATTTTAATCAATTATTACTTCTTGGCATCGTAAAACAACCTAAATAAGGGTGCTAATAAAATTTGTAGTAGACTGAAAATCAGAACAAACAGAAGGAAAATATCGTTACGAAAAGAGCGAAGAGCCTTATTTGCATAAAGGGAAGGTTGTGGTTATCCCACATTGTGAGGAAACCATGTGTGCAGCCAAACAGCCAAATTGCTGGTCCTGGCTCCTGTCAAATATTCCATGTGAATTTGGCAACGATTGTCGAATCTTGTGTTAGAATTAGATGCGCATAAAGCAGTCTAGGCCTACAAATGAACACCCAGCAGAAGATGTGCTGGAAGGTCTGTCAGATCTCGTGTAAAACCGACAGATATGTATGCACATTTGCTTTGAATAAGGAAGTAGTTATTGGAAATGCATACGAAAACTCGAAATATAGTAAATTAGTTGATTCCTGGATAGATGGCCCGTTTCTCCCACATGACGAGGGCTAAATTCTGGTGCGTTTCCTCGCAGCTGACATAGCCATGCCTGCAAACGCTTCACTGTACGGTTAAACTGTAGACCGATTAGAGCACTGTGGCAAGTAGTGTGGCTTCCTCCCTGTGCACACCTCTTGTTACTGTTATAGACATTGACAAAAGAGGAGCCCGCATCTCGTGGTCGTGCGGTAGTGTTCTCGCTTCCCCCGCCCGGGTTCCCGGGTTCGATTCCCGGCGGGGTCAGGGATTTTCTCATCCTCGTGATGGCTGGGTGTTGTGTGCTGTCCTTAGGTTAGTTAGGTTTAAATAGTTCTAAGTTCTAGGGGACTGATGACCATAGATGTTAAGTCCCATAGTGCTCAGAGCCATTTGAACCATTTTTGACAAAAGAGGAAAGACTGAACATTCTCCAGAGAATTTTACTAGCAGCATCAAGGCTGAGGGTTTTCCTTGCATACGTCAGATGTGACGGAAATTTAAAGGGAACTAACAAGAGTGAAGACACTCAGATAACTTCTTCCTCTTCTTCTGGAATTCCAGGCCAAATCATTGCCGCATACACCCCACTGTGCAATCTTTCCGAAAATTTCAAGCGATTAGTTTGTGGGTAGAATTGTGCTGTACTTGTTGTTATGAGTAATCATAAAACAAATGGAAGAGAGAGAGCTGTCACATAGCCTGCTTCTGCAGAATAGCACCATGGAGACCGGGAAACTTTATGTCTCCATTGTCATCAGCAGTGTCATATGCTGTCACTCGAAGAAACACAGAAACAAAATTTAGCAAAACTCTGTGAAGCAGTCATTTGTATCCACGAAGTTCACCTGCAGATGACAACTCCATCAGCTCTATAAAATGCTAAGAGAACACATTTACCAAAAATCAGAGCTACGAGCTTGATTTACACTTTAACACTGTGAACAATAAAAATGAGAAGCAGAAGACATATTTTCTCCGATATCAATGTACGGCATATAAATGATCAGAGTTGCAATTCTCTGCGACAGGTTGAACGGCCTCCAGAGTGCGTTACTATTGTTCGTATTTACTTTTATCACCAGACCTGTTAGGGTATATAAGGGGCGTGAAAGGCGTCAGATGTTGAGTGATCACTGTGAAGGACACTGAGATATGCATTCGCGTTTAGGATAGCATTACGAGCACATGACAGGGTTTGAAAGGAACCTCATTCTGCACCTCCATTTGGCCGGTTGGTCGAATAGTGAGCTATTCAGACTTGTGAGACATTCGGTTGTGACAGTGGCCCGATGTCGGTTGGACTGCTGGAGAACGTGAGGATAGGAGTGCTCGTCTTCAGAGTTCCGGTAGACCACGTCTGACCACCACAAGGGAGGATAACCGTATTGTGCTCCAAGCACATCGTAACCCCCTCCAGCGGAGTTTCATTTCGCTTCCTCCGTTCCTTCTAGGTGCTTAAGTTTTTGTCAGACAGCTGTGGCTGCACGAAAAGCATTATTCAACTTGGTGGCGTTGCTGTCAGGGCTCCTCCGAGCCATAATCAGTAAGTAGCGGTCATTCACTACAGTAGTAGCCCTTGGGCGGCCTGAGCGAGGCATGTCATCGACAGTTCCTGGTTCTCTGTATCCCCTCCATGTCCGAACAACATCGATTTGGTTCACTCCGAGACGCCTGGACACTTCCCTTGTTGAGAGGTCTTCCTGGCATAGAGTAACAATGCTATATACACCCAGTGATACGCAACGACCTATTACTGCAGCCTGCTCAGACATCTCCGCTACACGTGTGCAGCAGTCGTTCCATACCAGACTGGAGGCGCGTACCGCCCCGGCCGGTGGTCATTTGAATACGACCTGTGATGACCAGTTGTCTCGTTACGGTCAGAATCCACATAACTGGTGTATTCACTTGTGTTGTTCTTTTGTGTGTGCACGTATTGAACAAGTGTTGCTGTGGACTCTTTTCTAAATACGGTATCTCGTAAACGGTTCGTACTAGAATCCTGCAACAAACACCACTCACTTTCTGATTTACCCTACTTTTAGTTTGTTAGTGTCAACAGGCGTTGTTCCATTTTAAAAAGTGTTTGGTTGCGCAGAAGATACACTTTCTAAATATTAATACAATTTATTTATTGACTAACAGTACGATCCTCTGACTACCTATCCATTCTGTGAAAACAGCACATCAATAGCACTTTCCATTTCCGCAATATTTGCGGTGCAAGTTTTAGGTAATTCGCCCTACACACATTCAAACAAAAAATTGCGTGCACAACAATGAAGTGTTTGGTTTTGAAGAAAATAGGAAAGGTGTAGTCACGGCTTATGGGCTTATGATTAGAATAGTGCTACAGAATCTGAATCGTCCGAAGCTTTGTAATTCTATTCATTCGCAGATTAAAAATATTCGACATATTGTCACTGAAGCTACTATCCTCACAGATCCAGCAGCTGGTGAAGTTTCTCTCACAGCCTGTATATGAATGATCCCAACTCATTTAATAAATCATTTTAAGTGATTTCAGATCCTAATGAAGGTCTCGTTTTCAATAACAATAAACAAGACTTAATGTCAGAGAGCGGTGGAAGGGGACGGAGAAGGGGGAAGGAGGTGATGTACAAATAAAGGGAGGGGAAGAGAAGATGATCAAAGAGAGGGGGAGAAATGATTGTGCAGAGAGACAAGGGGGAGGGGTGGAAGGGGCTTAGAATAAATACCTGATTCCTACACATGGAAAGCATTGCTGCCTTCACTAGTTTATCATATAAGAAGAAGCATCTGCCAACACATTTCGCAACTGGCCTATCGAGACTGCTGTTTATCATCCGCTGATATCACTGCACGCGCTGGTCGGGATTCCACGACTGTCACACAAATATAGAACCCATGGCTTCAGAAAGGCCGGCCGGAGTGGCCGAGCGGTTCTAGGCGCTACAGTCTGGAACCGCGCGACCGCTACGGTCGCAGGTTCGAATCCTGCCTCGGGCATGGATGTGTGTGATGTCCTTAGGTTAGTTAGGTTTAAGTAGTTCTAAGTTCTAGGGGATATATGATCTCAGCAGTTGAGTCCCATAGTGCTCAGAGCCATTTGAACCATTTTCGCTTCAGAAAGCCTATGATCAACGACACCATGACTTGTAGGATATCGTCGACCCCACGCCATTTGGAGCCTAGAGGGCAGACAAATTGTTCACTCAGTCGTGCAGGATCATACAGCCACATCAAAAACCTTCAGTCAGGACATGGGCTTGTTTGCAGCAAGACGGATGTCAACAGGGGCAGTGTGATCACGTGTTGAGCTTCACGGAATGTCGGCTCGACATCCATTCCTACGCCTTCCCTTGATGCGGGAGAAGAGTGAGGCGCGGCGAAAGTGATGCACTCAACGACAACACTGTACATAGGCAGGAATTGAAGCAGCATGGATTGAGGTGCCCACGTCTGTCACCTGACCTCAGACTGAGATGATGCCCAGTCAGGTCGGCGTCATTATTTCTGCCAGGGGTCGCAGCTCTGTGTGCTAAATTTCATGTCGTGTACAAGGCTTGGACAAAAACGTGGAGACACCAAAAACAAAACACATTGCCAACGCTAATACGGTGTAGGACACCTATTGAATTCAGAACAGTTTCTAGTTGTCTAAGAATGGATAAATACGCGTCCCGTATGGTTTTCAAGGGACTTGTACCATCCTTCCACCATCCTTCCCGCAAAATAGTGGCACGTTCCGGTAACGATGACGGAGGTGGACAGCGATTACGCACTCTCCTCTCCAAAGCAGACCACAGAGGCTCAGTAATAGTGAGATCTAGTGGCTATCGTGACCACTGGTGATGTGACAGTTTATCCTCCTTCTCACAAAATCAGTCCTGGTGGTGTGATACGCGTGAAGAGGGGCCCTGTCGTCTTGGAACACAGCATCACCATTCCGAAACCAACACTGCGCCATGGAATCGTCCTGACCACCCAAAATGGTCTCATAATCCTTGGCAGTAATACGTCCTTGCAGAGTAACCATGGGACATATCGAATATCACAATATATCTGCCCAAATCATTACCGAACCCCCGCCATGTTTCACTCTTGGGACGTAAACTCGATCAGAAGTTGGAAACACTGCGAAATAAGACCCATTCTACCAAATGACATTCTTCCATTGCATTATAGTACAGGTTTTATGGCTTCGTCACCACATTTTCCTGTCGCGGACATTTGTGTCACTGATGAGTGGTTTTGGAATTCCATCTCGCCCTGCAGTTCCCTGCTTATGGATCTCCAAATGGTTCAAATGGCTCTGAGCACTATGGGACTTAACATCTGATGTCATCAGTCCCCTAGAACTTAGAACTACTTAAACCTAACTAACCTAAGGACATCACACACATCCATGCCCGAGGCAGGATTCGAACCTGCGACCGTAGCGGTCGCGTGGTTCCAGACTGAAGCACCTAGAACCGCTCGGCCACTGCGGCCGGCCTATGGAGCTCCCTTCGTGTTGTTTTGGTGCTGAAAGACTTCCGCGAGTGCGACATTCGCTTCTGCAGTGACTTTTGCTGCTGGCGTCCCCTTATTTTTTGTCACATTCCACTTCAATGACCGTTCATCACGATCTCTCAACACACACTTTCACCTACGTTGTGACTTAGTGGATAATGTTTGTCCACTTTCCCTATAAGTGGTATAAATCTTCGATCCCGTGATTCTTGAAACACCAAACACTTCGGCTACCTGGGTTACGCAATTACCTACCCTGCGAACACCAAAAATTTCTCGACATTCGAATTCAGTTACCTCCTATATAATGCACTGAAAACTACACAGAACACTGATCCGACCACGACTAACACTTGCCACGTATTGAGAACATTGCACAGGTGCCGCTAGTGGTCAAACACAACAGCACAACCTCCTGACTCGTGTAGCATCAGCATTTATGTTCAAGCATGCGTTCCTCGCGCTGTTTCCGTATTTTTGTCCAACCCCTTTATATTCCTTAACCACCCACAAATCTAATTATGTTCCTACTATACTATACGCGCATTATAAATAAAATTCCGTTACATGCTACCCCTCCTAGTATTATAATTTTAATAGCCGACCTGCCGGAAAACAGGCAACCACAGGGAAGCCGTACTGTACACAACACGCAAACCTGCCATACACACCCCCTACACTGTGAGCTGCTCTACGGCCGATCGCCCACCAATGTATGACGACCTCGGACTGTTACAGGCACGCAGCCGCTGCAGCAGGCCGAGGAGAATTCACAGGAGTCCAGCTGCAGCGCCCGGACTGACCCTTCTAGACCGAGCACCCGCAGCGACAAAGGTAACGATGCACGATACGTCGCACTAACATAACCTCACCTTGCACACACTGTCGCAGCTAGCAAGCAGCTACTGCCCTTACTATCCGTCCTGCTGTCGCAGAGGTTTTTTCCCTTGGCGCTTGCTTTGGCACTTTTTTCCCCTCTGCCCTTACAAACCGCTACCCTTCGATCGCTTTCGTCCACTCTCTGTCTCCTGATGGGCCATGTCAATGAGTAATCCTACCCAGACGCATGGACAACACCACAGCCCGCATCCTGTGACTCCTGATTCGAAAACTAACATGTTATACGGAGGTGACAGTAGAACTTTTGGTTTGGTCACCACGTCGGTGTGGTCGTGGAGGGGGCCCATACTATATAAAAAAATGGCCAGCCGTATGACGCTAAGACAAAAACAAGGACGCACCATGAAGGAATTATCCGACTGGGTAGGAAATCAGCAGGTGTGCTGTACATGTACAAATAATTACAATTTCAGAAAAAAATGGATGATCTATTCGAGAGAAAGAGCATCAGAAATTGAGCGAGTCAATAACGTGTTGGTCCACTTCCTGCTCTTATACCAGCAGTTATTCGGTTTGGCAGTGACTGATAAATTTGTTGGAAGTGCTTCTGAGAGATATCGTGCCAAATTCTGCCCAACTACCGCGTTGGATCGTCAAAATTCCGGGCTGGTTGGAAGGTCCTGCCCATAATGCCCCAAACGTTCTCAACTCGGGAGAAATCCGGGTACCTTGCTGCCCAAGATGGGGTTCGGCAAGGACGAAGACGAGCAGTAGAAACCCTCACTGCGTGAGGGCCGGCTTTAAGTTGACGGAATGTAAGCTCAGGATGGCTTGCCATGAACGGCAACGTAAAACGGGGCACAGAATATCGCAGACTGTACTGCAAGGGTGACCCAGATGACAACCAAAGGGGCCCTACTATGAAACGAAACGACAGCCCAGACCAACAGTTCTCATTTTCGGGTCTTGTGGCAGGCGACAGTCAGGTTGGTATGCCACTGCTGTCCTTGGAGTCTCTAGACACGTCTACGCTGATCATCAGGGTTCAGTTCGAACTGGGACTCATCACTGGAGAAAATTCTACTCCAGTCAATGAGATTCCAGGCTGAAGACGTGTCTGGAGAAGCCCCGGACAGCGGTGGGTATCAACCTGACTGTCGCCCACCATTCGGCCAGACAACCAGGAGTGGTGGTCTAGGGGTACTATTTCATTTCATAGCAGAACCTCTTTGGTTATCATCTGCAGCACCCTTACAGCACAGCAGTACGTCAACGACATTCCACTCCCTGCCTTGTTTCCCTTCATGGCAAGCCATCCTGGGCTTATAATTCCAGCCTGCACGCGGCGAGAGTTTCTGCTGCTTGCCTTTGTGCTTGCCAAATCCCATCTTGGCCAGCAAGGTCATCGGATCTCTCCCCAGTGGAGAAAGTTTGGAGCATTATGGGCAGGGCACTACAGTAATCCTGTGATATTGAAGATCTAACGCCCCAGTTGGACAGAATTCGGCACGATATCCCTCGGGAAGATATTCAACAACTCTGTCAACCAACGCCATGTCAAATGACTGCTTGCATAAGGCCCAGAAGTGAACCAACGTACTATTCCATAGCTCAGTTTGCGAAGCTTTTTCTCTTGATTAAATCGTCCATTTTTTCTGAAATTTAATCATTTGTTTGTCTTAAAATGTATATCCGATCTACCGATTTCCGTCCCATTTCTATAATTCCTTCATACCGAGTGCGGTAGCGCAGTGGTTAGCATACTAGACTCGCATTCGGGAGGAGAACGGTCCAAACCCGCGACCGGCCATCCTGATTGACGTTTTCTGTGATTTCCCAAAATCTCTTAAGGCAAATGCCGGGATGGTTCCTTCGAAAGGACACGGCCGCTTTCCCTCTCCATCCCTCCCTAATCCGAGCTTATGCTCCGTCTCTAATGACCTCGTTGTTGACAGAACGTTAAACATTAATCTCCTCCTCGTCCTAATTCCTTCACGGTTTTTTTAGTGTATTTTTGCAAACGTTAGTATATAAATTCAATTTGTTTTTCAGAGCTGCTTTCCATTGTGCCATGCGTGGCTCGGAGAAATAGTGAAAGGGTAGTGACTACTGCCTGCATTTCTGGCACAGCTGCACGTTGGGAGCTTTCCAACGACACCACGGCTGCTTTGCATAGCTGCTCCGCGAGGCGCGCCGACGGAGAGAAGTCGAAGTCCCGGGGCCGAGGTTATCGCAAGTGCAGGGCGAGTTCTTTTTTCGCCATCAGCGTAAATTCAGCGATAAATAGCTGCCTGCATAGCTGCCACTTGCTGCAGTTACGACGAATAGTTCAATTCTGAAATACTCTATCCGAGGACATCATCACCAGGGAAAGACGGGAGTGGTCACTGTTTTCCTAAGAATAGTGAAAACTAAGCTCCACATCTTCCGATCATTGGATTTTTTTTTTCAGGTGCAAATGAAGGAATGATTTCTTTCAAAATGGACACAGCCGAGTCCTTTTTTGCAGCCTTATCCATTTAAAGCTTTGGTAATTAAAACTTGTGGTCCGATGGCCTAGATTTTGACGGAACAATAACCTTTCTTGGGGTTTTAAGTCTTGTATTTGCCTTTCATGAGCCGAGAAGAGACTCAGAAACTTATTTCCACTGCTTGGAAGTGCTCCCACATTTCCACTGAGTACGGATATTTATCTTGTCGACAGCTCATACCTGCATATCCGTGCAGGGTTTGAAATACTTGCTCAGTTGAGATGTTTAGAGGTTTCGCTACCTCACGATTCTTCGTTTGTTCACCAACACAGAGAATTTTCTGACAAGTTTCGTAGTTTTAAGTCCACTGTATGTGTCACACACTGGAGTCATTACGGCGAAGTATTTCCACTAAGGGGACTGATGACCATAGATGTTAAGTCCCATAGTGCTCAGTGCCAACCATTTCCACTATGGAGCCACCATAATTTGGTCTAAGTCTTTGGAAATGTTCTTTATTTCAGGCTACATTTACAAGTTACGTGCTTTTGCGCAATCTCTACAAAGCTATAACGAATAAAATAAATCGAGTTTCAGTCAGATTATTGAAAAAGATATCTTTCTTCAGAACTGAACTGAATCAGCAATTTCGAGAACAGTTTTACATCAGTGTCAAATGTTCATTTTGTATTAACATTGAATTGTATTAAATGTGCAACACAGTGAAACAACGATACAGAGCAAGTCTCACGGTAAACGTCTAGACGGGGCTTTGAATGTCATTCAAGGAGAATACGAAACCACAGCCACTGACTCTACCATTACTCTCGATGAGAGTTTATTTAAGGGAAAGTAGACAATGCCCACGCTGAAAACACACTACGGACTGGTACCAGTAGTCATTATATGATCTCTAAAATATTTACGAAAGTAATCTGTGCTATATTTGTCGTAAAGTAACTTACCCTTATATTTGTAATTAAATATGGTACAAATACTGCCATACCAGCACAGAAAGACAAAACCTCGTCGAAAAAGTTACCTTCAAGAACCGTGTACTGCGACATAGCGTACCTGGAAGTTTTATCACGATACCGCAGTTCCAAAAGTAAAGATCCACAGTTATTTATTTATTGGTTCCTTTGGAAGTTAGTGAAAGGCGAACTGAGTGGATCGAAAGCTAAGTGGTTGCAAAGCTCTTACGAATTTGTTGGGAGCAGCAAAGAGATATCTACAGCTGGAAAAGTTACGAATAACGGCTTTTGACATCGAAGGAAACATTTAAAAAATATCAGGAAAACTAAGACATATATGCTCTGCTCCTTACAGAGACAGGTTTTACTGACGGAGGAACATGACTTAGAAAATAGCAGTGGCCAATACGAGAATGAAGCTCTGAATCAATTTACGTGCTATCTGTGGGCCATTAGGATCTCTGGTCATACGTGAGGTCGATGAGAAGATCGAAACCTCCCATCAGTTGCTCGTGAATCCTTCTGGTTTTGAAACTGAAGACAGCAGACGGAAAGCAGTTAAAAATGTATTCACGCATGTTGATACTACCGCATCAATATTTGACAATTGTACAGACTCACAAATGAGCGATATCGATATTTTCATCCTCGGTATTGAAAACCAATTAAACCTACTTAAAGTAAAGAAGATACCAGCCCGCAACGGAATTCTAGTTAGATTCTACGTTGAATAAGCCACGTAACGATCTCCTTTGCTGGCGCATATTTACCGGGAATCGCTTGCGCGGCGAAACATCCCGTGTGATTGGGAGACGGCGGAGAGCACTCTTCTTCACAAAACGCGTAAAAGGTCGGATGCACAGAATAGTAGACAAATGTCGCTGTCATCCTTCTGCTGCATAATCCTTAATTTCGGTGAATTCCCTCGAATTTCGCCATCAGGGTGATTCATTTCGGTTTGTTCTTCCGTAGCTCTCGCGACGATTTCAACACCATCTACCACGAATGTAAAAAACTGTTTCAGACCGAATTTGCTATAAAAAAAGGGGGTTCTCATAGGGGGGGAGGGGAGGAGTGGGGGGATAGGTGTGACCACTTTTAGCACAGATATATGTCCCGTATTGAAAATATTATCTTTTCACATGTAACGCTTTTTCATATGATGCGTATTTTTCGAGATATTTGGTTGATACAAGTTGAAATAAACATCCCGTATGTTGAGAACGTGACATCGTATGAGTATTTAAAGGTAATACTAAGGAATAATATGGAATGGGAAGATAATGTAGAGTCAGTATCGGGGAAGGCGAATGGAAGACTTAGATTTGTTCGAAGGGTTCTGGGAACTTGCGGTGCCTCCGTGAAAATAATCGCATACATGAAGCTTTTGCGATAGTTCCTAAAATATTGTTCCAATGTCTGTAGTCGTTATCAACAGAGGGGACGCCTTCAAAGACGTGCTTCTGGGGTCGTAATAGATTGGTACACGGTGTAACCTGAAGATATGGCGAAACCTTCAGGAAACATCCCTCACACATAGAGGAATAAGGTCATGGGTCCGGAAACGCTTTATTTCCATGTTAGAATTAATTCTACTTCTTTTCATATCATATTAATCATTAGGAATAGCCAGAAACAGAACATACCATCATTAGATGAAACGACATGGTTATTAGAGTAGATACACCAAATAGCTGCTTATAATCAGTAATCTTTATTTGCGACAGACTGTTTCGGCTTTATCGCCATTTTCAAGTACCTACAGTTCCAATTTTGTCGAGAACAGGTATGGATACCCAAGTCATTCATATTAAAGTAGCTGTATTGTACTCACGTCTACACTGATGTCGTTAGTGGACTGTTTTGTAACTGTAAGATGGTAAATGATGTCAAGATGTTGAAAATAAAATGTTAATTACAACGTGACAGCAGTTTGACAGTTCCACTCTTACGACGCTATATGTTTACAAAGATTGTGCAGATGAACAGCGATATTATTTTATTAAGTAAAATTTGTTACCATTGTCTTTGGTTGTTGCATATGTTGCTTTCGATTTATACATTTTCGTATTCTAAAAGCTCAATAAAGTTTTTAAGGTAGTACTATTTGTATAAATTCTACATGTTCTCGCGCAAACTCAAGGCGCCCGTCAGATGCAGTTAGTGTCAGCTGTGCTCACAGTGTAGATGACAGCGCACGAGACTGCTCAGCCTTTGGTTCGAGTTCAGTCCTTACTAACGTACCGTGTCCAATTTTTGTATCGCTCTCTTGTTCACTTTTAGGAAATCAAGCGAAGGACATATTTGGCGACAACGTCTCTGTCGAGCCGCTTGAATTTGCGCTCGCAACGGCCTGAATGGCTAATTTTAATGCTAATTAACTCGGAAACGGCGTAACGTATCGCAGTTTTTTCTTAACAATTATTTTCAGCACTACCTACCCTGCAATACCCTTACAAGCTTTTCAGACTGTTTCTGGCCATCCTGTATATACCTGTAAGTCGACAGGCGTTTTTTCTCTTTGTGGCAGATGTTTCCCATTTCGTTTTTGGGAAGTGTGGCTAAGTCAACCCAAACAAATACTGGTCGTGACGCCTTTCATGTGATGGCCTACGTCGACAGAAAGAGTAAGTTTGTGTCCAGTTACAAACAAAATTGTTTTTAAATCGGAATTTTAAGTGCCATTTCGATAGAGCGGTCCGAAATTAGTCCAGTTCGACTTTCGTTTTATCGACATGTATCAACAAGAACAGTAAAACACTCCAACAATGACAGCGACAGCAACCGCCATACAGCAGCACTGCTCCATCGCTGCTGGAATACTGGTTATTCGTTTTACTGCCCCTGTTAATACATATCGATAAAACGAATATCGCACTAGATTAATATGGGACTACTGTGTGCAATGTACACGTAAAATTCCGATTTAAAAATAATTTTCTTTGTAACGGGAAACAGTCCGACGATTTTCGTGGAAACAGGGCGTGGCATGAGAGACTTAAGGACCAGTATTTGTTTGGCCTGATTCTAGCTACACATTGCAGGAAATAAATTGTAAATATTTGCTGACATACCAGAGAAAACGCACTTGACGGGCCGTAGGAGAGACATCCGGTATAGTGCCTGTCCAGGTAGCTCACCTTTCGATAACAGCTACACATTATCTTGAATATAGTAGATGAAGTACTGTGCCATCTGGGCTCTGGAAAAGTAGCTGAAACAAATTTTCAGTTCTGTATTGGATCATATTCCATGAGTACTAATATTTGATCTTAAGAATTTGTTTAACTGGCGAGTTCAGAGAATGCGCAGGAGTTAGCACACTGCACTCGCAGTCGAAAAGACGACGGTTCAAATCCGCTTCCGACCATCCAGATTTAGGTTTTCTCTGATTTTCCTAAATCACTCCAGGTAAAGGCCGGGATGGTTCCTGTGAAAAGGCACGGCCGGTTTCCTGCCCCATCCTTGACACAATCCGAACTCGTGCTCCGTCTCTGAAGACCACATGTTGACGGTACGTTAAACCCAATTTTCCTTTTCTTCAGAGTAGTCAGCTAGTGAATAAATAGTCTGAAGATCTGCATATCCACCTCCATGATATTGCCATGACTGGATCATTAAGCCGCAATCAAAGTCGAGTTTCTCATTTTCCGTGGAACAGTTTTTAGTCGCTAAACGATGTAGACATCAGAGTTTTAAGCGTTTTTCTAGTTGGCGACCCTTGCGTCAGCGCTGGAGTTCTTCAGCTGAATACTTCACCAACGTGTTTAGTGAAAACCTGGTGGCATATTGACGACTTCCGCAATAAACACACAGTCCGAATGAGGCAGATGGCAGCAGCGCGTGGTGTCGCCGCCTGTTGACGACTGTCGCTTTCTGCGTGCGACACAAAGCTGGCAGAGTACCACCGCCTCGCGCGCAGTTCCTTTGTCAACAGGGAAATGCCATACGAGCTGTTGTACGTACCGGTAGCTGCTTCCTTACCGAGAGAGACCGACGAACCGATCTCTACAGAAACACGACATTGATTAACGTCTCTAAGCAAGTAGCGACGAATTCTGAACGTTCATATCATTTTGGATAATCTTCAACCTTACTGTTATTTTTACTGTTGGCCATTAAAGTAGCAATACCATGAAAATGGCAGGCAACAAAAGTCAAATTGACTTGAAGAGTACTACGAGGCTGGATAGATAAATGATGATCATTTTACCGGCCGTTGTGGCCGAGCGGTTCTAGGTGCTTCAGTCTGGAACCGCGAGACTGCTACGGTCGCAGGTTCGAATCCTGCCTCGGGCATGAATGTTTGTGATGTCCTTAAGTTAGTTAGGTTTAAGTAGTTCTAAGTTCTAGGGGACTGATGACCTCAGAAGTTAAGTCCCATAGTGCTCAGAGCCACATGAACCATTTTATTTGATGATCATTTCAATGCAGCCACAGTAGGTAGGAGTAAAGCCCTCTATTTTCTGTACAAAAGGAAAGACTAGGCAGCATGTTTCTCATTCAGAAATCACATTTCAACTTTTTTTTTTTTTTTTTTTTTTTTTTGTCATGTTATGCGTCGTGCAAGAATGAAACAGGTCTACCAGCAAGTGCCGGAATTTTACAGCAGCGGCGTCCTACTGTATCTAGACTGCGATTTTTTGTTTCGTGATATTGCAGATCGTGTTGGTGAGACCCCACGACTGTCATGCGAATATGGAATCGATAGGTTCGAGTTTGACAAAGCACTGAAAGACCTAAGTCGAAACAAGGCCCCGGGAGTAGACAATATTCCATTAGAACTACTGACAGCCTTGGGAGAGCTAGCCCTGGCAAAACACTTACCATGTAGTGAGCAAGATGTATGAGACAAGCGAAATACCCTCAGACTTGAAGAAGAATATAATAATCCGAATCCCAAAGAAAGCAGGTGTTGACAGACGAACTATCAGTTTAATAAGTCATGGCTGCAAAATACTAACGCGAATTCTTTACAGACGAATGGAAAAACTGGTAGAAGCCGACATCGGGGAAGATCAGTTTGGATTCCGTACAAATGCTCCTGCGAAAGGAGGAGAGCTTCTGTAAAGTTTGGAAGGTAGGAGACGAGGTACTGGGAGAAGTAAAGCTGTGAGGACGGGGCGTGAGTCGTGTTTGGGTAGCTCTGGTGGTAGATCACTTGCCCGCGAAAGGCAAAGATCCCGAGTTCGAGTCTCGGTCCGACACACAGTTTTGATCTGCCAGGAAGTTTCATATCAGTGCACACTCCGCCGCAGAGTGAAACTCTCATTCTGGAAACATCCCCCAGGATGTGGCTAAGCCATGTCTCCGCAATATCCTTTCTTTCAGGAGTGCTAGTTCTGCAAGGTTCGCAGGAGAGCTTCTGTAAAGTTTGGAAGGTAGGAGACGAGGTAGTGGCAGAAGTAAAGCTGTGAGGACGGAGCGTGAATCGTGCTTGGGTAGCTCAGATGGTAGAGCACTTGCCCGCGAAAGGAAAAGGTCCCGAGTTCGAGTCTCGGTCCGCCACACAGTTTTGATCTGCCAGGAAGTTTCATATCAGCGCACACTCCGCTGCAGAGTGAAAATCTCATTCTAGTGCAGTAGGTTACCTAACCCTTTGTTGCCTGTTGGTACTTCTAAGCACCACCTATTTCGATCCTTGTTTATTCACTCATATCTCCCACATCTTAGGTTGATGGTAGTTAAAGTACATGATTATTTATATTCAGTGTGAAACACTTCGCTACCTTCTAGATCTCATGTGCTAGTCAAAGAGTATGTTTGTATAATCTTTGGTGACAATTGAAGGTTTGTTTAGCAGAAACTGCATTTGTTTTGTTTACTGTCATAGAATTTGTAGCAATTTTTGTGTTTACTAGCATAGATGTAACGAAGGTTAGATTCTATTGTCTTCTCGTGTAGCTCTTTTGTTAAATCTGTAGTTTTTATTTAGGAAATAAGCCGAAAAGCTTGTGGTACTTTAAAGTATCATCTGATCATATGAGCATTTTTCGTGTACTGCCAAAAAAGTGTGGTTTTTGCCTCATTAGACATTTTTCGCTTTATTTTAATTTCTTTAGCGATCTAGCTGCTTAAAGGTCAGTTTTTTCACGGTTATCAATATTGTAAAAGGTTGTTTCATAGAGAAGTACAGTCAATTAGTGTAATTCTTTACTAGTCGGTGTTCTTTGTACCACTTACCCTTTTTGCTTCAAATGGCTGCTGCTCCACCTACTTGCATTATTTTGTACTAAAAGTAACAGTTATATTACATCTGCGATTTCTAGTTAGTAATTCAGCTGCCTTTCCAACTACCTACAAGCTCTTATACTTGTGATTAACCTTTCATATCTTGATATTTCAAAGTAAGTCTCCAGTTCTGAATTAAGAGTATGTGTTTTTACATCTCACTAACCCCTAATTTCCCTCTGCTACGATCAAAATTTACCCAGAGCATTAGATACAGGAAGAATTCTTTGTTTTTTAAGGCTGGTCTAAAGTTATCCTGAATGACAGTGTAACTTGATATCAGATTAAAATTGAAATTTTCCTGTAATAGGGCATAGCTAATCTATATTTTTCCCTTTTTCAAGATCTCGGTAACTATATAAGTAAAATGTTACAATGTCTGTTGTACTGTGTGATTTGTTTTGCGTCCTGTATTTAAAAAAAATGGTAAAAACAGATTCGAAGTTGCCCCAATTGGCTGTACCACTTTTTCGGCATTGACAAAACTAACAGATGACGGAACTTTTACCGTTCTCCTAATAGATTTGTCAGATGATAATTATGTTACAGAAATAGGAGATGATGAAGAAAATAATACTGATGCAAATGGTGCTAATAATCCTGCATGTTTAGATTTTCACGACATTTTTGAAGAAGTTTTAGATTTTGATGCAACTTTTGAAAGAATTTTGATACAATGTGCATCAGTAGAGCTCAAAGTCTGTTTACCTGAAACTGTAGAGAAATTTGAATAACAAGAGATAAATGATCTCTCAAAAGTAGAAATATGTCTGAGTCTAAAATTAACAGAAGGTAGAGGAAACATAGATAACTATTTTCTTCAAAGAAAGAAACTTTGTGAAACAATACAGTACAATGAAGCATGTACAATGCAGTTACAAACTGTGGTGTACTGCAGAGCTGAAAGGCTACATTCTTGCCTTCGATTTTTCTCGAGGGAGAAATGAAACTTCGCAGAAGGAAATGAAAATTGTGTGCTAGATTAAGTTCTGGATTTTTCAAAGAAGTTTTGCGGTAAAAACGGAAGACAGACCTCTGATAACTTTTTTACTTACTTCTTCCTGTCTGGAGGGCAAAAGTCGAGAAAATTTTGGTTTGTGGCATAACGTAGACGAATAAAAAATTTCCCCGTCAGGCCTTTCACCTTCTGATGAAATGAGAAGAGGGAGGTGACTTTTATTATGTCATCGTCTATAATTGGAGTACTTAGTTGAAAGACAACAAAATTGTGTACCTGGCTTCCAATTACCATGGAACGGAAGTAATATTTGTCTCGAGAAAGCAGGAGGACATCATTAAAGTCAACAGTCATTGCTTTTTTGTAGTGAAGGGCTGCATTTGTTATATGGGATTTCTGAACCATGATGAAAGACTTATGTCTGGTTATGAATTCGCAAGAAGATCCAGAAAGTATTTGTAACTGCTTATGAAGTGTACTGTGTGTGAGAAGTATAGAAAGATTTCACTTCTGGAGTTTTGGAGAAATGTTGCTCAGCCACTGATGGGACAAGTGAATGCAAAACTTATTGATCCCAGACTGGCAATCCAAGTTCTGACAGAAATCAATACATGCAACAAGAGTAAGAAATTAGTCGCAAAGGATGTCAAATTAGGAAAGAAAGGTGTTATTTTTGTCTCTTTTGCAGTAAACAGAGGGAGATTTTATGTATGTAATAAAAGAAAGGCTCAGTCCGGACTAAACTCAAAATGTTTATTTTGTGGAGTATTTCTCTGCTGCAATGGAAATAAAACTATTTTTTTGAACTCCACTTAGTAACTATGTAATTATCTTCGTAATGTTCACTGATTTATAGCCTCGGTGCATTCTAATATAAATGGATTCGTTGCTTAGGAAAAGTGCTGTACTGAGAACTGTTGGTTGGCATTTTAAAGTACCACCTTCGCAAAGTGGTAAAAAAATAAAATGAAAATTCCGAAAAAAATCACTGTTGTTTTGTTACTATTTACTGCTGTTATCCACAAAATACTGGGAAATCTGTGTGTTTTCGACAGCTCAGACAACTAAGGATTAAATGAAGTCCCTTTATTATTTAAAATTGACTGCACAAGAACCCGCACATCAAGCAGTGGCCACTAATATAGAAACTTCCGTCACAGTCAGTGCTACAGGGAACAAGAAGAAAACTAAGTGACATGTACATTAGAACCAGAGTAATTCGAGCTCAGGATTCAGTACAGGTAAGTGCTTTAACGACACAGCAACTCCACGTGTGACGTATCGGCCAGAGAAAATCTACGGTGGCCGGTGCAGCTTACAACAGGGACGGTGAAGAATCCGGCATGTGGGCGGTGCTCTCGCATGTGTGCATAGCTGTTTCATACGGCTGCAAACTCCCCTCACAATCACGCCGTGCTGTCTGAGTGTAGATAGGGGAAAGAGGGGGAAACTTTAGACACGCCACATTCAGATGACAATGCAGTAACACTGCATAAGACTTGGTGCAATATGTCATATTTATCAACTACACACATGACAAACAAAACGGATTATCAGTATTATTTAATTGTTTTTGACGCACTGAAGTCATAATATAATTTTTATCTGGCACAGACTGCCATCATATGGAGAGATGCAGACAATATCTCAGATTTTTGCACTCAGATTGCCACATAATCGTGCCTTACCTAGTTTCATAATCGAAAAAAGTCTTTCACACATGTTGATCAAAATATTTTATCTTGTTTGCAACCGCATTATGGAGATGTAGAAACTGTTGTTGAGGAAAACAACAAAGACTTCCTGGAAAGTTTTAACGTAAAAGAATATGTCTTTTTAACAGGAATTACACTGCAGATCAATCTGTTCCATCTACGCATGCACAGGGGTAGCTACAACTGAAATATCAAACGGCCTCCAAAACAGCTCAAAAACAAATGTAAGACTGGCAGTGTCCTCAAAACGTTTAGAAAAGTATCCTTGTAATTCTTTCGATACCACAATGAATTCTTCAAGAGTCGTGTTTTCTTTAACGCCAGTGAACGTAAGTAAATGGATGGTGGTTTTGTCAGAATTTGTTCCTTCACAATGCGGTCTTCTTTTCAAATGCATCCCAGTCAAATTAAAAATGAGTTGTTTCTCACCATGCTATGTCTTACTGCGAACAATGTGCAGTCAACTCCACTGCATTTGTGGCCTGCAGTCCATTCTGGATGTTCTAATTTCCTTTCTTGTTTCCTTTTCCTTCATAAATTCGACAATAACGGGTTTTAAATCGAAAAATGTTTCAGACATGCCCCATGACTTAACCAACGACCTTTGCAGTTATATATGAAGTCTCCATACTCTTCCTTCAGTTCCATCCAAAATTTCTGCAACTGACAGTAGAGTAATGCTATGACTATTCGCACCACCAATTTCAATGCATGATCCATGCCTAAAAATGTAAATCAAAGTGCACCTTGATGTACATGTGATTTTTTGCTATTTCATGGTCATCTATATCAAATGTAACTACAAACTTACTGTTACCAGTCACTGTTTATTTATCGCCACGACGCGTTTCAAAGGTTTAAATCTCCATCATCAGATGGATTTACATTTGTTAGTATGACGAGTGTGTGTGTGTGTGTGTGTGTGTGTGTGTGTGTGTGTGTGTGTGTGTGTGTGTGTGTGTGTTGTGTTATGATTTTCTGGAGGAACTTGTGGCGCTGTCTAGTGGAGAAACAAAACGCTATTTCAGAACATGGTTTTGGGTTTTTTGACAAAAACACTAAACGCAAATCTAATAGTAAAAATAAAATAAGTAAAATAAAGTACCTCCAGTGGTCACAGGTTCCTTTCACTGTCGTAACATATCACATGTATACCGTCATGTTTTGTAAACAAATATGGCGTCTGGAAACTAATATGTGCAAGGATCATATAGCAGAAGAGAAAAATTATCACAATGTATAAAGAATATACATCTTAACATTATTACAGAATAAGTTTTAAAGGACTTCGGAGAGCATTGTTTTGAGCAGTTGAATTCATGCGTTGGAATACAAATTTCAGGTGGTACATAAATCCGATTTTGTTACGTTTTGCCGGCCGAGATGGCCGAGCGGTTCTGAGCGCTACAGTCTGGAACAGCGCGACCGCTACGGTCGCAGGTTCGAATCCTGCCTCGGGCATGGATGTGTTTCCTGTCCTTAGGTTAGTTAGGTTTAAGTAGTTTAAGTTCTAGGGGACTGATGACCTCAGAAGTTAGGTCCCATAGTGCTCAGATCCATTTGAACCATTTTTTTTTTGTTACGTTTGTATAGATGAAACTACATATTCGTTTATATAGTCAGGTGATATGTTGCAAACTCTAAGTACAATAATTACATTGGCTGCAGTGGTTAAATTATATATAAATAACAATTTTGGTTGAGATTCACAGATAGGAATGAAAGACTGAAGGTAGAGGGAGAGAAAGAGAAAGGAAGAGAGAGGGTGGAAGGGGTGATTGGATGAAAGCAAACCTTCCAAAGCAGGGGTTCTTAAGACTACGTCTGTTACATGTAATAACTGCCTAAAGGTTGGGGTATTAAATTGGTTAATGCTTTAAGATATGCAGTTAGATGTACAGTTTGTGTCTTTAGTTGATGTGCAAGTAGTTTCAAGCTGATGGGCGGTACAATCTGTTGGTGTGATGATATATTTGTAAATGAGATCAATCCCATGTACATATGGGGGATGTCATGGTAACATAACTCATTGTTTACGGTAGATAATAAGGTGTGTGTGTGTGTGTTTTTGTATCATTTAAGATGGACTCAGATTGTTTTGTTTCGTGTTTGTATCTTTGGAGTGTTTCAAGGATGTCTAGTTCTTTGCCTTTAGGTTGGATGTGTAGGATGCTGATACTTGTGTTGTTAACCTGGTGTTTTGTTTCATGCAGGAGGGTGGCTATTGCTGATGTGTGACATTTTTTGTTTTTTAGTGTTGCCATGTGTTCTTTGAATCTAATCTCAAATGATCTACCTGTCTGGTCTATGTAGAAGCAATCACAGTCCAAACATTCAATTTTGTACACACCTATGTGATGAAGTGAGTTTTGTGTGTTGATGTTGTGAGGTAACTTCTGTCCAATCAAGTTGTCTGTGGTAAAGAATATGTTTATGTCTTTTCATTTGAAGACATTTGCAATCTCATATGAAATATTACCTGGAATGGGGATTGCATGAAATAAGTTTTTTTTTTTTGTAATTTCTTTGCCACGATTGATTGTTTTATGGTGTCTATTATGGTACTGTTATAACGATTTGCAACAGCTGTTTGTTTCATTACTTCAATTTCTCATTCATATTTATCTTTAGAAAGCGACAGTTGGACAGCTCTGATGACCAAGCACCAGAATGCTGTAATTTTGTGGGCTGTGGGGTGAAAACAGCAGTTGTGGATTGTAGTATGTATTGTGTAGGCTTCCGATAAGTTTCAAATTAATATCTGTTACTCCTTATTCTAACGGTAACGTCTAAAAAATTTATACTGCCACCTGGTTGGTGTCCAACTGTGAATTTTCTGTTTTCGTGGGAGTTGTTAAATAATTGGTTCAACTCATTGATGTCATTTTTTGTGCTATTGATTAAAATGATGGTATCATCTACGTATCTGTAGTAGTCGATGATATTTTTGAGGAGGTAGTGATTGAAATGCTGCATTTTGTCTTCTAAATTACTTATAAATGTTTCCGCTAACAGTCCTGAATTGCCAGTCCATCTGTTTGTTTGTAGATTTTATTGTTAAATTTGAAATAGTTGTGTGAAAGTGTGAATTCGAGTAGGTTCATTAGTTCAGTAATGTGAGTTTCAGGGATGTTTTTGTGCTTTTTTTTAATTATCCGTAGTGTGGGTTCTATTGACACAGGAATAAAGGTTTTGTATATCAAATGGGGCAGTGTGATTCCATTAGGAACTTCTATGTTTTTGCCCCATTGTGTGAGTTGTGCTGTTTTTTTTTTTTTAATTGTTCTCTTATTATTGAATGTGTATGCTTCTTTGAGAATACTGAAGAGCAATTTGTTGAGTTTGAATATTGGGCTATTCGTACAGTTCACAATATGGGAGTCCCATTTTTGTGTATCTTTGATTGTGATCTAAAGAAAGGTGCTTGTGGGTTCACTGTTACAATATTTCTTACTTTTTGGATGGTGAGTAGGACATTTATGTTATTTGCAATGTGTTTAATCTCCTTTTGTATTCTAGCTGTCGGATCTTTATGTATTTCGTTTATGTCGTTGGATTGGAAGAAGTCTAAGGTTTTTTATATATGTTGCTCTGTTCATTACAGCAGTTGTATTATCCTTGTCAGCTCTTACAATTATTGCATTATTGATGTTTAATTTAGTCTTAATGGTACGCGTTATGGCTTCTTCTCTTTTCTTGTATGCTGGGAATGATTTTGCAATTTCCTCCTAAATAATTTCGTTAATTTTGTGGCAGGCGCTATTCTGTCATTTTGCTTCTTAAAGGCGATGGTTGAAATCTGTGGGACGCTAGTGATGAGTTTCTCTTGGTTCTTTTGGTCCACTGGAGTTTGTTGTGTTTTAATCCTTTGCAGAGTAGTGCCTCCTCTTCTGCAGTGAATATTATGTTGGTGTTGTTGAGGAAAGGTGTGTAGAATGCGTGTTTCCTTCGGCTGTTTTGGTTCAGTTTGGGAGGTAACTGTTGTTTTATAACGTTAGTTAGCTTTTTCTTTTATGTGGCTTTTGTTTTCTGTACTATGAATTCGGTGTACTTTCTGACTTTTTCTGCTGTTGCTGCCGTTGTGGTCTTCAGTCCAGAGACTGGTTTGATGCAGCTCTCCATGCTACTCTAACCTGTTCAAGCTTCTTCATCTCCCAGTATCTACTGCAACCTACATCCTTCTGAATCTGTTTAGTGTATTCATCTCTTGGTCTCCCTCCACGATTTTTACCCTCCACGCTGCCCTCCAATACTAAATTGGTGATCCCCTGATGCCTCAGAACATGTCCTACTAACCTATCCCTTCTTCTAGTCAATTTGTGCCACAAACTTCTCCCCAGTTCTATTCTGTACCCCCTCATTACATATGTGATCTACTCATCTTATTTTCAGCATTCCTCTGTAGCACCACATTTCGAAAGCTCCTATTCTTTTCTTGTCTATACTATTTATCATCCATGTTCCACTTCCATACGCGGCTACACTCCATACAAATACTTTCAGAAACGACTTCCTCACACTTAAATCTATACTTGATGTTAACAAATTTCTTTTCTTCAGAAACGCTTTCCTTGCCATTGCCAGTCTACATTTTATATCCTCTCTACTTCGACCATCATCAGTTATTTTGCTCCCCAAATAGCAAAACTCATTTACTACTTTAAGCGTCTCATTTCCTAATCTAATACCCTCAGCATCACCCGATTTAATTCGACTACATTGCATTATCCTCGTCTTGCTTTTGTTGATGTTCATCTTATATCCTCATTTCAACACACTGTCCATTCCGTTCAGCTGCTCTTCCAGGTCCTTCGCTGTATCTGACAGAATTACAGTGTCATCGGCAAACCTCAAAGTTTTTTTATTTCTTCTCCACGGATTTTAATTCCTACTCGGAATTTTTCTTTTGTTTCCTTTACTGCTTGCTCAATATACAGATTGAATAACATTGGGGAGAGGCTACAACCCTGTCCCACTCCCTTCCCAACCACTGCTTCCCTTTCACGTCCCTCGACTCCTATGACTGCCATCTGGTTTCTGTACAAATTGTAAATAGCCTTTTGCTCCCTGTATTTTACTCTTACCACCTTCAGAATTTGAAAGAGAGCATTCCACTCAACATTGTCCAAAGCTTTCTCTAAGTCTACAAATGCCAGAAACGTAGGTTTGCCTTTCCTTAATCTATTTTCTAAGATAAGTCGTAAGGTCAATATTGCCTCACGTGTTCCAACATTTCTACGGAATCCAAACTGTTCTTCCCCGAGGTCGGTTATGAAATCATATTCTGGTCTATTCTGTAATTCTGCATTATAAACCTTTAAAACGCGCCGTGGAGTTAAATAAACAGTGACTGGTATCAGTAAATTTGTTGTTTCATTTGACGTCAATAACGTCACAGTAAAGCCTAACCTAAAGTGTTGGTGTTTAAAGTGATTTCTGTTCTTAAATTCTTTCTGTGTAGTGTTGGAACGTCGTTCCATTGCAGAGTTGTGGTACCACCAATTATGCGACAGCATAATAGATATTGAAAATTCTCATTCTTTTCTTATGTCACTCTCAACCATTTTTAAAGGCTTGTGATGACAGATCGCTAGTTGCCTCTTATTGTGCAAACAGACCCTGCTGCTGTGAACTTCATGCCAGAAACAACTAGCGAAGGTTAAACAGAGCTGACACCCAGATTCTGCCGAAGCTAATAAATTTCGTGCCGACTGAAAACTGCCCCACCGTAAATGCTAAACGAAATATCACACTGTACCGAATACTTCCGAGGAGGACCGAGGAAAGCCGAGAGCGGCCGAGCCTTGGCCCGTTCGCGTGCAGCACATCGTGGTCGCATGCAGTTTTGCACGCCGCGCCGAGCCTGTCCTGCAGCTAAAATGGTGGGAACGATTCTTGACCAGCAGTGGAGGTAGTTAGCAACAAAAAATCAGCATGATACGGTTCGTTGATGATGCAGCAGCTTTCGCCCAAGGTGAACGGTAACTGAGTCGAGTGCTTTGTGATATAGTAAGTGTGCTAGCCAGACAAACATGAAACGAATGCTGCGTGCAGCAGGTAGACATATCAGGTTGCTAAACATTAAACTTGTTGATGAGGTTAATCAGTTTTGTTGTCTCGGACGTAGAATGCGAGAAAGGCATTGTAATAAGGACTTCACAAGAGAAAAGTATTTTCTATTGAACGGTCCGCCCCCGGTAGCTGAGTGGTCAGCGTGACAGAATGTCAATCCTAAGGGCCCGGATTCGATTCCCGGGTGGGTCGGAGATTTTCTCCGCTCAGGGACTGGGTGTTGTGTTGTCCTAATCATCATTATTTCATCCCCATCGACGCGCAGGTCGCCGAAGTGGCGTCAACTCGAAAGACCTGCACCAGGCGAACGGTCTACCCGACGGGAGGCCCTAGCCACACGACATCATCATCTATTAAACGAAGCAGCTGTTAGCGTTCAAGTATAACACTTGAAAACAGAGACACGTTCGTGTTTAGCTATGTTTGGAGCACAGCGTTGTATGGTGTGAGAAGCGTGGGCAGTGGGAATGACAGAAATGTAATGGTGACTGTTCAAGATCAGTTGAACTGATCAAATAAGGAATGTAAGCGTCCTGCAACAAGTTAACGATAAATCGCGCCTAACAAAGAAAACAATGAGTATAAGAGATAACTATATGATCAACAATATCTGGACACCTATTAGTGGGCATTGACATGGGGTGTGTCTAGGATTCCCCTTTCTGAAAGCTTGAACTCTGCTGTGAACACTTTCAATGAAGTGTCTGAATGTCTGTGGAGGTATGGCAATACCTCTTCTTCAAGATCCAAAACCAGTGAAAGTACTGATGTTGGACACTGCGGTCTGTAGCGAAGTCGACGTACATACTCATTCCAAAGCTACTCCACTTGGTTCAGATCAGCTCTCTGGGCAGAGCAGCCCATTTCAGGAATGTTATTTTCCAGAAACCATTGCCTCACAGATGCTGCTTTATGGCGGAATGGATTGTCATGCCAATACGAACAGTCGTTGTCTCCGAACTGATTCTCTACTGTACGCAGAACACAAAGCTGTAAAATGTTTTCATAACCTCCCTCATTTAGCGTCTTCTTAAGCGTCATTAGGGAACCACGCCCCCAATCATGATAAATACCCCTATACCGTAGCACTGCCTCTTCAGTACTTCACTGTTAGAGTTATTCATTGTGGCAGGTCACGTTCTCCTGGCATTCCCCAAACCTAAACCCTTTCATCAGATTACCACAGCGTATTGTGTGACTCATAATTCTCGTTTCCAGCCATCCACTGTCCGGTGGCGTCGCTCTTTACAACACAATTGTTCTTTCGCGTTTTCACTTCACAGTCACATCACCGATAGTCGACTTGGTTAGCATTAAAAGTGCTGAAATTCTCTGATGGATTTGTTACTTAGGTGGCATCCAATGACTAGTCCATGTTCCAAGTATGTATGTAAATGATCTAGTAGAAAGCGTCGGAAGATCTTTAAAACTGTTCGCAGTGGAGATGGCAAACTCGTACATCCTTGGGAACTACTTCACTGGTGATCGCTCTTATTTGGGAACTGTTCATTTTTACTCGTTCACCGTTCATTTGTGCTTGGTATACGGTTCTTATGAAAAACTGAAAATTAGTAGCATAGAAGACTGAAGATGAAAGGCGCCAAGAGGAGGCTCTTGCCTCCGCCCTGGAGCACAGAGTTTTTATTCCTAACAGAATACTCACACAACTGTAATTTTCGTGATTCCGCAAAACGTCTCGTTTAACCAACTGTAGCGTTATGTGGCTGATCGCAATGAAATAATATAAGATGGAGCACGAAAAAATGGCCCCAACTACAGACTGCTCGCCAATTACGCACGATTTGTTGACCGCTACGAACAGAATAGATAAACATGTAATAATTAGGCAGTGAAGAAATAACAACTTCGAAACAATAGATGACGATTGGTAGGCGACAATGAGCAGTCTAGTACTCGGGACCGATTTTTCGTGCGCCAGCCTGTGCCACTGAAATAATATTGTAGAAGTTATATGCTCTTTACAAAATGTGACACCATGCACTCTATTATGGAACGCGGGCTTACGAGGTAAATGAGCTGAACTCTGCGCCATCCGGACAGAGCGATCATTGCACCTGCACGGACTACCTAGAATGCCTCGCGTCGGACCCAAATGCTCAACTTATCCAGTGTAGTGGCCCTTGCCCGTTATCCTCATTTCTCGCAGCATTTCGTCGATTCTCATGAGTTCGAGCCTAGCGTGCGTCCGCACTGCAGAGTTTGTTGGCCGTTCTCGCCTCGGACGTGTCCGAAAACATTGATTGTCTAGTGCCTCAGCTCACTTACGCATTTTATAACAATATTTCTTTATGGTTCATTTAATTATTTTTATAATTTTTTTGCTTTAAAAATTTTCGCAGATTGGTATTAAATTTTACATATATGTAAAATAAAGTGTACTGCGCTGAAGGTTGAAGTTCTTTGTTTTGTATGTGAATAATGTAAGTAAAATTATTTATTATGTTAAAGAATTTTCTGATGACCTTTCGTGTTTAAAAATATTTGTGTGCATAAACTGTTCATGTTAAAGTAAATTCGACAATTTAAGAAATGGTCACGCTAGGCAACCATATAAGAAATAGGTATTATGTAAAAGTTAATATGCTTTTGTTTAAAACGAAAGTGGCTCTGGGGAGTTGAAAAGGTGGCAAGGGCGAACCGACACCCTACCTAGAGCAAGTGCGGGAAGTAAGACGCACAGTCTGTAGGCAGCTGTGACCGAGGCAACACCTTTTGTGGAGCAGGAGCTTTGTCTCCAAATTTGCGCAAAATGTCTCCGATGGAGACTGCAAAAGGCTGCGTGTTGGTGGGCTACTGTATGTAGAATTGAACGACACCAAGAAAAAAATTAAACCCACACAGCAAGAGACTAGCAGGCCGTACTGTGGGTTGTGTAGCACACATAATTTATTCGCCGCACCCAAGCCTACAGATAAGACTTTTTTATGGTAAATTTACTTTTGTGCAGCGTGAGCCATTAATTTAAACTTTGTTTTAATAAGCAGTCTTGAAATTTGGGATTTCCTTCCTGGTGCTTGATGAATCCGAGTAACCCATTTTACAAACTTACGAAGTGCCAAGTTAATATAAAGAGGCACCATTTAAATTGTTTTTGTGTTTTCTTAACTACTGCAAAGTGTTATAGCAAAAGTTTGCTTACGTAAAATTCAATCAGAGTGTAGCCAAGTTACTAGAATCTCGCAAATGACTATACAGAGTTAGTGCCAACAATAATAGCTTTTGAAAGTAAATTCCAGTAAGAAAGAGGTTTTCTTGAAGTGGAATGATCAGTATAAAATTGTGTACTTTAGTATCTAAGTATTTTGGTTGGTTCAAATAGCTCTGAGCACTATGGGACTTAACATCTATGGTCATCAGTCCCCTAGAACTTAGAACTACTTAATCCTAACTAACCTAAGGACAGCACACAACACCCAGTCATCACGTTCTAAGTATTTTAGTATTTAAGTTTGTTTATTATAAAAATGCTTTTCTTAAGGTACCCCCTGGACAATTTTTTTTTTAGCTTCCCTGAAGTTCTCACCCGGGCTTTTTCTCTTTTTAAAAACGTAATGTACAAGGGTGTAGTAGTCAAAAAGAAATTCCAGTGTCTGCACTAACATTGTTTACGTGGAGTAATATTAATTTGAAGAACCAAATTAAACAGTAGTAAGAAAGTAGGCAAAATTCATACTTCTGCTTTTCTAAATGCTTCATTGTTTCATTGCCTGGATAGGCTGGCGAACATTAGAACATGTTTTAAACCATGAAACGTCCCCTTTTATCAATTTATACATACGACTGTGCTTATACTGACACACAATATTTTTAGCGCAACGCAATCTGACTTTCAAAATTCCCTACAAAAGAATGGCCCTGACTAACATTAAACTATACCTTTCACAAATCACTTACCTCACAAAAATCTTCGCTGCTCAAGCTACTGCAATACAGCGAGCGCCACTACTGCCAGCTAAATAAAAGATTCAAACTATGGAAGGCACTAACTACTGATAGGGATAGTTAGCAAATGAAAGATATTAATAGAGAACAAACAATGTATTTACCTTGATATCATCATATGTATAGCAGTTCATGACAAATTACAAAACTCCGCCATCTCTCTCCCCACATCCACCACTGCTGGCGGCTCACCTCCAACTGCCCAACGCTACGCGCTGTTCACAGCCAGCTGCCTAACACTACAATGGTTGAGTATTACAACAATGCAAAGCAGCCACAGACTGCACACGGCACAGCCAGTGATTTTTATACAGAGGTGGAGTTACCAATAAAAAAACCTAAACAGCCTACTTACATAGCCCCCATGCTCCCCACAAAAAATTTTACAAATTTTGTTGGGCACTGGCCAATACATATTTGTTAAAAATTTTTTTCACAATTACAATAACAAAGAAATCAAATGCACACACTTATTGATACAATGTTGGTCAAAAGCTAAAATTTTCTCACAGTCCATAAAGACAGTCCTGATCATTGATCACATTAAAATTGCCGTGTTTTTCTCAAAGTCTGAGCAGTAAAAGACAATGCACACAGACGTAGTGGATTTCCATGCAGTCTTGAAGAAGTAGGGTTGTCCTTCCAACGGAAAGACAGTGCTGACTCTTGACATGCTGACAGGTAATGGGCGACAACAGAGCAAACCCACAGCCGAGTCATTCGACGTTTTGAAGAGTATCGTTTGGTAGGTCATCACAGAGCAGACCCACTGTAGTCCTGGTAGAGATTACGGTATTGGTGGGCCACCAGAGGCGCAGACCCACTGCAGTCCTTGTAGAAATAATGGTACTGGTGAGTCAGCAAAGACGCAGACCCACTGTAGTCCTTGTAGAGATGGCCAGCAGCCATCTGTTGCAAATGTGCAGGTGCACAATCAGCATCGAAGAGTCTTGCGGACAATATAGCAAGTCCATAACCACCACTTGTGCACTCACAAAGTTTTTTTTTTAATCGTCCTTACAACCAGCAATGCTGTTATCCAGTCCCTTGCTGAATTATTAACACACATACAAACACTAATAGTCCCTACTTCTCACATATTGTCCATATACTATGACCAACAGAAACGTGTGCAGTGAAATGTAACTTACAAGTTACTTAATTTGATGACCTGGTGTCAATTACAATTTTATAACATAAGAATACAATTACAAAGATACAAAATACATCATTAAAGAACATAACAATACAGATAACATTTGTAGTACAGGCTTTACAAAAGAATAAAAATGTATACATCAGTGTTACATAAATAATGACATAAGCACATACATAAAAGATCAGAATAACCCTCGAAACATCAACTTCACACATGAGCAACAAAACAGAAGAGATAAATAATGTCTAACATCTTTACAAAGAAAATAACATATTATAAATGCAAATTATATTTGAGGATAACAGTATTCCTCATCATAGTGAATGTAGCTTAGTACTAGAACAGAAAAAATTCTATGAAACTACACAAAGACAGGAAGAAAACAAATACACAAGGGTACACAAACACATAGTGGGATAACACAAAAGGAAAGGACAGGGTTTGTTTTCAGTGTATCATTTGGTACTGCAGTCCAACGCAAAACTTCATTCTGTAGATCTTTCGTCTTATTTCAACCTTTGCTTCCACCAAAAAAATCCTATCCAAGCATGCTTTCTGTATTTATTTCACATATTTCTTAACTCATTATTTATTTCCAAGAAAATCCTACCTATATCTGTTGTCCCTAAAC
The DNA here is from genome assembly GCF_023898315.1 of Schistocerca nitens. Classification (NCBI taxonomy): domain Eukaryota; kingdom Metazoa; phylum Arthropoda; class Insecta; order Orthoptera; family Acrididae; genus Schistocerca; species Schistocerca nitens. The sequence goes on along the minus strand of NC_064614.1, from coordinate 371,556,595 downwards.
CCTACTTTTTTGGTTCATATCCTCTTTCAAAATACCCTTTTTTTTGGCCAAAGCATTTTCTTTAAGCTTCTCAATGCATTTCTTCCAATCCATCATAGTTAGTTTCTTATATAGTCTACCCCCTCTTAAGCTAACTTAAATCTACTGAGCTCAGATGCTAAACTAAGGAACGAGGCAATGCAGCATCACATAAAACAATTAATATAAACAGCAATGAAAAAAAACGCAGATTTGCGAAGCAAGCAGCATTAAGAAATTAGCAAAGCAATTGTAATATTACAACTAATCTAAGGCAATGTGCAGCAAACAATAAAATTAAATCATTAGTAAAACTGGCTTAACAGAATAATACAAAGTCAAATCCAATAACACTATGCCTGGCAAACAGCAGAAGCAAAAGCAATAAATTATATCTAAACATGACAACGCTCAAGCAGAAAAATATTACAGTAAAGACAACAATGCAGATAAGGGAAATGTATAATCACATCTTAATGTCTATGTAATTAAAGTGGTGCACCACAAAAACTAATTCTAGAAAAGATTACCAAGTACTAGAAAAGAAAATTATGTATGCAGTTCCTGTGAAGGTAAATGCCCTTTTTTTGTGCTCCCTCATTTTTTTGAAAAAATTATTATTTACTCGATCTGTAGACAGAAAATATTTACATTAATACATCTATAAAATTTTATTTTTACCAATGCTGCAGTGCAGCTAGAAACTAGATATCAAATGAAATAAGCAACTATGTACAAAGCAAAGCATAAAAATATCATTCAGTAGTCATGAGGTATTTCATAAGTTAGTAGAAAAATCTCTCAACTAGAGAGACAGTAGTCATAATCAGGTGTATAGACATAAAAATATTTCTCGTCATTTCATTAGGCATCCAGTGTAATCATATGTTTTCAAGTTCGACCGTGTCGTTTTTACGATGCTTTCTACAAGGGAATGTCAGAAGCGAGGTTAATGGCCTCTTTTTTTCTCCACCTAATGGCTTTTTCTCCGGGCGGCTGGCCCAGCTGCGCGCCACAACGCATTACATCAAGGTCACTTACCTTTCTTAACGAAATATTTACGACAGCAGTTTTTTTTTTACAGCGACAGTCTCATATAAAAATATTTCACAGGTCAAGAATTAGCGTTGCAAATCTGTAGAAACAAAATCCTATAAATATAAGTGTCCAAAAAAAATATTCGTCAGCATTGTGATACATTCACGCATTTACACACATTTCATAATTCTAAAAGTACGATTCTCGGTTTCCAACATACGTCTTCACAAGGCAGAGTTCCTAACCGCTACTCATTACTCCTTACCTTATTACACATATATATATTCGTCGACGCTTCTTTAATAATTCATCATATGAAATACGTAGCATAATCAAATTCCTCGTATAGCATCAGCTTCTTGACCATAAACATACCTCAGCAGCATAATACACATCGTCGTCGTAAAAATATCATAACATCTCAGTCAATTCTCAAAATCGTCGTAGCTTCCTCCAATAATTTCAAAACCTAATAAAATTCTCTGCTCATTTCAATAGTGTCATCTACCTCAAACGTACTTTAAAAATTATGATCCCATACCAAATACATCATTCAACGCTCTCATAGTATCACAATGGTTCCGAAAAAATATGAGCATTTCACAAAGTGCAGACAAAATACAATTTCATAAGTGTGAAGGTATCCAACTGCGTAATTGCGTAAACATCTGTCATTGATGTGGTAAAATAAATGTTTGTTTCTTTGTTAAATAATCGGATAGCTGTGTAATTTGTGTGTTAGAGAAATATGGTACCGATGTGTAAAGTTGTATAAGCAAATACCATATTAGCTAGGGTTCCTTGTGGTTGCCACACACATGGTACACAAAGTAAGCGTGTACCCCCCTGAGGATACGTGTCCTGTAGCGCTAAACTGTGCGTCATGTTGTAAGATAATCTCTGTGGAAGTCTCGTAGTTATCGTCCTCCGAAAGCTAAGTTCTGCAGAAGTCAATGTACTTACCTGATGATACACAAAAGTGAAATGCTTTGCGTATAGATATCTTAGTTATTACGCTTATTGTTGTGATGAAGAAAGTACTGTGCTGTAACGTATTGTTGTGCCACGAAAAAGGCTGTCTCATTGTTGCTATACCACAAAAGTTACTACTAAAACATGTCTTACTTTCCAGAAGAATTCAGAAAAACTGTGCATATATAAAACAGATACACCGCAAAAGCAACAAGGTAAATTGTGTCACACATTAGTAGCGTCGTGATATAGTCGTGTAGCTGTCAAATAAACTAACCACTGTGTCACCTGGTATCTCTCAGAAAGCACCTTGAATCCATAATGTATTTGCAAGTAAACCAAAATGTTGCATTAAAATCTCATTAGCAGTACTGGTAAATGTTCTAAGTATGTGAGCCTTATAGTCGTTACGTAATCGTGCAACAAACAAGCAAGAATGTACACACACAATAACACTGTGTCGTCTGTTCACTATAACAATGCATTCGTAATTTCTGCTTAAATAAGATCTCTTGGTTCTTGACTGGATATTTAACTTCAAACATTGTTGCATGGTAACAGTTTCTAAGTCTGACAATGCATACTAGTAATGTACAGTGAAAAATTTTATGGCGAAGACTAAGTTAAAAAGCAGATTATCTTTCAATAAAAGGTTTTACATGTGAAGTGTGGTGCAATCCTTTACTCTTCATAGTACTCAGAGTTTGAACTTGAATGCAATTATCATGCGGTATACGTCGGTAAAGAATGCTAAAATTTTTCTCAAGGCTAGCGTCTTATGTTATTTTTCTCGGAGCCAGCGGGCGCACGCGGCTGCCTGCTTTGCGAGTCATTGTCTGTCTCTTTGTTGGCGCGCGTCGTTATTGGGATTAGGAGACCTAACTTCTACATATTCACTCTGACGAGAAGGCCCTGCCCTGTTTAAATCCCGCCAGTTCTGATGCAATTCAGGTCTGTCGTTACGAATATATCGTCTGTCGTCATGTCGGTAGGTTCCGTAGTTTCTTCCTTGTCCGTCACGTGGTGGAGAATTTCTCCCTGAATCGTAACTCTGCGCCGAACTGTTGCGTCTGAAGTTATTCTGTCTCCCTTGATAATAATTGTTTTGGTTCCCATATTGTCTGTTTCTATGGTAATCTCTATCATGTTCATTACTATGGAAGTGCGATCTTTCTCTGTACCTATTATTCTGCCAACGGTTGTCATATGGGTGGTGTCTTTTTTGGTCACGAACTGTGTTGTGAGAATAGCCTTGTCGCGTCCAGTTACTATTTCTTTCATCGCGGAATTGCGACGGATATGACCTGTAATTGTTGTGTTCCTGTTTCCGCGTTCCGCGATTGTCAGTGTCAATTTCTAATTCTTGTAAGAGTCCCTGAAACGCTTCAATGTCGTCTTTGCAACGTCCTGCCAAAATAATGTGTCGTAAATGTTCAGGAAATTTGATTAAGCAAATGCGGATGAGTTCTGAGGGGCTGTATGGGTTTGAAAGATACTGATTCTTATGCAACATGTCTTCAAAATATTTCACAAGAGTGGAGAATTCAGATTGTTCGAAATGTTTCATCATTATGATGCCATGTTTTACTCGGTCTTGTGTGGCTTGAGACCAATATGCTGAGAGGAAGGCATGGTAAAATTCTCCTTCACTATGACAATCGTGAATGACCGAACGCATTCTTACAGCTGGTTCATTCTCTAAATAGCCACACATAAATTCTAATCTGTGTTCTAACGACCAGTTGGGAGGAAAACAATGAGAGAATTGATGAAGCCACGCCTGTGGATGAATGTCGTTGGCAGAATTCTTAAACGTTTTGAATTTACGTGTAGTAATGAACAGCTTATAGTCAAAATCATCGGGTCGGCGAGTAGCATATCGGTCATTGTTGCGTCGTGTCGGCGGTTTAATCTCAAAATTCGGTGCGCATTGCCAGTTTCTTTCATAACTTCCGAAATGCCCTGTGTTATTATTTTGTGGCTGTTCCGTATTTCTATGTCCCTCTTCCTGTATTGGAGCGCGAGTGTCCTCTGAAATATGTAATTCTTGTATTAACTGCGTCAACTGATCTTGTACTTCCCGGATTTCTCTTTTGTACTGTGTATTGATTTGATTTTGATTTTGTTTGAATTTTCTAATTTGTTCATACTCTTCTGTGTCAGTGAAGGCTACAGGTCTTGTGTCATTCAGATCATCATCTACCTTTATAGATAAGTTAGTGACCTGATCCGAAAGTTCGGCTACTTTCTCCGACAGTGAACACATTTCCTCAGTATGTTTTTCTGAACCAAGTTTCAGAGAGTCCATTTGTGTTGAAATCGAATCTACTGTGTCCTTCAAGTTTTCCTGAGTTTTTGCAAGTTGCGTAACCGAATTGGTAGATGCAACTGAGTCAATTTTAGCTTGCAAGGTCTCATGATTTTCATGAACAGTAGTTTGCAGTTCTTTTATGGCTGCTTCGTGATTCTGTAGTGCATTTTCATGACGCGAAAAAATAGGTTGGAAATGCTCACAAATTTGTGTTTTTACGTCATTACAGACTTTTTGACATTTAGATTCAATGTGATGTAACTCAGTAGTTAAATCCTCACGTGTTTGTTCAAGAGTTTGCTCCAATGAGTCTAACTTTTGAAGATTTTGTTCCATTTGTTTCTGATTTTGCTCAATTGTGTCTAATTTTTCAAGCTTTTGTTGTGTTTGTCTCTGATGTTGTTCCATTTGTTGCATTAGCTGTAATAACAATGCATTAGTGTCTGGAATCTGTTCCTCTACGCTTTTCGGCAGTGCATTTGCACCGGCAACATTCACATTTTGACAAGCAGAAAATGTGTCTTGACTTATTTGAGAAAACGGTGAGGATCCAAAACCTGAATCTACAGTATTTGTGAGATCGTCTCGTGTCATTTCGGATTCCTGAGCCGAGCTATTGCCGACCGATCGATCGATAGTGCTTCCCTGTTTTCTAATTGTTTCGCTGTCTACACCATTGTTTGCCGCCCGCTCCATTTCCCTATGCACAGTTACCAAATTAGTACTTTGAATATTAGTTAATTCATTACACGGTGGCGCTAACACACTGCTTTCGTCTTCGCTGTCATTTCTCAATTTACTTTGGAGCCTAGTGTTACGTTTTTTCACACGCCATTATTGTCACAGTATTTCACACGACAACACAGAAAAACACAATTTGAAGAGCAAAAATAAGAGAACACATTAACATAACACTGAAAATAATATCTAGTTAATTGCAGCTGCGAAATACTTGGTGCAAATCTACATGCATGCCACAACTGTTTTACTGTACAACAATGAAAAACTGCAACTACAAAGGAGATTCTCTCTACAATTACGCGCTAGCAATAAACAAAATCTACACTAATTACACAAACTACCAGAAAAAATCAGAAGATTCCAGTGAGGTATCCTAGGCTAAGGGTCGACATATGAAACGTCCCCTTTTATCAATTTATACATACGACTGTGCTTATACTGACACACAATATTTTTAGCGCAACGCAATCTGACTTTCAAAATTCCCTACAAAAGAATGGCCCTGACTAACATTAAACTATACCTTTCACAAATCACTTACCTCACAAAAATCTTCGCTGCTCAAGCTACTGCAATACAGCGAGCGCCACTACTGCCAGCTAAATAAAAGATTCAAACTATGGAAGGCACTAACTACTGATAGGGATAGTTAGCAAATGAAAGATATTAATAGAGAACAAACAATGTATTTACCTTGATATCATCATATGTATAGCAGTTCATGACAAATTACAAAACTCCGCCATCTCTCTCCCCACATCCACCACTGCTGGCGGCTCACCTCCAACTGCCCAACGCTACGCGCTGTTCACAGCCAGCTGCCTAACACTACAATGGTTGAGTATTACAACAATGCAAAGCAGCCACAGACTGCACACGGCACAGCCAGTGATTTTTATACAGAGGTGGAGTTACCAATAAAAAAACCTAAACAGCCTACTTACAACCACTAAATGAACGTCGAACTGAGTTGTACTAGCTTCAGTATAATATTATTCATACTGAGTTTCTGTTTAACCGCTGGGTAAAATCTTAAGAAAGGAATTGAATAGTTTGATTTACTTATACATTAGACACAACATACGGTCAGATTCTGTAAAAAGGGTAACTCTATTGATTAGCTTTTAATATTAACAGGACCATCCTCCCATAGTGCACTTTATTTGGAAACTAAACTAAAATTTTAGTAAAAGGGTTATACGTTGCTTTTCCCGTAACAGGACTGTTTGTTCTGTTGGGGTATAGTATGTGACAACATAGAAAAGGTTTTTCTGTTATTCAGGTAAAAGCATACTAAATTACAATAGTAGAGGTAGGATTATAATTTCATAAGTATTCTGTTTGTCAAAGTAAAGTCATTAAACCTTGCTGGTTATTAGTGAAGGTAGAATAAACTAATAATCTCACAACTGATCTGTGTCTGGCTGTGAAGTAGCTCCTGATCTTGCAGTACAGACAATCAACACTAACACTTGGTTACAGGAATTTCTTTCAGACTCAAGGAGATGGTGTATGACGAAATACACCTTTGAAGCATATTGCTGTGAGGAGTGTCTCGTGACAGCCGCTTCGTACATTTGCCGTTGTTGAACCAACAGCGTCCTCAACTAAATCTACTGTACGTGCAACAACATCACACCGGATCCACGGAACACCGGAAAAGTGTTGCCTCGTCAGAGTAACCACGCATGCTAACGCATCATGCGAATTGTTGCTTCACTATACATTTTGTAAAATAACGCCAGCATCTCATACACCCAGTTGAGCGCCCCACAAACCAAACATCAAACACCAAACATCTCACACACCCACACACACACACGCAACACACACACACACACGCACACACACACACACACACACACTGTAACACATTGTTTATAGGACGCCTTATGTAACAGTTCAATAAAATATTCAGAACTCGATTTATTACGATTCAGAAGCAGCTGATTTGATTGGTTATTCTGCGACCGTGAGTTTTAAATATCTCAAGTGTGCCAATCTCGTTAGCACTGGCAAATCGGAATTCGTACGTGAAACAGCAAGTAGGCTCTATATAATTACTACAATTAGTAGTTATCTCAATAAGATAGCCGCAATAGCGGCTAAACAGCTCACGTCAAAGCCGGCTAAATTTGATCATGAAACCAAAACCCTCCGACACTATCAGAAAAAATGAAAATTACAATGTGCTCTGTCTGCCTGATGGTAATTATAAATATCGTAAATATCTTACACGTTTACATACGTTCCTATAGATAGAGGCCAGAAGGAGAACACATAGGGAAGTAACAAGAGAAGGAAAAAAGACAAAAGAAAAAAAATTGACAAAGATAGTTCCTTTGCACAGCCTTCAACTCAGGGTCATCAGTATTTCTAGTTCATATATTATGTGTACCTCCCCTTTACCACAAAAGAAAATACAACAGTATATGTAAAATAACTCACAAAAAATATTGCGTCTCTTCAACACACACACAAACACGCACGCGCGAGCGCGTATTAATAGAAGGCAGAGTGGAAGCTCTGAACTAAGTCACTATTGATTACTTGAGATCTTTTTTCCCTATCTGGTCTAGAGCCTGTCCACTTGTCTTTTGCTTTCAGTTTGCGACTGAAAAACTGTGTGAATGTGTCACAGTCGTTGAAGTACTGAGTGAATTCCACTAGGCGAAAACAAGGCTACAACAGTTTGAGAAGCAAAATCATTTCGAGTCTAATGAGCTTACGAAGTGTTGAGTTGTCGAGGGCTCGTGAAGTGGTAAAGCGAACAGGCGGTGGTCTGAATAGGAGATATCGATGAGTTTGGAATCCTGTTTGGCACAGACGGCCGCACATTTTGACATTTTGGATTCCGCGCTGGACGAAGACGAGAAGCGTCAAAAACACTATGTACAATTTGTTATAACCGCGTGTTAATCGTACACTGGCGTGAGTGTTGGCGCCCTTACAAATGACAATGATTTTCACGTTACGCAATCGTGAAGCGTAAATTTTTATTCAATAAAATACAGAGTTGAGTAAAAAGGGTTTTTGTGGTGAGTACCGCAAACTGCCCATCTGAATAATTCTACTGTGCCTCAGCATATAGGTTCAAAATACAGTATATGGTCTGCCAAAAGGCCGGTCTACATTGGACGTCCGCCTTGTAAAATACGCAGTATAGTATCCGTATTAAGAAATTTGACAATGAAAGTAGTAGAATTTTTTAATGCCCAAAGGAAAATTCATGAGAGATATTATCCATCAAAATGTATTTCACTGAGAAGATCTAGTTTTCTTTCTGTTTGCCAAATAAGAGTTAAATTTCACTGTTTCACTGTTTCACTGTTGAAGATACGAGTATTTCCAAAAGGAAAGCTTTCAGGCTGTCGATAACGTGACGCTAGTGACGATATTAATTCCTCAAACAACTTTTGCCATTTGTCACGAGGTAAGTAATAAAATTAAGGTTAAATAAATGCAAAGTTCTTTACCATTAACTTCAGTAATCAATAATTTTCAAATATTAGTAAAGGATGGGGTGGCTCTAGATCAAACAGTCACGTGGCACCATATTCTATCAACTTCACAACATGTTTCTTGAGAATCCTTGACGGTAAGTGTTGCTGATAAGTGGCGTGTCCTTCACTCCCTCGACAGCTGGCGTAATGCTGCCATTTCAGATTCGCTGTGGAATGTTTTGACGTGACGCGACTACCTGTACGCATGGAGCGTAGTATGTCTAAGCTTATCGGAGGCGGACTGCAAAGTGAAACTGTACGCTTTCAGTAACTGCCCATCCCCGCGGTCACATTGCTTCACGACAGTAGTTACGTTAAAAGTTACTAGTGCTGAACCTTCCAGATAATAAATAAATGTATATAACGAGCTTCTGTCATGTATGGAAATTGAGCTGGAATCATATGAATCTCACAAACCCTTTTAGCTCATTCTCTTCCAGATTTGTGCACACATCTTCGCAACACACGAACATAAGGCAGGATGAACAAGCTCTTGGAGACATAAGAAAAGGAATTTATCCTATTCTAAGGCTTTTAGCTCCTCCACATAAACCCCAAATCCAGTTATGTTCCACTATTGCATGGAAGCCACTATAGTGAGTTTTGTTTCGGCTTTCATGTCTTCGGTGAAGAAATTCCAGAAAGGCATCAGGCAGTTTCCTTGCCCTATTGTCGGTTAATACTCCTCGTCCAATGTTCTTAAGATTTTGCTGCAATGAATAACGTTTAGAAATAGAGATACAGTTTGAGGATAACAGTGATGTTATGCTGAAAAGAGTCGCTTTGCTCAAACGTTTGTAGGAAAATATAAAGTTGCTGGTATCTACTTGGATGCAATGACTTTGTCTGCTAGTTTCCTCAAGGCTGCAGGAAGACTCATCGTGAACTGCAAAGGTTGGGAAGCTCTGAATACCTTCTTTCCCTCGTTGTTGATGCACCCAGTCACTTTATTATACTTTATTATGTTCAATTTAAATGCTATGCTTCTTACCCCGGACAAAAAGGCGTTTATAGTTTGGGTTCCGGAAATAAGTAGAAACACACAATACTGACCCTGCGACTTATACTGCAGAAAGGCAAATCTACGTTTATAGCATTTAGAGAAAGCTTTTGACGATTCTGACTGGAATACTCTCTTTTAAATTCTGGAAGTAGCAAGGACAAAATACAGGGAGCAAAAGATTATCTGCAACTAGTACAGAAACCAGATTGTGGATATGAGTCGAAGAACATGAAGCGGAAGCACTATTTCAGGAGGTACTGAGACACGGCTGTAGCCTACCCAGATACCATTTAATATGTGCATTGTGCGTGCAGTACAGGAAACCAAGGACAAATTTGGAAAGGGAATTTAAATTGGGGATGAAATGCGAAAACTTTGATGTTGGCTGATGATATTTTAATTCTGTCAGACGCGGCAAATAATTTGCAAGATCAAATGGCTCTGAGCCCTATAGGACTTAACTTCTGAGGTCATCAGTCCCCTAGAACTTAGAACTACTTAAACCTAACTAACCTAAGGACATCACACACGTCCATGCCCGAGGCAGGATTCGAACCTGCGACCGCAGCGGTCGCGCGGTTCCTGACAGTAGCGCCTAGAACCGCTCAGCCACTTCGGCCGGCAATTTGCAAGATCACTTGACCGAAATGAATAATCTCTCGAAAAGAGGTTAGTAGATGAACATAAAAAAATAAGACCATAAGAATGGAATGTAAGGAAGGAAGAAAGATTTCCGGCCCAATTTCGGACATTACCTTTCACCACGGACAACGCAGTGGCCGACGACCTTCACTTAACGCTAGCAGACAAGCAACACTGCGTGAAATAACCGCAGAAATCACAGTGGGGCATACGCTGAAGGTATCCGTTAGGACGGTGCTGCGAAATTTTGTGTTAATAGGTTATGGCAGCAGAGTACCGAAGCGAGTGGCTTCGCTAGCAACATGACATCGCCTACACCGCGTCTCCAGGACTATTGACCATATCGGTTGGACCCTAGACTGGGAAACCGTGGCCTGGTCAGCTGAGTCCCGACTTCAGTTGGTAAGAGCTGATGGTAGAATTCGGGTGTGGCGCAGACCCCACGAAGCCACGGACCCAAGTTGCGAACAAGGCACTGTGCAAGCTGGTGGTGCCTCCATAATGGTGTGGGCTATGTTTATATGGAGTGGAATGGGTCCTTTAGTACAGCTGAATCGATCATTGACTGGAAATGGTTATGTTCGGCTACTTGGAGACCATTTTGCAGCCGTGCGTGGACTTCGTGGTCCCAAACAGCGATGCGGCTTGTCATCGGGGCACAATTGTTCGCGACTGATTTGAAGAACATTCTGGACAATTCAAATGAATGATTTGGCCACCCATATCGCCCGACGTTAATCCCATCGAACATTATGAGACATAATCGAGAGGTTAGTTCGTGAACAACACTTTAGAAATTATGGAGGGGTATAGAGGCACCATTGTTTAATATTTCTGCAGGGACTTCTGAAGACTTGTTGAGTTCGTGCCATGTCGATGTACTGCACTGCGCAGGGCAAAAGGAGGTCCGACACGATATTAGGAGGTGACTTTTGTCACCTCAGTGTACAGTGCCTCTGCTGATGACTTACTAAAGAAGCCTCTTGGAGCTGTTCGCCGCTGTTTGTCACAGTCTATCTCTTGTGAAATGCACAGTATTATTTGTGTTTCGGAGACAAGATGCTGAATTTAATAGTGGACAGTCCTTTGCAATGTGTCAATGGTATTTTAAGAGGAATACTAAAGGCATTCCAGAGTAATAGACTGGTGTTTCTCTTATAGTCTTTGTAGCAGTCTGACATTACTGAACGCCTTACGGGTGGTTGCATATTATTTGTTAAGCTGATGGAATATTGTTGTTTCCAGTGTGTAACATAAGTCTGTTGCAAGTTAATGAAATCAGTGTGTAAGTCCTACGTATACGGAGTGAACTATATTAAATAAAATCGTCATAACTTCCGAACGGTTTGCGTTATGACGTTCAGACTGCACAGTTGGCCGTGGGGCATGATGGGAATTTGTATGGTTTTATTTAGCGACGAAGCACACTTTCATTTGGATGGGTTCGTCAATCAGCTTTTGGGGGACTGAGAATTCGTATTTCGCGATCGAGAAGTCGCTTCAGCCTCAACGGGTGTGCAATGTCCAGTCACGGAATAATCGGTGCGATATTCCTTGGTGGCACGTTGACTACCGAACGGTTGACTACCCTTATCCAAAGTGACTCTGATTTCGACAAGATATGCGTCATGCAAGACGGAGCTCGACCCTATCGAAGCAGGAGAGTGCTTGATGTCCTGGAGGAGCACTACGGGGACAGCACTCTGGCTCTGGGGTAACCAGAGGTCACTGGCATGGACCTCGATTGGCCGCCATATTCTCCGGATCTGAAAACATGCGACTCCTTTTTGGGGACTATATTAAAGACAAAGTATACAGCAATAACGCCAAATCCACTGCTGAGCAGAAAACAGCCACTCAGGAAGTCATTGACAGCAGCGATGTTCCGACACTTCAGCGGGTCATACAGAATTCCGCTTTTCGTCTGCCGCCAGCTCATGATAGCAGGCATATCGAAGATGTCATAACCTAAATCCGAATATCTGTAGTGGCGTTTACATGTTGAATAAAGTGTATGCAGAACGCCGTAGTTTCTAACTAATTTGCGTTTTTTCCATATAGTTCAATAATTGTCACTATGTGTGAGGGCATGGTCTGTGGCGATGAGCTTCATGTAATGTTGCTTCTGTAAAAAGAAAACACGTCATATACACGTCCTATGCTGCTGAATTAGTAGATGGGATAGTGGCAGCTGCAACAGAAAGGAAGCATTATTTTGTGTTCATTATAGATTTTTATATTTCTTTAAATGATAATGTAAAAAGTGTTTATCTACAGGCTTCTAACCTGGATCAAAAGACATGTGTATTCCATTATTATGGTTTGTTCGTTAAAGAGGATAAATCAAGATGATTGTATTATCGTTTCATAAAAGTACTTTTTTTAGGATTCTTGTCTTAATAATATCCTGTTATATCTTTGAATAATAGAAACTATATTATGGAATTTGTGAGTTAAAGGATGGCAACTGCTTTTGATTAGATTTTGCTGCAGCAATTCAATTTTTAATAACCTTGTCCTGTTAGTCAATCTTATTTTAACTGGCAGTCATTACAGTGTGCCAGTTATGCTTTTTGTACTTGAGGTCGCTATTGTATAATTTGATCAGTAAATTTGATCTTATATACTCAATCAGTCGAATCGACGAGTAACTTCTTTTGGGTCCAACTCCCTGCCTCCTTTACTAAAGTGGTCATTAATAAGAGTTCAGAATACGAGGGGCGTTTGAAAAGTCCGTGCAAAAATAGAAACTACTTACGTGTTTGGGGTAAACCTTTTTTATTTTTCGACATAGTCTCCTTTTAGACTTATACACTTCATCCAACGTTGTTCTAATTTGTTGATCCCTTCCGAATAATAGGAATTGTCCAAGTCAGCAAAATAGCTATTAGCTGCTACAATCACTTCTTCGTTTGAATAAAATCTTTGTCCCACCAGCCATTTCTTCAAATTGGGGAACAAACAGCAGTTCGAGGGAGCCAAGTCTGGAGAACAGGGGGGATGTGAAACGAGTTGGAATCCTATTTCCATTAACTTTGCGACCACAACTGCTGAGGTGTGTGCTGGTGCACTGTCGTGATTGAAAAGGACTTTTTTGCGGTCCAGTCGCCGGCGTTTTTCTTGCAGCTCGGTTTTCAAACGGTCCAATAACGATGAATAATATGCACCTGTAATAGTTTTACTCTTTTCCAGATAGTCGATGAGGATTATCCCTTGCGAATCCCAAAAGGCAGTCGCCACAACCTTTCCGGCCGAAGGAATGGTCTTCGCCTTTTTTGGTGCAGATCTTCCCACGGTAACCCACAGTGACGAAACGACGCTTAAAGTCCTGCGGATTCTTCCTGAACAGCTGCAAACCATCCTTGCAAACACTTCACACGATTCCGTTTTTGGTCAAGCGAGGGCAACCGTGGAACCCATCTTGCGGATAGCTTTCTCATGTCCAAATGTTTATGCAAAATAAATTCGAGATGCCCACAGCACTAGCAATCTCACGCACCTTAACTCTTCTGTCATCCATCACCATATCATGGATTTTATCAATGATTTCTGGAGTCGTAATCTCCACAGGGCATCCAGAAAGTTCAGCATCACTTGTGCCTATATAGCCACTCCGAAAATTTTGAAACCACTTATAAACTGTTCTAATCGAAGGTGCAGAGTCACCTTAATGTTTACTAAGCTTCTCTTTAGTCTCCTGAGGCGTTTTGCCTTTCATAAAGTAATGTGTTTAATCACCACACGAAATTATTTTTGTCCATTTTTTGATAATCGCCTGACATCCTTGATTCACACGAATGCCAAGCACAGAGAAATAGACCAATATGGCTGAAACGTGGTATGTGTTATTTCCAAAGATGCTACTAACTAAAGATGACCCCGATACGCGCCGCTGGTGCCATCTCGAACTTTGCACGGACTTTTCAAACGCCCCTCGTAAACTCCGAAATAATATTAAATAATCGAATTAGACCTTACTTAAAACAGCAGTTAGATGATACAAGAATTCAATGCTTTTATTAAATATGGAGAACGAAGAACGTACTGCCTTGTACTTTAGTTCAAAGATTATCTTCTGATTTAATAATATTCAAAAGAATTAACTTCCTGATAAGCCGTGTGCCTTTCGTCAGAATAAAATCCGATTATAAGATGTGACAGTTTTTTGGCAACCCATGATCAGAAGTTTTCAATGTATGAGAGATCTGGAGAATGTAATGGTCTGGACGACGGTTGAATACCCTGTGTCGAGATAGTGACGCACGGGCAAAATACGGTCTTGTATAATTTGGTGAAAGGTAATGTCAGATAGATCTCTAAGGCAGGGTGTTGTCACTGGCCTTAACACTTCAGATGCATATCACTTGCTGTCCAATTTGCCGGCTACATGTACCATCACGTCACCTACTGCGGGCGTATGACAATGACGAACGCAGTCTGGCAACGGTGTTTCTCCTCGGTGCCTCCCCACACATGTATTACGATGCTGCACACAGAACCGGGTCTCGTCTGAAAACAATATGTAGTTCCCCTCCTGTGATAAGTGTTGTCGTGGGGCTTCACTTTCTGGCAACTCTCTACATCCTCGGCAAGATCGGCTTTCGGAATTTAGTGAGCAGCCCCTTCCGTTTAGCGCGTCGTCTATCTGGTTCGGTTCTGCGACACGTTTCTGGAAATGTGGGCAAGTAATCCAGGAAGAGTTGACAGTTTGATGACGGAGCAGAGAAGTGTGTAAGACTGCGTCCGTCTGGTAGAGCTTTACATTAAAACGAAGTCAATGGTAGCGGTCTGATGAACTTTCTGCAGGTTAAATCACCACAAACACGTACCGGATGGGCATACCATATGGTAGTGAATAGCTAAGTGGTGCAGGAATGGGTCAGTGCGTGATAGCAAATATCATGGAAGGCCACGAAATGTGAGGACGCGGGACATCGACCGTGTATGGGCATCAGTTCAAACAAGTCCTCGACGAACGTTCCGCCGCTGATCGTAGACACTAAACACTGCTACGGCAGTGGACGGCGCATTTTACACCCAGATTTGCATGCACGGCCCTACAAGATACAGGCCCTCCGACAACGTCACATGTGTTTGGTTCTGCGACACGTTTCTGGAAATGTGGGCAGTTAATCCCGGAAGTGTTGACAGTTTGATGATGACTGACGAGGTACGCTTCTTACTGCCAGGAGCAGTCAACAAGCAAACCTACCGTTTTTGGGGCATTGAGAACTCACAGCAAGTCCATGAACAGACGTAGCCTAGAATGAATGGTGTGGTGTAAACTCACGGCAGCTGGAACCATCGTTCCGTATTGCTTTCGGTACGGCAATGGTGCAACATGTACTGTGACTTACGAGCGATATGTGTCCGTGATTCGGAATTTTGTCGTCCCTGCATAACAACATCACCCCAATCCAAGCACGTGGTATCAATAGGACGGTCCAACTGCTCACACCAACTATCTGTCAATTGATGATGAACTGCTTGTACGCTTTCCTGGACGCCTCATTCCACGATTTGGTGATGTGCCTTGGTCGGCACATTCACCCGATCTGACGGATCCCGATTTCTTCCTCTGGGGCTCCAGAGCGTGCTAACCTTCCCGGCGCTGGAGGCCAACATCCATAGAGAAGTCGCCGGTATTCATGTTGCTGTACTGGAAAACACTTTGAGCAAAATGGTTCAAATGGCTCTGAGCACTATGGGACTTAACATCTGAGGTCATCAGTCCCCTAGAACTTAGAACTACTTAAACCTAACTAACGTAAGGACATCATACACATCCATGACCCCAGGCAGGATTCGACCTGCGACCGTAGCGGTCGTGCGGTTCCAGACTGAAGCGCCTAGAACCGCTCGGCCACAACGGCCGGCACACTTTGAGCAGCAGCTTCGTAGCTCGTCTACAAGAACGCTCCGATTAAGGCAGTTTTCATCTGGGTGAGTGCTGTTTTACCGCATGGAACTCCAAAGGCTCACTAACACGTCTGCATTTGTAAATCATGAAGACGTGTATTAATAAAGTTCTAGCAAACAGTTGAAAAGGGGAGTTGGATCAGCTGTATGCTTGTCCACGCTAGTCGCTTGGGTACACTGAGATCCTACACTGACTCTCCTGAACTCTTTGAATTCATATTCGCAAGGCACTCGTGTGACCTCGACTAGTTCGAGCAACAATATTGCAAATAAACCGTAGTCTCGATAGGCCACGGTCCTGCCGCTGTCGAATTCCGACACGAATTGGTAGGCCTTGTCTGTCTTACTCGAGGCATAGCACGGTCTGTAAACTAACAAACAACATTCAAATGCATCATCTGCCTGACAGACACGTTACAAGTACCTTGTCTGTGCGGTTGCGTAGCAATGCTATCCATTTGCATATCCAAACAGGTAGTAACAAAACTTCACGCCAGTTTGGTATTCGGTGCATGTCGCCTTCATGGTGTTGCACTTTTAACGGCTGGCACTAGTATATGTGCCCTCGAAGCAAATGGGAAATGGAGAGCTGGGTGCGCCCTTCTACAAACTGAGTTTCTTTACTCTTCGAAGAAAGAGCTGAAAGACTAAGGGACGAATACAACTTGGTCATATCGCATTTCAAGTAGTTTCAAAATGCGCTGCTGTTTTACACCTATCTACAATACTATACATACCACCATTCAGTCCATGGTAAAGGATACGTTCCATTGTATGACGTATTAGAGCTTTGTTTCGCTCTATTCGCATATGGAGCACGGGAAGAGTGATTGCTTAAATGCTCTGTGCACTCTGTAATTAACCTAATCTTTTCCTCACAGTCATGGGTTGTGCGGCTGGTCCCGGCGGAGGTTCGAGTCCTCCCTCGGGCATGGGTGTGTGTGTGTTTGTCCTTAGGATAATTTAGGCTAAGTAGTGTGTACGCTTAGGGACTGATGACCTTAGCAGTTAAGTCCCATAAGATTTCGCACACATAATAATTTTCCTCACAGTTCCTGTAGGTCCGATACGTAGCCTGTTATAGTATATTTCTGGATTCATCGCTTAAAGTTGGTTGTACAAACTTTCAAAGTAAGTTTTCACAGGGTACTTTGCGTCTATCTTCAAGCGTCTGGCAGTTCAGTTTTTTTAGCATGTCTGTGACGCTCTCTCATGGATCAAGCAAACCTATGACATTCGTGCCGCTCTTCTTTCTATCAGTTCAACACGATCTGTTAGTCCCATTCGGTGCGGATGCCACACATTTGGGCAATGTGATGCGTCGCACCAGTGTTCCATATGCAGTATCCTTTGTAGACTGATTACCTTTCCATAGTATTCTATCAATGAACCGCAGTCTGCCACCTGCTTCACTGCGATTGGGACTATGTGATCGTTCCATTTCATACTCCTATAAACTGTTATACCCAGGTATTTGTATGAGTTGATCGATTCCATCTGAGACTCATTAATATTGTAGCATACTACGTTTCTTTTTTTTTCGTTTTGTGAAGTGAACAGTTTTACATTTCTGAACATTTATGGTTCAAATGGCTCTGAGCACTATGGGACTCAACATCTTAGGTCATAAGTCCCCTAGAACTTAGAACTACTTAAACCTAACTAACCTAAGGACATCACACACACCCATGCCCGAGGCAGGATTCGAACCTGCGACCGTAGCAGTCCCGCGGTTCCGGACTGCAGCGCCAGAACCGCTAGACCACCGCGGCCGGCTCTGAACATTTAGACCAAATTGCCAATCTTTGCACTGCTTTGAAATCTTGTCAATATCTGACTGAATAATTGTCCAGTTTCTTTGAGATAACTGCATCATCTGTAAACCATTAATGTACAACAGAACAGCAAGGATCCCAACACACTCACCCGAAGTTACTTCTATATCACTTAATCCAAGATAACTTGCTGCCTCCCTCCAACCAAAAAATCTTCACAGATGTGTCTTGGTACCCCGTAAGATCGTACTTTTGATAATAAGCGCAAATATAGCACTGAGTCAAATGCTTTTGGGAGATCGAGAAATACCGCAGCTACCTAACTACCTACCTGCTGTTCGGTGTTGTAGCAGGTTATGTGGGAAAAACGTGAGTTGGGCTTCACATGATCGATGTTTTCGCAATCCAGGAATTACAGGCGATCTTTCTGTTCGACATACTTCACTATTTTTTTGATCTCAAGAATTTCACAGATTGGCAACTTGCTTTAAATGTTTAGAAATGTAAAGCAGTGCACTTCACAAAATGAAAAAAACGTAGCATCCTTTGGCTACTCTATCATCGAGCCACCGTTGGAATCGGTAAACTCATACAAATACATGGATGTGGCGTTTAGGAGGATCAGTCCGTTGGTAAAGCAGATGGCAAACTACGGGTAACTGGCAGAACACCGTGGAAATGCAATCAGTCTACAAACGAGATTGCTTACAAATCGCTCGTGTGCCCCATCCTACAATGTTGCTCAAATATGTGAGACTTCTATCAAACGGGATTAATAGGGGATATTGTGCGTACACAGACAGGGCCGGCTCTGTGTGTGTGTGTGTGTGTGTGTGTGTGTAGGGGGGGGGGAGGAAGAGGGGCGGAGGAAGAGGGGGGGGGAGAAAGCGGGGAACTGTGCCTCCGTCGAGAGTGGTGGGTTTTTGGGGGCTGCAAAATCTTAAATTGTCATATGATTCCAAAAAAAGGGTTAAACAAGACAATGAAAACTTTGAATAAAATGAAGAAGTGTGAGAATAAATTAAAAATACAAATCATTCGTAAAATCTAGTGTTTTGCTGGAAATGTATCTTCGATACTGTGAAAGAGATGACAGATGGAGCACTGGAATTGGTCACCTTGCGTGCGTCTTTCAAAATATAAAAGCTTGCTAGTGGTGTGTTGCAATCCAGGAGGAAGGGGGGGGGGGATTAGGGGGCAGCAAGATCCCTGGAGCCAGCCCTGTACACAGAGAAGGACAACACGAATGGTCACAGGTTTGTTTGATCCACAGGGAATGATACAGACATGCTGAAACAACTGAACTGGCACACACACGTAAATTATCCCCAAAAAACCTGCTTGAACAGGTTTTAAATGATGGCTCTAGGTCCTAGGAGCATATTACAACCCTCTATATTGGCTCCCATAGAGATCGTGAGAACTCGGTTAGATTAGTTACAGCACGCACAGAGGCATTTAAACTGTCATTTACTCTCGCGCTCCGTACGTGAATGGAACGGGAAAAAACGGTTATAATTGGTACAATGGAACGTAACCTCTGCCTCGCAGTTCACAGAATATAGCTGAAAATGCAGATGTAGACGTTCTAAGATTCTTGGACAAACACTTCGCTGGTTGAGGCTGCAGAGTTTTGCGCATTCGACGCTGTTGTTTACAGTTTTGAAACTTGCAGACACAGTCGTGTGGGGTCTTAAAGACGCGGCGTGTCGTGAGAACGACGCGCGGCTCGTAGAACGCGACACAAAGGACGGGCCAGGCTGACGCCGCGGCGGCTGACGTGGCAGCAGTCTGTGGCCCCGGTCACGCGCCGCACAGATAAAAGTCCGGCCGAGCAGGCGGCCCGCGCTGTGCAAACGCCGACAGCTCAGCCCGGCTCACGGCCGCGTCACGGCAGCTTCCGCACACTCCGTGCCGCCGTCGGTGGTGCGGCGTCACCGCAGTAGCTAACTTTGAAAGGCATCGAGTCTTTTCAGCATAGCATCGTGGTCAGCTGCCTACGGAAACAACAGCGGATACAGCGCCAATGGAAGACGTTTCCTCAGTATCACGTGCACTGCCACACAAGGAATTAGGATATTCCTTCGTACAGAAGTCTGCGACGAATACTGAAAGGCGTCTTTTCTTATAAACAGACTAGTAGGATGCTCCGCATCCAAAGAATGTGTTTATGTGAAACTGTTGTACTACTTTCGTATTGATGGCGACTCCTGTTTCTTCGGGTAGTGTGGACACTCCCTTTGAGAGCTTTTTCTTGTTGGGTGAAGGCTACAGATATAAAACGTTCTCTTTATTTATTCATTTCACTTTGGGAGGAAACTGGGACACACAAAATAGAGCCTTAGTACCTCCGGGCGGAGGCTATCATTATTTCCATGAAGGTGTGACACGTCGGGCGTCAAATCAGTAGACCACGCTTTCGGCCTACTTCTTCCAGTATGAGAGCGGAGTCTAGGTGGGTGACAGCGCATCAAGGCCTGTGACGCATTATGCTTATGTTGTTGCGGGTGTGCCGGCCGGAGTGACCGAGCGGTTCTGGGCGCTACAGTCTGGAACCGTGCGACCGTTACGGTCGCGGGTTGGAATCCTGCCTCGGGCATGGATGTGTGTGATGTCTTTAGGTTAGTTAGGTTTAAGTAGTTGTAAGTTCTAGGGGGCTGATGACCTCAGAAGTTAACTCCCATAGTGCTCAGAGCCATTTGAACCATTTTGTTGCGGGTGTATCGTGCCAGCCAGGCGTAGTTGGGGGAGCTGAGTCCCCTAACATGTCGATCTTGATGAATAACTTGGTGGCGTAGTCTGTTATCTTGCGCTTTAGGTGTCGTTCACAAAGTGTTTCGTGAATTTCTCGTGTTCTGGTCCAACGTGGCACCCACAACGTCCACTCTGAACACCAATTTTGGATTGTCTGTAGGAATTTTATGTTGGAATCGCAAGTGATGCCCCACGCTGCGTATCTGTACAGAAGTTTTGACCGCACCGTGGACTTGTATCGTTGCTGTTTCATCTTGGCATTAAGGTCCTCACTGACGAGTAAAGGAATTAAGGCGTGAACCATTTTATGCATGGCTGTCTTCCGCTCTCGCGCGTGTAGCATAAACGTTAGTAAGTATTTCGCAGGTGGCGATCAGGAAATGGATTGTCCCAAAAGCCACAGTGGGAAACGTAGGAGTAGTGTCTCTTCCGTGTGAAGAACACTGCCGCCGTCTTGGCGGGGTAAGGTGATCCCGTGCCGTAATGTTGTTTTAATTTTTTTGAATCACTGTGCATGACCTGGTTTCGTTACGCCGTCTTACAAATACAATGCGTTCTTCTGTTGGCGCTATTATATAACGCCAGTTACCTGTTACACATAGAAAACACTTTATGAGCTGGTGACTACGGAAAACAATAGTATAGGGTGCCTCGAGTCCGATTTCACAAGAATTTATCTTCTACATGGCGAACGGCCTTGCTGCCGTGGTAACACCGGTTCCCGTCGGATCACCGAAGTTAAGCGCTGTCGGGTTTAGCTAGCACTTAAGATGGGTGACCGTCCGGTCTGCCGAGGGCTGTTCGCAAACGGGGTGCACTCAGCCCTTGTGAGGCAACCTGGGGAGCTACTTGACTGAGGAATAGCGGCTCCGGTCACGAAAACCGACAACGGCCGGGAGAAAAAAAATTTTCGAATGTGTGTGAAGTCTTATGGGACTTAACTGCTAAGGTCATCAGTCCCTAAGCTTACACACTACTTAACCTAAATTATCCTAAGGACAAACACACACACCCATGCCCGAGGGAGGACTCGAACCTCCGCCGGGACCAGCCGCGCAGTCCATGACTGCTGCGCCATCAGACCGCTCGGCTAATCCCGCGCACGGCCGGGAGAGCGGAGTACTGATCACAATCTTCTACATGAATGAAGATAAAGACTTTGGGTCAGTTTTACCTCGCACAGGACTACAAAATTTACCTTGGCGCCAGTTGTCGTTTTATTTGACTGTGAGCAGGGGTTCCTTAGGCAGCTAGCTTGCTCACTCCCGCGGTTACACGAAAATGTTGGATATTTGACTTTTTTCACGACTGCAGGAGCATGCCGAAAATTTCGTTTCTCTACAGGACCGAGCAACACCGCACTGGCATCTGGACCTAAGAGCATTAAACAATGAGCTACCTCATCGATGGAGCGGCCGTTGAGGCCGTACGGCGGTACAGATCTCACATTGAACCACTGGCCTCAGACGTCGTCTGATCTATCGGTATGCCAGTTTTCTGGCAGTTCCTGGAAAACACCGACTGTGTGTCCACGCCTGCCAAAAACTCTGTGTACACTTCGGTGCGGAATAGCAACAGCAATGACTACAGTAGTTCCAGCCACGTCCGCGAAAGCATGTGACTAGTTTTACTATATTCTGTACGTTTGTCGTGCGTCAAGTGGAGGACACATGAACTATTTGAGAAAGGAAAACTTTTACCCTAAACAAAAACGAAAAAAGATCCTCAAGATTACAGTCGCAAGACTGGTTTGATGCCGCTCTCTATGCTACTCTATCCTGTGCAAGCCTCTTCACCTCCGATTAATTACTGCAACCTACATCTATTTGAACCTGCTTATTCTGCTCGTGTCTTGGCCTCCCTCCCCAATCTTGACCCCACACACTTCCCTCTAACACTAAATATACGATTTCTAGATGTCTCAGCATGTGCCCCATCAAATGGTCCATTCTTTTAGTCAAGTCGCGCGACAACTCTATTCACTACCTCCGTGTTAGTTACGTGATCTACCTAACTAATTCTTTTGTAGCGTCACATTTCAAAAGCTTCTATTCACTCACTGTCTGAACTGCTTATCGTCCACGTTTCGCATCCATACAAGGCTACACCCCAGAAAATATCTTCAGAAAAGACTTCCTAACACTTAAATTTTTCCTAACACTTAAATTTATATTCGATGTTAACAAATTTCTCTTCTTCAGAAACGGTTTTCTTGCCACTGCTAGTCTACATTTCATATCCGCTCTACTTCGGCCGTCGTCAGATATTTTACTCCCCAAATAGCAAATCTCATTTACTACTTGTAATTCCTCATATATTATTCTAGTGTCCTCAGTATTACCTTATTTAATTCGACAATATTGCATTTGCTTTTGTTGATGTTCATTTTATATCCTCCCTTCTAGACACTGTGCAGCCCGTTAAACTACTCTTCCAAATCTTCTGTTGTCTCCGGCAGAATTACCACATGTAATCAGCAAAGCTCAAAGTTTTTAATTTTTTTCTCTGAACTTCTATTCCTGCCCTAAATTTTTCTTTGGTTTCTTATACTCCTTGCTAATGTAAAGAGTGAAAGCAAAAACTTTGTAGTTCAATGCGTAGTTTAATATTCACCCCATGTTTCTATCTTCTATCGTCATTTGTGTAGAAGATATAGTCCTAGAAATCGGATGAATTTTTTTTTAAACACTATGTCCTATCGATGTTTATTAGAAGTCATGTTGTTAGACTGTAAAGTTGTAAAATTTCTGGGGGTAGCCTGTAAATTGTGATATCGTCCTACAGCGAACTCGACTTCGTAGATGAGATCATTAACGTACCCTTGTGACGTCGCTCTCAACACGAAGCTATCCCTCGCGAATTCTGGTCGGATTTCCAGTATTTGAGCAGCCAGGAGAGGAGACTGGTGACATAAAATTCCTATATATGTCTTTGGGCCAACGTCACTGTTAAATTTTAATCCTTTCCACAGTGTCTCATAGACTGAGGACGTTTCATACCGTTGACGACGATCCGACCATCGGGTGGGGGCATTAAGCTAGGGAATTCGAGAGGAGTATTCTATGTGAAGGTCTTGGCTGTTACTCTCCCCTTTCGCTCATCGCCCTCAACAATACAAATACGATAATACGCTCCATACCAACACATCAAAATCACCGACACCGGACAATATCTAGGCACAGCTCAGGGATCTGGCCGCATTGCTACTACTACTACTACTACAACTGATACAGAACGATCATTACCGCTCCGCCGCTGCGGATAACTTTCAATACCTTCTTTACATCTTTGAAAGATTTCTGACTTCCCTCAAATTTGGCAATGCAGTTGTAAACTGCTAAGAGGATATAAGTGCATTTAATCTGGCGCAAAATCGTTCTCACTATACATTATACCCCATCACACTGACGTTATCTCTTGCACTGAATAAATATTTGTCAGCTTTGCACGTTAAGAAATCGTTCGCTGATTAAATCAAGTATACTATTGTTCTCGAGAGGTCACATCCGTTTGTTGTGAATAGTGTGTATGTGATTCTCAGGCAGTTCTAAACAGGCACAGATCAGATTCAACAACTGTGCAGCAGGGTCCACAATATGGCTACGGGTAATGGATTCGAGTTGCTGCACCAGTCAAAACGACAACCAAAGTAATAAGATTAAAATCTTAAATATGAAATACTTTCACAATGTTCAACATAACTACGTTTATTTGGTCACGAATCGACTTTCAACTACGTTTATTTGGTCACGAACTGACTTTCATCTTCTTAAGCAAATGGCAGGTGACGACTGAAAGTCGCAAACACAGATAAAATGACGTGCGACTTACACAGATATTATTTATAAAGAAGATGCAACGGATTCCAAAATGATGGCATTTAGAATGTTAACAAAGGAAAATGTTTCACTTTTACGTCATGCTTAAATTATCATCTAAAAACGAAAAATAAAATTTGTGATTGAGTACCGTTACAGATGAAAACAAAGTTGAATTTACAATTACAGTCTAATATTTGTATACTAGAACTTAAATTTACAGAGGGCTCATGTAATAGGAACCTGGCATTGTGTGCCATGTTTATTGATTTCAAGTATTTCCAATAGGGTCATGTATCTGCACTTCTTAACAGTATGTAAAACTTCACAATCTACATCATATGGATCGTTTTCTTGTTCAGCCAAGCACCGACGGAAAATTTACTTAATGTTAATAAGAGAATGCAGACCTCCTCAGAGAATTTCACTGACGAAATCTTATCGGGTTATCAGCAGAATCGGGATCATTTTGACGCAATGTTTCTAAGAGTTTCCTATTCGTCATCCTCAGAAGAAGACGGCGAGTAGGAAACTAGTCGAAACTGTGCTGCAACGCGACGCCCGAATCCGATGACAACCCAACAGTATTTCATCAGTGTCAATAAAAGTACATTTCCGAGCGTTTTTTCCCTCTTTTCGCAGAGTGGTCTGTTATAGAAGCTGATTATGTCCTGGTATCGGGTTTCTCTAGCTTTAGTATCCATAAATAGAATATTCGCTGTTCAGACCAAGTGAGGTGGCGCAGTAGTTAAATACACTGGGACTGTTCGCAAGAGGAGCAGGGTACGAACCCGCATCCGGCCTTCCAGCTTTATATATGAAGGACACGGCCCATTTCCTGTTCCATCGTTGCCTATTCTGAGCTTGTGTCCTGTCTCTAATGCCCTCTTCGTTGACGGAACGTTAAACATTGTCTTCCTCACCTCCTTCAAGCCAAAGAACAAGAAGGAGAACGCCTTCAAGCGGGATAAAAAGAGCAGGAATAAATAACTTTCGTCATTTATCTCTCTTTCAACAGCGGAAGTTTACACAATGGGACAGTCTTATCTACAGGCTTATTTACACGAGCTCCCGTACGTGTTCATCGGTTCAGCCTTGGTCCACGTATGAAATGGCTACAACTTCATTTACTGTTTCAGAGAAAATCACGGGCATCATGAACATATTACTGCATTTCATTTTCAGTTCTCCTGGTGCCTTACCATTATCTGTGCCCAAATATTTTATTTCGAAATGATTTGCTAACAAAATTTTTGTGTTAAAAATCAATAAAAACAGTCTCGATAGCGTTTTCAGATTTTTTATTTGTCGGCAACCGGTTCGAGCTTTTCCTCAGACCACCTTCAGGCTACACCGGCATTATGGCTGCTGGTGGCTGCAGACGGAACGAGATACATAGGAGTACGGTTGTCACTGCAGTGCACTACACTCCGAGCTTCCAGAAATATTAAAAAACTTTCCGTCTTTTATAAGAATCAACCAAAGGCCTGGATGACTGCTACTTTGTTTAGCGATTTTCGTACCTGAAGCAATAAAATACCGAAAGTTCATAGCGAAGGAAGGCATTAAAGTGATTTTAATGCTGGAAACGTATCCGTTCACCCTACAGAAAGCCATTTTAATAGAAAAATTTGACGTTTCAAAACACTCTTTCTGTCGTAAGATGTGACGAGTTTGCTACACCCAATGGACCAACCTGTTATCGAAACTATGAAGCGACATTACAGAAGACAACTGTTGGGGAAGCTTTTGATAGAAGGTGGAAATGAAGAAGATATTGTGACTGATCCCCAAAAATTGAATTTAAAACATTGCTCTTATATGGTGGCGGAAGCATGGAATTTGGTGAAGACAACCAAGTTACAAATAACTGGGAACGAACTGAAAGGCATTTCAACGAAAGAAGAAGTACAGAAAGACAAGTTGAAACGAAGAAGCGTGGAAAGGAAGAGGAGGAATGACAAGCGACAGAGCACGAAATATCACTTGAGAACACAAGAAAGGTCCTTTTGAACATTCCTAGACGTTCCGAGTGCGGTGCAGAGGATATAGGCAAGTGGCTTGCTTGTGATTCTTCGGACACCGGATTCCAAATTCTCAGTGACGATGACACCATTCAATGCATGAAAGAAGAAAATAACGGGCAGGAGGATGACATTTCACTGAACCAGATACGAGACCGTCACTGAGGAGGCCATTAGCGAGTTTTGACACTGCGCTAACATGGAATGGAGTGGCAGCCTGAGTGTGACCATATACAGCTGCTCGATATCAAGCGAATGCGAGACTTGCATGCGCGAAAACGACTGAAGACGGCAAAACGGCTGACTCTGACCGATATGTTCGAGAACTGACAGTGTGTAGAAGTATAATACTATACAGAGTGTAAACAACATTGTTCTGCAATCATGAAATTAATATTACAGTAAGGTGTATACCCAAATTTAGCCACATTTTTTCCTCAAAGAAAGACCTGTTTTCATGATTTATTCAGTTATCCATATATTTGATTATCCGATTGCGCCCAGTTCAAGGCATCCGAATAGTTGGAGTTCTCCGGTAAATTGTTTGTTAACTGTCAATATATTGCTGGAGAAAAAATTAATATACGTGGAAAGACGACGTCGATTTTGATCCAGTGGGGGCGTATATACTGATAATTGTTTCAAAAGCGTCCGCCAGCCGATTGCGTAGGGGTGTAGCTACAAGAGCGCAATCTTTGTCTAACCTTTAATAGTGAATTCTAATACTCAGAAGGCTCAGTGTGGTGCAAACGTGTGAAGCAGACAAGCAACCAACCATGCCACGGAGATGCACTCGTGCTCTCTACAGCCAACTGAGCCAGTTTGAAAAGTGTCCAATTGTGGCCTTCCGAGAGACAGGGCGTTCTATTCGGAGAATTGCCATATAAGTTGGACGTGCTGCTTCAGTTGTGCAACGATGCTGGTATCACTGGTCACGTGAACATTCTCAAACCTGTTGACGAGGTTATGGACATCCACGCAACAAAGACGCCCTCCAGGATAGCCGTATTATAAGGGCTGCTGTGGCATCTACCACAGCACAGATAAGAGGCATTGAGAGCCCAGATGTGTCAACACAAACTGTTCCGAACTGCTTATTAACAGTGGGACAATGGACACGCACACCTGTAGCCCGTCTTCCACTCATGCCACGGCATCGACGAGCATGGCTTGAATGGTGCCGCCAGGTGGTCACTTGGAAGATCGAATGGCGCGCCGTGGTCTTCAGCTATGAAAGCTGATGACGCCCGCACGCAAGTGAGGCTAGTTTGCGTGTACGACGTAGACCTAATGGGCGCTGTCTCGTAGAGTGCATTCGTCTGTGATACACTGGCCGCACCCCAGGCCTTATGGTCTGGGGTGCGATAAGCTACAACTCCGGTACACGTTTGGTGTTTCTGGGGGGGACGCTAACCAGTGCTAAGTACATCCAGAATGTTGTTAGACCTGTTCTTCTGCTGTTCTTACAACAGCAGTAAGCAGATGCGTTGGTCTAACAGGATAATGCTCGCCCAATACTGCCAGAGAAACTCAATATGCTCTGCAAGATGTGCAGCAGTTTCCCTGGCCAGTACAATCTCCGAGCTTGTCTCCAATCGAGCGCGTTTGAGATACGATGGGACGAGAAACCACTCGTGCGACTCTTCAGCCAACAACTCTCTACGTGAAAAGAACGAGCAGGCGTGGCTTAACGTGTCCCTGGACAGTATTCGCAGTCTGTACAATCGAATGGAGGCCGGTGTCAGCGCCTGCTTTGCCGCCTGTGGAGGCTACACCGTCTACTAATAAGCTGCATGAGTCGATACTTGGCACCTCAGAACCGGTTATGCTATTGATCTACCGATGTAGTCATTCAACAACAAATCTTGAGTGAATTGCAAACCTCTAAGCAGCTCGTATTTACCTAAACATGCAACTTAATAAATGATTGACATAGAATGGATAATAGAACAATGACCCTATCAAAACCACCGAAGAAAGGTAGTGAACAACTTATAATCGAAAACTGTCCAATGGAAATGAGGCACCTTAACACACTCACAATAACCTGATATAAAAGAGAATAACTGGTAGCAATTCGACTAAGAGCCAGTTGAATAAAGTTGCTGTTTCAAAGGTATGAATATGCATCACTTGCAGGTAATACTAACCAGATTGAGGTAGCACTCTACATACGTAATTTAGTTTGTGTAACATAAACAGTTTGACTTTATATGATCAACAATAGCATCTCTCCACTCAGCGACTGACATTAAAACGTACTATTTCTGCTGAAATTAGCATATCTAACAATGAGGTACATATTGTTATAAATAAAGATATTAAATTCTTGGCGAACACATGATGATGAAATGTCAGCAGAGAAAGAATAAGCCGTTGCATACTCGAGTATACAGTAACTGAAATAAGAAAATTGCACTAATAGAAGCATGTATGATTATATTAAATAATTGTTTGCAAATCAAGTGAACATAATACACAAGGTATTTGACATTTTGGAGACACGTGCAATATCTATCGGATGCAGTAGCTGTTACATAAATCCAATTCAAAAATGGTTCAAATGGCTCTCAGCACTATGGGACTTAACATCTATGGTCATCAGTCCCCTAGAACTTAGAACTACTTAAACCTAACTAACCTAAGGACATCACACAACACCCAGCCATCACGAGGCAGAGAAAATCCCTGACCCCGCCGGGAATCGAACCCGGGAACCCGGGCGTGGGAAGCGAGAACGCTACCGCACGACCACGAGATGCGGGCCATAAATCCAATTCTATGAACGACAGACATCCAGAAAATCATACAATGAACTCAATTGAAGAGGACTGTGACTGAATTAACTGCATAAGGTTTCATATTAAACAAGGAGAATATGTTCCTGTAGCCATCTTCCAGTCTACTGAATTCACAGAAACATGAAACTTTCTGAACACCACAAGCATGTATACCAATTCACTTTCACAACTTATAGCAAGTTGGGTGGAAAGTAAATAATTTAATAGAGGGTCTGGTGTACGAGCAACACTTAAATGACTGCAACAAAAGCAACTTTCTCGCCTGGACACTCATAACCAAAAGATTCTTGCAAACATTTCAGAGAGACAACTCAAAAACCTTCACTGTAAATATCAATACTGATGACAGAAACATCTTTGTAAGGTATCAGTATAGATAAGAAGTTCACAAAGTAATCAAACTGTATCATCGAAAAACTATAACTGACCATTTATCAGGCTGCTTTCATCGCCCTCTCCTTATCGACTGAAGCAGATTTGGAATGTGCTCTGAAGGAAAATAACAGATATGACTGAGCCAGAACGATTAATATTGAGTACCCTTTTTGAAATTCAGAGAAGTAATGCATTACCTAATAGATTAATAATGTGAACAAAGAAATATGTTTCAAAAATTTGAAAATTAATTAATTGTTCACCAATGAGCTGTCACATTGTAAATAACAATTATACTGTGAACACAAACCAATCATAGTAAAAAAACTGATTAAAACCTTAATAGAAACATTGTCATTAATGAAAATGAATGCCATCTCTCACAGCTGCAGCTGAATGGTTGAGTGGATACCACACAAAACCATGAATTAATCAGCAAAAAGCTTACAAATGAAGTGAATGTGAATCTGAGTAGAAATGATTGCTATGCTATGAACGTTTATAAGAATGTCTTCAAAATGAGCAACACGGAAAATAATTTGTATTGCAGAACTATAAATACACCAGAATAAAATCTTAACAATATCACAGACTCAACAGTAAAATATGTATCTAAATATAAGAGCCATTCAAAGTTCCAGAATATGTTAATTTGCAAAAGGATTCATCAGTGCGATAAGAAAAAATCTGAAGACATAAACAGCAAAACAGGATAACCTAAAAGAAAATACTTCAAACAACAGTATCAGTAAGATTGAAATTAAAGCTAAGATTGAATGAGTCTACCTTCCTAATTCATTATGCATGTAAAACA
Source organism: Schistocerca nitens (assembly GCF_023898315.1). NCBI lineage: Eukaryota > Metazoa > Arthropoda > Insecta > Orthoptera > Acrididae > Schistocerca > Schistocerca nitens. Next base: position 371,526,087 of record NC_064614.1, on the reverse strand, counting down.
TGGTTATGCTCCCACAGGAAATAAGGAATAAAAAACATTTTAAATTCCACCATATGGTTTTTAAATTTGACTAATATTTTACATTTTTCTCCCTAACATGCTGTGAACTATTAATAACATGAATCAAATATTAGTATCAGTTGGACAATTGGCTGAGCAATCAATATATGACTTATTCAGTCTCATCAACTGTTTCGGTTAACAAAGTCATGAGATAGCGAGGCAAATACATCATGTTGTACTAAATATTTGGATACGTCTGGCTTTCAGCATTTCACATATAAATTTATTTATTACTTACCTTATAACACTATAATTGTTCTGTTTGAGGGTGGAGGAAAATGGAGCACACTGAAGTGATGCTTGTTTACTTTTAATAATGTTACTCACACAGGATGAACTGTCTTTGAACACACTTTTGGACACTGAGACTAGGAAGGGCAGACATTATTGGTGGCACATGGTGTAATTCGAAGACATCATTGGCTGACCATGTCACAGCTATCTTGGCAGTCTCTATAGCATACCCCAAATGTAAGTTTAATGCAGTAAGTGGATGGACCCATGAGCACCATCCTCTTTGTACATTTTCCGACATAATGCAGACACCACCCAACCCAGAGTGGTAAGTGCTTCCAGCTTCTGTTGTCAGTAAGTGGCGTTATGCCTGGCAACGTGTCAAAAGCAGTGTACCTTCAGTTGGGATGTCAGTCCTCTTTTCACACCAGTGCCCACCTTCAGTTGGTATGTAAGTCCTCTTTTCACACCAGTGCTCGCCTGGTCGCTTTTTATGCCTCATATGTTTTTATGTCAGCATCGGCCGTCTCCTCTGAGGTACATGAGATATGACAGAATAATTAATGGATGAAATGATCACACATTTTTAATCATTTACTAAATATCTTGACAATATAACAATCATTAAGAATAAGAAAATGTGCATGATAAGTAGCCATAACTGTAATGCGTAATTTTATGAATATCATTTACACTTAAATATTACATACCCTGTATCAGGTTGGGAACACTATGTCGATCCACATGAGTAGTTCATGCGCATTTACATGACCCATGCAATCCCAACTGATTCGTATAAATTCTGATTCAAAATGTTCTTTGTTTCACTCTCGTATTTTCTGCTGTTCAAAATTTACCCGATTCTATCCTTCACCAGTACCAATACTACTTTCTTCTTAATTTACAAAATCTATAACCCATCTTCTTTTCTTGCAGTGGGTGTCTGTCCCATGTACAACATTTTATTCCTATCTGAGTAGCGTTAACATTGTTAAACAGTACATCATCGAAAAATATATAAATAATAACTACAGCACACATCTACTTGGCAGGATTTCTTCCTACAGTTGGAGAGAAACAAATTAGCACACAATATTACACAGCAAGAAATCGCCATTCCACTCTTCCTTTGTATCTGGAATATTATGCAATGTTATTTAATCACTTCCCGTGTGAATCCATTCACACTACCTGTGGAACGAATCATCATTTTTTAAATATTCATCCATATTTAGAATAACATAACCTAATTGGAGCTTAGCATTTATACACAAATAAACAATAAATGCAAGATGTACATAGAATGATTACCATTTTCCTCATGTTAAACCTTTTACCAATACTTTATCGATAAATGTGCCTGTAGGAGGAGTTACCACTTTCGTTTGATATCCGACCAGTTTCCAAGAATCCATTAATCCGTTATGCTGGCAACATTCTCTCTATACCATTTCCAATTGAAGAATCTCCATACTGCATTCTGCAGTCCAATCATTAGTCGCAGAAGGGTTCAAAATTACACAAAAGTTTCAAAAATTGTATCAATCAGTAAACATATATCATAAGTAGGAAACCTTTCCATACACGCACCCAATGTAATTGTAAATGAACTTCAGTTAGCCTGAGATATGGTTCATCATCTTTATTTCCCAAATACTTCACATTACTCAGGTGATAAGACTCCATGAGATCTCTTACTCTTAAGAGTCTCAACTTATACTGCGTTTAGATGAACAAACTGACCTCATTCTGAATGGCCCCACATATGCAGGAACGAATTAGAGTTTCATCAAACCCATTTACTGGACAACTTGCGCGATTTTACTAGCAACGTCTGCCTTACAGTGAATGACATCACTAACCTCTTCCATTTCTCAAATGTTTGGCGCTGTTTGGCAGCCTTGTCAATAATGTCTCATTCAAGCTAAATGAAGGTGGTAATGGTATAACTTCTCTCATTTTATCTGGCAAGTCTTTTGAGTTGACGCCACTTCGACGACTTGCGCGTCGATGTAGATGAGATGATGAGGAGGAGGACAACACAACACCCAGTTCCCGAGCAGAGAAAATCTCCGACCCAGCCGGGAATACTGACAATAGCACTACATTCGAGTGCTGATTTTCATAAAACAAAATGTCCTACCCATTGAACACTGTTATAAATAACGAAAGATATTAAGGTCAGTTTCTTTTTAGTTTCATTACACAGCTTTTTTTACGCAAGATGGGCAAGTGTGTAATAAGCAGTTTTGTTTTAGAGTCTAAAACGGTTCTTTTTTTTACGCAACGTTTATAATTTTCTAAGTCTGTTTACACGCATCACTATTACAGCCGGCTTTTCAATGTCTATCACTGCACTTAACTTGTCGTCTCCTCCCCCTATACTTTTGTCGTTGTCTGTTACTGCAAACAAAGATGAGCGTGTTTCTCGTTATCCTCTCTCCTTGAGTTATTGTGACTTCTTGACCCTTTTAAACCTTGCAGACAGCAATTCAGCGCTGCACTCTAGCCGTCTTTGACCCATAGTTGCCACACACAGAAAAATTGTGAAGAAACAATATTCAGTTACTTAAATTAGATGTATATGGACAAGTGAACAGTTTTACATGTATTTTTTTTCAAAATGGAGTAAGTTGTCTGCACGCTATCATTGCTCATTAAACGCGTTTGGGTGCTACAATATAAATACTACAATGTTGCGGCCGCGGCGGAGAAAATGGTTGTTTTTTTCACTGTTTTTTTGTGAAATGTCTTAAAACAATTCCTTTATGTTCCAAAGAACAGAGTAATTCCATATTTTCCACGTTTTACATTCGTATACGCCTGAGGGCAAAGCCTACCACGTCTCTTTTGCCCATACTCTGGCAAGTGGCCAAAACTAACAAACTGCAGATCGTTAACTGGTGCAGAAGGTGCTATTTTCTTCTTCTTCTGGACATTTTGTCCATCCAATACTCAAAGCCAAGTTTCCTCGTACCAGAAAAGATCAGTCCATTTGCAGTATCCCAGACAAGAATTCGTAAACACATTTGTGTAATAACTCACCTTCAAGACTCCCTCTCTCCGTTTATAAGCTGTTTTCGTTGCACAAAAAAGAAAAGAAACGCCACAAAATCGAATGAAACTGCTACACGGTGTCTGCTAAAAATGCGCACTATTCAGAAATTTTCACCAGAGACAATAGTATTATATGAGAATTTAAATGTTGCTTGCAGGCACCATTGCGCATCAAAGGAGGAAACTTGAAACATGTTGCAGAAAACATTGTGCAATTTTTGTGCTGATTGAGAGCAACATAGCCAAATAAAGGGTTAAAAATACATACAAACACACACACACACACACACACACACACACACACACAGACGCGCGCGCGCGCGCGCGCGCTCGCACGTACGCACGCGCAGAGTATTTGCTGAATACTGCCGTTTACCTTATTTTTCTCTTTACATTTGATATAAATGTAGGTCGCGTATTGTAAGAACACATATTTGAAACCCACTCGAGGCAGGTCTGGAATCGAGATTTGTGGCGTACAAGACATCGACGTTTCCTCGTGACTAAGAGCCCGGCGGGTTTCCGTTATCTGTTGTTTCATAATCGCCGTCACCACAGTACCAATAAGAGATACTAGCTGCGTCCTTATGTGAGAGAGAATAGTCATTCGTGATCTTGTCGCACCCTCGTGTCTCATTCTAGCCATTTCCCCACTCTTTGTTACTATAGTGAACAGCATACTACGGTGCCTTGCTTTTCTACATCTCAGTTTCGATGGCAGGATTTCAATTCGTTACCACAGAAACTCTCAATTAGCAATGCAACGCTAGTGCCCATCCACAGGCGATCCTTGAGACTGATTTAATAACTCGTCTGACAAGACTTCAGCACCACGCAGACGTGCGCTGACATCGAAGTAACACGACTGTTGACGGAGAGAGAACAGCTGGTAGGCGATTTCAAAGAATTGTCGGCCGGATTAAAATATCAGGGTACGTAATCATAATATGGTTGAAAGCAGCTTTCACCAAAGCATAATAATGCTTCTGATTGGGTACAACAGTTTCGTAGAGATGATACGTTAACAAAAGTTAGGACAGGATGGGGACTGATGATTTCAAAAAATGGAACACAAGATTCAATTCTGCAGTAAGCAGCACTTTCCATGTGTCCCGTAGTACGTACAGACTATGCTTATTGCACTCAGTTGTGACTTCCTCCGCTGTGACCGGGCGGTTCTAGGCGCTTCAATCCGGAACCGCGCTGCTGCTACGGTCGCAGGTTCGAATCCTGCCTCGGGCATGGAAGTGTGTGATGTCCTTAGGTTAGTTAGGTTTAAGTAGTTGTAAGTCTAGACCTGCCCCGTAAGGGGCCTCCCGGCCAATGACGCCAAACGCTCATTTCCATTTTTAGGGGACTGATGACCTCAGATGTTAAGTACCATAGTGCTTAGAGCTATTTGAACCATTTGACTTCCTCTTTTCCTACTCGCTGCCCTTTTTTAAGCGTCCTACACTGTTGCTGTCATCTTCAAATGGCTCAAATGGCTCTGAGCACTATGGGACTTAACTTCTGAGGTCATCAGTCCCCTAGAACTTAGAACTACTTAAACGTAACTAACCTAAGGACATCCCACACATCCATGCCCGAGGCAGGATTCGAACCTGCGACCGTAGCGGTCTCGCGGTTCCAGACGGTAGCGCCTAGAACCGCTCGGCCACCCTGACCGGCGCTGTCATCTTCTGCGGCTAACTTCCTGAGTGTTTAGTTCTTTGTTCATTTTCACTTTATTTTTCACCTCATAATGACACTGGACTCACTACTTTTACAAGTAAGTGACTAGTTCACGTTTAATCCACCGGTAACCACTCACCTTACACTATCCTATCCGGACACCTATTGACGAACATTAGTGTGATGTTCGTCCAGGTTTGGTCTTTATGACGGCCTGAACTCCGCTGGGAACAATTTCAGTGAGATGTGTGAACGTCAGAGTCGTAATGGCAGCCCATTCACCATCAAGAGTCTGTAACGTTCTTTGTAACTACTGAAGTGCATAAATGATTGCCTGACTGGGAATACATGCAAAACTGGAGTTATCGTTTAGCGTATTGTCAGTAAAACTTTATACGAACTAAGTGGGTAATGCTACTCCCAACACCAATAAACAAATACAGACACTGCAAAATACATTCAGCTTCTTAGGTTCTGAATCTTCTGGCCCTGTTCAAAACTGATAACTTTGGTCCCTGCGCATATAACAAACAAGTAAAATTGTCTTACCTCTAAATCTTCAACAGTGGAGCGCGTTATATTCTGTTCTCTCATGAAGAAGAATAAAATATACTAGCTACCGACTCAGTGGTGTGCAATGCTGACCGTAATACTTTGAAATATACATGAAATTCTTTTGGCTGATAAATAAAAACATTTAAGAAAAATCGAATGTCTTTAAAAAAAAAAAACATATTACATGGACAGGGAGGTCGTAGTGATTTGGGTGAATTACTACCACTGACTTTTTCAATAGTAACGTGGTATTCGAAGTTAAGTTTGGCATCAGAAAAATTACAACATTTTTACTAAATGAAAACATCCTTTTCTGACTTAGTCACAAACAATGAGATCTGTACAGCAAGTATTATCTAACATCACTAAAGAGCATAACGACAAATAATTTAAATTACGTATACCTGTGTTAACAAATCTTAGAAACATTACAAAAGGGAAATATCTAACTAGCCTATACATCAAACCTGTTTACGTACATTCTGGGGTTAGTCAACATAGAACTCACTGTTACCAGTTATCAGCCAACTCATTTACACTAACGCGCTGGCAAAAGGAAAGTAATAAAAAAATTAACGTCTTTACTTTAACTGTGAGAAGACTGCTACTTCCACAGTTATATTTCCAATTATACATGTACTCGTAAAGCTTCTTTGTAACATCAGTCAAGTAATCCTTTCTTGTCGCAATTAAATTTACATTTCATCATTTCACTTTACATTCCATTATAAAATCACTCATAAGTTTTAATTACCTATTTTACGTGCGGTGTAACACAGAACATTGGTGTCAGAAAATCCCTACATTATAATCTAACACTAGGTGGCGTTACAGAGCACACCACAAAAACCGCCTACTGCATCCCGTTTCGCTCATAAACCGATACACACTCGCTGTTGTGCGCCAATAGTTAACTTAGTCCAACACTACAATCTCAAATCAGAAGCAGTATCTTTGGCTCCGCTTTAGAGAGCCCTTCAGAGACAATCATCGTTTACAATACAATAGTTTCGTTTTAGGGGCCACATATAATTGTACCCCAGTAGACTCCTTACAGGCCGAAACTAGATAACATACTGATGGTCGGTCTCGAGCGAAGTCGACATTCTAACTCGTCCTAAATGTGTTCCATTGGGTTCAACATGGTTCAAATGGCTCTGAACACTATGCGACTTAACTGCTGTGGTCATCAGTCCCCTAGAATTTAGAACTACTTAAACCTAACTAACCTAAGGACATCACACACATTCATGCCCGAGGAAGGATTCGAACCTGCGACCGTAGCGGTCGCGCGGTTCCAAAATGTAGCGCCTAGAACCGCTCGGCACTCCGGCCGGCTGTTCCATTGGGTTCAGGTCATATAACTCTGGGTACACCAGTACATTTCGGGAATGTTACTGTCCACAAATCATTGCCGCACATGCACTACTGTCACGCCAATACAAAAAATCATCATCTTTGAACTTCTTCTCTGTTGTACTCAGTACACAGTAGTGTCAAATATGTTCATATAGGCGTCTGCATTTAGCGTTTTCTTAAGGCCAATAAGAGGATCACACCCTAACCACGAAAAACACACCAGCTCCTCCATACCTCACTGTTGGCGATTCGCATGATGGCACGTAACGTTCTCCACACATTCGCCAAACCCGAAGCCTTCCATCGGATTGCCACAGAACATTGTGTGATTCATCACTTCGAACCACTGGGTTCTAGTCACTCTTCGCTCCGTACATCACCTCGAGCGTCGCTTAGTGTTAACTACAGAAATATTTGGTTTATGAGGAGCTACCCGACCACTGCACCGTATTGTTTTTAACTCCCCACGCACAGTCATTGAGCTAGCTGGACTGCGGGTAGCATTTTGGAACTCACTTGCGATTTCCTCCACTGATTTCATGACATCCTCAACTATCCTCCGCAGTGTTCGACGATCGCTGTTCGTCGGTGTATGAGGTCTGACTGGTGTTGGTTTAACTGTGACCGTTCCTTTGCGCTTCCATACAACACCAACAGTCGCTTTGGCAGCTTTAAAAGGGATGAAATGTCCCTGGCGGATTTACTACTGAGGTGACATCCAATGACCAGTCCGTGTTCGAAGTAATTCAACTGTCCTGACCGATGCATTCTGTGGTCACTGCCTTTCTCCTAAGAACACGATACTCCCAGCCTGCTTTTATACTGCAAATCCGCCTCTCGTAACATCTAGTGGTCAATTTAGCAGTACGTAGGGGTGTTCAGATACTTTCGAACGGATAGTGTGGACATTATAACTCCATTATATTGTCGTCATCGCTCAGAAACAATATGTTCACTGTCCCAAGAGGTAGATCGCAAAGCGACAAAATTTTTTAACAAATTAAAATTCATACTTTACTGCTGACGACTATTTGATCGACTGTCGAAAGAACCAGTACAACTTCATTTACTCACTTTTTTTTATTAAAAATAACGTAAGATGGAGTGTCAAACAGCCGAAATTTCACTGTGGTAAAAGTTGGTTCCCTTCTTTTCTCGGCATCAGACATGGCTGTAATCACGCGCAAATTAGTTCCAGCGCGAGGATTGTGGAAATAAGAATGGTTGATGTAGCCGATGAGAAAAAACTTGTCAGAAAACATTATGACAATGGCGACCTTACAACGGTAGCCCCGCTACGTCAAGTGAACAGAAAACGTACGAGAGGAAGAGGGAGATGTTTCAAATCTATCTCACTTAGGAAATAATAGGGAAAATACGCTGATGTCAACAGAAATACCCTTGGTTTAAGAGAAGTGAGGACACCTCGAAAGAGGCTGAATCCACCCATAATCGTTCCTTCGTTCTGTTCCTAGCAAGGGGTAGATATAGAATAGAACAGAGATTGTGTGTCTTCAGCATACTACTTTGTGTAGCACAGTTTGTCATTTGATTTGGTTTGATACACAGAAAAATGCTGTACACTGTAGTAATTACCCTATCGCACCTCTTACGTCTTGATATAGCCGATGACTTAAATGAACGGCTACATAAAATATGAATAAGTAAATAAATGTCTATGAAGAAATTCTCTCGCTGAAGGCTGATTGGTTGGATCCTCTGGGAAACTAAAATATTCTCATAAAATAATAACGTGCTTATAACTAACCTCCCCTCTCGTTAGAGAAGGGAACTATTTCTGTTTGACAAGGATGCCGGAGAGAATCAGCAGCGCTGTTCTCGAAGAAATCATCAAGCATTCCCCTCAGTTGGTAGCGTCTTCAGGGGTTATAGGTATAACTTCCGTGTCAACCAGTGTAGAAAACACGAAGCTTAAAATTAAACATCACAAATTAGCAACATGCAAAAGCCGAATATTGTAGAGAAAATGATTGCTTGTGTTATTCGAATAGAATCTGGTCTGTGAATGCAAGGGTAAATCAGGAGACATCGATTTGTCTTCACGGTGGCATTTCGACAACAACGAGCGGTCTTCGTGCGAGATCCCCAGAACACCACATTTTTTCATGAGTAAATAGAGGTTCTTTTGGCACTGCGAATCTGCTTGACTAACTAAAACAACCGCGCGTGAAAGTAAAGTGGTGTTTCTGAATTAATGTAATGTTGTTTAAGCTTTAGAAATTGAGATAATTAATGTGTAAAACAAAGAAGTGTTTTTAAAATATCTTCATCTACCTCTCTAAATTCACATGCAAAAATTACGAAGACGTCTATTAAAAGTCTCCATGGTCTCTTCAATATTTTAGATTTTTCCGGCAGAAAAAGTATTGGAGATAGCCGATGAGCTGCTCCACTTGCTGTTCATTTAAATAAAGCAGTAGTGTTGGAATATAACGGAAAAGCCTGCGGTTTAGTTTGGCATTACACGAATTTAGCAGCAATTGTATGCGGAATGACCGAGGAACGAACTTCTGCTTGTGCCATTGCCTTGAGAAGTGCAGGAGCAAGTAGCTGTACTTTCTTCAGGAACTCTCAGGTTTATAAAATGTGTTGTCTATGTGCACTTTAAAAAGTTATATGTAACAAGTATTTAAATGATGACCATCTCAAGCGTGAATATACTGACACCTAATTGTACTGAAATCGAGTAAAACATCACTTTTCCTCAGAGAGAGAAATCACTAACTGAAAATGAATTAGAGCAACCGTAGTTGCAACCCTAAGTCGGCATCAAAGTGGGGAAAAACGAAAATGTTATGCACGACACATGAATTTTCCTCAGAGGTGAGTTCTTGGCTTGTAAACGGACACAGAGGACAATGAACCTGCGTTAAAGATAATCCAGTTCATTCGGCTTTTTGTCCATTGCGCCACCAGTTTCACTGATATTACATCTAAGGAGCACTACATGCGAAAGGAATGAACGTCCCCTCTGCGGACTGAGAGTTGTCGAAACAAAGAAAAAGGCAGCAGTGCGTTAAGAGAACCAGTGCGACTTCACTGTCGTGAGTTATTTAGCCACTGTTTTGTCTTGCGTCCATGGCCCCCTTGTTCTAAATATACAGTGCACTTCCAGCAAAAAATGTCAGAAAATGTCTCATGTTGATAATCACTGACATAGTTACTCTTTCTGCTAAATGTCCTGTTATCTGAGGAACCAATAAACGAACGTCACATTTCCTTCCACCTCGAGTGTAAAAAAAGCGTTTTCGTTGTGCCCAGTTCATTTTAATTAACATATCTCGTTAGGTTTTGCATTGTAAGGGCTTCCCACATCCTCCATACAGTCCCGATCTTTCTCCATGTGATTTCCATATTTTTGGAGTCCTGAAGAAGGACATTCGTGGTCGTCGATTTGTTTCGAACAAACAGGTGTACGCCTGGTTACCACCATTTTTTATTTCATTTATTGGCTTTCGGAACATGCCGATATAGCCATTTCGACACTGAAAATGTTATAGGCCTACTACAGTTAGTTTTGACAATTCAGAGAATACATTACTTTCTTTGCTGATCCATTATAAGAAGTTTTAAAATAAGTATCTGCAATACTTTCGGCTGTTGGTAAATTATTGTATCAAGAAATACATTACTTTCAGTCGTACCATAGTACGAAGTTACATAGGCTAAACGAAGAACCGATTCCGACATAAAAGAAATTTTACATACACAGTGTACTGAAATGAATAAACAAGACGAAAACGCAACACCGGATGCAGAGAGGTAGTGTTCTATCAAAAACATGCTGGTAACACAATAAGAAATGATAAATCGCCGGTGGTACACATTTGGGATATTTCCAATTCAGCCCATATTAATGACTATGTATCTAAATTAGCAATAAAAAGTTCGTCTGCTTGTCCTGTAAGGATGGTTCACGAGCTGCGGATAAAGAATTGAATATTTGTGAAGGTCTGTAAGTAGCATCGAGACAGAACTGCGTACAATCGTAGTTCGTGGTCCTCAAACACTTTTCCATGCAGACACTGACCGTCTCGACTCACAGTTGGGTAAATGCATTTATAGTTACGGCGATTACTTTTGAAATAATAAACAGTTTACTTACTTTTTAGGGTTCCGTAACCAATCAGTAAAAACGAAAGGATTGCTTTGTTGTCTGCCTCTCTCTTCGAATGTTAAGATCTCTTTTTCTTAGGAATGTGTCGAGGCATCAAGTTAAAATTTATATCACATACTAATATCTACAGTCCCATGGCGGTGTGAAACATTTAAGATCCTGCAATCGAAAGATACGGCTATTTATTCACATACTTCGGTACTCGCAAACTCACTCATGAAAACCTATTGGGTAATTCCTGTTGACCTTGATTCATGGAATTTGATAAGAAGTAAGGTTTCACAGTACAAGTAAATAAAAACTCTGCAAATAATTAATTTGTAATCACAAATGCGAAAATTTTTTGCTATTTGCTGTCCGTCATCTGTCCGCCTATTAACACTCCTTTTTCTCAGGTACGGGCAGAGATATAAGTTGAAATTATATCAGGTACTGAGGTTGACGCCCAATTGGCGGCGTAAAAAAATGTAAGCTTCTCAGTCAACGCAGTCGAAAGATACGGCTACTTATGTCACATATTTCGATAATCGCAAACTCACTCATGAAAACCTATAGATAGACTAACAGTAAAGCGCAAGCTTATCAACCGAGAGGTCACATAATCGAATCTCGGTCGGAGCACGGAGTTTTCAGTCTTCGTTTTAACCTAGTCTTCACCTCCCAACGACGTGAGGAGTCGCCAGAAACAACAAGTGATTCGGATTCCATGTGAAACTGTACATCACTTTTCTCCAGTTGGACGACTGGGGTAGGTTAGGGACACGCAAGTCCCCGAATGGCATCCAAGAGAAAGACTTACGACACGTCACTGAGCCACCAGAAATTATTATTATTATTTACATACATAATGAAGTTTGTACGGAGCCCTCAAGAGTGTTAGTCTTACTCGCACTTGTCCGGTTTTGTTTTACATCTGTCTCGTTTTCATGTGGCTACCCGTTCCGTAAAGTTTCATTAAGAATCACGTTAAACATCAACGAAACTTACGTGGAAACCAAACCTTAATATATATTTTATTCATTTGCCTTTTGTAGGTCTACAACTTAGGAATGCAAATGAGGTCTAGTCAGACGATTTAACATAATACCAATTCAAGATATACAAGGTAATTCGAAAGGAGGCGCACAAATTGAAGGAGCTGATAGAGTATTCGAAATACAAGAATTCTGGAATAGGAACTTCCGATCACGGAAGTAATCTGGAGTCAGTGAAAGCTCTGGAATGCCAGTAACAACAAGGACAATGCCCACGCGCTGTTAAGTTCAACAAAGGTTAAGACTTGTGAACGTGACACCAGTTCCGGAGGCAGAAACGATTGTTGCCTGGATACTTGCAGCGTCTGATGAGATTTGCGCGTTGCATGATGTGCCTGATAGAGTGCGACAGAATGTTGTACCAAGATATTTTGTTTGTATTGAACGACAAACCGTCATACTAAATTTTAAGATCATTTTTTTTGTCTTGTAGGAACTCATGCAAATACGATTTTCTTAGAGTAACTGTTCAGGCAGACTGCAGGTTATAGATATGTTGTTGGTTTTGTGACGGCAGAAACGTTGTCTACAGAAATACTCCGTCAATATCAAATAGGCTGTTTCTTGTATTGCAAAATCCGCTTTCCCTGCGCTCAGATGTAAATTTTTGCAGATGCGCTCTCTGATCCGTGTCACGATGTTCCGGATGCCACAGTAATCTCCAAAGTCGCGCCTCTCACCAGAACAATTGAGGCATTTGCATTTAGAGGCTTGCAGTCAGACCCTCTGACATACAGTTTGCTGGCGAAAGTCTGTCCACTCGTCCTTCCTCGTTTCGTTTTTTTGCTCTTCTTAAGATTCGCTTGCATAAGATTTCGATCTGACGAACGAGAGAGTGCTCTGCACCCGGTTGTCAACGCATCTCGCTCTCCACAAGGAGCAGCATTTCTCTGTGTTGCTAATTGGATTTATGTGCTGCATTCACAGATATGTTCATGCGTTCTGAAGTTGATAACTCGTCCGAGCAACGTAATGAACATCAAAAACTAGAGTTTAAAAGATCGAGAAAACCCTTGTGCCTTTTTCTAATGAGACAGCTAAGCACGACATGCCGAAACAGCAAATTTCATTTTCGACGGAGAGGCAAGTAATTCATTCTCTTAAGCGGAGGTTTACAAAAAAAGCATAGCTGAATATGAACTGATAAAGAATCTAATTGGCCGTTTACGACAGTTGATGCTTGTGTACCCTGACATTACCACGAAAAGAGACAGCAGTCTTCACGAAATTTATTAAAATTAAAAAATTTTTACTGCTTAGACCGCAAATTACATTAGACAATTAAAACATGATGAATGCTACGGTTGTGTATAACGAACATCTTCAGATCGTAAATGTAGGAGAATATGCAGGTGAATGTGCATTGAACAATATCAATAGTGAACATCATACAAAGAAATGCGTTCGTTTAAAAAAACAACCAGACTGAGACAATACTGATGTTAAAAGCATCATCAAAATGGCTCTGAGCACTATGGGACTTAACATCTATGGTCATCAGTCCCCTAGAACTTAGAACTACTTAAACCTAACTAACCTTAGGACATCACACAACACCCAGTCATCAACAGGCAGAGAAAATCCCTGACCCCGCCGGGAATCGAACCCGGGAACCCTGGCGCGGGAAGCGAGAACGCTACCGCACAAAAGCATCATCAAGAGCAAGCCAGGTCGTGACCTATAACCTTACAAGACACACGTAAAAACGTGTGTGTGTGTGTGTGTGTGTGTGTGTGTGTGTGTGTTTGTTTGTATGGGGGGGGGGGGGGGGGGGGTTGCGACAGTTGCATAAGTAAAATTCCAACTACCATTCACTATATGGTTGGTTGGGGCCAAACAGCTAGATCATTGGTCCCATCGGATTAGTAAAGGATGGGAAGGAAACCGGCCGTGCCCTTTCAAAGGAACTCTCCCGACATTTGCCTGAAGCGATTTAGGGAAATCACGGAAAACCTAAATCAGGATGGCCGGACGCGGGTTTCAATCGTCGTCCTCCCGAATGCGAGTCCAGTGTGCTAACCACTGCAGAGCCTCGCTCGGTTTCATTATATGCATTTGTAAAACGGGTACTGCAGTGAGAAAACTTTATGGAACGGCATGGGAACGTCTTGTGAATCTCGCTGGGCTGGTTTTATTCAACAATGAATAAATATAATGTGACTGTGGCTATCTTATATTTTATGATGGACAACTCTCGTGCCAGTCACGGTGTGCAAACCTTTTTAATTCTTGTTGACGTTCGATAAAGCTTACTCACTGTATTGCCTGTCCTACAAATGCATATAATGGATGACTGATGTAATTTTACTTATGCAACTGCGCCCCCCCCCCCCCCCCCCCCATTTTTACCTGCGTTTCGTTAGATTGTGGTTCACGACCTGTCACACCCTTCATGATACTTTTAACATAAGTATTGCCTTAGCCTAGTTCTTTTATAGTACGAACGCATGTTTTTGCATGATGTTCACTATCGACACTGTTCAATGCATATTCACGATCTGAAGATGGTTGTTATACACAACCTAAATTAGTTATCGTGTTTTAATTGTCTGATGTAAATTCCGGTCTAGGAGGTCAAACTTTTTATATGCATTTTTTTTATTAATTTTAATAAATTAAAGACGATGTTGTCAATGCGAACAGTAAACACTGGCACGCATAAGGAACCGTGGTAAGTATTGTGCAATATTTATTTAAACCTCTTTATTAGGCCTATAATTATCAGCACATACTTTTAATAAGCACTTATCACGTTTAAGCGTTTGCTGAAGAGTACATAATAAGCATTGGAAAAGTGTCTACGAAAAAAATGTTTCCGGTCAGTTAAACGCAAACGCCGTGACTGTGGATGGTAACTGAAGAAAACTTCGCAAGCCAAGATCGCTAAAAAAGAATCTTATTGGATGGCCGGTTTCGAGAGAGCTATGCTTTTGAATTTTTACAACATATTATCTAAATTCAAAAACATCAGATCCGATGACGACAGAATAGCTCTGTACAACCTGATCATCCATTAAAATGCTTTTTTAACGATCTTGGCTTGTGAAGTCTTCTTGAATTATCATACATTGCATATCGTTCCCGGACTGATCATGTCAAGAATCATGTCGCGATTATGGAGTCGTTATGATGTTAGATGTTCACGACGTCTTCTTTGTTTGTTGAATCTGTGACTGGAGAAGTGGTGTGTGCGTTAGTATGCACTGACGACGATTCGCATGTGGCATAAAATTCAGGACAGTGCTCATCGAATCTCCAGCCATCGATAGTAGCAGTGATATCACGTTATTTATGAGTCATTATGAGCGACTTAGTGGTGTGCAGTAGGGACGGCGGTTTTAGCTGAAACGACCGGTTTTCGGTTATTTTGGCTTTATTCCACGCCACTTTAACATTACAGTTAAAATCAAATCAGGATACCCGGTTTCTGAAGTAATCGATTCTGGTGTTTTGTATTCCTATTATGTCCTGTAATAAATGTAGAAATATAACAAAGACTGAAAAATTTTGACTCACTCAGCTTCAAGACACACAGAATTAAAATACTAATTTCATCAGGCAAATAAGAGAAAACTTAGTCCGTCCACCGTTCGCTGCTTTTCTCGAAAAGTGATAAGTGGTTGAATACTATAAAAAAACCACGAGTATTCTCCTACTAATACTAATTTTTTGAAACCTTTCTCAACTACCATGTCGTAAGCGGGGATCATACTACAGAAGGGTCTAAAAAATGTATCCACTGTTAAAAAGTCCATAACTGGCAAACTAATTGACAGAATAAATGATGACTAACTGAAACCCTCAGCTGCCGACAGGTATTGTTGTTATACTTCGATGTGGACAGTTGAAAATGTGTGCCCCGACCGGGACTCGAATCCGGGACCTCCTGCTTACATGGCAGACGCTCTATCCATCTGAGCCACCGAGGACACAGATGAATAGCGCGACTGCAGGGACTTATCCCTTGCACGCTTCCCGTGAGACTCACATTCCCAACTGTCCACAATTCTACATATGTAATGTACCCGATCGGGGCACACATTTTCAACTGTCCACATCGAAGTATAACAACAATACCTGTCGGCAGCTGAGGGTTTCAGTTAGTCATCATTTATTCCAGGGAAAAGCTGCACGGACATCAACAGTATTCTGTTCTTTCGAGAACAGTTACTGTCTTCACATATATAATTGACAGAGTTGTCTCATCTTTGATAGTGTAATAGTTTGTAGTTCCGCCAAACGCCACACAAGTGTTGTATTGCGTTGTTTTGTTATCCACAAGATGGCAAGTCTTATAAGTGTGCCCTCTCTGGAGAGTCCTCACATATTGAAATGTGATACAGTCTGTTAAAGGAAATGGAAAATTGTAAAGTGTTGGAGCTAGGTACAGGGAGAGATAAGACAAATACGTTCAGTTTCACAAGTGGGTGGCAAACTACAATAAGATCACTGATGTTCATTTGGAACAGATTAAAAAAATGGCTTTAATTTTTTAAGCATGAGGGCTTTCAATCAAGACCCAGTGGAGAATGTAGTTTGTTGTGTGAGGCAGCATGGTGTTGCAAACACCAACCCAACTTGCTTTCAGTTCAAAGCAGCATTGAAAACAGTTATAGTCAATAACATGTCCTTACCTACAAATTCACTAGGCAATTGTGAGGATGATAGATCCATGCCATTAAGCAATTTAAGGCAATTTTTGGGAGCTAGTGATGACAACTTTCTTGACTCCACAACAGACATTTCCATTATGGATCAAAGTGCTTTATATTGTGCCCTTGCTGATAATGAAGCTGCTGCTGGTAGTGGTGGGGCTGATGTAAGAAATGACAGACAAGCACTAGCATATGTAGCTGGTTACATTCTACAAAAGATGGGTGTAACACCTGAAACCAACTGTAGTGACTGTAAAACAACTCTGTTCTCACCAACACCCACAGAGCATCATTTATTTACAAGTTTCAAAGAATATGATGCTAGTGACAGCTTAATGTCCTTTGTAGCAAATAGTCAGTTGTATGCATTCTTAGATAAATGTGGACACCAGGAAGAATTGGAGATTACATTCTACTCACTGTTTAAGTTTCCAGAGGAAATAACATTTTGCAAGGCCCACTTTTCTGAACAGTATATTTTAAGACAATGTGTACCTCTATTTCTTTACAAGTATGTGAAAAACTGGAAACACACCATCAGTAATAAAATACTTGATATTGTTAAAGACAAATTCAGTAAACGGTTTAAAACTTTATAACAGTAAAAGAAAATTTTTCTTGTGTGCTTTTTTTCCTCCATTGATCCAGCAGCTTGTATGACGCAAAAATTGTGAGATTATTCAGGAATATTTGTAGTCCAGTGTAGCTGCCATAATGTTATTTTTCTTTTGCTTCAATTATTTACACTACAAGCTTGTTTCGACTTACTCTCAGTTTCAAGTGTTACATCTAGTTCTTATGAACCATAAAACATGCTGGAGCTTTTACATGTTGATAGATAAGAATATAAGCATTTCAATTTAAAAGTCTATTTTTGACGTTTGCGCCTGACAGTCGCTGCTCCTATCATGTTTTCTTGTCTGTCAGATGCAAACGTCAAAAATAGAGTGAATATATTACTGAACACGTTTCTCTCTGCTGTAGTACAGTGTCCTATAGCTGTGTTTCAATTATTGTATTATGATGCCAGCCAAAATAATTACGTAGCACGCCCAGAAAAATAAGGTAATAGAATTAAAAGAAATGTAAGTAAACTAAGGAGGGGTGCAACCCGCCAAGGTATCCTATTTTAGTTCATCTCCATACCACTTTTAACATGGGAGTTGCGTTTCTCTTTTTTCTTGTTTGAAGTGGTATTTTAAGTACGAAAGCATTAATGAAGTTCAACGGCAATGGCGAAATGACTATCAAACAGAGCCACCGACACGTTTAACGATTCGTCGCATTCGAGACAAATTTGAAGCCGAATGCTGTGTTAAAGATGTACACAAACAACGATCTGGACGACCTGTAACAGTAACAAGTCCAGATAACTCCCGTCGTGTGTTACAACAATTCACTCTCTCACCACAGAAGTCTGTGAGACAGTGGTGTGCCCGTGAAACTGGAGTGAGTCGCTCAAGTGTCCGGCGAATTTTGAAGACAGCAAAGTGGAAGTGCCACATCCCACGATTGCTACACGCAGTGAACTAGGACGACCCAGATCGTAGAATGGAGTACTGCGAGTTGTTTACTAACATGGTGCGCAACGATGAAGAGTTTGCAGAGATGATTGTGTGGTCTGATGAGGCACAGTTCAAACTCAATGGTACAGTAAATCGCCACAATCGCTTCTACTGGGCGGCCGAAAATCCAAACGTCCACGTAGGCAAAGCCGTGAATTTGCCATGAGTAAATGTGTGGTGTGGGTTGTCTTACCGGGGCTTGATTGGGCCATTCTTCTTTGACGGCACAGTTACCGGTGAGGCGTACCTTCAGAAGCTTCAGACATCCATTTTACCTGCCATCCGAGACTTGTATGCAGACGGAAGAGTTTACTTTCAACAAGATGGTGCCCCAGCCCACTACGAAAATCGTGTTAGGGCGTATCCCGACGAAAATCTACCAGGAAGATGGATAGGCCGTAGAGGTGCTGTGGAGTTATCCACCACGTTCCTCAGACCTAGCTCCTCTGGACTTTTATCTGTGGGGAACACCAAAGGACGTCGTTTATCGACAAAAGCCACGCACATTGGATGAACTTCGAGAATCCATCGTACATTCATGTGCAAATATCCAACTGAACACGTTGCAGTCAGTAGTTCGTGCCGCAGCTCGGCGGCATCGTTTGTGTGTGGATGTTAATGGTGACCATTTCGAACACCTACAGTGATATCTGTAAGTTGGACTTTAAGCTACACTTTCACCAAAAAATGAGACAACTCCGTCAATTAGTTTGCAAGTTATGGACTTTTAAACAGTGGATACATTTTTTGGACCCCTCTGTATCTTCTGAACATTACAAATAGTCAGGGGTGAAAAATAATTTTTTATTTATTTTTCATGTTAATTTGTCCGTTTTCGAGGGCTACAAGCAGACAAACTAAAAAGGTACGATATATTATACAGACACAAGTAATGGATCAGCTACTTTCTGTTTTTATTGTGTACTATTAATTAAGTTTTCAATTTATCGCTATTACTATAATTTCCTTCCGTTTATTATTTCATAGAACTGGTAGACAAATCTTTAATTTTAAAGCAAATGTACCATTGCACTTCACTGCTATGCCACTTCGTAAAAATATTTCCAAGCTAGTGGTGGTGCCAATCTGCAATACAACAGCTGTCTGTCGACGACAGCAAGCAAGTACCGGACGGACCAGGTGGGGCCATGCCTTCACACAGCGTGTACACTTCTTCCTTAAGCCACGACACACTGCAACAAGGACATCATTGTCTTCGCAGTGCTGTACCAGTTCTTATGCCATGTGTTTGCTGCTCGCTTCTGCCGCATTGATCGCTTTTCCATGTTCTACAATAACGCAATATTCCAAGCCAATGCGAGTATTAAGAATAAAAATGACATCTTCTTTTAAAAATGTTTATTTAAAACCGAAAAATTTTAGCGGTGCTGCTAAGGCTCACTGTTTTTTACTCGGTTATTAGTAAAAAATAACTAGACCGAACAAATGTGCATCTTCTAGCCAGTCTACGAGGAATCGCGAATTTTTATTGCCAATTCTAATTTTTCTCACTCAAATTTTCGTAAATGGTATTGAACTACTCTTTATTGTGGCTTAAGTGCCGAGTAGAATCATCGCCTCAGCAGCCGCTGTTCGTTCCCGTAGATAGCACTGATCAAGACCCTGCGCGCCGCGTTTGAATGGCCAATGAGGAGTGTGGGAGAGAGATGACATGTTGGCTGTAGGACGCAGTTACAGCGTCGAACCGAGTAAAGATGCCCTCTCTGGTTCCCGCCTCCAGCTAGATATAATATGCACCCCCTCTCCCACCCTCCTCCCCTCTCTCCTGATTGTTTTTGGACTTTGTTCCGTCAACTTTACGTCTTTCCGTGGTCACCTTGATTGGCCAATGGTCAGTAATTCTGCACTGAGTGCGCTCACTTGTTCTCTGCATTGTCAGAATACAGGAAAATGAGTTAATTCTTCTTTATTTCTAAAAGAACTCCCTTACGATGCGCACATCCTTGGACATCCAGACAAGACTCACCGATATTTCTACAGCGTTGAATTTTTCTTTACATAAATTGAATTACAGGCGCCTGCTTCACCACCTAGTAGGGATGAGGAACCTGTTTCAACCTCCTCATGACAGCGGCAAGACGAGGTCGCATAAACTCCACGAGACACCGAAATCATTATGGACAACACAGATCCATAATCGGCCATGGCTACCTACACCTCACGGACACTGGTCCGAGTTGGAAAAAAAATGGTTCAAATGGCTCTGAGCACTATGCGACTCAACTGCTGAGGTCATCAGTCGCCTAGAACTTAGAACTAATTAAACCTAACTAACCTAAGGACGTCACACACATCCATGCCCGAGGCAGGATTCGAACCTGCGACCGTAGCGGTCGCTCGGCTCCAGACTGTAGCGCCCAGAACCGCACGGCCACTCCGGCCGGCTGGTCCGAGTTGGAGCCAAACACACAATTGACACTATGACCCTCGATACGTGCTCTGCAGTAATGAGGTCAGAATAAATGCCGAGCTCGAGTAGAATAAAAATGCGTCGGCAGCCAGGCCGTACGCTACCTCTGGAGTGATTAAGCCAGCTGTCAAGCAGCGGAAGAAGGAACGAGGTGGGCTGGACCAGACAGCCTCCTCAGAGTCGCACAGACGGGAGACGTTGGCTGCCATCTGTCAGTCGAAGCCACACGAGTGGAGGGGAAGCCTACACGTCACGCCGACATCGTATCAGCCACACATGCTTGCAAGTGCTGAGATGAAGAGGTTAACCTCCCCTTACTTAGTCAATTTTATGCTTAATCAAACTGGCCTGAAATTATATTTGTATCGTTGATCTGTGAATAACAATAATACATATAATGTTTCCATGTATTTATAATATTTTTTAGTACTCATTTATTTCACTGCAGAGCATTCGAGCACAGAAAGTTGCTCTTCGCGAAACCTAATCAAGATTTACGTGGCCCTGCTTGTATTAATACTCTAAGTCTGCTCATCTGATAATTTTGAAGGTCACAAGTGTTGAACATTTCTTTTCGATCCCAAGAAAACATAACAACTACTTATGCTACTCTAAAATAATAGATTTATTAGTTCAAAAAGAGATAATAAGATTGTTATTGGCTGATTTAGCTCCGTAGGTTTAAGACGGATGTTCTTTATAATTCTAACACTACGTTGTTCACTCAAGTGGTGATATAAATGCTCCCGCATCTGTGCTCCCCAAATCATACCACTGAAGAGGTTTTACTTGTAAAATTTGAAATTTTCCCGGCGAATCAACTGTTCAAAAAGATTTCGGGCTTGCAGGCGGTCGTCGCAAACTTCATTGCACGATATTTCGGCTGGACAACTGCCAGCCATCTTCAGGTGAGCCGAACGAGGGCTGGCGATGACGTTCTCCGCTCCGTCTTATATAGTGCGCCGATGGTACTGCCGTGCGTGCGTTGCAGTCGGGGAGACAGAAGGGCCACATCGCCCAGCGGTTTTTCGTCCGCCTTCTAAGATTTCGGATTTGCTGGGACCTGTGAAGGATGATTTGGTACTGCGGACGGCGGGAATTTACAAAATACCGTGTCGATGTGGTATGGCCTACATAGGACACACAACACGTACAGTGGAAGAGCGTTGTACAGAACATCAACGTTGCACTCGCCTACTGCAACCCAGTAAGTCTGCAGTTGCGGAACATTGTATTTCTAACGGACATTCAATGGAGTACGACAAAACTTCGATTTTTGCCACAGCAACAACTTTTTGGGACTCCATTATCAAAGAACCCGTTGAAATATGCATTGCGGCAAATCTAATGAACCGTGACAGTGTTTACCAATTGCTTAACGCATGGAATCCCGTCATCTCCGAAATTTGCTCGAGACGAAGACGCCAGAAGACTTCGATAGCTGCGGCCAGCGACAATACCGACGGCAGCTGAGTATTGCAGTTCCACCATTGAGGTTTTACTTTTTACTCACTGGGGAAATATGCGGTATAGTAGTTATGTAGAAGTTCTCTAATGAAGCTGATATAGACAGAAGGTTAAGATACAAATAAAACTAAATTTTGTCATACTCATTTGAACCAAAATTCAAACTGAAATATTGATTATCTACTGTTTCATTTATGCTTTTCGTAATAAGTGCTTTTTTCTTTTGCCGAATTGAAAATTGTAAGAGCTATACATCACATTCTACGTTTGCCGCCAAGTGGAAAATAATGTCTTCAGGGAGAGTTTGGATATGGTTTGAAAAATTGAGAAACATTTTCAGCGCATGTAGTCTACCAGACACTCTAGAGCATAAGATTCTGTGTCGAACGGCCGTTTGGAAAACTAGTAAACGATATTCCGGGAGAGCGTTTATGGCCGCGGACGCTCACTAGACAGCTGCACATCTAGCCAATCAACACTCAGTCTGTTTCTGCGTTTCGTACTGCGTAAACTTTCGTCATATTTGTTCGTTCTATTCAGTTTTACGTGCGAAACTACGGTTGACTGATTTATGTGGTATTCTGTGTGGCCTGTGAGTTTTCTCATAATGGCTGAAACATCCAGAAGGCGCCAAGTGTTTCACAAACAGGCAAAGGACCTTGTTTAAAAGTGTATTCTTTCTTCAAACTTGAGGCAGATTCAGCCGACCCGGACTGCGACGTTGCCAAGATGCAGCAACCTAACTGCTGTCTATGAACTTTCAGCCGAGATGACAATGCAGCATTCCTTGTGAACTGCGCGGCCAGAGCCCATTAACGCTGTCGCCGACTACAATACTATGAAAGAGAACCGCACCGAATCGTTTCGCCACAAGAACGATCACAGCACCAGGCTTATAGCCGTTCCCTCCCTGCGATAGACCTCCCACCGCATGGATAGTTGCCCACACAGCACACTCTACCTTATCACCTGACACGGTTTGTAACTTATCTACGAGACCAACATCAGAGGACAAGGAAAAGACCAAAATATGACGCAGCCATTAAAAATACTGTGGCAAATGTCGGCAACCAGGCCAGCCAACAAAGTGTTTAACTACAACAAACTGGACGACTCTTATCAACAACAAGACGCAGGTACAAAGTGCGTCAGTACCTGGGAAGAAATCAAGCTGTAGCAACCGCACGAACGACGCAGCCCTCTATAAGAAGTCGGCCACCCAATAACACCTAGCCACAATGAAATGTATCAAGTGTCAAATCATTTCCAATCCCAATGCTGAATTAACTA
This sequence comes from Schistocerca nitens, assembly GCF_023898315.1. Taxonomy (NCBI): domain Eukaryota; kingdom Metazoa; phylum Arthropoda; class Insecta; order Orthoptera; family Acrididae; genus Schistocerca; species Schistocerca nitens. The sequence goes on along the minus strand of NC_064614.1, from coordinate 371,502,565 downwards.
CGTAAGTTCATAAAATGATAATACAAATTTATTAAAGAAACCATCGGACGTCGTGTCCAGTGGCGGATCCAGGATTTTTTGGGAGGGACTTGACCAAACTGAGCGTTAAGCTTTCTCAAGGTAAACATTAGTAGACTAAAAAGCACACATAATTTTATTTTGCTCATTTAACGTATAGTGAGTCTCCTCGGATAACACTTTGCAAATTCTTCACTAACTTCGACAGGTTGTAGGCTGCCAGATATATCGCGGTGAACATACATGACAGCCAAACCATTCACCCTGTCATCCGTCATTGTCATACAAAGGTACGACTTTATCAGTCTAAGCAAAGAGAAGCTACGCTCCACACTACAAATAGATAATGGTAATGTAGCGAGAATTTGTAAAAGAATGTTCATATTAGGAAAAAATTCATTTGTCTCTTGATGTTCTTCAGCTGCTGTTTGTGGGGGATGTTCGCTCTCTCTCCAGAGATCCTTCCAAAGAGTTATTTCTCCCGATAACAAAAGAGGATGAGGCAACTCGCTGCTGTAAACACGTGCAGCTGCCACTAAAGAGTTCAGATTTTCTGTTTTTGCTATGGCACTTGGTATAAGGGTGAACAGGTCGAGAACTGAAGAGTGCTCTGCTCTCGAAAAGCGACACCTCAACTATCCCAATACAAAATCGATGAAAGAAAGGAATACAGTCAATCTGAAACAAAACATTATTCACAAGACATTATTCTCGAACTCGAAAGAACAGAAAAGAAAGGAATGCTGCATCAAGAAAAAAGCGTGTGTATGTATTAAAGGTTTTGCAACAGCCTGAAGTGGCAGTGAAAGTGAAACAGTAATTTCAAATACAGCGGCGGTTACTGTCAAAGTTAACCCTGCTGTTCTGTTCACTTTTACTTGACATATATACTGTTCGGGTCAATATGACCCGACATATCAAAATGCTTTAGAAACATAAATTTTGGTACAGTTTTAGCTATCGACATTGTTGTTCTATTCCAGTACCTTGTTAGTAATAATAATAATAATAATAATAATAATAATAATGGTAATAATAATAATAATAACAATGCATACAACTTTATTGAGGGATATTTTTCATTTAAATATGCACATAAATTTGAAACAACAGACAGTTTCCATTACAGGCATTCAACTTAGAAAGCACTACAGTTTTTCCATACTTCTATTCTTATTGTTGACAGTTTAGACGTAAGTATTGACATTTTCTAACAACAGACAGTTGTCATTACAGATATTCATCTTAGAGCACACTACAGTACAGAACACACTACAGTTTTTTTATTACATTCCAACATAGAAAGCACTACAACTTTAGAATCCTCTCTTCTTACTGATTGTAGTTTAGGCACAAGTATTCACATAAATTTGAAACAACAGAATTTTCAATACAATCATCTTATAAAATACTACAGTTCTTTTCTTACTGCTTGCACTGTGGACACAAGTAGGTTACATGTTTCTTGCAAATATGTTTACTACATTTTCCACACACCATGTTTGTTTTATTGTCATTACTTGATGGACAGAACTTACAGCGTGCACGTTTTGTAGATTTTCTTGTTGTTACCGATTCTGACACACCACCCACATCATTCGGGTTTTGGATGCTTGTGACCATTCTCAAAGAATCTTCTGTTCTTGGGAAATGCGTTCTTGATGCAATATGTTCTTTTATCAGTGACTTTCCAAGTTCCTCCAAGAATATTCTCCTTCTAGTCAATTTGCTTGCATTCCAATTAGGGTCAACCGAAATCCACAAAACGTATGCATTATAAGCAGAAACATCAAGAATATTGTAGAAAACTATCATTGGCCACCTATTACTTTTTCGTTTGCATGTATATGTACCTAATAACTGATCAAGCGTGTCTACAGCACCTTTGGTTGAATTATAGTCCAAAATCATTTTTGGCTTCTTATCAGCCCTGTCACTGATTTCCGCATCATGGTGGAGAGTGCTCATAAGTACAACATTCTTGTGTCTCTTAGGAATATAATTAACCACAGTAGTGTCATTTGTGAAGTAAAATGAAGAGCTGTGTACCTCCTTGTTGGTCATTTTGTGTGGAAGCTCCGGCTTATTTTTCCGTATAGTTCCCAACATAGTCAATTTCCTTTTCAGAAGCAGCTGCCCCAAATTGTACGACGTAAAAAAGTTGTCACACGTGATATTCTGACCACGTAACTCAGAAGTGAGATCAGATACCACCCTCATTCCCTGATTTCTTTCTGGTGCCGCTCCACTCACCTTTCCTGTATAAATTTGGGCTTTCAGTACGTATGAAGTTTTGCTGTCACACATGGTCCATATTTTGATCCCATATTTTGCCGGTTTACTTGGGATATACTGCTTGAATGGACAGCGACCTCTAAATGCTACTAACTGCTCGTCAACAGTAACATTTTCTCCTGGATTATACAGTTTAGGAAGGACCTCTACCCACTTCTCCCAAATACTACGAATTGCGGCAAGTTTGTCAGTACGTCGTCTTTCCTCTCTAGTAGATTTCTTGTCAAATCGCAGGACACGTGATATCTTACAGAATGTTTCATGAGACATGGTTGCTCGAAATATGTTTCGCCCAGTATCTTTATCCCACAAACTTTTTGTAGACTCCCCATGAGATCGATATACACCCGCTAGGAGTAAGAGTCCTAAGTATGCATGGAAAACAGAACCATCAATATCTGTCCACTGTTCACCATAAACTCGCTGCCCTTCAATATTTGTCATCTCTATTATTTCATTTTGAAGCGCTGTGTGAAATACTGCTTCAAATGAACATTTTACATCAGATATTCTGCTGACTGCATACCTGGTAACTCCTGGGGTACTCTTGATGATGTTCGAAGCTGGTAGGCGACCATGTTGTGCTGGTGGATGCAACTGCCATTCTATATTCCCATTTTTAGAAAGAAAAGTCTCTACACTATTTTGTATGGGCTGTGGACTGTCGTAACTGTCATCGGAACACTCGCTTTCAGATGCATTGCTGATGTGATCTTCAAACTCAGAAAGTGATCCTTCATCTGGTGAGGCATTTACTATTTCTTCCAACTCACGATCATTCAATGGTCTCATCGCCATGGTGTCACAAGTCAAACTGGGCAGAAACAAAGCATTCCAATTATTGAGAACTGCCAATTATTATTTCCTGGGGAAAGCAACAAACAAGCCCATTGTTGTGAACGCATGGAGCTTTAGGTGATTGTTGAGAGTAAGTTGGAATGATGCAGTCACTATTCCCACACAACACAACAAAAATAATTTTCGCCATTTCCAGATTTTAGAAATAAATACGAGTTACACTAAACATATTTGTGTCGGGTCATTATGACCCGAACATTACATATGCAACTATTACAGTTGAAGCCCAAACTTCTTAAACTTTTTTAAAACCTTTTAAAACACATGCTGCTCATCCATTTTCAGACAAAGTCACAAAGTTTCATAAATATATATTGGTATTTACATAATGTAAAATAACGTTCATATTCGTTTCGGGTCATATAGACCCGAACAGAACAGCAGGGTTAAGACAAAGTCACGTCGTTGAATAGAAGCCAGAAGACTTCCACTTCCCGATGACAGAGAAGTTCTGTCCATTTCTTCAAGGAACTGTGCGATAGAGTAAAAAGAGCTCTTTGAATTGGAAAAGTGCATCATGCCTTTCAAGCCAGCATGTATCACTAAGACTTTGTAACTTAACTCTTTTCGCCTCTGGGTGTTTTACAAGGATAGCTCGCTTAATAAGTTCCAACATTTTTGCTGACACACGCACAAAATTGGTAACACGACTTACAATTCCCATCATATTGCGAATGCTAGGAAAGCTGCAGGCCCTCACGATAGCTAGGTTTAGTTTATGTGCTGCACAATGCATGTTAAGTCGCTAACGGTTGGAGCTGCTGTATTCGGAATTGTACGCCACTGAACTTTCCAGACATGTTGGCACCTCCATCATAACCTTGACCTCCCAAATTCTTAACTTGTAGGCCGACTTTATTTAATTCTTGAACGATTTGATCGCTTAATGCAGCACCAGTCATGTCAGTTGCAAACAGAAAGCATATGACATCTTCGTGTATTGTGCTTCTTCGTAAATTAAGATACCTGATACATACCACCGGCATCCGTTGTTTCGTCGCCAAGGACAGCATAATATTTTGCTTCTTTGACTTTGTCGAGTACCTTTTTCATTATGATAGAATGGCAACACTCAATCAGCTGATTCTTGGTTCAAATGGCTCTGAGCACTATGGTACTTAACATCTGAGATCATCAGTCCCCTAGAGCTTAGAACTACTTAAACCTAACTAACCTAAGGACATCACACACATCCATGTCCGAGGTAGGATTCGAACCTGCGACCGTAGCGGTCGCGCAGCTCCAGACTGAAGCTCCTAGAACCGCTCGGCCACTTCGGCCGGCCGGCTGATTCTGACTGAGTTGTTTTGCTCGATTATTTTTTGGCGCTGTCTCTAAATGTTTTTGGAGAGATGAATCACTTCAATCAATGCGAAATTTTAAAAGTGCTCGATAGTTTCCTTGGCTGATTTCATCACTCAGTGTACCATCCTCTCGGCGGTCTCTTTACGGTATGTTTTCTCGACCACACATTTGATAGTCTTTACTACAGGAATTAGCCGCTCTCTGTTTGATTTAATCATTTTTAGTTTCTCAAATTCGATTAAATTATTTACAGTTTTTTCAGGGTTTTCATATGAACTTTTGAAATGCGCGCTTTTTAAAACTGCCATTTTGGCTAACATTGCCACACATAATCACCATTACTGTTATATTTGATTAAATGTGTGTGAATAGCAAAATCTATAACACTAGAGCATGGAATTGCAGATTTATTAATACTAGAGTGCATAACAAAACGTGTGCTTAACAATACGGCCATAGAACAACACGGAAACGAAGACAAAACACCCTGTATTATAAATGATTAGGTGATGTAAATTTAAGAGCTACTAGACGTTAGCAAATTAAATAGTGCTGTTCGCAGTACGTAGAATGGATCAAGTGATTTTAAAAACTAATTTTATCATAAACCATCCAAAATCTTTTTAAAATCCACTATAATTCACACCATCAAGCAGATGCAAAATCTGCACAGTAATCAGGAACTCAAAACTATCAAATTTAGTGGGAAAAATTACTACCTTCGCAATACTGATCCAGACTCCAGTCTACTGCCACTCACACTACACCGACCGAAATATCAACGAAGTCAACGCAATGAAAAGTCACAAACTCGACTGATCGTGTTTACATGAATTTCATTAAGTACATACAAAATAATTAGAAAGATGCACCTCCTGGATAAGCCACCGCCATTGTTTCCAGGTAATACTGGTTCATTTTCGCTCGATTCTACCTCTTCTTCCTTCCTTTTCAGTAAATAAAAAATAAATAAAAAATAAAAACGAAGATCTCCTTGTCTACGTTTTGATGTCATTTTTTTGAAAATCTAGGAAATACAAACAAAAGCACGCCGTGATTACAATTAAAAACCACTTGAATAACGCATTCTATTGGGTCTGTTTCAACGAACTACACAACAATGACTCACGTGTACAGCAGCGCGGCGCGCGCGCTGGGCGGGCGGGTGGCGGTGGGAGTGGTGTATGTAGCTGCTTTCCGAGCGGGTGGCGCGCGATTTAAAAACTAGTCACATAAGCACCTTCTTAGAGAAATGTAAAATTTGAAAACATACTACACCTACTTAAAATGGATTACGTAACAAGTGACGAAAATTGTACTGTAGGTAGTATAGTACTAAGACAGTAGGATAATATCAAGTTTAATTTGAGATTTGTCACGGGTGGACCCACACGCTTTTTGGGGCTGCTTGAGCCTCTTAGCCCCGCACCCCACACCCCTGAATCCACTACTACTCGTGTCCATATTATGGGTTAAACTGCAAACTTATCGACAATGCATCACGGAGGAGGCATATTTTTGCTATTGTGAGATGGACAATTCGGCTTTTGTGCACTATTTATCCTGTCGGCATGCCTCGAAGAGTCATTTTAATTTCAGACTGTGCACATCATTTCTTTAGGGAAGAATGGTTTTCGGCACGTTGCCTGCTGGATTGGTGTTTCCATAATAACGCCATATGAATACTGAGGGGCTATCGTGAGACATAAAACACTGAAAATATGCCTTGTAGTGGTTGACTCTACCCAGAAGATGACGTTTAGCTACATATTACGACTCTTAGGGGCCACAAGGAAAATGCAATAGAACTGTGAACTGCCTTCCTGCAGGAAACTGGGCGGATTCTGACGACCCAAACAGATAATAATTCACATCTCTAACACGCTGTCTTATGAGGTCAGCAGGAAGGTGGGTCAGTTACATTTTGGGCAACATATGTATGGATGTCAGACGCCTCTCATCACTATCAAGCATAATTTGAGGCCTGGGACAGGATCGTCTAACTTGCAGCCCAAATCACCCATCCTACCACTCTTTTTGTCTTAGGTCATCAAACTAGTACAGCTAGTTTGATGCAGCCCTCAACCATTTCCTTTTCTGTATCAATTCCTTCATCTTAGAGTAGCACTTTCATTCAACTCCAAGTTGGAATATCAGGAATAAGAGAAAGATAGATTGCTACTCACCATAAAGATGTCGTACTGAGCTGCAGATAGGCACAACGAAAAGATTCGCATTTAGCTTTTGGCCAAAAACCTTCTTCACCAAAACACACACACCTATTCATTCACACATGCATGCACACCTCGCACACACGACTGCCATTTGCAGCAGCTTGGGCCGAAATGCAACTGTCACTTTGAATGGAAGCATCAGTCTGGAGGGAAGGGGAAGGAATAGCAAGGTATGGGTAGGGGAATAGCAGAGTGTTGTATGGTGGAGCATGCAGAGAGTAGAAGGCAGCATGACAAGACTGTCAATAGGCACAGCATCAGGAGACTGTGTGGAGGGAGGTGGGAAAGGGGGAAACAGGGACCGAAAAAGGAGAGGAGTAAGGAAGGGAAAAGACAGGTGGGTGCATTGGCAGAGGGCAGCACGCAAAGAAATTGAAAGGACGAGAATAGGGAGGAGGTGATAGGACAGAGGGGGCAGAAACAGTGGGGTGGAGGATGTAGGGATAGTAGGTTACCATATGTTAACGTTGGGATAATTTCGGGAATAGAGAATGTGGGTCTCTCATCCGACATCCACATTTAACCATGTTGAACTTGTCAAAGACCTACCCTCCTTCTCCTGTTCCCTGCAACGGAAACGCTTCTTTGCCACAAATCTCTCAAACCAAAGCCAATCTAAGACCAACATTGAACCCTGCCTCTTTCAGTTTATGCCACCATCCAACCATGATGCCCCCACCTAACCAGCCTCTGATGGATCAGGAATTCATTACCTCCAAGTTTCCCTCCCATCCTTCCCCATGTCCCTTCCTCAGAACACTAACCTTTCAGCAGAAGAAAGGACAGACATGCACAACCTCAAAACAAATCTTGACCAGCAGACATCCTATCTGTAGACAAAGGTTCCACCACTGTTTTTATGAATTGCAGTGATTACTTGGAGGCCTCTGCCAATTATCTGATTCCTACATCTATAAACCCTGCCAGAGTGAACGCATCCCAGAAGTCCAACACAAAAACTCCAATTCCTGCTTATAGCCTTGGGCCCTTCTCATAACCTCTCCCCTGAATCCATTTTACTCCTCACTATTATGACACCCCACACACCCACCTTCTAAATTCTCCCCAAAATCCACAAACCTGACAATCCTGGACATCCCACTGTAGCTGGTTATTGTGCCCCAACTGAAAGAATTTCGGCCCAAATCAACCAACACCTCCAACCTATTGCCCATAATCTAGCCTCCAATGTCAAAGATACCAACTACTTCCTTCGCTGACTCTCCACCATCCCCACCCATTTACCTCATCACTGTTGACACCACTTCCCTATACACCAACATCCTGTTTCCCATGGTCTTGCCACTATTGAACACTACCTTTCCCAACATCCTTCAGACAACAGACCCACTATCTCATTTCTTATACATCTTGCTAATTTTGTCCTAACTCATAACTACTTCTCCCTTGAAGAGACAGTATACAAACAAATCCGCAGCACAACCATAAGCACCTGCATGGCACCCTCCTATGCCAACCTGTTTATGAGCTATTTAGAGGAGACCTTCCTGGCCTCCCAAACCACAAAACCCTAGTCTGGTTCAGGTTCACTGATGATATCTTCATGACCTATGGCCAAGACACCCTATCCTCATTCCTTCACAACCTCAACACCCTCTCTCCCATCTACTTCCTCAACCCAGCATGCCACCTTTCTAGACATTGACCTCCTCCTCTCTCATGGTTTCATCTACAAGTCTTTCCACATTAAATCGACCCCAACCACCACCAGTGCTTGCATTTCAGCAGCTGTCGCCCCTTCCACACAAAAAATTTTTTTCCATATAGGAGGTGTATCTGCTGTCAGCCAACCATTGTGGCCGAGCAGTTCTAGGCGCTTCAGTCTGGAACCGTGCTGCTGCTACGGTCGCAGATTTTGTACCCCGCCTGGAAGGCGGCGCGTGGGTAGGAGCAGGAAAAGGTAATACACGTCGGTACTGCAAATACAGTTAAAGCACCTTTACTAGTGTATGAACATATGCAAACATATTACATAACTTTAGGTGATGACATGTAGGTGCGATGTTGTGGCCCCATCGTAACTGATGCAAAGTCTCAATAGCAAACTAAGCTGAAGCGATGTTTCCTGGCTGTCTGCGCTTGATGAAAAGGGGAGAATCTGTAGCGATGCTCATAGAGCTCTCCAGCGCCGGCTAGAGGGTGCTGTCGTCGGTGTCAGTGTCGGTGTGCCAACATAACAACTTGGCCCTCGCCGTGGCATCTTAGCTATCGATACCACATCCCTCCCCCCTGAAATGACGCACCGTCATTGAGTATGGTTTCCGACGGCGGGTGGAGGGACCCAGGAGCGGATCAGCTGAGGGGGCGGACAGCAGAACTGCCGGGGCGTGCTGTCCACCGCGACCCCGAATTGCTTGCGAGGGGGCGAGGATAATGCCCCGTGGAAAACCTGCCCGGGCTGCGCACCGCCACTAGGTATGCTCGGATGAGGAGGCGGAGCGACGACCTCCATGGGCGACGGCGGCGGCGGCGGCGGCGTGACGTCAGCCTCAGCGTCCATCGGTTCTGCCACTGCGGAGGAAAACGGCGGCGTCGGCAGCGGCCGGAGATGGGACCGTGGCGGCGACGAGAGGCGTCCGTCTGGTGTAGGAGAAAGGACCGGCAGCGGCGACGACAGCAGGCGCTTCCGTGGCGGAGGCGCGAGCAACGGAGGTGCCGTCGGTGGAGTCGTGGGCTGAGGCGGCGGAAGTTGCGAAGCCTCCAATTCTGCCGGAAAACAACCAGCGGCAGAAAACCGACGATAGCACAAACGGATTTAGTTCCGATGTCTCTCGATAATGCTGGAGGGACCAGAAATAACAAATAAGGCGTGGCCAAGCTGGCGAAGAACGTGCCCCTGCTCCCAGCACTGCCTGCCAGAGAAAACGTGGTAGAACACCAAATCATGCGGCGCAAAGCCAGAACGAGACGAAGCAGCGGGAGTGTGCGGCAGCGGGTGTAATAGCTGCAGGAGCGACCAATGGGCGCGGCCATGTAGCAGTTCCTCTGGGGAACGGGTGCCGCGCGGCTGGGAGCAATGAAGCAGGCAGGGAAAGTCCATAGCGCGCACTTGCGAGTGTGGCGCGCAACTTGCTCACCTGCGACTTATATGTACTCACAAAGCGTTCAGCCTCGCCGTTCGACTGGGGGTGGAACGGGGCTGAGGTCAGATGGCGAATGCCATTAGCAGCACAGAACCCTTCAAACTCTGAGGACACAAATTGTGGGACATTGTCGGAAGGCCCTCAATGCAAAAAATAGACGTCAAAGCCCGAATAGTACTGGCAGATGTAGTAGAAGACGTAGGTACAACAAAAGGAAAGTTGCTGTACGCGTCAATAACTATCAACCAGCGGTTGTACCAGAAAGGACCCGCAAAATCAATATGAACACTCTGCCAAGGCACAGTAGGAGTCGGCCATGCAAAGAAGTGCCGGCAGGGAGCAGATTGATGCTCTGCGCAAGAGCGACAGTTAGCAAGCAAATTCTCAATTTGTTTATCAATGCCGACCCAACTGCAGTGACGACGCGCTAATTGCTTCGTCCGCACTATACCCCAATGACCAGCGTGCAGCAATCGGAGGATTTCCGAGTGCAACGAACGAGGGACAACCACACGAGAATGGTCATTGTCAGTTCGTAATAAGATAACATCGTGGTGCACAGACAAGTTGTGACGTTGCGTAAAGTAACATGGAACAAGTGGATCTCGAATCTGCGTAGCAGATGGAAGCCATTGAGTACGAATATACTGCAAAATAATCTGCAAAGAAGCATCGGCAGCAGTCGCGGAGGCAATGCGACGAAAATCCACCGGAAAAGCATCAGCTAATTACTTATCTTGCGAATCAATAAACATGCATGACAATTCAGAAGAATCAAACACTGCGTCAGGACCGATAGGTAGACGAGACAAAGCGTCAGCATCGCCATGCTGGGCCGTAGGCCGAAACAAAATTTCGTAATTGTAGTTAGACAAAAAACAAAGACCAAAGTTGCAACTTTTGTGCAGTAGGGGCCGGAACTGGTTTTGACGGGTGGAACAACGACGTCAAAGGCTTATGGTCGGTGACCAAATAGGACTTACGACCGTACAAAAAACTCATGAAACTTTGACACTCCATATACCATAGCTAAAGCTTCTTTCTCGATTTGAGAATAGTTTTGCTGGGCAGAATTGATCAATTTAGACGCAAAAGCGATCGGGCGATCGACAGAATTCAAAAAAATGGTTCAAATGGCTCTGAGCACTATGGGACTTAACATCTATGGTCATCAGTCCCCTAGAACTTAGAACTACTTAAACCTAACTAACCTAAGGACGTCACACAACACCCAGCCATCACGAGGCAGAGAAAATCCCTGACCCCGCCGGGAATCGAACCCGGGAACCCGGGCGTGGGAAGCGAGAACGCTACCGCACGACCACGAGATGCGGGCGATCGACAGAATTAATGCGGTGCGAGAGAACCGCTCCGATGCCATGAGAAGACACATCGACAGCCAAAACAACTGGTTTGTAGGGATCCAAAGGAATCAAACAGCGATTACTCAACAAAGCAGATTTGAGCTTGTGGAAAGCAGCGTCACATTCCGAAGACCAAACAAAAGCAACGTTCTTACGCCGAAGGCGATGCAAAGGCGCTGCAATCTGAACTGCATTTGGTATACAACGAATATAATATGTGATTTTTCCCAACACAGACTGAAGTTCTTTCAAGTTCCTGGGCGTTGAAAAGTCTCTAATTGCATTGAGATGTGACGGCGAGGGGTGGATACCCTGTCCGTTAATCATATGTCCTAAATACTGAATCTCAGTTTGAAAAAATTTGCACTTGTCTCTGTTACATTTTAGTCCTGCCTGCAAAAGTACAGTAAACAAGGCACGCAAATTCTGCAAATGTTCGTCAGGGGTGCGACCTGACAACTATATCGTCCAGATAACTGGAACAACCAGGGACAGTGGCACACAACTGCTGCAAGTAAGACTGAAAAATAGCAGGAGCCGAAGCACGACCGAACGGAAGGCGGCGAAACTTGAACAAGCCAAGGTGGGTGTTGATCACAAAATAGTGCTGCGACTGTTCGTCGAGCGGAATCTGAAAGTATGCGTTCCGCAAGTCAATCGTGGGAAAGAATTGTCACGCACCAAGCTTATCAAAAATGTCTTCAGGACGCGGTAAGGGAAACTTAGCTACCACTGTCTGGGGATTTACCGTAGACTTAAAGTCAGCACAAATACGAAGACGACCGTTTGGTTTCATCACACACGCACTATAGGCGAAGCAGAAACAGGTTCCATTACACCAATGTCTTGCAAATGCTTAAGTTCAGCAGCTACGGCGTCGCACAGTGCGTGCGGTACCGGGCGTGAGCGCCGGAAAATGGGCATGGCATTGTCTTTAACTACAACATGCGCTGCAAAGTCAGTGGCACAACCAAGACCATCAGAAAAGAGTTCAGTAAAATCATCGCATAACGCGACAACACTGTCTGCATGGCCACTAGCGTTGATGCAAAGTGCATTGTCCTTAATTGCGAAGCCAAGAAGTTCAAATGCGCCCATGCCAAGAATGTTCGTAGCATCACTAGAGCGGAGCACATGGAAAGACACAGTACGGGCCGTTGCACCATACGTGGCTTGCAAACTACACACGCCGAGCACTGAGATTTCCTGTCTAGTAAATGCAGTCAGCGTGCAATGCGAACGGCGAAGCGGGGGCGAACCAAGCAAGTCCTACGTTGATTTGTTCAGTAAGGAAACGGACGCACCAGTGTCCAGCTGCATGCGAACAGAACGTCCACAAATGTCCAAAGACACAAAAAGTTTCCTCGCATCGCGCTGAATGCGAGAGGAAGTATCTGGCAAAACTTGATTCACACGACGAGCTGTCTAAGCACGTGAAGCAGAATGCTTTGAAGAAATGGCATTAACGTCCATAGGCTGATGTGAATCATGGTCACGGCGGTTTCCATTGCGGTGACGCCCACGCGAGTCACGCGAACGGGAGACAAGTTGTGAATTAGAATGGTTCAAATGGCTCTGAGCACTATGGGACTTAACATCTGTGGTCATCAGTCCCCTAGAACTTAGAACTACCTAAACCTAACTAACCTAAGGACATCACACACATCCATGCCCGGGGCAGGATTCGAACCTGCGACCGGAGCGGTCACGCGGTTCCAGACTGAAGCGCCTTTAACTGCACGGCCACACCGGCCGGCTTGTGAATTAGAGTTTCTCTTACTACACACAGCTTGCACATGTCCATTCTTATTACAAAAATAACACTGTGCTTGACGGGATGGGCAACTGTCCCGTGGGTGGGCACGAAAGCAGTTCGTACATGATTTCAGTTTCTTAGTGGGTGCCTGGTTTGAACCATGTTTACGTGCGCGCGAGCGCGCGGCGTGGCTGGCTGGGCAGGGCGGAAGGGCACGTGTTGTGCCGCGCTAACAGTACACACACCCGGGGTCACGTCGAACGCGGAAGTAGCCATATTTAAAGTATCTTGTCTGTCTAGCAAGTCCACTACTTCCTGCAAAGACGGGTTCTTAAATTTGAGGATTTGCTCGCGGATGCGGTGATCCGCCACATTCTGCGCAATAGCTTCTCTAATTCTTATATCCGCATATGAGCGTCCACATGAGCAATTAAAATCACAATCAGAAGTTAGTCCCTGAAGGTCCGCTAACCAAGATTTATTGGACTGAGTAGGGCCACGCCGGACACGGAAGAATTTGTAGCGTGCAGCTACCACATTTACACTGTCACGGAAGTGGGAGTTCAAAGCATCAATCACTTCGGCGTAAGTTTTGAAACGTCCCCTTTTATCAATTTTACTAGACTGTGCTTAACCTGACGCACAATATTTTTAGCGCAACGCAATCTGACTTTCAAAATTCCCTACAAAAGAATGGCCCTGACTAACATTAAACTATACCTTTCACAAATCACTTACCTCACAAAAATCTTCGCTGCTCAAGCTACTGCAATACAGCGAGCGTCACTACTGCCAGCTAAATAAAAGATACAAACTATGGAAGGCACTAACTACTGATAGGGATAGTTAGCAAATGAAAGATATTAATAGAGAACAAACTATGTATTTACCTTGATATCATCATATATATAGCAGTTCATGACAAATTACAAAACTCCGCCATCTCTCTCCCCACATCCACCACTGCTGGCGGCTCACCTCCAACTGCGCAACGCTACGCGCTGTTCGCAGCCAGCTGCCTAACACTACAATGGCGAGTATTACAACAATGCAAAGCAGCCACAGACTGCACACGGCACAGCCAGTGATTTTCATACTGAGGTGGCGTTACCAATAAAAAAACCTAAACAGCCTACTTACAGTTTTAGTTTCTGGGCCGGTGGTGGGAAACAATTTCACGAGCAGACGGGACAACACAACACCCTCGTTGGCAATGAAAAAAGCAAGCCGCTCTGTGCCTGGTATGTTGTATGCTGCGAAGTGTGCCTCTAACTGTGCAATGTATTCTGGCCAGCGTTCAACGTCAGGATTGAAGGCACGAAATGGCGGCGCCGTCGGCGACGGCTGCGGTACAGGCGGTGGCGTCGGAGGCGCCGAAGTAGCTGCAGTTGGTAGTGTGACCAGTCCATTTATGGCAGCAAGCAGCTGCGTCATTTGCTGAGCCTGAAAACGTACAAGATCGGACAGCGAAGCCTGTTCCTTTGGCGAAGCCATGTTTTACACAAATGAATGGCTTATACTGAAGCTAGCACGAAAAGAAAGCAGTACCGAGCAAAAAAAAAAAAAAAAAAAAAAAATGAAACAAAAGTAGCCTCGTCGCCAACTTTTGTATCCCGCCTGGGAGGCGGCGCATGGGTAGGAGCAGGAAAAGGTAATACACGTCGGTACTGCAAATACAGTTAAAGCACCTTTACCAGTGTATAAACATATGCAAACATATTACATAACTTCAGGTAATGACACGTAGGTGCGAAGTTGTGGCCCCATCGTAACTGATGCAAAGTCTCAATACCAAACTAAGCTGAAGCGATGTTTCCTGGCTGTCTGCGCTTGATGAAAAGGGGAGAATCTGTAGCGATGCTCATAGAGCCCTCCAGCCCCGGCTAGAGGGCGCTGTCGTCGGTGTCGTCGTGTCAACGTAACAACTTGGCCCTCGCCGTGGCATCTTAGCTATCGATACCATAGCAGGTTCGAATCCTGCCGCAGGCATGGATGTATGTGGCGTCCTTAGGTTAGTTAGGTTTAAGTAGTTCTAAGTTAGGGGACTGATGATCTCAGATGTTAAGTCCCATAGTGCTTAGAGCCATTTGAACGATTTCAATCTGCTGTGACAAGAACTCTCTTTCCCAGTAATCTGAGGGTCTCACCGAGGTTTTAACAGACAGGTACAATCCCCCAGACCTAGTTCACAGCTCTGAAACCATTTCCCAACACACCCCCAATCCTCCCAACACCCTTAAGAACCATCTACAAAGGAGTGTCACCTTCATCAACCAATACTACCCTATGCTGGAACTGAACTACTGGTACATTCTTCATCAGGGCTTTGATTATCTACCATCATGCCCTGAAATGAGGGACATCGTACCCAAGATGCTTTCCATCCCACCTAAAGTGGAGTTGCATTGCCCACCCAACCACCACAGCGTCCTAGTCCATCCCTATGCCATTTCCAATCACAACCCCTTGTCACAGATCAGATATACCTGTGGAAGACCAAACACTTCCTATTGCACTCGTGTCACAGGCCTTATCCTACTCCATCAGAGGCCTGGCCACCTGTGAAAGCAGTGATTCATATACCACCTCTGGTGCAATCACTGCACACCTTGATATATTGGTATGACTACCAACCAGCTATCACTAGGATGGATGACCACTGCAAACTGTGGCCAAGAGTAAAGTTGACCACCATGTAGCACAACATGCAGCTGAACGTAACATACTTGATTTCAGTGACTACTTCTCAGCTCAAGCAGTCTGGATTCTCTCCTATACCACCAGATTTTCTTAACTGTGTATATGGGAGTTATCCTTACACCACATTATCCATTCCTGAAATCCACTCAACCGCAACCTACAGTAACCTGCTGTCCCTAGACCCTCCACACAACAATTTCTGCCCCCTCTGTCCTCATCACTCCCTCCCTATTCCCGTCCTCTCATCCATTTTGTATGCTGTCCTCAGCCAACAACCCTCACACATCTTTCCCCTTCCCTGTTCCCCTCCTTTTCCGCTCCCTGTTCCCCTCCATCCCCAGCACCCTGCTTCCCAATGCTGTGCCTATAGGCAGTCTTGTCATGCCTCTTTCTAGTTCCTGCACACACTGCCAGACGGCTTTCCCTTCTATCCAGACTGCTGCTTCCATTCAAAGTGACAGTTGTGATCCTGTCTGAGCTGCCGAAGATGGTAGTCATGTGTGCGTGAGGTGTGCTTGCTTGTGTGAATGAACATGTGTGTGTTTCCTTTTCTTAAGAAGGCACTGGCCGAAAGTTAAATGTGTGTCTTTTCATTGTGTGTCATCTTTACGGTGAGTAGCAAGTTATCTTTTTCCTTATTATTGATATTGTTCGTTTATTTGTTGGATATATGCCAATCTCTGTCCTACGCTTTTGTTTTTATTCTCTATGTCTCTCCCTAGTGTCAAGGGAGTTGTGCTTGATGTAACTTATGTACTACCATTCTATCCCTTATTCTCTGTAGTCGACGTCACTAACAAACACCTGCGCTGTTGCACTGGACTCCAGGGTAGCCAGTTCGTATCCTGGAGGTGGAAGAAATTTTCACCACCAGTAGTTGGCCAGCAAGGGGCAGAGAGGTGACGATATGATCCTGATCAAAACACTTTGCGCTAGTATACTGGATCAAACGTCAGCCCTGACCTTGGTGTCTCATGAAGTTATGCCATGTCAGCTGTTGATGGCCATTCATCCATTGTACGGAGCTTAAAGCCCCACCAGTTCCCTTTATATTTGAGAAGAGTCAGCACTGAGTATGAAACTCTCCCTTCTCTCATCATCAAACAATACAAGTTTAATACCACTCTATGCAAACAAATCCATTATAGTCACCTGCACTCAAGAACTACTTTAAGTGACAACCATTAAATACTCCGTGGCAAAAGGCCATTATGCCCAGAGGAGGACAGTGTTTCCTGTTAGTTGGCTAAATAAACTCTGGTTATTCCAGCCAATAATTTTTTTCTATTTAGTCAGTTTTCTCCACACATTCGTTTCCTCGTCGATTCTATGGAGAATCATTTATCTTAATTTTCACTTAATTTCCCCATACATCTGTAATACCACATCCCAGGCGCTTCGATTCCCTTCTGTTCTTGTTTTCCTGCAGTCCACCGTGATTCCCTTCCATCCAGTGCTGTTCTCCAACGTACATTCTCAGAAATTTCTTCAACAAATTAATTACTAGTAGACTTCTTTTAGCGGAGAATGCCCTCCTTGCCTGTTCTGGCCAGTCTCTTACATCCTCCTCACTTCGTCCATCATGCAATATTTTGCTCTCAACATGGCAGAACTACTTCACTTCATGCACCCCCACAGTCAAAATTTCTTTGATAGACTAGTCTCTGTCAATAATAATTCACGAGCGTGTGGCATACACGGTGAACACCTTTCCTCAGGAGGCAGGAATGAACAAGATGGAATGATCTGCAGTATCTGTTGACAGAAATCCCAAGAAGCAATTTAAACTTGCAGTGGGTCGTTGAAGGAACCCACGTTACACACTGAATGCGGGCCCGCATCTCGTGGTCGTGCGGTAGCGTTCTCGCTTCCCACGCCCGGGTTCCCGGGTTCGATTCCCGGCGGGGTCAGGGATTTTCTCTGCCTCGTGATGGCTGGGTGTTGTGTGCTGTCCTTAGGTTAGTTAGGTTTAAGTAGTTCTAAGTTCTAGGGGACTTATGACCACAGCAGTTGAGTCCCATAGTGCTCAGAGCCATTTGAACCATTTGAACTGAATGCGGGCGTCTGTCAAAGACTGCAGCAAGCTCGACTATCTTGTGGACAGCATGCCAACCGTGTTAAAGAGCATGAGTTGAGGCAACATTGTATTGTATGTTATCCGGCAGCAGATTATGATTTCATAGATGTGCAAAGGTGTACACTTTCAGACAACCTTTATTTGGATGACTGTATCATTTTTACTTCAGAGAGAAGTTAAATTTTTAGGCCCATAAGTGTTTCTCTACACAGCCTGTCAAAAAAAGTGAAGGACACATGGTCGGATGTGAATGTAGCTTCTTACACATATAAGCCGTCGGCGGGTATTCAGTGAGCACAGTTGCAGTTCTCTGTGACACATTCAACGGCCATCAGGGCCGGCCGCGGTGGTCTCGCGGTTCTAGGCGCGCAGTCCGGAACCGTGCGCCTGCTACGGTCGCAGGTTCGAATCCTGCCTCGGGCATGGATGTGTGTGTTGTCCTTAGGTTAGTTAGGTTTAAGTAGTTCTAAGTTCTAGGGGACTAATGACCACAGCAGTTGAGTCCCATAGTGCTCAGAGCCATTTGAACCATTTGAACGGCCATCAGAATTCATTATGGTTGTTCGTGTTTAGTGCTGTTATCAGGCCCTATAAGGTACATAAGGAACATGAATATCATCAGATGTTGAGTAATCATTGTGAAGGATACAGAGATGCTACGTACTTGCGTGAGACAGCATTATAAGCATCCGACATAGTTTTAAGGGGGCTCATTTTCCGTTTGCCCTATTGGTTGCATCGTTCAATATCGAAATTTGTGGGGCATTTGGATGTGGCAGTGGCTGGTAGTTGGCTTGCGTGGGAGCTTGAGGGCAGGTACACTCGTCGTGAAGGCTCAGGTCGACGACTTCTGATCATCACAAAGGAGGCTCGTCGCATTCTACACAAAGCATACTGTAATCCCTTTATATCTGTACCTGCCATCCGAAAACAAGTAATGGACTCCTTGTAACATTCTGTGTTATACTGCATCCTGAAGTCACGATGTGGGGAACGATTGGGTATGACTTCAGGTCACAGCTGGTAGTGAATGAAGTAACCTTAAGACAACGGTATATCACGGACAGCTTGCATCCTGATTTGTCGCCTTTCATGCGGCAGTATTGTGGCGCCCTTTTTAACAAGACAATGTTTGCCCCCATGTCTCTATGAACTACCTGCCAGATGTTACGGTGCTCCTGTGGTCACCAAGATCCCCAGATCCATCCCCGATAGGACATGTGTGGGGCCAACTCAGATACCAGCCCCGTGCCAGTAGCAGTATCCAGGATATCAAGGACCCGTTACAACAGTTGTGGGCCTACTTGTCTCAGAAGCAGATACAAAGGCTTTGTGATACTCTTCCCAACCGACTGAATGCATGGATCTAGGCCAACATCGTACTGATAAGTGGGCTCACACTTTGTAAATTCCGTACTGATAAGTGGGCTCACACTTTGTAAATTCCACTCGATTTCGTAGTCACTAAGCTATCACAAACCCTCTCAACCTGTGGAATTTCACATCAGCTCCCCTTCCCCTTCTGGAATTTAAGATTTTTAAACGAATCAAACTTAAATAACATTACAGATCTGTATTCTTCACATCTAGAAGTTTATTTCTCAGCACAGTAACCCTGCCGACAAACATTTCTCCCAACAAGAGACCAGTTAGCTGATACCGTCGCTGTAGAGTCTTTGAATTTGTTGACGGAGCTACAACCTCAACTCTGCGTGCAGCTTTTCAACACTATCAAAGTGTAGTTCTCAAAGGTGTTCCATACGTTTTGGAAGACTCCAAGCTCTGTAACACACCGACGACATTACGAGCATTAACAACCCAAGGTCGCACATTACCGATGTCGATACGATCATCGTCGTACACAGCTTTCATTCTTTCACGGATTTCAATCGGAGGGGCGTTTTCTGCCGATAGAAACTCGGTTATAGCAAGCTGTTTCTCATGCATAGACATGAAGTACGTTACACAACGCCACGCCACAGGCTACAATTGGGATTCCTTTAGTAGCAGAGGGTTGCAGCTTGCGTCAGCGAGGAAGGAAAGTCGATTGGGTAATGTGCATGGCGTCTAATCCTCCACAAATACTGAGAGCAGAACAAAAAATTCGGAGGCATTACTTTTGAGCATGTCCTCGTATGATACCCTGCCCACTTTCTATCTAAGCACACACACGTGTCCGCAGTTACACAGTTTGCGCAAACCGCGTTTTCAACGGTTTATTTAAGAACTGTTCGAGATTACAATATCTTAAATATCTATATAGATATAAAACATTTACAGGTTCTAGTCACAAAATGGCTCTGAGCACTATGGGACTCAACTGCTGTGGTTATCAGTCCCCTAGAACTTAGAACTACTTCAACCTAACTAACCTAAGGACATCACACACATCCATGCCCGAGGCAGGATTCGAACCTGCGACCGTAGCAGTACCACGGTTCCGGACTGCGCGCCTAGAACCGCGAGACCACCGCGGCCGGCGTTCTAGTCACACAACAGAATAGTTTTCCGTCTGAATACTTTGCCGAAAATCTATTTTCGAAGTCCCATACCATCAGTGATATGTTGGAGGTATTCGTGCAATACATGAAGAACAAGAGTGGGCTTGTATTGCTTCCCTGTACTCTCTGGCGGTGGCTTTGTTTCTGATTGGCACACGACGTTCGGAGACAAGAGTCGAATTTACTGCGTACGATCGTGCCTTCCTTACCAGCCGATAGCGTAGTCCGATGTCACATAGCTTCGGAAAGGTAGAAATATTGCTATTGTTGGCCTGCGTTAATTATGTGAAGTATCACGCGTGAAAAATTTCTGGCGAAAATTTGCCATAAAATCGTAACTCAGATTTATCGATGTTTTATGTATATTATTTGAGGGCTGCGACTGTGTTATAAATTTTTTTTGAAGTAATATATACTGCAACAGTCACTTGTTACTAATATTTTATTAATACATTGAGTTTCGGCAGTACGCCGCCATCATAGATGTAAAAGTAACTGTAAATGCACCTGACGATCGCAGCATTTTGCCGACACACGTCATGCTAACAAAATATTACTAACAAGTGACTGTTGCAGTGTATATTATTTCACAAAAATAAAATCATAACAAGTGTTTTTACTAATCTCTATAATATAATGGCTGCATAGCGTAGTATAATGGATACAGGACAGATAGCCTGTCGCTGGCCTCTATATGCCCAAAGGGGCCGGCCGCTGTGACCGAGCGGTTCTAGACAATTCAGTCTGGAACCGCGCGACCGCTACGGTCGCAGGTTCGAATCTTGCCTCGGGCATGGATGTGTGTGATGTCCTTAGCTTAAGTTTGGTTTAAGTAGTTCTAAGTTCTAGGGGACTGATGACCTCAGATGTTAAGTCCCATAGTGCTCAGAGCCATTTGAACCATTTTTGCCCAAAGGGCCAGCTGCATTATCTCTTTGCGCCGGTTTTTCGTTTCGTTTTCGATGCTGCCGTAGCTCTACCATTCCTTAGGACTTGGGCCTTTTAGGGCTTTTCGATTCCTTTCGACGCGAGCTTTCCTCTGTCTTGCGTCAGACGACATCTTTAATTATTTTGTAAACGTAAATTAATACGGATTTACATCCTGTTCTGGCAAATATTTTTATTATCTCACTTTGTTTTCTAGTAGCGTTCCGCAAGCTCTTCAAAATTCCATATGTATCAGTGTCCCAGGTAAACGCGTTTCCATGCTACATCGATTTACGCAATTTACATAAATCTAATTCGTAATAACCATACGCAGGCACCTAAACTGTGACGTCACAGGCAAAACAAATATTGCGTGACAAACATGAACGTACATGACCTGTTAGTTGTGGGCTGAATCATTGTTTACGCATTGTTTTCTTTGTTACTAGCGAATTAAATATGGTGGTATTTTGTCGAGCAATGAGCCTACGCAGTGACTGTCTCTTCCTGAGAGCAGAGTAGTTGCACTAACGGTACGCGAGGTGACTACACCGTTACTGGCCCAGGTTGTTAGAATTCCAGTGGTAGAGTGCGCGCAGAGTAACACAGCCGGTAGACGGGCAGTCGGCAGGGGGTTGGAACATTTGCACGGAGTGACATGTGCACGGAGCTTGGGGCTCTTGTTGGGCTAACCGGCTTTTCGCAGATACAGGCATACTAGGAAGTCTAGCATGTCAGCACAGCTGTTTGTATCGCTTAAGTGCGGCTCATTAACGCATTTCGTGGGAAATTTGTTTTTAAGACTGTTGTATGAATGAGAACTGACATCTAATTCAATATAATGAGAACTGACAACGAAATTCAACATCTCTTTCAATATTCTGATGATCCAAAGAACGGGAGGCGGCTAAGTAAGAAACATGATATTTCTTACGATTGTTGCCGCTTTTGGACGACATTTAAATTGACAAATTTATATTTGTTTACCGTTTTATTTGAGCCTTAAATACAAAATCACAGAATGTCAATGACTATTACTACTTTTGCTTACCACTAAAAGACAAATGTCTGGTACCGCTTTTCGAGTAATACTAATTCAAAGATCAACTCTTAAGTTAAGTCTGCTGGTAAGCTCAGTTTCATTGATTTTCGGGTTATGTTGACAATTTGGAAACTCGGCTACGGCAAGAACTTATTTACCCACCGTGTGATATTTGCGTGCTTAGTTTCGTAGCAAAATTAGTCTCTTAGACTTCTGCTTCCTCAACGTAGATTTTCACGACTTTTCCACAGCTGTGGACTGATGGATACAAACAGACCAGCAATGCAGTCGATCTTGTGAAATGCTCGTGGTACGCTCGCGATGTATGCGTGTAACTTTTAGGCGTCTGGAGCAGGCACAAAATGTCCGATTGGCTGAAATGAACTAGGAAGGAGTAAAGTGACGAAATTTGGACGCAGTTTGAAAGTAGGCCCTTTGTGATTGGCAGAGGTAGTTTCCACAACATGAAAGGAACACTCCAATTGGTTGGAAAAAGCCGTGACGTGAAGCACGAAAGGGCCCAGGTGGAGGACAGTTTGCTACGAGGGAAACAAGACCGAAAATTTCGATGACTCTCCTCCGAACCAGCGTTAAGTGCAGAATAGGGCGCATCACGCTCTGTACGACGCCAAGGGCGGAATTTTGCGTTCACTTCGGCTGACATTCAGCTAGATGTTAGCTGGAGAGTTGTTGAGCTCCGATAGCAGAGAAACGAAACAGCCACGTAGTTGATTGTTCTTGCGAGAACTGAGAGGGCATTGTAATATGCACGCTGCTCCATCTATGCAAGTGTATATCGCCATATTTTCATCAAACTAGGGATGAGTGCATTTTTTCCCACCTAACGAGAAACATAGGACAGTTTCTGCTGATAAAATCAGCAAAAGGCCGGAGTGGCCGAGCGGTTCTAGGCGCGTCAGTCTGGAACCGCGCGAGCGCTACGGTCGCAGGTTCGAATCCTGCCTCGGGCATGGATGTGTGTGATATCCTTAGGTTAGTTAGGTTTAAGTAGTTCTAAGTTCTAGGGGACTAATGACCACAGATGTTAAGTCCCATAGTGCTCAGAGCCATTTGAACCATTTCTGAAAATCAGCAAAGATTTTGATTAGGTTTTATAAGATTTCCAGAGGGTGACAGCAGCCATGCAGCTGACTGCTCATCGCAGCTGAGGTAAATACCACTAGCAGAGGAATAAGCTTGTTGGTTCACCAACTTGCGTCCACTGTGAACTCGAGGAACTTTGAGTAATGTTTTGCTCAACTTGTCACAAAAACTAACTATCCTCCGTAGAATTGGTTGTCATCCTAAATAGCACCGAACTCAGAACCGGAATCAGGTGCTTTGTCGTAATATTGGCCAACTTCATGGTGTAGTAGTAGTAGTAATTATGTAGAGAACCTTTTGGTCAAAATTTGATATTGTTGTGTTCAGTGTTCTTTCGAATAAACAGGACGTAATGTGTTAAATTGACAACTGTCGTGACATTGTCTTTTTATAACCTATGTAAATTTGTGTACTTCTTTGATAATAATCCTGAATTAAAAACAATATGTGTACAGCTAAACACCGATGTGCTCTGTCATAGAATAAAGATCCACTCGAAACCCCAGTCATTTATTCTATACACGCTTATGCATTCACAGGGTGTTTTTGCTGATCTCTGACGATAGAAAAATGACTGGAGTGTCAGAGAGTTTACTTTCATTTTTTTTTTCGGGACAGAAAAACGGATTCCCACAGTTGAAGAATGGTGTGATTACACAGTGGTTATAAGATGTGACTAACGTTATTGGCATTTTTGAGGTGGCGATCACAACACAATATGTTCAGAGAACGTGCACGTGCAGCTTCTCGTCATCTTTCAGACTTACGTAAAGATTGAATCATTGGTATGAGGGACACTGGAACATCATGCCGACAGATCACACAGTTAGATATAGACCAATGACTGTAGAACGAGTGTGATGAGATGGTTCTGGACAACTGTGTGGCAAGAAAATTAGGCATGTTTCCTCCCAGAAGGACTACACCACAAGAAGATCGTAGGATGGTTCGACTGGCCCATAGACGGATAACAAAAGCTGAAATCTGAGCAATGGTTGCTGGGAGAGTGTCACCACGAACTGTCGGGAACAGATTACTGGAAGCTGGGTTGAGATATCGAATTGCCATGTATCGATTGCCGCTGACGCCATCTCACAGCCAACAGAGACTTGCATAGGATCATTGGGGTGCATTGTGCAGTAATCAACGCTGGGTCTAGCTTATGCTTTGTGGCGACATCGACGCCAGTGTTTCCACAGAAGACCTGGTGACAGGACTAGGAGTTCTAGAAAACCATGCCCCTACACCTCCTGGAATCATGGTATGGAGATCTGTTGGATAAGAGAAGAGGACTGATTTGGTATTTCTTGAAGGGAAGCTCAATGCTCGCCACTATGTGCTATCATACCCTTCATGGCGAGGGTACCAAATGGGCTATCCCAGTAGAATAGTGAAAGACTCCACACGGAATTTCACACCACAAATGCCTTGAGGAATGCATGAATTCCTTGCTGGTTATCCGGTTCCCTGCTTTCTTATCCTTAGAGCACGTGTGGACTGCGATGAGAAGACATACTTTCATACCAACGTCTAGCTAGAAATCTTTAAGAACTGACACATCATGTGTTTCAGGCATGCCAAGAAATTCCTCTAAATGACAGTCTGTTTGCGTCTATGTCACAACGGATACAAAGTTCCTGTAGTTGTCAAACTTCATACTGAAGTTGATGATGCGCATCAGTTACGAATGGAATGAAATTTTAATCGTTTAGTGCCCGTTATGTGACGAACATCTCTAAATAGTTTGATAAATATGGAGATGATGCTTGATGGTGTAACACTTTCCATTTCTGTCGTTTTTTTTTAATCATCAGTTGGCAGTATGGAAAGCGGTTGGATACGTTTCAGAAACGTAAAAACGGGTGTACATAATATAGTTGTCGTCATGCATTCAGACAGATGTTGTCTGTGAAACATTATTCTTATGCTTGCTGTATTAGCGCATATGTTATATCGGTTACTCTGAAATAAGCTAGGTATTGCTGATGTTATATCACGTAAAAATGTGGGTTCCTTTCGAATCATGGTGGTATTCCTCATTGGCCTATGTCTGGAGCAGAGTTGTCCAAATAACACTCAGCCATCGAGATTTAAATTTCCCACAGTTTCCCTAAATCACAGAAGGCGAATGGTGAGACGTTTATTTCAAAACGACATCGCCGATTTCCTTCCTCGTCACTGACACATCGGAGCTCGTCCTCAGCAGGACGCTAGAACCTAATCATCCTTCCTGCTAAATATTATCCTGCAAGTTATCAATGTATTGAGATATTCACAAAATGAGTTACCGATTTCCATTAAACGATTTTTCCAGATTAAATTTTATTAACAGTAGCTCCTTAATTTTTAGAAGTCCCGCCCACGTTCCTTGTTAGCATATTATATCTACCGCAGAAGTAAGCTTTTCGTTGTGGCGGTACAATCCGATAGTCCAACAAGTTTGGAGACTGGATGAGTAAAGAACAGAGAAAAGTCAACTTGGTGGTTTGAATTTATCATGTGTTCTACATAGTCTGCCCGCGCTTGAGTAGAACGCAGAGAACGTTCCTACAAGCATGAGAAATTGTTAGAAAAGTCCTTCTTTGTGGTGTTGTTCAACTCGTGCGTCACACTGATCGAACGTCGGATATGTCACCAAAATGTTGACCCTTCATGTGAATTTCTGCAGTTTGTCGTTTTGTGGTTGGTTCATATTGGTAACGCCATGTTTCGTCACCTTTGATGATTTTTTGCCCGGAAAGAGTTGTACGAGTCTTGCATTTCATTCAAGTCGTGACAGACGCCCACATGTCGTTTTTATTCAGGAGTCGAAGTGTGTATGATAAACTGTGCACACACTTTTCTTTCCTTAAAAAAATAGAGAATGTATTGGACACTTGATTTACAGATGTCGCTCCATTGCGATTTGTGACAACAACGTTGACTCGCTACGGCCGTATATCCACTATTTTGAACACTGCCTGCTCACAACTGACCGATCGAATGTACATCTGTTATTTACAGTTGTTAGTTCAAGGTGCCACTATAGTCGTTGGAGCTGACGTCGCTTTTACGCCAGGAATAAAATCAGTCTTGAAATTTTCGGATGGTCAATGTATGTCCCTCATATCATATGTTTCAATTACACAGGCAACGTTTAGTGCTATTTACTATCATTTAACTATTCACATCGATCTATATATTACAAAAATTCGGTTTAGGCGTTTTCGTTATGTAATAACGCGCATCGCTGTATCTGCCGAGTGTAGCATTGTTCGCAGTGCACATACACACTAGCTGTCGCTTCCACGCTGGTAAGATATATCAATAAAAACTCGAGGCTCATACTTCCAATGTTAAATTTGAATGGCAGAGACTACAGTGTTAATAGTTACAGTCATTGCGATAGTACATGCTGTATTTGTTAAACAGTTGAATTATCTGTGAAAGCATATCTCATTAAGTACTACAGGTCAATAAATTGAAATAGTTATCAGTTAACGTATCGGTCGTTACAAGTGAATTTTGTACCCTATTGCGACTGGTGCCCAGCCTCTTAACCTGATGACATGGTTCCTTTCAGACATGAATAAATTAGTTCATCTAGTTAACTACGTCCGTGAACAATGAACGACGAGAAAAGGGGGCTTTCAAGCTGTAGTCGAGGATTCTTCCATTAGTAACGTACAAAATCAAAACTTTTGGGACATGTGGCTGTTCGCGAGACTATTATAGTTCAGTTTTGACAAAAGAGAGTGCCTTTCCGTTACATTCGAAAGGACTGTGAAAAAACAGACATCCAAGTCCACAGGCACCTATGAGACGTCTTTCTTGAACATAGTGAACCAGGGATGAAGCAGCAGCATTATGCAGTGAGGTACTGTATTTGTCTCTCAGCCCAGGAATACCATTTGATTTAGTTCTACGACGAAGCAGTGTTAGTACTGAACAGGTAGTTTCAGTCCACCGTTATGTGGCAGGTAGGCAGCGAGCTCTTACGACTTCGCTGTTGTAGTCTCAGAGCGAAGCCTAATCATCGTCTGTGCTGTTTTCGAGGCAAGGAAACCAGAACTGAGCGAGAGTTGCGCCTCTTCGCGCATGGTTGCATCAGCCGATAGATGGCGACACGCAGCAGCCGTCCTTTGAGTCAACGCAGACGAGAGACATTTTACGTAATATTCACGCTATTCCCTCGATTCAGTCGAGGTATCGGCTTCATAAACAGTGTTCCTTATGAGCTACTTTTTTATGGAAGAAGAAAGAAAAGCGTTTTGAAATGAGACATAAACGAAGTACCTTCCTCGTAGACGAATTTATTCGTAGGTGTGGTAATTTTCCAATAGAAGCAACCGAAAACTGAAAGAAAATGCAAACTGTTAACGTATTTCACAAATTATGTAGTCTTTCAACAGATAATACTGTTTCGTCAAATCACGATATAATAAGCCGAATCAAAAGAATTCGAGCAGCGCCGATGTGTATTGACTGTTGTAATAACTTAGATGACGATAAATTGTACCTCCTTGAATGATGGTACCACAAACGATGTGTTAAGACTGAGTAATATGTTAGCTCACACATATGGGAGACTGCATAAAATAGAGGAAAGAAATGACAGTCTCATTTCAGGTGTAAGTCAAGCTACTGCAGGGAGAAACAATGGAGCGAGACAGCCAAGGGCGAATTTCTCTGTAAATAGGAGGTGATCAAAATAACAGCAGCATAGCACGCCATTTCCAGTTCTGCGTGCAACGCGCATAAGCTCGAATTTCCGTGGTGGTTGGGCTTGACGAAAGAGCCTTCTGGGTTAGGTGAGAAATAAGACCAGTAATTCGCTTGCATAGGAATAACGCAAATCGAAGATCACTATCGATAACTGGTTCGCTGTTCATCTCATTAAAATACTAGACAGCTCCAAAAGATTAACAATAGCAGAGCGACAAACGTCATGATAAATTTTATTCCTACGCACAATACTTTCCATATTCGAACTTAGCAACGTGATAATTCAAAAATTTAAAACCATAACCATTGCAGGAAGAAGTTTATTGTGCATCACATTCACGTACAGCTCATGCATATTGGATCATTACCCTAGGTTGTCCAAGGGCGGAAGCAAGAATCGCCCGTAGTAGATTTGGAGCACTGTAGTAGCGACATGAAATTAGTGACACCGTTCTAAACTTGACAAAAAAATTTCAATCCATTTGTAAAGGTCAAAAATAATTTTGGAGTTGTTTACAAGTAGGAATCGACTGAACACATCTAATACAGAAGAAACAATCTATAGAAACAACTTGTGAAAAAGGCCAAATACAATGTCCATAAATGTAAAGACAGAACATACAGCAGAACAAATGCAATGAAATCATACAACGGCTCTGTGTGAGAGGTTAATTGTAGTGAAATAATGGGGCCAGTTTTGGGAAGAACAGAGATTGTAAATAAGAAGTCCCACTATCATCTTAAACACTTTAGCACTAACAGCTAGTGTAGCTAAGGTGAACTGTAGAAAAATGTGACATTAGGTGGATATGCAACGTGACTGCTCGCAGTACATGCAAAGGCATCCGCAAGGGGAGGTGAATCTGGAGTACAGACTACTAATTCAGTACAGAATTCTCGTACGTTTTTAGAAAAAAATTCTCTAAGACTAAGATTGTACTAAACTACGGAATTAGCAGCGACAAGAACGCTGAGAAATATTGTGAGTTCATCATTCACTAGTCAACTCGGCTTTGCATATCTGTCAGATTTTCCCCAAGAAAGTGTGCTCTTCCCTTGGCACAGTGGCAGTTTTCAACGTTGGCCTGCAGTGAGGCTGAAACAAGCTTACACACAACAGTGTCGAAACAGTGCCCTCCATTTTTTCCTTATACATGTGTATTTCTTGGCGACCCTAACCGATCTGCAGAAAAAGGCCGGTACAAAAACCCTGATGTGTGGTGTTCGTCGCAAATTCCCTGGAGTCTTCTGTTTTCCCTCACCATTGTTAACACAACCTTAGCTAACATCCATCCCCATTCCTCCCAACAACACACCCCTCTTTCAGCTTCACAACTTACCTTTTCAACATGTGTAGCAGCTTTTGAAACGCCAGACAGGTTTTATTAGACGCCAAAGAACTTTATAGGTGTGATCTTCTTTGGACACAACTAGTACAATTGTAAAGAGAAAGCACAGTTTTCTACTTTAGAAAAGAGAAAAAAATGTGAAATTTGAACACCGGTAGTTTGCATTACCTTGAATGCTATGGAATGAAACACAAGAAAACATGCAGACGTACAGTTACGAATTTTGCTATCAGTTGACCGTTTGCACAACATTTTGTCTAACTGCGAAGAAAAGAATCGCCTTGATTCAGCTCTCTAGCCCAGTTTGCAAGTGGGTTTGGGAACTTCATCTAGTTGGAAGCTGCTCCTGGGTTACGAAAACAAATGTCGCTTTGGTAACTTATTCTGTCCAACTTAAACTATTACAGTCACCATAAAAAATAAAACCTATGGAAGGAAGTAAATAAATCATTTAACAAGATCCTATGTTAAGTTTTGTAAGCAAACGAAGTGTTATATATTACATAAAAGTTGTCAGAGTGGGTTTTTAAGTTTTATTTCTTGTTTCTCCAGTTTTAAAAGAGCATTTGTTGCTAGTTATTGTTGTCGACATCTAGTAATATTTTCTGTCGTTATGACTCATTTTCTATTTTCGGTGACAACCTTGCACTGCTGTTAAATGTAAATGAATAGAAACGTATTTTGATGAATATTTTCTAGCCACATTTCCTATCTCGATGGATACGCTTGATTTAATCAAATGGGAATGCAATTTTAGATCATTAACTAAAGAAAAATGATATTCACAATAATATGAAAAGTATAAATGATGTATTTTTATATATTAATTTTAGCCCAGTGTCCGCCGCTTCGCTCCCGTAGACTGTTTGGCTAGTATAGATTTTTTTGTTTTTGTTTTTCTTTAATCGAATATTTATGTTCATAAATTGCAATACCTTCTAAACATTTCACGCTAATTAAGGCCGTTGCAGCATGGTCTCTTCCGAATGTACTGCTGACCAAAGAGCGATTCTTGTAGCCAGAATCCAAGTCTTTAGTTAATCATGCCTTTTGCGTTCTTATGAAGATATTTCCACAGAAGCTTCACGCCCTAAAACATACTTCTTTATATCTAACCGAGAATTGAAATACCAGTTTTCATATCTTTAACTTTAAGATTGTTTTTAATGTAATGAAATACTTTCTCAAAACTCTTCATCCCGTATTTCATCCCCTTTGGTGTTAAATTTCCAAAAACAGTAAAACAGATATTTTTTTGTTTCTAACAGAGAAGTCAAATATCAGTTTTCATAGATATAGCTTTAAAAATACTTTACTGCGTCTATCAAATTGATTTATTTAAAAAGACTTTCACCCACTATTTTACCCCTTTCGTGGTCCAATTTCCGAGAATGCTGGACACATATTTTTTTTATTTTTGACTGATAAATCAATCATTAGTTTTCGCAGGTCTAGCTTCAAAGTTGCCTTATTAGCGACATACTTTCGAAACGCCTTTCATCCTCTGTTTCACCCTCTTAGGAGTGGAATTTCGAACAGTCCCTTCTTAAGCGATGCCCCTCACCAAATTTCAAGTTTCTATCCTTGGAAGTTTGGGCTAAAGGATGATGAGACAGTAAATCAATCTGGCCCTACTTCACCCCATTTGGGGTTGAATTTCCCAAAAAACGGTGAAGCACGAGTTTTTCTCATTTGTAACAGAGAAATCTAACACCAGTTTTCAAAGACTTTGCTTTAAAAATGATTTCGCAATGATATATTTTCATAATACCTTTCACCTCCTATTTCAACCTCTTAGGGATTGAATTTTCGAAAATAGTGACATGCATATTTTTATTCCCAACAGAGAACCAAATACAAATTTTTATACCTTTGGCTTCAAAAATGCTTGCATAATAAAATATTTTGTAGAAACTTTCATTCCCTATTTCACCCCCATAAGTGTCGAATTTCCAAAAACAGTTAAACATGTTTTTAACAGAGGACCTACACTTAAATTTTAGTAGATTTAGTTTTTAAAATTCTTTCATAATGAAATATTTTCATAAAACATCTCATCCCCTATTTCACCCCTAGGTGGCGTCGTCTCCTGATCTTCATTTCTTACATATTCCGTTCTCACAACCGTATTCTGCACATCAGGATGCTTCATTCGAACCCATACTCGATAAGGTAGAGTCAATTTTGTATAAATTCATGTAAGCGATATGCAAATCTAATAAGTAAATCGCAAATGCGCAGCGGGGTTGAAAAAGTCGAGGCAGGCGTACACAACATAATGGCCACAGGAATTTTCGTTCTAAAGAGGAAACCAGCCTGCTGGGAAGACCATCCCTTCAGAGGGCTGGGTCAACAATATACCCACTTTGGCCGAAGCGACCGCCCAGAGAGATGACAGCTTTTGCCGGAGCGAAGGGATAACGCCCCCTGCGTTCGACTTAAAAGCAAATTCCACTACATTGTGTGGGAGCGCCCAGAAGATGCATTTTTTCACGGACCAACTGCATAGTTACAGAGTTCTCACAGGAGGACAGTAGACGCCTAACGGAGACGCTACAGATTTCCCCATTGGTCGACTTAAACGAAACGTCATTCTCCTGTTTACAAGAGCAACGTTGATTGGCGGAATATTTCTGACGCAAAGAGTCAGAGGAGTGAGGGAAGACAGAGAATGATATACCCTTGCAACTTTTCCAGAAAAAGGGACTGTTCCATTGTCGCTCTTGGAGTGGGAACACGTAACAAGAGCGAGTGCGCTTGTACGTGTACGCAAAGAGCGAGGAACAAAGTCTCTCCTCAGTACTTCATTGGGAGAGCACCTCTGTCATTAGCGAATCGGAGTGATACTCTATATTGAGTTGCTCGCGATTAAGCGTTGTTCACTGTGTTGGCTGCCACACTTATTGTGCGGTGTGAACACGGACAGAGTACCAGTTAAACGCCTGCGAACGAGTATTGAGTGGCATCGCGGTGGACTGGTTATCTGACCAGTGTACCACGCCAATAGTTAGCCTAGGGGCGGGTAGGAGTCCTTGACCTCATCAGGGCCAGTTTGATTGGTGAAGGTCAATCCAGACAGAAAGAGGTAGTTGTGTTATTTTCAGCAGCGAGCAACGCAGGCAGCAGTCTTCGCAGCTCACGGTATTGTCCGCTACAGCGTATGCGAGGCCCATCTGTCCTCCATAACAGTTTACTCCATTACATCTCTCACGTGACAGCCATGACCGTGTCTAGAAAGGTTATTCAAATTGTGTGGGCGCGGATCTCAGCCATTCTGCAGAGTAAATAACATTCTTAAAGAAAAGGGAGAAAAGAACTTTTCCATACTTTGTAAAAATAATAGCATTACTATCCATAAGAGGCAATCTACTGCTCCGAAAACAACCCGGAAGTTTATTATTATTTTATAAGACAAAGTTTCACTTGATTTCTCAGAATTTTCTGTAATAAATCATATTTTTCGTTCATTTAATGTTTTTCTTACACTAACAGCAATACTCCTGTACCCAACCATTCCACTAGTTACGTAAGAATATATCGAATATTTTTGTGTCTTTTCCTTACAGCAGACGACTACAGAAGATATCTTTTGCTGAATGTTTTTCAAGTAGTTTTTGTTGGTACATTAGGAGTGTCTGTCTGACTTCTGTAGCAGTGTGAGGTGGAAATTGTTTCTTGCAGTAGCCAAAGGGTACTTGTTGGATCAATCCATTGCGCAACTTGACAAAATAAAACCCACACACTCACACCCTTAGGGGTCGAATTTCCAAAAATACTTTAACACATAATTTTCTTTTTCTAATCGAGAAGTAAAAAACCTATCTTTATAGATGTAACTACAAAAATACTTTAGCAGTTCTTTAATAGTGACATATTTTCAAAAAGTATCACCCACTATTTCACCCCCACATGGGTTAAATTTCTAAAAATGCTGAAACATTTATTTCTTTACTTCTGACCGAGAAACCGAATAAATACCAATTTTCGTAGATCTGTCTTCAAAATTGTCTTACTAGCAAAATATTTTCAAAAACCCATCACCCCCCATTTCAGTCTCTTAATGATGGAATATCGAAAAATCCCTTCTTAAACGACGCCTATAGTAAAAGTTCAACACCCCGCGCAAATTTCAAGTTTCTGTACCTAGTGGTTTGGGCTGGGCGATGATGAGTCAGTGAGTCATTCAGTCGGGAATACACAGCTCAACAAAAGTTGGGAATACTGTCGTAAAATATAGTCTACGATACCAGAAGCCTCGTTGATCTAGGCACTTCATAAATTATCCAGTTAGAGCCGATATATTGCACGGTGTTCGCTACTGGTATGCTCTGTGGCCGTTTCCCAGTCACGTAAACATACCACTGCCACAGCGACACACCACGAACAGTCCGGTATCAACAACAGCTTCATTTAGTTTGTGTTCAGCACTGCATACGACACTTTCAGCAGGTCATACACAGCAAGATGTTGCCGATCTGTTAAATGCCACTCAAAGTGGTGTGTCTAAGGTGTGAAGAAAGTACAGAGAGTCGGGAAATGTGTACGATAAACCTCGTAGTGGTCGTCTTTGTATGACAACACCAATGCAAGATCGTTTCCTCCAATTTTCGGCTCGCAGACGCCCAGCATGAACTGCCTTTCTTCCAGGAGTGCTAGTTTTGCAAGGTTCGCAGGAGAGCTTCTGTGAAGTTTGGAAGGTAGGAGACGAGGTACTGGCGGAAGTAAAGCTGTGAGGACTGGGCGTGAGTCGTGCTTGGGTAGCTCAGTTGGCAAAGGTCCCAAGTTCGAGTCTACGTCCGGCACACAGTTTTAATCTGCCAGGAAGTTTCAACTACCAGAAATATTGGAAATGACTTCTCTCGGGCAACAGGAATTCGTATCTCAGAACAAACAGTGCATAGAAATTTGCGTCAGGGTGGCCCTCATTACAGAAGACCAATGAGAAGTCTTGCACTGAACCAAACGGAACCGACACCACGAACGATCTGGGCTCATGCACATGAACATTGGACCATTGCAGAATGGAGTAACGTCTTGTTTGCTGACGAGCCCAGGATTGGTTTGCGACTGGAAACTATACGTGTTAGGGTTTGAGGAAGCGCTAGACAACACCAGGAACGCGATACGTTCAGGAAGTCCATCAGTTTTCAAGTCGAAGAGTAACGTTCTGGGTGGCAAAATATGATGGGACGGCGGACGCTCTAATTCCCATGTACAGCAGTTTGACTCATTCGTAATATCTCCAAGAAGTCCTACAAACAATTGTGAGTCGCTACAGACGTGAAGTCGGTGACAACTTCACCCTAGGCGATGACATTGCAAGACTACACCGTATTCCAGAAGTGTCTCGGTATCTTCAAAGATGCAACATAAAGCATAACATTAGCCAGCACAATCCCTAGACATGAATGCAATTGAGTATGCATGGAACCTGCTGAAGGTGGCCACTGCATAGCGTCCGAATTCTCCCGACAATCTTCAGAACCTCACTGAAGCTGCTAATGAGGAGTGACACCTCATACCCCAGGATAAACTTGATGGTCTCATTCAGAGCATGCCTTGCAGAGAGGAAGAAATCATGCGTGTGCGGGGAGAACACACTCACTACTAATGACTGATAATCGTCTTCGTGAGATAAAGATTTTCAGTGTTTTTGTTTTCAGGATGTTCACTTAGGAGAAAGCCTGCTTTGTTCTATAATGATTTTTTTGTAACCAACCAAAATCTTTCTTCTTTTAAGAAGTAATTATGTTTATTTTGTTAGTATGGTATTGTACAAACCTCAATGGGTGTAGTACATGAAGTCATTGTAGTAAACTATATATTCCAAACTTTTCGTTGACATGTGTATATAGAGACTATAGATTTCGGAGTAATTTAACTTCAAAAATGTATTGACTGAATAACTAAATCGTTAAAGATACGATATGTTTAGTGCACTTCTTGTCAAATTTAGCTCTTGGTGCACGATACCTCTTCAACGTAACCGAAGCTCTTATATAAAAAATAATTTTAGCATTTTACCCGCTTAAATAAATTTCTGCAGACGCCCACGTCGCAGTGGAAGTATGTCCATCTCTAATCTGATGGTGATATTCTCAGGATGTATCAGCAACCTCGATTTCTGAGTTCCTGAGGATTGCTACCAGTTCCAATTTGGCTCTCATTTCAAGACCAGAGATTATGTAATGTTTATCTGCTGCAGAGGAAGGGAAGGCAGCATGTCAGCAGAATCTGCAGTGGCGGACAACGAAGGATGACAGCCACATCCGGTGAGTGACCCGCCAAGTGCCAAGAAACCGGAAGACCGATGTCAACATTCACAGCCGCGTGTCCACTGGCAAGTAAACTTACACAAGTCGCCTGTAGAAGCTACTTCCGCAATTTCTTTGGACGTGAAAACACTTGCGTAAGTAGCTTCCATAAGTCAGTGTAAACAATTCGCTGAAGGTTGCTGCAGCTACTTGTCGAACTTGATAGTTGTTGGAAGCTTTTGTAAAACTTGCAGATGTTTCGTTTAAACAATACGAAAATGTCAGTGTTGAAATTTGTATGGACCGGCGAAAAATTGCATGGTTAATTCGGACAGAAGAGTGCTTTCCCATGTTGTGGGACACACACCAGAAAGATTTCAAAAATATGATGAAAAATCAAGAAGCGTTGGTAGATATTGCAGCAGAATTTAAAACTACGAAAGTGCAAATATGTAAAAACATTCACAACTTACGGACACAGCGCGGTCAAGAGGTTAATAAAGCGAAGCAATGAAAAAGTGAACAAAGTGCAGATGCCCTACACAAAAGGAAATCCAATTTTTCGAATCTATGAAATTTATGTTTCGCTACTACACACCAAAGGAAACAGAGAATAATTTGGTAAGTGAAACATATTTAATATTTTCCAAATATTATTTATTAGTTTTATTAGATATGTGTTTATGTTTACACTATGATAACAAATCAGCTCAACGTTAAAGGTGCCTGTGTTGACATTCTACTTCTCCATCTGTAGAAACAAAGTAATCTATAAATTCATTTCGCACCTCCCTGGCGGCTGTGGCGAATTATATACATTTATGGATTCCTTGTTTCTGTCCGTATATCTCTGTATCATTCGCCTTTAATTTGTAAATCTTGAGATTCAAATGTGCCAAGAGGGGCACAAATAGAATCCTTACAATCCTCTGCTACTGAAAAGATGTGGACAACGCTAATCGCTTTTACAACATGCCTCGAATTTTCTGGATTTAAAGGAATTTGTGTTGGTAATACTCGAAAACGTGTGCATGTGAGTTCAAACACGTTCTGACACATTTCTTGCTATAGAGAGCCGATAAACACTCGATTTTGCAGTGGTTGAC
Source organism: Schistocerca nitens (assembly GCF_023898315.1). NCBI lineage: Eukaryota > Metazoa > Arthropoda > Insecta > Orthoptera > Acrididae > Schistocerca > Schistocerca nitens. Next base: position 371,465,867 of record NC_064614.1, on the reverse strand, counting down.
CTCTGAAAGGGTAAGGCCTCATAATATATATTTAGAGCAAATAAAACAGCAGCAGCAATGACGTAAGGTGTCTTTAACAGTTCTACCCGGTAAAGTTGAAGGAACCGGTAAATTCAAAATATTAGACTTAAGATGCTTGATAGTTTACGATTACTAAAAACTGCTCCATCAGATATTCCACCATCAGTGCCTACATCGAAGTATACAACTCCGTAGTCAGTCGTATCAGTACTAATAACACAATATTATGGGTGCCTTTACAATTAAAGTACACACTGCCTTCTTTTTGAGAACCTGTATGACAATTCGTTTTCCATCCATTGCACCAGTACAGTTTGGAAAATCCCATCAATTTTCAAAACCATTAGCGATTTGAAACCATTATTCTTCTAATGAAGGTACCTAAATTTATAGAAAATAAAATTATATCTGAAAGTTATCCCTTTGTAGACACATATTACATTATGATATTTATTTTAGGTGCCAGAAAACACCAGGCAGGAAAGTGAGAACCAGACAAATTCTGTTCCGAAAAATACACTCATTGATACAGAAGAAATAAAAAATACTCTGAAAAGAAAGAAAATAAGCAAGGGAAATAAGACGGAATTCTTAACATGGCAACTGAAGCAATGCACAAGCCTGCTGATCATTATCAGTTGTTTGGCGATTAATGTTGCCTCTGAGCTACATTCATTATCGCGGCCATAACGAAAAAAAAAGAGGTGATACAGCAGGCAATACTGCTTCTTGGATGTCAACAAATTTAACGTGCACACCATCCGAGGCAGTTATATATTGTCCCTGATACTGCCGAGGTGCATCATCCACAAGGTAACTGTTTTGTAAATTTGTTGCTTAAGCGTATTATTTGAGTGATTCATGTAATATCAAACACTAACATTCAAATATTCTCTTTTCAAACATTCAAATAGAGCTACACAGCAGTCGACAACAATTCCAGAGATTATGCCTACAGGGACTCGGGAAAGATACACTCCTGGAAATGGAAAAAAGAACACATTGACACCGGTGTGTCAGACCCACCATACTTGCTCCGGACACTGCGAGAGGGCTGTACAAGCAATGATCACACGCACGGCACAGCGGACACACCAGGAACCGCGGTGTTGGCCGTCGAATGACTCTAGCTGCGCAGCATTTGTGCATCGCCGCCGTCAGTGTCAGCCAGTTTGCCGTGGCATACGGAGCTCCATCGCAGTCTTTAACACTGGTAGCATGCCGCGACAGCGTGGACGTGAACCGTATGTGCACTTGACGGACTTCGAGCGAGGGCGTATAGTGGGCATGCGGGAGGCCGGGTGGACGTACCGCCGAATTGCTCAACACGTGGGGCGTGAGGTCTCCACAGTACATCGATGTTGTCGCCAGTGGTCGGCGGAAGGTGCACGTGCCCGTCGACCTGGGAGCGGACCGCAGCGACGCACGGATGCACGCCAAGACCGTAGGATCCTACACAGTGCCGTAGGGGACCGCACCGCCACTTCCCAGCAAATTAGGGACACTGTTGCTCCTGGGGTATCGGCGACGACCATTCGCAACCGTCTCCATGAAGCTGGGCTACGGTCCCGCACACCGTTAGGCCGTCTTCCGCTCACGCCCCAACATCGTGCAGCCCGCCTCCAGTGGTGTCGCGACAGGCGTGAATGGAGGGACGAATGGAGACGTGTCGTCTTCAGCGATGAGAGTCGCTTCTGCCCTGGTGCCAATGATGGTCGTATGCGTGTTTGGCGCCGTGCAGGTGAGCGCCACAATCAGGACTGCATACGACCGAGGCACACAGGGCCAACACCCGGCATCATGGTGTGGGGAGCGATCTCCTAACTGGCCGTACACCACTGGTGATCGTCGAGGGGACACTGAATAGTGCACGGTACATCCAAACCGTCATCGAACCCATCGTTCTACCATTCCTAGACCGGCAAGGGAACTTGCTGTTCCAACAGGACAATGCACGTCCGCATGTATCCCGTGCCACCCAACGTGCTCTAGAAGGTGTAAATCAACTACCCTGGCCAGCAATATTTCCGGATCTGTCCCCCATTGAGCATGTTTGGGACTGGATGAAGCGTCGTCTCACGCGGTCTGCACGTCCAGCACGAACGCTGGTCCAACTGAGGCGCCAGGTGGAAATGGCATGGCAAGCCGTTCCACAGGACTACATCCAGCATCTCTACGATCGTCTCCATGGGAGAATAGCAGCCTGCATTGCTGCGAAAGGTGGATATACACTGTACTAGTGCCGACATTGTGCATGCTCTGTTGCCTGTGTCTATGTGCCTGTGGTTCTGTCAGTGTGATCATGTGATGCATCTGACCCTAGGAATGTGTCAATAAAGTTTCCCCTTCCTGGGACAATGAATTCACGGTGTTCTTATTTCAATTTCCAGGAGTGTATATCAGCTATTTGGAACTATCGCCTTAATAAAAAAAAAATTAAATTAAAAAAAAATTCGGTTAAGTGAAGATAATTGTATAGTTATGGACAATAAATATATCTTTTGTCTGGTAATAAAGTCTTTTATTCTCTTACCTGTTCCTAAAAATCGAAGAGTAAGTAAGAGACCATCTCTTAGTGATATACAAGGTGTCTAGCGAAAGAATCCATTATTTCCAAGTTAAATATCTCCAAAACTAAGCCGGTTGACGAGTGTAACAAAAGGTATGTTTATTGTAGAAACTGTAAGAATTTTATACAGAAGTTATGCAGATATTTCGAAACAGTTCTAAAAGTTGCTAATATATGGCACTGTGGGCCTTAGAGCTCGTCTTCTGCAAGCACTCTTTGCAATCACATCACAATCTTCGAAATGTCCACTATTCACAGTACGGAGGTGATGCAAACAAACAACAAATTTTCCATAACATTAAAAATTGTCTCAACGGGAAAGGATTCAGTTGCCACACAGATCGCAGATTAGAGCTCGTCCAGTTTGTTGGAATGGTTACGGTTGGCAGTGTCCTTCAATGTGCCCCACAAAAAGCAGTCACGAGGAGCCACTTCGGGAGAATATGGAGGCCAGTCCATACTTGCCCCAGTAAAGTTGCAGTAACCCAACGCACTGATTCTATTCCCGAAGTATTCGCCAAGAAAGCGAAACACCTGCTCGGTCCAATGTAATATGACCTCGCCTTTCATGAATCACTCGGTGCTAGTTGATCTCCAACGCTAGCTGTGTGGCTACAAATTGTTCCAAAATTGCAACGTAACATTGAGTAGGGATGGTTTCTAGCATGAAAAAAGAAGTCATTAACCCTGCAGTGGTCGTGTGGTTCACATATGTAATCCACATGTGGAAATTCAAATAAATTTGGAAGTCTAGAAATGACATTTCTTCGAGCTTCTGTGTACTTTAAGATGGATTGTTGGCGGACCTTAAAGTGTTGTGCGAGCGCCGGTCACGTGTGGTTGCTCCACGGGACCTCGCCAAAGTCGGCGGTCTACCACTGTAGTCCGCGCTACCTGTTACGTAAGTATTTTCGAAAAACAGTTTTTTTCTTAGTCCACTTTTTCCACTTATTTGTGGAATACGTATTACCTCTATTCATTATTGTTTTACAATTTATAAATATTTGAAATAATAGTATAATTTCATTGAATTTTAGGTAAATTATGGATCAGAGGCAAGAAGCTCGGATTCTGGCATGGTTGAAGGAGACTGCGGATGAGGAAGATATTCTCGACTCAAGTTCTAACGATAAAGATGACGTTCTGGAAGAGCAGGACCATCAGTCTGAGTCTGAGCAAGAGGGAGAAGTACCAGGGGAGGCAACTGAGAACAGTCCTGAATTTTCATGTGATAAACCATCCCGGAGAAGCAGACGGGTTGATTTTTATACTGGTCTACATGACACAGTCTGGTCAAAGACTCCTCCTCTCAGTATAGGAAGAACCAGAGCTCACAACATTCTGTATGATCCTCCTGGTCCCAAAGGAACCGCACGCTTTTAGGTTTCGCGGCTATGCATTAAGCTATTTATAAAAGGAGGGAAAATATTAATGCACTGTGCATTTCAAGAAAAATAATAACTGTGAAACATGGCCTGCACTAGCTTGTAGGTGCAGATCGTATGTAAAAACAGCAACTAGTGAACAAAATAAACACACTCATCAATGAGTTGAGTGAAACACATCATGTAGTCGAATTATGACTGTGCGACATCTCGTATTCCACAGAGAATATGGGTACTACAGAAATTTTCCCTCAAATTTCCTGACTGTTTTTAGAAACTACACTCCTGGAAATTGAAATAAGAACACCGTGAATTCATTGTCCCAGGAAGGGGAAACTTTATTGACACATTCCTAGGGTCAGATACATCACATGATCACACTGACAGAACCACAGGCACATAGACACAGGCAACAGAGCATGCACAATGTCGGCACTAGTACAGTGTATATCCACCTTTCGCAGCAATGCAGGCTGCTATTCTCCCATGGAGAAGATCGTAGAGATGCTGGATGTAGTCCTGTGGAACGGCTTGCCATGCCATTTCCACCTGGCGCCTCAGTTGGACCAGCGTTCGTGCTGGACGTGCAGACCGCGTGAGACGACGCTTCATCCAGTCCCAAACATGCTCAATGGGGGACAGATCCGGAGATCTTGCTGGCCAGGGTAGTTGACTTACACCTTCTAGAGCACGTTGGGTGGCACGGGATACATGCGGACGTGCATTGTCCTGTTGGAACAGCAAGTTCCCTTGCCGGTCTAGGAATGGTAGAACGATGGGTTCGATGACGGTTTGGATGTACCGTGCACTATTCAGTGTCCCCTCGACGATCACCAGTGGTGTACGACCAGTGTAGGAGATCGCTCCCCACACCATGATGCCGGGTGTTGGCCCTGTATGCCTCGGTCGTATGCAGTCCTGATTGTGGCGCTCACCTGCACGGCGCCAAACACGCATACGACCATCATTGGCACCAAGGCAGAAGCGACTCTCATCGCTGAAGACGACACGTCTCCATTCGTCCCTCCATTCACGCCTGTCGTGACACCACTGGAGGCGGGCTGCACGATGTTGGGGCGTGAGCGGAAGACGGCCTAACGGTGTGCGGGACCGTAGCCCAGCTTCATGGAGACGGTTGTGAATGGTCCTCGCCGATACCCCAGGAGCAACAGTGAACCTAATTTGCTGGGAAGTGGCGGTGCGGTCCCCTACGGCACTGCGTAGGATCCTACGGTCTTGGCGTGCATCCGTGCGTCGCTGCGGTCCGGTCCCAGGTCGACGGGCACGTGCACCTTCCGCCGACCACTGGCGACAACATCGATGTACTGTGGAGACCTCATGCCCCACGTGTTGAGCAATTCGGCGGTACGTCCACCCGGCCTCCCGCATGCCCACTATACGCCCTCGCTCAAAGTCCGTCAAGTGCACATACGGTTCACGTCCACGCTGTCGCGGCATGCTACCAGTGTTAAAGACTGCGATGGAGCTCCGTATGCCACGGCAAACTGGCTGACACTGACGGCGGCGATGCACAAATGCTGCGCAGCTAGCGCCATTCGACGGCCAACACCGCGGTTCCTGGTGTGTCCGCTGTGCCGTGCGTGTGATCATTGCTTGTACAGCCCTCTCGCAGTGTCCGGAGCAAGTATGGTGGGTCTGACACACCGGTGTCAATGTGTTCTTTTTTCCATTTCCAGGAGTGTATAAAACAGCTAGAGCTCGATGGCCAGGTGGATATCTTAATCATCGATCGACCCGAAAAAGAAACCCATGTCTTAAACACAGCATCACTTCTCCAGGTGTCGATAGTATCGAGAATCTGTTTGTAATAAGGAAAAAAACAAATCGAGTCGTTAGCCATGGACAACCCTGTGTGACAATTAGTCACTACTCGATATTGAAACCTTTACAGAAATCTGTGCAAGATGTGTAGAAACGAATTTCAACAACATCGAAAGTACGTTTGGATGGAAGTACAGTAGACTAAAAAGACACAATAACTGAATTACTCGTCATACCGTACAGGACTGGATGGTGACAGATGACAGAACACTGGTTGATGCAAGTTCTGAAACTGTCTGGAAGCAAGGAAAACAAGAAGTGCTGATGTTTAAAGACAGTCTGGGCTACCTCCTCGCATTGCTGGTGGTGGACACAGGAGCAACCAACATGCTTTTATTACAACTTGTAACTTTCACACTGGGAAACTTCAGCTGTAGGAAGCTTCCTCCTGACCTTAGTATTGGAACAGATCAGTTATGACTCTACAGCAGATGACTTTTATTGTTGGGTAGTTACGGTAAGTGGACAGTCAGGTTTTGAAAAATGACTTTAATACGGAAAATGGGAAATCATTTTAATTTATTGGACAGCGTTCAATTTTGTTCGCTGCTACTGGAATCGATGCCCCTGATGGTAACGGTATCTGCGAAACGTGAAAAGCACCTGAAAAGGCCAAAGGCACCTCTCTACGCTATAGAATAGTGAAGAAGTTATTCAGGAAGAAAATGAATTACAGTTATCCACCCCCAAGAATAGTGTAGATAAAAAGAAACTTATAGCAATGGCCAACTACAAGAGTACAATTATGCCCGTAAGCTAAGAGATCTTTGGAGTGTATGGATAGAGTTCCGTGGTGACACTGTACACACTATACAGGGTGAAGAAATTTCCCGCGATTCCCCACATACTAACAATACAAAAACGTCTCTCGCAAAATTTTGTCCTGCGCATATTTCCGGCAGTAAATGGACGTTCAAGATTGGCCATCTGGCAACAATGTAATTACATGTACAGTAACTACTCCTGTCAGGAGACCTACTTAATACTGTATAGGTGGCGCAGTGGATAGCGTTTTGGGTTGCCAAGCATGAGGTCCAGGGTTCGGCTCTGGGTCAAGACCTATATGTTTTTATTTGCCAATTTCATTCTGCCATATAATACTGTAGCATACACTTGTTCTTAAACCACACGTGTCCGACATTTACACAGCATTCCTAACGAAATGTAATATACCTGAACGAGTTAAGAATAGTAGTTGGTAATAATCGATGGGACCATTGGGGAAGGGAGGGGGGGTACACAGAAAACAGGTTTGGAATCTAGTCGATGGAGCGGTGCGAAAAATTCGTGTCCACGACGTGCAAACGGCTTCTTTAGAAGCTGACCAATGAACGCGATTGTACTTACATTTCTGTGTTCGTAGTATGTAAGCGTAAATATTTTGTAGAAGACCCCCTCTAACTGCTGTATGACGATTAAGACGCCAAATCCGTACGAGGCAGACTACATTCAGCAAATGAAAACAAATTCGTCTCGATCCAGAATCGAATCCTCGACCTCCCACATGCTAACCCAAAACGTTGTCCCCTGCACCAATTGCTCAGCATTATAGGCATGACAGAGGTACTTACCGCTACATGTGCTTACAGTGTTCCCAGACTGCCAACCTTTGACGTCCATTTACTGCCGGAAATATGTGATGGACAAAATTGTGTGACAGACATTTTTGTATTGTTAGTGTGTTAGGGATCGCATTAAGAAGTCCGAGTGCGAGAATTTTTCTTCACCGAGTATACTTGCAGCAGAACGCTTAACGTATGACGTACATGGTATGGCAATTAGATATCACACAGCTTACAATTCCTAATACTTACGTCTAGGGTCAGATGAGTATCGTGTTCGTGATGGTATGTTGTGTCAATTTACCTAACTCAGCGCGGCACAACGAAGAAGGAAGTAGTCTCGTAGACAATAATGTCATTGGAGATGAAGCAAGCCTAAGATAGGAAAAGAAACTGAATAACTTCTTCACTATTTTATGACTTGCAGAGATAATTTAGGTATCAGATGTGTTGCACTTTTCACAGGACCACCTTGGGAGATGCCTTAAGCGCTTTGAAGAAACCATGGAAAACCTAAATTTGGATGGCTGGATGGGGAGCTGGGCGGCCTTTATCTCGAATGGGAGTCCAGTGTCGCTAGCACTGCGTCACCTCAGTATGCTGCAGTGAATGCATATGGATGACATCACAAATGGTCAATTAGATTCTGGCCAAAGATAATGCGAGCCGGGTTGGGAGTTTAATGTCACCCGTAGAGTGATTTCGGGGCTGTAGAGTCGATTTGAGGAGGGAAGAATCTTTTAACAGCAGTACTGGCTAAGTCGACCACGCGTTACAACACAGTGCCAGATGTTATCTTGTCTTACGTACACAAATACTTCCACCAGGCACAACACATGTCCGAACTAGAGACCCACAGTGCCAGATGTTATCTTGTCTTACGTACACAAATACTTCCACCAGGCACAACACATGTCCGAACTAGAGACCCGACGGTCGCCTCAGTGTCACACTTCCAATCAGAATGTGTTTCGCCAGCTTCGAGACTTTCTTTGTATGCTGAGAGAAACGCCGAGTGAATTCTCCTCACACCGAGACACAGCGTAATACGACGAATTTAGCGTCTTATTCATATGATTCGCCCCTGGACACAAAATAACACGTTTCTATTGGTAGGTCGGCAAAGTTCAATGTTTCTGTTTGTGCTGTGCATTTACTTCAGTTACAGGGGTCTTGTACAAAAGTTCTGTGATGAACTGCTCATCGACATGCCCTCACACTTGCCAAAGTGTTCTGTAAAGTATGATAAATCCGACAGTGAGCCGGTCGTGGTGGTCGAGCGGTTCTAGGCGCGCAGTCCGGAACCGCGCGACTGCTACGGTCGCAGGTTCGAATTCTGCCTCGGGCATGGATGTGTGTGATGTCCTTAGGTTAGTTTGGTTTAAGTAGTTCTAAGTTCTAGGGGACTGATGACAACAGATGTTAAGTCCCATAATGCTCAGAGCCATTTTTTTTGAACCGACAGTCATTGAGTGGGGCGATCTTCGTGTTAGGGATAACACTCGTTATCAGTAAATCCTACATCTGTTGGTAAGTTCATTTCCTTTTGCACTAGTGTGCTTGGAAGTTAAGTTTTTTTCATGAATTCTGTAGACTGTTATCACATTAGTTCAGGACACAGGTTAGCAGGCTTCCGACTGTTGCCATGGCTGTACTAATACGAAAATACAACCTCACAGTAAATCAACAGAAAGTCACAAGGATAACAAACGTACTGGCTGCTCAGAACGCTTTTAGTGGAGTTATAGTACAAACGGAAAACCAATGGGTGTACTAATACGAAATTGGTCTCACTGAAGTGAGAAAATACAACCTCACAGTAAATCAACAGGAAGTCACAAGGATAACAAACGTACTGGCTGCTCAGAACGCTTTTAGTGGAGTTATAGTACAAACGGAAAACCAAATACAGCGGCAACCGGACCCAAATAACTCAGAACGCAAACACTAGGAATTCTAATCATTCCTGATTCGCCGCTGGCCGAAGTGGCCGTGCGGTTCTAGGCGCTACAGTCTGGAACCGCGAGACCGCTACGGTCGCAGGTTCGAATCCTGCCTCGGGCATGGATGTGTGTGATGTCCTTAGGTTAGTTAGGTTTAACTAGTTCTAAGTTCTAGGGGACTAATGACCTCAGAAGTTGAGTCCCATAGTGCTCAGAGCCATTTGAACCATTTGAGCCATTCCTGATTCAGGTTTACAGTGCTTTCCTGAAACCACCTGATCCCATCAGATGGCAGATCCTCCGACAAGAAGGGGCTGATATATTACCTCCCCTCCGATCTGGTGATAAACTCTCTGCTGTTTGTTCTCTAATAATCTCGCTTATGGTGGGTTGTAAAATCCATACACACAACCAAAAATTTCAATAAATATTTTCACGGCAATGTTATTGAGTAAGAAAACCTGATAAACAGATTAATTTATATTTATGTCTTGTGGCACTGTAACGAGTTTTTTAAGATAAGCGTTACACTGAAAGGTCAAACCAAATATTAGGAACACGAAATATGACCATTTAGAAGTAGCTGGCTTAGTTAATTGCTCTGCGACCGTGAGATTTAAATATCCCAAATGCGCTAATCTTGTTCGCACTTGAGAATCGGACTTCGTATGTAATGTAGCAAGCAGGCTCTATATAATTACTGCAGTTAGTAGTTATCTCAATCAGACAGCCGTAGTGGCAGCTAAGAGGATCACATCCAGGCCGGATAATTCTGACCATGTAACAAAACTCACCGACAATTGGCCTGTTAAAAATACATATATGGCATTAATCTCAGAAAAAAATGAAACATACAATGCGACATGTCTATTTGATGGAAATTATTCTTATCATAAAGAAACTACACATACACATACGACAGTGCAGATAGAGGCTAGGGGAAGAACAGATAAGGAAGTAACAAGAGAAGGAAGAAAGACAAAAGAAAAAAATACTTGCACAGCTTTCAGCTCAGAGTCATCAGTATTTCAAGTTAATGTATTATGTGAGTCTCTCCATTATCATAAAATAAAATGTTATGGTCGCGAAAAACCATTACAATTGTCCATGCAAAACAATTCACAAAAAATTATCGTATGTCTTCAGCACCCAGTTCAATTTGAATCTAGGGGAAACAGTAAAACCAAGTGACAAATTGAGAGGAATACCATGGAATGATTTAAAATGGAATGTATCTTTTGTGATTTGCATTCCCTCAGCGAGCACACTGTTGGAACAGGAACGTATTTGCGCGGCTGTGGACAGTAGTTTCTACGGGCCAGTGGTAGAAGCGTGGTGGCCTTGTTGTGTCATTAGACAGAGCATGTCAAGTTGAAAGAACCGAGGGGTCGCTGACCTCTTCGTTCTCGGCCAACAAGTGGCTATGCGCCCGTAAAATTGGAAACGAACGACATGGCACTCAGAACAGAGAAAGAGAGAGTAACGGTATCTGCTACAGAAGAAGTTTGCTCCAGGCTTGCGGACTGTGGCCTTATAAATACGAGTATATCACTTCTTACGTTTCATTCACGTCTAAACGTCGATTGCGCAATATAGAAAAACGTCCACCTTTATATTTCTTGTTTCCAGTTGCGAGATGTTCGAAAAATATGGCCACAAATGCGAGTTCCTTACCAGCTATAGAACAATACAAAGAGTCGGGGTTTTAATGACCTATTTTACTCTTCTATAGCTTTTCTAATGATGCCATACCTAAAACTGTTTACCAGGAAATAAAAAAGTGACGTGGATTCTGTGAAGAATAGTATGTAACATGTGTCAAAGCTCTTAGCTGTATTCGCTGTCTGACAAAGCCGGCCGGAGTGGCCGAGCGCTTCTAGGCGCTACAGTCTGAAACCGCGCGACCGCTACGGTCGCAGGTTCGAATCCTGCCTCGGACAAGGATGTGTGTGATGTCCTTAGGTTAGTTAGGTTTAAGTAGTTCTAAGTTCTAGGGGACTGATCTCATAAGTTAAGTCCCATAGTGCTCAGAGCCATTTGAACCATTTATCTGACAAAACATAGCGACGCACCCAGAAACCACTGTCGGTTGTCAATGTAACTTCGTAGACGTACACACCGGCGGTGGTTGTGTAAATGATCAGAGTTGTAATGCTCTGTGACAAGTAGAATGCTCGCCAGAATGCATTAGTGTTGTTCGTGTTTAGTATTGTTACGAGACCTGCTAGGATATGTTTCGGGCGTGAACAGCGCCAGATGTTGAGTGATCACTATGAAGGACACGGAGAGGCCGCGTATTCGAATGAGACATCATTTTCAGCACCTGACAGAGTTTGGAAGATGCCTCACTCTGAGTCACCATTTGGCCGTGTGTCGAATGAGGCAATATCCAGTTCTGTGGGGCTTTCGGAAGTGACGGTGGCTCGATGTTGGACTGCCTGGAAATGTTGTGGCACACATACTTGGCGTCAAGGTTCCAGTAGGCCACATCTGACTACCACAACAGAGAATCGCCATATTGTGCATCGAGCACATCGTAACCCCTTCACCTCTGCGTCTGCTACCCGAGACAGAGTAATGCACTCCTGCAACGTCCTTTTAGTCGGAGTTTAGCAGCAACCACACTGTGGAATTACCGTCACATCCATAGGCCGCTGTTAACAGCACAACACTGATTCAGCGGTGAATCGCGGTTCTGGCCTGCCGGCCGGAGTGGCCGAGCGGTTCTAGGCGCTACAGTCTGCAACGCCGACCTGAGTGGCCGAGCGGTTCTAGGCGCTACAGTCTGGAACCGCGTGAACCGCTACGGTCGCAGGTACGAATCCTGCCTCGGGCATGGATGTGTGAGATGTCCTTAGGTTAGTTAAGTTTAGGTAGTTCTAAGTTATAGGGGACTGATGACCTCAGATGTTAAGTCCCATAGTGCTCAGAGCCATTTGAACCATTTGGTTCTGAGCTACACCGGATGACCACCGTCGCCGTGTATGGTGGCGATCTGGGGAGAGGTCCCATTGTTCCAGTGTTTTGGAGAGCCACAGCGGTATTATCCTGGCGTCAGGTACCCGGAGCCATCTGGTATGACTGGTCACGGCTGGTAGTGATTCAGGAAGCTCTGAAAGCTCGACGGTAAGTCACGGATACCCATCGTCCTCATGTGTTACCTCGCAAATGAGAATATCGCCGTGCAATTTTTCAACAGGGCAACGCTTGTTCACACTTGGTATTTATAGACTTTCTGCGTGTTCAGAATGAGATTTTCACTCTGCAGCGGAGTGTGCGCTGGTATGAAACTTCCTGGCAGATTAAAACTGTGTGCCCGACCGAGACTCGAACTCGGGATCTTTGCCTTTCGCGGGCAAGTGCTCTACCAAGAGGTACTGCCAGAAGTAAAGCTGTGAGTAGCGGGCCTGAGTCGTGCTTCGGTAGCTCAGTTGGTAGAGTACTTGCCCGCGAAAGGCAAAGGTCCCGAGTTCGTGTCTCGGTCGGGCACACAGTTTTAATCTGCCAGGAAGTTTCATATCAGCGCACACTCCGCTGCAGAGTGAAAATCTCATTCTGGAAACATCCCCCAGGCTGTGGCTAAGCCATGTCTCCGCAATATCCTCTCTTTCAGGAGTGCTAGTTCTGCAAGGTTCGCAGGAGAGCTTCTGTAAAGTTTGGAAGGTAGGAGACGAGGTACTGGCAGAAGTAAAGCTGTGAGTACCGGGCGTGAGTCGTGCTTCGGCAGCTCAGTTTGTAGAGCACTTGCCCGCGAAAGGCAAAGGTCCCGAGTTCGAGTCTCGGTCGGGCACACAGTTTTAATCTGCGAGGAAGTTTCTGCGTGTTGTTGAGGGAGTCCTGAGGCCAGCGAGAGCTTCCCTTTTTTTCTCAGGCAGTGTACATACAATGTCGAAAATTAATCTTCATTTATCAGCCTTTTTGTATAGAAATCTAAACACAGATTCATATAACCTTCACAAAATATTAACAGGTAATAAAGTTTCTTCAGGAAGAATAATTCACAAAAGGAAAACAAAGAAGATAGCACATAAATTGCTGAAATAGGTATTGATAGAAAAGAAAGCTTAACTCCGCCCGAACAGACAATGAAGGCCCTAGTATTGATGAAATAAAAACAGATTGATTGCGTCTTCATAAGACCGAATTTCTTTCTAATTTTTTTTATTGAACCTGATCTTTATTTTCATTTGTTCCCTGAGAACATTGCAGATCACTCGAGAACATTCGAGAACGTAAGAAACACGAAAATAAAAAGAAATCGTAAAAATTTCACTCTCAAAAATGCTCTCGAATTCTCAAAAATACTCTAAATCCACTTCAGTGTTCAACAATCCCCTAATTTGAAATAACGTATTCTGCCACTCACTTTTTCTTTTGTCAAAAATTCTTATAGTCCTGATCTCAACAAACAGTAAATTTATAATATGCTGAGTAGCCTTTTCGGTTGATTAACGTCCATCTTCAGATTTTGCTTACTAAAGAATCGGTACTTGTGTACTATGTTGGCCACAAAATCATCGTTACCAAGTGTAACTCAGATCATGCTTACTAAACAATCAGTATTGGCCACGATACCATCGTTACCAAGTGTAAAGCAGACCGCGCTTGCTAGAGAATCGTTACCTAAGTGTTCTGTTGGCTATGACACCTTCCTTACTACGCGTAATTCATATCTTGCTTAGCGGGAATCAGCAAATTGTAATTTTATTGTTCAGTGCGATCAACACTGTGGCGTCATCGTGGAGTCACTCGCAGTGAGCTTTATCAAAATGGTTCAAATGGCTCTGCGCACTATGGGACTTAACTTCTGAGGTCATCTGTCCCCTAGAACTTAGAACTACTTAAACCTAACTAACCTAAGGACATCACACACATCCATGCCCGAGGCAGGATTAGAAACTGCGACCGTAGCGGTCGCGCGCTTCCAGACTGTAGCGCCTAGAACCGCTCGGCCACTTAGGCCGGCAGTGAGCTTTATCGCTAGACAAAGTAAATCGTTGCCGTACTTTGCTTAAACAACAAGCGATGTAATTGCGTAATAAATGGCATGTTTGACGTTAAATAACGTGTTATTTATGTGGTTATGCCATAGAAACTCCAAATCCCATAAGACTATTAAAATTTTAACAAATAATGCAGGTTGTATGTCTCCTTCGTCCGACGGTGTTAGATCTTACACTTATTCATTTCTTTATAAAACATCGAGAACATTCCAAGGTATTCGAGAAAGTTAAAGAATACTATGGAACTTTCTAAAACAGCCCCCAACATTCTAAAATATTCAAGAACACTCGAAAGCGCTATAGAACACTCTGTGATAATTCAGAATATTCTTGATTATTCTAGAACATTCGAGAATATTTTAGAACATCCAATACATCCGTTCACATTCAAGAAGATTCGTAAAAGCTTGAGCACTTTATAAAGGTACATGCCGAAATTTTTATCTTGAAATATACACTGATTCGAAAGAGACAGAAGAGATGTCCTCGTACCCAGCACAATGTGATAGCGACCACTTAAAACATTTATATTTTATAACTTCAACTGCTATCTACTTAATTAACTCTTTTTCTTCCGGATTTGGCTAAGGACCGTGTAGAGCTTAAGGTATCTCGGTTTTTCTTTCCCTCTCTTCCCACAACCTCTTCACTTTATAATTTAGTTTCTCTTCGGAAATGTAACGTATGGAGTTTCTTTTTAGTGGATTCCCTTACAATGATTTTAAGCTGTTGATTTTGCTTCTCAATTCATCTCTATTTTGGATCATCTCTAGTGTAATACCAGTTTCTTGAGCATCTCTTTTGACCTTTTCTGCCCACTTAAAGGCAGGCTTACATGATGTGATGTAATTGAAGATCTTTTTGCTCAGTCGGTTTTCGTCCATTATTACCAAATGTCCATAAAACTGCAACAGTCGTTTTCACACTGCGTCCGTCATCTTTCTCCTGTGCGTGTATATCTCCTCGTTTTTCTTATCTTCCAAGTCAGTTTATAAGTTTACTGAAGTCTCAAAGTTTTCCTGAAAATGTTCCTTTTCTTCTTACCCCATCTGTTTGTATTTAGTGTTATCTATCTGAAAGAGTGAGAAGGTTTTCGAAATATTCGCGAATCGTGTAACTGAGGTGGAGGTGGGTACCAGCCCGGTATTAACATAGTTGGATGGGAGAAACCGCCTAAAAACCGCATCCAGGCTAGCCGCACATCGGCCCTCGTGGATAATCCGTCGAACGGATTCCCTCCGGTGCTGGCACTGCTTCCTGAATCCCGGAAAAGGCGTGCCAAAGCGCACAGCTACACAGACGGGTTTCTTGTTCCATTACATAATTTTGGAGAATCTAAATTTTTCAACAAAATAATCAGTGATCCTATCATTAATCTTCAACCACGTCAGGGCAGCCTGGCACTAGTATCGAATTCAAAAATTCGTTGGGAAATTAACACTTTCATTTGCATCAACCATTGAATCCATTGATTTATATATTATCCTATCCAGGAATCTTGTTTTGAATTTTTAAATTAATACCGTCAACTATTTCATTTCTTACTGCTAAAATGGACCTTTCAAATAACCATTTTAAATTTGTTTGATTCTGAATAACGTTTGGATAAATTTCATATATTAATCATTCATCTGGACTGTTGACATCGCTTCATACTCGTAAATCATTTGTAGTTTCAATTTGGCAGCTACGCACTCATTTGGGTGAATACCTCAACAATTTGTAACAGTTTTTCGCCAAAATGTCTCGGTTCTCCATCACTGGAAAATTTAACTCTCATATTTGTTCTTAAGTATAATTTCTTCACTCGAGGCGAAAGAAATCGTTGCTTCAAACATGCACTGATTTCGTCTACTGGAGGGTTAATCGAATTTTTCCTCTCATTTAGCACATTCCTGGAGTTTCTCTACTGAATTTCTTGGCACCGCAGAACTGGTACACTTGCTCTGTTCTACCAATGACGTCGTGTTCGTGTTTCTTCTACTCTTTAGTGGGATAATTACAGATTGCTTCACTTGCCGCACTGTAATTTCTGTTTCTGATTTGCAGTTATCGTACACCAATGTTTTGCTCCTTCGACTTGCGATCGTTGTCTCCCATGAACTTCACTCATTGTATCTGTACCTAGATCATCTCGTAATCTAGTTTCTTCAGCAGTTCTCCTGTGTCTCCTAGCTGAGTGTGTCATTCGATCCTGTTCTCTAATTTCATCTCTTCTGCATCTACATCTACATCTATACTTTGCAAGCCATCCTGCAGTATTTGGCAGAGGATACTTTGTGTACCAGTGTCATCTCCCCCATGTACTGTTACAGTTGCGAATGATTCGCGGGAAGAACGATTGCGGGCAATCCTCCGTGTGAGCTCAATTCTCTCGATTTTTATCTTCATGAGTTTTTTGCAAGATATACAAAGAAAGAGGCAATATATTTGTTAACGCTTCTAGGAAGTTACACTCTCGGAACTTCAACAGTAAACAACAACGTGATGCAGAACGCCTCTCTTGCAATGTATGCCACTGGAGTTCGTTTATCATCTTCGTGACGCTTTCGTGCTTAATAAATGAACCTGTAACGAAACGCACTGCTCTTCTTTGTATATTCTGTATTTCCTCTACCAGTCCTGACGAGTAATATTTAAGTATTGCTCGAATGAGGTTTTTCTAAGCTACCTCGTTGTTCATCTGTTCAGTTTCCTCTCAGTCTATTCATTCTACTGCGCTGTGAAGCTAAATGTCTTCTCGGTCCTTATTTCTTTCATTTCTCTCTGTCTTTTCTTTTTCCTTCTTTTCAAGTCGCCAATTGCAGGATATCTTCCTCTTTTACTTTTAGATATCCTGTTAAATGTTAGTGTTACGTAACACACTAAAATTCCACATTCGCCTCCTGCAGAAGTTCATTTCCACATACATTTATTCCACTTTGTATCACTTTCACTTTTCCTTGATGCACTCTGGCCTATTTTCAAAAGTATACTAGCGCTTCGCCTCGTCGTCGCCTAAATTTATGTCCTTCTAACATGGAACGTGTCTCCCTCACAATAAGATGATGGAACATCCTGGATCTTTCTAGAAAATTCTCAAACCTTCCGTAAGATCCCATAGCACTTCTTTAAGATTCTTCAACATTCTTAGACATTCTAGAAGGGACATTCTGGCCAGCCTTGGCCACTTCAGCACTCGCTTCCCAGCTGCTTCACCGACTTCCCGTTTGAAGTCAAACGTTGCACTTCCTCTTTTAACATACATATCCCCTGTCGTTCCAAACCGAAAGCTTCTTCATGGAAGGGCGTCAGAGGGCTAAGAATACTGTGTATGTAATCCCAATGGGACTGCGAGGACAGGTTGTAGAGTTAGAGTGGCATACACAGACATACCATACTTACAGTAAAAAGGGAGACACCCAGAAGGCATGGTCGGATGTCAGAAAACTTCGTACATATACACATAATCTACGGATATGTACATGATTAGAATTGCAATCCGTTGTGACACATAGAACAGTTTTGTTCGTGTTTCGTTTTGATATCACGTCAGGCAGGGTGGTAGGGTATACAAGGGGCGTGAACAGCGTTAGATGTTGAGTGATCACTGTGAAACAGACGGAGATGCCGTGTATTAGTGTGAGACAGCTTAATCAGCACTTAACAGAGTTTGAAAGGCGCATCATTGTGGGCCTCTATTTGGCCAGCTTGTCGAATCATGCAATATGGAGGTTTGTGGGGCTTTTGGCTATGATAGTGACCCGACATCGGACTGCATGCGAATGTTGCTGAAAGCATACTCGTCGGTCACATCTGACCATCACAAGAGAGCATAGCCCGATTGTGCACACTATAACTCCTTCACATCGGCGCCTGCCGTCCAAGGACGGGTAATAGTCTCTTTGCAACATGATGTTTCGTCTGGCCTCATTGGTTGTAGACTAATAGCAGCCTGACTAGGGAATTACCGTTCCATGTGTAGGGTGCCGTTAACACCAGAAAACAAACGACTGTGTCTGGAGTGATGTCGTGACCGGGGAGCATGGACTCCTGATGAATTACGTCGCATTATGTTTAGCGATGAATCACAGATCCGTATTAGTCCAGACGCCATCGTCGCTGAGTATGGCGGCGATCTGGGAAGAGGTCCCATTCTTCCAGCCTTTTGGAGAGACAGAGACACCATGAATCTCGGCGTCATGGTGTGGCGACCCATCGGGTACGACTTTGGGTCACTGCTGGTAGTGATTGAGTGTGCTCATCCTGCGCCCTCATGTGTTACTTCTCATGCGACAATATCGTGGTGCCATTTTTCAACAGGACAATGCTCGTCCACAGATGGCGCGTGTCTCGACGGACTCTCGGTGTGATATCAAGGTACTCCCACGGCCAGCAAGATGCCCGCATCTGTCCGCGGCAGAGCATATGTTGGACCACCTCGGACGTCAACTCCGTCCCAGCGCCAATATCCAGGACATGAAGGACCAGCTACAACAGTTGCGAACCAGCTTCCCTCAAGAGTGGATACAGTGGCTTCATTACACTCTTCTTAACCGAATCAGTACATGCTTATGTGCCAGAAGGGATGCAATGTCATAGTCATAAGTGGGCTAATAATGTCAAGTTCTTTGTAAAATTGACTCGCTAATGTAAATATTGCAATAATGTCACATATCCTTTCGACCCGTCAAGCTTCATTTCATTTCTTCCTCCCCTCCTGGTTGCTTCACATTTTTGTCAGGAGGCGTATTTGTTAGGCAAATCCAAGATAACAAGAAGTATATTACAATCAAGCAAATTGTTCTTATAGTAAATCAAATACGAATAAAGTTATCTGCAATTGGTTTTCCCCAGCTTCAAGAGCTCAGGAATCTGGGGACTGATACGGGTTTGGATTAAATGCGGCATCGAAGAATTTGGTATCCGAGTAACTGAATTCATTTCAGGCTGCCAAAACGTCGCTAGCTGCTTATTTAAGCGTCCCAGCGATTGCCACGAGACATTAGAAATTTGACGTGATTAGCGTGATGTTTGATAGATGAAGGTTGACTTAATTCGCATCAGCTGTCCTCTGAAAAATTCAGCCTAATAAGACAATATAAAATAATTACTGCTACGCGTTTTACTAGAGTCCTCATCGCAGTTTAAAACAAAGACTTCTTTAATTTTTAATTTTTGTGTTGCTGTCCCCTTTGTGGTACAGGACCGTAGCCTAAATAAGGTCCCGCTCGAACGAGGGACAGGACTCACCTGTTTGCAGTATAAAAGTAAGCCAAATGCTACTCTGCCTCTTATATATTCGAATGAAACATCAAAGAAATCCGTGGTTCATTTAAGGCAATAGACAGATAGAAATTATAAAGCGAGAATATAAACGACACAGTATACAGTCAGGAAAATATAAGCTGAAATTACCGAACGAACCAAGTGCATTACTAACCGTAGTGGAAATACTGTACATGAAAAACACGTAGTACAACAAAACGGCAGGAAATTCGCTCGGAAACGTCTGAGAGACAGCTGCGAATTCGACATTTTGGCAGCTGCAGTACGGAACGAGGTCAGGCTCTGAGCTGCCCGAAGGCCCTCTGGTCCAGGGAGTAGTGCGCAAGCGCAACGCAGCGTCCTGGATCGATCACGGTATGCACAACACAACGGCGAAAACTGACGCATAGCCTCTCTCTGGCGTAAGCAACACTGAACAGTGTGTTCCGGCTGCAACTCCCACAGCCCTGTACGAAGGAAGTCGATGCCGAAATCAAATGCTTCCAGATGTTTCTTCAGGCAGCATCCCAATCCACCACTCAAATCACACGTCCGTTTTACTGTGTGTGACATTCTCAGTACTAACAGTATAATTAAGAAATCATTTACATCATCTTGACGTTCTAATGGTAGCACCACAATCATAGATGTAAATTTCGAGCAGTATGTAAGGTATTTTACGATGACATCTGTAAACGAATTTGTTATCTGCATTTACAGATCTTTCTCTAGCATCCACGATTTTCACTCGCCACTGTGGCAAGAACTGTAGATGCCATATTGACTAACAACAGAAAGAAATTACAAACATTCGAACAGTTCTTTAAATTTTTGTGTAGTCCATGAAATGAACTTCAAATACAGTTCGATTTTAACGAAAATAATGACATACGGGAAATAAAGCCATATCAGAGGCACTATCCCGTTTGGGATACCAAGAAAGAAACGAGACTGAAGATGATGGTCTTTCAGTATCTGTGATTAAAGTATCAAGCAAAGTAATTGATACAAGGGGAACTTGAACAATAGATTACAGGATGTCTGTAGAGGAAGATAACGCTGCAAAATGGGTACAAAGCTACACAAAAAAGGAGACAGGTCAGATATGACAAACTATGGATCTTCTCTGTACGCAATGTACGAAATATACTTTGATTTTAGTACATTATCCACATTGAAAAACATTGGTTTTCTATCAAACAAAGAAATAAGTTGGCTTTAAAAGTGAAAATAATGCCATGGGCCAGTTTCAAGACGCGAATAAAATCATAGAACGGAGCTAAGAGTAGGTATGAATTACTATTTTGCCTGAGATTCATAGATTCCGAGCAAAAGCTTTTGGCTCATTTTCAACCAAATTCGTTCGCCACCTGTGGGAATACTGAAGAACGAGTAAATCAGTGCCACTGTTTTCAGTAGATTTTATCGAAGTAGCGAGAAATTGTAATGTTAAAAAAAAAAGAAAAAAACGGCCAAGAAGATTCCATGACAGTAAATCTGTTGTCAACAGTCCTACACGAAGTTTTCATATCAGCAAACTGTGAAAACCAAGAAGGAATTTATGTTAATGGAACACTCCTCACTCCTTTAGTTGATGATATTCTGCATCTACATCTGCTATCCACAAGCCACTTTATATTGAATTGCGGAGGCGGGAGGGGAGGGGGTAGGTGGGAGAGAGGTACTTAACGTTGCCACTATCTCCCCCCTCCCCCCTCACTTTACTATTCCATTCAAGAACGGCGCATAGGAAGAGCAATTGTCGAAAAAACTCAGTATGACATCTAATTTTCTAGTTGTGGTCATTTCGCGAGGCATATTTGGGAGAAAGTGTAGGTAATATGTTGCTCGACTCTTCTCATACGTATTCTCACGGAATTCCAATAGTAAACTTTCCCATGATGCACGCCGCCTCTCTTGTAACGTCTGCAACTAGAATTTGTTGAACACCTTCACAGCACTGTAGCACCAACCCGTGACGAATGGCGCCACTCTTCGTTCGATCTTCTCTCTCTCTCTCTCTCTCTCTCTCTCTCTCTCTCTCTCACACACACACACACACACACTCTCTTCCATTAATCCTGCTGAGTAAGGTTCCCAGACTGATTAGCAATACTCAAGAATCTATCAAACACGGTTTTGTAGGCCACTTCTTTCGCGAATGAATTACATTTCCTTAAGATGTTTGCAACGAACCTCAGCGTGACACCTGCTTTTCCTACAGTTTGTTTTATGTGGTCATTCCACTTTAGATCACTAAATATGGTTACTCGTAGGTATTTTACGGTAGTTACTGCTTCCTGCGATTTGTCGGAAACAGTGTAATTGAACAGTAGTCGAGCTATTTGCCTGTTATTCTGCAATAATTTAAATTTATTTATTTACAAATATTTGCGCATCCCAGCCACTCTTACTAGCAAAGCATCACATTATCAGTCTCGGCTGAGAACCATAACAGATGCCTCAAGGAAAGAGGTCAAAAGTGGTCGCTAAAGTCTCAGTGATTAACTGACTGCTTGCAACACAGTTAACGCAAGGAACGCTGCAGACTATATAGGCATTCACTTTTTATGGTATTAATTTTTCGGCTCAGCTGCCGTTTGAGGTCAATAGACGCAATTCTGTAACGGAAATTAGCTGCTGTGTGCGTTATGCATAAGTGTAGAATGATATGTAACTCATTTCGTCTATTGTATACAGTTTAACCAAACCACTGTATTGCGACATTAATGCTGCATGTATGTGTCATATCTCAAGTGTCAGTTGATTTTCCTCCTTCCATCTCCACGTTGTCGGTTAGGGACACGTGGTACGAACAATTTACTGCGAAAGTCCTACAAAAAAAAAATAGAAAATAAAAAACAGCCATCTGACTGCACAATTTGATGCGTATTTAACGTCGTTTCAAAGCTGAGGTTTTATATCCGGGATGAGTGATGGATCTTATATACTCCAATGTATATTTCTGTTACTGTCAATATCATTCCGACAACTGTGACGTCTCTAGACAAAAACGGCCCTCTTAGTAGAGGAAAGGATACAAATCAGAATTGTTTTAGCATTTTATCCACGTTGTGATGTACACTGTAGACGAACCAAGTAAAAGCAAACTGATAGTGTTCAGAGCTCCAGGCGATAATTGGAACTACGAGAATGCCGGTGTTCTTTCATTTGTACGTACAGTATTAACGACAAAGTTGATGTTACTGCTCTCAGAGTTAAAGTTTTTTTTAAAAAAAAACCTGATTCTTACATAAATCATTTTAGGGGGCTAAATATTAGAGATCAGGAGATGAGAACCAGTACAAAATCTTGGGCTTCAAGAAGTTCATTGTCATTAAGTGAAAATAAACAGACAACAGCGTAAATTGAAGAACTGTCTAACGACTGATGCGCATAGCACATTTCAGTGATCAGGTACGTATATATTCACACACTGGGAAGCAGACTATAGAAAATTTGCTCCTGGAACGTTTGGTTTTACAGATAAAGTATAATCATGATTCCTGCTGCCTTGCCAAGGCCTGTGATCTCCGAGGGCATAAAATTCTACGTGAGAAACCAAAATTTTATCGTATTTATGATACCTCTTTAAGAGAAATCATTGACAAATTGCAGCACAGAAGCAGAACCAAATTCACTATGAGGAACATAAAATATAGAACCCCACAAACGTTGATATCGCGCCCATATATCTTTTTAACCCACTGCAGCCACGGGAGGAGCAGACAATGATCGTTGTGTCGGCGTCTATCTTTCCCGAAGTAGTGCGAATTAGAGCATTTACTGAAGGCTACAGACGATGCCTTAGTCTAGGTGAAGATCATTTGACGGTCCCTAGTGTGTAAATATTTCAGTCGTATAGTCAAAAGAACTACTTTTCCGTCAAACAGAACAGTTTAGTTCTCTTTGTGAGGTAGCACTATGTTCTTTTTTTTTGTTGTACAATATGTGATTTGAGCAACTAAAAAAGAAAACTTTTAAAAATTACTACTACAGATTTAAGGGATTGCTCTTACACCCTAATATTTACTGGCCCATAGTCAGTCATATAGTTCATGTGATAGTTAAACAGATTAATGTTTGAAGAAAACATATTTTGTCCTACGCTCATAAAAACTCAAATTATACGACTTCAAGTGGATGGAAACGGCACGATGGTAGGAGAAATACTTTAAAAATTCGTTAATCACCTACTAAATGAAAGACTGTGTGTAAAATTGTCTGTATCCAGCTGCATAACCCGTTAAATTGAGTCTACTTGTCGATTATCTGACTAAGTTATTTAGTTTGACATCGTGTAAACTTGAACGTACTTTTTATATATGGACTTGCAGACAGAGGTAATAGACTGATTTGTATACCCTCATTCCCTGTTGTGCCATACAATTTTTTATCCTGGGCAACGCAGCAAAAGTAAATTAAGCATTTATTCAGGTAATACAGCAATAATGATATTTCTGAAAGTACATAACTGCACATCTTGTAAGGCCTTCTTGAAAGATTTTCGAACTATTACACTCTTTTTCCCAGTAAATTTACTCAAAAAAATGGCTCTGAGCACTATGGGACTTAACTTCTGAGGTCATCAGTCCCCTAGAACTTAGAACTACTTAAACCTAACTAACCTACGGACATCACACACATCCATGCCCGAGGCAGGACTCGAACCTGCGACCGTAGCGGTCGCTCGGTTCCAGACTGAAGCCCCTCGAACCGCTCGGCCACTCCGGCCGGCAAATTTACTTCTCTAGGGATGTTTGTGGCTATAAGTAAAGGTCAGTTTCACATGAAACTGTGATTTACACAGCTACTTTTGTCGTTAGCTATTTTTCAAAGTGATGTGCTGTGTCCTAGTGCAAATGTCTTTAAAAAATTGCCGGGGAACAAGAAATTGAGAATTCCGCACATTCTAAGGACAATTAAAACTTTATATTTAGAGTAATTTCTTCTATTCTAATCAGTAGCATGTAAGTAACGAAGTTTGAAAATAATTATAACAATCTAGATCGCAAGCTACATTTATTGAAAAGTGGCCGGTTTCGATTATCACATGATCGTCTTCAGATCTAAACAGTTTTGATGGCCAATGGCTATGTATGGAGCAGGAACCGCTGAATGACGACAGTCAACCGAGCATTCCATTCATTCCTGCTCCATGCAGCAGGAACCGCTGAATGACGATAGTCAACCGAGCAGTTCAGCAGTTCCTGTTCCATACACAGCCATTGTCCATCAACATGGCTGTCCGCAGCTCGTGGTCTAGTGGCCCCAGGTTCGATTCCCAGCCGGCTTGGGGATTTTCTCTCCCCGAGGACTGGGTGTTTCAGTTGTCCACATCATTTCGTCATCGTCATTCGCGACAGTGGCTAGATTGGATTATGAAAACATTGGAGAGTGTAACCATTGGGACTTTGTACGGGCGCCGATGACCGCGCAGTTGAGTGCCCCACAAACCAAACATCATCATCATCAAAATGGCTGTAGGTCTGAAGATGATCTTGTGGTGATCGAAACTGGTCACCTTTCAATGAATGTTCCTTGCGATCTAGACTGTTATAACTATTTTCAAAGATTGTACTTGGACCGCTGATATCTCCAGTAATGTTTTCAAAAATAAGTAACAAAGATTGTGGTAAACACTCCTTTGTACTTGCAGTATGCACACAAGAGTTATTCACAACGTTTAACAAACTTCTTGTGAAAATTTCTAGTAAATAGCAGTAAAAATCAGTTATTTAACATACGGCAACGAAAGAACGAGCAGTGCTTTTTATTGTTCTGAAGCATCAGTTTAGCTACAAATTTTATTATTTTAATATAAAGCGTGTGTAACCACAATTACTAGTTCAGTGATAGTTATTCGTTAACAAACTTTCAGTATCAGTTTTTGATACTCATTTATCTCTGTTTGTGCCGTTAGTGACTTTGATACCATTTCCAGTTACAGAAATTCATTTACTCTGCATATAACTAATGGCAGAATATGTAACTACATAACACGCAGGTGACAAGAAATGTCCAATATTTTACAAGTGTAAAAAAGTTTACACCTATGGAACTCAATATTCCTTTTACACATTATTAATCAGAGGAATTTAATAGAAGACAACGCTTTTAAGGTTAGTGAAAAGTTAGCTACACATTATTAATCTGTGAACAGAATGTGCAATCAGGTGGTACAAAAAGGAAGGGTGGGGGCTACACTCAAATTACAATACTCTAGACAGGAGAAAGTATGCCCTTCGTACCGCTTCTGCTACGCAGGTAAGATACGCTCTGCTAACGAACGGAAAACCGACATTAGATTTATCAACAGCCTTCCTTACATAATCATTCCACTTCATATCTCCAAGGGTTATTACCCGCGTGTACTCGAATGAAGTGGCTGCTTGAAGCGTTGCAGTAACCAGAGATAATTACATTTTTAAATTTAATGACATTTAGCACAATGTATTTCATTACATTTGAAGTTTCTTATTAACCGGTGTATTAACCTTCAAGCTTATGACTTCTTAAGCGAGTGTAACTAGTTCCCGGTGGCTGCATTACCTAGGAGTATGTAAATGATGTTTTCCGCTAAATTATTACTGTGTTTGTTGAACCACATGAATAGCCGTATCCCAGCTAACGAGTGGACGCCACCTATTCGATAACGCCGATTTCATCCAAATTTATGGCTTTTGCAACGCTTGGCCAGACAGAAATAGGAGCTTCACGTGCCGAAACGTTTACAAAAAGTCAGTACTTTTGGGGAGGTTGGGGCGAGGCACCAGCCGTTTACGTTAACATAGTTTCCAGGAAGCGGGTGGAGCAGTGAAAAGAGTACATAATGTAAATCCAAGGATTTTGGAGTCGAGCCCCTATGGCGAAATTTCTCTTTATTTTCAATTTTTACGTTACTTGTAGTGAAAATAAACCGAAATATTCCTAATATGTTGTATTTATTAGTACTTACATAAAGGGCATGAAAATGAAAGGCAAATAAAAATTTGAGATCGCTAAACAATTTCCGGAAGGCGTATACGAGAACTCTGCATATAAAATCAGTCAGTTTTATTATTTTACGGTTGATGACTTATGCGGGGATGATATTCATCGTAAAAACAGGGGAAGCACTTATTTTCTCGGGATCTCGCATGTTATAAAAGCTGCGTTTTAAAGTTTCTTTACAAAAACAAACTTGGTTTACACTCTCAGAATGTTCTCTCTCATCGCACAGCTTGGCAGCAAACCATGCGTAACACATCATATCACCAAATATTGGCGAGGATAGCTGGTGATGTACAATGGAATGTATTTCGACGCAGTCTTCTTGAGACGTGATTTCTTTTTTTCTCCGACAACATAAGAGCAGTTTCGATACTTTTTGATCAGATTCTTTAACTAACGATAAAACTGAGCACCGCAAGTTTGCACTAGCGGAATGCATTTGGGGGGAGCACTTTAATACTACACAATAGCAATCATTCTTCATCGTCAAAAATCTCGTCGTATAATTATGGATTTATTTGTCCTCACAGCGTGTCAGTTAACAGAAGAAATTTTTACTTCTGAGCGTGGACTTCAACACATAGTCAAAATTTTTTTGTGTAAGGCTGTTGTAAGTTTCTCTCATTTGATGAAATGATATTTCTGTATTTTGCCGCGTACTCATCTACGATTTTTTGAATCCTCTGTCAAAAAGTGGCAATACTCTCTTGTAGGCATAAGAAGTCCTGTACGCTGTAATTATGATACGTTCCTAAAAATTTATTTGCAGAGTCCTTGCGGACGCTGTAAGTACAGTATCTTCCTGGAAATTTATTTGTAATCCCAAATTTTCCATTCCATATTAATAAATGCAATAACTGACTTTTATTTCGGTTTATTTGCAGTATCAGTAATAAAAAAATTGAAAATAAAAAAATCTACATTAGGATTCTACCCCACGACACTCGGATTTCCGTTCTGTACGCTTTCCGTTGCGCCAACAGCAGCCTGGAAACTCTCCCTAACGTAAATTACTCATGCCTCACTCGATCCACGCCAAAAATTCTATGTTTTTTTTTTCTATACTCGAGCTCCCACTTAAGTAACTTTCATTTTTTCCCCAGTCTGTTATAAAACATAAACTTGGAAGAAATCGGCGATGACGAATAGACGCGGTCCACTTGTTAAGTTACGCCGCGGTTAAGAAAGTAAAGAAGCGTTTTTGGAGAGAAGGTATCAGGTCTCCGAGGGCCAAGCCCATTTTGATTCCCTGCCTTTACCCTAAAGGGCTTCAGTCGAAGTCAAGATTCACTTCTCAGCAGTTGTCGGATCCAAGCTGGTGTTGTATCTCTAAAAGTCTCTATCTCAAAGGAAGGCAGTCCTGTGTCTACTGCCGGCAGGACGTGTGCTGTGTTCTGCCTCCAAAGCGCTGAACTCGCAATAAACGCTACTAAAACTATTTTCTTCTGAAAAATATAGAGATCGATTTGATGCAACGTGATTTATCATGTGGTTTGTTTCTGATGGGAACACATGGAGCATATCTGTGCGACGGTATAAACAAGTACTGATTCAGTGTTTTGATTCCACTAATTATACGGACTTCCCCACAACGGATGTAGTATCTTACTCGAAAATATTATTAATTTTTTGTTAGTTAGTTAATGTCTTCTGGAAGGAGAAATTATTATTGTTATGAGCACAAAAAGTTTTTGCAACTGGTGTACGTTATAAATGCTTAAAGTTGTACACTCTTTAAGATAAAAAAGTTTAATACTTCTATAAACATGAAAGTAATTGCGTGGGTTATTCTTATTACACTTCTGTATTACTCCTAGGCCGCAGAAATAATATCTATCCACTTTTGTACTCAGTACTTTATATATTGAAAGTAATTGGAGCTTCTTTATAAGTATTCCGGTACAAGTGAAAATAATTTATTCCGTCTATGCAAGAAAAAACAATCTCGCGACTTTAAGCGTCTGTACTTACGTATGCGTAAAGTATGAATTAAACACCACAAAAACACAGTTTCAATACTGCAAAATATCCCCCGTAAATCAGCAACATTGTTAAGGTTAAATACGAGTATCTTTTACTTTTACACCAGTATAAACAGAGAATTAATTATTAAGTCTTGAGCCAAGCCGTTATCGATTCTGGACTTCAGTTCTGGACATCAGTTCTACATTTTTTGTAGAAAAATATTTGTGACAGTCAAATCTCAGAACTCCTGTGCAATGTTAATATAACTGTCTGCGCATTTTGGGTTGCGCTATTTCACAAATAATTATTGAAAATTATTTGATTGGTTTAGTCTCTTTCACATACACAAATTAAGGACACTACCTATACACTTTGTAAATGAAATGCTGAAATATATTTCCGACAACACAAAATCACACATCAGTGCTCACACGAGCCAACATGAACACCTCGACACAAAGCGAACAACAACACCGAGCGAGGTGGCGCGGTCGTTAGCACACTGGACTCTCATTCGGGAGGACCACGGTTCATATCCGCGTCCGGCCATCCTGATTTCCCTAAATCGTTTCACGCAAATTCCGGGATTGTTCCTTCGAAAGGGCACGCCCGATTTCCTTCCTCGTCCTTCCCTAATCCCATGGGACCGATGACCTCCCTTTTTGGTCCACACCCCCAAATCAACTAACTAACCACACGAACATCTGACAGAGACTGAAACAAAAGATTCCAGGCCATTTATAATATCAGAAAAAACATAAAGTAGCACGTATTTTAGCTTCAGTAGCTTATACCCTCTTAGTTATTTTAATTACTCTGTCTACTTATCTATGCGGATTGCGCCTTGTCGCGCGGTTATGCAGGGTCGGCCATGGTTAACCGGATTTGGCATGTTAATTGTAAGGGGTGGCCGGATGCCCTTCCTGCCGCCACCCCGTACCCCCCCCCCCCCCCAGGACGGAATTAGTGTACCCCAGCTGTCTGAGTCTAGTATAAATCGTGAAGTAGTGTGAATGTGTTTCAACTGTCTGTGAGGACATAGGGACCAGCCCAGAATTCACCTAGTAGGATGTGGAAAACCGCCTAAAAACCCCATCCAGGCTGGCTGGCACACCGGCCGTCGTCGTCAATCCGCCGGCGGATTCCATCCAGGGCCGGCGCGTCTACCCGAGTCCAGGAAGCAGCGCTCTCGGCTATCCTGGCGGGTCATTTTTAATTACTCTACATTAAATAATATTTAATAACTTATTTAAAACCATCAATTCATCATAATGTTCATTGAATTTTCTTAACTGAACATCTTAATGCTGACTGAGGGTTGTTTCACTACGAGGGCCGTTCAGTAAGTAAAGCTACACAATTTTTTCTGAAACCAGCTTGGTTTTATTCAGGATTCCAATACATTATGTTATTCCCCATTTTTTTCGGCTCAGAGCCATATTCTCACCATAATCTCCGTTCAGTGCGACAGCCTCACGCCGCTTTGCTGGGAGGGCCTGTTTGCCCTCATTGTACCACTTTTCTTGTCGACGTTGGGGCCAACGTCTTGCTCCATCGGTAGCCTTCCCGCGGAGTCCGCCCTTCATCAGGCCAGACAGATGGAAGTAGGACGGTGCGACGTCCGGGCTGTAGGGTAGCTTAGGAAGAAAGGGCTACTGACGTTTTGTGCGCTCCTCTCGGTTCCACAGACTTACGTGAGGCCTTGCGTCGTCAAGGAGAAAGAGAAGTTCGTCTGCATTTTGAGAGTCTCCACACGTTCCAGCTTTT
The DNA here is from genome assembly GCF_023898315.1 of Schistocerca nitens. NCBI lineage: Eukaryota > Metazoa > Arthropoda > Insecta > Orthoptera > Acrididae > Schistocerca > Schistocerca nitens. The sequence continues at coordinate 371,435,570 of NC_064614.1, read as the reverse complement.
CAGGGGTCACAGCTGCGTGCGGCTGGTCGGCAAGCGGAAGATCGGACAGGTTTGCGCGACCTTCTTGCGATGACGACACATGCCTCACCCAACGACTCATCGTGCTTTTGTTCACCGCCAGGTCTCCGTAGAAATTCTGCAAGCGCATATGAATATCTCCGATTCTCTGGTTCTCCGCCAAAAGAAACTCAATGACGCGTCTCCGTTACAGCCGCCATTTTGAAGACAAAGTATACCGCCGGCATCTATCGGAACTTCATCAAACTATAGGGACTGAAGCAAGAGCTTTCCACGATGTTCCACAACAAATTCCACAGTTCTTCAACCGAAACTGGCCGAGAAAAAAATTACTTACTGAGCGCCCCTCATATTTAGGTTGTTTCCCACGCTCTTTTAGGCAAATGCTGGGCTGGTTCCCACTTTCCGCCTCAAAAAATACGATAGACGAACAGTTAAAAAACGATCACCCACAATTTATACAATTCATAGACGATTGGCACACGCGTCTTCCCTCCCTTAGTTAATTGATGGCAACGGCGCCAGGAAGGGCATGTGGCCGCAAAATGAAATAAAATAAATTTGTCAAAACTGGAGTACAGCGGAGGCCGTAACTACACGTGATAAACTCTAACAAAAAGAAGTGCTAATTGCTACAGGTCCCACACATCTGAGCGACATCCTAGGGTGCTTGCTTACTTCCAGCATGCTGGAATGTTTTGCTGCATGCAGCACTGGATAGTCGTACGCAAATAGTATCTTGCACTCAACCACTAATACAAGCAATGTGACAAACGTACACACTTTATGGTGTTATGATAGGACTTATAAGAACGCCTTGCCAATTGACTACAAATGTCCGACATTTTTCGCCATTTAAATAAAAATATACTGTAGGGAAGCAGCCTACTCACGCTGTAGTAAATTCACATCAGTCTTTTCATTGTGTGCCAGCCAGTCCGCTGTAACAAGCTCTGACGTCATAAATGTTGCGCAATACTTTTAAAATCAAGTAAATCACCTGAAACGGTTCTAGCATGTCAGGAGTAATACTAAATTAATATGTAATAAGATTAAAAGCAGCCGACCAGTTGCAAAGGATAAAGTAATCTTTACCTAGGTTTCGATAGATTTAAATCTATCTTCTTCAGAAGACGGCCTGAGGACAATGAACATCATAATTTATATTAAAAGGTATGAAACATGAGTCAAGAATAAAGTATAACATATATTAGGAGAATCTTGTATTACAAAATGTGAGAAAGATTCCTGGTACTTACAGTATTACATTAACATGGAGTGATATGTCTTTGTCATTTTTACAAACATCTGCATAGCTCCATTAGTCCAAATAAAATATAGCCCTGAGTACAGGGTTTGTCAGACAAATAAAAATAAGTATATGGAAGTTGGAGAGCGCATAAGCGACTGAGTAAAATCGGCCAGCGTAGTAGCACTGCGGCCAGGGCAGGTGGCGCTCAGGTCGCGAACTATGTGCCGATTGGCGTACTGAAGTAACATGTGAAATATCAATATTAAATGCGTCCTTAGATAGAGTGACAATAAATAAATGGAAAGCATTTAACACTCCCGTTATGACATTGTGGGAGCTATAGGAACAATAACGTAGATACATACATCAAAAAGGCAGGTGGCGCTTCCGCCGTGAGTTAAATGCAGTGGCATATACAGCCAGAATATAAAAGTTAATTACCATATTAGTGAAGCACACAGCACGTATATAAGTCAAAACTTTAAGAAAAATCAGTAATGGCTCTTAAGACATAAATTACGAAACCTGGTCCACATTCCAGTTAATACACATTTTAGAATAAGAGAAAATTACATGAGGGCCGATGTAGTGGCAGCCATACATCGTGAGAAAAACAAATTATATAAAAGGTAGTGAGCTGAAAAATTTTTGAAAGTGCATTATAGCTTCCTGAGGGAATAGACTACTGAGGTTACTAGCATTAATGTTATATATTAAACAGTACGGGTTTAAAGCCTTCGAAAAATTGTCTACAGGCAAGGTTCAGCTGATCATTCAGTATATTGCCGTCTTTGAGCTCAAGATGTTTAAAAATAAATAACTCTTCCCACAGATCTAGTCTCCGTCCTTTGACTTGTCTGTGTAGGATAACCGTGTCTTCTAACTGTTTAGGCGTATGGCCGGCTATCAAGAGGTGTTCAGCGAAAGTAGGGTTGTGAATATTCGTTCCTTTTTTACCTAATAGATGTTCTTTATATCGTGTTTTCACAGCTCTGCCTGTTTGACCAATATAATATGAGGGGCAGTTATTACAGGTTAGTTTGTAAATACCTGAATTAGAAAACCAATCCCTGGCAATCTCTACTGACTGTACAAGATTTCTTTTTAAACTGTTATCTGTAGAGAAGGAGACGTTACAGTTATATTTTTTATTTAGAAGACGTTTAATCCTATACGATATGTTACCCAAGAAAGGGGTGGAAATAAATTTTTTAGTTTCTGTGGTATCTGTGGGGAGGTTATTTCTCAAAGTCGAACAATTTTGGGAAATTTTCTTATTGAGCAGGTAATCGATCATATTCTGGTTGTACCCATTATTAACCGCAATCGCTTTGATGACATTCAATTCCTTTTTTTGATCCGCAGGCGGTGAATGGCGGAATGAAAAAATGCCAGTTTATGAGCTTTTGGATGAGTTGAGTCAGCAGGAATGATATTATCTGAATATGTTTCCTTGCGGAAGATATTGAAATGGAAGGTATTATCTTGTATAGAAATTGTTAAATCGAGAAAATTAAGTTCACGTTTATCATTTTGAAGTTCTTTTGTGAAGGAAATTTTTTCATGTAATCCGTTGAAAGTATTAAAGAGATGCTCTAACTCATGGTCAGTGCCATCAAAAGCGATGAAGATGTCGTCAACATAACGTGCATAATAGCGGATTTTGTGGCGTAATTCTGAACTTGAATTGAAGAACGTTGTTTCTAGGGCGTTGATGAAAACCTCTGCTAGAATACCGGCGAGGGGGCTACCCATTGCTAGACCATCTGGCTGTACATACATTTTCCCGTTAAATGTGAAATAATTGTATTTTAAATACTGAAATTAATATGTGTTGAATATCAGTTCGATAACTTAAACCATTTTCGAAATTTGGACGTTTTTCTGTAAAAATCATTGGCGCAACAGAAAAGAGCTAGAGGCTTAAAAATTTATATTTAGATTCCTTTTCCAAAATAATTTAATAGAAACAGTACTTTGGATCTCACAAATTAAAAATTTTGTTGAAATTCATAATTTTCTGGTTTTTGTCTTAAAAATTAAGGAATCAAGATAGATTAAGTAGGCTAATAAATAAGGCCCCAGTTCTCTCCAGACGCTGAATAGCACACCATCTGTGTCGGGAGTCGCGTCGCGTCGGTATCATTGCTACAAACAGCCTCGGATGCCGTATTAAGTTACTCGGGATACGCGTAACCATGAAATAATTTCCGAGTGAAGTGTTAATTCTGGGATGACTTTAATTATCTATCTTCAGTTTGCGTATGTCGTATTTTCACGTGCCGTCGCGGGACAGACATTCTACCATTATTTAGCGTGGCGTTTGATGAACATTATCATCAAATTATGGCGAGCATTCACTTAAACATTTAATTTGGACAGTTATAGTTGCATCAGCGCATTAGACTCTGAACTGCTCTGTTAGTCAGATTGTGTGGATTCTTTTTTTTTTCATCTGTGACTTTCAGAATATAGATAACGTTTTTCTTCACGATCGTTTTTGATTATAAATCCCAGACAATCTCCTAATTCCTCAGAGCTATAAGCTGTAGCTATAAGTGTATTTCTCAGATGAAGTGGGCACTAGGAATTCTAATTACAGGCTTCACGTTTTGCTAATCACTTTCTGGTTGCTTATATTGTAGTTAGAGAGCCAGTGTTGAGAACGGCAAAAGACAGCATAAATAATAGAAACATTTTAAATAACAAAATAAATTCCACCGCCGCCCCACAATTGGTGCATCAACCGGGAAATATGTTTCTACATTACCAAACATTTTATGTAAAACAACATAAATTCCACCGCCGCCCCACAATACTTCTGTGCAATGTTGACGGTTTTGTAATTTTATTGAATCCTAAGCTGCGTCGCTCAGGTGTTTTGTGAGAAATCTGCTTAGAACACTCGTTGCATTTCCCTAGTACTCCACCAATGAAACAAAGTCTGCCACTTGCTTTACCTACTACTGAGCCTATGTGATAGTTCAAGTTCATATCTCTACAAATTGTTACTCCCAGTATGAAACGTCCCCTTAGAAAAATTATGAATGACTGTGCTTAAACTGACACACAATATTTTTTAGCGCAACGCAATCTGACTTCAAAAATCCCTACAAAAGAATGGCACTGACTAACAATAACCTATACCTTTCATGAATCACTTACCTCACAAAAATCTTCGTTACTCAAACTACTGCAATACAGCGTGCGCCATTACTGCCAGCTGAATAAAAGATTCTAACTATTGAAGCACTAACTACTGATAGGCATAGTTAGCAAATGAAGGATTTTGATAGAGAACAAACAATGTATTTACATTAATAGTGTTCAAAAGTCATAATATATATATATATATATATATATATATATATATCAGTTCATGACATCCAGTCTTACAAATTTACTGTGTCTGATGGACACACGTCCAGATCATCCGCTCTCAAAACTCCGCCATCTCTCTCCCCACATCCACCACTGCTGGCGGCTCACCTCCAAGCTCCAACTGCGCAACGCTACGCGCTGTTAACAGCCAACTGCCCAACACTACAATAGCAAATTCCAACAATGCAAACCAGCCACAGGCTGCACACAGCACAGTCAGTGATTTTCATATAGAGCGCTACATGGCGTTACCAACATAAAAACCTAAACAGCCTACTTACACCAGGTACCTGTATGAGTTGACCGACTGCAATTGCGACTCTTCGTATGTTAGTCACAGGATACCTCGTTTTTCTGAACATTTAAAAGAAGTTGTCAATCTTTGACCATTTTGAAGTCTTATCAAAATCTGACAAAATATTTGTGCAGCTCTTTTTCAGATTGTACGTCATCGTAGATAATTGACTAACGTGTGAGAAGTCTGAGGTTACAACTAACATTGTTTGCGAAGTCATTAATATGTAACATGAAACCGAGCGAGGTGGCGCAGTGGTTAGACACTGGACTCGCATTCGGGAGGACGACGGTTCAATCCCGCGTCCGGCCATCCTGATTTAGGTTTTCCGTGATTTCCCTAAATCGCTCCAGGCAAATGCCGGGATGGTTCCTTTCAAAGGGCACGGCCGACTTCCTTCCCGATCCTTCCCTAATCCGATGAGACCGACGACCTCGCTGTCTGGTCTCCTTCCCCAAACCAACCAACCAATATATAACATGAAAAGCAACTGTCCAAACACACTTCCCTGAGGCATACGTGAAGTTACTTTTATGTATGTCGATGATTCCTAGTGCAAGGTAACATTCCGTGTACTCCCTACCAAAAACTCCTCAATCCGGTCACAAATTTCACTGGATACTCCATACGACAGTACTTTCAATGATAAGGATAGGTATGGTACTGAGACAAATGCCTTTGGAAGTATTTTACATCCATCCTGACTGCGTTGACCCATGGCTTTCAGGATGCCATGTGAAAAGAGGGCGAGATGGGTTTCACACGATCGATGTTTTCGTAATCCGTGTTGGTTGATGTGTAGGAGGTCGTTCTGTTCGAGAGTTCAGATTTTTTTTCCTAGTGCAACAGATAGATGTCAGAGACATTTTACGGCAGTTTTATGGATCACTTCCGCTACAGTTTTTCTAGATAGTTGTGATCTGTGCTTGATTCCAGCTACAGAGCGCGGTTTTCTTTTTCTTCGCGGCATCTGCAGTATACTACTATTATAGTTACTTGTATATAACACGTACAAGTAGTGGAGCATTAAACAGATGTATAAAAACAGCGCATTTGAAGGTAGAGGACAAAAGGGAAAGATCGCAGTAGTTTTTAAAAGAAAAATAGTATGGAACATTTCCGTAGTTAGTGACACTATTCGGTGCTGAAGAAAAGGATACACCTCGATCACCAACTGTAAATTGGAGAAATCGGATGCTCAAACATACATTTCAGGGTCTACCCGCCAAAACCAACTGACAACAGTTAATAATTTACTCATTTACTGCAAGAGTCTTACGAGCGCTTGAATTGCGCTCTTGCGAGTACCTTTGCAGAAAATCTCAGAAGACGAAGACGATCACCTTGGTTTCTTCCCAATTCAAAATGATGTTCGCGTTTTCTCCAACTCAGCAGTTACTTGCTATCTATTTCGTTGCTAAACGGCCATTCTGACGGCTAATGACGTGTTTATTGCCCGCTCTTCACGCATGGCAACAGAATTGAGGGCCAGCAGAGCTACGAATGTGACTCAAGAAATTCGTTAAACTCCAAACAAATCTTTACCACAATACAGAATTGACGAGGCCCCTAAAGAGCAAAAACCGCTTTACTAACTAAGGATGTAAACTGCATTTTATGTGTTTTATTGTTATTATTATTAAAAATGTAGTACGTATTTGTGGGAAGGGTGGGGGTGGGGGTGGGGGGGCTGTGTGTGTGTGTGTGTGTGTGTGTGTGTGTGTGTGTGTGTGTGTGTGTGTGTGTAACTGAACCCCAGATACGCGTCTGTTGTGGAAACAGCGCCGTCAGTATCACCACAATACAAAAGAAAGAGGCTCTCAATTTGGATCGTGACTGTTTACTGGCATTGCCAGGGCGACAGTAAAACAGCGATTTGCAAGGCAACAGATACCACAGTTTTGTTTCCTAAGTACAAGAATCGTGGGCAACGACAAAACATTGTGTTTAGAAGATGATGATGATGTAAATAGGATTCGACATATTATGAAAGGGATGTGGAGGAAAAGTGATCAAATAAAGTCGATAAAGTAGTGGAAATTCGGCTAAATTCACAATATTTTACTAATATGATATTCTCTTCCTTCTGTACCACATTTTACATTCATCGCGTCACAGTTCCATTTAGATCATAAAAAGTACACGCGAGCAATACTGACCTTAAGACTTAGGAAGAAGAAATGGAAAAAGCGAGGTGACGCAGTGGTTACCACACTGCACTCGCGCCGGCCGGTACGGCCGAACCTGCGATTCGAACCTGCGACCCTAGCGGTCGCGCGGTTCCAGACTGAAGCGCCTAGAACCGCTCGGCCGGCGGACTTCTACACATTACCGTAATTAAGATTCCGTAATTACTTTATTCGTAACTTTTTCACAAGTACATATTTCCATTCACCTCTATGTCAGAAATTACTGTTTATGGTTAAAATTTACGTGTTTAAATAGGTTTCAATTAGACTGTTACGTTTCATTATACTACCCATCCTGACTGCAAACCTTTACGTCAGTCTGGTGATTCGACCTGTTGTGCGGCCATCCATGAACGAAATTCCAGGGTGTGTTTTCCAACAGGATAACGCTCGCCCACATACTGCTTTTGTAACCCAACAACCTTTACGGATTGTCGACAGATTGCCTTGGCTTACTCCGTCACTAGATCTGTGTTCAAGGTCGAGCACATACGGGACATCATCGGACACCTCCAGCATCATCCACAACATCATTAACCGTCCTTCTATGCCGACCTTTGTGGCCGACCGGTTCTAGGTGCTTCAGTCTGGAACCGCGCGACCGCTACGGTCGCAGGTTAGAATCCTGCCTCGGTAATGGATGTGTGTGACGTCCTTAGGTTAGTTAGGTTAAAGTAGTTCTAAGTTCTAGGGGACTGGTGACCTCAGAAGTTAAGTCCCATAGTGCTCAGAGCCATTTTTTCGTCCTTCTATTGACTAAGTGGAGCAGACATGGAACTCCATCCCACAAAGTGACATCCGGCACCTGTACAACGCAATGCATGCACGTTTGCATCCTTGCATTCAGCATTCTGGCCGCTGCACTGATTATTAATGTACCAACATTTCACTTTTGCAATGGCTTATCTAGCGCTTACATTAACCTGTGAACTTGTAATGTTAATAACTTAAATATATTACCTTTATGTTACCGATATATATTCCCAAAAATGTCATTGTTCTAGATTAATTATTTTTTGGTTTTGCGATTCTTTTTCATCAGTGTATTTTACATACCTCCAGGCATCATGTAACTGGTGTTGATCATTGATCCTTCTATAAAAGACGTTTTTAAGGACGTCGTAACCTAAGTCAAGGGATTTTTAATAAACGTTGTACTGTTGGTACTGATTTGGCTGTTTTTTCACCTTTTCCTATACGACAAGTACATTACAGTTTCTGCATCCAGCCACGTTTAAGATTTTAAGATTACTGAGAAACTTCAATGTGTCAATAATACAAACTGTTTTTCTTGTTCTCGTCTATTACCCATAGGTATGAGTTCCTCGCAAACGATACGGGCAAACATCCGGTATTTATTGTTTGGTGACGTCAGATAACCACTAGTAGGCTAACTAAGACAATATTGCGGGAGTCTACTTGTAAGAAATTTCTCTTCTTTCTCATATGTCTGTGTGGGAGGCACAGAATCATATAAAGTTAGTTGACAGAGCAAGCGTCAGTCTGTCAAAAAAACGGAGAAATACTGCTTTTACCAATGATTTTTTTTCCTCCACCTCTTCAAGGAGCCGCTTCCTAAGGTGTATAGTACTTTTGTAAGCGCATGAATCTGTACACCCTCCTAATTCCAGATTACAAATCTTTAGACTGAATATTAGTATGATTAATTGATAAACATTTATTACTTAAATTCAGTTAATTATTTGAAAGGTGTGTCCCTTGTCGAGAGGTGATACCTCCGTCGGTTTTGTGCGCATAGAGAGCATGGTGCAGCCACTTGCCAGTGGCGTGTGCCGGCAGAGGAAGTGGACGTGCTTCGGTCGGCGGCAGGACAATGGATGAGTCGTCCACTCAGCAAGTCAAAGGTAATGAGAGCACCGGCCAAGGCTACAGACCACTTATGGCTCCTCCTGCCGCGTGTCTACCGTCCATTCTGCTTCTTAAATCGCTGGAAAACAAACTTAAGTGCTGGGAAAATCATTACAATAATCATTTATAGTCGGCAAATAGATTCACAAAGATTTTTTGACAATGTACGCCTGAGTCGGCTGAGACTCGGCGTCAGCCGATACCGTTGGGCCTTCCGAGGCCTGTTCGGTCTAAGTTAGAGTTTTTCACAATTTAGGCTGAACCACACTCTCTGAAATTTTGAGCGTAACAGGGCTAAAATAAAGAGAGCGAAAGGTTATTTAAAACTCGTACAGAAGCCAAGCTGCAGCTTTAGGAGATAACATGAAAGAAAGGCTGCAGTTGCGAAGGGAGTGAGAAAGGATTGTGACCTATCCCCTACTCCCCCCCCCCTCCCTCCACCCTGTCCTCCCCCATCCACATTATTCAGTCTATAAAATGAGCAAGCTGTGAAGAAACCAAGGAGAAACTTGGGAGTTAAAGTTGAGGCAGAAGAAAGAAAAAACCTTATGGTTTGCCGACCACAATGTATTTCTGACATAGATGCCAAAAGACTTCGAAGAGGAGTTGAACGAAATAGATAGCATCTTTGAAAGAAATCTAAGATTTATATCAATTAAAGTGATATAAGGGTAATGCAAATTAGTCGAAGTAAATCAGTCGATGTTCACGGAATTAGATTAAGACAGTCAGACACATAAGTTCTGTTATTCAGGCAGAACACACTGAGTACCCGAGTTAATTCTTGCTGTATGTTGGACAGAAAACACACATTTATTTAATAGAATGGTATAAGATAATTTACCGAAAGCACTGTCCTTTGGTAGCTGCAAACTTTGCCCACTTTTCGAGTGGCAAATGGATTCCGGGATAAAAAAATTCAGATTCATTTTTGGTTGATTCATTCATGGAACTATTTTTCGAGGTCGTTAAAAGATGTGAAGTGTTGTTCGGAAAACCCATGCTGCATGGACCGAAACAAATGGCAGTCGGAAGGGACGATGTTGGATGGGATAAAACATCCCACCGGAGCCTTATCAAGTTCTCCTTCACTCGGTTTGCAACGTGTGGTTTGGCATTGCCACGAAGCAGAATGATTTTGTCATGTCTGCGAGCTTATTGGATGTGTTTCTCTTTAAGTACGCGTTTCAAGTTGAGTGATTGTGCTTCGTAGCATTCAGTATTCTCTGTTTGACACGGTTGCAACAGCTCATGTACACCACACCAACCAGGATGCAAAAAAATGGTGCAAATGGCTCTAAGGAGTATGGGACTTAACTTCTGAGGTCATCAGTCCACTAGAACTTAGAACTACTTAAACCTAACTAACCTAAGAACATCACACACATCCATGCCCGAGGCAGGATTCGAACCTGCGACCGTAGCGGTCGCGCGGTTCCATTGGTTACACGTCTCGGTCGCCTCGTGTTCGCATTGACGGCATTATGAACAGTGGATGTTACATTTCAGATGTGTTACGACCGGTGGCTCTACCCTTCATTCGATCCCTGCGAAACCCTACATTTCAGCAGGATAATGCACGACCGCATGTTGCACGTCCTGTACGGGCCTTTCTGGATACAGAAAATGTTAGACTGCTGCCCTGGCCAGCACATTCTCCAGATCTCTCACCAATTGAAAACGTCTGGTCAATGGTGGCCGAGCAACTGGCTCGTCACAATACGCCAGGCAATACTCTTGATGAACTGTCGTATCGTGTTGAAGCTGCGTTGGCAGCTGTACCTGTACGCGGCATCCAAGCTCTGTTTGACTCAATGCCCACGCGTATCAAGGCCGTTATTACTGTCAGAGGTGGTTGTTCTGGGTACTGATTTCTCAGGATCTATGCACCAAAACTGCGTGAAAATGTCCCGCGTAGAACCGCTCGGCCACCCCGGTCAGCTCAACCATGAAGCACTAACACCAAAATTGTTGTCTTTGAATCGTCGAAACCAACCTCTCCATGTTATTCCCGATAGAACATGTTCTGCATACATTTCCACTAGCAAACGATGACTTTCTGCAGCGGATTCCTTGAAGTGTAAACAGAAGAGTACACTTGCCGCCAGTACTGTTTGGTAGATACAAAATCCGACAGGTTCAAAGCTGTAAATAGGTATGTTTGTTTTCAGTCCACTCGAAAGTCACATACATATCTGAATGCGAAATGTTTCTACTGTTTAAAAGGTCTGATACGCTGTCAGCTATGCTGCACTAGTACAAGTACTACCCTCTCTTCGTCAACAGCCAAAATTAATACAAGCCCCCAGTAACTGATGCTGCCCGAAGTAGGGAAGATTATAAAATGCGAACTGCCAATGGCAAGAAAAGCATTTCTGAGATACAGGAATCTGTTAATATCCAATATAAATTTAAACGTTAGGAAGTGTTTTCTGAAGACACACGGTCCAGTCACGTTACTGTGACCGCTAGCTATGTTCGACGTCAACGTGCAATGACTGTTTTCAGGCGGCAGCTGACAGTGCTAGCAGTGTTGGGGGTACGCGGTAACAGTGCAGTCGTTGTTGAAATGCGGAAACGGAGCGATTTGTCTGGCGTCCAAAAGGGCGTGATCATTGGTTTTCGGGCCGAGAGTGGAAACATTTCCCAAACGGCAAAGTTTGTAAACTGTTCGCGTGCCGCCGTGGTTAAAGTGTACCGTGCATGGCAAAATGGCGCAACGAGCAACTGTCGAGCAACTGACCGCTCATATGAACCAAAGGGCTACCAACAGTGTCTACTCAGCGCCCGCTCAGCGAACCGTCCAGCCTATGGGCTTCCACAGCAGGCAGATGTTCATTGGCGACAAAGGATGGACTTTGTACGCCAATACCGCAACTGGACGTCTCCCGAGAGCCGACAGGCAGCCTCTGCAGATACATCAGGTTTTATGCTTCATTGAGCCGATGGCTGTTAGCATGTACGGCGTAAGCTGTCTCATAGCGAGCATCCTTCAACAAGCGAGTGAGCGTTATGCGCTGTGAAATGTTTTCGTGGCGTTCGTTGGTTGATTTCGTCATTCTGGTAGGCACACTGGATCAACACAAGTACGTTTCCATCCTTGGGCCACGTCTATCCCTACAACCCGTTTGTCTTTGCTCGGGACGATTTATTCTACAAGCAGGGCACTGCAACGTGTCACACAGAACACAGTGTATGTGGGTGGTTTCAAGAGCACCAGGGCGAGTTAACTGTCCTTTCCTGGCCACCAAACTCCCCTCATTTAAGCTCAATCGACAGTCTGTAGGACATCCTTGATCGGGCTGTACGCGCCAGGGATACGTAACCGAGAAACCTAGCGCAGCTGTCTATGGCACTGAGGTCTGTATGCCTCCACGTCCTTGTTCGTACCTTCAAGAATCTCACTGACGTCTCGCAGCGGTCCGCGCTACAAAAGTTGGTTATTCATGCTTTTTGACAGGTGGTCACATTAATGTGACTGCACAGTGCTTTCTTCTGGAGTGTAGCTTTGAAATGGCTCTGAGCACTATGGGACTTAACTTCTGAGGTCATCAGTCCCCTAGAACTTAGAACTACTTAAACCTAACTAACCTAAGGACATCACACACATCCATGCCCGAGGCAGGATTCGAACCTGCGACCGTAGCGGTCGCACGGTTCCAGACTGGAGCGCCTAGAACCGCTCGGAGTGTAGCTTTGTGTGGAAGTGAAACATAGACGGTAGGGAATTCAGGTAACATCAGAAAAGAAGCTTTTGAAACGTGATGCTGTAGAAGAATCCTGAAGATCAAATGGGTAGATTGAATAACAAATGAGGAGGTACCGAATCGAACTGGAGATAAAAGAAGGGCTAGATTAATAGGTACATCCTGCGGCATGTTAAATTGGGCCTCCGGCATGTTAAATTGTCAGTCTGGTAATGGAAGTAAGTGTTTGGGGTAAAAATCGCAGAGGCAGACCAAGTCTCACAGTAAGCAAGTTCTAATGGATGTAAGTCGCGGTAGTTACGCAAAGAAGACGAGGCCTGCACATGACAGACAAGCATGCAGAGCTGCATCAAAGAAGTCTTCGAACTGAAGACCACAACACAACCAGTATGAATGAGGAAGAAAAGAATTCTTTGGAAATTCAATAGCAGAAGAAGCGACAGCCTAATACGACAATTGCCACAGGATCCAGGAATAGTTAACGACGTTCTGAAAGAGCAGTGGAGACGAAAATTGTAGGGATAGAGAACGTCTACAATATCCAAAACAAGATTACAGAGGATATTAAGCGGCTTTACTGTATGGTTAAATGATGATGGCGTCCTCTTGGGTAAAATATTCCGGAGGTAAAATAGTCCCCCATTCGGATCTCCGGGCGGGGACTACTCAAGAGGACGTCTCTTGATAGAGAAAGAAAACTGGCGTGTTTACGGATCGGAGCGTGGAATGTCAGATCCCTTAATCGGGCAGGTAGGTTAGAAAATTTAAAAAGGGAAATGGATAGATTAAAGTCAGATAGAGTGGGAATTAGTGAAGTTCGGTGGCAGGAGGAACAAGACTTTTGGTCAGGTGAATACGGGGTTATGGATACAAAATCAAATAGGGGTAATGCAGGAGTAGGTTTAATAATGAATAAAAAAAATAGGAGTGCGGGTAAGCTACTACAAACAGCATAGTGAACGCATTATTGTGGCCAAGATAGACACGAGGCCCACACCTACTACAGTAGTACAAGTTTATATGCCAACTAGCTCTGCAGATGATGAAGAAATTGACGAAATGTATGATGTGATAAAAGAAATTATTCAGGTAGTGAACGGAGACGAAAATTTAATAGTCATGGGTGACTGGAATTCGAGAGTAGGAAAAGGGAGAGAAGGAAACATAGTAGGTGAATATGGATTGAGGGTAATAAATGAAAGAGAAAATCGTCTGGTAGAATTTTGCACACAGCATAACTTAATCATAGCTAACACTTGGTTCAAGAATCATAAAAGAAGGTTGTATACATGGAATAATCCCGGGGATATTAAAAGGTATCAGATAGATTATATAATGGCAAGATAGAGATTTAGGAACCAGGTTCTAAATTGTAAGACATTTCCAGGGGCAGATGTGGACTCTGACCACAATCTATTGGTTATGAACTGCAGAATAAAATTAAAGAAACTGCAAAAATGTGGGAATTTAAGGAGATGGGACATGGATAAACTGACTAAACCGAAAGTTGTACAGAGTTTCAGGGAGAGCATAAGGGAACAATTGACAGCAGTGGGGGAAAGAAGTACAGTAGAAGAAGTATGGGTAGCTCTGAGGGATGAAGTAGTGATTGTAGCAGAGGATCAAGTAGGTAAAAAGACGAGGGCTAGTAGAAATCCTTGGGTAACAGAAGAAATATTGAATTTAATTGATGAAAGGAAGAAACATAAAAACGCAGTAAATCAAGCAGGCAAAAAGGAATACAAACGTCTCAAAAAATGAGATCGACAGGAAGTGCAAAATGGCTAAGCAGGGATGGCTAGAGGACAAATATAAGGATGTAGAGGCTTATCTCACTAGGGGTAGGATAGATACTGCCTACAGGAAAATTAGAGAGACCTTTGGAGAAAAGAGAACCACTTGTATGAATATCAAGAGCTCAGATGGACCAAAGAAGGGAAAGCAGAAAGGTGGAAGGAGTATATACAGGGTCTTTACAAGGGCGATGTACTTGAGGACAATATTATAGAAATGGAAGAAAATGGCTCTGAGCACTATGGGACTCAACTGCTGTGGTCATAAGTCCCCTAGAACTTAGAACTACTTAAACCTAACTAACCTAAGGACATCACACACATCCATGCCCGAGGCAGGATTCGAACCTGCGACCGTAGCGGTCGTGCGGTTCCAGACTGTAGCGCCTTTAACCGCTCGGCCACTACGGCCGGCAGAAATGGAAGAGAATGTAGATGAAGATGAAATGGGAGATTCGATACTGCGTGAAGAGTTTGACAGAGCACTGAATGACCTGAGCCGAAACAAGGCCCCGGGAGTAGACAACATTCCATTAGAACTACTGACGGCCTTGGGAGAGCCAGTCCTGACAAAACTCTACCAGCTGGTGAGCAAGATGTATGAGACAGGCGAAGTACCCTCAGACTTCAAGAAGAATATAATAATTCAGATCCCAAAGAAAGCAGGTGTTGACAGATGTGAAAATTACCGAACTATCAGTTTAATAAGTCACAGCTGCAAAATACTAACGCGAATTCTTTACAGACGAATGGAAAAACTGGTAGAAGCCGACCTCGGGGAAGATCAGTTTGGATTCCGTAGAAATATTGGAACACGTGAGGCAATACTGACCTTACGACTTATCTTAGAAGAAAGATTAAGGAAAGGCAAACCTACGTTTATAGCATTTGTAGACTTAGAGAAAGCTTTTGACAATATTGACTGGAATACTCTCTTTCAAATTCTAAAGGTGGCAGGGGTAAAATACAGGGAGCGAAAGGCTATTTACAATTTGTACAGAAACCAGATAGTAGTTATAAGAATCAAGGGGCATGAAAGGGAAGCAGTGGTTGGGAAGGGAGAGAGACAGGGTTGTAGCCTCTCCCCAATGTTATTCAATCTGTATATTGAGCAAGCAGTAAAGGAAACAAAAGAAAAATTCGGAGTAGGTATTAAAATCCATGGAGAAGAAATAAAAACTTTGAGGTTCGCCGATGACATTGTAATTCTGTCAGAGACAGCAAAGGACTTGGAAGAGTAGTTGAACGGAATGGACAGTGTCTTGAAAGTAGGATATAAGATGAACATCAACAAAAGCAAAAAGAGGATAATGGAATGTAGTCGAATTAAGTCGGGTGATGCTGAGGGAATTAGATTAGGAAATGAGACACTTAAAGTAGTAAATGAGTTTTGCTATTTGGGGAGCAAAATAACTGATGATGGTCGAAGTAGAGAAGATATAAAATGTAGACTGGCAATGGCAAGGAAATCGTTTCTGATGAAGAGAAATTTGTTAACATCGAGTATAGATTTAAGTGTCAGGAAGTCGTTTCTGAAAGTATTTGTATGGAGTGTAGCCATGTATGGAAGTGAAACATGGACAATAAATAGTTTGGACAGGAAGAGAATAGAAGCTTTCAAAATGTGGTGCTACAGGAGAATGTTGAAGATTAGATGGGTAGATCACATAACTAATGAGGAGGTATTGAATAGAATTGGGGAGCAGAGGAGTTTGTGGCACAACTTGACGAGAAGAAGGGACCGGTTGGTAGGACATGATCTAAGGCATCAAGGGATCACAAATTTAGCATTGGAGGGCAGCGTGGAGGGTAAAAATCGTAGAGGGAGACCGAGAGATGAATACACTAAGCATATTCAGAAGGATGTAGGGTGCAGTAGGTACTGGGAGATGAAGAAAGTTGCACAGGATAGGATAGCATGGAGAGCTGCTATCTATATTAAAAGTAAGTTTTATTCACTGTTTTATGACTGAAGGTCCGCAGCTCGTGGTCTCGCAGTAACGTTCTTGCCTCCCGACCACGGGGTCCCGGGTTCCCCGCGGGGTCAGGGATTTTCACCTGCCTCGAGATGACTGGGTGTTCTTGTGTCGTCTTCATCATCATCATTCATCCCCATTACGGTGGGAGGAAGGCAATGGCAAACCATCTCCGCTAGGACCTTGCCTAGTAAGGAGGTGCGGGTCTCCCGCATCGTCCCCTACGCTCTGTCGAGGAGTATGGGACTTCATCATTAGGACTGAAGAGATAACGTACTTTGCATTCTCTCATAAGTATGGCCATTCCATTGCCGGCGCTGAGAAATTTCTGATTTTGCAACGCAACGCGTCCAGTGGTTCCGCATTGATCTGAAACCTCTCCCTTGTGAAAGAAACGTTGATTTCCTAAAGAATCTTTGTAAGGGAAGGCAGGGCGATGCACCACTAATCTCTGGAACAGTGTCTGCAATTTAACTACTAAGGCTGCTTCCCAGATTTCACCTATTACAGATCAGTCACCCTCAAGTGGTTAAATGAACTATGAAACGGAATTTGCACGATAATTCAGGTGTCAAAATATGCCAAATACAAGCTTCTGGATTCGATCTGTAACTATGGTAAGCCCTTTTTTTTTCTTTCGATGTTCTCATTTTAATAATTCTGCTCTTCAATGGCGTTATTAGAGAAGAGGTTAATAGAGGAGTGACGTCAAACTCTATTTTTAATTTACCTAAGGATGGAGTCTTATCCCCAATTCTCTGAGATTTCAATAACTGAGAAACGTTTGCTTCCACTGAGTTAATATAAATTGAAGCCTATAGATCACATTATATCTTTTTTTAAGTTTGTGTGATCATACGTGGTACAGGCTTTCTGCCGTTTCGGCTGCTAAGTGTGTTAACCGTCATATGTGCACTTACATATAGCGTAGGTGACGATGATGAGTGCTTTTGTAGTGCCATGTTTATGTTGTTGATGATGATATAGAAGACACAAGGTGAACCCCATTGTTGGCGTACCTAATCCGCCACAAAATAATCTATGGAATCGCTTAACTCCGTGTGTCTATCCGATGGATGAGCCGTTAGACCGCAGATGATATAGACCATGCATGGGGTCATTAGATTGAAACCAACATCTCGATCAGCTAATCAATGGCAGCACCCATTTGTGACTGACTTCCGGAATACTGTTCGGTTTATCTTAACTTTAATAATTCCAGTAAAGCTTTATTTATTCCAATGGCTAAATGTTGTGCAGTGTTTTGTTTACCGGAAGACATGTGACAGGAAATAGAATTTCGTTCCAAAGGTAAAGTTATTTTGAAAACACAAAAAGATTTGTGAACACATATTTCAGGACTAAGTCACAGAATTAACGGGCTATAACTGTGTGTGATATTTGTTGCCAAGCAGCACCGCCTATTTGAGAGTATTTATTTGTGTATAATAAGGTTTGTGTATGATAAGGGTTAGTTTATAGGATGTCGAGGAGGAATAGTCCATATTCAGGGATATGATAGGAACGAAGCAAAAAATCCTAGCATACATGGGTTCTAAAATGTGTGCCTAAAGAGCTATTAGCACTTCTTCATCTTAGGTACAGTGAAACAAATCTGTTCTACTGCAAGCTTTTTGCTTACCATATTTTGGGAGGAGGTAGTTTGGATCACAAAAAGGAAAAATTGTCTATAAACTTGGTCTCTAAAATGTGTACCTTAAGAGCTATGAGCTCTTGTTATGTGGGACCGAGCGAGGTGGCGCAGTGGTTAGCACACTGGACTCGCATTCGGGAGGACGACGGCTCAATCCCGCTTCTGGCCATCCTGATTTAGGTTTCCCGTGATTTCCCTAAATCGATTCAGGCAAATGCCGGGATGGTTCCTTTGAAAGGGCACGGCCGACTTCCTTCCCCGTCCTTTCCTAATCAGATGAGATCGATGACCTCGCTTTCTGGTCTCCTCCGCCAAACAACCCCAACTCTTGTTATGTAGAAAACACATGTTTCACAGCAGTAAAGATGAGAAAGTGCTCAAAGCTCTTGAGGTCTGCGCTGCAAAATTCATGTTCACTGGACATTTTTTTTTTTTTTAGTTTGGTCCATACTAACACCGCTCAAAATATGGAAAGCAAACAGTTTACAGTAGAAGAGAATTGCTTTACATTATCAAAGATGAAATGCTCATAGCATTTAAGGCATGTATTTTGATGCTCACGCTTACTGGAATTTTCTGCTTCGAATTATCGTTCCTGTAATATACCTGAATACCGAACATTCTTCGTTCCTCCTGTGACGACCTGTAACATGTATATCGCTGCGACGTGACTCCAGCACTATATAGCCGCGCGTTTACAGCAGGCCTGTGTTTCTCTCGACGGTAGAACACTGACGCCACTGCCTTTTTATATTCGTGATTGTTGTTTGCAAGTTATTCGTGCTCAGTTACTGCGCTATCAAGTCTACCGAAGAACGACCGCCGCTTAATTTTGTCAAACACTCTGTGTCAATGCGTTGCAGCGTATTGAGTATTTAAAAGTCCAGAAGCGCATCGTTAGCACATATAAAATGTTCAAAATAGATGAATTTTTAAATACAGAAATGTGTATAAATGATGTCAAAAACTATATTCATTTACTGAGTGAAAAGAGGATCATGACTAACTAGCTTTTGCCAGCGTGCCGGCCTTAGTGGCCGAGCGGTTCTAGGCGCTACAGTCTGGAACCGCGCGGCCGCTACGGTCGCAGGTTCGAATCCTGCCTCGGGCATGGATGTGTGTGATGTCCTTAGTTTAGTTAGGTTTAACTAGTTCTAAGTTCTAGGGGACTGATGACCTCAGCAGTTAAGTCCCATAGTGCTCAGAGCCATTTGAACCATTTTGCCAGCGACATCTTCCGCGTGGATCTCGAACCGCATGAATTTTGAAAAACCGTGAAGCTCATTATCGCTGAGAGGAACGGATATAATAAACTGAAGAGCGCAACGGTAAAGAATTGATGTCTTTGTAAGCACAGATTGTGGACTTGTGGACGAAGATTACCGGTTTTCCGAAGATGGTGCTCAAGGTGACGAAAACATTCTTATGAGGATGGCGCCTTTGAGGGTACCATGCAGCATATGCACGAGCAGTAGTAGCAGCAGCTTGCTTATTGGATGCACCAAGCACCAAAAACATATCGACGTATTCATCGTTTTTGTACTCAATCGAGAAGCTGCCCTACATGTACTTGACAGGATCAGTTATGACTGTGCTCTGCATGGTTAGTAGACACATGCATGTCCTGTGTAATGTGTCACACCGTCATGTGACAGGCTTTTGTCATGTGACAAAATGATGTCCAGCTTATAAATCGCAAGAACTAGGGAATGGACATCTGGATGAGGAATCGCATGCCAACCTCAAGTGCGTCATTTTTTCTTCGCCCTGTGCATTAGAAATGAGGACTACTAGCATAATAGCAGCAGGTGAAGAAACCTCACCCCCCCCCACATACACACACACACACACACACACACACACATATATATATATGACAAGTGGTTCATCTAACTATTCTGCACACACCACACACTCGTACATACACATCAGTTACTAACGAATAGATACACAGCCACACGCTCAATCACTCCACTCGATAATGTGAGTGCGGTAGGGTGCTTACCCCACCCTCACAGATGAACTGTTTGTAGTCATGATGCAACAGCCCTGCTTCCGCTGCAGTATAGTATGTACCTCATGGCTTCTTGATCGAAAGACTACCTGACGCACCATACGTGTAGCTACGCCAATGCCCTCGAGGAGGCACCATCTGTAATCATCAGTCGTGAGAGCCTTTGACACGGCACCTGCATGTATACAGTTTGTGAAGGTCTTTGATCTGAGACCCACAAACTCTGCAATCTACGACCAATTCACCTCGTCTTTCAACAGGCCGATAACCTTCTTGTTTTCAGGCGTTATTCCAAAAGGATTGTCGGGCTCATGCGTCGAATGTATTGGTATCATACCTAATTACTTCAAAAGGATTATCGGGTTCATCCATCGAATGTGCTAGTATCATACCTAATTACTTCATAAGGATCGCAACATGTCACTAAGTAGGGGAGACTGTCTGTATCCATATACACTAACTTGGGATCGGCGAAGCATGGCTTCGCAAAGTCATATTGAAAGCGGTACATGTAGAACACACATACTAATATAGAAAGGCTCCGTAAACTGCACTAAAACCTCATCCAGTTCCACAGCGACTAGTCATTAACTAAAGATGGGCCCAGCAGTGTAATCTCGTAAGCCATAATGCTTTTCCCAATGGTAAACTAAATGAATTTGGCGGTATTCTGTAACATTTTGCATTTTTCCCGAAAATTATATTGTTATTTAATTTATAAAAATCTTTTTCGAAATCACGTGCCACAGATGGCCTCATTTTGGTCTTTAAAAATCAATGGACTAGGCGCACAGGACATAGCGATAAGCCACTGTGTTCATCGTGAAAATTGGTGGTACATTCCAGAAGTGCCTGCAGAACCTACCCCACACCAGAACTCTCAGCTAAATGCAGAATCTGTATTCCCAGTCTGACGATTTCCCCATCGGACCTTCATTGGAACCCCCCAATCAGCAGAGATTGCTGCCCTTAGAGGTTGTTTACATCCAAATGAAAGATGTAATTTAAATCGTCAGATGACCTGTACTCCTCCTCACTCAGTCGCGGGTTACTCGTCTTGACCTACCTGTGCAAGCACTGGCAAAGCGCTCATGAATCCCGCCTTCAAAGAAGAGCTACATGTCGACATCTGTCAACAGTTCGACGTCAACACATGTCTTCTTTAAAATAGCCTTCCACGAAAGCCCTGGCACGGTGTAATAGAAGGCAGGATCCAGGAAATACGTTCCCGGGTTTACAGGATGGAACTTCTCATAGATTGCTTTGAGCAGACGTACATCGGTACTCATGTACAATCTTGCATATTCCCCTAAATCAATGATGTCGAACTCCTGCCAAATATTTACTACATTTCTTTCTCTGCATTGATTATGGCAGCGCTTGTCATTTTGCTGGAGAACGTGCTTATGTTGGGCAACGTGGTTTCGTGGAGTCTCTCCACCGAATACAGGTATTCATAAGAAAAGACCCCCGTCTTCATCACAAGCTGAAACTTTGCATGATTAGGATATGCGGCTCTTGTGACACGCAGCTCCACATGACGCGTCATCTCAGCAAGTTTCTGAAGAGCTACGTGCATGAAACGCAGAAATTCCAGTAAGCAGAGTGTTACATTTGTCCTGATTCTCTTAGAAAATGCCTTCTACTTTTTATAGCTGTCAGCAATGACACTGACTTTACCGCCTTTCAAGCCGAAATCACCCAAGGGCTCAACAAGGAAGTTAACATCAAACCTGCTCAAATTATGGAAGAAGACGGGTGTATGTAATGGCAGTTGGTACTTCAAGTTGCACACATTGTGAGTTGTGGCACACAACTTCCCAGTTAGATGACGGTGGGCTCTACGTGGAGCTTCCGTTTTTCTACTCATATCACATTACAGCCCACAAACATGACACTCAATGTTTCCTCGTATAAGGCATCACTCTCCTGCGAGTCACTCATAGGAATTTTGTTGTGACAGAAACCATCAACTTCCCTCGCGATTTTTTCCAGCTCTGACAGCAACCATTTCACACGATTATCCCTGACATGTGAATCGAATATGTTGGAACTGGAGTCATACGAGCATACAAGCCCGTTTTTATTTATTTATTTATTTGCAGCACAACATCTCAAATGCTTCGATTCTCTCTTATACCTGTTTTCCCACAGTCCATGTTTCACTGTCACACAATGTTGTGCTCCCGACGTACATTCTCAGAATTTTCTTTCTCAAATTAAGGCCTACGTTTGATACTAGCAGACTTCTCTTCGCCAGGAATGCCCTTTTTACCAGTGCTAGTCTACTTTTGATGTCCTCCTTGTTCAGTCCGTCATTGGTTATTTTGCTGCCTAGGTGGTAGAATTTTTTAACTTCATCTACTTCGTGACCATCAATCTTGATATTAAATTTCTCGCGGTTCTCATTTCTGCTATTTCTCAATACTTTCGATTTCTCAGACCATATTCTGTACTCATTAGACTTTTCATTCCATTCAGCAGATCATGCAATTCTTCTCTTTCACTCAGGATAGCAGTGTCATCGGCGAATCGTATCATTCATATTCTTTCACCTTGCATTTTAATTCCACTCCTAAAACTTTCCTTTATTTCCCTCATTGCTTCTTCGATGTACAAATTGAACAGTAGGGGCGAAAGACTACATCCCTAACTCACACCCTTTTTAACCCGAGCACTTCGTTCTTGAACGTCCACTCTTATTATTCCCTCTTGGCTCTTGTACATATTGTGTATTACCCATCTCTCCCTATAGCTATATTTCGAACATCTGGCACAATTTTACATTGTCGAAGGCTTTTTCTAGGTCGACAGATCCTGTGAACGTGTCTTGATTTTTCTTTAGCATTGTTTCCATTATCAACTACAGCGTCAGAGTTGCCTCTCTGGTGGCTTTACCTTTCCTAAAGCCAAACTTGATCGTCATCTAACACATCCTCAATTTTCTTTTCCATTTTTCTGTAAATTATTCGTGTCAGCAACCTGGAAGTATGAGCTGTTAAGCTTATTGTGCGTTAATTGTGGCACTTGTCAGCTCTTGTGGTCTTCGGAACTGTGTGAATGATATTTTTCCGAAAGTCAGACGGCATATTGCCAGACTCATACAGTACATTCTACACATCAACATGAATGGTCGTTTTTTCGCCACTTCCCCCAATAATTTTAGAAATTATGAAGGAATATTATCTATTTTTTCTGCCTTATTTGCTCTTAAGTCCTCCAAAGCTCTCTTAAATTCTGGTTCTAGTACTGGATCCCCTGCCTCTTCTAAATTGACTGCTGTTTCTTATTTATCATATCAGATAAATCTTCACCTCATGGAGGTCTTCATGTACTCTTTCCATCTATCCGTTCTCTCCTCTGCATTTAACAGTGAAATTCCCGTTCCACTCTTAATGCTATCTTCTGTGTACCTACGTTTTTCTTTCCAACTTCTATGACTGCTCTGTTTAGAGATCTCCATTCCTCTTCAACTGTACTGCCTACTGAGCTATTTCTTATTGTTGTATCTATAACCTTAGAGAACTTCAAGCGTATCTCTTCATTCCTGAGTACTTCCATATCCCATTTCTTTGTGTATTGATTCTTCCTGAGTAATCTCTTAAACTTCAACCTATTCTTCATCACTAGTAAATCGTGTTTTGAGTCTACATCGGCTCCCGGGTGATCTCTGGTAACTACGTCCCATCTCCTTAATATCCTACCTTTTTTCCAGTTTCTTAAGTCGCAAATAAATGTCAAAGGTGAGAAAGTAAATGGTGGGAAAGTTACAGCAGGAGGGAATAACACTAAATGGAGTGCGGTTCAAATATCAAGGTACAAAGCGTACAAAACAAATATCTCATTGATATAATGGATACATATGTTACTAGGCAGCAATTTCTATATTACTACTAAAAATGCAAAAACTCATTTTAAGTTATTCAACTGTGAGTTCTTAATGTAACATTACACATTGTATTAACTAGATGAAACACGTTTTTGCCTTGTTTTACGAAACTCTATTTTTTGTACCACATAGGTTTCAGGATACACACCCTTTTTATAGTATGAGACAAATAATTTCCAAAGATGGCAACAAAGCAAAGGTAAACTCAACTCAGTTTCTTAATCTATCAATTTTTGACTTAAACTATAAAAGATATGTCTATTGACGATTTGATAGTTACGTTTGTGTTGTGCAACATTCATTAGAACATAATTTACATTAATTATGAATAAACATACACTGGAGTACAATTATGTGCAAAGGAGTGAGTATTTTTGTCACTGTCTATTTATGAAGGACGCGATGTAAATCGAATGTTCTTGACAACATTCTCAATAAAGAAACTGAAGAAGCAATTCAGATCTCTGCTAGTGAACAACATAGGTAGACCAAACAGTAAGTGATGTACTTTACCTGTTATAGGTATAATTTCTAGAAGGATAAGCCACATTTTAAAGGCAAAGGGTTCCTTTGTGTTTTTACCGTCACACAGGCATTAGATAGATGCTTCTTCAATTCAAAGGGTAAACAATTAGTCATCATAAAAAGTAGGGTTTATCAGACCATCTGCCAAGAACGTCAGTCCTGCTATTTTTACAAAATTGGAGGTCAATCTGTACTAGGCTCAAAGAACGCCATAGAAGCTGGGAATCGAGAAACCGGATTCATCCTATGCTGAAAACTGCTTGAACCAGAATCACAAATATGTAATAGATGGAGAACTCCAACGATAGAGGGAAAGGGTGCAAAGCTCACTCAATTAGAAATATTAAACATTAAAAACAATACATGTGTCCTCACGTCTACTCTTGAAATAGAAAACTCAATTCTATTATTCACCCCTTTTAGGCGATGTTACAATTTACAGGAGAAAAACATTGGTGCCTTCATTCATAAATAGATAATGACACAATTATCCATCCCTGTGCACATAGGTCTACTACATGGTATGTTTATTCATAGTTATTGTAAATTCTGTCCAAATGAATGTTGTACAATACAAACGTAACTGTCAAAATAGCCAACAGAGATAACTTTCATAGTTCAAGTCTGGATGTGATAAATTAATAAGTTGTCATGTGTTTACCCTTGATTGATTGGCATACTTGGAACCAGTTGTGCCCTAGAAAATGGGCTTATGACTCGAAATCTAGGTCTTATAAAAACAATAGTGTTTTTTGAAACAAGACACGAAGTATTTCGTTTAATTAATACGATGCAAAAAAAACACCGACTTTGTCAAAAATTCACTTTTTTTCCCACCGTACTGGATTTCAAGGCTAGCGAGAAAACTCTGTCACAAATAATTCTGTCTGTGGGATTTGGTGGCAGAATAATTAAGTCTTCGCGTGTTCAGTTGAGATGATATAATTCCAAAAAAGCATACTATATGAACTTTGTAATTAAAAATTAACCGTGACAATGAAAGTGGCCAGTGGTTTATTCAGATGAAACACGATTTCCTACCCATTACATTGTCAAAATGTGCCAAGAGCATTGTGAAACATGCTGGTCAGTGTACAATTTATTATTTTGCGTTGTAGGGCATGTGTATATACCTATGCGTACAGCTATTCACGTATGAGAATACTGGACAGTACGCTCTTACCACCTTTAATTTCCGTTTGTCAGGTGTAAACACTACGGTGATGCCATCCTGGCCAGGCCTTCAGTGCGCTTTTCCATGTGACATTAAATCTTCTATCCGCTCTTAGGACCGTACGGTGCATGAGTTTAGCGTCTTGTGGTATGTAGTAGATACCCAGCACATCTGTAAAATGCTCAGCACTAGATCCTACAATTACCACCAACTTTCCAGAATTATACAAGTAACACAAGCTACTGGTAACTGTAGAATGTAAACGTGTAGCCTGGCGGTGGTCAAGACGTGCGATGCAATCGGTGGCCGCGAGCGGGCCGGCGCCTGAAAGGCCAGTGTGTCAATGTCGGCGAACGGGCACTGTCCGAGGCCGTGGCTGGGCGGCCATGTTGCACGGCGCCGCTCAGCGGACGTCTAGAAGTGCCGCACTAACTTGGGAACGGCGCCAGGTGGCGCAATCGGCGACGCGTCGTGGGGAAGATATTTGTCAACGGCCTATGAATTGCTAACGCAGGGACAGTGAAGATAAAATTAGACCAATAACAGCAGGGACATAGAAGGGCAAGTAGTCATTCCTTCGACGCTACGTTTCTCACCGCGCTTATCCACACTGCCCCCCAAGGGAATGAAACTCATGTAGGGACTTCCGGAACACGACCTTGGTTCGCTGCCAGGCCACGTGGAGCGCTGCAAGTCTATCGGTCCATCATCTCGCTTTCTTATTGGCTGATTTTAAGTCTTCCGTGTTTGTTTTCGTTTCGTAATTAAAAGAAACTGATTTCACAACATTGTGACACTGATTACGATTTCTCGTATGTGTTGCACTCTTTTAATTGCATTATAAATCTGTTGCTCGTATACTCATTATTCTGATTGACGGTGAGTTCTGCTCGCATCCGTAATATTGGGTGGGGTAAATGATTCCATATTTGTTTTTGTTTCATATAAAATAGGAGCTGGTTTCATCACATGATGCTCCGTGTATATTTATTACTGCTTACGAATCAGTGTGTGAACTGCTCGATTTAAAAGTGTGTTAAGTATATTACTTTCATTCTATTATTTTTGTTTGCATCCGTTTTCTGTATTTTCTCGCATTTAATGGGGAACTCCATGTTAGCAGGTTTTGACAGTATTGGTATTCAACTTTATTACATCTTGTCACGGAATTACAATGTAATTCTGCTACGAATGGTATTGCTTCTTGTGACTGAGTGACGTGCATTTGACAGTGGCTTGCAGAGGATGGATGTAGATGTACATGAGTATGCTTTGTAGTCTTGGTGACTAGACCACTCTTCCTCACAAATGCTAAAAACGCGACAGTAGCTATTCAAATGTTTTAAATTGTTATTAACAGGTGCTGCAAGCAGTACATGTTAACAAAAGTCTATGAAAAATTCGCTGGCCTCTATTAAATATGAGAGTACGAAAAACGGGTGGGCACAAAAAGAGCGTAGAATATGAGCAACATACTTACACTGCATTTAAATCGAACAGTTCACAGACGATTCTTAAGAAGAACAAGTATACTTGATTCCATAGAATGCAGTGCGACGAAACCACCTTCTCTTTCATATGAAACAAAAACAAATATGGAATCATATAACGCACCAAAGATTACGGATGAGAGTAAAAACTACACAGAATACGAGCAACGTGTTTAGCGTGCAGTTCAAAGACTAATACACACAAGATGGTCGCAATCAAGGACATAATTTGCACTTGATAACAGCCACACGGCCGAAATTGCAGTATTGGAATTTACAAATAAATACACTTTACAATCAGACTAAAGTATAAATTAAAAATATTATTATCTAGTACTCGTATTTCGCAAAGCAAGAATACAGATTATCGCGTCATATTGTCGCGAATTCGAAGTTACTGCCAGGCCATTAAGAGCGCTATTGTTTATCTCTCTTTCCATATGGTAACATTGTGCTTCTGATATTTTGGCGTTCTCTGCTGCCCCCGGCAGGAACAGAAATGATTCCGTTCAGCTCACAAAAACTTGGTAGTTTCCTTTGTCACATCACAGATTGTGTACGCTTTGGAGCACACACTTTCAACGTCATAAACGCTGGCAGCGTTCATACATTAGGAATAACTGTGGAATGAGCTTTAGCGTATTTTACATGTCTCTAGTATAGGACGGAAAAATCGCGTAACTTATAGTAACATGTATTGTTTACATTTTGAGCAAAATATCGAAACTTCAATATTACAGGTATTTGTACCGTTTTTACACGTATGTTGATTAATAAAAACAACGATATACACGAGGGTGAGTCAAATGAAAACCTCAAATATTTTTTTAAATATTATTTATTGTGCAGAAGTGGTACAATGCTGTATCACTTTTCAACATAATCTCCCCCATGCTCAATGCAAGTCCTCCAGCGCTTACAAAGTTCATAAATTCCTTTAGAAAAAAATTCTTTCGGTAGTTCGCGCAACCACTCATGCACCGCGTGGCGTACCTCTTCATCAGAACGGAACTTCTTTCCTCCCATTGTGTCTTTGAGTGGTCCAAACATATGGAAATCACTTGGGGCAAAGTCTGGTGAGTATGGTGGATGAGGAAGACACTCAAAATGCAGGTCTGTGATTGTTGCAACTGTTGTACGGGCAGTGTGGGGCCTTGCATTGTCATGTTACAAAACAACACCTGCTGACAGCAATCCACGTCGCTTTGATTTTACTGCAGGCCGCAGAGGATTTTTTAGGAGATCTGTGTATGATGCACTGGTGACAGTGGTCCCTCTATGCATGTAATGCTCCAAAATGACGCCTTCTTCGTCCCAAAAGAGAGTCACCATAACCTTCCCTGCTGATGGTTCTGTTAGAAACTTCTTTGGTTTTGGTGATGAGGCATGCTGCCATTCTCTGCTCGCTCTCTTCGTTTCCGGTTGGTGGAAGTGAACCTAGGTTTCATCCCCAGTGACGATTCTTGCAAGGAAGCCATCACCTTCCCGTTCAAAGCGCCGAAGAAGCTCTTCACAAGCACCACCACGTAGTTCTCTCATTTCAGGAGTCAGCTGCCGTGGCACCCATCTTGCCGACACTTTGTGAAACTGGAGCACATTATGTACAATGTGACGTGCTGACCCATGACTAATCTGTAAACATGCTGCAATGTCATTCAGTGTCACTCGGCGGTTTTCCTTCACTATGGCTTCAACTGCTGCAATGTTCTGTGGAGTCACAACTCGTTGTGCCTGACCTGGACGAGGAGCATCTTCCACTGAATTCACACCATTTGCGAACTTCCTACTCCATTCGTAGACTTGCTGCTGTGACAAACATGCATCAGCATACTGAACCTTCATTCGTCGATGAATTTCAATAGGTTTCACACCTTCACTACGCAAAAACCGAATAACAGAACGCTGTTCTTCCCTGGTGCAATTCGCAAGTGGAGTGGCCATCTTTATACTGATACTGCGACGGTATGTGTGCATCTGTACTATGGTGCCACCTACAAGCCATTCTGCACGCTGTTTGTAGCACGCTTACCAACTTACAGGATAACGGCGCGAAATTTCGATTTGTTATTACAAATTTAAAGTTTACATTTGACTCACCCTCGTATTTGTCGCTGTCATGGGTACGAATCGAAGTAGGTGAAAGGAGTAAAGTCACGTGACTTTGGAGGCAATGTATGTTGAGCATAAAAATTCCATTCTGAACATCCGAAAAGTCACTCAACGCACAGATACACAGTGCAGTCACATTAATGTGACCACCTGTCAACAGCCTGAATAACCACCTTTAGCAGGGCGGACAGCTGCGGGACGTGCAGGAAGAGTGTTAGTGAGGTTTTGGAAGGCACCGACAGGGATGCGGAACCATGCCCCAATTCCAGTGCCGTAGCAGCTGTGCTAGGTTTCTTGGCTGAGGATCCATGGCGCGAACAACCCGGTCGAGGTGATCCCTCAGATTCTCGATTTAGTTTAAATCCGGGGAGTTTGGTGGCCAGGGGATTACAGTTAATTCATCCTGGCACCCTTCGAACCACGCACGTACACTGCGCTCTGTTTTGAGACGTTCCATTGCCCTGGTGGTAGGTGCCATCGTGCCGAGGAAAAACAGACTGCATATAGGGCTGGACATGGTTCCAAAAGATAGATGCATACTTGTGTTGATCCATTGAGTCTTCCAGAATGACGATATCATACAGGGAACGCCACTAAACCCCCATCCAGACCATAACGCTTCGTCTTCGGCCCTGGACCTTTCGGAAGATTCTTGCAAGATGTTTGCTTTCGGACGTTTCACGCCCGACGTGCCAACTGCCATCTGTCCGAAGGAGCATAAAAAGGCATTCACTTGAAAAGTCCAGTTGTCGCCACTCAGTGGACGTCAAGTTGACTATTAGCGTGCAGATTCCATGCTTCTATGCCCAAGGACAGCATTCAGCACGGGTGCATGAGCCCGGCGTCTGCTGTGGAGGACCATAAGCAGCAACGTTCCCTGACCGGTCGTTGAGGAGACATTGTTGGTAGCCCATTGGTCACGTGGGCGGTCGGTTACTCAGAAATAGCCCATCTATTCGCCAGTACACATCTCCGCAGTCGTCGTTCCATCTCTGTCATCTATGGGCCTTGGTGCACCACACTTGCCTCGGCGTCGGTTTTGGTGGCGCCATTTTGCCATGCACGGTATCATTTAACCACGGTGGCACAAGGACAGTTTGTAGACTTTAACCCATTTGGAAATGCTTCCACCCTTGGCGTGAAACCGAATGATGATGCCTTTTTGGATGCCAGACAGATAGCTCCATTTCCAAATTACAACAGCTGCGTCCGGTTTCCGCGTCCCCCCGAAGTACAATGATGTATCGTCCGCTGCTGGTGCTACCACTGCCATCCGTGAGTGGTTAATGCACGTTGACGTCGAATACAGGTCGTAGTCACAGTAATGTGACTGGACCCTGCATTCCTAGTCTGTGCCAGGATTCTCACTCCGAGGTCACTAGCAAACGAAGTGCAACTTTCACCAGCTCTGAAGTACCTCACGAAGAAAGAAAAAATTGTTGCCATCTTGGCAATCGGACGCGCGGCCCAGTTCAAGGAGAAGTAATATTATTATTCTTCAAGTATAATACAAAAAATTCTCCATGATATACCAGGTATTCATTTTAAATGGGAGGTATGTACATTAGTGTGTCCCTTATTTTACCCCAAACATTTTTTTTTAGAAAAATTTTACGCATTCCCCTTCAATGTTTTCTGTTTGATTAGATGTACTCTGAAAATAATTCATTTCAGTAGGACGACATTAGCCCGTGTCGACTACAGCGACAAATTTTAATATTGCGAATATTAAGTTCTGTAGTTTTTAGTTAGTGTAATAATTATTTATGGTTGCATAAAATCAGAAGCTGTGGCCGATCGGTTCTAGGTGCTTCAGTCCGGAACCGCGCTTCTGCTACGGTCGCAGGTTCGAATCCTGCCTCGGACATGGATGTGTGTGATGTCCTTAGGTTAGTTAGGTTTAAGTAGTTCTAAGTCTAGGGGACTGATGACCTCAGATGTTAAATCCCATAGTGCTTAGAGCCATTTGAAACATAAAATCAGAATTAAATACTGTTTTTGCTTTTTGGATAAGTTTAGATTCTTGAGATTATTTTCTTCACGGTGTTTCTTTCTTGTAATTCTGGTACAGTCGAAGATGTTCTTGAACACAACGTAATACGAATACCTTTTCCTCATCTTTAATCAACACTCCACGAAAATCTTGCATTAATTTAACACACTTTTCTGCAGAGTCATTAACATATTTTAACTCCTTAAGTATCCTTTTGGAACCTAAATATGAAGTCGAAGAGCATTCTTGAATAAAACAAGTGTCCATAACCACCCGGCAAGAGAAAAGATCTCTGCTCTTCTTAACACGTAATCGGCTAATGTTTTCCCTGAGAAGAAGATGAGAGTCAGTAAGGAGTTGTAAATTAACGAATTAAAACCAGCAGTAAATGGTTGGCTCAAATGGCTCTGAGCACTATGGGACTTAACATCTGTGGTCATCAGTCCCCTAGAACTTAGAACTACTTAAACCTAACTAACCTAAGGACATCACACACATCCATGCCCGAGGCAGGATTCGAACCTGCGACCGTAGCAGTCGCGCGGTTCCGGAGCAGTAAATGGTGATCAGAAGAATATTAAACTTATCATATAATGCTCCACCCAATTCTCCACAAAACGGAAAATATCTCTATTCCATTTCTAGATGTTCTCTGTACAAATTTGCTACCATTTTGATTTTGGTTTGTTCGCCTACTTCATCATCAAATGTTCTGACAAATTTCACAAATGAGACCAAATTTCCTTACATCTGCTCCTCAAATCGTGGAATCTATCCTTTCATATGATTTCAGATCCTTTAAGAAGCAGAAATTCAGAAAAGGAACTTTTGTAGCTCGACTTCACTGATGCTGCAATTTGACATTAAACACAATGAAGTGAGACATCTCTCCATAGATTTTTCATTTTCAATGGATAGTTCAAGTAGTGATCACAGAAGAAATGTTTTTAAGTTATAAATTGCTGCTGTCATCCATAACGCTTGATGCATTGCTCCAGGAGAGTACATTTTCAGTTTTTTTCCCAAAGTCTCCTCCCCAAAATGTTAAGCTGAGCTCTGGGAGTTCACCGTAATCCCCTTTCACTGTTGGCTTTATATAACTCACTTTCATAAAAATCTGGCATCTCCTTAATTTCCGATTAATTAAAGACGAATTCACAATCTTTTTGCCAGTGTGAAAATCACTGACCCTGATGCCGTCCCAGTTCTCTTTCAAACATTTAAAAACTGGTATGTCAACATTGCTTGTTACATCACATTCTTTACATTTAAATACAGTTTTTTTTAAAAAAGCAAGTTCATATTTGTGATGATGGAGTCCGCAGCTCGTGGTCTCGCGGTAGCGTTCTCGCTTCTCGAGCACGAGACCCCGCGTTCGATTCCCGGCGGGGTCAGGGATTGTCACCTGCCCCGAGATGACTGCGTGTTGTGTCGTCATCATCATCATTCATCCCCATTACGGTCGAAGGAAGGCAACGGCAAACCACCTCCAGTAGGACCTTACGGTGCGGTTCTGCCGCATCGTTCCCCTACGCTCTGTCAAGAAACACGGGACTTCAAAAAAATGGTTCAAATGGCCCTGAGTTCTATGGGACTTAACATCTGTGGTCATCAGTCCTCTAGAACTTAGAACTACTTAAAACTAACTAACCTAAGAACATCACACACATCCATGCCCGAGGCAGGATTCGAACCCGCGACCGTAGCGGTCGCGCGGTTCCAGACTGAAGCGCCTAGAACCGCACGGTCACACCGGCAGGCACGGGACTTTATTTCAATGAGATGATGGCTTGCGAAATCCAACAACCCCCTGTCCAATTTTTGTTCCAATAAGATGCCTACTAAGACGGCCAGTAGTTGGAACAGTTGTGTCGCTGAAGAGAAATTGTACAGTCTTCAATACTTCATTATGTTAATGCTTTCCAGACAGCGCTCGCTTGCACTTCACCAGAACCATTACGTAATTTTGGAACGCCAGTTCGCTGTTCCCAAATGTAAAAAATGATTGGAAGTCTTTCTCCTTTTGGGCCCTGGCATTTAATTCTGACAACAGTTTACCAACCCAATGAACAGTAAGAACTGCAGGGATACCATTCTTGAAAGCTGATTTTATTATTCCAGACCATTCTCTTCTCTTCTTCCGTCTGAGTCTATGAAGAGAGGATTTATTAATACTGAGGTCTTCAGTACTGTGACCAAATGCCTCTGCTGTCGCCTGAAGAATATTTTATACAGAATCTCTGACGCTAAGCTGGCATCTATTCAAGTCAGCCACTAATTTTGCAGTAATTAAATTTTATTACCTCGCCACAGATTTCATCAATCATCTACTCCCGGAAGCACATTCTAAAAACTCACCACCACCAACGTCAATTTCATCTGAACTTGAAATTGCCTTATCTGATTCTTCAGATGATGAAGAAGGAAGTACATCAAAAGTTGCAGAAGCAGATGCTGCACTTTTGTTTCTCTTGCTTTTACTCTTCCAATTTTCTCTGCTTTGCCCTTTTTTTCTTTATCCACAAGCATTCGGTCTACTCCAGCAAGATAGTCTTCAGGCCCTGGCAATCTCTCTGTCGAACTAACAACATCTTCTTCCGAGATGATTGTTGAAGAGCATTGACATGTGCGATACAAACAAATTGTCCAAATTATTTGTCACGCCACTTAAACACATCTCGACACCGAATGGTAGCTGTAGCCAGACGCACGTGGCATTCCATTTTACAAATTGTTAGGAAATTTAGTATTCCGAGATCCACAGTGTCAAGAGTGCGTCGAGAATAACAAATGTCAGGCCTTACCTCTCCCCGCGGACGACGCAGTGGCCGACGGCCTTCACTTAACAGCCTTTGCGTTGTCAGCGCTAGCAGCCAAGCAACAGTGCGTGAAATAACCGCAGAAATCAATGTGGGCCGTACGACGAAAGTATCCATTAGGACAGTGGGGCTATGGCAACAGACGAACGTTACGAGTGTCTTTGGTAACAGCACCACTTCGTCTCCAGCGCCTCTCCTGGGCTCGTGGCCACCTCGGTTGGACTCTAGACGACAGAAAAACTGAGGCCTGGTCAAATGAGTTCCGATTTCAGTTGGTAAGCGCTAATGATATGTTTCGAGTGTGGCAAAGATCCCACGAAGCCAAGGACCCAAGTTGTCACAAGGCACAGCGCGAGCTAGTGGTGACTCCATAATGGTGTGGGCTGCGTTTACATGAAATGGACTGGGTCCTCTGGTCAACTGAACCGATCGTTGAGTGTAAATGATTATATTCAGCTAATTGGAGAGCATTTCCAGCTATTCATAGACTTCATATTCCCTAACAAAGATGGAATTTTTATGGATGACAATGCGCCATGTTACCATGCCACAATTGTTGGCGATTGGCTGACAGAACATTCCGGACAATTCGAGCAACTGATTTGGCCACCCAAATCACCCAGCGTGAATTTCATCGAACATTTATGGGGGGGGGGGGGTTGGGTTAATTACGGGGAGGAGACCAAACAGCGAGGTCATCGGCCTCATCGGATTAGGGAAGGAGGGGGTAGGAAGTCGGCCGTGCCCTTTCAAAGAAACCATCGCGGCATTTGCCTGAAGCGATTTAGGGAAATCACGGAAAACCTAAATCAGGATGGCCGGACGTGGGATTGAACCGTCGTCCTCCCGAATGCGAGTCCAGTGTACTAACCACTGCGTCACTTTGCTCGGTTTTATGGGACATAATCGAGGGGTCAGTTCGTACACAAAACCCTGCAACGGCAACACTTGCGCAGTTACGGACGGCTATAGAGGCAGCAGGAGTCAATATTTCTGCGGGGGATTACCAATGAATTTTTGAGTCCATGCTACGTCGAGTTGCACTACTCCAGGCAAAAGGAGATCCGACACGATATTAGGAGATATCCCATGACATTTGTCACTGGATTGTAAAACGCCGTTAAGGGAAACGGATTCGTATTCCGGAAAAGTGGATCTTACTTCGCCGTCCAGGTACGCTGGTTTAATTTGTCTATAGTGTCCCCAAATTAGTCCAGCTAACGTACTAATGATTTCTTTGATAAGGCTTCAACTGATTCGTTGCCCAGACTCGGTCCATAATAGCTTTAACGTCGAGCAGATGTTAAACTCTTCTTTTTCTCCCCGTCATCAATATGCACAGTAATGATATTCCGAAGATAATTGCAATTAGTGCATACCATCTCACTTTGACTTAGATGGTAATGAGAAATCAGATTTTCTAGCTAAAAAGGTCACAAAAATTAATGAGACTGGAAAAACCAACATGTCGTATATTAACAACACATTTCAAAAAGAATTAAAACAATCCAATAAAATCGCGTCTGATGGAAAAATCTGGTAAAACCTCATGGACGACTCTGTAGTGCCTGACGGACCAAGAAGAGAAGCAATGGGCATATTACACTTGATTATCTGGCCACTTATCTACATAAGATCTCCATCCTGCCGTCTCCAGAATGTGTTATTTATGTATCACAATATTGATTCGACCATGAACAAAGAACATTTAAAACAGTGTACAAAATTAAATGGTTGTAATTATGAGCCGGCCGAGGTGGCCGAGCGGTTAAAGGTGCTACAGTCTGGAACCGCACGACCGCTACGGTCGCAGGTTCGAATCCTGCCTCGGGCGTGGATGTGTGTGATGTCCTTAGGTTAGTTAGGTTTAAGTAGTTCTATGTTCTTGGGGACTTATGACCACAGCAGTTGAGTCCCATAGTGCTCAGAGCCATTTGAACCATTTTTTGTAATTATGACTTAACAACATTGTACTGGGAAGCGAGAAGGCGAATGGCGATAAGTCAGGTGTCAGAACATTAAAACGATCATAATAACAATATTTATGAATGCTGCTTATTGTTCACTAGTAATGAACTTCGGATAATATGGAGGGCTTCATAACAACAGCGACTGTGTAGGACCCTTCGTGCACCGCTATCGTTGATGAAGTTCTCATCTCATTATGCTGTTTATAGAAAGGATCGGCTACGTAAGTTTTATAGTTGATGATTAATAACGCGAACAGGAGCTTGTTGATCTTCAAATTTCATTTAGTGGGGCACTAATCAGAGGAACAGGCCGTCTTCCAAAAATGCAGCCTACGTGAACAAATTTCGTGAAACATTAATTGCCAGCTTTCCTTCATTCATTATTATCACGAAATCTGAAATCAGTTGTGAAACTAATGAGTATATTTTCAGCACATAAACTTCAAAACTTCTCCTAGGACAGCTTCCCTTTTATGAAGAGAACTCTGGTATAACATTGGATATTATTTTTCATTATCTCTAAAAAGTAGAAATGTTTTGTGTGCACCTTTCGCTTGTGACGGAACACATTGCCTTTCTAAATGCTCAAAATCTTTCCCCAGGAAAATGATTGCATAGCAGGACGAAACAATTAATGAAAGACCTCGAACAACATATGAAAAGTGATGAGATCGCTTCCGTCTGGTGGAAAAGTTGCATGCGTCGCGTTACAAGATAACTGTGACCTACCAGCACGCTATCGACTCTGCTGCGTCAGCAGATGTTACAATCAGAACAAGCTTAATCTCGAAACTACGCAAATTGTTTTCTTCTTAGATTCAAAACAGAGTAGGCGCATTACGTTTTACCGGCGGGTAAGCGACGCGACGCCAGTGACAAAACACTAGCTTATAACAGTCTCCATACCATACTCATAGTCTTTAGATGCTTGTAGTCTGTTTCTTTGATTTTGTCATATTATCTCTGCTTTCGATTCTTTCTCTATCTTTTATCTTGTTTTGTAATCTCTTGGTATAGTGAGACATTACTTCGAATCGATCTACAAATTCCCTCAGCTAAGCGTCATGAATAGAAAAATCAACAGTATCACGCATTGCCTGGTTATACTTCTTGTTTTCTAACTTAGCGAGCAGGCACAATTTCTGGAGCCGCGTTCAAATCTCCATTTGGCCACGGTGATTTAGGACTAACGCGTTTTTCCTTTGTAGCTCAACGATGATAGAAAGACACTCCGTTTAAAAACTGGTACAGCCAGTTGCCTTCATTGTCCAAGTCAAGATGACTCGCCTTTGATGACCTCGCTACCGACAAGGAGTTAAAGCCTAATCTTCCGTTCTTTCGTTTTGTTTTCTACACTGCTTACAACTACTTTAGAAACAGAGACATTGTTGGTGGACAGGAATAAACACAGGCAATGACGGACGACATGAAACACAGTACATACATAGTATAGGTGGAGTGGTATATTTCTAAGAAAAAGCAGTACACGTTCCACCACGTGGGAAAGCAGGATTCTATCTATCGCTTGCGCCTTGTCCCGCGGTTACGCAGGGTCGGCCATGGTTAATCGGATTTGGCATGTTAATTTTAAGGGGTGGCCGGATGCCCTTCCTGCCGCCACATGGGAAAGCAGGATAACAGACACAAATAATGTTCATATTTGACACAGATCGGACTCCCAACAATAAGGTCGTTCTCGGACGTGTTCTCCTCGGACACTAATGCACATTTTGCATCTGTTATTCACGCTCGCTGCCAAACTGTTGAGGAGTCCTTGGAGGTTGCTATCCCACTCCTCTCTCAAGGCGGTTTTCAGTTCTTGCGCGCTGGCCACGGTGGCCGAGCGGTTCTAGGCGTTTCAGTCCGGAGCCGCGCGACTGCTACGGTCGCAGGTTCGAATCCTGCCTCGGGCATGGATGTGTGTGATGTCCTTAGGTTAGTTAGGTTTAAGTAGTTCTAAGTTCTAGGGGACTGATGACCTCCGATGTTCAGTCCCATAGTGCTCAGGGCCATTTGAACCATTTTTGAAGTTCTTGCGCGGTTCGGAGAGAAAGTGTTCGTTCAAAAACGCGTCTGCCAAGAACGTCCTAGGCACGCACTATAGGATTTAGATCCGGGGAGTATGCAGGCCATTCCATACATTCAATATATTAACTTTCCGGTATGTTCGCCACCTCATCTGATCGCAGCCAACATGCTCGCCACGCCAACGAACTCTTTCTCGGCGATGGTGTAGTTGAAGTGGGATGCAGTGAAAAGGGTTCCAAGCAGACAAAACAACCTGATTTAATGACCGCGAAATGGTTCTGACAGAGAAACGTATACCGGTAGCGACTGCAAAGTCTGCAGCGATTTGCCTAGGAGTGAGACGTCAGATCCTTTTCGCAACTGGGGCGACTTGGTAGTCCACCTGCGACCATCGGCATAGCATTTTCACCTTCAGTGGCCATTTCTAATCGCAATATGACACTAATGAACACAGCCGTTACTGTGGCCAGAGTAGTGACAGTTTGACAAGCTTCGAGCCGCCCAATTGCTCGTCCACGATCGTAAGCACTCAAATGACGTCTGGCTGATATGTTGCCGTACCACATGGAACGTCGCACTAATCGGTTCCACAACAGCCTTCGTAAACACCATACTGCACAAACTGTAGAATGCGTACAGAGCGTTCGTGCACAGGCTTCTACACATTTCCTATTACCATCATTGGTTGTGTGTTCTATACCAGTTGGCAGCTTTTCCTTAGCAAAGTGTCAGTTGTTCCTCATTAACTGTCAAACAGTGTAGTACTCCCCAATAACAAGTTTAGGTAATTTATTGTTTCTGATCTATATTAACGACATAGGAGACAATCTGAGTAGCCGTCTTATTTTGTTTGCAGTTGATGCTGACATTTACGTCTTGTAAAGTCATCAAATGACCCAAACGAATTGCAAAATGATTTAGATATCTGTATAGTGCGAAAAGTGGCAGTTGACCCTGAATAAAGAAAAGTGTGAAGTTATTCACCTGAGCACTAAAAGAAACCCACTGAATTCCGATAACGCTGTACGTCACACAAAGCTGTAAATTCAACTAAATACTTAGGGATTACAATCACAAATAACATAAATTGGAACGACTACATAGATAATAGTGTGGGCAGAGCAAACCAAAGACTGCGATTCATTGTCAGAACACTTTGAAGGTGCAACAGGGCTACTAAAGAGAATGCTTGCACCACGCTTGTCCACCTTCTGGAGCACTGTTGTGAGTTGTGGGATCCGCATCAGGTGGGACTGATGGATGACATCGAAAAAGTACAAAGAAGGGCAGCTCGTTATGTATTATCGCGAAATAG
The DNA here is from genome assembly GCF_023898315.1 of Schistocerca nitens. Lineage (NCBI taxonomy): Eukaryota > Metazoa > Arthropoda > Insecta > Orthoptera > Acrididae > Schistocerca > Schistocerca nitens. The sequence continues at coordinate 371,396,110 of NC_064614.1, read as the reverse complement.
GCGGGATAGTGTCACAGACATGATACATGAATTGGAGTGGCAATCATTAAAACAAAGGCGTTTTTCGTTGCGACGGGATCTTCTCATGAAGAAAACATAATGTTGGCACCCACCTACATAGGGAGAAATGATCATCACCATAAAATAAGAGAAATGAGGGCTCGCACAGAAAAATTTAAGTGCTCGTTTTTCCCGCGCGCCGTTCGAAAGTGGAACAGTAGAGAGACAGCTTGAAGGTGGTTCATTGAACCCTCTTCCAGGCACTTTATTGTTAATAGCAGAGTAATCACGTAGATATGTGTGACTTGCTCTTGGTTTGGATTAAATGTATTAAAATTCTATTTTCCGAAAATTGTCAGGTCACTCTATTTTTACTGTTTAGCGCTGCGCTATGTCCATTTTCTTCAACCCGTCTTCTCAATCTCAGATTAATAACTAACATCAAAAACTTCGGTAGTAACCGAAAACTTTCTATTGTAGTTGAAATGAAATGGAATAATCGTGTGGCTCTGTTGGAGGCCCCAACCGGGGAAGTTCGGCCGCCGGGTTGCAAGTCTTATTGCAGGTGAGGCCACATAGGGTGACTTGCGCGTCGGTGATGATGAAATGATGATGACGACTACACAATACCCAGTCCACGAGCGGTGAAAATCTCCACTCTGGTGATTGGACTGGTAGTTGACAAAAGATAATGCACCAAAAGATAACGGTTAAATACTACGCTTGCCAGAAACGATGAATCAGTTAAGAAGGAATTCCGAAACAAACTAAAAAGAAAGCCATGTTCCTCACTTCTGTCTTCCAAGGCAAAGAGGATTCACCTGCTGCGTATCCGTGCCCCGTTATGCAACGAATGGCTATTTCTGTTAGTGATACAGTGCGGAGTGGCCATCGTATTATCAGACGACACCGCTGTCACGCTGCAGTTGCAAATAGTTCAACTTGCACGACGATCGTCCTGTTAACTGTAACGCTGCTCTGCTGTTTATTTATTGGTTTGCAATAGCGAAAAACCGTTAAGCGTTACAGTTCCCACTCATTTGACTTGTGTGACACCAGTCTGTAGTTATGTGCTTGACTACTCGTTTCAGCAGATCTTCTATAATCAGTATCCTCAGAAAACTGCTACATCTATTTCATCCCCTGTAATTTTTCCTGTTTGCTGCTCTGGGCTTTGTAGCGGTAGTAAGTTCGCAATGACTTAACACATTCCTCATCAGTCTGTTTCTGTTCTTTACTTGTGTTTGCCGGTCCCTTCTTCCAGTGCCTGTCTGTCCAACTGTTCTTTATTTGTACTCAACCAATAGACATAAAGTCAAATGTATTTCGCACTCTTCAGTCATACGCTACTGAATTTTAAATGAACACTTTCAGAAACTTCTTCATCACTTATGGCCTTATGATTGCCCAATAAGAAAATAACTTTCTCCTCCTACGCCAGGCTGTTCACCACGCCTTTCTATATCAATTCGTATCGTATCCTACTCGATGGTTATAATTAAAGTGCAACTACTCGTGAAGGTCCAGTGTGGGCTGTAATTATGAAATGGCACCGAAACTTGGTAGATATTCTATTGCGTTAATACAGAACCGATTTACGCTGGAAAGAACTTAGTTCGAATTTTCGCCACCAGGTGCAGCTCTCGGCTGTGAATGCAAGAAGGACATATAGAAATGTTCCCATATACACTCCTGGAAATTGAAATAAGAACACCGTGAATTCATTGTCCCAGGAAGGGGAAACTTTATTGACACATTCCTGGGGTCAGATACATCACATGATCACACTGACAGAACCACAGGCACATAGACACAGGCAACAGAGCATGCACAATGTCGGCACTAGTACAGTGTATATCCACCTTTCGCAGCAATGCAGGCTGCTATTCTCCCATGGAGACGATCGTAGAGATGCTGGATGTAGTCCTGTGGAACGGCTTGCCATGCCATTTCCACCTGGCGCCTCAGTTGGACCAGCGTTCGTGCTGGACGTGCAGACCGCGTGAGACGACGCTTCATCCAGTCCCAAACATGCTCAATGGGGGACAGATCCGGAGATCTTGCTGGCCAGGGTAGTTGACTTACACCTTCTAGAGCACGTTGGGTGGCACGGGATACATGCGGACGTGCATTGTCCTGTTGGAACAGCAAGTTCCCTTGCCGGTCTAGGAATGGTAGAACGATGGGTTCGATGACGGTTTGGATGTACCGTGCACTATTCAGTGTGTACGGCCAGTGTAGGAGCTTATTTGTTTGAGTTGTAAATATTTGCCATGTATTATTGTTTTCCGACATGTTCTACATCCTGGAGGACCTGCTCACTACGGATCAATTGGAATGAAAGTAAATCTAATCTAATCTAGAGGATCTTTACCATACTTGGTTTCTGTTTCTTTCCATAGCCACTCAAGTAAAGAAGTAACGTGTTTCTCCTCAACAGTATATGCCTCCATTTGGAAGGCTTTTGGTTATGCCACACAGGTGGACGCTGCTCTGAGTGACACAGTGCTCATGCTAAGAGGATGCCCGTGATCTACTCGAGTAAATATACAAAGATCAGCCAGAACATTATGCCCACCTACCGAACAGCCGGTATGTCCATCTTCTGCACAGAAGCAGCGGCGACGCGTCGTGCCATGGAAACAGTGAGGCTTTGGTAGGTCGCCGGAGGGAGTTCGCACCACATCTACACACAAACACATCACCTAATTCCCGTAGATACGAGGGAGGGGGGCTAAGAGCTCTGACGCCACGTTCAGTCACATCCCAGATGTGTTCGATCGGGTTCAATCTGGCGAGTTTGGGGGCCAGCATATCAAATGGAACTCGTTACTGTGTTCCTCAGACCACTCCTCTCTCTCATAGCCTTGTGATACATGTGATACGACGCATTATCATGTTGAGAAATGCCGCTACCATCGGGAAGATTATCGTCATGACGGGGTGTGCATGGTCTGCAACCAGTGTACGGTACTCCTTGGTCGTCGTGGTGCCTTGCACGAGCTCCACTGGGTCCATGGATACCCACGTGAATGGTCCCCAGAGCATTATGGAGCCGCTGCCAGTTTGTCTCCGTCCTGCAGTACAGATGTCAAAGAGCTGTTCCCTGGAAGATGGCGGATTCGCGCCCTCCCTTCGGCATGGTGAAAAAGGTGTCGGGATTCGTCAGACCATGCAACGCTCTGCCATTGAGCCAAATTCCAATGGCGATGGTCACATGCCCATTTCACTCTAGCATAACATCCAAGAAACTGAAGTTCAGAAAAATACGTCATTTGAAAAGCATTTCGCGAAAACTAGAGAAGTAGGCCTACATGTTCCCTGCAGTTGGTTTAAGAGCTACGACAGCAACAAACTCGGATTACTTTTACAGTATCACAGTTTACAAGATATAAAATTATCAATATTTCACTAAGCATTACAACTATGAACATAAGCCTGTAAACGATGACTCGCAATACTGTAAATAGAGACCATATCGTTCCTTCCAGTCGCTTCCGCCTACGTTCAGGAAAATCAGTCTTCCTTCTATGTTTTTATTAGTACGGAGGGGGCTCAATCTCTTTCTGTATCGCCTTATTCAATTTCTCTTGATTTGCCGGTTCTATCCATGGACTCACGAACCGCGTCGGGTGTGCTGTTGTTGACAACAGGTGCGTCCAGACCGTGAACGAGCCCCTCTTCATGTCCGGAATGTTTCCTGCAAACGTTACTACACACGAACTCCTACTCACTTTCGGCACTCTCTGATTTAATTGAAAACTTGTAGATGTTAAACTGATTTTCACGAAAACTTTAACAGCTGTATACGTAAAAGGGAAGGAAAAACTTCGTGTTCTGCCTTACGGCAGGTCTTGTCATGGGAGGAGCCTCGTCAGAGAGGTCTACCATATAAGCGTCAAGGATGTGATTCCAGTGGTGGTTTCCCGTTGCCTTAAGGGAAGGAAAATTAAAATATAAAAACCCGTCTATATCTGGTACATTCGGACCTCAGCACTAATTGGATTGGACAAGGACAGGGAAATTGATTGGCCATCTTTGTATTTATTTATCTTGTTCTGTTGTTCTGGAATTAATTTAAAAATAATTCCCACCCCATGATCTGCCCAAGGTTTTCAGGAGGTTTCTCTTGGTTGAAATGCAAATATTGGAACTGCGAATCCCCTCGCAAATACTCCCAATTGAAACTCCCTCTGCCCCAGAACCACGTCGTCTGGTATTTGGCTGAAAAGTGCCTCATTCTGATTACTAGACAACCCCAGTGATTAACGGAAAACTAAAAAAAAAAAAAATCTTGATGCCGGATGAGGACTTGGAGCTCATTCTTCCTTTTTATGCGTCCATTGCCTCATCCACACCATACCAGAGACTTCTCAGACAAAAAGGAGACATTGTAGTGGGGTAGATTGAATGCCAATTAAGAACATTTCGGTGGGTTTCCGCAGTTCCATCACCTGCCTTACAACAAACGGAACCACCCCAAAAACTTAATTCAGAATGGGGACTGGGAGCTATTTCCCACATATGAGGTCAGTGCCTCAATCATTTTGCTAGCTCGCTTGAAGTTTACAAATCTATATCTACTTGTCAGACATTTGTTTGTTTGTCACCTGTCTTCAGTCTCCTCTTCAACAGGTCCACAGATTCTCCTCATAGCCTTATTTCGAAAACGTCAGGGTCGTTTTTAGTTGACTTAGCGTTAAAGTACTGCTACGTGAATAACGCTTTTCTTTTTATGACAGAACGTTGGAGCAAACTGTATTTTGCAAACTGTCTTGAATATTGTCCTGCAGACACACATGTGGTGAACTATTTTTCCAGATAACTGAAATTCCATCACTGGTGTGAAATTTAATCAAATGGCAGTCAGTAGGACTTTTCCTTACAACATTATTGACATTAATCCATACTTCGTCTTACTTTCAGTTCCATTTACACAGTGTTTCTCATTGTGCGTTTGTCATTCTTGGTTCATCATCACAACGACATCTTATTAGGATCATCATTTACCAAATCACTCCAGTTCTAATTCATTACACTGTCATTCATCTGCAGATCTGATGATTCATCCCAGTGCTATTTCTGAACTGTTCTGTCTGTCTGTACACACATTTCACTTCAAGTCCCTCAGACATCTCTCCATCATACAGTTCTGCTGTAACTGACCCATGCATCCATATTCTTGGTAGACTGATGAACGTTTTAGATGTATCACATTCGCTGTAGACTGATCAATGTTTTAGATGTATTACATTCGCCCCTCATAACATTCAGGATCTGACGACAAAGGCTGTCATAAACCTTTCTATATTCAGTGAACGGCACATGAAAGTACATTTTATGTCATAAAACCTTTCCCATATGCATATCCAACTAAATACGTTCTCCACTTTGACTGCCTTCTGCGAAAACATATTTGGTGGGTCCTCGAGATGCACTCAGACTTCTCATGTCTGTTTACAAAATCACTGAGAGTATTTTATAAATTATGCTAAAGAAACAAATGCTTTGGTAGTTGTTGCGATTCTTGTGCCCTTCATGAAACATCGCTTACCCAAGCACTGTGGAGCAGCCAGACCAAAGCTGTCTATCAACATTTCATCTAGGCCTCATTAAATGATAATCCTAATGACATAGCCCTCGAGAAAATGGAACTCGTCAGCCACGGTTAAGGCACGAATTGCTGATATAAAGCAAACAAGCCAGAGGGCCCCGAGCTGTGAGCCCTAACATTTGAGAACCTTGCTGTTGATAGCTACGGTTTGGTAGCCCTTAACGAAGATTGTTTATCAGATTCTTCACAAAGTGAATTTTCTCAGAAAAATTACGACAACGACCAAAGCGTGACAAGGGACAGGGTCCTGGAAATGCAGATAGACTTGATAATTCTACGTAGAATATGAGGGGACTAATATGTAAAGAGGCGGAATTCGAAAACATTGAAGGAACGCGTTCATAACAGAAACAAATATGACAAAGGAACAAGATAACTCCGTTAGTACATATGCATAATAATGTGACCTGGCGGATAGGGGCATTGTTTCTGCCAGAGGGGGGCCCTTCGTGTACTAAATTTCACACTTTCTTTTAGGAGCTTAAGTGCTACCTTCCTTGAAGATGGACTTTCAGGTGTGTACTTTACTCTCTGTATAGAACTAGGCCACTTACATATTTCTTCATACTATACAGTACACGCAAATTAAGTAAACTTCCGTTATTTGCGATTCTTTCCTGTTACAATTTTAATAGCCACCAGTGCAGTTTTTCAGTTCGCATTTTAAGACATGCGTTCACGTTGTGTGAATCATTAAGTGTTCTACATATGATTCTTCGCTAGTGCCCTTGCAGAGTTTTGACTGACGCCACGGTGTGTTTGCGTGAAGACCTCAAGGTCGCAGGGCAGCATTTTCAATGTTTGGAACGAATGAAGTTCAGGAGGAAGGTAGGCACAGTATATTAGGCCTACACTCATGGACCTTGATTTTGAGTGTTACATGAATAGTTTTTCTTTCGTTTTTGCTGACTTATTGATTATGAAAATTGATTATCCAAACATGGTGCCTGTAAAAATGATTGTGCAAATATGTGGGGCCGGCTGACTGATACAACTTCGTGAGTATCCTTCTGTACTTCCTGAAAGTTGATTGGTTCTTATAACATAAGGCAGCTTATTGGGGGAGAGTCGAAGTGCACATACTATTTCTTCACTCTGTCCGTCAAGCGACCTGACCGTGTAATTCGTTAATAACAATACGTTTCTAAAGATATTAGCAACTCTGATGCTGTATGTTGATGGGTTCAATCTTTCAATGTTCTAACTAGTCTCCACAGCGGCTAATAAGATTTTCCTTCAAAGGCCTTAATTTTACGAGAATGTTGCAAAATGTTCCACCAATACCTACTGGGTCGATATCACAGTCACCTGTTCCGCAGAAATACTTTATCCTAGCTGTTTCTTGTTTAATACGACTAGCGGGTATTAACTGCGATATTGTGATAAATAAATCTGCTCGTAATCTTAAGCAATAACGTATTTTTGCAGCTCAACATATCGTTGTTGTCGTCCGTTGCTAAGACGACCAGCGATATTATCACATGCAACTAATCAGTCATTAGCGCACATACGTAACTCATCTCTGAGCTGACGCACAGACATACAATGTCAAAAATTACGGCATCTTTTCACTTTTCAAAAACTCTATATTACTTAAATAGCTTGTAATAGCCTTTCAAAATTGATCGGGAATATTAACACTGTGTTCAAAGACCAAAGTTACTTCATCGAAAACCATCAGTCTCGTAGATGGTCCACTTCCCTTTTTCTCAGTCTTAATTAATGATTCGGTTCTGTCCAGTAAAGTGATCTGCATAAGATTTAACACGATGAGCATCTAGAACAAACGCTCTTGCAACAGGTAACTTCCCAATAAAAGTTTTAAATTACCATCAATAACATTTCCTGTTCAGTTTTTATTCGTTCTTCGTATTAAATTTGTATCGTCCATATAAGAACAGAAACTCCGGTTGCTCACACGTATGAGTGCGACTTAATCCTGTGAATATAACCAGGGAACAATCTGATACATGAAATTAAGCTCATACAAAGCTTTTCATTTTTCTTTCTCCAATACAATACACTACAATATCTTTTTCTTATAAAAATCAAAGGCCCCTGACCCAACGAAGATGTCTTTCAGCTTGGCACGTCCGCCCGGTTCGTACGTATGGTGGCCATCTTTCATCGACGCCGTACCTTGCTGCAGCAAGTCCGACGCAGTTGCCCCAGCGTCCTCGAACCAGTGTAACAGAAGGAATAGTGTGTAACAGCACATACTATTTCTAATGTTATACTTATCACAGATATACACATTTTTGATATTATCACCTGATACAGCTTAAATACGTTTCCTTTTAACACGAATATTACGTATATTGTATGTCCAGAGCTTTTGCCACAAACCATGCATCGAACCGCGTCACTGAAGGGAGGTTTTGCCGGCCAAGGATGTGCTATATTCTCTCATGAATATCAGATCAACATGCATATCCCTGATAGCTGAAATCATTGTGTAGCTGTGCGACTTTTCGCGTATTTAAGCACTGTAAGCATATTTTCTAGCTCTTTACATATACCGTAAGGAAAATGTCATTTTCTGTAATGTCCTCCTTCTCTCTTAATATTAGGAACTATTTTGTGAAACTGAGTATAAACTATTTTTCTTGTAGGCTGACAGTACAGTAATTTGATTTCCAGATGACTATCCTTTGGTTGTATATTTTTAACACAGCACCTATGTAGCTGGAAACAAACTATTCCCGTACTAAGGACAACTGGAGAAATAAATGTCAGTCTTGCATATCTATGTAACCACGATACAACATGCTACGCTATATTTGTATATCATGATCCTCGTCACGAGGATTTCACAATTACGTCCAGCAGTCATCATTAAAACGTGACCAGCTTTACAATGTTCAAGGGTTGGTGGCAATGAACAGGCCTTGACCCACAGAGCTTCGATGTCGCATATCTGCATCTGGCTACGACTCGAAGAGGTCTGCTGCAACCTCGTTTCGTTGCTAAGGTACTAGATATCTGATAGCAATTATTGAATTTTCAATTATTATTTCGCAATTATAAAGAAAGTCCATGTTCTAGCTTTTACAACAGACTGCGCTCTTTGGGCACCTTATTATGGAGTGTTTGCATGATTTTTTCCCGAAAGGAGTCTGGAGTTAAAGCATTTATTTATAAATGTGAAACTGGCTTAAACAGAGAGGAACTCTGCCACTAGTTTGTGTGGTTGGGAATTGACAAAGCTATATCTTAGATTTTAATTGTTTTCTGCGAAATGATGAGGTATACTCTAGATTCCTTCAACGTCGGATTTCAGTGAGTACTGTCGATAAAGCAACTTAAATCCGTGAGATAGATCTTAATTTCATCTGAAAAACAAAATTCACTCCTCTTTCTGCGCGTGGGCCACTATCGACATACTCTACGCAGGTGCTATTAAGTGTAGTACCGGTAATGCTCAGTAATAAGGAAATATTATTCCGTGATTGTCAGTTTGCTGTTCATTAAATCATTCATCGTATCCTCTTTTGACTCAATGCAAAGGTAACGACCTTACACATGAATCTTATATTAGAAATGTTAGCACCATATGCCCTAATGCTATAGGCCTACTAATTAGGAATGTGGCAAATAAAAAGGGAAATTGATAGGCCAGATCAAGCAAAAGGCAGCACTGCATCGTGTTGTGCTTCGGACAGATGTACACGGCGTCAGGAATGTGCTTCAGGGCAAATGAAAATTCAAACAATTAATGTAACCTGTAACAAACCGTAATACTTTCCTCTGTGGAGAAAAGTCAACGGCGCAAAATAATATGAAACAAAGACGTTCTGAACATCAAGCGTTTCCAAAATGCGCCACTGAATATAGCCTCAATCTTTTCACTTGACCGAGCTGTACCTTGGTAGACAAGTTGTGTACTTCCTAGCCTGGAAGCAAGCTGTTTCAGCATATTATTATATCGGTGGAAAGACAAAATAATAATGAAACATGTTTATTTCATAATACTGTACTGAAAACCATTAGCCAACTTATTTAGGTCTTTTTCAGCGCAACAACTGCGGTCAATGATAATGTATTTGATTTGTAATTTCCAAAGAATGCATAGCACTTCTGTGGCATCGGCTTGAACATCAGACCTCACCGACACCTCGGACCAACAACGGCACTCCCTGCCATCTAGCGGCAAAAGCTGAACAACAAGGAACAATTACAGCAAACAAGTGACCCCGTTGGGCCAGTCCCTTTTTTCCCATTATCAACAACCAGGCAAAGTCCGCAGATAGCATGTCAGCAACTGACAAACCGCCTCTCTTTCCTGCTATCCTGTTAAATTTCAATAGCAATTGAGGCGTTTTCTGGAACAATGACTTAACTGAAATCCAAATCAGTTAGTAATTATTACATATTACACTATCACGACATATTGATTGATTGCTTAATTGTTTTATTGGCCCATTTCATCATTTTTCTACACAGTAACGAACTGATATTGGACAATTCAATTTTTGTGGGATGAGACAATATGAAGTAATGTGATGATTATGAGTTGTTTATCTACTACAACATAAATAAGTCTACATACATAAGACTGTAAGCAAATGTATACATATAGCTTACTGCTTCATGCTCTTCTCAAAGACTTATAACAGTTTTCTAGCTAAAAAAAGGAAGAGGATTTTACCATTTTTACATCACTTTGTTGATCATAGCTTACAAAATCATTTTTTCGGTAATAGGAAACAAATCTGCGTTAAATCATGATACTATTCTTATGAAACATCAGTTAATCTCATTAATTAAAAAGGCAGAGTACTGTTTACAGTTTTGTGGCGTCTTCATGACTATAATTTATTGTTTTTATCTTTGTAAAAAAGACACAAATCTAAAGATTAGAAAATCTTTACAATTTATAAGACATACACTAACACTGATTATGTTACTGACTGAAGTATTCTACAGGAACTCATCCAGATTTTAGGAGCAGCTAGTTTCACTACTTTCTATAACGTTTAAGATTTGTACATATTCATCAACACTATAATACTTTTAGAGGCACTTTAAAATTACTTAAATTTGTTGTGTCTTAATGCGTTGTGGTGACATATTGTAAATTATTTCCCCAGCAAGTAGAGGCCCATCTTGTCTTAAGTTTTGTTTTTGTGTATTCACTATGCAGTTCCATTTTCCACGGAGTGTTGTACTTATGAACTGTTTCAATGTTTTGCATGTCTGTCATTTTCTTAATGAAACATGTAACTTCCAAAATGTATAAGCAAGGTAGCAGAAGAAATTGTAGGTTCTTAAATAGTGGCCTGCATGAGCTTCTAGTTGTTGGATTTCCTATGGTCTTTATAATTCTTTTTTGGGCAATAAAGCAGCTTTTGCTGGCAGGTGAATTGCACCAAAAGATTATGCCAAATCTCAAAAGTGATTCCACTTGTGTGTAATATATATTTTTTAACAATTCTTGTGTTCTGCACACAGTAAGAATTTTCATGCAATAGCAGATGGTTCTCAATCTCTTATTGATGAAGCTTAACTGCATGTCCCACTTTAGGTTTTCTTGGATGTATATCCCAAGAAATTTAGTGCTGTTTACAATTTCTAATTGTTTGCCAGATAACATTATGATATGACTTGAGTTATTTGTAGTTTCTTGCAGTATTTAAATGTATAGTTACTCTCTTTTCTGCATACATGATAAGGCTGTTTCTGGAGAACTGATAGTTACGTGTAACATGAATGGTTTGATTTCATTCTCCTGTTCATCTACAATCTTCCTTTTTCTCAGAATGTTGGTGTCATCTGCAAATTTTATGCACTTCTGGGAAGGGGTTGCTGACTCTTAAGTCATTTATAAGTAGTAGGAACATTAGATATAGAATGGAACTTCAGGGCACACAATACTTAACATTCTGTTTCCCTGACTGTTGCATATGTATACCGTATTTACTCGAATCTAAGCCGCGCTTTTTTTCCAGTTTTTGTAATCCAAAAAACCGTTTGCGGCTTAGAATCGAGTTCAAAGTAAGCGGAGTTCAAAGTAAGCCGCCACAACTAACTTCTGCCGTCGAATATATGAGCGCTACACAGGCCAGCTTTGCAGGCACAAAGATAAATACTGGTACCAAAACCTCTGCGTCAGCAAATAAATTAAAAGAAAAGGTAGAAGAGTGTAAACATAATGCCGTGTATTCTTTCGTGTTTGCTGCTATCTCATTTAAATCCTGTCTGCCTAATAAACTACAAAACTAGACTGAGACAACAGCAAACACGCAAGAATATCATGTCATGTTTATATTCGTATTGTTCTTATGCTGAATAGTGATAGTCAGAAATGAAGCACGGCAACTGACTGGATTTTTAAATCTAAGATGACTCTAATTTCTGTGAAGAATGTAATGTACTAAAGAGGCGTTTGCAAAGATTTTCAAACGGAGAAAAATTTTCGCTTAACTCTCGTTCAGAACATCTTCTATCATACGCAGTATATTATTTGGTTCTTGTTGATCATTATCAAAGAAAGCAGCAGTGTAAGTAACAACAAATAGCAGTCTCTTGCCGTTTTTTCACTTATGAGACAATTCCTCTCCTTTTTTTAAAAATTGTAAGCGGCGGTAGCACAAAAGCGAGCCATACCGCGAGTGGACATGAAAAGATATCTTCTGAAAGAATACTACATTCTTCCTCTGAAAACTATCAGGAACAGATGGTTTAGAAGCCTACTCATGGTGGAAATTTGTTAGATCAAATGGCAACAAACAGATCTCACATCTTTGAAAATGGCAAAATTGAAACTGATATCAGAGGCCATGAGGCAGTTGTATCAACAATGATTATCAAAGTATATAGGACAACTAAAAAAAGTAGAAAGATTTACACATTCAGCAAACTATACAAAGAGGCATTCATATTATATCTCAAGGAGGCCCTTGAAACATTTAGTTCTGAACAGGAACATATCGAGGAAATGTGGCTCACATTTAGAAAGATAAATGACAAAGCACTATAATAGATAAGTATCTAGTACAACAGTTCATGATGGGAGGTACCCCCTACTGTATACAGTCCCTGCCAAGTAATACTGTCCCTGCCAAGTAACTTCTAAGGAAATTGTGGCTTCTGGACAATAGGTATAATACAAAGCATAATAGGGACAGGGGGGGGGGGGGGGACACGACCTACATTGGCTGCCAAAAACACACTATTTGAAGCCTTCAACAACTATTGTATCAGAATCTTATGAAAAGACCTCTCGCAAAATTAAATAACTTCTGGACATGGGTAAAGGCTGTCAGTGGCACTAAAGTTAGTGTCCAGGCACTCATAGATGACACTGAAACTAAAATTGAGGGTAACAAAACAAAGGTAGAAATGTTTAACTCAATTTTCAAATGTTCATTTACGAAGGAATACAAGAGTACTGCTCCAGTTTAATTCTTGTACCACTTCAAAGATGATTGATATAGTTATTAGTGTCAGGGGCAGTGGGGCAGATGAGGTTGCAAAACCTGAATGAAGTGCTAGGGCCCGATGGAATACCTATCAGATTCCATACAGAACCTGAGGCTGAGTTAGCTTCTCTTTTAACTATAATACACTCTAGATTTCAGGAACAAAAAGCTATACTCTGTACTTGGAAGAAAACACAGATCACACTCGTATACAGCAAGGGCAACACTGGATATCATTGACATTCACCTCTTATACATCATTAGAACATGCTCAAAGCTCAAACATAATAAGATATCTCAAACACAATTATATCATCCCCGCCAACCAGCATGAAATCCATGCAGGATGCACCCTTAAGCTATGGACCAAGGTAATCAGCTGGACTGAGCAGTTTATAATTTCTTAAAAACATTTGATTCAATACCACACTGACAAAAGTACAATCATATGAGCTATCAAACAAAATTTATGTCTGGATTGAGGATTTCTTGGAAAGGAAGATGCAGCTTCTCATCTCCGATGAAGAATCTCACACAGATGTACACATTACTTCAGGCATGCTCCAGGAAAGTGTGTTGAGACCCTTGCTATTCATGTTGTATGTTAAGTACCTGGCAGGCAATATAACTGCTAACCTCAACTCTTTGTGGATGATGCAGTTGTCTGTAATAAGGTGCTGTCTAAAAAAAACCTGCATAAAATATTTAGTCATATGTAGATAAGATTGTAAAATGGTGCAAATTTGACAACATGCTTTAAACGTACAGAACTGTAAAATTGTGCACTTCACAAAATGGAAAAATGTAACATCCTACAACTACAGTAACAGTGAGCCACAACTGCTGTTAACTCATACAAATACCAGGGTGTAACATCCTACAACTACAGTAACAGTGAGCCACAACTGCTGTTAACTCATACAAATACCAGGGTGTAATAGTTTGTGGGGTTATGAGATGGTACAGTCACATAGAGTGAGCCATAGGTAACACGGGTGGCAAACATCAGTTCATAGGTAAGACACTGGCGTAAACACAAATTATATTGCTTACAAAAGACTTGTGGAACCCACCCTACAACACACAGACTACTTATTCTGCCTTAGAGGAACACAGTAATCACCTTGAAAGCAAAATGTCTTTTATTGTATTTTTCAGCCTCAGGTCGCAGCCTCAATGCTACAATAGGTAAATGGCAGACCAAAAAACTCCAGAGTTTTATCCCCAAAACTTCCTAAGATCTTTCAAACAATCCTAGAATATTGCTAAAATGTGTGGGAAATAATAGGAGATATTTAAATTATACAGATAAAGGCAGCATGAATGGGCATACTGAACTTGAAGATAAATGTCAGCTCTCCAGTGAAAGTGTGCTTAGAATTTTTCTAGAAGCAACTTTAAGTGATGAATCTAGGAAGATACTACAACCCCCCTACATATTGCTGCTGTAGGGACTATGAAGACAAGATGAAACTAATTACAATATGCACCAAGACATTTATGCAATCATTCATCCTGCACTCCATAATGGAATGGAATGGAAAGAAGCCCTAATAACTTGTACAATGAGAAATACCCCTTTGCTATCCAGTTTACAAAGAGTTGCAATTTAGCTTACATTTCATTAATAACATAGCATTTTTGAGGCTAAATGGCTGTATTAAATTACTGCTTCATATGTTTCACAACTACAAAATAGTGGTCTAGATGTCAGCAATGACAGTATTTAAATATATATTCCTGTTTTTAAATTCAGGCTAACATTCCCTAGGCTCTGAGTAGCAGCAATACATTTGGTAAAGGGTTTTCAAATATCTTTCAAGGAAGTGTTATTTTTTTTAAAAAGAGCTTATATTATCTTCTTAACTCAGAGTTCTATATTTCTTTTAAATAACCAATATAAAATTTTACTTCTCGCATTTAGTTTTATAAATTTTGTAATGACTAGAGTTACATAAATATCACAATAAGAGACAGAGACAATATCTAATGCTGGTGCTCCAGTTTTTTTGCAATGTAACTTTAAGGTTTTGCAATTTGGATTTATCTGTGATTTCTGTTATATGCATTTTGTGATTGTAACTACTGTATAGCTCAAAACTGTACAGATATAAAAAAGTAAATTACAACAATGAAAAACAAATAATACGTTTAATTACAGACAGAGAAAGAAAAGACAAATGGGATGTGACAGATGGGAAAGACAATAGATCTCAGACCTTAGAACTCAATGCAAGTCAAAGGTAGAATAGGAGAAAGAAATAGGTTTTTAAAAAAGGATTGACAGGAAAGAAAAATCTACTAAATGCATATTGTATTGACATGAATCCATAATGTTGGCTTCTTTTGTAAATTTTCACTCGTTATTGTCACATGGAATTATCTTCTGGAACAATGCGACTAAAATGAATAAAATGTTTATCCAACAAAATGCACCACTAAGAATATTGTGTTAAACTGATAACCTCACATCTCATAGAGAACTGTCTGAAAATCTTTATGTTATGGTTTCAAAGCTCCCATCAGATGTAAAGTAAGAAACTGAGAATTCCTACAGCTTCAAAAGGAAATTAGAAACTTTTCTTATTAGTCACTTACACAAATTATGTGATTATCTGGATTCAAAGAGACAGCTATTGCGGCCGAATGGATCTAGCCGCTTCAGTCTGGAACCACGTGACCACTACAGTCGCAGGTTCGAATCCTGCCTCGGGTGTGGATGTGTGTGAAGTCCTTAGGTTGGTTAGGTTTAAGTAGTTTTAAGTTCTAGGGGACTGATGACCTCAGATGTTAGGTCTCATAGTGCTCAGAGCCATTGAACCATTTGGATTCAAGGACTTAAAGGTCTTGTTAGCTGCATGACAAGTAGTAACATTTGTTGGGGATCGATCAATATTATGATAATGGTTGATAAATGCTATTTTTGATAAACAGCTGTGTGATAGCATAGCAAGTGAAGAAAGCAGCTATTTAACGTAAGAGAAGACGCATCAGTTTTTTTTTCCAAAGTAACAGCTTTCTTATTTCCAGAATGGCTGCTTCTCAGTTGTTGTTGTTGTTGTTGTTGTTGTTGTTGTTGTAGACCTTCACTTGGTTGACACTTCTAAAGGCTTTCTATTGTTTGATGTGATCTACAGCCTAATGAATGAATGAATTAGTGAGTGTTTAAGTTTTGTACTGGAAGGTCATGAATACAACAATGACAGAGGTTATTTACTTCACTTGATCAGGGCCAGAAGGCTCCATGTAGCTACAGGGCTCCTATTCCACTAGATTTCATTTAATGCTTTCTACCACCAATCACCCTCTATGCTAATCTGCAGCAAGTCTTCATGTATTCCATCTCTCCATTTTTTTTTAGTCTGCTTATTGGTCTTTTTCCATGGGGAGCAAAATCCATGGATTTTGAAGGTCATTGATGTTTACCCATCCAGATGGCATGACCTGAAAATATAAACCGTTTAGTTCTTATGAGGCCTATAATATTTGGTCTTTAGTAGATCTAATCCTGCTCACAATTATGCCTGATCTTCCATTCCCCAGTGGCCTCATCTTTTACCAGACCTTATATCTACCTATCTATCTTAAGACTTTGCAAATATTATTATTTAAGTGTTTTTCCACACACTCCAAGTTCCGTAACCATACAACCATATGGTTTAGATCACTGCTTTGTACAGCTCGGACTGAAGTATCATCAGTTTGTGATTTGGATCCTCACTTTTATTTCTGCTACACATGATGCAGCCTCTATGAAGCATCATAGAGGATGCTGGAGTGAATCTCTAGAGCAGGCTTGAGTCTTCTGCTCATCACCAGGTAGTTGATCTTCAGTTCATTCACACGAAGACCAACCAGCCTGGCACTCATCTGCATCAGTTCTTTCTTAGATTTGGACTATAGGGCCACAACATTATTTGGGTATTCCAAACTCAGTTACGCAGTTCATCAAGCTCTCCTGCTGAATGCTTTCTGTCCCAGTCCCTTTGAAAGTCTTATAGAAAAGTGTCCTCTTTATCTTACTGAGTGTCAAGTCGAACAGTATTGATGATGCACCATCTCATTGTCTCACCTTTGAGATATGTTAAAGTACTCACTGACTTAGCTCCCAAGGTTCACTTTGCCTTTTGAATCAGTGAGACAAATTCTAACTAGGCTGATGAGTTTCTTGGGTATTCTAAACTCAGTTAGGCAATTCATCAAGCTCTCCTGCTGAATGCAGTCACATGCCTTAAAACATAGGATGAGCACATGAAGGTCTTTGCCGTATTCCCATATCTTCTTGGTGAGCTATCACAGTACATTGTTGTCCACAGCTGATTGGCCCTTTCTGAAACCACCCTGAAATTCTCCAATCACTTCTTCTGCAAATGCCTGGAGCCTATCCCGCATAGCAGGTGTTGATGAGAACAGTTCCTCTATGGTTAGTGCAGTCAGTTTTGTCACATTACTTGTGTGTCAGACAAATGACTGCTGTTTTACACTCTTCTAGGATCTCCTCAACAATCCAGATCCTCTCAATTAGTTGGTGAATCCTCTAGTAAAGTCTCTCCCATCCAGACTGAATGACTTTCACCTGACTTCCATTTTCTCCTTGACTTTTGTTCTTCAGCTCCATTATCTGATTCTTTATTTAATCCAGTGTAGGTATAATCTGAATTTACAATGTCAGGAGGTTGGAACTCAAGCAACTCCTTAGGTTCATCACATTTGTGGAGCTCCATGAAGTATTATTTCCATTGTTCAGCAATGTTGAACTCATTGGTGAATAGGTTCTGTTTCGTTCTTGATGAATGTTTGGTATCTCTGGTATCCCTTCCTAAGGAAGTTAACTTCACAGATCATCTTTCAAGCCTATTTTCCAAAGTAATTTTGTTGAGCCTCCTCTCTATTTTCATTGACATACTTTCTCTCTGATCTAGACTGGGTTTCTTGAGTAGTTCTCTATACTTCTTTGAACTATACTTTGTCTTGTGTAACAACTGTGTCATAGTGCCAGTTCTCCTTCTCTCATCTTCTCTTGGCTAATGCCTTAATGCATTTGTCCCCAAACCAAATCTTCATGCCCCTGATATGCTCCTTGTGGATTGCATTTGCTGCTCATTTTTAGTGTACTTGACTTGGAATTTCAGAGTAGTTGCTTAGAATGAGCTGAAATTCACCTTTGTTTGTATAGTCTTTGAGTGTATGAATGTGGTAGTGTACAACTTTCTTAAGACTGGCTTTGGGCTGTACTTGTAGAGAGCTTTTTATTAGGCAGTGGTCTCTGCCACATTCCGCACCTTGTGCTGCCTTTACATCAATTTCCCATTCCAGTGCTTTGATACCGACTGTAATGTTATCTACAAGGGGTGGACAGAAATATGGAAACACCAAAAACACAACACACTACCCTGTGTGAAGAAAAACCATTGGCATTTCATGCAGCTTCCAATAATCTTGGAAGGGATAAATATAGGTCATGTATGGTTTTCGAGGGTATCTTATACCATTCTTTCTGCAAAATAGTGGCAAGTTTTTGAGTAATGATGATGAAGGTGGACAATGATGACTCACTCTTCTCTGTAAATTAGATGACAAAACCTCAATAATACTGAGATCTGGTGATGAGAAAGCCAGGGGAGGTGTGACAATTCATTCACACATTCACAAAACCAGTGCTGGACAATGTGAGCTGTGTGAACAGGGGTCCTGTTGTCTTGAAACACACTGCTATTGGGAAGCAAACATTGTGCCATGGGATGGACCTGATCAGTCAAAATGGTCACATAATCCTTGGCAGCCCATGGAATACCACAGTATGACTACCCAAATCATCACCAAACCCCTCAATGTTTCATTCTTGGGATGTAAAATTGGCCAGAAGTTGGAAACAAGACTCATCTAACCAAATTTTATTCATCCATTACTCCATAGTCCAGGTATTACTGCATCAGGATCATATTTTCCTGTTAGGACCATTTGTGTCACTGATGAGTTGTTTTGGAATTCCAATTTATGTAGCTCCCTTCACGTTGTTTACGTGCTGACACAGTTCACGAGTGTGACATTCAGTTCAGCATTGACTTTTGTAGTTGTTGTTTTATTTTTTATCACAATCCTCTTCAATGGCTGTCCATCAGAGTCACTCAACACACACTGGTTATTATTCTTATGGCTCTTTTCTGGAGTTTGAAAACTATGTTCATATTTTGTGCATTTGTTCCCCATAAATGAATGCCATAGCTAAGAACTGAGTGTACATATGAATAGTAAGTAACTAAAAGACACTGCATGTTACACACTGATGATAGGATTCTAAGGGCAAAACATGCTGATGACATTCTGTTTGCAAGTACCTTTGTGTGTTCACACCACTTCAACTGAGAATCAATATTCATTCCCAGGAATTTTGCATTTGGTACACAGTCTATAGAGGTGACATCTACATTTGTGTAGTTAACTATTATTTTGTATATCTAAAAACAAAGATGATGTAACTTACCAAACGAAAGCATTGGTACGTTGATAGAGACGATAACAAACACAAACACACACACAAAATTCACACTTTCGCAACCCACGGTTGCTTCATCAGGAAAGAGGGAAGGAGAGGGAAAGACGAAAGGATGTGGGTTTTAAGGGAGAGAGTAAGGAGTCATTCCAATCCCAGGAGCGGAAAGACTTACCTTGACTGGAATGACTCCTTACCCTCTCCCTTAAAACCCACATCCTTTCATCTTTCGCTCTCCTTCCCTCTTTCCTGATGAAGCAACCGTGGGTTGCAAAAGCTTGAATTTTTTGTGTGTGTTTGTGTTTGTTATTGTCTCTATCAACGTACCAACGCTTTTGTTTGGTAAGTTACATCATCTTTGTTTTTAGATATATTTTTCCCACGTGGAATGTTTCCCTCTATTTTATTCATAACTATTATTTTGTGATGATCATCAGTGAAATAATGTGGATATGAAGTTTCCAAACAGTGGCTGTTTAATGACTGTCTTAAGCTACTCTTTTCTTTTCTTTTATTTTCCCTAAAACACACACACACACACACTATATTATTCCACATGCAGAAATTTGATTATGGAGTAGGAGGAGGTCTCAAGCAGATATAATTTCAGTTTGTGTTTGAATTTAATTTTATTATTTATCAAATTTTTTGCATTACTGTGTAGGTGGTCAAAGATTTTAAAGGCTGAATACTTCACTCCTTTCATTGCCACACCAAGGGTGAGTGAAGGATATTGTAAGACATTTCTCCTTCTAATAATGTATAAGGGGTGTTCAAAAAGAAACGAGCCAGAGGCATAATTACAGAAACCAGTACCTGTATGTTAGAAGTATTGACCATGGCTGTTGAGACACTTGTCCCACTGTGACACAAGGTGACGAATGGCTGTCTCATAAAATTTCTGGGGCTGCAATGTTAACCAGTTCTGCACGTACAGCTGGATGTTGTCGGCCAAGGTGAATCATTTGCCCCTCAAAGCTTTTTTAAGGGGACCAAAAATGGTGTAATCACAGCTCTGGACTGTATGGAGGGTGGCCGAGAACCTACCATTTGAATTTCTGCAGGAGTACCACAACTGTGTCGGCCATATGAGGCTTTGCATTTTCATGGAGCAGAACGCTGGGCATTGACTGTTGTCCGGTGCTGCAGGAAGTGAATCAGAAGGGGGGCCATCTTGGTCAAAGATGAACATCAGCAATAAACTTTCCTGCACTTGTGTGGACAGCGACATCCAGCTGTACGTGCGGAACTGGTTAACATCGCAGCCCCAAGAATTTAATGAGACAGACATTCAGCACCTAGTGTCACAATGGGACAAGTGTCTCAACAGCCAGGGTCAATACTTCTAACATACATGTACTAGTTGATGTAATTAAGCCTCAAGCTCATTTCTTTTTAAACACCTCTTATATTTATGAATGTTACTGTTATTTTCAAATTGTTGTTGATTTTCAACAACAAATATTATAAGGGAGTAAATTTAGTGTGAGGATTTTGTCAGTATGCCCAAATTTTTTAAGAAATGTCTTCAAGAGGTACTAGGGCAGGCGTCACATGTTATCGCTATTACAAACTTATGTGCAATGAACACTTCATCTTAATGACAATTACTATTCATATTATCCACAATAGAAAAGATGCAAAGATTAGATACTTAATAAGATCTGTAGCATGTCACTTCTAGTTCAAGTTTTTGTCCATAGAAATACTTAGGAATTCAGAGTATTCTGTCTCATTTATTGTTAGACTGTCATGCATTATTTTTAGTGGTGATATTGGGCCTTGGTTATGGCACAAAATTGCATTCTTTGCATTTTGCCCAAGTTCAGTGACGGCTCATTTGTAGAGAGCTAGTAATTAATTTTATTTTATTTATATTTTCAAGTGTCAAAGTTTTGCCTTAGGTTTTATTATAATACTTGCATCACCAGCAAAAAGAACTATTTTGGCTTCTTGAATATATATGATGGCAGAAAAATTTTTATATCAAGAACAAGAGTGACCTAAAATCAATCCCTAGAATGCACATGCAATGACTATTCACCAGTCCAGTACTTTCACTGAGTATTGGTGACTATTAATAAACAGAACTTTCATTTGAACTGTAATTTTCACAGCCATAGACTAATACAATGCACATAAACAATTTCCTTCCAGACTGTGCTTTCTTGTTTATAATTCAGAGTGGCAAGGTCTTCAACAAAATTCTGGCAGACATAAGTCAAAATGACGATTAAAATTCTTCTGGGTATTATGCCACATCATTATTATTGTTATTAGTTTTTAGCAATGACGCGGCATAATACCCAGAAGAATTTTAATCACTATGACACTGGCCGCGGAAGCCTATGTTGTTATATAAGTCAAGATATTAGAAACAACAAAATAAAAAAATAAAAATTAAAAAAATTCACTAGCCACTCCATTTACAATTTTTCAAATTATTTAGATTTGAAAAGATTTAAAACTCATGTAACCAGCTTGACAAGCAACTATGTTCAAATGTAAACAAGCCCCTATTCTTTAAATTTGTACATAACTGTTATTCTTTGATCATGATTGCACTAATCTTATTAAGCTAGCAGTAACATCCGAACAATAATGGTGTTTGTAAATGGGGAGGCAGGAGGGGGAGGGGGGGGCATTTTGTCCAAGTTCAGTGACAGCTCATTTGTAGAGAGCTACTAATTTATTTTATTTTATTTATATTTTCAAGTGTTGAGGTTACATGGTTGTTGTTGTTGTGGTCTTCAGTCCTGAGACTGGTTTGATGCAGCTCTCCATGCTACTCTATCTTGTGCAAGCTTCTTCATCTCCCAGTACCTACTGCAGCCTACTTCCTTCTGAATCTGCTTAGTGTATTCATCTCTTGGTCTCCCTCTACGATTTTTACCCTCCACGCTGCCCTCAATTACTAAATTGGTGATCCCTTGATGCCTCAGAACATGTCCTACCAACCGATCCCTTCTTCTAGTCAAGTTGTACCATAAACTCCTCTTCTCCCCAATTCTATTCAATACCTGCTCATTAGTTAGTGATCTACCCAGCTAATCTTCAACATTTTTCTGTAGCACAACATTTCGAAAGCTTCTATTCCCTTCTTGTCTAAACTATTTACACTCCGTGTTTCACTTCCATACATGGCCACACTCCATACAAATACTTTCAGAAATGACTTCCTGACACTTAAATCTATACTCGATGTTAACAAACTTCACTCCTTCAGAAACGCTTTCCTTGCCATTGCCAGTCTACATTTTATATCCTCTCTACTTTGACCATCATCAGTTATTTTGCTCCCCAAATAGCAAAACTCCTTTACTACTTTAAGGTCTTATTTCCTAATCTAATCCCCTCAGCATCACCTGACTTAATTCGACTACATTCCATTATCCTCGTTTTGCTTTTGTTGATGTTCATCTTATATCCTCCTTTCAAGACACTGTCCATTCCGTTCAACTGCTCTTCCAAGTCCTTTGCTGTCTCTGACAGAATTACAATGTCATTGGTGAACCTTAAAGTTTTTATTTCTTCTCCATGGATTTTAATACCTACTCCGAACTTTTCCTTTGTTTCCTTTACTGCTTGCTCAATATACAGATTGAATAACATCGGGGAGAGGCTACAACCCTGTCCCGTTCCCTTCCCCACCACTACTTCCCTTTCATGCTCCTTGACTCTTATAACTGCCATTTGGTTTCTGTACAAATTGTAAATAGCTTTTCACTCCCTGTATTTTACCCCTGCCACCTTCAGAACTTGAAAGAGAGTATTCCAGTCAACATTGTCAAAAGCTTTTTCTAAGTCTACAAATGCTAGAAACGTAGGTTTGCCTTTGCTTAATATTTCTTCTAAGACAAGTCGTAGGGTCAGTATTGCCTCACGTCTTCCAACATTTCTTCGGAAACCAAACCGATCTTCCCCAATGTCGGCTTCTATCAGTTTTTCCATTCATCTGTAAAGAATTCGTGTTAGTATTTTGCAGCTGTGACTTATTAAACTGATAGTTCGGTAATTTTCACATCTGTCAACACCTGCTTTCTTTGGGATTGGAATTGTCATATTCTTCTTGAAGTCTGAGGGTACTTCACCTGTCTCATACATCTTCCTCACCAGATAGTAGAGTTTTGTCAGGAATGGCTCTCCTAAGGCTGTCAGTAGTTCTAATGGAATGTTGTCTACTCCCGGGGCCTTGTTTCGACTTAGGTCTTTCAGTGCTCTGTCAAACACTTCATGCAGTATCATATCTCCCATTTCATCTTCATCTACATCCTCTTCCATTTCTATAATATTGTTCTCAAGAACATCACCCCTGTATAGGCCCTCTATATACTCCTTCCACCTTTCTGCTTTCCCTTCTTTGCTTAGAACTGGGTTTCCATCTGAGCTCTTGATATTCATACAAGTGGTTCTCTTTTCTCCAAAGGTCTCTTTAATTTTCCTTTAGGCAGTATCTATCTTACCCCTCGTGAGAGAAGCCTCTACATCCTTCCGTTTGTCCTCTAGCCACCCCTGCTTAGCCATTTTGCACTTCCTGTCAATCTCATTTTTGACACATTTGTATTCCTTTATGCCTGCTTCATTTCCTGCATTTTTGTATTTTCTCCTTTCATCAATTAAATGCAGTATCTCTTCTTTTACCCAAGGATTTCTACTAGCCCTCATCTTTTTACCTACTTGATCCTCTGCTGCCTTCACTATTTCATCCCTCAAAGCTACCCATTCTTCTTCTACTGTATTTCTTTCCCCCACTGCTGTCAATTGTTCCCTTATGCTCTCCCTGAAACTCTGCAGAACCTCTTGTTTAGTCAGTTTATCCAGGTCCCATCTCCTTAAATTCGCACCTTTTTGCAGTTTCTTCAGTTTTAATCTACAGTTCATAACCAATAGATTGTGGTCAGAGTCCACATCTGCCCCTGGAAATGTCTTATAATTTAAAACCTGGTTCCTAAATCTCTGTCTTACAATTATATAGTCTATCTGAAACCTTCTAGTATCTTCAGGGTTCTTCCATGAATACAACCTTCTTTCATAATTCTTGAACCAAGTGTTAGCTATGATTAAGTTATGCTCTGTGCAAAATTCTACCAGGCGGCTTCCTGTTTCATTTCTTAGCCCTAATCCATATTCACCTACGATGTTTCCTTCTCTCCCTTTTCCTACTCTCTAATTCCAGTCACCCATGACTATTAAATTTTCATCTCCCTTCACTATGTGAATAATTTCTTTTATCTCATCATACATTTCATCAATTTCTTCATCATCTGCCGAGCTAGGTGGCATATAAACTTGTACTACTGTAGTAGGTATGGGCTTCGTGTCTATCTTGGCCCCAATAATACGTTCACTATGCTGTTTGTAGTAGCTTACTCGCATTCCTATTTTTTTATTCATTATTAAACCTACTCCTGCATTACCCCTATTTCACTTTGTATTTATAACCCTGTATTCGCCTGACCAAAAGTCTTGTTCCTCCTGCCACCGAACTTCGCTAATTCCCACTATATCTAACTTTAACCTATCCATTTCCCTTTTTAAATTTTCTAACCTACCTGCCCGATTAAGGGATCTGACATTCCACGCTCCGATCCGTAGAACGCCAGTTTTCTTTCTCCTGATAACAACATCCTCTTGAGTAATCCCCCCCGGAGATCCGAACGGGGGACTATTTTACCTCAGGAATATTTTATCCAAGAGGATGCCATCATCATTTAATCATACAGTAAAGCTGCATGCACTCGGGAAAAATTATGTCTGTAGTTTCCCCTTGCTTTCAGCGACCTGAACAGACATGTTGGACAAAGAAAAGAAGATCATGACACCCATGCTGGACACAAGTATGGAGAGGAGAGCGATGATGACCAGCAAATCCTCAATTATGCAGAAACTCATGATCTGGTTAACACAAACACATGGTTCAAAACATATGAAACTCACCTAATCACATACTATAGTGGACCAAATGCAAATCAGATTGACTATGTCCTAGTAAGACATTGGAACCTTAATGATGTGCTAGACATGAAAGTTGTTCCATATGAAACTGTCACAATGCAACACCAACCAATCATCTGTAAGCTTAGAATAAACTAACCAAAATCTGGGTACTCTGCCAGAAATGGACCATCAAGAATCAAATAGCAGTGCTTTCAGAAGGAGGCTGAAATTATGACAGAAATTACAGTGCCACCAATTACAACAGTCAAAGATAGTTGGACTATACTGGAGATCTCTGTTGATGAAGCTGCACACTCTATCCTCAGAACAATGAAACCAGGATGATGAAGGATCAGCAAAGGCATGTGGCTTTGGAATGATGATGTTAAGCTACAGCCATACTTGCATTTTTTTTATGCTGGACACTCATCAACAAGCTTTCAGCCGTTCGCAGAACCACAACAGCAAGGCCGTTTTGGTTAGCGTTACAAGGCCAGATCAGTCAATCATACGGACTGTTGCCCCTGCAACTACTGAAAAGGCTGCTGCTCCTCTTCAGGAACCACACGTTTGTCTGGCCTCTCAACAGATACCCCTCCGTTGTGGTTGCACCTACGGTTCAGCTATCTGTATCGTTGAGGCACGCAAGCCTCCCCACCAATGGCAAGGTCCATGGTTCATGGGGGGTTACATGGTTATAAACTACAAAGAAATATGCAAAGTTATATATTGAACTACACATCTAATTCTTGTTGATGTGTGTGTGATGTATTCTAACTTGTACTGTACACTTAGCTGTTATCATTAGTCACAATGTTTTCAAAGTTTTTTCTACAAGGTGCATCCATAAAGTAACCCTCCTGGTGTTGTTTCCTTTAAAGTAGACATATTTATCTGGGAAATTTGTGCATGCACAACAGATCTATGATGTGACAATCAAAAGCTGGCCAGACCGGTCCTGCCTGGAGCCAGTACTGCAGCAGCAGTGCCCCGAAATGGCATCTCTTATTTGTTCTACCACCGCCTGCAAGGTTCAGTCAGTGACAAGGTTCCTTAATGTACAAAACATAGTGCCCATCAAAATTCATCATCAGCTCTGCCAGGTCAATGGACAGAACATAATGAGCAAACAGATGGTGTGTTGCCGGTGTAGGTTTTTTTTCTTTCTGAAGGTAATTAAAGTGGCCATAATGAAGAGCACAGTGGGCAACTGTCCCTCCTCAATGATCATCTGGTGGAGCTAGTGTGGCAATGCATCCTGGAGAACCATCGCTTCACGATTACGGAGCTCAGCATCCATTTTCTGCAGATATGGCAATCCTTGTTGCATGGAATTGTCACTAAGCACCTGCTGTTCAACAAATTGTGTGCCAGATGGGCGCCAAAAATCTGACACTTGAGCACAAAACAAAACACTTTGAAACAGCACTGACATTTCTGCAGCAGTATCATGATGATGGTGATGAATTCCTTGACAGGATCATCGTGGGGGATGAGACGTGGATTTCTCATTTGATCCCAGAAACCAAGCAGCAGACAATGCATTGGCATCACAATGGATCTCCAGTCAAGATGAAATTTGGTGTAGAAAGGTACATGCACAGTATTCCGCGATAGGAAGTGCGTTGTGCACATTGACTTCCTGCCCACAGGAGAAACAGTGAATGCTGACCATTACTGTGAAACACCGCAGAAACTGTGACGTGCCGTACATAACAAGAGATGTGGAATGCTTACTGCAGTGTTGTGTTATTCCATGACAATGCTTGTACCCACAGAGCTCAGTGCACAGCAACTGTTTTGCAGAAGTTTGACTGGGAGCCGTGTGATCATCCAGCATACAATACTGATCTTGCTCCCAGCGATTTCCACCTTTTCTTGCACTGACACTCCAGCTAGTATTTTGACAATGACAAAGAGCTGAAAACGACTGTCACACACTTGTTCCATTCACAGGTGGCAAACTTCTATCACATAGGAATAGAAACGTAGATCCCACGATATGACAAGTGTTTCAATTATTTTGGCGACTATGCCGAAAAATAGTTCAAACATTGCTGTTGCTGATAAAGTTTTTCATGTAACTATTTTGTCTTTGTTTTTGAAAAAAATAGGGAAACTTACTTTTTGGACATGCCTCATACCATGGATTGTGTTTGATGTTGATTACAGTTCACTTGAAACTTACTCTTCATGCAACAAAATACCAGATACTTATTTAAAGACCTTTTTATGAATTATTTTGCCCATTGTGGATCACTGTAGTAGTACCACTGTTTAGACACAGTTCAATTTATGTAATTAATACAGTTTGATTTGCTAAGAGACAACGTTCTAGAACAACCAAATTGCATAACAATCATTGAAAAATAAGTAGTGTTTAATGAAACATGAGTGGTTGTACTGTAAAAGAACAAATCAGAACATGATTTTCTAGACACTAAAGCATAAGAAGAACCAGTGAGAAATGTTTTGGTTTTTGGAACATCATAATTCCACTAGCAAACTGTTGTCTACAAACATATTGGTTTGCAGAAATAATTAGAGTGCAGAAACTAATAATGCCCTCTGGGCACTGCCTGACAAGAAGACTGCTGATGTCCCAGTAGAAGACTACTTCATCATCTCTGGCGACCTGAACAGACATGTTGGACAAAGAAAAGAAGATCATGACACCCATGCTGGACACAGGTATGGAGAGAAGAGCGACGATGACCAGCAAATCCCCAATTATGCAGAAACTCATGATCTGGTTAATACAAACACGTGGCTCAAAACATATGAAACTCACCTAATCACATACCATAGTGGACCAAATGCAAATCAGATTGACTATGTCCTAGTAAGACATTGGAACCTCAATGATGTGCTAGACATGAAAGTTGTTCCATATGAAACTGTCACAATGCAACACCAACCAATCATCTGTAAGCTTAGAATGTTGTTGTTGTGGTCTTCAGTCCTGAGACTGGTCTGATGCAGCTCTCCGTGCTACTCTATCCTGTGCAAGCTCCTTCATCTCCCAGTACCTACTGCAACCTACATCCTTCTAAATCTGCTAAGTGTATTCATCTCTTGGTCTCCCTCTATGATTTTTACCCTCCACACTGCCCTCCAATGCTGAATTTGTGATCCCCTGATGCCTCAGAACATGTCCTACCAACCGATCCCTTCTTCCAGTCAAGTTGTGCCACAAAGTTCTCTTCTCCACAATCCTATTCCAATACCTCCTCAATAGTTACGTGATCTACCCACCTAATCTTCAACATTCTTCTGTAGCACAACATTTTGAAAGCTTCTATTCTCTTCCTGTCCAAACTATTTCTGTCCATGTTTCACTTCCATACATGGCTACACTTCATGCAAATACTTTCAGAAACAACTTCCTGACACTTAAATCCATACTCGATGTTAACAAATTTCACTTCTTCAGAAACGCTTTACTTGACATTGCCAGTCTACATTTTATATCTTCTCTACTTCGACCATCATCAGTTATTTTGCTCCCCAAATAGCAAAATTCCTTTACTACTTTAAGTGTCTCATTACCTAATCTAATTACCTCAGCATCACCTGACTTAATTCGACTACATTCCATTATCCTCGAGTTTGCTTTTGTTGATGTTCATCTTATATCCTCCTTTCAAGACACTGTCCATTCTGTTCAACTGCTCTTCCAAGTCCTTTGCTGTCTGTGACAGAATTACAATGTCATCG
This sequence comes from Schistocerca nitens, assembly GCF_023898315.1. NCBI lineage: Eukaryota > Metazoa > Arthropoda > Insecta > Orthoptera > Acrididae > Schistocerca > Schistocerca nitens. Next base: position 371,366,928 of record NC_064614.1, on the reverse strand, counting down.
GCAAACCTGAAAGTTTTTATTTCTTCTCCCTGGATTTTAATACCTACTCCGAATTTTTCTTTTGTTTCCTATACTGCTTGCTCAATATACAGATTGAATAACATCGGGAGAGGCTACAAACCTGTCTCACTCCCTTCCAAACCACTGCTTCCCTTTCATGCCCCTCGACTCTTATAACTACCATCTGCTTTCTGTACAAATTGTAAATAGCCATTCGCTCCATGTATTTTACCCCTGCCACCTTTAGAATTTGAAAGAGAGTATTCCAGTCAACATTGTCAAAAGCTTTCTCTAAGTCTACAAATGCTATAAATGTAGGTTTGCCTTTCCTTAATCTTTCTTCCAAGACAAGTCGTAGGGTCAGTATTGCCTCACGTCTTCCAACATTTCTTCGGAAAACAAACTGATCTTCCCCAAGAACAGCTTCTACCAGTTTTTCCATTTGTCTGTAAAGAATTCGTGTTAGTATTTTGCAGCTGTGACTTATTAAACTGATAGTTCGGTAATTTTCACATCTATCAACACCTGCTTTCTTTGGGATTGGAATTATTATATTCTTCTTGAAGTCTGAGGGAATTTCACCTGTCTCATACATGTTGCTCACCAGGTGGTAGAGTTTTGTCAGGAATGGCTCTCCTAAGGCTGTCAGTAGTTCTAATGGAATGTTGTCTACTCCCGGGGCCTTGTTTCGATTTAGGTCTTTCAGTGCTCTGTCAAACGCTTCACGCAGTATCATATCTCCCATTTCATCTTCATCTACATCCTCTTCTATTTCCACAATATTGTCCTCAAGAACATCACCCACGTATAAACCCTCTATATACTCCTTCCACCTTTCTGCTTTCCCTTCTTTGCTTAGAACTGGGTTTCCATCTGAGCTCTTGATATTCATACAAGTGGTTCTCTTTTCTCCAAAGGTCTTTTTAATTTTCCTGTAAGCAGTATCTATCTTACCCCTAGTGATATAAGCCTCTACATCCTTACATTTTCCCTCTAGCCATCCCTGCTTAGCCATTTTGCACTTCCTGTCGATCTCATTTTTGAGACGTTTGTATTCCTTTTCGCCTGCTTCATTTACTGTGTTTTTATTTTTCCTCCTTTCATCAATTAAATTCAATATTTCTTCTGTTACCCCAGGATTTCTACTAGCCCTCGTCTTTTTACCTACTTGTTCCTCTGCTGCCTTCACTACTTCATCCCTCAGAGCTACCCATTCTTCTTCTACTGTATTTCTTTCCCCCACTGCTGTCAATTGTTCCCTTATGCTCTCCCTGAAACTCTGCACAACCTCTGGTTTAGTCAGTTTATCCAGGTCCCATCTCCTTAAATTCGCACCTTTTTGCAGTTTCTTCAGTTTTAATCTACAGTTCATGACCAATAGATTGTGGTCAGAGTCCACACCTGCCCCTGGAAATGACTTACAATTTAAGACGTGGTTCCTAAATCTCTGTCTTACCATTATATAATCTATCTGATACCTTTTAGTATCTCCAGGGTTCTCCCATGTATATAACCTTCTTTTATGATTCTTGAACCAAGTGTTAGCTATGATTAAGTTACGCTCTGTGGAAAATTCTACCAGACGGCTTCCTCTTTCATTACTTACCCCCAATCCATATTCACCTACTATGTTTCCTTCTCTCCCTTTTCCTTCTCTCGAATTCCAGTCACCCATGACTATTAAATTTTTGTCTTCCTTCACTATCTGAATAATTTCTTTTATCTCATCATACATTTCTTCAATTTCTTCATCATCTGCAGAGCTAGTTGGCATATAAACTTGTACTACGGTAGGAGGCATGGGCTTCATGACTATCGTGGCCCCAATAATACGTTCACTATGCTGTTTGTAGTAGCTTACTCGCATTCCTATTTTTTTATTCATTATTAAACCTACTCCTGCATTACCCCTATTTGATTTTGTATTTATAACCCTGTATTCACCTGACCAGAAGTCTCGTTCCTCCTGCCACCGAACTTCAATAATTCCCACTATATCTAACTTTAACCTATCCATTTCCCTTTTTAAATTTTCTAATCAACCTGCCTGATTAAGGGATCTGACATTCCACGCTCCGATCCGTAGAACGCCAGTTTTCTTTCTCCTGATAAAGGTGTCCTCTTGAGTAGTCCCCGCCCGGAGATCTGAATGGGGGACTATTTACCTCTGGAATATTTTACCCAAGAGGACGCCATCATCATTTATCCACACATTAAAGCTGCATGCCCTCGGGAAAAATTACGGCTGTAGTTTCCCCTTGCTTTCAGGCGTGCGTAGTACCAGCACAGCAAGGCCGTTTTGGTTTTGGTTAGTGTTACAAGGCCAGATCAGTCAATCATCCGACTGTTGCCCCTGCAACTACTGAAAAGGCTGCTGCTCCTCTTCAGGAACCACACGTTTGTCTGACCTCTCAACAGATACCTCTCCGTTGTGGTTGCACCTACGGTACGGCTATCTGTATTGTTGAGGCACGCAAGCCTCCCCACCAACAACAAGGTCCATGGTTCATGAGCGGGGAAGCTTAGAATAAACCAACCAAAATCTGGGTACTCTGCCAGAAATGGACCATCAAGAATCAAATAGCAGTGCTTTAAGAAGGAGGCTGAAATTATGACAGAAATTACAGTGCCACCAATTACAACAGTCAAAGATAGTTGGACTATACTGGAGATCTCTGTTGATGAAGCTGCACACTCTATCCTCAGAACAATGAAACCAGGATGATGATGGATCAGCAAAGGCATGTGGCTTTGGAATGATGATGTTAAGGCTACAACCATACTTTCATTTTTTTATGCTGGACACTCAGCATCAAAAGAAGGTACAGTTACAGGCAGGCTGGAGGAGGCTGGTGGTGGCCACACACAGTGTCGTTTTCTGCCAACATCAGACAAGAAGACGCATACTCAAAGTCAGATGTTGGTCGGTTTGGCTGAGACCCATTTCCCAGAGTCATACGATGCTGCTCACATTGCGTTCTCACGTGAACTCAGTAGAATCTTTGTAGTGTGTACAAGACATATAGTATAGTATTTGCAGTGATGTGTTAAATTACTGTTGTTAGGATGTGTGTAATGGACTAAATGCGAAAGGGAACATATTATTTTTGAAGTTCGAGCTTGACCTTTTTTATATGACATCCAAAATGCAGATTATAAAAGCAAACAAAAAAGATGAAATGGTTGGCTAGCTGTGAAATCAAGCATTGTTGGTGAAGGTTGGGACAAGATGGACAAAGAATAAAAGGAAGCATTAGGTAAGTGTACTAAAAACATTTAATTACAGTAAAACAAAAAGATCAAAAATACATGAAAATATTTAAATTTTATGAAAGATATCTGGTAAATTACATTTGTAACATTAATTAAGTACAATAAGTCACAATACACATGCTTTATTAACATAGAATATTAGTGGTGTCTTATTATATCAGCAGCCTTCTTTTACTCATCAGTGTTTGCATATCGGTTTTGCTAAGCTACAGAACCTGCGGTAGAACAGAAGTATTCAGCAAACTGGTCTCTTGTGTGTGTTCCTTTCACAGTCCCTCTTGTCCCCTGAGCCGAAATGCTGTCCAAAGGAAACAATAACGTGTCCTCAAAGTTGTACCCTAGTTTTCCTTCACAATGTTGTGCAGTACACAAGTGGCCTTAACAATGATGTCAATCAAATCAATGCTGATATCAATCAGATGGTAGTATATACTTCATTTGTTAGCTAAAACACCAAATGTACATACCATGTACAGCCTGGCACTCAATAAATGGTAGTTAAAAATTCTTTTGATGTTACCAGCCATGTCCTTACCAGGGTAAGATCTTAGAAGATTTTCACACAGAGCAATAGCATCATCTGCCACAAACACATAAAGCTGTACTCAACCAGATGCATCATTTGGTAGGAGGGCTGGTTAGTTTCTTGCCAAAATTAGTACTCTTCAGGATGTTTGAACCTTCTTCGTGTCCAAAGACATATCTATATATCTCAAGCTGTAATTTTCATCAGCAACTGCCTTTAAAACTATTGAAAAATACTTCTTGTGTTAGAGTATTCACTACACAGTCCCCATGGATTAATCACTCTAATATGCTTACCATCAATTGACACCATGCAATGTAAAAAATTAGCTTACTTTTTTTTTTTTTTTCAAACTGTGAACTAATATTCAACCAATCTTCAACAGTTAATTGTTTCAGATATTGGCCTTACATTGTTTCACAGATTGTTGAGCATGGCTCTCAAATAATTTTGACATTTGTAATGCTTGTGTCTGTGTATGTGCGGATGGATATGTGTGTGTGTGTGTGTGCGCGAATGTATACCTGTCCTTTTTCCCCCCTAGGGTAAGTCTTTCCGCTCCCGGGATTGGAATGAATCCTTACCTCTCCCTTAAAACCCACATCCTTTCGCCTTTACCTCTCCTTCCCTCTTTCCTGATGAAGCAACCATTGGTTGCGAAAGCTTGAATTTTGTGTGGAAAGAGGGAAGGAGAGGGAAAGACGAAAGGATGTGGGTTTTAAGGGAGAGGGTAAGGAGTCATCCCAATCCCAGGAGTGGAAAGACTTACCTTAGGGGGAAAAAAGGACAGGTATACACTCGCACACACACATATATCCATCACACATACACAGACACAGGTAGACATATGTAAATGCAAAAGTTGGGCAGATATGTCAGTCGAGGCGGATGTACAAAGGCAAAGATGTTGTTGAATGACAGGCGAGGTACGGCAACTTGAAATTAGCGGAGGTTGAGGCCTGGTGGGTAACGGGAGGAGAGAATATATTGAAGGGCCAGTTCCCATCTCTGGAGTTCTTATGTGTTGGTGTCAGTGGGAAGTATAACCTGGACGGTGTAACACTGTGCCAAGATGTGCTGGCAGTGCACCAAGGCATGTTTAGCCACAGGGTGATCCTCATTACCAACAAACACTGTCTGCCTGTGTCCATTCATGCAAATGGACAGTTTGTTGCTGGTCATTCCCACATAGAACACTTCACAATGTAGGCATGTCAGTTGGTAAATCAGGTGGGTGCTTTCACACGTGGCTCTGCCTTTGATCGTGTACAACTTCCAGTTTACAGGACTGGAGTAGGTGGTGGTGGGAGGGTGCATGGGACAGGTCTTACACTGGGGGTGGTTAAAAGGGTAGAAGCCAGAGGGTAGGGAAGGTGGTTTGGAGATTTCATAGGGGTGAACCAAGAGGTTACGAAAGTTAGGTGGACGCTGGAAAGACACTCTTGGTGGATTGGGGAGGATTTCATGACGGATGGATCTCATTTCAGGGCAGGATTTGAGGAAGTCATATCCCTGCTGGAGAGCCACATTCAGAGTCTGATCCAGTCCTGGAAAGTATCCTGTCACAAGTGGGGCACTTTTGGGGTTCTTCTGTGGGAGGTTCTGGGTTTGAGGGGATGAGGAAGTGAAGTGGCTCTGGTAATTTGCTTCTGTACCAGGTCGGGAGGGTAGTTGTGGGATGCGAAAGCTGTTTTCAGGTTGTTAGTGTAATGGTTCAGGGATTCCGGACTGGAGCAGATTCGTTTGCCACGAAGACCTAGGCTGTAGGAAAGGGACCGTTTGATGTGGAATGGGTGGCAGCTGTCATAATGGAGGTACTGTTGCTTGTTGGTGGGTTTGATGTGGACAGATGTGTGAAGCTGGCCATTGGGCAGATGGAGGTCAACGTCAAGGAAAGTGGCATGGGATTTGGAGTAGGACCAGGTGAATCTGATGGCACCAAAGGAGTTGAGGTTGGAGAGGAAATTCTGGAGTTCTTCTTCACTGTGAGTCCAGATCATGAAGGTGTCATCAATAAATCTGTACCAAACTTTGGGTTGGTAGACTTGGGTAACCAAGAAGGCTTCCTCTAAGCGACCCATAAATAGGTTGGCGTACGAGAGGGCCATCCTGGCACCCATGGCTGTTCCCTTCAATTGTTGGTATGTCTGGCCTTCAAAAGTGAAGAAGTTGTGGGTAAGGATGAAGCTGGCTAAGGTAATGAGGAAAGAGGTTTTAGATAGGGTAGCAGGTGATCGGCGTGAAAGGAAGTGCTCCATCGCAGTGAGGCCCTGGACGTGTGGGATATTTGTATATAAGGAAGTGGCATCAATGGTTACATGGATGGTATCTGGGGGTAACAGATAGGGTAAGGATTCCAGGTGTTTGAGAAAGTGGTTAGTGTCTTTGATGAAGGATGGGAGACTGCATGTAATGCGTTGAAGGTGTTGATCTACATAGGCAGAGATACGTTCTGTGGGGGCTTGGTAACCAGCTACAATGGGGCGGCCGGAATAATTGAGTTTGTGAATTTTAGGAAGTAGGTAGAAGGTATGGGTGCGGGGGTGCGGGGTGTCTATGGGGTCAGGAGGTTGATGGAGTCAGGTGAAAGGTTTTGTAGGGGGCCTAAGGTTCTGAGGATTCCTTGAAGCCCCACCTGAACATCAGGAATGGGATTACCTTGGCAAACTTTGTGTGTGGTGTTGTCTGAAAGCTGACACAGTCCCTCGGCCACATATTCCCGACGATCAAGTACCACGGTCGTGGAACCCTTGTCAGCCGGAAGAATGACGATGGATCGGTCGGCCTTCAGATCACGGATAGCCTGGGCTTCAGCTATGGTGTTGTTGGGAGTAGGATTAAGGTTTTTCAAGAAGGATTGAGAGGCAAGGCTGGAAGTGAGAAATTCCTGGAAGGTTTGGAGAGTGTGATTTTGAGGAAGAGGAGGTGGGTCCCGCTGTGACGGAGGATGGAACTGTTCCAGGCAGGGTTCAGTTTGGATAGTGTCTTGGGGAGTTGGATCATTAGGAGTAGGATTAGGATTATTTTTCTTTGTGGCAAAGTGATATTTCCAGCAGAGAGTACGAGTGTAGGACAGTAAATCTTTGACAAGGGCTGTTTGGTTGAATCTGGGAGTAGGGCTGAAGGTGAGGCCTTTGGATAGGACAGAGGTTTCGGATTGGGAGAGAGGTTTGGAGGAAAGGTTAACTACTGAATTGGCGTGTTGTGGTTCCAGATTGTGTTGATTAGAATTTTGAGGTTTTGCGGGGAGTGGAGCTGGAAGTGGGAGATTGAGTAGATGGGACAGACTGGGTCTGTGTGCAATGAGAGGAGGTTGAGGTTTGTTGGAAAGGTTGTGGAGGGTGAGTGAGTTGCCTGTCCGGAGTTGGGAAACCAGGAGATTGGATAGTTTTTTGAGGTGGAGGGTGGCATGCTGTTCTAATTTGCGGTTGGCCTGTAGGAGGATGCTCTGAACAGCCGGTGTGGATGTGGGAGAGGAAAGGTTAAGGACTTTTATTAGGGATAGGAGTTGACGGGTGTGTTCATTGGCTTGGTTGATGTGTAGGTGAAGGATTTGGCGGGTGAGCGCTATGGGTTGTTCAGTTTGGAACTGGTATAGGGACTAATGGAAAGAAGGATTACAGCCAGAGATGGGAACTTTAAGTGTGAGGCCTTTGGGGGTAATGCCAAATGTCAGACGAGCCTGAGTAAATAAAATATGGGAGCGTAATCTGGCTAGGGCGAAGGCATGTTTGCGGAGGGAATGTAAATAAAACTTAATGGGCTCGTTGTGAGGGTGACATGGTATTAGAAGGTGGAGAGTGTAACATGAGGCTGAAAATAACATGAAAATATAAATATATGGGGATAGATAAAGGTGAACTAGAAAGCAACTGGAGATCTGCTGCGAAAAAAGTCGAAAAAGTGTTGGTTAAAGCTGAGCTATGTTGATCCTGTGGTGAACTTTGGTTGGTAAACAAGGATGTGCACAAAGGTTAGGTGGTTGTGTTGCCTCCAAAACACGTTAAAGGGTGGAGAAATTCGGGAAAATTTCGAAAAAAACTGCGTGTAAATGTATTAAAAGGAGTGGTTTTGTGATGGCAGATTATGAAAATGAGGTTAACAATTGTCTGACGAAGAAATAATGACGTTAAAATCTGTGGGAAGTGGCCAAAAATGATCGGAGATGTGGGAAAAACGGAAATGGAAATAAAGCGAAATCTGTTAGAATTAGCCGAAATTGTTGTTTAATAGGTGAAAGGAACTGTTTGTGAACTGGGAACGGTGGATTTTATAGCAGCGGTAGTGTTTAAAGCGGAAAAAAATGGATATGGTTTGGAAGTTCAAATGGTTCAAATGGCTCTGAGCACTATGGGACTCAACTGCTGTGGTCATAAGTCCCCTAGAACTTAGAACTACTTAAACCTAACTAACCTAAGGACATCACACACATCCATGCCCGAGGCAGGATTCGAACCTGCGACCGTAACGGTCGTGCGGTTCCAGACTGTAGCGCCTTTAACCGCTCGGCCAATCCGGCCGGCGGTTTGGAAGTAAGTTACGTATTATTGAGTATATGTAGGCAGGATAAACTTGTGTGGTAGTTCACGGTAAAAAGGGAAAGGTGAATACAAAGTGAAACTACTTGCACAAACAAAAAAGAGAAAGTAAGATGACAGAAAAGATTTCGAAATGCAACAGTGACTATAACAAACATAATTGTTGGGTTCAAATTAATGATATGAATATAATAGAGGGAAACATTCCACGTGGGAAAAATATATCAAGAAACAAAGATGTGGTAACTTACCAAACGAAAGCGTTGGTATGTTGATAGGAGACAATAAAAAACACACAAACACGCACACAAATTTCGAGCTTTCGCAACCTAAGGTTGCTTCAGCAGGAAAGAGGAAAGGAGAGGGAAAGACGAAAGGATGTGGGTTTTAAGGGAGAGGGTAAGGAGTCATCCCATCCCGGGAGCGGAAAGACTTACCTTAGTGGGAAAAAAGGATAGGTACACACACACACACACACACACACACACACACACACACACACACACACACACACACACACACACACACACACACACACACACACACACACACACACATATCCATCCGCACAAATACAGACACAGGCAGACATATGTAAATGCAAAGGTTGGGCAGATACGTCAGTCGAGGCGGATGTACAAAGGCAAAGATGTTGTTGAATGAGAGGTGAGGTACGAGGGGCGGCAACTTGAAATTAGCGGAGGTTGAGGCCTGGTGGGTAACGGGAGGAGAGAATATATTGAAGGGCAAGTTCCCATCTCCGGAGTTCCGATAGCTTGGTGTCAGTGGGAAGTATCCAGATAACCCAGACGGTGTAACACTCCTTGTGCAAAGAAATGCAAACGGAACCAATTTGAACAAAGTTTGTTCGGTCTTCTGAAATAGAGTTTGCAACAACCACAGCCAAAGGAACCTAGAACTGATAATCCAGATGAAATGTGTTTGCTTTCTCAAATGCCCATTATTCAGAACTTTAGCTCAACTGATGAGATGGATTTTCAATTGAAATATTTACAACTGGTTCAGTCCTATACACAAGCACACCTATCCAGAATTATATGTTATCGACAATCGTCTCATTCCACAAGCAGCACACCTACAGTGGACTTTAAAGAAGAATCAGAAGAATCAATCCCATCTCTTTCTCCATTATAAACAAATAATAATAGAAGTAATAGAACTTCACTTACCTCAGACTATTTGATAGCTTTTTACAGCCTTTACACATTCGTGCAGTAGTTTGTTTCTTCCACTAACAGTGCTCGACACATTAGATAGCAGAGTTTCGTACGACTTATTAGACATCCTGTAAAACTCAGAAAACTTTTCAGGGTTTTCTTTAAGTCTGTTGTGTAATAGATTGAATTTTCCTCTCTCTGATATGCCCTAAATTATTGGATGAATTCAAAAGTGTCTTCTTTGTCTATGTCATCTCCATTGAACCAGCAACTATGCAGCACATATTATTGTTTCAGATCGTTTGCTTAATACATTTATTTCCATATTTCAATGCTGCAATATCACCCAGACAGGTCTGAAACGCTATTGGACAGACATGGCCACATTCACATCTTTAGACGCTAGGACCCATTACGCTGAAAGAAGCTACTACATGCACGGTCAAGTGTGGCCACCATCAGACGAATTTTGAAGCTGCACCATTTGATGGTGGACGCCCAGCTTCAGAAAATACAAGTGTGGCCAGAGCCTCAGGATGCTGAACAAAAAATAAAAAATTGTACCACAAGTTTCTTGCAGACGGAACATTATCCCACTGGAATGCCTACAAACAAACCCATAGAGTTCCAAAGAAGCTTAACACAGTCACAAAAGCAGACAAGTATTCAGATCTCTACTCAAAACTAGACTCTTGCAAAGGAGAACATGAGATTTATTGGTTAGTCAAATCAAAACACCAGAAAATGGAAGACACCCAACGCTTTTATGGCAACAACAATGAAATAGGTGAGTTGCTGATCAACCAGAAGAATGCAAGGGAATGCTGGAAGATCTTCTTTGAGAGAATTTTGACCTAGGAATTTCCCCATCCAACAATACCAACTGTGTCAACTGTTGAAGGACTCGTCAAGAAATTTAACATTGCCAAATATGTCTATTCTGAAGGGAATGTAAAGATGCAAAGTCAGTGATAAATATCCTTGAGCACTTTCTTGACAAAAGAATTCACAAGATAGCTCAAATCACAAGGAATCAAGCCATCTTTGTTAAGAACTGTGGCACAACTGATGCAATCCATACTGCATGGCTGCTGGCAGAAAAATATTATAACTGGGTACAGTTTCTGTAAGGCTCATATTCTTTGTCACTCCTGTTTGTTCTTTTGATGGACACTGTCACATCAGACTTGGACATGCCACTACCATGGACATGTCTCTATGCTGATGATGTCATGTTGGTTGCAGAGAATCAGTTTGATCTCCAGCACCAGACACAAGGATGGAAAAATTGACTCACATGATATGTCCTGCGCCTCAACATGAAGAAAAGTGAATGCATGACATCAGATCTTTGAGTAGTTGGGACCATCGTCACTGACAGAGAAGATCTACTAAGACTATCAAAATATAAGTATCTTGGTTTTACAATCTGTAGTATTTGCCAACTTATAGATGAGATCAACACAAAGACGCAGGCAGCCTGGATGAAGTGGCAAACAACAACAGGCATCACCAGCAATCACTGGATTAAAGAACAACTAAAGTCAAAGATCTAACAGACTAACCCTGCTGCTTTCCACAGCACTGAGTGTTGGCCAACTACTAAAGAGACGGAATGATGACTGGGGGTCATGGACACTAAGATGCTTATATATACAAGCGGCACAACTCGGCTGAATCACATTTTAAATGACACTATCAGGAAACAATTCAGGGTTGCATCAATCAAGAAGAAAATCTGTGGAAACCATCTGTGATGGTTTGGACATGTGCTGCATGCAGAGGACGATACCACTGAAAATGTAGCATATACAGTGGAAGTCATGGGAAAGAGACTCAAGGGATGACCTAGACAGTGATGGACTGACACTCTACACAATGAACTGAGTGCTGTAAATGTCCAACCAGTTATGGCCCACAATCTAACAAAATGGAGACAGCAAAACTACTCAGCAGACCCTGCCACCGGGTGCGACAAATGTTAAAGAACAAGAAGAAGATGGGTCCATGATAATTATGTGTCTTGTTGGTTCCATGCCACAATGCCTTACTGTTGTCATTTGCCTGAAAGAGAGAACTACACATTAATAGACTATTTGTGTGCTTTGTCATCAAATCTAAGACTGAGTTGATGGAGCACTCCATTTTGGTCTATCTGATCAAACCCCTTCATCTCTGTATAGCTGGTGCAAGCTATACCCATTTTAATCTCCTTACTGTAGTCAAGCTTTTTGTTTCGCTCTACAATTGTTATCCTCCACACTTCCCTCAATGACCAAATTTATGCCTGAGGATGTTCTGTATCAACAAATCTATTGAAACTTCCTAGCAGATTAAAACTGTGTGCTGGACCGAGCCTCGAACTCGGGACCTTTGCCTTTTGCAGGCAAGTGCCCTACCAGTTTGTGGTTAAGCCATGTCTCCACAATATCCTTTCTTCCAGGAGCAGTTGTTCTACAGGGTTGCAGAAGAGCTTCTGTAAAGTTTGAAAGGTAGGAAATGAGGTACTGGCAGAACTGAACCTGTGAGGATGGGTCATGAGTCATTTTTGGATAGCTCAGTCGGTATAACACTTGCCCATGAAAGGCAAAGGTCACAAGTCTTGGTCTGGAACATAGTTTTAATCTGCCAGATAGTTTCATATCAGCACATACTCCACTGTAAAGTGAAAATTTCGTTCTGAAACACACCCATTCTTTCATAAAGTTGAGCCAAAAATTTCTTTTATCCCCCATTCAATTCATTACCTATGTAATGGTTGTCCTATCTAGTCACATTATCTTCAGTACTATTCTGTAACATCAGATTTAAAAAAGGTTATATTCTCTTCCTGACTCTGCTGTGCACTGTCCACCTTTCACCTCTGTAAAAAGCCATGTCCCAGAAAGAAACTTTCAGAAAAGACTTCATAGTACTTGAATTTGAAATTGATGTTAAAATATTTCTCTTTTTCTGAAATATTTTTTTTGTTATTACCAATCTGCATTTTAAATCCTCTCTATTCTGCCATTATTAGTTATTTTACTGTCAAGATGGCAAAACTCATCTCCTTATTTAATTGGACTACACATCACCGTTGTTTTACTTTTATTGTCCCTTCACACTGACTAGTCTTCCAAGCCATTTGCTGTCTATGACAGCATTATAATGTCATTAGAAAACTTTGAAGTTTTTAATTTGATTCCTAAATCCCTCCATGGTTTCCCTTACTGCCTGCTCAATGTATAGATTTAATAATATAAAGGACAGACTACAGCCCTGTCTCATTCCCTTGTCACTCATTATTTTCAACAAACCTAGCAACTAAGATCTAATTCCCTGCACATACAATATAATACCATGACTATGGCTGAGTAAGAAAAGGAATATTGCAAATTTAGCAAACATGCAAGGTTTAAGTATTTGTTTTTATCAATATGCAATATTATCCAGAAGAGTGTTGTCTACATACAAAATAGCTGTCTGAACTGGTACATTTGTTTACCTGTGTGACAAACATGCAAGGTTTAAGTATTTGTTTTTATCAATATGCAATATTATCCAGAAGAGTGTTGTCTACATACAAAATAGCTGTCTGAACTGGTACATTTGTTTACCTGTGTGACAAATGAATGCCCATTCCATACCGGTCTGTTGTTCCCAGTAGGGTTAGGATGTACACAATGTATTTCATGCTGTAATATGATACTATACAGTTGCTGCACTTCAGTTCCCTTGAGACAGTTGACAGTGTGCATATTGTTTTTATGGCCCCAAGAGTGGGGGTATCCATAGACAAATGTGTTGCATTTGTAGCACCTAGACAAGTAGGTTTATATATGCCCCAAATTGCAAAACAATGTGACTTGTCTGTGAGGGGTAGTGTATTACACCTGTCACCCGCAGAAGACATCATGTAGGAATAAGGACCTACTACAACCAGGACAGCCTCATAAGACAACTAAAGGTGATGAAAAATCCATCATAATTACTAATAAATAAATAGGTTCAAAACAGCACCACAAATTCATGCAGCATTGGTAGAAATGAACAAGAAAACCTATCTGTTGGAACAGTAAATAGGAGAGTGATTGACGTTGACGTGAAAGGATATTTGGCAGTGAGGAAACCTCTTCTGAAGCCTGGAGACTGGAATCGGCCAGAAAACATAGTAAGTCGGCACATGAAGACTGACAGAAAATGTAATCCACAGATCATTTGAAAAACGAGACTTTTGGTACCAGAAGGAGGACATTTGTTCATTGATGTGAAGGAGAAAGGCTGGTCCAGCAGTGCATTCTACCTACAACTAAACATGATGGTAGTTCCATTATGATTTGGGGCTCTTTTGCAGCAGACAGAGTTGGTGACATTGAGAAAATAGAAGGGGTCATGGACTAGAAACACTACCAGAGCATACAACTGGATTATGACCCAAAAAATTGGTCAGTGATCTGTAAGAAGCACATCATATCAAAAGAACAACAGAAGGTACTGAAAGATATGATGTGACTGTCCCAAAGCCCTGATTTTAATCTTATTGAAATGATATGGGATGAAGTGGACTGAGGTATCTGGAAAGTTCACATAACAAACAAGGAATATCTCTGGAATGTTGTTAAGGATTTGTGGAATAATACAGACTCACAATATCTACAAACACTTATTGACTGCATGCCTCAAGTTTGTAAGGCAGACATTAAATCTGGGGAAGGATACTTTGGTGAATGTAAAATGTAATTTTTCTGATTGTATTATATATGTTTAAGTGTATATAATTAAATTTTTGGGGGAATAAAGTTTTGTGTGTGTTCATATTTAAACTATCAGATAACAATCATTTTTTATTGAAATTAATTATTGGTATTGTATGGCCCCCCTTTCATGCTCTTTGATTCTTGTAATTGCAGTCTGCTTTCTGTACAAGGTGTAGATAACCTTTCCCTTCCTGTATTTTATCCCTGATATCTTCACGAATTCAAAGAGCTTATGCCAGTCAACTTATTGAAAACCTTTCTCTAAATATACAAATTTTATAAACGTAGATTTGCCTTTTTTCAGTCTAGCTTGTTTGATAGCTCATAGTGCCCATATTGCCGCACATGTTCATTCATTTCTCCACAGTCCAAACTGATTGCCCTGAGATTGGCTTCTATCAGTCCATTCACTCTTCTGTAAACAATTCATGGTAGTATCTTGCAACCACGACATATTACACTGATGAGTCACTGATTTTCACATCTGTCAGCGCCCACCTTCATCTGAAAATGGGATTATTTCATTCTCCTACTAGTTGGAGCATCAATGAAATGTTTACTCCCAGCAAGCTTTTATGCAGCCATTCGCCAATCAATATTTATTGGCTACGGATGGTTACTATACAATCAAAACCAATGTATCCTCTAGATAATTTTGTGAGCACTGACAGAAAAAAACTTTATAGTAAAACGTAATGAGCTCATTGATGCTCTCAGCAGGTAACATGATAAATATAAACAATTGACTTCTTGAAGTCTGAGGGTATTTTTCCAGTCTCACACGTTTTGCATATCAGGTGTAACTGTTCTGTCATGGTTACTTTTCCCGGCTAGTAGCTAAATAACTAACCAAATGTCACAATAATTCTGACAGAATGCCAGCTACTCCAGGAGTCTTGTTTCAACTTAGGTCATTCTGTGCTCTGTCAAATTCTTCTTGCAGTATCACATCATGAATCTCATCTTTCTGTACCTGTTCTTTCCTTTTCAAAATACATAATATTTCTTTCATTTTTACAGTTATTCTGTATGTTCTTTTCACTTAAAAAATTAGCCTTTCCTTCCATATTTAGTACTGGCATGCCATCCGTACTGTTGATATTCATGCAGCTACTTATCTTTTTCCCCCCATGAACCATGGACCTTGTCGTTGGTGGGGAGGCTTGCGTGCCTCAGCGATACAGATGGCCGTACCGTAGGTGCAACCACAACGAAGGGGTATCTGTTGAGAGGTCAGACAAACATGTGGTTCCTGAAGAGGGGCAGCAGCCTTTTCAGTAGTTGCAGGGGCAACAGTCTGGATGATTGACTGATCTGGCCTTGTAACATTAACCAAAACGGCCTTGCTGTGCTGGTACTGAGAACGGCTGAAAGCAAGGGGAAACTACAGCCGTAAATTTTCCCGACGACATGCAGCTTTACTGTATGATTAAATGATGATGGCATCCTCTTGGGTAAAATATTCCGGAGGTAAAATAGTCCCACATTCGGATCTCCGGGCGGGAACTACTCAAGAGGACGTCGTTATCAGGAGAAAGAAAACTGGCGTTCTACAGATCGGAGGGTGGAATGTCAGATCCCTTGATCGGGCAGGTAGGTTAGAAAATTTAAAAAGGGAAATGGATATGTTAAAGTTAGATATAGTTGGAATTAGTGAAGTTCGGTGGCAGGAGGAACAAGACTTTTGGTCAGGTGATTACAGGGTTATAAATACAAAATCAAATAGGGGTAATGCAGGCGTAGGTTTAATAATGAATAAAAAAATAGGAGTGCGGGTTAGCTACTACAAACAGCATAGTGAACGCATTATTGTGGCCAAGATAGACACAAAGCCCATGCCTACTACAGTAGTACAAGTTTATATGCCAATTAGCTCTGCAGATGATGAAGAAATTGATGAAGTGTATGACGAGATAAAAGAAATTATTCAGGTAGTGAAGGGAGACGAAAATTTAATAGTCATGGGTGACTGGAGTTCGTCAGTAGGAAAAGGGAGAGAAGGAAACATAGTAGGTGAATATGGATTGGGGGGAAGAAATGAAAGAGGAAGCCACCTTGTAGAATTTTGCACAGAGCATAACTTAATCATAGCTAACACTTGGTTCAAGAATCATAAAAGAAGGTTGTATACCTGGAAGAATCCTGGAGATACTAAAAGGTATCAGATAGATTATATAATGGTAAGACAGAGATTTAGGAACCAGGTTTTAAATTGTAAGACATTTCCAGGGGCAGATGTGGATTATTATCACAATCTATTGGTTATGAACTGCAGATTGAAATTGAAGAAACTGCAAAAAGGTGGGAATTTAAGGAGATGGGACCTGGATAAACTGAAAGAACCAGAGGTTGTAGAGAGTTTCAGGGAGAGCATAAGGGAACAATTAACAGGAATGGGGGAAAGAAATACAGTAGAAGAAGAATGGGTAGCTCTGAGGGATGAAGTAGTGAAGGCAGCAGAGGATCAAGTAGGTAAAAAGACGAGGGCTAATAGAAATCCTTGGGTAACAGAAGAAATATTGAATTTAATTGATGAAAGGAGAAAATACAAAAATGCAGTAAATGAAGCAGGCAAAAAGGAATACAAACGTCTCAAAAATGAGATCGACAGGAAGTGCAAAATGGCTAAGCAGGGATGGCTAGAGGACAAATGTAAGGATGTAAAGGCTTCTCTCACGAGGGGTAAGATAGATACTGCCTACAGGAAAATTAAAGAGACCTTTGGAGAAAAGAGAACCACTTGTATGAATATCAAGAGCTCAGATGGAAACCCACTTCTAAGCAAAGAAGGGAAGGCAGAAAGGTGGAAGGAGTATATAGAGGGTTTATAGAAGGGTGATGTACTTGAGGGCAATATTATGGAAATGGAAGAGGATGTAGATGAAGATGAAATGGGAGATAAGATACTGCGTGAAGAGTTTGACAGAGCACTGTAAGACCTGAGTCGAAACAAGGCCCCGGGAGTAGACGACATTCCATTAGAACTACTGAGGGCCTTGGGAGAGCCAGTCATGACAAAACTCTACCATCTGGTGAGCAAGATGTATGAGACAGGCGAAATACCCACAGACTTCAAGAAGAATATAATAATTCCAATCCCAAAGAAAGCAGGTGTTGACAGATGTGAAAATTACCGAACTATCAGTTTAATAAGTCACAGCTGCAAAATACTAAGGCGAATTCTTTACAGACGAATGGAAAAACTGGTAGAAGCGGACCTCAGGGAAGATCAGTTTGGATTCCGTAGAAATGTTGGAACACGTGAGGCAATACTAACCTTACGACTTATCTTAGAAGAAAGATTAAGAAAAGGCAAACCTACGTTTCTAGCATTTGTAGACTTAGAGAAAGCTTTTGACAACGTTAACTGGAATACTCTCTTTCAAATTCTGAAGGTGGCAGGGGTAAAATACAGAGAGCGAAAGGCTATTTACAATTTGTACAGAAACCAGATGGCAGTTATAAGAGTCGAGGGGCATGAAAGGGAAGCAGTGGTTGGGAAAGGAGTGTGACAGGGTTGTAGCCTCTCCCCGATGTTATTCAATCTGTATATTGAGCAAGCAGTAAAGGAAACAAAAGAAAAATTCGGAGTAGGTATTAAAATTCATGGAGAAGAAGTAAAAATTTTGAGGTTCGCCGATGACATTGTAATTCTGTCAGAGACAGCAAAGGACTTGGAAGAGCAGTTGAACGGAATGGACAGTGTCTTGAAAGGAGGATATAAGATGAACATCAACAAAAGCAAAACGAGGATAATGGAATGTGGTCAAATTAAATCGGGTGATTGTGAGGGGATTAGATTAGGAAATGAGACACTTAAAGTAGTAAAGGAGTTTTGCTATTTAGGGAGTAAAATAACTGATGATGGTCGAAGTAGAGAGGATATAAAATGTAGACTGGCAATGGCAAGGAAATCGTTTCTGAAGAAGAGAAATTTGTTAACATCGAGTATAGATTTACGTGTCTGGAAGTCGTTTCTGAAAGTATTTGTATGGAGTGTAGCCATGTATGGAAGTGAAACATGGACGATAACCAGTTTGGACAAGAAGAGAATAGAAGCTTTCGAAATGTGGTACTACAGAAGAATGCTGAAGATAAGATGGGTAGATCATGTAACTAATGAGGAGGTATTGAATAGGATTGGGAAGAAGAGAAGTTTGTGGCACAACTTGACTAGAAGAAGGGATCGGTTGGTAGGACATGTTTTGAGGCATCAAGGGATCACAAATTTAGCATTGGAGGGCAGCGTGGAGGGTAAAAATCATAGAGGGAGACCAAGAGATGAATACACTAAGCAGATTCAGAAGGATGTAGGTAGCAGTAGGTACTGGGAGATGAAGAAGCTTGCACAGGATAGAGTAGCATGGAGAGCTGCATCAAACCAGTCTCAGGACTGAAGACCACAACAACAGCAACAACGTATCTTTTCTCTAAAAGTGTCTTTAATTTTCTTACAGGTGAATGTCTCTTGGGAAAGAGAGCCATGTATGCTTCTACAGCTTTACATTCTTTGTCTAGCCATTCCTGCTTTGCCATTTTCTTCTTCCTGTCAATCTCATTATTTAACACATGTCTAAAAACAAAGATGATGTAACTTACCAAACGAAAGCGCTGGCATGTTGATAGACACACAAACATACACACAAAATTCAAGCTTTCGCAACCAATGGTTGCTTCATCAGGAAAGAGGGAAGGAGAGGGAAAGACAAAATGATGTGGGTTTTAAGGGAGAGGGTAAGGAGTCATTGCAATCCCGGGAGCGGAAAGACTTACCTAAGGGGGAACCAAGGACAGGTATACACTCGCACACACACACACACACACATATCCATCCGCACATACACAGACACAAGCAGACATTTGTAAAGGCAAACAGTTCGGGCAGAGATGTCAGTCGAGGCGGAAGTACAGAGGCAAAGATTTTGTTGAATAACAGGTGAGGTATGAGCGGCGGCAACTTGAAATTAGCGGAGGTTGAGGCCTGGTGGGTAACGGGAAGAGCGGATATACTGAAGGGCAAGTTCCCATCTCCAGAGTTCTGACAGGTTGGTGTTAGTGGGAAGTATCCAGATAACCCGGATGTGCTGGCCATGCACTAAGTCATGTTTAGCCACTGGGTGATCCTCATTACCAACAAACACTGTCTGCCTGTGTCCATTCATGCGAATGGGCAGTCTGTTGCTGGTCATTCCCACATAGAAAGCTTCACAGTGGGACACTTTCGGGGTTCTTCTGTGGTAGGTGGGAATGACCCCACCGATACCCCGCACCCCTACCTTCTACCTACTTCCTAAAATTCACAAACCCAATCATCCCGGCCGACCCATTGTAGCTGGTTACCAAGCCCCCACAGAACGTATCTCTGCCTACGTAGATCAACACCTTCAACACATTACATGCAGTCTCCCATCCCTCATCAAAGACACCAACCACTTTCTCGAATGCCTGGAATCCTTACCGAATCTGTAACCCCCAGAAACCATCCTTGTTACCATTGATGCCACTTCCTTATACACAAATATTCCGCACGTTCAGGGACTCGCTGCGATGGACCACTTCCTTTCACCCCGATCACCTGCCACCTTACCTAAAACCTCTTTCCTCATTACCTTAGCCAGCTTCATCCTTACCCACAACTTCTTCACTTTCGAAGGCCAGACATACCAACAATTAAAGGGAACAGCCATGGGTACCAGGATGGCCCCCTCGTATGCCAACCTATTTATGGGTCGCTTAGAGGAAGCCTTCTTGGTTACCCAGGCCTGCCAACCCAAAGTTTGGTACAGATTTATTGATGAAATCTTCTTGGGCTGGACTCACAGTGAAGAAGAACTCCAGAATTTCGTCTCCAACCTCAACTCCTTTGGTTCCATCAGATTCACCTGGTCCTACTCCAAATCCCATGCCACTTTCCTTGACGTTGACCTCCATCTGTCCAATGGCCAGCTTCACACATCCGTCCACATCAAACCCACCAACAAGCAACAGTACCTCCATTATGACCGCTGCCACCCATTCCACCTCAAACGGTCCCTTTCCTACAGCCTAGGTCGTCGTGGCAAAGGAATCTGCTCCAGTCCGGAATCCCTGAACCATTTCACTAACAACCTGAAAACAGCTTTCGCATCCTACAACTACCCTCCCGACCTGGTACAGAAGCAAATTACCAGAGCCACTTTCTCATCCCCTCAAACCCAGAACCTCCCACAGAAGAACCCCAAAAGTTCCCCACTTGTGACAGGATACTTTCCAGGACTGGATCAGACTCTGAATGTGGCTCTCCAGCAGGGATACGACTTCCTCTAATCCTTCCCTGAAATAAGATCCATCCTTAATGAAATCCGCCCCACTCCACCAAGAGTGTCTTTGCGGCGTCCACCTAACCTTCATAACCTCTTGGTTCATCCCAATGAAATCCCCAAACCACCTTCCCTACCCTCTGGCTCCTACCCTTGTAACCGCCCCTGGTGTAAAACCTGTCACATGCACCCTCCCACTACCACCTACTCCCGTCCTGTAACCCGGAAGGTGTACACGATGAAAGGCAGAGCCACGTGTGAAAGCACCCACCTGATTTACTAACTGACCTGCCTACACTGTGAAGCTTTCTATGTGGGAATGACCAGTAACAAACTGTCCATTCGCATGAATGGACACAGGCAGACAGTGTTTGTTGGTAACGAGGATCACCCTGTGGCTAAACATGCCTTGGTGCGCGGCCAGCACATCTTGGCACAGTGTTACACCGTCTGGATTATCTGGATACTTCCCACTAACACCAACCTGTCAGAACTCCGGAGATGGGAACTTGCCCTTCAGTATATCCTCTCTTCCCGTTACCCACCAGGCCTCAACCTCCGCTAATTTCAAGTTGCCGCCACTCATACCTCACCTGTTACTCAACAATATCTTTGCCTCTGTACTTCCGCCTCGACTGACATCTCTGCCCAAACTCTTTGCCTTTACAAATGTCTGCTTGTGTCTGTGTATGTGCGTATGGATATGTGTGTGTGTGTTTGTGTGCGAGTGTATACCTGTCCTCTTTTCCCCGTAAGGTAAGTCTTTCCGGTCCTGGGATTGGAATGACTCCTTACCCTCTCCCTTAAAACCCACATCCTTTCGTCTTTCCCTCACCTTCCCTCTTTCCTGATGAAGCAACCATTGGTTGCGAAAGCTTGAATTTTGTGTGTATGTTTGTTTGTGTGTCTATCAACATGCCAGTGCTTTCGTTTGGTAAGTTACATCATCTTTGTTTTTAGATATATTTTTCCCACGTGGAATGTTTCCCTTTATTATATTCATTATTTAGACACATGAATGTGTAACTAACACTGAATTTTGTAAACTTATAGTTAAGGCATATATGTCATAGACTCTGTTCTACCTCTTCCAGACAGGTACTCCAGCCTCCCAGATTTTTTCCAAGACTTTAGCTTGACCAGCATACTCACTAGAGAGCTCTGTATCTCAAAAATGTGGGTGTCATTTAGTTGTGGAGTTTTACACTATATATGCAGTTAACATGAATTTGAATAATGTGGTTTACATAAGATATTCATGTTGTAAAACTTACTAAAAATGACGGCATTGTCGAGTTTTTGGTAATTATATTAATTCCTAAGATAATTTAGCTTATCAAATCTTAGAGTCTGAACTGAATTCATATAATACATGACACAATTAATTAACAAATCATGTCGCTGTAATCCTGGGCTCAAGGACATACCCAGGAAGGGGCATCAGAGCAACCCTACAACAAAAATTATGAACTCATACCCTGCCCACCACACCAACACACAGTACATGATACACTCCTGGAAATTGAAATAAGAACACCGTGAATTCATTGTCCCAGGAAGGGGAAACTTTATTGACACATTCCTGGGGTCAGATACATCACATGATCACACTGACAGAACCACAGGCACATAGACACAGGCAACAGAGCATGCACAATGTCGGCACTAGTACAGTGTATATCCACCTTTCGCAGCAATGCAGGCTGCTATTCTCCCATGGAGACGATCGTAGAGATGCTGGATGTAGTCCTGTGGAACGGCTTGCCATGCCATTTCCACCTGGCGCCTCAGTTGGACCAGCGTTCGTGCTGGACGTGCAGACCGCGTGAGACGACGCTTCATCCAGTCCCAAACATGCTCAATGGGGGACAGATCCGGAGATCTTGCTGGCCAGGGTAGTTGACGTACACCTTCTAGAGCACGTTGGGTGGCACGGGATACATGCGGACGTGCATTGTCCTGTTGGAACTGCAAGTTCCCTTGCCGGTCTAGGAATGGTAGAACGATGGGTTCGATGACGGTTTGGATGTACCGTGCACTATTCAGTGTCCCCTCGACGATCACCAGTGGTGTACGGCCAGTGTAGGAGATCGCTACCCACACCATGATGCCGGGTGTTGGCCCTGTGTGCCTCGGTCGTATGCAGTCCTGATTGTGGCGCTCACCTGCACGGCGCCAAACACGCATACGACCATCATTGGCACCAAGGCAGAAGCGACTCTCATCGCTGAAGACGACACGTCTCCATTCGTCCCTCCATTCACGCCTGTCGCGACACCACTGGAGGCGGGCTGCACGATGTTGGGGCGTGAGCGGAAGACGGCCTAACGGTGTGCGGGACCGTAGCCCAGCTTCATGGAGACGGTTGCGAATGGTCCTCGCCGATACCCCAGGAGCAACAGTGTCCCTAATTTGCTGGGAAGTGGCGGTGCGGTCCCCTACGGCACTGAGTAGGATCCTACGGTCTTGGCGTGCATCCGTGCGTCGCTGCGGTCCGGTCCCAGGTCGACGGGCACGTGCACCTTCCGCCGACCACTGGCGACAACATCGATGTACTGTGGAGACCTCACGCCCCACGTGTTGAGCAATTCGGCGGTACGTCCACCCGGCCTCCCGCATGCCCACTATACGCCCTCGCTCAAAGTCCGTCAACTGCACATACGGTTCACGTCCACGCTGTCGCGGCATGCTACCAGTGTTAAAGACTGCGATGGAGCTCCGTATGCCACGGCAAACTGGCTGACACTGACGGCGGCGGTGCACAAATGCTGCGCAGCTAGCGCCATTCGACGGCCAACACCGCGGTTCCTGGTGTGTCCGCTGTGCCGTGCGTGTGATCATTGCTTGTACAGCCCTCTCGCAGTGTCCGGAGCAAGTATGGTGGGTCTGACACACCGGTGTCAATGTGTTCTTTTTTCCATTTCCAGGAGTGTATATCAGTATCAGTTTAAATAAAGGCAAAACTTGCAATGAATCTTGACAGGAATACCGAGAAACATTTGTCCTGAAATCTCAAAACTATTCTGCCCTTCCCCGTCTTCTTTTTGAAACTGAAAATGCAAGATGGTTACAGGTTCTAAACACTTTCAGAGGCGTTGTACATTTTGCAGTGTTTTTTCTTTTGTTATCAATGAATATAAAAACCTATGCAACTTGCAACACGAAGGAAACATAGTGTTACAATGAAATTTGTTCCATAGTTTAGGGACATGATATTACCAAATGATCAAACTACAGAACTGTACATGTACTTTGACCCTGAGAGTTCAGCACATTGTCAAGCCGTCACGTGCTGCAATCATAGCCTCTAGATGTTGTGGCATGGAATCAAAGATGGCCTGGACATGCTGCTGGGAAACACACTGCCACACAGTTTATATGTGACACAAAGCACCGACAGTGGTTGCACGAGAACCAGAACGAATAAGTTGCCAACTGGCCATGTCCCAGATATGTTCAATGGGCAATGTGTCAGGTCAATATGCAGGCCAAGAAAGCAGTTGTACACAATGTTCTTCGAAGCAGGCTTGCACATATGTTGCCACCTGTTGCTAGGTATGTCCTGCTGAAATATCACATGAGGAGCTGTTCAGATCTTGCATGACCCAATCATCATACTTGGTGTTTGTCCGCAATGCCACTCAAGAATGCGGCTAACACATATGCGGCTATCACTGCAGGACAGTTTGAAGCAGGACTCCTCCGAAAACACTGCATTTTGCCACTCAGTGCACCAGTTACGGCGTTCACACGTCCATTATAGTCTGAGGCATTTATGGTTTCTGGTCAATGGAAGCTAACAGAACGGCATGCATGTCACCAGTCCAGCACTCATCAGACACCGTTGAAACAATGATGTGGGCATGTGCACACCCGTTGCAGTGCTCCAACATCCAGCCAGCTGTGGACAAATGTGTTCAGTAGGTTATGACCATGAGTCCAGACGGCAGCCATCCTACGCTGTGGTTACATTATGTGATTTAGTATCCAGTCGTCACTGTGTACGACCCTTTTCTGTCAAACTGTTCCACACACTCTACGCTGTCATAGCAACATGGCTTGTACGAGCTGCAATATCACAGTCTGACAAACCCATTCCCGGGAGGCCAATCATTCTGTCTCATTTGAAGTCAGTTGCTGTTGTTGTTGTGGTCTTCAGTCCGAAGACTGTTTCATGCTACTCTATCCTGTGCGAGCCTCTTCATCTCTGAATAACTGCTGCAACCTACAAATTTCTGAAGTCTGCTTGCTGTATTCATCTCTTGGTCTCCCTCTACATTTTTTACCTCCGTCACCCCCCCCCCCCCCCACACACACACACACTGCCTTCCAATACTAAATTGGCGATCCGTTGATGTCTCAGAATGTCCCCTATCAACTGATTCCTTCTTTTGTAGCCTATTTTCCTATGTTAAAAGTATGGTTTGGATGATTGTTATTCTGATTGATTATAACGTTTAAATAGCATTTACAGTCAATATTTTCACAAAATATCAGTTATTTTTATATAATTAAGCTTAAAAAATAATTAAATATCAAGATCTGGTCCCGTAATCAAAAACGCTCTATTATTGGCTGATAGTGTGGTGGCGTCGCAGACTAGGTGTAAGACGAAGCTGTATGTATATTATACACTGAAGAACCAAAGAAACTGGTACAGATGCCTAATATCGTGTAGCGCCTCCGCAAGCATGTAGAAGTGCCGCAACACGTGGCACGGACTCGACTAAAATTGAAGTAGTGATAGAGGGACTTGATACCATGAATTCTGCAGGGCTGTCTGTAAATCCGTAAGAGCACAAGGGGGTGGAGATCTCTTCTGAACAGCATGTTGCAAGGCATCGCAGATATGCTCAATAATGCGCATCTTCATGTTTTCGCGGCGTAAAGACTGTTCCATAAAATTTCGGGCGTGCAGCCGCATAAAATCAGTTTCTTCTTCTAATATTTCGGCTGAATACCGTCCAGCCATCTTCAGAGTGAGCCGAGGTGACTAACGCTCCAGCACTTGCTCCGTTCTTTTAAACTCGAGGACCGAAACCACTGCGTGTGCGGTCAGAGATACACAAGGCGCCAGAGTCGTTGATAGGCGGCAAAGAGGTGTAACATATGCATGGAAATTAAATCTATGGCTGCGCAGTCGATCTACAGGGTGATATCAATGTGTCACGGAGAGCTGTACCGTCGCGACATCTTTGTGATTTAATTACATAAATTGCCGGATTCCATGATTTGTCCAAGCTGAAGCCGCTATCTCTAGTAATTAAATTCACCAACCGAATTTCAATTCCTTCTTGCACTATTAAGTCCTACAAAGATGAAACTGAGGATAAAATTTCGACATTATGGTACACCACAGAGAGCCCAGTGTCAATACAGTGCTCTCCCACCGCAGATTTATTAGGTTGTAAGAGACGGGTGTACCTGTGGCGCTCTGTGCATCCCTCCTGGACTGTACGTGACATCTGTCTAATGTATGAATGGCCGCACCCAAAGGGGATCTCACAAACACCAGGCTTCCGAAGCACCAGATCATCTTTAACGGAACCCTGGAGTGCTGCAGTCTTTGATGGAGAACGAAAAATCACTCTCCACAGCAGATACTTAAGGCACTAGAAATGAAATCAATAGTGAGCCCAAGAAAAGCGGAAGAAGACACGGAAAGTTTTAAATCCATGGCTTTCCTGCCATACGTGGGAAGCATTTCGTCAAAAATAGGACGGGTCATCAGGAAACACAAAGTGAAAGTGATTTTCCGCCCTCCACCAGACTGCAGCACTGCTGGGTTCTATTAAAGATGATTTGGTGCTTCGGAAGCCTGGTGTTTATATATAAGATCCCCTGTGAGTGCGGCCGTTCATTGAACGGACGACACATACAGTCCAGGAGAGATGCACAGAGCGCCACAGGTATACCCATCTCTTACAACCTAATAAATCTGCGGTTTCAGAGCACTGTATTGACACTGGGCAATCTGTGGTGTACAATAATGTCGAAATTTTATCTTTGAATTCATCTTTCTGAGAGTCAGTAGTGAAAGAAGCAACTGAAATTCGGTTGGTGACGAGTTAAATTAATAGAGATAGTGGCTTCAGCTTGGACAAATCATGGAATCCGGCAATTTATGTAATTAAATAACGAAGACGTCGCGACGGTACAGCTCTCCGCGACACATCGATATCACCGTGTAGATCGACTGTGTGGCATTAGATTTAATTTCCATGCATATTTTACACCTCTTTGCGGCCTATCAACGACTCTAGTGCCTTGTGTATCTTTGGTCACACACGCTGTGGTTCGGTCGTCGGGTTTAAAAGGACGGAGCAAGTGCTGCAGCGTTAGTTACCTCGGCTCACTCTGGAGATGGCTGGACGGTATTCAGCCGAAATATTAGAAGAAGAAACTGAATTTACGCGGCTGCAAGCCCAAAGTTTTATGGAACATGCTCAATATTGTTCATGTCTGGGGAGTTTGGTTCCCAGCGGAAGTGTTTAAACTCAGAAGAGTGTTTCCGGAGCCACTCTATACCATCTAGACGCGTGGGCTGTCACATTCTCCTGCTTGAATTGCCGAAGTCCGTCGGAATGCACAATGGACATGAATCAATGCAGGTGATCAGATAGGATGCTTACGTTCGTGTCACCTGTCAGAATTGTATCTAGACATATCAGGGGTCCCATATCACTCCAACTGCACACGCCCCACACCATTACAGAGCCTCCACCAGCTTGAACAGTCTTCTGCTCACATGCAGGGTTCATAGATTCATGAGATTGTCTCCACATCCATACACATACTATTTGAAACGAGATTCGTCTGACCAGACAACATATTTCCAGTCATTAACAGTTCAATGTTGGTGTTGACAGGCCCAGGCGAGGTGCAAAGCTTTATGTCGTGCAACCATCAAGCCTTCGGCTCCAATAGCCCATATCGATGATGTATTGTTGAATGGTTTGCATGCTGACACTTGTTGATGGCGCAGCATTGAAATCTGCAGCATTTTGCGGAAGGGCTGCACTTCTGTCACGTTGAACGATTCTCTTCGGTCGTCGTTGGTCCCGTTCTTGCAGGATCTCTTTCCGGCCGCCGCGATGACGGAGATATGATGTTTTATTGGATTCCTGATACTCACAGTACACTCGTGAAATGGTCGTACTGGAAAATCCCCACTTAATCGCTACCTCGAGATGCTGTGTCTCATCGCTCGTGCGCTGACTATAGAGCTAGGCGCAAATTGAGACGCGTGTGACGCAGCGCAGCGCTTTTTTTTTCTTTTTTGCAACTTCACAGGTTCAAATGGGACGGCGCAAATTGCGACACGCGCCTGCGCCTGGTCGCGCGGCACTGTGGTTCTGGCAGTTTCTCGAGCCGCGCGTCACGCGAGTACTGCGGGTGGGCTGTGCGGGGAGCAAGAAGGCAGTCCTGCCATATGCTCACTTCGGCATAGCGCATATGGGCAACGGAACTATTGCCCATCCGAAAATCAGCCTTACGGTATACTGAATTTTATTGTTACTGAGAAGTATTTCGTTTTCCACCGTTTAAGCGCTCCATCTCTTTTCGTTAGTACATAATAGTTTTCAGTTACATATATCTGTATACTTTTTTGTTTTGTTTATTCTTTTGTCAGGAACAATGCACAGTTTAATAACTGGTGAGTCATTAAATACTGGAATTATATCTTCTGACTCCACGATGTTTTCAGATCGTAAGAAGGGGCAGACGATTAATTGTGAGGGTAGTGAATAAGGAAGTAAGGCATATTATGAAATCATGTGATCTGGAAGCAAGGCAGGAAAGTAAAACAACGTTATGTACTTGCTGCCTGTGCTGACGTATCTCTACTATCTGTTACGAAAAGGCGTAATTTCCACAGGTATGACCCCTTTGTGTTTCTGGTAAAAAGCGTCCAAGATATGAAGTACGTAAGTTTCACTATCATTAGTTGGAGATGTTTGTAATAAGAGACATTATACTACATACATGTGGACATTAGATTTCCACTGAAAGCTAGAAACAGTCGAGAAGCCCTCACGAATAACGACGTTTTAATCGGCTCGTCGTCACGACAAAAAGCATTTCAGTGGTTGCATACACACGATCAGCAAAAATAAATTATACAACAGGCTACACGAATGAAGCAGTGGTCCGTATTATTCCGAAAGTATGAGTACTCTGAAAGAGTGGGGTGATGTTATGTATTTAATTTGTTGAAATGTATTGCTGACAAAGGCAGATCTACTTTCACGACAATGCTTTTCGAACGACGTGAACTCTTCCTCTCGCAAAGCACACTTCGCTAGCTTCCGCATGCCGGCCGGAGTGGCGAGCGGTTCTAGGCGCTTCAGTCTGGAACCGCGCGGCCGCTACGTTCGCAGGTTCGAATCCTTCCTCGGGCATGGATGTGTGTGATGTCCTTAGGTTAGTTAGGTTTAAGTAGTTCTAAGTTCTAGGGGACTAATGACCTCAGATGTTAAGTCCCATAGTGCTCAGAGCCAACAGAACCATTAGCTTCCGCATTCCTGTCGTGGGCATTATTCTCAGCTGCTGACGATACACTGACCATTGTGTTGTGCCACGTATCAATTGTTTACATTTCTCAATAACAACTATTTTATTCGCGGATCACGCATTGTCAGTTCAGCAAGGCATAGGTGAGTAACCAGCATCTGACATGTGCATGTCATTTCCGCCTGAAGCGTACGCTCATCATTATTTTAATACAGATGAAGAAAAGGAATACAATCCTTTGGTAAGTTTCCATTCCAGTCGCTCAGCGTTAAAAATACGATAGGTTATGTGATTCAAACAAAATTCCAATTGAATTGGCGATTTATCACCATTTATGAGTAACGGCCACATTTCTCTTGCTGACAGATTTAATTGTACTTCTTTTGCCAAAACACAGTATAATTTGCATTAACTTAATTTTGCAACAGCTGTTGTGACAGAATCCTGAAACAGTGTGTCTCATTAAACAAGTAATTGGCGACCAGAGTGCTCAATAGCTTACGAAAAACCTCATTGCGTCGGTTTGCGGTAACATAAGAGAAGAAATTTCAAGTGTATTTTCATACTAGGAAACTCTTGTTTCACTAGGTGTCGATAACTCTTAAAGAATTATAGTCACTGGGACGAAAAAAATAAAATCGAAAGTAAAACTTCTGATATATCATCATATATAAGAAAGTTCAGTGTGTTTACGAACTGACGAAGTACTCTCCTCCTTCTGTACCATCATTCGCCAAAATCTCGTTTCGATGTCTCGAGCGGTTTAGGGGATATGAGGGATGTTGTGAATATTTCATTCCCGCGGGCGTGAGATCGGGAGTGGATGCGATTTAAGAAATCTGATAAAAATGCTCTTAACGCCTTTTTAGGAGACAGTCTCCACTCCTTCTGATCTGATCACGTAAGCGTAGAAAAGATGTGGAATGATTTCAAAGAGATAGTATCGACGGCAATTGAGAGATATATACCACATAAATTAGTAAGTGATGGTACTGATCCCCCATGGTACACAAGACGGGTCAGATCGCTGTTGCAGAAGCAACGAGAAAAGCATGCCAAATTGAAAAGAACGCAAAATCCCAAAGAATGGCAAAGTTTTGCTGAAGTTCGAAATATAGCGCATACTTCAATGCGAGATGCTTTTAATAATTTCGATAACGAAACTCTGCCTCGGAATATCGCAGAAAACCCTAAGAGATTCTGGTCATACATAAAGCACACCAGTGACAAAAAGCAATCAATACCTTCACTGCGCGATAACAACGGTGAAGTCACTGATGACAGCGCCACTAAAGCAGAGTTATTAAACACGGTTTTCGGAAACTCCTTCACCAAAGAAGACGAAGTAGACATTCCTGAATTCCAATCTAGAACAACTTCCAAGATGAGGAACATAGAAGTAGATATCCTCGGTGTAGCAAAGCAGCTTAAATCGCTTAATAAAGGCAAGGTTCCTTTCAGAGTATGCAGATGCAATAGCTCCATATTTAGCAATTATATACAACCGCCCGCTCACAGGAAGTTCCGTACCTAAAGACTGGAAAATTGCTCAAGTCACACCAATACTCAAACAGGGAAATAGGAGTAATCCGCTGAATTACAGGCCCATATCACTAACGTCGATTTGCAGTAGGGTTTTGGAACATATACTGTGTTCGAACATTATGAATTATCTCGAAGAAAATTTATTGACACATAGTCAGCACGGATTCAGAAAACATCGTTCTTGTGAAACACAACTAGCTCTTTATACTCACGAAGTAAGGAGTGCTATCGACAGGGGAGTCAGATTAATTCCATATTTTTAGATATCCAGAAGGCTTTGGGCACCGTCCCTCACAAGCGTCTTCTGACAAAACTGCGTGCCTGTAGAATATCGCCTTTGTTGTGCGACTGGATTCGTGATTTCCTATCAGAAAGGTCACAGTTCGTAGTAACAGACGGAAAGTCATCGAGTAAACAGAAGTAATATCCGGCGCTTCCCAAGGAAGTGTTATAGGCCCTCTGTTGTTCCTGATCTATATAAACGACATAGGAGGCAATCAGGGTAGCCCTATTAGATTGTTTGAAGATGATGCTGTCATTTACCGTCTTGTAAAGTCATCAGATGACCGAAACGAATTGCAAAATCATTTAGATAAGATATCTGCATGGTGCGGAAAGTGGCAATTGACTCTGAATAAAGAAAAGTGTGAAGTTATTCACATGAGTACTAAAAGAAATCTGCTAAATTTCGATAACGCGACAAGTCACACAAATCTTAAGACTGTAAATTCAGCTAAATACTTAGGGATTACAATTACAAATAACCTGAATTGGAAGGAACACATAAATAATGTTGTGAATAGCGCGAACCAAAGACTACGATTCATTGGCAGAACACTTACAAGGTGCGACAGGTCCACTAAAGACTCTGCTTGTCCGCCCTATTCTGGAGTACTGCTGTGCGGTGTGGCATCCGCATCAAGTGGAACTGACGGATGACATTGAAAAAGCTCAAAGAAGAGCGGCTCGTTTTGTACTTTCGCGAAATAGGTGAGATAGTTCCACAGACATGATACGTTAATTGGAGTGGCATCCACTAAAACAAAGGCGTTTTTCGTTGCGACAGGATCTTCTCATGAAATTTCAATCACCTGTTTTCTCCTCCTATTGCGAAAACATTGTGTTGGCACGCATCTACACAGGGAGAAATGATCATCACGATAAAATAAGAGAAATCAGGGCTTGCACAGAAAAATTTAAGTGCTCGTTTTTCCCGCGCGCCGTTCGAGAGTGGAACGGTAGAGAGACAGCTTGAAGGTGGATCATTGAACCCTCTGCCAGGCACTTTATTATGAATAGCAGAGTAATCATGTGGATGTAGATGATGTAATACGCACCAAACACAAAATCATAGCGACTCCAACTTTTCATTGCAAACTTTTTTTGCGTAGTGTCTTACTAAAATGTGCACATCACAATACGTTTGAACATTAGCGAGACGGCGGGTACTTCGCCACGAATCTGACATATATCGCTACAAGTAAGGCAAAAATCAAATATTTTCACTGAATAGTTTCCGTTAAACCATTTGAAAAAAAAAATTACAGTGTGCGAACGCACCGAATCTGTCAGCGCAGAGCGTCGGCAATCGGCGCGTGCGAAGTATGTGCAGTCGCAATATGCGCAGGACCACGCCACATGTGCAGGTGCGCGTCGCGCTGTAGTTTCGTGTCACGTCACATGTGCTATACGCGTCTCAATTTGCGCTTAGCCTAAAACCACGTTCGAACACACTAAAACCTTGATAACCTGCCATTGTCGTAGCAGTAACCGATCTAACAACTGCATCAGACACTTGACAGGTTGACCGCAGCGCCGCCTTCTGCCTGTTTACATATCTCTTTATCTGAATACGCATGCGTACACCAGTTTCTTTGGCACTTCAGTGTAGGAGAGTTAACCGAAGCTAAGCGGTTTTTACGTGTTTTTTCTGCAAGCAGTTTGGCTATTTCGCGATGGAAAACGCAATTACAACTTTTAAGTAACAACAGAAACGAATTTTGTAAACGCTGATAGTGGAAGTCTTTGTGAAAGTTGATGCGTTTATGCTCCAGCAATTTAGAGCGGCGATATATTGGACGACAGATATCCTTTTTCTCTCCTCCCAGCAGCGTCATTACACTCAGTAAACACTAAGGAACTGTAGAACTTTTGCAAATGGGTCAGTGCATTATACCTAGGTTGTCGACTGTCAGTCATGGGCTATGACCCAAAGCACAAAACTTAGTGTTGGTTTGTTGTATAGAAGACACTAAGTGGAGATATCCATGAAGCGTTCGGTGGCGTAATGGATAGTGCATTCTACTGCAGACGGAAAGGTCACATATTCGAATCCTGAGAGAGTTATATATTTTTAAAAGTTTTACACGAAAAACGAAAATAGTGTTAGCAAGAACTGATTGTAGCAGTTGTTTCCATTGCAGGATGTATCATATATTTCTACACATTAGTCTTAGTCTGAGAAATGGACAACAGAGGATAAATGCATTTCCTTTGTCAACAAACAATTCACTTTTTTGGAAAGCATTGGTAGTAGTGAAGACGCCCACAGAACGACGAGATGCAAGAAGATGAGGTTATATGCAGAGGTTCAAAGCGTGTACAACATGCGGGTGACACAAACGTAAGGGTCATAGGATCGTGGTGTTCGTGAGTGTAAGCTAACGTTAGTCTCTGAAGCAGACTTACTTCATCTTTATGCAAGATGATGCAACTGCAAAAGTTTCAACAGTAAGGATCCTAGCTGGACAGTACGAAGATAGAAACGTTGTTTCTAATAAAGTAAAAAGTGTGTGGTCGCATTAACTAAAAAATATTTTTGAACGTGACGCATGTGAAATGGGTTTGTGTTTGTAAGCGTATGTAAACAGCAAGGGAAAAACAATAAGTTTTGTTTCTGATCGGTGTGGTGAAGTTTTATAATTGTGATTTGGTTTTCATACTCGAGGACTATCGAGTCGTTTTACAAATAAGTTAAAATGTTCTTTCGAGTTAGATTCGAAAGAGAGATCTATGGACATCGTCTTATATACTTCGGCGGTCGACCACTCGAACAACTGAGCTACCTAATAACTGAGGTGTAGTTGGGTAAAACGACAATTTTCACTAGAAGTTTAATTTCGTTGCATGACGCTTTCCTTCGTTGTGACAATGGGAGAGCGTATCTCAAAATGTTCAAATGGGTGTGAATTCCTAAGGGACCAAACTGCTGAGGTCATCGGTCCTTACACACTACTTAAACGAACGTACGGTAAGGACGACACACGCGCACACACACACACACACACACACACACACACATGCCCGAGAGAGGACTCGAACCTTTGGCGGGAAGGGCCGGGCGAATCGTGACATGGCGCCTCTAACCGCGCGGCGGACAGATTCTCTCGGAGGTAAGCTAATATTAACTTCACAGTACAATACATTTTTAATTAAGTTAGTGAATTGTGCGTCGACGTGGTGGCACTTTGGCGGTACATTGCAACCACATTTTACGCATCTTCTCATTCTCTGGAACACTCTAAAACAATGTTTTAGGAGCTTTTATAGATTAATTTGTTCAGTATGATACTGCACACAATTTGTAACCCTTTATTTCGGACCGTAAATTCCAAATAAGGTATCACTGTGAATTAGAATTATGACAGTAAAAGCAGCAAGCTAGCCAGTGAAGTCACAGTCATCACATAATTCGAATGGAACGTTTTAGTGAGCTTTCAAATTATTTTAATTTCATTTCCGTTTTTATAATTGAAGCTGAAATTTAGGAGAAAAAATCCACAATAGGAGCATAAAATGACATAATTAAATGTTTACGACGATTTCCAGAAGACAAATAATCTCTTCTATTCAGCACTCCCTCATTAGTTACGTTGATCGACACACCTAATCTTCGGCATTCTTCTGTAGCACCACATTTCGAAAGCTTCTATTCTCTTTTTATTTAAACTGTTTATCGTCTATGTTTCACTTCCATACGTGGCTACACTCCAGACAAATACCTTTAGAACAGACTTCCTACCTAAATCAATATTCAATGTTAACAAATTTCTGTCCTTCAGAAATGCTTTTCTTGCCGTTGCCAGTCTATATTTTATATTCTCTCTACTTCGGCCATCATTAGTTATTTTGCTGCCCGAATAGCAGAACCCATCTACTACTATAAGTGTCTCGTTTCCCAATCTGATTCCCTTAGCATCATCTGATTTATTTCGACTATATTTCATTATCCTTGTTTTGCACAGGTGTTCATCTTATATCCTCCTTCCAAGACACTATCCATTCTGTTCAACTGCTCTTCCAAGTCCTTTGCTGCCTCTGAGAGACTTACAATGTCACTGGCAAACCTCAAAGATGTTATTTCTTCACCTTGCATTATAATTCCTGCTCCAAATTTTTCTTTCGTTTCCTTTACTGCTTGTTCAACGTACAAACTGAATGACATCGGGATTAGGATACAACCCTGTCTCACTCCCTTTCTGACCACTGCCTCCCTTTTATACCCCTCGAGTCTTACAACTGGCGTCTGGTTTCTGTCCAAGTTGTAAATAGCCTTTCATTCCCTGTACTTTACCCCTGCTACTTTCAGTATTTCAAAGAGATTATTCCAGTCAACATTGTCAGAAGTTGTCTCTAAGTCTGCAAATGCTATAAATGTACGTTTGCCTTTCCTTAACCTATCTTGTAAGATATGTCATACGGTCAGGGCTGCCTCGCGTGTTCGTTCATTTCTCCTGAATCCAAACTGATATTCCCCGAGATCAGCTTCTACCAGTTTTTCCATTCTTTTGTAAATGATTCAAGTTAGTATTTTGCAACTGTGACTTATTTAACTGATAGTTCGGTAATTTTAACATTTGTCAGCATCTGCTTTCTTTGGAACTAGAATTACTATATTCCTCTTGAAGGCTGAGGGTATTTGGCCTGCCTCATACATCTTGCACGCTAAATGGAAGAGTTTCGTCATGGCTGGCTCTCCCACGGCTATCAGTAGTTCTGACGGAATATCGTCTTCCCCTGGGGCCTTGTTTCGATTTAGATCTTTGAGGGCTTTGCCAAATTCATCTCGCAGTATCATATCTGCCATCTCATCTTCATCTACGTCCATTTCCCTTTCTATAACATTGCTTTCAGTTTCATCTCTCTTGTAAAGGCCCTCTATATACTCCTTCCAATTTCTCTTCTTTTGTTAGGACTGGTTTACCACCTGAGCTCTTGATATTCTTACAGCTGCTTCCTCTTTTCCCCAAAGGGCTCTTTAATTTTCCTGTAGGCGGTGTGTGTATTTCCCTTAGTGAAATATGCTTCTAAATCCTTACATTTGTCCTCTAGCCATTCCTCCTTAGCCATTTTGCACTTGCTCTCAATCTCATTTTATAAAAGTTTGTGTTCCCTTTCGCCTGCTTCATTTGCTGCAGTTTTATATTTTCTCCTTTCATCAGTTAAATTCAATATCCAATGATTTCTACTATGCCTTGTCTTTCTACCTACTTGAGCCTCTGCTGCCTTCACTATTTCATCTCGTAAAGCTACCCACTCATCTTCTACCGTATTTCTTTCCCCTATTCTAGTCAACTGGTGCCTAATGCTCCGTATGAAACTCTCAACAACCTTTGGTTCTTTCAAGATATACAGGTCACATCTCCTTAATATCCTACCTTTTCTCGATTTATTCAGTTTTAATCTACAGTCCATAACCAATAAGGTGTGGTCAGAGTCCATATCTGCCCCTCGAAATGTTGTACAATTTAAAATGTGCTTCCTAAATGTCTGTCTAACCATTATATAATCAATCTCAAATCTTCCGCTGTCTCCAGGTCTCATCGATGTATAAAATCTTCTTTCGTTAGCGATGATTAAATTATGATCTTTGCAAAATTCTACAGGTGGCTTCCTCTTTCATTCCTTTCCCCTAGTCCATATTCACTCGCCACTTTTCCTTCTCTTCCTTCCCATATTATCGAATTCCAGTCCCCTATCACAATTAAATTTTCGTTTCCTTTAACTATCTGAATAATTTCTTTTATCTCTTCGTCATCTGCGAAGCTAGTTGACATGTAAACTTGTATTATGATAATGCGTTCTCTTTGATGGTTACCCACATCCTTATCTATTATTAAACCCATTCTTGCATTATCCTAGGCCGGCCTGTGTGGCCGAGCGGTTCTAGGCGCTACAGTCTGGAACCCCGCGACCGCTACAGTCACAGGTTCGAATCCTGCCTCGGGCATGGATGTGTGTGCTGTCCTTAGGTTAGTTAGGTTTAAGTAGTTCTAAATTCTAGGGGACTGATGACCTCAGCAGTTAAGTCCCATAGTGCTCAGAGCTCATAGCAGGGGTCGGATAGAGACAGTCGTTGAGTTAATTGGAGGACAACCCCGTGGGATCTTGGTAGCGCTCGCTGCGTCAAGGAAGGTCCCAGAGCACTCAAGAGCACGAGCTGTTCAGAGCCTCCACCAGCTCTGTCGTGGAACGTTTTTGACTTGAACTATCATAACTGGCGTGTCAGAAATGAAAATAAATCATGACAGCGCTTCAGTTAGACGCCATTATTAGCATACCATGAAGAAGCATCCAGTACTGGACATCACGCTTATCATGAGGACGGCGGTTGCAGCAGCTGACGCAGCCTATTGCCTACAGAAAGTATGGGGAGCGTCTGTCTTTGCGGCAGCGTCTGCGGCGGTAGGTGGAGCACATCAGCCGTGACATTTCCGGCCATAGATATTTTAGCCATGGGTTGTCCGACAGTAGAAAAGTGGGGAAGGCTCTGCTGACCGTTTTTTAATAAGAACATCACTTCACATTTTATCCAGTAATAGGACTGGCTATGCACGTAATATGCGGGCATGTTTTTAATTTTTTGTAAGAAAGCCAGAGATTTTTAACATATCTTAAATCCCCCGAGTCCCTATATTTTCTTATAGTGTCTTTTAATCTTTTGTCAATTTCTATGCAGCTGAGTAAACTTTGTAGTAAAACGACTACCTGGAGAGCAATCATATTTCTATTTATCTGAGTAAATTTTGTCGTAAAATGACCATCTGGAGAGAGATTATACGCTTCACGTAATTTTTTATTTATCTTGATCGCGGAGTTTTTTGACCAAGATTAACGGTTGCGGCTATGCAGTGTTAATTTTACGTTGTTTGTAACTTGTTGCAGTGCAGCAGAATGAGAGATTCTGAAGATGGCTACAGCATAGCAGAAACCCGTAATATTGTTCAAAAAATTTGCTATCAAGGCAGTTAAACACTGATGATTTGCTTGTGCGAGATGGCTCGCATGTACACTGCAGCTGTGAGCAACCTGCTGGCTCACGGCGATACCTAGTGGGGAAAGGAGGGACCAGGAAAAACGTAATGGAGGAAGGTACCGGAACAAGATAGCTTCGCAACGAGCCTTAATACTGCCACCGATGTCATGTTATACACGGAGAGGGAGATATCGCTTCAAGATTGACCGTTAATGCTTTTCGTGGCAAATTTATTTTTTAAAACTGTTGTATTAATGAGAAATGACAAAGAAATGAAACATATCCTTTAACATACTGATGAAGAGAAGAACGTGGAGAGCTAAGTACGAAACATGATATTTCTTGCAATTGACGCAGCTTTACAATGAATGTCGTTACATAACGAAATTTAAATTGACAAATTTTGTTTCGTGGCCAGTTTATTTAAACGTTAAACATAAAAACACAGGATGGCAATGAAAGTTCTTACTTTGCTTTTCACTAAAGTATCAATGCCTGGTACCACTTTTTTAAATTCTAAGGCAAGCTTTAAATCTGAAGTCCTTCAGTAATTTTCTATGTGTAGATTTCGTCCTCTTCATTGCGGAAAGCCGCGCGGGATTAGCCGAGCGGTCTCAGGCGCTGCAGTCATGGACTGTGAGGCTGGTCCCGGCGGAGGTTCGAGTCCTCCCTCGGGCACGGGTGTGCGTGTTTGTCCTTAGGATAATTTAGGTTAAGTAGTGTGTAAGCTTAGGGACTGATGACCTTAGCAGTTAAGTCCCATAAGATTTCACACACATTTCAACATTTTTGAACATTGCGGAAAAAAGTTGCTCGCAAGCTTATGTAGATCCAAACATCGAGATAATCGTAGCTGCAGACGTGGAAATTTATGTTGAGGAAAACTGTTGTAAAAGTCTCACAGTCTGATTTTATGATGAAACTTGTCACGTTGTAGGTCTGTAAGTTCTAACTATAGCTCAGTTTCCACTTTATCTATGTTAGTTGAAAACGGAAGTGAAAGCACGAAAACTAAGCAAATGCGGATGAGTTCTGAGGGGCTGCATGGGCTTGACAGTGCAACATGTCTTCAAAATATTTGACAAGACTGGAGAATTCAGATTGTTCAAAGTGTTTCGTCATTATGATGCTATGTTTTACTGTCTTGAGTAGCTTGAGACCAATATGCTGAGAGGAAGGTATGATGAAATTCTCCTTCACTGTGACAATCCCGAATGGCTGATCGCATTCTTACAGCTGGTTCATTCTCTAAGTAGTTACACATAAATTCCAATCTGTGCTCTAATGACCAGTTAGGAGGAAAACAATGAGAGAATTGATGAAGCCATGCTTGTGGATGAAAGTCGTTGCCGTAATTCTTAAATGTTTTGTATTTATGTGTAGTAATGAACAGCTTATAGACAAAGTCATCGTGTCGGCGAGTCGCATATCGGTCATTGTTACGTCGTGGCGGCGGTTCCACCTCAAAATTCGGTGCACCTTGCCAATTTCTTTCATAATTTC
This sequence comes from Schistocerca nitens, assembly GCF_023898315.1. Classification (NCBI taxonomy): domain Eukaryota; kingdom Metazoa; phylum Arthropoda; class Insecta; order Orthoptera; family Acrididae; genus Schistocerca; species Schistocerca nitens. The sequence goes on along the minus strand of NC_064614.1, from coordinate 371,327,561 downwards.
CAAAATGCCCTGTGTTGTTACTTTTCCTTATTTCTGAATCCCTCTTCCCGTGTCGGAGCGTGAGTCTCCTCTGAAATATGTAATTCTTGTAATACTTGTGCCAACTGATCTTGCAATTCCCGGATTTCTCTTTTGCGTTGCGTATTAACTTGATTCTGATTTTGTTTGAATTTTCTAATTTGTTCGTACCCTTCTGTGTCAGTAAAGGATACTAATCTTGTGTCATTCAGATCATCATCTACCTTTGTAGATAAGTTAGTGAACTGATCCGAAAGTTCGGTTACTTTCTCCGATAATGAACTGATTTCCTCACTGTGTTTTTCTGAACCAAGTTTCAGAGTGTCCATTTGTGTTGAAAGCGTATCTACTGTGTCCTTTAAGTTTTCCTGAGTTTTTGCAAGTAGATGCAACTGAGTCAATTTTAGCTTGCAAGTTGTCGTGATTTTCATGAACAATAGTTTGCAGCTCTTTTATGGCTGCTTCGTGATTCTGTAATGCATTTTCATGACGCGAAAAAATAGGTTGAAAATGCTCACAAATTTGTGCCTTTACGTCATTACAGACTTTTTCACATTTCGATACGATTTTAAGTAACTCAGCAGTTAAATTTTCACGTGTTTGTTCAAGCGTTTGTTCCATTGAGTCTAGCTTTTGAAGCTGTTGCTGTATTTGTCTCTAGATTTGTTCCATTTGTTTTTTATTTTGTTTCATTTATTGTATTAATTGCAATAATAATGTATTAGTGTCTGGAACCTGTTCCTCTATGCTTTTCGGCAGTGCATTTACACCAGAAGCATTCGCATTTTGGAAAGCAGAAAATGTGTCTTGACCTAATTGAGGAAAAGGTGAGGACGAAAAGCCTGAATCTACAGTATTTGCAAAATTTTGTCCTGTCATTTTGGGTTCCTGGGGCGAGCTGTTGCCGACCGATCGATCGACAGTACTACACTGTTCAGTAAGTGTTTCACTATCTACACCATTATTTGCCGTCTGGTCCACTTCCCTATGCACAATTACCACATTACTACTTTGAATGTCTGTTAATTCATTACACGGTGGTGCTGATTAAGCTACGCTCGTCGTCACTACCATTTCTCAATTTACTTTGGAGCATAGTGTTACGTTTTTCACACGCCATAATTGTCACGTATTTCATATGATAACAAAAAAAGCACAATTTGAAGAGCAAAAACAAGAAAACACATTAACATAACACTGAAAATGGCTGCGAAATATTTGGTGCAAATCTACATGCATGCCACAACTATTTCACAGTACAACAATGAAAAACTGCAACTACAAAGAAGATTCTCTCAACAATTACGCGCTGTCAATAAACAATAACTACAATAATTACTCAAACTACAAGAAAAAATCAGATGATTCCAATGAGTTATCCTTGGCTAAGGGTCGACATATGTAACGCCCCCTTAGGAAAATTATGAATGACTGTGCTGGAAAACCTCTTACGTTATTTGATTTTCAAACAACTGAGCGAAACTCAACGAACTCAAACAGTTTTCTCTTTACTTATTCTGATCATCACTAAACTGACACACAATGTTTTTAGAGCAACGCAATCTGACTTTCAATAATCCCTACAAAAGAATGGCCCTGACTAACAATAACCTATACCTTTCATGAATCACTTACCTCACAAAAATCTTCGTTACTCGAACTACTGCAATACAGCGAGCGACAATACTGCCAGCTAAATAAAAGATTCTAACTACTGAAGGCACTAACTACTGATAGGCATAGTTAGCAAATGAAAGATTTTGATAGAGAACAAACAATATATTTACCTTAATAGTGTTCAAAAGTCATTATATATATATATATATATATATATATATATATATATATATATATATATATATATATATCGGTTCATGATATCCATACTTACAAATTTCCTCTTTCAGACGGACACACGTCCATATCGTGCGCTCTCAAAACTTTGGCATCTCTGTCCCCACATCTACCACTGCTGACGGCTCACCTCCAACTGCACAATGCTACGCGCTGTTCACATCCAACTGCCCAACACTACAATAGCGAATATTCCAACAATGTCAACCAACCACAGACCGCACATAGCACAGTCAGTGATTTTCATACAGAGCGCTACATGGCGTTACCAACATAAAAACCTAAACAGCCCACTTACACTATTCAGAAATATATCGAACACTCAGCATTGTGATGTCAGTACTCGGGAAGATGATGACGATAAAATCTTTTCAGTAGAGCTTTCCTCGACAGAGGAGGAGGATTCAGTTGATTCCTTTCCATCGATTAGTAAAAGGCAGAAATGCGCTAATATTTTAGAACTTCTGGAAACAAGGCGCATCGACAGAGAAAATATTATTAAGAACTTTAAACCGATGCCTGATGACTATGTCGTTTTATTTTTCAGAAGTGTAGAAATATCCGTCACAAAACTAGACTGAATTTTATGGAAAACCGTAACGAACAATCAGCATATTCAGTTTCCCCAGCCAATAATAATGACACACCTTTATCGCCACTTAGTGTGGATTTTACTGAGAACTATGCAAAAGAACGTAACAAATTATTCACAGCCTAACAAGGTGATAAATATCAGTTTGTCTTTAAAGATATTTTATTGTTTGACAACAAAACAAATATTATTTTTACATTTCGTACTTTAGTGTTATGCCTAATTTTTCGTCAGTGTTGTTGGCTACATACATCTTATTCGATATATCCATCCTGAGGTCATCTTTGACCAGATATAGGATATAGTTAAATTAGACTATGTTTAACCAGAACAAGTCACGAAACCTTTAGTCGTCGTTTAATAAATGACGATTGATAAGTGGCGTAAATAAACCTTCGCCAAACCTTGTGCTAAAGATAGGATGTGTTTCAGATTTTGCGTTGTATAACTGTTGAAGTAAAAATCTCCCCTTCTTCAGCATTTTCTTCCAGTAGTAAGTAAAACAATAAATCGCGATCGCTATTTTTGAGGAACGTGCGCCTGTTTCCAGGAACTGTTCACAACTGGAGCTAAGTACAACACTGACCAGCGAGCCTTTAAAGCATGGCGCGCTCGGGCAGCACGCCCTCAAGCAAAATACTACAAAATCCACTTTAAATTTGGCTTTCGTTCCAGCTTTAAAAAGAGTTTCGATATGTTAGCTACATTTAGTACACAGTAATGTACACCTAAAATGAATCAAACGTAAAGTAACCAGCGACCGCGTCTTTCACCGCAAACCCTACAAATTTTATACGATAGGCTACTTAGAAGAAACTTCCTGGCAGATTAAAACTGTTTGCCGGACCGAGACTCGAGCTCGGGATCTTTGCCTTTCGCGGGCAAGTGCTCTACCATCTGAGATCCCCAAGCACGACTCACGCCCCGTCCTCACAGCTTTACTTCCGCCAGTACCTCGTCTCCTACTTTCCAAACTTCACAGAAGCTCTCCTGCGAACCTTGCGGAACTAGCACTCCTGGAAGAAAGGATATTGCGGAGACATGGCTTAGCCACGGCCTGGGGGATATTTCCAGAATGAGATTTTCACTCTGCAGCCGAGTGTGCGCTGATATGAAACTTCCTGTCAGATTAAAACTGTGTGCCGGACCGAGACTTGAACTCGGGACCTTTGCCTTTCGCGGGCAACTTAGCCATTTCTTCATCAGGCATAAAGTAAGAAAAAATCAATTTTGTATCCTAATTAATTTACTCAGGGTCGATTGAGAAGTATTGTGTAGCGAAGGAAACGCGCAAATCTGAAAAGAAGTGTTTTTTAATTTTTTAAAAGGCAATGGAGAACCTCTAGCGAAAAACCAACTCCGGGAGATGGTGCAGTTTTGCTTCATTTACGTACAGAATTTTTTACAGCGAAAAACCAACCCCGGGAGATGGTGCAGTTTTGCTTCATTTAAGTACAGAATTTTTTACAGTAAGAAAATTGGAAAACTCATTTTTGTCATTTAGTGCTATTAGCCGCAAACCACTGCAGCTTCGTGGGAACCTTTAGGTCCGGAGTTTGTTAAGCCTTAATAAAAAAAACAGCAAATGCAAAACTGAGGTTCTTGCAAACTAATGATGTAAGCGTGAGATATAAGTATAAGGAGGAAAAAGATGTATCAAAAGGATACGTAGACATATCAGCCAGCACTACCTTTACGTGTTCTCTGTTTTTCTTCGTAGGCAGAACGAGCCTAAGGCGGTGTCCTAGTGTAGATGGAGAGTAAGGCTACAAAATTAGCTTTATTTAGGAAAATAAAGCGAAAAGGAAAGGTGTGCGTGAAATTTACGAAGGAGGAATCTTCATGGAGAATTTCATAATTTATATCATCAACTACAAAAATCACCAGACAAATTCTTCGAATACATGTGAATGAGCAGAAGAGCATTCGACTATCTTTTCAATGAATTAAAGACGAATGTTTCGTACATGATCAAGAACTTTTAACAGCCGATAAACGCTTAAGAATGACTGACTACGGTAAATTCAAAGAATTAGCAGATAAAGTGTGACTTAACCTGTGGTGTAGCGGTAGCATTAACGGTTTGAGCGTTACTGTTATGAAAATGTCCTCGGTTCAGTCCCCTAGAACTTAGAACTACTTAAACCTAACTAACCTAAGGACATCACACACGTCCATGCCCGAGGCAGGATTCGAACCTGCGACCGTAGCGGTCGCGCGGTTCCAGACTGTAGCGCCTAGAACCGCCCGGCGCTAAGTATATTTTAAGGTCTTACCAAAGTACTTGATCTTTACGTGTATACATACCTATCCTGCTATCTCACAGACATTAAATTCCTAATAAATTACAATGAACAACCACGAAATTTTACAGATATTCGATGTTTCGTACGTAATTCATCAGCAGTCAGTGTTAAGGCCAAGTGTTTCAGTTAATCTAAGTAATCTGTAAAAGTAAAGCACACAAAGTTTTTGAAAAGCAAATCAAACATTTTGTGAAATGATTTGTCTAAAAGTATAAAATAAAAAATATTAGGGAAACGTTTGCTGCACCTCATTGTCTGTTCATTATTTCGAGTATCATTCAAAGGCACGCAGAACGTTTTTCTGATCTATTTATTTCTTTTACACAAAGTATTTCACAAAACATTTGGCAGTTTTCTATCATTTTTTATTTTCAAGTTTTATTCAGAAAGCGTGATTTTATTGAGTCCTCGTTTGCGTTGATCTTACTGACTCCTCGTTTGCCTTCCTAACGTCTTGTGTTCTCGAAAATCCTAACTTTGGTACTTGATTCGAAGGAAGCCTTTTTGACATTTAAATACCGCACCAATGTATCTGTTTACATGCAAAATAGCTAGGTCTAGAACAGATGAACTTTTTGACACTTCATTTACATAGCGTGGTAGCAACTTTTCGTGAAATATTTCAATTTTTCCTCAACTCATTAATCAAGTTTTCCTTAATTATCCTGATTACTTTCAAGCAGTTAAATATTTTAACGCAAAACTAGACCTCACAAGTGGTCACTTTGATACCCCGTTTGCCTGATTCTCTTTGTTTGGCTGTGAAATTCGGACAAACCCTCAAGGTGTAATTTATAGGGAGTCTTGTTTTCGAATCTGCTCTCGTGTTGATAAAAACGTATCGAATGTTAATCATACGATAAAATAGACCTTCGAGCGCGCTGTCATTTCCAAAAAACGTCGTTTAGATATCTTGAACCATTTATGAGATACGACGATTTTTACGATCGCTTGATTCCCGACGCGCAGGAAAGGATTCGGACGCGCTGGGAGCGACCCGTCCGCGGATATAACAACCAATATCTCAAGAATGAAAACAGATATCATTCCGGCTTCAACTTCAAATACAAGTTAGTTATATTGGTATATTGGTTACATTTCATACGCAGCCGGCCGGAGTGGCCGAGCGGTTCTAGGCGCTACAGTCTGTAACCGCGCGACCGCTACGGTCTCAGGTCCGAATCCTGCCTCGGGCATGGATGTGTGTGGTGTCCTTAGGTTAGTTAGGTTTAAGTAGTTCGAAGTTCTTGGGGGCTGATGACCTCAAAAGTTAAGTCCCATAGTGCTCAGAGCCTTTTCTTTCATACGCAATAATGTATGGGCTTAAATGAAATATACGTAGGCAATGCGATTTTACCTTTGCAAATTTTTAAAAATTTCGTGCTGCCATGTCCTCAGTTTCGTGCGGCTCAGTAACTATGACGAAAAACGAAAATAAATTCAGACCTTTATCGATGTCAAGCTCTAAGTCGCAGAGGAATCAAATTTTTTCACCGAATAGTTTTCTTAAAATCGGGTGATAAGTATTTCATAGCTGCCATCGCGTCCGCTCCAATGCTTTGCCGGGAAGACGCATGGCTGTCGCTCTCACTGTCGCGCGTGCTGCAGCGACGAGATTCAGACACGTTCGAATTCAAACGTCGCTAGTTGTAGCAGGGAGCATACAGCGCTACGGACGTCGCCAACGTAGGACACTTCCTAACCATACCTGCGGCGATGTTTCGTCTTCGGAAGCTGTCGCGCGCTGTCGGTCGCTTCTGTCGCTTAAGGCCGGTTCCCACTAGGGCTGCCGCGCGTCAAAACCGCGCGTCAGCGGCGTGGTTGCCATGGAAACGGCGTCAGCGGCAAGGCGCGGCGGGCTCTGCGTCGCGGTTTGCCCATGTCGAACCGCTTCCGCTGCCGCGTGACGCGCCCCAGGTGCGCGCCGCCAATCACAGAACGCGCGGAGCGTGACGTCAGGTACGCAACCCCGGGCCACAAGAACTTTCGCCGAACCGCTGGCGCGGACGCGGCGGCAGCTATGAAATACTTATCATCCGATTCCAAGGAAACTATTCGGTAGAAAAATTTGATTCTTGGGCATGTTACAGCCTGATATCTTCTCTCGATAAAGGGCCGAATTTCTTTTCGATATTCGTCGTGGTTACTTGCTGTATCGCATTTACGTAAACCTTTACACGAAATTTGAATGAGTGTGCAGAGGTAAAAACGCATTGCGTGGACTTTGCGTACAGTTCATTTTAGGTAATACATTATTGCGTATGAAATTTAGTCAACATATCGAAATTGTTTTTAAAGGTGAGAGCAGATCGATAGCTATCACCGTTCTCGAGATATTGCATGACATGTCGGCGGACGGGCTATGCCGTGACCGCGCGCGGGTTGCACGCGGCGCGACCGGCACTTCGTCCTGCTCGTCGTAAACCGTGTGTTTGTATCAACCGCAAATTTCGTAAACGGTTCAAGAAATCGAAACGTGTTTTTTTTGCAAACGATAACTTGTGAAAAGTCATGTATTTCGTCGCATGATAAATATCTTAATCTGTTTATCTACCGAGATATGAAAGTAACCACAGTTTTTCAGAAGGGATAGATGAATTGTTTTAAACAGCATTTAATAGCATGTGGAATGAGAAGTTAAACCGAAACTAATTTGCTGGTATGTCATAAAATGTAATTTACTAAATATCTACAGCTGTTGATTATTTCCTTTGGTAAGTAACACTTTTTTTTTCTTTATCCAGTGAACTTTACTGATTCAACACACGTTTCGCCTTTTACTTTAAGGCATCTTCGGTGTAATCTAGAATGATTCAGTTTTGTTTTGATATGTGATACTTGCAGATTATAAAACAGTTCACATCTTTTTTTACGTGAATGACTGATTACTTACAGTGAATCGAGTTTTTGGCGGACATATACGTTTCGCCTCACCTGGTCACATGCTGGAGGCTGAACTAAAACTTAGATTATGGAACATAAGCACATTTTCATGTTCGCTCTTTTTTCTTCTGTCACTGGCTGTAGACGTTTTACCGAAAACTCTGATTTGAAGTCGTAACTACAGTGTGTTCACCTCATGTCCCTTCCTGTCTGGTTTGTTTATGTACATGTTGCCAATCTGCAGAATTATATGCTGAAAACTAATGTGTTTATTTTTGTTCTCTTTATATCTGCATGTATGTGTGGCTAGCCAGTGATAATTATAGAAAGTTGAAAGTAAATCCAGTAGTTGTCAGACAGTGGTTGAAAGATTTGGTGTTCAGCTGATTTCAGTTTTGGTTTAAATGTTTTGTGGAGGAGTGCATGGAAGAGTAAATTCACTGCTTACAGTAATAGATAAAATAGTAGAATAGCATTTCAACAGATGATTATTATCAGAATACTATCACCCAACCCCTTTGTCCTCACTCTTTGATGCCCCATAATACGTCCTGTCAACTAACCCCTATTGTTGTCAAGGTTGTGCCGTAATTTCCTCTTCCTCCTCTATTTAATTCCGTACTTCTTCTTTAGTCACACGATCCTCGTATCTAATCTTCAGCATTCTTATTGATCACCACGTTTTGAAAGCGTCCATTGTCTTCTTGACAGAACTGTTCATCGTCCACATTTCACTTACATACAAGGCTGCACTCCACACAAATACCTTTGTAAAATAGTATCCATCCATTAGAATTTATATTCGATGTGAACAAATTTTCTTTTTCAGAACGCTTTTCTTGCTATTGACAGTCTTCAGTCAGGTTTGCGTCTGCACCAGGAAATACCATACAATTTAAAATCTGGTTTCGAAAACTCTGTTCCAAATTTATATTATTCTTTCGTGATTCTTAAGCAAGGTGCTGGCGATGATTACATTATGCTCTGTGGGAAATTCTATCAGGTGGCTTCCACTTTCATCTCTTCCACCTAGCCTTTGTGTTCTTACTGTTTTCGTGTACCTGCTACCGTATCACATTTTAAATTTTTGTCTCGCTTAACTGTCTGAATAATCTCTTTTATCGTTCATTGTTTCAATGTGTTAGGGGATAGTGAACAATCATGAACGGTAGTCATGAAATCTGTTTATGTTGAAATGAGAAAACATGAATAATGAAATACGTGAAAGAGTACATTGTACAGAAAATGAAAATTTGGTATGTCTTCACCCAATTTCGTCTTTCCTTCATGTAGGTGTAAGATTCAAACACACCGGTCGTTTCGGTGGGTCCCAGCCCGTACCTCAGTGGCTGTCCGTCATTGGCTACCGCTAGCGTCTGCCGCTTCCAGGTGGGAACGCCAATTCCGCGAGCCGCCGCGTCAACGCGGAAAACGCTTGCCGCTGCCGTTGCCGCACGCCGCGCTGCCGCGCTCTAGTGGGAACCGGCCTTTACGTAGGACGCGGCCTAACACGCAATGTCACAACTACACTACGCGCAGAGCGAGCGACGCAGAGTAGAATGTGTCCGCCGGTCAGCCGATGCCAGCTCCCACGCTCAAGCGTCGCACCGAACCCCGATGAGACATGCAAGTTCGAATGAGGCATGTGAAATTTGCATCCAATTAAAGCACTTTCAGTGGATGACGTCTGATATTCTAACACGGGAACAAGCAGTAGGAACTGTAGATATTTTGTATAGAAAAACATAAAGTCAGACGACAGAAAAATTTTGATCAGTGGCAGAAATTCATGAAATTCATGCAACAAAAAAAAAAAAAAAAAGAAAGAAAAAAGAAAAAGATGACTCTCCATTTTAAAAGCTTCTGATAGGTGAAAAGTGGATAGCTTGTTTCAAATCAAAGCATAACTAAGAATTTTATTCGGAATTGCTAAAACTGGCAAATATTACTTTGCAATTCCAGGCCATAATGCCAACTTCTCTTCCATAAACGCACAGTGGACAAAGGAACGCTATACAGACTTCCACGAAATAATTTCTGAAAAAAATAACGTTCATGGTAAAGTTGGTTCAAATGGGAAATATTAAGACTCAATTACAGATTGTTATTTTTTATGTCTAAGTGGAATGATCAAAATTATTCAATATCTTCTCGTTTTTCGTCGCTGAGGAACTGATAATTGTTGATTTTGTTTAATAAAGAACTTTAAATTGATTTTGAAATACAATTTTCTTAGGAAGAAGAGTGAGCACTTAGCTGCTATCATAATTGCCAAATTGTAAGAATGTTTACTGATTTCTTTTAGTTTAAGCATGTTTAAGGTTGATATCGCAAAAAAGTGACTGCAGCTGATTATCAGTTAATAAGTGAATATTCCCAACCGACTATTTCTATTCAAAAAAAGATAATCTGGTTATTAGGGAAAATGTCTGGTTAAATATGACGCTGAATCCGGCTTTTCTATTTTTGGGCCTGGTACACCTGAGGCATCGACTCGGACTGATATATTTATGATGAACAGATGCAATGACACATGTCAGTCTACATGACACCCACTACTAACATAATCCTACCGTTGTGTGTTACAAGGTGCATTCAAGTTCTAAGGCCTCCGATTTTTTTTTCCGGACTGGAAAGAGATAGAAACATGGGCATTGTTTTAAAATGAGGCCGCGTTCATTGTCAATACGTCCTAGAGATGGCAGCACCGTATGGCAGATGGAATTTTACCGCCAGCGGCGAGAATGAGAACTGTTTTAAGTACTTAAAATGGCGACGTTTTCCTTACTTGAACAGCGTGCAATCATTCGTTTCCTGATTTTGCGTGGTGTGAAGCCAATTGAAATTCATCGACAGTTGAAGGAGACATGTGGTGATAGAGTTATGGATGTGTCGAAAGTGCATTCGAGGGTGCGACAGTTTAATGAAGGCAGAACATCGTGTGACAACAAATCGAAACAACCTCGGGCTCGCACAAGCTGGTCTGACGACATGATCGAGAAAGTGGAGAGAATTGTTTTGGAGGATTGCCGAATGACTGTTGAACAGATTGCCTCCAGAGTTGGCATTTCTGTGGGTTCTGTGCACACAATCCTGCATGACGACCTGAAAATGCGAAAAGTGTCATCCAGGCGGGTGCCACGAATGCTGACGGACGACCACATGGCTGCCCGTGTGGCATGTTGCCAAGCAATGTTGACGCGCAACGACGACATGAATGGGATTTTCTTTTCGTCGGTTGTGACAATGGATGAGACGTGGATGCCATTTTTCAATCCAGAAACAAAGCGCCAGGCAGCTCAATGGAAGCACACATTCACCGCCACAAAAAAATTTCGGGTAACCGCCAGTGCTGAAAAAATGATGGTGTCCATGTTCTGGGACAGCGAGGGCGTAATCCTTACCCATTGCGTTCCAAAGGGCACTACGGTAACAGGTGCATCCTACGAAAATGTTTTGAAGAACAAATTCCTTCCTGCACTGCAACAAAAACGTCCGGGAAGGGCTGCGCGTGTGCTGCTTCACGAAGACAACGCACCCGCACATCGAACTAACGTTACGCAACAGTTTCTTCGTGATAACAACTTTGAAGTGATGCCTCATGCTCCCTACTCACCTGACCTGGCTCCTAGTGACTTTTGGCTTTTTCCAACAATGAAAGACATTCTCCGTGGCCGCACATTCACCAGCCGTGCTGCTATTGTCTCAGCGATTTTCCAGTGGTCAAAACAGACTCCTAAAGAAGCCTTCGCCGCTGCCATGGAATCATGGCTTCAGCGTTGTGAAAAATGTGTACGTCTGCAGGGCGATTACGTCGAGAAGTAACGCCAGTTTCATCGATTTCGGGTGAGTAGTTAATTAGAAAAAAAATCGGAGGCCTTAGAACTTGAATGCACCTCGTATGTCGCGGATAGCAAACTGGTCCGCTAATAGCCTTTACTACCCGTCCCGACTGCCACAGAGGTTTTCTTCCTATGGCGCTTGCCATGGTATTTGTTGCCTTCTGCCCGTAAGTACTCTACTATCTGCCGATGGGCCCGCATTCGTGGGTAATCTTATCCAGATCTACGGACAATGTTACAGGCCTGCATTCTGTGTACTCGATTTGAATTACTAACCCTTTTCATGATGGTCCCCGTGCTAGTTCGGGCGTGCAGGGGTTTCACTCTCTCGCGTTTTTCTTTATTCTGCAAGCTTGTCACGAGTGGATATAGTAGATGAGTAGGTCATAGATTGAGGAGACAAGGTCACTTCCTCTGGAAGTGCCATAATCTACATTGTGCTTTTTTTATATTTTTTTGTTTACGTCCTGGCTTATAATTCTGTGGATGTCCACTAAGGCAGCCGGCCAGAGCCAATGTTGTTTGTCAAAGACTGTACATGTCTTGCTGCAACTTGTCATCGTCAGCCTTTCCATCGGTTACATTAGGCCTATTCCTTATTGAATCACGCACTCAGTGAAAAATTACTGTACAGCTCCACGGAACTCCCATAATCATATTTGTGTGATGTACGTGTCTCCCTGCCACCAACTCACCCCCATGGAGTGTTCTGTAAATATAGCTAAACATGTAAGTACAGAAATGTGAATTTGTCACTCCACAATACGCAGAAAATTAGTAACCTAAGCTCACAACATCAATTAGTTGGAATTGGAATCGGTCAACTGTTACAAATAGCTAGATGTTTACAAATAACTGGATGTAAAAAACTGTAGTGATATGAAATGGACTGATCACGTACGCAGAGCTGTAGCAGGGACGTGACAGACTTCGGTTCATTGACAGGATACTGGGAAAATGCTGTCAATTTACAAAGGAGAGTACTCACAAGTCATGCGTCGCATGTTAGAATATTGCTGAAGTCTGCTGGTCACGTACAATATAGGACTAACAGGGACTATTGAACGTATACAGAGGACAACATGAAGAGTCTCAGACTTGTCTGACTCACGGGAGAGTATCACGGAGATGCTACAGTAACTAAACTTGCAGGTGCTTGAAGACACACGCAACAGTTTCGGGTACCAGCTTTAAGTGACGCATCTAGGAATATACTACAGTCCAGTAGGAATCGTAAGGACACGATTAGACTAATTACAGTGTGCACAGAAGCGTTCCTTACGTCACTGAATCGGGAAAAAACCAAACAATGTGAAGTAGTCTCCACTTACACAGTGGTTCGCAAATCGCAGAGCATACCTGTAGCCATATATGTAACGGTAGATTCTCTCTTAAAAAGTAGCATAAACTCTTTTGAATGCTGTGATCTTAAAAAGTCATACACAAAATTTATTTGGTCTATAATGGTAATGTTACGTCACACAATTAAACCAATTCCCTTTCCTTTTAGTGCGGCGTAACCCATAATGACTCCCGTACAAACTATATGGATGTGTAATCTAATCAGTTAGGTCGACGAATGGTATATTGCTTGAAGAAAAAGATCCAGGTCCAGTTAGCAGCCCAGGAACCTCACCAAGAGAAATCTTAACCAGTGTCAAATCGATAACCTGCTTGTCGAGAAAGATAGGCCTCGTTACGGATTTCTTTAAAAAAATTGAACCTACAAAAATTATTTGTGGAATTAAAACTTTGGAGACTATTCCGTCTGAAATCAGATTATAAAAATCTAGTTGAGTGGTCCAGTATGTTGACAAGTGTTCCTTAGTAGAATGAGGAAATAAATATGAGAATTATACCTAGACAATTTACAAGTCACTCCTCTAAATCGAAGACCGCAGTAATGTGTAAGGGAGCAGGAATACACTCGTCATCGTGTTCTTCTTAAGACCTACATTAGGAATCTGCCATTCCTTTCATCATGTTGATCTTCGTTACCTTGGTCGACCTCTCTCTCTCTCTCTTCCTTCGGTAACCTTTTATCTTCCATTCTATTCCCATATTATTACCACCTAAGTATTGAGCTATGTCCTTATCAGTAGCAGCTGCATTGAAATCACTATGAACATATTCACTTTTAATTGTTTTATTGTGCGTGCAAACTTCATTATCCTTAACAATCTCATCCGTGCATGTATTTTTCTGTCATGTTTCGACTTTATTTATGCAGCTCTTGTTGCCACACAGTATACTAATGATACTCCTTATTTTTATAAAATATTATATTTATACATTTGGGGATTTGTAGTTAAGTGTTCTTTTTATTGCTCCACGTATTGCCTGAAGTCTATGCAGATTTTCATCTATATCATTACAATCATAGCTCGTGTCACAGCCCAGATATTTAACATGTATCACCTATTCAGTTCATTAGTTGTTAGTTACTATCTTCGACAGTATCGATCTGTATAACCTAGCTATAATTGTCGTCTTATGTAATGAGATTTTAAGTTTGTACTTACTGTATTTGGTGTATCTGATGCACTGCAAGCTGAAGGTCATCTTCACTCATGAACAACTGAATTATCCATCATCTGTCATCCCCTTCCCTCCAAATGACAGCGGTGAGAGATCAAGCATGGTATCTATATGACACTGGAACTCGTGGGCTATGACCGCTCAAACACCATCCACAACGTCGGGGCTGGTTCAAGGTATAAACGTCTCGCTCAGTACCTTCCGAAATGCTCTCAACTGGACTGAGATAAGGTGACCAGAGGCTGGAGGAGGAGAGATGCACAAGCATTCTCGTGGCTATGAATTGTTCCTCAAACTATTCGGAAACAGTTCACGTGTGGCAACACAGGCCATTGTCTTGTTGAAGGTACAGGTCACTAGCAATTTTCTTTTCTCGATTTCATTCAGTGTTAAATTGTTGTGCGATACTGTTACTCATGAGCTAAGCGATGCTATGTCGCCGGCCTGAGTGACCGAGCGGTTCTAGGCGCTACAGTCTGGAGCCGCGCGACCGCTACGGTTGCAGGTTTGAATCCTGCCTCGGGCATGGAAGTGTGTGATGCCCTTAGGTTAGTTAGGTTTAAGTAGTTCTAAGATCTAGGGGACTGATGACCTCAGATGTTCAGTCCCATAGTGCTCAGAGCCATTTGAACCATTTCGTAGTCGGAAATCCACATTAAGACTGACTAGCTTAATCCGATTAGAGCGATCTGGTATCGAAATGAAATTACAGAAATCGGATAATTTGAACGTCTGTATTGCAACAATGCTGCGCACATAAATTCCTTTGATGGAGTAACAGGTGGCAACTGTCTAAGAAAAAGTGAGGAATATGTCTACTAGCAACAATGTAACGTAATTATAACCTATATTTATGTGAGTCAAATATTGAATCGAACAATATACATTTATTTCAGTGGTAGGAAGATACACCATATCGAATTTGCTGATGACATAATAATAATAATAATAATAATAATAATAATCCCGTGTGGTGTTGTTAGACCTTCCATCGGGCGCCTCTCCATGTGAGGGATTGGGGAAAGCCGCCCAGATATGGGTGATACCAAGAAAATCAAATACTTGGGGTGGACAAAATACTAACACAATCCTCACTGGCTATTCAACCCGTCTGAATGAAAATCACCGGTACTCTGTTAGCTCAATGAGCTCTGCTGAAAATATTTGGTTCCAAAGCTTCAGCACAAGCAAACATGAACTGTGCAAGTAAATTCAACTTTACCCAAGGTGGTAAACAACCCGCCCGTCGACAGACGGCAACTGAACTTTCGGATTCTGGGGAGTCGAGGCTAGCACGGCAGAGAATATCGGAGATCTCTGGTAAATTTCCCTACAAGCAGAAAACATTCATTGGAACACTATTAATCAATACATTGATCCAAACAGGAAAATAAAATAATCTCACATAAGAATTCGACCGACAAATAATTATCATCCTTGCTCTTCAAGAAACATGACTAACTGATAATGAAACCTTGCATTACGGAAACTATCGCATCTTCAAGAACAAAAGGTAACAAAAGGCGCACCAACTTTCGGCATGGCATTTCTCGTACAAAAAATAATGGTTCAAATGGCTCTGAGTACTATGGGACTTAACATCTATGGTCATCAGTCCCCTAGAACTTAGAACTACTTAAACCTAACTAACCTAAGGACATCACACAACACCCAGACATCACGAGGCGGAGAAAATCCCTGACCCCGCCGGGAATCGAACCCGGGAACCCGGGCGTGGGAAGCGAGAACGCTACCGCACGTTTCTCGTACACAGATCCATCATCAACTCTGTCAAAGAAATCACACCCATCAACAATCGACTTATCACATTCAAAAACCATGAGCAAAATTCACCAAGAAGAACGTGAAATTGCTAATGGGAGACTTCAACGCTCAATTTTCGACAAAAAAACCTATAGAAAAATCATTGGTAAAAATTCAACAAACCGAAATACTAAAACTAACGGCACACGTCTCATTGGCATTTCCGGCAATTCAAACTCAAAATGATGTCTACCCACTTTAGGAAAAAAACAGCTCCGAATTAACATGCTTGCCTATCAGTTGCAAGCTGCTTTCGTTCCCCTTTCGAGACTTGCTGAAAGCCGTATTTTTGTTTTGTGCCAGAGCTACAAGCCGGCAGATAGAAACTCAATAAGGGAATCGTTAAGACAACGCTCCAGCAAAGTGTCATTAAACCAGTGTAGTTTAAAGAGCATTATCGTCTAGAAATGAATTGCCTTGACAGTTGATCGATCAGGAGCGGGAAAGGTAAAATTTTACGAGTATTCGGTCAGAGGCACGAGTGCCTAAGAGATGACTCCCCTATAAATACAAGTACCTGAAAGATGACTTCCCTATCAATCTCCTGGATAGTTTTGTTCTCAGATCAACAGAGTGCGTTATCATGCATTAGCACACGTGATGTAGTTTTGTCGATCGATTTTCTTACACTGAGACCGAAACGTGTCTCAATTGTTAGCAACAAATTCCAGCCGTGATGGACACACCCTTGGGGAAAAATTCGTAGTGCAAAACACACTTTTGGAGCTATCAGATGGAAAATATTATTTTCACATTACTCTTTTCTCGAGTTTACGTCTCTTGGGGGAGTAAGCCTTTCATTTCTTGCTAGGAAGTTAACGATAAAGGCATCAAAACGCGTCACCAGTAATAGTATTGCTCAATGAGCGACCTGATGACGTTCCATCAAAACTGCAATAATAGTCACTCCTTTGAGTTTTGTTGTTTCGAATTAGAGCATGCAGGACTTCTACACCAGACTTCTGAACCTTGCCTGTTGAATGCAAAAGTCGCATGGTAGGTTAAATGGTAATCCATCACTTATAGCAGTAGTCGAGACTTTCTTCATCTGGGCCGGCCGGGGTGGCCGAGCGATTGTAGGCTCTACATTCTGGAACCGCGCGACAGCTACGGTCGCAGGTTCGAATCCTGCCTCGGGCATGTAAGTGTGTGATGTCCGTAGGTTAGTTAGGTTTAAGTAGCTCTAAGTTCTAGGGGACTGATGACCTTCGAAGTTAAGTCCCATAGTACTCAGAGCCATTTGAACCATTTTCTTCATCTGGAAAATCATTCATGCTAGAAACATCTTATTTGAAACAAGAATATATTTTTGTGGCATGTATTCCGCAAAAGCACTCGCTCTAAACACAGTTAAATTCGAGCTGCCTCCTCTGCATTCATTCCTCTGTTATACCAAAAGTAAATACTGTGTTGCAAATGTTACACCTTTTTCCACTTGCGACTCAATTTTACAACGCTTAACCGTAGTTCATGATTTTCAAGTATGCAAAATCCAATGCTTAACTGCAAGATGATAACTAGAACTTCAAATTCGAAAATGACCGTTGATATATACATTGACAGCGTCACGCCGCGTTCACCAGGGCGGCGCCGGATTTCAGGCGGTGGGTGGCGTCTGGCCGGTGGCCGGCAGCCGCTGCAGCGCGAGGAAACGCTCGAGCGTAAGCTGCACTGATCGCGACGCAACCACGAGCTGCCCTGCGGAATTGTTTCTGAAAGTATTTATTATTACTAGTGGGTAGACTGTGAAGCGAATTATCTTCGATGTTCAGTCACTCATAACTTTAGACGAGGACCAAAATGTGGTAAAAAAAAAAAAAAAAAAAAAAAAAGATAGTTGGATGCGAACACGCGACTTAATTGCACGACGGTTACCACTAGACCACGGGCTAACACAACCCCAAAATATTTCGTAAGTACACAACACTTCCTCCTGACACTTCCGCCCGATTGTGCAGATGGTCGGACTTAGCGTTGACAGAGGCGGTCGCTTTTATGGTCACCTTAAGTGAACGATTCGGTCTGCAGCGCCCGGCCGTCAGTCAGTTTTTATGTCTAAGACTGTACAGGAGCTTGTTATGGAACCAGTAAACGGATCATTGGATCGGAACTTTAGAAGAAGTGATATAGCTACCTATCCCTGTACATATATTTATTCTTCGACATCTGCATTAAGCATTAGCACCCACCATGGTTCCAGCGATTCTTCTCTAGAAACAGCACTTCGTGACCAACGCTCTACAGCTTTTCATGTGCATGCTTCATACCCAGGTGTCACATATGATGTACCTGGTGGTAGAGACTACGATCGTCCAGATGAGACTAAGCAGCTTTTGTGAATATCACAGGTCCACATTAGAATTGCCCCTAAAAAAGGACCAAATGAAGATTTTTTAAAATTTTATTTCACTTTTTATTGTATTTAGAACTGATTAAAATAAAACTATCAATAAAATATTTATTTTATTATTATTTGTTGCTGGTATAAAAGTTGTCAGAAACACTGTAATTCACAGTCACCTAACGGAAAAATAGTAGAATCTGCCATTAATTATTAGGTTTGACACGTTTGAAGTTAGCACCACAGCTTCACCTGATACTACAGGTGACAGGCACTGGAGGTGGTACGTAAAGTGGATTTTAATAAAAAGTGACAAGTATATCGACAGACTCAGCACCAGTCGCTCCTGCACGGAAATTGCATTAACATTATTGGTCCGAGTTTTCATTTGTTTAGCCATTTCTGGTCCGATGATATTTAAGATATATTGAAAAGTCTGTTGCGACAGTCGCAACTGTCTGAAAAGCTTTTAATAGAACTCGTCCATACTTCGGATGTTTTGCATTCATAGGATGCACTCCATACTTCCTCTTTTTCCTTATATCTTCGCTGCGGATGAATCGGACGATGCAGGGAACATGTTTTATGCTTCTCACGACTGCAATGCGATGTGCCAGCAGCGCGCAGGGATCGTTGATAAGTAAAGCGTGAATAACAGCATGACTACTGCGAGTTCCGCCGCTGGTCACGGACGGGCCAATCGGAACCGACCGACCGCCGTGTCATCGTCAGACAATGTCATCTGGATGCGGTATGGGCTGTACAGGGTCAGCACACTGCTCTATCCGAGGGCTAATGCCATAAGAACATGCAAGACTGGAAAAGAACTAATACGCTCACTAATAGCCTGCTTCGCTACATCAGCATCGTACGATGAATTCATATTGAAGTATCGATTGCGGTGCACGAGGTTCGTTAAAAAGTGTGGTAGTGCACACTATTCATACAGGGTGTCCAGCAAAGAAATCCCTGATTTCAAAGTGAAGCCTCTCAAAAAAAAAAAAAACAAAAAAAAAATTTGGAAATTTGTGGTAAGATCTTATGGGACCAAACTGCTAAGGTCATCGGTCCCTAAGCTTACACACTACTTAATCTAACTTCACCTAACTCACACTAAGGACAACACACACACCAATGCCCGAGGGAGGACTCGAACCTCCGACGAAGGGAGCCGCGCGGAAGGCGTCTCAAAAACCAAGATTCATAGGCGAGTGCAATAAGCGGTATGTTCAGTGTGAAAGCTGTAGGAATTTTATACAGAAGTTATACAACAATTTCGAAATAGTTCGAGAAGCTGCTAACATATGGTGCTTTAATCCGTAGTGTCTATAAACAGAGCGTCGAAGCTCAGATCGAACTGTTCCACCGTTCAGACGTGAAATGGGGTAGCGTACTGAAGGAAGATCTTGAAATCGTGTATGTCCTTCACCAACGTGTTTTTCAAGTACTAGAATACTACAGGTGAGAACACGGTCCTAAGGCGATATGACGTAGTCTTCAAATACGATTTAATGTTCCAGAAGGACCTGATGCGGAAAAATTTCGCAAGCTCTTCGCAAAATTCCAACGGACAGCAAGCATGGCTGATGATCCAGCGAAGAATGTTGGGCCCAGGCAAACTGGAGTTACTCTTGAAAATGTCACCACCGTTTCTGGAATCATTCAGATAATTCCAAAGAACTCTAAACTAAAAATTGCAGCAGACACTTGTTTGAAGGGTTCCAGCACGCTTAAAATACTGAGACAGAGCCTAAATACGTTTTCATTCGAAATCCAAGTCCGCCAAGCCATATCTATACGAGCTGTGCGACAGTGGGCTGGCCTTGCGATCCAAATTCTCACACTGACTGATAATAAATGATCTGATGTAGGCTGCGTCTGGTTCACAGATGAAGCACACTTCCACCTGAATGAAGTCGTCAGTAGACAAAACTGGCGATTGCAGGGTTCCGAAAATCCCCGTTTATGTACTGCAAAATCACTTTATTCTCCTAGTGTTACTCTTTGAGTTGCGGTATGCAACAGAGGCATTATTGGCCCTTCTTCATGCGAGAAACGATCACTAGTGAACGTTACGTTGCTGTTTTGGAGCAGTTGTCGCCACACAGAGGACTGACTAGGCAGCGAGTGGTTCACAAGATACAAGTGTTTCGCTTTCTTGATGAATACTTCAGGAATAGAGTCATTGCCTTGAATAACTGCAAATTTACTGGGGCAGCGATGGATTGGCCTCCATATTCGGCTGATCTGACTTCTTGTCACTTCTTTTTGTGGGACAATGAAAGAAGCAGTATACTGAAACCATTCAACCACGCTACACGAGCTTGAAACGGCAATCTGTCTGTGTGTGGAATCTGAATTCATTTCAATTGAGGCACTACAGGTTGTGAGGGCATATTTCATTGTTCATTTGCGCCAGCTCCGTACTGCGAACCTTTCGATATGACTGATTTTATTGCAAAGATTGCTTCCAGAGGACGAGTTTAATTATGAACTCTGATACTGTACAAGCTGCACAGCGTACAGCGCCGTATGTTAGCAGCATTTCGAACTACTTCATTACTAATGTATAATATTCTTACATCTTTCACAATAAACATCCCTTTTGTTGCATTCACCTATCGACTTTACTCTTCGAGATATTTAATTTTGACATCCTGTAACATCAATATCACGACACACTGTTGCGCAGTGCTGAAGAGATGTTGATTGCTGCATTTTTCTCATAACCCCGTCCACCTTCCTTTACGTTTTTCTTCTTGTTTTCGATGTCTACCGCGAAGGGTTCGCGTCTATATTGTCCTAATGTCAATACAGCGCTAAGCACAGGAGAAATATAAGCGGCAGACGCTCGAAAATGCCGATTTCCTCTTCAGAAATTCCAAGATTTGTTAAATTACTTTGAAATAAGACTGCAAACATTTTCAGCGTCTCTGTCACTATGTAGCTAATTTTATGCTCTAACCAACTTCTGTTTCACTTTGTATCCTAAGTACCATTATATGCTGCAGCAGAAAATTTTTTTCTCATTATGATTGCCAGTTGTCAACATCGGCCTAAAGTATTATCAATAACTGATTGTTTCACAGAATAGTGTGTTTATTCTGCTGAAATTTTTTCTTAAATGGCATAGCAACTACTGGTGAAGATCTAAAGCTATATAATGGAATGTGTTTGGTACAGGAGGAAAAAAACTATTTTCACATTTGTTTTCGTGAAACTGAGATATATGCTGGGTGTATCATGATTATTGGAGACAAATGAAGCTAGTGAAAAAAACACTATCATAAAAGCAAAAACGTTCCAATAAAATGGCTCCGCAGATGAGTCGCCTGCGAGATAACTTCGAATGTGTGGCTACAACACACTAGAGGTTACACTTACTGTAGACTAAGGCGATCTGTTTTATAAAAAGTGAAAGGGGGATGTGGATGGTGGTGGGCATTGAGGATAAGTGACTCAGGGTGTCGCTCGCGCTGATGTTGGAGAAAAAACAAAATTAGAAAAAAAAGTTTAAAATCATATGTAAGTAGGCTGTTTAGGTTTTTTTATTGGTAACGCCACCTCAGTATGAAAATCACCGGCTGTGCCGTGTGCAGTCTGTGGCTGCTTTGCATTGTTGTAATACTCAACCATTGTAGTGTTAGGCAGCTGGCTGTGAACAGCGCGTAGCGCTGGGCAGTTGGAGGTGAGCCGCCAGCAGTGATGGATGTGGGGAGAGAGATGGCGGAGTTTTGTAATTTGTCATGAACTGATATATATATGATGATATCAAGGTAAATACATTGTTTGTTCTCTATTAATATCTTTCATTTGCTAACTATCCCTATCAGTAGTTAGTGCCTTCCATAGTTTGAATCTTTTATTTAGCTGGCAGTAGTGGCGCTCGCTGTATTGCAGTAGCTTGAGCAGCGAAGATTTTTGGTGAGGTAAGTGATTTGTGAGACGTATAGTTTAATGTTAGTCAGGGCCATTCTCTTGTAGAGAATTTTGAAAGTCAGATTGCGTTGCGCTAACAAAATATTGTGTGTTGAAAGTCAGATTGCGTTGCGCTAAAAAATATTGTGCGTCAGTTTAAGCACAGTAGTGTAAAAATTGTTCTAAGGGGAAGTTTCATATGGCGACCCTGCCAGGATACCTCACAGGAATCTTCTGATTTTTTTTCTTGTAGTTTGTGTAATTAGTGTAGATTTTGTTTATTGCTAGCGTGTAATTATAGAGAGAATTTCCTTTGTAGTTGCAGTTTTTCATTGTTGTACAGTAAAACAGGTGTGGCATGCATGTAGATTTGAACCAAGTATTTCGCAGCTGCAATTAACTAGATATTATTTTCAGTGTTATGTTAATGTGTTCTCTTATTTTTGATCTTGAAATTGTGTTTTTCTGTGTTGTCGTGTGAAACACTGTGACAAAAATGGCGTGTGAAAAACGTAACACTAGGCTCCAAAGTAAATTGAGAAATGACAGCGAAGACGAAAGCAGTGTGTTAGCGCCACCGAGTAATGAATTAACTGATGTTCAAAGTAATAATTTGGTAATTGTGCATACGGAAATGGAGCGGGCGGCAAACAATGGTGTAGACAGCGAAACAATTAGAGAACAGGGAAGCATTATCGATCGATCGGTCGGCAATAGCTCGGCTCAGGAATCCGAAATGACACGAGACGATCTCACAAATACTGTAGATTCAGGTTTTGGGTCCTCACCGTTTTCTCAAATGAGTCAAGACACATTTTCTGCTTGTCAAAATGTGAATGTTGCCGGTGCAAATGCACTGCCGAAAAGTGTAGAGGAACAGATTCCAGACACTAACACATTATTATTGCAATTAATGCAGCAAATGAAACAAAATCAGAGTCAAACACAGCAACAGTTAGACGCAATGGGACAAAATCTTCAAAAATTAGACACAATTGAGCAAAATCAGAAACAAATGGAACAAAATCTTCAAAAGTTAGACTCCACAGTTGAACAAACACGTGAAGATTTAACTACTGAGTTACATCACATTGAATCGAAATGTCAAAAAGTCTGTAATGACGTAAAAACACAAATTTGTGAGCATTTCCAACCTATTTTTTCGCGTCATGAAAATGCACTACAGAATCACGAAGCAGCCATAAAAGAACTGCAAACTACTGTTCATGAAAATCATGAGACCTTGCAAGCTAAATTTGACTCAGTTGCATCTACCGATACGGTTATGCAACTTGCAAAAACTCAGGAAAACTTGAAGGACACAGTAGATTCGATTTCAACACAAATGGACACTCTGAAACTTGGTTCAGAAAAACACACTGAGGAAATGTGTTCACTATCGGAGAAAGTAGGCGAACTTTCGGATCAGGTCACTAACTTATCTACAAAGGTAGATGATGATCTGAATGACACAAGACCTGTAGCCTTCACTGACACAGAAGAGTATGAACAAATTAGAAAATTCAAACAAAACCAAAATCAAATTAATACGCAACACCAAAGAGAAATCCGCGAAGTACAAGATCATTTGGCACAAGTAATACAAGAATTACATATTTCAGTGGACACTCGCGCTCCAATACAGGAAGAGGGACATAGAAATACGGAACAACCACAAAATAATAACACAGGACACTTCGGAAATTATGAAAGAAATTGGCAATGTGCACCGAATTTTGAGATAGAACCGCCGACACGACGTAACAATGACCGATATGCGACTCGCCGACATGATGACTTTGACTATAAGCTGTTCATTACTACATGTAAATTCAAAACGTTTAAAAATTCTGCCAACGACATTCATCCACAAGCGTGGCTCCATCAATTCTCTCATTGTTTTCCCCCCAACTGGTCATTAGAACACAGATTAGAATTTATGTGTGGCTATTTAGAGAATGAACCAGCTGTAAGAATGCGTTCGGTCATTCACGATTGTCATAGTGAAGGAGAATTTTACCATGCCTTCCTCTCAGCATATTGGTCTCAAGCCACACAAGACCGAGTAAAACATGGCATCATAATGATGAAACATTTCGAACAATCTGAATTCTCCAGTCTTGTGAAATATTTTGAAGACATGTTGCACAAGAATCAGTACCTGTCAAACCCATACAGCCCCTCAGAACTCATCCGCATTTGCTTAATCAAACTGCCTGAACATTTGCGACATATTATTTTGGCAGGACGTTGCAAAGACGACATTGAAGCATTTCAAGGACTCTTACAAGAACTGGAAATTGACACTGACAATCGCGGAATGCACGAGCACAACAATTACAGATCACATCCGTCGCAATTCCGCGATGAAAGAAATAATAACTGGAAGCGACAAGGCTATTCTCACAACACAAATCGTGACCGAAACAGACACCACCCGTATAACAACCGTTGGCAGAGTAGTAATAATTACAGGGAAAGATCACCTCTCCGCGGTGATGACTATCACAGAGACAATCAGAGAAACAGACAATATGGGTACCAAAACAATTATTATCAAGGGAGACAGAATAACTTTAGACGCAACGGTCCAGCGCGCAGTTACGATTCAGGGAGAAATTCTCCACCACTTAACCGACAAGGAAGGAACTACGGAATCTACCGACATGACGACAGACGATATATTCGTAACGACAGACCTGAATTGCATCAGAACTGGCGGGATTCTAACAGAGCTGGGCCCTCTCGGCAAGGCGAATTTGTAGAAGTTAGGTCTCCTAATCCCAATAACGGCGCGCGCCAACAAAGAGACAGACAATGACTCACACAGCAGGCAGCCGCGTGTGCCCGCTGGCTCCGAGAAAAATAACATAAGACGCTAGCCTTGAGAAAAATTTTAGCATTCTTTACCGATGTATACAACATGATAATTGGTTTGAAGTTGAAACTCTGTGCACTAGGAAGAGCAAAGGTTTACACCACATTTCACATGTAAAACCGTTTATTGAAAGATAATCTGCTTTTTTTTAATGCAGCATTTTGGTTTACTTGCAAATACATTATGGATTCAAGGTGCTTTCTGAGAGATACCAGGTGACACAGTGGTTAGTTTATTTGACAGCTACACGACTATATCACGACGCTACTAATGTGTGACACAATTCACCTTGTTGCTTTTGCGGTGTATCTGTTTTATATCTGCACAGTTTTTCTGAATTCTTCTGGAAAGTAAAACATGTTTTAGTAGTAACTTTTGTGGTATAGCAACAATGAGGCAGCCTTTTCCGTAGCACAACAATACGTTACAGCACAGTACTTTCTTCATAACAACAATAAGCGTAATAACTAAGATATCTATACGCAAAGCATTTCACTTTTGTGTATCATCAGGTAAGTACATTGACTTCTGCAGAACTTAGCTTTCGGAGGACGATAACTACAAGACTTCCACAGAGATTATCTTACAACATGACGCACAGTTTAGCGCTACAGGACACGTATTTCAGTGATTAATTTTGTACTTAAAACATTTATTTTTAAAGATTTTTGAATTACAAAGAAAGTTTTCCGAGATACATTTCATTCCATTGCTGTAATTTGTAACACCTGAGGGTATAATTACATTTATCCTCAGGGGGGTACACGCTTACTTTGTGTACCATGTGTTTGGCGAGCACAAGGAGCCCTAGCTAATATGGTATTTGCTTATACAACTTTACACATCGGTACCATATTTCTCTAACACATAAATTACACAGCTATCTGATTATTTGACAGAGAAACAAACATTCTTTTTACTACATCAGTGACAGATGTTTACGTAATTACACAGTTGGATACCTTCACACTTACGAAATTGTATTTTGTCTATACTTTGTGAACTGTTCATATTTTTTTGGACCCATTGTGATACTATGAGAGCTTTGAATGATATATTTGGTAAGGGAGCATGATTTTAAAGTACGTTTGAGGTAGATGACACTACTGAAATGAGCAGAGAATTTTTTTAAAAACTAAAACTAACTCCGTCTACAGGCCGCAAGCGACCCATCGGGACCATCCGACCGCCGTATCATCCTCAGGTGAGGATGCGGATAGGAGGGGCATGGGGTCAGCACACCGCTCTCCCGGTCGTTATGACGGTTTTCTGTGACCGGAGCCGCTACTATTCGGTCGAGTAGCTCCTCAATTGGCATCACGAGGCTGAGTGCACCCCGAAAAATGGCAACAGCACGCGGCGGCGGGATGGTGACCCATCCAAGCGCCGGCCACGCCCGACAGCGCTTAACTTCGGTGATCTCACGGGAACCGGTGTATCCACTGTGGCAAGGCCGTTGCCAGAGAATTTTTTTAGGTTTTGAAATTATTGGAGGAAGCTACGACGATTTTGAGATTTGACTGAGGTATTATGATGTTATTTTTACGACGACGATATGTTTTATGCTATTGAGGTACGTTTATGAACAATAAGCTGATGCTATATGAGGAATTTGATTATGTGTCGACGATATATATATGTGTAATAAGGTAAGGAGTAATGAATAGTAATTTAGGGACTCTGATTTGTGATAAAGGTTGTTGGAAACCAAGAATCGTACTTTAAGAGTTGTGAAATGTGTGTAAATGCGTGAATGTATTACAATGCTGACGAATATTTTTTTTTGACACTTATATTTATAGGATTTTGTTTCTACAGATTTGCAACGCTAATTCTTGACCTGTGAAATATTTTTATGTGAGACTGTCGTAGCGGAAACTGCTGTCGTAAATATTTCGGTAAGAAAGTTCAGTGACCACCTGCACGTAATGCGTCGTGGGCACGCAGCTGGGCGACAGCCGCCCGAAAAAAAAAAGCCATTAGCCTTCCAGCGGCACAGGTAGAAAAAAAAAACAAAGGGAAGGCCATTATAATCGCTATTGACGTTCCTTTGTAGAAAGCATCGCAACATTTCACTGCTATTGTCGTGCTAATTGAGAGAAATGCCATATGGCGACAGAAATGCCTAATGAAATGACGAGAAATATTTTTATGTCTATACACCTGATTATGACTACTGTCTCTCTAGTTGAGAGATTTTTCTACTAACTTATGAAATACCTCATGACTACTGAATGATATTTTTATGCTTTGCTTTGTACATAGTTGCTTATTTCATTTGATATCTGGTTTCCAGCTGTCTTGCAGCATTGGTTTCATAAAATAAAATTAAATGCATTTGCTAATGTGAACACTTTCTGTCAACAGATCTATTAAATAATTACTTTATGATCCACATTCTTCGAAAAAGGAGCTATTGGAATGGAAAGAACAATAAGAAGGGACTAGTAACAGGAACTGCATACATAATTTTCTTTTCAACTACTTGGTAATTTTTTGGTAGAGTAAGTTATCGTGATGCATCACTCTAGTGTTAAGATGTGACATAGGTATTAGACATGGCCATTTTTACTGTACTATTTTTTCTGCTTGAGCTATATCATGTTTAGGTATCAGTTGCTGCTGTTTGCCAGGCATAGTGTTATTGAATTTGACTTTGTATTATTCTGTTAAGCCAGTTTTACTAATGATTTCTTGTTATTATTTGTTGCACATTGCCTTAGATTAGTTGTAATATTACAATTGCTTTACTAATTTCTTAATGCTGCTTGCTTCGCAAATCTGCGTTTTTTTTGTCATTGCTATTTGTGTTAATTTGTTATGTGCTGCTGCATTGCCTCGTCCCTTAGTTTAGCATCTGAGCTCAGTAGATTTAAGTTAGCTTAAGAGGGGGTAGACTATATAAGAAACTAACTATGATGAATTGGAAGCAATGCATTGACAAGGTATATAAAAAAAGATTTGGGCCTAAATGAGTATTGTACAATGAGCCATATTTATTTTGAAAGACTTATGGTTGGAATACAGAAAAGAGGTACAGATAGGACTTTTTGGGAATAATGATGAACACAGGGAGATCTCCAAGAACAAAAAAGGTTCTGTTCACACAATACTGCAGTACCAAAAGTTACACTGAAAACGAACCCTATCCATTCCTTTTGTGTCATCCCTCTATGTGTTTGTGTACCCTTGTGTATTTGTGTTTTTCCTGTCTTTATATGTTTAGCTGATTAGAGCTATGTTGTAGAATTTTTCTAATACTATGTTATTTACTTGGTAAATTCTGTTTTGTTTTAATGCTCATGTGTGAAGTTGATGTTTCGAAAGCTATTCAGAACTTTTATGTATCTACTTATGTCATAATTCCTGTAACACTGTTGTATATGTTATTTTGATTCTTTTGTAAAGCCTGTACTACAAATGTTATCTGTATTGTTATGTTCTTTAATGATGTATTTTGTATCTTTGTAATTGTATTCTTATGTTATAACATTGTAATTGACACCAGGTCTTCAAATTAAGTATATTTTGACTGCACACGTTTCTATTGGTCATAGTATATGGACAATATGTGAGGAGTAGGGACTGTTAGTGTTTGCACGTGTGTTAATAATTCAGCAAGGGACTGGATAACAGCATTGCTGGTTCTAAGGACAATTCCAAAAACTTTGTGAGTGCACAAGTGGTGGTTATGGACTTGCTATATTATCCGCAAGACTCTTCAATGGTGATTGTGTACCTGCACAGTCATAACAGATGGCTGCTAGCCATTTCTACAAGGACTACAGTGGGTCTGCGTCTTTGCTGACTCCCCAGTACCATTATCTCTACAAGGACTACAGTGGGTCTGCGTCTTTGCTGACTCACCAATACCATTATTTCTACAAGGACTGCAGTGGGTCTGCACCTCTGATGGCCCACCAATACCGTAATCTCTACCAGGACTACAGTGGGTCTGCTCTGTGATGACCTACCCACCAATACTCTTCAAAACTTCGACTGACTCCGCTGTGGGTTTGCTCTCTTGTGGCCCATTACCTGTCAGCATGTCGAGAGTCAGCAGTGTCTTTCCGTTGGAAGGACAACGATACTTTTCCAAGACTGCATGGAAATCCACTACTTCCGTGTGCATTTTCTTTTACTGCTCAGACTTTGAGAAAAACACTGCAATGTGATGAATGATCAAGACTGTCTTTATGGACTGTGAGAAAATTTTAGCTTTTGACCAACATTGTATCAATAAGTGTGTGCATTCGATTTCTTTGTTATTGTAATTGTGAAAAAAAATTTTTTAACAAATATGTATTGGCCAGTGCCCAACAAAATTTGTAAAATTTTTTGTGGGGAGCATGGGGGCTATGTAAGTAGGCTGTTTAGGTTTTTTTATTGGTAACGCCACCTCAGTATGAAAATCACCGGCTGTGCCGTGTGCAGTCTGTGGCTGCTTTGCATTGTTGTAATACTCAACCATTGTAGTGTTAGGCAGCTGGCTGTGAACAGCGCGTAGCGCTGGGCAGTTGGAGGTGAGCCGCCAGCAGTGATGGATGTGGGGAGAGAGATGGCGGAGTTTTGTAATTTGTCATGAACTGATATATATATGATGATATCAAGGTAAATACATTGTTTGTTCTCTATTAATATCTTTCATTTGCTAACTATCCCTATCAGTAGTTAGTGCCTTCCATAGTTTGAATCTTTTATTTAGCTGGCAGTAGTGGCGCTCGCTGTATTGCAGTAGCTTGAGCAGCGAAGATTTTTGGTGAGGTAAGTGATTTGTGAGACGTATAGTTTAATGTTAGTCAGGGCCATTCTCTTGTAGAGAATTTTGAAAGTCAGATTGCGTTGCGCTAACAAAATATTGTGTGTTGAAAGTCAGATAGCGTTGCGCTAAAAAATATTGTGCGTCAGTTTAAGCACAGTAGTGTAAAAATTGTTCTAAGGGGAAGTTTCATATGTAAGTAGGCTGTTTAGGTTTTTTTATTGGTAACGCCACCTCAGTATGAAAATCACCGGCTGTGCCGTGTGCAGTCTGTGGCTGCTTTGCATTGTTGTAATACTCAACCATTGTAGTGTTAGGCAGCTTGCTGTGAACAGCGCGTAGCGCTGGGCAGTTGGAGGTGAGCCGCCAGCAGTGATGGATGTGGGGAGAGAGATGGCGGAGTTTTGTAATTTGTCATGAACTGATATATATATGATGATATCAAGGTAAATACATTGTTTGTTCTAAGGGGAAGTTTCATATATGAAACTTCCCCTTAGAACAATTTTTACACTACTGTGCTTAAACTGACGCACAATATTTTTTAGCGCAACGCAATCTGACTTTCAACACACAATATTTTGTTAGCGCAACGCAATCTGACTTTCAAAATTCTCTACAAGAGAATGGCCCTGACTAACATTAAACTATACGTCTCACAAATCACTTACCTCACCAAAAATCTTCGCTGCTCAAGCTACTGCAATACAGCGAGCGCCACTACTGCCAGCTAAATAAAAGATTCAAACTATGGAAGGCACTAACTACTGATAGGGATAGTTAGCAAATGAAAGATATTAATAGAGAACAAACAATGTATTTACCTTGATATCATCATATATATATCAGTTCATATATGAAACTTCCCCTTAGAACAATTTTTACACTACTGTGCTTAAACTGACGCACAATATTTTTTAGCGCAACGCAATCTGACTTTCAACACACAATATTTTGTTAGCGCAACGCAATCTGACTTTCAAAATTCTCTACAAGAGAATGGCCCTGACTAACATTAAACTATACGTCTCACAAATCACTTACCTCACCAAAAATCTTCGCTGCTCAAGCTACTGCAATACAGCGAGCGCCACTACTGCCAGCTAAATAAAAGATTCAAACTATGGAAGGCACTAACTACTGATAGGGATAGTTAGCAAATGAAAGATATTAATAGAGAACAAACAATGTATTTACCTTGATATCATCATATATATATCAGTTCATGACAAATTACAAAACTCCGCCATCTCTCTCCCCACATCCATCACTGCTGGCGGCTCACCTCCAACTGCCCAGCGCTACGCGCTGTTCACAGCCAGCTGCCTAACACTACAATGGTTGAGTATTACAACAATGCAAAGCAGCCACAGACTGCACACGGCACAGCCGGTGATTTTCATACTGAGGTGGCGTTACCAATAAAAAAACCTAAACAGCCTACTTACACATATTTCTCACGTGACTGACATTTTCATTAATGAATTCTCGGTTTTGGTTTAGAATTTCAGAAAAATTTTCACAACTGTTCATATTAAATTATACACTATGCTCTGCACGTAGCTTTTCAACTTTAATAATAGGCAATTTTTCAGATGTCTGCATGGTATTCATTTGGAAGATGCTCCAAGATGCTACTCTAGGCGGGTGTAAAATGAATGTGCGCAACGGAAAATAATAAACGCTAAAATGAAGATTTGGCCCTGTCTGACTACCCCCTGAATCAGATCTTAAGATCTCTTAATTCTATAAACTACAATCTAAACATAAATGAATAATGAAAGAAACTAATCCTACTAAATGATAAACGTTGTTCCTGCTTATATATTTATTGTAGATTAAAAAAACATTTAGATTACAAAGTTTACATTTCCTAAGTAAAATTGCTAATCAATTGCCCAACTCCGCCCCTTATTATGACTACGCGATCTAATATCAATAACGCGAAATGACTGGCATCATCTACGTACCAAACACTAGAAGATACTACTTTCAAAGATTATCTACGGTGGTGTGGAACCTCATTGGAAATAAACTAATGTGATCACAGCTGTTTAGCTTTATAGCCCTAATAAGCCGAAGCAATATGCGATATCGCCGCATGTACTGTGTCCGGTGCGTTGAAGTGATGGTTCTCATAATCGTCTGCGACTATGGAAGAACTTCAGCTACAAATAAACTCTTTCAAACCCTTGGACGGCAGAAGGCGGTCCTCTGACTAATATACTCTAATACTGTCTTTTCCTCTCTGTGTTCTACAAACGAGAAACGCGAACTCCCAGCCACAAGGACGGTGTTCAGATAACGTCTCAACGTAAGTATAGGCAGAGGACGTGCTCTCAATTACTGAACGCTGCGTACTCAACGACGACTTCCAACCTGGAGGTGAAGTCCAGAATCGTATAGGGTCGCAACAGTACACTGCCTAACTGTTCTAACTATAAACTCTCCTGAGAGCAAAGACAGCAAGTCCGTCTGTACCAGCAAAAGCTGGTGTCGAGCGACCGCCACACATGGGCGCTCACAACAGTAGACCACGTGTCTCCAGCGCTGGCTACCCAGCAAGGCGTGGCTCCCCACCATCGTAATTCCGAAAACGAATAATATTCCCGAAACCACGGAATACCCTCCATCTCTACAGATTCTTCCAAACGCCAACCAACAATATTTTAATCTTTTGCCGTCCAGCGCGGAAAGTTTGCGAATAAAAACCTATACTCGTACAATGGTGCGCTTCTGAGTAAAAATCCTTGGAAATAACCCAGCCTGCGTGGTTTCCGAGGTGACGCTTCATCATTCCTCTCAGCTGCGTCCAAGATTTTCGTAGTTTTCGAAGTATAATCCTTCCAGTTCGGCTACAAACCGGCCGGTCGCGACTCTATTGTGCTCCAGCGCTTATGTGCTACAACGTCCGTCTTGCTATTTCCTGTGTTTAAGCAGGACCAACACACCTGTGTGTGCCTTCCACCCAGGGCTTGAGTTCCGAATGCCGTTTCATTTCCACTGGCTTTCCAACCTCTACTGGTATATGCAATCATTCACTCCGTCACCTTTCATGCAATAAGCGTTAACAATTATTTACAAGGTGTACGTGACAATGTCAGTCTCCTTTATATATTCATAAATACTATGTTCAACGTATCACATGATACCTAATTGTGTTTGTAGATCACAGCAACAAAGTATGTGGATAAGTTCTTGTAAGGCGCGAAATTATAGCCGCCTTACAATGCATTCGTCCCTGGCAAACATGTAGCGGGCACTAAGCAGATAAAGTTTGAATAAGGAATGTCCGAAAATGTACCGTTTGAAAGTAAAAAAAAGTTTCAAGTTCGTTTCACTTTCTAATCTGCCGCTTCACGGTAGGTACATAGCGGAGACAATGACATCAGACTTGCCGAAATGTGTGTTCTACCGGAGCCCACGGCGTGGGTCATGTTTTGAGAACTCGTCGAGTCCTCTTCAAAGTCTGGAGTGCGGCGCATACTTTCAGCCCGGCAGTTAACCGTCCTAGTTGTGAACGTACCAGTTTCTCGCAGCCGTTGTTGTAGTCGGGCGACGTTGGTACGCAATGTCATAATTACAGCAGGGACTGACGACGGCCTCTTCTGCTCACAAAGGAACCTCCCCATCGCACCCCCCCTCAGATTTAGTTATAAGTTGGCACAGTGGATAGGCCTTGAAAAACTGAACACAGATCAATTGAGAAAACAGGAAGAAGTTGTGTGGAACTGTGAAAAAATAAGCAAAATATACAAACTGAGTAGTTCATGGGAAGATAGGCAATGTCAAGGATAATGGAATCGCCGGAGCGCCGTGGTCTCGTGGTAACGTGAGCAGCTGCGGAACGAAAAGTCCTTGGTTCAAATCTTCCATCGAGTGAAAAGTTTAATTTTTTATTTTCAGTTTATGTGACAAACTCTTATGTTTTCATCACTTTTTTGGGAGTGATTATCACATCCACAAGAAAACCTAAATCGGGCAAGGTAGAAGAATCTTTTTACCCATTCGCCAAGTGTACAAGTTAGGTGGGTCGACAACATATTCCTGTCATGTGACGTACATGCCGTCACCAGTGTCGTATGGAATATATCAGATGTGTTTTCCTGTGGAGGAATCGGTTGACGTATGACCTTGCGATCAAATGTTTTCGGTTCCCATTGGAGAGGCACGTCCTTTCGTCTACTAATCGCACGGTTTTGCGATGCGGTCGCAAAACACAGACACTAAACTTATTACAGTGAACAGAGACGTCAATGAACGAACGGACAGATAATAACTATGCAAAAATACAGAAAGTAAAATTTTTACTTGAGGGAAGACATGAACCAAGGACCTCTCGTTCCTCAGCAGCTCACGCTACAACGGGACCACGCCGCTCCTGTGCTCAGATCGTCCATTATGTTGCCTATGTGGCCCATGGACTACTCAGTTTGTATATTTGGCTTATTTTTTCACAGTTCCACACAACTTCTTCCTGTTTTCTCAATTGATCTGTGTTCAGTTTATCAAGGCCTATCCACTGTGCCAACTTATAACTAAATCTGAGGGGGGTGCGATGGGGAGGTTCCCTTGTCAGTAACATCTAGTTCCGTATGTCCCGCTAGAGAGAACTTTCTACAAAATAGATTGGTTTGTTTCATTGTATTCATAACATTGTCATTGAATTTAAACAGACATATCTTTGGTCATTAACTTATCTATTCGTTATATCGGCATAATTTATTTTAATCTTTTTCAGATACTTGACTAAAGGCGACAGTCACCAGACCATAGCTTTTTCTTTTCGGTTAGGACGTTCAACAGTCTCAGAAATTGTGGAAGAAGTGTGCCAGGCAATATGGACTGTTCTACAGCCCAGGTATTTACCTACTCCTACAACAGAGATGTGGAAAAAACCTGAAGAAGGATTTCTAGAACTTTGGGGGTTTCCGAACTGCCTTGGAAGCATAGACGGAAAGCATATCATGTTAAAATGCTCAAAGGATAGTGGATCCCAGTTCTGTTGTAAACAATTCTTTTCGCTAGTTCTCCAGGCGATCGTTGATCCATACTACAAGTTTACAGCTGTTGATAGTGGAAGTTATGGACGTCACAGTGACAACACTATTTTTGAGAAGTCAGCTTTCTGTCAAGAGTATATCGAGGGCAAAAGTATTCTACCTCCAAATCAGGATCGCGTGTATCATGCAAAAGGTTGTATTCTCTCACCTCCTCTATAAGACTTTCTGTGTCCATGATGAATGCACTACGAGCTGCAAACCAAAAACTTCCTCCCGCCGCTGCTTCCAGTGTGACGGCAGTGAAGTTGAATGCGCGAACAGAGGCAAGCAGCCGCTGCGGCTTGCGGCGAATCTGTAATCTGTGACAACCCGGCGGCGGCCGGTGCGGCAGGCCGGTTGCCGGTGCGTCAAAGCCGCACTTTGTGTGACCGCCGCCATACAGTAACGAGAGATTCAACAGTGAGGCCTGCCGGCTGCGGTTCAAGGCCACAGGCCGGACGGCCAGGCCGCATTCTGTCTGGCCAGGCCTTTAGCGTGCCTACTGTTAAGCGGGAGTTTTGAAAGCGATCTGGTGTTCAAACATATCTGATATCGAAATGGCACTTTATCTACTAAGTACCCCATACAGCCCCTAGAATCCTGTAATACGAATAGTGAAACATTTGTATATTGAATTGCAGTTTAAAAGACTCACCTCCTCCTCCAGCCAAATAGGTCTCGGAAGGCCTAACAGGATCGACCGACCGCCGTGTCATCCTCAGCCGACTGGCGTCATTGGATGCAGATATGGTGGGACATGTGGCCAGCACACCGCTCTCCCGACTGTTGTGTTTTCGTGACCGGAGCCAGTACTTCTCTGTCAAGTAGCTCCTCTATTGGCCTCACAAGGACTGAATACACACCGCTTGCCAACTACGGTCGGCAGACCCGCACGGCCATCCATCAAGCGCTAGCCAAGCCCCACATCGCTGAACTTCGGGGATCCGACTGGAACCGGTGGTACCACTGCGGCAAGGCCGTTGGATTAAAAGACTTTGGTGTTAAATAATTTGTTGAAAAGGTCCGCTGCACAGACAAGTAAAACTAAGAAATGCTCTAGCAAAACTGAGCAAAAAAGATAAATACATGTTAACAATGCCGTGTCACTGAACACACAGTTTTAAAACTAAACAAATTGCTGCTACTGTACATATTTTGATCTTGATTAATAGTTCTATGCTATATTGCTTTCTCTTCCACTTGCAGTTATCGCGAGGAAGTTATTGCATTCGCTCACACGCTTGATGCTGCGTCGTGAAGTTAACTCCTACCTCGTACAACACACGCAAATAGATAGGAAGGATTGCTGTACGCAGACTAAGATTTTATTAGTTTAGGAATGCGGGACAAGCGTTAGGAGTTTTACGTGAAAATATTATTAATTAATCTAATGCGAGATTGCAACTACCATTGCGAGACGGCTTCACGAATCTCGGGCAGTTGGAACCCTTAAGCCGTGTTCTCACGTGAACTGAAAATGCACGTGGAAAAGGCGCTGGTGACGTCAGAGCACGGGATTCACGGCCTACTATAAGATGCCGTCGCGGAATTCCACGTAAAGAATCTGGTATGTCAGATTTTTGCCTTTCGGAGAGGAACCTGGCCAATGGGATATGACATCATTTTCCGTCACAAGCAGAACACAAGGGCCGCCATACAGTATCGCGTTAAACATCGTATTTGGTGGTTTTTCTTTCTAATAGACTCCACGATATTAATGTAAGCTGCTCCAAAGCATCAGCTCGCTGAAGGTCTCTCGAAAACGCGTCGTTTTAGCTACGATTCGTCATAATTTAATGACAGGAAACTACATATCGGCTAGGCAAATATACCGTTTCAATGCTACGGCACAATTAAGACTTAAGCTTCTTGGTCCAATATGCATATTAAATATCAAACAATGTTATTTGTAGATACTTTCATTAGACAGTGCATACCATTTATGGAGGCTTTTCTGACATGTTGAAGCTGTATCCAGATTGAGTGGGCTATGTGTCCCCTATAATACAAACAACTCGGTGCTATATTCAACGATGAACTTGATGGAGTGTCATCTGACGTCCGCTTAGACCAAATGATGAGAACAGTAACGAAAAAAATGAGAAAAGAAAAAGTTCATAGTGTCATGAGTCTGAAACGAAAGGTAACATTCGCGTCCGCTTCCACCCAAACAATTTTTCCACATTTTATTTTCTGGATCTTTCTTATTAAGTTAATAGAAGTACTACCTGAAGTAGTCAATGTTATTTATTATAAATAGTGTATTTCCTGCAATTCTTACTGGAAAAGCCAACGAGTGAAATGTTTCCCCAGTAGCCAGAAATCTTAAAGGGACTGCCAGTCTGTGTTAGAAACAAAAGTTACACACTGGAAGATTTTTCTATTACGAAACTTTTTGTAAAATATATGTACCTATCTCTGGGTTTATGGACTGGCTCGTGTTTGTATCTTGCCGGTAGTTATCATTTTCAGTGACGGTGAGCAGCTTCAAAAACGTCTCCTCATCCATCCGCATGAAACTACCAAACGAATCTCGATTTCGAAATACACGAAATGAAGTACATTATTTCAGTGTGTTGGTAGTCGATGCAGCATCGAGAATATGGATATTATGCGTTAACCAACTGACATTAAACGCTGTACCTTAATTATATTCAATTTAAAACTGAAAATGGGATGAAAATTCAGTTGAGTTAACGAATAATTTCTTCTAAATTCTTCTGGGCCTGTAGCGTTATATATGTCTTGAAAGGACATTAGTGTACATTAAGCCAAAACGCTTCTTAGAGTAGCATTTGTTATTACTGTGACTTATTTTCATAGGCTATTGGTCTACTTCAGCTCAAAGGCCATTTTCAAGCACTCTGCAACATATAGTACGGTATTTAGATCATATATCTTTGAATTTTAGTAATAAGTAATTATTTTGTACATTTGGCGTAAGACTTACTTCTTTCTATATCCGTCGTTGACGCTCTTGCTGTCAGATATCTTACTTGGTGCGTTTTTAAGCAAAGCACAGGCGAAATTATAAATTACTCGCTAAGTAATGTCTCAGCAGTGGAATTTTTGTTTGTTGGCCAGTGTCGTTAAGATCTTGTTAACATTTTGTAAGTTTGACAGCTTCAAGTTGTGACAGCGATGTTACATGGTTACAGATTTGTTTTCATAGATCTATGGAGTTGAGGGATAGTAAAATCTTTGCACCTGTATATCGGTGTTCGTTTTATGAAATTATCCGTGGTCAATAATTTCAATAAAATTATCAAAATAGTTTTTATGTTTTCGTTTAAAATTTTTTCTGTATATTTGCAAGTGTGTATATAGATTTCTCTCTCTTCCAGAAAGTTCAATGTTGGGCCTTTTGGTGTTATGTGGATAATTTGCATCGAATTTTCAATATGGTCTATGTTGTGATTTTCAGTTTTTACATGGTTAAATAATGTAGATGGGTTTGTGTCACTGTTTCTGGTATGTTCTCGGTATATAATTTAGAAATTTCTGCCTGTTTGGCCTATATAGCATTTTCCGCAGTCTTTACAATTTTGTATACACTAGGGCATGAATGCACTGGTAGTTTCATATTTCCGGAGTTAATTTCAGTCTTTAGGTTGTGTGCAGTGCGGCATGCAAATCTAACTGTGGTCTTCTTTAGTAAAGCATTTTCTATTAGTATTATCTCATATCGTTGCACAGCATTTCGTAGTGTTTATTTTATGTTTTATCAATGTGTAACCGTTATTTACATTTACGATCCAGTCACATTAGTGTGACAACCGTCTATGTTCGACGTCAACGTGCAATAGACATTATCAAACGGCATGTGGCAGCATTAGCTGCGGAGAGTAAGTAAAGCGTTTAGTGAGGACGCGGAAATAGCGCAGTCGTTGTGGAAATGCGGAAACGGAGTAATTTATCCGACATCGAAAACGACATGGTTATTGGCTTTCGGACCAAGTGTGGAAGCCTTTCCAAAACAGCTAAGTCTGTATTCTGTTCGTGTGCCGCCGTGATTAAAGTATACCGTGCATCGCAAAATGGCGCTATCCAAAACCGGCGGTGAGGCAACTGTGACGCACTGCGGGCCATAAACGACAGGGGTGAACGATGGCTGCGGAGATGTGTTCAGACGAACAGAAGTGCAAATGCCGAGCAACTGACCACGCAGATGAACCAAAGGGATACGAACAGTGTCTTCTCTAAGAACGTCCAGCGAACGTTGCTGCGTACGGGCCTCCGCACCAGGTGCCTGGTTCATGCACCCATGCTGACTGAAGTTCATCGGTGACGAAAGCATACATTGACACACCAATACCACCTGTACGTCCACTGAGTGGCTACAGGTCACCCTTTCAAATGAATCACGTTTTATGCTCCGTTGGAGGGAAGGTCGTTGGCGTTTTTGGAGTGAAAATCTGAAAGCAAACACTCTTCAACAATCGTCGGAATAGCCCTGGTCATGGGCTTTCCTTGGGTTATCTCTTTATTCTGGAATGCAGAATAGATCACACAACTATGCATGCAGCCGACCGAGACAGACGCAGCAACAGGGGAGTAGCCGCTTTTG
Source organism: Schistocerca nitens (assembly GCF_023898315.1). NCBI lineage: Eukaryota > Metazoa > Arthropoda > Insecta > Orthoptera > Acrididae > Schistocerca > Schistocerca nitens. The sequence goes on along the minus strand of NC_064614.1, from coordinate 371,288,199 downwards.
TGACATTTACGAGTTCCTAACCAGGAGCGAATTTTATTATATCATCTATGTGCTTTAATAGTTTAGTTTCTTGAGTTTCTGCGTGTAAATTTAATATCTAATAGCCATAGTTCTCGCGTTTTCGTTTGTGTCGGAAAGTTCAAATGGTTCAAATGTCTCTGAGCACTATGGGACTTAACTTCTGAGGTCATCAGTCCCCTAGAACTTAGAACTACTTAAACCTAACTAACCTAAGGACATTACACACGTCCATGCCTGAGGCAGGATTCGAACCTGCGACCGTAGCGGTCGCGCGGTTCCAGACTGAAGCGCCTAGATCCGCTCGGCCACACCGACCGGCCGTCGGAAAGTAAACCGATTTTGTGACATATTAGAAGTTCCTAATCAGGGGCAAATTATTTAGTTTCACCTGAGTGCTTAAGTATCTAGGTTTTTGAATATTTGCGTATTACTAGGCACAATTCGTGCGTTTTCGTCAGGGTCCACAGTAGAGTTGCGCAGCATGTGCCGATAGTCAGTTTATCTGCATAGTTTAGTTTTCCACGGCCTTTAGTAGGGACAGGGACCGCGATTGTTGTGTGCGGATGCGAGCCGAGTTGGTGACAGTTAGCTTTCAGCTTCAGGCTGTGATGGCTTGGGTTACACAGCTTAAGGCTGCAGTGGATGGGCATCACTGTTGTGCGCCGGCCGTGGGGATCCAACAGACGTCCAGCACGTCAGAATCCTGCGATCGGTCCTCACCGGTGGCCAACACCGAAGCAGGTGGCGTAAGACTTCCCAGGCGGCCGCACGTAAGGCCTCCCCGGTTTGTCTGACTAACAAGCTCCAGGTGCTGTCTGTGGCTGACACTGTCGCTGAGCCAGATGCTGTCACCTGTCTTGTTTCAGAGGAAACTTCTCAGCCTGCAAGATCCGGGCAATCACAGAGGGTGGGATTATTGGTAGTTGGGAGCTCCAACGTTAGGCGCGTTATGGGGCTTCTTAGGGACTTGGCTGACAAGAAGGAAAAGAAAACCAATGTACACTCCGTGTTCTTACCGGGTGGAGTCATTCCAGATGTGGAAAGGGTCCTCCCAGATGCCGTGAAGAGCACAGGGTGCAGCCAACTGCAGGTGGTTGCTCACGTCCGTACCAATGATGTGTGTCACTTCGGATCTGAAGAGATTGGTTTCGAGCGGCTAACAGAAATGATAAAGGCTGCCAGTCTTGCTTGCAAGATGAAAGCAGAGCTGAGCATTTGCAGCATAGTCGACAGGACCGATTGCGGACCTCTGGTACAGAGCCGAGTGGAGGGTCTGAATCAGAGGCTCAGACGGTTCTGCGACCGAGTAGGCTGCAGATTCCTCGATTTGCACCAAAGGGTGGTTGGGTTTCGGGTTCCGCTGAATAGGGCAGGTGTTCACTATACGCAGGAGGCGGCTACACGGGTAGCAGGGGCTGTGTGGCGTGGACTGGGCGGTTTTTTAGTTAGAGGGTCTCGGTAAAACACAAGAAGGGCTTCAGCCACAAAGGATGCAGCATCTACACAGGAAGAACGTAGATACAGGAAACATTGGTATAATAGTTGTAAATTGTCGTAGCTGTGTTGGGAAAGTACCAGAGCTCCAAGCGCAAATAGAAAGCACTGATGATCAAATCGTTATAGGCACGGAAAGTTGGCTAAAGCCGTATATAAGCTCAGCCGAAATTTTTGCGAAGAACCTAACGGTGTTCCGAAAGGATAGGCTAAACAAGGTTGGCGATGGCGTGTTTGTTGCTGTCAGAAGTAGTTTAACTTGTCACGAAACTGAAGTAGATCTTCCTGTGAGTTAGTATGGGCAGAGGTCATTGTGAAGGTGGTTCGATGAACCCTCTGCCAGGCACTTAAATGTGATTTGCAGAGCATCCATGTAGATGTAGATATCCGTGGGGACCATGTCCATCCCTGCACGCAGTCTGTCTGTCATCGGCACGATGCGTTTTACATGCTGACAATACAGCGTGTCACACAGTTCGCAGTATACGTGCGTGGTTCGAAGAGCACCAGGGTGAGTTTACCGTACTCCCCTGGCCACCAATCTCTCCGGATGTAAACCCGATCGAGAATCTGTGGGAGCACCTGGATCGAGCCGTTGGCGCCATAGATCCTCGGCAGAGGAAACTAAAACAACTGGCCACGGCGCTGGAGTCGGCACTGTCCCGCGTCCCTGTCGCTACCTTCCAGAATCTCACTGATTCTCCTCCTGCACCTCTCGCAGCGTCCGCACTGCAAAAGCTACCTATTCAGGCTCTTGAGCGGTGATCGCATTAATGTGACTGGACAGTGTATGTGCCAGATGAAATAAAATACCATACTAAGTGGTCTTACTGGAAATAAACTTTTCATAGTGACATTTTTGAAGTCACTCAAACTCTTGCGTCAACTCACCTTTTGTAATAAGAAGCTTCTCAAATTAATATGTCGAAAAATTTTGTCCTGCTTCGTCAGAGTATCTGAAAAGAGTTGCTCCTAATAATGGAAACTGTCAGGACTCATTCTGTAGAAAATGTGGAAACGGTCTTCGTGTTGGGAGAGGTTAAAATGGTTCAAATGGCTCTGGGCACTATGGGACTCAACTGCTGAGGTCATCAGTCCCCTAGAACTTAGAACTACTTAAACCTAACTAACCTAAGGACATCACACACATCCATGCTCGAGGCAGGATTCGAGCCTGCGACCGTAGTGGTCGCGCGGTTCCAGACTGTAGCGCCTAGAACCGCTCGGCCACGCCGGCTGGCTGTGGGAGAGGTCGCGAGGAACCAGACCTGATCAGTGTTCGATATTTATAGCATTGTATTAGTGCACCCAGGGCTTCCGTTTACGGTTCTAGGCGCTCCAGTCCGGAACCGCGCTGCTGCCACGGTCGCAGGATCGAATCCTGCCTCGGGCACGGTTGTTTGTGATGTCCTTAGGTTTAAGTAGTTCTAAGTCTAGGGGACTGATGACCTCAGAAGTTGAGTCCCATAGTGCTCAGAGCCAGCCATTTTAGCTTCCGTTTATTTTTCAGTTTCTTGAGCTTTAAATAAAGATAAGCCACAAAACATCTTCTCATAAGATCACACGATTACAACTTCAGCTGAAACAGAAAATTGACTTGTGCTGTTGCTTGTCGTACTGCGAATCGCATAGTTTATAATATCACATATCGTATCGTCTCAGATTTAACCGTGCCTTACTGCACACTCTCTACTCTTAAGCCTTCCACAGTGTTCTCATCGCATTCGCACGCAATACGTCATTTTACAGTGAGTTACGCTTTTTTTCAAACATTCTATGATCATCTCATAGAACTTGACAGAAGAAACCGCTGCTATAGTTCTTCAACGACATCTTAAGGCCCTCGTACACGATCAAACATTAACTATGCTTGCCAAATATTTGACCGTGTGCGCTGTTGTTTGGCGCGTTTGTAAAGCATAGATCGTTTTTGACCGGTTTGCGAGAAATTTTGATTCGCGAAAAGTTTGACAAGACGGCGGACGTTGTTTGTGTCACGTTTCGCCGCATGTGTATAGTAACAACTTGTTTTAGTACAATTTATCTCACCGTTTGGTGAGCTCCTACAACTATGGAAACTACGGTCAAGGATACAAATAAAATAGCGCTATTACCCATCCCAGCCATACGTTACGCAGAAAGAGGTTATGAACAAAATCAATATTTTACGCTTGACATACAGGCGGGAGTGCAAAGAAATAAAAGAAATCAAGTTTCTCTGCTTCTTCTACGGACGATGTGGACTATATGTTCCCGCGTTGTGGTATTTTAATGAACCGTCATTAGACGACCAAGAAAAAGGGAATGAATATTCGCTTACTTGCGTCTTCTTTTCCAACGAGAGGGCGAAGTAACTCTAAATAAGTTATTAAACGTTTCCCTGTTCATCCGCGGAAAGTTGATGTAATCATCAGGTTCTGAGTGTAACATTCCCATTAAGAGGTTTTCATGTGTATATTTCTCTCATTTTAAACAATTCCCTGATCAGGAGTCTTGTTTTCTTCTTCCTGCTCTTCTTTAAGCACACTGTCAGAGTCAATGTTTGAAATGATTTATCTGCATTTGTAGCCGCTCTCACCGAGGACAAAATACATCATACACGAAAAGCGTCTGCTTCAAAAGTAAGATTAAACTGACAAGTTTTCTTGATACATCTACAGCTCACCGTAAAGAATCTCACAGAGAAGTTTGCTTTTTTACAAGGGTCTTGACAAGTTTTTAAAAGTTACATTGTCCATTCGAAGAAAGTTGATGTAATCATCAGGTTATGACCGTAATATTCCTTTAGCAGGCATTCAGGGGTAAATCTCTCTTAACTGGACCAGCGTCTTGTTTCTTCTTCTTTATTTAAACACAGTGCCAAAGTCAGTGCCGCGACTGCTTTGTCTGCATTTGTGGCCATTCTCACTACTTTCAAAATACTCACGAACACGAACAGTGTCTGCTTCAAAGCGAAATTAAACTGACAAACTTTGTTTCTACGTACACTGGCTTGTTCGACAAATCCGCGACTACATAAGGGGGCATTTGAAAAACAACTTCGTTCATTTACAGGTGCAAGGGCCTGTCCCTCGGCTTTCAAGATCACTCTTCAGGCCGCTGAATTTTCCGTCTAGGGTTTTCTCAAAAGCGAAGTGCGCAGCTCTCCTGTTGATACGGTTGAATGACGAGCAGTGAATTGTAGCCCAGTAAAGCTTTAAGAGAAGATCTACGGGTGTTAGGAAGAACTCTGAACTCGCTGCAGAAGTTTGTGCATTATTTCATCTAAATGCAGGGACAACAAATGGAATGCCTCCATTAAAAGGTGCAATAGTGAGTAAATTGTAACCTGTAAAGTGCTAAACCAGTAATGTACTCTTTGTTTAGGTAGCAGCAATCTCAGCCCAGTTTCAAGGGGGCTTAATACAAAACTTAACAGCTCAGATATATTTGTACTAACATACATTATTTCGCAATGAAGTCAGTTGTAGCTCGTAACCGGTGTGGCGTTCGCTGTGTTATTCGTTGGTTTGGTATTTTATTAATTTGTAAATGAAAACGATAATCTTGGTTCAAATGGCTCTGAGCACTATGGGACTTAACATCTATGGTCATCAGTCCCCTAGAACTTAGAACTACTTAAACCTAACTAACCTAAGGACAGCACACAACACCCAGCCATCACGAGGCAGAGAAAATCCCTGACCCCGCCGGGAATCGAACCCGGGAACCCGGGCGTGGGAAACGAGAACGCTACCGCACGACCACGAGATGCGGGCACGATAATCTTATTTTATTACATTGAGTAATTACTAAATAATTTTTCTCCCGGCTAAAGATTTAGTCAAGTTGCTAAAGAACTCCAAGTTAACGTCGTGTTAAAGTGTTGTCTGTAAGTTGTGTGTCACTAAATCACAGTTCATACAACAGATTCTATACAACTATTGATTATGATGGAAACAGTTATCTTCAGCAAAATGATCATTCAAACCACCGAATATCATCCGCGCACAACACTGACGTATGTTACCTGAAACAATATTCTTCGCAACTCGTGCTTAATTTCGGCTCCATACATCAGCTAGAAAGGTTTGTAATAACGATCGTGCTATGAGCACTGTTTTTAAAGAACCAATCTGATTTGAATTATTTTCATTAAAATGAGTTCAGGACCACCGGTGCACATTTATTTTTACACATTTTTGTTACCATCGGCATTTATGTTTGCAGAGTTGCGTAATTTGAATTTCCCGCTGAGATAATTGTTAAGATGGCGGCAGACAATTGATAGAGACTTTCTATTATTGTTATAGCAAATAGGATAAGTATTTGAAATGCTTATTAAACTTTAATTTCGTATTGTGCACTATTTAGACCTCATCAAGCAAACATTTGATTTTTTTTCTAAGGAAAACACAGACAAAAAAACGCGATACAAATCGCTATCATCAATGGCTGCGCTCCTTGCAGCGGATCTGCCTCGTGATGACTGGGTGTTGTGTGCTGTTCTTAGGTTAGTTAGGTTTAAGTAGTTCTAAGTTATAGGGGACTGATGACCATAGCTGTTAAGTCCCATAGTGCTCAGAGCCATTTGAACCATTTGAACCTTGCAGCGGAAAGAAATAATTAACAAAGATAATGCTTACTGAGAGAGGAATCCAAGTTACCAATAATTATTCACTCATATTTATAATAATAATGAACTCTGTTCTCCAGTAATAATTAAAAAATAATTACAATTTCTTAACAGACCTCAGTTTGATATGCGTCTTGCGTCCTGAACCTACAAAAGCCAACCAACAAAAGGTAAAAACAAAGGAACACAAACGCAGATAGTAAAAGGAATTTAGAATTATCATTGTCTTTGTATGATACACATCGATATGTCCAATTACATCATAAAATATTATATAAATAATTAATATTTATTTCACTGTTTTTTCGTATGGCGGATAGATAATGTTTGTAACTGTGAGAGGCATAATTTCCTCTCGTCGCACTGTAGCTAAAATTTATCACGTGGATGTTGCACCGGGCGTTCGCTGTTATCTCGCAAACGGGTCGTTTGCGGACTCATACTGGAACGATTTTGCTTCTTTTATCTCTCCTTGTAGTCTCGTACTCGCCCTGTTAAATAATTGCGGCACGGATTCAAAAAATATGGTTCTTGTGCAACACAGCCAGCTCTTTATTCGTATGAATTGCAAGCGTATGGAGTATCGCTTCAGCTGTGCGACTGGATTCGTGATTTAGCGTCAGAAAGGTCACAGTATATAGTAATCGACGGAAAGTCATCCAGTACAACAGAAGTGATTTGTGCCGTTCACGAAGGAAATGTTATAGGCCCTTTGCTGTTCCTAATATATGTATACGATTTAGGAGATTGTCTGCAGATGATGCTATCGTTTACCGTCCGGTTAAGTCATCAGAAGATAGAAACCAATTGAAAAATGACTCAGATACGATATCTGAATGATACGAAAAATTGCAATTGTCTGTGAACAAGGAAAAGTGCGAGGTCATCCACATGAGCACTAAAGGAAATCCGTCAAATTTCGGTTAAACGATAAATCACACAAATTTAAATGCTGTAAATTCACCTATATAGCTAGGAACTACAAATACTAACAACTTAAACTGGAACGATCACACAGGTAATGTTGTGGTGACGGCAAACCAAAGACTGCGTTTTATTTCAAATGGTTCAAATTTCTCTGAGCACTACGTGACTTAACATCTGAGGTCATCAGTCCCCTAGAACTTAGAACTACTTGAACCTAACTAACCTAAGGACATCACACACATCCATGCCCGAGGCAGGATTCGAACCTGCGACCGCAGCGGTCGCGCGGTTGCGTTTTATTTCAGAGCACTAAGAACAAGTAACATGTCTATTAATGAGACTGCTTACACTACCCTTGTCCGCCCTCTGCTAGACTACTGCTATGCGGTATAGCATCCTTACTTGACAGGACTGACAGAGGACATCGAAAACGTCCAAAGAACGGCAGCTCTTTTTGTGCTGTTGCGAAGTATGGGGAGCGTGTCACGTATATGTTAAGCGAGTTGGGGTGGCAATTATTAAAACAACGGCATTTTTCGATGCGGCGTGATCTTTTTACGAAATTTCAATCACCAGATTTTTCTTCTGAATGCGAAAATATTTTACGGCCGCCAGCCTACATATGGAGAAATGATCATCGTAATAAAATAGGAGAAATCAGAGCTCATACGGAAAGATAGTGTCCGTTTTTCCATACTCTGTTGGACTGTGGAACGGTAGAGAAATAAAGTAAAAGCGATACGAAGAACCATCTGCCAGGCATTTATTTTTGAACTGCCGAGCAGTCGTGTAGTGTAGATGTGTATTAATTATGTTACGACACGTAAGCAGCGGCTGCAGATGTAAAGCCAACACTTCTACGGCACGCCGCACGCGTATTTTACCGATCGTCTTCCTTCGCAGCTGTGTGTAGCCTTGCTGTCCGCCTCGGCCAATAGCTGTCTACCGGCCGCTTCTGCTGCACACCTGTTGTCTACCGTGTGACTAATCGGGCGACTTCGTTCCCACCAAGGTTCTACAGCACGCGCAATAACAACTGTACAGCACATCTGACGAAAAGTTGTCCAGACATTACACACAACCATTGCGTTAAAGGAACATCGTTTATAGCTGAAATGTATCTTGATACTACATGAAAGAAACGTAGTTCATGGCAGGCAGTTGTCAGACGCAAGGAGGAACTTCTCATTGACGCCTTCGCCTGAACTGGTTTAGGGAAACTACGGAGTTCTTTCTTCAGGTTGGTGTTGAATCCTGCTCCTCTTTAACAAGCGTATTGTCTTAACCACGGTCGTCACTGGGTTAGGGGGTTGCCAATATTGTTGTTAAGGACTTCAGAGATGTTCTGGAAAGTTGGTCTTCATCTTATTATCTACAAGCGACAACATGAGTATCAAGTAGAACACAATTTGACTCGTGGATTGTTCAGGTATCATCGGCATTACAAAACTCCATAAGTTATGTATTTAAATAACACGTTGTCCCTTTTGGATTATTTTGACCCACATAAATGTCGATATGCATAAAAAGTCAATGCCATAAATTTAGAAGTGTGGGAGGAAGTGTAACTGGAGTTTAATGTCGTGTCACCATCGTGGCCTTTCCAAGCAGGAAACTTGACGTTACAGATCCCGTCAACAACGAGGCCCTCATAGAGGGAACTAGGCCGCTTGAGGAAGGAAATAATCAACCGTTGACTTGTCAGACAAAGCATTCGTGCATTTGCTTTAAATGATTCAGAGCAAAAGCGGATAGTGTAACTCGGGAGGACTGGTCGGGAATTTGAATCACCACCGCCTCGTCCCCCTTCACGTTAATGTGTCTAGTGTATGAACAATTGTGGAATATTGCTCATCTAGCATATATTTCTTACAACGTGCTGAGTCAGTGTGTGATATTGAGAACGAGGACAGTAAACAGGAGTCTCTAAAAATTCGCCCTTTTCTCTGGTCAAATGAACTAGGGTTGTTCGCATAGTTATCCTGAAATGTTGTATTGGAACAGCTTGAAGTATTGCTACGGTATTACCACTGTCTTCGTCTAGAGACGAACCTGGCAAGAGGCCCGCCGCTCATAGAATGGAAATCCACCAATTGTCAGTGCCCATTGACGAAGTTTTCGATTTTTGAATACTTCTGCTGCTTGAGGCCGTGTCTCCTGAGTAAATTCTGTAAAATATTGTATGTGTATAGAGAGAATTTCCCTCCAGAGTGAACAGCAGGTACCGATAAACTGTGAGCATCGTGGGAGCTTGGCATAACGTGGTTGTATCATCTCGAAATCACTGAAGAAACGCTGAGTACAAGTGATGTACTATCTCGCTGTTCTGAATTAACTGCTACAGATTATTTTCTTATTTCGTGAAATAAAATAACTTTTGCCAGATATACGAGGGTTGGAACTTTAATAGTGGCAGCTATTTATTTACAGCTTGTAAAAAATAGATACGTGTTTCAAAGTTTTACTGACCTTCAGAGTAGTCACCAGCATTGTGTATAATCCGTTGCCAGCGATATATAAGTCGTAGGATACTCGTAGCAGCTCCAGTTGTGTTGACAGTTCGAGCGGCGCGGTCAACTTCTTCACTTCTGTCTCTGTGCTGTTCATTTTTGGATCACATCCTACGACCAGCTTAGAGACAAAAGTGATGACACTTTCTGCAGAACCTGACCAACATTTTGCAGGACAATGCTCAAGCACGTACAGTGCAAGCTGTTACTGATTTCTTTGACTGATGGGGCTGCTAAGTGCTATACTACTCCCTTGACTTAACGCCCTCGTGAGTTCAACTCGATTTCTAATCTGAAGGAAACAGCCCTCGTGAGTTCAACTCGATTTCTAATCTGAAGGAAACAGTTCACGGCATTCGCTTCAGAACTGCTACGAATTTGTCGGGCAATAGACCGCGCCGCTCGAACTGTCAACACAACAGGCAGTGCTAAGAGTATCCTACGACTTCACATAGCTGGCATCGAGTTATACACAATGAGGGTCACTACTTCGAAGGTGAGTAAAACTATGAAACACGTATCTATTTTGTACAAGCTGTAAATAAATAGTTGCCACTATTAAAGTTCCAACCCTCGTACTTGATCGATTAAAACGAGCGAAACATTAATTGGGATTCTCGTAATGAAAGAAGAAGTGACAGTGTAGAAAACCTAACGATGATAGCAATGAAAATAATAGTAATTAATGTGCAGAATTTGTCAGATTTTTTTAGATGTCATAGAACTAAATCACGCTAAACTCGGAAACAATGTGCGATGATAGTACGGGGTACACGAGCCGATGGAGGACAACTCAAACACGGGATGCCTCTAACCCACGACTTATTTACGTGTACTGGTCCAGATAACAAAGATAATTTTAACACAGTCGACATAAAATTAACTGCAGAGGTTAATTATGGCTAGTAGAACTCAGCTTATCCTTGGAGCACTTGAAACATAGTGCGCAGTGGGTGCACAATTTTACGCCGAAAAATGAGGGGAAGCTTATTTGACGTCCCGTCGACCACGAGGTCACGAACAAAATGGCTGATTGGTAAAGGATGGCGAAAGAAATCAGTCTCATCCTATACAAAGTGATCATTCCGGTTTTTGCTTTAAGGGATTTATGGAAGCAAGACATCTGCGTCACACCGTGGATTCGATGCTGTAGTATACCTATACTACGTCGGTCACGAATCTACTCCCGTCCCCTCTATGTCCCCAAAGAGCAAGATAAATATACAAGAGTGGACAGATAAGGTAACTACATAGTAGGACAAATGGATAAATTAAAAGGAGAAGCTTTTTTTCAAGCGGCATTACTGGTGGTGGTGGTGGCGTGTGACCAGGGCCTCCCGTCAGGTAGACCGCTCGCCTGGTGCAAGTCTTTCGATTTGACGCCACTTCGGCGACTTGCGCGTCGATTGGGGTGAGATGATGATGATTAGGACAACACAACACCCAGTCGCTGAGCGGAGAAAATCTCCGACCCAGCCAGGAAACGAACCCGGGCCCTTAGGACTGACAGTCTGTCGCGCTGACCACTCAGCCACCGGGGGCGGACTATTACTGGTGGTAATCTTGGTTGTTGCAATGGTTTTGATTCATCTTTCAAACAAATGGAACTCGCCTGTTTTTGTGGTACAAAGATATTTGGAAACATGTGTACACACACACGCGCGCGCGCGCGCGCGCATACACAAAGAAATGGTATTCATATCACTGCAAAGAAAGGAAAAAGGAGTACCCCAATCCCTCGGCTCAGACCAATGTTTGCGGTAGATTCCTTTGCAGGCAGGTGATGGAACTGGCAGTTTCCTCCCAAATTTTATTCAGCAGCGAGCGATTTTGCCCCCCCCCCCCCCCTATCCTGAGTGATAGGGTTTGGCTGAAAAGGGCCGGATATTCTTCAACGAACCGTTCTATCCAAATGGGTATGGAATGAAACCAAGGGAAAAAGGAATGGCAAGGATCATGTAGTTAAATGGTTCAAATGGCTCTGAGCACTATGGGACTCAACTGCTGAGGTCATTAGTCCCCTAGAACTTAGAACTAGTTAAACCTAACTAACCTAAGGACATCACAAACATCCATGCCCTAGGCAGGATTCGAACCTGCGACCGTAGCGGTCTTGCGGTTCCAGACTGCAGCGCCTTTAACCGCACGGCCACTTCGGCCGGCCATGTAGTTAAAGAACGTAATTATTAAGGAAGAAAAAAGTCGTAAACTGTGGGGTTAATTGGCCGAGGAAGTTTGTCAACACCTGTCAGAAGTGAGTAAATTAAAATAATTGTAAAATATTTTTTACGCTATCACACCAAAATTCGTTATCGTCGGACGTAGCATTTAAGCCCGTTTTGAACAAGCCTATTAGTTCTCTCAGTTTTGCTCCCTGTTCATCGTATGCGGTACCTGTTTACTGTTTCACTCAAAAGCGCGGGATGAATTCTCTTCGCTTGAAGTCCGAGCCGCTCAATTTTAAAGCTGACGGCAGCAGCACAGACTGTTTAATAATCTTCTCTCTTCCCCAAATACTTTTATCGAACGACAAACGACGTTGCAATATTTTGCCGTAATTGTAATTTTAGTTTTTTGGTAACTAGTGACTCACTACTATGTTTGCCTTGCTTCGTACATTTCATATTATATGATATGAAGGTTTGATTTTCATGTAATACAGTACTGAAGCGTCAAAAAAGGTTAACCCCTTCAGAGGCTCTGGCACATTAATGTGAACTGACCATAGGTTCTGTTGTCAGTTTGTAAGCAAAATTCCCGCCTCCTCCCGCGATTAGGATTAATAGCGTATTTAGTGTAAGCTGTATGTTACGAAATGAAGATATTCTCCATCATCTAAAAAATTCAACTAGACTATAATACCAGACAAGTACAATTTTGGGTGATTAAAAAATAGCAAAATGTTATTTCACTAAAAATTTATTGGGAAAAGCTCCAGCAAGATCATGCAGGTCAGGTCTTATTTCAGCCTCATTATCCTCTGACTTACTGCAACATACCTGATATTATGATGAGCAGTAGTGGATAAAAGCGTGTTCTTATTTTACTTTTATTTGGCAGAAACATTAGGAAAATGTTGCACAGTTTACAGCTTAAATTTTACAGCATATAAATGTAATAATTACAACAAATTTATAACTTTTGCAATGTAAAGACATGGTGCGGAACGCTTCACTTTTTGTGATATGAGTTAGAAACAATCCTTTCGTTTTGCAGGACAGAGGTACAGGTTGTATTTTATGCACTTTGCTTTAGTTCAGCCTCTGCAGTGCTCGTATTGGCATGTCGTGGTGACAAAATGTCATCCTCTGTGGGCCAATGAACATACCCATCGTATAGATAAGTTTCTGATTAGGTTTGAACGTTTCTTGCCTTTCTTGAGATGCTTAACTCGTCTCCTAACAGTGCTTCGCCCTTTGCTGTCCTCCCCTTTGTGTCCAGGCATGCCATAAGAGACTTTGCCAGAGACATTCTGAATCTAAGAATATCCATAATGCTCTTTTTCGCAGTTTGGTTTTCACAACAGTGTTCTCTGTGCAGAAGCCAACAATCGACAAGTGAAATTTCTACGAACTCCATCCAGTAAGCATAGACGAAACTCCACTCAAATCAGAATCCGCTAACAGAGAAAGAATTTTATCCGCTAGACCTCCACATAACGAAGGTAATGTCCATCAAAGATTTACTGTAAAAAATGTGCAAAAAGGAGTGAGCAAACTACTGAGGTAGTTCAAGGTTGAAGCTATGCAGTGGAACACTCAGCTCGCACAATCACGCTAGTACAAATTTAACGTAATATTTCTGTGCATAGACATGTGATTTCTTATAATTCTCGATATTAAAACACTACGTACTCCTTTCCAATCAACCATACCCAGCAGATCGCCGAATCAGCTCGATTTAACGTAACTGCGAGCTGCTGATCTGGTGACAGCGTGGTACTTTATTTTCATGACACTGAATACACGTTTGGCTGTTCATCGTCGCGAAGTACCAGCAGAACGTGCACAGTTGTTGCAGTTGGCTGGAAGTAAGACAAGAGACTCAGTCCGGCAGAAAATAAATAGAATCGAATCCGCTTGATGTGACTTTTTCTGTTTCAAAACTTCAATTGTTAGGAAGAAATTTTTGTCGGATAAAGTTTTCATCAGTTCTGGAAGCGAGTACTTTTCACAGTTGGAATTAAATTATTTTTCTAAAATAATAAAAAGAATGGAATGAGATCGAGACAAACGTCCGGATCTCGGTGAAGAAAAAGTAGATAAATATATATTTTTGTGGAAATTACTTGCTGTTTTTAATGCTCAGTTCTCCTACGTCACCCTCTTTCTGTGCTATTTTGCTACAACTAATACTGGTTTACAACATATATTTGGTTTATAACATTTGCTTAGTAGACGCCGAGCCGAGCAGACGCACCAGCAGCGGTTTGCTGTCTCAGAGCATGGTGAGATATCTGCAGAGCAGTTTTTAGTGTGCCTTTATTCTCCTCGTTATATTTTGCGCACGTTCCAAACTCACAAGGTAAACACCCCATCGCATCCCACTCAGATTTAGGGTAAGATGACCGAGTGAATAACCCGTCGAAAACTGAACACAGATCAAGCATGAAAACAGGAAGAAGATGTACTGAACTTCGATAAACAAAAGCAAAATAGAAACAGCGATCGGTCCAAGCTTAACAAGTGCAGTGTCGAGACAAGTTGAATAGCCGCGGTGTCGTGGCTAAGTGGTCACGGTGTTGAACTGTAAACCGGACGTGCCGTATTTGAAACTCCCTGGTGCAGTTTCTTTCTTTTTCCCCACAACACTATGAACTGTCATTCAGGTCACTGAAATGTCTCTTCTCTTTCTGTAGTCCTGAATGTTGTCATATTATACACTGGTTATAGAATATGAATCATGTGGTGAGAATACGTTACCGTCGCAAGTAAGTCTGAGGAACAGTGAGAGCAATCGAGGTACCACATAGACGTCTCACAGAAAGAAAAACAACAAATAAACGGATGTCAACAATGTTACAACAAAGTTGCGGATGATCATATTCACATTCATACGAACACCTAAATCGGGCAAGGAAGCATATCTCACTCAATTACCAGGCGTACAAATCAGGTGCGCCGGACAGAGATTCTTATCGTATGATACACGTACTGTAACTAATGCCTAGTGTGACACACCACAGGTAGTTTTCGGTGGAGGATTCGGTTGACTGTTCGCCTTGTAATATCTCTTTATATTCGATGAATTATTCTGATACAATTCTACCCTTGAATGACGTTTACTAATTTTCTATCTTCATACCCGCAGAATCCATGCGCAAAGTAGTTTCATACAATAGCTATGCCATGAGCGCATAATTATTCTTTGTAGTACTACTGCCTACAGGAAAATTAAAGAGGCCTTTGGAGAGAAGAGAACCACTTGTATGAATATCAAGAGCTCAGATGGCAACCCAGTTCAAAGCAAAGAACGGAAGGCAGAAAGGTGGAAGGAGTATATAGAGGGTTTATACAAGGGCGATGTACTTGAAGACAATATTATGGAAATGGACGAGGATGTAGATGAAGATGAAATGGGAGGTAAGATACTGCGTGAAGAGTTTGACAGAGCACTGAAAGACCTGAGTCGAAACAAGGCCGCGGGAGTAGACAACATTCCATTAGAACTACTGATGGCCTTGGGAGAACCAGTCATGACAAAACTCTACCATCTGGTGAGCAAGATGTATGAGACAGGCGAAATACCCACAGACTTCAAGAAGAATATAATAATTCCAATCCCAAAGAAAGCAGGTGTTGACAGATGTGAAAATTACCGAACTATCAGTTTAATAAGTCACGGCTGCAAAATACTAACGCGAATTCTTTACAGACGAATGGAAAAACTGGTAGAAGCGGACCTCGGGGAAGATCAGTTTGGATTCCGTAGAAATGTTGGAACACGTGAGGCAATACTAACCTACGACTTATCTTAGAAGAAAGATTAAGGAAAGGCAAACCTACGTTTCTAGCATTTGTAGACTTAGAGAAAGCTTTTGACAACGTTAACTGGAATACTCTCTTTCAAATTCTGAAGGTGGCAGGGGTAAAATACAGGGAGCGAAAGGCTATTTACAATTTGTACAGAAACCAGATGGCAGTTACACTCCTGGAAATTAAATAAGAACACCGTGAATTCATTGTCCCAGGAAGGGGAAACTTTATTGACACATTCCTGGGGTCAGATACATCACATGATCACACTGACAGAACCACAGGCACATAGACACAGGCAACAGAGCATGCACAATGTCGGCACTAGTACAGTGTATATCCACCTTTCGCAGCAATGCAGGCTGCTATTCTCCCATGGAGACGATCGTAGAGATGCTGGATGTAGTCCTGTGGAACGGCTTGCCATGCCATTTCCACCTGGCGCCTCAGTTGGACCAGCGTTCGTGCTGGACGTGCAGACCGCGTGAGACGACGCTTCATCCAGTCCCAAACATGCTCAATGGGGGACACATCCGGAGATCTTGCTGGCCAGGGTAGTTGACTTACACCTTCTAGAGCACGTTGGGTGGCACGGGATACATGCGGACGTGCATTGTCCTGTTGGAACAGCAAGTTCCCTTGCCGGTCTAGGAATGGTAGAACGATGGGTTCGATGACGGTTTGGATGTACCGTGCACTATTCAGTGTCCCCTCGACGATCACCAGTGGTGTACGGCCAGTGTAGGAGATCGCTCCCCACACCATGATGCCGGGTGTTGGCCCTGTGTGCCTTGGTCGTATGCAGTCCTGATTGTGGCGCTCACCTGCACGGCGCCAAACACGCATACGACCATCATTGGCACCAAGGCAGAAGCGACTCTCATCGCTGAAGACGACACGTCTCCATTCGTCCCTCCATTCACGCCTGTCGCGACACCACTGGAGGCGGGCTGCACGATGTTGGGGCGTGAGCGGAAGACGGCCTAACGGTGTGCGGGACCGTAGCCCAGCTTCATGGAGACGGTTGCGAATGGTCCTCGCCGATACCCCAGGAGCAACAGTGTCCCTAATTTGCTGGGAAGTGGCGGTGCGGTCCCCTACGGCACTGCGTAGGATCCTACGGTCTTGGTGTGCATCCGTGCGTCGCTGCGGTCCGGTCCCAGGTCGACGGGCACGTGCACCTTCCGCCGACCACTGGCGACAACATCGATGTACTGTGGAGACCTCACGCCCCACGTGTTGAGCAATTCGGCGGTACGTCCACCCGGCCTCCCGCATGCCCACTATACGCCCTCGCTCCAAGTCCATCAGCTGCACATACGGTTCACGTCCACGCTGTCGCGGCATGCTACCAGTGTTAAAGACGGCGATGGAGCTCCGTATGCCACGGCAAACTGGCTGACACTGACGGTGGCGGTGCACAAATGCTGCGCAGCTAGCGCCATTCGACGGCCAACACCGCGGTTCCTGGTGTGTCCGCTGTGCCGTGCGTGTGATCATTGCTTGTACAGCCCTCTCGCAGTGTCCGGAGCAAGTATGGTGGGTCTGACACACCGGTGTCAATGTGTTCTTTTTTCCATTTCCAGGTGTGTATAAGAGTCGAGGGGCATGAAAGGGAAGCGTTGGTTGGAAGGGAGTGAGACAGGGTTGTAGCCTCTCCCCGATGTTATTCAATCTGTATATTGAGCAAGCAGTAAAGGAAACAAAAGAAAAATTCGGAGTAGGTATTAAAATTCATGGAGAAGAAGTAAATACTTTGAGGTTCGCCGATGACACTGTAATTCTGTCAGAGACAGCAAAGGACTTGGAAGAGCAGTTGAACGGAATGGACAGTGTCTTGAAAGGAGGATATAAGATGAACATCAACAAAAGCAAAACGAGGATAATGGACTGTAGTCAAATTACATCGGGTGATGCTGAGGGGATTAGATTAGGAAATGAGACACTTAAAGTAGTAAAGGAGTTTTGCTATTTAGGGAGTAAAATAACTGATGATGGTCGAAGTAGAGAGGATATAAAATGTAGACTGGCAATGGCAAGGAAAGCGTTTCTGAAGAAGAGAAATTTGTTAACATCGAGTATAGATTTAAGTGTCATGAAGTCGTTTCTGAAAGTATTTGTATGGAGTGTAGCCATGTATGGAAGTGAAACATGGACGATAACCAGTTTGGACAAGAAGAGAATAGAAGCTTTCGAAATGTGGTGCTACAGAAGAATGCTGAAGATAAGGTGGGTAGATCACATAACTAATGAGGAGGTATTGAATAGGATTGGGGAGAAGAGAAGTTTGTGGCACAACTTGACTAGAAGAAGGGATCGGTTGGTAGGACATGTTTTGAGGCATCAAGGGATCACAAATTTAGCATTGGAGGGCAGCGTGGAGGGTAAAAATCGTAGAGGGAGACCAAGAGATGAATACACTAAGCAGATTCAGAAGGATGTAGGTTGCAGTAGGTACTGGGAGATGAAGAAGCTTGCACAGGATAGAGTAGCATGGAGAGCTGCATCAAACCAGTCTCAGGACTGAAGGCCACAACAACAACAACAACTCTCTCTGGTGGTTGTTAGAAAAAAGCTTCCGAGATTGTCTTCGTGCCGATTAGCCGGAGCATTGTTTGAAGAATTGTAATCTGAATATTGAGATTTATGACAAAAGGTAACTGATACGAAATTGTGCGATTAAATGGGATATATATATATATATATATATATATATATATATATATATATATATACAGGGTGTTTCAAAAATGACCGGTATATTTGAAACAGTACATTTTCAGGCAGACAAACTTTCGAAATTACAGTAGTTACAATTTTCAACAACAGATGGCGCTGCGGTCTGGGAAACTCTATAGTACGATATTTTCCACATATCCACCATGCGTAGCAATAATATGGCGTAGTCTCTGAATGAAATTACCCGAAACCTTTGACAACGTGTCTGGCGGAATGGCTTCACATGCAGATGAGATGTACTGCTTCAGCTGTTCAATTGTTTCTGGATTCTGGCGGTACACCTGGTCTTTCAAGTGTCCCCACAGAAAGAAGTCACAGGGGTTCATGTCTGGCGAATAGGGAGGCCAATCCACGCCGCCTCCTGTATGTTTCGGATAGCCCAAAGCAATCACACGATCATCTAAATATTCATTCAGGAAATTAAAGACGTCGGCCGTGCGATGTGGCTGGGCACCATCTTGCATAAACCACGAGGTGTTCGCAGTGTCGTCTAAGGCAGTTTGTACCGCCACAAATTCACGAAGAATGTCCAGATAGCGTGATGCAGTAATCGTTTCGGATCTGAAAAATGGGCCAATGATTCCTTTGGAAGACATGGCGGCCCAGACCAGTACTTTTTGAGGATGCAGCGA
This sequence comes from Schistocerca nitens, assembly GCF_023898315.1. Lineage (NCBI taxonomy): Eukaryota > Metazoa > Arthropoda > Insecta > Orthoptera > Acrididae > Schistocerca > Schistocerca nitens. The sequence continues at coordinate 371,269,286 of NC_064614.1, read as the reverse complement.
CGATGGGACTGCAACATGGAGCTTTTCGGTTCCCCATATGCGCCAGTTCTGTTTATTGACGAAGCCGTCCAGGTAAAAATAAGCTTCGTCAGTAAACCAAATGCTGCCCACATGCATATCGCCGTCATCAATCCTGTGCACTATATCGTTAGCGAATGTCTCTCATGCAGCAATGGTAGCGGCGCTGAGGGGTTGCCGCGTTTGAATTTTGTATGGATAGAGGTGTAAACTCTGGCGCATGAGACGATACGTGGACGTTGGCGTCATTTGGACCACAGCTGCAACACGGCGAACGGAAACCCGAGGCCGTTGTTGGATCACCTGCTGCACTAGCTGCGCGTTGCCCTCTGTGGTTGCCGTACGCGGTCGCCCTACCTTTCCAGCACGTTCATCCGTCACGTTCACAGTCTGTTGATATTTTTCAAACAGATCCTTTATTGTATCGCTTTTCGGTCCTTTGGTTACATTAAACCTCCGTTGAAAACTTCGTCTTGTTGCAACAACACTGTGTTCTAGGCGATGGAATTCCAACACCAGAAAAATTCTCTGTTCTAAGGAATAAACCATGTTGTCTACAGTACACTTGCACGTTGTGAACAGCACACGCTTACAGCAGAAAGACGACGTACAGAATGGCGCACCCACAGACTGCGTTGTCTTCTATATCTTTCACATCACTTGCAGCGCCATCTGTTGTTGAAAATTGTAATTACTGTAATTTCGAAAGTTTGTCCGCCTGAAAATGTACTGTTGTCCCAAGCATATTGCAACAAACGGTGTATTTCTATCGCTGCTCGTTTAGTTTTTATTGCCGTTTCAAATATACCGGTCATTTTTGAAACACCCTATATATATATATATATATATATATATATATATATATATATATATATATATATTGCTCCTTCATACAAAAGGTGTGTAACAATTTACGTTATTTGACATTTGAGAATTAATGATATTCATCGATATATTGCGTAGTTGTTAATCAGAAGGGAACTTCCGAAAGACTGGATACGAACCTGCATTTAATAATCGAAGAGCTCCATTACTTATTCGAAAGGTTAAACTTCATCAAAGCCAAATATCCGCTTGATCTGAGGTTTCCCGACTGATTATACAACGCTCCCAAAAATACGAGGCATTTTATTTGTACAGATTAGCAGACTGCCGCAAAGCACGAGCCTGCAGAGAAGAAGAATCATCGCCTGATTTCATTCTAACAAGTAAAATTTCTGAATCATTTTGAGTGACTGAGTTATGACTGTGTTTCCTATTATGAATGATTGATTGCTCGCACGAATTGAGAACTACGTAACTAAATAATTACATAGATAGGAGGAAAAATTACAGCCTTCTCATCCAACATTTGCGGTTCCTGTTCGAAAGCCATTTCCTTTCGGCTGGTGGCAGAGTAGTTGCGCAAAATCAACTGTCGTTATAGGTTGCTAGTGCAAACGGATGCTACACCACGACAGAGACGCAAATTTGAATACAGCGGGGGAAAAAAATTACAGGAGGGAGGCTTCAACACGGCTCTCCCACTTTTTTTAAAATCTCATTTTTGTTCGTTTTCGTTCGTTTCGTCTGCTCGGGGCGGTCGTCGCAAGACACCCGTTTCAGTTCGTCGTTGATCCATTAACTCAGTTTCTTTTTTTTTTTTATTACAGAGGGCAGCTACCCCTCTGACCGAACAAGCTGAGCTACCGTGCCGGCTGTTTAGGAGTCCAACACGGTGACCACTTATCCACGACGCCATTGCTATTCCAGGTTGCTCTATATTGCACTTCCTGTCCTTGGACCGTTCCCTGTTTCTATTTTGCTCCTTTTTTTCACATTTCAGTACACCTTCTTCCTGTTTTCATGCTTGATCTGTGTTCAGTTTTTGACGGGCTGTCCAATGGTCCCCCTTGCCACCAAATCTAAGGGGGGAAAGGGGGGGTGCGATGGTGAGTTTCTCTTGTCAGTAGCGCCATTTGAGAACTTACATTTATTTTTACATACTACGATTCGACTATGGACTGTGCTTGTTGTGAGCGGACGCAAGGAGAATTGGCTGCTGTCCGTAAACAGCTGGAAGCAGCGTTGGCTACCGTCGACATGCTTCTGGCTAATGCTCAAAGCTGCGGCAACATCGTGGCGTTGGGAACAAGACCTGCGACACCTTTGGTGCCGTTGGAATCCCCTGGTGATCCGGATGTGGCTGCGTCTTCTGATACTCAACATCTGACCTGTCTGTCCTCACTCGAGAGGGTGTTTGATGATGATGATGTTTGGTTAGTGGGGCGCTCAACTGCGCGGTCATCAGCGCCCGTACAAAGTCCCAATTTTTACACTGTCCATTTTCTTTTCACAATCCAATCTATTCACTCTCACAAATGATGATGATGATGATGAAACGCAGGACAACAGAAACACCCAGTCCCTGTTCAGAGAAAATACTCAACCCGAGACCCTGTGATCCAGAGGCAGCAACGCTAGCCCCGAGACCACGAGCTGCGGACAGGAGAGGGTGTGGCAGACGGTGGTTGGCTCACGTGTCACTGGGCGGAAGCGGCACTAGACGGAAGGCGAAAGAGGGAGCAGGTCACGTGGCTGGCTCCTTATGCCTTAGAAACATATGCGAGGTGCTACCCAGTGCTGATGATAACTCTGAACCAGCACGGGGTGGGTTAGGTTAACTTGTGGGAGGAGACCAAACAGCAAGGTCATCGGTCTCATCGGACTAGGGAAGGTCGGGGAAGGAAGTCGGCCGTGCCCTGTCAAAGGAACCATCCCAGCATTTGCCTGAAGCGATAAGGAAATCATGGAAAACGTTAATCAGGATGGCCGGACGCGGTATTGAACCGTCGTCCTCCCGAATGCAAGTCCAGTGTGCTAACCACTACGCCACCTCGCTCGGTTGATCATTGGAAGCTCCAATGTTAGGCGGTTGATGAATCTCCTCAGGGAAATAACAGACAAGGGGGGGGGGGGGGGAGAATGCCAGTGTGCACTCGGTATGTTTGTCGAGAGTCTCATCCGTGATGTGGAGGAGGCAGTGCTGGCTGTAGTAGCACATGTCGATGCGAATGACGCATGCCGCTTGGCTTCTGAGGGCGTTGTCGGTTCCGTTCGGCGGATGGTTGATTCGGTGAAGACTACTAGCATCGCAGGCGGCGTGCAGGCTAAGCTGTCTATTTGTAGCATCGTACCCAGGATTGACCGCTGTCCTCTGACTTGGAGCAGAGTGCAAAGTCTAAACCAGAGGCACAGACGACTGTGCGACGGTATCGGATGCGAGTATCTCGATCTCCGCTATCGAGTACAAAATTGAAAGGTTCCCCTTAATACACTCCTGCAAATGGAAAAAAGAACACATTGACACCGGTGTGTCAGACCCACCATACTTGCTCCGGACACTGCGAGAGGGCTGTACAAGCAATGATCACACGCACGGCACAGCGGACACACCAGGAACCGCGGTGTTGGCCGTCGAATGGCGCTAGCTGCGCAGCATTTGTGCACCGCCGCCGTCAGTGTCAGCCAGTTTGCCGTGGCATAAGGAGCTCCATCGCCGTCTTTAACACTGGTAGCATGCCGCGACAGCGTGGACGTGCACCGTATGTGCAGTCGACGGACTTTGAGCGAGGGCGTATAGTGGGCATGCGGGAGGCCGGGTGGACGTACCGCCGAATTGCTCAACACGTGGGGCGTGAGGTCTCCACAGTACATCGATGTTGTCGCCAGTGGTCGGCGGAAGGTGCACGTGCCCGTCGACCTGGGACCGGACCGCAGCGACGCACGGATGCACGCCAAGACCGTAGGATCCTACGCAGTGCCGTAGGGGACCGCACCGCCACTTCCCAGCAAATTAGGGACACTGTTGCTCCTGGGGTATCGGCGAGGACCATTCGCAACCGTCTCCATGAAGCTGGGCTACGGTCCCGCACACCGTTAGGCCGTCTTCCGCTCACGCCCCAACATCGTGCAGCCCGCCTCCAGTGGTGTCGCGACAGGCGTGAATGGAGGGACGAATGGAGACGTGTCGTCTTCAGCGATGAGAGTCGCTTCTGCCTTGGTGCCAATGATGGTCGTATGCGTGTTTGGCGCCGTGCAGGTGAGCGCCACAATCAGGACTGCATACGACCGAGGCACACAGGGCCAACACCCGGCATCATGGTGTGGGGAGCGATCTCCTACACTGGCCGTACACCACTGGTGATCGTCGAGGGGACACTGAATAGTGCACGGTACTTCCAAACCGTCATCGAACCCATCGTTCTACCATTCCTAGACCGGCAAGGGAACTTGCTGTTCCAACAGGACAATGCACGTCCGCATGTATCCCGTGCCACCCAACGTGCTCTAGAAGGTGTAAGTCAACTACCCTGGCCAGCAAGATCTCCGGATGTGTCCCCCATTGAGCATGTTTGGGACTGGATGAAGCGTCGTCTCACGCGGTCTGCACGTCCAGCACGAACGCTGATCCAACTGAGGCGCCAGGTGGAAATGGCATGGCAAGCCGTTCCACAGGACTACATCCAGCATCTCTACGATCGTCTCCATGGGAGAATAGCAGCCTGCATTGCTGCGAAAGGTGGATATACACTGTACTAATGCCGACATTGTGCATGCTCTGTTGCCTGTGTCTATGTGCCTGTGGTTCTGTCAGTGTGATCATGTGATTTATCTGACCCCAGGAATGTGTCAATAAAGTTTCCCCTTCCTGGGACAATGAATTCACGGTGTTCTTATTTCAATTTCCAGGAGTGTAGATCAAGCGTGCACTATACACAGGAAGCGGCTACTGGGGTAGCGGGGTACGTGTGGCGTTAGAGAAATCCTCCCTTGGGTTTAAAGACGATTTCCCCTATAAATTAGTCACAATTTCCTCAGAGAACGTTCGTCGTCGCAGAAAAGAGACAGATAAGATTAATTTGATTTTAGTAAACTGTAAGAGCATCCAAGGAAGGGTCTCAGAATTAGTATCGCTTACTGAAGGTTACAATGCACAGATAGTATTAGGGACAGGGAGTTGGTTGAAACCAGGCGTTAATGACAACGAAATCCTAAGTTCAGATTGGAATATTTATCGTACGAACAGGTTAGTCGCCAATGGTGGCGGCGTGTTTATTGCAGTAATAAACCTTACTGGCACCGAAATGGAAGATAAGAGGGAGAAGGCCGAAATACTCAATACGGTCTTCCGAAATTGTTTCACCGCGAAAGACTGTAATACGGTCACTTCTTTCAATCGTCCTGCGAACGTCAAAATGGCAGATATTGAGGTAACCGAATTCGGAATATAATAACAACTGCAACTACAATCGCTTAGTAGTGGAAACGCGCCAGGACCAGATGAGATACCTAGAAGATTCTGTAAACATTATATCAAACAACTTGCTCGCCTTGTAGCAGTAATTTATAGTAGATCGTCTGAGCAACGAAGGGTACCTAGCGACTGGAAGAAAGCGCGCGTAGACAATGGCGCTCAGGTTAATACCGTGTTCCTTGACTTCAGGAAGTCATTTGACACCGTCTCGCACAATTGTTCAGTGAAAAATATAGGAGCTTAGTGAGTATCGGAGCAGATTTGCGACTGGATGCAAGACTTGTCTTCCAGACAGAACTCTTAACGGAACAAAATCGTCAGATGTTAAGGTTATGTTCGGAGTACCCCATGAGGTGTGATAGGACCGTATAAATGATCTAGTAGAAAGCGCCGGATGCTCTCAAAGGATGTCTGCCGATGATGCAGGTGTCTATAGCAAAATAGCAACGTCGGAAGATAGTAAAGACATGCAGAATGACCTCAAAAGAATTGACGGATGTTGCAGGCTCTGGCAGTTGACCCTGAACGTAAATAAATATACACTACAAGCCATTAAAATTGCTACACTACGAAGATGACGTGCTACAGACGCGAAATTTAACCGACAGGAAGAAGATGCTGTGATATGCAAGTGAATAGCTTTTCAGAGCATTCACACAAGGTTGGCGCCGGTGGCGACACCTACAACGTGCTGACATGAGGAAAGTTTCCAACCGATTTCTCATGCACAAACAGCAGTTGACCGGCGTTGCCTGGTGAAACGTTGTTGTGATGCCTCGTGTAAGGAGGAGAAATGCGTACCATCACGTTTCCGACTTTGATAAAGGTCGGATTGTAGCCTATCGCTATTGTGGTTTATCGTATCGCGACATTACTGCTCGCGTTGGTCGAGATCCAATTACTGTTAGCAGAATATGGAATCGGTGGGTTCAGGAGGGTAATACGGAACGCCGTGCTGGATCCCAACGGCCTCGTATCACTAGCTGTCGAGATGACAGACATCTTATCCGCATGGCTGTAACGGATTGTGCAGCCACCGTGAGTCAACAGATGGGGACGTTTGCAGGACAACAACCATCTGCACGAACAGTTCGACGACGTTTGGAGCGGCATGGACTATCAGCTCGGAGACCAGGGCTGCGGTTACCCTTGACGCTGCATCACAGACAGGAGCGCCTGCGATGGTGTACTCAACGACGAACCTGGGTGCATGAATGGCAAAACGTAATTTTTTCGGATGAATCCAGGTTCTGTTTACAGCATCATGATGGTCACATCCGTCTTTGGCGACATCGCGGTGAACGCACATTGGAAGCGTGTATTCGTCATCGCCATACTGGCGTATCACCCTGCGTGATGGTATGGGGTGCCACTGGTTACACGTCTCGGTCGCCACTTTTTCGCATTGACGGCACTTTGAACAGTGGACGTTACATTTCAGATATGTTACGACCCGTGGCTCTACCCTTCATTTGATCCCTGTGAAACCCTACATTTCAGCAGGATAATGCACGACCGAATGTTAAAGGCCCTGTACGGGCCTTTCTGGATACAGAAAATGTTCGACTGCTGCCCTGACCAGCACATTCTCCAGATATCTCACCAATTGAAAACGTCTGGTCAATGGTGGCCGAGCAACTGGCTCGTCACAATACGCCAGTCACTACTCTTGATGAACTGTGGTATCGTGTTGAAGTTGCATGGGCAGCTGTGCCTGTACGCGCCATCCAAGCTCCATTTGACTCAATACCAAGGCGTATCAAGGCCGTTATTACGGCCAGAGTTGGTTGTTCTGGGTACTGATTTCTCAGGACCTATGCGCCCAAATTGCGTGAAAATGTAATCACATGTCAGTTCTAGTATAATATATTTGTCCAATGAATACCCATTTATCATCTGCATTTCTTCTTGGTGTAGCAATTTTAATGGCCAGTAGTGTAACTTAATGCGTATACATAGGAAAAGAAATCCACTACTGTATAGCTACACTGTTGATAATAAACTGTTGGAAACAGTATCTGCCGTAAAATATCTAGGAGCAACTATCCAGAACAACCTTAAGTGGAATGACCACATAAACAAATAGTGGGAAAAGCAGATGCCAGAGCGAGATTCATAGGAAGAATCTTAAATGTAACTCATCCACGAAGGAAGTGGCTCATAAAGCGCTTTTTCGGCCGATTCTTTTGTTGATCTATCTGGGATCCCTACCAGACAGGACTGATAGAAGAGATAGACAAGATCCACCGAAGTGTGGCTCGTTTCGTCATGGGATAGTTCATTGGGCACAGTAGCGTGTCGGAAATTCTCAACAAACTCCATTGGCAGACGTTACAAGAGAGGCCTTGTGCTTCACGGAGAGATGTACTATTGAAATTTCGAGAGAGCAGTTTCCGGGAAGAGTCGGACAACATATTACTCCCCCACACATGCGACTCGCGCAATGACAATGGGGAGAAAATTCGAGAAATTAGAGCTAATGCAGAGGCTTACCGACAGTCATTCTTCCCACGTGCTATTCGCGAGTGGAACAGGGTTGGAGTCCTCAGTCAGTGGTACAAAAAATAACCTCGGCTACACACCATTAGGTGGCTTGCAGAGTATGATGTAACATTTACTTGATTTATAACAGAAATTCTGTATTCAAACTGACTGGAAGACGGACACCTGGAAGACGAAAAAGTGAAGTCTGAAAGTGGGCCGGCGGCTGTCGCCGAGCGGTTCTAGGTGCTTCAGTCTGGAACCGCGCGGCCGCTACGGTCGCAGGTTCGAATCCTGCCTCGGGCATGGGTGTGTGTGATGTCCTTAGGTTAGTTAGGTTTAAGTAGTTCTAAGTTCTAGGGGACTGATGACCTCAGCAGTTAACTCCCACAGTGCCCAGAGCCTGAAAGTGGTGGTCGTTCATCAGATTGGAGGAAAGAAACCAGTGAACCCCCGATTCTTTAAAGAATCATACCCCAATTGTATAAAACAGTCTTAAACATCTAGCTACTTTACAAATGAGTTAATGTGTTAAATGTTTAACGTTAAGCATGTAAACGAGAAGAAGTATAGAAAATGTTTGAAATTATGTTCAAAGTTCGTTGCAGAGTGCTCTCACTTTAAAACAATGGATGAGTATAGTCTGAGTAATGTGCGCTCAGTTTTAAGTAAGAACTATTTTTTGACGCATTTTAATGTTTATGGCATCACATCTCCTGAACTATGTCTCTTATAACGACTTAATTTTGCAACAACATTCAGTGGTATATGTGGATACTACCTGCAAAATGTGTTGCGAACAGAGTTAGTAATAAAGAAGCAATACACTAAAACGTCGGGACTGATGCAGAAGTTTTACTGAATGAACAGCGAAAATGTAGTAAACGATAAGCTCTTTGCCTTTCATAATTTTGTAAGATTACTCAGTGAGAAAAAGGTTTGCAAAAGTTTGGAATTTTGTGCAAAGTTTGTTGGAAGTCGCTAATTGCTCTCATTCTCAGACACTACATGAATAAAATCCGTGTATTTGCGCGCCATCAGTTACGCTGGCTCGAGACAGACATTCAGTCTCTAACTGTAATACTTTTCTTATTGTGCTAAACGTTTAACATGAGGTTATACCTTTAATGAGTAGATTATGACAGTATTTTAAATTTTTAGATTCAGCCAATAATTATACTAAATCTCGGGAATCAAATTTTTGTGGCCCCTGGAAGCCATTAGAGAGGCAATTGCAACGGGGGTTGTGTGACAGTACACCGCATTAGTCGTTTATTGATGATACAGATATTTCGCCACCGACGAGTTCTTTATTGGTGACCGAACACGTGATCGGAGAGGACAAGAATTGCTAAGGAAATCAATCATCACTGCTTCGCCTTAGTCGGTTTAGGTTAACCACGTAAACCCTGAGTCTAGATGGCCACATGGGGAATGGAACCCCTCTGCTCCTGTATACGAGACCAGTGAGTGCCCTTACCACTGCTCCACGTGGTCGTACGGAAGGTTGGAGCTGTACCACGCTGCCAACATAATCACTAGCTGTGTTGTAGGCTCCTATGCACGTAGTCTTGTCCTGTTGTTCGTTCCTGCATTTGCAGTCGCTATTGAACCCGGTCGCGGAAAATAGACATCTATGACGTCATTTGTATAGCTCAGAACAGTACACACATGCATTATTTACATCCGTCGTAGCTTGAGGTACGATGTTCACACTTTCACGGTTTTCTTTACTGTAAGACGACATCGTCAACGGCGGAGCTCGTTAACCTTTCAGTTTGACAACTGAAGGTTGAACGCAGTCGTCAAGTAGCGGGTTTGAGCATTGGAAAACTTCCAAGTTAAGGCCTCAGAACTACTGCTACATTGAAAACGTGTGCTGAAAGAGACTTTTTTGATGCACGTCACAAGCTGCTCGTTTTTATGGGAGACCTGTATTTCACTCCTACAAAGAAGTAAGGTTTATCAATAAAGGTTTCATAATATGAGCTGTGACATCATCTTCGCACAAAATGGCAATGAAACACATAAGGGCCCCAAATAAATTTCACTTAAGACAGTTTTTAAACGAACAACTCTGTTCATGAATCAATAATACAAATAAGAATAATCTTACTTCGATCCAGAAAGTGTCCATCGTTCAGTAACACACATTTTCAATTGCTTGCCGGCAGCCAAAAAAATTTAGTTTCCAGTAAAGCTCACATTGATAAGATTCTGACGGCATTGTTGGTGGCCAGCTCCTCCTATTCCCTTGACGAATTCAAAATGGTTAACTAATACGAGTATAATACAGGGTCTCCCAGAAACACACCGACAAACTTTGGGGTCGTGTTCCTTACACCAAAACAAGAAAAAAAGTCTCTTAAAAAATGGTTCAAATGGCTCTGAGCACTATGGGACTTAACTTCTGAGGTCACAAGTTCCCTAGAACTAAGAACTACTTAAACCTAACTAACCTAAGGACATCACGAACATTCATGCCCGAGGCAGGATTCGAACCTGCGACCGTAGTTGTCGTGCGGTTCCAGACTGTAGCGGCTAGAACCGCTTCGGCCACCCCGGCCGGCAATGTCTCTTCAACGTGGGCTCTAAAATACGTACCTTAACAGTTATGAGCACTTGTTCATCTTCGATACTATGAAATACATCTCTTCTACTTCAAGCTTTTTGCTTTCCGTATTTTCGGAGGAGTGGGTATGGGCGAAAACAAGAAAAACATGTCTAGTATACATGGGCTCTAAAACGTGTATCTTAAGAGCTCCGAGCACTTGTTCATCTTCGCTAGTGTGGAACATCTCTTCTACCTCCAAAATATGGAAAGAAAAGCCCTTGCAATAGATGAGATCTGTTTCATAGTATCGAAGATGAACAAATGTTCATAGCTCTTAAGGTGTGCAATTTAGAGCCCATTTTTACCAAACATTTTTTTTTATTCGGCGTAAGGTAGCTATCCCTACAGCTTGTTGGTGTTTTTCTTTTTTTGGGACAATCTTTCAATCTTTATAATCTTTGCCGGCCGAAGTGGCCGTGCGGTTAATGGCGCTGCAGTCTGGAACCGCAAGACCGCTACGGTCGCAGGTTCGAATCCTGCCTAGGGCATGGATGTTTGTGATGTCCTTAGGTTAGTTAGGTTTAACTAGTTCTAAGTTCTAGGGGACTAATGACCTCAGCAGTTGAGTCCCATAGTGCTCAAAGCCATTTTTTTTATTATCTTTGTTACATCTTGAGTGTACTGAAGTGATCGACTTATTTACACAGTGAGATGTTGCTAAATAGTGACAAACTTTAGGAAACGGTCCTTAACAGGATAAGGAACAAAATAAGTCGTACAGACATTTGGTGGAAATGCGTTCTAATTGAAATACGCCTGCTCGAAGGTGGACATTAAAGCTTTCTGGCACTGCAGGTTTCATTTATCGAAAGTACGCATGAAACATACCAGGCAAGCGGGAATGTCGTGTCGGCAGCAGTGTTTTAGTTCCACACTCAAGAGGCGTTCGCCAATAATCCCCGCCCTCACATTTTGAGGCTCAACCGGTGCTTATTGTTCGCTGCCACCACACCATGGGGAATCCCTCACAGGTGGCTGTTGTGAAGGTTGACGACACCGTTCTTCGTAAAGGTAGCCAGCCCCAGCCATAGGACGGATGACGGAAGTCCCAGCACCCTGGTGGCCTGTGCGACGAATTAGCGACATAACAGTGGTCGCGGAGGCACGTCCGTAGGTAACACGAAAGCCAAACGCGTTATGAGAGATGCGGTAGTGACAATAGAAAGTTCCACACGGTCTTCATGCTTATCCCACTCTGGCGGGCTACATGCGTGGTGCTCATAACGGGGTTATATTCTACAGCGGTCAACGCCTTTTAAATCCAGCTTGAAGTGGGTGTGCCTCCTTTGGGTCCCATTTCCGGGCATATGACCATATGATCTTCTTTGCTCCTTATCCTCTCAGGGACCATTTCCTACAGCTTGTTCTATTTAGCATAGCCACCTTGTATATTTATCATTGGTTCCTAGCACATTTACTTTTTAAGTACTACAAGACAGTTTAAATAAGTGGTACAAACTCCTTTCTGCTTAAGGGTGTGTGGCTATAACAGCCTTAAAATTATCTTATGTAACTCATGTTTGTGGCAAGTTTCTTATTACCTCTTCAATGGAAACATGTTTTAAGATGTTCTGACTAATTCTAAATCTATGAAGACCTTTCACGTAGAACCTCTGGAAGGATCATTAGCACTTCTCTTTTTCTTTTTCGACATGTGAGGATTCCTTTACTAAGGACTAATAGAACAAAAAGTACAACTACTCTAATAACAAAATCAATGAAAGGAAATAAAAGAGTTTTTTTAAATAAATTCTTCCGATTTACACTACTAAATATCCAGTCATGTTACTCTATCTCATCGCTCTATTGGCGATATAAATACGACTTGCAGCTGAGATGTGTCTGCTAAGAAATGCATAAAACGAATTACATGGTCTGCTAGCGCTTACAGCCCCCGCCAAAAAAAAAGGAAGTGTGTGTGTGTGTGTGTGTGAAAGAGAGAGAGAGAGAGAGAGAGAGAGAGGGAGATAGTAGCCATCGATCTGAACTTCTGTTTCGATGCCACAGTCTTTACTAGGCATGGTTCTGACGTGCAAATCGAATTAAGAAGCCAGTTATAGAAGGGAACTACATTCTTAAGTGGACGGTAAATGACAGGGGAATTCGAACATTATTAAAGCGATAGAAGGAAAATTTGCGATGAATTACAGAAAAAAAACTTATACCTAGCGGGGATCGAACGCCGGACGTTTAAATCTGTAGTCTGACACTTTCCCACTTGTCTATGTTGAAGAACGACAAAAAAAGTGAAGCGGTTTTTATATGTTGGTAACTTCAAAAACTGCGTATCGTAGTAGCTGTTTAGTCTCTTTCTTTCCTTTTTTTAAAATAAAATCCACTTCTACGACGCGAACACCAGGCAGTATCCACAGTTTATACTTCCTTTATTTGCCTTTTGTGAGACAATTACAGGTTTATTTACAAATTACGTATAGATAAAGTTCCAAAACGAGTTCTAGTATTGAACAATAATTCTTGGCGAAACGAAAATGAAATGTATTTAAATTAATGGGGAAGAACGATTTCCTCCGTGACTTTCGGGACCTAAATAACTAAAAATCCTGAGGAAACTGCTAAGTTCAACTACTTTTTCTTTACGATACTCTCAGACGTGACTACTGCATTTGTGCGAAAGGCAAAAAATGGATTGGAAGTTCGAAGACAGCTTCTTTCTTACGCTGTACAGTGACGCAGCTGTTAATTTTCCAAATACATTTCACAGTTTTAACTTTGCTACATCAAACAAGGTTTTTATCATGAAAAATGTATTACATATCTTCACAGTTCAGCATTCGCACATAATTTCGTTTCGTCAATGCGACTCGCAATGTCACCCGCACCAGCACATATGGGTATGTGGTGTTCGCGGAAGATGAGTACCATTGGTCATCAACAGAGTGCGCCGCTACTACAGCGCCTATTACGTCACTGCGTACCCCCACCTGCCATTATACTGCCCGTGCTGCTTGTGCCTACTGCTCCGTGCTAGGCATTTGTTGTCGAAGATATCACGGTGTCGTGGTGTAGTGCGAAGGGGTTAGGACAAGCACCGTGGTTGATAGCATTATCAGACCGAGGCATCAAGCAGTCAACATGGCCGAGGGAGTGGCAGCGGTTTCCGGGGCGAAGAGGCTGACACCTCCCCCCCAGCCGTTGACATCATCCGCGGAAGAGAACGTAAACAAAACGGCTACCGCCGAACAACTATCGGGCCTCAGCTACAAGGAACTACAGAGTGTCGCAATGGTGATGAACATTCCTGCAAACCTGAAGGTACAAATAACCCTGTTGTTGATTGGTTGTAGCGCTGTATTCCGTACTAGCATGCTAGACTACTGCTTGATCAAATGCTCCCCGTCTTCGAATACAAACGTGCTTTAAAAGTGTTCACATGCTTAGACATGATTCTGTTGATGTAACGATAGCATTCGTAAGCAAGAGGGCATTATTTCGGCAATAGGGTTCAGCGCTGACCTTACTTAATTGACGGTTTTGAAAATTGAGGAAAAATTAACGATTTACTTAATATTTGGACCGAATATTTACTAGCTCAACGACTGACGCTAAGCGACCTCGTTTTACTCCCTGCTTCTGTTGCTAAATTACTAATCTTATTTTATTTTGCTTTCGTTCTACAGATTACGAACAAATGGATGGCATATTAAACATACATAGCTGTCGTTTGGTTGACTTCGAATTACTTTTATTGGACATTAACTCTAAATGAATACTGAAATTTGTTTAGCATGCAGTCATGTTATATCTTCTAGATTTATGTAACACATGCAGATGCATTAATTCAATAATTAAAAACTTTGCCATTAATTTTATAGAAAATGCGGTGTGGAAAATAATAGTAAACGTGCAAAATTTGTGAATTGAATTTCTGGTATGAATAATAATATCGAACGTATTGCAGATGTTAGTTTTTTTCACTAAACTGCAATTTGTGCTAATAAGAGATTATTTTGGTTATATCCCATCAGATCGTGATTTAAATTTTGAGTGAGTGGTAGCGTGAAAAATAAACATTTAATAATGTTCGGTTAGTGCACGATACGTTTCCGCTACAATTTTGATCTTCGCAACGCCCACAAATATTGAAATTATGAGGTCGTAAGTCACATGTTTACAGCTGTGCTTTAATGAAAATACGTTATTGAAACTGGGCATGTAGAAAGCTTTGCTATACAACTAGGTAACGTCTTATTTATTTCTAAATTCGTAACGTAAAATCGTTACAATAGTCCTGAAGAAAGTGTGAATATACCTAGACTTTTATCACTTACACTAAGACTTCTGCATATGTATTCTTTTACGTGTACCAGCGTGCTGTGTGCATCGGAAACAATAAAATGCGGGTAGATACAGTTTGTGAGCGAAAACCAGCTAATGGCTACGTTTATACCTTGTCGTTTTAGGTACAGTTCTGCATAATGTGACAAAGGATTACATAATGAGAGAGAGAGCGAGAGCGAGCGAGCGATCGAGAGATGTGGCCTTGTGTGGTGGGGGGGGGGGGGGGGGAGGGGCTGGTGAGAGGCTGTAAGGGATTTAGGGAAATCGTGGAAAATCTTAAGCCGAGTAACCGGACGGGGATTTGATTGCCATCCTTCCCAATGGAGTCCCGTGTTTTTATAACAGAGCTCTCGCTCGATGAATCTTTTTAGAGACGTTTTAAGTATTTTGACCATCTGCACACAATGATGAGGTTAAAATGCATGGATGGTTTATTGTACAGTGGGAGGAAGAGCTGTATGCGTCCTATGTTTCTGTAGTTCCATAGCTATTGTGTGTGTGTGTGTGTGTGTGTGTGTGTGTGTGTGTGTGTGTGTGTGTGTGTGTGTGATGTTTTAATTTTTGGTATATTGGTTTCCTAAGGTGGCAATTGAATGTCGTCCGGAATTAACTGGAAGGAAGAGCTGTATGCGTCCTATGTTTCTGTAGTTCCATAGCTATTGTGTGTGTGTGTTATGTTTTAATTTTTGGTATATTGGTTTCCTAAGGTGGCAATTGAATGTCGTCCGGAATTAACTACAGTAGACAGGTGTAAAAGAACTAACCACCCTTACATTGACTGCTTGATGTGTCAGACAAAAACCAATAAGCCGACACGAAACTTTCATCCGTATCTGACTGAAGTACCTAATTTTGTGTATTTCTCACAAATTAGCGCGCAATGCGTTAACACGAAACTGGAAAGAGATCAGTGGGTTAGCAATGTCACTTGCTCTTTTCTTGATTAGTTTGTTTAAAAGAGAGGAGGACTTGCTGGATGCACTTAACTTTGACTAGAGAATATTGCGCTCCACACAAGTCCATGTACACGTCTGTTTTTTTCATTTAAAGCGTGTTTAAAGACGGAAAAAGGAAAATAAACTTTACAAAAAGGTTTTTTTTATTACAGTGGGTGAGCCAAACGGATGAAATTATCACTCAGTATTTCGAGATTCCTTCGTTCACACGCAATCTGAGAAGTAACGCATTAATTTTTTAGGGAAGCTTAGCTTAAATAAATTTCCGAAATACGGAAGAATGGTGTGAGAATTATATCCGTTATTAGTTCGAAACCATACTTCAGACACCTTCCTAAAAAGATTAGACAAATTAAAACTGTGTGCCAGGTCGCGAATCGAACTAGGACCCTTGTCTCAATGACAGAGCTATCCTCAAATTGTTAAAATGCTGCAATGACAGATTCTTTGTGGACCTCTATAAAAAGCTTGACATTTTAACAATATTTCTCACAGGCGCTGATGTTGGTGCAGCAGCTAGATAAATACTATGCGTATTCTGTAACATGTGAAAACCTATTAAATGTATTGTTAATAGCGCTATGGGGTTTGATTGAAGATAGAAACCTCGTAAACCGGTTTCTCCTACCCCATTAAATATCGCAGGGATTCTTGAAACTAACGCATTATTTCAAGGTCGTATTAATATTTTAGTATTATTAACGTAGCCATTTGGCTGTATTGCACTTAAACAAAAATACGCGTCTGACAGCTTTTACCGGAAGCTACAGAATATTAGTCACGTTAGGTCGAAAAAGTAATAAAAAGTGATATCTCCCCACACAAGGTTGCAAACCCCCTCACAGAGTGTCTCTGGGGAGTTTGAAAGAAAAGTCGCAAACTGAGCTCACGATGCAGAGAACCCTATTGAAAATGTACTGAGACACGCCGTTATCTTTCTCTCTTAGGTGAGGAGGGCTGTGTAATTCATGAACAGAAAATAGTTTCTAATATGAAGTTTTATTTTAAGCATCGCTTGTAAATGCATTAGATAACCATTTTGACTCTTTCGTTGCTGCTTGGCAGAACAGTTTCATATACAGAGTGGTCAGAGAAAGTCTGAAAAGCTTGTTAGGGTATTGGAGAGCAAGTTTTGCTGAGGAATAGTTAAGAGAAAAATCGACACGATGCGCAGTTCCAGACGTAATTAGCTGCATTAGCCAATCAGGCCGATGCGAGCGCAAATTCAAGCAGCCCATTAGAGACGGTGTCGCCAAACGTGTTCTAGGTTTCGTTTCCTAAAACCGAACAAGAGAGCGATACAAATTGGACGTGGGACGGTAGCAAGGATCGAACTCGAGCCAAAGGCTGAACAGTCTCGTGCGCTATCATATACGCTACGAGAAAAATTCACACTAATTATCGTATCTGTCGGACCGCTTGAATTTGCGCGTGCAACGGCTTGCCTGGCTAACTTCAATGCTAATTAACTTCGAAAATACACAATAGGTATTTCTCAGCACAATCTACCCTGCAAAACATTTACAAATTGTTCTGACCACATTTTTATATAAAAGGAAAGCATATAAATGTGGATATTCACAATATCAAGTGCTTTTGTTAACCACTCTTCGTCTTACTGGGCCATCTAAGCTGATTTTCGTATAACTAAATAACGCTAATACTGTAGAACATCCATGTTTTGTGCATTTATTTTATTAGCATTAGCTTATTCTTCTCAGTTTGTTTCCTGCGGTTCGTGAATGGCGAGATTATCATCGGAAGTTAGTGCGATCGTTCCCTTGACTATTAAAAAATCTGAGAACATCTTATATAGGTGCGTAATAGATAATCGATAAGGACTCGCTTAACGGTTTCGCCACTATTTGTGAGTATGACTGTCGGCCGCTGTGGCCGAGCGGTTCTAGGCGCTTCTGTCCGGAACCGCGCTGCTGCTACGGTCGCAGGTTCGAATCCTGACTTGGTTATGGATGCGTGTGATGTCCTTAGGTTAGTTAGGTTTAAGTAGTTCTAAGTTCTAGGGGACTGATGACTTCAGATCTTAAGTCCCATAGTGCTTAGAGCCATTTGAACCATTTGAGTATGATAACTGATGACTCTGTGACGATAAGTCAGCGACAGAATGGCAAAAAGCGGTTCTGCGCACACTAAATTCGTGAAAGACAAACAATGATCCCGATGTACATAAATGAATTGATACATAAGGGTGAGCAGCAGTAAATCTGCAACTGTTTGCTGACGAGGTTTTAATGTACCGGAAAATGATCAATTGAATGGAGGAGGATACAATATGACTTCAATATAGTTTCGAATTATTGAGGTGAAAGATAGCTTACTGTTCGTGGAAAAATGTTAGTGAAGATGAGTAGTAATTTAAAAAATATATAGTCAGATGTTTCGTGAAATGGTTTATCTAAAAGTAAGAAATAAAATAAACATTCGCCACACCTCTGAATGCTCGAAATAATGAACATGAAATGAGGCGTGTCAGATGTTTCTCTAATCAATTTTAGTTTGTACTTTTAGGCAAAGCATTTCATAAAACATGACTGCTCTTTTCAGTTTTTTATTTTAAAGATTTTTTTCACAAAGCATGTAACATATTTAAGTATTGATCGGTATTCCATTATTATTGCTGTAATTTTAATATTTATTCAGTTTTTTAACATGAAAGGAAGAATTCCACAATTTCTGCACGAAAGTAACATTTTATGCGCAAAATTGGTAGTGTTGGAACAGATGAACTCTTTGACTATACGTTTATGGAGCTAGCAGCAGCTGTTCATGAAATATTTTAATTTTCCTTCAAATAATAAAGTTACTCTCAATTACCGTGATTACTTTCAAGCAATTACACTTTTTTTCCCAAAACTAAACCTCCCACTGGTTGGTTTGATACCCTGTTTGTCCATTTCCCAATTTACGTTTCGCTATGAAATTTAGGAGAAAAATAGATTATAGGGAGTCTTGTTTTCGCTTTTCTTAAACATTTGACCAAAAACGATCTTGTAGTGTTCGAATACAATATTAGTGTGTGCTAGCTGACACATTACCTCTTTGTAAAAAAAAATCTAGGCGTAACGTTGAAACGACATAAAATGGAATGAACACGTAAGATGGGTTGTAGGGAAGGCAAAATGGTCGATATCGGTTTATTTGGTGAGCTCCAGGAAAGTATTAGGTTGTTGCATAAGATAGTACTGTTTTTCTTTTGCATGTTGCTGTAGGTTTATTTATCGACTGTCATTCTTTTAATTTGTAGTTCATTGTTGCTATTTGGGTTTACGTATTGTCATTAGGAGATAGTGAGTGGAGCCGAGGGAGCTAGACAGTGGAGTGCCAAGTGGAGAAATCAGACATATTCTTCTGTTTGAGTTTAAGGGGTGACAGTAGCAGAGGCAGCCGGAAACATTTGTGCAGTGTACGGGGATAATGCCATTCGATAGAGCACACAAGAAAATGGTTTTCTCGTCTTAAGGAGTATCGTTTTGACATTTGTGACTCTCTACGTTCAGGAAGACATTCGGCGTTTGATGAAGATCGTTTAACGCATTAATCCGCAATGATCCACGTCAGTTAACTCGAGGACTGACAAATGTGATGAACCGTGATCAGTCTACCGTCGTGCGACGTTTGCATGCAATGGGGAAGGTGCGAAAATCGGGTGTACAGGTACCGCGTGCTCTAAGCCAAAATCACAATCAGCGGGTGGCTGCCATGTACGCATCTCTACTTGCTCTTCATCATTTGGCTCGTAAACAACACCGACCATTCCTCTCCTGTATCGTTACTGGTGACGAGAAATTGTTTATTTTTGCTAACATAAGGATTTGGTAGCGAGATTGAATATTGTAATCCCCAAATCCCCGAAAAAGAAGCGAAAAATATACCTATTCAAAAAAGCAGATAAAAATTCATTGACGCCTTCCTGAGAGACAATCTCCACTCATTCCAAAGTAATAATATAAGTGTAGACCAGATGTGGCTTCAATTCAAAGAAATGGTATCGGCAGCAATTGAGGGATTTATACCAAATAAATTAACAAACGATGGAGCTGGTCCTCCTTGGTACACAAAACGGGTTAGAACACTTTTGTTTCCACAACGAAACAAACATGCCAAATTTAAACAGACGCAAAATCCCTAAGATTGGCGATCTTTTAAAGAAGCTCGAAATTTAGCGCCTACTTCAATGCGAGATGGCTATAACAGTTTCGTTGTGGAAACTTTGTCTCGAAACCTGGCAGAAAATCCAAAGAGATTCTGGTCGTATGTGAAGTATGTTAGCGGCAAGAAACAATCAATGCCTTCTCTGCGCGATAGCAATGAAGATACTATCGAAGACAGTGCTGCCAGAGCAGAGTTACTAAACACAGCCTTCCGAAATGCCTTCACAAAAGAAGACGAAGTAAATATTCCAGAATTCGACTCGAGAACAGCTGCCAACATGAGTAACGTAGAAGTAAATATCCTCGGAGTAACGTAGAAGTAAATATCCTCGGAGTAGTGAAGCAACTTAAATCTCTTAATAAAAGCAAGTCTTCTGGTCCAGACTGTATACCAATTAGGTTCGTTTCAGAATATGCTGATGCATTAATTCCATACTTAACAGTGATATACAACTGTTCGCTCGACGAAAGATCCGTACCCAAAGACTGGAAAGTTGCACAGGTCACACCAATATTCAAGAAAGGTAGTAGGAGTAATCCACTAAATTACAGGCCCATATCGTTAACGTCGATATGTAGCCGGATTTTAGAAGATATATTGTGTTCTAACATTATGAATTACCTCGAAGAAAACTGTCTATTGACGCACAGTCAACATGGGTTTAGAAAACATCGTTCCTGTGAAACAAAACTAGCTCTTTATTCACATCAAGGGTTGAGTGCTATTGACTAGGGATTTCAGATCGATTCCGTATTTCTGGATTTCCGGAAGGCTTTTGACACTACCACACTAGCGGCTCGTAGAGAAATTGGGTGCTTATGGAATATCGTCTCAGTTCTGTACTGGATTTGTGATTTTCTGCCAGAGAGGTCACAGTTCGTAGTAATTGACGGAAAGTCCTCGAGTAAAACAGAAGTGATTTTTGGCGTTCCCCAAGATAGTGTTATAGGACCTTTGCTGTTCCTTATCTATATAAACGATTTGGGAGACAATCTGAGCAGCCGTCTTCGGTTGTTTGCAGATGACGCTGTCGTTAATCGACTATTAAAGTCATCAGAAGATCAAAACAAACTTCAAAACGATTTAGAAAAAATACCTGAATAGTGCGAAAAGTTGCAGTTGACCTTGAATAACGAAAAGTGTGAGGTCATCCAAATGAGTGCTAAAAGGAATTCGTTAAACTCCGGTTACACGATAAATCAGTCTACTCTAATAGCAGTAAATTCAACTAAATACCTAGTTATTACAATTACGAACAACTTAAATTGGAAGGAACACAGAGAAAATGTTGTGGGGAAGGCTAATCAAAGACTGCATTTTATTGGCAGGACACTTAGAAAATGTAACAGACCTACTAAGGAGACTGCCTACACTACGCTTGTCCGTCCTCTTTTAGAATACTGCTACGTGGTGTGGGATCCTTACCAGATAGGACTGACGGAGTACATCGAAAAAGCTCAACGAAAGGCAGCACGTTTTGTATTATCGCTAAATATGGGAGAGAGAGAGTCACAGAAATGATACAGGGTTTGGGCTGGAAATCGTTAAAAGAAAGGCGTTTTTTGTTGCGACGGAATCTTCTCACGAAATTCTAGTTACCAACTTTCTCCTCCGAATGCGAAAACATAGGGAGAAATCATCAACACGATAAAATAAGGTAAATCAGAGCTCGTACGGAAAGATATAGGTGTTCATTCTTTCCGCGCGCTATACGAGATTGGAATAATAGAGCCCTCTGCCATGCAGTTCAATGTGATTTGCAGAGTATCCATGTAGATGTAGAAAGGAATGGTAGCCCCCAAACAAAGCAGCGGCTCCCCGTATAAATATCTGCGCCCATCCACAAAAGATGTGCTTTGCATCTCATGGAACTGCGACGGTGTGGTGTACAAATTGCTTCCCCGAGGTGTAACCATCACTGCTGATCAACAAGTGAGCAAACGCAGTCAAAGAACCATGACTAGGAAGACCGCGTGAAGTGATACTCCACGATAACGCCCGCCTACATTCTGCTAGACCGACAAAAAACAGTATATCGTTGTTGAAGTCATTCCGCATCCACCTTATTCATCTGATCGTGCGCCCCAGTTTCTCACATTTTCCGCTGTCTGTCGAACAACCTTCAAGAAAATTCTTTTCCGGATGAAAATGCACTCCGAATTTGGCTCGACGAGTTCTTCGCCTCCAAACCACGTGACGTCTACAGTGGCGGAATCGAATACTTACCACAGCGTTGTCAGACCGTTGTAAATAGTGAAGTAAAATATATTATTGATGTCTAAAGTCTCTGTTATGTCTATCCTTTGTGTTTATTAAACTTGTGGGAAAACGCTACGAATATAATGGAGACCACGTGCAGAAAACTTGTGCGGCCACTTCTTGAATACTGCTAGAGTGTTTGGGATTCCCACTAGGTCGAATTAAAGGATGACATCGAAGCAGTTCAGATGTGTGCTACTACATTTGTCATCAGCAGGTTAGATGAGTATTATGAAAATGCTCCTTGAACTAAAATGGGAATCTCTCGATGGCAGACGACGTTCTTTTCGCGGAACGCTACTGAGAAATCTTTCAGAACCGACATTCGCGACAGACTGGAGAATGATCCTAGAGCCACCAACATATGAAGATGGATAAAAAGTCAGAATCAACGCGGATCATAGGTTGAACTGTTCTCTAACACAATACAGGTACTACCGTTCAATGTAGTAACCATGCATTGGTACACATTTGTGCCATCGTTGAACCCAGGCATCAAAGACAGTTTGGAAAAAATTCAGGGTTTCGCTTCTTGATCTATGATTCTAAAGTTGTTTTAATTTCATTCATGAAGAAATGTTAGGGACCGCTGTAGTAGACGTCAGCTATTTGCGGCGTTGGATAAAGTTGGAACAGAGAACCAGACATTGCAGATTAACTGCGCAGTGGCCGGCAGTTAAAATGTCACAGATGACAGTCGAGGATGTCCTGATGAAGTGATTCAAGGAGACAGACGCGTCAGAGCTCACAATCAACAGCGAAATCGATGTAATTACACTTAAGAAACTTAAAGAAGGCAATAATGCACGCCTCCACATATTTTTCACAATCCAGCAATTGCGAAAATGGATTGGTCAATGCTGCCTTATGCACTGCACAATCTTTATTTGGCGTCGTCCTACTTTTCCTGCTTGGAGCTACACTACCCTCCATAAGTTTGGAAACACCAAATGATAATATGGACAATGGAAAGGAAATACATTGTAAACTTGTATTTTATTGCGCTCTAAATGTTTAGTAAGCTCAAATTATACATAGGTAAATACAACTATTGAATTTTAGATTTCTCAAAATAGCAAAGCCTTGCTTTAATCACTGCCGTGCAACCCTCGGAATACGTTGGGTCAACTTTACCAGGGTTTCAGATGGAATTAGGCTCCATTCTAGCCGCTGGACGTCCCCCAAATGTGTCCCGTTCATTATTCCCCGTTTTCGGATCCTCCTGTCCATCGCATCCCATGGTAGCTCGATTGGTTTACAATCAGGGGACTGGGGAGGCCATTCCATGTTTTTTAAAAATTTTCTGAACATATAGAGACTGCACATAGTTCTGACACAAGCGGGACATATGTTTCGCGTCATCTTGCTGCAAGAGAAACCTTTTCCTAATCAGACGCAAACCAGTTGCCTTAGTACGTCGGTGGGGAATTGTTTGATAATCCTTTTGGTTCATTTTTTCATCGACTTTCATCAAATCTCCGACTTTATTCTCTTCAAAAGATCTTCATAACTTCCATGCTTCATAGTTGGAATTCATGGGGTAAACATCGTACGAATTGATGGAGCTTACTTCCAAATATTTCGGACTTGGATTCACCAGTGAATAAGACTTCCCCAGTCCCCTGCTGTCCAATGTTGGTGTGCCGTAGCCTACTGAAGCCTTTTCATCTTGTTAACAGAGCGCAACAGTGGTTTCCTTGCTGCTACATAACCCTGGAGGTTCTTTCCTGCCTCACTGTTGACTCACTCAAAGGTGTATCCCATGATGTGTGTAGTTCAGAAGTCAGAACGCAGACATTTTTGAATGTAGTACGTTTAGTGTCACTACCAAATACTTTTCCTGGCGGTCTGATATTCTTCTGAGTGCTCCTGAGCGAGGACGATCATCATAAGAGCTTGTATCTCGATGGCGGTGTATGGTCTTGACAACGCCGCTGATGAAATCTTCAGTTTCTTTTATATTTGTCGGACACTATTGCTTTCTTGGTGCAAAGTGATCATCTTTACCCGTGTATCATCAGGAATCTGGACCTAGGAGCCATTTTAAGTTATTTTCACTACGTGTACTACCTTCTTTCGCACGTGTCGCTACTTCGCAGAAACGGAACACAACTGAACTGAACAGAACTGTAAACAACGTACTTCTACACAGTCGTGCCGTATACTGGGGCAACCTGTTGTGTTCAGTAGAACTGCTTAGACTGGTATAGTCACTTTATATAAAACTGAGCAATACCAATATGTACACTCTTTGACATAAAACTTGACCGGCGGCCGGCCGCTTCAGAGGCTAAGTCCGCGCCGATCGCGACATGGGACAAAAAAACTGGCCAACTCGCTAATTCTCTAAGTCCGGTTATCTGCACAATCTGGCAACACTGTAGACTGCGGCACTTCCTGGAGGAAAACTTGTCCCATGATAGAGAAACTCTAGGCTGATTACGCCTGTGGTCTAGCGGTAGCGTGCGTTCTTTCTGTTCATAATGTCAGTGGATCGAGAGCAGCTGGCATAAAATATTTTTATAGCCTCTTCTGTCTGAATGCTGAAGACGTGAATGTAATGGCAACGCAGATTCAATCTATTTCGCTTTGTGACACACCGATATCAAAATTTTATCCAGTAACGATTTTGCGGCAGATTTCCTGCAGACTGTCCTCCTCTGGACGCCGTATGCGGCAAAGCTCCGGGATCCATTTGCTGGCTACTGGCAGCGGCCGTGGCGACAGCAGCGGCGCTGCACTCCCCCGTTCTTTATCGAAAGCGCCTGCTACCGCTCATCGCTTTTGATGATTTAAAACGCTTTATTATTAAATGTTGCTCCACAGAAAATTTCTACAATTTCCATTCACGCTCAAAAGCAACGGAGACAGACGCCCTGATTAGTAGGCGGGTATTATATTACATTAATCGGCAAGAGCTGAGTATGGCCCGAAATTAATTTTGTAGACTGGGACGAAATTAAACCACCTCACTACATTCGATGAATTTATAAATGCTTCATACCTCGTTTCTTTTCCTTTCAAACTCAATTATTTGTGCAACTTTTGGTCAATGTTTGGATGTTTTCATCAAGCCAGAGTGAGCGTCTGTGGTGTAAAGTGTATTACAGTTCTTGTTTCATTCCTTATGGTAAGTCTATGCGATAAACTGTGTGAATACCTTGCAATGCATGCTCTGTAGCAGTGCAGGAACACTGCACATTTGGAGTTCCATGTATGGGTTCATGAAGTATTTATTGTTGATCGGAAGTGATAGTTAAGGTCATCAGATTTAAACCAGAAAAATTTGTCGTTTTGAAGGTTTCAGAGAACGGAAAGGAATTGCTAACGCCGGTGTTAGAAAACGTCTACAGTTAAATGCTATTGCAAAACTTTAGAAGAAGGGAACTACATTAATGAACATG
The DNA here is from genome assembly GCF_023898315.1 of Schistocerca nitens. Lineage (NCBI taxonomy): Eukaryota > Metazoa > Arthropoda > Insecta > Orthoptera > Acrididae > Schistocerca > Schistocerca nitens. The sequence goes on along the minus strand of NC_064614.1, from coordinate 371,243,789 downwards.
TGCACTTCATAAACAACCTTCTGACATGTTAGACCTATATGACGAACAAAGCTCAAATTTATATCGTTGACAGTCGGTTTGAATCTTTTCAGGGTCTATTTTACAGTGAAGCACCTTGGAATTTGCAAAGCAGAAATCCATGATATTAACTTAATTTACTAAGTCGAAATCGGACGAAGATTGATGTTTAAAGGCATTCTTCAGATTTCGCATAAGAAATTTTTACTAGCAGTTTGCAACTCCATTAATTAAAATGGAAAATAAAAGGTTGTAGTCAGCGGCTTCTACCGTGATTCGAACTGCTATGTCTTATAGTACAAGCACTGCAACGCACAAGTGAACCTCTGAGCTAACGACACACTGGCGGCCAGAGGCGGAATATAGTCACTGCGATGTTGCCTGAGCCTCAAAACGCAACCTTAAACACACGAACAGAGGAGGTGGAGATTACTGTTTTAACGTCCCGTCGACAACGATGTCATTAGAGACGGAGCACAAGCTCGGATTAGGGAAGGATGGGGAAGGAAATCGGCCGTGCCCTTCCTAAGGAACCATCCCGGCATTTGCCTGAAGCGATTTAGGGAAATCATTGAAAACCTAAATCAGGATGGCCGGGCGCGGAATTGCACCGTCGTCCTCCCGAATGCACACACAAACAGGTGTTACTTATGTGAAGAACGCCGTTCTTGGAGTCCAGAAATTAAATATACTTTCTAATTGTGTCATCTTGCAGTGGATTATATCGTACGAGTCTTCGATGTGGAAAACGAATGTCAAGTGAATTTAGCGAGGTAACGCCGACCTACACCCGGAAGTAAATGCACTATCAGAGTGTTAACAAATACTTGCTACGACGCTGCCATTTCTAGGCTCTCTGACGAGGCAGCTCTTCAGCGAAATGCTTGCCGTGATTCTCCGATACGGTTCTTCAGAGTGGAGACGCGCGCGCACGTTTGGTTTTTATGCGGCGTTCTCCCCTGATGGTTTCTGACGTCGCCTTGTGGGCTATGTATACATATGAGACATTCAATTATCATTAATCCAGAATGATACAAGTTTCAGCTTCCGGCGTGGAAGAAGGCTGTTGACGCCGACATTATATCATTTCAACGTAGGGAAAGCAAAACGGATCATTCAATGTTTCTCATTCAACATAAAGCATGTGAGATAATTTTCCGTAACGTTCATAATCATCTAAAAATACAAACGAAGTAAAAATACACCGGAAGCTTATTCGAATTGAATATAACGCTTTGCACCTCGATGTCGAATTTGCCCACTTGCAATCTTTTGCGGCATACACATAGAATGTCATGATTACCACGAGAATGAAGAAATATGTTGGTAAGGATGGAAGCAAGAGGAGACGCAGTCAACAAATATTCTATTCCTCATGGCATTCATTTCATTTGACACGTAAGAAGAGGTAAAGCGGGAATTTACTTTCGTTAACACGAAAGATATGCCGCACATATTGATAACGAGGAAGTCTGCGTCTTCATACGTTTCCTCCTTGAAATCTGTATGCTCTATTATATACTAAGTAGCCCGATCATTGTTTCAGTAATGTTACCCTCTTGTTTGACCCCACAACGATGAACAGATTCCAAATGCATGTCTCCCTTCCTGGGTTGTTTTTTGTGTTTTATTGCTTGGAATTCCTGAAGCAGACCACTGTGCCTTCCCCACTCGTGGGTTAGGTCTCAAAACTAAACCGCTTTGTATCCAATGGCATAATTTATTCAGACAGCATCAGCATAAGACTATCAAACAAAGCCTTCCATTTACAGTTGCAGCACTCTAACCAGCACTGACCAAAGTGTAATCCACGGTCATGGTCCTAAATTACCAGCTGTCTGCTACTGTGGCAAAGTCCGTACTACACTGTCGATTCCGCAGCACCATTTTATCTGTTAACACTGTGTAGTTGCACAGTTGTGCTACCAGGTCTGTCCTCACACTGTCAACTTTATGTATCTCACTTCTCCTGTAGCGTAGATCACGAGGAGCCGAAGTAAATGAGTGTATTCTGCATGACGTAACATTCAGTATTCCCTTCTTTCATAGCCACTCTTCATGTGCATCGATACCAAATAGGAATGCGAAAACTCTTGCGAGTGAGAGAATGACAATAACAATCGTAACAAGAACAAGCAAATAATGAATGATGTTTATTCCAACGCAGAACGAGAATGGCTTTAAATATAAAAATCTGTATCTACATCTATATCCATTTCTATTGATCTTTGAGTTGGCACAATGCAAATATATTCTTAGCATTTAGTTACAGAATTTAGTTCTGGATGTTTGCAGAGAAAAGGAAAAGTCGGTACTTCTCGCTAGTGTAATATAATGTGAACCAGCAACTACCCTTTCCTTAGAACACGACTCAAGCAGGTCCTCAAGTAGGTAGCAAGGCACTGCTGCATTCTGTTCCCTGACATTGCTCTGATGACGGTTAATGCAGATAGTTCCGATTATGAAATACAAAACGTATTGCAGGTTAGTTCCTAGGATAGTAACATTAAATTTGCGTTGTAGACGGCACATGAACGTGACGACTATCCATATTACTCATCAATATAAAAAGACAATATTTTGGGAATTTAGCAGGATTACTCAAAATGAATTCTGAAATTGGGTGACTGACTGCACAGGTGCTAAACGTCGTCAAGAGTATACGATGTCCTAATCGCATTAGGAATATGAAGATCGTCTTCGACAGCTCGCAACTTTCACATTGCTATCTCCACCCTACTCCAGACAGCCCTCGGTGGAGTTGCACTACGTTGCCGATGTTATGGAAGGCCTTCAAACCGACAACAGACCACATATTGAAAAATACAAGCGAATTCTCTTGCAGCGTAAGCTTACTGTAACTAATCTAAAAATTATTGGAGAGGAACATTGTCCTATTCAAAAAAAGTAAAATGTTACACACTGTTGCCGTCAAACGGACATTATCTATGTCCTGTCTTGCGTCCTACTCATCTATAATATCAAGTGTACTATGAAAATGATTATATATAATGGATGATAGGGTAATGCATTGATACCAGATGGTTGGGGCCGGCCGGTGTGGCCGTGCGGTTCTAGGCGCTTCAGTCTGGAACCGCGTGACCGCTACGGTCGCAGGTTCGAATCCTGCCTCGGGCATGGATGTGAGTGATGTCCTTAGGTTAGTTAGGTTTAAGTAGTTCTAAGTTCTAGGGGACTGATGACCTTAGAAGTTAAGTCCCATAGTGCTCAGAGCCATTTGAACCATTTGAACTATTTAACACATGACATTAAAAATTAAAGTTATTCACGAGCAGCTAGTTGAGAATATGTATGAACATTAAATGACACGACGAACTGAAATAATATGACGAAGAGTTCAGCGCTCACTGGGAATAGAGCCCCACACATATCGTTGTTGACTGCACACAAAGAGACGTCAGCTACCGAATTTTTCTCCACCAGCTGCTCAGAATAGCATCTTGAACTTACAGTCATCTCGCAAATAATTCTGTGTCTCACTGGGAGTTAAAAACGTCAGATATCGTTAGTGTTGACAACTAATGAAAATACATTAAAAATCAAAATTATTATCCACCAGCAGATAGGTGTTCTCATGATAGAGCTTGATAATACATAATTAAATCTTTAGTGCCGGGCCAGGATTCGATCCCATTCACGCGTAGTATGTGAAGGTGTTGAGGAATCTGCAGTTTTGAACAAACAACAAATTGTAGCCGAGCTGTATTGTCACGAAGGGATCAAATTCCGCGCTAAGGGCGGTCTGAGTTGCATTCCCAGTTTAGAACCAATTTTATCGACATACAGAAGCTCAAATAAAAGATGGAATAAGTGTCCTGTGACCATACATAGCGTTTGTGTCGTCACTTGAAATAAATAACTAGTATAAGAAAGGTTACTGGTGATAGAGTTTCTACATGTCGCCACTCCAGACTTTATTGTGGTTCAACCTACCGTCTACTTGGTAAAGAAGGAATATCATCTTTAATGTGAATTTTCAGACCACGCAGCCATTATATCTCCTTCACTTGGTGTAGCCAGGAGAGAATGGAATCTGTCTCTCCCTATCTAAAATCATTGACGGAAGTGGGAATCAAACCCAGACCATAGGTATAACAACCTACCATCCGTCCAACAGACCACGAAATCCTCTTCTCTGCGAGTCATTTTTCTATCGTAACGCAGTTGCGCCACACTGGATGAGAATTCTGACACACAGGCTCCCTGTAGTAATTTGCAGCATGTTCAGTAAATTCATTTACTTGGTTGACCAAATCACCATGAACTAGCTGCCTCGACTACCCAGTGCATACATTCGACTATTTTGTAATCACAGAAATAAAATCACGTAACTGCCACCTACACACAACTGCCAACAGTGTAGGATGCAGAAGTTTAAATAGGAAGTGTTCCTTTCCACTTGAGCTATTCTATTGCGCTATCTGTTACTAGAAAATGTCGTTCAGTCCAAAAGAAAAGCTGTAACTGTTTCTCTCAGAAGTCAAGACCTGGCCATATGCATAATCTCACAGTGCTGTGGAATCCAAAAGTTCTGGAGGAATAGTTGCCGAGCTCTGGAGCTGCTGTAGCTACGTGTCAGCTTGTAGCATAGAGAAGATGTCGCGAGTTCGAATACATTCAGTGCTACATTTTTTAAAACGCAATTCTGCTCTCTGCTGAAGGTATCAATCTAATGGAACTTTGAACATAATTCCCTTCACTTCTCAACCCAAAGTAGTCGCATGTGGAAAAAGGGCTAACTACTGTGACATTTTGTTCTATTCAGGTTTAATAGACAGCAGGCAGCAGATGCATCTCGAAGATGTGCAGGGAGAGCGCATCGTGCCATAATATGTCAGAAAAGTATTTTCTACATTAGCCGTCGTGTGGTAGTGATATTTTATTCTTCTTCAAACTTTGTTTGACAGCTTTAACTCAGAACAAGTTTTCTACATGCATGTAATCAATAAACTGCATGTGCATTGTCAGACTGTCATAGATAACATCAGAGAATTTGCATATATCGTTGATGATTAATTTCTCTCTCATGTTTGCTATTGTTTTAACAACACTAAAGGAAACCTTACGAAAATTGTGCACTGTATTATATGAAATGAAATAAAACTAACCATGATAACCTTACGACGAAAGTATCTGTACACAAGCATGCCTCTATCGACACGAATTAGTAAAATACTACTCACTTAGATTTTGACTGGGTCTGTGTTTAATTGGTATGCTGTGTCATACTCAAGAGGTATGCAAATGTGGCATTTCATAAATATAGTTACGTATTCCTAGAAACCCAAAATTCGCTTGTCAGCAGCGGAAAGAGGCCGTACCTGTTGTGCAGCATTGTAAGTTGTTCAACATTGCACTATGAGCTGAAAGCATTTTCTTGCGATTTCCTTATTGATGTTTGATCTGACTGCTTGTAGCTCTTTCACAGAAGGGATAAAAACGTTACAGTCAGTGAGACTGGAACTGCGAACCGTAACAGACGCTTTTTCACAGGTCAGCACGTTACCACAGAGCTGGCGAGGAGGTATGGGTCTTAGTTTCCTATTACGAGGGCAATAGTAACTAGAACTCGTAAACCGCTATTTGAAGGTCGAGATTAGTTGCGGTTTCCACCTGCAACGACTTTCCTGGGCTGAAAACCGTAAATTTTCAATCTTTTGTTACCCTTCAAGCGATAATAACTCAGATTATTCAATGGAAATGACAGGTAAAATCAAGTGAACTTTGAGGCTTAATTCCGTGCACACCAGGAAGTAACTCGTCGATCACAGAGTTGCCAAACATACGTTGCCTTGTTGCCAAATCTCAGTTACAATACCAGCAGGAAGAAGACGAACTGATGTGATCCTACAGCGGTCTGGGAAGTGACCATAGCTGGTGTCTCCAAGTCACGGCTGCTACGGCCTGGAATACGTAATGCGTCTGATTCGCTTTCTGTAACTAGGTTTAGGGACTGGAGCGTAGTTACTAATAATACTCAGAACTGACTGCAAACTGAGCATCATAAATCAGTAACTCTCATTGTTGTTTTTATATTTCTTTCGTAAGTGTACTCAAAACTAAGAAAGTCATTCACAGGCGATTTCGTGCCTCGCCGATAGTCGAGCACAACATACAAATGAAAATAAAAAAGAATGTGTGTGTGTGTGTGTGTGTGTGTGTGTTTGTGAGAGAGATAGAGAGAGAGAGAGAGAGAGAGATAAATAAAAAGCAATGAGAGAGAGTGTAAAAAATTGTTGTAAAGAAATTGAATCATGGTATTTAAAGAAATCTTTCATTAAAATGACACATTCCACATCATTACGAAATGTCGTATTCATGATCTATGGAACAAGAGTTAATCTAATGTAATCTAATCTAATCTAATCACATCATATTGATGATTAGCCATGAAGAGTCATGAATTACCGAAATTTTGGCCAATACCAGTAACCAAATCTAAACTTGAAAATAAAAGACGACAATTTTTTCAATAAACCGTGACTCCTATCAAGACCCTTTCGTCCCTGTTATCTAACCACGAAAGATGTCTGATATACCTCCATTCTGAAGTAACAAAGTGTGCATGCATTTAAAGATGAAGTGCATGATGTGAAGTTCTGTGACGGAGATACGAACCCAACACGTAATCCGATTGTTAACTAAGAAAACTCAAATGTTACGTATCGGTTTTTCTTACGAGCCGCTAGGTGTCTGAATCTAAAATAAGGATACAAACTTTTGTGCCTAAGCAACAATGGAACTGCACACCTACCGTGCATCCACGAATATAGCTTAAGTATCAGTTGCTTACTCATGAACAGTAAGATGTGTGCGTGTTTGACCAGAAATAACGACACCTGTTGCGATTGTTGGAAACACATGAACAGACATTGAAATTGCGCGTTAATTTTCACTAGCAGGTGGGTGTGCACTTGATAAAGCTAGAAATGAAATTATGAATATTTTTGTACTGGATCAGGTTTCAGACCCACATACTTACCTTTGGAGGAGACCTAGAGAAGATTGCAGTCTTGGGAAAAGGAACGAAATGACTGAACTATACTGTTCCGAGAGATTCAGATCCTCGAAAGAGGAGATACGAATTCGAATCACAGTCCAGCACCAAATTTTTAAACGTCTCTAGTTCAATCAAGTACAAGTAAAATAAGAGCCCTGTCCCTTTAAATGGCTATCGGTTCATCAAATAAAATAAAATTTTCTAATGTAAGTAAGCTTACTGGCGACTGTATTTCTGTTTACCATGACTTCCGCTGTGTCATTTCCCAACGTAAACCGGCTCTGCCCAGTTGGTAATGAAGGAACGTGATGTTTAATGCGGATTCTGGATTATAACGTCTTTCTCTTGAGGTTACCAGAGGTAAAATAAATCTGTTTGTGCCTCTTAAAAGTAAATGCCTGAACCCACGCATTGCACCTGTGATAGCTCGTTCCACCATACCATTGTGGCCACACTTCCCAGCCCCAAGAGTGTGCTGTAACGGATGATGTGCTTAGCTTACAAAATTAGTCACGGTGGAAAAAATGCGAGTCTATTAAATGGTCAAGTAGAAGTAAGCTTCTGACGCAGAGATTATGCTATTCTCATGTCAGCAGGATGTAAAGACTCTTCTAGGCATCATAGGCTGGATGTGAAGCCATTTTGATTTTTCACAAATGCAGCAAATTTCTTAGTTCGAGAAAATCCACTGTGAAGTGTGAAGTTGCCGGATAATTCGATTATTACTGTTATTATTACTATCATTTTATTCATACCGCTGCTGGAACACGACCGTAGTCTTCAGGTAAAACGCGAGACCAGCTAATATGACGTCTGGCGACCGAAAGCACATATCGACAAAATATTTATCGCCCCTTTCCTCTCGGTGCTGAAGCTATGAGTGTAATTCAAGCGAATCTACAATATCATATTAGCTGGTCTCGCGTTTTACCTCAAGACTACGGTCGTAGTCAAGAGTAATGTACTAAGACTGGAGTCAACACTTGCTCTGGGAAGTGCCGCAGTCTACATGTTGCTAGATCGAGCATATTGCCAGACATAGAATCGTGAGAGGAGGACGACTGTATTGTCCACCTTACGTGAACGACTCGGCGGTCAATTTTTTGGTCTGAGACTGTATCTACAACACATATAGCACGCTGAAGACCCAGAAGAATTAAAAAAAAAGTAGTTTATGAGAGCAACGTTAACCATAGCGTTCGAAGTATTCATAGTATTGTATACGTGTGTGTAAACGCCTTCCAATGACCACTCAAGAAAGACAAGGATACACAGTCTAGCTCCAATATTATAAATACGCCTCAGTTTGTGGATGAACTCAGACTTAGGTTGATAATAATTGTGAAAATTTAGCAGCACTGTACCCATTGGTGTTAAACTCGTTTTCAACCAATGATTCCCACAGCTACAGGGATACTACTTGTGATACCTCTTAGACAAAATACTTAAGCAGTGTTATCAGACGAAAAGATCAACCTGACACAAACTGTGGGAAGTTTGTTTTACAACCTTCGTACCTGGATATTCAGCTTTTTCCTATTTGAGATATCTGTGAGCGTTGCTGCTTAAGACGATTTAAGCAGAAACTAAATTCCCTCAGCTTCGACAATGTTTAAAGAAATCGTCTTATTGGCACTAAATCGTGGTTTGTGAATTGTTTACCGGCCGTACTCTGCCGTATTTTGCCGGTTGGAAGGCAAAAGCTTACTGACAAATTTCACACAGAAATTACTGTTACAGTGTACTTATGGAGCCAAATGAGTGCATTGCGTATTTTCCGGTGAGAAAGAGCACTGGCAAACAGTCTTCGCTACATTAGGTTATTTAAACTGGTGTCACTCTGAGCTAGAATTTATGGTCAGCGACTAAGTGTAAGGTCAACGTTTCAGATGCGAGTTTTGCGACTGTGAAATACTTTCCTACATTATAGAAGCGAATATTAAATTTGAACTAATATTGCGAAAATTTTGTACTTGGACAGCTTAGAATGAAAATACTTCTGTTTATTTCAAAGGGAAACAATAGATTTTCTAAAACACTGTCTGTCATACACAACTTGAAACAGGTCATGTCGACCAAATCATGTGGAAGAACTAACAGCAACGTATATTCGAAGGCAGTAAGATCTCTTGCCTTTTGGTTTGTCAGTACTCGATAGCCATTTCTAGGCGAAAGTAAATGAAGAAAGGCAGTGCGTTTTTGTTACCAAGTAACGTCTTCGTCAATTACTTTAGTTTTAAAGTAATCTACGAGTAATTGCTGGTGTTTGATATTAACATGAAAAGGATTCCGTAGACAGGGAAAGAACCTGTTCTTGGGAAACTACATCTATAGTGACCAAAAGGCATTAAATGATGTTCAAGCACTTGCGTTACAGCAGCGGTATGAATAAAATGATAGTAATAATAACAGTAATAATCGAATTATCCGGCAACTTCACACTTCACAGTGGATTTTCTCGAACTAAGAAATTTGCTGCATTTGTGAAAAATCAAAATGGCTTCACATCCAGCCTATGATGCCTAGAAGAGTCTTTACATCCTGCTGACATGAGAATAGCATAATCTCTGCGTCAGAAGCTTACTTCTACTTGACCATTTAATAGACTCGCATTTTTTCCACCGTGACTAATTTTGTAAGCTAAGCACATCATCCGTTACAGCACACTCTTGGGGCTGGGAAGTGTGGCCACAATGGTATGGTGGAACGAGCTATCACAGGTGCAATGCGTGGGTTCAGGCATTTACTTTTAAGAGGCACAAACAGATTTATTTTACCTCTGGTAACCTCAAGAGAAAGACGTTATAATCCAGAATCCGCATTAAACATCACGTTCCTTCATTACCAACTGGGCAGAGCCGGTTTACGTTGGGAAATGACACAGCGGAAGTCATGGTAAACAGAAATACAGTCGCCAGTAAGCTTACTTACATTAGAAAATTTTATTTTATTTGATGAACCGATAGCCATTTAAAGGGACAGGGCTCTTATTTTACTTGTACTTGATTGAACTAGAGACGTTTAAAAATTTGGTGCTGGACTGTGATTCGAATTCGTATCTCCTCTTTCGAGGATCTGAATCTCTCGGAACAGTATAGTTCAGTCATTTCGTTCCTTTTCCCAAGACTGCAATCTTCTCTAGGTCTCCTCCAAAGGTAAGTATGTGGGTCTGAAACCTGATCCAGTACAAAAATATTCATAATTTCATTTCTAGCTTTATCAAGTGCACACCCACCTGCTAGTGAAAATTAACGCGCAATTTCAATGTCTGTTCATGTGTTTCCAACAATCGCAACAGGTGTCGTTATTTCTGGTCAAACACGCACACATCTTACTGTTCATGAGTAAGCAACTGATACTTAAGCTATATTCGTGGATGCACGGTAGGTGTGCAGTTCCATTGTTGCTTAGGCACAAAAGTTTGTATCCTTATTTTAGATTCAGACACCTAGCGGCTCGTAAGAAAAACCGATACGTAACATTTGAGTTTTCTTAGTTAACAATCGGATTACGTGTTGGGTTCGTATCTCCGTCACAGAACTTCACATCATGCACTTCATCTTTAAATGCATGCACACTTTGTTACTTCAGAATGGAGGTATATCAGACATCTTTCGTGGTTAGATAACAGGGACGAAAGGGTCTTGATAGGAGTCACGGTTTATTGAAAAAATTGTCGTCTTTTATTTTCAAGTTTAGATTTGGTTACTGGTATTGGCCAAAATTTCGGTAATTCATGACTCTTCATGGCTAATCATCAATATGATGTGATTAGATTAGATTAGATTACATTAGATTAACTCTTGTTCCATAGATCATGAATACGACATTTCGTAATGATGTGGAATGTGTCATTTTAATGAAAGATTTCTTTAAATACCATGATTCAATTTCTTTACAACAATTTTTTACACTCTCTCTCATTGCTTTTTATTTATCTCTCTCTCTCTCTCTCTCTCTATCTCTCTCACAAACACACACACACACACACACACACACACATTCTTTTTTATTTTCATTTGTATGTTGTGCTCGACTATCGGCGAGGCACGAAATCGCCTGTGAATGACTTTCTTAGTTTTGAGTACACTTACGAAAGAAATATAAAAACAACAATGAGAGTTACTGATTTATGATGCTCAGTTTGCAGTCAGTTCTGAGTATTATTAGTAACTACGCTCCAGTCCCTAAACCTAGTTACAGAAAGCGAATCAGACGCATTACGTATTCCAGGCCGTAGCAGCCGTGACTTGGAGACACCAGCTATGGTCACTTCCCAGACCGCTGTAGGATCACATCAGTTCGTCTTCTTCCTGCTGGTATTGTAACTGAGATTTGGCAACAAGGCAACGTATGTTTGGCAACTCTGTGATCGACGAGTTACTTCCTGGTGTGCACGGAATTAAGCCTCAAAGTTCACTTGATTTTACCTGTCATTTCCATTGAATAATCTGAGTTATTATCGCTTGAAGGGTAACAAAAGATTGAAAATTTACGGTTTTCAGCCCAGGAAAGTCGTTGCAGGTGGAAACCGCAACTAATCTCGACCTTCAAATAGCGGTTTACGAGTTCTAGTTACTATTGCCCTCGTAATAGGAAACTAAGACCCATACCTCCTCGCCAGCTCTGTGGTAACGTGCTGACCTGTGAAAAAGCGTCTGTTACGGTTCGCAGTTCCAGTCTCACTGACTGTAACGTTTTTATCCCTTCTGTGAAAGAGCTACAAGCAGTCAGATCAAACATCAATAAGGAAATCGCAAGAAAATGCTTTCAGCTCATAGTGCAATGTTGAACAACTTACAATGCTGCACAACAGGTACGGCCTCTTTCCGCTGCTGACAAGCGAATTTTGGGTTTCTAGGAATACGTAACTATATTTATGAAATGCCACATTTGCATACCTCTTGAGTATGACACAGCATACCAATTAAACACAGACCCAGTCAAAATCTAAGTGAGTAGTATTTTACTAATTCGTGTCGATAGAGGCATGCTTGTGTACAGATACTTTCGTCGTAAGGTTATCATGGTTAGTTTTATTTCATTTCATATAATACAGTGCACAATTTTCGTAAGGTTTCCTTTAGTGTTGTTAAAACAATAGCAAACATGAGAGAGAAATTAATCATCAACGATATATGCAAATTCTCTGATGTTATCTATGACAGTCTGACAATGCACATGCAGTTTATTGATTACATGCATGTAGAAAACTTGTTCTGAGTTAAAGCTGTCAAACAAAGTTTGAAGAAGAATAAAATATCACTACCACACGACGGCTAATGTAGAAAATACTTTTCTGACATATTATGGCACGATGCGCTCTCCCTGCACATCTTCGAGATGCATCTGCTGCCTGCTGTCTATTAAACCTGAATAGAACAAAATGTCACAGTAGTTAGCCCTTTTTCCACATGCGACTACTTTGGGTTGAGAAGTGAAGGGAATTATGTTCAAAGTTCCATTAGATTGATACCTTCAGCAGAGAGCAGAATTGCGTTTTAAAAAATGTAGCACTGAATGTATTCGAACTCGCGACATCTTCTCTATGCTACAAGCTGACACGTAGCTACAGCAGCTCCAGAGCTCGGCAACTATTCCTCCAGAACTTTTGGATTCCACAGCACTGTGAGATTATGCATATGGCCAGGTCTTGACTTCTGAGAGAAACAGTTACAGCTTTTCTTTTGGACTGAACGACATTTTCTAGTAACAGATAGCGCAATAGAATAGCTCAAGTGGAAAGGAACACTTCCTATTTAAACTTCTGCATCCTACACTGTTGGCAGTTGTGTGTAGGTGGCAGTTACGTGATTTTATTTCTGTGATTACAAAATAGTCGAATGTATGCACTGGGTAGTCGAGGCAGCTAGTTCATGGTGATTTGGTCAACCAAGTAAATGAATTTACTGAACATGCTGCAAATTACTACAGGGAGCCTGTGTGTCAGAATTCTCATCCAGTGTGGCGCAACTGCGTTACGATAGAAAAATGACTCGCAGAGAAGAGGATTTCGTGGTCTGTTGGACGGATGGTAGGTTGTTATACCTATGGTCTGGGTTTGATTCCCACTTCCGTCAATGATTTTAGATAGGGAGAGACAGATTCCATTCTCTCCTGGCTACACCAAGTGAAGGAGATATAATGGCTGCGTGGTCTGAAAATTCACATTAAAGATGATATTCCTTCTTTACCAAGTAGACGGTAGGTTGAACCACAATAAAGTCTGGAGTGGCGACATGTAGAAACTCTATCACCAGTAACCTTTCTTATACTAGTTATTTATTTCAAGTGACGACACAAACGCTATGTATGGTCACAGGACACTTATTCCATCTTTTATTTGAGCTTCTGTATGTCGATAAAATTGGTTCTAAACTGGGAATGCAACTCAGACCGCCCTTAGCGCGGAATTTGATCCCTTCGTGACAATACAGCTCGGCTACAATTTGTTGTTTGTTCAAAACTGCAGATTCCTCAACACCTTCACATACTACGCGTGAATGGGATCGAATCCTGGCCCGGCACTAAAGATTTAATTATGTATTATCAAGCTCTATCATGAGAACACCTATCTGCTGGTGGATAATAATTTTGATTTTTAATGTATTTTCATTAGTTGTCAACACTAACGATATCTGACGTTTTTAACTCCCAGTGAGACACAGAATTATTTGCGAGATGACTGTAAGTTCAAGATGCTATTCTGAGCAGCTGGTGGAGAAAAATTCGGTAGCTGACGTCTCTTTGTGTGCAGTCAACAACGATATGTGTGGGGCTCTATTCCCAGTGAGCGCTGAACTCTTCGTCATATTATTTCAGTTCGTCGTGTCATTTAATGTTCATACATATTCTCAACTAGCTGCTCGTGAATAACTTTAATTTTTAATGTCATGTGTTAAATAGTTCAAATGGTTCAAATGGCTCTGAGCACTATGGGACTTAACTTCTAAGGTCATCAGTCCCCTAGAACTTAGAACTACTTAAACCTAACTAACCTAAGGACATCACTCACATCCATGCCCGAGGCAGGATTCGAACCTGCGACCGTAGCGGTCACGCGGTTCCAGACTGAAGCGCCTAGAACCGCACGGCCACACCGGCCGGCCCCAACCATCTGGTATCAATGCATTACCCTATCATCCATTATATATAATCATTTTCATAGTACACTTGATATTATAGATGAGTAGGACGCAAGACAGGACATAGATAATGTCCGTTTGACGGCAACAGTGTGTAACATTTTACTTTTTTTGAATAGGACAATGTTCCTCTCCAATAATTTTTAGATTAGTTACAGTAAGCTTACGCTGCAAGAGAATTCGCTTGTATTTTTCAATATGTGGTCTGTTGTCGGTTTGAAGGCCTTCCATAACATCGGCAACGTAGTGCAACTCCACCGAGGGCTGTCTGGAGTAGGGTGGAGATAGCAATGTGAAAGTTGCGAGCTGTCGAAGACGATCTTCATATTCCTAATGCGATTAGGACATCGTATACTCTTGACGACGTTTAGCACCTGTGCAGTCAGTCACCCAATTTCAGAATTCATTTTGAGTAATCCTGCTAAATTCCCAAAATATTGTCTTTTTATATTGATGAGTAATATGGATAGTCGTCACGTTCATGTGCCGTCTACAACGCAAATTTAATGTTACTATCCTAGGAACTAACCTGCAATACGTTTTGTATTTCATAATCGGAACTATCTGCATTAACCGTCATCAGAGCAATGTCAGGGAACAGAATGCAGCAGTGCCTTGCTACCTACTTGAGGACCTGCTTGAGTCGTGTTCTAAGGAAAGGGTAGTTGCTGGTTCACATTATATTACACTAGCGAGAAGTACCGACTTTTCCTTTTCTCTGCAAACATCCAGAACTAAATTCTGTAACTAAATGCTAAGAATATATTTGCATTGTGCCAACTCAAAGATCAATAGAAATGGATATAGATGTAGATACAGATTTTTATATTTAAAGCCATTCTCGTTCTGCGTTGGAATAAACATCATTCATTATTTGCTTGTTCTTGTTACGATTGTTATTGTCATTCTCTCACTCGCAAGAGTTTTCGCATTCCTATTTGGTATCGATGCACATGAAGAGTGGCTATGAAAGAAGGGAATACTGAATGTTACGTCATGCAGAATACACTCATTTACTTCGGCTCCTCGTGATCTACGCTACAGGAGAAGTGAGATACATAAAGTTGACAGTGTGAGGACAGACCTGGTAGCACAACTGTGCAACTACACAGTGTTAACAGATAAAATGGTGCTGCGGAATCGACAGTGTAGTACGGACTTTGCCACAGTAGCAGACAGCTGGTAATTTAGGACCATGACCGTGGATTACACTTTGGTCAGTGCTGGTTAGAGTGCTGCAACTGTAAATGGAAGGCTTTGTTTGATAGTCTTATGCTGATGCTGTCTGAATAAATTATGCCATTGGATACAAAGCGGTTTAGTTTTGAGACCTAACCCACGAGTGGGGAAGGCACAGTGGTCTGCTTCAGGAATTCCAAGCAATAAAACACAAAAAACAACCCAGGAAGGGAGACATGCATTTGGAATCTGTTCATCGTTGTGGGGTCAAACAAGAGGGTAACATTACTGAAACAATGATCGGGCTACTTAGTATATAATAGAGCATACAGATTTCAAGGAGGAAACGTATGAAGACGCAGACTTCCTCGTTATCAATATGTGCGGCATATCTTTCGTGTTAACGAAAGTAAATTCCCGCTTTACCTCTTCTTACGTGTCAAATGAAATGAATGCCATGAGGAATAGAATATTTGTTGACTGCGTCTCCTCTTGCTTCCATCCTTACCAACATATTTCTTCATTCTCGTGGTAATCATGACATTCTATGTGTATGCCGCAAAAGATTGCAAGTGGGCAAATTCGACATCGAGGTGCAAAGCGTTATATTCAATTCGAATAAGCTTCCGGTGTATTTTTACTTCGTTTGTATTTTTAGATGATTATGAACGTTACGGAAAATTATCTCACATGCTTTATGTTGAATGAGAAACATTGAATGATCCGTTTTGCTTTCCCTACGTTGAAATGATATAATGTCGGCGTCAACAGCCTTCTTCCACGCCGGAAGCTGAAACTTGTATCATTCTGGATTAATGATAATTGAATGTCTCATATGTATACATAGCCCACAAGGCGACGTCAGAAACCATCAGGGGAGAACGCCGCATAAAAACCAAACGTGCGCGCGCGTCTCCACTCTGAAGAACCGTATCGGAGAATCACGGCAAGCATTTCGCTGAAGAGCTGCCTCGTCAGAGAGCCTAGAAATGGCAGCGTCGTAGCAAGTATTTGTTAACACTCTGATAGTGCATTTACTTCCGGGTGTAGGTCGGCGTTACCTCGCTAAATTCACTTGACATTCGTTTTCCACATCGAAGACTCGTACGATATAATCCACTGCAAGATGACACAATTAGAAAGTATATTTAATTTCTGGACTCCAAGAACGGCGTTCTTCACATAAGTAACACCTGTTTGTGTGTGCATTCGGGAGGACGACGGTGCAATTCCGCGCCCGGCCATCCTGATTTAGGTTTTCAATGATTTCCCTAAATCGCTTCAGGCAAATGCCGGGATGGTTCCTTAGGAAGGGCACGGCCGATTTCCTTCCCCATCCTTCCCTAATCCGAGCTTGTGCTCCGTCTCTAATGACATCGTTGTCGACGGGACGTTAAAACAGTAATCTCCACCTCCTCTGTTCGTGTGTTTAAGGTTGCGTTTTGAGGCTCAGGCAACATCGCAGTGACTATATTCCGCCTCTGGCCGCCAGTGTGTCGTTAGCTCAGAGGTTCACTTGTGCGTTGCAGTGCTTGTACTATAAGACATAGCAGTTCGAATCACGGTAGAAGCCGCTGACTACAACCTTTTATTTTCCATTTTAATTAATGGAGTTGCAAACTGCTAGTAAAAATTTCTTATGCGAAATCTGAAGAATGCCTTTAAACATCAATCTTCGTCCGATTTCGACTTAGTAAATTAAGTTAATATCATGGATTTCTGCTTTGCAAATTCCAAGGTGCTTCACTGTAAAATAGACCCTGAAAAGATTCAAACCGACTGTCAACGATATAAATTTGAGCTTTGTTCGTCATATAGGTCTAACATGTCAGAAGGTTGTTTATGAAGTGCACATGTTCATTAATGTAGTTCCCTTCTTCTAAAGTTTTGCAATAGCATTTAACTGTAGACGTTTTCTAACACCGGCGTTAGCAATTCCTTTCCGTTCTCTGAAACCTTCAAAACGACAAATTTTTCTGGTTTAAATCTGATGACCTTAACTATCACTTCCGATCAACAATAAATACTTCATGAACCCATACATGGAACTCCAAATGTGCAGTGTTCCTGCACTGCTACAGAGCATGCATTGCAAGGTATTCACACAGTTTATCGCATAGACTTACCATAAGGAATGAAACAAGAACTGTAATACACTTTACACCACAGACGCTCACTCTGGCTTGATGAAAACATCCAAACATTGACCAAAAGTTGCACAAATAATTGAGTTTGAAAGGAAAAGAAACGAGGTATGAAGCATTTATAAATTCATCGAATGTAGTGAGGTGGTTTAATTTCGTCCCAGTCTACAAAATTAATTTCGGGCCATACTCAGCTCTTGCCGATTAATGTAATATAATACCCGCCTACTAATCAGGGCGTCTGTCTCCGTTGCTTTTGAGCGTGAATGGAAATTGTAGAAATTTTCTGTGGAGCAACATTTAATAATAAAGCGTTTTAAATCATCAAAAGCGATGAGCGGTAGCAGGCGCTTTCGATAAAGAACGGGGGAGTGCAGCGCCGCTGCTGTCGCCACGGCCGCTGCCAGTAGCCAGCAAATGGATCCCGGAGCTTTGCCGCATACGGCGTCCAGAGGAGGACAGTCTGCAGGAAATCTGCCGCAAAATCGTTACTGGATAAAATTTTGATATCGGTGTGTCACAAAGCGAAATAGATTGAATCTGCGTTGCCATTACATTCACGTCTTCAGCATTCAGACAGAAGAGGCTATAAAAATATTTTATGCCAGCTGCTCTCGATCCACTGACATTATGAACAGAAAGAACGCACGCTACCGCTAGACCACAGGCGTAATCAGCCTAGAGTTTCTCTATCATGGGACAAGTTTTCCTCCAGGAAGTGCCGCAGTCTACAGTGTTGCCAGATTGTGCAGATAACCGGACTTAGAGAATTAGCGAGTTGGCCAGTTTTTTTGTCCCATGTCGCGATCGGCGCGGACTTAGCCTCTGAAGCGGCCGGCCGCCGGTCAAGTTTTATGTCAAAGAGTGTACAATAATTATCTGTACATTACTGTATCAGTATTAATCGTTATTTGTACTATTCTGTATCCAAACAACTCACATAGATCATTCCCATCTTGCTCCGTTGTTATACACAGCATAGTGTCTGCAAACTTTTGGATGGTTGTTTAGACTGTGATTTGTACCAATTCCGCTATAATACGCTCATTATTAAATTTTTATCACTCAGGAGGTGTTATTGTTTGATCTACCATCGTACATTCCTCGTCGCTTGCGCGAAATGTGTATGTAGATGTAGGTGTGTACCAGAGCAGTACTCAAACATGGTTGCTGATAACCCTACCGTTGTGCGCCCATAAACAACACGCACCCTCGAACAGAGATCCTTTGCCTTCCGCGCTTGGTATTCTTGCCATATGTACTGCGCAGGAACATGTCACAACCGCCGGCCGCGGTGGCCGTGCGGTTCTTGCGCTGCAGTCCGGAACCGCGGGGCTGCTACGGTCGCAGGTTCGAATCCTGCCTCGGGCATGGGTGTGTCTGATGTCCTTAGGTTAGTTAGGTTTAAGTAGTTCTAAGTTCTAGGGGACTTATGACCTAAGATGTTGAGTCCCATAGTGCTCAGAGCCATTTGAACCATTTTGTCACAACCTGTATCATAATTCCATTCCTGCTTTTCGAATTCTGCATACATTCTTGACATGGCGGTGAGATACTACCGGCAAGGGCAAGGCATCGGATACTGATCTTAGTCTGGTGCACAGTTTTAATATAAGGATGTTTAACGACAGCGTGTACTCTGTTGCGGAGCGAAAAGTTCATTCTGGTTCTTTATATTTGATGCAGCATAATTATGTACCATTACAAAGTTGGTCACATCTGTCACAGTAAAGAAAACAGAAAATGTACAAATTTTAACGTTTGTGTGTCTGTTCACAAGAACAGGATCAAGTGATGCAGCCGTCAGCGAAAGTGTTAATTGGTTCACAGCTTAGACATTCGGCAGGGCAAATGAGAAGGAAAACATACACTCAACGAGTCGCTAATTTTACTCAACGTTGGAATTTCAGTATAAGGGTGATTCTTATTAACATTTAAAAACCCCAGAAGAGACGCAGATGATGCTGAAACAAGTAATTTAATATAGACACATGGGGCCGCATATATCGGGAAATGTTGAAAATGTGACGTCACCAGATCACGTACGAAGCCCCCGAGAAAGACAGGCCGTGACGCGTACGTCACAGCAGGTGACACTGCAGGTCATTAGTGTGTCAGCAGCAATCTCTTGGTGCTTCAATTACTTTTTGATTTCCCGTGAACCCTGCACGGAGCCAAGCGTTCGAGAAGTGTGGCGGGCAAGCCGACTAATGTGACGTCCCAAGTTCATTGCAGGGTCCTTATATCTCTTCGGCCCTGATCACGTAGGAGGCCCACGACGTAAAGGGGGGGGGGGGGGGCTGGCTTATCAATCCTACCCTTTCAGATAGGGGGCAGTGCTGTACATTGTTCCGCTAGGCTCTTTTCGAACACCTTTCGTAAAAATAATCTGTTGTAAACGTAGAAGTTACAATATTATTGTCCTCGCCGCAACCATGCAAAAGCTGTTTTTATTTTGCTTTTTTCGTTTTGCTGTTTCCTATTTTGTTCACGGGCTTGGTGTAATAACGAAAACGTAGGTCATTTACTGGCAGCGACGCAGTTCGGAAGCTTATACTCATTTAGTTTTGATGCAATACCCTAATTTTAATTGTACCGTATTTTGCAGTAAACCAGTGGAGACCGCGAGACCAGTAAATAAAATAGTAAATCGTACCTTAACGTTAAAATATAATTGCCTAACCCAATGCAGTGCCAGACGCAAGTAGTCGCACACGTACTGTAGGTCCGGACACACACCGATGTGAATGCTTGACTAGGTTGGGACGATCCGCTGCGTCAGACCGGTGGGCTTAACCGCTGCACGTGCGACGAGGTACATCATCTGGTGACGTCATATGTTCATCATTTGTCATCCACTTTTAGGGTATTTCCCGACATTTGCGGCCCCATATGTATTGTATTTACATTACCTATCTCAGCCTCACCCACGTTGCTTCGGGGTTATTTAAACGTTAATAATAGTCAGCCTGTGTACGAACATGTAACAAATGGTGCTTGAGTACAGTGCGCCCGCTTCGCAGTGGTTTTTGAGAAATCAAGGTTCAAAGTTATACGAGCCTGTTCATTACCGTTCGAGAGCGCCAGCTATCTATAAGTTGCATTAGCGTAATCGGCTAACGCAGCAGATTTGAACTTCGCCCGTATTCCATTCGATACCCTGACTTTTATTTTTTAAAGATGTGGGATGTAAACTTGCCTTCTGAGCTTGGATTAATGAGGTGTTCGCAGCCATTGCAGTTCTTAAGCGAATGTGTCTGTTGCTTTGCCCTTCCATTTCCAGTCCAAATGAGAGAGAAATGATTTTGTGGGTTTTCTGTTCATTCAAAAAATATTAAATTCGCGTTTCTCACGTGAAGGAACGATTAACG
This sequence comes from Schistocerca nitens, assembly GCF_023898315.1. Classification (NCBI taxonomy): domain Eukaryota; kingdom Metazoa; phylum Arthropoda; class Insecta; order Orthoptera; family Acrididae; genus Schistocerca; species Schistocerca nitens. Next base: position 371,222,911 of record NC_064614.1, on the reverse strand, counting down.
AAAGAGTTCACTATCTCTCATGCGTTAGCCCACATGTCATTTACATTTAAGTGTCGAAATGCATCGTTGTACTTGCGTTCTGTAATCGCTCAGTCTGGGCCGAAAGCTGTAAGAATTCGTCCCCGGGGTTTTGAGAATCGATATGGTTTTCATTCCATATATTGGCCTTACGCGAGCAGGTGCTTTACCGGCTGAGCTACCTAAGCACGTCTCCATACACGCCCTCACAGCTTCGCTCCAGCTCGCTCTGCTCCTTTCTAAACTTCACAAGAGTTATCTAGCATACCTTGAGGGGCTAGCACAGCCGGAAGAAAGGAATGATAGTCCCATAAGCCATTCGGGGGAACTTCAGGCAAGTTTGTAACGTAGCAGAGGAAGTACTGACAAAAGAGAAGCCATGTGGATGGTTTTTGGGTCGCGAGTCGTGCTTACGTAGCTTATTCGGTATAGCCTTTGTCCAGCACACAGTTATAATCTGCCGGGTAGCTTCAAAACGGTGCATGTTCCACTGCAGAATAAAAGTTCATTGTAGTATATAGCTGTTCATTGTTATACGAGACGATCATGGATCAAAGAGTCTATGGTATCATTATCTAAAAGCCCCTTGTATTTTCACACCTTTTGTTTCAGTCAGGTCAGCCCTCTGGGCAAATAAAGCATTCTCAGAGTATGTATTGTATTATTTGTACTCATTGTATTTCTAATTACAAAGTTAGCCATCACAATGAAAAATAAAACAGTATCCAAGAGGAAGAACGCATGAAGTAAGAGAGAAAGTTTTACTAATCTATGCGATAACCACCACGAAAATTTTGTCAATCTAGCTCTGTGTGGTCGTGGAATAATGTCCCATCGGCGCCTTACATCTATATGAAGCATTATCTACTTAAAAAGGCCAATATATGTAATGAGAACTATATCGATTCTCAAAACCCCGGGAACGAATTAATAGCTTTCGGCCCAGACTGAACGATGATAGGACGCAAGTACAACGATGTATTTCGACACTTAAATGTAAATGCCACGTGGGCTAACGCATGAGAGATAGTGAACTCTTTAGTTAATCATTCCGTCACGTGAGAAACGCGAATTTAATATTGTCTTTGAATGAACAGAAAACCCACAAAACCATTTCTCTCTCATTTGGACCGGAAATGGAAGGGCAAAGCAACAGACACATTAAAAAGAAATAACATCAGATAAGTCAACATCCACATGAATACTCAGCAGTTCACTATTAAGTCTCGGGCAGAGGGTTCATCGAATCACCTTTAAGCTATTTCTCTACCGTTCCAGTCTAGAAAAATCAGAGTTCGTATCAGAATTCATTGAACAAAATCGAATTTCCTGGTGTCTACATTAACTTTAGACACCAAGAAATCCGACACCTATGTACTACATTGGATTGTGTTCCCAAGCCATAGAAGTGGCAGGTCCATCACTCAAAGTCGACCGACTCAGGAAATTTCAAGACTCAGCTGTCCCCAAAAGGTACTCACAAAATCTTATCATACGTCATAAGGCCTCAGCGAGATTGATTGTTGGTCTGACTGCATTGTTGCAGCCCTGGTGTTTCTGACTGGTTCTCTCAACGATATCGGTACCCCAGAGAGTGGGCAGCAATCTACGGTTGTTTGCTGATGATACCGTAGTGTACAGTAAGGTGTCTAAGTATAGTAGTGACTGTAGGAAAAAAAGATACGAGACGACTCAGACAAAATTTCTGGTTGGTGTGGTGAGTGACAGGTAGGGTTCGCACATACCCCTGGTACAGGCCAAGCCCAGGGAGGAGTGATTGCCTGAGCTGCAACCTTCCCAAATTGCCTATTGGTCCCTCTGACAGATGTTCGGAAGGTGAGAACTGAGATATGAACAAACACCTAAGGCAGGTGCTCCCCCTTGTGAAGGGAGACCCCAGTTGGAAGGAGCGTGCCATCGGAGACACTGGCAGTCACGGGGGACTTTCTCGCAGTGAGTCAGTCATCTTCCCAATCAACGACTGCGAAACGTGAATGTAATGAGGCTAATTATTCGAAAACCCTTCCCACTGCGCCACAGTTTCTTGTGGTCTCACGTACTGATGACAGTCAGTTCTTCGCCACGGTAAATCCGTTTATTATTCAGAAAGGTGTTGATGCAATACCTGGCCCTGTGAAATCCTGCTCCCGTTTACAGACTGGAACTTTGCTTTTGGAGACTCCTTCTGATTCTCAAGCACAAAAACTGCTTGCTGTCTCTCTTTTCCATGGCTACCCTGTTCGTGTCGAGGCCCATAGAACTTTGAATTCTTCTCGTGGTGTAATTTACATCAGGCTGCTCGACGTAATGAAAAACGTAGATTCCTCCTTAGTGCCCACCCGCACTCATTTCCTCACCTTTGATAGAGTGGTGCTGCCATCAAAGAGCAAAGCAGGCTATGAAATTATAACAGTCTGGCTTTACATTCCAAACCCGATGCGTTGCTACCAGTGTCATTGTTTCAACCACACTAGAACGTCTTGTCGACACACAGCCAAATGAATAACCTGTAGGAGGGATGTGGACGAGGGCGATTGTCCACCTTCTCCCCACTGCATCAACTGCAATTGTGGCCATCCACCTCCTCTCTGGATTTTCCTGTGTATCTAGATGAACGGGCTGTCCAAGAGATTCGGGCAAAGGAAAAAGTGCCTTGCCCAGTAGCTCGCAAGTTACTGGCTAGTCGCAATCCCTGTGTTCTGCCGTCTGGCACCTACAGTTCTGTTCTTGTTACCCCTCGCTCCATGAAGAACATGGCCACGCAGACATGCAACCTCAAGTTCAGCTCTGGGGTTGTGAAATCGCCCAGTGTCAAGGTAGCATCGTCATCCCCTCCATCCTGCTGTGCAACAAACTGTCAATCTCTCGTCTCATGGGGCGAAGCCACCTGCTACACAACCAGTAGGCAGGACAAGAGTAGTACTCCTGTCCCTCCAGCCAAATAACACCCGAGTTTTCCTGTAACCCACAAAGGCAAACGGTCTTTTCCTTCGCCAACTCGAATGTCTTGTTCTACGGTGTCGCCACATGGTACCTTAGCCCGGCCGGTCTCTGAATCGCTGGTGCGCACCACCAACCGTTTTTCAGCGTTGGACTCCACGGAGCGACTACACAAGCAAATCAATGCTTCTGTGGGCTCTCTGGAGCAGGATCCTCCTGCTTCTGTGCTCTGTAGTAGCGACTCTACACCGGCTGTCACTCGGCGGCCCATACATCTCTTCCTCCTCATCACTGTCCTCCAATGGAACGTTCAGGTCCTTAGGTCTCACAAAGAGGATTTACAGCTGCTTTTAGCATCAGGGCATCCCCATGTAATCTGCCTTCAGGAAACGAAATTGCGCCCTCACGACCTCTTTGAGCTTTCACATTACTTACTGATTCGTTTTGACCTTCCCTTTGAGATCGGCATTCCATCTCATGGGGCCGTCATGCTGCTCAATTTGGATGACATTCATAGTCAACCCATCTCTCTGAATACCCATCTTCAAGCTGTTGTAGTTTGTCTTTTCCTTCTCTGCCTGACTTTTTCCCTCTGTATCCTTTGATGTCACTAGGGCAGACTTCCTTTAGGTTACTGGGCAGCTACCTCCTCCGTTTTGGTACTCGGTGACTTTAATGCACAACATTCCCTTTGGGGTTCTTCCAGGACCTGTCAGAGAGGTGCTCTCTTGGCTGACCTCCTTAACCAACTTAATCTTTTCTGCCGTAACACTTGAGCACCCACTTTCCTTCCAGACTCCTCGCACGCCTATTCCCATTTGGACCTATTCTTTTGCGCTGCCGAACTTGCCCATCGTCTTGAGTGGTTCATTCTTTCTGACACCTACTCGAGCGACCATTTCCTGTGTGCTCTCCATTTGCTGACTCCTACCCCATCGGCTTGCACCCCAAATGGCAGCTTACTAAGGCTCACTGGCAGCTTTAATCCTCCCTGGCGACCTTCGAAGCACAAAATTTCCCCAGTTGTGATGACCAGGTGGCCTATCTCAACAACGTTATCCTTACTGCTGCAGAATGTTCCATTACTTACACTTCCTCTTTACCACATCGTGTCCCAGTCCCTTGGTGGACTGAGACATGCCACGATGCAATTCGCGCACGGAGACGTGCTCTTCGCGTTTTTAACCATCATCCTACGATGGCAAACTGCATTCATTATAAACAGATGCATGTAACGTGTCGTCGCATTATTTGGTATATCAAACGAGCTAGCTGGATTTCATTCATTAGTTCTTTTAACAGTTCCAGCCCGTCCTCTGTCGTGTAGGCCAACCTCCGATGGCTCTCTGGGACCAAGATCGAATCCCCCGTTTCCGGCCTCACAGTAGCTGACGATGTTATTGTGGACCCTATTGCTATCTCCATCACCTTGAGACACCATTTGGCGGAAGTTTCAAGCTCTTCCCACTATCACCCTGCCTTCCTCCATCGGAAACGAGTGGAAGAGGCTTGGGTGATACCCTTCTCTTCTTTAAATCGTGAGTGCTACAATGCCGCCTTTACTAAGAGGGAGCTTTATCATGCTCTCAGTTCATCCCGATCCTCCGCCCCAGGGCCAGACGCCATCATCATTCAAGTGTTGCAGCACCTTTCTCTCGAGGACGAACACTTTCAGTGTAACACGTACAATCAAATCTGGACAGAGGGCACATTTCCCGGACGCTTGCGTGAAGCCACCGTCATACCCATACCTAAGCCCGCTAAAGACAAAAACCTTCCTTCTAGCTACCGCCCCATCTCTCTTACCAGCTGTATATGCAAGGCGATGGAACGTATGATTCATGCTCGGCTGGTGTGGTGGCTTGACTCTCGCAATTTACTTACGAATGCACAGTGTTAATTTCGAGCACGGCGTTCTGCAGTTGACCATCTCGTTACTTTGTCCCTCCATGTCATGAATGGTTTTCTGCGGAAATCCCAGACCGTGGCCGTGTTTTTCGATTTGGAGAAGGCCTAAGAGTCCTGCTCGAGAGCTGGTATCCTCCGTACTCTTTACACGTGGTGATTCTGTGGCCGCCTGACCTGTTTCCTTCAGGCATTTTTACAAGATCACGTTTGCATGGTGCGTGTGAGTTCTGCCTTGTCGGACACCTTTATCCAGGAAAATGGTGAGCCTCAGGGTTCTGTCCTGATTGTCGTCTTTGCTATCTCCCACTGGGCATCTCCGGCTCCCTTAATGTTGACGATTTTGCCGTCTATTGCAGTTCTCCACGGAACTGTCTCACTGAGCGGCGTCTTCAGCGGTGTCTTGATCGTTTTTCTCCAAGAGCATAGACAATGGCTTTCGGTTTTCCACTGACAAAACCGTGCATATGAACTTCTGGCGATGCAAGTGGTTACTCCCACCATCTTTACATCTTGGGCCTGTTGCTCTTCCGTTCGTTGAAACCACGAAATTCTGGGGCTTATGCTCGATAGGAAACACTCTTGGTCGTCTCATTTATCTTACCTGGCAGCCCACTGTACGCGATTCCTCAATGTCCTACGTGTCCTCTGTGGTACTTCCTGGGTGCCAATCGAACCACCCTACTTCGTTTGTACCGGTTCCTTGCCCGTTCGAAACTCAACTATGGGTGCTTTGTGTACGCGTCTGCACGTTCATCCCTCTTACGGCGTCTCAACGCTATCCACCATTGTGGCATCCGTTTGTCCACTGGCGCCTTTTACACTAACCCGGTTGAGTGTCTGCTGAAGCTGCTGAACTACCCTGTCCTACCGCCGTGACTTTCTCCTCAGCAGGTATGCATGCCGTTTGTCTGCCATGCGTGGCCACCCATCCTATGCGTCTTTTGATGATTCCTTTGATCGTCAGTATGGGGCTCATCCTTCTCTGTTACCTCCTGGAGTCTGCTTTCGGCACTTGCTAAGGTGGCTTAACTTCACACTACCTGCATCTTTCCCAGTGGGTGTGAACCCTTCACCACCTTGGCTTCGTGAAGTGGTCAATGTTAAGCTTTGCCTTCATTCGCTTCCGAAGGACACTACTTCAGCCTTGTTCTATCACCTTCAGTTTCACGACCTTCGCATGGAACTTCGCGATAGTGCCTTTGTATACATTGATGGCTCTCGGACTGACTGTGGGGTCGGGTGTGCCTTTGTCATTGGCTCCCGTGTCTTTCGATATCGGCTTCGGCACACTCCTCAGTATTTACAGCCAAGCTCTTCACCTTGTATCAGGCCACGGAGTACATCCGGTGACACAGCCTTTTCAATTGTGTCCTCTGCTCAGACTCATTCAGTGCCCTTAAAAGTCTATGTGCGCTGTACACCGCCCATCCCTTAGTGCAGCGAGTCCAGGAAAACTGTCAACTGCTCACTCTTGGTGGAGCCAATGTGATATTTATGTAGGATCTTGGTCATGTCTACCTGCCAGGAACGAGTCTGCTGACGCTGCTGCCAAGGCTGCAGTCCTTGTACCTCAGTCCGCGAATACCTATATTCCCTCCGATGAGCTCTGTGTTGCTGTCTGTCAGGAGGTGGTGTCCCTTTGGCATCGCTAATGGCCCTCCTTTCACGGGAATAAGCTCCAGCTTATTAAGCCTCTGGCAGCGCCTTGGACAACTTCATCTCGGCCCTTCTTCCGGGAGGAGTTTAACTCGGCTGCGTGTTGGGCACTGCCTTTTTAGCAATCGTCATTAACTCAGTGGCGCTACTCGACCACTTTGTACACATTGCACTCAAGTTTTAACTGTCCGCCACTTCCTGATCGAATGTCAATTTTTTAACCTTTTACGCTCCTGTTTGGGTCTGCCGTCTGAGTTATCGGCCGTTTTAGCTAATGACGCGCGGGCTGTCGACTCCGTCTTATGTTTTATCCGCCAAAGCAATATGGCGAAGGCCATTTAATTTTTAGTTTTCGACCTCCGTTTCTGTATGAACGTTCGCTGGGTGCTACACGCTATGTGAAACAAGATCTTTTCCTTCAAGAATATGAATTTGGCAACCCCCTGAAATTGCTGCCTGGGGAAGATACCCCGGTTTTATTCTTTGGTGACGCCACTTTGGCGACTTGTTTGTCGATGGGGATGATATGATGAAGAAGACAACACAACACCCAGTCCCTGAGCGGAGAAAATCTCCGACCCAGCCGGTATTCGAACCCGGGCCCTTTTGCATGACATTCTGCCACGCTGACCACTCAGCTTTCGAGGCGGACATTGTCCTGCATGGCATTGTCCTGCATGAAATGACCGAACATCTCCATAGGTGTTAGTTCTCGAAAACTCTGATGCAATATATTATTCACATACCTGTCAGAACGTATCATTTCATTGAAAAAGATTGGTCCAGTAATTCTTCTTGCACTAATTGCACACCACACTCCTGTCTTAACATCATGCAGAGGTAGCTGTATAATATATGTGGATTTTCGGAGCTCCATCGTCGATTGTTCGGAGAATTTACGTACCCTGACAAATGCAGCCATGCTTCATCAGAAAAAAAAAGCAACTCAAGACCAACTCCCCCGTCGTGCACAGACGTCGAGCAACAGGATTTCCTCAGTTGATTCATTAGCGTTATTTTGTACGGATTCAATTTCAGTTTGCGCACAACTCTGTAAGCATATGCTCTTGACACACCAATCCGAAGTGCCAAACGGCGCAGAGGTTTCCTCGGACTTCTTTCTAAGGCCTCCCCTAGCTCGTCTAATTGATTTTCTGTTGAAACATCAGGTTGTCTAGCCCGTCGTTTGTGTAACACCGATCCAGTCTTTTGAAATTTCTTCTCTAATCTACGTATCGTCGAATCATTGGGAACATGCACACTGGGAAATTTTCTTATGAATTCAAGCCGACATTCCACATACGATTCTCTTTTTGCATAGTTCAACACAAGAAACACTAGTTGGACCTTCGTATATACCATACCGAATGGAAACTCAACAGAAAACTCAAAACACCGCAACACTCAGTCTCACAGTATAGAAGACACGGGCAGTGTGTTTCTGTCTGAGGGCCGGACCCAGCGACATACGGGCAAGGGAAACCCCGACCTCGACGCAGTTGCAATAATGACGTCTAGCAACAATATTTGAAGTGATTAAACTTGACAAAAAAACAAGAAAACACCAGTAGACTCACTCACACAGTGTAAGGGGACACGGCCAAAGTATTGGTGTCCGGGAACTACGCATAGCGACAACCGCCAGATGCAGCGGCGACAGGCGGCAAACGCGCCACGCGACCCGCGGTCCCCTCCCGGGCGTATTTTGTGAGACACCCTGCACTTTGCATACACTACTGAAATACACAAGGTGATTATAATTAAACTTTCGCTAATTGAGATTGCACCCATGGAAAACGCGTGGTCGTAAGGCAAACTTTCTGGAAATATTTCTAAGGGCATGCGGAAGAGAAATAACGAATAAACCATTCAAAGAAACAACTTTTAATTTTCTCGTGACAGGGTAACATTTGCTAATTTCGTATCATATTTACGTTCCAGGTTACAAACGTTGCACAATGTGAGGACCAGCACATCCACGACTACCACGGATATCCTGTCACAGCTGTTTGCAGCAGTTTTCGGACGATGCACCATGGAATGTTCAGGCGTCGTAACACAGCTCGTGCACTGCTTGAAGATCGCACACTGCGCCCAGCATACTCGGCCATAGCAAAAGCAACAACAATTTGTGGCGCAATTAGACGTCTGCCTGTCGCAGAAGCAATTCCCAAATCGCCAGTTAATTCGAACTTCCGAACCAAGTTCTTCAACCCCGGTGCAGAACGAGAACATTTACGTATTCCTTTAATGCGTCGATACTCGCGAAGGGCATCAGCACTATTGCTGTTGTTTTGATAAAAAAAAAGCTGTTCGAGTGAAGGCCCGCTGACTTGGCTAGAGCCACGTTGACCGTCCGCAACTGTAATGCACTCTGGTGCTTGTGTTAATAAACCCTACGTCGCCGTACCAGTACCTACGGCGCCTAAAGCAAGTCATGACAATATCATATTAACAACGCAAATCCTGCAGCATACAGCCTGAACATAATTCCTTCAAGGTTGTGTAGTCATACGGTTAATAGTTCTACATCTACATCATTATCTACATACGTACTCCGCAATCCACCATACGGTGCGTGGCGGAGGGTACCTCGTACCACAACTAGCATCTTCTCTCCCTGTTCCACTCCCAAACAGTACGAGGGAAAAATCACTGCCTATATGCCTCTGTACGAGCCCTAATCTCTCTTATCTTTGTGGTCTTTCCGCGAAACATAAGGTGGCGGCAGTAAAATTGTACTGCAGTCAGCCTCAAATGCTGGTTCTCTAAATTTCCTCAGTAGCGATTCACGAAAAGAACGCCTTCTTTCCTCTAGAGACTCCCACCCGAGTTCCTGAAGCATTTCCGTAACACTCGCGTGATGATCAAACCTACCAGTAACAAATCTAGCAGCCCGCCTCTGAATTGCTTCTATGTCCTCCCTCAATCAGACCCGATAGGGATCCCAAACGCTCGAGCAGTACTCAAGAATAGGTCGTATTAGTGTTTTATAAGTGGTCTCCTTTACAGATGAACCACATCTTCCCAAAATTCTACCAATGAACCGAAGACGACTATCCGCCTTCCCCACAACTGTCATTACATGCTTGTCCCACTTCATATCGCTCTGCAATGTTACGCCCAAATATTTAATCGACGTGACTGTGTCAAGCGCTACACTACTAATGGAGTATTCAAACATTACAGGATTCTGTTTCCTATTCATCTGCATTAATTTACATTTATCTATATTTAGGGTTAGCCGCCATTCTTTACACCAGTCACAAATCCTGCCCAAGTCATCTTGTATCCTCCTACAGCCACTCAACGACACCTTCCCGTACACCACAGCATCATCAGCAAACAGCCGCACATTGCTATCCACCCTATCCAAAAGATCATTTATGTAGATAGAAAACAGCGGACCTACCACACTTCCCTGGGGCACTCCAGATGATACCCTCACCTCCGATGAACACTCACCACCTGATTAAATAGCGAAAGTTTAATTATAACAAGTCTGTGCTTAACCATTTTCTACCAAGTAATCTACCTTGAAAATACTATGTAGATAAGCATCAATATTCAGAGATACCAATTTTGTTTTCTTGTTTTCAAATTTAATTCTTGAGGCACGATACGTTTTCAATGTGTTTAATGAGAGGACTTCTTTACTCTCGCAGTGGCACGTTTAGTTTTCATTCAGATGTTCACCAGTCCTAAGACTATTCGCTCCTGACTGGGAACTTCCCATCAGGGAAGGAGAAACTTACAGATGCTCTCTCACACCATATCACAGTGGCAGGACAGGTTGACGTTTGTGGGAGTTGGTCTGGGTTGTCCAGCGCACATCTAAGACAAAGTTACTGATAATTTGGCAACATTGCCTACTACAATGATCTGAAGGTTTCAGTGGAGATACATTTCCCGTGAAGCCACATCCTACTACTGGAAAATCTGATTTCACCACTTCTCTGTTCTCGATATGCTTTCGTTACTATTATGTTTCCAGTAGCAAATAAGTTTCCTGGGAAGTATACTTCTATCATATTTAAACTGTAGATACTGCAGCGACTTGATGCATCGGCAGTTTGCACCACACATCTCTTACTCCACCGTAAACAAACTGGAACGTCAGTATCGCGATAGCGAAAGTGCAGCACTACTGCAAGCGACACTAATTTTATGTCGCTCAAAGGCCTTGTACATGTCTTTCAATTAGACTGAATTTCGGCGTCTTGCGTTTCCCTATCGTACTCCTGTAGTCCTACCAGGGAAAGGGGACCAACAGTTCAACGTGGAGTCATAACCACGTGTCGTGGCGTGGCGAAACTTCGTGTCATTGAAAGGTGAAGTCAGACTTTAAAGGAAGGAGCGAAAAAGACCTGTGATCCAACCAGGATTCAGTAAGACGACTTTACTGTTTCCAGACACGCGCTTTACCACTAGTTCACCAGGCCCGACTCGGCCACGAGTGAACTCTGCAGTACATACCGGCGTTCGTTGCGTATACTTCGTCTCTATGCCGTTGCTAGCTTCGGCGGAGTGCCACAGTGTACTATGGTAAGACTAGACTGTATCGTAGTAATTATCGGTGTAGGAACTGTGATTTGCTACACGGATATTAGAATTTCGCGTACTCTAGGTAAAGTACCTCTTCTGTTCAAGTCACATTTTAGTTCCTTATTTTCCAGTTTTACAATTTTGTATCGTGTGTGCTGATACATAACTTTCAGTGAGAGGACTGCGCTGCTGCAGAAAGGACGCAGTCGGTAGTAACATTACAGTTCCCACGCCAGCTGAAGGAGCCGGTGCACCATATGGCGTTGCCATATGGTGTGAGGCTCTATGGCTAGCCATGAGAACGCTCGTTACGACAGCAACGACGTACACAGAAAACAAGGTTATTCAGGCGCGAAGCAAGTAATCTTGATTTGTTAATAAGTCACTCTTTCCAATGCAGATATTAGGAGGAGCCTAGAAATCAAAAGTAGTCTTACAACGATATTACAATGCTAGAAATCGATAATTTTAATAAATAAATAAATGAATAATAAACCCTGCAGTAGTCGCGCGAATTTGTTACATTATTGGTCGCGTGGGTGACAGCTGTCACCCATAATTTTTTTCAATATTATTTTAACAATGATGAAACAAAATAAGATGTATTTTTGGGTATGATACAGGATTTAATTAATTGCTCGGCTCCACGCTTGAATGCGCTATTTTTTATAGTATCCACACACAGCCTATTTTAATGAAAACAAACAAAAGTGAACTTATGCTGCAATAAAAATGAATAATAACTAATTTGTTAACCATGCACTGCAATACCTGTATATGAGCCTCACTAATACAACAATTAAACCAATATTTCGAAAATTATTTTGTGACACGTGTTATTTCAGTCGGCGATGTCCAAACAATTCACACAAACTTACCTGAAATGATGACGGCAGATCCACTTATCGCACCTAACAGCGTTTCCTGGTTGATTTGTCCCGTGATCTACCACACTTCGAATCTTCCTCTTTCCCTTTCTTTCCTATTGCGGCCGGTTACAGTCATTTCCATTCAAAACGGTGAAAGTTCACGCCTCTTGATCTCCTTAGGAACGTGTGGTGCTTGACATCCCCTATTTAGAACTTTATAAGTTCCCATGCAAGACTGATTAGGACACTAGTTCTCTTCAGTGTTTTATCTCTATTTTTATTAAATTTATAAATGGAAAATGCATTAATGCAGCCAAGTTTATTAGACTGTAGAACACTAGCATAGGCCAGAGCCTTGTATTCCGAATATCATTATTTTCTGAGACAGCTGGTCAATTAAAGTCCACGCCAACTTTTTATGATATTATAAAATGTTACGATTTCAAACATTTTCGCATTCCCTTTTCGCCGTCGATAACAACGACGTGGATAGCTTACTTCTTCTTGAGACAGCACGATACTAGGGTCGTGTCCTTTTGAGAGCCGTGAATTGAAGTTTCCCTGTTTTTTTGTTTCTTTGGAAGAAACTCTAAAGTACTACGCAAGAACATCTTTCAGACTTTCAGTAAGAGAATACGTCGAAAACCATTTACCGGCGGTTACATTTCCGTTAGTGTCCGCAATTGGCTCTAGCTTTCTTATTACTACATGATGCGGGCTTCTGCTTTATTTGTATAGTCCATCGAGCTGCGACGCAACATAGGTACCGAAATAGCATCAACTGAAGCAAATGTTTTCTGCCCTTACTTAACGGGTTCACTAGGTATGATCTGGCGAAAAGCATAATTAGCCCCAAACGCTAACAGTTATTCATCTACTGTAAGGTACTCGCGTATCGAGAAGTACAGTTACTCCACAAACTATTCGTCTAATATAAGATTGTATGCTTAAAGGTGTATAAATGGTGGAAAACTGGCGGATTGAAATAAAGCAGGGACAAGGACGTCTTTATTGATCAGTGAAAATGAGAATTCAATAAAGGAACACAGATTGCCGTGTAAATAAACATGGTTAAGCATTCAGAAGTACAGATAGGCAGTGTAAGACGCGAGATAAGTACTCGTCTACATTACTGAAAATCACACTTTGAACATAGAATGTTGTTGTCAAGTAGGACCTCCTTTCCTCTTTAGAATCGCTTGCATTCTTCTTGGCATGGATTTCACCAGAGATTCTGTTGTTTAAATTGTAATTTTCGCCATTCCTCTTGTAGAGCGGTCTGTAGATAATTTCTCCTTGATATCTGACATTCCTGATGTTTTTGCCTTGTAAATGCCACAAATTCCCGATAGGATTAATGTCTAGGGATTGTGGTAGTGTCTGCATCCAGTGGAGCGTGTTATACAACAACCACAGCGTTGTACCTAGAACCATATGTTTTGGATCATTATCTTGCGTCGGCCGGCCGGGGTGGCCGAGCGGTTCTAGGCGCTACAGTCTGGAACCGCGCGACCGCTACGGTCGCAGGTTCGAATCCTGCCTCGGGCATGGATGTGTGTGATGTCCTTAGGTTAGTTAGGTTTAAGTAGTTCTAAGTCTGGGGGACTGATGACCTTAGAAGTTAAGTCCCATAGTACTCAGAGCCATTATCTTCCGTCAAAATATAATCTCTACTAAGACCTATATGATTCACTCTACTGGATAGATGGGTTTTAGGATATTTATGTAGATCTTCTGCTCCATAATGCCATCAATAAAACACAAATCCCCCACACCATTTGCACTCGTGCACCCTCACACAAGTACTGAACCTCCTCTATGTTTAACTGAGGCTGTTATATTTCTCTCTTCTAGTTCAGACTTTTTTTTCCTCCACACTGTTACGCGTCCTTTGGAATTAAATAGCTCATATCGCCTCTCGTCAGAAAATACAACTTTCTTCCAGAAATAAAACCCATGTGATTTATGTTCCCTTGCAAATGCAAGTCGCTTTCTTCAGTTGATTTTACTGATGTACGGTTTTCTATGGGCTGTTCGACCTCCATTCCCAGTTTCATCAAGCATATTTCTTACAGTCTGTGCTGAAACACAGACTTTCCTGTTCGTATATGAAAAGCAGTAGCAAGGTGTGGAGCGCTCAGTTTCGGATTTTTGATGACTTCTCGAAGTAGCCGTCGTTTCTCCACCTTGGACAGAACTGCAGGACGACCACTTCGTGATTTGTTTTCTTTCTTTTTGCTCAGATTAAACCTGTATGTAATACTCTTCACTGCACTGGTAGGTCTACCGACAGTTTCTCCAATGTCTTGAAAATTTTCCTTGTCGAAACAACATGATGCAAACTTCTCTTTCTTTGTAGTTTCGCAACGTTTTCGACCAATGTTACATAAATATCATTCAACGGATTTCTGACCTTAGAGACAACTATTCACTGTGCTGATGGAACACAACTATATAACGAACGCGAGAGGGTCGTATGTCAGTGCGGCCCAATACTACAGATATTGTTTACTAGAAGAACACTTGTTCAAAATGGTTCAGATGGCTCTGAGCACTATGGGACTTGACTTCCGAGGTCATCAGTCCCCTAGAACTTAGAACTACTTAAACCTAACTAACCTAAGGACATCACACACATCCATGCTCGAGGCAGGATTCGAACCTGCGACCGTAGCGGTCGCGCGGTTCCAGACTGAAGCGCCTAGAACCGCTCGTCCACACAGGCCGGCTATGAATATTTGTTTGGCGCCCATTGCGGAGTGATTTTACATAGCCTGTATTTGGTCACAAATTAAGCAACGTATGAACTATAAAGAGCGTTTTATTTACAAGTGTAGAAATCAACCAATGTAAGGAAATAGCTATTATTCATTTCGCAGCTATATTTATATGACCATGCGCGACGGTCGGAATCACTGTATTTCTAGAAATTATGTTCTATTATTTTCAACGCCTCCAGCTTAACAAATTCATTTCTTAAGTTTCTGTCCCTTACAAAATCAAACCGCCAACAACGTCAGAGAAAGCGAAATCTATGTTCACTCATTGATAAGTAACATGATTCTAAGCCATTGCCTTTGGAATCGTCCCTCATTTGAAGAGAGTTTTTTCTGCGTGATTTCATTGGGCCCGTTGTTAGTAAACTCAACAATGCTCGGATTTGTGTTTCATCCTATTAGTCATCTCGGTCCCTGCCAAAATGTGACCAGCCCATTTCTACGTAAATATTTGGACAACTGGTTATTATTCTAATGACACTATCATAAAAGAAAAGCCGAAACAAGGCAGCTTCAGAATTTATTTCTCTGACTCCACTTCTTCGATAAGACAGGTGTGATTATATTGTGTGCCCGGTTATGTACGTTGGTTGGTGGCTACTGCTTCAGCCGTTTATTGGTCTTGTCTGTACCCGAGAAGTACCTTACACTTTCATAGTCGTTTAAAAGATCCTCTTCTTCACCCTCTGACTTCTGTTTCTCAGAAACTGAATGGTGGTCACTGAGCTCTACATCATATTCTTCAGGATTATCAGGTCAGATGCGATCCTCCTCTTTATTACTAAGTTCCTCAAACCAAGCTAACAGTGTTGCTGTATCTGAAGTTGCCTCAACGTCCCTCTTTTTATTTGGTACAGGCATTCGAGTATTACCAGCAAACATAATTGTAAAAATTCAAATAAAATGTAAGAATGAATAGAAATATAAATGCAATGTGGAGCGTACAGTACAACATTTAGTACAAACCCAGTAATATAGACACTAAACAATGAAAAATAAACAACTTACCTACCGAAACAGAAACGGAAATGGTGACACAAATAGTCGCGTGGGTGACGTGAAAATTGTTAACCAGAGCACATATTGTGGATAAACTTATTTTTGTACTCCTTAACGCGACCATGCCCTCAGGAAATGCTAGTTTTCAGTTAATCCCTATTAATGATGCCGATGTTATCAGTTTATGGCGTTTATTAAATAAATAAATCATATTGGCATGTCTTCTGAACGTTATTCCGAATAGTATAGCTTCCGCTTAATCACTTACAGAGTCGCAGGAAGTAAAATTGCACTTTACAGAGAACAACGACGCTGATACTGCTTCACCGAGGGAACTTGGAGAGCTTCTCGGCAAAACAGGTAGAAAGAATCCTATACGACGAGTCGCTAAGATAGTCCAAGGACGGATGGTCTTAATCTCTGCAAAACTCGGGTGGAAAATATCTGCCATTCATACTGTAATCCTCTTATACCACTCATTTAATGAAGTTGTCCATGTCTTGTGACAGATTCATTTTAGCCAGGAGAGCTTTGAAATTATTTTATTTACTCGTCAAGCTCCGTAGGACCAAATTGAGGAGCAAATCTCCAAGGTCATGGAACGTAACAGTACATGAAATTACAACATAAAATTAATAACAGATAAAAATAAAATGTTTATGAACCCGAAAAAAGTCAAGCCATACGTTTGTGTCCGTCCCCAGTAGCTGAGTGGTCAGCGCGACAGAACGTCAATCCTAAGGGCCCGGGTTCGATGCCCTGCTGGGTCGGAGATTTTTCTCCGCTCAGGGACTGGGTGTTGGGTTGTCCTAATCATCATCATTTCATCCCCATCGACGCGGAAGTCGCCGAAGTGGCGTCAAATCGAAAGACTTGCACCCTGCGAACGGTCTACCCGACGGGAGGCCCTAGTCATTCGACATTTACATTTTATTTAGTTTAAGTAAACGCAATCAACAATACAACAACTCCTCGACAGAATAGGAGTGCCCCATGAGGAAACTCTTCAGTTTAGATTTGAAAGCTCTTGGATTACTGCTAAGATTTTTGAATTCTAATGGTAACTTCTTGAAAATGGATGAAGCAGCATACTGCACACCTTTCTGCACAAGAGCTAAGGAAGTCCAATCCAAATATGGATTTGATTTCTGCCTAGCATTAACTGAGTGAAAGCTACTAATTCTTGGGAATAAGCTAATATTCTTAAGGAGAAATGACAGTTAGGATATATATATATATATATATATATATATATATATATATATATATATATATATATATATATATATTGAGAGGCCAATGTCAAAATATCCAAAGTCGTGAACAGGGTTCGAAAAGAGGTTCGTGAACTTACACCACTTGTCCGAACCGACCGTTTCCGAGCCAAAAATATTCTTTTAGAATTGGAAGAGTTACTCCAAAATATAACAACGTACGACATAAGCGAATGAAAATAAGCAAAGTAGCCTAATTTTCATGTCGAACGATCACTCACTTCAGATCCCGTTCGAATAGTATAAATGGCAGCATTAAGTATTTGAACAAGATGCTGAACGTGGGATTTCCACGACAGTTTACTATCTATGTGAGCACCTAGAAATTTGAACTGTTCAGTTTCACTAATCGTATGTCCATTCTATGAAATTAAAACGTCATGTTTTGTTGAATTGTTTGTTAGAAACTGTAAAAACTGAGTCTACTCTGATTTAGCGTTAATTTGTTTTCTACATGCAGTGGACTTCTGTCATGAACTGCACTATTTGAAAGCGAGCCAATGTTGCACACAACATCCTTTATTACCAAGCTAGTGTAATCAGCAAACAGAAATATTTTAGTTACCTGTAATACTAAAGGGCATACTATTTATATAAATAAGGAACAAGAGTGGCCCCAACACTGATCCTTGGGGCACCCCACATCGCAGTCATGCTCAGCACTGTGAATAATGACCGTTGGCTGTCTGTTGCTAAAATAAGAGGTGAACCAACTGTGAGCTACTCCTCGTATTCTGTAGTGGTCCAACCTCTGGAGCAATATTTTGTGATCAACAAAATCAAACGCCTTAGTTAAGTCAAAAATATGCCTAGCGTTCGAAACCTTTTGTTTAACCCATCCGGTAGCTCACAGAGAAAGGAGAATGTAGCATTTCCAGTTGTTAAACGACTTCTAAAGCCGAACTGTACATTTGATAGCAAATCGTGTGATATAAAATGATCAATTATCTGTATACACACAGCCTTTCCAATAACCTTAGTAAACACTGATAGATCCACGGTGTCCCTTTCTCCCTTTTTATAAAACAGCCTTACTACTGAGTACTTTAATCATTCAGGAAACTGACCATTCCTAAAGGAAAAATTACAAATGTGACTAAATACAAGGCTGACATCTGCAGCACTGTGTTTTAATATTCTGCTAGGCACTCCATCATATCCATGAGAGTCCTTAGTCTTCAGTGATTTAATTATTGACTCAGTCTTCCCCTTATCTGTATCACAGAGGAAGATTTCAGACATCAATATCGAAGAGGCATTTTTCAAGAGAGCTGTATGAGTCCTTGTAGAAACTAAGTTTTTATTTAATTTATTTAATACACCAGCAATGCTCGGAAAATGATTGTTAAATACTGTACATACATCTGATTTATCAGTAACAGAAATATTTTTACTATGAACTGACATTATATCGTCGACGATGTACTGCTGACCAGACGCTTCCCTCACAACTGACCATATGGTTTTCCTGTGAATTAGCTATGCTATTTGAGGACCACATACTCTGCCTCCCTAATAACATTTTTAAGTACCTTACAATAATGTCTGTAATGGCCTAATGTAGCTTGATTGTGACTACTTCTAACATTTTGATATAATTCCCACTTTGTTCTACATGATATCCTTATCTCACTAGTGAGCCAGCCATGCTGCCTTTTACTGCTAGGACCCCATTTAGAACATTCTAATGGAAATCAACTCTCAAAGAGCACGAGGAATCTGTTAAGGAAATTTATCATATGTTATCTGCACTATAAACCTCCTGCCACTCTTGCTCCTTGAAGATGTTTAAAAAGCTCTCTACTGCTGTTGAATTAACTTTACTACATAGTTTGTAATTATATATGACATTTGTTTGAGTACAAACGCCTTTTAGTGCTAAAATTTGTGCATCATGGTCTGAAAGGCCTTCACCCTTTTACTAACAGAATGCTTCTGTTTTTTGGCTTTAGATATTTGCCTTGAAGTGACTGTTCTTTAGCACCACCAAGAGGACACGTGCGACTTTTGGTATGTCATTGACGCGAAGAGTCATTGTTCGCCTACCGATGTTGTTTTCAGTAGCGATAGGAATCTGATTTCATGTAATGTGCACATATTCAAGATCTCTATGGAAAAACGCCCTGCCATGTGTACAAAGTACTCCCCCTGCGGGTCCGGGGTAAGAATAGGCCCGAGGTATTCCTGGCTGTCGTAAGAGGCGACAAAAAGGAGTTTCAACCGTTTCGGCCTTCCATGTGATGGTCCCCCTTGGGGTTTGACCTCCATTTTTCAAAATTCTACAGAAGTACGAGCCTTTTGGGGAAGGACGCCTTACGTGGTGTATCACTGGTCCTCCGTGCACTAAGACCTTGGCACTCAGCATTGTAACGGCGTTGTAACCATACCCACTATTCCGCAAATTGGGCCTAAACGCCTAAAGGGTTGTACAAGTTACGCCCATAGTGCGTCCCCATCTGCACCTACGATCATGATGGACTTTCCATGGCACCCGAAATCCAGCACGGTAGCCAGCCCGTTGTGGTGGGGTCGTCATGTACCCTCTAGGTTGTAGCCCCCTGACAACACAGGGATCGTACTGCCGATACCTGAGCTGCACCCTCCCCACGTCGGCCAAGGAGTAGATGCCCGTCTCCTTGGGGCATCAGGACTCCCGGCAATGGTCATCCTGCCAGGTGGCCCTTGCTAAGGCTGGGTGGCGCCCGTGGGGAGAGCCCCTGGTCGGAGTGGGTGGTATCGGGGCGGACGTTTCGCAGATGAAACGTCAACATGTATCAGGTCGCTCTGCAGCTGAGTCTTTTAAAAAGAAAGGTACTGTCTCTGGTTCTGGTTCTCCTGCCCTTTCGCCCTTGGCCACTCCCTGGGAGGAAGGACAGGCCCGCCGGCTTGGGGCGAAGTACTTCCCCCGCTATTTAGTCTGTTCTCGGACCGATGAGGGGACGTTCGCCACCTCCAAGCCCATGTTCTTTGTTCAGCACATCGAGGACATCTTCGGGGAAATCGAGGCTCTCGGTAAAATGCGTTCGGGGCCGGTTCTTATAACGACCACCTCCGCCACACAGTCGACGGCGCTCCAGGCGTGCGACCGACTAGGGGACATCCCAGTGTCCATTGTCCCGCATCTGGCACTGAATAGGACGCAGGGGGTTATTTTTCATCGGGACCTCCTGCTGCAATCTGATGAGGAGCTCAGGGCCAACCTGGAGTGCCGAGGCGTGCATTTCGTCCGGCGTGTCCAGCGCGGCCCCAAAGACCGTCTCATCGACACCGGGGCCTTTATCCTCGCCTTCGAGGGGGACGTTCTCCCGGAGAAGGTAAAGCTGATGTGCTACCGGTGCTACGTGCGACCTTACATCCCGCCTCCTATGCGCTGCTTTCGGTGTTTGCGCTTTGGGCACATGTCGTCACGGTGTGAGGCTGAGCCCCTTTGTGGCGATTGCGGACGTCCTCTTCGTGAGGAACATACATGCACTCCACCACCTCGGTGCGTTAATTGTTCTGGCATCCACTCGCCTAGATCTTTAGACTGCCCCGCGTATCAGAAGGAGAAGAAGATTCAAGAACTCAAAACTTTGGATCGTCTCTCTTATTCTGAGGCCAGGAAGAAGTATGACCGCCTCCATCCCGTGACGTTAACAACTTCGTTTGCCTCAGTCGTGTCCACTCCTTCCACAGTATCCTTATCTCTATCCTGTCCCCCCTCCACCTCCTCCCCCCATCCGGGGTCTATGCCTCCGCCTCCCAAATCCCTCCCTTCCAAATCCTCCTCCCCCGCGGCTCCCGCCCCCTCTGCCCCAGGGGGCCACCCTTCCTCCTCCCCCCCCCCTCCCCGCCGCCTGAGAAGCGATCCTCTTGTCAGGCGTCCATCGGGGAAACGTTCCGGACCCCGGCTTCCGAGGTCCGGCGTTCCAAAACGGACCCCTCGCGTGAGGACCTTCTTCGGGCCCAGCCCACCATCCCTGTGCCTCCTCGGACTTCCAAGAAGGCCTCCAAGAAGAAGTCTTTATCCCCCTCTCCACCCGGCGCGTTTCGTCTGACGCTCCATCCGTGAGTCGCTGCTCCCGGCCGTCCTCAGTTTCGCCGGGACGCTCTGCTGCCAGGCGCTCAGCTGGCCTCTCGTCGGCAAATGATGCTGCCCCTCCTACGCAACCCGGGACAGTGGCCGCAGCTGGCGACGACTCGATGGAACAGGATCCGCCTCCCGCCGGTTGTAGCGTTGTTCCCTCGAAACCTGGCCCTCCGCGGCCGTCGAAGTGACCTGCTCTTCCCTCTTCCCCCGTCTCGTTCCCCCCCATTTTTCTGACTAGCGATGGCCTTGTTACATTAGAACATAAGAGGTATTCGATCTAATCGGGAGGAATTAAAACTGCTCCTCCGCCTGCATTGTCCGCTCGTCCTTGGTCTCCAGGAAACCAAGTTGCGCCCAACTGACCGTATTGCCTTTACCCACTATACCTCGGAGCGGTATGACCTCACCCCTGTGGACGGTATTCCAGCTCATGGTGGGGTCATGTTGCTCGTTCGGGACGATGTCTATTACCATCCCATCCCATTGACCATCCCACTCCAAGCAATAGCTGTCCGTATTACTCTTTCTGCATTTACTTTTTCCGCTTGTACCGTCTACACTCCATCGTCATCCGCAGTTAGTCGGGCTGACATGATGCACCTGATTGTTCAGTTTCCTCCGCCGTTTTTATTGTTTGGCGACTTCAATTCCCATCATCCCCTTTGGGGCTCTCCTGCATCCTGTCAAAGAGGCTCCCTCTTGGCGGATGTCTTCAACCATCTCAATCTTGTCTGCCTCAATACTGGCGGCCCGACGTTCCTCTCGGACTCTATTCATACCTACTCCCACTTGGACCTTTCGATCTGTTCTACCACTCTTGCCCGTCGGTTCGAGTGGTATGTCCTTTCTGACACCTATTCGAGTGACCACTTCCCCTGTGTCGTTCATCTCCTGCACCACACCCCATCCCCACGTCCTTCGAGCTGGAACATATCGAAAGCTGACTGGGGACTTTACTCCTCCCTAGCGACCTTTCCGGACCACGATTTTCTCAGTTGTGACAGTCAGGTCGAATACCTCACGGCTGTTATCATCAATGCTGCCGAACGTTCCATTCCTCGTACTGCCTCTTCTTCACGTCGCGTTTCCGTCTCCTGGTGGAATGAGGCTTGTAGAGACGCTATCCGTGTTCGACGACGTGCTTTACGCACCTTTCGCCGCCATCCTACGTTGGCGAATTGTATTGGATACAAACGACTCCGAGCGCAATGCCGTAGAGTCATCAAAGACAGCAAAAAAGCTTGATGGGCCTTTTTTACCAGCTCCTTTAACAGTTTTACTCCCTCTTCTGTCGTTTGGGGTGGCCTGCGCCGGCTGTCGGGCATTAACGCCCACTCCTCGGTACCTGGCCTGACCTCTGGTAATGAGGTCCTTGTTTATCCTGTGGCTGTCTCCAACGCCTTCGGCCGCTTTTTCGCGGAGGTTTCAAGCTCCGCCCATTACTACCCTGCCTTCCTTCCCAGGAAAGAGGCAGAAGAGGCTCGGCGACCTTCCTTTCACTCGCTGAATCTGGAAATTTATAATGCCCCCTTTACTATGCGGGAACTCGAACGTGCGCTTGCACTGTCCCGGTCCTCTGCTCCGGGGCCAGATGCCATTCACGTTCAGATGCTGGCCCACCTTTCTCCTGCAGGCAAAAGCTTCCTTCTTCGTACCTACAATCGCGTCTGGACCGAAGGTCAAGTCCCCATGCGTTGGCGTGACGCCGTCGTTGTTTCTATACCCAAACCTGGGAAGGATAGACACCTTCCTTTTAGTTACCGCCCCATTTCTCTTACAAGCTGTGTCTGTAAGGTGATGGAGCGCATGGTTAACGCTCGGTTAGTCTGGATTCTTGAATCTCGACGGCTACTTAACCAATGTTCAATGCGGCTTTCGTCGCCGCCGCTCCGCTGTTTACCACCTTGTGACATTGTCGACATTCATCATGAACAACGTTTTGCGAAAGCGCCAAACGGTAGCCGTGTTCTTCGATTTGGAGAAGGCTTATGATACCTGTTGGAGAGGAGGTATCCTCCGCACTATGCACAGGTGGGGTCTACGCGGTCGCCTGCCCCTTGTTATTGATTCCTTTTTAACAGATCGAAAGTTTAGGGTACGTGTGGGTTCCGTATTGTCCGACGTCTTCCTCCAGGAGAACGGAGTGCCTCAGGGCTCCCGGAGTGCCTCAGGGCTCCGTCTTGAGCGTAGCCCTTTTTGCCATCGCGATCAATCCAATTATGGATTGCATTCCCCCTAATGTCTCAGGCTCTCTCTTTGTCGATGACTTCGCGATCTACTGCAGTGCCCAGAGAACATGCCTCCTGGAGCGCTGCCTTCAGCGTTGTCTAGACAGCCTATACTCATGGAGTGTGGCAAATGGCTTCCGGTTCTCTGAAGAGAAGACGGTTTGTATCAACTTTTGGCGATATAAAGCGTTCCTTCCGCCATCCTTACATCTCGGTCCCGTTGTTCTCCCATTCGTGGAAACAACTAAGTTTCTAGGGCTCACATTGGACAGGAAACTTTGTTGGTCTCCGCACGTCTCTTGTTTGGTGGCCCGTTGTACACGTTCCCTTAATGTCCTCAGAGTTCTTAGTGGTTCATCTTGGGGAGCGGATCGCACTGTCCTGCTTCGCTTGTATCGGTCCATAGTCCGATCGAAGCTGGATTATGGGAGCTTCGTCTACTCGTCTGCTCGGCCATCCCTCTTACGCCGTCTCCATCCACCATCGGTGGTTACGTCTTGCGACTGGATCCTTCTACACTAGTCCCGTCGAGAGTCTTTATGCTGAAGCTGCCGAATTACCATTGACCTACAGGCGCGACGTACTGCTGTGTCGGTATACCTGCCGGCTGTTGTCAATGCCCGACCACCCCTCTTATCAGTCCTTCTTCGCCGATTCTCTCGACCGTCAGTACGGGTTGTATGTGTCTGCCCTGCTGCCCCCTGGAGTCCGCTTCCGTCGCCTGCTTCGACAATTGGATTTTGCCCTCCCTACCACCTTCAGGGAGGGTGAGAGCCCGACACCACCTTGGCTCCAGGCTCCGGTTCGTATTTATCTCGACCTCAGCTCGCTCCCGGAGGAGAGTACTCCGGCTGCAGTGTATTGCTCACGGTTTGTCGAACTTCGTGCGCAATTTGCCAGTCACACCTTTATTTACACCGATGGCTCCAAAACTGACGATGGTGTCGGCTGTGACTTTGTCGTCGGGGCCGTCACCTTTAAATACCGGCTCCTCGACCAATGTTTCAGCTTTATGGCCGAGCTTTTTGCTCTCCATCAGGTCGTTCAGTATGCCCGCCGCCACCGCCATTCATCGTATGTACTCTGCTCTGATTCACTCAGTGCTCTTCAGAGCCTTGGAGCTCCCTATCCGGTCCATCCCTTGGTGCAACGGATCCAGCAGTCCCTTCATTCTTTCGCTGATGATGGCTCTCCTGTCAGCTTTCTGTGGGGTTCCCGGACATGTAGGAGTGTCTGGGAATGAGGCTGCTGATGCTGCAGCCAAGGCTGCAGTCCTCCTGCCTCGGCCAGCCTCCCATTGTGTCCCGTCATCTGACGTTAGTGGGGTTGTTTGTAAGAGGCTTGTGTCGTTGTGGTGGGATACTTGGTCATCCCTTCAAGGAAACAAGCTCTGGGCAGTAAAACCGTTCCCAACTGCTTGGACAGCCTCCTTCCGACCATCTCGGCGAGAAGAGGTCCTTCTGACCAGGTTGCGGATTGGGCATTGCCGGTTTAGCCACCGCTACCTGCTCTCCGGTGACCCAGCCCCGCAGTGCCCTTGTGGTCAAGCATTAACAGTGCGCCATGTTTTATTGTCGTGTCCCCGCTTTAGTCAATCTCGTGTTGTCCTGTCCCTGCCATCTACTTTACCGGATATTTTAGCTGATGACGCTCGAGCAGCTGCTCGTGTTCTTCGTTTTATAACTTTGACTGGCTTGTCCAAAGACATCTCTTTTACTTATTTTATCTGCATCTTTGTAAGGACTTTCTGGTGTCCCCCCCCCCCCCTCCCCTTGAGTTTTACTAGATTCTATGTGCTCTAACAATTGTGACTGGGCGCTAATGACCTCAGTAGTTGAGCGCCCTTAAACCCCACAAAAAAAAAAAAAAAAAAAAAATTGTACAAAGTACGATGCCTTTCAAGTAGTAGATGCCAAGAGGTATATTCCGTTTTGCTAGATTTCCAAAGGCTTTCTATACAGCACCACAGTGCCAAGTGATAACGAAAATACGGTCATTCAGACTATTTAATACAATATGTGACTGGTTTTATGACTCAACAGAAACAAAGGAACATCACGTAATGTAGATGCTAACATTCTCTATGTACTTATACTATTTATCATTTATGGTCAATAGTGTGTTTGCTGACGGCGATGTACACAAGAAAGTATGGTAAGCGCAAAACGATAACGAAACTCCTTAGACTTGATATGTTGCTCACGTTAAATGTTAATAAACGGAATATAATAGGCACGAACAGATGAATCCAGTAGTAAACATATTCTTAGAGCATTGCTGGTAAATTCCCAAGTGAATATTATGGGACAATATGGACTCACTGGACATACGTTCTTAGGAGCCGCTGTGGTGATACCGTGTAACGCCGCCTCTGACCTTGATAGCGGTCTCACTTTAAAAAGGGAGTGTGTTCACGTGTTTTTCGGATATTTTATATCCAACCAGGTTGAATGTACCCGTGTTTTTAAGAAACCGTGTTCGGCTGCATGAAAAAGTCCGTAACTACATTCTGCACGTCATCGACCGATAGGAATCGTCGACCCTTCAAGGTTTTTTTTTAAGGACCGGAAGCGTAATAATAGCATGGAGAGAGATCAGGAATATAGGGCGGACGCTGAAGCGTCTCCCATTTTGATCTGGTGTCTCCCGCTTTGATTTGGCGTGACTTCTGTGGTATGACACGTTCGGTAAGGGTAAGTGCGTTATCACGAAGCAGCACGGAACTTGTACCATTTCATAACGGTGGTTAACGACAGAAATGTTCTCTCATGCACATTCTTCATTCTCCATGAATGTCTTCCGATGTTTGTCGTTCGGCAGCCAAGAAAAGTATAGCAGCACGTTGGTCCTGTTTCCTCGCATTTGGTAATAATGTCTGCAAAGTTCATGTTTCCGCAATTACAAGACGCACGTCGTAGAGACATGAAAGCCGCACTAATCCCTCGTCTAAATGTCGGTGCTTACATAACCGCATAGGAGGCGCGTTACGTTGCATATACGGTGCAGCAATGCTCCCAAACGGAAAATTTATGAGCGCCTTTTAGTCTTTTTTGTATGGGATCAAGTTCGAATGATTTAGCAGACCAGGGGAGAGGGGGTCATATCACGATCGTATGCATGCAGTTCTCGAACACCAACGTTAACATCATGAAAGACAGGAATTCCGACGACGGGAATTGTTCACAGCATTCACATCATATGAATGCTGAAGAAAAGGCAACAAACACTAGATCACTGAAAATGATCGTATGGCATTGTTGCCGGGGATCCCCACTTGGGGAAGTAGGGCCACCGAGTTGTCGTAAGTCTTTCAGTTGACACGACACTGGGCGACTGGCGTGTTGATGATGGTGAAGTAATGATGACAGCAAAACACCCAGTCCTTGAGCAGAGAAAATCTCCGACCCGGGTGGGAATCGAACCTGGGCCCACTGCATGGCAGTTGGACGTACTGACCACTTTTTTTTTCCATTTTGTTTGTTATTGTTCGTTGTATCTGATCGTAGTGGACGTCACATGACATCCGTAGTGGACGTCACATGACATCTGTTGAAGTTCATTGTCGATCCCTTCCCTCAGTTTTTTTGTTACAGATAGCAGTCAGTTCTCGACACTCTGTCAAGGAGTCTGACATCTTGATGAGTGATAATGTTGAAGTAACAGTGAAGTGGCAAGCTGCTATAAATAACTGTAGCGAACAGTAATTGGTTGCAATAAAACTGAAAGTTTATTATAGAAAATTCCATTAACGCTGTTGACCGGTGCCTATTGCGAGCCTGAACTGGTATTAACAGGAAATTTCTCCACCAAGTGTGCGTAGAACACACAGTTTATGGTCATAAACTGAATCGTGAGCCCATACAGTGTAGGCAACACTGTAATTATTATTATTATTATTATTTACTTTTTGAGTGTGCTGAAAATTCTAGCAAAGCGGCTTATCATTAACTGCAATATTTCTAAGTTCTGAACGCTGATCTAAATAAATTAATGTTTGGAAAACAAAAAAATAGAAGCCCCGATTGTTCAAAAAAATGGTTCAAATGGCTCTGAGCACTATGGGACTCAACTGCTGAGGTCATTAGTCCCCTAGAACTTAGAACTAGTTAAACCTAACTAACCTAAGGACATCACACACATCCATGCCCGAGGCAGGATTCGAACCTGCGACCGTAGCGGTCTCGCGGTTCCAGACTGCAGCGCCAGAACCGCGCGGCCACTTCGGCCGGCCCCGATTGTTCATTACCACGAAATAAAAGTCTAAACTTTGGCTAACACAAATAATTACAAATATCTTCAGAACAACCAACCGCAAGTTAATAGAAGGCCTGAGTGTGGTTAAATTGTGAAAAACTCTTTTAACAATCGAACAGCGTCCACAGCTGGATATTTTAAGTTATCGTAAAAGCTCTCGAGAAATCGACGAAGTCCACGAAACCAGCGAGAATAGACTGGTGTTCAAAATTAAAGCAAAAATGGAAATTTTGCAAGGTTGCGTTTATTGTACCACAAAACAGTATAAACAGGTGATAGTAAAGTAGAAATAATGTAAGGAAAACAACGTAAGCAACTGCAGCGTGCATAACGGCAGACAAAAATGTTCTTTTTTTCCCACCTCTGGCAGCAATATAAGCCTGGCAACGAGGGGGCATGCTGTGAGTCATGTCATCAGTGTCATGTTCAGGCAATAAAGCCCATGCTTCCTGCAGAGCTGCTCGCAAGTCTTAGAGAGTGGTTGGTGGCTGCTGACGTAATGCAGCTCGTCTTCCTAGAGCATCCCAGACGTGCTCTATGGGATTCAAACCGGGAGACCGAGCAGGCTACTCCATGCGTGCAATATCTTCCGTTTCCAAGAAAACATCAACGACACATGCTCTATGAGGTCGAGCATTATCGTCCATCAGTACAATGTCTGGGCACACAGCACTTTGCAACAACCGCACGTGAGGTACCAATATCTCGTCACGATACCTGACAGCAGTTAAACGTTGCCGACACCCGTAAAATTTCATTAACAGGTGTTCGTGTGGTCAACATAATGCCTGCCCATACATTAGGTAAAGATTGGGAAAAGCATTTTTTGGTATTGTTCTGTAAGCAAGATGGTCCCGTTTTCAGAAAGGTTGCAGGAGATAGTTCTGTAGGTGTCAAGTACGTATCAAACGCTGCTAAAGACTGCCATAGAAATGAAAATAAAGACTTTTATTTACCGCAACTTCAGAGACGTGTATTGTTGAAACAGTTGATATTACAGAATCTTCAAATAGAAAACGAAAAGAGAAAGCTATATATATATATATATATATATATATATATATATATATATATATATATATATATATATATATATATATATATAACAGAGGACAGATTTCTCAAACAGTTTATTAGTATGAAACAAAAGATTGAATTGTTAAATGTTTCGTATTACAATAAGCGTTTCATTCCTTTATTTATTGAGTAAAAGAAAGAAAAATGCAATTTGTACTTTTTTTGCTCTCTTGTAGTTACGTGACTCAGCAATAGTTACATTGCTTGCCGGCCGCGGTGGTCTAGCGGTTCTGGCGCTGCAGTCCGGAACCGCGGGACTGCTACGGTCGCAGGTTCGAATCCTGCCTCGGGCATTGGTGTGTGTGATGTCCTTAGGTTAGTTAGGTTTAAGTAGTTCTAAGTTCTAGGGGACTTATGACCTAAGATGTTGAGTCCCATAGTGCTCAGAGCCATTTTAGTTACATTGCTTATATGTATCTTATTACATGTTAATAGTACCCAATTAAACCAAGAATATTTGGAAATTTGTTGTAAGATCCAATGGGACCAAACTGATGAGGTCATTGGTCCCTAAGGTTACACACTATTTAATCTAACATAAAGTAACTTACCCTAACACACACACACACACACACACACACACACACACACACACACACACACACACGCCCGAGGGAGGACTCGAACGACCGACGGGGCAAGCCGCGCGGACCGTGACAAGGCGTCTGAGACCGCGCGGCTAATTAATTCAAGAAAAATACCTAAAGAAATCTGAGCATATGCTACCGCTTCTGTTGCCTCCACAGTTTTCCAGCTTTTAGTTGGTAGTCTCGTCTTTATCAGGACTCTCATTTTCGTCTTCTTCTTCTTCTTGTTCTTCTTCTTCTTCCTCCTCCTCCTCCTCCTCCTCCTCCTCCTACTCCGCATATTTCCTGTCCTCCAAATGATACTGAAAGAGATATTGTAGAATACAACACAATATACAAATGGTGACTCGTAATTGTCCATAAAAAAGTTCCAGCTCCTACCCGGTTAAAAACCTGTGTAACATAGATTTTAAGTCATTTGCTTGAAAGAAAAACATTTGGCAGCACTATGTTTTTTCTTTCCCTGTGAGCTAAGTAGTGTCGCGGCCCTTAATCACAAAGTAAGCAAGAATCCTCGCTGTGCCATGAAATTTTATTCCTAATTTTACAACATCTCCATATGCTTGCATAATGCACGCTATAGGGCCATTCTGCATTTATGCTAATAAATTTATCGTCAGCATCTAAGATGACCTGCACGTTAATACATGCGACTGATGTATTCATCGCCGTGTAATGCTGGTTTTCTAATCTCTGTTCGGATGAAATCCAAAACCCGAACGACAGTTGGCAGTCGAAATATTTTTTGCAATTGTAGCGTAGCCGTGTTAATTTCCTGAATGTTGGACGGGAATCGAATCCGAGCTCTTAAAGCTATGTGATACATAACATATTTCACTGTTTTGTATATTGCTGTCCTACTAACTCCGAGCCTCGACCACGCCAGCCTGGAATCCAGAAATATCTCCGCACATTTTCGGAAAGTCAGTGCTCCTCCACGTGTCTCATCACGTGCTGGCATAAATTTTGAAGTTAAAAAGTCCACACCTGCAGTTTCAAATCGCAACAGTTCTTTATATCTGCTAACATCCCTCCAAATCTGGTAACATTTCTCATATCTTACTGGCAGGAACATCGCCATGGCACAGACTGATGGACAGTGCTTAAGCTCGAAACAGCCGAGAGAACGCAACGGATATGATACGTCAATTGGGGTGGCAATCATTAAAACAAAGGCGTTTTTTAGCAGGATCTTCTTATTAAATTTCGGTCACCAAATTTATCCTCAGAGTGTGAAATTATTTTGTTGTCACCCACCTACTTAAGGAGGAATGACCGTCGTAATAAAATAAGAGAAATCAGAGCTTGCACATAAATATTTAAGTGTTCGTTTTTCTCGCACGCTGTTCGAGAGTGGAACGGTAGAGAAATAGCTAGAAGATGGTTCGATGGACACACTGCCGGGCACAAAACAGAGAATTGCAGCTTAATCATGTAGATCCAGAGCTAGCGTGCCCCGCCACCGTCTTATGAATAACCTAGATCTATCTCCGTGTGAAAACAAGATTCTGCTCTTTATTCGCAGCTCAAATCGTGCAACACTTTGATAACTAAAACTCGTTTTTATTTACATAAGTCAATGAACAATACGCTTCGAATACTAGTACAAGATGACGAGTATTACGTGACCAGCGTGGCACCCCGCGGCTCTGCGCTCGTCGCTTCCGCGCCACGCCCCTGTAGGCCTACTACCCGGTGTGCATTCCTGCTCTTCGGCCGGATACGCGCCTGGAGGCTGCTCGGGAGTGCTTGTCGCGTCGTACCGGTACAGAGACGCCCCTCAAAACATCACAGAACCGTCCTCGGCCTGACTTGGCCGTCGGTACACTCGACGCATAATTTAAAAAATATAAAAAGCAACACTTCAGACCACATTACTTCGAAAAATGATAAAAACGGAACGCTTTCGACTACACTACACGCCTTCAGTGGCCCAGTGTATAATTTCGGTGTTGTGTTGCCCGTCTGTTGTGCAGATTTAGGTTCGACTGTGATCCACGCCCTTTTCCATCGTAGTTAAACAAGCAAACGGGTAACTTCATCGACAGTGTGGTCACGGACGCATCCAAAGGCGATAGCTTCTTTCGAACGTCTCTACACCAAACCATCTTACCGCACTGATACCATGTAACCGACTGCCACACGTACACATAACTGCAAAGCATTGGCTTACTTCAGTGGCCGTATGACCGCCTTGTACGGTTATAAACATTACACAGCCCTCCGTGATGGAGGCGACTAGCGCCCTGTATGCCTGTTACATCATGTAAATCCTAAATCAATATTATGGAACAGATTCGTGAAATCAGTAATAGGCTAGGTGTGTTGCCGGCCGGTGTGGCCGAGCTGTTCTAGGCGCTTCAGTCTGGAACCGCGCGACCGCTACGGTCGCAGGTTCGAATCCTGCCTCGGGCATGGATGTGTGTGATGTCCTTAGGTTTAAGTAGTTTCAAGTTCTAGGGGACTGATGACCTCAGGTGTTAAGTCCCATAGTGCTCAGAGCCATTTGAACCATTTGACTCTGCTGTTATTTCGCGCAGTGTTGCTTGTCTGTTAGCATTGATAACGCAAACGGCGCTGCTTTCGGTCGTTAAGTGAGGCAGTCGGCCAGTGCGTTGTCCGTGGTGAGAAGTAATGCCTGAAATTTAGTATTCTCGGCACACTCTTGACATTGTGGATCTCCAAATATTGAATTCCCTAAAGATTTCTGAAATGAAATGTCCCATGTGTGTAGTTTCGAATTTCAAAATTCGCTATCCCATGACTTTTGTCGCCTCAGTGTAGACCGATGTTAAAGATATGTGCAGCAGTTCTGTTACTACAAGTGTTTCGCATAGGGTCCTGAAAGTAAGGTACGAGGTATTAGTATTCAGAAGGGGATCTAATCATATCTGGTTTCTTGTTACATATGTGAATTACATGGGACACACTGTCTAATATACGTTCAAAAAACCTTCATGTATGCACCGCACCTCAGTGTGCGTCTGGAGTATGTGGGCATTGTGATGCGCTGTAGAGCAGAATAGAACGTGCTGTTCTGAAATCATTTTCATAAATACAGCTGAGTCGGCATTGTAACTGTGACTGACTTAACGAAGTTCATGCAACATTAACGTATTAAATCGTCCACTCTTCCATTATGGGATTCTTGCAGAATATTATCGGACAAATCCATTTTTGTAGCTGAAGTATAATAGCTGCTGTGCAAACAGTTCTTTTTTAAATACTGGTACAAAGTATGCAGACACTGGAGTATGCTTTTTACCGTCAGAAGACAGTTCTTTTAGCTTGAATCGATTAAACAATCATGAATATGGGGAATGAGGTGGAAGAGTTCTCGAATGTTTCTAGATTACTATGGGGGTGCGATGGGCCCGTGTATGATGCACAAAAATTTTATTGTAAAGCGCTTACAATTGTAAATACAGCTGTCAAGGAAACCAATCTCAGACCTAAATTCCCTGTGAAATATGCAAGCAGACAACATCCTCACTCGTAATAAGAAAAAGATAGCTCACCATCACTGGTATGTTCTACACAGCCGGCCGAAGTGGCCGTGCGGTTAAAGGCGCTGCAGTCTGGAACCGCAAGACCGCTACGGTCGCAGGTTCGAATCCTGCCTCGGGCATGGATGTTTGTGATGTCCTTAGGTTAGTTAGGTTTAAGTAGTTCTAAGTTCTAGGGGACTAATGACCTCGGCAGTTGAGTCCCATAGTGCTCAGAGCCATTTGAACCATTTGTTCTACACAGATGAAATTTAACGAGTGTGGGACAAAGAAAAAGAGATTTATCAGCAGAAATGGCCCGTTAGATTTTTAGTAATAGTTCTAACAGATACGTCAGCATAATTGGCAGCATGAAGACTTTGATTAGATATTTCAAAGTACGTGAGCATCGATTTAATATTATTTCGTAATATTTTTCTCTCTTCACTGTGGTACTGTTTGGGATGTGAAGATGTTTTGGGGTAGAAAAAATTGAGGATCTAGACGACGACTACTGATTCATCAATCACTGTATCCAGTACTATTCTTTGCAAATTAAAACCGACAGTTAGTCGATAAATCAACACCATATAAACCAGAAAAATATAAATAACTGATAAATGAAAATCTGAGAGACTAAACGACGAGCAACGAAACAGGAGGACAAAGCAAGGATGACTATGAAACCTGTTAGTAATTTTTTTCCCGACGGCCAGTAACGCAGATGCCAGACAGCCGGGGGCAGAAGCGGACAAGGGGAAGAAACCCCCACCTCATCTCTTATGTCCGCAGCTCGTGGTGGTGCGGTAGCGTTCTCGCTTTCCACGCCCGGGTTCCCGGGTTCGATTCCCGGCGGGGTCAGGGATTTTCTCTGCCTCGTGATGACTGGGTGTTGTGTGCTGTCCTTAGGTTAGTTAGCTTTAAGTACGAGTAGTTCTAAGTTCTAGGGAACTGATGACCATAGATGTTAAGTCCCATAGTGCTCAGAGCCATTTGAACCATTTTTTTCATCTCTTATATATACATCTCTGCGCTGCCTTCTATAGCTGCATAGATGTGTCATATTCTGTTTGAGGTTTGTTGTTGCCTTCTATCCGAAAACTAGATTAAAGCAACTGTTCATGCTACTCTATACTGTTCAAGCCTCTACACGTCCAAATGATTACTGATACCTACATGCCACTGAATTTGCACTCTGTATTCATAACTTCGTCTCCTTCTACGAATTTTACTCCCCTCCATACCCCCCCCCCCCCAATACAGATTAGTGATAACTTGATGTCTCAGAATGCATCCTATCAACCGATCCCTTGATTTAGTCAAGTTGTGGCTCTGTTGTCTTCTTTCCCCATTCTGATCAGAACCTCGTTACTCACGCGATCTACCCACCCAACCTTCAGCGCACTTCGGTAGCACCCCATTTCAAAAGTCTCTCTTCACTTATCTAAAAGGTTTATCGTTCGTGTTTCACTTCCATGCATGGCTACATTCTAGACAAGTATCTATAGAAAAACTTGTTAACATTTAAATCTATATTCGTTGCTAATAAAGTTCTCTTCTTCACAAACGCTTTTCTTGCCATTGCTAGTCTACTGTTATATCCCGATTACTTCAGCCATCATTATTTTGCTGCCCAAATAACAAAACTCATCTACTGCTTTAAGTGTCTAGTATCCTAATCTAAATCCCTCGGCATCTTCTAATCTAATTTGACTACATTTCTTCATCCTGTCTTCATTGATGTCCATGTTACATCCTCCTCTCGAGATGCTGTCTGTTCCATTCAGTTGCTCTTCAAAGTCCTTTACTGTCTCGGACAAAATCACAATGCCGTCGGCAAAACTCGAGGTTTTTATTTCTTCTCTCTGAACTTCATTTCCTGTTCTAAATTTGTCTTTGGTTTCCTTTACTGCTTGCTCAATGTTCAGAGTGAATAAAATCGGGGATAGGGTACAACCTTACCTCAGTCTCTAACCATTGCCTCCCTTTCATGCCCCTCAACTCTTACAACTACTTCCTGGTTTCTGTACAAATTGCAAATACCCTTTCGCTCCCTGTCTTTTATCCCTGCTACATTCACAATTTCAAAGGTAGTATTCCAGTCAACATTGTCAAAAGCATTTCTCAGTCTGCAGATGATATAAACGTATCTTTACCTTTCCTTAACCCATCTTCTAATATGAGTCGTATCGCCAGTATTGCCTCACATGTTCCTACATTTCTCCGGCATCCAAACTGATTTTCCCCAATTTCGGCTTTTACCTGCTTCTACAATTTTGCGTTAGTAGTTTGCAACTGTGACTTATTAAACTAATTGTTTGGTAATATTCATACATGTCAGCACCTGCTTTCTTTATAACTGGGACGTCCTCTTCCCTTTCTATAATATCGTGTTCAAGTTAATCTCCCATGTATAGATTCTCTATATCAGGGATATTCAGACTTTTTTTTACCTACCGCTCGCTCTGGATCACAGTGAGTTGTAAAACTTTCTAATCGCCCACCAGTGCCACAGAAATAGTGATTTATAGAGTAGGGAAGTAACATTGCATCATCAAATTTAGAAAGCAGAGTTGCAGAAAGTTAAAGCATATAATAATAATTACTTACCAAATATTTTCTTAAAAACTTAGTGAAAACCTAACTGAAATATCTTTAACCCCCAACCGCCTACCACGAAAGCTGGAATGCGCTCACCAGTGGGCGATAGGGACCAGGTTTACTATCACTGCTCTATATACTCTTTCCACCTTTCAGATTTCCCTTCTTTGCTTAATACTGGTTTTCCATACCGCTGCTTCTTTTTTCCCTAAAGTCGTCTTTAATTTTCCAGTAGACGGTATCTATCTCCAGATGTATGATGTTTCTAAATCCTTACATTCATCCCCTAGCCATTCCTGCAAAGTCATTTTGCGCTTCCTGCTAATCTTTTTTTAGACATTTGTATTTTGATTTGGTTGTTCTTATTCTGCACTTTTATATTTTCGCCTTTCAACATTTAAATTCAATATCTCCTTTGCTATACAAGGAATCCTACTAGGTCTTGTCGTCTTACACTACTGTTCGAAGTGTTGCATGTCCGTTTGGAATTTTAGTACTTCTATAAACCCATTCGTCTTTAAAATTTCAGATATTTATTAAAAAAGGATAGTCTGCAAGTGAGAAGGAACATTATAATGAAGTAAAAGATTGTTTCTAATCTTTTAATTCAATGAAATATGCCAACAGTACATAAATATCTGTACAATGACGTGCCAGGTCACTAATGATATCGAAGTTAAATATTGTGATGAAATTTCCATTTAATTTAGTCGTAGTGTAAAATATTGTGCATCACAAGTGCATTATTCAGTAGCCATAGTTTAAATGATCTGCATATTTTTTGGGCCCCCTTGGCATTTACGATAGCCTTGACTCTCTCAGGCATGGAATCGATCAATTTTCTACTGGTACCGATGTCAATTTCATGGTGCAATAGTTTCACTATCATCCACAACAGCTCCAGTTTTGTTGCAGGGTTTTTCTTCTGAAGCCCTTTCCCAACCACGCGCCACAAATTCACAGATGAATTAACGTCTGGCGGATTTCACAGGCAAGGATGTTCTCTGACACCTAATTCAGTCATGACAGAACGATTCTGAAATGATAGATTTGGACGTTATGTAATAGCAGTAACATTGGGAATTGTATTACAAAGAAAGAATAGCCGGAACCCACCATCTTTTATGTGTGGCATGGAGCCAGATCCTTTTGGAAAATCCATTGTGCATCCGGGAATGCATCGTGTGCAGTGAACATCAGAGGGCGCCGAATCACAACTTCAGATTGTTCACAATTTATTGTACACTGAACGAAGTACATTGGTAAGTCATTGCACCCCACACTGTTACCGATAGAGCATGTTTCATGGTTCACACAAGCAACGAGGATTCTTTCTTTGGGTTCACACCTGACGAGCTGTGATCTGTCACTCATCATGAATAATTGGTTTTCATCTGAAGATACCACAATTTTTCAGGCGCTACCGTTCCACTCTTGACAACGTAATTCTACTGGAGACGGCGATACCGGAGTCCTTCTTACGCTGAAACCATTTAGTTTGTGTGTTTTTTGACCTCGAGAATGCATATGACACTACTTGGAGGTACAACATCCTTCGCCAACTTTATGAATAGGAACTACGTGGACGACTGCTGCATATGATCCAATCCTTTCTCGAGGACAGGCGTTTTCGTTATGGCATAGGCGATGCCATGTCTGATTGCTATGTTCAGGAGAATGGTGTGCCACAGGGCATTGTTCTCAGAGTCACATTGTTTGCCATCTCTATCAATGACATTTCCTCTGCAGTCAGGAGCCCTGTCAAATGCTCTTCGTTTGTGGATGACTTTGCAATCTTCTGCTCTTCCTCTGATCTTACGACGACGACGACGACGAGGCAGCTACAACTGACCATTGGGAGGCTGGAAACCTGGGCCCAGACAACTGGTTTTCAGTTCTCACCAGAGAAGACTGTGTGTGTCA
This sequence comes from Schistocerca nitens, assembly GCF_023898315.1. Classification (NCBI taxonomy): domain Eukaryota; kingdom Metazoa; phylum Arthropoda; class Insecta; order Orthoptera; family Acrididae; genus Schistocerca; species Schistocerca nitens. The sequence continues at coordinate 371,185,701 of NC_064614.1, read as the reverse complement.
ATTTTAATCGTGCTCGTCGGAGTTTTAACCAACCAGATGTTACAATGGGGAACCGTATTTTACTTTTTCAAGACACATTGCGCTTTTTGGGTTTATTATTTGACTCGAAATTAACATGGCTCCCACACTTGAAAGACCTACGAACAAAGGGCTTCCGGTTGTTGAACATTTTGAAATGCCTTGGCGGAAAAACATGGGGAGGTGACAGGTCCCGCGTCCTACAGTTTTATAAGGGATTTGTTCGATCACGCTTGGACTATGGCAGCGTGGTCTATGGATCGGCCCGTCCTTCCTACCTCCGGATGTTAGATGCTGTCCACCATGCGGGCATTCGGATATCGACTGGAGTCTTTCGGGCCAGACCAGATGAGACTGTGTGCAGAGGCTGGTGAACCACCACTCTGTATTCGGCGACATATCCTTTTGGCTCGACAGGCGCTGAAAATCTCAGCGTCACCTCAGTCGTTGGCATTTAGTTCAGTGATACAACCCGCCTTCGAACGACTATTCAGGAATCGGCCCCACGCGACCCAGCCATTTGGTATACGTGCTAAGGCCTGCCTCAAGGATCTGGATCTCTCGGGCATGAAAATACACACCCAGGGGTGGAACGCACTACCGCCTTGGTGTCTGCGGAGGCCCAAAGTGATTTTAAGCTTGACGCAGTACCCGAAAAATTGTACTCCAGATATGGTTTTTACAACTTTGTTTCAATTTTAAGTATGTACCATCGTTTTATCGTTATTTATACAGATGGATCCCAGCAGGGGAATGCTCTCGGTTGTTCTGTGGTTTTCCCTGAAAGTGTTTTTAAAGTGCGTCTTCCAGAACAATTTACAAATTATGATGCGGAGTTATATGGCATTCTAATGGCACTGGAGAGAGTTCGCAGACATCACCGTACGAGTTTTCTTGTCTGTTCCGACTCTCTTAGTGCACTGCAAGCGCTTCACCAAATGTATCCGGTAGACCCGCTGATTCAGCTCATCCATGACTGCTTACAGCGGCTCCAACATTGTTGCAAAGAGGTGATCTTTTGCTGGGTACCTGGCCATGTTGGGATACAGGGTAACGACGTGGCTGATAAAGCTGCCAAGGAAACATGTTGGGATGGTGCTGTCCATCAATGTCCCATCCCGTTGCATGCCATTATCTCATCTTCTGACAGATGCATCATGTTTCACTGGGAGACTGAATGGTTGCAGGTGTTGGACAACAAATTGTGTTCACTCAAACCAACCACAAAAGCTTGGCAGACTTCGTGTCAGCCTCGCCGCTGGAAGGAAGTTTTGCTTACCAGACTGTGCATCGAGCATAGCCCTTTCACATATAGCTTCAACCTCCGGGGGGAGGATCCACCTTTCTGTGAAGTTTGTGGCATGCCACTTTCAGTTCAGCATATTGTGGCTACGTGTGTCCTGTATACTGATAATAGGGCAGCCCTTGGTCTCGCTGGAGATCTGCTCACCGTCCTCGCCGATATCGATACCAGTGTTAATAGAGTGGTGAAATTTTGTGAACTATCAGGCCTCATCCCTAAACTGGTGGGAAGGGCGGCAGATTTTAGTACGTTATAAACTGCTCTGCATGTGGGGACATCCTTCGCCCCCCCCCCCCCCCCCCATGAGATTTCCTGTTGATTTTTCGACAGGGCTCTGATGACCGTGATGTCGAGCGCCCCCCTCAACCCAACTCATCATCATCATCGTCGTCGCTACCACAATTCTCCGCTGCTCTTTTGTTCAGTTTACGCGCAGTCGGGCCCATTCAAGCTGCTTTTTCCTCACTCCAACAGTTTAAAAACCGCAGCAATACGTCAGACCAGAAATAGCGAACGCCAAATCTCAGTTAACTCGTCCTACTGTCTGAGTCAATAATCAGCAGTATGAGATCACATTGTTTCTATCCGTTGTCGAAAGGAATCACCCCCCCCCCCCCCCACACACACACACCAAAAAAAAACATACACGTTTCTGCTTGAAGACGTGTAACTAACAAAAGAACATCATTGCATTCAAAGGCGTGCAGTACTTTCGAACAGCAATGTGTTTGATTCCCTGCTGCCTTCACTATTTCATCTCTCTAACATTTCAGGTCTATGCAGAGCATTAGTAAATTCTATGAGTGACGATGATTTGAAACGTCGCGTGGCGCTGTGTAGCTCGCTGGTGACGCATCTCTGCCTCCCTCTCGGTTGCAGACTGCCCGCCTGCTGGAGGTCATCGAGGCACGCAGGGCGGGCGACGAGGCGCGCGTGGAGCAGCTGCTGAGCGAGTACCGCGAGCAGCGCCGTCTGTCCCTGGCAGGCGGCAGCGCGGCCGGCAGGCCGGCCACCAGCGGCGCCCCTGGAACCATCAAGCGCAGGCGCGTGCAGGGAGCGGCGCGCATGCGAGACTTCTTCTATCCCCAGGTACGGCGGCCATCTTCATTCTGCACGACTCTCCTTTAATAATACCAGGGGACCTGTGCGAAACTTCCGCACTTTTGTAGTTCTAAATAATGACAGTATTTGAATAAGTGTAGTCGCTGGGATAAGGGTAGTTGCGGAAATGAAAAGAGAACGTCTTTAACAATCAACCGAACGACGTAAAACAATAACCATTAACTTCCGATGCTCCCAATGTATAATTTTCGACTGTAATATTTACATTTACCTGTTGCTGAAGATGTAACTGGGTAACCTCTTCTGATGCTAGTCAGTTGTCAGGATGAGCATTACTGCAAAGGGCATTTGATTCTAAAGCATTATGTCAGGGTGAAAAACACTAAATAAATTACTTTTTCTCTCTTTACAACATGTGGGCAGGGTGCGTTCTTCCTTGGCTCTGGTATGAGGTAGAATGAAACAGCATTTTTACATAAGATTACTTTTATTGAAAGATTTGTACAATGGTTTCCTTGCTGGATTGTTCTGGCTGGGAGAGCGGCAGCTGTGTCGTTTGCGAAGCCTTCTGCTGCGTGAGCGGCGGCGTCTCCTTATGCCTAGCTGTTTCGCCCAGTTGACTGGACACGCGCATCGTGAGGTGGCCCGTTTAATTATTGAGAACGAAGTCGTAAATCGGATGGTGATACCTTGGATTTGGTGTCCCAGTGTTTCTCTTCTCTATGCGGCCGCGTGTGTTGTGCGTCGGCCAGCGGAGCGGTGCGGCGTGGGAAGGCCAGCGTCCCGGACTCGAACAACGGGCTCCAGCTTGCCAGTCTTCGGCTGTCAGATCTTCATCACCAACTCACAGGTGACTGCTGATGTGAGGACGTCTCCTTCCCGTCCTCACGGGTCACTCGGGTACGTAAAAATCAGTCTTCAAATACCTTCTAACTTCTGTCTTCTGGCGGCGAGGCTGCTGCTTGCTATTCCATTACAGCGGTGGACTTGGTGCTTCTGTGTACGATGTAGTCTCTTCCTGCATGACGGTCTTCAGCACCGACTGAACTGTACTGGAACTGAACTCGAACCGAAACTGAATTGAAAACTACTGTCGGGCCCACTGCGTCTCGCGTATTTATTCACTTCAGTTCACTGGAGGTGAAAGACTTCACGGTCATTGCCTCTTCTGTCACGTTGAAAAGCTTCTCGAAGAATCTTCTTAACGTCAGTCATTGGCTCTTGGAACGTAGGCGAGAATCTTTGATAACACGTGACAATTGAGAAACACGTGAGCCGGTCGGCCGATGCCCCGACGGCTGAATCGACAGCTTCCGCTTATGTGGGGAGGGCGATGGCTTCTCCTGAACGTGATGACTTGCAAGCGCTGGCCGTTGCCACTGCTGCTCTGCCCGCTTTTTGCCAATGTGAAACTCTTCTAAACTAAAGTAAGTTTTTCATTTATTTTCTAATTTCTCCTTCATATTGATTTCACTAATTTATTTACCTATCTTAAGTACCACTCAACAAAGAGAAGTTTAAAGTGAAACACACACATGAAATAAATGCGAAACGTTTAGGTTAGATGATAGTGTTCGTTTCTTATTCGTTGTATTCCTAAGGCCACAATAGCCCCTAACTGTATTTTGTGACTTTAGTTAAACTTTTTATGGAAGCACATTAGGCCATATATCACAGTTCAAGGTGACAATGAAAAATACGTTTGTCGTTTCGGAAAATATTTTCATTTAGAAAAGTCAGTTTTTACGAAGGGCAGAGATAATAGACTACTGCAGTGCTCACCAGTGATCTCTATACTAAGTGGATGTCGAACTCCAACTGTCCAAGCATGTCGGCCAGAGATGTTCGTATTTTGTTTATGCTCGTATTTCGTTTCTTGCCTAATTACAACATGACTGCCATGAAATCTCACTAGAGCGCAAAATGAAAATAATTTTCGATTCTGCTCCCACATCAGCTTATTGTATCGCATGTTGATAGTAAGTTCAAAGCCAGGAATAAGTAAAGAATTCATTATCACGTACAGATGGAAGGATTTTTTTGTTCAACTACAACATGGCGGGCTATGCAGGCACGCATTAGTTCCATACTCTTGAGATCAGAGTTCTATACCCAGGTGATAAAGAGATAACTAGTGGTAACGGTTATTAAGTATGATAATGCTGTAGCTATTCAAATTATCCAGTTAATAAGTACTTTAAAATAGTTTAAAAGAGCTGAAGCATTATTTGTAATAAGGCATCCATTATGACCTTTCGCCTATAATAGTTACGTCTGTTTCATGTTAAAATTTTCCATAAATAGTTAGTTGTAGCTCAAAACCGATATAGTGTCAGGAGCCGGTTAAAAAACCTTTCTAACGGTACCTCATTCATACGTGTACGTTTAGTATGTGTTGAGAAAAGGGGATGTTGACTCGAGCGCAAATCGGCCGAACGTACAGATTGCGGACGACAATTGGCGAAACACAAATCAGTCTGGAACGTCCCGGCGGGTTAAAACTATGTGCCAGACCGAGACTCGAACTCGGGACCTATTTCTTTTGTAGGTAAGTGCTCTACCGACTAAGCAACTCAAGTACGACTCATGACCCGTCAGCCGGCCGAAGTGGCCGTGCGGTTAAAGGCGCTGCAGTCTGGAACCGCAAGACCGCTACGGTCGCAGGTTCGAATCCTGCCTCGGGCATGGATGTTTGTGATGTCCTTAGGTTAGTTAGGTTTAACTAGTTCTAAGTTCTAGGGGACTAATGACCTCAGAAGTTGAGTCCCATAGTGCTCAGAGCCATTTGAACCATGACCCGTCGTCACAGCTTTACTTCCTCTAGTGGCTCCTCTCCTACCTTCCAGAGTGCAGTCTCTCCTATGAAACCTCCAAGACTAGCACTCCTGAAAGAAAAGATATTGCGGGGACAAGGCTTAGCTACAGCCTGGGGGATGTTCCCAGAATGAAATTCTCGCTCAGCAGCGGAGTGTGCGCTGATATGAACCTTCCTGGCAACAGGACAACTTCTGCGAAACGAGGAAGGTAGAAGTTGAGGTGTTGGTGGAAGTAAAGCTGCGAGGACGGTTCCTGAGACGTGCTTCGGTAGCTCAGTTGGTAGAGCACTTGCAGCGAAAAGCAAAGGTCCCGAGTTAGTCTCGGTGCAGCGCACAGCCTGCAAGTTTCATATCAGCGCAAGTAGTAAAGGGTACAGCAATCAGTCGCAAATAACGTTTGTTTTATTTCCAGATTTCGGTCACTGTGTGGCCATCTTCATTGCAATAAATGTAAGTTACAACTTTAATACCACTTCCATATGCACATAGTCTCAAGTGTACTACTCATGTCACAGTTTACGTGAGTGTAAACTCGGGTTGGACATAAATAGTCTAGTTGGGACTATGTGTACATGTATGTGGTTTTAATGTTGTAACTTAAAATTTGCTGCACTGAAGATGACCACACAGTGACCGAAATTTGGGTATGAAATCAACGTTATTTGCAACTGATTGCCGTCTCCTTTGGTACTTGAAATGAATATAGTCGCTGGGAAGAACTGCTTCCTCAAGGAATGAAAACTTTTTTTTTTTTTTTTTTTTTTCGTTCAGTCGAATCAGCATACGTTCTCTCATACGAAATATGGACTATGAGAAACTGGTAAGTTCAGTCCAATACTTGTGGTATCCTGAATAAAATATATCATAATCGGGATATAGCTGGCAAACCATAGCTTTATTGGAAGATGTAAATTATAATCTCCAAAAATAATTTGTTCTACTGAGAAGGGTGGCGTAAGTTATGTTTAAAGTTACTGTAGTGGATCTTTCTTCGGTTCTGGCAGGTAGGCATTAGCTGTCTACAAATTATTACTGCTTACTGGCGTTTACATCCCTGTAGGATGGTGATTTTGTTAAGAGATGGTTCGCAGATGTGGTGACTCCTGTTTTCATTTTGCAGTGCTTTGGGTGTTAAGAGTATCTCATTCTAAAACTTATGTTTGTCTTTCACAAGCATACTGAATGACAGTCATTGAAGGTTAACTGACATAATTTATGTCTGTTCTGCGGGATTTATTTAAAGTTTTGCATAGTGTTTGTAACCTTTCTTTTCAGTGTCGCCACGGATCATCCCGAGCATGTGATGGAACCTTTTTCTTTTCATCTCACATATTCATTTAACACGAACTGGTACGCCCTAAAAATGTAACGTGCAAGACAAAAGTTTTGAGTATGTTTCGGTAAAAAAGAAAACAGCTGGGTGGGATTTAAATATCAAACATGTTACAGACATTAAGACGACAGTGAAGTGCATGAAATGTACAGGGTGTTTCAAAAATGACCGGTATATTAAAAACGGCAATAAAAACTAAACGAGCAGCGATAGAAATACACCGTTTGTTGCAATATGCTTGGGACAACAGTACATTTTCAGGCAGACAAACTTTCGAAATTACAGTAGTTACAATTTTCAACAACAGATGGCGCTGCGGTCTGGGAAACTCTATAGTACGATATTTTCTACATATCCACCATGCGTAGCAATAATATGGCGTAGTCTCTGAATGAAATTACCCGAAACCTTTGACAACGTGTCTGGCGGAATGGCTTCACATGCAGGTGAGATGTACTGCTTCAGCTGTTCAATTGTTTCTGGATTCTGGCGGTACACCTGGTCTTTCAAGTGTCCCCACAGAAAGAAGTCACAGGGGTTCATGTCTGGCGAATAGGGAGGCCAATCCACGCCGCCTCCTGTATGTTTCGGATAGCCCAAAGCAATCACACGATCATCGAAATATTCATTCAGGAAATTAAAGACGTCGGCCGTGCGATGTGGCCGGGCACCATCTTGCATAAACCACGAGGTGTTCGCAGTGTCGTCTAAGGCAGTTTGTACCGCCACAAATTCACGAAGAATGTCCAGATAGCGTGATGCAGTAATCGTTTCGGATCTGAAACATGGGCCAATGATTCCTTTGGAAGAAATGGCGGCCCAGACCAGTACTTTTTGAGGATGCAGGGACGATGGGACTGCAACATAGGGCTTTTCGGTTCCCCATATACGCCAGTTCTGTTTATTGACGAAGCCGTCCAGGTAAAAATAAGCTTCGTCAGTAAACCAAATGCTGCCCACATGCATATCGCCGTCATGAATCCTGTGCACTATATCGTTAGCGAATGTCTCTCGTGCAGCAATGGTAGCGGCGCTGAGGGGTTGCCGCGTTTGAATTTTGTATGGATAGAGGTGTAAACTCTGGCGCATGAGACGATACGTGGACGTTGGCGTCATTTGGACCGCAGCTGCAACACGGCGAACGGAAACCCGAGGCCGCTGTTGGATCACCTGCTGCACTAGCTGCGCGTTGCCCTCTGTGGTTGCCGTACGCGGTCGCCCTACCTTTCCAGCACGTTCATCCGTCACGTTCCCAGTACGTTGAAATTTTTCAAACAGATCCTTTATTGTATCGCTTTTCGGTCCTTTGGTTACATTAAACCTCCGTTGAAAACTTCGTCTTGTTGCAACAACACTGTGTTCTAGGCGGTGGAATTCCAACACCAGAAAAATCCTCTGTTCTAAGGAATAAACCATGTTGTCTACAGCACACTTGCACGTTGTGAACAGCACACGCTTACAGCAGAAAGACGACGTACAGAATGGCGCACCCACAGACTGCGTTGTCTTCTATATCTTTCACATCACTTGCAGCGCCATCTGTTGTTGAAAATTGTAACTACTGTAATTTCGAAAGTTTGTCCGCCTGAAAATGTACTGTTGTCCCAAGCATATTGCAACAAAGGGTGTATTTCTATCGCTGCTCGTTTAGTTTTTATTGCCGTTTCAAATATACCGGTCATTTTTGAAACACCCTGTAGAATGTGAAAAGTGCACTTCTCGAAAGTCCTAACATCAGCTACAAATACGAAGCCACGCAATTGAAATTTCACATTTAAACACGAAACCAAAAGAAACGTTCAAATTCAACATAAAAATTTCTGCAGGCATAACTCAAGGGGGGGGGGGGGGTGATTTTATTTTAACATTTTCAACTAAATTACTACCTCATTTATAAAATAGTGTAACAATACCAGAGATTGCTACGAAGTCTTAGTTTTGATCATTCAGCGTCGTCACTAGAGAATTTCATTACGTAATTGTATTAATCAAAACTACCGAAATAATTTGAACACAATCGCTCTTATTTCCGCATTTGTCATCGATATCATTGTCCATTGGTTCGTTCAGAGTATCTGTAATATCTTCCTCTTTCTTTTTTACTAAGTATGGTAGTGCAAACCCAAAATACTGGAAATGTCAAGAAAAAACAACCTTCGCTGAAGGTACACGGGATCCTTGGGACCCAATCACCTTTATAGAATCGAAACTAGCAAAGACTCCTGCAACGATGTTGTGGGGTAGCAGCCAATTGAATGCTTGCGAAGCACAGGAAGAGGCAGTTCCGTGCTACCACATATACAGCGGCGTTGAAAATAAGAAATTTCCCTTAGGTCCCTAGGACCCAAGTGTACCAATTGCGGATTAATTTGTCTGGTTCTTCCAATAACTGAGGAAACATTGTATCATACTCGCCACGTAATTTTCGAGAAAGATAGAGCTCATTCACATAAATTCGGCATCTTTTTATGTCAAAAAGCCGCAGTTCAGAACTAGTCTTAAAGCGCAGAGGCGTCGTGGTATCCATCTCGTCTAAGTCGGTTAAAAGTGTTTCTAACTTGCTTATGGGTTCTGACATTACCTAACCCTCCCCGCAAGAAACTAATGGAGAAGACCGAACGCACTGTTGCCAAGCCGGCAGCCCATGTTATCGGGCGGCATTAGATTGCCGAAAAGGAGCAGCACACAGGGCAACAAGCAAGAGGTGGCAAAAGATAACTTAACCAATACAAACAGCCGGTTACTAACAAGTGGCAGTTATTGTAATAGCCGCTCGTCTGATACTATCAATTATTAAAATAACTGCCAATAGTGCGTAGCGTTACTGAAGTGCGTCCTATGCTTTCGCATCATCTGATAAGTGATTAATTGAGACCGGGTTGTGTGCATCATAAAATCCTTAAAATATGCATGAAAAATGCTTAAAATGCATGAAAAGTGTTGAAATATGCAAGATCAAATAATTAAAAAAGCATGGTAGTTGCTGCGTACATTATATCTCAGTCGAACCTGTGCATATCATTTACGAGGAAGAGCGCCTGCCACGCGAAAAATCGTTACATTTAGAACGCTGATATCATTTTCTGAATACATTCTGGGAGAGGTTAGGAAGGGGGCGTGTCTTGGATTATTTTCTAAGAATTTGCAAAATGGGGACGCATACAGTGTTTCAGGAGTTGTTCCTTCTTTGCTATTGTTGTCAGATTATATTAGATTAGATTAGTTTACGTTCCATAGATCCGTGCTGAGGAGATCCTCGTGGATGTGGAGCACGTCATTATTTTTTTTTATTAAAAAATTCGTCAATGGAGTAGGAGGAGTTGGCCACTAGTAAGTCTCTCAGGCTCCTTTTAAACTGATCTTTATTTGTAACTAAATTTTTTATGTTTACTGGCAAATTATTGAAGATGAGTGTTCCTGAATAGTGGACCCCTTTTTGAACTAAAGTAAGTGCTTTTAAGTCCTTGTGCAGATCATTTTTGTTCCTGGTATTGTATGTATGTATGAACTGAGCTGTTTGTTGGAAAAAGAGATATATTATTTAGGACAAATTTCATTAATGAGTAAATATACTGAGAGGCAGTAGTTAGTATACCCAGTTCTTTGAAGAAGTTTCTACAGGACGTCCGTGAATTTACTCCACAAATAATACGTATTACACGCTTTTGGACTCTGAAAACTTTTGTTTGACTTGAAGAGTTACCCCAAAATATTATACCATATGACGTCATGGAATGAAAGTAGGCAAAGTATGCAAGCTTTTTCATTTTTATGTCGCCTATGTCTGCTAACACTCGAATTGCAAATACAGATTTGTTAAGGCGTTTCTGCAGTTCTGTGGTGTGCTCTTCCCAACTGAATTTATTATCAAGTTGTAATCCCAGGAATTTAAGACTGTCAACCTCTTCTATCTGCTCTTCTTCGTATTTTATGCATATGCTGGGTGGAAACCTCTTATAGGTTCTAAATTGCATGTAGTGAGTCTTTTCGAAGTTTAATGTCAGTGAGTTGGCTTTAAACCATTTATTAATATCCATGAAAATATCATTAGCAGATCTTTCTAGAACTACACTTGACATACTATTTGTTGCAATACTTGTGTCATCTGCAAACAAAACGAACTCTGCTTCTAGCAGTGTAACGGATGAGAGATCATTAACGTACACAAGAAAAAGCAATGGCCCTAAGATGGATCCTTGTGGGACACCACATGTAATTTCTTCCCATTCTGATGATGACTGATGACTTAATTCACTAGTCCCTTGCACTGACACTCTTTGTTTCCTGTTAGTGAGGTATGACTTGAACCATTTTGCAGCACTGCCCGTGACACAATAGAATTCTAATTTACTTAAAAGGATGTTGTGGTTCACACAATCAAATGCCTTTGACAAATCACAGAAAATACCTGCTGCTTGTAATTTGTTACTTAATGAATTAAGTACATTTTCACTGTAGGTGTAAATAGCCTTCTCGATATCAGAACCCTTCAGAAATCCAAACTGTGTTCTTGATAATATGTTATTTGTGGTCAGATGGTTGAGCAGCTGCCTGTACATTACTTTTTCTAAAATTTTTGAGAATGCTGGCAAAAGTGAAATCGGTCTGTAGTTTGATGGTATCTCTTTATCCCCTTTCTTGAATAGAGGCTTAACATCTGCATATTTTAGCCAGTCAGGAAATGTCCCAGTAATAATTGACTGGTTACACAAGTAACTCAGAATTGTACTAAACTCACAAGAACATGCCTTAATTAACTTTGTTGATATTTCATCATACCCACTAGAATGCTTTGTTTTTAAAGATTTTATTATGGAAGTTATTTCTGTTGGTAAAGTGAGTGATATATTCATGTACTTGAAGCTATTTGTGAAGGCTAGTTTCAGATATTCAAGGGCATTATTTACTGATCCTGAAAGTCCCATTCTATCAGTAACGCATATAAAGTGCTTGTTAAATAAATTTGCTACACTATGCCCATCAGTTACTAATGTGTCATCTACCCTTAGTGCTATTTGCTCCTGTTCCTTTCTGGTTCTACCAGTCTGCTCTTCCACTATATCCCATATTGTTTTTATTTTGTTCCCTGACATTACTATTTTCTTCTCGTAGTGCATTTGTTTAGACGTCTGAATTACTTTTTTTAATGTTTTTTCAGTATTCCTGGTATTTAGCTAAATCATCATCACTGGAGCTATTCTTGGTCAACAGATACATTTTCCTTTTTGTCTTACAGGAAATCTTTATTCCTTGTGTAATCCATGGTTTTATTATAGACTTCTGTTTAATTTGAGTAACTTTTAGAGGAAAACAGTTTTCAAACATGGTACTGACATTGTTCATGAATGTGTTATATTTTTCATTCATGTCATGAGCACTATAAACATCTTTCCAGTTCATATCTTTGAGCAGTTTTCTAAAACATTCAATTTTTGGTTGATTGACTACTCTCCTGTACTCAGATTTAGCAGTCTTGATAATCTGCTTAGAATTTACATCTAAAACAAGGAGCTGCATGTCATGATCTGATAGTCCATTTATAACAGGTTTTATGATATGATTTTGTTCCTTTGATTTGTCTGTAAAAATGTTATCAATGGCTGTCCTTGAGGATTTAGTGATCCTAGTTGGAAAGTTTACAGTGTGAGTTAGATTGAAAGACAACATTACTAACTGCAGTGAATGTTTACTGGAAGATTGCATTAGAAAATCTGTATTAAAGTCACCAGCAATCAAAATTTCTTTGTTTCTTCCTGTTAAATAACCCAAAAGAGCTTCTAGATGATCTAAGGATAGATTATAATTTCCTGCAGGTGCTCGGTAAATAGTTATTATTATATAGGATCTGCTATGGAACTCTGCTTCTGTTGCACATGCTTCTAGATGCTGCTCTAAACAGAATTTATTAATGTCAATGTTCTTGAATTTATGGCAGGTTTTGATAAATGTGGCAACTCCTCCCCCATCCATATCCACTCTGCAGAAGTAGGAAGCTAACTTAAATCCTGAAATGTCTAACATATCTATATCAGTGGTCACTTGATGTTCAGAGAGGCAGATTATGTCAATTTGGTTAGATGAATTCATTTCATCGATACAAATGAGTAGTTCATCAACTTTATTTCTAAGTCCCGGAATGTTCTGGTGTAATAAAGATAACTGATACTGCATACTAATGGGATTGTAACAGCTTTGGCGAAGATGAACTGGCAGTTTCTGATTACTTTCTGTTAAACACTGTTTAAATGGAGGCTGTATGATAAAATCTGACTCCTGTTCATCTGTTTTCTCAAACTGAGTGTGTCTGCCAATCTCTCTTAAAACTCGTTTTCTTTCCCCCTTCCCTATCCTAAAAAAGGCATCCCTCTGACACCTGTGACCACTGGTATTTTACCACTTGTGCCAGTGTCCCCCCTTAAGTTTTCTGCAATCAACCCAGACAGTTTTGCCTTCCCTTTCCTATTGAGGTGAAGGTCATGCCTAGTGTAGTCCCATCTATCGATAGCATCCACAGGAATCAAACCAATATGGGACCCTATATCCGTCCTAAGCAGCCACTCCAACTCCAAGTTCACCCTCCCTACGGAAGAGTTCAAATGAGGCCGATCATGGCGTCTCAACACAAACACAAATCCCACACTCGTATGCTTTGTTGCTGATGCTATCTTCACCAGGTCACTCTCTATGGAATATTCAGAGTCTCTGCCAATGCTATTTCCCGGACCACCCACTATAACCACGGCATCCTCCTTTGTGAAATCCTTGCATAAAGCACCTACATCCTCTGTTACCTGACCCAGATCTGCACTAGGCTTGAAAAAGTTTGTGACCTGGTACTCTGGACCTAGATTTTCCTGCAGTAGTTGGCCAACACCTCTACCATGGGAACTACCTAACAACAGAACTTTCTTTCTCTTTACAAATTTCCCTACCTTTTTCAAGTCCTTGAAAGCTTGTTGTGCCCTTTCTACAGCTTCAGCTACATGAGGATCATCCGATTCAGTAACAAGCGGATGCGATGCGAGTGAGTCTCAGCGAAACAATGGATATGTAGAGGACCAACTTCGAAATACATCGCACACAGAGGGGCACGGTCAAAAACTCCGTATATTTTACTTAAAAACATAAAATCATGAATTTTTTTGAACAGCATTAATTTTTAATTAATCCTATTGGACCAAAGCATCATTTAAAATTTATTTTACATTTTTCTACTGTTGTAAACATATACGGCTGTGCACTGTTCCAAATGCTCGGTGGTAAGATTGTGCCTTCGATCAGTCAAAACATTTTTATAAGCAGAAAAGGATCGTTCTATATCAACTGACGTATCTGGGCAGTATTTGAATTTGGGTGCCATGTTAGCATTTATTGTTTCTGGTAAAAGTTCACCCATCCCTTTAATAAAACTATCAATTTGGCACACGGGTTCAAAGCCTGGGTTATTGTTTAAAATGTTTTAAAATTTTTCTTTTAGTTTTCTTGGGAATACGTCTGGCAATGAGTAGTTCAGTAGAATAAATTTATTCATTAACTAATAAGATTCATTCAACGCCAAACCTTGAGTTTCAAGCTTTTTAATAATTGCAAGTATATGGGAAAATGAGTGATAATCACAGCAATGTCTTTTTTAATACCGGGATCATTAAAAGCTTCCTCGCACTCGCAAACTGCCAAAGTCTCTGCACTATCGAAGTCGTTTGCTACCCCTCTAATGGCCTCGAAATGTTCACCACTTCGACCCACTAACCCAATGAGTTACTACTGGTTCGGGAGGTAAAGGCACATTTGGTAGTTCTTCTTTGTTGGTCTTGATGCGAGCAGGAGCCTTTCGAAACAATTTCTTTGTGGATGAAATCCGTTTATTTACATTCACAAGCGTGGAACGTACTTCTTCAGCAAGGCGATGTACTGCATGAACAAAGCATGTCACATGAATGAAATTGGGATAAAATACTCTGAGGGCTTTTACTGCTTTGATCATATAACAAGCAGCATCTGAAATGCACATGAACACCCTTTCATCTGCAGAAGATTCTGGAAATATTTTTCTAATACCATCATTCACGAAACTGGCGATCGTAGAATGATTAACTTTTTCAAATTCTTTGCAGGCCGCTAAATAGGAAGAAGAAAGCTCTTCTTTTAAAGCACCAACACTTAAATTTGCAATGTAACGGCCACAAGTGTCTGTTGTTTCGTCAACTGAAATCCAGACGATGCTGCCATTGAGTTCGTTGCATATTTCTTTCAGAACATTTACGTAAATTGTCGGTATGTTGATTCATCTGGTATATTTTGATTTAATCAATATTTGCGCAGGAAGCCTTTGAGGATGGGGTTTCTAAGTTTGTGAAGAGGAATATTGCTTGCAATGAATGCTTCACACAGACCTATGTTAAACAGACGTTTTTAGTTACCTTTGGGCAAATCCCAGCTGCTATTGCAACTTGCTGCTGTCAGAAGTTGTTGTCGCAGTCCTTTGTCCTGCATTCCTGCGATATGAAGACTTGTCTTGACATGCTGGTCTATTTGAAACTTTTTGCACGAAACGTTTTTCTCACAAACTTGACAATATAAAACAATTCCGTTATATGCAATTGTTCCAGGATGGTCGGCTACCCACGAAACGACGTTTCTTTTTTCAGGCTGCATAGCGCACAACGTGTTACACACCACACGTCGTAAACACGTTCAACTGTGTACAAGTAAATAGAAGGCTAAACTGAAACAAAGGACGTGCGACTAAAAGCTTGCGTAGTTCAATTGTTGCCGACGCGTACGGTATGACAACTGAGGGGAGTAACCTGTTCTTGTTCTTCTGTAATGATTTCGCTAAGCAGTTCTAGGTCGCGGTCAATCTGGCACACATCTAAACTAGACCTAACTACAGAACGCCCGTCTAAATTTTTAAAAGATTGTCAACATAGATCTAAAATATGCATCGTATTTAGTTTTTAGTTTAAATATGCAGTGACCGGCGAAAAGGAACCAAATATGCAAATCTATATGCAACATGCAAATGCATATAATCCGGCATCTAGCGGTTGCGGATAAATGAACATAGCAGAGAAACTGATCCTGCTCTATAAAAAAATGATTCAAATGGCTTTAAGCATTATGGAACTTAACATCTGAGGTCATCAGTCCCCTAGACTTAGAACTACTTAAACCTAACTAACCTAAGGACATCACACACATCCATGCCAGAGGCAGGATTTGAACCTGCGACTGTAGCAGCAGCGCGGTTCCGGACTGAAGCGCCTAGAACCGCTCGCCCACAAAGGCCGGCCCTACTCTATAGCTCACGGCAACGCGCCATCTGGTCATCGACGTTTGTAATTCTGTTCCATGCTATCTAACTGCGTACAGGACCATAAGAAATTCGTTTCATGCTAACTACGCATAGGACTACGCGCGAATACGGAAATAGCCGTCCGTAGGTGAGTGTACCTGTAAGTTATTTTTTGTGGAAGGTACCTCTCGGTAATAGTTCTTTTTCTCTGGAAGTTACGGGCTAACACCCACAGGAAACCTGGAAGTTGACAACTAACGATGATATATCCAAAGGGCAGATATTGGAGTTAAAAAAAAGTTTTCGTACATTGGAGTTAAACAAAAGTTTTCTTACTATACGGGAATAACCGCCTACCGTCACAGAGTTCCGTACATTTGATTTATAAGTAACTTCCTGATGAGCTAGAGATCCAAACTTTCAGTATAACTCAGAAGCGGATGACAGTTCAGTATTAATTCGCTTCGTCTGGTGCGTGGCGGAGAGTACTTTGTTTTTCTACGTGTCTGATGATGTTTAGTACAAATTGATTTTAAACTAACTTCTCGATGAGCTAAAATCTTCAAACTTTCACCATAGTTCAGGGGCGGATGAGAATGCAATATTTATTCGCTTTCTTGTCTGGTGTGTGGCGGTTGGTAGTTTGTGTGCCTCTGTTACTTCACCCTTTTTCTGTTTCTTTCGTATCTTGCGGTGGGAACGATTGCAAGTAACCCTCCGTGTGTCTTCAAAAGTCTCTAATTTTTACATTCACGGTCTTTTCGCGGCTATGGTGTATACGTAGTAGGAAGCAATATACTAGTTGATTGAGATGAAGATAAGCTGAATTAAACCTAAAATTTATCAAATGTCTCTGTTGTGATGTCATCAAAGTGTTTGAAATCGAATGAAAAATTTCACATTCACGATGCTAAAAAATATAAGTAAAAAACTTACGATAACATGTTTTTAAATTGGACTAATATGTATGAAATAATTTCTCCTAGCCCTCATACAAATTCCTAACCTTATACTGACAGTCCTGAAAATCTGTGCTTCTGAATTTTTAATAGCTTTGACAATATCTGTAAAGTTTAAAACCAAGAATGTGGCGCACATGCAATACCAGTGTAAAGAGTAGCTCTCATTTAAAAAAAAATATCACAACACTTAATGTCATTTGCTGTGCAATAAAACTGTTAGTGAGTTAGGTGAACTATTCACTTGTTAGCTATTACATGTGCCCCACGTTTTTATTTTTACAAGTATTGTCATACCTACCGAAAATTCTCAAGAATAGATTTTCAGGAGTGTCTGTATTGGAAACTTCCTCACTCTCGAACTAAAAAATTAAGAACTTGTTGGTAGCTTAAGAAATTTTGCAGAAGTCGGACGGTTTTTCAAACTGTACATAAATCTTTATTACCGTGCTCTCAATTTTCGCAAATTGAATGTATCTTTCACTAGAGTAAAACGAATCCATCATTTCACGCACATTTTTGTGTTGTATTTCATGGTCCTACGCTTATTGCAGTATGTGATTATTGCTGTATGTGAATAGCACCGGAAATTAAGCTTAGAATTTTACCGACAGTATTCTGCTTACATATTAGTTCATACCTGCAAAAACACGCCTTTAAAATTTCACGTTTAATAATTCTATGTCAAAATTTCGTATAACATCTATAGCAGCCTCCAGAATTAATTTCTAATAGCAACCAGTAACTTATATACATGAAACGCCGATAACCGTTCAAACATCAACTGAAATATTAGGGAAAGGTAATTAGCTAAGTTTATGGCAGATTCAGCCAGTCCACAATACCCGCAGTTTTAATTATACTGATAAACTACACACATGGATTCCACCTACTTAGTTATTTAACTGTACTACAGTCTGGCGAATACTTTAATAAAAGTAACAGGCAGTTATAAATAACTATTAAAGTAAACAGTATAAAAATATCCGTAACCGCGATAACCGATCATTAGAAATAACCGTTTTGCCCACGTCTGGAACTAACACTGTTCTCAGCCCCTGTGCTAATCCTGGGGAATCACATTTTACGTATATTAAAATGGTGATTGACAGATGCTTGTGGTGAGGAGCGCTGTTGCCGCCTCGCACACAGCATGGTACGTGCCCGGGCGCAGTTGCAGCTCACACACAGAAAGAAAAACAATTTCCAGTGCGCAGCATGCCCCTCCCTCCCTCCCTCCCTATGTGTGGAGGCTGCGTCTCCTGGCAGAGCTCAGCAGTACGTAGTCTGCTGCACGTGTCCGCAGAACAGGCAATACAGCGACCACGTGGAGCCCGAGAAACAGCTGCTGTCGGTTGACGCCCGGGTTCTACCAGTAGGCTCACTGAAACGTCTTATCACAAAGACATTTTATCAAGGTGCTGCACGCATACAGACTATCTGATAGAGAGGTCATAACATGGTAAGGGATCGCGAACAGAGCAAAATTAGTCAGGTAATCCATAGGTGGGGATGCACCGTTTGGGAGCTGTAGCTACAAAGTGACAACCAATCGGCGGCGAGATCGCTCTCTTTACGTTAGTCCGATCCACGAACGATGGCGGGTCGCGCATGTCGAGGCACGGACGGGGATTGCATTGCTGCCAAGCGACAGTTGCGGTACGCAGATGCGCGTGCTTTGCGCTTTGATGAAAGCGTATAAGCCTGGAAATTACGTCTGTTGCTTCTTTACGCAGAATTTGTTGCTTTCTACCACCATCAGCGATGGCAGCTCGCAACAAATGGAATGGAAATTATCTAAACTCAATACGATCACGTTTAATGTTCGTATTACCTACGGCATTCACAGTAAAGCGCTCAGAACACCACTGAAAGCTCGTTGGCTGTCGAACAGCGCGTGACGTAGGTGCACAGAACAAGTCTCAACTCGACAACTATCGTCCATGACTGCAACTACAGCAAAAATTAAACTGTGTGGACCGCAGACTTCGTTGTTAATGACATTGCTGTTTACAGTACCACTTGTCAATCGGCTTAGGGCAGTTCTGTTTCACTACGCTGATTAACTGGGCAGATTAATAGCTTTACCGTATTTTTACAGTAGATGATTCAGTACTCAAAATTTACTCTGAAAACATCAGATGATTTTCAAGTCTACGGTAGACACAGTCATGGCTAGGAATTTAAAGTTTGCTTAGTTTTGATTGTTCAACTGAAACCATTATCTTCGACTAATTTAATTAGCATAATATTTATTGGGTGGGTAGGTACACACTTGTGCGCGCACTCGTCGCTGATCGGCCGTCGTTTTATAGCGGTTGTAGTGCATTTCCCTACCCTGTATAAGATCCTGACAAATCTTTTTGTACGATCATGCATGTAAATCGAAAAAGAAAGGCCGGCCGTGGTGACCGAGCGGTTCTAGGCGCTGCAGTCTGGAACCACGCGACCGCTTAAGTTTTTCAAAGTACATCTTTTACACCTGAATTTGCTTTTTGTGTTGGCTCAGCTTGTGCCCAAATTACTGGGTTCTTTGTTTTAATGCGTCGCTGACTGGTTGCTTCGTCCTTTGGCGATCAGTGATGGAATTGTCCGATAATTATCTTCAGTTTACCGATTTTGACTGCGTGTTCATTTCCCTTTTAACTTGTAATTTTTAACAGACACTGGTTTTTATTTAAGCATATTTAACCTCGATGTATAGAATTGTTATCAAACAATTATTCGTTCTCACAGTTTCTGACTCTTTATTTGTTTGTATTAGTTAGCAGCCAGTTCATTCTATTTTTATTTAGTATTTTATGTCGTGGCAATGTATTGTAGCTTTTTTTTTAAGCGGGTGGAAAGGTCACGATTCTTATTGTCCATTTTCATTTATTGAAAGCCACCACTGTCTAGCCGGCCGTAGTGGCCGTGCGGTTCTAGGCGCTACAGTCTGGAACCGAGCGACCGCTACGGTCGCAGGTTCGAATCCTGCCTCGGGCATGGATGTGTGTGATGTCCTTAGGTTAGTTAGGTTTAATTAGTTCTAAGTTCTAGGCGACTGATGACCTCAGAAGTTAAGTCGCATAGTGCTCAGAGTCAACCACTGTCTACCTTGTCATTGCAGTTCCGTCTCCAACATGTATTTGTAGGCCATAGTCCCAAGACGATTGCTTATGAGGAAATACTTAATTCATTTTAAGCGTGTAGTTCTCATTTTGCAAGGGTGCTAGTTACCATGCTGCTGAGCGTCCTGAAACGTGATCATGATCATCATCTTGAAGAGTGAAATACTAATTGAAAATTTTCACGCGAATGTATTCTTGTTACGTCAAAGCTGTGCAATTGGCATAGGCAAACATTGGAATTCTTCATCCAGCTTTCCCCGTAGACCAACCATGATAACTGGCTGGGGATATAAAAAGTAAACAGTTCAGTTTTTGTGCGTAAGGTAACTTGCGCGCCTTGAAGGTTACATGAGATAACCTATGACTGCGTCGCAACCGTCTCAGAGTGTTTTGATACACCTCCCCCCCCCCCTCTCTCTCTCTCTCTCTCTCTCTCTCTCTCTCTCTCTCTCTCTCTCAGCTTGCCGCTGCGCTCGGGCACATTATATCTTTACATATTTCGTACCCGAGCAAAAGACAATTGACACATTTTAAGATGTGTTGCAACCGAAAGTATGTTGAATAGAAGGTGGACTGATAAGGAATGATGAGGTTCTCCGCAGAATCGTCGGAGAAAGGGTTATAATTATGGAAAAAAACTGCAAAGAAGAAGGGACAGTATGATAGGACATGTCAAGACATTCGGTAGAATCCCCGCCCCCTTGGTACCAGAGAGAGCTGTAGACGGTAAAAACTATAGGGGAAGACATTTCAATTCGATAGAAAGCTTTCTCAAAATTTATAGGAACACTGTGGGTTTTTGTTTTTCTTTCAGTCGTTTTATTGTGAAAATATTGTTCAATTTCGTTGACAATTAAGTCTTCCACTCGTCTCTTCACCAGTCAGCTTGCTTCTTTTCGTGCCTCTTCTAGTTAATTTCCATCATGCATCCCCCACCCCAGTTATCTTTCTTTGTGGTTCTCATACTAAAAATTCATCTCACTGCCATAAAACATATCGGAAGTTTACTTTGGAAATCCTCATTAGTTCCGAAAATCATTCTAAGCCGTTTTCGCTCCTCTTTTTATTTCTGCTGTGTATGTAGTCAGTGACACCAGCTGATATATAGTGTCTTCTACTGGTAATATTATTTCATTTTTGATTTGTAATATTTCGTGTTCAGTACGATTTCTTGCTTTAGTGTTATTGTAATATTGGAACTCGGTAGAAAAAATATCGAAATTTGTGAATCCCAGATAAAGTAGAAGCTCATCACAATTCGTCTTTCTGTTAATATCGTTCGTGACTTGCGAACAGCTTAGTGCGCCCTGTATCAACTTCTAAAGGCAGCTTGTTTCTACACATAATTAAAATCTAATACATTTTCGTACATGTGATTGCCTATAAGTTTTTTATCGTGTTTATTGAATCGTTCCTTTCTATTTTTGGAAATTATCTTCTTTCGCAAACATTCTGAAATGGATTTTGGATGTTCCTTTTCTATAAATTTGCCTATAACTGGATTCATTCTTATTCAAAATACTATAATCTCTCAGCACCTTCTCTTTCTTCACATTCGAATTTCTTTGTAGATGTCAACTGACATTGTATTCAAAGTTCCATAAATTTCATTATTATATGTTTGCCTCATTTGGTTCTTAAACTATTCAAATATTTACATATATTTTGGAATGCCTGTACAAATGCTTAGTGTGCAGTCTGCTACTATAACTGATGAAATGTGGTTTATACCAAACGTACGTTTCTGTTTTGTTTTCTCCATATTATTGTTTTCAAGTATTCCTCTTGATAAATTTTTATTGTATATTAGCTAAGAAACGCCCCATTGCCTAGGTGTTAATTTATTCCTGTCTTCTGTTATTCCATCTCCTCCGTGCCCCTCCCCATCCCCTTCTCCCCCTCCCCTTCCTCCTGTTTATCTAATCCCCCATTTATCTCCATGTCCATCTCATCCTACATCTGTCCATGTCTTTCTCTGCCTATCCTTGCCTATGTCCACTTTACCATTCGCTGCCTGTCCATCTCCTCCCCCCTTCTCTCTCTACTTTATCAGTCACCCCAATAGGAAGCTGGTGGTTCTTACCCGTACAGTATTTCTTTCCAGGAGGTAACTATGTGTGTACCAAATTTGATTGGAATCGTTTTAGGGGTTTAGGATGAGCTTTTTACCCATGGCTTTGCTCGCATACCTGCATGTCAAATATATTTCACACGTAATTAACATATCACACACGTATTTGTACAGATATTTCACCTGTACATCTAGCTAATTTCACCCTGCAGTTTCTTTTTCACACAGCTTAATGTTTATTATGTCATATCTTCTAAACTATGTTCTGTACAATAATATAATTTTGCAGGTAGAGTCAGTGACATATGTGCCTACTGTCTGCGGAATGTGTTGGGAATATAGTTAGTAGTAGTAAAGAAGTAACACATTAAAACTTAATGCAGGATGCGGCAGTTTCTCACACGTCCCAGTCTTAATGACACATCTTGTGAACTATGTGTCGTACAGTGATATTCGTAGGTACATTCAGCGACAAATGTGGATACTAGCCGTAAAATGTGTCACAAACACAATTAGTAGTAAAGAAGTAATACATTAAAACTTGACGCTTGATGTGGCAGTTGTACTGCATGATCAGAAAAAAGTTTGTTGCTTATATTTTTTTGCTTTCATGATTTTTTGGGGGTCGTCAATGAGAAAAAATTGGTGTTTGAGATTAAGTGTAAAGTTTTCTGCAAGTCTCTAAGTGCGCTTATTCTCAAATGCTGGATAACTAAAGTATGGGTGTCTTTGTGTCGTGGGCTACACTGCTTTTTCACACCTTTGATGCGTGAGTTGTCCTTGGCTCCAAAGTGATTTTTTCCAGTCAGTAAATGATATACCAAGTTTGGCTGAAATCCTATTTTTGTTTCATTGAAATTGCCTCCTTTCCTTCTATCAGTTGTATTGTTTCAATTGAACTTTTTTCGTATTTTTCGCACCTCCTACATTATTTGGTGTTTGCATAAATATCTATATTTATTAATAAATTTGATCCTTTCAACTGTCTGTGTATTTTGCCTTTTGAAAGGCGCTGAAAACGTAGTTAATGTAACTTGCTACACCTCCATATTCTTAAATAAATTCTCGTAATCTACATTTATGACTTGCTACATGAGGAAGCTTTCCTTTTTAGCTTTGTATCTATTTCTACTGTGTATCTCAAAAGAGTTGCAGTTCGAAAGCACTTCTGGATCTTCACATCTCCTGTGATTTCAGGCAGTTATTTCCTTGAAAAATTCTTACAACATTTCTTTCTAATCTTGACGTTTTCTTTGCAATCTTGACGTTTCCTTTGCAATCTTGGCGTTTCCTTTGCAATCTTGGCGTTTCCTTTGCAATCTTGGCGTTTCCTTTGCAATCTTAGTTTGACTAGGTGGTAGTGTGACATGGTAGGCTCATCATGTGATGAGCTGCAAGGTGCCAACTGCAGGTTAGAGTTCCCCCATACAGTGTTGTCAGTTCCTCAATCACCAACATGCCTCATCTTTGCTCTGGGACCACAGCAGAGACATTTTATAACTTGATCAGCAACAAGGCAATTAGAGATAAGACCAATGTGCAGGATCAATGTTAGCAAGGGCTAAACTATTGTGCTTATCCTTTGATGAAACCATTTTCCATTATGGTCGCTATAGAGGTACATTTTAATTTCAGTTTTTGTAGTGTAGGGAAAATAGTAACCCCAACATTGTTTTATAAAATTCTGACAGAACTGCAATAAAACCTTTGAGGTTTGCCTATAAATTTGTAATTCTGTCGGAGATGGCAAAATACTTCGAAAGATAAGTTCAGTGGACTGGATAGAGTTTGGAACAGAGGTTAGAAGATGATCATTAAGAAAAGTAAGACAGTGGTAATGTACTTGAATTAAATTAGGTGATGCCAAATAAATTAAATTAGAAAATGATATACTAAAACTAGTAGAAGAGTGTTTCTATTTGAACTGAGAAATAACTGACGATACTTCAGACCAGCAGGGAATAGTAGCTTTGGGAGGAGGCGCCACAGAAGAATGCTGAACATTTGAGGGTCATACAGATTACTAATGAAGAGGTTATGAATCCGGTTGGGCGGAAAATTTTTTGGTATGACGATTAAAAGAAGGGTTCGTTTGACATGACACATCTTAAGGGAAGAGGGACTTGTTAGTCTGGTAGTGGATTGAAATTTGGAGATGTAACAATTATTTATAGGAGGCAAAGGCCTGAATATAATAAGAAATTTCAAATGGATCTGGGTTGCACTAATTAACAGAGATGAACAGGCTTGTGCAGAATAGACCTGCATGGAGAGCTGCATCAAAACCAGACTTCGGACTCAAGAATACAAAGCGGTTTTGTGTATGTAAGAGAAACTACTTCAGAACGAATGTAGATTTAACAATAAATTTCATCGCGTATTTGCTTGACTTTTGATTTTGTTGACATTAATCTCAGAATCAATGTAAATCGACTGGTGGTGCCTGTTGGGGTAATGTGAAATGAAGTGAAGCTGTATCCTTAAATTTTTGGAAAGGCATCATTAGCCATGCTGAGCTGCTAAACCGTCGTCCTCGTTATTACCATTGTTGTTATCATCTGCAACGTGATCACATATTTTAAATTAGTTTCTCGCCGCATTTTTCTGTCTGTATGTGAGGGCTAATTTCAGGAACTACTGTAGGGATTGTGATACGGTTTTCACTAATAGATAGTGTTTCACGAGGAAGGTTTGTGTGTGTATAATTTATTACCATGGCACCAGAAAAGTCGCGCGGCCGTAGTTACTTGGCCCTAGTCGTGGGAAACTGTCTGCCCTACGGTAAGGACCCCTTTTTTCAGGAAAGGCTTGAAGTATCAAATTGAATTTTGTCGAATTCTAAGATCTACGGTTCCTTTTCAGAGTACAAAATTCAAGATTGTAAGTCAATGCAATCAAATGATATAACATACTTACATAAATACTCGCAAACCCATTCATCAAAACACGTAGATGAACTATTTATATACAGAAATAAGTTTGTGCGGAAGGCTTAGGGCGCGAGTCAATCGCCCTTGTCCGGTTTTTTACTGTAGCATATATTTCCGTATTTTCTAAGGTCATTCAAAGATATCGTCACAGATGCTTAAACGCCGGCCGTTGTGGACGAGCGGTTCAAGGCACTTCAGTCTGGAACCGCGCGACCGCTACGTTGCAGGTTCGAATCCTGCCTCGGGCATGGACGTGTGTGATGTCCTTAGGTTAGTTAGGTTTAAGTAGTTCTAAGTTCTAGGGGACTGATGACCTCAGATGTTAAGTTCCATAATGCTCAGAGCCATTTGAACAGATGCTTAAGCATATGAAGTAAAAATCTGTTCAGTATAAAAAAAGGCTTAGCACGCTTATATGTATTTTGCAAACGAAATCGTTTTGTGCACAATTCTATGAGTAATGTATATTTTAGGTAGCAAGATATAAGTTTTTCTTGTCTATGCTACCTGAAAACGGAACGGGTTTCCGTACAGTGGGATCGACAATGAAAAGATACTAAATACTACAGCATTTTGCCTTATTTTTTCTGTGTTAAGAAACAGGTGGCTCCTGCTCAAGTAATGACTGCAGTTATATGGTGAAGTTTTTATTACCGTTTGTAAAAAAAAAATGACATAAAATTTGCAGCAGGTATTTAATGTCTACCATTGCATTTAGAACTCCGTCCAGCCCCTGACTTTCTCAACCGTTGGAAAATTTGCGACGTACGCCGGACCGTATCTGCAGCAGTCAAAATTGGATTCCACTGATGTGTATTATTCCGTTTGAAGAACACAGGCGTTTTCGTATGGTTACACTGTCAGAAGTCACAGGGTAAGAGGCCGTTAGACCCCGCTGATGATACAAATCCGTTACGACAAATTACGTTAATTCGAAAAGCGAAAGCAGATTCTTCCTCATGAAACAGCCAAGTGTTCTGTCGTGTAACCAGCGGAACTTCCAACAATTGTCGATGAATTATTATCTAAAGAGCACGCACATAGTTGCCGCCTGGGAGTGGACCTCCAAGCCAGCCCGTGGATTTCGTCAACCCAGGTACAGTGAATGGTGAAATGGGCAACAGAAAATGCCTTTTTTTTTTTTTTTTGACAAAAGTTGCTTCATCAATTTCTTGTAGTTCGCTAAAGAATTGCGGACTTGAGATATGTTGGTCCAGGCGTCAATCACAGATTGTTCTATGCCTTTGAAAATAAAGATCTGTGTTCAACTCCTGCGCTTGGCGTTCAGTCCGCCTCGAACACTAGGTGCCTAAATTTACTCAACAGGGTTTTGCGAAAACAACGTCGCATTTCTTCCAAAGATTCATATTTCAAGTTCTCCGAGCGCTACTAATACACTTACGTAAGGCCTATGAAGACCTGTTAGGCCCTCACCTGCACGTTTCTGAAAATTCGCTGTGTTTAGTACTTCATAAGGACTCCGTACGTTCGAGGAATTCTCTGGAATTAATCGCATTATCTTTCCTTTATTCAGATTCCTTTACATTGAATTACACTTTCCTAACACCCTTCCAACAATTTTATGCGTTCTTCCCATTGCATACCGATTTTTAATATTACTCTGAAAGATGTAAATGGTGTTTGCCCCTACTTATGTTATCCGATTATGGACATTATCTTCTGTTTAACCACATTTAAAGAAAGCTACCACAACGTTATCTTATCTCAGAAACAAAGCAGTCTTTGCCATGTGTGTAGATTCACAATCAGAGTTTCAGCAGGAGCAGGAGGGACTGAAGAAGTGTTAGGGAGTAAATGACGTGTACAGCTACATCTCATATTTTAATGCAAAACAGTCAGTCGGACGTATGACGGACAAGTTGCCCATTAATCTAATTAGATTTCTGGTTTAACCCTGTCAGTTTTTAACAGTTTGCGTAACGGTTGAGCAGAGTTTCCGCGTGGCAGTCGTACGTAGAGCGTCGTCTCGAGCATTCGTAGAAGGGTGAGTTGGCCTTTTTTCTCCTCTATTTTTCGAACTACACCGTCGGAGTAGTCCTCTTGGATATCGAAAGATGGTTGCGGTTTATAGTATTAGATTTTGCATGAGTTTTGTTGCGTTAAGCTTAATCACGACCAATAAATTTCAAATAACAATGCGTGTTATTTCAACACAGACATCCCGTTTACTTTGCTGAAAGCGAAAAATTGAGCGATGTCGTCTGATGTGTTATCCTCTCTTTAGAAAAGAGGATTAAGTTAGACAACCGATTTACACGGGTGCAATTTTCCACGTGTGCTAGGTGCATATAGCTTTCGCACGAAGAGGCGAGGAGGCTCGTGCATCGGTGCCAAGTCATGCGTGCCTCCGATTGTGCATTGGAGCAACCGTGCGCAGTCGTAGGAGTGGCAGTCTACCCATACCAGACGGGTCGACACGAGCAATAATCGTGCGCCTGTACGCGCTTCTGTTCTGTTTTACGACGCCACACTGCTAAAAGATTCAGCTTTTCGCATGCGCTCAAATTTACGCGAGTGGTCTAACGAGAAGAGAAATAGATACAATTTGAGCAGTAGTATTGTGCTTTTCCTGCGTTCTGGCTGTTAATCCCGTGGATTATAAACATAGAGTGAAATAAAGAAGTCTCTACAGTTCGTCACACGTAAGATCAAATGGGAAACAACCGAAGCAAACCCGAACAAAGTAAAAAGCGTTTGTTTTTACTTACACCGAGTACATGTTGCAGAAGAGGAGTGATTCGGGGGATCTAAAAGTGCCAAAAGCTGTCCATGTTCCATACATACATTAATATTTGTTCTATAGATCGTGAATACGACATTTCGTAATGGTGCGAAACGTGTCACTTTAACATGAGTTTCCTTTACACAAAGTAATTAATTAATTTTTTTTGGTAGTTACTACTTCATAACTAAAAATTCATCTGTTGAGTGCAAGGAGTTGTCATTCAGAAATTCTTTTAACTTGCTTTTAAATGTTGGTTGGCTATCTGTCACTTTTAATGTTATTTGGCAAATGACTAAAGATTTTTGTGGCAGCACAATTCATCCCTTTCTGTGCCATAGTGAAAAATGGTTCCAATGGCTCTGAGCACTATGGGACTTAACATCTAAAGGTCATCAGTCCCCTAGAATTTAGAACTACTTAAACCTAACTAACGTAAGCACACCACACACATCCATGCCCGAGGCAGGATTCGAACCTGCGACCGTAGCGGTCGCGCGGTTCCAGACTGAAGCGCCTAGAACCGCTCGGCCACTCCGGCCGGCGCCAAAGTGAGATTTAATCCAGAGTAGTGAAAATAATCCTTTCTTCTAGTGTTGCAGCTGTGCACTTCGCGTTATTTTTGAATTAGGATAGGTTATTAATAACAAATTTCAAAAGTGAATATATGTATTGCGAAGGTACTGTGCCTATTTTCATTCACTGATTTCCTATGACATCATATTATGGGCAATTTATCATTAAGAGAAAAAGTATTCATTGCTCAAAAGCGTATAATCAGAATAATATCTGGAGCCCACCCAAGATAATCATGCAGACATTTATTTTAGGAACTCGGAATATTCACAGTAGCCTGCCGCCGTGGCCGAGCGGTTCTAGGCGCTTCAGTGTGGAACCGTGCGACCACTACTGTCGCAGGTTCGAATCCTGCCTCGGGCATGGATGTGTGTGATGTCCTTAGGTTAGTTAGGTTTAAGGAGTTCTAAGTTCTAGGCGACTGATGACCTCAGAAGTTAAGTCACATAGTGCTCAGAGCTAATTATACTGCCACAAAAATCTTTGTGTCATTTGCCAAATAGCATTAAAAGTCTGACAGATAGCCATTTAAAAGCAAATTAAAAGTATTTCTGAATGACAACTCCTTCTACTCAAGAGATGAATTTTTAGATATGAAGTAGTAACTGAAAAAAAATTGTATAGTGAAACTTAACGTTAAGCTGACACGTTCCACATCATTACGAAATTTCGTAATCATGGTCTACGGAACCAGTAATAATGTAATGTAATATGCTGCAGCGTAGCTGGTGTGCATGACCAGCACAATTGGCTGCCTCTGCCCAGTGTCCAACAGTATATTTAGCCTGTAGCTGCAGCTCGGTCACTGGAGTAGTGCGCTTGCTTCCCTCCAGGTGGGAATGGAATCACTCATGTGCACGTGTTAAAAGAGAGGCGCGAGGCGTGCACCTACACGCATGCCTCTGCTTGCCTGTGGAGGAAGCACAGGCGCACGGCGACTGTAGTCCGATTAAAATTACTTGACAGTTGACGTTTGTCACCGTTGCAGCGTTGCGACATCGGCTACCGCTCGTTTAAAGGCGACAAGCGAACATGGCAGGTCAATTCACAAGTGCTCAAGTGCTGTCCATGTAACGCGGGGCAGTACTTTAAGCCGCTGCGGTCAGATATGGCGGGAATACGAGATGCTCTGCCGATCGCAGATTTTAAGTCAGCAATGACTGAACTGCTGCAGACGACGAGTCTGGTAGACCTGCATTTACAGTCGTGTCCTAACGTAATCGCAACCTCGTGTTGGGCAATGAGAAAACAGCAGTCAACAACCTGCAACAGAACTGTTAATCACCCTCGCTTGGTTCATGGCAACTGTTTAAAGCAGACCTCCACGAGCAAACAAAAGGCAGAGAAGTTTCAACTTGAGCATTAAAAGCGATTGCTTTCCTTAGTTATCTGAAAGTTCACCCACAGAGGTTATAGGCCACACAAGCAAATTCCAAACAAAAAGAATTATAGGAAGAAAAAAAAGATCAAATAACAAAGCAATCCAATGATGAGAATGGTGCAACAAAAGATTAAAAATAAAAATTACAATTAAACCAATTAATTGAAAATAATAGTAATCAGCCAAAACCGAAGAAACATTAACAAGTATAAAATTTTATATCACCTGACAAGATTCGAACCCTCAACCATCTACATGTCATTGCGCTACGACCCTACTTACTGTCATGTTATACACACATCAAAAAAGTTTTGCATCACCTTGGCTCCGAGAGTTCCGGAACCTGTACAGAAAATTGGAATAGAGATAAACATAAACATCATTTCCGCCTCTTTTTATTGCTCATGAAAACCACACATTGCATGTTGTACCACCATACATCGAGATCTTCAGAGGTGGTGGTCCAGATTGTATACACCGGTACCTGTAATACCCAGTAGCACTTGCATTGATGCATGCCTGTATTCGTCGTCATACTATCCACAAGTTCATCAAGGCGCCGTTGGTTCAGATTGTCCCACTGCTCAACAGCGATTCGGCGTGGATCCCTCAGAGTGGTTGGTGGGTCACGTCGTCCATATATAGCCCTTTTCAATCTATACCAGGCATGTTCGATGGGGCTCATGTCTGGAGAACATCCTGGCCACTCTAGTCGAGCGGTGTCGTTATCCTGCAGCAAGTCATTCACAAGATGTACACGACGGGGGCGCGAATGCCTCGCCAATATGCTGCCGATATGGTTGCACTATCGGGTGGAGGATGACATTCACGTATCGTACAGCCGTTACGGCGCCTTCCATGACCAGTAGTGGCGTACGTCGGCCCCACATAATGCCACCCCAAAACAGCAGGTAACCTCCACCAAGCTGCACTCGCTGGACAGTATGTCTAAGGCGTTCAGCCTGACCTGGTTACCTCCAAACAAGTCTCCGACGATTGTCTGATTGAAGGCATATGCGACACTCATCGGTGAAGACAACGTGATGCCACTCCTGTGCGGTCTATTCGGCATGTTTGGTCCATCTGTACCGCGCTGCATGGTGTCGTGGTTGCAAAGATGGACCTCGCCATGGACGTCGGGAGTGAAGTTGCGCATCATGCAGCCTATTGCGCACAGTTTGAGTCGTAACACGATGTCCTGTGGCTGCACGAAAAGCTTTGTCAACATGGTGGCGATACTTTCAGGGTTCCTCCGAGCCATAATCCGTAGGTAGCGGTCATCCACTACAGTAGTAGCCGTTGGGCGGCCTGAGCAAGGCACGTTATCGACAGTAACTGTCTCTCTGTATCTCCTCCATGTCCGAACATCACCACTTGGGTTCATTCCGGTACACCTGGACCTCCCCTTGTTGAGAGCCCTTCCCGGCTCAAAGTAGCAAAGCGGAAGCATTTGAACCGCGGTATTGACCGTCTAGGCGTGGTTGAACTACAGACAACACGGGCCGTGTACCTCCTTCCTAGTGGAATGACTGGAACTGATCGGCTGTCGGGACCCCCTCCGTCTAATAGGCGCTGCTCATGCATGGTTGTTGACATCTTTGGGCGGGTTTAGTGACACCTGTGAACAGTCAAAGGGACTGTGTCTGTGATACAATATCCACAGTCAACGTCTATCTACAGGGGTTCTGGAAACCGGGGTGATGTGTGTATTAATTCTCCTACAGAACCAGCTGCTTCGATGATATGCTGGCTTCAAAAAGTTAGACATCGTATCATATGAAGCTTGTCTACTGTAGGCTGATTTCTGTGGTGATGGTAATTGAATATGTGACGCCGAATCGCGTCTTGTGTGAAATGATACAATAGCGTTTGGCTACTGCTGTTTGTACGAAACGTGAGTATTTCATTATTGCCATTTTGTGCGTTTGTTTTAGGGTGGTTATCATGTCTGATGGAATGCGAAATAAAAGGGCCAAACCCAGGGTACAAACACATAAGGGACAAAAGCCAGACAAGCAATTGGAAGTGAACTGGCTATTTGATGTGGCAGTTTGGCAGCGGCGAACAGTTTGGGGGTGACGTGGAACACTGATTGGAGGAAGAGAACTCCAACGTGTGAATTTTAACTATCAAGTAATTTCAATCAATCTATAGATGCAAGGCGCACAGGTGTATGAAATCATCTCTGGACCGTCGAGCGCGACATCCACTTTCCCGTACAGGCAAAAAAGCGAGCGCAGCATGTTACATGAAGTAGCAATTTATCACGTACAAGCTGGTACGAACGCCGTTTTGAATAGAGTAAATCGAAACCAAGGGCTGTGTTGTTATAAGGTTAAACAAAAGCTTCTGGCAAGAGGCAGTCAGATACATTTCATAGAGAATCTGGTGTCGTCCGCAGTGAGATAAAATTAATCCCCCCCCCTTCCCCACCACCACCACCACCACCACCACCACCACCACCACCACGACGTCATCTTCATTGAAACAAATACGCCCGACGCGAAAACGAAGACTTATTACTTGATGGGAAAGAAACTGACAATTTCCGTTGGTGGAGGTCAATCAGAATAACACAAATAAAAGAATGTTTCAAGGCATTGAGAACCTGTATTTCTTTATAACAACCATGTAGTCAAAATTAATGAATACTAATTGGCATTTGGAAGTGGAAGACGACTGTTACTGCCAGCAGTTTGACTTTGTGGGGCAGGTACAGTATCACTTGCTGCCTTAACTAAGTTTTCGTCACATAAATCTAATACAGCTTGAAATGGAGCGAAGCTTTATACCGAGTCTTGCAGAAGTCCTTGAAATTATGTCAGCCTTGGCTTAGCTTCTCATAACATTTACCATAACAGTATCGCAGGGTGCCTAGGTAATCTGTAAGGGGTACGAGCAAATAGGACATTTGTCACTTGAAAAAGTCTTGTGTCTTTATTCGGGGTTATGTCTTTGTCTGCAGGCGATACTAGTTTAATACAATATCTGGTGACTATAGAATGGTAGAATAGTTCTCGCGTTTCCTACAATTTGGTCTGTAGTATGAACGGTGTTCGTAAATTCCTGCTACAAACTTCTAGCACTTGTACAAGGGAGCGAGAAGATAATATTTTGAACTGGGGCACATGTCCGGAAATGCATCGTTTCCGTGTTACAACCATTTGAAAACACATTCGTAACGCGGCCACATTTACAAGTAATTGATTAGGCGCTACCCAGTGCATCATTAATTTCACAGTAGCACTTATTAACAGCCAAAGAAATAGCTCTTGTACTCGTTGACGGATCTCTTCAACGTGATGCAGTACGGCCTCTTCCAATTAAGGTTTGCGGGGTTCCTGTTCAAAATTGTATTATGTACCCTCTTCCCTCTACAAGGCCTAGAAGTTGGTAATGGGAATTTCGGAACACACTGTAATTTTCATACGACGACGATGACGACGACGACGATGATGATGATGATCATGATGATGATGATGGTGGTGGTTTGCGTAACATCATGGAGAATAAATTAAGAGCATACCATTCGGTACAGATGGAACTTTACAAAATAATAAAGTTTATCTTCTGAGAATGATTCTAATGTCAGAATGTTACATCTAATACAGGCTGTATGAAATAATTAGAAAAGAGAATTAACTGTAAAGTTAATCCTCTAAAAATGTTAGACCGTTTCTGAAGTTATCCTAAATTTGATTCATTATAATACTCTGTAAATATTTTGTTTCTTAAAGTGCTAGAGAAAGGAAATTGTTTTCTACTATCAGTTTTACAGAAGATACTCTTCGATAGTTTTAGAAATGATACCTTTAGAACTATAGCTATTGATATATTTTTTTGTTATAACAGGTCTCAATAGCAATTATTTAATGTTGTTGGTGAGCGCGTTCGGTCAGAAAGAAAAGGTCATAAGACATAAAATAATAGCAATGACAATGCTGTTATTTTATGTCTTATATCCCTTTTATATTTAAATGTTGTCCTAAGACTTTCAACCGATATTAACGTTAAATAAGCGCGATTGAGACTAATTTCTACAATAATCACCTGTTTGACTTGAAATTAGAAATACTTGTCAATTTTACTATTTTGTCTCTCCCTACTCCTCCGCCCGGAAATATTTCTACGGACGTCAATGATCCAGGTTAGGTACAATAGGGAATTCTGTGCCACTGGCAGAAAGGAGAACGGGTTTTCAACCGTTTGTGCCTGGGTTGTCATTTCTTTCCCTCTCAGGAAGTAAGTCAGTGTTCCCGAAATATCCATGAGAGAGCTTGATAATAGAAATTTGTGAACCTAGTTACAAATGATGTATAGAGACATCAAAAGGTTTAGTAATGGATTCTCTGTTCGTATCTAGCTCTAATAACAAACATTCGATATCCCACATTATTAGATCATACGCGTGGAGAAGTAATTTGATGTACCCAGTGGGAAACAGTCGAAGGTCTACTTGCTCGCATTGTCTAGGTGACCCTATAAAGACCGCGGAATATCTTCTTCGGGAGGACTCCCGTGGATGGATGGGCTTAGCCTGTTTTGGAAAGTGGCGAGCGCAAACACGTGGTTTTCATGCGACTGGATACGGCTATTGGTAGCGAATAGTCGATCGCTACATGCCGCTGGTCACGTCAGCCAATCGCATCGTACGCTAGCGTTGCGGCGGGAATTTGTATTGTCCTAGGGACACTTGTTTACCATTTGAACGCAGTTCTCGAATGAGGCAGTGCGGTGAGTAAGAGTGAAGATAGTGCGCCGTGGATGTCAAACGAGAATGAGGATCTGGAAGGAGAGGAAGAGAATTCTTGTAAAATATCGCTTCTAGTATGTATACAAAAGGTAAGCAGCCAGGTTGTTTGTAAATTCAGTTACATTTGGTACTGGATAATTTGCGCACGCTATAACTATTAAATTTCAATGTTATGAGCCTAGAATTTTCACAAATCAGATAAGTTATCTTTGTGTTACCTCGTAGCTCTTTATGGACATTTGAAAAGTGCAATTGCTACGGCAGTGTTTCTCACAAGAAAAACTAATTCCAAACTATCTGCGCCGTTGGTGTTCATTTTCACATTAACACAATTTCTTGTGTACTGTGATACGTGGTGCTAATTTAGCATAGAAAGCTAAGTAAGTGTTAAGCTACCGGTGATTCAAAACAGGATTCATATTTGAAGGGAGAAGTTCATGAGAATTTACGTAGCATACGTTCCGGAACAATTGAACGCAGTCACCGAGAGAACTGAGCAATATTGCGAGGGAGTGAACTCCAGGTTTTGCCAAATGAAAACCTGGAGTCGTAACTTAATCATCGTTCGAAGATTATAGAAGACTTGTACCCTAAGTATCGCTGAGATACTTTCCGGAATATTGGATATTTGAAACTACATGCCTATTGTTTCCTGTCCTGAATTTAATGATTTACTTACGCCGTTGACGGTATAATCACGAAATATTTAGTTGTGGGGGGGGAACCATTTATTTATCAACAAAGAAACCAAACATATTGACGTGCAGGAGTGCGAAAGAGGCAACAATTATTTAGAAGACGCGGATACAATGTTTTCTTTTGACGCAGGTGGTAGCAGGGGAGCTACGATGCTAGAAGTTACAACCAAAATTGAAATTAGATTAATCTCTGGACGAAGAGAACAGTAGTGTTTTCTGCATAGTCCTTTTCCGAACATCTGAATGAATTCCAAATATCGTTGCATTAAATTCAACCACACAGTAACCTGGTCAGGGAAGGGAGTTCTATACCTGTGTTTATTCAGTATTGCAGTTGAAGCACCTGTTCTCCATGAATAGAACTCGGAAAAGGGTAAAGCTAAAATCATCGGTAACGCTTTTGAAGCAAGTTTCAAGTTGTGAATGTTTATGGAGTATTTCAGAAAATGTCTTGAAATAATTTCTTGGGATTGTGATAGCAGTTTCAACGTTTGTTGAATATCTGCTGTTCTAAAGCCTTAGTCTTGGAAATAGGACTTCATTAATGACATTTGTCGCAACGAATATGTTGTTAGTGTGCATTAGAAGCGAGTATTTACTGTGTGATGTGGTTGCAACAACCTAGCGCAGCAGTAGGAGTCCAGTAGTATTATTCTTAGGCAACCATTCGAATTTTGTTGTTCTTAATAGTTTTATTATTTAATTGATCTTATTTGTTGCACCCTGTCGTTGATCTCTGTACTAATATTTGCACTGACTGGTTTTTATATCACTGAAGGTTTCCTTCCGCATTGATACACGAAACACGACGAACGAATGACCCATTCATTCCTTCAGATAGAATGTGTCATAGCCAGTTATATCCGTGTAGGACTGGTGTTGATAGATGTACTTTTAAAAAGAGTATGATGGAAATTAAAGTAGTGATAACCTGTATAGGGTGAAAAGGATTTCTCACTAATGCGATGTAAACTTGAAGAGGGGGAAAGAGTCAAAGTTATTTCTCGCATGAGCCTCTAAAATGTA
Source organism: Schistocerca nitens (assembly GCF_023898315.1). NCBI lineage: Eukaryota > Metazoa > Arthropoda > Insecta > Orthoptera > Acrididae > Schistocerca > Schistocerca nitens. The sequence goes on along the minus strand of NC_064614.1, from coordinate 371,149,627 downwards.
TCGGACGAAAAGGATTTCTTTCTGTTATCTTCTTGTGTGCTCTGTTCATCGTCCACGTATCAAGTAGCGCATTATAATACCGGTAGAATCTGTATCGGCCTATGTCTTCTCACATATTTTTTCCGTGCCGAATATACTCCCGCATTGCATTTTGGGATGTGGTCATATACATTGAAATAGTGCGTAGGCACCCGTTGTGCCAGATACTAGTTTCTTCCCCCCTTTCTTTCAAGCCTTGGTGCGATGGAATTCATAAAAAAGTACACCGAAGTTCCATGTTGTTGCCGCAGCTCTACCACCTTTTCCATTATGTTCTTCCTCTGTATTACTGCGATGTTTAACGTTTGAGTTAGATGGTGATCGCTCTGACAGACTGCAGGGAGTGTATGTGACCGTTCTGCTTGAGATTTTCTCACATATTATTGATCAGTTATTCTCGTTGCATCTGGCCACTGAATTTGCACGGTTGTCTTTATATTAGTTTTTAACGCTTAATGTTTCTGTTTTGGGAAGCAGATGGATGTTGAACGAACTGAATACCGACAAGAAGGAAATTCGAAATGCTGGTTAATTCTGGCAGTTGCGTAGTAAGAAAGCGTTCGTCGTAAGTAGAAGTCAGAATTCAGCAAAATGCATCCATTAATTCCTCAAAGAGAAATTGTGGCAGATCCAATGAAGTAGAGAACGGATTCTGTACATCATCAATTTATCAAACAGGAAACAACATTAGAAAATAATTTCGCTGCTACCAAGAGCAGGGCATTGGTCGCTGTTGAAAGCATCTCACTGAGACTTTCTAATGCAGCATTGTTGTATGTTGTCTAATTTGGGGAGTGCTAAGTTGGTGCTGATATGGAAAATCGCAGCGAAATTCAACAGAGGTCGCATCAGCGATCGGTGCACGATTCGTCCGACCAAGTATTGGGCGAATACACGGAGAATGTTATGGTTCGTTGTACATCTACGTGATTACTCTGCATTTCACAATTGTCTAGCAGAGGGTTCATGGAACCATCTTAAAGTTATTTCTCCACCATTCCACTCTCGAACAGCGCGCGGGAAAAACAAAGACAAAAATCTTTCCATGCGAGCTCTGATTTCTCTTATTATGATGGTAATTCGCCCCTATGTAGGTGGGCGCCAACAAAATATTTTCACACTGTGAGGACAAAGTTAGTGATTGAAATTTCTTGAGGAGATGTTGCCCCAACGGAAAACGCCTTTGTTTTAACGATTCCACACCAATTCGTGTATCATATCCGCAGCACTTTCTCCCCGATTACGCGATAAAACATTCTTTGAACATATTCGATTCCTCGGTCAATGCTATCTGATATGGATTCCACACAGCACAGCAACACACCTGAAGGAGGAGGAAAAGTCTAGTTTAAGCAGTCTGTTTAGTAGACCTGTTGAATTTGCTGAATATTTGGTTTGCTTTCCCCACGACATTATCTATGTGATCGTTCTAATTTAAGTTATTCGTAATTGTAATCCCTAATTATGTAACTGAATTTACAGCCTTTAGATTTGTGTATTTTATCCTATAGCGGAAATTTAGCAATTTCTTTTAATGCTGATATGGCTGACTTCACACTTTCCATTATTTAGAGTCAATTGCCAGTTTTAGCACCATACAGATATCTTGTCTAAATCGTTTAGGAATTTGTTTTGATCAGCTGATGACTTTATAAGATGGTAAATGACAGCACCACCTGCAAACAATGTTAGAGGCCTGCCTAGACTGTCTCCTCAATCGCTTACGTAGATCAGAAACAGCAGAGGGCCTATAGCACTCCCTTGGGGAAAGCCAGTTACTACGCTATTTTACTAGAACTAGATGCTTTTCCGTCAGTTACTGACTTTTCTGACAGTAAATTACGAATCCAGTTTCATAACTGAGGCGATGATATATAGGCACACAATTTTATTAAGTCGCTTGTGAAGAACGGTGTCAAAAGCCGTCTGGAACTCTAAAAATATGGAACCAATTTGATATCCCTTGTCGCTAGCACTCTTTACTTCGGAGAATAAAGAGCTAGTTGTGTTTCACAAGAACAGTATTTTCTGAATCCGTGTTGGCTGTTTGTCAATAGCGTTTACTTCAATGTAACCCATAATGTTCGAACACAGTATATGTTCCAGAATGCTGCGATTTGGGTCTGTTATACGGCGCATTACTTCTGTTACCTTTCTAGGCTATTAGTGTGACTTGTGCGACGGTCCAGTCTTTAGGTACGGATCCATCAACGAGCGAGTGGTTGTTTGATTTCTAAGTATAGGGCTACTGTATCAGTATAACCTGAAAGGAACCTGATTGGTATACAATCTGGACCGGAGGCCTTGCCTTTATTAAATGACTGCTGCTTCGTTATACCGAGGAAATCTAAGTCATTTTGACAATACTTAATTCGAATTCAGGAAAATTTACTTCGTTCTTTGACGAAGGAATTTCGGAAAACTGTGTTTCGTAATTTTTGTTTAGTAATTTTTGTTTAGTAGTACTGTCATCCTTCACATCATCATTGTTATCGTGTAGTGAAGGTATTGATTGTATCTTCCCACTGATGTAATTCACATACGGCCAGAATCTCTTAAGATTGTCTGCCAGATGTCGAGAAAGAGTTTTCATGTGGAAACAATTAAAAGCATCTCGTTTTGAAGTTAGCGCTAAATTTCGAGCCTCCGTAAAACTTCACTACTCAACAAACACTCAGTTTGTAGCCTCCGATTCAGGCCTGCCATGTCAGTAGTAAGTTATATATTAGTCTCAGTAAAGATTAAGTCAAAGTTATTGTTATCACGTTGTCTTCCAACTTCATCTGAGAGTGATGTTCCCTACACGATGACTACTGAACTCTGTGGCTGTTGATAAAGTATCGATAATGGTATCTCTTCAAAGAATATCGACATAAACCGGTGACAATTTTTCACTGATATATCGATATCGAAATACCAATATCGAGGGCCGATATTTTTATATTATTTCTTTCGCCATTTTCGGTAAACATTTGAAATTATTCTTTTTAAATTATAGTAGAATATAATTTTACTTTACTTTCACTGCGTGAAGGAGTATTACTACTTTTTGAGCTTTCATCACGTCCTGTCTTTCTCTGTGATTGTGTAGATCATTTGTAGGTGGTTGGAAGAAGAATTAGATTACACTAAGGGATGGCGGTGTGAATGAAATAACAAGATATCCGATGTGAAGAAATAGCACACCAGTTACGTTAATAAACAAATTTTAACACGACTAGTGTGCTATTTCTTCACATCGGCATTCTTCAAAGAACAGTACCTGAAACTGATGAACAATAATCTTAATGACAAAGATTGCCCTTTACGGTGGGCGGAGACATATAAGGGGAAATGCTGACGCAATCTGCTCTTGGCACTACCAATAGAAACTGACAATATGTCTACTAGCTCGCTGGCGCTTGCAGAATTGGAAAAAAAGGGGAATTCGACATGAAGTGTTACAGACGAGTCCGATATAAGACGAAACAGAACAACGGACCTATCGGACACCTTTAGTTGTGACACTTACATGCAGTTACCATAGTTAGTTAACAAAGTGGTTATCGCCAAGAATATGAACGTAGATTGTTTTCCTTTCAGTTCTTGCTGTAAGGGTGAGAAGCAGGCTGCTAGTTTGTTGGTGTACAGAATATTTAATACTAAATCAATATTTAAAGATGTCTCTGAAACAGGCAGTGTATTTATAATTTGCAGTCGATATTTTTCCTGGCGGTGTATCGATATTTCGATTATCTTTTACGGTACATAATGTCGAAAATGCCTTTCCAAAAATCGATTTACCGGGAACCCAATATTTTTAAAAACAACAGTTCTATGTCATTGGTATCTGGTATTCTGAGAGAGCGAAGCGTAGTTATTAGTATAGGGACTTGTACATAGTCGTATGCGGCTGAGTTATAGGTGATGAGGAAGCAGCCAATAGGCATCTAGTTAGTATTGCTAGATGGTTCGGCCTCTACCTTTTCTTGGGTGCGTAGGAAGGACCAATCTCAGTAAGCCTTCGTTCTCCCGTTGTGGCCTTCAGTCCGAAGGCTGGTTTGATCCGCCTTGCATTCCAGTTTATCCTCGACAAGCCTGTTCATATCTGCTCAACTAAAGCCTTCGTATGAGCTCTAATATTTTTTGCGGTCATTTCGCGAGACGTAAGTAGCAGGGAGTAACGTCTTGCCTCACTCGTCTTGAAAGGTACGCCCTCAGCACTTCTTGCCTCACTCGTATTGAAAGGTACGCCCTTAGCACTTTAGAAGTGTACTGCTTATAAGGAGAACAGTGCAAGTGCCGTCACCTGATTTCCCAGTGCCAGAGGAGTCAAAGTAAGCGAAAACGTGTCTCGCTTATTCGTACATACTCGACCATGCCTGAAGAAAAGACAGTCAAAATTTTCGAGGTACTTTATGAGCCATTATTGTCGCACTGTATCCTCAGAAGAAATGGTGGCTCATGTGATTTGTGTCGCGGCTTCTTGATTTGCGCCCCGTGTACGAAACCTGATGGTTTTTTTCATTTTATTTTATTGTTTTCATTTATTTCACCACGTCCGTAGAAGGTTATTACACGAATGTTTCTTATCAAATTAGAGGATACAAGGGTGTTACATTAATTTGAAAAATGCAACTGCTTTCCACATTGTCAAATTATTATTTGTGTTTCTAAGGGATGTTCAGGGTTTCCAATCTTTTTAAATTCTCGTATTATGGTATTTCAGTCTCATATCAATTCTTATATTAATTCCTATGTTTTATTCAAATGTTTATTCTTCAGGAATATGTTGTGCATTGCCTTGGATGATACCGATCGTAGAAACATTCGAAACACCACGAGCATTGTGCGAAGGTAGGCCTGCCACAGTGATATTTCTTCCTATGAATCTCACTCGTGAAAGAAACGTTAACATTGGTGAAGACATCGCGCGTTGGAAATAATTTCGTAGCAAACCATACATAACGGATTATTTTTCCGAAAATTGGTGCTTTTAACTGATTGTGAATAAAGATACGCTACCGTAACTTCGCCGAAAACAATTCCAAAACATTTTCTCATTTTTTTAAATCCATCTGACGTACAGTTAGTAGACGAATAAGGACAAGGTGATATCAATATACACTGGAAAACATTCTAGCAGCAATCAACTGACATGGCTGTATAAATGAAAACGAAAATAAGAGTAATAATCTGGTTTCGAACATGGGGCGTAAAATTGACAAGCCACGATCCTAACAGCTGTGCCACCACTTCGTCTGAAGAGATCGCGCTGTAAAAGGCACATAAAGCACCTTGAAAATGCCTGGAAATTTTTGACCGTCGTTTTTTCAGAAACAGTCTAGTATCCACACGGATAAGCCGAGGCACGTGTTCGCCTTTTTTTTGCTCCTCGTCCACTGAGCGAAGTTTCGGGAAATCAGTTGATGGCGCTTGCAGTTTTCTCGTTAGTAACGCACAACACCTCCATTGTAGCGTTTACCGTTGTAGCGTGTTTAGCATCTCCGTAGCGTTGACGCGCCTACCAAACGAACCCGTTACGAAGCGGGGTCCCAAACTAACGATCAGTATTAAGGAATCTATTCAAAGAGTTTTATAAGCCATTTTTCGTCGATAATTTCATTTTCTTAGGCTCCTGGTATCTGCTTTTTCCACGACATGCTTTCATGTGGTCATTCACACTTAAGTGTTAGTGCGGACGGTTGCTACCGGCTTCTGCGATGAATCGAGGAGAATGTAATCGAATATGAATGAATCTCATCGCCTATTTATGCATTTTATTATATTTATTTATGTATATCGTCAATTGAGTCACCATGTGTCAATCCTCTGCGGGTCATACAACATTTCGCCACAATTTTCTGGCACTGTTCCGCGACTTTCGTATACATATCATTATTCTCGAACAGCCTCACGACATTTCGAAGATCATTATATGTTGCACAGGTTAACGGTCCCGTAACACTCATTTGGCTACTTCCCAAAGTTACCATTCGTCTGACGATTTTGCTCAAGTTAACAATAACTGGATCAGACAAGGCACTCGGATACTGTTATGGACCCATGCATCAGGGGCAGTAGAGGCGAAACATTTTAGACAAAAGTTGGTAAATATTGCGCGTTAACTTTCCGTTCATGTCATAGCGTTTCGGGGAGGTTACACGGAAATAACCTTTCGCAGTTAATCAGATAACCTACGAATGAAAGTAATAAATTATATGTGCTGATTTTTTACATGCTCGAACTTTTCGACGCAAAGTGCAGCGGGAATCAGTGGTCATGTGTTCGTTATGGCGTTAGTAGATATAATGCAAGTATAAAATCAGCGTGGTTTATTGTTAAAATTCCGAGAACGTACATTCCTAGAAGAGTGAACCACTATATGGGTTCCTCCTACGTATATCTTAACGAAAAAGCCATCAAGAAAAAAATAAAATTAGTGATTCGAACCCACAGGAAGACTTACCAATCACCGTTCTTCCCGCGAAGCAATCGCGTTTGGAACAGGAAAGTGTGACGAGGTATCCTGCGGAGTATAGATGTAGATGCGTTCAGTTATATCTGTAATGCAGTGAACGCTTCTCGTATTGGTTTCTAATACTCATTTTGGCTTCGTTTAGCCTTGGTTTGTCAACAACGCTTTGACTTCACTTAAATCAGTAATTAACACCTTTTTTTATTTCGTAGCATCTTTCTTACACGATTGTGAACCACGACGAGTGTTTCACATATCTCGACAATCTTGCTGTGCACGTACTGATCAAAGACGTTGTGTATCGTGGTTTTGAATTTTATCCGTCCGCACAACTGAGTCTATATAGCGCGATTACAATTAAAAGTTCCGTTTTCAAAACCCTATAAAGAAACGAATCACTACTCAGAATGACGTCAAATTTGAACAAAACAGTCCCGAATTTGGGAGAAATATTATGCAAACAAAAGAAAATTAACGAAAATTTTACCACCATATAGCGCCGTAAGCGGCAGAATACGCAAAATATCTGACTCGGAGTACACGGCTGTTCCTCAGTTGCCGTCTTGAGACACTCGGCATGACAGTCTCAATGCAGGACCGCGCGCTATTGTTGAAGCTCATTTTACAAGAATGGTGACTTTGCGCCAGCAGCTCTGCACAAGTTCGGACACTCAAGGGTATGAGAAATGGCATTGGTTTGATGTTTGCCAAAAGTCTGCAGAAAATTGTTATAAAATTCGAGAAGGCAGGTTCTTTTGAAGTGCAATGTGGCTGAGGGAGGAAAATAGTCGACCCGAAGTCAGCAGACGATGTGACCACAGCACTGCAGGAGTGAAGTTGTGTTTTTGTGTGAACAGCGGAATTTGGAGCAATGTTACGCCATCAAGTTTTGTGTTAAATTTTGGTTGCTCTCATGATATTGTTCCTCCAGGGCAAACAGTCAACAAAGTGTTATAGAAAGATATCCCTGAAAGACTCAGGTAAAGGGTGAATCGAGTGAGATACATTCCAGACGAGTGGCTGCTGCATCATGACAACGCCTCTTGTCACATGGCCACTTCAGTCACCGAGTTTTTGACATCAAAAGGCATTCAGTAGCTCCCCTACTCACCTGATTTGAGTCCTTGTGACTCTTTTCTTTTCCTGAAATTGAAAACGTACTAAAGGGGCTTCATTTTGGGACTCAGGAGAACATTCAGAATCATGTGACCTACAGGTTAAAGGCCGTACCAGTTCAAGCTGCTACCAGGACTGGGAACGACGACTCCCCCGGTTTATAGCTGCCGACGGGAACTATTTTGAAGGGGACAAAATAGTTGTGTGGAGAAATAAAAACTCTGAAAAGAAAAACTTTTCACACACATCTCATAACCATTAACATTTGATAGAGAGACGTTGTTAGTTTGGAGCCTAAATGCTGGGGAGGGGGGGGGGAGTTTCCATAGTTCAGAACTCCAGAGTTGATTCACTTTCCCGGGTTGATTTTGCACTGTGTTTCTCTGCATCCCATCCTAATGTAGTTTCAGCTTCATATCGTCCACGAATGCACGGTAGGGGTTGCGCGCAAATGGGCTGAGCTACAATTATGTCGTCGCCGTGAACACCCGGCCACGCCGCACTGCGTTGGAGCTTATTGGCACACTCATACGCAGGTATCTAGATAATCAAAATTTTCCAGGTTCTAGTGTGTTTACTAGTATTATAAACATTTATTTCAGTTACACTAATTTCTCTATGGCCGGTGAAATGCTAGTGTAAAAAGCCTCGGAGGGAAGCCTATCTGTTGTCAATCTCTGAGGACACTGCTTCTTTTCTGGGAGAAGAGACACACAGTCTTAGCCGGCCGCGGTGGCCGAGCGGTTCTAGGCGTGGAGTCCGGAGCCGCGCGACTGCTACGGTCGCAGGTTCGAATCCTGCCTCGGGCATGGATGTGTGTGCTGTCCTTAGGTTAGTTGGGTTTAAGTAGTTCTAAGTTCTAGGGGACTGATGACCTCAGCTGTTAAGTCCCATAGTGCTCAGAGCCATTTGAACCACACAGTCTTAGGGCCTCATAGATCTGTAGTTCGGAGAAACTCATTATAATGTCTTTTAAACTCTTTAACAGTATTAACAGGTTTCTTTTTCTATTCTGGAAAGTTATGTTACAACACTTTTTTCAGTTTTTTGTCTTTGCTCAGTCTGTTTGTTTACTACCTTTGCAATTTTTTTTGCGTTGTTTGTATCTTTTATTCTGATGAAAGTGCCTATGCTTACGAAACGCGTTATAGCAAAGTCCTGACAACAGATAACGCTTTATAAGACAGGCGACGTAAAGTCGCTGCCTTTGCAATATCTTCAGATGACCAGTTAATACACTGTCCTTTCATAACCACTTGCTGTTGACAGGAAAGGAGCTCTGACTCACATTTTGAACATATTATAATTTTATTAACACAGCGCAGCATCGAGAGAGACGATCCAGTAAATTAACATTCTTTTGCCTAACGTCTTTGGTTTTTATTTCCATAATTTCTAATTGTTGGCGTAAGCACGCAGTGTCGCATTCACAGCGACGTTTGTTCTCACGGTCAACGTTATGTATGGTAATAATTTCTTCATCAATTAGTAATATACAGGGTGAAAAGTATTTAAACCGACAAACTTTGGGAGGTTGTAGGGGACAACAAAACAAATATTTTTCCCTAACGTCATTTTTTCCCATGAGGATTATTTAAACCGGTGGAGGCTGTATTACGATCTTCAGTTGTAGGAAACTGCTGTCCACCAATGTAGTAGTGAATTGTCTCTGTTTACTAATGGAGCGATATACTTGGAGTGAGTACACTGATATGGTTGGTGCGTACTACGTAGCGCACCACAACGGACGGGCTGCACAGCGCGGGTTTATCAACAACAAAATCCTAATCACCGTAATCCGCATCATACGACCTTTGCTGCTGTGTACCAATGTCTGCGTGTGACTGGATCATTTAGCAGATTACCTGGACAGGGACGCCGTCGCACGGTAAGAACGCTGCAATTTGAGGAAGCTGTCTTGCAGCATGTGGAGAGGAATCCTTCAATCAGCACTCGCGCAATTGCACGTAAAATGGGGACGAATCACACGAGTGTAAGAACAGTCCTTCGAGAGCAATTGTTACGTCCATTTCACTTACAGCGTGCCCACAACCTGGACAGCGTGTCCACAACCTGGAACCAGTTGATTATCCATCCAGAGCACAGCTTTCGCAGTGGTACCTGGAACAGTGTGAAATGCATCCCACATTTCCATCCTCTGTGTTGTTTACCGATGAAGCAACGTTCGGGCGTGATGGAATCTTCAGCATGCACAATTCGCGTGTTTGGAGTGCGAATAACCCGCATGCCACAGTTACTAGCGCTCATTAAGTGTGGGTCGGTGTTGTTGGGGACTGTTTAATGGGCTGTATCTGCTACCTAAGCGATTAAATGGCAGGCACTATTACAATTATGTCACTAGAGCATTACCAGAGTTGCTGGAAAACGTCCCGCTCCCCACAAGACAACGCATGTGGTTCTAACATGACGGGGCGCCGGCACATTTCAGTCGTCGTGTGCGTCGATTCCTGGACTGACGGTTCCCAAACACGTGGATTTGCAGAGGTGGCCCTGTACCATGGCGTGCTCTATCTCCACTTTTTGTGTGGGGAACAATTCAGGACACTCCTGATGTTTTTGCGTCAGACAGAACATGATCCGACAGTGTAACTTTTGTTTACGTGTCAATGGAGACATTTTTGAAAATCTACTGTAATTGAAATTGGGTTGTGTTAATATGTTGTCTCTTGGTCATGAAAAAATGGAAAAGTATTTGTTGGTTTAATTAATTTGCCGCCAGAGAAATCTTCCTCTACCGGTTTAAATACTCCTCATAGGAAAAAATGACATTAGGTAAAAATATGTTTTGATGTCCCCTTCAACCTCCCAGAGTTTGTCGGTTTAAATACTTTTCACCCTGTATTTACTTGTAAAATATATCAGTTTTTACAGTTTCTAACTCACAATTCAACAAGAACTGACATTTTAATCAGACAGAATGGGCATGTTATAAGCGAGACGGAACAGTTCAAGTTCCTAGGCGTACGGATAGATAGTAAGCTGTTGTGGAAAGCCCATGTTCAGGATCTTGTTCAGAAACTAAATGCTGCTTTATGTACCATTAGAACAGTATCTGAAATAAGTGACACTTCAACACGAAAAGTAGTCTACTTCGCATATTTTCATACGCTTATGTCGTATGGTATTATTTTTTGGGGTAATTCTTCTGATTCAAAAAGGGTATTTTTGGCTCAAAAACGGGCTGTTCGAGCTATATGTGGTGTAAGTTCGAGAACCTCTTGTCGACCCCTATTCAAAAATCTGGGAATTCTGACATTTCCCTCACAGTATATATTTTCTTTAATGTCGTTTGTTGTTAGCAATATTAGCCTATTCCCAAGAGTTAGCAGCTTTCACTCAGTTAATACTAGGCAGAAATCAAATCTGCATGTAGAATGCAGTTCCTTGACTCTTGTGCAGAAAGGAGTGCAGTATTCTGCTGCATCCATTTTCAATAAGCTACCACAAGAACTCAAAAATCTTAGCAGTAGCCCAAACTCTTTTAAGTCTAAACTGAAGAATTTCCTCATGGCTCACTCCTTCTATTCTGTCGAGGAGCTCCTGGAAGAGCTAAAAAATTAAGCAAATTCCAGTGTTACATTGTTGATTGTCTTCATTTAAACTTATGACTTGTCACCTGAATATGTTTTTTTTTCTATATTTCATTTTATCTGTTTCTAATATCGTGTTATAATTTCATGTATTGACTCGTTCCATGACCATGGAGATTTCTCCTTAATTTGGTCCCACGGAACAATAAATAAATAAATAAATAAATAAAAAAAAATATATCTTCTTTACAGTCTTTTGTTTTTTGTGCCCGAATACAAAGGGTACCGGGAAAGTTGTGCAACACAGCTTTATTTATGTAATTTTTTCGAAGTTATTTCCGCCACATTGGATACACCCCTCCATCCTCCGAAACCAATTCCTAAACAAGTTATCCCAAGTTTCTGTAGAGAGTAAGGCACACTCATTGTCCCAAGCCGTCAGGAGCTCGTAATCGCTTGAAAACTACACTCCTTTCAACTTCATTTTCACGTGTCTGAACAGTTGAAAGTCACAAACAGAAAGATCTTGACTATAAGGAGGTTGCTCTAGAAGTTACAGTCCTGTACCCCGCAAATATTCGGTGCATGCTGTGGCGCGATGAACTGGAACGTTGTCATGATGACGTGGGTTGCAGGTTCTTTAAGGATTGGAATACATCAAAGATTAGATGACTTTGGGCAGGCACTGCTCAATATACCACTTAGATGTGACTCTTCTGTGTGTCCGAAACAACATGTTCCACAATTCCACTCTCATTTTCTTCTTTACTGATCGGGATTTTCTGACAGTTATGGGCGTGTCGCCTTCAAAAAACTTTGTTTCTAGACTTGGTCGGCACGTCATAATAGTACAGCCAAGTCTCGTCACCTGTCACGATGTCATTAACACTGAGATTGGCCCTTACGAAACTTCAACATCTCCTGGCACCAATTCACACGTCGTGTCAACTGCTCTTCCGTCAGTCTATGCGGCACCTTGGGGCAGCAAAGTTTCTGTACTTGCAAATGACCATGCAGAACGTATTGCTGGTGCATTTAGCCCTAAGGTATTCTCTACCTGCTTTTAGGTCAATTGCCTGTCTTCGTGTGGCATTTTCCTCACAGCATCAATGTTTTCCTCCGTAACTGATGATCGTGATCTTCCCGTCCTCCAAGAATGAAATTTCCTCTTTGGAATTCTCTGTGCCACCTGAATATATTTATACTATGGGGACACACATCACTAAGTGCAAGGGTCATTTCTTCAAAGCACGCGTCAACCTGTACCACAAAAACTCCGAATCTCACTAAGTGACCACGATACCACAGCAAGAAGTCCTTTGTAACCCTGCCAGTGAACGACTGTGCCCATAGACTTGGCACAGGGGCTACAATACAAGCATTCTCAGAACACAGCAACAATCAGCCCCCTGAAACTTATTATTGCGTCGTATTGTACTTCCCTAGTGCCTTTTTTATTTCTCTCGTTGGACCAGAGGAGGTATATTTAGAGTTGAAACATCACCAGTCTTCAACTTGCGTTTAGAATAAATATTCAACCGTTTACTTTTCAAGTCCCTTTCATCAGTGTTGAGCAGACACGAGCATTTTCAGCTAGACGTGAACATTTTCAAGTCAAAACGGATCTGCATGTTTACATGCATTTATTGATTTTCGTTTCATCACATTGTTTTTTAATAATGTATAAACTTAATTCCTGACTTATGTCTGCTATGGTTAGTATGACTTGCGATCGCACAGAAAACCATTATTTCTCACTTGGAAACTTACTCCAAAAAATCGCTTAGTAAACGGATTATTACGGCGTAATTCTGTACTCGGTCGCCAGTCATTAATAAAATTTACATTGCTGTAAACAACCTAGTTTTCACTCGTAAACGCAATTACCACACAATACGTTATGGCACTTGCGGGCCATTGAGTGCTGGTTGCATTAATTCTGACTTCAGCGACGCGCTTTATTATTTCGCATACATCTCATGATCCCGACCGCGTATTCCAGTATTCATAATATTGTCCATTAGCAACGTTTAAGAAATTAGAATGAATTAATGGGATACTTATTGCAAATTGACAAATACGAAATAATTTTAATTTCTTTTGTTACGCGACAGATGAATTGGGAAGGAAGGTAATTTGTCATTTCAAAGCCGCTTTTCTGCAGAGAAAACTTTACAAGTTAAAATTGTGAAACAGGATTTACCGTAGTATTTTTCATTCGTGGTTTACGTGGTATTGCGAGAACAAAGCGTACAATTCTTCTGCAATCTTTGAAACCAGTAACGCAAAATGGTAAAATTGTGACTTGCGAGGTATCACATATTACGGGGTATATGGCACTGTCAGGCTCGCTGCCAGAGTTCCTGTCGTGGCAACTGCATTTCTACTCGCCACTGTGGCTGTTTAAGAGCGCAAGTTATCCTGAACGCAGCGTCCCAGGAAAACATAAAAATACACTTAATGTTGTAATTAAGAGGAACCTCATCGAGCGAATCATACTTAAGTGTTTGTGTATAATTTTCGTAGCAATATGTAAGTACCGGTATCTATAATTTGTGGTTTTTGTGACACACAAGTAGTGTATATAGGGCCAGTAGACATGTTGACCTGTGATGCAGTCAATTTGTGCTCAAACGGGCCCCTAACAGGCAAGTTGTGGGGTAGTTTTGAGGTCTTCCATTCTACATGTTGTTTGGGGTGCTGAATCCGAATCTGAGGTTTGCCAACCAAATTTCTTGACGCATTATCGGAAAAATGCAAAAAGGTAAAAATCTTATTTTTTGCTTCTTATAATTCGGAAAGGATAAACTTTTAAAACACAACCTCACTGTTCATAATGAAAGAACATTTTTTTCTACAGATTTCACTATTTACCTCCTTTACCTCCCGACGATCCGTAGTGGCTCAAGGACTAGTTGAGAAATGTCGTATTTCGGCTGTAGCCGCAAAAACCCACTTCTTCCGCTCCAGAACTCTAATATAATATATTATTAAAGGCTGTAATTTCGATAATTCCTCCTGGTTTGAAGTTGAATACAATGTAAATTGGTTTCATATATTATGTCATTTCCAGTACAAAAATAAAATCGAGATTCGTATTGTGTTTAAATTCTGCACAAACATAATTATGTCTTTTCGTTTTATTTATTCTCTCCCTTCCTCAGGGACGATTCGAGAACATTTCTCCACACAGACCTCCCTCCTTTCCCCTAGTACACTCTCATTCCTGTTTTGTTTTCGGTGCTAATTGTGAAACGTACTGCTTTCAAATCCTGAACTAGGGCTCCCCTCTCACCTTGGCGTCCCAAGCGGCACACCAGGACGAGATTGACGAAGCAGGAAACGTGTCTCTCCTGGCGCTGTATGGGAAAGGACATGCGACTAACCTGAACGATTTGAGATAACAGGCAATATACGTACTCCATCGTAAAAAAGTAAAACCAATATTGCTTCACTACTCTCCACCGAAGCTGCTGCACGACAATATTCACCGAGTTCACTTTAGGTGCAGCGTGGTCATTGTTTCTGCTGCGGTCATCAGTCTGAAGACTGGTTTGATGCAGCACTCCATGCTATTCTCATCCTGCGCGAGCCTCTTCGTATCCCAATAACTACTGCAACCTATATCCTTATGAATCTGCTTCTGTACTACTCTCTTGGTCTACCTCTACGATTTTTACCCCCCCCCCCCTCTCCCCCTCCTCCGGTACACACACTTCCCTTCATAACTAAGTACGTGATTCCTTGAGGTCTCAGAATGTGTCCTATCAACAGATTCCTTCAGTTGATCAAGTTGTGCCACAAATTTCTTGTCTCCCGAATTCTTTTCGCATTTAATTAACTTCAACAATATAGAATTAAAGAAAAGACATCTATGATCTAAATACGATATAAATGAGGTAGGTGCAGAGAACTGGGAGGGATTAACTGAAAGCTTTTAATAATAAAATAGAGTTTTGGACTGGAAAAAGTTGGTTTTTGCGGAGCTAGTCGAATTGCGTCAGTTTTCAATATTCGATTGAGCCCCAGTCGTTTTGTTGGGGGTGGGGGCGGGCAGGGGAGGGGGGATAGAGAAACATTAAGAATGAAACTTTTAGATACTTTTATGTACTAAATTTCGAATCAGTGGGCTATTTTTTCAGTGTCGTCACGAAATTTTGTTGGCAAACCTCAGATTCGGATTCAGCACCCCAAAAAACATATTGAATGGAAGAAATCAAGGCTACTCCACAACCGTCTCGTAAAAAACACAGTATGACTGGAGTGCTGGGTCAGTTCGTTTTGAGAGGTCGACGAGTTCCTAACTGTGTTGATGAGCAGCATGTCAGTTGCGACAGGTACACATTTTCCGGAAATTCTAGGGACTTCAAAAATTTTTGCATGGTTTCAGCAAATTAGAGACGCTTTTGACTGTTGCGCCCAGGGGCTTTATTTCAGAATAGCAGAGCCATTAAACACTTGAGAAATTTCTCAATAGCTTCGTGGGGCTGTAACAATTATCCACATCCAATTTTTCGAACTTTAACTTTGAACACCAATGTCATGTCCCGAACTTGGTGCATTCTTTATCAAGCTAGTGATTCAATTTCTCGTTGCTCCCACAGTATTAAGCAAGTGTTGAATAAACATGTCCACCACTAAACGGTGCCCAGGAGATTTATTCATTTCATCCACCGCAATCCTGCCTGCACTATTGTTCAAATTGCAGAAAATTCAAAGAACGATAACCGTCGAATTAGACAAGTCTGGGCCCATGCCCTGGAGTCATACAGAGCCAACGAACTTTAGAAATCAGTCAGGGACTTAGTTCTATGCTTGGACAGACAGTTGGAGTTTGAGAAAAGATTTTTTCAGCAAGTAGCACATTCGCATATCGAAGGAGGATACGAATGACTGTCCATATGCCTCTGTATGTACCATAACATCTCTCGCCTCTTCCTTGCAGTCCATACGCGGATTTTGTGATGGTGGTAGCATAATGGTCACTCTATCTTCTTCTAATACAGGATTCCTTAATTTACACTATAGTGTTTCGATAGAACTACTTACCTCATTGTTCTTCAAAGGATTGTCATTTAAACTTGTCGAGCGTTTATCTTAGGCTTACATTTGGGCTATACCGACCCTCCTCTATGTACCGAACTGTTGACAGCCTGCAGACACTCGAACAAGTCTTTAAAATTGGTCGCACTAACGTTCTGTACGCACTGAGCTTCCGCTGAACCCTCTCATCAAGTCGTGTCTTTACTTGTCATTCCCTAATACTGACTTTACCTGTTAATCACATTTAATAACACTTCTTACTGCAAATACATAAGCAATGTGACGTGTTCAAGATGTCCATCACTCGTTTGTCGTAGGCGTTATCTTAGTTTCACACACATTTAAAAAGAGCTGCCATTGTTTTGTCCAAATTTCTTTGCATTTTGATACAATAATCCGAAGATCCCCCCATGAACCATGGACCTTGCCGTTGGTGGGGAGGCTTGCGTGCCTCAGTGATACAGATAGCCGTACCGTAGGTGCAACCACAACCGAGGGGTGTCTGTTGAGAGGCCAAACAAACGTGTGGTTCCTAAAGAGGTGCAGCAGCCTTTTCAGTAGTTGCAGGGGCAACAGTCTGGATGATTGACTGATCTGGCCTTGTAACATCAACCAAAACGGCCTTGTTGTGCTGGAACTGCGAATGGCTGAAAGCAATGGGAAACTACGGCTGTAATATTTCCCGAGGTCGTGCAGCTTTACTGTATGGTTAAATGATGATGGCGTCCTTTGGGGTAAAATAGTCCCCCATTCGAATCTCCGGACGCGGACTACGCAGGAGGACGTCATTACCAGGAGAAAGAAAACTGGCGTTCTACGGATCGGAGCGTGGAAGGTCAGATCCCTTAATCGGGCAGGTAGGATGGAAAATTTAAAAAGGGAAATGGATATGTTAAAGTTAGATATAGTGGGAAATAGTGAAGTTCGGTGGCAGGAGGAACAAGACTTTTGCCAGGTGAATACAGCGTTATAAATACAAAATCAAATACGGGTAATGCAGGAGTAGGTTTAATAATGAATAAAAAAATAGGAGTGTGGGTAAGCTACTACAAACAGCATAGTGAACACATTATTGTGGCCAAGAGAGACACGAAGCCCACACCTACTAGAGTAGTACAAGTTTATATGCCAACTAGCTCTGCAGATGATGAGAAAATTGATGAAATGTATGATGAGATAAAAGAAATTATTCAGGTAGTGAAGGGAGACGAAAATTTAATAGTCGAGGGTGACTGTAATTCTATGGTAGGAAAAGGAAGAGAAGGAAACGTAGTACGTGAATATGGAATGGGGGTAAGAAATTAAAGAAGAAGCCGTCTGGTAGAATTTTGCACAGAGCATAACTTAATCGTAGCTAACACTTAGTTCAAGAATCATGAAAGAAGGTTGAATACATGGAAGAGTCCTGGAGATACTGGAAAGTTTCAGATAGATTATATAATGGTAAGACAGAGATTTAAGAACCAGGTTTTAAATTGTAAGACATTTCCAGGGGCAGATGTGGACTCTGACCACAATCTATTAGTTATGAACTGTGGATTAAAATTGAAGAAACTGCAAAAAGATTGGAATTTAAGGAGATGAGACCTGGATAAACTGAAAGAACCAGAGGTTGTAGAGTGTTTCAGGGAGAGCATAAGGGAACAATTGACAGGAATGGGTGAAAGAAATACAGTAGAAGAAGAATGGGTACCTTTTGAGAGATGAAATAGTGAAGGCAGCAGAGGATCAAGTAGGTAAAAAGACGAGGGCTAGTAGAAATCCTTGGATAACAGAAGAAATATTGAAATTAATTGTTGAAAGGAGAAAATATAAAATGTAGTAAATGATGCAGGTAGAAAGGAATACAAACATCTCAGAAATGAGATCGACAGGAAGTGCAAAATGGCTGAGCAGGGATGGCTAGAGGACAAATGTAAGGATGTAGAGGCATATCTCACTAGGGGTAAGATAGATACTGCCTACGGGAAAATTAGAGACACCTTTGGAGAAAAGACAACCACTTGTACGTATATCAAGAGCTCAGATGGAAACTCAGTTCTAAGCAAAGAAGGAAAAGCAGAAAGGTGGAAGGAGTATAAAGAGGGTCTATACCAGGGCGAAGTACTTCAGGACAATATTATGGAAATGGAAGAGGATGTAGATGAAGATGAAATGGGAGATAAGATACTGCGTGAAGAGTTTGACAGAGCACTGAAAGACCTGAGTCGAAACAAGGCCCCAGGAGTAGACAACATTCCATTAGAACTACTGACAGCCTTGGGAGAGCCAGTCCTGACAAAACTCTACCATCTGGTGAGCAAGATGTATGAGACAGACGAAATACCCTCAGACTTCAAGAAGAATATAATAATTCCAATTCCAAACAAAGCAGGTGTTGACAGATGTGAAAATTACCTAACTATCAGTTTAATATGTCAAGGCTGCAAAACACTAACGCTAATTCTTTACAGACGAATGGAAAATCTGGTAGAAGCCGACCTCGGGGAAGATCAGTTTGGATTCCGTAAAAATATTGGAGCACGTGAGGCAATACTGACCTAATACTTGTCTTAGAAGATAGAGTAACACTTTGCCGTCCGCACGTCTCGTACATATTTATTCGCTTGGCGCCGGCAGCAAGTCGGATTACTTTGGCTTGTCGCCGGCCGCTTGTCACCTTTCCTTGATGACGGGCTTCAAACACATTGACTTATGCGCTTTAATTTTCCGGAAATCCTCTATTTTGCCGTATTGTTCCACAAACTTGGAATTTTCTTTTCAAGTAACTTCTCTGCAAGTTCTACATTGTTATAATAATTATCCATGCAGAGGTGATGCCACTTTCAATCAGAAGGTGTCAGTAGTTCTGTCAATGTTTTTGCTAAAGGCTGTCCAGCGCCGGAATATATCTTGAATGAGGAAGTGTATCCCGTACTCAAATCTCACAGCATCCGAATGAGTATGCCGTATTTCGCAATTTTCGACGGATTGTGAACTTCAAAATTTAACCGTCCACGCCACGGTATCATTTCTTCATCAGTTGAGATGTTTTGGCTTAGATTAAACGTTTCTTTAAAATTTTTGGAAGAATAATCAATTACGAGATGCACTTTGACAAGCCGGTCGGCACTATCCAGTTTATTGCTGCTGTCGGAAAAATGTAAAAATGATATTTCGCTGAATCGGTTGCGGGACATCGTTTTGCGAAATATTGGTGTGTCTATCAACGGATTCGTTGACCAATAATAGTTGATCCGTGTTTTTCTTACAATTCCCATAAGGATAGCAAGCTCAAACCATTTTCTAACTTCGGGTCCCGTAATGCCGACAAATTTGGCATTTTTTAATCCAGTTTCCTTCTGTTGCAATTTTGACTGTAGTACTTTTTGGTTTCGTTGCTAATATATTCAAATAGATCGTTCCCAATATATAATTGTACGATATCCTCGACGCTCTGTGTTATCTTTGGGAAATGTGTTGGTCCTCGGTAATCAAAGTCTGACCACTGTGCACTGAGTTCTTTGGCTGATTCAGCCGAATCAGTTGGGAATCGTAGCGTTCGCCGAATTCTTCTTGGACGTATTTCACTATCTTCTTACGATTCTGCTTCACTTTAATTTTTTTGATATCCAATGTCTTCTTCCCAATCGGCCAAGTCGTTCGGAACGTCAGACAAGACGTCCGCGCATTCATCGTAAATAATCCTATTGTCTCTTTCGTCCGCCATGATGAAAGGGCACAAGTACTTACAAAAACAAAACACTTGTTGACGTGTGTAACTTATTGTTACCTAAACGAAACACCAACAGAGTGCAACACATACTAACGTGCTGTCGCCGGCCACTGCGCGATACTATGCTCACGACACCAGTGTTAAGGAAAGGCAAACCTACGTTTCTAGCATTTGTTGACTTAGAGAAAGCTTTTGACAATGTTGACTGGAATACTCTCTTTCAAAATCTGAAGGTGGCAGGGGTAAAATACAGGGAGCGAAAGGCTATTTACAATTTGTACAGAAACCAGATGGCTGTTATAAGAGTCAAGGAGCATGAAAGGGAAGTAGTGGTGGGGAAGGGAACGGGACAGGGTTGTAGCCTCTCCCCGATGTTATTCAATCTGTATATTGAGCAAGCAGTAAAGGAAACAAAAGAAAAATTTGGAGTAGGAATTAAAATCCAGGGAGAAGAAATAAAATCTTTGAGGTTCGCCAATGATATTGTAATTCTGTCAGAGACAGCAAAGGACTTGCAAGAGCAGCTGAACAGAATGAACAGTGTCTTGAAAGGAGGATATAAGATGAACATCAACAAAAGCTAAACGAGGATAATGGAATGTAGTCGAATTAAGTCGGGTGATGCTGAGGGAATTAGATTAGTAAATGAGATGCTTGAAGTAGTAAATGAGTTTTGCTATTTGGGGAGCAAAATAACTGATGATGGTCTAAGCAGAGAGGATATAAAATGTACACTGGCAGTGGCAAGGAAAGCGTTTTTGAAGAAGAGAAATTTGTTAACATCGAGTATAGATTTAAGTGTCAGGAAGTCGTTTCTGAAAGTATTTGTATGGAGTGTAGCCATATATGGAAGTGAAACATGGACGATAAATAAGTTGGACAAGAAGAGAATAGAAGCCTTCAAAATGTGGCGCTACAGAAGTATGCTAAAGATTAGATGGGTAGATCACATAACTAATGAGGAGGTATTGAATAGCATCGGGGAGAAGAGGAGTTTGTGGCACAGCTTGACAAAAAGAAGGGACCGGTTGGTAGGACATGTTCTGAGGCATCAAGGGATCACAAATTTAGCATGGGAGGGCAGCGTGGAGGGTAAAAATCGTAGAGGGAGACCAAGAGATGAATACACTAAGCAGATTCAGAAGGATGTAGGTAGCAGTAGGTACTGGGAGATGAAGAAGCTTGCACAGGATAGGGTAGCATGGAGAGCTGCACCAAACCAGTCTCTGGACTGAAGACAACAACAACAACCCAAAGATGGCACTTTGTAGGAAGCAATTCAAGCCTCCTCTTTTACCACCCTTGTTTCTTGATTTCATGCTGTGTTAATCGGCACCAAGCTCAATCTGTCGTTAGGATGTTGGCATCGTTTGGCTGGGTCAATCAGGCTACGTCCTTGGTATCCCATTGTGTGATAGCGATTCTTATAGTGTAGTTCAGTTGGAATTCCTATACTGTATTTTTCAGCCAGGCGTCAAGCATATACACAGCGCGACAGCAAAAGTGAAGCACCCGGAAGGTATTGTGGGATGACAATATAGCTTCGCAGACGTACACACTGTTGTCAGTATCTAAATAATTATGAGAGTTGCAGTTCTCTGTGACAGGCAGAATGCCCACCAGAGTGCAGTGTTTCATTGTTCTGTGCTGTTCCCAGGCCTGATAAGGTACGTAATGAATGTGAAAAGTGTCAGATGTTCAATGATAACTGTCAAAAACACGGAGATGTCATACACTGGTGCGAGTCAGCGTTACCGGCACCAGATATGGTTTGAAAGGGGCCTCATGGTGGGTTTCCATATGGTTGGCTGGTCGTAGCGCCCAATAGCAAAATTTGTGGCGCGTTAGTATGTGACAGTGTTCAAATGTTGGACTGCACAGGAGCCCGAGGGCAGGTTTACTTGTCCTCTTACGTTTCGATCGACCATGTCCGACCACCACAACGGAGGACCGCTGGTTCATATCTGAGAATAAATAAAGTATTCCCTGCAACGTTCTGTGTCTTCACACACCATTGATTGGGGAGCAGCAGCAGCAGCAGCAGCAGCAGCAGCAGCAGCAGCAGCGGCGGCAGCGGCAGCAGGACGAGGGTATTTCATCCCTTGCGTTGGCTGCCATAGAATTTGGAGTGCTGCCATGACCGGGAAGCATGGACTGTTGATGAATAGCGTCGCAATGTGTTCAGAGATGAATCACAGCTCTGCGCGACCCCGGATGACAATCATCGTCGAGTATGGCAGCTACCTGAGGGGGAGCTCCCATTTTTACGTGGTTTTGGAGAAGCACAGCGGTGTTACTTAAGGCGTCATGGGTTGATGAGCTATCAGATAAGGTTTCAGCTCGCGGGCGGTATGGGCACAGCACTACGTCACGGACATCCCGCATAATCTTTTTTGCGTTTCATGCGACAGTTTCGTGGTGCAATTTTTCAGTGGTACAGTACCTATCCGCATACGACACGTGTGTCTTTGAACTGTCTGCATGATGTTGATGTACTTCCATAGCCAGCGAAATAACCAGAGCTGGTCCCAATAGAAACACGTGTGTGACCAGCTCGGGCTCGGATGTAAACTCTATCCAAGTGCCAGTATCTTGGATATCAAGGAACAGTGAAAATAGTTTCGGATCAGCCTGCAGCTGGAGAGGGTAAGGCAACTTCCCAACCGAATCAGTGTATGCATCCAGGCTAGATGGGATGTAAAGTCATACTGATAATTGGGATAAACCACCAAGTTCTTTGTCAGTTTGATTCGATTTTAATAGTCACTGCAATAACATCACATACCCACTCAACCCATAAAGTTTCGTTTCTCTCCCCTTCTGTGTGCCTCAATTTTTGTTCGGGCAATGTGTTTAAATCGCTGGTTTTAGTGGTAACATCAAAAGAGTCATCATCGATCTTTGTATTATAGCGAAGTTGCGGTGGAAATTTCAAGGACACGATTGGTCAGTATGCGAAGAGTACATGTTATAGAGAAATCTGGCAAAAAGTATGGTTTGGACGAATCTAATGTGCAGCTATGGATCTCATTGGAGGATAACCTTCAAACTGCTGTTTCATCAAGGAAATGCTAAACAAGCTGAGACATACCCTGGACTTGAATCGCAGGTTCATTCCTTCGTATTATGTAAAAGGAATTAATTACAGGATACCTACAGGAATCCAGTCAAAGGCACTGAAAACTGCAAAGACCTTAAACATACCACAATACAAATTTCGTGAGAATATCTGTTGGTGGCACAATTTTTTGCGCAGAAATAACCTAGGCCGGACGGAGTAATTTGACTAGCACAAAGATTGCCAGAAGATTATACCGAGAAACTCGTCAACCCACTATGCATGTAATCCAAATGCGGCAGCGGCACTCGTACTCTTTTGGAAAAAACCGATCAATACAACAGTGGACTGTTAAGGGACGAAACATGGCTCTTTAAGAACAACTGGAAACGAAAAACTAAAATTTACCATGATGTTGGTAACTGCACAGAGGAAAGAAAGGTGTCTCCCGTGCTATATTCTGAAGAGTAAAACATTGTGAAAGGAATGTTTCCGCATAGAAAAAGACGAAACGACAATAAATTAATGGTGGACCGCCTAGCTATTTTTTAAAAGTGCAGACCTGGTATGCTGTTCCGTAAGAGAGCTAGTGTTGCTGGTTTAAAGGCCACAGCTGCGGTAATGAATAAAGTTCCTACATTTAATACAGACTTAATCGTTTTGCCTGTAGGTATGACTTCAAAGCTGCAGCTGCTGGACTCATCGTAATCAAGCTGTTTGAAGAGTGCCTCCTACAGCGGCGAAGACATTTGACTTTTAGAAGGGGATCGTGCAAGATTTAACACTTTAGCTGCGGCATCGGTGCAGGCGTGCAACTCTCCAGTGCGGCCCGGCAACGCGCGAGTGCGGGGCGGCAACACTCTGAAACGGCAGATACCGCTCGGAGCCGACGCTCCTAAGCACACCTGCGCTACAGGCTGATGTCAAGACCTTGTAAGATCTGTAGGATCATGTTCTATACTGACTTAATGACACCACCTTAGATGCATTACTTCAAATAAGCTTCGACTGTATTGTGGTCATGTTGTAAAGTCTGTTCGCTGTCTGACACCTATAGGGGTCACAGGCGTCATTCAAACGTTCGTGATTTGTCGATAATGTAACAAAAAATAAATTCAAACAAGCAACAAATCCACTACATTCAGGAAAAATTTAGATTCCAAAACACAAATTCTTAAGAAGGAAAAAAAGGAAAAAGTAAACTGGATTCATTTGAAATTATATTTACTTCAAATGCGCATTTTTAAGATTGAATCTGATAGAGGTCGTCAATTTAGTAGCATGTTTGCTCCTGGTATGAGAGAATTAGCCGTCTACATTTATCATAGACGCCCAGAGGACGCCAGGATGTGAAGGAATTAGTGAACAAAACACACCGCTGGCCAGGGTGGCCGAGCGGTTCTAGGCGCTACAGTCTGGAACCGCGCGACCGCTACGGTCGCAGGTTCGAATCCTGCCTCGGGCATGGATGTGTGTGATGTCCTTACGTTAGTTAGGTTTAAGTAGTTCTAAGTTCTAGGGGACTGATGACCTCAGAAGTTAAGTCCCATAGTGCTCAGAGCCATTTGAACCAAACCAAAACACACCCTACGTGAAGGCTTCTCTCGTGTCCTCCATCACTTCAATTGCGGTGCTATTAAAACAAATTTAGCACAACAAATCACTTTCGCAAAAAACTGAAGTGAACGCTTTACAACGCAATAAGAAAAACAAGTTAACGCAAAAGAAAACCTCATTTTCTGAGTACTCGTGAAAAGAAGTTCTGATCTTTCACGTCATAAAAAGAAACCTTGAAATGTCAAAAGAAATAAAAGAAGTTGTTGCTAGTTATGGGAAATTATACAGCAGTTCAAGCAGTATCCAGTTTAGTCTGGGCAGGTTGTACACTCGTATGGTGTATCAGTGCGCTTGCCTTGTTCCGCGCACTTCTTACACCACTTCATCGTAACTTGCTTCTTCCCTGCAGTAGCTTCCCGCTTTTCCATGTGTGTTTGTTTGTGGTGTTTCTTGCTCACATTTCGCGGATCGTCTATTGGTGGAAGGAAGCCCTTTATAATGTTCATTTTGTAATCGTACAACGTCATTTTATTTTCTATTTGTTGTACAGATATAGAGAATTGAAAACTAGCATGTCAATGACATGAAAGAATAGTTTTTTCGGCCAGCGGATAGTCTATCACATATATGATAACATCTGATCTTGTTTATCAGTTCGAGACATACACGCATTGGACGTAACAATAATAGGCAAAGGTTTCGTGACTATTTGCTGGCGCGCATTCGTCACTTGCTCCATAACACTTGATGTTTAGTGGAATGTAGGAAACCTCTCGTCGATCCTTCCATTTTCCAGTCATAACTCCATTAGAATACCGCGCAATTATCTCTCCTCTCCCAAGTTTTGCCAGTAAAACGTCTCCGTGGTTATATTTCCTATTTAATTTCAGAGTACCGGTGGAAAGTGTTTTTAGGTTCAACACAGTTGTAGCTAAATGAAAACATTTATAATAATTGTCCAAGTAAATGTGATGACCAGCATGCAGCTTTTCTGCCATCAAATGCAAAACGACATTTTTAGCGTGACCTTTTCCCCCCATATCTCCACTACTTCCAGTGTATTTATGAAGCCGTCTGGATTGAGCATGTACATCTTCATGCCATATTTATTACGTTTGCTTTTTATGTATTGTCAAGACAATCTTCCCCTCCAAAGAATCATTGATTCATCTATTGATAAATCTCTTCCCGGGTAATACACTTGAGACATTCTTGTGTTAAAGTAATCCAATATCTTCTAGTTTCGAGTTTCCTGGAAATGGATTTTTTGCAAAATACAGAGAGTGTAATATGATCAAATATCGGTCTCTGCTTATACTCATCGCTATTCCTCTATTCTCAAACAGCGATTCTTTCTTCCAGTAGTCTTGTAATCGCAGATATTTAACGTTACTCATATGTAACGAAACACCCAGGAAAACTAGTAATTCGCCTATACTTAGACGTTTCCATTTACAGATCCTAGAGAGCTCTTTTGAATTTTCGCTCAGCAATATGTTGACTGCGTTGTTGTTTGTTTCGTCAACTACAAGTTGCAACAATTCGTCTGTTACCAATAATCTGAAGAAATCCATAGGAGAACTGCCAGCAGGATAAATTTGCAAAAATTCTTCCTTCGTATATGGGTGATATTGCATATTATGTGGTTCCTTATGCCAGGACTCACCTGGATTATCTCCGTGTGACAGATCGGGCTCTTTTTCGTTGTCGATTTTTACACAATCATCGTGATCCGTAGCGTCAGTTCGGAACTGTCACGAAACAGATTCGAAAGCTGTGCTTCCATGCTACCATCACTCTGCAATTCTTCTGCAGCCTCTAAATGACAATCTCTGTGCAGTGCCTCGGAAAGTGCCTATGATAATAACAACAGATAGTAACAGAAATATATGGTTCTCGTGCATGAAATTTTTGTTTATATTCTCTTGCTTTCAGCGGGAGAAGATGCAAATATACAGGGCTTTTACAAATGATTGAAGCGATTTCATAAATTCTTTGTAGCTCCATTCATTGACATATGGTCACGACACACTACAGATACGTAGAAGCCGCACTTCAGGTTTCTGCCGCCAGAGCGCAGTGAGACAAAATGGCGACAGGAGCCGAGAAAGCGTATGTCGTGCTCGAAATGCACTCACATCAGTCAGTCATAACAGTGCAAAGACACTTCAGGACGAAGTTCAACAAAGATCCACCAACTGATAACTCCATTCGGCGATGGTATGCGCAGTTTAAAGCTTCTGGATGCCTCTGTAAGGGGAAATCAACGGGTCGGCCTGCAGTGAGCGAAGAAACGGTTGAACGCGTGCGGGTAAGTTTCACGCGTAGCCCGCGGAAGTCGACGAATAAAGCAAGCAGGGAGCTAAACGTACCACAGCCGACGGTTTGGAAAATCTTACGGAAAAGGTTAAAGCAGAAGCCTTACCGTTTACAATTGCTACACGCCCTGACACCCGATGACAAAGTCAAACGCTTTGAATTTTCGGCGCGGTTGCAACAGCTCATGGAAGAGGATGCGTTCAGTGCGAATCTTGTTTTCAGTGATGAAGCAACATTTTTTCTTAATGGTTAAGTGAACAGACACAATGTGCGAATCTGGGCGGTAGAGAATCCTCACGCATTCGTGCAGCAAAGTCGCAATTCACCAAAAGTTTACGTGTTTTGTGCAATCTCACGGTTTAAAGTTTACGGCCCCTTTTTCTTCTGCGAAAAAAACGTTACAGGACACGTGTATCTGGACATGCTGGAAAATTGGCTCATGCCACAACTGGAGACCGACAGCGCCGACTTCATCTTTCAACAGGATGGTGCTCCACCACACTTCCATCATGATGTTCGGCATTTCTTAAACAGGAGATTGGAAAACCGATGGATCGGTCGTGGTGGAGATCATGATCAGCAATTCATGTCATGGCCTCCACGCTCTCCCGTCTTAACCCTGTGCGATTTCTTTCTGTGGGGTTATGTGAAAGATTCAGTGTTTAAACCTCCTCTACCAAGAAACGTGCCAGAAATGCGAGCTCGCATCAACGATGCTTTCAAACTCATTGATGGGGACATGCTGCGCCAAGTGTGGGAGGAACTTGATTATCGGCTTGATGTCTGCCGAATTACTAAAGGGGCATATATCGAACACTTGTGAATGCCTAAAAAAACTATTTGAGTTTTTGTATGTGTGTGCAAAGCATTGTGGAAATATCTCAAATAATAAAGTTATTGTAGAGCTGTGAAATCGCTTCAATCATTTGTAATAACCCTGTACATATATTCGAAAGTATTTCTTCACCAGTAAGTTGTAGCTTATGTCATTGAATACGTAGGATTAGACTGTTGTTGCATTATTTCACGATAATTCCTATCTCTTGGTAATGTACTAATGCATGGAATGCAGATATATAACAACTGTTCGGTTTATTAAATAGAAAATAATTAAACACAAACATCCTTGCGAAGCATGTTGCTATCTGGTTTCTCACCCCCTGGAGAGCTAATGTTGCTCCAGCTGTAAAATGGTAACACCTTGCACACCAGTGTGTGTCGTGACTGTATGTACTAGATTTCGGTTTTACGATTGGTGCCTTAAAAATTTCCATTGCAAAATTCTGTAATGTTGTTCGTAAAGAAAAATGTTCACGACACGTAAATAATCTAAATATCTGAATAAGATGAGACACCAAGCATCTTAAAGTGTCATCATGGAATAATAAACGCCTATCAAAGCAAGTAGTAGTAGCTAATTCATTATAAATTACCTTCAGTTTCAATAGTTGCAGTGTTATAATATGTGGACAATGGACAAGAATTATTTGCTAATGTTAATAATATGGGAAAGAACAAAATATGCAGTGAGATAGGCAATCCCAGTTGACAAGCAGTAAGGAGCAATTTTTGGCCACATGCAGGTCATTAAGAGTATTTGAAATTTAGAGTGTTAGTGCCCACAAACACTAATTAGAGAATTTTTCAAATATTTGTTTGGTATAAAAATACGGTTGATGACTGATCCCATTGGCATAGGTTGTTTCTGTAACACTAAATAAATAAAGCCATCATTTTCTTGTCCATTTTAAAAAAGAAATCTCGAAAACAGCATATTGTATATTCGGCGTATTATATAGAAACCAAACTAGAAAAGTTGAAACCCGAGAATCCTGAATTTTCAAACCGATAATACTTGCTCTCAGATGCTGCTAATTACTGTACGAAGGTGTGGAACTTTCTGTGACAGAATCACTACTCAGTGAATTAAAGGATGCTAAAAATTACTTTGAAGATTCACTATGGGATATTACTCAAAACTCTTTACAAGTCAAAAATGCTGAGCTATTTCAGATCAAAGAATGCAAAACAACTTTCCATTCTATGGCAAGGGCGAACTATCATTTGCTGCCAAGTAATGACGACAGTTTAACGCCAAATGTAACTAATTCAAAGATTATTAAGAATGGAAATATAATAGTGGAGGTAAATAATAAACACAGGAGCAAATAGAACAATCATGTCACTAAATACGGTCAATAAGACTTCGCTTATTTCACGTACAGTAAATAAAATGAAAGTGGTTGGTAGTAACAAGGCATCTTTGTATAAAGAACTGATGAAAAATCTTGAAATCTGTATATATTCTGACATAGGCTTGGCAGAGGAATCATGAACATTTTACTAAATGATCATCGAGTAAACACCACCAGTGTCGTTAAACTGGGAGCTCCTGTGTGTTAAATAATTAAGAACTGCTTCAATAACAAATGATGCAAGGTATTAATAGCAGGTGCCAGCAATGTTGATAAAAATGATCTCAAAGGAATCACAAGATGCTTAAGGAAAAACCAATGTTACTTGAGAAGCAAACGGTGATTGTTGTAAAAATTCCGCATGCATACGGCCTTCGAAATTTCACCTGTGTAAACAAAGAGATTGACAAAGCAAACAGACTGTATTACAAAATCTATCCAACACATTCTTCCTACACACAGGGGATATGGACTGTGACCTCTTTACCAGGCGTGTTATGCTTCTTAATGGGAGGGGAAAAACTGTTCTCTGTAAAAACAGAATCATGAAAATGATGAAGAGTGCTCCTCATACATCTAGGTCAGCTGCCACTCCTCTAACTCAGATAATCTCAACATTTCCCTACAGTGCTAATCATGTTCATACAACATGCAGTGAAGTGTCACAAACCTCAGGGACATTGTCAGAGAAATCCTCTCAGACTGACAATACACAAACAGTGTCAACACCAGATACCTCTCGAAGAATATGTTCCAGGAAAAGTTTTGCTAGCACTATGAAGACAGCGGCAGCAGTTCCAACCTGGCATATGGAAACTAATACTACACAAGAAACAGCACTAACAGCAGTGTCCAATGAAGTGAGCAGAAGGTAAAAAGTGCCTCCTTGCCATCCAAATGATTTTTTTAGTAGAAAGCAGACCAAGGAAGAACACCAGATAAGCAGACTCTGGATGTTATCTGAGATAAGTGGTTCATCAGAAATGACTAAAAGTAGAAGTAATAAGCAGAACAAAACCAACTTTCTTCCATTTTACTTAATGCATCATAATGTTCAATCTCCAACCAAAAAATTACAAGAACTAGAGATAATATAGCCGAGCGGTCTAAGGTGCTGCAGTCGTGGACTGTGTAGCTGATCCTGGTGGAGGTTCAAGTTCTCCTGCGGGCGTATATCTGTGTGTGTGTGTGTGTGTGTGTGTGTGTGTGTGTGTGTGTGTGTGTGTGTGTGTCCTTAGGGTAATTTAGATTAAGTAGTGTGTAAACTTAGGGACTGATTACCTTAGCAGTTAAGTCCCATACGATTTCACACACTGTAAATTCCCGCGCAGGGTCGAGGGCTAGAACAGACCTGCAGCACTTCCTTGCCTGTCACAAGAGGTGACTAAGAGGAGTCCTTTTTTATTGGGTCAAGTTTTTTTACCTTGGTTGTGTGAATATTTTTGAGCATTTGAAGGTTTTCTCTCTTTTCCCTGTTATGTTTTTAATGCTTTTTCCTTCACATTTTTTGCCTTTTTAAATTGTTGTACCCTGTTTGGGTTTGACCCCCCCTTTCCAAATTTTTCTGAAGTGTGGGCCATTTGGGGAAGGACACCTTACTGTGGTGCTCTACTTCTCCACTGTGCACTGTTACCTTTTGCATCTACCAATCAAGTGGATCTACCTCTGCACCTGAAATCCAGCATGGTAGCCAGTCTGTTGTGGTGGCGTTGTCATGTACCCTCTTGGAATCTCACTGCTGATGCCTGAGCTGTGACCTCCCCATGTTAGCCAAGGAGTAGATACCTGTGTCATTTCAGGGTATGGGGACTCCGGGCAATGGCTACTGTGCCAGGTGGCCTTTTCATTTGCGGAGTGGTGCCCCCGTGCTACTGTGCCAAGTGGCCTTTGCGTTGCGGGGGTGGTGCCGAGGGGGGTAGCCTCTGATTAGAGTGTGAATGGCATCAGGGCGGATGATCTGCAGTGAAACAGATCAAACTTGGTGGCTGTGCCAACAGCCTGTCTCATCAGTCAGGAATAGTGATTTTAATGCAGAAGTTTACAATCCTACTGTGTTTCCATCACTGACCATACCTCAACATGAGAGCCACAATTGAGGAAGGGCACCTTACAAGGTGCATTGTGTCCATCGTGCATTGAGATCCTTAGCCCACTTTCTCGGTGTCGCATTGCAGTCCTGCCCATTCTCCATCACTTGGGCGAGGACACCTTCCTGGGTGCATTTTACACCATGCACTGTGCAGTGCAGTGTCAATTTCTGAGTCGACCATCGCTATGGACTTATTTGCCCCTGATATCCGGCACAGTAGCCAGTCTGTTGTGGTGGGGCAGCCATGTACCCTGTTGGTTGTAGCCCCCTTACCACACGGAGATCACTCTGCTGATGACTGCGCCATTAACTCCCCACACATGCCAAGGGGTAGATGCCCATCCCCCTGGGGCATCGGGACTCCCGCAATGGCCATCCTGCCAGGTGGCCTTTGCTGCGGCTGTGTTGTGCCCATGGGGAGGGCCCCTTGTCGGAGTGGGTGGCATCAGGACGGATGACATGCGATGAAGCGTAGTCCATCATCTCTTGCTGGTGGTGAAACACCAGCAGTCTCTGAGCGATCACGAGCTCAATCCAGTGCACAGAAGTACGACCCCAAATTGATCCCCTCCCTGGCCACATCATGGGAGGAACTTCAGGCTAAGGATGGCAGCGGATCTTATTCACCCTGGTACTTTGTATGTTCGAGAGCTGATTGGGAATCTTTCATAATGATGAAGCCTCAGTTTTTTGTTGAGGATTTAGAGGACAAGTTCGGGGAGATCTGGGTTAGTCTGGATCAAAACAGCATCGTCTGCCCAGTCACGGGAGTTACTCGCTTGTGACAAGCTGGGGGATGTTTCTGTAACAATCATGCCCCATAAGAGCTTAAATATGGTCCAGGGTGTCATATTTCACAGAGACCTTCTTTTGCAGTCTGACGATGAGCTGCACGCCAATTTAGAGTGGCGAGGTGTACATTTTGTCTGGCGTGTCCACCGGGGTCTGAAGGATAATCAGGTTGCCACCGGTGCCTTCATCATATCACCCGAGAAGGTCAAGGTGATGGTCTACCGGTGTGATGTAAAACCCGATATCCCACCCCCGATGTGGTGCTTTAAGTGCTGGAAGTTCAGCCATATGTACTTGCAGCGTCACATGCGGACGCCCATCACATCCCAATACTCAATGCGCCGCACCTCCCATGTGTGTCAACTGTGGAGAGCACCATTCACCTTGCTCGCCTGACTGCAGGATTCTCCAGAAAGAAAGGAAAATCATGGAGTACAAGACCTTGGACAGACTGACCTACACTGAGGCTAAGAGAAAATTTGAACAGGAACTGTAGCGACTATAATCGAGTGTCAGGTGGAGTTTGCATTTATGTCTTAAACTTGGTCTGTAGGGAACATGTGCCCCTTGAACCCCTTTTGAAGCCGTGGCTGTCAGAATAATGACGACGCAGGAAATAACTGTCTGCAATGTATATCTTCCTCCAGATGGTGCAGTACCCCTGAATGTAATAGCTGCACTGATTGATCAACTCCCTAAACCTTTCCTACTTGTGGGAGATTTTAATGCCCATAACCCCTTGTGGGGTGGTACCATGCTTACTGGCCAGGGCAGAGATGTTGAAACTTTACTGATGCAATTCGACCTCTGCCTCTTAAATACTGGGGCCGCCACACATTTCAGCGTGGCTCATGGTAGTTACTGGGCCATTGAATTATCAATTTGCAGCCCAGGACTTCTCCCATCTATCCACTGGAGAGCACATGACAACCTGTGCGGTAGTGACGACTTCCCCATCATCCTGTCACTGCCCCAGCATCAGGTGCATGGACGCCTGCCCAGATGGGCTTTGAACAAGGCGGAATGAGAACTTTCACCTCTGCTGTCACCGCTGAATGCCCCCCACATGGTAACTTCGATGTGATGGTTGAGCAGGTAACTAGCACAATTGTTTGTGTGGCATAAAACATGATCCCTCCCTCTTTAGGGTGCCCGAGGTGTAAGGCAGTCCCTTGGTGATCGCCGGAAGTCGCCGAATCAATTAAGGAGCATCAGTGAGCTTTACAGCAGAATAAGTGGCACCCTTCCCTGGAGCATCTCATAGATTTTAAATGGCTCCGTGCCCGTGTTTGCTACCTTATCAAACAACGGAAGAAGGAGTGTTGGGAGAGATACGTCTCCACCATTGGGTGCCACATGTCACCTCCCCAAGTCTGGGCAAAGATCAAACGTCTTTTCGTGTACCAGGCCCTAACAGCTGTCCCCGGTGTTAGCATAATTGACAAGTTATGTACCAACCCAAACGTGATTGCCAGGCCACTTTGCCGGGCTCCTCAGTGCCCTTGCATATTGCCCTGACACAGCTCCTGGGCTTGATAGCATCCACAGCCAGATGATTAAACATCTTTCATCTGACTACAAGTGACATCTTCTTATCATCTTCAACCGGATCTGGTGCGATGGCGTCTTTCCGTCTCAGTGGCAGGAGAGCACCATCATTCCGGTGCTCAAACCCAGTAAAAACCCACTTGATCTGGATAGCAGTCGGCACATCTGCCTCACCAACATTCCTTGTAAGCTGCTGGAATGTGTGGTATGTCGGCAATTGGGTTGGGTCCTGTAGTCACATGGTTTGCTGGCTCCATGTCAGGGCGGCTTCCGCCAGGGTCGGTCTACCACTGATAATCTTGTGTCCATTGAGTCTGCCATCCAAACAGCCTTTTCAAGATGGAAACACCTGATTGCTGACTTTTTTGACTTGTGTAAAGCATACGACATGACTTGGCGACGTCATATCCTTGCCACATTGTATGAGTGGGGTCTCCGGGGACCACTCCTGATTTTTATCCAAAACTTCCTGTCACTGTGTACTTCCTGTGTCCAAGTTGGTGGCTCCCATAGTTCCCCCCCCCCCATGTTGAGGAGAATGGGATCCCGCCGGGCTCTGTATTGAGTGTATCCCTATTTTTAGTGGCCATTAACGGTCTTGCAGCGGCTGTCGGGCCCTCCGTCTCCCCTTCTCTGTATGCAGACGACTTCTGCATATTGTACTGCTGCTCAAGTGCTGCTGTTGCTGAGCGGCGCCTCCAGGGAGCCATCCACAAGGCGCAGTCATGGGCTCTAGCCCATGGCTTCCAGTTGGCATCGTGCCGTTCATCTGGAACCAACACTTTATCTTAATGATGATCCACTCACTGTAGTGGAGACATATCAATTCCTAGGACTGGTTTTCGATGCTAGATTGACTTGCATCTTTGTCATCTTAAGCAGAAGTGCTGGCAGCACCTCATTGCCCTCCGTTGCTTGAGCAACACCAATTGGGGTGCAGATAGCTGTATGCTGCTGCAGGTCTACAGAGCCCTTGTCCAATCCCGAATTGACTATGGGAGTGTGGTTTATGGTTTGGCAGCACCTTGAGCATTGCATTTACTAGGCCCTGTGCACCACTGTGGGGTTCAATTAGTGACAGGAGCTTTCTTAGGATGAGTCCAGTGACCAGCATACTGGTGGAGGCTGGTGTCCTTCCACTGCAGATGAGGTGTTTGCAACTGCTTGCCAGTTAATGCAGCACACATTCATAGTTCCCGTGAACATCTGAATTACCGTCTCCTTTTCCCACCTGTGGCAGTCCATCTCCTGCATCAGCATCTCAGATCGGGGCTAACAACTGTGGTTTGCGTGCGGTCCCTTCTCTCCGAACTGGAGTCTTTCCCTTTACCACTTCTGCTTGCGGTCCATTCAAGTACGCCACCATGGTGTACACCTCGGCCGCAGCTTCTTCTGGACATTTTGCATGGCCCTAAGGATTCCGCTAACCCAGTAAGAATGTGAAGAAAGGTAGGAAGACATTCCTTTTCAGTTAACATGACAAGAAAATTGGATTTCAGCGTATCTAACCCGTCTGCAACAAACATTAGTCTGCAACAAACATTAGTCTGCAACAAACATTAGTCTGCAACAAACATTAGTCTGCAACAAACATTAGTCTGCAACAAACATTAGTCTGCAACAAACATTAGTCTGCAACAAACATTAGTCTGCAACAAACATTAGTCTGCAACAAACATTAGTCTGCAACAAACATTAGTCTGCAACAAACATTAGTCTGCAACAAACATTAGTCTGCAACAAACATTAGTCTGCAACAAACATTAGTCTGCAACAAACATTAGTCTGCAACAAACATTAGTCTGCATCAAACATTAGTCTGCATCAAACATTAGTCTGCATCAAACATTAGTCTGCATCAAACATTAGTCTGCATCAAACATTAGTCTGCATCAAACATTAGTCTGCATCAAACATTAGTCTGCATCAAACATTAGTCTGCATCAAACATTAGTCTGCATCAAACATTAGTCTGCATCAAACATTAGTCTGCATCAAACATTAGTCTGCATCAAACATTAGTCTGCATCAAACATTAGTCTGCATCAAACATTAGTCTGCATCAAACATTAGTCTGCATCAAACATTAGTCTGCATCAAACATTAGTCTGCATCAAACATTAGTCTGCATCAAACATTGAGCCCTGAGACTAAAAACATTGAGCATAAATGGATCAAATAAAGAGTATTATACAATATGTCTTTGACAGGTAGACCTATTCACATATTAGAAAGCATTCAGAGCCAAAGAGAGTTTCACGAAGTTTTTAGAAGTAGTCAAAACTGTGCTGACAAACAAAAACTGAATGAAGCCATATGAGCGCCATGAGAGCCGTATATTAAAAGTGTTCATTGAATTGATAAGTATGAACATGTATAAAGTCAGTAAATGTATCAGAGACATGTATTCAGACATTCAGTGGCCATACCAGCATCAAAATGGAGGGTAAATGAGGGAGGGTTGAAACACTAAATTCTGTTTTTTGAAGCTCTTTCACTCTGCAAGATGTGCGAGGTTCCTCCTTCCTATTGATGTATGAATATTAAAGTGACAGATACTGAGATAATGACAATGGGATAGAATATCAACTAAAACTGCTGGACAGAGGAAAGCTGTATGGATCTAATTGGATACCTACATGATTCTATTTAAAGTAGGCGAAAGAATTTGCTGTTCTTCTAGCAGTAATTAGTAATGATCACTGAAGAAATAAAGAATTCCACGTAATTAGAAATGATCACTGAAGAAATAAAGAATTCCACGTAATTAGAAAAATTTGCAAGTCACTTCCATTTCCAAAAAGGGACATCAAACAGATGCACACAACTAAAGGCCTAAATCACTGATGTCTATCTGTGGTAGAATTTTGAAACAAGTTTTATACTCATGTATTGTAACCTTTCTGGAGACCGAAAATCTGCTTTATAGGACTCAAAATGGATTCCACGAACAATAGTCTTGTGGAACCCAGCTCATCTCTTCCTTCAAGAGACCTAGATGGCTCATTAAATGGTGTTCATTTTGTTGCTGTGATCCTTGTCTTCCAGAAGGTGTTAAATACAATCCTGTATTATCACTTATGAACAACATATGAATGATTTGTGACTGGATTAAAGCATCCTAGCAAATAGAACACAGTGTGTCATTTTTAGTTGTGAGAGATACCTTAAGTCGTAAAAGTAACTTCAGGTGTACACAGGACTACTACCATTATATAAAAGCTAGTGTTTACCTCTGTGAACAAAGCTCTTGCTTACTAAAGGCTTACCCAACTGAATTTTCTTTACTGCAGATTAATGTAACAAATGATCAGTCTTTCCTTTCAACAGTAACTAATACATCCAATCCATGTTTTCTCTCTGTTTTCATTTCTCATGATCTTGTAATGAGTCTTTAAACAATGCAATACTTCGAAACATCCATTTCTCCCACTCTGATACTGTCTAATGCCAGAAGTAAGATTCCAAGGTTCAAAACCTAGTGAATTTTCAAATATTTTATGTATCTGTCAGTCTACTCTCAATTTTTCTACCTCAGCTGATTGTGTTTCAATTTTTACTATTCCTTTCTTTAAAAAAATCAATGGTTCTTCTATGGTAGCATTATAAATGCCTACCAAAAATCAATGCTGGCTGTTCTAATCCACACCACCATTCCCAGATGTGCTACAATGTATTAGAATTCTAGTTGGTTGTTAATAAATATAACCATGTATGTACACAGCAGCTGTTGCTTCATTTAATAAATAATTGTGTGGGAGGAACATCATGTATTCAGGTTTCTGTGTAAGACAGTACATTTTTGCAGGTACAGTGGCTGTGTGCTCATTGTATATGTTGTCTGGTCCCCAGCTGACATCAACCTCAAGAACTGATGGCACAGGAGAATCTTGCAGTAGGCAAAGTGGACAGGATTGTTCTTGGTCACCTGGGAGCCATGCACATGCAGGGCTGCACACACATGACTCTTCTCCAGAGGTCCAGCACCAGTATCAACAGGGGCAACAGCAAAAGTTACAACAGCAGCTGCAGCCACAGCCACAGCAAGAGCAGCAGCAATTACAACAGGACCAAGCCTTTTTGGTATGCAAATTGTGTTCTGTTGAATCAGCAGTGAATAATGTTTTTCTTTATAAAAATATACATCACTTCGGTAACTGCATGAGCTGAGCTCAGTTGGGATTTTACTTTTGAATTAATGTATTTCATTTATATTTCACTTTTGAATTAATTTATAATTGTAACAGAGGTGTTTGTTTAATGTTTACTATGATCTTAAGTAACCTATCCAAAAATGGCTTGTTCATCAAGAAATACCTTGGATAAAACTGTGACATCAAGAAAAAAAGTGCTTCATCATCCTAGTAGCATCCATCACAGTTACATTTTATTATGTGGCAGTTGAACTGCATTTCATGGATACATCTACCTTGTGAAATTGTCCTGACATTTCATGTGAATATGTATCATATACGTTATCTGTGTGTGAATTGTCATCTAACCAGGCACTATTAAAACAACTTTCATAGGCTGGCTTGAAATTAACTTGGTAGTTTGAAACTACCTGCCAGCTTAATAATACTCAACTGTGACAGAATTACTATAAAGAGATTATGCTATCCAGGTTGCTGATCCTGTCATGACGCTATGTTGGAAATACGTAGAATCTGTGAAACAGCTTGTTGATGACAATTTCGTTTGTTGTCAAAATATTGTACATCATTTGCTACAACACTGCCATTTTCAGGAGAACTTTTCTCCTGGAAAAAAAAAGTTAAAAAATGATAAGAATAGGGTCTTAACAGATGATTTGGAAGTAATTTTCGATGAACGTGACACAAAACTAATGAAATTAAGAGCATAAAATGAATTATCTACAGTTGGATCATGAAGATGGCTTAAGCGCAGTGCCTATCAATAATCATGAAATTAATGAGGCAAGATTGTAAGTTAAGGGGGTGTGGTGGTAGGTAGCAAAGTGAAATTGTCTGTCTACTTAGAACTGCTGTAATTTAGATACATCCTGTTCATCTACCATACTCCAGGTATCCCAGTATGTGGTGTACCGCTGGATTTTAAATGAAAACCACTTATTGTCAAAATGTCATACAATTGACCATGTGAAAGAAAAACATGTCTTGAAGTTTGTGATGTGGTTTCATGGCAAAATGAGGGATCATATGCAATGAAGACAAATTATATTGAAGAAACAGTAATATAAATTTCGTATTGTTGAATA
Organism: Schistocerca nitens; assembly: GCF_023898315.1. NCBI lineage: Eukaryota > Metazoa > Arthropoda > Insecta > Orthoptera > Acrididae > Schistocerca > Schistocerca nitens. The sequence goes on along the minus strand of NC_064614.1, from coordinate 371,110,909 downwards.
AGGTGGCCATACTTTAATCATTAACAATGCTACAGAAACTTCCTGACTGATTAAAATAGTGTTGATTAAAATAGTGTGTTGGCCAGGTCTCAAATGTAAGAACTTTCCGTTTTAAATGTTTTTGAGCTATCACAAGCTGTGATGGTGGGTCTTCTTGGATAGCTTGCTCAATTGAGCACTTGCCCACAAAGGGCAAAGGTCACAGTTTGAGTCACAGTCCAGCATACAGTCACACTCTGGCAGAAATGTATAATTAGTGAAACTGACATATAATTCATGAAAACAAAGCCCTAAAGAGCTTCACAGCCCTATAAAAAATTCATGGTGTGTTGATTTTTTGTCTGATCAAGCTGTGACTATGAAAATTGGTGATTGGTTGTAAGTATCTGCACTCTCTCTCTCTCTCTCTCTCTCTCTCTCTCTCTCTCTCTCTCTCTCTCTCTCTCTCTGTGTGTGTGTGTGTGGGCGGGAGCGTGTGTACATGGCTGACCCACTGGTACTTGGTGCCATTTGCCCAGGGACATGCTAGTCGCCAAAGTGGTATCCAGTTGAAAGAATTGCACCAGGCTGTTGAGCCATACAACAATATTAATAATAATAATAAACTGCTACATACCTGTTGTTGCAATGACTTTTTGGGCTACTTGAATGCTTACTAGCAGTTGTGGAACCTAGCAGGTGGCAAGCATTGTCATATTCACAATATCATGTAAGATGGAAGTTGTCAAATGAATTACTAATAATTCGGGTGTGAACTATGTGCAGGATGAATCTAAACTCTACTGCCAAAATTTTTGAGGTTGTTCAGAGGTATTTCTGAGTGTTTTGGTATGAAAGACCTGCAGCCTCCAGTGAGTTGTTACAGAGTAACAATATAATTATGATTCAATATTAAATAGGAAACACTTGCTAATATTCTGCAAAGTTTTATATTTGGCCATGAACTGGGCTTCTTAGGTCATCAAGTGACAGCTGAATATCTCAAACGCAGATAAAATGACTTGGATATTATTTATACAAAATACACACAAATGATTAGACCCCTACATCTACAGAATTTACATAATGCAAAAATAGTTACAGTAACTAAAAAAGGAAACAATAAAGTTTTTATGTGGAGATGCATTTAACAAATAATATAAAGTAAAACTAAATATACAATTTTTGTTTAGTACTTGTAAGTAAAATGTGACAGAAAGGAGAAAGGAAACTGAGTTTAGTTATTTAATACTAAGGTGACTGTCTGTGCTATTTGTTTCTAATTTCCTGTAGGATCATCTTTCAGTTTTTCTTCTTAAATCTACATCATGAGTGGTTTTCTGTTAAGATTGTCACCAAAGGTCGAAGCTTCCAGCACTGGCACTGCCACGAACATGCAGATTTCCATTTGAAAGTGCATTAAGCTGTACATGTTCCTTTATCTGCTATTTAAACGGAACTGCAGACAATCAAACGTATATGCTTTGAGTAATGACTATAGCTCTGTCTTGATTGGTAATAAACTATGAAAAAAGAAAATGCATAACATTCATCACTTCTTTACATTGGCCAATGGGAACAAATCAGTAGTTACAAAAACTAGTGCATCGTCGCAATTGTTGACAAAATTTCAGGTAACCTCACAGAAAAGTTAGTCTAACATCTACATATCTGCATTTTACAATATCAACAGTATATCAAAGTTTTTATGGAGCAGTTATGACAAACTGCTACCCTTGGCTCAGAGTGATGTGAATAAAATCGGATGCAAGCATGGTGTTCAGTCAGCCAGAGCTGTGACAATTAGGATATGTGAACAAGAGAAAACTAGGAGATTAAGATAGAAAGATTCAAAGTTCAATGATCATCTTTAAACAGAAAACTACTTGCGTGATGTAGACCATGAAGTTTTACATTGTGTTACAAAACACTGAAAGTTGACGGTACTGGAAATCAAGAAACAAACAGCACAGAATGTCAGCTCAATACTAAATGACCAAAGTTGATTCTCTTTTTCACCCTCTTTTAAATTAAGTTCTAATTACAAATACTAGATTAAAATTGCAAATTCAGCATTATGTTTGATTAGTTGCTAAATGTACTTCCACATAAACTCAGTTTCCTGTTTTAGTTAATGTAACTATTTCTGCGCGATATGAAAAAAAGTAATACTTTCCTATGTAGACACTCTATATGCCATCATTTTTGTAACTTCTGTATAAACTATATCGGTGCAAGTTTCACATCATTTTATCTGCGTTTGTAATGTTCAGTTATCACCTGACAATGGCCTATGAAGCCAAACACTAGTTTGTGACCAAATAAATATAATTTTACAGAGCATTATGAAGCGTTTCCAATTTAATATTATTATGTTATGCTAATGGAAAATTCTGTTAATGTTATGTATGATTTATTTAGTTTGCGACCCCAGTTACCCTCATTTCTGTGAAAATACCTTCATTCAGTGAAAAAGCTTGTAACATGCAATCATCAAAATGTGCAGTACAGAACAAAGAGTAATGCAGCAGCCTTCAAATGCAAAAGTACAGGGTGACCAGAAAGTCCCTTACATGGACAATTATTTAATTTAACTTTAATAACACATTACATTTATTTGTCTGAAGCGTTAGCATGTGCACCACTACTACACCTGCACAGCTTATTATGCCTAATGTCATTGTACTCATCTACTTCTGTAGCTGCAGCATCACATGCTGAAAGGTTTCAAGCACACTTGCCTGTGGAGCATCATTTTCCACATTCTGTTTCTTTCCGTTGTATTCTTTTATGAGCCATCTGTCAGTTTGTCATTGGCTGTTAGTTCATTGATGGCCATTGGCTGAGATGTTTGCAATCCTAAATTCATTTCATGTGATTTGCTTTGTGCTGCTTTTAACTCCAAATTTTGCAGCATGCTTTTTGGTACTCTTGCAGGGTTGGCATCACTGACACATGAACTTCAGCATGTTTTTCCCTTCAGGTTGATGAATGACCAGAGGAAGTGGCATCCAAAACACTTTTCAGACAAAAAGCTTTCTCCTCCTAGGCTCCTTACTGAACCAGTCATGACATTTACTCATCATCTATGCCATATTGTGTGTTGCTTTGCTTCCATTTATGGACCCACAAATTTGTCACTATGCAGTCCCCCAAACTCACTGGTATCTGCCATTGTTCTTCACCAAACATGGAAAGATGAACAGTGAATTGGTTAATGCACAGACTTTATTCTCCTCTGCAGAAAGTCACATGATGGAAATCACGTTGCAATTCACATGAGGAGAGCTGTTGTCATATCAACAATCATGATGGGAGGTTCAAATCTTAATATCTTAACTTCTTACACTGCAAATTGTGAAGTGCTCATAGTGCATGTGGCGTGGTGCAGAGTAGCGTGCATTTTTGTAACTTAACAGGTTCAATTGGTTCCGTGCAAATTAGCAAGCAATGCAGTGGTGATGTGACTTGTGTGTGTGTGTGCCTGGTTGCATGGTGGTGTGTTTATGGCAGTTTCTTGCACCATGCACAACTGTAGCACTACGGGAGAGGTGAGGTGGGGAGCGGGAGAGTAGTTCTTCAATAAACTCCCTTTGGCACTGCGCATAAGGGCAGTGGTAGTAATGGCCATTCAAAAAATGTTGTCTTGCTACTGAACTTTGTCACTGAGTAGTGTTTTGTTTTTCGCCATTCAAGGTCTCAATCTTTTCTCATTAATACATCACATTTTTCAATTATTTCTATGTATAGTTTTGCTGTTTTGTTTTGTTGTTTTTTTCTTTTAAGAGCAATGCATACTTTAATAACTGGTGAGCCATGAGCCTAAACTTTGTCTTCAGATTGCAAGCACAAAATTATCATTGTTCATGACATTGTTCAAAAATTGGTAATAAACTATCGCGGGCAAGTGCTCTACCATCTGCACTACCCAAGCATGACTCACGCCCCGTCCTCACAGCTTTAATTCTGCTAGTACCTCATCTCCTACCTTCCAAACTTCACAGAAGCTCTCCTGCGAACCTTGCGAAGACATGGCTTAGCCGCAGCCTGGGGGATGTTTCCAATATACTGCCAGTTCAGTTGCAATTGGCTCAGATACATAACATCAATTTACATCAGTGGTGTGATGTATGATGTCATGTATTTCCGAAAACTTCTCTATCCATTCTGAAGTAATCTGTAAAATCAGCATCATTAATTAATTAATAAAGCAACACTGCTTCAGCATTAGTATCTGAATCTGGTTAAGAACCCAACTGTTTTACTCCCAAATCACACATTGTTAGTTTGGCAAGCTGTCACTGCTGTGGGAAAAGCTCAGCATAGCATTGTCATGCCACTCTTCTATTGCATTCAGTGAAGCCATTCATGAGGCACATATCATCCAACTTAATGAGCAACTTATGCATGCTGCTGTGTATCACAGTTAACTTACAACTAACAGTGTGAGAAAAACAAATGAGACAGAAGCAAGCTGTACTGAAAGCAAGCTTGAGTGTGAAGGGTAAAGAGGGCATTACTCTTGTCAACAGCAAGTACTGAGAGAGAATGCAGTAAGTTCCTTTCCAAACAATACACACAGTGCGCATTGGCAACATGTGAACTGTTATGCAGGTATTTTAGATGGAATACATACTACCAAAATGGGGATAAGAAATCAAACAAAATAAAGTTTCTCTGCAACAAGCCACAGTTTGCTGATACCATTCTACTTCGGAAGTATCTGTGAACAACCTCTGAGCCACCTGGGATTAGCCAAGCGGTCTAAGGTGCTGCAGTCATGGACAATGCGGCTGGTCCCAGCGGTGGTTCGAGTCCTCCCTCGGGCATGGATGTGTGTGTTTGTCCTTAGGATGATTTAGATTAAGTAGTGTGTAAGCTTAGGGACTGATAACCTTAGCAGTTAAGTCCTATAAGATTTCACACACATTTTAATGTTTTTGAACAACCTCTGAAATGTTGTTGACAGAGTTCAGGTTCACCATGTACAATGTTTTAACAGAGGGAGACGTAAACAAAAAACAAAATTCCCTCCAACACTGTTTCTGTGAAAGACAGTGCTGTCAGTTAGCTAAACTTCTTATTATACTTGAGAGCTCTGAGTATCTAATTTCTTGTCACTGTACACCAGTGTTTTAAAACCTGAAACATAGTTTTGGAATCACACATGAAGGACAAATTCTAAAGAAACAGATGAGCTGACTGCATTAAAATACGCTACTGGGATGTGCTTTGAAAATCAGCAAATTCTATAAAAAGCAAATTTGTTGTACTGAAAATCAATGCCTTGTTATGCAAGAATGTACCTTTTCACTGGAACCTGGATTGCAAAAACGCTTTTCAGGTTTTGAAGTCCAAACTACTCTTGGCGCTTTGTTTAGCTACATTCTCTCCAGACCAGCATATAGTTTTGATGACTGATGCCTCGCAGTAGGGCCTCAACATCATTGTAGCACATTGATATGTCAAGCTTTCACCTCTAAATCTCTCACTCCAGCCCAGCAGCATTATTATCTTATGGAAAAAGATGCTCTAGCTGTGCATGTCAAGATGGTAACAGGTGGGCACCTGGGGTGTTTTTCCTACATGTAAAATGATAAATGCCAGGATTCATGAAAAAGATGGATTTATTCCCAATAATTACTGCTAAGGAATACAAAGCACATGAAAACGGGTCACAACTGTGGAATGAACTGCACATGGTATGAAGAGAGCATTTCGCCCACACAGGTTTGTGGCAGAAAGTTGGTGTCTCACACTCAGCGGTACTGTGGTGGCCTCCCTAGCTCAACAGAATAGCATGGGAGCCAGCCAGAAGTACTGCAGAGTAGTTTACAGAATAGCTCACCATGCCACTGCAAGAGGCTAAGTTAAAATGATGGAAGTAGAATACAATAAAAAAATTTACTATTTTTACCCATTACCATGTGCATTGCCATAGTCTATTCTCTCCAGAAATTTGATGTTTTTTGTGTGGCTCCAAGTTTCACCTTATTACTGACCATAAACCTTAAGTTTCCTTGTTTAACCCTCACAGTTCCTTGCTTGTCAAGGCAACGCACCACCTACAATGCTGGATGATGTTCCTGTCTCGCTACAATTACAATATCCATTTTTGATCTATGTTTAAACGTGCCAATGTGGATGCCTAATCCTGCCTGTGGATGCCTAGTCCTGCCTTTGTGTGGATCCTGACCCAAATTTTGATCATGAAGAATTGCTTTGCTTCCATCATGATATTGAAATGCGGATCACTGTTTTGGGTTTCACATTTATGACCTCACCCACAGCACTTGCTGTTCCAACCAGGTAGTTGATTTGTTCAATAGGGCTGGCCAGATAAACTGTCAGGCCAGGCTTAGGACCCTTTGTGCAACTATTTTTACTTACTGTATTGCATCTCTGTTTTCGACAGAGTTTTGAACGTGTCTGTGGAAGACCTCTCTCCTCGAGTAGTCATTCCCACCACATTATGGTGTGAGGTTCTACATCTCCTCCAGCAAGGTCATTGGGGAGTTTTATACATTAAACTGTTAGCTAGGAAACGTTGTTTGGGCAGGGATTGATGGGGAAATTGTCAATTTTGTCATGGCTTGTGAGTAGTGTGCATCCCAGGGTGTCTCTGTCCACATGGCCCACTCCACACCAACCATGGGAATACATTCATAGAGACTTTGCAAGGCCCTTCTTGAATTCCTATTGGCCTTGTACCTTAGTTTCCGACAATGGTCTGCAGTTTGTTTCTCACACCTTTCATTTGTTTTGTTCCCAACATGACATTCATTGTGTTATGGCTCCACCGTTCCACCCTTTAATTAAATGGTGAGACGGAATGACTAATGGGTACATTCAAGTCCCAAATGAAAAAAAATTGTTGTGGATTCTTTGACCAATGACATTCTGTTTTCTGACTTCCTACTGCTTCATGCCTATAAGGGAGTGGAGCCCAGCTGAGCTGCTTCATGGCTGACAGCCATGCATGCTGCTCCACCTTCTGTGGCCTGTGCCACACATGCTGCAGTTGGGTTCATCCTGCCGTTTTGCTCTTGTCGCCGGTGTGGGCGCAAGGGTTTGGTCACCAGTCCAAGTGAATACCGGTCACTATGGCCACTGTTGTCCACTGCTGGGGATGTCGTATTTGTAATGTCAGTATGGCCGATGGGCTAGTGGTACGCCAGATTGATCAGTTGTGCCCCCACCCGCAGCCAGAAGCTACTGGTTTGTGGGTATGGTCCCCATTGCTGCTGCCCTCCCCACCGCCCTCTGCCTTGAGCCCATCATCACCTGTTGCGAGGTGCCCTCATCCCATTCACTGCCTCTTCCATGTGCTGCACCTTGGGGTACCAGCTCCTTGGTGCCTGTTCTCAGATCCATTGCCGCAACCTGCTGTTCCGGTTGGGTCGTCTCCCCAGCCACCTCACCATTATTGCCTCGGTGTTCATTGCCAGTGGGTCCAGCTCTATCTCCCTTGCACTGGGACCTGCCTGCTGATGACAATGCGGAGATGGCAATGGCAGCCGCCTCCTCAGTGCTGTTGTCAGGCGCTGTGCAGTTGCATCATCCTCATATGTTCCTATGTGTCAGTGCATTCTGACACTATGCTCTGGTGCCCGCCTGGCACATTGTCCCACCCCTGCTGTCAGCACTGTTGCTGCTTTTCCAGATCCAGTGGATTTGTCTCTCGTCAGACTGCCATCATCTCCTCCATCACTTCGGTGCTCTTTGCATGAGAGAGAGTCTTGCTGTATCCTGATACTAATGCATGCAGCAGCCAACTGTATGAATGCGGGCTGGCCACTAGAGGCCACCTGTAGGAAGCAAGCACACAACACAGTCTCTGCTCTGCTGTGCTGTCTAATGGTGACTCGTGCATATTTACATGTAGAGCAGCATGACTCTCTCAGTATGTTCTTTTAGTTTGTACCACTCACCCCATTGTTCTGTGTATCACTTATGTGACACCTTCTGATGATTCTTTTGGCTTGTTATGTCTGGAGTCACAAGAGGCTTATTTCTGTTATTGTTTAGAGGTTTATGAATAAAGCCATATTTCAGTTACTTGGATCGATTTCGAGTATTACTTGGTTACTACAGATAACTTGTATTTATAAAGTCGTATAGATCAGTAGGCAAAAGTTTATTTGTAACAGTGATTACTTTCTCTTGATGGCAGTAATAAAAAAATTTATGATCATTTAAAAAATGTTTCCAGGAGGATGATGGTATCAATAATTCAAAACCACAGATTGCAGATATATCACAAGATACTGAGCATGAGACAAAGCACAGTATAATGCAACAAAACATATGGTTTCCTCAACCAGTAGAAACAAAGATGTCACCTGATTCTGGTTTCATGTCACCTTCACCATTCAGTAGTGATGAAGTAAGTTTTACAAAATATGGGACAATTTAACATGGTTTTGTTTTTAGTTAGCAAAGAATAGTTAATGTGTTTACATGAGTAGAATTATGATGTTCGTTATACTTTGGAGTACATTTCTATACTTCTGTATGCTAAGAAAGTCCTGATACTAATTGCCAAAAGGGTCATTCCATGAAAAGTGAAGGTTTTGTTAAGTGTGTGTGTTTTGTTAACTACACTTTATCCTTTGCTTTTGTATAACATAATTGAGATCTTTTCCATGTGCCTAAGAAATATAAATTTCAAAATTCCAGGAATCAGCAAACCACTATTGGAATGCGACTATCATGTCACCAGCATTACTGGGGCCAGTGTATTCTCAAGCAAGAATGCAGTCATCTATCGTCCATCAACCTCTGCCACCTTCTACACAAATGCCACCTGAAGAACGAACATACATGAGGCCTTTGGAAATGCTGTGGAATCTTCACAATGACATGCAGACAGCTGGTGCATCTGCGTTAACATTTTCCAGCTACTGTTACAGAAGACCCATCAGCTCAGTTGTGTAAGCCTTCTGTTTATTTAATATTGTCTGTAAACAGTTTTCTTTAAGAACCAACATAGATGCACTTTGATCATTTGTTTCCCTGTATCATGAAATTATCTTGCTGCCTTAGATTTATTTTTAGGATTTTCTGAGTTTAGTTGTGGACATTGTGTCCTTGTTTTAGGCAATGTTAGTGGTCAGTAATCTAAAGGTTGGCATCGTCATCTTTAAGTGGCAGACAAAAATGTGACTTACATTTAAAAGCTGCGTGTCCTAAAATTCCTGTGTGAACAATCTCATTTTTGTTATATATCTGTTGTTGTGTCATCATCAGATAAAAGCCTATACTCTTCTTGTTAAACAGCAGAATGGTGGAATTGGTCCAAATGACCGTAGTCATACTTTACTATTAATATGATATCCAGTGTTTCTACTTTGTTCATGAAATCATATGCCTTTTTCTATGTTTTTCTCATCTTTACACTGATCTATTATGATTTAGAAAATATTTCTATTTTTTTTTGTATTTCATTTGAAATACCTTGAATGATAGTAGCACATATCACACTTATGTAATTTCTCTTCTGAATATATGTAAATAAACAAACAATGAAGTGGCAACAATTAGCAGTCATGCAGAGTTGTTGCTGCTCATTGTTGTCTTGGCAGGTGCACATTCTAATCTGCCCCCTCCCCTCCCGCCCCCCTCCTCCCTCTCCAGGGAGCCCACAACTCTTTTGTGGGTATGTGTGTGGCATGCATGGGTTCCTGAACTATTGCAGTCTTTCTTCTTTTCTAGGCTGCTTTACCTTCCCCTTATTTCTTCTTCTCCTTCACTGTCCTTATTCCTTTCCCTTTGCCCCCTTCATTTCCCTCTCTTAGTGTTCTTCTTCATGTCTGCCCAACTATCCTCCTGACGCAATTTGTCTTGCAGTTTTGGTTGGTTTTCTTTTCCTCCTCCTATTTGGTTTTCTTTTCCTCCTTTTTGGTTTTCTTTTCCTCCTCCTTTTTGGTTTTTCTTTCTTTCATCTCATCCTGACTTCCATCTCTCAATTTGAAATCTATAATGTGAGCTAGATGGGGAAGAAATCCCTCCCTAGTGTCTTTGGCGTAGTTTCTTCTGCCCCTCCCCCCTCTTCCTCTCTCCCTCCCCCCCCTCTCTCTCTCTTCCCCTCCCTCTCCATCATAGCCCTTTCACCTCCTTGCTAGATCACCAGCTCGGTAGCCAGTCCATGTGGTGGGGCTGTTATGTGCCCATCTGACTAAGACCCTGACACCACAGGGATCACACTGCTGGTACCTGTTCTGTGAATGCCTTGTGCAAGCCTAGGAGTGATTGCCCATCTTTTTGGGGCATTGGAACTCCCAGCAGTGACTGTCCTGCCAGGCAGCCATTGCTGTGGGTGGGGGGCATCCACGAGGCGAGCCCCTGTTCTGAGTGGGTGGTGCCAGGGTGTATGTTTGGAACATGAAACACGTTAAAAATAGTTCTGTCTCAGATCCTGTTTAAGACTTCCCAGCTTACCCTCCTTGCCTCACCCCCAGGGAAGGTGTCAGTTCCCTCTGGGCTTGGCGAAAGCTTTCCGTGGTTCCTGGGCTATTCCAGGACTGATGAAGAGACTTTTGCCGCCACCAAACCCCTTTTCTTTGTGGAACATATTGAGGACAAGTGCAGTGAAGTTGAGTTGTTAAGCAAGATGAGATCTGGCTCTCTCCTTATAACTACATGTTTTGCCGGACAGTCGGCCTTCCTCTGTGCCTGCAACCATTTAGGTGACACCACCATGACTATTATTCCTCACAAGTCACTTGATATGACACATATTGTAATTTTCAATAAGGACCTTCCCCTGCAGTCTGATGATGAAATTAGGATTAATCTGGAGCAGTGTGGCGTTCTTTCATCGGGCGTGTCCAGAGAGGCCCTAAGGACCATCATGTAGATGCTGGTGCTTTCATCCTGGTACCCTACCCAAGAATGTCAAGGTAATGGTATACAGAGGCAATGTGAAACCGTACATTTCACTTCCCATGCATTGCTTTCATTACCTCAAGTTTGGCCACATGTCCTCATGATGCAATGGCACTTCTATCTGTGGTTACTCTGGCTGCCCTATTCATGTGGGGGGGCTCTTACAGCCCACCACCTGTATGCAAACTGCTCTCGTCCCCATTCTATTATACCCACTCACTGGAGTGTCCATTGTACATGAAGAAAAAAAAGAATTCAGAAAATAAAGGTCATTCATTGTCTCAACTACTTTGAGGCCCACAAGTAGTTTGACAGACTTCACCCTGCAAATCTCTCCTCTGCCTTTGCCTCCATTTCGTCTTCCCCTTCTCTTTTCTTGCCCTCGGTGGCTCTCATTCCTCCTCCTCCTCCTCCTCCTCCTCCTCCTCCTCCTCTGCCAGGGAAGACATCCTCTTCTCTGGCTCCTGTTAGGGAAAGGGGCTCCCTCGCGGAACACCCCTCTCCGTTGTTCTCAGGTTAGGAAGCCTGCAACCTCTGGTTGGATGAGGGAGCCACGCTCGGAGGACCCCAAACCTGCTTGCTCTCTGTCCGATCCTGACATTGCTATCACATATTTCCTTACTGACATTACCTCCTTCAACCGTCCGAGTGAGAAGAAGAAGCAGCGCAAGTCAAAGGATGATGCTTCCCCCACTTCCCGGGGGGGGGGGGGGGCTTCACCCCCTCATCCTCATCCTGAATCAGACCCAGTTTTGTTGGATGTCACCCCATCCTAGTTGGTGACAACCACTAACCCGGTGGTATGACCTCCCCTCAGCTTCTACATGTCTACCCTGGTCTCTAGCCACACGATAACCCAGTGGAATTGCAACAGATATTACCGTCATCTACTGGAAATTCAACAACTCATTTCCTCTTATTCTGCATTCTGTCTTGCTCTTCAAGAATTGCACATCTACATCTACATTTATACTCCTTGAGCCCATCACCACCTGTTGTGAGGTGCCCTCATCCCATTCACTGCCTCTTCCATGTGCTGCACCTTGGGGTACCAGCTCCTTGGTGCCTGTTCTCAGATCCATTGCCGCAACCTGCTGTTCCGGTTGGGTCGTCTCCCCAGCCACCTCACCATTATTGCCTCGGTGTTCATTGCCAGTGGGTCCAGCTCTATCTCCTTTGCACTGGGACCTGCCTGCTGATGACAATGCGGTGTGTGTCATGACCACACTTCAACTTTTCATGGTTATTGGGTGTTCTGTAAAAACTGTGCTAGCCCAAGGATAACATTTTGAGGGGTCTGCACTTTGGTTCACACCAGTGTCATTAGTGACTAGCGCACTCTTCACACCACCCTGGAACCAATAGTGGTAAAGAATTCGAACGACCCCAGCAACCACCATTTGCAATGTCTATCTCCCTCCTTGTAGGCCACTTCTTTATGTTGATCTTCCTGCCTTAATAGAGCAACTCCCACCACTGTACCACCTACTCGGAGACTTCAGTGCACACCACATCCTGTGGGGGAGTGCCACTTTGGTGGGTAGGAGTGTTCTAATTGACCAACCTATTACAGACTTTGATTTGTCTCACATCAGTGACAGTTCCCCTGCCCACTTCAGTGCCGCTCATGGCAACTTCACTGCTATCAATCTCACAATCTCCTCACCTGCTCTCACGGCTTCCCTACATTGGTCACCCCATGATGATCTTTGTGACAGTACCCACTTTGCAGTGAATCTATAATTTCCCTGCGCCCACCAGGCTGCAAGGCTCCCTCATTGAGCATTCTGCAGAGCCATTTGGCCTTTATATATATCTGCTGTGCACTTTGAGACCCCTCTCTTGGATTGGATTGATGCAATTGTGCAAGACATCTCTGCCGCTCTTCTTTATGCCGCTGGCACTGCTACCCCCCTATCCGCAGGTCCACATCATTGTCGACCAGTACCGTGGTGGACCAAGGATGTAACAGTGGCTATCCAGGACCACTGACAGGCATTTCAGTGATTTAAACGGCACCCTTCAGAGACCAATCTTCTTGCTTTTAAGCATCTCCTTGGTAAGGCTCACTACCTTATTAAGCAGAGTAAAAAGGAATGCTGGGAGCACTGTCTCCCCTCCCTGGTGACGTATGCCTCTTCATCGCAGGTTTGGTCTAAGTTCAGTAGCATTCTGGGCCACCAACGACAGTCAACTGTCCAGATTTTTATCCTCCAAGGTGCTCTGTGTACTGATCCATTGGTCCTTGCAGAACACCTTGCAACACACTTTGTGACATTGTAACAGCATTGACATCCTCTTCCTATTCTGCTACCTTCCTTCAGCAGAAATGCTGAGTCGAACAGAGCGCCCCCCCCCCCCCTCCCCCCTGTTTCAACACCCTTCAAGCTGAACTCTACAATGAACCCTTCACTGAATGGGGATTCTTGCAGTCTCTTACCTATTCACTTGACACAGTCCCAAGCCCAGATTCAATCCACAACCAGATGATCCAACACTTGGATGTTACCCAGAGGCAACATCTACTCAGGGTCTCCAACTGCATTTGGCTCATGGGTGCAGTTCCCTCACAATGGCGAGAGGCCTCACCAACTGACATTGATACCTCTCCTCAGTGCAGCACTCCATTGAGAATGGGCTGCCATTCCCCATGAAACCTTCCAGCACCTGACTGAACAGATGCCTGCAAGAGTGGAAGCTGTCATGAAGGCTAAGGCTGGGTCAACACCATATTGAATTCCAGTATTACCAATGGAGGGTGCCATGAACTTGTAAGTCATTTTTAGCTAGGTGTCTGGATTCTTTTGATCAGATAGTGTAAATTAATTTAAATCAAATCCTTTCTCAAATATCTACATATCTAAGATGTTTGATGACAAAAACAACATGTGGCTATACAGTTTAATAACATTCAACACAATATGCTTCTAGGTGCGCAGTCCAGAACCGTGCGACCGCTACGGTCGCAGGTTCGAATCCTGCCTCGGGCATGGATGTGTGTCCTTAGGTTAGTTAGGTTTAAGTAGTTCTAAGTTCTAGGGGACTTATGACCACAGCAGTTGAGTCCCATAGTGCTCAGAGCCATTTGAACCACAATATGCTTCGAGGTAAAACACGTATATGGGCAGAAGGTCTGAAGCTACATTTTAAAATGTCAGTTTTGTTGAATATAAGTATGCAACCATGAAAAAGAATGAAGCCTATCCTTAAGCCCAGGAAGAACCCATCTCTCAACAGCTACCATCCAATTAGCCTGACAAACACACTTTGTAAACTGCTTAGCTTCCAGTTATGTTGAAAAAGACTGAAGCCTATCCTTAAGCCCAGGAAGAACCCGTCTCTCAACAGCTACCATCCAATTAGCCTGACAAACACACTTTGTAAACTGCTTAGCTTCCAGTTATGTAGGGTACTCGAATCTCGGGACATTTCATCCCAGTACCAGTGCAGCTTCTGAGAAGGATGGACTCCAACAGACCAAAACAGCAATCTGGCAAGCTTTTATTAACCACTGGCACCTTGTCGTGGTCTTCTTTGACCTACATACGGCATATGACACAGCTTGGTGCCATCACATTTTAGTTACACTCCATTACTGGGGCTTTCGCGACTCCCTTCTGATTTTTATCTGAGGGTTTTTATCCCAACAGCTCTTCTGGGTTCGAGTTGGCTCTTCACTCAGCACCTCTCAGATTCAGGAGAACAGTATCCCACAGGGTTCTGTGTGAAGTGTCACCCTCTTCCTCACAGTCATCAATGGGTTTATAACTGTTTTGGACCTCTGGTTACCCCACCCCTGTATGTCGATGATTTTTGCATCTGATGCAGCTCCCACTTGGTAACATGCACTGAGCACTGGCTCCAAGGCACCATCCAATGGGCCTCTGCATGGGCTGTCTTCCATGGCTTCCAGTTTTCTCCCTCCAAAACTTGGGTTATGAATTTTTGTCATCGGCCTACAGTACACACATCTTAGGGTGCAGACCGTGCTACTCTTCTCCATTTTTACTGTGCTCTGATCTGGTCCAGACTAGATTACGATAGTCAGATTTGTGGCTCAGCGTCTCCTTCCAATCTGAAACTACTTGATCATGTTCACCTTTGTGGGCTATTCGTGCCTTTTGCATAAGTCCCATGGACAGTCTCCTCACAGAAGCAGGGATTCACACAATTACCATTTGATGATTTCCTGACCGTCACATGTAACCTGTCCTCTGACGCATGTGACCTGTCCTCTTTGCAAATGATGGATGTCTCCCTCCTGGTTAACTGCCCATGGGTGGGATTGCCGGTTGGAATGTGTCTCACTTCCCTCTATCGGGATCTCCATCTCCACTCACTGGAATATGCTCTGTGTATTTCCTCCCACATCCTCCCATGGAGGGTGCCTAGACCACATATTAGAACCAAACTATTTCAGGATCCTAAGGTCTCTGTAGCACCTATGGTCTTCCGGTGTCTTGTACTTCCATCCTTGCAGAGTTCCAGGGTTCTACCATCTTCTACACTGGCAGTTCTAAAATGATAGATAAGATGGGATATGCTTTACATCTCCTGCTGTTTAGAACACCATTTATTGCCTGGGTCATGTAGTGTGTTCACAGTTGAGCCACTAGCCATCAAGGCCCTCCATTTTGTTACTTAGGCTTCCCTCCACAGTGTTCCAATATGTACCTATTCAATGAGCAGCCCGCAGGCTTTCAACCAATGCTACTGTCATCACCCTTTGGTCCCTGCTACTTCTGTCCTTCTCTCTGCCCTTGGACATGCCACATGCTCAGTTGCCTTTCTCTGGGTCCCAAGTCATGTGTGCATCCCAGTGAATGAACTGGGTGACTGTTTGGCTAGAGTGACGGATAGTTACCCCCCATTTCCTTTCACGATTCCAGGTGTAGAAATGTGGATTTGCATCAGATTGCCCAAAAGTAGAATGACATCTGATGCACTACTGCTCTCAGTAATAAACTCTGCACAGTTAAGGAGACTATTGCGGTTTGGCGCTCTTCCTTCCACTCCTCTTGGAAGGAGTCCACTGTCTTATGCTGTCTAAGCATTGGTCATCCCAGGCTGACCCTTTGTTTCCTCTTGCATAGTGAACCACCCGCACAATATGGTTGTGGAGCCAGACTGGCAGTATCCCATATATTGGAGGAATGTCCTGTTCTTATGGCCCTTTGTGCTAAGTATAGTCTTCCAGATTCCTTTATTTTACTATTAGCAGGTGATTCTCAAATGGTTGAACTGGTCCTCAGTTTCCTCCATGAAAATGGTTTTTATTTTCAGGTATAAGGTTTTGCTTTACTCCTGGAATAGAGGCAGGGTGGTTCTGGTTGGGTCCTGTCTTCATGTCTTAGTGGTCTGGGACTCCACCATCATTCCCCCATGGAAAGACTGCTCTTTTACCCCTCTTTTTTCCAGTTTTTAGGTTTTGTCTACCCTTTTATGTCTTCTATTGTGTGTGTTTTAAATTCCTCATTGTATAGTTTGACTCCTCTGACTGGATCTGTCCACTTTTAGTGGACCCCTCTCTCATCTGCAAGTAACTTTGGAATTGCAGGACTGATGATCTCCCCATCTATTCCCATAATTCCCCTCAATTAGTCAGTCAATCAATTCTAATCTGCCACAGTTTATATCAGCTCATTCAGATATTTTCAAACATTATTCTTCAGCATGAGCTTTCTGAAGATGAAATGTTAATGTCTCCTTGGAAATACTGACACTGAGTTGGAAATGGGCTTCGGTGATGAAGATTAGGATTTTGTACAAGAGACAAGTGAAGATGAAGACATCATAAATGAGGAGGGATTCAGATGCTGGTGGTAGTCAATCTTCACATTATCCAACACAGCAGGTGAAGTTCAGTGCCTCTACAAAGATTGTCACTAGTGATGGAACCGAGTGGGAGATTGTCAGTCTTTTGGAAGATGGTCAGATGTGAATGTTTGAAAAAAGAAGCCGTCACATGCTCAAAGTTTCATTTGTTCAAAAGGTATGTCTGCAGAGGATCTTTGGTCACAATCTTGGAGACCTGCTTTCACCGTGGATGTTACATAAAGTTCCACATTTCAATGAAAAATCAACCTGAGCTCCCTGCCAGATAAAAAATTTGCACCTGTATCTGACATTTGGGAAAATTTCATGAAAAACAGTATTTATTCTTATTGCACTGGAGAAAATACAACCAAATGTGAACAGTTATTACCAAGTAGAACAAGATGTAGGTTTACTCAGTTCAGGCCCAACAAACCCAACAGATATTGTCTGAAATGCTGCAGTCACCCCCCTTCCTCCCTCTGTTGCTATGTCATGTGACTAGGGCCTCCTGTCGAGCAGACCATTTGCCTGGTGCAAGTCTTTCAATTTGACACCACTTCGGCAATTTAATAACACTCGCCAATTGTTCTTGTGCACATTTTTAGGTATTCTATCACTAATTGTGTGTGTCTTTTGTAAGTAAGAAGGAAGTTCATAATCACACCTTCAGTTTAATTTCACAGCTTCTGTTTCCATGCTTTAATAAATAACATAATTTCATAACAAGACCTTCACAAAATTCCTCCATAACGCACTGAAGCACTACTACTTTTGATACTTCATAACTGGCTAATACATAGCTATAACTGCTCATTACTCCATAACAGACTGTGCTGTACTGTACTGGTACACAAAAATCATCAAATAACCTCAGTGTGCTCAAAATTACTTCCAAAAAAGGTAAAAATACATTTAACATTTTAATAAGTAAGCAGTGATTGTACAAAACAATAAGTGTTATACACACATCAAAAAAAGTTTCATCACCTCGGTTCCGAGAGTTCCGGAACCTGTACAGACAATTGGAATAGGGATTGACATAAATATCGATTCCGCTCTTTTTATTGCTCATGAAAACCACAAATTGCATGTTGTACCACCATACAGCGAGACCGTCAGAGGTGATGGTCCAGATTGCTGTACACAGGCAATACATCTAATACCCAGTAGAACATCCTCTTGCATTGATGCATGCCTGTATTCGTCGTCATACTATCCACAAGTTCATCAAGGCACTGTTGGTCCAGATTGTCTCACTCCTCAATGGTGATTCGGCGTAGATCCTCGGAATGGTTGGTGGTCACGTCGTCGATAAACAACCCTTTTCAGTTTATCCCAAGCATGTTCAATAGGGTTCAAGTCTCGAGAACATGCTGGCCACTCTAGCTGAGCGATGTCGTTATCGTGAAGGAAGTCATTCACAATATGTGCACAATGGGGGCCCAAATTGTCGTCCACGAAGACTAATGCCTCGCCAATATGTTGCCAATATGGTTGCACTGTCTGTCGGAGGATGGCATTCACGTATCGTACAGCCGTTACAGCGTCTTCCGTGACTACCAACGGCGTACTTCTACTTCACATAATGCCACCCCAAAACAGCAGGGAACCTTCACCTTGCTGCACCCACTGGATGACGTGTCTAAGGCGCTCAGCCTGACCGGGTTGCCTCCAAATGCATCTCTGATGATTGTCTAGTTGAAGGCGTATGCGACACTGATCGGTCCATTTGGTATGTGGTGGGACCCAATTGTACCACGCTGCATGTTGTCGTGGTTGCAAAGATGGACCTCGCCATGGACGTCGAGAGTGGAGTTGCGCATCATGCAGCCTATTGCGCACAGTTTGAGTCGTAACACGATGTCTTGTGGCTGCACGAAAAGCATTATTCAACATGGAGACGTTGCTGTCAGGGTTCCTTCGAGCCATAATCCATAGATAGTGGTCATCCACTTTAGTAGCAGCTCTTGGGTGGCCAGAGGGAGGCATGTCATTGACAATGCCTGTCTGTCTGTATCTCTTCCGTGTCCGAACAACATACCGTTGGTTCACTCAGAGATGCCTGTACACTTCCCTTGTTGAGAGTCCTACCTGGCACAAAGTAACAATGTGGACGCGATTGAACTGCAGTATTGACCATCTAGGCATGGTGAATTACAGACAACATGAGCTGTGTACCTCCTTCCTGGTGGAATGACTGGAACTGATCGGCTGTTGGACCCTCTCCATCTAATAGGCACTGCTCATGCATGGTTGTTAACATCTTTGAGTGGGTTTAGTGACATCTCTGAACACTCAAAGGGACTGTGTTTGTGATACATTATACACAGTCAACATCTGTCTTCAGGAGTTCTGGGAACCGGGGTGATGCCAAACTCTTTTTGATATGCATATTAATGATGCATCAAGAAGCTAAATACTTTAGCATTCGACCAAGTCGTGTGGAATATCTTTGTTTTGGCAAGCTCTTTGTCACCAGTCTGTGGCTGAATGCAAAACAGTACACACACATGGCCGGAGAATCAAGAATGTATATAACTGTATATGTATGCTTCTGAGTAATAAAATAGTGCTTATTACATGTGGTATAGTGTGCATCATTGGATCCTGCAATCCTACAACATTAAACCCATACCTTCATCCTCTAAAGTATCATCTCAGTATTATCAGCAATGTTGATATATTATTATCAGTAGCATCATGTGCATATTTCCTCTACCATCAACATTTCCTCAACATCTCACAAAGATCCTACTTCATCACAATACCACAGCATAATTCTCAACTGAACAGCTCAATATTAAAGAAAATATCCTCACCATTGGGTATCATTATTAAATCCTTTATCAAGTGCAGTACGTGTTCATAATTTCTCTGAGTGATATCCTCATGAATAAAGTTAACTTGCAAAATTACTTTATGCTCTCACTTACTACAATTTTCACAACAGGCATTACGTATGTGGTCTGAAAAACAGTTTTCTTTCTTAAATGACATTCACTGCATACTTTTTTCATTCACACAATTACTTTAAAAGTTGCTAACATATATTTCAAAAGCGTCTCCTACTCATAACAAGATCTGAAAAATATCTCAGTTCTTCCATAACAATTCAAATGCTAAATGTAAATCTACAATGCAACAGCATTTACTAGCGACTCATCTTACAATAACTTTTTTCACGTTAAATATTTCCAAACAATCAAATTTCATAGAAATGCTTCACATTATTTCTCCAAATATAACTAAAATTATGTATAAACATTACCATTAAACAAGACAGCCCAGAAATCCATAAATCCATAATATAACATCATCTCTCCAAAACAGTTAGTAACTGTAGGGCATTAAATTCATTTTAAAGTAGTATATTATTTCTCAGGTTGGTTAACAAAGCATTGCAAATTGCATTTACAAATCTTTGTGTGTAAGTGCACATGACACAAAACATGAAGAATGCCTAATAAAACATCCAAATGCTGGGATGGTTCCTTTGAAAGGGCATGGCCGATTCCCATCCCCATCCTTCTCTCATCCGATGGGACCAATTACCTCACTGTTTGGTTCCTCCCCGCAAATCAATCAATCAACCTAAAGTAAAATGTGTATGTAATATTTACAAGTAAAGGCAGTAAATCACATATTTCATTTTAAAGTAGCATAGTATCTTTCAAAAGGAGACAAACTCTACTTTGAAAACTTTCTCAGCAGACTGGCAGAATGGCAGTACATTGTACACTTAAGATGACTTCATGCAGGAAAGTATTTTTTGTCAAAAGGAATTAAAGGTACGTATTTTTCAGTGAAGAACCATTTTCCAACTACAACCTTATTTTGTTTCTCAGTTATATTTTCCAATTTGTCAAATAGTAGTTGTAACTGCGACCAGAATGGTTGTGGGGTGATGTGATGGAAAGTGTGGCGGGTCCACGGAGTGGCCTGCCAACAGCAACATAAACGGAAAAGGACGGGCACAACCAACAAAGTACCTAACAAACAGCAGGATCGCAAGAAAACCATGTCCACTCGTACACAGAACAAGAAAGTAAATACGCTGTTTAAGGCAAGGCGATATGTCCAGACATGCACCCAAGATTAGACTGGCTGGCTGAGTGAGAGGCAGGCACTAAAATACATGTTCGGGGGCACCGCTGTTGGCCATCGGGACCACGTGTTCCACTGCGGCGTCCTCGAACTAAACGTGGCCAGGAGGCACTCGCCGCCACGGCATACAGCGCGATGGTGCAGAGACCCTAGGGGTCTTTGACCTCAATGCCATCTGGCGCAGAATTCAAATTCTGCAGCGCGCGGTCCCAGACCTCTCCCTCCTGAAACTTGTATGTAGGGGCGGAAACGTCCCGGACGGTGGTGAGGTGGGCAGCAGTGGGAAGAAGAGCCGGGCTCATCAACCACCATTGGTGGGGAGGAAGGAATGCCCAAGGTATCCATGACAGCTGGCCCATAGTCCAGGACAGGGAAGGGAGCTGCTGATCCACCTGGGGGCGGGGACTGCCGGTGGCCCGCGGTGAGATGGCAACTGGGGGCGGGGGCGGTGCCTCGAGGACCACGTCCGTACCCAAAGGAGGTAGGAGAGGATGCAACAGCAAGAGTCCTGTAGGGGCACGAGGGCGGAGCTGATTATGTTAGCGGCACTCCAATCCTTTCAACGTCTCCACCGACATCACACGCCACCCATGGGCAGCGACGCCGTGGCGGGTGTCCAACCTACCTTGCGCCCGTACTTGGAGACCCACAGACCGTGCCGGGTGCATAATGCTGTGAGGGGTGGGAGTGGGTGCGGAAGGGAGATGGCATCAGCAAATAGAGCAGGGTCCGTGGCTGTTGCCCATGAAGGAGCTCTGCCGGACTGCATCCGTCAATTGGCATAGTGTGATAGGTGCCCAAAAACAGGATGAGGGCTGACATGGTTGGAGATGTGTTGACTGCCTTTGTCAACTGTTGTTTGAAAGTGCAGACAAGCCTAGTCACCAGGTAGTACCTGAATTTCAAGACACCAAATTCCATTGCTTTTTTCTTGTATACGAAATATTTCCTCTCCCATTCTGACAGCATGCAGCTTGCTATGGTTATCATTTTGATTGGTTCTCCTGCTCTTTTTCTTGAACTTGATAAGAGACAAAGACCAAGACAGATTTCTGATCATTTACAGCCTAAACAGAATTCTTGTGAGAAGTCTGGGTGGTATATCATTACTATGTTGCTCAATTTTTGTTTAATCAAACAATGGAAAATCCAGGATGGAATTTACAATATTATGAGAAGGAAAGTTGCTACTCACCATATAGTGGAGATGCTGAGTCGCAGATAGACACAACAAAAAGATTTTCATGATTAAAGCTTTCAGCAAATGGCCTTTTGTCAACAATACACACACACACACACACACACACACACACACACACACACACACACACACACACACAAATGCAACTCGCACACACGACTGCAGTCTCAGGCAACTGAAACAACACTGTGAGCAGCAGCACCAGTGCATGTTGGGAGTGGCGACTGGGTGGGGGAAAGGAGGAGGCTGGGGTGGGGAGGGGGAGGGATAGTATGGTGGGGATGGCAGACAGTGAAGTGCTGCAGGTTGGGTGGCGGGTGGGAGAGTGGTGGTGGTGGTGGTGGGGGGGGAATAGCAGAAAAGGAGAGACATAGAGAGAAATATAGAAAAATAAATGAAAAAATAAAAAGAAATAGACGCTTCACAACCTGTGCCAAACGGATCCTTCCAACCAGCACCAGATTTCTGAATTGTGCAGGTGGGAACTTTCCCTGCAATAGATCCTATGTTCCCATAACCCTCTTGGCTTCAATCTTCATTTGTCGCTGTCCTCATACATCCAGCCCCTTTCCTGCTGCCATTCCAGCGCTACACAGCCGTCATTCCACCACTACACCCAGCCTTTATTTATTTATTTTATTTTTCCTTTCCCACACCCAGTCGCCACTCCTGTAATGCACTGGTGCTGCTGCTCGCAGTGTGGTTTCAGTTTCCTGAGACTAGAGTTGTGTGTGTGTGTGTGTGTGTGTGTGTGTGTGTGTGTGTGTG
The DNA here is from genome assembly GCF_023898315.1 of Schistocerca nitens. Lineage (NCBI taxonomy): Eukaryota > Metazoa > Arthropoda > Insecta > Orthoptera > Acrididae > Schistocerca > Schistocerca nitens. The sequence goes on along the minus strand of NC_064614.1, from coordinate 371,088,153 downwards.
TGTGTTTCCTGTATCTCATTTTCTGATAACAGCTGTTGTCATGTAACTTGTCTGTGCAGCTAATTGTATCTGTGCTGAGCCTTCATCTCCAGTTCCGGATCAGCTCTCTTCTAGAACTACTTCTAATTTTGAAGCCCTGAACAAGGTCATCTCTTTCTACTTTTTTATGTGTTTTCCATTAATTTTCTTCCCATGTGATGTGATGGTCAGAAGTTCCACTGCATGCCTCAGCCCTTTTTATAGCATAAGCATTCCTACCAGATCAATGTACCATGCCTATTTGTTGGATCCATTCACCAATCCGCTCTGCTTCTCACTGATTCCCATACTATACATTTTATGTGTGTTAAGTGTTCCTTTGGCTCACATATCTTGTTGGATCTGACAGAGTTCTTTCTACACTTTTTCTGTGGATTCTGTTACCATTCCTGCTAACTGGGGTTGCATGTCAAATGGCAATCTCTGCCCAATGAGCAAACCAGGATCGAAAAAATCTAAGACAAAGTGAATCCAGAGCCAATACATTGATGTGAAGGAAGATCAATACAATAGCACAGTGAAATCATGACTGACTGAGTGACTCCACTGCACTGCACTGCTGGCTGTAAAGGACAGCATCAGGAGCTGATAGGTTGCCAGATGGGCTTGTCTCTGCAGCCAGCACTGGAATGGTCACAGCAGCACTCCCGGATTAGAGCCTCCATCAAGGTCCATGCATTGTGGTGGGCTTTCAAACCCACTGGGCCAGGATACCAGACAAATATCTAAGGCAAAATTACAACACAATTAGCTCTAAATTTTCACATGTTATCTCACATCCAAAAATGTGACCCCTGAAAATTTTACCACAGCATTATTTCTAGCAACATTCACTTGTTATATTGGCCTACAGGGAGTGCTCAATGGCTTTCTTCTGAATTCTTTGGTTTTATTATTTTATTATTGGCTTTAATTTTCAGCAACTGTAGGATTATTTTTTCAGGACAAATTTCAGTCATAAGTTGCAAATTAATTTTATTATGCTTTACCAGTTTCAACAAATAATTTTGTCATTTTCAGAAGCCTACAAAATTAGGGATGTTACAAATCTTTAGTCCTTGGCTATACATTTATGTGAAGTATAAAAATTATATTACAGAAACTTACTTAGTTTAGCAGCTGTCAGTATCTTCTTCATAGGAGGATAGTGTCATGGTGTGTTCAGAAATGTACATAGTGTATGTGAATATTTTAAACACTGTTCGACAATTTACAGGAACTAAATCACATCCATGTATCTGTTGTGCTAGCAGCAAGGAACTTAGATAAAAGAACATACTGGGTGGTTATAACTAAACTTTCCCTATTTAACATATTACAACATGGAAACTCATTACCATGTGAGTACCAAACTTGATAGCACTAATGTCCAGAGTATGAGCTGCACGATTTCCATGCGTCACAGTGCCACCTTCCAGCTCCAACTATGGTGAGCAGGTGCCATGATCAGTCATCGTGATCCATAGTCTCACACACCTGACCAGCCGCAGTGCACTTATTGTTGATGTGTCAAGTAAGCTTGGGAAAAAGGAGCAGGGCATTATTGGTGAAGCTCTATTATTATCAAAACAACAGTAAACACTTAAAGAATATCGCCGGCTGTAAGGATTACAGAAGGGTCCCCTTTCTTCACCTGCTGTGCAGAGCTTGATAAAGTTCGAATCAAGTGGAGAACTGGACATCGCTTTGGGAATACATTGATGACGAGTTGCACCACAGGTAGTTAATGAAATCGCTGTTGCCATGGCAGGCAATGCTGCATGCAATTCCTGATTGTCAGGCAGTGTGTGTGCTGTGTCATGACAGTTGAACACCACGTGTTCCACTGTATGGGAGGTGCTTTGAACCATTCTCAAATGGTGTCTGTACAACATTCATATCATACAGCAGTGTGCATCACAGGATGCACCAGAACGTGTTGACTTTGCTTTTCACTTTCTTGCAAGCATTGAAGTTGACAAGGGCTGGCTCTGGACCATCCTATGGACAGATGTAGCTCATTTTTCTCTGAGGGGGTGAGGTGGACACAGCATTGCTGAGTGTGGGGATCTTCACCTCCAGACACTGTGCATTAAGTCCCTCTGTACGGTGAACGTGTCACCATATAGTGTGGCTTCACGGCTACTTTCATCATTGGCCCATTCTTTTTTTAATGGGTTGGCACTCAAGGATGCGCAGTGTGACTGGCCAAGATTACTACAGTTTGCTTCACCAGCATGTCATACCCACCCTACAGGAGATAGGCACATTGAACTCAACAGTTTTCATGCAAGATGGGGACCCACTGCATATTGCTTGTGAAGTTCAGCTGCTTCTCTGAAACACATTTGAAAACAGTCGAACTATCAGCTGATCATTTCCTAATGCATGATCACCTGATCTCACACCCTGTGACTTCTGGTTGTTGGGCTACTTAAAGGACAGGGTTTACCAGGGGAACATTCACACATGTGCTGATCTGAAATGCAGCATATCAAGAGAAGTAACCAGCATATCTATGAACATGCTTCGTTCTGCTGTGCAGAATGCAATCCTGCTCTTTGTCTCTTCTAGACACTGATGGGTGCCATATTGAGCCCCTTTTGTAGCAGTAATGGTACCGGTATGTAATGGTATGATTTACCATAGCTGCACATTAAGTGTTCCAGTTGAGTTGATCCTGCATTATTTCTCTTCCACGTATCCTTGGCATTAATGCTACCAAGTTTGGTGCTCATGTGGTAATCAGTTTCCATGTTGCAATGTGTTAAAGAGAGAAAGTTTAATTATAACCAGCCAATATAAAAAAGATAACCTAGGCATATAAAGAAGTTATATATAATACATTTGAAAAAAAGTGGCACATAGTTCTAGTGGGGCACATGAAAGGGATGATATGCAATCAAAATAGTGTCTATTTTTTAATGCAAGTTGATCATTCAACAAATTTTTTGAATGCAGGTTAGCATGTTTATATATTTCAAATTCTTCTAAAATATTAATTTTGTAGCCCTTGGCAGTTATACGTAAAATTTTCATGTTAAGCAAGGATAGAGGAGAAAGTGTGTGTTTCTATGTTTTGAGAGGTTCTGTAAAAGTTTACATATATAAATTCTCACCATCTTTGTTGAGGAAGTGCTCACAAAAGTGGATATTAATTGCCCTTCCTTTTGTCCTACATGAAAACTCGAACATTTATTACATTGTATTTTATGTACTCCAGAACTGAGAAATTCGCCAGTTGGAGGTTTCTCGTTACGTATAAAGAGCAACTAGTTGACATTGTAGGTGTTAACGCACACAGTGACGTCATATATTTTTTAAACAAACTAGCTATAAGAAATGAAATGTTACCTAGAAATGGATTGTAATGGATTTCTTAACAGTAAGACTATTTTTATTAAGTGTAGAGGAATTTATATTCTTGTTTGTTTTTATTGTTATAAAGTTTTTATACAAGGTTTGCTTCATATCCATTACTGAACATTATATATTTTAAGTCATTAAGTTCTGTTGTAGCAGAAGGGGTTAGGGGCACCTCCATGATACGGTCAATCATAGTGTGAAATAACGCCAATTTGTGCTTAAAGGGGTGACATGAAGAGGCACGAGTGTTGATATGTGTTGTGGTAGGTTTCCTGTAAATATCAAAGATAATTTTACCATCTACTAAACATAGTTTCAGGTCCAGAAAACTCAGTTCATTGTGTTGATTTTGTATTTCATATGTAAATTTAAATTTAGGATGAAAGCAGTTCAGTGACTCTCTAAGTGATTTAATGTCCTTCACATCTCCTTTTAATACAATGATGGTATGATAAACATACTATCTGTAGAAAGAAATACTATTGGAAATAAAAAAAAATTATTCCAAAATTATTAATGAAGGTGTCAGTTAGAAATCCAGCACGACAATCTCTCGTCGTAAAGTCTTCATCTTGTTGATATAGCTGACCATTGAAACTGAAGCAGTTTTACTTTAGAATGATTCTCAAAAATCTTGTAAATTCTTTAATTTCATCTGCATTCAATTTATTGTATGTAGTGTAATTGTTTTCAATAATGTGGGCTGTTTCATCTATAGGAATGTTAGTATAGAAATTTGTTATATCAAAAGATGCAAATATATGACCGGGAGGGAAACGACATTTTTTAAAGTTAATAATCTCTTTTTGTTGGAATCAAAGGCCTCTTTAAGGTATTTAGTGTTTTGAACTTTGCACCTTAGCTAATTCACATCTGTTGAGTTCGGCAGTATTGATGGCATTTTTCACATCAACAATCAGTTCAGTCACAGTAGTTTGATCTAGAGGAGTTAAGTTGTGCTGTATCAAAGGATATATTGGTTTTGTTAAGAATGTTTTGTAGTGTTGTTGAATGATCGGATCTTGCTCTGTTCTGAAGATGATAAATTAATTTGTTGAAACTGATAAAGCATAATAAAATTTATTTGCAACTGATGACTGAAATTTATCCTGGAAAAAAAATCCTGTAACTGTACAACACAATTGTAAATTTGTTCCCTTTTTCACTTCAGTTTGTTGCACATCTAAGTCTGGATGCGTGGTTCTGGTTGCTGATTCCACCTACTGACAGCTCCATTATTGGAATGTAATGCAAGTCTCTTCAACAACACTTTTAATTTTAATATTATGATTTCTTCACCAAAGATCACTAATCGCTACATGTAAGGTATTGGAGTGGGGGAGCAGGCACTGAACCATCATGTGCTATGTTGCTGACTGAAACTTTTAAGATCAGAAACATTTAATGTTTAGCAGGCTACTGTTAAATAACAACTTTTTATTTTACTAGAATACTTAGTTCTGATGACAAATGATTAATCAACAGTTCTGATTTTCTTCTTTTGATTTGCTTAGCACTCTGACTACTTCTCACTTCAAACCATCACACACGACTCTAGACTTGCCATGCTGGTTTCAACCCCACTAAAACATAATCCAACAGTAATCTTGCTATCCCAACCTTACCTGTGCAAACTATGAAAAATTGTAAGTACCAGATACATTTTGGTAACCAGTACATTTGCTCTACATATTTTGTTGGTGTATCTGGGTGTGTGTGATGCTAGGAAGTGGAATGAGTATGTGTAAATACTGTAATTTAATATTTGGGCTGCTATATAAAGAAACAACATTGTTTAATGTTGTTGCAAAAAAATCACAGTTTGTGATTGATTTTCTTCAAATTTTTATACGGTAATCTAATAATCATTCAGATGGGCTTCAGCTGTATATTTTTTAAACAGTTTGGTGGGGAAATGTATGGTTTTGTTTTCTTTCTTGCAGTCATATAGAAAAAATTGTGTAAATGACAATGCACTATTTTAATCTCTTCATTGCACTTGGTTCCAACAGAAAACAGGAAAGTTGTGTTTTATAGCTTATCGGCTTACGATTACAATACTGCTATGGAATCTGAATCATCCAAAACTTCCTAATCCTACCCATTCAAATGTTAAAAGTATGTGACATGTGGTCATTGAACCTACTATCCTCAAAGATGCAACAGCTTGAGAGGTGTCTCTCATACCCCATATACCGATGATCTCAGCTGATTAACCCATTTGTTTTAAGCAACTTCAATTCCCCATCAAGGTTTTGTTCACATTCACAATAAATGAGGGTCAAAGTGAAGGAGAGGGGAGACAGAGATCGTCAGAGAGGAAGGGAAGGAGGAGATCAGGATGTACATCCAATCCCCATACATATTTAGCAATTTTAAAGCACTGCTGGGTTCACTAGTAAATATAGAATGCATATCAACCATATTTCAAACATTTCTAGGATTGTCGGTGACAGTGCGTAATTTGTTAACAGAAACTTGTCTTCTTATGTATCTTTTGTCTTACAAAAGGTAATAACTGGACACACTTAGTTTTCCTATGCCTTTTGCCCCTTACCTAATCTGCTGTTAACTTTGTTCACATTTACTCTCATCCAGCTTTTTGAGCCTTCTTCGTCCTCTCCCTCTCTGCTTTGCAGTCTGTGTTGTCAAGACTTTTTATTGTAGGAAATTTTTTGGAATACACAGTATGTCCCAACCAAGGTGTTTTTTTTTCTTCAGGATCATTATTTCACTAGTTCTTTATTAGTAGTATTACTCCATTTCTTATTCTGTCAGTCCATTTCATTTTTAGCATTTTTCTCCACTATCTCATTTCAAAACTTATTAAAGTATTTATTTTTTATTGTGTATGGCTCTCTGACTACAGTCAAAACCATTGGAAAATCCCATTTGTATCTAAATTCTTTTTGCTGTCTAAAATCTTTTCACCTTTCCAAAAGCTCTTTCCAACAACAGATACTCTACTTCTTATTTCCTTCTTACACCTTCCATTTTCTATCACCATCTTCTTAAGTTCATCTAAGGCAGGGTCGGGCAAACATTGCACGCGGCTCATGAGCGCACAGCGCTGCACGTGTGCTGCTCGCGTGGAGGCATCGACCGGGGCTGTGGCGACAGCCGGCAGGTTGCGGCAGTGTAGTGCCAGGCTAAGCTGCAGACGTTGATGCGAAGCGAGCACTATGTAGTGAACGTTGTATTTCAAGAAACGGAGAAGTGGAGATTTGCTATCTTTTAAAAAGTAATGGGAGAATCATTTTTTCTTTGTGCAAAAACGTGAAAATTCGAAATGTTTAATATGTGACAGCATTCTCGCTGGTCAACGGAAGTTTAGTATTGAAGGCCATTATAATAAATTTCACAAGGACGAGTACAGTTTATTGTCGGATTCTGAGCGGATGGGGAATTGACTGAGCTTAAGAAGAGCGTTCTGACGATACCAGATTAATCTGTCGTAGTTGTCCAGCCGGAGTGGCTGAGCGGTTCTAGGCACTACAGTCTGGAACCGCACGACCGCTATGGTCGCAGGTTCGAATCCTGCCTCAGGCATGGATGTGTGTGATGTCCTTAGGTTATTTAGGTTTAAGTAGTTCTAAGTTCTAGGGGACTGATGACCACAGCAGTTAAGTCCCATAGTGCTCAGAGCCATTTGAATTTGTCATAGTTGCTATTGTCACGAGAGATCTGCGACTTTCTCTCGTCATGTCTCTCATCTAACCGATTGAAAATTTTATGGAGCACTGTTTTCAAGTTTTCAGGATGACAACAATAATTGCCCAGCGGTATGTGCAAGTTATAAGACTGCGCTTAATATAGCGAGAGCTGGAAAACCATTTGCTGAATTAATAAGTCTCGGTTAAGAGCAAACATTAGTGATGAAAATTTACGTAACTGTTTGTGTTTGTCTGTATGTAGAAATTTTGTTCCAGATATTAAACGTATTGTAAACTCCACCTGTGATACTTAAATAAAACGTATCATAGGTAATAGGTACTCTTTCAAACCATGATTTCCTTCAAGCACTCCTACTAACCTTATTCATTCACTCAATAAAGCAAGCTAGGAAACAAAACGCATTACAGAGGAAGGAGCGGACAGAAGGTATGGTGGGGATGGGAGATAAGCGGGTGGCCAGCTTGCCCCTGTGTGCACGCGGAACACCTGTTAACTGCACACGTGCAAGTGCACCGCACATGTGCAGGATTCCTGCCCGCCCCTGATCTAAGGTTTTACTTGTTTCAGTGTACATCTTTGTGTTGATATTTTGGTGGAACTTTCATGCTTGCTGTGTCTTACTACTTTGATCCTTCCTGCATTAGTGCTCATTCCATATGCTTATCATTTTGTAATATCCCCATCAAAAATTGTAGTTCTTTCTCTAATACACCCAACACTACTTCGTAATCTGCATACGTGATAAATTTACATACTGTCTTCAAGGAACGGTAGGTTTCATGAGTGAAAGCATATAAATGGCAGTTTCAGCTCAAGTGCCTGCCCGTTTGTAGCAGTGGACAAGGATTTGCAGACAGCTGATGTGTGAGCAGTCAGGCAGCCAAGCTATAGTGTATACAATCTTATTTCCATGACAGAGCACCTGGGGCAGGGGTGGCTACATGTCTCACATGTGTGCAGCATGAATGCACCTCCTGGCAAGTAGCTAATACTAACTACAACTGTCTGCTGGTGAGATTGCAGGTCTCGTGGCTTCCTGTGCTTCACGTGGCCATATTATAACAGCATAATGCATAGGAATGCTGGCAAAAATAATAAGCTTCTCAGTTTTTGTCATAAATTCAATCGGACTAAGGGGAGATCAATGCAATGCTGTTTGATCTTAGATTTAGAGTGCCGAGATCGTCACATTTATCCCACCGTGATCTAAGGTGGTCCATTCCTTCATAGAAAAATGTTTCTGGTTGCCTAGAGAACTGTGATTGCACCCAGGCATTCACTCCTTTGTCCAAAACAGACAGACAGCCACAAACATCTACTATAGGGCCCCAAAAATATGGAAATCATACTGGGAGAGATTGTGATTGTATGGAGGGTGTGTAAGGGCTCCCCAGCAAAATGTCTGCAGAGTAGTTGAAACAATCTTGGCAATATATTGTTGCCCTTTAAGTCAAAATTAATGACTTAACAAAGCAGGTGGCTCCCATCCAGCCGTTAACTTTTATTTACAACTCGTATAATTGGCTGAGTTTTACCTGAGAATTTTGCCTCCAGTAGTTTGTTCTGTAATTCAATGCCAGTTTTTAATGATTGACTGTGAACTTTCAGTTAATCACATGAACTGTGTTAATCTTCACAATGCATTCTCCAAACTGTGACAATAATATTGGACGATGAATTGTACTATTTACAAGTTATATTTACAGCATGTTCATTTTGATATGATAACCTACTGGGAAAGAGAGTGTAATTAGGGAATTTGCTGATGATTTACTTGCCACATGTAAACTTTTGTGTAATTTCAGTGTATCACACTCAAACAGTTATGTTCTAGGACATCAACCAAATGTACTATGTGACCAACTGATTATCTTTGCATAAATAATAATAATAATAATAACCTAGAAGCGCTCAATACACTTACACGATCACAATGCCACAAATATTGAATACATCACATACATTCAGCAACAGAAAGATTCACATTAAGCAGAAAGGAAGGAGGAAGGGCATTTATCAACATAAAAAACCTACATTATGGACAGGTAGACAATTTAAGAAAATTCTTTATAGAACGAGCAGAAACTAGCAAAATACACAAAGCAATCACTCATATAAATACATCGGCTACACCACTGCAATTTCATAACCACTTCTACAACCCTTTAGATCACATAACATCAACAGACACGAAGAAAATAAATTGGAAAAAGAAATCACTACATGGCAAGCACCCGTATCATTTAACACAGCCACACATCGATCAAGACGCATCCAACACATGGCTAAGAAAAGGGAATATATACAGTGAGACGGAAGGATTCATGATTGCAATACAGGATCAAACAATAAACACCAGATATTACAGCAAGCATATTATTAAAGATCCCAATACCACAACAGATAAATGCAGACTTTGCAAACAACAAATAGAAACAGTAGATCACATCACAAGCGGATGTACAATACTAGCAAATACAGAATATCCCAGAAGACATGACAATGTAACAAAAATAATACATCAACAGCTTGCCTTACAACATAAACTTATAAAACAACACGTTCCCACATACAAGTATGCACCACAAAGTGTACTGGAGAATGATGAATTCAAATTATACTGGAACAGAACCATTATAACAGATAAAACAACACCACATAACAAACCTGACATCATACTCACCAATAAAAAGAAGAAATTAACACAACTAATCGAAATATCCATACCCAATACAACAAATATACAAAAGAAAACAGGAGAAAAAATTGAAAAATACATCCAACTGGCTGAGGAAGTCAAAGACATGTGGCATCAGGATAAAGTTGACATCATACCAATTATATTATCAACTACAGGAGTCATACCACACAATATCCACCAGTACATCAATGCAATACAGCTACATCCAAACTTATATATACAACTAAAGAAATCAGTAATTATTGATACATGTTCAATTACCCGAAAGTTCCTAAATGCAATATAACACATACCATACAGTTAAAAGGAAGTGACGCTTGATCAAGGTCCGCGTCACTTTCCATTTTTAACCAGACTTAACGTCTGAGAAAGTAAAGAATAATAATAATAATAATAATAATAATAATAATAATAATAATAATATAGAATACAAAGACACAAATACAGACATTAGACCATTCTTGCATAGACCACCAAATAACCCACAAGTCGAAACAACAATAAAAACTATCAACACAATCATACACAACAAAATAAATGAAAACACAACTATGGAAGAGTTACAACTACTGGTTTATATAGGAGCACTCACTACATTAAATATACACACTAGACAGAGATCAGAACCAACCAACACACAGAAGAAACCCACAAAACCAGCATGGCAACACAGGCTACAGATCAGAATAGAAAAACTGAGAAAAGACATCGGACAGCTAACACAATTTATAAGAAATGAAATCTCGGAAAAAAAACGAAAAAGGTTAGGTAAAATCTCACAACAAGAAGCGACAGAGCAATTAGACGAAAAGAAGCAGAAATTACAAGCATTAGCCAAACGACTCAGAAGATACAAAAAAAGTGAAAATAGAAGGAAACAAAACCAAACATTCAACACAAACCAAAAGAAATTTTACCAGACAATAGATAACACACACATTAAAATAAACAATCCACCAAACATAACAGACATGGAACACTTCTGGAGCAACATATGGTCAAACCCGGTACAACATAACAGGCATGCACGGTGGATACAAACAGAAACAGACACATACAAGATGATACCACAAATGCCTGAAGTGAAAATTTTGCAACATGAAGTCACCCAAGCAATTAATTCTACTCACAATTGGAAAGCCCCTGGAAATGATAAAATAGCAAATTTCTGGTTAAAGAAGTTCACCTCAACACATTCACATCTAACTAAATTATTTAACAGTTACATTGCAGACCCATACACATTCCCCGATACACTTACACATGGAATAACTTATCTGAAACCTAAAGATCAAGCAGACACAGCGAACCCAGCTAAATATCGCCCCATAACATGCCTACCAACAATATACAAAATATTAACTTCAATCATTAAACAGAAATTAATGACACATACAACACAGAACAAAATTATAAATGAAGAACAAAAAGGCTGTTGCAAAGGAGCACGAGGATGTAAAGAGCAACTGATAATAGATGCAGAGGTGACATATCAAGCTAAAACTAAACAAAGGTCGCTACACTACGCATACATTGATTACCAAAAAGCTTTTGATAGTGTACCCCACTCATGGTTACTACAAATATTGGAAATATACAAAATAGATCCTAAATTGATACAGTTCCTAAACATAGTAATGAAAAATTGGAAAACCACACTTAATATCCAAATAAATTCAAATAATATCACATCACAGCCAATACAGATTAAGCGTGGAATATACCAAGGAGACTCATTAAGTCCTTTCTGGTTCTGCCTTGCTCTGAACCCACTATCCAACATGCTAAATAATACAAATTATGGATACAATATTACTGGAACATACCCACACAAAATCACACATTTGCTATACATGGATGATCTAAAACTACTGGCAGCAACAAATCAACAACTCAACCAATTACTAAAGATAACAGAAGTATTCAGCAATGATATAAGTATGGCTTTTGGAACAGACAAATGTAAGAAAAATAGCATAGTCAAGGGAAAACACACTAAACAAGAAGATTACATGTTGGATAACCACAGCGACTGCATAGAAGCGATGGAAAAAACAGATGCCTATAAATATCTAGGATACAGACAAAAAATAGGAATAGATAATACAAATATTAAAGAAGAACTAAAAGAAAAATATAGACAAAGACTAACAAAAATACTGAAAACAGAATTGACAGCAAGAAACAAGACAAAAGCTATAAATACTTATGCCATACCAATATTGACCTACTCATTTGGAGTAGTGAAATGGAGTAACACAGACCTAGAAGCACTCAATACACTTACACGCTCACAATGCCACAAATATAGAATACATCACATACATTCAGCAACAGAAAGATTCACATTAAGCAGAAAGGAAGGAGGAAGGGGATTTATCGATATAAAAAACCTACATTATGGACAGGTAGACAATTTAAGAAAATTCTTTATAGAACGAGCAGAAACTAGCAAAATACACAAAGCAATCACTCATATAAATACATCGGCTACACCACTACAATTTCATAACCACCTCTACAACCCTTTAGACCACATAACATCAACAGATACGAAGAAAGTAAATTGGAAAAAGAAAACACTTCATGGCAAGCACCCGTATCATCTAACACAGCCACACATCGATCAAGACGCATCCAACACATGGCTAAGAAAAGGCAATATATACAGTGAGACAGAAGGATTCATGATTGCAATACAGGATCAAACAATAAACACCAGGTATTACAGCAAGCATATTATTAAAGATCCTAATACCACAACAGATAAATGCAGACTTTGTAAACAACAAATAGAAACAGTAGATCACATCACAAGCGGATGTACAATACTAGCAAATACAGAATACCCCAGAAGACATGACAATGTCGCAAAAATAATACATCAACAGCTTGCCTTACAACATAAACTTATAAAACAACACGTTCCTACATACAAGTATGCACCACAAAATGTACTGGAGAATGATGAATACAAATTATACTGGAACAGAACCATTATAACAGATAAAACAACGCCACATAACAAACCTGACATCATACTCACCAATAAAAAGAAGAAATTAACACAATTAATCGAAATATCCATACCCAATACAACAAATATACAAAAGAAAACGGGAGAAAAAATTGAAAAATACATCCAACTGGCTGAGGAAGTCAAAGACATGTGGCATCAGGATAAAGTTGACATCATACCAATTATACTATCAACTACAGGAGTCATACCACACAATATCCACCAATACATCAATGCAATACAGCTACATCCAAACATATATATACAATTACAGAAATCCGTAATTATTGATACATGTTCAATTACCCGAAAGTTCCTAAATGCAATATAACACACACCGTACAGTTAATAGGAAGTGACGCTTGATCAAGGTCCGCGTCACTTTCCATTCTCAACCAGACTTAACGTCTGAGAAAGTAAAGAAATAATAATAATAAGACTTGATCAGGCCATAAACCATAGATTAATCATCTAAGTGAAAGTAAAGTGTATGGACTGCAAATGTGGTGTAACCTGCATCATTGGCAGAAGCCTACTTTTGACAACCACTTTGCAGTCTGATTTGATGGAGGTACAGCTACTAATGGCATATGTATACAGATAAATGTGGTTACTCTACAGTGTGATGTAAATTGTACTGAACAGGCACAGAATAAGTTGGAGTAACTCCAGCTGGGATAATTTCAGGTTACTAGCTGTTTTTACATAATGTGACATCAGAGGGTAAAAGTGGCTTTGGCATTTTATCAGATTTTCTGTAAGTTTTCTTATTGACTCTTATGGTCATTTGGAAGGACAGTGTGGTTATTTTCATACCTCTTTCAGTTTCTGAATACAGGCATGCTAAAATGATATGAAAATGGTGCATATGTTTTGCTAATAGTCTTATGTAAGCTAAGTCATCATGGCTCCATACAAAGCTAAAAGACTGTTATGGAAGAAGGTTTGTGGTTTATAATGTCTGAATAGGATTGACTAACGTGGGGATAGGAAAGCTAAACCACACACAAACAAAAACCACTACAAAATTTCCAAAACAAAAACTGCCCAGAACATTGTTGTTATGCATATCAAATGATTTGATTTGATCAGTGGAGTCCAAAAGAAAATAGGAATTTTTGAAGTATTGTGAAAGTTCTTGGTCCAGTTTATTGATATTTCAATTAATATCAGTGCAAATAAGATATAGTTCTGAGTCCTTTAAATATTAGTATTATTGGGATAATTTATTAATAGGAAGCCGAAAGGAGAAACTTAAATTGTACAATGAGAACTAACAGATTAAATGTACAAAAAATATCTAGTATGAGAAGATGTGGGTAATATCAAGTGATTTTATGTTGTAGCTGAAAGTGTGTGTTATATTACATCAGAACAATTTTTTGTTACCGGTACTTCAAAATTTTGTGTATTATGAGCAAAGAACCTTGTGTTTGAAACAACAGATTTAGATTACACCAAGAGTTTGCAATTAATCCTAGGCTGACAAAACAGGAAGAATTCAACTGAATTATGTTAAAATACCACTCAGACATGTGGTGCCATGGTCTGAGATGTAGGTAATGATGACTATTTTGAGCTGTGTGTATTTGGTCATTACATTACAGAATTTGTACAATTAGAAGTTAAACCTTCCCACAGAGGTTCTCATGGACCTGTACTTCATCTGGACAATGCTCACTAACACATCACATGGAAAGAGCGTAACTTCTTCTCTGTGTCAGATACCGTTTAATCCCTTGTCCAGCCATAACAATTTGTGTTGCCACTTGAACCTATGTTGGATTATGTTTATTGATAACTCACTCATAATACGCAGCAAAATGAATAATTTGTCATTAAGTTTAATATTATCACGTAGAGAAAGGTGTAAGTAGAAGAATGATCACTAACTTCACTTAACGAAGGTTCATTCACCACTTGCACATACAAGAGCACAGAGCGAACTGCCTCCAGCCAGAACACACACAGTATATATACAGCTACAGAACATTCCAGTACAATGCTTCTTGCTATTTGTGGATACTTCTAGAATGTACTCAGACCGAATATAGAAATTAAAATTTTTCAGTTCAGGTGAGTTTTGAACTCGCAACCCTCCAAGCGACAATCTAGTATCATAACCACTAGACTACAGCGACTGCACTACTCACCTTCTTCTGTAACAGTGCACCCTCCTTAAGGGAACAGCGTCTCGGTGTTACGTCGTCCTAGTCCGGGAACGAGTCACCAGTCCTGTATCCTCAGACTCCCGATGACTGATGTTTGCCCCGGTGGTGATCTTCTTAGAACTTCCCTTGCCACTACATTCTTCGTTGCCTTTCCACTTGTTGCCTGTCACTGGAGCTATGAATTTATGAATTTACCCTGGGTTGCAGAATCCTTCTAGGGCTTCATTCGAAGGACATGGACCGTATCTCTGATCTTTTGTCGTCTTGTGTCGGGGTCGAAATCTTCAACTTTATTAGTAATCAGACAACTGTCTTACAACCTTATAAAGTCCAAAGTAGCGCCTGAGGAGCTTCTAAGAGAGACCAACCTTCCGAACAGAAGTGAAGATCCAGATGAGGTCACCAGGCTGGTAGACAACAGAGCAGTGGCTCGCATGATACCTTCAGCGATCGTTTTCTTGAGCCTGCAGTCAGCGGAGTGGAGCAAACTGCCAAGCTTCCTCAGCGCTGGTTAACACCTGGCTGATGTAGTCGTCATCCACGTCATCAGGATGTAACAGAAACACAGTGTCCATCGTCGTCATTGCCTCACGCCCATCCACCAGGAAAAATGGCGTAAATGCTGTGGTGTCTTGTTTGGTGATGTTGTAGACAAACATCACGAAAGGAAGCACCTCATCCCAGTTGTTCTACTCAACATTGAGTAACGTTGATAGCATGTCGGCCAAGGTCTTATTAAGGTGTTCAGTAAGCCCGTTAGTTTGCAGATGGTAGGCAGTTGTCATGTGATGAGTAATGTTGCACCGACGGTTTCTCTCTGTCATAAGATTCGATTGAAAAACATTCCCTCTATCCATAATTAATGACCTTGGGGCACTGTGTTTTAACCAATGTCTTCCATGATGAATTTGGTAACCTCGAATGCTTTGGCTGTTTTCACGGCTTTTGTAATGGCAAAGCATATCAGATAATCAGGGCAAACAATAATTGTCAATAGCAGACGTTGGAAATCGTCCAAGGAGGTCAATCCTAACATGCTGGAAAGGCGTTTTGGCTGGTGGAATTGGTATGAGTCGGCCAGGTGGTGTCTGAGGAACTGCCTTCCTTCTCTGGCACTCTCGACAGTGCATGACGAACATTCCTAAATAAACCTGGCCAGAAAAATCTCTTGCGGATCCTATCGTATGTCTTAATAAATCCTAAATATCCGGCCTCAAGTGTGTCGTGGAATTTCTGTAGAACATTTAAGTGCATGTGTTTAGGAATCACCTCTTTCCAAATGGATCAAAGTTTTTCTTGCAAAGTAATCCATTAATTACCTTAAATTGTCCTCTCGCATCCTCTGACTGATTTAAGGCAAGCATAATTTGAGATATCTTGGCATCATCCTTCTGCTCAACAAGACAGATCCTGGAGTGTAGCAATATAGTGACTATCTTCATCAAAGTCTTGATAGCCTTGCACAGGGTTTCTTGAGAGACAATCGGCATCTTGGTGTTTTCTTCCACTTTTGTACACTACGGTAATATCAGACTCTTGAAGACGTAGTGCCCATCTGGCGAGTCATCCTGTTGGATCCTTAAGACCTGTCAAACAACAAAGTGTACGTAACAACTGCGAATGGCCTTCCATAGAGATATTGTCAAAATTTGCACATGGCCTAGATCACAGCTAGACATTCCCTTTCTGTAGTTGAGTAGTCTCTCTCAGCATTTGTAAGTGTCCTAGAAGCATAGGCTATAACCTTCTCTTTTCCATCCAAAATCTGCACCAGAACAGCACCATTCCCATATCCACTGGCATCTGTGTGTAGTTCTGTAGGTGCTCTCTCATCATACAGACCAAGTACAGAGTCAGTCATCAGAGCATTTCGCAGCACATCAAGAGAATCTTGTTGAGCACCACCCCAGATAAATTTAGCATCGGCTTTTAACAACTCTTGGATTGGCCTGGCTTTGATTCAAAAGTCTATGATAAAATGACGGTAATAAGAACACAATCCAAGGAAGCTTCTCGCATCTCTAATACTTTTAGGAATATGAAATTCCATTATAGCTCTCACCTTTTCTGGGTCTGGCTGCACATCTTCATTTGACACAAGGTGCCCAAGTATTTTGATTTCTTTTGCTCCAAAGAGACACTTTCTTGGATTAAGTTTCAGTCCGGCTTGTTGGAGACACTTAAGAACGGCCCTCAGTCTTTTTGTGTGTTCATCAAATGTCTCTGAGAACACTATAATGTCATCTAAATAACAGAGACACATCATCCGCTTCAGGTGACATAGAAGATTATCCCTCATTTGTTCAAAAGTTGCTGGTGCATTACACAAACCAAATGGCATTACCTTAAACTCATACAGGCCCTCAGGGGTGATGAATGCAGCATTCTCACAATCAGCCTCATCTACTTAGATTTGCCAATATCCCGAGTACATGTCCATGGTTGAGAAAAACTAAGCCTCCTTCAGACAATCTAGTGTATCATCAATTCGTGGAAGAGGGTAAATGTCCGTTTTACTTATCTTATTAAGTTTCCTGTAATCAACACAGAAGCGCCAACTGCCATCCTACTTCCTGACGAGAACCACTGGTGACAACCATAGGCTCTGTGAAGGCTGAATGATGTCATTCTTCATCATTTCCTCTACCTCATCGTGAATTATTGGATATTCCATTTCTGACACGGTATGCTCTCTGGCTTATTGGTTGATGGTCTCCAGTGCTAATCCGGTGCTTCACCGTCGATTTGTCTAATTTGCTCTTCACCTGTGGATTGAAGCATTCAGAGAACTCATGAAGAATGACAAGTAGCTTCTTCTGTTGTCCTTAGTGAGATCTGGTGATAGTTGAGCTAGAAGATCTTGTCTTGTAGTTGTAGCGCTAATTTCACCCACAGACTCTGCATGGGAGGTTTCTATGATACTCAGCTGTTCTGCAATTAACGGCTCAGCATTTGCTATGCACATGCGTCTTGGAAGGATCTGCGGTTCTCAGAAACAGTTAACTATTCACAATTCACTGAATCTGTTCTTGAACGAGATGACAGAGGCTGGGATGACCAAGTTACTCTTCAGTGGTATGCTTCTCTTACATTCCACTACAAGATCCATGGGTTGATGGATGGCAGGACACATGACAGCTACCTTTCTAGTGCTGACTGCAGGAATGATCACTTCATCCAGCACATGCAGTCTCCACACATGCAGATAGGCATCTTCCTGTCCACAGTATCTCACCTCGTCTAGCATAATCTTCGAGCGATCACACTATATAATTGCTTGAGAAGCTTTCAAAAAGTCCCCTCTGAGAATTACGTCATGGCTACACTCTTGTAAGATGATGAATTCTAAGGGCTGTGTGTGGTCACTTATACTGATATGAATGACACATCTTCCTTTAGGTTTTACATATTTCCCATTAGCCACCTTCAGCAGAGATGTTTAGTTGTTGACGAATACGGTTTTCTGCAACTGGCGACAGTACTTCTCCAAAATGACTGAATATGATGTTCCAAAGTCTACAAGAGCTTGTGCTGGTCGGCCATCCATGAGGATATCGATGTAGTTTCCTGTAATTTTTGTAGTGATCGACGGTGGAGGATTTTTCTCGTCAGTGGTCTCACCTCCAAGCAAGATTGCACCCTTTAGTTTTGCATGTTGCGGCAGCTAGGTGATTGGCTGGAGCTTCTAAACAGTGATGGAGACCTTGATCGGCATGTTGGTGAGCATCCTCTCCAGCAGCTAGCTTGCAGCGATGGTGACCATCCTCTCCAGCAGCTTGCTTGCAGCAATGGTGACCATCCTCTCCAGCAGCTTGCTTGCAGCGATGGTGACCATCCTCTCCAGCAGCTTGCTTGCAGCGATGGTGACCATCCTCTCCAGCAGCTTGCTTGCAGCGATGGTGACCATCCTCTCCAGCAGCTTGCTTGCAGCGATGGTGACCATCCTCTCCAGCAGCTTGCTTGCAGCGATGGTGACTACCCTCTCCAGCAGCTTGCTTGCAGCGATGGTGACTACCCTCTCCAGCAGCTTGCTTGCAGCGATGGTGACTACCCTCTCCAGCAGCTTGCTTGCAGCGATGGTGACTACCCTCTCCAGCAGCTTGCTTGCAGCGATGGTGACTACCCTCTCCAGCAGCTTGCTTGCAGCGATGGTGACTACCCTCTCCAGCAGCTTGCTTGCAGCGATGGTGACTACCCTCTCCAGCAGCTTGCTTGCAGCGATGGTGACCATCCTCTCCAGCAGCTTGCTTGCAGCGATGGTGACCATCCTCTCCAGCAGCTTGCTTGCAGCGATGGTGACCATCCTCTCCAGCAGCTTGCTTGCAGCGATGGTGACCTACACCATCCTGCACCCACATCTTGTTCATCTTCGTCATACCAGGGTTGGCATCTGCTAAGATCGGTCTGCTGTCTTCTGGTGCGGGTGTCATCAAATATCTGCCATCTTTCTCAACAATGGCGCACCACATGTCCTGGTCATCTGCAGTGGAAACATACTGGTTGGTTATCCTGGGTTCTCCAGATGTCAGTCTTCTTTGGTGCCCAACCAGGTTCCTCATGCGGCATTGTAGGAACGTAACTTCGCCTGGGTCTCGACTTTTTTACTGTTTTGAAGGGAATTGAAGGACGAGAGATGGGTTCAATGTCTGTTCCACTTCCTCCCTTATGACCTCTTGAAGCATCTCAGTTTCCTGCTCGCCATGCAATCAAAGTGCCTTCCGAACTTCCTGTTTCACTATCTGATGAAGAACACTTGTGAAATCAGTTTCTTCCTCCATCACAGACATTGATATGACATTTGGAAGCCGTTCAAACTTCTCGCATGTAATTCTTTTTTGATGCATTGTCTCAATATACTGGCACCATTTTATGAAGTCGTCTGCTGTCGAAACCTCCTTCAGGAGTGGGGCCCGATACATGTCCTCAGCAACACCCTTCATTGGAGGATCCACTATTTTACACAGCTCAAAGACATCTTGAATGCAGGATGCTGTCATTTCTCCTGTATGCTGTGCCCTGCACTTATATTAATCTTCAGCCTTGCACTTCTGTCATTGTGTGTCGCCGAAATACTTGTGCAGTTCCACCTGGAATACTTCCCAGCTTGTGAACTTCTCCTCATTGTTCTCATACCATTGCTTGGCAATGCCCTCCAAGTAGAAAAATACGTTAGTCAAACACATGGTGTCATCCCATTTGTTAAATTTGGCTATATGCTCATATACCTTCAGCCACTTATTTGGATCTTGACCATCATCACCAGAGAATGCGGAAGGATGTCTTGTGGTGGCACACAATTGCTGTCATCATGATGTCCTCCTCCTCCTCCTCCTCCTCCTCCTCTTCTTCTTCTTCTTCTTCTTCTTCTTCTTCTTCTGTCTCCAATAGATTGCGATGTGTTGAATATGGCTCGAACTCAGGTTTCTTGCCACCTAAATGGCGGCTCTGTCATGGCCTGATGGGAGCCACTGCGTTGTCGATAATGTGCGGTATCACAAGTTCCAATACCCAGTGTCTCTACCAGAATAATGTCACATAGAGGAAGGTTTAAGTAGATGAATGACAAACACTAACTTCACTCAACGAAGGTTTATTCAGCACTTGTACATACAAGAGCACAGAGCGAACTGCCTCCGGCCAGAATACATATGGTATATATACAGCTACAGAACATTCCAGTACAATGATTCTTGCCATTTGTGGATACTTCTAGAATGTACTTGAACTGAATATAGAAATTAAAATTTTTCAGTTGAGGTGAGTTTTGAACTCGGGGACCCTCCATGCATCAATCTAGTATCATAATCACTAGATTACAGCAACTGCACTGCTTGGCTTCTTCTCCAACAACATTGTTCCAAAGCAAATTACCGAATGAAAATATACAAAGTTAGCCAACTTAAAATTTTTTGTATAGCTAACATTTCATTATTGTTTCATTGCAAATGGGGAGATTTGTGATATAGCCATCAGTACTATTAATTGCAAGAGAAATACTGTCAGTGAAGCTATGACAGAGAGAAAGGGAAGGAGGGCATGGACAGAGATAGGGGGGAGAAGTAGGTTACAAACATATTTAGCAATCGCAAAGCATTGTCAGGTTTGCTAGTGTCGTGTAAGTTGGATCACACAAGTTACTAAGGATGCCACTACACTGAAAAAAAAAAAAATAAAATAAGATAAAATAAAACTGTTGCCTCCTCAGGTTCACTGTGTGGCTGCTGTTTATTTGCTATTAGTAGCTTAATCTCTATTTGATTACAGAGGAAAAATTTTTTTGTGCTGCAATAATTACTGAGTCCTATTTATAGAACATTATTACGCTTCATACAATTTTTTAACAAACATTGCTACTTGTAATGTGATGAACAGAATTTTTCAGTTGCTTTCACACACTAACACTGAAACGACAGTAAAGTTCATGTGTGGCAAGTAAAACCATAAACACATTCCCTGATTACACCCTCCTTCCAAGTAAGTAGTCATATCAAAATGAACATGCTGTGTACAATAAATATAATTTGGAAATAACACAATCCACAATCCTTGTTACTTGTGTAATTCAGTGAATCTGACACAAGAAATTAATTAGTGAGGTAATGTTGATTGTTTACCAAAGTAAATTAATTTTGCATTTTATTCCAGGGTCAGTCCAGATAGTGACAGAAAGCCTTTGTCACAGCCATCTCTTCATTTTCCAATTGCAAACCAGCCACCACAATCTCAGTGCTACGTATCAACAGGAGGAAGTCATAAATTTGTTGAATCGCCACCAAATTTTCGACAAAATAACCAGATATCCTATCCACTGATCTACAACTATCTCGCTTCCACCGAAGAGCAGGTATAACTAATATTATGTATAACTAATATTATGTAATATTTTTCCCAAGTGGAATGTTTCCCTCTATTATAACCATGATATTATGTGTATTAATGTAACACAAAGTACGTAGATTGTTAAAACTGCAGTTGAGAGGAGTACATTTGAGGAGTTCCAACGGGGTTTCGGCATACATTGAAATAGCTACTAATATTAATACTGTCACAATGAAAATAAATTTGTGTGGTATAACTTATTGAAGGATATATTCAGTAAATTGCTAGTTTTGAGTGAAGCCTCTTAAGAATCTGGAAATTACAGAAAGCTTGTAACCAAAACAGTTTGGTTAATTCGGTTGAAATTTTTTCAGTAGAGTGAAGTGATGTTTATTTTTTCTTAAAAAAAGTGACCTGGATTGTGTTTGTCTTTCTTTTCAGCAGTACAGCACATTCACATAAAGAGTGCAGAAAGAATTAGTTTAATCTTGCAGGAGACCTTCTGTGAAGTTCGGAAGGTAGTAGACTAGGTACTGGCAGAAGTAAAGCTGTGAGGACAGGGTGCGAGTTGTGCTTGGGTAGCGCAGATGGTAGAGCACTTACCGGGAAAGGCAAAGATCCCAAGTTCAAGTCTCTGTCTAGCACCCATTTTAATGTTCCAGGAAGTTTCATGAATGAAAGTGTTTGTATTTACTGTGTATGCACTGTACAAACATATTTCCAGGGAAATGTGATGGAATCATAATGATGATTGTGTTTGGTGAAAATAAGGCTGATCAGAATTGGATATATGTAATGAATTAAAACCACTTCAATGCAGTAAGTATTTGAAGTTGTTAATTGAGAGAATTAGGCCACTTTCTAAGAAGGTAATCTGCAGTTACCCACTTTATGAAGCTGTAAATCGTCATTCACAGCGCCGAGTAAAGCTGCAATCTTCATGGGGGGGCCATAAGATCACTTTAGCACAGTGTTTCTCAAGAATATGGCCTATCTTCGAGGAAAGAGCACCCAATAAGAGCAAAAATGCACTGGATCTGTAGGAATTACTATCTTCTTCCCCATCACTTACCTGCATTCTAGGTTTTGCATTGAATGCTCTACAAATCTGTTGTGGAGAACATCCATTTGATTTAAAAATGCTTTTGAGGTATGTGAGCTCTTCTTGCAAATTGACTTTATCAGATATACGGTGTCGTATGCACTAAGGTCTTAAGGATACCTACGGTCTGTGAAGGGTGATGGCAGCTACTGGCATGAAGATATAGATTTGTGTGTGTTGATTTCTGATGGACGGCATGTCCTAATGTGTCATCAACTTTATGGTGAATGACAACATCCAAAAAGGGTAGGCAGCCATCTTTTTCTATTTCCACAGTAAATTTGATGCTAGCATGGATGGAACTCAAATGCTCAAGAAATCAATGTAATTCATCCATCACATGTGTACCTCCAGGAGACTGTTGATTTAAAACCTGCTGAGTCCAGTGCCTTGTCCTTGAAGTCTTCCATGAATAAAGAAAGTCATAAGAAGTTTAAAAATACAAGGTGCAGTACCACCAATATTTTATGGTCTTCCTAAAGTTCACAAGATGGGCAAGGATGAGCGTCTAATAGGACTTGTCTATGAGACCTATAACGAGCACTATTGGTTCACCAACGTATTTTGCTGCCAAATATTTAGCTTCCTTATTAAAACAGTTGGTAGGAAAATGTAGTCACCACATTCGTAATTCTATGGATTTTATTCAGAGACTTAGCAATGTCAGGCTAAAGAGTACGGGTGTGCTAGTAAGTTTTGACATGGTATCATTATACCTCAAGGTACCTTTCAAGGACTTTTTATCACTTATTGACCAACATTTTGATAAGAACATTATGGCCTAATTTGAACATGTGCTTTTATGTGGCTGCATGCCCAAAATTTAATGGACTATAAACCTATTGGTTAATATTGGTGCTATTCTGCTTTTCTAACTAATTTTTTGATCAATGAAAATAAATTTGGGTTTATTGAGTTCAGATCATACTAACTTAACGATCAATTTTATTAGTTTGCTAAGCCTCTGGTCACTAGAAATTCACAACTGGGTTAAGACCAACATATCACCCTGCATGATTTGTTTGTTGTTGAAAACACAGAGCCAGTCTTCCTTTTAATACCATTTTGTCCTTTCAGTGTATATTTTCTGCTTGGGTTTCTCTTGAAAAAATGTGTTCAGTATGTACCGTATTTACTTGAATCTAAGCTGCACTTTTTTTCCGGTTTTTGTAATCAAAAAAACTGCCTGCGGCTTAGAATCGAGTGCAAAGTAAGCGGAAGTTCTGAAAAATGTTGGTAGGGGCCGCCACAACTAATTTCTGCCGTCAAATATATATGTAGCGCTACACAGGCATGCTTTGCAGGCACAAAGATAAATACTGGCGCCAAAACCTCTGATTCAGTAAATAAATTTTAAAAAAGGTGGAAGACGAGCTTTTTTTCTCCGCCCCGAGTTTCGACCACTGCATTTTCATACATTATCCAACGAAGTAAATACAAATTCCATGTTGTTAATCTTTGAATGTCGCAGCATTTCAATGTACTATGAAAATCCGACTGGCAAGACTGTTTGGGATAGAGTTGTGGCCATTCGTGAATAAGTCATTCATTTGAATCTTTAGAATCGAATTGTGATACGGACGAATTCTCGTTGAAAAGAATCATAAGAATGATTGCATGTTTCCGAGTCGTGACGATTCCAAGTTCCAACAATTCATCGATTCTTAGTACGCTATGCTTCGAAGGCAACTTCAGAGTCGTGCCGAATGATTACAATGGCCAGATGGCAGTCAAGTGGAGGATGCGTGTGAACAAAGGAAGCAATTTTGCACCACCTTTTGCACAAATCGACTCCTCTTTCCTGGCATACTGAAATAAAACATTAGATGCAATCAAATCAAATGTGACCTTTCATCAATAAGGCATTACACGTATAAATCGACAATCACACTTGTAAGGTTATATGCATGTTTACTCATAAGTAAACTATTTCTGGCATATCTTATCATGACACAGTTCGATTCTAACCCCATTGAAAATTTCAGACATGTCCTGCCATCTGTGAGTAAGGTGTAGAACTTTTTGCATTCCGTAAGAATCGTGCCATCACAGACTGGAATGAATCGTGAACGATTCGTAGGAATCGAATCGGGGAAAAGAATCGTGTTGCCCAACTCTAGTTTGGGATGTTTGTCAATATGGTCAACTCTACGTTCTGAATTTTTTCCTACCTGTGAGAAGAGATGGTTGCTAATAGGAACTTTTATGAACTGTGAATCACATGCAGTATTCTCTTCACCATAAGAATAATAGCCGACCACGGTGGTCTCGCGGTTCTAGGCGCGCAGTCCGCAACCGTGCGACTGCTACGGTCGCAGGTTCGAATCCTGCCTCGGGCATGGATGTGTGTGATGTCCTTAGGTTAGTTAGGTTTAAGTAGTTCTAAGTTCTAGGGGACTAATGACCACAGCAGTTGAGTCCCATAGTGCTCAGAGCCATTTGAACCAAAAGACTAATACGAATATAAACATTTTGCCATGTATTCTTTCATGTTTGCCGCTATCTCATTTAAATCCTGTCTGCCTAATAAACTACGAAACTAGTGTGAGACAACAGCAAACGCGGAAGAATATACATATCATGTCATGTTTATATTCATATTATTCTTATGCCTAACAGTCATAGACAGAAATGAAGCACAGCAATTGACAAGATTTTTAAATCTAAGATGACGCTAATTTCTGCGCAGAATGTAATGTACAAAAGAGGCATCTGCAAAGATTTTCAAACGGCGAAAAATTTTAGCTAAAACTCTCGTTCAGAACATCTTCTATCATACGCAGTCTATTATTTGGTTCTTGTTGATCATTATCAAAGAAAGCAGCAGTGTAAGTGACAACAAATAGCAGTCTCTTGCCATTCTTTCGCTAATGAGACAATTCATCTTTTTTTTTTTTTTTTTTTTTAATCATAAGTGGTGGTAGCGCGCAAGAAGCAAGCCATGCCGCGAGTGGCGACAGGTCGTAAACACACATTATCAGAATGTGACAAACAATGCATGACACAGTACAATAACGCATTTTCAGCTTAGAGTGACGTAAACACCTATAATAAAGAGAACAGCACTTACCAGATCAAAGAAAAATAAGCAATCGATTCAAACCAGACAAAGCACCTGAAAAAGGAAGGGTACCCATATAAATACGGGCTTGACGCATAGCAATGGCTACCTGGTAAAGCTTAACTGCTAAGCTTACGACTCGAACCAAACTACTGTAGCTGTATCGTCATTCATTCGACCTAAATTGTCTCATATTACAATGGACCAACTTTGTTTCGATTTGGATGTGCGGCCTAAAGCTTTTCTCTCCCTTGAATTTCGAGTCTCAAATTTCAGGTGCGGCTTAGATTCAGAAAATTTTTTTCCTTTGATTTCGAGTCTGATTTTTCAGGTGCGGCTTAGATTCAAGTGCGGCTTAGATTCGAGTAAATATGGTACATTCAGTTCTTCTCAGTGTATTCCACTAGAATTAGTAGTAATTGTTTGCTAGCATACTTTACTGGAGTAACAGTACAGCTTACTGTAGATTGTTAAAAAATATCATTCATTCAATGCTCTCATTTATTTTGGACACATTGTAGTTTCAATTATAAAGTAATGGTAAACAGCTCTGTGATCAGAAAATTACAAACACCCAAAGGTACTGAAAATAACACTAACTCAAGAGAGCAATATCCGTATCAGATTCCTTACGGAAATTGTGAGAAGTCATACATAGGTCAAACAATATGCACCGTTCACGAGAGATGTGTGGAACATCAAAGATACACATGCTTATTACAGCCAGACAAGTCAGCTGTGGCCAAACATTGTATTGATACAGGTCATTCCATGAATTACCGTGATGTGACGACTTTAACATCCACCTCTGCCTTTTGGGAATCTGTCTTCAAGGAAGCTATAGAGATTAGATTAGCTAATAATTTAATAAATGGAGATAATGGTTTTAATTTGGTCAAAATATGGAATCCGGCTCTTGGGGTAATTAAACTGCAGAGAAGTCGTCATGGTGTCACCGCCACCGATCACACATAGATAAGCGAATCGAAATTCTGTACGCATTCACCACAGGCAGCGCATGTGTAAGCATATTTCTTTGCCGCCAACCAGAATCTGTGACCTGCGTAAGCAGTACCGCTGCAGTGGAGCATATAAGGCCGTGTTTGGCATCTTGTCATTAGTCTTGTGACTCATTCTGAGGATGACTGGATGATATGTGGCTGAAATATCAGTGGAGGAAATCTTATTTGCATGGCTGCATGCCCGAAATTTAATGGGCTATTCATTACGCTGCGAGAAGTTGAAAATGCACATCAAATAGGTTTATGGTTCTGAGGAACACACAAATTGCTTCAACAACTATTATATTGAAAATAACTAGAGATGTATAGGAGCAAAAAGGAACGAACAAAACAGAATTTTTGATAACACGAGACAGTTGAAGAAGAGATAAGAATTAAAAGTAACTTACTGATGAGTGATATTGTGAGAGTGAAATCATGAACACATCAAATGCCACTGTTATGATGAAGTGGGAGACCTTATTAGGAGTGTCTGAAGATTTCTGAAAAATCTATTTATAGTGAACTTAAGAAAGTAAACATGAAGATAATTGACTGTGTGAATGGGTACACTCTAGAACTACTACTAGAAGTAGTAGGGATATCTGTTCAGCACGTAGAAAGAGGAAGAACCCACGGTAATGACGCAATAACTTTTGAAATGAAAAATGCTGGTGTTGAAATTGTGAAAGCTAAAAACATTTCATTACAGTCAATAAATAGATACAGTACACTGTTATCCATATTACTGTATACATATATAGTAACTCCTCCATTCTTGTATCTAAATCTAAAGAAAGTTGTGGTTTGTTCATATATGTGCAATTTTTTAAATTTTCTTTCATGTTCTGTTTCGCCTTTATGAATATGTTTGGCAGCTCCTCAGTTACCTACAGTAGAACTACTTCTACTTAACTTGCTGCATATTGCACTTTTTGATGTAAAATCTTTAGTCTGAAATTATGACTCACAGTATTTTTATTAGCTATGTTATTTTTTTTCTGTACCTCTGGGAATGAAAGTTTGCTGTTAACAGATTTGCTGCTTCATGCACTTTGTTCTTGTTTTGTTAATCTCCTGTGTCATGTTGACTGGGGAATGATTCCCTTTCTGGCTTTAACACTTATGCCGTTACTCCTGATAGCAATAGGTTTTCCTCCTTTGATCTTCTCACTATCCTGTGGTGTAGCCAAGATTTTTGAAATGTGAAATGTGGTTTACTCATCTCATAACATATATTTTTGAAAGGAATACAAAAGTTTACATTATTTTATTATACATTTCTGAGATACTGCTACACAAATACAGACTGCAGTTTGTCCCCAGTGTACTGACATGAAACTTGTACATGATCTTCTGTTAACCAGTGTTCGTTTAGGCAGATTATTTTGAAATTTACAGATTCTGAAAGCAGAATATTATTCATCAGTTTAAGAATATTTAATGTTTGGTACTTCTGCTGTTAAGCTATTGATATTTCAGTGCATCAGTAGAGAATTTTTGTTTTGTGTATAATTTCAGGTGCATCCTGCCTTTGGTATCTGTTCTTTTTATTCGCTGTTTGTACCTTTGCTTTGTCACCACAATCGGAATTAATCAGTTTCCCTTGCCTTTTAGGATTTTACACACATCTATAAACATTTTACTAAAATTCACAGAGCTTAACCAGTTGAGGTGTAGTCCCTCTTTCACCAAACATTTATCATGTAAAAACTTGAGAGTAAATGAAGACTTTCCCAAGTCTGTTGCAGTGTTTCCTAGAGCCTCTCTTTTTTTCCATTGACTTATCACTTGCTGATCTTTTGTGAATAATGCCACAAATTACCAGCCTCAAGGTTGTGTACACAATTTTCGTTGATTTAATCAGATTTCTTGTTTCAGTCAAAATTTCTACGTCACTGCAACTACAGATGGAGTTTGTATCCATGTGGATTAAAGCACATCTGTAGTTGGCAGGAGGCCAACTTGTAATTTTGTTAGCATTTTTGACTATATTAATTTCCACACTCAGTATGTTTTTAAAATGTTTGTTTAGCTGACTTATTGGATTCCAAGTTGAATGTTGACTGTGCAGTTGGCACAATAACATTTTTAACTAAGAATAATCTGTTAAGGAGAATTCATTTTTGTTACCTCCTTTCTTTGTTTCACTTTACACGTATGCCTTTTTTACTATAGGTAACTGTTTCTTACAGGGTGTTTCAAAAATGACCGGTATATTTGAAACGGCAATAAAAACTAAACGAGCAGCGATAGAAATACACCGTTTGTTGCAATATGCCTGGGACAACAGTACATTTTCAGGCAGACAAACTTTCGAAATTACAGTAGTTACAATTTTTCAACAACAGATGGCGCTGCGGTCTGGGAAACTCTATAGTACGATATTTTCCACATATCCACCATGCGTAGCAATAATATGGCGTAGTCTCTAAATGAAATTACCCGAAACCTTTGACAACGTGTCTGGCGGAATGGCTTCACATGCAGATGAGATGTACTGCTTCAGCTGTTCAATTGTTTCTGGATTCTGGCGGTACACCTGGTCTTTCAAGTGTCCCCACAGAAAGAAGTCACAGGGGTTCATGTCTGGCGAATAGGGAGGCCAATCCACGCCGCCTCCTGTATGTTTCGGATAGCCCAAAGCAATCACACGATCATCGAAATATTCATTCAGGAAATTAAAGACATCGGCCGTGCGATGTGGCCGGGCACCATCTTGCATAAACCACGAGGTGTTCGCAGTGTCGTCTAAGGCAGTTTGTACCACCACAAATTCACGAAGAATGTCCAGATAGCGTGATGCAGTAATCGTTTCGGATCTGAAAAATGGGCCAATGATTCCTTTGGAAGACATGGCGGCCCAGACCAGTACGTTTTGAGGATGCAGGGACGATGGGACTGCAACGTGGGGCTTTTCAGTTCCCCATATGCGCCCGTTCTGTTTATTGACGAAGCCGTCCAGGTAAAAATAAGCTTCGTCAGTAAACCAAATGCTGCCCACATGCATATCGCCGTCATCAATCCTGTGCACTATATCGTTAGCGAATGTCTCTCGTGCAGCAATGGTAGCGGCGCTGAGGGGTTGCCGCGTTTGAATTTTGTATGGATAGAGGTGTAAACTCTGGCGCATGAGACGATACGTGGACGTTGGCGTCATTTGGACCGCAGCTGCAACACGGCGAACGGAAACCCGAGGCCGCTGTTGGATCACCTGCTGCACTAGCTGCGCGTTGCCCTCTGTGGTTGCCGTACGCGGTCGCCCTACCTTTCCAGCACGTTCATCCATCACATTCCCAGTCCGTTGAAATTTTTCAAACAGATCCTTTATTGTATCGCTTTTCGGTCCTTTGGTTACATTAAACCTCCGTTGAAAACTTCGTCTTGTTGCAACAACACTGTGTTCTAGGCGGTGGAATTCCAACACCAGAAAAATCCTCTGTTCTAAGGAATAAACCATGTTGTCTACAGCACACTTGCACGTTGTGAACAGCACACGCTTACAGCAGAAAGACGACGTACAGAATGGCGCACCCACAGACTGCGTTGTCTTCTATATCTTTCACATCACTTGCAGCGCCATCTGTTGTTGAAAATTGTAACTACTGTAATTTCGAAAGTTTGTCCGCCTGAAAATGTACTGTTGTCCCAAGCATATTGCAACAAACGGTGTATTTCTATCGCTGCTCGTTTAGTTTTTATTGCCGTTTCAAATATACCGGTCATTTTTGAAACACCCTGTATATACATTTATCACTTGCTGTTTCACTGATGGAGTTCTTTAATATTATTAACTGTATGACATTGCTCAGTAATTGGTTGTTTTACACACACACACACACACACACACACACACACACACACACACACACACACACACACACACACACACACACACAGGCAGGATTTTCTGTCACTAACTAGTTTATCATTTACTTGTTTTAGCATTAAATGTACTGTTTTCAGCATCTCATTATCATTTTGAAGCAACTTAGTAATTACTTCTTACAAATTGACTGTGCTTAAGGGTTTAACCATTTTAGTATGTAAAAAAAAATACAGAAATGACCATGAAGAATCATCTTTTGTGAGATTTAGAGTCACTTTTGCACACTTTTAGTGGGAGGTAACTTTTTTTGAGTGGCACAGTGAAGTTGGCACAAGATTTTAGTACCTTGTTTTATCTGGCAGACAGAATGGTCAGTTTGCCTGTTTTCACTGATGATGTTGTTGTGTACAGGAAGATGGCAAAGGTAAGTGACTGTACATTGACTCAAGATGCCCTGGACAAAATTTCTAGTTGGTATGATGAATGGCAGCTAGCTCTTAATCTAGAAATATGTAAGTTAATACACATGAGTAGAAAAGCAAACTCGTAATGTTCGGATACAGCATGGAAGGATAACATAGGTACAGTTGCGGGTAAACTAGGTGGTAACTTTGCACTGTCCCAGTACTCTACCAATAAACCAGTCAGTCTCCTAAAGAGATTGCTTACAAGTCACTCGTGTGACCCATTCTAGAATACTGCTCAAGTGTGTGGGATCTTGACCAGAGAGGACTAACGGGATATTGAACATGTACAGAGAATGACAGAATGAATGGTCACAGGTTTGCTTAATCCATAGGAGAGTGTCACAGAGATGCTGAAGGATGTGAAATGACATACTCTTGAAGTCAGCCTTAAACTATCCCGAAAAAGTGTGTTAATGAATTTTCAGGAATTGGCTTTAAATTATTACTCTAGGGATATATTACAACCCCCTACATGTCGCTCACATGGGAATTGTGAGAATAAGATTAGAATAATTATTGCATGCACAGAGGCATTCAACCTTCCCATGCTCCACACATGAATGGAACAGGAAGAAACCCTAATAACCAGTACAATGGAATGTACCTTCTGCCTTGCTCCTCACAGTATGTAGATATGGATGTGGTAGTATCCTGCTTGATACAGTCATGCCATTTAAATACCTGGGCATAACATTTCAAAGTAATATGAAATGTAATGAGCATGTCAGAATTGTGGTAGGAAAGGCAAATGGTCGATTTGGTTTATTGGGAGAATTTTAGGAAAGTGTAGAAGGCAAATAGTCAATTTTGGTTTATTGAGAGAATTTTAGGAAAGTGTAGGTCATCTCTAAAGGAGACTGCATATAGTACGCTAGTGTGACATATCCTTGAGTAATGTTCAAGTGTTTGGGATCCACACCAGGTCAGATTGAAAGAAGACATCAAAGCAATTCAGAGGCAAGCTGCAAGATTTGTAACCAGTAAGTTTGATGAACATGAAAGAGTTATAGATATGCTTCGAGAGCTCAAGTAAGAATCCCTGGAGGGAAGAAGACATTCATTTCAAAGAACGCTACTGAGAAAGTTTAGAAAAACGTCATTTGAAGCTGACTGCAGAACAATCCTACTACCAGCAACATACATTTAGCGTAGGAACCACAAAGATAAGATCAAGAAATTGGGGTTCATATGGAAGCATATAGATAGTGGTTTTTTCCCCACTCTATCTGAGAGTGGAGCAAGAAAGGAAACAGCTAGCTGTGGTACAGGGTACCCTCTGCCAGACATCATATCATGGCTTACGGGGTGTATATGAAGATGTAGAAATACCATCACAATGCATTGTATTACTTGTTCCAGCAACCTAATTATTTTTGTAATCTCTTTTTACTGATATCAGCTGATGGACTAACAAATTATTGTACAAGCAAATCTATTGATTACTTCAAATGCTCCAATTCTCTCTCCCTATGTTTGCAGCTAATCTTAGGGAGAAATCATTAAAATTAGTGGCCAGTGGTATCAATATATTATCATATCTCCCATTGCTGCTGTTATCAGGGAATTTAGTATCTTTTTCTAATAACCCCATGAAGAACAGTACATTACTTCCTGTGGTGCCTCTTCAGGTTTTGTTTAGAGGTAATTTTCTGTATTACACAAAGCTCTCCTTTCAACATAATATATGTTGATTGTAGATGTTGGCTATCCTTTTTTGGCTTTTAATGTAATTTTCCCTGACTTACAGGAAATCTGAATTCGTGGTGGTGTTAGAATATTGCTAGGAAATAATTACTCATCTACTGTGTGCCCTTGATAAAGCTCTCATTTTGTATTCCATAATTTTACATTGAATAGTGGGACTGAGTGAGCATTCTAATTTTGCAAAATTTTACTTTTTTTCTTTTCCTGTCTAAATTAGATTTACACAGGTGCTATACTACCAGGGCTAATGGTAATTTAGACTTACCGCGCCACAGATTAGCGAGAACAGGAAATTCCCACAGAGTTAACCCACTCAAAATGTTCAATAAACTGCCAGTTCATGTTCAGTCTATGGATACAAATTCTTTTAAAATTAAGTGGTGCAGCTGGCTGTCAGGTCATCCATTCTATGACATTAAAGAATTCTTTGAGATGCCTGAGGAGAATATAAGCATTTAAAAGTTGTCTGTAATTAAACATATTATTTTGTGCTGTGGTTAATCATGTGTAATTACAAAGTTTATACTATAAACAATAAAATACCATATTATATTATATTATATTAGATTATAAGATAGCTTGTTGCGTTAACTTTTAAAAGCTATCCTTAGTAATTTGGTACACTGCCATGCTTCAAATGTATTCTATAATGTATTGACAGAAGTTTATTTTATTATTCTGTATGTACTAGTACATATTGTATGATGAAGCCAATAGCATTGTAAAAAGATCTACGGTGAATAAAATTCTTGATTCATGATTCATCATTGTGACCAAAGAGTGTAGTTGTCATAGGGCCTTCTACTAGGTGTGCAATGTTCTTCTATTCCTATTTGATTTGTTTCTCACAGTAACACTCTGTTGGATAACAGTGTTGATTGA
The DNA here is from genome assembly GCF_023898315.1 of Schistocerca nitens. Taxonomy (NCBI): domain Eukaryota; kingdom Metazoa; phylum Arthropoda; class Insecta; order Orthoptera; family Acrididae; genus Schistocerca; species Schistocerca nitens. The sequence continues at coordinate 371,054,338 of NC_064614.1, read as the reverse complement.
GGCACCTATTGTTACTGTTGGAAATGACATTCGAATTGCAATCTCATTGTCCAGTGTCTTCCCAGTTATTTCTACTTAATTCTGTTAGTAACCTGTGCAACAAAATGCAGATCCTCATTCTCAAACATGTGTGGAAATCATTTTTGTGGCTTGTATTGTGGCTGTGTATACCACAGTACACCTGAAGCGCATGTTTATTATTCACTGCAAACATTCAAGCACAAGCCAGGAGAGTGGCAGGCTCTGGAGCAATGAAAATATCTAAGTTATCACATCAGAATACTGTAGTTTCTTTAGACAACAGGGATTGGATGTATGCAAAATAATCCAAAACCTTGGTCTTCCAGTCTTCATGATGTGAGTTACTTAAAAGTGTAAAAAGTGTAAAATTGCTTCCATTACCTGTGAGAGGCAAGGTTCAATGTTTGAGTACTGGTCTGGTGCACAGGTAAGAGCATTGCCATGAAAGGCTAGATGCAGGTTAAAGTCCTAAATCAGGAAACAGTTTCAATTGCACAGTGAAAGATTCATTATGCAATTAATTTCCTGTTTAATTTTTGATAACCCCCTCATAGCTGGCTATGGAGCAGAACACTTAAGATTTTGATACACATTGTTTCATTTTGTGTCTTGTTATTAATTCCTACTTCTGATGCAGATGATATATTTTTATTGCTTGCTATGAATTATCAGGAGATTAAGATTAAAAAAGTTTGCTATGAACCAGATAGTTAACCATACCAGCTACTTCATACATTGTCTTAGATGGCTTAGTTTGGATCCATAGTCTGTATCCTTATATCAAAAGTAAACATCTGTTTCTGAATGCCACTTCATAGTCTATAAAAATTCATAAATGTAATTAAATTTCAAAATAATGTTATAATAAACCCTATTCAGATGTCAAATTGTGTCAACAGTTGTTCTGAAATGGTGTGGTATAGATATAGGAGCCTATCAAGACAAAGCAAATTTTATAAGCTTGGGAAATAACCAGAATACATCCTGTAAAGAGTTTGAAAAAAAAAATCACCCAAAGGGATGTGGAAAATGAAATATTGTCTTTAAGAAAGAAATCCCCATGTGGATGGGATGAAATACCCACTTCTGTAATCAAGAATATGTATAATATCATTTCACAACCACTAGCAATTATTATAAATCAATCTTTTGAGTAGAGATGTTTTCCAGATGTACTGAAATATGCCGAGATGAAACTATTATTGAAAAAGGGATTGACAGAAGATATGGGGAATTACTGCCCCCTCTCTCTTCTATTGGTCTTCTGTACAGTTTTTGAAAAGGTTGCAGCAAAACAAATTCAAAAAATTATTACTTCAAATGACATATATAAAAAAAAACAAAAAAAAAGTTTGAATTCCAACATGGAAAAAATCACTTTAATTGCTGTCAATGAGTTTACTCAAAAAATATGCTCCACATTAGATAAGGGTGAAAAGATCACAGGAATATTCTGTGATCTGACAAAGCCTTTGATTCAGTGAAGCACTCCCTACGTCTCCACAAATTACACCTATATAGAATTAGGGACATTGCTTTACAGTGGTTCAACTCTTTCCTAACCGAAAGGAAAAAGGAGTAATTGTAACTTCAAATTAAAGAAATTACCAAAAAACTGGAAAACGATTTTCCAAGGAGTCTCATAAAGTTCAATATTGGGTCTCTCTCTGTTCCTTTTCAACATAAACGACCTACCACATGCTATTGATCTTCATTCAGTTTTATCTGCTGGTGATGCATCAGTTCTGATTGAAAATGAGGTAACTGAGAAAGTTCCAGAAAGTGTAAAAAATACTCCACAAAAAATTTAATCTTGGTTCCATCAAAATGGACTAAAACTAAATGTAACTAAAACCAAAATAATGAAATTTGAAGCTAAATCATTAGAAGAGAATGAAATAAAGGTAACTTGCAATGATCAGGATATCACAGAAGCAAATCATGTTACATTCTTAGGCCTTAATATTGATAAAAATCTAAATTGGAAGGTACACATTGACCATATAGTAAATAACAGATCAGCATTTGCAATGTGTATTTTGGCAGTTGCCACAATGGTAGTCTACTAGGAGTCAATTAGTCATTGTGGCATAATCTCCTGGGGAAATTCAACAAATGTTATCAGACTCATTGTGTTACAAAAGTGAATAATTAGGAGCATGTGTGTTGCCAGACAATGGATATCCTGTTGACCCCTGTTAAAAGGTAAAATACTATGTATTCCCTCCATTTACAAGTATGGGGAGATGGTGTTATTCCTGTGCAAAAAATCAGCGTACAGTAAACTCTTTCCATTTTCACCACAACTACAGCACTTGTCACAGGAGGCATTTTCAACTCCTGACATGCCACTTAAAATTCTACTCCCAAATGTCAAGAGTATATATGATGATTAAAATTACAATAAAATAAAATGCACCAATATATTAAACATGGAACTCGGTTCACTGAAAAGATTAATCCACTCTTCTGGTGCAAGAATATATTGAGGTCAGTTTCACAGTTTCAACAAGGGAATTAAACATTTTAATTTTTTATGCTGAAAACTGCAGTATGCATTTGTGTAGCAGTATTAAAATAATATAAACTATTCTATTACTCTTCAAAAACTGTTTCTAATTTTAGATCTTGACATGTCTACTGTAAAGCAATGAAATGATTTGAGAAGTGTATTTTAAGAGAGGAATAAATAAAGATATTTGAGGATACATTCTTTACACAAGATTGAGTTTTAATCCTATGGTTCAGTCAGTCAGTCAGTGTGGTCCATCTGCGAACTGTTATGAATTCCATTCATTGAAGAAAGGTGCCATTAATGTCTTAGAATTTTATGGTCAAAGTCAAGGCCTTCTTCAGAATGTTTGAACAGGATACTTTGATTATATCAGTTTTTATACTAGTGACACTTGCAAATTTCATTGCTCTGATACACACACTCACATGCCTAAATAAGTGCGAGCCTTTAGTAATATGATGGTTCAAGAATCTTGTTAGTGATTTTATTTCTGAAACTAATGTCTGTCTGTCGGTATAGGTCCTACAGTATCTGCTTGACTACATCTAATGCAGCCTTTATTATTGGAATTATTATTAACAGCTGTAATTTTCGCTGTCCTATGGGGGAATTGTTATCCAGTTGTTGTGGGGTCCATGTGTTTGTCACAGCTGTTATTGAGAACTCAATTTCAGTACTTCCACAAAGTTGTGCTAATTGGTGTTCAGTAATTATCCAAGTTGGTTTTTGCATTTTTAGTGTATTTTATTTTTGTGTGGAATAAAGGTTTTGCTTTTTTGATGAAACACTGCTGGGTTTTACAATTTTTGCAGTAGCTCAGTATTTACTCTTTAGTATTGCTTGTTTTTGAATTAGGAAGATGGTACCTTGTACAAGGTAGTTTAAGCTTATGTTTAGCCATCTTTTGTCACTCCTCCTCCTCCTCCTCCTCCTCCTCATCATCATCATCATCATCATCATCATCATCATCATCATCGACACAACTGCTTTTTGTGCGCCTTGGGTTTCTGTAGAAGATTATTCCTGTCTTTCATGTTCAGTGCCAAATTCCTCCAATTATGCATTCCAGTTTTCATTATGTCCTCGCTGACACATTCCTCCCATCTTAGCTTTGGTCTGTCAACTTTCTTGGTTTCATCAGGTGCTGCATTAAGCATCTTTTTAAATCATTCTGTTGTTAGATCTCAGTACATATCCTGTTGATTGCAGCCTTTTACTCTTAATGTAGCTATCAATATCTGGTTCATAAAATATTATATAAATAATTGTTTAACCTCATTCTCCAGACACCATTTTTCTAGTGGCCCAAGAATTTTTTTCAAGACCTCACTTTCAAGTATGCTTAATCACTTTTTATCAAATTTTTAAAATGTTTCAACATAATATGTTAGCACTGGCTTCACTAAAGCTTTATACGTTGTAACTTCAGTTTATCTGAACATTAGCTTCAATATCGGATGGTTTCTGAGGCCATGGTAACACTTGTTGGCAAACAATATTCACTTTTGGATTTTAGGGCTAACATTGTTCTTAAAGTTTACCTCTGATCCATGGTAAGTGAAACTACATATAGCACCAAACTTATGTGAACCAGTTTCTTTTCATTTAGGTTCACTCGGATAATCTTTCTTAGTTAAAGGCATATATGAGGCATGTTCAGAAAGTAAGTGTACAGCAACCAATATGAGCTTTGAATTAGAAGGTGAGAATTTTCTGGGCTGCATTGTGAAAAGTGGCTAATTATATGCCTGGGACAAAAAGACAATAGTTCCCCATCTGCCAAAACATTCAAAACCACAATTTCAAGCAAAAAAAAAAAGTCGTGGCTTCATTGTTTTAAGACTGACAAGGCACAATGTTGGTCTTATTTCTGCATCAAAGGGAGACCATCAGTTTACAGTTATATTGTGAGACTAAAAAAACTTAAAAGGAGTATTCAAAACAAAAGGAGAGAATTGCTGATAAGAGCAGTGTGCTTGTTGTGCACAACAAAGCTTGTTGTTACACAGCTTTAGCTACCAAGGCACTCTTGAACTCACTTGGTTGGGATGTTTTGAGCCATCCGCCATCTTCTCCTGACTTGGTGGCTTCAGATCATCTTCTTGTCACCTCGCTGAAGATAAATGAGTGGAATTAAATTTTCAACTGACGAGGAGTGGTGAAAGGAGGTTGCAGGAGTGTTCTAAGAGGAGGGCATCAAGAAGCTTGTGCCAAGACTCACCATATGCACTGAATGTGGTGGTGATTATGTAGAAAAGTAGTCAACAAATGTATCAACAATATCCTATTTTTTTCCTTCAAATACTTTTTTTCTAAAAATTAGATAAACATCTAGCACACTTGCTTTCTGAACATGCCTTGTACTTAGATTTTGCTTGATTTATCTGTGGGTTTATCTTTCTAGCAGATCTTTCAAAACTTGTAAAGGATTCTTTCATTGCTCTTGATCTTTCTACAACTCCTACAATTCTATCAATATCATCTGCATATGCCAGCACCTGAACTGATTTTTACTGCATAATCTGCCTTGTATTAATGCCAGCATCTCTTAAAACCTTAAAGTGATCAATTTATTTGGAATATCAAACTCTTACATTCCTGTATACAGCTTCCTTCTGTCAATACTTTCATAGTCTGACATGAAGTGTATAAAAGAGGTGATGTGTGCCTATCCCAAATTCCTTACAATTTTCTAGTATCTACCATATCATGAAGATCTGGTCAACAGCAGATATTCCTTGACAAAATCCATATTTATAAGTCACCAACAGCATTTTCAATGTAAAGTGCAAGCCTGCTACAGGTTATGTTGGATAATATTTTATATGCAACATATAATAGGCAAATCCCTTTATAGCTAGAGCAAACCATGACATCGTCTTTCTTGTCTGTTGAGAATACCTATGTTCCTTCCATCAGGGATCCTTTAATCTATCCAAATATTAATTACAGCTTGTGAAAATGTTTAAAAAAATCCTTTCCTGCCTTTTGTACCAGTTCTGTTTGTATTAAATCCATCCCTGGGCCCATATTATTCTTCAGCTTAGTAGTGGCTGCCTCCATTTCCTCAGCATTTGGTGCTGGTTCCTCTGTTTTTTGAGTTCCATGTGTACAGAGGGTAAGATTCCTTGGTTCTCAGCTAAACCCTCATTCAGCAGTTGGCCAAAGTGTTGAATCCGTGGTTCACATATTGCTTCATCACCATTCAAGATGGAACCATGTGTATTGCTGCATAAGTTTCTCATAAGCAGGAACTATTTTTGGCTCTTACGTAACTTTTGATGTAAAGCTCCTGACCTCATTCATCTCTTTCAGCTGTTATGGTTTTTCCAGTTCTTTTTGCACATGCTTTTTTAAACTTTTGTTTGGATTTCAGAACTGGAGGAATTTGGCACTAAACATGAAAGACAGGAATAATCTTCTACAGAAAGCCAAGGTGAGGATGATGAGGAGGAGGATGAGGAGTGACAAAAGATGTCTAAAACATAGGCTTAAACTACCTTGTGCAAGGAAGACCAATCCTCTTCCTAATTCATAAACAAGCTATACTGATGAGTAAATACTCAATTACTGCAAAAATTGTAAAACACAGAAGCATTTCATCAAAAAAGCAAAACCTTTATTCCACACAAAAATAAAATACACCAATTAAGAACAAATTTGTGAAAGAACTGAAACTGAGTTCTCGATAACAGCTTCAATGAACACATAGACACTGCAACAACTGGCCAACAACCCCCTCATAGGGCAGCAAACATTGCAGCTGTTAATAATAATTACAATAATAAAAGCTGCATTAGTTGTAGTCAAGCATATACGGTAGCACCTAAGCCAACAACACAGACATTAGTTTCAGAAATAATGATTCTTGAACGACCATATTACTAAAAGCTGGTACTTATTTAGGCACATGAGTGTGTGTATTAAAACACTGAAATTTGCAAGTGTCTTCTTTTCTTGCTGTTCCATAAACTTCTACATTTCTTCAGATGTGGTTTAGAAATTTACCTGGAAAGGAGAGTCATCAATAGGGGTACAAGTAACATTGGGTACACCACAGGAAATGTGTTTGGACCCTTGCTTTCATGTTGTAATTAATGACACTGTGCACAACATAAATAGTAACCTCTGAAGTATAGTAACTTATAATGAAGTACTGTCTGAAAAAAGCTGCAAAAATCTTCAGTCAGATTTTGATAAGATTTCAAAGTGATGCAAAGATGGGAAACTTGCTTTAAATGCTCAGAATTGTAAGATTGTGCAAGTCACAAGATGAAAAAAATGTAATATCCAATAACATCTATGAGTCACAGTTGGAATTGATCAACTTATACAAATACCTCGGTGTAAGTGTTTGTAGGAACATAACATGGAATATCACATACAAACCTGCCAACTTATAAAGTTTATCCATAAAATTTATGCAAGTTGCAGCATTTTACGGTTTTACTGAACATTAACATTTGATAATCGCCCCACATCTGTACAATCAGTTTAAGACTTTGTGCGCTTTCACATGTTTCAGTGAAGTGTTTGACTGCCTTGAGTGTTTCTGTTATAGTTTTATGTGATGTTCAGTGATCCACATTCCTTTAAATGTTTCAGTACATATCAAGACATTTGTTCTTAGACATTTTCATATCCTATATTTCTATTGTAGGATTCATGGAATAAATCCAACAAGAAACAGCACTTTCAGACATTTAAAGAATCATATTCTGTTGATTTTCTGTCCTCCTAAAATCAATAAAGGGAGAAAATTTTGCGTTTTGTATGATATGTGGGTGTGGAAGTGTTTTGGGTACATATTATTACTTCCTCATTGGAGAAAGGAATAAGTCCATCCCACTGGTCCAGTGGTCTATCCAAACATCTGCCTTAAGATAACCACCTAGTAGATACATGCTTAACATTTTTCTTTGCCTCTTTATTGTGCAAGTTGTGAAATTTCTTGAGGCATTCTTTTCTTCTGACATTTCTCTCTAAGGACCTCATCCACTTTAAGTGGTAATCTTCCAGCACCTTTTTCAGATGCTAAATTTATCAGCTGGCAAATGCAACCTATGATTCCAATACCTGGTTGAACTTCTTTCAGAACTACTGAAACCCCATTTTTTGTAGTCTATCATAACAGGAGCAATGTCAGAGCAGAAAGCCACACAGTTTTCAATTGGTATGTTAAGATGATTCAGCTGTGATAACTTCAGGTTACCTGTGTTTTGCTCTGTTGAGTCTCCATCTAAAGCTGGTATGGATAACAATGTGCTCACCACTTTTTCCAGCAGAGTATTATAGAATGTACAAAGACAGTAACTTGTTCTCGAAAGAACAGTTATTGTTGATGACCGTGCAGCTATTCCCTGAAATAAATGATGACTAACTGACAACCTCAGCTGCTGACAGGTGTTGTTGTTATACCTCGATGTGGACAGCTGAAAATGTGTGCCCCGACCGGGACTCGAACCCGAGATCTCCTGCTTACATGGCAGACGCTCTATCCATCTGAGCCACCGAGGACACAGATGAATAGCGCGACTGCAGGGACTTATCCCTTGCACGCTTCCTGTGAGACTCACATTCTCAACTGTCCACAATTCTACATATGTATTGTACCTTATAGACATTTGCCCATCCACTCATTACTCGCGCACGCGTTGGCGATTCCCGTAAGAGTTTGGGCAACCTGTGCGCATTCGCACAGACAAAGGTCAATGGCTGGGTAGCCTTTAACTATATATACAAAGACAGTAACTTGTTCTCGAAAGAACAGTTATTGTTGATGACCGTGCAGCTATTCCCTGAAATAATTCCCTGAGTCTCACGGGAAGCGTGCAAGGGATAAGTCCCTGCAGTCGCGCTATTCATCTGTGTCCTCGGTGGCTCAGATGGATAGAGCGTCTGCCATGTAAGCAGGAGATCCCGGGTTCGAGTCCCGGTCGGGGCACACATTTTCAGCTGTCCACATCGAGGTATAACAACAACACCTGTCAGCAGCTGAGGTTGTCAGTTAGTCATCATTTATTTCAGGGAATAGCTGCACGGTCATCAACAATAACTGTTCTTTCGAGAACAAGTTACTGTCTTTGTATATATAGTTAAAGGCTACCCAGCCATTGACCTTTGTCTGTGCGAATGCGCACAGGTTGCCCAAACTCTTACGGGAATCGCCAACGCGTGCGCGAGTAATGAGTGGATGGGCAAATGTCTATAAGGTACAATACATATGTAGAATTGTGGACAGTTGAGAATGTGAGTCTCACGGGAAGCGTGCAAGGGATAAGTCCCTGCAGTCGCGCTATTCATCTGTGTCCTCGGTGGCTCAGATGGATAGAGCGTCTGCCATGTAAGCAGGAGATCCCGGGTTCGAGTCCCGGTCGGGGCACACATTTTCAGCTGTCCACATCGAGGTATAACAACAACACCTGTCAGCAGCTGAGGTTGTCAGTTAGTCATCATTTATTATAGAATGTAACTACAGTAGGATACAACTCGCCATTCACATCATTGCTTCCAGCCATTGCTAAAGAAAATGGTCTGTTCTGAAGGCACTTAACAACTTTAGAGTATGCATTTTTTGGCATTTTATTTACTATGCATGTCATTCTCATGTGGTCATAGCTATATTTCTTTGCAACTTCTGATGTGAGAACCATATTCTTAGATCAAACACCAGATGACCAGCCACACTTAAGGGCACATTGTGTTTCACCAAAAAGGAAGTAAACAGATATTTGGCCCTCATTATGTCACTTTCAACTTTTCCAGACTTGACAAACAAGGTGCTGATTTTCTTGTTATCTTACTTTAACATAACTTACACATTTAATGCACTTCACATGATTACTTAAATTGTTTCTCCCACCCTCTTGTACTCTCCTGTAGGCCTCATTTGTAATTGCTGTTAATTGTGCACACTCTTTACCAAACCAGCAATTTTATGTGGTATGATCTACTCTTACTGGACATTTGTCACAAAATTTGTAAACCATGATTTAGATGCTTCCGTATTTCCTCAATTCTCTCACTGTTGGGAAAGTGCCAGTTTTCCCTTGAGTAGGTCAGAAAATCTTGGGTGCAGTTTCAATATGGAAATTTCTTGCATGAGATCCACATAGCTTCCTTGCAGTGGAGTTTTGGCTTCTGATTGTTGCAATTACAAGGTAGTGTTCAGAGTCTGCATTAGCACCCCTATAGCTTGTAACACACATTAGGTTAGACAGATATCTTGCATATATTAGGAGATGACCAGTTTGGTTGAAGGTATTTCCATCTGGAGATTTCCATGTCATAATGTGTATATCTTTGTGATTGAAAATTGTACTATCCACTATCATATTTGCCAAGAAAGCAAAGTGTAAAAGACTGATATCATTGTCATTCGAGTTATCATGTAGGTTTTATTTTCCAATGCAGAACTCATACTCACCATCTTTTCCAATTTTAGGATTCACGTCTTAAAAAGTTATTCTGCAGGCTGCTCCTGGACACACACTGTATACTTCATCTAATTCACCATGAAATAATGTCCTCCTCTTCTTCTCTGATCTCTTCAGCTGGAAGGACAGGAACACTTATGAGACTATAGTTGAAGAATTTCACTCTGATTCTCAATCTGCATAATCTGTGTGACTTTGCTTAGAAGTCCATCAGAAGATTTCTTTTCTTATTTACAATAGAACCAATATCAATCATATAATCTTCTTCTCCATTGCCCCTTCACCTAAAAATCTCCCCTCTTCAATAGCTGTAACATCCAGCTCATCATAAACAGGTCAGACTCTCTATTTCTTTGTTAGATTTCATAAAACTTGATTTTTACATGTTAGGTTGTGAACCCAACACCAATCCCTAGCAATCCTGGAGTGCCATTTTCTGTTAAAATTGGATCCCTGAGCTGGTCAGTCTCCATTTTAAAGTATCAGGAACTTGCTTCGTCACTATTGCTTGATGTAGCTGTGTTCAGTGCATGTCCCATTACCTTGGGATCATGGTATGTACATGTGTGCATCAGGCTTGGTAGGAATATGTGGCATTTCTTGTGTTCTATTTGTTCATTTCCATCTGCAGGAAACACGCCTCAGGGGCATGTACTACCCTTTGAGCACCTCCCCCACCCCCACCCACCATCCCCTCCCATTCTCTTGTTCCTGTTAAATTTTTCCCATGATTAAGGTATGTGTCAGAAAAAAGAATCTTTTTCATCAGCACTGTCTGCATTGTAAATCTTTACCCAATGTCCTTTCCATAAGTTTCCACCTAAACTCTGTGGCTTTGCTATAGGTTATGATTCATTTGTTCAGTTCAGTTGTGTAATGTAGTGGGCAATCATTCAGAGAGAGAGAAACCAACAAGGTATGTAATAATCTGATATTATTATGACCAGAACATATATCAATGAAGCCTCAAGAAAAGCAAATAAATTTGAAACATATTTCTTAAAGTATTTAAACAGTTTTAGAGAAACCTTTTTCACTGGATTGCATTCACATGTGTTTATGACTAATATAAACCCAAATATATCTGACTGGATCATTTTGCTGCTGCAATATTTTTACAGCTTTATCAGAACCATCTGCATCAACTGAATCAACAGTATCAGTCATATCATTCACAACAAAATCTTCATGTGCAATTACCTGTGGCTGATGCTTCAACTCCACCACCACCTCCACCTTCACTGCCACCACTCACCGCCCCTGGAGAGCAGCAGTGGAATGTTCAAGGCAATGAGAAAGTTGGTCAGTGGACACCGCCAGATACTACAAGCGCACCATTAGAGCAAGACATACCACAATTAATGGGTGACCTTACACTGGCACTTATGAACACCGTTCCTTCAGAGCTACCAACAACATCAAATGATACTATCACGGTATATTAAAACTTAACAGTTTCAAATATTATTGACTTTCTGATTTTGATTTTCTGTTATTGTCAATGTGAGAACTTTTGTATTATGGTGTAGTAGTAGTAGTAGTAGTAGTAGTGGTACTAGTAGTAGTAGTAGTAGTTGGTGGAGGTGGTTGTTGTTGTTGTTGTTGTTGTTGTTGTTGTTGTTGCCATATTATACAGGACTATAAAGCAAAACATAGGAACACCTGCAGTGCTAAAAATGTTCCGATACATCCTGGAGTTGACACTTCATTTGTACCAGCTCTGAGTACAGCTATTTGGGGTTGATACCAAGAAAGTACAAATAGACATTATGCTCACTTACACATGTGATTGATATCTGCAGCTTGCTAAGGAATTTGAACTCAAGACTCCTTGCTGTTAAGGGCTACTGCACACTTAGACGTAAAGCAAAGGTGCTGCAATGCTCTGTTAGTGCCACATGCAGAGCCACTGGTAGTATGGGAGCCAGTTAGTCGCAGTGTGAGGCAGAAAACGCCATTGTAATGTCCAAGGCTGTAATTTCAGGAGTGTGAAATTGCTTTAAGCCAAAGGAGATATACTTATAAAATTAAGCTAATCCTTGTGCTTTTAGGAATTCTGTCTACATACAGTGAAATTGGTTGGAATGGTGATGGGCAAGAGTGTCTCTGGAATGGTATCCCCAGTGTACCCCCACATCTGTATGAGTGAAATATGCTTGGATTATTAATTTTGGTGATGTGACCAAAGTCCCTCAGAAACCCATGAAAGATGCCTTTGATTCTGTGCTACTCAGAGTTCACATATGACCTCTCATGAGCTGAAGGATCGTTTATGTATTGTAAAACATGCAACAGCCACAGTTACAGTTAAAAAACATTAAATATTTTGTGTGTTCATTGGTTAAAGAAACATGAGAGCCAATTAACAATACCAGAAGGAAAATTACGTATGCAGCATTATAGACGTGATTATCATTTTGTATTTCACTTATATTTTAAAAAACACCTTGTTGGATTACTACAAGCATAATGGTATTTATAATAAAAACTATTTCCGCAAATATCACAGTGACAGAAAAATCATCATTTTGGTCTTCGTGAAAATAATGTTAAACAGATGAAAATAAAGTGGGATAGAACAAGAAATTAATGCTGACATACACCCCTAGATTACCATAAAAGGTATATCCCTTGGGCTTGTTAAAAGTTTTTGTGATTCACAAAGTTCAGAAACGTTTTGTCTGTGGGCAAAAATATTGTATTATCACTATGATGATGATAATGATGATGATCGGTGGGTTGAGATGGGTTAACCTCCTAGGTAATTAAATCAGAGGGTAAAATAACAATCAAGACTGTTTCCTATATTTATTAAAAATATAAAAGGTAAAGCCACTCTTAAAGAAAGACTTAAGGGAAGATGTGGGAAAATTGTACAATATGAGACTAATCTTATAGGTTTCCACTGAGGAAAAAAATCAAAAGCACACCTTGCTACTCCACAAACGAGATGAGGAGAAGCAGTCCTGAAAAGTGCAAGAGGTACGGTGCACCTGGACTCCAGGTCTGAGGAGGTTAGAGGTATAGGGGGCAATGCTAGGACTGAATTAGCCAGTCAGCATAACTTGAGATGATTGATGAACCAGGGCTGTCTCAGCAAATAAATATGATATTACAGAAAGTGCACTATAGTGACTTTCTTTACACTATGTAATAGGAGGCAGAGAGTATGTATCTCCCAAATGCAGCAAATTAGCCTTCAAAATAAGAGATCAATAACATAAGATATTCCTCAAAGCTCTATTCTTGACTGCTCTTCTCTTTGTATTCAGTGTTAATGATTGATGGGGTTTATATTTATTCTGAAGTACTTAGGGGCAAGAGCATTTGCAGGATATGAGATTGTTATTTTCCCAATGAATGAGGGAATGAATTTTGACATTTCACTAAAAACAATGCCAGGTACATTTGCTATTAGTCAGTGTACATCACATCTCATTTCTCAGGTGAAATGCAAGACCTGTATTGTGGTTGAGTTAAATTTTATTTAGGTGATTATCATCATAGCAGTTTGCCAAGTCTTCTTCGGGAGGACGACAGTTCAAACCCGCATCCGCCATCCTGATTTAGGTTTTCCATGATTTCCCTAAATTGCTTCAGGCAAATGCTGGGATGGTTCCTTTGAAAGTGTACAGCTGACTTCGATCTCCATCTTTCCCTGATGTGATGGAACTGATGACCTTTCTGTGTTTGGTGCCCCCCCCCCCCCATCAACCAACCAACCAGCCAACCTGCCAGGTCTTTGGGGACCACAGTTAATTTCACTTCCACCTTGAAACCTCAATCAGCCTTCTTGTCCGGAACTGCGATTTGCATGACAAACTCCATTGCATCAATAAAGGCTCAATGAAACAAAATTAATTACAGTACTTACATTTCATTGTGTTGCTCTCCTTAGTGTTTCAAATGTGATGTGTATTTCCCAGGTCCTCTGAAATGTTGTGTAGAGTATAGTTTAAAGTCTCAGTTGCCTCTCAAATAAAAATGCTAGCCATAAAATTTGTTATGTGTTTCAGTTTATTAACCGGTTGAGTAACATCTACCCAGTATAATATGTGGCGCGTTGTGCAGTAGCATTGCACAACAATTCTATGTACAGAACATTAATATCCTTACATTAAGACATCCACACTGCAAGTGTCTTTTTCTTCAGAAATGTCCAGTGTCTCAGACATTACTCCCAGACTTGATTCATTTACTACAATGTGACCTCCTTACACAGTGATTTATCAGAAAACGATATTAGTGTTAGACCAGATGGTAACTATTCTTTTGAATAAATTATATACTTCTGCGATGGCAGTTAATTATAGGTAATCTGACCAGAAAGTGGTTGTGCCACTTCCATGACAAGTGTATTCTAAATTTAGTTTTCTAAAAAATTTGACTTTTTAAGTGCTGTTAAATTAATTTAGCAGTGTAAAAATATAATTAGAATTCTGGTGTCAACTATGATACAAATAGGTTGTGTTCACTAGTTGCAAATTAAGATGCAATTTATGTATTACTTATTTCAATAAATCCTCAATCCAGCAAGTTTGACAAAATGTAGAAAGTTTCCTGGATTCTCCATCAACGAAGCTTTCTAGTGAGGTATAAATTCTTAAAAAGGAAACTGTTTTGGTAATATGACATTGTACATTACCATTATGTTTTTCATGAATTTCAGGTCATTTACGAGTTGTAGTCAGTAGCAGACTAGATTGAGAATCCAGAATGAAATTTTCACTCTGCAGCTGAGTGTGCGCCGGTATGAAACTTCCTGACAGATTAAAACTGTGTGCCAGACCGAGACTTAAACTCGAGACCTTTGCCTTTCAATGGTAAATTTTCTACTAACTGAGCTACCCAAGCACGACTCAAGCCCCATCCTCACAGCTTTACTTGTCTCCTACCCTCTAAAATTCAGAGAAGCTCTCCTGCAGGAGAGCTTCTGTGAATTTTGGAAGGTAGGAGACGCAGTGGCAGAAATAAAGCTGTGAGAATGGGGCTTGAGTCATGCTTGGGTAGCTCAGTTGGTAGAGCACTTGCCTGCGAAAGGCAAAGGTGCCGAGTTTGAGTCTTGGCCCGGCACACAGTTGTAATCTGCCAGGAAGTTTCATAGATTGAGAATAATTGTGCTTAAAATTGCCTCATTTTCTATTAGTTTTGGCTTATTGTGCGCTTTCAACTTTGGTAGTAATTTTGGCTTATAAACAAACATTGCTAATTGGAAGAAAACAATTTCATTGTCATGCTCTTAACCTTTTGTACTACATAATGCAGACATAGGGTGTCTCCCTGTGCTCTTTTTTAAATCGTTTGCACCTGGGCGGTGAGTGCATTTGGGTGTACATTGAAACAGAAGGTTCACTTTCATTCCAATATATTTACATAAGCACTGCAGTATTGAACTTTTCACTGTGTGATATTTTTTGAAACTCTTCATGGTGGACTTTCATCGCCACTTCACTTGAATTGCTTACAAATGAATCACTGTCATCATCAAAATCACTGTCACTCCTGTTTCAATTAGGCAGTCCTCTAAAAGCTCTACAGTCACTTCCCCAGAAAGAACTATGTGTGAAGAACTAGCCATTTCATGCTTACTAACTTGAACGATGTAAAAATAGGAGACTGATTTATTAATAATGTGTTAGGATATTTGGATCTTAATTCTTAGTTACTAAAATTTATTCCTGATTAGCTGGAAGGAGACATACGGAAGCAGAGTTATTGGTTGAAATTTCTGGTAATATGTGACTGTTATTACTCCATGATTTGAGCCACTGACTGTTTCTTTACATTTGAAAAAATGTGTGTTGAAGGTTGTATCAGAAAAACGTGATCTTGGCAACAATAAAAGTCAACTGAATTGCCAGATACCAAACACAAATGCCGAGTTCCACCACCATAAATTGAATTAAACTCTCATATTCTCTCTATAGGCATTCACCATTAACTAAGCAACGAACATTGACCACCTGGGAATATTTTTACTTCACTTTCAGTGTAGGAACTATACTTTTGCACATAAAAGTTTTTAGTTTTCACCTTGAAGATAGTCACAATACCCAGTATGCTCATATTCACTGTAAGTTATAAACTGAATAACTCACAGTTACTACTGATACAGGTACCACTCTTTTATTGTTATTGTTTCCATTTCAACAGCACTGGTGTCCATTTGTACACTTCATCTTTACCTAGCTGAAATTATCAAATTGGAATAAGACACTCTTCATTTAATACAACCTAACTATATTCAAAAATGTTGCAAATTATGCCATGGGAAAGCTGGAACAGTCAAACAGAAATACTTTCACGCATTGAATAATGTTACTATTTTCCACAGTTAGATGAGATGAATATTTGAATAGCATAATTATAGCACCATAAATTTATGTTCTGTCAGAGTATCACACTCGAAGAAACACACTATTTCAGTCAATGTAAGTTGCTATCTCCAGCATGCCTTATTTCATTTTTCTGATCATCCATAACACTGTCACCTTGGCATGTGCCTCTCTACTCTTGATTCCTGTTCCCTCCTCTGACAGTCCAGATCCACATTGATATTTTTGGCTCACTTGAGCCGGTCCATTACCAGGTGCTGTTCTCTTTTGAAAGGAAATGGAAACCATCTGTTCTCCAAATATATCACTCAGTTAAAAGTATTCACTACTTTACTTGCCTTAGTAACTTTCATGACATTGCTTAAATTCACAGTTGTCAGTGAAGTCAATAGTGAAACATCTTTTGAATCAGTTAAGGTAATTTTCCAATTTGCTGATGTGTGTGCTCTGTTTTCCACCTCGAGTTATGTACAAACATTTTCAGTTGATTGTAGCTGTTAGGTATTAAATACTTTCGCTAACAAGTGTGCTTGTTTCTTCATGAGGAGAGGTTCTCCTGCCAAAATATGTCAGACTAAAACCAGAAAGATTTGTCAATGCCAGAGTTTCTTTAGGTAACCAGTGCTTACTGAAAACACATTACAGTTACATTTTTGTCTCATCTGACAGCAATACTTCAGTTAAATTTTATCTTGTGTCAAAAAAACATTTAGATGAAATAATGTGAAATTTGACACTCTGCTTGGGACTGATTTATTTGATTACTTACCATAGAATAGATATGATAAATCTCAAGATCGTATGTGATATAGTTTCATAGATATGCCAGGTTTCTGACATAGCCACTGCCCTGATTCCAATAAGACTATGCAAAAGCCATCACCATCACAAGCAGGAACCTCTGTACAACATTTTCTTCCCACAGTTCAAATTGTATAAAGATAACAATGAAAACAAAAGTGTCACAAGAAAATCATGCATCTAATAGTGTTTTGGGAGATACTGGCTAGAATCTGGTGAAACCGCTGAAAGGGATTTTACCATATTGCTAAATACGACAAGTGTGATGACTGAATATTTCTTGCCTGTGTACTTTCACTTCGATGGTACAAACCAGTAGTGGTTAGAGAACAGTGAGGAACAGCTCAAGAGGTGACACATAATTCAGGTGTAAAATAAAAAATGATGATGAATGGTTACAACCAGCAAGAGATCTGCATACATAAAAGACCAATTGAAGAATATATCCCAACACCAGAGACAGGCAAGTCATAAGTTACATAGACTGTTTTGGCACTGTCACACACAGTAAATCCAAATATGTTGGAAACTTGTGATGTTACACATCTAATCAATGGCATGGCAAAGGGTGCCTATCAGATTCTTTTTTTGAAAGATCTCAAAACAAAAGTGGGCTTCATGAAGTGGTGCCAGTACATTGAAGTGTACCAGAAGAAGACAAACTGCCAAATGGAAGTTGGACAGGCTGCCAAATGTCATACTGGTGTAATAGTCATGTAGACCTCACATCACTCATACAGCAAAGACTTTGTGGTTTTATAACCTGTACTGATGTTGAATCCAGATTGCAAGGCACAGCAGTGTTTAGTGTTAATTGCCAAACCTACTAGGAGGACATAGCATCATTAATTCAAGAGATATGTTGATCATTGGCATCAATGTCTAGAAGATAAACCAACATCGAGGAACAGAGTTAAAAATCTTGGCCATATACTAAAACCTTCAGAGAACACTTGGTGACACTAATGCAACTGTCTCCCTTACTAATATGGTTGCTGTACTCTAACGATGTGGACGATAAGAAGCGGTGTGAAGTTGGATTACAAAATTCACACCTCTCTCACATCGGTTGACTTACTTGATCTGCACAGCCGATCTTCTTCTGTGGATTGCTGACTATGTTGATCTCCAAAACCTTCTTCTCCAAAGAATACTGCTGGTTAACAGGAATTTATAAGACTCTCTCTACTTTTGAAATAATTTAGTACTTGAAGAATACTTTTAGTTCAGTCCTGGTATATTTCAGCTTCCATAGATAACTTATTCACCATTTTTCACTTCAATATTCGAATGTTTACAAGTCAACTGATTTGTTTCACATTGGACTCAATAAATTACATCAGCAATAAAGTTGGTTTAACAACCACATAATTTATGAACCCATCTTGCCTCTAGCAAGTACAATATGTGAAGTACTTAAAAGTCTATAATCAATTGTTTATTTTTCTTTAACAATAATCACAGTCACTAAAACAGCAAAGAATGCTGCATAATTACTTCTTGTTCTTCCAATATGGCTTCCGCGGTGCGAGCGACAAACACTAGTCAATGCTGTCCGACCGCCGCGTCTACATTGTGCTCATGACTCCTTTCCAGCCTGCAAACACAAACATGTGTTGTGCAGTATGTACGTTCTCTCACACTTATTTTTAAAATATCATGTGTTCGAGGTGGTAGAAGTGCGAGTGGTTCAAGAATTTACGCGGAAATTCTTGAATCCCTACAGTACAGATAAACAGACACCTAGAGAATAGACTCAACATGTAGCTATGTTTCCATCATGGATACCTGAAGTACAGTGTACACTACCTTAAAGAAAGAAGAAGATTATTTGAGAACTATTACATTATAAGATGTCAAACAAGATCAGAAAATCTAAATGAGGCAACCATCTATGGAAATGAGGATACCACGGATGTAAATCTTGTATGGACAACAGTAGCAAAGATGTCACAAAACTGCATTAACATTGTCATCAATGGACAATCTGCTTCAGTGCTAATCAATTCTATATTCTTATTTTCTGTGGTATTGGATGCTTAATGTTGCCAGCTGGAGAAGCTTGTGTTAAGAGATTTAAAAGACCACAGTGTCGACTGCTGCAGGTGGAAAATATGTCTAGCCAACAGGAATCTGTGTTTTGCAAATAACTATAAATGGTAGAACACAGTACTTTTAAATAGTCATTTCACCAGAATGAATCCATAATGTTATCCTTGGATGTGACTTCTTGCAGTCATCAGAACTAATCACAGACTGTTGGGGATCGGAGCTCCAGATTGACAGTGTTGTACCAACAAGTACACATGCTCTGGGAAATGGTTTACCATTGGAGACACACTTAACCCCACTGTCATCATTCAGATGACTTCTAATCAATACTATGGATCCTCAGTTAAACTATGAAGAGCTATAGTCAGGTTCGAGAATGATGGCAGTCCACGCAGGTCAAAGTACAGTTGGGGATTGCAATATTACTGCTTCCAAGCAGCAGTTGCGATGCATGTGTAGAGGAGCTTTCTGCTTGAAGAAAGCATGTATCCTACAAATTATTCTCTTGCTTGCTTATGTAGAATTCGTCACTTGCCACCAATATTAGCCATGATGATGACACACAACACATGAAGTAAAAATTGAGTAAATAACTTGATACAGTCACATTTAATGCTTGCACTGGTTATGATGTTCACAGCAGAGTGCTCAGAACACTACCAAATGATCATTAGCTGTCAGAGAACATGTGATGTCCGATGCGCAGTACAAGCCTAAACCTGACCGCCATTATTCAAAAGTCCATCTATAGTCATGTGCATAGAAGTACTCAGTTTCACAAAAGAAATTCATATGCCAGCAATGAGCATAACCAACACAGATGGGCCACTAATTACAAATTACCTATTAAAGGAATCTACAGTCCAGCCACAAATAGTTTCAAGTTTGACAGAAGAACACGGATGATACATGTCACCTAATCATTAATTTTTAGTCATATTAGAGTGTGAAGAGAAAGCAATGTAAATCGTATGATCTAATGTGAAACCCCATATCTAGACTAGGTGTCATCTTCCACATCAGTCTGTGCTCGTATAGGGAGTCACCAACTGTACAATGAATAATTTGAAAGGAAACAGAGATGCTGAAGATTATGACATCAGCCATCCAAAAGACCACCTCTGTGGTCTTCTGTAGTCTTCATGAAGAACATAATTGCAGTATGGCATTTCTGCATGGATTATCACCAGTTACACAAATTTACAGAAAAAAAATATACACGCAGCCATATCAATGGATTGATCAACTCTTACACTGTTGCAAAGTAGCAAAATCTTTCTTTGTTATGGGTATGCAGATTGGCAAATGGCAGATCGAGGTTAATGAGTTTGACTGGGAAGAGACTGCAATCAAAACAGCTGGTGGCCTCTACATGTTAAAAGTTGCCCTGTTTGGTCTGTTTATGGAAGTGGCAGTATCCCAACAGCATCTATTCCACATGTTAGTGGCGGCTGGTTATATCCTCTGTGGCTAACGACCATAGTTATAACACGGGAGATTGCTCCAGTCAAGGTTGATAACTTCTGACAGTCAAACATGAAAAGGTCTTTCAGAGAAAAATTTCCACCATCCTACCCATTAGGGAAGGAGAAGGCTACATTGAAGAATCAAATGAATTGGAGCATTTGAAATTACCCACCTCCCATCAAGTGTATAGTGCCAAAATAAAACATAAACATGTTAACTACAATGCAACACATAACATTAACTCTCTAATGGAAACTGGAATTCTCAAAAACTTCACAAATGAATTGGACAGACAGAACATCATAATAGCAGGACTTCAAGAAATGAGAAATACAACAGAAGATCCATTTGAATCAAGGTTATAGAATTTACAATGGAAAACCAGAACAAGGAGTTAGGAAATGGTGCCATAATCCGGAACAGGATTATAGTAAATTTGAAAATGATACGTTCAACAACTGATTGTAAAGCTGTTTCTCCACGAATCACAACTTTAACTCTGAAAACCACAAACAAGATCTATACTATTGTAAACACCCATGCCCCTGCCAATGAGAGAAATTTTCTATGGTACAAGCAGACAAATTCGGGGGTCTTTTGGATCAGACACTAAAAAGACAATAAAAACAATGCAGAGATCTCAGTAGGGCATTTTAATGCTCAACTATGTAAGGAAAAGTAGTACAGAAATCCATCTGGAAAATGGGCTCCACATGAATAGACTAATAGAAATGGACAAAGACTCATTGAAATTTGCAGAACACATGGACTCAACTCTAAATCTATATATTTTGAAAGAGAACCAAGCAAACTTATGACATGGAAAAATCCTGATTGGACAAGAGGAGAGTGACAGCTGGACCATGCCTGCGTGGAAAAATTCTTTCATAAAGAAATTCGAAATGCTAAAGTACTGAGAGGAACAGACACAGTTTCAGATCATTATTTGGTTATTTCATTTACATGACTAGTTCTGTAGGACCAAGTTGAGACTCAAGTCTCAATTGTCTTGGAACGAACGCATCAGTACATGAAATTACAACACAAAATTAGCAACACATAAAATAGAATGTTTATGAACGCAAAAAAGCATGTGGATCCCTGCTAAGATTTTGGAATTCTTGTGGTAGCTTATTGAAAATGGATGGAGCAGTATATTGTACGCCTTTCTACAAAAAAGTTAAGGAAGTGTGATCCAAATGCAGATAGGATTTCTGCTTAGTATTAACTGAGTGAAAGCTGCTAATTCTTGGGAATAAGCTGATATTATTATCAAAAAATGACAGTAAAGAATATATATTGAAAGGGCAGTTTCAGAATACCCTGACTAGTAAACAGGGGTTAACAAGAGGTTCGTGAACTTACACCGCTTATTGCCCGAACTGCCTGTTTCTGAGCCAAAAATAACCTTTGAGAATGGGAAGCGTTATCCCAAAATATAATACCCTATGCCACAAGCAAATGAAAATAAGCAAAGTAGACCAATTTTTATGTTTAGTGATCACTTGCTTCAGATACCATTGAAATAGTAAAAATGGTAGCATTAAGTCTTTGAACAATATCCTGAACATGGGCCTTCCATGACAGTTTACTGTCAGTTTCACTAACCATATGCCCATACTGTGAAATGAAAACATTGGGTTTTGTTGAATTGTGTGTTGTTGTTGTTGTAGTCTTCAGTCCAGAGACTGGTTTGTTGCAGCTCTCCATGCTGCTCTATCCTGTGCAAGCTTCTTCATCTCCAAGTAACTACTACAACCAACATCCTTCTGAATCTGCTTAGTGTATTCATCTCTTGGTCTCCCTCTATGATTTTTACCCTCCACGCTCCCCTCCAGTACTAAATTGGTGACCCCTTGATGTCTCAGAATGTGTCCTACCAACAGATCCTTTCTTCTAGTGAAGTTGTGCCGCAAATTCCTCTTCTCCCCTATTCTTCTCATTAGTTATGTGATCTACCCATCTTATCTTCAGCATTCTTCTGTACAACAACATTTTGAAATCTTCTATTCTCTTCTTGTCTGAAATATTTATTATCCATGTTTCACTTCCATACGAATACTTTCAGAAAAGACTTCCTGACACTTAAATCTATACTCGATGTTAACAAATTTCTTTTGTTCAGAAACACTTTCCTTTCCACGGCCAGTCTACATTTTATATCCCCTCTAATTTGAACATCATCAGTTATTTTTCTCCCCAAATAGCAAAACTCATCTACTACTTTAAGTGTTTCATTTCCTAATCTAATTCCCTCAGCATCACCTGATTTAATTCAATTACATTCCATTATCCTCGTTTCACTTTTCTTGTTGTTTATCTTACATCCTCCATTCAAGACATTGTCCATTCCATTCAACTGCTCTTGAAAGTCCTTTCCTGTCTCCAACAGAATTTCAGTGTCATAAGCAAATCTGAAAGTTTTTATTTCTTCTCCATGAATCTTAGTTCCTACTCCAAAGTTTTCTTTTGTTCTCTTTACTGCTTGCTCAATATGCAGATTGAATAACATTGGGGATAGGCTACACCCTGTCTCACTCCCTTCTCAACCACTACTTTCCTTTCATGCCCATCGACTCTTATAACAGCCATCTGGTTTCTGTACAAATTGGAAATAGCCTTTTGGCCCCTGTATTTTACCCTTGCCACTTTCAGAATTTGAAAAAGAGTATTCCAGTCAACTTTGTCAAAAGCTTTCTCAAAGTCTACAAATCCTAGAAATGTAGGTTTGACTTCCCTTAATCTACCTTATAAGGTAAGTCGCAGCATCAGTATTGCCTCACATGTTCCATAATTTCTATGGAATCCAAATTGATCTTCCATGAGGTCATTTTCTAGCAGTTTTTTCCATTTGTCTGTAAAGAATTCGTGTTAGTAATTTGCAACGGTGACTCATTAAACTAATAGTTCAGTAATTTTCACACCTGTGAACACATGCATTCTTTGGGATTGGAATTATTATATTCTTCTTGAAGTCTGAGGGAATTTCGTCTGTCTCATACATCTTGCTCACCAGATGGTAGAGTTTTGTCAGGACTGGCTCTCCAAAGGCTGTCAGTAGTTCTAATGGAATGTTGTCTACTCCCAGGGCCTTGTTTTGGTTTAGGTCTTTCAGTGCTCTGTCAAACTCTTCATGCAGTATCATATCTCCCATTTCATTTTCGTCTACATCCTCTTCCATTTCCATAATATTGTCCTGAAGTATATCGCCCTTGTATAGACCCTCTATTTACTCATTCCACCTTTCTACTTTCCCTTCTTTGCTTAGAATTGGGTTTCCATCTGAGTTCTTGATATTCATACAAGTGGTTCTCTTTTCTCCAAAGGTCTCTTTCATTTTCCTGTAGTCAGTATCTATCTTATCCTAGTGAGATAAGCCTCTACATCCTTAAATTTGTCCTCTAGCCATCCCTGCTTGGCCATTTTGCACTTCCTGCCGATCTCATTTTTGATGGGTTTGTATACCTTTTTGCCTGCTTAATTTACTTCATTTTTATATTTTCTCCTTTTGTCACTTAAATTCAATATCTCTTCTGTTACCCAAGGATTTCTACTAGCCCTCGTCTTTTTACCTGCTTGATCCTCTGCTGCCTTCACTATTTCTTCTCTCAAAGCAGCCCATTCTTAGTCTACTGTATTTCTTTCCCCTGTTCTTGTCAATCGTTTCCTAATGCTCTCTCTCAAACACTTTACAACCGCTTGTTCTTCAAGTTTATCCAGGTACCATCTCCTTAAATTACTACCTTTTTGCAGTTTCTTCAGTTTTAATCTACAGTTAATAACCAATAATTTGTGATCAGAGTCCACGTCTGCCCCTGGAAATGTCTTAAAATTTAAAACTTAGTTCCTACATCTCTGTCTTATCATTGTGTAATCTTTCTGAAACCTTCCAATCTCTCCAGACACCTCCTCTATGTATACAACCTTCTTTCATGATTATTAAACCAGGTTATGCTCTGTGCAAAATTCTACCAGTTGGCTTCCTCTTTCATTCCGTTACCCCAGTCCATATTCACCTACTATTTTTCCTTCTCTTCCTTTTTCTGCTATCGAATTCCAGTCCCCCATGACTTAAATTTTCATTTCCATGAACTGTCTTAACTATCTGAATAATTTCTTTTATCGCTTCATAAATTTCTACAATCTCTTCATCAGTGGAGCTATTTGGCACATAAATTTGTACTCCTGTGGTAGGCATGGGCTTCGTGTCTATCTTGACTACAATAATGCATTCACTATACTGTTTCCAGTAACTTATCTGTGCTCCTATTTTTTATTCATTATTACAGCAACTTCTGCATTACCCCTATTTGATTTTGTATTTATTACCCTGTATTCACCTGACCAGAAGTCTTGTTCTTCCTGCCACCAAACTTCACTACTTTCAGTATATCCAACTTTGACCTGCCCATTTCCCTTATTAAATTTTCTAACCTACCTGCCCAATTAAGGGATCTGACATTCCACACTTCGATCCGTAGAACGCCAATTTTCTTTCTCCTGATAATGATGTCCTGAGTAGTCCCCGCCCAGAGATCCATATGCCGGCCGAAGTGGCCGTGCGGTTAAAGGCGCTGCAGTCTGGAACCGCAGGACCGCTACGGTCGCAGGTTCGAATCCTGCCTCGGGCATGGATGTTTGTGATGTCCTTAGGTTAGTTAGGTTTAACTAGTTCTAAGTTCTAGGGGACTAATGACCTCAGCAGTTGAGTCCCATAGTGCTCAGAGCCATTTGAACCATTTTTTTAGATCCATATGGGGGCTATTTTACCTCCAGAATATTTTACCCAAGAGGATGCCATCATTATTTAACCATACAGTAAAGCTGCAATGTCCGTGGGAAAAATTATGGCTGTAGTTTCCCCTTGCTTTCAGCCATTTGCAGTTCCAGCACAGCAAGGCTGTTTTGGTTGATGTTACAAGGCCAGATCAGTCAATCATCCATAGTGTTGCCCCCCTGCAACTACTGAAAAGGCTGCTGCCCCTCTTCAGGAATTACTTGTTTGTCTGGCATCTTGACAGATACCCCTCCATTGTGGTTGCATCTACAGTATGGTTATCTGTATCAGTGAGTTGTGCAAGCCTCCTCACCAATGGCAAGGTCCATGGTTCATGGGGGAAATTGTATGTTAGAAACAGCAAAAAACTGAGTCTTACTGTGATTTAACGTTAGTTTATTTTGTACAAGGCATGAACTTATGTCACGAACTGCACTATTGGAACAGAGGCAGTGTTGCAAACAACATCCTTTACCAGCAAGGTTAGTGTCATCAGCAAACTGAAATATTTTAAAATTACCTGTAATACTACAGAGCATATCATGTATATAGGTAAGGAACAGGAGTGGCCCCAACACTGATCCCTGGGGCACCCCTGATTTGACTGTACCCCACTCAGACCCCACATCACAGCCATTCTCAACACTGTAAACAATGATCTGTTGTTAAAGTTAAAGGTGAACCAGTTGTGAGCTACTGTCTGTTTTCCATAATGATCCAACTTATGGAGAAAAAATTTTGTGATCAACACAATCAAATGCCGTAATTAGATCAAAATATATGCCTAGCATTCAAAACCTTTGTTTAATCCATCGCATACCTCACAGAGAGAAGAGAATACAGCATTTTCGGTTGTTCCGCCACTTCTAAAGTAGAACAGTAAATTTGATAGCAAATTATGTGATACAAAATGATCAATTACTCTTACATAAGCAGCCTTTTCAATATCATTAGCAAACACTGATGGCAAAGAAATAGGTCTAAAATTGTCTACATAATCCCTTTCTCCATTTTTATAAAGTGGCTTTGCTACTGAGTGCTTTAATTGTTCAGGAAACTGACCATTCTTAACGGAAAATTTACAAATATGGCTAAATACAGGGCTAATGTGCAACAAAGTACATTAATATTCTGCTAGGCACTCCATCATATCCATGAGAGTCCTTAGTCTTCAGTGATTTAATTGTGCACTCAATCTTCCCCTTGCCTGTATCACAGAGGAGTATTTCAGACATAAATTTCAGAAAGACATTTTTCAAGAGAGCTATTTGATTCCTTGTAGAAACTAAGTTTTTATTTAATTCACCAGAAATGCTCAGAAAATGATTGTTAAATACTGTACATTTATCTGATTTATCAGTAAGAGAAATATTTTTACTATGAACTGATATTACATCGTTGACCATGTGCTGCTGACCAGACGCTTCCTTCACAACTGACTATATGGTTTTAGTTTTATCCTGTGAGTTAGCTATTCTATTTGAGGACCACAGACTCTTTGCCTTCCTGATAACTTTTTAAGCATCTTACAATAATGTTTGTAATGGTCTACTGTAGCTTGATTGTGACTGCTTCTAACATTTTGACATAATTCCCACTTTGTTCTACAAGATACCCTTATCCCACTAGTCAGCCACCCATGCTGCGTTTTACTGCAGCTAATGCCCTGTTTAGAACATTCTAATGGAAAGCAACTTACAAAAAGCATGAGAAATGTGTTAAGAAAAGCATTGTATTTGTCATTTATGTTATTGGCACTATAAACATCCTGCCACTCTTGTTCCTTAAAGAGGTTTAAAAAAACTGTCTATTGCCATTGGATTAGATCTCCTACATAGTTTGTAATAATATGTAATATTGTTTTAGTATAAAAGCCTTTTAGTGTTAAAATTTTGTGCATCATGGTCTAAAAGACCATTCACCCTTTTACTAACAGAATTCCCATCTAGTAATGAATAAAAATATTGTGTATGGCTATGCCACTGTTTCCCTACACCCTGGTAGGAAAAAACATAATCTGCATCAGATCATATGAGTTCAGTAGATCAACCAGCATCCATTTTTTATTTATTTTATTTATTTATTTTTTATTTATTTATTTATTTATTGCATATCATAATAACCACACTGCAAGCAGCAACACCAGTGCATGATGGGAGTGACAACTGGGTGGAGGTAAGGAGCAGGCTTGGGTGGGGAGGGGGAAGGAGAACAACAGTCCGCCATCTAAAACCTGATCCCAGCCTTATTCTAGTACCTGCTGACAAAGGCTCCACCACTGTAATTTTGAACTGCAAGGATTACCTGGTGGAAAGACTCCACCAGCTGTCACAGTGACATGACTCCAGAAGTCCTTCAGGATCTCCAGTCACTCTTCAAATTCTTAGACCCATCCCAGAATTCCTCTGCAGAGTCCATGTGTCTCCTCACCCCTACCAGTCCCCACACTGCCTCCTTCTACATGATTCCTAACCACCCAGGATGCCCTATTGTGGCTGGTTAATGTGCCACCTTCAACCTATTACCTGGAACCTATCCTCCTAAATAAAAGATACCAACATTTCCCTCCACAGTTCCTGTTCCTTTACGACATGGTGACCTGGTTGTCACTGTTGATGCCACCTCCCTTTGGACTAACATTCCTAATGCCCATGGCCTTACTGCTATTGAATACGACCTTTCCCAATGCCCAACGGAATTCAAACCAATGACCTCCTTCCTAGTCACCAACTATATCCTCACCCACAATTATTTCTCCTTTGAAGGCATTGCCTACAAACAAATCTGGATTATGGCTATGGGCACCGGCATGGCACCATCCTATGCCAACCTTTTCATGAGCCATCTAGAGGAATCCTTCCTAAACACACAGAATCCTAAACCCCTCTCCTGGTTCAGATACATTGATCACGTCTTTGTGATGTGGATTGAGGTTGAGGGCACCATATCCACATTCCTCCAGAACTTCTAAGACTTCTCCTCCATTTGCTTCACTTGGTCATACTCATCCCAACAAGCCACCTCAAAGATGGTTACATTAGTACCTCCGTCCATATCAAACCTGCTAACCAGCTGCAATACCTGCATTTCGACAACTGTCATCCGTTCCATACCAAGATATCCCTTCCAGACAGCATAGCCGCCTGTGGTTGTTACATCTGTAGTGATGAGTGGTCCCTCTCGAAATATACTGAGGGTCTTACTGAAGCCATCACAGACTGTAATTATCCTCCAGTGGTGTACAGAAACAAAACTCCCTTGTCTTATCTTTCCTGCCTCCCACAAGCTCCAAAAGTCCCACAGTCTGGCCACAGAGGAACATTCCCCTTGTAACTCAGTACCACCCAGGACGGGAGCAGTTGAACTACATTCTCCGCCAGGGTTTTGACTGTCTCTCGTTGTGGCCTGAAATGAGAGATGTGCTGCCCAATAACCTTCCCACGCCTCCAACAGTGGTATTCCATCGTCCACCAAACCTACACAATATACTCACCCATCATTATACAACCCCTGCTCCCAACCACTTACCTCATGGCTCTACCCCTATAGACCTAGATGCAAGACCTGTACCTTGCATCCTCCCACCACCACCTACTCCAGTCCGGTCACAAACATCACCTATCCCCTCAAAGGCAGGGCTACCTGTAAAACCAGTCATGTGCTCTACAGGCTAACCTGCAACCACTGTGCTGCATTCTATTGCGGGCATGACAACCAACAAGCTGCCTGTGTGCATGATTGGCCACCGAAAAACTGGCCAAGAAACAAGTGGACCACCCTGTTACTGAGCATGATGCCAAACATGACATCCTTCATTTCAGCGACTGCCTCACAGCCTGTGCCATATGGGTCCTTCTCACCAACACCAGCTGTTCTGAATTGTGCAGGTGGAAAATTTCCCTGTAGTACATTCTACATTCTCGTAACCCTCTTGCCCTCAACCTTCATTAGTCATTGTCCTCACCCATCCAGCCGCCTCCCTGTTCCCAGTCCAACACTACACAGCCATCATTCCACCATCACACCCAATCTTTTTATCTCTCTCCCTTTCTACAACCCCCCCCCCCCCCTCCAACTGCCCTCTGTCTAACCTGCATCACTACACAGTCCTCCACCCCTACCATATCCCTCCCCCTCCCCACCCCTGCCTTCTCTTTACCCCGACCCAGTTGCCAGTCCCATCATGCTCTGGTGCTGCTGCCCACAGTGTGGTTTAAGTTGCCAGAGACTGCAGTTGTGTGTGTGTGTGTGTGTGTGTGTGTGTGTGTGTGTGTGTGTGTGTGTGTGTGTGTGGTCTATTTTTGATGAAGGCCTTACTGGCTAAAAACTTTAGTTATTTGTGACAGTCTTTTTGTTGTGCCTATCTGTGACTCAGCATCTCTACTATATGGTGAGTGGCAACTTTCCTTTTCATAATACACAAAATTAATATTGAAGTCAACACATATAACTAATTTGTGGTACTTCTTATAAAATGATTCAAGAACCCTCTCTCTCGAGTAGAAATGTTCTGAAGTCAGAGTTAGGGGACCTGTAAACAACAACTACTAGAAGTTTAGTTTCACTAAATTCAACTACCCCTGCACAATATTCAAATATCTGTTCAGTGTAGTGCCGTGATTCATCTATTGTCTCAAATGGAACACTATTTTTATGTACATGGCCACTCCCCCACTCCACAAGAACTCCTTGATAAACAGCCAGCTAATCTGTATCCCAGTAAAGGAAACCTCTGAATTGTCAAATTATTGAAGTGGTGCTCCAATATACCAGTAATATCAGAGTCAACATCTATTGTCAGTTTACTAACTTTATCTTTAATACTGCTTATGTTTTGATGAAATATGCTAATTCCTCGACTACTTGGATACCTGACCACCTCTGGAGGTGATTCCATTTGAGACCGTAGATGAATCACAGCACTGAACTGGTATTTGAATATTGTGCTGGGGTAGTTGAATTTGGTGAAACTAAACTTCTAGTAGCTGTTGTTTACAGGTCCCCTAACTCTGACTTCAGAACATTTCTGCTCAAGCTAGAGAGGGACTTCCTTTAAGCAGGAATACCTATCAGCTGACTTCAATGTAAAAGAGGTGCAGCTCTAACACCAACTACTACAGGAATTTTTCCATGAGTGATCCCACCACCACCCACTACACTGTCATCTATAAGCTTTGCTGGCCTCCTCTTCCCATACCTATTGAGATGCAGGCCGTGCCTAGTGAAGCCCGATCTATTGATAGACTCAGCTGGCACCGCTGCAGTGTGAGTTACGCCCTCTGCCATCAGTACCTTCTCCAGCCCCTTGTTAACATGCTTAACAGCAGCATTAAGATGAGGCTGATCATGATGCTGAAACAGTTGCATGAAGTGGACATTAGTGCCACCAGTCTGAGTAGCTATTTTTACCAAAAATCAAAATCAAATTCACCCCATTAGGGAAAGAAAGACAGAGAACAATTGGATATAGAATAAAGTGTGATCAACATAAATTAATCAAAAATGGCAAATATCAGAAAAACACACAAAATACAACAGTAATGGATAATCTTGAGGAACTAATACCAATTTTAAAATAACTTGCTGAAGAATTGGCCCCAGTAAATCAACATAAAAGACATGCATAGTGGACTACAAAATGTGGTGAAATTCATCATGAAACACATCAATCTGGGACAAAATTTCAGAGTCACACACCAGAAGAAAATGCAACTAATCTCAAAAACATCAGGAAAAAATTCTCCAGTATTATCAGAAAAACAAAGTGGCAATATCAAAAGGGGCTACTGAGTTCCATTGAAGAAAATAGTACAAAAACAATTCCAAAGAGTATTTCAAAACTTTGATGAACTGCTACATAATTACAAACGTCCCACACCATTGCTGAGAAGTAAAGGTGGAAAAATAGCCCATAATGAGGAAAGCAAAGAAATAATGGCAGAAGTATTCAACAAGCTCTTGAACTGTGATGAACCTGGAAGGCTTGTAACAAAAGACACAGGCACCCCTGTAAAAACCAAACCAGGAAATATAAACTCCCCTACAGTACAAGAAATTGAAATTGCACTTAAAGAAATGAGAAACTACAAAAGCATGTGAGGAAAATCAAGTATTTGCAGAAATGTGGATGTATGCTGGTAAAACAACTTGGACGTCTTTACATATTATTTTACAAAAATGTGGGCAACAGGAAAATTCCCAGATTAGACCACAGCTATAATTAATCCACTTCATAAGAAAGAAGACAAAAGTGATACAGACAACTGTAGAGGAATCTTGCTCTTGGACTGTACCTACAAAATTTTTTCCAAGATTTTACAGAACAGGATCAAAGAATGACGATAGTGAACTGGGGAAATACCAAGAAGACTTCAGACCTTAGAGAAGGGGTGCCAAACAAATAATTACTCTGAAATTAATCATGGCTTATTACTGCAAACGAAACAAGGCTCTCTCAATTACATTTATAGATTTTCAGAAAGCATCTGATTCCATCCACAGACTCTCATGCTAAAAATTTTGAGACATTTTGGACTCAACACAAAATTAAGTAAAATGATAGAACTTACCTTAACAAATACAAATTTGAAAATTAAGTTCAGAGGAGAACTTTCTGGATCATTCTTGGTAAAAACTAGTTTAAGGCAGGGAGACAGCATGTCACCTTACTTTTAATTGTGCCCTTGAATACATAATGAGGGAATGGTACAAGGACAATCCAAAGAACATTAAGGTTAAAGTTGAACTGTTTAGGATTTGCTGAGGACTTGCTTCTTGCCAACAACATTCAAGTAACCAAACAACAAATGCAATCATTACAGGAAATGGCCCAGAGTATTGGCTTTAAAATATCTTTTGAAAAAACAGAAATAATGCCAACAGAACTACCACTGGGAAACAAATTTAGAATTGGAGAACACAACATAAAAATTGTTGCAAAGTTTAAATACTTGGAAGAAGTAATAATACACAACCACAATGAGAAACCATTATGGCAGAGCAGAATAAACAAATTGATTAAAACACAACATGTTACCAAGAACACACATAACAAAACATGTGTCTCGGTAGCCACAAAGCTGCAAAACTACAAAACAGTCACAACAGTTTTGACATCTTCATAAGTTCTAGCAGCTTTTAATGAGAATGCCAAGAAAGAACTATGCACTGATGCAAGTGGTTGACATAGGTGTGTTTCTAGAGCAAATCCAAGAAGGTGCTGATGTCAAGAAGGTGCCGATGTGAGGGTAAAAACATGTAGAATATATCCTATTTAATAGCTGAAAAGCTAGTGGACATACACAACTTTCCAATGTACTGTTAGTTTCAGAGGTACCTCAAAGTCATAGAGTGGTGGCACAGATACCATGGCGCATACCTGCTGAATTTAAACATTGGGTGCAGGCCATGGGTGCTGGTGGCTGCAAGGTGATTGGAAGGAGTCCTTGTAATAATACACTTAAAAACTATGGAACAAAAAGAGCTATGATGTAACAGTAAAAATAATGAGGGAGGATTCTCCCAAACCTCAGGACCAATTTCAATCAAATTTGACACAGAAACAGCATGCCTCATGAGAATCAGCATTGTGGGGTAAACAGGCTAGCTGCAATAGGAGCAAAGATACGGACAAAAATATATTTCTTCCAGCCTCCATGCTACCCTGTATGGCAAGCATGTTGTGTGGAAACAGTATCGGTCTGCCAAATCAACTAGCTTTGAAGTGCAGCCTACATGATAGGGCAAGAAATGCTTTTCTGAGTCTCTACATGTAGGCTGCCCTGTATATCAAACTTGCTGTGTTGGATTAGTATCGACCTGCATTCTCTACTTGCTTTGCATGCCGACCTATACTGCAGGGGCAAATAAATTATTTTCAAGCCATTGATATGTAACCTGCCCTGTGTGGCAGGTGTGTTGAGACAGTATTATCAACCTGCCGTATTGAACTATATTGCAGGGGCTACACATGCCAATAAGCATGGCTGGGGATAGTTTGAGGTGAATGGAGAGGATGGACAGAGTGGGGGGGAGAGGTGCATGAAGCAGGTGAAAGGTGTCCAGGGGTGGTGGGTAGATGCAAAATGAAGAGGGGGTGGAGGAGATGGAAAGAGAGTGGGAGGAGGATATGGTCAAAGTGATTGGAAGAAATGTATGGTCAGAGAGAGGGGATGGAGAAAATTAACAGAGAGAGGGTGAGTGGAGAGGAGGAGACAGAGAGGTGGGAAGAGATCAATAGAGAGGGGGAGGAGGAGATGTGTTGAAAATGTGTGTTGAACGCATACAAGGGTGAAGCTGTGGGTAAAAGCTTAGTATTATTAGTAAAGCTGAATTCATGTTATGAAATACGTCACAGTAAATACCGGTATTTTAACAGAAGTATTTAATTTGATTGCAACTGTTTGTAAGGGAGATGAGTGAAGTTACAGTATGGCAACTGGTAAGAAAATGGAGTCCAAGAAATTCTAGTGAAGTAGTAATAAGTGGAGACCATCATAAGGATTTTACTCTGAATGTCTCGAAACCGAGCAACAAAAAGAGATGGAAAAACACTCTGGTGGAATGATAAAACAAGGATTTATCACAGAAGAAGAATAGAGCCTTTAGGGTATGGTTCCAGAAGAGATGTGGGCAGTAAAATTACATGCACACCCAAACATAGGTTCACAAACCTCCTTGTAGAAATTGCATAGTATGTCACAATCAAAAATGTACTTTTCCAGGCACGAAATTGACTTGGTCCTCTACTTTGAACCCAAAGCTGTTAAAGATGTCTAAGCTGAAAATATTATTAGCAGTACAGGGCCGTACAGATTGTAAGGTTAATACTTGTTTGATATTTTTTGTAGGTAGTCACCAGCAACAGTTCTATGAGGATAGGAATGGCCTTGCAGCAGCAAGATGAGACTTGGTGCTGGACCTGTTGTGATGGGCTGCTTGTTGACACAGCTGTGAGGTAGCTCTGCTTGCTGCTGCCTGTATGGTGCACAGGCAGTTGCTTCTGGAACGCTGGCTGCTGAAATCAGGGCCATGCTGCAGATTCTTAGACTTGTGTGACTACTGTCACAATTCCTTGGAGGGAGGGCATTTCTGACCAACCTGATTAACATTACAAAAAAAGCACACTCGAAGCTGACGGGATAGCAGAATGATCGATGTACATCTCCCAGTGGACACTGGTGATTTGGATGCCTGTAAACCCCAATGAGATTTAGAGGCAGAAAAAGATAATGAGTCTGAATCATCAGATGACTGCTGTTCACAATTCCAATAAATTACTCATGATAATTAAATTTCTTGTATGAAGGCATGTTGACCTGCAGAAACAAACCTCAAGAGATTTAGTAATTTTAAGCACTTAATGTAATCTAGGATCAGACTATGCCAAAGTTTTGCTGCGACCTCCCTGTCGGGCTAGGTGCCTTATCATTACTTGAAAGTAAGATTCTGCATACTAAACTTTATGGCTCTGACATGGGAAATTGTACTTGCATGCAAGACTTTAAAAGTCATAAGCCTTTGCTGGTTATTGTTGTGTATGGTATAGATTGAACTGTAGTCTACTCTCAACAAGATGCATCTGCTGACTGTATTACTTAGTTGACAGAGTGCAGAGATCAGTGAAAGATAATTCACTAGTGTCCAAGGGGGTTTGAAAATTTGTGCACCACTTCATACAAATGGCTACTAGAAAAGAGCAAAACAATTTGATACCTACCAGAAATGCCAAAAGCAAAACTGTGCTGTTCAAAATGGTGGAGGTAGCCTTCCAAGCTCTCCGAAGACTCGCAAAGGCTTTGAAAGGCAATGATGGTGCAGCCACAGCCAGCAACTGACGCTGTTGCTGTTGAGACATGAGCTGCAGGACAGTAACATGCTGTTGCTGGTGCTGCTCCTCTTGAGCTGCAAATTATTGCTGTTTTTCCTTGAACTGTTGCTGTTGAAGTGGCAGCTGTTGCCAAATTCCAGAAATTTGAGGTCAATAACATGGGCATCGACTATTAACATGTCACTGAAAACATGATAGGGTAAGATCTTTTCGCTTTTGTGTCCACTACATAATACAAATATGTAACCCATAAACAATGTAACAATCATCAATAATGATGACCAGAATGTCAATGTCCAAAACAGGGTCAGTATCCATATAGCATCTAGGCATGATTTTCTCTAACTTATGGCTGCTCATTTATCTCCATTAGTCTTAAGTGGCTGGGCTCATGTGACAATACTCAGCCATCTGGCTGCTCTCGTCAACCGCTAGCTGTAGTGCCTCCTAATCTCTATCAATATTGACCTCTTGCAGGCATGTTAAGCCATGCACTGTAAAGTAGCTTCTTTCTTTTAGAATTTGCATCAATCAATCTTACATTCCAATGTGCTACACCCTTTTTTTTGGGGGGGGGGGGGGGGCACAGGCAGGGGGTGACACTTTTGATTTCTAATAGCAATTTCAATAGTTGTGGACAAACGTTTTTACTAAATTGTGTCACTGTGGAATTATTTTCTGATATGCCTTTGTTTCTTGGCACAAATGTGGTTGGTTTTTTTGATTAATTTTGATATAATAATTATATTCTTAGAGGTATAGTTATGACATAGACTTCTGTAAACTGTATCTTGAAATTATTACTCTCTCTCGTATTTCCTAAGGTTATACTATTCCTATAAATGCAGTCTCAACTGTTTCTCTGTGATAATAGTATTTATTCCACTTCCAATGCCATCTAAGAAGACAAATTTTAGAATTAATTTTTATTATTATTTTCTTCAGCATTTTGCTTTTTGAAAAGACTTGCTTCCCAGTTACTGCACTCATTATTGTTAACTGTTTTTGTTTCGGTAACTTTTCATTTCATATGTATTGTAGGTGACTCATTACATTTGTACATTGTTGATTTTTTTGTTAATCTTTCTTTACTTTCCAGTGGAATATTGTTTTGTTTGAAGTTAGGAGTTGGTTTTGGTAGCTGCTGGTGAATTTAGTTTCTTCCTCTTACACATTTCAGAGCTGTTCTGAGTTTTGTTGAACTGTAAGTTTCTGTATGCAATATTTTTCTTTTCTTGATTATATCTATATTGTATTCCAGTTCCTAAGCTTTCCATAATTAATCCTCTTGGTCCTGAGTTATTTCCTTTTAAAACTACGAGGGCTTGCTGAAAAGTAATGCTTCTAAAATTTTTTTATGTGAAAACTCGTAAAGATTTATTTCAAACTTTATCAATATTCTACATTTTTATTCTTCATGTCTACATATTTCTTTCTCAATATAGGCACCCTGGAAGCAAATACATTTCTCACAATGAGAGAGCAATTTGTTGATTCTATCACTGTAACATATTTGATTGTTAACAGAGCCACAACCTCACCTCTGCCTGCATTACTTCTTCGCTATCAAAATGAAGTCGTCAAAGATGTTCTTTAAATTCTGGAGACAGATTAATATTATGGGGCCAAATCAGGACAGTGTGGAGGGTATGTTTCAGCACTTTTGTGTGGTCTGGCACTGTCATGCTGAAGGAGAGGGCCCTCTGGCTGTGGAAAAACTCTTATAATTAGTGCTTTAAGTTTTCTTAGGGTGTCTCATGCACAGACATTTTGTTTCACGCGCCCATGTTGCACACTACAATTTGGAGCCCTCTAGTGACAGAGGGTTGCAGCTTGCATGACTGAACTGGGAAGTGGACTGAGATGCCTGACATGTAGTCCCTCAACCAATATTGAAAATAGAGTAAAAAATTTGGGGCACTACTTTTCAGCATACCCTCATATACACTCATGCTATTTTGTGTTTGCTATGTTTTATCTGACAATGACTTTCTACAAAAGTATATAACATTTTTTTAAACACATGTATAACAACATGTATACCCAGAAAGGGAGGAGGAAATGAAATCAAACAAAACTACAAGGATTGAGAGACTATGCAGTGTTATTTCGGTGATTACTAAATTGAATTATAAGCATGACATTACAACCCCTCTGGCTTGGATGCATAAACTGATTCACTTGGTAAATGTGCCACAAAGTTGGCCAACAACTGTTGTAACTGCACACTTGTTCTGTTTGAGACAGATTTGCAGGTTGTGCTTTATATCAGAATACCACATAATACACTCAGTTTATAGAGATAAGTGTCATGTGTGAATGAGCAATGTCCTTTTAAAACATGGCACCTTTATACTGTCACATCAGAGGTAACACGTGACAATGCGGGATGTCCATGATTTGCCAACAGGGTTCCCTCAGTCACTACCAGCCACGACCTGAAGTCAAACCCCATAGCTCCCCACATGTCACTGTCATACTTACCAACTATAACCCAAAGTAGTGCACAACCACAATTCATCGCTGATCACAATAACACCATTAATCAGCAATCCATGCTTCCCAGTCATGATATTACTCCAAATGCAGCTGTTTATATTGCACTCTTAGTGGCAGCCTGTGTGTGGGATGGTAACTATCTAGCCTGGCTGCTGCTGGTATCCAGTTGATTGTCCAGGGTAACACTAAATATTTCAGACAACTTCTTGAATGACAAGCACAGGTGTGAAGAGGCTATGATGTTCTTGGTGCATAATACAGTGATCCTCCCTTGTGGTGATCAGATGCACCTTCCTCACTTTCCCATGCAGTCAAATATTGGTCCACCGTCACATCCAAATGTCCCACAAATCTGTATATTGCACTCTTTGACCCATTGGCCAAATGAAGAGCTACAATGAGGCTCCTTTTCAAGCTCTGCCAGGTGCTGATAATGCTGCAGTCTCACATGAGTATACGGCATCTCAAGAGTCCTTCACAGTGATCACTCAACATCTGACACTGTTCATGCTCGTTACATACCATACTAGGCCTGGTAACAACACCAAACTTGAACATTTGTGCACCGTGGTGTCCATTCTGTCACAGAGAATTGCAACTCTTAATTATTTATATACCCACCGATGGTGTGAAAGTATTCAGTGATATTGACACTAAACCAAACTTTGTGGGTGCTACACTTTTTTTTGGTCAAACAGTGTAGTTTTCCATATGGAGACTCATATTAACAATATTCCTTACTAAGTAATGTTATTTTGTTTTCAGCCTCCTGCTGAGAAATTGTCTGCATCTCAACCTTCTTGCATTCCTGCTGTTGCCACGTGTACCACACAAGCAGTGGAAGGTACAAAAGGAAAGAATCGGGGGAGAACAGCTCCATTGTCAGTAGCTAGTGGAGCAGAGGATGCTAGATCTACTTTTCAGGAAGATTCGCTTCACTGTGTGAGCTGTCCACAGCAAGAATGCAACTGGACTGGGAGGCTTCGTAGTTTAGCATCTCATCTTCGCCAAGTAATGCACTTCCACATTGTTTTTATCATGCAAAATATATTTAGGTGGTGTTAAATGTTTTGATGATGCTGTCAATAGTCTCACTAGCCCACTTATTAAATTTTTCTTCATTTTCATCATATGTTATACCTATTTTTTTGCCTAAGGACAACTACGTCAAATGTCTGCAGTTAAGATATTTAACAATTTTTGAGCATAATTTGCTTTTATAATTATGCCATCAATTAATTGCTACTGGCAGGACAGTTTTGTTGTGAATCAGAAAATAATGGACAAACTACGTAGAAAATGTGTGTGTTAATTTTGAGAGAGAGAGAGAGAGAGAGAGAGAGAGAGAGAGAGAGAGATCATCATAGGAATGCTTGCCTAGTGGCAAAAGCTACATAGAATCTTCGACCAGAATGAATTAAGCCCTATGACTTAATTTTTAAAATTGTTCTGTTTCTCATAGTGACCAATATAAATATTGCCAGAGCCACTGGCCACAAAACATAATTAACAAGCTTTGACTATTTAGAATTATAATTATTGATTTTTTTTTAAGTTTCAAATTAAAGCAAAGCAACTTTAATTTTTAACTTCCTTCATAGATGGCAGACTATTCAGCTGTAAAGTGTAATGGCTTGTACTAGAAATAGATTTTCCACTACAAACAAGATTCCCTTAAAACTATAATGTACTTGGTGTATGTGCAGCGACACGTAGAGGCCATCATGTCAGCTACAGAGACAAGCCACACAGTGACTGTAGCTGAACTGCAAGCTCAGCAGCATGTATATTTCCTACAGGAGGCTGGGCGCCGTCTTTTCATTGTGGCAGCACATTTCCACGGAGTAATCATGTATATCACTGTACAGGTAATAACATATTTCATTTGACAAGTGACAGGAAATTTGTAGTTTAATGTCGAGAACTGTAGAGTTTGTGAAAGAAGAAAATTCATTTTACCCCTATGTGGAAGTAAGCACTTCGATGTGTAACACTAGGCCTGTATTATCCATGTAAATTTCACTTTTAAATAGTTCTGAGCCTATTGTTGGCCAGTCTTTTTATTGTTAATGATAGTTACATGTCATTCTTTTATAGAGAATGTAATGCTGCTGTATGTATAGTATAAAGTGATATACTGTGGAACTGCACACTGAGATGACAAAAATCATGGATAGCAATAGATATGCAGATGGTGGTACTATCATGTACATGAGATATAAAGGGACAGTGCATTGGCAGAGCTGTCATTTGTACTCAGGTGATTCATGTGAAAATGTTTCCGACACAATTGTGGCTGCACTATGGTAATTTAAGACTTTGAATGCAGAATGCTAGTTGGAACTACATACATGGCACATTCCATTTCAGAAATCATTAGGGAAATCTATATTCAGAGATCCACAGTGTCAAGAGTGTGCTGAGAATACCACCTTTTGTAGGCATTAATCCTCACTGTGGACAATGCAGTGGCAGACAGCCTTCACTTAACGACCAAGAACAGTAGCGTTTGCTTAGAGTTGTCAGTGCTAATAGACAAGCAATACTGTGTGAAATAACCACAGAGATGGAATGTGGGGCATATGATGAATGTATCTGTTAGGACAGTGTGGTCAAATTTGGTATCCATGGGCTATGGCAGCAGACGACCAACATGAGTGCCTTTGCTAACAGCATGATATTGCCTGCAGCAGCTCTCCTGGGCTCATGATCTTATTGGTTGGATCTTAGATGACAGGATTGCCATGGCCTGGTCAGATGAGTCCAGATTTCTGTTGGTAAGAGCTGATGATGGTACGGTTCGTCTGGGATGCAGACCGCATGAAACCATGGACACAGGTTGTCAACAAGGCACTGTGCAAGCTGGTGTTGCCTTCATAATGGTTTGGGCTGTGTTTACATGGAATGGACTAGGCCCTCTGGTGTGACTGAACTGATCATTGACTTCAAATGGTTATGTCCAGCTATTTGGAGACCATTTGCAGCTATTCATAGACTTCATGTTCCCATAAAATGATGGAATTTTTGTAGCATGTCACCGGACCACAATTCTTTGTAATTGGTTTGAAGAACATTCTGGACAATTTGAGTGAGTGATTTGGCCAACCAGATTGCCCAACATTAATCCCTTCGAATGTTTATGGCACGTATTCGAGAGGCCAGTTTATGCACAAAATCCTACACCGGCAACACTTTCACAACAATTATGAATGGCTGTAGAGGCAGCATGGCTCAGTATTTCTATAAGGAACTTCCTATGACTCATTGAGTCCACATCATGTCAAGTTGCTGCACTACATCGGGCAAAAGGAAGTGCAACATGATATTAGGAGGTATCTCATGACTTTTGTCACCTGAATGTATATTTCGTCAGAGGAGATACATTTTAGCCCAAATTCAGAATTCTAGAGGACAATAATAAGGGAAATTTAATTGACAGATTTCCAGTTCAGCGCATAAGAACAGTGTGAAATTTGAAATAAACAAAGTTGCTTCATCAGAATATTCGGGGATATCAAAGAAATTATCTAGTGGTTTGTTTGGAACACCTCAAGAATTAGATGGTGATTGACATAATTTGTCTAGTGCACATCATACAGAAAAACGAATGGAACTTCTTAATGAAAGTGGTTATAAATTAGCTTTACATTCATGTAGTTCAAATGTAAACGAGAGCAGCTTTGCCTCTCATTCATAAAAAGAACAGCCATTAACACAAACAAACAAATTGTGCACTTCACATTTAAATTTACTGGTTTTAAATAACTTCAATAGAAATGGCTCACACAATCTATATAATATATTATATGCTATCATAGAATCTTATATTGTACCTTCTCAAGAGTGATCAATAGCAAATTTTAATAAAAGCCATAACAGCATTCAGCTATTTTACATGTCTGTTTATTATGCCACAACTGCTTTTGTTGTATATGAACGTCTTTGTTACTCAGAAAGTGCCAAAACACTATAAGCCACATGCTTTAACATCACGAACACAATGGTTCACTTTGCCGATCACAAGCGCTCAGCACTATGTGCAGGAACATATTCAACTGTACACTGCTGTATGTTACATTCCCTGCACATATCGTTTAATGT
The DNA here is from genome assembly GCF_023898315.1 of Schistocerca nitens. Classification (NCBI taxonomy): domain Eukaryota; kingdom Metazoa; phylum Arthropoda; class Insecta; order Orthoptera; family Acrididae; genus Schistocerca; species Schistocerca nitens. The sequence goes on along the minus strand of NC_064614.1, from coordinate 371,012,505 downwards.
GCTTGTCAAATGTGCTCAGCAAAATGAATCACGATGCGCTCGTCATGTTTTAGCATGTGGCTTTTAGCGTTTTGTGTGGTGATTTGGCATTTTTTGTACTGGTACATTTTGTCATCTGAAGTGTTGTCACTAGGCGACACTGTTGCTCAAGGCCCTAGGATACGAAACCTAACACTTGGTCATAACTTGACACACACAAGTTCACTGTGCTGCTGCACGCATTTGGACTGTCCTCTTTATGAAAAGCAGATGGCTATAACATAGTATCAAGCTGCATGATACCCACAACTAACATAGCCTACCCTTGCATGATATGTTACAGATATCGAGTAATTCACGACTGCTCAAACTACCCACCTTGACTATCGCTAACACTGTTTTTCCCCGAGGCACTTGCCTTTGCACTTTTTCCCCCCCTCTGTCCTTTAACCTGCTACCCTTCATTCACTTTCTGACCACTCTATGTCCTCATTGGGCCCATGCCCATTGGGCACAGACCACATCATGGTGCCCCAAGCTGTGAACTCCTCAATTTACAACTAACAATACAGAGGTGGCAGTAGATCTTTTGAGATGGTCACAGCATTGGTGTAGCATGGAAAGTGCTCCATCCCCATTGTAGTACCCCACATTTGCAGTTAGTCTTTCCAACTCAGTAACAGACGTATTTCGGAATTGTATACCAGAGGCAGAATTAAGTGCTGCAGTCTTACTTTTACAAATACAAACTAATAGCGAATTTATTTGGCTAGGATATACTAATTTTGCTTTGTGTATTAAAAACTTAAAACATCGCTTTTGTTCTTTTGACAGATTATATTTATATCTTTGCTAGGAAAAACAAATTTATTAAGTTTGTTTTGAGATTTGGGTGCCTACTTATTTCATTTTGATTTAGTTTTATTTATGAATAAAAGTGCCTAGAAAACATAAGTCTCTGAATGCACCAGAATAGCTAAAAGACATGACAATCCTATCTCGATAATCCAGGGAAGATCGTGAGGCGAACTGCAGCTCAAGAACATCAGGCTTTAACTCACTCTTCGGAAACACTTTTGAAAAGTGAGGAGTGACAGAGATGGACAGCAGGTGTATAGTGCTGCAAACTATGAGAGGAACTAAACTAGTGCATCAACACTTTTCTAAACAAAATTAGTTATTATCACTTAAGATATGTAGTTGTTAATGTAGTTTACAGAAGCAGCTCATCACAGCTGTATCTCTGGTATCTATGTCACATTATACGGGAATGAATTAAATAACACTTTAATTTTCTTTCTCAACAGTCAATTCCATCTGGCCGCGCAGGTGTAGCCAGAGGAGCCTTAGAGGTTGTGGCCAGTGATGGCAAACCTCGATCGTGGAGGGGCAGAATTAGAGGATACCATGAACCCTTATCTTTGCTGTGGGCTCGCAAACATTGCCTCACTGTTGATCCTGCTGCACTTGGATCGTCATCCTCCATCACACTGTATTGTTCAATTTCACTTCATGCCCCTATGGTGTTGCCAGTTACACATAAAAACGTGGAACAAGAAGAAGATGACACCTTCGCACAACAGCAGAATCTCAATAAGAAGCAACAAGAAACAGCAAAGGAAAGGAAATAGTAACAACAATAGCAAACTGACACAATCCTAGGTGCTGGTTGCCTTTTGAATGTTCTTGGTATCTTTATGCACGACTGCAGTCATAATGCTGGTGTACTGCAATATTATTTTATTCTGGGTACCAGACAAGCAAAATCACAGGAAGTTATCCTGACACTGAAGTTCATTAGCTCATTTGTTGCAAACAGCTTATTTCCTGAGGCTAAAGTGTCTCGTGAACAAAGAGAATTAGTTCTCTTGTTTGAACACATCAGTCATGTTATATTTTTGCTAACAATTCCTTAACAGCATAATTTGTCATGTAGTGTTTATATTGTCTCATTTCATTTACGAGTCTTTAATCATTGGTTGTTATACTTGTGTAATAGCTAAAATTATCTAATAGAAGGTCTTGACATATAATTATGTCTTATTAATAACTATAAAAAAAGCCATTTTGCAGTTAATTGTGTAGCCAATATTTTTGGACAAATATTTACTAAACCTTTCATTTTGTATTACTCTTGGTGAAAATTATTACTTATTTTTGATAGTGGCTGTTTCAAGGTCCCATTTTCAAACTAAGCAGACAAGTGAACAGGAAATATTTCTTTGCAGTAGAAACAAATAAAAGACACAGACACTTTACTCAGATAATTATTAAATATGAAAATCTACCAGATTTGTTCATCTGGATAAGTAAGAATTCAGTATTCCTTTAGTTTTTGTAGCCATTTATGAGCTCTGATCTGTTATTTGCATAAATTTGCTTTTAGGTTAAATATAAGAGTTTTCATTTTCGTAATGAGTAATTACTGTATTTCATTTATTAATGAAATAAACTTGCAGATCATAAAAGAACATACAAAAAATCTCTTTTCTGATAATGGTCATCTTCATGATGCTGCATTGTGTGGTTCTCATTGAATTTACATCATCATATCCCATTAAAGTGTGGAGTTGTTATGCTTTACACACACAATTTTAAAAACTTTTTATTAGAATTTATATTTATGTAGCGTGTTTTTCACTGACAGTCTTTTATAAATTACATTTAACTTATTAATTGTATGAGATGAATTGCAATGATAACATACATTTTAGAATTGGTGTATCCACTGTGTGGGCAGTGAAACATTGACTTTGTAGTATTTAGTATAAACATGGCAGTTGCCTGCAAACAGAAACATACAATACTCACTACCTGAGGCAAAGAGGAGTGGTGTGAGGCAACAAGCCCTGCCATACTCTGACAAAGCTGCCAGGCTAACCCATATTTTGTGAAAGACATGACGCACACATTCAGAAATCAGCAATTCCTTTAGTTGTGGTGAGAGTTGTACTTGAACTCAGTGACAGACCAGGATTAGATCCCTCACCCATTTCAAAGTAGAAAACAATGAGAAACCCAAAGCATTTGGCAACAGATACTGCAAAATTGCTTACTGAGGTTTGCAGTGTTGTAAGTGAGGTAGTTAAAGCCCAATCTCTATCGGTACCTCATGCAACCATAGTTGCAAACACCCTCCAAGCAAAGTTAAGTGTCCACTACATACCACAAGACTACTGTTTAGCAGTGGGCTGGCATTACATTATTGTTGAGAGATAACATTACTATTGTGGTGTGGCAACCTCACGGTCATCTTACTACCAAATTTTGTAGTTGGGATCATGTGTAGACAATACGTGGGTGTAAACACACACTGAACCATAAGCACCTTTGGAAACAATATAAAGTAACAATTGTGGCCCAGCAGACTATCATTATTCTACATACTGTGCTTGTTGCTTCAAGCAAGACACTTTATCTTTCAAAGATGTGACAGTTTCTGGATAACACTACAGTAACAGTGTGTGACACACACAAGCATTGAGAATATTGGTGGATATTTACAGGAAATCACAGTGGGTGGGGAAAGCCTCACCACTGATGTATTATCATGTATTTGTCATCAATGTTAACACGTTGAGTGGTGAATGTTTCACTGGCAGGGCCTCCACAGTGTATGTTTGAACAAAGACAGACGATTCCATTCATTACATCATGATCAGATATTCAGTATCGATTGGTTAGTAGCTACTGCAATTTCTTTTCATGTGAAAGCCACATGTCCACGTTTACAGATGGCAAGATGATCACTGGGGAATTCATTCGTACCAGGTGTACCAGTATGAAATGAGCGTTTTTTTTGTGAAAATAAGACACTAATTTTGAATTGAAAAGTAAAAACATTTTATTCAAAGTACTGACCACTGCTTTCTATACATTTCTGGCAATTTGTGGACACCACGCCAATAGAAATGTTCGACTTTTGAAGCATGCCAATCAGACACCCAATTTTCGACTTCTTCGTAGGAATCGAAGTGTTCCTCAGCCAATGCGTGTCCCATTGATGAAAACAAATGGTAGTCAGAAGGGGCCAATCTGAATACAGCGGGTGGGGTAGCAGCTCCCAGCCAAGTGTTTTGATTGTATCCTGAACCAGTTTTGCTTTGTGTGCAGGTGCATTGTCATGTAGAAAAATTACTTTTCCATGTCTTCTGGCCCATTCTGGTCCTTTTTTTTTTTTTTCGATCAATGCATAGTTCAACTTGGTTTTAGAAGCTCATGATACACCACACCTTTTTGGTCCCACCAAACACAGAGCATTGTCTTCTTGCCGAATCGATCCGGTTTTGCAGTCAATGTTGATGGTTGTCCTGGATTAATCCATGATTTTTCCCTTTAGGATTCTTAAAATAAATCCACTTTTCATCGCCAGTAACAATTCGATGCAAAATAAATTTTCTTTCATGTCTTTGAAGCAAAATTTGACAAATGGTTTTTCTGTTTTCCATCTGTCTTTCATTTTCCACACTTTTGGATCTATCCCATAGCCTTCAAACGGTCTGAAATTGTTTGTTGTGCAACATTTAGCATTGCTGCCATTTGCTTCTGACTCAAAGTATCATCTTCATCCAATATTGCTTGCAATTCAGCGTATTCGAACTTTTTTTGGTGGTCTTCCACGTTCTTCATTTCTTACCTCAAAATCATTATTTCTGAACTGTTGAAACCATCTTTTGCATGTTGCTTCTGATAGAGCATGATCACCATATGCCTCTACAAGCATTCGATGCGACTCTGCAGCACTTTTTTTCAAATGAAAACAAAAAAATTAATGCTTTCCGAAATTCATCCCTTTCTGGTACAAAATTCGACTTTAACACGATGAAAACATATAATGTTGTTTGTTCCATGACTGGATGTATACTAAATATCTTTGACAGATGTCATACCAACCAAACAAAAAAAAAATTAAGGCTCATTCACAACAAATGTTCCCCATCGACACATTTGTATCTTAACGCTCATTTCATACCGGTACACCTGGTATGTTGTGTAGAGTGGATACCATTCTGAATGGAAACTTCATAGTAACAGAAACTTAGAATCAGGTCTGTAAATTAATGGCTGAGCACTATGGGACTTAACATCCGAGGCCATCAGTCCCCTAGAACTTAGAGCTACTAAAACCTATCTAACCTAAGGACATCACACACATCCATGCCTGAGGCAGGATTCGAACGTGCGACCGCAGCGGTTGGGTGGTTCGAGACTGAAGTGCCTAGAATCACTAGACTACAGCGGCTGGCTGTAAACTACTACTACAAGAATTTTGAATGTGTCCAATTTCAGAAACCTAAATTAATTCTTGAAAACCCAGCGAACAAATTAATATTTTACTGCTTCTCAGGTCATAATTGTCATCATTAACAGTCAGCTATTTTAAATCCACTGCTAGATAAGTCATCTCTAGACCTTTCTGAGCATTATGGTTTTGCAAAATAGGCATATCTCCATTTTCTAAGTCTTAATAACTTCTCTTGCAAACCAACAATAATTATAGTCTAAAAATAGAAAGAAAATCAGTGACAGCCAATGGTTATGTAGCCAATGCTGTTACACCAAGTCAGTTGCCTCAAGAGATTGAAACACACCCTCTTTATAAATAAAGAGGTGGTGTGAAATGTACATCAAGATAAAGTACAAATTATGTTTCAGTTCTTTGGTACACATTTTAATGCATTTCTCATCTGCATCTTATGGAAAAGGATAGTCTTCATAACCTAAAGTGTGTTACCGTCATCTTCATCATCTGTGTCTTCACTGGTGCTGATATCATCCCCTAATCTTATTACTAGAGCCACTATTTCATGTAATATCAAATTAAGAAATACACACATAAAAATGTAACTATATAATGTATTAAATCCAAAATTTTATTTTTCTGCTAGAAAATATAAGTTCACAGGTGGGCTAGTCAGGTGTCTATGTTAATTCTTCATTTGTTAACTCTTGCTACAAGGTACTAGTGTCGAGTTGGAATGGGATGCACAGTTAATTATTAACATTTTCTCCTGCAATTTTGTCAATGTCACATGTGATTTATGCTGTTCCATATTTTCCAGCACTTCTACCTCCTCCACTTCCTTATTTAAGAATCTGTCCTCCTCCTCTAGCTGACCCACTGTGTGACTTGTTGGGTGCATGTAAGGGCTTGAGTTAATTGAGCTGAGGGAAATGCTGAATTATCAATATTAGCGTTCTGTGCTCCCAAATATAAAAAAAGTGTGTAAGCCACTATAAATTTTGTTGGTGTCATTCTTCACGATAGTCCCCAGTTCCTTCAATGTAAACAACCACAAAGCATGTCGAATAAACCCATCAGTAGTCAACATCTAAAAGAATGAGCCTGTTGATTTTTTTCCACCGGGGAGCCTTCACTGTTACTCGGTCAGTGTCCTCAGTTGATCTCGAATGATCCACATTTCCCCATTTCATCCAAATGAAACAATTTTGTGAGATCTGTTATATTTTCTATTGAAAGCCTGTCTTCTCTGGCACCACTCACTCAAAAGGCAGGTTTCTCCTAAAACCACTTCAGTTATTTTAGCACCATAGCCTGGTTTATTCTGGAGTAGCAGTTCGTTCCTGTGAATCTCAATTTTCTTTAGGGGTTGTTCCAGACACATTGGACCTGTCACCATGAGCCATTATGACATTGGTTCTGTGGCTTTCTAATTCATCATTTACAAAGTATATTTGTGAGTTTTTTTTTTCTTCAAAAGTTAACAAGTTCACATTTTCAAAGAAAATAAGACCATCAATAGTTTCCAAAATATACCAGGGAATATACCAGCTGAGAATATGAGCAGCTGTTACTTTGACTCCAAAGGTGGTGACCAAAAAAAATTCAATAAACAGCCAGTCGTCTGATACAGCAGTTACACTTTGCCACATGTGACTCCACCAGTGTGCAATAAGACCCACCTGTGGTGGCAATTGCTTGTATGTGGACACACAATGTCACATGTGACTCCACTTGTGATGGCAGTTGCTTGTATGAGACTAGGTCCTCCAAATTGCAAATGGAATGAACATTACAATTTAGACTTCTTTGACCCAGTTAAACGAAAAGTTATCCAAAAAGGGAAGTTGCAAAATTGCCAAGTTTATTTAAGAAAACAGAGGTAATGTCAGTAGGTGGCACTACAGAGAAAGTGATGTGGAGATGCCAACTTTTTGTTCCCTACAATCCTGTTTAACAGGAACCCAAGGCAAACATATTTAAACTATTGCACCCAAAATGCCTTCTTACCAACAGCATTTTTCAGAAAATTGTCAGAAAACAGATTCCAATAGCTCAGCAGGACAATATTGTTGAAAATCGGTCATTTCCACACTCATTTTGCATTACAATGTTCTCCACATCTGATAAATTATACCTGGTATGCAGCCCAACAGCCATGGCCATTTCTTACTCTAAATAAAACTAGCAGTTACTGTCTAAGTGCATGAATGGATTGAGTTTTCTTTTACCAGGTGTGCCTAGTATGAGTGTTTGTCATCCAATACTTTCACATTTTGTGATTACACCAAATAAACAATAAGCTGTTTCACTGTCAGTAAAACATGCATTATTCAAAAAATTTGTGCTGTAATGATTGTTATACTTTTATAATTTGACATTCAAGTCCCAATTGATAGTCATTTGTAATGCATCATATACACTGCCTTTTTCTTTCCTCTGCTAGAAAATAGTGCAAAAACACCTACAACAGTTTAGCTCTCAATATGAACGGCAAGTTACTGAAAAAAAAAAAAAAAAAAAGATGTTCAGTGTGGTCTGGATGCCTAAAATTTTCATGTGCACTCTGGACTTTGCTCATATCACAACTCTGCTTATTCACCAAAAGTGTAGTAGGCAGGAAGCGGTCTGTGTAGAAAAGTGCAGAGTAGCTGCTAAAATTTCGACATCGCATTTTTTGTGTATTCTTCCTGTATGAAAAATTTCAGGGTGTGTTTCAACATGCTGGATTGGACCATTCCCTTCTAGGAACAGCAGTTCTTGATTGGGCAACGTACTGAAATAGTGTTTGCTCATGTCATGTTTTTTATTGTGCGCACAACAAATCAGTAAATCACAAATACTATGAAGACATAAATTGGTTGTATGAAGCATTATTTTAAACAGGCGATTTATAACAGGAAAGGTGACTGCTCAAGTAAAGCAGGAAATCAACCTTGTATCTGGATAACACTTATGACAAGTCATTCTTACAGTAACATTGTGTATGCCACATCATGTAAAACAATTCTTTTATCAGATGTCAGCTTAAGAATCAATGACAGGCCAATCAAAGCATTCAGGAATAAAAACAGTTCATGCACCAGAGCCAGGTATGAAACAGTAACATTGCTTCATCATATACTGGATAGTGATGGGCTAAACTGCGATTTTCCGATATCTGTGATTTCTGTGAATGCTACTTTTCAGTATCTGTTATTATTAACTGTGATTTGTCGCAGTTAAGGAACATAGGTCGTGTATCCCTCCGCCACTTATTTCTGCTACTTCCGCGATTTCTGCTACTTCTGCGACGTACCACCGTATGAAGTTACATCTGTCAACACAGAAAATTGCATCTCAACAAACCTGTCATTGGCAAGTATGTTTTACGTTTTTTCTTCCGTTGGCTTTAATTTTGTATTAAAGAAACAACTGTGAAAATATTAATAGTGTAATTAATATGTAAGTAGCCGTACAGTACCGTAATAGTTCGTATTTAGAAAATGAATTCTAACATATTGTTATGTTCACAGGTACCTGAACTACATTTCAGTCACTCAGTTAAGTGATAACTCAAAATATCATTGTCAACAGATCTGAAGAAATTGCCACTGCGTCTTTAGACCGTTTTCGTCAGACGAGAGGTTAGTTTCTAAGCGTTTCGATGGACTTAATTACTTCAGTGAGATCGTTCTTGCAAATGTGATATTCATTATAGCAAATATTAGCAATCTACTCTGTCAATTATATTGCTAGTAATCAATGACAGCAAACATTGCTTAATAATCCTTGTGTTTTTGCAGACACAGTTCTGACTCTGATTACTGGTTGCTGTACGTATCTATCCACATCAAGGCTGTTGAGAGAGACTCGTGAAGATTCAAGACAGCTCTTAGAGGATTTGCAGTTTAAAAGTGAAATAATTGTGAAATAAGTGTGTGAATGATTAAACTGTGTTTTATTGAAGTTGTTGTGCGATTTTAAAGGAATAATGAATGTCAAATACAGTCAGTGAATAATAAAAATCTCATTTTCCACATGTTTAAGCCGTCCTATACCCATAATTTTCCGCCACTTACTTATTGGTAAACACTTGTTGGAGAGTGACATGCCGCCCCCCTCCCAACCCCCCCTTTCTCCAAATCTTGGTGTGACACTGACCTGTAACATATCTCGAAGTCTACAATATGCATTTTGAGGCTGTTGATATGAAGGTGGGAAGTACAGATCTTCCATTTAAATCAGGAATAGCTTAAGTGCATTACTTGAAAGTAACACAGGAAAAGCTTACTTATGTAGGTAGTAGTAGTGTCGGCAAAAAGGTCTTGTGTGTGAAGTTGCCATGTAGAACACCAGGTGTAAAACTTTTCTCCCGAGTCTTGAACTGTGTCGGAACAAAAGTGAGGCATTCATATGACTGTTTTCATTTCTCTACACTTATACAGATGTCTGAGTTCTGCTGTGTTAACATTGCAAAGTCCTGTAGGCATGTGGAGTATTAACCAGAACTGTCATATTGGAAGCAGAATCAAACACATTTGTTACGTTACTTGATATTTTCAGGAGAAAAAGGCAATGTTGCTTCTTACTAATATAATACATTCAGAGTCACAGCAGTATTTGACCAACCATAACTGATGCTGAATGTGCATGTCGTCATATAACATGAAGGGCTTATTTCAATAGTGGTACAAGTCCATTACCTCCACTTTTCTGTTTATAATGCTTCTGAAACTAGTGATCCAAACAAACATAAATAAAGGTTCATCTCTAGCAAGAAGCCATATGCTTGAATATTTCTGGTATCTCAACTGCAGATTTTTCAGCGCTCATTTAACTTTACGATTCTGTATCTCAAAATGAACAAAAATGGACTTGTACCACTATTGAAATAAGCCCTTCATATGCACACACAGCACATCGATCTCGTGAGGCACAAGGCTCTCATAACGAAGTACGTACGTCGGTCAACAGATGACACTAGGAAAAGTATGTTAACTGCGCTTTTTAGTTGCTACTTGCGACTCTTAGTTGTGATTTGTCACAGAAATCGCAGTTTGACTCGGTAGCGAATAGTGTAGTATGAACTTTGCTCAACAGATGGCAGTGCTAACTGGGCTTTTTAGTTGCTACTTGCGACTCTTAGTTGCGATTTGTCACAGAAATCGCAGTTTGACTCGGTAGCGAATAGCGTAGTATGAACTTTGCTCAACAGATGGCAGTGCTAACTGCGCTTTTTAGTTGCTACTTGCGACTCTTAGTTGCGACTTGTCACGGAAATCGCAGTTGGACTCAATAGTGTATCGCAGAGATGGGCGTAGTACGAACTTTGACCCACAGATGGCACTGTTAACCGCGCTTTCTAGTTGCTACTTGCGACTTGTCACGGAAATCGCAGTTAGACTCGATACCGTATCGCAGAGATGGACGTAGTACGAACTTTGGCCAACAGATGGCACTGTTAACCGCGCTTTCTAGTTGCTACTTGCGACTCGAAGTTGCGACTTGTCACTGAAATCGCAGAAAGCAGTGCTAAATTCGACCAATAGATGGCTCACGTCTTTGAATGTGGAATACTACTTGCGACTGCTAACTGTGACTGAAATCGCAGTTAGAGTCTGTAAAATTGCTACTGTGATATCTGTGACTTCTCAGTCACTGTGATTTCTAACAGATACGCGATTTCCTGCCCACCACTAATACTGGAGTCATCACACACTATTTTCAAACCTTACAGATACAGGTACTGACGACTACGTATTTAATAAAACATATGAGTTGCATGAAAAAAGTAATGACTTTCTCAAGGAATTTTTTTATACAACAATATTATCCTCTTCAAATTAGTTCCCACTGGCAGCTCTTCACCAGTAGAGTCTTAGTTCCCAGTCTTGCTAACAGTGCTGCACATCGGTCACTTTTTTTGAATGTTCTCCAAAGTTCCAAAATGACGTGCTTTTTAAGACAAACATGGGGAATCTGTAACACAACTTTATGGAATAACGTTGCTCTAAATTCCAATGTTCCACTTCTAAAAAAAACTTCACCGACAGCAGTCTCAAAAATCACAGGATGGCCATATGGAGCTGAACCACTGAGCATCTAGAAGGGATTGTTCACAGTATTGTCAGCCTCATTGCTTTTCTCACTTTGTAGGTCCAACCCACATAAGTCCTGTGCATTAACAAGCCTTCCTTTTCCCTAACTAGGTTGTCAGTTAATAAAGCCACAACTATTCACACCACTCCATTTTGATCTGAAGATACCGAAGCTGGAATCTGAAATCAAAATGAGAAATTTTTTTGTATAACATCTGATCATTTGCATTTAGTTGATATGTTTCATTATCTGAGATTCAAAGGAAAAGAAATTTACCCTTGAATAAGTGTATTCAATTATAAACAATGAAAACAGTAATTAGTAGATTGGTGGGAATGTCATTAAACGCCGCAGGCACAAAATTTTTAAATCCGCAATTTATTTTCCAAGTGTCCAAGACAAATGAATCTAATAGTACACAGCTGCAAATCTGGAGCAGGCAAGTACAGATGTCCATCACACATCCTAAGGCAATCACAATGCAGAAACTGTTGCCTTTGGCTTTAGTGGATGTTTACTATAGCACTTTTTTAGAACTTCACAGCAATGATACTGAAAGTAAAACCAAGTGCAGAAAATTTTCCAAACTTTCTGAAATGCATCTAACTACCAATGAATTTTACAAACATTTCTTATCTTCCTTCACCAAACCAGAAACACTGCAAAACTATATACATAAAAGTGTTCATAAAAGCATTTGAGCCCAACAGCAAGTTGAATTTATACTACTTTTGATTAACAGTTCTACATCCAAAAGTAACATTTGTTAAAAATGAAACTTCTGTAAATAAATGAACCATAACTTACTTCTGCATGTAATTGCAACAGAGGTTCCATCTTTAGGTGTGCAGTTTCCTTCACCCAATATGAAATGTTCAAGAAATCTTACCTAGGTAAGAATTCTCATAGGTTTTCTTCAAAGGGAGAGAGTTTAGCACAAAGCATGCCATTTATTAACCAAGGTACAATCTTTAATTTTTTATAAATATAAAACAATCACTAAGCTGTCAATGATAGGGGAGTATACTACTTACAATTCCCCACCCAAAATGTGATGTGTCAGGAAACTATATATTGCGTACCTGATTTTTTACACAAAAGAAGGAAAAAGCCCTCTTCAGCCAGTTCTATTCACTGCACATAACTTTCATTTCTAGTTTCTTATTGTTCATTCCCACTTTGCCTTGTCCTGCCATCCCCCTAGTGTATCACTTTAACGTTCTCTTACTTCATCTGGCAAATGAGGATAAGCTGAGATTAATGAATAAGTATGAGAACCTTAAAATGTGCTTACATGACAATGAAACTGTCCAACTCAAGGACTTACTGTAAAACACCTATGTACATACACTACCATATCATCTCAGCATATCTGGTAAAATACAGCCAAGGCAATCGTGAATTCAAAATTTGCTCTAGAGATGATGCACAAACAATACAAATGCACAATATGCACTAGTATGAACAGAAGCTTGTTTATTGTGTTCATACAATGTGGGAAAGCAGTACCAAACAATGAAGACTTGTAAGCAACAGGTAAACAAAGACTTGTTTTAGTTTCCACCTTCTGCACAGGCAGCAAGTACACAGTAGCAAAACTTGAAGCACCTAAAGAAGATGGCTGGCTTGGTCATCTAAATACTGTGCAGATAATGAAAATAACTCAGCAGAATGCCTGTAAACACACTGTTAGTGCACTGTAACCATTTTACAAAATAAACTTAAACCTTACCTTAATCTCACCTCCCAAAGCCACAGCCACTGACCTGCAATGACAAGAAGTTTCCATATTAATGAGACTAGCTGTAAATGCCACTCCAAACAAGGAAGAAAGGAAACAAGGCATCAGGACGTTAGAGGTGAATTCTGCTCTCAGGTTTCAAGTTACTGCTACCTAGTAGCATTTCATCATCTGCCTTATACTGACTGCACTTTCTGGTAGTATCACCAACAAGGGCAACTGAAATTATATAGTAAGAAGCTAAGCACCAGAAAATAAATGTTAACTATACAGGGCAAGTCATGTATGTAACACCCCTTTCATTTAGTTAATTCCAGGTATCGAAACAAAGTTTTCAGCAAATTATAGTACACTACAGGGTATTTACTTTGCTATGTGATAAAAAGCCTTAACTCCTGTCTCCATTCCAGTTTCAACCCCCCATTCAAAAACCTGCACAATTCTGACTTAATTCATTTTTCAAGGAAAAACACCTGACTACACAATAGTTTTTCCTTACCCTGAGAGATGGGGGAGGGGTATGGGTGCCCTCACTTGTATTGACAAATTTTATCAAGTATGATTTTTAAATAGGATGATAAATACTTTAACAGCATTCGAAAGGGCTTGAAAAGGTGAGTACAGTGATATAATGCTTGTTAATGTTGAGGCAGAAACTCTTAGCAAAAGAATCTGAGAAATGAACTAAAATTAGAAAGCAATGAGATAAGAGCCAGTTATTGCAGTGTAAACACTGCCAAGCAGATCCCACGTGAGGTTGCATCATTATGGGAAGCAGAAATGATGTGCCTATAAATGACCCACTTCCTGCTACTTCTCCAATGCAGAGAAGTAAGCTATCTAAAGGCTTAATGAAAGGACCTAGCCTGGCATGAATGAGTTTATAACACAATATTGCTCCAATTGTTTTGTGAAGACTCAACTTAAACATTAACAAGCATTTTATCATTGCACTCTTCTCTTCAAGCTCTTCAGATGCCATTAAAAAGTACACTTCTATTTTAAAAATCGTACTTGCTTCTGTATCTCCACCAATATAAGAGTGAAGGATCCTTCTATCATAACGAAGTACATGTCCCTTTGTCCCTTAGCACACTGTCAATTGCCAAAGTCCCAATTTCGATATCTGGAACTTTTCACAAAATAAAAGGTGATAACTCTTATGTGAATCACTCTATATACCAAGCAAATATATTTAAGATGCATCAACTCAGTCCCAAATCAACTCTTCAAACACTGAGGAAACAAACAAGTGACATAGAAACTACTCTTGGTTTGCTTTGATCATTACCATGCACAAGCTCCTCTTCATACAACAATTTCTAAGCACATTCATGTTTAAGTGCAATAAAGCCTATTGTTATTTCGACTAAGCATTGAATTGAGTAACAGAACTTGTTCAAGCTTACTATTACCACATTAAGGTATGTCAGCTACAAATGGCTAATGGAATATGTGACATTTTAATAAACTGAAATACTGTTAAGAGGTATGAATAAGATGATCACATGGTTGAGAGCAAAACTGAGTTTTCTTCGTAGATGAAAAAATTTGAGCAGTTTGCAGCTTTGAATGTTCTACAGGTACCCCATATAAAATGTGCTAATTCTTTCTCAGTTACTGAGAGCAATAGAGTCAACAACTTTGGAAGATTCATAGCACTGCTGGACTTTTACCCCTGCTTTCACAATACTTTAGTACGCAACTGCAAAGCAACATTGTAGCCATCTTGCTTCCCACACACAATATCTTATTCTGTGGGGATGATGTGGAAGGATCAGTCACTTCCTCCTCAGCATCACCTCCTCCCACTAATAAATATTCCAAAACCTGAAATCAAGTTTCTCTCCCAAGTGCTAGCAACAAAAGAAATGACATAAAATTGCATGTGCATGCAAATATTAGCTGCAAGAAAGAATTTCAGATAAAGGTATTTTCAAGAAAGCAACCATAAGGGAACCAAAAAATGAACTCTGACCAAGCTGAATGCTTACTCTGGAGGGACAAAGGTCCTACCAAGTGTTTTTATGGCGTACAACACTTTTCCATGACAGGAAAGTCTGAAATCCTATACAGGCTGGCATCTTCAAGGTTGCGGAGGGGAAAAAAAAAAAAGAAAAAAAATCTAGTGTTAAGGTGAAATGCTGCAGCAAAGAATCAATACACCCCACAAGGAAGCTTTGATTTATATGATTTACAGACAGGTCAGATTATCCCAGGCACGTGGAGATAAACTGTCACTGCATCTGATTTTACTACAACCCAGAACAACCACAGAAAGAGTCTGCCTCAAACAAATTCATGACAAGTTTACAAATTGTTTTTTATTAAAGTCCTAAGTAAATGTACTGTGCCAAAGTAAATAGATGAATGTTACTGCACAGTTTAAAACAAAGACAAGCAACTTTCTGTACCTCTTTGCTCATGATGCCCAAGTTTCTTTTGGCTTATGAATTTCACCTGCAAAATGCAGGAGAGGGTAACCATACCTACCACGTATAGATTGCTACACTGTCAACACCACTGCCTGATCTGTTACTTTCTCCATATTTTGCTTTCCCTCACTGGTAAAGGGTGACAATTTCTTTTCCCTTTATGCAGTTGCTGCAAAAAATGTCCCAGAAATCCTTACTTCTAACAGGAACTCATTTCCCCATACAGCAACTAAATTACACACTCTCCTGACTCGTCCACTATTATTTGTGAAACTCACTAAATAGTGGCATACAAAAACACATGATGTATAAACATTTGCTAGCATTGTGCAATGGGGATATGTGGTAGGTGGCCAGAAACATTGTTTCCTTTGATGCATACTAAAACTGCTGCAATTGCATGTTTCAAAACCTCTTTGTAACCTCTGCAACAAAGTAGTAGCCTGGAAAAATATTTTGAAACATTGTTGGAAACTGAGGGTGAACACAACTTCAGTGTACCACTTCTCTCTCAGAAACCTCTCCCGCACAAAATATCAATGAATTAATTAATTAGGAGTAATTAAAAATAACTTTACCTTTTAAAGAACTCGACAGCATTCATTAACTATTCAGATCTCCTCGAGTGGCTTACACCTGAAATATTAAAATCTGTTCAGTTCCCTAAAATCAGAGAGAAATATCATTTAACAAATCTTATTCTATCAGAACGCTGTGGGTTGCCATCAGCTGATTATCTGAGTAGGTAAGGAGGTTCATCATTACAAAATGTTCAACTAAGATTAGATCATATGACATATTGCACTACTGAAACAATTCCTAAAGAACATTACTTTGATCTTATGTGAGGAAAGAAAGGCAGAGCCACTGGTAGCAAAATAAACATCCACTCATAAAATGAAAGTTGTTACTTGGGTGTAACAAATTAACACTAATACACAGCAACAGACCAGTTTAGGAAAAATAACCATCCAGCATCCAGGACAGACTCAGACTTCAGTGTTACAATAGATTCGTATGAGCAGTTGCCAGCGGGCTCATGCGCATGCGCTTAGCTGAATTCGTGTATGAGCAGTGCCTTCCTCCCGCTTCTGGCTACTTTAAGCATAGCTGTTTGCCATATGAGCAGTAGCAGCAAGTAGCCAGATGCTACCCGGAACAATTTTTCTGGCACCCCCAAGCTGCCAGATTCGCGCATGCGCAGAACAAGCTGAGTTATAGTGGGGAGGGATCCTTCCCCATGTGACCCGTGTCTATGTTCCGTATCTTCTTGCTACAGAAGAATGCTGAAGATTAGATGAGTATATCACATAACTAATGATTTACTGAATAGAATTGGGGAGGAAAGAAATTTGTTAGGACATTTTGAGAGATCACGGGATCACTAATTTAGTACTGGAGGGAATTGTGGGGGGTAAATGCAATTGAGGGAGACCAAGAGATGAATAGTTATCCAATTCAGAAGAATGTAGGCTGCAGTAGTTACTTGCAATGGTTATGCCTACTCAGGATACACGGGACTACAGAAGTGTTGGATTCAATCCACGACATCATCAATATGGCGGAAATGGCTATTCCAAGCGTCTCTAATACAGCGCCAATGATGTCAACTACATACACAAAGCAACAGACATGAAAATATGTATAAATAAGACAGTAACATCTCCCACCTAAAATACAATCAAACTAGTGTGACAACCACAGGTGACTGCGGATTTTAGGGAGGGGACAAACTAAATATAACTTAAGAAACCACACAATCCCAAAAAAAAAAAAAAAAAAAAAAAAAAAAAAAAAAAAAAAAAAAAAAAAAAAAGAACAGGAATCTGACACTTTCCAAAACACCAATACCTACACATAAAACTATGTACATCAGATTCGGTCATAGCTATTGATACAAAAATACCAACACCTTCAACTACGAAAAAGAAAACCACAACACACACACACACACACACACACACACACGTCATTCCATATCAAATCGCCCAATAAAAAATAAATTTTACACCCACCTCCTTAGATTTTCATGAAATTTGGCTCAAATGGTTCTAATACCATCCTGACAACACCTGCAATTTTTTTTTGCTGTATCTCTTACAGTTTTTTTTAAATAAATTTTTAAAGTTTTTATGTTTTGCGTTTTCTGAACCTTCGGAAATGGTCAATTTAATTTGTATTCAAAACTTTAAATTTGCTTATCTTAAAAACTCTTTTAGATAACATCATGAATTTTTGCAGCAAGTTTATTTATTATACATATTTGAAGATAAAAATGATGCTATTAAAATATATTAATATTTTCTATGAAAAAAAAATATATATATGTATTTTTTTCTTTTTTTTTTAACGGATGTTTTGTTTTATAAGAATTGCAATATCTAGAGTCTCAGACCTGATAGAATGATCAAATTTGTTTTAATTTACTCTTAAACATATAGGCTACTTGATAAAACAAAAATAATGACGACTTTTTAACATGTTTATTAATTATAGTAGATTACATTAGAATTATGTACGAAGATAGTTTACTTACGACACTTATGTATAACCCAACTGATTGCTCAAAACATTGAATTTTTTGAGTAATTTTGTCTTTTTAATAAACATTAATGCTGATTCAAACTGTTTTTCCACTTCATCCAAGAGCTTTCAGTTCTTTTGATACAGTCTTTTTTGAAGTAATACATTCTCCCAGTGCCGCTTGATTGAGGTGCGTCTACTACACAGACTATGTGCTCCAAAGGCACTATGCAGGAATCTTCTCTTTCAGGCCAATAAAATGATGCAGCTGGTCCTGAAGGATGTAGAAATAGAATTTCTGCATCTTCTTCATCATTGAATATTGTTTTTACCAGTCCAAAGTACCAGTTACCATCATAATTTTGCAGCCACATAGCTATTTACGGATGGTTCAACACGAACCCAATCAGAAGAAGAATGGAAAGAAAAGACTAAGGAGGGTTTTACACTATCTGTAGTCCTTCTAATTTCAAGGTTGTTTGTTGGAAGTGGTTTGAAGTTATGAAAACTTCTAGTTCCAGGAATGGTTCGGGTTGCTGAAAAACGTTTTTCTAGTTTTAACCGTAGCAAATCAGCTTCTTTTTTGTCAATAAAGTGAAAATGAATGTTTTCAATATTTTTTTCACAAAACTTGTACACATCGATTGCTGTCATTATTTGTTCTTCGTCTGAAAGCTGTAGACTGGCTTTCCTTAAAATTCTTTTAATAGTTCCTCCTAGGCCATCACAAATTGACTTCCCATGACTTGTTGCAAAAAAAGTGTGTTGGGCCTTCAAATTAAAGTCTCTCAAGTGTTCAGTCAAATTTTTAAAACTGTTTCTATTTTTGTACTGCCCAGCACAACCATCTGTAAAGTAGTGAACTGAGTCAATGTCAGTATGATGTAATGACAGCCACTTTGTAATTTCTTTTTGTACAAAGTTAACAAAACCAGTGTCATGTTCTTGGTCGTCACTAATAAAACAGTGGTTGGAAACAAAAACATTGTTTTCCTCATTTCTTAGAAAAACTCCAACTGGGTGTAGAGTACAACCACCTCTATTCCAGTGGTAACTTTGGATCTCATTTTGTATAACAAAGGAATAATTTTCACTGAAATCCATGACAATAATTGCTGTTTTGGGTGGTGGGTCTTCTTTCAATCTTTTAACGGCTGCTGATTGGGATTTTGTTATAAACGAGTGCGGGGTGAGCTTTTCCAATGACCTAACCAATAAAGAAATGTAGTCTTCAACACTGATAGACTGTTTGATCATTTCTGCCCTGTCTGTGTTAACCCACTGACTGATTACAATTTCTTCTTCTAAATCATAATCTTCACTTAGTTTTTCAGTTAAGTACTCAGTTAGTGCAGTATTTGCAGGACAGCTGTCGCAGTGATGTAGCATGCAGTTTTGGTTTTCCGTGTTG
This sequence comes from Schistocerca nitens, assembly GCF_023898315.1. Taxonomy (NCBI): domain Eukaryota; kingdom Metazoa; phylum Arthropoda; class Insecta; order Orthoptera; family Acrididae; genus Schistocerca; species Schistocerca nitens. The sequence continues at coordinate 370,993,093 of NC_064614.1, read as the reverse complement.
CACACAAGCATCTTAATTAGGTCTTTATAAGATTCTTCAATTTTTCACAGCATACAGTAATAGTTTAACATTCTGGTGGATACTGCATACACATACAGTGTGTGTGCCTGCAGCACCAGCAAGGATACACCATTTAGGTCTCAAGAAACAAAATTTTGAAAATCCTACTTCTACCTCGGGATTCTCCCATTTGAAAGAATAATAGAGTTCTCTCAAGTTACACAAAATGAGTCTTTTTTGCATGTACACATTTTTTTGAACACTTACTTTGTCTTTTGTTCCAGGTAGCACTCTGGAACTTTCATCCTTTTCATAAAAATCTGTTACAAGTCTTACTGTATTTTCAGAAAGAGTTTTACCTTTTTTTGGACCAGGAGTTTCCAAAATACCCTTTTCAGATTTTAGCTTTCTAGCTTGTCACACCATGTACTCACATTAAATTCTTTCATCACTTTATTTCGAGTCCAAGAATCTGGAGCCAAGGTCAGAATCTGGATTTTTCTAGACCTCCCAACAGATGAAATCTTCTCTTTCATAAGAGAAATCATTACATCAAAGTCCTTTGCTTTCTCAACCACACTTTTATCTTCTTCGTCATCATCAGAACTTGGTGCATCATATTTTAATGCTTTTGAAACCGCATTTTTGGCAGTCTTTTCAATACTGCTAACCTTCCTTTTAAAATAAGACCCTTTACTTTGTTCTGACAAGCCATGAAGCTTTATCGGTGTTAAACCTAAATAACCAAGAGCAATGTTTGTTTGTACAAGGGATTCATTTCTGGATTCCAATTATTCTAATTCAACCATGACTTCATCATCTGTTTCACTTTCATTGACTTCAACTCTTAATTTTTCCTCACAAAAGTTACGGCATGTTGAGCAAAGCTTTTGTCCAGGTTTTATGCTAATATTTTTTGTCAGTAATTGTTTAGAAAGATCCAAGCCTACACTTCTCAACGATTTTTTGATGGGCTTTTTGTGTTTTTTTAGTGGGTCTACACATGTTGTTTGATACTTTTCAAGAACATTTAAAAAGTAGTAGCTGTGGTGTGAACATATATTCTTAAATTCACACAGATTAATTCCAGATCGTAAGTGGATCAAATCTTTTTCTTCCTCACTCAATTCTGATACCGGTTGTAACTTTTTTGAAGGTGTGTAGGTTGTTTGGAAACAGTCAGATTTTTTAAATAACCCTACACTACAGGTTTGAATATCTGACATACTGATTTCACTTTTGGTCTGATTACTGTTGTGGTTACTTTTATAGGATATTGGAAAAGAATCTCTGTAAACTAAGTAACAGTACTTAATGAGAGTTCGAATAAACTTAATAAAATACTATCCAAGCGCTATTTAACACTAATAATTTTTTACTTCAAAACACAGGAGTAACAATACAAAATCCAAGTGTACATTGTTACTCCAAGAAGACAAAAACTTATTTTTGGTGTCTAAGTCACTTGGTATTTTTTATTTTTAAAATATAATTAATATTATTTTAAAAATTAGATAACTATTAAACAGGTTAAAAAGCCAACATAATTTTTCTTTTATCTAATAGCCTATACAATTAAGAGTATTTTAAAACAAATTTGAGCTTTCTATCAGGTCTGAGACTCTAGATATTGCAGTTTTTGTAAAACTAAACATCCGTTAGCTAAAAAAAAAATAAAAAACTTGAAAATTTTTTTCATTTGGAAGAATTTAATATATCTTTATGGTAATTTTTTTTTAACATTTAGATATAATACACAAACTTATTCCAAAATTTCGTACTGATATCTTGAGTATTCTTTAATATACAAATTTTTTTAGTTGTGAGGACACGTTTAAGTTACAGTTTCTGACTGCTGAAACAACGCCAAATCTAAAAACTTTAAAAATTTATAAAAAAAAACTATAAGAGATAGAGCAAAAAAATTTTACAAGTGCTTTCAGGATGATAAAAGAAGTAATTGTACCAAGCTTCATCAAAATCTGACATGGTTGGTGTCAAGGCCTGGGTGACTTGACATGGAATGACCCACACACACAGTATCATCAGACAGCAGGATGACATCTACAAACACAACCAACTCAAACTCCGCATCTTAATGTCACACACCATAACACCCTTACGCCATGGGTCAAAGCAGATGGGAGGAATCTGATGCTTCTGTTGACCCGGTTACAATAGTACGGAGAGCTGCAGCAAACTAGTCTTCAAACTGAAGACCTCACCAACAGGTTATCTGCATTACAAATAAACATCTATTGCAGCTATGCAGAATTTGACAACATTCGGCTTTTCTTGGGTTTATATTTTTCTGCATATCCTTCCGCGTGTTAGCGTATCATCCTCAGGGCAGCCTTTGAATGCAACTGATTGTTGCAGCTATTTAAACAATTACAACCTCTTATGACAGCATACTTTGTGTTATGAAGAATTTTGTATTCTTCATACTTTGCAATGACCACTGTAGCAATTTTGCACCAAATATACTTTTCCATCATCTGAAAGCTCGATGGACGCTAAAACTAGTAACCCAAAATGTATACATTGGGGAACTTTAATCAGTATTAGGTCCTCACTTCAACTTTTATCAAAGGTCTCTGATAGAAGCTTCTCCAGCACTTTCACAGATTTGACCAAACGGCTTTGACAAAGTTCTTTTGTAGTGCAATATGGGCCTGAGCAACAGAGTCCCAAAGGCAACATAAGTTGCCAGTGAGAGATAAGCAGACACTATTTATTAAGAAATCATTCCCTATGTGTTGCTAAAATATGTGTGAACGTTACATCCAAAGTGAAAAAGAATGCCAAAGTGTACTGAATGATATTCAGCAAGATACTGTTTTAAAATACTGCATGTTAGGAATAACTACAAAAATTAATTTTTTCATTGCATCTAAAAACTATTTACTGTAAACAAATACATGTGATGATATTACAAAGCTAACTGTACATTGCATTGGCAGACATACCACCACCATTCACATTTGGTGTCATTTCTCGTGTAAGTTTGCAAAATGGTAGTTATTTAACGCAATGAGAAAACTTGTGATGGGCTTCTAGTGCTGAAATTTAACATTCTAATACATTTTGGAATTTGTTTTTATTCTCTTATCTCTTGATGCCAATTTTTCTATAACATGCTGTGTCTATTCTCTACTGATTAAATCTGTACAATTACATTAGTTTTTCAAACAAAATAAGTAGTCATTAAAGAAATCCACAACTTACCTTATAAATTTCTATCCTCAACAATATTTCCCCACGTGCTAATTTCCAGCTGCTTCGTTTGGACAGAAAACCTGTAACATTGACTTTCTGTAATCTTTTAAATCAACAGAACAAATAATAAAAATATAAACACATCATATTCAGAACGCTGTGGGTACCATCAACTTAATTTTCAGAGTAGGTAAGGACATCATCATTACAAATGAGTTCAAAGCTTTTCATCACCTATGAAAAACTTTCATTAAAGTAGACCCATAAGTACCAAAATTTATAATTTAAGCTTACCACTCATGTTTTCATGGCACAGTACATCCCTTGGAACGCTCAACAAGTTTTCTAACGAGATCAGACTCCATTATCATGAAGTAACTTATGTCCATCCTCTCCACATTCCATGTGCGAGCAAATGATGGGTATGCATCATTATTACACTGAAGATAACCTAGAACAACAAAATTTCATCACACAAATGCACATGAATGGCCAAATCTGTGAAATGTTGTCTACAGTTTCAGGACGTTAGAGGTGAAATAAACTTTCAGGTTTCAAGTAATTGCTATTTGCTAGCATATCATCATACGTCATTCATTTCTAAGTGCTTGCCAATGGTAAAGAACAGAAGGAAAAACTGACATCAAATTTGTGGAAAGGAACACTATGCCAACGCTAGCCGCCCCCCACCCCTTTTCCATCCCCGCAAATCGTTCCTACCAGTTTCACCGGTACGCTTCCTATTCGTTTTTCAATTATATTTATGCCAAACAAAACCTTAAACGCCCTTTTCTAATATATTTCTATGGCAAACAAAACTGCTACATAATGTTCTTCCTAGCACGTAACGTAACAGAAAATTGTACAATGAAGTTTACACCTCACTATAATAAATACCTCTACATAAGTTTTTCATTCCCCAATAAGAAAACGGTTTCAAAACTTTCAGACATACTTATGCATTCTTCCACGAGTTTCAGACTGTCTAAATAAAGGCCTTTGCGCGTCACAAAGCGTCCTGACTTACAATAATCTGTCGCCACTGATTGCAAACTGAAGTAATCCTCTCACAATCTGCATGATCTGCAACCACATCAACATGAGTACAGGACGAATATAAGGGACTATAAATGAGATTACAACTAATTTACTCGATTACGGTTAAGTATCACAAAAGTGTGGAAACATCTTCAAATACAAACGGAACATTAGGAAATCATCAATATTGTTACACGCGAAATGTGGTCTCCATAGAAATAAAACAATAATCGTTCCTTCCTGTACATTTCAGTCATTAAAAACTCAAACATACCCTAAATGTTAAAAACAAATCATTTTCGGGTGATTAAATATGACAGCAACAACGGAGAAAACGGCTAGATCCACAATTTATCTTGTCCTCTCTTACCAACACATCTGCTCAGTACCGCTACCGTCAGTTGAAGAACATGGCGCGGGCCGTGGAGAGATTCCCTCATCTACTCCATCACCCGCTGTTGCCAGACTTCTATTGGCTTCCTAGCTCTCTAAACTGGCACCAGCTTAAGGCCCGTCCACTCGCAACGACCTGTCTGCGCAAAAGTCTGCGCACAACACATATGCGCAGTCAGATCGTTGCGTGTGGGCAGAAGATTTGCACCAATCTTATGTGTGTGCAAACCTGGAAGTTGGAGTTGGAGGTTTGAGCGAAACCTCTCAAATCTGTGGGTTCAAGCCACATCTGCGCAGACAAGTTGGAGCGTGTGGACAGGAGATCGCCGCAAATCTGGCGCGAAACAGCTGTTTGCTCAGTCCAGTGTTTGTATTTGTGCGCACAGGACATTAAAATGGCTGATACTCGTCAGTGTTCTCGAGAGTTCGTTAGTGAATTCATTGAAATATATAGAAACCACCCATGTTTGTGGAAGATGAAAAGTAAAGAATATAGTGACCGAGACAAAAAGACAGCACCATACAATGCTCTAATTGAAAAATTGCGGGCAGTTGACGCCTCGGCAAACAGAGAAACAGTAAAAAAAAAAAAAAAAAATTTCGTTGCGAACTGTTTACCGAAAAGAGTTATCCAAAGTTCAGAAATCTAGAAGATCTGGTGTAGGAGTAGATCAAGTATACCAGCCAACGTTATGGTATTTCGATCTGCTTGGCTTTCTTAAGGTTCACCCTGCAAATCTCGCAGTAAATTTACGAGAGAAAACTGCTTTCGCTTTAGCAGCCACGGTCTACACCATTTTGACCGCTTTCTCTGTTTCCTGCGGTTGGTCTGAATGTTTTTTTGCAACACAAGTTGCGCACACAGACCACAACAGAACTTCCTCCATTTCTACATTTCAAAATAACTGAATTAAATTTTTGACGTTTACGGTGAGCGTAGTCGCTTGCCACTGATATTTCTTTTCTACACCGACAGATGGCGGGCGAGTAGTAGATTGGGGTTTGTGTCGTGTGAACACACCACATTTGCAGCGATCTTTTGCATGTACAGACATCTGCGCAGACAGATCGTTGCGTGTGGACCGGGCTTTACACACCACAGAACACGGAAATGACAGGTTCGTATGAGCAGTTGCCAGTGGGCTCGTGCGCATGCGCAGAGCTGAATTCACGTATGAGCAGTGCCTTCCTCCCACTTCTGGCTACTTGAAGCGTGGCTGTTTGCTGTATGAGCAGTAGCAGCAAGTAGCCAGATGCTACGCGGAAAAATTTTTCCGACGCGCCGAAGCTGCCAGATTCGCGCATGCGCAGAGCAAGCTGATTTATAGTGGGATGGATCCTTCCTCACGTGACCCGTGTATTTGTTTCGTGTCTTCAAATATTGCTGCTCTCTTCGTTTACAGCTCCCACGTCAAATGAAATCAAAATAGAATTCTGTGGCCGGGAGCCATGAAGTGAATTAATATACATTCTCATAACCATTAAAGACCAAAATAAAATAGTAGTTTCAATTTTCTGATTTTATATTATTTCCACGTGATTAGTAATCAACTATTAATGTCTTAATGAAGCTATTTTTGTCTGTTTTGTAGAGAAATTTGCTTCTATTAATTTTTTTCTGCTGAGGCAGTTAGTTTATTTGAAACGAATTGTTTCATTTCGCACAATTGGCTACTTTCAACTTCGTTCAATTTCAAGTGCAAATTTTCATTTTTTGGGACGAATGACATTATACCATAATAAAGAACCAAACATGAGAATACAGTACTGGACCTCCGAGAAAATTGGTATCACGAAAACCACATGAAAAGCTGAATATCAGGTACTTCAGAGTGATCTGGACATAGAAATGTGCAATTAGAGTGGAATGAAGCATTTTACTGTGGTTTATGAAATTCCGATGCTGGCTGGAGTAGTCTCTGATGTCCTGTTTCTTTTATGACACTGTAACATCTCTTAAAGCTATATACGTACAACATACGTAAACATTTACTTGAAGTTGACTAAGTAGGCAAATTTGGTCAGTAGTTTTGAACTAAATATTTTGTTTCAAATATAATGACAGCTGTAGCAGAATTTTACAAATCTGCCTTCTGTGAAAGTGTTTTTCGATCACAAGGTACTTGTCTACTACTTCCTCTAGGCCTGAAGTTATTTCTTAATTTGTGTTTACATCTTAAATTTATAGAATGACATTCTATGGTACATTGTAGACTGTCAGCATACCGTGTTTTATCGTTTTAACTCCGCACATGGCTTCATATTTATTCCTAGAGTAGAATATAAACTGTCATTTGTGCAGTTTCTTTGCCTCACAGACAACCTTGTTAATTTTTTGCACATTTTGAAATAGCCATGAAATTTATTGTCCTTTATTCCAGTGTAAGCTATACAAGAAACTGTTTTTTCCCCAAGAAATTTGTAATCCATCCTACTAGCTTTTTGCAGTGTTGTGTAGATGTAAACCTGATGAAAAAGCTACATAACAATATTGCAGAGTACAAATTAAAAAAAAATCTGTCAAATTCACCCAATAGCAAACTATTAATGGTACTTCGAGTTGTGGAGTCAAATTTTGAAATGATATTTTGCCAAGAACTGTTTCCTTATTTGCATCCTTTATTTGGGTGGGATATGATAAAACAATTGCTCTAAGTACAACTCTGTATGTCCTCTCAACAACATGCCACAAGGCTGCACATGGTCACGGGGAGCCCCACCACGAATTTCCACCAGAAATTCGTCGATAGGCGTATGAGCAGAGCAAACACCAAGCACGGGCTGCCTACGTCATCATTGCTGTGCATGCGCAATACAGCCTGTTGCCTGGCGCTGTCTGGTAACTGCTCAAACGAACCTTTGTAATTCCCCCATCTACCCCGTCACCCGCTGTTGCTAGACTTCTGTGGGTTTTTTGGCTATTGTGACGGACCACGCACCGAAAACTCCAACTTATTACGATAAGACACTTTTATTAAGGTTCGTATAGTTACAGAAACACAAGAAAAACAATGCAGAAATTCACGACATGCGTATCATTCAGTCAAGTCGTAGACGGGACTGCCAAAGAATCTCGAGTCTTCAAAGACCGTTTACTCTGCACGTCGCCAGTGAAGTTACTGGCCGTCGATTGTCATCACAGAGCCACCCCCCCCCCCTCCCTGGAGTGCGGAGCACTGGGGGAAGGACGTGGGTGTCTTCCTGTGTAGTGGCGTTGTGTGTGGGATGCTCGCTGGTTGATAGCAGCATGTGCTAAGAGTCCATACTGTCTGTGCAGGGTGGACTAGCGCTCGTATAGTCCACCATCAAGTGGGGGGGCCGAACTGGTCGACCTGCATGTTTGAACTGGACTGGCGCAGAAGATGTCGTCGTTGCAGTACTGGCGGAGAGGGGGATGTAAATCTTGAGCATCCCGTCGGTGCTGAACGTTTCAGCTGTGGCTGCCGTATCCATCCCATTTGGGATAGGGACTTGGTGCAGGATGGTGATGTGTGATGAGGGTGTGGACCCACGTGAAGTGTCCCCTATGCGGAGGACGGACATGAATTCCTCGTGGTGATGCGAGGAAAGCTCGTCGCGTGGGCACTCAGAGGCGTTATTGCGATGCAAATTTCGTCAACAGTGGATGTAGGGGGCACTAGGGGGTGTGGGAGAGAAAAGTAACATAGTGCAGGAGAAACATTGGAACACTCTGTGGGGGTATTGGGTGCCAACACATGGGACGGTGTAATGTTACAGGCAACATGTGGTTGAGACTGAGGTTGTGGATTGTCACATGCAGTGCCTGTTTGAAATGAGGGTAGAGTATCATCATACACAGACACTGAGTTGCCCACAGGTGTAGGCTCGGTGCACATGCGATCATGGTGGGGCGCAGGGGAGTGGGTGGCCTGTGTGAGATCAGGGTCGTCACCTGATGGAAGAACACTCGACTCGGGGGGTGTGTTACAGATTCCTCGATCGTCCAGGCTGGTTTCACGCATTCGAGGGAAACTGTCTGCCAGCGACCACTGACAAGAATGTCCATAGTATTGTCTGTGCGAACCACTACTCGATGTGGGCCAGAGTAAGGTGGCTGTAATGCCAGTTTGACTGTGTCATCCTGTAACATAATGAACACCCGGGGACGGGTATGTGGTCGCGGCTATGTGTGTCCGGACACGCTCATCTAGCGTGGGGAGGTTGGATAGGTCGGCGATTCCTTCGTCATTGACGAACTCTGCGGGGAGAACTAGGGTCTCACCATACAGGAGCTCTGTGAGTGAAGCCTGGAGGTCTGTCTTGTAAGCCTTGCGTATTCCTAGCATAACCCAGGGAAGGGCGTCGCAACACTCACCACCGTGGCACATGAGTGCCGCTTTCAGAGTTCTGTGCCACCGCTCTACCAGTCCATTGCTCTGAGGGTGGTAAGCTGTAGTGTGGAATCTATCCACCCCACAGAGGACGCAGAGTTTGTTAAACAGCAGGGATTCAAACTGTCTTCCCTGGTCGGTGGTGATGGATGTAGGGCAGCAAAATCGAGCTATCCAGGAGGATACAAATGCGTGTGCTACGGAATCGGCTGTGATGTCCTGCAGGGGTATTGCCTCCACCCAACGTGTAATGCGGTCAGTGACGGACAGGATATACCTGAAACCATGAGACACGGGTAATGGTCCTACGAGATCCACATATAAATGACGGAAGTGACCTTTCGGGATGTCGAATTTTCCTAGCCTGGTTTGTGTGTGCCTGCCGACTTTGCTGCACTGGTACTGTAAACAAGCTCAAGCCCAAGTACACAATCCCTCTTCACACTTGGCCACACAAAGCATTCTCTAACCAGGTGCTTAGTAGCCTTAGCACCAGGATGTGCCAGGTTATGTAAAGTAGTGAACACTTGGCGATGCAGCACAGGGGGAACAATAGGCTGAGCAGTGCCCATGGATGTATCACACCACAGTGGCTTGGCCGAGCCCAGTAGGTTGCACGAAACGATCTGAAGGGAAGTATCTGGGCCCTATTGGAGGTTGTGCAATTCAGTGTCACTGTCCTGTAAGTGGGCCAATTCGTCGAAATTAATGGGGGATGAAATTGCAGTGATACATGATAAGTAATCAGCCACCACATTTTCTGAACCTCGAATGTAACGGATGTCTATTGTGTATTGGCAAATTAAGTCCATTTGCCGGAACTTACGTGGGGGAAGGTCAGCAGCGGGGTTATGGATAGCCTCCGCAAGGGGGCAATGGTCTGTGAAAATTGTTATATTCCTTCCTTGAATGTCTGTGCGATATATTTTACAGCTTCATAAACTGCAAGCAATTCTCTGTCAAATGCTGACCATTTACGTTGAGCTGTAGATCGTTTTTTGGAAAATAACAGGAGTGGTTGAGTCGTGTCATTGACATGTGTTGGAGGACTGCACTGATTTCGAAATCACTTGCATCCACTGTAATAGAGATGCAGGCGTCTGGCAAAGGGTGGGCGAGAGTGACACCACGTGCTAATGCTGATTTAAGGTCTTCAAAAGCTCTCACCATGTTGTCAGACCACAGTACTCGGCGACTGCTCGAGGTTTGTTTCCCAGCCAATGCATCAGTCAAAGGGGCTTGAATTGCTGTTTCCATCAGCAGGTTACGATGGTAGAAACTGACAGTTCCTAAAAATCGGCGTAATTCGCGAAACGACACTGGGAGGGGTAGATCGCGAATGCAGTCAACCTGCTCCTGGGGAGGGCATATACCATCTGAGGAGACGGTGTACTCCAGAAAAGTGACAGTGGTGCAGCGGAGTTGTGACTTGTCATTATTGATCTCGACTCTGTTACATGTCAATAAGTCATGTATCGTGGCCAGGTGGAGTTCATGTTCCCTGTCAGAGGGGGAGAAAATTAGTATATCGTCGTGGTATGTGTAGCAATATGTGCAGTTAAAAAGAAGTGAGTCCATAAAACGCTGCCAAGTTTGGGCCGCGTTTTTGAGACCATAAGGCATGTAACAAAATTCGTACAGACAGAAAGGTGTGATCACTGCTGTCTTTGGTATGTCACTTTGTTCCATTGGTATCTGTAAATATGCCTTGCAGCAGTCCAAGACACTGAAGATGCGTGCTCCGCTAAGTACTTGCGCGAAGTCTTGTATGTGAGGTATCGGGTAATTGTCTAATACTGTCCGCGCATTGAGGCGACTGTAGTCGGCTCAGAGGTGCACAGTGCTGTCCTTTTTGGGGACTAAATGTATGGGTGAGGACCAGTTACTGTCCGATGGGCGAACAATACCTGCCCGTAGAAGTTCCTGCACTGCGGCTTTAGCAAGGCGTAGTTTACGTGGTGGCAGTCGGCGCGCTTTATGGCGCACTGGAGGCCCATCTGTCGTGACAATTTTGTGTGTCGTGCCATTCGTGATAGCGTTCAGCTCGACTGGTGAACACGTTCAGGGGCTGTCGTGAATGGGAATCGGTAGCACACAAGAGTCACTAACCTGATGTGCCGGGGAAGCTGTCTGAGTTGGTGGCGACGAAGTTCCACGAGGTGCATCTCCGGTGTCGGATGGTGGCAGCATTGACAGGCGTTGTACGAGGCATTGTGCCTCGGTGAGGGCTTGTGTAGCCGACGATATGGCACGGTTCAGTTCGGCGTTGTGAGCACAGAGATCGTCGACTGCAGGGCGTTTGGGCTGGAGCTGGGCAATGGAATTTGTGAGGCTGTCCGCCAATGAAGAGCACTCGATGGGAGCTGTATCGAAGTCGTCGGGCAGCTGAGAGGGAGGGGGGGGGGCGAAGAGGCGACTGAACATGCAATATGAGCGGATGAGGTGTGATGCAATAATGCGGCTGACTGAAGATCTGGAGACAGTCCGAAGTGGAAAAGAAGTCAATGCCTAATACTGGATCTTCGACGTCAGCCACGTAGAAGGACCAGGTGAACTGTTTGCTGGGTATGAGTTCAATAGGTAACCTGGCCAAATCATCGACACGAAGTGGCGACTTATTTTCTGCTCGAAGGGACAGTTTGGTTGGTGTCGTGTCCTTTACAGAAAATGTGGGAGGTAGGACACTAACGTCTGATCCGGTATCGACGAGAAAATACCGGCGCGTACCTAAATCCAAGGCATAGAGACGTCCTCGTGAGGTGGGGGATCTGACAGAATGCAACGTCTGTGGGCGCCTCTGCATGTATCCGCGGGCCGTGGCACCTGCTGCGGCGCGCGAGCGGTGTTTGGGAATGCGTAGGGCGGACGGCAGTTGCGAGCGGCGTCCCTGAAAGTGGTGTGGAACCAGCATATGCATGAGTCAGCTGTACTCGTCCCGCCAGCCGAAGCGTCAGGCGAGGGGAAGGCGGGGCGGGCAGGCGCTAGCCCGGTTGGGGTGGGGAGAAGCTGTTGCCGACCCGCTGGCGGTTCCAGGTCTTGGCCGCTAGATGGCTGCTGTTCTGTGTAGAGATGGGGGATCCGCTCTTGAACTAATTCATAGAGTTCAATCTTTCAAAGGAGTGAACAATCAGTGATTCAGAAAAAAAGAACGGTAGCTCCAAACGTTTCCCAGGCAGAGAGAGAGAGAGAGAGAGAGAGAGAGAGAGAGAGACGGAGCATATCAGCAGCGCCTCTGCTGGTCAGAGCACAGTGCACGCCACACAACACAGCCAGCGCCGGCCTCTGCCCTGCTTCTACCTTGGCTGCCTGCATTGTGCAGTGCCCCATTGGATTTTGTTTCACATATGCCGGGCCGTCTCTGTGCGTCGTCTGCCGTGTGCACTGTGCAGTGTCTGGCGCAGCTTAACTTCGCATCGCACTCTGTCGGCGATCGTTTCAGTCGCACGTCCTGCCCTCTGGGCAGTTGATGCCAGCAACAGGACAGAGAGCCACCTAGCGGATAACATAGGAACTACTTGCAAAAACCTGCTCGCAAGGGAGCGGACGATTTGTCTCGGAGCGGGTGAGCTCCCCCCACCCTCGGAACTCGCCCGCTCAACGCTCACCCCACCGTCTCGACTCTAGCCAGAGCGTCGAGCAAAGCGACTCTGGTGTCACTCTGGTCTCTGCGGTCTCAGCTCACGCAGTAATACAGCTCGCGGCTCGACCTGCTCGACTCAGCGCCTCTGCATCGGAGTTTGTCCCCACTGGATATTGTTCTTCATAGTAATACCGCTATGTATATTACATTATTATGTTATGTATACATCAATTGTTTTTATTTTATTTTTATTTGTTTAAACTGATTAGATTAGGTTCCTGATGACTACTCTTACTATAGGATTTTTATTATGGACACTCGAATTTACGCTTTAATTACGAGCGAACCGATAAACGTATCGCAAAATGTGATACACCAATATTTTCCTTGTTTTATTCTGCGTAAGGCTATATGCAGCACTTTCGTTTTACAGTCAAATTTATATTTTTTTTTTCTTATTCTGGTACAGATTTTGCGATTTTAGGCGTCTTCGAAAGGAAAGATATATGGCTTGCGATGTATTTGTATGAGGTTAATGAAATTTTAATACATTATAGCCAAATATATTGTTAATGTAAATCTCAAGTTACAACATTTTCCGATCACCCAAAAAACCACGCTAGTGCAAAATAAATCAATAATCAAAAACTTTGTCATATCGTGGAAATTTCAATAAACAATACAAAATTCTTACTCATTATCTATGTTACTTCAAAATAGGATCAAATAAGATCAAAATACAGGTATAGTACTGGAATAAACCAAGTTTAAAGGGCAATGTGCCTTTCATTTATTTTCTTTTGTAAATGAGTGGTGAGTCATGAAAAACAGCTAATTCATTTCAGGGAGTGAACAGTTCTGATCCAATCTCTGAAAAGAACAGTTTTGCCCATCTCTAGTTCTGTGTACTGTCCGCGATACGCACGCGCCCGGCCTCTACCGCCCGACGGTGGAAGTATAACAACAGGATTACCAGCCTCGGCGGTATTAGGCACTGTGCTGCGCACAGGGAGGTGGCTGTGTCGAATAATGGCGTATGCCTGATCTGCCAGCCGTAGTTTATCTTCGAGTGACGCTGCAGTATGTGGAAGCAAATGTAACTGTAGTTCTTGCGGCAGCTTCACCAACCACAATGCCCAGAGCGCTAAGTTCGGCAAGATCTCGGTACTGACCTGGGCACGCAAGCATCGCCACATCTGTGAGGGTGTTCTGTCGCCTAGTCTCGTCGCAAATTACGTTGTGAATCGTATTGGCCAGGGGACGAGAGAGGCGTTCGATGAGTAATGCACAAGAAGAGGCATATTTGTCGCTCTTAGGTGGGTTCAGCAACAAGTCACTGATGAGATCAGGGTGGTCGTGCAGGTGGTTCACTAAACACACAAAAGAGTGCTGTCGTCCGCAATACCGTGTATGTCCAACATGTTGTCCACCAAGGTAAACCACGTCATTGGGTCGTCCGGTTGTAACAGCGGCAGCTTCGGAAAAAGACTGGGGGCCAGTGCTTGTGGGGCTGTAGGAAAGGCACGAAACATACAGGGATTCTGCACGGTGTTCACTGATGCGAACTGTGCCTCCATGGCGGGCGATGTGTTGCGTTGAATGTCTGTTAGCTGTGTAAGCGAGACGTGGTATCCAGTCCTTGTAGGCACGGAATCTGTACGGCCACACGACGGGCACGGCGCGGCAGGCGCGGGCGGATCAACTGCCGATGCAGCCGAAATCTCTAGCAGAGGCGCGAGATCGCGATTGAGCGCCGAGCGACGGGGCAGAACCACAGCAGGTGCGTCGCCCGAGGTATGCGCGGGGAGCCAGGACGGATAGGCGTATAAATGGCCCGGCGTGGTTGGCGCGAGTCTTCCTTCGACCGGCACGGAGGGGGACACGTTAAATGGCCGGCCGCTCGGAGGAGGGGGCGCCCATGCGTGTGGACCCAGAAACTGGAAAGCGGCGTGGTCCATGTTGTGCGGTAGAATCTCGGGGTTTCCGGAGTCTTGTGCTGGAGGAGCATTCTGTCGAGTGTAGAATGCTGAAGAATGTGTCCACGACGATGTGTACAGCGCCCGGTATGGTATGCCAGCAGAGGTTAGTCGTCTGGCCAGGCGAGGCAAACACGGGAGATACGAACATTCTCGGTGTATTAGTAGCACACGGGGAAAAGCGTTGCCCTTCGTAGTCGAATGACCATTCTGTGGTCGCGGCGTCGTGCACTGCTGGAAAAACTGGAGGCTGCGACATTGTCTATTGGCGCGAAACCGGTGATACACAGCGAGCGACTGCAACATATTTTCGCGACTCGGGGTCACCAACGTGGGTTTTTTGGCTATAGTGACGGACCATGCACCGAAAACTCCAACTTATTACTAGAAGACACTTTTATTAAGGTTCGTATGATTACAGAAACACAAGAAAAACAATGCAGAAATTCACGACACGCGTATCACTCAGTCAAGTCGTAGAAGGGACTGCCACAGAATCTCGAGTCTCCAAAGACCGTTTATTCTGCACCTCGCCAGTGAAGTTACTGGCCGTCGATTGTCATCACAGAGCCACCCCCCCCCCCTCCCGGGAGTGCGGAGCACTGGGGGAAGGACGTGGGTGTCTTCCTGTGTAGTGGCGTTGTGGGATGCTCACTGGTTGATAGCAGCATGTGCTAAGAGTCCATACTGTCTGTGCAGGGTGGACTAACACTCGTATAGTCCGCCATCCAGTCGGGGGAGGGGGGGCGGACTGGTCGACCTGCATGTGTGAACTGGACTGGCACAGAAGATGTCGTCATTGCAGTGCTGGCGGAGAAGGGGATGCGAATCTTGAGCATCCCGTCGGTACTGAACGTTGCAGCTGTGGCAGCCGTATCCACCCCATTTGGGATAGGGACTTGGCGCAGGATGGTGATGTGTGACGTGGGTGTGAACCCACGTGAATTGTCCCCTATGCAGAGGACGAAGATGGATCCCTCGTGGAGCTGCGAGGAAAGCTCGTCACGTGAGCTCTCAGAGGCGTTGATTGCGATGCAAATTTCGTCGACAGTGGATGTAGGGGGCACTAGGGGGTGTGGGAGAGAAAAGTAACATAGTTCAGGAGAAACATTGGAACACTCTCTGGGGGTATTGGGTGCCAACACATGACACGGTGTAATGTCACACGCAACATGTGGCTGAGGTTGTGGATTGTCACACGCAGTGCCTGTTTGAAACGAGGGTAGAGTATCATCATACACAAACAATGAGTTGCCCACAGGTATAGGCTCGGTGCACATACGATCATGGTGGGCCGTCACAAGGCATCCTGACGTACGATAATCTGTTGCCACTGATTGCAAACTGAAGTAATCCTCTCACAATCTGCACGACTCTGCAACCACATCAACATGAGTACATGACGAATATAAGGGACTATAAATGAGATTACAACTAATTTACTCGATTATGGTTAATTATCACAAAAGTGTGGAAACTTCTTCAAATACAAACGGAACATTAGGAAATCATCAATACGGTTATATGCGAAATGTGGTCAACAAATCTCCGTAGAAATAAAACAATAATCATTCCTTCCTGTACATTTCAGCCATTAAAAACTCAAACATACCCTAAATGTTGAAAACAAATCATTTTCGGGTGATTGAATATGACAGCAACAACGGAGAAAATGGCAAAATCCACAATTTATTTTGTCCCCTCTTACCAACACATCTGCTCAGTCCCGCTATTGTCAGTTGAAGAACATGGCGTGGGCCATGGAGAGTACGGAAAAGATATTCCGCCATGTACCCCGTCATCCGCTGTTGCCAGACTTCTGTTGGCTTCCTTGCTCTCTAAACTGGCACCAGCTTACACACCACAGAACACGGAAATGACAGGTTCATATGAGCAATTGCCAGTGGGCTCGTGTGCATGTGCAGAGCTGAATTCGCGTATGAGCAGTGCCTCCCTCCCACTTCTGGCTACTTGAAGCGTGGCTGTTTGCTGTTTGAGCAGTAGCAGCAAGTAGCCAGATGCTACCTGGAAAAATTTTTCCCGCACGCCGAAGCTGCCGGATTCGCGCATGCGCAGAGCAAGCTGAGTTATAGTGGGGGGATCCTTCCCCACGAGACCCATGTATATGTTTCGAGTCTTTGTAATATTGCTGGTCTCTTCGTTTACAGCTCCCACATCAAATGAAACCAAAACAGATTGCTGTGGCCAGGAGCCTTCAAGCTAATTAATATACATTCTCATAACCATGAAAGACCAAAATAAGTTAGTACTTTCAATTTCCTGATTTTATATTATTTCCACGTTATTAGCAATCAACCATTAATGTCTTAATGAAGCTATTTCTGTCTGTTTTATAGAGAAATTTGTTGCAGTCAACTTTTTTTCCGCTGAGGCAGTTAGTTTATTTGAAACAAAGTGTTTCATTCCGCACTATTGGCTACTTTCATAATCATGAAAGACTAAAATAAGTTAGTAGTTTCAGTTTTCTGATTTTATATTATTTTCACGTTGTTAGCAATCAACTATTAATGTTTTAATGAAGCTATTTCTGTCAGTTTTGTAGAGAAATTTACTTTTATTTTTTTGGCTGAGGCAGTTAGTTTATTTGAAACTAGGTGTTTCATTCCGCACTATTGGCTACTTTCAACTTCATTCAATTTCAAGTGCAAATTTTCATTTTCAGGGACGAATAACATTATACCATAATAAAGAACCAAACGTGAGAATACAGTACTGGACCTCCAACAAAACTGGTATCCCGAAAACCACATACAAAAGCTGAATATCAGGTAGTTCAGAGTGCATCTGGACACAGAAATGTGCAATTAGAGCGGAATGAAGCATTTTAGTATGGTTTATGAAATTCCAATGCTGCTGGATAATAGTCTGATGACTTGTTTCTCTTATGACACTGTAAGATCTCTTAATGCTATATATGTTTGAACATACGTAAACATTGACTTGAAGCGGACTAAGCAGGCAAATTTGGTCAGTAGTTTTGAACTAAATATTTTGTTTCAAATATATTGACAGCTGTAGCGGAACGTAACAAATCTCCCTTCTGTGAAAGTGTTTTTTGATCACAAGACTCTAGGCTTGGAGCTATTTCTCAATTTGTGTTTACATTTTAAATTTATGGAATGCCATTCTATGCTAAATTGTAGACTGGTATCATACCGTGTTTTATCGTTAACTCCACACATGATTTATATATATTCCTAGAGTAGAATATAAACTGTCAGTTGTACAGTTTCTTTGTTTCACAGACAGCCTTGTTAATTTTTAACACATTTTGAAATAGTCATGAAATTTAATTGCCATTAATTGCTTAATTGTGTAAGCTACACAAGGGACTTGAGGCTTCCTGGCAAATTAAAACTGTGTGCCGGACCGAGACTCGAACTCGGGACCTTTGCTTTTCGCAGGCAAGTGCTCTACCAACTGAACTATCCAAGCACGACTCATGATCCTTCCTCACAGCTTTAATTCCGCCAGTACTCCGTCTCCTACCTGCAAGGGACTTATTTTTTTTAAACTTGCGTTCCTTCTTACTAGCTTTTTTCAGTGCTGTGTATATGTAAACGTGATTGCAAATGCTACATAACAATATTGCAGAGTACGAATGAAAAAGAAATCTGTCAAAGTTACCACATAGCAAAATGTTAAGGCACTTCGAGCTGTAGAGTCTAGTTTTGAAATATTATCCCAAGAACTGCTTCCTTATTTGCATCCTTAATCTGGGTGGGATATGATAAAACAATTGCTCTGAGTACAACTCTGTATGTCCTCTCAACAACATGCTGCACGGCTGCACATGGCCAAATGATGCCCTACCACGCACGAAATTCCATACAGAAATGCGACGAAAAGCGTATGAGCAGAGCAAGCACAAAGCACGGGCTACCTACAGCATCGTAGCTGCACATGCGCAGTACAGCTTGTTGTCTGGCGAACCTGACAGGTTCGTTTGAGCAGTTCCAGCAGGCTTATGCGCATGCTCAGAGCTGAATTCGCGTATGAGCAATGCCTTCTCTGCCTTCTGGCTACTTGAAGCGCAGCTGTTTGCCGTATGAGTAGTAGCAGCAAGTAGCCAGATGCTACCCGGAAAAATTTTTCTGGCGCGCCCACGCAGCCAGATTCGCGCATGCGCAGAGCATGCTGAGTTATAGTGGGGGGGGGGGGGTTCCTTCTCCTCGTGACTTGTGTATATGTTACGTGATGTTGCTGGTCTCTTCATTTACAGCTCCCACATCAAATGAAAACAAAACAGATTGGGAGCCATCAAGTGAATTAATATACATTCTCACAATCATGAAAGACCAAAATAAGTTAGTAGTTTCAATTTCCTGATTTTATATTATTTCCACGTTGTTAGCAATTAACCATTAATGTCTTAATGAAGCTATTTCTGTCTGTTTTATAGAGAAATTTGTTTCAGTTAATTTTTTTTCTGCTGAGGCAGTTAGTTATGTGAAACGAAGTTTTTCATTCCGCACTATTGGCTACTTTCAACCTCGTTCAATTTAAAGCGGAAATTTTCATTTTCTGGGACGAATGGTGTTATACTATAATAAAGAGCCTAACATGAGAATACAGTACTGGACCTCCAAGAAAATTGTTATCACGAAAACCACATGAAAAGATGGATATCAGGTACTTCAAAGTGCATCTGGACATAGAAATGTGCAATTAGAACGGAATGAAGCATTTCAGTATGGTTTATGAAATTCCGATGCTGGCTGGAGTAGTCTCTGATGTCCCTTTTCCTTTTATGACACTGTAACATCTCTTAATGCAATATACGTATGAACATACGTAAACATTTACTTGAAGCTGACTAAGTAGGCAAATTTGGTCAGTAGTTTTGAACTAAATATTTTGTTTCAAATATAATGACAGCTGTAGCAGAATTTCACAGATCTGCCTTCTGTGCAAGTGTTTTTCGATCACAAGGCACTTGTCTAGCACTTCCTCTTGGCCTGAAGTTATTTCTTAATTTGTGTTTACATCTTAATTTTATAGAATGCCATTCTATGCTAAATTTTAGACTGGCAGCGTACCATGTTTTATCTTTTTAACAACCCACATGTTGTTGTTGTGGTCTTCAGACCTAAGACTGGTTTGATGCAACTCTGCATGCTACTCTATCCTGTGCAAGCTTCTTCATCTCCCAGTACCTACTGCAACGTACAATCATCTGAATCTGTTTAGTGTATTCATCTCTTGGTCTCCCTCTATGATTTTTACCCTCCACGCTACCCTCCAATACTAAATTTGTGGTCCCTTGATGCCTCAGAACATGTACTACCAATCGATCCCTTCTTCTAGTTAAGTTGTGCCACAAACTTCTCTTCTCCCCAATCCTATTCAATACCTCCTCATTAGTTATATTATCTACCCATCTAATCTTCAGCATTCTTCTGTAGTACCACATTTCGAAAGCTTCTATTCTCTTCTTGTTCAAACTAGTTATCGTCCATGTTTCACTTCCACACATGGCTACGCTCCATACAAATATTTTCAGAAAGAACTTCCTGACACTTAAATCTATACTCGATGTTAACAAATTTCTCTTCTTCAGGAACGCTTTCCTTGCCATTGCCAGTCTAGATTTTATATCCTCTCTACTTCGACCATCATCAGTTATTTTGCTCGCCAAATAGCAAAACTACTTTAAGTGTCTAGTTTCCTAATCTAATTCCCTCAGCATCACCCAACTTAATTCGACTACATTCCATTATCATCGTTTTGCTTTTGTTGATGTTCGTCTTACATCCACCTTTCAAGACACTATCGATTCCGTTCAACTGCTCTTCTAGGTCCTTTGCTGTCTCTGACAGAATTACAATGTCATTGGCGAACCCCAAAGTTTTTATTTCTTCTCCATGGATTTTGATACCTACTCCGAATTTTTCTTTTGTTTCCTTCACCGGTTGCTCAATATATAGATCGAATAACATCGGGGACAGGCTACAACCCTGTCTCACTCCCTTCCCAACCACTGCTTCCCTTTCATGCCCCTCGACTCTTATAACTGCCATCTGGTTTCTGCACTAATTTTAAATAGGTTTTCCCTCCCTGTATTTTACCCCTGCCACCTTCAGAATTTGAAAGACAGTATTCCAGTCAGCATTGTCAAAAGCTTTCTCTAAGTCTACAAATGCTACAATCGTAGGTTTGCCTTTCCTTAATCTAGCTTCTAAGATAAGTCGTAGAGTCAGTATTGCCTCACGTGTTCCAATATTTCTATGGAATCCAAACTGATCTTCCCTGAGGTCGGCTTCTACCAGTTTTCCCATTCGCCTGTAAAGGATTCGCGTTAGTATTTTGCATCCTTGACTTATTAAACTGATAGTTCGGTAATTTTCACATCTGTCAGCACCGGATCTCTTTGGGATTGGAATTATTATATTCTTCTTGAAGTCTGAGAGTATTTCGCCTGTCTCATACGTCTTGCTCACCAGATGGTAGAGTTTTGTCAGGACTGGCTCTCCCAAAGCCGTCAGTAGTTCTAATGGAATGTTGTTTACTCACGGGGCCTTGTTTCGACTCAGGTCTTTCATCGCTCTGTCAAACTCTTCATGCAGTATCGTATCTCCCATTTCATCTTCCGCTACATCCTCTTCCATTTCCATAATATTGTCCTGAAGTACATCGCCCTTGTATAGATCCTCTATATACTCCTTCCACCTTTCTGCTTTCCCTTCTTTGCTTAGAATTGGGTTTCCATCTGAGCTCTTGGTATTCATACAAGTGGTTCTCTTTTCTCCAAAGGTCTCTTTAATTTTCCTGTAGGCAGTATCTATCATACCCCTAGTGAGATAAGCCTCTACATCCTTACATTTGTCCTCTAGCCATCCCTGCTTAGCCATTTTGCACTTCCTGTCGATCTAATTTTTGAGACGTTTGTATTCCTTTTTGCCTGCTTCATTTACTGCATTTTTATATATCCTCATTTCATCGATTAAATTCAATATTTCTTCTGTTACCCAAGGATTTCTACTAGCCCTCGTTTTTTACCTACTAGACCCTCAGCTGCCTTCACTACTTCATCTCTCAAAGCTACCCACTCTTCTTCTATTGTATTTCTTTCCCCCATTCCTGTCAATTGTTCCCTTATGCTCTCCCTGAAACTCTGTACAACCTCTGGTTTAGTCAGTTTATCCAGGTCCCATCTCCTTAGATTCCCACCTTTTTGCAGTTTCTTCAGGTTTAATCTACAGTTCATAACCAATAGATTGTGGTCAGAGTCCACATCTGCCTCTGGAAATGTCTTACAATTTAAAACCTGGTTGCTAAATCTCTGTCTTACCATAATGATTAAGTTATGCTCTGTGCAAAATTCTACCAGGTGGCTTCCTTTTTCATTTCTTATCCCCAATCCATATTCACCTACTACGTTTCCTTCTCTTCCTTTTCCTACTATCGAATTCCAGTGACCCATGACTATTAAATTTTTGTCTCCCTGCACTAACTTTTATCACATCATACATTTCATCAATATCTTCGTCATCTGCAGAGCCAGTTGGCCTATAAACTTGTACTACTGTAGTAGGCATGGGCTTAGTGTCTATCTTGGCCACAATAATGCGTTCACTATGCTGTTTGTAGTAGCTTACCCGCACTCCTATTTTTCTATTCATTATTAAACCGACTCCTTCATTACCCATATTTGACTTTGTATTTATAACTCTGTGGCCACCTGACCAGAAGTCTTGTTCCTCCTGCCACCGAATTTCACTAATTCCCACTATATCTAACTTTAACCTATGCATTTCCCTTTTTAAATTTTCTAACCTACCTGCCCAATTAAGGGATCTGACGTTCCATGCTCCGATCCGTAGAACACCAGTTTTCTTACTCCAGAAAAACCACATAGAAACCTGAATATCAGGTACTTCAGAGTGCATCTGCACATAGAAATGTGCAATGAGGGCGGAATGAGGCATTTTAGTATGGTTTACGAAATTCTGATCCTGCTGGGTCTCTGTTGTCATGTTTCGTGTATGACACTGCAAGATCTCTTAATGCTATATACGTACGAACATATGTAAACATTTACTTGAAGCTAAGTAGGCAAATTTGGTCAGTAGTTTTGAACTAAATATTTTGTTTAAAATACACTCCTGGAAATGGAAAAAAGAACACATTGACACCGGTGTGTCAGACCCACCATACTTGCTCCGGACACTGCGAGAGGGCTGTACAAGCAATGATCACACGCACGGCACAGCGGACACACCAGGAACCGCGGTGTTGGCCGTCGAATGGCGCTAGCTGCGCAGCATTTGTGCACCGCCGCCGTCAGTGTCAGCCAGTTTGCCGTGGCATACGGAGCTCCATCGCAGTCTTTAACACTGGTAGCATGCCGCGACAGCGTGGACGTGAACCGTATGTGCAGTTGACAGACTTTGAGCGAGGGCGTATAGTGGGCATGCGGGAGGCCGGGTGGAC
The DNA here is from genome assembly GCF_023898315.1 of Schistocerca nitens. Lineage (NCBI taxonomy): Eukaryota > Metazoa > Arthropoda > Insecta > Orthoptera > Acrididae > Schistocerca > Schistocerca nitens. The sequence goes on along the minus strand of NC_064614.1, from coordinate 370,970,081 downwards.
GTACCGCCGAATTGCTCAACACGTGGGGCGTGAGGTCTCCACAGTACATCGATGTTGTCGCCAGTGGTCGGCGGAAGGTGCACGTGCCCGTCGACCTGGGACCGGACCGCAGCGACGCACGGATGCACGCCAAGACCGTAGGATCCTACGCAGTGCGGTAGGGGACCGCACCGCCACTTCCCAGCAAATTAGGGACACTGTTGCTCCTGGGGTATCGGCGAGGACCATTCGCAACCGTCTCCATGAAGCTGGGCTACGGTCCCACACACCGTTAGGCCGTCTTCCGCTCACGCCCCAACATCGTGCAGCCCGCCTCCAGTGGTGTCGCGACAGGCGTGAATGGAGGGACGAATGGAGACGTGTCGTCTTCAGCGATGAGAGTCGCTTCTGCCTTGGTGCCAATGATGGTCGTATGCGTGTTTGGCGCCGTGCAGGTGAGCGCCACAATCAGGACTGCATACGACCGAGGCACACAGGGCCAACACCCGGCATCATGGTGTGGGGAGCGATCTCCTACACTGGCCGTACACCACTGGTGATCGTCGAGGGGACACTGAATAGTGCACGGTACATCCAAACCGTCATCGAACCCATCGTTCTACCATTCCTAGACCGGCAAGGGAACTTGCTGTTCCAACAGGACAATGAACCGTCCGCATGTATCCCGTGCCACCCAATGTGCTCTAGACGGTGTAAGTCAACTACCCTGGCCAGCAAGATCTCCGGATCTGTCCCCCATTGAGCATGTTTGGGACTGGATGAAGCGTCGTCTCACGCGGTCTGCACGTCCAGCACGAACGCTGGTCCAACTGAGGCGCCAGGTGGAAATGGCATGGCAAGCCGTTCCACAGGACTACATCCAGCATCTCTACGATCGTCTCCATGGGAGAATAGCAGCCTGCATTGCTGCAAAAGGTGGATATACACTGTACTAGTGCCGACATTGTGCATGCTCTGTTGCCTGTGTCTATGTGCCTGTGGTTCTGTCAGTGTGATCATGTGATGTATCTGACCCCAGGAATGTGTCAATAAAGTTTCCCCTTCCTGGGACAATGAATTCACGGTGTTCTTATTTCAATTTCCAGGAGTGTATATTGACAGCTGTAGCAGAATTTTACAAATCTGCCTTCCGTGAAACAGTGTTTTTCGATCACAAGGTACTTGTCTAGTACTTCCTCTAGGCCTGAAGTTATTTCTTAATTTGTGTTTACGTATTAAATTTATAGGATACCATTCTACGCTAAATTGTAGTCTGGCAGCATACCGTGTTTTATCGTTTTAAATCCCCACATGGCTTTATATTTATTCCTAGAGTAGAATATATACTGTCAGTTGTACAGTTTCTTTGCCTCTCAGACAACTTGGTTAATTTTTTACACATTTTGAAATAGTCATGAAATGTATTGTCCTTTATGCTGGTGTAAGCTACACAAAAAACTTTTTTTTTTTTTTTTTGCAAGAAATTTGTAATCCACTGTACTAGATTTTTGCTGTGTTGTGTGGATGTAAACCTGATTGGAAATGCTATGTAACAATATTGCAGAGTACGAATTAAAAAAATATGTCAAAGTCACCACATAGCGAAATGTTGTGGTACTTTGAGCTATGGAGTTTGTTTTTAAAATGATATTATGCCAAGAAGTGCCTCCTTATTTGCATCCTTTATCTGGGTGTGATATGACAATTGCTGTAAGTACAACTCTGTATGCCCTCTCAACATCATGCCGCAGGGCTGCACATGGCCACATGATGCCCCACCACGCACGAAATTCGACACAGAAAAGCTATGAGCAGAGCAAACACCAAGCATGGGCTGCCTACGTCATTGTAGCTGCACATGTGCAGTACAGCCTGTTGTCTGGCAGTCTGGAAACTGTTCAAACGAACCTTTATGGTTCTGATTAGGTTCATTTGAGGCTTTGAGCAGTTACCAGGGAGCGCCAGAAAACAGGCCATACTGCACATACGCAGTTACAATGACGTAGGCAGTCGGGGCTTGGTGTTTGCTCTGCTCATACGCTTTTCGTCGTATTTCTGTTTGGAATTTCGTACGTGGTGGGGTATAACGTGGCTATGTGCAGTCCTGGATGCACATTGTTGAGAGGACATAAGGCGTTGTACCTGGAGCAATTGCTTTAACTTTCCTACCCAGAGAAGAAATCAAATAAGGAAGCAGTTCCTGGCCTAATATTCATTTGAAAACTAGACTTTACTGCTCTAAGTACCATAACATTTTGCTATGTGGTGACTTTCGAATAGTTTTTTTTTTATTCATACTCTGCAATATTGTTCTGTAGCATTTCCATCAGGCTTACAGCAACACAGCACTTCAAAAAGCTAGTAAGAAGGAATACAAATTTCTTGCAAAAATAAAAAGAAACAATTTGTTATGTAGCTTACACAAGAATAAAGGACAATAAGTTATATCATGACTATCTCAAAGTGTGTAAAATATTAACAAAGTTGTCTATGAGACAAAGAAACTGTACAACTTATGGTTTATACCCTACTCTAGGAATAAATATAAAGCCATGTAAGGAGTTAAAATGATAAAACGCGATATGCTACCAGTTTAAAATTTATCATCGAATGTCATTCCATAAATTTAAGAGGTAAAGAAGACAAATTAACAAATAACGTCTAGCCTGGAGGAAGCAATTGTCACATGTCTTGTGCTCGAAAGACATTGTTTCACGGAGGGCAGATTTGTAAAAGTATGCTAAAACTGTGATTGTATTTGATACAAAATATCTAATTCAAAACTACTGACCAAATTTGCCTGCTTAGTCAGCTTCAAGTGAATATTTACTTATGTTTGTACGTATATACCATTAAGAGATCTTACAGTGTCATAAAAGAAACAGGACATCAGAGACTACTGAAAGTGCTTAGGAATTTCGTAAACCATACTAAAATGCTTAATTCGGCTTAAAGTGCACGTTTTTATGTCCAGATTCACAGTGAAGTACCTGATATACAGCTTTTCTACATGGTTTGTGGGATACCAATTTTTTTTGGCGTACCAGTACTGTGTAATCTCAGTTTTGGTTCTTTCTTATGGTATAATGCCATTCGTGCCAGAAAATGAAAATGTGCACTTGAAATTGAATGAAGTCGAAACTAGCAAATAGATAGGAATGAAACACTTCGTTCCAAATAAATTGACTGCCTCAGCAGAAAAGATTATTGGAAGCAAATTTCTCTAGAAAACCGACACAAATAACTACATTAAAATGATTAAAGGTTGCTTGCTAATAATGTGGAAATATTATAAAATCGGAAATTTGAAACTACTAACTTATTTTATTCTTTCATGATTATGGGAATGTATATTTATTCACTTGATGACGCTCAACCAAAGAAATTTATTTTGTTTTCATTGAATATGGGAGCTGTAAACGAAGAGAGAACAGCAATATCAAGAAACATATACACGGGTCACGTGGAGAGTGACCCCCACTATAACTCAGATTGCTCTGTGCATGTGCGAATCTGGCAGCTTGGGCCCAGTGGTGGACGGCATTGGCAGCGGCAGCGGCAGACGGCGATGGGGGAGCCGCCGATTGCACCCTGAGAGTAGCCCAGGTGGAGGAATCTTCCGATTTACAAGTTGAGGAGATCCAACCCTCGATCTGTGCAGTCACATACCTTTATTTACATATATATTGTGAGAGGTACTGTCGCTGCACTCCTTTTAAATTCATACTTTGAAATCGATAGTTTGGTATCGATAGATGTCTCTGTTGACAAGGTATCATCGTGACTGCAGCACATTAAAACAGCAGCTCATTATATGTTCAACTGGTTGAGTCATTGGAAATTTGGTAACTATTGCTGTGTTTTCTTTCTTTGAAAGTGAGAACCTGCCCACTTAATACTCTTTGTTTACATAGCGGTATGTATTACAAACAGTATTTAAGACGCTCCCTCAGTGCTAAATAAATGTGCTGGTTGTTGAAGTATGTTCTAATTTGTGCAGAAAATTACAATTCACTACCAGAAAAATAAACTTCTTACTTTTCTGTTGAAAGTAACTGGAACAAATATGTCTGTAAATACTAGAATATGTGTTTTATTGGGATACGTTCTTGATTGAAAAAGAAGTCTCCTAAAATAAGTAGGCTGTAGATTTTGCTCTATACTTTATAGGCAGCTGACACTGAGACTATGTCACCATTTAATTGTCAGACATGTGTCAATATTTTCTGTTTTTTGTTCTGAATGGTCGTTTGTTTTTACCAGATAGTCAAAGTGTTTTGAATATTCCCTCAAATTGCCGTGTTTCAGGCTTAATTTGTAAGTTATTGATGATGACAAGTCCCAGAAGCCCCAGTATTTTCATATTCGCAATTACTCCAATAACTACAAGTCCACATCGTTCATAGTAAAATCTTGTCCTACGTATTGCTTATGTTTGGATCTCTGTTTACCGCCGATGTGCCATTAACTGACATTTAATTGTAATAAATTATACCAAGAATTGCGGCTGCGATAAATTATCGATGCGCCATACCTTGAAACAGCATACTGTCATAACATGCGAGTTATAATACAGAAAGAACAGAAGCAGCAGACCAGCAATGTCATGTGAGCTGGCGCGAATGCCATCAGTGCTATTGGTCATTCTTGTTTCTGGCCAAGCTGTTCCCAACAATAAATTTGACAGTGTACATCCAGCTATGTTGACCGAAATTTGATATACGAGACCCTCTCGTTGTAATATCTATCGATCACATTTGGCTGCGAATACAATGTAATAAGACATCAGAAAATGCAACACCAAAAAGTTCCAAGAGTTTCCCCCAAAGCACTAGGACTGACTGATTGACTGACTGATTTTTTTGTTGGTCCAGTTATATCATACAACATAAATTGTACAACTGATATTGGACAGGTCAGAGAAAACTAGCAGTAATACATACTATTAGGAAATAGTAAGCAAATTAAAATTAGCTACCCATTCTTATACTTTAATTTTTAAATAATCTTTTTTGTTACATATACAGAAATTCTTTTAGAGCATAGAACAGTGCTTCATTATAAATGCCTTTAGTTTAATTTTAGATACTGGATATGTAGCAACTTTTTTCTTCTGGTATCTTATTGTGCGTTAATGGGTGTAATTTCGTGGTCAAGCTGATATGATGCTTGACGCAAAAATTTGCGAGATCAATCTATTATATGCCTAGGAAACGAAGGATGTTAACGCCCTGTGTGAAAAAAATTTTCATCTGAAACTACGTGTGGCAGCTACAGCAAAAAGGTTGGAAGAAACACTTGATGTGTTATGATGCCTGCATGATGCAAACGCTGCATGGGGGCTGGGCACTCCCCCTTCTGCTTCACGCCCTCCATGGAGGACATAACGTCAGTTAGTTACTTTTGTAGGAGTTCCTGGAACTGACATATTCCATTGTGGCTAAGAGTAAGCTGAAACGTTCTACTAAACATCACAAAGAAACTACTCTTGTTTAACCTGTGGACACATGACGTAGAAGTCTGCCTCCTGAGAAACTGCACACAGGCTGCATTTAATGAAATGATTGCTGATGGGATGGTGTCAAGATCACACAGTTCATGAGTAACACCATTATAAATGGTGAAGAAAAGAGGTGGATCATGGCGGATTTGTGGGGTATGTAGGGGAATCAAGATTCATACTACCTGATAAGTACCCCTGCCCATGTTTGACTTCGATACCAGTTTGAATGGCACTCGTTTCCTTATTACAGGGTTATATTAGCCATGTCAGGATCCCTATGCAGTGCACCTCTTAGGGCCCCTTTACTCTCTTCTAACTTCGTGTTGTTGTTGTTGTCTTCAGTCCTGAGACTGGTTTGATGCAGCTCTCCATGCTACTCTATCCTGTGCAAGCTTCTTCATCTCCCAGTACCTACTGCAACCTACATCCTTCTGAATCTGCTTAGTGTATTCATCTCTTGGTCTCCCTCTACGATTTTTACCCTCCACGCTGCCCTCCAATGCTAAATTTGTGATCCCTTGATGCCTCAGAACATATCCTACCAACCGGTCCCTTCTTCTTGTCAAGTTGTGCCACAAACTTCTCTTCTCCCCAATCCTATTCAATACCTCCTCATTAGTTACGTGATCTACCCACCTTATCTTCAGCATTCTTCTGTAGCACCACATTTCGAAAGCTTCTATTCTCTTTCAGAAACGACTTCCTGACACTTAAATCTACACTCGATGTTAACAAAATTCTCTTCTTCAGAAACGCATTCCTTGCCATTGCCAGTCTACGTTTTATATCCTCTCTACTTCGACCATCATCAGTTATTTTGCTCCCCAAATAGCAAAACTCCTTTACTACTTTAAGTGTCTCATTCCCTAATCTAATCCCTCAGCATCACCCAGCTTAATTCGACTACATTCCATTACCCTCGTTTTGCTTTTGTTGATGTTCATCTTATATCCTCCTCATACTTTTTCTATCACAACGCAATTTCATTCATAATTAAGCTTTTTTTATATTATGAAGTTATACCATCACCCTATTCAATAAAAATTGAAACAAATGAAAGGAAAACATGTGTATTTTTTATTAAATCGTTTTGTAAAGTACAATATTAACTCTTCCACGTTTTTTAGATACAAAATCATTTAAAATATCTTGAAAGTTGACCTTTTCCAATATATCATATTCAGTCGCCATTACATTCCGTGTATTTAAACCCTTGTGAAACATTGATGAATGAAGACAGTTTCTGATTAGTTTTAGTTTCGAAAAGTTACATTCACCTTTGAGATTTGTATTCGTCAGACTTCTATATATTTGCAATGCTATCGTTACATTTGGGAAAGTTGATTGTGCCATATTACCAAAAATCAGTTTATAGGATTCCTTGGTGGGTACAGTTTTATCTTTTCCAGCATCCTCTAATTCTAAGATGAAGTACTTTAGCTGCACCATCTCATCTATACATTTGGACTCAATGTTATGTTGATGATGTACTGGTATTCTCTCATACAAAAGAGGAGCACATCACGCAGTTGGTGCACTGCTCAAAAGACTGGACAGTTATGGGATTAAAATTAACAAAGATAAATGTGTGTTTGGTGAGTAAGCGGTTAACTCCTTGGTTATATTGTCTCACAAGCTGACATTTCTCCCAATCCTGATAAAGTAGTTGATATCATCTGGATGTGATTGCCTATGACTTTTAGATGTCTTCACCATTTCTCAGAGTGATGCATAGGCATTTGCCCCTTTTAGCAGAAGCGCAAGGTCCCATCAATGAACTGCTTAAGGACAAGAGTACGTGGGGAAGTACGAAACCCCATGGAAAATTAGGGCACTAAAGCGTATGAAGCTCCCAAAACGGCTATAGCTAATGCTATGATGTTAATCCATTCTGTTCTTGGCACACCTATTGTCTCGTTAGTTGTTGCAAGTCAGATAGCAGCAGGCACAGTGTTACAGCAAAGGCTTTTGTCGGCATGGAAACCTTTGGCATATTTATCGAAAAATCTATAAGAGCAACAGAGAAATTGGAGTATCTTTAAAAGGGAGCAATTAGCCATTTTTTGTGGTGGTCAAGAATTTTGAAAATGGCTGGAGGGCCAAGTGTTTGTTATTTATATGGACAAAAAACAACTGGTTTCTGTTTTCATATGGGAAACTGAGCTCAATTTCCCCCAGAAAGTGCGCCATGCCAAATTTCTGTGGCTATCAACCACACTGTGGGACAGCTGAATATGGTAGCCAACTGTTTGTCTCACAACTGCGCAGCTGTCTCCATTATTGACTGGGCAGTGATGGCTAATGAGCAGGAGGCTGACCCCTTCTTCCTACACTGTCGAGGAGAACCTGCTTCAACTAGACTGCATCTGGAACACATGCTGCTGCAGAGCTCTGTGGTTTGTGTGGCACATTGGACAACAGGATCCCTCTTGATCCTAGCGAGATGGCGTCAAGCTGCTTTTGATACATTCCACAGTTTAGCACACCCAGGGATCAGGGCACCTATAAAGTTGTTATTAAACAAAGTTATGTAGCTGGATGTGGAGAAGGATTGTCATTGGTTGGCTTGGAGTTCAAGTCAGTGCCAAAAGTGTAAAGTCTCTCAACACACATCAGTCCCTGTACACGTTTTTCCTTCACAATCTTGAAGGTTCAAACAGCATCATGATAATATAATCGGTCCCCACCCCCATTTGAGGGCTTTGTTTTGTGATAACACAGGTGAACAGTTTTTCTAGATGGCCTGAGATGGTTCCTTTCCGACATCTCAGCTACTTCAGTCACCTATGCTACTGTTTCGTCTTGCATTTACCAATTTGGCATCTGTCTGAGGAATTTTTGTGCTTCTGTGGTTGTAAACATGTTGCCTACGAGCTATCATCCCTCCAATAATGGGAGGGTGGACCATATGCAACACTTGCTCAAAGCTGCTTTATCCTGCTATGCATAGCCATGGACAGGTGTACTTCAATGAGTTCTGTTTGCACTAGGTTCGTTTCAGTAGTTGCCAGCGGGCTCATGCACATACACAGAGGTGAATTCGTGTATGATCAGTGCCTTCTCCCGCTTCTGGCTACTTGAAGTGTGGCTGTTTACCGTATGAGCAGTAGCAGCAAGTAACCAGATGCTACCCGGAAAAATTTCCCCGCCCGTCCTCAACTTGTAAATCGGAAGATTCCTCCGCCTGGGCTACTCTCAGGGTGCAATCGGCGGCTCCCCCATCGCCGTCTGCCGCTGCCGCTGCCAATGCCGTCTACCACTGTCGCCCGTCCGCCGGCCGCCGCAGCTGCCCGGTGCTCGCCGCTGCCGTCCGTCCTCCAGCCGCCGTCTGGTGCTCGCCGCCGCTACCGCCACTCGGTGCTTGCTGCCGCCGCCGACTACCGTATTAGTTCTTTTCCCATTTCGGTGACCCTGTCACCAGTGGACACTGCATTCCGCCATGGACGCCACCACTACCACCATCATTTACACCTCCCCTTCCCCGTGACCCACGGTTTATTTGCGGAGTGTTCCTCTGGACTTACTTCATCTACTCCACCACCCCTCCTCATAGTCCCCTCAACTTCTATCTCGTACCCATCCTTGTCTCCCCACCTGTATGTTGCCCCTGCTCCTGCTCATGCCCCTGCTCCTTGATCTGCTCCTGCCCCTGCCCCTGCTCCTGCTTCTGCCCCCCTTCCCGCCGATATCAGCCGCCAAGAAGACTTTCCCCATTCCCTGCTACAACTGCCCCTGCTACACCCACTAGAGTCACCGCCCACTATGCCACAGTGGTCACCACAGAGCGCTCAGCCTCCATTCACAGTGCAACCACCTCACAAGAGGGGCCTGCCTCCCAACACCTTCCAATCCAAGTCCCTGGCCCCTCCTCCCAGCCAAACCCACCAAAAAACCTCCCAAGCGCCCAAGTGGCGACATCGCCTCCACCCCCTCTTCCAAAAAACCACAGCCCACCTGTGTTCCTTCTTATCCCCCCCCCATCAACACTACTCCTCCTCCTGCCTCTTCAGCCCCCCGCCCTGTATACCTTTATCTTTGCCATCCTCAATCCTAAATTCCTAGATGTCTGCACCCTCACCATCGAAATCAATAAGTATATCCCCAGTGCCCCCATTACCCAACTTATCCCCACAGAGACTCTGTCCTCATCAAATCTCCCTCTCCCCCTTTCCACATTGATCTCCTCTGGCGACTTCCCTGCATCACCTTTGGCCCCCATGCGTCCCTCACCCCTTTCCTTACCTCCTCCTCTCCTCTTCAGCCACAACCCCCTTGGCGTCCACCAACCCTTACCACCATGATAACAAAACTCAGACCTGTGGTTGTGGAGCCGGAGGTATTGGCGAAACTGAATGCCCACCCCACCCTAGGAATCCGCTCGGCCCACCGTATTTACAACTCCTGCCCTACCTTCCTGATGCATGTCTTTATCGAGTCCACTTCCTCCATGGATCACCTCCTCACTCAGGAAGCCAATTTTCAACTACGGCCACCCCGTTGGCCTGTCCTGTTCCCCTCCTCAATCATATCGCTGCCAACACTGCTCTTCTACAACGACCACCTTACCCAGAACAGGAAGAACCCCCCTCCCTCCCACCTGCCCCTATTGTAAAGCCTCCCACATCCTTAAATAGTGTCCTAACCACCCCTCTCCTCCCTCCTGCAGCACCTGCTATGAACCCCACCCCACCTGCTCCTCCAAATGCAAAGCCAAACCACCTCCCACCAACCCTGAGGTCACTGTCCCTGTTTGCCCCATCGACCAGCCCATCCACCCCAATAATTCCTTCCACCCTCCCCCTACAGCTGAAGACACCGTCCAGTTCCTGACCATCATCCTGCAGAATATCCAATGCCCCCACACCCTCCAGCAGATTTCGCTTGCCACCCTCTCCATCTTCCATTTGAATACCTACAACACTTACTCCCACAACCAGGCGCACTTTACCTTCACCCACCTAGACACCCCCGTTTAAGCTCCTCTCTCCTCCTCCCCCCACTCTCTTCTTCCCAACCACCACCTTGTGCATCAACAGTATTGTCTCCTCTACATTTGCTCCCTCCCTGCCAACAACTGCCACTTCATGCATACCCTGTCCCAGCACCAAATCGACTCCTTCATCCTTAATGAAAACAACGTCACCATGTTGTTTGCACCTCTGCCTAATTCCTTCACCATGACAACCCCCTTCCGCTCACATGAGTCAGGGTTGCTATTGGCCACCTCAACCGTCTCCCTGTCTGGCCACAACCTCTACTCAATGACCCAACTGAACACCTTCTCCTCAGCATCTCTTTTCCCTCCCTCACCATCATCTGTGCCACTACCTATATTTGTCCCACATCTCCTCATCCCTACGACTTAATTCCCCATGTTGACTGTACCTTCTCCACCAATGTGATTGCCACCGACCTCACCATCCACAGCTGTGACCCTGCCATGCTTTGGCTGTGGCATCAGTTCCTTTCCACCCTCCACTGTGACCTTGCTCCTCTCCAGCAGCACGCCTGCCCTGAAAGTAACTCCACCCCGGATGTCATCTTTGCTTCACCCAACATTCTTGGTCTCATCGCCGCCGACGTCCTCGATTCCATTGGCAGTAACCACCTACCTGTCCTTCTCACCATCTCCTCCTCCCATGGCCCCCCTCCTGCCCTCCAACTTGCTGCCCCTCTGAAGTCCATCCATGATTACTGCTGTGCTGAAAGGGATGCCTACCAGGAATCCATTGCTTCACAGGCCGAAAGACACCCCCTTACTTTCCACCATCCCACTGCCATCACCCATGCCTCTTCCTTCCTCCAGAAAACCATCACTGACGCTGTGGAGGCCCACGTTCCTACCAAACACATCCACCTCACCACCCTAGGCTTCCTCCACAGGCCGTCCTCCTCCTCCACCACCAGCAATTACGACGACTTACCCAGAATTTCCCCACAGCAAAGAAACGCCGAGACTGCAGCCAGAAATGTATGCACCTCAACTCTGCCCTCCCTGTCAACTCCTCCAAGTACTGGTCTGTCTTCCACCACCTTACTGGTAGCCATCCCACACGGCATTACCATCCCTGACAACCTCAGAAAGGCTAACCATTTTGCTTCCCACCTTTCTGAGGTCTCCTCCATTCCTGACGATCCCCATGTTGATTACTCCCTCTTCCCCTCCACCCTTAAAAACACTGATATCTCTGTCCCGCCACTCGCCCCTAGTTTCCCATACTTGGATCAGTTAGCCCCCTCAATCATAAACACTCCCATCACTGCACATAACATCACACTCGTCCTCCACTCCAAATGCAACACCACCCCTGGTCATGAGGGTGTCACCTACCGCCACCTTGTGGAATCCCCACCGTCCTTCCTGGCTGCTCTTGCTACCCTGTACAACGTCCTCCTCTCCACCAGCATTTACCCTGACCTGTGGAAGACTTCCCATATCCTCTACATCTACATCTACATTTATACTCCGCAAGCCACCCAACAGTGTGTGGCGGAGGGCACTTTACATGCCACTGTCATTACCTCCCTTTTCTGTTCTAGTCGCGTATGGTTTGTGGGAAGAACGACTGCCGGAAAGCATCTGTGAGTGCTCGAATCTCTCTAATTTTACATTCGTGATCTCCTTGGGAGGTATAAGTAGGGGGAAGCAATATATTCATCCAGAAACGCACCCTCTCGAAACCTGGACAGCAAGCTACACCGCGATGCACAGCGCCTCTCTTGCAGAGCCTGCCACTTGAGTTTGCTAAACATCTCTCTAATGCTATCACGCTTACCAAATAACCCTGTGACGGAACGCGCCGCTCTTCTTTGGATCTTCTCTATCTCCTCCGTCAACCCGACCTGGTACGGATCTCACACTGATGCGCAATACTCAAGTATAGGTCGAACGAGTGTTTTGTAAGCCACCTCCTTTGTTGATTGATTACATTTTCTAAGGACTCTCCCAATGAATCTCAACCTGGTACCCGCCTTACCAACAATTAATTTTATATGATCATTCCACTTCAAATCGTTCCGCACGCATACTCCCAGATATTTTACAGAAGTAACTGCTACCAGTGTTTGTTCCGCTATCATATAATCATACAATAAAGGATCCTTCTTTCTATGTATTCGCAATACATTACATTTGTCTATGTTAAGGGTCAGTTGCCACTCCCTGCACCAAGTGCCTATCTGCTGCAAATCTTCCCGCATTTCGCTACAATTTAATGCTGCAGCTTCTCTGTATACTACAGCATCATCCGCGAAAAGCCGCATGGAACTTCCGACACTATCTACTAGGTCATTTATATACATATTGTGAAAAGCAATAGTCTCATAACACTCCCCTGTGGCACGCCAGAGGTTACTTTATCGTCTGTAGACGTCTCTCCATTGAGAACAACATGCTGTGTTCTGTTTGCTAAAAGCTCTTCAATCCAGCCAAACAGCTGGTCTGATATTCCTTAGGCTCTTACTTTGTTTATCAGGCGACAGTGCGGCACTGTAACGAACGCCTTCCGGAAGTCAAGGAAAATAGCATCTACCTGGAAGCCTGTATCTAATGTTTTCTGGGTCTCATGAACAAATAAAGCGAGTTGGGTCTCACACGATCGCTGTTTCCGGAATCCATGTTGATTCCTACAGATTAGATTTTGGGTTTCCAGAAACGACATGATACGCGAGCAAAAAACATGTTCTAATATTCTACAACAGATCGATGTCAGAGATATAGGTCTATAGTTTTGCGCATCTGCTCGACGACCCTTCTTGAAGACTGGGACTGCCTGTGCTCTTTTCCAATCATTTGGAACCTTCCGTTCCTCTAGAGACTTGCGGTACACGGCTGTCAGAAGGGGGGCAAGTTCTTTCGCGTACTCTGTGTAGAATCGAATTGGTGTCCTTTCAGGTCCAGTGGACTTTTCTCTGTTGAGTGATTCCAGTTGCTTTTCTATTCCTTGGACACTTATTTCGATGTCAGCCATTTTTTCGTTTGTGCGAGGATTTAGAGAAGGAACTGCAGTGCGGTCTTCCTCTGTGAAACAGCTTTGGAAAAAGGTGTTTAGTATTTCAGCTTTACGCGTGTCATCCTCTGTTTCAATGCCATCATCATCCCGGGGTGTCTGGATATGCTGTTTCGAGCCACTTACGGATTTAACGTAAGATCAGAACTTCCTAGGATTTTCTGTCAAGTCGGTACATGGAATTTTACTTTCGAATTCACTGAACGCTTCACGCATAGCCCTCCTTACGCTAACTTTGACGTCGTTTAGCTCCTGTTTGTCTGAGAGGTTTTGGCTGCGTTTAAACTTGCAGTGAAGCTCTCTTTGCTTTTGCAGTACTTTCCTAACTTTGTTGTTGAACCACGGTGGGTTTTTCCCGTCCCTCACAGTATTACTCGCCACGTACCTGTCTAAAATGCATTTTATGATTGCCTTGAACTTTTTCCATAAACACTCAATATTGTCAGTGTCGGAACAGAAATTTTGTTTTGATCTGTTAGGTAGTCTGAAATCTGCTTTCTATTACTCTTCCTAAACAGATAAACCTTCCTCCCTTTTTTTATATTCCTATTTACTCCCATATTCAGGGATGCTGCAACGGCCTTATGATCAGTGAGTCCCTGTTCTGCGCTTACAGAGTCTAAAAGTTTGGGTCTGTTTGTTATCAGTAGGTCCAAGATGTTATCTCCACTAGTCGGTTCTCTGTTTAATTGCTCAAGGTAATTTTCGTATAGTGCACTCAGTATAATGTCACTCAATGCTCTGTCCCTACGACCCGTCCTAAACATCTGAGTGTCCCAGTCTATATCTGGTAAATTGAAATCTCCACCTAAGACTATAACATGCTGAGAAAATTTATGTGAAATGTATTCCAAATTTTCTCTCAGTTGTTCTGCCACTAATGCTGCTGAGTCGGGAGGTCGGTAAAAGAAGCCAATTATTAACGTAGCTCGATTGTTGAGTGTAACCTCCACCCATAATAATTAACAGGAACTATCCACTTCTACTTCACTACAGCATAAACTACTACTAACAGCGACAAACACGCCACCACCGGTTGCATGCAATCTATCCTTTCTAAACACTGTCTGTGCCTTTGTAAAAATTTCGGCAGAATTTATCTCTGGCTTCAGCCAGCTTTCCGTACCTATAACGATTTCAGCTTCGGTGCTTTCTATCAGCGCTTGAAGTTCCGGTACTTTACCAATGCAGCTTCGACAGTTTACAATTACAAAACCGATTGCTGCTTGGTCCCCCATATCCTGACTTTGCCCCACACCCTTTGAGGCTGTTGTCCTTTCTGTGCTTGCCTGAGGCCATCTAACCTAAAAAACCGCCCAGTCCACGCCACACAACCCCTGCTACCTGTGTAGCCGCCTGCTGCTTGTAGTGGACTCCTGACCTATACCGCGGAACCCGAAACCCCACCACCCCATGGGGCAAGTCGATGAATCTGCAGCCCAGACAGTCACAGAACCGTCTCAGCCTCTGATTCAGACCCTCCACTCGGCTCTGTACCAAAGGTCCGCAGTCAGTCCTGTCGACGATGCTGCAGATGGTGAGCTCTGCTTTCATCCCGCTAGCGAGACTGGCAGTCTTCATCAAATCAGATAGCCGCCAGAAGCCAGAGAGGATTTCCTCTGATCCATAGCGACACACATCATTGGTGCCGACATGAGCGACCACCTGCAGATGGGTGCACCCTGTACCCTTCATGGCATCCGGAAGGACCCTTTCCAAATCTGGAATTACTCCCCCCAGTATGCACACGGAGTGCACATTTGTTTTCTTCCCCTCTCTTACTGCCATATCCCTAAGGGCCCCCATTGCGCGCCTGACGCTGCAGCTCCCAACTAACAGTAAGCCCACCCTCTGCGACCGCCCAGATCTTACAGACTGAGGAGCAACCTCTGGAACAGGACTAGCAGCCATGTCCGGCTGAAGTCAAATGGAGACAGAGCCTGAAACCGGTTGGTCAGACAAACTGGAGAGGTCTTCCGTTCAGCCCTCTGGAATGTCTTTCGCCGCCTGCCGCACCTCAGGACGACCTCCCACTCTACCACGGGTGAGGGGTCAGCCTCAATGTAGGCAGTATCCCGGGCAGCAACAGCCGTAGTCCGATCGGGGGATGCGTGGGACGAGCTGGCCGTCCCCGACAAACCCCCATCCGGACCCCCACAGTGATTCCCATTGGCAACAGCCTCAAGCTGTGTGACCGAACCCAACACTGCCTGAAGCTGGGAGCGAAGGGATGCCAACTCAGCCCCCATCCGAACACAGCAGTTGCAGTCCCTATCCATGCTAAAAACTGTTGTGCAAAGAACGTCTGAACTAATGTACAGAGAGCACAAACAATTCGACACAAAATTTAAACGGTTATTAAAATACAAGATTGCCTAGTAAATGCAGTAATGCTGCTACTAGCGCACTGCTGACACACTGCTCGTCGGCGGTCGGATACTACGCGATTTTACACTATTCAGGTACCAAAACGCGATGCTACAACTCTCAAATACTATAATACGCCCGAAATTTATGAATTAAACAATGCAAGTACCCAAAAACACGCAAAGAAATTATGAATAGGCTATGTAACAAATAAGTGAGCTAAGAGTATACGACTTGCTGCTGGCAGCTGCTTATCCAACGGCGGCAGGGAGTGCACTGGCTGTGACCAACTGACTCTGGCCGTTCAAAACAAAAACAGAGGACAGACGACTACGCGAATTTACACTATTCAGGTACTAAAGCGCGATGCTACAACTCTCAAATGCTACAATACGTCCGAAATTTATGAATTAAACAGTGCAAGTACCCAAAAACACGCAAAGAAATTAAGAATTAAACTTTTTTTTTTTTTTTGGTCATCAGTCTACTGACTGGTTTGATGCGGCCCGCCACGAATTCCTTTCCTGTGCTAACCTCTTCATCTCAGAGTAGCACTTGCAACCTACGTCCTCAATTATTTGCTTGACGTATTCCAATCTCTGTCTTCCTCTACAGTTTTTGCTCTCTACAGCTCCATCTAGTACCATGGAAGTCATTCCCTCATGTCTTAGCAGATGTCCTATCATCCTGTCCCTTCTCCTTATCAGTGTTTTCCACATATTCCTTTCCTCTCCGATTCTGCGTAGAACCTCCTCATTCCTTACCTTATCAGTCCACCTAATTTTCAACATTCATCTATAGCACCACATCTCAAATGCTTCGATTCTCTTTTGTTCCGGTTTTCCCACAGTCCGTGTTTCACTACCATACAATGCTGTACTCCAGACGTACATCCTCAGAAATGTTTTCCTCAAATTAAGGCGGGTATTTGATATTAGTAGACTTCTCTTGGCCAGAAATGCCTTTTTTGCCATAGCGAGTCTGCTTTTGATATCCTCCTTGCTCCGTCCGTCGTTGATTATTTTGCTGCCTAGGTAGCAGAATTCATTAACTTCATTGACTTTGTGACCATCAATCCTGATGTTAAGTTTCTCGCTGTTCTCATTTCTACTACTTCTCATTACCTTCGTCTTTCTCCGATTTACTCTCAAACCATACTGTGTACTCATTAGACCGTTCATTCCGTTCAGCAGATCATTTAATTCTTCTTCACTTTCACTCAGGATAGCAATGTCATCAGCGAATCGTATCATTGATATCCTTTCACCTTGTATTTTAATTCCACTCCTGAACCTTTCTTTTATTTCCATCATTGCTTCCTCGATGTACAGATTGAAGAGTAGGGGCGAAAGGCTACAGCCTTGTCTTCCACCCTTCTTAATACGAGCACTTCGTTCTTGATCGTCCACTCTTATTATTCCCTCTTGGTTGTTGCACATATTGTATATGACCCGTCTCTCCCTATTGCTTACCCCTACTTTTTTCAGAATCTCGAACAGCTTGCACCATTTTATATTGTCGAACGCTTTTTCCAGGTCGACAAATCCTATGAAAGTGTCTTGATTTTTCTTTAGCCTTGCTTCCATTATTAACCGTAACGTCAGAATTGCCTCTCTCGTCCCTTTACTTTTCCTAAAGCCAAACTGATCGTCACCTAGTGCATTCTCAATTTTCTTTTCCACTCTTCTGTATACTATTCTTGTAAGCAGCTTCGATGCATGAGCTGTTAAACTGATTGTGCGATAATTCTCGCACTTGTCAGCTCTTGTCGTTTTCGGAATTGTGTGGATGATGCTTTTCCGAAAGTCAGATGGTATGTCGCCACACTCATATATTCTACACACCAACGTGAATAGCCGTTTTGTTGCCACTTCCCCCAATGATTTTAGAAATTCTGATGGAATATTATCTATCCCTTCTGCCTTATTTGACCGTAAGTCCTCCAAAGCTCTTTAAATTCCGATTCTAATAATGGATCCCCTATCTCTTCTAAATCGACTCCTGTTTCTTCTTCCATCACATCAGACAAATCTTCACCCTCATAGAGGCTTTCAATGTATTCTTTCCACCTATCTGCTCTCTCCTCTGCAGTTAACAGTGGAATTCCCGTTGCACTCTTAATGTTACCACCGTTGCTTTTAGTGTCACCAAAGGTTGTTTTGACTTTCCTGTATGCTGAGTCTGTCCTTCCGACAATCATATCTTTTCGATGTCTTCACATTTTTCCTGCAGCCATTTCGTCTTAGCTTCCCTGCACTTCCTATTTATTTCATTCCTCAGCGACTTGTATTTCTGTATTCCTGATTTTCCCGGAACATGTTTGTACTTCCTCCTTTCATCAATAAACTGAAGTATTTCTTCTGTTACCCATGGTTTCTTCGCAACTACCTTCTTTGTACCTATGTTTTCCTTCCCAACTTCTGTGATGGCCCTTTTTAGAGATGTCCATTCCTCTTCAACTGTACTGCCTACTGCGCTGTTCCTTATTGCTGTATCTATAGCGTTAGAGAACTTCAAACGTATCTCGTCATTCCTTAGTACTTCCGAAACCCACTTCTTTGCGTATTGATTCTTCCTGACTAATGTCTTGAACTTCAGCCTACTCTTCATCACTGCTATATTGTGATCTGAGTCTATATCTGCTCCTGGGTACGCCTTACAATCCAGTATCTGATTTCGGAATCTCTGTCTGACCATGATGTAATCTAATTGAAATCTTCCCGTATCTCCCGGCCTTTTCCAAGTATACCTCCTCCTCTTGTGATTCTTGAACAGGGTATTCGCTATTACTAGCTGAAACTTGTTACAGAACTCAATTAGTCTTTCTCCTCTTTCATTCCTTGTCCCAAGCCCATATTCTCCTGTAACCTTGTCTTCTACTCCTTCCCCTAAAACTGCATTCCAGTCGCCCATGACTATTAGATTTTCGCCCCCCTTTACATACTGCGTTACCCTTTCAATATCCTCATACACTTTCTCTATCCGTTCATCTTCAGCTTGCGACGTCGGCATGTATACCTGAACTATCGTTGTCGGTGTTGGTCTGCTGTCGATTCTGATTAGAACAACCCAGTCACTGAACTGTTGACAGTAACACACCCTCTGCCCTACCTTCCTATTCATAACGAATCCTACACCTGTTATACAATTTTCTGCTGCTGTTGATATTACCTGATACTCATCTGACCAGAAATCCTTGTCTTCCTTCCACTTCACTTCACTGACCCCTACTATGTCTAGATTGAGCCTTTGCATTTCCCTTTTCAGATTTTCTAGTTTCCCTACCACGTTCAAGCTTCTAACATTCCATGCCCCGACTCGTAGTACGTTATCCTTTCGTTGATTATTCAATCTTTTTCTCATGGTAACCTCCCCCTTGGCAGTCCCCTCCCGGAGATCCGAATGGGGGACTATTTCGGAATCTTTTGCCAATGGAGACATCATCATGATACTTCTTCAATTACAGGCTACATGTCCTGTGGATACACCTTACGTGTCTTTAATGCAGTGGTTTCCATTGCCTTCTGCATCCTCGTTGATCATTGCTGATTCTTCCGCCTAATTAAACTATGTAACAAATAAGTGAGCTAAGAGTATACGACTTGCTGCTGGCAGCTGCTTATCCAACGGCGGCAGGGAGCACACTGCTGTTGCCTAAACCCAACAAACCCCCCTCTGACACCTCTTCCTATCGTCCCATCTGCATCACCTCCATGTTCCTTTACCACTGTATTCATCACCACCTTAACCAGCACCACCTCCGTCCCCTTACCCAGTGTGGCTTCTGGCCCTCTTCCTCAGCCGACAACCAGCTCCTTAACTTTACCAATCTCCTTTCCCAGCAACTTAACTCCCATCATTCCAATATCTTTGTTTCCCTCGACCTCCAGAACAGCTACGACCGTGTCTGGCATGCTGGGCTCCTCTTCAAACTCCACACCTATGCTCTCCCCAACATCATCTGTCTCATTGCTTCCTTTCTCTCCCATCGTTTCTCCTATGTCACTACCCGCAATACCAACTACCATACCTTCTATCCAACTGCCGGCGTACCCCAAAGCACCGTCCTATCCCCATCCTCTATCTCCTGTATACTGCTGATATGCCTAAACCTCCCCTGCCTGTTCATGTCCTCGAATTTTTTGATGAAACCTACTTCCTGGACCTTTGTCCTATCCTTCAATGGTCCCAATGTACCCTTCAAACCCACTCCGACTAGTTCACTGCCTGGTGCAACCAGTGGCTCCTTCACATCAACCCTTCCAAGACCCAGGCAATGATCATAGGCCATACCACCTGCTCCTTCTGGCTCCACGATTTTTACCTCACCATTTATGGTCATCCTATCCACCTCACTCTTACCCTGGAATCCCCATCTCCTTACGATCCAACACAAAGCCTGCAATAGACCCCACCTCCTGAAACACCTGTCTGGCCGACATGGGGACTGCATCCTTCCACCATCATTCACACCTACAAATTCTGGATCCATCCCATCCTTTGTTCTACCAGCGTTGGTTGGATTTCTGCCTCTCCCAGATTCTATAAAGCCCACCAAATCCTAGAATGTCATGCACTCTGCCTCTACGACTTCATCCCCTTCTCCCATCTTCTTCTTTTTCTCGAACGCATCCACACCCATTACATCGTCTGCCAACTCGATCCCCCCCCCCCCCGCCCCCTGGTATTTTCACTCCTCTCCACCCCAGCCTGTTGCCGCACCTTTACCGTTGTGTCCTGCCCTCTCTCCATCTCTACGCCCTCCACCTCCTTTCCTAACACAACTTCCAGTACCTACTGCTCCCAAATGATGAACTTCGCCCTGACTCCATCCCTCCTAGCAACTCTAATACACCTTCCCCCTCCTACTCCTCAGGACTCCCTTTTCGCTCCTCTTCCCTTCCCATGAGCGGTTTTCCTCCCTCCTACACCCCCTCCCTTTCCTGTGCCCCCTTCTGTACCTCTGTGCTCCCTCCTGACTTGCCTTCCATCTCCCATCCCACCTATCTCCTGCCTCTTGGTGCACCCCAACCACTCTTTTCTTCTTTTCCTCCCACCCGCTCCAGGCTCCACTTCCCCACTACACTTTGCTCTCCCCTTTTTTTTCCTCCTCTCAAGAATCCCGTCCCTCGGCAGGTTCCTACCAGCGGTTTTTATTCTTTATGTGTGCTCTGCTTACAGTGTTTTCTTTTTTTAAGTGCCTCTCGCTCTGTGGCTGAGTTTTAACTTGTATGTATGACTCCAGTGTATTTTAGGTGCCCCACAACTCACTAACTGTGCTATTTTAACTTTATGTTGACTTTTTTAAACTGTCCTCCAATGAACATCCCCATTTCAGTGAATATTTTAATTTCCATTGTCTAAATTTACAGTGTTTTTACATCCCCCTTTCTCCGCTCTCTTCTGTATATAAGTTCCCACTTTTTATATTCTGTAATGCCACTCGGCTGAAGAGCGGCAGGATTGTGCCGCTGCCAGCCCTCCCCTGCCCATATGGGGCAGGGGCATGGAATTACAACAAAGGAAAAAAAAAACCAGAAACTTGTACAAAAGGAAGCAATCCTACTAGATGTCGAAAGCTTGAAATGCTATTGGTTATTCACATTTCAGGCCAAAGTGATAGGAGTTTCGTTTGAGCAGTTGCCAGCAGGCTCACATGCATGTGCAGAGCTGAAGCCACATATGAGCAGCACCTTCTCCCACTTCGGGCTACTTGAAGTGTAGTAATTAGCTGTACGAGCAGCCAGATGGCATCCATAAAAAATTTTCTGGCGTGCTGAAGTTGCTAGATTCACACCATGCAGAACAGTTGGAGTTGTAGTGGGTGTAGTCTCCACATGTCCCATATTTATATTTCGTGATTTTGCTTTTTTCTCTTTGTTTATGGTCTCACATCACGTGAAAATAAAACAGATTTCTGTGGCTAGGAGCTATCAAGTGAAGTGAAACACATTCACTAGGAAACCAACTGTTTTAAAAAAAGTAGAAAGTAAGAGGAAAGTTCTGTTGCTAGGTAGCAGCCATGGAAGAGGTGTGGGCCAGATTTTGCAGGAAAAATTAGGTGAAAGGTACCAGGTCAAAAACTTTTTCAAGCCAGGTGCAAGTCTTAGTCAGGTGGTAGAGGATATAGGTTCCTTTTGCAAGGGATTCACAAAGCAGGATCATGTGATGATAGTGGGTGGAGTGGGAAACAGTATTGATAGGGATCAGGGCTACAGCATTGAGTGTGACCTGGAGAAAATAGCCTCGCAACGACCCATACCAATGTTGGGCTGGTGCCTGCTTTCGTGTGGCATGATCAGCCCCAGTTGAACCACTCTGTCAGGAGGGTAAATATGAAGTTGGAACAGTTGCGTAGGGCGGCCACTCTGTCAGACATTGGATTGGTTCCTGTCGAGGCTATTGATAGGGGGGATTTGACAAGGCATGGTCTACATCTCAATAGGAAAGGGAAGGGTAAACTGGCAGGGTTGTTAGCGAAATCGATAAGGAGGGACACTAGTACCCATGGATGTACCTCTTTTTTAGACTAATATCAGTGTCCATTGAGAAGTTCAGGCAGGCAGGTGCTAAAGAGGTCCAAAACACAAAATTCTCACAACAGGACAGTAAATAATAATGTTACCATATTTACCTAAAATGTTGGTGGATTAAAGAAAAAAGTAGATTCTCACAAAAGTAAAGTAAAAAATAATGTTACCATTTTTCACCAAAATATTCCGGGATTGAAGAATAAAGTAGATGAGCTCCTGGATTGTTTAGATGACATTGAATCTGATATGTAATAGATACACTATGCCTGTCTGAGCATCACATTGTGTCTCATATGGAAAAGGTAAATATCAGTGGTTATAAACTAGCTGCACATATGAGTAGAGAGAATAAGGTGGGAGGAGGAGTTGCCATATATGTCAAAAGTTATCACTGTGTAGAAAGCTTAGATACAAAAAAGTTTTGTCTAGAGCAACATATAGAAGCATGTGCCTGTCAACATAAACTGAAGGAGGGCTCTTTTATAATTGTAACAGTATATAGGTCCCCTTCAGGAAATTTTCATTTACTCCTGGAAAACTTGGATGCCTTGTTGTGCTATCTGTCAGATAGGAGGAAGCAAATTATTATTTGTGGGGACTTCAATGTTGATTCACTGAAAGAGTGCAGTAGGAAGAATGACCTGGAAGTCTTGCTCAGTTCTTCCAGTTTGACATCTGTCATTAATTTTCTTACTCGGGTAGTAAAGGACAGCAGCACATTGATAGATAACACTTTTATAGACCAAGATAGGTTTTAAAACATCAATTCTTGTCCTGTTGAGAATGAGGTTTCTGATCATGATGCTCATCTAGTTACAGTATATGACATAGATCCATTTCAACAATTAGAAATTTCAGAGAAAATTTTCAGCCATTAGACTGGGACAAGGTGTACAAGGAACCCGATGCTAATTTAAAATATAACTTATTTCATGATACACTTGTAAGAGAATTTGAAAACTGTTTCCCCACGAAAGTAGTTAAATCTAATTGTAAGAAACCATGCAAAAAACCTTGGCTTACTAGAGGAATAAAAATATCTTGTAACCACAAAAGGGAAATGTATCTAACAACAACAAGAAATAGTAATGACCCAGAAACAGCCAAATATTATAAAAACTACTGTGCTACATTAAGAAAAAGTTATTAAAAAGTCCAGAAGCATGTGCATCATGCCTGAGATTAATACCTCTGATAACAAAATCAAAACAATTTGGAATATTATTACAAGGGAGACAGGACGACCAAGAGTACAGGATGATGGCATCACCATCAAAGCGAATAGAAACTTAATAAACAACAAGCCAGAAGTCGAAAACGTTTTGAATAATCATTTTTTAAATGTTGTAGAGAAAATAGGATCTAAATGTTCATTAGAAGAAGCAAGGCAATTAATGGAAGAGGCCTTACCCACACCATTTGATACAATTGAAATTCCACCCACCTCTCCTTCTGAAATTAGGAAGATAATAAACTCTCTCAAGAATAAAAGCTCACATGGAATTGATGGCATTTCCAGCAGGATAATAAAAGCTTGTTCCCAAGAAATAAGTGGGATTCTTAGCCACATATGTAATAGCTCTCTGAAGCAGGGTATTTTCCCAGATAGACTGAAGTATGCCATTGTTAAAGCACTGCATAAAAAAGGGGATACGTCTGATGTCAACAACTACTGCCCAATCTCTCTTCTGACTGCCTTATCCAAAATTCTTGAAAAGTAATGTATTGTAGAGTAACTTCATACCTTTGTAAAAATAAAGTTTTAAGAAAATGTCAGTTTGGTTTCAGATGGGTTTTTCAACGGAAAATGCTATATATACTTTCACTAATGAAATGTTAAATGCTCTGAGTAACCGGAAGTCACCCATTGGGATTTTTTGTGATCTATCAAAGGCTTTTGATTGTGTAAATCATGGAATACTTCTAGATAAGCTCAAGTACTGTGGTATGAATGGGACAGTGCTGAAATTGTTTAAATCATACCTAACTGGAAGAGTGCAGAAAGTTGAAATAAACAGTTCACATAATATGCAAAAAACTGGTGATTTCTCAAACTGGGGAACAATCAAGAATGGGGTGCTGCAAGGTTTGGTCTTGGGTCCTCTGCTGTTCTTAATATATATTAATGACTTGCCATTCTATATTCAAGAAAATGCAAAGCTGGTACTTTTTGCCGATGATACAAGTATAGCTATCACACCCGACAGACAAGAATTAACTGGTGAAATTGTAAATGATGTTTTTCAGAAAATCATAAAGTGGTTCTCTGCAAATGGGCTCTCATTAAACTTTGACAAAACACAGTCTATACAGTTCCACACAGTAAATGGAATGACACCATTAATAAATATAGACTTCAATCAGAATTCGGTAGCTAAGGTAGAATATTCAAAATTTCTAGGTGTATGCATTGATGAGGGGTTGAACTGGAAGAAAGACACTGAGGATCTGCTGAAACGTTTGAGTTCAGCTACTTATGCTATTAGGGTCATTGCAAATTTTAGCGATATACATCTGAGTAAATTAGCTTACCATGCCTATTTTCATTCTCTGTTTTCGTATGGTATCATATTCCAGGGTAACTCATCATTGAGTAAAAGAGAGTTCATTTCAGAAAAGCGTGTAATCAGAATAATTGCTGGAGCTCATCTAAGATCGTCCTGCAGACACTTATTTAAAGAGCTAGAAATCTACACTGTAGCCTCACAATATATATATATATATATATATATATATATATATTCACTTATGAAATTTGTTATTAACAATCCGAACGAATTCAAAAGTAATAGCAGTGTACATGGCTACAACACTAGGAGAAACGATGATCTTCACTACTCAAGGTTAAATCTTACCTAATAGCATCAAAAGTCTGACAGATAGCCACATAGCATTTAAAAGGAAATTAAAAGAATTTCTTATTGGCAACTCCTTTTACTCATTAGATGAATTTTTGGATATAGTAAGTGGGTTTTCCCAACCCCCACAAAAAAAATTTAAAATATTGAGTGTCATGTAATATATTGTCTAGTGTAATATCTTGTATAGACACCTTTTATTAGCCTACACATTCCACGTCATTATGAAGTGTCGTATTCATGATCTTTTGAACAAGTACTAATCTAATCTAATCATGAAAGATTAAAATAATGTGTTACTAATTTCCGTTTTCTGATTTTATTTTATTTCCACATTATTAGCAAACAAGTGTTAATCGTTATGTGAAACAGTAAAGTTAATTTTGTCAGTTTGCTAAAGAAATTTTGCTTTTTTTTATCTTTCCTTCAGAGGCAATCAATTTATTTTAAACAAAGTGTTTCATTCCACATTATTGGGTAGTTTCAACTGTTCACTGAATTTCAAGTGCATGTTTTCATTTTCTGGCACGTAAGGCATTGCGCCATAGTAAATAACAGAACATGAGGTAATACAGTAATGCCACTCCAACAAAACTGGCATTCTGAAAATCGCATTGAAAAGCTTAATAACAGGTACTTCAGTGTCAGTCTGGTTAGATGAATGTGCACTTAAAGCCGAATTATGGATATTAGTATGGTTTACGAAATTCCAATGATGGTGGAGTATTCTCTAATGTCCTTTTTCTTTTATGACATAATGAAAGATCTCTTAATGCTGTATATGTACAAATACAAGTAAATGTTCACTTGAAGTTGACTAAGCATGCAAATTTGGTCATTACTATTGAATAAATATTTTGTTTCAACTATATTTACAGCTTTTGCAGAATTTTACAGATCTGCCTTCTGTGAAACAATGTTTCGACCATGAGATGTTTTAACACTTGTCTGGTAACTCCTCTGGGCTTGACATTATTTCTTAATTTGCGCTGTTTGCGTCTAAATTTACAGAACGCCACTCTTTGATAAATTATAGAATAACAACACACGATATTTTATCATTGTAACCCCCCACATGAATTTATATTTATTGCTAGAGTGTAATTTAAACCACCAGTTATCCAATTTCTTGGCTTCACAGACAACTTTGATAATTTTTTATATGATTTAAAGCAGTCGTGAAATAACTTAGTATCCTCAGTTCTGGTGTATACAAGCAACTGTTTTTTTTACTTTTTGCAAAAAGTTGTATTCCTACTTAATAGCTTTTTGCAGTGGTGTGTACATGTAAACGTGATTGAGAAAGCAACATAGTGGTATTGCAGAGAACGGATTAAAAAAGATTCTACATTAAAGTCACCAAGTAGCAAATTATTAGTTTTGAAATGAATATTATGCCAGAACTGCTTCCTTATTTTGCATTCCTTATCTGAATATGATATGATATAACAACAGCCGTAAGTACAATGACTCTGTGTGTCCCTCTGAATATGCTGCAGTGCTGCACATGGTCACCTGATGCCCCACTACGACCCATAAAATCAGGAGCATAGATATTTTCCTCTGAAAGGAGGGTGGTGGTGGTTCATTTCTGTTCAAGTACAAGATATTCATTCAGATCAGTACACCAAGATATCAGCAACTGACACGTCAGAAACTTTTTCAACACAGGTTGCATCGACTGAAAAGT
The DNA here is from genome assembly GCF_023898315.1 of Schistocerca nitens. Classification (NCBI taxonomy): domain Eukaryota; kingdom Metazoa; phylum Arthropoda; class Insecta; order Orthoptera; family Acrididae; genus Schistocerca; species Schistocerca nitens. The sequence continues at coordinate 370,943,142 of NC_064614.1, read as the reverse complement.
ATAGTACATGTGACTGGAAACAGAAAAAACTGTGACACATATTGGTGATTGTACGAATTATTAGCGACATCCATACTAAGTGTTTTGTTTTACATATTAATTCCTCTCTTCCTAACCCCTGGATCGATCTCAAGCAAATTTGGCACAAAAACACTAAACTTACTGAGTATCAGCACTGTAAGGTTTAAAACCTCCTTTAGATAAGGGCAAAAACATGTTTTTTCAAACCCTGTCATATAGGCAGTCCTGAACGACAGGCGAGTTGTATGGGAATAGCAGAGTAGCCTCCACGTGGTGCATCAAGGGCAATGTGACTTGTCACGTCTTAATAGTATATCTGCTGCTGGACCTAAACAGGATTTTCCAGCTTTCTAGAAATACACCATAATGAATACCAATACAAATGCTAAAACAAACAGTTCTTATCAGAAGCAGCGGAAGATGGACATTGGAGATGTCTTGAAAATACTACAACTGAACATAGCAGGTGCAAGTAGATCAAAAGCAGATTACCTACAAAAGATCCTGAATGATCACTCTGTTGATGTAGTTTTACTTCAGGAAACACTCTGTGCTGATGAGACACAACTAAGAAACAGATGCAAAGTACCTGGTTTTGCCCTAGCTGCTGCCACATACCATACTTCATATGGCACTGCCACCTATGTCAGGATAACATCGAGACAGTGAATAATATGGCATCACTACAGAGGGAAACATGTATGTCACACACATTAAAATTTCTAATATGGAAATTATAAACTTCTACAAGCCAAACCTTGGAATGACAACACAATCCGAGATATCCAGTACCCTGCAGTCATCAAGGGGGACCTCAACTGTCACAGCACTCAATGCGGATATAACCAAGACTGCGAAGAAGTATCCAAATGGGCAGAGACACAGAATACTTTTCTAATATACGATCCCAAAATCAGGGGCACATTGCATTCTGCTAGATGGGGTAGAGACTACTGTCCAGAATTGTGCTTCATCATAAAAGATGTACAAAATACACCTTTAAGTTGCAAGAAGAACGTCATCTCAGATTTCCCTCACAGTCAACATAGGCATTTTCTGCTCAACGTGGGGACAGAAATTCCTGTCAAAACAGATCGATTCTTAAACTCCAACGAAATTTGGTAAATCTAACTGGGAGAACTATACTTCTGAGCTAGAATTTAACATTCAATGGATTCCTCCAAAAGCAGAAAATTATGGGCGATTTGTGGGCCTGCTATTATCCATCGCCAGAAAGCACGGCCCCAGGGGCTATCCGAAAACATACATTCCTGGATGGACCCAGGAATGCACTGCTCTCTATAACGAATACCTGGAGAATGCCGCCCCTGATGTCGCTGACGAGCTTTTGCAATGTTTGGACTCAGCTCGCCGAGAAAAATGGCACACATTAATGGATGAAATGAGTTTCGAACATTCCAGTGGAAAGGCATGGCACTTACTGTCAAGACTGGGTGCGACTTCAATGAAAACAGTACACAGTAGTGGTGATGTAACTCCCAGTGATGTTGCCAACAGAATTTTGAAACTTACACATAGAACGCCAAGGATAGACAAAAAGGACACCAGAGAAATCAGAGCAGAACTGAACAGGGTCGAAGGAAGAACACATGAAACTGAATTTTGAGACGTACGATATGTCCAAGGTCATTAAGGACACAAAAAAAGGGAAAGCCGCAGGCATCGATGGTGTATATCCAGAATTTTTGAAGCATTGCGACTCCAATGTTCTACGATGGATGACAGAATTCTTCAACAACATATTACAGACTGGAAGGCTGCCAGCCCTTTTCAAGAGATCCAAAATCATAGCAATCTTTAAACTGGGAAAGAAAGGAAAGCATCTTGAAGACCACAGACCATAGCTCTCCTGAGCGTGTGTTATAAATTGCTGGAGAGGCTCATTCTTAACAGGATAAAAGCCACTGTTGTTGATAAGAGACCAGTTGAACAGGCTGGCTTTAGACCTAAATGGAGCTGCAGCGACCAGGTACTAGCAGTAACTACACATATCGGAAGGTGCTTTGAAAAGAAAAAGTCCACATCTGTATTTATTGATCTATTATCTTCGTAGACACAGTATGGAGACAAGGAATGCTGCTGAAATTCCTGTGCATCATAGCTTGTAAAAAACTGGCTGCACTACTTAACAGCATGCTGGCATATAGACATATCGAAGTACACCTTAATGGCAAAAAAAAAGCTGCAACTACCAACTCAATTTCGGCCTTCCCCAGGGATCAGGTCTTTTGCCTCTGTTCTTCAATAAATACATATCTGACCTACCAAACACCCACTCTAAAATGTTCATGTTTAATTAGTCAATCTGTCGACTTCGAGACATCAAAAATTACTCCTGGAAACGACCTGAAAAATATGGATAAATATTTCTAAGTATGGCGACTTACACCCAACGCCACGAAGACAGAGACAGCCTGCTTTCACCTAAACAACAAGCAGGCACGTTATGCACCCAGAATCGCTGTCAGAAACCAAATGTTGCGATACAGCACTCAACCAAAATACCTGGGAGTAACGCTTGACTGTGCTCTCAATTTCAGAGCCCACCTAGAGAAGACAGCCTGCAAAATAAAAACCAGAAATAACATAATCCAGAAACTGACAGGAAACGGCTGGGGGACGAACGCAATAACCCTCAGGACAATGGCACTTGCTCTTGTCTCTTACATGGTTAAATAGCGTCCATACAAGAGCAATAGATGCTCAACTCAGTAATACTAAGAGGCTGATATCAGGAACCATCAAGTCAACACCAACCCAGTGGCTCCATGTTCAGTCCAACATCCATCCTCCACACTTACGAAGACAGCCAGCACTGAACAAAGAGTGGCAAAAATGCCTAGATAACCATCAACTTCCTATCCATCAAGACCTCATCTCACAATCTTGACTAAGGTCTCATAAACCATCGAGTAAGGTGGGAGAGGTTTAGTAAGAGACAATTTTAACATTGACGATGCTTGGGGCTGAGAATGGTATTCCTCCAAAACAGACTAAAAAAACCTAATCAAAGATCTGAGCCAACACCTTGTCAGATTTGAGCTACCAAGGAGATACTGGCCATCACTCAACTGGTAACGAATGGGGCACTGAAATTGTCACTACTGGAGGCATGAATGGGGTGTGGTTGATAGACCTGACTGCGACTGTGGATACAACAAACAGATACTACATCACATCGCCACTGAATGCGCTTTAAGGAAATTCCAAGGCACCTTCCGGAACCTTCGTTTGCTTAAGGGAAAAGCTCCAACCTGGCTGAAAGGACTGGACATCCACCCTTGTGCACTGCAGTAATGCCAACAACATTATCACCTTATGGAACTATACACCACTTATTATTTTATTCTGTGTGACTTGGTATTATATATATTTGTCATTATCAGTATTTTATCTTACAATCAGTATATACTGTACATACGAGGGCCATTCAGAAAGTAACCTCCGGTTGATTTAAAAAAATACACCAAGTTAAATAAAAATATTTTAATATATACATCTTACAACTCCATCTTTGCACTATTTTTCTACATAGTCTCCATAGCGATTGAGGCACTTATCGTATCTCTTCACAAGCTTTGAAATTCCTTCTGCATAAAAATCACCCGCTTGTGCCTGGAGCCAGCCTGTGACCGCATCTTTGAGCTCTTCGTCGTCATCAAACCGCTGTGACCTGAGCAATTTCTTCAAATGCATGAAGAGGTGATAATCACTTGGCGCCAGGTCTGGGCTGTAAGGTGGATGGTTGATAACGTCCCACTTGAAGGACTCAAGAAGGGCCGTTGTTCTGCGAGCAGAGTGATGATGGTCTACCACTCCTCTCTTCATCATGAACGTTTTCTCGTCCACTTTTAAATAAACGTACCCATTCACGGACAACTCCTTCACTCATAACTCTTGGTCCATACACGGCACAAAGCTCACGATGAATAGCTGCTGCAGAATATCCTTTGGCTGTAAAAAAACCTTATGACAGCACGCACTTCACATTTGGCGGGGTTTTCTATTGCAGCACACATTTCAAACTGCCACAAAAACTAAACTAGCGCAGGTACGACGTTCACTCGACCACGGCTTGATGCCGACTGACCTGTTGAGTGCGTGAACGCACAGATGGCGTCGCTACTCCCCCCACAACCCACACTGTGACCAATCGGAGGTTACTTTCTGAACCGCCCTCGTATATCTTTTATCTCAAAATGTACCAGATGTAATCTGATGCTGTATTACTGATGTAATCTGATGCTGTATTTTTAAGCCATATGAAATAAATAAATAAATCGCCCTGCCTCATCAACTAGATTTAAAGGGTAGCCAACACGTTAGGAGTAAGAATCAGTTCTTCACCCCCCCCCCCTTCCCCCTGTGTGTAGACTGTCCTGCATAACAGGCATGTTGTGTTGCAGTAGTATTGGCCTCCTTTATCCACTTGCTTTTCATCAGAGCCTATAAGTCAAGGGAAATATACAGTTTTCAAGCCCCTGATGTGTAGACTGCCCTGCACCACAGGTATGTTGTGGGAGTTACACATGTGGATGGACATGGCTAGGAGAAGGTTGAGTGGGATAGAGGAGAATATGATAGAGGGGAAGCAGAAAGGGATGGGTAAGAAGTGAGGGTGCAGGCAGGAATGAACAGGAATTGGGGGAGGTTGGGATGAATGGTGGTAGTGGTAAATGAGGGGAGAGACAGCGAGAAAGGAGGAAGGAGTAGATAGAGAGAGGTGGACAAGAAGATGGATAGAGAGAGGTGGTAGAGGAAGCAGACAGAGAGGGGGAGCAGGTGGAAATAGTGGCAGGTGAGGGAGATGGACAGAGAGATGAAGAGGGGATGAACAGATAGAGGGGAAGGAGGAAATGATCAAAGAGAGGGGGAGGAGGAATGGTCAGAGAGAGGGAACAGTAGAGGAAGATGCAGGAGGCAGGTGAAAGGTGTAGTAGAGTAGTGATTAGGGGGAAAATGAGGAGGGGAGAGGATAATATTATTGGAGAGTTGGAGCAGAGACAATTACGAGAAGATGAACAGAGAGAGAGAGAGAGAGAGAGTAGGGAGGAGGAGATATACAAATGGAGTTGGGAGGATGGGGTAGATAGAGAGACAGAAGGAGGAAGAGGAAGCACAGAGAAATGGGAGGAGGAGGTGTGTGTAATACATGTGTTGATTGCATATGCAGGTAAAGCCATGTTGAAAAGGTTAGTATGTCCTCCTAAACTACAGAATCGATTTCAACCAAATCTGATAGCTGCACTCCTTGCTATAAGAAATCAGCATTGTGGGGGTAAGAATATCCTAGTTGCTGCAGGAGCAGACATTTGGCCAAGAAAGTGTTTTACCCCCCTGACATGCAGGCTGCCCTCCACAAAAGGCATGTTATGTGAGTAATATCAGCAAGCCTTGACTTGAGAGAGAGTGTGAAGGATAAGATGGAAAGAAAACAGAGAGGAGGAGGTGAGAAACAAAGAGGGAGGAAAAGGGGCTGGACAGAGAGAGGGGGGAGGAGCAGATGGACAGGAAGAGCATGGAGGAGGCACAGACTGAGGGGAATTAAGGAGATGGACAGAGAGAGGAGCGAGGAGGAGCGGACAGACAAAGACAGATGGCGCAGGAGATGTACTGATGCTGGAGAGAGAAGGAGATGGCGAGACAGAGGGAGAGGAGGAGATGGACAGAGAAAGGGGGAGGACGAGGAGATGCAGGACACAGGTGGAAGGTGTATGGGAATAATGAATAAGTGGAAAAGGAGGATGGGGTAGTAGGAATTATATACTCTTTCCAACGTTTCTTGAAGCAATGTCCTCCTCCTTGGTTATCATTGGTAGAATTTGAAAGTTTATGTGACACTTGCCATGGTGCTTGCCAAACTTCTTGAGCTGATGCTAAGTGGTACTACACTAGTCGTTACACAGTCAACTGCTTCACCTTGGCTGGGGCATTTGTTTAATTTCATTTGGCATTCATAGCTACAAATAAGTTCTACATGTGAAAATGAACGTTGCTGTAACGTGCTTTCAGGTGACCTTATTATTTCCTTGCACCATTTCCACCACAGCAAGTGGTCAGACTATAGTGCGAGCTTCAAATACTGTCCACACTGTGGGACATTTCGACCCCAACGTTTCTCCCACTGCAACTGCCCATAGTGCTCACCACTTCATTCTCTGCATTCTGCACTGAGATGATACTAAAAATAAAACAGGTTTACTGCCGTTGGCTTGTGCTAGAAAAATAATCCCGGCCATAATGGATTTATGCGATTTTGACATTTACAATAGTTATCCGTTTCCTTCATCAGCTTATCAATTTTTGTTGTTTTTCAGATGAACATAAAATGAAAATATTTTCAGAACTTGCATGGTTTGAGGCATAATTTGCAGGTGTCATATATGAAGGAAAAGGTGGGCATTTATTTGCAACTACAGGTGTTATAGAAATGAAATATGAAAGCAGCATTACATTTCGAAACTATAGGATGGTTTTGTGGGTTTACCTCTCTCCTCCACACAGCAGGCCCTGTGGCCATGGTAATTATGTCTGTGTTGAAGGGACAATCAAAAAGTTTCCATTTGAGGATGTTGCTGCAGAGTACATGCAATGTAGTGCGACGCCAATGGGAATATATAAGCACCGACATATAAGAAAGGGATTAGTGTGACATTCATGCCTTTTGTCACATGTATGCAGTAGATGCAGAAATGCGAATTATGGCGACGTTAATACCAAATGCGTCCAAACAGGACTAGTGTGCTGTTGTTCTTTTCTTGGCTGCAGAGGGACAGACACGGGTAGACAACCATTGGAGAATGAAGGGTGTGCATAGGGTAGCATATCTGTCGAAAACCATCGTTATGGAACGGTGCACTAATTTCCGACACAAGACGCCGGTCGATATGAGAGGCCAGCGTCATCCATTATGGACAAGTCTAGGGGAGACACTCCAACAACCGCCCCCTAGTCCTGGTGTCACCCCATGCGATTATCACGCCTTTAGTCCCTTAATAAAAGGTATTGAAGGATTGACGAGTCCTGTCGGACGAGGAAGTGCAGCGCGCAGTTACAGACGGTTTTTAAGCAGCAAGACATGATGTTTTACCAAACAGGGATCTCCAACCTGGTGCATAGGTGGGGTGATTGCCTCAACACATATGGCGATTTTGCCTGATTGGCATCCTGATTCTGGACTGTAGGGCCATCAAACATAAACGTTTCTATAGCCGACTATAACTGAGTAATAAAACATTTCCCATTCGTTTGCGAACCTTATTCTATATTTAGTAAGACACATAAAGTCACATTTCCATTCTTAGAGGGTTTTACCCTAAAGGGTCTCTTCTGAAGTATCACCCTTACTTATAATTTATTTAAATTCCATTAGAAACAAGCTATTTACGAGTGTAACTTATTTCAATGGTAATCCCATAACATTAGTACTGAAGACTGATACAAAAGTTACATTTACTCTCATGTAATGTTAGCATATTAAATTAACAAATGACAGTGCATGTTAGCAATATGTTCCAAAAACCTGCACACAACAATGCGAATTTTCATAGGGATCACATCTTGAGTCCTATTGATCACAGGGATAAGGAGTCAAGTGTTTTGGATAGCCCTTGGCCTAGCGACCATTTGTTTACCTGTTTGAAGAACAGGCATACTGTTACTATCCTACAGCACAGGGTCAAAATTTAAACATTACACACTTCCTTCACACCAGGCAAATTGAGCTTTAGGTGTGATCTTGGGTGGACCTCAGGTATCTTATAAACACACATATTGTTCATGGGTGATTCCTGAGAAAACTCCAAAAAAATCATGATTTTTGAGTACAAAAAGTACTAATTGTGGGGATGGCCACAGCTATAATTTCTATTCATGGCAGAACGTCGAAAGTTTTACAATATGTTCTTAAAATGATATTCTCAGAGAACTTTGAAGCTTTTTGACATTATCATCAGTTACTGGATAAAAGTTAAAAGTTACCATAGCTGAGGCATAAAAGTCGAGGGGTATTCAATAAATAATGCAACAATTTTTCTGAAAGCAGGTTGGTTTTATTCAGTATTTCAGTACACCAATTATTCCCCTATTTATTACCCTATTTTTCAACATAATCTCTATTTACCTTACACCACCTCCATAGGAGGTCCTGTATGTCCACATGGTACCATTCAACTAGTATACATCAGAGTCAATGCCTGGTGTTATCAATAACCTGCCCATCATCCACATACTGCTTTCTGCAGAGTACATCCTGTATTGGGCCAAAATTGAGGGAAGCTGGAAAGTGTGAGATCTGGGCTGCAGGGTAGATAAGGGAGAAGAGTCCGTTGAGGTTTTGTAAGCTGCCTTTAGATGTGCAGACACGGCATTGCGTTATCATGGAGGAGGAGACGTTCCTTTGCATTCTTGTGGTCATGAACACACTGAAGTCGTTTCTTTGATTTCCAGAGGTAGCACAGTACACTTCTGGCTTGATCGTTGTACCATGAGGAAGGACTTCAAACTGAATAACCCCTTCAGAAAGTGACAAGAGAAAGTCTGTGACTTTACTGGCTGAGGGTGGGACTTAAGTTTTTCTTTGGAGGAGAGGTGGTGTAGTGCCACTTCATGGATTGCCACTTTGTTTCTGGTTCAAAGTGATGAGCCCATGTGTCATCGCCTTCATAGCCCGTTACGAAGTTCGACAAAAAAAATTGTCATGATCAGTCTCAAGGGAAAGTAATTCTCTACAAATAGTCCTTGGTTGCTCTTTATGGTCTTCTGTTAGGTGGTGAGGAACCCACCAGGTGCACACCTTTGAGTATACCAACTGTGGACAAGTGTGTCAGCACTTGTAACAGAGACGTCCAATTGTGCACTTAGATGTTTGATTGTGTGCCATCAAACACTTCGAATGAGAGTGTCTGTACATTCCAACATTGCAGGAGTCACAGCTGTTTGTGGCCGGCTGTCACGCAGGATATTGGACACGTTTGCACTATTTTGGTGCAATGATGACAGATGCCTCACCCGACTCACAATGCTTTCGTTCACTGTCAGGTTTCTGTATACATTATGCAAGAGCCTATGAATATCTACGCTGCTCTGGTTTTTTGCCAAAAGAAACTCAATGACAGATCTTTGCCAGGAACGCACCTCCATTACAGGCCCCGTTTTGAAGGATGCCGCCACCTATCAGCAATTCATGGAATTATAGGGACTGAAACGACAACATTTTACGATGTCCTACACTAAATTCCGCATTTTTTCTACCGAAACTGCCCGAGAAAAGAAAGTTTTGCATTATTTATTGAACGCCCCTCGTTTTGATTCTCATAGTGAACACATAGCAAGGGTTCTTAGCTCATTGCAAGGATTATGATGTTATCAGACTCTATCTTTAGTCAGCATTTGCTAGCCAATGAATCTGCATGAAGCACAGTTTGTACATTGGGTGCTACACACCTATTTAAATATGCCCAAAGTCGTACTGCAGTGGCTAAAAATGGTCTTAGCAGGTCTGAAAGAACTGAAAATGACTGCCACAAATTATGTGAAACTGAGAAGATTGCACTATTTCTAATAATATTTTTACTCTTTTAAGATACAGATTGGCGTTTTCCATGAATTACGATCGTTGAGCGAAGTATTCAGAAAAACTCTAAAGCAAACGATTTTGTTTTATCCTTATCTTATGCATACTTAGTTGCTGTTTATATGTGTCAAAGTATATAAATGTATCGATGTACATAAATAATCTATCAGGAATTTACCGAACTATAGAATTCGTTTTATATAAGCTGAACGCCCGCCTGTAGCAGGAAAAAGAAGGGAACCAGCAGAAAAATGCTCCTGTAGGGCACAAAAAAGGCGAATATTTAACAACATTTTACGATGTAATATGTGTCGTACTCATCGGATCTTGTAGGATTCTCACATTCAAAAGGCTGCATTTTGATGACGACTAGTCTTATATTCTGACAGAATGTAACTTTTGCAATGTTACTTGAAAATGGCCCTAAGGCCGAAATTGCAATCGTAGTAATGAATATTTCATACAGTCAACGGCGACTATGATGTCTTTTAAGGAATATGTCTCGCTTTAGAAGAATATGACAGAAAATTGAGAACCAGCTGCCTTAATCCTCATTCCATCTTTGTCACCAAAAATTTTGGAATGCGAACATATTTCTGCTTTCTGTGCTCAAGGAGAGTGGCAGAGAGTCAGTGGTGGTGTAAGAGAGATATGACAGTCCCAGTGGGAGTGAAAGAGAGGAGCCAGTGATTGTGGAAGAGAGAAAGTGTCAGTGAAAGAGAAAGATGGATGGATGAAGATAACAGCAGTGGGAGCCAAAGTGAGAATAAAATATTGATGGTCAGTGAGGGTATGGACAGTGGTAGTAAAATAGAAAGAGGGATGATTGGAGATAGATGGAATGGGAGCAGAAGTAAGAGGAGGCAGCTGAAATGCAAAATACAGATGAGAGGAGACCATAAATATGCTTATGGGATCTGGGCCCTCCCAGACCAGTGAACATAAATGTAGGAATAGGGGAGGGCATGTTTGGACTTAAATTTTAAACACATTGGTATGGAGGAAAAAATAAATCACCCCACCCCTCTCCCAGCTGTGAGGTATGGTGGAAACAGTGGCGGAGGGAATGAAAGACAAGACGAGTAGGTGAAAGAGGAGACGGTGCCTGTTGGATACACAGCAAATCAGTAGAAGTAGACAGTGGGACGGAGACATATATAGACACTGGAAGCGAGTGGGAGATGCCAAGTATGAAGGCTTGGTGATTGGTCAGTGACCCAAGGACACAGCCACTAGGTGATGGTATGCTATTGAAAATAGGTTCAACTTAGATATTATGTATACAGTTGTTACATTACTATGAATGAATCTCTGAGACACACTGTAGTCTAAAGCTATAAAAGTAATCACTATATTATTTAGCCCATGTTTCTTTTACTTTAAGTTGTAGTGATCTCAGATGCCCTGCTTCCACTCCACAGATATTGATAAACTTTAATGTAAGTTATCTGTACTAAGTTAGGGTCAATTTACACTGACCGTCATGGCATGGTCACATCATGACACCATCATATCAAGGTGTATTCACACTGTCTGTTAAGTTACGTCATTGCACATCAAGTCAGTGCATGTCACATGATCTCATCTCACATGGCTGTCCTCAATTGTTTTTTTCGCGGGAATTTGATTTTCAACTGTTTGAGGTGCAAAGTGCAGATACACGACACAGTAGCTCATGTACGTGGATGCTGGAGTCAACATGTGTACAAAAATGACATTTATTGAACTCAAATGGTTTAAAGTTTGCAGGTTGGTTGGTTGGTTTTGGGGAAGGAGACCAGACAGCGTGGTCATCGGTCTCATCGGATTAGGGAAGGATGGGGAAGGAAGTCGGCCGTGCCCTTTCAGAGGAACCATCCCGGCATTTGCCTGGAGCGATTTAGGGAAATCACTAAAGTTTGCAGGGATAGGTAGAATATTACAGAAGGAAAACAGAAGTGCGAAATAACACAAAAAAGTGTGGGTCCGAAAATCGTCATTAAGTGGTACAGAATGGGAATTTCACACTTTATACAAGGAGCTTGAGAAAGAGACACCTTCATTTTATATTTTAGGAAGTCGAAGGATCAGTTATTTCATTTGTTAAATCAAATTGCATCCAGAATTTGTGTTACATGCTGCCGTCACATTCTCTGAAAAATTAGTTTCCTGAAGATTAAGTTTAGTTGCTGCTCCTGGGAAAATTTTTGTGCAACAGTCATATCTCCCTCAATACCTTCCCCTTCAAAATTTATAGGTTTTGTTTACATCTTCTATTTGGCTTTTAATAGTTCAGGTGACTTATTTATGCTGGGGTTATCTGGTGAAACCACATAAATATTGACTGCTGACACTTGGTTAACTGTTCTGTACACAATCCAGAGAGCTGTTCAACAAACAATAAGCCTGCCACAAATACATATTTAAACAAACAACTTGCAGTGTCTAAATGTTTCAGTCCATTTCTTTATGAAACACTACTAATGCCTGACAACTTTTTTCAATTCAAATTGGAACCATATTGCAATACATTTCATTGTAAAATATCAAATACCATACCCGTATGTACAAAAACCCACATAGTAGATGTAGTAGAGGGCACTAATTTAGTACAGTCATGTTGCACAGTTCAGACTGTTGCCTCACTGTTTCAATTAATCTTTCGTCATTTATTATAATATTTAACAAATGGAATAACGAAGTGAAATAATATTTCAGAAATAGCCAACAAAAAACAACTGATATTAACGATGTGAACCACAACGAAAATAAATGTGGACATGGAGGGAAGGAGCTTGGGGGGTTTACGTGATCAACAACTGATGGATGGCGTTAGCCACCAAAACTTTCCTCCCGAGAACCTTAACAGGACGGCCAGTGTGGATCCCGCCATTTGAAATACAATGCAGAATGTTTTGACGAGACAGGACTTGACGTGACGACCGGTGTGAATTGGGCTTTAAGCTTCAAATCCAGTGGAGTATGGGGTGCGGAGAAAGCAGGGAGAATTGTGTCTAGACAATGATGCCACCTTAGAAATGTATGTGCGCTGTTAATCAGTAGGTATGGTGTAGATTCACAATGTTTTGTCAAAGAATATCACAGAGTTTTCCACATTCAAAACACAGTCGTTACGCTATTTATTTTTCAGTTAACGCACAGAACGCGAGTGCTGTAGCTGTTATATCATGAAACTGACAACAGGGCAACAACCCTTTACAATTAGGGGGCCAAAGCTTAACTTAACATGGGCAACTTATGACTGCCCTATTTCAACGGTAGCGACTTCATACGCATAAAAAAAAAGCTTCAAACGAGCCTGACCACCACAGTCTCACACAACAGTCACGACACTCACTGCTGTGACAGTTATTACCGTTTGACAGCTGAAGCGACACTAGCGCTCCAAGCTGCGAGAAAGGATAACGTCAGATGCGTCACAAGCATAGTTTTTCATTTGAATCCTTTTCCTCCCTGATTTACGAAATATATGAATTATTCTTTCGCCTCCAAGAGTGTGTGTAATATCAGGAGATATAGATGTTTCTAACAAGATGCTAAAATAAGCGTAAGTAGGGATAAAAATCATGAATCCAATGGCAAGCTACAACACATTCGTGAAGAAACACTAGTGACACTGGATAGAACTGCAGCTTACGACGTTGATATTAAAGGAATATAAACACACAGATTCACATGTAAGAAGCACAGACATACATGGCTATGTGCAAAAGGGGTCGACACTCCATGTATCGTTCCGTAGGCCTACTGTGTTTTAGTCATTATCGCCTGTAGCCATTAGTACGACCTTCATCTTTATGTTATTCTAAGTGGGAAAAGCAACTGCCAAATGGTGGGAGAAATATACTGTGCGTGTAAACCTCAAGTCCTCAAAGCCGATAATACTGTCACAAATGCTGTCATATGTTAAATTTTCCGTCACAGACATTTCACACAATCACATATTCACTAGTTTATCAGTATTGTAGAAATGCTGTACCTTCTTCTAAAAAAAGGAATATATTGTCACTTATACATTTTATTTGCATGCCTTCCATGTACCTCCGTAATGTATGCACTGATGGAAACAAAACATTCTGACAAAACCTGTATGTCTTAGTGCTGTAATATAATCAATTTAGAGCAAACAGTTTATTTTCGTCTTTCCGTCTTGCAGCACGTTTCTCCTTCAGTGGCATGCTAATCTGGATTCAATACAAGTCAATGGCGTCATTTTTAAATATCGGGATACTAAGGTCTTCAAAGTTTATATTCCCTTCTGCACTTCACCCTTCTGACACAATTCCTGTCGCTGCCTGTATTTAAAATTATAGGCACTTTCCTTGCCCCAAAACAGTTTTGCACGAAGTCCAGCGACCTGCGCATTCTGACAATTCAAACGCTTTTGCAAGACACGAATGATTGCTCTTAATCTAATCACTTTATCGCCAAAGCAGATATGTGTTGACGATTCAGATGAATCTCGCACTGATACATTGACAGTTGAACTGGCTGCTTCTATGCCTTAGGAGTGTTTTACAGCTTTAGTCGGATTGTCGAACTTTTGTGGCAGTTTGCTCTTTGTCGTCAGTTGAGATGGCTTCTTTGGTATGTCAAACAGCGTGGGTTCAGCATTCCACACCAGTTTATTACTGTCCACATTCAGGAACTAGTTTTTTTTCGAAGTGAAGGTAAACAGGACATTTTACATAATATCTTCTCGTTTGATATTCACTAGCTATTTTCTGGTCCTACAACGAAACATAAGTCATTAATACACATTTAGTTTGCAAGCGAATCCTGATGATACAGTTTAGTAACATGATGGTACATACCTCTCAGGGTCCTTAGGAAACCTAAAAAAAGAAAGATGTGGTATCCTCTTCTTGTTGTTGCTGCAATCTATTGCGCTACAGACGCTCCCGTTTGTAAAAATCATTGTACAAATCTCAATAAATAACTACTATTCACTTTCGCTTTCACGATCGCGCCGAACGCAACAGTTTTACTTACTGGCCGCTTGGCACACTGCTGGCGCAGTAGACAACATCGAGGCAGTGTCGCGACTGTTATGTAAAGCCCGTTTTACTCTAGAAGCGCGACTCTCACAAGAAAGTCGTCGTCTACTGCAACGCTCCATGCGATAGCATAGACCGTTCAACCACAAAAAGAGTTTATACGGCAAGTGTGTGTCTATTCGTCTGCTCTACGTGTTTGCTCTTCTATTGACAACTTCCAGCAAGTGAATTGACAGCTTTAGCTCACATTCGAGACTATCAGGTATTTTACATCTTTTTCTAAAGGCACTGCATCTATTTGTTCTTTAGACAGTCACTATGATGCTTCTTTTGTTTTCATGTAGTTTATATGAAACTTCCAGTCACTCACATGTGTATGCTCTCATTATAAATAGCGTTTAAATACTTCCATAAGACCAGCCTTAGAACGATGGAAGAAGGTATCGCCTTGGCTCTTATTACCGTAGTTGCGGCTTTCATCATAAAGAAAAACCGGAAGAAAGACGCGGCAAAAATAGAAGCTGCTGGTTTTGGCCCTGTCTTCAAAGAGGGGACCAGGTAAAGGACTGCTATTATTACTTTATTACTAGGTCTGGTCATGTGCCAGTCATGGTTGGCAGACTGCATCAGGGTTACAGATATAAGATTTGGTTACAATTTTATACAACATACAGAAAAGTATTCCCAATAAAGGCAGATATAACATATTAAGACAATATTATTTTGTCCATTCACTTTGGACAATACTGAAAAATTCTCCAATAGAATATAATGGGTGTTCTTTCAAGTCCTTTGCAATAGTCCTTTTCAACAGTCCTAGCAGCAGAGACTGCACTTCACAGTCCAGTGTACTGAGCATTTTTAGGACTACCACTGGAAAAAATATCTTGCATTCCCGTCAGTTGACAACTTAGTACTTCAATGTTCCTCTTGCTGTGGGTGTTGTGATTATGAATGCCTTGCCTCATGCTGAAATTACCTTGGTTTTACTTTACATTGCTAAGGCATAGAAACACATATCGGCTGAATACTGTCATTATCCCTAACCTGGTAAATGTAGGTTTGTAGTGCTCCTGTTTTTTACTTGATGTAATGATCCTGACAGCTTTTCGTTTTGGAGCATTAACACCTCCTTACAGCCTGCAGAGTGTCCCCATAGCAGACCATAATTAATATGGCTATGAAAGAGTGCATAATAAACTGTTAATAGGTACTTGTCAGTTAATACACCTTTTAGTTTCTTAGCAGGTATGTAACATGAGAGAGCTTGGAACAAACACACTCTGTGCGCTTGTTCATTGTCAATTTGCTGTCTATCATGAAGCCTAATAGTTTGACAGCCTCCATGTTATCCTGGCAGCCAACGTTGCTGAGAATGCATACCCTTGTGTTGCGTTTTTTCTTGATTCATTTTCATTTTATTTTCGATGAACCACTCTTTAATGCTTTCGAAGAATATGTCTTCTGCCAACAGAGCTTGTTCAGCCGTTTTCCCCTTGTCAAAGAGTGTGGTGTCATCAGCAAACTGTAGAATGTTGTAGATACAACCTATATTATTGACATAGGTAAGGATCAGGAGAGGTCCTATGACGGATCCCTGGGGTACACCATGCTCCAATTTTCGCTCTTGGGAGGTTTCTCCATGGACTGACACTATTTGTCTTCGGTTTTCGAGATAGGATTGAAGAGTAGCTAGGACCATACCTTCAATACCATAAAACTTGAGCTTATTAATCAGTATATTGTATGAGATGCAATCAAACGCCTTGCTCAAGTCGCAGAGTGTCAGTGCCACACTTTCACTTGCGAAAACCACGTTGTGTGTCCTGGAAGACTTTATTGTTTTCAAAGTAATTTTGTATCTTATGTTTCATTACAGGCTCCGTGACTTTAGCAAAAATGGGTATTATTGAAATAGGTCTGAAGCTGGACACTTTGCATGGGTCACCTATTTGTAGACTGGCACTGTCCATGCCACCTTCAGGAAATCTGGGAAGACACCAGCAGGTAAACACTTGTTAATTACTGTGGCTAGTGCCTGAGCAAGCTCTGGTATTATTTTCTTCAGTACTGTGCAGGGCATACCATCGATATCTGGACTCTCTCAATGTTTATAATACTTCACTATTTTTACAAGGTCCTCAGGGTGTATTTCCTCCCAGTTTTTAAATGCACAGCTTACACTTTTTATATTGGCTGTGGGATCTGAGCCTGAAGCTGGAATTTCATTTACCATACTTTCCACTATGCTAACGAGGTACTAGTTGAGGGCACCAGGACTACTGGAATTTAAGATGGAAGTAGGCTACTTTCTGTGCTCATTTACCAGATTACATGCTTCTTTACATGGATTATGAGCTTTGTTAGTGCATATGTGATGGTGTTTCTTTCTTGCATCCTCCACTGCCTTTCTGTAGATGTTTTTGGCTCTTAAATAGTTTCAGAGAAGCAGGTCTTTAGTTGGGAGATCTATGGCTGTTTTCATATGGTCTCTGAATATTTTGGTGATGCACTGTAATTTCTTTAGCTCAGGTGTATACCATATCTTCCATTTAATGGGTTTTTCCCTTCCTTGTGACTTGCTTGCAGGGTTCTTCTTGGGGATTTCTAGGAAAAGTCATCAAATTTTGTTCTGCAAGTTTCTGTTTCCAGTTTACACTGACAGTGCTGCTTAAGGTCATTAAATCTTTCTTCTTTGATAAACCTTTTACTGAATGTGTAACTTGAGTGCCATGTGATTGGTTGCAATTTAGTTTTGCTCTCCATACTAAGCTTCATTACTAATGCACTGTGGTCTGCAATCATTGGTTCAAATAAACTGATATTATATTCCCACGTACTGAGGTTGGTGACACCTGTGGCTAGACAGGCAACACCTCTTGTTGGTAGTTGGTTTGCTACAAACAACCCACAGCCGTTCATTAAGTTAATGAAAACCCACTCTTTAGTACTTCCACTTCCTATGTGTTTGTTGAAGTCACCACACAATGCGAGTTTAGACTTAAGGTGTGTAAGGTAAGATAAACAGTTATCTATCAGTACAATAAAGTTTTTGAAGTTACCACCAGGTGAATGATATACAGAGGTAACAGTGAGCTCAATGTTTGGTACTACTGATGCAGCTAGTTCAAGATCCACATCTGTACAAACGTTTTTTAAATCAATTTCCTTTACACTAAGATTTTTGTGTGAATACATGGACGCACCACCATCAGTTGCAGTAATTCTATACCATACATTTACCATATCCAATTACTAAACAGATTTGTAATAGTCACCCGCTGCTTGAGTCAACTTGTGCTCACATACATAAAATATCTGGTTTCACTTCTTCTACAAAGAACGATAAAAGATCGACCTTGGTTCTTAAGCACTGTAGATTTACACTCGCTATAACTTATAGCATATTACTGTTACTACTAATGTTCTTTTTATCCGATAATCCGTGGTCCTGATCTTTGATTTCAGAGTCTATTTTACTGGGGCATAGATTGATCTCTGGAATAAAAAACGCCTTATTACAACATTCTTGGGCCATATCGCAGTTGTTGTAACCTGGACAGGTTTTCTCCAGTAATCGGATTACGTTTTCAGTTGTTGTGCCATTTTTCACGTTTCCTAAATGGGACATGCCCTTTTCTCTCCAAATAGCACTCCTTGCTCGTCACCTGTGACTATTATTAGATTTTTGCTGTCCCTGACACTGACTGAACCTATTGAAGATGATTAATGTGTAGATCATCCTTTCTCTACATGTTTCTTAAGTGCCATATTATATAGTATTTCTGGCTTTTCATGTGCGTTCTGAGTCATTTCCTGCATGTTGTTGGTTTGTTGTTCTGCTGTAGCACATGAGAATTGCTTATCTCTAAAACTACCAGTTCTTTTCCTGTAATGAACCTCACGCCAGTCTGTATTTGTGTTGAGTGAGGGAATTGCTTCTAAAACACTTACAGAGTCATGAAGAGTATTTTTGTCACTACTGATGTCAGTGTTTGTTTTGTTAAAACATGGAATAGTGTTCACACGTGGCTTCTGTATTACTTCAGCTATTGTAGGTTCCGTATTGTTATTAATTTCTGGGTCAACTGAAGAACGGGATACAACCTGTCATAGGTTAATCATAGATATTAATGTCTTTACTTTAGAGCCATAGATAATAAATCGGTTGCTTGCTGCGCATAAGCGCCATCATTGTAAACTGAAAAAACATGAGTGTTTTTTTTAAAAGACAGTACTAGACATTGCATAAGATTTTTTCGTTTGAATTGATGTAAATAATTGGTTCTTTCCAACTCATTTGGTACTTAATTTCATTCTTAGTGAGTTTGAGATAGTTTAGGAGAATAATTTTCATTTAAAAGAATTTTTAGCCTTTGATTTTAGTTTGTGGGTATGAATTTATCTATTCCCATGAATATGGAAGACTTAAAGCATACTTTCTGTGTAGACATGATGGCAACCATTCGATTTTTGCAAATGTGTTGTCTTCTTGCTGATTATGTTCCATGTTGTGAATGCGGCGAACATATGTGCATATGTTTGTTTGCTCGTCAGACTCACAGCTTATTCATATGGAGATGTAGCAAGGATCGACTATGGCGCTCAATTAGATGAGGAACATGGTTTGAGGAATCGAAGCTGGCTTTGAGAGATATAATAAAAATTACTTACTGTTGGTCTGAGGTATCCTGTGTGGTTGTGTGTGCATGAATGTCATGTGAGTGAGCATACCATTTTAGAGTGGTATTCGTTTCATAGGGTAGTTTGTGAGGAATATATAAATTATAGGGGGCCTTTGTGGGGCCTGGGTCTTATAGTCGAAATCGATGAGTCTCATTTTGGAAAAACCAAGTACAACAGGGAGGAACCTGTGGTGGGATTATGAATTTGGTAGGCTGTAATTTCAGGTCCAGCATGTGATGATGTAGTTTATGAAGTAGTTCCTAATCGAACCAGGAAAGTGTGGGTGAAATTAATTGAAGATCATGTTGCAGAGTGTTCTGTAGTTATTTCTGATGTTTTTCTTCATATATGGATTTGGGGAATATGGGCTTTCACCATGTGTCGTCAATCATAATACTGAATTCAGATCTTCATCGACTGTGGTTTGTACCAATGGTATAGAAGGTTATTGGTCAACCATAAAATTGTTGTAGGGAGGGGGAAACGACGCATGTCAAGATTACAAAGGCACTAAGATGAATATTCGTGGAGGCGTAGAGTACCAAAAACATGAAACTTCCTGGCAGATTAAAACTGTGTGCTGGACTGAGACTTGAACTCGGGACCTTTGCCTTTCGCGGGCAAGTGCTCTACCAACTGAACTACCCAAGCACGACTCACGCCCCGTCTTCACAGCATTACTTCTGCCAGTACCTCGTCTCCTACCTTCCAGTGTTAGAGCACTTGCCTGCGAAAGGCAAAGGTCCCGAGTTCGAGTCTCGGTCTGGCACACAGTTTTAATCTGCCAGGAAGTTTCATATCAACGCACTCTCCGTTGCAGAGTAAAAATCTCATTCCACCCAAAACATACTGCCCATTTAAGTGTTTCCTAAATCGTGTTGGGCAAATGTGTCCTCCAAAATTTGTTCAAAAAAATGGCTCTGAGCACTATGGGACTTAACTTCTGAGGTCATCAGTCCCCTAGAACTTAGAACTACTTAAACCTAACTAACCTAAGGACATCACACATATCCATGCCCGAGGCAGGATTCGAACCTGCGACCGTAGCGGTCACGCGGTTCCAGACTGTAGCGCCTTTAACCGCTTGGCCACCCCGGCCGGCCCAAAATTTGTTAGTTAATTTCATTTTGGAAGGGGTGTATGGAGGTAACTCATAATGAAGGACAAGAATGGGTTTGGTCTGGATGCTTAAAATATTGATTCGGGTTTTTTTGGGTTGATCCATCATTCTTCATTTCCTTATGTTAGGTAATTTTCTTCTGTAGATATTTTTTAAAATTATTTTACGTCATTTCATTGATGTGAACTTCTGGGTTTATATATTTGTAATATGTGTGTTTTTTTGTGGTGTTGTGTTTCTTGTGTATGTAGTTCTGTGATTTTTCTAGATGTCTTTGAAGGCGAGCCTTGGTTTTTTGCCGAGGAGTTTGCATATGGTAAGTTTAGTATTTTATTTTTATGTTTTACTGAATTTGTATAGTTTGATATATTTCTTTGTCGAGTTATATTGTTCTGCGTTAAGTATGGGTTTGTCAGCAGCAGTACGGAATACAAATTTTGCAGTTGTTGTTCTTTTTTCCTTTCCTAGTCCTAGTACCACTACGATTTTTTCGAGTCTATACTAGCACTACTGAAAGCGAAAAGACCGACATATGTAAAATTCGCATCCGGTACTTCAGTCGACGTATGCAGGACAACTGAAGTACGCGATACTGGTGATATCTAGACGAAAAAAGCGACACATATAGCACTGCTATCATTTACCTATGTAGGTCAACTGAAGACTAGGATACTAATGCTAACGAAAACGAAGAAATCGACATATGCGAAATTTGTATCCTGTACTGCAGCTAACCTATACAGGTCGACTTAAGTTCGAGATACAACTCATATGTATGTCAACTGAGGTATTCCATGCTAGCGTTATTACTATCCCTTTTTTCTTTATTTTTTACAGAAATAATCGTACTCAAACAAGCGATATTCTTAACTCTATGTTCGAAATATTAATGCACGTGATATATGTCTACCATCTGTTTTCTCTCTCGTGCATTTCTTTGTTTATGAACACTCGTCTTTGCTGTTAAATATGTGTAATAAATCATCTCTGGAAAATTCTGGCGTCATTGGTCAAAGCCGACGGGTTGTATCCAGTTCTTCAGTAGTCCCCACAAATGTAACTACTGTACAACAATCGATGTACAAGCCTAAAAATAGTTTATTACTGCCTTACCTTATGATGGTACAAAGGTTCTTCTGTATTAAACAGGGACGATTCCCGCTGATATGCTGCAATCAGCACTTCCACTGTTCGTCTGTTCCACTCCATTTCTACAAAATAACTTATGTTCACAATGAACAAATATTCTTCATTCACGATAAACCAGAACACGTTTCTATGAAAGTCTGTTTAATAATAAATCTGTGACTGAGATGAAGCTTTAAATAATACTTACCGAAAATTACAGATGTTTCACAGGTTAACTTTTTGTGAGGGAAACAACCTACTGCACTACGTTTCGCTGAGCAGGATCCGAGACACACAATGCAGTATGCACAACTGCGCATAGAACTTCTCGCCGTTTGTCAGCCTACTTTGTCGTGTGCACATGTGCGAAGCGCCTACATATGCATGAGAATAGGGATTCATCCAGTACCGCCTTCTAGCCATCGTACGCGTGAATCACATGCGAGTGGGTCTGGTCTACATGGTAGGCACCAGAGGAAATAGTGCATCATGGGTAATCTTGCAAGCTCACATGTCCCGTGTAGAAAGGGCTTTAGACTGTGTTAGAGGTGGGCCAAACGGCTATTCTGGAGTAAGTGTTATCACGGTTCCAGTTATTCTTTGGTAACCGCTATTTTTAACGTTTATCAATGACTGTCAAGTTACGTTTCACTGCCGAATACACCGACGGGGTTAGCGTTAAAGAACGACATAGCTGGAATCCATCAGTTTAGTTGTCAATATAACTGCGAGTAGTGCGAAATGGCAGGAATGTCACATGAATCGTATCATAACCTTAGCTAATTAACTCCGGGTACATTTCAGGTGATGTTATAATGACTATTAGTGTTTCATATTATATGTATGTAGGTTATAGGTCGCTATTAGAAATATTATCTTCGCATCTGCAACAGAAAGTACGCAAAACTTCGCCACAGCACTGTTTAAGTAAAATGTTAACAACATGCGTTTTTAAGTATGAAGTAATAGATAAACGGAATACTGTAGGTTAAATTCGAAGCTTAATTCCTTGTGCTGCTTACTTAATAGAAAAAAGTGTATAACCTTGTAATACAGCAAAAAAATATACGTAATGTGACAGATTCGTTTACTCTTCTGGGCCTACAACTCGATAATAAATTCTGTTGGGAAGGGCATACCACAGAATTGCTGAAGCGCCTAAACAAGTCTGTATTTGCAATGAGAATGATGTCAAATGGTTCAAATGGCTCTGAGCACTATGGGACTTAACTGCTGTGGTCATCAGTCCCCTAGAACTTAGAACTACTTAAACCCAACTAACCTAAGGACATCACACACATCCATGCCCGAGGCAGGATTCGAACCTGCGACCGTAGCGGTCGCGCGGTTCCAGACTGTAGCGCCTAGAACCGCTCGGCCACTCAGGCCGGCAGAATGATGTCAGATGTAGGAGACATAAATATAAAAAAGCTTACATACTCTCATTCTATTATTTCATAAGGGCTCATATTCAGGGGTAACACATCAAACGGAGCAAAAGTTTTTAGCATGTAAAAGCGTGTAATAAAAATCGTTTGTGGTATAAATTCAAGAACATCATGAAGAAACCTGTTCAAGGAACTTTGTATTCTAACCCCTGCTTCCTAGTATATTTATTCCTTAATGAAATTTGTTGCAAGTATTTCCAACCAATAGCGCAATACATAACATCAATACTAGAAATAGGAACAGCAATCTACATAAAGACCTAAAATCACTTACCTCGGTCAAAAAAGGGATCCAATATTCAGGAAAACGCATTTTCAACAAACTGCCAGCAACTCAGCATCCATTAAAAACTTGATTTCAGATAAAGCACGGTTTACACAGAGTTTGAAAGACTTTTTAGTACAGAAGAGTCCAATTCCACCCATCTGCTTTGACCCATGACGTCGTAAGTGTCTCCTATAACGTCACTACATACACACGGATACAAACACGAAGATACATATAAATAAGACAATAACATCTCCATCCAAAAATACAATCAAACTAACGGGACAATTGCGGGAAGTTGGTGGTTTTAGGGTGAGGACAAGCTAAATATAATAGTAAAAAAAAACACCACGATCCCAAAACACAAAATAACGAACAAAAAGAAAAAGAAATTACAACATTCCGCTACAACAACAAAATCTGCAGGAATCGAACACTCCCCTTGAACTACACTCCTGGAAATTGAAATAAGAACACCGTGAATTCATTGTCCCAGGAAGGGGAAACTTTATTGACACATTCCTGGGGTCAGATACATCACATGATCACACTGACAGAACCACAGGCACATAGACACAGGCAACAGAGCATGCACAATGTCGGCACTAGTACAGTGTATATCCACCTTTCGCAGCAATGCAGGCTGCTATTCTCCCATGGAGACGATCGTAGAGATGCTGGATGTAGTCCTGTGGAACGGCTTGCCATGCCATTTCCACCTGGCGCCTCAGCTGGACCAGCGTTCGTGCTGGACGTGCAGACCGCGTGAGACGACGCTTCATCCAGTCCCAAACATGCTCAATGGGGGACAGATCCGGAGATCTTGCTGGCCAGGGTAGTTGACTTACACCTTCTAGAGCACGTTGGGTGGCACGGGATACATGCGGACGTGCATTGTCCTGTTGGAACAGCAAGTTCCCTTGCCGGTCTAGGAATGGTAGAACGATGGGTTCGATGACGGTTTGGATGTACCGTGCACTATTCAGTGTCCCCTCGACGATCACCAGTGGTGTACGGCCAGTGTAGGGGATCGCTCCCCACACCATGATGCCGGGTGTTGGCCCTGTGTGCCTCGGTCGTATGCAGTCCTGATTGTGGCGCTCACCTGCACGGCGCCAAACACGCATACGACCATCATTGGCACCAAGGCAGAAGCGACTCTCATCGCTGAAGACGACACGTCTCCATTCGTCCCTCTATTCACGCCTGTCGCGACACCACTGGAGGCGGGCTGCACGATGTTGGGGCGTGAGCGGAAGACGGCCTAACGGTGTGTGGGACCGTAGCCCAGCTTCATGGAGACGGTTGCGAATGGTCCTCGCCGATACCCCAGTGGCGGTGCGGTCCCCTACGGCATTGCGTAGGATCCTATGGTCTTGGCGTGCATCCGTGCGTCGCTGCGGTCCGGTCCCAGGTCGACGGGCACGTGCACCTTCCGCCGACCACTGGCGACAACATCGATGTACTGTGGAGACCTCACGCCCCACGTGTTGAGCAATTCGGCGGTACGTCCACCCGGCCTCCCGCATGCCCACTATACGCCCTCGCTCAAAGTCCGTCAACTGCACATACGGTTCACGTCCACGCTGTCGCGGCATGCTACCAGTGTTAAAGACTGCGATGGAGCTCCGTATGCCACGGCAAACTGGCTGACACTGACGGCGGCGGTGCACAAATGCTGCGCAGCTAGCGCCATTCGACGGCCAACACCGCGGTTCCTGGTGTGTCCGCTGTGCCGTGCGTGTGATCATTGCTTGTACAGCCCTCTCGCAGTGTCCGGAGCAAGTATGGTGGGTATGACACACCGGTGTCAATGTGTTCTTTTTTCCATTTCCTGGAGTGTATATAGGTCAACCACAGATGACGATACCAAAACACCAACACCTACAGCTACGAAAATGGGAATCGGTCTTTTGGGTGACCTATATAGGTTAACCACAACTATTGATACCGAAAAAAAACCAAGACCTACAACTGCGAAAAATAATACCAAAACCTCAAAAACCCACAAATCAACCATCTCTACATAAATTATAACACATTCAATACTCCATAAATACGCATAACGTCGCAACTACATCTAAAAAAAAGAAAGTTACTTACCACCAGCAAATTCGGGCGCTGCAAGCTAGATCGAGCGAACAAACCAATAACTCCTAATGAAAACGCCAAACACATAAACAAAAAGCTTGATAATTCATTGAATAAACTTCCAAACCTTACACTTGGAATTACAAACATTCCTGCCAATGACTTCACACATCCAACACCAAGGCTCAAATAAACCCAATCTAATCTACAAACACAACCAACTCATCAACACTGTGCCGTCATGACATTCACACACAACACCTTTACGTCAAAGCAGAAGGGTGGAATCGGACGCTTCCATTGACCCTCCATAATCTGTAGATGATTATCTTAAGAGAGACTATTAGACCAGCTTAAATAAAAATTCTGCTATATTTCAGTTTTGACAGCACTTGTGTTACAACAGTCAAGATCAGGTATTCTGTGCATGACAAATTTATTAAAAGTGTTTAACTGTTTTATTCTGACAGTGTATCAATTCTGTAAATATTAGCAGTTACTGTAATATATCCACATATTTTGACAATCTACTGACAAATGGTGAGGATAATAATTATTATATTCAAATGTTTATGTTATACTTTCTGACATGTTATTTGTCATTCGCGATGGCCAGCGGCATTTCCGAAGCAGTAAGAAAATATTTGTTAGCTGCAGTAACTATCCTCTCTGGAAATATGACCGGTGTCTACGACCTTTAACTGGAGTCACCGAGTCAGGAACACAGACGCACAGTTATTCCGTTACCAATTACCTGTAGTGGTAACCCGATAACTGCCAGAGAACGAGAACTGTGAGCCAATAACGATAGCTGCCAGAGAAAAATACCGACCTCTGACAGTTATTTCCATAGTCACTCGAATTCCTTACGGTAACTCTCTTTCTACTACCCGTGCAAGGCGGTGGCTCAAGAGAAAGACTGTACTTGACTACTTCTTAATGCCTGTACTGCAGCTCCTATAAGCCACAGTTCTGACATTAACTTTATTTAATTGTTTGTGCTAAAAGTAACGAAGGCGCACGAAATAGTACACAGTTCTTATCAACAGATGACGCGCAGTCTCACAGTTATTCTCATGACCTATAGAACGCCTTCCAAATGGTCTGTCCCTCTTCTTCATAGCCATGAGCCATATCTCCGATGAGTTGACGCGAGCGTAATACGATCTTCGGTAAACAGTAGAGGTGGGCCAAACGGTTATTCTGGAGTAACCGTTATCACAGTTCCAGTTATTCTTTGATAACCGTTATTGTTAACGGTTATTAATAACTGCCAAGTTATTTTTCGCTAGCGAATACCGAATACTCCGAGGGGCTACAGTTAAATAACGACATAGTTGGAATCTATCAGTTTAGTTATCAGTATAACTGCGAGTAGTGTGAAATGACAGGAATGTCGTATGAATCGTGTCATAACCTTAGCTTATTAACTCCGGGTACATTTTAGTTGATGTTAGAACGATTATTAGTGTTTCATATTATATGTTTGTAGGTTATCGGTCGCTATTAGAAATATTATCTTCGCAGCTACAACAGAAAGTATGCGGAACTTCGCCACAGCACTGTTTAAGTAAAATGTTAACAATGCGTTTTTAAGTATGAAGTAATATGTAAACTGAGTACTGTAAGTTAAATTCGAAGCTTAATTTCTTGTGCTGCTCACATTATAGAATAAAGTGTACAGCCTTGTAATACAACAAAAAATATACGTAATGTGACTGATTCGTTTACTCCTGTGCTGTAAAAGATAGTCCTATTGGGGAAAGTGTGAGTACGCTAATCCAAGTTTTATGTGAGATTTGGAAACTGCTCGTTTTCTCCAGCTACAGCATGTTTATAACATATGAAGACATGCAGATCGAAAAGGTTGACAGTGTTACATTTCTGGGACTACAACTCGATAATAAATTCTATTGGGAAGTGCATACCACATTTTTTCACTCTATTATTTCATAAGGGAGCATATTCTGTGGTAACTCATCAAATGTAGCAACAGTTTTTCGCATGTAAAAGCGTGTAATAAAAATCGTTTGTGGTATAAATTCAAGAACATCATGTAGAAACCTGTTCAAGGAACTTTGTATTCTAACCCCTGCTTCCTAGTATATTTATTCCAATTTGTTACAAGTATTCCAACCAATAGCTCAATACATAATATCAGTAATAGGAACAGCAATCTACATAAAGAGCTAAAATCACTTACCTTGGTCCAAAAGGGGTCCAATATTCAGGAACATGCATTTTCAATAAACTGTCAGCAAGTCAGCAACCATTAAAAACTTGATTTCAGATAAAGCACGGTTTACAGTGCGTTTGAAAGACTTTATGATACAGAAGTGTCTGATTCCACCCATCATCAATATGCCGGAAATGGCTATTTTAAGTGTGTCTATGATGTCACTACATACACATGGCAACAAACACGAAGATACATATAAATAATACAATAACATCTCCCACCAAAAATACAATCAAACCAACAGAACAACTGCGGGAAGTTGGGAGTTTTAGGGTGAGGACAAGCTAGTAAAAAAAAACATACCATGATCCCAAAACACAAAATGAAGAACAAAAATAAAAATAAATTACAGCATTCTGCTACACCAACAAAAATCTGCAGGAATCGGACACTTCCCTTGAACACTATAGGTCAGGCTGTTCCAACCGAGCTCCAGGGAGCCGGAGCGCTCCGGAGCGCTCACTGCGGCAGCTCGGAGCCCACGTGGAGGAGGAAAGCGAACTCACTGCCCCCAGGCCGCATGTAGCCGCAACTGACGCAATAATCCGTGTGCAATGACAGCTATGACTAGCCGCGTGAGCCCTGTACCTCCATTGGAGGATACCTTTCTATTCATTGAGAGGGATGGTCGTCCGCAGTGTCTTGTATGTCATAAAGTATTTAATTCTGCGAAGAGGTACAATATACAACGACATTATACACCTCTTCACGCAGCGCACTACGATCAGGTAGAAGGCGTTGCACGCAGAGAACTGGTAGCCAGGCTTAAAAACGACATACCAGGAGACGTAAATTTAAAACGGTTTCGTAATACGGTGGATATCAAAACATGCAACATAGTTCTGTAATGCGTTTATAATTTTCAGGTGAATGAGAGCGGAGAAAACGCTATTGAATCTGCAATTCGAGCAAGCTACAGGGTCGCTCACATCATTGCGACGAGTGGCAAGCCGTTTTCGGTGGGACCACCCGTAAAATCGTGCATGGTAGCTGTTGCAGACTGTTTGTTTCCAAGGGAGGTGCAGGCAGTTGAAGGGGTTTGTCTGTCGAAGCAAACAATGTCTCGTCGAATCCTGGACATGGCAGCGGATTTAGAGACACAACTCAGAAAAAAGGCGGAGAGCTTTGTTGCATTTTCGCTAGCGCTTGACGAAAGCACCGACATATCGGATTGTGCTCAGCTTGTAGTCTTTGTGCGTGGTGTCGACATGGAGCTGCAAGTAACTGAAGACCTCTTGGATGTTGTACCACTCGATTACACCGCAACAGGATGTGACATTTTTTAAACTGTTAGTGAATGTTGTAAGACGCAACGCTTGCCTTGCCGCCTGCCTCAGCCCGCCGTGCCACGTGCCGGGGTGCCGGCCCACTCGACTGGTCACAGCGAGGAACACGGCTCCCTGGAGCAGGGAGCGCTCAGCGGCTCACAACGGAGCCGACGAGCTGGAACAGCTTGCTATAGGTCAACCATAGGTGACCATACCAAAACACCAATACCCACAACTAAAGGCACGAAAATTGGAATCAGACATTTTCCTTGACGATACCAAAACATCAACACGTACAACTATGAAAATGGGAATCGGTCATTTCTGGTGACCTATATAGGTCCACCACAGCTACTGATGCCAATAAACCAACACCTACAACTGCGAAAAATAAAACCACAATCCCAGAAGTCCATAAATCAATCCTTCCTACATAAATTAAATCACATTCAATACTCCATAAATACACAAAACATCACAGCTAGGAAAAAAAATTAAGTACCACCAGCAAATTCCGGCACTGCAAACTAGATCGGCTAGACCCGACGCCCCCCTCACACACACACACAAACCAACTCATAAACACCGTGCCGTAATGACATTCACACACCACAACACCTTACGTCGAAGCAGATGGGTGGAATCGGACGCTTCCATTGACCCCTCCTTCTACTTGTAGATGAATATCGGAACAGAGACTGACAGACCAGCTTAGGTTAAAGTTCTGCTATATTTCAGTTTTGACAGCACTTGGTTGCAACAGTCAAGATCGGGTATTCTGTGTATGATAATTTATTAAAAGTGCGTAACTGTTTTATTCTGACAGTGTATCAATTCTGTAAATATTAGCAGTTACTGTAATATATTCACATATTATGACAATCTCCTGACAAATAATGAGGATAATAATTATTATATTCAACTGTATTATGTTATACTTTCTGACATGTTATTTGTCATTTGCGATTGCCAGCGGCTATTTCCGAAGAAGTACGTAAATATTTGTTCGCTCCAGTAACTATCGTCTCTGAAATATCACCGGGGTCTAAGACTGGAGTCACTGTGTCAGGAACACAGACACATAGTTATTCCGTTACCAACTTCCAGGTTACCTGTAACGGCAGCGCGATAACTGCCGGAGAACGAGAACTGTGAGCCAATAACGATAACTGCCAGAGGAAAATACAGATCTCTGACAGTTATTTCCATAGTCGCTCGAATTCCTTATGGTACCTCTCTTTATACTACCCGTCCAAGCAAAATTGACATATGAGGCTGTGGCTTAAGGGAACTACCGTATTTGTTAATGCCTGTACTGCAGCTCCTATCAGCCACCGCTCGGACATTAACTTTATTTAATTGTTTGTGCTAAAAGTAATGAAGAAGCACGATACAGTACACAGTTCTTATCAACAGATGGCGCGCAGTCTCACAGTTAGTCCCATGGCCTATAGAACGCCTTCCAAATGGTCTACCCTCTCCTTCGTTCCTAGCCATATCTCCGATGAGTTGACGGGAAAGCGTAGTGCGATCTTCCGTCAACAGATGGCGCGAGGCACTGTTGAAGTAAGACAGTTATTGAAATAACTGCCTGTATCAAAAGAGGAACGGTTATCGCAGTAACCGTTACTTCTCAGTAACCGGCTATTTCTATCAATTACATTATTTTTTGCCACCTCTAGTAAACAGATAACGCGAGGTACTGTTGGCAGTTAAAAGCCCTGTATGATTACTATTGGCAGTTATTGAAATAACTGCCAGTATCAGATGAGCTGTTATTACAGTAACCGTTACTTCTCAGTAACCGGTTATTTGTATCAGTTGCGATATTTTTTACCACCTCTAGACTGTGTTAGGCTCGTTTCACACTTGTGACGGTCACCGGTGACGGTCACTGATAGAGATACATTCGTTTGAATTGGAGAATTCACACCGGGACACTGCACTGAGTCAGCGAGTCACGGTGACCCAGCAGTGACTCACCCTCGCCACATGTGACGGACACCGACACTGTGTTCGCTGCGGTCACCGCCGGATATGCATTAGCTTGTATTGGAGTGTTCACACTGGGACACCGATCACAGACACAGCAGTGCAGAGTTGCCAACAGACAGGCAGCCGTTGCTGAGCCCAGTGGTTCTCCACACAGTGCAGCCATGAGTTTAGAGTTCATCAACACAGAAGATTTTATAAGTGAAGTGGAAAGTCGTCCCGTTATTTGGGATATGAAAAGCGATGAGCACAGTAACAAAGTCATGAAAATGAAAGCGTGGCAAGAAATTATTACGAAGTTTGTGCCTGATTTCGATGAAAAGAGCATAGATGAAAGAAACAAAATTGGTAAGTTCTATATTCTTTTTTCACTCTAATACCGTATTTTTCGGACCACAAGAATAGCGAAATATATTTTGTACCCCTGTACGAGGCTAGGAGGTTAATAACCTACAAGGAGAATGCTATCCCTAACCCCTTTTCTTTTGCATTACCAATAGCAAGTGTACTGTTATGCAGTCTCAATGCAAGAAGAATGGACAAAATGGATGAGCGCAGAAACCATGTACTCACCCCTACAGGGCGAATGAAAGTAAAATAAAATAAATAGTTTTATTTCAACATTTTCATAACCAAATTAAGGGTACGTCTTTTCGTAGTCTAATAAGGCGCTCCACCTTATGGTCCGAAAAATACAGTTAAAATATTATTCAAAACAACAATAATTTACGCATATGTTGTTACTATAATAATGAATTTTATTTATTTACCATCATACTATTGACTTACAAGTTTTTGACACACGAATGAGAACAGTGCTCGTGGTTGGGTTCTGTTCAATTAGGTACACCCCAGTTAGCACTCAAGCTTATTTCAAGGTGGATATTGAGTTTAGGTTCAGTTGAAAATTCAAGATTGGAAAATCAACCTGTTACACAGCTTATTTCAAGGTGGATATTGAGTTTAGGTTCAGTTGAAAATTCAAGATTGAAAAATCAACCTGTTACACGGTTTACATCAAGCTGTAAAAATTTAGCTTGAATTAAAATAATTTTCCCAAGCTTGAAATAAACTGTAATTTCCCTGGAAGGCTGTACAGCAGATGCGCATGCAGCATAGCTTCCATAGACGTCCACGGGAAGCGCCGCAAGCGTTTATAAGCCTTGCACTGACTCTGCTAGGTTTACGGCCATTTTAACTTTGTGACGCGTGTTAATGATTGTTGACTGTTGTGAAGTTTCTTTTATACTGGAAAATAGTTCGGTAAGTGTGTGGCGTCTCGTGCCTTACTGCTACACCGGGTCTGAAGAGGATATATAGTGTATTACAGGTATGTTGGTGCATTTTTCTCTAGTGGTACGTTAATATTACAAATGTTAAATACTATTACGTAACGTAAAGGAATATCATATTCTTTTACGTAGAGCCGGCCGCGGTGGTCTCGCAGTTCTAGGCGCGCAGTCCGGAACCGTGTGACTGCTACGGTCGCAGGTTCGAATCCTACCTCGGGTATGGATGTGTATGTTGTCCTTAGGTTAGTTAGGTTTAAGTAGTTCTAAGTTCTAGGGAACTGATGACCACAGCAATTGAGTCCCATAGTGCTCAGAGCCATTTTTTTACGTAGAAAAATTGAGCCTGGATGAAAGTGAAATGGATTACCAGCTAAGAATACATATTACAAGTTGTTAAGCAAAAAGAGGTCATTTTAAACTAAAACCAATAAATTAAAATTTTTACGTTTTTAAAATCTCGCCTTTTTATATATATCGCCCTATTACATTTGTTTACTTGTAAGTACTCGCGTGTGTCTCACCATGAATGAATAATCGTGAAGTGCGAAAAGTTCTTTGTGAATACAAATAGTAATGACATGGTGAACGGGAAAAAGTACATCAAGAACCAGTCACTACATAGGTGTCAGTCTTTTTTATTTTCGTAGCTTTGACTGCTCTTTAACTGCAGTAATATGAAATTTCTTCCCGTTAGTATGACACTCTTGTACAAAGTAAACATACTCAAAAAATTCAAGTCAAAGAAGTCTTAAAGTTGGGGCAACACTAAAATCAGAGTTGCAGTCTGTTATTACGCCATCAGTCTTGAGAGATTTTGTTGAAGCTGTTAATTCTTTCTGTGGCGATGGACACAAAATTTCTTGTGACTCATGCTTGGCAAAAGTTAAGCATATTCATAATAAGCGTAACATTACTTTTCATATTTAGGTTGATCAGTTTCAACTTTTTACATTTGTTATGTTTAGGTGTGGATAACATTTTCTCTTACCTGTTACAGGATCATTATACCGGCAGAAGTCAGCAAAATTTGATCCTGCTCTGGTCTGTGTGCTGGGGCCGGAGGGGCTTCAGAATAATTAAATTTTGAAATAAAACAATCTTAAACACTTTGAAAATAAAAAATTTTAAACATAAATGTCTTGATAATTTTTTTCACACCACTTCCATTCTGATATTTATTTAATTAATTCAATAAATTCAGATTAATAATTATATAGCTTAAAACAAGCTGTAAATACGAGGCTGTATTCCACGTGTGTAGATACAGCTGGAGCCAAACTTGATAAGTCAAGCTTGAAATATAGCTTGAACTCTGCCAACTTTGATGTTTGTTTCAAGCTTGAATCCAACTAACAGGCCTGAATATTCCAGCTTTGATCAAGCTTATTTACTTGAACTTTACATCTGGAAACAAGTTTGAAAACTGCTTACTGTGTTATATGGGACACAACTGTAATACAAAACAGTGTATTGTAATTATAATTTTAATTGCAAGTTTTAATCAGTTCAGTGAACGCAACAGTATGGTTTGTTACAGTTAACATGGTAATAATTGAACACTGGACATTTCAAATTCAATTCCAATGAAAATTTAGGCCTAACGACATTAATGTTCACATAACATTTCTAGCACTTAGATTTTTTGCAGCTGCCATGGCATTTCGCCTTCAGGGCTGATGAAGTAGTTTGCGAAATCTTCTCTGATACCGTTCGCAATATTTCCTCCACGGACCAAGCAAGGTGACATGTCCTGCAATCCCTGAATAGTTAACATATCCTCAAAGTGTATTCCATCACGATCACGCACATAGTTATGGAGGAGGCAACATGTCTTCACAATAGACTCGACCAAATCTAATTTAACATCCAGTGGTCGATAGAAAATGCGCCACTTGTTTGCAAGAATTCCAAAAGTACACTCGATCTACCTTCTAGCTCTGCACAGTCTATAGTTGAACACACGTTTTTTAATGTCTAAATACTTTCCACCATAAGGGCGCAAAATGAATTTTGACAATCCGAAACCTTCATCTCCTACTAACATGAATGGCATAGGTCTTTCAAACGATAATGTCAGTTGTTTTGGTGCAGGTAAATCTAGTGTACCATCTTGTAGTTTATTATTTAACACTGTATTACGAAACACAGTTGAGTCGGACGATTTCCCATATGCTCCAACGTCTATAAATAAGAATTTGTACGTCGAATCACAAACAGCTAACAACAGAATGGAAAAATAGTTCTTATAATTATAGTAGAGTGAACCACTGGAAGTGGGTTTTACAATTCTGATGTGCTTCCCGTCCACTGCACCCACACAATGAGGAAAGTGGGCCCTCTTATGGAATCCTTCAGCTGAGGCAAACCATAGATCTTTCGAGAGGTCGAGAAAACATTTTGACTTCATTTTACGCCATATGGCAGAGCAAACGTCTCGTATAATATACGAGATAGTTGATACTCCAATTCTGTACTGAAAATGTAAGTCAATCATGGATGATCCGGCCCCCAAGTACCTGTAAAAAAAAGATAAAGAATATGGAACAAAACTACAAAATTATGCAGGTTACACACAAGCATACACACGCACGCACACGTAGACATTATAGATAACCACCTGAAACACCCGGCAACTATAATTTTAATAAATGTTAATAATTGTACTATGCCTATAACTTTCGCGCAAGTGACAAAGTTTCATCGCAATCGGATGAACGTTACGGCTGCGCATAAAATACGAACAAAACCAAAAAAACATTCATTTTTATATATTAGATATTACAGTACTATGGTGGTTTTTGTTTGTTGCAGGGACAATCCTTCAAAGGAAATGGAAGAGCTTAAGGGCCAGCTATACCAGAGAGTTATTAAGGCAAAAAACAGAAAAGAGTGGTTCTGCAGCAACTGGTAGGAAGAAGTATATCTACTTCGATCAGCTGCGATTCCTAACAACTGACTGTAAGAACACTACTTCTAGTATTGACAGTGATGATGATGAAGACAGAAATGAGTTTGATGAAGGAGAAAATTTAGAGCAGGAGGCACGTGAAAAAACTGCTGAGCGATGGCAAAAAAGGCCACGTGAAAAGAAGTCTTGAAGAAGAAGATATCCTATTAACATTTTGAAGGAAAAGTACGCCAGAAAAGACAATTCATCACAGCAAGCCAACGAAGATAGCTTGTTTATGCAGTCTTTAGTACCTGAATTAAAAAAATTACCCAGTCATGCAAGATTGAAAGTGAAATCAGATTTGATGAACGTCATTATTAATGCCCAACAATATTACAGCGCTTCTGCTTCCTCTTCGTCCCAAATAGGATTTGCGCCAGTACCAAATTACGCTACGGGGGATCCGCATCTCTACCGTGCATATCATGGAACAGTTCAAGGCTACACTGGAGGACAGTCGAGGTTGTCCGATCAGTTACCAGCTGTGTGCTCGCCAGCGGCCTCCGAGTACAGTGACGAGTCCTTAATATACTTTTCAACAGCACAGGCAGAGAACCAATGAACTTAAAACTATCAGTGAAAGTTTTACAATATTTTGTAATGTATATTAATACCAGTTAAAATCTGTAAAATGTGCTTTGAATAAAATAAAATAAAATAATACTACAGTGCCTATCTGTAAAATGTGCTTTCAATAAAATAAAATAAAATAATACTACAGTGCCTAACTTAATGTAAGGGCAAGTTTTTCCTCTGGTGGGATAGCCTTCCTTAGTATAGTGTCTTTCCCTGTGATTGCTTCTTTCACATTTTCTAGTAGTTCATCAAATGAAGTTTTTGACATTCGAAAATACTGAAAAAACTTCTTCTCAGATCGTCATAAAGGGTGTAATACAATCCTTCCTCCAGCCGATCACGTAGCAGTGGATGTATGTGTAATGAACGTTTTGTCTTCATTCTCCTCCTCCTCCTCATTACAAGTACTAACAACAGTTCCTCCTCGCTCGAGTCCATTTAACCAACTAATCAGTTGGCAACAGCTGACCCAGGAGTGTTCGCCACAGTCACCGGTGACAGTCACAAGTGCCCCAGTGTGAAACGAGCCTTAATGTTAATCTGTTGTGAGTAGTGGTGGGCAGGAAATCGCGTATCTGTTAGAAATCACAGTGACTGAGAAGTCACAGATATCACAGTAGCAATTTTACAGACTCTAACTGCGATTTCAGTCACAGTTAGCAGTCGCAAGTAGTATTCCACATTCAAAGACGTGAGCCATCTATTGGTCGAATTTAGCACTGCTTTCTGCGATTTCAGTGACAAGTCGCAACTAAGAGCCGCAAGTAGAAACTAAAAAGCGCGGTTAACAGCGGCATCTGTTGGCCAAAGTTCGTACTACGTCCATCTCTGCGATACGGTATCGAGTCTAACTGCGATTTCCGTGACAAGTCGCAAGTAGCAACTAGAAAGCGCGGTTAACAGTGCCATCTGTGGGTCAAAGTTCGTACTACGCCCATCTCTGCGATACACTATTGAGTCCAACTGCGATTTCCGTGACAAGTCGCAACTAAGAGTCGCAAGTAGCAACTAAAAAGCGCAGTTAGCACTGCCATCTGTTGAGCAAAGTTCATACTACGCTATTCGCTACCGAGTCAAACTGCGATTTCTGTGACAAATCGCAACTAAGAGTCGCAAGTAGCAACTAAAAAGCCCAGTTAGCACTGCCATCTGTTGAGCAAAGTTCATACTACACTATTCGCTACCGAGTCAAACTGCGATTTCTGTGACAAATCGCAACTAAGAGTCGCAAGTAGCAACTAAAAAGCGCAGTTAACATACTTTTCCTAGTGTCATCTGTTGACCGACGTACGTACTTCGTTATGAGAGCCTTGTGCCTCACGAGATCGATGTGCTGTGTGTGCATATGAAGGGCTTATTTCAATAGTGGTACAAGTCCATTTTTGTTCATTTTGAGATACAGAATCGTAAAGTTAAATGGGCGCTGAAAAATCTGCAGTTGAGATACCAGAAATATTCAAGCATATGGCTTCTTGCTAGAGATGAACCTTTATTTATGTTTGTTTGGATCACTAGTTTCAGAAGCATTATAGACAGATAAGTGGAGGTAATGGACTTGTACCACTATTGAAATAAGCCCTTCATGTTATATGACGACATGCACATTCAGGATCAGTTATGGTTGGTCAAATACTGCTGTGACTCTGAATGTATTATATTAGTAAGAAGCAACATTGCCTTTTTCTCCTGAAAATATCAAGTAACGTAACAAATGTGTTTGATTCTGCTTCCAATATGACAGTTTTGGTTAATACTCCACATGCCTACAGGACTTTGCAATGTTAACACAGCAGAACTCAGACATCTGTATAAGTGTAGAGAAATGAAAACAGTCATATGAATGCCTCACTTTTGTTCCGACACAGTTCAAGACTCGGGAGAAAAGTTTTACACCTGGTGTTCTACATGGCAACTTCACACACAAGACCTTTTTGCCGACACTACTACCACCTACATAAGTAAGCTTTTCCTGTTGTAGCGACGCTGCCGCGCGCTAATTCAAGCTCGCCAGTGTGTGTGTGTGTGCTGTGCGCGTGTGTCAGTACAGTGATGTAGCGACGCTGTGTAGTTCCGCGCTCAGCCTCTAGAGGCGCTGTGTTTTATAACTTTTATATACGTTCTGTTTCTTATGATTATTATTCCTTGTTTTTTAGAGTTAGTGAGTAGTTCCTTGTCTCCTGACTTGTGTGGACGGATACTATTTTCTCTCCTAACTACAGAAGTTCCCGAGGATCCTCTGTATAGATCGGAAGCAAAATTTTATAGCCCCGAACTGTCCACGCATGCCGGGCGTCGTCAGATACGCGCCGCAATAAAGTTATTATTACTCAACTGAAGGTCTTCATTCTTCCGAATCACGTCAAGCAAAAGTCGGACAGCCACCAGTTTAGCTGTACCCGACAAGTGGTGACCCCGACGTGATTCAAGCAGAGCCCGACGTGATCCAAGCAGAGCCCGACGTGATTCAAGCAGAGACCGACGTGATTCAAGCAGAGACCGACGTGATTCAAGCAGAGACCGACGTGATTAAGAAGAAGCAGTCGTGAGCTACGCAAGTAACGAGCACATAATGACCGATCAGCAGGCCGTCTCCAGGATTGCAGTCCGTTTGCCGCCGTTCTGGCCCGACAACCCAGTACTCTGGTTCGCGCAGGCAGAGGCAAGTTTTAGCTGCGCTGGAATAACGGTCGAAGCAACTAAATTTGCGCTGATTGTGAGCCAACTCGACCAACGTTATGCAGCCGAGGTGCAGGACATAATCACAGCACCGCCCGAGGCTGGAGCTTACGCCAGGCTAAAATCAGAGTTGATTCGACGGGTTGCCGCGTCACAAGAGGACCGGATACGTCAGGTTCTGACACAGGAAGAAATTGGCGACAGGAAGCCTTCCCAATATCTGCGACATCTACGCAGCAAGGTTGACACCGTTACTGTGCCAGACAGTCTGCTCAGAACGCTGTGGGGCAGTAGGTTGCCGCCGCAAATAAAAGCCATAATCGCCTCACAAACGGACATGCCGCTGGATGACGTGGCGCAGCTAGCAGACCGGATTCAGGACGCGATCACACCGGCTCCGGTCAGCGCAGTCGCGGCGTTGGACAACAGTGCAAACAGTACCGCGTCTGTGGCACGAGCCGACCATGATTCTCTCGCTGCCAAGGTTGAGCTTTTGTGCGCCCAGGTCAGTGCGCTGCTAGCACGGGACGACGACAATAATAGAAGAAGTCGATACAGACGGCGGCGTTCGAGAAGCAGATCTTCCGGCAGTACTACCACTCCGCAAGGCGAGGTACCGTTGTGCTGGTACCACCGACGATTCGGCGATCAGGCAAGGAAGTGCACATCGCCATGCTCGCACCCAAACGCCACCGGCGGTCGACAATAGGCGCAACCGACTGCCAGTTATCCTCCAAGCGCCTGTTCGTTACCGATAGGAGTTCCGGCGTTAAGTTTTTAATTGACACTGGATCGGACCTGAGTACCATACCACGAACAGCCATACATCGTTGCCGGCCGCCAACTGCCTTCCGCCTGACGGCTGCCAACAATTCTTCCATCGCAACATATGGCACACATAGGATGGAGCTTAATCTCGGCCTACGTCGCGCGTACGAGTGGAATTTTACAGTTGCTGACGTCACGGAGGCGATCGTCGGGGCTGATCTCCTCGCGCACTACCACCTGCTGCCGGACGTCGCGAACGCACGCTTGGTAGACAGCGTCACTGGCTTAGCTGTCACGGGTTTCCGTCGCAACACCGCAACGCACAGTGCCAAGTTGGTCCATGCTACGGAGGGTGAGTACACTGAATTACTGCTTAACTATCCGAACTTGACCAGGCCGCCCGGCGCTCCCAGGTTCATACCACATGACACGGTGCATCACATTCAAACGACTGATGGTCCCCCAGTAGCATGCCGACCTAGGCGTCTCGCTCCGGACAGATTGAAGATAGCGAAGGCAGAATTCGACGCCATGATTCGCGAGGGCATAATGCGGCCATCTAAGAGCCCGTGGTCCTCCGCATTACATCTTGTTCCGAAGAAGGGTGGAGCTTGGCGCCCATGCGGTGACTACCGTGCGCTTAACGCGCGAACGGTGCCGGACAGATATCCCGTTCCGTTACTGAGGGATTATAATCACGCTTTACATGGTGCCACGGTGTTCACAGTCCTGGACTGCGCTAAAGCGTATACACAGATTCCGGTGGCCAATGACGACATTCCAAAGACTGCAATAATAACGCCTTTCGGTTTATTTGAAAGTAAATTTATGACTTTCGGTTTACGCAATGCCGCTCAGACCTGGCAAAGGTTTATAGACTCGGTTCTCCAGGGGCTGCCGTTCTGTTTCGCCTACCTGGACGATGTGTTAGTGTTCTCTGCTGACCACGATCAACACCGACAACATCTGCGAGAGATTTTCGAGCGATTGGAGCGTTACGGTGTCGTCTTGAACGTGGACAAGTGTGTTTTTGGGCAGTCAGAGGTGACATTTCTTGGCCATAAGATTTCTGCTGAAGGCTCTCTTCCTCTGTCCGAGAAGGTGGACGCTATCTTGCAGCTACCCCGACCAACTACAATCAAAGAATTACGTCGTTTTTTGGGGATGCTCAATTTTTATCGACGACACCTTCCTCACGCTGCGGAGCTGCAGGAACCTTTGACGGCGGCATTATCAGGCCCTAAAGTAAATAGCAAGTCTCTGATACAGTGGACAGAGGACATGTGTTCTGCGTTCGAGGCAACAAAGAGGAGTATGGCCGACGCGGCGCTTCTCGCACACCCACGACTCGACGCGCCATTAGCAATTGTCGTAGATGCGAGCCAGACGGCGATCGGTGCCGCGTTACAACAATAGTCCGACAACGCATGGCAGCCACTGGCGTATTATTCCCACAAGCTTTCGCCTGCACAGAGAAAATGGAGCACATACGACCGTGAACTCCTGGCAGTATACCAAGCAGTGAAATATTTTCGCCCTCAAGTGGAAGCGCGAACTTTCACGGTATATACAGACCACAAACCACTCACTTTCGCCTTCCGTCGGAATAGTGTCAACTGCTCTCCCCGTCAATTTCATCACCTTGAGTTCGTGGCCCAGTTTACTACCGACATTAGACATATTTCTGGGATCGACAACATTGTTGCGGATTGCCTTTCACGGATCAGCAGTGTTTCCAGTAACATAGACTTTCCTGCACTGGCACAGGCACAGAGAGACGACGAAGAACTCCTTGCCTATGTTAAAGACACGGCTTCAGCATTGCAACTGAAACTTGTTGATGTTCCGGGGGAAGACACACAGCTATACTGCGACGTTTCTCGCGGCCGACCTCGTCCCTTTCTGACGCCGGCTTTTAGAAGGCAAGCCTTTGATACGGTACATGGATTGTCCCATCCAGGGGTACGCCCGACATTCCGCCTAGTATCGCAACGTTTCGTGTGGCCAGGCATGCAAAAAGACTGCCGCGAGTGGGTCCAATCTTGTCTTCAGTGCCAACGCTGCAAGATTAACCGCCATGTACACGCACCGATCGGCGATTTTCCGGATACCACCGCCCGCTTTGCCCACGTTCATTTGGATGTAGTCGGACCACTTCCACCTTCGAACGGGCAAAGATATCTGTTTACAATGATCGACCGTTTTACGCGTTGGCCGGAGGCAGTGCCGGTGGATAATATCACAGCAGACACATTAGCTTCCGCTTTTGCAATGACTTGGTTGGCAAGATTTGGATGCCCACTACATATTACCACTGACCGCGGACGGCAATTTGAATCAGACCTGTTCTCACAGCTGGCCAAGTTTTGTGGTTACACCCACCATAAGACCACAAGTTATCACCCAGCAAGCAACGGCATGATCGAACGCTGGCACCGTTGTTTGAAGGCCGCGCTGATGTGCCACGAAGAAACCTGGACAACCGCACTACCAGTGGTCTTGTTAGGCTTACGGACGACTTTCAAACCAGACCTGGGGTCGTCAGCGGCAGAACTGGTTTACGGAGAAACACTGCGCCTTCCTGGTGACTTTGTAGACGCTGATGCCACGGAGACAGTTGCTACTGGCCAGCCGGATTTCTTGCGACGATTGAGGGACCATGTATCAAAGATTCGCCCTCCGAAAGCCACACGTCATGGCAAGCCGCCCACTTTCGTGCACCAGGACCTGGAACAATGTCGTCACGTCATGCTCCGCACTGAGGGCGTTAAACCGCCTCTACAAGCTCCTTATTCTGGTCCATATGAAGTGCTACGGCGCAGTGCCCACACCATGGATATCCTAGTGAACGGCAAAACGACGACTGTCGCGTTGAATCGGGTTAAACCTGCATATGTTTTTCCTGACACCCCACTAGCGGCACCTCGTCGTAGGCGTCCACCTACCGCTGTTCCAGACACTGACGCCACATCTCCGGCGCCGGCTCTTCAACATTCGCCGCCCAACGCAGCACAACATCCGCCTCCTGACGTTGTTCCTCCTCCTCCGACGAGGACGACCCGTTCTGGACGTCGGGTGCACTTTCCGGCGCGGTATCTCGACGCCGACGCTCCGCTTCCGCCCGGGGGGCTGATGTAGCGACGCTGCCGCGCGCTAATTCAAGCTCGCCAGTGTGTGTGTGTGTGTGCTGTGCGCGTGTGTCAGTACAGTGATGTAGCGACGCTGTGTAGTTCCGCGCCCAGCCTCTAGAGGCGCTGTGTATTATAACTTTTATATACGTTCTGTTTCTTATGATTATTATTCCTTGTTTTTTAGAGTTAGTGAGTAGTTCCTTGTCTCCTGACTTGTGTGGACGGATACTATTTTCTCTCCTAACTACAGAAGTTCCCGAGGATCCTCTGTATAGATCGGAAGCAAAATTTTATAGCCCCGAACTGTCCACGCATGCCGGGCGTCGTCAGATACGCGCCGCAATAAAGTTATTATTACTCAACTGAAGGTCTTCATTCTTCCGAATCACGTCAAGCAAAAGTCGGACAGCCACCAGTTTAGCTGTACCCGACACTGTGTTACTTTCAAGTAATGCACTTAAGCTATTCTTGATTTAACTGGAAGATCTGTACTTCCCACCTTCATATCAACAGCCTCAAAATGCATATTGTAGACTTCGAGATATGTTACAGGTCAGTGTCACACCAAGATTTGGAGAAAGGGGGGGTTGGGGGGGGGGGCGGCATGTCACTCTCCAACAAGTGTTTACCAATAAGTAAGTGGCGGAAAATTATGGGTATAGGACGGCTTAAACACGTGGAAAATGAGATTTTTATTATTCACTGACTGTATTTGACATTTATTATTCCTTTAAAATCGCACAACAACTTCAATAAAACACAGTTTAATCATTCACACACTTATTTCACAATTATTTCACTTTTAAACTGCAAATCCTCTAAGAGCTGTCTTGAATCTTCACGAGTCTCTCTCAACAGCCTTGATGTGGATAGATACGTACAGCAACCAGTAATCAGAGTCAGAACTGTGTCTGCAAAAACACAAGGATTATTAAACAATGTTTGCTGTCATTGATTACTAGCAATATAATTGACAGAGTAGATTGCTAATATTTGCTATAATGAATATCACATTTGCAAGAACGATCTCACTGAAGTAATTAAGTCCATCGAAACGCTTAGAAACTAACCTCTCGTCTGACGAAAACGGTCTAAAGACGCAGTGGCAATTTCTCCAGATCTGTTGACAATGATATTTTGAGTTATCACTTAACTGAGTGACTGAATGTAGTTCAGGTACCTGTGAACATAACAATATGTTAGAATTCATTTTCTAAATACGAACTATTACGGTACTGTACGGCTACTTACATATTAATTACACTATTAATATTTTCACAGTTGTTTCTTTAATACAAAATTAAAGCCAACGGAAGAAAAAACGTAAAACATACTTGCCAATGACAGGTTTGTTGAGATGCAATTTTCTGTGTTGACAGATGTAACTTTTTCATACGGTGGTACGGCGCAGAAGTAGCAGAAGTCACAGAAATCGCAGAAGTAGCAGAAATAACAGTGGCGGAGGGATACACGACCTATGTTCCTTAACTGCGACAAATCACAGTTAATAATAACAGATACTGAAAAGTAGCATTCACAGAAATCACAGATATCGGAAAATCGCAGTTTAGCCCATCACTAGTTGTGAGCACGGTCGTGTGGTTGTACGTTATAGCATGATCGCGAGACACTTTGCGAGCGCAATGAATTACATCTTTGGTGTGTTGTTTGGTGGGCGGAGTCTTGTTGTGGGTTTGAATGTTTGAAAGCATGTGAGGTGGGAATTGTAGATTGGACGTGTGTTTTCTTATAGGTGCCAAATAAAAGTGTAATCATGAGACTGAATCATAGAATACCCGTTTGCTTACTTCTGGTACTGCGCTTGGTGTCTGTGTTCCTTGTTTCGACATTTTACGTTCCAGACGAGTACTGGCAATCATTAGAGATAGCTCACAGATTAGCATACGGTTATGGGTATACAACATGGGAATGGCAAGTTGGTATTAGAAGTTACGTATATCCAAGTTTGATAGCATTGATGTATAAAATCATGAACATAATTAAAATAGACACTGTGGAGAACTTAATTCTTTTACCACGGATATTTCAAGCATTGTTATGCGTTTGTGCCGATTTAATGTTTCTGCGTTGGTGCAGAACATGTATTGGTGTTACGAATGAGTGGGCGCTGCTTAATATAAGTATCGCTTGGTTTCATGCGTACACTGCGACTCGAACATTAACTAACACCTTAGAAACGGCGCTGACATCAATGGCTTTATGCTTGTATCCATGGACGACAATGCGGAGAGGAGGAGTGG
Source organism: Schistocerca nitens (assembly GCF_023898315.1). Taxonomy (NCBI): domain Eukaryota; kingdom Metazoa; phylum Arthropoda; class Insecta; order Orthoptera; family Acrididae; genus Schistocerca; species Schistocerca nitens. The sequence goes on along the minus strand of NC_064614.1, from coordinate 370,898,635 downwards.
AAACAACGAAATACTTGTGGATCGTAGGATTTGCCTGCCTTGTGCGTCCAACAGCATTCGTGATATGGTTACCATTCGCAATTTATCACTTCTTGCAGGCTAGTGACTGGAAAGTTTTGAGCCGTGTGTACATTATAAGAGCAGCTATTTTCATTGGTTTTTCAACTGTTGTAGATTCACTTTGCCATGGGTCAGTGACTTGTTCACCCATTAGCTTTCTCTATTACAACTTAGCAAGAAACATAGCCTCCTTCTATGGAACACACGGGTTGCTTTGGTATTTTACTGTAGGTATTCCTACAGTTTTGGGTGTGCACATCTTTCCATTTGTTCTTGGTTGCAAGGAAGTTATTACTTATAAACAAGATAAAGCAAGAAATGTTTGTTTAGTACTAGTTTTTGCAATTTTGTGGACAGTTCTGGTATACAGTATGATTCCACATAAAGAATTTAGATTTGTCCTACCCTTGCTTCCAATGATGTTATTTATTGCAACTTTTTGGTTAACAGTGTGGGGAAAACGAAACAGTTTTGGTTATCGTCCAGTATTTATGAAAGTATTTCTAATACTAGGCTCAGTAATTCCGTTTCTGTACTGTGGCATTGTTCACCAAAGAGGAACTCTCGATGTCATGAAGATTTTGGCAGAAGAATCAGCAAAAAATCCTAGTAACACTTCTATATGGTTTCTCATGCCATGCCATTCCACACCTCTGTACAGTCATCTCCATTCTCCTGTGGATGTATTCTTTTTGGAATGTGATCCATTGGCTAGTCAAGATGTGGCTGATGTCTTTTTCAACAGTCCCTTGACGTGGCTTCATGATAATTTTCCAGAAACAGGTAGAGGGCCCTCTCATATTGTTATTTTTAACAAACTGTATAAGAAAATTGAGGGATTTCTGTCGTTACGGCACTATAAACTGTTTCAACAGTTATTTCATTCTCACTTTGTAGAAGGTAATGTAGGTACACACATAATGATTTTCAAAAGAAATGAGTGAAATAATATTAGGATGTAGGTCTTATGTGATGACTCATTTTTTATTTGAGCGAATTTTATGTGCAGCTTTGGACAAACATATAAAAACCATAAATGTTGGTGATTTCTTCTTACTGACACCGGTAGTTTCAGTGCACTCTTTTTTTTATTTGTTCTAATTATATTGCTGCAATATATGGCATCCTCCCATGTATTTGTTTTTATGTGAAGTAATTAATGTTAGTATAACTGAGAAGTTAATTTAACAAAGGAGGCACACTACATGTAACTGCAGGAAGCTATTAATCTAAGATCTCATCTCTAATTTGATAGGCATTTATTAAGTTTTTCGTTGATAAAAGTGTACTTAAATAGCAACAGTCAACATTCTTGTTGTATAAAGTAAACATGTATACATTAGTGGCGGGAAAGAAACCATTTTCTGAATGACTGGGTTTATCGGGTGAGGCTGTAAGATATTTGAATTTTACGTAGCGCTCCATCTTGAGCGTTACATGCAACAGAGAAGTGAATTATAAAATTCTTGTTTGAAACTTGTGTTCCTTGTTTTTGATAACACAAAGCATTAAAAAGACCAACTAATCTCTGTTTTGTAAACTTTTTTCACGTGTGATCTGCTGTTCACAATTATCGTCTAGATAGTAATGTAAGTACAAAACACACGCATTTACTGGTAGGTTACTTTCATTAGTTGGTACACATACTAAAAATTGGTTTAAAATACCCCACTTTCAAGTTTTATAAATTTAAGTGTATTTTCATTGAATTAACTTTCTGGGTGTGTGTACTCTTGTAGCTTCAGTTGTGGAATTTTTTGATATGAACACTTCTAAGGATTATGTGCTTGAAAGAACACTTTAAGTAGGCTACTACAATTTTACTATGAAAGAACTGGCACTGTTTCTCCAGTTAGGGACAAGAAACAAAATTTTTCTGTGTAAACCGTGTGGCAGTGAACTTCTGTACTGCACCATCCAAGATACACAGATAACTGATGTTCGTACATAATACTTGTTATAAGCTAGAGGCACGTGGCAGCTGACAACAACAGATGCAATATGGGAATGTGCTCCTGTAACTTTGTGGTTTATTCAGATAATGAGGAATGTTATGCAACTGGCTGATTTAATATTATTATACACCAGTCTTGAAAGTTTCAAAATATTGCCCTCTCTTTGTCTCTCAAGATGTTAAGTTAAATTTCCTTATAGGATACCATAGATTTCTATTAAAAAATATATAACAATTTTACAGGCTTTGCATACTTCAGAGTGGAACAATAAAAAACTCTTACAATTATTAGATCTTCCACATACAATTTTCACTGCACTGTCATCAGCGTATAACACACACAGCCCTGTTAAAATGTGTTGTATTGAAATAGTGGCACTGTATACACTGCTAATAGGCAAACCCGAAGATCGTGGTACCAGCCTTTCGCTTTGACCCACGATGGCTGACACACATATTTAAAGCTTATACAATGGGGCGACCAGGACATCACTCATTACACAAGTGAACAGACTCAAAGAATATGAAAAAAAATTAATTGCAGGAATCATTTGAAAGTAACAGGACTGTTGTGGGAATTAGGGGGTTTGGGGCAGTGACAAACTAAATATACGACATTCCTAATAATGGACATGTGCCACAACAAATACAGAAATCCTCAGCAATGAATTAAATCACAGTTTTTAAAAAATCTTGTATTACAGACATCATTTGACCTTGTTGTGTGGTCTTCAGTCCAGAGACTGGTTTGATGCAGCTCTCCACGCTACTCTATCCTGTGCAAGCTTCTTCATCTCCCAGTACGTACTATAGCCTCCATCCTTCTGAATCTGCTTAGTGTATTCACCTCTTGGTCTCCCTCTATGATTTTTACCCTCCACACTGCCCTCCAATACTAAATTGGCGATCCCTTGATGCCTCAGAACATGTCCTACCAACCGATCCCTTCTTCTAGTCAAGTTGTGCCACAAACTACTCCTCTCCCCAATCCTATTCAGTACCTCCTCATTAGTTATGTGATCTGCCCATCTAATCTTCAGCATTCTTCTGTAACACCACATTTCGAAAGCTTCTATTCTCCTCTTGTCCAAACTATTTATCGTCCATGTTTCACTTCCATACATGGCTACACTCCATACAAATACTTTCAGAAACGACTTCCTGACACTTAAATCTATACTCGATGTTAACAAATTTCTCTTCTTCAGAAACGCTTTCCTTTCCATTGCCAGTCTACATTTTATATCCTCTCTACTTCGACCATCATCAGTTATTTTGCTCCCCAAATAGCAAAACTCCTTTACTACTTTAAGTGTCTCATTTCCTAATCTAATTCCCTCAGCATCACCCAATTTAATTCGACTACATTGCTTTATCCTCATTTTGCTTTTGTTGATGTTCATCTTATATCTTCCATTCAAGACACTGTTCAACTGCTCTTCCAAGTCCTTTGCTGTCTCTGACAGAATTACAATGTCGTCGGCGAACCTCAAAGTTTTTATTTCTTCTCCATGGATTTTAATACCTACTCCGAACTTTTCTTTTGTTTCCTTTATTGCTTGCTCAATATACAGATTGAATAACATGGGGGAGAGACTACAACCCTGTCTCACTCCCTTCCCAACCACTGCTTCCCTTTCATGTCCCTCAACTCTTATAACTGCCATCTGGTTTCTGTAAAAATTGTAAATAGCCTTTCGCTCCCTGTATTTTACCCCTGACACCTTCAGAATTTGAAAGAGAGCATTCCAGTCAACATTGTCAAAAGCTTTCTCTAAGTTTACAAATGCTAGAAATGTAGGTTTGCCTTTTCTTAATTTAGCTTCTAAAATAAGTCGTAGGATCAGTATTGCCTAATGTGTTCCCATATTTCTACGGAATCCAAACTGATCTTCCCCGAGGTTGGCTTCTACCAGTTTATCCATTCGTCTGTAAAGAATTCGCGTTAGTATTTTGCAGCCGTGACTTATTAAACTGATAGTTCGGTAATTTTCACATCTGTCAACGCCTGCTTTCTTTGGGATTGAAATTATTATATTCTTCTTGAAGTCTGAGGGTATTTCACCTGTCTCATACATTTTGTTCACCAGATGGTAGAGTTTTGTCAGGACTGGCTCTCCCAACACTGTCAGTAGTTCTAATGGAATGTTGTCTACTCCCAGAGCCTTGTTTTGACTTAGGTCTTTCAGTGCTCTATCAAACTCTTCACGCAGTATATCATCTCCCATTTCATCTTCATTTACATCCTCATCCATTTCTATAACATTGCCCTCACGTACATTGCCCTTGTATAGACCCTCTATATACTCCTTCCACCTTTCTGCTTTCCCTTCTTTGCTTAGAACTGGGTTTCCATCTGAGGTCTTGATATTCATACAAGTGGTTCTCTTTTCTCCAAAGGTCTCTTTAATTTTCCTGTAGGCAGTATCTATCATACCCCTAGTGAGATAAGCCTCTACTTTCTTACATTTGTCCTCTAGCCATCCCTGCTTAGCCATTTTGCACTTCCTGTCGATCTCATTTGTGAGACGTTTGTATTCCTTTTTGCCTGCTTCATTTACTGCATTTTTGTATTTTCTCCTTTCATCAATTAAATTCAGTATCTCTTCTGTTAACCAAGGATTTCTATTATCCCTTGTCTTTTTACCTACTTGATCCTCTGCTGCCTTCACTACTTCATCCCTCAAAGCTACCCATTCTTCTTCTACTGTATTCTTTCCCCCATTTCTGTCAGTTGTTCCCTTATGCTCTCCCTAAAAACCTGTACAACCTCTGGTTCTTTCAGTTTATCCAGGTCCCATCTCCTTAAATTCCCACCTTTTTGCAGTTTCTTCAGTTTTAATCTACAGTTCATAACCAATAGATTGTGGTCAGAGTCCACATCTGCCCCTGGAAATGTCTTACAATTTAAAACCTGGTTCCTAAATCTCTGTCTTATCCATTATATAACCTATCTGAAACCTTTATCTCCAGGCTTCTTCCATGTATCCAACCTTCTTTTATGATTCTTGAACCAAGTGTTAGCTATGATTAAGTTATGCTCTGTGCAGAATTCTACCAGGCAGCTTTCTCTTTTGTTCCTTACCCCCATTCCGTATTCACCTACCATGTTTCCTTCTCTTCCTTTTCCTGCTATCAAATTACAGTCACCCATGACTTTTAAATTTTCGTCTCCCTTCGCTATCTGAATAATTTCTTTTATCTCATCATACATTTCATCAATCTCTCAGTCATCTGTGGAGCTAGTTGGCATATAAACTTGTACTACTGCGGTAGGCGCCGGCTTCGTATCTATCTTGGCCACAATAATACGTTCACTATGCTGTTTGTTGAAGCTTACCCACATTCTCATTTTTTTTTTTTTTTTTTTTTAATTCCTTATTATACATACTTCTGCATTACTACTATTTGATTTTGTATTTATAACCCTGTATTCACCTGACCAAAAGTCTTGTTCCACCTGCCACCGATTTTCACTAATTCCCACTATGTCTAACTTTAACCTATCCATTTCCCTTTTTTAATTTTCTAACCTACCTGCCCAATGAAGGGATCTGACATTCCACGCTGCGACCTGTAGAAGGCCAGTTTTCTTTCTCCTGATAACGTCCTCCTGAGTAGTCCCCTCCCGGAGATCCGAATGGGGGACTATTTTACCTCCGGAATATTTTACCCAAGAGGACGCCATCATCATTTAACCATACAGTAAAGCTCCATGCCCTCGGGAAAAATTATGGCTGTAGTTTCCCCTTGCTTTCAGCCTTTCACAGTAACAGCACAGCAAGGCCGTTTTGGTTAGTGTTACAAGGCCAGATCAGTCAATAATCCAGACTGTTGCCCCTGCAACTACTGAAAAGGCTGCTGCCCCTCTTCAGGAACCACACATTTGTCTGGTCTCTCAACAGATACTCCTCTGTTGTGGTTGCACATATGGTATGGCTATCTGTATCGCTGAGGCACGCAAGCCTCCCCACAAACGGCAAGGTCAAAGGTTCATGGGGGGGGATATATAGCTCAAATGAATTCCACTAGCCCACAAAAAAGTGTAGGTGTTGTGTAAATTGAAGGTTGGGGGTGGGGGGGATGAACTATTTATGTCAGCTGCGGTGAGAGTTTATGCAGAATCATTGGCGATGGCTGAAAATGTGTGCCAGACAGGGAATTCGAACCCGGGATCTCCAGCTTGTTAGGCAGTTGCATTAACCACTGCTCCACGCGGGCTCAGTGTTTATCCCCATCCATGTCCTCAATGCTTGCTAATTATAGATTCCTGCTCAGAGATTGAACATAAATGAGTATCTGTACTGAAGGTTATGGATTTGTGGCCCAGTGAAGCAAATCAGTTATATGAACACGTGGTGTCTGTCCAAAAGAACAGACACCATGCAAAATCTACAGCCATGGTACATATATTTAAACTGGATGTGGATGGGGGAGAAAGGGAAGGAACTAATGATGTCAACTTCATGCGGAATTCATATAATTAATTCACTTTGATGGGCAATGAATCTGCCACCTTCTGTATGTACTTCTATACTCTGTAAACCACTGTGAAATGCATGGCAGAGGGTACATCCCATTGTACCAGTTAGCAGGGTTTCTTCCATTACCATTCACATATGGAGCATGGGAAGAATGGTTGTTTGAATGTCTTGTTGTTTGCAGTGTTTATTCTAATCTTATCCTCACAGTCCGTATGTGAGTGATACATAGGAGCCTGTAGTATATTCCTAGAGTCATCATGAAAGCCGGTTCTTGAAACTTTCTCAGGACTTCAAGAGTGTGCCATTTCAGTTCCTTCGGTATCTCTCCAACAGATCAAACAAACCTGTGACTATTCATGCTGCCCTTCTCTGTATATGTTCAGTATCCACTGTTAATATTTATTTATTTATTTATTTTTTTGTGTGTCCCACACTCTTGAGCAATATTCTAGAACCAGACACAGGAGTGATTTGTAAGCAGTCTTCTTTGTAGACTGATAGTTCTTCCCTAGTATTCTACCAATAAACCGAAGTCTGCCACTGGCGTTACTCACAACTGAGCTTGTGATCATCTCATTTCGTGTCCCTACAAAGTGTTACACCCATGTTGTATGATTTCGCCGATTCAGAGGGTGACTCTTTGATGTTATCCCTGTGTTACAGCTGAAGTTGTTTCTATATCTAATGATGACTCTCCATTGTTGCATCCTCCGTACCAAAAAGTCCTCAATCCAGTCACACATTTCACTTGATAGGCCCCTATGATCGAACTTTTGGCAATAACCATGGGTGTTGCACTGTATCAAATGCTTTTTGGAAATTAAGAAATACTGCATCTACCTGACTGCCTTGATCCAAAGCTTTCAATATGTTTTGTGAGAAGAGCAATAGTTGGGTTTCATGATGATGAACATTTTTGGAATCCATGCTGGTTGGCATTGAGAATGTCATTACTTTCAGGATATCTCATCATGTTTGAGCTCAGAATATGTTCTAAGATTCTACAACAAATCAAAGTCCAGGATATTGGATAGTTGTTTTGTGGAGCACTTCTACTACCCTTCTTTTAGATGGATGTTACCTGTGCTTTTTTCCAAGAACTCGGCATGGTTTTTTGTTTGAGGGATTTATGATAGATTATATTTAGAAAACGGGCTAACTCAGCCACAAATTCAGTATAGAATCTGATAAGGACCCCATTGGGCCCTGGAGATTTTGTCAATTTTAATGACTTCAGCTGTTTCTCAACACTACCGGCACTAATACTTATTTCACTCATATTTTCAGTTTTTCAAGGATTCAATTGGGGCAGTTATCCTGGGTTTTCCTCTGTAAAAACATTTGAAAACATAGTTAAGCAGTTCAGCTTTTGCTTTGTTACTTTTGATTTCAGTTCCAGTCTCATTTGCTAGGGACTGGACACTAACTTTGGTGTCAGTAACAGCCCTTACGTATGACCAGAATTTGTTTGTATTTTGTGAAATATTATTTGACAATATTCTGCTACAATAGTCATTGAAGGTATCATGCATGGCTCTCTTGACAAACAAAAGTATTCCATTTAGTATCTCTCCATCCATTGCCCCACACTTTGTTTTACACCTGTTCTGCAGTAGTCTCTGTTTCATTAGAAGTTTCTTTTCAGTGACACATATGTATCCAGTGCATGGTCAAATATTCTTTTAAACTTGAGCAATAGTTCTACTACATGCTCCAGCCGTGTGCTGAAAGTTTCAAGTTCCTTTTTGAGATATGACACTACTGATGTTTTATATAGTTTACTGAACATATGAATCTTTCTGCTTGTTCTAGTTGCCCTTTATACTTTGGTAATCATTGTTGCCACAAGCACTTCATGGCCACTGATACCAGTTTTGATGTGGGCGTCCTCAAAGAGGTGAGGTCTGTTTCTTGCCATTATATCCAAATATATCTTCATTATGAGTTGGTTTCGTAACTATTTCTTCTAGATAGTTTTCAGAGAAGGCATTTAGTAATGTTCCACACTATGTGATATCATGCCCATCATGAACAAAACTTTGATTTTCCCAACTAATTGTTGGATGATTATAGCCTCCACTGATGATTACAGTATGATTGAGGAACATAAAATACAAGTGAACTTCTTTTGGTTACATCAGATGATGAGTCTGGTGGGCGATAGAAGGATCCAATTACACTCTTGTTCAGAAAAAATAGGCTAGAGATGGGATGTTCATATTTAGACATGTACATTAGTATGTTCTGCAGAAATGATTAGCATTTGAATCATGTTGACCCACAGGTTCAATGTCACCATCGATATCGTGGCACACCAACCACCAGTAAAATGTGCCTGCAGCTCTTGTTGTCTCAGTGTGACTTGAGCAGACGTGCAGGATGCCTCACAGACATATGAGTGAACTGTGCCATCAAATCAGTGAGTTTGAAAGAGGGCGCATCATTGGCATGAGAAAATGCAATGCATCCATACAGGAAATTGCTGCTTGTGTGGGATGAAGTGTCAGTGCAACAGGTGTGTGCAGAATCGTTCGTGGAAGGCCATAGAACGTGATTGGTCAGGTCGCACCATCCAGCCCCCCCCTCCCCCCAAGAATATTATTGACACCTCATCCGAATGGCATTGCTGGACAAATCTGTGTCCATCTCAGCTGTAGCACAGCAGTGGAACAGCGTAACACATCGTACACCATCAGGGGTGACAGTCCGTCACCATTTATTATGGCATGGCTTATATATGCGTCGTCCACGTCTCTTGTTACCTTTGATGGATGTGCAGAAATATGGTAGATGGCAATGGTGTATGGAATGACGTCACTGCAGACAGGAATGGCATCAGATAGTGGTTTAGGGTGAATACAATTTCTGTTTGTTTGAAAATGGCCGAATTTTGGTTCGCCACAGACGGGGGAGTGGCATCACAATGACTGCATTCGCACGACACAATGACTGCATTCGCACGACATTCTGTGCCAGCTCAAGGCCTTATGGTGTGGGATGCTATTGGGTACAACCACAAATCAGTTGGTGCTTGTCCAGGGCACTGTGACCAGTGTGACCTATAGCCATAGCCATAGCCTTTCTGCACAACACCCCAGATGCCATTTTTCAGTAAGATATGACCATGTGCCCTCTTGGTGTCACAGGATGTTAGCTTTTTGCCGTGGCCTGCCAGATCACCATACTTGTCGCCAATCAAAAATGTATGGGGTATGGTGAAATTATGGGTGCAGTCCTATGACCCAATGCCAACCACCACAGATGCATTGGAACCAGGTAAATGTAGCATCGATTCAATTCATGCCTTATCGTGTTGATGCCATCACGCATGTAACGAGGTATTAGGACCCACGGTGGACCCTGTGCTTGTCAAGTGACAGGGCAGATGCTATACCGAAGTGACTGTGATGCTAATCATTTCTGCAGAACATATTAATGTACATGTCGTGTGAATATGAATGCCCTATCTCCAATTGTTCAAGATGTTCCGTTTTTTCCTGAACACAAGTGTATTATTTTATGCCCATCCCTGATACTGAGTCTAGCCCAAAAATCTCACATGCAGCTTCAATTTCTATCTCTGTGGATATGAGTTTCTTGTCTACTGCATCAAATCCCATATTCCCATCCTCTTGATATACACTCAGATTTTTCCAAAAAATCTCACTGCTATCAGTTTCAGGCTTCAACCAGCTTTCTGTACCTAGTATTATGTGCACCTTACTGCTTTTTAGGAGCACTTGAAACCCTGGCACTCTGCTGGAAATGCTTAAGCAGTTAACTATTAGGATTTTAACAGACACACCTGTGGGAGGCATTTCTTTTGACCTTACACTGATACTTCTGGGTTTCCTACAGCTGTTGTTATGCGGATTGGATGTAGATCTATGTAATCTAAAAAAACCTTAGTGTGCACCCCACACACGATATTACCTGAGTAGCAGTCTGTGACATGTTGTGCACACATGACCCATTTAGGGGGAGCCTACAGTTCTCAACCCTGTGGCCCAAGTCCCAAAAAGTCATACACTGGCTTGGGTCACAGAGCCTTTGAAGTGTCTGGTTCCTCAGAACCAGAGGGCCATAATCAGTTCTGGAGACAATTCTGCAAATTGTGAGCTTTGTTGAAACTCCATGCACAAGACTGGTCTTCTCAGCCTTCTGTGCCAGCCACTGGAATGACCCAGGTATGGCCTCGGAGCCCAGATGAGAGGCATAATTTGTTCCAATGTGTGCCACAATCTGCAGTGGGTTGCACCCTGTTCCATCAATGGCTGCCAGTGTGGATGCAAAATTATGTTCGACCTCTTGCAGGAATCTCAAAGTAGTGAGCATGGAAGACATCAATGGCGACTGCAGATAGGTGGTGCTGGGTAAGGAAGCAGCTAGTAAGCAGGAGATCCTGGGTTCAAATCCCACTCTGGCACACATTTTCACTCATTGCTGCCTATTTTGCATAAAGTACCGATGCAACTGACATCAGTAGCTCTTTTCTTTCTCTCCGCTTCACCTTCAGTTTATTTAATATGTGTTACAGATGCGGATTCTGCATGGTGTCTGTTCTTTCGGACATGTCTGAAAGAACAGATCCCACACATTTGTATAATTCATATAAAAAATAGGTACCAAGAATTTTGTTTTACCTATATACCTAAAACATTCATCAACACTAATCTCAGTATACAAGAAACAATTATGCACATATTGTATACCCCAACAAAAGCAACAGGAAGCACACTGTTACCGTAATCAGGATGATTCACGTCCAATTGACATATTCGTTATGAAAGGGTTGCTGAAATGGATCTGAATCTTTCAGGTAAATACAATAACTCCCAACACTAAACAATATAAACTGCTTAAATACTTAACAATCACTGTTGTGTGCATTAGTACAACATGAGTAAGCAGATGGGTATTCCTTAACAAGTTGAGATTTATTGTGGACATCTAGTAGATGCCATTTGGTAAAAAATTATGGCAAAGAGTCAATCCCACTTAGTTCAGAGTCAGTTTCTTCCTCAACACTGTTGTTACCTGTATTCTGGTCTGTGGAAGAGTCACTGGAATTGCCCAAGAATATTTTTGTATTTTCGATACTACTTTCTACATTCACTTCACTTTGCAGTGCTTCTTTAAAACCATTTCAGTGTAGCATACAACATTACTCCACTTCGTTGGCATTATTTGTGTCACTGTCTTCCTCTACCAGTTTTCGAATTTCTGCTCCAGTGAAGTTATTATATCAACGAAAATAATCAATTTTTGAAATTATAATGTAACTTGATAGGTAAAAAATCTACTCAAGTGGCGGCAGGAGAACATAAACATGTAAAGGTTAAGGAAAAATTGCAGATTTCCTTAACCTTTACATGTTATGTGCTCTCCTGCTGCCACTTGGTGCCGCATCGTGCCATGTTTGAAAATGGCTAACCTTACCAACGAGATGCTCTGCAACAGACCATTCCAGGTGATACTTGGAAATTATAGGAGCAAAACAATGAAGCTCAATAATGGCTTGCCCCAAGGATCAGTCCTGGCACCGCTACTTTTCAGCATGTATATAGCCGATATGCCTAATACTAAATCTGAAAAGTTTGGATGTGCAGATGACTGGGCCATAGCTACACAACATCGAGATATGGAGCATACTGAGACTGTCCTGACAAGCGACTTGTCCTTGCTGGGAACGTACTTTCGTGAATGGAGACTACAACTAAAACTGAGGCTACGTGTTTCCACCTGAATAATAAATTGGCTAACAGACGCCTTAAGATATATTTTGATAACAATATTCTGTCTTATAATAAAAATCCAAAATACCTGGGAGTGACATTAGATAGAACCCTGAGCTACAAACAACACCTCATCAACACTGCTGCAAATATCCGTACTAGGAACAATATCATTCAGAAACTATGTGGTACCAGCTGGGGCTCCTCTGCCTCTACCTTGCGATGCTCTGCTTTGGGACTTGTCTACTCTGCGGCAGAGTACTGTTCCCCAGTTTGGCTAAAGAGCGCTCACACCCAGATGGTGGACACAGTACTGAACCAAACTATGGGGATTATTTCAGGTACAATAAAATCAACCCCCATTCACTGGCTACCTGTACTGAGCCACATACCGCCACCTCACTTACGAAGAGAACATGCGCTTCTCAGAGAATTTAAAAAAATACAAGATAACCCGCAACTTCAGATTCACGCTTTGAGCAATGGCATTGACAGAGATAGATTGCGCTCTAGACATCCACCTCTTATAAGGGCCAAAGATCTGGAGGAAAATGGTTTCTGTCTTGAAGAACGCTGGAAAGTGGAATGGGAAGAATCAGCACTACCACAGGTAAACACCTTACTGAAACCGTCGAACAGGCCTCCAGGCTTTGGCTTACCACGTAAAACCTGGACCATCCTCAACAGGATCAGGACGGGCCACGGTTGATGTGCGGACTCTACACAAATGGGGAAGAGCACCATCCCCAAAGTGCGATTGCGGCGCTGAGAAGCAGACGATCCGGCACATCATTGCAGAGTGACCTCTGAGAGCCTACTCAGGTCAAACAACGGACTTCCTGGATGCGACTCGAAGTGCAGTTCAATATATTAAAAACCTAAATGTTAATTTGTAATTATATATATGTTGTTCATGACATAACTGTATTTAATTCTTTATGTCTTGTTTTTAGTGCCAAAGTTATAAAGTTATTGTAGCAGCTTATTTCTCTATAAACATGATTTGTACTTGCCATACGCTAAATAAATAAATTCTAAGGAGTCTGATACATAAAGCATATGTCTTTGGGAAAATGTAAGAAATGTTATTTGGTCTTAAATGTGCCAAAGTGCAGTGCCACGACTCCACACATAGCACTCTTCTATCGCTCGTCACTGTATTTCGCTCTGCCAAATTCAAACGTGTATATTTTCTAATGGATGCCATCAAGCTATATTCAGGGTAGTGGAAATTAAAATGTCCTGTTGTGCCTCTCCTGGTCCCAGTCGGCCAGTTTGTCATCCTGCCTCTGTATTTTTTTTTTAAAGACTGGAAATTAATACTGTATGGGATTATTTGTAACCGGGAAAACAAGAACTATTCAGAAAATTTGTAGTCTTTATTGCCTATTAGCTAAAAATTTGTTATTTTGTGTGACAAAATTAAATATAGGATACATAAAACTAGTCAAGACAAGGGACAAGCAAAACCGTGCACTTTTCTGCAATCCTTAAGTCCTAGCATTTTTTTCTCTCTAATCTTGCTACGGCTTTACAGGACGTGTTTTCCTTTCTGCAAAATATTCTATTACCTCATCAAAGTTTGTCAAATGTTTTGCTACATGAAAAAACGAAAAATGTCGTCGTCTGACATTGAAAAAGCTGTTAATACAAATAGTACCCAAGACTGGTGTGGTCTCTCGAGTTGATTACATGTATTTTGTCACTGTCTGCTAGATAAAATAGGACTGTCTAATTTTGCAGCAATTGTAATACTCACCAAATAAACAAGACTGTTTTGAAACAAATGGTCATTTTTATGAGATGACAGAAGATAATTCACGAAATACCAGTATCAAATGGATATTAGGCCTACTACAAGCAAAAAGCTTTACGTTACGAAATAGTTTCATATTTCATTCATACGCTCCAGCTTCTCAAGCATGAGATTGAATAATAGTAGTATGAAATTTTTATAAAAACTTAGAATCATCATATTCTTCCATAATTTGTATGATGTCCCCATTTCTTCTCTTTCCTCATTCTAACAAACAATCTTGTCATCACTAATTCTGTAACTATTCCTGCCAGTGTCAAACCTTTTCTCCGGTTAACTTCACTAACCCTGCCACAATCACCAGTTAGTTATCCCGCATTTTTTTTCTCCGGTTAGGCGTTATTATGTGTTCGTACAACGCGTTTTCTGTGCTACTCCCAGAATAGAACTTAAGCGCCTGTTAGCTAGGAACTGTACAACTGGCCCTTAAAGATAAAACATAATCTTTCTTACCTATTATTCCTGTTAGTTATTTATTTCCACTCTGGTAGTCTGAATCTATGGCTTGCACTAGTAAGTATAACAACGCTGATCATTCACAAACCAAGTCAATTACGTAAACAAAGAGCAATTGGCATTCACCAGTTTTATTTTATTCTGCTCAGCTTGTATAGCCCCGTCCCCTTTTGTCTGCAGGGAAGCTTATTTTCAGATGCGACAGGGATTCTGTTGTGACTCGCCGATCATTTAAAGTGCCGCCGCGCAATTACGCACGTCCTCTACGTGCGGCGCTGTCTGCTTGCCAGCCATGCAGCAGCGGCGCCACCTAAGCGGCCAGCCGAGCAGCGGCCGCTAGACTGAGACTCAGTGCTTATCTGAACGCTAACGTGTACACATGTTAACTTACTCTGTGACATATATGTGTTGTAGTGTCGTTCCTAAATATACTTGTTAAACTAGAAGTTCTAACAATTGGCGACGAGGATGGGATCCAATTGTTAGAACTTCTAGTTTAACAAGTATATTTAGGAACGACACTACAACACATATATGTCACAGAGTAAGTTAACATGTGTACACGTTAGCGTTCAGATAAGCACTGAGTCTCAGTCTAGCGGCCGCTGCTCGGCTGGCCGCTTAGGTGGCGCCGCTGCTGCATGGCTGGCAGGCAGACAGCGCCGCACGTAGAGGATGTGCGTAATTGCGCGGCGGCACTTTAAATGATCGGCGAGTCACAACACTTTCCCCTGGCAGAGACATGCACACATTCAAAAATCAATTTAGAATGTGTTCCAAAATGTTGAAAAACCAACATGGATGCGTCAAAATCATATGAATAATCGATAGACCAACGTGCACTGAATGCTAGGCGCTTTGTGAAACAAGATTTTTTCCCTCAAGAATATGAATTTGACACCCCCCCCCCCCCCCCCCATGAAATTGGCGCCCCGGTCTGACCCCCCTCTCCCCATCCCATAGATCTGGGCCTGTTGTGCATGCGTGAATCTGGCAGCCTGGGTGCAGCAGTAAAATTTGTCCGGGTAGCATCTGGCTGCTACTGCTTATACAGCTAACAGCCACAAGCGAGAGAAGGTACTATTCATATGCAACTCAACTGTGCATGCAACTGACCTCGCTCGCAACTGCTCAAAACAAATCTAATGTAAACAGTTGTGATGTCACGCTCATCAGAGGCAATTTGTTGTTCTGAGGCATCGAATAGCCTTCCTAAGGACTTCAACACATTTTGCTGTCGTAAGGCGCCTGTATGAGCACTGTGATTTTTGTTGTGTATAGCGCATTTCATTTGCAATTTAAGTTGTATTTTCGTTTTTTTTTTCTGTTCATGTTTTATTGCTGCAGTATTATTCTGCAGTACCTGGATACAGTAATATCCTTTGTTAGAATATTGGTTCTTACCAGTCAAAATTACTAACTGAAAACTAAAACAATGAAAAATTCCCAGAATTCTAAAAAATCCCAGATTTTTCCCAATTTTCTCCCAGATGAAAAAATTCCCGGATCTCCCATTGTTCCAGGTGGTGTACACCCTGTGTACTTCTGTTAGCATCCACCTCCATGGCCTCGGACACTGACTTTCGTTATGCAACCAGTTGCCTCCTTTGCTTTTTCTACTGTTTAGAATTAGCCTTCAGTGTATTTGCTAGTCTGTTCGCAAATAAATAGTGTTAAGCGGACCCTGGAATTCCATGAGCCTCCTGCTGTGAGAATCCCGTTGAGTCCCAGAATCTGCACCTCTCGTATATGCCCTGAGGCAGTGTTTGATGCTGATCCAAGTTGTCAGCCTGCCTTCACTGGGCATTTGTCTTTCTGCATTTGCTCACCACAGCTCGAAAATTTCAGACTGCCCACAAATCCGCTAACTTCCCTCTATCCTGCGTTAGAACATGACATAGGTAAACATTTCTAGTGCCATGTGTGGGGTATTTTTGACACACATGGGGGCTCTGCACATACTCAGCCCAACATCATGACTGGACTGGAGGGTTTGAGAGTCATATGAGAAGCAGCACTTGCACTGCAGTGAGAACAGATGGAGCGCGAAGAGCAGCAAAAATACACAGAGGTCCTGAGATCGGCAGCTGATGAGGGAAGATGTGGCCAGGGCAGCCTTACCTACATGACAAAGTGGGGGTCGCGGGAAGGGCCGAGCGACAACGGGACGGAGCTGGTGGTGCAGCCCAGGGAGACCAGCCAGAGCAATGGCACACGGTGACAGTGCAACCAGGCAGTGGAAGATGTGCAGCACCTTCGTGACTTTCAGCGGCAGCGGCAACCTGTGAGCAGGTGACAGGCAGCAGCTGGCAATGGCTTGGTGCAGCACAGCTGAGGGCAATGCGACACCACAGGCATTGCATGGTCATATCCAGCTCGGCTCGGCTCAGCTGAGCAGAGCAATCCGCCTTCAGCCTTCAGCAATGATGCTATGCTACATCGCCTCTGCACAATGCATCAGCAGGTAAAAGTCATGGCCTCGTCTAACAATGCCGTTGCTGATGGTAGAACAGTAGTATCTAAGATTAGTATCAGTGACGCCGTTAAACTCATTCCCCAGGCTTTCAATGGTATAAAATTGGCATTAAATGAATTTTTAAATAATGTGGATATGGCTTTTGAATTAATGTGTGAAGCTGACCATCCAATATTGTTAAAATTTGTAAAAACATGTATTCAGGTTCCTGCGCGAAGTAGACTGCTCGTGTGTGAATTCTCTTCCAACTGGGAAGAAGTAAGAAACATTTTGTTGGAAAATTACACATGTAAGCATACTTTCGATTACTACGCTTGTAATACATTTTCTAGTAGGCAATCAAAGGGAGAATTGATTGCAGATGGGACCAGTGAAGTAGATACACTTCAACATCAGTTTCATGAAGCTGTCCATGGTGCAATGGCAGTATCTGTCATTAGTGGGAAAAATTAAGCACAGTGTATTCATTCAGGGCATCTATGATTGAGTACATACAAACGATTGTATGTGCAAGGGGCAAAAACATTCCCTCATTGAGGCTGTTGAGATAGCTTCGACTGAAGAGTCGGCAGTTATGTCCACCAAGGAAAAAGGATTTGGAGACAAAAGTCATCAGGGGAGGTAACATGAAGTGTTCGTCATGTGGATGTGTAGGGTACACATCTAAGAATTGCAGATGTAATGTTAAGTGTAAAACCTGTGGCAATCAGGGCATTTTATGTGAGACCACCGACTTGAGAAAAGAATTCACAAAGTAGAATTGACTCTAGCATATCGAGAGTCAGTGCCTTGAAAGACAGTCAGGTGCGAAAGTTGCAGTTTACTGGGACACAGAGGTCCCTGTAAGAAAACAAAGCCAGTTGTGTGTTTCAGATGTCATAGGTCAGGGCACATGGCTAGAGTGTGTACTGAGAATGCAGGGAATTTTGTGAAAAATAAGAAGCAGGGAAGAAAAAGAAAGCATAAAATTAGAGTCACCTTATGCTGCATTTGGAAAGGTATTCATCTACATCTACATCCATACTCCGCAAGCCACCTGACGGTGTGTGGCGGAGGGCACCTTGAGTACCTCTATCGGTTCTCCCTTCTATTCCAGTCTCATATTGTTCGTGGAAAGAAGGATTGTCGGTATGCCTCTGTGTAGGCTCTAATCTCTCTGATTTTATCCTTATGGTCTCTTCGCGAGATATATGTAGGAGGGAGCAATATACTGCTCGACTCCTCGGTGAAAGTATGTTCTCGAAACTTCAACTAAAGCCCGTACTGAGCTACTGAGCGTCTCTCCTGCAGAGTCTTCCACTGGAGTTTATCTATCATCTCCGTAATGCTTTCGCGATTACTAAACGATCCTGTAACGAAGCGCGCTGCTCTCCGTTGGGTCTTCTCTATCCCTTCTATCAACCCTATCTGGTACGGATCCCACACTGCTGAGCAATATTCAAGCAGTGGGCGAACAAGTGTACTGTAACCTACTTCCTTTGTTTTCGGATTGCATTTCCTTAGGATTCTTCCAATGAATCTCAGTCTGGCATCTGCTTTACCGACGATCAACTTTATATGATCATTCCATTTTAAATCACTCCTAATGTGTACTACCAGATAATTTATGGAATTAACTGCTTCCAGTTGCTGACCTGCTATATTGTAGCTAAATGATAAGGGATCTTTCTTTCTGTGTATTCGCAGCCCATTACATTTGTCTACATTGAGATTCAATTGCCATTCCCTTCGCCATGCGTCAATTCGCTGCAGATCCTCCTGCATTTCAGTACAATTTGCCATTGTTACAACCTCTCGATATACCACAGCATCATCCGCAAAAAGCCTCAGTGAACTTCCGATATCATCCACATATATTGTGAATAGCAACGGTCCTACGACACTCCCCTGCGGCACACCTGAAATCACTCTTACTTCGGAAGACTTCTCTCCATTGAGAATGACATGTTGTGTTCTGTTATTTAAGAACTATTCAATCCAATCACACAATTGGTCTGATAGTCCATATGCTCTTACTTTGTTCATTAAACGACTGTGGGGAACTGTATCGAACGCCTTGCGGAAGTCAAGAAACACGGCATCTACCTGGGAACCCGTGTCTATGGCCCTCAGAGTCTCGTCGACTGTGAAAGTAAAAATGAGTTTGTACAACTGAATTGCCCACAGAGCACAGAAAGTCCATTAAAATTGCTAGTAGTTAATGGAGCACAAATTAGATTTTTCAGTATGAAGTATCAAGCCAGGTCGGGTATAGACCTGAATAAAGTATGAAGGTTAAAGGTATCACAAGTCCAGTCATGCATACACACAAACACACATATATACACGGAAGAGACAAAGAAATTGGTACACTTGACTAATATTGTGTAGGGCTCCCGCAAGCATGCAGAAGTGCCGCAACACGACATGGTATGGACTCAATTAATGTCTGAAGTAATGCTGGAGGGAATTGGCACCATGAATCCTGCACGGCTGTCCATAAATCCGTAAGAGTATGAGGGGGTGGAGATCTCTTCTGAACAGCACGTTGCAAGACATCTAAGATGTGCTCAATAATGATCATGTCTGGGGAGTTTGGTGGGCAGTGGAAGTGTTTAAACTCAGAAGAGTGTTCCTGGAGTCGCTCTGTAGCAATTCTGGATGTGTGGGGTGTCGCTTTGTCCTGTTCGAATTGCGCAAACCCTTTTGAATGCCAAATGGACATGAATGGATGCAGGTGATCAAACAGGATGCTTACGTACATGTCACTGTTAGAGTCATATATAGACAGATCATGGGTCCTATATCACACCAACTGCACATGCCCCACACCATTACAGAGCCTTCATGGCGTGAGCAGTCCCCTGCTGAAATGCAGGGTCTACGGATTCACGAGGTTGCCTCCATACCCATACACGTCCATCTGCTTGATACATCTACATCTACATGATTACTCTGCAATTAACATTTAAGTGCTTGGCAGGGTTCATCGAACCATAATCATACTATCTCCCTACCATTCCACTCCTGAACAGCGCGCGGGAAAAACGAACACCTAAACCTTTCTGTTCGAGCTCCAATTTCTCGTATTTTATTTTGATGATCATTCCTACCTATGTAGGTTGGGCTGAACAAAATATTTTCGCATTCGGAAGAGAAAGTTGGTGACTGAAATTTCGTAAATAGATCTCGCCGCGACGAAAAATGTCTTTGCTTTAATGACTTCCATCCCAACTCGCGTATCATATCTGCCACACTCTCTCCCGTATTACGTGATAATACAAAACGAGCTGCCCGTTTTTGCACCCTTTCGATGTCCTCTGTCAATCCCACCTGGTAAGGATCCCACACCGCGCAGCAATATTCTAACAGAGGACGAACGAGTGTAGTGTAAGCTGTCTCTTTAGTGGACTTGTTGCGTCTTCTAAGTGTCCTGCCAATGAAATGCAACCTTTGGCTCGCCTTCCCCACAATATTATCTATGTGGTCTTTCCAACTGAAGTTGTTCGTAATTTTTACACCCAAGTACTTAGTTGAATTGACAGCCTCGAGAATTGTACTATTTATCGAGTAATCGAATTCCAACGGATTTCTTTTGGAACTCATGTGGATCACCTCACACTTTTCGTTATTTAGCGTCAATTTCCACCTGCCACACCATGCAGCAATCTTTTCTAAATCACTTTGCAACTGATACTGGTCTTCGGATGACCTTACTAAACGGTAAATTACAGCATCATCTGCGAACAACCTAAGAGTTCTCAGATTGTCACCCAGGTCATTTATATAGATCAGGAACAGCAGAGGTCCCAGGACAATACAATTTAAAACGAGACTCGTCCAAACAGGCAACATGTTTCCAGTCGTCAACAGTGCAATGTTGGTGTTGATGGGCCCAGACGCGGCATAGACCTTCGTGTCTGCAGTCATCAAGTGTACATGAGTGGGCCTTCGGCTGCGAAAGCCCATATCGATGAAGTTTCATTGAATGGTTTGCACACTAACACTTGTTGATGGTCCAGCATTGAAATCCATAGCAATTTTCGGAAGGTTGGCACTTCTGTCACGTTGAACAATTATGTTCAGTCACTGTCGGTCCTGTTCTTGCAGGATCTTTTCCCAGCCATAGGAATGTCAGAGGTTTGATATTTTACTGGCTTCCTGATATTCACATTACACTCGTGAAATGGTTGTAAGGGAAAATCCCCGCTTTATCGCTACCTCGGCAATGCTGTGTCCCATTGCTTGTGTGCCGACTATGACACCAAGTTCAAACTCCCTGAAATCTTGATAACCTGCCATTGTAGCAGCAGTAACCAATCTAACAACTGCGCCAGATATTTGTTGCCTTATATAGGCACTGCCGACCGCAGCACTGTGTTCTGCCTGTTTACATATCTCTGTATTTGAATATGCATGCCTATACCAGTTTCTTTGGCAGTTCTGTGTACATACAGGATGGCAGTTTTAGATCTTGGAATAGACCGGAAATCAAAAATGAAACTTAAGTTTCATCTGCTAGGAGGGGAACACGATATTCCCTACGCTGGTTTAATTGGCAGAGACTTCTTTACGAAGCATGGTGTAGTAATTGATTACACCAAGAGAATCAGAGATAGGCTCGTTAAATGGTGTACAGCAATAGAAGCATAGTGCGCAAGTACACGGGCAAGGGCTTAGGAAGCCACAAACAGATTCTGAAACTGCAAGGTGTGAATGCAGTGGAATTCAAGGTTCTCTGAGCTGTTCAGAGGGGCCAGTCAACAACAATATGCTGAAGAAATGGCAAAGTAAACAAGGTGCCGGTACACAGACGTGTTACCTATGGGAAACAGACACTGCAGAGTCTAAGGCAAGCCAGGTGGCTAGAATAAAGTTGGGTCCTTGTGAGGAAAGGATTTGGGGATAAAGGTTGTGGATACTAACCTAAAAGAAAACATTATCAAGAAACAAGAGTTGCAGAAAGATGTGTACGTACCAGAGTCACTGGTGAGTGTATAAAAAGGCTGTTGTTTCATTAGTGTGTTAAATTCATGGGAAAAGGTGATTTCTATGGAGATATGAGAAAAGGTGGTTTCTATGGAGATGCCTCAGATTGAGGTGGAAGACGTTCTGCAATTGAGCGCTGAAGTCCAAAGTAGACTGCGTGCAAGGCAGACAAGGTCTCGAGTGAGGAAAAAATGAAGGACCAGGATATTAAAAGAAAACTTGCAGTTAGATAATTTAAATGCCATAGAAAAATAGTGTACAGCTGCTTACAATATCTTCCATTTGCCAGGGGATAAATTGACATATACTGATACAATTTGGCATCAAATAAAACTGATTACCGAATCACCCTCCATTTCCTTGTACTATATGCAGCTATGTTTTTGGGAATCATGAGTAATGGAGAATTATAGACGCTTCTTAAAGGTACTATTATATCGCCCTCCAACATCTGGTTTATCTCCTGTTGTAACACTTCTTTCTGCACTTCCGATATTCTGTAAGTGCAAGAGCAAATTACTTGTCCCTCTGATTGAAAACTAAATGTCATTACTGTCAACAGTCTTCCCTCTTTTATGTATAGATGGAATTTTAGATGGACTGGGTAACGCAAAATATTTTTTGATGCTTGATCTGGCTAAGGGATACTGTCAGGTGTTACTACATGAAAAAGACACAGCACTTACCACTTTCAGAACACCATACGCTCATTATATGTACAAAATAATGCCAATGCGACTTCATTCTGCACCCTCCACATTCAAAAAATTGATGAATTTCGTTCTCATGGGTTTACAGGGTAAAAAAATATTTATTTATTTAGATGATGTAGTAATTTTTTGACCTATTGAGGACACAAGAACACAATGTCCAATTGGGCAAAGCTTTCGAGAGGCCAAGGCAACATAACTTGCAGTTGCAGGTTGATAAAGGTGAATTTTTAAAAAAGGAGGTCACATATCTGGCACGTCTTAATCGAAGTAGGGTTAAAACCAGACTCAAACAAACTAAAAGCACTGACTGAATACCTCCGGCCCAGTACAATGACAGCATTAAAAAGTTTCCTGGGGTTAGTTGTGTACTATAGACGCTTCCTAAGGGACTTTAGTGAAGTGGCAAAACCACTACATGAGTTGTTGAAAAAAGGTGTTAAGTATGAATTCAGCAACAAGAGGCATTCCATGCACTAAAACAGGTTTTTCAAAAAAGTTTATAATCACAATGGATGCAAGCCCACAATACTATTGGCTCAGTTTGTAGCCAAGGGGAATTAGGAAAAAACCTGCCAGTAGCATATGCGTCCAGAACTTTGAACAACACAGAGCAAAATTATGGCACAATTGGGAGAAAGTTACTGGCCGTAGTTTGGGTGGTCACACATTTCAGACCATATGTTTTGGTCATAAGCTTATCATTTATGCAGATCGTAAACCATTTCAGTGGGTCAGAAATATTAGTGATCCGTCCTCACCGTTAATGAAGTTCAGATTGAAGTTGGAGGAATATGTTTATGAAACTGTGTACAAAAAAAGGTAAGAACAACTGTTTAGCAGATGCATCATCAAGGATAAGGGAAGTACAGTCAGCTGATACTGAAATGGGCAAATGAAAGCGTGAAGTGCTGGTAGTCGAGGAAGATGAAAAGCAGAAGATAACGGCTGAAGAAAAGGTGGGAATTTTGCAGGAATTCTATGATGCAATTACAGGTGGTCATTAAGGGATTGTAAGAACTTAATGATCGTATTAGGAAATACCAAATGTGAAAAAGGATATTTAAGACTACATCAGAAAACGCGATATCTGTCAAAAAAACAAAATAATGCAAACTAAGACAAAAATGCCGTTGGTTATAACACAAACACCAGGAAGAGTGTTTGCCAGATGTGATATTGATATCGTTCGTCTGCCAACAATAACAGCCAGAAATACTAACATTCCAGGATACTCTAACAGAGTTCATTGTGGCAAAACTGACAGAAAAGCAGGATTGTTCCATAAAATGTAGGGTGTGTAGCCGTATAAATTTCATTTCTTCTTCTAAATTCAGGGTGTATACAATCCAGCCATCTTCAGAGTGAGCCAAGGTGACTGACACTCCAGCACTTGCTCCGTCCTTGTAAACCGACGGACTGCCCCACTACACATGTGGCCATGGATACAAAAGCTGCCAGAGAATTGATTGGCTGCAAAAATGTAACATATGCAAAAAGTGTAACATATGCATGAAATTAGATATGCATGGTCAAACCACACGGTGATTTCGATGTATCACTGCGAGCTGCACTGTCGCAACGTCTTTGTGAGTTTATCACAGAAAGTGCCGGATCGCATGATTTGTCCGAGTTGAAGCCACTATCTCTATTAATTAAATCCATCGCCAACCAAATTTCGATTACTTCTTTCACTACTGAGGCTCATAAATATGAAGTGGAGGCTAAAATTTCATCATTTTCATACACCATAGAGTGCCCAGTATCAAGACAGTGCTGTGCCACCCCCGATTTATTAGACTGTAAGAGCTGGGTGTACCTGTGGTGTTCTGTGCCTCTCTCATGGACTGTATGTGTCATCTGTCTGATGTATGAACAGCCACACTCACAGGGGATCTTGTAAATCCCAGGCTTCAGATTCACCAAATCATCTTTAGTGGAACCCAGGATTGCTGTTGTCTTTGGTGGAGGGTGAAAAATAACTTTCACTTTGTTTGCTAAGGATCTGTCCTATTTTTGACAATAGGCTTCCAATGTATGGCAGAAAAGCTATGGATGTAAAACTACTTCTGCATTCCTTATGCCCACCGTTGGTTTCACTTGTAGCGCCTTACGTATATGCTGTGGAGAGTACCCTTTGGCTTCAAAAACTCTTCTCAAGTGTATAAGCGTGTCCTCCACGCTCCTCTCGTCAGCAATGACGTGTGTTCTGTGTACCAGAGCTCTGAGACAAATCCGTATGCGTCAGTTTCCAATATACTGCATGTCCCAAACTGCCATCATTTTTACGTCGTACCAGAACATCCAAAAATGGAAGGCATCCATTTTTTTCAGTTTCCATCAAGAACCGAATTTGTCTATGAATGGAACTCGGATGTTTGCAGAATGAGATTTTCACTCTGCAGCGGAGTGTGCGCTGATACGAAACTTCCTGACAGATTAAAACTGTTTGCCGACCGAGACTCGAACTCGAGATCCTGCATTCGAGTCTCGGTCCAGCACAAAGTTTTAATCTGCCATGAAGTTTCGGAACTCAGATGATTTAAAAATTCCTATAATTTATCTTCACCATGGTGCCACACTACAAACCTGTCAACATACCTCCAAAATACTGTGGGCTTCATTCCAGTGCCTTCTCCTCAAAATCCTCAATGAAAACGTTGGCCACCAAGGAAAACAAAGGACTACCCATGGTGACACCGTCAGTCTGTTCATAAAATTCATTATTGAATAAAAAAGGTACAAACAAAGCTGAAATCTCTTTATCAAAGGTTTTGCCACTGAGAAATAATGATTCTGAAAGAGGAACCTTTGTGAACAATGACACTACATCAAAACTGACATATCAGAACTGTTCCATTTTGAGTGATTTTACTTTGCCAATGAAGTCCACAGAGTTACGTATGTGATGAGTGCATTTTCCCACCAGAGGCCTTAATAACAATGCTAAGTGTCTGGCACAGTCATAGTTTGGAGAGCCAATGTTACTCACTATCGGATGCACAGGAACTTCATTCTTATGGATCTCTGGAAGTCCCTTAGGGCCTCAGAGGAATTACACCACTTGGTTACAATATTGGGTCTTTACTGATCTTCCGGTACATGCTGTCACTCAGTAAACAGTTCATTTTATCACGATTGTCATCACGAGACATTTAAACAGTGGCATTACCTTTATCAACTAGAAGAACCACTGCCTCAGTATCCCGTCGAAGCTTACGTAATGCAGCCCTCTATATCACAGGTATGTTACTCTTTTGCGGGTGAGCCTTCATAACTGTATGAGAAGTTTCGCATCTTATTTCTCCTGCTGATTCCGCAGAAAGAGGTTGGACAGCTTGTTCAATGGCACTGATGATTGCAGGTATTGGAAAAGTCTTTGGTGCAGGTGCAAAGTTCAGTCCTTTACTTAAAACCATCTTCGTAGCATAGTCGAAATCTTTATCCATCATATTAATGACTGAGTGTTGAATAATAGTTTCCTGCTGCGAAGATGTCTAAAGCCAGCTAAACTTTGCCGTCTGTCTCGAAGTGGCTACCTCACGAACCCAGTCTGACTTGACCTGTGTTATACCATCAATCCATTTCCCTGAATTGTAGGGCAACTCCACAATATCTTCAGACACAGGTGATAAAGTTGTTCAGAAACCAGGTCCAATTTTTAATGGGTAAAGAGGATCCTCTCCTTAACAATAGCAGCACCAGCTTGCCTTAAAATCTTGGCAGTCGACTATATAAAATGTACTAATCTGACAAACTTCAGAAATATGCCATGATCATGGCACTTTTTTTTTACATTAATTGTTAATTAATTCAAAATACAACCTATAAACTTACAATTTACTAAGTATGTGAGACAAATATGGCAAGAAAATCACATTTTCTTTTTAACGTACTTGTTCTTCAATACGAACTTTACAAAGTGCAAAATGTAGACAACTAAGGTCATTAACCATGAATGTCTATAACATCATTTCTGGAGCTAAGTCATTTTAACTACAACTGAAGCCAGATTACAAATTTTTGGCAAATAATTGTCAACAAATTTTTCCCATGGAGGGCAGCTGTCATATATTGATGACACAATTACTTGTACGTTACGCTTAAGGCTACTTGGAGCCATCAAGAGAACTCTAAGATAAGAAATCAGGGACACAGTGCAGAGAGCACACAAATGTAGTGTAGTGTCGGCAGACTTGCCAACACTACGCACACTAATTGAAAGAGGCGGCCAAGATGCACGCGCTAACTCACGAAGGATGGAGTGAGGTCTGAAACAGGAGACTTAATGAATGTGATAAAGAAAATACGTATCTTTGGAATATACTTAACTTTTAATACATCCTTGTATACATCGTTCTTGATGAGACATCTGGAGATTGTGGCGATACAAGTGACTCTTTATATACAAGCTATTTAAGGCTAATGGCGCCTTGCTAAGTCGTAGCCATTAACTTAGCTGAAGGCTATTCTAACTGTCTCTCGGCAAATGAGAGCAAAGGCTTCGACCGTGTAGTCGCTAGCAACGTCGTCGTACAACTGGGCGAGTTCTCGTACGTCGCTCGAGACCTGCCGTGTGGTGGCGCTCGGTCTGCGATCACACAGTGGCGACACGCGGGTCCGACATGTACTAATGGACCGCGGCCGATTTAAGCTACCACCTAGCAAGTGTGGTGTCTGGCAGTGACACCACATGTAGCATTTAGGTTACCAGAGATAAATAGTAACATTAGAGTCCTAGTGCCCAAACACTTTGGGCAGCTGTATCAGGCGAGAAGTTTCACTTCAAGAATTAACTGGAAACTCCATCCACAACCTGTGGTAGATGCTGTTGTAAGGCATCACAGTAGAAGATGGCCACGAAAAGGCACATCTTAGCATGATTCTTCTGCAAGCTGCAATTTCAGTGGGTTTACACAAGTTAGAGTGCTACTATTGCAGCCCCTGCCCACAGAACCACAGAGGGCGGGGCCAAGTGACATAAAACACTTGTTGCTGGCCATAATAAGAGTGACAGTGACATTTAGCTTTCAGCTGAATGCTGTCAATACCAAACTTTTAGTCCGTTAGTGTAAAATCCAGAAGCAACCTTACCTACTGAGTAGGAGTAGGGGAGGAATCTAAATGTGGTTGGCCAGAAGCATCCTGGAGGTGCAGAGTGACTCATCAGATTGGCCAAATCTTGTTAAGCGCTAGTGGACTGGTGGGTCGACTATAGGAAGGGAGGAACAGTGCACCACCATGGTTCTTTAAAAACCCCATGTTTTTGTATTCTGAGGGAGTTCTCAGTCAGATAGCTGGGGCACCGACTCTGTGTTGCTCGTGACCAGCCTTGGTAAGCTCAGACACATCTGTTTTTCTCACTTTGAGTGCTACTCTCACGTTCACGTTTGTACTTAATGTGCTGCTAGTGTTCAATACTTCTGTTAGCATCTGCTCCCATGGCTTCAGACACTGACTTCTGTTGTGCAACCAGCTGCCTTGTGTTGTTTTTTAGAATAACCTTTCAATGTAGTAGCTACTCTGACCGCAAATAAATAGTGTTAATCAGACCCAGCATTCCATGAGTCTCCTGCTGCGAGCAACCTATTGAGTCAGAGAATCCATGCGTCTCATAGGTGCCCTGTGACAGTGTTTGGTGCTGATCCATGTTGTTAACCTGCCTTCACTGGGAATCTGTCTTTCTGCATTTGCTCCTCACTGCTTGGAAATTGCAGACTGACCACAAACTCTCTAACTTCCCTCTATCCTGTGACAGGATATGACATTTTGAGCAGTGGAGGGAACAAATGCAGAATTTGTGTATTCAAAAGAATCCTACTTTAATGGCTTCCAGTAAATTGCACATACTTAGCATGTAAGTTTACACAAACCAGTTTTGTTTGTATTAGACCTTGTGTGTGACATTTCTGGCAAAGTATAAGAACATGACTTTAATAAACTGCTTCCACACTGCCAACAAGGTGATCAGTTAAGATCTAACTGGTCACACCGTAAGTTAAAGGTTGAAAAATAGTTATGTGGTAATATGCCATGATAAGATGGTTTTCTTGTAATGTGAGCTATCATTTATGTGTTAAGGGAGTATAAAGCCAATTACAAAAATATAGGAAGCATATTAAAATCTTTGATGAAAGCTGTAATGTAACATGTAGTTTGAGAAAATGATGTAACCCAATGTCTGCGTAACAGATGAATAACATTTGCGACATTTGAGTGTACTTTTATTAGTCAAGTGTTTACTTTAGAAACAACTATTGTTTGGAAGTTTATCCTTATTTGCATGTGTACACAGGTTTGGATGGAGCAGCGTGTCTGCAAGGCAGAATGATGACAGGTGCACTACTGCACTTAGCAGTACCAGTTAGTTTTCTCTGTTTCAGAGTCCTGAAGGTGCACCATGTGCCATGGAACATCGAGTACCCTCACAAATGGAGAGATTCCAGATTGCAAAGGAAGGATCAATGTATCAGTATTTATAAAGAAGTATTTTTAATTTTTTAGCAGAAAGTTGGAGTGTAAGAAAACTTTACAGCTTCCAGTACAGAAGAAGTTCCAGAGATGAAGTCCACAGCAGAGAATGAAAAATTTAACAAGGTCATCTGAACATTGAATCAAGAAGCAACAGTTCAAAATATAAAAATAATGGCAATCATAATCCAAATATACACATATCATCATACGAAACTAGAGACCACTTCAGTCTGGCGACCATGCTATATTTCTGTGCCGTACAATCAATAAAATCTAAATATGAAAAATTTATTGAACACAAATCAAGAAGAAATTAACAAATTTTAAAACAAAAGTTACTGACAATAAGGTCAATAGCCAAGGTTATGGCCCAATGCGCAACCTATAATCAGTACTACCTTTATCAAGATTTAAGAAGAATTAATTTGTTGATGAGTAATCAGTAAATCCATCAACAAAAATAGTGTAGAAAATATTTTATAAAATCCATGAGTTGGTAGAATCACTGAATAAGAACATGGGACAGAGGCTATTAATTAGCTCCACAACGATGCCCCAGCAGCTGACCGTAATCACAGCTACTGCTCATCAGATTACAACTATGCAGTGCGGCCAATGCTGTGATCCCGTTTCTTGTCACTGTTGTGATGCACCAAGATACACAGACATTTGCTAAACTGCTGCTTTCACTTCATAATGGTCCAACAGCTGCAGTAATATTTTTGTGATCAACACAATCAAAAATAAAATCAGACACCTAACATTCACAACCTTTTGTTTAACCCATCCAGTGTCTCACAGAGAAAAAGAATACATAGCATTTTGTGCTGTTAAAAATCACTTCTAAAAACAAACTGTACACCTGACAGCAAATTACTTGAACTGAAACAATAAATTGCATGTATTTATTGGCCTTTAGCAAACACCTATGGCAAAACAAAAGGTCTAAAATTGTCTCCGTTATTTAAAGCAGTTTCATTATGAAGTACTTTAATCTTTCACGAAACTGGCCACGCCAAAAGAAAAAGTTACAAACATGGCTAATTACCTGGCTAATGTGTGCTGCACAGTACTTTTATATCATCATAGACATCCCAACATACATACGATACCACAGTTTTCAGTAATTCAGTTATTGACTCAGCCTCCCCTTGTCATTATCACGGAAGTATATTTCAGACAGCAGCTGGAAAGCCATTTTCTAAGAGATTTAAATAATTACCAGAGAAACTAATGCTATGTTATGTTAACCGGGGACCTAGAAACGACAGAGGGGCTCCGACCCCGCCGCAGCTGCAGTGGTCCGCAACCCCACGACGACTATCGCAGTCCACTTCACCCCTCCGTCGCCCCACACCGAACCCAGGGTTATTGTGCGGTTCGGCCACCGGTGGACAACCCCCCCCCCCCCCCTCCCTCAAGAAACGTCTCACAACAGACAAGTGTAACCCCTATGTTGCTTGCGTGGTAGAGTAATGGTGGTGTACGCGTACATGGAGAGCTTGTTTGTGCAGCAATCGCCGACATAGTGTAGCTGAGGTGGAATAAGGAGAACCAACCCGCATTTGCTGAGGCAGATGGAAAACCGCCTAAAAACCCTCCACAGACTGGCCGGCTCATTGGACCTCGACACATATCTGACGGGCGGATTCGTACCGGGGACCGGCACTCCTTCCCGCCCGGAAAGCCATGCGTGCCCAGAGAAACTAAGTTTTTATTTAATTCACCTGCTATATTCAGAAAGTGCTTGTTTGTATCTGACTTATCCGGGGGGGGGGGGGGGCATTTTTAGTATGCATTGACTTTATAGCCTTGGCCTTGCACTGTTGGCCAGATACTTACTTCATGTCTGATCATATGGTTCTGATTCTAACCTGACAATTAGTAATTCTATTTGCGTAACACATGCTTCTTGCCTTTCCAATTACATTTCAAACACTTAACAGTAGTGTTTGTAATGGGCTACTGCAGTCTCATTGATACTATTTCTAACATTTTGATGTAATTCCCACTTCTACTACTAATCAGCCATCCAAATCTGCAGTTCTGACAATGAAGGATAAGGCCAATCTACTGCAATTAAGATGCTTCAGTAATTCATGTTCTTTGATAACATTAAAAACAAAATTACACTCTCATTGCAGAAAAAACTTTCAAAACAAATAGAGAATCACCATTTACATCATAATTGTTAACTCTGTTTTCACACATTTATGCACTGTATATGACAATAACAAACAAGTACAAGACAATGTTCCAGCAACTTTGTATTTCAGATAACAATGATTGATTGGTTTTTTGGCAGTTTGAGAACATTTTTTAATTTCTCATTACCACTAAATTATGAGGATGTGAGTGACTGAAGCATATTTTCAGTACTTATTTCACCCACCACCTTTAGAGTACCGTTTCCAGAATTTTTTCACATCATCATGTCCCACTCTTGTGACAATAATAGTCCTTCTTGCAGTACTACTCCATATTAACACTCCTAATTCTTGTGCGTGATCACGCACCACTTCATAATCTGCTTGAGAAAGAAACTGGCTGTAAAGTACACCCTCTGTGTAACTGAAACGATTCCGCTCATTCTCCCACAATTTTATCTGATCAACGATTGTAGGAGGAAGTGTTGGTGGCCCTGCTGCAATCATGCGAGGATGGGCATGCAACCTAAGAAATCCAATTATCTGATCAGCTGTGATGCCTGAACGTAAAGCCTGACGGACTGAGTCTCGAGTCAGTATGCCCACAGCCAAGTTTGGGAACCTGTAAACACAGAAGCAATGTTTCATTCAGTGCACATTAAGCAAAGTAGAAATGTTGAATGAATCCAACACATTAAAACTAACAATATAGGTAAACAGCAAGAAAGGTAATGTGACAATATATTGTATCCAATTATAAAACCCTTACAAATGATTATTTTGTATTCCTTTAGAATCATTATTGTACAATTGTATCTCCTGTTAGCACCTGAATTATCTTAATAAACATACTGCATCACTATCAGGGCTTTTTTGTGTTGTTGTTGAGGTCTTCAGTCCAGACTCTGGTTTGATGCAGCTCTCCATGCTACTCTATCCTGTGAAAGCTTCTTCATCTCCAAATAACTACTGCACCCTACATCCTTCTGAATCTGCTTAGTGTATTCATCTCTTGGTCTCCCTCTATGATTTTTACCGTCCACACTCCCCTCCAATATTAAATTGGTGGCCCACTTCATGCCTCATAACATGACCTACCACCCGATCACTTCTTCTGGTCAAATTGTGCCACAGATTCCTCTTCTCCCCAATTCTATTCAGTATCTCCTCATTATTTTACATGATCTACGCATCTAGTCTTCAGCATTCTTCTGTACCACCACATTTCGAAAGCTTCTATTGTCTTCACTTCCATACATGGCTACACTCCATAGAAATACTTTCAGAAATCACTTCCTGACACTGAAATCTATACTTGATGTTAGCAAATTTCCCTTCTTCAGAAACACTTTTCTTGCCATTGCCAGTCTACATTTTATATCCTCTCTACTTCGACCATCATCAATTATTTTGCTCCCTTAATAGCAAAATTAATCTACTACTTTAAGTGTCTCATTTCCTAATCTAATTCCCTCAGCATCACCTGATTTAATTAGACTACATTCCATTATCCTCGTTTTGCTTTTGTTGATGTTCATCTTATATCCCTCTTTCAAGACTGTCCATTCCATACAGCTGCTCTTCCAAGTCCTTTGCTGTCTCTGATACAATTACAATGTCATCAGTGAACCTCAATGTTTTTATCTCCTCTCCATGGATTTTAATTCCTACTCCTAATTTTTCTTTTGTTTCCTTTACTGCTTGCTCAGTGTGTTGATTGAATAACATCTGGGATAGGGTACAATCCTGTCTCACTCCCTTCCCAACCACTACTTCCCTTTCATGCTCCTCGACTCTTATAACAGCCATCTGGTTTCTGTACAAATTGTAAATAGCCTTTCACTCCCTGTATTTGATCCCTGAAACCTTCAGAATTTGAAAGAGAGTATTCCAGTCAACATTATCAAAGGCTTTCCCTAAGTCTACAAATGAGAGAAACTTAGGTTTGCCTTTTCTTAATCCACCTTCTAAGATAGGTCGTAGGTCAGTACTGCCTCACGTGTTCCGACATTTATACAGAATCCAAACTGATCTTCCACTAGGTTGGCTTCTACCAGTTTTTCCATTCGTCTGTAAAGAATTCATATCTGTATTTTGCCTTCTTTGGGATTGGAATTATTATATTCTTCTTGAAGTCTGAGGGTATTTCATCTGTCTCATACATCTTGCTCACCAGATGGTTGAGTTTTGTCAGGGCTGGCTCTCCCAAGGCTATCAGTAGTTCTAATGAAATGTTGTCTACTCCCGTGGCCTCGAGTGCTCTGTCAAATTCTTCAAGCAGTATCATATCTCCCATTTCGTCTTCACTTACATCCTCTTCCATTTCAATAATATTGCCCTCACATACACTGCCCTTGTATAGATCCTCTATATACTCATTCCACCTTTCCACTTTCCCTTATTTGCGTAGAAATGGGTTTCCATCTGAGTTCTTGATATTTGTAAAAGTGGTTCTCTATTCTCCAAAGATATCTCTAATTTTCCTGTAGGCAGTATCTATCTTACCCCTAGTGATATAAGCCTCTACTTTCTTACATTTGTCCTCTAGCCATCCCTGCTTAGCCATTTTGCACTTCCTGTCAATCTCTTTTTTGAGACGTTTGTATTACTTTTTGCCTGCTTCATTTACTGCATTTATATATTTCCTCCTTTCATCAATTACATTAAATATCTCTTCTGTTACCCAAGGATTTCTACTAGCCCTCGTCTTTTTACCTACTTGATCATCTGCTGCCTTCATGATTTCATCTCTCAAAGCTACTCATTCTTCTTCTGCAGTATTTCTTTTCCCTATCCCTGTCAATCGTTCCCTAATGTTCTCTCCGAAACTCTCTACAACCTTGTTCTTTCAGTTTATTCAGGTCCCATCTCCTAAAATTTCTATCTTTTTTGCAGTTAATTCGGTTTTAATCTACATCTGCCCCTGGAAATGTCTTACAATTTAAAACTTGGTTCCTAACTCTCTGTCTTACCATTTTATAATCTATCTGAAACCTTCCAGTGTCTCCAGGCCTCTTCCACGTATACAACCTTCTTTCATGATTCTTAAACCAAGTGTTAGCTATTATTAAGTTATGGTCTGTGCAAAATTCCACAAGGTGCCTTCCTCTTTCATTCCTTAGCCCCATTCCATATTGACCTACTACTTTTCCTTCTCTCCCTTTTCCTACTATTGAATTCCAGTCCCCCATGACTGTTACATTTTCATCTCCCTTCACTATCTGAATAATTTCTTTTAACTCATCATACATTTCTTCAATCTCTTAGTCATCTGAAGAGCTAGTTGGCATATAAACTTGTACTACTGTGGTAGGTGTGGGCTTCGTGTCTATCTTGGCCATTATAATGTGTTCACTATGCTGTTCGTAGTAGCTGACCTGTGCTCCTATTTTTTTATTCATTATTAAACCTACTCCTGCATTACCCCTATTTGATTTTGATTTTATAACCCTGTATTCACTGACCACAAGTCTTGTTCCTCCTGTCACTAATTCCAACTATATTGCAGTACCAGCACGGTCGTTTTGGTTGATGTTACAAGGCCAGATCAGTCAATCATCCAGACTGTTGCCCATGCAACTATGGAAAACGCTCTTCCCCCTCTTCAGGAACCACACTTTTGTCTGGTCTCTCAACAGATACCCCTCTGTTGTGGTTGCACCTACGGTACGGCTATGTGTTTCACTGAGGCATGTGTGTATGAGAAAATATAAAAAAGTAATAAATGTAATCTTCAATACAGTACTATCTTATACCAACAGTAATGTGCAAATGCTTGTTTTCATGTGCTCATTTTGACCTCAAACAAACAGAAAATTGGCAGCAGCAGCTGCAGAAGAAGATTTATTCATCTGTAGAACACTTTTACAAGCATACTGGACACATCTTGGTATTGTAATTTAAGCAGAACACAAGTAGCATGCCTTGAATGTTGTATACAACTATTATATAATTTGGGTAAGGGGGCAGCTGAATACATTTCACTGCCAAAAATCCTCCCCCATGAGATGGATAAGATTGGAGAGCTGCACTGAGTAAGAGATGACAACACATTAACAACATGGCGACAGGCAAGATTTAAAAACCTATGTTATAACATTCACGGGAAAGAAAGGTCTAAGTTGTAGGAAATAGTAAGAAAAGAATTGGAAGAGAAGATGCATAAAATAGGACCGGGGCAACCTAGAAAATGGTACAGGAATTCTAAAGCTGACATGCAGGCAGTGAAACTCTGCTGTGGGCTGTACAATGATAATCTTCAACAACAAGTTTCAAAAAATATACTGCCCAGTTTAGACAGCATAGCTAAGTGTACATACGGTAAAAGGTCCTGAAGGATTGAAGACCACAATGGATGCATTAAAAAAATTAGAATTAGACATGGTGGTAAATAATCTTGTAGAACCTTCTTCCATACACATCTTGGTTTCATTTTAGGATAACACTTGATTCCAGTAGGACCAAGATAGTATTTAACCTTTCACATTTTTTTCTGTAATTTGTTAGAGGACTCTTCCTGCCTGAATTTACTCAAGCTCTTCCTAGCTTGTTGCATGACTCAATTTAAATTGTAATTGATAGACATAACCTACAGTATACATGTGCAAAGCAAAAGGATCAACACAGACTCCCATGGAGGCTCATAGGAGAGACAAAGCAAGTCAAAATTTACAGGTTTTGTAGTTGCTTAACGTTAACAGATATACTTAGGGAATCTGAAATATGATTTCATCGAAAGCCATGAATGTCATTCTTTGGGGCTTCAAAAACATGGATACCACATGGGGAGGGACAGAATTGTATGGAGGATGTGAGCAGCACTCACGTTGCCAAGGTTGTTTTGACTATGCTAGAGTAGTTTTGCTGGGAAGCCCTTTCATGTCCGCCACATAATTCTGATCTCTCCCATGCAATTTCGATATTTTTGGAGCCCTGGAGAAAGACATTTGTGGCTGTCAATTTGCTTTGGATAAAGTGGTAAATGCCCGGGTACAATCATGGTTCTGTAGGCAACTGAACAGTTTTCCACAAAGGCACTGACCATGGGATAAATGTATTAACAATTATGACAATTACTTTTGAAACAATAAACAGTTTACTGATCTTTATACCATCTGTCTCATTTTCTTTTGAGTGGCCCCTTATACATATCTAGATGATGTATAAAAGGGTTATAACAAGAAGCTGTTATAATTGTCATAACTGTCATGGTAGCCCATCAGTATTGAGATCTGACTACATAATGAGGAAAGATATGTTGTCATCAGTGGAGGAAGCACCAAGCAGCACAAATATCATCCTACAGCACAAATATCACCCTAATGATTTATTTTAATGTAGGGATTAAGAGTCTCAAGAAAAACAGATTCTTGAGAAGTACTGAACTAACCCTTTGTGACGGTATGCAAATAAACACACAGGGTGGTTATAATTAAACTTTCACTACTTGAGAGGGCTTCCACGAAAAACGAATAATTGTAGGGAAATGAAACTATGTGGGAATATTTGTAGGGATAGGCAGAAGAGAAATAACAGATAAACCACTGAAAGAAACACATTTTAATCTCTACATGGCATGGTAATATTTGTTTGCTTGTACCATGTTTATGTTCCATGTTACAAACATTGCTCAATGTCATGATCATCTGCATCCACGACAGCCCAGAACTGCATCAGAGATACCATTTCACAACTGCTTGCAGCATTTCTCAAACAGTGGACCACAGAATGTTCAGCTGTTTTGACTCTGCTCATTTGTTGCTTGAAGATCACACACTACGTTCAGCATTCTCAGCCATGGCAACAGTAACTTCTTCAACTATTTATGGTATGACTGGCTACTGACCTCTCACAGCAGCAATTACCAAATCACCAGTTAATTCAATCTTCTGGATGATGTTATTCAACCCATGTGTGGAAAGAGGACCTCTTGATATTCCTTTAATGCATCGATACTCGTGAAGAACAGCAGCACTAGTGCTGCTGTTTTGATAAACCTTACCCAGACCCATGTTGACTGACTGCAACTGCAATACACACTCATGTTTGTATTTCAACCGTACGTCACCATATCAGTACTGGTTCCAGTCATAACTAGAGATGGGCAAACTCTTTCATTTTTGGGAACTAGTTCACTGGTGATCATTCATTCATTCATTCATTTTTACTCATTCACGATTTTTTAAAATCTAATTGTGAGCTGTATGCATTATAGATAAATTTCCCAAACAAATGTCAAGTATGCACACGTATTATTTCTGCATGATAAATTCATTGATTACCTAATGTAGAGGGATTGTTTACTTTGATTTCCCCAGCTGAATGTGTTTCCAATGCAGGAGCTGGGAAACTGCATGCTAGAATCAGAAGGTGGCAACTATATAAATAGCTGGGAGATCATCAAAATGTAACAAGTGAAAAGAACACTTTTTTTGTTTTGTTTTCAAAACCTTGACGAATTAGCGCACTTCATTGCTTTGAAGATCTTTACAATTGAAAAAGATAACCAATTTTAGATCAGTCAGCAGCTGAAAAGACCCCCAAGGTACATACATGGAAGCAATCATCAGTTACTTGAGAAAGAAAACATCTGAACATGACACGCAGCCATTAACAGAAGAAAGCGAAATGAATATGAAAATTCAACAAATCAATGAATCATGCATTAATGTACTAAAAAGATAACATTTATAGACAAATTTATTAAAAAAGAAAAACAATCCAACTCAATTTCAATGCCGCTAACGTGTCATGCATTTTGATTGTTTAACTTACTGTGGAAGAGAGCAGGGGAAGTTGTCCACGAAATTTGCAATGAATGACTGTTCTGTTAAATCATCAGTCTCTCTCACAATTGCATAAAATAAAAGCTTTTAGAGATGCATTTTGGGAAAGATGCAAGCAAATGATATAGGAGATGATTATACTGGTAGTTTCTGAATTAACTGCAAATTCTCTTCTCGAAGAACAATTTCATGGAGTGTCTTTGTGTGTCTAAAGGGATTCATCATGCAAGGTGGAAGGCAAAAATCATTTATGTATTGAAAAAGTTTATCTTCCTTTAGGCAGCAGAGCTGTGCCCCAAGTACAGACTGCAATTTGTTCTGTTTGTATTTTTCTTACTGCTATGTATGTTGAAGCATGATCTTCTGCCGCTTCAGAAGCCAAATCTTGATATTTGGATTTCAGAACTTCATATGTATACATCAGGTTGTTGATAGTGATTTCCTGCATGTGGCTTTACAAAAAGTGAAATATTATTTATTGTTCCTGTCCTTTGTTCTGTTTCCTTAATCTTCTGGACCAAAAATTAAAACAGTCACTATAATGAATCGTGAAGCAGAACAAACAGACAAAGATATGTAAGGATACGAGTAGGAATCAATCAAAGCCCAAAAATTCCTTTTTGATACACAGTAATCTGAGCAAAATGTGATAAACAGAACTTGAAAAACAACTTTTATTTCAAAATATGATAACTTGCTCATATAATAATTTTTATTTCTTATTTACTAGCCTGACACAGATCTTAAATATTAACAAATTTCTG
This sequence comes from Schistocerca nitens, assembly GCF_023898315.1. Lineage (NCBI taxonomy): Eukaryota > Metazoa > Arthropoda > Insecta > Orthoptera > Acrididae > Schistocerca > Schistocerca nitens. Next base: position 370,859,806 of record NC_064614.1, on the reverse strand, counting down.
TGTGTCAAAATAATACCTGTATAAAAGTTCACAAAAGAGGCCAACAAGCGCCACTTGTAAATTGGAACTGGTGTATGCATATACACGATAATTTGTTTCAACAACGATGTAGCCTTCAGCCGCAGCCTCTGTCAATATCTTGCTTTGGCCAGATGCGAGATTGAGTGCCAATCGCGTTGGATAGAATCGACCAGCTTTGCGCTGCAACATATTACATTTAAATACTAGTTATACATAACAATGTCAATCTAAAACTTAATGTGAATATTAACTGCATCAAGTTAATAAAAATATACTTATTTAAGTTGGAACGTCATGGAATCAGTGCAAAAACTCTTGTTTTCTTTCATATCTAGAAAACTGGAAGCAAGAAATTGTCATTTGCTGTCAACAAACAGAGAACAAATTTCGATCTGAATAGAGTGGTATAAATTAGTGGACACATCAGAATATAATCAGATTTCCAACATAATTTGGACATCAAACTAGGTTAGTGGGGAAAACTGAATGCTTTGGACAGGGAAATAAAAGTGCATTAATGAGTACTTGCAGATACAGTATACAGAGTGATACAAAAGTCACGTCTCACACGACAAATATGGTATTAGTGGAGATAGTGAAAACTACAAGAGAGATGACCCCCCCTTCCCCACACCCCAGCCCCACACAGTCAAAATGATTAGTTGCATGCAGTGTGTAGTACCACAAGGCCAGTTGTCTGTAGGAAATGTATTAACTTAGTGTATTAACAGCGCATCAATTAACACAGCTGTGTGGTGTCATGCTGTTCTGGAGTGTATTGGCTTGTACAGCAATGTACACCCATCAGGAGAAGGCATGTGGCAGGCATGATTCAACAGGAAGCAGCAGCACAATGACTGGTTATGTAATGGAACTGTTCAGCATTGATGACAAGACATTCTGGAAGACCTCGCACACCAACAGCGGATATGTAATCGGTAGCCGTACTAGCTAAGGTGATACTGAGTCCAACTCAGTCAACAAGGAACGTGGCACGGGACTGCGGCATCAGCTGAGTCTCAGTGTCCAGGATACTGTCCTCTATAATCATTTCCATGCATATCAAAACCATTATGTGCAAGAACTTGATGATGATCATACTGACAGGCAGGTGCAGTTCTGTGAATGGTTTGAAGAAAGATGCAAACAGCAATATAACTTTGAAGGTGACATTTTCTTTTGCAATGAAGCCAGTTTCCACCTGTACAAGAGGGTGAAGAGACATGATGCAATCTAGTGGGCAAACGATGATCCTAGTCTTACTGCCATGGCAGTGAGACTAACCCTATGTTACATGTGTGGTGTGGTATACCTGGAGATGTCCTCATTGGTCCCATATTTTTTAACAACACACTTAAGCTGCATGCTACATACATCATCCTGAAGTAATGTTAATGCTCTATTTGGACAATCTGCCTCATGGACAGAGATGTAGGTTTTCCTTCCAGCAATATGGTGCACCTTCACACTTTGGACAAAGCGTCTGCCGACTCCTGGGTGAGGTTCTTCCTGAGTGTTAGACTGGCAGACGGAGTCTGGTGGAATGGTCGACTAGGTAACCAGACCTGATGCTACTTTTCCATTTGGGACACCTCAACTCTACAGTGTACACCAATATACCATGAGCATTTATTGATCTGCAGGAGAATATAACCTGTACAGAAATGCCAAAAGTGACATTAAGGTCTGCGTCCAGCAGTGTCCATCATCATTTTCAGGTGCATTGTCTGCATGATGGCAGTTAGTTTGAACACCAGCATTAGAGGTAACTGCAAACAACTGACCAAGGATTGCGGTTGTAATGTACTGTCAAGTTTCAGATGATAAAATTCTCTTCTTGTTCAGGGCTTCTTAGTTTTGGTAAGGTATACATTTACAATTTTTAAAAAGTAACTTTGATTCTGTTCTTAAAATATTTTTTAACATACTTCATATGCTGTTCATTGGATATCCTTTCTGTGCCAATAACAATACCATCATTTGCACAGTTTATTACAATGCTGATCTATTTTCATGTTACACTTTCCTAATTCCTCTGGAAAAAAGTACATGCAAAACTTTTATCAATCCCCAAACAATTCTTCGGTTGCTCATAAGTTCAGTTGCTGAGACACTAGTGGTCTCTCTTAAATAAGAAACTTCATTCTGAAGGAAAAACTTTACAAAATGCCTTTTATATTTATTAGGCTACTTTACATGAGAAATCACTGGTATTTAAATCTTTCTAATAAGGTATAGTCTGATGCTCCCAATTCCTTGCAATCTACTTAGCCACTTAAAATGAAATGGGTTTAATATACACACTGCCAACAAACAAAGCAAAGCACGCAGATGATATCGTCAGATGACAATATAACTTGGTTCACGTATACCATCAAAGTCTTTAGCATTAATGATTAGCATTGCAATTCTCTGCAACAAATAGAATGGACACCAGAGAACATTAGTTTTGTTTGTGTTTACTATTGTTACCAGGCCTTTTAGGGTTTATAACAAGCGCAAATGGCATCAAAAGTTGAGTACTTTGGATACACAGATGCTGTGTATTCATGTGAGACAGCATTATCAGAACTGACCTAACCTAATACATTTGAAAGGGGGGCTCATTGTCTCCATTTGGCTGGCTGATCGAATCGCGCTATATCCAGATTTGTAGGGCATTCAGATGTGATAGTGGCCCGATTGTGGTATTATGCACCAAGCACATCATAACCCCTTTACATCTGTGCCTGTCATCTGAGAACAAGTGTTGGACTCCCTGAAACATTCTTTGTTGTTCTATACACTGCTCGGAGATTAGCAGCAGCTGGACTTGCAAGTTACCATCCCATGCATAGACTGTTGTTAACACAACATAAACATTGTCGTTTGGAGTGATGCTGTGACCAAGAAGGACAGAATGCTGGTGAATGGCATTTCATTATGTTCAGTGATCAATTGCAGTTCTGCACTAACCCCCTCCACTCCCCCAGATGACCATCATCAGCGTGTATGGGCGATCTGGCTTGTATTGATTGAAGGAATTCTGATGGCACAACAGTACAACAAGGACATCGTGCGACCTCTTGTGTTACCTATTCTGTGACAATGCTCGCCGACGCCCGATGCATGCCTCTATGAGCTGTCTGCATGGTGTTGAGGTACTCTTGTGGACACCAAGATCCCCAAATCTGCCACCGATAGAACGTCTAGGACCAGCTCTGACGTCAGCTGCACCCCAGTGCCAATATCCATGATATCGAGGTCCAGTTAAAACAGTTGGGGGCCAGGAGACGATATAACAGCTTTGTTATTCTCTTCCAAACTGAATCCGGGCATGCATCCAGGTCAGAGGGGTTGAAGCGTCATATTGAAAAGTGGGCTCATATTGCAAAGTTCTTTGTAAATTTGTCTTGATTTTATAACAAACAAAATACATCACATATTTTTTTAACTCATGAATTTCCATTTCGTTTCCTCTTCCGCTTCTGTTTGTCAGGAAGTATAATTTCATGGATAAGTTGTTGTTGTGGTCCTCAGTTCCGAAGACCGGTTTGATGCAGGTCTCGATGCAACTCTATCCTGTGTAAGACTCTTCACCTTCCGAGTAATTACTGCAACCTACATCCTTCTGAATCTGCTTCTGTATTCATCTCTTGGTTTCCCTCTATAATTTTTACCCCCCCATTCTTCCCTCCAGTACTAAATTGGGGAGCCTTTGATGTCTCAGAATGTGTCCTATCAACTGATCTCATCTCTTAGTCAGGTTGTGTCCCATCTCCTAGTCACATTGTGTCACAAATTTCTTTTTTCCTCAGTTCCACGAGGTGCATTCAAGTTCTAAGGCCTCTGATTTTTTTTCTCCGGACTGGAAAGAGATATAAACATGCGCATTGTTTTAAAATGAGGCTGCGTTCATTGTCAATACGTCCCAGAGATGGCAGCACCGTACGGCAGATGGAATTTTACCGCCAGCGGCGAGAATGAGAACTGTTTTAAATACTTAAAATGGCGACGTTTTCCTTACTTGAACAGCATGCAATCATTTGTTTTCTGAATTTGTGTGGTGTGAAACCAATTGAAATTCATCGACAGTTGAAGGAGACACGTGGCGATGGAGTTATGGATGTGTCGAAAGTGTGTTCATGGGTGCGACAGTTTAATTAAGGCAGAACATCGTGTGACAACAAACCGAAACAACCTCGGGCTCGCACAAGCCGGTCTGACGACATGATCGAGAAAGTGGAGAGAATTGTTTTGGGGGATTGCCGAATGACTGTTGAACAGATCGCCTCCAGAGTTGGCATTTCTGTGGGTTCTGTGCACACAATCCTGCATGACGACCTGAAAATGCGAAAAGTGTCATCCAGGTGGGTGCCACAAATGCTGACGGACGACCACATGGCTGCCCGTGTGGCATGTTGCCAAGCAATGTTGACACGCAACGACAGCATGAATGGGACTTTCTTTTCGTCGGTTGTGACAATGGATGAGACGTGGATGCCATTTTTCAAACCAGAAACAAAGCGCCAGTCAGCTCAATGGAAGCACACAGATTCACCGCCACCGAAAAAATTTCGGGTAACCGCCAGTGCTGAAAAAATGATGGTGTCCATGTTCTGGGACAGCGAGGGCGTAATCCTTACCCATTGCGTTCCAAAGGGCACTACGGTAACAGGTGCATCCTACGAAAATGTTTTGAAGAACATATTCCTTCCTGCACTGCAACAAAAACGTCCGGGAAGAGCTGCGCGTGTGCTGTTTAACCAAGACAACGCACCCGCACATCGAGCTAACGTTACGCAACAGTTTCTTCGTGATAACAACTTTGAAGCGATTCCTCATGCTCCCTACTCACCTGACCTGGCTCCTAGTGACTTTTGGCTTTTTCCAACAATGAAAGACACTCTCCGTGGCCGCGCATTCACCAGCCGTGCTGCTATTGCCTCAGCGATTTTCCAGTGGTCAAAACAGACTCCTAAAGAAGCCTTTGCCGCTGCCATGGAATCATGGCGTCAGCGTTGTGAAAAATGTGTACATCTGCAGGGCAATTACGTCGAGAAGTAACGCCAGTTACATCGATTTCAGGTGAGTAGTTAATTAGAAAAAAAATCGGAGGCCTTAGAACCTGAATGTACCTCGTATTGTGTTGTTGTTGTGGTCTTCAGTCCTGAGACTGGTTTGATGCAGCTCTCCATGCTACTCTATCCTGTGCAAGCTTCTTCATCTCCCAGTACCCACTGCAGCCTACATCCTTCTGAATCTGTTTAGTGTATTCATCTCTTGGTCTCCCTCTATGATTTTTACCCTCCACGCTGCCCTCCAATACTAAATTGGTGATCCCTCGATGTCTCAGAACATGTCCTACTAACCGATCCCTTCTTCTAGTCAAGTTGTGCCACAAGCTCCTCTTCTCCCCAATTCTATTCAATAACTATTCATTAGTTATGTGATCTACCCATATAATCTTAAGCATTCTTCTGTAGCACCACATTTCGAAAGCTTCTATTCTCTTCTTGCTAAACTATTTATCGTCCATGTTTACTTCCATACATGGCTACACTCCATAAACATACTTTTACAAACGACTTCCTGACATTTAAATCTATACTCAATGTTAACAAATTTTTCTTCTTCAGAAACACTTTCCTTGCCATTGCCAGTCTACATTTTATATCCTCCCTATTTCGACTATCATCAGTTATTTTGCTACCCAAATACCAAAACTCCTTTACTACTTTAAGTGTCTCATTTCCTAATCTAATACCCTCAACATCACCCGACTTAATTCGACTACATTCCATTATCCTCGTTTTGCTTTTGTTGATGTTCATCTTATATCCTCCCTTCAAGACACCATCCATTCCGTTCAACTGCTCTTCCAAGTCCTTTGCTGTCTCTGACAGAATTACAATGTCATCGGCGAACCTCAAAGTTTTTATTTCTTCTCCATGGATTTTAATACCTACCCCGAACTTTTTTTTTTGTTTCCTTTATTGCTTGCTCAATATACAGATTGAATAGCATCGGGGATAGGCTACAACCCTGTCTCACTCCCCAACCACTGCTTCCCTTTCATGTCCATCGACTCTTATAACTGCCATCTGGTTTCTGTACAAATTGTAAATAGCCTTTCGCTCCAAGTATTTTACCCCTGACGCCTTTAGAATTTGAAAGAGTATTCCAATCAACATTGTCACAAGATTTCTCTAAGTCTACAAATGCTAGAAATGTAGGTTTGCCTTTCCTTAACTTTCTTCTAAGATAAGTCGTAGAGTCAGTATTGCCTCACGTGTTGCAACATTTCTACGGAATCCAAATTGATCTTCCCCGAGGTCGGCTTCTACCAGTTTTTCCATTCATCTGTAAAGAATTCGTGTTAGTATTTTGCAGCTGTGACTTATTAAACTGATAGTTCGGTAATTTTCACATCTGTCAACACCTGCCTTCTTTGGGATTGGAATTATTATATTCTTCTTGAAGTCTGAGGGTATTTCGCCTGTCTCATACATCTTGCTCACCAGATGGTAGAGTTTTGTCAGGACTGGCTCTCCCAAGGCCATCAGTAGTTCCAATGGAATGTTGTCTACTCCGGGGGCCTTGTTTCGACTCAGGTCTTTCAGTGCTCTGTCAAACTCTTCATGCAGTATCTTATCTCCCATTTCGTCTACATCTACATCCTCTTCCATTTCTATAACATTGCCCTCTAGTACATTGCCTTGTATAGACCCTCTATATACTCCTTCCACCTTTCTGCTTTCCCTTCTTTGCTTAGAACTGGTTTTCCATCTGAGCTCTTGATATTCATGCAAGTTGTTCTCTTTTCTCCAAAGGTCTCTTTAATTTTCCTATTGAGATAAGCCCCTACATCCTTACATTTGTTCTCTAGCCATCCCTGCTTAGCAATTTTGCACTTCCTGTCGATCTCATTTTTGAGACGTTTGTATTCCTTTTTGCCTGCTTCATTTACTGCATTTTTATATTTTCTCCTTTCATCAATTAAATTCAATATTTCTTCTGTTACCCAAGGGTTTCTACTAGCCCTCCTCTTTTTACCTATTTGATCCTCTGTTGCCTTCACTATTTCATCCCTTAAAGCTGCCCATTCTTCTTCTACTGTATTTCTTTCCCCCATTCCTGTCAATTCTTCCCTTATGCTCTCCCTGAAACACTGTACAACCTCTGGTTCCTTCAGCTTATCCAGGTCCCATCTCCTTAAATTCCCACCTTTTTGCAGTTTCTTCAGTTTTAATCTACAGTTCATAACCAATAGATTGTGGTCAGAGTCCACATCTGCCCCTGGAAATGTCTTACAATTTATAACCTGGTTCATGTCTTACCATTATATAATCTATCTGATACCTTTTAGTATCTCCTGGGTTCTTCCATGTATACAACCTTCTTTTATGATTGTTGAACCAATTATTAGCTATGATTAAGATATGCTCTGTGCAAAATTCTACCAGGCGGCTTCCTCTTTCATTTCTTAGCCCCAATCCATATTCACCTACTATGTTTCCTTCTTTCCCTTTCCCTACTCTTGAATTCCAGTCACCCATGACTATTAACTTTTCGTCTCCGTTCACTACCTGAATAATTTCTTTTATCTCATCATACATTTCATCAATTTCTTCGTCATCTGCAGAGCTAGTTGGCATATAAACTTGTACTACTGTAGTAGGTGTGGGCTTCGTGTCTATCTTGGCCACAATAATGCGTTCACTATACCGTTTGTAGTAGCTTACCCGTACTCCTATTTTTTAATTCATTATTAAACCTACTCCTGCATTACCCCTATTTGATTTTGTATTTTGTAACCCTTTATTTTCTTTACAGACGAATGGAAAAACTGGTAGAAGCCGACCTTGGGGAAGATCAGTTTGGATTCCGTAGAAATGTTGGAACACGTGAGGCAATACTGACCTTACGACTTATCTTGGAAGAAAGATTAAGAAAAGGCAAACCTACGTTTCTAGCATTTGTAGACTTAGAGAAAGCTTTTGACAATGTTGACTGGAATACTCTCTTTCAAATTCTGAAGGTGGCAGGGGTAAAATACAGGGAGCGAAAGGCTATTTACAATTTGTACAGAAACCAGATGGCAGTTATAAGAGTCGAGGGGCATGAAAGGGAAGCAGTGGTTGGGAAAGGAGTGAGACAGGGTTGTAGCCTCTCCTCGATGTTATTCAATCTGTATATTGAGCAAGCAGTAAAGGAAACAAAAGAAAAGTTCGGAGTAGGTATTAAAATTCATGGAGAAGAAGTAAAAACTTTGAGGTTCGCCGATGACATTGTAATTCTGGCAGAGACAGCAAAGGACTTGGAAGAGCAGTTGAACGGAATGGACAATGTCTTGAAAGGAGGATATAAGATGAACATCAACAAAAGCAAAACGAGGATAATGGAATGTAGTCAAATTAAGTCGGGTGATGCTGAGGGAATTAGATTAGGAAATGAGACACTTAAAGTAGTAAAGGAGTTTTGCTATTTAGGGAGTAAAATAACCGATGATGGTCGAAGTAGAGAGGATATAAAATGTAGACTGGCAATGGCAAGGAAAGCGTTTCTCAAGAAGAGAAATTTGTTAACATCGAGTATAGATTTAGGTGTCAGGAAGTCGTTTCTGAAAGTATTTGTATGGAGTGTAGCCATGTATGGAAGTGAGACATGGACGATAACTAGTTTGTACAAGAAGAGAATAGAAGCTTTCGAAATGTGGTGCTACAGAAGAATGCTGAAGATAAGGTGGATAGATCACGTAACTAATGAGGAGGTATTGAATAGGATTGGGGAGAAGAGAAGTTTGTGGCACAACTTGACTAAAAGAAGGGATCGGTTGGTAGGACATGTTTTGAGGCATCAAGGGATCACAACTTTAGCATTGGAGGGCAGCGTGGAGGGTAAAAATCGTAGAGGGAGACCAAGAGATCAATACACTAAGCAGATTCAGAAGGATGTAGGTTGCAGTAGGTACCGGGAGATGAAGAAGGTTGCACAGGATAGAGTAGCATGGAGAGCTGCATCAAACCAGTCTCAGGACTGAAGACCACAACAACAACAACAACCCTTTATTCACCTGACCAAAAGTCTTGTTCCTCCTGCCACCGAACTTCACTAATTCCCACTATATCTAACTTTAACCTATCTATTTCCCTTTTTAAATTTTCTAATCTACCTGCCCGATTAAGGGATCTGACATTCCACACTCCGATCCGTAGAATGCGTTTTCTTTCTCCTGATAACGACGTCCTCTTGAGTAGTCCCCGCCCGGAGATCTGAATGGGGGACTATTTACCTCCGGAATATTTTACCCAAGAGGACGCCATCATCATTTAATCATACAGTAAAGCTGTATGCCCTCGGGAAAAATTACGGCTGCAGTTTCCCCTTGCTTTCAGCCGTTCGCAGTACCAGAACAGCAAGGCCATTTTGGTTAGTGTTACAGGGCCAGATCAGTCAATCATCCAGACTGTTGCCCCCTGCAACTACTGAAAAGGCTGCTGCCCCTCTTCAGGAACCACACGTTTGGCTGGCCTCTCAACAGATACCCCTCCGTTGTGGTTGCACCTAAGGCACGGCTATCTGTATCGTTGAGGCATGCAAGCCTCCCCACCAACGGCAAGGTCCATGGTTCAGGGGGGGGGGGTGTCTATTCAGTACCTCCTCATTAGTTACATGATCTTCCCAGCCAATCTTCAGCATTCTTCAGTACCATCCAATTCAAAAGCTTCTATTCTCCTCTTGTTTTAACTCTTTATCATCTATGTGCCACTTCCATACAGGGCTATACTCCATCCAAATACTTTCAGGAAAGACTTCCAGACACTTAAATCCATACTTGATGTTAAAAAATTTCATTTTTCATGTAATTCCCTCAGCATCACCTCATTTAATTCAAGTACATGAAATTATCTTCATTTTGCCTCTGTTGATCTTCATCTTGCTTCCTCCTTTCAAGACACTGTCCATCTGTTCACTTGGTCTTCCATGTCCTTTGCTGTGTCTGACAGAATTTTTATTTTTCCTTCCTGGTCTTTAATACCTATTCCAAATTTTTCTTTTGTTTCCTTTAGTGCTTGCTCAATGTACACATTGAATAACTTCAGGGCCTGTCCCACTCCCTTCTCACCCAGTGCTTCCCTTTCATGCCCCTCCACCCTTACAAGTTGTAAATAGCCTTTTGCTCCCTGTATTTTATCCCTGCTACCCTCATAATTAAAAAGAGAGTATTTAAGTCAATATTGTCAATAGCTTTCTCTAGGTCTACAAATGCTGTAAATGCAGGTTTGCCTCTCATTAACCTATCTTCTACGAGAAGTCAAAGGTTCAGTACTGCCTGGCATGTTCCTACATCTCTTTGGAATCCAAACTGATCTTCCCTGAGGTCGGCTTCCATTCTTCTGTACAGAATTCATGTTAGTATTTTGCAACCACGACTTATTAAAATGACAGTACAATGATATTCACACTTGTCAGCACCTGCTTTCTTTGACAATGGAATTATTATATTCTTCTTGAAGTCTGAGGGTATTTCGCCTGTCTTGTACATCTTGCTCACCAGATGAAAGAGTTTTGTCATGACTGGCTCTCCCAAGGTTATCAGTAATTCTAATTCAATATTGTCTACTCCGGGGGCCTTGTTTTGACTTAAGACCTTTCAGAGCTCTGTCAATTTCTTCTCACAGTATCATTTCTACCATCTCATCTTCATCTATGTTCTCTTTCTTTTCTATAACATTGTCCTCAACTACATCTCACTTGTGCAGACCCTCTATATATGTACTTCTTCCACCTTTCAGCTTTCTTTGCTTATGATTGGTTTTCCATCTGAGCTCTTGATATTCATATAGGTGGTTCTCTTTTCTCCAAAAGTCTCTTTCATTTTCCTGTTGGCAAGTATCTATCTTGCTTCTCAATCTAGCCATTCCTGCTTAGCCATTTTGCACTTCCTGTCAATCAGATTTTTATGTTTGTATTTGCTGTTGCCTGATTTATTTAATGTGTTTTTATATTTTCTCCTTTCATCAATTAAATTCAATATCTCCTGTGTTACCCAAGGATTTCTAGTAGCCTCTGTCTTTTTACCTACTTGATCCTCTGCTGGCTTCACTATTTCATCAATCAAAGCTATCCATTCTTCTTCTACTGTACTCCTTTCCTCTTTTCTTGTCAATAGTTTCTCAACAACTTCTGGTTCTTTCAATGTATCAAGGTCCTATCTCCTTAATTTCCCATCTTTTTGCAGTTTCTCCAGTTTTCATCAACAGTTCATAAACAATAAATTGTGGTCAGAATCTACGTCTGCCCCTGAATATCTTTTACAATTTACAATCTGGTTCTGAAATCTCTGTCTTGCCATTATATAAAATCTGGAACTATCTGGTCTCTCCTACTGAATACAACCTTCTTTGACGGTTCTTACGCCAAGCGTTAGCAATGATTAAATTATGCTATGTGCAAAATTCTACCAGGTGGTTCCTCTTTCATTCCTTTCCCCGAGTCCGTATTCACCTACCATGTTTCCTTCTCTTCCTTTTCCTACTATCAAATTCCTGTCCCCACGACTATTAAATTCTCATCTCATTTAACTATCTGAATAATTTCTTTTTCTCAACACACATTTCCTCAATCTCTTCATCATCTGCTGTGCTGATTGGCATATAAACTTTTACTATTGTGGTGGATGTGGGCTCATGTCTATCTTGGCTACAGTAATGTGTTCACCAAGCTGTTCATAGCAGCTTACCTATGTTCAAATTTTCTTATTCATTATTAAACCTACTCCCAATTCAGCCTTATTTGATTTTGTATTTACAATCCTTTGTTCATGATTTTGTATTTATAATCCTGTGTTCACAGGGTAACAGGCCCAAGATGTAGAGATGGTGAGAGAAACCATTTGCGCCACCAGAAATTTATACAGACAGTTTTGTCAGTGGAAAAGCAAAAGCCATTGGCGATGCTCCAGGAGTGAAGATGATCAAGACAGCACTGAAGATGCCACTCAGTGAGACAGGTCCATGGAGAACTGCAATAGATGGCAAAATCATCGACAAAAAGGGAGCCATAGATGCCCGGTAGGAGACAGGCCATGATATGGTTAATGGTGATAGCAAAGAGGACGGCGCTCAGGATGGAACCCTGAGGCACACCATTTGCCTGAATAAAGATGTCCAACAAAGCAGAACCCACACGCACCTTGAAAACTCGGTCTTGTAAAAATGCCCGAAGAAAACAGGGCAGGCGACCACGGAAGTTCCACGTAAAGAGTGCTGAGGATACCAGTTCTCCAGCAGGTGTCATAGGTGTTCTCCAGGGTTTGGCAGGTGACTACTTAGTCAGGGGTTACCTTTTCCCATCATGCTTCACCATGTGACGAAGCAAGCTCGGATAATTTTAATTCCCCACTTGTTTTGCCATCTGACTCCTTAAATTCGTTTTGTTGCTTTTAACTAATTATCATTAACATATGTGAATATAATCTGCATTTCCATAAAAGAGGAAGATTGGCCACCAGTTTTAAAGCAAATAACACCAGATCTAATTTTGTGCTTAGTTTTATGTATGTAATTGATTTTCTAATTTATTTTGACTATTCCTAGTTAGTATCTTTTGTTATAGGGTGAAATCTGTAATTGTTTCGTAACTTAAATTCTACTGTTGACATATAAACATGTATAAATTCTGTAAAAATTGTAAACATTTGAAAGATGAAGTACTAGTAATCTTAAAGTATCTATTTAGTTTTATTCAAAAACATGTTAGCAAAATCAGCCCTTCATTAATTCCAAAGTAATTAACAGTTTTGTCAACAGTATTGTTTATGTAACTATATTTGTTAATTTCATGATTTAAACAAATAATTTGGCTTAGCACTTGTAGTAGAAGGAACTGTTAACAAGACGGAGTTTTTTATGTATTCAGTTCTTTTAATGAGTTAAGTTTTAATTGTAATTTCTGTAAATGTAATTTTAAGCAATGTGTAGTTTCAGTACCGATTACTGTGATGATATAAAAGGGCCAGATTCTTGGTCACGAGATAGTCAGTCCACGGCTGAGTTTCAGACGAGTAACGTGTGCTGTTTAGAACAACAACAATGCTTCAACTTAACAGTAATAATTGTTAAACAATTAGGCTGTGTGTAAAAACAGTGACAATGTCTGCTCCATATATACCTGACTGTTCTTCAAGAGCTGTGAACTGTATGGTTATGTTTTTACTGCTCGTAGATGTTCAACAGGAAACTATTGTAGCAGTATGTGGAGTTTCGCCTGCTAACAATTAATGAGGCTTATTGAATGTTAAATAATAGTGCACTGGCCATGTAACTGTGTAATATTCGGGGTTGTGCAAAGTGAAAATTAAAGTACTGTGAAACACAACTGTGCACCTGTTGGCTACATGATTTACAGTAGTGTGTGCCAGAATCCACAATCCATTTTTCAGCCAGTGTAGCAACGCAGCACATTGACACAGAGGACAACAATCATCAAATGAATTAAAAGCAGGTGGAACTGCAACAACTGCCATGAATTATCAGACCTTTCTGCAACAGGTTCTTCCTGGCTTGCTTGAAGATGTTCCAGCAAATGTGGGTGCAGCATTTGATTCCAACATGATGTTGTACCTGCTCATTTTGGACTGGCTGTTTGTAGGCATTTGAACAGGTCATTCCTGCACTGGTTGATTGGGTGTGGCGGACCAGTTCCCTGGCCCCTTCATTCACTGGATTTATCGAGACTAGACTGCTTTCTGTGGAGAGCCATGCAATCTCTCACGTACAGCAATCCTGTAGAGTCTGGAATGGATCTTGTCGCAGTCTGAGTGTGTCTGGCAGCCAACGCTCATCAGTATCAGGCACGCATGGCATCTAAAGATGCAAACCTTGAGTATCTCTTGTAACATTAGAGCCTTATTCATATCATACACCATGTATACTCATTACGTCCAACAAATGTTTCAAATGAATCACTCCCTTGTTTCCCTTCCAATTTATTTCTTACATGTAGACAAATCATTTCATAAAATGCCTGATTCAACAGCTCCGCTATATGGTGAGTCGCCATTATCCTTTTCATAATACTGTCATTATTCCATCCTGGATTTTCCATTGTTGGACTTTTTAAACTGTTTTATTTTCATGTTTTGTTCAGGAAGCATGAAATATATCTAAATACGTATCAGTATTAAATTATTATTAGAGTATATAGGTCAAGGATAATGCAAATGAGGTGACAGAAAATTTAAAGTTTAATGTTTAACTTAGAATTTTAAAAAATACTAGAGGATGTTTTACCTGGATTACATTCAAACAATTAAAACTCTTCCAGATTGTTGCAGAGTGAAAATTCAGAGTATGTGCTGATTTGAAACTTAGTAACAGATTAAAAATGTGTATTGGGCTGGAACCCATAGAACCTGGGACCTTTGCCTTTTGCGGGCAAGTGCTCTACTGACTGAGCTATCCAAGCATGACTCCCGACCTGTTCTCACTGCTATACATTCACCAGTACCTTGTCCCTGATCTTCCAAACTTATAGCCTTTTCAGGAGTGCTAGTCCATCAGGTATACAGGATAACTTCTGCAAGGATTGGAAGTTAAGAGGTGGGGTACTGCAGAAATAATGCTGTGAATTATGCTTGAATAACACAGATGGTAGAGCACTTGTCCATGAAAGTCAAATGTGCCACAATTGAGTCCCAGTCTGGCATACAGTTTCAATCTGCCACAAAATTTCAGTTATATTTATTTATATTTTGCAAAACCAGATCTCACGCAATCTAATTTGATACCCAATTTGTCCATTTACCACTCTTTGATTGGCTATGAAAATTAAGACCAATAACCATTGTGTAATTTAAAAGACATCTTTGTCTTTGCTCCACTCAAACATTTTCCAATAAAAAGCATAATACATGAGAATCTTGTAGTGAGTTAGATAACTTTATGTTGTCTCAAAATCTACATCATTCATTAAGTTTTGGATGTGAGGACTAACATATTTTTACAACATAAACTACTCTAATCATTCAGTTCCTAATATTTAAACATCAACAATCACTCTCAAATAGATCATTCACATCTGCTTGGTAATGATACCACTCTTTAGCTTCAGCCTGTATATCCACTGATTCAATCCAGAAAAATGTGTTTCCAAATTGTTTTGTGGGACCACACACTGTATGAGATTTCATCATAATCAAGAAACCTTTAAAGAAAATAATATAATAAAGATAAACTGAACAGTACTCCAGAAGTTGATGGCAAATGAAGCGGTCAGCTATCAGCTGATCGATGATGGTTTCAATATAATCACATCATGCATGTTTTTTGTCATCTATGGTCTAAGCCTGCACAAATGCAGAAGAACAGGCGTCGCAAAAAGATCCTACTGTACAGGGGCCTGAGATGAGTCTCAGGCCTTTTCAAACCCAAAAGGAATTACTACTATCAATGAATGCAGGTCTATCTCAACCACATTTCGGACAAACATTGAAGGGAACTACAAGCAATGGAGGTATGGAGTCGGGTACCTTGGAAAATGCCATTGCTCACATCAACACACAAAGCGGCAAGTCTCCAATGGGCCATACAACACAAAAACTAAACAGTAATGACTGGAACAGGCAGTGTGGTCTGAGGAATTGCATTTTTGCCTCATTTAGGTGGTTCTGTGATGGTTTCATTTTGGGTAAAAAAAAAAAAAAAACAGTGACACAAAGTTTGGTGGATCATGAGACTGAACTTAATGAAAGCTACAATTTGAAAGAATTTATCCAATAAAATCAATTCCTATCAGAAACATTTTACTTCAGTGCTTGTCTTAATTGAAGCAACAATACCATCATCTTTAACATTGTTGTAAATAAAATGTTATACATATGAGTGTTTAGTGAATACAATAGTTGTTCCAAAATGAAATGGTAGAGTGTTTCAGGAAATATGTGGACACATGTACTTTAATAAATCTTGGAGATAGCTGTTGCTGTTGTAAATAATTGTTTATTTGACTTCCTGTTATGGTATTGCTGCACTGAGGTCTTGAGAACGTCCCATCATAAATCAGGATATCATGTAACATGCAAATACCCTGAATTATAACATCAGCTTTTGAAGGATTGCATCACAATAGTGTGCTAATAGTTCCCATTTTGTATGTTAATATACCAAATGCACGTTGTGCTGATTTTCATCCTCTTAAAACTTGTTATCAAGTATTTTTTGTTCATTTGTAAAGAGATCCCATAGGACTGATTTCATTACATTTGTGTAATGGGGAAACACCTTACCAACTGTCATGGAACAAAAAGGAACCTTAAATATTAATCTGGTAATGGAAGTGATTATGGTAAACTGAGATGTTTTCGTTGAAAAATTGATCCAAAGTTAATCCATAATTAATCTCATAAAATTTCATATATCAATGAGGAGTTTGTATTCACTATCTCTACTATTACAAATATGGTGTCTTCATCTGCAAACACAAAAACACATCTTTTAAAAAATCACATGTATCTTGCCAAGTCATCCTGAACATACAAGTGCCATTACTTTTTGTGTGTTTATCATCTGACCCACCAAAACAGTTAGGCAGATTCCAGGTCATTGCCTTTCTCTGAATAATGTCCTTCACTTTGTCTGACACAATACAGAAACAGATTTCAGACATCCTGTAAATAAGGAACAGATGTCAGACATCCTCTAAATATTCTGGAAATGGTTGGGATAGATGTTTGATATGCTACATTTCTTCTTCACTGCGTAACATCCACACTTTGAAAAATATTGAGTGCATCACTGTCTGGGTCTGGTCTAGATGGCATATCTGCCACTATTCTGTAGAATGACTGTTTCCCGCCTCCTGGCAGTTTTCATACTACTGATTCGACACTTAGGCACCCTATTGCACCTCAACTGGCTCACAATATCACTCAATCCTAATAACCCAGCAAATGTTTGGGACTATTTGGAACAGCCAGGAGAAATACTAAGTGAGCACAAAGTCTTGCCCTGATTATAGCAATTTATTACAGATTAGCCGTTTGATATAATAATTTACATTTGATACCGTTACAGAGGTTAGTGTTACTTGTTTTAAGATCACTTACAATAGTAAACCTCAACATGTCCTCCTAGCCTTCAGTTCGTCAAGGTCAGCGACTGGTGTGACGAAAACTCTGTCCCTGATATAACCCGAGAAAAAAATGTCAAGGGATTTAATGTCTGGAGAGCGGGGTGGCCAGGGTGTTGGACCGTTCCTTCCAATCCACCGATCTAGAAATGTTTCATCCAGGAAATCCAAAGCTCAGTGGGAGGGTACACCATCTTGCTGGAAAATTGTCCATGGTTGATATTCTTCTAACTGGGGGGCAATGAACAATGTCTAAGTAAATGTTAGCAGTAATGGATTTTTCTGCCAAGAACAATGGTCCAAAAACCTTGTTATGCACGAGGCCGCACCAAACATTCATTTTTTCGGTGTCTCACTGTAACTGTACAGCGGCATGTGGGGACTCTGAACCCCATATACGGACATTATGCCTATTTACCATTCCACTGACATGAAAGGTGGATTCATCGGTGAAGCATATGCAATTTAAGAAATCATTAGTGCCATAAATCCAGTTGAGAATCCCAGTTGCAAATTCAGCACGTGTCAGCAAATCATTGCAAGACTAACACGATTTGCACTTTGTAAGCATGCAACCTAAGCCTTTCATGAAGGACCTTCAACACACTTGCTTGCAGTATTTGAAGTTCACGTGATGCTTCACGGGTTGATTTAGATGGACTCTGCTGAAACGACTGCTGAACATGATCAACAGTTGCATCACTAACACGAGGCCTGCCATTTCGAGGATGACCTTCAACGCTGCCTGTTTCGTTAAACTTTGCATACCATTGCTTTATTGATTTAATGTCAGGAGGGCTGCGTCCATAAGAAGCCAGAAATTGGCGCTGAATACTGACGGGCGATTTCGTTTTGTGAAACCAAAGCACACATTGTGCTTTCTCCTGTTTCAACGCCATTTCGCCAGCAACTATCGTGACCTAACAGAGCTCATCAGTGTTTCGGAACACTAGCACCATCTATTGGTCACAACAACTAGTAACACGAACATATGTAATGGCATCAAATGTAGCTTATTATGTCACACAATTATTCTGTTATAAATTTTTATAATCGGGGCAAGACTTCGTGCTCACCCTGTATAACAGTCAACATCCACCCACCACCAAGTTCGTGTGTGTGTGTGTGTGTGTCTAAATAAAGCAATTACAGTCATAGAATTACAGTAACACTGATTATATAAACTACTGTGGTGTAAGTCTGTGGATGAAAATCACAGGTCAACTTTTAAAATCTGAATTTTACTTTATATTTATGTACAGATAGTGCAAAACTTTCACTGTGTTCTATACTTTTAAGTAGTTCAAACTACAAATCAAATGTAATTATTTAAAAGTTCAAACTGTCGCAGTGTCAATAACTAAAAGTCTAATATCCTTGTACATAAAGTTGCAAATGATCTGTATGCCCTTCTACCTCTCCAAGATGATCGGCAAGTTCCTGTAACAATTACAAAATACACACACACACACACACACACACACACACACACACAGAGAGAGAGGCATCAAAGAAACTGGTATAGGTATGTTGTTGTTGTTGTTGTTGTTGTTGTTGTGGTCTTCATCCTGAGACTGGTTTGATGATACCTCTATCCTGTGCAAGCTTCTTCATCTCCCAGTACCTACTGCAACCTACATCCTTCTGAATCTGCTTAGTGTATTGATCTCTATTCTCCCTCTATGATTTTTACCCTCCACGCTGCCCTCCAATGCTAAATTTGTGATCCCTTGATGCCTCAAAACATGTCCTACCAACCGATCCCTACTTCTAGTCAAGTTGTGCCACAAACTTCTCTTCTCCCCAATCCTATTCAATACCTCCTCATTAGTTACGTGATCTACCCACCTTACCTTCAGCATTCTTCTGTAGCACCACATTTCGAAAGCTTCTATTCTCTTCTTGTCCAAACTGGTTATCGTCCATGTTTCACTTCCATACATGGTTACGATCCATACAAATACTTTCAGAAACGACTTCCTGACACTTAAATCTATACTCGATGTTAACAAATTTCTCTTCTTCAGAAACGCTTTCCTTGCCATTGCCAGTCTACATTTTATATCCTCTCTACTTCGACCATCATCAGTTATTTTGGTCCCTAAATAGCAAAACTCCTTTACTACTTTAAGTGTCTCATTTCCTAATCTAATCCCCTCAGCATCACCCGATTTAATTTGACTACATTCCATTATCCTCGTTTTGCTTTTGTTGATGTTCATCTTATATCCTCCTTTCAAGACACTGTCCATTCCGTTCAACTGCTCTTCCAAGTCCTTTGCTGTCTCTGACAGAATTACAATGTCATCGGCGAACCTCAAAGTTTTTACTTCTTCTCCATGAATTTTAATACCTACTCCGAATTTTTCTTTTGTTTCCTTTACTGCTTGCTCAATATACAGATTGAATAACATCGGGGAGAGGCTACAACCCTGTCTCACTCCTTTCCCAACCACTGCTTCCCTTTCATGCCCCTCGACTCTTATAACTGCCATCTGGTTTCTGTACAAATTGTAAATAGCCTTTCACTCCCTGTATTTTACCCCTGCCACCTTCAGAATTTGAAAGAGAGTATTCCAGTTAACGTTGTCAAAAGCTTTCTCTAAGTCTACAAATGCTAGAAACGTAGGTTTGCCTTTTCTTAATCTTTCTTCTAAGATAAGTCGTAAGGTTAGTATTGCCTCACGTGTTCCAACATTTCTACGGAATCCAAACTGATCTTCCCCGAGGTCCGCTTCTACCAGTTTTTCCATTCATCTGTAAAGAATTCGTGTTAGTATTTTGCAGCTGTGACTTATTAAACTGATAGTTCGGTAATTTTCACATCTGTCAACACCTGCTTTCTTTGGTATTGGAATTATTATATTCTTCTTAAAGTCTGTGGGTATTTTGCCTGTCTCATACATCTTGCTCACCAGATGGTAGAGTTTTGTCAGGACTGGCTCTCCCAAGGCCATCAGTAGTTCTAATGGAATGTTGTCTACTCCCGGGGCCTTGTTTCGACTCGGGTCTTTCAGTGCTCTGTCAAACTCTTCACGCAGTATCTTATCTCCCATTTCATCTTCATCTACATCCTCTTCCATTTCCATAATACTGTCCTCAAGTACATCGCCCTTGTATAAACCCTCTATATACTCCTTCCACCTTTCTGCCTTCCCTTCTTTGCTTAGAACTGGGTTGCCATCTGAGCTCTTGATATTCATACAAGTGGTTCTCTTCTCTCCAAAGGTCTCTTTAATTTTCCTGTAGGCAGTATCTATCTTACCCCTAGTGGGACAAGCCTCTACATCCTTACATTTGTCCTCTAGCCATCCCTGCTTAGCCATTTTGCACTTTCTGTCAATCTCATTTTTGAGACGTTTGTATTCCCTTTTGCCTGCTTCATTTACTGCATTTTTATATTTTCTCCTTTAATCAATTAAATTCAATATTTCTTCTGTTACCCAAGGATTTCTATTAGCCCTCGTCTTTTTACCTACTTGATCCTCTGCTGCCTTCACTACTTCATCCCTCAAAGCTACCCAGTCTTCTTCTACTGTATTTCTTTCCCCCATTCCTGTCAATTGTTCCCTTATGCTCTCCCTGAAACTCTCTACAACCTCTGGTTCTTTCAGTTTATCCAGGTCCCATCTCCTTAAATTCCCACCTTTTTGCAGTTTCTTCAGTTTCAGTCTGCAGTTCATAACCAATAGATTGTGGTCAGAATCCACATCTGCCCCTGGAAATGTTTTACAATTTAAAACCTGGTTCCTAAATCTCGGTCTTACCATTATATAATCTATCTGATACCTATTAGTATCTCCAGGATTCTTCCAGGTATACAACCTTCTTTTATGATTCTTGAACCAAGTGTTAGCTATGATTAAGTTATGCTCTGTGCAAAATTCTACAAGGCGGCTTCCTCTTTCATTTCTTCCCCCCAATGCATATTCACCTACTATGTTTCCTTCTCTCCCTTTTCCTACTCTCAAATTCCAGTCACCCATGACTATTAAATTTTCGTCTCCCTTCATTACTTGAATAATTTCTTTTATCTCATCATACATTTCATCAATTGCTTCGTCATCTGCAGAGCTAGTTGGCATATAAGCTTGTACTACTGTGGTAGGCTTGGGCTTCGTGTCTATCTTGGCCACAATAATGCGTTCACTATGCTGTTTGTAGTAGCTTACCCGCACTCCTATTTTTTTTATTCATTATTAAACCTACTCCTGCATTACCCCTATTTGATTCTGTATTTATAACCCTGTAATCACCTGACCAAAAGTCTTGTTCCTCCTGCCACCGAACTTCACTAATTCCCACTATATCTAACTTTAACCTATCCATTTCCCTTTTTAAATTTTCTAACCTACCTGCCCGATTAAGGGATCCGACATTCCACGCTCCGATCTGTAGAATGCCAGTTTT
Source organism: Schistocerca nitens (assembly GCF_023898315.1). NCBI lineage: Eukaryota > Metazoa > Arthropoda > Insecta > Orthoptera > Acrididae > Schistocerca > Schistocerca nitens. The sequence goes on along the minus strand of NC_064614.1, from coordinate 370,838,263 downwards.
CTTTCTCCTGATAACGACGTCCTCTTGAGTAGTCCCCGCCCGGAGATCCGAATGGGGGACTATTTTACCTCCGGAATATTTTACCCAAGAGGACGCCATCATCATTTAATCATACAGTAAAGCTGCATGTCCTCGGGAAAAATTACGGCTGTAGTTTCCCCTTGCTTTCAGCCGTTCGCAGTACCAGCACAGCAAGGCCGTTTTGGTTAATGTTACAAGGCCAGATCAGTCAATCATCCAGACTGTTGCCCCTGCAACTACTGAAAAGGCTGCTGCCCCTCTTCAGGAACCACATGTTTGTCTGGCCTCTCAACAGATACCCCTCCGTTGTGGTTGCACCTACGGTACGGCCATCTGTATCGCTGAGGCATGCAAGCCTCCCCACCAACGGCAAGGTCCATGGTTCATGGGGGAAGGGTATAGGTATGCGTATTCAAATATAGAGATGTGTAAATGGGCAAAATATGGCACTGCGGTTGGCAATGCTTATATAAGACAACAAGTGTCTGGCATAGTTGTTAGATTGGTTACTGCTGTTACAATGGTAGGTTATCAAGATTTAAGTGAGTTTGAACGTGGTGTTACAGTTAGCACACGAGTGATGGGATACATCCTCTCTGACGTAGCGATGAAGTAGGGATTTTTCCGTATGACCGTTTCACGAGTGTACCGTGAATATCAGGAATCCAGTACAACATCAAATCTTCGACACTGCTGTGGCCGGAAAAAGATCCTGCAAGAACAGGACCAACAACGGCTGAAGAGAATCATTCAACGTGATGGAAGTGCAACTCTTCCACAAAATGCTGCATATTTCAATGCTGGACCATCAACAAGTGTTAGCATACAAACCATTCAACGAACCATCATCGATATGGGCTTTCAGAGCCAAAGGCCCACTCGTGTACCCTTGATGACTGCACAACACAAAGCTTTACGCCTTACCTGGGCCTGTGGATGACTGGAAACATGTTGCCTGGTTGGACGCGTCTCACTTCAAATTGTATTGAGCGGATGGATGTGTATGAGTATGGAGACAACCTCATGAATTCAAGGTCCCTGCATGTCAGCAGGGGACTGTTCATGTTGGTGGAGGCTCTATAATGGTGTGGGGTGTGTGCAGTTTGGGAGAACCCTGATACATCTAGATACAACTCTCGGCAGGTGACATGTATGTAAGCATCCTGTCTGATCACCTGCATCCATTCATGTACTTTGAGCATTCCGACGGACTTGGGCAATTCCAGCGGGACACTGCAACACCTCACACATCCAAAATTGCTACAGAGTGGCTCCAGGAACACTCTTCTGAGTTTAAACACTTCCACTGCCCACCAAACTCCCCAGACACGATCATTATTGAGCACATAGTAGATGTCTTGCAACGTGCTGTTCAGAAGAGATCTCCACCCCCTCATACTCATACAGATTTATGAACAGCCCTGCAGGATCCATGGTGTCAATTCCCTCCAGCACTAAGAGTCTATGCCACATCATGTCATGGCACTTCTGCTCATGGGGGCTCTTCACAATATTAAGCAGGTGTACTAGTTTCTTTGGCTCTTCAGTGTATGTGCTACCATAACTGAACCATTATGTTTTGTTACAAATTTGTCAATAAGACCACTTACTTTTCGTTGGTAGACAAGGCCAAATTCTCGGAGGTGCTGTAAGAATACCAACAGACCTTCACTCATGCCTTCTGTACTGTAATCCTGAAATTCAAAACAAAAAAGTGAGTTATCTAATACAATACTTTTCAACAGCTCTGTACATCTCTGTTCACCTATGTAGGATCCACTGTAATCTTGGTCATAATAAAATAAACAACATTTGGATGGCTATTTTATGGTCTTTAATTCAATTTATGTGTGAAAAGTGTTACTGGGCTTGAGTGGCAACATGAGGAAAATAATACTTCCGGTTTACGTTTGCCATAAACAGATAATATCAAAACTATTTTATTTAGCTCTAAAATATGTCTTGCAAAGAAAAGTTAGGGAAAAAAATTCCATTTTTTCTCGCATTAATGCCTTTGATTTTTTTTTTTAAATCCGTCTTATATGGATAATGGAACGAAAACTTACACAAGCATAATACTAAAATGTTAGTAAACCTATACAAGTTTATATGGGGTTATTTTAAAGAAATGCAACTAAAAATTATATAAACTGAAATCTGTTTCTCAATGCCAAGTGAATTCCCCTGCTTGTATCTATCTGTGAAACCTGTCATTCAGCTGCAAACTCTGGGTTGTGACTAGTCTTTTAGGCACCTGCAGCAAATCTTAACATCCCCCCCCCCCCCACACCCTCCACAGAGGAAAGTATTGATGACGATGACCTACATGACATGTAAGAGGTATTTTTAATATTACTTCTATATAAGAATGAGAAAACTCCAGTTTCGCTGAGTGATGGCTGCTCAATACTGTAGGATCTATATTAACCATTAGCTCTGTGTGCATTTAGTGTCCCTCTGGGGGGGGGGGGGGGGGCGGCGTCAACTTTAAAACCTTCAGACATGTATACATATTCAAGTCATCGTCATAAAAATACAGCACTGAATGAGTGTGAAGTTCTATGTGTCATGAAATGATGTAAATGACATGAACTATTGCTTAAGTTGACATTCTCAACACAAATCATAGTAAACTGATGTTCTTGCACACTGTTTACATGTGAACTGAGGCAGTTTGCATTCAAATACAATCACAAGTCAAGTTTCTCTGCTCTTGTCGGTGATAGTACATTCCAGTGAGAACAATTATAAGCTTTGTATCACCACAAATAGGGAAAAAATGTAACTGATGTTATAATACTAACCTTACAATTTTCTCTCCGGAATCTACTATCTCCGACAAGAGCAAAGAAAATGACTTGTGCTTATATTTGTGTGCCAACTGCCTCAGTTTACATGTAAACAGTGAGCAAAGATCATCAGTTTACTGTGATTTGTGTTAAGGACATTAATATCATTTCATGATGTACAGAACTTTGCACTTATTCAATGCTGCACCTAGGTGATGGGAACTCTAAAGCTTTCAATAAAATTAATGTTTATGGTGATACCTTACTAACAAAACTGGAATGTTGTGGACATGTGCAAAAGAGGATGGGTGGTAGATTGAGAAAGCTATGAAGCGAAATGAAAGGAAAGTTGCTACCTGATGGAAAATCTGTCTGGCCGAGGCAGATTGACAAACTGAAACAGACCTTCTTCGGAGTTATTATGGACTGGCCATTAGATGAACTGCACCTCTGAATGATGTTACAGCAATGAGAAAAGTTGTATGGGCCACCTACTTGCATAAGTTGTCCACAGATGACCACCCTGTTCATGGACATTTCCCTAAAGCAGCAGATTCTTGGTGTGGTTACCAAAAAGGAAAAAAAAGTGGTCAAATATACCATCATAAGCATTCTCTTCCTGAGCCTGTTATAAATAAAATAAAACCAATTTTTAGAGACCCGAGTGATCCTGTTTTGCTTAGTAAATGTCTTCATGCGGGCACTCAGAATACAAATGAAAGTTTCAACCAATGCACATGGGAAAGATTACCCAAGAATGTTTTTGTAGGACTAAATACATTAAAAGTTGGTGTACTAGATGCAGTGATATGTTTCAATGATGGAGTGATAGGAAGGTTGGAAGTCCTGAGAAATTTAGGCATAAAATGTGGCTCTAATATGGAAGACCAACTGCTTGCGTGTGACAGACAATGGGTGCATGAAGCTGAAAGATTTGCTCTTCAAGTTACCAAAGAAGCAAGAAGTGCTAAAAGAAATGCCAAGAGGAAGCTTGAAGATGTTGGATTCGTATCTTCATTCGTAATTTCCCACAAATTGTATTTTTCAGAATTCAGGTATAAATATTTCCTAAAGTTTATAAAGCATTGCTTTAATTTTTTCTGTAACTTGCAATAGTCCAAACTTATGTAGTAGACCTAAGCTTTATTGCAGAATCAACTAAATTATAGAAAAAATAACAATTTTATTACAAAAAATTATAACAATTAAAATGTAAGATCTGATATTTTTTATCTTTGTAATATACATAATAGTTGGAATTAAATAGGTCTAGTACCTCAGCCATCAATGTCATGCATATCTGGTAAAAACTTGGTCCCCTTTACATGTTCAACATTGGATTAAATGGTACCTCAAATTTTGAGAAAGCATTTTGGAAAAAAAATTGCATCAACTTCTTTGTAATTTTTTTTATAACCCTAAGCAGCTTCAAAAATATTCAAAATACTTCTAATCTGTTTAGAAAATATGCTGCACTACCTGATATCAACAAAAAATCTGTAAAACATATCCATCATAAACAGTGCCTGAAAGAAATAAGTGTTGATTTTTACATAATACTGAGCCGAAAAGTACCCTCTATCCTTAAAGAGTACTCAGAAGGTTGGTGGCTGCCCTGTTTTGATAAAGTATCTTAGAAGAGGGAACACAATTATGCAGTCAGATTTACCTGGTTTTGCCTCATCAGATTGTAAGGAATCCACAATCCCTTACCCAATGACAAAACATATTTTTGCCACACACAGGTCAATTTTAGGTAAAATCGATTGTCAAGCATCCCTAGTACTAAGAGAGTAAAAGTCTGTGAGGTTCGAGTTTGGAGTCTGTCGAGTCCAGGTGAAGCGATGAGCTACGCACTGTCATACCAGCCAAGTGAGCAAACAGCCCGCCAAAACATACATAATTTGAAGAACAACGTTTATCTGGTCTTTAGTAAGCATTTTGTTACGTGTAAGTACCTCACCAACAGATGGACAGTATATTTGAGGAAATACTAACGTATGTGGGAATGTGCAGTGTGTAAAAGATTATGTAAATGATCTACTATAATTTCAAGAAAGTGCTGACCTTATACCTGTGATTAACTTACCATTTCTGCCTGAATACATATAGACTTGATTTACACATTTTCCGATGTGGCCCTATAGTCCAACCCCAATGAGATATTTTAAATGCCAAAAGCATAGCCATAGGCAGTCTACCTGTAAAGGACAACAACATGTGGAAAGTGTGCCACACCACTGGAGGAATAGATTAGGAGGAGGGGTGAGGCAATACCTACACGAAGGGACATAAATATCCACGGAAATCTTGAAACCATTTCTCTAATGTAGTGCCACTATGTCATACTTCGTTAAGCTTATGTAGCGTTCTCATATTGAGTATAGAACCCTCACAAATCCATATTTTATACCAATATTATCAAGATAAAAATATATTTATGTGAAATTCTTGGACACATACTAGCTATATTAGCTTACCTTGCCCATGGTACTGAAGCTGAGTTGGAAAAGAAAGGTCAAGCATTCGACTAAGTCCAATGCACGAGTTTCAACAGTGTCCAAGTACTGCAATATAAAGTACCAGACTTGTGATGCAGTGTCCAGTAACAGGAACTGAAATCCATCTCTTGTTATAACAGGACTCCCATCGGCTTCATCTCTATAAAGTGAAATTATTACACCAACAAATTCAATAACAAATATTTGTTCTTGAGGATTTATTCACAGAAATAATTAAATGTGTAAACAAAGAATAGGAGTTGTGAAGTGAAGAGACTTAGGAGGAGCAGGGGGATAGAAAGGAACAATTATTGTAAGTACCGAAAACATTTTCATTAGTAACTGAGAAGTGTGTCATGATAATGCAAGCTAACATTTTGTTCTACTGTATATCCTGAATTTTAAGATGCCTATTTCCATAATTTCTTCATAGGTGTATTACCTACCCACTTTTTGTCATTTTCTGTTAGAAGCAGCAAGGAATGGAAATGGAGGGAGGCAGAGGAGAGGGGAGGGGCTCTGTCCAGTAAAATACATAAGGTACCATCAAGTATTTTTGTTTTTCTTAAACAAAATCTTTATTTATTCATCAACATAAACTTTGCCCTTTTCAAAGTAACCCTCCTCAGATGTAATATACTTGTGGCAGGACTTTTTTCAATCTTGGAAGCACTTCTGGAACTCACTTTTTTTATTGTGTTCAGCTCTTTCAGTAATTCTGTTTTTATCTCATCAGTGATGGCAAAATGACATCCTTCATAGATCTCTTCAGCTTCAAGATTAGAAAGAAGTTGTTGGGGACCATGTCCGTAGAATACGGTAGCTGAGACAACATAACAATTTTGTTTTTTGCCAAAAATCACAAACAAGCATTGCGGTGTGCGCAGGAGTATTATTGTGATGCAATTTCCACAAGTTGTTTTGCCACAATTCTGGTCTTTTCTTTGGATTATTTCACACAAATGGTACATAACTTCAAAATAGTAATCCTTATTGACTATGACTGTAAGCAGGAACTCATGATGCCCTATCACATTTCAATCTAAGAAAACAGTGACAGGAACCTTCACATGTGATCGAACTTGTTGAATATTTTGGTCTTGGCTCTTCTGGCAGTTTCCAATGAGATGACTGGCCCTTGGTGTCAATCTCATACCGATATACCCAAGTTTCATCACCTCTTATAACCTTCTTTAGAAGTTCTGGATCATCATCGATTTCATTCAATAATTCCTGAGCAATGTCTACGCAACTTTGTTGTTGGTTGATATTCAGCCACTTCAGAACATACGAGGGTTGAATGAAAAGTAATGCCTCAACCCTCGTTAATTGGGTTTGGATGGGAATAGTTTAATAAATCAAACACAGAAATAATCCTTTAATTACCAATATTCACTTTTCCACATAATCACCAGATAATTGGATACATTTCTGCCAACGATGAACAAGTTTTTTGAAGCAGTCAAAGAAGAAGCAACACTGTTTCCACAATCACAGTCTCACAGTTCTCTCAACGTCTTCATCAGAATCATAATGATATCCCCTCAGATTGTCTTTCATTTTCGGGAACAGATGGAAGTCAGATGGTGCAGCATTGTCATGTAACACTCTGAATTTATTGTTGTTCCACGATCAAGGAAATCAGCATGGATAACACCATGCTGTCACAGGATGTCCAACTCTCTGTTTGTCATGCAGGTCAGGTGTTCCCGCATCAACATCTTTAAACTTACTCGCCCAATGATGCACATACTCACATCAACACAATCACCATAAACTGCTTTCATTCTCTGATGAATTTCCTTTGGGGTGACACCTTCTGCCATCAAGAATGCAAGTTGCTTAAATCGCATTGACAGACCGTCTGCGCAAGGTTCCATACTTTACACTGTAACAACACAACCGTTCAATGCTGAGAGTTCCCACCAACTCAACGTGTACCGAAGAGGCTATGGAACAAGCCACTACCTGGTGCATACCAATGCTGCCAACTGTTGAATAGTTACGAAGGTGGAGGCATTACTTTTCAGTCAACCCTTGTACTTTGCTGCTACACATTTCATGCCCAAAACATCCGAAAAAATTGCATGGCATGAGACAAAGGATATACTGACATCATCAGCAACCTCTTTGATGTGGACAAGACTATTTTGCAGAACCATTTTTTTTTATTATTTCTTCCACAATGTCATCAGTAATTGATGCACTAGGCCATCCAGTGCAGTCATCATCTTCAATGTCTTCTTAATTCTCTTTGAAATGTTTGTACCACTCATAAATTCTTGGCTTACTCACTAGATTTTCCAAAAGCCATAATCAACATTTTGGATGCTGTGTGGCACTCTATATCATTTCTCAAGCAAAATTTAATGTAAATTCTTCGATCCACCTTTCTTGAACAACAAAAATTCACCGAGCACTCGAAAACATGTATAACCTTTCTGACTGCCAACAATAAACTAAATATTTAAAACAGCTGAAGATGCAAACATATATCAGGAACATGTGTACCAACAAGATTGTATTAAAAAAAAAAATCTGATGTATAAAGCACATGAAATTAAAAAATTCTGTTACTTTTTTATCACTCCTCTTACGTTGCAGAGGATGGAGGACTAACATTCACCTCCCTTATGTTAATCAATCTTAAAGCTACGGTTAGCATGCATAGGTAATTGCATGAAACTTGACGTGACACTACTTCTCCTAGTTAGAGGGGTGGGTCCCAAATGCAACTGACCAAGATCTGCTTCATTACTCACTTTTTGGACAAAATAGAGAAAAATGTTCAGGTTTCTCCTGACCTGGAACTAGTGAGCTGGCGGAGAGAAAATAATAATTCAAAAACAAGAAAAATTTTACTGATAAAATGCAGTGAAAAACTATTCTGAATACTTCTGCTCACAATTATTATTATTATTATTATTTTACAAATTTTGCAATGTCTGTATTTTACTATGCAATGTCCTTCAGACACTGCCAATGATCTACAGCTGCAATAAACAGACAAAATATATTCACAGTATGTGAGTACATTTATCATTGTTTTGTGAACCTTAGAGCAAGTCAGAGAATTTAACAGTGGCGGCTCATACAAAATTATACCAATGTGTTACAATGTGGCGGCCTATACCCTTTTTAGTTACAAGGATAGTAATCATAACTAAATTGAATATACTAATTTTAAGCATCTAAACTGAACTGTCTCAATAATTTTAAATTTTATAACTTTAGTTTAACACTGGAGGGGGATGTTGGTACCAGTGGTCCACGAATTGCCAGTACTGGAGTAGACCACTCAGCACTGCTTCTCAAAAATTGAACATATTCAAAACATAAATCTTTAGATAGCAGTTCACCTTTTCTAAATTGAAATAGTCTAGGAACTTGAAAAGGCCATCAACCTGCTTCTACTCACACAGTTTTATTTTATCTATAGTTTCTGCCAATGGAATCAATGTTTTTTTAGAAATCAACGAACATTTCTGAATTCAGTAATCTGTGGCAAATGACTGACTTCAGATTAAATATTTGTTCAGTACATGGTCTGCCCTTCCTAGAACCATTTTGATATTCTCCTAAATTTCAATGTAGCATCATTTCTAGTCTGTTTAGTATAATCTCGGAAAATAAGTTATATGCAACTGGTTCTAAAGAAGTTCCTGAGCAGTAAATAACATTATGTTTCTTGCCCCTCTCTATGTAGTGGATGGATGGGAGTTTTTCTGTTTTCCAAGTTTTCTCAAAGATAAATTTAGCTCATTTTTTATTTTTGGTAGATACCATTTCAAAAGTTCTGCTTTAACAGATAATTCTCCACTAGTTTTATAAGGTTTTAATATCTTATCCAAATTCTTTGATAGTTGGGAAAAATTTCTTCTCTACTTGTAGCGGTTCCACCTGCTTTATTTCTCTCTGTTTGTTGTCCTTGTTGTCTATGTACTGCGTTGCTACACTGGCTGAAAAATGGTGTTTGTAATTTGGACACTGACTACAGTAAATAATGTAGCCAACAGATGCACAGTTGTGTTTCACAGTCTTTTACTATAACTTTTCATAACCCCCCAATAATACACAGTTATTTGGCCAGTGCACTATTGTTATAACTTTCGATAAGCCTCATTAATAGTTTTCAGGCAAACCTCCACATATTGCAACAATAGTTTCCTACTGAACATCTACGGGCAGTAAAGCCTAACCACAAAGTTCACGGTTCTTGAAGAACAGAAAGGTACACATGGAAACAATCACTGTCACTGTTTTAACACACGGTCTATTGTGTGACATTTATTTCACAGATGCATTGTTGTTGATCTATCCAACACAGGTTCCTCGGTTGAAACGCGGCCATGGGCTGACTGTTTCGGGACCAAAAATCGGGCCCTTACATATCCTCACAATAACAGGTGCCGAAACTACACATTATTCTAGGTTAAATTTACAGAAATTACAATTAAAATTTAACTAATTAAATTAACTGAATACATCGAAAAATTTGTTCTTTCATCAGTTTCTTCTGCTGCAAGAGTTAGGCCGAATTATCTGTTTAAATGATGAAATTAACATATATTGTTATGTAAACAATACTTTTGACGAAACTCTTAATTACTTTGGAATTAATGAAGGGTTGGATTTGCTAACACAGTTTTGAACAGAACCAAATAGATAGTTTAAGATTACTAGCATTTCGTCTTCCAAATGTTTATAATTAGTACAGAATTTATATGTCAACAACAGAATTTAAGTTACCAAACAATCACTGTAATGAAAGATACTAACTAGAAATAGTCAACATAAACTAGAAAATCAATTACATAAATACAACTAAGCACAAAATTAGATCTGGTGTTATATTCTTTAAAACTGAGGGCCAACCTTTCTCTTTTATGAAAATGCAGATTATGTTCACGTATGCTAATGGTTAATATTTAAAAGTAACAAAACAAATTTAAGGAAGCAGATGGCAAAACAAGAGGGGAATTAAAATTATCCCAGCTTGCTTCATCACAGATTGTGATGAAGGTTTGAGTCTTTGAGCTTATGGATTGGTTATTGACACCTAAGAAGGCAATGAAAATATTTCCGAAGAATTTCTAAATTCAGCCAAATCAGTGAGCCTCATCCCATGCCCCTCTGCTGTTAGATTTAAGTTTGAAGTCATCTGCCTAGCCCCTTGAAACTCATATTCTCCTCCAGAAATTTAGCAAATTCTCTACAGAAAACATTTTCATACTGAACTTCTGAATATATGTGCTTTTTTTTTTTTTTACCACTGTATAGCCTAGAGCCTTTTGATTTACATGGATAGTAAATTGTAATGATTTGGATAGTAAACTGTAACTAAACGGAATATATTAATTTTATATATATAAATTGAATTGTTTGAATATATTCTAAATGATATAACTAACAGTTTAACACTGTGAATAATAAATTAAAATGAAAAAATTAAGTAAAATAGAAAATGTTGGTACTAAGCAGGAATCTAACCCGGGTCCATGAATTGCCACACTCTGCATTAGATTGCTCGGCCACTGCATTCTTATGACAATAGCCCTTCAACAATCCCTCATACTTTACGTTTGCACAATAAACTACATGCTATTTTAAAGAAAAATACTGATGTGATGTTGTGAGCAACATAGCACTCATAGTGCAAGATGAGCTGTCACACCAGAGCACACACAACAGTTGTGTCCCTTCTCTGAGTTGATCGTAGAGTGTCTGATCATTATTTCTGCATCCAACACTGTTTTTAACTATTTCGTTCATTCTGTTTGCATACCAACATGCACTCGAAGAGAAGTGGTGTAATTTTAGTGTGATTTCCAGCTCGCATCTGGCAATAGCTTAAATTTAATTTAATAACACAACACCTAACCTCAACCAGATGTACCAGTTTAACTTTAAAAGTACTGCATAAAACAGAAATACAAAAAGAGAATTTCACTTTTCTCTTACTCGGAAAAAAGAATAGGCATCATTATGTTTTCGTCACTTTGCAGTCTTACGAGATAAATTATGCACAGTAACTTAAATTTGTGAAACTTATATGAAAAGTTACAAACTTGTGTAAGTGTATAATACTGCAAGTGACGGAACTTTACAACTGCATTATACGCACCTTTCTTTCAACTTACTATGTCTGCAATATGAAGCAATCATAGTGCTATGGTGACAAGTTACATCTGATATCTGCCTTGAGCTGATATTCGGATCAACCAGACTGGGTAATCCCCATTCTGGAATTATAATGCACATTAATACTTCAAGTTTTATTTGCTATCATTTTTATTTTTTCAAGTCACAAAGTCATTGCAAATAAAAGTATTTTTGATCATCATGTCAACTGGTCAAAACTAGGTACTTTGATGTGTTGTCACCTGTTCTACAACCTTTACAACTATTTAGCTGAAGACAATTTTTCTGTCTCTGAAATCTGCAACACAGCAATATTTTTTTTTCATAAATTGTCACAATAGTAGATGTGTGTGTTTTTCCAAAATGATCCTCACTCATTTTAGGAATGATATTTGTGTGCAAAAAGAGACTATAAATACACAAATGCACAACAAATCAACACTTCATTCTTAAGTTGGAACATACAGTTATGTCTCATGCAAAAGTCTTACACAAGCTACAATTGATTAGGATACTAGATAATTTGGCAATAAAGGTGAGGGAGCAACAAATATACATTAGAAGATCATCACAGTGACGTACTTCAATGTATGAACCATTGATGGAAAATGGGTGATGGTTTGAGATGTATCAAGCTAGGAACTCTACACCTGTTACATCTTTTACTCCCACTAATAACAACATTTTTCTGTTTTTCACTCATTTTTAATACAGCAGCGCACAAAATATGTAGTATGTACACGAATATTTCAAGCATTATTTAGCCAAAATGCACTTAAATTTATAATACTTTTGGTTCTACTGAAATTGTCGATTTCAGTGATGCAATTAGTTTTACAAACAGCTTGATTAATTAAAAGTTATGGCTAACTAAAATTTCTACTAAATATGCAAACTGGAAATCATTATGAGCTAATCAGCAGAACCTGAAGTATTGCTACTGTTCATTAGAAAGGAGTCATTCCGATCTTCATAAGAACATACTTTGAATTGCCTGTAACTAATTAACTTACAAGATAAATGACACTGAAAGTTCAGACTACAATTTTACAGAGAAAATTTTGTGCCCATACTTGTTAGATTGTGAACTTTGACACTGTACTTTTGTGGCTATATTTTTTCCCCAAATTAGATGACACTCCTCAATATTAGAATTTTGCACAACTTAACATAACACAAAATAAATTTCAAGGTGGACATCATTCTCTTAGTTAGATGCATAATAAGATTGTTCTATATACTTTTATAATTTATTAACTTTCAGTTTTTTTCCATTCCCTCCCCCACATGAATAATGGACCCTGTCATTGGTGGTGAGAGCGATAGAGATGTACTGTAGGTGTAACCACAATGGAGGGGTGTATGTTGAGAGATAGACAAATGTTTTTCACGAAGAGGGCAACGGCCTTTTCAGTATTTACAGGAGCAGCATTACATATGATTGACTGATCTGGCCTCATAACATCAACCAAAAAGGCCTTGTTGTGCTGGTACTGCAAACGGATGAAATTAAGAGGAAACTACAGTCATAATTTTTTCCGAGGGCAAGCAGCTTTACTGCATGCTTCAATGATGATGGCATCTTCTTGGGTAAAATATTCTGGAGGTAAAATAGTCCCCTATTCAGATCTCCAGGTGGAGACTACTCAGGAGGACGGCATTCTACAGATTGGAGTGTGGAATGTCAGATCCCTTAATCGGGCAGGTAGGTTAGAGTTGGATATAGTTGGAATTAATGAAGTTCAGTGGCAGGAGGAACAGGACATCTGGTCAGGTAAATACAAGGTCATAAACACAAAATCAAATAGGGGTAATGCAGAAGTATGTTTAATAATGAATAACAAAACACTGGTATGCTACTATGAACAGCATAGTGAATGCATTGTTGTAGCCAAGATAGACATGAAGCCCACACCCAACACAGTAATACAAGTTTATATGCCAATTAGCTCCGCAGATCAGGAGGAAATTGTGGAAATGTATGATGAGATAAAAGAAATTATTCAGATAGTTAAGGAAAACAAAAATTTAATAGTCATGGGGGACTGGAATTCAATAGTAGGAAAAAGAAGACAGGGAAAAGTAGTGGGTGAATATGGTCTGGGGGAAAGAAATGAAAGATGAAGCCACCTCGTAGAATTTTGCACAGAGCACAATTTAATGATAGCTAACTCTTGGTTTAAGAATCATGACAGAAAAGCTGTTTATGTCAAAGAGACGTGGAGACACTGAATGGTTTCAGATTTTATATAATGGCAAGATAGATATTTCAGAGCCAGATTTAAATTGTAAAGACATTTCCAAGGGTAGATGTAAACTCTGACTACAATTTATTGTTTATGAACTGTAGATGAGAACTGAAGAAATTGCAAAAAGATAGGAAATTAAGGAGATAGGACCTCGATAAATTGAAAGAACCAGACATTCTTGGGAGTTTCAGAGGGAGCATTAGGAAACTATTGACAAGAAAAGGGGAAAGGAGTACAGCAGAAGAAGAATGGATAGCTCTGATAGACGAAATAGTAAAGGCAGCAAAGGATCAAATAGGTAAAAAGACTGAGGCTAGTAGAAATCCTTGCACAACACAGGAGATACTAAATTTAACTGATGAAAGGAAAAAAAACATAAAAATTCACCAAATGAAACAGGCAAAAGGAAATACAAAAGTCTACAAAATGAGATCGACAGGAAGTGCAAAATGACTAAGCAGGAATGGCTAGAGGACAAACGTAATGATGTAGAAGCATGTGTCACTAGTGGTAATATTGATCAAACAATGGATGTAATAATACAAAAGAAAGTTGCTAAACACCATATAGCGGAGATGCTGAGCCACGACAGGCACAATAAAAAGATTAAGACAATCATAGCTTTCAGCCATTAAGGCCTTTGTCAGCAGTAGTCTCCATGACCAACTATATCCTCACCCAGAATTACTTCTCCTTTGAAGGCATTACCTACAAACAAACCCGGGGTACGGCTATGGGCACCCGCATGGCACCATCCTATGCTAACCTATTCATGGGCCATCTAGAGGAATCCTTCCTAAACACCCAGAATCCTAAACCCCCTCACCTGGTTCAGATTCATTGATGACAACTTTGCTATCTGGATTGAAGGTGAGGACACCTTATTCACATTCCTCCAGAACTTCAACAACTTCTCCCCCATTTGCTTCACCCGGTCCTACTCAACCCAACAAGCCACCTTCCTAGATGTTGACCTCCGCCTCAGAGATGGCTACATCAGTACCTCCATCCATATCAAACCTACTAACCATCAGCAATACCTCCACTTTGACAGCTGCCACCCGTTTCGTACCAAGAAATACCTTCTGTACAGCCTAGCCACCGGTGGTCGTCGCATCTGCAGTGACGAGCAGTCCCTCTCTAAATATACTGAGGGTCTCACTGAAGCATTCACTGACTGTAATTATCCTCCCATCCTTGTACAAAAACAAATCTCCTGTGCCTTATCTTTCCAGTCTCCTACCACCTACCAAAGTCCCACAGTCCAGCCACAGAGGAGCATTCCCTTCCTAACTCAGTACCATCCGGGACTGGAGCGACTGAATTACATTCTCCGCCAGGGTTTCGACTACCTCTCGCCGTGCCCTGAAATGAGAAATGTCCTACCCACTATCCTTCCCACCCCTCCTACCGTGGTATTCCGCCGTCCACCGAACCTACACGATACCCCTCATTTCAATGACTGCTTCACAGCCTGTTCCATATGGATCCTTCCCACCAACACCAGCTTTTCTGAATTGCTCAGGTGGGAACTTTCCCTGCGATACATCCTACGTTCCCGTAACCCTCATGGCCTCAACCTTCGTTAGTCACTGTCCTCACCCATCCCACCCCCTTCCTGTTCCCATTCCAGCACTACACAGCCACCATTTCACCGCCATACCCAATATTTTAATTTCTTTTATTTTTATTTCTCTCCTTTCCGCCACTTACCCCCTCCCCCGTCTGCACCTTCTCTTCTACCCTCTGTCTATAACTGCAACACTTCACTGTCCGCTACTCCCGCCATACTATCCCTCCCCCTCCCCACCCCAGCCTCCTCCTTACCCCCACCCAGTCGCCACTCCCATCATGCACTGGTGCTGCTGATCGCAGTGTAGTTTCAGCTCTCTGAGACTGCAGATGTGTGTGCAAGTTGTGCTTGTGTGTGTGTGTGTGTGTGTGTGTGTGTGTGTGTGTGTGTGCGTGTGTGTGTGTCTGCTGCTGACAAAAGGCCTTAATGGCCGAAAGCTATGATTGTGCGAATCTTTTTATTGTGCCTATCGCAGCTCAGCATCTCCACTATATGGTGAGTAGCAACTTTCCTTCTCACGTATTGTTAGTGGTAAGACTGATGCTACATACAGGAAAATTAAAGAGACCTTTGGAGAAAAGAGAACCACCTGTATGAAAATCAAGAGCTAAGATGGAAAACCAATACTAAGCAAAGAAGGGAAGGCAGAAAGGTGGAAGGAGTATACAGAGGGTCTATATAAGGGAGAGGTACTTGAGGGCAATATTATTGAAATGGAAGAGGACGGAGACGAAGATGAGAAGGGAGATATGATACTGTGTGAAGAATACGACAAAGCACTGCAAGACTTAAACTGAAACAAGGCTCCAAGCTGCTAACAGCCTTGGGAGAGCCAGCCATGACAAAACTCTTCCATTAACAATGCAGGAGAAGACAGACTGCTACTTACCATAAAGATGACATGTCAAGTTGCAGACAGGCACAATTAAAAGACATACACATACAGCCTTCATCAGTGAAAGAAACACATATATGCACTACTCACACTCACACACACACTCACACACACACACACACACACACACACACACACACACACACAACAGCAAGCAAGCACACCTCACACACACGACTGCCAACTCCATCATCTCGGGCTGGAATACAACATCATATGGGATGCAAGCAGCAGTCTGGAGGGGGTGGGGAGAGAGGTGAACACTATCTGGAGGAGAGTGCACGGACCTGAATGCCAACAGTTGCAGCATCAGGAGGTTGTGAGGCAGGGAGGTGGGGAAACAAGGAGCAAAAAAAGGAGAGGAGCAGGGAAGACAGGTGGATGCATTGGCAGACGGCTGCAAATAAACAAGGTGGGAGATGAGATGACAGGACAGAGGGACTGGAAACTGTTGGGTGGAAAGTGTGGGAACAGTATGTTAACATACGTTGGTGCCAGGATAATTATGGGATTTGCTTGTATACCTTCCCTTAAATGAGAAAACAAATCTGTGGCACAGCCATGGGTACCTGCATGGCACCCTCCTATGCCAACCTTTTTATCGGCCATCTAGAGGCCAAAACACAAAACCTTTAGTCTGATTCAGGTTCATTGAGGATATCTTCAATATCTGGACTCACAGGGCCAATACAACGTACTTCGTTCCTTCACAACCTCAACACCTTCTCTCCTATCTGTTTCACATGGTCCTCTTCAAACTAGTGTGCCCCCTTCCTAGGTGTTGACCACCTCATCTTGGAGGGCTCCATCGGCACCTCTGTCCACACTAAACCAACCAACCAACCACCAACAGTACCTGCATTTTGACAGCTGTCATCCATTTCACATTAAAAACACCCTCCAATATAGTCTGGCTACATGGGGACGGCATATCTGCAATGAAAAAAGCTCTCTTGCTCAGTATGCTGTGGGTCTCACCAAGGCCTTCACAGACAGGTACTATACCCCAGACCTAGCCTGCAAACAGATCTCCTGTGCCATTTCCTCTCACAACCCCAATCCTCCCACCACCCTCAAGAACCAGCCACAAAGGAGTGTCTGCTTCATCACACAGTGCCAGCTCAGACTGGAATAAGTGAACCACATCCTCTGTCAGGCTTTGATTACCTATAACCATGCCTTGAAATGAGGGACATCCTACCCAAGATACTTCCCACACCTCCTAAGTGGTGTTCTGTCACCCACCCAGCCTCCACAACATCCTAGTCCATCTCTATGCCACACCCAATCCCAAACCTTGCCCAATCTACCCACCCAGCACTTCCTATTCCCGTCCTGTCACAGGTTTATCCTACTGCATCAGGGGCTGGGCCACCTGTAAAAGCAGCCATGTCATTAACCAGCTCTACTGCGATCACTGCACAGCTTTTTATATCAGTATGACTAACAACCAGTTGTCCACCAGGATGAGCAGCCACCACCAAACTGTGACCAAGAGCAAAGTAGACCACCCTGTGGCACAGCATGCAGCTGAACGTAACACTTGATATCAATGGCTGCTTCACTACCCAAGCCATCTGGATCCTTCCTTCCACCACCAGCTTTTCTGAACTGCATAGATGGGAGTTATCCTTAAAACACATTCTCTGCTCGCATAATTATCCCGGCCTCAACCTACAGTTATAGACTGTCCCCACACACTCTACCCAATAATGGCTTCCACACCCTCTGTCCTATCATCTCACCTCCCACCCTGTTTATTTGCAGCCCCCCTGTCAATGAATCCACCTATCTTTCCCTGTTCCTCTCCTTTTTCTCTCACCTCCCTGTCTCACAACCTCCTGACGCTGCACCTGTTGGCAATCTCTCCCTACACCCTTCACCAGACAGCATTCGTTACTCTCCCCACCTGCAGACTACTATCCGTTCCACTTCCCTACCCCCTCCAGATTGCTGCTTGCATCCCATGTGTGCATGAGGTGTGTGTGTGTGTGTGTGTGTGTGTGTGTGTGTGTGTGTGTGTGTGTGTGTTTTATGACGAAGGCTATGGTCAAAAGTCTTATATGAGTGTCTTTTAATTATGCCTGTCTGCAACTTGACGTGTCTTATTTACGTTAAATAGCAATCTGTCTTTTCCTACACCGTTCACATTCCTACTTGGAGTTTCCATTGTTTGGAAACTCTTCCATCGAGACTATCAGTTTAATAAGACATGGTTGCAAAATACTAACATGATTCCTTTACAGAAGAATGATAAAACTGGTAAAAGCTGACCTCAGGGAAGATCAGTTTGGATTCCAGAGAAATGTAGAAACACGTGAGGCAGTACTGACCCTATGACTTTTCATAGAAGATAGGTTAAGGAAAGGGAAATCTACATTTATTGCATTTGTAAACCTAGATAAAGTTTTTGACAATGTTTACTGGAATACACTCTTTCAAGTTCTAAAGGTGGCAGGGGTAAAATGCACGGAGTGAATGGCAATTTACAGTTTGTACAGAAATCAGATGGAAATTATAAGAGTCAAGGGCACAAAAGGAAGCAGTGGTTGAGACGGGAGTGAGGCAGGGTTGTAGCCTACTCCCGATGTTATTCAATGTGTATACTGAGCAAGCAGTAAAGGAAACAAAAGAAAAATTTGAAGTAGGAATTAAAGCTCAGGTGAAAGAAATAAAAACTCTGAGGTTTGCCAACGACACTGTAATTCTGTTGGAGACAGCAAAGGACCTAGAAGACCAGGTGAACAGAATGGACAGTGCCTTGAAAGAAGGATATAAGATGAACATCAACAACAGCAAAATGGGGATAATGGAATGTAGTTGACTTAAATCAGGTGATGCTGAGGAATTAGATTAAGAAATGAAACACTTGAAGTAGTAGACGAGTTTTGCTACTTGGGAGGCAAAATAACTGATGCTGGTCGAAATAGGGTGGATATAAAAAATGTAGATTGGCAACGGCAAGAAAAACATTTCTGAAGAAGAGAAATTTTTTAATATAGAGTATAGATATAAGAGTCAGGAAGTCCTATCTGAAAGTATTTGTATGGAGTGTAGCTGTGTTTGGAAGTGAAACACGGATGATAAACAGTTTAGACAAGAAGAGAAAATAAGTTTTTGAGGTGTGGTGCTACTGAAGAATGCAGAAGATTAGATGGCCGATCATGTAACTATTGAGGAGGTACTGAATAATAGAATTGGGGAGAACAGAAATTTGTGGTATAACCTCACTAGGAGCAGGGATCGGTTGGTACGACATATTCTGAGGCATCAATGGATCACCAATTTAGTAGTGGGGGGAAGCATGGGGGGGGGGGGGGGTAAAAATCTTACAGGGAGACCAAGAGATGAATACAATAAGTACACTACTGGCCATTAAAATTGCTACACCACGTAGATGACGTGCTACAGATGCGAAATTTAACCCACAGGAAGAAGATGCTGCGATATGCAAATGATTAGCTTTACAGAGCATTCACACAAGGTTGGCGCCGGTGGCGACACCAACAACATGCTGACATGAGGAAAGTTTCCAACCGATTTCTCATGCTCAAATAGCAGTTGACCGGCGTCGCCTGCTTAAACATTGTTGTGGTGCCTCGTGTAAGGAGGAGAAACACATACCATCACATATCCGACTTTGATAAGGGTTGGACTGTAGCCTATCGTGAGTGCGGTTTATCGTATCGCGACAATGCTGCTCGCGTTGGTCGAGATCCAATGAGTGTTAGAAGAATATGGAATCAGTGGGTTCAGGAGGGTAATATGGAACGTCGTGATGGATCCCAACGGCGTCGTATCACTAGCAGTCGAAATGATAGGCATCTTATCCGTATGGTTGTAACGGATCGTGCACCCGCATCTCGATCCCTTAGTCAACGGATGGGGACGGTTACAAGACAACAACCATCTGCACGAACAGTTCGACGACGTTTGCAGCAGCATAGACTATCAGCTCGGAGACCATGGCTGCGGTTACCCTTGACGCTGCATCACAGACAGGAGCGCCTGCGATGGTGTACTCAACGACGAACCTGGGTGCACAAATAACAAAACGTCATTTTTTCGGATGAATCCAGGTTCCGTTTACAGCATCATGATGGTCGCATCCGTGTTTGGCGACATCGTGGTGAATGCACATCGGAAGCGTGTATTTGTCATCGCCATACTGGCGTATCAACCGGCTTGATGGTATGGGGTGCCATTGGTTACACGTCTCGGTCACCTCTTGTTCGCATTGACGGCACTTAGAACAGTGGACGTTACATTTCAGATGTGTTACGATCCGTGGCTCTACCCTTCATTCGATCCCTGCGAAACGCTAAATTTCAGTAGGATAATGCACGACCGCATGTTGCAGGTCCTGCACAGGCCTTTCTGGATACAGAAAATGTTCGACTGCTGCTCTGGCCGGCACATTCTCCAGATCTCTCACCAATTGAAAACGTCTGGTCAATGGTGGCCGAGCAACTGGCTCATCACAATACCAGTCACTACTCTTGATGAACTGTGGTATCGCGTTGAAGATGCATGGGCAGCTGTACCTGGACACGTCATCCAAGCTCTGTTTGATTCAATGCCCAGGAGTATCAAGGCCGTTATTACGGCCAGAGGTGGTTGTTCTGGGTACTGATTTCTCAGGATCTATGCATCCAAATTGCGTAAAAATGTAATCACATGTCAGTTCTATATAATATATTTGTCCAATGAATACCCGTTTATCATCTGCATTTCTTCTTGGTGTAGCAATTTCAATGGCCAGTAGTGTAGATTCAGAAGGATGTAGGTTGCAATAGTTACTCAGAGATGAAGTGGCTTGCACAGGGTAGAGGAGCACAGAAAGCTGCATCAAATCAGACTTAAGACAACAACAACACTTTCCATAAACCAGATAACTGTGAAGTCTTATAGTCAATTCAAAACAACACAACGTAACCCGTAACCTAGCTGATATAGAAAACATTATGTAGTTTCCAAAATTATCAACAAAAATCTGTATGTCAGTCTTTAAATAGCCCATCCCATACCAAAATCACCAGCCTGCAGGGTCCTGTCATAATTTTAAAATCTCGTGTCGCAGTGCCCCAACATCAAACACAGAGTGACTGGAAAGTAATTGTGCAACAGTGTTTTGTTAATTTTAGCATTCATATCTACAACAACAACTATGTCAGTCAGTTTGAAAAAGTCTTGGGCTTTGTAGATAAATGTGTCAGACAAGTTAGTAGCTGTTTAACTTCCAAAAAAAGGTTCATGTCAGGTTAATATATGGGCCACCAATGAGTGATAATGTTACAAAAATATTAGTATTTGGTTGATATCAATATAATAGAGGGAAACATTCCACGTGGGAAAAATATATGTAAAAACAAAGATGATGTGACTTACCGAACGAAAGCGCTGGCAGGTCGATAGACACACAAACAAACACAAACACACACACAAAATTCAAGCTTTCACAACAAACTGTTGCCTCATCAGGAAAGTGGGGAAGGAGAGGGAAAGACGAAAGGATGTGGGTTTTAAGGGAGAGGGTAAGGAGTCATTCCAATCCCGGGAGCGGAAAGACTTACCCTAGGGGGAAAAAAGGACAGGTATACACTCGCACACACGCACATATCCATCCACACATATACAGACACAAGCAGACATATATGTCTGCTTGTGTCTGTATATGTGTGGATGGATATGTGCGTGTGTGCGAGTGTATACCTGTCCTTTTTTCCCCCTAGGGTAAGTCTTTCCGCTCCCGGGATTGGAATGACTCCTTACCCTCTCCCTTAAAACCCACATCCTTTCGTCTTTCCCTCTCCTTCCCCACTTTCCTGATGAGGCAACAGTTTGTTGCGAAAGCTTGAATTTTGTGTGTGTGTTTGTGTTTGTTTGTGTGTCTATCGACCTGCCAGCGCTTTCGTTCGGTAAGTCACATCATCTTTGTTTTTAGTATTTGGTTGTTGTGATTAGTCCTGGTGAACAGATTGTAAACTATAGCATGTGCACTGTTGGTGTCATGTTTCTAATTCTGCATATTATGCCACTGCATTGCCAAAAAAATAGTGTCGCTGCATTAAAATCAAGTTACTGTATTGTGGACAAGTCTATGGTGGGAGATGCACAATTCTCTTTGCCTCTATAACGAGGGAAACAGGGTACTGTATGACTGGAGCTTGCTATGAAGATCTTCAAAGTGAAAAATAAAGTGGGAAGGGACCAATTGATTTTAACTACAGTGTGGTATAAGTCATTTGTGTACTACCTTTCCTAAAGTCAATTTTCAGCAAATTATTTCAAAACATCTAGATATGAGACTTCAAGACATGTGGAACTGAGTGCATTACAGGTAAGGGGAACATCGCATGTTTTTCATGTGCTACATCAGAATGGGGAAATGCTTCAAGCTCTGTTTGTAACCTACAAGAGGCATTCACATTAAATTACGATTCTTTGGACTCACAGGGTGGGATGGACATGGAAAGAAGTCAAGCATGTATGAGTGTGCAGAAAAGTAATACCGGTGAAATTTTTATATGAAACTTCTTAAATCTTTTTACACAAAACAAATTTTATTATCACTCTACATCTTTAGTCCTCATGTCCAAATACTTGCAGTCCTCTGCTGCTAGAAGGCTCCAACTTGTAGCATGTAAAATCGCAGTGTGTAACAAAACTATGTCGGTAGCCAAGAACTCGAGTTTCAAATTTGCACAGTTCGCCCACACATGGAGCATCCTCTTCTTCAGCATGACAATGTCAGGCCACACATGAGCGCTGCAACATCTGCAACAATCCAATGCCTTGGGTTCACTGTCATCCATGATCTTTCGTAGTCCTGACTCGGCCCCATCTCTTTTTCAGTACTTAAAGAACACCATCGAGGACTTCACTTTGATAGTGATGAAGCATTACAAGCAGAGAGGAGATTATGGCTTTAAACAGAGTCAAACAGCGACGGTAACAACAAACTGGTCTCTCATGAGAAGAAATGTGATTGCTACCAGGTTGACTATGTTGAGAAATAAATAAGCAGACATGAAGAATAAAGATGTAGAATGTTAATAACACTTGTGCCAAGGCCAAGAATTTAACCTGGGAATCCTGCTTATTAGGCAGATGTGCTAACCACTACACCACTGTGGCTATCACAGTTTCATGGACTACCCTAGTCCAATGCCCTTTCTAACACAAACTTCAATTCATGCCTTCAGCCCATTTTCCCCTTCTTAAATCAACAGTATTTCTGAGGTTCTCCGATATTGGAATAGAAGCCCAGATTTACACATAATGGGGAAAATGGTACTAATTCTAAATCATTACTTCAGCTTCTATCCTCATCAAAGATGAAGTTAACACCTATCTCCAGGAAAATGTAATTCCATCAGATCAATCAATAACATTTGTTTTATTTAAAGAGTTTTGAGTTTTCACATAAAAAATTTTGAGGCATTACTTTTCAGCACCCCTCGTACATTTTAAAGAGCAATAACCCCTCGTACATTTTAAAGAGCAATATAATGGAATGACTTTGTTTGATGAAATATTATAGTTTGATGAAGCTAACATTACTTACATTGTAGCCTAATGAACTAACTGTACTCTTCAGTGGAATAAGAGACATTGACAACAGAAAGTTCTTTAAATTTGAGTTTAAACATCACTACATTATCCACAAGACATTTCACGTGCTCTTGCAGATTGTTGAACACACATGGTCTTTGTCCTTTTTGCAGAAAAAAAGAGAAATTTTGGAACTGATAAAGGACATTAGTGAAACAACTGCCAAAATAAAATGAAGATTTATTAAAATGGTCCCTGCAGGTTGTTACAGAAACAACAGAAACAACATTGGATATAATTCTTATAATGTATTTTTGTATTTTAAAGATACTATCTCTGTGAGCTGGGTTTCACCCAAAAACTGCTTCCACAAGTCATTGGTGAATTTAAAAATGCAGAAAACTTGGTTTACCATATGCTTAGTTAATTCTAAGATGTGGGCTTTCCAATTACGGTTGTGGTCTATTTGCAGTCACAGGAACTGAACTCTGCTTAATGCTTACATTACATTTTTTGAAAAATACTAGTTTATAACTTTCACAGTTTTACATGAAGTACTGAATTTGATGTACAGAGTCTTACAAAATTTTATGATAATTCGTTTCCCTTGAATTGTCTGTTGTTTCCAAATACTATGTATTATCTGTCTTCAGTGAGAGGATTCATACTGCTACTACTTATACTTTTATTGTGTATAAAATGGACAAACTTTGCACCTTATGGCAAACGTGTGGGAGATTATTTACATCCAAAACAACAAATGACTGAAAATAGAACCCGGCTGTATACTATGCCAGATTGTTTCAAAGTCCAAATATATGTTCCCATGTGGTTGATTGGAGCTTATACACGCTGCTTTGTCATGCAGATAATTTCAAAACAGTCATCTGGTCATGTCTTCGGTTCCATAGTATTTTATTACTTTCCCCATGAGGCTATCATGGTTTATAAATCAAACATCTTACTTAAGTTACAAAATATTCTCAGTGATGATAATTTCTAATTTAATGGTGCTAGTATATCATTTGTCAAGGTATATATAGCCTGTTCATCCGACGGCCATCTTCTTTGATATCCAAACTGTTTACTACTGAAACTGTTTCTCTGTGCTAAGTTTTTTAACTACAGTTTTATGTGGTCATCTCAAAAGATGTTAAAAATCCTAGCAGTATTAGAGGAACTGGTAACCTATATTACTAAGTGCCTATCCCAGAACCTGTTACCAGTTGCAGGTTGCCTATGTCATGGCTTAAAGTGGTAAAAAAAATGTAATTTTCAGTATTTCACATAAATACTGACTGAATTTAAAAGGTTGCCATAATCTACTCACTGAAAGGTACATGCTTATGTTAAAAGTGTAACACAATAAGATAAGTATTACAGTTAGATTAGGTAGATCAGTTTTATTTTCAGCCACTTCTCATATTGGGTTCCACCGAACAGTCATTTAATTATGTGATGATTTTGGATGCAGTTAGCTGTGATGACGGATTTGGCACAAAATGATGGTAGTATTCCTGACTCGAGCAGCATGCAACGAACCACTTTGACCAATGAATGGTTCTTTCATTTCGCAAAATCGTTCTGCTGTGGGGTGTGTGGAAATAATAGATGTTGCTTTATTCCTGCCATTCTGAGAATGGAGTCCATTCTTTCACTGCAGTACTCCTTACTGTTGCCTGACTGGAACAACTTAATTTGCTGACTAGTTTGATTTTCAACTAGGTTTTTGATCTTGACAAATTTGTCAGCAACCTCTCCTTTATGTCAAAGGAAATAGAGCTGACACCATCTGACGTGGTCAGCTGTGGAAAGGTCACAAAAAAAGCCCTCACCACCTACTATGTTTCATTCATTGGCCCACAGACATCAGACTGGACTGACTCCAGAAGTCTGTTTGAGATCTCTTATTGTTTGGTTAATGAAGTGGATGTGATTTTTCCTTCAGAACACACAGTGCATTTAGTGAAATCAACACCGATTAATTTCAAACCTGTCACATACCCATGTTCAAGCAAATAAATTGGCATAGAATGGCCCCATACAATTACCCATGCCTGTAGCACAGATTTACTTATAGATTTGGCCTTCAAAAGTGAAATAATTGGGATGAGGATGTAGTTGACCAGGTGTATTAGAAAAGAAGTGGTGGGCTTGGTATCAGAAGGCTGCTGGGAAATGTAGTGTTCATGACTCCAAGGCCATGGGTGTGAGGGACGTTGGTGTACGAGGACGTCACATCCACTGTGACCAACACAGCATCTGGTAGTAATGGGACAGGGACTATGGAAAAGCAGTGAAGGTAATGAGCATTGTATTGCACATAGGATGTGAGGTTATTGAGACTACTTGGAGCTTCTGGTCGACAAACGTAGAACTTCATTCAGTGGGAAATTGTAATTAGCCACAATGGGACGACCAATAGGGAGCTGTGGGATTGAGTTTTGTGAAGTTTGGATAGTAGGTGAAAGGTAGTGGAGGGGATTGCTGGTGCGAGGAGGAAGATGGGATTCAGTTTTGGGGTGGGCTTAATGCCTTGAGAAGCTGCTGGAGGTCATGTTGGACTTCTGGGATGGGATCATGGTTACTGTATACACCTGAATCTAAGCCACATTTTTTTTCCAGTTTTCACGATCCAAAAAACTGCCTGTGGCTTAAAGACTGTGCAAAGCAAACAGAAGTTCTGAAAAACGATGCTATGATCTGCCACAACTAACTTTTGCCATCTAGTATAAAACAGCACTAGACAGGCATGCTTTGCAGGCATAAAGACAAATACTGGCATCAAAACTTCTGTGCTAGTAAAAATATATAACAAAGTTAGAATACAAATCCACTTTTTGCGAGTTTCAATCACAACTGTAATTTAATACATCATACAACAAAGGAAACAGAAGTTTAGTATTGCACATCACCGAATATAGCAGCCTTTCAAATATTTGTAGCAACAAAGATAAATTTCTTTCCATAAATACCAACAGAGCATAAGACTTTAGGATTCTTGGATGAGTCGGTAAGCTGTGGCCCATCCTCATTTCAGGTACTCTTTTGTCGAATTTTGTGAAGTGTAGGTGTTAGTGAACCATAATGAACTGCTTTCATTACAGTGCGAAATTCAAGAAGGAAGATATTTCTTTTGTGGAAAAATATGTTAATCACACTGCATGTCTGCTTGAGGTGCCAGCAGAGGTCGGCTCGGTGCGATGTTTTTACAGCACTGCCACTTTGCTACAAATTGACCATTAAAAGCCGATTGGAAAACCATTGTTCACGATTTATGTCAATATGGCTGATGCTTCATTGTATGTCTTTGACATTTTCCTAGAAGTGATAAGTAATGGTTCCTATGAACTGCAAATCACTTACTCTCCTTGTCATAAGAATAATACGAATGTAAAAATTATGCTCTGCATTCTTCTGTGTTAGCTGCTACCTCATTTAAATCCTGTCCCCCATAACAAACTTGAGTGAGAGACTGGCAAACGTCAACTGATATAAGTATCATGTAATGTTTACATTCATATTATTCTTATGCTGTCTAGGGCTACAGTCAAAAATGAACCATAATAACAGACTTTTGTATTGATTTTTAAATAATTTATGGTGATAGCTTCTGTGCAGATAAGTTAAGCCATTTTAAATGTTTTAAAGAGTAATTTAATCTACAAACTAAACTTGCTTAAGCTCGACTGCTAAGCTTACAAACTGAACCCAACTACTGTAGCTGTATCTTCATCCATTCCGTCTAAATTGTATCTCATGTTAGAATGAACTAACTTTGTTTAAATTTTGAAGTGAAGCCTACAACCCCCCCTCCCCCTTGAATTTAAAGTCTCATTTCTCAGGTGCAGCTTTGAGTCACATACTTTTTTTTTCCTTGAATTTTGTATCTCATTTTCTGAGTGTGGCTTAGATTCAGGTAAATATGGTATAAGGTTCGTAGGCAGAGGTGTCATACCCTCAGCCATGTGTTGTTGTTGTTGTTGTCGTCGTCGTCTTCAGTCCTGAGACTGGCTTGATGCAGCTCTCCATGCTACTCTATCCTGTGCAAGCTTCTTCACCTCCCAATACCTACTGCAACCTACATCCTTCTGAATCTGCTTAGTATATTCATCTCTTGGTCTCCCTCTACTATTTTTACCCTCCACGCTGCCCTCCAATACTAAATTGGTGATCCCTTGATGCCTCAAAACATGTCCTACCAACCGATTCCTTCTTCTAGTCAAGTTGTGCCACAAATTTCTCTTCTCCCCAATTCTATTCAATACCTCCTCATTTGTTAAGTGATCTACCAATCTAATCTTCAGCATTCTTCTGTAGCACCACATTTCGAAAGCTTCTATTCTCTTCTTGTCCAAACTATTTATTGTCCATGTTTCACTTCCATACATGGCTACACTCCATACAAATACTTTCAGAAATCACTTCCTGACACTTAAATCTATACTCGATGTTAACAAATTTCTCTTCTTCAGAAACGCTTTCCTTGCCATTGCCAGTCTACATTTTATATCCTCTCTACTTCGACCATCATCAGGATCATATGGTCAGGACTGGTTTCCAGGTTATGATAACTGTTTGTCCCGTAGGAATAACGTGGGACTCACTATGAAGGGGTTTAGGAAAGGAAGATGAGGCAAGGTTGGAAGTGAGGAATTCTTGAAAGGTTACCTGGGTGAAAGGAGAGTAGGGTCACAGTTGGAGGGAATTTGTAACTGTGTTAAACAAGGGTCTATGCACAGTTTTCGTTGGCTGTTGTCAGTGGGGCATGTGGTGACGAAGTTTTTCCATGCAGAAAAAAGGCCATTTACAAGTCCAACATGGTTGAACCTACATTTTGGGCTAAAGTACCAAGACTTCTGCTGGGATCAGAGTTTTGGCAGAAAAGCTGGCAACAGTTCTTTGGGATGGGTTTTCAATAATAGTGTGTTTCAAGCAAGTGGGGGAAGTTTTTGGGGATGTGGAAGTGGGCAAAGTCAGCAAGGCTTGGCTGGGGAGCTATGAGGCATTGACAGGATGGTTGGATCAGAGTGATAGGCTCTTTATTGACTAAAGGTCAATGTGGGCCTAAGACAGGAGTAACTGGGACAACATCCTCAGTCGAAGGGCAAGAGTTTCTGTTGTAGCATCAGCATTCAGGAAGTTGTGATCACAAAGTGAAATGATTTTACAAAAGAAACAGAGGCTGTGAAGTATAGTTTGCTGCAGTATGGTTGTTAGTTACACACTGGCAACCAATTTATAGCAAGTTCCACTAGCTTTCAATGTTCAGTATCTATGTACACCCTTAAATATGAATAGGAAAATGCCTGTTGTGTCCCAGAACAGCATTAACATCATTTTACTTTTAGAAGCAAGAGACGACTCACCAAAAGGCAGCATTGCTGTGTCGTTGACAGCACACAAACAAAAGGTACAGAGCTTTGTTTTGCTAGCTTTCGGAAGGAAATTCCTTTCTCACACTGTAGGAGAATCATGCACACAAACACACTCACTCACTCACTCTCATGCACAGGCCTGTCCCCCTACATTGTGGCCACTCGCCCATGAGCACGATGTAGGGGCGAGTGCCAGTGCCAGTGCCAGTTTTTTTTTTTCCCTCTTCTACAGTTTGAGAAAGGGATTTCATTCTGAAACCTGGCAAAGCTAGGCTCTGTAGTTTTTGTTTGTGTACCTGTTGACAATGCAGCACTTCTGTCTTTTGGCGAGTTGCCTCTTTGCGTGTGGTTTTTTTTTTTTCTCCTATAGCTTGAGGAAGGAATTTCAGTCTGAAAACTGGCAAAGCTAAGGTCTGTAGCTTTTGTTTGTGTACCTATCGACAATGCAGCACTTCTGTCTTTTGGCGAGTTGCCCCTTTATTTCTAAATAATTCATTATTCTCAACCAGAACTTCCTGTGCAATATTACTTTTACAAGTCTCACTTCCGAAGACCACGAGTATTACCAGCTATGCACCACCTTGGCTTTTGCCTTTGGTAGTTAAGCTAACAACTTCCAAAGTAAACTAAGTGTCTCCGTATGTGAGTGTGGTATTAACTTTTTATCTTTACATCATCTTTGCTACAACATACAAGTGCCCCGATCAATCATATACAGCTTGGTTCACTGATTTCCAATGCTTTAGTCAGCAGAGTAATTTTGAGTGTCACTGTCTCCTATGTGATCATCAGGAATGTCATCAGCTGATTACCTCCAGATTGTTAAGTATTTGCCATGGCATTGGATGCTTTTGATTTCAACTAAGATGATATTGTTTACTGTACAGAGAGTCTAGTACTCAAGAACAACAAACTCCAAGCCAACAGCTTATGGTGGTGTCGGTTGGAAGATTGTCATTTTTTAGGCCAAGTATTAAATACTTAGCATATATTTTGAATAAAAATGGTCTTAAGCCCATGATTTACATTGGCGCCATGCGTAAACTACTGGCTTCAAAATATCTGAAAGAACTACAATATTTTCTGGGTGAAGTGAATTGTGGGAAACTGATACCCAAAGTATATATCTTATCCTCTAGATCAGCTATGAAAATAGGGCTTCAACTATGTGTAACCTCATGCATGCTACAGGGTATTTCTTACTTTAAAATAATGTCTCAGATCCACTCCTAGCTTAGCAACTTTTACACTAGGAAGACACCTGACATTGATGGCAGAGCCATGACAGTAAAACACTGGTGCAGATCTATCGTATAGAAATGCAAACGGAATGGAACAGCCAACAGTGTTCCCTTTAAAAACACTGTCACATGCACGAAACAATTACTTACAAATTGAAAAGAAGACCCTGGCAATAATAGACACCATTAAAAAATCCAGCATTTCCTTTATGTATGGCACAGAATTTAAGTTGCTAACATATCAAAAGCTCGTGACTGCCCATTTTGCCCTGACTTCCAACTTGACCAGATGCTGACTTCAACAGACAGCAGTTGCTCTGTTCTGTAATCAAGGACAAGAGGCACAACCTAGAATAGTTTTTAATTAAAGCCTGGCCACTGGACTATATTCTCCACAGAGATTGTCATCATTCCAGCAGATGTGACCACATCACATACCTAAAGGCACAGTTCCAGAAGTAACGTTCATTCCTCTTTAAGACACAATTTTAAGATGAATTGTGATTCCATATTACTGCTCAGAAGATGCACACCACTGGGTGAATATTTCTGTGATGCTCTGGTCCTGCATCATCTGGTTCTAAATTCTTCACACTGGGGACAAACAGAATGAAGGCAATGGCACAGTGTCATGTCTACTGACCAGAGATTGATGTTAAAATAGAATGAACTGTCCAGGCTTCTATGTACAGGAAACCAATTGTCCACTATGTAACGTTTTCCACCATGGGTGAAACTAAAACAACTGTGGGAACAAGTGCGTACTGATTCTAGCATAACATTCAACGGGACAACATGGCTAATAGTAGTGGACACAATAACTTAATGTGTGCGTGTCAACCATGATAGTCCATCCAATAATACAAGTCTTATCCAACATATTCAAAATACAGGAAAATGCTAGAAGTAATCCCCTCTGAAAATGCCCCCTAATATACTGCATTCAAGTTTTGGTGATTCCACCAATGTGCTGGCATCAAGTGTCTGACCACTTCTCACTTACATAAATAACTATGGAGATCAACTACATTCATAAGTAAGATCTGTAAAGCCATATTAATGACGTGTTCTGACAAAAGTGTTGACCAGATTCCCTGCAACAGATGATTCACACAGTCAACTGCAAAAGTCTGTCTAACTATTGCATAGGTGCAAGCCACACTTACTGTGTGACCTACTGTACTTTGCTCATTGTGCCCAGATATCGCACTTGGTCCTGAACAATTGGATAGGCTTCTCGGTGTGAAAACACGCATTTAGCTGGAACCCCAGAAGTTGATTATGTGCACAAATGGCATCAATTGTCTGAAGTTGTGATCATGCAAACCCAGCTACACAAGTCAGGACAGATTGTGACACAAGACAGAGAGGAACCAACTGGACTGGCCTGGGCAAAACCTGCACGTCCATGGTCCCATGCCCATTTCTGCCCACTGGTGTAGGACCAAATCCATCGTCTCTGGCCTCAGCCTACATTTCCAACCCCCCCCCCCTCCCCCCATCTCCGTCCACACAACAGTAAACCTCCCATAATATCAGTGACTGTCGGAACTGTAACTTGATCAAAACTACAGTTGAGCATGGGAGAGGGTGATGTTGTCCATCCATGTTTGTCTGCTCAGACAAAACAGTGTGGCAGCTACAGTGGGTGTTTCCATATTGGATACTTTCACACGCTGCCAGTTAATGTGCTGTACATTACTTGGCTAGGAGGGTGGCAATAATGTAGTCACTTTCTGATCATTTTTGTTACTAGTTTATGGCTTCTGTCACGTAAAATAATCACACTGCGTACAGAAACAATGTACAGTTGTTACATTAACTGCAGAGAGAAACAATGAAAATGAAATAATTGTTACATTACTGAGTACAATCTATGTCGGCAATTGTCTAAGGCAATTGGCAGCTGAGATAGCAGATCGATATGACAACGATGAACAATAAGGAAGGTGTGACCAGCATCATTTTCTGACTGGTTATTGCTACAGTAGCTGTCCTGTAAACAATCAACAGTAAATAACTTTATTATTCTAATCCAGGTATAGCCATAGAGGGCCAACTTACGGATGAAACCATAAAGGTGGTGGAGTCACAGTCTCCACTCAGACCTCTTCACTCTCCCCGATTTCTGGTGGAGAACATGAGTGTGGCCCTGATTCACACAAAACTCCCCCCCCCCCCCTCTTTTTTGCCTTCCCTAAATGAGGCAGAAGTAACTTCCTTGTTGACATCATCTATGCTGCCTGAACTCTATCAGTTGCCACTGACTTCTGCAGCCCTATACCATCAAAATGGGCAACATTCAGGGCATTACTTGATCTACTATATTGGTTAAAGGTTTGGATGTGGGAGTAGAGTAATTTAGTGTGATGTAGCGATGCACATAGGCCATATAAATTTAGATGGGAGTGAGTTTCATACGTGCAATGAGTCATGGCTTAACTGCGACAGATGTTCTTGTGCAAGTTAGCAAGCAGCTTTCATTGAGGTGTCTCACTACCGTACAAGTAATGAAACATTACATTCACTATCACAAATTAAATTAAACCTTTGTCTTACACCAATTGTCCCACACCAATTCGTACAACAGTTCGTAATGGTATTTGTAACAACACTAAGAATTTCAGTTTCGTATGTACGGTACTTTTTGAGATACACTAAATTACATAAAACACAGATTTAGAAATTTCATGATAAAGTAACTTCATGATGAGTTAATACCTATTAGGTAAAAGACAATGAAGAACACTGAAAGTATATCTAATCTTTCAATAACATACGAAAACAAATTTGTGGAAAACATCTTAATGTCATATAACATTTTTTATTGACATGATTTCTGTTATACATTGCCAGTTTCATTTCCTCCCTTTCTTGAATAAATGTGGCATGTACTTGACATAGGACTCTTTGTAATTATAAGTAATGGAGCATACAAGAGTGTGAGAATCTGGTTATGTATTGCCTGTATGAGTCACATACTAGCGGAAATTGTAGAATACAAAGAAGCCAGTTTAAGTTACTGTTGGATCTTAAAACATAATTCAACAGTTTAGATATTTAAAGAACACATTAAACTGTTTTTACCGCTTTTTCTAAAACATATTACTTATAAATATAATACAGGGAAACATTCCACGTGGGAAAAAAATATCTGTGCAGATCAATATCAAAGACTGATTGGTTAAATTGGGATTACGCCTATCAGAAGAGAGTGATTTTGGGGAGTTTAGTACCAGGAGCAGGACTGCGACCAGGAATTGAAAGGAGTCTGTGCTTAGTTCTTATGAGGATCAGAAGTGTTACACTGAGCTCTTTACAGGTCTATTAATTCTAAGGAATCGTGAAACTTAGCATATCGTAGAGTATCTTAAAATGTTTTAAGGACAAACATAAATGACAATTATGTAAATTGTGCATTTTTTGTGTAAACTCTGACTATTTCAAAAATACAAAATTTCACCTGATGTGCTGCGCTATCATAACTAAGAATTTTCGAAGTCCAGATTGAATATTTGCAAAGCATAGAGCGAGCAGTGGAACCATTAAGAAATGTGTGTGTGTTTTTGGTACCAGATCAGGGCGAAAATCTTAAACTGACTGCTAGTGAGTGACTGTGCCGTAAGAGAGAATGACTTACAAGCAGGAGTCCCCAGGAGGTGCACTGACTTGTTGGAACAATCTATATTGTGGTGTAGGTCACGTTCCCAGGTATCACACTCTGAAGCCATTCACCTAAGTGTGTTTTTGTTTGTGAGTAATCGAGAAAAATGAATTTTATGTGTTGCACCAGATCGAGTGATGGCGGAGTGTAGTGTTCGAGGTACATGACTGGCATGAGGTGGTGGGTTCAAACCTCGTTTAATGCTTCAAATTTTTATGTTTAGATCTTTATTGAAATAATCATTAAATTTAACTGAATTAATTTGTTCAAATACATGCTAATTAATCATCAATGGTATCTGTTCTTCCGAGAACAGTTACTATTTTCATATATATAATTAAATGCTACCCAGCCATTGACCTTCGTCTGTGCGAATGCGCACAGGTTGCCTGAACTCTTAGGGGAATCATCACCTTAGTGTGTGCGAGTAATGAGTGGATGGGCAAATATCTATTAGGTACATTACATATGTAGATTGTGGACAGTTGAGAATGTGGGTCTCACGGGAAGTGTGCAAGGGATAAGTCCCTGCAGTTGCGCTATTCGTCTGTGTCCTCGGTGGCTCAGATGGATAGAGCGTCTGCCATGTAAGCAGGAAATCCCGGGTTCAAGTCCCGGCCGGGGCACACATTTTCAGCTGTCCCCATCGAGGTATATCAACAACACATGTCAGCAGCTGAGGGTTTCAATTAATTATCATTTATTCTAGAGAAGCTGCATGGTCATCAACGGTATCTGTTCTTTCGAGAACAGTTACTATCTTCATTGTTCAAATACAATTTTTTTTATTGCTAATAATTTTCCGTGTCATTTTAATAATCATATAAACAGCTTTACTTCCTCTCTTTTTTTCCTCCTATCATTCCTTTTTCATTTGGAATCTTGGTCCATGTGATTTCAATTATTTTTGTTTATCTGTTGTAATACTGAATTGTTCAAAAACACCTATCCATTGATCAAAAAACAATAGGCAAACTATACACCAGTATCTCTACTGGTTGTGCAATATTTACAAAAAAATTATCGTCATAAACATTTAAAAAAAATTCTTAAACAATGGAAAACCCAGGATTGAATGTAACAATATTATGAGAAGGAAAGTTGCTACTCACCATATAGTGGAAATGCTGAGTCACAGATAGGCACAACAAAAAGACTTCCACAACTAAATTAAAGCTTTCAGCCACTTGGCTTCATCAACAACGACAACAACAACAACAACAACAAAACACACACACACACACACACACACACACACACACACACACACACACACACACACACAGAGAGAGACTGCAGTCTCAGGCAACTGAAAACACGCCAACAAATTCTTGCTGCACTATGGACAAAAATAATGCAGATGAAGTTTTAAACGAGAGGTGGGATTATAAATAAAATTAAATTCAAGTAAAATGAGAAACAGAAATACTGTTTTAAATTTATCCATGTTATATGGGATGTTTTTAGGATTGCTACTGTGTTGTAAATTTATGAAATAATTTCTACTGCTTCAGTCACTTTTTGCTAATATTTACTGAGCATGATACATTCTGACAGTGTGCTGCCATCATCAGGTCCATTCCACTTACATGTACATTACATTAATCTGACATGTGATTAGGTTCATTTGTTGTGTGTACCAGCGAGGTGGTGTGTCTAACTACAGTCTTGTACAGGAAGACATATATGTCTGTATCTTTCTGTATAGGAATGTATTCCTATGTGTGTATGTGTCTTTCTGTACAGGACTGTATTGCTACATACCTTCGGATACAGAATTATATTTCAAGACACATCACCACTGGCACACACAACAAATGCATCTAATCACACTTCAGATTAATGTACTGTACATGTAACTGGAATGCACCTAATGATGAAAGCATACTGCCATAATGCATTGCACTAATTAAATATTAGGAGAAAGTGAATGAAGCAGTAGAGATTATGTCATAAAATGAAATACTGATTGCAACACTGCATACAAAAATAAAAAATGATGAAAGTAGAAGAAATTAAATTGAATTCAACACACAAAAATAATTGAAATCACATGGGCAAAAGAGTCCAAACAGAAAAAAGAATTGCTGGGAAAAATAAAAAAAAAATTGAATCAACTAACAGAACAAAAATAATGATGAAAGTCACATCAACAAAGATTTAAAATGCATGTGACAGGGTTCAAATCCACCATCTTCCAGTTGTCAGTTATGTACCTTAACCACTGCGCTATGCTGCCACTTGGAACAAACCTGCGAATTATAATGCTGCTATGCAACACACAAAATCCTTTTTTGATGACTACTCACTAATGACGGCCCACTTTGGTTAATGGCTTCAGGGTGTGATACCTAGGAACCTAATCTACACCACAGTATAGATGGTTTCAAAAAGTCGATCCCACACATGGTGACCTATCCTTGGTAGTTCAGACTTTGTTCGGTTTCATGCATTAAGCTGAACGCTGCAACCTAGTACAGACATGGTGACATAAATTTGTACTTAAAAGTGACAATATTTCAGAATTGATGATTTTCACTCATTTGGTAGTCAGTCAGACCTGGAACGTGACTTTATTTTGTATCCCGCTGACAATTAGTGCAGCTTTTCTTTTTTCTTTTTTAATTCCAAAAACATTATGTGTGCCAGTGCAGGCATAAAATGCAGAATAATTCACTGGAGGTGAGTGTACTATCTATAGTAGAAAAACAAACTGTGACACCATGCCCACTCGCACAGCAATTTGGAGACTGAACTGTCAAAACATGCAAATTTGCGCCTGAAATAGCTAGCCCCACAACTGGGCTTTTACTTAATTTGAACATTATCTCAGGTTTACTATACTCAACAACAGCCCACAAATCAGTTAGTGTATGTTGATTTATAAAGATGAACTTTAGCAGTGCTTTGGTGGGCTCTTGTTTTTTCATGTAATATATGGTTTATTTTATTGTGAGATACTTAGCTGTGAATAGAAAAATGCTTATAAAATTTATGGAGCAGGTACTATTACTGAGTAAGTATACCTCTTCATCAGACCAGCATGCAAAAGAATGCGCACAGCATCAGCAGAAATCCCTTCCTGTTGTTGGGATCCCACCATGTAGTGTAGGACACATTCCCATCGTTCATTTGCATAACTATCCAGGTATGGAATGTCTCGTGGTTTGCTATCAGCCTCCAATGTTGAAGACATGCTCCATGGCCGACCTCTGAAAGTGAAAAACTGTTTGAAAATACACTAAAAGGAATATACAGTGAAACCTCTTTATAACGTTCCTCCATATAATGTTTTCCTCTATATTACATCCATTTTTTTTGGTCCCAACTAAAAGTCCATATAAACAATGTTAAATTTTCCTCTTTACTGAGTTTCCTCTATATTACAATTTCCTCCATGTAATGCTCATATTTTTGGAACCCTCGTCAATTATTCACCTCTTTATAACGTTTAAGTGACTGGATGTAGACACACAGTTTTCCGTTCTGTGGATTCACAAGGAAGCCCGCACTCAGTGTATTTCATAGGTCAGTGGCAGAACCCGGTCACATGACATGTGACGCACATTCTGCTTGCGATCTTTTTGGTGCCATTTCAGTCAATGCTTTGGATTCATAGCGTGTTGTGTGAGCTGAGCAGCAAACAGTTTGTGTGTCTAGTGAGAGTGTGTCTTCGATATAACTTTTTTTTTTTTTTTAAAAAAAGCTTTCATCAGGTTACATGAGTGAAAAGTGGAAGAACATTTATCTGGAAGAGAAGTTTTCTGTTATTAAAAAAGTGGAGGCATCTCCTGGTGTGTGTCACGTGGAGCTAGCTAAGCAATTTGAACTGGTCCCCTCAACACTCAACACTATTATGGAAACAGATCGTCGATAATGGAAGGGTTTGAGAATTGTGGAAATTCGAAACGCATGCGTGTGAAACCATCGACTTACGATGAAATGGAGGAAGTTTTATTAACTTGGTTTCAGCATCAGCAAGCACGCACTGCAAACATTCCTATAAACTTAACTATTCTGAAGGAGAAGGTGCTTCAAATATCACTGCAGTTAGGAATGGAAAATTTTAAGGCGTCCAATGGATGGATTAATAAATTTTGACAGCATCATGGTGTTGTATACAAAGCGGAATGTGGAGAAAGTAAAAGTGTGGACGAACCAACTGTAACTCAGTGGATGCAGACTCTCCCTAATCTGATACATGGCTACAAACTGCGTGACATTTATAACACTGACGAAATCGGCATGTTTTTCAATTTAATGCTGGATAAGACATTTACTTTTTGTGGGGAAAATTGCCATGGCGGTAAGAAGAGCAAGAAATGTCTTACCGTTTTGTTGTGTACAAATGCTGATGACAGTGAAAAACTGAAACCTTTGGTTATCGAGAAGCCAAAAACTTCGAGGTGCTTCAAAAACATTTCCACGTTTCCGTGCAAATATACAAACAATGCCAAGGCATGGATGACGAGTGATATATTTTTACGTTTTCTCAGAGAATTTGATGCCATAATGGGGAGTGCTCCAAGAAAAGTGCTGCTGTTTGTGGATAGATGTGCGGCACATCCACCGGACGTATCCTTTCTGAGATACGTGAAAGTAATTTTCCTGCCACCCAACTGCACCAGCCACCTGCAACCTTTGGACTTGGGAATAGTACACACCCTTAAGGTTAAATATAGGACAGCCCTTGTAAAAAAGGCCTTGAATTTGATGGACCAAAGAAAACCAGGAAGCCAGCAGAGCTCACAACTGAAGCCGAATATTTTACAGGCAATGAATTTAATTATGTACTCGTGGAGGGAAGTCAGTGCTGAAACTATTAAAAACTGTTTCACAAAAGCGGATTCTGTGAGAATGAGATGGCAGCTCCTGTGGAAGATGTTGCAAGTGATTCGCAAGAGTTTCAGGAATTAATAGGCAGTGATTCTGTCACTTTTGAGGACTTTGTGGCTGTGGATGACAACGTGGCAACCGCAAGAGTACAAAGTATTGAGGAGCTGACTGCAGAGAGAAGCTTGGAGAATAATAGTGGTAGTGAAAGTGGCAGTGACAAGGTAGATGACCCTATGCCCTCATATCCTAAGGCAGCTGAAGCCTTTGAAACATTCAGGAGATATATGATGGCCCATAGACTTGAGGACAGAACGAGCAATAAATGATTGCCATACAGTCAAGGAGAAATAGAAAACAAACATGCTTGCTAGAATATTATAAAAAATCATAGGTATGTGATTTTCAGATTGCATAGGTTCCTAGAGTTTTGTTCAAATTTAAGTTCCATTTCATAATTTAATTATTAAAGTAATTTTTTTGTAACTAATTCTTTTTAATCTGTACTACTTACTGTGTTTTTATGTAATATATGCAGTATAACATAAACAAAATTTGGCTCATATTCTATAAGTGGGTCAACTGAAGAATGGGATACCACCTGTCAGCTTTGGACAATGATGTCATATCTTAAGAATCTGTTATAACTTTTTACAGTACAAACTGATAAATTTACTTTCACCCATCCACCTACTGGGTCCCATGTTTTAATTACAAAAAACTAATCATTTGATACATTTATCATTTGCAATGAATATCATATGGTATTGTGAAAATTTAAAATCTCATCTATGGCACCATTTGTCAAAGCTGATTAGTGGTATCCCTATCTTCAGTAATGCCCTATAATTATTATTTGGAAGCCTTCCTCTTTATAATGTTTTCCTCTATACAGTGTTCAGAATTTGTGGTCCCTTGAAAAACGTTATATAGAGGTTTCACTGTATATGTATACTGCAACAAGCAATGACATTTCAAATGATAAGCAACGAAACAGCTGAGATATACTCTTGAGCAAATGAGTTAGAGAAACATATCACATGGCATATGGTACCTACTTTTACCCCGGTAACAACACAATGCTTCATGGCAAGGACCCTTGAGATACGACAGTGGTGGTTATTTATTATTATTATTATTATTATTGAGGTTTTTCAATGACATGGTTATCAGCACCCACACTAAATGTAATTACATGAATTTAATGAATGTACAAGCTCATTATTCACGAGCTGTCTCACTATGATGACATTCTGTGGACACATTAGCAGCTTTTTGGAAAAATTGTGTTAACGGTTGGGAGACCGACGAAAGCTGCTGCTCTAAATCAGATATGTGGTGACAGCTGACCTTCCCACCACAAACATCAACACTGGCTGTTCTAATGCTGCCAAAGATTGGCATCACTCTGCAGAATTTCCTTTCAATGTTGAGAAGCTAATACTGACACAAGAGAGGTGTTATAGATGATGATGAGCACACAAATAAAGTAGAATACTGTGAGAAGAGAGCATAGTTGAACTCTGTATTTGTGAGGGACAATTAATCAAGTCATCTTCACTACACCCTTACACACATGAAGGTCCAGTATCAAAATGGTTAAAATTACAAAAAGAATAAAGAATTCATAGCTGGTTGCTCACAAAATTGGATAAACAACTACTGCATGTTAAAACATATGTTAATAAGTCAAATTCATAGTAAAACAAAATCTTTGGTTGCTGTGTCCATTATATCTTTGCTCCAATTCACTAACACCCTGGCAACAGATATTTATTTCCCTTAGTTCTGAATGTGCAAGAGTTTGTCTTTAACATCCTCGCTCATTTGTATCCTTGTGTACTTTTGCACTATTGACTGGAGAGCACTGAAGGATTCTGAGCAGATGAAGAATTTCCTGATAGGGTGATTTCTCATCCCCTCAAGTGTCTTTAGCGAAGTTCACATTTCCACATCATATACACTATACATGTTATAGGGAACTTTGGAAGCTTGTAAGGATGAATAGCAAATCAGTTGAGATTATTCACATGCTTTGACCCATTAGTATATAAATAATTAAATCATTGTGTTCATTTAAGACATAGCTATACATTATGAGAGATAGTCAAGTTTCTTGCACTTTATCATTTTAAAATTAGATTGAGACTTTCAGTTAACTACAGGTTGTGGTAGATAAGTAATGAGACTCAGTCTAGAAAAACAAATTTATTGATCCAATTTGTACAAAACGTTAATATTCTTCAAAGTACTCGCCTTGGGCGTCGACACAACGTTGCCAGCGCGTTTTCCAAGCTTCATAGGCCCCACTGTAGTCCGTTTGAGTTATCCCAGTTAGTGCCTTCGTGACAGCACGTTGGATGTTCGGAATATCGTCGAAACGATGACCCTTCAGGCATCTTTTGACCTTCGGAAATAGGAAGAAATCGGGAGGACTCAAGTCAGGGCTGTATGGTGGCTGTGGCAAAACTTCAACTCCAATTCGGGTCAAGTAGGAGGTCACGAGGAACGCTGTGTGCGCCGGAGCGTTGTCGTGGTGGAGACGCCAGTGTTGAGCAAGGTCCTGTCGCTTCCGTTTGACGGCTCTGTGCAATCGCTGAAGGACTTCTTTGTAGAATTCGGCATTGACAGTCTTCCCCTGAGGGACAAACTCTTTGTGAATTAACCCCCGCTTGTCGGAAAACACAATCAGCATTGTCTTGATGCGGGACCTTGACATTCTTGCTTTCTTCGGCCACGGGGATGCCGGTGTGTGCCACTCCGAGCTCTGGGCTTTCGTCTCCGGGTCGTACTGGAATGTCCACGATTCGTCGCCTGTTACTACGTTGTCTAAAAAGTGTGGATTATTTTCCAAATCATTCAACATCTCACGGCAAACGTCCACTCGTTGTTTCTTTTGTTCGGCGGTGAGCACTCGGGGAACCAATTTTGCGCAAACTTTCCTCATCATCAAATCTTGCGTAACAATTTGGTGAACCGTAAATTTACTCACGGAGACCTCATCGGCGATCATTTTGAGACTTAAACGACGGTCGGAGTCCAGGAGTTCTTTCACTTTGGCCACCGTTTCATCCACACGACTCGTTGAAGGGCGTCCAGATCGTTCCATGTCTTCAACGGATTCCCTCCCGTTTTTAAATTCATTAAAACACCGGAACACTTGAGCTCTTGATAGGGAGTCTTCTTTGTAGGCCTCCGTAATCATAGCAAAAGTTTCCGAAGCAGTTTTGCCCAAGCGAAAGCAAAATTTGATTGCATACCGCTGTTCTATCGAGCGATCCATCTTCAGCGTTTTCACAAGTGTCACGGGCACACAAACAACGTAATACGCGAAGCTCGACCCTCACTGCACCAGAGCTCCGACGCGCCTGCGAACCGGTTCTATTGTTAGCTCAGATCCCCCACCACGTGACGTACAGGTGGAGACCGCACAGCGAGCGACTGGGGCGCCGCGCGGCGGCCAGTCTCATTACTTATCTACCACACCCTGTATAGTGGCCATCTGTTCCAAACCTGATTCATAATCTTAATGTCTACAAATTCTAACCCCACAAGGCATTCTTGCAGTTGAATCACAAATGTTTTTTTTTTTTTTTTTTTTTGTGTTATGCCAGTTACTACATGTCTGCTCTGAAAGTGATTTGTAACTTTATTGTATGTTAACAATACCAGAAATGACAAGACCTTCAGAGTATGTCTCTCCATGAGAAGGAGCTGTCTTGTTAAGTGTGGTGAACTGGATATCAGGTGGAAAAAAAAGTGCAAACTTATTAAAGTTGGAACCTAACAAATTTCTTGTAAAACTGCAAGAGTCTAGAAATGTCATTTCCCCAGACTTGTTTGTTAATGCACTTTAGGTTGTTAATCTGACTTAACTCACAAGATGTGGTAGCCTTGTCAATTTATTATTAAAATCTAACCGAGCTGCTTAAATTTAAAATTCATGTGCATTTCAGGTAAGTTAAAAAGACGATGTGCATGATTGAAATCTACACAAATGATGTTTCCGAGTGAACATTTCAAATCTTTTTCTTTTTTGCTGCCTATTGCTTCAACCTCGTAAGAGTCAGCTGAACTTTCTGTACTGTCGAGAAGAGGCTGGATAAGGAACAGAGAATTGAGAGATCATGCACGAATAGTGAGCCCTGGGCTGGACTTCTTACTGTGGATGTAATGCTATAGATGACAGTGGCAAAAAGTGTGAGATCAACCCAAATTCTGTTTAAAACAACAAGCCGAGATGATATAAGACATTATAATGAATCATGTCTACCCCCATAAGAAGTATCATGAGCCACTGAAGAGCTGATTGCAGGTCTCACATAATGAATGCATGGCAGTACACCT
The DNA here is from genome assembly GCF_023898315.1 of Schistocerca nitens. Classification (NCBI taxonomy): domain Eukaryota; kingdom Metazoa; phylum Arthropoda; class Insecta; order Orthoptera; family Acrididae; genus Schistocerca; species Schistocerca nitens. The sequence continues at coordinate 370,795,077 of NC_064614.1, read as the reverse complement.
CTGTGCTGTTCAAAAACAAAAATTCAGCCCATCCATCCCTGCAGCTTCAAGATGCAGACAGAATGTTGGACTTTGGGTGGCTAAGTTGGTGATATGGATGATGTGTGTTACCATTGTCTGTACTATATCTGCCAGACTGGAAACTAAGATGATATTATTTAATATAGTAATGTGTGGAGACATTCATGCTTTCTCAGAAATCTCCTCATTTATTTCCATACTTTTGTTGAGGTAATTGGTGTATGTGGAACAGGAACTCTTGCCGTGAGCTCATTTTATTCTCCATGTAAATCTTCCAGGATTTAGCCATAGCTATTGGCAAATTAATTCAAACACAGCAGTTTTCTGTAGCATGCCAGCAATTTTCTTCATTACATCATATACTTCTGCCTGCTGTTTCCATTCCTCAGGTAGTTCTACTGCATCATTTCCATCATCGCAACACAATATGTTAACTGTATTTAAGTGTTGAATGCGGCTCTTACTATTTCATTAAGTTATTTTGTCTTTGTGAGAACAGTCTCATTTCTTAGTCACTAAAGAAATTTATTAAGTGCACTCCAGGATGAAACACAGCTCAATGGCTGAAGTGAATAGCAGAACTGCCAAAGGTCACAAGATGGTTTACAATTTTGGATTGATATTCACTTTTTTCCATCACTACCTACCATAGTGCTGATTATAATACAGTGTACATGGGTACTATTGTTGTTGCCATTCTCCACTGTGTTGAGTATGTTCTATGTGATATTAACTCCACGTATTTTGTCTTCTTTCATACATACAAAAGCAGCTGATGTGCTGAAAAAAGTGCTTTCTGTTGAAGTCAGCCTGGGTTGGGAGCAAGGGAAATCTTTCAATGATGGTCGAGTAGTTTCAATTTGTACAGCCCCACTAAGCCAACATACTGCATGTCTTCATGGAGTGTACAAATAGTAAGTGCACCAGTCATACACTCTAAACCACTACTTTAAAGAATGGTGATACTTCAAACAATCTTTATTCAAATTTTATTACCATTAACACCTTTTGTAGTATCTGATGTGTTTTTCTGGCATCCCCAGAAGAAGCATGATCAGGAGAACTACTTATATAAGCATCATGATATTGGATATTTTTCCTCCCTTAAGGTGTACCCATTGTGCTGGGTATGTTTTTTGTTTGTAGACCCAGGGCCATGTTGTTCTTACCAACAGTCAGGGATCTATACTGTCCACCCAAGCAGAGAACCACTTCCCACAGCAAGACTTATACAAGTACGATGCAGCAAGTTCCTAAGAGGTTGCCTGCTAAGGACTACTTCTCCTCGACAGCAATCTGAAAGGTTGAACCAAAGATCTCTGAGAGCGTGTTAATTCTGTCAATATTAGCTGTTCCAGTGTACCGTATAGTATTCACCTTTTTTGACAATCTCCTGACAAATGATCAGGGTAGTAAGTATTATATTCATATGTTTTATGTTATACTTTCTGACATGTCCCACACCCACGAGAATCATCTCATTTTTTGGGTCTATGGAATGTAAACAAAATCTAATCTAATATAATCTCTATTTCCTACAACACTACATTTCATTGTTGCAGCCAACAGTGGTTGTTCAAGCATGCTCAGAGGACAGGTGCCATCACTGGCTTGGCACTCAAAGGGAGGAGCAGGTTACCGTATTTACCCAAATCAAAGCCACTCTTGAATCTATGCTTCACCCAAAAATGAGACTCAAAATTTGAGGGCACATGAGGGAAGAAAAAGAAGGGAGGAGGAGGAGGAGGAGGAGGAGGACGACGAGGAGGAGGAGGAGGAGAAGAAAGGGGAGAGGATATATGAATCCCAGCCGCACTTCAAAATCGAAACAAAGCTGGTTCATTCTAACACGAGATACAAATTAGATGGAATGGATGAAGATACAGCTACAGTAGTTGGGTTCGATTTGTAAGCTTAGCAGTCAAGCTTAAGCAAGGTTATTTTGTAGATTAATTTATTCTTTAAAACATTTAAAATGGCATAACATCTCTGCACAGAAGTTATAGTCATAGATGAGTTAAAAATCACTACAAAAGTCAGTTACCGTGCTTCATTTCTGACACTATTGCTATACGACATAAGAATAATATGAATGTTAACATTACATGTACGTATATTATTTGGTGTTTGCCGTTGTCTCACTCACATTTATTAGCGGGGCAGGATTTAAATGAAGAAACAGCTAACATGGAAGAATACATAGTGTAACGTTTACATTTGTATTATTCTTATGTTGAGGAGAGTACGTGATTTCCAATTCATAGGAACCATCACTTGTCACTGATAGTAAAATGTCAAAGATGTATTGACGAAGCTTCAGCCATATTAATGTAAATCACAAACACAGGTTTGCCGATTGGTTTTTTATAGTAGAGTTGTAGTGAAGTAGTAGTGCTGTAAAAACTGTGATACTAAGCTGACCTCTGCTGGTGCTTTAAGCAAACATGCAGCATGATTAACACTTTTTCCTGCAAAAGAAATAATTTCCTTCTCGAATTTAGCACTGTAATGAATGCACTTCATTATGGCTCACTAACACAAGTACTTCACAAAAATCGTCTATGCAATATGTGGAGTGAGAATGAGCCACAGCTTACCAACTTATGCAAGAATCCTAAAGGCTTACACACTGTTGGTATTTACATAAAGAAGTGTATTTTTGTTGCTACAAATATCTGAAAGGCTGCTATATTCAAGGATGAGCAATACTGAATTCCTGATTTCCTTGTTGGATAACATATTACAATACAACAATAAAAAAAAAAGTAGTTTTGTCTTCCAACTTTTTTATATACCTTTACTAGTGCAGCAGTTTGGTCACTAGTATTTATCTTTGTACCTGCAAAGCGTGCCTGTGGCAGCTCCTGCTCCTAGTGCCATTTTTCAGTACTTCCATTTGCATTGCATTTGATTATAAGCTGCAGGCAGTTTTTTGGATCCTGAAAACTGGAAAAAAGTGCGGCTTAGATTCAGGTATATATGGTAGTCTAAGGTAAGACTTGGAGCAAAGATAAGAATGTAGTATGAAAAGGTTCGGGCCCCCATGTTTACCAATCTCATACTCTCAAACGAGGGGAGAGTAGCTTAGTGAAGGTGTGTGGATTGGGGCATGCAGATGGGGAAGAGGATGGTGGTGGGGGGTGCTCAGGACAGAACAGACAGTTCATCTGCTGGGGAGAGATGATGACAGACTATTCAGGATCTATCTTACATACTATGTACACATCTCACGCATGAAGAGCTCTTCACCATGGTCCTGAATAGTGCACTGTTGGTGGTGTACAGCTTGAAGCAGTTTTTAATGCTTCTTTCTGGTGGTAAACACCATTTATGGTGACTTATCAACTCAGGTAACCTTTTTCCATGTTTTGGTGTCCTACAGTGGTGTTACTGTGCCCGTGTTAATTTCTATGCATTATGACATATAGTGGTAATGAAGAACAGCACAATCTGAACCTCACAGTGTGGTTGCAGTTCTGAATGGCAGGGCTGCTTACCAGTATTTGATATCCAGCATTAAATTGATAACCGATTTGCTGAACTGTGGCACATCAAATCACGATTAGAATGAAGGAATGAGTGGAAATCCATCATCAACAAGTTGTTGGCCACACAAATTGACTCTGATGGCAGTGGTTTCCCTTGATACCTGGTACTCATGGTATATCCCTGACAGAAGAATAAATGAGAAGTCCAGTACCTGCATGACCTCTGAGATGGAATCCCAAATGTTGGGCACTCACAACCTGACAATTGGCAAATGCAGACATTGCCTGTCTCGTCAATCATGAGTAGGAATGTCCTGCCAACAGCTGGTATAACTTGTAAAATGTATACTTTCATGGCCGGAAATGTTACAATTAATAAAATGTTCTGAGCTATTATGCTGTGGTTGAATGGATTTCACCTTAAAACCCAACATTTTGTCCACATATGCGGATGACATTTTCAAGAGGGATCATGCCCAATTCACACTCTGGCTTGCTACTGACTGCTACAAAATTCTGCTTCTATGTCCTTCTGCCGTGGCGTGATGTTACATGTTTTGAATGCGCGAGCGCAATTGGCTGTTATTGACTTCCGTTGTCTGCTGTTGCTATCACCCCATTGCAGATGACTGGTACACATCATCTTCAGCATCGCAATCCAGATGTCATTCAGCTTAACACCCTCCTCCTTCCTGCTGAAATTCCTAGGGTGTTTTACAATCTCTATGGCCTCTCTGTATAATCTTTCGTAGTACCTGCTTGTGGCTGCCAGTACTTGAGTCCTATCAAAATGAACGTGGTGGTTTCCTGGCTGCAAAGCATGTTTCACAACAGCCGATCTGTCAATCTCCCCTCTTCTGCTATTGCCCTTTCACTCTCTCTCTCTCTCTCTCTCTCTCTCTCTCTCTCTCTTTTTTTTTAGTTCTCATGTACAGTCCCTGCAACTATACCGAACCCTATAAATTCCTACTTTTTCCAGTGGTTGGTGAGCATCCATGGCCAATTTTAAGTGATCTTGTATCTTCGGGGCGGGTTTGTAGATTACCACTATGTTCGACTTTTTCAAAATTTTTCCTATGCAGGCAGAAATGTCCTTAATGAAAGACAGGAACACTTTCAATTTCTTTGATGCCTGAGGATCTCCACAGTTTCCAGGCAGTGGTATTAATGCTCTTTTAATCTCAGTAAATGAGTAGCCATATTTGAGCAATGCATTTGGTGATAAGTTTTAATTCTGTATCAAGCAGCTCTGGTACACAGATTTTCCTAGCTCTATCTGCCAACGTTTTTCACGATGCCTCATTTTTGTTGTGTGTGGTGGTTTGAATCCCGGTGTAGGTAACGGTCTGTGTACATGGGCTTTCAGTGAATTGTGTGGCCCAAGCCACCATCTTCTTTCCTGAAAACTAACATATCAAGAAAACTCAGTCTTCTGCCAGCCTCGTCGTCCATGAGAAACTGAATCTTCTGATTGATCCCTCTGAGATGTTTGTGTAAATGACCCAGTTCCTCCCTGCTACAAAACAAACTTATCATCCATGTATCGGAAACAAATATTCAGTTTCTTGTTCATAGTTTCCAATGACTGATCCTTGAAATCTTCCACAACGAAGTTCACTATAACTGGCCTTGAGGGGCTCCCCACAGCAACACCATTCATCTATTCATACAATTCATAGTTCCACTTGAAATTTGTGGTTGTGCGGCAATATTTAAACAGTTCTGCAACATCAGGTGGAAAAATCTGATTCAGCTATTGCAAAACATAATTAAGTGGAACCATAGTGAACAGCGATATGACATCAAAAGTAAGTAATATGTATATGAAGACAGTATCTGTTCTGTTGGACACGTCCGAAAGAACAGATACCATGCAGCTCCTTAGAATGAAATTATATTGAAATGAATACCCCTAGCTACATACAGGCATTGATATAAGCCAACGGGGTCAGTTGAAAATGTGTGCCCCGACCCAGACTCGAACCCGGGATCTCCTGCTTATATGGCAGACGCTCTACCCATCTGAGCCATCGAGGACACAGAAGATAGTGCGACTGCAGGACTTATCTCTGGCATGCCTCCCGTGAGACCCACATTCACAAGTTATTGTCCCGCACTATCTTCATAGTGCCCCTGCCCATCATACTGATTACTCGCGGCTTTACTGCCGATTCCCGTAAGAGTTCCGGCACTGTTTGTGCACCTGCACAGAAGAAGATTGCCCTTGTGTGCGGCTGCACAAACTGTGCCCGAACTCTTATGGGAATCGGCAGTAATGCCGTGCGTAATGAGTATGATGGGCAGGGGCACTATGAATATAGTGCGGGACAATAAGTTGCGAATGTGGGTCTAATGGAAGGCATGCCAGAGATAAGTCCCTGCAGTCGGACTATCCTCTGTGTCTTTGGTGGCTCAAATGGATAGAGCATCTGCCATGTAAGCAGGAGATCCCGGGTTTGAGTCCCGGTTGGGACACACATTTTCAACTGTCCCCATTGACTTATATCAACGCCTGTATGCAGCTAGGGGTATTCATTTCAATATAAGTAATACGTCCTCTGGCTGTATTTAATTTACTGATAAGATGTGCTGAATTCTTGATATACAAATCTGACTGGCCCACATATGGTCATAATAATTCTCTCAAGAATTTGGCAAGACTGAATGTTCTTAATGTGCTAGTTTTCAAGAAAGAAGATGGTACCTTGGGTCACACTATTTACCGAAAACCCACGCATCCAGACCGTTACCTACACCGGGAGTCAAACCACCACCCACAATAAAAGTGAGGCATCATAAAAAACTTTGGCAGACAGAGCATGGAAAATCTGCATACCAGAGCTGCTTGACACAGAATGAAAACATCTCACTAACATATTGCTCAAGAATGGTTATTAATTCGCTGAGTTGAAAAGGCGCTAAGAGCAGGGATGCTCCAACGCTTGTGAAATTGAAAGTTTTCCAGCCTTTCATTAAGGACCGCATCTAAAATTGGCCAAGGATGCTCACCAACCACTGAAAAAAGCAGGAATTTATAGGTTTTCATGTGGTTGTGGGGAGGGGTACATGGGCACCACCAAAAGAATTATCAAAAAACAACTAGAAGAGCACAAGGGCAATTGCAGAAGAGGGGATACTGCGAGATCAGCTGTTGCGGAACATGCTTTGCAACCAGGAGACCACCACATTAATTTTGATAGGACTCAAGTACTGGCAGTCACAAGTGGATACCACGAAATGTTATACACAGAGGTCATAGAGATTGTGAAACACTCCAGGAATTTCAAAAGGGAGGAGGAGGGTGTGAAATTGAATGACATCTGGATTCTGGTGCTGAAGAAGATGCATACCAGTATTCCAGAATGGGGTGATAGCAACAGCGGAAGACAGCCATTGTGCTCACACATTCAAAACGTGCCATCATGCCACTCCGCAGAAGCACATGGAAGTAGAATTTTGCTGTAGTCAGTAGCAAGCCAGGGTGTGAATGGGACATTCGTAAAGCTACAATCACTCTTGAAAACATCCTCTGCACATGCGGACAGAATGTTGGGTTGTAAGGTGAAATACACAGCATAATTGCCCGGAACACTTTATTCACTGTAACTTATACAATGTCTACCGATTTCTATCATGTGATGCACTGAACTATTCCATTCACTGTGCAACTGAAAGCTCTCTCTTCAATGTAGAAGTTACCTAATTCAGTTGATTATGGGTTTACACTGTGATTCCCCTCCTCAGGGGACACCGCCTTAACGTAGCACTATCCGTACGGGTGAGGAGTTTTGTGTGCTCTGGATCCAGAGGGCTACACCAGCGATAGCGTAGCTACCAGCAGGTTCACCTATGTCGGACACGCCAAAGGGGAGGAGCCAGACAAAGTGTGTCCCACAACGACCTATCATTAGCCTGTCTCCTATCCTATCCTATCTTAAACCTCTCCTTTTTCCTTATCATTATCAACCGCTGCCAGGGATATGGCGAAGTCCTTAACAGCAGCTACGGCAGAGAAGAACATCTTTGGGACGGCGCAGCTGGTGGAGGCACCCTTTCCCTCCAAAGGGCAAATGAGGAGTGGAACCACAGCCTTGTGGGGAAGAGGGATCTTCGAAGGCTGAGGGAGTAGACCCTGAAAGAAAATCCACAGATGTGTTAGGCTTTGCACGCTAGCAGATGAGAAAAAGTTGTTACTGCTTTCAATCAAAGAACGAGCCTCGGATTAAAAATACCTAATGTAGGCCTTCTTGTTCCTCTGGAACGAATGACAGCTCTTCACAGCCTGAAGAAAAACCCAGGAACACGAGAAGATACACTAAACAAGAACAGAAAACTAGAACCCGACAACAAGTTGAGAGTGGGAACATTAACTGTAATAACCTTGACAGGAAAGACTGAAGAGACTGTGGACATGATGGAGAGGAGAAAGATTCATATCCTTGGATTGAGTGAGACCAAGTGGAGGGGAAAAAAACTCTAAATTGCTGAGAGGTGGGTACAAATTATACTGGCAGCATCATAATAAAGAGGCAAAAAATGGAGTGGGGTTAGTGTTTCACAAAGACATTGATCCAATTACAGATGTGAGCTTTGTAAGTGAAAGGATAATTAGAGCAAGAGTGAACTTGGGAAAGAACAGTTTTACTATACTCCAAGTGTACGCACCTCAGCAAGGGTACAGTAAGGAAGAAAAAATGAAATTCCTTGAAGAACTGGAAGACCAAGTAAGAGAAGATAACATTATGATAACTGGGGATCTGAATGCTCAGATCGGCACAGATAGAAATGGATATGAGGAGGTAATGGGTTCTTTTGGATATGGAAGACGAGATGTTGAGGGTGAAGAAACTACAAATCTGTGCATAAGGAATCATTTTTTCATGAAGAATACATTCTTTAAGAAACACGGTAGCCATAAGATTACTAGATACGGCTGGGATGGCAAATCGAAGACAGTTATAGACTATATATTAACGGACAAACTAATTGGAGGTAAAGTAAGGGACACTAAAGTCATACCAAGTGAGCGCTTGGATAGTGACCACAGATTACTAGTAGCTGATCTAAATTATAAGATGAAAAGTTTGAATGCTGTACAAAGAGTGCCAAAATTAAGGAGTGGAAGTTGAAAGAAGAAAAAAATAAGAAAAGTTTGCAAAATATAGTAGCACAAAACTTGCCAAAAACTGAAAGGGTAGTGAGAGGAAGAGTGGAACCTATTTAAAACATCAATAGTTAACAGTGCTGTGCAGATATGTGGCAAAACTAAGGGTAAAGTAAAAGACAAAGAAATCAGTTGGTGGAACAATAGAGTAAAAGAAGCAATTAAAAAACATAATAAAGCAAAGAAAAACATGGAGTTTGAAAAAAAAAAAAAAAAAAAAAAAAGAACAAGGGGCTCGTACCAAAATATGAACACAAGGTGACAACACTGGAGAAGGAATACCAACAAAAGAAACTCCAAGCAAAGAGAATTGCGAAAGAAGAAAAGGAGAGATGGGAAATATTCACCCAGAAACTAGAGCAGGATAGCAAAGGGAACCAAAAACTGTTATATGGGTTATTGAAAAGTAAAAGATCTGATAGAGAAGACATAAAAGCAATTGAAACAGAAGATGGGGAAATTATCAGGGACATGGAAGGTATCAGAGAAGAGATGAAGAGTTATTTTAAAATCTTACTGAATGGGGAAGGTGCACAAGAAAGTGACACTGAAGTCATTGAATTCGAGGAGGAGCAGGATCCAATCTCTTGGTTAGAAACTGTAAATTCCCTCAAACAGATGAAAAGAGGGAAGGCGGTTGGATTGGATGAGCTGACAGCGGATATGATTAAAGCCACAGGAATCCATGGAATACAGTGGTTACACCGGGTGCTGGGGATGATATGGAAAGAAAACAAAGTGCTAGATGAATGGAAAAAAGGAATTATAATACCATTGTACAAGAAAGGTAGTAGAAAGAAATGCACCAACTACCGAGGAATAACACTTATCACCCTGCCTTAAGATAATGGAAAAGGTTATAGAAAAAAAGATTGCGGAAAATTCTAGAACACCAATTAGAGGAACAACAGCATGGACTCAGAAGTAATAGGGGAACAACAGATCTCATTTTCTCTCTCCGTCAGTTAATGGAGAAGTTTCAGGAAAAAGGAAAGGACTTGATAGTAGTATTCATGGATTTGGAAAAAGAGTATGACAGTGTACCAGGGGATAAAATATGGGAATGCTTGAGAAAACATAATGTTCCTGATTCATTAATTAAAAAGGTCCACATGCTGTACAATGGTTGTGAGAGCAGTGTAGAAAGTAGAAGGTGGGAGATCAAAATGGTTTAAGGCAAAGAGAAGTCTTCAGCAAGGCAGTTCGCTCTCCCCTTTACTCTTTGTTACACTTCTGGACACAATCATGAAAGAAATCAAGGAAGAAGAAAATGCTGATGAGATCGCCATTTGGGGAGAGACAGAAATAGAGGTTCAGAGGAGATAAGATTACTGGAACACAAAATTTAAAAAAATTCAAGTTAATTATGAGTAGGAACAAGACAATGGCAATGAAGATGAGCAGGACACCATCACCTTGTCACATCTTACTGGAGGGGGAGAAGGTAGACTGTGTGAAAAACTTCAATTATTTGGGTAGCATCATATCACGCAATGAAAGTTCCAAACTAGAAGTCTTAAACGGAATAACAAAAGGATCTAGCTTCTTTCACTAAGTATGAAATCTAATCTGAGACAAGGAAGTCCCTCAAAGAGCCAAACAGATCGCGTATAAAACTTATCTCCAGCCAATCATGATGTATAGTCTAGAGGCCTGTTTCATAAATAAGAGAGAAGAGAGTCAAATACAAGCATGTGAAATGAAGTTCCTTAGGTCAGCTCTACAAAAAACTAGTAGAGACAGAGTGAGGAATGATTATGTAAGGAGAGACCTGCAGGTGACATTGACTACAGAGGAGAGGATGAGTGCTTTGAGATTGAAGTGGTTGGGTCATGGAAGCAAATGCACCTGACTCTAACTCCACACCAGTATTTGGAGATGGGGGTACCAGGAAGAAGACCAATTGGGCGGCCTAGAAAGAGATGGACAGACCAGGTTAAAGATGATCTCAAGAGCGGAGGAACATGGGATGTAGTGGAGAGCGAAAAGCTATACCAGGACAGAAATCAATGGAGGCATATCATTCACTAAGTTCCTACCCGGCTCGCTGGAGGGAAATCCTGATGATGATGATGATGATGATGACGACGACTGTGATTCATTTGGCCTGCTTTATGTAGATGAGAATATATTATGTCTTTTTGCTGAAACTGCAAGATTATTATTATTATTTTTCCACAGGTAGACACGAAGCCCATGCCTACTACAGTAGTACATGTTTATATGCCAACTAGCTCTGCAGATGATGAAGAAATTGATGAAATGTATGATGAGATAAAAGAAATTATTCGGGTAGTGAACGGAGACGAAAATTTAACAGTCATGGGTGACTGGAATTCAAGAGTAGGAAAAGGGAAAGAAGGAAACATAGTAGGTGAATATGGATTGGGGCTAAGAAATGAAAGAGGAAGCCGCCTGGTAGAATTTTGCACAGAGCATAACTTAATCATAGCTAATACTTGGTTCTAGAATCATAAAAGAAGGTTGTATACATGGAAGAATCCTGGAGATACTAAAAGGTATCAGATAGATTATATAATGGTAAGACATGAACCAGGTTATAAATTGTAAGACATTTCCAGGGGCAGATGTGGACTCTGACCACAATCTATTGGTTATGAACTGTAGATTAAAACTGAATAAACTGCAAAAAGGTGGGAATTTAGGGAGATGGGACCTGGATAAGCTAAAGGAACCAGAGGTTGTACAGATTTTCAGGGAGAGCATAAGGGAACAATTGACAGGAAAGGGGGAAAGAAATACAGTAGAAGAAGAATGGGTAGCTTTGAGGGTTGAAGTAGTGAAGGCAGCAGAGAATCAAGTAGGTAAAAAGACGAGGGCTAGTAGAAATCCTTGGGTAACAGAAGAAACATTCAATTTAATTGAGGAAAGGAGAAAATATAAAAACGCAGTAAATGAAGCAGGGAAAAAGGAATACAAACGTCTCAAAAATGTGATCGATAGGAAGTGCAAAATGGCTAAGCAGGGATGGCTAGAGGACAAATGTAAGGATGTAGAGGCTTATCTCACTAGGGGTAAGATAGATACTGCCTACAGGAAAATTAAAGAGACCTTTGGAGAAAAGAGAGCCACTTGTATGAATATCAAGAGCTCAGATGGAAACCCAGTTCTAAGCAAAGAAGGGAAAGCAGAAAGGTGGAAGGAGTATATAGAGGGTCTATACAAGGGTGATGTACTTGAGGACAATATTATGGAAATGGAAGAGGATGTAGATGAAGATGAAATGGGAGATAAGATACTGCGTGAAGAGTTTGACAGAGCACTGAAAGACCTGAGTTGAAACAAGGCCCCGGGAGTAGACAACATTCCATTAGAACTACTGATGGCCTTGGGAGAGCCAGTCCTGACAAAACTCTACCATCTGGTGAGCAAGATGTATGAGACAGGCGAAATACCCTCAGACTTCAAGAAAAATATAATAATTCCAATCCCAAAGAAAGCAGGTGTTGACAGATGTGAAAATTACCGAACTATCAGTTTAATAAGTCACAGCTGCAAAATACTAACGCGAATTCTTTACAGACGAATGGAAAAACTGGTAGAAGCCGACCTCGGCGAAGATCAGTTTGGATTACGTAGAAATGTTGGAACACGTGAGGCAATACTGACCCTACGACTTATCTTAGAAAATAGATTAAGGAAAGGCAAACCTACATTTGTAGCATTTGACTGGAATACTCTCTTTCAAATTCTAAAGGTGGAAGGGGTAAAATACAGGGAGCGAAAGGATATTTACAATTTGTACAGAAACCAGATAGCAGTTATAAAGAGTTGAGGGGCATGAAAGGGAAGCAGTGGTTGGGAAGGGAGTGAGACAGGGTTGTGGCCTGTCCCCGATGTTATTCAATCTGTATATTGAGCAAGCAGTAAAGGAAACAAAAGAAAAATTCAGAGTTGGTATTAAAGTCCACGGAGAAGAAATAAAAACGTTGAGGTTCGTCGATGACGTAATTCTGTCAGAGACAGCAAAGGATTTGGAAGAGCAGTTGAACGGAATGAACAGTGTCTTGAAAGGAGGATATAAGATGAGCATCAACAAAAGCAAAACGAGGATAATGGAATGTAGTTGAATTTAAGTCGGGTGATGCTGAGGGAATTAGATTAGGAAATGAGACTCTTAAAGTAGTAAAGGAGTTTTGCTATTTGGGGAGCAAAATAACTGACGATGGGTGAAGTAGACAGGATATAAAATGTAGACTGGCAATGGCAAGGAAAGCGTTTCTGAAGAAGAGAAATTTGTTAACATCGAGTATAGATTTAAGTGTCAGGAAGTCGTTTATGAAAGTATTTGTAGGGAGTGTAACCATGTATGGAAGTGAAACATGGACTATAAATAGTTTCAACACGAAGAAAATAGAAGCTTTTGAAATGTGGTGCTACAGAAGAATGCTGAAGATTAGATGGGTAGATCACATAACTAATGAGGAGGTATTGAATTGGGGAGAAGAGGAGTTTGTGGCACAACTTGACAAGAAGAAGGGACCGTTGGTAGGACATGTTCTGAGGCATCAAGGGATCACAAATTTAGCATTGGAGGGCAGCGTGGAGACTAAAAATCGTAGAGGGAGACCAAGAGATGAATACATTAAGCAGATTCAGAAGGATGTAGGTTGCAGTAAGTACGGGGAGATGAAGAAGCTTGCACAGGATAGAGTAGCATGGAGAGCTGCATCAAACCAGTCTCAGGACTGAAGACAACAACAACAGTGTCACAGTACACACTTCAAAATAGCATGGCAAATGTAACTACTAGTACTCAACCAATGTTGCTCAGAATGATGTAGCAATAGAAATTTGGACTCAAAGTTGTTCGACCAAAATGTAATACTTTTGGAGCAATTGTGTGGCAGACTATTTTTGAAACTCTGTAGGCAACTGCATAAAATGCTAGTCATACTAGCAATAGCCCTTCCATATATTTATTCTCTTATTTAGTTGAGGCAAAGACTGAGTCATGATTTGAAATTTATCGCAGCATTCAAAAATATAACACTATGACAAAAGTGGCCTCCACTATCCACTCTTTAATTTACTCTAACACAAAAGGGAGGAAAATATGGAGCCATAAGTTTATTTGAATAACATCTTTATGAATTAAAATGTGCTGCCAGACAATGAAAACAATTTAAAACAAACTGAAGTCATTTCTGCGTAACTACTATTCCACAGAGGAATTTCTGTATAGTTCATATCTATGTGTTGTTCAGTTAAATTTATTAAATTTTAGTATAAATTATAGCTAAAGGAAATTACTTGGATAACCGTTTAGAAAATAAGTGTATTGTCATTGAGACAACATACAATATTTGTAAACTTACAGAAATTTTCCACACCACAGCAGTTATACCAAATACATTGCTCCACAGAATTAGGTGAACATGACTTTGGGTGTCTGCCATACTCCATTGGGCAATAACTGAGGACTAGGTATGTTACCAAATTACGCCTCCATTTTTCACAAATTAAGTGCACTACAAAACCATTACATCCTGCATTATCTACATAAAAGAACTGAAATGTTTAACAGGTGTCAAAAACAAAGTAGAAACAATCATTCATCCTGCCATTCTGGGTGCTTTTCATTGGACTTAGAGAGCATCAATAACATGTACGTCTTCAGTGAACATTTATGACACCCATTCCCAATTTTCAATGAGAGTCCATGAGAGTTCATGGAGAGCCTGGTGCTGGAACAGAACGTGTATGAACACATCTGTCAGGCATGTCCCACATATGCATGATGGTATTTCGGTCCCACATATACAAGATGGTGTTTAGGTCGGGACTCACTGTCGGCTATTCCATTACTTCAATGTCCAGGCCTCGCAAGACATACCTGCTGATGACCATCATGTAGGCACTGACATTAGAAGCAATTCAGGACTGCCACTGTATGCAGCAGCCACCACATAGTTCAACAGGATCTGTTTGATGTACTGCCTTGTCGGTAAGGCGCCCATGGACAATGACATGATCCAAATGGCTGTCGACACTGAAGCCTCCACACAACATCACAGAACCTTGGAAATCTGTTGATTTTCTGGACAACATTTGGCATGTACCGTACTCCAAGGGTCTCCGCACTCAAACATGGGCATCACCTACCGTCACAGGATATCTGGACCTGTCTGTGAATAAAACATTTTTCCAGTGGCATAGTTGCCAGTTGACATGGGAACGGCAGAACACAAGGCAAGCTGCAAGATGTCGTGTGTAATGGGATACTCGAACAAGATGTCTGGGTCATAGGCTCCTTTTTCGCAACCACTTTATTACAGCCTAATTGAACACAGTGGCTCCAGGTGCCCTTCTGAGGTCGCCTTGCAGTACTCTGGTGGTATCCGTATTACGCTGCAATGCAGATATGGCCAGATATTGGTCTTCAAGTGGCATTGTAATGTATTGGCGAACTTGTCCAACTTCGCAAGCTGTGACATGGTCATGAACGGAACAGTGATCCAGGAAGTGTAGAATAAATTCTTTATTCCTGTCTGTGATCACGAAATTGTTAGGTACTCGGACAACTGCTTTTGGTAAGCAGTGACCATCTTCAGACCTGCAGTAAAACATGAGGAGAAAAATAAAATACAACAAATACAACTAGTGGATTGTCTACAGCTCAAAACAATAAATTGGCGATAATGAAACGTATTACTGACTAACATGTGAAAATTATGCACTTTAAATATGATGAGGCATATCTGTTTTAAAAACATTTCCGAATATAATGAAGCCATAGTGGCATCATCACATGATAAACACAAAATCAGTGTCAGTATCATCAAACTTACATAAAATATGGTATGTATTACAGTCATCGTGTTAACTGTGCTACTGTTCAAAACAAACAGCCACACAGTAGCCACAAAATATTTGCGACACAAGCTTGCCAGATGTTGCTACTGAAGGCATACATATATTCTCCATTCTCTATTCATATATTCATTATGGCCTACTGTATTATTTTATGCTGTAGACAATCCATTAGTTGTATTTGTGTTTTTCCCACATTTCGCTGATCTGAAAATGGTCATTGCTGACTGATACTGGTAGTTGGAGGACCTAACACGTTTGTGATCGTAGACAAAAATAAAGAAATTTATTCTTGTCCGACTTGCCAACTTATGGATCACACATGGAGAGGAATTTGCATTTGCAGCAACATGGCCAAAAGTCCACCCTTTCTGGATCAAACAGACCCCCCTTGCAACTTGCGCTGCGTTAAGATGCTGCATTGTATGTACTTGGTTGAATACAATGTTCACAAATGACAAAAATGCACAAATGACAAATGCCATCTGTGTAACTCACTAGAAAACACTGGAACATCAGTACCCACATCCGTCCGAGAAGTCACCTGACACTGTACTGTGATACACAACACATCTAATACATGGCAGATAATTTTAATTGTTGCCTACACTGAAAGCAAAGATCTCAAGTCATGTAATATGGCCAGAAGTACTGCCAGTATGAAAACAGATTTAACATACTGGATGTGGATATACATGTTCCCCTAATTCTTTTAATCGGTGTATGATCCCCGTAACATGCAAATAAAGAGACTAAATTATCCTTGCCGACATTTAGCTGAAACATTGTCTTCAAAACCTACGAAAGGCTCCAGTAATAGAACTGAAGCATCAGCATGAAGATCAACTGCAAGAAGAATTATATAGTATGAAAATGTAGAGGCTTTTGTACTTGCCAATAATGACTGCAAAAGAAATCAGCCTTACATAACTCTTGTCTGCTATATGCTTAGTCTCGGAGATTCGATGAAATGTTTTCCATTATTTACTGGATTAGGAAAATCAGTGGATCAAAGAACGGAAGTCTTATACTATTATCTGGTTTATTTCAACAATGTGTATTAAGTGTGTCATATAAAAAAGGGTGGGGATGCAGAGTGGCAGAGTAATGTTTCTTCAATATTTTCTTATTTTGATGTGTGCTTTCCTCTAGCTGCTTCAAAATAGGCAAATATTTAGTTCGAAAAGAATATTAATAGGCATGCTCTCTAGTCTTCAACTACATCTATAAGTTAACAACATCCTAGATTTTCTACAAGTTAACGACAATATTTGTTTGAAACTTGGGCTGTGTTACAGCAAAAGAGATTTTCCTTTAACACTTTATGTTCTCAGACTCACATTATGAGAATACACTTAGTGTGCACTGTAAGAGTACTAATTGCAGAATAATATTATTCATATATCTTACCCTCCTAGAAGTGCAACTTTGAGATACTTTTTGAAAGTTGTATTCAGGATCCAACCAGGCAACCCACCAGGAATAGCTGCCTCTTGCCAGACATGGAGACTCGTCAGCACCTCTGATACTTGAGCATGTTCTCTGCAATACAGAGTAAAAAATGAATCAGTAACCAGGTAATTTCAGAAATTCCATGGCAACTCTTATCTAGGTGATGATACAGTAATCGCAGGAACAATGATCACTAAGCACAGGCAAACTTGTGTAAGTGATGCTTTGGTTAGATTATTTGGAGGCTACATATAAACAATTGGATTCTATGTTTTCCTTATTTGAAGGAGGCTTTTTGGTATTGATTTATGCCAAAATTAAATGGGATACACACTTGCACAACATTCTCTCAGGCATGTGAATGAATGCCTTTTTTCCTGGAATAAATTATTACGAAAATATGTGACTATGCCATCTTATTTCTCTTCTCAATGACTATAGTTCAGTCTTATAGAAAATTACAAACACTGAGAATAAAATCATTTGTTCATCAATAATGGTTGCCACTGTGCTGACTTTAAGAGGATTAAGGAATCAAACTATGAGGTCATCAGTCACTCATTCAGGAAAGAAGTTATTGGAGAACAGTGTTGTTAATCAGAAATAAACTCCGTCTCAGCATGTTACCAAGCTGTATGGAAAATAGGACATAGATGCCCAGAACATTAATTAGCAATAACGCGAGTTAAAAGCAATTACAGGAAATGTAAAAAGAGGTGCAAAACAGGGCAGTGTGTAGACCACAAGCTGATGGGGAACCCTTGGAATTCATCTCTGGTGAGAGGCTGCCCCCAGCCAAGATAAGACGTGCAGAAAATAGTGATACACCACCACCTCCCTTCTAAATGGACAAAGAGGCTGTCAGTGGAAGTAAAAGGGGGCTTAGAACTAAGAATACAGCAAATATCAGAAAGAGGCCTGTAAGGTAATAGACTCAAAGTAAAATGGAATGACCTGGCTGTCAAGTGGGGCATACACAATAAGGATCCACCCCCAAGCATCAAGCACTTTTCCCAAAACCACCTTATCTGAGAATGGATAATGGATTAAAGCTGGGAATAAAACCCATTTTTCAGAGTGACTATAAAACCTGTTTGGCTGTTCTTTTATTATCAGCCAACACTGAAGCTAAGACTCCAATCTTGTTTATTGGAGTGCTGTAATTAGGGTGCACTAAACAAAGATACAAGCTAGTGTTCGTGAAACACCATAGTCACACTGTGGAGGCATGCCACAGGGAGAAGCATCAGCGGCCAAAACTAATGGATTTGATGTAGAAAAGAGCATAAGGCAGGGCGCTGAGCACAGCAGATGCCTCAGCCGAGTGGAAGCATGCTCTCCGTCAGCTGCCCACCAGAACTAAATGCCCTTCCTTGGTAACTGATTGAGCAGATGCATAATGTGGGCTGCTTGTGGAAGAAACTTTAATTAATAATTCTGCTCTGCACAAAAAGCCTGCAGCTGCTGTAAGCTTTGGGGGCAGCATAGAGGGGCAATGACAGAAACACTGTGGCCAGTAGGTTGCACCCCATCTTTGTTGAGCAAGTGGCTGAAGCATTCACTAGTTTCTAAAAAAAAAAATAGTGGTTGTGTAAGCAGCACTTGAGCCTTGCATCACAAAACAACATAGCAAAGAGGGGACAAAGGGTATGCAGCTGGTCCTGACAGGTAATGCCCGTGACAATTACATCATTGAGACAGTTAGCATGAGCAGGGATGAACACTGTTAACTGTTCCACATATCTCTGGAAAACTGCTACAGAGGATAAGATCCCAAATGGCAAGTGCTTGTATTTGTATAAGCCAAAGGGAGTGTTGATGATCATAATGCATTGCAATTTCAGTGGAATCTGCAAGTACCAGTATGCATCAGCAAGGTCTGTCTTAGAAAACAATTCACTCACACCAAGCTTTGTGAGGATGTCATATGTACGTGGTATGGGGTAGGATTCCACTTGCACCTGAGCACTGATTGTCGATTTAAACTCTCCACACAGCCCGTGAGAGTCATTGGGTTTCTTGACCACCACCAGGGGCATGAATTGGTTTTAGCATGTTCAACTATGGGCTCTGTCTGAATGTAAGGAGATACAAGCAAGGAAAGCTGTGGTGCACGCCAGGCCAGGTTCGAATAGAGGTGCAAAGGCAGTACAGGGGTCACTGAGCTCCTGGAAGGGAACCGGGTCTGAAACGACATGAATCTTGTTGGTAATGGAGAACCCAAACAGAGAGGAAGTGTCCATATTGGAAATGTTGTCAGCTGAGTGACTATTGACAAGAGAGTTATCAATCATTTGACCTTTTCGTATGCAGTGTTGTTTGTCAATTGACCACAGAGGGGAATCAAGCTGTCACCATATGTGACCAATGTATGGGAGAGCAAAGCCAAGTTGGGGAACTAAGACGAGCATACATTTGGTGGTTAAACAAAGAAACAGTAGCTCCCATAACCAGCTGGAAATGAACATTCTGGTTTTCAATTGTGAGGTTGGAAGGATGGCCCTGAGAAACAGCTGCCTCTAATTCATGCACCATCCCTTGAGGAGTGACATTCGACCATCCTGACAGATGAAAACAGACAGTACGGAGATGCCCATCTCTCCCACAACAGGTGCACCACGCCCAGTGATCCAGATATTCTGCATGTGGATGTGCCATGGAGCACTCAGGAGAGGATGGGACACCCAGCTGCTTACACCGACAGGGTGGTACAGGCTGTTCAGAGGCCACTGACATGATCAAAAGCAATGAATCATGGTGCCACTGCCAGGAAAAAGGCTTACGAGAATTCAGTCCCGGAGGCAGTGGCTGGACTACTGCTATTTGGGGTTGACCCACGAGGCAGTCAATTGCTGCCTGCATGATCTCGAAAGTGTGTGCGATTTTCAAAACATCGTCCAATTGTCTAGTTTGAGGGCTGCAGGGTGTACTTTCAGATCTGGAGCTAATAGGACCACTACATCTCACATCACAGAATCTGCACAGGAAGTGCTGCAAACTGGATTTGTACAAGTGAAATTGCAACATCGACTCAATCCTTGCAAAGCTGTCACCCGTGAGTGGTACGACTGACCATGTTGCTTGTGGTACTGATGGAACTTAGGTGCAATGTGACCACATGGAATTGTTGTGAATAATAATTTGACAGCAACGAAAACATCTCATTTAATTGAGTGTGACAGTATTTGAGCGTGGAGATAACTTCTGTAGTAAGAAAAATGTCTTTGGGGAAGCCCACGAAAGGAGAGCGTCATCTGAAACCCAAAAATCAGCGAAGTGCTGCTTCAGTTGTTGAAAATAGTCTCCCAATCCTCTCTGACATTGTTAAATGGTGGAAATGTGGATGGGTTGCTCTTAACCTGGGAAGTGATCACAGCCTGGATGGCTTGGAAACCCTGAACCTGTGGAACCCAGATCCTGTAAGCAATACGATAAAATACTGAATTTTCTGATGGGACAATTCAGTCTGTTGTTGAAATAGCTGTTGCAATTGCTGCTGCATGAGCAGCTGGTACTGTTGCTGTTCCACAAGTTGCATGAGCTTCACATGCTTAGGATGCTGCCGATCCTTTACCTCGTCACCGATTATAGTGGCAGGAATTTGACAAAATAGGGAACGATTTGAGAACCACTAGAACAGGCTGACTGGCTGGTGGTGCCACAGCAAGTCTCCTGATAAGAATAAACAGGTGTACAACAACAACTAGAGAATGACAAACAATGGAGATGGCATAGAAGAATAACAAGTCCAGCAAGTGAACCACAACTGAAACCTAAGATTTAGCAAAATCAGAACCAAAATCACAATGTGTAGCAAGCTGTGCCACTGGCTTTAAAGGGGCTGCCGCAGGCACTGATTGGATGGCATAGCAGGTGTGTCTCTGTAGTCAGTGCTGCAGCAGCGACAGCAGTGCTCACAGATTGCAGCAGTGCCATCTAATGGCAGTCTTTGAGATCCATGCCTTCCAGAGGACTTCCAAACTTGGTAGGCTGGGCTACTGTACTCATATATAATAGTAGAAGGAGAAATGATCTACACTGTCCAGCACTCAGCATTGGCGCACCACTGAAGGGAGTAAAATTATAGTTGTAAAGTATTGGCAGAACATAAATAATTAAGGAATACAAGGAGACAGTGGTTCAGGAGGAGGAGGGGGCCAGTTTGGTGGATAATCAGAGCCACGACAGAGGATGTGATTTAATTGTTTCAGCCCAGGATGATATCAGGTGTTGGGGAAGGCGCTTCTTTGTAGATGATTCTTGGAGGGTGGTGTGAGGATGTGGTACAGGAAACCTATTTAAGGACTATGTTTAGGGGTAGTGTCTATCTGCAAAGACCTTCGTGAGACCTCCAGCATAATGAGTATGTGAATTGTCATCACTGCAGATATATCATCTATGAGTGGCTAGGTGGTATGTCAGGTATTTTTTAGTATTGAAGGGATGTCAGCTGTCAAAATGCAGGTACTGTTGGTAGGTAGAGGGTTTATGTGAACAGAGGTGTGGATGGAGCTATCAGAGAGGTGGAGGTCAATCTCAGGAAAGTGTCACATTGGATTGGGGTAAAGCGAATGGGAAAGAGGGTGCTGAGGTTGTGTGTTATTTATGTATTTGCACTCTAGCTCAACAAAGGATCTACTCTGAAAGCTAGCACGTATCCTTTCTATTTTATGTGCCAGCCAATGCCTCAATGCTTCTGCTTTTCAATAACTGGCCTCCTTTACTCTAAAGTATTTACCATGTGACAGAAGAATTCAATAGACAATAAAATAAACTTGAAATACAAACTGAAATCTTAGCTCGACAGCTCTTCCTACTCCACACAAGAATTTCTGAATGTATAGTGGTATGATTTGTGTGTGTGTGTGTGTGTGTGTAAGAAATCATGTAAGTGGTCAGAATGTTACCATATTTTCTCTTGAGAAGGAAACTTGCCCTACACCCAAACTAGAAGTCGCAATTTTTATCCATGGGACACGCAAATCATACTTCCTACCCTGCGGATGACACAGACGTGAAAACAGGTAGATCCTATCTTCCTAGATTCGCGAAAGGTGTTCAACACTACACTATGTCATCTTACAACCCAGGACTGATCAGTGGAGTAGCTTCACAGATATGCAATTAGCTCCATGAATGTTTGAATAACAGAACTTAGTATACTGTGCTGAATAACAAATGTCAACAGATATGAAAGTAATGTTGTGTGCACTGCAATAAAGTGTAATAGGATCTCCAATGCGCTTAAAATATATAAATGATTTATCAGTTAGCATCAGCAGTGTAATAAAACTGTTGACTGATTAAGCTGTTATCTACAGGGAAGTTGGACGATAGTAAGGAAATTCAGAAATACTACAGCATTTACACTTGGTGTAATGAATGGCATCTCTCTTTTAATGCGAATAAATGTAATGCCACGACTACAGCAAAGAGGAAGAGCTCTATAACAATTCATTTACAATAATCAATATATTGAGCATGTTAAATTTTATAAGTATTTAGGAGTAAAGCTAATAAGTGATATGAAATAGGATGAACATTGAAAATCAATACTGGGGTAGCAAATGAAAGATTTAGATTTGTTGGTAAGGTTGTAGGAAAGTGCAGAATACCTTCATAGAAAGTCACATACAAGGCAATATTATGAACAATTCTTGAGTATTGTTGTAGTGCTTGGAGTACTCCTAAGTAGCATGACAATAGAAGTTGAATGAATTTAAGAATCACTGCTAAAAACATTATACATCAGTTATAGGCCATACAAAAATGTAACAGCGATGTTCAGAAAACTTAGAGGAAAGGCTATCATGAAACCCTGTTGGGAAAATTTGCAGACCCTATATTCGAGAAAGACAGTGTTGCCACCACAATATCTCATATGGGGATCACGAGAAAAATATAACAGAGATTAACGTATGTACCAAGATACAGAGACCATGATCTTTTCTCCTTCAGTCAATATGTAAAATGGAACATGACTGAAAATCACTAAATTGATATGAAGTACCTTTCCCCATAAAATTTATAGTAGGTTGCGGAGTATTAGGTTATGAATGTAGGTGGCCAGACTACTACAATGTTATATATCAAATACTATGCAACAAAAGGCACAACCAGATCACAGTATCTTCAGCTACTTGATTTGTATTTTTCAGTTATGAGGATGGAGGACTAGCATACATATTACTTTGTAACAAAAAAGGGATTTAAGAAATGAGACATTTCTTACTACAAAGAAGTTGTTATGACTGATACAAGAGCACAAAATACATTATATGGTCAAATGTATCCAGTTGATGAAAACGTCCACTCTCACAGGCATACGTTCAATCAGGTGCGGGAAGGTTTCTTGGGGAATGGCAGCCCATTCTTCACGGAATGTGGCACTGAGGAGAGGTATTGATGTTGGTCGGTGAGGCCTGGCACAAAGTCGACGTTCCAAAACATCCCAAAGGTGTTCTATAGGATTCATGTCAGGACTCTGCACAGGCCAGTCTATTACAGGGATGTGATTATCCTATAACCACTCCACCACTGGTTGTGCATTATGAACAGGTGCTCGATCATGTTGAGAGATGCAATTGCCATCCCTGAATTGCTCTTCAACAGTGGGAAGCAAGAAGGTGCTTAAAACATCAATGTAGACCTATGCTGTGATAGTGCCATGCAAAACAACAAGGGGAGCAAGGCCCCTCCATGAAAAACATGACCATGCCATAACACACCGCCTTCGAAATTTACTGTTGGCACTACACACACTGGCAGAAGACATTCACCGGGCATTCGCCATACTCCACACCCTGCCATCGGATCACCACATTGTGTACTGTGATTCGTCACTCCACACGACATTTTTCCACTGTTCAATCGTCCAATGTTTACGCTCGTTACCCCAAGTGAGGCGTCGTTTGGCATTTACCGACGTGATGTATGGCTTACGAGCTGCCACTTGACCAAGAAATCCTAGTTTTCTCACCTCCCGCCTAACTGTCATAGTACTTCCCCATTTTGTAACTGCCATTCCTGTGGAATTGGTGGGCAGTTAGAAAATGTTACTAACAGAGATACAAAACTGGGCAGTAGGTG
This sequence comes from Schistocerca nitens, assembly GCF_023898315.1. Lineage (NCBI taxonomy): Eukaryota > Metazoa > Arthropoda > Insecta > Orthoptera > Acrididae > Schistocerca > Schistocerca nitens. The sequence continues at coordinate 370,771,029 of NC_064614.1, read as the reverse complement.
AAACAGGTTGACTGCAGTCACAATTGTATTTTCTCAAAGACGATTAAGACTGGAATAACATGTACTGTATCATGGAGCACTTCACTTCATTGTTCCAGTATTCTTGTTGCTAGAAGTGGGTGGGGTGGCAGGGCAGTTATTCTGCATATTCATTACGGAATGTAACAGGAGCACTTCAAGTGTCCTTTCTGCTAAAGAGGGCACTGTTGTTCAATTCTGCACATATTCATTTCAATATTGACATTTTCTGCATCTATGCAGCTGACAAAACTAGGGACTGTGTTATCAAGCTTGCCACAAGTTTCCCCATGTGAAATTCCCTGATTTCCAGACAACTTTTAGCAATTTTCCCTGACAAATTTCGAGACTGATTGATAGAGAGGGTTTATGGGATCAGACTGTGAGATCATCAGTCCCATGATTCCAAAGTTACTCACAGAAGAAGGAAGGTCCACTAAAAGTAAATGGATCCAGCCAGATATGTAAAACTCTACAACAAAGAAGTTAAAACACACAGAGTAAAAGGCATAAAAGGTTAGACCAAATCAAAAACTGGAAAAAAAGAGTGGTCATGGAGTCCCAGACCTAGAAAACGTGAAGAGAGGTCCCAACCACAACCACATTGCCTCTGCTCCAGGAATAAAGCAAAACCTTATATCTGGAAATAATCACTTTCATGGAGGAAACTGAGGACCAGAATTGTCTGCTAATATTAAAATTAAGAAAGACTATACTTAGCACGGAGGGCCAAAACATGGCTCTGAGCACTATGGGACTTAACATCTATGGTCATAGACATCACACAACACCCAGTCATCACGAGGCAGAGAAAATCCCTGACCCCGCCGGGAATTGAACCCGGAAACCCGGGCGTGGGAAGCGAGAACGCTACCGCACGACCACGAGCTGCGGACTGGCCAAAACAAGGGAACATTCCAGCAATATGTGGGATACCATCAGTCTGGCTCCACAACCATACTGTGGAGGTGGCTTCATTACACAGGAGTAATCCATGGGTGAGCCTGGAATGACCAATGCATAGACGGCATAAGGCAGCGGGCTACTTCCATGGGGAGTGGAAGGAAGAGCACAAAAGCATAGTAGCCTCCTCGACTGTGCGCAGTTTATTACTGAGGACAGTAGCACACCAAATGTCATTTCACTTTTGGTCAAAGAGAGGTACGATATACATCTGTATATCCACAGCTAGAGTCATGAAAGGGAATGGAGGGTGAGTATCAGCTTATCTAGCCAAACGGTCAGCCAGTTCATTCCTTGATACCCACGTGACTTGGGACTGAGAGAAAGACAACTAAGTAGGCGGCATGGTCAAGGGAGGGGAGAAGGTCATGGATAGCAGAGACCAAAGAGAAGTGAGACGCATTCCAACCGGAAATCCAACCCGTGGGCGGTGATCAGGAGGGAGACATCCCTCACTTGCAAAGAGGACAGAGTACATGGGATGGTCAGGGAATCTGCGAATGGTGATTGCATAAGAAACCAGGAGTTGGCTTCATCGTATTTGTAGAGGGGGAATCCCCACTTCTGTGAGGGGACTGTCAATGGGACTAGTGCAAAAGGCACCAATATCCAGATGCACCCCTCAATGGTGAACAGGATTAAGTATTTTCAGAGTGGAAGGAGCCACTGAGTCATAAACCTGACTTCCATAATCTAGTCTGGACAAGACCGAGCATGGTACAGATGGAGAAGAGTAGCATGGTCTGCACCCCAAGATATATGGGCCAGGAGATGGACAGCACTAAGCTTATGCATGCGTGTCGTCCGCAGGTGGTGAATATGGGGCAGTCATGTCAGCTTTTCATAAAGAAAGGCACAAGAAATGGGATTGCGCTGCAACATCTAGGAGCTGGTAGCCTAAATGAAATTCTAGATCAGGGCAGGGTGCACTATGAATTGACAACAAAAATGCAAAACCCGGGTTTTTGAGGGAGAAAACTGGAAGCCATGGGAGACAGCCCACATATAGGTCCGTTGGTTGGTGACTCAGCAGACGCTACTGAGTGGGAGCTGCACCAGATGCAAAAATCGACGACATACAATGCTGGGGTAGCCTGAGGGCCAACAGGGATTATAAGCCTGTTGATGGACATGAGGAAGAGTGTGACGCTTAATACAGGACCCTATGGGATTTCATTCTCCTGATTCCAAGGGGTGCTAAGTGAAGTGCCAACTGAACCTCGAAGAGCCGGCGAATAAAAATCTGAATGGGGCCGTGAAATCCCCAGTCATGGAGGGTAACTAAAATGCAATGGCACCAAGCCATGTCTTATGCCTTATGTAGCTTAAAGAAGACTGTGGTAAGGTGCCAACAGTTAGTATTTATTTATTTTGATCCAAAATCAACTGATTACAAAAAAAGTTTTCTTGTTCCAGTCTTCTGGATAAGTCAGATCCTTATTTACTATAGTTACATATTATTGCCCTGCATTATTATCTACACACCTTTCTCTAAATTTAGTTGAGAGAACAATGTTACATATATGGACCATACATAAAAACAATTTGCTATTCCAATACATAGATTAAGGAATTTACAGTTTGTGACACAGTCTTCAGATCTGAGATTTGTGCATTTTTAGATAGATGGTCTTCCATCAAAATGGTTCAAATGGCTCTGAGCACTATGGGACTTAAGGTATTCCATCATATGAGTGTACTAAACCTAGAAACTCATCTATTGAATACATAGGAGTGTTTAGGAGACATAATTTTAATTTCTTTTTTAGTTCTGTAATGGGCAATTTGGAAATATTAGGATGGAAGTAGTTTTATGCCCGCATAGCGAGGGCTTTTCGCATAAAGTATTGTTCTATGAGAGATGATGTGGGGTCTCTCTCAACCTCTAGTGTTATTTCTTTATTAAGTGTTTTGTTACTGTTTATTGCCATAGTGATTATCTTATGTACATACAGGTTATGAACAGTTAGTATTTTAAATTCTTTAAACAGATGTCTGCAGGACTCCCTGGCACATTTCTTTCCCATGATTCTAAGTGCCTTCTTTTGTAGGATAAGTATACTTTTCGTATTACCTTTACTGCTCGATCCCCATACCTCTATCCCATAGCTTAGATGGGATTCAAATAGTGCAAAATATATTTGACTCAGAGTGGTAATGTTACAAAAAGGTGTCAGTTTTCTTAGAGCATGTATGGTAGTAGATAGCATTTTGCAAATATCATTTAGCAGACCAGTTTAACTCTGCATCAAGTGTCAGGCCAAGAAATTTGGTCAACTCTTCTTTTTTAAGTACTCATCACCCACTAAAATTTGATTTCATGATTTTTTTGTCTCCCAAGATCAAATTCAATATAGACAGATTTATTTGTATTTAATTTTAGTTTGTTTTCATTAAAAAGCCTGTCTGATTGCAGTTTCCATTCTGGGTAAATGATGAGTTGGAGATCGTCCTTCCCGGAAGCCACACTGATAAGGGGACAAAAGGCCCCGAGATTTGAGTACCCAACAAAATTGGAAGCTAACCATCCTCTCAAGCAGTTTACAAAGTACGTTCATCTGTCTAATTGGGCGGTAGCTGTCGAGAGATGTTGGGTTCTTCCCTGGTTTAAGGATAGGGATAATTATACTGTTTTGCCATTGTGAAGGGAAGGCACCCATGAGCCAAATGTGGCTGAAGACCCTGAGTAGATATTGCCTCTGTGTATTGTCCCAGTGTTGTTTCATGAGGTTGTAGATGGAATCTGGGCCTCTGGCCGTGTCATGTGAAGAGGTAAGAGCCTGCAAGAATTCTCATTCAGTGAAGGGTTCATTATAGAGTTCAGCTTGGTGAAGGTTGAAAAAGAAGGGGGTCTGTTCAACTCTGTGTTTCTGATGGAGAAATATGGCAGAACAGGAAGAGGATGCCAATCCAGTCGCAAAGTGTGTCACGAGACACCCTGCAAGAGCCAATGGATCAGTAGACAGAGCACCTTGGGGGATAAGCCCCTGGACAGCTGACAGTCACTGGCAGCCCAAAAGGCTACAGAGCTCGGACCAAACCTGCGATGAAGAGCAATATGTAGCACTCATCAGTAGTCCTGGACAGTGACTGCTACAGCCTTGGTCCACCACAGTACTGGTCGATGATGGAGACCTGTGGATAGGGGGACAACAGTGCCAGCAGCATGACGAATAGTGGCAGAGATGCCCTGCACGACCGCATCAAAAATCATCATCACGGGGTGACCAATTCCGGCAAGTCACAAGAGCAAGGGAGGAGATTGTGAGATTGATAGCAGCAAAGGTGCCATGAGTGGCACTGAAGTGGGTAGGGGAACCGTCATTGAGGAGACACAAATCAAGGCCTGTAGTAAGTTGGTCAAGTAGAAGACCCCTACCCGATGAAGTGGCACTCGTGGGAGGGGTGTGCATTGAAGTACCCAAGGAGGAGATAGGGGGACGGGAGTTGCTGTATTAAGATAGACGTTCAGTACAAGGAAGTGGCCTACCTGGAGGGATGTAGACATTGCAAATGACGATTGCCAGAGTCGCCTGCACTCTAACCACTATCACTTCCCCGTTGGTATGAAGGGGGATTCAGTCACTAATGAAATCAGTGCGAACCAAAGTGCAGATCCCTCCAGACATTATCCCGGGGCTAGCAAAGTTCCAACAGAATGCCCAATAACATGAAACGTTGAGAGTGGTCATCACGAAAGTGAGTTTCTTGAAGAGCAAGACAGAACAAAGAGTAGGAAGAAACAAGGCGTTGTATTTCTGAGAGGCGGTGATAATGTCTGTTGAAATTACACTGGATTATCATGTGGTGAGAGTCCAGGAGAGACTTGGTCGGTGGTCGTCGCCAACAAGCATGTGGTGACACCCATAAAAACTGGGTCAGATTCAGTAAGAGGTGGAGGGTGTGAAGCTCTCTGGAAAGCCAGGGAAGCCTCGTCATTTGACTTGCACTGCTTCTTCTTCTTCTTCTTCTTCTCTCTCGGAAGGAGGGAGGGAGGGAGGGAGGGAGGGAGGGAGGGAGGAGGCATTATCAGTAAGGGAATAGACAGCAGTGGTGTCAGGACCGGACAGAGAGCAAGTGGATTTGGGGCCCTCAGAGTGTGGGTCTCTCCTCCCGTTCGAGGGTGTAAGCTTCCTCTCCTGAAAACGCTGGGGAGGGCTGTTCCGAGACCAAGCTCCATCCCTAACAGGAGCCAGAGAAGAGGACTTTTCGCTGGCGAGGAGGAGGAGGAGGAGGAGGAGGAGGAGGAGGAGGAGGAGTTCCTGGAGGGGAAGGGACAGGAGCCGCCAAGGATGAGGAAAGAGAAGGGTGGCAGGCTTATGGAGGTTTGAGGAGGGGAAGGTGTAACTGAGGCAAAGGTAGAGGAGAGATTTACAGGGTAAAGTCTGTCAAATTTCTTCCGGGCCCCAAAGTAGCTGAGATGGTCAACAGTCTTTATTTCCTGAACACTTTTTTCCCTCATGCACACTGGACACTCCAGTTAGTGGGGAGAATGGCGACCAGAGCAGTTTACACAGTTAGGCACTGGGGTGCAAGGCTCCCCACATGCAGAGGGCGGTCACCAGCATCACCGCAGATGGGAAAGGCATCTCATCGTGAGAACATATGGCTGAACTTGAGGCAATGGAAGCAATACATGGGAGGTGGAATGTATGGTTTCACGTCGCATCTGTACACCATAACGTTGACGTTCTCGGGAAGGGTATCACCCTCAAATGCCACGATGAAAGTGCCAGTGTCTGCATGATGGTTCTTAGGGCCTTTCCGGACATGTCGGAGAAAATGAACACCACATCATTCCAGATTAGCCATAAGATCATTGAACTTGAGGAGAAGGTCCCTATGGAAAATTATGTCCGTGTCCTATTGAGTGACTTGCGAGGAGCAATAGCCATGGGGTTGTCTCCTAAATGGTTGCAGGCACAGAGGGAGGCTGGCTGACTGGTAGAAGTTATCTTTATAAGGAGAGAGCAAGATCTCATCTTGCTTAATGACTCAACTTCACCGAACTTGTCCTCAGTATGTTCCAGAAAGAAAAGGGGTTTGGTGGCGGCTAAAGTCGCCCTGTCAGTCCTCGTACAGACCAGGGACCGTGGAAAGTGTTTTGCCCCAAGCCAGCATGTCTGGCCCTCCTCCCAAGGTGTATCCAAGGAGGATAAGGCTGGAAAGGCAGAAACATGAACACAGACAGAACTATGTTAGGGAAGAGACACAGCTGCAGTGGAGCAGCCAGAGTTTAACACATTTCATGTGCCAAATGTCTGCCCTGGTACCACCCACTCCAAACAGACGCTCGCCTTGTAGGTGCCACCCAGCCACAGCAATGGCCACACGGCAGGATGGTCATTGTTGGGAGTTCCGATGCCCCGAAAATATGGTCAAAACTTCCAGGCTTGCACAAGGCATTCAAAGCTCAGGTATTAGCAGTGTGAGACCTGTGGTATCAGGCAGATGGGTGCAGTACAGTTCCACCACACAGACTGGCTACTCAGCAAGGTGGTGTAAGGGCTTTGGCAGGGAGGGAAGGGAAAGGGGAAAAGGAGAGGGAGAGGAGGAGGAGGAGGAGGAGGAGGAGGAGGAGGAGAGGAACCCATGCCAAAGACTCTAGGGATGGAGTTCTTCCCCATCTGGCTCACACTACAGATTTAAAATTTGGAGACAGAGGTCAAACCCCTGAGGGGGCCGAACAAAGAAAAGCCAAAAAGGACGAGGAAAAGCAACCGACCAAAACTGCAAGACAAAGTAAAGTCATGAGGATAGCCAAGCTGACATAAAGAAGAATGCCAAGAAAAGGAAAGGAAGGGGGCAAAGGGAAAGGAAGAAGGGAAAGGAAGTGGAAGGGAAATAGAAAGCAGCGGGGAAAAGAATAAAGGCTGCAATAGCTCAGGGACCCGTGCGCACCACACATGTACCCACAAAAGAGCTGTTGGCCCCCTGGAGGAACAAATTTTGAAATATCAAGGGTAAGTAAAGACATAAGTTGACAAAAAAATGTAAGGACTTCTGCATTTCTAAACATGTGAGCAAAAATTTTAAGCACTAACGTCAACATCTTTTGCAGTGAACAGTTTTTAGATGGAGAAATGGTATATATATGTTTCATTAAGACCACTGATATTACTTTATTTCAATAAAACGAAACACATTTGGTGACAAAAATACATATTTCATTGGAGACACAAAACAGATTTAAAACATCTTCACTGATTTCAGAAATAACCTCAGAAAAAATAGGCCTCCTGAAAGAAATGTAAAAGGCAAGAAAGAGTTGTGTAAACCAACACTGTAGGCGACTGCCAATAAAATGTTCATTCTACTATGTTTGTTATTGCCCACTGTATTATGTCTATTATTTTACAGGTACTATGTGATTTTTCTTTCACGAAATACGCGAGTACATAGCGTACAAACTGCCAGTGACTGCCTTAAGTTTCTTCCTCTTATCATCCATACTTTCTAATGTATAAACTACTTTCAAAAGTGTCAAAATGTACTAGAATAAATACTATGTCTATAAAATGCCACACTGTACAATGGTCTTGCTGTGAGACAGTTGCAATTCCTCAAATCCATTGGCAGTATCCTCTGGCCTGCCAAGGAGCACTGCAGTCCTGAGTCCATGGATAAACAACGAAAATCTGCCGCATTATGCCACTCAGAAACAGGCCTGGCCTGCAGGCAGATTGGTGGGACTAGATCGAACAGGCAGGGCCTGCACATTAGTTGGAAATGATGGGCTTCAGATTGGTGGGCCCAATCCTTTAGAGATAGCCACAGAAATGGCCTGCAGTTTTGGCCCATCTTGGTAGCCCACTGGTGTGACTAGCTATTTACATGTCACAAATATCCATGTTGATGAAATGAGACTGTGGTGAGCAATCCATGCAACATATAACTTGCGTGAATACTCTGAAAATCAATACAAATGAGGATAGGTAGCAAAGCTGATCACTGAGCTACAGACAGGCACATAGAAAAGACAATCACACTCTCACAACTAAATTTTTGGCCATAGTCTTTGTCAGAAAATGAGAGCACACACACACGCACGCACACACACACACACAAAATCATTCAGACACAACTCATGCACACATGACAGCTGTCTCTGGCTGCTGTGTCAACAGTCTCTGAGAATCAGATCCACACAAACCACTCCTCACGCCTCCTTGCCTCTTGTCGGCAGCTGCTAGGCTAGTAGCAAGAATTTATGGCAGCACTGACTGTGAGCTGAGGGGAGTGGTAGAAAGGGAAGAACCAGTATGAATGAGAGATTAGGGAAGCAGCTCATGTACTCAACTGTGTCCGGCAAGCGATGATGCACGATAACTCAATAAACAAATCATTTCATCTACTGAGACAAAAATGAGATTTTTCCAGTGGTTTTTTTTTTTTCATATTTCCCTGATTTTCCTAACCTGTTTGAAATTCCCTGATTTTCAGAACTTGTGGCAACCCTGGTTATATTGTCCAGTAAAGAAAATTTCAGATGCCATTATTTGGCATTAATTTTATTATCCTTTCTTTACGAGTCATAAAGAGTAATTAGTACCTAGGCAGGTGACTTTAATCCACTAACTGATTTTATGTAGGGCCAAACCTCTAAAGGATTGCACAACGAATTGCCACTCGGCAGCAGAATGTGCACCAACCTGAAAAAATTATTGCAGATCAAAATTGTGTCCCACACCACTCAAATGTGGAATCTTACCTTTCACATGTTTCTGTCCCTCCCACCTATTTAAAATGCACAAATGTGCTAGTCTGAGGCTGCCATACCGAAATCTCTGCTATTGCTATGAATAACTGTTAACTACAACAATATGGAAACAACAGATGGTTACTCACCACATACAGGAAGCATTGAGCTGCACACATGCACAATAAAAGACTTATAAAATATTAAACTTTTGGACAAAGTCCTTTAACTCTCATACACTGGGCCGCTCTCTTCAGTGGAGATAGGCACTCTGCTCCTGAAAGATTCAAAGGACCAGCTCTTTCTAAAGAGTGAATGATGGGTGATTCAGAAAAAATGAATGGTAGCTCATCCGATTTCAAAATGTGTCTCTGGTGGCTGTAGTGAGTGGGATGAAAATTATGCTCTAGGGTGCCACAATAGTGCACCACCCCACATCCTTAAGGGGACTGGTCCGTGAATATCAGGGGAAATTATGAAAAAATTGTCATTTTTCCAATTTGTAAGGCCATATAATGCTTATCTTTTAAGACATCTTTTGAGAACATTTCCATGTATGAACCACAGCTTTAGCTCTCACTCTTTTTTTTTTATTATTGTTTTTTGTTGCAAGTGAAATAAACCATAGATACACAGTACCCAAAATACAAACAAAGTAGATGATTTATTTTTTCCCTGTAAGTTCTTAACACTATTATCTTTAAAGCACATTATTGAAAGGATGGTGCTGTCATAAATTGTGGTACAAATTTTTTTTAAGTATGATAATAAAAAATTTTGGAAATAAATTCAGGGTTTTTCTTCAAAAAAGCATTTTATTTTCAAAGTTAAGTCACAAGACTTTTAGTAGTTAAGCATGTTTTAAGACAGAATATAAAATTGGGAGAAGGTGTCAGTCCACAGATTTTAGGAATCATGTATATGATAGGAATGTGAGAAGTGGTGGGAGAAACGAGGGGTGAGAGAGGAGAGGTGAGGGGGGGGGAGGAAGGGAGGGAGGGAGGGAGGAGGAGGAGGGGGAGGGAGGGGAGAGAGGGGGAGAGAGAGAGAGAGAGAGAGAGAGAGAGAGAGAGAGAGAGAGAGAGAGAGTCACTCAGGTGAGATTTTGGAATTGGATCAACTGGGTGAGGTTTGAGGGTGGACATACCTGAACAGCTGTTGAAGTCCCTCTCACGTCCCTCCTTAACCCCACCACCCATTCCAACTCATGTCAGATGCAGTCACAGTTGAGCTCCAGCACTCAGAGATGTGTTAGCTGTGTTTTTGTCAATGTGTGTGAGTCTTCTATTTTGGAAGGATTACTTCATCTGAAAGCTTAATGTTTTAGTATTCTTTTTCATTGTGCCCATCAATAGATCAACACCTCCTCTATGGGGTCGTGGCACTTTATACTTCCCATATTGTAGTTATTCCATCCAGGACTTTCTATGTGTGTTAAGAGTAATTGTGCAACTTACATACAATATTTTTCAAATGATACGTGCATATCAATGGAACCTGTCAATCAGCTGGTCAGTTGTATCGATGCGGGTAAAGTCAGAGGTCGTACTCATTCTGAGCATAGAAAAAGGCCTCTCCCTGTGAGCTTGAGCAGTGAGCTGTGGGCCGTCAACAAGAAAGATTCCCTGTAAGGAGGTCTGACGGAATCATGTGCAGTGGACACGGCTGCACCTCAGCAATCGGTATGCAGCAGTTGCTTTGATGTACCAGCGAGCAGCGAAAGCGGGCCCGTGAGGTGTCTGAGTTCCACTGGGATTGCACCATAAGTGTTTGAGTTGTTACGGAGTTCTACTTCGATCTATGACATTAACTGCATGTTGAAAATTTTGTTTGCTCATGATTTGAGAAGTGTGGCGCGTGCTATCTTTCATGGTCCAGTGTGGATTAACGTTTCTTTCTGTTATCTGTTGTAGAAGCACAGAGGTTTATATGTAAGCAATGAAACATTCCGAGTGTGGTGCTTGTTTAACCTTATCAGCTGATGACTTGTGTTTACCGATGGCTGGTTCCTATGCTGACAGCAAAACGATTTGATAAACAGTCATCAACGGAGTGGGTAATATAATTTTGCTACCGAGTGCTGAAGAAGTGGCTGTCGTCTCAAGGTACTGTAATTGATAATGTATTCTTGTTTCATCATTTCCAAGAGTAAAGTTGTGGGTTATTCTCTTGGATAACAAATATGTTAAGCTCAAAATTAAGTGGTTAAATTTTAAACGGAACAAACAATCGTCACGTTGCTTGATTGGGTTGTTGAACTCAAACTGAAAGATCATTTCTCTTTAACAACAAAAACTCAAAGCACCAATTTAAGTGTTAAATTTTAGGGGAACCGACAGCTTCCATGTAGCTCAATGCAGTTATCGATTTCAAACTGAAATTATCTTTACTCTTGTTACTTATGTAATAGTCCTAAAGGAAAATTGACCTATTAACTTGTAGTTTAAACTGGATGATGCTGGAGTTTGAATAACCACAATGTGCCACAGATTTTGGCTGTTTTGGGGAAAATTTCAACGAGGGGTAGTGCCCAAAGTTTAAATGATTTACAATCCATATCTAAAAATATGTGTTGTAATTTGTCTTGGTTCAGTATTGGTCATGTGTGTTAAAATTCCAGGTCATTTAGGAAAACTTGCTAAATTTGAGACTTCAGTTTTAGATCGTTAATTCCCAAGGACTAGTGCCCATGTTCATGCAACTTCGGTGTAAAAATTTTATTTGTCATAAGCAAATTATCTTTAAACTTCCTACACCTTGGTGAATGGACTAGTGCCCTCATTTTGTAGTCCACAGGTCTTACTCAATTAAATAATAAGTTTTAAAGGAGCTACTGTTTGATGTTGTACAAGCATTGCAGTGCATACTTACTATCTAACAATGGAAAATCCTTTTAATAATATTGTTACACTCCATCCTGGATTTTCCAGTGTTTGATTTTTCCTGATGGCTTTTTTTCCATCCCATAACCCATTGCTGTTTTTCTCTGATATTGTTTTCTAATGCATTACCATACTTAGTGTCCGTCCTCCTTTCTCTTATTTTCTGTGTTTCTCTTGTTGCCTTATAAACTGCACTGCATGCTCTACTTAAGAGCCACACTGTATCAACAGTCTCGCCCACACACAACAAAAGGTTACAAGGTCAAGATGTCATTGTATGTTGTTATTATCTTGTTTTTTAAAAATATACGTGACTGGTGCCTCGAAGTAATTAAAGAAACCTTGCTAGTTTTGTTAAGAATCTTTTAAGTGACTTAGTGCCACTGATCAGTAATGTGAAACATTTTCTTTATTTGACTGAATCAAGTCACAATTTGGAATCACAATATAAGTAATCATGTTGAATGCTCTAACGAGGAAAAATTCCCATTGTACGCCTCTCAGATTTAGTGGTAAGGTGGCCCAGTGGATAGCCCATCAAAAACTGAACACAGATCAAGCACGAAAACAGGAAGAAGGTGTACTGAACTGTGAAAAAAACGTAAAACAGAAACAGTGAACTGCCCAAGAATAAGTAATGCCATAAAGAGCAGCCTGAAACAGCTATGGCATCATGGGTAAGTGGTCTTGGTGTTGGACTGCCAAACGGGCGCGCCGTCTTCAAAACTCTCTCGTGCCATTATTTTTATTTTTAACTTTTTTTTTCCACATCATGCACTGTCTGTCTGATCACTGAAATGTTCGTTCTCTTTCTGTAGTTTTGGCAGTTGTCATACTATACACTGGTTATAGGGTATGAGTCATGTGGTAAGAATACATTACCATCGAAGTAAATGTCACAAATAGTGAGAGCATGTGAAAAACCACATATACGTCTCTCAGAAATGACAACAACAAATAAACAGGTGTGAACTATGTTACAACAAAGGAATTCAAGAGTCAAGACTACCAAACTGGAGCGAAACTTAAAAAACGTGTTTTAACAGTGCATAAAGAAACTGTGCAATTGTCAACATATTGCGCTCATTTATAGCAGCATATGTGACGAACTATTGTTTTCATTATTTCCTTGGGAGTGATCACATTCCTATTAGTACATACATCTGTATTGGTCAAGGAGGCATATCTCACTCACTTACCAGTCGTACAAATTAGGTGCATCGATAAGAGATTCCTAATATATGACACACATACTGTCACCAATGCTGTGTATGACGCACCAGACGTGCTTTCTGGTGGAGGATTCGGTTGACTTGTCACCTTGTCATCAAATTTTGTTTGCTGTTTCCATTCGAAAGCCACTTTTTTTCGACTGTTAATAGAGTAGTTGTGCACAATCCACTGTCATTATAGGTTCCCACCTTAGACCTCTCTGTTGCAAATGGACGTTACACTACGACACACACACAAATTTGAATAAAGTGAACAGTGAGGGGGGGGGGGGGGGGCACCATGAGGGAGATTTGAACATAGCTTGCCGGCTTGATGGGCACTTCTTTTCTTGGTTGCTCTATATCGCAATTTTTGTCCTTGGACCATTCACTGTTTCTATCATGCTCACCCCCCCCCCCCCCCCCCCCCCACTGTTCAGTACACCTTCCTGTTTTCATGCTTGACCCGTGTTCAGTTTTCAATGAGCTGTCCACTGAGCCCTCTTACCACTAAATCTGAGGGGGCTGCGATGGGGAGTTTCCCTTTTTTGTAACAATGTATGTTCCTTAAATGAAGTTAATAAATGTTTTGCGAGTCCATTGTCCAATGGCTTTCTACTCAAGGACCACTGCATCCAAGCTATCCTGTTCTAAGGGTTTTAAAAGGGTCTGTTTGTTTTGTTTTAGGGCACAAAAATAACTAAGGTAATATGCACCCATGTCAGACACTTAGAACATGAAGGCAAAGAAGTTAAGCCAAATTGACAGAAGCAAAGACAGCTAAAAACTGGGACTTTCTCTTGGAGAAATAGCCATAAAATACACCATAATGCCAACAGAGGTCCTGAACTAAAGATCAAAGGCCCTTCGCCATGTTGCTATGATGGATAAAAAGTAAAATGCAGTTGACAGCCCACATGTCATTCGCTAAAATGGCAGATACCTCGGACGGCAGATAAGGTTGAGTTGACTGAGAAGGTCAGCCAAGAGGGCACCTCTCTGACAGGTACTGGGAGAGTCCCAAAGGGAATGGTGCACGTTAATGTCACTGAGCAGCAAAAAGGGGTGAAGGAGTTGGCCAATAAGCTGGAGGAAGTGTGCTCTGGTGACACCAGCTGACAGAGGAATGTAAATGGTAAATGGGAAAAGGTGAAGGGAGGAAGGAAAATGCAGACTGCAACAGCTTGCAGCTGAGTGGGGAGCAGCAAAACTCCCATATGGGAGGGAAAGCCTTCCTTGGGGGGAAGGTCAAAACAGTCCGAAAAGAAATGTGAGAGGTCAAAGTGGTCACGAGGATGCAATTTTATGTCCTGGAGGCCTTTGTTTCCTGGAGGCAGAAAACAAGTGGATGCTGCAATTCCAAGATCAGCCGTAATTCCTTCTTGTCGGATCCTTGGCAACGAACGTACCAATGTAGGAGAGTCACGACGAGGAAAGGGGAGGAGACAAAAAATGCCGAGTGCCAGCCTTTGAAAACTCTCAAGCTACATGGTACACAGGCTGGAGGATCCTGCTCCACGAAATATACAGAGATGTTGGCATTCTCCCTCTGTCGGTCTGTTGAGTCCAGGGCAGAAAAACTGTTGATGGTGAGCACCGGCTACATGGAGGTTGGCTGGGTGAGGGTATCACACAGTGGCACCATTGAAGAGGATCTCCGAGTTGGCGAAGAAGAAGACTGTTTGCCTTGGTTTGATTTTTTGGAAACTTTGTGGTTGGCAAAAGACGATTCAGATGTTTGTTGGCTAGAGGGACGAAAAAAGTCTTTACGGGAGAATTTCTTCTTTCCTTTCCAGCCTGCTAGTTGTGTAGCAGGTGATTTCGCTGCAAGAGGTGAAATTTTAGTGGCTTGTTGCACAGCTGGAGGAGAAGGAGATAGGTATGTTACCGTGACTTTGGGCAATTTTACAACCACGATGCTGAATTTGAGGTCATACATGTAAGTGCTGGATAGTACAATTCAGGATTTCCGACTAGCCAACAACTTGGGAGCAACAGGGTAAGGCACCTTTTCCTTCACCCAGACCTGCTAAATGGCCCATTGATCGAGATACATGGGACAAACTCGGGAGGAGGCTGCATGGTCACCATTGCAATTAATATAGTGGGGAGGAGGAGGCAGACTATCACCCTTGTGCATTGGTAGTAGCGCATCAGGTTTGGAATGTCTGGTAAGACCGTGATAACTTCATAGCCTGCTCTGATCTTGGTTGGAAGGACTACTCTATCAAACGTGAGAAAAAGAGTGTGTGTGGGCACTAATGATGCGTCTACCTTCTTCATCATCTGATGGACTTCAATGATGCCTGATCAGAGAGGTATGTTTGGATTTCTGCCTCGGTCAGACCATCGAGCAGCTTAGTGTAAATAATGCAATGCAAAGAATTCAGTTTTCAATGGGCCTCCACATGAGCAGGATACCCTAGGAGGTGTGAACCTAAAAGCAGTTGTTGTACTTGAGAATCACAAGTAGTCTCCAAAAGCAAAGTGCCATTGTGTAAATGGGAACAGGATTTCACAATGCCGGCAATTGTATCAACACTTTTCTGAATACTAAATGGATTAACCATAGCAAAGGACTGACAGTCTTCAGTATGCAAAACCATGAGGAACCTAGGTGCTGCTGGGAGGGACTTGATTTGTTATCCTGATTCCGTTTACGTTTAGTAGACGCAGACAGAGAAGGAGATGTTTGGCTCATTGTGAGAATATTCTCCATAATTGCCAACGTCACCGATGGCGCACTCCTTCCAACTTAGGTGACTGTTCACACCTTAGGTCACACATCCTTAGCACCTGACAGAGGAACCAATTGGCAATTTGAAAAGGTAACAACTCATGCAATCACCCCTCCCTGGGCCTGGCCCATCCATACCACAGGGTATGTGTGAATCTTACCTGTCGACTCGGGGCTGGAAATTGTGTGTTACCCAGCCACCTGTTATGCATCAGACATGTGAGCCGGCGTTCAGGAGCACACAGGGAGGAAGGATAGGAGATGTGGAATGAAGAAGGAAGGAAGAAAGGAATGACAAAACAGAGAAGCGACTGTTCTGACGTCAGGCTACTGAAAATGCAGAACATATTTCCAAAAACATCCCAGGCACGTTCCCCAAGGGAGGATAAAAAGAATAGCAGGACAGACATGCAGCACAGAAAGGAAAAGATGCTGCAATGGCTGGGGTCTCGTGTTATCCAAGCAAGAACTCACCAAAGAGGGTGAGTCCCTGTTTTTTTTTCTTTTTTCTTTTTCTTTTTTTTTTTTAAAAAAAAAAAGAAGGATTGTGTTCCTACCAATGGCAACAGTATGTGTGATTTTTTGCTGGGTGGTTGCATACCACAGTACTGAGCATCCCAAGTTTGATGTTAGTTCAATACTTATGCTAGTTAAGCACTTGTATATAGGGTGTTTCAGAAGTGATCATCAATAATACACACATGGAAAGAACAGGCCAAAATTAACTAAAAGGGTCCAATAAACATTGGTCCACAAAGCAACTGTTGTCGAGATACAACACATTTTCTGTTGTGGCTCATCAGTGTCTAGGAACACATGGCAGTAGATGTTCAAAATTTTGTCCATGCGTTTGAATGCAACATTAAACTCGTCTTTGAAATGAGTTGTGAACCCTATCAGGCAGTCCTGGGGAATTCTGTAGATGCTAGAAGGCTGCTTCAACCCGCAAGCATAATTCCTCAAGAGAGTTGACCTCATCAGTGTAGACCAGGCTTTTAACATGACCCCGCATACAGAAATAAATGGGATTTAAATCAGCAGACCTTTGAGGCTATGGCACAGGCTCTCCTCCGCCTATCCAATGTTGACCATATGTCCGAGTTAGAAGGTGGCATACTTGTAAATGAAAATGTGCTGGAGCACCATCCTGCATGAACCACATGTTCAGGCATTGATTCACTGTATCATCATCATGTACGTCTGGAAGTACAGTCCACAGAAACCACATGTACTGCTGTATGATTAATATCTGTGATAGGAAGTGTGGTCCAACTGTGCAGTTTCCGAGCAGTCCTGCCCAGACGTTCAAGGAATAATGCTGCAGATGTCATGATAAGTGTGTTGCATTAGGATTGCCACTGGCCCAAATATTACAGTTATGCAATTTAGAAATGCCGTCACAGGTAAATCCAACCTCATCCATGAACAGAATACTGCTTACAGAGGATTCTTTGTGGACTTTGGCAGAAATTCTCTCTAGGAGGTAAGTCTGCTTTGTTGAGGGCTTGCACTCGCTGGAGATGACACGGATATAGTACTTGCTGATGTAAAACCTACGACACACTGCTACAACTCAGGACACGCTCTTGGCTAGCAGTCCTCCTTGTTGAAGTACTTGGATGTTCGTGCACAATGCACGACACCCTTTCCTCAAGGTTGGGTGTTATGGATCTGGGTTGACCATCTCGTACATGTCTTACAGGGTGTGCAAAACTCTTGGTTTCTCTAGGCACTAATGTAACCGGCTAAATGTATGCCTGTCGGGCTGCCTGCAGAGAGGAAAAGCTTCTTCATACAACTGTGCAGCCTCAAGAACACTCCATCCAATTTGCCATAAATGAAGTGCATGTCAGCATACTCTTCACTGGTGTAACCTCTGTCCATGGTGCCTTCAAATTTGTAACTGGTTGTGAGTCTGGTATGGCACACTGCACGGAGAGGGGAAAGAGAAGTAGTTATCCATGCATAAACAAACAGATAGTCAATTCCAGACACTGAGATACCAATGTAAATACCATGGCATCCAGGGGCATTTACATGTGGTTCCCAACTCAAATTAATGCAATATTGATTGCAGACACATGTTTATTGGAGCTTTTTAGCTAATTTTGGTCTGTACTTTCGATGTGTAAATTATTGACCTTCAGTTCTGGAACACCCTGTATTTTACGTATTGTATAAACAAGTGTTATTTCTACTGATGTGTTTGCAGTATCCTCAACCATGACAACTAGGTCATTACTCAGTCTGAAAAATTTACACAAAGACAGCTTACAGTACGAGCTCTGAATTTGTGGAGAGGCAGAGGAGGGCAGCATGATCTGTCATCGGTTACATGGCGTGTTACATAAACCTGTGACCATCACAACTCAAACTGTGGGAGAGGTGAGTACCACTTCCACCACATTCACTGTCTCACTTGGTGTAGTTAGAGAGGGTGTTGAATTATCAGAAAATATTCAGCTGTCTTGTTCTCAGTTATTATGTCTGCATGGGATGATGGGCCACGCTACCAAGATGGTTAGTGGCCTCTGTCATCTGTACAAAGATCTCAATGCAATGTTAAATGTACAGGCCCTGTGGGGCGAAGTCATTTCTATGCAAAGACAATTAGCAGCCTTAAAATGACAGGAAGGAAGTGAAGGTGGTGATGAGGTAATACCTACAGAGCAAATAGTCACAAGTAGAGTAGATAAGCTGTCAAGTCAATTTAATAAACTTCCGCACCCTCTGCTAGTAGAAATTGAAGGTATTAGTGTTCTGTCAAATAATGACTTTGTACATATTAAAGACATTGTACATATTAAAGAAGTGTGGTGGCTCACTGTTAGGTTGCAAGAACAAGCCTGCTTGTTGCAAGTGTCAGATTAGTTGGTGTGTCAAATGATTTATTCTTTAGCTGAGGGGCAAGTAAGAAGGTTAATTGCCAAAGTAATGGTTGAAAAATTTCGTTTTATGTATAAGAGAGTGTATAAAAGTGAATGTTTGGGTCTGCAGAGGCGGAGAGATTTGGCTGAGGAATGCTTTTACAGGGTGCAGGATGAATGTCAAGCATTAGTCGATTGTGCTGAGTGAGTAGGAATGGCTATGTTAGCTTTATGTTTAGATATTTCCAAAGGGGAGGCAGTGGTTACCATACTTTAAGGAATGTAACTGTAAGATCAATCACAGTCATGTTTATGGATAAGCCAAAGCCATTTGCTGACCTTTACCATTTGATACTCAGTGTAGGAGAAGTCAAGCATGAGAATGAATTGAGGCAAAGGGTTTGCTCGTTCACAAAGAATAATCAAAGCACGGCAACTAAGCAGGCTGATCGCAATGGGAAGTGAGGCATATGTTTTCAGTGCAGGAGTGAATGCCATTTGGTTACGGATTGTAAGGGACCACATGCAAACGGTACGGATAGTAGATGCCAACGCCACTTGTGGGGACAGAGGGCTCACTTGCAGCCTCATAGTTGCCATAAGGTATGCGCAGTTAACACAAATCTATTGCAATTTTTATGCACTGCCATGGGAACAGAACTGATGTGCGGATTGGTTGGTTCCTTTAGTAGTATATCATTGCATGACTGTGACTGTTACGATAGGCATGAGGGTATTTCTGGCCTGCTGCCATTGCAAAACATTGTGTAGGAGTGTCATTCTGTTGTAGGTGATATGTTGGTCAAAGGTTAGGTCCAGGGCTAATGAAGGGTTCCAGAATTTACATGGCCATTGAAATTTTGGGTTGTTAAGAACCTCGTGGTGGAATTGTTGCCGAGATGTGATTTTTTAGTTCACAGTTGTTGTGTTTTAGATTGCTCTAAAGGAGAATTGTCTTTAAAATTTTGTCCTCACCTCAAGGTAAAATTCTGTCACCAGTGTTAGTCGTGTTGAGAATTCTGTTGAGAGATCTGATGTTAAGCATTTGTCAGTGGATAAGGTTAAGCAGATGTTGAATTTGTTGCAACAATTTCCTGATGTTCTAACCAAGACGTTGGGCGTAACAGATAAAATAAAATATGCTATTAGATTGAATGATCAAGTTCCAGTAAGGTAAGCTCCGTATCGATCATCTCCCCCTAAGTTGAAATGGCTGTGGGTGATAGTAAGTCATTTATTGAAGAAAGGGATAATTAGGCCTTCTGTATCGCCATATGTCTCTCCAATATTTTTGGTTCCTAAGCCTAAGGGAGACAGATTCAGGCCTGTAGTAGACTACAGGGTTCTAAACAAGAAGATTATCCTAGAATCAGTACAATTACACCTTGTATGGGGTTGGGTTGTTTTGTGGGAGGAGACGAGTAAATGAGGGCATCGGTCTCATCGGATTAGGGAAGGACAGGGAAGGAAGTCGACCATGCCCTTTCAAAGGAACCATCCCAGCATTTGCCTGGAGCGATTTAGGGAAATCACGGAAAACCTAAGTCAGGATGGCCGGACCCGGGAACAACTTGTATGAATTCAATAGAGTTCTTTTTAATGCTGCAATCTTGTCCCATTTATTGGACTCAGTGGTGGGTGACAAAGTTTAAATCAATCCTTTTTTGGGGCACTCTGTGTCCTAGCATGGAATAAAAATCCACCCATCAACGATTAGTGCTACATGTAACTTTCCTGTAACTTGTAATAAAAAGGCTGTTGTTTGTTATTGTTCTGTAACTCTTTTTTAGAGAATTTTGCGGTGTTAGCATTGCCCCTTAATCAGCTGAGTGAAGTTCGAGTGGAATGAGAGCCAACAGGTGGCTTTTGAGTCGATTAAGGAGGCTTTGAGTCAGGTCCCAGTGTTGCGGATTCCTGATTTTAATGCTCCCTTTGTTATCCAGACTGATGTGTCAAACTTAGGTATTGCAGCAGTACTCGTGCAAGAACAAAATGGGGAACATAGGCCCTTGACCTATATTTCTAGGGTGCTAGCAGGTCCCGAATTGAGGTATTCTGTGTATAAATTGGAAGCACTGGCTGTGCTATTTGTGTTAGAGAGGTTCAAATTCTATGTGGAAAATCAAAAGTTTACATCAGAAACCGATAATCAGCCCCTTAGTTGGGTCCTGGCACGGCCTCATAAAACTGGCAGGATAGCGCGTCGGGCAGTATATGTATCAGCCTTTTAGTTTGTCGTAAAACACATTAGGGGTACTCAGAACCAGGTGGCAGATATATTAAGCCATATATTCGAGCAAGGAGCTGAACAACCATTTCATGTTGATATTGAGGCACTGGGAGCTATCCAGGATGAGTAAGTTCTCTCTAGTTATATGACGGCAGCTGTCTTAGGCGAAATACTGGCATTATTTCAAGACATTAAACAAGAGCAGGAAAATGAAAATGATTCCCAGGGCATGTTGAAAGAAGAGTGATGTGTAAAGGGATATTCTATCGAAAGAGGGGTCCCGGGCTATCGAACCAGGTATGACCAAAAGATAAAAATCTGTTTGCCTCACAGTCTGGTGCCAATGGTATTTAAATATTTCCATCAATCACTATGTGGATGTCACCTCAGGGGTGTGGGCAGAAATTACCAGCTCACAATTATATATGTGTAAATTAATTACAATGTGAATGTAAAATGACTCGTTCCACACCATTATGATTTAGCATGTGCAGTAATCTATGGAACATTCAAACTACTTAACTCTGGTCATCAGTTAAGACGTCCACCCCCGATAGCTAAATGGTCAGCCTGATGGACTGCTGTCCTAAGGGGCCCACGTTCGATTCCCAGTTGGGTTGGGGATTTTCTCCGGTCAGGGACTGGGTGTTGTGTTGTCTTCATCATCATTTCATCCCCATCCAGCGCGCAGGCTGCCCAATATGGCATCGAACGTAATAAGACCTGCACCAAGGTGGCCGGACCTGCCCAGTAGGGGGCCTCCCGGCCAGTGACGCCAAGCGCTCATTTCCATTTCCATCAGTTAAGACATTGACCTCCTCAGTACACTAGGTATTAGATGTTATTTTCATTGATGAACTTGTCGAGGTGCATTTTAGGAATCTTATGGTAGAATCCTCAAATGTGTGTGTTGGTTATTCTTTATGGATGTGTTGTCAAGCTGATGTTGGTTGTTGTTACAATGTGTTGGTCAAGTTGGCACATATCAGTCATTGAGTTCATTGGACATCTCTCTCGTGCCAGAAGGCCTCTTGGTACAGTTTTAACAGTGGCACCTCTTGATTGCTAGTATCAGTGAAGTTTGGGCATCAGCACTCTGACTCTGTCAGTCATTAGTAACACAAATTCCTGTTGTCATTAGTTACTGATATATGATCAGATTTACAGAATGGCAAGATAATTAATCATCAACAGTTACGAAAATAGCATACATCTTTCTAAGATGCAATTGTTACCGAAGTATGTGTGTGTGTGTGTGTGTGTGTGTGTGTGTGTGTGTGTGTGTGTGTGTGTGTGTGTGAGAGAGAGAGAGAGAGAGAGAGAGAGAGAGAGATATTACACTCTTATAGATATTCGCTCTCTATTCTTACAGCTTTGTCTTTCTCGTCAAATTTCCCTTGGGCGCGCGCTTGTGTAGTGTCATCTGTAACACCAGATTGTCAATTGTTAAGACTGTTACAAGTAGTTTTATACAATGTTGTAACGTTTAGGAAGAGAACAGTAGTTGACACCAGTATACTGATTTGCATAGTAGCTCACGAAGTACAAAGCAGTCTTTGGAAGGAAGAACTTGTGATACAGTTCCAAGGAAATTTGACCAGAAAGACAAAGCTGTAAAAATAGAGAGCAAATATCTACAAGAGTGTAATATGTCACATTTCCATGGAACACAGAAGTTACATTGAATTGTGAGGAGAGTGGAAACTGACAGAAAATTGGTGCTATAGTAAATTGGATATTTCAATAGGTTGTGTGAAAGAATACAATATTGGAGTGGTAGATTAAAATGCAAAATCAACCATAAATTGTTATAGTATGGGTTATGGCCAAAATCACTTCAAGATAAACATTTGTTTGCATTGTCATAAAAACAATTTAAATGTAGTATTAATTGGAGCAGGTTCTTATAATTATCCCCACTCTTTAACTGTACTAACTCAAATGTAACACTAGTAGAAGAAAATTGACTAAAATGATAAGTTCTGAATTGGTCATATGTGGGAAAGATGTGCCAGACACTGATGGAAGTCACAAAATTATTGCTGTAGGAAAAGCTCACTTAGAACATGAGATAATGTGTGTAAAAATGAGCCTTATACGTTGCCCAGAAATAATAATTGAATGTTTCTATCAACCACTTACCTAAACTAGTAAATGGTATATAAATGCAGAAAAGTGACAAATGACAATTTGTACCAAGGCCTGGATTTGAAACTGGATCTCTGGCTCAGTAGGCAGACGTGCTAACCACTAACCACTCTAACACAGTGGCTTTGCACATCTGCACAGACTATCCTAGCATGCCTCCCTACTCAATCCAAATTCCCCATTCATACCTCAGCACTCTTGGTATTCCCCCCAACACTCAGACATCATTGCAGAAGCTCTCTAACTGTATTGGATCGAGGAGGGGAGCATGGTAGATTTTGGCCATGCAGCTGTGCAGAGCCACTGTGCCAGTGTGGTGTAGTGGTGAGTGCATCTACCTAGTGAGCAGGAGACGTGAATTTGAGTCCCGGCCTTGGTACAAATTTTCAATTGTTGTTTGAGTGTGCGTGTAAATACATCGTAGATTTCTGAGACTTGAAACGGTAGAAACATATAGTTTCATTTGAATTGAAGTACTGAACTTATGGAATGGTAGAGAAAGATTGATGATTGGAAGGGGTGAGGGAGGGATGTCAGATATTGATGAAGGTAGCTGGAATTACTTTAGAACTAAAAACCCTTTTAAAACCCTTAAGAGTGAGATAGTTTGGTTGCAGCGATCCTTGAGTGGAAAGCCACTGGACAATAGATGTCCAAAAAATATATTAACATCATTTGAGGAACATACATTAGTCCTTAGAGCACTCAACAGGATTACACGTATCGTGATTCCTAATCATAACATGTTTCACCCAAATAAAAAATAAAAAATGGTTCACATTACTCACTGGTGGCACTAAGCCACTTAGAATGTTCTTAACAAAGCTTGATAGATTTCTTTAATTACTTCGAGGCATCAGCCACTCATTTATTATTATTATTATTATTTTAAACAAGGTAATAACAACATACAGTGTTGTCTTGACCTAATTCCTTTGGGTACAGCTTCAGATTTGTGAAGTGGCCACCCTGTGTATAATCTTCAACCTAAGACAAAACCAATAGCCATAAGTGCACACAACTAGATAATAAGTTTGCACTACAATGGTTGCACAATGCCAAAAAGTAATCCTTTTAAAATTTATTATTTAACTGAGCAAAATCTGTGGGCTACAAAATATTGGCACTAGCCCCTTCAGCAAGGCATAGGAAATTTAAAGACAATTTGGTTATGACAAATAAAATTTTTGCACCAAAGTTGCATGAATATGGACACTAATCCTTGGGAATTAATGGCCTAAAATTTAAATCTCAAATTTACCAAGTTTTCCTAAATGACCTGGAATCCAGCCCATTTAAAATTATAAGACACAAGACCAACACTAAACTAAGACAAATTACCGCACACATTTTTAGATACAAACTGTTAATGACTTAAACTTCGGGCACAACTCCTCCTTGAAATTTTCCCCCAAGCAGCCCAAATCTTTGGCACATTGTGGTTATTCAAACTCCGGCATCAGCCAGTTTGAACTACAGGTTAATAGGCTAATCTTCCTAAAGCACTATTATGTAAGTAACAAGAGCAAAGATAATTTCAGTTTGAAATCAACAACCACATTGAGCTACATGACAACTTTAGATTCTCTTAAAATTTAAGGTTGAATTGGAACTTTGAGTTCTTGTCATTAAAAAGAATGATCGTTCAGCTTGAGCTCAACAACCCAGTTAAGCAACAAAACAACTGTTTTTTCCTTCTAAAATTTGACCACTTAAGTTTGAGCTTTACATACTTGTCACCTCAGAGAATAACCCACAACTTTACTCTTGGAAGTGATGAAACAAGAAATCGTGATCACTTACAGTATCTTGAGCCAACAGTCACCTTTTCAGCACTCTGGAATCAAAACATATTACACATTCCATTGCAGGTAGCTTACCAGCATGTTCTGCTGTCAGCAAAGAAACTGGCTGTTGGTAAATGCAAGCCATCAGCTGATAATGTTAAACAAGTGCCACACTTATGACATTTCATTGTTTACATATAAACCTTCGTGCTTCTACAACAGATAACAGAAAGAAACATTAATCCTCACTGGAGCATGAAAGACAGCATGCACCACACTTCTCAAATCACGAGCAAACAAAGTTTTCAACATGCAGTTAAAATGGTGAATTGAATTAGAACTCAGTAATGACCCGAACACTTGTGGTGCACTCCCAGTCGAACACAGGCACCTCACTGGCTCACTTTCGCCACTCTCCAGCACATCAAAACAATCACTGAATACCGACTGCCAAGGCACAGCCGTGTCAACAACACGTAATTAAGTGGAACCTCCTTACAGGGAACCTCTCCCATTGATGGCCCGCAGCCCACTGATCAAGCGGATGGGCAGAGAGCTTTTTCTTTGCTTGGCATGAGTACAACCTATGACTTTAGCTGCATCAACACAACTACCGAGCCAATTGACAGGTCTAGTTGATATGTATGTATCACCTTTTTTACAGATTACAATAACGGAAACTCTTTTATGGAACTGAAGACATTGTCATGGAGAAACTTTTTCAATCTGTTTTCAAATTTTACTTTGCTGTCTTTCAGACAACAAGTGATCAAAAATTTTTGTTGCAGCATTGTGTGTCCCTTTTCATGCTAAAAACAATCTTAATGTGGAGTAACGAAAGTAGTTTTTCCTTCTGGTATTGTAATTATGTACATTGTTGTTTCTTTTGTTCCTCTGGATTATTTACAACAAATTTCATGGAGTATAAAATATATACTATGAAGCAGTAGTCAGAATGCCCAATTCCTTAAACAGATGTCTAGAAGCTGATCGTGATCGAGTACCACACATTATTCCTACAGCATTTTTTGAGCAATGAAGACTTCCTTTCTTAATGAAGAGTTACCCTGAAAATTATTTCATGTAACATTAAACTAAACTAAACTCCATCTGAACAGGCCTCGGAAGGTCCAACAGTACTGACCGACCATTGTGTCATCCTCAGCTGATAGGCATCACTAGATGCGGAGACGGAGTGGCATGTGGTCAGCACGCCACTACTTCTCAATCAAGTAACCCCTCAGTTGGCCTCGTAAGGGCTGAGCACACCCCACTTGCCAACAGCACACGGCAGCCAAGATGGTCATCCATCCAAATGCTAGCCTAGCCCAACAGTGCTTAACTGCAGTGAGCTGATGGGAGCCTGTGTTACCACCGCGGCAAGGCCATTTGCATTCTGTATGACATTATTGAATGAAAATGAGAAAATTATGTCAAGTGATTTCTCTCTCCTCAAGATTTGCAATGATTCTAAGGGCAAATGTGGCTGAACTCAGTTATTCTAGGAGGTTTTTTTTTTTTTCAGTTTAAATTCTCACTGCTGTGGACACCTAAGAATTTTGAAATTTACACCCTATTTATTATCTCCTCACCTTGTGTTACACTTATCATTGTTGTTGTTGTTGTTGTTGTTGTTGTTGTCTTCAGTCGTGAGAGTGGTTTGATGCAGCTCTCCATGCTACTCTATCCTGTACAAGCTTCTTCATCTCACAGTACCTACTGCAACCTACATCCTTCTGAATCTGCTTAGTGTATTCATCTCTTGGTCTCCACCTACGATTTTTACCCTCCACGCTGCCCTCCAAGGCTAAATTGGTGATCCCTTGATGCCTCAGAACATGTCCGACCAACCGATCCCTTCTTCTTGTCAAGTTGTGCCACAAACTCCTCTTCTCCCCAATCCTATTCAGTACCTCCTCATTAGTTATGTGATCTACCCATCTAATCTTCAGCATTCTTCTGTAGCACCACATTTCGAAAGCTTCTATTCTCTTCTTGTCCAAACTTATTTACCGTCCATGTTTCACTTCCATACATGGCTACACTACATACAAATACTTTCAGAAATGACTTCCTGACACTTAAATCTATACTCGATGTTAACAAATTTCTCTTCTTCAGAAACTCTTTCCTTGCCATTGCCAGTCTACATTTTATATCCTCTCTACTTCGACCATCATCAGTTATTTTGCTCCCCAAATAGCAAAACTCCTTTACTACTTTAAGTGTCTCATTTCCTAATCTAATACCCTCAACATCACCCGACTTAATTCGACTACATTCCATTATCCTCGTTTTGCTTTTGTTGATGTTCATCTTATATCCTCCCTTCAAGACACCATCCATTCTGTTCAACTGCTCTTCCAAGTCCTTTGCTGTCTCTGACAGAATTACAATGTCATCGGCGAACCTCAAAGTTTTTATTTCTTCTCCATGGATTTTAATACCTACTCCGAACTTTTCTTTTGTTTCCTTTACTGCTTGCTCAATATACAGATTGAATATCGGGGAGAGGCTACAACCCTGCCTTACTCCCTTCCCAACCACTGCTTCCCTTTCATGTCCCTCGACTCTTATAACTGCCATCTGGTTTCTGTACAAATTGTAAATAGCCTTTCGCTCCCTGTATTTTACCCCTACCACCTTTAGAATTTGAAAGAGAGTATTCCAATCAACATTGTCAAAAGCTTTCTCTAAGTCTACAAATGCTAGAAACGTAGGTTTGCCTTTCCTTAATCTTTCTTCTAAGATAAGTCGTAAGGTCAGTATTGCCTCACGTGTTCCAGTATTTCTACGGAATCCAAACTGATCTTCCCC
The DNA here is from genome assembly GCF_023898315.1 of Schistocerca nitens. Taxonomy (NCBI): domain Eukaryota; kingdom Metazoa; phylum Arthropoda; class Insecta; order Orthoptera; family Acrididae; genus Schistocerca; species Schistocerca nitens. Next base: position 370,743,670 of record NC_064614.1, on the reverse strand, counting down.
GAGGTCGGCTTCTACTAGTTTTTCCATTTGTCTGTAAAGAATTCGTGTTTGTATTTTGCAGCTGTGGCTTATTAAACTGATAGTTCGGTAATTTTCACATCTGTCAACACCTGCTTTCTTTGGGATTGGAATTATTATATTCTTCTTGAAGTCTGAGGGTATTTCGCCTGTCTCATACATCTTGCTCACCAGATGGCAGAGTTTTGTCAGGACTGGCTCTCCCAAGGCCGTCAGTAGTTCCGATGGAATGTTGTCTACTCCGGGGGCCTTGTTTTGACTCAGGTCTTTCAGTGCTCTGTCAAACTCTTCACGCAGTATCGTATCTCCCATTTCATCTTCATCTACATCCTCTTCCATTTCCATAATATTGTCCTCAAGTACATCGCCCTTGTATAGACCCTCTATATACTCCTTCCACCTTTCTGCTTTCCCTTCTTTGCTTAGAACTGGGTTTCCATCTGAGCTCTTTATGTTCATACAAGTGGTTCTCTTATCTCCAAATGTCTCTTTAATTTTCCTGTAGGCAGTATCTATCTTACCCCTAGTGAGATAAGCCTCTACATCCTTACATTTGTCCTCTAGCCATCCCTGCTTAGCCATTTTGCACTTCCTGTCGATCTCATTTTTGAGACGTTTGTATTCATTTTTGCCTGCTTCATTTACTGCATTTTTATATTTTCTCCTTTCATCAATTAAATTAAATATTTCTTCTATTACCCAAGGATTTCTACTAGCCCTCGTCTTTTTACCTACTTGATCCTCAGCTGCCTTCACTACTTCATCCCTCAAAGCTACCCATTCTTCTTCTACTGTATTTCTTTCCCCCATTCCTGTCAATTGTTCCCTTATGCTCTCCCTGAAACTCTCTACAACCTCTGGTTCTTTCAGTTTATCCAGGTCCCATCTCCTAAAATTTCTATCTTTTTTGCAGTTTATTCAGTTTTAATCTACAGTCCACATCTGCCCCTGGAAATGTCTTACAATTTAAAACTTGGTTCCTAACTCTCTGTCTTACCATTTTATAATCTATCTGAAACCTACCAGTGTCTCCAGGCCTCTTCCACTTATACAACCTTCTTTAATGATTCTTAAACCAAGTGTTAGCTATGATTAAGTTGTGCTCTGTGCAAAATTCTACCAGGCGGCTTCCTCTTTCATTTCTTAGCCCCAATCCATATTCACCTACTACGTTTCCTTCTCTCCCTTTTCCTATACTCGAATTCCAGTCACCCATGACTATTAAATTTTCGTCTCCCTTCACTATCTCAATAATTTCTTTTATTTCATCATACATTTCTTCAATTTCTTCGTCATCTGCAGAGCTAGTTGGCATATAAACTTGTACTACTGTAGTAGGTGTGGGCTTCGTATCTATCTTGGCCACAATAATGCGTTCACTATGCTGTTTGTAGTAGCTTACCCGCATTCCTATTTTACTATTCATTATTAAATCTACTCCTGCATTACCACTATTTGATTTTGTATTTATAACCCTGTATTCACCTGATCAAAAGTCTTGTTCCTCCTGCCACCGAACTTCACTAATTCCCACTATATCTAACTTTAACCTATCCATTTCCCTTTTTAAATTTTCTAACCTACCGGCCCAATTAAGGGATCTGACATTCCACGCTCCGATCCGTAGAACGGCAGTTCTCTTTCTCCTGATAACGACGTCCTCTTGAGTAGTCCCCGCCCGGAGATCCGAATGGGGGACTATTTTACCTCCGGAATATTTTACCCAAGAGGACGCCATCATCATTTAATCATACAGTAAAGCTGCATGCCCTCGGGAAAAATTACGGCCGTAGTTTCCCCTTGCTTTCAGCCGTTCGCAGAACCAGCACAGCAAGGCCGTTTTGGTTAATGTTACAAGGCCAGATCAGTCAATCATCCAGACTGTTGCCCTTGCAACTACTGAAAAGGCTGCTGCCCCTCTTCAGGAACCACACGTTTGTCTGGCCTCTCAACAGATACCCCTCCGTTGTGGTTGCACCTACGGTACGGCTATCTGTATCGCTGAGGCATGCAAGCCTCCCCACCAACGGCAAGGTCCATGGTTCATGGGGGGGATCATTGGTGTAGTATTCGAAATTGTGCAGACTGCATATGTTGTGTCTTTTTAAAATTCTGGTTGAGACCATTCACAGAAAACCAGTCAATGATAGCTGTAAGAACAATGTTTTCCATTTCTTCTGTTTCTGTACATATGCTTGGACTGATAACAATAATAGTGTCGTCTGCATGTTGTACATTAGATGGAAGGTCATTATATATATATATATATATATATATATATATATATATATATATATATATATATAAAGAAAGATGATGAGACTTACCAAACAAAAGCGCTGGCAGGTCGATAGACACACAAACAAACACAAATATACACACAAAATTCTAGCTTTCGCAACCAACGGTTGCTTCGTCAGGAAAGAGGGAAGGAGAGGGAAAGATGAAAGGATGTGGGTTTTAAGGGAGAGGGTAAGGAGTCATTCCAATCCCGGGAGCGGAAAGACTTACCTTAGGGGGATAAAGGACAGGTATACACTCGCACACACACACACATATCCATCAGCACATGTACACACACAGGCAGATATATACATCACCTTGTTAAAAATTAAGAAAAAATGATTTCAGCAATGAAACAGGTCATTAGTTATTACCATCTCTGACATCAAGTTTTTTGAACAGGGGTCTGGCAACACCATATTTCAGTCTCTCTGGAAAAATGATTTGAGATAGTGATGCATTAAATGTTTCATATAAGGCAGAGCTTAATATATGGAAACACCATCAACACCAGATGAGGTTTTATTTTTGAGAGAATACACAACTTTCTTGATTCCAGGAGGAGAAGTTGGTGATACACTCATACGACTGAATTTTATGAGAGTTACTTTTTCGACATATTGCAGTTATCCTTCTCTTGAACTCTTTGTCCTTAAGCTTTCTATTATATTCAAGAACTCATTTTTGAATGTATTTGCTAACTGTGACTCATTGCTTCTAGCCCTTCCATTCAGTTCAATAGTGGTTATCCTCTCTCTCATTTTACTGCATTCCATACAGCCTTAAGTCTGCTATCAAAATTATTTATTTCTGCCAGTATCTGCATGTTGCCCGATTTTTTAATTACCTTTCTTAGTAATTCTGAGTAGCTTTCGTAGTGTGCAACTACTGCAGGATCTCTACTTCATCTTGCCAATAGATACATTTCCCTCTTCCTTTCACAGGATAGTTTAATCCTGTCTGGTGATCCTTTTTAAGGTGCTGTTTAGTGTCCTTTCTGATTAGCTTACGTAAAAAGCTATTTTCAAATAATGAAATGAATTTCTCATGGAACGGATTAAATTTTTTGTTACAATTTGGTTCATTATAAATTTCATCCCAGGTTATGTATCGTAAGCTACTCTTAAAAGCATTTCTCCTGGAGTCATTAACTATTCTAACTGATTTCCACTCAGGAGTACCCATACTGTAAGCTACTACGTTATTTACTCTAACTGTGCATCATGATCAAAGACAGCACTTATTACTGGGTCCTACTGTCTTTATCCACCCGTGTTCAAAACTTGTAGGATCCAAATAGTGTTTTGGGTCGACCGAAGCGTCCGATCCCACCCGTCGGCTTTGACCCGTGACGTAAGGCTGTTGGGGTGTGTGACGTCACGACGGCGCGGAATTTAGTTCGTGAGAGTGGCGTGTTTGTAGGTATCGTTTTGATGTGATCGGTGGTGCTCTCTGGTGGTGTGTTAGGTGATGTTTTTGGTTTAGTTTGCGAATGTGGCGTCGTGTGTGAATTTTGGTAAATTCCTTTTTTTATGCCTTTGGTAGGTATGGATATGACTGACAGGGTCAACAGTTTTCAGTTGTCGGCTATGATGGAGGACACTGCGTTGTCTCTAATAAAATTTCTTCAACTAATCGGTTTTTTGGATGAAGTCGTGAAGTGTTCGGTATGTCGTGAAGAAATGAGGCTTACTTAAAGTTCCGGCGTCTTGGACCAGGTACAGCTGTATGTCGAGATGTCAAGGATAACAAGTCAAGGGAAGTGTGGCTGTGAATGTTGGTATCGGGAGATGTTTTTCAGCTATACAGGTCAAGGGAAGTGTTAGGTCCTTATTTAAGGGATCGGGAGGTGCTGTTGAGCTATATAGGTCAAGGGAAGTGTCCGATTCCAGATGTTATGTTTGGTGGTATGTGGGGCGATTTGTAATGTCGGTTATTTTCGTCGTTTTGCGTGGTTTTATATGGGGGTGGGTACCTAAATTTGTTTATATTTAGTTTGTCCCTACCCAAAAACCCCCTATTTCCCGCGCTTGTCCCGTTAGTGTCATTAGGCTTTTTGTGGAACGTGTGTGTTTGTTTTTCGATGTATTTTCGTCCTCATAATGTGTACGTAACGACTTTATATGCGCCATATTGGAATAGTTGTTTATGGTCGTTTCCGCCATAATTGTGACGTCATGGGTCAAAGTAGACGGGCGGGATCGGATGCTTCCGTATTTCCAGTGTTTTCCAGATCATTTTTCCTGACATGGAGTACCTGGCAGTAGGTGGCAGCACAATGCACCTAATATTAAAGACTTATGTTTTTGGGGATGTCCAGATACTTTTGATCACATAGTGTATGTCGACTCTGACATTTGGGGATATATATCCACTGTGGATAATGCACACAGTAAAGGATACTGGCAATAGAAATTTTTGTGGTTTTAGGTATATTCACACAGCAAACTGTGATGTGTGGTGTCACTTGCAATTTCCAGTCTTGCAATTTTATTGCATACAAATCTATCCCGTGAAATAATTCAAAAACTGTGCTTGTAATCACACTGAGTGTCACTAAAACAACCGGATCTCTACCATACTGCATCTCTCTTAGATAGATTTGGTAAAGCACCGGTAGTTTTGAACACAATTCCACACATACATTGACATCTTACAATTCTGTACAGAAGATTACTACCACCATCTCAATAATGCACTACCGTTTAAAAAAGAGCCAAGTAAAATAGCAGACTACACAAAGTTAGATTAATGTTAGTACATGAGTTGTTATAGTAGTAGAGAGCAGTTGAAAACTATTCCCGACTAGTGTCCACATTAACTTAATTGTAATAAATACAAACTGGCTCTTACTTTGCATACGCTTGTGACACCCACGATGCAACCACTGCTTGAGGCACTGGCTGTTCCACAAACAAGATCCGGATTACATAGTGTCTTGCAATTTCCGGTAGCTCTCTGTGTACAAACAAAAAGGTTTATATTTGTACATACCCGGCAGTAATTATGATGAATGCTAGCGCCTTCTAGTTTACCTGTAAACAGCAAGGCATGTTGTTGGGTGATTGTATAGCTTTTCAAGTGTGCCTGACTGCAGCGTTTTTAGATAATCATGCAAATTCTTGCACTGCAGGTTTTTTGACTGCAGCGATAGCTTGGCGAACTTATTCTGATCTGCCATTGACACACGGGTGCAAAATGACAAATTTCAGTTATGTTGATGGTTCTTCCGACTTCCTCTCGCGTGTAGTAACAGATAAATCATTTGAACAATATCTTAATGGATACTAAGCTTTGGGATAAAACACAGAATCGAGGAATCACTGGCTTTTTTAACCTATTATTCACTACATTTATCCATCTTTCACAAACAAATATGCGGAATTAGAAAAAAATGTAAAACACGAAACCGGACACACAAAAACATCAGTGCGTGTTGATCACATCACCAGTTACTAAATGACACTAAACAATCACTTTTGCACAGCATTCTCCAACTGTTCTTGAGCACTTAATCAATCTCCTCAACTAATGTTTTGTATTATTACTTCTCAAATCATACCCACCACATCTCTGGAAGCACGCAAATTTTGTTTTGTTTTCCCTGCGAATAGGGTACAATGATACTTCGCTTACACTAATTATGTCAATATGGATGTAATTAAGAAAAATCTTCGTTTGACATAATTTATAAGTAGTTAAAATATGCACAAAGTATAATAACTTAATTTGTAATTTGACAAAGAAATCTACTACAAACTACAAAGTCTCCAGAACAGAACATCTTTGAAGTGTTCTTTGGCTTGCACAAAATAGAAGGTTAGGTTATAGGAGGACAATGTAATTCACTAAGTTTCTTATTTTATTTATTTTAGATATAGGTTTCGAGAATAAAATTTACTAAGTCGGCGTGAAACACATGCAACTACGTTACACAAAACTTACTCATTAGTAGTTACGTTACATGCTGTTTCACAATGTGATGTTTGTGTCATCATGGTGGGACGATCATATCATATGGGAAGCAGCGTCCTTATTTTGGACGATAGAATACGTGAGTAAATGTTTTGCACATAATATGCATATTTGTAACAAGTGATATTCACATGAAACAATTCAACCCTTTCCAAAATCGGTTTAATACATATATTTCTATTTTTGCTTCGTTGAATATACAGATGTCGAGAAGCTCCGTCGAAGACGTGCGCTTGGAATCTGCTGTTTTACATGTTTTGTGACTGTTGTTTATTCACGTGAGAGATTTGGGAGGGATCATTATTTCTGAAAACTCTAATAAAAGTCGTGATAGGTACGTAACACGCTAGTAAATAATTTTTCTCTCTATTGTAGTTACGTCAGAGACGCCTTTTATCAATTTTTAGATTTTGTAAAATTTTACGAGATCCCTGATGTAGATTTAATGTTGAAACATTAGTTTATAGTGGGCCTGTGATTTAATGGAAGAACTAAAACTGTAGCGCCTAATGGAGACGACGAGGGTTTGTTATTTTAGTTGTAGATTGTTCAAAAAAATTCCACTTTATTTTCAGGATCTATGACACGTTAATGTGCAGGGGAGTGTTGGTTTATTTTATGTTAAGAAGCTCATTTCCTGCAAATGTTCCATACATGCTAAATGATATTCAGTGAGATTTCATTATGCACTAGGTCTAATTTGTTTTAAAGATTAATTAGACCTACTCCATTGGCTGTGAAACATTGTCAGTGATCTAGAAGAAGCTGTTAGATTTCTTTCTTTTACTGCAGTTGTGCTATGTATTGGAATGAGTATTCTTTAAACAGAAATGCTTCAGAAAAGAGCAGTTTACAGTACATAGCTGTTTTCATTTCTGTTGTTGTCCTAACGTGTCAGAAAATAGTTCTATGCCATTGGATGTTGCATATGATTAAGACACTGCACATGTATACCGTAAATCATTTGCTTTGATGTTACATTAATAAACCAAAGATTTCTATCTGGTACTGGTTTTCTGGGACTCATGATGCCCGTCAGCCCTGGCAGTATTCCATGTTTTTGCATGTTACAATATGTAAATCATGATTGCGACCTCCTGTTATGATGTGAGATTAATGAAAAATACAACAAATACAATTACATATTTAGAAATTCTTCTGTAGAGTAGGAGGAGCTGTTTGTGTTTGAAGTTAATATTACTGTGTTTTAAGTTTTTCACATCATGAGATAGTTAACTGAAGATTTTTGCTGTGGAATGAGTCACTAATTTTTGCACCACTTCGTGACTGAGGGACCGAGAGTGTTAAATCGTTTCTCCTTCTAATACCAGTATCATATTTATGAATGTCACTGACATTTTCAAACTGTGATTAATTGTTGACAACAAACTTCATAAGCAACTAATTATGCTGCTAGACTTTTGACAGTAGGCCTATCTCAAAATGTTTAAAAAGCTGTCGACAGGAAGTTATAGAGTGGACACTGCACATACTTTCCCTCAGTGACTAGTAACTCCTGAGTATGTTGGAGTAAGACATTAGTGAATGGAATAGGAAAAAGTCTACTTTATCACGTCATTAATGCACAAGTTACAGAACTTAGACCATTTAAGAGCTGTGATGTGGTTTCCTGTTCAGGTTTTTAACAGTATAAGACCTAATAATTTAGTATATTCTGTTCATTTGCAGAGAGGTGTTGTGTTTCATCCTCAGAATTTTTAATAGTACAATTAGTTCCACAGCTGTGTTTACAATTACAATAGAATTTTTTACTAGGTTAACTTGTATTGTGAAGTGATCCCAGAAGATTAAATTCCTAGCATATAAAACACATGAGCGATAATCTTGTGTATTATCAAAAGAAAATTTAAAAGTACAGCAACACTGTGAAGCCTGCTGGATGTGAAAGGAGTTAAGATATGTAGAGACAGTTATTATAAACTCTTCCTATAACTGGAATATGTAATACTATCAACAATGATTACATTACGTTAGATTAGATTCAGGTTTTGTTTTGTAGACCCAAAAATGAGATGATACTCGTTGGTGTGGAACAAATCAGAAAATATAAAACAAAACATTTGAATATAATACTCACTACCCTGATTCTTTGTCAGAAGATTGTCAAAATATGTGAGTGCATTACAGTGAAGTGATTTGTCACAATGAAATTTAAGTTCTGCTCCTGCACTTGCATATTAAGTTATAATTAAAGATCTCTCTCAGCTGACAAATATTATGAAAAAGATGTTGTTGCTTCAGTGACAGTCTGATGCTGAGTATAGCGAATATAGAACCTACTGATACCACTCATCAACTTTAACCCCTGACAGCATCAAAATGGTGGACAGAAACCAACACAGCAAGAATTGTGATTTTTCTAATGGCATCACATTTGTTGGCTGTGAAAACCCAAAACCAAACTGACCTTTCAACCTATTCTAGGCCTCTGGGCTTCACTACAGGCTAGTAAATCTCCAAACTGAGATTTTGTTTTGATGTTTGTTGCCTATGTATGTGAAGTGTTTGTATTTTGTGTGTTGTAGAAAGTCATTTTTGCTTCTTGTGGCAAAATAAATTATCGACAACAAAAGAGTAGTAGTGTGCAAAGTAGCATTTTTGTGTGTATGTCAATGCAGTGAGAGAGAAACATATAGTGCTGATTGAAAATTTGTGCTGGATCTGGGCTTGAACCCAGTCTTCCTGCTTTATTGCAGTCACCTTAATCATTAGACTGGCTGAACTCAGCCCCAGACCTGACTCAAACTTTCATTGTCACTGATGTTTACACCTATGACTTCCAAATACTAGTGTCAACAACAAATTATGTAGGAATAAAGAGACAACTCAATGAAGGACAGAAGCAATGCGCTGTCGACAGATACACAAACAAAAGGTACAGAACTTTGCTTTGTTAGCTTTCAGAATGAAACTCTTTTTTTCAAGCTGTAGGAGAAACACACACACACACACACACACACACACACACACACACACACACACAGATATTCTATTCGAATGAGCACAATGTAGGAAGACAGGTGTGTGCATGTGAGTGAGTTAGTGAGTCTCTCTCTCTCTCTCTCTCTCTCTCTCTCTCTCTCTCTCTCTGTGTGTGTGTGTGTGTGTGTGTGTGTGTGTTTTTCTACCTTTTGGTGTCTTTTTGGGTAAGGTGCAAAAATTTCGCTTAAGCTATTAACATTTATTTTTGTAATTTGAGAAAAATCCTTGCATTGGTCCATGGTGATTATGCCACTACCAGTCTCAGTGACTGGTAACCCCATCGTCGAGGGACCACACCCTATAACCAGGCGAGATCAACCATGGGTAGGTTTCTTTACTGCAGGTTGCCTAGCCTGAATGTGGGTGTCCAGCAGGTTACCAAGCCTTGTTTATGTCTCTTTTGGTTTCCAAGCCCTAATGCAGACTTCTTCAGTCGTTGAATGCTTTAAATTTGTTGCTGACGTTCAAAACTATTGCTTCTGGCTAACTGTATTGCAGCTGGAACTGGAATGGCTGCAATTATCTGTTATTCTGGAACCCAGCGTGTCTCCTTTAGCACGGTTTGCACTCAAATCACTTCATGCCATTACTTCTTCATTGATTTCATCCCCATGAATCCACTCATTTTATTTCAGTGCATTTAATTAATTTCACAGTAGATCTACTCTTGTACTCCACACGCAATTTTTAGTGTCTAGCGGCAGGGGACAGTCCATGTCAAGTGTCCTATGGCTTCCGGATCAACCATGTTCATTTTTGATGAAATTTATACAGTCTGTGCCTAAGGGACCTGCATGAACTTCTGCAAAGTTTCAGGTTCACCTCCAACTTGGTTGAGGTACTAGAACCATTTTGTGAAAACCACTTTTTCGGAGACCAAAAAGTCATGGAGAAATCTTCAAATAATGGAAAATCCAGGATGGAATGAGAAGGAAAGTTGCTACACACCTAGTGGAGATGCTGAGTTGCTGATTGGCACAACAAAGAGACTTTCACATCTAAAGCTTTTGGCCATTTGCCTTCATCAACAATACACACACACACACACACACACACACACACACAACTCACGTACATTGGAGCAGTCTCATGCAACTGAAACCACGCTGCGAGCAGCAGCACCAGTGCATGATGGGAGTGGTGACTGGGTGGAGGTAAGGAGGAAGCTGGGGTGGGGAGGAGGAGGAATAGTATGGTGGGGGTGGTGGGCAGTGAAGTGCTGCAGGGTAGACAGAGGGGGGGGGGGATTAGCGGAAAAGGAGAGAAATAAAAAGACTGAGTGTGGTGATGGAATGACGACTGAGTAGTGCTGGAATAGGAACAGGGAAGTGGCTGAATGGGTGAGGACAGTGACTAACGAAGGTTGAGGCCAGGAGGGTTATGGGACCGTAGGATGTATTGCAAAGGAAAGTTCCCACATGTGCAGTTCAGAAAAGCTGGTGTTGGTGGAAAGGATCCATATGGCACAGGCTGTGAAGGATATCTAGTTTGGCAGTGTGTTCAGCAACAGGATGGTCCACTTGTTTCTTGACCACAGTTTGTCGGTGGCCATTCATGCGGACAGACAGCTTGTTGGTTGTCATGCCTACATAGAATGCAGCACAGTTTTGCAGCTTAGCTTGTAGACCACATGACTGGTTTGACCTGTAGCCCTGCCTTTGATGGGATAGGTGATGTTAGTGACTGGAGTGGGTGGTGGTGGGAGGATGTATGGGACAGGTCTTGCATCTAGGTCTATCAAGGTGTATGAGCCATGAGGCGAGGGATTGGGAACAGGGGTTGTGTAAGGATGGACAAGTATATTGTGTAGGTTCGGTAGACAGCGGAATACCAGTATGTGAGGGGTGGGAAGGATAGTGGGCAGGACATGTCCTGTGTAGGTTCCTAGAAGAGTCAACAAATATATTGCTTCCTCGTGTGTGTTTGAAGATAAAATTAGAGAGATTAGAGGCCACATGGAGGACTATCAGTAATCGTTCTCCCATGAAATATTTGTGACTGGAGTAAGAAAGAGAAGTTACAGCGGTACACAAAGTAAGCTCTGAGTTATTCCATGTCATTCCTCGTTTAGTACATAAGCCAAAATATAAATAAGTAGTTCTAATAGAATGAAATGTGCTCTATTGATGGTGTTAATGAATGTAATGTGGTAGATGTCCATTTTGAGACGTATGATTGTGAATACAGGTATAATTTTTAGCAAATTTACAGTACGGTTGCACAGTAATTAAATGCACAATCTCGGCCCTAATTTGAAAAATATCTAACAGCCAGATAGACAATAGTTTCACAAAAGACCAGGTCCATAGTGCCCTTTCCTCACTATTTATGCCTTGTTAAACTGTGGGGCAAATTTGTCATGGCATGATTTGTTGCCAGTTTGAATTGGGATTATGCCAGAAGCACTGCTTTCTGAACTTTACTTGCATTATTTATGAGTTGTACCACTATGTGCAGAAGCAAGGGCATAGATTAGGAACACTGGCATGCCAAACTTGAAGATTTCTTCATGTAGCAGAGATGCTGAGTCGCAGATAGGCACAACAAAAACACTTTCACAGTTAAAGCTTTTGGCCATCACACACACACACACACACACACACACACACACACACACACACACACACACACCTGCAGTCTCAGGCAACTGAAACTACACTACAAGCAGCAGCAGCAGCAGCAGCAGCAGTGCATGATGGGAGGAGTGACTGGGTGGGGGTAAGGAGGAGGCTGGGGCGGGGAGGAGGGGGCATAGTATGGTGGCAGAGTACTGGGCATTGTGGTAATTGCACCATGAATCAGGTCCAGGAGGGCCCCCCCCAGGGGATCCACAACTCTTTTGTGGATACGTGCGTAGCGAGCACGGGACCCCGAGCTGATGTGGCCTTCCTTCCTTTCCGGGCACATACCTTCCCTTTCCGCATCCTTCCCCATCCCCCCTCTTCGCCTCCCCCCCCCCCTCACCTCTGGCTCTTTCCTTTCCTTTCTCCCCCTCTGGGGGTCTGGTTTGTGCCTACGTCCGGAGACGAACGCTTGTAAATGTACCACATTCTTCGCCTTCCTTGCTTGTAAGTCTTCATCCTTCCTTTGTCCTTCTCTTTTCCTTACCTCTTCTCTCTACCCTTTTCTCCGCTGCGGCGTTTGAGACCTCTTCTTTCCTTTCCCTTTCTCTTTCTTCCTCCCTGTGCGTGTCTGAAGGCCGACCCACGCACTTCCATGCGTAGCCGGTGACGGGGTAACGCGTAATTCCCCGCCCCGGGTAGACAGGTAGGACACTTACGTACCCCCTGGTAACGGCCAGGCCCAGGGAGGGGTGATTACCCGAGCTGATACCTTCCGAAAGTGCCGATTGGTCCCTCCGTCCGTTTGTCGGGAGGTGTGACCTGAGGTGTGAACAATCACCTAAGGCGGGAGTGCCCTCAGAGAGGGCCCCCACGAGGGAGGAGCGCGCCATCGGAGACGCCGGTAATCATGGGGGATTCTTCCACAATGGTTTCCTCACCTTCCACTATGTCTGCTCCAGAAAGGTGTCAACGCAATTGCAGGTCCTGTAAAGTCTTGTTCCAGATTACGGAATGGCACCCTGTTGTTAGAAACAGTCAGTGCCCTCCAGGCACAAAAATTGCTGCGTACCTCACTACTACACACTTTCCCTGTCCGGGTGGAACCGCACCGTACCTTAAATTCCTCGCGTGGAGTCGTTTATACTCGCTCCCTCGATGGACTGTCTGACGAAGAAATTCAGCACTACCTGTCTGACCAGGGCGTAACGGCTGTTCATAGGGTTATGAAAAGGGTTGACACGAACATCATTCCAACCCGCACTGTCTTCTTGACATTTGACAAAGTTCAACTCCCATCGAAAATCAAAGCAGGCTATGAGATAATTTCCGTTCGCCCTTACGTCCCAAACCCTACGCATTGCTATTGGTGCCAGCGGTTCAATCACACCAGCCAGTCCTGTTCTAATCCGGCCAAATGTGTTATGTGTGGCAGGGATGCCCATGAGGGTGCTTGTCCACCTCCATCCCCTCGCTGCATCAACTGTATGGGTGACTACGCCGCTTCCTCTCGAGATTGTCCCGTTTTTAAGGACGAAAAGCTCATCCAGGAAATTAGGGTGAAGGAAAAGGTGTCGACCTTTGCTGCTCGAAAATTATTCGCCAGTCGACAGCCCACCGTGCCTCAGAAAGGAAAATACAGCACTGTCCTTGCTTCTCCTCGGCCAACAAAGGAGGCGGCCACGCAGACTTGCGACCTCACCTTTAGTGCCATGGTCGTCAGATCGGCCAGCGCAAAGATCGCCCGTTCAACCTCACCACTTTCGCCTGCCCACTCTCTGGCTCATCCTTCGTCGAGTTCTGCTAAATCTCGAGCCCAAAAGTCAGACACCAAGACTTCGAAAAAAGAGCATACTCGTGAAGAGTTTTTACGTACGGCAACTTCCCAACCATCGGTTCCTACTTCCTCTAAACATACTTCCAAGAAGGCTACAAAGAAACCCAGTTCCTCTCCTTCTCCGCCAAGGCGTGTCCCATCTACAGCACCACCTGGCGGAAATCGCCCTCGGCCGTCTTCTGTGTCGCCGAGGCGCACTGCTGGCGGCCGATCAACCACCCGGTCGCTGGTGGCAGGAGCTGCTCCTGACCAACCTATGGATCAGGATCTTCTGCCTTCGGCTGAATGCCATTCCATGCTGTCGGTCGCAAGCTCAGAGCAGTCGTTGAGTTGACAGCGACCTTGGTCACATTCCTCCATTTTCTGTTCACCCTATGTCCATTATCCACTGGAATACCCGCGGTATTCGAGCCAATCGGGATGAATTGTCGATCCTCTTACAATCCTACTCGCCGGTCATCTTCTGTCTTCAGGAAACAAAGCTGCGTCCCCATGACCGCTTTATTCTCCCTCATTTTCAGTCCGTCCGATATGATCTCCCCTCTGTTGAAGGCACTCCAGCACATGGAGGACTCATGATTCTTCTCCATGAAACTCTCCATTATCACCCAATCCATTTAAACACTTCCTTCCAAGCTGTCGCCGTCCGTCTTTCCCTTTCCGGATACACGTTCTCTCTTTGTACTGTATACATTCCATCATCCACACCAATGGCACGAGCTGATCCCCTTCATCTTCTTGGTCTGCTTCCACCCCCATATTTGCTGGTTGGGGACTTCAATGCCCACCACCCGCTTTGGGGATCTCCACATCCTTGTCCACGTGGCTCACTATTGCTAGACGTCTTCCACCAAGCAGATCTAGTTTGCCTCAACACTGGGGTCCCTACATTTTTGTCTGCCTCCACGACAAATTTATCTCATTTGGACCTTGCGGTCGGTACTGTTCCGCTAGCTCGGCGTTTCGAATGGTTCGCCCTTGATGATACACACTTGAGTGACCACTTTCCATGTGTCCTTAGACTGCAGCCTCAACAGCCATATATGTGCCCGCGACGCTGGAAGTTTGCCCAAGCCGATTGGACACTTTTTTCGTCTCTAGCGACATTCGATGACCGTCACTTTCCCAGCGTCGACGATGAGGTCACACATGTTACCGACGTTATTCTTACAGCTGCGGAACATTCAATACCACGCACCTCCGAATTGCCCCGGCGCCCCCCAGTTCCTTGGTGGAACGAAGCATGCCGTGATGCACTACGTGAGCGGCGACGTGCTCTCCGCGTTTTCCGCCACCATCCTACTTTGGCCAACTGTATCCGCTATAAGCAGCTCCGAGCGCGATGCCGTCGTGTCATCCGCGATAGCAAGAAGGCAAGCTGGAAATTCTTTATTAGCTCATTTAACACCTTCACTCCCTCCTCGGAAGTTTGGAGTCGGCTTTGACGGTTCTCAGGCGCACCTAGTTTCTCCCCGGTCTCTGGGCTCACTGTCGCGCATGCCACATTCGTGGACCCCGTCGCAATTTCTAACTCGTTGGGTCAGCACTTTGCTGAGATTTCGAGCTCTTCAAATTACCCGCCAGCGTTTCTCCCGAAGAAACGTGCGGCGGAAGTGCGACCTCTTGCTTTCTCCTCTCAAAATCGCGAAAGCTACAATACTGTTTTCTCGTTGCGGGAACTCCAACATGCACTCTCTTCTTCTCGCTCCTCCACCCCAGGACCGGATGGCATCCACGTCCAAATGTTGCTGCATTTATCAACCCATAGTCTGAGTTACCTCCTTCGCCTTTATAATCGAATTTGGACCGACAGTACTTTTCCCAGACGATGGCGGGAAGCTATCGTCGTTCCTGTTCCGAAACCTGGAAAGGACAAACATCTCCCCTCTAGCTATCGCCCCATTTCTCTCACGAGTAGTGTCTGTAAGGTTTTGGAGCGTATGGTGAATTACCGTTTAGCGTGGTGGCTGGAATCCCGCAGTCTTTTAACACCTGCCCAATGCGGATTCCGAAAGCATCGTTCTGCAGTTGACCATCTTGTTGCTCTCTCCATTTATATCATGAACAATTTTCTCCGGCAACGCCAAACGGTAGCCATATTTTTTGATCTGGAGAGAGTATACGGTACCTGTTGGAGGACAGGCATCCTCCGCACACTGTTCTCTTGGGGCTTTCGTGGCCGGCTGCCCCTTTTTCTTCGCGAATTTATGGCAGAGCGCACATTTAGGGTGCGGGTGAACACTACTCTCTCCCGCACTTTCTCCCAAGAAAACGGGGTACCCCAGGGCTCCGTGCTGAGTGTTGTACTGTTTGACATCGCTATAAATCCAATTATGGATTGTCTCCTTCCTGATGTCTCGGGCTCCCTCTTTGTGGACGATTTTGCGATCTACTACAGCTCTCAACGGACCAGCCTTCTTGAACGACGTCTTCAAGGATGTCTCGATCGCCTCCACTCTTGGAGCATCGAAACCGGCTTCCGTTTCTCTCCCAGTAAGACCGTTTGTGTTAATTTTTGGCGACGTAAGGAGTTTCTTCTGCCCTCCTTACATCTAGGTCCTGTCAACCTTCCGTTTTCAGACGTCGCTAAATTCTTGGGTCTTATGTTTGACAGGAAACTGTGCTGGTCCTCCCACGTTTCCTATCTTTCGGCTCGCTGTCTGCGATCGCTTAACACCCTCCGTGTCCTGAATGGTACCTCCTGGGGAGCGGACCGAGTGGTCCTTCTCCGCCTCTATCGCGCCTTAATGCGCTCGAAATTGGATTATGGAAGCATAGTCTACTCCTCTGCTCAGCCGTCTATTCTTCGGCGTCTCGACTCTCTCCACCACCGTGGATTACGTTTAGTGTCTGGAGCTTTTTACACTAGCCCTGTGGAAAGCCTTTATGCTGAGACTGCTGAACCTCCGCTGTCCAATCGGCGAGCAGTCCTTCTGAGTCGTTACGCTAGCCGTCTGTCTTCCATGCCTGCTAATCCAGCCCATGACCTTTTTTTCGACGCCTCCTTTGATGTAGAGTATGCAGGCCGCTCCTCCTCCCTACTACCCCCGGGAGTCCGCTTCCGTCAACTGCTCCATTCTCTTTCCTTCCGCTTTCCTAAAACCTTCTTGACAACGTGGGGTACAGCACCGCCATGGCTCCGTACCCGGATCTGCCTGCTCCGTGACCTTTGTCGATTTCCCAAGGATGGTACCCCTACACTTGTTTATCGTCGGGCATTTGCTGCTCTATGTGCACAAATGACGGACGCCACATTTATTTACACCGACGGCTCGAAAACATCGTTAGGTGTAGGGAGTGCCTATATTGTTGGCGACACCCCAAATCAATTTCGGCTTCCCGACCAGTGTTCGGTGTATACTGCGGAGCTTTACGCTGTTCTCCAGGCTGTCCACTACATCCGCCGCCATCGGCGGATACAGTACGTTATCTGCTCAGATTCTCTCAGCTCTCTCCTCAGTCTCCAAGCTCTTTATCCTGTGCACCCTCTGGTGCACCGGATTCAGGACTGTCTGCGCTTGCTCCACCTGGGGGGCGTCTCAGTGGCGTTCCTCTGGCTCCCGGGACACGTTGGTATCTATGGAAATGAGGCGGCCGATATTGCAGCCAAGGCTGCAGTCTCTCTTCCTCGGCCAGCTATTCCATCGATTCCTTTCTGCGATCTACAGAGCGTTTTATGTCGTCGTGTTGTTCATTTATGGCACGCGCATTGGTCAACACTTCCCAATAATAAATTGCGGGAAGTGAAAGCTCTTCCTTGCGCTTGGACTTCTTCCTCCCGAACGCGTCGTCAGGAGGAGGTAATTTTAACTAGACTCCGGATAGGGCACTGTCTTTTTAGCCATCGACATCTTTTAAGCGGCGATCCTCCCCCACTCTGTCCCCACTGCTCTCAGCTGTGGACGGTAAGACACCTTTTCATTGAATGCCCCTATTTTAATCCGTTACGCGCCCGTCTACAGCTATCGCCTGATCTATCGTCGATTTTAGCAGATGACACGCGCTCAGCCGACCGCGTTCTCCAGTTTATTAGTGCTAGTGAAATGACGTCAGTCATTTGAAGCTTTTTTTGGGGACAACGAACCCCTTTCTGTAGTGGATTTTTAAGCCTTCCTTCTGCTTTTAGTTTCTCCAATTTTATGACTTTGTTCCCATTGCTGCTGGTTTTCAATTTCGGTTTTTTTACTGTTTCCTAAGTCACGGGCTGGGCGGTAATGACCATAGCAGTTTTGCGCCCTAAAAAAAAAAAAAAAAAAAAAAAAAAAAAGGTCCAGGAGGGCAAAGGTGGTGTACTGGTTTTTCATCAGTTGACAGTCTGTGGAAGAAGGTAGCCCATACTGCCTGCTTCATTTTCAACAAATCTTCAGTATTATTTCTAATGGCCATCCCATAATACTGCTGTAGTTCACCAATCATTTTTTTGTCAGCCTGCCTCTTATAGTTTTACAGAAAGTTTCTTGTCGCTTAAACTTCGTTTCAACTTCCTTAACCTGGTGCCCATCCTCTTCTGAACATGACCTTTATAACACAGCAATTCACAGCCTTCTATATAAGAAATTACCGATTTTATTAGATCTGGAAGTAATGCACATAAAAATTTTGACATTTTCAACCAGTGTAGATCATATTTAAAAAAATAAAATAAAATAATTCCCATGTGAATTTATAGATGACAATATATCATTTTATTTGGAAAATTGCAAATTTTACGAGATAAAAATCCTATAATGTGAAAAAAAGATTTCCGTTCTAACTCCCCTTAATGTCTAAGAAGTAGATGGCAAGATGAGGTGATCTCAAACTGCAGAGAGATGGGTATCACTGTATGAAAGGAAGTGGTGCAAAGTGGGACGAAGTGGACGCTTGTAATGAGACTGGTACAAGATCGTCATCTCCCAAAGATGCTGACAAACTGAGTGAATGAGTGTACATACTACTCATCTTGGTAGTCTTCTTCTCTTGCCCTTCCAGGTTTGTTTTACTTTTGTTGATATTCAGCTTGTCTGCCCTAACCTCTTTTCAAGCCATTGTCCATCCCATTCAACTGGTCTTCCATGTCATTTGCTGACTGATAAGAACTCAGTCATCAACAGACTTCAAAGGTTTTATTTCATCTGTTTGAACTTAAATTCCCTTTCAAAATTTTTCTTTGGTTTTATTTATTGTTCATCTGAGCATCGAGTAAAGATTGAATAACACAGCGAATAGCATACAATTTTGTCAGACTCTCTTCTTAACTATTGCCTCTTGTTCATGTCCTTCAACACTACAGTCTGATTTCTGTACAGGTTGTAGATAACCATTTGCTTCCAGTATTTTATTCGTACCATCTCACCCCCTCCCCCTCCCCTGCAGATCCCAAGAAGTCTTAAATGCAGTTTGCAGTGTTGAGTAATGAGTGAGCAAATAACTGAACAAATCTGCATTTTGATTGAAGACTGTATGGAATCTGAACTGTGTGTCATTGCTGGTGAATGTCAGTCACTCGCTTCAGATTCCAGCTAACAGTAGCTTGTGCTAGCCTCGCTGTGCATTCAGGCAGCTTGACACCTTTCACTGCTGGATAGCAGTGGAGTGGCATAGTTTTCACAGGATCAGGGGACTTAAATTCATCACATTTAAATCAGTTTCCGTGAAATACTTATAAATTATATATTCAAACCTTCCTTGTGAATCTGCTTAGCTATTAGTGAAACCCATATCAGAATCTGTACAGTAGTTCCTAAGATTGGCCTGAAAATAGAGACAGAAATTGGGGCAGTATACGTCAGTTTATGTACACATAGGCAGATCAATAGACAGATCCCTGTGTATTATAAAAATGTGTGTGCGTGCACTTGTTATCCTAAACCACTGGACCGATTTCATCCAGATGTGGTACACATATACCTTACCGTCAGCCAACGAGTGCTGTGGGAATAAGAACCACCTACCTATAAAAGGGGTAGGGGTTTGGATGAAAAAGAAATTTGTCTGCGCCACATGAATTACCTGACTTTATTCACCCAGTATTTGAGAATGAGATTACTTGGCGACTTGCAACAAACTTTACAAGTAATTTCAAGCATTTACAATTTTTTTTTCTTTCTGACAGTTACTACAGAATGGTGAAAGGAAAGACATTTATTGCTTACCACTTTTCCACTGTGCAAGCAGTAAAATTACCGAATCTACATCTACATGGTTACTCTGCAATTCACACTTAAGTGCCTGGCAGAGGGTTCATCGAACCATTTTCATACTACTTCTCTACCATTCCACTCTTGAATGGCGCGTGGGAAAAAGGAACACATAAATCTTTCCGTTCGAGCTCTGCTTTCTCTTATTTTATTATGATGATCAATTCTTCCCCCGTAGATGGATGTCAACAAAATATTTTTACATTCGAAAGAGAAAGTTGGTGATTGAAATTTCGTAAATAGATCTTGCCGCAAAGAAAACCGCCTTTGTTTCAATGAATGCCACCCCAACTCGCTTATCATATCAGTGACACTCTCACCTCTATTGCGCGATAACACAAAACGAGCTGCCCTTCTTTGCACTTTTTCGATGTCCTCCATCAATCCTACCTGGTAACGATCCCATACTGCTCAGCAATATTCCAACAGCGAACGGACAAGTGTAATGTAGGCTGTCTCTTTAGTGGGTTTGTCACATCTTCTAAGTGTTCTGCCAACAAAGTGCAGTATTTGTTTCACCTTCCCCACAATGTTATCTGTGTGGTCTTTCCCATTTAAGCTGCTCGTAATTGTAATTCTTAGGTATTTAGTCGAATTGACTGCCCCTAGATTTGTGCGCATTATCGTATACCCAAAATTTATTGGATCTTTTAGTATCCATGTGGATGACCTCACACTTTTCTTTGTTTAGTGCTAATTGCCACTTTTCGCACCATACAGAAATTCTCTCTAGAACATTTTGTAATTGGAATTGATCATCTGATGATTTTACTAGACAGTAAATTACAGCGTCATCTACAAACAATCTAAGGGGGCTGCTCAGATTATCACCTAGATCATTTATATAAATCAAGAACAGCAGAGGCCCTATGACACTACCTTGCGGAACGCCAGATATCACATCTTGTTCTACTCGATGATTTACCGTCTATCACTACGAATTGTGACCTCTCTGAGAGGAAATCGTGAATCCAGTCACACAACTGAGACGATACTCCAATTGCACGCAATTTGATTAATAGTCGCTTGTGAGGAACGGTGTCAAAAGCCTTCTGGAAATCTAGGAATATGGAATCGATCTGAGATCCCTTGTTGACAGCACTCATTACTTCATGGGAATAAAGAGCTAGCTGTGTTGCACAAGAATGATATTTTCTGAATCCGTGTTGGTTATGCATCAATAAGTCATTATCGTCGAGGTGATTC
Organism: Schistocerca nitens; assembly: GCF_023898315.1. Lineage (NCBI taxonomy): Eukaryota > Metazoa > Arthropoda > Insecta > Orthoptera > Acrididae > Schistocerca > Schistocerca nitens. The sequence continues at coordinate 370,722,608 of NC_064614.1, read as the reverse complement.
ATAATGTTAGAGTCCATTATGTGCTCGAAAATCCTACTGCAAATTGAGGTCAGTGATATGGGTCTGTAATTCAATGGGTACTCTGAGAGGAATCTGACTGGTATACCATCTGGACCGGAAGACTTACCTTTCTTAATTGATTTGAGTTGTTTCGCAATACCTAAGATATCTACTTTTATGTCACTCATGCTAACAGCTATTGTGGTTTTGAATTCTGGAATATTTACTTCGTCTTCTTTCGTGAAGGAATTACGGAAAACTGTATTTAGTAACTTTGCTATAGTGACACCATCATTGGTAACATTTCCATCGCTATCGCACAGTGACGGTATTGACTTTTTTTTCCTACTGGCGTACTTTACATACGACCAGAATCTCTTTGGGTTTTCTACCATATTTTGAGACAATATTTCATTGTGGAAACTATTAAAAGCATCTCGCATTTTCGTCCACACTAAATTTAGAGCTTTCGTGAAACTTAGCCAGTCTTGGGGATTTTGCGTTCTTCTAAATTTGGCATGCTTTTTTCGTTGCTTGTGCAACAGTGTTCTGACATGTTTTGTGTACCATGGTGGATCATTCCCGTCTCCTATTAACTTATGCTGTATGAATCTATCTGTTGCTGTTGATACTGTATCTTTGAATTTGAGCCATATCTGGTGAACACTTACATAATTAGCTTGGAAGGAATTGAGACTCCCTCTTAGGAAGGCATGACATTATAATTTATGACTTTTTTACTATTTACTGTGTTTGTGATACATTTAGGAGGCAGTTTGCACATATTCAACTGAACATAATTGCAAAATTGTCATTGTACATCACATATTTCAGGAGATATGACCTGATAAACAGTGAGATGCGTGAAAAACTGCTGCATCATACATGACATTTAAATTTATTACTTCTTTGCTAGTAACTCTATTTGTAATAAATTTTGCAGATACTATCCACGTATGTCACTGAATGCATCAGCAATATTATCATTGTACGATACATATAAGATGTCATAAACATTAAGCAAAAGGATAGATGCTGCATGGTACAGGCAGGGATGAACATTTGTTAATAAATACTTGGGCAACACTGTGTTTCTCTGCTAGTAGAAGATAAAATGTTAATAAATAGAGAAAAAGATCCAATATTGTTTGATTATGGAAGTGTGGACCAGCCACTGGACTTTTACCAGTAAAGTATCTATGAGTATCATGGTGGAATGACTAGGAGCCAGGCCCATATTAATTGGAGAATCCTGAAGAATTGTTATGTATGCGAAAACTAATGTTCAACAGTCACCTTTCTAATTTCAGTTAAAAGTGTGTGTGTGTGTGTGTGTGTGTGTGAGAGAGAGAGAGAGAGAGAGAGAGAGAGAGAGAGAGAGAAAGAGAGAGAGAGAGAGAGGGGGGGGGGGGGGAGTCAAAGAAGTGCTGCACACTTATTTGTGGGTTTCTTCAGTCAGTGAGAGCATCACAGAAATGTGCACCAAACCGCACTGCGAATGAGGGGGGGGGGGGGGGGGAATAATTTGCGTGTTGTGGTGAATGGACAGACATTAAGGAAATTGGTCACGTATATTACTCAGGTCATAAGAGATTTTACATAAATATAACTAATGAAAAGGACTAATTCTGTAGCACATTCAAATTTAATACCCTTCTGTCAGAACTTGGTGACATTGTCTGCCCAGGGGCCCACAGCTCTTTTGTGGGTACGTGTGTGGCATGCACAGGTCCCCGAGCTACTGCAACATCTCTCCTTTTCCAGGCTGCTTTACCTCCCCTTCCTTCTCCCTCCCTTTCCTCATTCCTTTCCCTTTACCCGCTCCTTTCCCTCTCTTGGTGTTCTTATTTACGTCATCCCAGCTGTTCTCCTGACTTTATTTCGTCCTGCAGTTCTGGTTTGTTTCATTTTCCTCTACCTTTTTGGCTCCCCCCCCCCCCCCCCCCCCTTAGAGGTTCGACCTTCATCTTTAAATCTGAAATCTGTAATGTGAGCCGTATAGGGAAGAATTCATTCCCTAGCGTCTTTTGCACGGGTTCCTCTCCCCTCACCTTCCCCCTCTGCAGGTCCGGGAGGGTGGGGGGGGGGGGGGGAGCAAGCAGTAAAGGAAACAAAAGAAAAGTTCAGAGTAGGTATTAAAATCCAGGGAGAAGAAATAAAAACTTTGAGGTTCGCCGATGACATTGTAATTCTGTCAGAGACAGCAAAGGACTTGGAAGAGCAGTTGAACGGAATGGTCAGTGTCTTGAAAGGAGGATATAAGATGAACATCAACAAAAGTAAAATGAGGATAATGGAATGTAGTCGAATTAAGTCGGGTGGTGCTGAGGGAATTAGATTAGGAAATGAGACACTTAAAGTAGTAAAGGAGTTTTGCTATTTGGGGAGCAAAATAAGTGATGATGGTCGAAGTAGAGAGGATATAAAATGTAGACTGGCAATGGCAAGGAAAGCGTTTCTGAAGAAGAGAAATTTGTTAACATCGAGTATAGATTTAAGTGTCAGGAAGTCGTTTCTGAAAGTATTTGTATGGAGTGTAGCCATGTATGGAAGTGAAACATGGACGATAAATAGTAGTCTGGACAAGAAGAGAATAGAAGCTTTCGAAATGTGGTGCTACAGAAGAATGCTGAAGATTAGATGGGTAGATCACATAACTGATGAGGAAGAGGAGGTATTGATTAGAATTGGGGAGAAGAGGAGTTTGTGGCACAACTTGACAAGAAGAAGGGACCAATTGGTAGGACATGTTTTGAGGCATCAAGGGATCACAAATTTAGCATTGGAGGGCAGCGTGAAGGCTAAAAATCGTAGAGGGAGACCAAGAGATGAATACACTAAGCAGATTCAGATGGATGTAGGCTGCAGTAGGTACTGGGAGATGAAGAAGCTTGCACAGGATAGAGTAGCATGCACAAGTGCATCAAACCAGTCTCAGCACTGAAGACCACAACAACAACAAGAACCTGGACTGACTGGCCGACACTGACGCTAAGAGGAAATTTGAGCACCTACATCCTGTGGCTATTACCTCCTCTTACACTGCCAATATGAGAACAGTTGTTGCCCAGTTCCTCGCATTCCTGTCGCCTCTCAGAACCAGAAGACTAGACCTGCCCCCTTGATGGTGGGGGGCACGTCCCTCCCTGTTGCTCCCGCACCACCTACTTCGGGAACAACACCTCCCCAACCATTGGGGATACCAGTCCCCACTTCTGAGCCGGAGAAGCGTAAGTCTTCATTGGCTCCTCTCACTGGGCAGGGGTCCCTTGGGTCACTCCTTTCCCCGGTTTCTGCTAGTGGGAAAGATGACAACCGCCAGTGGCTGAAGAGCCCAAAAGCAGCTCGTAGGTCTTCACGCTCATCCTCAGTACCGGAGACTGAATCAGTGAAGTCTTCCCGGCCAGGTAAACCCAAGGAGCAGCGAGAGAAATCCAAAAAAGAGGTCCTCAAGACCACGGGAATTGCGGTTCCATCCTCCCCCTCCCACATGGCGACTCCTGTCCCTTCTCCTCAAGGAACTGCTCCTCCTCTTCTCTGACTCATCTTGGGAATGAGACTCCTTCTCGGAACACCCTTTCCTGGTGTTCTCAAGATAGGAAGCCTGCAACCTTGGGTCAAACGAGGGACCCCACATTACAAAGACCCCAAAGTCACTCACTCTCTGTCTAATCTGGACTTCACTGCCATCTATTCCCTTGCATCTCTCCAGGGGGAGGAGAAGCAGAAGAAGCAGCTGCTTAAGTCCAAGGATGGGGCTCCCTGGCGTTGTGGGGGGAGGAGGGGGGGGGTGGTGTGTGGGGGAGGGGCAGCTTTGCCACTTCCTCGTCACTCTGAATCAGACCCAGTTATTATGGATGAAACCCAACCTCGTCGGTGACGACCATTGGCCGCTGACCTGGTGACATGATCTCCCCTCGACTTCTTTTATGGCTAACTTGGACTCTTGCCACAAAATAATCCAATGGAATCGCAATGAATATTAACATCACCTATTGGAAATACAACAACTTGTTTCCTCTTATTCTGCGTTCTGTCTTGCTCTTCAAGAAATACACTTCTGTGATCCAACATTTCGTGGTTACTGGGCATTCTGTGGGAACTGTGCCGGTGCCAAGATGGCATGTGGAGATGTATGCACTTTGGTTCGCACCAATTTCATTAGTGATGGGATCCCCCTTTGTATCAACCTGGAAGCAATAGTGGTACAAGTGTTAACAACCAAAGAAATTCACCATTTGCAATGTCTTGCCCCCCCAACCCCCCCCCCCCCCCCAGATATCTCCTCCTTGGGGATGTAAGTGCACATCACTCCCCCCTGTTGGGGAGGACCACTTCAAGTGGTAAGGGTCTTTTAATTCACCAACTTATTACAGACTTTGATTTGTGTCTGCTCAATGACGGTTCTCTACACATTTCTGTGCTGCTCATGGCACCTTTTATGCTATTGATGTCACATTTTCCTTCCCTGCTCTCATGGCTTCAGTACACTGGTCTCCGCTTGATGATCTTTGTGACAGTGACCACTTTTTGATGATTCTGTTATTCTCCTGCTGCCTTATGGCAGACAGGCCTCCACATTTGGCATTCCGCAGAGCCAGTCGGCCTGTATATACGTCTGCTGTGCTCTTCGATAACTCTCTCTTGGATTGAATTGATGTGATCATGCAAGACGTCTCTGACACTATTCTTCATGTCACTGGCACTGCTGTCCCCCTTTCCACAGGACCCCCTCATTGTTAACAGTTACTGTGATGGATCAAGGATGTAGCAGTCACCATTCATGACTGCCAATAGGCGCTACAACAATTTAAATGACACCCTTCACAGACCAACTTTATCGCTTTAAAGCATCTCTGTACTAAAGTTCTCTATCTTATTTAGCATAGTGAAAAGTAATGCTGGGAGTGCTGTGTTTCTCCCTGGGGATGTATGCCTTTTCCTCTCAGGTTTGGTGTAAGCTCTATAGTGTTATGGGCTGCCAGTAATATTCAGCTGTCCAGGGTGTTATGCTCCAGGTCGTCATGTGTATTGACCCATCAATCCTTGCAGAACACCTCACTACATGCTTTGCAAAAGGATTGGTGTCCTCTTCCTATTCTGCTACCTTTTGCAGAAATGATGCGTTGAAGAAGCTCCCCTCTGTTTCAGTGCCCCGCCAAGCTGAAGCCTGTGGTGAATCCTTCACTTAATGGGAATTCTTACGGGCTCTTACCTCTTCACATGACATAGTCCCAGGCGCAGATTCTATCCACAGCCAGATGATCCAACACTTGGACGTTACCCAGAGGCAACATCTACTCAGGGTCTTCAACCACATTTGTCTCATAGGTGCCTTCTACCTGCAATAGTGAGACAGCATAGTCATCCCCATCCTTAAGCCCAGAAAGAACCCAACGTCTCTCGACTGCTATCACCCTACTATCCTGATGAACGTACTTTGTAAACTGCTTGAGCGGATGGTTAGCTTCTGATTATGTTGGGTATTTGAAGCTGGAGGCCTGTTCTCCCCATATCAGTGTGGCTCCCAGGAAGGACGATCTCCAACAGACCACTTTATCTCAGATCGGAAACAGCTATCCAACAGGCTTTCTCTGAATGCCAACACCTTGTTGCAGCGTTCTTTGACCTACATAATGCATATGACATGGCTTGGTGCCATCACAGTTTAGTTACTTTCCATGATTGGGACTTTTGTGGTTCCCTTTTGATTTTCACCCATGATCTTTTATCCCACCAGCTCTTCGAGTTAGAGTTGGCTCTTCAGTCAGCACCGCTCAGATCTAGGAGAACGTATTTCACATGGTTCTGTGTTAGGTGCCACACTCTTCCTTGTCGGAGTCAATAGGCTTGTTACCTCTGTTGCTCCTCGGGTTACCTCGGCATTGTATGTCTATGATTTTTGCATCTACTGCAGCTCCCACATGGTAGCACTTGGTGAACGCCAGTTCCAAGGTGCCGTCTAATGGGCATCTGTATGGGCCCTTTCCCGTGTATTGCAGTTTCCTCCTCCAAAATGCAGATTATGCATTTTTGCCACCGACCCACAGTAGACTCCGATACAGAACTTCACTTAGGCAACCAGCACCCAAAAGTTGTAGCACAGTCTTGTTTCTTGGGCATACTTTTTGATAAAAAGCTGACTTGGCTGCCACATATTCGTCACCTGAAGACTACCTGCATGCGGAAGCTTAGCTCTCTGCCTCCCTGCCCACACTTCTTGGGAGGCAGATTGAGCTGCTCTTCTCCATATTTACTGCACTCTGGTTTTATCCAGACTGGAATATGGTTGTGAGGTTTATGGCTCAGTGGCCCCTTCCACTACTTGACCCTGTTCATCATTATGGGGTACGTCTGGCTATCGGTGCCTTTCACACTAGTCCTGTCGACAGTCTCCTTGCAGAAGCAGGGATTCCCCCTGTACAAATACACCAGAGCCAACTCCTGGTTTGTTACGCAATTGCCATTGAACAGTTTCCTGACCATCCCATGTAAACCATCCTCTTTGGCACCCGAGAGTCATCTCCCTCCTGATACCCACCCCCAGGTGGGATTGCCAGTTGGAATGTGTCTCACTTCCCTCTGTCAGGATCTCCACTTTGCAGTAAGTGTATTTCCTCCTGAACCCCCCCCCCCTTCTCGATGGTGCGGAAACCACAGATTAGGACTACCTGTTCCAGGGTCGTAAGGTCTCTGTTGCCTCTGTGATATTCTGGCATCATGTACATTCCATCCTTGCAGAATTCCAGGGTGCTACCATCTTCTACACTGTTGATTTTAATAGATAGATAAGGCAGGATAAACTTTTACATCTCCTACTGTCATGGAACACCATTTACTGCTGGGATCATGTAGTTTGTGCACATTAGAGTTGCTAGCCATTAACAAGGCCCTCCACTTACTCAGGCTCCCTCCACAGTGTTTAAACTAAACTAAAAAAAAAAACTTGTCACCCATTGGTCTCTGCTATCCATGACCTTCTCTCTGCCCTTGGTCGTGCACCTGCTCAGTTGTCTTTCCCAAGTCATGTGAGCGTGGCAGGGAATGAACTGGCTGACCATTTGGTTAGAGTGGCAGATACTTACCCCCAACTCCCTTTCATGATTTCAGTTGCAGATATGCAGATCCACATCAAATTTCTCTTTGCCTAAAAGTGGAATGACACCTGGTGTGCTACCACTCTCAGTAATAAACTCAGCACAGTCAAAGAGAGTACTGCAGTTTGGCACTCTTCCTTCTGTTTCTCTCCGAAGGAGACCACTGTCTTGTGCTGTCTATGCTTTGGTCATATCAGGCTCACCCATTGTTTTCTCTTTCATAATGAGCGACCCCCACAATGCGGCTGTGGAGCCAGACTGCTGGTATCCCCTGTATTGGTGGAATGTCCCCATCTTTTGGCCCTTCATACTAAATATAGCCTTCCAGATTCCTTGTCTTTAATATTGACAGACGATTAACGGGTGGTTGAACTGGTCCTCAGTGTCCTACGTGAAAGTGGCTTTTAGTTTCAGTTATAAGGTTTTGCTTTACTCCTGGAGTAGTGGCAGGATGGTTGTGGTTGGGATCTCTCTTCATGTTTTATGGGTCTGGGACCCATGACCTCTCCCCTTGCGAAGACCACTATTTTATCCCTCTGTTTTTCCAGTCTTTATATTTGACCTGCCCTTTTGTGCTTTCTGTCTTGTGTGTTTTTAGCTTCCTTGCTTTATAGTTTGACCCTTTGACTGGATCTGCCACTTTTAGTGGACACGTCTATTTTATGCAAGTGACTTTCGAATCGAGAGACTGATGATCCCCCTCAATTAACCAATCAATCAATGATTCACTTTGTGTAGCCTTTATCCCTTTTTGGTACTGTGAGTGTTTAGTTCTGTATCACCCGTTTGCATAGCAGTCAAGTGTGTGGTATGGTAGTAAGATCTTGTGGGCACAAATCCCTTTTTAAATGCAGAATCCATTTTCTCTCTCTCTCTCTCTCTCTCTCTCTCTCTCTCTCACACACACACACACACACACACACACACACTTACTAATAGTATACAATTTGTCATTAATTTTTCATGATCAATTAAAAGAAGACATACTTCACCAATAACTGATGATAAATATGTCTGTATAACAGCAAGTTTCAGTCCTCAGACCATGACAGTGAACTATGGTGTTGAACTACAATGTTTTTTAAATATTTACAAATTGTTGGAAAATCTTACAAAAAATATATTGTCTTAATAAGTTTTCTTGAATTGTTTTTCTTTGGCAAGAGTGTTACAATATCTTTCTCACAACATTTTCTGAATCATACCATTCAGCCAAACGACACTGTCGTTTCATTGTATTTTGCTTAACTGTTCTCAGTTCATATTTTTACTAGAATATTATTGACTATGAGTTCTACTGAACATAAATACTCATGTAGCACTCTTGATTAATTGTTGCTTTTGCTGATCATTGTCCCTGTCATAGTATATTAACGTAGTCACTAACTCGCATATGTAAAGAAGAAGAAAATATAGTCTGTCTATAGCCAGGAGACCTAAAATTTGTCACTCATGTGTGAACTAGTGAATTAGTTGTCCGAGGCACTTGTCTAATAATGTTCAGTATTAGTTCACAAGGCTGTTTGTAACACTGGTAACAGAATACATAATTTATATTACATGCCTAACCTATCCAAGGTAACTTGACAAAACTCCTTGCTGTTTAAGTTGATGAATCTACAGCGAGGTGTTCACAGAACAGCAGAGCTTCTTGTACAGGTTAACCACATGGCTCCAGACAAAAGAACTGTGACCAGTGCTTGGAATGGTACTGTATATTTACTACTGTACTGATAGCCTTGAGAGAGTTCTGTCTGCCTCTGGAAAGAATCAGGGAAGATAAAATGTCACATCAAAATGCCGTCAGCTGTCTGTATTTCCAATTTTATTTTATTTTGCTACCAGTTTTGGCATTAAATTACGCCATCTTCAGGCCCCCGGACCATAGTGTTGTAAGAATCTCACCTCATGTACCATCAACATAGGAGCCAGTGTACAGTTGCTGGTATGTGCAGACTTCTTTATAACAATGTATCCCTTTGGTCATTGCTTGCAGACTGTCAAGCTAGTCAGTTTGCAAGCAATGATCAAAGGGACTACGTTGTTGTAAAGAAGTCTACGGGTAGCAGTGACTGTATGCAGGTCCCTATTTCAGTTGTACAAGAGATGGGATTCTTCGCACATGTCAGGCTAGGGAAGATCTGGACAGGTTAAGGAGGGAGAAGGGCAAAGAGAGGTGGGAAGTGGCAACAGGTAACAGAAGGAACAGGCCTAGAACTAAGTCTGACAGCTTTGTGGTGAATGTCAAAAATAAGTTCGACCCGTTGCTTCAGTTAGAAACTGATGAGCCTCGAGCAGGGGTAGGTGTAGACAGGACACAACAAACTTTCAATAGGAAATTGAAAAATGATGTAGGAAAGTCATGGAAAAGGAAGAAAGTTTTGTTGTTAGGCAGTTCTCATGCCAGAGGTGTAGGCCAACTTCTACAGGAGGAATTAGGACCAGAATACCAGGTCACAATTTTTTTCAAACCAAGTGCTAGTCTGGATCAGGTGACAGAGGATTTAGGTTCACTCTGTAAAGGATTTACCAGGGAAGACACCGTGGTTATTGTGGGAGGGCCAGGGAACAGTATCGACAGAGATCCTGGGTACAGTATAGAGTGTGACCTGGTAAAGATTGCATCGGCATCGAGACACACCAATGTTGAATTTGTATCTGTCCTGAGACGCCATGACCGGCCTCATTTGAACTCTTCTGTTGGGAGAGTTAATTTGGAGTTGGAAAGGCTGCTTGGGTCTGGTGCGGGGGCTCATATTGGTGTGGTTCCTATTGATTCTCTCAGTAGGTGGGACTATACCAGGCACGGCCTACATCTCAACAGGAAAGGGAAGGGTAAACTGGCTGGGGTAATAGCAGGAAATTTAAGGGGGGGAGGCATTGCCATGAATGGTAAAATACCAGTGGTTACAGGTGTTTGAGCAGCACCTTTTTTAGGATAGGTAAGACAGAAAGATGTCAAGTTCTTCGTGAGGCCAGGATTGAAACAAATCTTCAGTTTAGGAAAGAAATTAAACAGCACATTTCTAGCACATTGGATCACCAATCACAGCTGTCAATTATAAATTTTCACCAATCACCAGAAATTTTATCTCCACCAAGTTGTATCTCAGTCCTAGGTAATTGCATTGATGAATTAAAGTCATCCAACCCAGTTGACATAATCTGCCTCTCTGAACACCATGTGACCACTGGTATAGGAACTAGGCCTAAGCACAATGAGAAACTCAGACAGGAGAGTACTGCAAATGTTAGAATAAGGAAAGGTTCTAATAAAAGTATAATTAAAAATAATGTAAATATATTTCATCAAAATATTGGGAGTTTAAAGAATAAAATATATGAGCTTCTGGTTTGTTTAGAAGATTTAGAAGCTGAGGATGAAATAGATATACTATGCCTGTCGAGCATCACATTGTTACTGATATGGATAAGGTAAATGTAAGTCGATATAAGCTCTCTGCACATGTAATTAGAGAAAATATGGAGAAAGGAGGAGTTGCCATATATATCAAAAGTTATCATTGTGCAAAAAGTACGTTGTGTTGTTGTGGTTTTCAGTCCTGAGACTGGTTTGATGCAGCTCTCCATGCTAATCTATCCTGTGCAAGCTCCTTCATCTCCCAGTACCTACTGCAACCTACATCCTTCTGAATCTGCTTAGTGTATTCATCTCTTGGTCTCCCTCTACGAGTTTTACCCTCCACGCTGCCCTCCAATGCTAAATTTGTGATCCCTTGATGCCTCAGGACATGTCCTATCAACTGATCCCTTCTTCTAGTCAAGTTGTGCCACAAGCTTCTCTTCTCCCCAATCCTATTCAATACCTCCTCATTAGTTACATGATCTACCCACCTAATCTTCAACATTCTTCTGTAGCACCACATTTCGAAAGCTTCTATTCTCTTCTTGTCCAAACTATTTATAGTCCATGTTTCACTTCCATACATGGCTACACTCCCTACAAATACTTTCATAAACGACTTCCTGACACTTAAATCTATACTCGATGTTAACAAATTTCTCTTCTTCAGAAACGCTTTCCTTGCCATTGCCAGTCTACATTTTATATCCTCTCTACTTCGACCATCATCACTTATTTTGCTCCCCAAATAGCAAAACTCCTTTACTACTTTAAGTGTCTCATTTCCTAATCTAATTCCCTCAGCATCACCTGACTTAATTCGACTAAATTCCATTATCGTCATTTTACTTTTGTTGATGTTCATCTTATATCCTCCCTTCAAGACACCATCCATTCCGTTCAACTGCTCTTCCAAGTCCTTTGCTGTCTCTGACAGAATTACAATGTCATCGGCGAACCTCAAAGTTTTTATTTCTTCTCCATGGATTTTAATACCTACTCCGAATTTTTCTTTTGTTTCCTTTACTGCTTGCTCAATATACAGATTGAATAACATCGGGGAGAGGCTACAACCCTGTTTCACTCCCTTCCCAACCACTGCTTCCCTTTCATGCTCATCGACTCTTATAACTGCCATTTGGTTTCTGTACAAATTGTAAATAGCCTTTCGCTCCCTGTATTTTACCCCTGCCACCTTTAGAATTTGAAAGAGCGTATTCCAGTCAACATTGTCAAAAGCTTTCTGTAAGTCTACAAATGCTAGAAATGTAGGTTTGCCTTTCCTTAATCTTTCTTCTAAGATAAGTCATAAGGTCAGTATTGCCTCACGTGTTCCAACATTTCTACGGAATCCAAACTGATCTTCCCCGAGTTGGCTTCTACCGGTTTTTCCATTCATCTCTAAATAATTCGCGTTAGTATTTTGTAGCTGTGGCTTATTAAACTGATAGTTCGGTAATTTTCACATCTGTCAACACCTGCTTTCTTTGGGATTGGAATTATTATATTCTTCTTGAAGTCTGAGGGTATTTCGCCTGTCTTGTACATCTTGCTCACCAGATGGTAGAGTTTTGTCATGACTGGCTCTCCCAAGGCCGTCAGTAGTTCTAATGGAATGTTGTCTACTCCCGGGGCCTTGTTTCGACTCAGGTCTTTCAGTGCTCTGTCAAACTCTTCACGCAGTATCGTATCTTCCATTCCATCTTCATCTACATCCTCTTCCATTTCCATAATATTGTCCTCAAGTACATCACCCTTGTATAGACCCTCTATATACTCCTTCCACCTTTCTGCTTTCCCCTCTTTGCTTAGAACTGGGTTTCCATTTGAGCTCTTGATATTCATACTAGTGGTTCTCTTATCTCCAAAGGTCTCTTTAATTTTCCTGTAGGCAGTATCTATCTTACCCCTAGTGAGAAAAGCCTCTACATCCTTACATTTGTCCTCTAGCCATCCCTGCTTAGCCATTTTGCACTTCCTGTCGATCTCATTTTTGAGACGTTTGTATTCCTTTTTGCCTGCTTCATTTACTGCATTTTTGTATTTTCTCCTTTCATCAATTAAATTCAATTTCTCTTCTGTTACCCAAGGATTTCTACTAGCCCTCATCTTTTTACCTACTTGATCTTCTGCTGCCTTCACTATTTCATTCCTCAAAGCTACCCATTCTTCTTCTACTGTACTTCTTTCCCCCACTGCTGTCAATTGTTCCCTTATGCTCTCCGTGAAACTCTGTACAACCTCTGGTTTAGTCAGTTTATCCAGGTCCCATCCCCTTAAATTCCCACCTTTTTGCAATTTCTTCAGTTTTAACCTACAGTTCATAGCCAATAGATTGTGGTCAGAGTCCACATCTGCCCCTGGAAATGTCCTACAATTTAAAAGCTGGTTCCTAAATCTCTGTCTTACCATTATATAATCTATCTGATACCTTTTAGTATCTCCAGGATTCTTCCATGTGTACAACCTTCTTTTATGATTGTTGAACCAAGTGTTAGCTATGATTAAGTTGTGCTCTGTGCAAAATTCTACTAGACGACCTCCTCTTTCATTTCTTAGCCCCAATCCATATTCATCTACTATGTTTCCTTCTCTCCCTTTTCCTACCGTCGAATTCCAGTCACCCATGACTATTAAATTTTCGTCTCCCTTCACTACCTGAATAATTTCTTTTTTCTCATCATACATTTCATCAATTTCTTCGTCATCTGCAGAGCTAGTTGGCATATAAACTTGTACTACTGTAGTAGGCATGGGCCTCGTGTCTACCTTGGCCACTATAATTCGTTCACTATGCTGTTTGTAGTAGCTTACCCGCACTCCTATTTTTTTATTCATTATTAAACCTACTCCTGCATTACCCCTATTTGATGTTGTATTTATAACCCTGTATTCACCTGACCAGAAGTCTTGTTCCTCCTGCCACCGAACTTCACTAATTCCCACTATATCCAACTTTAACCTATCCATTTCCCTTTTTAAATTTTCTAACCTACCTGCCCGATTAAGGGATCTGACATTCCACGCTCCGATCCGTAGAATGCCAGTTATAGAAACAAAAAAGTTTTGTGTTGAGAAACATATAGAAGCATGTGCCTGTGAGCTTAAATTAAATAAAAGCACATTTATATTTGTAACTGTGTATAGGTCCCCATCGGGAAATTTTCATCTATTTCTGAAAAATTTGGACTCCTTGTTGTGCTATCTGTCAGACAGGGGGAAGCAAATTATTATTTGTAGGGACTTCAATGTAGATTCTCTGAAAGAGGGTAATAGGAAAAATGACCCTGAAGTATTACTCGGTTCTTTCAATTTGACACCCATTATTGATTTTCCTACTTGGGTGGTAAAGGATAGCAGCTCACTGATAGATAACTTCTGTATAGACCAAGATAAGTTTAACCAGATAAATGCTCAGCCTGTTGAGAATGGTCTTTCTGATCATGGTGCCCAGCTAGTTACAGTATATGACATAGCTCCATTCAGCGGTACTAAACAGTCCTCCAAAGTAGTACGTTCAGTCAACGATTTAACAATTGCAAATTTCAGGGAAAGCCTACAGCAGTTAGACTGGGATGAGGTGTACCGTGAACCTGATGCCAATTTAAAATATAATTTATTTCATGACACTTTTGTAAATGCATTTGAAAACTGCTTCCCGAAGAAAATAGTTAAATATATTCGTAAGAAACCATGTAACAAACCATGGCTCACTAAGGGTATAAAAATATCTTGTAACCGGAAAAGGGAAATGTATCTGACAGCAAGAAAGAGTAGTGACCCAGAAACTATCAAACATTATAAAAACTACTGTGCTATATTAAGAAAGGTTATTAAAAAATCCAGAAGTATGTGTATCATGTCTGAAATCAGCAACTCTGATAATAAAATTAAAACAGTTTGGAATATTATTAAAAGAGAAACAGGTCAACCAAGAGCACAGGAAGACAGTATTACCATCAAATTGAACGAAAACTTTATGAACAAAAAGTCAGAAGTTGAAAATATTTTTAATAATCATTTTCTAAATGTTGCGGATATAGTAGGATCCAGGTGTTCATTAGAAGATGCTAGGCAGAGGCCATACCTATGCAATTTGATACAATTGAAATCTCCCTCTGAAATTAGGAAAATAATAAACTTGCTTAAAAGCAAAAACTCGCATGGAATTGATGGCATTTCCAGCAAAATACTAAAAGCTTGTTCTCAACAGATAAGTAAGATTCTCAGCCAGCTGTGTAATAGCTCTCTGGATCAGGGCATTTTCCCTGATAGACTGAAATATGCTATTGTTATACCTTTGCATAAAAAAGGGGTAGATCTGATGTCAACAATTACCGTCCAATCTCTCTTCTAACAGCTTTATCCAAAAATTTTGAGAAAGTAATGTATTCAAGAGTAGCTTCACATATCTGTAAAAATGAAGTACTAACAAAATGTCAGTTTGGTTTGCAGAAAGGTTTTTCAACAGAAAATGCCATATATGCTTCACCAATCAAATTTTGAATGATCTGAATAACCGAACACCACCCATTGGGATTTTTTGTGATCTCTCAAAGGCTTTTGATTGTGTAAATCATGAAATTCTGCTAGACAAGCTCAAGTATTGTGGCATGAGTGGGACAGTGCACAAATGGTTTAATTCGTACCTAACTGGGAGAGTGCAGAAAGTTGAAATAAGCAGTTCTCATAATATGCAAAGATCAGCACATTCCTCAAACTGGGAACTATCAAGAATGGGGTTCCGCAAGGGTCGGTCTTGGGTCCTTTGTTGTTCTTAATATATATTAATTACTTGCCATTCTATATTCATGAAGAGGCAAAGTTAGTTCTCTCTGCTGATGATACAAGTATAGTAATCACACCTGACAAACAAGAATTAACGGATGAAATTGTCAATAATGTCTTTCAGAAAATTACTAAGTGGTTCCTTGTAAACGGACTCTAACTGAATTTTGATAAGACACAGTACATACACTTCCTTCCGTACAGTAAATGGTATGACGCCATTAATAAATATAGACCTTAATCAGAAGCATATAGCTAGGGTAGAATATTCAAAATTTTTAGGTGTGTCCATTGATGAGAGATTAAATTGGAAGAAACACATTGATGATCTGCTGAAACGTTTGAGTTCAGCTACTTATGCAATAAGGGTCATTGCAAATTTTGGTGATAAACATCTTAGTAAATTAGCTTACTACGCCTATTTTCACTCATTGCTTGCATATGGCATCATATTTTGGGGCAATTCATCACTGAGGAATAAAGTATTTATTGCACAAAAGCGTGTAATCAGAATAATAGCTGGAGTCCACCAAAGATCATCCTGCAGACATTTATTTAAGGACCTAGGGATATTCACAGTAGCTTCTCAGTATATGTACTTCAAATGGGTCTGAGCACTATGGGACTTAACTTCTGAGGTCATCAGTCCCCTAGAACTTAGAACTACTTAAACCTAACTAACCTAAGGACATCACACACATCCATGCCCGATGCAGGATTCGAACCTGCGACCATAGCGAGTATACATACTCTCTCATGAAATTTGTTATTAACAACCAAACCAAATTCAAAAGTAATAGCAGTGTGCATAACTACAATACTAGGAGAAAGGATGATCTTCACTATTCAAGATTAAATCTAACTTTGGCACAGAAAGGGGTGAATTATACTACCACTAAAGTCTTTGGTCACTTACCAAATAGTATCAAAAGTCTGACAGATAACCCCCAAGTATTTAAGAAGAAATTAAAAGAATTTCTGAATGACAACTCCTTCTACTCCATAGAGGAATTTTTAGATATTAATTAAGAAAAAAGAAAAAAAAACAAACAAAAAAATTATAAAAAATTAAAAAAAATTAAAAAAAAAACAACCAAAAATAAAAAAGTTGTTATATTAACTTAATTATGTTGTTAAATTAACTTAATTATGTCATGTATTGGAAAATATGACTCGTTCCACATCATTACGAAATATCGTATTCATGATCCATGGAACTAGTATTAATCTAATCTAACCTAATCTAATCTGTCGGTCAGATAGCCTGAAGATATCTTAATATAATGCTGAAACTGATAGCAAAATAAAATAAAATTGGGAACATAGATGGCTGGACGTGTTTTGATTCAACTTTTTATATTGTACACTCAAGGTCCTGCAACAATCCTGGGTAAAGATGGATTTACAGAGAAGCAAGAAAGGTCTTAGATCTCTGGCAACAAGTATAATTGGTGCTGAAATTAGCAATGAACTGTGCTAGTTGCAACCCATTCTGTAGATTGTTGTCAGGAGGGCTTCCTCTGCCCAGAACATAATACTGAAGATACTCACCATCTGTACATCAGCCTTAGTTATCCTTTTACAATGTTGTTTATTGAAGAGAGACCATCATGCACCTAACAGTCTGTCTACATTTAGAAGTACATTCTTCCTTCCCTGTGGTTGCTCAGACATGATCAGAGGACGGTGTGCTGTCAGAAAAGGAGAGTCAAAGTGTGCAGTCTCTGTAATATCAGTGAGTGGAAACACCTCAGATGTCTTGGTAATTTGCAAAACAAGTTTTTCCTGTGAAACAACTCCATGTATTGGCTTGACTCATCAGCTACCTCAGATGTCCACAAGGGATCAAAAACAGAGCAAATACAAGTCAGTGTTGCAGGTTTCATACATTAGAAATAAAGACGCTGTTACGTCGGCACTGTTGTCTCCTCATTCCTACCCAAAGTAGTTCTATGAGTATGGAGTATAGTGGCACTGCCTTCACTTCCTACTCGTTGACTTGTTCTCTTTTACTGAAGTGTGCTGGAATGTAATGCTAGTCAAGACATAATATGACCAATTGTTGGGATCAGATGGCTACGATGAAGTTGAATGAAGATTAAATATTAAAATTCATTTGCAGTAAGCCTCAAAAAAGTACATATACTGTACAGACATTGACATTTGATAAAAAGTTACAGAAATATTTGTGTTTCTTATTAAAAAATATTTATTTATTTATTCATCAATATCACCTTTGTCCCCTTCAAAGTTATCACCCCGCCCCCCTCCCCCCTGAGATATAAGACACTTATGTCAGCACTTCTTCTAATCTTGGAAGCGCTTCTGTAACTCAGTTTTCATGAAGGTGCTCAGCTTCTTCAATGATTCTGTTTTTAATCGGTGATGGCAAAATAACATCTTTTCATGATTCTCTTCAGCTTCAGGATTAGAAAGAAGTCGCAGGGGACCATGCCTGGTGTATACAATGGCTGAGGCCAGAAAACAGTTTTGTTTCTTGCTAAAAATCCTGAACAGGCATTGCAGTGTGAACAGGAGCATTACTGTCATGCAATTTCCACAAGAGGTTTTGCCACAATTGTGGTCATTTTCACTGGATTATTTCATGCAAATAGAATGTAACTTCCAGGTAGTATTCCTTATTGACTGTATGATCATAAGGCAGGAATGCACCATCCCATTGTAATCAAACAAAACAGTGTGAAGAACCTTCACACGTTTGACATCATAGCTGTATGTCCATGTTTTTTCACCTGTTAGAACCTTCTTTAGAAGTCATGACAAGTTATGATCTTCATTCAGCAATTCCTGAGTGGTGGCTATGCTATGTCATTTTTTGGGCGAAATTAAACAGCTGCGGGACAGACTGCTGTTATTATGTTTCTTGCCCAAAACATCCAAACAAATTGCTTGGCATGAGCAAAAGGATATGCCAACATCATCAGCAATCTGACTGATGGTGATTCGGCAATTTTCCAGAACCATTTTCTTGACTTCTTCCATGTTGTTGTCAGTAATTGATGTGCTAGGGTGTTCAGCATGGTTGTCGTCTTTCATTGTCTTCTCTATCCTCTTTGAAACACTTATAGCACTCATAAACTTTTGTCTTACTAATAGTAGATTTTTCAGAACCTATAGTCAAAATTTTGAATGCGGCTCTGCACTTTACTCCATTTTGCAAACAAAATTTAATGCAGGTTCTTTGATCCAGCTTTTTCAAAAGTAAAAATTCGTCGTGCACTCGGAAACATGTGTAATATGTCAGACTGTCAACAATAAACTAAAATATTCGAAACAGCTGAAAATGCAAACACATCGGAAACATGTGTACCATCAAGCTAAAAAAACTGAAAATGAAGTCCTCGGTTTTACTTTCAAACTCATGTAATCGCTCTCCTTTTTACGTTGGTCTAGTCCACTTGTAACCAACAACAGACTCGAGTGACAAGTTTTTGATTAAATAGTCATGTTGGAGAGTATGAAGTTGAATTTCCGAGTACACGGTGATGGGAGTCAGGAGATGATGTCATAGGACCTGCTGACGAGTTAAAATGAATATATGGAGTTCGTTTCTGCTCTTTATTGTCCACTTGGTGCTATACTGAATATCTATGTTAGCCAAGTTGGCCATAGGGGAAACTAACTATCTTCCCAAACAATTGCAATAAAATAATAATGACCTACAAATCCCCATCAAAGATCCAGTTTTCAGCAATCATGTGAAATCTGTCAACAGTTGTCAGTATGCCTCCCAGCAGTTCTTCCATTAAATTCTAGGAAATACCACATTGTAGCTATACCTACTGTTTAAACTTGCAGTTACAGAAGAAAACTAAAGAATTTAAAGTATTAATCACTGTCAAAAACAAGATATGTTTACTTCCACTCAAAACCATATATTTCTCTGCTTGCTGCAGTAACGACATATCCAGGACCACTTATTATCTTTTATCCATTATTTCTTATCACTTTTACTATTTCAGAATCACGTTAGAGTAATTTTCAGCAGTAAAGAGCACAAGAAAATAAAATAACCCAGGGATCAGTTCTGTCACCTATTTTGCTTTTCCAGTTAATTAAATTGTGTTTCCTTTTGCTTTTCCAATCAATGAAATTGTGTTTCTTGTGGCCCCTATAGTCACATTATCAGTGTATGTGATGATCTATGTCAGGGCTTCCCAACCTTTTCAGCTGGCGGATCCCTTCATCGGTCGAAAATCCATGGCGGACCCCTAGTCAGTCAAGAGCACAGTAACTTTAAATTTCAGAGCGAAACCCATGAGAACTGAAAGCTTCTTAATGCAAGTGTCATGTTCCCAATGACCCACCCCCCACCTCCGAAGTATCAGTAGTCTTTGGTTTAGAGATGAACGAAAACAACTTGAAATTAACGATCCAATTTGAATTCCCACTGTACCCAGACACATACTAGTGGATTTACTCCCTTTGTTAAACACACTATAGCCTGATTAAAATTACTTGGTAATTGACATTTCACACGGTGGAGCTGCATTCCTCCAAGAGCATTCAGCGTCACGTCCAAACTGATCGCTGTTGACAAGCTGCCACTTGTGGTCTGTTCACTTCCACTGTTTGGCTACTGTTGTGTGAGGAGCATGCATATTTTGTAACAGTCGCGCTGTGTGTGTGTGTGTGTGATTTTTCGTGAAATCCGAAGAAAAATGTTCAAATGTACGTAAAGTCTATGGGACTTCACTGTTGAGGTCATCAGTCTTACACGCTATTAACCTACGTTTAACTTCTGCTAAAGAGAACACACACACACACACACACACACACACACACACACACACACACACACACACACACACACACACGCCCGAGCAAGGACTTGAACCTCCGGCGGGAGCGGCCGTGCAATCCACGACGACATGGCACCCTACACTGCGCGACCATTCTGCGCGGCTGTGAAGAAAAGAGGCAGACCCATGATTTGGGATACAAACAAATCACGAAAGAAAATAGGCCAAGGAATTGCCTTTAAAGGACTATTGTGACATCTGTTGTGCCGTGTGTGGGAATACATTCACCCCTCCAAAACCAGATTTCGTAAGCCGATGTCCCAGTTCCGCTTTTGGTTGATCAGGTAAACACTTCAGAATTGATTCTGGAAATCTGCTTTTACAAAGCCATTTTCCAGTTCCACAATCGATTTTTGTGCCCATTTAAACAGCTCGGAAAGTCTAGTTATTTTTACGTCTTTGCGTATCTACTGATCGGCAGCTGTCAGTCCTTAGCCGCAGCTAGCAGGCGGCGTTGCAGTAGTGTACTGTCAGTTGGTAGCTGGCAACTGGCAGGAGGCGTGGCAACAGTTTAGCCACAGCTGACAACTTCAACTACTATTTGGACACTATATCGTGGCAGTCAGCCTCAACTGTAAACAAATTAGGAAAACAAACAAACAGACTCTCTTATTTCTATGTAAGAAGACAAAGCATTTCACAGAACGTAAGACATTTTTTTTTTTTTCAAAGGAAACAATTCTAGTAGAGGAGGTTTACCTCTTACAAGGTGGCAAGTGAAAAGTCCTCATTTGTTTACGCTCGCAGCCAGTTGCCACCATATAGTGTCAGATTAATAGCAAGTAACTGTAATTGAAGTATAGGCAGGCCATATTTTTATCTGAGGGGACCGGATATATTGCAAAGGAAAAAAGAAATTAGCTTTAGAGATCATTTTAATTTTTGTAACAAAAATATCAATGCCTACAGAATTCAATTAATAATTATTTTGTAAATGATAGAAGACAGAAACAAAATTCCCACAGAATTATAGTTCAGTTACGTCCACTGAGCATCTACAAAGAAAAATGCTTTCTTCTTTACTATAGATGAGTCTGTAGGAATAATAATGGAATCCTAATGTGATGGTTGAGGGTGCTTCTGCTGACACAATTTTGAAAAGTTGGGTTCAGTTCTTGACAACTGGAGACGGATATCCGGTTCCACATCTAGACAGGTTCGGTACTTAGTTTTGTGGACAGCATAGATCGAGAATCCAGATTCACACATGTATGTTGTGGCAAACGGAAGAAGTACACATTTTGCCTTTTCAACAAGGGGATAGTATTTCTTGTTATCCAAATGGATCCAAAAGTGTGAGTAACCGTCAATGTCAAAACTTGATTTCAAGGTAGGGTCTGTGGCAATTTCTATCAACAACTCATATTCATTTGATGATAGAATGTTCGGCTTTTTGGATACAGTGAATGGGTTGACCACCCATTCGTATTTCTGCAGCTTCTCATCTTCAGCTGTTGGGAAATAATGCTCCAACAATGTCATCAAGCTTCGGAGATGGTCCAGGATTTGATGAAACAAATTCTTCCCAAGCGCCAATGTTTTGTTTTTCAAAACTCCTTGAGAAGAGGGAAACACTCGACCTCCCCCTCCTCGTCACTCTCATCCCAAAAATTGATTTTCCTCTTGAATGCATGAACTTTGTCGATAGCAATGACCTTTGTTTCACTTTGCCCTTGGAGTGAAATATTCATTTCGTCATTAATAAGGTTTGCTAATTTGGTGTTAGGCTCCAAAAGGAAATCTAAGACTTCCAATCTTAATTCGTACAACCAAGAGAGTGCATTCCCACATGAGAGCCACCTCACTTCTGCGTGGAGAAGCAGGGAACGATGAAGGCTTCCCATATCTTCACACAGTATTGTGAAAAGTCTTGTCTTCAACGGCCTTGATTTTATGTAGTTAATGATTTGAATGGATTCGTCTAAAACTTTCTTGAACGAAACAGGCATTTGTTTCGTAGCTAAAGTGTATCTGTGGCGAGCACAATGACTACTGGCTGCAATTCTTGGCATTTTCTTTTATTTTCGTTATTGCTCCGACTGTAGGACCCGTCATAGCTTTTGCACCATCTGTTCACACATCTATGCAATTAGACCACGAAACTTCGTTACTCCTTAAAAAATCATCCAATAGACAGAATATTTCAGCACCTGTTGTGTTGGCAGCTAGTGGTAAGCACAATAAGAAGTCCTCCTCAAAACATCCAGAATATTCATAACGGACAAAAGCCAACAAAATCGCTAATCCTGCAACATCAGTGGATTCATCTATCTGCAGAGAAAATGAATTGTGTTGGATGCGAGAAACAAGAGTGTATTTCACATCGTTTGATGTGTCAACAATGCGTCTCTTGACAGTATTGTTTGATAATGGCACCGAAGATACAACCTTTACTGCCTTTTCGTCTAGCATGCAAGAAACAATATCATTAACACATGGCTTTATGAGATTTTCTGCAATTGTATGAGCTTTGCCTGTTTTTGCCACTCTATAACTAATCAAGAAAGAAGCTTTTAATGAGTTTTCATTAATTGTTTTTGCATGAGTTTTCATGCAATGCTGAGAAGCAGCTAGTTCAGCAGTCTTCCTTTTGAAAAAATCTATGCCTTTAGCCTGGAAATCAGGGTGAGTACCTTCAAAATGAAGGCCCAGTTTAACTAGAACGATTGAACTGTCCGGAAGGACTCGCACACAAATTATACACTGAGCTTTACCCTCCTTTGTCTCCATAATGCCCATTTCTAAATAGCTTTCGTTGTACTTACACTCCTTGGTTATTCCACTTCCACAGGATATTGTAACCAATGGAGTACTTCCAGCGTTTTCACATAATAAATCCTGCTGTGGAGCTTCTGGTGATTGTTCTTCCTTTGGTCGTCCTCCCTCCTTATTCATTTCAACTGGAAACTTCCCTTGCTGTGAAGGCAATGGAGAAACTGCACCCTTCTTCAATGATCCTGACTTCAGGCACCAATCCATGTTAGAAGTAATAAACTGGTCAAAAATTGACTTATGAAATAGGTAGTGCACTGATAAAGCAAGTTTAACATTTAATGATGCCTGGGGCCGCATACGTGCCAGCGAGTGCTGTGATTGGTCGACAGAGCTCACTCTGTGCATGCGTAAAAGGTTTCAGCGCATCTAGCACCATGAGCCGGCGCACAAACAACCCCCGTATTGTTGTGAAACAGTCGATCAGAGAAGCCACATTCTACGGCACTAAACTGTGTATGCGTTCTCACTTAGGAACCGCAAAGGCTGCTTGGGAATGCGGCCTGAAGTAAAAGTACACATGTTTTTCACACAAAAAAATAGTGATGAATTTGATTTTCACATTTTTATTCAATAATTTTACTCATTATTTTACACGATTTGGTGAAAGGTGGCCGCGTACCCCCTAAAAAGAGCCGGTTGATCCCTAAGGGGTCCGCGGACCACACGTTGGGAAGCCCTGAACTATGTGTTCCTTGCAGCAGTACATCAGTAGGTGCTGTTGAATGCCAGCTCCAGGAAGGAATCTTAAAGCCACAATATCGTGCTCTTAAATGTGATTTTCAGGTATCATCTACAAAAACCTGTAATTTAGTTCTGCAGGGTCAAAACGACACACCTTTATCTTAAATTGTACATAGGTAATGAAATGTTAGAAGTCGGAGAGCAGTAATGCTTCTTGGATCTTTTGTTTGATAACAAGTTTATATGCCTGCTGCACATACACTCCTGGAAATGGAAAAAAGAACACATTGACACCGGTGTGTCAGACCCACCATACTTGCTCCGGACACTGCGAGAGGGCTGTACAAGCAATGATCACACGCACGGCACAGCGGACACACCAGGAACCGCAGTGTTGGCCGTCGAATGGCGCTAGCTGCGCAGCATTTGTGCACCGCCGCCGTCAGTGTCAGCCAGTTTGCCGTGGCATACGGAGCTCCATCGCAGTCTTTAACACTGGTAGCATGCCGCGACAGCGTGGACGTGAACCGTATGTGCAGTTGACAGACTTTGAGCGAGGGCGTATAGTGGGCATGCGGGAGGCCGGGTGGACATACCGCCGAATTGCTCAACACGTGGGGCGTGAGGTCTCCACTGTACATCGATGTTGTCGCCAGTGGTCGGCGGAAGGTGCACGTGCCCGTCGACCTGGGACCGGACCGCAGCGATGCACGGATGCACGCCAAGACCGTAGGATCCTACGCAGTGCCGTAGGGGACCGCACCGCCACTTCCCAGCAAATTAGGGACACTGTTTCTCCTGGGGTATCGGCGAGGACCATTCGCAACCGTCTCCATGAAGCTGGGCTACGGTCCCGCACACCGTTAGGCCGTCTTCCGCTCACGCCCCAACATCGTGCAGCCCGCCTCCAGTGGTGTCGCGACAGGCGTGAATGGAGGGACGAATGGAGACGTGTCGTCTTCAGCGATGAGAGTCGCTTCTGCCTTGGTGCCAATGATGGTCGTACGCGTGTTTGGCGCCGTGCAGGTGAGGGCCACAATCAGGACTGCATACGACCGAGGCACACAGGGCCAACACCCGGCATCATGGTGTGGGGAGCGATCTCCTACACTGGCCGTACACCACTGGTGATCGTCGAGGGGACACTGAATAGTGCACGGTACATCCAAACCGTCATCGAACCCATCATTCTACCATTCCTAGACCGGCAAGCGAACTTGCTGATCCAACAGGACAATGCACGTCTGCATGTATCCCGTGCCACCCAACGTGCTCTAGAAGGTGTAAGTCAACTACCCTGGCCAGCAAGATCTCCGGATCTGTCCCCCATTGGGCATGTTTGGGACTGGATGAAGCGTCGTCTCACGCGGTCTGCACGTCCAGCACGAACGCTGGTCCAACTGAGGCACCAGGTGGAAATGGCATGGCAAGCCGTTCCACAGGACTACATCCAGCATCTCTATGATCGTCTCCATGGGAGAATAGCAGCCTGCATTGCTGCGAAAGGTGGATATACACTGTACTAGTGCCGACATTGTGCATGCTCTGTTGCCTGTGTCTATGTGCCTGTGGTTCTGTCAGTGTGATCATGTGATGTATCTGACCCCAGGAATGTGTCAATAAAGTTTCCCCTTCCTGGGACAATGAATTCACGGTGTTCTTATTTCAATTTCCAGGAGTGTATATTAGCTGTAAGTCAACTGCATAGTACATTCACCGGGGTGTCTGTCCATCGCAGCAATTTCATGAGGGGGGGGGGGGGTTCTAATTCATATTCTTGAGGGAGAAAACCTTGTTTCACAAAACACCTAGCATCCAGCGCACATTGATCTAGTGATTATTCATATGATTTTGAAAGGCATCCATGTTGATTTTTTAACATTTTTGAACACATTCCTTCTTGATTTCTGAATGAATCGTAAGCAGCTGATTTTTGAATGAGTCCATAGTGTACGTGATGTCGCTGCCAGAGGAATTCCGGTTGCATCTAGAAATAAACTTTCCTGCAGGCGAAATGGGACGGGGCTGTACGGGCTGAGCGAAATAAAGCCAAACGGTTGCAATCGCTGTTTGTTATGTGGTTGACTGGGTTTACGAATAATCAGCTTTGTTATAATTACTAGCGAAATCCATAGATTCAGACTACCAAAGTGGAAATAAATGATAAACAGGAATAACAGATAAGAAAGGTCAGGTATTATCTTCTCGGTGTCGCCAAGAAAATGAAATTTTGACAGAAAAGGTTTAGCCATATCGCTACACTAGCAAGGGCCCGTTGTACAGTCCCCGGCTAGCAGCCGCCTAAGTTCAATTCTGGGAGTAGCGCAGAAAACGCATTGTACGAACACGTAACTATACCTAACGGTAGAATAAACACGGGATAACTAAATCGGTGATTGTGGCAGGGTTGGTGAAGTTAACCATAGAATGCGTCTTGACACTGGTAGGAATAGTTACAGAATTAGTGATGACAAGATTGTTTGTAAGAACGAGGAAGGAGAAGAAACGGATCACACAAATTATGGAAGAATGTGACAATTTGAAATTTATACAAAAATTTCGTACTACTACTTATCTATCTCATGCTTGAGAAGCTGGAGCGTATAACTGAAATGTGAAACTATTTCCTAACATAAAGAGTTTTGCTTTTAGTAGGCCTAATAGGCATTTGATATTGGTACTTTGTGAATTATATTCTGCCGTGCTGTAAACATAACCATTTGTGTCCAAACAGTCCCGTTTATTTGGTGTGTGTTACAATTGCTGCAATATTAGACAGGCCTATTTCGTTTCATCTAGCAGACAGTGACAAAAACAGACGTCATCAGATCAAGAAATCATACCAGACGTGGGTACTATTTGTATTAAAAGCTTTTTCAATATTAGACAACATTTCGATTTTTCTTGTAGCAAAACGTTTGACTAACTTTGATGAGGTAATAGATTATTTCGCAGAAAGGAAAACACGCCATGTAGTTTCAACTGTGCATTGCGTTTCAAGTGCATGGTTTCATCTTTTAGCACGTATGGAATTTTGCCATAATAAATAACCAAACATGAGATAATACAGTACTGGTACCCAATGAAAATTTACATCCCAAAAACCACACAGAAAAACTTAATATCAGGTTGAAGCCTGCTTCATTGGGAATCTGGATATATGAATGTGCACTATAAGCTGAATTATGCATTTTAGTATGGTTCACGAAATTCCAATGCTCAGAAATTAACTGATATGAACTGGACCTGGTGGCGGTACAAGAGACAAGATGCCTAGGAGAAGGAACTCACAAAGAGAATGGATACACACTAGTCTACGGCGTATGTTTAGATAAACACGAATTCGGCACTGGTTTTGTAATACACAACAAAGCAGCAAATTCGGTGAAGGAATTCAAAGCTGTTAACAAGAGAATATCCTACATAGCACTTGGAAACCAGGTGTCAGACATCACTTTCATCAAATTTCATGCACCAACTGAGGATAAAACAGACGAGGAAAAGGAAGAGTTCTATGACCAACTAGAAAAAATAATTGAGAGCACACAAACTTGAAATATCAAGATAGTGCTAGGAGATTTTAATGGAGAAGCTGAAAAGAAGAAGTCTGCATACGAGCTATAGGAAGGCACAGTTTGCATGATGAGACTAATGAGAATGGTCAGAGGATGATCAGCTTAGCTATCTCAAAGAACCTGAGAGTAAGATCGACTTACTTCGAGCATAAGAGAATACATAAGGGAACATGGTGCTCACCAGATGGAAGAACCACCTCCAGATAAATCACAATGTTCACCTACGTGCATAAGAAGAAGGGGACACTAAAATCTGCTTTGAATGTTGAGAAACTGTGAGAAAGTGGCATTAAAGAACAATATGCTATAGAAATCAAAAACCGTTTTGATGTCCTAGAGACCCTGGAAGCAAGAGAGAACGTGGAGGAAAGGTGGAAAGAAATAAAATCCATGGTACTAAGTGTAGTGGAGGATATATTGGGAAGAAAGAAGGTAATGAAGAAGAGGAAATGGTTTAACGAGCCAGCCAGCCAGCTGCAGAAAAGAGAAGGAAGATGAGGGAGAAGTCGCTAACTGACAGGGAGAATGAGGAGAAAAGAGAACATTTTATCAATATCAGAAGGGAGACAAAGCCAATCCTAAGAGCAGAGAAGGGTATATATCTACCCAGTTTGCTAGAGCAAGTTGCGGCAGAGAGCCAAAACAAGAACTCAAGGCAGTTCTTCCAATATATAAAAAATCGGAAATATGGATTTCAGAGCCCAACTTGATAAATGACAAGGAAAGAATGGTAGAAAGATGGAAAGAATACTTCTCAGAACTGTTGAATCGCCCAGATCTGGATGAGATATTACCTGCAAACACTATGGAGGAAAGGAAAGATAAAGAAGAATGGGAAGTTAATGAAGAAGATGTGATGATCGCAATCGAAGGACTCAGAAACAACAAATCCCCAGGGGAGGACAGAATAACATCAGAATTAGTCAAGGAAGGAGGTAAGAGCTTACACTTAGAGATGTATAAACTGATCCAGTTGATATGGGAGAAGGAGATACTGCCAGAAGAATTGAAATTGGCTATAATATGCCCAATATACAAGAAGGGAAGTAAAATGGAATGCAGTAACTACAGAAGAATCAGCTTGCTGAATGTAACGTATAAGGTGCTGTCCATCATTATCCTCAGAAAATTGCAACCATTCATAGAGAACAACATACAGGAATACCAAGCTGGCTTTCAACTACACCGATCGACAATAGATCACATTTTCAAACTAAGACAATTGCTTGAAAAACTCTGGGAATATGATAAAGATATCTACAACGTGCTTATGGCAGCATCCACAGGAATAGCCCATACAATGCAGTGCATGACTTCAGAATCCCTGAGAAACCAGTGAGAATGGTGTGAGCTTGTATGGAAGGGTCAAAGGCAGCAGTACGTTTCTGAGGAGCCACATCAGAAACATTAGAGATTGAGACAGGCCTCAGACAAGGGGATGCTCTCTCATGTGCTCTGTTCAGTGTCATCTTAGGGAAAGTAATAAAAGAGTTAGGCAACAGGAGTGGGCTGGAGTAGAGATGGACAGTAACTTCAGTTGTCTCGCATATGCAGATGACAAATAGTACTAAGTGAATCAAAGCACGAGTTGAAAGGAATGTACCAGAAAATGGACAGTTATGCACAGAAGGTAGGGCTCAAAATGAATTAAGAAAAAACAGAGTTCTTGCAGTTAGGAAGAAGACAAGAGCAGGAAGAATTTCTTGAGATGGATGGCAAGAGGTTCAAGAGAGTTCACCAGTTCAAATACACGAATACTTGGGATCTTGGTTTACCACGGACAACAACATGAAAATGGACATCAAGGAAAGAATAGCAGTGGGAATGAAATGCATGCATTCCCTCAGAAAGACGCTCGGCTCTAAATCAATCTCAGTGAACACTTAACATGGAAAGCTACAACACAGTGATATGACCAGCAGTAATGTACGGTTCAGAAACATGGAGCATGACTAAGCGAGAAAAAGAAAAACTATTAATATTTGAAAGAAGAGTTATGAGGAAGATATGGGGACCAGCTTTAGATAACGGAGACTGGAGGAGGAGGAAATACGAGGAAATCCACCTTCTGATGTGACAATCAACTATCCTACAGAAGATAAAGAGCAAAAGAATACAATGGATGGGCCATGTAGCCCGTATGCCAGATGGAAGACAGACAAAGATGGCACTAGAGGGGAAACCAAATACCAAACACCCCATTGGACGACCAGTGCAGCGCTGGATGGACGACCTGGCGAAGGACCTAGCAGCATTGGGAATTGAAGACACCTGGAGGAACCGGGCGCAAAACAGGAAGGAATGGAGGCAGTTTGTGGAAGTAGCGGGTCTGCCAGGGCCCATGTTCACTGGATATCTATCTATTTATCTATCTTGGAAAGTATCCTCTGATGTCTTGTTTCCTTTAGGACATAATGTAAGAGCTTTTTAACTACGAACATACGGGCTTCCTACGTCATCGTAGCTGTGCAAGCGCGATGGCGCCTGTTATCTGGTGCTCTCTGCCAACTGCTGAAACGAATCTATTTCTAACAGGTAGCAGGAAAATATTGCAAATGATGGTTTGAAAAGCGTTAAGCCTAGTTTAGACTACATTGGGATGCGCCACTCGTTGGGTGGAATGAGTTGCACATAAATGGTTTCATATATGATTGTAGACCCAGCGACATCAGTATACATTTCAGTTTCGTTGTTTTGTGGGTTCCTGAGTCGTGCCTGAAATAAACGTTTTGGCAGCTGCACGTTGTACGAGTTGTGATGAAGTTAAAGCTTGTTGCGTTGAATCGCGGCATAAGAAAAAAAAAAAAAAAAAAGTAACATGTTTCGATTTGTGACTGGATGAAGAAAGAAGTCAACTCGATTGCTCAGCAAGGTACCTATAGATAGTGGTAATGACGACGATAAATAATCACTCACACTTCCGTCAATTACTATGAATACTTTTACTCTCGCATTGTACACACAATGTTGATCTGGCAAAGATAGTTTTTCTCGCTGCGATAGGTGGTGATGTTATTGGGGGTTCTACGCCCCCACAAATTTTAGAGAGCAATATTACATGTGAAGGCGTTGCTTTTCTTGTAGCAACACTATGTATATTAATTTAAACAGTTAACTTCTATTTGTGTGTTGGCGCTACTTACCAGTGATGTTGCTATTCGCTGACTAAATCACGTATCCTATACTCTGAATATCCGCTGTCATCAGCTGGCGAGATCACGTGACTGGCTTACAAAAGCGCATCCCAATCTCGATTTCAATGCTTCGGAAAGTAACATGCGATGTTTGATGGAATTCGCAATTATACTTTCGTAATACGAAAATATGCAGCGTACATGTTGCTGCACACCAAAGATCTTTCCAAAATGTGTTCCCCCACCCCTTGGAGTTTCATTTTCTAAAGTGCCGAGAAATTCTACGCCGGTGTATAAAACCATAGACATTCAAAGGATTGATAACTTTTACAGTTCCGAGGAAACGTATACTGTCATGTAACATGGAAAAAATGTATTTTCACACAGGAGAAAATGTATTTTTAACCATGAAATACGGGAATTTTTTTCCCTAGTCCGCATATACACCCTGTCAGGTTTCTTACATTTGAAACATTTATCTGGTTTTCTTGAATTTTTATCTTGATGAGGGTTATTTTTCCAATGGGTGTTCCTCCGTTGTTTATCTGGCAGAAAAGCATCTTGCTTCATAACTTTCTTGAGATTTAGATATTTTTCTTTCATTGATTGGCGACTCCATGGAGTGTCCTGTGCACCACGACCAGATAATGGATATACTTGGAAGGAGGGACGGCATTGGTGATATTTTTTTGTTTTATTAACTGCAAAATCGATTTTCGGTCACTTAGTGACCATCCTCAGTGCTGTAATATACAATTTAAATTGGTAGGCACTGGTGTCAACAAGCTTAGAGTGAACACATAAACTGAGCAGCTCAGTTTATGTGTTCGCTCTAAGCTTGTTGACACCAGTGCCTACCAATTTAAATTGTATATTACAGCACTGAGGATGGTCACTAAGTGACCGAAAATCGATTTTGCGGTTAATAAAACAAACAAAAAATTATGACCAATGCTGTCTCTCCTTCCAAGTATATTTTTCTTTCATCATCTGTTTGAGGTCAGATTCTCTAGTGTTGTTGATGAGGATGAGCTGATTCCCAAGCACTCTTAAAATGGTTGTGGCTTGTTGATAATGTCATTAACAATTTTTTGTTCATCATATAGTTTGTAATATTTTCACATTAATCCCTCAAGTAGTAACAGGCCTTCTAACTGTGAAATGTATGTAGCCACATCACTTGAAACATTTTTTTTAAAGTTGTTTCATTGCTGCTGTAATGAATGTATGCTTACATTGTTTTTCTGTTCATAAACTGCAAGTTAGTTTGGTCCATGTGCCAGTAGAAGATTGACAATTTATATTGTGTAACATTGGCTTCTTCTGAACTGATGTTCCAGTAATTTTCTGAGCTGCATTGTACATGTTTTTCCACATTGAGAGATCCATTTCATATGCCTGTACTGCTTGCAGTGTTCATGTTTCATTATGTAGTGGTTTAGGTTTTGGCCTGTGACAGCATCCAAAGCTCCCATGGCATTTACTTCAAATTTCCAGGCTGATTATTTCTCGCCCCTATGAGCTTTGTAATTCTTGTAACGTCATTTTCCTTCATTTTAAGGTTAGGTTTTCAGTTGCACTTGGAGAAAATAACCTCAAAATTCCTCACACAGGTTTTTGATACTGTACTCAGTATTCAGTTTTATTCACACTGAAGAGCCAAAGAAACAGGTGCACCTGCCTAATATCATGTAGGGCCCCTACAAGCCTGCAGAAGTGCCATAACAAGGCATGGCATGGACAAGACTAATGTCTGAAGTAGTGCTGGAGGGAATTAACACCATGATCCTGCTTGGCTCTCCATAAATCCATAAGAGTACAAGGGGTGGAAATCTCTTTTGAACAGCACATTGCAAGGCATCCCAGATATGCTTGATAATGTTCATATCTGGGGAGTTTGGTGGCCAGCAGAAGTGTTTAAACTCAGAAGTGTGTTCCTGGAGCCACTGTGTAGCAATTCTGGACATGTGAGATGTTGCATTGTCCTGCTGGAATTGCCCAAGTTTGTCGGAATGCACAATGGACACAAATGGTGATCAGACAGGACGCTTATTTTCATGTCATCTGTCAGAGTCGTATTTAGACTTATCAGGAGTCCAATATCACTCCAACTGAACACGCCCCATACAATTACAGATCCTCCACCAGCCTGAACAGTCATCTGCTGATATGCAGGGTCAATGGATTCATAAGGTTGTTTTCATACCCGTACACGTCCATCCGCACGATACAATTTGAAACGAGACTCGTCCAACCAGGCAACATGTTTCCAGTCATAAACAGTCCCATGTCGGTGCTGGCAGGACCAGGTGAGGTGTAAAGCTTTGTGTTGTGCAGTCATCAAGGATACACGAGTGGGCCTTTGGCTCCGGAAGCCCATATTGATGATGATTTGTTGAATGGTTCACACGCTGACACTTATTGATAGCCCAGTATTGAAGTCTGTAGCATTTTGCAGAAGGACTGCACTTCTGTCATGTTGAACATCTGTCTTCAGTTGTCATTAATCTCGTTCTTGCAGGATCTCTTTCTGACCGCAGTGATGTCGGAAATTTGAAGTTTTACTGAATTCCTGATATTCACAGTACACTCGTGAAATGGTCGTACAGGAAAATACTCAACTTTGCTGTCTTGGAGGTGCTGTGTCCCATTACTCGTGCACTCACCACATTCAGACTCACTTAAATCTTGATAACATGCCATTGTAGCTGCAGTAACTGATCTAACAACTGCACCAGATACTTGTCTTATATGGATGTTGCTGACCGCAGCGCCAAATTCCACCTGTGTACATATATCTGTATTTGAACACAAATGCCTATACCAGTTTTGTTGACACTTCAGTGTATGTCACATAAAACCTGTCCTCAGTGATTACTGGGCCCATAAGTTGTTACAGGAGTTGCAGTAAAGCAAGGCTAGTTCTCAGTGTAGGATAATGACACAGTTTGATGGTAAACAGGTACAAAATGTGTCATGTAACACACACAGCCCCACACACGTTGCAAGAAGGAAAGGCGGTCTTTTTACCAATAACTTCACTATCAAGTCCCAGATGGCAGCACAGTATATGCAGTTGGAAAGTGCACCAAATACAAACATGGGAGAAACGCATGAAACAAAACAAGACATTTTTAATTGGTTAATCTTATAATGTCATCATATCCTGTACATCAGAAACACTAACCATATCACATGCTATTGTGTTCTCTGGTGTGGCTGGCTTTATTAGAAGTTAAAATTGTGACGTTGTTCAAATTATTAGCTTTCTACTTTTATTGCTTCTGCAAGTAATTATTGCAACATGTCTCTTAACACTCCTCAGTGACTAAGAGTTGATGCAATGTTTATTAGTGTAGCTGTTTGCATTTACTATGTATTAATTTTTTGGAGATTGTGTTAATTATTTGTGTTTAAGTTTCTGTAACTTTTGTAGTAAAAAATGATTGATTGTTTTTGATAAAGAGCTTTTTTTTATGTGGCTGCCACTTCTTTGTGTGTGTGTGTGTGTGTGTGTGTGTGTGTGTGTGTGTGTGTTTTGGGGGGGGGGGGGGTTCTATCAGTCCCATTATTCTCCACGAGTGACATACAGTATTTCATTGCCATTTCCCACCAACCCATAGTCCACCATTGCTGACATGCAAAACTGGAATTTCCCAGTGCCACCTGATTCACAGCGTACCTGCTTTCATATAGCTGCGCAGCTGTCCATCGTCTAACCACAGGGTCACACTGAATTTAACATTTACTACCACCAAGGCATACTCATGGCTTGCATGTTCTGGCTTGTCATTTCAATCGTGACTATTGGGATATGAATTTTTTTTAAAAGGGAACCTAAGTTCTGTTCACATTTAAAGCAAATTGCAGCCTGTGTGTCATTTCCACCAACCTACATACTATCAAATAATGCAGTGCCTCTCTTTGTATATTCACATTTATTATATAGATTGTACCAGTATTAGAAAAATCACATTAATTTCTCATTTTTTTAGCATGTTAACTTACTGTTCCTCTTTTTTTCAGTTACTTTGGAGATGTAAAGAATGGATGAAATTGAGGTAAGAAATAATTTTTGTCATGACTGTTATGTACTGTATCGTTTTCTCATGTTTGTTTCATTAGATTTTTGTTTGCTTATCTATTTTCAGTAACTGTTGCTAATAAGTCCTGTGATTCTTGGATGAAACCTGTTTAAAGCTGCAGTTTTTCATTAGCTGTTTATCTCGCACAAACAGTTGCACACATTGCCCACACTTGTCTGCCATGAATTGTTATAGAAAGAATCGCAATCCCCCACCTAAAATCTGATTCCGACCATATCATCCTACCTGCTGGCAAAGGCTCCACCACTGTTGTTTTGAACTGCAAGGACTACCTGGCAGAAGAACTCCACAAGCTGTTAGATTTGGCCATCTACAAACCCTGCCACAGTGACACCATTCCAGAAATCAAGAGTGATCTCAAGTCTCTCCTCAGATCCTTAGGCCCAACCCAGAACCTCTCCACAGAGTCTATATCTCTCCTCATCCCTACCATTCCCCGCACTTGTACCTTCTACATGCTTACTAAAGTTGATAAATGTAACCCACCAGGATGCCCCATTGTGGCTGGTTACTGTGCCCCCACTGAGAGAATCTGTGTCCTCGTAGACCAACATCTTAAGCCTATTACCTGCAACCTACCCTCTTACATAAAAGATAGCAACCATTTCCACCAACTCTCCACAGTTCCTGTTCCTTTACCACATGGTGCCCTGCTTGTCACTATTGATGCCACCTCCCATTACTCTAACATCCTAAAGCCCATGGCGTAGCCCCTATTGACCTCTGCCTTTCCCTATGCCTGATGGATTCCAAACCTACAACCCCCTTCCTAGTCACCATGACCAACTACATCCTCAGCCACAATTACTTCTTGTTTTAATGCATCACCTACAAACTCACATGGCACTACCCTATGTCGACCACTTCATGGGTCATCTGGAGGAATCCTTTATAAACACTCAGAATCCCAAACACATCTAATGACTTCTTCATCATCTGGATTGAGGTTGAGGACACCCTATCCACATTACTCCAGAACCTCAACAACTTCTCCCCCATTAGCTTCACTGGGTCCTCCTCAACCCACTTTCCTTGATGCTGACCTCCACTTCAAAGGTGGCTACATCAGTACCTCCGTCCATATCAAGCCTACCAACCACCAGCAATATTTCCACTTCAACAGCTGCCACCCACTCCATACCAAGAAGTCACTTTCTTACAGCCTAGCCACATGTATCAGTTGCATCTGTAGTGATGTGCAGTCCCTCTCGAAAGATGCCAAAGGTCTCACTGAGGCCTTCACAGACTGTAATTACTCTCCCAATCTTGTGCGGAAACAGATCTCCCATGCTTTATCTCTCCAGACACACACCACCTCCTGAAGTCGCTCCACCTTACCATAGAGGAGCATACCCGCCGTGACTGTGTACAACCCAGGACTGGAGCAACTTAATCATGTTCTTCACCAGGATTTTGACTACCTCTCATACCCTGAAATGAGGACTGCCCTACCCACTATCTTCCCCATCCCTCCCATGGTGGTATTCTGGTGCCTACTGAATCTACACAATAACCTCATTCATCACTACACAGTCCCTGCTCCCAACCCCTTGCCTTATGTCCCATATTCCTGTAATAGACCTGGATGCAAAACCTATCCCATACCTCCTCCCACCAACACCTACTTCATTCCGCTCACAAACATCACCTATCCCATGAAAGGCGGGGCTGTCTGTGAAACTAGTCATGTGATGTATAAACTTAGCTGCAACCACTGTGCTGCGTTCTGTGTGGGCATGACAACCAACAAGCTGTCTGTCCACATGAATGGTCACTGACAAACTGGATCACCCAGTGGCTGAATATGCTGCCTAATACAACATTCATTTCAATGACTGCTTCACAGCCTGTGCCATCTGGATCTCTCCCATCAACACCAGCTTTACTGGATTGCACTGGTGGCAATTCCGCCTACAATACATCCTACATTCCCGTAACCCTCCCAGTCTCTAGACTTCATTAGTTATCGTCCTTCACCCACCTATCCCTTCGCTGTTCCCACTCCATGGCCTTCTATTCCACAAGCGCATCCACAGTCTTTTTATCATCTCCTATTCTGCCCCACCCGACATCCATTCAATCACCTAGCTGCCCTACCCTCTCTCCACCTCATCCCCTACCCTGCTCTCCCTCCCCCTACCAGCCTCAGCCTCCTCCTCACTCCCACCACCCAGACTGTTTCTCCCATCATGCGCAGTTGCTTGCAGTCTGGCCTCTGCAGCCAGAGACAGTGGTCGTGTGTGTGTGTGTGTGTGTGTGTGTGTGTGTGTGTGTGTGTGTGTGTTTGGGTGAGAGCTGCATTTGCGTGAATGAGTGTGTATATATTGTCTGTCTCAGAAGAAGGTCTTCTGACCCAGAGCTCGTGTGTTTAGTAGCCTGTTTATTGTGCCTGTCTGTGACTCAACACCTCTGCTATATGGTGAGTAGCAATCTACCCTTTTCATAATATTGTTATTATTCCATACAGGATTTTTCTTACAAACAGTTTTCTATTAATTACATACTTATTCACTTATCTAAGTTGTCGCCGGCCCTGTAGAGCATGCACTGCATCAACATTCAGTCTCCGCTGCATTCTGTCTGTTACTGTTTCCTTATAATTGACTACATTCAGAGCTTACACATCTTTCATTACATTATCTGTCCATAAATTTTTTGACCTACCTAGGCGTCTTTTTGTTCTGATATGTTTTGCTGTAATATGTTGCTTATGAAATCAGGTTACATATTATATGACCTGCCCATTAGAATGATCTTCTCTTTTGATATTGTAAAACTTTGGCCTGACAAATTTCATTTTTCTTTCTTGTTCTTTGCGTCTCTCACTGGACCTCAGATTCTTCTCGTTGCCTTTCTTTCAAATGTTAAGAAGTTTCTGCATCTCCCTTTGAGTTAGTGTCCGGCTTTCTCAACCATAGAGGACAATGGGGCATATAACAGCATTGTAAATCTACATTTTCGCAGAATGTGATATGGCTTTAGACTTGAACATATCTCTGAGGACATATAGATATCTGGAACCAGCAGAAATTCTTTTGTTTGCATTTGTGGATGTTGGGTTACAACAGTTGTACCAACTCCCAGGTGCGGTGCTTGAACTCGTCAACAGACATGAACTGGTCTCTGTCAACTGTGAAGTGCTATTGTGCATATTTAGTTTTGCCTCCTTGCTTATGTTATGTTTTTTGTTTATTCATGAGTAGTCTTACTTTACTTTCTGCTGTGGCAGTCCTTTTGTGCATCTTCCCAAAGTCTTGTTCACTCATGCTCACTGACACTGTGTCATCTGTGTAGCCCATTATAGGCTTCAACTTGGCTCTGACTTACAACTTTTTCCGGGGTGAGATAAAATAGTATGTGTGACAGTGCATCTCCCTGTCTTAATCCAGTTCATATGGGGTCAGGTTGCGAGTGCTCCACCAGTTCTTGGTATTGCACTCAATTCACTCATACAAACTCTAATCATTTCAATGAGCTTATTTGGGATTATGAACTTCTTCAGGATTTTATAGAGGGTATCTTGACAAATATTGTCATAAACTCTTTGAAAATTTACGAACAACATCTGGACTTTTCTCTCTCTTTCCCAGTATTTCTCAAGACCTTGCCTAAAAGCAAGCCCATTGTCAGTAGTTGAACAGTTTGGTTGGAGTCCAGTCTCACAATCTCCCATGATATTTTCTGCAAATGGTTTTAGTTTGTAGAAAGGATATTTTGTGACATTAAATAAAATGATTGCTTGATAGTTAAAGCAATGTTGCTTCCTTTCATGTATATTGGACTAATGACTGCTGTCTTCCAGCTGCCTGGTAATGCCTCAGTCTTCCAGATGAGCTGATTGAGTTTGCAACAATTCAGTCTGTAATGTGCTTCCTCCATACTTCAGCATTTCTGCGTAGACCATATCCTTTCCTGGAACTTTGTCGCTTTTCATCCTCTCTGTATGGCTTTCACTATGTCTTCCACTTTGATGTCAACCTCTGTCTAATTTGTTTCTTCTTGTTTTTCACTGAAACATAATTCTGGTTTAAGATATCTGAGAAGCGCATTGAAATAGCCTTTCTATCACTCTGAGACTGATTCAGCATCCATACCCATGTTTCCACTTTTGTCATTAATGTACTGATTTCTTGCACGGAAGCCTTTTCTTGCTGTTTTCACATGCTGGTGGAATCTTCTATTGTCCAGTTTTAAGCTGTTCAGCTCACATTTTCAAGACTTTTTGTTAGGTACTTTCTCTTTTCACTTCTCTGTACTCTTGATGTGTCTGTGCATTTCTAGAAATGTTTCCTTCGGTGTTTCATTATCTGTATCATGTAGCCATAACTCATGTGCTTTCTTCTTTCTCTTAACAACAACTCCACATTCCTCGATAAACCATTTACTTTTTCCCTGTACTTTCTATCTACCCAGTGCTTTATTCAGAGTACCTGTCACGGCTGTCTTCCCAGTGTGTCACTTTCTCCACTTCATCATCATCTTCATTTCTTAGTACATTGAATGATTATTTATTTCTGACTCAAATCCTGGGCTTCCATTTTTTGTTTTCCTAGCAAACCTGAACTTCTCTAGGTCTAGTTTTGCTTGTGCCAAGAAATGGTCAGTACCACCCTCCACTCCTCATTGGGCTAAGACATCTTTCACTTTTTCCTGTGCTGCAAGTATATCGTTACGTGGTCTGTCTGATTGGTGGTTTTTCCATCTTGTGAGCACCATGTTCCTAGATGAATTTTCTTATGTTGTTGAGCTGACAGCCATGTCCTTTGTAGCAGCAAATAAGCTGTTATCCTTGGTCTTTGTGCAGGCTGTACTTTCCCATGGTCGCAGAATAGATATTTTCTTTGCTTGCTTCACCATTAAAATCACTTAGAAGTATATGGATGTTCCTTTTCAGGACTTCTTCATAAGCACGATCTAACCCTTCATAGATCTCCTGTTTTTTGTCGTCTGTCTTGTATTCAGTAGGGGCATGAACATTGATGAAGGTTGTGTCCTACTTCTCTGCATGATTTTAATGTATAACAAACACTTGCTCACAGCTTTGAACTGCTTTACTTGGTTTACCATGTTCTTGCTGATGGCAAAATCCACCCCAAATTGTCTTTCTGAGCCTCCTCCATAGAAATTATAGTGTCCCTATCTGCTCTGCATGCCCCTTCACCTATCCATCTGGTTTCCTGTAATGTCACTACGTCTATCTTATGATGTGTTAGCTCTGATGCTACTAATGAGCAACCCCTGGATGGTTAAGGCTTTGGATGTTCCATGTAGATATGATCAAATTTTTCATCCTTTTTCCTTTCCGTGTTTGTCTTTCAGTTAATCTATCTGACACCTGAGGCTAATTTGTTAAATTTTTAACTGCATTAAATTTTTCTGGGGTAGGGTTGTTAGCTCGACAACTGGCCCACAACATGGAGGATCCTCCTCTTCTTTTGGATTTGCCATGCCATAGCCAAAAGGATCTGTTTTAAGGCACCAGTCATTTGCCCCCACCCTTTCCGGCGAGACATAGGATGTACTGACTTCACACACAGACGTCATGTTGTTGTTGTTGTTGTGGTCTTCAGTGCTGAGACTGGTTTGATGCAGCTCTCCATGCTACTCTATCCTGTCCAAGCTCCTTCATCTCCCAGTACTTACTGCAACCTACGTCCTTCTGAATCTGCTTAGTGTATTCATCTCTTGATCTCCCTCAATGATTTTTACCCTCCACACTGCCCTCCAATGCTAAATTTGTGATCCCTTGATGCCTCAGAACATGTCCTACCAACCGGTCCCTTCTTCTAGTCAAGTTGTGCCACAAACTCCTCTTCTCCCCAATTCTATTCAATACCTCCTCATTAGTTACGTGATCTACCCATCTAATCTTCAGCATTCTTCTGTAGCACCACATTTCAAAAGCTTCTATTCTCTTCTTGTCTAAACTATTTATCATCCATGTTTCACTTCCATACATGGCTACACTCCATACAAATACTTTCAGAAACGACTTCCTGACACTTAAATCTATACTCGATGTTAACAAATTTCTCTTCTTCAGAAACGCTTTCCTTGCCATTGCCAGTCTACATTTTATATCCTCTCTACTTCGACCATCATCACTTATTTTGCTCCCCAAATAGCAAAACTTCTTTACTACTTTAAGTGTCTCATTTCCTAATCTAATTCACTCAGCATCACCCGACTTAATTCGACTACATTCCATTATCCTCATTTTGCTTTTGTTGATGTTCATCTTATATCCTCCTTTCAAGACACTATCCATTCCATTCAACTGCTCTTCCAAGTCCTTTGCTGTCTCTGACAGAATTACAATGTCATCGGCGAACCTCAAAGTTTTTATTTCTTCTCCATGGATTTTAACACCTACTCCAAATTTTTCTTTTGTTTCCTTTACTGCTTGCTCAATATACAGATTGAATAACATCGGGGAGAGGCTACAACCCTGTCTCACTCCTTTCCCAACCACTGCTTCCCTTTCATGCCCCTCGACTCTTATAACTGCCATCTGGTTTCTGTACAAATTGTAAATAGCCTTTCGCTCCCTGTATTTTACCCCTGCCACCTTTAGAATTTGAAAGATAGTATTCCAGTCAACATTGTCAAAAGCTTTCTGTAAGTCTACAAATGCTAGAAATGTAGGTTTGCCTTTCCTTAATCTTTCTTCTAAGATAAGTCGTAAGGTCAGTATTGCCTCACGTGTTCCAATATTTCTACGGAATCCAAACTGATCTTCCACAAGGTTGGCTTCTACTAGTTTTTCCATTCGTCAGTAAAGAATTTGCATTAGTATTTTGCAGCTGTGGCTTATTAAACTGATTGTTCGGTAATTTTCACATCTGTCAACACAGACGTCATATCAGTCAAAAACTTTGAGTTTTAGAGGATATACCTATTCAACATCAGTATAACCATCAAGACTTATCCAGTCATGTACCCCACTCCTTCCTTGAACCACATTCGGGAGGACAACGGTTCAATTCTGTGTCCGGCCACCCTGATTTAGGTTTTCCATGATTTCCCTAAATCACTCCAGGCAAATGCAGAGATGGTTCCTTTGAAAGGGCACAGCTGACTTCCTTCCCCGTCCTTCCCTAATCCAATGAGATCGATGACCTTGCTGTCTGGTCTCCTCCCCCAAACAACCCAAACCCCCCACCCCCTTCCTTGAATGGGTTTCAGACCGGCTTTGGCCATGCCCTGCTCCATTGATAGAGAAGTGATTTCCTTTGTCTATCAATGTCGCCCACCTCCTATACTGATGAAGTATGTGCTGGAAGGGAAATCAGGAGATGGAAAGGAATAGGTAGGGAGAGGAAAGTAAAGAAAGATGGGTCATTGTGAGGTACACTTTGACTCCTCTGATGAGGCCTGCCCAGCTAGGTTAGCTCCCAATTTCTCAGGAATGCACAAACTTGAGCACAAGTTATTTTCATTAATTACCTTACATTCATTTTGTTGGTAAGTGTTATTCTTCTTTGTTTGATAGTGATATTCAGTCTTTTATACGGCATTGTTTTATAATGAATGTAATGATAATAAGCAATTTTTCCTTACCAAATATGTTTTCTCAGGTTGCAGATGAAGAAAATGAAAATTATCCACAAGAAGATAATGACTCTGATGGTGACAGCTTCACAAGTGAGAAGGAAGTTCAGTTGTACAATTTGATATATCATGAACATAATGAAACAAATGGAATAGAAGAAGATGTAGAAAATCCAAATCGAACTGAGGAAGACTCTGAACTTCACTTTAGCGCAAGAAGTAAGGTCTTCCGACTAAATGCAGTGAAAGCAATTACATGTTCACCTTCTGTTGTAAACAGTATGTCTCCTTCTAAATCTGTACGAAACCAAATTAAAAAAGTGACGGCAAAATTAGATGCAATGAAACAGAAGTATAGCAAAGAAAATAATGAAAAGATATACTCTAGAAATC
The DNA here is from genome assembly GCF_023898315.1 of Schistocerca nitens. Lineage (NCBI taxonomy): Eukaryota > Metazoa > Arthropoda > Insecta > Orthoptera > Acrididae > Schistocerca > Schistocerca nitens. The sequence goes on along the minus strand of NC_064614.1, from coordinate 370,680,321 downwards.
ATTTCAATGGAAAAAAACAAACATTTATAAAGAATAACGAAAAATTGTCTGGTAGCAGCATTCCAAGCTTTTGCCTGAATCAGCCTGAAGCAGATAAAAAAAATGAGCAGAGTCATGATGATTCATGTCATATTGTTCCCAATGACAAAGATTGTGGGAATGCTGTGACAGAAAAGATAAGTACTACAGTTTGCATTGATAAAGTCGGTGATGAAAGAGAAGCAGAAATATCAAAGTATGATATCATCTTGAGTGGGAGAAGTAATCTCAGCACTTCTGAAAGTGTTATTGTTATTGATAGTGATGCAGAATCTGTTGATTCTGTAATTGAGGTAAAACCACCTACACCTCCACCACCAGTTGTTATAAACATTGATAGTTCTGACGAATCATCACACATCAAGCAAAAAGAAAAAAGCACTCAGAAAGAGAATATTGATCCTCACCAGCACCCTGACACAATCCAAATTGATACATCATCAGATGATGTTGCATTGTTAGATTCGTCACTATCTGCAGACTCTCTTTCAACAACTGTTCCATCTGAAAATGCTCTAGTTGTGTCATACACAGTTCCAAGTACAGGAAACAATGTATTGGATCAAGATGAACCAGGTGTTGAACAAAGTGTTGACACTGTTGTTAAAGCAAAGAAAAGAAAAAGGAAAAGTGAAAACTCTAAGCCAAGAAGAGTGAAGCCAAGAAATAAGGTGCTTTCACAGTCTGTTCCTTTGTCATGGACATCGGATATGATAAGATTCTATTGTCATTCATGGGGTGGTCACAAGTTTAATCATGAAGAACTACAGAAGCAAATGCCAGGTAGGTATTCCTCACAGTTTATTTTTATGTATGAATGCAATTTGCATTAACTTGAACTCTGAGACATTACCTATGTTATATATATATATATATATATATATATATATATATATATATATATATATATATATATATATAAGATTATGTGACTTACCAAATGAAAGTCCTGGCAGGTCGACAGACACACAAACAAATATATATATAATATGTATATAATAGAGGGAAACATTCCACGTGGGAAAAATATATGTAAAAACAAAGATGATGTGACTTACCGAACGAAAGCGCTGGCAGGTCGATAGACACACAAACAAACACAAACACACACACAAAATTCAAGCTTTCGCAACGAGGCAACAGTTTGTTGCGAAAGCTTGAATTTTGTGTGTGTGTTTGTGTTTGTTTGTGTGTCTATTGACCTGCCAGCGCTTTCGTTCGGTGCGTCACATCATCTTTGTTTATATATATATATATATATATATATATATATATATACACAAAATTCAAGCTTTCGCAACAAACTGTTGCCTCATCAGGAAAGAGGGAAAGACGAAAGGATGTGGGTTTTAAGGGAGAGGGTAAGGAGTCATTCCAATCCCGGGAGCGGAAAGACTTACCTTAGGGGGAAAAAAGGACGGGTATACACTCGCGCACACACACACATAACCATCCACACATATACAGACACAAGCAGACATCTCACATGCAGACATTGGTCTTTAAATATGTCTGCTTGTGAGATGTCTGCTTGTGTGTATATATATATATATATATATATATATATATATATATATATATATATATATATATATATATATAGAGGGAAGCATTCCACGTGGGAAAAATATATCTAAAAACAAAGATGATGTGACTTACCAAACGAAAGCGCTGGCAGGTCGATAGACACACAAACATACACACAAAATTCAAGCTTTCACAACAAACGGTTGCTTCGTCAGGAAAGAGGGAAAGACGAAATGATGTGGGTTTAAGAGTAAGGAGTCATTCCAATCCCGGGAGCGGAAAGACTTACCTTAGGGGGGAAAAGGACAGGTACACACTCGCGCGCACACACACATATCCATCCGCACATACACAGACACAAGCAGACATTTGTAAAGGCCTTTACATATGTCTGCTTGTGTCTGTATATGTGTGGATGGATATGTGTGTGTGTGCGCGAGTATATACCCATCCTTTTTTCCCCCTAAGGTAAGTCTTTCCGCTCCCGGGATTGGAATGACTCCTAACCCTCTCCCTTAAAACCCAAATCCTTTCGTCTTTCCCTCTCCTTCCCTCTTTCCTGACGAGGCAACCGTTGGTTGCGAAAGCTAGAATTTTGTGTGTATGTTTGTGTTTGATTGTGTGTCTATCGACATGCCAGCGCTTTTGCTTGGTAAGTCACATCATCTTTGTTTTTAGATATATTTTTTCCCACGTGGAATGTTAACAAAGATGATGTGACTTACCAAACGAAAGCGCTGGCAGGTCGATAGACACACAAACATACACACAAAATTCAAGCTTTCGCAACAAACTGTTGCCTCATCAGGAAAGAGGGAAGGAGAGGGAAAGACGAAAGGATGTGGGTTTTAAGGGAGAGGGTAAGGAGTCATTCCAATCCCGGGAGCGGAAAGACTTACCCGTCCTTTTTTCCCTCTAAGGTTAGTCTTTCCGTTCCCGGGATTGGAATGATTCCTTACCCTCTCCCATAAAACCCACATCCTTTCGTCTTTCCCTCTCTTTCCCTCTTTCCTGACGAAGCAACCGTTTGTTGCGAAAGCTAGAATTTTGTGTGTATGTTTGTGTTTGTTTGTGTGTCTATCGACCTGCCAGCGCTTTCGTTTGGTAAGTCCACCAATCCTGTCACTTCACGTAATCTTTAGGTAGTATCAAGAGGAGGGTATAACGATCTTGGAAATGGTGAAGCTGGTCTTCAGTTCACATGCTACTATCATGAGCGTATATGGAAAGTGGTTTCAACATTGTGGAAGAATGCTTGGTCAACAGGGTGTGTGTCATCCACACTCATGATGGAATTTGGAGTTTGAAGTCTTGCCCACTATGTAAAGCAGGACAGGCAGCAATATGTGACAAATCTGACTATAAAGTACAACACTGGTATGGGCACAAGTGCTTCGGAGCACACCGTTCGGCACACGTTGTTGAACATTGGGCTCTGCAGCAGGTGACAGTTACATACTCCCACGTTGACCCAGTGACATCATTAATTACAATTGAAGTGAGCATGGGTTCATCGAGAGTGGACTATGGATCAGTGGAAACATATCGCCAGGTCAGATGAATTATGTTTCTTCTTACACCAGATCGATGGTCATGTTGAAGATCACCTGCACCCTTCCATGTGTGGTTTCTACCCTGACAACAGTGGCATCTTACAACAGGTAAACATTCTAAACCTTCCATGTCACAAGTCCAGACTAATGCTATAGTGAATTGAGATTAATGATGCTGCCCGAGTCTTCTGATCTGAACCTGATGGAACTCATCTGGGACATTATCAGGCACTGTCTCTGCATCCACAAACCCCCAACCCACAATTTATCGGAATTGTGTGACCTCTATAGAGACATTTGGTGCCACATACCTGCAGAAACCTACCCGTGACTTACCAAACCCATGCTATGCAGAATTGCCACGTCATTGCTTTCCAAAGATGGATCAACACATTATTAAGCAAGTGTTCATAACATTTTACTCCAGTATATAACAGATTGGTGTGTGAAAGTTAAAAACAAAAGCAACTTTCACATGATGTGTCACTGCCAAGTAACATAATTCGATCAAACGTAGACCATACGAAGAAAGAACTGTTAAGATGTAGTACAGAATGTGACGGAAAGAAATGCACAATGAGACAAACAGAAATGACATTGTTATTGAAAGACAATTATTACGCTGAAGTCACCACCATTTATGATGGTCCCCTGGAAAATGGTTCTTAATAAGGGATATCAGCACCACAGATGGCAATGCATGCTCTGCAACATGCTCCCATGCTGGTGACAGGGCTGTTTAGGAGTTGTTGTGGTAGGATTTTTCATTCCTCTACCTATGTGGCTAACAACTGTTAATTGGTTGTTGATGCATATGGACATGCTGTGAAATGTTGCACACATGCTCCATGGGATTTAAGTTGGGGTTACTGACAGACCAGTCCATTTTGCCAAATATCCTGTCATTCCAAGAGCTGCTCCATCTGTGCCATTCAATGCGGTCTAGTTTTGTTGTCTATAAAAATGAGGTAGGGCCGAATGCATCCCCTAAAAATGCACACAAAGGGAAGGAATACAGTGTTGCAATAATGTTGACCGGTGAATGTACGGTATTCAAAAATGCGGTCAGTACACCACACAGCATTATGTTTCCCCCGCACCATAACACTTGGCCCACCAAAATTAAGTTCAGCAATGTTCCTGGGTTTGTTAAGTGTTCCCATTTCTTGCCAGATGAGGATACACCCAGAATCATTACTCACATTGAATCTGCTCTCATCCAAGAAGAGCAGGCAACCCACTCCTTGATTGTCCAGTCCCTATTCTTTTGAGACCATCACAAATGGTGCCTCCAACATGCAGGTGTCAATGGAACACAAAGTACTGGTCATTGGAGAAGGAGACACTCCCATGCAGTTCTCTGCCACTGTGGGGTGTGAAAGTGTGTGCCATACATTACTGTTATATGTGGTTGCTATTGCAATTGCACATGCTGTTTGATGTGGCTCTTTTCTTGGTTGTTGCACAATGTAGCAGTCATCTGCTTTTGTACTTGGTCTGTGTTCAACCACCTCCTCTCTTTGGGCAGCAGTGCCTGTGGTTTGGTTCACACTCCATGCATGTGAAAAAACGCTGTGGCCAGTACCAAGCACCTGAGTTGCACTGGTGACTCTTCTTCTTCATTCCAGTTGCCCGATAATTCTTCCACATGTGAAGGTGTCCAAATGTTGTCTCCAGGAAATGTTCTCTGCTGTTTTACATCTATACTCTGAAAACCACAGTGAAATGCATGGCAGAGGGTACATCCCACTGTATCAGTTATTAGGACTTTTTCTACATTCCAGTCATGTATGGAGTGCGGCAAAACGATTGTTTAAATGCCTCTCCATGTGTTGTAATTAATCTGATCGTATCCTTTTGATCACTGTTGGATCAATATGTAGAAGGAGTAGTATATTCCTAGAGTCGTCATTTAAAGCCAGTTCTTGAAACTTTTTAGTAGACTTTCTCAGGATACTGTCCATCTATCTTCAAGGGTCTGCAAGTTCGGTTCTTCCAAAATCTCAGTAACACTCTCCCATGGGTCAAACAAACCTGTGACTATAGGTGCTCCCATTCTCTGTATACTTTCAATATCCTTTGCTATTCGTGCTTGGTATGGGTCTCACGCACTTGAGCAGTATTCTAGGATGGGTCGCACGAGAGATTTGTAAGCAGTCATAGTTGTTGTCTGATACATTTACCTACTTTTCTACCAATAAATCAAAGTTTATGACCTGCTTCATGCATGAGTGCACCCTTGTGGTTGTTCCACTTCATGTCCCTGCTAAGTGTTACATCTAAGTATTTGTATATATTTACAGATTCCAACTGTGATTCATTAATGTATTCATAGGATGTCATGTTCACATATGGGAGGCCGACAGTTCAGACCCGTATCCGGCCGTCCTGATTTATATTTTCCATGATTTCTCTAAATCTCATCAGGCAAATGCTGGGATGCTTCTTGTGAAAGGGCATGGTTGATTTCCTTCCCCATCCTTCTGTAATCCAAGCTTGTGCTCCATCTCTAATGACCTCATTGTCAATGGGACATTAAACAGTAGCCTCCTCCTTCTCCTCCCCTCCCCCCCTCCCCCCTCCAGGATACTATGTTTTTTCGTTGTGTGAAGCGCACAGTTTTACAATTTTGAACATTTAAAGCAAGTTACCAATCATAGCACCACTTTGAAATCTTATCAAGGTCTGACTGAATATTTGTACAGCTGTGTGCAAACTTCATTTACTTGTAGATAACTGCATCGTCTGCAAAAACTCTGAGGTTACTATCAGTATTGTCTGCAAGATTATTAATGTACAACATGAATTGTAAGGGATGCAACACACTTCCCTGAGATACATCTGAAGTTACTTCTACATCTGTCACTGACTCTCCATCCAAGTTAACATACATCCTCTTCCACACCAAGAAAATCTCAGTCCAGTCACATATTTCGTCTGATACCCCATATGATTGTACTTTTGATAATGGACATAGGTGTGGAACTGAATGAAATACTCTTCGGAAATTGAAAAGTACTGCATCTACTTGACTGCCTTGATCCATAGCTTTCAATATGTTGTGTGAGTTGGGTTGCACATGATCTACGTTTTCGAAATCTGTGCTGGTTGTCATGGAGGTGGCTGTTCTATTCAAGATACTTCATTATGTTTGAGCTCAGAATGTGTTCTAAGATTCTACAACAAGTGGATGTCAATGATATTGAATTGTAATTTTGTGGATTACTTCTGCTACCCTTCTTGTAGATGGGTGTCACCTTTGCTTTCTTTGGAATACTGGGCACAGTTTTTGATTAAGGGATTTATGATAGATTATAGTTACCAGACAAGCTAACTCATCTGCAAATAGTGTACATAATTTTATAGGGATTCCATTGGGCCCTGGGGAGTTGTTCAATTTTAATAATTTGAGCTGTTTCTCAATGCCACTGACATTAATATCTATTTCACTCATCTTTTCAGTGGTACAAGAATTAAGTTGGGGCAATACTCCTGGGTTCTCCTTTGTAAAGAATTATTTGAAAACAGAGTTAAGCATTTCTATTTTTGCTTTGCTACTCTCACCTTCAGTTCCAGTATCATCCATGAGTACTTGGACACAAACTTCAGTGCCACTGAAATCCTTTACATATGACCAGAATGTCTTTGGGTTGAGTGGAAGATCATTTGACTATATTCTGCTATGGTAATCATTGAGGGCTTCAGGTATTGCTCTCTTGACTTCCGAACACATCTAATTGAGCGTCTCTCTATTTATAGCCCTATGCTTTGTTTTATACCTGTTATGCCATGGTCTATTTCTTTAGAAATTCCTTTACAGTGACTGTATACCATGGAGGTCTGTCCTTTTGGATACATATCTGTCCAGTGCATGGTCAACAGTCTTTTAAATGTGAGCTATAGTTCCTTTACATCATCCTGTCCTGAGCTAATAGTTAAAAGTTTCTCATTGAGGTACAACACTATTGTTTCTCTGTATAGTTTGCTGAGTGTACAAGTCTTTGTGCTTGTTTTAGTTGCCCCTTGTGCGTTGCTATAACTGTGTTATGGTCGGTGATAACAGTTTTGGTGTGGACTTTACAAAGAGGTCAAGTCATTCAACTAAGAACTGGGTACAGTGCTGCAGATTGTGGTCTTTGTTGAAACTCCATAAGCAAGGCTTGTATTCTCAACCCTCTCTGCTAATCACTGGAATGATCCAAGTATGTGAACTATTTGCTCTATGTAGTTTTCAGAGAAGGTAGTTATTAACATTTCACAGGATGTCTTCACATGCCCACCACCAACAAAACTGTAATTATCCCAATTGACTGTTGGATGATTAAAGTCTCCTCCAGTGATTACAGTATCAGTAGGGAACATACGTACAAGTAAACTGAGATTTGCTCTAAAGTTTTCTGTTACATCAGGAGGCAAATCTGGTGGTCAAAAGAAGGACCCTATTATAATTTTTTGCCCACCCTTGGTACAAAGTCTTGCCCTAACAATCTCACATGCAGCCTCCGTTTATATCTTGGTGCATTTGAGTCTCTATGACAAATACGCCACGTCCATCTCCCATTCCCCTATCCTTCGCTACATATTTGAAGATCACACTAGTGTTAATTTCACATTTTAACCAGCTTTCTGTGCCTATCATTATGTGAGCTTCATTGCTTTTTAGGAGCTCTTCGAACTCTGGCACTTCGTTGCAAATGCTTCATCAGTTAACCAATAGGATTTTGGTACTCTCTGTGGGATACATTTCTTTGGATATTACTCTCATACTTCTGGGTTTCCCGCAACTTTCATTGTCTGGAGGGTTGTCTAAGCTAAAAAAAAAAAATAAAAAAAATAAAAAAAAGAGCCCTTGTGCACACCCACACAGTCAGTTACTTGTGTAGCTGCCTGTGATGTGTAGTGCACACCTGACCTATTTAGGGGAACCCTATAACTCTCAACCCTGTGACACAGGTCTAGGAAGTCACAGCCTAGCTTGTCGCAGAACCTCAGAGTCTCTGTTTCAGGCCTTCCACTCCCCTCGGAGTCACTGGTTCAAGCCTTCTATTCAACTAAGAAATGGGTACAGTGCTGCAGATTGTGAGCTTTGTTGAAACTCCGTAAGTAAGGTTGGTGTTCTCAACCCTCTCTGCTAGTCGCTGGAATGATCCAAGTATGACCTTGGAGCCTACACAACAAGCATTGTTTGTTGCAACATGTGCCACAATTTGTAGTTGGTTGCACTGTGTTCCCTCAATGGCTGCTGAAATAGCCTCTTCAACATGCTGAATGAGGCCTCCAGGTGCACACCCACTGAGTATAATTGGTATTCCTCCCCATCTCTTGCTGCAATTTCCCTAAGGGATCCATTATTCACCATACATTTGAACTGCTGACGATTATTAGCCCCCTACCATTTTGCCTTAGCCTCCTCTTGACATGGGACAACACAGGTTTCCCCAAAACAGGCAAAGTGAATCCCACTGACTCTGCTTCAGTGTCAATGAATGATAGCACCTCAAACTTGCTTGTGAGAGGGTTCAGTGTAACATCCCGAGTCCTCTTTCATTCCTGTCTACTCTGTACAGCATGCCTAGACCCGACATTGACATGTCACTCACAGTCTTGGGCTTGTATTTCCTGCAGAAGAGTCAGTGTCCACAGGAAAGGATATTACCTGAGGTATCTTTGGTACCTCTGGTACACAACTCTTGGCAACCCTCCCAGCACACCCATTTGCAGCAGCTTTCATTCACCTACCAGCTGCTTACAAATAGAACCAATTCATCCTCTGCCTGAGAACAGCAAATACAGTGTGGTTGCATAATACCTGGTACAGTATTTTACAGAACAGTAAACAGTTTATGCCTGGTGCTGTATTTTACAGAGTATAAAAACAAATAATTTTGTACTAAATTTGCTGAGTCTCTTTTAATTTACGAGTTTGATATGCTACAAATATTATCAGCAGTCTTTTGGGATATAAGTAATTTATTGCCAAAAACGAGATATCTATTGCAACAGGAAAATGGGAACCAGTTTTACTATTTCTCTGAAGCATTTTTCCAGTTTTGGTTACTAAGAAAGTTTGGCATTAGTGTTATTTTACAATAAATTTACACAATATACACTCTTATTAAAAGAGGGGACTAATATGGCACAGTATGTTTCTTATTCATGGTAACTGTAAATCACAAACACCGGTATACTACAATTTAAGTTATACAAGACACTCATAAATTGTGGAAATCTTTGCAAGTATCCAAAACTTCTCAAAGTACGCCTTTTTCATGTAAATATATTCATGTAAATGTATAATGGAAATTTGGGAGCTTTTAGTTGTGAACGGGGGATATTGTGGCCAAGATTTCTGAAAATACAGTTAACCTTACAGCGGACAATACAACACTATGTTTCTGAAAACCACAGCTTATGTTTACAGTTGATGGTTTAATACTACAGTTTATATCTCAATACCCACACGAGTTTTGATAAAAACAGCACAGAAAGCACATTTAAATTTTACACCAAGTTTTTGTACCTAAGTTTTTAAAGGGAATTTATGTAACACATTTGATTTTACTCTTAAGACAAATGAAGGGCAGGGAGCTGGCTTATATATGTAAGTATGAGTAAATAAACATGCAAATTGCTTGGATTTAGCAATTTAGCTAATTTTGTGTCCCCTTTTATGCTAGTGTGCTCAAGAAAAATGCTGCAGCTTCAGCATATCTCACAAAAACTATGTAAAACGTGATAGCACAACAGACGCACATTTGCTTGGGGTGGCTATCAATCTATCATGTAAAGAACACTGCTAGTGCACTATAACCGCATGCTTGATCTACACACACTGTCTTTTCTGGTAACTTCCGCTACCTCACATTGTAGGACCAACCCCATTTGGCCCTGTAGTCACACTGGCCTCATGCCATGTGACATCCAAACGTCTCTGTACGATTGCATTATCTCTGCCACATGCTTCCACACTTTCATTAATTTCCATATCCTGGGAATATGTTATGTGATTGTACCTGTCTCAGTTAATATGTGTGTATCTCGTCCTTATAACAATAAACAACAACTGTTGTTATATCTAAATATATACCAATACAGGGGCATGAAACAAAATGTGCAGTAGATCATATACTCTTTATAAAAAAATGGTATTGGGGGATAATGCTATCCCCTTTGTTCATACAGAATCACATCATAAAGTAATGAAAAAATCAATTTGGTTGGATAAAAAATCTACTTACTAAGCAGCAGCAGGAGAAAACTTATGTAAACATTAAGTAAGTATGCAAGTGGCTCTTTCTTTGGTGGGAGGGTTGAAGGGAAAGAAAGTGGAATGAAGGAAAAGGACTGGCGAGGTTTAGGAAATGCGTACAGTTCAAAAAAGGTGCCCAGAATCCCGATCAGGGGAGACTTACTGTACAGGATGAGAAGGAAAGATTTTCTTTGTATGTGTTTACTCCTGCCACAGCTTGGTGAGTAGATTTTTTTCCATCCAATTATATTATCAATAATTGATTATTTTTTATTGATGTAAGAACTATACGCTGTTAGACCAGTCTACTGGCTTTGTTCATTTGGCTGGCAGTAGTCACAAAAATAGTGTCTGAAGAAATTGTTCAGTATAATGTAAAAGTTACTCACATATGTGGGAAAGGAGAAAAACTTTTAAAGTTAGAAATGTAGGATCGTTCAGATTCATAAAGAATCTTGCATTGATCAAGTTAGTCAATGACAGAGATGAAGAGGAGAATAATTGAAGGAGAATAGAGGGATAATCAGTATTGTGCTAAATATCCCAAGGGTATTCTGTTGCAAACAGCTATGTAAAGGCCACGAGTATCCTCCTGATGAGGAAAAGCTGTGTGCTAAGTAGTGTGTTGGCAGCAAATGTTCCTCAGTTTACAGTTGACAGTAAAAAACTGCACATAGACCATTACTCAAAAAGATTCATGTGTTAATGCAAAGCCGCTATAAAATAATGAACAGCATTTATGAACTGACTGTGATGGACACTGAATTGTGAGATCTCAGCTTAAAAAATTGCATGTTGTGGTAGTCATAATTTTCATTGTATATTTACCCTCAGACGTATGGATAAAATGATACTTTGGTTGACACTATTATTAGTTATCCTGACCATTTCTTGTGAGTGGAGGTATTAATATAATGTGAAACATTTCCATTGCTTGCTACATTGACCAAACAATATGCAAATTCTTAGCATAAGTGGAATTGATGCTTTGTGTATTGAACAGGTGACAGATTTTTAGACTGTTACTGGTTTGTCATCTGCTATAACTCTCTCATTATGTGCACCGTGTTTTATGGGTACCCATGACTGGCCTGTATATGGGGCACGCACTACCTCATACTTTAACTTTGCAGCAAATAGCAGTACTTGATGTGAGGGTGCAGAGTAATATGAACACTTTACATAGAAAATGCAAATTCTGGATAATCATCTCAACTAAGTTAATTACCAAAATTCATTGAGTCTGCTTTGCTATAAGGGAAAGAAAATTTGACTAAACAAATTAAGAACCACTTCACAGAATTTGCAACTTTTCAGATAAGGCCCACAAATCCATTAGAGAGAAAATGGCAGACTTTAGAAACATAAACTACATCTGCGTTTGCACAAAAACATGTATTGGTGTAACCTACATCTGACAGTGTAATGGCTTGTTGCTTACGTAACTGTCATCCACCGTGACTGATGCTGGTGATATAAATAGCACGGTATCAAAATGCTGTGTGGAGATGGTAGATGATACCATAAAATATGCACAGCTTGTAGGTAGAAGACCATAATTGTCCCTTACAATTTGGAGCTTTACAGCTGAAGTACCTCATAATTCAGTGATCAGATCATTTGTTACTATAGTGCTTGTCTGATAACTGCTTTAGTTTACAGAAGTTTGCAATTAATGGGCTTCAGAATCACAAATAGTAACAGAGAACAGTGACAACCTATTACAAAATCATAAAACTTCTTTGCCATATACTGACTTATTCATTCACATGAGAGTGACATACTTCATCACTAGAGTTGTACATTAATACTGTTCAGTCAGTTAATTTTTTTTATCTGAGAGAATAGAATTATCCATTTAACGCACAGTTTATCAAGTAAAAATTCCGTTGTCATCCTGCTCTACAGCTTATCAGATTATGATTAGTCTTTTTCCCTCACTAATGTATTTTTCATTTTTGGGTTAGCAAAAATATGTCTATTGACTAACAGTTTGGTTGTAACACTTAAAATGCACATGAATTATATTACAGTGAGTACAGGGAATGGGAAAGTATAGTTGACTATAGTGTCTGCTGAATTCATAGTTTCTACAGTAATAAGTATATGCCAGTAGATATAAAAATTCTTTATTACTGAAACTTTTGTTATCATCATTCATAGAAAAAATTAGTGCACATGTACACTGTAACACACTACAAAGAATGAATTTCACTTTGGCCGTATGTTTTATGTGCATCTTTGTATTGTAAATTGACTGCGAAACAAATTTAATTAAAAATATTTCTTGTTTATATATGTACTTCAATGTAACAATCCTTTTTCATTTTTTTCTGCCGTCAGTACTATTGAATGGCAGTTTCCATCTATGTACGTGTTTCCAACACTATTACATTTAAAGTATTTCAAAGAAGTTTTAAAATTCCGACTACAAATTCTACAACCAAGAAATAATTTCTGAAGAAAACAAACACACACACACACACACACACACACACACACACACACACACACATACACACACAGCTTTTTGCCAGCTTGCAGATGGCAGTTACCTATGAGACAAGCATCAAAAGACCAGTCCATACCCTTGAGAGATTTCCAGAGTATATCTGTAGATACAGCTGTTTGCAGACTAAATTAAGAGAATTCAGATCCACTTACTACAAAAACAATTAATATTTTTACTGTCCAAACACGTTTCGGGATCTTTGTGCTGTTGTTAATACTCAGGTGTTGTTCTTTAGAATGTTAGATGCTGTAGGATCTTCTTTATATGTTGTATAGTTTGCCATAGTTTTTTCCTTGGCTTCTGTTCTTATCTGTGTGCTTACATGTTGCAAAATATGCACAGAAACATGTTACACGTTTTAATGAAGAACTCTTGAAAGTTGGACCTTGTTACTTTGAGTATTCTTCATGAAAAATGTGAACTGTGTTTTTGTGTGTGTTTGTGAAACAAATGTGCATTCAGTGAGGACAGGAACCAAGGAAAAAACTATGACAAGTTCTATAATAATGTAAATAGGGTGCTATAGAACTAAACATTCTAAAGAAGACCTGAAAAAATACCTGCTGTCAAAAAATATTTTGGCACTAAAAGTATTTGTTGTTTGCATAATAGGCAGTTTGATACAAAGTTTAAATTTCTTTGAACGGTTTATGCTTTGATTCTTGAGACAGCATGAAAGATTTTTGTTTATATACTTCTTATTGTCAACATTTTGTGGAAATATTTGTTCTGGCCTAACATTGTTCATCATTACAATTATCAGTTGTCTTTTGTAATGAATTAGAAACTTAACTTTCTTCCTCATATCATATTGTACCATTTTCTGCAGATAATGAAGAAAAGGTTTTGTGTATGTTCTATTGTAGGCAATTCTAGCAATTGGAAGGTTCTGGAGATCGATTTTCTAGGACCATTGCCCAAAAATGGCCCATTCAAACGTGCTCGGTGTTTAAACTGTAACCAACTTGGCCATATTCTTCAGCAGTGTCCAGACCCTATTAGGGAGATTTGTTGCTGTATGTGTGGTGCAAGGGGACATACTAAACACACTTGCCCCAACAAAATTTGTTTACAGGTATGAAATTAATATTAATACAATGTGTTTTAGATTACTCTTTAATTTCCTTGTACTTTCATTTGTATTCAAGATGTCATTGCTAACTTTCACACTATTACTAGTACGGGCCACCATGGTTTGTGCCCAGATTATTTATGAGTGAATAGTTTTTTTCTGTATAAGTGCACAAGAGGTACATGCTGAACAGCAGGTTGATAAAATGACCTTCAAATTGACTCTGAATATCAATTACTATGTTTATTGTTGTTCTGAAATAGACATAATGTAAATCAAGAATAACTCATATTTAATCGTGTGAGTGTGTAAACTTAAGAAACCGAGTTTTCTTTCCATATTGGCCGGCCGAAGTGGCCGTGCGGTTAAAGGCGCTGCAGTCTGGAACCGCAAGACCGCTCCGGTCGCAGGTTCGAATCCTGCCTCGGGCATGGATGTTTGTGATGTCCTTAGGTTAGTTAGGTTTAACTAGTTCTAAGTTTTAGGGGACTAATGACCTCAGCAGTTGAGTCCCATAGTGCTCAGAGCCATTTGAACCATTCTTTCCATATTAATAACAAATATAAATAAACCAGTATATACAGTGAGATGATAAAATAATTTATCACATAACATAAACAACCTTTGAAATGAAAATTGTGTTATGTGTAAGGTGACGTACACTAGTTTCCAAAAATCAAGAAAAAAAAAATAACCAAAATATGATCAAAGTGTGGAACATGACACAGCATAAATAAAACTTGTAAATATAGTTCAAGAAGAAATGTTCAAATTCCTTGAAATGTACGAAATGGATATGTTGGTGTAGTCTACCCCAAGTAACTTTAATATGAAATGTGATTACCTGATGCAGCTATGAAGCAATGTATGCTGCTATTATAGTGGCGTACAAGCAAGAAAGCGGGTGCCTGATGTGTCTTTCACAGAAAGAGGAGGATAATACTTTGTTGCATTGTTGTTGTGTGTCCCACGTCACTCTCTTCAGCTTTTGCACATCTCGTTAACTGGCAATGCTGGCACATTGAGCCACTGTTTCTCCTTCTGAATTTCCCTATATAAATTCATGTGCTAATAAAACTCATTCTGTAATTTCTTAATGTAATACTTGCTGTGTTTGCTTTATCTCCTCTCTCTCTCTCTCTCTCTCTCTCCCCCTCTCCCTCTCCCTCTCCCTCTCCCTCCCTCCCTCCCCCCCCCCCTCTCTCTCTTTGTGTGTGTGTTTTTATATCTGTCTCAGTTGGATTCTTAAACTACAAGTATTTTAGTCTCTTCTCATCTTCTTCTTCTTCTTCTTCTTCCTCCTCCTCCTCCTCCTTCTCCTCCTCCTCTGCTCCTCCTCCATCTCCTCAGCTGTCATGTTACTGGGTAGCTTGTACCATCTACTATTTATCATAGGTATTCTTTTCAGGCACAGTTCTTTTACCTCTGCAGAAATGCTTCCTTTTTTATGAAGTTTGTAAACTTTCTTTGCCATCCATTCTCTCTCTTTTCCTCCACTTTTTCTTCTGATAGATTGATAAAGCATATCACTTGACCCGTATCAGGCTGTTCCAGGCCGCTCCATGGGTTAAGGATGCGTAAGGGTGCTCAGGGGCTCGCCAGGCGAGCAGGTGCTGGGGGTATGCCACACACAGGGGTCCACTTTTATCACGTGTGCGCACTGCTGCATTATGTGCCTATCGCTTAGTTACGTCTTGCTACATAGTGACAACAGTGAGTTCTAAAAGTGTCTTGTTGCCATTTGTGCTAAGTTGGGAAGAGTTGTATGGTATCATGAGAGCCGCGCGGGATTAGCAGAGCGGTCTAAGGCGCTGCAGTCATGGACTGTGTGGCTGGTGCCTGCGGAGGTTCGATTCCTCCCTCGGGCATGGGTGTGTGTGTTTGTCCTTAGGATAATTTATGTTAAGTAGTGTGTAAGCTTAGGGACAGATGACCTTAGTAGTTAAGTCCCATAAGATTTCACACACATTTGAACATATGGTATCATGATCTTCATGCAGAAGAATTTAGCAAGACACACAGGAATGCAGCTGACATCATATCTATGTTTGGCTCAACTTATGGTTGTAAACTACTGTTTTCTATAATGAAGAGAGTAAAAACTGCAAAAAGATCCCAGCTGTGTGACCCAACACTTAGATTATTCTGTATGTTGCAGCAGAACTTGACTACTAACACCGAATATTTCATTAATTGTGAATAAATGGAACTGTATTTCTCAAACTAAAATATATTTGTACATTTGGCCAATATTAATGTGTTTTGTTAACTATAAATAGTCACCTTGTATTGCCTTGTCCATGGTCTCCTCCATAGCCACTGTTTTGTGCACAGTGCTGCATGTAAGCTGCTTGCCCAGCCCTGTCCACCTGACCTGCATCATTGCATGAACATGCACAGGCTGTTCACTCACTCCTGCCTACTGGTGCCCATGGGCTTCCGACTCCTCGCAGCTGAGGTCTTGAGCTCGAACAGCCCGACCTATATGATCTATTTGTCTACTTTTTCTGTCACGCATTTTCTCATGTTATTGGTTTGTTGTGTCATTCACTATTCTTAACGCGTCATCATTGTTTATTTTCTCAATTCATGATTCTCTAGCATGTCTCCAGCACTAAATTTTGAATGCTCTAATTTTATTTTTATTGCCTCCTCCAGAGGCCCAGCTCTCAATCCATACAATGCTAGACTTGATAAAAATTTTGGTGAGGTACTTTTCCATCTTCGTTGACATCCAGTTTTAATGTTAATATCTCTCTTTTGTGACTTGATGCTTTGGCATGTACTGATCATTTTGCTTCTGATTTCTCTTCCTCTTACTCCATCTTTACTTCTCATTCTAAGCTTGTACCATCCCTTTTTATGTATTGTTTATATATTTATTTTTACTTGGAATTTTGGCTCCCGAAGGGAAGTATTGTACAGCCATTCTGTCGCCATGTCATTTCTACAGTTCTTTCAGTTGACTTTTCCTTTTGATACAGTTAACAGCCCTGTGACATAAGCCTCATGACAGAATAAGATTGTTTTGTGAAAGATCTTGTATGTCCCTTTATTATTTGTGTGGTGAATATCTATTTTTGGAATTCTCACAATAATTTTGCTTCACGAAATTGACTTCATACTTTTTACCGCAAAGGTTTCAGTAAATTCAAAGGTTTTTCATTGATCTGCAGCCATTAATCTCTGCTTTTGCTACTCGTGCAAAATGTTTCTACATAGAAGAATATTTACATTATGACCCTACTGTTACCTTCCTGTAATTATCTATTTCCCACCGTGTACATTTTTTATCATTTCCATCAAATTCCTATGTGCACAATGTTAATTCACACCCACTTTTGCATTAACATAATTTTCCCAAAATTTACACTTCATGAAATAATGTTCATGGGGGGAAGAAAAAAGAAGAAAAAAAACTGATTTAATTGACGTAAAATGATGCTGGCATGGCATTGACCTTCAAATAGTGTTTACAAACATTACATGGTTAACTTTCATGACACCAGGATGCTCCACTTAGCAGATCTGAATCAGTAAAAAAACACTTTGTGCTTTGTCTCCTGCCACTGTCAAGCTCTGCTCAGTATGGTGGCTGATGGGAGTAACTAGGTTTGTTCAGATAAAGGTAGCTTGACTGATAACAACCATTTTCAAACTGCCTTTACTGCAGATGCGCAGCTTTGCGATTGTCAAGACACATTAGTTTCATTTGAGCAGCTGCCAGAGAGTTACTTTCACTGCTACACTACTTCTACTGTGATAAAAATGAACCCTGTGTTTGGTGCGTTCACTGCTCAAACATTTCTTATCCCACTTTTGCATGGAATTTCATTGATTGGTCACCTGGGCCACTAGTTGTCAACCCTGAGTTTATTTTTATGCCGTGCTGGATTGCATTGTTCCAAAACGAAAATGCTGTGTTTGGTAGTTATCATAAGCAGTATGCACAGTAACAAAATGCCACACTTAAATACACCGATGCTTTAAGAATCTATCAAAAGTACATTATTTTTTGTGTAATTTGATGCAATTAAAATGGGTAAATGTTACTTTGTTGTATAATTGTGTTACCTTCAATCCATCTCTGTTTACCGTTCTGAATCAACCTACTTTCTAATCTTGTACTTTATGAATCCTATCTTGGACCTATATAGTCTTTACGGCCTCCAGAAAGCTCTCAAAACAAGTACACTGTTATAGCAATGCAGATAAGTGGTGCCTATGTTTTATTTGTGTTGGCAAGTTTTGTTTTTGAATGCCTTGATGAAAAAGGCTATTTTTTAAACACAAGGTTCCTGTTGTACGAACGTAGCCATTCGTTTTAAGTCACGTACTTCGAGTGTGTACATTTCATTTCTTGCTATTACTTCCAACAGACTCAGTGGAATAGAATGTGAAATAGATGAATAGTTGGAAAAGAGATGCTGTACATATATCTGTTGGCTTTGTGCTTTTCATTGCTCATTTCTGAGTGAGAAAGTCTGAGCTAGGTGGAGAGGGCAACCAGACATAGTACAGTGTCAGTATCTGCTCTCGTGTTGTGCACTAAATCACTCTTAATTCTTGTTCTTAGATATTAAAGTTCAAGAAAGTTGTTATACATAGTTTCAAGTTGAAATTAATTTTGCCTCATTAATTTTTTTTGAATTCTCATATAACACCAGTCAATTATGCACAGTAGCAACATGATCAAAATAACTCTGAGAATGTATGGTCTAAAGTTTTTCCATTCTTTTATTAATCTGAATTAATGAAAGATAAAAGTGGGGTGTATAACGGTATAAAAAAAAGTTCACAAAATATGTTGTACATATGAACCAATTACTTTACCAAAGAATGACATTCTTAAAATTTAAAACACTAACAACATAAATTAAAAATTAATGTGAAGACTTGTAATCAAATAACCTTTTTTTTGTCTGTGTGTGTGTGTGTGTGTGTGTGTGGAAGGCAAACTTGTAAAAACTCATTTAGTTTGCTAAAGCTGTCGATATATTTGAAATGAAGCACTACTGACAAAATTTGCCTCCTTACTCACCTTCAAGTGAACATTTATGAGTGTATGTATGCATAGCATTAACAGAGTCTACATTACATCTTAAAAGCAGCAAGAGATCAGAAAACATGCCAAGAGCACTGGAATTTTGTAAACCACACTAAAAATTACAATTCTTCTTCAAATGCACATTTGTATGTCCAGATTCACAATGAAGCTTACTGTGTGGTTTTTGGAATGCCAATTTTCTTAGAATAATCTATCATGTTTAGTTCTTTATTATGGCCTAATAGGTGATCTATTGATGCTATACTCGTGAGGAAATGAAAATGTGCACATGAATTAGAGTAAACATTTGAAAATATTCAGTAGCGTGTAATGGAATACATTTTTCAAATAAAGTGACTGCCTCAGTGGAATAGAATAGTTCATTTTATTTGAATAATAAAAGCCAAATTTCTTTAGCTAGCTGACCAAAAATAAAAAATAAAAAAAAATTCCGGTGTTCTGCAAGATGAGTAATGCTGCTAATAACATGTAGTTAAAATTATTAATGAGATAGCTGAAATAATTACATTTTATTTTAGTCTTCTGTGAGTGTGTTAATGTATTTGAATTCACTCGATATCATCCAGTCATAGAAATGTATTTTGTTTCCATGTGACATGAGAGCTGTACAGGAAATAAAAACACCAGAATAGTGACAACGTAAACCTGAGGTCTACACCATTCAATTTCAGATAGCTGTGCACATGCACGAGTCTGGCAGCTTGGGCACACCAGAAAAATTTTTGTGGGTAGCGTCGTGCTGCTTGCACTAGTTACCGTATTTACTCGAATTTAAGCCGCACTCGAATCTAAGCCGCACCTGAAAAATGAGACTCGAAATCGAGGAAAAAAAATTTTCCCGAATCTAAGCCGCACCTGAAATCTGAGACTCGAAATTCAAGGGGAGAGAAAAGTTTTAGGCCGCACTTCCAAATCGAAACAAAGTTGGTCCATTGTAATATGAGACACAATTTAGGTTAAATGAATGACGATACAGCTGTAGTAGTTTGGTTCGAGTCGTAAGCTTAGCAGTTAAGCTTTACCAGGTAGCCGTTGTTATGCGTCAGGCGCTCAGTCCGTATTTATACGGGTACCCTTCCTTTTTCACGTGCTTCGTCTGGTTTGAATTGATTGCTTATTTTTCTTTGATCTGACAAGTGCAGTTCTCTTTGTTATAGGTGTTTCCGTCACTCAGAGCTGAAAATGTATTACTGTACTGTGTCATGCATTGTTTGTCGCATGCTGAAAGTGAGGGTTTACGGCCTGTCGCCGCTCGCGGCATGGCTTGCTTTTGTGCACGCTACTGCCGCTTACAATTAAAAAAAAACAAAGAGAGGAATCGTCTCATTAGCGAAACAATGGCAAGAGACTGCTATTCGTTGCTACTTACACTGCTGCTTTCTTTGATAATGATCAACAAGAACCAAATAATAGACTGCGTATGATAGAAGATGTTCTGAACGAGAATTTAGCGAAATTTTTTTCCGTTTGAAAATCTTTGCAGGCGCCTCTTTAGTACATTACATTATGCACAGAAATTAGAGTCATCTTAGATTTAAAAATCTAATCAATTGCCGTGCTTCATTTCTGACTGTATCACTATTAGGCATAAGAATAATACGAATATAAACATGACATGGTATGTATATTCTTCCGAGTCTGCTGTTGTCTCACTCTAGTTTCGTAGTTTATTAGGCGGACAGGATTTAAATGAGATAGCAGCAAACACGAAAGAATACATGGCAAAATGTTTATATTTGTATTATTCTTATGGTGAAGAGAATACTTCATGTAATTCACAATTCATAAAAGTTCCTATTAGCAACCATTTCTTCTCACAGTTAGGAAAAAATTCAGAAAGCAGAGCTGGCCATATTGACAAATATCCCAAACAGTCTTGCCAGTCGGATTTTCGTAGTACATTGAAATGCTGCTACGTTCGAAGAGGAACAATACGGAATTTGTATTTACTTCGTTGGATAATGTATGAAAATGCAGTGGTCGAAACTCGGGGCGGAGAAAAAAAAGCTCGAATTCCACCCTTTTTTTCTTATTTATTTACTGACGCAGAGGTTTTGGTGCTAGTATTTGTCTTTGTGCCTGTGAAGCATGCCTGCGTAGCGCTACATATATTCGACGACAGAAGTTAGTTGTGGTGGCACCTACCAACATTTTTCAGAACTTCCGCTTACTTTGCACCCGATTCTAAGCCGCAGGCGGTTTTTTGGATTACAAAAGCTGGAAAAAAAGTGCGGCTTAGATTCGAGTAAATACGGTAATGCCTTTGTCCTCTATGTGTTGCTCAAATGTTTTTCTTTTAAATAATGTAATGCTGCACCAGTTGTGGTGTTTTTTTCCATATTCAGCATGAAATGTTTACTCTGCATCTGCAGTTTACTCTAGTATTCATAGTAAAGTGCCTGGCAGGGGGTTCATTGAACAATGTTCAAGCTATTTATCTACCATTACACTCTTGAACAGCGCACGGGAAAAACAAACATTTAAATCTTACTGTGAGAGCTCTGATTTCTCTTATTTTATTATGGTGATTATTTCTCCCTATTCAGGTCAGCATCTGTAACTATTTTCACATTTGGATGAGAAAGTTGGTAATTGAAATTTCTTGAGAAAATCCTGCTGCAGTGAAAAACGACGTGGTGTATATTCAGTGCATACCTTGGGGGCTTAAGTCCCAGTTTTTGCCACAAGCCCTTCTGGTACTCCCTAGTGTCATTTTTGCCTTGGAGCAGATGCTCTTAATGTGAGGGGTCCATGTTAGTTTCTCATCTAAGGTTACTGCTAGATATTTCACTATCCCTTTCACTGGTAGAGTTTCATGGAAGAGCTTTAGGTTCCAACTTGAGTGTTGGATACGCCTCCTCGTGAATGGCGCCACAACAGTCTTCTTAGGCCACAACAGTCTTCTTAGGATAAACCCTTAGAGCCTGTTTAATGCACCAGTCTTGTACAATGTCCAGTCCTCCTTGTGCCATATTTCTAACTGTGTCAGTAAATTTGCCAAGTATTACTATGACAAGGTCATCTGTGTATCCTTGGGAGAAGCATTGTCTGGAATTTAGTTCCTCAATGAGTACATTCACCACTAGATTCCACAATAAAGGGGACAGAACTCCTCCTTGTGGGCAACCTGTAGTAGTGTTAATTACCATCTTTTCATTCATTATGGTAGCCTCTACCTACCTTCCACTAAGTGTGGCCCTGGTCCACTGACATATAGTGGTCCCTAGGTCATGCATCCCTGCTGCCCTTACCATGGAATTGAAGGTCGTGTTACTGAAGGCCCCCTCGATATCCAGGAAGATGCAGAGGGCTATTTCTTGGAAGCGAAGTGCTATCTCCACCCTCCCGAGTTGATGGAGAGCTGTCTCACATGATTTACCTGGTTGATATGTGTGTTGGTTTGAATGTAGAGGGGCCCTAATTAGCCTCCTTTCCCCTACTTATACATTAACCAGTTTTTCCTATATTTTGAGAATGGAGGAGGACAGACTGATTGGTCTCATATCCTTGGCCGTGGTATGATCAATTCTCCCTGGCTTTGGAATGAAGACAACCTTCACTGCCCTCCAAGCATTGGGAATGATTCCTACTGCTAGGCTAACCCTGAATAACCTGCATAGGACTCTTATGAGATTCTTTCCTGCCTGTTGCAGGAGAGCTGGAAAGATTCCGTCTGGGCCAGGTGACTTGAATGGTTGGAATGTTCCCACCGCCCATTGGATTTTATTGAAGTCGACAAACAGTATAAGTGATGCCTTGCCTGTGTGTGTGGTTTTCTATGTAATGAGGGTTGCACAGTACCATACAACAACAAAAAGATGATGACGGTGCAAAAGAAGCAGTACAACACACAGGCATCACACAAAATACATATATAAATATTTGCAGTTGGCAATGAGAATAAATTCTTGAAACATGATGTGCGAAGCATGGAAAAAATACATAACTGGTGCAGTGCTTCATTATTAAAATAATGACTGGCCCTGTTACAAGCTTTCCGAAAACATTGATTATGATGAATGAATGCATAGTGTAGTTGACAAGCTGCAGACTTCATTTCTTCAATGTATCTTGTTCTGATCTACATTTTCCCACAAATTCATTTTGTAGCTATTTGTTTACATTGTGCTGGGTCTGCTAGTAGCGCTTCCAAGCAATCATAGATGTCAGTACTCTCCTGAAACAGTGAGCGAGAAACCTAGCAGAAGTTCATCTTTTCATTTGTATTTTTCCATATCGCAATTGATAGGGATTGGAGGGTTAATAAGGAAAGTAACACAATAAGGAATGATAATAATAAGGTAGACAAATAAATTTTTCAAACTTCTTTGGATAGCAAACAACTAAAATGTTACTCCACGTCACTTTACAATGGCTCCTCCAGTCACTGTTACGTGTTCCCATTTTTCTTCGAACAACTAGATAGATTGTACTTGTCAAATAAACATTTGAAACAAATATACTCACGGCACCAAGAACATCTAATGACTGCAATCTGTCGACAGCTAGACTGTTCCTTCCGAAGAGTCAGCAGGAAACAAACTTGGTTTATATTTTAAAATATGTTATTTTTAGAAATTAATTTTGATGTGTACCACGCATACGATATCATTGCCTGAAAAATCAGTGCTGAAAGCTGGTTATGAATCATGCTGTGAATAGTTATTGCATCTGTGCTGTTGTGCAATTCCCGCTGGGTTTCCAGGAGCACACTGCAATTCTGAAGCCCGGAAATAAAGTTTTTAACCTGGTGATAGAAATAAACATTCCATGGCTGGCACACAGGTTTGTAGTTTGGCGGTATTACTTTTACTGTGGACGTTGGCTGACCCTCGCCGTCTATAAACTTTGTGTCACATATTGTAGTATTAATTTTTCCACTCCAGGAATCTGATATTAGACAAAACTTGTTATCAGAAACGTATGGTTTTTAAAACATTCTCAAGAAATTTTCTGTAAATTGCATTCGTCAGTTTCCTGGATTTCGAGCAGGTAATGTAAACATTTTTCAACAAGTCGGTTAAATGATTGACCTCTTCTATAACCCGAGGACCAAATGTAACAACTGTTTCCTGTAAACACAGGGAAACCTTAGGCAACACTTTTCTAGAGGCTGTGATGGCATATTGTGCCGTGTACGAATGTGTTAGTTTGTTTTTACTATCAACTGCGACAAGAGTTCGTTTTTCTCCCTTATGCGATTTAATGTGCGTCGAATGTTCACCCGATACTCACATCCTGTTTGATTGGTGTTGATCATGTAATCGCAATTAAAACCGGTCATAAGTGATGCCGTTTGTGTGCTGGAAAGAGCCGCCACTTTCTGTTGTTGTTGTTGTTGTGGTCTTCAGTCCTGAGATTGGTTTGATGCAGCTCTCCATGCTACTCTATCCTGTGCGAGCTTCTTCATCT
The DNA here is from genome assembly GCF_023898315.1 of Schistocerca nitens. Lineage (NCBI taxonomy): Eukaryota > Metazoa > Arthropoda > Insecta > Orthoptera > Acrididae > Schistocerca > Schistocerca nitens. Next base: position 370,655,889 of record NC_064614.1, on the reverse strand, counting down.
CCCAGTACCTACTGCAGCCTACATCCTTCTGAATCTGCTTAGTGTATTCATCTCTTGGTCTCCCTCTACGATTCTTACCCTCCACGCTCCCCTCCAGTACTAAATTGGTGATCCCTTGATGCCTCAGAACATTTCCTACCAACCGATCCCTTCTTCTAGTCAAGTTGTGCCACAAACTCCTCTTCTCCCCAATTCTATTCAATACCTCCTCATTAGTTATGTGATCTACCCATCTAATCTTCAGCATTCTTCTGTAGCACCACATTTCAAAAGCTTGTATTCTCTTCTTGTCCAAATTATTTATTGTCCATGTTTCACTTCCATATATGGGTACACTCCATACAAATACTTTCAGAAACGACTTCCTGACACTTAAATCAATACTTTTTGTTAACAAATTTCTCTTCTTCAGAAACGCTTTCCTTGCCATTGCCAGTCTACATTTTATATCCTCTCTACTTCGACCATCATCAGTTATTTTGCTCCCCATATAGCAAAACTCCTTTACTACTTTAAGTGTCTCATTTCCTAATCTAATTCCCTCAGCATCACACGACTTAATTCGACTACATTCCATTATCCTCGTTTTGCTTTTGTTGGTGTTCATCTTATACCCTCCGTTCAAGACACTGTCAGTTCCGTTCAACAGCTCTTCCAAGTCCTTTGCTATCTCTGACAGAATTACAATGTCATCGGCGAACCTCAAAGTTTTTATTTCTTCTCCATGGATTTTAATACCTACTCCGAACTTTTCTTTTGTTTCCTTTGCTGCTTGCTCAATATACAGATTGAATAGCATCTGGGAGAGGGTACAACCCTGTCTCACTCCCTTCCCAACCACTGCTTCCATTTCATGTCCCTCGACTCTTATAACTGCCATCTGGTTTCTGTACAAATTGTAAATAGCCTTTCGCTCCCTGTACTTTACCCCTTCCACCTTCAGAATTTGAAAGAGAGTATTCCAGTCAACATTTTCAAAAGCTTTCTCTAAGTCTACAAATGCTAGAAACGTGGGTTTGTGTTTCCTTAATCTTTCTTCTAAGATAAGTGGTAAGGTCAGTATTGCCTCACATGCTCCAACATTTCTACGGAATCCAAACTGATCTTCCTCGAGGTCGGCTTCTACCGGTTTTTCCATTCGTCTGTAAAGAATTCGCGTTAGTATTTTGCAGCTGTGACTTTCTGTATATCTTCTGTGTATTGTACCTCCTTATGAGAGACATAGTGACATGCCGTTGATGAATTTTATACTCCAATTTGAAATTTCTTGCCAAAGATAATGATGCAGCAAACGTAAAATCCTTGTTGGGCATATATTGAAGCGCTGCACGTGCAGCCCACTCCTGAAGTATTCTCGTTGTTACATTCTCGTTACGACAATGAGATTCGACAAATTGGTTGTATGTCCACTTATTTATCGCCTGGTAATTGTCATATTTTGTCCCTTCTTTAACGACATCACTTTCCCACAATTTCAAGTCCTTCTTTCTTTTCAGGGCTGTTGTTGCTCCATTCTTTTGCTGTGTTTGTAAGTTCCAATTTGGATGATTCATGGCTAATGCTGCCACCTTTACTTTTACTTCGAGGGGTATAGCGCTGTAGTTCAATCGTTTAGTAACCGGTTCATAATACTCATCGGGAACAGATGAGGCACATATTCCCAGTGACATGGAAATTTCCAAAGTGTTATGACCATTTAGCGATTCACTAGTCGGGGTATCTTCCACTGAATCACCTTCTGCTTTGTCTTCATGGTATAGTACCTCAGTATCAACAAAATTCATTTCGTTCGTCAGCTCCAAAAATCACTCGACGATAGCCACTCCTGTCAATCTGGAACGCTGAGAAACAGAACTGCCTGCTTCCAGTAGTGCATTGATAATGCATCTGTCTTGCAACACTTTTACCAACCAAAACACAGCGTCGGTAACTTCCCGCTTGCCATCATCTGTGACAGGCTCCCAACTTTATATTACAGCGCTAGTCGAAGGGTGTACATCCTCCATTATTCAAATTACGCACCTGAAAGACAAACAATAACTAGTTACGACAGCATAAACAGACGAGCTAATTACTACAAACCACATACAGTACTAGTCATATGTTACTTATAGAAGAACACTGTATTCATTCACAAAACGTATTTCATTCGGCGCATTAACTATGGAAAAATCACTACATGTATCCGCGAGGTTCGCAGCAGCCTAATGACGGAAAACAACTCTTTCTGATTGACTTCTATAAGGCTCGTGCTGGACACCACTATTCCAGGTTCACAACTATGAGATGACGAAGAGGCAACCAGGACAACGTAACTCTCCCCGTGTGCATTCTGTCCTGTGCCTCGCTGTAAAGAAGTGTCGTGCGGTTGGCTATCTGTGACCCCTCGTGAGGAATTCGCAGCACTCTTACTCGGAGTTGTTTTCATGTGACCAGTCTTAAAAGTTTAATACTTTACTATCAATTGGGATATGGAAAAATACAAACAAAAAGAATAACATCCGATAGGTTTCTTCGATATTGGAACCCGGGTTTTCTGGTACCCAGCCAGTTACCTTGGCCGTTGCACTATCTGCGCTGTCGGCGAAATGCATTTACCAGGTGGATACAGAAGCAGCAGTTGTAAAAGTTTCTTTCCTCGACTTCTGGAAAAGTTTGCATTTGCGGACCCCATACCTAATGATTAAAAATGCTCTATTTACAATTATCTATCGATCTTTCCAAATTGAGTCGATTGCTCGTCATAACCTTTAGGGGTGATTTTCTCAAAATTGCAGGGGTGTTGATCCAAAATATCTTAGTCCTTCGTTTTAGGTTGTACACAAACGACCTACCAAATTTGAGCCGAATTGGTTGGCCGTGTCTGAGGCCTTCCCCTTGTAAGTGGTGGAGACCATCTTGATTGTTTCTCTCATGACTCCATGCAAGATGTGACATACATTGTTCCAGCTGTCAAACGGGGTGATTTTGGCCACTGGGGATTTCAGACAGTATAGTTTATCTACTCTTTCCCACTGCATAGCAATAAATTGCCACTCATTTTCATTTCAGCACACCAGTTATTTAAAGTGTGAGATAGTATTCATTGCGTTCCATGACTTTTATTTTGGGTCAGTTGTTTACCTAGTAAATATATGATGAACAGTCTCATTGTTGGAAGTTTGCACATTATCATCAAGATGGAACAATCATGACCAGTGGTAAAGTATTATAACTGTAATTGTCAACGAGCTTAGTGGCCTATAGCAATGAGGCATTTCCTGCACAAGTTTGTTGAGTTTTTCATATAAATTTATAAAATAACAATGGCTTTTACAAAATTGTCTACTGTTTAGGGTGATTTCAGACAATTCCAAGAACATATAAAAGTAGGAAAGGTGCTAAAGTACGATGTAGTTATGACCTGGAACTTTTAGACAAAGCCATTCAAGATATTCATCGTGGCAAGTTATCATGTAGAGAAGTGTGTGATTTATATGATGTACCTAGATTGAACCTTCAAAATAATGTGTGGGTAATACAAAAGAAAGAAAATAAGAAATAAAAAAAAAGAAAAATGGGAGGGCAACCAGTACTAAATGAGAAGGAGGAAGAAGACAAAATGTTGAAGCAAGGTAACTTCAGGGCTGCATATTGGGGATTTTCTTTCACTAAATTCAATATTAGATATTTAGTGAAAGGCTATGTTGATAAATCTGGCTGAAAAGAGAAGAAATTTTCTAACAGTTTGCCAAGAGAAGAATGGGAAGGTAACCAGTATTAAATGAGGAAGAGGAAGAAATGGTGAAGCAAGTTATCATAATAAAACTGACCAATCCTTAATGATTGACAACTTTAAAATGTGTCATAAGTCACTAAAATCAAATAGGAAGAATTAAAAAAAACTGTCCAAATTCCCCCTCCCTCATATACTATGAATTTTTTGACAGAGATTTGAAAAACTCATGTGTTTGAAATCACCCCAGTCCATGGCGTGAATCAGACACTTTATTTTTTGTATTCTTTAGTTACATAAACAAAGAATTTATGCACTTGGGACAGTGAGAAGAAATAGAGTACGAGACTGGAAACTATCTGCAGAGGTTGAGCTGAAGAAACAAGCAGAGGTACTTCAGTAGAGTATGTTGCAGCTGTGGATTTGCTGTTCTTGCTGGACACTAACTTTTGCATGAAGCCACAAGGTATGACAAGAAACCAAACTCAGGAATAATAATACCATGTCCACGAATAATAATGCTATACCGTAAACATACGGGAGGTGCTGATCTTCCTGAAAGCATCATGAAGAGACATAAAATTCTTATTGAAGCTTTCTGAATTTCTCATAGAGATTGCTCACTGTTTGTGTCATTCTGCTCAAACTTCAACAAAAGGAGGAAGGCCAAAGAATGATCCGGAACATAAGATACAGTTTAAGAAGACAAAGTGGTCTGTAGGATGTGAACCTCCACTAGATGTAAGGCTGGATCAAGTAGGTCATAAATCATCATGCATGCAAGTGAGACAGAGGTGCAAAACCCCAATGCATAATGGATTAGTCTGATTGCTGTGTAATAAATGTGCAGCTGTGTTATGCTAGCGCAAACACAAGAACTACTTCATAACTTTTTGTGTAAAGTGATTTTCAATTGTCTGGTTAAAAGTACTGCATTAAAGGGTAAGTCAAAAATTTGTACTTCCCAGACTGTTCCACTGTAATTTTATTTCTCCCAAGTTTGTAGAATTTTGCTCTGTGGGTGAGCCAACTTTCTGCTGTGCAGACATTTGTAGAAGCCCCCCCCCTCCTCCCCCATCTTTGCAACAGAAAACCTTCAGTAATAAATACTGTGTATCTATGTGGTATCTATAATGTATGATTAGTATCTGTGGTCAAGTCACAATAATCATTTAGATAGCTGATTCAGTGGTTCTACCAAGCATGTCTCATTTTAATTTAGAAAAATACTGAAGCTCGTTCATTTGATCCAAGTTTAGTGTTATACAACATAGCAAATTCATGAACTTGTGACTGTACTAACCTGGTTGTAGATTAAAGTTCCTCAGTGATGCGCTTTGAATTAAGTCTCATATTCTGAAATTGCTTTTATGGGTACTTGGGAATTCAGTGACTTTTTTCATGATTCTGAATTTATTCAAATTAGACATTTCCTTTTGAATGCTGACCAGTTTGTCTTATCTTAAGTTTATATTCAATCAACATTTCATGATAATGGCAACAAATTTTGTAAACATAATCTTCCACAGATCGTAGTTCTTCAAACAACAGTCAGTTGCGCACAGTCCTTAGAATGAGGCACCAAACACATTCAAAATGGGTAAAGATAAAGAAAACAATATTTTAAATGCACATTACCAGACACAGTTACCATATGTAAGCTGTAACTAATGAGAGTTCATGAAGGATTCACTAAGTTCGACTTTTACAAACACTATTTATTTATTTATTTATTTTCATTTTGTGGCCTTCATTGGACCACTCTAGCCAACTTTATACAAGGAATTTTTCAGTTTCCTGTCAGCCCAGTATTTCTTCATTCTCTCAGATCTCATCCTTCTTTCTTCATCGGAAATCACCCTTCCTATTGTCTGCTTGTTGATTCTCATTTGCAGTCTGGTTTGTTTGTCTGCGAATTTCCTGATTTTGTCAGTTTTGTTTCTTAGATCTTCCAATGTGATCTGTAGCTTATCCATATCTTGCTTGATTTCTGTAATCCACTTAATGTTGCACTTACTATTCCACAATTTTTCTATTATTCTCCTGATGATCCTGTTCTCTGGTGTTCTGATTAGATGTCCAAAAAATTAAATGCGTTTCTTCCTGATTGTACCCATTACTGGTTCTGTTTCCTTGTAGACTGTTTCATTTGTAGCTACTCTCCAGTGTCCATCTTTCTGGTACAATTTGTTGATGCCGGCCGCGGTGGTCTAGCGGTTCTGGCGCTGCAGTCCGGAACCGCGGGACTGCTACGGTCGCAGGTTAGAATCCTGCCTCGGGCATGGGTGTGTGTGATGTCCTTAGGTTAGTTAGGTTTAAGTAGTTCTAAGTTCTAGGGGACTTATGACCTAAGATGTTGAGTCCCATAGTGCTCAGAGCCATTTTTTAACAATTTGTTGATGCATGTTCTGATGATTCTTCTCTCTGTTTTGAGTATTTTGTCTATTTGTGCAGTGTTAGTTGTTTTGAAGATGGTTTCACTTTTGTACTTTATTTCTGGTTGAGTGGCTGTTTTGTAATTTTTTAATTTTGTTACTATTGGCATGCTCTTTTTGTTGTAGATGTTCTTGATGATATATTGTGCTCTAGTCAATTTGGTTATTCTGTTATGCCATGTTGGCTTTTCATTGAGGTTATATGTTATGAATTCTCCCAGATATTTAAATTTATCTAAAATTTTCATTTCTTGGTTTCCTATGCCAAATTTGTTTATGAGTGGTGGGTCAGTTAACATGATGACTGTTTTTTCAAAGGATATTCCAAGACCAATTTTCTGTAGTGAAGTAACTTGAATCCTGAATACTGTTGGACAAGAGAGAAAGGTCATCAGAAAATCCTAGACAATTTAAACTTATGTTGTCTATAGGTCTTCCAATTTGGATATAGTTTGATTTAATCTTGTACCATTCCCTCATTATGTATTCTAAAGCACAGTTGAACAGCTGGGGTGCCAATCAATCTCCTTGTCTTAAACCTGTTTTTATGAGAAATGGCTCAGTGTGTTCCCTCCTGAACTTGACTTTTGATACAGTGTTGGTTAAGGTGAGTTCTATCAGATTGATTAATTTTGTGTGGAGCCCAAAATTTCTTAAATATCTGGGAGAAATCATAACATATAACCTCAATGAAAAGCCAACATGGCATAACAGAATAACCAAATTGACTAGAGCACAATATATCACCAAGAACATCTACAACAAAAAGAGCCTGCCAATAGTAACAAAATTAAAAAACTAGAAAACAGTCACTATGAATACAGTCATATGCTTTTTTAAAGTCCATGAAGGTTATTACAAGAGATCTATTTCGTTTCTTGTAATATGTGATGGCTAATTTTAAAGTGATGATCTGTTCTGCACAGCTTCTCCGAGGTCTGAAGCCTCCTTGGTACTCACCTAATTCTTTCTCTAGTTGCTCTTTGATCCTTTTGTATAGGATTCTGGAGAAAATCTTGTATGTGCAGTCTAAGAGAGAGATACCTCTGTAATTATCTGGGTTGCCTTTATCTCTTTTTTTGTGGAGTGGGTGGATTATGGCTGTGGTCCAATGTTCGGGAAACTTTTCTGTTATCCAGACTTTTGTTAGGGCTATGTGTAAGGATGTTCAAACTGTATCACTGGCATATTTCCACATTTCTGCAAAAACTTGGTCTTCTCCGTATGCCTTATAATTTTTCATCTCTCTGAGTGCCGTTTCCACCTCTTGGATTGTTGGAGGATTTATGAGATCAGGTGGAGTCTTGATGGGTGTGTGTGTATTAATTGCTAAAAGTTCCTGGGGTTCTTTACAATTCAAAAGTTTACTAAATACTTTTGCCATGATTTTGGCATTTTCGTTGTCATTATGTGCCATTTTTTTTTTCCATCTCCCTTTTCAGCGTTAATGTGGGAGGGGCATTAATTTGTGTGAACTTTCTTCTGATATTTTTGAGGTTGGTTGCATTTTCTTCTGTTTTATGTGTTTGAAATTTTAACCATGCATGATATCTTTCTTCATGAATTTTGTCACATTTTGAATTCCACCAGACTTGTCTTTTACGTGGGTTCAATGCGGCTAAATTTTCTGCTTGTTGCCTGAGAATTTGAACCAGTTCTTCTAAATTATCTGTCAGTTTTATGTTTTGTGTGACTTCTCTGTATTTATCATTTCTAATTAATTGGTGGAGATCAAAGTTCCTCTCTCGTTTATTGCATTTTGGTTTCTTTTTTAGTGGTGTGAGCTTAATTTTGATTTTGACAATGTAATGATCTGAACCTGTATCTACCCCTCTTAATACTTTAACATTGTAGACACTTTATTGAAGAAGTGTTAATTTTGTGCCTTCTATGCATGAATTGTCATAGACAAGTGTTGTGACTCGCCTATCTTTCAAAGTGCCGCCGCGCAGTTATGCGCGTTCTCTACATGCGGCGCTGTCTGCCAGCCATGCAGCAGCAGCGCCACCTAAGCGGCCAGCCAGCCAGCGGCCGCTAGACTTGGACTCAGTTATGATTTGACTGTTAAAGTGTACACACGTGTTACTCTGTTTACTTGATCTGTGACTTTCAAGTATTGCGTCTTCCTTGAAATATATTTGTTCAACTTGAAGTTATTACAATTGGCGACGAGGTAGTGATTTTTCTTTTCCATCGTTGACCCACGTTTCCATAGCTACTTTAGAGCAACTACTGCAAGGACTCATAGAACAGCAAATGCTTCTCACAAATGCGGGGCGTCTCTCGTCATTGTCTCTACCTACTTTTCCTCCTTACGACGAGACAGCGGAAGACTGGTTTGATTACGAAAAACGTCTTCGACAGCACTTCTTGGCATTTCATGTCGCGGACGAACAAACGTGTAAGTCTCTGTTTCTTTCATGGATTTCATCTCAGATGTATTGGTTGTTGTTGCAGTTGGCTCTTTTGAAAGATCCTGCGTCTTTGTCCTTTGCTGAAATGTGCTCACTTCTGTCCATCTATTTTCAAAAACAAATGCATGTGGTAGCCTCTCGTGTTGCCTTTTATCGTTGTCAAAAACAACCGAATCAATCCTATCGCGCTTGGGCTGCTGAACTTTATGGCCTCCGTAGAAAGTGTCAATTTGTTACTGAAGTTCACAAAGAATCCTACATCTATTCCATGGTACAGGATGCTATTATCCAATCGGCGCCCGACAAAGAAGTTAGGCAACGTGCCCTTCAGTTGGCAAATCCGACTCTAGATGAAGTTCTATCCATCGCTCAGTCTTTTGAAATTTCTCGCGCCGCTGGAGCGCAGATAGAGGCATTGTGCGATATCGGGGAAATACAACCTCTGTGCGACGTTGACGAAGCGTGTGGCGTGTTCCCGCCAGCCAACATGGCCGCAGGATGCTCCCAAGCGCAGCCTCGGCCTAACCGTAAAAAAACCTCTAAGAAACTGCAGCAAAACCCACGGCAACTGCCTTCATGTCCGCGGTGTTTTACGAAACATTCATGAGAAGATTGTCCACAACGTTGGGCCGTGTGTCACAAATGCAAAAAAAAAAAAAGAGGGGTCATGTGTCATCAGTTTGCAAATCTGACCGCATACATGATGTTCGTGAACATGACGCCGATTCTGATTATGTGTTGTCTGTCAATTGTCTTATTCCCTTTGAGGGAATCTATTCCTCACTGTCCAAATACTTGGTCGAGATGTTCGCATGCAGGTGGATACGGGTTCTGCTGCCACTATCATCAATTCTCAGATGTATCTTCAGTTGGGTTCTCCAATCCTGTCACCTGTCACTAGGCAATTACGGATTTACAATAAACAGAAGAGTTCTCTCTTGGGACAATTTTATGCTGAGGTATCTTACAAATGTGTCGTTCGCACTGTTCCCATATTTGTGGTTGACCATAGTAACGCGGAGAATCTTTTTGGTTTCGATGCCTTTCGCGTTTTTGAGTTCTCCATAAATGACTCTGGCAATGTCGTCTCTGATGCTATTCCTTATGCTCAATTGGATTCCTTGTCGATGACATTTTCGTCCCTTTTTTTCTCCTGGGTTAGGCCGTGCAAACGACTTTGAAGCTCATATCACACTCAAACCCACTGCTCGGCCTAAGTTTTTTCAGGCTCACCCCATTCCTGTGGCCCTTTGTGATCAGGTCAAACGGGAGCTGGATCGTCTCACTGCTTCCGGGGTCTTGCTTCCTGTCACTTCCAGTGAGTGGGCCTTTACTGTCGTTGTCATTGCTAAGCCAAATGGTGATATTCATCTCTGTGGCGATTTCAAAGCCACTGTAAATGCTCAATGCCTTATCGACACTTACCCTATGCCTCGACCTGACGAATCGTTCACTAAACTTGCTGGAGGCCAGTATTTTTCTAAGCTTGACCTGTCAGAAGCTTATCATCAACTTCCTCTCGACACAGCTTCCCGGCAGTTTCTGGTCCTTAACACGCCTTTCGGCCTCTATCAATACCAACAATTGCCATTCGGGGTTGCCAGCGCCCCTGCTCTCTTTCAGCGATTCTTGGAACAATTATTGCTCCCTGTCCCTGGGTGTATCAATTACATGGACGACATTGTTGTCACTGGGTCCACCACTGATGAACATCTTCAAAATCTCCGCACACTTTTTCATGTCTTACAGACTGCCGGTCTTAAGTGTAATCTTCAGAAATCAAAATTTTTTCAGGCATCTATCACGTACTTGGGGTTTCAACTCTGCCGCGATGGTATTTGTCCACTTCAGCAAACTGCCGCTGCAATTGATGCCCTTCCTCACCCTGCATCTGTTAAGGAACTGCAGGCCTTCTTGGGGAAAATAGCATACTATCACAAGTTTTTACCGTCTGCTGCTTCAGTGGCTCAGCCGTTGCATCGCCTGTTGCGCAAAAACGTGCCTTTTCACTGGTCTGCGTCATGCGATGCGGCTTTCCAGAAATTGAAGACTATGGTGTAACAGGCCCCGTGCCTGTCTACTTATCGACCTGGTCAACATCTTGTTCTTGCCATGGACACCTCTCAATACGGGGTCGGTGCAGTCTTTGTGCACCGTTTTTCTGACGGTTCTGAACAACCCTTTGCTTATGCCTCCAAAACACACACGGATGCCCAACAAAAGTATTCTCAAATTGAAAAAAGAAGCTTTGGCCATTATTTATACTCTTCATAAGTTTGGTGTTTTTCTCTATGGATCCAAATTTCATATTGTTATGGATCACAAACCACTTGTTTCCTTGTTTCATACATCAATGTCACTTCCCGACAAGGCTGCACACCGCCTCCAGCATTGGGCTCTTTGCATGTATCGTTTCAATTATGAGATTCATTTCTGGCCGACAGCTCAACATGTGAATATTGATGCACTGTCTCGCATTCCCATGGGTGCTGATCTGGAATTCGATAGGGACGAACTTTTGTGTTTCCACCTGGATGTTGCCGAGCAGTGGATTGTGGACGGGTTCCCCATCACCGGGGACCGACTGGTGGCTGCTACGGGTTCTGACCCTACCCTCTCCCGGGTTTTACACTATTCAGAAGGGTTGGCCAGATCGTCCGGCCGCTAAGACTTCTGATCCATTGCAGAACCACTATGCTTTGCATTACCGCCTCACGGCTAGGAATGGTGTCATCCTCCTTTCCACCGAAAATGCTTTGCCATGTGTTGTGGTACCTGCATCTTTGCGTGCTTCGGTCTTGCAGCTCCTTTACCAAGGGCACTGGGGTATCTCTCGCACAAAATCTCTGTTGCGCTGTCATGTGTACTGGCCCGGCATGGACTCTGAAAAAGCACACATGGTCGCTGCCTGCGGCCCTTGTGCGTCACAGGCCGCCACCCCGAAGTCATCTTTGTCACCGTGGCCTTTGCCTGAGAAGCTCTGGGAGCGAATTCATGCTCACTTCATGGGACCTATTTTAGGTACTTATTGGGTTCCCGTTATTGACGCCTACTCTAACTTTCTTTTCATTGTCCATTGCACGTCGCCTACCACTGCGGCAACCACCAATGCTCTAGCTCGCATTTGCTCCTTGGAAGGCCTTACCTCTACTCTTGTTACTGATAATGGTCCGCAATTTGCCTCTTCCGATTTTGCAGATTTTTGTGCCCGTCACGGCGTCATGCATGTCACGGCCCCTCCGTTCCATCCACAGTCAAACGGTGAGGCTGAACGACTGGTCCGCACATTTAAGGCTCAGATGAGGAAACTCCTGACTTCTTCTGCTGATGATGTGCTTCTCCAATTTCTGGCTTCTTACCGTTTCACCCCCATGGGCAACCACAGCCCAGATGAGCTCTTACATGGCCGACAGCCCCGCACGCTACTTCATCTTCTGCGGCCTTCCAGCTCACAGCCGCGGGTGCCTTTGCTTGGCCGGTTCACCGTCGACGACCTTGTATGGGTACGGGGATATGGCAGGCGGCCAAAATGGAGTCCTGGCCGCATCTTATGAGACCGTGGCCAACGCCTGTATGAAATCCAGATGGACATGGGTGTTGCAGTGCGTCATTCGGACTAGCTTCAGCCTCGTGTGCTGGCAACACCTGTTCCGGATGCCGCTACACCTCCTTCGGCTCTACCTGCCGCTCAGGATACTGGAATCTCTCATTACTCACAACGCAGTCCTTTCACCATCATATCGGTGCCAGCACAAGGACTGACGCCACCAGGAGACGTGCCCATGCAAGAACCAGATGACCATCATCTGTCGGAGCAACTCTACTCGCCTCCTTCTCCTACAGACGTGGACACATCGCCCATGTCTCCTGTTATAGCAACCGGACTTGCCGCAACGGGCAGATTGGTGCACGAGGCCCCAGCAGATTCGAGCTCCACGTCTCCTGTCATCTCGACCCGTTATCATCGAGGACACTTCCGTCCATCCGGGAAGCCTCCTTCTCGAGACTTTATGGGCAGTCAAACAACACCTATGGACGTTAGCAATCTACAGGCCACCTCCATCAAATCAAGACCTGTGCAAAAAATTCAAAGGGAGGAAAAGTGTTGTGACTCGCTGATCTTTCAAAGTGCCGTTGCGCAGTTACGCGCGTCCTCTACATGCGGCACTGTCTGCCAGCCATGCAGCAGCAATGCCACCTAAGCGGCCAGCCAGCCAGCAGCCGCTAGACGTGGACTCAGTTATGATTTGACTGTTAAAGTGTACACACGTCTTACTCTGTTTACTTGGTCTGTGACTTTCATGTATTGCGTCTTCCTTGAAATATATTTGTTCAACTTGAAGTTATTGCAACAAGTAAATGGACTACCGCAACACATGAATTGTGTTCCATAGATGTCGCTTATGTAGCTTCCCCTTGTGGATTTGTTGCATAGATGTTACATGTGTGATTGCCGTAGGTGGACTCCGATACATTTTATGATAATGGCATGACCCCAACTTTCATAAAGGTGTTGCCAGTACGCTCTTGAGGTCCGGACTGAAGACTTCTGGGATGGTGGTGGTATACCGTATATAGACTTATGTAATAATATTTTGTAATCTTGGAGATTCATTGCAGTTTATAGAACTGCAGGGTGAAAATTTAAGAAAGTAGATGGTGTACAAGTCCCAACAATTATTTGACTTAACTAAAAAGTAACTGGTTAAAAAATATATAAAAACTGACAGTACTATTTGATTAGCTCATTGTGTTTCTCTGAGATGGATTACCTATTTGCATATAAAATTGCAGTGTTTGGGATTTTGCTAATTGATGGAAATTCTTAATTAAGGTCTTGATTGAATAATGAAGAATGTTACCTTGCTCAGAAAAATCAAGGCAGAAGAAATATATAGCCAAATACTGGAATCTAACAAACATAAAGGCTCTGTATGCAGTTCACTTGCAGGTGTCTGGTTATGTGTTGATAGTTATGCTAGCGTACATATTTTGCCAGCTGGAAATTACCTTGAAACTTGTGTTGTCACCTAGCTATGCCAGGCATACAGTACTAGTGAATGGTGCACGTAATTTTTTCACACTGAACCACTTACTTTTTTCTGTTTGGTTTGGAAGCAAAGTTAGAAAAGGAAACAGAATGAAATGGCAGTTTTTTTTTTTTTTTTTTACCTGGTTATGAGGGTGAAGGATTTGGGTTACATAGTTTGTAGATAGGTTAGGATGATATGAATCCACTAATCAAAACCACTTGCAATTGTTCCTGATTAAAAAAAGGAATGGGTTAACGTTGATCTAAAAAGTGTTTAATGTGCAAAAAGAAAAAAAAAGGATAAAATGTGAAACTTAAAGTTCACATTACATTGTACATTGTTGTATTTGTGAAGATCTGAGCCCACATTAATTTTGGTTATTTACAATGTTTGGTGACTGCATTATAGAGCATTTTCTTTGTTTCACCCAGTGTGGACGACCAGCCACCAAATACAGCAAAGGTTGTAAGAAATGCTGCTTTGCTACACAACAGTGCACTGGATGTGGCCAACATGGACACTATATGTGGATGTGTCCAGAGGCATGGAGGATATACCATTCTACTGTAAGTTATTGGAGCTAAAGATTATTGTAAATGTTCACTGTTTTCTTATAGCATTTTATGAAATTAGAATCTGCCATATCAGACACTATAAATCTTAATTTAAAAATGTAGTTCTTGATTTCTGTATATGTGATCAGATAACACAGTTAATACTTAACAGCATTTGAATAAGTGATTAATACTACATGAGCTTTCAGCCAAGCATGCCTTGGCCATTGTTAAGTTGTATGACTGCCAGTGGGCTGCTGGTATGCCCTTATAAACACAGCTTCAGTTGTGACATCACTGGTGCTTACGGCGTCATGATATATGGACATATATTGATATGATATATTGATTGGCAATGGCAAGGAAAGCGTTTCTGAAGAAGAGAAATTTGTTAACATCGAGTATAGATTTAAGTGTCAGGAAGTCGTTTCTGAAAGTATTTGTATGGAGTGTAGCCATGTATGGAAGTGAAACATGGACGATAAATAGTTTGGACAAGAAGAGAATAGAAGCTTTCGAAATGTGGTGCTACAGAAGAATGCTGAAGATTAGATGGGTAGATCACATAACTAATGAGGAGGTACTGAATAGGATTGGGGAGAAGAGGAGTTTGTGGCACAACTTGACAAGAAGAAGGGATTGATTGGTAGGACATGTTCTGAGGCATCAAGGGATCACACATTTAGCATTGGAGGGCAGCGTGGAGGGTAAAAATCGTAGAGGGAGACCAAGAGATGAATACACTAAGCAGATTCTGAAAGATGTACGTTGCAGTAAGTACTGGGAGATGAAGAAGCTTGCACAATTGACTCAGCGTTCAACATGCCTACTTTAACTTCGCGATCGCAGTATTCCATGTTTTGCTATGCTGCAGACTTCCCATCTCTATTGATGGTGTTGTTGATTATTTTTATTTCAATGGCTTCTTTAATTACGCAGAGCTCCAAAACAGGTTGTGTCAAATTTTATCCAGTGACCATTCCTAAAGCACACTCGGTCAAAGCAGATAGTGTAGCATAGGTGATAAAACCTCTCTTCTCCTTACCTTGTGGATCTTCGGTAAAGCATAAGCAGTAAGTGGTCTAAGTGCCTGTGGGAGAAGATAGTGTGATCAAGAATGTTTTCCCACAGGCACCTAGACCACCTACTATTTATACTTCACCAGAGATCTTCATGGATGGGATGACATTCCACCTCATCCTATCCACAATTGGTTCAGTAACGTACAAGCCTCAAGTACTTGACCAATCTGCTCACTCCACATGTTGGACACTGTGAACATCATATTAAAAACTTGGCAGATTTTATCAGATGAATTAAACGTCTGCAACTTGGTGAGCATGACATTATGGTTAGTTTTGATGTGATGGTGCTGTTTACAAATGTGCCTATCAAAGACTCTTTTGACCTACTATCCCAGTTATTCATAAGTGATGTAGTTAGGCTTTTTAGGCAAACTCTTACACCTTTTTATTTTTTGTACAATGGTCAGTTTTATGATCAGAGGG
The DNA here is from genome assembly GCF_023898315.1 of Schistocerca nitens. NCBI lineage: Eukaryota > Metazoa > Arthropoda > Insecta > Orthoptera > Acrididae > Schistocerca > Schistocerca nitens. The sequence goes on along the minus strand of NC_064614.1, from coordinate 370,640,230 downwards.
AGTGCATTCCAATCGGCAACTCTTTGGCTCCAGCTGTTTCATAGCTCTTCATGTACAATTTTTAAGATATTGCCTTAGACACGGTGCCATTAAAGCGTAATTGTTTATTTTGATAGGTTGACAACATGTTTGTCATTTGGCCCCACAGACATGAGATACTTGATGAGCTCTTGGAACAGTTCAGTGCCATTAACAACATCCAGTTCACCACGGAAGTAGAAAACGACAATGTTACTGTCCTTCTTCAGTGAATGCCTCAGCCTCTGCATCTACAGAAAACCTACCTGCACAGAGGTGCACTGTGTTACAAACACTGGTTCATTGTCCAAGAATGATATCAGACGCTGTCCCACCTACATAGGATCTTTGGGAATAACATTCATCTGATAAATGAAGTGATTTCAAGCAAGAATCACAAGACTACTACCGGCAAGGAGCAGGAAAAGAAACTTGCTTTCTTGCTGTTCTGTGGCTCTGTGTTGGGCAACATAAGCTGCCTGCTGGGAAAAAAAAAAAAAAAAAAAAAACCCACACAAGATTAAATTAATCTTCGGGCCTCTGAGAAAAATCCATCAATTACTGAGATAAGTTATAGACGCAGCAGGTCTCAGATCTGGTGTCTACAGGATATCTTGCGAGTAGGGCCAGTCGTATGTCAGTCAAACAGTTTGCATTGTGGAACAATGCAGGGAGGAGAAGATCCCCTTCACTACCCCAAGAAATCCGTTTTTACTGAGCGTGCTTTAGACACAGTCACCAGATAAAATTGACAAAATCTGTGTTGTGGCTTGCACTAATGCCTTACAGTGCATAATTAAAGAAGTCATTGAAATAAAAATCACCAATAACACCCTTAATAGAGACAGCAGCCTACAGCTCAGTGCAACATGGTATTCCGCAATTGCAAAGTTAAAGTGGGCACAATTTAATGCCAAGTCAATATATGCACCCCTAGGGTGATGCCGCGAGCACCGGTGATGTCCCAGCCAACAGCTGTGCCAGCAGCCCACTGTTAGTCATACAACTTGACAATGGACAACTCATGATTGACCAAAAGCTCATGTGATTTTAATCACTTGATGCAGCTGAAAACCACAGAACTTTTTATTTAATGTAACCTCCATGAGATTCTGCATTCTTATATAACATACTTGATTGTCAGCCTACCAAGCAGCAGCAGAGAAAAAATGTACAAAAGGACATAATGCAACTGCTTTCCTACAGTCTGCAAAACTTATTAAAGGATTAGAGCACATGGGACTTTAGGTTAAATACATTTACCCCCAATAGATTCATTACCAAGCACATTTTCCACATCAATGAAGCGAGGGAGTAAGTCCAAAAGTACTTCATGGCATGATTTTCTAAACTTGCACCCCCAAATTTGAGCAGTGTTGTTTCCTTTCCTCTCCATATCATTCCAAGTAATTTTTCATCACCCTCTCTCTGTACCTACACAACTTTCTACTCAGGGTTCATGAGGCTCTTCCAAACCACTTTGGTGCCAAAAAATTCATATCCTTGTAGCCGTTATGTATTGCAAGTGTGTCATTAACAGAATTGGCTTCATAAGCAAGAGTTTGACTAATGAGGTGACCTACATGATACGAAAACCAGAATTTAGCTTCCTACGTTTGTATGATGAACATTAAGAAAGCATAAATGAATGTGGAAAAATTATTATAGTGACAGCTAATACAGTTGTTATTACCCACACTAGTCTATGCAGTGCAAATCTCTTCAACTCTGTATAACTACTACAGCCCACATGTATTTCAACTTGTATAAAAGTCTTGTTCTTCGTGTCAAATTTTTGTCATCCATACTTTTCTCCATTACCAAACTAATGATTCTTTGATGCCCAAGGATGTGTGGTATCAACTGATCCCTTCCTTTAGTTGAATTGTGCCATAAACTTCATTTGTATCCAATTTCCATTTAGTACTTGGTCAGTAATTATTTGATCCACTCATCAGATCTTCTTCATTCTGCTTTAACACCACATTTCATAGGCTTTGTTTTGTTCTTGTTGGAGCTGCTTATTGTCCTCCTTTTACTCCATTTACAATGCTACACTCCAGACAAATACTTTCACAAAAGAGTTCCAAGCACTTAAATTTATATTTGACGTTTTATGAAATGTTTTTCTTGCTATTGCCAGTCTACTGTTCATGTCCTCTAAATTGATCATCATCAGTTAGTTTGCTGCCCAAATAGCAGAACACATCTATTTTTAGTGTCACATTATCTAATCTAATTCCCTTAGCACCTGCGGACTTAAATTTACTCCATTCTCCTCCTTTTATTGTAATTGATTTTATGTTACAAAGTCTTTCCAAGTCACTATTCATTCCATTCAACTGAACTTCCAATTCCTTTGTGTCTCTGACATCATTATGTTCTCATCAGCAAGCCTCAAAGTTTTTATTTATCCTCCCCGAATTATAATTCCCATTCCAATTTTCTCCTTGATTGCATTTACTAATTGCTCATTGTACAGATAAAATAATGTTGGGATAGGCTACAACCCGGTTTCTCTTGCCTCTCAACTACTGCTTTCCTTTCTTGTCCTTTGATTCATTATTTCTACAATATTGTTTTTGTACAAGTTATAAATAACCTTTTGCACTCAGCATTTTATCTCTGGTGCCTTCAGAATTTCAAAGAGTGCATCTTGTCAACATTGCCAAAATTCCTCTAAATCTACAAATGCTATAAACATAGGCTTGTCTTTCTTCAACTTAGAAGATAAGAGAAGTGGTAGGGTGAGTGTTGCCTCAGTTGTTCCTACATTTCTCCAGAATTCAAACTGATCTTGTCCGAGGTCAGGGTCTACCAGTTTGTCCATACATCTGCAAATAATTTGTTTTAGTATGACATATTAAACTGTTAGTTCAGTAATAATATTCAGAGTTGTTTGCACCTGCCTTATTTGGAATTGGATTTATTCATTCTTCTTGATGTGTGATGGTGTTTCGCCTGTCTCATTTATCTTGCACATGAAGTGGAATCGTTCTATCACGGCTGGTTCTGCCAAGGATTTTCATAATTCTGAGGGAGTGTCCTTTACCCCAGGACTCATGTTTTGACATCAATCTTTCACTGCTGTCCCACATTCTTCTGTCAATATCATATCTGACATCTCATCTTCATTTACTTCCTCTTCTCTTTGTTCTTCCATGTTTATTTCCCTTATATAGCCTTTGAAAATATACCTTCCACCATGTAGCTTTCCCTTCTTTGCTTGGTACTGGCTTGCCATCTGAGCTCATGCTATTCGTACAGTAGTCTCTCTTTTCTCCAAACATCTCCCTAGTTTTCCTATAGGAAATTTCATCTCTCCCTTAGTCATGCATGTTTCTTAAGCCTTGCATTTGTCCTCCAACTATTCATGCTTAACATAGTTTCACTTTCTGTCAGTATCATTTTTATTTCACGTTTTGTTAGTCAAGTTCAGTATCTCATGTGTTATCCAAGGATTTCTACTGGACCTTGTCTTCTTGTGTGTTTGAACCTCTGTTGCCTTCACTATTTCATCTCTCAGATCTACCCATTGATTTTTTGTTGTATTCTTTTCCCCTGTTTCAACCAGTTGTTGCCTAATGCTCCCTTTGAAACTCTCAAAAACTGCTGATTCTTTAATTCCTCTAAGTCCCATCTCCTTAATTTCCTATCTTTCCCTAATTTCTTTGATTTTAATTGGTAGTTAACAACCAATAATTTATGGTCAGAAACCACATCTGCCCCTGGATATGATTCGCAGTAGAAAATCTGATTTCCAAATGTCTATTGTACCATTATACAATCTATGTGAAAGTTTCCCACCTCTCCTTTGCTACCTATACAACCTTCTTCTGCAATTCTTAAACCATGAGTCAGCAACGCTTAAATTAAGCTCTGTGCAAAATTCTGCCCGGCAGCTTTTTCTGTCATTTCTTTTGTTCAGGCCACATTCTCCTACTATTTTTCCTTCTCATCCTTTTCCTCTCAAATCACAGTCTCCCCATTGCCATTAAATTTTTATCTCCATAGGGAAATGACATCAAGGGACAGGAAAGGACAACAGGTGCACTCAGTTTGTATTCCTGGGGACCTCATTCAACATATTGAAGAGGCTATTCCAGCAGCTGTTGAGGGAAGGAAGTGCAGCCAACTGCAGTGCACCTGGTAACAAATGATGCCTGTCGTCTGGGCTCTGAGGTCCTACTTGGATCATTCCAGTGACTGGCAGATAAGGTTGAGGAGACCTGCCTTGCACATGAAAAATTTCAATGAAACTTACAATTTGCAGCATTGTCCCCAGAACTGATCATGACCCTTTGGTTTCGAGTGGAAGGACTGAACAAGAGACTTCAAAGGTTCTGGCTGCAAGGGTTTTTTAGATTAGGCAACTGTCCATCCATTCCAGATAAAGATAGCGGCAGGAAACCCGTAAGTATCAGTGTAAGATCCAAAGAAATACCCCCAAAAGTGAGAGTATTAAAATCCTAATGGTAAACTGTTGAAGCATTTGCAACAGAGTGCCAGAGTTTGAAGTGCTCATGAAAGGCAGTGAAGCTCACATAATACTAGGTGCATAAAGCTGGTCGAAACATGAAAATGATAGCAGTGAGATTTTTGGGGAAAATTTAAGTGTATATCGAAAGGATAGGCAAATGGAAAATGGAGGTGGTGTATTTGTTGCAGTAGACAAGAAACTCAAGTCCACTGACATAGAAATTGAAGCTGCACGTGAGATTGTTTGGGAAAGACTCAGTATCAGGAGTGGGCACAAAAATGGTAATTGGTTCCTTCTGTCACCCACCAGACTCATCTCCTGATGTGAACGAAAACTGTAGAGAAAACTTCAGTTCACTTGTATGTTACGTTCCCCAATAATTTGTGGGGACTTTAATTTTCCAACAATTAACAGTAGTTTCATAGTGAGGAAATAAAACTTTCAGCACAGGTCAGGAGCATGTAGAGGTACTATGGCAATAGTTGACTATGCGCCCAGTAGACCAGTTCATAGTGGGAGGGCACATCCATGGTATACAGTCAGTGTGAACAAACTTCTAAAGAAACAAAGATTACTGTATAATAGATCTAAAACAAAGCTTAGGGATATAGATATGTACTGAATGAAGCATGTTTGGCTGCCAAGAGAGCAATTTGTTATGTATTCAATGACTACCGTAGCAGAATATTGTGTAATGATATGTCGCAAAAGTCAAATTCTGTCGTATGCAAAGGCTGTTAGTGTCGGCAAAATCAGTGTCCAGTCCCTAGTGTACAAGACAGAAACTGAAATTGAGGGTAGCAAAGTAAAAGCTGAAATGCTTAACTCCATTTTCAAATTTTCCCTTACAAAAAGAAAACCCAGGAGGAAGGCCCCAATTTAATCCCCATACCTTTAAAAACTTGAGTGAAATAAGTATTAGTGTCAGTGGTGTTCAGAAACAGCTGAAATTGTTAAAACTGAATGAAGCTCCAGGGCCTGATGGACTCCCTGTCAGATTCTGTACTGAATTCACAGTTGAGCTAGCCCTTCTTCTAACTATAATCTGGTGCAGATCCCACGAACAAGATACCATGCCCATTCTTGGAAAAAATCACTGGACATACCCGTCTACAAGATGGGAAATAGGAGTGATCGACAAAACTACCATCTAATATCCTTGACATTGATTTGTTGTAGAATCTTAGAACACATTCTGAGCTCGAACATACTGTGATATCGTGAACAGAATGACCTCCTCAATGCTAACTGGCATGGATTCCTAAAATGTCAATAATGTGAAACCTAGTTCTTACTTTTCTCACATGACATACCGAAAGCTTTGAAGCAAAGTAGTCAGGTAGATGTAGTATTTCTCGATTTGTGACTTGGTACCACACCTATGCTTGTTGTCAAAAGTACAGTCATATGGGTAGCAAGTGAAATTTGTGTCTGGATTGGGGACTGTTTGGTAGCGAGGATGCAGCCTGTTATCTTTAACAGAGTCTCTCGTCAGATGTAGAAGTAACTTCAGGTGTGCTCCAGGGAAGTGTGTTAGAACGCTTGCTGTTCATGTGGTACAGTAATGATCTTGAAGACAATATTAACAGTAACATCAGGCTTTTTACAGATGATGCAGTCATAATGAATTATTATATGAAAAAAGCTGCATAAATATTCTGACAAATCTTGATAAGATTTCCAAGTGGTGCAAAGATTGGCAACTTGCTTTAAATGTTCTAAAATTCAAAATTGTGCACTTCATGTGATGAAAAAATGTAGTATCCTATAATATCAATGAGTGAGTGTTGGAATCAGCTAACTCGTACTAACACCTGGGTGTAATGCTTTGTAGGAATATTAAATTGAATGGTCTCATAGGCTCAGTCATGGTTACAGCAGGTTTATTGGTAGAATACTGGTGAAGTGCAGTCAGTCTACAGTGGAGATTGCTTGCAAATCATTCGTGTGACCAATTCTAGAATATTGTTCAAGTATGTGGGACTTCCACCAAATAGGACTAACGGGGGGATATTGAATGTATACCAAAAAAGGGAAGCATGAATGGTCACAGGTTTGTTTGATCCATGGGAGAATGTCACAGAGATACTGTAGGAACTGAACAGGAAGACTCTTTGAAGAGAGATGTACACTATCCCAAGAAAGTCTATTAACAAAGTTTCAAGGACAAGCTTCAAATGATGACCCTAGGAATATACGTCAACCCCCTATGAATCACTCACAAAGGGATTGTAAGGATAAGATTGTAATAACAACAGCATGCACAGAGGCATTCAAACAATCATGCTCCCTGTTCTCCATGTGTGAATGTAACAGGAAGAGACCCTAATAACTAGTACAATGGGTTGTACCCCCTACCATGCACCTCACAGCTGTGTTCAGTGTACATGTACATGTAGGTGTAGATATTCAGTTTATCTCATCATACATTCTTTCGATCTCTTCATCTGAGGAGTTAATCCTTACGCGTTATAAAAATGTATGTGTATTCCACATCATCTCCTAAACCAACGGCCTGATTTCAACCAAACTTGGTACACTTATTACAGTTTTCCTGTTCATGCAGTGATAATGCCACATGAAGCATGATGTTTCAATTTATTACTTCTTTACTATTAACTGTATTCATGACAGATTTTGCAGAATGTACCTGCAAATTATATCATTGTACAGCATATAGTTCAAGAGACATGATGTCTTAAACACAGAGATGATTGAAAAATGCCACATCATGCATGATGTTTTAATTTGTTACTTCCGTGCTACTAACTTTATTCACAATAAATTTTGCAGACAGTATCCACATATACTGCTAAATGCACCTACAAAATTTATATCATGGTACCAAATACAGTTAGGAGATACGACAGCGTAAACACTGATAAAATCTTTAATCATGCATGAAGTTTAATATATTTATTCTTTACTACTAACAAGGAGACGGCACGACCGTGGGGTCAGGGATTTGTCCGAAATTTTGTGTGGTGAAAGAGGACCCCTAACACCTCAAGTGGTTAAAGTATTAGGACACACTACTTGGAAAATCCCGGGTAAAATCAATCCAAGGTTTCTTAGGTGCCTTATGAGTATAAAATGTTAGTCCATCACCAACCTGCCGTCTGGCCTACATGGTTAGCGCTCGGACCCTTACGCCAGAGGTCTTGGGTTCGATTCCTCCTGCGGCACTTTTCTTTCTTCTGTTGCTTGCAAAATTGCAGCGCATTGTTACAGAAGAATCGTGAAATTAATTCCTGGGAAGATTGTATAAAAATTCATTCTGTAATTCACCGTCATTTATCGTCACCAATATTCCGAGACATGATTCAATATGCCCAGTTTGCCTCAAAATTATCAGAAACTCAAAAACATATTCATTAATGTTAATGGGGCATGTTTTTGCACAGATTTATTGCAAACGCCCTGTGACTGAAAAATATCCGCCTTTATATGTTGCGCAAGATGTCGCAAAAATTATAGCTTTGTTTGTTTTTACAATAATTACCACTGCGGTTCTTATTTATAATTATTATATGTATAAAAACTAAATGTTTCCCAATCGACTTTGTTATTCTGATTAAAAACCCAATGTTTCCCCTCATATAATTTACAATTAAAAATGGAAAACCCACCGCCATGAATTGTGTTGTTGGACAGAAAGAAAATAATTTTTATTCAATAATGTAACTAATTTGTTAAAGATAAGTAGGTTTGCAAAACTTTCTGAATAATTGGTGGAATAACAAAAGAAAATGAAAGAGATGAAAAAAAGTGCGAGAGGAGGAATCGAATCCAAGAACTCTGGCGTAAGACTCCGAGGCCTAATCATCTACGCCAGCCGGTGGCTCGGCAATGGACTAACATTTTATATTCATAAGGCACCTAAGAAACTTTGGATCGATTTTTCCCGGGATTTTCCGGGTAGTGCGTCCTAATATTTTAACTATGTGAGGTGTTAGAGGTCCTCTTTCACCACACAAAATTTTGGACAAATCCCCGACCCCATGATCGTGCCGTCTCCTTGTAAGACAGTCTTACAGTCGAATCAACTTAAGGAAGTCACTGACACTTGGAAGCATTTTGATAGCTTTCAACTGTGAATTACAAGTAGCTGAAGGCGGAAACAAGAGTCATCTATAGAGCTGTGAGAAGGTGTTGCTATAGAGAAGTTTACAAAATCACATTATAGACATGCGAAACACCTGCGCCCAGTGTACAGAAACTGTCTGGAATACGGTACTTAAACAGAATGCATGTCATTTTAATTTATTACTTCTGAACTACTGACGCTGTTTGAAACATCTTTCATGGACATTATCGACATATACCTCCGGATGTATCTGCAAAATTTTTATCGTTTTATGACACACAGTTCAGGAGATATGACAACATAATCATTGAGCTGCATGAAAACGAAACTGCAGAGTGAAATTTACAAGAGATATAGGTGAAATATCTGTACAGATATGTGTGAAACATCTTAAATATATGTGACATGGGTATGCAGGCAAGAAGCTCCTCCTAAACTCCTGGGTCGATTTCAGCCAAATCTGGTACACGTATTATTTACTATCTGGAAAGAAATACCATGGGTAAGAATCAAGTCACCTCCTAGAGTGTGGTGGTGGGGGGGAGGAGGGGGACAATAACATGGAGAAACGAGGAGGAGGAGATGGACAGCCAGAGAGGGGGAAGGAGGTAATGGACATCAACAAAGCATGTGGAGAGGGGCAGGAGGAGTTGTATATGGAGTATGATGGGGGCGGGGGATAAGCGCTAGCAGAAGACTGCAATAAGTACATACCATTCTCCGCTGCAAACTTCCTAACATATGAACTTCTCAGGATGTAAATGCTGTACAAGTGCTCGGTTCCTTTGCTGGTGACAATGCTGTTGCACATAAGCAGTTGATTCTTACTGCTCACTTAGCTTTAAGCTGTTGTAATTTTCCATCTTGCTGTCTGCTTCCTTTTCATTTCCTGATGTTTCTCCACATTTATTTATTCAGTTATGTTGTGTGTTCATCCCCACCCACCACCACCACCACCACCACCACCACCACCACCACCACCACCACCACCACCCTTTGTACCATTTTATTTTCTTGCTATGCCTAGGGTACGGTGCCCCAGCATTGAATTATCAGTACTTATGCATAACTAATTTTGGAAAAGTGTCATTAAACAAAAAGAGATCTGTATGTACAATGAGAGGCAAAAAGGAGAGGCAAAAAGGATGCTTGACCTGAATAATGTAGAGTCCTAGAACAGAGCATTGTGCATGACCAAGTTCAGAAATGCTATTGTTCACAACTCTAGCAATCTGTGGAGCTTCAACTTGGAATTTACATCGTCAAATAGTTAGAATACAGTATATACCACAATTCAATGCAATTTAACTCGTCATATAATTTCTTTTGAAAATTATTATTCAAACACTTTGTAAGGGTTGAAATACAAGAACTCCACAATGACGACGAGTGTTTCACTTCTGTTCCAATGGCTGAGTGGATAGGCTGACGGTTTATGAACATAAAGGACGAGTGTTTGAATCTAACTGGAGTCAGTTGTCATTTGTTTTCTTTTTATTTATTTAGACCTTTACAGGTAATATTTTAAGCCTTAATTCTCTACAAAATGTGCTATGTAGGTTTTTGTAAGTTCCACATTCTTTCAAAATATTCCATTTTATAATAGTCTAAAATTTTAACAAACAGACAAATGGTCATAGTAAAAAAAATTGAAAATGGATGTATTTATTTGTAATTACTGACCACCACCTGCTGTGTGTATAGTTTTCAGCTAAGAGAAATCAGCTGATTGGTGTACGTCATAGGTCTACTTCAAAGTGGCTGATATGATTGTTCGCAAGTGAATAATTGCTCTCTTTGAAAATGGTGTTAGTGCATCTGAGGCAGGACGTTGTCGTGGTGTTGATGCATCCACAAGCAAAGAGAAGGATTAGACAATTTAGAGATAATGGTCAGGCAGTGAGAAGTCCAATACCTGGAAGACCACAAGTCTCTACATGGGGACAAGATGAAGAATTGGTCAGGGTGGCCCAGAATGCTCCTTTGTTTCTTGTCCGGGAAGTAAGAAGAGCGTCACATTTCATGGGCTCGTCGAGAACTGCTCTCTGATCAGAAGATTAAAGGCCACGGAATCGGATCCCATTGTGCTCTTATCAAAAAACCGTTGTCAGACGAACAAGCCCTGTATTGACTAGCAGTTGTGAGTTCCTGGGAAGATGTCAAGGAAAGTAATTTTTTCCAACACGTGCACAATTGAATCCACAAGCAGAGGTCCCGCTCTTGTTTACCACACAGATGGGCAGTGATATGATGCGCACTTCATGGCCACATGCTCTAGAAGTGGAAATTTTAGGGTTGGATGTCTTACGTGGGTGCAGGAACTTCAGAATGTATCCATGGTGAGTTCAATTCAGCGTGCTATGGACATTTCCTTGAAAACTTAAACATCCCTGGAGCGCCCTGAAGGACGTCTCCCTTACCATCATGATAATCATCCATCACATAACTGGTTTCAAAGGAGGGAGAATGTTATTCAGTGTCTTCTGTGGCCTCCAAAGTCACTTTATCTCAGTCCCACAGAGCGTGTTTGGGCTCAGCTTAAGAAGACTTTGTGGGACAGTTGGCCAGACCATCCTCCAGAAACTGTGTGAATGCCATATGGGATTTGGTTCATTCTTCGTGTGAGAGAATTGCCATGGACGAGGACTTTTTCCACAGATTTGTCATTTCTGCACCTTGAAGCACCCAAGCTGTTGTTGATGCCAATGGCATGTGGACAAAATACTGAAGCTATATGTAACATGCTCTTCATTTTATTTTATTTCATTTTTCTGTAAAATACCTAAATTGTTAGTAGACCAACAGTATTAATTTCAAAATACATGTCTAATTGCTACTATATTATTTGTATTTTTATGGGCGGTCAGATGAATATCACCTTCCAAGAAAGATTATGTTTAAACGTAAAATTCAGAAACTATAATTACTTATTTACTGAAGAGAATATTGAAAAAATTTAAAAAAAGAAAATATAATGTAATAACAAAAAGTAAATAAAGCAAGAAACATTTGCGACGCAATAAAAAAAAAAGAAGGCTGCCATGAAATTCTATCTGACACATACTACAGCTACCAGTACAGTAAGCTGACATGCTACCAAGGAGTTACCAATATCTTCTTTGTAGCGTAACGGTCGAATAGGCCGACTGTAGTTGAACAAATATAGAGCTGGAAACAACAGATACTGGAAAGCACATTCACTCACTCGTATAAGCCGTGCGTAAGGATGTAGAGAAATATGCCAGTCAGCGTGTACCTTCTCTTAACTGGCGGTCGAAGTAATTACAAATAAATACATACATTTTAAATGTTTTTCCTATGACCATTTTTCTGTTCGTTTAAAGATTAGACTATTATAAAATGGAAGCTTTTGAAAGAATGTGGAACCTAGAAAAGCCTATAACTGCACAATTTGTAGAGAATTAATGTGTAAAATATTACTATCACAGGTCTAAATAAATAAATAAAAAAGACAATTGATTCCAGTTGGATTTGAATGCTCATCCTTTACATTCATAAGCCGCCAGTGTCTCCACTCAGCCATTGAAAGAGATGTGAAACACTCGGCATTATAGTAATTCTTCCGACATACTTATATTTCAAATGTTTCTATGTGCTCAAATAATGTTTTTCAAAAGAAATGATATGACGAGTTAAATTGCAATGAATCGAGACATATACTGTATCTTAACTATTGTATTGCATCTATTTGATGACATAAATTTCAAGCTGGAGCTCCAAAGATTGCTACAGTTGTGAACACTAGTACTTCCGAACTTGGGCATGCACAATGCTCTGTTCTTGGACTCTATATTGTTCGTTCCGGGCAATCTTCTTGCCTCTCATTGTACACCAGTGCATCTAAAACTTTTAGTTTGTCAGTATTTAGAAAACACTTCACAATACAGGATAGACCCACCTGAAAATGAATCATGGAAAAACTGATTTTGCAGAAGTATTTGGTTGGTTACTCACACAATGTAAAAGATGAACTTACTATTTTGTGACACATTGAAATTGTAGGTTAAATATTCATTACACTTTTGCTATTCATTAACTGTAATGGTAGTAAATAATTAAAATCAAGGACCAATCTTCAGGCAGCATATAAAACTATAAGAACAGTTAAAATATGTTCCACCATAACCTCTATGTTATAAGCAGCACTTACAGGTGGTCCTTTAATCTGGGGCAAGAAGTCCGACGTCACCACTAGGCAGATGTGTAACATGAAGTTACCCTTTCTTTGGGGCTGGAGTATGGAGTCTTGTTCTGGGATGTATGTTGTCAAATCTTGGCCTGAATTTTTCCATCGCTATGGCACAACATGCATTATTCTGTGCAGTTAGACAGTACTGTGAGTCATTATTTGATGACACTAGGTTTTCTTGGCATCACCACAATTTGCAACTTATTTCCTTTTTTCTCTAATGACCATGTCGCTGATGGGACGTTAAACCTCCTTCTTTCCTTCATCTCTTTTTCGCTGCCAGTCATGTCTCATTTAAGCTTGTACTTCAGTGTGACTTGCAGGCTTCTTGATTCCATTACGTCTTCTAAATTCTTAGGTTTGCACATATTTTCCTTAGTCGGAATTTTACTTCATACCTTTTTCCCCGGCCTGACTCCCTTGGCTTGGGACATCAGGATGGTTGGTTGGTTGGTTGGTTAATTAGCTAGTCAGTCACATGTTCCATAAATCATTGAACAATTGTTTTATTGACATGATGTGAAATCCGCCGGGGTCCCACACATCCATTGTAGTTTCATGATAAGATGTACCAGAACAAACTCATCAACAGCTATTAGTTCGCGTCTTTTATTAATTGTGTTGGCCCTGAAAAGGGCCTCTCTGGTAGCTGGAACATTGTTTACAAAAGCAGGTGCTCTGACTGTCGACACTCTGACACGACACAAGCTTGGTAACGTTGAACTGTCTTTTGCGAACTCTTTAAAAGTTTCTGGCAGTGCCCTGATGTGATTGGTGGCATGTTGAATGCGATCCATTAGTTCCTCTTCGTTTCTAGGTGGTTCACATCTGGCTTGGTGAACTAGAACCGTGAAGAAGCCCCACAGGAAAAAATCCAGGTCTGGTGATTGCGGGGGCCATGTCCTACAAGCACCTCTGCCAATTACCTGGCCATGTTCATTTAAATATCTGTGCACAGCATGATTGTTATGTGCGGGCGCTCCATCATGCTGCAACCACATGTGTAGCCGTATGTGCAGGGAACATCTTCCAGCAGGCCAGGTAGAGTTTCTTGTAAAAAGTGAAAGTAATTTGCCCAATAATTTGAGGAGGTAGACGGACCGGTCTAATCAGATGGTCACCCACAATGCCCTGCCCAAATGTTGAGCGAAAATTGTTCCTGTTGTCTTTCCATGTACGTGACGTGAGGATTTCCCTTGCCCAGTAATGAACGTTTTGTGTGTTGTAAAAGCCACCCCTACAGAAGGTGCACTCATCGGTAAACACCACAATGGCGACGAAGTCGGGATCTCGTGCAACATGTCGCAGAAACCACCGGCAAAACTCTAGCCTGTGTTCATAGTCCGCTTCAGGATTTAGGTCTTGGAAAGGGTGGAAACTATATGGATGCTGGCTGTCATCCCTCAAAACCTCCCAGATTAACCAGTGAGTGACCCGTATGTCGTATCCAACCGCTCAAGTACTTTTCTTAGGTGCTTCCTTGAAGAGCTCGAGAACAGTCTCTTCAAATGCAACATCCCGTCATGTTCGAGGTTTTCAGCATCAACATGATATCCTGCTAACAAGCCTGTTACGCCAAGTTGCTGGTGAATTTCTATAAACGTTTGTGGGTGTGGGTGGCGTCTTGCTGGGTACCGTTCCTCATACAATAAATTGTCAAGCTTCATGCACATTACCGTCGGCTAGTCCATAAATAAAAACAGTATCTTGTTGTTCTTCGAATGAATACTGTGACTCTATGCTTACTGTATGACTAATTTATAGGTGACGTGTGTGTGTTCTCCGAAGTGAATCTTATGTGTGAATGCCTCTGATGTGGTGGAGATAAACAGCAGACCTTTTTGACAAGTGTGTATCACATTTGGGCAGTGATGGGGCGAGGGATGTTTGTATGTGTGAACCGACAACCATGGCGCTGCCTGTTAACTGACGAATGACAACAGGGCAATCTCACAGCGAATCAGAGCACACGGTGCCAAGTTTCCGTGGTTTAAAAATGGTGCGTTGTCGACCTACACAACATTAGTAATTTTGGTTCGTACTGGTAACAGCTATCCAGAGTTAAAATTTCATAACACAGTTTTTCTCCACCCTGTATATGTGTATGTTTGGATCAATTTCAACCAAATTTTACACAGAAACAGCAGGTATCATGAGTATCAGCACTGTAGGGTTTATAACCTCCTAAAAGGTAGGAGATACGGGCAAAAACGTGTTTTTCCCAGTCCCTGACATATAGGCTGTTGTTCACAACAGTCATGTTTTGTGGGAACAGTACTGGCTGCCCCATTGACCTGCATGACAGACGTGTTGTGTTGTAGTGTCAGTGACAGTGATCATAAAGCTGTGACAGCATCTATGAAGACGGGTCCTACAAGGAATGTTAATAAAGGAATGAAGAGATATTTGCTCAGCAAGGGTGACAGGATACAAATTTTGGAATATCTCAGCAGTCAGCATCAAATATTCGGTGATGAGGACGAAGAAGTGGAGAACAAATGGAAAAAAATTCAAAGGCATCATTCAATGTTCCCTAGAGAAGTATGTTCCGAGTAAGGTTTTAAAGGATGGGAGAGATCCACCATGGTTTAATAGCCATGTTAGAAAAGAGCTATGTAAACAAAGAGCACTTCATCACAGATTCATGAGGAGTAAAAACATAGCTGACAGACAAAAGCTGAAAGAAGCGAAAATGAGCATTAGGAGAGCAATGAGAGAAGCGGTCAATGATTTTGAAAATAACACGTTGTAAACTGACCTCAGTAAAAACCCTAAGAGATTTTGGTCGTATGTAAAATCAGTAAGTGGGTCAAAATCATCTATTCATTCTCTCAGTGACTACACCGGCACCGAAACGGAAGATAATAGAGAGAAAGCCAAAATAATGATTCCGTCTTCCGAAGTTGTTTCACTGTGGAAGATCATAATACTGTCCCTCCTTTCAATTGTTGTTCAAATATCGAAATGACACATATTGAGATGACCGGTCGCAGAATTGAAAAGCAACTACAATTTCTTAGTAGTGGAAAGGTGTCCAGGACCAGATGAGATACCTTTAAGACTCCGTAAAGATTATGCGAAAGAATTTGCTCCCCTCCTTGCAGTAATTTATTGTAGATCGCTTGAGCAATGAAAGGTACATAATGACTAGAAAAAAGCGCAGGTCATTCCCGTTTTTAAGAAAGGCCGTAAGACAGATCCACACATTTATAGACCTATATTGTTCACGTCAATCTGTTGTAGAGTTATGGAATATGTTTTATGCTCAAGAATTATGGCATTTTTTGGAAAATGAATATCTTTTAAAAATTAACGTGTAGTCTGCAAACAGAGATCCTGTGAAACTCGGCTCACTCTGTTCCTCCATGAGATCCACAGCACAGTGGACAATGGTGCACAAGTTGATGCCATGTTCCTTGATTTCAGTAAGGCCTTCGACACTGTTACGCATTGCCATTTAATGGGGGAGATGAAATTATGGAGTCTCGGAGCAGACTTGCGATTGGATTCAAGACTTTCTTGCAGATATAACTCAACATATTGCTCTTGACGGAACTAAATTGACAGATGTGAAGGTAATATCCGGAGTGCCCACCCGGATAGCTGTGCAGTCTAATGCGCTGCTTCCTGAGCGGGAAGGCGTGCCAGTCCCCGGCACGAATCTGCCTGATGGATTAGTGTTGAGCCCCAGTGTGCCGGCAAGCCTGTGGATGGTTTTTAAGGCGGGTTTCCATCTGTCTCGGCGAATGCAGGCTGGTGCCCCTTATTCCGCCTCAGTTACAGTATGTCGGCGATGGACTGCTGTGGCATGTTGTGGGGTTGTGAACCACTGAGGGCTACTGCAGGGCAAAGCCTCTCCATCGTTTCTAGGTCCCCGGTTTAATTCTCAACACACAGTACAATATCCGGAGCACCACAGGGAAGTGTGATAGAACCATTGCTGTTTACAGTATAAAATATAAATGATCTTGTAGAAAGCATCAGATGCTCTTTAAGGCTATTTGCAGATGATGCAGTTGTCTATACCAAAGTAACAACACCAGAAGATAGTAAGAATTTGCAGAACGACCTGCAGAGAATTGATGAATGGTGCAGGCTCTGGCAGTTGACCCTGAACGTAGATAAATGTAACATATGGCGCATACATAGGAAAAGAAATTCACAACTGTGCAGCTACACTATTGATAGCAAACAGCTGGAGACAGGGTCTGCCGTAAAATATCTAGGTGTACTATCCAGAGTGACCGTAAGTGGAATGACCATATAAAACAAATAGTGGGAAAAGCAGACACCAGACTCGGATTCATTGGAAGAATCTCAAGGAAATGTAACTCATTCACGAAAGAAGTGGCTTATAAGGCACTTGTTTGTCCGATTCTTGAGTATTGTTGATCTGTCTGGGATCCCTATCACGTAGATATGATAGATGAGGTAGAGAAGATCCAACGAAGAGCGGTGCATTTCTTCACAGGATCGTTTAGTTGGCGAGAGAGCATCACAGAGATGCTAAACAAACTCCAGTGGCAGAAGTTACAAGAGAGGCATTGTGGATCACGGAGAGATTGAAATTCTGGAACAGCACTTTTCATGAGGAGTTGGACAACATATTACTTCCCGCCACATACATCTCACCTATTGACCGCGAGGAGAAAATTCAAGAAATTAGAGCCAGTACAGAGGCTTACCGACAATCATTACTCCCACACACCTTTCGCGAGTGAAAAAGGGTTGGAGGCATCAGATAGTGGCACCGAAAGTACCCTCTGCCACACACTATTATGCGGCTTGCGGGGTGTGATGTAGATGTATTAGTATCGGCCTACTTCATTGACCTACTTCGCATGACACAGGGGGGAGGAGCAGATGGCGAGAGGGAGGAAGATTGTGGACAGAGAGTGGTGGAGATGAATAGAGAGAGAGGGGGGGGGGGAGATGGACTAATAGAAGACTATAATCAATACGTACCTGGGCAATGCCGGGTACTCGGCTAGTATATATTAGTCAATTTCCTCCTTCCCCCTCTCTCTGTCCACATCCTCCTCCCTCCTCTCTCTACCCTGCTCCTCCACCATCTACTTCCACCTCTGTACTCCTCCTCCTCCTCCTCCTCCTCCTACGTGTATGTATCTCCTTCTTCCCCTCCCTGTCTGTGCATCTCATTGTCCTCCGTTATCTCTCCATGTTATCACACTCACCTCCAATAAGAGGCTGGTGGTTCATATCCATACAGTATTCCTTTCCAGATTATAATTAATGTGTGTACCAGATTTGACTGAAATTGTTGCAGGAGTTTAGGATAAGCTTTTTACCCATAGCCTTGCTTGCATATGCACACGTTAGATATATGTCACACGTATTTAACATATTTTACATGTATGAAACACACATTTCACATGTGTTTCAGCAAATTTCACCCTGCAGTTTTATTTTCATGCAGCTCAATGTTTATGATGAAGTATCTTCTGAACTATGTGCTATACAGTGATACGAGGGTTGGAACTTTAATAGTGGCAACTATTTATTTACAGCTCATACAAAATAGATATGTGTTTCGAAGTTTTACTGTCCTTCAAAGTAGTCACCAGCATTGTGTATAATCCGTTGCCAGCATTGTGTAAGTCATAGGATACTCTTAGCAGTGCCAGTTGTGTTGACAGTTCGAGTGGCGCGGTCTATTGCCTGATGAATTTGTGGCAGTTCTGAAATGAATGCCGTGAAGTGTTTCCTTCAGTTTAGAAATAAAGTTGAACTTACGAGAGCTTAAGTCAGGGGAGTGCAGTAGGTGGTATAGCACTTAGCAGCCCCATCAGTTAAACAAATCAGTAACAGCTTGCACTGTACATGCTTGAGCATTGTCCTCTAAACTGATGGTCAGGTCCTGCAGTGTCATCACTTCTGTCTCTAAGCTGTTCATTTTTGGAACACAACCTATGACCAGCCTAGAGACAGAAGTGATGACACTTTCTGCAGGATCTGACCACCATTTTAGAGGACAATGCTCAAGCATGTACAGTGCAAGCTGTTACTGATTTCTTTAACTGATGGGGCCGCTAAGTGCTATACCACCTACCAACTGCACTCGCCTGACTTAATCCCTTGTAAGTTCATCTCAATTTCTTAAATGAATTCGTCGGGCAATAGACCACACCGCTCGAAGTGTCAACACAACTGGCACTGCTAAGAGTATCCTACGACTTCCACATCGCTGGCAACAGGTTATACACAATGCTGTTGACTACTTTGAAGGTCAGTAGAACTTTGAAACACATATCTATTTTGTATGAGCTGTAAATAAATAGTTGCCACTATTAAAGTTCTAACCCTTGTATAATTGTGCAGTTACATCTTGTAGTGTATGTGCTTACCGTATACGGAAAGTGTTGTGAATAGCATTAGTAGTAAAGTAGTAGTAGATTAAAATGTCTTGCACAGTGCAGCAGTTTCTCATGTATCTGTGTGTTTATGATGTCATATGCCCCGAAATATGACTTTTATAATGATATACAAGGTATCTGTGCCACAAAATTTATTGATCTAAATCTTACAATATATTAAAATACTTGGAAGTAGTGGCCTTAAGCAGTAATACACATCCTCCAGCAATTCCCCCATGCCTATTCTACTTTCCGGAAGGTAGTGACCGGAATTTCCTTTAGAGGATGTGTCATCACCCTTTGGATGCCCTCAGTGGTATCAAAACAGTGCCCCTTCATCTTGGTTTTGATGTGCAGAAACAGGTAGAAGTCAGATGGTGCCATGTCAGGACTGTAGAGCAGCTGTCAAGTTTTGCTTTGCTAGGAACTCATGAATCTGCACAGTGGTGTGGCATGGCACGTTGTCCTGATGCAGCATCCACAGTGAAGTGGGCACGTGTTTTGTGGGGATGATCTGTTCTGCTAGCCTTTTTAACACTCCAAGGCTGTTTTCACAGTCATTCCTTGCAGTACAAACTCCAAATGGATCAAACTTTTTATATTGGAGAAGGTGATGAGCATGGGTTTCATTAGTGATTTGCTCATTCTTGCTGTCTTTGGTTTGGGAGATGTGGGGGTGTGCCACTCTGAACTTTGCACTTCGTTTCTGGGACATATCCAAAAATCCATGTCTCGTGCCGGTGATGACAGTGTCCAGCCATTCCACAAGTTCCGTTGTGATCTCCAAATTGTTGGATTTGTGGTTGTCACTCAACACTTTGTGGAACATACTTTATGCATGTTCAAATCTTTGGTAACAATGTTAAACACAGTCCCATATGACATGTTCAACTCATCCACTAGCCACCAGACACCCAAACATCTGTTGGAATTCAGCAATGCATGCACACGAGTCACATTATCAGACCTTGAACTTGTTGACGGCTGTCCTGAGTGGACTTAATCAGTAACATCTGCCAGCCCTCATTAAATTGTTTTAGCCTCCTGTAAACTTGCACGTAAGAAATAACAGACTCCCCATAGGCCTCTTGGAATCATTTTGTAAGTTTCAGCCAGAGGTTGTTTAAGTTTTGAACAAAGCTTGATTGAATTGCATTGCTCCAAAGTGGACTGCATCTTGCATGATGACACAGACATTGCACAAGGGTTTAAACAAAAAATGATGCGAATGCTTCCACAGCTTGGAGCGAACTGTGGAAGATAGCAATGGAAAGATGATACTGGGCTCGGCCCAGTAGGAGCATCAGGAAACAACCAGTTTACTTTTTGATCACACCATATATTTCTGTAGACACATTCAGTGGCAGATGTGGATACTGTCTGCGAAAAGTGTTGCGAATAGAGTTTGTAGCAATGGATTAATAAACTTAAACATCATGTTTCACGTGGCAGTTTTACTGCAGGAACAGCAGAAATGTAGTAAGCAGTAAAATTTTTCCTTTCATCATTTTTGTGGGGGTTGTTAGTGAGAAACAAAAATGTTTGAAATATGTGTAAAATTTGTTACAAGTCTCTTACCTGCTCTGATTCTCAAATACTGAATGACCAAAGTATAGTTATCCTCTCTACTCATGTAGTCACAATTATTCTTAAGGCTGTTGAAGCATTCCACAAAAGCTACTTGTGGCTTCCCTTGTCACTGCTAGAGTAAGAGTGACTTCATGCTACATTGGATCCTTTCTAAATTAGTAATAAATTTTCAGTGATATATTACATATTATCATGCCCAATGGTGAAAAACAAAGCCTCACAGTACTAAATCAGATGATTTGGTGTGATAATTGATGTCATTGTTCACAATGTTGTTCCGCCCACGGGTGATTTTAAAGTGACCAAAATTAGGCTAAAAGACAGTTTCGTATCCTGTTACTCTATGTGTTTGAAATTATAGTGACAGTCAAATCCATTAACTGCTCATGCAAAATTTTACCAATATACTAAAACAAGGGTAGTAATCATAACTAAATAGAATATAGGAATTTCACAAATACCCTTCCCCCAAGCTCACTAAGGTGAAATATTCTAGTGACTTGAAAGGAGCATCTTCCTCTTTGTACTCATGTAGTTTTAGCCAGATTGGTTAACCTTGTTTCATACTCTCTACATCTCCATCTGCATCTATACTGTGTGAACTGCCATGAGGTGCATAGCATAGAGTACATCCCGTTGTACCAGTTAGTAAGGTTTCTTCCTGTTCCATTCATGTACAAAGCGCAGAAAGAATGATTGTGTGAATGCCTCTGTGTGTGCAGTAATTATTCTAATCTTATCCTCACGAACCCTATGCAAACGATTTGTGGGGGGTTGTAGTATATCCCTAGAGTAATCATTTAAAGCTGGTTCTTGAAACTTTGTTAATAGACTTTCTCAGGATGGTTTACGTTTCTCTTCAAGAGTATTCCAGTTCGGTTCCTTCAGTATCTCTGTGACTCTCTCCCATGGATCAAACAAACCTATGATTATTCATGCTGCTTTATACATTTTATATCTCCTGTTAGTCCTATTTGGCCTGGGTCCCAATATTCTAGGATGTGTTGCACGAGAGATTCGCAACAATCTCTTTTGTAAACTGATTGCCCTTCCCCAGTATTCTAACAATAAACCAAAGTCTACCACATGCTTTACCCAGGATTAAGGCTATGTGA
Source organism: Schistocerca nitens (assembly GCF_023898315.1). NCBI lineage: Eukaryota > Metazoa > Arthropoda > Insecta > Orthoptera > Acrididae > Schistocerca > Schistocerca nitens. Next base: position 370,618,356 of record NC_064614.1, on the reverse strand, counting down.
TCATTCCATTTCATATCCCTACTGCGTTGGCTGATTCCAATACTGACTCATTGAGATTATAGTCATAGGTTACTATGTTTTTTGTTTTGTGAAGTGCACAATTGTGCATTTATGAACATTTAAAGCAATTTGCCAGTCTTTGCACCACTTTGAAATCTTATGAAGATGTGATTGGATATTAAGCAGTTTCTTTCAGATAATAATTCATTATAGGTAACTGCATCATCTGCAAAAAGCCTGATGTTACTAGTAATATTGTCTTCAAGGTCAGCAAGGGTGCCAACTGACTCCCCTGGGGTACACCTGAAGTTACTTCGACATCTGGTGAAGAGTCTCCATCCAAGATAACATGCTCTGTCCTCCTCACTAAAAAGTCTTCAATCCAATCACAAATTTCACTTGATACGCTAGATGATCAAACTCTTGACAACAAGTGTACATGTGGTACTGCTTTTCGGAAATCAAGAAATACTGCATCTACCTAATGGCCCTGATACAAAGCTTTCACTGTGTCATGTGAGAAAAGTGCAGGTTGGGTCTCACATGATTGTTGTCATCGGAACCCATGCTGGTTAGCATAAAGGAGGTCATTCTGTTCTAGATACCTAATTATCTGTGACTTTGGCATATGTTCTAAGATTCTACAGCAAGAATTATGATTCTCCTGTCGTTAGATTTACATTTGGGGAAGATCTACCTACTTCTTTAAAGCTCACTTTCTTCTCCAAAGATCTAGTGGCAAAGAGCCTTATTAGTGAAGCTTCTATGGAAAACACTTTCATACTAAAAGAAGGTGGCATTCTCCACTTTTGCTGTTTTAATTTTATTTGTGCACAGCTTGTTTCAGCCTATAGGCCATTATTAAGTGGTGATGTGGTTCAGCAATAGAAGACTATGCTGTATATATGGGAATGTCAGAATCTTTAAATTAGTGTTTTGTATTCATTTTGGTTCACAAGTGCTGCCTTGAACACTCACAAAGGTATTGTAATGTCAAACCAGCAAGACAGCATTGTAACAAATTGAAAAGATAAATTTAAAGACACTGACAGTTCAATATGTAAGGCATAGTTTTATACTTCAGAACTGTAAAATCACTTGAGAATGGCCTAGAGGGCTGAAACTAGTCATGAACAAATAAAATTAATACAAGAAAAGTGGAAAATGCCACCTTCTTTTAATAAATTCATTGCTGTGGTACCCACTAAAAAACGAGAACATTTCATACGAAATTTGCTCATATACTTGCTTTATGACTATCTACAGCCTGTTAATTTTACATATATAAATTGAACTGTTGTTTATAATGTTGTTTAACATTGTGAAAAATCAAACAAAATGAAGAAAAAAATGTAGGTGGCAACTGGAATCAAACTCGGGCCAAGGAATTATCAAATGTTGTGGCTGACCTCTCACCTATAGAGGCATTACAACAGCTGCTCCTTCAATACCCCTCATACTCTACACTTGCTTAATATGTTACATGCAATTTTGAAGAAAAATACTGACCTGGTGCTGTGAGCAGTATTGCACTCATAATGCCAGAAGAAATGACCTCACATCAGAACATGTGTTTCGAAAACAGACAATTATGTCCCTTCTCTTTGGTAATCAAAGCGCTGATAACCATCATTTTAGCACTTGTTTTTGATTTTTAGTTATCTCAGAAAGAGCCCAACAGAACATGTTTCTGTTAATTTTATTTGCATACCAGCATACATTCAAAGAGAAATTACGTAATTTTGGTGTGATTTCCGGCTCACGTTCAAAGAGAGTAGCATAATTTTAGTGTGATATTTACACTGTGCTGTAGCACCTTAGCATATGATAACCGGTTGCCAGTAGTCACATCTATCTCCTGACAGAAGTAAGGAACTCCCACATTTTAATTGAAATTGTACACTTGTTCAGCCAACCCTTGGCGTTAACTAAGGCATCCCCCACCATTGTACTCTGTCCATGCGCAAAGTAGTGACTGCTCTGCACCATGTAGTAACTGATAATTACATAATGGTTCACAAAGCTGTGGACAGAACCAATCTGCAGCAGAAACATTCTGTAAACTATGTTGTACATTACATTTGGATCTGTTGTGTATTAATTACGGCTGTTGTGTTGTTAATAATATGCTTTATTAATAGTATGTGGCATTTAATTGCACTTCTTTCTCTTACAGACATCTCCTCATGAAAATTCTGTTAGTTCCAAATATCCATTGAAGAGACCAAATGAACAGTTCTGTTGCAACTGTGCAAGAAGAGGCCATACATCACTTAATTGCAAGTTTCCAAACAGTGAGACTTTTGATACGTATGATGCACAGTCAAGATCTCTGAACTTTAATGTATTTCCCTACAAAAACCATAAAAATAATGGCCATCACAATAAATTTTCTGTTCCAAATATGAACAGAAAATTGAAGAAAAATAAAACAAATAACAATGTAACAATTGTAACAGATTCTGAATCATTCAATCACAGGAGAAAGAAGTTAACAAATACTGAAAGAAAAAGAATAAAAAAGAAACAAAAAAAGGTGTTGCAGAACAAAATGGCAAATACATAGCCTCATATAAGCACAGATTTTGGTTATCTTCTTAGTGCAGAGTCAAAGGTACAGCTTCATGTACACATTGTTAGAACAGTTACAAACTTCTGAAGTAGCTATTTCTTCTTTGCTGAAGAAATATACTAAAGAATTACTGTGATTTTCTTTTTAAATAAATTGAATGTATTTCAATTAGTTGCAGTCGCTTTAAAGTTAGGAAATATTTTCTGTACATAATATTTTATAGACTGCCCACTGTGAAAGTTCTGTCAGAAAAATGTAGTTCATGGTGTTTATTGTTCTGCTCCTATTTATGGTTTCACATACCATAGTGGTCACTGTTAATGTTTGTTATTTCAGTTTCATTAGTAATATTGCACTCAAGTGCTTGTAAATAAATAATAAATATATTTTTTCAGTTGTAATTGGAGTACGACTATTTTTCCTGTCTTACATATCTCAAATATTAAGATCAATTGCACAGTGGTAAATATTTCAAATGAACATTTACACTGCCTTTGTAGCCATGGTTCCGACTGTGTGTTTGACATCTCTAATATATTCATTGTTTATTTCAAAATAGAGGGACTAAGTTTCCAATCATTTTCAAAAGTTGATGAATGCAAAGGTGAAAAATGACTGTTTTGTTAATATATTCATACTAATTGTTTTTTTTTTATTTTCTTTAATATTAATTATAAAGGGAGCTACATCATGGTTCGTTTTACATTGAAAAATAATAATATACCACAGTGTAACCCTTTAGTATAATACTTTTCCATAACTGTTTGATAAGCAGAAGTGCAAAATAGCAACAAACAGTATTGAAATACCATAGAAGATACTGGCCACAACAATACTAAATCAGAGATCTATTGATAACATTCAACAATGTCTTTATGAAACTCTTCTGCTCCTTCTGAAATGTTAAAATTCCTGAAACGTTTTAAGACATCCTTTTTCTTTTCCTAGTTGACCATGTTCTTCTTTTCCAAGGTGGCTGCTTTCCTCACTTTCTGGGCTGTAGTTTCTGGATTTCAACTTTTACAGGACTTCCATTATAAGTGTCTGATACTAACAACAAAAACTACTTAGACTGTTTGTAAGCCATCACTCGCTGAGCAGTTATCGTGAAAGGCATCGTAGAGCATGGCGTTTTTAGTGCACTGGAATTGAGATCCTTTGTTTTCCAAACTTTATTTAATATCTTGACAATGCTGTGTTGTTCCAGCACTTTATAGTACTTTGTTGGTGAAAGAATATGTTCCTATTGCTAATAGTATTTATACACACTACAAAATGCCCTGTCAGGATTGTAGCTCTGACAACCAACAGGGAAAAATTGGTCCAGCTTATTAATTTTTCTGATCTGTTCCATGAAAGCCATTGGTGTACATATCATTACTCTGTTCTTAATTTGACTCGATTTTATTTCGGCCATTTTGTGGCCCAGGCGCTGTAACGTTTCTGAGAAAATCCAGAAGAGCAGAAGCCACTTGGTTGCATCTTTTTAGTCCTGTTACAAGCCAAGAATAAAAAGCAGTCCTCTCCTATGACCGTGCTACAGAGTTGACAAATTGTGTAGCCTAACCTGTCTTGAATAGAATAATTCACGTACAGGGAACTTTGGTATTACATAATTCTGTTGTGTATCAACATGTTTTAACCATATTTGGATTTTTCTCCTTCATTATTGCTTAGAATGTTTTTGCCCTAAGTTTGTACAACCTGTGGTTTGTTACTAATTAATTCGTTTTCTCCAGATCTTGTTCTTTTTGAGAATATGTCTTTGGACTCCCAGATGTTGCTTGAATTATTGTAGCACATACAGGTACTGTCAGGCTATCTTTTTATCTTATGCTGTAGATTATTGAAATAGTATTTTTCCTTTCTACTTCTTTCTTGACTTTCCTTCTCCCTGAAAAAGCTGGCTCGAACTGAGTAATAATTGGGATTTAATATTTGATGTTGTAATTCATTTCTATTGTTGGTGCTGGTGGCAAATGCTTTCTTATAGTTTGTTCCTTAAAAACTTCTCACATTATCATTGACAGTGATGTCTCCCTTAAAGTCTCTCAAAAGCAAATCATTGTTCGCAATTATCAACTTGACTGAGAGCATGTATCGAATTTTGCAGAAACCTGTTGTTTTCAACACCCTTAAAATCTGCTATGATCCGATTTTTGACAAAACTGTGTCAACAGGTCATGCAATGCAGCAATCTCAGTTTGTAACTATAAAGATCTAAGTTTTGAACAACTGGGCATTATTGACTTTTGAAAAAACACTTAATGGTTCTGTAAGGAGCAAAATTTTCTAATAACTTTATTATTCATTTGATTGCTGCAGGGACTGCAATGATAACATGAAAATTATTTACAGTTGCTTCCATGTAGAAAATAAAGGTAAGTCACATGGCAGCTCATTTACAGAAATTAACAGTCACAAAGCTATAGTTTTCTTGGTTTCTGTCAAGCTGTTTTGTCATACTCTTCATTTACAAATTCTTTTATTGATTATTTTTGAACCATGTAATGCATAGCTTTTCAAAAGGAAGTAAGGGAAGTCAAAGAGTTTCCTCTTAATATTTTAGTAACCAGGAGTACTAATTCACACTACAGAAGGATGCAGAAAGGAATCAATTGTAGCACTGTCGAAGGAACCAGAAGGAAACTGTTTATTGCTAAAGAAATCATAAACTTATAGTATCATATAATCTTAACCTGACAAATCCAATGATTTGACCCAGTGCTCATCATAATGCTGGCTTCATGCGGTTCGCGGTTTTCAGACGTACTTTAAAGTAATATTCATGTAGTAACGAAAAACCCAATCCAAAAAGTCAACTTGTGACGAAGCAAGCAGGGATAAATTTGTTTTGCCATCTTCCTCCTCAAAATTAATTTTGTTTTTAACTAATTACCATTAACGTATGTGAGTATAATCTGCATGTTCATAAAAAAAGGTCGGCACTCAGTGTTAAAGAATATAACACCAGATCTAATTTAGTGCTTAGTTTTATGTATGTGATTGATTTTATAATTTAATTTGACTATTTGAAGTTAATACTTTCATTGTAGGGTGAAATCAGTAATTGTTTTGTAACTTAAATTTTATTGTTGATGTATAAACAAATACAAATTCTGTACTAATTATAAACATTTGTAAGACAAGATACTAGTAATCTTAAAGGATCTATTTAGCTCTATTGAAAAACATGTTAGCAAAGCCAGTTCTTAATTAATTCCAAAGTAATCAACAGTTTTGTCAAAAGTATTGTTTGCATAATTATGTTTGTTGATTTCATCATTTAAACAAATAATTCATCTTAACTCTTGTAGTGGAAGAAACTGTTAAAAAGAACCAATCTTTTGATGTATTCAGTTCATCTAATGAGTTAAGTTTTAGTTTTCTAAATTATGTTGTTGTGGTCTTCAGGCCTGAGAGTTGTTTGATGCAGCTCTCCATGCTACTCTACCCTGTGCAAGCTTCATCATCTCCCAGTACCTACTGCAGCCTACATCCTTCTGAATCTGCTTAGTGTATTCATCTCTTGGTCTCCCTCTACGATTTTTACCCTCCACGCTGCCCTCCATTACTAAATTTGTGATCCCTTGATGCCTCAGAACATGTCCTACCAATCGATCCTTTCTTCTAGTCAAGTTGTGCCACAAACTCCTCTTCTCCCCAATTCTATTCAATACCTCCTCATTAGTTATGTGATCTACCCATCTAATCTTCAGCATTCTTCTGTAGCACCACATTTCGAAAGCTTCTATTCTCTTCTTCTCTAAACTATTTATCGTCCATGTTTCACTTCCATACATGGCTACACTCCATACAAACACTTTCAGAAACGCCTTCCTGACACTTAAATCAATACTCGATGTTAACAAATTTCTCTTCTTCAGAAACGTTTTCCTTGCCATTGCCAGTCTACATTTTATATCCTCTCTACTTCGACCATCATCAGTATTTTGCTCCCCAAATAGCAAAACTCCTTTACTACTTTAAGTGTCTCATTTCCTAATCTAATTCCCTCAGCATCACCTGACTTAATTTGACTACATTCCATTATCATTGTTTTGCTTTTGTTGATGTGTATGTTATACCCTCCTTTCCAGACACTGTCCATTCCGTTCAACTGCTCTTCCAAGTCCTTTGCTGTCTCTGACAGAATTACAATGTCATCGGCGAACCTCAAAGTTTTTATTTCTTCTCCATGGATTTTAATACCTACTCCGAACTTTTCTTTTGTTTACTTTACTGCTTGCTCAATATACAGATTGAATAGCATCGGGGACAGGCTGCAACCCTGTCTCACTCTCTTCCCAACCATTGCTTCCTTTTCATGTCCCTCGACCCTTATAACTGCCATCTGCTTTTTGTACAAATTGTACATAGCCTTTTGCTCCCTGTATTTTACCCCTGACACCTTCAGAATTTGAAATAGAGTATTCCAGTCAACATTGTCAAAAGCTTTCTCTAAGTCTACAAATGCTAGAAACTTAGGTTTGCCTTTCCTTAATCTTTCTTCTAAGATAAGTCGTAGGGTCAGTATTGCCTCACGTGTTGCAACATTTCTACGGAATCCGAACTGATCTTCCCCGAGGTCGGCTTCTACCAGTTTTTCCATTCATTTGTAAAGAATTCTCATTAGTATTTTGCAGCTGTGACTTATTATACTAATAGTTCGGTAATTTTCGCATCTGGCAACACCTGCTTTCTTTGGGATTGGAATTATTATATTCTTCTTGAAGTCTGAGGGAATTTCGCCTGTCTCATACATTTTGCTCACCACATGGTAGAGTTTTGCCAGGACTGGCTCTCAAGGCTGTCAGTAGTTCTAATGGAATGTTGTCTACTCCCGGGACCTTGTTTCGACTTAGATCTTTCAGTGCTCTGTCAAACTCTTCATGCAGTATCATATGTCCCATTTCATCTTCATCTACATTCTCTTCCATTTCCATAATATTGTCCTCAAGAACATCGCCCCTGTATAGACCCTCTTTATACTCCTTCCACTTTAAATATAGAGCAATGTGTAGTGTCAGCACCTATTATTGTGAGGATATATATGGGCCCAATTTTTGGTCCTGAGACAGTCAGTCCACAGCCGAGAAACCTGTGTTGGTTAGAACAACAACAATGCCTCAACTTAACTGTGAAATAAGTGTCACACAACTAGGCCTTGTGTTAAAACAATGGCAGTGTCTGCTCCATATGTTGACCCTTCATAGTAGACCCTAAATAACGAAAAATGTGAGGTCATCCACGTGAGTGCTAACAGGAACTCATTAAACTTCGGTTACACGATAAATCAGTCTAATCTAAAAGCTGTAAATTCAACTAAATACCTATGTATTACTATTACGAACAACTTACATTGGAAGGAACACACAGAAAATGTTGTGGGGAAGGCTAACCAAAGAGTGCATTTTATTGGCAGGACACTTAGAAAATGTAACAGACCTACTAAGGAGACTGCCTACACTACACTTGTCGGTCCTCTTTTAGAATACTGCTGTGTGGTGTGGGATCCTTACCAGATAGACCTGACGGAGTGCATCGAAAAAGTTCAAAGAAAGGCAGCACATTTTGTATTATCGCAAAATATGGGAGAGAGTGTCACAGAAATGATACAGGATTTGGGCTGGGCGTCATTAAAAGAAAGGCGGTTTTCATTGCGACGGAATCTTCTTATGAAATTCCAATCACCAACTTTCTCCTCCGAATGTGAAAATAATTTGTTAACCATGACCTACATAGGGAGGAACAATCGTCACGATAAAATAAGGGAAATCATAGCTCATATGGAAAGCTATAGGTGTTCATTTTTTCCACGTGCTATACAAGATTGGAATAATAGATCATTGTGAAGATGGTTCGATGAACCCTCTGCCAGGCACGTAAAAGTGATTTGCAGAGTATCCATGTAGATTTAGATAGGTACCTTTCTATTCTTCAAGAACTGTGAACCTTGTAGTTAGGTTTTTACTCCTCGTAGATATCCAACAGAAACCATTGTAGCAGTATATGGGTGTTCGTCTGCAACCTATTGATGAGGCTTATTGAAGGTTAAGCAGTAGTGCACTAGCCATATAACTGTGTACTATAGGGGGTTGTGAACAGTGAAAGTAAAGTACTGTGTAATGCAACTGTGCACTTGTCGGCTACATTATTTACAGAAGACAGTACTGCACTTCCACCACCTATTTTTTCAGCCAGTATGTCGACACTGAGGACAACAAACGAAGATACTGAGGACAACAAACAAAGAAATAAAAGGAAGCAGGAAACCATCACATACATGTTGTCCCGATGTGAGGACTTTTGTATGTGGGCACAATAAACTAGAACTCATGAACATTGTCAGTGAAGTGTGAATTCGAGTGGTTTACAGTACAGTTTTATATGGAAGAAAGGATACAGCCATCAGCACTGGGGTTTCATGGCCATAGTATAACAGCAGCCAATCAGCAAGCGGGTACTATGGAAGCAGCCACTGAATACAGGAGCAGCCAATCAGCACACAGGTACACGCGACTGACCGGAGATTAAACTAGACGCCTGCCGAGAGAATTACAACTTGCCACAGCCGTGCGGATCCAGAGTGCGGCAGTAGAAGAGTGAATGAGAATAAGGCAATTTTATAGCAAAAGCTGTTTTGTATTAATGCGTAATGAATGGCCTTAATGAACAATGCAGTGTGACTGAGGACAAAGCTGTAGAAGTTATTAAATGAACAAAAGGACGTAAGTGCGACTGGTTCTGCAGACGACGATGATCATAAATCAAACATGAATGTAACTAGTAACAAAAGTCAGCAAGAGCAAAAGTTTATGGCAGACGAAAAAGTGGAAGCGATGTTTAGGCAAATTGTGAGTAGTTTGAATAGTATGGAAAGCAGTATGAAAGTAGACATTAGTAGTATTAAAAGTGACATGTCTAGCCTAAAAGATGAACTGAAGAAAGAAGTTAAAAAGGAAATTAAGGTAGTTAGTGCTAATCTTTCAGAATTAAAATAAGAAGTTTTATGCAATAGTTGAAGATTGTGATAATATTAATAGAAATTTTGAGTCGTAAATGTGTGGGTGACAGAAAGAAACTTTGTGATGACAATAGTAGGAAGGTGGAAATTTCTGGAAAACAATGTGCTGAAAATGGGTTTAAACTTAAGAACCAAATCGATTAGAGTAAAAATTATTTAGAAACGGAAGTAGAAACCAAGGGTACAATAGTGGCAGAGGAAAAACTGGAAAAAGTAGATTCAAAATTGGCTAAAATAGAGAAAAGGTGGAAGAAGTAAAAAATCTATAGCATAGAGGAAGTGACAGTGGGTCTGGTAATCGATTTGGTAAGCAAGATGATAGTTTTACCAGGGAAAAGATTAATGAGATTTGTTGCATGCAGAAGATCACATGGTAAGTAAAAAGGAAGTTTGTCATCCTGTAATAACAGCCGGTGTACGAGGTAAACATGTAAAGTGTTTACTGAACAGTGGTAGTGATTTGAATGGCATTTCACAGACATTTTTTGAATACATTAAGAACAGAGTGTATAGTAGTGATACATGTTTCCAGAATAAAAATTATTGGTGCTACTGGTAACCTATCAAAGAGTGTGAAACAAGAGGTACTATTGACTGTGGACTTAGTAGGACAGCTGTGCGAGGGCAGTTTCTTAGTAATTCACAATAACAGCATTGAACAAGAAGTAAGACCTACAAGCAAGTAGGGGGTTCAACATTCTGTGTTGGATTCATTATGTGGCGATAATGCTTACCCCAGCACTCATTTTTCATGTTTCCTGAGGGAGTCAAACTCTTCTCCTATCCTATCTGTAGTTTATAAGTGAATCAGAAGTTCGTAAGCTCAAATGGGGACATCAAATGATACTACACAACCTCCAGCCCCCACCCACTTGGGTGGGGCGGGGCACAACTTTTAAATCTTAAATGGAAACACCCATTTTTATTGCAGATGCGGATTCTCCATAAAAAAGGATTCTAGTTTCGTCTGAAACATTTTTTTTAAACCATTGACAGATGGCAGTGAAATCGAGAAAAAAGTAAAATTGCGGAAGAACTCAGATTTATTTAGAATTATCCGAGAAAGATGCATCAAATCGATAAAAAATGTGCACCTTTTCTTTCGTTACTCCAAATTAAGCTGTTTTTGTACAAAATGTACTGTGAAACTTCCTGGCAGATTAAAACTGTGTGCCCGACCGAGACTCGAACTCGGGACCTTTGCCTTTCGCGGGCAAGTGCTCCACCATCTGAGCTACCGAAGCACGACTCACGCCTGGTACTCACAGCTTTACTTCTGCCAGTATCTCGTGTCCTACCTTCCTTACTTTACAGAAGCTCTCCTGCGAACCTTGCAGAACTAGCACTCCTGAAAGAAAGGATATTGCGGAGACATGGCTTAGCCACAGCCTAGGGGATGTTTCCAGAATGAGATTTTCACTCTGCAGCGCAGTGTGCGCTGATATGAAACTTCCTGGTAGATTAAAACTGTGTGCCCGACAGAGACTCGAACTCGGGACCTTTGCCTTTCGTGGGCAAGTGCTCTACCATCTGAGCTACCGAAGCACGACTCACGCCCGGTACTCACAGCTTTACTTCTGCCAGTATCTCGTCTCCTACCTTCCAAACTTTACAGAAGCTCTCCTGCGAACCTTGCAGAACTAGCACTCCTGAAAGAAAGGATACTGGCAGAAATAAAGCTGTGAGTACCGGTCGTGAGTCGTGCTTCGGTAGCTCAGATGGTAGAGCACTTGCCCGCCAAAGGCAAAGGTCCCGAGTTCGAGTCTCGGTCGGGCACACAGTTTTAATCTGCCAGGAAGTTTCATATCAGCGCACACTCCGCTGCAGAGTGAAAATCTCATTCTGAAAATGTACTGTATCCTACTTTTAGCGTTACCCAAGTACGACGACATGGACTTAGTAGAATGATGTCCCCATGGGGTGCTTCATTAGTGTGAGTCCCCTTGCCTCTCACATGTTGGGGTGCTTCATTAGTGTGAGTCCCCTTACCACTCACAATTTGGGGTGCTTAATTAATGAAATTAGGCATGAAGAAATTGTTCAAAATTACCCCCATTTGCTTCAGTGCATAAAGTCAATCATCTGCGAAAGTTGTCCACAGTTTTGAGCAGCACATCCCGTGGTATGGCTGCACACACTCTTCGAATGCATTGCTCCATAACGTTTCGGGTTGTGGGCTGTCTGTCATAAACAATATTAACAAGAAAAAATCGGGAGGTGTCAGGCCTGGTGAACATGGTGGCCACTGAATTGGTCTGCCGCGTCCTATGCACCAACCAGGGTACCGTAAATTTAAAACATTTCGCACATTTTTAGCATAATGGGGAGCTGCTCCATCCTGTTGGAATAACATTCGTTGCCTAGTTTCTAAATCAACATCTTCCATTAGCTCCAATAGATTATCACAGAGAAGTTGTAAATAAGATTCCTCAGTAACATTTCGGTCAAAAAAATATGGTCCTATCAAGTAACCGTTTAAATTTCCACACCAGGCCATTAACAACCATTTGTGTTGATTATCAACGGGTCTGTGACTGTGTGGATTGACACAGGACCAATAATGACGATCATGACGACTTAATTCGCCATTGTTTTTGAATGTGGCTTCATCGGTGAACATAATGTATCTAAAAAAATCATTGTCACCTCTTATCATTTCCAAGGCCCATCGTTAATACCTGTGTCGGTATTTATGTGCCTTCAAAATCCTCAAAACATTTGATTTCGGTATTCCAGTTTGTCTCTGAATCGCACGATTACTCATTTCGGGATCCTGTTGAACACAGGCGAGAACGGTAAGGGCTCGATGAGTGCAATTTCGAATAATGTTTTTGCTTGGATGTCGTCTGTTTGGGAAACAATCCACATAAAATTGCGCAGCTGCAGCGTAATTGTTAAGGCATTCACCTAAAATTAACATTACATCAACAGTCTCTGTAGGAGGATAGTGAGACATGTCTCGCTAAAGAATAATTTACTTTCGTCAGTCGATGTTTACAGTTCACAATCTGAAAGTGAAGTGACGTCTGATCTTATTGCACCGACCTGTAGTGTATACTGAGCCATAGTTCGCAGTTTGGCCACGGTAGCGCCAGTCAGGTGAGTAATGCAATTGTGACTAGTTCCCTAACGAGATTTTAATACCATTGCGCCTCTGTCCATCAAAAACTGTGGTGGGTAGCATACAATTTATAAAAAAATATCTTAATTTGGCGTAATGAAAGAATTGGTGCACATTTTGTATCGATATGATGCGTCCTTCTCAGATCATTGTAAATAAATCTGAGTTTTTCCCCAATTTTAATGTTTCTCGATTTCAGCGGCATCTGTCAGTGGTTTAAAAAATGTTTCATATAAAACTTCATTACTTTTTTTATGGAGAATCCTAATCTGCAATAAAAAAAATGCGGGTTTCCATTTAAGATTTAAAAGTTGCCCCCCACCCCACCCATGGAGGCCGGGGCTCGGGGTCACATGTAGTATCATTTGATGTCCTCCTTTAAGCTTACGAACTTGTCTTACCCACTATTTTTACCCGATGTATAGTTTTCGAGATAATCTCACCCGAAACTTCAGATGGACCACCCTGTAGGTGTCAACTCTGTTATTGTGAAACCTGAATTATTTTTCGCTTTCAGATATCTGGCTGCGCTTACGGAACAACACTCAATGAAAACATATCCTAGCGGTCATGGAATATTTGCAATTTGTTACGAAAATAAATCAAAATTATAAAATTAATACTGAGGAGATACAAAAGCATTAGATCCCTTATTATAACGTGAATGAGTGAAGCAATTTTTGATGTCAGTACAGGATGACACAACTTCCCCCCTCCCCCTCCCCTCGCCCAACCCACCACAACGTGACACTTAAAACTTTCTTCCTGAGAAACCTTGACGGTGACATAGACCTACACGACATGGTGCTGATGGCTTGTGTGAATGCTGCCATTTCAAATGATAGTGGAATGTTTTAAAGTGACATCACTTTATAGCAACCCTGTCAATAATTTCTTTTTATTATGCAGCAATTTCACGCAAACAAGCACTTACTCCATCCTGTGCTTCTGCCAGAAGTTTCATTTTAGGCAAGACTATGGGACTCAGAAAATGACTAATCTGGAATAAACGCTATTATCACTGTGTCTAATCGTATACCCAACCACTAGGCGTTCAACTCGTTTCGCGAAAATCCAGCACGCACAAGCCACCGTCCAGGGTGTTCGCACTACATTTGTGGCCATGATGGCCAGATGGGGGGAAATTCACTTCTCCGATTTCCACAGTGTAAAAATTGTTGACGGTATATGAACCTACTCCACAGCATTTTTTGAACTTACGTTTACCTTTACAACTTTACTTTCCTTCTGAAAAAGGCCTAATTCTTATTTTGAGTGATTTTTTGAAATTGTGTAAAGTTTCTCAGTCGATTTTGTGCAAAGTATGTCGTTAACAAATATATATCTACATCTACTTCATACTCCTGCTGCCACCTAACAGTGTCCAGCGGAAGGTACTTCTGGTACCACTGACTGATTCCACTTACCCTTTTCCACTCGTGGATGGCACTTGGGAAGACTGATTATTGATAAGTTTCTGTATTGGCTCTAATTTCTCGAATTTTCTCTTCTTGATCATTTCACGAGATGTATGTGGGAGAAAGTAGTATGTTGTCTGACTTCTCCTATAAGTTGAAATTTCTGTAGCAAACCTCTCCGTGACACACAACGCCTCTCTTGTAACGTCTGCCATTAGAATATATTGAGCATTTCTGTAACGCTCTCGCGCCGACTTAAGAATCCCATGACTAAATGCGCTGCTCTTCTTTGGATTTTCTCTATCTTTTCTATCAGCACTACCTGGTAAAGATTCCAGTTTTATGAACAATACTCGAGAATCGGTCGTACAAAAGCACCTTACAGCCACTTCATGGATGACTTATATTTCCTCAAGATTCTTCCTCTGACACTAAGTCTGTCATCTGCATTTGCTACTATTTGTTTTGTGTGTTAATTCCACTTAAGATCGCTCTGGATAATTGCTCCTAGATATTGTAAGGTAGTGCTGTTCCCAGCAGTTTATCAGTAATACTGTAGTCATACAGGAGTGGATTTCTTTTCCAGTGTATGGCTGATATGTTACATTTATTCACTTTCAAGATCAATTGCCACAGTCTGCATCAATCGTCAGTCCTCTGCAACTCATTCTGCAAATGAGTACTGTCTTCTGGCATTGCCACTTTCTTACAGACAATTGTATCATCTGCAAACAGTCTTAAATAGCTTCTGTCACTTTCTGCAAGATCATTTATATAACTGTAAACAGTAACGGTCCTGTCACGTTTCCTTGAAGTACTCCAGAAACAACCTTTACAGCTGTATAATTTGTTCCATAAAGGGCGACATGTTGCGTTCTATTTGCATAGAAGTCTTGAATAAAGTCGCACATCTGATCTGATTCTCGATAAGCTCGCATATTTTTCACTATCAGCAGTGTGGGACGATGTCTAATGCCTTCCTGAAGCCAAAGACCACAGTATCAATCTGTGCGCTTTTGCCTACAGCGCTATTGGTCTCTAGGCTAACAGAACAAGATGAGTTTCGCAAGAAATATGTTTGCGGAATCCATGTTGATTTTTTACAGAGGAAATTTTCATTTTCCAAAAACGTCATAATTCTTGAGCATAAAACATAATCCATAATTCTGCAACAGATTGACATCAGTAATATAGGCCTATAATTATGTACGTCTGTCCTACGTTCCTTCTTTAATACGGGAGTGACCTGCTGTTTTATCCAGTCGCCCGGTACCCTTCGTTGCTCCAGTGTACTACGATAAACTGCTTCTTGAAGGGGAGCAAGTTCTTTTGCGTAACCTTTGTAGACTCTCATAGTATCTAATCTAGTCCTGATGCCTTTCCACTGCTAAGCAATTGTAGTTGTATTTCTTTATCTCAGTATCTGCTGTTTCGACTCTTGGTCAATGATCGAAACGATGGACCATGTTATGATCTTCCACAGTGTATCAGTTTCGGTATGACAAATTCAGTATTTTGCCCTTCGCTGTACTATTTTCTTGCACAAGACTGAAAATTGTTAACGTTTTTATTCGGACCGGTCGACAAAGTTTTACTTCCAAACTCATTGAACGTTTCTCTTGTTGCTCTCCGTATGATTATTTTCGCTTCGTTCAGCTTTTCTTTGTCAGCTGGGTTTTGACTTTTCTTGAATCTGTGATGAACCTCTCTTTGTTCATTTAGCAGTTTCCTAAAAGTTTATCAAATGACAGTGTGTATTTCCCATTCTTTAAGACCTTGCTGGAGATATAACTATCTAAGATATATTGAATGATGCTTTTGAATTTTTCTTGCGTTTTTACTCCACATCTTTGTCCTCATCAGCGATTATTTGATCTGATTACTCAGCTACTCAGCAATTTGTATCCTGTCCCTCTCATTTAGTAGAACACCTGCAACATCTTGACAGATAAAGACTTTGTAGTTGTAATGGCTGGAGCAAACGACGTCAGTAGAAACTAGAGGGAGACAGCAACATCAACACTGAAGAAAACTCTGGAAACATTGACCCACACCAACGTGATTGTTGTCAATGTGCCTCATCGACACGACTTGCCTCAGTGGTCCTGTGTTAATAAGGAAGTGGATCAAACCAACCAGGAATACAAAGCTATTTGTAAGCACTTCAAAAATGTCTCTATAATAAACACTAGTAACTGTCACAGAGATTGTCACACCAAGCATGGTCAACATTTTAACAACTTAGGCAAATGTGTTTTAAGTGACTTAGTTATCAGGTTAGTATTAGATAAGTTGAGCTGTGTTTCAACTGAGTTGTCATAAAACTTACAGTGCTAGACCAGGTTAGATACTCCAGCACCATTAGCTTACAACCTAGTCAACTGCTATATGGTAACAGTGTGTTAAGTCAGTCAGGTAAACATGTAAATGAAGTGAAGCGAAAAGGGGAGTTTAAAATAGGTTTCCTCGGGGTATGACAGATAAAAACCTAATTGTTACTGAATTTTCCAATGAAAACATGTTGAATATCTTATGTATAAGTGAACACAGGTGCAAAGAGGAAGAACTCTGTTACAAAGTACTGGACGATTATACTTTAGTTAATTCCTGTAGTAGGAAACACCACTTGAATGGTGGAGTAGCAATATATGTAAAAGCACCGCCTACACAAAAGTATAGTAAGCTAGATCTCAACACTCCCTGTGAGGAACTGCACTTTGAAACATCGGGTATAGTAATTGAGTGCCTTAAAATATTATTATTAGTAGTAGTAGTCTGCAGGTCACCTGGTGGAGGCCCCAGTATCTTTCTTGAGAAATTTGATGACCTATTAATGTCCCTGTATACACCAAAATGGGAACAATATACTATTGTCATTGGAGGGGACGTCAACTCAAGTTTTGATATTCTGCAGGACAAAAAAACTGTGGCAGATTTCAAGAGCGTACTTAGGCAATATAACCTGTACTATACTAACTCCAAACCTACCAGGGACCCTGTTTGTCTTGATAATATATTTACAAATATTAATAGAACTCATATGTCTTCAGATGTAGTTAGTTTTCATTTCTCAGACCATTATGCAGTACATATTAGCGTTAGCAATGTAACTCCAGACTGCTCCAGCCCAAAAGCTAAAACTGTAACCACGAGACCTAAGAACAAAGAGAGGATAGATAGATTTAGACTTGCCCTCATTGTATCAGTTGGGATGCCCTATTTAGTAGACTACAACATTGTTCCTCCAACATTGTTCCTCCAACATTGTTTTTACTGAGTTTTTCTCTATATTTTTAAATATATTTGAAAATAATATTCCTTTGACAAAATGTACTCTTAATATTAAGGATAGTAGTTGTTACAAGAGAAGGAAAAACAGGGAATGGTATACTCCACAGTTAGGGCAAATGAATAACACTGTTATGCACTATTCTGGTAGGTACAAGAACAGCAAATCTGAACTACATAAAGAATTATATTCCAGAGCTAAGTGTAATTATAGACAGGCTAATGATGATGTTAAGAAGCTATGTAATGCAGCCCTAACTGAAAAGTCTAGAAATAAATGCAAAAAAGCCTGGAGTATAATTAATTCTGTGGCACACACTAAAGGAAAAGACGTTATTGCCATATCCCCAGATGAATTCAATAAATTCTGCGTCCAATCTATTGAAGAAATATGCAGCTCAATAGACAAATCTCCAGAAAATGCCATTGACTTCATCAATAACTATTTTGAAAGGCCCTGCCAGAGAATTTTCAGCTTCACAGAGGGGGTGTGTACCAATACAAGTCTGAAAATAGTTAAAAATTTCAAAGCCTCAGATAGTGTTGATTACTATGCTTTATCATGTAACCTATTGAAAGATATTATTGACTGCATAATTGATCCCTTAACCTACTGTGTAAATAAATGTCTAGCTGAAAACAAGTTTCCTGATGCACTAAAAATATCTAGAGTGGTCCCAGTATATAAGAAAGGTGATAAGAACTGTCCTGCTAGTTACAGACCAATATTGTTAACTCCTGTTTTCTCAAAAATCAAGTTAGCACGTATTTAGATAACTTAAACTTAATAAGTGACAAAAAATGTGGATTCATGAAAGGTAAATCCACAACAGATGCTATGGATTGTCTTGTAAAATTTGTTCTGGATGTGTTTGCGGCTAGGGCATTTGCTCAGGTTACATTTTGTGATCTGAGCAGAGCGTTTGACTGTGTGGACCATGATACTTTAATGAATAAGCTATCCTATTATGGTTTTGCTAATAGCAGCATAAATATGATTAAATCCTTCCTTGAGAACCGCCAACAAGTTGTATGCATTAATAGGGAGAAGTCAGATCTGATTAATGTTAGGTCTGGCGTACACAGGGCTCAGTACTTGGACCTCTATTGTTTTTACTTATGATTAATGACCTGCCATCTTTTGTAAACTCTCACACAATAATGTATGCTGATGACACAACTTTTTAAAATAAAAGCTCAGATTTAAACACACTAAAAAATATAGTTTAAAGATATTATTGCTCAGAGTTTATGGTTTAGAGGGAACGGTTTTCTACTAAATAAAACTAAGAGTCAGGCACTTTCCTTTAGCTTAAGAGAGAATCATGACTTAGAAAGTATAAAATTTTTAGATGTTATAGTAGACAACAAGTGGACATGGGAACCACACATCAAACATTTATCTGCCAGACTCTCAAGAGTCATCTATTTAATTAGAAACTTAAAAAGACATGTCCCTAATAGTTATATAAGATCAGCATATTTTGCTTTCTTTCAAAGTATCATATCATATGGAATCTTATTGTGGGGCAATAGCAGTCACGTAAAGCGCTTTCTGCTTTTACAAAAAAAATTAGCAAGACTAATAACCGACTCAGATAAGTTAGAATACTGTAAACCCTTGTTTGTTAAATTGCAATGCCTGATGGTAATAAACTTGTACATCTATAATGTTCTGTTGTATGTTAGGAACAATATTTCAAATATATCATTAAGAAGGGATGTACATAGCCATAACACCAGGAACAAACCATGTTTAGATGTACCATATCAAAGACTATCCAAGTCACAGAATTCATATTTAGTTCTTGGACTTAAGATGTACAATAAGTTAAGTATAGATTTAAAAGAGTTACCTATCAATATCTTCAAAGCTAAGTTGTACAGAATACTAGTAAATAATCCTTTCTACACAGTAGACGAATTTTATGAAACTGAAAATACTGTCTTTCAACACTGTACCTAGCGGATGTCCTTATGTAATCCAAACTAAATTGTATTTAGTAATTAATGTTGAAAATGTAACTTATCTTCAAGTCGTCTATTGCTTTATGAGCTGAACGACAATAAAATTTGAGTGATTGATTGATTGATCTTCCTACCTTTCTTAACATTCCTTGTAAATAGTCATAGTTTTTTTCGCAGTTTTATGCTCACTGATATATTCCCCACGTTAACTGATTCGATAAGTTCAGATCTGTTTGTTGCTAGGAGGTCTAAGACATTACCTTGACAATTTGGTTCCATAACTGTCTGCTCGAAGTAAATCTGAGACAAGAAGTACAGAATAATGTCACACAAATCCCTGTCTCTGGCACCATTTTTGACAACTTGACACTCCATGTCTAAGCCTTGAAATTGAAGTCACCTCCTATTATAGCGGCGTAATCAGGAAAATTACTAACAATATTGTGCAAGTTCTGTCTGAAGCGCTCTACCACTAGAGCTCCTGACACAGGCGTCTATAGAAGTGTCCAATTACCATTTTTGACCGATCTTCGAATCTTAACTTCACCCAGATTAATTCACAATCGGAATCCGTGATAACCACACTAGATTTTATCGAATTCTTTACTGTAGTAAATAATCTGTGAGCATCCTACGATAGATATTCCAATTTGATCGTAGGATTTCGTTGTTATTCACTTACGGTTTCGACAAAATTTCTGTCGCTAATACTATCCGGGCATTATAGCCTTGATTAAGCGTTGCTAATTTTGGAACCCCACCTCGGATTCTCCCGCAGTTTACTAATATCATGTTAAGCTTTTCTACACCTGACCTGTGAGGATGAGCTTCTCTGAGAACGTTGTGGTTCTTGTTAACTACAATTTGGACAGGCAATTCATCTCTGTTCCCAAGGAGGTATTTCTCCAACTTAAAAAACCACCATGTGCACGCCATGTGTATTCTCGCCCATGTTAATTCACCAATGTTAATGACCCTTTATCTCAGAGACTCTTGTAGCTACGGATTTGAAATTTCTGCCATATATTTACTGCTGACTCTTTATTCTACTGATCTAAGATGGAAGGTTTTGCATCAAACCAAAAGGTTTTACAACATTTTTCCTCAATCCCTGTAATTTCGCAAAGATTTTGTTACCATAAATATACATAAAAATAGCTGATCTGAACGTATATTCTTGGTTGTAGATCCATGGCTTACTGGATAGTTGTGCTGGACCCCTGTAAAAGTTTCAGTGCAATAGGATGAATAGTTTCTGAGAAAATGGGGCATTTGTATTGAAAACTGTGTAAACTGAGAAAAGGATGTTTAAAGTTTCCAAATGTAATTTCTTATCTTTATTGTTACATGATGTTATTAAAAACACCCTGCTCCATATTCTAGATCATCTTCACCACCAGTTCTATCAAGTAACAGCTGGCTTCTCCTTTTCCTTGCCTGTTTGGTCACATGTTTTGCTGAAACCTCAGATTTTTTCACTCTTCCGATGTCCACTTTGTGAAGACCTTCCACTGTATGCTTCCCCAAAATCAACCCCAGCTTCTCAAGTACTCTCAGCCTGCCACTACATCCATTATTAAATGTGATTACAGTGTCATACGTTCCTAACTGTAGGGTCTTCTTCCCAACAAATACACTTTTTGGTATGTGAGTCCAGAGAAGATTATTGAAAGAATTGTTGACGTTTTGCGTTTTCCACATGCAAACACCTTTTCAACAGATCTGGATGGGCCTTATCTCTAAATATAGGCTTCAGAGCCTCCATTACTGCTTGAGGCACACTGTTTTTATGTTTAAAATCTCCCAGAGATCCTTCAGCTTCAGATTTTCTATATTTGCACGATGTCTCAGGAGGAGGAGGGGACAAACAGTGTTCGGGGTTGTTATCAGTTGAAACTTTATGACAGTAGATAGCCCACACCGCTCTCACCATCTTGTGCAAATTATTGGTGTTGTCCCTGATAGCTTTGCCATAATAATCTTGAAACTGATCTATCACTTTGTCAGTCAGTCTTCCAGGACCTTTTATTGTTTTACCATCTGATAGCATTGCGTTGCCAAGTTTTATTTTCAACTGTCTGAGACGTTCACCCATTCTCTTTTTCACGTGGCCTACACATTCTAGTTTAGATTTGGGCACACTATACAGTTTGCTGTCCACTACTGCTTTGAAAGACTTGCTGTCTCCATCTCCCAAGAACTGAATGTACCTAACTCCCCTTCTGCCTCAGATCGCTGAAAAATATTTACTACATCAGCCACTTCTATCCCCGCACTTGTTTCCTCATAATTTTTTCCACAGTTTGGCTTATGGGCTTTTACTCTCTCTCTCTCTCCATCCACGCCAGCACATGTGCATTCTTGACAATATGTTGTCAAAATCTCAAGATCCAGGATTTTTCCAGTGTCAACACTTGTTGCCGTTTCAACTTCATTCTTAGTTTTGTGTCCTCATCTGTGCCAGAAACCATCAAAGGCAACACTGATATCAGTGCAACCATCATTTGCTTCCACTCCTTCTTTTGTTGCAGATATCATGGAATCTGTAGCCACTTCCCTTACACAATCACCAATGCCATTTGTGTAGTGTTCATAGTCTGTAGGAGGACCTGGCAAATTCGTGATGCTGCACAACCTTTTCCCAGCTGTCCGACCCTTCCCAGTGCACTTCAGTCCATATACTAATCTTACGTTATTAGTATACAAGTTGTTTTTGCACTTGCTTGATGTGCAAAACATTTTAGAGAATTCGCAGTTCTATCAGGAAATACGTAAATGACAAACAATTCCGTTCCTATCTGATTCATCTTCAGACAGTGTTACTGCACCACCACAAAGAGAACAACTCACAGCTTCACTTAGAACATGAGCCAACCTGTTACCTTCGTTTCTTCGCTTCTTGAATCTTCCGCGTAGTTTTCTCATTTTTCTTCTGCAAAATGCTGTCAATGTCTGCTTGCTGCGCGAACTAAAATCCACTAAACAGTAAGTTATTCACGAAACACTTCGCGCCATTCAAACAAAGAGCTACGGAAACAATACACTGTGTAGAGCAGACTGTCAACTACAAAACAACAAAACCACAGCCTTCTATAGTAAGTAGTTTTGGAAACATGACCGTTGAAATGAGTGAATTTATGTCGGGAGGAGGAAAACTGACAATGCAGATGTACAGTAAAAGACGATAATACCAACAAGATAATATTTCCACCAAATAAATAATATATCAGAATGTTCAGGAGATTCTGTAGGTTTTAATGAAACAAAAAAATAAAAATAAAAATCAATTTTTTTCCATTTTTTGCCCTTAAGAGAAACCTCACATTTCTCCATCTGATAGCAGAGGTCAAGAAATTCGCTTCCGATACTATAGCAGACATGTCTAAGCCTTGACAATGATTTCACATTGTTTATTTGTATCGGGAGCTATGCCATGACATGTGAAGAGGAAGAATTAATGACATGCAGTGCTGCATTAATGATATTCTAAGCAATAAGCAAGTGAAGAAAAAGACGTAGTCGTCACTGGAGGACAAAAACATACACAGATCTGGTGGGAATGATATACTGTGTGAGCTGAATTTGGAAGACAATTCTGTAGGACGTCGCCAGCTGAGTTTGAAATTCTAATGACTATCGCAGGACTAGTTGTTTCAAAGAGAGAGAGACAAATTTTAGAAAAGCAATTCTGTGACACAATGACTCTGAAATATTTGTATTAATATGTGTAGAGAGAAAAAAAAAACAGTTTTCCTCAGAGGGAAGATTAATATTCTAAGGAAATGAAATAAACTTTTACAATTGTATTTAAAGTTGGATTAAACACTCCTTGCTGTATTTTCACACACTGCACAGCCGGGATTATAATTGGTGTCCAGTAAACATTACCTTTCCTTCTCCCTGAAGGTTAGAGTTTTTTCTTTTAACAGTGATTTTATTCCATGCACAATTGTAATGAAAGGCGATCGGACATTTTATCTGCACTTTCTTCTCTTCTGTCTAAATCATTATAGTTTGAGGGGGGCAGTGCACAAATGGTTTAATTCATACTTAACTGGAAGAATGCAGAAAGTTGAAATAAGTGGTTCATGTAATGTTAAAACAACAGCTGATTCCTCAAACTGGGGGGCTATCAGGTAAGGGGTCCCACAGGGTTCGGTCTTAGGTCCTTTACTGTTTTTGATATACATTAATGACTTACCATTCCACATTGATGAAGATGCAAAGTTAGTTCTTTTTGCTAATGATACAAGTATAGTAATAACATCCAAAAACCAAGAACTAAATGATGTAATTGTAAATGATGTTTTTCACAAAATTATTAAGTGGTTCTCAGCAAATGGACTCTCTTTAAATTTTGATAAAATACAGTATATACAGTTCCGTACAGTAAATGGCACAACTCCAGTAATAAACATAGACTTTGAACAGAAGTCTGTAGCTAAGGTAGAATTTTCAAAATTTGTAGGTGTGTCCATTGATGAGAGGTTAAACTGGAAGCAACACATTGATGGTCTGCTGAAACGTCTGAGTTCAGCTACGTATGCAATTAGGGTTATTGCAAATTTTAGTGATAAGAATCTCAGTAAATTAGCTTACTATGCCTACTTTCATTCACTGCTTTCGTGTGGCATCATATTCTGGGGTAATTCATCGTTGAGTAGAAAAGTATTCATTGCTCAAAAACGTGTAATCAGAATAATTGCTGGTGCCCACCCACGGTCATCCTGCAGACATCTATTTAAGGATCTAGGGATCCTCACAGTAACCTCACAGTATATATATTCACTTATGAAATTTGTTGTTAATAATGCAACCCAGTTCAAAAGTAATAGCCGTGTGCATCGCTATAACACCAGGAGAAAGGATGATCTTCACTATGCAGGGTTAAATCTGACTTTGGCACAGAAAGGGGTAAATTATGCTGCCACAAAAGTCTTTTGTCACCTACCAAACAGCATCAAAAGCCTGACAGATTGCCAACCAACATGTAAAAATAAATTAAAAGAATTTCTAGATGACAACTCCTTCTACTCATTGGCTGAATTTTTAGATACAAATCAAGGGAGGGGAAAAAAACCAACTTAAACATTAGTGTCATGCAATATTTTGTGTAATGTAATATCTTGTACAGACATCTTTTATTAACCTGAGACGTTCCACATCATTACGAAGTGTCGTATTCTATGGAACAAGTATTAATCTAATCTAATCTAATCTGTTGCCGATTAGTATTTGCATACATACAAAGAGACGATATACATTACATGATATGTTCACCCACTGCTGAAATCGAAAACCTCAATACTTGTTTATGACAACAGACAGTAGCTGTATATCTCACTGAATACATGAAATCATAAATTTCTGCATGTACAATAACAAAGTCATAAAACTCTGATATGGGTTTCAAGTTAGTTTTTATATTTGCAAGGTATAGTTTTGACTTTCTTGCATCCTTGAACACTGCCGGATTAGGCTCATGGTCCAGGCATATTATTCATTTATTACTGGACCAGTGTCAGATATGAGGAGCGATCGATGGCCTTTGTAGTCTGGTTCCTCCAACCCCCACAAACAAACCAACCAACCAACCAACCATAGGTATGAGGATATCAGGAGTTGCTTTATACCAGATGTCATCGAAATTTTTTGCTCAAGAACCAATACTGACATTGTGGTGCAGCACCTACGACCCCATGTGTACTGATCATATTATTAATTGCTAACTGTAATAAATCAGCATACTATGAGCCCCAATAGACTAGCTATTATAAGGGCACAGTAAGATGACCGTTGGTGCTCCCTACTGAGCATTTCCCTGTTCAACCCTTCACCACGTACTGCTCGCTGCACACTTCATGTTGGCTGTTCTGCTTCAGTTGGAGAACACCGAGGGTGGCAGTGGAGCTGTGATACTGTAAGTGCTTGACGAATTGTTTTTCTGTTACCTGTGTGAGTGGAAATTTTTTGTACTTATATTTAATTTGTTGTACTTATATTTAAAATCGTTATGAAATATGAGTCCAAATCACACATGTTCACTAAATGTTTTGAATTCCATTTTTCTTCTTCTCATTGTGTTGCATTACAATAGCCTGAATTTAGTGTCATATATCTTTATTAAAATATGTACCACATTTGAAGATTACCATCCCTGTAATGCACATTCAGGAAGCCACGTTTCTTTTGTCTGAAGTTTACACTTCGCCAGCTGATCGTTACGTGACGCACACGCCCTTGACTTGTCATCACTGGAGGAATAACAACGAAACATCCCTCCTCTCACATCCTCTACCCCACAGTGGCCGTGCCAATTACCCTTCTGCTGCAGGGGTGAACTTTACTTACCTTTTGTCAGAATTCACCAACGTCGACTAAAATTTAGCTCATTACAACACTGCTGTTTTGTATTTCTGTTTGTTAATCGTCAGGAAAACGACACTCTTAAGTTCTTTACTTTAGTTGACGTTTCTGGATTCGCTGTTAGTTTTAGATGAACATTATTACAAAATACAGCTAAGAATCATGGGTCACACGAACATTTGATCTGGACCACAAATTTGACTAGCACTATTTCATTGCTTTCCTTTGTTATCGTCACCTGTCTAGCCACAGTGAAACTACAGAAACTCAAAATTTACGAACAACGATTATAAAATACTTAAGACGACGAAAAGGCTATCGTTTTAAAACAGTTTTTTGCTCTGTGCCTTGTAAAAAATCTTTTAGTGTTGCTTAGGAAGTGACTTCATAAATTTTCGTTAGGAGATATCAATCAACATTGCACATTCAGTTTTACAGTTGCATTGTACCTAACACGATTTTGCTATTAATTGCATTGTTTTGGACTGACCGTTGAAGCACACAGTGCTATTAGTACTTCTGTTCGCACCGAGCATGCAGCGCGAGTACAATGGCCGAAACACCGGAGTTTACCTCATGCCTTCATGATATATCTCTAAGATATTATGATGGTTCACCTGGTGGAAGCCGAAGGTGGCACAAGATGTGGTATGTACAGCCAAGACGTCAGTGCAACAAGTTTGGCATGTAATTGTAATTTACTTTGATATAGTCCACCTCAAGGCACTGGTTGCTGTTCCATCAGCACACGTTTCATACTTGGCTTCACACATACTTGAAGTTCTGCTTCACTGCCTACAATTCACTGCACAAGTCACTTTATCACTTTACCTGAAAGCCATTTGCAGATATCGTCGTAAAATTGTATCTTTGTTTCCTTTCAACAAAATTCTCATTTATTCCTCCCTCAATGTTGTGATAACAGGCATAATTTAGCCCATCTTCCATACACAATTTTACACATCTCTTTACATATAAAGGTACATTGAAGTTCAGTTTCTTACATTCATGGTACAATGAAAAGTTTCATATATACTACTTACATCATGTACTTCTCTTTTGTTATCGATTTTGGGCTTTTCACATGACCTACTAATTCATAGTGTGCTGTACAGAGTAATGTTCTCAAGGCACATTAGGCTAACTCATGGTTTCTCGTTTTATAGACAAATGAACACATTGTTTGTTATCAACTCTACATTGGCTATCAGAAAGTCTTAACCAAAAATCTATAAGCTGCACCCCTGCAACTACAGTCAACAGCGTCTAAGGAAGAATTTATCACTGTATCTACTCAGTTTTCTTTCAGTTGCAGAAATCAAGATAAGACTCAACAATATGTATATACCCTACAGACTGAAAAGATATGACCAAACTACAATGAAAATGTGTCACTGGAAGAGACATTAAAATGGATACTGTAGTGTAACCTACATTAAGCTACTTACTACTTGTAATATCTGCATACATATATAAATGACTCCAAATATGAAGTGGCAATGTATTATCACTATTGATATGTCAAAATATTATTTCGAATTCATTTTTGGTGATACTGTTCATACCTCTCCTACTTCAATAACTTTTATTTATGTACAAATAGACATTATAGTTGTAGCTGTCATTTTACCTTTTTAATAGTGGTACATATATGTATCCACCTCTGCTGTGTTTCTATCAGTCATTCTTGTAACTATAAATGTTTACTTAATTAACTCCTTCTCCTATGCGGCAAGCCATAAGAATCCATATCTCTGTCACATTCGCATACAGAAATGAGTGACTAATCTACTAATTTATTGTCTTCATGAATGAGCAACAGTTAATATTGTACTTACAATTAGTATAGTTGTTGTGAATGGTTCGAAAAATGTATTTTGTGTAAGCATTTTACCACTTGTGGCAGCCGCACCGTTCAAACGTGCGAAGGGCTGAACTACGGCACAGCCGACACAAGTAAGCGACGGCCGGCATTCACGAGTGCAGCTATACCACTATGCCGAATTTCGGCAATGGTGCGTCGCGCACCGGACGCACAGAACAAAGCAAGTAGACAGTGCGAGCCGGCCAACGCAATGTGACACACGTCTCCACACCACCGACTTCGCCATCATTGACCACGTGCGTCGAGTCAACGCGACTCCCCCACAAACGCGTACGCGCTGTCTGAAACGCAGTCGCTCGTTTCGCGGAGTGCACCCTTCCGTTTGACAGTGACTTCTTCCCTTCCGCGGACATCGCGGCGCTTCCGCTTGTGCCAGGAACTGGACATTTGGCGACGCGGCTTTCATCTCGCTCGGTCCACGCGGTAGCGCCACAGCTGATCATTGGAGTGTACACCCTCTGGGATCTGTGATCGAGCAGTACCGCTAGGGCAACACACCTGTACGGACGAACGTTAATGATGCATTGCATTTGTAACGTAGTGTAAGTCTTCCAAAGAATAAATGTGTAACGACAAAACTGCTGTAATCATTCCGTCACCAAGCCTCTCCTTTGAACATAGTGCGTGGGCACGGCAATAAAGCCGGTTCACCGCACGTTAATGACCGTAAGTGGTGACACCACACGTCCTCGCTTCACAGTTCACAGTTATTATTGATTCTGTATTAAATTTGCGTAAAATACAAACGGTTACAGCCTGAGAGGGGGGAACTGAGAGGTTTGTTTTACTTTATATTACTAAACGTTTTTATGTTAGTTGGCGCCGAGGTGGCCGAGCGGTTCTAGGAGCTACAGTCTGGAACTGCGCGACCGCTACGGTTGCAGGTTCAAATCCTGTCTCGGGCATGGATGTCCTTAGGTTAGTTAGGTTTAAGTAGTTCTAAGTTCTATGGCACTGATGGCCTTAGATGTTAAGTCCCATAGTGCTCAGAGCCATATTTTTTGGTAGTTGGCGAAAACATGTGCTATCAATTGATGTGTAACTTGGTTCTTCTTTGACTCACTGTACTTATGAGGACACACACAACACGTTTTCGGCTCATATGTTACAATATTTTGACATCTACAGTAATGAGTATTAATAATTGCCTTGCTGCTCTACATATCGTTAGTCTTCACACACTGTCATTCAAAAATAATAATGTTTCATGGTAGTGGGTTCCTTACAGTTACTACCACTGCATTTGTGCATACTTTTATACATATCCTACTCTACCAACTGAATGAGTACATGCAATGTTTACTTAAAATTTGCACTAGATGGTATAATTAAAGGCTTGACTACCTGTAGGTTAGCCAGCAAACCATTCGTACCTAAGCATAATATTTGCAGAGTAGTTTAGAAGGCATTTTTTCTCGCTAGTGTGAAACGTTATTCTTGTATCTTACACAGTACAAGTACTAAAATTACACTTATCCTGACGAAGCTCATACTACTGAGTACACATATTAACTCTTTTATGGGCGGGATAGCGTGCACAACTCGTTACATTTGTCTCTGGTGGAACTTACCTCTTCAGAATTTTGATCATTGAGTTACACTAATTCTCTAAAGTATTGCACTTTCTTATAGAATTTGACAATTTTGCTGCAGAGCTTTTAAGAACCCTGTTGCCTTTGAAATTTCAAATATTTGTTAAAGAAGGATAGTCTACAAGTGAGAAGGAACATTATAATGCAGAATAAGATTGTTTCTAACATTTTAATTGAAGGAAATATATGAAAAATTCATACATGCTATGTCAGCGATGATCTGTAAGTTAAATATTAAATATTTTAATGAAATTTCCATTTAATTTGGTCATAGTGTAAAATATCTAGTTTCACAAGTGCATTATTCAGTAATCATACTTTAAATGATGGGTCAATCAATTTTCTAATGGTACTGATAATTTCATGGTGCCACACTTTCACAATCACCTCCAGTAGCTCTGTTTTGTTGCAGGCTTGTTCTTCTGAACCCCTTACCCCCCCCCCCCCCATTTGTCACAAATTCTAAATTAGATTAAGATGCGTCGAATTTCTTGGCCATGCAAGTTCTCTGGTACCCAATTCAGTCATGATAGAAGGAATCTGGAATGATAGATTTGGACGTCATGTAATAGCAGTATCCTTGAAAATTGTATTACAAAGATGAAATAACCAAAGCTAATCCATTTGGGTGTGTGGTATGGAGCCAGATCATGTTGGAGAATCCTCTCTGGGAACGCATCACATCCAGAGAACATCACAGGGTGCTGAATCACAACTTTTGATCACTGTTCATTGTTCTCTGAACAAAATACAGATTTCCAGCATCTTGGTATAACATTGCTCCCCACCCCATTACCGATGGAGGATGTTTAAATGTTTTCACAAGGCAGTCAGGGGATCAATCCTTTCATTGGGTTCACACTTGACGAGCTGTGGTTGTCACTCGTCAACATTCATCTGAAAATACCACAATTATCCACTGCTCTTTTGTCCAGTTTATGTGCAGTATGCCCCATGCCAGCCTCTTTTCCTCATTGTAGCAGTCGAAAACAGCTTTTTTGGCAGCTCTTGCTTTCATTTCCATTGCACAGAGTCTTTTCCTAACAATACTTGCAGACCAGATCTAGCGAACACCCACCTCAGTAAATGCAAAGCATTTCCTGAGGTAATTATCGGCATTGTGAGTTCACATACTTGCTAGATATTGTCGCAAGGCAACCACATCCCACATCCCCTTCCTTATATATCCCACATACCCTTCCTTATATATATATATATATATATATATATATATATATATATATATATATATATATATATATATATATGTGTGTGTGTGTGTGTGTGTGTGTGTGAAACTGACAAAAGAACACAATTGCAGTCAAGTACATCCAAGACTTTAGAACAATAGTGTACATTGTAAGGGCTTCATAATAGCAGAATGTACTGTTATGTCCCCTTATCGTTACTGATTCCACCCCCTGTCAATCTTTGCGTTTAGCTATAGCTTTTTGAGTTATTGGAGTAGTTACTTGTAGATATAAGAGAATATGTTTGTAAATAGTAGACATTTAATTAGTCTGTAGTATAGTAAAATTAGGATTTCTGTAAATAATAGTTCACATTTTCTGTCTTAGTACATTTTCTTAAATCTAAACTTAAGATTAGTATTTACATTTGCACTGTTTTGTACTGTAAAAAGTGTATATATTCACTATTCCCATCAATCATCATTGGAAGGCTTTGCACGACCGATTGGTGTTTTCTGCTGGTGGCAGAGTAGCATAGCTGTTATCTGCTACTTCGACTACGCACATCAAATGTTCTCTGTTGCACCAATTAGTTTCCTAATGACTGCAGAAACATTGATTCTCTTGTCGGACCTCTCTGTTTTCTATTGGGCAGACACTCATTGCCCTATACTCATCACATATATCATTCTTTACTCCCCTATTGCCAGAACACCTTGCCAGTTGTATCGACCCCTGTTGTCATGATTCAGTGGGTTCTGGTATCCGGGTTTGCACCTACAACCTCCTTTCTTTTGATACTTGTCATTTCCTAGATAGACAGATTTTCTAGGTCTATTGTCTTGTGATGTCGCATAAGTGTACCAGGATATTGTTATTATTACTGGGTTGTGTGTTCCCATTGCCCTGAAAATTTGATTGCATTCTCATGTTTCCTCCTTGACTTCGTCCTTATTCGTAAATTAAGTCAGTGGAGTCCAACACAGAGAGTAAATATTCAAGATCCGTTTCTGGTATTATGACTAATTTTTCGTGATTTTCGGCGGCAACCTACCTTTCAAAACTTTTATCACGTCTACATGAGAAATAGATTCGCCCCAGTATCTCATTATTTTTATATTTCTCGAAATACTTTCGCAGTGACCCTCGTTTACTGTTGAACGTTTGCGAGCTAATCACTTTTCGTCGTTCTTGAACATCAGTACACCAAACTTTGTCTAGAAAAGCTTGTTCAAACTGATAACATGTTTGAAAATGTTCTACCACATCCACTGACCAGAGCAATGCATATTCTAGGCCGAATCTTACCATCTACAGTAGCTATTCTTTGTGAACTGGTCTGGCTATGCGTCATTACGTTATGGAATGCTGTTATAAAAACTAATGAGTGGACTTTTTTGACTCTGTAGAAAACACCTGAAATTGGAGATGCTTTAAGAGGCATCCATCTACCTGTCTCCAGTGAGTGTGGCAATGACACATGTAGCAATGGGTGGCAATTCATTTCGTTTATGATTAACGTCGGCGATTGAATACACATGCTGAAATATCTTGCATCAGCACCGTGAATCTGAGAAGGTGAAAAGGTATTTTCTCTTTCATTTCCTAAACTCTTCTGCACGTTTCCTGCATTAACTGTAATCGATCCATTCGAACTATCTCTGCCAGTGGCCAGCTCAGAACGAATTCGCTGTACCAGAGCCTTGCTGTTCGCATCTGCTTTGGTAACAATTTAATTTTCCTTTTCGGACGTAAACTTTTTCGTCTACACAATTTCGGTTCTGCAGTACAAACATTTTCACGAGCTTTGTGTTACTATCGAACGCCCCTAGCTCTGTGCAGTCTTTCAACTTCTTTACTTCTTTTTTGTTCGAGTTGCATAAACCAATCTCCTCATACAGTTTTTTCACTTGGTCTGGGAGTACATTACAAACTGACTATAGATCTGAATCATCTGCCTGAACTGTAGCTACCATCTGAGCTAACTTGTCATGTGCACTTTGCAAATTGTTTTTGCTTTTCTGTCAACTCATCTAATGCACATATTGATTTCGTTTGTTCTTCGAGTAATTATAAAAATTTCTGATCAAAATCGTTCGGCATTTCCGTAAGTTTCTGATCGAAACTTTTGATACATTAAAAATTGCAATATCTCATTCATGTCAATTGGCTCAGACAAAGTTGTCTTTTTTTACATTTGTGATGCCATTTCGTCTGTAAACAAATGTTGTTGTCGCGACATCGGACTGTTAAAAATTCGGGATACAGTTACAACACCTCCTTCCAAATTGTGGTACTGTGAGTAAAAGTGATTCCTGATATTAGCTGTGACGGTAATTCATCCATCGTTTGCATAGAAATATTTCCCAACAAAATCCCCTTAGTTGTAATCTGTGTTAAATTGGCCTGTGACTACCATTTATAATAATGTCATTTTGATCATGTTCAACGCCAATTATTTCAGTTTGCATATCTATATTATTGGTTTCGTGATTCTGGCTAAAGCTAAAATCCACTAAAATGTTGAATAGATCAACTGTGCAGAAAGGGAAGCATCTACTGCTGTTGACTCTAGCTATAATGTGTTTGCATAACTAAAGGCGAATAATGATTGTGCCTGCTCTTCCTTTACTCACCGACCATGTGTAAATTTGCATATATTCATCCTGGTTAAATTTTGTGAAAAAGTCCTCACTTATTTCGTATCTCCCTTTTTTAAGTGATTTTTTTTCCTTATTCTGTATAATACAGTTTCTATTTTGACATATTATCAGAAAAGAAAATTACGTTCATTATTGCTTGAGTAATCAAATATTTTACAATTATTTACACATTAAATTATCCAGTACAGGTACAGTCCCTGTGAGGTCGCCAGTGTAGTATTTATGTAATTAAGTGTAAAGAAACGGCTTTCCTCAGAGGAAAGATTAATATTATAAGGAAATAAAATAAATTTTTGCAATTATCTTTAAAGCTATATTTAACACTCCTTGCTGTATTTTCACATGTCACATTGCTAGAATTATAACTGGCATCCAGTAAGGTTACCTTTTCGAAGCTTTCCTTTCCCTGGAGGTTGTAGTTTTGCCATTCTTCTAATAACGATTTTGTGCCATGTGCAGGTCCCTGGAAGGCGTTCTGACGTTTTAGCTGTGCTTTCTTGAATTATATTTCAATAAAACGTCAAGTGTAGTTCAGCTATGTTAACAGCACTGAAACATATATTTAATCGATCACATTTTTATTTTCATATTAAAATTAATCCAAATCATCACTGGCAGTAAAGAAAACTTCTTCAGCCTCAAAATCAGTCCCACTGGTGAAACTGCAGATAAAGATCCACCTGTCACATCAACATTTACAAATGACTGCTGCTACCTACATACATTCAGTGCTGCCTCACAGAATGTCTTGTTCGTAAGTTTTATATATTGTCACTGCCCTTTTGTAGGGCAAAAGCTCAAGAAACCTGCTGATGACAAATTTTTCCAAAGTCAGATGTTGAATGCTGTTGGCATGGTGTTTTTGCTGCAATATTGAGAAATACCAAACTTGATTTCTTTTTATCTGTCACTGCTGCTGGTGCCAGACAATGCACGCAAGCAAAAATCAAATAGATTCTGAGCAGTATATTCACAATTCAATTCAGAGTGTGTGGTGGCGATCAACAATGGATCGACTATCGGCCACACCTACTCAAATGATCTCTCCAAGGCTAACAGCCCTTGGACAGTTATTTCTTGACTTTCTTTGTATGTACGTGCTACTTACTCTGTTCTGTAATCCATTCTTGTTCGAAGTTGCAGTGTTTCTGTTATACATCAGTCATGTATAGTTCTGGAATGCACTGTATAGTGACCCCAGGTAGTTCATTTCATGCTACTCATTCCAATCCTGCATCTGCTATGGTTTGTGTTAACAGACAATGAATCACCAACAGTGGAGTGATTCTACGCAGGTGTTACCGAGATCCATGTCTGGATATGACTGCAAGGTCACAGTGCCGTCACAGACTCAGCTGACAGACACACATTATGCTGTACCTTCTTCTACTCCACATGGACATCCTGTGGTACACATAGCATCCACAACCTCACTGTGGTGGGAAACGTGTACACTGGCATCATTGCAAACACATGGCCATACGAACCACCCATTCACATAAATGGTGCCAGCCCCTAGTTTTGTAAGGATAAGTCAGACAGTAGGGGATTTTACCTTATTTTATTAGCTTTCAAAAGATAACTATTCTTCTTGTTCGGCCAAGCCTCGGCCGGCAGTGTCGGCTGCCTGTAAATTTTCTCGTCCCATGGTCTGCAACAGGAAGTCAACACCAAGGAACGCTACCTCAATCACGCGCCTCCCTCATGTAACGCCACCCAGCGTTGTTGGCCAAGCCACGCTCTGGAAAGTTCCATTGCCACCCCCGCCAGTTTCTCGGTCCCGACCAATCAGGGCGGAGGAAGCCGTGTGGCGCGATGGATGTATCTGGCCACCCATCGCCAGGTCCGCTCTCTTGGACGCGCGCCCTGTAGCAGTGAAGATCTCCCACCTCTCCCAGTGCTGCGGCACTGTGGACCTAGTTTCGCAGCCGGCATGCCAGTCGAACTTGCCCGATTGGCAGACACCAACTTTCGTTAGCTTTGAGAACTGTGTTTCGCCAAACTCTACTCTCTGGCTCACCCTCGCCTCGCTAGGCCTGACTATGTGACCCTTTATAAGGCAAAAGTGGTCAATAAAAGGCCTGTTACTTGAACTCTTTTAATGAACCCTTCGCGCCCACCGCCTTCCCATCTGACCGTCTTGCAGAGGTTGCTTACGCTGAAGGTGGAAATTACTGCTAACTGTGTTATGTGACTGTCAGCAATACTACATGTGTGATAATCACACAAGTGAACAATACCCAGCGTACATCTGAAACTGCTGCCCTGCTTTCGAGCACACTCCATTCCACATCATATGACATCGGCCATTTCATTCACTCTGGTAAATATTGTGCCAGCCCCTATTGCACAGTGCATTACTTTTGGCCATAACTTCGTACAGGGCACCCAGACCTTGTGTGACAACTCCCACTGCACTCCTGATCTGCATAGCATCTTTGATTAAGATCTCAGGCCTACAGTCGCAGTTTCTTCACAACAGCACCTGTCCACTACGCTGTGTGTGTCATCAAGATCATTCATACACAATACTAACATTCAGCAAGTACAAGCAGGCAGTTTCCCAATGCTTCCACAGTTACATAAGGATAACCACAAAACCTGGTTCATTTTAGTTGACAACCTTTTCGATTCACATAGTATCCTGGACGACAATACTCAATTTATTTTCCTAATCAGTCGTCTGCACGACTGTACCGACCTAATGAGCGATCCTCTACTATCGGCAGTGCATCACAAGAACGAAATGGCAAATTGAGCATGTACTTCCTCATTGATACTGGAGCAGATGCAAGTTTCACTCTGTCCGATCTCGCATGCTCAAAACCTCTCTCCACTAAACTGTTAAACTGTCATTATGCGCTGCTAATATGTCCCTCATCGACGTACATGGCTTAATAAACTCCGAATTTGCGTCACACCTGATAAAATATTTCAGCTCCCATTTCTTGTGACCAGTGTCGAAGAATCAGACATAGCCATTGACTTCCTACCACACTTTGGTCTGCCGCTGGACCTACAAATGCTACTCTACTACACCATGACACTGACTACCGTATACCTGGCTTCTTTCGCTGCCCTGTGAATACTGTTCTTTCACCTTGTGACACATTCCTGTCTGTTCTTTCCTAGTGCTCCTCTTTGAATGATTGCCTGGCATTCCTACTTGATGAGCTCTCCCTGAGCGATTGAGGCCGACATCCTGGAATTCACAATGGCAAGCTCACACACATGATCAACACCATGTCAGAAAACGTGGCACAGGCACACTGCCTGCAATGGAACTTCATCAGGTTGCTCTCGACACACAGTCACAACATTGACTGCTACCAATGTACAACTGATGGAACCACAGCCAATGGGCATGAAAGTGGGTTATATTTCCTCTCCTGCTGCTCTATCTGGTTGATCTGTGGCCCCTAGTGAAGACAGTCGTGTTACTCTCATGAAACTTCCTGGCAGATTAAAACTGTGTGCCCGACCGAGACTCGAACTCGGGACCTTTGCCTTTCGCGGGCAAGTGCTCTACCAACTGAGCTACCGAAGCACGACCCACGCCCGGTACTCACAGCTTTACTTCTGCCAAGCTGTGAGTACCGGGCGTGGGTCGTGCTTCGGTAGCTCAGTTGGTAGAGCACTTGCCCGCGAAAGGCAAAGGTCCCGAGTTCGAGTCTCGGTCGGGCACACAGTTTTAATCTGCCAGGAAGTTTCATATCAGCGCACACTCCGCTGCAGAGTGAAAATCTCATTCTGTGTTACTCTCATGTTTGTGAGGAATGTGCAGATGGGAGCGATCATTAGCGGTACCTGCTATAGATTAAACATAATGGAGAGTGCATCATAAGGCTCGCTGCCTTACCCCTTACAAACTGCGCCATGCGAAATTTTTTGGGATTTTCTGACAATGAGACAGTAACTGGTCTTTGGCTATTCACACTGTGCCTAAGAAAGACAGTTCATTCATCTGTGCAGCGACTATTGTCACTTGAATGCCCGCACATCATTGACAATTACCCATTTTCCCATATTCAGTACTTCATGTAGCTCCTTAATGGGACACCACTGTTTAGCACACTCGATTGTTGGAAAGCATACTTACAAGTACCAAAATTTATTAATGACATTCCCAAAAAGGTAATCGTTTGAATTCTGTTTTATGCCATATGGTCTCAAGAACATGGCCCAAACCTGGCAATATTTCATCGATTCCCTCTTGTTAGGACTCCCACTTTGTTACATCTATCTTGAACACAGCCTTATATTCTCTTCTGCAGTCGAGGATCATAAACAACATATTGGTGAGACACGAGCTGCCTTGAATGCCAGCAGTGTCGAAATAAACACTGACAAGTCCCAGCTCGACTGCAACATGCCTTACTTTCCTTGGGCACACTATAACGCTTGACAGGATTAGTCTGACCTCTGACCATATCGAAATCATTAAGGACCTCCCACTACGTGTTACCTATCGTGAGCTATGCAGTTTCATTGGCATGGTCAGTTTTTACCGTAAACACCTATCACATGCCGCCTCCATTCACATATTTCTCACCAAGGATCCGGCAGACAAGAGCACTTCAGGGAAGTGTAAGGTACCGAGGTCAGATAAAATGGTTCAGGTGTTCGACGATCTCAAAGTGGCACTAGCAAAGGCTATCACGCTCATGCACCAGGTACTCGATGCGTGCATTTGCATCACAGCTGAAACAAGCAACACTTGATTGGCAGTGTTCTACTACACTCTACTTTTCGAAGAAACTGACCTCCTCTCAATGTAAGCGGTCAGGTTTCAACAGAGAGTTGCTTGCAGTATACGAGGCAGTAAGATACTTTCATGAAGATATTGAGGGACGTGCTATCACTATTTATACAGATCATATGCCACTCGCCGACGTAATCCGAAACCCGATGCAGGACACTCTTCCACGAAGATTTCGTCATACGGACCTCATTTGTCAATATTCTATGAACATTTGACATAGGCATAGGGGAGACAATATGGTGGCAGATTATCTCTCAAGGGTGGATGCAGTCACTAGCCCACTCGACTTGACGAACTGCCTAAATTACAAGATGACGATGACGAACTTCAAAATTTGTGCTAAGATGCCAATTCAGCATTACACTTCGTATCTCGTTGGCTTCCTGCCTCGGCCTCCCCTGTTTGGTGTGATTCTTCTGTGCCATCCCCAAACCATTCGTCCTGGGCCTCCTATGCCAGACTTTTTTTCAACTCTAAATGACCTCATGCACTTGGGCATCAAGATCACTAAAAGCCTCATTGTCATATATTTCATTTAATGCAGAGGTCAGAAATACTATTGTCTTTGGGCTAGGAATTGCATTTAGTGCCAACATAGTTAAGTCAGACGGCGCACACAGCCATCATTGGGCAGTTTTGACATCCTGAAGGGCTGTCTACGACGTGTGCACTTACAAGGGGGCAATCAGAAGTGTAAATAATGGATTTTGATGGGTCTCGTATATGTTGTAGATGGACATGTTCTGAGTATGAGGCTATCCTATTTTTTAGCGACGGGCCTGGGTATCGAGAGAATTGATTTTGAAGTTTACTGAGTGCAGTAACACATATAACGTTAGTCAGGTTCCAAGCAACTAAGCGTGGCGCAGCAGTTAAGGTCTACAGCTACCATGCTGGAGGTACCGTGTTCGGGTTCTTCCATGTTTTTGCTTTTTTTTTAAAATCAGAATAGTCTGACAATTTTCCATTTTATTTTACAGTATATCAACAAACAGTGTACGTTGTGTGAAATTATTAAGAAATATTCAATTTTGCCGTAGTAATTTAATTTTCACGTCATTATTACACAATCTTACTCGCTGTCGCCTGCATCGCTTGCTATGCCGCAACAGAAATCCGGATGATATTTGTTGTAAAAGCAACCGAAACAATGCTTTACAGCACCAAGCACGTTTGCCGGCCGCGGTGGTCTAGCGGTTCTGGCGCTGCAGTCCGGAACCGCGGGACTGCTACGGTCGCAGGTTCGAATCCTGCCTCGGGCATGGGTGTGTGTGATGTCCTTAGGTTAGTTAGGTTTAAGTAGTTCTAAGTTCTAGGGGACTTATGACCTAAGATGTTGAGTCCCATAGTGCTCAGAGCCATTTGAACCATTTTTAAACCAAGCACGTTTCATAAAAACTACTGTCTTGCAGGCGCATGGATACCGGAAAACATTGTTCATTTACATTCAAAAAGGTTTCTCTTTTATCCGTTAACTTTGATGCAAACCATGCGTATTCGATCATATTCGAAAACGCAGGTGACCTGAATTGATGCAAAGTTAATGAGTGCAGTTTTATGGAGTCGTCCCTGGACGCGATTGCTCTGTCGGTCTTCAAGAAATCGGGAGCATTCTGAATTTTCTTCGTGAAAATTTTAACCTGTCGGTAAAAATGTGCGTCACAAGGCTGGAAAAGTGGAGTACACTTCGGTGGGTAACTTTTACAGTGCAGGTGCACACTTTCCTCTCACCCACGAAGATGTGATCGTATACGGTCAGATCAGTCTGCCCTCCCCACGTTTCAATGATGTATAGAAATGTTTCCTATCCCATACAAGGAAGAATCACAGATTTTAAAAAGTCTTCATACACCAGTTTCGTGAACTTCCCTCATTTCGTGCAGAACACAATCAAGTTTTTAAATTTGAGGGTTAATTCATCCATTCTTTTCTGAACATTAGGGCCAAACCGTATGGGATCATCTTTCCTGATGGAGTTAGTGTGTACAAATGGCTTACCTTATTTAACTCTTTTCTCTGCACGAGATCGGTTCTCGCCCCTTTCTCAAGGAAGGACGCCTTGTACGTCGATTGATATTAACAGCCCGTTTGATCGATGTTGATTGTGTAGTGAATTCCTAAAGAACCAAACTGCTGAGGTCATCGGTCCATAGACTTACAGACTGCTTAAACTAACTTGTGCTAAGAACAACACATAACCCATGCCCGAGGGAGGACTCGAACCTCCGGCGGTAGGGGCCGCGCGACCCGTCGCATGGCGCTTCAAACCGCGCGGCGGCTATGCGAGGTGTAAATTACCATAATTATTTTTATTTGTGTGCGGAATTCTTCCGCAGCTACTAATACTTCTTCCATCGCTGCACATTCTATGGAACTGATGAATTTCGTAATCTACCTTTACCTGATTTTATGCTTTTGTTTAAATCGTTCGACCCAGGCCGAACTGGCCACGAAATTAAAGATATCCAATGAAAGTGGAACAGCAGTGTTCATCACCCATTGCTGTGAAGTTCTGATTGTTACTTGCTCGTGGAAGAAATTATATTATTTTCACAAGCCAACTGCTTCAGTCCGGAACCGCGCTGCTACTACAGTCGCAGGTTCGAATCCTGCTTCGGGCATGGATGCGTGCGATGTCCTTAGGTCAGTTAGGTTTAAGTAGTTTTAAGTCTAGGGGACTGATGACCTCGGATGTTGAGTCCCATAGTGCTTAGAGCCATTTGAACCATTTTTCACAAGCCAATTTCTTTCTTCAAATGTATTTGAGACATATATTTTGATTTGATTTACCTGTTCCAAATTCTGCCTCGCTTCAACGAACCGTTCATACGTCTCACGATCGTTGTGTTCCATTTATCACGAAGAGTTCCGCCATGTTTCACATCCTCTTTCCATCGATATAGCACTGATTTATGTTTTAATTGAGAGACGCCATGGGACTGCAAATTCTTTAGGCTCCGTTTCGGATGAGCTGCTGCAACAGCGACTGCTCGTTCTTGGTAAGACAGAGGCACATAATCTGCTGGTTCGTGTGCGAATTCGTCGGCGACGAAATCGCCATCTCCCTCTACTCCCGTATACTGCAAAATAAATAGCTTTATAATATGTCTATTCGTCCGCAAGAAAGCGAGCATCCACTCAAAAATGAAACTTGCCGCCTCATATTCAAGAACCTCGTCTTCTTTGTTAATGTTCATTAATTCATCGGTATCGATGAATCGTCTCTCGACCAACAGGTCTTGTGTTGCGATACACATCTCATGGCCAATTGCAATTGAACTGTCAGAGATCGTGCTGGGCGGTGTATTTGTTAGAAGATTTAAATCACGAAGCAACTTTTCGGCGTATTTGATGGCGTTAGTGGTTTCGCCTTTCGATTGTTCTTCAATTCCTCTACCTCTGATGTATCTTTTCCCAGCTGCACTTCTGTCGCCACACTTGGGTCGTCCATTTCACTGTATTCTTTGAACACGCAAGGCACTAATAATGCGTCGCGAGCAACGGACGTTGAAGACAAATGCAAACTAACGGTTTAGGAGCTAGGTCACTGCCGTTTGTTTGACCATGGCGATAAATGTTTATAATACATAGAGGACTGTCCGTGAAATTATATCGCCGTAGCCAAACAAAAGGGGTTACCAGGGCGATACACTGTCACAGTACGTAGAGTTCGCACGCGACGTCCGCGCGAACAATCCGCTTTCTGTTTGACCGAGCCTACACAATTTAAATTTCTTAACAATTTCACAATTTACACTGTTTGTTGAAATTCTGCAAAATAAAATGGAAAAGGGTCGGACTAATCTGATTAAAAAAAAAGCAAAACCACGGAAGATCCCGAACACGGTACCTTCAGCGTGGTAGCTGTAGGCCTTAACCACTACGCCCCGTTCACTTGGTTGGAACATGGCTAGTGTTATGTGTATTACAGCGCCCAGTGATCTTCAAAATCAATTTTCTAAAAAACCGAGGTCCGTCGCTAAAAAAAGCGGATAGCTTCATACTCAGAACATGTCCCTCTACAACATATCCGAGACCCATCAAAATCGGTTATTTAGACTTCTGATGGTCCCCTTGTTAGACTTAATTGGGCCCCTTCCTCTTTCAGACGCCTATAAGAACATTCTGTCAGCAGCCGATCATACTTAAAGCAGCCCAAATGTGCCACATACGGTAATTGTCATAGGCCTTGCCCTGAGTCCTACCGGGAATTTGCGCAGCCCACAAACGCGATGTAAAGGCTTCCCTCGCCGAAATACTTTATGAGGAGCTGCTCGTTTTATGCACGCAATTCGTTGAAAAAGCCTCTCTGCCTCCTTGAAAGGCCGTTTCTGAGCTAGTAGAGCACATTTGGTCTCACATTTCGAACATATGCATGCTACCCCTCTCTCATGAGTGTTCGGTCACAGTGACTTAATAACTTGCAAATAAATCATGCTACGTCATGACACCATCCTGCTCTTCGATCTCCCTATTCAGGAGCCTACGAGGTTCTCAGCCATTCGACCAACACTTTAAATATTGTTTCTAAACGGAAAGAGTTAAACTGTCTCACTCAATATAATGAATGATGTACTATCTTTGGACATAGACACTGCTCTGGAGGAGCCAATCAATGACAGTGCATGACAGCACGAACTCGAGTGCAGTTCAATGTTCTCCTAGTTATGCCACTTCCGGTGGGCAAGTCAAGATCGCCTTTACATGTGATACCTCCCAGCTGAGGATGTGCAACCACATGAGTGTATTTTGAACACTTCCCCCTATAGTGCCACAACCTACATGGTTGATTTATTGGATTTCTACCCTGAGGACATTGCGCTGCAGCTATGCAACAGTATGCTCCTGGTGTTCGCCGGTTCTTCTACTGCGCAGGAGGATGTAAAGTCCCAACGCAACCACCTCCCACAATCTTTCCGGCTTCCTACCAAGATGGACAATGACAGCATCGTAACCATCACTAAGAACAGCAACCTTCACATTACCATCACTCATGGGCAACTGTACAGATGTGAGGTACCTTGACAGACCTCTCATGCTGTCACACAGGCTAGTGTTTACGTCAACCTGTTTAGCTGCAGTATTTCGTCCTGGCAGATACGCATGCAGTCTCCGAGAAACAGCCCAGTCATGTCTCAAGTTATGCCAGCCCCAGCACGAGAAGTCACACACACCTGTGCACTGATGTATTGAAAAATGAGGCTCATGGTCTTTGGACAGTTCTTTCATGACTTGCTTTGTAAGCACATGCTGTTCTCTCTGCTCTGTAATCTATCGTCAGTAAAACGTGTTTATCGAAAGTTGCGGTATTTCTGTTATACATCAGTAGCATTTAGTTCAGGAATGTCCATAAGTGCAACACACACACACACACACACACACACACACACAAAGCAGTAATTAGGACCTAAAGAAACAAAACCACCTTCTGCTTTGAATGAAATTAAAACAGATTTGAAAGCCATATGATTTTCACCCTCGTTGGAGTCATGGACATCTATATTATTGTCATATGTGTCAATAGTATCAACTTGTGTGTTTATTTGATTACAACCATAAGATATTGCACCGTATATCGTTGAATACATAAAATTAAGCGAAAATGAAAACAAACTAAGTTTCTCTGCAGAGATGACCTTTAGTTTTAGGCAAAAGCATGGATTGTTAACCTCCTCTACACCCTTAATGTATTAATAAACTATTACCCACCAGTACAAAGTGCAATAACAAATGTCCACATTGACAACATTCATACTATACTGCCGTCCGGAGTGGCCGAGCGGTTATAGGCGCTACAGTCTGGAACCGCGCGACCGCTACGGTCGCAGGTTCGAATCCTGCCTCAGGCACGGATGTGTGTGATGCCCTTAGGCTAGTTCGGTTTAATTAGTACTAAGTTCTAGGGGACTGATGACCTCAGATGTCAAGTCCCATAGTGCTCAAAGCCATACCATACGGCATCTAGCTGAAAAAATAAAATAAAAAAGCGTAAAAGAGGTTCTTGCCTCCGCATTCCCTTCCATCCCCTCAGGCAAGAGAGCTTGTACATGCAGAATATATGCACAATATTTACACAACACTTACTCGTAATATTATTGAACAGTAAACTTGCTTAGCAGCCAAAATTTTTGTAGTTAGAGTATGCTTTAATTGCGAAAAAAAGAGGGAACAAACTGATTTCTCCTTAAAT
Organism: Schistocerca nitens; assembly: GCF_023898315.1. Classification (NCBI taxonomy): domain Eukaryota; kingdom Metazoa; phylum Arthropoda; class Insecta; order Orthoptera; family Acrididae; genus Schistocerca; species Schistocerca nitens. The sequence continues at coordinate 370,574,314 of NC_064614.1, read as the reverse complement.
AAATATTTAAAGTGTAATTTCCGCCATGGATGACGGATAGTATGGTGAGTGTAATACCACAGCCCATTTTGGAATCTCTTATCCTACTTCAATCTCATCTCCTCTCTCCCAAAGAGGGCATATATATAATATTAGTAATTTACACCAATTTAATCTGTTGGTTTGACATTATCTGCATTGTGTCTCACCAGTATATAGAATGAAGGATACATTTTTCTGGTTATCTGCATTCGAATATCATGACAGACTGAAGATTCTTTGTGCTGTAACTTAGTAATTTACACTAAGTTAAACTGTTTTTTTGACATTGTTTACATTGTGTCTCATCAGTATATAAAATGAAAGAAACATATTGGATTAAAAACAAATGCACCATCATAATTTACACACAATACAAACTATAGGCACATGGTAGGAGCAATTTTGCTATTGTAATTCTGGAGTAATTAACGATGAAAGTTCCGATATTTCCAACACATCGAGAGACACCTATTTTTATGTTTTTAAGCTAGAAATTACCTGCACCCCTAATAGAAATACGACACGAAGATTTTTCTTTCAGAATCAAACATGCTCATGTTCTAAATGGTGTTAGTTAATAGAACTGTAGGTAAAACCACACAGAAATGTAAAATTTTACTCATAGAAAATTTAATTAATTGAATCTAAGCCTTTCATTCAATAAAACTAATCGCTCTGTTCGCATGAAAATGATAGGATGATTTTCCTTTAAGTCAGTGAAATAATATAAGCATATCAGGAAATGTATTGTTGCAATGATAAAACATGTAATTTGTAGTCTTAATAGAAACAGATTCTTTCCTGTCTTTGAACAAAAGTATTCACTTTTGTTTCATGTAATATCCTATGTAATTTGGAAAGATGTATGTGAAAACTCTAATTGATAATATGTAAAATTCAATATGTAACAATGACAGCAATTGGTTAACATCATATAAATAGAGGCGATTTGTACACCGCCATATGTAAATCTTACTTCAGTCTTAGACCAAATTTTATATGAACAGCATGGAGTCAAACTTTGTAAGTTTGCCACCGAACATATTGTGTGCGAAATAAAATCTTTTGTGAACATGAAGCACTGAAACTTATTGAATCTATTGCATAAATCCCATGTGGCGACGCAGTAACATCAAAATAAACCTACGGTAGCATCAAGAATCAGTACCTGGGATTACACAAGATATGTAATTTTTTTGGTGGAGGATATCTGTAATAAGAAGTGGTATATTGAACACTGTTTTTCTTGTGTTGAGCAACGATACACATCCCAAAATTCGCCAAAAACATTTTCGCCGCGTTTTATTACATGAGAAAGATTACTATGACCCTCCAAAATCCTCAAAACACTGGCAAATATTGCCAATGCAGCCCGTGTTTTAAGAACTCCATCTGTGGACACGAGATTTAATAACATCTCGCAAAAGATAAGCTACAGTAACAAACGAGATAAGCGATCAGCATCTGAGTCGTTTAACAACTTAATTACCTCAATATCACATCATGACAGCAAGAAGGAAGATGTGGACCACCTGATGATGTTTGTGCTCAACAAGAAGCAGATTCCTCCTAGGATCGTGAAGATGGTTCCATCAGAACAAGACCCTTCCAGTTTCTCAGGCAGGAGAAGTAAGAGTCATAATAAGGTTAGTTAGTTTATTAGAAGCATAAAATCAACATCCCAAGGTAACCCTGATCGGAATTCTACACAGACAGATACTCAACTTATAACGATTCACACGGGTTTTACTCCCGTTCATCAAACTGTCAGCTATATATTTCAGGAGAGTTCCACACGTTTTCAGAGACCTCCTAATTTTTACAGACCTACTGATACCGAACTGTTTGTGTTAAATATGGAAAGGCTGCACAAAAACATAGGTCATTTGCACCCAATGGCTTTAAGGAATCTTTTCGACATTTCTTCCGCTGGCAAAAATAAAGTAAAACTAAAACCTTCTAACAAAGTCATTTTTAATTAATGACAAATGAATAAAGAACAAAAATATAGAAACCTACATTCCCTCCTCTGTTGTTCACCAAAAAGAATAATTAGAAAAGACGATACATCCATTGTAGAAGTAGAGATTTTCGAGATTGTACTATTTTTTCTCCGAATTATTGGCGTGCACAGAATTACCAAGAAATAAGGTTCAGATCAAACAGTGATATTACAAATCTGTATGTTTACTTTTGATTCACAAACGTTACTGGAGTCAGCGTCGATACACGGTAAGTGATGTCTTGTTGACTTACATGTTCAATCTGTCTGTCACTGCTATAACTTTCTTCTACACTTTAGCAAACAATGTTAATCACAGTTAAGATGTGTAAGGTGTAGTGGACGGCATCCGGTGGAATCCTGCTCTTCTGCCACTGTTCTATGTGCGCACTGTGCATGCCATCATATATCTACCGGTAGGTCATGCCCAGAATACCAAGTTATACGACGAGATCAAGAACTCATGACATACAATAAAACAGAGTTCAAAGATGCGCTGATTATAGCTCGCTCTCCTGCTTATGCTTCTGTCACAGGAAAACGTCAGCCATTTCTAGCTATGTTGGGTATTTCTCCTTCACCAACTGGCAGCATTCCAGATATTCAAAATTCTTAACTACTCCCATCACTGCCAGTCACAAACATACTAGATTCTCAAGGGTGGTTACTGAAATGGTGTACACAACTGGAGATAGTACAACAGACTAACAAACCACATCAGACTTTTGGGAACCAGACAGAAAGCTTAAAACTATTCCCACCACTGCCAGACACAAACATACTGGATTCTATAGGTGATTATAGAGATGATCTACGACATCTGGAAATGGCAGAACAGACTAACAAATCATCAAACTCTTGGCAACTAGACAGGATGTTTAACATGTAATAAAGTTCAGGAATAGGCTCAGTACAAAAATCTTCTCTATCCCTCCTCACATTCTGTTACTATTATAGTACAATGGAATCTGTATTATCCTAACGTCCAGAATTTAGCAACACATGTAAGGGGTCCACAGGCCCTTACTACTAAGTTTGCGCTCACACAGGTCGCCAGGGCAACTATCGAGTAGTGTGTGTCAGGTCGCGAGAGCTAGAGGGGGTTCACCGGAGTGCCGAGTGCGGCTTGGGTAGATTCCCGCGAGGCGGGAAGAACTGGGCGGAGAGTAGTTAGTTAGAGTGTGGAGAGTGCCGAGTCAGGGTGTGGTAGGTTCCCGCGAGGCGGGCAGAACTGTGCAGAAGCCAGCAGTTGTATTAATGCAAATTATCGACAAAGGGAGTGGCCATCGCCGCGGTTTAACCCCTTTGTGTTAGTATTGTACGGGAAAGTGAGAAAGTTTGATTACAGAGTGATTTCAGTGATATTAAGTGCCGCTATTGAACTTCCGCGTCTACCGCGCCGGCATTATTTGGATTACAGTGATTGGATGTTGCGTGTGACGATTAAGAATAACTAGAGAAACCTGTGCTGAGATTAGCCGTCATTTACAGTGTATTGACGAAGGCAGTGGCTGTCTCCTTATTTTGTGCTTTTGCTAAGAATATAGATCTTGTTTGTGAAACTGTGTTGTGTCCTTCTTACCACCAAACAGTACTTATTACAGTATTTGCGAAGGACAATTAGATAATTGATTAATGTGACCGTGTACCTAATGGGCTGGCAATCGGATTGGACTGCTCAGGGGTGAGCAGTCCAATCCGATTGCCAGCCCATTAGGTACACGGTCACATTAATCAATTATCTAATTTTGGGCTGCTATTTTGATCCGCGAACGAGCGGATATAATAATGAAATAAAAGGGCATGTTACACACATCAAGTATCAAGTTAACCTACTCCTACTCCTGCAAAAATGATCTAGAAAATAATAAAAGTGACTGATATGATAATACAGTACAATGGAATCTGTATTATCCTAACGTCCAGAATTTAGCAACACATCAAGTATCAATTTAACCTACTCTGCTCCTGCAAAAATGATCTAGAAAACAACAAAAGTGACTGATATGATAATACAAAACACGAGACAAATGTGTCATATGACTAGGGCGTCCCGTCGGGTAGACCGTTCGCCACTTCGGCGACTTGTGCATCGATGGGGATGAAATGATGATGATTAGGACAACACAACAACCAGTCACTGAGCAGAGGAAATATCCGACCCAGCCAAGAATCGAACCCAGGCCCTTAGGATTGACATTCTGTCGCACTGACCACTTAGCTACCGGGGGTGGACAATAGGGACATCAAGGAAAATGATACCAGGCAATTAATAATGGGCACATTTTAGTCTCATTAACTTTAAATCATGAAACTTTTACAACTGTTACAATGGAACACAAGGTCGGTAAACCCTAAAAGAAAATACTTACAAAGGGAGTTACGTATCAAACAGCCTGATATAGTTATTTTATGTCAAACATGGTTCAAGTCACAATATACTGTTAGAATAATAAACTATTCTGTCATAAGGAAAGAGCGTCTAGATGTGAAGGGAGGCATTGCCATTTTAATCAAAAATGCTATTCCACACAAGGTAATTCCACTCCCTTGAAGAAATGACGAAACCGAAATGGTTGCAGTACAAATTCAAGCGGCAGTCAATCTTTTTACAGTGGTCTCCGCAGGCACTGTGGTGATAGAAGTCATGGGATACCTCGTGTTGTCATGTCGTATCTCCTCCTGCCTGGTATAGTATAGCAACTCGACGTGGCATGCCCTCAACAAGTCGTTGGAAGTCCCCTGCAGAATTGTTGGACCATATACAACCTCTATAGTCCTCTGTAACTTCGAAAGTTTTGCCGATGCAGGATTTTTTGCACGAACTGACCTCTCGATTATGCCCCATAAATGTTCGATGTGATTCTGTTGGGTGATCTAGGTGGCCAAAACTATTCGCTCCGATTGTCAAGAATGTTCTTCAAACCAGTCGCGAACAGTTGTGGCCCAGTGATATGGCACATCGTTATCCACGAAAATTCCATCATTGTTTGAGAACATGAAGTGCACGAATGGCTGCAAATGGTTTCCAAGTAGCCAAACATAATCATTTCCAGTGAAGGATCTGTTGAGTTCAACCAAAGGACCAAGTCCATTCCATGTTAACACAGCCCACACCATTATAGAGCCGCCACCGGCTAGCACAGTGCCTTGTTGACAACTTGGCTCCTTGGCTTCGTGGGGTCTGCGTCACACTTGAAGGAGAGGAGAGGAGTGATGCTGCAGGCAATACTGTGCTGTTAGCAAAGGCACTTGCGTCGTCCATCTGTTACCATAACCCATTATTGCCTAATTTCGCCACACTGTCCTAACGGATACGTTCATCGTACGATCCACATTGATTTTTGTGGTTACTTCACGCAGTCTTGCTTGTCTGTTAGCACCGAGAAACGTGCGCAATTGCCGCTGTGCTCGGTTGTTAAGTGAAGGCTGTCAGCAACTGTGTTCTCCATGGTGAGAGGCAACGCTTTTGTATTTTTGGCACACTCTTGACACTGTTAATCGCGGAATACTGAATTCCCTTACAATTTCCGAAATGGAATGCCCCATGCATCTAGCTCCAACTACCATTCCGCGTTCAAAGTCCGTTAATTTTTTACAAGAATCACAAGAGTACAAGTGACAGTTCTGTCAACGTGCTGCCCTTTTATAACTTGTGTATGCGATACTACCGCCATCTGTATATGTGTATATCGTTATTCCATAACTTTTATCACCACAGTGTACAAGGCTCCCCACAATTATGGAGGATGACTGGAGACATTTAATTAATAAAATCAGACCCCCTTTTATAATGAATGGAGACCTGAATTCTCATCATGTTGTGTGGGGTGGAGACTGGACTGATAGAAGTGGGAGCTTTGATGAACGTTATATAACATTATATCCTGGCAATCATCAACTATTGATCACCCACTATGATTTCCTTCTCCGTTCTGCCGACTTCCCACTATTGATATTACAATCTGCCCACCATGCTTCACTGATATTACTAACTGACATGTCAAAACTGATAACATGGGATCCAATTACCTGGCAGTAGCGATTAATATATACATAGAGTTATATACTACGCACATATGTTATGTTAACAGTAAACGGATATTTAAAGAAGCTAATTGGAACCCATACAGATGCACAGTTACACAGTCAATTGAGACCCTACGACATGACAAATGGAAGGTAGACGATTATCAAGTACTAACAGATTCTATAGAAACAGCAGCTCGATTCAGCATTTCACAGAAAAAAGAGATCATGGCCATGAAACACAGTTCCCCTCCTTGGCAGAATGCAGCATATTCACGGGAATTGGCAATACTGCTACAGATGAACTCAATTAAGCCAGTAAACCTTCAAGATACACATGTTCATATATAGATTATATTCATAATTCGATGCTAGAGAACATGCACATTGTAGGAAATAATTGCTCCTCAACGTTTATAGTCGTTACTGGATGATACAGGATGGATTCAGAAAAAGGAAGGGAACCACAGACAATTTGTATTCACTTAATATGGATATATAAAAGTGCATTCCATAAGAAACAAACTGTGGCCGCAGAGTTTCTCGATGCAAAAGGACCATACGACTACATACATATTCCCCGTCACTTAGGTAAATTATGAGCAATTTTAAGTCCCTTACTATACATCCCTTACATGCACGAATTAGGAAACTCAATTTCTCTGACTTTAAAAATTTTGCAATGTGCCTATGATATATGCGTATATTCCACAGCCAAACTGAATCCGATTATATCTATAATTGACATATATAAATGCATGTTCACTAGTGATCACAGGATCTCGGCGGAGAAATCAATGATAGTCCCATTTTCTAAATCGATTGATGTTAAGGCAAATGACCAAGTTTTTTGGGAATTACAGTTTCAAGAATCAATCTCAGGCTAGAATCCTGTGTAAGGCAAATGACCAAGTTTTTTTGGGAATTACAGTTTCAAGAATCAATCTCAGGCTAGAATCCTGTGTAAAATTTTTAATTCCAAGTGGAGCTGAGCGCGTCGTATTGGAACTTCGATTACTGAATGTGAACAAGATGTGAATAAAATTCGCTCACGCACCTGCTTCTGCTGAAGTGCACATCAAAGTCTCCTCAACATGTACTGAGACATTATTAGATCCCACATCGATTTTGGATATATACTATATCACACTGGTACACAGGACACCTTGCTAAATCAGAAACTCTACAATTCAGAGCCATTCGTTCCTGCCAAGGAGCAATCCGATCGACACCTACAAATGCGCTAGTAAGCGGAGGCAGAGGAGATGCCCCTTAACATTCGACGATAAATGCTTGTTGATAAAATATGTATTCAAGGCGTGGTACTTAAGGGTAGCTCAGTCTATAAAAATACAGACAGCATTCAGTGTATCAGGACAGCTTCTAATGGAAGAATTAAAACGCCTCCAATCTGCTGTAGTTTCAACACGTGGTCTCACACAACTTCAGATATTACATGCTACGGGGGCAGTTCAATAAGTAATGCAACACATTTTTTTTCTGAAACAGGGGTTGTTTTATTCAGCATTGAAATACACCAGGTTATTCCCCAATCCTTTAGCTACACAACACTATTTTTCAACGTAATCTCCATTCAATGCTACGGCCTTACGCCACCTTGAAATGAGGGCCTGTATGCCTGCATGGTACCATTCCACTGGTCGATGTCGGAGCCAACGTCGTACTGCACCAATAACTTCTTCATCATCCGCGTAGTGCGTCCCACGGATTGCGTCCTTCATTGGGCCAAACATATGGAAATCCGACGGTGCGAGATCGGGGCTGTAGGGTGCATGAGGAAGAACAGTCCACTGAAGTTTTGTGAGCTCCTCTCGGGTGCGAAGACTTGTGTGAGGTCTTGCGTTGTCATGAAGAAGGAGAAGTTCGTTCTGATTTTTGTGCCTACGAACACGCTGAAGTCGTTTCTTCAATTTCTGAAGAGTAGCACAATACACTTCAGAGTTGATCGTTTGACCATGGGGAAGGACATCAAACAGAATAACCCCTTCAGCGTCCCAGAAGACTGTAACCATGACTTTACCGGCTGAGGGTATGGCTTTAAACGTTTTCTTGGTAGGGGAGTGGGTGTGGCGCCACTCCATTGATTGCCGTTTTGTTTCAGGTTCGAAGTGATGAACCCATGTTTCATCGCCTGTAACAATCTTTGACAAGAAATTGTCACCCTCAGCCACATGACGAGCAAGCAATTCCGCACAGATCGTTCTCCTTTGCTCTTTATGGTGTTCGGTTAGACAACGAGGGACCCAGCGGGAACAAACCTTTGAATATCCCAACTGGTGAACAATTGTGACAGCACAACCAACAGAGATGTCAAGTTGAGCACTGAGTTGTTTGATGGTGATCCGTCGATCATCTAGAAACGAGTGTGTTCGCACGCTCCGCCATTGCAGGAGTCACAGCTGTGCACGGCCGGCCCGCACGCGGGAGATCAGACAGTCTTGCTTGACCTTGCGGCGATGAGGACACACGCTTTGCCCAACGACTCACCGTGCTTTTGTCCACTGCCAGATCACCGTAGACATTCTGCAAGCGCCTATGAATATCTGAGATGCCCTGGTTTTCCGCCAAAAGAAACTCGATCACTGCCCGTTGTTTGCAACGCACATCCGTTACAGACGCCATTTTAACAGCTCCGTACAGCGCTGCCACCTGTCGGAAGTCAATGAAACTATACGAGACGAAGCGGGAATGTTTGAAAATATTCCACAAGAAATTTCCGGTTTTTTCAGCCAAAATTGGCCGAGAAAAAAAATGTGTTGCATTACTTATTGAACTGCCCTCGTAAAATCTATTACCAATGTTTGAGTACGATCTAGATGTAGTCGGTTTCAAGTACCATCCATTATATTATTTTAACGGATCGCTTGGGATAATACATTTAATGAACTCAACTTCTTCCTACCTTAAAGGAAAGTGGCCAGATTTCACATGTCTTTATACTGATGTATCGACAGCTTTGTAAGAGGAATGTGGTGCAGCTCCAAGTCCAGAATATATATAGATTACCGAAGACAGCTTCAATATTCACAGCAGAGGCCGTGGTAGTTCAAGGCCTAAAATTTGTATGTTCAATTCAATCTCCGGGATTTTGCTTGTATCAGATTCCCAGAGTGTCCTCAAAAACACTGAGCATCAGTGCTGGAACAAATCACCTAACCGATATATTCTGGATGTTATTAAGGAAAAATGGTTCAAATGGCTCTGAGCACTATGCGACTTAACTTCTGAGGTCATCAGTCGCCTAGAACTTAGAACTAATTAAACCTAACTAACCTAAGGACATCACACACATCCATGCCCGAGGTAGGATTCGAACCTGCGACCGTGGCGGTCGCTCGGTTCCATACTATAGCGCCTAGAACCGCACGGCCACTCCGGCTGGCTAGTAAGGAAATTAATCGCTTGCATAAAAGGGCAAATTATTAATCTTTCTATCGGTACATTTTCATACTGGTATATAATACGAGGAAATGGACGTCTCAGATAAACAAGTGGTATCAACATGCAATATGTTTGACTACAAAACACTGTATACAAATTATGTGCATGACGTCGTGCACCTTGCTCTACTCCAATGGCAGGAGAAATGGAACGAATCTAAACAACAAAAAAGTAGTTTTACGCCCCGCTACTGTCTCAAATCAAGAGGGCTCAATTGAACCGTTTCACGACAACCATAATTCGTCTTCGAATCAACCATTTTCCTTCTAACTTCATTTAAAGTGAATTAACGTAGTTCTTTCTGAGTGTAATTTCGAGACAGCCACTAATGTAAATCTCGCTCTCTTTTCTTGTACCAAGTTTAACAACGAATGGAAGAATTTTATTAAACCGACACACTCATTGCGTTATCAACTTCCTCTAGCAGCTACTCACGTATCACCCTCTAAAGATATTCATCTATATACAGTAATTAGTAATTTCAGTAAGAAGATTGGAATAAATCTATAGGATAGGTATAGGTTGAAGTTAACTTTACTGCGTATTACTGATATGATCCTTTATATTTTATGCTCTACTGGATACTCGATTCGATAAAAAAATGTATATCTGGTGGCTAAATAGAAACGATTCTCTAAACACCAAATAATGATTCAAAAGTATTCATCTGATGACGGCTCATTACGATTACGATATTGTTTTTCACCGTTATGCATTTGATCACGTACCTTTCGGCAGGTAATATTCTTTGCACGAATGAATGGCAGTTTGTTTTCTTCGGATAGTAGGCGATAAATTCTGAGAACTTCTGAAATTAAGAAACGTACTAGTTTATTAGCATATGTAATATATCGAGTAAAAACAAAACAAAAGAAAAAAGTAATCTACAGGTACTGAAAGATACGTATCGGTACGTAAAGTTAAATCACATCTTTACACTACTTTCATTGAGAAAATAACATTATCAGACGTTGTTACGCCTAACAATTCACTAGTCTAAACAAGAATACCTGCGTTTCGAAATACTGTACGTCCGCAGCTTGAATTTTTAAGGACAGGAAAAGGTAAATCTTCTTATCACTATTAATTACGCTTCTGCATAACTTTCGATAACATAGTAATATGTGAGCCATTGTTAGCTAAAGTTTATAGAGCTTGTTTTTATAGAGATGACGTGTTGCAGTACGGGTGTTGATTCAGGAAGAGAAATTCGTTGCTTATGTTGCTGAGATAAATAGGTTTGGGCTATGCTGGAAACTGTAGAGCAGGAATCAGAATTTTGCACTGCCAGTTCTTATACAGGCCTATTTGGTGTTTTAAATAATTAATTATTGGACTACTTAAATTTATTATTATGAATTTAGTCTTATCATAACTACATGGGTTGCTCATACTACAGACTAAAACGAGACAGACTTTATTACAAACAACACGAGGGAAAAATTAAGAGTGCCTATTCGTATTCTGCTTGCGTCTGCCTGAAAGTCATATATCGCGAATAAGATGCTGAGCAAATTACGTATTTGTAAAATGTTACGAAGTTGTTTGATATTCCGTGGGACGTGCTGCATCTGGATACATCGGAAAGTGTATAAATTATGACGGAATTGCGAAGTGGTAGGCTAAGGTTATGGGGTAAAATTGTTATACAACGGTATTGGACGATGCCGATATATAAAAGCGCTAACGTCGATGTTAAGTATTAACATGAACGTCCACAGTCAGTTAACTTCATTTTATGGGAACGTATGGTCGTAGTGTGTTGGTTTTGCTTATTAATGGTAGCAGCTGCCTGTACTTTCGTATTGCTGTACTGGTGCATCTGGATGTCTGTGAGAGTAGATTCCAACTTCTTTATTAGCCTGGAAATAGGTATTTTGTTGTATCTTTCACAGCGTTTCTGATCTTTTGTGTGTTCATTGGAACTGATAAACCACGGTAGCAATAAAGAAAAGCCTGCAACAATCACTGTGGAGATGAGAACCACCCTATTATAGTTCAGGAGAGTGACGTCATAAACAACGAAATGCGTGAGAGACTGCTGCAGTGCGTGTGTCTTTTAAATTTATCACTTCTCTCATACTAACTTTATTCGCAACACATTTTGCAGACAGTATCCACATATGTCGCTAAACGTACCTGCCACATTATACCATTATATGGCACAGGAAGTACTGTATGACATTATAAACACTGAGATGCATGGAAAACCTCGGCATTATGCATGACGTTTTAATCTATTACGTCTTTGTTACTCACTCTGTTCGCATCATACTTCGCTGACAGTATCCAATTATGCTTCTGAATGTTCCTACACAAATATGTCATTGTACAACACAGCTCAAGAGGTATGACGTCGTAAATACAGAGATGCGTGAAAAATGCCGCATTACGTCGAAGTGTTAATATTTGTAGGCCTACATTTATTATTTACTACTAAGAGATTCCTACAGTCGAGTTGGATAAATTCTAGTGTCCGATTTCACTCGTCGGCTTGGAGCAATGACAGCAGACGTAAGGCACAGACGCTATCTACAGGCAATCTATGAAAGCAAGCATGGAGGTATTCCTTATACCTCCATGAAAGCAAGGGCTCATACTCGGAAACAAATGAATGTAGCATACGATAAAATTACAATCACATTTACGCAGTTATTTACTTAGTCATGAACTATATCTAACGAACTGAAGATAACGAAAGTAATTAAGTACAAGAATTAAAAACAAATTTTCATGTCTGTTAAGAAGTATTCTCGTAATTTATGTGAGTAGAAAAGCACAGAGAACCTTCAAATTGCATTACTATAAAGCGCAGGAATCATGAACCATGGACCTTGCCGTTGGTGAGGAGGCTTGTGTGCCTCAGCAATACAGGTACTATAGGTGCAACCACAACGGAGGGGTATCTGTTGAGAGGCCAGACAAACGTGTGGTTCCTTAAGAGAGGCAGCAACCTCTTCAGTAGTTGCAGGGGCAACAGTCTGGATGATTAACTGATCTGGCCTTTTGTAACATTAACCAAAACGTCCTTGCTGTGCTGGTACCGCGAACTGCAGAAAGCAAGGGGGAACTACAACTGTAATTGTTCCTGAGAGCATGCAGCTTTACTGTATGGTTAAATGATGATGGCGTCCTCTTAGGTAAGATATTCGAGAGATAAAATAGTCTCCCATTCGGATCTCCAGGCAGGGTTACGTAGGAGGACGTCATTATCAGGAGAAAGAAAACTGGCATTGTACAGATCTGGGAGTGGAATGTCAGATGCCTTAATTGGGCAGGTAGGTTAGAAAATTTAAAAAGCGAAATGGATTGGTTAAAGTTAGATATAGTGGGAATTAGTGAAGTTTGGTGGTAGGAGGACAAGACTTCTGATCAGGTGAATGTTGTCGTTGTGGTCTTCAGTCCTGAGACTGGTTTGATGCAGCTCTCCATGCTACTCTATCCCGTGCAAGCTTCTTCATCTCCCAGTACCTACTGCAGCCTACATCCCTTTGAACCTGCTTAGTGTATTCATCTCTTGGTCTCCCTCTACGATTTTTACCCTCCACGCTGCCCTCCAATACTAAATTGGTGATCCCTCGATGTCTCAGAACATGTCATACCAACCGATCCCTTCTTCTATTCAAGTTGTGCCACAAGCTCCTCTTCTCCCCAATTCTATTCAATACCTCCTCATTTGTTATGTGATCTACCCATCTAATCTTCAGCATTCTTCTGCAGCACCGCATTTCGAAAGCTTCTACTCTCTTCTTGTATAAACTATTTATTGTCCACGTTTCACTTCTATACATGGCTACACTCCATACAAATACTTTCAGGAACGACTTCCTGACACCCAAATCTATACTCGATGTTAACAAATTTTTCTTCTTCAGAAACGCTTTCCTTGCCATTGCCAGTCTACATTTTATATCCTCTGTACTTCGACCATCATCAGTTATTTTGCTCCCCAAATATACAAAATCTAATAGGGGTAATGCAGGAGTAGGTTTAATTAGGAATAAAAAATATAGGAGCGCTAAGCTACTATGAACAGCAAAGTGAATGCATTATTGCAGCCAAGATAGACACGAAGCCCACACCTACCACAGTAGTACAAGTTTATACGCAATATAGCTCCACAGATGTCTAAGAGATTGATAATATGTATGATGAGATAAAAGAAATTATTCAGATAGTGAAGGTAAACACAAATTTAATAGTGATGGGGGACAGGAATACGATATTAGGAAAAGGAAGAGAAGGAAAAGTAGTAGGTGAATATGGAATGCAGGTAAAGAACGAAAGAGGAAGCTGCCTGCTAGAATTATGCAAAGAGCGTAACTTAATCATAACTAACATTTGGTTTAAGAATCATGGAAGAAAGTTGTATATGTGGAAGAAGGCTGGAGACTCTGAATGGTTTCATATAGATTACATAATGGTAGGATAGAGATTTAGGAATCAGCTTTTAAATTGTAAGAAATTTCCAGGGACAGATGTGGATTCTGACCACATTCTATTAGTTATGAACTGTAGATCAAAACTGAAGAAACTGCTAGAAGGTAGCCGAATACCGCAAGTCTCTAGAGGAACGGAAGGTTCCAAATGATTGAAAAAGAGCACAGGTAGTCCCAGTCTTCAGGATGGGTCGTCGAACAGATGCGCAAAACTATAGACCTATATCTCTGACGTCGATCTGTTGTAGAATTTTAGAACATGTTTTTTTCTCGCTTATCATGTCATTTCTGGAAACCCAGAATCTATTCTGTAGGAATCAGCATGGATTTCGGGAACAGCGATCGTGTGAGATCCAACTCGCTTTATTTGTTCATGAGACCCAGAAAATATTAGATACAAGTTCCCAGGTAGATGCCATTTTCCTTGACTTCCGGAAGGCATTCGATACAGTTCCGCACTGTCGCCTGATAAACAAAGTAAGAGCCTACGGAATATTAGACCAGCTGTGTGGCTGGATTGAAGGGTTTTTAGCAAACAGAACACAGCATGTTGTTCTCAATGGAGAGGCGTCTACAGACGTTAAAGTAACCTCTGGCGTGCCAAAGGGGAGTGTTATGGGACCATTGCTTTTCACAATATATATAAACGACCTATTAGATAGTGTCGGAAGTTCCATGCGGCTTTTCGCGGATGATGCTGTAGTATACAGAGAAGTTGCAGCATTAGAAAATTCCAGCGAAATGCAGGAAGATCTGCAGCGGATAGGCACTTGGTGCAGGGAGTGGCAACTGACCCTTAACATAGACAAATTTAATGTATTGCGAATACATAGAAAGAAGGATCCTTTATTGTATGATTATATGATAGTGGAACAAACACTGGTAGCAGGTACTTCTGTAAAATATTTGGGAGTATGCGTGCGGAATGATTTGAAGTGGAATGATCATATAAAATTAATTGTTGGTAAGGCGGGTACCAGGTTCAGATTCATTGGGAGAGTCCTTAGAAAATGTAGTCCATCAACAAAGGAGGTGGCTTACAAAACACTCGTTCGACCTATACTTGAGTATTGCTCATCAGTGTGGGATCCGTACTAGCTCGGGATGATGGAGGAGATAGAGAAGATCCAAAGAACAGCGGCGCGTTTCGTCGCAGGGTTATTTGGTAAGCGTTACGGAGATGTTTAGCAAACTAAAGTGGCAGACTCTGCAAGAGAGGCGCTCTGCATTGCGGCGTAGCTTGCTGTCCATGTTTCGAGAGGGTGCGTTTCTGGATGAGGTTTCGAATATATTGCTTCCCCCTTCTTATACCTCCCGAGGAGATCACGAATGTAAAATTAGAGAGATTCGAGCGCGCAAGGAGGCTTTCAGGCAGTCGTTCTTCCCGCGAACCATACACGACTGGAACAGGAAAGAGTGGTAATGACAGTGGCAGGTAAAGTGCCCTCCGCCACACACCGTTGGGTGGCTTGCGGAGTATAAATGTAGATGTAGATGTAGATCCTCCCCCCATGAACCATGGACCTTGCCGTTGGTGGGGAGGCTTGCGTGCCTCAACGATACAGATAGCCGTACCGTAGGTGCATCCACAAGGGAGGGGTATCTGTTGAGAGGCCAGACAAACGTGTGGTTCCTGAAGAGGGGCAGCAGCCTTTTCAGTAGTTGCAGGGGCAACAGTCTGGATGATTGACTGACCTGGCCTTGTAACACTAACTAAAACGGCCTTGCTGTTGTGGTACTGCGAACGGATGAAAGCAAGGGAAACTACAGCCGTAATTTTTCCCGAGGGCATGCAGCTTTACTGTATGGTTAAATGATGATGGCGTCCTCTTGGGTAAAATATTCCGGAGGTAAAATAGTCCCCCATTCGGATCTCCGGGCGGGGACTACTCAACAGGATGTCGTTATCAGGAGAAAGAAAACTGGCATTCTACGGATCGGAGCGTGGAATGTCAGATCCCTTAATCGGGCAGGTAGGTTAGAAAATTTAAAAAGGGAAATGGATAGGTTAAAGTTAGATACAGTGGGAATTAGTGAAGTTCGGTGGCAGGAGGAACAAGACTTTTGGTCAGGTGATTACAGGGTTATAAATACAAAATCAAATAGGGGTAATGCAGGAGTAGGTTTAATAATGAATAAAAAAATAGGAGTGCGGGTTAGCTACTACAAACAGCATAGTGAACGCATTATTGTGGCCAAGATAGACACAAAGCCCATGCCTACTACAGTAGTACAAGTTTATATGCCAACTAGCTCTGCAGATGACGAAGAAATTGAAGAAATGTATGATGAGACAAAAGAAATTATTCAGGTAGTGAAGGGAGACGAAAATTTAATAGTCATGGGTGACTGCAATTCGACAGTAGGAAAAGGGAGAGAAGGAAACATAGTAGGTGAATATGGATTGGGGCTAAGAAATGAAAGAGGAAGCCATCTGGTAGAATTTTGCACAGAGCATTACTTAATCATAGCTACCACATGGTTCAAGAAAAATAAAAGAAGGCTGTATACATGGAAGAATCCTGGAGATACTAAAAGGTATCAGATAGATTATATAATGGCAAGACAGAGATTTAGGAACCAAGTTTTAAATTGTAGGACATTTCCAGGGGCAGATGTGGACTCTGACCACAATCTATTGGTTATGAACTGTAGATTAATACTGAACAAATTGCAAAAAGGTGGGAATTTAAAGAGATGGGACCTGGATAAACTGACTAAACCAGAGGTTGTACAGAGTTTCAGGGACAGCATAAGGGAACAAATGACAGGAATGGGGGAAAGAAATACAGTAGAAGACGAATGGGTAGCTCTGAGGGATGAAGTAGTCAAGGCAGCAGAAGATCAAGTAGGTAAAAAGACGAGGGCTAGTAGAAATCCTTGGGTAACAGAAGAAATGTTGAATTTAATTGATGGAAGGAGAAAATATAAAAATGCAGTAAATGAAGCAGGCAAAAAGGAATACAAACGTCTCAAAAATGAGATCGACAGGAAGTGCAAAATGGCTAAGCAGACATAGCTAGAGGACAAATGTAAGGATGTAGAGGCTTATCTCACTAGTGGTAAGATAGATACAGCCTATAGGAAAATTAAAGAGACCTTTGGAGAAAAGAGAGCCACTTGTATGAATACCAAGAGCTCAGATGGAAACCCAGTTCTAAGCAAAGAGGGGAAAGCAGAAAGGTGGAAGGAGTATATAGAGGGTCTATACAAGGGCGATGTACTTGAGGACATTATTATGGAAATGGAAGAGGATGTAGATGAAGATGAAATGGGAGATATGATACTGCGTGAAGAGTTTGACAGAGCACTGAAAGACCTGAGTCGAAACGAGGACCCAGGAGTAGATAACATTCCATTAGAACTACTGACGGCCTTGGGAGAGCCAGTCCTGGCAAAACTCTACCACCTGGTGAGCAAGATGTATGAGACAGGCGAAATACCCTCAGACTTCAAGAAGAATATAATAATTTCAATCCCAAAGAAAACAGGTGTTGACAGATGTGAAAATTACCGAACTATCAGTTTAATAAGTCACAGCTGCAAAATACTAACGCTAATTATTTACAGACGAATGGAAAAACTGGTAGAAGCCGACCTTGGGGAAGATCAGTTTGGATTCCATAGAAATATTGGAACACGTGAGGCAATACTGACCTTACGACTCATCTTAGAAGAAAGATTAAGGAAAGTCAAACCTACGTTTCTAGCATTTGTAGACTTAGAGAAAGCTTTTGACAATGTTGACTGGAATACTCTCTTTCAAATTCTAAAGGTGGCAGGGGTAAAATAGAGCGAAAAGCTATTTACAATTTGTACAGAAAGATGGCAGTTATAAGAGTTGGCGGGCATGAAAGGGAAGCAGTGGTTGGGAAGGGAGTGAGACAGGGTTGTAGCCTCTCCCCGATGCTATTCAATCTGTATATTGAGCAAAGTAGCTATTAAAATCCAGGGAGAAGAAATAAAAACTTTGAGATTCGCCGATGACATTGTAATTCTGTCAGAGACAGCAAAGGACTTGGAAGAGCAGTTGAACGGAATGGACAGTGTCTTGAAAGGAGGATATAAGATGAACATCAACAAAAGTAAAACGAGGATAATGTAATGTAGTAGACTTAAGTCGGGTGATGCCGAGAGAATTAGATTAGGAAATGAGACACTTAAGGTAGTAAAGGAGTTTTGCTATATGGGGAGCAAAATAACCGATGATGGTCGAAGTAGAGAGGATATAAAATGTAGACTGGCAATGGCAAGGAAAGCGTTTCTGAAGAAGAGAAATTTTTAACATTGAGTATAGATTTAAGTGTCAGGAAATCGTTTCTGAAAGTATTTGTATGGCGTGTAGCCATGTATGGAAGTTAAACGTGGACAATAAATGGTTTGGACAAGAAGAAAATAGAAGCTTTCGAAATGTGGTGCTACAGAAGAATGTTGAAGATTAGGTGGGTAGATCATGTAACTAATGAGGAGGTATTGAATAGGATTGGGGAGAAGAGCAGTTTATGGCACAACTTGACTAGAAGGAGGGATCAATAGGTAGGGCATGTCCTGAGGCATCAAGGGATCACAAATTTAGCATTGGAGGGCAGCGTGGAGGGTAAAAATCGTAGAGGGAGACCAAAAAATGAATACACTAAGCAGATTCAGAAGGATGTAGGTTGTAGTAGGTACTGGGAGATGAAGGAGCTTGCACAGGATAGATTAGCATGGAGAGCTGCATCAAACCAGTCACAGGACTGAACACCACAACAACAACAGATGTAGATGGAACCTGGATAAACTAAAAGCATCAGAGGTTGCAGAGGGTTTCAGAGAGAGCATTAGGGAAAGATTGACCAGAATGGGGGAAAAAAATACAATAGAAGAAGAATGGGTAGCTTCGAGGGAAGGTACTGAATAGAACTGGGGAGAAGTCGAATTTGTGGAACAGCTTGACTAGAAGAAGGGATCGGTTGGTAGGACATGTTCGGAGGCATCAAGGGATCACAAATTTAGTATTGGAGGGCAGTGCGGAGGGTAAAAATCGTAGAGGGAGACCAAGAGATGAATACACTAAGCAGATTCAGTAGGATGTAGGTTGCAGTTGTTACTTGGAGATGAAGACGTTTTCACAGGATAGAGTAGCAATGAGAGCTGCATCAAACTAGTCTCTGGACTGAATATCATAATAGCAACAAAGGGCATGGCGAAGTCATATAAAATAACATTAATTTTACTATTAATTATTAAATCTAACGGGAGAAGCGCTGGGAAGTTGTGGTTTTGGGCGGGAAGAAACTAAAATGTAACAGAAAACAGGAAAATAAAGTGACAAATACGAAACAGTAGCATGAAATGTGGAGAAACCGACATACTAAATTCTAAAAGAAAAGTCAGTACACGACTAACGAATGTCTACAAAAAATAAAGAATATTGAATAGGTGACTAGAATTAACCTATGTAGGTAAATTCCATTTACTGATTTTAACCAGTCCATGATTCATATGTAAATTATTTTTGCAGCTGTATGCACTGAAACGTAGCAGCATTTCTACATGTGTAATTGTGCTCTAAAACTAATGCGGTGTATAACAAAAATTGGAATCTGTAACTAGAACTGGCCTATATAAGTTACTTCTAGTTACCAATTTCAAAACTTGTAACTTTTTTGCAGTAGTTCAGAGAAAAATTACAAGTGCAAAAATCATATTAGCCTACATTACCGTGCACACGCGTTCTGAAGAAACGATGTTCGAATGGCTGGAATCGGTAACAAGAATTCACCTATACAGGGTGGTCCATTGATTGTGACCGGGCAAAATATCTTACGAAATAAGCGTCAAACGAAAAAACTACAAAGAACGAAACTTGCCTATCTTGAAGGGGGAAGGAAACCAGATGGCGCTATGGTTGGCCCGCTAGATGGCGCTGCTATAGGTCAAACGGATATCAACTGCGTTTTTTAAATAGCAACACCCATTTTTCATTACATATTCGTGTAGCACGTAAAGAAATATGAATGTTTTAGGTGAACCACTTTTTTTGCTTTGTGATAGATGGCATTGTAATAGTCACAAACATATGGCTCACAATTTTAGACGAACAGTTGGTAACAGGTAGGTTTTTTAAATTAAAATACAGAACGTAGGTACGTTTGAACGTTTTGTTTCGGTTGTTCCAATGTGATACATGTACCTTTGTGAACTTATCATTTCTGAGAACGCATGCTGTTACAGCGTGATTACCTGTAAATACTACATTAATGCAATAAATGCTCAAAATGATGTCCGTCAACCTCAATGCATTTGGCAATACGTGTAACGACATTCCTCTCAACAGCGAGTAGTTCGCCTTCCGTAGTGTTTGCGCATGCATTGACAATGCGCTGACGTATGTTGTCAGGCGTTGTCGGTGGATCACGATGGCAAATATCCTTCAAGTTTCCCCACAGAAAGAAATACAGGGACGTCAGATGCGGCGAACGTGCGGGCCATGGTATGGTGCTTCGACGACCAATCCACCTGTCAATACCGCTTCAACCACACTTGAGCTATGTGCCGGACATCCACCATGTTGGAAGTACATCGCCATTCTGTCATACAGTGAAACATCTTGTAGTAACATCGGTAGAACATTACGTAGGAAACCAGCATACATTGCACCATTTAGATTCCCACCGATAAAATGGGGGCCAATTATCCTTCCTCACATAATGCCATACCATACATTAACCCGTCAAGGTCGCTGATGTTTCACTTGTCGCAGCCATCGTGGATTTTCCGTTGCCTAATAGTGCATATTATGCCGGTTTACGTTACCGCTGTTGGTGAATGTCGCTTCGTGACTAAATAGAACGCGTGCAAAAAATCTGTCATCGTCCCATAATTTCTCTTGTGCCCAGTGGCAGAACTGTACATGACGTTCAAAGTCGTCGCCATGCAATTCCTGGTGCATAGAAATATGGTACGGGTGTAATCAATGTTGATGTAGCATCCTCAACACCGACGTTTTTGAGATTCCCGATTCTCGCGCAATTTGTCTGCTACTGACAGCGCCGGCTTTAGGGTGGGGCGACTCGGGCGGTCGCCCAGGGCGCCGGGGCCCAAGGGGCGCCACGTACTAAACGCATGTAAAAAAAAAATTACAATTTACAATCACCCATTTCGCGAAACTAAAATATTATTCAGTCTCATTCAACATACGTCGCTAATCTCACGAATGCGCGATGAATTCGGGATAGCAGAAGAGAAATCATGCTGAATGCAATCTTCGTATTGTCTGCAACCATCCATGTTTGACGCGGGCTAGCACGGGCTCTACCAAAGCGCCTCTCTTATTTGTTTCAAGAACTGCAACAAGGAAGAGCCCATGCAGCCGCACCATCTCTCGTTTACAACAGAAACTACCGGTCGCTCCAAATAAAAGAAAATACAGACTGTGAAATATACATTACATTATGATTTAATTAATACGAATGTATTTATATCGAATATTTGTGACTTAATGACTCATGTACATTAATTAATAGATCATGCAATGCGTGCACTGCATTCATAGAGAATTCTCCCCTAACTTACTGAAATAATACAGCGCCACACAATGTTTGTTAGACTGCATATGTTGCCAGCGCTACGATTTGCACCCGCATGTCAGTAATTGTCAGTAAGAGTCGGAGGCAGCGGTCATGTTTTCGTGGCTGAATAATTGTGAGTGAAACGAGTGTCGTGACTGTGTCAACATTTTAATTTTCTGGTAGGCGCGAAAAACATTTTTATCTTTCAGTTCAGGTTTTTTTCTAGTTACGTCTACTGATAGGTGAATTTCTTTATTTGTTATAGATCGAATATTGTGGTCGCGAAATAGAGCAGTGTCCAAGCAATAATTTGTCAAATTATTAAATCATGCCAGAAGAGAAGGAAATGATTAAAAAAAAGCTTTCTGGTTCAGAAAATCGGAAAAGAAAAGCTGAAAAAGAAAAAGTTCTTGAAGAAACTAAAAAGCACATGAATATTTATAAGTACCTTAAAGGAAATTCTAAGGCAAATACTTCAGATATTGAATCAAAAGTCCATGTATCAGCAAATATTTCTTCAGACTGTGAACAATTATACACAAAAAATAGACAATCACCTATTGAAGGTGATCAAATTGACCAGCGCAGTACATCTTTGCATGAATCCTCTGATATTTCTCCAAGTCAAAATCAACACATGACATCTGTGGTCGATGAAAGTATCAACGTTCTTGCAATAAAAGAATACAATGTTTCTGATGTAGGTACGTGGCCAAAAGTACTTAATGCTAGAGATATAGATCGCATTATAATATGTGGACCCTCACAAGTATGTCTAAATAACTTTCCAAAAGATGAAAATGGGCGTCATTTCTCTTCAACTCGTTACACAAGAAAACTATCAAACGAAGAAACTATCAGACGACGGTGGCTAGTTTATTCTGTATCAAACGACAGTGTCTTTTGCTTTTGTTGTCGACTGTTTGATTTAAAGTCAACTACTAATTTGACTACCACTGTGGGTTTCAGAAATTGGAAACATTTAAGTGAAGCTCTGAAACTGCATGAAAATAGTCCTAACCACAAAAAAGCATTTACTCAATGGACTGAAGCTGAAATCAGGTTTAAAGCTGGATAAACTATTGACAAGGAAGAACAAAAGCTAATTTCTAAAGAAAGTTTACGATGGAGCAATGTGCTTCAAAGATTGATGCACATTACTTTGTATTTGGCTGAAAATAATTTGGCATTCAGAGGGTTATCAGATAAATTATTTACCCCAAATAATGGAAAATTCTTAGGTCTTGTACAGTTATTGGCAAAGTTTGATCCAATCATGGAAGAGCACGTCAGACTGGCATTGAATGGTGATTTGGCTGACCATTATTGCGGCAAAAATATACAAAATGAATTAATAGAACTCATGGCATCACACGTTATGTCTACAATCGTATCCCGCATAAAGGGTTCAAAGTATTATGCAATCATAGCTGACTGTACTCCAGATATAAGCCACAAAGAACAACTTTCGATAACTTTAAGATGCGCCGACATAACAGAGGATGGCGTAAGTGTAAAAGAACATTTCATCTCATTTCTGCAAATAGATGATACAACCGGTGAAGGCCTCACAGAAAGCATTTTAAAAACATTGAGTGATCTTGACCTTAACATTAATGACTGCAGAGGACAGGGCTACGATAACGGCGCGAACATGAAGGGGAAAAATAAAGGCGTCCTGAACAGAATTAAGAAGTTAAATCCACTAGCTTTTTTTGTGCCATGTGGATGCCATAGTTATAATTTGGTATTGTGTGATGCGGCAAAATCATCAGTAAAATCCGTGACACTGTTCGGAATGTTACAAAAAATGTTTAATCTATTTGCTGGATCGGTAAATAGATGGAAAATTTTGACCGGCCATTTGAAGATATACACCCTGAAAAATGTAAGTGACACACGATGGGAAGCTCGAATTGATAGCGTCAAAGCGGTTCGTTATCAATTATGCGAAATGCATGACGCTTTGGTTTCCTTGGCCGATGCTACTGAACAAAGCGATGCTGTGGTGTCACACGAAGCGACAACACTAGGAGGACAATTAAAAGACTTCAGCTTCATTGTTTCTCTCGTGACATGGTATGATGTTCTGTTTCAAATTAACGTTGTGAGTAAAGCAAGTCAGCCACCCACAATCAACTTTGTCGAGTTTATGGGAATCCTTGACAAATGTTGCTCTTATTTGGAAACATATAAACAAACAGGTTTCGAACAAGCTATTGTAACAGCAACTGAACTGGCTTCGGATCTTGATACGCAGCCATTATTTAAACCACAAATGCGATTAAGACGTATTAAACGCAGGCCGGGTGAAGAGGCTGTTAATGATCAAATAACTGACCCAAAAAAGAAGTTTAAAGTAGAGTTTTTCAATGCACTGTTGGACACCGTGCACATATCCATGAAAGAAAGATTTGAACAGATGCAAGAATTTTCTGCGAAGTGGAGTTTCTTGTTTGACATTAAAAAAAATCAAAATAAAGAAGAACTAATACAATGCTGTTCTAAATTACAAGAAAAGTTAACTGTCAACATGAAGTCAGATATTGATGGAAATTTGCTGTGCGACGAAATTTTAGGCCTGCAACACTATCTCGAAACCAGCCAGGCAACGCCTATTGAAGCCTTAAACTTCATAAAAAAGCATAATCTTCAAGAGTTATATCCCAACATCTGGATAACGTTACGTATTTTGCTAACAATACCAGTGACTGTCGCAAGCGGCGAACGCAGTTTTTCCAAACTGAAGTTGATAAAAACGTACTTGCGGTCTACAATGTCTCAAACAGGACTAACCAGTTTGGCCTCACTGTCCATTGAAAATGAAGTTGCAGAAAACCTGGACTTTGCTAATCTGATCAGAGACTTTGCCGACAGAAAAGCGAGAAAAGTAAAATTTTAGTCGTTTATAATTATTTTTCATTAGGCGTAATATGTTTTGTGTTCAGATGACTGACAGAAAATATAGGTTTATGGCTTACAGTTTTATTAAATTCAATAAAAATATGGTACCCAATTCAAAATTAGTGTTTTTTCGTTATACATATTACCTCCTATATATAAAAATCAATTGTTGTGTGTTAGTCTGACCAAAACAAAGAAATGGCTTGACCAATTTGAATAATTTTTGTTTTGTTTTGTTCGCTTTAGTACAGGGATGCTTCAGAAAAGAAAAGAAATATTTGGGATACACGAGCCTGTTTCAACCACATTTTACGCATCTTTTCTTTGTTTGGAACACGCAAAAACAATTTTCTGGAGTTGTTGTAGATGTACAGTGCAGTACTACGCAATATTTTTACACAATTTCCCAAAACGTGAATGCCCAAACAATATATCACTGCTATACTGACTGTTACGGCAGCGACAGCAGCATGCTGGACTGACGTCACAGGCTACACAAGACTCACATGGAGCGTCTTAGCGGGCTTTCAGATTATTTGGATTTCATTTCCATTTTAAAAAATAAAATACTCAAATTTACGATGGAAAAAACCATGTTATGATCATAAGATGACGCCATTAACCACGATTTCTAGAAAACAGTCAAATACCGTGTTGCAAAGCACTGCCAGGTTCGCTATTTATACAATAAAGGGCGCCAACTGGACGACTCGCCCGGGGCACCTGGATGGCTAAGGTCGGTCCTGGCTACTGATGTGTGAATTATCTGCGACAGCAGCTAAAACACCTACTTGGGTATCATTATTTGTTGCAGGTCATGGTTAACGTTTCAATGTGGCTGAACACTTCCTGTTTCCTTAAATAACGTAACTATCTGGCGAACGGTCCAGACACTTGGATGATGTCGTCCAGGATACCGAGCAGCATACATAGCACACGCCCCTTTGGCATTTTGATCACAATAGCCAAACATCAACACTATATCGACCTTTCCCGTAATTGGTAAACGTTCTATTTTAACACGGGTAATGTATCACGAAGCAAATACCGTGCGCACTGGCGGAATGTTACGTGATACTACGTACTTACACGTTTGTGACTATTACAGCGCCATCTATCACAAAGGGAAAAAAGTGGTCCAACTAAAACATTCATATTTCTTTACGCACTGTACGAATCTGTAATAAAAAATGGGGGTTCCTATTTAAAAACACGCAATTGATATCAGTTTGACCTATGGCAGTGCCACCTAGCGAGTCAACCATAGCGCCCATCTAGCGAGCCAACCATAGCGCCATCTGGTTTTCCCTTTAAAGCTAGAGGAGTTTCGTTCTATGTAGCTTTTTCGTTTGATGCTTATTCCGTGAGATATATTCGGCCCGGCCACTATCAATGGACCACCCTGTATAGGTCAATGCTAATTACTGATTCCAACTATTGGATGATTCATAATTTTGGACATATTTACAGTAAATTTGTGGACTATGTTTTTGTAGGATTTCTTATTGATCTCACTACTACTACAAAAAACTAATAAATACTGTAGGCACAGCTTTCAAATTTTCCTCTTTTTCATAAAAGTGAAGAGAGTAATAGCATGTGGCTGGAATCGCTGACTAGAACTAACATTGACGGTATACGCCAATTCAGTTACCGATTCCAGTGTTTGTTAGACCCTACTTTTTGTCAATTTTCGTTACTTATTTACTAGTGCCGTTACATTTAACAACTATATTTAGTATTAAAAGTGAACGCAGTTTCAGTATTATGACTTAATTGTACACTACGCTGTATTGGTCTTAAATGTTCTCTGTTCTTTTCTTACTCCTATAAATTACGATGATAGTTTAATTCAGACATGTATACTTCTCTTTTTCTGTTCTTATTTATTTTCGCTACCTATAATTCATCTCGGTATAATTTGTGGCTAAAGCCCGGTCCACACGCAACGATCTGTCTGCGCAGACATCGGCGCAGATGTCTGTACATGCAAAAGATCGCTGCAAATGTGGTGTGTTCACAGGACACAAACCCCAATCTCTACTCGCCTGTCATCTGTGGGTGAAGAAAAGAAATATCAGTGGCAAGCGACTACGCACCCCGTAAACGGCAAAAATTTAATTCAGTTATTTTGAAATATAGAAATGGAGTAAGTTTTGTTGTGGTCCGTGTTCGCAACTTCTGTTGCAAAAAACATTCAGACCAACCGTAGGAAACGGAGAAAGCGGACAAAATGGTGTAGACAGTGGCTGCTAAAGCGAAAGCAGTTTTCTCACGTAAATTTACTGCGAGAGTTGCAGGGCGAACCTAACGACTGGCGAAATTATTTGTGGATGGATGTCGAAACTTATAATTATCTCTTAAAGCTTGTAACCCCTCATATTACGAGAAAAAATACTTGTAAGAGAAGGGCAATTTCTCCTCATGAACGGCTGGCGGTAACATTAAGATTCCTAGCAACAGGAGGGAGCTACAAGGATTTGGATTTTTCAACTGCAATATCGAAACAAGCGTTGAGTGAAATCATACCCAAAACATGTGAAGCTATTTACGCTGTCCTGAAGGATGAGTTCATGAAGGCAAGTCAAGTAAATTAAGTCTGTCAAGTTACAGATAATATTTTTCGTGTTGTAGACGTGTTTAAAACACAGTAGGCCTATATTATTAGAAATTATATACCTACACGGCCAATGAGCTATGGTTTACTTTGTTTCTGAGTAGGCATTTTCAGTTCGTTACTGTGTACAAGCAACCTGTTACAAACTTTTGTTCCAGGATACAAAACTCCATTCTGAATTGTAGACAGAGATTCGTTATCTGCCTGAAAAGTTTTACTTGTAGCACTGTGGTTGTGAATACTATAGTTAATATAGTTATACTATTGTTTTACATTACCTCGTGTTCCATTTCCTCGCACATTGACACTCCAATTTCATCTTCAATTGTTCTTGGCGTTTCTTGATCACTAAGAAAACCAAGTAGATCAAAATACGTTGGCTGTTATACTTGATCTACTGCCACACCAGATCTTCTAGATATCTGAACTTTGGATAACTCTTTTCGGTAAACAGTTTTCAACGAATTTTTTTATATTTTTTTATTACTGTTTCTCTGTTTGCCGAGGCGTCAACTGCCCGCAATTTTTCAATTGGAGCATTGTATGCTGCTGTCTTTTTGTCTTGGTCACTGTACGGTCACTATATTCGTTACTTTTAATTTTCCACAAATCTTTTTTTTTTTTCTTTATTGTATTTCAATTCCCCATCGGGGTGGGCTGGCAGCAGCATATGCGCTGCTCTTCAGCCGAAAGACATAGAACAAACAATAGAAGACATTTAAAAATAACAAAGGAGAGAATATGGTGAACATAGATATAAAAAAGGGGGAACATCATGGAAGGCAATAGATAAAAAATGGGGTGACTGTAAAATGGAGATAAAAAACTGTTTAAAAGTAGCACACACAGAAAGCCACACACTGTGACAATTAAAAGAACACCAGGCACAGTATGACTGGAGCATAAAAGGTATCGACGGATGGCGTAGCACAGAACAAACACTGACGGCGAACCTCAAGGCAGTACACAATTAAAATCACACCTCTTGACGCACGGGAGAAACAGCACTAAACACAACACTGATGTGGCACACTGACGATGATCAAAATGGAGGATCTGCCAGGCGCAAGGAGATGAGGGAGACCGGAAGAAGGGAGCGAGGGGAAGAGAGGAGGGAGATGAGCAGGGGGCGCACTGAATAGGGCAAGGTAGGGAGGGATGTGGGAAGGAAACAGGCAAGTATGGGCAAGGGTCTCAGGGGGGGGGGGGAGGAGGAAAATCTGCTCTGGGAGAAGGAGGGGAGAGTTAAAAGGGGAGCCCCGCCGGGGAGGGGGGGGACAAGGCCAGGTTATAGTTGGAAGGAAGGGTAGATGTCACGGCGAAGTTCGTCATCCGGGAGAGGGAGGTGTTGGAAATTGCCCTGATGAAGGAGATGGAGGGTGTGGAGGTGGAGAGAGGGAGGGATACAGCGATAGAGGCGCGGCAATGGGCGGGGGGTGGAGAGGAAGGAGGAAACCAGAGGGTCGGGGGGATCAAGCCTGCGGACAATGTAAAGGATGCGGAGATGTTGGAGGAACAGGAGGAGGTGGGGGAAGGGGATCAGTTCATACAGGAGCCGTGTGGGGGAAGGAAGGCAGGTACGGAAGGCAAGGTGGAGTGCATGGCGTTCAAGGATTTGGAGGGCCTTGTAAAAGCAGGTGGGGGCGGAGATCCAGGCAACGCTGGCATAACAGAGGATAGGACGGATGAGGGATTTGTAGGTGTGGAGGATGATAGAAGGATGCAATCCCCATGTCCGGCCAGACAGGAGTTTCAGATGGCGGAGGCGGGAATGGGCTTTCTGCTGGACGGTCTGGAGATGAGGGGTCCAGGTGAGGTGTCGGTTGAGGGTGAGGCCAAGGTATTTCAGGGTGGGGGTGAGCTGGATGGGATGACCATAAAGGGTGAAGTAGAAATCAGGAGGCGAAAGGAGCGAGTGGTGCGGCCTATGATGATTGTCTGGGTTTTGGAGCGGTTGAGACTGAGGAACCACTGGTTACACCAAGTGGTGAACTGGTTAAGGTGGGTTTGGAGGGTACGTTGGGACTGTTGAATGGGTAGGATAGAGAGCCAGGAAGGCGGTGTCATCAGCATACTGGAGAAGGTGGACCGGTGGGGGTGGATTGGGCATATCAGCCGTATACAAGAGATAAAGGAGAGGGGAGAGGACAGAACTCTGGGGGATGCCAGCTGTGGGATAAAAGATACGGAAGTTGGTGTTGTGGAGGGTGACATAGGAAGGACGGTGCGAGAGGAAGGAAGCGACCAGACGGACAAAATTGATAGGCAGGGCGTAGGTTTGGAGCTTAAAGAGGAGACCGGGATGCCGTACACGGTCATTGGCATTTTGGAGGTCAAGGGAAACAAAAATGGGGGAGCGACGGGAGTTGAGCTGGAGGGACAGAAGGTGAACGAGGTTGAGGAGTTGGTCTTCAGCAGAGAAGGAGGGTCAGAAGCCACACTGGGTAAGGGGGAGGAGGTGGTGTTGAGCAAGGTGCTGATGGATATGGTGGGAGAGGATGGATTCAAAGACCTTACTGAAGACGGAGGAGAGGCAGATGGGACGATAGGAAGAGGCAGCAGAAGGGGGTTTGTTGGGTTTGAGGAATAAGAGGATGCGGGCGGTCTTCCACAGGTCAGGGTAGAAGCCAGTAGAGAGGGTGATATTATAGAGATGGGCGAGGACAGTCAGGAAGGAATAGGGGCTTTCTCGAAGGTGACGGTAGGTGACACAGTCGTGACCAAGGGCCGTGTTGTGTTTGGACCGGAGGATAAGTTTAATGTCTTGTGCTGTGATGGGAGTGTTTATGTCAGAGGGGGGGGGGGCAACTGCCCCAAGTACTGGAGACTAGGAGCAAGTGGAGCGACCGAGGTATCGGCACGTCCATGACAGTGGGGAAAAGAGAATAATCAAAGTGGGGATCATCGGGGATGGAGAAGACCTCGGAAAGGTGGGAAGCGAAGTGGTTGGCCTTACTGAGGTTGTCAGGAAGGGGGCAATCGTTATGGAGAAGGGGGTAGTGGGGAGCGGAAAGAGAACCAGTAAGGCGATGGAAGGCAGACCAGTACTTGGAGGAGTTGATAGGGAGGGTGGCGTTGAGTCGTGTGCAGGTCTGGCGCCAGTCTCGGCGTTTCATTGCTGTAATAAGGTTCCGTATGTGTCACTGTATTTGCCGGTGGCGTTGGAGTGTATCCCTGTCACGAGTGCGCAGGAAGGAGCGTAGAGGCGGCGGGATTCATGGAGGAGGAGGACAGCCTGCGGAGGGAGAGTGGGACGGTGTGGGTGGATGGTTTTAGTAGGAACATGGGCCTCCACGGTGTCAGTAATTACCCACTGAAGGAAGGACGAGACGTGGATGATGTCGTCAGGATGGCGATAGGTAAGAGGGTGGCTTTCGACCTGCGTGGAGATGGAGTCCCAATAGGCATCCCAGTTGGCACGGTGATAGTCATGGACGACCTTGGGAGGTGGTGCAGGGTGTGGAGCCAGAGGGGGGCGGTGAGCAGAT
Organism: Schistocerca nitens; assembly: GCF_023898315.1. NCBI lineage: Eukaryota > Metazoa > Arthropoda > Insecta > Orthoptera > Acrididae > Schistocerca > Schistocerca nitens. The sequence continues at coordinate 370,543,799 of NC_064614.1, read as the reverse complement.
GTTATGGTGAGAAGGACAGGGAGGTGATCGCTACCTGTAGGGTCAAGGACGGCGACAGCGATACGCCCAAGGAGGCTGGCAGAGGCAATGACAACATCAGGGGTGGTGTCACTTTTGGGTCGGGTGTGCTGGGGAAGAGGAACAAGGTCACCTTGGATCGTGGAAAAGAACTGATGCCACCACCGAATGGCAGCATGAGTGCGGCTATGGATGTTGAGGTCGGCGGCAATCACATAGGTGGAGAAGGTGTGGTCAATGTGCGAGATGAAGTCATAAGGAAGAGGAGCAGTGGAGCGGACATAGATGGTGGCACAGGTAATGGTAAGGGAGGGGAAGAAGACGCTAAGGATAAGGTGTTCAGTGGGGTCATTGAGGAGAGGTTGTGGCCAGATGGGGATATGCTTAAGGTGGCCAATCGCGACCCCACCCTGCGCACGAGGACCAGGAGCGTCAGTGCGGTGGAGGATATAGGGAGAGGTGCGGATAGAATGATGGGGCTGGAGAAAGGTTTCGTTCAAGAGGAAGGTGTCGACCTGGTGGTGGGAGAGGGTGCGCATGAGGAGGTATTTGTTGGAGCGGAAGGAGCGAATGTTCTGGAAGAGGATGCGATCCTCGTGCCGCGCCATGGTGGAAAGGAGGGGGGGATGTGAGGGAAGGGAAGAGACTTAAACTAGGGTGTCGAGGCGGGTGAAGGTGAAGTGGGCTTGGTTGTGGGAGTAAGTGGCGAAGGTGTTCAGGTGGAAAACGGAGCGAGCAGCAAGGGAGATTTGTTGGAAGGTGTGGGGGCGCTGAAAAGGGTGAATTTTTTGGAGTACAATGGTAAGGAACCAGATGATGTCCTCGGCTGTGGGGGGTGGATGGAGGGAATTGTTGGGATGGACAAGGGGATCGATGGGACGAACTGGGACTGTAAGCTCAGGGGTGGCTGGAGGGGGTTTAGCTTTACACTTGTGGGAGTAGGTGGGATGGGGGCCATATCAGGTATTACAGGAAGGAGGAGCAGCGAGTTTGGGGCAGTTCTTAAGAAAGTGGGAGGCCTTGCAATGGGGACAGGTGTGTGTGTGGGGGGGGGGGGGGTTTGCAGTTGGGAGTCAGGTACATCAGGCACCGCTGGCAACGGTAGGATTGGGGAGGGGATTTGGAGGATTCAACACGGTGGCGACGGTGGTATATCACGGCACCCTGGGTGAGGAGATGGTCAATGGATGGGGCGGACTCAGAGAATACACGCATGAGGTAGGTAGGACCAGAAGCATTGTGGATACGGTGGGCAGAGCGGATTTCCAAGTCCGGGTGGGAATTCAGTTCTGCCAACACTTCATCCTCTGTGATCACCGGGCTGAGCTTGGTGATCACAGCGGTGTAGGTGGGGGGCGACGGGGAGGCTGGGGCTGACGAGGAGTGGAAGTGGAAAGGAAGGGTGTCAGAGAGGCGTGGGGCCAAACATACTCGTGCAAGTTTTCGCAGGAGGTCTGTGTGAAAGGATGGGGACGGGTACTTGATAAGGACTGAGTCCATGCGGGGAATGAATTGGGAGCACCAGGTAAGTACTTTCGTATCTCCATGGTGAGGGTACGAGCGTCGAGGAACTTAGGATCGGGAGTTGACAGGACAAAGGTGTGGAGGGTGAGGGCCGGGATATGGGTGGCAGGAGGAGGGGTGGTGTCCATGGAGACGGCAGGAGGAGGGGGCGGTGGTGTTGATTTTTTGTGGGAAGTGGCGGGAGCAGAGTTGGTAATGACGCACTTTTGGGGTTTTTTGGAGACTGGAGGCTGGGAGGAGGGGAGAGGGACGGGGAGGAGAGGGAGGTGGCGGGTGGCAGATCCCTGTGGCGAAGTGGAGGCGCCGGGAGAAGTAGCTGGTTCAGTGGTGGTGATGGTGGCTCGGCGCGACGTGATGCGTGCGGGAGATGCAGATGACGAAGCGACGGGGTGGGTGAGAGAGAGGAAGTCGACCACCTGAGGGGCGGCAGCAGAGGTGGCAACAGAGGCGTACGTGAGGGTGGGGGTAGTAGTGGGAGCTGTTGAGGATGTGGAGGCTAGAGGAAGGGTGTAGAGGTGTGGTTATACAGCAGGGGAGGAGATAGGGGGATGGGCAAGTGGGGGAAGGAGAGGGGAGGTGTAAGGAGGGAGGCCAGGGGCGGCACTCCAGGAAGTGATTGTGGGAGAGGAGGAGGGGGAGGTGTAGATGACAGTGGAGGTTCCCACCTCATAGCAGACAAACGGCGCCAGACAGACGGACGGGCAGCAGGCGGCGGCTGCTGCGGCGGCGATGGTCAGCGACAAACGGACAGTAGGCGGCGGTGGTGGCTGCGGCGGCTGCGGCGGCGATGGTTGGCGACGAACGGACAGCAGGCAGCGGCGGCGGCAGCAGCGGCAACGGCAGCGGCTACGGCAACGGCGATGGACAGTGAGCAGGCAGACGGACGGACAAACAGCTACAGCAGCAAGCGGCGGGCAGGCAGACAGACAGACCGACTGACAGACAGACACAATCTTCAAAGACAGAGATTCCACCCTGAGAGTAGCCCAGGCTTTGCAATCTGACGCTTTCGAAGGAGGGGGTCCAACCCTCTAGATGTTTCCACAAACATGGGTGGTTTCTATATATTTCAATGAATTCACTTACAAACTCTCGAGAACACTGACGAGTATCAGCCATTTTAATGCCCTGTGCACACAAATACAAACACTAGACTGAGCAAACAGCTGTTTCGCGCCAGATATGCAGCGATCTTCTGTCCACATGCTCCAACTTGTCTGCACAGATGTGGTTTGAACCCACAGATTTGAGAGGTTTCGCTCAAACCTCCAACTCCAGCTTCCAGGTTTGCACACACCTCAGGTTGGTGCAAATATTCTGTCCACACGCAATGATCTCTCTGTGCAGATGTGATGTGCGCAGACATTTGGGCAGACAGATCGTTGCATGTGGACGGGAACTGTGTTTGTAATTTTATCGTATGCTACATTCGTTTGTTTTCGTATATGACTTTCAAAAGTTTGCCTCTATGTAAAGACGCTGCCGTCGGTAAGACGTCATTACTCAAAACCGACGGGTGGATTCGGACACTCGTCAACTTAAGGAAATCCCTGACACCTGGCAGCTTTCAACTGCGAAGCGCAAACGGCCGTTGGCAAAAATAAGAGCTGTCTCTAGAGCTACGAAGAGGTGTTGCCATAGAGACGTTTACAAAATCGCGATGTACATTATGCGTATTTGTTTGTACGACTGTTTCATAATTTCAAAGCTGTTTTCTCTAATACATGGAAAGGAATTTTTTCGATATTATTGTACTCCTAGAAAAACAGCTCACTTTTGTCTTCGTTTCTAAAAGAGAACTGCCAAAATTAATACCCAGGCAATGCTGGGTTTGTCAAATAATTTTAATTAAACTGAAACATTTCAATGTAGCAAGCAGATTTCGCAGTAGAGAGAAAGCTCCCATAGATGCTCTTGCATACTTCTCGATACCTGCTTAACATATGAAATAGACAAATGTTGATCACTCGTGTAAGGAGCGTTCTTTTGAAAGCTGTTATGTTGAACTAAAAGAGATAACACAATAAACATATCAGTTTACAGATTTCCAGGTGTACAAAAACTAAAATTTTCTTGTCCAAACTCCAGTGTCTTCTCGATAAAATAAAAAAAGAAAGGAGGAAAAACTATAGCAACTGATTTTAGTGCAAAAGTGATAAATAATGACACTAGCTCAAAATAGTTTATTGACTTAATTCACAACTGGTTTTACAAGCTGCGACAATTTTTGTGAATTCAGTAGAGAAAATGTTCAATCAGTCATTTGTATATATACTATCATCAAATTACATGTTTGACAGTGAAAACAAGTTCTGTTCAGATTTATTAATTCCTGACCATTTTGTTAGTTTATTCAGTTCCCAGGGATAAATAATGCAAATGTTAAGAAAGATTTTAAGAAAAAAAAGTTTGTAAAAATAACTTGAATCTATTCTGTGACAAGAGAGATAGAGTAAAATAGCCCATAGATAAGTACTGAGAACTTTCATAAATTTCTAAGAAGTTTTCTAGACATATTCAATGAATCATTCCCGCTTGGGACCTGGCACTGAAAACTCAAAAGTAAGCTAAACTGGATTACTCCAGGCTTTAAAGTACGAGGTGCTATCCAAAATTTTCGGTACTGGTGCTGCCATCTGTTGAAAACCTTACCTTTGGACTTATGGTCACCATCACCCTCGAAGTAGTTCCCATCCGCATGTACACACCTTCCCAGTGCTTCTGGTCAAACGTTTTCTGGAAGTCCTGTTCTTTGAGAGTGTTTATCACCCCCAGCGATGCTTTTTGAAGCCTCTCTAGAGTATCGAAGCGACGGCCTTTCAACTTGAGTTTCTGTTTTGGGAATAGTGAGAAGTTGCAAGGTGCCAAATCTGCGAGTACAGGGTGCGGTAGATAAGTAATGAGACTCAGTCTAGAAAAACAAATTTATTGATCCAATTTGTACAAAACGTTAATATTCTTCAAAGTACTCGCCTTGGGCGTCGACACAACGTTGCCAGCGCGTTTTCCAAGCTTCATAGGCCCCACTGTAGTCCGTTTGAGTTATCCCAGTTAGTGCCTTCGTGACAGCACGTTGGATGTTCGGAATATCGTCGAAATGATGACCCTTCAGGCATCTTTTGACCTTCGGAAATAGGAAGAAATCAGGAGGACTCAAGTCAGGGCTGTATGGTGGCTGTGGCAGAACTTCAACTCCAATTCGGGTCAAGTAGGAGGTCACGAGGAATGCTGTGTGCGCCGGAGCGTTGTCGTGGTGGAGACGCCAGCGTTGAGCAAGGTCCTGTCGCTTCCGTTTGACGGCTCTGTGCAATCGCTGAAGGACTTCTTTGTAGAATTCGGCATTGACAGTCTTCCCCTGAGGGACAAACTCTTTGTGAATTAACCCCCGCTTGTCGAAAAACACAATCAGCATTGTCTTGATGCGGGACTTTGACATTCTTGCTTTCTTCGGCCGCGGGGATGCCGGTGTGTGCCACTCCGAGCTCTGGGCTTTCGTCTCCGGGTCATACTGGAATGTCCACGATTCGTCCCCTGTTACTACGTTGTCTAAAAAGTGTGGATTATTTTCCAAATCATTCAACATCTCACGGCAAACGTCCACTCGTTGTTGCTTTTGTTCGGCGGTGAGCACTCGGGGAACCAATTTTGCGCAAACTTTCCTCATCATCAAATCTTGCGTAACAATTTGGTGAACCGTAAATTTATTCACGGAGACCTCATCGGCGATCATTTTGAGACTTAAATGACGGTCGGAGTCCAGGAGTTCTTTCACTTTGGCCACCGTTTCATCCACACGACTCGTTGAAGGGCGTCCAGATCATTCCATGTCTTCAATGGATTCCCTCCCGTTTTTAAATTCATTAAACCACCGGAACACTTGAGCTCTTGATAGGGAGTCTTCTTTGTAGGCCTCCGTAATCATAGCAAAAGTTTCCGAAGCAGTTTTGCCCAAGCGAAAGCAAATTTTGATTGCATACCGCTGTTCTATCGAGCGATCCATCTTCAGCGTTTTCACAAGTGTCATGGCCACACAAACAACATAATACGCGAAGCTCGACCCTCACTGCACCAGAGCTCCGACGCGACTGCGAACTGATTCTATTGTTAGCTCAGATCCCCCACCACGTGACGTACAGGTGGAGACCGCCCTGCGAGCGACTGGGGCGCCGCGCGGCGGCCAGTCTCATTACTTATCTACCACACCCTGTATGGTGGGTGGGGTACAACTGCCATGTTGTTTCGTGCCAAAAAGGTCCTAGTGATTAAGGACGTGTGACAGGGCATGTTGTCGTGATGCAGCAGCCAGTTCCTTTGATGCCAAAGTTCAGGTCGTCATTGCCGCACGTTTTCACGGAGCCGTCGCAAAACGTCACAGTAGTACGTGGAATTCACTGTTTGGTTGGGTGGGACAAATTCTTTGTGCACAATTTCCTTCATATCAAATAAAAGATGATGATACTCTTCACTATGCTCTTCACCTGTCTCGCTTTTTTGGGTCTTGGAGAATCCGGGCTCTTCCACTGGAATGATTGTTGCTTTGTCTCTGGATCATAACCATAAATCCAGCTCTTGTCACTGGTGATAATCTGTGACAAGAAGGTTGTATCATCAGATGCGGTCTGACAAAGGTCCGTGCACACTTCAACATGCTGGGCCTTCTGTCAGCAATCAAGATCCTTGGCACAAATTTTGCGGTGACACAATTCGTGCTCATTTCATCACTCAACATTTGTTGACATGTCCCATAACCAATACCCGCTTCTGGAAATACCCACTTCATCCGCAAGTTCTTGAATGGTTCGACATTGATCCGCACGAACCAATGGTTGAAGTTTCACAACAAAGTCTTCCGTTGTGTGGCTAACAGGCCTTCTATTGGGAGAGTCATCTCTGACATCTGTACGGCCAGCCCTGAACCAAGCATGCCACTCAAACATACCTGTACAGCTCATTCTCTGTCCGCCAAACACTTGTTGAATCATTGCAAGGGTCTCTGTAGCACTTTTCCTGAGAATCACACAGATTTTGATACACTCGCGCTGTTCTGCTCACAGATCCATCGTAAAATCACCACACACCAAACACAGAGTATTACGGAAATCACTGTGGACACGCTACGTCCTCCCAGCTGAATTCCACTCTGCACACTGAGTCATCAGATATGTCGCTCTAGCCACCTAGCGGTGCAAAGATATACTACTCCTACTTTCCAGATGGCAGCACCAGTCCCGAAAATTTTGGATTCCACCTCATAGCTAGTGCAAGAAAATGACAGCTACATAAAGAGCTGAAACACAATAAAACGTTGAATTTATTGATTATCTGAGATGTTGCAGCGTTGTGTTCAAAAGTATTGTTAAGGGGAGCCGGAATGATCCGTCTCCTCCATGTTAATTTTAGCAAATAGAATGAACATTATTTCTAAAACCATTAAACATATTGCTCTGAAATTTGGACTACATGTTCAGTGAATATTTCTCTACAAAGTTATAATGCCGTGTTAAGAAATATTTATTGGTTTTTGTTTTACAATTTTTTTTTAAACAGATCCTTATTTTTTCTCTAAAATTTTGCACTTTTTCTTCTATAAATCTTGAATTATACAATATTTTTTTACAATTTGTTATAAACATGAAGGAAAAGAAGTAAACAATATTGTGTATAAATTTCATTGATATACTGTTAGCAGTTTTTGAGGAAATGTTCCTCAAAGATGAAAATTTTAAACTTACGAGAATGGCTTCCAAAGGTATTTAATACATTCCTGCCCCGTATGATGGATTATCAGCATCCTCTTCTTTTTCCAGTGTTAGTTTCCTTTCCACTGGTCTTTTCTTCCCTTTTTCTGCATGTTGTAGGCTTTTGTCCCTTCTTCTTGCACCTCTTAGTCTTTCTTCATCAATTAGGCGCATTTTGGAAATGATGTTGTGTCCTGGTTGAAAACCTAAACGTTTCAGCACATCACATTTGATAATGTTTCCTTCATTGTATGTTGCCACTGCATCATACACTCCAATATGCAATGTATTTATCTGTACAAACATTCTTTTGGGAATCCTAATCCAAATTAAATTATTTCCACTTTCATTCGGATTTTGTGTTTTCCCATTAAACACTTTTCCAATAAACTTGGCTGTGATAAAGCTCTGAATATGGGCTTAGTTACGTCAATTACAGCATTTGGCAAATTGTTTTTATGGGCGTATTCCTTTCCTGATTGGTATTTACCTGTCATCACCTGTGGGGCCCAGTGCATGTTGTGGGTGCTCATTTGTTGATGCAGTATGAAAAAATAATGCCCATACTGCTCACCTCATATCATCAATGCTTTTTGTATTTTGCCTAGTTGCACACCCATAATACCTCTGCAATCTATCAATTGCTTCATCTGTCAATCTTCCTCTTCCTCCAAGGGTCTTACCATCACTAAGCTTCTGGGATCCTAGTGTCCGCTTTAGTTTGTGCAAGCGAGCCCCCATGTGCTTCTGCATATGTCCAATACACTCCTGATTTTTAATGTGAATTTCATTGCAATAAGGTTTGAGTTGCTCTACAGCTTTATATTCCTTAGAATCACCATCTCCTAGACAGTTAGTGTATCACACATTATACCACTCCTGTGATATGGAAAAAATTGCTTTCACTCCCTCTCCTTCCATCGCTCCACTCATGCCATGAAAATTTGTTTCACAACTTTCACCATGTTCGTCCTTGGTATTGCCCTTTCATCTACAATGTTTTGAGAGAATAGCAACATCAATTACTTTGCAACTGTCTCCACTGGTAGCTGTCACAATTCCATTTAGAGATTTATGACCTCTACATTGCCGTGATCCCTCTAAAGCAACAGTTAAATCTCTACAATTCCCATTATCTGTCACAGCTTCTTCAACTGCTTTCTTCATTGTTTCTTGAGCAATATCTTCAGCAGAAAATTCCTATCCAATTCATTATAAAATCCAAACTTTGGTGGTTTTGGCAAGTTCATAATTCCACATAACATTGTCCCTGTAGCACTGCCCTTGCCAATGCAGCACAAGCCATACACTAGCGTAACATTTATATCAAACACCTTCTTTTCACTATTACAACTATGAGGAATACTGTTAGAATTAGAAAACGAAACTTCTGCAGCACATTTGTTACACTTCAATAACATTTTACATGCCAAACCAATGTGTGGAATTATTTTCAATTCCAGTCCTCTTTCTTTGCAAACTTGGCATAATACGTTATGTTTCAAAATATTAGAGAGCAGGGAAATATTAATTATTTCATTCACATCATTACTGTCACTTTCATAGTTTTCAAATTTTTCTTTGCTGTCACAAAGTTTCTTGCTGGAAGATGTTCTATCACATTTATTTGTAGTAGTTGGTGAAGCAGTCTGAGCAGCATCTCCCTTCAATACAACAAAAGATTTCTTCTTCCACTCATTGTGCATTTTCTTAAACACTCAATTGCTGAAATGGGGCATATTGATATCCACAAACCAAATACGTAAAACAGGTATGAGCAAAATTCCTCAAATACGTGAAATTGAACAGCTAAACAAACAAAGCAAACTCCACAAGTCAACACACATGGTATATTTATGTTTACTGATATGAACAGTCACTTGTCACAGAGATAAAGCCATACAACGTTGGAAAACAAAACACTGTCAATTCTGCAAAGATGCCCTGCTTGCAGCCAGCGAGCGTCGTCGTCAGAGGTGACACACCAAGTCGCTACAACCGTATATGCGGTGCGTCAACTTTGCAGCGATAAAAAACACTCTTAGAATTCACTTAGAAGGGTGAAACTTGGTTTGCTTTATTCAGAAAACTCCAAATAATTTTATAATGAAATAAACCAAAAAACCTTAATTTTGTCATTTTCATCGTTCCGGCTCCCCTTAAAACTGCCAAAATAATGTCAAATGATAAGTTCTTTCTGGGACATAAGAATACATCCAGTCAGTATGGTCTGTTATTAAATCCAAATTAGATATGAAAGGAAATTTCAAAATTACATGAAACATTTATCTTCGTGTGTATTACATCGACACAGCATTTGAACAATGACTTCGACCCAGCGCCTAACGCCGGATTTTGTGATTGACATGCATTGTGTTGCGGGTGATGTACACCCACCAGGGCTGCAACATGATTTCTCTCACTTGATGATTCTGCTGATTTCGCCGGAGGTTTTCGAGCCTGCAACAATAAGTGAGGTTAGGAGTGTGCATGACTCCGGCTATCAAATGCCTTTGTTCCCGCCACATGTGCCCTCCCTCATCAACTGTGCAGTTACCTCTTATGGATCTCCATGCAGTGCGGGACCAATGCCGATTTGTGCAAATGCTTCGTTGGAGAACCTACTACCGCCAGGACAACGATTTGCCACACTGCAATCCATGTGGATACCTGCCACGTGGCTGGAACTGCTTCGTTCACAGGTCTACCTCCTCAGCATCCGACCACGCCCGCGCCTGCCTCGGTTCAGCATCAGCACATGCCTTCCTACTTCGATACCTCGGCCTGCAACAGGAACAATAACTTGTTATCTATGCCTGACCTCCACCTCCGTCCCACTGCTACGCGTCAGTGTTTTGTGCCACGACATTCACCTTATCCGCGCACCGTTTTGAGTGGAGTGACTATGAATAGTGAACATTCACACATTCCATCTCACGTTCGACATCATTTCCCACACTGTGCTTCTCGACAGCTCGCACCTCCGCAGCCTCCCTGCAACACAGGTGGCCCTGGCTCTGATCATAAGTCGAGCTTTCCGGGGACTAACACGCGTTCCCAAACTTTGAACTTTTTCTCTCCTGTCGCCCCCGTGCCGGCTCCAGTTGAGCTTCTGCTACTGTTCTCAGCACATCTCTGTGCCTCACCTGCGCCGGTCTTCCACGACACTTCAATCTGAACCCACCCGCAATGTGTTGAGCTTCCGCAACTGCTATCGACACATTAAGGTGTCTCACCCGCATCGGCCTTCTGCGTCGCGACTGATTGCGCTCAACCACAACGTGTCACCTTCACGCTGCCACCCGAACAGCCGTCATTGCCACATCTCCTGGAGGCACACTCCCCTGGAATACTAGCAACAACAGATCGATTCAGGTAGTGCCCTGACGAACTCAACTCAGCCTGTTCTTCCGAACATTCTATAACACTTACCAACGCTGCCACTGTTTAATCCCGACAGAGCAACAACCTGGTTCAAAATTGTGGACACAGTGTTCGACCATTACAAACTCGACGAGTCAACCAGGTTTCTGTGCCTCATCACTCACCTGCTCAACCAGGAGGACTCGATTGCTGACCTGGTCGACGCCCCGGACTCATCTCCCCGGTACACTCTAGCCAAAAAGACAATTCTACATCGGCTTGCACGCTCAACTGAGGCAGCAATATGGCAAGTGCTCCATGTTAAGCAACTAGGCAATGACAAACCTTCCCAGCTCTGGAGATGGCTACGTGCCCTGGTCAGCGCCGATCTATTCTCTGACACAGCTCTCCTCGCCATCTGGTCTCCTCACATCCGCTTTGCTCTGGCTCAAAGGTCTCCTGAACCTGCCGAGCAAAGAATGACAATAGCTGACAAGCTACACGAAGCATCACTGCTCTATTTCGCCAGCCACTAACTAACTACCTGGCAAGTCTCAGGTCCAGGCTCATCGTCCTTTGGCCGGACGCGGCTGGGGCCGTAATGTGCCGACCATTCCGCTTGCTCCGGGTAGCAATAAACAAGCAACTGGGATGTCACCAGCTCCACCCACGGTCACGCTCCCTCCTGCAACCGAACCTGCTGCGGCCACCGAACCTTGGCAACCACCACTGGCAATTCCGCAGGAAATGCACCCGCACTACCTGTACTGTTACTTCCACACACAGTTTGGTGAGGTGGCACGGAACTGCAGACCCTGCTACTTCCCAAACGCCAATTGCAGGTAGGTCCGGGTGCCGCCTCCTACGCACGACATGACAGGCAACCCCCAGTGCTCCATTCTGTCCGGGAAAAACCGGATAATTGCGGACGACTTTACATAAAAGACATTTTGTCGGGATACCTTTTCCTAGTGGACACAGGCACCGATGTTTCGTTGCTGCCTACGTCCTTAGCGTCGTCGAACGTCCGCACTCATCATATTTCACTGCAAGCCGTGAATTCAACTAAACTACAATGCTCGGGTTCAACTTCCCATGTCGTCTCACTCTCCGCAAACTGCAAACTCGAGTGCACTTTTTTAGTGTGCGAAATTGATGAACCTATACTAGGCCTTGAATTATTGCGACACCACAAACTTTCACCAGACCTAGTGTGAAACACCGTGTTTCATCATCCATCCAAGACTCACTTCCCCTGTGCTCCATTGAGCAAACCTCTCCGTGACACATTGGTCCAGGTTCATCTCATCCGGACACGCTCGACTCTGTCGACGATGTTACCAGAAACCACGCACAAGTGCCTTTTCGAGCTTGAACATGTCACTCACCTGTGCAAGGAAAACTTCGAACTCTCCCTCCGGCTCCATGAAACACAGCTCCATCTCTCCAATGCAGCAAAGGAATTACAGACACTACAGCAAGGACAAAGTGAGATAAGTAAGTGCACCGAATCTGCTTGCAGTTCCAGCTTCCATGTGTGTACCTCCCACTACCCCTCACAACTGTGCTATCAAGGCTGCCATAACATATATTGACAGTTCCACAGGGCCACACCCTCCTAACACGGCAGTGTTTGACACTCGGTCGGACACAAGTGTGCATGCTGTGGTGGCCCGGTGTAATGTTAAGTGTTTTCGTGGACTTACTTGTTGAAGAATGCTGGTTCTGCTTTCTTGCAGCGCCGATGTCTTCTGCTAGCACCGGACGCTTCTCTGAAGATTTCACTGCTAGGAAGGGGAAATTTTCACTCTCTCTCTTCTTATTTTAAAAATACGCTACTCTTGGAATATCATTCAATGCATCAGAACATATTTATTTCCACTTTGTACAAAAAAGAACTAAACTTTATGACGTAAGCCCACACATTACTGGGCACCCAGAATCAGTTAATTACACATTTTTGAACACAATTAATACATAAGCTTTTATCGTGGCTGACTATCCACGTCCAGTCCACGTACTCTCAACAGCAGTTCAACGTCTAATAAACAGTCACTATCTCAAGTCACTCCATTTGTTTTTCAACAATACAAAGCTACATTACTCTTTGCAGCTGGCCATGGAGCTTCTGGGCTGTATTTGATTATTTTTGGCGGGTTGCGCTGAACACTTGCCAGCGCCGACGAATTATCTCCCTTCCAGTTTCGTCTGCACAAACAATAAATGGGTGCAGTATCCCATGCTCATCCTTACAACCTGCTTTAAAATAACACGTGTTCGAAACGGCTGGAACACAAGTGTCTCCAGACTTTCATTAAATTCTGGGGGCACTACATATCCCTCCCCTTAGCTCGAACACTCATTATTTTGCACACAACATATATTTTAATAATTTTTTTTTCTTTACACTTATCTTGTTACTTTGTACTAAAAAAAAACAATAGGTACAAAAACTCTCTTCCATCTCTGGTATTTCATTAAGCTGTTGGAAATATCTTTCATAGACATAGCAGTATGATAAACTAATAGTACAACAAGTATTAGCTATTTCTAATAGATTTATCCACTCTTGCTTCCAGGATTGAGCCAAAATAAATCCATCCCCTTAGCCAGTTTCAAAGTTCAGGCGTTATTCTGAGTAGAGTCTTTACTTTTTTTTTAAGAAGCTGTTGCAATGATAACCACTGGTTTCCCGGGTCTGAAAAAAATTTGTTGTACTCAGGGGTTTTCTCTTTTTTCTATCTTCTCGCCCAGGACTCATCTTTTCTATTTAAAAAAATGTAGAATTCAAATTTACCAGGAGAAACTTTCCACTACAATCTCAGGTCACTATACCACCCTTTCCCTTTGGGTTCCCATCTACATAATAGTTGATACTATGAAAACATCTTCTTCCTCATCCTTGAGTAGATACGCCCCTTCCATTTTACTAAACTATGGTACAGGTCAATCCCCTTTTTGGTGCTCCTACCCACACAGTATAGGCCAGCTTCCTCTGGGTCTGCCTACCTGCCTCTCTTTCTCTCATTTCATCTATATCGGATGCGCCCCCCCCCCCCCCCCCCCATCTTCTCTAACAATGATTCATAGTCTTGCCTCTTTCGTACTCCTCTGCACACTATTTTATTTAAAATTTCCTGGTAAAATTTCTATCTACCTCTCCTTTCCTCCTCATGAGTCCTTCAGCCTACCTGCTTAAATTCTTCGCTTGTTCATAGCTTACAGCTCACTTCTATAGCCTTAATAACTAAATATGTTTTGTCCATGGTTGTAACTTTATTTCTTTTCATTGGGCTATTCGGTCTGCACAATCCTATTATTCATCAGAAACTTATTTGACTTGATACCTCTGGCTTAATATCTATTTATTGTTATCTCCATTCATATTACTTTGTACTACTATAGCTATGAACACAGGTGGATATACCTTTCGCCTCCCCTTGTTCCTTTAGCTTAAGCTTACTATACTATTTCACTTGAGATGTGCAACCGTCATTACATAGCACATGTGCTCGAGCCCTTCCTGAGCACTACCTCCCCCCTTATCTGTGACGGTTGTTACATCTCCCAGTGTATTACTTGTCTGCGTCTTTGTATTTAATTGTTTGAGTGTGGAAGTGTGATCATGCATCCTGATTCTTCGGCCCACTAAGGTTCTTAGTTGAAGATTTTTAGAAATCACGGAAAAGAGAAGGACTTCAGGGACAGAAGTGTATGAATGTGGACAGAGGGCAAGATAGAGTGGTACTCTTAAGAGAAGTAAGAAAGGAAATAAAAGAATTGGTTGCTAAGATCGAAGAAAGAAAGAAGATAGCCCCAAAGACAGGAAACCCTTCCCACCCCCCTTCCCCAGGATCCCCATTTCGCCGGTACTTAAGTGAGAAGCCGGAGGAGGTATGATGTTCGGCGTCTCCTACAGAATGGACATTCTCACCGTCACCTTTGAAGTCCCCGAAGAAAAGATCTTAGCAACTCCTATGGAACGGCAAATGATGAAGAACCAGTCAGACTTGTTTGCGAGGGTTGTATGAAGGGCGTGGTGTGTAGGTTGTGTCTGTGCCTATGCTACCCACCTCTTTCAAAATTAGATATAAACCCTCCCCAATCACATCACACTTTACAAAAAATATAAAACATTCTATAAAAATAGAAATTATATACACTGTAATCAAATAGTTATTCAGTTAGTCACTTCACTGTCTCGCTTCTTATTTTAAATATACGCTACTATTGGAATATCATTGGTGCAACCAACCCGATAATCCTCCTGAAGATCATGACTGAACTACTTTTCTAGATTTGTGCAACTGCCATTTATTCAGTCCATTTTGCTTATTGTCACTTCATAGCAAAGTGCCTGTACCCCACTTCTCTACTGACTGGTAAAAAGCCATGGTTTGATCTTCTCCTGAAGATCTTGGGATACCGGGGACTCCAAACAATTGTCCATTGTCATGAAGGGTTACTAATACTGCCAGTCTATCTAACTTTTTGTTACATTTGAGCACTGTGAGCTATTTTCCATTCCTGAACAACACTAATTTTGGGCAATCATTTAGGTTAAATTTTTTTTATTAGCATAATTTATTTCTGTTTTAAGAGATTGTGGATTTTGTGACCTTAGGGTATAGTGGAAACTTTAGTGTTTTTTATTATTCTTGTTTATATTTTGTGTGCGGCCCAATTCAGTAGTTCCACAGTACAGTAATTTCATCTTTTGTGGAGGTCTGTTTGTTCTCTCTCAATTAGTCTAGACTGCTTTTTTTTTAATAGATTTTTACACAGTATGATATGGATAGGGACTGCACTTGTTGTATCCAGACAGAAGGAAAATTGGCTGATGTGTGTAAACTGCTGGCAACTGCATTGGCCATAGTCAACAATCTTCAGGCTACTGCTCAAAGCTGCAAGCACCAGTGATGAGACCTTTGACATCTTAGGCATCAAAGAAGTCCCCTTGTAACCCCACCATCACTGCATCTTCCAGTGGGTAACATCTGACAGGTCTGTCTTCACTCGAAAGTGATGGCGAGCAGTGGCAGGTTCATGTATCGCTGTGTAGAGGGCAACAGCAGGGGCTGGCCACACTGCTGGCTTCTTATGTCTGAGTGACAAGCACAAAGTGCTACACAGTGATGACATTGCTGAGCCAGTAGGAGATCCCTCTGCTGTTGGGCCAGTGGCCGATTTTTCTGCCTATTCTGGAAAAGTGCAGAGTCATGCTAGTCATGGTAGCTCCAAGATTAGGCAGGTAATAGGGCCTCTCAGGCAAGGAGAAGATGAACTGGTGAAGAAGGCCAGTATGTTGACTGGTGGGTCTCATCCGAAATGTGGAGGAGGTTCTTTCAGCAGTTATTGAGTGCACTGTGTGCAACTGGCTGCAGACCATTGCTCATGTCAGCATGAATGACACCTGCTGCTTGGGTTCTTAGGTCATATTTGGCTCTTTTGGCATGGCTGATTTGATGAAGGTATCTAGCTGTGGCGACGTGAAGAGCAGGTGCCAAGATTTACCTGCACATTATATATCATGGCGGCAGCACCATTGCCTGCATGCAACCAGACTAGCGGTTGCGGCAACTCAAACCTGTAAGCTGCACCATAGCAACAGAGGCTGGTCAGTGGCTGGGTCAGCACACCAGGACATGCACATAGTTATGATTGGCACATGCAGGCAGAACTACTTCCTATTTCCAAAGAGTATCTGAATAGTCATGATCAAATATTCAATGATGCGGATGAAGTTGTGTAATACAAATGGAAAAAAAATTAAAAACATTGTTCAATATACCTTAGAAAAGTTTGTTCTGAGCCACATCTTAAAAGATGGGATAAACCCAACGCAGTTCAATACACTACTGTGTAAACAAAGAGAGTTTCATCACAGATTTAATTCAAAACTTAGATGACAAACAAAATCTGAACAAAGTGAAAATTAGAATAAGGAGAGCAATGAGAGAACCTTTCAATGACTCTGAAAGTAAAATTTTGTCAACTGATCCAACTAAGCTGGCCGGAGTGGCCGTGCGGTTCTAGGTGCTACAGTCTGGAGCCGAGCGACCGCTACGGTTGCAGGTTCGAATCGTGCCTCGGGCATGGATGTGTGTGATGTCCTTAGGTTAGTTAGGTTTAATTAGTTCTAAGTTCTAGGCGACTGATGACCTCAGAAGTTAAGTCGCATAGTGCTCAGAGCCATTTGATCCAACTAAAAACCTTTGGGATTTTGCTGTACATGAAATCAGTAAGCCATTTCAAATCAGTCAATCACTAATTGACCATACAGGCACTGAATTGGAAGATGACAGAGAGAAGGCCAAAATATTGAATTCTTAATCATCGTGCAAATGCTGATATGGTAGATTTTGAGATGACTGCTTGTGGAATAGAAAAGCAACCACAATCACCTAGTAGTGGAAAAGCTTCTGGACCAGATGAGATACCTATAAAATTCTACAGAGATTACAGAAAAGAACTTACACCCCTCTTAACATCAATTCACCAGAGGCCGCTGGAGCGATGCAGGTTTCCTATTGACTCAAAAAGCGTGCAGTTCTTTCCTGTTTTCAAGAAGCATCATAGGACAGATACATGTAATTATAGGCCTATAGCTGATGGAAATCTGTTGCAGAATTAAAGAATATGGTGATGCTCACATAGTAATGCATCTTTGGAGAACAAAAATCTCCTCTATAAAAATCAACATTGATTCCACAAAGATTTTGTGAAACTCTGCTTGCTCTGTTCCTCTACAAGATCCATAGTGCTGTAGACAATGTCACTCTGATTGATGCCATATTTCGTGACTTTAGGGACACATTTGACAGGAGTCCTGCACTGCCATTTAGTGAAAAAAAAGAGCTTACCACGTAAATAAAATTTTGTCAACCAATCTAAGTGGAAACCCTAAGAGATATGGTTGTAGTAAAATCAGTAAGCAGTTCAATATCCTCTATTCGTCCACTAAGTGACCATACTGGCAACAGAACAGAAAATAAGAGAGAGAAGGCCAAACTACCGAATTTGGTCTACCAAAATTGTTTCACCATGAAAGATTGTAATACAGACACTCCTTTCAGTCATCATATGAATGTTGAAATAGTAGATATTGAGATAACCAATCACAGACTAGAAATGCAGCTATAGTTTCTTAACAGTGGAAAGCCATCAGGACCGTATGAGATACCTATAATATGCTATGAAGATTATGCAGAAGAACTTGCTTCCCTTGAAGCAGCAGTTTATCATAGTTCCTGAAGCAACAAAGAATACCTAGTGCAAGTCCTCCCCTTTTTCAAGAAGGGACAAAGGACTGAAGCACATAATTATAGGGCTATATTGTTGATGTCAGTCTGTTGTAAAATTATGGAATATTTCTTGTGCAGAAGAGTTATGATGTTTGTGTAGAAGGAAAATCTCTCTACAAAAACCGATATTGATTCTGTAAATGGAGATCTTGTGGAACTCAGCTCACTCTGTTCCTCCATGAGATCTGTAGTGCTGTAGACAATAGTGCTCCAGTTGATGCCTTGTTTTGACTTCAAGAAGGCATCTGGCACCATCCCACACTGTCTGTTAGTGAAAAAAGAGAGAGAGGGAGGGAGGGAGGGAGGGAGAGAGAGAGAGAGAGAGAGAGAGAGAGAGAGAGAATGAGCTTATCAAGCATCAGATCAGATTTGTGACTGGGTTAAAGAATTTCTTGCAGGTAGAACTCAGCACACCACTCTTAATAGAAAAACATTGACAGATGAAGAGCTAATTTTAGGGGTACCACAAAGAATTGGGGTAGGTCAGTTACTGTTTACAATCTATACAAATGATTTAGTAGAATGCATTGGAAGCTCTCAGTGACTTCACAGATGATGCAGTTGTCTGTAAGAAGATAGGAATACCACAGGACAATAGCAATTTTCAAGAGGATCTTCAGAGGATTCATGAATGGGTCAGGGAGGGGCAGTAAACCCCGAACGTAAACAAATGGAACATACTGTGCATATGTAGGAGAAGAAATCCACTACTGTACAACTACTCTTCTGATGACAAATTTAGAGAATGTCATGTAAAATATGTAAGAGTAATCATCTGGAATGACCGTATGTGAAATGACCACCTAAAAGAAATAATAAAAAAAAAAGCAGTTGCTAGGCTGAGATCCATAGTAAGTATCTTAAGTAACTGGATCTCACCCATGAAAGCAATGGCTACAAAATTCTTGTTAAATTGTTTCTTCAGTATTACTCATCAGTCTGGGATCCTTACCAGGTTGATAACAGAAGAGACAGAGAGTGACGTGTTTCCTTGCGAGATCATTTAGTTGGCACGAGAGAGTTTCAGAGGTGCGTAAGAAACTCCAGTGGCAGGCACTACGGGAGAGGCATTATGCAACACTGAGAGGTTTACTATTGAATTCTGAGGGAGTATGAGTATGATCTGGGAAGATTGGGGAAACTTATTACTTCCTCCTCCATGCATCCTGCAAAATGACTATAGTGAGAAAACTTGAGAAATTCGAAATAATACAGATGTTTACAGACAGTCCTTCTTCCTGTGCACCATTTGTGAAGGGAATAGGGGAGGGAACATGAGTTAGTGGTACCAGAGTAGCCTCTGTCACATATTATCATGTGGCTTCCAGAGTATTGCTGTAGATGTATTAAAAATTTCAAAATTCGATTAGACACTTGTAATAGTACTATTCACTTTAAGCTTTATTTCAGTACACTGATCTATATTTTCCAAGAATGATTTTATGGCATTAGCTGCTTTCCCTCATAATAAAATGTTGTAGTATACACAACTTTATCTTCTTCATCAAGTACCTTAGTTACAAACACTACAAATTGGTGTTTTAGTAGATCTACTTCTGCTAGATCCCTGACAAATTGCTGGAAACACTATACAACATAAAATATGCAGTAGTAACCATTTGAGCGACCTTAAATGGAATGACCTACTGTAGGAAAAGCAGAAGTTCAAAATTTTCTTATAAAATTCAACATTCTGTTCTTAATTACACTTTATATTTTTTTAGACAGGACAGGTATAATGTCCTGTATCCTTTTAAAGGTGATAATGGATGAATGTTACTAAACTGCCTGAGCAAACATGAAGCGCCCAGAAGGGAAGTAGTATGTGAAATTTGATATTATTTCAGTGACTACAATATCGAGACAAATTTACTTAGCAGTATGAATCCATGTATTATTATAACATCACAACCCCTCTGACCTCAATGCATGCACTGATTCAGTTGGAAAGGTTCTCATGAAGCCATTGTATCCTCTCTGAGGCAAGCCGGCCCACAACTATTGCAACTGGTCCTTGTTATTCTGGAAGACCTACGTACTGGCCTTGGGACATAGTTGACACCCGAGCTGCCCGTCCATGTGCTGTTGTGGGCAAATATGGGTATCTTGCTGGTCACAGGTTTCCCTCAACATTATGTGGACTGTTCATAGAGATAAGTGCCAAGTGTGGATAAGCATTGTCCTGTTGATCAGTTGAACCATGATTCTAACATGAGAGGTAACACATAAGAATGCCAGTAATGTACCATTGTGCCATCAGAGTTCACTCAGTCACTATCAGCCTTGACCTGAAGTCATATTCAGTGGCTGTCAACGCCATGGTGGCAGGAGTAAAACTTCTGTGCCTCTTCAAAACACTGAAAGAAGGTGGCCTCTCCCCAGGTTACCACAGTGTAAAGCAGAACCACGATTCATTGATGAACACTATGTAGCACCATTAATCACCAGTCATGCTTTTCAGTCACGGCACTACTTCAAATGCAGCCACTTGTGCTGTGGGTTAGTGACAGCATGATGGGACAGCAGTTTAATAGTCCAGCTGTAGCTAGTCTTTGATCAGTGGTGTTGCATGAGACAGAATGTTGCAGGAAGTCCATTACTTGTCCTTGGATGGCAAGCACTGATATGAAGGGGTTATGATGTTTGGGTGTACAATGTAGTGATCATCCCATGTGGTTGTCAGCTGTGGTCAACTAGAACCTTGGTGATGAGCCTGTCAGCCTTCATATTCCCATGCAATCCAATGTCGGGCCACAGTCACTGACTGATGTCCCCCATATTTGGATATTGCATAATTCAGCAAGCTGGCCAGTGCTGCTGATAATGCCATACATGGGTATGTGGCATCTCCATGTCCTTCACAGCTGCTTATATACCCAACCAGGCCTGGTGACACTGCTAAACACATTACAAAAGTGGACATAAATTAGTTCAGAATACTCCACTGTGTATGACCATATGCTCTTACAAATGAAGTTATAACAGAACTAAATGTGATATCAGTAGAGCCTCTCTTGCTTGAGTAGTGTTTTAGTTTCATATTGGAAAATACAATAAGGAAGAAGCAGAAGATATAGAAACCCACAATGTTTCATACTACATACAATTATTTTTAATCATTAATAAAGGACATTTAATGGCGCTTAATGGACTGCGTGAGGAGTTTGACAGAGCACTGAAATACCTGAATCGAAACAAGGCCCCCAGAGTAGACAACATTCCATTAGAACTACTGACAGCCTTGGGAGAGCCAGACCTGACAAAACACTACCATCTGGTGAGCAAGATGTATGAGACAGGCGAAATACCCTCAGACTTCAAGAAGAATATAATAATTCAAATCCCAAAGAAAGAAGGTGTTGACAGATATGAAAATTACCGAACTATCAGTTTAATAAGTTGCAGCTGCAAAGTTCTAATGCGAATTCTTTACAGACGAATGGGAAAACTGATAGAAGCTGACCTCAGGGAAGATCAGTGTGGATTCCGTAGAAATTTTGGAACACGTGAGGCAATACTGACCCTACGACTTATCTTAGAAGAAAGATTAAGGAAAGGCAAACCTACGTTTCTAGCATTTGTAGACTAAAAGAAAGCTTTTGACAATGTTGATTGGAATACTCTCTTTCAAATTCTGAAGGTGGTAGGGGTAAAATACAGGGAGCGAAAGACTATTTACAATTTGTACAGAAAGCAGATGGCAGTTATAAGAGTCGAGGGGTATGAAAAGGAAGCAGTGTATGGGAAGGGAGTGAGACAGGGTTGTTGCCTATCCCTGATGTTATTCAATCTGTATATTGAGCAAGCAGTAAAGGAAACAAAAGAAAAATTTGGAGTAGGAAACCTGGTAGAGCAGTTGAACGGAATGAACAGTGTCTTGAAAGGAGGATATAAAATGAACATCAACAAAAGCAAAACGAGGATAATGGAATGTAGTTGAATTAAGTCAGGTGATGCTGAGGGAATTAGATTAGGAAATGAGACACTTAAAGTAGTAAAGGAGTTTTGCTATTTGGGGAGCAAAATAACTGATGATGGTCGAAGTAGAGAGGATATAAAATGTAGACTGGCAATGGCAAGGAAATCGTTTCTGAAGAAGAAAAATT
The DNA here is from genome assembly GCF_023898315.1 of Schistocerca nitens. Taxonomy (NCBI): domain Eukaryota; kingdom Metazoa; phylum Arthropoda; class Insecta; order Orthoptera; family Acrididae; genus Schistocerca; species Schistocerca nitens. Next base: position 370,521,746 of record NC_064614.1, on the reverse strand, counting down.
TGCTAACGTCAAGTATAGATTTAAATGTCAGGAAGTCATTTCGGAAAGTATTTGTATGGAGTGTAGCCATGTATGGAAGTGAAACGTGGACGATAAATAGTTTAGACAAGAAGAGAATAGAAGCTTTCGAAATGTGGTGCTACAGAAGAATGCTGAAGATTAGATGGTTAGATCACATAACTAATGAGGAGGTATTGAATAGAATTGGGGAGAAGAGGAGCTCATGACTTGACGAGAAGAAGGGATCGGTTGGTAGAATATGTTCTGAGGCATCAAGGGATCACCAATTTAGTATTGGAGGGCAGCGTGGAGGGTAAAAATCGTAGAGGGAGACAAAGAGATGAATACACTAAGCAGATTCAGAAGGATGTAGGCTGCAGTAGGTACTGGGAGATGAAGAAGCTTGCACAGGATAGAGTAGCATGGAGAGCTGCATCAAACCAGTCTCAGGACTGAAGACCACAGCAACAACAATGGACTGTTCAAAAACTTAATTGCTGGTGATAACACAAGTGTGCTGATGAGAGGCAAAACCTCATCTGTATAAGACTTAGTTCAGATGGTGGCTAAACAGCCTTGCTGCTGGTCTACAATAATGAATTTAATTTTTAATCTTATAAAGTTGTAGGTAAACTAAATAAATCATTTATAAAACATGAATATTTTGTAGGAATATTGTGCTCATATAGGCTACAGCTACATAAAACTCGTCATTAATAGTGACCAAAGACTATCAGTATAAGGTGTCACCCTCTTTCGTACAACAGCCATGCCAAAAGAGGCAGGAGAGTGGCTAGAATTTCGTGTGGGAAACTGCTGAAAAATCTTGAAGAATCAGAATTATTCAATGGGATGAGGGTGCAGAAAACAGTGGAAACACATATTGGGTAACCACAGGTATGGCCTGTAGTTTAAAAGGTTTCAGAGTGGCATCCTCATTGACAAAACATTCTTAACTGGCCTCCCTTTCAGATCTCTGGGAGGAGATTGCCAACAATAAAATATGAAAAAGCGATTAAAGGGCAAAATCCTTGAAGCTAGAAAATCTGAGAAGGGAAATAAAAGGCTGAAATTAGATGTAGTAGAGATCAGTGCAGTGAAATGGAGAGGTGATAGAAACATTAAGAGTGAAAAATAATTCCACTGTTACATGCAAATAAGAGAGCTAATAGATGAGAAGAAGACATTAGGGGTTTCTGTGAGTGAGGAGAACTGTTTTGTTACATGATATAAGAAGAAATGGGTGTCAATTTTGAGAACACAGAGGGTCTATTATTAGGGCATTGGTCTGATAGAGCTTTTAATCAAACAAGGCAGAGGAGGTAGGTAAGAAACTTTAGAAATTTCTAAAATCGTTAGGGGAAGTGGCAGCCCAATGATTTAGTCACATTAGTATTAGCAAACTGTAGACTTATCTTCAGATGTACAGTACAATAACATTGAGTTAATCCTGAAGACAGCAAGAATTATCATATTCTAACCTTTTCAGCTCATGTTTCCAAGTTGTCAAACAGAATACCATATAAAAAATAGAAAAAAAAAAAACTGGTAGATGGTGAATAATTTTGATGTCAGGAAAGGTTAAAGTAGCAGAAAACCAATTCTGTTGTTATGCCCAGTGCTGGAAGAAAAACATAATAAAAATAAAAAAAAATTTCATTGAATTTGTTGACATCAAAAAACCGTCTGGCAATGTAAACTGTGTAACATGTCTGAAATACTGAGAAAAATAGGTGTTTGCTGTATGGTAAGATGAGTAATATACAACATGTACAGAAAACAAGAGGGAAGTATTTGGAAGGAACACCATAAATAAGGTGTTTAGACTGAGAAGGGTGTAAAGAAGGCATACATACCTCTGCTCTTCAACCTGTAGGCCTTTGTCAACTAAACAATGAAGGAAGAGTATGAGAGGTGCAAAAGTGGAAGCAAAATTCAGGCTGAGAGGATATCAATGCTAATATTCACTGACTTTGTTGGTGCAGTCCATGTAAGCAGTGAAGAATTTCAGGAGTGAGTTAAGAATTAACAGATTCCACTTTATGATGAGAAAACTATCTCTTGATCAGTGGTGGTTGTTGTAGTAAAGTGATTATTTAACGTGCATGGGTGCCAGTAGGAAAATGTTCTGCTGGTTAAAGATGATTAGAAACTTTGCAAACTTCAGGTGAAAAGTGGTTTTTGCTATATTTTATGCTAGATTGTCAGAATAAATGAATATTATTTCTGATATTTCATCTGTTTTATTCCAATTGTTATTGGTCTGTCCAACAACATTGGTCCAAAGATAGCAGAAAAATGAGACAGCACTACATATTTAAATTTTTATGTGTGATTTGAACTGAAGGTGTCAACAAAGGGACTTTTACTTCAAGATTAGCTGCTTCACAGCAATTTCTGCTAGCTTTGTTATGAAGTAAATAAAGCATCTGTTGAATGGGTACAAACACAGAAAGTACACAAACTGTTAGGGTTATTGAAATATTATACTACACTGAAATATTGTTTTGTTCCACAGGATAGTTAAAAAGTTATTAACATCAAGACTGGGAGGGGAAGAACATCGATATCTCCTCCTATACCATGGCATCTCTGTTCGCTGTCCAGTGCTGTTGCACGTGCAGCAGCACAACGACAGATGCTGTCTTTCCAGATAAATTACTTATATAGCATACATTCAGTGGTATATGTGGATACTATCTGCAGCCTGCATTGTGAATAGAGTTAATAGTAAAAAAGTGATAAATTACAATCTCATGGCGGATGCTGAAGTTTACCAGCATGAGGTTTGAAATTATGTATAAACTTTGTTGGAAAACACTCTCATTCTCAAATATTAGATGAATGAAGTCCATATATTTGTGCGCTATCAGTTACATTGCCTCAAGACAAACACACCTTTTCTAATGGTAATATTTGTCTTATTGTGTTAAACTTTTAACATAAGATAATACATCTTAATGAGTAGATTATGGCAGCATTTTAAATTTTTAAATCACATCAGTAACTATGCTAAATTTTGAAAATCAAATTTTTGTTTCCGCTATGCTGCAACTGGTACTGCTTTCTGTGTTCCGAGATGGCATTGTGTTGATAAGTATGTTGTAAATTGAGTGAACTGATATGAAGTGAGAAGGTTTTCTGCAGTCTCGGTAAGGAAAGGAATAAGTGGACAACAGTAACCAGAAGAAGGGAAAGGGTGATAGCAGATTTGTTAAGTAATCAGGGTGTATAGCTTTCATGATACTAGAGGGGGCTGTAAAGGACAAGACAGAAATTGGAGTGTATACAACAAATAACTGAGGATGGTGAGTATAAGTACTACTGTGAGATGAGGAGAACAGCACAGGAGATGAAATCTTGGTCGCTCACATCAGACTAGCCTGAACATTTTTCAATGCTGTGATTCCATTTACCACAGAAAAACAATGATTTTTGACTCTGGTTTACATTTGATTACTTGTTTTTCTTGGGGTGAGATTTCACATGAAACATTAGCAACATATTATGAACATTTTCTAGTTGTCATTAGTCTCAGAGTACCCGGACTTACAAATTAGCTATTAATAGTATATTCTTGTTTGCACACTTGAAGATGGAAGCATTCACATTAAATCAATGATTTTGATCTGCAGTGGGAAGTGAACTTTAGGAACTGGCTTCTTTAGGTTTGATGTAAATTAGGTGGAAAAGGAAGGAGGCTGAAGGCTTTGGATATTTTAAGCTCTTCTGGAAGAGGTGGCATATAACTTGCAAAATGAGTGGCATTTATTGGCCCAAACTAGTTGACTGCTAGAGCAGTAGATGCTTTAGGGAAGCAGTGCTCTTCCAAACTCTGAAAAGGACCATTATTCAATGTGTAGTCTTTGGCAGATGTAAATTAATATCTGCCACTATATGAATCTAACCTATAGTCTGCAAACCACTGCAAAGTGCATGACAGAGGGCACTTCCCCTACACCATGTATAGAGTTCTTTCCTGTTACATTCACATATGGAGTGGGACAATAATGATTGCTTCAGTGCCTTAGGTGCCCTGCAGTTAGTTTAATCTTGTCTTCTTGGTTGTACAGGAGCAATACATATGGAGCTGTAGCATATTCCTAGCTTCATTACTTAATTTTGTTCTTGGAACTTTGTAATAAGGTTCTTGCAGGATCAGTCTTTAAATATTTGTCATTTACAATTTTTCATCACTTTGAAATGCTATCCTACCTGTTAAACAAATCTGTCAACACTTATGCCACCTTGTTTGCATACATTCCATATTCCCTATTAATTATGTTTAGTATGGGTCCTATATTGTAGTATGGGTTGCTACACTGGCGGAAAAATGGGGTTCGTGGATTCTGACACTGATTACTTTAAATGATGTAGGTGACAGATGCACAGTTATGTTTTTCAGTGCTTTAATTTCTCTGTTCACAACCCCCTAATAATAGACAGTTATATGGCAAGTGCACTATTGCTTAACTTGCAATAAGCCTCATTAATAGTTTGCTGGTGAAACTCCACATACTGCTACAATAGTTTACTGTTGAACATCTATGAGCAATAAAAACATAACCACAAAGTTTACAGCTCTTGAAGAATACACAGGTATGTATGGAGCAGACACTGTCACTGTTTTTACACTTGTTCCACAGTTAATTTGAAGCATTGTTGTTGTTATAACCAACACAGGCTTCTCGTCTGAAACCTGGCCGTGAACTGACTGTCTTGTGACCAAAAATCGGGCCCTTATATATTATCACAGTAATAGGTACTGTAACTAAATGTTGTTCGAAGTTAAAATTACAGAAATTACAATTAAAACTTAACTGATTCAATTAACTGAAGACAATGAAATTAACAGTTTCTTCTACTTCAAAAGTTAGGATGAATTATTTGTTTAAATCTTGAAATTAACATATATAGTTACGCAAACAATACTTTTGAGAAAACTGTTGATTACCCATACTTTGGAGTTAATTAAGTGCTGGCTTTGCTAACATGTTTTCGAATAGAGCCAATAAATACTTTAAGATTACTAGCATTTTGTCTTCCAAATGTTTACAATTATTACAGAATTTATATTTGTTTATATGTCAACAATAGAATTTAAGTTACGAAACAATAATTGATTTCACCCTCTGACAAAAGGCACTAACTGGTAATAAAATTAGAAAATCGATTAAATACATAAAACTAAGCACAAAATTAGATCTGGTGTTAAATCCTTTAGAACGGAGGACCAACCTTTCTCTTTTATGAAAATACAGATTATATTCACATATGGCAAAACCAGAGGGGAATTAAAATTATCCCAGCTTGCTTCATCACACCTGGTCTACCTGGAGTCTGCCATTCAGTCGGTCTTTCCCTGGCGACAATAGCTTGTTGTCGTCCTTTTTGACCTGCCAAAGCCCTACTATACCACTTGGCAACACCACATCCTTGCTACTCTGCGTGTGTGGGTTCTCTGGGGCCTGCTTCCAATTTTTATATGGAATTTTTTGTCGCTCCCCACTTTCCAAGTTTGTGTCTGTGCTTCCCATAGTTCACTTCATTTGCAAGAGAATGGGGTCATGCAGGGCTCTGTGCTGAGTGTCACATTCTTTTTAATCGCTGTTAACAGTCTCACAACAGTAGTAGGGTCCTCAGTATCTCCCCTGCTATATGTTGACGATTTTTGTATTTCCTTCTGCCCCTCTGCTATTGGTGTGGGTGAATGCCGGTTGCAGGGAGCCTTACAGAAGCTGCAGTCATGGGACCTCACTCACGGCCTCCAGTTTTTGTCCATCAAGCCTTGCATCATGCACTTCTGTCATCATCATACTGTCCACCCCAATCCAGAACTTTACCTCAATGACAATTACTTGTTGTAATGAAGACTTACCACTTTTTGGGACTGGTCTTTGACACCCACTTAACTTGGCTTCCCCATCTTTGTCACCTTAAGGACAAGTGCTGGTGGCCTCTTCATATTATTTGATGCCTGAGCCACACCAACTGGTGTGCTGATGGCCTTACACTGCTGCGGCTGCACAAAGCCCTCATGCAGTCCTGTCTGGACTATGGAAGCCTTGTGTATGGTTCAGCATTACCCTCCATGTTGTGGCAGCTGGACCCTATACACCACTGTGGAATGCAACTTGTGACAGGAGCTTTCTGAATGAGCCCATTGAACAGCCTTCTCATGAAAACAGGTGTTCCTCCATTACAGCTCTGGCGGAAACTACTGCTTGCAAATTATACCACCTGCATTCATAGTTTGCCTCACCATCCCAATTACTGTCTCCTTTTTCCTAATATGGTGATCCATCTCCCACAATGGTGGCCCAGAACAGAGCACCTCTTGCAGTCTGTGTCCGGTCACTTCTTACTGAACTCGACACTTTCCCTTTACCACCTTACCTGCCGGTCCACTTACGTACACCTCCATGGTCCATGCCTTGGCCACAGATTTGTCTGGACCTATTGCAAGACCCAAAAGGCTCAGTTCCACCTGAGGCCCTGTGCTGGCAATTTTTCTCTATTCTCATCGAGTTCCAGAGCTCAGAAATAGTCTACACTGATGGATCAATGGTCAACAATCTTGTTGGTTTTGCTTACGCTCATGCTGGACATACTGAACAGTGCTCCTTACCAGCTGGCTGCAGTGTTTTCACTGCAGAGTTAGTAGCCATGTATCACGCTCTTGAGCATATCTGCTCCTTCATCATCTGTAGTGACTCCTTAAGCAGCCTACAAACTCTCAACCAGTGCTTTGCTCACCATCCTTTGGTACTGACTATCCAGGAGTCTCCTTATGCCCTCAGCAACAGTGGACATACAGTGACCTTCATTTGGACCGCAGGGCATGTTGGGATCCTGGAAAATGAAGTTGCTGACCACCTGACCAAACAGGGTACCAGTAAACCAACCCTGGAGATTGGTCTGTGTGAGACTGATCTTTGTTTGGCCTTCCGCCACAAAGTTCTCGTGATCTGCGATACTGAATGGCCCACCCTCAGTACACCAAATAAACTATGTGTTATCAAGGAGACAAGAACATATGGCAGTCATCCATGCAAGCAACTTGCATGGACTCTGTTGTCCTTTGCCGGCTCCACATCAGCCATAATTGGCCACTCTGTGGTGGACTTTTAACCTCCCAGCACCCTGTCTCTGGTGTTGGGTGACAATGCCTCAATGGTTGCTGTTGTTTTATTCATAAGGAGAGTTTTTATCACGCAATCTAAGGGTGGGAGTCTGGCCTTCCCTCCCAAGCCTCCACCCTCCCTCCATTTTAACTCTTCCTCTCCCTTTCTTCGCTGTTTGTTTGCCTTGGTGTTCTTCTTGCCCCTATTTGTGTTCACCTCGCCATCCCTATTAGGCTGGAGATTTTAGTGTGTTGCAGAGTGGGTGGCTCATCCTTCTTTATTCTTGTGATCAGCCAGCCTTGGCCACCTGCTATATTATTTTAACATCTTCCACTACTTTTCCTTTTAGTGTAACATTTTCCCCTTTTGGTTAGCTTCTTTCGCTTTTTCTTTCTGTGTGGTTTCCTGTTAGCTTTCTGCCCTTTTCCTTTCCCCAATTCCTTTTGGGAATTGTTTTAACTTGAGCCTTGTTTGAATGAGGTGAAAGGGACTGATGACCCTGTAGTTTGGTCTCTTTATATCCCGAATCAACCAACCAACCAACCTCTATACAGCATCCAGTGATGCTATTGGGGTGACATGGCAGTCGGTCAGTCCCAATTTGCCTGTCTGGGGCCAGAATGTGGAACTGGTACTGAGTCGAATGTGTTTTGGAAGTCAAGAAATACTGCATCAACCTGAATGCCTTAATCCATGGTGTGTAGTGTCTCTTTTGAGAACAGTGTCAGTTGTGTTTCACATTCCAATGTTTTTGGAATCCATAATGGTTGCCATGGAGGAGGTCATTTTCTTTGAGATATGAGATTATGTTTGAGCTCAGAACATATTCTCAGATTCTACAATAGATGGATGTCCAGGATATTCTATGGCAGGTTTGTGGATCTTCTCTGCATACTCTTCTTATAGATAGGTGTGACCTGTCCTTTCTTGAACTACTGGGTACAGCCTTTTGCTCTGAAGGTTTGTGATATATTATGGTTGAGAGAGGGATAGCAGTGCCATCAGGACCTGGGGTTTTCTTCAGTTTCAGAAGTCATCTGTTTCTCAACACCAGTGACGCTAATAACTATATCATTCATCTTTGCAGTGGTATGAGAATTAAACAGGGACATTGTCATCGATCTTCCTTTGTAAAGGAACATTACAAAATGGAGTTCAGTATTTCTGCTTTTTCTTTGTTTCCCTCGACACTAACTTTTGTTTCACCAGCTAGAATTTCTTTGGGTTTTTTGATAAAATTCTGTTAAGGTAGTTAGTAAAGGCTTCATGGCTTACACATTGTCCTGTTCACAGCCAAATGCATTTCACTGGTAGCTTCTGAAGGCTTTGCGAATTGCCCTGTTGACAACCAAATGCATTTTGTTTGCTGTCTTTCTGTCTGTAGCCCTGTATTTTGTTTTACACCTATTGTGCAGTAATTTCTATTTCTTTGCCAGTGTTTATTACAGAGACTATATACCATGGAGGGTCCAGTCTATCCCATTGCAAACTATTCTGTTGCAGTGTGCATCCCATAAGAAGCTGGCCCAATTTTGAAATACTCTGTGCATCTCCCTCTACTAACCCTTGACAACCAGTGAGATTTAGTCTGTCTCCAGGCACCATGCTGTGAAAGTGGATGGCAATAAATGCTCTCCTACAGACTACAATATGACCAAACTTCAATGGCATTGCTTTTAAAACAGTTGTTGACCACAGCAACATAAAATGTCTGTCCCTTATCTGCTACCATTATTAAACAAACCTCATCACCTCCACACTTCTTTACCTCTGTCCTTTGTGCAAACCATCTTCCACTATGATATGTGTTACTCATATAGGTATATCCCTATCCAGCGCTTGGTCAATTATTCTTTTAAATATCAGCCTCAGTGCAGCTTCTAGCTCCTCCTGAAAGCCAAATGAAGTTCCTCCTTCAAATATGACACAACTGCCTCTTTGTCTAGTTTACCAAAAACTGTTTTAGTTGCTCTTTGTATCTTGGTAATAATTGTTACTATAACTACCTCATGGTTTCTGATATCATTTTCGATGTAGACGTCCTAAAAAAAGGTTAGAGCCACCTGTTGTCATTAGATCGAATATATATATATATGTGTGTGTGTGCGAGTGTATACCCGTCCTTTTTTCTCCCTAAGGTAAGTCTTTCCGCTCTCGGGTTTGGAATGACTCCTTACCCTCTCCCTTAAAACCCACATCCTTTCGTCTTTCCCTCTCCTTCCCTCTTTCCTGATGAGGCAACAGTTTGTTGCGAAAGCTTGAATTTTGTGTGTATGTTTGTGTTTGTTTGTGTGTCTATTGACGTGCCAGCGCTTTCGTTTGGTAAGTCACATCATCTTTGTTTTTAGATATATTTTTCCCACGTGGAATGTTTCCCTATATATATATATATATATATATATATATATATATATATATATATATATATATCATTAGTGGCCTTCTGACCTACCTGTTCTAACTAATTTTCAGAGATACATCATACTTCAGCAATAGTGTTTTAATTATTGTTACTAAAAATGAGCTTTAATTTTTGTTTGAGGTACTTCTCCAGAGCAAGTGCCAAAATTGTTTTTGTTTAAGTGACTTTCACATATTTAACATTATTGACACCATTATATTGTGTCAATATATTGTGCGACTGAATGAGACCAAGAGTAGCACAGTAATATTTCCCAATATTTATGCCGAGGAAGGGTCGGAATGTGCACCATACTAGAAGCCCTATATCCAGCTGTCCTGCTCCAGATCTCATATTATGCACTAAATGCAACTCAATCCACTACTAATCACCCACCATGACAAATGAGGCTTATTCCTGTGCAGACTGGAATGCATAATGTGCCCAAATCCATACCTTCATCTACATCTACATGATTGCTCTGCTATTCACAATAAAGTGCCTGGCAGAGGGTTCAAGCAACCACCTTCAAGCTGTCTCTCTACCGTTCCACTCTCGAATGGCACGCGGGAAAACAGGCACTTAAGTTTTGCTGTGCGAGCACTGATTTCTCTTATTTTATCACCTGATGCGAATTCCACACCGCACAGCAATACTCCAGAATAGGGCAGACAAGCATGGCGTAAGCAGTCTCTTTAGTAGACCTGTTGCACCTTCTAAGTGTTCTGCCAATGAATCAGTCTTTGGTTTGCTCTACCCACAACATTATCTATGTGATCATTCCAATTTAGGTTATTTGTAATTTTAATCTCTAACTATTTAGCTGAATTTATAGCCTTCAGATTTGTGTGACTTATCACGTAATCGAAATTTAGCTGATTTCTTTTAGTACTCATGTGAATAACTTCACACTTTTCTTTATTCAGGGTCAATTGCCACTTTTCACACCATACAGATATCTTATCTAAATCATTTTGCAAGTCGTTTTGATCATCTGATGATTTTACAAGACGGTAAATGACAGCATCATCTGCAAACAATCTAAGACAGTTAGACCATCAGCGAGAGCCCACCGCGAATTCCTGCTACTAATAAGGTGAGTAGCCATCTTAGATTATTTGCAGATGATAAGCAATGACTCCACCCTTCAAAATCCTGATGTTATCCAGTATGAGGCTGATTTCCTACAAAACACTACCTCAAATTCAATTTCCAATCATATTCTGCTCCTAACTATCTGCTATGATCATCTCACTCTCCAAATGCTCTTGCTTTAGTTCAAGAATCCTGTTGGCTCTACCGCCAAGAATTTCTTCATACTCATGACCAAAACATGCTCACACACCACCGACAGCTCCAGTGACATGTTTGCAGTTACTTGCATGATAAACATAAGACATGCACTAGTCTAAATGAAACACCTCTGTGAAGCAGTAGAAAGCATTCCATTGGGCCTCTGGGAACAACGCTACTCCCATGTATCTCATCATGCAGACAAACACACCCACTTGTGACAACCTCAACAAAGCCAAGGTCTTCACATCTTAACTGGAAGATACTTTCACCACCCCACATGACCTCAACTTTATGAGTATGAACTACAAACATAAATGTTGTAACTAGCACATTATTGTACCTCCACCACCACTACTGTGGCACATGGCAATATGCACTCATTTAAGTAGCATACCGTTCATCTGTTCTGGGCCATTATCAGAGGCTGCTGACCTTGGTCTGTTGCCCCTATTACCTGCAGCTGATAGCAGTGGCCCCTGGCAGGCAAATGCTTCTTATACAGTTGTGTACTGGCTCCGGTCAGCAGTCTTGTATAAGTTCTCTGAACTGTATCGTGCTTATGCTGTCATGCCATGACATAATAAATATTTGGTGTTTTTGGATTGTTTCTTTTATCGGGTTCAGTGCTAGAAGACAAGTGGCGACAAGTAGAACTTTCATGTGCTACTTCAGTCAGTTTTCATCTGCCTTAGAAAAACTTGAGGCTACATTGATAGCTCAGGCTCCACTGCCTCAGGTGCACCCTTGCCATTTACACCTTATGATGACTCTGCTGAAGATTGGGAGGCTTATGAAAAATGGCTCAATCAGCACTCTGTTGCATTTAGGGTGACTGACAAAGAAATTTGTAAGGTTTTATTCTTATTACGATTCCTCCTAGCATGTGCCAGTTGTTTCAAATAGCCACTTTTAAGGAATACCTCCCTGTGTTTTGATGAAATTTGTAATTTTTTGTCTTCTTATCTTCACAAGTGCACCTATGTCATTGCTGCAAGGTGTAGAATTTTATCATGCTGAAAGCAGCCACCTCATTCTCATTGGGACATGGGCAGTGGAGATGCAGGGTTTGAGTCATAAGTCTCACTTTATTATTGTAACGTCCAAAGAATCCTATGCAGACTCCAAGGTTACAGATGCAATCATTACCCTAGCACATGAATAGGGGGTCAGTACACAGAAGTCTCCTCCACTGAAAGCCACCAAATCAAAGCATGGAGTGATGTTGCCATTAATGATAGTGAAGCACATTTGTGCATGGCAGCAACCTCACAGACCAAAGAGTAAATCGATATCTTTCAGAACCAAGAAACCTAGCACAACAGACAAACCATCTGGCAACAACAACAAGGACATCGTGTAGCATTTCTGTCAGGCTCCTCTTACTTCGTGCAATATGAGAGAGCTCCTGGCCCCAGGCGGTGGGAATCATGTGAAAAGTGCCACAAGAAAAGTCACATTGCGTCAGTTTGTGATTCTCAGCCTTCCTCAGAACAAATGGATGTTCACATTTATTCTGTTTCTTCATTGTCTGCAGATCGCAATAAGCTCTTTATTGAATCTTCTGTGCTGAATAAATTGTTACCACTACATGTGAATACCAGAGCAGCTGTTTTGTTGCTCATCTCTCAGATTCTACCTGACAAACCATACTCACAGTCCTGATCCTATCAACCTCTTAGTCTCAAGTCAGGATTCAGCAAAATCCTTGAAACTATCCTTGACCAATAAATCCACTGACACAATGCAACCCACTTATTTATCCTCAACACCCCATATGGCTATTCTTTCAACAACCAACTTCTCTGCCTTACTCACCTTATCCCCCACTAACTAAATAAATAGAAATCCACCATATTTCTCTCCCATCATATTCAAAACGCTTTTGACCAGGTATGAGGTAATTGGATAGATAAAAAAATCTATTCACCAATCAGTGGCAGAACACACATAAAAGATTACAATTAGGCTAGCTTTCAGAGCCAATGGCTACTTCCTCAGGCAGAGGGGTTGAAGGGAAAGGAATAGAGGTGAAAGAGAGGGACTGGAGAGGTCTAGGAAAAGGGGTAGATTTCGGGAAAGTCACCCAGAACCGCATTTCAGGCAAGACTTACCAGATAGGATGAGAAGGAATATAGAACATCTTTCCTTCTCATCCCATCCAGTAAGTCTCCCCTAACCCATGGTTCTGGATGACTTTCCCTAAATCTACCCCTTTTCCTAGACCTCTCCAGTCCTTTCCCTTCGCCCCTCTTCCTTCCCCTTCAACTCTTCTGCCTAAGGAGGAGCCACTGGCTCCAAAAGCTTGCCCAATTGTAATCTTTTATGTGTGTGTTCTGCCATTGTTTGGTGAGTAGATTTTTTATCTATCCAATTACCTTAGTTTATCAAAAATTGTTTTTTTTGACCCGGTATGGTATTCTCAAATGCTCTTCAAGCTACGCATCTAGTTAACCAAGTCTGCCTTACAGCATCCTTCATTCACCACTGTCCTACATATATCACAATCAACAATGCCTTCTTCTGTTTCACTCCAGTGTAGGTGTGTCTCGGGGCTCTGTCCTGTGCACCCTCCCTTACATAACATACATTGCAAACATTCTTAACCTCCCCATCTGTCTTTTGCAATAAGCTATTGACACCATCACCTAGCTGCTCAATGCAATCTCCAACTCTCCAGTGCCTCCATCCAGTGCCACTTGAATTTCCTACTGAATGACGCAATACTTGGAAACTTAAAGTAACTTGTATATCTCCATACTAATATTCTCAGTAGCACTCTTACATGTTACAATCTTGTAATGTTGTAGCCACAGTTAAGTTCAAATCCTAAATAGGGTTGTCTGTGAAGTACTACATTTAGCACTGAGAGATATTTATTCACACAAACTTAGAATATTTCAAAATATCCAGACTTTACAAACATAAGAAGTTTTGAGAACCTGCCAGAAATACTAAATAACAAAATATTTCTTTGTGATAGGGTTTGAACTGGTAACCTACAGCATGCCAGCCACCAATGCTAATCATTCTTCACAAGCCATGCAGAACATCTCATGACATCGCTCCTGTCCTGAAGAAACAATGATGTGCTGTTTCAGAGGTTCTCAGTGGAACTGGCTACCGATCTCTTAATGTGTCCTCTGTATGGCAGTCCTGGAGGATCCGTGCAACCTAATTGTGTTGTCACACCATCTTTCACTATGATGAGCTTTGAAAGTAGCGTTTCCCATCAAAGCTTTGCAAACACTGAGCAGGTCTTCAGTTTCCTTGAAAGAGTAGCCCTGATCACTTATGTAACTCAGGAATGTAATAGGGCTTCACGCAGAGTACATGGACAAAGTTTCTACAATTTTGTCTTCTTTACGAAGGGTCATAATCCTTGACTTTATTTATGACATCTGACAAGCAACAAACAACCAATATGGCCCAAAATAGTGTTTTGATAACTTTCTGATAGCCCTGCTTTGTTCACTATTGTAAAAGTCCATATCAAGTTTTCTGGTCTGTATCTCAAAGGCTGATGTATCTCAAAGGCTGATGCTTGGTGCTCAAATGCTCTTGGTCCATCATCTGGACATCAAGGGTCTGTATGCAAGCCAGTGATCTTGATTCTTTGGGACTGGTGATGAGGTGTTTCATATAGTCATCCTGAGTAATGTTTGGTTGAAATGGGAACAGCATATCCATTGCCATTTTGGCTTCACAGCCTTGGAGGAGAAAGAACTATGTTATACAGTAATTCACAATGAGCAGTATTATGCTGCAGTCTGTGTGCATCATCAGTGTACATTGAGAGCATATCTGCTAACATCTTATTAAAGAGTTCTTTGAGGCTGTTCTTATGAAGGGGGTGGGCAGTTGTCATCCTGTGGGTGATTTCACTTTTGAAATTATCTTTGATAGTAGTTTCAACTGGAAAACATTTCCATGATAAGAGGTCATCACACAGGCTGCTTGTTGCTTCAAAGTGACGTCTTCTACAAGGAATCTTGCAATTTTCAGATTTTCAGCGTAGACTATTATCCACTAATTCCCATTTGTTGACTTCCCAAGTGGTCAATTCCAATCCGGTGGACTTGTGCTGCTGCAGTGCTGGCATTCCTTGTAAAGGTTCACATAGTGTCTGTCAGATCTGTAGAGACGTGGCCAGTGATACCTGCATTTGATTCTGTCTAGAGTCTTCACAAATACTAGGTGAGCATATGTTGAAGCATAGTGGAAATAATGAAGATAGCTGACCATAGATGAGCTGGGATGATGAGCAACCATTTCTGCCCCATTGGATCATAGTTCCTCTTATTAACTGGAAATCTCATTTGGTTGGTTCCTCTTTCTTCAACGTGTCTGTGGTTTTTTCAGCAATGCTGGATCATCCCTCTGTTCAACAGCAATTTCATTTAACGCAGTGATGACTGTGATTTTGTCCACATTGTTGTGTTCTACCAAAGGATTCTTCCAAAGACAGCACCCTTGTGTATGCATCTATTTTTGTGTACCACAGTTATGTTATCCCCCCCATGAATCATGGACCTTGCCGTTGGTGGGGAGGCTTGCGTGCCTCAGCGATACAGATGGCCATACCGTAGGTGCAACCACAACGGAGGGGTATCTGTTGAGAGGCCAGACAAACGTGTGGTTCCTGAAGAGGGGCAGCAGCCTTTTCAGTAGTTGCAGGGGCAACAGTCTGGATGATTGACTGATCTGGCCTTGTAACATTAACCAAAACGGCCTTGCTGTGCTGGTACTGCGAACGGCTGAAAGCAAGGGGAAACTACAGCCGTAATTTTTCCCGAGGACATGCAGCTTTACTGTATGATTAAATGATGATGGCGTCCTCTTGGGTAAAATATTCCGGAGGTAAAATAGTCCCCCATTTGGATCTCCGGGCGGGGACTACTCAAGAGGACGTCGTTATCAGGAGAAAGAAAACTGGCATTCTACGGATCGGAGTGTGGAATGTCAGATCCCTTAATCGGGCAGGTAGGTTAGAAAATTTAAAAAGGGAAATGGATAGGTTAAAGTTAGATATAGTGGGAATTAGTGAAGTTCGGTGGCAGGAGGAAGAAGACTTTTGGTCAGGTGATTACAGGGTTATAAATACAAAATCAAATAGGGGTAATGCAGGAGTAGGTTTAATAATGAATAAAAAAATAGGAGTGCGGGTTAGCTACTACAAACAGCATAGTGAACGCATTATTGTGGCCAAGATAGACACAAAGCCCATGCCTACTACAGTAGTACAAGTTTATATGCCAACTAGCTCTGCAGATGATGAAGAAATTGATGAAATGTATGACGAGATAAAAGAAATTATTCAGGTAGTGAAGGGAGACGAAAATTTAATAGTCATGGGTGACTGGAATTCATCAGTAGGAAAAGGGAGAGAAGGAAACATAGTAGGTGAATATGGATTGGGGGGAAGAAATGAAAGAGGAAGCTGCCTTGTAGAATTTTGCAAAGAGCATAACTTAATCATAGCTAACACTTGGTTCAAGAATCATAAAAGAAGGTTGTATACCTGGAAGAATCCTGGAGATACTAAAAGGTATCAGATAGATTATATAATGGTAAGACAGAGATTTAGGAACCAGGTTTTAAATTGTAAGACATTTCCAGGGGCAGATGTGGATTCTGACTGTGGATTGAAACTGAAGAAACTGCAAAAAGATGGGAATTTAAGGAGATGGGACCTGGATAAACTGAAAGAACCAGAGGTTGTAGAGAGTTTCAGGGAGAGCATAAGGGAACAATTGACAGGAATGGGGGGAAGAAATACAGTAGAAGAAGAATGGGTGGCTCTGAGGGATGAAGTAGTGAAGGCAGCAGAGGATCAAGTAGGTAAAAAGATGAGGGCTAATAGAAATCCTTGGGTAACAGAAGAAATATTGAATTTAATTGATGAAAGGAGAAAATATAAAAATGCAGTAAATGAAGCAGGCAAAAAGGAATACAAACGTCTCAAAAATGAGATCGACAGGAAGTGCAAAATGGCTAAGCAGGGATGGCTAGAGGACAAATGTAAGGATGTAGAGGCTTGTCTCACTAGGGGTAAGATAGATACTGCCTACAGGAAAATTAAAGAGACCTTTGGAGAGAAGAGAACCACTTGTATGAATATCAAGAGCTCAGATGGCAACCCAGTTCTAAGCAAAGAAGGGAAGGCAGAAAGGTGGAATGAGTATATAGAGGGTTTATACAAGGGTGATGTACTTGAGGACAATATTATGGAAATGGAAGAGGATGAAGATGAAATGGGAGATAAGATACTACGTGAAGAGTTTGACAGAGCACTGAAAGACCTGAGTCGAAACAAGGCCCTGGGAGTAGACAACATTCCATTAGAACTACTGATGGCCTTGGGAGAGCCAGTCCTGACAAAACTCTACCATCTGGTGAGCAAGATATATGAGACAGGCGAAATACCCACAGACTTCAAGAAGAATATAATAATTCCAATACCAAAGGAGGCAGGTGTTGACAGATGTGAAAATTACCGAACTATCAGTTTAATAAGTCACAGCTGCAAAATACTAACGCGAATTCTTTACAGACGAATGGAAAAACTGGTAGAAGTGGACCTCGGGGAAGATCAGTTTGGATTCCGGAGAAACGTTGGAACACGTGAGGCAATACTAACCTTACGACTTATCTTAGAAGGAAGATTAAGAAAAGGCAAACCTATGTTTCTAGCAGTTGTAGACTTAGAGAAAGCTTTTGACAACATTAACTGGAATACTCTTTTTCAAATTCTGAAGGTGGCAGGGGTAAAATACAGGGAGCGAAAGGCTATTTACAATTTGTACAGAAACCAGATGGCAGTTATAAGAGTCGAGGGGCATGAAAGGGAAGCAGTGGTTGGGAAAGGAGTGAGACAGGGTTGTAGCCTCTCCCCGATGTTATTCAATCTGTATATAGAGCAAGCAGTATAGGAAACAAAAGAAAAATTCGGAGTAGGTATTAAAATTCATGGAGAAGAAGTAAAAACTTTGAGGTTCGCCGATGGCATTGTATTCTGTCAGAGACAGCAAAAGACTTGGAAGAGCAGTTGAATGGAATGGACAGTGTCTTGAAAGGAGGATATAAGATGAACATCAACAAAAGAAAAACGAGGATAATGGAATGTAGTCAAATTAAATCGGGTGATGCTGAGGGGATTAGATTAGGAAATGAGACACTGAAAGTAGTAAAGGAGTTTTGCTATTTAGGGAGCAAAATAAAAGATGATGGTCAAAGTAGAGAGGATATAAAATGTAGACTGGCAATGGCAAGGAAATCGTTTCTGAAGAAGAGAAATTTGTTAACATCAAGTATAGATTTAAGTGTCAGGAAGTCGTTTCTGAAAGTATTTGTATGGAGTGTAGCCTTGCATGGAAGTGAAACATGGATGATAACCAGTTTGGACAAGAAGAGAATAGAAGCTTTTGAAATGTGGTGCTACAGAAGAATGCTGAAGATAAGGTGGGTAGATCACGTAACTAATGAGGAGGTATTGAATAGGATTGGGGAGAAGAGAAGTTTGTGGCACAACTTGACTAGAAGAAGGGATCGGTTGGTAGGACATGTTTTGAGGCATCAAGGGATCACAAATTTAGCATTGGAGGGCAGCGTGGAGGGTAAAAATCGTAGAGGGAGACCAAGAGATCAATACACTAAGCAGATTCAGAAGGATGTAGGTTGCAGTAGGTACTGGGAGATGAAGAAGCTTGCACAGGATAGAGTAGCATGGAGAGCTGCATCAAACCAGTCTCAGGACTGAAGACCACAACAACAACAACAGTTATGTGATACTCCTGAAGCATTAGTGGCCATTACACCTGTTTACCAGATGTATCCTTCATGCTAGACAGCCAAGACAGAAAACGGTGGTCTATCACAGTGATGAATGGTTTGCCAAATAAATATGGCTGGAAGCTTTTGATAGGTCATACAGTTGCACATAAATCTTCCTCAGTTGTAGAGAAGTTAATCTTGGACTTGGTTTTCAGCACCATCCTGAATTTGCACTAGAACTGCACCTATCCCATACCTGCCAATGTCAGTGTGAAGTTCTGTCTCAGCATTCTAATTATAGAATACTGGGACTGGAGATCTCAATGCCTCCTTAAGGACAAGGAAAGATCTTTCTTGCTACTTAGGTGAGGAAAATGTAGTGTCTCCCTAACAAATTTACTGCATGTACTGAAGTCCTTTATGAATTGCTGATAGTATGACCACATTCCGAGAAAACTTTTCACATCATGAATGTGTTGAGGAGTCCTCAAATCTTTCACTGCTCTTATTTTCTCTGGATCAGGATGGACTCTATCACCATTAACTAAGTTCCTCAGGATTTTTATTTCTTGGGTAATGAATAGACATTTTTTGAGATTCAGATGGAGACCTGCAAACTGAATACCCATAGCCATGGTTGTCAGGCAGCTTAGATATTAATCAAAAGTATTCAAAAAAGACAATGTTATCCAGATAGCAAAGGCATATTGTGCATGTAAGGTATTGGAGCAGGTTGTCCATCATATGTCTGAAAGAGACTGGAACATTAATTAGTCCAAATATTAAACTTTGAACTCTTAGATCCCCTGAGGTGTTATGAAGACAGTACATTACCGGTCGTCTCATAAAGCTTGATTTCCTGGTATCCTGCCTGCATGCCCATAGCTGAGAAATACTTCACATTTTCAAACAGTGTAGCATGTTATCAATGCATGACAATGGCTAGACATCTTCTTTCACAATTTTTTTCAGTCATTGGTAGTTGCGAGTAGAAACGCCATGTGCCCTCCTTCTCCTTCACAAGAACTGCAGGATAGGATGAAGATCTCTTTTAAAGTTCGATGATTTCATACTGCCGTGCCTTTTCCATTTCCTCCCAGATTATGCATTGTTTAGCTGGTGACATCCTATATAAATGCGGTATGAATGGTGGCTGCCCCCATTGTTGATATTGCGTTTTACAGTGGGCCACTTTGCCTGTCTTTTCTCCACTCTGAATTTGAAATCATCTGAAAACTGGCAAAGAACAATTAATACTTACCAGCATTGTTCGTCCTTCAGGCTAGCAACCAGCATGGAGAATGGTGGTCTATCACAATGGTGAATGGTTTGGGGGAAAAAAAAAAGAAAGAAAGTTAATGGCAGTTCAATAGCAGCTTCAAAAATGCATTGTCTGTAGTGGTAGTGGAGCATGATCCTTTATCGATTCCACTGAGTTGGCTATCCCAGACTGGTAAGCTGTTCATATGCACATATCTTAAGGGATCGGTTGCAGCTACTTGCAACAATTAGTGGTCCAAAGTTCTCCCTTACCTCCTGCAGTGCTTATGATCACTGCATTTGTTTTGTAAGCCTTTGTAGCTTTTCCCAATGGAAAAAGCTTCACAGTTTAAGTGAGTGTCTAGATTGATGAATGAAACTCATCTTGTTGATGATGGTCAAATAACAATGTCTTCAGCAGCTAACAACTGCCTAGAGCAATCTTTGTTATGAGTGCTTGTTTCAATAGCTTTGTCAGTCTGGAGCTCTAATCTCACAAAGTCTTTGACTGCTGTGATGCCTTCAAGAAGTCCTATTCAAGAATAACATCATGACTACATTCTGTTAAAAAGACAAATTTGAAGGACTGTGCTTGTCAATAACAGCAATGCTTGAAAAACATATTCCTGGTGGCTGGATGTATTTTCTGTTTGCAACCTACAACACAATTGCTTTCATAGTGCAGAACATAGACTTCTTTAGCTAGTGACATTAAGCTTTGGACATTAAAGAAACTGAAGCCCCTGAGTCAGCTAGCGACTGGACAGGGTGGTCCTCAATGATAACATCATTGCTTTTTAATTGGTATCCAAGCAAGATTTTCATCTGTGGCAGCCTCATCTCCATGCATGCTCGTCTCACTTAGTTTTCCTGAATTCAGTTACCAGGCTAGTGGCTGGCATCTCTGTACAATGAAGGAGAATGTGTACAGTGATTAAGGGAGCAACTTCATTCAGGGTACAGTGAAGGCATTCATACCACAGGTCTGCTGTTGACTGGCATGGATAGAACTGTTGCAGTGGTTGATGTCTCATGACGTAATAGTTGCCGAACTCTCATTTTGTTTCTCTGCAGTGACGTATGTGTCCAGAGCATCCACATTGAAAGATGATCAGTATATTGTTCTCTGTCCTCCAAATGTCTAGTCTTCTGCAGGGTGTTATACTTGGTGGAGGATTTGGTTGTCCTATGTTGGTCGGATACTTGATTGTATTTGATGACTGTGGCAGAAGTCCAAACTAGCCCTGTCCATTCTTCATGGCGCATTTGGTTGGTGGATGAGAGGTGGTGCTGAAAAGCTTCCTTGATGTACTTTATTATTTCCTGGTGTACGGATTCAACATCAAGGCCACTATCTCTTGTGTAGTTGTTCTGACATCTCTGGCCATCATAAACTGTTATATCTTCTCTCACTGCCTGGAGTATGAGAAAGGCAAAGTCATGGCTGTCTTCCACAACTGCCATAGAGCTCACATTTGGAAATAGATCAAACCTCTTCCATTCAAATCTTTTCTTTCGCGTTTCCTCAATGCATTGGCACCACTTTATGAATTCTGATTAACATCGCTTACAAGAAGAGCTTTGAGCACGTAATCTATGACTTCTTTTATCAACTGTGAGATTTTGTCAGCTTCTGTGACATTCAGATTCACAGTTTTGCTTAGGATTGAAAGATTCTATATGTACAACTGTGTTATTTCACCATGACACTGGACTCTGTTCTTTGTTTATTCTTCTTCTGAGTGAACTTGCACTATATTGTCACCCTTATGTTTTCTTCAAATAATCATGGAATTTGACCCAGCTATTGATCTTCTCTTCCTTGTTCTCAAACCATGCTGGTCTGTGCTGTCCAGTAAAAGTACAAGTTCCCAAACAAATTATATCATCCCTCCAGCTATGTTTGATGACTTGGACAAATCCTCTCAGTCACTTCATTGGGTCCATGCCAGACTTTTGGGAAAACATTGATGGATGCCTGATGTGCAGCTGACTTACTGCTGGTTAGGAATCCATTGGTCCCTGAATATATGGATGTTGGGAAAACTATACTGATTCTATTCTGGTTCCTGTCCATGTAAATGATGGCTTTTATGTTGCCTAATTGGAGGCATGTGACTGGATGATTTGATGTACTGGTGTCTCCACCAAACCATGTCATATCATAAGCAGAATCAAATCCAAATCAAAAAACACTGTCATCAGTGAAGTACAGCACATAGCACTGACAGCATGTTTGTTACAGCCTCCAAGAATACAGTGAGAATTGAACTGAACCCATGAGTGGATGTTGCTGCTATTTGTTTAAACATAGAGTATTCCAGAATATGCAAACATTACAAGCAAAAAAAAAAAAAAAAAATTCAAGAACCTTCCAGAAACAATAAATATAAATAACAAATATTTGCTGGTGATGAGGTTTGAACTGGTGATCTGTGGCATGCTAACTGCTAGTCCCTAAGGCATGCAGTGCAGCTTGTTGCAATATATTAAGTGAACATCGATATTTTTAAAGGTCTGCAGTCTTATTCAATGTACAGTACAGACTGTTAATACTGATCTCAGATGGTCAATATTATTGTAGTGTACTCAGTATTGCACAATAAACAGTGAGTGTGTGAGGTACCCTTTATTATATTATTTTCTTCAACAATATACTCATGCTTCCACTTGGAGTAGAGTTCTTTGAGGAGAACATCAGTGATATTCTGTTTTATTACTGTTATATATGTTATTACTGTATAAATGTTTGAGTTATTGTTGTTGTGTATTTAAAATAAATAAGGAGTCACCAAGTTCCTTCTTTATAATGAAATATGGAACCCTCTGAGCATTTGAGGCTTAGTAAGAGGTTGCCATTAGAGAAGTTGTTTTGTGCAATTTATTTTACAGCTTTCAGGTGCCAACTAGTATATACAGTTCTTTGTACAATTAGATAACATCTTCTTACTTGTGTAACAACAATGGAAATACCTGGGTGGAGCAGTACTTAAAATTAGGGAAAGGCAACCACTCACATATAGCAGATCAATGCATGGAGCACAGTAACACATAACAGAAAACGGCTATCATACTAGCTTTCAAATGCACATCACTGATCTCTGTATGAGAGCACCAATACCAAATGTTTATGTTGAATATTCAGGTTAGCTGTATAATTCTCTTGTTATTCAGTTTCACTTATATGCACTGTCCGCCCCTATAGGTGAATGGTCAGCGTGACGGACTGCCGTCCTAAGGGGCCTGGGTTCGATTCCCAGCTGGCCCGGGGATTTTCTCTGCTCAGTGACTGGGTGTTGTATTGTCTTCAGCATCATTTCATCCCCATCTGGTACGCAGGTCACCCAATGTGGCGTCAAATGTAATAAGACCTGTACCAAGGCAGCCGGACCTGCCCTGTAAGGGGCCTCCTGGCCAATGATGCCAAATGCTCAATTTCCATTTCCACTTATGTGCACTGATTCACTGCACAAATTGGTTCTTTGAAACTGGTTTCATGTCCTTTTATCCCAAACATTATTACATTTATCATGACATTAGAAGTTCTTTAAACTGATGCTTCTAGGATGCATCATATTTCCCTAACAGTTTGGCAGTCAGCTCATCTGTATCAATTACTGAATCTCACTTAATCATTTATTAACTTACCTAGTTCGCAGTTTCAAATTTTGTCAGCTCATCATATTTACTCTTCTTTTTCTTCTTCTTCTTCAGCCTATCTCAGCCACTGTTGGATATAGGCCTCTTTCATATACTTCCATTGTCTTTGGTTTTGAGATGCCTGGTATCATTGTCTTCAATGCACAAGCTTCACGTCATCAAGCCATCTCTTTTAGAGGTCTTATGGTGCCTCTCTTGTTGCCACATGCTCTCCAGTGAACGATTCCAGGGGTCCACATTCTGTGATCTTGTTGAGATACATGTCTGACCCAATGCCACTCCAGTCTTGCAATTCTCTAAAGGATGTTTTTTGCCTTTATCCTCCTTCTAATATCCTCTGATCAAATCCTATCCCTGAGACTAACTCTTAGCATATGTTTCTCCATGATTTGTTTTGTTTGCTTTATTTTATGAGCATTTGCCTTAGTCAGAGTTATAGCTTCCAGGTTGTAGGTTGTACCAGGTAGTATGCACATATCATGGACCTCGGCCTCTCAGATTATTTGGGACATCCTTGTTGGTCAAGATATTCATTTTCAAGCTAGTCTTTGCAGGAGCAAATTTTAGTTCTTGTTGTTGTTGTTGTTGTTGTGGTCCTCAGTCCTGAGACTGGTTTGATGCAGCTCTCCATGCTACTCTATCCTGTGCAAGCTTCTTCATCTCCCAGTACCTACTGCAACCTACATCCTTCTGAATCTGCTTAGTGTATTGATCTCTTGGTCTCCCTCTACGATTTTTACCCTCCACGCTGCCCTCCAATGCTAAATTTGTGATCCCTTGATGCCTCAAAACATGTCCTACCAACCGATCCCTTCTTCTAGTCAAGTTGTGCCACAAACTTCTCTTCTCCCCAATCCTATTCAATACCTCCTCATTAGTTACGTGATCTACCCACCTTATCTTCAGCATTCTTCTGTAGCACCACATTTCGAAAGCTTCTATTCTCTTCTTGTCCAAACTGGTTATCGTCCATGTTTCACTTCCATACATGGCTACACTCCATACAAATACTTTCAGAAACGACTTCCTGACACTTAAATCTATACTTGATGTTAACAAATTTCTCTTCTTCAGAAACGATTTCCTTGCCATTGCCAGTCTACATTTTATATCCTCTCTACTTTGACCATCATCAGTTATTTTACTCCCTAAATAGCAAAACTCCTTTACTACTTTAAGTGTCTCATTTCCTAATCTAATCCCCTCAGCATCACCCGATTTAATTTGACTACATTCCATTATCCTCATTTTGCTTTTGTTGATGTTCATCTTATATCCTCCTTTCAAGACACTGTCCATTCCGTTCAACTGCTCTTCCAAGTCCTTTGCTGTCTCTGACAGAATTACAATGTCATCGGCGAACCTCAAAGTTTTTACTTCTTCTCCATGAATTTTAATACCTACTCCAAATTTTTCTTTTGTTTCCTTTACTGCTTGCTCAATATACAGATTGAATAACATCGGGGAGAGGCTACAACCCCTTCTCACTCCTTTCCCAACCACTGCTTCCCTTTCATGCCCCTCGACTCTCATAACTGCCATCTGGTTTCTGTACAAATTGTAAATAGCCTTTCGCTCCTTGTATTTTACCCCTGTCACCTTCAGAATTTGAAAGAGAGTATTCCAGTTAACGTTGTCAAAAGCTTTCTCTAAGTCTACAAATGCTAGAAACGTTCTTAGTTCTTGTATCACGCTCTTTAGTTCTTCTGAATTTTCACTTATGGGTGCAGATGGTTCAGATATGCGTCATTGATTTTAATTCATCTATTATTCCAGTCTAGGGATCTGAATATATCTTCCAATGCAAGGGTGAACAGTTTTGGAGAGATGTTGTCATCTTGGTGAACTTCTTTGTTGACTGTGATCTTACTGATGATATGGTCCTCATCCACTGTAACTGTCATTGTTGCATTTTTGTAGATGTATTTCAGGATCTTTATATGTCCTGAATTTGCCCTGGCATTTTAAAGGGCATTTTTGATTGCTCAGATCTCTGCTGAGTTGAAAGCTTTTTGATAATCTGTAAAGCCTGGATGACTGATAGGAACAAATATTTCATGGGCATAGGTTTTTCATGCTCTGTGCTGGAATGCTTTCTTATGCAAAAATGGACTTTTGTTCACACATCAAAATATTTTATGAGGAAATACTGTCATAAACTACATATAGGCCTAGTTCAAAATCCAGATAATACTTTGAAGGAGAGTTAGACATTTACCTTTTACTTATGGGATATTTGAAAATATTCTGCCTTTCAGATTGATTTACTTTAAAACTGTGTTACTATTTTAAGAAAGAGTTTGCTGTAATTTTATAATAACATGTTAATTTCTAGTAATTAAATTTAATATTTATCATTAAAAATTAAGAAAGTTTATTTTTTTTATTTTTTTTTGTTTCAGCTGGAGCACAGTTGTCAGAATGTTTTCAAAATTGAACCATCTAAGAGATGTGACTGGGTACACAACACAACAGCTTGTGATGATCACAGTGTCTTACTTTCATATACTGCTTTTTTGTTTTGCAATTTTGATGACTCTACCTTCTATATAGGAGTGTTTATAATGGTATGGCAATTTATGTTGTTAATGACAGTTATTTCAATGGTATCTAATCATAAAGTATATACCCCACTTTTCATTAAATGTTATGTGTTAATCCTCTGATAATGTATAAATACCATTATGAAATTTATAAAAATTTAATTTTATGTTTTATTATGAAAACAAAAGTTGCTACTCATCATATAGAGGAGATGCAGAGTCACAGATAGGCACAACAATAAAAATGTCCCAAATAAAGCTTTTAGCCTGTAAAGTCGTTGTTAAAAATACATGACAGACACACACACACACACACACACACACACACACACACACACACACACACACACACACACGTGCGCAAGCACAACACACACACGACTGCAGTCTCAGGCAACTGAAGCCACACTGCGAGCAGCAGCACCAGTACATGATGGGAGTGGTGACTGGGTGGGGGTAAGGGGGAGACTGGGATGGAGAGGGGAGGGATGGCAGGGTAGGGGTGGCAGACACTAAAGTGCTGCAGTTTAAATGGTGGGCAGGGCATAGGTGGGGAGGGGGTGGGGTCAGCAGAAAAAGAGAATAAAAAGACTGGGTGCAATGGTGGAATGAGGGCTGTATAGTGCTGGAATTGGAGCAGGGAATGGGCTGGATGGGTGAGCACAATGACTAACAAAGGTTGAGGCCAGGAGGTTTACAGGAACATGGGTAATATTGCAGGGAAAGTTCCCACCTGTGCAATTCAGAAAATCTGGTGTTGGTGGGAAGGATCCATATGGCACAGACTGTAAAGCAGTCATTGAAATGAAGGATGTCATGTTGGCAGCGTGCTCAGCAACAGGGTTGTCCACTTGTTTCGTGGCCACATTTAGTCAGTAGCCATTTATGTGGACAGACAGCTTGTTGGTTGTCATGCCCACATAGAATGCAACACTGTGGTAGCAGCTTAGCTTGTAGATAACATGACTAGTTTCACAGGTAGCCCTGCCTTTGATAGGATAGGTGAAGTTTGTGACTGGTCTCGAGTAAGTGGTGGTGGGAGGATGTATGGGACAGGTCTTGCATCCAGGTCTTTTACAGCAGTATGAGCCATGAGGTTACGCGTTGGGAGCAGGGGTTGTGTAGTGATGGAGGAGTATATTGTGTAAGTTTGGTGGACACTGGAATACCACTGTGGGGAGGGGTGGAAAGGATAATGGGGAGGATATTTCTCATTTCAGGGCACAATGAGATGTAGTCAAAACACTGGTGAAGAATGTAATTCGGTTGCTCCAGTCCTGGGTGATACTGAGTTATGAGGGGAATGCTCCTCTGTGACTGTACAGTGGAACTTTGGGAAGTGGTGGGAGACGGGATTGATAAGACATGGGAGATTTGATTTTGTACAAGGTTGGGAGGATAATTGCGACTTCAGTGAGACCCTTGATATATTTTGAGAAGGACCACTCATCACTGCAAGTGTGACGACCACAGGTGGCTAGGCTGTATGGAAGGGACTTCTTGGTATGGAACAGGCGACAGCTCTCGAAGTGGAGGTATTGCAGGTGGTTAGTAGGTTTGATATGGATGGAGGTACTGATGTAGCCATTTTTTGAGGTGGAGGTCAACGTCTAGGAAGGTGGCTTGTTGGGTTGAGAAGGACCAGGCGAAGCAAATGGGGGAGAAGTTGTTGAGGTTCTGGATGAATGTGGATAGCTTGTCCTCACCCTCAATTCAGATGGCAAAGATGCCATCAATAAATCTGAACCAGGTGAGGGATTTAGGATTCTGGGTGTTTAGGAAGGATTCCTCTAGATGGCCCATGAATAGGTTGGCATAGGATAGTGCCATGCAGGTATCCATAGCCATACCTCAGATTTTTTGTAGGTAATGCTTTGAAAGGAGAAGTAATTGTGGTTGAGGATATAGTTGTTCATGGCAACTAAGAAGGAGGTTGTTGGTTTGGAGTCCATTGGCACTGGGAAAGATAGTTTTCAATAGCGGTAAGGCCATGGGCATTATGAATATTAGTGTAAGGGGAGGCGGCATAAATAGTGATGAGCAGGGCAATGTTTGGTAAAGGGACAGGAACTTTGGAGAGCAGGTGGAGGAAATGGTTGGTATCTTTTACATAAGAGGGTAGGTTCCAGGTAATAGGTTGAAGGTGTTGGTCTATGAGAGCAGTCCATCTGTGTCAATCCATCTGCATCAACACAGAAAAGTTTCCTTATTCCTAGCCAGAACCCAGTCACACATACTGTTCCTGTGTTGTTGCCTGGCTCATGGAATACACCCAAGTGGCCTTACCATCAAATTACCCATCTCTGGTTGCAACCCCTCCTTCCACAACGACCTCCACCTGTTCAGATTCCGCCAATCCTTACCCCTTACCAACTAAGTCCCGCAAAATCATACCAACCAAGCCCAAACCTCCTGGAAGTACCTTCCCTCCATCCCCTAAATTCTCCTGCTATGCAATCCCAACTTCCTGGAACCCATAACACACACTAAAACTTTTGCCCTCCATGAACCAGAGCAACATGCACAACACCACATCAAAAAGCTCTCCACCTTGCTCACTTCCTACTCCTGTCTTGGAGTACCCCTCTCCACCACCTCTACAACGACCTCCAAACCTCCCCCATGTCCCCTCATAGCTGACAAACCCTGTCTTACAGACCTACTACATTTACCCCATCCTCCAAAACTCCCTCCCACCACCACACAGAATCCAGAACCTAAACAGACCTGTAACATAGTCATGAACCTTTCCTCCAGAAACCTTGACCCTACAGAAATATCAGTCCTCTCCTTTTGTCCCACTCCCAAATTCAATAATGCAGGACTTGTTAAAGACCTTCTCTCCTTCTTCTGTCTCTCAGCGCCACAGTCGCAAGCGGCCGAAGGAAGTTTACCCCATCTGTGTAAGGAGTCGGCGCATCTCCCACAGTTGGTTCTGATGCGATTAAGAGTTGACCAAACTTTGCGAGGGCAATCAAATCCTTTTGGTTTACTAAATATGCATGGCATACTGTGGCAGTTTACTGCTGTTCTGCTCTCCCATTCCTCTTTCCATCGGTCATTTATTTTAAAGCTGGTTTGGTGCAGAGCCTGTGCGGTCTTTAGTGGAGGATGCCTAGACCGGAGTCGGTTTCCTTGGATGTCGTGAGTATCTTCATGGATTTGTAATTGAGTGTGTGTGTGTGTGTGTGTGTGTCAGAGAGAGAGAGAGAAAAAGAGAGAGAGTCATCATGCAAATCACAAGTTCTATGTTGGACAAATAATTAAATCAAAAATATTGTTAATTCATATCGTAACAAAATCACAAGCATTGAGCCATAGCAATAGATAAAATGAAAAATATAAAGTTTAAACAATGGAAAATCAAGGATATAATGTAACAATATCATGAAAACGATAATTGCTACTCACCATACAGCAGAGACGCTGAGTTGCAGATAGGCACAACAAAAAGACTGTCACAAATAAAGCTTTCGGCTAGTGAGGCCTTTGTCAAAAATAGTCGATACGCATGCGCGTGCATGCACACACACACACACACACACACACACACACACACACACACACACACATAAGCACGCATGCACAAACGCAACTCACACACACACACATGACTGCAGTCTCAGGCAACTGAAGGCACACTGCGAGCAGCAGCACCAGTGCGTGATAGGAGTGGTGACTGGGTGGCGGTAAGGAGGAGACTGGGACGGGAGCGGGAGGGATAGCAGGGTAGGGGTGGCAGACACTGAAATGCTGCAGGTCAAACGGTGGGCAGGGCATAGGTGGGGAGGGGGAGGGGCCAGCAGAAATGGAAAGAAAAAAGACACTGGGTGCAGTGGTGGAATGAGGGCTGTATAGTGCTGGAATGGGAACAGGGAATGGACTGGATGGGTGAGCACAATGACTAAAAAAGGTTGAGGCCAGGAGGGTTACAGGAACATAGGATATACTGCAGGGAAAGTTACCACCTGTGCAATTCAGAAAATCTGGTGTTGGTGGGAAGGATTCATGTGGCACAGACTGTGAAGCAGGCACTGGATGAAGGATGTCATGTTGGCAGCATGCTCAGCAACAGTGTTGTCCACTTGTTTCTTGGCCACATTTTGTCAGTGGCCATTTATGTGAACAGACAGCTTGTTGGTTGTCATGCCTACATAGAATGCAACACAGTGGCAGCAGCTTCGCTTGTAGATCACATGAATAGTTTCACAGGTAGCCCTGCCTTTGATAGGATAGGTGATGTTTGTGACTGGTCTTGAGCAAGTGGTGGTGGGAGGATGTATGGGACAGGTCTTGCATCTAGGTCTATTACAGGTGTATGAGCAATGAGGTAAGGGGTTGGGAACAGGGATTGTGTAAGGATGGACAAATGTAGGTTCAGTGGACAGCAGAATACCACTGTGGGAGGGGTGGGAAGGATAGTGGGCAGGACATTTCTCATTTCAGGGCAGGATGAGAGGTAGTCAAAACACTGGTGGAGAATTTAATTCAGTTGCTCCAGATCTGGGTGGTACTGAGTTATAAGGGGAATGCTCCTCTGTGGCCAGACAGTGGGACTTTGCGTGGTGGTGAGAGACTGGAATGATAAGGCATGGGAGATTTGTTTTTTTTTACAAGGTTGGAAGGATAATTATGGTCTGTGAAGGCTTCAGTAAGACTATGGGTATATTTCAAGAGAGACTGCTCATCACTGCAGATGCAATGACCACGGGTGGCTAGGCTGTATGGAAGGGGCTTCGTGGTGTGGGACTGATAGCAGCTGTCAAAGTGGAGGTATTGCCATCTTTGAGGTGGAGGCCAACATCTAGGAAGGTGGCTTGTTGCATTGAGTAAGACCGGATAAATCAAATGGGAGAGAAGTTTTTCAGATCCTGGAGGAATGTGGATAGGGTGTCCTCACCCTCCATCCAGATCGCAAAGATGTCATCAGTGAATCTGAACCAGGGAAGGGGTTTAGGATTCTGGGTGTTTAGGAAGGATTCCTCTAGATGGCCCATGAATAGGGTGGCATAGGATAGTGCCACATGGGTGCCCAAAGCCATACCCTGAATTTGTTTCTAGGAAAATTTGGAAATTTGTGGTAAGAATTATGGGACCAAATTGCTGAAGTTATCAGTCCCTGCTCCCAACCCCTTACCTCATTGCTCATACACCTGTAATAGACCTAGATGCAAGACCTGTCCCATACATTCTCCCACCACCACTTGCTCGAGACCAGTCACAAACATCACCTATCCTATCAAAGGCAGGGCTACCTGTGAAACTATTCATGTGATCTACAAGCGAAGCTGCTGCCACTGTGTTGCATTCTATGTAGGCATGACAACCAACAAGCTGTCTGTTCACATAAATGGCCACTGACAAAATGTGGCCAAGAAACAAGTGGACAACACTGTTGCTGAGCATGCTGCCAACATGACATCCTTCATCCAGTGCCTGCTTCACAGTCTGTGCCACATGAATCCTTCCCACCAACACCAGATTTTCTGAATTGCACAGGTGGTAACTTTCCCTGCAGTATATCCTATGTTCCTGTAACCCTCCTGGCCTCAACCTTTTTTAGTCATTGTGCTCACCCATCCAGTCCATTCCCTGTTCCCATTCCAGCACTATACAGCCCTCATTCCACCACTGCACCCAGTGTCTTTTTTCTTTCCATTTCTGCTGGCCCCTCCCCCTCCCCACCTATGCCCTGCCCACCGTTTGACCTGCAGCATTTCAGTGTCTGCCACCCCTACCCTGCTATCCCTCCCGCTCCCGTCCCAGTCTCCTCCTTACCGCCACCCAGTCACCACTCCTATCACGCACTGGTGCTGCTGCTCGCAGTGTGCCTTCAGTTGCCTGAGACTGCAGTCATGTGTGTGTGTGTGAGTTGCGTTTGTGCATGCGTGCTTATGTGTGTGTGTGTGTGTGTGTGTGTGTGTGTGTGTGTGTGTGCATGCACGCGCATGCGTATCGACTATTTTTGACAAAGGCCTCACTAGCCGAAAGCTTTATTTGTGACAGTCTTTTTGTTGTGCCTATCTGCAACTCAGCATCTCTGCTGTATGGTGAGTAGCAATTATCGTTTTCATGATATTGTTACATTATATCCTTGATTTTCCATTGTTTAAACTTTATATTTTTCATTTTATCTATTGCTATGGCTCAATGCTTGTGATTTTGTTACGATATGAATTAACAATATTTTTGATTTAATTATTTGTCCAACATAGAACTTGTGATTTGCATGATGACTCTCTCTCTTTTTCTCTCTCTCTCTCTGACACACACACACACACACACACACTCAATTACAAATCCATGAAGATACTCACGACATCCAAGGAAACCGACTCCGGTCTAGGCATCCTCCACTAAAGACCGCACAGGCTCTGCACCAAACCAGCTTTAAAATAAATGACCGATGGAAAGAGGAATGGGAGAGCAGAACAGCAGTAAACTGCCACAGTATGCCATGCATATTTAGTAAACCAAAAGGATTTGATTGCCCTCGCAAAGTTTGGTCAACTCTTAATCGCATCAGAACCAACTGTGGGAGATGCGCCGACTCCTTACACAGATGGGGTAAACTTCCTTCGGCCGCTTGCGACTGTGGCGCTGAGAGACAGACGGTCAAACACATTGTGCAGGAATGCCCACTAAGGGCATACGAGGGCGACCCACAGGATTTCCTAATGGTGACCCAAGAGGCAATCGACTATTTATTATCTAAGCTGGTCGTCTGCTTGTGATTGCTCTTCTGTGAGTGTAAATTTACAATTGGCGGTGTCCTTATATGCAAACTGTTATTTATTGCTCTGTTTATACATATGTGATTTTTTTTTAATCGTGTTGTTTCTGTAATTTTTACTGTGATGTTATGAGCCATACGCTAAATAAATAAATATGTCAGTGAGAAAGCCATATTGTTTCACATTCCCCTGCGGTAGCCCTTCAAAATGAGTTTGCAACTGAAAATCCCTCCAAGTGTAAAATTTGATCTTTAATCCAGGTTTTAGTGGTAAAAAATTCAAAACTACTGACATGTATCTTGAAATTTGTGCTACATTTGGGTGGAATGTGATGAGTGAAGGTGTTATATGACATTCATGTCATTTGCTTAGCCTTCTGAGGCCCAATAACATAAAAAAATTTAAAATTTTTATAAAAACAAAACAAACTCAATCCAAACAAGCCTTGAAGGCTCAATCACACCAACTGACCCCTGTGTCGCCCTCAACCTTTAGGTGTCACTGGATGTAGATGCGGAGGGTCATGTGGTCAGCACACTACTGTCCCGGCTGTTGTCAGTTTTTGTGGTTGGTGCCACTGCTTCTCGATCAAGTAGCTCATCAGTTGGTCCCACAAGGGCTGAGTGCACCCTGTTTGCCAAAAACATTTGGCAGACCTGGACGGTGACCCATCCAACTGCTAGCCCAGCCCAACAGTGTGTAACTTCGGGGAACTGATGGGAACTGATGTTAACACTGCAGCAAGGCTGTTGGCCTTTTTCATCACGGGAAGCAGCAAATAGAAGAAGGAATTGGCAAAAAATAGACAATCAATTACTTTGAAGGAGGTGGTTTCACTTTGTAATATAATTTTAAAAGTTCTCTCAAAATTAATCTTTTTTATCATAGTAAGCAAAGACTACAAGAAGAAATTAGCTAAAAGTAAACAATAAATTGTTTTAAGCCTTTGGTTTTAAGGCTGTATAATTCAGTTCATGTTTGTTGAGTCTCCTGCTAGCAAAAGCTATTGACCTATGGTCTATACCTTCCAAACCCCATTCGCCTTGGAAAAGTTCTGCAGCTGTACCATAGTCTGGTGCATCGGCTGAAATCTTGAATGGGTCACCCATCACCAGATGGTGAAATATCAGTGATTCTGATAGTACCCGCTTTACACTTTCAAATGCATTATGTGTCTCTTGATCCAAACTCCAGGGTATTCCCTCCCATAATAAATGCAAAAGTCAAGGGCCGTTTAACTTTTGACTTTGTATATAGCGTCTGTAATACCCTGCTGTTTCCAGAAAGCCCTTCAATTGTCTTATGTTTCTAGGTGGTGGACACTCCTTAATGGCCTCTATATGTTCTGAATTGGGCTTAATTCCTTGTACACCTATGATATGTCCGAAGAATTTTAGCTCCTGCCTCACAGAGTGCCATTTTATTGCAATACCGTTTTCCTTAAATCTTTTTAGGGTTTTCCTCAAGGTCAGGCAATGCTCGTCCGAGATGGGTGAGATTATCAGTATATCATCCACATATATGATTAAATACGTAGTAACTCTCTTCCTAACGCTTTGTCCAGCATGTGTATAAATACTGATACCGAGATATTTAGCCCAAATGGTAACACATTAAAATGATAGGATTTTCCATCAAATAGAAATGCTGTATATTTCTTTGAATCTGGGTGTAACTGGATTTGCCAATACCCAGCCGTCAGGTCCATCGAGCTAAAATACTGTGCTTTCTCACATTTGGACAGTAACTCACTGATGTTAATAGGTCCAGCTCTTTCAGTTTCTATATGTTTATTTAGGGTGTGCGCATCAGAGGCTGCTACTCAGGTAGCTGACTGTGTGTAGGTGCACAAAAGGGATTTTTAGATTAGGTGACTCTCCATCCAATCCAGATAATGATAGCTGTAGGGAACCCAGAAGTATCAGTATATTATTGAAAGAAATGCCTCCCACAGGTGAGAGTATCAAAATCATAGTTATTAAGTGCCAAAGCATATGGAATGAAGCGTGTCAGGGTTTGAAGCGCTCCTGAAAAGCGATGTACCTTACATAATACTAGGTATGGAAAGTTGGTTGAAACCTAAAATTTATAGCAGTGAGATTTTTGGGGAAAATTTAAATTTATATGACAAGGTAGGCAAATGGGAAATGGAGGTGGTGTATTTGTCATAGTAGACAAGAAACTCAAATCCACCGCGATAGATATTAAAACTGCATATGAGATTGTTTGGGCAAGACGCAGTATCAGGGGTGGACATAAAATTATAATTGGATCCTTCTATTGCCACCACACTTATCTCCTGATGTAACTGAAAACATTAAAGAAAACCTCAGTTGGCTTGTATGCAGTTCCTCATTCATACTGTAATCATCAGTGGGGACTTTAATCATCCAACGATCAATTGGGAAAATTACAGTTTTGTTAGTGTGGACGTGAAACATTACTAAACACCTTCTTTGAAGACTACATAAAAGAGATATACACACATAAATAAAGTTTTGCATCACCCCAGTCCCCAGAATTCCTGAAGATAGATGTTGACTGTGGATATTTTATTACAGACACAGTCCCTTTGACTGTTCAGAGATGTCACTAAACCTGCCCAAAGGTGTAAACAACCATGCATGAGCGACGCCTATTAGACGGAGGGGGCCCAACAGCCGATCAGTTCCAGTCATTCCACCAGGAAGGAGGTACATGGCTCGTGTTGTCTGTTGCTCAACCATGCCTAGACAGTCAATACCACAGTTTGATCACATTTGCATAGTTACTTTGTCCCATGAAGGGCTCTCAACAAGGGGAGTGTCCAGGCATCTCGGAGTGAACCAAAGCGATGTTGTTCGGACATGGAGGAGATACAGAGAGACAGGAACTGTTGATGACATGTCTCACTCAGGCCACCCAAGGGCTACTACTGCTGTGGATGACCATTACCTATGGATTATGGCATGGAGGAACACTGACAGCAAAGCCATCATGTTGAATAATCCTTTTCGTGCAGCCACAAGACATCATTTTACAACTCAAACTGTGCACAGTAGGCTGCATGATGTGCAACTTCACTTCTGACATCCATGGTGAGGTCCATCTTTGCAACCATGACACTATGCAGCATGGTACAGATGGGCCCAACAACAAACCAAATGGACCGTTCAGGATTGGCATCATGTTCTCTTCACTGATGAGTGTCACATGCCTTCAACCAGACAATCGTCAGAGACGTGTTTTCGAGGCAACCCGGTCAGGCTGAACACCGTGCAGCGAGTGCAGCAAGATGGAGATTCCCTGCTGTTTTGGGGTGGCATTATGTGGGGACGACATTTGCTGCTGGTGGTTATGGAAGGCACCGTAACTGCTTTATGATACATGAATGCCATCCTTGAACCGACAGTGCAACCATATCGGCAGTATATTGGCGGGGCATTCGTCTTCATGGATGTTGATTCGCGCCCCCATCTCTAACTCTTTGGATGACTTAAAGTGGTGAAGTATGTGTGTAAATGCCCACTTCTCTAACAATACGACTTACTTGAGATGGTCAGCCAACTTTCCTTGATGTTTGGCTTGTTGCTGCAACCTCCTTTTCTCTTCTTTTCTGAAGTATATTTGCTAGGAACAGGAATTTCTCAAGACTCTTTCTACTTATAAAAATAAGCGGGCATACACAGTTTCTTTTGTTTCACTCAATGACATATATTTGAACATCAAACTTTTACAAATCTCAGTCTTCACATAAACAGATACTATCAAGTAAGTCTCTCTGCATCTCCAAAGATTTACATATGGGGTATGGTTGGCTTGATAACCTTTCCCTTTCTCAATATGAATCTGAATACACGTTTTATGCTCTCCACGTCCAAAATGAACAATAATTAACAATACTTCAACTGTTCTCTTTTTTTTTCACTACAATAGTCAAAGTTATAAAACAGCACGTAATACGAAAACATTCCATGTTCTTTCACTGTGGCACCGTTTGACCACCGTGTCTATAGTCATCTCATGATAAACTTCAAACATGCCCACAGAGACAGGTGATTCACAATAAATAGCCTCTCTCACACTTATATTTAAAATATTATGTGTTCGAGATGGTAGAAGACTGAATTGTTCTAGAATGTACATGGAAATTCTCGGAACACTACATATCCCCCTCCTAAGATCAAACACACAATATTTTATACATAATCATTATGTACATTAATATCGTACATAATACCAATTCACATTTTAAAAGTATTCATTTATTACATAGGTTTATATACACATTTTTTTCTTCACCCATAAATCTTTGTACTCTACAGAGCAAGCTTCTGCTTGTTGTCTTTCTACTGATTCCTTACTCTATCTGGTTTTATAGAACATAAGTATTTATTTATGATTTCATTCCACATTATTATTACTTAGGAATTGTGAGGACTCTTTCTTTAACTCCAATCACAAACTTCAGGAGTCCATGAGACTTGAGTACTTTATTCTAATTCTTTGTTACACTTCTTTAGTACATAATAGTCTTATTATTTATAGACTATAGTTTGGAGGAACTCTGGGCAAAATAAAAGTGTTGCCTTTTGACACTTGTAAACTTAACTAAAACGTGATAATGCTAGTGTTACATAGAATTCAAACTTGCCAGAATAATCCTATAAAATATGTGACTTCTGTCATGATACTGTCCCCCCTGCTAAGATCAGTACCTATACCTTACTTGTTGGTTGACTGTATGAGTGCATGTCCTCTTTCCATTCTGGCAGGTATGCCCCTTTATACAACATCCCTAATTTTTAGGCCACAGGTTGTCCTATCTCCATGTAGGTATGCCTGCCCTTTATATTTAGCAAATGCCAGGCACGCCCCCTTTAATCCTGTCTGAGTAGGCCTCATGGTCCATTACCCCCATTATACATTCCTATGTATACTATAGTTAAGTATTTTCTGGTAAAGCTACAAATCTATTCTACACTTTGCATTCACTTCTTAATACCTCATCAAATCCCTAGAGTCCTCCTTCATCAATTTCTATTCCTGTAATAGATACCATATCTGGATGTACCATTCAATAAATAATATGTTTACTTAGGCTAAACGAGTCCCACTATCCTACAATTCTTTGGCTTATGTTATCTTTCATTACTCTTGACTCCTTCTTATGTACACTCATTGTAGAATCATCATAGTTCATAGTTCTTACCTGCATATATATATATATATATATATATATATATATATATATATATATATATATATATATATATATATATATATATATATATATAAAAACAAAGATGATGTGACTTACCAAATGAAAGTGCTGGCAGGTCGACAGACACACAAACAAACACAAACATACACACAAAATTCAAGCTTTCGCAACAAACTGTTGCCTCATCAGGAAAGAGGGAAGGAGAGGGAAAGACGAAAGGATGTGGGTTTTAAGGGAGAGGGTAAGGAGTCATTCCAATCCCGGGAGCGGAAAGACTTACCTTAGGGGGAAAAAAGGACGGGTATACACTCGCAAACACACACATATCCATCCACACATATACAGACACAAGCAGACATATTTAAAGACAAAGAGTTTGGGCAGAGATGTCAGTCGAGGCAGAAGTGCAGAGGCAAAGATGTTGTTGAATGACAGGTGAGGTATGAGTGGCAGCAACTTGAAATTAGCGGAGATTGAGGCCTGGTGGATAACGGGAAGAGAGGATATATTGAAGAGCAAGTTCCCATCTCCGGAGTTCGGATAGGTTGGTGTTAGTGGGAAGTATCCAGATAACCCGGACGGTGTAACACTGTGCCAAGATGTGCTGGCCGTGCACCAAGGCATGTTTAGCCACAGGGTGATCCTCATTACCAACAAACACTGTCTGCCTGTGTCCATTCATGCGAATGGACAGTTTGTTGCTGGTCATTCCCACATAGAATGCGTCACAGTGTAGGCAGGTCAGTTGGTAGATCACATGGGTGCTTTCACACGTGGCTCTGCCTTTGATCGTGTACACCTTCCGGGTTACAGGACTGGAGTAGGTGGTGGTGGGAGGGTGCATGGGACAGGTTTTACACCGGGGGCGGTTACAAGGGTAGGAGCCAGAGGGTAGGGAAGGAATAGGGATGAACTAAGAGGTTACGAAGGTTAGGTGGACGGTGGAAAGACACTCTTGGTGGAGTGGGGAGGATTTCATGAAGGATGGATCTCATTTCAGGGCAGGATTTGAGGAAGTCGTATCCCTGCTGGAGAGCCACATTCAGAATCTGATCCAGTCCCAGAAAGTATCCTGTCACAAGTGGGGCACTTTTGTTGTTCTTCTGTGGGAGGTTCTGGGTTTGAGAGGATGAGGAAGTGGCTCTGGTTATTTGCTTCTGTACCAGGTTGGGAGGTTAGTCGCGGGATGCGAAAGCTGTTGTCAGGTTGTTGGTGTAATGCTTCAGGGATTCCGGACTGGAGCAGATTCGTTTGCCACGAAAACCTAGGCTGTAGGGAAGGGACCGTTTGATGTGGAATGGGTGGCAGCTGTCGTAATGGAGGTACTGCTGCTTGTTGGTGGGTTTGATGTGGACGGAAGTGTGAAGCTGGCCATTGGACAGGTGGAGGTCAACATCAAGGAAAGTGGCATGGGATTTGGAGTAGGACCAGGTGAATCTGATGGAACCAAAGGAGTTGAGGTTGGAGAGGAAATTCTGGACTTCTTCTTCACTGTGAGTCCAGATCATGAAGATGTCATCAATAAATCTGTACCAAACTTTGGGTTGGCAGGCCTGGGTAACCAAGAAGGCTTCCTCTAAGCGACCCATGAATAGGTTGGCGTACGAAGGGGCCATCCTGGTACCCATGGCTGTTCCCTTCAATTGTTGGTATGTCTGGTCTTCAAAAGTGAAGAAGTTGTGGGTCAGGATGAAGCTGGCTAAGGTAATGAGGAAAGAGGTTTTAGGTAGGGTGGCAGGTGATCGGCGTGAAAGAAAGTGCTCCATCGCAGCAAGGCCCTGGACGTGCAGGATATTTGTGTATAAGGAAGTGGCATCAATGGTTACAAGGATGGTTTCTGGGGGTAACGGATTGGGTAAGGATTCCAGGCGTTCGAGAAAGTGGTTGGTGTCTTTGATGAAGGATGGGAGACTGCATGTAATGGGTTGAAGGTGTTGATCTACGTAGGCAGAGATACGTTCTGTGGGGGCTTGGTAACCAGCTACAATTGGGCGGCCGGGATGATTGGGTTTGTGAATTTTAGGAAGAAGGTAGAAGGTAGGGGTTGCGGGGTGTCGGTGGGGTCAGGAGGTTGATGGAGTCAGGTGAAAGGTTTTGTAGGGGGCCTAAGGTTCAGAGGATTCCTTGAAGCTCCGCCTAGACATCAGGAATGGGATTACCTTGGCAAACTTTGTATGTGGTGTTATCTGAAAGCTGACGCAGTCCCTCAGCCACATACTCCCGACGATCAAGTACCACGGTCGTGGAACCCTTGTCCGCCGGAAGAATGACGTTGGACCGGTCAGCCTTCAGATCACGGATAGCCTGGGCTTCAACAGTGGTGATGTTGGGAGTAGGATTAAGGTTTTTTAAGAAGGATTGAGAGGCAAGGCTGGAAGTCAGAAATTCTTGGAACCTCTGGCTCCTACCCTGGCTCCTACCCTTGTAACCGCCCCCGGTGTAAAACCTGTCCCATGCACCCTCCCACCACCACCTACTCCAGTCCTGTAACCCAGAAGGTGTACACGATCAAAGGCAGAGCCACGTGTGAAAGCACCCATGTGATCTACCAACTGACCTGCCTACACTGTGACGCATTCTATGTGGGAATGACCAGCAACAAACTGTCCATTCGCATGAATGGACACAGGCAGACAGTGTTTGTTGGTAATGAGGATCACCCTGTGGCTAAACATGCCCTGGTGCACGGCCAGCACATCTTGGCACAGTGTTACACTGTCCGGGTTATCTGGATACTTCCCACTAACACCAACCTATCCGAACTCCAGATATGGGAACTTGCTCTTCAATATATCCTCTCTTCCCGTTATCCACCAGGCCTCAATCTCCGCTAATTTCAAGTTGCTGCCACTCATACCTCACCTGTCATTCAACAACATCTTTGCCTCTGCACTTCTGCCTCGACTGACATCTCTGCCCAAACTCTTTGTCTTTAAATATGTCTGCTTGTGTCTGTATATGTGTGGATGGATATGTGTGTGTTTGCGAGTGTATACCCGTCCTTTTTTCCCCCTAAGGTAAGTCTTTCCGCTCCCGGGATTGGAATGACTCCTTACCCTCTCCCTTAAAACCCACATCCTTTCGTCTTTCCCTCTCCTTCCCTCTTTCCTGATGAGGCAACAGTTTGTTGTGAAAGCTTGAATTTTGTGTGTATGTTTGTGTTTGTTTGTGTGTCTGTCGACCTGCCAGCACTTTCATTTGGTAAGTCACATCATCTTTGTTTTTTTTTTAAATATGTCTGCTTGTGTCTGTATATGTGTGGATGGATATGTGTGTGTGCAAGTGTATACCCGTCTTTTTTCCCCCTAAGGTAAGTCTTTCCACTCCCGGGATTGGAATGACTCCTTACACTCTCCCTAAAAACCCACATCCTTTCGTCTTTCCCTCTCCTTCCTCTTTCCTGATGAGGCAACAGTTTGTTGCGAAAGCTTGAATTTTGTGTGTATGTTTGTGTGTGTATCGACCTGCCAGCGCTTTCGTTCGGTATATATATATATATATATATATATATATATATATATATATATATATATATATATATATATATATATATATATATATATAGGGAAACATTCCACGTGGGAAAAATATATCTAAAAACAAAGATGATGTGACTTACCGAACGAAAGCGCTGGCAGGTCGATAGACACACAAACAAACACAAACACACACACAAAATTCAAGCTTTCACAACAAACTGTTGCCTCATCAGGAAAGAGGGGAAGGAGAGGGAAAGACGTAAGGATGTGGGTTTTAAGGGAGAGGGTAAGGAGTCATTCCAATCCCGGGAGCGGAAAGACTTACCTTAGGGGGAGAAAAGGACAGGTATACACTCGCACACACACACATATCCATCCACACATATACAGACACAAGCAGACATATTTATATTTAAAGACAAAGAGTTGGGGCAGAGATGTCAGTCGAGGCGGAAGTGACAGGTGGTCATTCAACATCATCTTTGCCTCTTCACTTCCGCCTCGACTGACATCTCTACTCTTTGTCTTTAAATATGTCTGCTTGTGTCTTGTGTCGGGTCCCGACGGTCGTCACTCTACCTGTTAACTCATAATGCTAACATCCGTGGGGAACGGATAACTCTGCCCAGTTCCCATGGATTTGATATTAACTTCACTTGAGCAAGTGCAGACCAGTACTTCTCTTTACATTTCTGTGGACATTTTTTCCATTGCAAAACAATCGCCACTTTACTAGGTAAAACCACATTAGGTGAAGTTATTCTATGTTCTACTCTATCCTGGATAAGTTTGAATCCTTTCCACAAGTCATCTATAACCTTAATGGTATCATTAAGTTTGGAAGAAGCAATAGGCAATACGTTCCTGCAGGTTACTCTCACGGCAACTTTTCGATCTATCATTTCCTCCACCTGTTCCTCCAAACTATTTATATTTATAATGTTGGAGTTCACTAGTTTATCTCTGAAATTTCTTTCTACAGTATCTACTCATGTATTCATGCCCATAATTTGTGACTGGATAATTGGTATTAACTTCTCTTGCTTATCAATGCTTTCTCTTACAGTATGTAATCTCCACCTTACAGCATCGAACTTAACATTACATACATTTTCAAATGATCCTAACTTTTCCTTTGGTTCAGTTTCTACTGTATTACATTTTTCCTCAATATCAGATTCTAACCTTTTTGCTAAATCTCGGATCTGATCATTCTGTTTCTGACCAAAGTCAGTGAACAGTTGATTTACTTGAAGATTTAAAGAACTTGTTAATTCTTCCTTTAAATCTAATTTCAAATTTTCTACTTTACTATTTAATGTGTCAAATTCAGTCTTTGTTGCTTGGCTATTCAATGTTTCACTCTGGTCATTTATAACTTCACTTTGAGAATTTAAACTAGAATGTACCAAACATACTTCTTTCCTTAGAGTTTCATTCTGAGCATTTAATCTAGAATTTAAATTTTCATTTGATTGTAAACTCTGTGCTTCTAGTTTAGAATTTAACTGAGCATTTACTGAGTCTAACTTAAGACTCTGGGCTTTAATTAAATTTACTAACTCCATCCAGTGTGGCATTTCTCTACTGATTCTCATAGCCATAGCTGGTTCTTGAGTTTCAGCTACTTGTTTCACGTTATCCATATTCTTATGCACTTTAGATCTAATCAACATTTAAAAACTTCACTCTAAGTATAACAACTACATGAGTACAATTCACTCAACAGTTTATCCAACATTACACTCAAACAATAAAGTACTATTTTATGCTCACCCGGTGTAGAGTTTAGGTTGCTTTGGCGAGCGTATGTGGAATCAGCACTGGTGAGCAGCAGCTGGTGCCAGTGCCCTCAAATGTAGGTTTCCACATCAACATCGGTGAGTGGATGTGGAAGCAGGTCAGCACCAATGAACAGCAACTGGTGCTGGCAGTGTCAGATGTTGTTTTCCGCGTCTGCATTCTTGCGATGTTGTGAGAGCTGTCTGCTCCCCACACTGGATCTTCTTAGTTGAATTGTTCTTGGTGTATCTCTTCTTAGTCTAATACATTGAGATCTTCTCTCTTTTCTTTTAAAATTATGACTTTCTTACGTCTTCCCTTTTGTTGCATTTACTAATTTTCTCCATTTGATTTTTAGGCTTAGTCCAGTTTCTCATAATGGTTCTCGTGTCTTGTTATGCTCAGTTGCTATGGCAACACCTAATATCTTCTTGTCTCGTTTTTGTCTCAAAATTCTTGTTTCCTTCTGTCCTTTCACACAGGTCACCACATTCTAATGGTTTGCGATGTGTGAAGCAAAAAAGTAATATTTTTTTATCTTCGTAATCTGATGATCACATACAATAACTTTAGTGCTACGGTAATCGTTGATTAACGATGTATTTGACTCAAAACCAAACAGAATTTTCTGTAGAACATAGATATATGACTACCAGAAACCAACTAAATAACATTTATGAGAGAGTTGGTTTAATAACCATTCCTCTTCTCACTATGAATCTCAATACATGTCTTACGCTCTCCATGTCCTTAACGAACAATAATTAACAATACTTCAATTGTCGTTCTTTTTTTCACTACAATAGTCAAAGTTATAAAACAGCACATAATACATAAACACTCCTTGTTCTTTCACTACGGCTTCCATGGTGCGACCAGCAACCACTTGTCAGCGTCATTCGACTGCCACGTCTATAGTCATCTCACGATAAACTTCAAACCTGCACACACAGACAGATGATGCACAGTAAATAGGCTTTCTCACACTTATATTTAAAATGTCATGTGTTCAAGATGGTAGAAGGCCAAATGGTTCTAGAATTTATGCGGAAATTCTCGAACACTGCACATTATGCACATCTTGTGAATGACTTCCTTCATGATAACGACATCACTTGACTAGAGTGGCCAGCATGTTCTCCAGACATGAACCATATCAAACATGCCTGGGATAGATTTAAAAGGGCTGTTTATGGATGATGTGACCCACCAACCACTCTGAGGGATCTAGGCCGAACTGCTGTGGAACAATCTGGGCCAACAGTGCTTTGATGAACTTGTGGATAGTTGCCACTACGAGTACAGTTATGCATCAATCCAAGAGGACGTGCCACGGGGTATTAGAGGTACCAGAGTGTACAGCAATATGGACCATCGTCTCTGAAGGTCTTGTTGTGTGGTGGTACAACATGCAATGTGTGGTTTTCATGAGCAATAAAAGGGGCAGAAATGATGTTTATGTTGATCTCTATTCCAATTTTCTGTACAGGTTCCAGAACTCTTGGAACTCAGGTGACGCAAAACGTTTTTTGATGTGTGTATATGTGGTGTCTGTCCAAAAGAAT
This sequence comes from Schistocerca nitens, assembly GCF_023898315.1. Classification (NCBI taxonomy): domain Eukaryota; kingdom Metazoa; phylum Arthropoda; class Insecta; order Orthoptera; family Acrididae; genus Schistocerca; species Schistocerca nitens. The sequence continues at coordinate 370,476,929 of NC_064614.1, read as the reverse complement.
AGACACCATTTTGATCCAGCAACCACTATGAATTAAGATATAAAGAAATTACAGACTTTGGCTGTGAGGGGGCACCAATTTAAAGCAGTGGGGAAAGTTGAAAATTTGTGCTGGATGAGGATTCGACCCCAGATCTTCTGATTCCTAAGAAGGTGCTCTGACCACTAAGCCATTCAGACACAGTGGTCATGACAAATGCATGGAGTTCCCTGGCAAGCCTCCTGTCAGATCCAAATTCTCAGCTTATTCACACACTGTTAATGTAATGCCCCTTGTCTATTATCCTCATTACTCACTGCATTTCGCTGATTCCCATAAGAGTTCAAGCCTGGTGTGCATCCACACTGAAGAGGTCTACTTAATCATATATATGAGGTCTGTTCAAAAAAAATCTGGAACATTTGAAATTTCATACTAAGGGTGTGTTGGAGCGAAATGTGGTTGGCATCCCTGCACACGCCTGTGTTTAATGTGTAACTGCTGGAAGTTTCATTGTTGTATCCCTGTCAGTTATTGTTCAGTGCTGTAGTGAGTAGAATGTTGTCTTACACAGTTTGTGAATTTCAAGATGGCAGAGTTAGAGGAGCAGCACATCTGCATTAAATTTTGTGTGAAACTTAAGAAAATCTTTACAGAGACACACCAAATGATGCAGGAAGTCTATGGTGATGAGTGCTTAAGAATAGTTCACATGGTTTAAAAACGGTTAGACAGAAGTTAAAGATGACCCTCGTTCAGGACTCCCTTTGGTGTCTACTGATGATGCTCATGTCAGGAACATCAACAAAACTGTGCATGACAACTGAAGACTTACTGTCTGAGAGATTGCAGAAGAATATAACATTTCATTTGTATCATGTCATGAATTCCTTACACAGTACCTTGGAATACATTGTGTTGCTGCCAAGTTTGTCCCATGGCTCATGACTCAAGACCAAAAACATCTTCACTTCACAATCTGTGAAGAGCTTTTGGACTGCACAAATGAGGATTCCTTAAGAGAATCATAACTGGTGATGAGACATGGTTCTATGGTTATGATGTTGAGACCAAGGTTCAAACTTCACAATGGGTTCTACAAGACCAAAAAAGCTTGTCAGGTCAGGTCAAATGTCAAAGCCATGCTGATAGTTTTCTATGACTTTGAAGGATTTGTTCATCACCAATTCATGCCACAGGGCCAAACTGTTAATCAATAGTACTATTGGGATGTGTTGCAATATCTGCAAGAAAATGTGAGAAGGAAACATCCAGAAATTGATTGGCGACTCCATGTTGTCTTGTGCACAACGACCAGATAACAGGTATACTTGAAAAAAGAGACAGCATTGGTCGTATATTTTTTACTATTGCAAAATCGATTTTCTGTCACTGAGTGACCATCTTCAGTGCTATATTGTATAACTTAAATTGGGATGCACTGTTGTCACTAAGCTTACGGCGATCACATAGACTCATAGTCTATGTGATCGCCGTAAGCTTAGAGACAACAGTGCATCCCAATTTAAGTTATACAATATAGCACTGAAGATGGTCACTCAGTGACAGAAAATCGATTTTGCAATAGTAAAATATGTACGACCAATGCTGTCTCTTTTTTCAAACATCCAGAAATGTTGCGAGACAATTTGTGGCTCTTGCATCTTGACTATGGACCCACACATTCATCCTTGTAGGTATGTGGCTATTGCACAAAAAAAACAAAATCACTGTGCTGCCTCATCCACCGTGTGCTCCAGACCTGGACCCTGCAGACTTGTTTTATTTCCATAGTTGAAAACCTCATTGAAAGGGTGAATATTTGCAATGACGGATGAGGAAAAAGAAAATCCATAGACAGTGCTTCATGTGATCCAGCAAGATGTGTAGCAAGAGTGCTTCTGGAAGTGGAAAAGGTGTTGGGAGTGGTGCATCAATTGTGGAGGAGAGTATTTCGAAGGAGGCCATCCACAATAAGTAAAAGATAAGAGTAGAAAAATTTTATGAACAAAGTTCTGGAATCTTTTGAACAGACCTGTCCAAAAGAACAGACGCCACATATATATATATATATATATATATATATATATATATATATATATATATATATATATATATATATATAATTAAGGCAAGGATAGCAAGTGATTTCTTCAATGTGGTTGCACACCAGGCTTGAAGTCTAATCGAAATTGACGAAACACAGTGAGTAGAGAGGGTAATGAGCAAGAGGCTCTACATTAGTAGTGTGTGGATAAGTTGCTAACTGGAGTCTAATGGGAGCTGTGCTAGGGTAATTTGTGCAGCTGTGATGGCCGCTGTGCCTGGATGGCCTAGTGGTCAGAGTATCTGCCTAGTAATCAAGAGGCTCAGGTTCAAATCCCAGTCCAGCACAAATTTTCAGCATTCCTCATTGATTTAAATCAATGCCCTCTCACAGCCAATGTAGGTAATTCCTTTGTGTCTATAACAGGTAGTCCAGAACCCCATTCATGATAGAAATACAGGGTGATCACAAAGTCTTGCCCTGATTATAAAAATTTATAACAGAATAACCATTTGACATAATAAGTTACATTTGATGCCATAACATTGATTAGTGTTACTAGTTTTTTTCAAGACCACTTACGTTAGTAAACCTCAATGTGTGCTCCCTCAGTAGCCCAAGGAATATTGAGGTGGTATTCCAGTTCCCGCCAGGTGTTTCATAACATGTGTTCTGTCACAGTACCCACAGCAGCTTGATTCCTAACCTTCAGTTCATAAACTTCAGCAACTGGTGTGATGAAGACTCTGTCCCTGTTACAGCCCCAGAAAAAATAGTCAAGGGGCGTAATGTCTGAAGAGCGGGGTGGCCAGCATGTTGGACCATTCCTTCCAATCCACCAATCTGGACATCACGCCCCTTGACTTTTTTTTCTGGGGCTATATCAAGGACAGAGTCTTCGTCACACCCGTTGCTGATGTTGATGAACTGAAGGCTAGGATACAAGCTGCTATGGGTACTGTGACAGAACACATGTTATGAAACACCTGGCGAGAACTGGAATACCGCCTTGACATTCTCCGAGCTACCAAGGGAGCACACGGTAAGGTTTACTAATGTAAGTGGTCTTAAAAAAAAAAAAAAAAAGAAAAAGAAAAACTAGTAACACTAACCTATGTAATGGCATCAAATGTAAATTATTATATAAAATGGTTATTCTGTAATAAATTGTTATAATCAGGGCAAGACTTTGTGCTCACCCTGTACATTGGATGTAATGGCAACACCTGATCTCTTTGAGGAGGTCCACTTCAAGACTGGTATCAGTGACCATGATGTGGTTGTGACAACAATAGTTACCAAAGTACAACGGGCAACTGAAACAAGCAGAAAGACATATATATTCAGTAAACCAAATAAAAAAAATCAATAGTGTCATATCTCAATGAGGAACCTGAAACTTTCAGTACAGGGTAAGAGCATGTAGGGAAGCTAGGTCTCGAGTTTAAAAGAATAGTTGACCATGCACTTGATAGATGCATACCCAGTATAACAGTTCACAAAGAGAGAAAACCTCCATGGTATACAGTCACTTAAAGGAAATTTCTAAAGAAACAGAGGCTATTGCATAATTGGTGTAAAACAGAGTGTAGACTACAGATAGAGAGATGCTGAATGAAACGTGTTTGGCTGTCAAGATGGCAATGCATGAAGCCTTCAGTGACTACTGTAGCAGAATATTGTCAAATGACTTTTCACAAAACCAACTGAAATTCTGGTCTTATATGAAGGCTGTTAATGGTACCAAAGATAATGTCCAGTCCCTACGAAATGAGGTGGGAACTGAAATTGAGGTTAGCAAAGCAGAAACTGAAATGTTTAACTCTGTTTTCAAATGTTCATTTACCAAGAAAAACCAAGGGGAATTGCCCCAATTTAACCCTTGTACCACTGAAAAGATGAGTGAAAATAGTATCCGTGTCAGTGGTGTTGAGAAATGTCTGAAATCAGTAAAATTGAACAAAGTTCTGGGGCCCCATGAAATCCCTGTCACCCTGTCAGATTCTATATAATGAAATTGCTACTGAGTTAGCTCCTCTTCTAACAATAATCTACTGTAGATCCCTTGAACAGAAAAGTATGCCCAGTAGTTGAAAGAAAGCACAGGTAACACCCATCTACAAGAGGAGGAGTAGAAGTGATCCACAAAACTACTGTCCCATATCTTTGACACCAATTTGTTGTAGAATCCTAGAACATATTGAGGTCAAATACAACGAGATATGTTGAACAGAATTACCTACTCCATGCCAACCAGCATGGATTCCAAAATATCACACTTTTCTCACATGATATACTGAAAGGTTCGGATCAAGGCAGTCAGGTAAATGCAGTATGTCTTGATTTACAAAATGTGTTAGACTCAGTATAACACCTATTCTTATTGTCAAAAGTTTGATCATATGAGGTGTCAAGTGAAATTTGTGACTGGATTGAGGACGATTTGGTAGGCAGGACACAGCATGTCATCTTGGATGGAGAGTCATGGCCAAATATAGAAGTAACTTCAGGTGTGCCCCAGGGAAGTGTGTTGGGACTCAGACAATAATAAATGGCAACCTCAGACTTTTCGCAGACATCTGTAGTGAAGTACTGCCTGAAAGAAATGGCATAAATATTCAGATCTCAATAGTCAGATCTTGATAAGATTTCAAAGTGATGCACAGATTGGCAATTTGCTTTAAATGTTCAGAAATGTAAAACTGTGCACTTCACGAAATGGAAAAACATAGTATCCTATGACTGTAATATCAATGAGTCACAGTTGGAATCAGCCAAGTCATACATATAACTGGGTGTAACACTGTGGGGATATGAAATGCAATGATCATATAGGCTCAGTTGTGGGTAAAGCAGTTGGTAGACTTCACTTTATTGGTAGAATATTGGAGAAGTGCAGTCAATCTACAAAGGAGATTGCTTGCAAATAACTTGTGTGAGCCATTCAAGAATATTGCTCAGGTGTATGGGACTGTACCAAATAGGACTACCAGGGGATAGTGAATGTATAAACAGAAGGGCAGCACCAATGGTCACATGTTTGTTTGATCCATGTAAGAGTGTTACAGTGATGCTGAAGAAACTGAACTGGCAGTCTCCTGAAGATAGACGTAAACTACCCTGAGAAAGTCTACTAATAAAGTTTCAAGAACCAGCTTTAAATTATGACTCTAGGAACATACTACAACTCCTTATGTATCACTCACATAGGGATTATGAGGACAAGATTAGAATAATTACAGCACACACAGAGGCTTGCAATTATTCTTCCTGCATTTTGATAATTGAATGGAATGAGAAAAACCCTAATACCTGGTAAAATGTGATGTACCCTCTCCCATGCACTCTACAGTGGCTTGCAGAGCATGGATGTAGATGTAGATGTAGAGCATTATGGCATCAGGGGGGGTAGTGGGAAACCAGCTAAAATCTTACCTCCAAGACAGGGGGAAGAAGGTGTTTTTGGATGAGATCTGCAGAGCAGGTGAGCGCGTAGATTGCGAGTGCGGAACTATATTCCACAGAGTCTCCCACGGATCTGTCCTTGGTCCACTGCAGTTTCTCATGTGTATAAATGACTTGTCCTTATCACAGAAAACATGAATGTTTGCTGACGATACTGGCCTTGTGATAAACAATAAACCCTTCACCACCTCAAGGCTGACATCAACAAATTGTTCCCAGAACTCCTAACTACATCTGCATTTACATCTACATCCACACTGCGCAAACCACTGTGAAGTGTATGGCAGAGGGTATGTCCCATTGTACCAGTTATTAGGGAGTATGGGAAGAATAATTTCTTAGGCTCCTCTGTGTGCACAGTAATTAGCCTAATCTTTTCTTTGCAATGTATGTGAATTGATGCCAGCAGTTGTAATATATTTGTAGATCCATTGCTTGAAGTTGGTTCTAGAAACTTTATAAGTAAATTTTCGTTGGATAGTTTGCATCTTTCTTCAGGTATCTGCCAGTTTAGTTCTTTCAGGATCTTCATGACATTCTCCCGTTGGTTGAGTAAACCTGTGACAACTCATTCTGTTCTTCATTGTACCTGTTCATTATCCCCTGTTAGACCTATTTGATTAGACTTGAACAATATGCTAAGATGGGTTGCATGAGTGTTTTGTGTGCAGTCTTCTTTGTTAACTGGTTGCATTTCCCTACTATTCTACAAATGAGCCATAGCCTATCACTTGCTTTACCTATGACTGAGATTACATTCAATTTCATTACTCTGTATTTTGTTACACCTAGGTATTTGTTTGAGGTCACCAATTCAATCTGTGACTCATGAACAGTCACAGGATACTTTTTTGTGAACTACACAATTTTACATTTCTGAACATTTAAAGGCAGTTATCATACCTTGCACCACTTTGAAATATTATCAATATCTGACTGAATATTTGTGCAGCTTCATTACAGATAACTGCATTATTTGTGAATAATCTGAGGTTAATATTGATATTGTCCATAAGCTTATTAATGAAGAACTTGAACAGCAGGAGTGCCAACACACTTCCCTGGGACAGGCCTGAAACTACTTCCACATCTGTTGATGGCTCTCTATCAGAAATAACTTGCTGTGTCCTCCTTACCAAAAACACCTCAATTCAATCACAGATTTTGCTTGACACCCCACAAGATTGTACTTTTGACAATAAACATGGATGTGGCACTGTGCCAGATGTGTTGTGGAATCAAGGAATATTAAGTATATCTGACAGTCTTGATCCATGGCTTTCAGCATGTCATGTGAGAAAAGTGCTAGTATTGTTTCATAAGATTAGTGTTTTTGAAATTCATGCTCATTGACGTGGAGGAGGTCTTTCCGTTCAAAATACCTCATTATGTCTGAGCTGAGAATATGTTCTAAGATTCTACAACAAATAGATAGTAAGGGGTTACAGTTAAAACAGAGGCTAACAGAGCCACAATTTCAGTATCCCTATCAGATTCCACGGGGCCCTGGAATTTTGGTCAGTTTCAATGTTTTCAGCTGTTTCTCAATACCACTGATGCTGATATCTCTTTCACTATTTTTTTAGTGGTACAAGAACCAAATCGGAGCAGTACTCCCAGGTTTTACTTTGTAAAGGAGATTTGAAAACAGAGTTAAACATTGTGGCTTTTGCTTTGCTATCCTCTATTTTAGTTCCTGTCTCATCTGCAAGTGACTGGACAGTAACTTTGGGGCCAGTAACAGCCATTACTTACTGCTGCATGCTATGATGCTCACAGTGTGATGCTTTGGTTAGTGTAGCTGGTTGACATGGTGTGGATCACCAGTACAAATCTGACCACTAATAATTATTTATTATTTAGTATTTATTGTTTCTGGAATGTTCTTGAAATATGTTATGTTTATAATATTTGTATGTTCCAGAATATTTAAAGTGTGTATAAGTTCAGCATACTTGATTATTCATTTGTATAAATAGTAGCACTTGCTGTTCAGGTGATTTCTGTTATGGCTGTTCGTTAATGACAGTTCTAAATGTGGTTTCACTTCTAAGTGCTGCACTTCACATTGATGACTTTGTCTTCAGATTTGGACTTGATTGTTCATAAATTCCATATATTCAAGATGGATTTCTAAATAGCAGTAACTCAGCTGCATATCATGCATCTACTGTATTTTATGGAGATGCTACTCAGTAACAGATGAAATGGCTGAAAGGATTGGACTGAGATGCCAAATACAACAGGAGGGATGACATAATGTGTCTGACAAATTTGTACTTTCACTTGGAAGGCACAGCCCAGCAGTGGTTCAAGAACAATCAAGAGAAGCTCAATAGGTGGGACAAACTCTAGGTTGAATTGTAATCTTCCCCTCCCTCACATCATTTGTTGATTGTCATTCACTTCAAAATAAAATATTTTAATAAGCTTTGAGAGGAGAAATATTTACAATAAACTTTTTTTACTTATCTTCTTTTCTCATAGTTGGCCCCAGTTCTTCACATCTAGGGGCTGATTTTTGAAGCTGAAATTTTTGACATTGTAGGTTCCAAATTACATGATAATGCTGAAGTAAGTCTGTTCCACACTTCCTGTTTCTGTAATTTTTGATTCTATCATGTTTTTCTATATCACACTGTCTTTCCAATTTCCACTTCAGAACCAAAAATTACATTGTTACTCCCAAAAATAAAAACACGTCTGATCACAACGGAAGCATGCCCACTACTAACTCATTCTGCGGTACTAACAAGTTTCCAAAGAGTTTACAGATTTTCTTGACAAATGACTTTCTGTTATTTTATAGAAATAAATTTATCAATTACATCTACATCTACATCTACATTTATACTCCGCAAGCCACCCAACGGTGTGTGGCGGAGGGCACTTTACGTGCCACTCTCATTACCTCCCTTTCCTGTTCCAGTCGCGTATGGTTCGCGGGAAGAACGACTGTCTGAAAGCCTCCGTGCGCACTCTAATCTCTCTAATTTTACATTCGTGATCTCCTCGGGAGGTATAAGTAGGGGGAAGCAATATATTCGATACCTCATCCAGAAACGCACCCTCTCGAAACCTGGCGAGCAAGCTACACCGCGATGCAGAGCGCCTCTCTTGCAGAGTCTGCCACTTGAGTTTATTAAACATCTCCGTAACGCTATCACGGTTACCAAATAACCCTGTGACGAAATGCGCCACTCTTCTTTGGATCTTCTCTATCTCCTCCATCAACCCGATCTGGTACGGATCCCACACTGATGAGCAATACTCAAGTATAGGTCGAACAAGTGTTTTGTAAGCCACCTCCTTTGTTGATGGACTACATTTTCTAAGCACTCTCCCAATGAATCTCAACCTGGTACCCGCCTTACCAACAATTAATTTTATATGATCATTCCACTTCAAATCGTTCCACACGCATACTCCCAGATATTTTACAGAAGTAACTGCTACCAGTGTTTGTTCCGCTATCATATAATCATACAATAAAGGATCCTACTTTCTACGTATTCGCAATACATTACATTTGTCTATGTTAAGGGACAGTTGCCACTCCCTGCACCAAGTGCCTATCCGCTGCAGATCTTCGTGCATTTCGCTACAATTTTCTAATGCTGCAACTTCTCTGTATACTACAGCATCATCCGCGAAAAGCTGCATGGAACTTCTGACACTATCTACTAGGTCGTTTATATATTTTGTGAAAAGCAATGGTCCCATAACACTCCCCTGTGGCACGCCAGAGGTTACTTTAACGTCTGTAGACGTCTCTCCATTGATAACAACATGCTGTGTTCTGTTTGCTAAAAACTCTTCAATCCAGCCACACAGCTGGTCTGATATTCCGTAGGCTCTTACTTTGTTTATCAGGCGACAGTGCGGGACTGTATCGAACGTCTTCCGGAAGTCAAGAAAAATAGCATCTACCTGGGAGCCTGTATCTCATATTTTCTGGGTCTCATGAACAAATAAAGCGAGTTGGGTCTCACACGATCGCTGTTTCCGGAATCCATGTTGATTCCTACATAGTAGATCCTGGGTTTCCAAAAACGACATGATACTCGAGCAAAAAACATGTTCTAAAATTCTACAACAGATCGACGTCAGAGATATAGGTCTATAGTTTTGCGCATCTGCTCGACGACCCTTCTTGAAGACTGGGACTACCTGTGCTCTTTTCCAATCATTTGGAACCCTCTGTTCCTCTAGAGACTTGCGGTACACGGCTGTTAGAAGGGGGGCAAGTTCTTTCGCGTACTCTGTGTAGAATCGAATTGGTATCCCGTCAGGTCCAGTGGACTTTCCTCTGTTGAATGATTCCAGTTGCTTTTCTATTCCTTGGACACTTATTTCGATGTCAGCCATTTTTTCGTTTGTGCGAGGATTTAGAGAAGGAACTGCAGTGCGGTCTTCCTCTGTGAAACAGCTTTGGAAAAAGGTGTTTAGTATTTCAGCTTTACACGTGTCATCCTCTGCTTCAATGCCATCATTATTCCAGAGCGTCTGGATATGCTGTTTTGAGCCACTTACTTATTTAACGTAAGACCAGAACTTCCTAGGATTTTCTGTCAAGTCGGTACATAGAATTTTACTTTCGAATTCACTGAACGCTTCATGCATAGCCCTCCTTACGCTAACTTTGACATCGTTTAGCTTCTGTTTGTCTGAGAGGTTTTGGCTGCGTTTAAACTTGGAGTGAAGCTCTCTTTGCTTTCGCAGTAGTTTCCTAACTTTGTTGTTGTACCACGGTGGGTTTTTCCCGTCCCTCACAGTTTTACTCGGCACGTACCTGTCTAAAACGCATTTTACGATTGCCTTGAACTTTTTCCATAAACACTCAACATTGTCAGTGTCGGAACAGAATTAGCATCAGATTTCATAATTAATAACAGGAATTTTAAGTGTGCCAAATATTTTGTGAATATTTTGTAATTTCAAATATTTCTCAAAAAAGTTATTTTAACTGTACGTATAGAGCTAGTACATATCAATTGTACAATTGTAACAATGAAAATGCAGTAATTTCTTTTTATACATTTTAGCCTGAAATATAATACATCATATACAAAATCATATGAAATGCCTTTAGTTAAACAGATGAGATAATATTAAAAGGTAGAAAGTATTTTTGGTATCGGTAACTTCTGTTGAAGAAAGGTAATGTTAGAGGAGGGTGTCCCTTTACAAACTGAAGAAAATGTTCAGCTACAACCAGCAGCAAGTTTGTTTAGCTGAAGAACAATTGAAAAACGGGGTATATTATCATAGGGAAATGACACAGTTGTAGATGCATAATGTTTTGGCTGTATGTGATATTTTAAATCTGAATGTAACAGAAACTGCTAAAATCTCACACCTGATGGAAGAATCAAAGAAGATATGTAGCATGTGTTTTTGGTAGAGCATGTCACAATGACAGTGCAATAGAGCAATTAATGAAAAGGTACCAGTGTAGACAGAAAAAAGGGAGAGAGAGAGAGAGAGAGAGAGAGAGAGAGAGAGAGAGACAGAGTGGTGGGGGGAGGGGGGGCAGAGAGAGAGAGAGAGAGAGAGAGAGAGAGAGAGAGAGATGGATGAAAGAGATGTAACTAACTGCCAAATGTGGGCCCTTTGGCATTTGTGGAACCCTCCAGAGCTCACCTCCATCATATGCCAGATAGTAAGAGAAAAGGTATAGCAGTGTGTGACAGCCAGACATCGCTAGAGAGAGCAGTCTTAAATGTTGACCTCATACATCAGGAGTTAATAGAGAATGTTGAAGAAGAGGCTTAGATGTTGATATTTACCACATCTGCCTTAGTTCAGAATGGTAAGGAGGTGGACTATGTAAAGATTTTTGTGGTATCTGTTACTTCTTCTTCTTCTTCTTCTTCTTCTTATTTCGTGTAGGCCAACTAAGGACCACAACATTCAACTATTGCATTTGGAGTGGGCCTTGATGTTTGCCCAGTAGTTACTCATCCTCTGGCTGTGTTGTTCCTTCCTCTCCTGTGTCCCTAATACAGCAGTTAATGAGATGGGAATAGGTTTAACTAATTCTTTGTGGCACTTTTTAACTAGGGCACTAGATATCTCATCCCATCCAGCTGAGTGCTTGGTCCTTAATGTTTAGATTATTCGACTTATTTCATGCTCACTTACAGTTCTGAATTCAATGTTTGTGCACTGGGGTGAGCAAATGTTTATCTTGCTGTTTTGGTCAAGAGGTTGAGTTGGAATGCTAGATGGAGTGATGAAATATTTATTAAAAATGTCACAGATTGTTCTTGGATCTTCTATTAATTTTTCCTCATGCATTATGCTTATCATTCAAGACTGATAACTCTCATCATACCTCTATAAATAATGTATATGGAACTGAGGCAGCAGATACTAATAGCTGCAGATTCTTGAGCCTATACTTAGATGAAAACTTGCGCAGGTCAAAGTATATTAACTTAGTGTGTGGAAAGATTATTAGTGGATTATATCTACTCAGTCATCTTGCAAAAATAGTTACAAATCCTACTGTTAAAACTGTTTACTATGGAACAATATACCCTTTACTAAACTATGGTATTGAACTATGGGACTGTGCTGCTGATACACCCCTCAATAGATTCATTTTGTTGCAGAAGAAGGCAATTAGAATAATGCATGATGTGGGTCATAAAGATTCTGTTAGAGAGATTTTTGTGCAACATAAGTACCTTACAGTGTATTCCCTGTATTTATATAAGGTAATTTTATTTTTTGTAAATCATCAAAAAGATTGAAGAAGATGCAATGACGTACACAACCACAACACTAGAAAAAAAAATAGTTACTTTAGGCAACAAAAAAAGTTTAAAATAACAGATCACAGCCTATACATCAGAGGTCAATTTTGGTTTAATAAATTGCCAAAAGACTTATGTGCCTATGATGGAAATATCTTTAAAACAAAACTCAAATTATTCCTGGCAAAGAAATGTTTGTACTCTGTGTCTGAATTCTAAGTTTAAAACATGTGATCTTATAGTTTGTATTAGAAATTAGAAATATTTTAGTTGTATAACTTCTTCTGTGACACTACATTCCCTTTGTGTGCTTGTTTTATAATCCCGCTAATTCATATCAACTATTTGTTATGTTTGTATTTTAAGAACATCTTCATAATTATGTAAACAACACTGAGATTTGCAATAGTCATCATTTTTGTTGACTCTATGCAAAAAGTTAAATAAATAAGTAAATAAATAATAATAACAATAATAATAATAATAATAATAATGATGATGATGTAACCATTATTCTCAAGTTGATCAAAGAAGCATACACAGGGAAAATAGTACATGATGTTCTTGCAACCCATGTTAACTAGTTTTGCACAAGTGGATTAGTTTTAAACTTCGAATAAGCACAGTCCATCCAGGTTTCCACCATCAAAGATATCCTATGTACTATGAATGAAGATGAGGCGGATGCTCGGGTGAGAGACACCAAACAACACCTTATAATCAGGAGTTCATTTATTTACCTCTTCACACAAGTAAGGCTTACAGAGAACTGGATAGCAGAACTACACAAAGATAATGTTTTGCTAGGTTCAAAGATGATGCTCAGATCGATACTGGTGTTGATCTCATCGTCGCCAGATTACTCCCCCCCCCCCCTCCCCACCCCCACCCCTGCAGTACGGAGAACTCCTGAGAGACCGGGGGGGTGGGGAGGGTGACTATGGCGTTGGCAGGGGTGGTCCACGGGAGCCGCACCATGGTCAGCTCGACAGCGTCGTCGGGGAGATGTGTTGGTAGATGACTTGAAGGAAGGTCCGGCCACCGAACCTGGAAGTCGTTGAAGCGCGCTGGGCGTCGTACTGGGCATGCTGGTTGTGTGGCGATGAGTAGGCTGGCAATATGCGGGAGGAACGGAGCAACGACAATGTCTCCGGTGGGCGTGGCGAACACACGAAGCATGTCCAGATCGACGTCGGGTGAGAGGAGAACACATTTCACCAGGTGGCAGGGAATGGCGGAGGTTGTGTCATGAGCACCAGTTGAAGGGAAACATATGACGAACAGTGTGTCATCGCGTAGTGTTATGGAGATGTTGTGGATTATGTCCGGGGGGACAGGAACAAACACCTCGAGCGAGGGGACGTTCAAGATGGGGGGCGTGAGAAACCTCGACAGGGCGAGGCAGGTGACGGGGGAGAGGTCGAAGGGACCGGAGAAGGGCCCGGCGGCGAGGGCGTGATCATAGGTAAGCTCGACGTGGGGAGCATGTGATTACTCGATGGAGTGCGTGAGACTGGAGTAGAGGGTGAGGTCGGAGAACAGCTTGATGATTGGAGCTGGAAGTCACTTGACTGAGTGAGTAAGTCCAGCGTGGAGGGAGTGGTCGCAGCGTCGTGAGCCACATCAGTGAGTGGCGTGGTCGTGGCCTGAAGGGGGTTAGAAGCGGGCTCGACATGAACAGGCTTAAGTCTGTTGAGAGAGACAGTAACAGCTGAATCTTTTATATGGATGTCATAGGTGTTGGCTGAGCGCCAGAGAACTCGGTATGGGCCGGTATATGGGGGTTGGAGGGGAGCACAGACAGTGTCATCTCGGAGCATGATGTACTCACAATTGTTCAGAGATTTTGGGACGTGAAACTTAGGGTGGGAATGGCTGGCGGGCGGAGGGATGTGGAGGTTGATGAAGTGGCATCTGACACGGTCCACGAAGGAAGGTAAGTTAGACTGAGGGAGAGAAGCAGAAGGGCTCACAAGTTCACCAGGGAGAACAATGTTCTGGCTGTATACGAACTCGGCTATTGTGCCTTTGAGGTCTTCCTTATAGATCGCACGAATGCCGAGTAGCACAAAGGGAAGGGCCTCCATCCAAAGAGAGTCGTGCCATCGAAGAGCCGCCTTGAAAGTGCGGTGCCAGCGCACAACTAGCCCGTTACTTTGCGGATGAGCTGGCCAGGGTGGCCAAGCGGTTAAAGGCGCTACAGTCTGGAACCGCGCGACCGCTGCGGTCGCAGGTTCGAATCCTGCCTCGGGTATGGATGTGTGTGATGTCCTTAGGTTAGTTAGGTTTAAGTAGTTCTAAGTTCTAGGGGACTGATGACCATAGAAGTTAAGTCCCATAGTGCTCAGAGCCATTTGAACCATTTGAACTTTGCGGATGATATGCTGTGGTATGGATGCGCCGGATGCCGCAAATGTTACAAATCTCGTTGAACAGGGCCGATTCAAATTGTCTGCCCTGGTCAGTCGTGATGATATCTGGACATCCGAAAAGCTTGAGCAACAGTTTCAGTCGTGATATTGGGGAGGGGGACATCCTCGACCCAGCGAGTTGTTCGGTCCATAGATGAGAAAACATAACGAAAGCCGTTAGAGGGGGGAGAGGGCCGACAGTGTCAATGTGAATATGCTGGAAATGCCCAGGAGGGATCAAAAAGGTGCCGAGGGGGGGTGAAGTGTGCTTGTGTACTTTGAGCGTTGGCACGCAATGCAGGAGCGTGCCCATTGCTGGCAGTCCTTGTTGATATTTTTCCACACAAAGCACTCCGCTACGAGGCGGGTAGACGCACGAACACCGGGGTGGGCTAAATTATGCAGTATGTTGAAGACAGCTCGACAGAGCATGGTTGGGATGATGGGGCATAACGTGCCCGTACTGTCGTTGCACCAGATCTCACCAGAAATGCCAGGGAAGGTGATGCGGATGAAGTGTAGTGAAGAGGTAGTGTCTGAAATCAGGTTTTGTGTGTCCTCGTCAGCGGGTTGGAGGTTAGGCAGGTCAGAGAGGTCTAACAGCGGATGAACGGCATCGACTCGTGAAAGGAAATCAGCAACTATATTGTCAGCACCCTTTATGTGTCTGACATCAGTGGTGATCTGAGATATGAAGTCCGTGTATCTGAAACGTCGAGGAGGCAGGTCAGCTGGCGGGTTTGAAATGGCCGCAGCCAGGGGTTTGTGGTCTGTTAAAACATAGACAGGGGGTCCCTCAATGTCAGTCTTAAAATGCTTGATCGATTCATAGTCTGTGAGTAACTCCCTGTCGAACACGGAATATTTCCATTGTGCATTGGTGAACTTGCGCGAGGAGAACTGCAGAGGCGAAGTTTGACTGTCGACTGTCTGGCAAAGGACAGTGCCGATGGCAGTCTCCCTTGCGTCTGTGGTGATGAAAAGCTACGCATTGGAATGAGGATGCGTGATGGTGCAGGCCTCGGCAAGAAGATTTTTGAGGGCAGTGAAAGAGTCAGTCATAGTAGGGGTCCACGGAACAGGCCGAGATCCAGAAGTGTTGGTGCCTGCCAAGGCATCCGTCAGTGGAGCCTGAATCTCAGCAGCCCAACGTAGATGTTGGTGGTAATAATTAACTGTCCCCAGAAAGTGCCGGAGCTCTTTGAATGACGAAGGTGTGGGTAGGTTTATTATTGTTTGTACTTTGTCAGGGGGCGGTGAACTGCCGTCGGCAGAGACCCGCAAACCAAGAAAAGTGACAGCGTGTTGATGTAGCTTGCAATTTGTCCTGGTTGGTGTCAATGCCAGCTGCCCCGAGAGTGTCCATAACAGTTTGCACATGTCGAATGTTGTCCTCGACGGGGGAGCTGAACACAAGAATGTCATCAAGATATGCAAAGCAGAATTTTAGGCCGAATAGCACTTCGTTGATGAAGCGTTGCCAGGTCTGGGTTGCGTTTTTTAGCCTGAAGGGCATGAATCGAAACTGAAATAACCCAATTGGGGTGGTGATTGCTGTCTTCTCGATGTCTTCAGAAGCCATGGGGATCTGGTGGAAGGCCCGTTTGCAATCAATGACAGAGAACGTGGTCACACGTGTGAGGGAACTGGTAAAGTCGGCAATGTTGAGAATGGGGTAGGTGTCCATAATTGTTCCTGCGTTTAGTCGACGGTAGTCTCCGCACATGTGCCAGGACCCGTCTTTCTTGGGTGTCATATGAATGGATGTAGACCAGCTGCTGGCAGAGGGTTCGATGACGCTGGAGCTTAGAAATTCAGAAATCTGCTTTTTAAGGTTGGAGAGGCGCTCGGGACAAAGTTGACGTGGTTTACTGGAGATCGGGGGGTCTGGCGTGAGGCGAAGTTTGTGAACCCTGCCGTTGGTGACGATGGAAATTTTGCCGGCAGCATGGGAGGTGGTTTGTTTATAATGTGAGGCAGGCGGGGTAGTCGAGGTGAGGATGTGGTGTTCGGAGCCATGTGGCAGATACAACAGGAGCTGAGGCGGCGAAGTGTCCCAGGAGTCAACGTGACAAGATGGTCGCCGGCTCGAAGCAGTGGTCTGGTGAGCTCGGTAGAGCTCGTGAAGTGTTAGTGAGTCCATTGTCCGAGGGCATGGCCTGTGGCAGCAAGGTCACGGGCGAAGCGCTAGGCATGAGTGCACTGTTTGTGTTGTAAGTGGCAGTCGCACGGCGGTGCGCAGGACCCTAAGTTGCGTAGTTTGAGGTGCTGTCTGTGAGGGGAGGGGTAGGAGCTGTCAGTACGGGAACACGTGACGCTCGTCGTGCATGCGCACTCGTGTCCAGCTGAGTGTCAAATGCTGCCATGTTACGGGGGTGTGGTCCTGTCGAACTGTCAGTACACGTTATGGTAGACTTGATAGCACAGTCGCGAGGGGTAGTGGGAGGTAAGCACACGGAGGCTCGATTGCTGGGACTACAAGCAGATTCGGCACACTTACTGACCTTGCTTTGTCCTTGCTGCAGTGTCTGTAATTCCTTTGCTGCGTCGGATAGCTGGAGCTGAGTTTTGTGGAGCCAGAGGGAGAGCTCGAAGTTTTCCTTGCGTAGGCGAGCGACGTTTTCAAGCTCGACAAGGCACTTGTGCATTGTTTCTTGTAACGTCGTCGACAGAGCCGAGCATGAACGGATGAGATTATCCTGGACCGACGTCTCATAGGGGGGGGGGGGGGGGTGTTTACTCGATGGAGCACAGGGGAAGTGAGTTTTGGACGGGTGATGAAACATGGTGTTTCGCACTGGGTCTGGTGAAAGTCAATGCCTAGTATAGGTTCCTCAATATTGCACACTAAAAAAGTCCACTCGAGTTTGCAGTTTGCAGAGAGTGAGATGACGTGGGAGGTTGAACCCGAGCACTGTAGTTTAGTAGAATTCACAGCTTGCAGTGAAGTATGATGAGGGCAGATGTTCGACGACACTAAGGACCCCACAGCAGCGAAACATCGGCGGCTGTGCCCACTAGGAAAATGTATCCTGACGAAATGTCTTTAATATAAAGTCGTCTGTAATTATCTGATTGTTCCCGGACAGAAAGGAGCACTGGGAGGTCGCTGTTATGTTGTGTGCAGGAGGTGGCACCCGGACCTACTTGCGATTTGCGTTTGGGAAGCAGCAGGGTGGCCTGCAGTTCCGTGCCACCTCACCAAACCGTGTGTGGAAGTAACAGTATGGGTAGTGTGGATGCATTGCCTGCGGAAAGTTCGTTGCCAGAGGCGGTGGCCGAGGTTCAGAGTCCACAGCCGGTTCGGTTGCAGGAGGGGGCATGATCGAGGGCAGAGCCGGTGGCATCCCAGCTGTTTGTATACTGTGTCCCGGAGCGAGCGGAACGGTCGGTACAGTGCGGCCCCAGCCGCGTCTGGCCACAGGACGAGGAGCCTGAACCTGAAACTTGCCAAGTAGGCAGTGGCTGGTGAAATACAGCAGTGATGCCTCACGTAGTATGTTAGCAATTGTCATTCGTTGCTTGACGGGTTCGGGATACCTCTGAGCCAGAGCAAAGTGGATGTGGGGAGGTAGTTTATCTGTCAAGATGGCGAGGAGAGCTGTGTCAGGGAGTAGATCGTCGCTGACCAGGGCTCGTAGCCATCTCCAAAGTTGTGAAGGGTTGTCGTTGCCGTATTGCTGTCTCAGTTGAGGGCGCAAGCCGACGTAGAACTGTCTTTTTGGCTAGAGTGTACCAGGTAGCTGCGTCTGGGGCATCGACCAGGTCAGCAATCAAGTCCTGGTCGTGCAGGTGGGTGATAAGGCACAGAAATCTGGTTGATTCATCGAGTTTGAAATGGTCGAACACTTCGTCCACAATTTTGAACCAGGTTGTTGCCCTGTCGGGATTGAACGGCGGCAGCGTCGGTAAGCATTGTAGAACGTTCGGAAGTACAGGGTGAGTTGAATTCATCGGGGCACTGCCTGAAACGAGCTGTTGTTGCTGCATTATTTCCAGAGAGTGTGTCTCCAGGGTATGTGGCAGTGACGGCTGGTTGGGTGGCAGCGTGAAGGTGACGCGTTGTGGTTGAGCGCGACCTGTCGCGACGTGGAAGTCCAACGCAGGTGAGACACCATAATGTGTCAATTTCGGTTGCAGAAGTTCAACTGGAGCCAGCATGGGGGCGACAGGTGAGAAAAAGATCAAAGTTTGAAAAAGCGTGCCAGTCCGCGGAAAACTTGACGTGCGATCAGAGTCGGAGCCACTTGTGTTGCAGGGAGGCTGCGCAGGTGCAGGCTGTGCAAAAGCACAGTGAGGAAAATGATGTCGAACGTTGGGCGAAATGTATGATTGTTCACTGTTCATAGTCACTTCACTCAAAACGGTGTGCGGAAAAGGTGAATGTCATGGCACAAAACAAACACTGAGGTGTAGCAGTAGGACGGAGATGGAGGTTAGGCACAGATAACAAGCCATTGTTCCTGTTGCAGGCCGAGGTATTGCAGCAGGAAGGCATGTGCTGATGCTGAACCGAGGCAGGCTCGGGTGTGGTCAGATGCTGAGGAGGTTGACCTGTGAACAAAGCAGTTCTGGCCACATGGCAGGAATCCGCATGGTACTGCACGGATTGCGGCGTGGCAAACTGTTGTCCTGGCAGTGGTAGGTTATCCAACGGAGCAT
The DNA here is from genome assembly GCF_023898315.1 of Schistocerca nitens. Taxonomy (NCBI): domain Eukaryota; kingdom Metazoa; phylum Arthropoda; class Insecta; order Orthoptera; family Acrididae; genus Schistocerca; species Schistocerca nitens. The sequence continues at coordinate 370,457,604 of NC_064614.1, read as the reverse complement.
TTGCAGAAATCAGCATTTATCCCGCACTGCACGGAGATCTGTAAGAGCTAACTGCACCGTCGATGAGGGAGGGCACATGTGGCGGGAACAAAGGCATCTGATAGCCGGAAACATGCACACTCTTAACCTCACTTATTGTTGCAGGCATGAAAACGTCCAGCGAAATCGGCGTAATCAATGAGTGAGAGGCATTGTGTTGCAGTCCTGGTGGGTGTACATCGCCTGCAACTTGATGCATGTCGATCACAAAATCCGATGTTAGGCGTTGGGCAGAAGCCAATGTTTGAATGTTGTGTTGATGTAATACATGCAAAAGTAACCAATGCAGAGGCTGCAGACACAGTAAAACGGCGAAAACAGAATACGTTACAACTTGGTGCCACCAGTGAGGTGGATGCTTGGGTGAATACACCAAACAACATCTTATAATCAGGAGTTCATTTATTTACCTCTTCACACAAGTAAGGCTTACAGAGAACTGGATGGTAGAACTACACAAATATAATGTTTTGCTAGGTTCAAAGATGATGCTCAGATCAATACTGGTGTCAATCTCATCGGCGCCACAAAGTCTACCATCGAAAAATAATAAATGGAGTAGAAAATTCTTAGTTCTTGGGTGTGCAAGTTAATGAAAACATAACTGAAAAAAACGTGTAGTAGACCCAAAATAATTAGGGTTCAGCTATAAGAATAATTGTCAACTGTGGGAACATATAAAGCAGCAACTTAACTTATTTTTCATGGTTTCATTCACTGATGTCCTGTGGGATAATATTATGCAGTAACTCCTTGGTTGGATAAAGAGTATTCGTTGGACAAATGAAAGTAATTAGAATTATATGCGTCTTATAGACATCTGCACTTGGGAATATTAAACACAGCCTTGTAGTACATTTATTTATTCATAAACTTTGTTGTCAACCACCAACTGCAATTTCAGAGTAATGGAGATATTCACTAATACAATATTAGAAGGAAAAAGGATGTGCACATTGCTCTTGTGACTCTAACTTTGGCACAAAAATGAATGCCAACCCCAGCTATAAAACTCTTTGATAATCTGCCAATTGAAATAAAATATCTTGCAGATAGCAGAAGTGTTTTCAAATGTAGACAGAATTTGTTTCTCCTTAACAACTCGTCCTATTCCACAGAGGAATTTGTAGAAGTCTGGCATCTTTTGTGCAACAAAAACATTTCACATTGTAACACATTTCACATCATAATATTTATTGTGAATATGATCTAAGGAACAGGGAACTATTTAACTATTGGGATTACTACTTTCTTTAAAAATCTGAACATGAAATTAGTGAAATGTAACTTTATTGTATCTTTTTCTTAATGGAGCACAAATTTTTCTAATGTAAATGTAATACTATACTTATTCAATCATTTATATAATATTTAATTCGTGATTCTATAATTTTTTATAGGCTGGTATACTCGCTGTGCTCTTTATTATACTGGCAACAACAGCTGATGAATTGTAAGTGTACGACAACTGTTAGCAAAATTCAATCATTTACTCTATCTTTGCTTGTCTTAGTGTAATGTTTTTTCCCTACAGCTTTTGTAAGTCTATTGATTTAGTTGCTAAAGTACTTCATCTGTCAGAACATATAGCTGCAGTAACTATTCTGGCTTTTGGCAATGGTTCAGCAGACATCTTTACCTCTTTGGCTGGAGCACTAAGTGGACATTCAGAACTGGTCTTCGCTGAACTTCTAGGTGTAGTATGCATATCTTCACTTCATTTGAATAGTGATTAGTTGTGTATACATGTATGCATTAGTTAAAATAAAATATGAAAATGGATCTGGAGTTGATGCTCTAAAGTGCTAGGAAAGCCATCTCTTGTAAACTAGTAGAGGGCTCAACATAAAAGCAATGTATCCTCATTTCCTGTATGTTGCACCTTCTTTATTTGTGAATGTGATAATAAAGTATTAAATATTTTTTGGTTAAAATGACGTTGATCAGCATGGTAAAGAATCAGTCATTGGTTTAAGATAGGTAAAGATGATCAACAGACCCAGTTAACTGTCAAGTAAGTTGGAATTTCAAATAGTGCACTTACCTCTGGCACAACTGTAAGAACCAATGAGCAGCTGATACCCAGCTGAAACAAATGGAGGAGGGGAGTAATTTGCCACGTGGGATTAGTCGAGCGGTCTAAGGCGCTGCAGTCATGGACTGTGCAGCTGGTCCCGGCGGAGGTTCGAGTCCTCCCTTGGGCACGGGTGTGTGTGTTTGTCCTTAGGATAATTTAGGTTAAGTAGTGTGTAAGCTTAGGGACTGATGACCTTAGCAGTTAAGTCCCATAAGATTTCACACACATTTGAACATTTTTGGGAGTAATTTGACTGGAGTGTAGCTAGTTAGCAGATGTGGTTGAATTGCAAAATAATCAGAGACTCTCACTAGGAGCTCCTTATGGATAACTACAGTGCTGTCATAGGAGATTATGACAAATTGGATGAGGCTGTCATGTGACTAAAGATGGCTGACAGACAATGACAACGCCTTTACTAATACACTTGACATGTTATACAGAGAAGCATATAAATGAAGTGTACATAGATTTGTGGATTCTTCTTGCAAAACTACTGTGTTTGAGAATACACACAGTGGAAAGTCCAGGATGGAATAACAATAGTATTATGAAAAGGGTAGATTGGTGTTCAGCATATAGAGGAGACACTGAGTTGCAGATGGGTACAATGAAAAGATTGATATACAGTCAAAATTTTGGCCAAAAGGCCCTCTTCTGAAGGAGAAAACTCACACACATTCATACAAGCACAACATGCATACGTGATGACTACCTCTGGTTGCTTGGCTGGACTGAGATGTAACTGCACCAGATGGGAGCAGCAATGCAGTGTGGGGGTTAAGGAGGAGAAAAGGGGTGGTCAGAGAGTGAATGGCAAGGTGGGGGGAGGGGGGTGGGGTGTAGGTGTAGTGCTGCTTGGAGAAGCATGGAGGGATGTGATGGGGATATGATAATGCGTGCAGTTGGACAGTCGGGTGGTGGGAGGAGGAGTGGAAAAGAAGAGTAATAGAGAAGGCGTAAGGGAAGAATGGGTGGTGCTGAAGTGGGAGCAGGGAGGGGGATAGGTAAGTGGAGAACAGTAGCTAGCAAAGGCTGAGGCCAGGGGAGTTACGGAATGTAGGACATACAGCAGGGAGAGTTCCCACCGCACTGTTTGGGAAAGCTAGTGTTAGTAGGAAAGATCCAGCTGACAAAGGCTGTGAAGAAGTCATTAACTTGAAGTATATTGTGTTGGGCCGCATGTTCAGCAACTTGGTGGTGCAGTTGTCTTTTTGTCACAGTTTGTTGGTTTCTGTAGGTGCCCCGGACAGCGTTTGGATACCAACCTGACTGTCACCCACCATACAGCCCAACAAACAAGAGTGATGGTCTAGGGTGGCATTTGTTTCCATAGCAGGATCCCTTTCGTTGTCATCTACAGCACCCTTACAGCACAGTGGTTCTCAATGATGTTATGTGTGTCATTTTGTTGCTCTTTGTGGCAAGCCCTCCTGGGCCTACAGTTCAGCAAGATAAAGCCTGCTTACACGCGGAAATACTTTCTACTACTTGTTTTCAGGCTTGCCAAACCCTCCCTTGGCCGGAAAGGTCACCAGATCTCTCCCTAGTTGAGAATATTTGTAGCATTATAGACAGAGCTCTCCAACCATCTGGGGATATTGATAATTTCTCTCATGTAATCACTCAGGAGAACATCCTACAGCTCTAACAGTTAGTGGTATGCTGAATAACTGCTTACATTAGGACTACAGGTAAATCAACACATTAGTGACTTGCTCAATTAGTGAAGCTCTTGCTCTTGAATACACTGTGTGATCAAAAGTATCCGGACACCCTCCAAAATATACGTTTTTCGTATTAGGTGCATTGTGCTGCCACCTACTGCCAGGTACTCCATACCATCAACCTCAGTAGTCACTAGACATCACGAGAGAGCAGAATGGGGTGCTCCGTAGAACTCACAGACTTTGAATGTGGTCAGGTGATTCGGTGTCACTTGTGTCATTCGTCTGTACTCAAGATTTCCACACTCCTAAACATCCCTAGGTCCACTGTTTCCAATCTGACAGTGAAGTGGAAATGTGAAGGGAAATATACAGCAAAAAAGTGAACAGGCTGACCTCATCTGTTGACTGACAGAGATTGCCGACAGTTGAAGAGGGTCATAATGTGTAACAGGCAGACAACTATCCATACCATTACACAGGAATTCCAAACTGCATCAGAATCCACTGCAAGTACTATGACAATTAGTCAGGGGGTGAGAAATCTTTGATTTCATGGTTGAGCGGCTGCTCATAAGCCACACATCACACCGGTAAAAGACAAACGATGCCCAGCTTGGAGTAAGGAGCGTAAACATTGGATGACTGAACAGGGAAAAATGTTGTGTCGTGTGATGAATCATGGTACACAATGTGGCAATCCCATGACAGGTGTGGGTATGGGCGAATGCCTGGTGAACGTCATCTGCCAGCGTGCATAGTGTCAACACTAAAATTCGGAGGCGGTGGTGTTATGGTGTGGTCATGTTTTTCATGTAGGGGGCTTGCACTTCTTGTTGTTTTGCATGTTTTTATGTTTTAAGCAACTTGCTTTCCACTGTTGAACAGCAATTTGGGGATGGCGATTGCATCTTTCAACAGGATCGAGCACCTGTTCATAATGCGTGGCTTGTGGTGGAGAGTTTACATGACAATAAAATCCCTGTAATGGACTGGCCTGCACAGAGTCCTGACCTGCATCCTATTGAACACCTTTGGGATGTTTTGGAATGCTGACTTTGTGCAGGCCTCACCAGCTGACATCAATACCTCTCCTCAGTGCAGGACCCCATGAAGAATGGGCTGACATTCCCCAAGAAATCTTCCAGCACCTGATTGAATGCCTGTGAGAGTGGAAGCTGTCATCAAGGCCGTCACCATACTGAATTCCAGCATTATCGATGGAGGCTATACAAACTTGTAAGTCATTTTCAGCCAGGTGTCCAGATACTTCTGATCACATAGTGTATTTCATCAAATTTCTGTGAAATTGTAATCATTGGTTTGTTTGTACATGTACATAATCATTATCAGAATATCCTACTTTAGTGCTGTATTACTCAAAACCATAAGCACCAAAGCCACAATAGCAGATTTTAATATCATGTACATTTACCAACTTCTATCTCATTCAGTTAATTCCTTCATGGGGCATCATTTTTTTCTGTCTTAGAGTGTATAGTATAATTATACATAACAACTTTTACATAAACATGCATAAATTCATTTATAGAAGATGGAAGCTATTATTAATCCTATATTTCTTTTAAAGCAAAGATCAAAATTACTGTATTAACCAAACTTTACTCAATGTCTCTGAAATCATGATTTACTGTAGTTTGTTCCTGTCAGAATACCACACATTATTTCTTTTGTTGACACTAGTTAATTATCAGAATATCCTTCTTTAGTGCTGTATTACTCAAAACCATAAGCACCAAAGCCACAATAGCAGATTTTAATATCATAGAAAATAAAATGTGTAGCAGTATATACTGTATTTACCTGAATCTAAGCCACACTCGAATCTAAGCTGCACTCTCAAATTGAAACAAAGATGGTTCATTCCTATGTGAGATACAAATTAGATGGAATTATTTAATTGACTAGATAGAAAATCTACTCACAAAGTGGTGTCAGAACACATGTATAAAAGACAGTTGTAATTGACAAGCTTTTGGAACCAGTGGCTCCTTCTTCAGGCAGAAGGGTTGGAGGGTAATGAAGAGGGGTGAAGGAAAAGGACTGGAGAGTTCTAGGAGAAGGATTAGATTTCAGAAAGTCATTCAGAACTGCGGGTCAGGGGAGACTTATCTTATGGGATGAGAAGTGATATGGCTTCTGCAGTACTTGTTATGACAGATGGTCACTTGTTAGCAGAAGACACACTGACTCCGCCAAAGACTGAGACGGCGTGGAGTTTTACAATTATTTATTGAACTTCCTTTACAATTTCTCCCTCGTCATCGCTGCCCAGACCTGCGGATCCCTCCACCTGGCTGCTGCTGTGTAGATTCTCCGACAATGCGCGCAATGTGTGCCACCGATCACACTCAGAGCCTCAGGCCACCAGTGCTCTGCTGAAGACAGGATGCCCTGTGGTTGAGATGAACTTGTCGCCGCTCGGCAGCCGCATCGCCGTGAGGTCAGCAGCCGACGCCTGCTGCACCGGCGGCTGGGAAGCTGTCAGTCGCAATGTCTGTGAGGTTCCGTCATGGATGGACCACACAGCATGGCCGGGTTGCCGTGAAGTCCGGGTGTCAGTCCCCGCCGGCACCTGTGATCAAGACCGTGCTGCTGCCAGTCCTGCTGGAAGTTCTCGCTGTAGTTAGTCAGCCATGGTGCTGACCGAACTTGGGCCGACCCCCAGAGCTGAAGTTGACATCTGGCGGCGAACGGATGACTCCTGCGAGCTGGAACAGACTTCCGGAATTGTCACCTACGAAGATTGAACATTCGGACACAGACCACGTCCGTCCTCAGATCCGAACTGCTTCCTGATGGCTTCTGTCTGTTGCTGCCTGCGCTCCACTATTTATATCCAGCAGGAGGATGTATTTTACCCTCGGTGGCAGCTTCTTGTTATTACTCCCGCAGTATATTGCAGTGTAACTTAGTGTGTTGACCTCACTTCCCCTTACTCAGCACTCTCCAGGCTTCGCTCGGCGCTCGGTCTGTCTGCGTCCTTGCGTCAGATGGTTGGTAGACTGCAACTGTCAACAAGGCTATCTGTGCTATGCTTACTTCGCAACGCCTTGTTCGCCGGCATGCCTTTGTTTTGCCATTCTCCACTGCAGGAAGCACGCTTACTACATGTGGCCGCAACACAGCCTCCTCCTAAAAATTAAATTCATCCCCGAATTTACCCTATACGTTAACTCTAGTTCTATATTCTACTTCTTCTCTATATACATCCACGTTGCCCTGACTCATGCCCTACTGGTAATCCATTCTACAGGAATCTAATGGAGCGGTCTTGCATTAATATGCTGAATCCTCCGTTTTAATAAGACATATACCACACTGATAAATAAAATCAACACAGTAACAGTACTGGTTGAAATACCTATGGTCACTATGCTACGTTTCCGCCTGGTATCATACTCCTCCACATGACTTAATAATTGCTGCATTGAAATTTGACCTTTCTCTGAATCTACTAGTTTATCTATCGTTTGCAATAGTGTAGCATCCAAGGTGTTGTTAATATATGTCAAATTTTCTCCTGGAGTGATGCTGAATGTCGCATCTGGCCAGTGGAATGTCAGATGAGTATCTGTAACCTTGGTGACTCCCGTGACTGTCGCTGGTAAGCTGAAACGATCCCCTACTATTTCACAATTTGTTCCGTTGATTAGCAAACCACTGTCCCGTAATTCCATCTCCGTGGTTGCTTTCCAATTCCCATTGTCATAACATCCTCTCCGTAGGCTTCACTATTATTCTCCGACACTTCGAAGCTTCTGCTTCTGCCCTAAATAACTGGATCTCACACTTCCTCATTGTACCTCCCATCCGTTCTTGTCATTCCAACGCTTTTGTGTTAGCTCGTCTAACTCTCTGCCATACTTCCTTAATGGTTTTCACAGATTGCCTTACATGCTCGCCCTCTGTTCCCAGTCTTGGATGAAGCATGTCAAAAGGTGATGGCATCTTCTGCCCATACACCACTTCGTACGGTGACAACCCTGTTGACGTACATACCTTACTATTATATGCACTGGTTACGAATTGCAAGTACACATCCCAGTCGATGTGTTGACTATTTACATAGTGACTCAACACCTTAGCGATCGTGTGATGCACTCTCTCCGTTCGTCCGTTTGCTTTTTGATGGAATGGACTAGTCCGTAGCTTCTTTATCTTCAGTAACTTACACAGTTGCTTCATCAGATCGGCTGTGAAATTAGTACCTTGATCCAAGATTAAGGACTGAGGTATCCCATACCTGAGTAACCAATCATTAACTAAAGCTTGTGCCACCGTACTTGGTTTCTGATCTGGTAATGCGACCATGACTAAATACCTAAAAAAGTGGTCAATCACTGTTAACACATACTTATTCCCTGCTGCACTCCTATTAAGTGGACCTAATACATCAATTCCAATTTGTTGGAAAGGTCTGTCTGCCTCTGGTAATCTTTGAAGCTGAATCTTTTGATGGCTCAAGTCCGCAAGCTGTGCGCATCTCACACAATTCCTGACGTACTCATCCACGTCTTGACGTCGTGTCGTCCACCAAAACTTCTCCGCTATCCACCTATCCGTAGTTCTTTGCCCGCCATGTCCTGAAAGAAAATGGTCATGCACCTGTTGCAAAACTTCAGATCTTAACGCTGCTGGTACGACGACGCGCGGGCCGCATTTCATCGACCTGCAAAGTAACCCGTCCTGTACCAGGAACTGCAGTTGCTTTCTGAACAATTGGCAATCACTATCCATGGCTTGTGCCCTTTTACACTCATCTTCAGTCACCCCTGTTACTTGTAATACTGCCACTTTCCTGCTCAATGCATTAGCATTGGCATGTTCACACCTGGCTTGTGTATTACCTTATAATCGAACTCACTGAGTTTCAGCGCCCATCTCACTAGCCTACTCGCTGGGTCTTTCAGACCTAATAACCATTTCAGAGCTGATTGATCCGTCACAACCCTAAACCTTCTACCATACAGATAACATCGAAAGTACAAAATCTCGTATATTACCGCTAACAATTCCTTCTCTCTCGTGGAGTAATTTTGTTCCGTCTTGTTAAGTTGTCGAGAAGCGAACGCAATCGGATGTTATTTGCCATCAATTTCTTGCCCAAGTACAACCCCAAGAGCATGATGAGACGCATCACATTGTAGTATAAACTCCTTCGAAAAGTCTGGAAACTTCAAAACTGGATCTGATGTGAGTACCCGTTTCAACTCTTGAAATGCTTTCTCGCACTCTGATGTCCAGTGGAAGGTAACACCTTTTCTTAGCAACTTAGTAAGTGACCTCGCTATTTCTGTGAACCCCTGTATGGATTTTCGATAATAGCTCGCAAGATCAATATACGATTGCCGTTGTTTAACCATTTGCGGAACTGGAAAATCTCATACTGCAGAAGTGAGACTAGGATCTGCCCGTACCCCGTCCTGACTGATAACATGCCCGAGATAATTTACTTGTGCTTGCGCAAAATGGCAGTGACCAAACTTAATGTTAGCCGTGCTGCCTCTAATCTTTTAAACACCTCCTCTAACCGTTCCACATGCTGTTCTATATCTCTTGAAAAAACTATAATGTCATCCAGATACACCATGCATTTTTTCAGTTTCAACCCACGAAGGACTCCATCCAACAACCTCTGAAATGTTGCTGGAGCATTTTTTAGTCCAAACGGCATTCTTTTATACTCGAAGTGACCACAATGAATTGTAAATGGTGTTTTGGGCCTGTCCTCTGGACATACTTCAATCTGGTGATAACCTCTCCGCAAATCCATAGTGGAGAAAAATTTACACTGCCATAGGTTGTCTAACGTTTCTGTGATATTCGGAATCGGATATACGTCCGCCACTATCCGTTCATTCAAATGTCTGCAATCGCAACAAAAGTGAAATTTTTTTGACCCGTCCGTTGTCTTCTTCAGAACTAGGACCACGTTACTAAACCAAGGACTAGTACTGTACTGGATTATCCCATCTTCCAGTTGTTGTTCTACTACTGGTTGTAATTGTTTCGGTAGTCTGTATGGCTTATGATACACTGGAGCGTGATTCCCTGTCGGAATACGATGCTGTGTTATCGGTGTAGCAGGTAACGTACCCTGTGCTTCAAACAATGCTTTATACTTTAGTAATAATGCTTCCGTACCCGAACGATCATTTCCTCTCAAATGATTTACCTTGTCACGAAGTGCAGATGTGCTGATGGTTTGCTTTACATCATAGTCTAGCCTTGAACTATCAATGTCCTCTTCATCCATTAACTCTACTGTGGCTATTACTAATCCCTTTGGCAGGTCGACATCATGCTGCCAGAAGTTATCTAAACTCATTGGAACCATAAACTGCCCATTTATGTCCGTTACCCATGATACACTCCTATGAATAAAGCAATGCTTTTCGTCTAAAACCTCATTACTCGGTAGTGGCTCTACCAAGAATAACTCCTGCTGTGGCACATCGACATCCGCCGGTACCCAGATCAACTTCCCTGTACCTGTTCATACTTTGTCACACGAAATCACCTTAATGCACTCGTACGCAGTTTAGTTGGTATCAACTTAGCTATAAGTGCACCTTGCGACTCTGAAACATTTGCGACGGCTGTACCCATTGAGAACAAGTTCCCATCGAGTTCCAGCGTATGTTGCGAAAGGTCAATTTTGGCGTGATGTTTAATCAGAAAAGCCCAACCCAAGTACAACTGAAAATCCCTGTCCCACAGTTGTCAACACCTCCATTTGCTCCCGGATCCACACATTTCTATCTTAAACTTGAGCTGTGCTGTCCCTAGTGCATCTAATTTTTCATCACTTAATGCGCGCAATCTGTATCTTGGAGCTACCAATCCTTTCTTGCCCACGAGGTCCACACTGACAACTGATACATGCACTCCAGTATCCACTAAAACTCGTCACCACTTATCTTTTATCCAAACCATCAAACTATAATCCTCCTCTTCGTGCACTCTCTGAGTACTTCTTTTTACTGGGAATGCCTCCCGACGGCAGGAACACTCCCTTTTTCGTTTAACGGCTTTATACCTGCTGTATCACTAACCTGTTTTTTGGCTTTACACTGCCATGCCTTATGCCCTATTTTCTGACAATTGAAACACTGTGGTTCCCAACATTGTCCCTTAAAATGACCTTGCTTCCCACAACGGTAACACTCTTTGGAAGACGAAAAAATTTTCTTGTCATTGCGACTTCTAGTGGCGTTATCCACTTCCTGCAAATGTGTAGCTATGCCAAATGCTGCTGCTAAGTCATGTGGATTTTCCGTCCGTATCCGACGTGAAAAATCCAGTGAGACCCCTTGCAAAAATACATCTAAAGCTCTATTCTCTGCTTCTTTCAATAGAACTTCATTTGCACACGCATCTTGCGTTAACTCATAAGTGTGCACATTTGTTCTCCTAATTCTGTCTGAAAATTCTTCTACCATTTCACCCTCACCTGTTTTTTGCATCATCCTCCCCAATTTTTCCCTAAAAAATCTGGCACTGTTTTGTTTCCTAAACCTTTGCAATAATCCTTCAGCCAACTCTGTGTACGTAGTAGCATCCTTTAACCCTTCATGGTATGCCATATAAGTCTTTGCGTCACCTACTAACCGTAACCTCGCCATTTGCAAACACATTTCATCCAACCAGCCACACAGTCTAGCTGTACTACGTACATCACCAATGAAAACATTCACATCCTCTGATGTTTTACCAGAGAAGGAAGGTATCAAATTAGCTGCTGAACAATCTGCCACACCAGAAAAGACAATACCCTTGCATTCTACACTATCGCTTCCTGAGCCTGATTGAGTATTTTGCAACAATTATTGCTCCAACCTCTGCATGTGCTGCTTTTGCAACTTATTTTCTTCAATCAGTTTCTTAACTTGGTCTGTCAATGCGACTACAGTGTCACGGTGTCCCGGTTGCACGTGTGTCTGGCATTTTCCATGTGGTATGCCTCACCTCACAAAAATAAAATTGTATTACCCAGAAGTAAGTTAATTCCTAGCACGTCTAATGGCAAGCCATCTAGACTTACCACATTGCCCCGTTACATGACCGTAGAAGCCACACACATCACAAGTGCTTGGTACAAATTTATCGCAAGGAGCGACATGACCTGTTAATCCACACACTACACATTTAGATGGTACTAAGTTAATGTGACTATCATTGCCACGAAACTGCGATAAGTCTACAGGGCTGCTAGGCCTTTCAAATGACACTCTCACATCCCTTAACGTTACCCTCAACATGTCTATATCTTTCTTTCCTGTGGTATCAACAGTGTAATTTGACAGCATGTCAAAATACAGTGAAACCTCTTTATAATGTTCTTCCATTTAATGTTTTCTTCTATGATATGTTTTTTTCGAGTCCTGACCAGAAGCCCATATGTGCAATTCTAAAGTTTCCTCTTTAGTACATTTCCTCTATACAACAATTTCCTCCATGTAACACTCATATTTTTGTAACCCTAACCTATTATTTCCCTCTTTAGAACATTTAAGCCACTGGTGTAGATGCTTAATTTTCTGTTTTGTGGATTTGCACAGACTCTGAACGATCATGCTCAGTGTGAGTCACAAGTCAGCATCAGTGCCCAATTAACGTGAGATGTGAAGCACATCGTGCTTCTCGTTTGCCTTGTAGGCACTGTTTTTTTGTTTTTCGCGTGAGCTAATGGTGAATGTCTGTACAGTGTACAGACAATTGGAATAGAGATCAACATGAACATCATTTCCGCCCTTTTTATTGCTCATAAAAACCACACAGTGCATGTTGTACCACCATGCAGCGAGACCTTCAGAGGTGGTGGTCCAGGTTACTGTATGCACCGGTACCTCTAATACCCTGTAGCACGTCTTGTTGCATTGATGCATGCCTGTATTCATTGTGGCATACTATCCACAAGTTCATCAAGGCATTGTTGGTCCAGATTGTTCCACTCTGCAATGGCAATTTGACGTAGATCCCTCAGAGTGGTTCATGGGTCACTTCGTTCATAAACAGACCTTTTCAATCTATCCCAGGCATGTTCGATAGGGGTCATGTCTGGAGCACATGCTGGTCACTCTAGTCAAGCAATGTCATTATCCTGAAGGAAGTCATTCACAAGATGTGCATGATGGGTGCATGAATCGTCGTCCATGAAGATGAATGCCTCGCCAACATGCTGCTGATATGGTTGCACTATCTGTTGGAGAATGGCATTCATATATCTTACAGCCATTACAGTCCCTTCCATGACCACCAGTGGTATACATCAGCCCCACATAATGCCACCCCAAAACAGCAGGGAACTTCCAACTTGCTGCACTCAATGGACAGTGTGTCTAAGGCATTCAGCCTGACCAGATTGCCTCCAAACATGTCTCCAACGATTGTCTGGTTGAAGGCAAATGCGACACTTATCGATGAAGAGAATGTGATGCGAATCCAGAGCAGTCCATTTGACATGTTGTTGGGCCTGTCTGTAGCATGCTGTATGGTGTCATGGTTGGAAAGATGGATCTCACCATCGATGTTGTGAATTGAGTTGCGCATCATACAGCATATTGCACACAGTTTGAGTCATAACACGATGTCCTGTGGCTGCACAAAAAGCATTATTCAACGTGGTGGCGTTGCTGTCAGGGTTCCTCCAAGCCATAATCCACTGGTAGCAGTTATCCACTGCAGTAGTAGCGCTTGGGCGGCCTGAGCAAGGCATGTCATCAAGAGTTCCTGTCTCTCTGTATCTCCTCCATGTCCGAACAACATCACTTCGGTTCACTCTGAGATGGCTGGACACTTCCCTTGTTGAGAGCTTTTTCCGGCACAAAGTAACAATGCGGATGCATTCAAACTGTGGTATTGACCATCTAGGCATGGTTGAACTACAGACAACATGAGACATGCACCTCCTTCCTGGTGGAATGACTGGAACTGGTCAGCAGTCAGACTCCCTCCTTCTAATAGGTGCCGCACATGCATGGTTGTTTACATCTTTGGTTGGGTTTATAGACATATCTGGACAGTCAAAGGGACTGTATCTGTGATAAAATATCCGCAGTCAACATCTATCTTCAGGAGTTCTGGGAACTGGGGTGATGCAAAACTTTTTTTGGTGTGTGTATTTCAAACATTCAGAAAGTTTGTGATGGCTCATAAACTTGAGGACACAACAAGATAACTATAGCACAACTTTCTCATTTGGAGCAAGAAGGGGTTCTGGTACAATCCAGAAGAAATAGGAAGCAAACATGTTTGCTTGACCAATTAAAAAAAACTGAGGTATGTAATATTCAGGTTGTGCCAATTCATGAATTTATAGAGAAATTTGACTGCAGCTGTACTTTACAAGTTCATTACCAAAGTAATTGTTTGCAGCTAATTCTTTTTTAATTTTTACCATTTAGTTTGTTTTTTTAAATTGCATCCTCAGTAAAATTTGACTTGACTTTTACAGTTATCAATTGGGACGCTCCCTCTTAATTGTGTTTTCCTCCATACAGAGTTCAGAATTTGTGGTCCCTTAAAACACATTATATATAAGTTTGACTGTATGTAGGAGTTTGGTCAGCATTCCCTATCTGGCTAAGAAGGTACTGATTTTTATTGTGCTGACTGATTATGAAGTGCTGAAATTCCACAAATCTTTCTTCATAATTTTTTGGTAGCTTCTGCACAATAGAAGTTTGCTTCCAAAGTGACAAACCCCAGCACTTCATAAAAAGACCAGTCAAGTTGCAATTAGCTGACACTGTTCCTTATCAGATTCATTTAAAATTACTTGAAGAACATGATACCAGCCACGTTTTGTCCCACTAAAAGCTTTTCTGCTGACTAGCTCATGCAGCAATCCTAAAGCCTTATGCATTGTTGGTATTTGTGTAAATAAATTTTTTTTGTTGCTATGAATATTTGAAAGGCTGCTACAGTCAAAGATGAGCAATACTGAATTTCTATTTCTTTCGTTGGATGATGTATTAAAATTCAATGGTTGAAACTCAAAGAAAATAGGTAGACTCATCTTCTACCCTTCCCTTTTTTTTCCACATAAGTTGTGGTGTGAGTATTTGGCTTTGTGCCTGCAAAGCATGCCTGTGTAGTGCTGCCCAATTTGACGGTAAAAGTTAGTTGTGGTGGCTCCTGGTGCCATTTTTCAGATTTTCCATTTTTTTTTTTTGGAAAACTAGAGGCTTAAATTCGGGTATATAAGGTAGTTAACAATCTGTCAAAATACTAATATTTTATTCATTTATTTTCTAAAATGCCAAGGACTGTGTACCACTCAAATGCTGCCTTAACTCACATGGATGTTTTATAATAACAAAATCATGTTTACTTACACACAGTTATACTTTATTGTCTACTCTGCCTGCTTACTGATTAAATTCTTTCATTATAGACCTGTTGACTGTAGAAGTGCATTACAAAATTAAACTACTACAAGCTTTCCAGAATGAGATTTTCACTCTGCAGCGGAGTGTGCGCTGATATGAAACTTCCTGGCAGATTAAAACTGTGTGCCCGACCGAGACTCGAACTCGGGACCTTTGCCTTTTGCGGGCAAGTGCTCTAGCTTTTTTTACTACAAGCTTTGTTTCTCATACAAAAGTGACTCCACAAAAATGAAACTCCACAGCAACAAACTGACAGCATAGCTTAACAAAACTTCACTCTCTATTAATTATCAGACAAAAACTTGTTTATTATATTTCAGTGCACTAGATAAGGCATTACTTTATTTTAAAATACGTATTTTGCTCTCATGATGCCTGAAAGGCTTTTTCAAGACAAACATTTATTTTTCATAATCCTTGGTGTATGCAACATTGCTTACTTTGTCTCAAAATTATTTACACTAGCCTGAAAAGCCGTATGATGGCACATTTTTATTAACCGTGACACATTAATACTGCAAACTGATTTTATTTTTATTGCTGCCATGTTATTGTCTGATTGCATTCTTAATTTCATACAGTATTAAGCTGAAAACTTTCGCTATTATTCAGAAAAATGTTATCAACACTACTAAATCCAAACATAGATAAGACATTCTTCATAAAATTTAGCTTATTTGGCATTTAGACTTTGTAGTGGTTCCATCTGCTTTTATTTCTTCATTTGTTGTCCTCGGTGACATCGTACTGCGTTGCGCCACTGGCTGAAAAATGGGTTGTGAATTCCGACACTTGACTGCTGTAAATAATGTAGCCTACAGGTGCACAGTTGCGTTTTGCCATACTTTAATTTCACTCTACACAACCCCCAAAATACACAGTTATATAGCCAGTGCACTACTGTTTAACCTTCAATAAGCCTCATTAATAGTTTGCAGGCGAACATCCACATACTGCTACAATAGTTTACTGTTGAACATCTACGAGCAGTAAAACCTAACCACAAAGTTCACAGTTCTTGAAGAATAATCAGGTACATATGAAAACAGTCACTGTCATTGCTTTACATATGGCCTAATTGTTGTAACACTTATTTCACTCTTAAGTCGATCTTGTGTTGTCGTTCTAACCAACACAGGTTCCTCGTCTGAAACTTGGCCGTGGACTGACTGTCTTGTGACCAAAAATTGGGCTCTTATATATCATCACAATAATAGGTACTGAAACGACACTTTGTTCAAAGTTAAATTTACAGCAATTACAATTAAAATTTAACTCATTAAATTAACTGAATACCTGCTGAACAGTTTCTCCTACTGAAAGGGTTAAGCTCAATCTTTTGTTTAAGTCATGAAATTAACATATATAGTTATGCAAACAGTACTTTGGACAAAACTATTAATTACTTTGGAATTAATTCAGGGCTATTTTTGCTAACATGTTTTCGAATAGAGCCATATAGATACTTTAAGATTACTAGTCTATCGTCTTCCAAATGTTTACAATTATTACGGAATTTATATTTGTTTGTATGTCAACAATAGAGTTTATGTTATGAAACAATTACTGATTTCACCATATAACAAAGGATACTAACTAGGAATAGTCAAAATAAATAAGAAAATCAATTACATACAGTAAACTAAGTACAAAATTAGATCTGGTGTTATATTCTTTAAAACTGAGGACCAGTCTTTCTCTATTATGAAAATGCAGATTATATTCACGTATGTTAATGGTAAATAGTTAAAAGTAACAAAACGAATTTAAGGAGGCAGATGGCAAAACCAGAGTGGAATTCAAATTATCCCAGCTTGCTTTGTCACAACTTGAATCTTCATGTCCCTCTGTAGGGCACTAGGATTTCATTCATGGTAGCACACGCACCAATAGTGTAAGTCACCTGGCAATTTTATAAAAATTTTTCAAAAATCTCAGATATAGCTGCTGCTGGTTCAACTGCTACTCATTCAGCCCTATCTTCGATGGTCATCGAAACAGGGGTTCAAAAGGAGGATGTCAAATCTGTTTTGCCTCATGATACAAGGCCTCTTTATCACATTCTTTCTCCAGTTCCTCAACCTGCCCCTATACTTATTTCTCAGCATTTTTTCTGGTAATCACCTCTCTTCCCCCATGCCATTCTGTGTGCATGCCAGCCACCTCTCGTGCATGTCGACAGATGTTGTTAAATGGTCACAAATTGTAACCTGTTGTATTTCAGTAAATGTCAGTTTTGTCATGCAAAGTGTTTTATGGTATTTAATATCTCATTTTAACAGGCATTCTGATCATTTAGTGTGATATGCAGCATGGCACCTTGTGAGACAGGGAGATGTTCCAGACCCATATTTGATCTGTGCAGTGGGTTACTGACTGTGTGCTGTTACACAGGCCAGCCTGAGTGTGAATTTGGGGTGTTTCCCATGCTCATTTAGTCACTTGCTGTGATGGTCCCCAAATTCCACCTAAGTGAACATGATACTTAAACAATTAAAAGCATGACAACACACATAACAAAGTCTACATAATTCACTGACAGATGGTGCACAGAACTTCCATGCTTACATCCCTTAGGTTACCTAGAAGACTGTGGCATCTGGAAGGACATCCTGCCAAAAATTAAATAATAAAATAAAAATTGCCAAAGCCTGAAAAAATGGACCCAATACTAGATGGAATAAATGTTGGGGAAAAGACAGAATTCTAACAGTATTAACTGTCTATGAGGAGGGAATATGTTCGACTTGTCAAAGAGAGATGTTGCCAAGGAAAACCACTAGAATTTCCACTTAATTATAGTCCCTGGCACCATTCCATAATAAGCAGTTAACAACTCCTCTCAGTGTAATCATAAACTTGTAACTTCCTTATGTAGTACAAATGAAAAGCCTATCAATTATCAACACAAAACAATTTGTAATGGTGCTACCTAGGTACAAATGACTAGCTGTGCCACAAAATATCTTGTTGAGGCACTATTTGTTTTTGAATACTTTAATATATACATATGCATTCCCAAATTGATGAATGTTAACCATATGCTGAGTTATGAATTTGTCTCCTAATGCAAAAATAGCAGTTTGCAACTTTTTCGTAACAAAATCTGATTGGTCTTGTACAACATCCAGTTTCTGTAGAAATAATGCGCCAACCAATGGTCTTAAAACTTGAAAAGATGATTGAACAGCTTATTTCTTGCATATGTAGGCACCAGTATTGTACTTGACAGAAAAAAAAATGCTAATCACATCTAAGATAAACTATGCTTGTCAAGGTCCTTAACAATATTTAGATGCAAGACCATACACAATCAATGACTAAAAACTTCTTTCGCAAATTTAAGTAAAAAAGGAAATGTGTAGAGCTGAAATCCTCATCCAGAGTATTCAAATCTGAATGCTGTGATTCTGTTTGTTCTCATTTAATTCATAAAATCAAATTGTTGATTACTTCCCAAGGAAATCTATTTTGCTAAAGAACATTAATATTCATTTAATTTATGTTCACTTCCCTACGTACATTGGATCTGTGAATGTAAAACTAGGATTTGTCTTTACAAGTCTTTACAACTGGTAGAAGCGGACCTCGGGGAAGATCAGTTTGGATTCCGTAGAAATGTTGGAACACATGAGGCAATACTAACCTTACGACTTATCTTAGAAGAAAGATTAAGAAAAGGCAAACCTACGTTTCTAGCATTTGTAGACTTAGAGAAAGCTTTTGACAATGTTGACTGGAATACTCTCTTTCACATTCTAAAGATGGCAGGGGTAAAATACAGGGAGCGAAAGGCTATTTACAATTTGTTCAGAAACCAGATGGCAGTTATAAGAGTCGAGGGGCATGAAAGGAAGCAGTGGTTGGGAAAGGAGTGAGACAGGGTTGTAGCCTCTCCCCGATGTTATTCAATCTGTATATTGAGCAAGCAGTAAAGGAAACAAAAGAAAAATTCGGAGTAGGTATTAAAATTCAGGGAGAAGAAATAAAAACTTTGAGGTTCGCCGATGACATTGTAATTCTGTCAGAGACAGCAAAGGACTTGGAAGAGCAGTTGAACGGAATGGACAGTGTCTTGAAAGGAGAATATAAGATGAACAACAGAAGCAAAACGAGGATAATGGAATGTAGTCAAATTAAATCGAGTGATGCTGAGGGAATTAGATTAGGAAATGAGACACTTAAAGTAGTAAAGGATTTTTGCTATTTAGGGAGTAAAATAACTGATGATGGTCGGAGTAGAGAGGATATAAAATGTAGACTGGCAATGGCAAGGAAATCGTTTCTGAAGAATAGAAATTTGTTAACATTGAGTATAGATTTAAGTGTCAGGAAGTCATTTCTGAAAGTATTCGTATGGAGTGTAGCCATGTATGGAAGTGAAACATGGACGATAACTAGTATGGACAAGAAGAGAATAGAAGCTTTCGAAATGTGGTGCTACAGAAGAATGCTGAAGATAAGGTGGGTAGATCATGTAACTAATGAGGAGGTATTAAATAGGATTGGGGAGAAGAGAAGTTTGTGGCACAACTTGACTAGAAGAAGGGATCGGTTGGTAGGACATGTTTTGAGGCATCAAGGGATCACAAATTTAGCATTGGAGGGCAGCGTGGAGGGTAAAAATCGTAGAGGGAGACCAAGAGATGAATACACTAAGCAGATTCAGAAGGATGTAGGTTGCAGTAGGTACTGGGAGATGAAGAAGCTTGGACAGGATAGAGTAGCATGGAGAGCTGCATCAAACCAGTCTCAGGACTGAAGACCACAACAATAACAACAAGTCAGTATTGCCCGATCAGAGAGGATGAACACGGGGCTGTGAGACACTGTTAATGGAGAGTATGTGACTCCATAGAATTAGACTGGTCTGCATGTGGAGCAAAGTGATGGAAGTATGGCTATATGGAAGTTTCAACTGTCTGTGGTCACCTGGCCAGGCGGTAAGGACTGTGACTGAGATTGCAGAAATGGCATATATTCAAACACTGTAACCATATGGACAGCTGTGTCTTTGCATGAAGGAATCATCAGATTCTGAAAACAGACTGACCATTTTGGAGTTCATTTGGAGGTGGCTGTTGTGCTGTCAACACTCCATCTGTGACACATGAACTTTGAACACTATGTGTAAGTAAGTCTGCTAATTTGCAGATCATTGTAAATAAATAACAATTTATAAAATAATGCTAAAACAACATATGGGGATTCAAAATGAAAATCATTGAGGAGCACTTTCATTTCACTTCAGCACAGTATAATGTAATTCCACATACATCCTTCAGAGACAGATGATTACGTTTACTGGTTATAACAGTGTAGTAGATAATATAATAAATACATAAAATAAGGGAAAGGCAATGACTTGAATACAGTTGACTGATGCGTAGAGCACAGCAACACATAACAGAAAAAATGTTCTCACTAGCTTTCGAGCACTAGCCCTTTTCCCAACAGTAATACACACATTCATACACACACAAGCATACAGGCACCCAAATGTACACACCCATAGCCACAGAAAAAACTCAACATGATATAAACAAACAGCAGGATGGAGTAGGCTTTGGATAGTTGTAGGATAAAATGCTGAGGTATTCCTGTTTCTCCAATGGGTAAAGTGCAGTCCAAGTCATTACAGTTTTATTGTGTAAACAATAACAAAAATTCAAAAATTGTTCACAATTTACAGAAACTGTCTGGGCTAGTGAAATTATCATGCAAAAACTGTGTAGATTGATGTGCCACACTAGTTTATTATGTTATTATTACACCTTTTTGATACAGTATGATGATGTGTTATAATTCTGTCAATTTAAAGGTAAGGATTTTAAGTCTTAATTTTAATTGTAAAAGTGTGATTTTATTTATTTATTTACTATTATGTTTAATGTGCAGTACACATATTACTATGAAATTATCATATGATGATTTATTTACTGACTTGCAGGGAGAGGGGTCCATTAGCATCTGAAGAGGTGGTGGGACATTTCACACAGCCTATGAGAGGGTAGTTAGGGTTACTGTTGGACTTGGGGCATGGTGTGATTATCATATGTTGGTGATGAGTGTGGTCATATTGTGGTATGAGTTGATAAGACCACTAGTTACAATTGCAGAATATTGTACAGGAACAGTTAGCATTGATGTCTCAAGTAATTGTGAACATTGGTTAATGTACAATTTATAGATGTTTGAATGAGAGATTAGACAGACTAGCATTTAACAAAGGCATTCTTGAATCATTGAGTGCTGATTGATTCATGGTGCTGCAGTTAGAGCTACAGTCTTTGGAACTGAATAAAGGCCATATAATAATTAAACTTGAGACACTGAAGGTAACTGACAGTATATCCATTGTACGAAAGTACTTTAATTATTTCAGCACTGCAAACATTTAATTTTAACACTTCAAGTTCAAGGACTAAATATTGTGTGTGTGTGTGTGTGTGTGTGTGTGTGTGTGTGTGTGTTTGACCCAAAGACAGAAAACAGGCCAAAGTTTTCATTGCAAACCTTTATTAACACTGCAGGGTCAGGGGCTAAATATTGTGTGTGTGTGTGTGCACGCACTTGCGTGCGTGGAGAGGGGGGACTGACATTAACATAAAAACTGACCAAAGTTTTCAAATAGCAAACCACACATTGTCCCAATGGCCAATGCACAAAGGTGTGTTTTAAATAAGCAGCAGCAGTGTCATAACAGACTGTTGGAAATAATATTGTTTATCATATGAAATTGCTTTTAGAAAGGGTTAACACTTAAGTTTGAGTATAAATCTTAGCCTATGAAGAGCTTAACAATTATTTGAGGAGTATGTCTACACTCTCTTTCCTGTCGATAAAGCAACAAAATGGAAGAGTGATCGTCTTAATATACCTTCTTTCATACATGTATTGAAAAGATAACTTTGAAATTACTCTTTCAATCTTTTTAGATTACTTTTAATCCTGATTGCAAGTACAGTGGGACTGTTCTTAGTTGAGGACCCCACATGCTAGTTGTAAGGAAATGTAAGCATTGGGTCCTTGAGGAGCAGAAGTATATGAAGACTGAGTAAGTAACTTTCACCAGTTTAATCCAAAATACAGTTTACAATAACAATGGAATCACTCTGTCATTCACAATAACATCAAATAATTATGGACTGATTGGAACTCCCTTGTGAGATGAGAAATATTGCCTTACACCTCATCTGAACCGTGCTAGTTAAACAGCTTAACCATGTGCAGGCAACCGGTGTTGATGACTCTGCTGTGGAGACATTTGTTTGCACTGATATGAGTGGCTGATCAGCATTCCAAGGTAGCAGTGCATTCCATGCATACATGCGTGAGTGGCTGCATGTAAGCCTCTAGCCTTTACCTCACTAATATTCATTAAATTTTTCTGGGTATTTGTAATTAAATCACTATCCTTGGGGAAACCAGACAGAGAGCTGTTTGAATAGATTAGTACGTCTGATTCACGGTAATAAACTGGCAACATTCTCATAAATGAAAATCTTCCAGCTATATGAAAAGTAATTGGCAATATAGAAGGTATGTAAAACAGATCACATGATAAATCACAGTGGGTAGCATCTAAAATTAATCATCTACAATTTAATTTGAGTGTCAAAGGTATTTCAGGCACATTAAAATCCCTATGTGTAAATGTCATATGAAGGGTTGAAATGAAGGAGTAAATTATACCTTCAGAACATAAGTCAAGAAATGGCTGATAAAGAGGCATTAAAATTCTATGGCAGTTGTACCTCAGAGAATTAATCACAAACAAATCTTTCTCACAGTTATACACTCTACTATCTAAGAATAATGTCAATACTGTGCAAATTAACTTATGAATACATTTAGCCATATGCAGATCATGCTTATTGAGCAATACAAAATATGGTACCTTCAATCTGAACTGATCAGTAAATAGTACTGCAGGTGATACTTGACCTCAGTGCCAGATTCTTGCCACATTACAGGGTAACTGTAAACCTTACATATTTCAAAATTATGCTTTGATAGAAGCTGGCATGGAAACAGAAACAATTAATTCACATTCAATGATGAGGGAGTGTATAGTAGTTAAGTTATAGTAAGCATGTAAGTAATAAGATTTAACAGAGTAAATCATAGATGTTGCCTCTAGCTTATGTTCAATAATAGTTGAATCTGCAGGAGCTGCTCTGGGTGTAATAGCACACTGTTCAAACAGTCATTTGAACCACTTTCAGTGCTGTTAAATTAAGAGCATCACTTCTAGCATTTGATAGACTGTCAGTAATTCTTAACAATAGTGTTTAAATCTAAGTAAGTGCTCACAGCATTCAATCATTGGAACAACTCTTGGATGGTTGCCTTCATCCCACCACAAATTATGTTGAAATGTGTTATGGACTGCTTTACATCTGTTCAATAAAAAGTGTGTAGTTATTAATGGTTCATAGCATATTCCTTAATACAATTATTTCATTAGAGAGGTTGATTAAATTCATACTAGGTTGTTATTCAAGAGGCATTATTTCGTGATTTACATCCAGTAAATCTCAGCT
The DNA here is from genome assembly GCF_023898315.1 of Schistocerca nitens. Lineage (NCBI taxonomy): Eukaryota > Metazoa > Arthropoda > Insecta > Orthoptera > Acrididae > Schistocerca > Schistocerca nitens. The sequence goes on along the minus strand of NC_064614.1, from coordinate 370,433,858 downwards.
TGTTAGTGTACCAAATACAGTACAAAGGAGACACTCTATAAATCAAACCAGGTCTGGTTGCGCCTAATCAATGTTCTGCATGGCAAAAAATTGAAGAATCAATTGATTCTTATTTGTAATTAACATTGACTCTTACTGCATTGTAGCTGTGACACAGTTGTTATACCAAGACATTTCCATTTCCAAACCTGTCATTATCCTTAACATTCCTTTGCTGTTTCCAATTTCTTACACCACTCCCCACCTTCCCTCACTCCCCAGCTCCCAATGCTGCACCTGGCAGTCTCTAGTCCCTGCCTGTTCCACCATATAGCTCTCTTATCTCCCCCACCCATACCTGCTATCCCTCTCCCTTCCCGACCTCTATCCATGTTGCTATTCACGTTGACAGTCACATTCTAGCCAGAGCTGCCAATGGTAGTGATCATATGTGCATGAGGTGTGCTTGCTTGTGTAAATGTGTGTGTGTTATTTTGCTGAAGAAGGCTCTGGCCACAAGCTAAAATGTGTAACAGTCTTTTTGCTGGTCCTGTTGGCAACTCAACAGGTCATCTTTTGCTGAGTAGCAATCTATCCTTTTCCTGATGTTGTTGACACTCTAACTTGGAGTCTCCTTTGTTTGATGAAGTGCAAGTTTAGCTTCACTTGTAGAAACTATCATGTTTGATCATGGTTTAAACAACACACCTGTTTTTTGAGGTTTTATTTATACAGAATTAATTTAATATAATAATGTAACAAAAGCTAGAGCTATTGCAAATATGGTTAATTAATCATAAATACTAGAGTTAAAGAGTGATATAATACATATGCATCTCTTGATGTAACCAATGGAAACAAATTTTAGGCAATGTAATGGCTGCAATTCCGTATTTTTACAGCACATTCACATAGGCAGGCATAAACACACACCTTGCACATGCTCACACTACACACTTTTACAGAGATTGTAGGGATGTCTGCGGCTGGATTGCTCAGTTGTGGCAATGCCTCAGCCTTGGCCTAAAAGTCTGGACTATGACTTTACAGTGATCACTCTCTGGATTTAGGAACAGCTGTTCTGCCCCTTGCCTGACCCTCATCATTGTTCTGTAGTGCTATGGGAAGTCTACCAAAAAATGTCTTTACATGATTGAGATGAAATACAATTCAACAAAAAGGAAAATGAAGCTTTAAGAGTGACTGGTGAAAACACCGACAAGATTGGGTATGGGTGTTTGTAAAACGTCTTAAACGTTTTGACATGATTTTTCTCCAACGCTGTGTTGCTCAGGTAGACAAGATCTCCAACCCGACACTGCGGTGTGTCTGGCGATTGTGTGGCTTTGCTTGCTAAAAAGAAAGATTGATGAATCCATTAATTAGGCCACCTCTATACCTTCTTTAGTTTACACACTAATTCCTTCACATCCTTATTGACTATTCCAATGGAAAACTGGGCAAAGTCCAAGGGTGAATGCATCCTCCTTCCATACATGAAGGCTTTATGACATATGGCAGACAAACATCCCAGTTATAATGCTTGTTGCTCACATAGTGGCTAACAATCTTAATGATTGCTCTGCAGATCTGCTCGACATGGCCATTTCCTTCAGGGTGTGATTTCATAGTTCTCAGCTGAGTTATTTTTGCAGTTTACAGGGATGTTTAATCACTCATAAAATTCGTTCCATGATCATAGCTTATGCTTACTGATGACTCAAACTTCAGCATCCCATCATATACTAAAGTTTTGGACACAGTCTTGGCACTCTGATTAGGTATTGGTATCATGAGAAGATGGCTGGAAAACATGATCTAACGTGGTCAAAATGTATTCATTCCCCTCTTAACCCTTTTACTGCTCTGCACATGTTAGTGCGAGTGCCTTAGTACCTGTCCCTGTGTCCTCTGAATGTGTTTATGCTCCCCACCAGTCCTTCTACCTGGCACTCTGAACATGTCTACATGTAGACACATGTGCATGTAAACATATTCAGAGCACACAGAGACAGGTACAGAGGCGCACGCATTAACACGTGAAGAGCAGTTAAAGGGTTAAGTCTTAGGTAATGATCCATCAACATTTAATCGTACTCTTTGGAATGGTTCACTAGTCTTGGCAATTCTTATAATGGCATTAGTTTTTTTCCAAATTATTCTGTGTGTTACAGGAATCACAGTTTGAAACAAATATAAAAATGTCAGCTTTGTGATTGGCCACCCATACAGCTGAGCAATTTTAGTGTTTGTTGCTTTTTTACCATAGCATCTAGATAACAAAGGATCTTCTTGTTCTGTCATGAGTTATTCTTTCATGCTTTCTGGATTTACTAACCAATTTCCTTTACTTAGTGAGTTTATGCAACAATCCATCTATTCTGACAAAATATGGACAATTATTTCATATTATGCTTCGTAGATACTCCATTGAACTTGCTTTTAACTCTACTAAATGGCTTATCATAATGTAAATGCAAACCTTTTCTGCTCATCCCATCAGCATTCTCTTCCCATGGAGAAAAATCTCTTACATGTTGTTCTAAAAACCAGAGCACAAAGCTCCTTGTGTAGTAGTAAGTAGCAGTAAAGTTACATTCTTCTTTGTTTAATTGTCTGGATACCAATGATTTTGGGTGTTTATGGCTGTAAATTTCTTGAGTCAACAGCAAAATTTGAAGCATTTGTTGAAAGAATGAAGGGCTTTCCAAAATCTGGATAGGCTACCATTGGAGCTATTGTTAGAGCAGCTTTAAGTTCTTCCCTCAGATTTTTTCATCTGTTGACTCCTTTTTTCAGTAAATGCATAACTGGGCATTTTGACGTAACCAGATATGAACTGTCTGTAGAAATTTGCTAATTCGAAGAATGATTGTAGTTCCTTTAAATTCTGTGCTTCAGGAAAATTCATGACAGCTTTAATTAATGTTGGATTAGGATGGGTGGTTTCGCTGGTTGTAACATGCACAAGATAGTTTACTTGATTTTCTGTGAATCACATTTATCTACTGATAAAGACAGATTTGCACTAAGATACACTGAAAGACTGCTTGAAGTCTGTCGGTATGCTGCTTCACATTGACATCAATAATATTACATCATCAAGGTCCACAGGAGCTTGCATTGGTGTTAGCCCTTCTAAACTGAATCCATCAGGTGTAGAAAGGTATCTGGTGCATTGCAGATTCTAAGTGAATACAAAGGTATTTATACACTCTGTTTGCAGTACAAAATTAATTCTTTGCTTGGCCATCCAGATATACTGTCAATTGATGATACCTACTTGATACTGACAAAATTTGACATCTGCCTGACTACTCTAAGGTTTCCACCACATTCAGTGAGGAGTAAATGTCTGGTGTGGTTACTACATTCAGAGTTTGGGTATCAATGCAAAAGTACAACTGTGGCTCTATAGAAACCAATTTCTTCTAAAACAGTAACCACTGGCGAAAACCACAGTCAATCTACAGGAACTCTTAGTTTTATAAATCCAGCTTCCAGTTGTGCTTTAACCATTTGTTCTAAAAACCCTCTTTGACTGTATGGTATTTGATAAGGTTTTTGGGTGGTCGTTGCTGCATTTCTGGTATGCATATGATGCTGAACCCAATGAGTTACAGGTAAATTTGAAAATTATCAGGAAAGATCAGCATACTCCAACAAAACAAGTGCTAAAATCTTATGCTCATCAATGCCAAATCTTGTATCTCCTACCAAATCTTATTCATTTGTTGCAATTTTTTGGTACTGCTATAAAAGTGTGTCTTCATAATTGTGATGTTTGACACCTCATCTGGAATCACTTCTACTTATGTTACATGTGAGCAATCCTCATTCCTTGCAGCAATAAAAACTCTTTGTTGTTTGTATTTGTTATTGTTATTGGGACTCTAGCTATATTCTGCCTCACCAACACAGCCATGCCCATAATTCTGGCAACATATCACTGCACTTTGTCAAGTAACTAACATTTCACCAACTGCTCAGTCAGTAACAGAGTTCCTTCTTTGCATTGGGGCATCTTGACTTTGAAAGTGGTTTTCCTGCTATCTGGGGAACTTTCTGAGGCTGATTATTTTCTGCATTGACTTGAGGGATTTGAACTGATTCATTGGTAGGGTGGTTCATTCCCACAAAGTCAATGTTGTTGCTGCTTTGAGTGTGATTTGAAGAAAGAGCTCCTAGGTTGTAGTCACTATGGCATAGTCTGATCTTTCTGTTTGCAACAAATATCTCTGCCCCATTAGTGGACAAGAAATCAAATCCAAGTACACTGTCATAGTGCTCTTCATTATTTGGAACTGCTTGCACCATAGCTGTATATTTGTGTTGACTTCAACATATTTCTACATTAGCCTCTCCATGGTTATGCAGTATCCCACCATTTAACCTTCGCATCCTTAGCAGTGATGGACTTAACTTGCCCTTTTACCTATGCAACTCAATGGTTAGTGAGATCTGTGTAAATAAGTAATGTGATTTTACTTCTTTGGTACATAGAATCTCTCACAAAATAATTTCAACCTGATTTTTGATGTAACTAATGGGAGTCCCTGTATGGGTAGGGGGTGGATGGTGTGGTGGGATGTATGTCCCTGTACTCGTTTAATGATCTGCTAAGTTGTCTGTTGTTCACATTACTTTTTCTTGTGTCATGGCAATTTCTTGAAACATGACCTTATATTTGTATCTTGCAACTGTAGCAGATTCCTTTTTCTTCTCACTCCTTATGTTTGAGACTAGGATCTGTAATATTCTACCCTTGTGTTGAATATGTTATGTGCTTTCATTTGTGTATAATTTGGCCACTCTAATGCTTCCATAAAGCTAACAGCTGCATCTACTGTTTCCTGGAAGCTCTGAGCATTCTGCCAGTAGGGCAGTGGTCATGCAACACTTGGATGTATGTTTCCAAAGTTCTCTGATAGACTTCAAAGAGCTGAATGTGACACTCAGTATCACCCCTGCCAGCTTGTATGTTTGAGTGATAATGTTTAGAAGTTTCTCAATAAATTGCACAATAGATTTGTCCCACCATAGCTGCAGACTAAAACGTTGCTCTTTGAAGAATCTGATCACATTTTTGCATTTAAATCTCTGTCAATTCTGTCGATTTGAACTAATTATATTCATCTGATTTCATGCAAATAGACTTCATGTTAGTGAAATCTTGTGCTGCTACCTGTATTCCTAATTTAGCAACTGCTAACCTGTTGAAATCAGTCCATGAATCCAACAGGGCAGCCCCTTCACGTTTCTGAAAGATTTCTTTCATGGCTCCCTCAGCTTTTTTGCTAAACGCTGGTCCTGATGGCAATAATGAGAATCTGTTATTGGGCCAGCACTGCATGAACTATCAAATGTCAATTTATTGGAAAGGGAATGCTCACTTATATCTACTTTTAAGTGCTACACATTTCTTTGTAATTTTGTTGTAACAATTTCGAGATTGACCATGTTACTCTGACTGGATTCTGCCTTTTTGACACGTTTTTATTTGATGAATCACTCAAACTCAGAAAACAGTGTTAAAAACCTGTCACTGTCTTTCGATAGATAAAAAATGTACTCACCAAGTGGTGGCAGGAGAACACACATGTAAGAGGTATTAAAGTTTGCTAGCTTCTGGAGCCAGTGACTCCTTCTTCTGGCAGAAGAGTTGAAGAGGAAGGAAGAGGGACTGTAGAATCTCCAGAATCCACCCCATGCTGACACTACATCATAACATGGCTGTCCTTGGCTGAGGACCCCATGTACTGATTATCAGGAATAATAGGCACTGGGTGAATAATAGGCATTGGGTCAATGAGGAGCAGAAGTATGTGAACACCAAATAAGTAATTTCCACCAGTTTAATCCTGAATACAATTGACAACAGCATACACATTGAGCCATCACTTCATTGCTCACTCTAGCGCTGAATAATTATGGACTGATCGGTATTCCATCATGAGCCAACAAATATTGCCTTGCATCCCATCTGAGCCATGCTACTTGAACAGCTTTATCACAAAGAGACAGCCAACTTCTCAGCCTGCAGCTGACACAAGTAGTTGGTCAGCATTCCGAGATAGTGGCATCTGCCAAGTGTTTACACATGAATTGCTGCTTGCAAGCTTCTAGCCCTTAAACAAGACATTTTTAATACATTCATTTAATAAATACACATTCATTAATACATTCATTAATCACAAAGAGACAGCCAACTACTCAGCCTGCAGCTGACACAAGTAGTTGGTCAGCATTCCGAGATAGTGGCATCTGCCAAGTGTTTACACATGAATTACTGCATGCAAGCTTCTAGCCCTTAAACAAGACCTTTTTAATACATTCATTAATAAAGGATTCAAAAATTAATTTTCATGGCCACACTGAACTTCAATTCAGCATGAGTACCCAGTGTTACAGCAAATGGTTCCATTCTTGTCCATAGTGTGGCTGTTATATTCCTCAACTGTTGGCACTTCTACTTGCAGTTACTGCATACTTTGTTTTATTTACTCAAAGAAATGAAAAAACAAATCAGAAATATCACCAAATTACCACAAAGCTCAGATCATATTTTTCTACACACATCAAAAAAAGTTTTGCATGAGCCCGGTTCACAGAAATCCTGAAGATAGATGTTGACTGTGGATATTGTACCGCAGTCCCTTAAACTGTTCAGAGGTGTCACTAAAACCACCCAAAGATGTAAACAACCATGCATGAGCAGCAGCTATTAGACGGAGGAGGTCCGACAGCTGATCAGTTCCAGTCATTCCACTGGAAAGAGGTACACAGCTCAAGTTGTCTTTAGTTCAACCATGCTTAGATGGTCAATACTGCAGTTTGATTGCATCTGCATTGTTACTTTGTGCCAGGAAGGGCTCTCAACAAAGGGAAGTGTCCAGACACCTCAGAGTGAACCAAAGCAATGTGGTTCGGGCATGGGGGAGATACGCCAGGAAAAGGAACTGTTGATGACATGCCTCACTCAGGCCACCCAAGGGCTACTACTGCAGTGGATGACTGCTACCTACAGATTATGGCTTGGAGGAACCCTGACAGCAACGCCCCCATATTGAATAATGCTTTCTGTGCAGCCACAGGACATTGTGTTATGACTCAAACTGTGCGCAATAGGCTGTATGATGCGCAACTTCACTCCCAACGACCATGGTGAGGTCCATCTTTGCAACCATAACACCTTCAGTGCAGCACAGATGGACCCAACAACATGCCAAATAGACAACTCACGATTGGCATCACATTCTCTTCACCGATGAGTGTCGCCTATGCCTTCAACCAGACAATCGTCGGAGATGTGTTTGGAGGCAACCCAGTTTCAGTCTGAACACCTTAGACATACTGACCATTGAGTGCAGCAAGGTGGAGGTTCCCTGCTGTTTTGGGGTGGCATTATGTGGGGCCGATGTATGCCGGTGGTGTTCATGGAAGACAACATAACGGCTGTATGATACATGAATGCCATCCTCCGACCAATAGTGCAACCATATCAGCAGCATATTGGCGAGGCATTCGTCTTCTAGGATGACAATTCGTGCCCCATCAGCAGATCTTCTGAATGACTTCCTTCAGGATAATGACATTGCTCAACTAGAGTGGCCAGCATGTCTCCAGACATAAACCAACCCATGCCGAATCCCCGTTGAGGAGTGGGACAATCTGGACCAACAGTGCCTTGATGAACTTGTGTATAGTATGCCACAATGAATACAGGCATGCATCAATGCAAGAGGACATGCTACTGGGTATTAGAGGTACCGGTGTGTACAGCAATCTGGACCACCACCTCTGAAGGTCTCCATCTATAGTGGTACAACATGCAATGTGTGGTTTTCATGAGCAATAAAAAGGGCAGAAATGATGTTCATGTTGATCTCTTTTCCAATTTTCTGTACAGGTTCTGGAACTCTCGGAACCGAAGTGATGCAAAACTTTTTTTGATGTGTGTACATTTTTCTACAGTAGTTTGTCAAGGCTGATTATGATATGCTGTACAAGTTTCATAGATTTATAGCAAATCAAAATTGTGAAACATGAAACATAATAAAAACAGAATTTTGGTCAAAGTACTGCCAAAACTTTTCAGAACAATGTCTGAAGCTGGCAAACTACCTCCCATATCAGTTCTTTCTCTTGCCAACATACATCCCTTCCATTTACTCACCAGTCACCACTGTCAAGGTTACTACTTCTTGTACTCAGATTGCATAATCAGGAGACAAAGTGACTGGGTGTATGTATTTTGTAACTCTGGAGAACGACTTTGTCCAAAAGCTGCTCCATGGCTCTTATGTTTGACGAGTAATGATCTTACGGATGCCATCAGCTTGTGAATCAGTTAAACATTGTTTTAATTCTATTCTTCTTTTAACTGTTTGTAAATTGTCGTGTCAGATGTGAAAATGGGTCTTACAGTTCCATAAAAAGGTACTGGAAGCCACCTACAAACATAACTTAGTTCTGAAACTTCATGCCTGACCAGGACCCAAACCTGGAACTTTGTCTTTTGTGGGAAATGATCTGCTGACTTAGCTATCCAAGCATGGTTCACAACCCACTCTCATAGCATTACTTCCTTTAAAAACAACACTTTGTTGCAGAGATAAATTCTGGCTAATTGCTTTTGTTAGCGGGAGAATATCAGCAAAAAATTATGTTATTCAGCAAACATATTGTTGCATTAATAAAAAATGGGAATAGCTTTGTCAGTAACAAAAGCAAAGGTTCAACTCACAAAATATGCAACTCTTTTCTGATTCTTGAATCTACGTGATCATATACACCAAAATGGGTGTTGTGTGTGGAGAAGTTTTGTGTGTTATGTTTAAAGAAAGGAAGATGATGATGACCTGTATAAGAATGTATGTGACTCAACTTCCTGCATGACTGGTGACAAGTCTGTAGCAGTTTCTGCATGTGGAGTCATTCAGTGCAGTTTCATCAAGTTAGTCATTGTGGATGTTCTGCTACAGACCCTGATTGAACCGCTCACTCCAAAAGTGACCACTTTGTCAGCTTCCATTAACAGACAGGGTACCATACTACTAGTCCATCCACCAACTTTTCCTCTGTATGGTGATTCAGCCAAAAATTGTGAAGCTCACGAAAAAAGACTCAGACATCATTTTTTGGCATTCAGTGCAACAGACTCAAATTTGTGCAAAGCCCCCTTCCACTCATGGATTGCTCTTAAAATGTATCAATTACTGTGTCACCTTGCCCATTTGCAAGAACCAGCAGTTCTTACATGTCACTTGAAGTGTTTCAGGTTGGCTTGGGCTGAGTGGTGGTTTGTTACACTTCACCTCAAGGACCAAACACGTAAATAAGTTGCTACCTGAACACTCCTTTTATATATAATGAATGTTGCATACTGAATATTCGGTTGCTGTTAAGTATTATTAATCGGGGTACAGCAAGTCTGTGCTTACAGGCTGCAGATAAAGTTGTTGAAAATTAGCTTCTTGTTCTCTGCCTCTCTGTATTATGTATATAACAGAGCTGACAAATTAACATTTACAATACATTTATTATATTTGACATTTTGTGTTCTCAGCTTTATGGAGCTCTTTTATTCACACCACCTGCTCCTTGGAACTCCTGTCTCCATCTCACCAGATAGGGTTGTCTGACTGCTACCCACCTCTGTACAGTCACTGGATCATTAGTTCTGGTATCAGCACCTACAATTTAAAACACCTCCTAACAGTGGGGTACTCACCACTTATCGACTACTCTCAGTCATGAATATGTTTTCTCTGACATATGTATTTAAGGATGTGATACCCCTCATTCAAGAATGGTATGTGTCGCTACATGTCCCTGCACTAAGAGAAAAGATGTGACCACAGATTCAACTTTAATTATTATACAAGTGTTATCTAAATAGACACAATAGCTTCACTATCGCTTTCAGTTTTTCTTTAAGTTCATCATTGCAGTAAGTATTACTTTGTGTTTGGTTTTACCATTTCATTATACCTTTTCATGAAAATCTCTTTCTTTCTTGGAGAACGTAAATATTATCTATAATTCTAAGATCATATGTCAGAGCACTCTGAGATTACATTGTGTCCTCAGAAATGCATAAATTACTTAACTTTAATAATTTTAGTTAATCAGTCTGGAGGAAATACTCCTTTGTCCAGAGTCTCTATCCTTGTGCAAATAATAATACTCATAAACATTTATCAACCCTGCCCTTGTACGGGTTAAGTACTCTTTCCTCTAACTTTGTACCTTCGCTAATGTGATGTACCTCTCTTCCCATAAAGTGGGTCCAACCAAAATTGGTATAAGTTCCCTTCTCTGGGGCAATTTACCCATAAACTCTTACAAAATGGTTGGGGTTCTCCCTTCCGTGGGTCCACCCAAACCTGATATAAGCTCCCTTTTGTGGGGCAACTTCTTCATAAACTTGCATAAAATGCATCACATAGCTTCTTTACTATCATTTTGAGTACTCCAGTACTTCTCCCTTCTATTTTCTTTTTCCTATCTCTACATCCCCCACCAGACTACTGCAGACTCTCAATTTTCTCTGGACAGTTCTGCCTGCCTGTTCTTCCTATCGCTACTCTCCTCCAACACCCTTTTCCTTCCACATGTTAGCTTGTCACTCTTATCTCTGGGTTATTCTGACACCTGGTCCCTTTATTCCTTCCCTCAAAAAAGTGACTAAACTAACTCCTAAAAAAGCTATTTTTGTTCTTTTAATGTTTCCCACATCTGCTTGAGGTCATGTGCATGATTCTACACTTTTTGCATGTGTGTGTGTGTGTGTGTGTGTGTGTGTGTGTGTGTATGGGCATTCACATGCACTGCTCCTTGGCCAGTTCAATGAAGTAATTGCTATTGACAGGGAAAACCGGGAAGAGTCTCAGCAATAGAGACATATGAATATGGAAAGAGGGAACTCAGAGTTGATCCCCAAAGCTGAGAAGTAAGAAAGTGAAAAAATGGAATCAGAGTGTTGAGCCCAAAGAAAGAAAGAAGGTAGACTCCAAAGACAAAATCCCTTGCCACCCCCCACCCCAGGACACCCTCTCTGCCAGGTTCTTCATTGGGATTCTGGAGGATGCAGAGTAGTTGACATGCCCTACAGAACAGTAATGTCCCAAATTCACCTGAACAGACCCCAAAGGGTGAGTCCAACACGCTGCTGTGGAATGGTTGTAGGGAATAAACAATAACACTGTGTTAATTGTGTGTGTGTGTGTGACTTGTAATATCTGCAAATCCCACACCTCTTGTATAAAATCAACACAAACCACCCACAATACATTCATTAAATATATAAGTTAAAAAAATTACCTAATTCACACTGTTGAGAGTAAAAAAAAAAAAAGACTGGGTTTTCAATTGGATGTTCTATTGTTTAATGCTCTTTAACATCTTAACATCTCTATGTTGTACAGTTCTTTTTGATTTTCTCTAGTTGGCTCTGCTAGAAATAATGCTTTTGGATGGGGAATGCTCTCAACTCTGTAGGGTCCAACATAGTTAGGAAAAAATTTACTGGTCTCTTTCTTAATATTTGAGCTCAGGTAGATGATCATTAATTAACACTAGGTCTCCAATGTTAAACTGTGGTACTTTCGCTTGCTCATTGTATCATTGGACTTGTAGATCCGGGCTGTCTATTAGGTTTTTTGTTACTTATCATTGTATTTCTTTTATTCGCAAGGTTTCGTGTTTTGGCCAAATAAACAATTTTATTAAAGTTTATCACATAAACTATTTGTTCATTATTCCTATAGGTGATATACCTATAGTTAGATGCAGTAGTTCGTTAATAGTCATTCAAAACTCTGGAATCAGTTGTGCCCAACCTGTATGTTGCTTTGAGCAGTAGGTTCTACAGAGTCGAGAAATTTCCTTCATTATTCATTCAAAAGGGTTACTTTGTGGGTGGTATTTTGAAATAGCAATATGTTTAATGTTTTCCCATCCTAAAAATTCTTTAAAGGCTTTTCTGTCAATATCCCATGAAGTTTTCCCATATCATTGAAATTTTCCTTGAAACACCTAATTACTGTTTCAGTGTAGCGTGTTTGGTTGGATAGAGCTTAATGAACTTTGACCATCACTCTACTAGTACAAATATGTAAGTCACTCCTCCCCTTCTGGTGGGTAGTTGACCAAAAAACTCTGCTTCTGTGAGGTCACGCAATCCCTTTGGTATTATCTTGCATAGCTTATACAACACTCCTTAATTACAGTCTTTCATCCTTTGACATACTTCACAAGGTCTTATTATTGATAATAAGTTTTTAAAATAGTAAAATTTAATCACGTGTTTTATACTTTTGCATTTTCCAAAATGTCCCTACCCTCTGTGAATAAAATAAGTTAAATCAAACTCCACTGTTTGTGGTACAAACAATCTCCATTTTAGTCTAACTTTCTTGACTCTCCAAAATAAAACTTTCTCCTGGGTAATCCGGCCTGACATGTTGTCATCTGTTGTTCTTTGCTGGTTCAATGTGGTGTCACCAAACTATGGATTGTTAATTATGTCTTGTGCAAAATCTATTTTCTGAGAATCCTCCCATTCTTGAGGTAAACATCTTGAAAACATTCATAAGAATTATGTTGTGTGTACATATCTATCAGATTTAAACTTTGGGAAATTCTTGTATAGGTTCATGCTACTGCCTAATTGTGGTTCTTCTAATAAAGTATTTGTATCTAAAGATTTCCCTTTACAGAGACTTTCTGTGATTTCTTGTCTCTTTTAGCTATCTCATCCCACAATAGTTTAAATTCATTATTTGGTTGAGTTACTTCATCCTGGGAAAGACGTACACCATTTAAAGTTCGTGCACTCTCTTGAAATTTTTGATCTAGTAATGATGGTACTTTTTCCTCCAAACCCGTAAAGATATCATGTGAAGAAATGGAATCTCCAGTCTCACTCCTTTGTTTTAAAAGTTAAATATGATTTTGTGCATCTGACATCTGATCCCTTACAGTTTTACATTCATTTGCTGCAAATTCTCACAAACTACATACATCAGTATGAATTTCCCTAATATGTTCATTGAATTTGTTATGTACAGGGTCACATAGTTGAAGCATTTCAATACGAATTTCATTTTTTAAAACGTTTAGCTTATGATCTAGTGTATTTGCTAAACACTCTTCTAAATGCTCAAATTTCTCATCAAATCAGACAAATCTGTCATTATTACTGTTAAGTACCTCCTCCTTGGATGACTATATTTTATTATTAATCTCTTTAAATTTTTCCAAAATTATTTCTAATTTCATTTCTCCTCACGCCATCATCTTCCTTGTGATGATTGGCATAAACAAATATTTTATTTCTCATCTCAACGTGCTTATCATCTATACTGATGGATTTAATTTTAAAATTAGTTGTATTCTACACTTGTCTTTTTGTATCACTCATAACACATACAACTTTTTAAAATGGTCACAACCACAGCTCACCCTTTACTTTATATTGCGTGCTGCCAATGGACTGTGCATTGACTGCTAGCTGCTCATGGCTGTGTGCTTCTGATGTGCTGCATGTCATTTGCAATCTGTGGATTATTGTGTGCTGTTGACAAACTGGATGTAAGCTGCAATGTGCCAATGACTGCGTGTGTGCTGCAAACTTCTGATGACTGCTTGTAGATTGTGTACTGTAACTGGGTGCATGCTGGTTTGTTTCTCCCTACCAGAGTTCTTCTTCCTTTTTCACTTAATTGTATTATTTGTTTCTGATTCAGTTTGACATCTGTACTGTATAGAACATCTTGTTGATTTTTTCCCATTGCCCTTGGCAACATGTTTTCTCCTTGCCGCTTTCTTATGATATTTTCTTGAGATTTTGCTTTTTCATTACACTTTGTCCATCTTTTAAATGCTAAGTTGAAGTGTTTCAGGTTAGCTTGGGCTGCATGATGGTTTGTTATACTTCACCTCAAGCACCAAACATGTAAATAAGTTGCTACTTGAGCATTCCTTTTACATACAATGAATGTTGCTTACTGAATATTCTGTTGCCATTAAGTATTATTAATCAGGGTACAGCTAGTCTGTGCTCTGAATCCATGTGCCTTTTTCCTCTAACTTGCCTCAGACTTCATCTCCTTACAGGTTGCAGGTAAAGCTGTTGAAGATTAACTTCTCATTCTCATTCACTCCACCACATAAATAAGAAGTGAGATGCAATTCACCTTCTTATATTGTCTTCAAAATTACAACTCAATATGTGATAAATGAGAACAGCTATCAACTTGTATACTGCCTCTCTGTACTACATACATAACAAATCTGATATTCAACTTGATAATTACAGTACATTTATTATATTTGATATTTTGTGTTTTTAGATTTGATGAATCTCTTTCTTCCACACCATCCAGTCCATGGAACTCCTATCTCCACCTCAGCAGGTAGGATCATCTAACAGCTACCCACCTCTGTACAGTCACTGGATCATTAGCTCTAGTATCAGCACCCATGATTTAAAACATCTCACAACAGTGGAGTGCTCACCACTTGTTGACTACTCTCAGTCTCAAACATGTGATATGTGATATGTGGTTTATTCATCTCATTACATACAATTTTCAAATCATTTGATTTGATGTACAGGGGACATGTCAAGATTTACAAAAGACACTTTTTTTCACTTTTTTAAGAGAAATACAAAAGTTTACATTATATTTTACAGTTCTAAGTTAAAGCTACACATGTACATAAAATAATAAATGTAATAGAATCCCTGTGTTCAGATTGTGAAGCTGTCCTCAATGAATTCATCGACAGAATAATAACACTTTTCCACCAGAAGAGTAAAGAGCAATCTTTTCAGTGAACCAATCTCCATTTTAAATATATTACTACCTTTTATTTTATTGAAAATTTTTAACCCCATATACTCTGGCGTTTTGGCATAAAGTTTTAAACGATGTGTTGGAAGTTTGAAGTTATCTCTGTGGCGAGTGCTGTAGTTGTGGTCAAAACAGAAAGTGTCTAGTGTATGTTGATTTCTATGTAGGAACACCACCATCTCATATATGTAAAGTGAGGGGATAGATAGTATTTTTAAATTTTTTAACAGTGGTCGACAGGATTCCCGTTTTTTTTGCAACACACATGTTTCTAATTACTTCCTTTTGTAATACTAGGAGCCTAGTGACATTTGCAGAATTTCCCCAGAAGATTATGCCATAACGAATAACTGACTCAAAGTAGCAGTGATAAACTATCTGTCTGGTATCCATGTTTGTGGCACCTGACAAAATACACATTGCAAATGCTAAGTTGTTCAGTTTATTTGCTAAGTAATCTATGTGTACCTTCCAATTTAAATTTTTGTCAAGATTTAGGCCTAAGAACTTCACGTGGTTTGCTTCTGTGATATCCTGATCATTACAAGTTATCTTTATTTCACTCGTTTCTACTGATTTAGCTTCAAATTGCATCATTTTGGTTTTAGTTACATTTAGTTTTAGTCCATTTTGATAGAACCAAGATTCAAGTTTTTCTAAAGTATTTTCGGTTCTTTCTGGAATATTTTCAGATACCTCATTTTCAATTAGAACTGATGTACCATCAGCAAATATGTATTTAGGGATATAATACCTCTCATTCAAGGAATGGGCTGTATCACTACAGTGTCAGTTTGCTACTGATGCCCATAATGAATCTTTTCTTCACAGTGCATAATGCAGTTATCTGCATAGCTCCAGACAAAGAAGTGTGCTGGAAGGCTTTACTCTGTGGAAACCACCGATTGGCAGAAGTTTTGCAATTAGCATAATCTTTTGAAGTTTCTTGGGTAACTAGTGACAAAGTTGAAGTATGGGACAATATGGCAGTAGTGTCACAAGATGTGTCCACTAGGCCAACAGATTGCTTGCATGAGGAAGCGACAGTGGCAGCAGTAAACATGCAGGCCCAGCACCAAGCAGACCAAGCATGGCCCTAGCAACCACGACTGCCACATTGCCTGTGTCAGCATTCTCTGCTTCCATGTTGTTCATTCTGTTTTGTCCAGCATGAACGTTTTGCATGCCCTAAGCACTGGGCTACTTGTAATGTTTACCAGAAGAAAGACCACATCACCTCTGTGAGTCATTCGCCAAAGGTTACCCAAGATAATGCTTGCCAGAAGAAAGACCACATCACCTGTGTGTGTTGTTTGCTGAAGATTACTCAGGATATGGTCAACTCCAATGCTTATGACTTCTACCAAGTTGTTTATCAATTTAAGTGTTTCTCGCCAAGTGCTCCAGCTGCAGTTCAACATGGTTCCTGCAGTGACGTTATTGAATTCTCAGACCTATGAGAGTTTAGGCTCACGACCATTGACACCAGTCATGCAGAAAATGGTTAGTTATAACAAACAAAATATTGTGCTGTTGTGACAGTTTATGGCACCTGTCTCTTGCATTACATTTTTGGTGGTTGCTGATGCTGGTGTTGAAATTTGTTCAGGATGGATGCATTTTGGGCATTTGGATTTTCTATCACTTACTCATTTCACCTTGGGTCTGATCAGGTTCCATATTCTCAATTGGAAATACTATGTGAGGAGTTTTGGACTTGTTTTTGGAAGGTATAGGGTTTGCTACGAATTTTTCTGTTCATATTTGTTTGAAATCCACAGCTCAGTCTTGTTTTTGTCATGTGTGTCCTATTCCTGTCACCATGAAAGATCAAGTGAAAGCAGAATTGGGCAGACTTCAGTCTCATGGGGTGGTGCAGCCTGTTATGGTTAGTGACTTTTTGTTTCTTTTGGTTATAGTTTGGAGGCCATTGAAGAGTCTTAACAAATTCTGGTTTTGAATACTCCTTTTGGTCTTTATCAATATTTGCACCTTTCTTTTGGTGTGGCCAGCACCTCTGCTATTTTTCCAATGATTTTAGAGCAACTGACTATGCCTCTCCCGGGCTGCATTAATTAATTGGGTGATATTGTTGTCATGGGTACCTCCATGGTCGATCACTTGAAAAATTTGCGCACTTTGTTTTCTGCCTTACACTCCACAGGCTTAGTTGAGTAACCTCATATAATCTCAGTTTTTTTCAACCTTATATTGTTTATTTGAGGTTTGAGCTCTTGTGTGATGGGATTTGCCCTCTGCCAGACAACATCTCTGCTGTTACATCTGTGCCTCACCCCTCATCCAGGCCTTCAAGACAGCCTGCTACCAAAAATTCCTGCTGGGGGCAGCCACATTGGCTCAGCTGTTCATGCCTTGTCATGCTAAAATGTACCTTTTTGCTGGAGCCTGGATTGTGAATGTGCTTTTCAAATGTTGAAATCCAAACTACTCTTGGCTCCATGTTTAGCTATGTTCTCTCTGGATCAGCACATAATTTTCGCAACTGATGCCTCACAGTATGGCCTTGGCCTGATCCGAGTGCACTGATACGCCAACAGCTTTGAATGACCTATTGCTTTCATCTCTAAATATCTCACTCAGACCAGCAGCATTACTCTCAGGTGGAAAAAGAGGCTCTTGCTGCAGTCTATGCTTTCCATAAATTATGGGTTTTTCTCATACGGCTTTAAGTTTCACCTTATTACTGACCATAAACCCTTGGCTTCCTTGTTTAATCCTTACTCTTCCTTGCCTGACAAGGCAGTAATTCTCATGAAACATTCTTGTCTTGCTACAATTACGAAATTCATTTTCAACCTATGTCTAAACATGCCAAAGCAGGTACCTTATCCCACCTTCCTGGGGTAGTGATCCCAGCATCATTAGCGAAGAATTGCTTTGCTTCCATCTTGATATTAAAATGCAGGCTGTTGTCAAAGATTCCCAATTATGAGCTCACACTTAATATCTGCCATTGCCCCCAACCTGGTTCTCTGCCAGGTGGTTCACTTTGACAGGGCTGGCCAGATTCACAGACAGGTTGGGCTTTGGATAAACTACTGGGTTGGGCATTGGACCCCTTGCACAACTTTTTCCATATGGTATCACCTCTCTGTTTTTGACAGTGCTTTTCTGTTGACCACAGAAGACCTCTATCCCAGAGTAGTCATTCCCACCATGTTACGGTGCAAGATTCTACACAATTGCCCAGTTTCATGTGCCAAACTGTTAGTTAGGGGATGTGTTTCTTTGGCTCGGGATTGATGGCAAAATTGTCTGTTTTGTCATGGTTTGTGAGCAGTGTGCACAACAACAGGCAGCTACCAGGTTGTCTCTGTCCCTCTGCCCTGCTCCATACCAGCCATGGGAACACATTCTTGTAGACTTTGTGGGTCCTTTCTTGAATCCCTATTGGCTCTTGGCTATGGACGCATTTTCCTGGTTTCCTTACATTCTCTAGTATGCACTGACCTCAGCTGAGGTCACAGTTCATAAGCTTTTGAAGATTTTTTTCTATTGAATGGTTGCCTTGTTGTTTAGTTTCTGATAATGGGTCCCAGTTCATTTTTGTTGTTCCCATCATGACATTTGTCATGTTACAATTCCACAATTCTACCCTCAATCAAATGGCAAGGAAGAAAAAGTAGTGCATACATTCAAGTTTGAAACGAAAAGGTCTGCTGTGGATTCTTCGCCGGACTACACCCTTCTCCATTTTTGAGCACCTATCACTTCTTGCCTATGTGGGAGTGGAACCCAACCGAGTTACTTCATGGTTGATAGCCATCCATGCTCCTCCACTTTCTGTGATGTCCACCACACCTGCTGTGATTGAGTTCATCTGCCCACTTTGCTCCTGGATCATCAGCGTGAGCGTAATGGCTTGGTCGCTGGCCCAAGTTGATCTCAACCACTGCTGTCCACCACCAAGAATGCTATCTTTGTTATGTCCATATGGCTGATGGACTGGTGGCATGCCATTTTGATCAGTTGGGCCCAACTAGCTGCTGGAAGCTACCATTTTGTAGGTGCAGCCCCTGTCACTGCAGCCCACCCTGCTGCCCTCCACCTTGAGCCCATTGTCGCCTGCTGTGGAGGTCCCCACATCCCATTGGCTGCCTCCTCCATTTGTGCCACCCTGGGGTTCCAGCTTCCCGGTGCTGGGTGCTGGTATGTCTCCGACTTCAAGTCCATTGCTGCAACCTGCTGTTCTGGTCGGGCTGCCTCCACCAGTCTCTGACTTCATCACCTCGTTGCCAGTGGATCCAGCCCAGTCTCCTCTGCACTAGAACCTGCCTGCTGATGATGATGCAGAGATGGCAATGGCACCCTCTTCTCTGTTTTACCAGTCCTCAGATCAGCAGCTGATTTTCACTCTGATTGACTGGTTTGATTAGCTTCGAGAGGAGTAAGATGTACAAATAACTTTTTTACTTATCTTAATTTTCTTGTAGTTGGCTCCAGTTTGTCATTTCTAGGGGCTGATTCTTGAGACTGAAATTTTTGACTTTGTGGGTTCCAGATGACATGATAACTATTAAGTAGGCCTGCTGTGTGATTTCTGTTTATGTCCTTTTTTTATTCTATCACATTTTTCTATATTACACTATCTTTACAATTTACACTTCCGTGAAACCGAAATTACATTGTTATTGTCAAACATAAAAACAAGTCCGATTGCATCAGAGTTATGCCCACTACTCACTCATTCCACGGCACAAACAATATTCCAAGGAGTTTACGAAACAAAAAGAGTATACAGTTCTTGACAAAAGAAGAATCTTCACCAAGTTATATCATTATTTTGTAAATGCGTCCAGAAATAGATTTAATAATTAGTGTTAAATTGTGCAATATATAATACGAATTTTATGAATGCCAGATATTTTTTAATTTCAAATGTTTCTAAATGAAAAGTAATTTTAACTGTACATACAGAGTTTAATACATATTGATTCTAATAAAGCAATAAAAGAATTTCTTTTTATGCATTTTAGCCTGAAATATAATACATCATATACAATATCATATGAAATTCCTGTAGGGAAACAGCTGAGATAATACTAACCTATACAAACCATGGACCTTAGACCTCGCCATGGACCTTGCCATTGGTGGGGTGGCTTGTGTGCTCAATGATACAGATAGCCGTAACGTAGGTGCAACCACAAGGGAGGGGTATCTGTTGAGAGGCCAGACAAACGTGTGGTTCCTGAAGAGGGGCAGCAGCCTTTTCAGTAGTTGCAGGGGCAACAGTCTAGATGATTGACTGACCTAACCTTGTAACACTAACCAAAACAGCCTTGCTATGCTGGTACTACGAACGGCTGAAAGCAAGGGGAAATTACAGCCGTAATTTTTCCCGAGGGCATGCAGCTTTACTGTATGATTAAATGATGATGGCATCCTCTTGGGTAAAACATTCGGGAGGTAAAATAGTCCCACATTCGGATCTCCGGGCGGGGTCTACTCAAGAGGACATCGTTATCAGGTGAAAGAAAACTGGCGTTCTATGGATTGGAGCGTGGAATGTCAGATCCCTTAATCAGGCAGGTAGGTTAGAAAATTTAAAAAGGGAAATGGAGAGGTTAAAGTTAGATATAGTGGGAATTAGTGAAGTTCGGTGGCAGGAGGAACAAGACTTTTGGTCAGGTGAATACAGGGTTATAAATACAAAATCAAATAGGGGTAATGCAGGAGTAGGTTTAATAATGAAAAAAACAATAAGATTGTGGGTAAGCTACCTATATGACTACTAGCTCTGCAGATGACAAAGAAATTGAAGAAATGTATGATGAGATAAAAGAAACTATTCAGATAGCGAAGGGAGATGAAAATTTAATAGTCATGGGTGACTGGAATTCGACAGTAGGAAAAGGAAGAGAAGGAAACATAGTACGTGAATATGGATTGAGTGTAAGAAATGAAAGAGGAAGCCGCCTGGTGGAATGTTTGCACAGAGCATAACTTAATCATAGCTAACACTTGGTTCAAGAATCATGAAAGAAGGTTGTATACATGGAAGAACCCTGGAGATACTAGAAGGTTTCAGATAGATTATATAATGGTAAGACAGAGTGTTAGGAACCAGATTTTGAATTGTAAGACATTTCCAGGGCCAGATGTAGACTCTGACCACAATCTATTGGTTATGAACTGTAGATTAATACAGAAGAAACTGCAAAAAGGTGGGAATTTAAGGAGATGGGACCTGGATAAACTGAAAGAACCAGAGGTTGTACATAGTTCAGGGAGAGCATAAGGGAACAATTGACAGGAATGGGGGAAAGAAATACAGTAGAAGAAGAATGAGTAGCTTTGAGGAATGAAATAGTGAAGGCAGCAGAGGATCAAGTAGGTAAAAAGACAAGGGCTAGTAAAAATCCTTGGGTAACAGAAGAGATACTGAATTTAACTGATGAAGGGAGAAAATACAAAAATGCAGTAAGTGAAGCAGGCAAAAAGGAATACAAACGTCTCAAAAATGAGATTGACAGGAAGTGCAAAATGGCTAAGCAGGGATGGCTAGAGGACACATGTAAGGATGTAGAGGCTTATCTCATGAGGTGTAAGATAGATACTGCCTACAGGAAAATTAAAGAGACCTTTGGAGAAAAGAGAACCACTTGCATGAATATGAAGAGCTCAGATGGAAACCCAGTTCTAAGCAAAGAAGGGAAAGCAGAAAGGTGGAAGGAGTATATAGAGGGTCTATACAAGGGCAATGTACTTGAGGACAATATTATGGAAATGGAAGAGGAGGTAGATGAAGATGAAATGGGAGATATGATACTGCGTGAAGAGTTTGACAGAGCACTGAAAGACGTAAGTCGAAACAAGGCCCTGGGAGTAGACAACGTTCCATTAGAACTACTGACAGCCTTGGGAGAGCCAGTCCTGACAAAACTCTACTATCTGCTGAGCAAGATGTATGAGACAGGTGAAATACCGTCAGACTTCAAGAAGAATATAATAATTCCAATCCCAAAGAAAGCAGGTTTTGACAGATGTGAAAATTACCAAACTGTCAGTTTAATAAGCCACAGCTGCAAAATACTAACACGAATTATTTGCAGACGAATGGAAAAACTGGTAGAAGCTGACCTCGGGGAAGATCAGTTTGGATTCCGTAGAAATGTTGGAACACATGAGGCAATACTGACCCTACGACTTATCTTAGAAAATAGATTAAGGAAAGGCAAACCCACGTTTCAAGCATTTGTAGACTCAGAGAAAGATTTTGACAATGTTGACTGGAATACTCTCTTTCAAATTCTGAAGGTGGTAGGGGTAAAATACAGGGAGTGAAAGGCTATTTACAATTTGTACAGAAAGCAGATGGCAGTCGTAAGAGTCGACAGACATGAAAGGGAAGCAGTGGTGGGGAAGAGAGTGAGACAGGGTTGCAGCCTCTCCCCGATGCTATTCAATTTGTATATTGAGCAAGCAGTAAAGGAAAGAAAAGAAAAGTTCGGAGTAGTTATTAAAATCCAGGGAGAAGAAATAAAAACTTTGAGGTTCGCCGATGACATTGTAATTCTGTCAGAGACAGAAAAGGACTTGGAAGAGCAGTTGAACGGAATGGACAGTGTAATGAAAGGAGGGTATAAGATGAACATCAACAAAAGCAATATGAGGATAATGGAATGTAGTCGAATTAAGTTGGGTGATGCTGAGGGAATTAGATTAGGAAGTGAGACAAAGTAGTAAAGGAGTTTTGCTATTTGGGGAGCAAAATAACTGGCGATGGTCGAAGTAGAGAGGATATAAAATGTAGACTAGCAATGGCAAGTAATGCGTTTCTGAAGAAGAGAAATTTGTTAACTTCGAGTATAGATTTAAGTGTCAGGAAGTTGCTTCTGAAAGTATTTGTGTGGAGTGTAGCCATGTATGGAAGTGGACGATAAATAGTTTAGACAAGAAGAGAATAGAAGCTTTTGAAATGTGGTGCTACAGAAGAATGCTGAAGATTAGATGGGTAGATCACATAACTAATGAGGAGGTATTGAATAGAATTGGGGAGAAGAGGAGTTTGTGGCACAACTTGACCAGAAGAAGGGATCGGTTGGTAGGACATGTTCTGAGGCATTAAGGGATCACCAATTTAGTACTGGAGGGCAGCGTGGAGGGTAAAAATCATAGAGGGAGACCAAGAGATGAATACACTAAGCAGATTCAGAAGGATGTAGGCTGCAGTAGGTACTGGGAGTTGAAGAAGCTTGCATAGAATAGAGTAGCATGGAGAGTTGCATCAAACCAATCTCAGGACTGAAGACCACAACAACAACAAAAAATTCGAAAATATTTTTGGTATCAATTACTTCTATTGAATAAATGTAATGTTAGAAGAGGATGTCCCTTTACAGGGTGTAGCACAGGCCCACTGTCCTCGGGCATGCCCGTGTTCCTGTGCATTTCAGCCCTAGGCCCTGATGTCCTTCCCCCACCCCCCTTCACCCCTACTGACACTGACACATTGACCTGCCACCTTCCTCCATTTGCACTGGCTGCTGCCAGTACCATGTTCATAATATGAGAAGGATGAATGCTCTCCACTGTGATCTCAAAAATCTAAGTCGGGTACAGAAATGTGCATAGTGATCCAGTATTAACATATTTAATTCATTGTGAAGTAACATCATGAAGGCAATGTAGTACCATTGTATTATTTAAAAATACAGATGCATTTACATGATAAAATGTTTTATTCATTAGATGAACTTTTTGACATACGCATTTAACTTTTTATGCATATATTTTTTACTATTTGTTTGCTCTATATTGTACAATATGAATCCTTGTAAAATGTTTTTTTTTTTCACTTAGCATCTGTTTTGTTCTAACTTTATGTTTGTATATTTCCTGCTCCTGTTTTTTTAAACTCACCATATCATGTTCTCTGTAATTTACATTTATATATTCTTTAATTTGTTCTAGATCCTAGTGTATAACATGCATAAATGGATCAATGGAATATCTGTGTAAATAAAATAATAAGTATTGTTAATGTATCTCACATTATTTGGACTCTTAAAAGAGGAGCATATAGATATAATTTTCATATTGTTTACAGTGAAATTTTTATTCAAAAAAAATGTGGGAACCTTCATAAGACTGAAGGCCAGGACTTCTGATACAGGGTAGTTTTTTCACTTTTTAAATTGTTTAGTCTTTAGTTACTGTGTATGTTACATGGGATATCTTTTATATTATTGTTTTATGGTTTAAATTTGGAGGATATGGGTGGCAACATGTTATGTAAGATGGTGGCATCTTAATAACAGTGTGAACATACAAAATTTTGAATTATAAGAAATAATTCTTCAGCCCCTCCTGTCATGCTTTATGATGTAATAGTTCACAGGTGAATGCCCACATATTAGTGACCAATAGGTAAAACATTTTGGCAACTTACCACATTGTCATAATCAGGTGTTCTGAAGAGCTATCTGCTTGGGAGCTGTGTGCCACTTTTGTCTCTTCTGCTCCTCACTCTGATCTGCCATTCTAACCACTGTCCACATCCAGCATCTCCTACCTCACTTCTCCTGACAACATTATGGCTTCATGCCCAGGTCCATGCACTGGTTGCAGCTCTGCTGTTCCTCCATGTGCTGCCAAAGTCAGTTCATTGTGGGGTGTCTCCTTCCTGTTCTTAAGCAGACTAAATTCAGATTCTCTCGTCTTACTAAGGAAGTAGCCCTATCATGATTGATGGGCAGTTCCCTAACTTGAATCTCAATAGATTCTTTAATGACATAGTCTCAGAGGTTAGATGTCTGTGTCAGAACCTTAGCATGGTCATAATTCTGATAGGCAGTATTCTGTGACTGCCAACTTGTTAGGATGCTGCAATCCACTATGTCATTAGTGTCATCAGAACTGATCTTCAGTAGTATGTATCATCTGACCTGAATGCATCTTGCTAAATTGTCAGGTTATATTGATAGACCCCAGTTCTCCGTAGTCTGAATGCACTTTTGACACTACCAAGCAGTGCTCATATTTTAACTGATGCCTGGAAGACCACCCTCTGTTGGTGTTTGTCATATTTTACCAGAAAATGTGCCACAAAATGAATAAGTACCTCTGAGGTTCCTCTTCTGTTTCTGCTAGTTGTACAGTGGGTGTAGGACATTTACCGCTCCTTGTAGCTGTTCTTCTGGAACACAGACCTCAGAAGTTCTTGGCTGGGACCTGCGCTGTCAGAGGGGCTGCTTGCCCTTTGTATCAAAGTTTTGAGCATGCCATTCTTCTGCACCAGATGGTTACAGCACTCTACTTGTAAATATAGGTCAGTGGGTGTCTTCTTCTGGAACATGCTCTTCATTTATATCACAGTTATTTACCTTCACTGCTCACAACCCCCCAATATTGCACAATTATATGGCCAGTTCACTATTGGTAAATGTTGATAAGCCTCATTAACAGGTTGCAGACAACATCAACATATGGCTACAATAGTTTGTTGCAGTAAAAACTTAACCACACAGTTCACAGTTCTTGCAGAATAATACAATATGTGTGACACTATTTTTCAAATAAAATAAACAGACATTGTCATTAATTGTTCTAAAACACTGTCTATTTGTGTTACACTTATTCCACTGTTAAGTTGATGCATACATGTTTAACGTCTGAAAATCGGCCATGGACTGACTGTCTCAGGACCAAAAGTTGGTCCTTTGTATGTCTTCACAATAATAGGCACTGGAACTATACATTGTTCAATGTTTAAGTTACGGAAATTCCAATTAAAACATAACTCATTCAATTAACTGAATATGTTGAAAAATTCCTTCATTTTAACAGTTCCTTCTACCACAAAGGTTAGGCCAAATTATTTGTTTAAATAATGAAATTTGCAGATGTAGTTATACAAACAATACTTTTGACAAACCTGGTAATTATTTTGGAATTAATTAATGGCTAATATGTTTTTAAATAGAGGCAAATAAATACTTTAAGAATCCTAGTAGTTCTTCTTCCAAATGTTTATAATTAGTACAGAATCTATATTTGTTTATAAGTGAACAATAAAATGTAAATCACAAAACAATTACTGATTTCACCCTGTAGCAAAAGATATTAACTAAGAATGGTCAAAATAAATTAGGATTTTAATTACATACACAAAACTAAGCACAGAATTAAACCTGGTGCTATATTCCATATGACTGAGAGCCAAACTTTCTCTTTTATGGAAATGCAAATTATACTCATGCATATTAATGGTAATTAGGCAAAAATGAAAATCAAATGAATTTAAGGAGGCAGATGCCAAAACAAGAGAGGAAGGAAGGAGATCACAACTTGTTTCGTCAAAAGTTCACAGTAGAAATCAAATTGAATGATGGTGTTACTGATTGAAATAGTTTTTCACTGACAGAGCTTTCCAATACATCCACATTAAAATCACCAGCAACCACTATTTCCTTGTTTTTTACTGTGAGATGGGGCAACAGAGCTTCCAGATTTTTTATAAAGACATTGAAGTTTTCTGAAAGTGCTCTGTATATACTTGCTATTATAAAGGACTTATTATGAAATACTACTTCTGTTCTATAAGCTTCTAAGTGTTGCTCTTAGCAAATTTATTGATATCAATATTCTTGAAATCAAAACAGTTTCTGATAAATGTGGCAACTCATTCTTTTTCCATATTTTCTCTACAGAAGTAAGTAGCTAACTTGAACTGTGTAACATTTAACATGTCTGTAGCAGTGGTCACATGATGTTCAGAAAGGCAGATTATATAAAGTGGTTTGCTCAATTCTAATTCTTCAACTCAAATAAGCAAATTAAAACTTCCAGGCTGAGAGACCATGGTTGATCTGTAAAACTAATTCCTGATGTTTCATTGCCAACTGTGAGCAACATCTTCTGGGATTAAGCTTATCCCTTAGTTCTCATGTATTCTGGTGCATAAGGATAACCAATTTTGTGCACTGGCTGAATAACAACTAGATGAATCAATTTTTTTCTGTCAATTTTTGATTATCCCCAGTTTCAATCAGAGGCTGTCTGCATGAATTGTGTACGTTAAAATTTGCTTTCTGTTTGCCTGTTTTATCAATGTGAATGTCATTTTCAGCCTGTCTCTGAACATCTTTTGTTTCTGTCCTCCCTACCCTAAAAAAAACTGCTGTTCTGTCACTAGTAACCACTGGTACTAAACCATTTGTGACAGTGCCAGCCCCCCCCCCCCCTCTCCCGCATTAAGTTATTTGCTATTACCCCAGACAGTTTTCCCTTCCCTTTTCTGTTGAGGTGAAGGCCTAGTATAATCCCACCTATTGATAGAGTCAACAGGAACGACTCCAATATGAGATCCCATACCTGATCCAAGCAGCTGTTCCACCACTAAATTAACTCTCCTAACAGGAGAATTTAAATGAGGCTGGTCATGGTGCCTCAGAACAGATACAGGTGCAACACCAGTATGCCTTTTTGCTGAAGCTATCTTTACCAGGTCACCCTCAATTGAATAACTGGAGTCCCTGTCTACGCTGTTGCTTGCCCCAGCCACTATTACCGCAGTATCTTCCTTTGTGAAGTCTTTGCAAAGTGAACCTACATCCTCTGTCACATTGACCCAGACTTGCACTAGGTTTAAAAAAACTTTTAACCTGGTAACCTAACCCTAGTTGATCCAGCAACCATTAGCCAACCTATACCATGTGAACTACCTAACAACAAAACTTTCTTCTCCTTCACAACTTTTTCTTACTTCTCAAATACTTTTTTGTAAGTTTTTTGTGTCCTGTCTACTCCTACATCTACTCCTATGTGGTGTGATTTTTCAGCTTATCTTGGTGTACTTCTTGATAAAACAGTTTTGGTGGATGTCATGTTCCATTGGACTCAATATTTCAGTAAGTGGGCATTTTGGGCTCATCAGTTGCAATTAGGAACAGAGGGGGCAGTGATAAAGGAACTAAGAGAAGATCCAGGTGTAATATTACCAACTGATCTAGGCAACCCAACCGTGATCCTGTCCCTATATGAATAAAATGAAGAAATGTAGGGCTCACTAGAAGACATTGTGTACTAGATGATCAACATTGATACTGAGAGGGTGGAGAGGAACAGCATGGCACTTCTCAATGAATACCACTTACCAGACAAGATTGTTAAGAAGCTATGACAGAGAGCATCAGTTCCAATGGAGTTTATGGACTACCAAAAGTTCACAAAGATGCGATGCCTTTGAGCCCCAATGTATTCTCTCACTAAGTACTTGAAGGATTTGCTTAGCCCTTGCATCAGGAATTGTTCACTTCATATTCACACTCTGTGAATTTTGTGGGACACCTTAAAAACTTTAAGATTAAGGGTACCAATATCAAACTGCCTATTGGCTTCTGTCTCGGGTTCTTCGGCCGACGTTCATCTAATGATTTTTCTGACGTTTCGCCAGCACGAGTGGCTGGCATTGTCAAAGCTTCACCCTCCATTGCCGGTGGTGAACTGGAGCCGAGCTCGCGGGCGCAGGCTATATGTACCTGGCGCGCCAACGTCCGAGGGCTTCTCCGCGGTCATTTCCGGTGCGGTTCTCCTCTTGCTACCTGCGACGGTCGTTCGCTGCAGTACGGGAAGCCAGGATCCGTTGACCTTAAGGCTTTCCTCTTTCTTGTTCAAACTGTTCGCGTGTTTTTGTATTTCTACAGCTTCTCTGAACAAGCGCGTGTGATAGTGCTTCTCTACAGCCAGAACTTCCGTGTCGGCGAATTTTATTACATGGTCGGTCTCATTCAGTGCGTGCTCTGCCACGGCCGATTTCTCCACCTGCCCCAACCTGCAATGTCGCTTATGCTCTTTGATCCTGGTGTTAATGGATCGTCCAGTCATTCCGACATAAACTTTTCCGCATGTGCATGGTATGCGGTATATTCCCGACATTGCAAGTGGGTCTCTTTTCTCCTTCGCCGATCTAAGACACTCTTTGATCTTCCTTGTCGGTTTGAAAATCATCTTTACGCCATGTTTGCGCAATATACGGCCGATTCTGTCCGTCACTCTGGGAATGTATGGCAGAAAGGCCGTACCCGACAATTCTTTTTCCGGTTCCTTACTTCGCCGAGGGTTGGGCTCTGTTACAGTTCTAATATAATTTGTGGAGTAACCATTGCTCCTCAGGACAGTTTCCAGGTGTTGCATTTCTCGTTTGAGGTGTTGCGGCTCACATATTCGTCCTGCTCTCGTTACGAGCGTACTAATCATGCCTCTTTTCTGGCTCGGGTGGTGGTTTGACAGTTTGTGCAGGTATCGGTCCGTGTGAGTCGGTTTTCGATACACGCTGTGTCCCAGATCTTCGCCGTCCCTTGTGACCAGAACATCTAGAAATGGCAGTTTCTTGTCCTTTTCTACTTCCATGGTAAATGTTATGTTGGCATGGAGGCTGTTCAAGTGTCTTAGGAAGTCACTGAGCTGTTCTTCACCATGGCTCCACACCACGAAAGTATCATCGACGTACCTGTACCACACCTTAGGTTTGCAAGTCGCCGAGTCCAGTGCCTGTGCTTCGAATTGTTCCATGAAGAAGTTGGCCACCACTGGACTGAGAGGACTACCCATGGCGACGCCTTCCAGCTGTTCGTAGAAATCGCCATTCCACGTGAAATAGCTCGTGGTGAGACATGCATGGAAGAGCTTTCTGATGTCTAGCGGAAAAATGGAACCGATGTGCTCCAGAGCGTCACTGAGTGGCACTTTCGTAAATAACGAAACAACATCAAAGCTGACCAGGATGTCGTTTGGTGCAAGTTTCAGTTTCTTCAGCTTCTCAATGAAATGTCCTGAGTCCTTAATGTATGTGTCGGTCTTCCCCACGTGTGGCTGGAGCAGAGAGGCCAAGTGTTTTGCCAGTTTATATGTCGGTGATCCAGGAGCGCTAACGATCGGTCTCAGTGGAACGTTGTTCTTATGGATCTTGGGTAATCCATATAGCCGAGGTGGTAGGGCTTCCGTGTTGCGCAGGTTTCTCTGTATGTCCGCCGGCAGAGAAGACGCCTTGATTAATCGATTCGTATTCCGTGTGATACGTTGCGTCGGATCTGCGCTTAGTTTTCGGTACGTCGTCGGATCTAATAGGTCTCGGATCTTTTGCTCATAATCTTCGGTCTTCATTACGACGGTCGCATTCCCCTTATCGGCAGGCAGTACCAATATACTCTTGTCGGCGTTGAGATTCTTAATGGCTTGTATCTCTTCTTTCTTCAGGTTGCAAGCTGGTGGTTTTGCTCGGCGCAGTATCCTGGCTGTTTCCGTGCGTATTTCCTCTGCCCTTTCACAAGGAAGGGTACGAATGGCTGCTTCGGTGTTGGCAATGATGTCCTCCATAGGTATAGTTCTCGGGATGATAGCGAAATTCCCTCCTTTTTGAAGAACAGACACTTCCTCTTCGGTCAATTGTCGTTCAGTGAGGTTGACCACTGTGTGTGACATGTCGGGAGTCGCCTTGTCGGTGTGCTTCCGGCATCTTTCAAACTTTTTCTTCTGTCGATCGGTGCAGCGCTCGAGTTCGTTCTGCATGCTCCTGTGAGTGATGCTATCAATCTTGTCCCAGTCGTCTCGATGCATTCTGCTACTTAGTTGATAGAAAAGGTCCAGAAGTTCCTGATCCGTTCTTGCCAAGTCTCTCCGTGTTGTATGTATTCGCTCGCGAAGAAAAGCTCGTTCCATTCTGTCGTAGATACGATGTGCTTGGGCGGTGGTGAATAGGCGCTTACATCTCAAGAACTTCGGTGTAGCACATTCATCTCGGCAACGTGACAGAAAGGCGAGAGAGGACATCAGTCGCGCTTTCTTCTTCCGTCGTTGGTCAAGGCGTCGGTACAATCTGCAAATCTCCTCCCCGTAGAGGCGTAATACAAAATTATTTAGGCTTTCGTGGCCACTTGTTGACAAACTGCCTATTGGCTTCTGTCTCGGGTTCTTGTTTGAAAGATGCCGGAAGCACACCGACAAGGCGACTCCCGACATGTCACACACAGTGGTCAACCTCACTGAACGACAATTGACCGAAGAGGAAGTGTCTGTTCTTCAAAAAGGAGGGAATTTCGCTATCATCCCGAGAACTATACCTATGGAGGACATCATTGCCAACACCGAAGCAGCCATTCGTACCCTTCCTTGTGAAAGGGCAGAGGAAATACGCACGGAAACAGCCAGGATACTGCGCCGAGCAAAACCACCAGCTTGCAACCTGAAGAAAGAAGAGGTACAAGCCATTAAGAATCTCAACGCCGACAAGAGTATATTGGTACTGCCTGCCGATAAGGGGAATGCGACCGTCGTAATGAAGACCGAAGATTATGAGCAAAAGATCCGAGACCTATTAGATCCGACGACGTACCGAAAACTAAGCGCAGATCCGACGCAACGTATCACACGGAATACGAATCGATTAATCAAGGCGTCTTCTCTGCCGGCGGACATACAGAGAAACCTGCGCAACACGGAAGCCCTACCACCTCGGCTATATGGATTACCCAAGATCCATAAGAACAACGTTCCACTGAGACCGATCGTTAGCGCTCCTGGATCACCGACATATAAACTGGCAAAACACTTGGCCTCTCTGCTCCAGCCACACGTGGGGAAGACCGACACATACATTAAGGACTCAGGACATTTCATTGAGAAGCTGAAGAAACTGAAACTTGCACCAAACGACATCCTGGTCAGCTTTGATGTTGTTTCGTTATTTACGAAAGTGCCACTCAGTGACGCTCTGGAGCACATCGGTTCCATTTTTCCGCTAGACATCAGAAAGCTCTTCCATGCATGTCTCACCACGAGCTATTTCACGTGGAATGGCGATTTCTACGAACAGCTGGAAGGCGTCGCCATGGGTAGTCCTCTCAGTCCAGTGGTGGCCAACTTCTTCATGGAACAATTCGAAGCACAGGCACTGGACTCGGCGACTTGCAAACCTAAGGTGTGGTACAGGTACGTCGATGATACTTTCGTGGTGTGGAGCCATGGTGAAGAACAGCTCAGTGACTTCCTAAGACACTTGAACAGCCTCCATGCCAACATAACATTTACCATGGAAGTAGAAAAGGACAAGAAACTGCCATTTCTAGATGTTCTGGTCACAAGGGACGGCGAAGATCTGGGACACAGCGTGTATCGAAAACCGACTCACACGGACCGATTCCTGCACAAACTGTCAAACCACCACCCGAGCCAGAAAAGAGGCATGATTAGTACGCTCGTAACGAGAGCAGGACGAATATGTGAGCCGCAACACCTCAAACGAGAAATGCAACACCTGGAAACTGTCCTGAGGAGCAATGGTTACTCCACAAATTATATTAGAACTGTAACAGAGCCCAACCCTCGGCGAAGTAAGGAACCGGAAAAAGAATTGTCGGGTACGGCCTTTCTGCCATACATTCCCAGAGTGACGGACAGAATCGGCCGTATATTGCGCAAACATGGCGTAAAGACGATTTTCAAACCGACAAGGAAGATCAAAGAGTGTCTTAGATCGGCGAAGGAGAAAAGAGACCCACTTGCAATGTCGGGAATATACCGCATACCATGCACATGCGGAAAAGTTTATGTCGGAATGACTGGACGATCCATTAACACCAGGATCAAAGAGCATAAGCGACATTGCAGGTTGGGGCAGGTGGAGAAATCGGCCGTGGCAGAGCACGCACTGAATGAGACCGACCATGTAATAAAATTCGCCGACACGGAAGTTCTGGCTGTAGAGAAGCACTATCACACGCGCTTGTTCAGAGAAGCTGTAGAAATACAGAAACACGCGAACAGTTTGAACAAGAAAGAGGAAAGCCTTAAGGTCAACGGATCCTGGCTTCCCGTACTGCAGCGAACGACCGTCGCAGGTAGCAAGAGGAGAACCGCACCGGAAATGACCGCGGAGAAGCCCTCGGACGTTGGCGCGCCAGGTACATATAGCCTGCGCCCGCGAGCTCGGCTCCAGTTCACCACCGGCAATGGAGGGTGAAGCTTTGACAATGCCAGCCACTCGTGCTGGCGAAACGTCAGAAAAATCATTAGATGAACGTCGGCCGAAGAACCCGAGACAGAAGCCAATAGGCAGTTTGTCAACAAGTGGCCACGAAAGCCTAAATAATTTTGGTACCAATATCCTTTTGAACTTTAACATTGTCTATTCCTTTTTGTCAGAATGTACAATATTATGAAAAGGAAAGTTGCTACTCATCATATAACAGAGATGCTGAGTTGCAGATAAGCACAACAAAGAGACTGTGACAAACAAGTTTTTGGCCAGCAAGGCCTTCATCAAAAATAGATGGAAAACACACATCCATGCAAGTGCAACACACACACAACTGCAGTCACTGGCTGTGTGTCAGTTGCTTTTTTGTGTGTGTGTGTGTGTATGTGTGTGTGTCAGTCAGGCATTTAAATGTGACTTGCAGAGTATCCATGTAGATGTAGATATTTTTGATGAAGTCCTTGCTGGCTAAAAGCTTATTTGTGACAGTCTTTTACTTGTGCCTATCTGCGACTCAGTATCTCCGCTATATGGTGAGTAGCAATTTTCCTTATCATAATATTGTTACATGGGAGGCAATACTGACCCTACGACTTATCTTAGAAAATAGATTAAGGAAAGGCAAACCTACATTTATAGCATTTGTAGACTTAGAGAAAGCTTTTGACGATGTTGACTGGAATACTCTCTTTCAAATTCTGTAGGTGGCAGGGGTAAAACACATGGATGAAAGGCTATTTACAATTTGTACAGAAACCAGATGGCAGTTATAAGAGTTGAGGGGCATGAAAGGGAAGCAGTGATTGGGAAGGCAGTGAGACAGGGTTATAGCCTATCCCCAATGTTATTCAATCCGTATATTGAGTAAGCAGTACAGGAAACAAAAGAAAAAATTGGAGTAGGAGTTAAAATCCATGGAGAAGAAATAAAAACTTGCCGATGACATTGTAATTCTGTCAGAGACAGCAAAGGACTTGGAAGAGAAGCTGAACAGAATGGACAGTGTCTTGAAAGGAGGATATAAGACGAACATCAACAAAAGCAAAATGAGGATAATGGAATGTAGTCGAATTAAGTCGGGTGATGCTGAGGGAATTAGATTAGGAAATGGGACACTTAAAGTAGTAAAGGAGTTTTGCTACTTGGGGAGCAAAATAATTGATGATGGTCGAAGTAGAGAGGATATAAAATGTAGAGTGGCAATGGCAAAGAAAGCGTTCCTGAAGAAGAGAAATTTGTTAACCTCGAGTATAGATTTAAGTGTCAGGAAGTCGTTTCTGAAAGTATTTGTATGGAGTGTAGCCATGTATGGAAGTGAAACATGGACGATGAATAGTTTGGACAAGAAGAGAATAGAAGCTTTCGAAGTGTGGTGCTACAGAAGAATGCTGAAGATTAGATGGGTAGATCACATAACTAATGAGGAGGTATTGAATAGAATTGGGGAGAAGAGGAGTTTGTGGCACAACTTGACTAGAAGAAGGGATCAGTTGGTAGGGCATATTCTGAGGCATCAAGGGATCACCAATTTAGTATAGGAGGGCAACGAGGAGGGTAAAAATCGTAGAGGGAGACCAAGAGATGAATACACTAAACAGATTCAGAAGGATGTAGGTTTCAGTAGATACTAGGAGATGAAGAAGCTTGCACAGGATAGAGTAGCATGGAGAGCTGCATCAAACCAGTCTCTGGAGTGAAGACCACAACAAACAACAAATCAGTTGGTATAGTTGATATACAGAGTATGAGAGAGACCTCTCCAGCAATTGGATCTGTGAGGATAGTTGTTCAATGACAGTATTCCTTATAGTTTTAATCTGTGAATGGGTATGATTACAAGTTTTCAGACAATTTAACTTCCTAGTTGTATTCTAAGCATAAGCCATCAAAACAAGTCTCCTGCTTTCTGTTAGAACCAGCTGCGAAGAATATAATGAAACAGCACTTTTAGGGTATAAACATTTTTATTAAATTTATGTATAAGGGGAAATAATATGTATAGAAGAAGCAGTTTGTCTCATGGTTGAAATGCCTTGATATTGTACTTAAAACTGACTTCAAGAAAGAAAATTAAACCTTACATTTTCACAGTGCAGCATTTTCTTCCTAACAGTTGGTTTTAACAGGAAAGTTGTAATTTATTATTTAACAAATACACATCCTATGTCTATCTGAATGTTTATTAGAATATTATGCAAAAATTTGAAGTAAGTCATCAAGAACTTTTTGAGATTTTTGATAGCATCATTTGTCTACTATATATTGCAAATATTCATTTATTATATATAGTTAAAATATATAATCTATGACTGTCCAAATTTTATTAGGGTATAATGTGAAAATCTGAAAATTTTCTCTCTATGTATTAGTATAAATTTATATACAATATATATTTAAAATATGTAGCCTGTGTCTGTCTGGTTGTTTAGTAGAGTTGCATGTAAAAATTTGAAGTAAAATGGTCAAGAACTTTTCGAAATTTCTGCAAGCAATATGTATAGGTATATTTACATATATTAAAAATATATAGCCTATGTCTATCCAAATACTTATTATAGCACTGTATAAAAGTTTGAAGTAAATCACTCAAGAACTTTTCAATATTTTTACTAACGCATGTTTCCTCTTTCAGTTCAAAGCTTGTGGTGCAAAAATTTGAAGTTAATTGCTCAAGAACTTTTGGAATCTTTGCTAGCATTGTCTTCCCTTTATATACGATATATACTTAAGTGCCAAATAAACTGGTATAGGCATGCGTATTCAAATACAGAGATATGTAAACAGGCAGAATACGGCACTGCCTATATAAGACAACAAGTGTCTGCAGCAGTTGTTAGATTGGTTACTGCTGCTACAATGGCAGGCTATCAAGATTTAAGTGAGTCTGAACATGGTGCTATAGTCGGCACATGGGCGATGGGACACAGCATCTCCGAGGTAGCAATGAAGTGGAGATTTTCCTGTATGACCATTTCACAAGTGCACTG
The DNA here is from genome assembly GCF_023898315.1 of Schistocerca nitens. Lineage (NCBI taxonomy): Eukaryota > Metazoa > Arthropoda > Insecta > Orthoptera > Acrididae > Schistocerca > Schistocerca nitens. Next base: position 370,398,033 of record NC_064614.1, on the reverse strand, counting down.
TGAATATCAGAATCTAGTAAAACATCAAATCTCTGACACCACTGTGGCTGGAAAAAGATCCTGCAGGAATGGGACCGACGACGACTGAAGAGAATTGTTCAACGTGACAAGAATGCAACCTTTCTGCAAATTGCTGTAGATTTCAGTACTGGGCCATCAGTAAATATCAGCATGCAAACCATTCTACTAAACTTCATTGATGTGGTCTTTCAGAGCTGAAGGCCCACCCGTGTACACTTGATGACTTCACGACATAGAGCTTTACACCTCACCTGGACCTGTCAACACCGACATTAGACTGTTGATGACTGGAAACATGTTGTTTGTTTGTACAAGTCTCATTCCAAATTGTGTCAAGTGGTTGGATGTGTACTGGTATTGAGACAAAATCGTGAATCCATGTACCCTGTATGTCAGCAGGGGACTGTTCAGGCTGGTGGAGGCTGTATAATGGTGTTGGACATATACAATTGAAGTGATATGGGACCCCTGATACATCTAGATATGACTCTGACAGGTGACATGTACATAGGCATCCTGTCAGGTCATGCGAACCCATTCATGTCCATTGTGCATTCCACCGGACTTGAGCAATTCCAGCAGGGCAATGCAACACCCCACACTTCCAGAATTGCTCCAGGAACACTCTTCTGAGTGTAAACACTTCCACTGGACATCAAACTTCCCAGACATGAACATTATTGAGCATATCTGGGAAGCCATGTAACATGCTGTTCAGAAGAGACCTCCACCCCCTTCATACTGTTACGGATTTATGGGCAGCCCTGGAGGATTCATGACGTCAGTTCCCTCCAGCACTACTTCAGATATTATTCGAGTCCATGTTACATCATGTTGCAGTTCTTCTGGGTGCTCATGGGGGTCCTACATGATATTAGAAAGGTGTACCAGTTTCTTTGGCTCTTCAGTATATGTCTATTTATATACCATACATATTAAAACACTGTGTAGTCTGTGTCTGTTGGAACATTTGTTAGAGTATAGTGTAAAAATCTGAAGTAATTTAGCTAAGAACTTTTGGAGCTTTTTGGTAACAATGTGAAACTACAACTTGTTTTTATATATTAGTGTAGGTTATATGTATACCAGGTGGTTATTATTAAACTTTCCCTAATTAACACATTATAATGCAGAAGCTAATTACTGTACAATAACCAACCTTGGTAGCATTAATGTCCAGAGTATGGGGTGATGATTTTCATGTGTCACAGCACCCCTGTCCAGTTCCAACTATGGCTAGCAGGTGCCATGAGAAGTTATCGTGATTTAGTCTCACACACGTGACCAGTCCCAGTGCACTTGTTGATGTGTCAACATGAGCTTGGGCAAAAGAAGCAGGGCATTATTGATGAAGCTCTAGTATCAAAACAGCAGTAATGCTGCAGCTGCCCTTTGAGAATATTGCCGGTTGAAAGGATTATGGAAGGGTCCTCTTTCTCCACCTGCTGTGCAGGGTATGATGCAGGAGTTTGAATCAACTGAAGAACTTGGCATCGTTCCACGAAGAGGCCAGCAACAAGTTGCACCACAGATGGTTGATGAAATCTCTGTTGCTGTGGCAGACAATGCTGCATGCAATTCCTGATCCTCAGGCAGTGCACGTGCTGTGTCACAACAGTTGAACACCCTGTGGTCCACTGGTGGTGTTCTCAAATGGTATCCATATAAGATCCATATTGTACAACAGCTTGCATCACAGGACACACAGTGAAATATTGACTTCACTCTCCACTTTCTCACAAGGATTGAAGTTGATGAGGGCTGGCCCTGGACCATTCTATGGATAAACGAAGCTCATTTTTCATTGACAGGTGAGGTGAACACACAGAATCGCTGAGTGTGGGGATCTTCACCCCCAGTTACTGTGCATTAAGTTCCTCTGAATGGTGAATGTGTCATTGTATGGTGAGGCTTCATGCCTAGATTCATCATTGGCCCATTGTTTTTTGAACAGGTTGGTGCTCAAGGACCAAATACATGCAGTGTGACTGGCCAGCATTACTGTGATATGCTTCACCAGCATGTCATACCCACCCTACAGGAGAGAGATTTATTGTACTCAGAAGTTTTCATGCATGATGGGGCCCCACCACACATTATCAGCTGATTGTTTTCAAATGCTTGGCCAATATCATCACCTGATGTCACTTCCTGTGATTTATGGTTGTAGGGCTATCTGAAGGACAGGGTTTATCAGAGGAACATTCATGCATTTGCTGATCTGAAGAGCAGCATATCAAGAGAGGTAGTCATCATACCTATGGACATGCTTTGTTCTGCTGTGCAGAATGCAATCCTGCACTTTCACACTGTTCTGGACACTGGTGGGTGCCACATTAAGCCTCTTTTGTAGCATTATAGTGCTGGTATGTAATGGTATGATGTACAACAGCAGCACATTTAAAGTGTTTCAGTTGAATTGATTCTGTATTGTTTCTCTTCCCCATGTGCTTGAAATTAATGCTAACAAGTTTGGCTCATTTATGGTAATTAGTTTCTGTGTTATAACATATTAAATAGGGAAAGTTTAATTATAACCACCTTGTAGAATTATGTACCACATATATTGAATACATGTATCCTAAGCCTGTCCAAATGTTTATCTGCATCTGCATCTACAGCTATACTCTGTAGACCACTTTGAAGTGCATGGCAGATGGTACGTTTCACTGTATCAGTTATTAGGGCTTTTTCCATTTCCGATCACATAGGGAGCATGGGAAAATTGATTTTTTAAATGCCTCTGTGTGTGCTGCAGTTAATCTGATCTTATCCTCATGATCCATAAGGAAGTAATATATATATATATATATATATATATATATATATATATATATATATATATATATATATATATATATATATATATATATAGAGGCTGCGGTAACTTAGAGTCATCGCTTAAAGCTGATTCCTGAAACATTGACCATTTGTGCAACCATTTGCTATATACGTTCAGTACACCCTACTAGTCCCATCTGGTACAAGTCCCAAATGCTTGAGCAATATTCTAGGATGGGTCACACAAGTGATTTGTAAGAAATTTCCTCTATATTCTACCAATAAAGCAAAGTCTGCCACCTGCATTACAGACAACTTAGCCTATTTGATTCTTTGATTTCATGTCCCTACCAAGCATTACCCTCCAAATAGTTGTACAAGTTTACAGATTCCAGCTGTCTTTTAGCAATATTATGTTGATAGGATACCATGTTTTTTCATTTTGTGAAGTTCGCAGTTTTACATTTTTGAATATTTGAAGCAAGCTACCAATAACTGCAACACTCCGATATCTTATCAAGATCTGCCTGAATATTTGTTCAGCTTTGTGCAGACTGTACTTCATTACAGATAACTGCTTCACTGGTACACCCAAAGCTACTTCTACATCTGTTGATGACTCTGCATCCGAGATAACATGCTGTGTCCTCCCTACTGAGAAATCCTCAATCCAGTCAATTTTGTTTGATAACCCATATATGGTTGTATTTTTGACAATAAGTATTAATGTGGTTCTGAGTCAAATGGTGTTTGAAAATCAAGAAATCTCCATCCAACTGACTACCTTGAGGTACAGATTTCAGGATATAATGTGAGAAAAGCGCGAGTTGGGTCTCACATGACCTATGTTTTCTAAATCCATGCCATCAGATATTGACGTCTGACTATTGTCATCTTAACTGAATTTATATTTCATTCTGTTCAAGATACCTCATTGTGTTTGAGTTCAGAATGTGTTCTAAGATTCTACAGCAAATGGATGTCAAGGATATTTGACAGTAGCTTTGTGGGGCAGTTAGTTTTGTGGGGCAGTTTGCTACACTTCTTCTAGACAAGTGTGACCTGTGCTTTCTTCCAACTACTGGGCACAGTTTTTTGTTTGTGGGTTCTTCAATTCCACAGGGTATTGTGTAAAAATTTGAAGTAAATTGTTCAAGAACTTTTGAAAATTTTTGCTAATGACATTTTCCTGTTACATGATATATATATATATATATATATATATATATATATATATATATATATATATATATATATATATATATATATAACAGAGGGAAACATTCCACGTGGAAAAAATATATCTAAAAAGAAAGATGATGGGACTTACCAAACAAAAGCGCTGGCAGGTCGATAGACACACAAAAAACACAAATATACACACAAAATTCTAGCTTTCGCAACCAACGGTTGCTTCGTCAGGAAAGAGGGAAGGAGAGGGAAAGATGAAAGGATGTGGGTTTTAAGGGAGAGGGTAAGGAGTCATTCCAATCCCGGGAGCGGAAAGACTTACCTTAGGGGGAAAAAAGGACAGGTATACACTCGCACACACACACATATCCATCCACACATACAGACACAAGCAGACATATTTAAAGACAAAGAGTTTGGGCAGAGATGTCAGTCGAGGTGGAAGAGTAGAGGCAAAGAAGTTGTTGAGAGACAGGTGAGGTATGAGTGGCGGCAACTTGAAATTAGCGGAGATTGAGGCCTGGCGGATAACGAGAAGAGAGGATATACTGAAGGGCAAGTTCCCATCTCCGGAGTTCGGATAGGTTGGTGTTGGTGGGAAGTATCCAGATAACCCGGACGGTGTAACACTGTGCCAAGATGTGCTGGCTGTGCACCAAGGCATGTTTAGCCACAGGGTGATCCTCATTACCAACAAACACTGTCTGCCTGTGTCCATTCATGCGAATGGACAGTTTGTTGCTGGTCATTCCCACATAGAATGCATCACAGTGTAGGCAGGTCAGTTGGTAAATCACGTGGGTGCTTTCACACGTGGCTCTGCCTTTGATCGTGTACACCTTCCGGGTTACAGGACTGGAGTAGGTGGTGGTGGGAGGGTGCATGGGACAGGTTTTGCACCGGGGGCGGTTACAAGGATAGGAGCCAGAGGGTAGGGAAGGTGGTTTGGGGATTTCATAGGGATGAACTAACAGGTTACGAAGGTTAGGTGGACGGTGGAAAGACACTCTTGGCGGAGTGGGGAGGATTTCATGAAGGATGGATCTCATTTCAGGGCAGGATTTGAGGAAGTCGTATCCCTGCTGGAGAGCCACATTCAGAGTCTGGTCCAGTCCCGGAAAGTATCCTGTCACAAGTGGGGCACTTTTGTGGTGGTTCTGTGGGGGATTCTGGGTTTGAGGGGATGAGGAAGTGGCTCTGGTTATTTGCTTCTGTACCAGGCCGGGAGGGTAGTTGCGGGATGCGAAAGCTGTTGTCAGGTTGTTGGTGTAATGTTTCAGGGATTCCGGACTGGAGCAGATTCGTTTGCCACGAAGACCTAGGCTGTAGGGAAGGGACCGTTTGATGTGGAATGGGTGGCAGCTGTCATAATGGAGGTACTGTTGCTTGTTAGTGGGTTTGATGTGGACGGACGTGTGAAGTTGGCCATTGGACAGGTGGAGGTCAACGTCAAGGAAAGTGGCATGGGATTTGGAGTAGGACCAGGTGAATCTGATGGAACCAAAGGAGTTGAGGTTGGAGAGGAAATTCTGGAGTTCTTCTTCACTGTGAGTCCAGATCATGAAGATGTCATCAATAAATCTGTACCAAACTTTGGGTTGGCAGACCTGGGTAACCAAGAAGGCTTCCTCTAAGCGACCCATGAATAGGTTGGCGTACGAGGGGGCCATCCTGGTACCCATGGCTGTTCCCTTTAATTGTTGGTATGTCTGGCCTTCAAAAGTGAAGAAGTTGTGGGTCAGGATGAAGCTGGCTAAGGTAATGAGGAAAGAGGTTTTAGGTAGGGTGGCAGGTGATCGGCGTGAAAGGAAATGCTCCATCGCAGCGAGGCCCTGGACGTGCGGAATATTTGTGTATAGGGAAGTGGCATCAATGGTTACAAGGATGGTTTCCGGGGGTAACAGATTGGGTAAGGATTCCAGGCGTTCAAGGAAGTGGTTGGTGTCTTTGATGAAGGATGGGAGACTGCATGTAATGGGTTGAAGGTGTTGATCTACGTAGGCAGAGATACGTTCTGTGGGGGCTTGGTAACCAGCTACAATGGGGCGGCCGGGATGATTGGGTTTGTGGATTTTAGGAAGAAGGTAGAAGGTTGGGGTGCGGGGTGTCGGTGGGGTCAGGAGGTTGATGGAGTCAGGTGAAAGGTTTTGCAGGGGGCCTAAGGTTCTGAGGATTCCTTGAAGCTCCGCCTGGACATCGGGAATGGGGTTACCTTGGCAAACTTTGTATGTGGTGTTGTCTGAAAGCTGATGCAGTCCCTCAGCCACATACAGTCTCTCCCATCTACTCAATCTCCCACTTCCAGCTCCACTCCCTCCAAAACCTCAAAATTCCTTTCAACACAATCTGGAACCACAACACCCTAATTCAGTAGTTAACCTTTCCTCCAAACCTCTCTCCCAATCCGAAACCTCTGTCCTATCCAAAGGCCTCACCTTCAGCCCCACTCCCAGATTCAACCAAACAGCCCTCGTCAAAGATTTACTGTCCTACACCCGTACTCTCTGCTGGAAATATCACTTTGCCACGAAGAAAAATGATCCTAATCCCACTCCTAATGATCCAACTCCCCAAGACACCATCCAAATTGAACCCTGCCTGGAACAGTTCCGTCCTCCGTCACAGCGGGACCCACCTCCTCTTCCTCAAAATCACCCTCTCCAAACCTTCCAGGAATTTCTGACTTCCAGCCTTGCATCTCAATCCTTCTTAAAAAACCTTAATCCTACACCCAACATCACCACTGCTGAAGCCCAGGCTATCCGTGATCTGAAGGCTGACCGATCCATCGTCATTCTTCCGGCGGACAAGGGTTCCACGACCGTGGTACTTGATCGTCGGGAGTATGTGGCTGAGGGACTGCATCAGCTTTCAGACAACACCACATACAAAGTTTGCCAAGGTAACCCCATTCCCGATGTCCAGGCGGAGCTTCAAGGAATCCTCAGAACCTTAGGCCCCCTGCAAAACCTTTCACCTGACTCCATCAACCTCCTGACCCCACCGACACCCCGCACCCCAACCTTCTACCTTCTTCCTAAAATCCACAAACCCAATCATCCCGGCCGCCCCATTGTAGCTGGTTACCAAGCCCCCACAGAACGTATCTCTGCCTACGTAGATCAACACCTTCAACCCATTACATGCAGTCTCCCATCCTTCATCAAAGACACCAACCACTTCCTTGAACGCCTGGAATCCTTACCCAATCTGTTACCCCCGGAAACCATCCTTGTAACCATTGATGCCACTTCCCTATACACAAATATTCCGCACGTCCAGGGCCTCGCTGCGATGGAGCATTTCCTTTCACGCCGATCACCTGCCACCCTACCTAAAACCTCTTTCCTCATTACCTTAGCCAGCTTCATCCTGACCCACAACTTCTTCACTTTTGAAGGCCAGACATACCAACAATTAAAGGGAACAGCCATGGGTACCAGGATGGCCCCCTCGTACGCCAACCTATTCATGGGTCGCTTAGAGGAAGCCTTCTTGGTTACCCAGGTCTGCCAACCCAAAGTTTGGTACAGATTTATTGATGACATCTTCATGATCTGGACTCACAGTGAAGAAGAACTCCAGAATTTCCTCTCCAACCTCAACTCCTTTGGTTCCATCAGATTCACCTGGTCCTACTCCAAATCCCATGCCACTTTCCTTGACGTTGACCTCCACCTGTCCAATGGCCAACTTCACACGTCCGTCCACATCAAACCCACTAACAAGCAACAGTACCTCCATTATGACAGCTGCCACCCATTCCACATCAAACGGTCCCTTCCCTACAGCCTAGGTCTTCGTGGCAAACGAATCTGCTCCAGTCCGGAATCCCTGAAACATTACACCAACAACCTGACAACAGCTTTCGCATCCCGCAACTACCCTCCCGGCCTGGTACAGAAGCAAATAACCAGAGCCACTTCCTCATCCCCTCAAACCCAGAATCCCCCACAGAACCACCACAAAAGTGCCCCACTTGTGACAGGATACTTTCCGGGACTGGACCAGACTCTGAATGTGGCTCTCCAGCAGGGATACGACTTCCTCAAATCCTGCCCTGAAATGAGATCCATCCTTCATGAAATCCTCCCCACTCCGCCAAGAGTGTCTTTCCGCCGTCCACCTAACCTTCGTAACCTGTTAGTTCATCCCTATGAAATCCCCAAACCACCTTCCCTACCCTCTGGCTCCTATCCTTGTAACTGCCCCCGGTGCAAAACCTGTCCCATGCACCCTCCCACCACCACCTACTCCAGTCCTGTAACCCGGAAGGTGTACACGATCAAAGGCAGAGCCACGTGTGAAAGCACCCACGTGATTTACCAACTGACCTGCCTACACTGTGATGCATTCTATGTGGGAATGACCAGCAACAAACTGTCCATTCGCATGAATGGACACAGGCAGACAGTGTTTGTTGGTAATGAGGATCACCCTGTGGCTAAACATGCCTTGGTGCACAGCCAGCACATCTTGGCACAGTGTTACACCGTCCGGGTTATCTGGATACTTCCCACCAACACCAACCTATCCGAACTCCGGAGATGGGAACTTGCCCTTCAGTATATCCTCTCTTCTCGTTATCCGCCAGGCCTCAATCTCCGCTAATTTCAAGTTGCCGCCACTCATACCTCACCTGTCTCTCAACAACTTCTTTGCCTCTACTCTTCCACCTCGACTGACATCTCTGCCCAAACTCTTTGTCTTTAAATATGTCTGCTTGTGTCTGTATGTGTGGATGGATATGTGTGTGTGTGCGAGTGTATACCTGTCCTTTTTTCCCCCTAAGGTAAGTCTTTCCGCTCCCGGGATTGGAATGACTCCTTACCCTCTCCCTTAAAACCCACATCCTTTCATCTTTCCCTCTCCTTCCCTCTTTCCTGACGAAGCAACCGTTGGTTGCGAAAGCTAGAATTTTGTGTGTATATTTGTGTTTTTTTGTGTGTCTATCGACCTGCCAGCGCTTTTGTTTGGTAAGTCCCATCATCTTTATATATATATATATATATATATATATGTGTTAGGAAAATGTCATTAGCAAAAATTTTCAAAAGTAAAAAATTATGTAGTCTATGTGGATTTAAATACTTGGAGTATTGTGTAAAAATTTGTGGTAAAGTGGTCAAGAACTTTTTGAGATTTTTGCCAGCAGGATTTCTTTTTTATATAGTATACACACATTTATACACAGTATACATTTTTAAAAAAATATGTAGCATATGTCTGTCTGCACATTTGTTAGATTATTGTGTAAAACTTTGCTGTAAATTGATCAAGAACGTTCATAGATTTTTTCTACCAACCTTTCCTATTTATATAGTATATATATACTTACACATCATGTATATTAAAATGTGTAACTTATGTCCATTCAGTGGTTGTAGTATAACAGAAGTGTAGAAATTCTATCAGAAGAAAGAGAACAAAGGGCATAGGTTTCATCACCATGAATTACAGAACTGTTATATAAACTGTATAAAATCTTAGTTCTATTAATGTAAGTCTGTGCTTTTCCATGAGAGGTAGTGTACAATAGATTAAAGATCATGAGCCTAAAGGCTTAAACGAGAACAAATCAAGCAACAAATGACAACCACCTATGTTGCAGTTCTAGTTTATGGCATATGGAGATGAATGTGGTCACTTTTGTTGAGATCAGAGCGTGTATGGGTTGTTGATTGGATTGTGTGAAGTTTGAGATTGGCAGTAAGCTTAACTGAAACTAGTCATTTAGAACAAGATGAGGGTTTTGTGTCTAATGTTTATTGTAAATACAATAGCCTAAACTTTTTTCCTTCTCTAGATTACATGTATGAATTCCATGTTTAGTTTATATCTGTTAGTTTCTCACAGCACGTGTTCATCAGGTATTGGCGTCTGACTATTGTAAGCTTAACTGAGTTTGTATGTTTCAGTTACAACAACAACAGTTTTATTTCTTGATATTACTAAATTAATCATAGCCATTATTGGATATCAGTATCAGTTCTCTTAGGCATTGTATGGATATATGATGACTGATGACATTAATTATTTCTTTACAGTTTATAGCAGGTTGAGTAGCTTGTAGATGATTTATCACAGTTTCTGACGTACATAAACATAAGTCATCACTGTTTTTAAATATACTCATTTATACCACATTTTTATCCCCTTTTTCCCAGTCTAAAGTGATATACTTTGGTATTTGTTTTTACATACCCTTTTTAATTTTCTTTTGTGTAATGTCTAAAAGGTATTCTGTCTCTACTGTCAGAATTTATCATTATTAAATGATACTCATGTTAACCTTTTTACCAATTTGTGTGATTGTGTCCTAGATGGAAGGAGAGAATTTGTTATCTATGTAATCCATTTTTTTCCAAAATACCTATCAGAATTACTTAATAAGGGTTTTCTACTTAATTCTGTGATACTGCTGTGTGTCTTTTTTTGTCATGGGAAGTTGAGCACATTACTAAAATTATGAATTATGTGTGTTTCAGGCTCTGGAATCCTTATAACAACAGTTGTAGTGGGCATTATTTGTATAATGAATCCAATATATTTGTTTGGTCGCCCTTTCCTTCGAGACAGCATATTTTACATCATAGCAATCACATGGATAATTTGTGCCTTTAGTAAAAAATTTGCTACAACATGGGAAACTTCAGGTTTGATATTCTAATTATTTTTTACCTTTAAACACACAAGAAAGAAGCATGACTGTTAATCTATAAGAAAAGCATTGAATAACTATGTTGCTAATAACAAATATGTGTTTAATCACACATTGTAGATGATATTAACTCAGTTATACAACATCTTGTTGCTAATATACGGTGAGGAGTCAGTTTGTTAGTGGTGTGCATGAAAGGCATCCTGTGAAACTTTACTGAATGCCTTGCCTGAAAACTACCTAGAAGAGGTAGTTAGGAACCTCACTCATGATGGAAATGATCTAATGACAACAAATAGATCTGACCTCTTTGAGGATGTCCACATCAAAACTGGTATTAGCGACCATGATGCAGTTGTGGCAACAATGATTACCAAAGTACAAAGGACAACTAAAACAAGCAGAAAGATATATATGTTTACTAAACTAGATAAAAGATAAATTGTTTCATATCTCCTTGAGGAATTGGAAACTTTCAGCATTGGGCGGGAACATGTAGATGAGCTCTGGCTCATGTTTAAAACAATAGGTGACAATGCACTGGATCAATATGTATCCAGCACGACAGTTCATAATGGGAGGAAACCTCCCTGATATACAGCCACTGTAAAGAAATCACGAAAGAAACAGTGATTACTGCATAATAGGTGTAAAACAAAGCCTAGAGCAATAGATAGATAGATGCTAAAAGAAACATGTTTGGCTGTTAAGAGAGCAATATGTGAAGCCTTCAATGACTAACGTAGCAGAATATTGTCAAGTGATCTTACACAGAAGCAAAGGCTGTTAGTGTCCAGTCCCTATCAAATAAGACAGGATCTGAAATTGAGGATAGCAAGGCAAAAACTGAAATGCTTCACTCTGTTTGCAAATTTTCCTTTACAAAGGAAAACCCAGGAGAATTGCCGAGTTTAATCCTCATACCACTGAAAAGATGAATGAAATAAGTATTAGTGCCAATGGTGTTGAGAAACAGCTGAAATTGTTAAAACTGAACAAAGCTCTAGGTCCTAATGGAATCCCTGTCAAATTCTATTCTGAATTTGTGGCTGAGTTAGTCCCTATTCTAACTATAATCTATTGTAGATCCCTCAAACAAAAAACTGTGCCAAGTTCTTGGAAAAAGACACGTGTCACACCCATCTATGAAGGGGTAGCACAAGTATACACAAAGTACCATCCAGTATCCTTGACATCGATTTATTGCATAATCTTCGAGCAAATTCTGAGCTCAAACATAATGAAGCATCTTGCACAGAATTACCTCCTCAATGCCAAACAGCAAGGATTTTGAAATCATTGATCATATGAAACTCAAGTTGCATTTTTCTCACATTACATACTAAAAAGCTGTGGATCAAGGCAGCCAGGTGGATGCAGCGCTTCTTGATTTCTGAAAAGCATTTGACGCAGTACCTCACCTACACTTATTGTCAAAAGTATGATCATATGGGGTAACAAGTGAAATTTGTGACTGGATTGAGGACTTTTTGGAAGGGAGGATACAGTGTGTTTTCTTGGATAGAGAGTCATTGTCAGATGTAGAAATATCTTTGGATGCAGCCCAGGGAAGGGTGTTCAGTTCCTTACTGTTCATGTTGTTTATTAATGACATTGAAGACAATATTAATAATAAAATCAGGCTTTTTATAGATGATACACTTATCTGTAATTTCATTGTATCTGACAGAAGCTGCTTAAATATTCAGTCAGATTTTGACAAGATTTCAGTGTGGTGCTGCAATTCGCAACTTGCTCTAAATCTTCAGAAATGTAAAATTTTCCAGTTCACAAAGCAAAAACTGTAGTATCCTATGACTATAATAGCAGCAAGTCACTGTTTGAATTGACCAACTCATACAAAAGCCTGGTTAATACTTTTTAGGGATATGGAATGGAACGTTCGTGTAGGTTCAATCGTGAGTAAAGCTGGTGGTAGACTTTGGTTTATTGGTAGAATACTGGGGAACTGCAATCAGTCTACAAAGGAGATTGCTCACAAATCACTCTTGTGATCAGATCTAGAATATTGCTCAAGTGTGTGGGACTCATACCAGATAGGACGAAAGGGATATCAAATATATACAGAGAAGGGCAGCACAAATTGTTTAATCTGTGGGAGTGTGTTACAGAGATACTGAAGGAACTGAACTGGAAGACTCTTGAAGATAGATGTAAACAGTTTCAAGAACCATCTTTAATGATTACTCTATGGATATACTACAACCCTCTAAGAATCACTCACATAGGGATTGTGAGAATAAGATTAGAATAATTACTGCATGTACAGAGGCATTCAAACAATCGTTCTTCCTGCGTTCCATATGTGAATGGAACAGGAAGAAACCCTAATAACTGGTAGAATGGGATGTACCCTTTGCCATACACCTCATGGTGGTTTGCAGAGTATAGATGTAGATGTGGTTTGGGTAATGAAAAGGCATCAGGCAAGGAGTGGTATGAATAGCAGGAGTGGGTGGGGGCAGGGGGTGAGGATGTTAGTGCTGCCTATCAGAGAATGCAAGGACTTGGTAGGAACAGGATAGTGCCATTAGGTGCAACTTCGGGAAGCTGAGCTTGTGAATTGGGGATGGGAACAGAGAGGAGAGAGGCAGCAAAAAGCAAATGATTATTAGGGGTATTATCGACATAGAAGATGTGTAGTACTGGAGTGGGAGCAGAGAAGTGGATAGTTAGGTGGGAGACAGAGGCTAGTAATGGGTGGGACCAGGGGAACAAAGGATATGTGGGAGATTTTTCATATGTGTAGTTCAGAAATGGTGGTGTTGGTAGGAAGAATCCAGATGCAAGGGTTGTGAAGCAGTTGTTAAGGTGGAGCACTTCATACTGGGTGGCATGTTCAGCAACCGGGTGGTCCAACTGTCTCCTCGCCACAGTTTGGCAGTGACCCTTGAAGCAGACAGGCAGTTTGTTAATTATCATGCCCGCATAGAAAGCAGCACATTGGTTGCAGCTTAATTGGTGGATCACGTGGCTGCTTTCACAGATGGCCTTGCCTTTGATGGGGTAGGATATGCCTGTGACAGGACAGGAGTAAGTGGTACTGGGATAGCGAGAGAATGTATGAGACATGTCTTGCATGTAGACCTACTGCAGGGATATGTACCATGAGGGAAATGGGAGCAGTGCTGGAGTAGGTATGGACAAGGATATTCTGTAGGTTCAATAGGCAGTAGAATACTTCTGTGGAAGGGATGGGGAGGATATCACTCATTTCAGGGCACAATGACTGGTAGTCAAAACCCTAGCAGAGAATATAATTTAGTTGGTTCTGAGTCATGTGAGGAGCACTCCTTTGTGGTCACATAGTGTGTATGTTGGTGGCTGCTTTCGAATTGGACTTACTGTTGATGGTTGGTAGGTTTGGTGTGGAAGGAGGTACTGATGTACCGTATTTACTCAAATCTAAGCCGCACTTTTTTTCCTGTTTTTGTAATCCAAAAAGGTGCCTCTGGCTTAGAATCGAGTGCAAAGTAAGCGTAAGTTCCGAACATGTTGGTAGGTGCCGCCACAACGAAGTTCTGCTGTCGAATATATGTAGCGCTACACATGCTTGCTTTGTAGGCGCAAAGATAAATACTGGCGCTAAAACCTCTGCATCAGTAGATAAATTAAAAAAAAAAGGTGGAAGGTGAGCTTTTTTCTCCGCCCCGAGTTTCGACCACTGCATTTTCATACATCATCCAATGAAGTAAATACAAATTCCGTATTGTTCATCTTTGAATGTAGCAGCATTTCAGTGTACTACGAAAATCCGACTGGCAAGACTGTTTGGGATGTTTGTCAATATGGCCAACTCTACGTTCTGAAGTTTTCCCCACCTGTGAGAAGAGATGGTTGCTAATAGGAACTTTTATGTATTGTGATTCACATACAGTATTCTCTTCACCATAAGAATAATACGAATATAAGCATTTTGCCATGTATTGTTTCGTGTTTGCTGCTATCTCATTTAAATTCAGTCTGCCTAATAAACTACGAAACTTGAGTGAGACAACAGCTAACGCGGAAGAATATACATATCATGTCATGCTTATCTTCGTATTATTCTTATGCATAATAGTGGTACAGTCAGAAATGAAGCACGGCAATTGACTAGATTTTTAAATCAAAGATGACTCTAATTTCTGTGCAGAATGTAATGTACTAAAGAGGCATCTGCAGGGATTTTAAAATGGAGAAAAATTTTGCTAAACTCTCGTTCAGAACATCTTCTATCATACGCAGTCTATTATTTGGTTCTTGTTGATCATTATCAACGAAAGTAGCAGTGTAAGTAACAACAAATAGCAGTCTCTTGCCATTGTTTCACTAATGAGACGATTCCTCTCTTTTGTTTTTTAATTGTAAACGGCAGTAGCATGCACAAAAGCAAGCTATGCCGCAAGCGAAGACAGGTCGTAAACACAAAAAAATGGTTCAAATGGCTCTGAGCACTATGGGACTTAACATCTTTGGTCATCAGTCCCCTAGAACTTAGAACTACTTAAATCTAACTAACCTAAGGACATCACATACATCCATCACATCCATGCCCGAGGCAGGATTCGAACCTGCGACCGTAGCGGTCACGCGGTTCCGGACTGAAGCGCCTAGAACCACTTGGCCACCCCGGCCGGCTCGTAAAAACACATTATCAGAATGTGACAAACAATGCATTACACAGTACAGTAATGCATTTTCAGCTTAGAGTGACGTAAACACCTAAAACAAAGAGAATGGCACTGATCAGATCAAAGAAAACTAAGCAATCAATTCAAACCAGACGAAGCACGTGAAAAAGGAAGGGTACCCGTATAAATATGGATGGAGCGCCTGACACATAGCATTTGCTACCTGGTAAAGCTTAACTGCTAAGCTTATGACTCGAACCAAACTACTGTTGCTGTATCGTCATTCATTCGACCTAAATTGTCTCTCATATTACAATGAACCAACTTTGTTTCGATTTGGAGGTGCGGCCTAAAACTTTTCTCTCCCCTTGAATTTCGAGTCTCAAATTTCAGGTGTGGCTTAGATTCGGGAAATTTTTTTTTCCTTGATTTCGATTCTCATTTTTCAGGTGCGGCTTAGATACGAGTGGTGTCTTAGATTCGAGTAAATACGGTAGCCATCCTTGTGGTGGAAGTCAACATCAAGGAAGGTGGGTTTTTGCCTTGAGAGGGACCAGGTGACGTGAGTGGAGGAGAAGGTGTTGAGGGATCTGGAGGAATGCAGATACAGTGTCCTCTACCTCATTTCACATCGTGAAGATGTCGTCAATGATTCTGAAGCAGGTGTGGGATTTATGATTCTGGGTGGTTGGGAAGAATTCCCCTAGATGACCCATGAGTAGATTTGCATAGGATGATGCCATGCAGGTGCCCATTGCTGTACCATGGATTTGCTTTAGGTCATGACTTCAAGGGAGAAGTAGTTGTGAGTGAGGTTATGGTTGATCATGGTGACCAGGAAGGAGATTGTAGGTCTGGAGTCAGTAGGGCATTGAGAAGGTAGTGATCAGTAGTGACAAGGCCATGTATAGAGGGAAGCAACATCAATAGTATAGGCAGGGTGCTCGGTGGTTAAAGTATAGGAATTGTGGAGAGTTAAATAATTGATGTCCTTTATACAGGAGGATGATTACTAGGAATAGGCTGAATGTGTTTGCCCACAAGAGAAGAGAGTCTCTCAGTGGAGGCACAGGAAGTAGCTGCAATGGGGCATCCTGGGTGGTTGAGTTTATGAACTTTAGGAATCATTTAGAAGGAAGAAGTTCTGGGAGTGCTGGGGATGAGGAGAGAGATAGACTAAGGGGAGAGTTTCTGGGGTATACTGAAGAATTTGAGGCGGGCTGGAGATCCTGCTGGATTTCTCAATTAGGGTCACTGTGGCAGGGTTTGTAGGTGGATGAATCTGACAGCTGGTGGAGTCTATCTGCCAGGTAATACCTGCAGTTTGTAACCACTGTGGTGGAGCCTTTTTCAGGAGGTAGGATTATAAGTTTGGGGTCAATTTTTAGGTGATGGATTGCAGTTCTTTTTGTGGATATAAGGTTGATTTCTATGTTGAGAAATTGAGGAGACAGGGTTCAAAGTTAAAAAATTCTGGAATGTTAACAAGGGGTGATTTGTATGCAGTAGGGGTGGATCACAGTTGGATGGAGGAGTAGACTCAATCAGGCAGGGTTCTGATGATTTTGGGGAACAGGTTCATGAACTTGTTGCAGGTCTGTTTAATTCTGTACAGTGGTCAGAGGGAGTTTCTGAGAGTGTGGCAAATGCAATAGGTCTGCAAGGCAGATTTTTTTGAGCTGGTGCTGTGCAAGCTGCCCTACTTCCTGAATGACAAGAGTTTTAATCTGGGAGATGGGATGCATGAATTTGGGATTTAAGAGCAGGAGAATTTTATGGATGGAGAGGAGGTATTGCAAGGAGGTCCTGGCCTGATTTTTATAGTTTTGCCAGACTATCTTGGTGAGGGCTATGGACAGATAGAATCTGAACAGGTAGAGCTAATTATTGGTGAAAAGGTCACAAGTGAAGATGGATAATATGATGGTTAGTCCATTTTGGAGGATTTTGTGAGCTAGGCAACAGTGCAGGAACAATATGTGCTACTGGGTTCTGGCTATGGATAGGGAAACATTTTTATATTAATGCAGATGGAAGGAGCAATGATCCATGGTAGAGGTTAAAAAACATAACAATACATGAGAAAATCACAAAATGGATGAATTATAGTGAAAAAAGTTGAAACAAGATGGAGTAGGTACAGTAGTGAAAGGTGAAATCAAACTAAAATCAATGTGAAATCACAATGACATCAAAGAGAAAGATAAATAAAAATATGATAACAGTGAGATGTAGGTCTGTGGGTGGTTGAGTTTCAAGGGAGGGGGCACTAGATGTAATTGGACTGACCTCTACCTCAAGGACACAAATGGCTCTGGGCACTATTGGACTTAACATCTGAGGTCATCAGCCCCTAGAACTTAGAACTACTTAAACCTAACTAATCTAAGGACATCACACACATCTATGCCTGAGGCAGGATTCGAACCTGGGACCATAGCAGTCACTCGGTTCCAGACTGAAATGCCTAGAACTGCTCGGTCACACTGGCCAGCCCACCTCAAGGAGAGTCACCTCTGTCCACATCAAACTTACCAACTGCCAGCAATACATCTAATTCAACAGCTGCCACACACTCCATACCAAGAAGTCCCTAACATACAGCCTAGCCACCTATGGTCATTACATCTGTAGTTCATTTATAAATATGCCAAGGGTCTCATGGAGACCTTCACGGATGAAATTATACTCATAATGTTATCCAGAAATATACCTCCCATGCCTTGTCTTTCCAGTCACGTACCTTCTGCCACATACCTCTGTCCAGCCACAAAGGAGCACTGCTCTCATGATACAGTACCACCCAGGACTGGAGCAAGAGAATCACATTTTCCACCAGGGTTTCAGCTATGTGTCATGGTGCTCCTCGCGCCTCCCCCTTTCCCCTGCCACCCTAATAGCTGATTGCAGTCCCACCAGACACAAGTCTGTTGGGCTGCAGCACTCTGAGACAGTGGCCATGTGTGTGAGTTGTGCTTGTGTGAATGTGAGTGTATTTTCTAAAGCAGAAGAAGGACTTTGTCTGAAATTTTTAATATTTGAGCAGTCATTTTCATTCTGTCTGTCTGCAACTCAATCCTCCTCTATGTGGTGAGTAGAAATCAGTCCTTTCCATACTGTTGCAAAATTATTAAAGTTATTTAAAATCAGTGTTTGCAGTTACTGAAGAGGAGTGACAAAAATGGACATGAAATACCTTTAATAATTGTGAATCAAGTATGGACATTATGGTGACACAAATGAATATAAGAATAGTTACATATGTTTTTACATTTTAGAACATGTAACATAATGTTCATACAAGCTGAGTTGGACTTCAGCATCTTCTTTTACTCCTTCAGATGTATGTTCTAGGGAGTATTGATGGGAGCTTCAGTTAACACCTTGAGTCCTTTCTCTTAGTATCATTGCCATTTTGTTCATGACTATCATCTGCAGCTATATCTTATTCTGAGGTATTGTGGGATCATCTGGGCCAAAGCTTGTTAGTCATGGAATGAGTGATTACATACATAATTGACAAAATGTAAATAATAAAGAAATGATAGTTATCCATGTAGGTAACACACTACAATAAAATGATCCTTAAACTACTCCAAGGAATACTCATAAAGAAGAATATCATAGGGAAAGCCTTTCAGCTTATATTTTGAAAGCTGATCAATCACATTTTTTAGTTCTGCTGCTAAATAAGTGCTGCATAACAGTACTAAGTTTTCTATATAAAGGACTATCATCAAATTACAAATAGTCTAATGCATTTTTCACTTTGTAGCAGAATATGCTCTCTTTGGGACATATCCTGGCAAATTAAAAATTGTGTGTCCGACCATGACTTTAACTTAGATCTAGTACTTCTTTAGTAAAACTCTTATTTGCTGCAATATCCAGGTGTGATCCTTTCTATTGGTATCTTTCTCCAACTTTCCAAATTTCACAGAAGATTGACTTCATAATTTGCTGGGTTAAAACTCTTGGAAGAAAGGGTATTGTAGTTTGGTTTAGCCATGAGCAAGGGTTGTTTCAAGAATGACTCTGCAGTCAAATTTACTCTGTTTTGAAACTTTTTGACAGATTACAATTGTGTATCAGAATTTCATGTTATGGGAAATACTCTTACTGATTGAGCTTTCCAGGCATGATCCATGACCTACCCTCACAGGTTCAGTGCTGCCAGTACCTCTCTCATACCCTCCATACTTCACAGAATCTCTTGTGCATAGCTCCCTGTTTCTAAGGCAAAAATATTTTTTTGTCTAGTGCAATAATTGAGTTTTGAATTTTGTGTTGCATAAGACATTATTATCAATCACAACCCCCATAATGGAAGTGAATGTACTGGGATGAAAGACAGAGATTGGAGTACTTCATTAGTTGGCTGCATTATGTTTTGTGAACTGGCAGCACAGAATATTCTTTCTAAATGCATTGAGTTTCCCCAAAATATGATAATACAAGATGTAATAAAGTGAAATATTATCTCTTTTTCATATTATTACAAATAAAGCAGTATACCATATGCAACTGGTAGGATTTCATACTGAAATTATTTATTACAGGTTTTCTTATTCTGTATGTACTATATTTCCTTGTTGTGCTGACTGACAGAGCTGTAAGGAAAAGTCACATTGATAGAGGTATGAACTCTTTATATATTATTTCTTAATAGTTGAAATTTTATTCTGTGTATAATGAACCATGCAAAACTTGGTGATATCATTTATATGCAAATGCAAACCCCCCAGATTTTCCTCTCACTGGCTGTGTAGGAAAGACCCTTGAGCAGAGATTGTCAATTATTGCATAATTTAGACACTATAAATCAAGGATTTATTCAGTAATTTTAAATCTATTTTTTTAATATTGCTACACCCTTCATAACATCATTTATTTAGAAGTAGCAATATAAAAGTTTTTCATATATAAGCAACATTTTACAGGTGTTTTCTTTGTTTTGTTGGAAACATATGATACTGCTTTGAAGCAAAAAATTTTCAATCAGTTTCATGAATGGATATTTTAGGCTCCATGGAAAATAGACATTCAGAGAACTTCCTCACCAAACTGGTACACTTCACTGTAGTATTCTGTGTGTTAATCTTTTTATCATTGTAAATAACAGCAGATAATCTATAGTAAGTAGCCAAGGTTCAATATTTGCGGTGACTCTGATACTTACTGACCATTCTCCAATGTTATACCTACCTCTCATTTCATTGCAGTTGACACTTAGAAGTGTCAAAGAGAGGATTTATGAGACAAGATTTGAGATTTTGGTTGAAAAGACAGCTTATGTGCTCCAAGTTATTGCTGTTGGGTTTCCGTTTGCCCTGAACATAGCACGAGGAATGACATTCTTAGTTTTGGAAGTTCAGTTAGGTGCCTATACTTTGTGTTAAATGCAAGATTATGTGAACTACCACACTTTTGTGATCTAAAGACTAGATATTTAAAGGGACTAAACATTTCAAAGTGCCTCAGTGGGTAACTGAGCTAACCTGCTGCATTATTATGAAGGCTATCTGGAAGGTAATCTCATTTTTCATGTAGTGTCTATATGACTAAACAGCTATCCCAGTGCACAGTCCATGATTCCCATTGCAAGCTGCATATCCAATGGCTACCAGAGGACACAAAATTTTATTTTTAATAATTCATGGCATAAGTTACTCATTTAAAGGTACGATCTTATATTAAAGATTAACACAGTAACACAACAACAAACTTTGTATGTGTTGATACAGCTCAACTCACAGTGAACAAACTTCTCAGATTATATTCATCCAGTATTTGAGAATGAGAGCGCTTGATGTCTGCCAACAAACTTACACACAATTTTAAGCCTTTAGAAAAATTTTCCTCACTGACACTGCCCAAAATGCTGAAAGGAAAAAATTTTATTGGTTTCTACATTTCCACTGATCAGGATAATGTATGATATTTTAAGTGTCTTCACTACTAAGTCTGTTTTCAACACATTTTGCTGGCAGTATTAACATATGCAACTGGATGTACCTGCAAAATATGCCATTGCCTAACACATACACTGAGGTGACAAAAGTCATGGGGTACCTCCTAATATTGTGTTGGACCTCGTTTTACCTGGCACAGTGCATCAAACTGATATGGTATGGACTCAACAAGTCATAGGAAGTGATCTGCAGAACTACTGAGCCCTGGTGCTACTACAGCTGTCCATAACTGGGAAAGTGTTGCTGGTGCAGGATTTGTGCACAAAGTGACCACTTATTTATGTCCCATAAATGTTTGATAGGATTCACGTGAGTAGTCTGGGTGCCAAATTATTAGCTCAAACTGTCAAGAATGGTCTCCAGACCAATCACAAACAGTTGTTGCCTGGTGATATGCCACATCATTGTCCATAAAAATTCCATCATTGTTTGGGAACTTGAAGTCCATGAATGGCTGCAGATGGTCTCCAAGTAACTGAGTGTAACCATTTCCAGTTAATGATCAGTTCATTTGGACCAGAAGACCAATCGAGAAGACCAATCTATTCAATGTAAACACAGCTCACACCATTATGGAGCCACCACTAGCTTGCACAGTGCCTTTTTGACAACTTGGGTCCATGGCTTTGTGGGTTCTGTGCCACACTTCAACCATCCCACCAGCAACTGAAATTTTGACTCATCTCACCAGGCCACAGTTTTCCAGCCATCTAGTGTCCTGGCGATATAGTCATGAGCCCAGGTGAATTAATGCAGGTGATGTGCTGTTAGTAAAGGCACTTGTGTTGGTAGTCTGCTGCCATAGTCCATTAACGCCAAATTTTTCTGCAGTGCCCTAATGGATACATTCATCATATGTCCCACATTGATTTCTGTGGTTATTTCATGCAGTGCTGCATGCCTGTTATCACTGATAACTCTTCAAAAATGCTGCTACTCTCAATCATTAAGTGAAGCCTGTCAGCCACTGTGCTGTCCATGGTGAGAGGTAATGCCTGAGATTTGGTATTCTCTGTGCACTCTTGATACTGTGAATCTCAGAATAGTGAACTCTCTTACAATTTCTGAAATGGAGAGTTCTATGTGTCTAACTTCAACTACCGTCCCATATTCAGAATCTGTTAATTCCCATTGTGCTGGCATAATCATGTTGGAAACCTTTCCACAGGAACCCCTTGAGTACTGACAGCTCCACCAATGCATTGCCATTTTATACCTTGTGTACATGATACTACTGCTGTCTGTATATGTGCATATCACTATTCCATGACTTTTGTCACCTCATAAACACTGAGATGTGGGAAAAAATAAGTTTTGCAAAACTGGAGCATAAATTACCCACACTACTCATCCAGTGTTTGATAATGAGAACACTTCCAACAAACATAATTTCAAATCTTTCCTAAAAATTTTCTCATATACGTGCTTAATGTCAAGTATTCATCAAGTTAATTCATTTTTTGATGTCTGAAGTCATTTCAAACATGGATTTTGATTCTCTAAAGAACTGGTTTTGGGGATTTTAGTGGTGGAAGATATTTGGGGTGAACAGAACAGTTGCTACAGTGAATCATACAGTGGGTCATTGTGCTTAGTGCTGCAATAGTGACATTGCTTCTGATTCAGCTACAGTAAATACTCAAAATGAGTGTTGCAATTGAAAATCCCACCAAATATGAGATCCATTTTGTGAATGGTCTTTAGTGGCAAAAATTCTCAATCACTGCATGCCTCCCCTCTTCCAGCCAACCATCACTCACAACTGTTCAAGTTCATTGCAAAATTGAGACTGAATATGATGAGCAGAAGTTCTATGAATTGATGTTCTTTTTTTAAGAGAGGAGAGACAAATGCAAATAATTATGATGGAAATGGTTGTTCATCAATATTCAGCAATGAACAGGTGCAGAAAATTGCAACAAAATTTTATGGAAAAATGACATTTCATATTATCTCATCTCTCAGACAACTTTCTGCAGAGATTGTGGCTAAACAATCAGGGTACCACAAGTTCTATGCTCAATAAGTTCCAAAAGTCCTTTCTGAGAATTGTGAAACTGAACAGATAGGCAAACAGTGGATTCTGATTTGGGATTGTACTGGCTTCCCTGGTGAAAAATAACATTAGTCCGTAAGGTAAACCCTTTGTTACTTGCATAATTTTTTCTATGGTGAATTGAAATTAAATTATATTATCAGTGCAATTTTTGCACTTTGCTGACAGTTCATCAAACAAATGGCTGAAATGATGATAAATGGATCCTAGAAGCTATATGACTTGAGCTTTCTTAGAAGTAATCCATGGCTTCTTCTGGTGTAGCAGGTAATATACTTCATGGAAAAACTGTAAATTCTGTGAACACGTTAACCTCTTTTTTAGAACCATACTGTGATTCTGTAAGAAATTTGTGTCACATGAATAAGTTCTCAGTTTAGACAGGATAATACTAACAAGTACTTTCCTAAAGCTAGGGATTAATAGAAGGTTGTAATTTGAGACTTCTTCCCTACTTCCTCTCCAGCTAGACCACATAGGTTTTAATGCAGATGGAAGTATGTTTTCTCTAATACTGCAATTAATTAAGTAGATTTCTTATGTGTCATATTGGGCAAGTAAAATAATTTATGGCTTTGGACACTGTGGCCTGGTGAAGGAAACAGGATGTTGTTGCCCAGATAACACCATTGATGAGCCAGATTCCACACCTGCACCTCCAGCAGACCAATTAGTGATAGGACAATCAACTGTTTTTAACAATCAATTAGTCAGTTGATTGTTTTTTCATTCAGTCAGTTTTTTTTTCAGTCAAATGGAACAATCAAATGAAACTAGTCCCTGCAGCCATGTCAACTATACAAATGTTTTTGCTCGTTCACTGCATTAGAGTGGTTTCACTCAGTGTGAGACAATGGCTGAAACAAGGCTCTATTGGTTGTGGCCATTATATGAATTTTTTCACTCACGCACCGGGTTTGAGAGGTTTCAATAAATGCTAGACAGCTGACTGAAACAAGCCTCCACACTTGCGGCCATTATATGAATATTTTCACTCACTCACTATGTTTGAGTGATTTTACTTACATCTTTTTCAGCCTTTTCAGTTATACATGAACTATGACTAGGGTTGACAACTTTTTAGAGACAAATAAAGTATCTTATTTCAAGGAGATGTGAATGAAAAGTATGTATTTACTTACAGAAATAAAATTTTTGTTCTTGTAGCATTAAATATTAATTTCTTGTTGCTTTTAAAGGTTTAATATCTAGTGCTGCGCTATAGATTTGTATGTATCCAAATGAACAGTCACTTTTTAACATGATTTTATTAAGTAGGTTTCTTGTATGTTTTTTTTTTTCTTTTCGGTAAAAATTTTCCAATTAATTTTAAACTAGCTTCACAATAAGCTAGAAACTTGAAACTTTCAACATAGCTCAGAAGTGGATGACACTGTAATATTTACTTGCTTTTGAGTCTGTTGTGTGGTGGAGGGTACTTTGATTTTTGGTCTGTCTGCCTGTCCAGTACAAATTTTGCAACTGATTTTAAACTAACTTCCCTATAAGCTAAAGACCTGAAACTTTCAATTTAACCTAGAACTGGATGACAAAATATTAACTTGCTTTCTTTTATGGTGTGTGGCACAAAGTAGGTACTTAGTGTAAGAACTGAACGACACTGCAATAATAACTTACTTTCAAGTCTTGTGTGTGGCAGAAGATACTTAGTTTTTCCATCTGTCTGGCCATCTGTCCAGTACAAATTTTACAACTGATTTTAAACTAAGTTTCTCATAAGCTAAAGAATTGAAACTTTCAACTTAGCTCAGAGCTGGATGATAAGCAATATGAACTCACCTTTTCTTTTGATGTGTGGCAGAGAGTAGGTGCTTGGTGTACCACTGCTATTTCCCTGTTCTCTTGTTCCATTCGCGAATGTTTCACAGTTAAGAATGCTTGCTGCTAAACTTCCCTGTGAGCTCAATTCTCTCTCATTTTTACATTCACAGTCTTTTCACAAGATATGCATATGAAGAAGCAATATATTTGTTGACTCAGTTGAAGAACAACTGAAATAAACCTGAAGTTTAACAAATGTCTCTTTTGTAATCTCATCATAATGCTTTAAATCAGTTGACGAACTTCACACACACAAGACTAAAAATCAGAAAATAACTGTTTAAATAGAGAAACTTTTTAATATGAAACGATTTTAAAGCTACTAATAAATATTAAATAATCTCTCCTCAATTCATAACATCACACAGATAGTCATGAAAATTTTTTCTTGTGAATTTTTAGTAGCTATGATACTACCTGTACAACTGAAAGCTATGTGGGTATGTACATAGCTTGTGAAGCAATTTTATGTACAAGCTATTTACTTTCCACACAAATAAATGGCTGAATATTAAAATGATTTCGCATTTGTAGACATCACACACATTGCCTATAAAATAGAAAGCTAACTGTCATTAAAACAGGGCAGTTTCCTTTCTTCCTCATATATCACTAAGGGAACCCTTGTGCTCATCTTTGCAGTGCCACTTACGACTACAATGAATCTGGATTTCCCCAGATTGGTCCTAATCTTGAGGGCATCCAGAGGCGTGCTGAAGGAATTTTTATACAACTGTCCAGGATAAATCTGGATGTATTTTGTGCCTGTGGAAATTCAATCCATTGGAAATAAATTCTAATAAACCTTAGTTAAAATTCATTAAAGTTGGTTGAACCATAGATAGTTTCCTTGTTTTAGTCTATTAAGAGGGCAGTGGCAAGTACACTTAGACGCTCTCCTATTCACATACAGGATGTTCAAAAATGATCTTTACAACTTTTATCATATGTATTTTAGAAATGGGAATAGGTTTATGGCATAATGTTCATGCACACCTAAAGCTGATTTTTTTTCCTTACTTTGCCATGTTAGTTATTGACTGGCCACTGTCCAGCAGTTATCACAATGTGTGGAATGGTTGGCACAGACCAGATCTGACACCCTGGTCTTGTGGAATCCCATTACATTTTTTTTCTTTGGGTGGTACTTAGACAAACTTTGAGCTCACCCCAGAACATCAATAGCAACCTAGGCCAGACATGGAACTGGAATATCGCTTAGATAACCTGTGTGCTACAGACAGCACACACATTTGAGCTGACCATATGTCCCTTCACACTCCCCTTTTTTCATGACAGTTGTGATTTCCCTAGCTCTGTCCTGAATTTTTTTGCAAGTTATTCGGAATAACTATTTGTCCTGGATTTAACAATTATGGAACAATTTCTACATCTACATGTACATCCGCATCTATACACTGCAAACCACCATGAAGTGCATGGGAGAGGATACACCCCATTGTACCAGTTATTAGAGTTTTGTCCTGCTCCATTAAGGTATGGAGTGTGGGAAGAATTATTGTTTGAATGTCTCTGTGGGTGCAGTAATTATTCTAATCTTATCCCCCAAAGGCTGAATTTACTATTAATATTGTGTACAAGGTAATTAATATACAACATGAACAGCAAGGGTCCCAACACACTTACCTGTGGCACACCCAAAGTTACTTTTACATCTGACAATGTAGGGGCTGTAGTATATCTCTAGAGTAATCATTTAATACCAGATCTTAAAACTTTGTTAACAGACTTTCTCAGGATAGTTTATGTCTGTCCTCAAGAGTTTGCCAGTTCAGTTCCTTCAGTATCTCTGTGACACTCTCCAATAGGTTAAACAAACCTGTGACAATTTGTGCTGCAGTTCTCTGTATACATTCAATATCTCCTGTTAGTCCTGTCTGGTATGGGTCCCACACACTTGAGCAGTGTTCTACAACTGGCCATATGAATGATATGTAAGCCATCTCTTTTGTAGGTTGATTGCACTTCTCCAGTGTTCTACTAATAAACCAAAGTCTGTCACCTGCTTTAAACACAACTGAACCTATGTGATCAATCTATTTCATATCCCTACGAAGTGTTGCACACAGGCATTTGTATGAGTTGGTTGATTGCAACAGTGACTCATTGATATTACAGGCATAGGATACTACATTTTTTTCATTTTGTGAAGTGCAAAATTTTACATTTCTGAACATTTAGAGGAAGTTGCCAACCTCTGCGCCATGTTGAAGTCTTATCAAGATTGACTGAATATTTATGCAGCTTCTCTCAGATAGTACTTCATTATAGATAACTGTGTCATCTGCAAAAGGCCTAAATTTACTATTAATATGGTCTTGGGTTGGGTTGTTGTGGAGGAGGAGACCAGACAGCGAGGTCATCAGTCTCATCGGATTAGGGAAGGACGGGGAAGGAAGTCAGCCGTGCCCTTTCAAAGGAACCATCCCGGCATTTGCCTGGAGCGATTTAGGGAAATTACGGAAAACCTAAATCAGGATGGCCATGCGCGGGATTGAACCGTTGTCCTCCCGAGTGCGAGTCCAGTGTGCTAACCACTGCGCCACCACTCTCAGTAATATGGTCTTCAAGGTCATCAATATACAACATGAACAGCAAGGGTCCCAACACACTTCCCTGGGGCATACCAAAAGTTCCTTTTACATCTGATGATGACTGTCCATCCAAGATAACATGCTGTGTTCTTTGTATCAAAAAGTCCTCAATCCAGTCACAAATTTCACTTGATACCCATATGATCATACTTTGGACAATAAGTGCAGATGTGGTATTGAGCTTTTCAGAAGTCATGAAATACTGCATCTATCTGGTTGACTTGATACAAAACAGGGATTCCATCAGGGCATGGAGCTTTGTTCAGTTTCAATGATTTCAGTTGTTTATCAACACCACTGACACTAATAGTTATTTTACACATCTTTTCAGTGGTATGAGGATTAAATTGGGTAATGCTCCTAGGTTTTCCTTTGTCAAGGAACATTTGAAAGAATCTCACATTTTGCTTTGTACCCTCAATTTCAGTTCCTGTCTCACTGGGGACTGGACACTAACTTTAGTGCCACTAACAGCCTTACATATCACGAGAGTGTCTTTGGGTTCTGTGAAAGATCACTTGACAATATTCTGCTATGGTAGTCATTGAAGTCAAAAAGTCCTCAATCCAGTCACAAATTTCACTTGATACCCATATGATCATACTTTGGACAATAAGTGCAGATGTTTCATTCTGCATCTCTCTATCTATAGCCCTGGGCTTTGTTTTTCATCTATTAGGTATATATCTCCTCACCCCCATGAACCATGGACCTTGCCGTTGGTGGGGAGGCTTGCGTGCCTCAGCGATACAGATGGCCGTACCGTAGGTGCAACCACAACGGATGGGTATCTGTTGAGAGGCCTGACAAACGAGTGTTTCCTGAAGAGGGGCAGCAGCCTTTTCAGTAGTTGCAGGGGCAACAGTCTGGGTGATTGACTTATCTGGCCTTGCAACACTAACCAAAACGGCCTTTCTGTGCTGGTACTGCAAACGGCTGAAAGCAAGGGGAAACTACAACCGTAATTTTTCCCAAGGGCATGCAGCTTTACTGTATGGATAAATGATGATGGCGTCCTCTTGGGTAAAATATTGCGAAGGTAAAATAGTCCCCCATTCGGATCTCCGGGCAGGGACTACTCATGAGGACGTCGTTATCAGGAGAAAGAAAACTGGTGTTCTACAGATCGGAGCGTGGAATGTCAGATCCCTTAATCGGGCAGGTAGGTTAGAAAATTTAAAAAGGGAAATGGATAGGTTGAAGTTAGATATAGTGGGAATTAGTGAAGTTCGGTGGCAGGTGGAACAAGACTTTTGGTCAGGTGAATACAGGGTTATAAATACAAAATCAAATAGGGGTAATGCAGGAGTAGGTTTAATAATGAATAAAAAAATAGGAGTGGGGGTAAGCTACTACAAACAGCATAGTGAACGCATTATTGTGGCCAAGATAGACACAAAGCCCATGCCTACTACAGTAGTACAAGTTTATATGCCAACTAGCTCTGCAGATGATGAAGAAATTGATGAAATGTATGATGAGATAAAAGAAATTATTCAGTAGTGAAGGGAGACAAAAATTTAATAGTCATGGGTGACTGGAATTTGAGAGTAGGAAAAGGGAGAGAAGGAAACATAGTGGGTGAATATGGATTGGGGGAGAAAAATGAAAGAGGAAGCCGTCTGGTAGAATTTTGCACAGAGCATAACTTAATCATAGCTAACACTTGGTTCAAGAATCATAAAAGAAGATTGTATACATGGAAGAATCCTGGAGATACTAGAAGGTATCAGATAGATTATATAATGGTAAGACAGAGATTTAGGAACCAGGTTTTAAATTGTAAGACATATCCAGGGGCAGATGTAGACTCTGACCACAATCTATTGGTTATGAACTGTAGATTAAAACTGAAGAAACTTCAAAAAGGTGGGAATTTAAGGAGTTGGGACCTGGATAAACTGACTAAACTAGAGATTGTACAGAGTTTCAGGGAGAGGATAAGGGAACAATTGACTAGAATGGGGGAAAGAAATACAGTAGAAGAAGAATGGGTAGCTCTGAGGGATGAAGTAGTGAAGGCAGCAGAGGATCAAGTAGGTAAAAAGACGAGGGCTAGTAGAAATCCTTGGGTAACAGAAGAAATATTGAATTTAATTGATGAAAGGAGAAAATATAAAAATGCAGTAAATGAAGCAAGCAAAAAGGGATACAAACGTCTCAAAAATGAGATCGACAGGAAGTGCAAAATGGCTTAGCAGGGTTGGCTAGAGGACAAATGTAGGGATGTAGAGGCTTATCTCACTAGGGGTAAGATAGATACTGCCTACAGGAAAATTAAAGAGACCTTAGGAGAAAAGAGAACCACTTGCATGATTATCAAGAGCTCAGGTGGAAACCCAGTTCTAAGCAAGGAAGGGAAAGCAGAAAAGTGGAAGGAGTATATAGAGGGTCTATACAAGGGCGATGTACTCGAGGACAATATTATGGAAATGGAAGAGGATGTAGATGAAGATGAAATGGGAGATACAATACTGCGTGAAGAGTTTGACAGAGCACTGAAAGACCTGAGTCGAAACAAGGCCTCGGGAGTAGACAACATTCCATTGGAACTACTGACGGCCTTGGGAGAGCCAGTCCTGATAAAACTCTACCATCTGGTGAGCAAGATGTATGAGACAGGTGAAATACCGTCAGACTTCAAGAAGAATATAATAATTCCAATCCCAAAGAAAGCAGGTGTTGACAGATGTGAAAATTACCGAACTATCAGTTTAATAAATCACAGCTGCAAAATAATAACGTGAATTCTTTACAGATGAATGGAAAAACTGGTAGAAGCCGACCTCGGCGAAGATCAGTTTGGATTCCGCAGAAATGTTGGAACTCGTGAGGCAATACTGACCCTACGACTTATCTTAGAAAATAGATTAAGGAAAGGCAAACCTACATTTCTAGCATTTGTAGACTTAGAAAGCTTTTGACAATGTTGACTGGAATACTCTCTTTCAAATTCTGAAGGTGCCAGGGGTAAAATACAGGGAGCGAGAAGCTATTTACAATTTGTACAGAAACCAGATGGCAGTTATAAGAGTTGAGGGGCATGAAAGGGAAGCAGCAGTTGGGAAGGGAGTGAGACAGGGTTGTAGCCTGTCCCCGATGTTATTCAATCTGTATACTGAGCAAGCAGTAAAGGAAACAAAAGAAAAATTCGGAGTAGGTATTAAAGTCCACGGAGAAGAAATAAAAACGTTGAGGTTCGCCGATGACATTGTAATTCTGTCACAGACAGCAAAGGACTTGGAAGAGCAGTTGAACGGAATGGACAGTGTCTTGAAAGGAGGATATAAGATGAACATCAACAAAAGCAAAACGAGGATAATGGGATGTAGTCAAATTAAGTCGGGTGATGCTGAGGAATTAGATTAGGAAATGAGACACCTAAAGTAGTAAAGGAGTTTTGCTATTTGGGGAGCAAAATAACTAATGATGGTCAAAGTAGAGGGGATATAAAATGTATATTGGCAATGGCAAGGAAAGCGTTTCTGAAGAAGAGAAATTTGTTAACATCGAGTATAGTGTCAGGAAGTCATTTCTGAAAGTATTTGTATGGTGTGTAGCCATGTATGGAAGTGAAATATGGACGATAACTAGTTTGGACAAGAAGAGAATAGAAGCTTTCGAAATGTGGTGCTACAGAAGAATGCTGAAGATTAGATGGGTAGATCACATAACTAATGAGGAGGTATTGAATAGAATTGGGGAGAAGAGGGGTTTGTGGCACAGCTTGACAAGAAGAAGGGTCCGGTTAGTAGGACACGTTTTGAGGCATCAAGGGATCACAAATTTAGTGTTGGAGGGCAGCGTGGGGGGTAAAAATCGTAGAGGGAGACCAAGAGATGAATACACTAAGCAGATTCAGAAGGATGTAGGTTTCAGTAAGTACTGGGAGATGAAGAAGCTTGCACAGGATAGAGTAGCATAGAGAGCTGCATCAAACCAGTCTCAGGACTGAAGACAACAACAACAACAAGGTATATATCTATCCAATTCATGGTAAACTATTGTTTTAAACTTGAGCCAGAGTTCCTCTACATGCTCCTGACCTGTGCTGAAAGTTTCCAATTCCTCAATGAGATATGAAACTACTGATTATTTGTCTAGTTTACTGAACATATATATATCTTTCTGCTTATTTTAGTTGTCCTTTGTACTTTGATAATCACTGTTGCCACAACCATGTCGTGGTCATTGATACCAGTTTTGATGTGGATATCTTCAAAGATGTCAGGTCTATTTGTTGCCATTAGATCCTATCACCCCCCCCCCCCCCCCCTAACAAAACTACTCCGGTTTTTCCTACAGCTTTCAGTCACATCAGGAAATGAGTCTGGTGGGTGAAAGAAGGATCCAATTACAAATTTATGCCCACCCCTGATACTGAGTCTTGCCTGAGCAATCTCACATGCAGGTTTCAATTTCTACCTCAGTGGATTTGAGTTTTTTGTCTACTCTGACAAATACACCACCTCCATTTCCCATTTGCCTATCCTTTCAATGTACTCTTAAATTATCCACAAAAATCTCACTGCTATCAATTTCAAGTTTCAACCAGCTTTCTGTATCTACCATTACGTGCGCTTCACTGCTTTTCATGAGTGTTTCAAACTGGAACTTTGTTGCAAATGCTTTTCGAGTTTACCATTAGGATTTTAATACTCTCACCTGTGGGAGGTATCTCTTTCAATCTTATGCTGACACTTCTTGGTTTCCTACAGTTATTGTTATCAGGATTGGGTGGAGAGATGCCTAATCTAAAAATCTCTTGTGTGCAACCCACACACAGTCATCTACCGGGATAGTAGTGTCTGATGTGTAGTGCACATCTGATCTATTAATGGGATGCTACAATTGTCAACCCTATGGTGTAAGTCCAGGAATTTGCAGCCTAGCTTGTCTCAAAACCTTTGAATCCTCTGGGTCTGTCCTTCTACTTGTCTCACAACCAAAGGGCTACAATCCGTTCTGGGGACAATGCTGCAAATTGTGAGCAACGTTGAAACTCCATGCACAAGAGTGGTCTTCTCAACCTTCTCTGTCAGTCTTTGGAATGATCCTAGAAAGACCTCGGAGCAGATGACAGGCATCATTTGCTCCAATGTGTGCCACAGTCTGCAGTTGGCTGCACTCTGTTTATCTCAATGTCTGTCAGAATAGCGCCTTCAACATGTTGAATGAGGCCTCCAGGCAATCACAATGAGTGCACCTGGTATCTGTTTTCGTCCCTTTCTGCCATTTCCCTAAGGGGTACCATCATTCACTGTAGATTTGAAGTGCCAATGATTAGACCCCTACTCCTTTGCATTTGTCTCCTCCTGACACTCAACAGAATAGGATGCTCCAAAAATGTTCATTTCATCTGTATCAGTATGCTTTACCAAAAGGGTATTTTCCCAAATGAGTAATGTATGGAGCAGTGACAAAATACAATTTGTTATAGAAACTATGAAAGCAATTTTAGTGACTAGAGTGAATTATGATGAAACTTGAGTTGAATGTTTTTATGGTGCTGTTGAGGAAGACAGACATGCTGCAATCCCACATACTTTTCCTCCGGCCCTGCTTAACCTTTGGAATTACCCCTAAAGGACTTACCTTAAAAGTTCCCATCTCTGGGTGCAATCCCTCCTTCCACCAGTCTCTCCTGGACTTCCAGAACCTTCAATCCTTAGCCCTTACCATACTTGTCCTGAATCTCTACACTACTTCGATTAACCACCATTCCCAACAGCTCCTATCATTAGCTGAGCGGTCTAAGGTGCTGCAGTCATGGACAGTGCGGTTGGTCCCGGTGGAGGTTCGAATCCTCCCTTGGGCATGGGTGTGTGTGTTTGTCCTTAGGATAATTTAGGTTAAGTAGTGTGTAAGCTTAGGGACTGATGACCTTAGCAGTTAAGTCCCATAAGATTTCACACACATTTGAACATTTTTGACCTCCTATCTCTCTTCAAAGTCCTCGACCTCTCAAACATCTGCTTGGAGAACACACTCAGGAACATCATCCTAGAAGCCAGCTGTAAACTTGCGTTCCATGCCACACACAACCTGAAAAAACTATCCACAGTGCTGGTGCAACACCTAAGAAGTGGGGTCCCTCTTCCTATCCCTCACAAACACCAACCACAACAGCACCTTCAACAAACCCCCCTCATAGCCAACATACCTAGCCTAGCCACCCTACTCAGTCTCCCAATCCCAGCACATATCCCACACATGCCAAATCTCAACTATAACCACAGTCAAATGCCACATATCACCAGTCCCAATTCAGTTCTAAACCTCTCATCCAGATCCCTCTTTTCTCCAGAGCTCAGTTTCTTACAGACATTATTAATATGTTTTTCCATTTCAGTTCATTATCCACAAGAATACCTAAGAATCTAGCAGATTCTACTTCTTCCAGCCTCTAAATCCATGTCTACAGCCTTTTCCTTGTTTTTAAACACTGAATACATAGTCTTTTTTTAGATTTATAACCAGTTCATTTTCCAACAGCCATTGAGCTGTGACATTTGCAGATATGTGTGCTCTTCTCTCAAGCTGTTCCATATTTTGTTCACTATTTAGTATTGTCATGTCATCAGCATATAATATTTGCTTTTCTTCCTCCTCAACACCTATATCATTAACAAACACATTAAATAACAATGGCCCCATTACCGAACCCTGCGGCACTCCATATTTGATGGATTTGGTTTCTGATTGGTACGAGTTTCCTAATGATACGTACTGCTTGCGGTTGCACAAGTATGGTTTTATCCATTCACCTGGTTGCCCCCGAATGCCATTGTTGCTTAATTTTTGTATCAGCATTTCATGGTCAATGGTGTCAAATGCCTTTGAAAGATCCAGAAACATTGCAGAGACAACCTTTTTCTCATCTAAGGACTGTAAAATGTATTCTGTTAGACTGGCAATTGCTGATTCTGTAGATTTACCCTTTCTGAAACCATGTTGTGAGGGTATG
Organism: Schistocerca nitens; assembly: GCF_023898315.1. NCBI lineage: Eukaryota > Metazoa > Arthropoda > Insecta > Orthoptera > Acrididae > Schistocerca > Schistocerca nitens. The sequence goes on along the minus strand of NC_064614.1, from coordinate 370,363,293 downwards.
ATAATGCTATGTTTGTCCAAATAGTTAACTAATCTGCTATACATAGGCATTTGTAGGATTTTTGAGAAACCTGATATCAGTGAAACTGGTCTGTAGTTGTTGGGATCATCCTTACACCCTTTCATGTACACTGGCACTACCTTCGTTATCTTCAGTTTTTCTTAAAAAATTGCATCTCTGAAAGAACAGTTTGCTATGTTCAGCAGTAGTGTTATTATCTCCTCACATAGCAGCTTTATTACATGATTTGATATTTCATCATCACCAGCTGATTTCTTGGACTTCAGTTTTTGTATAGTTTTCCGCAATTCATCTTCCGTGACTGGTATTAAGAACATAGTACTGCATGATCTTTTTGGTACCTTAATACCCTTCTGTTTTTGACTATTTCTTTCCAATTTTAAGTTTTCTACTACACTGATATAATTATTATTCAGTATGTTTGCTATTTCCATACCATCTGTGACCACTGTGTTGTCTATTTTAATTCACCTAACACCTTCTTCTTTGTTTGACCCATCTTTTTCCTTTCTTTCAGCATTGATTGCATTCCAAGCTGCCTTTGCCTTGTTTTTTGAGTTCGCTATAGTGGTGTCAATTGCTCTTGCTTTGGTTTCTCTTATTGTTTTTCTATACTCCTTTTTTTAACATTTTAAATTTTTCAGCTTCGCCCATCCGTCTCACATCCTGAAGCTTCCTTCGATGTTCTGGTATTTCACTGGTAATCCACTGTGTTTGATTTTGCTGCCTTTCTTGTCTCTCTACTTTGGGAAATGCTACATTAAAATGGTACTTAATTGTTGAAATAAATGCATCACATTTTTCTTTTACACTCTGGGCCTGTAGGGTTTCATTCCAGATTTCCTTACTTAACATTGTTCTAAAGATGTTGATATTTTGTTCACTGATGATCCTAATTTCTTTGGTTGTTTGTTTTGGTTCTGATACTGTGCCATTACTTCTGCAAAAGCTGATTAGTTGTCCATGATGATCAGATATTTCTGTCTGAACTACATGTGACTCATAGTTACACATATTAGTAATTATGTTGTCAATAACTGTCTCACTTTGTGAAGTCACTCTTGTTGGCGCAGTTATTGTCACTTTCATGTTATGCTGTATTAACAATTCTTCAAAATCCTGTCTTATTTTTGTGTCTTTTCCCATGTCAATGTTGAAGTCTCCACATATAATAAGATTTCTCTTCATATCCACTCTCAATAAGCTAGCAATTTTTTTTAGAAAGATGCTAATATTGCCACATGGTGACCTGTACACTCAAAACACTCTAAAATCCTATGCCACTATACCAGTAACTTCAAAGTCTTTTTCTCTAGCTATGGGAAATGTAGCAGCTTCACTGTTTACTTTCTTTGATAGAGTACCTGTTTTAATATATATACAAACACCATCACCCTTATATGTAGATCTGCAGAAGTAACTAGCTAGTTTGTAGTCCTTTATTGCAACATTATGTATTTTACTTTCAGTTAGTCCATGTTCACTTATGCATAATATGCCTGGTCTTACTTCACTCAGGAGTACTTCTGCTTCTAAATTTTTGTTACCAAAGTATTGAATATTTTGATGAAGTACTTTTATGTAATTTTTCTTTTGTTGGTTTACATGTTGTGAGCTGTATTCTGGGGCAAATTCTTTAGTATCGTCTTTTTTTGTATGGTGCGTATATTTTTCTTTTCCAGCTGGAGTGTATGATTTTTCACCCCCTTCAGGCCATATTAGTTTCCCTTGCATCTAATGATTTTGCAGACATCTGCAAACATTCTGCTGAATGTTACAGGCCCCAGTCTATTTAAATGCAAGCCATCCTTTGCTAGTAAGTTTTCACATAGGAATTTGTTTGGGTCTATAAAAATTGCCCCAAGACAATCACATTGTTCTTTAAGAGCACAGTTTATTTTTTGCTATATATTTTTCACTCACCGACCTTCTGTTTATGGTTCCGCTAAGTATCAGACGAGATCCTGCGTGCATATTTCTTGCAGAACGAATCATGTTTCTTGTTTCGTTTGCCATTTCTTCCTCACTGCTGCTCCTTAACGAATTCGTTCCAACATGTATAAACACCCCTTTATAGTTGTGTCTGGTTTCAGAATGTGGTTCTGTAGTATCTTGTCATGCATTTACCATATTTTTAAAATGTTTACCGAGTTGATGCATTCTAATTCCAGGTCATATGTCGATCTTGCAATTGGGGACAGCGATATTCTTCAGCAGTGAATCGCCAATTATTAAAAAGCCATTTTCCTTTTGTTGCATATCTGTCGCCTTGTTTTTCCTTTTGCTGTATGTCACCACCTTCCATTTATATTTATCTTCTGGTTTTTGGCTTACTGAGTTTACCGAGATATCAACGGGAACACTTGAAATGTTGTTTTTAAAGTATGATTGGTCACTCGTATTTTCGCGATCTTCTTGCTTTTCCGTTTGATGGCCTTTACACACAGGACTTCTTTTCTTGTATTAATGTATCGTTTTCTTTCTTGATGGTCGAAAGTTCGGTTTGTAATGCCTCAATGTCACTTCGTAGTAACTTTATAATTTCGTTTTTTGTATCAACTGCACTTACAAGATCAGCCATTTCGTCATGTAAACAACCGTGACATGTCCGCGGAAAATCATCGCTGATGAACTTTAGATTTACTTTCGCGCACTTTTCGTGTAACCAGAAGTTGCATTTGATACACAGAATACCCTTCATCACACCTGTCAGACAGTGACATACATGTTAACCATTGTAACAACTCATTATGAAAAAAAGGTGTATATCATGCAGGAAAAAAGCTTTAGAACAGATTACCAAGGCATATAAAATCTCTTCCTGAACTACAGAGCTTTAAAAAGTCTGTGACAGCCTACCTTCTGAAAAACTGCTACTATTCAATCTCACAGTATCTTATTCAAGAAAAAATGTAATTTGTATCTTTAATTGTACAAATAAGTTATAAATATACAGTATTTCAAAAAGTTGTAATTATTAACTGTATAGATCCAATTTGTTATAAAAATTGAAATAATATATGTTTGATGTTTGAAAAATCAATAGCTAAACAGGTTTTCTGTCCAATATCCTGTGTATAATATATGTACTGAAAAATAGATTTTTATGGACAAATAAATAAATAAATAAGTAAATATTAAGACCAGTCTGACCAACTACATTGTTAAGTCTATCCATGCAGCACTGTACATCAGCATTTGGTGGGTAACATCCCTCGCCTCATTACATATAACTAACTAAAATATTTGCCTATTACTGTGGAGCACAATGCCTGCCATTTCAGTTGTTCTTTTTTGGCATTACTGACCAATAAATGAGATTTTAATCACAACTGTATGTACATGAATGTAAACTGCCTCACTGTCACCCTAATGGTGCTTTTTCCTGTAACTACCTGCTAGTGTGTAAACATCTTACTTGTGATATATCATTTCACTGGTTTTTAGTGCATGTTCAGTTATTACTAAAACATGTGATGAGTGTATCTCAACAAATAATTGCAGTAAATAGACTTTGTTTTTGATGTACTGCACCTTTAGATCATCATATTGAAGGATGTTATCCTTTCTTCTTGACTTATCACACCTGAATGAGTCACATTTCTTGAGTGACAAATTGCTACAGTAGTCTACTGTATTACTAGTGTTTATTATTTTTTAATTTCAATGCCTAGCTTTTTGTCAATTGTACAGATCTCAGGCACATCTGAACCACATACCTGAACACTTGTCTCATGGCTTTTTACCCAAAAACACCTTTTGTATAACTAGGACAACTTGGTCATATGTATCACAAAATTTATCATACAGTCCTATCACACGAAAATTGGTATTACTGACCATGATGCAACTGTGCCAACAATGATTACCAAAGTACAAAGGACAACTAAAACAAGCAAACAGATGTATATATTCAGTAAACTGGATAAAAAAATCAGTAATGTCTTATTTCAGTGAGAAACTTTAAACTTTCAGCACAGGTCAGGAGCCCATAGAGGAACTCTGGCTCAAGTTTAAAGGGATAGTTGACCACATACTGGATAGATATCTACTCAGTAGAATGGTTTATAGTGGGAGAGAACCTCCAAGGTATAAAGTCACTATAAAGAAACTTCTAAAGAAACAGAGATTACTGCATAATAGGTGTAAAACAAAGCATAGGTCTATAGATAGAAGCTGAATGAAACACATTTAGCTGTCAAGAGAGCAATGCATGATGCCTTCAATGACTACTGTAGCAAAATATTGTCAAATCATCTTTCACAAAACTCAAAGAAATTCTAGGCATTTGTAAAGGCTGTTAGTGGTACCAAATTCAGTGTCCAGTCCCTAGTGAGACAGGAACTGAAATAGAGGGTACAAATCAAAATATGAGATGCTTTTAAATCTTCCTTTACGAAGGAAAACCTAGGAGAATTACCCAATTTAATCCTCATACCACTGGAAAGATGTGTAAAATAACTATCAGTGTCAGTGGTGTTGATAAACAACTGAAATCATTGAAACTGAACAAAGCTCCAGGCCCCAATGGAATCCCTGTCAGGTTCTATACAGAATTTATGGCTGAGTTAGGCCCTCTTCTCACTACAATCAATCATAGATCCCTCAAACAAAAAACCATGCCAGTTTTTGGTAAAATGCACAGGTAACACCCATCTACAAGAAGGATAGTAGGACTGATCCACAAAACTACTGTCCAATTTCATTGACATTAATTTGTTGTAGCACCATAGAACATATTCTGAGCTCGAACATAATGAGGTATCTAGAACAGAATGGCCTCCTCAATGCCAACCAGCATGGACTTCAGAAACATCAATCATGTGACACCCTACTCGCATTTTTTGCACATTACATACTGAAAACTATGTATCAAGGCAACCATATACATGCAGTATTTGATTTCTGAAAAGCTCAGTACTAACACTTATTATCCAAAGCACGATCATATGGGGTATCAAGTGAAATTTGTGACTTTTTGATACGAGGGACACAGCATGTTATCTTGGATGGAGAATCATCGTCATATATAAAATAACTTTAGGTGTGCTCTAGGGAAGTGTGTTGGGACCCTTGCTGTTCATGTTGTATATTAATGACCTTGTAGACAATATTAATAGTAAATTCAGGCTTTTTGCAGATGACACAGTTACCTCTAATGAAGTACTATCTCAGAGAAGCTGCATAAATATTCAGTCAGATCTTGATAAGACTTCAAGATGGTGCAGAGGTTGGCAACTTGCTCTAAATGTTCAGAAATGTAAAATTTTGCACTTCACAAAATGAAAAAAAAAATAGTTAGTCTACTAAAGAGACTGCTAGCAAATCACTCATGCAAATCTTCCTAGAACATTATTGAAGTGTGTGGGACCCATATAATGTAGGACTAAGACGGAATATTGTACATACATGGAGAAGGGCAGCACAAATGGTCACAAGTTTGTTTAATCCAGGGGAGAGTGTCACAGAGATACTGAAGGACTGAAATGGTAGACTCTTGAAGACAGATGTAACTTTCCTGAGAAAGTCTATTAACAAAGTTACAAGAACCAGTTTCAAATGACTACTTTAGGAATATACTACAACACCTCCCCCCCCCCCCCCATGTGTCACTCACACAGTGATCATAATATTAGAATAATTACTGCATGTACAGAGGCATTCAATCAATCATTCTTCCCACACTCCATATGTGAATGAAACAGAAAGAAACCCTAATAACTACTAAATATGATGTTCCCTCTGCCATGCACCTCATGGTGATTTGCAGAATATAGCTCTAGATGTAGATGCAGATGTAGATCTAGATAACTAGCTTTGCCTTTCTCTTTCTATTCAAGTGCCAACCATGGTTTGTATCTCCATCATGGCTCATATTAGGTATAGTTACTCTTCGTCTTATTTCTTCTTTTATGTATCTGTCTTATGGCAGGTTTCAGATGGAGGCTTTCCATCATGTCCTGTTCTGAGCATCTTCCTTTGTGTGTGTTAATGTTCATCCTATTCTGATACTGTCCACCATTCCAGTTCTCTTCCTACAGCTTCCTGTCATGGTTTGTATTTCCATCATGGATCATATTAGGTATAGTTACTCTTTGTCTTATTTCTTCTTTAATGTATCTGTCTTATGGCAGGTTTCAAATGGAGGCTTCCCATCATGTCCTGTTCTGAGCATCTTCCTGTGTGTGTGTTTTAATGTTCATCCTATTCTGATACTGTCCACCATTCCAGTTCTCTTCCTACAGCTTCCTGTCATTCCTTCCACTTTTCCCTGTATAATTTTTTATTGTGGACGATTACTACATGATAAAGATCCCAGCCAAGATTGTTTCCTCTTTCTTATAGCTAGTAAGTGCAAATAATTAAGTTGATCACACTGTTTTTGAGACTGAACTGTAAAGCTTTATTTCTTTATTAACGCATGACTATTGTGGTAATTCTTGTCGCACTAGCATGTTTGTAATGACAATATTTGTGTGTTATGGAATTCTGGCAATAACTTCCTAAAACCACCAAGTGCTGCCTAGCTATAATTTTTATTGAAATTATTGCTACCACTTATAATTATGACATGATTATCTTCTTTCAGTTGTCATGTTCCTGTAGTAATATTTTCAACTGCTGCTTTTGATGGCACTAGGTTTAACTTACAATGAATGCTATGTGCACATATATTCACAGACATGGGAGGAGAGGCCTTCTCTATGACTATCAGCTTGATGTAAGGATGTTGTGATGACTTTTGGTGCTGGAATGTTCTTATTTGAACTTTTGATGTTGCATTTTGTTTTGTGTGTGTTGGTTGTTCTATACCAATCAGAATCTAGCCCCAGAAATTTGTTTGATGTTGGTATCACTGCTGAATGTTATATAAAATATGAAAAATGCATGGTTGGATGTGAGAGAGGTCATAATAACCCTCATAGTGCCAGGATAAATAAATACATTCTACTTGTGCTTACTAATATGTTTTCTTCAGCGCATGCTACATTTTATGTGAAAAATAACCATCAACACCTACACTGTCATGGTTCAGATGATATTTGCAATTGATGTTTGTTTACTTCTTTTTGAGCTGTTGATATTTCATCACAAGTTCTTGATATCTGAGGTTTATTATAACTAATACTAACAAAGAGATAGAGGGGCTGGCCAGTACTTACCTCAGCTCAGTACAGCCAATAGATACACAAAATACAGAACCGAAAATTTACGTTTCTAGCTTTCGGAACAAATGTTCCTTCATCAGGAAGGAGAGAGGGGAAAGAAAGGGAAGAAGGGAAAGTAGATTCAGTTACTCACAACCCAGGTTATGAAGCAACAGGGAAAGGAAAACAGGGAGGGTAGCAAGGATGGAGGCATGGTTGTCAGAGGGAAGCCAAAGATATTCTACTGTAAGTGCTGTGCCAGCTTCAAACCAAAGAGGATGCATACAGAAGTAAAGAGGTATATAGTATAAAGATAAACACAACTATGTAGGATGAAAAGATGTGTGAATGGCTAAAGAGGAAAGGGAAAGAGGAGAAGACTGAAGATAAATGGGAGTGAGGTTGTTTAACGTAGGTTCAGTCCAGGGGGATGGCGGATGAAAGGATGTGTTGGAGTGCAAGTTCCCATCTCCGCAGTTCAGAGGGACTGGTGTTGGGTGGGAGAAGCCAAATGGCACATATGGTGTAGCAGGTTCCTAGGTCCCTAGAATTATGATGGAGGGCATGCTGTGCTACTTGGCATTGGACATCTCCTAGGCGGACAGTTCATCTGTGTCCGTTCATGCGCTCAGCCAGTTTAGTTGTTGTCATACTGATGTAAAAGGCTGTGCAGTGCAGGCATGTCAGTTGATAAATGACACGTGTTGTTTCACACATGGCCCTGCCTTGAATCGTGTACGTTTTACCAGTAGCGGGGCTGGAGTAGGTGGTTGTGGGGGGATGCATGGGGCAGGTTTTGCAGCAGGGTTGGTTACAGGGCTAGGAACTGCTGGGTAGAGAAGGTAGTCTGGGAATATTGTAGGGTTTAACAAGGATGTTACGGAGGTTAGGGGGGCAACGAAAGGCAACTCTGGGTGGCGTGGGGAGAATTTTGTCAAGGGATGATCTCATTTCAGGGGTTGACTTGAGAAAGTCATATCCCTGGCGGAGTAATTTGTTGATGTTTTCGAGGCCAGGATAATATTGGGTGACAAGGGGGATGCTTCTGTGTGGTCTGGGGGTAGGAACATTGTTGTTGGACAGGGAGGAATGTATTGCTTGGGAGATCTGTTTGTGGACAAGGTCTGCAGGATAGTTGCGGGAGAGGAAAGCACTGGTCAGGTTATTGGTGTAATTGTTGAGGCATTCGTCACTGGAGCAGGTACATTTGCCACGAATACCTAGGCTGTAGGGAAGAGAGTGTTTGATGTAGAATGGATTGCAGCTATCAAAGTGAAGGTACTGTTGTTTTTTTGTGGGTTTGATATGTACAGAGGTGTGGATGTGAGCTTCAACAAGATGAAGGTCAACATCCAGGAAGGTGGCTTGGGTTTTGGAGAAGGACCAGGTGAAATTCAGATTTGAAAAGGAGTTGAGGTTATGGAGGAAATTGAGGAATGTTTCTTCACCATGAGTCCAGACCACAAAGATGTCATCTATAAACCTATACCAGGCCAGGGGAAGCAGCTGTTGGGTCTCCAGGAAAGCCTCCTCCATGCGGCCCATGAAGAGGTTGGCATAGGATGGAGCCATCCTGGTTCCCATGGCTGTTCCCCTGATTTGTTTGTAGGTCTGGCCTTCAAAAGTGAAGTAATTATGGGTGAGGATGAAGTTGGTAAGTGTGATAAGGAACGAGGTTTTTGGAAGATCTTCGGATGGGCATTGGGAGAGGTAGTGCTCAAGGTCAGAGAGACCATGGGTATGTGGGATGTTTGTGTAAAGGGATGTAGCATCTATGGTGACAAGAAAGGTTCCGGATGGGAGAGGAGTGGGAATGGATTTGAGGTGTTCTAGGAAGTGGTTTGTTATCCTGGCCTCGAAAACATCAACAAATTACTCTGCCAGGGATATGACTTTCTCAAGTCAACTCCTGAAATTTGATCATCCCTTGACAAAATTCTCCCCACACCACCCAGAGTACCTCCGTGACATCCTTGTCAAACCCTACAATATTCCCAGACCACCTTCTCTACTCAGCAGTTCCTACCCCTGTAACCAACCCCGCTGAAAAACCTGCCCCAAGCATCCCCCCACAACCACCTACTCCAGCCCCGCTACTGGTAAAACATACACAATTCAAGGCAGGGCCACATGTGAAACAACACATGTCATTTATCAGCTGACATGCCTGCACTGCACAGCCTTTTACATTAGTATGACGACAACTAAACTTGCTGAGCGCATGAACGGGCACAGACGAACTGTCCTCCTAGGAGATGTCCAATACCCAGTAGCGGAGCATGCCCTCCATCATAATTCTAGGGACCTAGGAGCCTGCTACACTGTATGTGACATTTGGCTTCTCCCACCCAACACCAGTCCCTCAGAACTGCGGAGATGGGAACTTGCACTCCAACACATCCTTTCATCCTGCCATCCCCCGGGACTGAACCTACGTTAACCAATCTCACTCCAATTTACTCTTCAGTCTTCTCCTCTTTCCCTTTCCTCTTTAGCCATTCATGCATCTTTTCATCCTACATAGTTGTGTTTATCTTTATACTATATACCTCTTCACTTCTGTATGCATCCTCTTTGGTTTGAAGCTGGCACAGTACTTACAGTAGAATATCTTTGGCTTCCATCTGACAACCATGCCTCCATCCTTGCTACCCTCCCTGTTTACCTTTCCCTGTTGCTTCATAACCTGGGTTTGTGAGTAACTGAATCCACATTCCCTTCATCCCTTTTTTCCCCTTTCTCCTCCCTGATGAAGGAACAAAGTTCTGAAAGCTAGGAATGTAAATTTTTTGTTCTGTTTTGTGTATCTATTGGCTGTACTGAACTGAGGTAAGTACTGGCCAGCCCCTCTATCTCTTTGTCAGTATTTGTTTCATATATTTATATGAGATTTTCCATTAATCATTTAAAGGTCTTTGTAGAGGTGCATCTCCCAACAGACTGTTTCTTACTTCTAATTCTGGAATAAAGAAATATAGGTATGTAGCCTTGCTCACATATAGATTTAAGTTACCTTATGTTGTCAACTTCAGTTTATGCTGAATTGCTTCATTATGAGTATGTTCATCTTATTTTTAGATATCAGAATCAATTTCGTGCTGTGACATACATTTCTTTTCACTGATTTAGTCTTTGCAATCATAACATACATAATGTCTCCTCAAATATTTCCATTATGTTGTGAAATTCTTCTGCAAATAGTAAAACACTATTGAAGCAATGTAATATGTTAGGAAAACCTTCTTCAATTATCTCCAAATGACATTTATGCACCATTAACTGGATATTTTGGACAAATAAACCCATATGTCGATGTATTCGGTATTGGTGTCTGCCCAGTTTCTTCTTCAATTAATAAGCAGATATAGGCACTGCTAATATCCTTACAATGGAAGATGTTTTTGTTTCTGTTAACTAAATAAGTTTGATGTATTGAAACAGGATGTTCATCAGTGATGTTACTTGGATTTAAAGGTGGTGTATAGTTCTCAATAATATTTAATTTTCAGCTTTGGTTGAAAACTATAAATGCTGTAGACTTAAGTTTGACTTTTTCATATTATTTTATTTCCATGTTTATGCTGAAGAGCTAAAGGTACACACAAGAAAGGGAGGTGTAACTCCAAGTTGAAAGTGTGCTGTGACTGGAGCAACTACTAAATTTCTAATACAGCACTAAATATACCTCCATAATTAGTAACTAGTTGTTTCAGTAGCTCTATTTGATTCAAATGTAAGCAAATTTTCACAGTATTCTGTGAATGAATTTTGTAATAAGAACAAAATGATTAACCAAAATTAGTTTCTTTTTTGATTTGAGCATATTATTATTCTCGAATCAGAAACATACAAATTTACAGTAGCCATACACATCAATATATATATATATACAAATTGTATTTATATTACATGTGCCCAGTACTTTGCAACCTCCAAGGTGCTTGGAGTGGCTTGAAGGAGATCAATCTTTGTGCAGGATGTAGGGCACAAAAGGCACTGGAGCATGTGGCTTGTGGTTTGTTCTTGCCCTCAGTCACAGGACGTGTCTTCTGTTATGAAGCCCCATCTCTTCAGGTTGTCTCTGGATCGTCCAACTCCTGATCGTAATCTGTTTAAAGATTTCCGCACCAGCCAGCTCTCGTTATGTCCAGGTGGGAGTTCTTCAGCTTCTGGCGTCTGCAGGTGAGGCGTCGACTTCTTCCATAACTCCAGCCTTGCCTTCTCTGGTGAAATGGTGAGCTTCTTGGATGTTCTCAGGAAGCTCTTTCACGATCTCAGCCATTGCTATGGTGGATTATGTATTTGAGCGTAGAAGGATGTCTTAATAGTTCTTTAAAAACATAAAATTTAAGTTTGTGTGTTCTCAAATTGATTGTGGTGTTTAATGGATGGTATTCAAAATAATCAATTAGATGACCAGCATATCTACCAAAGTTTGATCTATAACTTTGGTGTGGCTTTTATCTACATCCAGTATTTGTACAAGATAAGAGTTTGTGTTAAAAATTCACGAACTTTAAAGTAAACCTATGCTTTAGTTTTATTGCCATGTCCATCATTCTCTAGCTGGTTACCTTTCATCATGTGAAAAATATATTTCAAATCTTTTTTTCTCAAATAAAATTAATGTTTATAGTCTTTATTTTGATTAGCTTTTTCTTATAGTTTCATATAGAAAATTTGTGGTCATTTAATATAATTGATATATAGCCCCATGAAGTTTCAGCCATGGATCATTACTAGCTAACTATTCCCATGTGTAAATACCTTCAGTTTTATGGTATGTCCATGTTATGTGCTTGTATTCAAAAGGATACATGTAGTGTAGTTTACTTTCCTTCTTTTCTCTGCCCATTTAGGAAGCTTGTTCATATGCTTGGTAGTTTTTACTTTCTTGTGTTTTCTTATCTTTCAAAAACATCTTTTCATAAATCCATAGTGTTATTTCTTGAGTTACTAGTGTTACAAATTTTATATAAATCCCTTCATGAATTTGGGCTTATATATTGATATTCCAAAGGTTAAACAGCATGATGTCTTCTATATTTCTTGTAGGTCTTCCCCCTGTCTTATGTGGTATCCATTTCTTGTAGGTCTTCCCCAGTTGCATGTTATATTTGTATTTTTCTAACATGTTTTCTTTTTGGATGTGTGTTCCACTGCATTGGATTATGAGACTTACTACCTCATGAGACAGAATGGCATTCAGGAACCAGAAAGTACTCTGCATTACTGCATAAAAAGAATACTTTATATCCATGAGGCAAATGTAAAATTTCATGAGAAATTTAATCTATAATAAGAAAGTGACTCTGGGCCCAATTCTGGTTATTTATAAATAAATCATTGCTGCATCTGAAATGATACTAGTTGCCGTGCCTTTCTCATAGTTATGAATAGAGAGGAAAAATGTTTATAAATTTAGTTTAGGAATTGTCTTTACAAAAAATGGCTGATAAGACTGAGTGTTATTATTGTTTAAAGATTTATTTTCTTTGATTTACCCATTGCTAATATTCTGCTGTTTTCACTGAATACTTAGCTCCTCTCTGAGCTTCCAACAGAAGGAAAAACTTTTAAATTACCTTCTGTGATGACCATGCATGTTCAGTTAAATTAAAACAAAGTTCTGCTAGTAGCCATATTTATCATTGAAAAAGTGCGTCTCTAATTCAAATATATCTTAATATTGTTCCATGCAGTGTCAGCAATGACTCCTGAAGAAAGGATGCTAATTGAAGCATTTCAGAACAGTAGTGACAATTTAAACAGGGAGGAAGATGAATCTCAGAATGACACTCGTGCAGGTAAGTTACACTTGAAAATAAAATGGATGTAGTGCTCTGGCAAGATTTACGTGATTTCGGTTGTTAAACAACAAATTGTGTTTTAGGTTAGTTATTTATCAGCCTGGGGAAATTAGATCAGATCCAAAATGCTGAACTAAAATTTTTCACATTTTGAACCTATAGTTTTAAATTTTATCATGCTGGATTACATTTTCTCTTTATCATCTTCTGCTGTACCATCTTGTGTATGAACTCATTGTTGCTTTAGTTATACTGAGAGTTCTATGTAAACTTCTAGGTGTACAGTAAGTACTGTGTTACTTAGTACTTCAATTTCATGGTGAGTAGTAGTCTATCCTGAAACAGCATTATATAATCTTGTTTTCATAAACTTCCTGTGCTGATTTTGTTTAAAATCATTTTGTAAATAGTTCAAGAATGGTACTTTCTTTGGTATTGATTAATCATTAGTACAGACATTGTAATAGAACCAGATGGACCATCATATTTGTTCCTATACTACTTCTCACATCAGCAGTAAGAGACTGTGGTCATGTGGGTGTGAGTTGCATTTGGATGAGTGTGTGTATGTGTGTGCATTGCCTATTCTCGATGAAGGCCTTGTTGGCTGAAAGCTCACTTTCTGAGTCTTTTTGTTGTGCCTATCTGCAACTCAGAATCTCTGCTATATGGTGAGTAGCAACTATGTGTTTCGTAACATTGTTATATTCCATGCTAGAATTTCCATTATATAATAGGAGGAAGAATATACATAGGGGAGAAGTGATTTGTGTTATGGTTTAAATGTCCTGCTATCACAGTTAAAACTGACTGTGAGAAAGAAGACAAAACTGCACATGTCCACACCACAGCATAGCATTTTCTTTCCTGCAGTCAGTTTTAACAGAAGACCTGTACATTGTTGTTTAAAAAAAATAAAACCTTACCCATATGAATGTTTATTAGAGTATAGTGTAAAAATTTGATGCAAATCAGTCAAGAACTCGTCAAGATATTTGCTAACATTGTTTCCCCTTTATATGTTATATTTATATATATTAAAAAACTATGTAGCTTATGCACATCTGAATGTTTATCAGGCTATCATGTAAAAAACTGAAGTAATTCAGTCAAAAACATTTCGAGATTTTGCTAATAATTTTCTCTCCTTTATATATATAGATATTAGACTTTTCCTCATAGCTTCATCTGCAAATGCATTTGACACATGTATTGTACATACCTACTCATTCCTCTGTGTGTCCACCTCATCCTCCTGCCTTTGTCTGTCTCTGTCTCTTCATCTCCTCCTTCCACTCTCTCTGTCCATTACTTCCATTCCCACTCTTCGACCATATCTTCCTCTCCCTCCCTCAGACTACATCCTCCTCTTCCTCCTCCTCCTCCTCCCCCCTCTGACAGTATCCTCCACCTTTGCTCTCTTTCCACCTCTGCATCTCTTCTTCCTTTTCCACCTGCCCACAATCCCGCTGCACCTTTAATCTGCCTCATGCACCTCCTACTCCTCCCCTCTCCCTGCCATTACCTCTTCCCCCTCACTCTGTCATCTCATCCTCTACTCATTTCAACCTGTCCCCAGCCATGCTCATCAGCACATGTACCTCTGCAATTAAGTTCAGTAAAGTAGGCCGACACTACTGCCGTAACACACCTGTCATGCAGGGCAGGCTACATGTCAGGAACTTGAAAATCATTTAGTTGCTCATAATGGCAAGGCTGTGCATCATTGCTGTTGTGCAGGGCAGCCTATGTGCCAGGGGCTGGGAGAAACACGTTTCTGCCCATATTTCCACTCATGTTCCAGCAGGCCCTTGACACGTGTATGACTATGACCAAGTTATCAGTGAGGATGAATGGGCATAGACAGAGAGTGTATACTGGAAATACACAGTATACTGTTGCAGAGCATACTCTACAACATGGTGCCTGTTTCACCACACATACCATCTGCACTCTTCCCCCAACACTAGTTTCTCAGAACTCTGCAGGTGGAAGCCAGAATTACAAAACGTCCTTGGTTCATGGCAACCACCTGGTTTTTATTTACATTTATTGTTTCATTTATATTTTCTTGGTCTTAGCATTTCTTCTCAGTAACTATTCCTTTCTTTATTTTGTTTTAGTTTTCTTATCATTACACACAAAAGTAATGATGTAACAAATGTGTCTGAAAATGCTGGCTGCAGAATTGTGGTTTGTGGTCAGCAGGAGAGGGGGGGAGGGGGAGGGGCAGAGGGGTTGCTTGGTATGTGGTCCCTGTTTGAGTTAGGAATATGCAGAAAAAAGTTTTTGGTTTAACCTGGACCAGTGGCCTTTTTGTATAGCCATTCAAACATCTGTCTTACTGTAGCTATGTTACAGTATATTAAGCAAGGTTTGAATGACAAACCAGAGCTGATGCCCAGGCAACTTGTGCAAATCAATTAATTACCTTTGGAAAAGATTTTGAGTTTGCTGAAATTAATCCTCAACTAATACCTCTATTTGTATGTGCTTTCTTTGAATTTACATGCAAAAAACAAGTCTAGCTGGAAGGTTTTTGAAGTGCACCATTCTATACTTTAAAACTTGTAAGAATCAGTTCAAACTTTAGGCAAAGGTAGATAAATGGTTGAAGCCAAAACTAATTTTTTTATCCAATTATTTTGATCTGTTGTTGAGACATAGCACAAAAAAGATTAACATGTCCTGGTCAGAGTTAAGGATGTAAAGAAAAGGATCTAACTTCTTGACTTATTTAGCAGTTTCAAAGACATTTAAATCATCATGTCTAGTCTTATTCTCATTTTCTCAGGAGTTAACCCTGCTTCTGCAGTGCAGTGAACTCTCTTGGCTGCAATGTGTTGGTACACCTGCATCCTGCAACTTATGTTCTAAAATCCCTGATCCTGCACCCAAAGTCCAGAAGATTTGCCAGACATAGTAAAAAATATATATGGCTGAAGAGCGTACACATAATAGATATAAAAGTTTTTGTGGGATAATAAAATTTCTGGGGGTGGATCTGCTCCTAAAACAATTTCATAGTTCTAGAGAGTGGGATGCATCTCAAATAGAAAGTGTCTGAGAATATGGATGTGTCTATAGTAGGAAGTATTCCAGAGTGGGGATGCATGTATCCTGAACTTAAATGATACGTTGTGTCATACTGCATGACATGACAAATTTGAAGTTGGATGACATGTAGACATGTGTCATGTTGTACATGACATCATGTATCATGTTACTTTACTAGACATGATTCATGATATTAAATGACATAGGTAATAATATTATAAGTAAAAAACTGTGAACATTGGAACGGTGATCTCATCATTTAATATTAAAAGACTATGACCAAGGTGTGGACGGGGCCAAGGAATTGACATATCAGATGTGATTTAACACATAAATAATTTATTCATAACATACAATACATTACACCAACTACGTAAATCCTGCTTCGATGCTTACAATTGCCAAAAATGGGAGGGCCATCACTTTTGAATTCGAAAGGCTTTAATTTAAGAAACTAAAACACCTATTATAATTTTTAAAAATAATAATAACACAACACATAAGTAAGCGCTAAGTGAACACACTCTTAAATCTTTAATTATTAATCACAAAGTGTGGGTTTACCACATTTAAATTCTCATTGCAATATAAAACATAAATACATGAATTCCCAACACAGCATGGCTTCAAAATTTCTACCTGGACAACCTATAGTCCTAAAACTTTCGTATTACATTCCAGCCAATCACATTAATAACTTATAAGCACAGTTGGTAAAATACAAACGTTTGCACTATAATCAATTTCAATAATCCACAATCACTCAAAAAACAATATCAGAAGTTCAATACAGAGCATGTAAACCAGTTTATACAATCTTTTCGACCAAAATAGGCATGAGGGCCACCATAACAGAAGTGTGATAGTTGCTTTTAGGATAGGTGCTCCCATTAGCTTAATCACTGAGCAGATATTTACTTAAGCGACAGGTAAGATAGTTAATGCAAATAGAAGGAATTTCTAAAGTTTTTTTTTCCTTCCTCCCTTTTAACAAGGGGGTTTTGGTAAGGTGGAAATTACACTTTGAGGAGACGCAATAGCAATCTAGCAGGCACACCTTCATGAGGACGCCATGCCACTACACACGTACTAAACTAGCCACATATCCGCTGATCAAGCCAAACATTAACAACACAGTTCCATATTCTTGACACCCAAATAGTCGGGATCAAAGAAAACCAAAAATTCCAAGAGCACAAGATCCAGCATAGCTTCAGAACAGATCTCACTTCATGTGGTTGCCTTCACAAATACAGGTATCGAAATGAAAACAAGAATGTGTAACAACATTCCCTAATCAGCACAATGTTCTTCTTTAGGTCCCGGTAGCGCTAGACAATGCTGACATGCCAATGTTAACAAACCTCTAAGGCAACACCCTCCAACTGACAAGCCGAAACCAATGTGACCCCTTATCAGCTCCGTGACAGGACTCGAACCCCCAACTACTGTCAGTGCAACTCACTTAGAATAAATACAGCACAAATAGTATGGCAGACACATATATCCAGGGATTAACAGAACACTAGACTGAACTAGAATTAACAACTTGAAGCAGCCATGGAGACGATGAATCGAGATGACAACCACAGTAGCAGCAGCTGGAGACAAGTGATTAAAAACAAGGTAATTCGCAGCAAAAGCCGTTTTACATTGAGTGATACATAATGAGTGGCCCTAACAAACAAGACTGTGTCACTGGAGACACTGGACAACAGGGGAGTTGTGCGTCTGAAAACAAAGCTGTAGGGGTTAAGTTTTTAAATGAACAGAAAGAACTAATTGGGACTGATTCTGTAGATGATGTGGTTATAAATCAGACATGAATGTAACTTTCAGTGATGGGGATGAAAGTCTTATTGTAGATTAAATGAAAAAACCGTCATCTACATTGGTGATGTGAGTGAAACGGACGAAAATAGTACTGTAGTGGATGAAATTGTTAAGGCTAAGGAGGAGGAATCGAGTGGCGAAAGTCAGAGATTAAGGTAGTCAGTTCTAATCTTTCAGAATTAAGTAAGATGGTTGAGGTGGTAGTTAAACTTTGTTAACAAAAGATAAAGAAAGTAGAACAGAATACTAATTACAAAATTAACATTAATGAGTAGTAAATGTGTAGAAGAGAGAAAGAAAATTTGTGATGACTATAGTAGGAGGGTGGAGGCATCTGAGAAACAGTATAAAGATAAAGTCAAAGCAGCCAGGAAAGTTTTTGCTGAAAACAGGGTTAAACTTGAGAACCAAATCAATCTGATTAAAAATGATTTATAAACGGAGGTAGAAATCATGTGTGCAGTGGTAGTAGAGGAAAAGTAAATAAAAGATGGAAGAGGTACAAAATCTAAAGCATAGAGTATGTAGTGTCACAAACAGACCTTCATTTGTTAGTTGTAAGAAATTTAATAATTTTGAGCCATATGGGTAAGTGTATCCACTGGATTTCATTAGGGAATTTAATGATTTCTCTAAAACACAGAATGACAAAGAAAAATGTGATTTGTGAGACGTTTTTTGAAATGGGATGCTTATGGATGGGCAGCTCAGGTATGTGATAGCTGTACTTCATGGCAAAGCTTTGAAAAAGAAAAGCAGTAGAGAATTTTGAGTAAATTTTGGAGAGGAGAGAGATTTGACTCTAGGAAGGGTTCTGTGAAAGGTTTCTGTCAGCTTTGGATGAACAAACTGAAATATTTGGACAAAGCGCTAGGTAGTGAATCAGTAATTATGGGTTTAGAAACTAAGCTGCCTCAGAAAGTTACAGAATTTCTTGTACCTGCCCCTAGGTAAGAGTGATTGCAGGTGTGCCGCAGGGGAGTGTCGTAGGACCGTTGCTATTCACAATATACATAAATGACCTTGTGGATGACATTGGAAGTTCACTGAGGCTTTTGGCGGATGATGCTGTGGTATATCGAGAGGTTGTAACAATGGAAAATTGTACTGAAATGCAGGAGGATCTGCAGCGAATTGACGCGTGGTGCAGGGAATGGCAATTGAATCTCAATGTAGACAAGTGTAATGTGCTGCGAATACATAGAAAGATAGATCCCTTATCATTTAGCTACAAAATAGCAGGTCAGCAACTGGACGCAGTTAATTCCA
Source organism: Schistocerca nitens (assembly GCF_023898315.1). Taxonomy (NCBI): domain Eukaryota; kingdom Metazoa; phylum Arthropoda; class Insecta; order Orthoptera; family Acrididae; genus Schistocerca; species Schistocerca nitens. The sequence goes on along the minus strand of NC_064614.1, from coordinate 370,344,155 downwards.
TAAATTATCTGGGAGTACGCATTAGGAGTGATTTAAAATGGAATGATCATATAAAGTTGATCCTTGGTAAAGCAGATGCCAGACTGAGATTCATTGGAAGAATCCTAGGGAAATGCAATCTGAAAACAAAGGAAGTAGGTTACAGTATGCTTGTTCGCCCACTGCTTGAATACTGCTCAGCAGTGTGGGATCCATGCCAGATAGGGTTGATAGAAGACATAGAGAAGATCCAACGGAGAGCAGCGCGCTTCGTTACAGGATCATTTAGTAATCATGAAAGAGTTACGGAGATGACAGATAAACTGCAGTGGAAGACTCTGCAGGAGACACGCTCAGTAGCTCGGTATGGGCTTTTGTTGAAGTTTCGAGAACATACCTTCACCGAAGAGTCAAGCAGTATATTGCTCCCTCCTATGCATATCTCACAAAGAGACCATGAGGATAAAATCAGAGAGATTAGAGCCCACACAGAAGCATACCGACAATCCTTCTTTCCACGAACAATACGAGACTGGAATAGAAGGAAGAACCGATAGAGGTACTCAAGGTACCCTCTGCCACACACCATCAGGTGGCTTGTGGAGTATGAATGTAGATGTAGATGTAGATGTAGATGTAACAGTAATACAGCACTAGATCTTGGGAGACAAGGAACTAACTCCCCACCCGAAATTCTGCAACTACAGGGCGGGAAGATGAACTACCAAAACATAGAAGCGCAAACGTACACAAATAACTACCAAAATACACCACTACATCGGTTAGCAATGATGCATGGAGGAATCTGCACTGTCAGAATTGCACCAGTGAACAGAACAGAGGATTGCCACAGCGGTGGCCACAAGGCGGGAAAGAGGACTGGATGGATTCAATCCCAAATGATGATCAACTTGAAACATTCACACTTAACTTCTTTTCTCCTTTCCCTCGGCGCACCTCATCATTTGTCCGGGTCTGCTGTGCACAATTCTCAGCCATCCCCAGTCGTCCCGGCAGACACTGACCCAGCCGAATTGCTCCCGGACACAAACCCTCCCAGAACGGTGGCTCCACCGCCCCATCATGGTTACTGTTTGTTTGCCTTCGTCGACGCAGGCGATGATTAGACTGCCATCTGCCTCCCGCAGACAACCAGTGAAGAGCAGCAGAAGGGCCCAACCAGTCCAGCGTTCCTCCACAGGTAGAAGTGTGGGTTCGATAACAACATCCGTACGCGGAAGGCAGGATGTCGATGTCACCAGAGCAGACACGAAGGTCACTGTGCGACAACCTCCTCCAACGTGACCGTGCTCGCCTATAAATAGTACACGCCAAAGAGTCTGCTGCAGTAAACACGTGAGTCGGTCGTGTTACCAACCTACAGTTTCTAAGTACACCAAAGACAGAACTCGCAATCGACAGTGGATACACTACGGGCGGTAGTTCAAGCGAAAGAGCTTCATAAAAGACCAACCCTGAACAACTGCGGAAAAACGAAATAGAAGCAAAGCAATAAAATACAGCAACAAGATGCTAGAGCTCGATTGTGCCCAAACACTGTCGATTACCAAACATATTGGCTCCACACGACGCTCAGGAAACGAGCCGTGGAAAGATGGAAGTACACACAGCTCAATCTCCCCTGCCCAAACCATAACCCCCAGGTAGACGTGAGTAAACTGCAAGCTCGTTAACCCATTTTAATCTGACTAAGATGGACCCGGAATTGCTTCCCGGAAGCATTTTCCTGGACCAGCAAGGTGACCAGACCCAGCGTCCTTGTAACGGTACAGGGACCCAAAAAACGAGCAGTAAACTTACTTAACCTGCATGTTTGCTTCTTCCATCCTGGATAATTTCTAACATAGACTTGATCCCCAAGCTTTCCTTCAAACTTACGTCTATGATGATTATAACGAATTGCTTGTCTACCATTGGCCAAGATAATATTTTACCTTGTCGATTCCAATTTCTTTTAATTACTCTGTGAGTAATAGCCTCCGGGAACAACTCCTGTATTTCCCACAAATTAGAGAGGGGCAAATTAATGGAATAAGAAAATATTACAGAAGCCGAGGTGGCCTTCAAGGCTTCATGCCTGGCGGTATTAAAGGCGAAACTCAGCCACAGCAGACTTTCATCCCCCTTCCCTGGAGGATCTTGGTGATAAATTATGAGTGTGGACTTTAGATTACGGTTAACTCGCTCCGCGAACGATCCCTTGGGACAATACGGGGTTGTGGTGATATGTTTTATCCCACTGCGAAAACAGAATCGCTTAAATTGGTCCGAGACGGATGCTGGAGCGTTGTCACTAACCAGCTTTTTGGGAGGACCAAAACTACTGAAGATATTAATTAGTTAGGTGCGCCACAGTGATTAAAGCCGTCATACTGTGACTGGGGATTAGCCATAAGAAATGCGAGAAGGCATCAATAACAACCAATATATATTGATTGCCTTTCCTAGTTCATGGGAGAGGGCCTACATAATCAACGAAAAGCTTGTCAAGATGATACAGCTCATGCTCAGAGGTAAGAAATCCCTGTTGTCTAGAGTTCTTGGGTTTGGCCACACAACATTGTTGGCATTGCTTCACCATTTGTCTTACATCACGATCTAAAGATGGCCACATAAGATGTTCCTTAATTTTCTGCAAGGTTTTATAAACCCCCATGTGACCCCCCACTAAAGAATCATGAAAATAAAGGAAAAAGCCTTAAGGACTCGGGAACGCAGATTTTAAATACCTCCGATCGCTTAAGCCTTCCACACACAATGCCCTTTTTAATGACATAGTTATTTAACTTTTCCCCCATCTTGAGGTGTTCCTTAATTCTACCCAACTTAGGATCCTTCTCTTGATGAGTTTCCAGATTATCAAAGAGTTGCGGTATCCCACAGCTAGCTCTTTCATCGTCTACCTCTTCCTCTTGTGCAGACTCCTGATCCGTCGACTCATTAAACATATGGCTCAGCACATCAGCGAGTTTATTATCTGCTCCCTTGATATGTTTCACCTTAAACTGAAAGGCGGAAATGCGTATGGCCCACCTAGCGATTCGCCCGGTCTTGCGCGGCCTCGCCAACACCCAACTCAGGGCCTGATTATCCATTTCAAGTTCAAATTCCCTATGTTCTAAATAAAAGCGGGATTGCTCCAAGGCAAAACAACTGCAAGAGCCTCATATTTGTAGACCGAATAATTACGTTTGGTATTACTCAGTCTACATGAAGCATATGCCAAGGGTTGCCAACCTCCCTCAACTTCCTGAATTAGGACCGCGGAGATACCCATATTCGAAGCGTCAGTCTGGACAATGAACTTATTAGAAAAATTGGGTACTCCCAAAAGAGGGGTATTAGCTATGGCTTGTTCAATTTGATGGAAGGCAGCCTCCTGGGAAGGTCCCCACATGAAATGCACCCCTTTACGGCGTAACTCATTTAAGGGAGCCGCTAACTGGGCAAAATTAGGTACGAAACATCTAAAATAATTTGCCATAACAATGAATCTAGCAATTCCCCTCTTATCCCTGGGTGCTGGCAATTCTCTTAATGATTTAGTCCATTCCTGGTCGATCCGGACACTATGCCATGAGACAATATGTCCCAGAAACATGACCTGCTCTCTAGCTAAGGTAACCTTCTCGGGTTTAATTGTTAACCCAGCCTTCTGCAAATGCTTGAAAACCTGTTGAATATGTTCTAGATGTTCTTGAAAGGTATGGCTGTAGATAACCAAATTGTCCAAATAATTATACACACACTTCAATTTTAGATCTCCTAAAACATTCTGAATAAGGCGCGTTAATACAGCCGCTCTGGTAGCAAGCCCAAAAGGAACTCGATTAAATTCAAACAGGTTCCAGTCCGTGCAAAAGGCTGCCACATGCTTACGCTGTTCGTCCAGAGGGATCTGGTAATATGCTTGGTTGAGATCAACTACCGTGAACCAGTTAGCCTCAGAAAACCAGGTAAATGTGTTGTGTAGGTTGGGTAAGGGTACTGACTCAAGAACTACCTTTTCATTAAGCCTAAGATAATCAATAACTACTCTGTAATCATTGCCCTTACCCTTGGGAACCAGGTAAACCAGAGAAGAATAGGTGGACATAGAAGGTCTAATTATGCCTTCACTAAGCATCTTATCTATTTTCTGCCTCAAAATCCTAAGTTTTGGAGGGGATAGCCTATAGAGTGACTGCCTGATGTGGGACAAATCTTTTAAATGAATCTGATATTCCAGAACCTGAGTGACTCCCAAATGATCTCATAGTAACTCGGGGAACTCCTCCAAAACCTTCCCCAGTTGAACACCTCGTTGTAAGGATAAGCTAGTTAAATCAAATTGCTGGCTCCCATGGATCACCATAGTGAATCCTGGTCTTATAATACGCCATTCACATTCGCAGAGACTAAACCTCCGCCCAGGAGCATACTTGAAGAAAAAGGTATGACCTGAACAATCTAATACCAGACCCATCTGATTTATAAAGTCACATCCCAGAATTAAGTCAAATGGTAAATCTCTGACTACGGGAAAACAAAGCGGCCAGGAAAATCCGTCTACAGAAAGGCTGCCCTGGACCCAGCCCTGCAGAGGTAACCATTGGCCATTAGTGACCCAACATCTCTGAGCAGGACCCGGCACTGTCCCAAGCTTAAAAATATGACGAAATTCCAAAAGCCAGTCAAGATTCAACAAGGAAAACGAGCTTCCCGAATGAAGCAGTGCACAGATCGGTTCTCCACCTATTCTGGAACAAATATAGGGTGACGCTATCAAGGATGGAGCTGCTATCTGTGCGCTCCGAGATTTGTTCTTACGTAAGGGCTTGCACCTGATCTTCTGGCGTCATTTATCTGAACGCGCTAACTGCGGTTGGGAACAATCTCGGACCAAATGGCCTACAGCGCCACACCTGAAACATCGCCGAGGTTGCTCTTTATTAATTCTACTCACTTCCATCCCATTGGCCCCCTCACTTCTAGGTTCCTTATCAACCTTTGGATGCAACTGCTGCGTTTCACCCTTAATCTGTAAGGCTGAAACGGCCACTACAGTTTTCCTAATTTCCTCCCAAGTAGACGGACAACCACTGAAAACAAATTGGGCTTTATCAATGGAGCACATACCTGCTAGCACCGTTGAGACTAAATCTTGCTCAGGCATATCAATCAGTAACGCCGAGGATGCTAACTGCACTCTCTCCATATACTCTTGTAACTTTCTCCCTGCTGCTGGACCTTCCAAATATATTCACATTCCAACTGCTTGCGCGTACCCGGGCTCAACCTCGTATTATGAACCTCTTGCCTTAAAACCCGAAATGACCACTGGCCGACCATAGCCTCTGACAACAACCACCCAAATTCTCCCACCGCGTGTGAGTACAGAATTCCCAGTATCATCTGATGTGATACTCCAAATGCGCGGGCATGTCCTTCCATTTGCACTAGCAGCTATAGCACCTCTTTGATTTGTCCCAAATCCTTAACATCTAACTGTCTTAAATCCTTAAACGCATTAATCAATGGATTTGGAAACTTCCAAAACATTTCATTATTAGATTGACCTGCAGTTTCTTTACCACCAACCAGGCTACCACTTTCAGTTCCTTGCTCCAGCAACTTCCTACCCCCCAATTCCAAACACGTCACTTCCAGTTGTAATGTATTAACCAATTCCCCCAATTCCTTAACTAACTTGTTATCCAATTCATCTAACTTAACTTTAGTAATGTCTGTCACTCGATTTGCAAAATGAGCAATCTGTGCCTTTAACCTTTTCAACTGATTACTACTAGGTTGCAACCTTCCAAAAACGAAATGTTCTCTCTTAATGTGTTTATAGCATTAAATAAATTCTCAATCACTATTTTTGTCTCACCAATAATTTCCGGTGTAATTTCCACTGGCAATTGCAATGCGGCTTGCATTTGTGTTTCTAATTTGGCCACACTGCCCTTTTTTGATTGGTACCGTATTGCTAGTTCATACAGCAACTGCTCACGTTTCAAGAAGCCTATTCCGGTACACGTTCTATCTGCCTCAACCGTCATCCTGTCAATTATCCTGGAATATACAAACAAGACCAAGAAACTCGATTCCAAAACTCCACTATGCACAAACAAAATGACAACTCTATAACTAATCAATTTATCACTCACGTCTGATAGTCACAGAATTAGATAATGATCAGAACCATGCTCTGCTATCAGCTGGAATGGTGGTCTGATCATTTAATATTAAATGACTATGACCAAGGTGTGGACAGGGCCAAGGAATTGACATATCAGACGTGATTTAACACATAAATAATTTATTCATAACATACAATACATTACACCAACTACGTAAATCCTGCTTCGATGCTTACAATTGCCCAAAATGGGAGGGCCATCACTTTTTAATTCGAAAGGCTTTAATTTAAGAAACTAAAACACCTATTATAATTTTTAAAATTAATAATAACACAACACATAAGTATGTGCTAAGTGAATGCACTCTTAAAACTTCAATTATTAATCACAAAGCGTGGGTTTACATATTTAAATTCTCATTGCAATATAAAACATAAATACATGAATTCACAACACAGCATGGCTTCAAAATTTCTACCTGGACAACCTATGGTCCTAAAACTTTCGTATTACATTCCAGCCAATCACATTAATAACTTATAAGCACGGTTGGTAAAATACAAATGTTTGCACTATAAGCAATTTTAATAATCCACAATCACTCAAAAAACAACACCAGAAGTTCGATACAGAGCATGTAAACCTGTTTATACAATCTTTCGGACCAAAATAGGCATGAGGGCCACCATAACAGAAGAGTGATAGTTGCTTTTAGGACAGGTGCTCCCATTAGCTTAATCACTGAGCAGATATTTACTTAAGCGACAGGTAAGATAGTTAATGCAAATAGAAGGTATTTCTAAAGTTTTAACAAGGGGGTTTTAGTAAGGTGGAAATTACACTTCGAGGAGACGCAATAGCAATCTAGCAGGCACGCCTTCATGAGGACGCCATGCCGCTACACACGTACTAAACTAGCTGCGTATCCGCTGTTCAAGCCAAACATTAACAACACAGTTCCATATTCCTGACACCCAAATAGTCGGGATCAAACAAAACCAAAACTCCCAAGAGCACAAGATCCAGCATAGCTTCAGAACAGATCTTACTTCATGTGGTTGCCTTCACAAATACAGGTATCGAAATGAAAACAAGAACGTGTAACAACATTCCCTAATCAGCACAATGTTCTTCTTTAGGTCCCGGTAGCGCTAGACAACACTGACATGCCAATGGTAACAAACCTCTAAGGCAACACCCTCCAACTGACAAGCCGAAACCAATGTGACCCATTATCAGCTCCGTGACAGGACTCGAACCCCCAACTACTGTCAGTGCAACTCATTTAGAATAAATACAGTGCAAATAGTATGGCAGACACATATACCCAGGTATTAACAGAGCACTAGACTGAACTGGAATTAACCTTAATAATACAGCACTAGATCTTGGGAGACAAGGAACTAACTCCCCACCCGAAATTCTGCAACTACAGGGCGGGAGGATGAACTACCAAAACACAGAAGTGCAAACGTACACAAATAACTACCAAAATACACCACTACACCGGTTAGCAATGATGCATGGAGGAATCTGCACTGTCAGAATTGCACCAGTGAACAGAACAGAGGATTGCCACAGCGGTGGCCACAAGGCGGGAAAGAGGACTGGATGGATTCAATCCCAAATGATGATCAACTTGAAACATTCACACTTAACTTCTTTTCTCCTTTCCCTCGGTGCACTTCATCGTTTGTCCGGGACTGCTGTGCACAATTCTGAACTGTCCCCAGTCATCCCGGCAGACACCAACCCAGCCGAATTGCTCCCGGACTCAAACCCTCCCCGAACTGCGGCTCCACCGCCCCATGATGGTTACTGTTTGTTTGCCTTCATCGACTCAGGCGATGATTAGACTGCCATCTGCCTCCCGCGGACAACCAGTGAAGAGCGGTAGAGGGGCCCAACCAGGCCGGCGTTCCTCCACGAGTAGAAGTGCGGGTTCGATAACAACATCCGTACCCGGAAGGCAGGATGTCGATGTCACCAGAGCAGACACGAAGGTCACTGTGCGACAACCTCCTCCAACGTGACTGTGCTCGCCTATAAATAGTACACGCCAAAGAGTCTGCTGCAGTAAACACGTGAGTCGGTCGTGTTACCAACCTACGGTTTCTAAGTACACCAAAGACAGAACTCGCAATCGACAGTGGATACACTACGGGCGGTAGTTCAAGCGAAAGAGCTTCATAAAAGACCAACCCTGAACAGCCACAGAAGAATGAAGTAGAAGCGAAGCAATAAATGACAGCAACAAGATGCTACAGCCCGATTGCGCCCAAACACTGTCAATTACCAAAAATATTTGCTCCACACAATGGTCAGGAAACGAGCCGTGGAAAGATGGAAGTACATATGGCTCAAACATATCAAGATGTTTTGAATTAAATGTCCTTAAGCTGCCAAGAAAGTCAAAAAGCTAGCTTCCTTATTTTATATTCCTAACTTTACCCAGAACATATTTGCCTCTTTTTGGGTCATGATAGTAACATTTTTCATTCTGGTCTTTTATTTTCTGACCTCACCTTTTTCCCCAGCCCCACTTCTACCACATAGGTTTCTACTCATATTAACTCTTGCATGATGTTTTGTCAGTAATGTCTGTCATGCCTATTATCCTGTCTTTTTCCTTTAGGCTGTCTGGTTTTCAAATATCATCAGGTGCAGGCCCCAACCATCAGTCTTTCCTTGTCATTCTGTCCAGAAAGCCTCCTCTGACTTTTCCAAGTTCTCAACATCTTCTAAATCTAACCAGTACTTTCCGTTCATCCACTGGCTCCAAAAGCTTGCCCATTTCTTTAAATTTTATGAGTCTTTTCTGCTGCCACTTGGCAGCAGTGTTTTTTATGCATCCAACTGTTTTATATTTTCAAAAATTGATGTCAAATGTTTATTAGAGTATCATATAAATATTTGAAGTAAATCTGCCAAGAACGTTTTGAGGTTCTTGCTAACAACTTTTCCTATTTGAAAACATTATGACCACTGCCCACTGTGATGGTGGATGCCACCTGGTGGCATTGTGGGGATGTGACATGGTAACAAAAGTATGTAAATGGAACAGACACAACTACTGGATCACCCTAGTGAAGATAAGGGCTGCAAATTGGGGAAGTAATTGAGATATGCAACTTTTATGAAGGTCAGATTATTATTGCACAGAGCCTGCGAATGAGATCCCAAAAATTGCTGGTTGACAGTTCAGGTGCTACTGCTGTGAGCATCTATGGAAAGAGGTAGGACAGTGAAACTGCCACTAGGAGCTAAATGGTTGGGTGTCCATGACTCTTCACAGAACATGGGGTTTGGAGGCTAATCTGCTCTGTAAAGTAGGATAGATGGTGTTCAGTGGCATCTCTGCCAAAAGAATGTGATGCTGGTGCACACACAAGTGTTTTGGAGGGCACTGTTCATCGTATATTGTTGAACATAGAGCTCCGCAGCAGACCACCCGTACATGTTCAAATGTTGATGCAATGACATCATCAGTTATGTTTTCAGATGACACAGGACCATTGGGATTCGATTGTTGATCAATGGAAACATGTCAGCTCTTCACAGAATCACAGTTTTGCTACTTTAGGTTGATGATTGCCTCCATAAACACCATCATCGAGGCGAATAGTGGATCAAAACATTCAGTATGCCAAGGACACAAGTGGTGGAAGCACTATTATGCTGTGGGAGACATTCTCCTGTAATTGCATGGGACCTGTAGTAGTAGTCAAAGACATGCTGACAGATGCGAACCACCTGCATCCCTTCATGCTCAATGTCTTCCCGAACAGTGATATCATCTTTCAGTGGTATAATTATCTACGTCTTGGAGCCAGAATTGTGCTACAGTGGTTCTAGGAGCATTATAGTGAGTTCATTTTGTCATTGCAGCGACTGATATAAATCCTATAGAACCAATCGGGGTTGTTATCAGGTACCACCACTGCATACGCAAATCAGCAGCCTATTATTTATGTGAATTACATGACCTGTGCATAGACATCTAATGGCACATACCTCCACAAACCTACTAACAAACTGTTGGATCCATAATGTACAGAATCAGTGATGTATTTCATTCCAAAGACAGACAAACAAGCTATTCAGCTACTGTTCATAGTGTTTTGGCTCATCAGTGTATATGAAAAAAATAAATAGCCTTTGTCTGTCCTAAGTTTGTTTTACAGCATCATGTAAAAATTTGAAGTTTTTGAGATTTCTGATAAAAAAGTTAAACAACAACTTGTCTTTATATAGTAGTATAGATTACACAAAGTATATAATTTAATGTAAATGTATTATGACAAGGAAAGTTGCTGCTCACCATATAGTGGAGATGTTGAGTCACAGATAGGCACAAAGAAAGGACTCTCACAATTATGTGTTTAAGCCATTAAGGTCCTCATTGACAATAGACAAACATACATGTGTGAGTGCGCGCCTGCGCACGCACTCACGCGCGCGCACACACACACACACACACACACACACACACACACTTTTATGCAAATGCAATTCACACACATGGCTGCAGTCTTAGGCAACTGAAACCACACTGTGAGCAGCAGTACCAGTGCATTATGGGAGTGGTGACTGGATGGGAGTATGGAGGAGGCTGAGATTGGGAGGGGGTGGGGCAATATGGTGCGGGTGGTGGACAGTGAGGTGCTGCAGCTTAGGGGGGATTGGGGGAGTAGTGGAAAAGGAGAGAAATTAAAAGACTGGATGTGGTGGTGGAATGGTGGCTGTGGAGTGCTGGAATGGGAACAGAGAAGAAGCTGCATGGATGAGGACAGTGGCTAACGAAGGTTGAGGCCAGGAAGTTTACAGAAACGTAGGATGTATTGCAGGGAAAGTTGCCACTTGCAAAATTCAGAAAAGCTGGTGTTGATGGGAAGGATCCATATGGCACAGGCTCTGAAGCAGTCATTGAAATGAAGGATATCATGTTTGGCAGCATGTTCAGCAACAGAGACAGACTCTGGGGCGAGGCTCTGGGATGGGCCTAAGGATTTGAGTAGTGACTGGAGATCCTGCTGGATTACTGGAATGGGATCATTATGACAAGGTTTGTAGGTGGAAGTATCTGAGAGCTGGTGGAGTCCTTCCATCAGGTAATACTTGCGGTGCAAAACAACACTGCTGGAGCCTTTGTTTCCAGGTATGATTATAAGGTCAGGATCAGGGTTTAAATGGTGAACTGTGGTTCTTTCTGCAGATGTAAGATTAGTTTGCATGTTGAGAGATTTGGGGAATGATGGTGAGGCAAGGTTCAAGGTTAAGAAATTCTGGAATGTTAAAAGGTGGTGGTTTGGGGGCAGTGGGGGTGGTTCGCAGTTGAATGGAGGAGTGAACTGATTTAGGCAAGTTTCAATGTTGGCCTTTGGTTTACACTGATTGGCAGGGTTGGTTGCGAAAAAGTGTTTCCACTGTAGGGACTAGGAGAAGGAGAGAAGGCCTTTAACAAGCCCTGCATGATTAAATTTGGGAGTGGGGAAAAAGAAGAGCTCTTTGGAAATGACTGATATTTCTGCAGGGCTAAGGCTTCTGGAAGAAAGGTTTATGACTGTGTTGCAGGTCTGTTTATGTTCTGGATTCTGTGTGGTTGTGGGAGGGAGTTTTGGAGGGTGGGGTAAGTATAGTAGGTCTGCAAGACACAGTTTATCGGCTATGAAGGGACAGGGGAGAGGTTTGGAGGTTGTTGTAGAGGTGGTGGACTGTGGTACTCCAAGGCAGGAGTAGGAAGTGAGCAGGATGGAGAGCTTTTTGAGGTGACATTGTGCATGTTGCTGAAGTTCCTGCAGGGCAAGAGTTTCATTGTGTATTATGGTTTCCAGGAACTTGGCACTGCGTAGCAGGAGAATTTTGCAGATGGAGAGAGGGTACTGTAAGGAAGTTTGGTCTTAATTGATATGGTTTTGCAGGACTGTGTTGGCAAGGGCTAAGGATTGGCAGAATCTGAACAGGTGCAGGTCATTGTGGAAGGAGGGGTGGCAGCCAGAGATGGGTAATTTGATGGTAAGGCCATTGGGGGGATTCCGTGAGCCAAGAAACAATGCAGGAACAGTATTTGGGACTGGGATCTGGCTAGAGATAAGGAAACTTTTCTGTATTGATGCAGATGGAAGGAGCAAGGATCCATAGTGGTAGAAAAATGTGAAAAATTACATAAATAATGTAGAATTACATTCGCAAAAATACAACCAAATATATGTGAAAATTCACAAAAAGAATGAAATGGATGCAAAAGAGGGAAACAAGATGAAATCTGAGGGAGTCAATGATAGCAAAATGCAAAGTGAAAACTCAGTAAAATTGGCAAAAAGTCACAAGGATCAAAGTGAAGAATAACTAATAAAAATATATTACTGTGGGTAGCAGGTCTAAAGGTGAATGAATTAGAAGAAGGCAGAAGGCAGATGGTGTAATTAGTGGGTGTGAAGTGGGGATAGAATGGAGAAAGTGTAAGTGGTGGGGAGAGGTTTGTAGGATGAGATACAATATCGTATGGCAGCAGTAAGGTTGTGCAGTGGTGTGGTTCCTTTCATCCTGCACGTACCTGTGAACTCGCTGCAGCAGATTACTGATAGGATAGCTAAGCAGAAACCTACCATACTGCAGCTCGCACCAGGCTGCATACAATGTAACTATTACAAGAATCGGGAAAAGGTCTTAATTTTGGATGAAAGGTGGAAATACTGGGAAAACTTCTGTATATTCTGAAGTCAAGAATTACACATTCGCTGCCAAGCTCATGCTAATCCTGACACAGTTATGAACAAACCCTTTCATTCACATTAGCAAGTTTATGGTACCACATTTCCCAAAATGTGAACAGCTACTAAGCATGAATTGTTCTTAAATGAAAAATGCTCACCACGCTATTTAGTCTATTGGTGTCTAATGCACTCTTAGTAACTGATGTGTTCAATATGCCATGCGGAATTACTGTCTTTTCTCATACACAAAATTACTTTTAAAAAATCTGTACTTTCTAGATAAAACACATCAGAATAACTTTGCCTTCACTTTAAAGCACTTTTGAGGCATGCAGTGCAACTAAAACGGGTAAACTATTACTTCTTTCAGAGCTAATATTACACACAAACATAGCATTGAAAGGCCAGGCTCCAACTCCTTAGACTGCTGTAAGCATTCTACATCTCTAAGTGGAAAGATGCGTGAAGAATACTCTGTTTCGATTGGTCAGTAGAAAAACATTATTCTCCCATGTTAGTCTGTGCTTTTCATGACTAACTAATCAAAAAATAACACACTTTCGAACTGTAGTTTCTCCCAAAATAAATTTTAACCTTCTAATATTTTGTTTATACTTTACATTATGAACCATTTTCGTTTTCATTCAAGTTAGCTTTCCTTTTACCATAAACTTACTTGAAATATTATGATACAAAATTCATTGTCATCTGCATTCACACTGTCTTAAAAATTTCTCAGCCTAGTTCGTACAGTATTTATCAGTAGAACAATGATTTACATATTTACTTTAGACCACATTCATGCATCATTAACACTACTAAAAGCATATACAAAATTGTACAAACATAAATAAACAAAAAGCCTTCAAGAAATAAACAGAACAATTCACAAAAACATGCTCTTGACCTGTTTCTTGAATGCCTCTGTGCACTACTGGACTCTGTTGGATGAAAATTAGAACTACATACTCGACTGAACCCACTTGAGACCATTTGTCACTGTGCACGCATGAGTCATTCTCCTGATACACATACTCGAGACAGGAGCGATATAAGGTGCCACACCTCACATCTCCTATGAATAAAAAGTTTTTATTTCAAAAATTTTAGAATTATACAGATTATCGATCCTGGCTTCAAATTTTTTATCTTTCAAAAAATTCTCATTCTTATAAACTAAAATTATAAATTTCTTGTCCCAGACTTGGCATCTACAACTAACCTAGCCTAATCTTTTAATTTCTTTATGACAAGTCGTTTCTTACTTGACAAAACTGATGCAAATTTTCAAAACAAATCATTCAACATTTTAATAACTTTTTCAACATTTTTAAATTCGTGTTTCATGAAAGTCCTATGAAGTTAACTGTTTGATAATTATGTTTTATCCTACCTTAGCACCAGCACATCACTTTAGTCTTTTTGTTACACAGATTTCCCTGTTATTATTATTATTATTATTATTATTATTATTATTATGGCACCTTTGCACTGTAGCATTCATACCATCCATGATTCTCCACATATCTGTCTTCAGGGTTTACTTGCAATGTTGTCCCTGAAACCATATTTCCATCTAAGACTACTTTCTTTACACACATACTAATACACAATCACTTATTATTACAAGAAATTATTTACAAATATTATATTTTGTATAACTTGACTTCAGATGAAAGCAAATTAACAGAGTATTGCTTTTTTTTACTTTAATCAGCAAGATCAAATCTACTAGAAAATTTTTTCAAGAATTTATTTCCTCTAGAAGACTTAATGAGTTTTTTTTTAAGTGGTTGCTATTGAAAGCAAAACTTAAACTTTTTAACTGAACTGGAGAAAATTTAATTGTGAAAAAGAGATTTCACAGAAAGCAATTAGGCCTACTTAAAAAAATTTTGTAAGACACCCTTACCACTTTTATGCAGTGTCTCTTTACATCACTTCTTCATATTTTTTACCACTGTTGAACAGAAATCAAAATTTTTTATTTACATTATATATATAATCACCCCATTCATTTATATTCCTTTCATAATAAATGTTCTTCAGCTTTACACAGGTATATTTTTCGTCATATTTGTTAAGCTTCCTTTACATAAGTGGCCACTGTATATCCCTTTTCATCATTACAACATGCCTTTTCCTGATGACTACACTTTAGTGTTCATCATCAAAATCTCGTTTATTAACTGCAATTGTCACATCCAGTTACTTTCATTTCCCTACATTTCACTCAGTCTCCAATTTATTTTTTCATATTGCAACAGGATATTCCTCCCTATATGCCATTATGTTAACTGATATATTAATGCTTTGTACATTTCCATATACCATGGAATAGCTTCCCATATTACTAAAGTCAATCCTTAGTGTTAGCTTTCAGCGGGATAATGCATCCTTTTTCTACTTTCCCTTTCTGTTGTCACCTTCTTACCTTAATTATTTTCTTACATCAACGTACTTATGTTGTCACGTCACTCCATTACAATTTGACCTCCATTTCTCTTACCATAAAACTTATTTTCTCATAATACACCATAATGCCCTCTGAGGCTCTCAAACACTTTACCTGGACTGACAGAGAACAAAATTAAAGATGATAAATTCAGCTCAGAATGACAGAAGAGGAAGACTGACAATATGAAAATAAACTGAAATAGCATTGTCAATAACTTGAGCAACTGGTATTCGCCAAACACCTAGCATTGCATAGGTTGCAACAACCTCTGAGCCCTCCAAGCTTAGCTCACATCTAACTCTGGACTAATGCATCTTTTCAAATAGATAACATTTCTTAAGACCAATGGTTTACTCGATTTCCAGCATACTAATCTATATGCATTTGGGTGTGGTTTTTCAGTAATCCTAAATGGAACCATATATTTGTCCATAAACTTTCTTATTTCTGCTGTAATCTTTTTTTCCCCTTGTTTTGACTAGTACCAGTTCTCCAATTGGGAAATTCATTGGTGGAGCATTAGCATCATGACATCCTCTTCATTCCAATGCTTTTTTAAAAATGTTTTCTCTAGCAGTTTTTTCCTTTACACTTAGTGCCCCATTTACAATAAAGGGAAACTTTGCCAGTTCAAACAGTAAATTATTTGTTCTTACCTCACACTTCAATTCACATGGATAAAACCCTGTAGCTTCATGCTTTATATTATTAATTACATCTTCAAAATATTCTATATGTTGTGTGCAAGCTGTATGTTTTTTATGACTATAAGTACGACATAATATTTTCAATTCCTTCACGATCTTTTCACACATATTTCCTTGTGAAAAATATGCTGAAATCTGTATGGGCTCAATGTTCCGGCTTTCTAAATATTCTTTAAATTTATTGGAAATAAATTGCAGATCATTGTCAGACAAGATAGCTTTTGGGGCTCCTACAACCAAGAAGTATTCTTTCTGAAATTTGTTTACTAACACTTTCATGTTAGCCTTCTTAATTGGGCATAGTTTCACAAATTTTGTGAAACCATCCACCAACATGAAAACGTATTCACAAACACCTCAAGACACACATAAGAAGCAAAAATATCACAGGCTACAAGTTTCACTGGCTCCATAATGTCCAAACCGTTTATGTATACAGTCAATTAGTAAGTTAACATGTTGTTCAGGGAAGCAAACCTTTGTATAGGTGCATAAAGGAACAGCCCCAACATGCTACGATAAAAGTTATTACCAATAAACACTAGGCAGCCGCTGTAAGCATCAGAAAAGGGATATTTTGCTATGTCTGAAGGTGAAAGACAAATGATGGAAACTTTTTCAATTTTTTTTGACAATTATTAGTTCTCGTGGTGAGAAGACAATTTTCCTGTGATACAATGTGTTGTCTGAATAATAATCCTATGAAAGTGTTAGAGTTCATTTAGTGCAAAACCATGAAAGCTTTCTTTTCTTCCATGCATTATGCCAATGTCATATCACTGTAGCTGCCTGTATCAGAAGAGGAAGTCCGATTAAAAATCCTTACTGTATCCATGCTCAAGAATGAGAAATACTTATGGCGGAAGAAGACGAATACAATCAAATGGCTTAAATCTCAACAAAATAGAGAATACAGGAATCGATGTAAGTTAAAAGTGAAAGACATTGCATTCACTTAAAAATCTATAAGGAATCAAAATGATAAAAACTGCAAAAAAAATCAATTTGTTTAATTAATTATATTATATATATTTTTTAAATATAAATTTACACACCTTCCATTGAGTATCTGTATTTTTTCTTCTGTGGCAACTTTAGGATAAACTGGGTCACCTAAATAACATTTTACCAAATTGTCATCTTGGTTTTGTTCCCTTCTTAATTCTTTACACACTTTTTTCAACTGTCCCTCTTTGTCAGTTTTCATTATGGTTGCAAATATATGGATCCCTTCTTTGTCTGTCAACATATTTTCATTATTCTCATTATCATCTACCCCCCTGGATAATGCATCAGTTGCCAAATTCTCAGATCCTTTTAAGTATTTAATTTCTAGATCATACTGTTGCAAGTATAAAGACCACCTGGTTAGTTAGCTGAAGAACATTTTCTTCAATCATACTCACTCAGTGAGACACACGTTTTAGTTCATTCATACATTTGGCATATTCAGAACTGATTTTACTGTCTAACATCATTGTGATCATTTAGACATATAGACTCAACCACCGCTATTTTGACCTTTGCTTTCTGCACACTTCCTATTATCAAATCTATCCTTTGTTTGTTTCCAATAGCAACTTTTTTCAAGGCATCAGTTAACTCACTTTTTATAGTTTTAATGGATTGTTGCCAGTTATTTTCAACTTGAGAAATTTTATCATCCACTTTAGTTTCTAAGGACTGCAAATAATTTTTACATTTCTTTAAAAACCGCAGTCTACTTTTCAAGTTTTTCATTAAAATCACTAGTTTGCTTTTCAATTTTCTGACCAATTGTTTCAGCCAAATTAGTAAATCCATCTTTTATAGAACCCATTAATGCTGCAGACATTTCTTGCATACTTCCAGGCTCCATTTTCTGCATTACTATTTCCTGTTTATCTTGTTCCACTGGTACTATACCAAATTTGGTATCCTCATTTGACACATTGGTTTCAGTAACACAACCCACACTGTTATCACAAAATTGGTTGTTACCAATCTCTTGATTATGTCACTTTCAGGATTTACATGAACCCTGCTAGTTACGTTAACTGACACACTTGAAACAGATTCTACTCCAATGTCCATGAATAACAAAGAAATATTAACAAAAACATCCTGTTTTACTTAAACATCTGCTCCTTCTCTCTGTTCAGGCATGGCAGTTTGTGAAGCACTTACACTGATTTGGCATCCTTCCTCTTTTATCATATTTACAAAATCTGTATCACTTTCCTTGTTACACAGTCTTACAGCACACACACAAAACAAATGTAATGAACTTAACTTATCCTTCGATGAATGCTGCAGCCTCGGCATGCTGAAACTGCGAGTCCAACCTCCTTCGTCTGTTGTATCAGTTTCAGGGTCCCCGCTTGTCATGTAAGTTGGCAGCACTGCCCAGCTGTACTGCTGCTCATTGACACCACTATGATGCCATCTGCTGCTTCAATGCACCCTCATTGTTACTATTACTATTTAACATATTCTTTCTTGTAAGTCTCTCCAGCTACTCAAAACGGGTTCCATTCAAAATTCCATGCGTAACGATTTACTAAATTTTTTCATTATTGTTCACTATACAGTCTTCACACACAAAATTCCTCTCAACCACTGATTCAATGTACTATGGCTTTTTAACTGTTTTCCCGGAGCAATGCACTATGTTTAGTGGCGTGGTTCCTTTCATCCTGCACCTGTGAACTTGCTGCAGCAGATCACTGGTAGGAAAGATGAGCAGAAACCTACCATACAGAACTCGCATCAGGCTGCATACAATGTAACTATTCCAAGAACCAGGAAAAGGTCTTAATTTTGAATGAAAGGTGGAAATACTGGCAAAACTACTGTATATTCTGAAGTCAAGAATTACATGTTCACTGCCAAGAAGGTGCTAATTCTAACACAGTCATGCACAGACCCTCTCATTCACATTAGCAAGTTTATGGTACCACATTTCCCAAAATGTAAACAAGCTACTCAGCATGGATTGTTCTTAAATTAAAAACACTAACCACACTATTAAGTTTATTGGTGTCTAATGCTCTCAAGTTCTTCATCACTGATCTGCACAATATGCCACATGGAATTACTGTCTTTTCTCATACACAAAATTACTTAAAAAAATCTGTACTTTCTAAATAAAATACACAAGAATAAATATGCCTTCACTTTAAAGCACTTTTGTGACATGTAGCACAACTAAAACTGGCAAACTATTACTTCCTTCGGAGTTCATACTACACATGACCGTACCATTGAAACGCCAGGCTCTGACTCCTTAGACTGCTGTAAGCGTTCTATATTTCCAAGAGAAAAGACACACGAAGAATACTCCAGTCTGATTGGTCAGTTTTCTTTAGGGCCAATAGAAAAACATTATTCTCCCACATTAGTCTGTGATTTTCATGACTAACCAATCAATAAATAACACTTTTGATCTGTACTTTCTCCTGAAATAAATATTTAACTTTCTGATATTTTGCTTATACTTTACGTTATTAACTATTTCCATTTGCACTCAAATTAGCTTTCTTTTTACCATAAACTTGCTTAACATATTATGATACAAAACTCCCCATTGCCTGCATTCACACTGTCTTAAAAATTTCTCACACTAGTTTTTTACAGCATTTATCATAGAACTATGATCTACATATTTACTTTAGACCACATTCACACTATACAAAACTGTACAAACATAAATAAACAAAAAGCCCTTCAAGAAATAAACAGAACAATTCACAAAAACACTCTCATGACCTGTTTCTTGAAAGTCTCTGTGCACTACTGGACTCTGGTGGATGGAAGTTAGAACTACATACTTGACTGAACCCGCTTCAGGCTATCTGTCACTGTGCATGCATGAGCCACTCTCCTGATACACAGGCTATAGACATGAGCCATATAAGGTGCCATTCCTCAATGTGCAGTAAAAAACACGCAAAATTACGGGAAATGATGCAGGGAGAGTGATCAATTTGAAAGTATAGGATTAATTATATTGGTGGGAGTAATGTGGGACTTAAGATGCTACACCAACAATCAGCGTGGTGTTGTAACCATCTGTTGTATGCAGCTGAGACAGTTGATAAAGTGTGGTTCATAAGTAGAGCATGCAGTGCAGTTTGTAAGGCGATAAGAGAAACACAGGAAAGAAGAGAGTCTATCTCTCTGCTCACCCCTACCACTCGCCACATTCCTAGCTCCTATGTGCTTCCTTAAGACCATAAATCTAACCACCCAGGACACCCCATTGTGGCCAGTTACTGTGCCCCCACTGAGAGAATTTCTGCTCTCATAGACTAACACCTTCAACCTATTTCAACCTATTACCCAGAAACTACCCTTCTATACAGAAGATACCAACCATCTCCTCCACCGACCAAGACAGACACAGCAACAAGGAAGTAACCGCTTTTGAGACATTTATGAGTTCCTAACCAGGAGCGAATTTTATTATATCATCTGTCTGCTTTAATAGTTTAGTTTCTTGAGTTTATGCATGTAAATTTAATATCTAATAGCCACTGTTCTCATGTTTTTGTTTGCGTTAGAAAATAAACCTATTTTGTGATGTATTACAATTTCCTAATCAGGGGTGAATTATTTAGTTTCACCTAAGTGCTTTGGTAGTAGTAGTAGTAGTAGTTGTTGTTGTCTTCAGTCCTGAGACTGGTTTGATGCAGCTCTCCATGCTACTCTATCCTGTGCAAGCTTCTTCATCTCCCAGTACGTACTGCAGCCTACATCCTACTGAATCTGCTTAGTGTACTCATCTCTTGGTCTCCATCTATGATTTTTACCCTCCACGCTGCCCTCAAATACTAAATTGGTGATCCCTTGATGTCACAGAACTTGTCGTACCAACTGATCCATTCTTCTAGTTAACTTGTGCCACAATCTCCTCTTCTCACCAATCCTATTCAGTACCTCCTCATTAGTTATGTGATCTACCCATCTAATCTTCAGTATTCTTCTGTAGCACCACATTTCAAAAACTTCTATTCTCTTCTTGTCCAAACTATTTATCGTCCATGTTTCACTTCCATACATGGCTATACTCCATACAAATACTTTCAGAAATGACTTCCTGACACTTAAATCTATACTCGATGTTAACAAATTTCTCTTCTTTCCTAATCTAATTCCCTCAGCATCACCCGAGTTAATTTGACTACATTCCATTATCCTCGTTTTGCTTTTGTTGATGTTCATCTTATATCCTCCTTTCAAGACACTGTCCATTCCATTCAACTGCTCTTCCACGTCCTTTGCTGTCTCTGACAGAATTACAATATCATCAGCGAACCTTAAAGTTTTTATTTCTTCTCCATGGATTTTAATACATACCCTGAATTTTTCTTTTGTTTCCTTTACTGCTTGCTCAATATTCAGATTGAATATCATCAGGGATAGGCTACAACACGTACACCCTTCCCAACCACTGCTTCCCTTTCATGTTCCTCAACTCTTACAACTGCCATCTGGTTTCTGTACAAACTGTAAATAGCCTTTCACTCCCTGTATTTTACCCCTGCCACCTTCAGAATTTGAAAGAGAGTATTCCAGTCAACATTGTCAAAAGCTTTCTCTAAGTCTACAAATGCTAGAAAAGTAGGTTTACCTTTTCTTAATCTAGATTCTAAAATGAGTTGTAGGGTCAGTATTGCCTCACGTGTTCCAATATTTCTACGGAATCCAAACTGATCTTCCCCGAGGTTGGCTTCTACCAGTTTTTCCATTCATCTGTAAAGAATTCATGTTAGTATTTTGCAGACGTTTCTTATTAAACTGATAGTTCAGTAATTTTCACATCTGTCAACGCCTGCTTTCTTTGGGATTGGAATTATTACATTCTTCTTGAAATCTGAGGGTATTTCGCCTGTCTCATACATTTTGATCACCAGACGGTAGAGTTTTGTCGGGACTGGCTCTCCCAAGGCTGTCAGTAGTTCTAATGGAATGTTGTCTACTCCCGGGGCCTTGTTTCGACACAGGTCTTTCAGTGCTCTATCAAACTCTTCACGCAGTATAATATCTCCCATTTCATCTTCATCTACATCCTCTTCCATTTCTATAACATTGCCCTCAAATACATCACCCTTGTATAGACCCTCTATATACTCCTTCCACCTTTCTGCTTTCCCTTCTTTGCTTAGAACTGGGTTTCCATCGGAGCTCTTGATATTCATACAAGTGGTTCTCTTTTCTCCAAAGGTCTCTTTAATTTTCCTGTAGGCAGTATCTATCTTACCCCTATTGAGATAAGTCTCTACATCCTTACATTTGTCCTCTAGCCATCCCTGCTTAGCCATTTTGCGCTTCCTGTCGACCTCATTTTTGAGACATTTGTATTGCTTTTTGCCTGCTTCATTTACTGCATTTTTATATTTTCTCCTTTTGTCAATTAAATTCAATATTTCTTCTGTCACCCAAGGATTTCTACTAGCCCTCGTCTTTTTACCCACTTGATCCTTTGCTGCCTTCACTACTTCATCCCTCAAAGCTACCCATTTTTCTTCTACTGTATTTCTTTCCACCATTCTTGTCAATGGTGCCCTTATGCTCTCCCTGAAACTCTGTACAACCTCTGGTTTAGTCAGTTTATCCAGATCCCATCTCCTTAAATTCCCACCTTTTTGAAGTTTCTTCAGTTTTAATCTACAGTTCATAACCAATAGATTGTGGTCAGAGTCCACATCTGCCCCTGGAAATGTATTACAATTTAAAATCTGGTTCCTAAATCTCTGTCTTACCATTATATAATCTATGTGAAACCTCTCAGTATCTCCAGGATTCTTCCATGTATACAACCTTCTTTTATGATTCTTGAACCAAGTGTTAGCTATGATAATTTGTGCTCTGTACAAAATTCTACCAGGCGGCTTCCTCTTTCATTTCTTACCCCCAATCCATATTCACATACTACGTTTCCTTCTCTTCCCTTTCCTACAGTCGAATTCCAGTCACCCATGACTATTAAATTTTCGTCTCCCTTCACTATCTGAATAATTTCTTTTATCTCATCATACATTTCTTCAATCTCTTCATCATCTGCAGAGGTAGTAGTCATATAGACTAGTACTACTATCTTAGGCGTGGGCTTCGTGTCCTTGGCCACAACAACTGTGCTATTTGTAGTAGCTTACCCGCAATCCTATTGTTTTTTCATTATTAAACCTACTCCTGCATTACCTCTATTTGATTTTGTATTTATAACCCTGTATTCACCAGACCAAAAGTCTTGTTCCGCCTGCCACCGAACTTCACTAATTCCCACTATATCCAACTTTAACCTATCCATTTCCGTTTTTAAATTTTCTAACCTACCTGCCCGATTAAGGTATCTGACATTCCACGCTCTGATCTGTAGAACGCCAGTTTTCTTTCTCCTGATAACGATGTCCTCCTGAGTAGCCCCCTCCCGGAGATCCGTATGGGGGACTATTTTACCTCTGGAATATTTTACCCAAGAGGACACCATCATCATTTATCCATACAGTAAAGCTGCATGCCCTTGGGAAAAATTTCGTCCGTAGTTTCCCCTTGCTTTCAGCCGTTCGCAGTACTAGCACAGTAAGGCTGTTTTGGTTAGTGTTACAAGGCCAGATCAGTCAAGCATCCAAACTGTTGCCCCTGCAACTACTGAAAAGGCTGCTGCCCCTCTTCAGTAACCATATGTTTGTCTGGCCTCTCAACAGATACCCCTCCGTTGTGGTTACACCTATGGTACAGCTATCTGTATCGCTGAGGCATGCAATTCTCCCCACCAACGGCAAGGTCTATGGTTCATGGGGGAGGGGGGGGGGGATTTGGTAGTTAGGTTTATGAATATTTGCATATTATTAGACACAGTTCCTGCATTTTCATCAGGGTCTACAGTAGAGTTGCGCAGCACCTGCCGATAGTCCATTTACCTGCATAGTTTAGTTTTCCACGGTCTTTAGTATGGACAGGGACTGCGATTGTTGTGTTTTTAGATGTGAACCGAGTTGATGACACTTCACTCTCGGTTTCAGGCTGTGATGGCTCCAGTTACACAGCTTGAGGCTGCAGTGGATGGGCACCACTGTTGTGGGCCGGCCGTGGGGATCCAACGGACGTTCAGCATGTCTGAGTCCTCTGATTGGTCCTCACCAGTGGCCAACCCAGTTACTGCTTACACTGAGGCTGACCCCTCCACCTGTGGTTGAGTGGGAGGTTGCTTTGTGGTGAAACATGCGGTGAAAGACTTCCCAGGTGGCCACTCATACGGCCTCCCTGGTTTGTCTGATAAACAGGTTCCAGGTGCTGTCTGTGGCTGACACTGTCACTGAACCAGATGCTGTCACCTGTCCTGATTCAGAGGAAACCATTCAGCTTGCAAGATCCAGGCAATCACAGAGGGTGGGATTATTGGTAGTTGGGAGCTCCAATGTTAGGCTCGTTATGGGGCCCCTTAGGGACTTGTCTGTCAAGAAGGGTAAGAAAACCAATGTGCACTCCATGTGCATACCGGGTGGAGTCATTCCAGATGTGGAAAGGGTCCTCCCGGATGCCATAAAGAGCACAGGGTGCAGCCAACTGCAAGTGCTTGCTCATGTCAGTACCAATGATGATGATGTGTGCCACTTTGGATCAGAAGAGATTCTCTCTGGTTTTGAGCGGCTAACAGAAGTGATAAAGGCTGCCAGTCTTGCTTGCAAGATGAAAGCAGAGCTGACCATTTGCAGCATGGTTGACAGGACCAATTGCAGACCTCTGGTACAGAGCCAAGTGGACGGTCTGAATCAGAGACTCAGACAGTTCTGTGACCGTGTAGGCTGGAGATTCCTCAACTTGCGCCAAAGGGTGGTTGGATTTCGGGTTCCGCTGAGTAGTCCAGGTGTCCACTATATGCAGGAGGCGGCTGCATGGGTAGCAGGGGCTGTGTGGCGTGGACTGGGCGGTTTTTTAGGTTAGAGAGTCTTGGGAAAACACAAGAAGGGCTTCAGTCACAAAGGGTGCAGGCTGAACACAGGAAGAACGTAGATACAGGAACCATTGGTATAACAGCTGTAAATTGTCGTTGCTGTGTTGGGAAAATACCAGAGCTCCAAGTGCTAATAGAAAGCACTGATGCTCAAATTGTTATAAAGCTGGATATAAGCTCAGCCGAAATTTTTGCGAAGAACCTACTGGTGTTCCTAAAGGATACGCTAAACACGGTTGGCGGGGGTGTGTTTGTTGCTATTAGAAGTAGTTTAACTTGTTACGAAATTGATATAGATACTTCCTGTGAATTAGTATGGGCAGAGGTCATTGTTGGCAACCAGAATAAAATAATAATTGGATCCTTTTACCGACATCCCAATTCAGATGACACAGTTGCTGAAAGGTTCAAAGAAAGTTTGAGATTCATTTCAAACACGGACCCGACTCATACAATAATAGCTGGTGGCGACTTTAATTTACCCTCGATATTTTGGCGAAAATACATGTTTAATTCCAGAGGTATGCATAAAATATCATCCAAAATTGTGCTAAATGCATTCTCTGAAAATTATTTCGAGCAGTTAGTTCATGAGCCCACGCAAATAGTAAACGGTTGTGAAAACACACTTGACCTCTTAGCAACAAATTACCCTCAGTTAATAACTAGCATCAAAACCAATTCAGGGATTAGTGAACACAGGGTTGTCATAGTGAGATTGAATATTGTAATCCCCAAATCCTCGAAAAATAAGTGAAAAATATATCTATTCAAAAAAGCAGATAAAAATTTACTTGACATCTTCCTGAGAGACAATCTCCGCTCATTCCAAATTAATAATATAAGAGTAGACCAGATGTGGCTTAAATTCAAAGAAATAGTATCAGCAGAAATTTAGAAATTTATACCAAATAAATTAACAAACGACGGAGCTGATCCTCCTTAGTATGCAAAACGGGTTAGAACACTGTTGCAGAAACAATGAAACAAACATGCCAAATTTAAACAGACGCAAAATCCCCAAGACTGGTGATCTTTTACAGAAGCTCGAAATTTAGTGCGGACTTCAATGTGAGATGCTTATACCAGTTCCTACAGTGTAACTTTGTCTCGAAACCTGGCAGAAAATCCAAAGAGATTCTGGTCATATGTGAAGTATGTTAGCGGCAAGAAACAATCAATGCCTTGTCTGCGCGATAGCAATGGAGATACTGTCGAAGACAGTGTTGCCAAAACAGGGTTACTAAACACATCCTTCCGAAATGCCTTCACAAAAGAAGGCAAAGTAAATATTTCAGAATTCGAATCGAGAACAGCTGCCAACATGAGTAACGTAGAAGTAAATATCCTCGGTGTAGTAAAGCAACTTAAATCACATAATAAAAGCAAGTCTTCTGGTCCAGACTGTATACCAATTAGGTTCCTTTTGGAGTATGCTGATGCATTAGCTCCATACTTAACAATCATATACAACCATTCGCTAGACAAAAGATCTGTACCCAAAGACTGGAAAGTTGCACAGGTCACATCAATATTTAAGAAAGGTAGTAGGAGTAATCCACTAAATTATAGGCCTATATCATTAACGTTAATATGCAGCAGGATTTTGGAACATATATTGTGTTCGAATATTATGAATTACCTTGAAGAAAACGGTCTATTGACCCACAGTCAACATGGGTTTAGAAAACATAATTCCTGTGAAACTCAACTAGCTCTTTACTCACATGAAGTGTTGAGTGCTATTGACAAGGGTTTTCAGATCAATTCCGTATTTTTGGACTTCCGGAAGGCTTTTGACACTGTACACCACAAGCAGCTTGTAGTGAAATTGCGTGCTTATGGAATATTGTCTTGGTTATGTCACTGGATTTGTGATTTCCTGTCAGAGAGGTCACAGTTGTAGTAATTGATGGAAAGTCATTGAGCAAAACAGAATTGATTTCTGGCGTTCCCCAAGGTAGTGTTACAGGCCCTTTGATGTTCATTATCTATATAAATGATTTGGGAGACAATGTGAGCAGCTGTCTTCGGTTGTTTGCAGATGACGCTGTCATTTATTGACTAATAAAGTCATCTGAAGATCAAAATAAACTGCAAAACGATTTAGAAAAGATATCTGAATGGTGCGAAAAGTGTTAGTTAACCCTAAATAATGAGAAGTGTAAGGTCATCCACATCAGTGCTAAAAGTAACACATTAAACTTCAGTTACACAATAAATCAGACTAATCTAAAAGCTGTAAATTCAACTAAATATCTAGGTATTACAAGTACGAACAACTTAAATTGGAAGGAACACAAAGAAAATGATGTGGGGATGGCGAACCAAAGACTGAATTTTATTGGCAGGACACTTAGAAAATGTAGCAGACCTACTAAGGAGACTGCCTACACTATGCTTGTCCATCCTGTTTTAGAATACTGCTGCATGGTGTGGGATCCTTACCAGATAGGACTGACAGAATACATTGAAAAAGTTCAAAGTAAGTCAGCACGTTTTGTATTATCGCAAAATATGGGACAGAGTGTCATAGAAATGATACAGGATTTGGGCTGGACATCATTAAAAGAAAGGCGTTTTTCGTTGTGATGGAATCTTCTCACGAAATTCCAATCACCAACTTCCTCCTCCGAATGTGAAAATATTTTATTGACACTGACCTACATAGGGAGGAACAATCACCACGATAAAATAAGGAAAATCAGAGCTCGTAAGGAAAAATATAGGTGTTCATTCTTTCTGCACGCTATACGAGATTGGAATAATAGAGAATTGTGAAGGTGGTTCAATGAACCCTCTGCCAGGCACTTAAATGTGATTTGAAGAGTATCCATGTAGATGTAGATGTAGATGTAGACTCTCCACAGCTCCTGTCCCTTTACCACACGGTACCCTGCTCATTACTATTGATACCACCTCTCTGTACACTAACATTCCTAATGGCCATAGCCTCAACACTATTGAAACTACCTTTACCAATCCCTGATGGATTCCAAACCAACAATCTCCTTCCTAGTCACCATGACCAACTATATCCTCACCCACAATTACTTCTCCTTTGAAGGCATTACTTACGAACGGCTATGGCTACCCACATGGCATCATCCTATGCCAACCTATTCATGGGCCATCTAGAGCAAACTTTTCTAAAAACCCAGAATCCTAAACTTCTCATCTGGTTGAGATCCATTGAGGACTTGTTTGCTATCTGCATCGAAGGTGGGGACACCTCCAGAACCTCAACAACTTCTCCCCCATTTGATTCACCTAGTTCTACTCAACCCAACAAGTGTCTCTAATCCACTGTCTCCAATTTCTCCCATTGGCACTTGTCTCTTGCACTGTAACTGTCTGCACCTCTTTCTCTCATTGTTCCTTACCATTGTCTCCTTTTCTGTCAGTTTCACTGTCCCTCTGTACTACTACCATTGTCTTTGTCCTATTCTTTTACTCTCCAATTGTCAGTGCCTCTTTCTTTCTTGCTTACAGACTGCTGTCTTTCTCTTCAACCACCACTGTCTCCTCTCTATGTACATCTGTGGGGATAGTTCACTTGGGGTTTTGACTTGTAGACTAGGAAGCTTTAAAAGTGGGGATGTTAGCAGATTAAATTTAGGGAAGGGAGAGACAGTAACAAATTGTATTATTTTATTTGGCATAGGGCAGTGCACATCATTTTACACTTCTTGCAAATGTTTAAACAAAGATATAAATAAAAAACTCAATTAAATATGCTGTACAAGAAGTATAAAAATACAGATAATGGGCAATACAATTAAATAGAGACATCAAGATTATATATGGTCAATACAATTAAATACAAACTTCAAGATTATATATAAACATCAAGATTATATATAAAGTCTTTTGTGGTGTCTGTTGCCATCAGAAACTCACTGAATGTGCCACTGTAAGCTCTTTTGCTGCACTCTTGGACAATGTGGCAGATGGTCTGCCTGTTGGCTCTGCAGTCACAGTTGGGAGTTGATGTTTTTCCCCATTTGTAAAGAGTATCTGCACATCATCCATGATTTGTGTGTATTCTGTTAAGGGATGACCATATTTTACGTGGTAGTTCATATCCAGGTGGTCTCTCAGTGATGCAGGGGAGGGCTTGACAATGCTCAGGGCACACCTGTTGCCATTGTTCCCTCCAGATCTTTATTGCATCAAAGTTTATACTTTGCAATTCCTTGGCTATTATCATTGTTGGATGTCCAGACCGAAGTCTGTTTCTTTCCAGGTCAGGCATATCACTGTGTATAGGAAGCTGAGCATTGTCAAACAAACTGTAACCCCCTCTTCCAGACCTGTACCATAGACCCACATCTGTACATGTCTAACCTACCACAATTTTATTTTCATTACAGTCA
Source organism: Schistocerca nitens (assembly GCF_023898315.1). Lineage (NCBI taxonomy): Eukaryota > Metazoa > Arthropoda > Insecta > Orthoptera > Acrididae > Schistocerca > Schistocerca nitens. The sequence goes on along the minus strand of NC_064614.1, from coordinate 370,314,835 downwards.
TATTTATATCTTCAACTACAGTGTGCTCTCTCAGCAACTTATATGCTTTCCTCTGTGTTCTAGTAATTTCTGTCATATGTCTCTTCATTGCACACTAAGAACCCAATTTTTGAATGACTTTTGCACAATAAAAATTGTGTGTGGATCAGTGGCTGAGTGCTAGTCCTTCAGTCACATGTCACTGTGGTGACTCGCATGTCCTTAACTGACCTCACTTATCCAACCAGGAAGAGGATATCTAACTGCGTAACAAGGGAATCTGAACCAAATATTGTTTCTGGTAACTCTTCACATTGTTAGATTAAAGACAAACTGAAAGTTTTTGTAGTCTGGCCAGCATTTGATCCCACAACCTCTCAATTTCCAGACACACACTTTAGCAGCAGACCACAATGCCTAATGCCTTATGTACTAAAAGGCCTTATGTCACTTCCATGAACAGAAATAGATAATACACACTCACTGTAAACTTTGTTTTTGAAAACCATCAAAAGCTTAGTTTTGAAAGTCCCATTCATTGTCTTTGCCTGTCCTCAAAACCGCTTCAGCTGGTCCTGTGAATGTAATGTTAATTTTTGCAATAGTCTTTTCAGTATGTGATTGCACATATTTCAGTATTAGTATAAAAACAGACTTCATCTAGCTAACAGTTAGCTAATAAACAATATATTGAAAGTGTTCCTGACAAATGCAAAGCAATATATATGAATATAATAGAAAGAAACATTCCACATGGGAAAAATATATTAAAAAACAAAGATGCTGTGGCTTACCAAATGAGAAAGCGCTGTAGATAGACACAATAAAAAAACACACACACAAATTTCAAGCTTTTGCAACCCATGGTTGCTTCATCAGGAAAGAGGGAAGGAGAGGGAAAGACGAAAGGATGTGGGTTTTAAGGGAGAGGGTAAGGAGTCATTCCAATCCTGGGAGTGGAAAGACTTACCTTAGGGGGAAAAAGGGACAGGTATACACTCGCACGCACACATATCCATCCGCACATACACAGACACAAACAGACATATGTAAAGGCAAAGAGTTTGGGCAGAGATGTCAGTTGAGGCAGAAGTACAGAGGCAAAGATGTTGTTGAGTGACAAGTGATGTACGAGGGGCGGCAACTTGAAATTAGTGGAGGTTGAGACCTGGTGGTCATTCCCACATAGAAGGCAACAAACTGTCCATTCTCATGAATGGACACAGGCAGACAGTGTTTGTTGGTAATGAGGATCACCCTGTGGCTAAACATGCCTTGGTGCACGGCCAGCACATCTTGGCACAGTGTTACGCGGTCCGGGTTATCTGGATACTTCCCACTGACACCAACGTATCAGAACTCCGGAGATGGGAACTTGCTCTTCAATATATCCTCTCTTCCCGTTACCCACCAGGCCTCAACCTCCGCTAATTTCAAGTTGCCGCCCCTCGCACGTCACTTGTCACTCAACAACACCTTTGCCTCTGTATTTCCGCCTCGACTGACATCTCTGCCCAAACTCTTTGCCTTTACATATGTCTGCTTGTGTCTGTATAGGTGCAGATGGATATGTGTGTGTGCAAGTGTATACCTGTCCCTTTTTCCCCCTAAGGTAAGTCTTTCCGCTCCCGGTATTGGAATGACTCCTTACCCTCTCCCTTAAAACCCAAATCCTTTTGTCTTTCCCTCTCCTTCCCTCTTTCCTGATGAAGCAACCGTGGGTTGCGAAAGCTTGAGTTTTGTGCGTGTGTTTGTGTTTGTTAGTGTCTCTATCAACATACCAATGCTTTCGTTTGGTAAGTTACATCATCTTTGTTTTTAGATATATTTTTCCCACGTGGAATGTTTCATTTTCAACCCTGTAGTACTCTTTTGTGTATTTGGGTCAACAGCCCCTGTGAACTTCTATATGGAAGTTATTTTCCTGTGTATTCTATTTTAATTAAAAATGCTCATTTCATTTCATTATTTGTTGGTTATCTAATTTCTAGCCCTTAAGATTTATCAAGCTACATCACAGGAAAAAAGTGGATATAATGCTATATGCATTACATTTTTTAAATTGTGATGTAGGTTGATAATGCCCAAGGGGCTGAAATTAGCTAAGCTATAAATAATGAAATAAAGCCATTATGTCAAAACAACCTATGCAGGAGGGTAACATCCATCAAGAAACTCACAGCTGTACATGAGACTTTACACTTGACCCACATTACTTAATTCATTACTTTCTGAACTCAGTAGACTAAGTCCCAAAATCAACTGAGGATAGACATGTTCAACAAATCTGGTTGGTGCAGAGCTTTTTTGGAAGTGTTTCCACCATAATGGTATCACACCCATATGTGTGACAAATATTGTTTCTGCGTTCTCCAGTTCCAAAAGTTTGGATTGCTATATGGTCTACACATTACAAGATGCCCCAGTGATATAGTAATGTGATGTCACCATCTGATTTCTATTCATGACACTTATTTCCACTGCATGCAAGACATCGCTTGGTGTCGTAATCAAAATGTCTCAAAAAATACGCTACCTGTGTAGGTGACATACTGTCAGGGAGCCAGCAGGATAGGACTGTCTCTGATTCAGAGGGGAAGCATTTTACAATGATAGGAGATATGGTTCTCTGAAAAAGATCCTCAGCCATCCGGCCCACAAATACTTGCAGATTCTGAAAAAGTTTTCTCTCCTGACAGGAAGCAATTTCAAGGCAGCAGCCAGTTGTGTGATGGGATCTGAAAGTTGCAAAAGGCACTCCAGCTGTTACTGGTTACAATACACCATCCTGCATTAACAGTGGGACATCACTGATCATTTGCCAATTCTCTGTTGTCTTGATCCTTGTGCAAGCCTTGCCCTATGATTAAAAGTGGCCACCAACCCCTGCAATCTCTCTGCCATTCTATTTGCATTTCAGATACAAATTAAGACACTCATAACACATTGCACCCAGCATCACAACATTCCTTTACTGAGGCTAGAATAAGAAATTTTAAATATGACCGAGAATCTGCATTGGAACATCTGAACCTCTTTAACATATTGTTTGCCCAAAATATGCAAAGAAAATGTACATAACAGTTTAATTTGACCAAAGGTCCGCACAACTGTTTACTACTTCTAGAATATGCTTAGTTACTTAGTTATGGCACTCTCATCAGCACTCAAACATACAACATAGACCTGTTAAAACATATGTTTGTCTATGAGCTGTATAACATACAAAATACAGTGAAACTGAAATGTAACTGTAAGCATAACAACATTTGGTTCAAGATATGTGGTGGATGGAGAATGAACATGCAAATAATTTGATGTAAAAATAAAATATGTGTTACGTTTGTTGGTGTAAATTGTATCAATAAAACAAAAGAATAAATGTTTTATTGTGTGACAATAGTGAGCAGTTGTGAGGATGATTAAATCATTTTATTATTATTATTTATTTTTACAGTATTAACAAAAGACTATGAGAATGTAAACAAATAATCATAAGGATGTAGCAGACAAGGTTTCCATGTATCCATATGGACAGAATGAGGGTATACTACCAATACCATGTGTCAGATGATTTTTTTTTTTTAAAAAGGGCCTATTGACTGTAGTACCAGTGTTGTATCACATGAATATTCAGAATGTATAAACTATCAGTTAGCACACTGAGCCTCACTTTCACTCAAAACTGTCTGGTGAAGATGGGCTGGAATTGATGGGTGAGCAAAGGGTATAGAGCTCATGGGCTGTTGCAAGGACCAAATTGCAGTTGTATTGTATGTCTGGGTGTGAGAAAAGAGTGGGCAGTACCATACATCCTTCCTTTGTGGCAGTGACAGTATGGTCTGAACCAAGTAACTCTCATCAGGAAAGTGGCAGCCACAACATCACGAAGGCACAGTCTAGCAGACAGCAAGGATGGCACAACATATATTCTCTCCAACAATGATGCTTCAAGGATATCATTCTACATATCAACCTCCTTGACTGTGGTTCAGATAACAACACTGTTGCTCAGCTGTCAAATGACAGTAGGATGTACATAACTCTAGTCTGAGCAAGATGGAGGTTAGAAATGCAATATACAACTGGCACATCATTATTATCCTTGGGCTAACTGAAGATGACGTAGTGCCTGTCAGTATTGTATTTACAGATGATAGTTGATTGGTATTCTCATCAGGAGAAAAATAGTAATTTTTGGTGGACTATTTCACAGTACAGAACAGTGCTAGAGCCTGGACAAATGGTTGAGTAACAGCAACTCTAAGTTCAAGAAATTATTGTTGTGGATTGCAGAATGTCATTATGGGAAGTGTTGATGTAGTGGATCATTAATAGTCCCTCATTAAATTATAGTTATGCTATTTTATACGCCATGGTCACTGTAGAAGTGTTGGGCTGTGCCTAGGGTCAGCATTCACCTGGATGCCAGACTGTCTATTGCCTCTCATGTTTACATACAGCAGGCTGCTGGACTGAAATGTTCCATGACCTTCGGGCTCCCTTCTATGACACCTCCTAAGTAGGTGAGGAATAATCACACTGTGTGGGACTCCCTCATGTTCCTAAGACTGCTATAAGCTGTGTGTCAGTGACCTTCCACCAGCTGGGTTGTTCATCTTTCTACATGTGCTGCCCCATATACGGCTGCCTCTCTCTTTTTTCTGGACACCAGGTGTGCAGAGTGCTCATACTGCATTTCATCTGGTCTGAGTCTCCTCTCATACATGCCAAATGAGTGAATACACATTACACATGAAGCACATTAAATAGAATAACAAAAAAACAATACAAATTGTATTGCAGCTGACAACATACATTCTGAGTTACAATTATTGAAATATATGAAGTAAACTTGTCATAAGTTCTGAACAGTTTGCGTTAGGATTTTCAACCTGCACAGTTGGCTTCGGGGCATGATGGGAATTAGTATGGTTTGGTTTATTGACAAATCCCACTTTAGTTTGGATGGGTTCATCAATAAGCTACATTGGCGCATTTGGGGGACTGAGAATCCACACTTCACAATTGAGAGGTCTCTTCCCCTCAACAGGTGACTGTATGGTGTGCAATGTCCAGTCATGGAATAATCGGTCCGATATTCCTTGATGGCAAAGTGGCTACCGAATGGTACGTGAAGGTTTTGGAAGGTGATTTCATCCTCATTATCCAAAGTGACCCTGATTTCAACAACATGGGATTCATACAAGATGGAGATTGACCCCATTGAAGCAGGAGAGTGTTTGATGTCCTTGAGGAGCACTTTGGAGACAACATTCTGGCTATGCGACACCCAGAAACCACTGGCATGGGCCTCGATTGACCATCATATTCTCCAGATCTGAACACTTGCAACTCCTTTTTGTGGGACTGTATTAAAGACATGGTGTGCAGCAACCTCAAAACCATTGCTGGGCTGAAAACAGCCATTCTGGAGGTCATCAACAGTATTGATGTTTCAACACTTCAGCAGGTCACGCAGAATTTTGCTATCATCTGCACAACATCATCGCCAAGGACAGGCATATCAAGCATGTCATAACCTAAATCTGAATATCTGTAGTGATGTTTACATGTTGAATAAAGTATGTACACATTGTAGTTCATAACTAATTTAAAACTTTTTTCATCTAGTTCAATAATTGTCAACCTGTATATTTCCCTCATTTATGGCAAAGAACCAGAATATTCCTTGACCATAAGGATAATGTGTGTGTGTGTGTGTGTGTGTGTGTGTGTGTGTGTGTGTGTGTGTGTGTGTGTGTGTGTGTGTAAGATCACAGGTTTGCATGCACACAGCTGCTCCTACTGGGCCCATCTACAATCTTTGTAGCAGTCGGAATACAAGCACCTTTATAATACTTTTATGCCTAATTGTTACCACCACCAAAACAGGAACACAGGCTAACTATTTACCATCCACCATTGATGTTAACATGGCTTAACCCATCATGCTAAAGGAACTTTCAAAGTAACTGCAAGAAAGCATAACGCAGTAAGCCCAATATTATCTGCAATTACTCATCTCCTTCTCCAGGTCACACAAGGTATCTGACAATGGGTGCATCCTAATGCATCAACTGGACAACTTACAAACGTAACTTTGCCCACAGAAACAACATGCAAAAGAACCACACACTTTCACATTGTACCACTGTATTTTGCTTATACTGCTGTACCAATATGTGGGCTCAAAAGCTTGTCGTTATGTGACTTTTGTGGATGAATGCTATCATTTAACAACTTGTTGCTTTTTTCCACCTCTTAACACTTTGTACAGTTGAAATATTGCCTGTTACAGTATCATGGCATCACAGAGTATACATCAGCTATACTCCACAGACTAGTAACAAATGAAATTAGACTGAGCACATTCAACATCATTCATCACTGTTGGTGAACTGATAAGATACTTATTGTCTGCATGATTCCTACACTTGATCCAACCTTTCCACAACACAACAGGCAGAGTTGCTACATACAATGCCTCACATTGTCCATGCAACATAACATAACCTGTGTGAGAAACAGAAAAAAAAAAACAAAAAAAAAAAAAATGCCAGTCGCCACATACACACCATGATATGGGGCTCTGGCAAATAATTATCAACGTTTTCCATCAGGGCCTCACTGCTACTCTAGTGTGAACCTCGTTCAGTGAGTCTACCACACCAAACATACATTTGTGGTGTTCACACAACTCATACTCTCCTGAGAAGGCAACTCAGGTACAACATGTCTTGGCATGGCCAAATACAATAGTAGAATAAAACACCAACAATGCTGCCAATGAGTGCAAAGATGATCAGATCTTGGAATAATAGAAAAAAACCAACCAGATACCCACAACCGGCAATAGCCAGCTAACTTATTCCATATAACAGTCAATCTCATTGAGAGTAAAAGGGAGACAGCTCTATGTGATCATCTCACAAAATTTTTATTTTCAGTACAATTCTGATGATTCTGCAGCACATTCATTATTTCCTTGTATCAACATAATAGGGCAACTGGGCAAGTACAGAAATTGCACATCTTGGTATGGACTGCTTGCTTCACTATCATTGTATGTTGCTCTCTTGCCCTTGGTGGGAAGTCAACAACTTCTCTGGTGGTATCTTTTGGCTGACGGTTTCTTAATATTGTATGGGACCAGCACTGTGACACCATTGTGGCACTGTGGAGACAACTCATTTATTACATCCTGGAAATCTCCCAAGAAAATATCCCATGTTATGTGCTGCTTTGTACCGTATATTCTGCATAAATTGCCTAGTTCTTTCAAGATTTATTCTGCCAGGTATTGTGATGAGATGTAAATGGATCTCCCACTTTGTTGCAAAGGAATAAAATTCCTATACACAATAAATAAAATTGCCTAATGGCTGCTTGGCTTCAATCCTTCCACTTTTGCTTTAATGCTAAAAGTGGTGGATTCCTGTTCTGCCCTTTACAGATGTCCCTAATAATGGGGGTCACATAATTTTCAAATGTGATTTCACACATGTGGAAAAGACTAAAATGAGTTCTTTACTTGTGTCCTCTACCAACCAACAGGCAAACAAGACAATGCATGTGCTATCATGTTTGTCTTGTCTGGTATGTATGTAGAAGTAAAGTTGAATTCTTGGAGATAAAGTACCCATCTTGCTAACCTCTTATGGGTCAATTTTGATGTTAATAAGAATTCCAGTGCTTTATGGTCTGTAAAAATCCCAGTCTTGCTACCAAAAAAACCTACAACCATTGCTTCCACCATTAAAACTGTTTCATTTGCCTCTTTTCTCTGGTTGTGGCTGGCCAAGGCCATGTCCTCCAAAAGGTCCATTTCTATCATTCCTCCTGTTAGTATTTTTGCCTGACAACTCTCAATAGTTTCCTTCATAACTTCTCTCTGACTTTATGTGTCTCACACACAAACTATAACTCTCAGAGAACCTCTTGAAAGCCTCCACATTATCTTTGCACCAGTTTGCAAGTACATGCTGGTAGTTAATAATTTCATATAGCAGAAGCTGGCTGTTTCAATTGTGCTACATTGCACATCCAGGGACTAATTCTTCTTAACTAGTGACATGAAAGGATTCCTGGGCTTATGATCTCTTTTGAATCAAAATATTTAAACATAATTATCTCTTGCTTAATCCAGTTCTGCATCTCATGTGACCAATAACTGGTGAGGAAAGCTTCCCTGAAATCCTTGTGTGGACTGCTGCTGGTCACAATATCTCATTTTTTCTCCACTACTGACCATTCCATTTGCCCACAGATAAACTCTAATTTATATTCCAATGGCCAGGATAGTGGTATTGATTGATCAAACTGAGCCAGCAAAGCCTTTGGATGTAGTGTATTCCCTCTATCCTCATAATTTTGGAAGTTCTGCACCAATATAAAATGTTTTTAGTCAAGTGCCATGTCGTCTATTTCCCTCATTCTTGTTCTTGTTTCAACAACTCTTGTTTCCTCCAGATGATGCACAACAACTACTTTGTCTTGTGTTATTTTCACAGCTAATGTGCATGTTGCATCTTCTGAATCAGACACAATTGTGTGGCTGGCCACTCTCCACACCATGGCTCATGTTGTGCTGTCTTGTGAAGGACCTGCATGGATGGATTGACCTACTGGGGATTCTAAGATACTCCCTTTCTTGTTTCCTGCTCCTCATGTTTCAGATGGTTGTCATTCTCTCTGAACTTGTTTCCAACTTGATCTTCAAGCTGCTCTACTCAACCCCTCATTTGTTTAATGTTGTGAAGCATTTATTTCTGCTACTGTGTATCTAACTTGTCTATTCTTTTCAAGCATTCTGATATTTCTTCCTGGGTTATATCTACTGTCTTTTGATCCTGTGCATGTAGTGTGGCCAGAACTTTTTTGTTTCAACTCACTCTATTTTTTGTAATAATTTCATGGTTCTTGGTTACTAGTACCACTTTATTGGCTGGCTACTTCTTCTTAGCTTCAGTCACTACTTGTTATGCATTGGTTGACATTGTCCTAAAGTCTGTCACCTCATCTTTGATTTTGTGCAGATATCCTGTCAATCTTTTTTCTAAGCTCTTAGTTTATTGCTGTCTCCTCTTTTTTGAGTCCTTAGTTTCTTCCTGCCTTCTCTCATCAGAATCCCACCTCTTCTATTCTGCCTGCTTAAAGAACTGTAGTATGGTATCCATATGATTATTCCTCTGCATAATGGATTCAGGTGTTGAGGCATGTGAATGTTCTGTAGTTTGTCACTTCAGTGGTGTGACCAGCCTGTCATAATCTCCTACTGGAACATTTCATATATTAACAACTGAATGATTTCAAAAGTTGACTTCATCCTCTTCTCCATTCATATTATTCACCTCATCTGAACAGTAAAAGCCAATTATCACACAGTGGTTAGCTTCTTCTGGGAAAATTCATCATAGTGCAAATACACAAAGCACACAATAATATATCTAAACATTAAAATTACATAGTTTTGTACCGAGCTACTCACGCTTCAGTTTAACACAGCAAAGTGTGACACATAAGACTTATGTCTCTCTCTCTTTTCCAACTTAAGATTTGTATGTAAACTCCACAGTAGTAACTTCTGATCTGCACTCAACAGTTTGGTCATCATCAAGTCATCCATTGCTTCTCGATTCATCTCTACTACACAACCTATTTCTTCCTCCTTACCTCATTACGCAAAGCTAAGTGCAACTCCAACACACCTGAGATGAGTGGCCATACTGCCTATATGTGACAAGATTCCTGCTTTGCCCAAACACACTGCATACTATGCCCAGTTAGACAACTTTGAGCACATTTGCTTGGCTGCAGACAATCTACCCCTCTTGAGTTCCCTTTGAACTGGCTCAAATCAGGTAAACCAGTCTCCTGTACTAACCCAACTCGAAATACTATGTAGTGCATCATATCCTTACTACTAACACACTTATGGATGTCTTAAACTCACTTCCGCCTACCCCCCACCCCCCCCCCCACCCAAAAAAAAGAAAAGTTCTACAATGGTTATCTTGGTCCCTGCTCATTATAAAATGTACTTAAATAAAATTTGTACATACATGAATCCTTCAAACTGAATGCACAGTACTGATATCAAGACTGTTGAGACATCAGCTGTACATGGTACTGATGCAGAAACCTATCTGATCTGAAAAGTAAACATATGGATTAGCAAATTTTCACTGGCAACTATGACTATAATGGATCTAATAGTTCAGAGTCCTGACAGAAGATAAGGTACCAGAAATCACATTTAAATTTATTGGTTGATTATCAAAGTCTTGCTAATACAGTCTGATCTTGGCAGTGTTGCCAATTTACACAAGACAGTCTGTTGGTACAGTAATGTGGGAATTATCCGTGACTAATTTTTGCACCAGAATGGTCCCAGACGCAGAACTACCCTTAGATCAATGCATGATAGTAATTTCCTTGCTACATGTTGTTAGAGGTAAATCTTTGTATTTTGTTCAGTTGATTGCACAGATATGAAGTATGAGGGTGGAGTAAAATTAAGTGTGTTACATTGATTTGTGTAGTGAAATGAAATGACAGAAAATGTATGTGTTACTTACCAGAAAGTCCACCATTGAAGCAACCCAATCATACTCTGTATGAGCATAAAAAGTTAAACCAAAGAAAGGAAATGGATATGAACCACAGTTACAAAACAGTAACTATAGCAGCAAAAAAGAGTTTGTAAGCAGGAAGAAGAAAAGGATAAAATAAAAATAAAAAGTGAAGTGAACAATTAACAACATCAATGACCAACAAAAAAAGTTAAGTGTTGGAAATATTTTCTTTCTTTTTTTTCTTTTTTGGTGAAATATTTTGTTGTATAATTATTACCAATGACAGTCATTGAAGAATCTGAAACAGTAGGTGGTAATACAGACATGGCAGACTCACGTAGCGTACTGAAACGAGAACAGGAAAACTTTAGTTATGTACCTGTAAAACAGGAAAAGAAACTGATGAATTAAAATGAGATGATAATAATGACACAAGTACCATGCTGCATTGTTAATAAAAATGAGCAATGATAATAAGGATCAGTTAATGAAAATGAGTAATGATTAATTTGCAAAATAAATGAGCAACTAGAAAATCAGAAACAAAAAAGTAAAGACCACTTCACAAAACTTGGTCAGTCAATAGAACATTATTTGATCATATTGGTAAAAATACAGCTCAAACAAACAATGTCATTCAAAACAGTTGATAGATCAGATATTGAAGTAGAATCTGTTGAGTCTAAAATGTAAGAAATTGAACTTAAATTTAACACTGAAGTCAAAAATGTCAAAGATGAGATCACTGAAGATAGGAAAACAAACAAAACTGCATTCAAAAAAGTGTATGAGGAAATAGGTTCTGTGGACAAAAATTCAAATAGTCAGATTTATACTTTGGAAACTAATGTTGACACCAAATTGGCACTTGTTAAAAACAGTTTTGTTGAATAGGTGAAGACAGTAGACAGAAAGGTCACAGAAAATGGAAAATTTAGCAACAACCAGCACTCTGGAAAGAAATGTTTCTGTTTTATGTAAAAAGGTTGAAGAATAGTCTAATGATGTAGTTAATTGAAATCTTGTTAACAGTGTTGGTAGCACGTTTTGCAACATTCCAGTGAAAAACTTTTCAGGTGAAAGTAGTTTACATCCTCTAGATTTTCTGCAACATTGCATAGACAATTGTGTCTATCATGACTGATCTATTATGAAAATTAAGTTTGTTAAGAAGTTTCTAGAAGGTGAAACATTAAGTTGGGCTAATCAGTATACTAATGATGACACAACCTATGCAGACTTTGAAAAAGGACTTTCAGATTGATTTTGGTCAGAGTTGGAGAAAACATGGAAATACAAACACAATAGAAACCCACATAATGAAAGAGGCAGTACTCAAAATTGGCATATAATAATCACAACAGGAGGAAACGTAGTAACCATAATGGTAACAAACAACATCAGAAGGAACATAATAGAGTAAATGGTAACAATTTTCATTCTGGAAAGCAACATAGTTGCAGAAAAAAGAGAAAGAAAAGAAAAAAATTTGTATGTATCTGCCAAAAAAAGTTTTTTATACATTTATTGTGCAAACAGTTCAAATGTGGTAACTTATTACTTTTGCTTGTGCTGTGTTACATTTCTACTGGTTGTAAATAAGGCATGATTTGTATTTTATTATGTTCTTTCACGAGAAGTAATTAGCTTTTTTACAATGTTATTTTTCAATGTTTAAAGTATGCTTTAAGTGCAAGAGTCAATTGGTTCCTAAGCATTTACTCAGTTCTTAATATAACTTTCTTTGTGGTATATAATGGATTAGTACTTGTGTCATTTCCATGTTATTTTTAATTGCGATATTTATGTAAAGAGACTCTGGAATCTGAAAACTGAGCATTAGAGGATTTCCTTTCACCATCTAGAATTATTTGTGATCCAATGAAATTTTAACATTTCTTGTGTACTAGTTTAGTTAACATTTCTTGTGTACTAGTTTTAGAAAGCGTGTGGAAAGCAGCACACCACTTCTCACATAATAACTGCAATTTCTTGTGCTGTATATAATTTACTTGTGGTAACGTTTAAGAATGAGCTAGTTGTCTGATCCTGTAGCATAATTTGAAAGACTTGAAAAGCAATTTTTCATATACTATTGTATAATCTATTATGTGATATGAAAACTAATGAATGCAAAATGTTTGTAATAATCAGAGACTTAACAACTAAATAAGTGATAAAAGCAATAATCTTGCACATGAAATAAGTAGGGGGTCTGCTGACTTTGGTAGGCACACTATGTGGTAAGTGATGGCTTCTGTAGCTGTGTGTCTATTCTAAGTTTCTGCTGCACTCTAACTCTTTCCTATCTGGGTTCTGGTCTCACTGTGCTCTTCAACATTTTTTTTTTTTAATCTGGAGTCTGTTCTGTTTTCTACCACCACCACTTCTATCGATGAGCTGATACAACAGTCCTACACTTGAAGCACCTGCCATTTCGGACATAAAAAATTTGTGCAAAATAGGGCAAGAAATAATTTTTGCTGTAGCATATTTTTGTATGCCAAGAGTTCAGTGTTGTGTATGAAAGTTAAATTTGGAAGTAAGACATTGTAATACATTGTTAAAAAAACATTTCATTGATGTTATGAGAACAAAGGTGTAAGTTCCTAACTAAGTACATTAATTTTGTCCTGTGAACTAAAGTATTTTGCTATATTTCTGTAAAAATGCTTGAAATAACTTTATATGGACAAAGATGTTTTCTTTTGATCATAAGTCAATGATATTTCTCTTATTGGAGACAGATTTATAAATGTTGGTGTGTAGACTTTTTCATAAAATACAAGTCTCTACTGTCATGTCAATACAGTAAAGTCACTGTTTGTGTACCATTTATTTGCTTATCTCTTATATGTTGTATAATATTTGGTAATAAGTTAAGAGCTACAGAATAGATGAAAGATCACACTTTGAAACTGTTTCAAAAATTTGTGAGAAAAGAACTTTGTAAAGTGAAATTTTGCTCTTGACCTCATTTGAATGATGCAATGATGATAAGATAGACATAATGCTATACATCTTGTGATGAAGAACTGATATACATTGATTTGTTGTACTCCAAAACTTGGCATAACCAGTTTTATTATTTTGTATCAAAATTTTTCTCGTATTTTATGCTTTCAAAATTTTTAAGATCAATTGCAATAAAACTGGTCATGATGAGTTACATACTCTAATCGATCTTGTTTCATATGAAAACGTAAAAACCAAATATCCACTAATACATAATTATGAAAAAAGCCTAAATGTCAACTTTTATTAACACCTAATGTAATCACAATAATGATTGTGGAGTTCACAAAAACAATAAACAGTTATTTATATTTTATTTATGAAATGTATGTTCCAAAGATGAACTTGGATAAATAGATTTAGAAATTACTTTGCTATATGTTGTTAGAGGTAAATCTTCATTTTTTGTTCAGTTTGTTGTACAAGTTTGAAATGCAAGGATGGAGTACAAGTAGTGTGTGTTATATTGATTTGTATTGTGAAGTGAAATGACTGAAAACATATGTGTTAATGTGTTAATTATCAGGATTTCCACCAGTGTTTACATGACTTCATTAAAGCAACCCAATCATCCTTTAAATGATCATAAAAAATTAAACCAAAGAAAGGAAATAGATATTGAGCCATCACCTCACAACAAAGAAGAGCAACAAAAAATTTGAGATTAATAAAACTGGTTATTTAAATTCGACCACCACTGTGTCTCAATGCAGTGTGTCACTATCCCAGCATGGCAAGTGCTGTGAAAATGTGACCAGCCACAAAATTAGTAACTTACTTCAAAAATTAATGAATCAACTTTGGGCAACAAGAGAGTGGTGATTGTCACCACTTGGCATGGGAACCAAAACATCTCAAAAAATACACTGGCTGCCCAGGCAACAAACTTTTGAGCTCTCTGCAGTGTGGTACTATCTCTGACTCTGAGGAGAAGCACTTTACAGTGCTAGCAGATACGGTTCTCTGAAAATACATTTTAAGGCACTGGCTCATTGTGTGAGAGGGTCCAAAAGTTGTAAAAAGCTCTCTGTCTAGAATTGGGAATAATACGCCACCCTATGTGACACCACTGGTCACTTGGTGACTTCCTGTCATCTTGACCCTTGCGCAAGCCTTGGGCTGTGAGTACGAGCAGCCACCAGCCCTGCGCACTCTATGCCACTCTTCTTGCAACTGGTGACTTCAACCTTCCCAGAATTCTGGCCCATTAATGCAGCTCTGCAGTAACACTCTGAGCAGCATGTCTCTCCCTAAATACCAACAACCCAAAAAGATCACAAAATCTTACTCCACAGAAGGAAAGGTCCCTCACCTCTAATTAACCAGTGCAGCTAGATGCTGCGGGATGTAGTACACTGTCACTGTCAATCCATGTCATTAAATGCACACCCTCCATGACTGCATTCTGCACTATTCTTTTGTGAAGCCGATGTCAGCTCATCTGCATTCAACTCAACGTCCACTGGTGGGAATATGAAATCCATCCATGTAGGGCCAAAAATCACCTGGATTTGCTATGACCTCCTTTGCAAAATGGAAGAGGATGTGAGATTTCCCAGCAGCAGATAAACCACTGAAGGAGACAATGGTAATGCAGGTGGCTCAGCTGATGAGATGGAAGATTGCAGAGGCTATGGTAACTGTCAGTCTACAAACATTGACAGGGGCCAGGACTCATACACTGGTGAGCAGGAAAAAGAAGTTGCCAGTCCAAAGTACATGGGTTCTGCATTGCTAGTTACAAGACTTATCCCCACTGGAACCCTATTTAATGGTCAGAGGAAGGTCAGTAGAAGGCATGGTGTGGGTTGGCAGCAGATAAGCCCACTGCTGCAATAGGGTGCCTCCCACTGGAACAACACCATGGCCTATAACATCACCCACCTGGCTTGGAGACAGACAGGGGTATTGAAAAGGTCACAAATGCAACTGATTGGAATGCTGGGCCAGCTCTTCCTGACCTGACATCCACCTCTAACAAATGCCAACATTTGTGAGGTCCCTCCCCCCCCCCCCCCTTCCACGGCACCTGGCAGCCACCCATTGTGACAAACCAAGCTGAAGCTGGGATCTTTTTACTTCCTCTCTTGTTTTGCCATCTGCCTCCTTAAATTCATTTTCTTATTTTTGACTAATTACCAATAAGTAACGTAACTATTCAGCGAACGGTCTGGACACTTGGATGATGTCGTCCAGGGTATTGAGCAGCATACATAGCACATGCCCGTTGGGCATTTTGATCACAATAGCCATACATCAACACGGTATCGACCTTTTCCACAATTGGTAAATGGTCCATTTTAACACGGGTAGTATCACGAAGCAAATACCGTCCACACTGGCGGAATGTTACGTGATACCACGTACTTATACGTTTGTGACTATTACAGCACCATCTATCACAAAACGAAAAAAGTGGTCGAACTAAAACATTCATATTTATTTACATACTACACAAATATGTAATAAAAAATGGAGGTTCCTATTTTAAAAAACGCAGTTGATATCCGTTTGACCTATAGCAGCTCCATCTAGTGGGCCAACCATAGCGCCATCTGGTTTCACCTTTCAAGCTAGACAAGTTTCGTTCTTTGTAGTTTTTTTGTTTGACACTTGTTTCATGAGATATTTGGCCCGATCACTATCAATGGACCACCCTGTATAGGATAGCTATACAGAAAACAGGTTCATACATTGTACAAAAGTATTTGAACTTTAAACCTTGAACTGAATATTTTCCCAATGTAAGAACTTCTATTATAAATCAAAAGGTAACCTGCTCATCATTTCTTTTATGGTGGCTATTGTGGAGACCTCTGACCAGCTATGATGATGACCAGTGTATTCTGCAAGGGGTGCCCATAAGACAGTTTGTAGGGGAGAGGGGGGAAGACTTGGGGGAATGGAGTAGGCTATTTGTAATGTTTTGGAAGATGAATGGCGAATTGGAAGTACTCATAAAGAAGTTCCAGTTCTGACCCTCTTAAAAACCTGCGTCATAGCAACTTCTAATCATTTTCTTGAAAGAAAAGCACCTGAATGCACTATATTTTTTCCTTTCCCTGAAAGCTTTGGGGGGTGAGGGGGTGGCAGAGGGGGGGCGGGGGGGGGGGGGCAGCTGCACCCCACAAGTATGGAGTATGGGCATCCTGGTACTCTGTCCCAATAACAATATGTTTGACACCTGCACCATACAACAGATATTCTACCCCTAGGCATCCAGATACTCTGGCAGTATTAATGGAAACAAATTCTTTAAAAATTTGTAATACTTGTTCATTTTTATTTTTGATCCATTAAATGTGTGTGTGACTGTGTCTCACATATGCCTAAAATGTGGTGAATCAGTCTGACACAGAAACAAAATTGGTTACTAGGCAGGAAGAGAATTAGTGCATGATCATGGCACTATTTTTTTTTTTTTTTTTCCCACTTCGAATCACCCATTTTTGGGGTACGTCAGATCAATCACATGCTTATGCTCTCTTTTTCTCCCAATAGTTCTACATTCTATCTGATCTCTTCTTTCTTTCCTCCTCTGATAACAATCAGTTTCCTGGTGTTGATCTTAACTTCGAACCTCTTAGTTTTGTCTTTGGTCACAGTCTTGGCTGTAACATTTTTTAACATGACTTCAGTAATCTGGAGTCCTCTTAAATCCTTTTTCATATCCTTAAACCAATTGGGTTTAGTCTTTTTTTTTGTAAAAGAAGTCAAAGATTTGTTTAGTTAGACTGTCAGGATTCATTCAGAGTATGTGTCCGTAGAAATCAATCCTCCTTTTCCTTATGGTTTCCAAGAGTGTCTGACTTTGCATAGAGGACTTTATTTCTATAGAAAACTTGTTTGTTATTTTAGAATTTGGGACCCATGATGTTCCTCAAAATTTTCCTCTTCTTGATTTGCAATTTCTCCATTTGCCCTTTCCTCCTCGTCACTAGTGTCTATGCTGCATAGAGTGCTTCTGGCTTAATTACTGTGTTATAATGCCTTATTTTGGTGTGCCAAGAGAGGGCTTTCTTACTGTACGTGTTTTTGGTTTTTTGAAAAGCTAGTTCCATTTTGGTCCTTCTTGCTTCGATTGTTTTCCCTGTAAAGTTGTTCCCTTCAGTCCATTCCCCTAGGTACTTGAAACTCTTAACCACCTCTATTTTTTGAGCTCCTTCTTTAATTCTCTTAGGAGTGACTAATATATTCATCATAATCCTCATTTTTTCATATGAAATCTTAAGTACTATCTTCTTGTAGTTCAGTGATTTGTTCTTTAGCTTCCTCCCATGTTTCCGCTAGCAGTGCCATGTTGTAAGCAATTCCATTCCCTCACAACTTTTTCAAGTGCACAGTTAAACAGCAGGGTGAGAGACCATCCCCTTGTTAGACCTTTGTTCTGATCTCAAAAGGTTCCAATAGTTCATCCATGAATCTGACTTTAGAGGACGTATTCATGATCATCACCAGGGAAATCCCTCTGTAGTTGCTGGGATCAGATTTAGGACCTTTTTTGTGAAAAGGATGTATCAGGACCATTTTCCATTCCTCTGGAATGATTCCTTTCTTCCAAGTCTCCTCAAAAAGTTTCTGAAGTAAGACAATTGCATTTTTCATTTTTGTCAGCATACTTCCATAATTCGGCTGTTATCTAATTTTTCCCTGATGCCTTGAAATTTTCCATATGATTTAGTATTGCCTGGATCTCACTTACAGATGAGGGTTTAGAGTCTGGGTGTGGTTCCTCGCAGTTTAGAACTTCCTTGAAGTATTATGCTAGTATCTTACAGTTGCTCCTATTACTATATGCCATGTTTCCTTTATTGTCCTGAAGTTGGAGAGTTGGGGGGTCCTATCTGTTTAGCTTCTCCCTGAAGATCCAATAATAGTTTCTCATGTTGTTCTTATCAGAGTTGTCACTTATCTTCCTGAGCAGTTGGTCTCCTTGTACCTTCTTAACTTTACTGATCTCCTTGGATACCATCTTTCTAGTTTCCAGAAAGTGCTGCCAGGCACTCTCGCCCTTTTTGGTTTGCCAGATGTGCCATGCCATATTCCTAAGATCAACACACTCATCATTCCACCACATGTGCTTCATTGCCTGGTAAAAGGACCAAGCTGCTCTGCCATGGCATTTATAATTCTAAATTTTACAGAATTTCAACAGGAAAAGACAGAGCATCAACAGTTGCATAACCAGGAACAGCTGTTACATAGACAAACTGAATAAAAACAGCTTCACTGTCAACTCAATCAGCCAGACTGACAGAAAAAGAAAAAAAAAAAAAAAAGAAACTGCAATCTCAGCACAATTGCAATGCTGCAATGTAGGCACAACTTCAGTACTGATAACAACAAATTCAGCTGCTGCATGGACAATGTGTGTGGGACATACTGAGCTTTGCCCCCCCCCTCCCCTCCCTCCCCCCTCCCAGCATAATTGCAATTTGCACAAGCAAAGGAAAAATGGGATCTTAGTGCCAATCAACTGTTACAGCACACTACAGCATTCCTGTACTAAACAATAACTACCAAAGCCATTTCCTTCTTGGACCATTCACAATACATACAAACATCTTCACCCTTGCCTGACAAGTAGTTTTATTTTTAATCATTTTTATCACAACTCAGCCCTCTCTGTACCTCCTAAGAAGTCTGTGCGAGGTCTGCTACCATTCCACATGCAAAGAGAACAGGCTACTGCATGTCAGGTATTTTTGAGTGTCCCATCCATAGTCTGGTCCCCTTGCAAGTGTCGGGAGATGGAAGTATTCAATTTATGATCCAGTTCCAAATGATGGAGCCATGTAAAATCTTTCTAATTATGTTAGTGTCCACTTCTACATCTTAAAAGTCTATTATAGAAAATAAATTCTGTCATTAAATGTACTTAAGAACATTAAATGATTCAAAGAAGAACTGCAGTAACTAGGTGGTAATCTTTAAGAAACACAAATAATCAAGCAGATTACTCTCATAAAATTATTGTGCCATTAGGATAGGTGTGCTTGTACAAGAAATGCATTAAGTTCAATAGTATGTATCTATCTCAAGTAAAGGGCCACAGGCAGGCAGCACAATACAAATAAATGAGCAGTGAAAAGGTTAAGATTGTTTACAGAACTAGACAGTTAGCCCTCTCTGGTAATTTATACCTCCCAAGTCGTTCATATTCATACCTGATTGTTCATCCAGTTATGATGAATGCAGATGAATTAATCAGTGAATGGACAAGAAACAATTTTAATAGTTTCTCAAGCTAAGTGTTATCAGGGAGAATCTTTCTTGATAGATTAACTTTTCAAATTAACTTTTAAACAACAAATCTCCAGAACTTAGAATTGGTTAAACTCTTGTGATGGGAATTATATAAAGAAGATATGTACAGACTCTTCGACTATTAAATTAGGAAACATTCTGCATATAAGTTGGAGAAATAATGTCACTCTACTCAGCTATATAACGATATTTTAGATGCTTGATTGAGCTCTTACACAGTTAATTTTATCACTCTCAAATTTCTCCTCTCATCTTCTTGCACATATTGGAATATGCTGGAAAGTTCAAAACACTATTATGGAAGACTACAATTTCCAATGCAAACTGAACTGATTTCTGAGATTGTCACATGCATAAAACTTTCAAGAAGAATTAATATTTGTTTTCCTAAAAATTGCAGTTGAGTAAATTTCTTATTTGCCACTTACTATGTGCAGTTAAGACCAAGAGAAAATCTGATCAGTTATGATAAATTCTGCTATCATAACATCATTACACATAATATACAATGTGCAGATTGATGTGTATAGAATAAGATATTACACAAACTCCACCCTAAGAATGTGCATTTTTAACCACTCAGAAATAATTAAATTTGATTTTCTTGTACAGATTCAGATTTTAGCAAGAGGACATTAGTAAAAGAGTTTTTCAGAGGGTTAAATCCAATTGAAAAACATCACTGGAATGATACTGGTTATATTGGCAAAATATTTATTCTTTTGCAGGTAAGAACTTCCCCATTTCATTCATAGAGACATAAATAATGGGGAAAGAGAATATATCATCTAGATTCATTGTAACTTATTATATTCATGACATTTTAATAACTTGTTTATTGACCATATCAATGAAATGCTCACTATGAGTTCTGTTTACAGTCAGGTTGGGTATATCATCCATTCTGGATATCAATGTTTAGTACAGATCTTGAAACAGTCTTTGCTGTGGGAAAACTTTATACATGTAACAAATTGTAGTATGTCTTACTATTATGATTCTAGTATGTCAAATCAGTTAATAGACCAGAAAATATCAAATAAACACTACCACATCTGGCGTAATATGCCATTCCAGATACTGTCCCTAACTGTATCCAAAATTTTGTTTCAACTTTACTTCCAGAGTATAGCAAAAAGTATAGATTAAAGAAATGAGACAGGAAACTGAGTGAAGTTAGAACTATTAGGGAATTAGATTAAGTCAGCAAAGTATTTGGACAGTTTGTCCATGAGATGCTTATAAAAGTCACATGATGGTGTAATCTCATATAAACTGTATACTTCCTAAATAGTCACAGCAGAGGACATTACAGATATTGCACAATATTCATGGGTTATGGCTTGCATGTGCTTGTCTGGGGAGCAGTAACCATGCCTTGGCTTTATCTATGTTAGAGGAGTGCTTCCTTGACTTCTACATAGATATTGTACACTCACAGGCCAAATTGTGGTGGCGGCAGCTTATGTTAGTATAGAATGTGTTCATACAAGGAGGATACTAGTTAAGAAGGAATCCACCCACCCGGCTAGCCGTATGGTCTAACGTACTGCTCCCCGAGTGGGAAGGCGTCTCGGTCCCCAGCACGAATCCACCTGGTTGATTAGTGTCGATGTCCAGTGTGCCGACCAGCCTGTGGCTGCTTTTTGAGGTGGTTTACCATCTGCCTCGATGAATGAGGGCTGGTTCCCTTTATTCTGCCTCAGTTACACTATGTCGGCAATTGCTGTGCAAACACTGTCTCCACATACGCGTACACCATAATTACTCTACCACACAAACATTGGGGCTACACTCATCTGGAATGAGACGTTCCCTGGGGATCCACTGGGGGCTGAACTGCACAATAACCCTGGGTTTGGTGTGGGGCAGCAGTGGGGTGAGTGGCCTGCTGTAGCCTGTTGTGGGGTTGTGTACCACTGAGGGCTATGGTGGGGACAAAGCCTCTCCATTGTTTCTAGGTCCCCAGTTCAATACATACATACATACATCTGAATGTATCCGCATTTGTAATGTGCATTACCTTTTCGTATAATAAGCTGCAAGTGATTCTGGAGCATACTTCTAAATTATTCTTTAGGGTGCATGACCGTGCATTGGTGGTTGTTTTATTCATCCATGTACATAAACACTGTACTCCACAAGTCACCACATGGTGTATGCTGGAAGGTGCCATACATCACTAGTGACATTTCCTTTTCTATTCAACGCAGAAATGGAACAAGGGAAAAATAACCACATTTATGCCACTGTATAAACCCTAATTTCACGAGAGAAGGAAAGTTGCTACTCACCATATAGCAGAGATGCTGAGTCGCGATAGGCACAATAAAAAGATTCACACAACCATAGCATTTGATCATTAAGGCCTTTGTCAGCAGTAGACTGTGAATCTTTTTATTGTGCCTATCGCGAGTCAGCATCTCCGCTATATGGTAAGCAGCAACTTTCCTTCTCTTGTATTGTTACATTCCATCCTGGATTTTCCATTGTTTGACTTAAACCCTATTTTCTCTTTTCTTGTCCAAGGGGTCTATATGTGAGACATATGTTGGCAGTAATAGAATCATTCTGCAGTAAGCTGGATATGCCTGTTTTCTAAATTTTCTTAATAGAGTTTTACAGGAATAACGTTGTCTCCCCACCAGGGATTCCAGTTCAAGTTCGCAAAGAATCTTCATAACACTCATGTGTTGGTGGAACATGTGAGTAACAGATCCAACAGTGTGTCTCTGAATTGCATTGATGTCTTCCTTTAATTTGATCTGGTTAGATGATCTACACTTTCCTAAAACTCTCCAAATAGCTGAAGTCAGCCATTTGCTTTCCCTTCTTCCATCCTTATGTGTTCACTCCATTTCGTATCACTTTGCAACATTATGCCTAGACATTTAATCTAGGCGATTCTGTAGAGCAGCAAACCACAAATACTGTATTTGACCCTTACAACATTGTTTTTCCTACTCATCTTCATTAACTTACATTATTACACATTTACAGCAAGCTGCCATTCATCACACAAAATAGAAATTATGTCTGAGTTATCCTGTATCCCTCTACAGTCACTCAATGATGATACTTTCCCATATACTACAGTGTCAGCAGCAAATAGTCACATGTTGCTTCTCATACTATCTATCAGATCATTTATGCTTATAGAGCACAAGAGCAGTCCTATCAAACTTCCCTGGTGCACTCCTGATGATGCCTTTGCCTCTGAAGAACACTTGCCATTGAGGACAACACACTTGTTTTTACTACTTAAGAAGTCTTTGAGGCACTCACAATATGCTTGGGCCTATGTTAACAGTCTGCAGAGCAATGCTCTGTCATAACTTTCCAGAAATCTAGAAATATGGAGTTTGTCTGTGACACTTCATCCATGGCTTTTGGGATATAGTGTGAGAAAAGGGCAAACTGAGCTTCACACAAGGGATACATTCTAAATCTTTTTGGATTTGTGAACAGAAACTTTTATATCTCAAGGAAATTTATTATATTAGAACTTACAGTATGTTCAAGAATTCTGTGACATACTAATGTTAAGGATAACGGTCTGTAATTTTCATATCTGTTCTTTTGCCCTTTTAAATACAGTTTTTTCTAGTCCCTTGAGACTTTGTGCTGGGTGAGAGATTCTTGATAGATGCAAGCTAAGTAAGAGACCAATGCCATTGAGCATATGAGCCATAATGTAATCACAAACCCAAAAGAATTGCACTGATATACGTCTTCAGTCCTGAAAGATTGCAGTCATTTACTATTGAGCATCTCTGTGATGCTTTTCTGCTGATTAAACAAACAATTGGTAAGCTTTCAGTTGTCTTCTGAATATTCCATATAATTTCACTCTAATACTATTCTGTGCATTCATTTCATAATAATACCTAAGATTAGAAAGTTCTGCATGGCTAGCTTTTGAAATGCACTTCCTTTTTCTAGCTGTAGGAAAAACATGCACACACACACACACACACACACACACACACACACACACATGCACATGTCTGTCTCCCTACATTGTTCTCAGTTAACTGCGAGCTCTTTACTGGTCCATGGTGAGTGTACTTAGGTAAGGTGGGGGTGTGGGGTGTGACAGGGTGAAGGATGGAGAGAGACTGGAGGCAGTGAGGGGGTTGGGGGGAAGCATCTAGCAGCTTGTGGGAGAGTGGAGAGCCATCTGTGGGCTAGCTAGGGGTCAGGTAGATGGGGCAACTGGCAGAGGGCTGGGCATGTGATTGATATAAGAGCCCACAACTAGCTGCTGTGGAACCACAAACTGGGCAATGGTACTGGGGCATGGGATGATTAACACACACACACACACACACACACACACACACACACACACACACACACACACACTCATGCACACATAGATATACTATTGGGTGAGGGTTGCGGGCCAGTGAGTTACCTTAGGTTTCAGCTAAGAAGGTTACGGGAGCAAAGGATTGCTTTAAGGATAGCTCCCATGTGCAGACATTATCTCAGAAAAGCTGGTGGTGGTGGAAGGATCCAGAAGACATGGATTGTGAAGCAGCCATTGAAATCTTGTGTGTTGCATTCTCCTGCATGTTGTGTGACTGGGTGGTCCATCTTGTTTTTGACAACAGTTTGACAGTGGCCATTTATTCTAGTTGACAGCTGGTTCGTTGTCATACCAATCTAAAATGCTGTGCAGTGGTTGCAGCAGAGCTGGTCCGGTCACAGGCTGATCTGATCCCATCAGAGGTTGGACCACCTGTGAAAGCAGTCATGTTATATATCAGCTCTGCTGTGCATGTGTGTGCGTATGGCTGTGTGTGTGTGTGTGTGTGTGTGTGTGTGTGTGTGTGCATATTTTTTCCTACAGCTAGGGAAAGGAAGTGCATTCCAAAAGCTAGCTAAGCTCCATACCTTTTGTTTGTGTGCCTTTTGGCGATGCAGTACTTCTGCCTTTTGGTGCATTGTTTCCTTTGTTCCCAAATAGAAATAAGGTACCCATTATGTGTGTTTTGTAAGGTGTTTTAAAATATGCCATCTCGTTCTTAGCTCTTCATGTGTCAGAGTATCTCAGAAATCAATAAATTTCTCTTGTCCTTTACTAATATTCATTAAAATAATTGTTCTGTGTGGCAGACTAAAATTTAAATCAAGATCTCTGGACAGCGTGTTACAAATTATACCTTCAGGGCATGTAATGTGAAGTGTGTCAAAGGTTTTACTTGTTGAGGTCTCTTTGCCTTCCTCTTGTGACATAGCATATGGTGTGGATGTGGTAAAAGAATTATTTCGAAACCAGTCTGTGAATAGTTGTGTTTATGCCAAAAGCTACTTCTTTCAGTGGAATACAGTCAGATATATTTTAATTTGCAAGAAAATATGTGTAATATTATTATTTTTCTACAAAACTGGTGTTATAGGCAAGACTTTGTGCTTTGAAAGTTTTTAATCCTTTAAAGTTTTAAAATGTTTTTCATCACAATAACTTTTGTGGAAAAATCTCCCTGAACAGTAATTGTGCCTTCTTCACTCTTGTGGTGAAATGCAGTGAAAGTTCTGAACAGTGCTTTCAATTTTGACATCTCATAGAGCACAATACGTATAGTTGCTATGCTTAAAGTGAACCACTTTCTCTCTGCTCTTTGCTTACTACTATTTAATTTTTTTTATTTATTACTTTCTTCTTTTGTAAAATGCACAAATTTTTCATTTATGAGGGACAGTCAAATGAAAACTGAACATCTGCTGCAGTGATATGGTGGAATTGTTCCATTCAAGAGTAATCATCACAACATTAAGACATTAGTGCCCCTGGGAGATGGAGATGATCAATACCTGTTTCATATAATGTGGTTGGCCAGTGACAGATCCACAACTCCACCCACTCTTGCACTTCTTCATCTGACTGAAACCACTGATCATGCAGATGTTTCTTCACATCACCAAAGATGTGAAATCACATGGTGAATGATATGGGCTGTAAGAAGGATGTTGCAGTGTTTCCCAATCAAATTGCTGAAGCATAGCCTTTGTGCAATTAGCATTGTGGGGGTACAATAGGATGATTCCTTCAACAACTTTCCAAGAGCCTGAGAGCAAACCACAAAGCCAGCAATGGAAACATCCCACATCTAACCCATCAAAGAAATCCAAAGCTGTTCACATAATTTCCATTAAAATCTTGATGACCTTCTCTCTCAAATGCTGGGGCCCTCTGCTCATCAGGTTCCTCGAACGTAGAACCACAATCATTGTGCAGCCCTATGAAGACACTTTGCAGAAACTGAAATGCACCATAAAGTCAAAACACTCAAGAATGCTGTTGGAGGCAATCATCCTGTAGCACGGGTATGCCTGTCCCCAAACAAACAACTGGACAAAGGTTATAATTCAGTAGTTTGGTTGGGAAACACTCCAACATCCTCTGTACAGTCCAGATCTTTCGCCATGAGATTTTCCTACCTGTGGCAGTCTGAAGAAAGACATGTGGATGTCAGTTTCAGTCTGACGAGGAAATGCAAGAGTGGGCATGGTTGTGGATCCATCAGCAGCCAACCAAGATCCATGAAAAAGGAACTGATCATCTCATCTTGCAGTGGGACGTTTTAATGTGTGCAGTGATTACTTTTGAATAGAGCCATTCCATGGGATCATTGTGGTGTGTGTTGGGTTTTCGTTTGTCTACCTCTTATACCATCAGAATGTGACATATTCTTTTGATATCATGCAGTCCATTACCATACACAGCAGTTGTCACAAATGTTCTCTGGAAATGTATCAGGTTATTTTATTAAACTTCTGCAATATTTCATTGGAGTATGTGATTACCATCTGTACATGATTATGTTTATTCATTACATTCTGAACAACATGACTGAAAATGGAAAATCTAATGACACGAACTGTCATACTGCAATATGTAGTGCACAGCAATTGGACAACAGGTACTAGCATTGGCAGCATAAAGGCTACAAGATTCATCTGCCAAAATAAATATCATTATCTCAAGATGATAACCACATTCTCTGGTGTAGCATTGAAAAGTTGTAGTGACATTGTATTACACAATGCCAAAAAGCAAAGAATCATCTGGCCTCCTGCATTTCAGGAGCTTGCTGCAGAAGTTTTCCAACAACAGATAGATTTTGAAAAGTATTATCTTTATATTATTTCTAACACAATTAATATTTAAAGTGTCTATTATATTTGTACTTTCCCACAAGAGGTTAATGCCTCAACATGCAGGAATCCATAATGATGAAAAATTTTGTGACTTACATGAAATGGGTCATTACACTAGTGTTAGTATAGCTAATGATTGGGACTCAAAAACAGACAAGTCCCAATGAACCAGAGAAATTATAGCTTTATTCATAAATGCCCATATTGATCACATATACTATACAATTTAGAAAGACGAGTTTTGGCTTACTGCCGTCATGTGGCAAAAAGGCTGAATACACAGCAAATATAGGGATACATAAAAAGATTACATGCCTAACAGCCATATATACCAGACATTCATACTATTAAAAGTATTCTGATACAAGTATCAGTATCAAACAATCTATATCCTCATCACCTTAGCCAGCTTCATCCTGACGCACAACTTCTTCACTTTTGAAGGCCAGACATACCAACAATTAAAGGGAACAGCCATGGGTACCAGGATGGCCCCCTCGTACGCCAACCTATTCATGGGTCGCTTAGAGGAAGCCTTCTTGGTTACCCAGGCCTGCCAACCCAAAGTTTGGTACAGATTTATTGATGACATCTTCATGATCTGGACTCACAGTGAAGAAGAACTCCAGAATTTCCTCTCCAACCTCAACTCCTTTGGTTCCATCAGATTCACCTGGTCCTACTCCAAATCCCATGCCACTTTCCTTGACGTTGACCTCCACCTGTCCAATGGCCAGCTTCACACGTCCGTCCACATCAAACCCACCAACAAGCAACAGTACCTCCATTATGACAGCTGCCACCCATTCCACATCAAACGGTCCCTTCCCTACAGCCTAGGTCTTCGTGGCAAACGAATCTGCTCCAGTCCGGAATCCCTGAACCATTAAACCAACAACCTGACAACAGCTTTCGCATCCCGCAACTACCCTCCCGACCTGGTACAGAAGCAAATAACCAGAGCCACTTCCTCATCCCCTCAAGCCCAGAATCCCCCACAGAAGAACCACAAAAGTGCCCCACTTGTGACAGGATACTTTCCGGGACTGGACCAGACTCTGAATGTGGCTCTCCAGCAGGGATACGACTTCCTCAAATCCGGCCCTGAAATGAGATCCATCCTTCATGAAATCCTCCCCACTCCACCAAGAGTGTCTTTCCGCCGTCCACCTAACCTTCGTAACCTGTTAGTTCATCCCTATGAAATCCCCAAACCACCTTCCCTACCCTCTGGCTCCTATCCTTGTAACCGCCCCCAGTGTAAAACCTGTCCCATGCACCCTCCCACCACCACCTACCCCAGTCCTGTAACCCGGAAGGTGTACACAATCAAAGGCAGAGCCACATGTGAAAGCACCCACGTGATTTACCAACTGACCTGCCTACACTGTGATGCATTCTATGTGGGAATGACCAGCAACAAACTGTCCATTCGCATGAATGGACACAGGCAGACAGTGTTTGTTGGTAATGAGGATCACCCTGTGGCTAAACATGCCTTGGATGCACGGCCAGCACATCTTGGCACAGTGTTACACCGTCCAGGTTATCTGGATACTTCCCAGCAACACCAACCTATCCGAACTCCGGAGATGGGAACTTGCTCTTCAGTATATCCTCTCTTCTCGTTACCCACCAGGCCTCAATCTCTGCTAATTTCAAGTTGCCGCCACTCATACCTGACCTGTCATTCAACATCATCTTTGCCTCTGCACTTCCGCCTCGACTGACATCTCTGCCCAAACTCTTTGTCTTTAAATATGTCTGCTTGTGTCTGTATATGTGTGGATGGATATGTGTGTGTGTGTGAGTGTATACCCGTCCTTTTTTCCCCCTAAGGTAAGTCTTTCCGCTCCCGGGATTGGAATGACTCCTTACCCTCTCCCTTAAAACCCACTTCCTTTCGTCTTTCCCTCTCCTTCCCTCTTTCCTGACGAAGCAACCGTTTGTTGCGAAAGCTAGAATTTTGTGTGTATGTTTGTGTTTGTTTGTGTGTCTATCGACCTGCCAGCGCTTTCGTTCGGTAAGTCACATCATCTTTGTTTTTAGATATATTTTTCCCACGTGGAATGTTTCCCTCTATTATATTGATATCATTAATTTGAACCCAACAATTACGTTTGTTATTGTCACTGTTGCATTTCGAAATCTTTTCTGTCGTCTTATTTTCTCTTTCTGTTTTTGCCAGTAGTTTCACTTCTCCTTTTTACCGTAATCTGCTATACAATTTTATCCCGCCTATATATACTCAATAATACGTAACCCACTTCCAAACCATAACCAAAAAAATTTTTTTGCCGCTTTCAACACTAACGCCGCTATAAAATCCACCATTTCTAGTTCACAAACAGTTCCTTTCACCTTTTAAATCACCATTTCGGCTAGTTCTAATAACTTTCGCTTTATTTCCATTTCCGTTTTTCCCACATCACTGATAATTTTTAGCCGCTTCCCACAGGTTTTAACGTCATTATTTCTTCGTCAGACAATTGTTAGCCTCATTTTCATAATCTGCCACCACAAAACCACTCCTTTTAATATATTACACGCAGTTTTTTCGTAATTTTCCCGAATTTCTCCGTCCTTTAACGTGTTTTGGCTGCAACACAACCACCTAACCTTTGTGCACGTCGTTGTCTACCAACCCAAGTCCAACATAGCCCAGCTGTAACCAACACCTTTTCGCTTTTCTTTTTTCACGCCAGATCTCCAGTTACTTTCCAGTTCACCTTTACCTCTCCGCATATATTTTCATTTTCATTTCAGCCTCATGTTACACTTTCCACCTTCTAATACCATGTCACCCTCACAACACCCCCACGACGACCCCATTAAGTTTTATTTACATTCCCTCCGCAAACATGCCTTTGCCCTAGCCAGATACGCTCCCCTATTCTATTTTCTCAGGCTTGTTTGACATTTGGCATTACCCCCAAAGGCCTCACACTTAAAGTTCCCATCTCTGGCTGCAACGCTTCTTTCCATCAGTCCCTATACCAGTTCCAAACTGAACAATCCATTGCCCTCACCCACCTAATCCTTCACCTACACATCAACTCAGCCAATGAACATACCCGTCAACTCCTATCCTTAATAAAAGTCCTTAATCTTTCCTCTCCCACATCCACACCGGCTGTTCAGAGCATCCTCCTACAGGCCAACCGTAAATTAGAACAGCATGCCACCCTCCACCTCAAAAAACTATCCAACCTCCTGGTTTCCCACCTCCGGAAAGGCAACTCACTCACCCTTCACAAACTTTCCAGCAAACCTCAACCTTCTCTCATTGCACACAAACCCAGTCTCTCCCATCTACTCAATCTCCCACTTCCTGCTCCACTCCCTCCAAAACCTCAAAATTCCAATCAACACAATCTGGAACCACAACACCCAATTCAGTAGTTAACCTTTCCTCCAAACCTCTCTCCCAATCCGAAACCTCTGTCCTGTCCAAAGGCCTCACCTTCAGCCCCACTCCCAGATTCAACCAAACAGCCCTCATCAAAGATTTACTGTCCTACACCCGTAATCTCTGCTGGAAATATCACTTTGCCATGAAGAAAAATGATCCTAATCCTACTCCTAATGATCCAACTCCCCAAGACACCATCCAAATTGAACCCTGCCTGGAACAGTTCCGTCCTCCGTCGCAGTGGGACCCACCTCCTCTTCCTCAAAATCACCCTCTCCAAACCTTCCAGGAATTTCTGACTTCCAGCCTTGCATCTCAATCCTTCTTAATAAACCTTAATCCTACTCCCAACATCACCACTGCTGAAGCCCAGGCTACCCGTGATCTGAAGGCTGATCGATCCATCGTCATTCTTCCGGCGGACAAGGGTTCCACGACCATGGTACTTGATCGTCGGGAGTATGTGGCTGAGGGACTGCGTCAGCTTTCAGACAACACCACATACAAAGTTTGCCAAGGTAACCCCATTCCCGATGTCCAGGCGGAGCTTCAAGGAATCCTCAGAACCTTAGGCCCCTTGCAAAACCTTTCACCTGACTCCATCAACCTCCTGACCCCACCGACACACCGCACCCCTACCTTCTACCTTCTTCCTAAAATCCACAAACCCAATCATCCCGGCCGCCCCATTGTAGCTGGTTACCAAGCCCCCACAGAACGTATCTCTGCCTACGTAGATCAACACCTTCAACCCATTACATGCAGTCTCCCATCCTTCATCAAAGACACCAACCACTTTCTCGAACGCCTGGAATCCTTACCCAATCTGTTATCCTCGGAAACCATCCTTGTAACCATTGATGCCACTTCCTTATACACAAATATTCCACACGTCCAGGGCCTCGCTGCGATGGAGCATTTCCTTTCACGCCGATCACCTGCCACCCTACCTAACACCTCTTTCCTCATCACCTTAGCCAGCTTCATCCTGACCCACAACTTCTTCACTTTTGAAGGCCAGACATACCAACAATTAAAGGGAACAGCCATGGGTACCAGGATGGCCCCCTCATACGTCAACCTATTCATGGGTCGCTTAGAGGAAGCCTTCTTGGTTACCCAGGCCTGCCAACCCAAAGTTTGGTACAGATTTATTGATGACATCTTCATGATCTGGACTCACAGTGAAGAAGAACTCCAGAATTTCCTCTCCAACCTCAACTCCTTTGGTTCCATCAGATTCACCTGGTCTTACTCCAAATCCCATGCCACTTTCCTTGACGTTGACCTCCACCTGTCCAATGGCCAGCTTCACACGTCCGTCCACATCAAACCCACCAACAAGCAACAGTACCTCCATTATGACAGCTGCCACCCATTCCACATCAAACGGTCCCTTCCCTACAGCCCAGGTCTTCGTGAC
This sequence comes from Schistocerca nitens, assembly GCF_023898315.1. Lineage (NCBI taxonomy): Eukaryota > Metazoa > Arthropoda > Insecta > Orthoptera > Acrididae > Schistocerca > Schistocerca nitens. Next base: position 370,282,995 of record NC_064614.1, on the reverse strand, counting down.
AAACGAATCTGCTCCAGTCCGGAATCCCTGAACCATTAAACCAACAACCTGACAACAGCTTTCGCATCCCGCAACTACCCTCCCGACCTGGTACAGAAGCAAATAACCAGAGCCACTTCCTCATCCCCTCAAACCCAGAATCCCCCACAGAAGAACCACAAAAGTGCCCCACTTGTGACAGGATACTTTCCGGGACTGGACCAGACTCTGAATGTGGCTCTCCAGCAGGGATACGACTTCCTCAAATCCGGCCCTGAAATGAGATCCATCCTTCATGAAATCCTCCCCACTCCACCAAGAGTGTCTTTCCGCCATCCACCTAACCTTCGTAACCTGTTAGTTCATCCCTATGAAATCCCCAAACCACATTCCCTACCCTCTGGCTCCTATCCTTGTAACCGCCCCCGGTGTAAAACCTGTCCCATGCAGCCGGCCGAAGTGGCCGTGCGGTTAAAGGCGCTGCAGTCTGGAACCGCAAGACCGCTACGGTCGCAGGTTCGAATCCTGCCTCGGGCATGGGTGTTTGTGATGTCCTTAGGTTAGTTAGGTTTAACTAGTTCTAAGTTCTAGGGGACTAATGACCTCAGCAGTTGAGTCCCATAGTGCTCAGAGCCATTTTTTTGTCCCATGCACCCTCCCACCACCACCTACTCCAGTCCTGTAACCCGGAAGGTGTACACGATCAATATATATATTTTTTATGTTATCATTTCCTTTATTAAGTGTAGTAGGGAGCCTGTGCTGATGTGTGTTTGTTCATTTATCACATGTTTGTTTTCTGCTATGGCTTTCTGGATGTGGAAGTTTTCTTGCATTTGTATAAGATGTTTGTCATGGTTGCTTATTCTCATTATTTTCATTTCTTGTTCCATGTTTGTAGGATGATGGTTGTAGTGTTTTAAATGCTCTGCAAATGTGGAATGGTTTGTTTCATACTTCCAACATCTGATATGTTCTTTGTATCTTGTTTCAAAATTCCTGCATGTCATGCCTATGTATACTGCATCACAAGTTTGACATTCAAGTTTATATATTCCTGATTGTTGGAATTTGCCCCTCTTGGTAGCTGGCTGGCTTAGGTGTGATTGAAGGGTTTGCCCAGGCTTATATGCTATTTTGAAGCCCTGTCTCTTTAGGATGTTTGCAACTCTGTGTGTTAGTTTATGTGTGTAGGTCATGGTGTACCATCTGGTTCCTTTCTGTGTGGTGTTGTCATTGTGTGTGTTTGTTGAGTGTGTTTGTAAGTTTTCAGCTTGTGAGTTCTTTTGTATTGTGGAAATGTTGTGTTTGTTTTTTATTTGTGTTTTTATTTTTTGATTGAGCCTGTGTACCACATGTGTGTCATACCCGTTGTTCCTAGCTATTTGTATGATCGTGTTCATTTCTTGTTCATAGTTTCTCTTGCTGAGTGGGATTCTGTTTAATCTATGTAACATGTGTCTTAGTGCTGCAAGTTTCTGGCTTTGGGGGTGGTTGGATGTGGAATGTATTATTGTGTCCGTGGCTGTTGGTTTTCTAAAGATGTTAAATGTATGTTTTCCTTTTTCTTTTTTAATTGTAATGTCAAGAAAATTTATCTGATTTTATTTTTCTTTTTCAAGTGTGAATTTTATGTTCTTACGAGCTTTGTTTATTTCTGAATGGAGTTTAGCTATTTTTTCACTTGGCTCGTCTACCAGACAAATAATGTCATCCACGTATCTGTACCAATATATGATTTTGAAACTTTCCTTTGTGGTTATCTTATCAAATATCTGATTTTCAAGGTGACTGATGAAAATGTTTGCTAGTGTTCCTGATATTGGGGATCCCATGGGCAGTCCATCAGTTTGTAGATGATATTCTTCCTCAAACTGAAAGTAGTTTTGTTCAGTTGTCAGTCTGAGCATATCTGTTATTTCTTTTATTGCGTCTGTGGTGAGGTTGCTGTGGGATGAGAGATTTTGTTCTATGATTTCTATTGTTTCTGTGATAGGGATGGAGGTATACATATTTTCTATATCGAATGAAATCAGTGATGCTGTGTATGGTACCTGTATGTTCTGTATGTTTTCTATTAGGTCTCCTGTGTTTATCACTGTTCTGTTGTTTTCTACTTTATAGTGTTTTGTAACTAACTTTTGGAGGTGTTGGGCTATGCGGTATGTTGGGTCTTTCTTGAAGTTGATAACAGGTCTCATTGGCATTCCGTCTTTATGTACTTTCGGTTGGCTGCGGAGTGTTGGTGCTTGTGGGTTTTTCTGTGTTAAGTAGTATTTCTGTTTGTCTGTGAGTGTGTGTTCAATGTTTTTCAGTGTTCGTTTCACATTTGCCTGGAATCGTGTAGTTGGATCTGACTTCAGTTTTTGTATTGCGTTAGTGTTTATGTATTCCTTGGTTTTTGTGATGTATTGCTCTTTATCCATGAGTACTGTTACATTTCACTTGTCTGCTCTTGTTATTAATACACTGTTGTTTGTTAACTTTTGTTTTAACCTTTTCGTAGTAGCTGCTTCTGTTTGGTTGTTCTTATTGTGTGTCTGCTGTGTTTGTTTTATTATGCCTTTTATTTCTTCTTTTACTAGTTCTCTTGTCAGTCCTATGTTTATTTCACAATTATTTTGTTGTTCTTCACGTGTAAGGATGTGTTCGGTTTCTACTATGAGATTTTCTATGTATTGATTGTTCACTTTGCTATTGGTGCAGTGTTTCAAACCTTTTTCCAAGAGCATTTTTTCATTTTCGTGTAGTTCTGTCTCTGTTAGGTTAACTAAGCGTGGATGGAATGTGTGTTGGTGTTCATGTGGTTTCACATTTAAAATGTAAATGTATTTTTGCGTCTTTTTTACTGTTAGTTTCATTATCTTGTGTTTATGTTTGTTTTGTAAATGTTTCATTGCTATGTATGTGTTGTGCTCAGTTTTTTCTACTAGTGCCATGAAAACTGCGGCATTTCCTACGTTTTTTGCCAATTCTAGATGAGTCTCATAGAGCATCATGTTTAGGTGCTGTTTTTTCGAATAGAGCATCTTAATTTCATGTAGTAACCAATATCGTTCCGCAAATGATTTCGACTTTTGTGCCACTGTAGAACTGTTTTTAACCTTTACATTAATGTAACTTGGAATTAAATCGTTCTTTTTGCATGTTATGTTGAATTTTATATGCTGTATCGTCTTGTGGAGTCTCAGATGTATTTTCTTGAACCTGTTGTACACGTTGACAGGGAATGCTTGACATAGCTGTATTGACATCTTCAACTTTTGTGGTCCTGCCCTCCTCAGTTGCGCATAATACTACGGTATATTGATAATTTTCACTTAGATTAACATAGATTAAACAGAATCCCACTCAGCAAGAGAAACTATGAACAAGAAATGAACACGATCATACAAATAGCTAGGAACAACGGGTATGACACACATGTGGTACACAGGCTCAATCAAAAAATAAAAACACAAATAAAAAACAAACACAACATTTCCACAATACAAAAGAACTCACAAGCTGAAAACTTACAAACACACTCAACAAACACACACAATGACAACACCACACAGAAAGGAACCAGATGGTACACCATGACCTACACACACAAACTAACACACAGAGTTGCAAACATCCTAAAGAGACAGGGCTTCAAAATAGCATATAAGCCTGGGCAAACCCTTCAATCACACCTAAGCCAGCCAGCTACCAAGAGGGGCAAATTCCAACAATCAGGAATATATAAACTTGAATGTCAAACTTGTGATGCAGTATACATAGGCATGACATGCAGGAATTTTGAAACAAGATACAAAGAACATATCAGATGTTGGAAGTATGAAACAAACCATTCCACATTTGCAGAGCATTTAAAACACTACAACCATCATCCTACAAACATGGAACAAGAAATGAAAATAATGAGAATAAGCAACCATGACAAACATCTTATACAAATGCAAGAAAACTTCCACATCCAGAAAGCCATAGCAGAAAACAAACATGTGATAAATGAACAAACACACATCAGCACAGGCTCCCTACTACACTTAATAAAGGAAATGATAATATATATATATATATATATATATATATATATATATATATATATATATATATATATATAACACCAAAATACACACACACACACACACACACACACACACACACACACACACACACACACACACACACACACACACAGCCCCCCCCCCCCAAAAAAAAAAAAACTACATAACACCAAAATACAGACAGACACACACACACACACAGCACAAAAAAACACATATCACACCAAAAAACACACACACACACATACACAGGACAAAAACAAAAATAAATAAATAAATACAATAAAATAAAATTAAATTAATACCACACCAAAAAACACTCACTCACACACACACACACACACACACACACACACACACACACACACACACATACACAAACGCACACACAAATGCATACACGAACAGACCGTAGATACTTCAATAGTTACACTCATAAGTTTGGCAGTAATATTCGATCTTTGGCAGAAACATTTGACAGTCGGCAACAGAAACCAAAACATTGCATTAAAACAAGCGTTCAGTGCATAGTGCTGTGGAATGTGGAAAAAACAGCAAATTGGCGCTCATAGGAAGAAGAACAACACCAAAAATGCAACAGGAGCGTAATATGTAAGAAACTGTCTACGCAACCTGTAAGTACAGTTCAAAACATTACTACTTAATAGGTAATACCAACCACCAGAACTGTTTATAACCTATAGGCACAGTGACAAAAATGTAAATAAAATAGCTAACATATGTACATATTCCAGGCCACTGATGATGCCTTGCAGAAAATAAAGGCGAAACACGTATGGCACTAAAATTGTGTTTTATTCAGTTGCTGTCAGACGGTCCATAAGTGAAAATTATCAATATACCGTAGTATTACGCGCAACTGAGGAGGACAAAATGGCTCAGAGCACTATGGGACTCAACTGCTGAGGTCATTAGTCCCCTAGAACTTAGAACTAGTTAAACCTAACTAACCTAAGGACATCACAAACATCCATGCCCGAGGCAGGATTCGAACCTGCGACCGTAGCGGTCCTGCGGTTCCAGACTGCAGCGCCTTTAACCGCACGGCCACTTCGGCCGGCCCTGAGGAGGACAGGACCACAAAAGTTGAAGATGTCAAACTGAACTTACTTTGTGGATGACCCTCATATTTAGATGCATCAAGATAGAATTTTTCAGTTTGTTTATACTTTGAAGAGCCACACTTGTTCCATTATATTTACAGTTTCCATTTTGGATCACCACATTTGTTTTCTCGACCCTTTTGGAAGTTTTCTGTTTCCCTAGCTTTTAATGATTCTGCGGATGTCTACAATCATTTTGCTGAGACTCATTGAACGTAACATACTCAAGTGTATCCCATCCTTTCCCTGACACTTACCACTTACAAATTTATTTGAGTCTACAAAAATTGCACCCAACTTGTTGCACTGTTCCCTGATTCCACTGTTTATTTTATCTATGTATGTATCACTCACTGACCTTCTGTGTAAAATTGCACTAATGAAAATTTTTGAATATGCAAACACACTTTTCGCAGAGAGGATCAAGTTCCATGTTTAAGTTATTATTCACTGTTGTTCTGGATGGAATTTGTTCTGTCATGAATGAAAACACCTTTGTATTTGTCCTTTTCTTCATTTCCACTTTCAGTTTCACTTTGTTTTGAATTTAGAATATTTTGAAAGTGTCTTCTGATCTGATGCAATTGGATTCTGGGACGAACATCGATTTCACAGCCTGGAGCTGTAATATTTTTTAGTATGGAGTCGCCAACAAAAAGAAAGTCTCTTTTTTCAATACTGGAGTTTGTGCTCATGTGTGCATGACGTGTGCTTGCTTGTGTGTGTGAATGGCCTGGGTTTCTGTTTTACTGATGAAAGCTGTGGCTGAAATCTTATGTAAGTGTCTTTTAATTCTGCCTGTCTGCAACTTAGTATGTCTTCTTTACAGTAAGTAGCAATCTGTATTTTCCTACATTGTTAATATTAAGCAGTTAGTCACACAGGATTGTTTACTATTAAAGCAAATTGCAGAATTTAATTTCTTGATGGTATATAGGGAAACTGCAGTTTTTTAATAAAAATTACATGTTACAAAACACAAAGAAGGGCAGTGTAAATTGTCAGGAGCGGCTTACTTCATGTTAGAGGCAGATGAATCTCAAATTCAAGAACACAAAAAGACTTTAAATATCTCATGAAAATCTATGTAAACAATTTCAAGAATTGGTTTTCTTTGTGGAATCCACAAATATCCATTCTTTGTATCACTACAATAGAGATTATGGTGATGAAAGTAGATTAACGGCAGACACAATTACATGTAAGCTTTTCCTACACCTTCTCATACCTTTCTCATACTCCATTTGCATCTACATCTACATCTACATCCATACTCCGCAAGCCATCTGACGGTGTGTGGTGGAGGGTACTTTGACTACCTCTATCGGTTCTCCCTTCTATTCCAGTCTCGTATTATTCATGGAAAGAATGATTGTTGGTATACCTCTGTGTGAGCTCTAATCTCTCTGATTTTATCCTCATGGTCTCTTCGCAAGATATACATAGCAGGGAGCAATATACTGCTTGACTCCTCAGTGAAGGTATGTTCTCGATACTTCAACAAAAACCCAAATCCAGCTACTGAGTGTCTCTTCTGCAAAGTCTTCCACTGGAGTTTATCTATCATATCCGTAATGCTTTCATGATTACTAAATGATCTTGTAATGAAGCGCGCTGCTCTCTGTTGGATCTTCTCTATCTCTTCTATCAACCCTATCTGGTATGGATCCCACACTGGTGAGCAATATTCAAGCAGTGGGCAAACAAATGTACTGTAACCTACTTCCTTTGTTTTCGGATTGCATTTCCTTTGGATTCTTCCAATGAATCTCAGTCTGGTATCTGCTTTATCAACGATCAACTTTATATGATCATTCCATTTTAAATCACCCCTAATGCCTACTCCCAGATAATTTATGGAATTAACTGCTTCTGGTTGCTGACCTGCTATACTGCAGCTAAATGATAAAGGATCTTTCTTTCTATGTATTTGCAGCACATTACACTTGTCTACATTGAGATTCAATTGCCATTCCCTGCACCATGCGTTAATTCGTTGCAGATCCTCCTGCATTTCACTACAATTTTCCACTGTTACAACCTCTCGATATACTACAGCATCATCTGCAAAAAGCCTCAGTGAACTTCTGATGTTATCCACAAGGTCATTTATATATATTGTGAATAGCAATGGTCCTATGACACTCCCCTGCAGCACACCTGCAATCACTCTTACTTCGGAAGACTTCTCTCCATTCAGAATGACATGGTGCATTCTGTTATCTAGGAATCTTTCAATTCAACCACACAATTGGTCTGATAGTCCATATGCTCTTACTTTGTTCATTAAATGACTGTGGGGAACTGTATCGAACACCTTGCAGAAGTCGAGAAACACGGTACCTACTTGGGAACCCGTGTCTATGGCCCTATGAGTCTCGTGGACGAATAGCACTAGCTAGGTTTCGCATGATCGTCTTTTTCGAAACTCATGCTGATTCCTACAGAGTAGATTTCTTGTCTCCAGAAAAGTCATTATATCATATGGGATGGGGCAGTAGAGGCTGGTCCCCCAATTGCAGGCATAATTGGATGCAGTTCAGGCCACCATCCTCTCACCTATCTGCAGTGTGAAGACACACAAGATCCACTATCTGTGAATGACTGCCAGAATCCATCGCTCATGGCTACCAAAGGCATGATCACAGACAAGTGTCCCTGGTGCATAGGCATAACAGCTGAGGCACACAAGATGGGTGAGGAGTCAGCAGCAGCTGTGCACAATTCGCACTCATGTAGCAACTCTACCAGGATCTTCTAACCATTAAGAGTGGGACTGTAAGAACTAAGAAAACACATGAGTGTCTCTTCTATGGGGAAATCCTTGATGCACTTCTCCATCTGTGCTTTATAGGTCTGTATGAGGCTTCTGCCTCCCCATTGGAGCACAGGTGTAGGGGCATCCTGATGTGGTGGATGCCACACTAAAGAAATCTTGGAAGGTCTGAGAGGTGAACAGTGGCCTGTTATCCATCACCTAGATGCTGGGATGGCCTTCAATGGAAAGGACTGAGGCAAACACATGCACAGTAGACTCCATCATTGCGGAGTGGCAGCTGATGAAGTATGGCAACCAGGAGCATGCATGAATGATGAGCAGCCAGAAAATGTCCAAGGAGGGGCTCATGAAATCCAGGTGGACATGTTCTCATGGCTGAGTGGATGCTGGTCAAGGTGAGTAACATTGCCACAGAGTGGCTGGTGATCTGCACACTTCGGACATGCAGCAGTTAAGAGTTCAATTTCCTGGTTGACACAAGGCCAGTAGACACAGCAATTATAGCATCTCCATCTGTGACTTTCCCCCACCGAGCAAGGTGGCGCAGTGGTTAGCACACTGGACTCGCATTCGGGAGGACGACGGTTCAATCCCGTCTCCGGCCATCCTGATTTAGGTTTCCGTGATTTCCCTAATTCGCTTCAGGCAAATGCCAGGATGGTTCCTTTGAAAGGGCACGGCCGATTTCCTTCCCCGTCATTCCCTCACCCGAGCTTGCACTCCGTCTCTAATGACCTCGTTGTCGACGGGACGTTAAACACTAATATCCTCCTCTCTCTCTCTCTCTCTTTTTTTTTTTTTTTTATTTTTTTTTATTTTTTTTATTTTTTTTACTTTCCCCAGTGGCCATGAAGCAACAGCTGAAGGATAAATAAATAAAAAGATGTCCTGCTGGAGGAAAGCTAGAATGAACACCAGTGGCATGGCATGTACTATCATCAACAAGATCACACTATCAATGGGAATAAGTCTATAGTGCAGGGCAAGATGTCACCGACAGTGTCTGATGCTCAGTCAGGAGGTCATTCTGGCCACCACTGGTGGATAGGTTTATGCATCTGGTGGAGAACAGGGTCTATGCTGATAGCATAGCCTCATAATAGGAAAGCCATCCCTGTCCTGCTGAGATTCCTCACTAAGATCAGACCAAAGAATTTTCTTCCAGTCAAAACCTGAGTTGAGACCTATAGGGCAACATGAGAGAGCATCTGAGCATCTGCATTGAAGTGCTGACCCATCAGATGCAAGTGAATTTCATAATGGCAATGACTGAGGAACAGGGTCCACCATTGCAGTATGTGGACTGTTTTGACTAGTAGGTGCACTGTGAGGCTAAAGAGAGAATAATGGTTTGTGGTCCATGAGAAGGTGAAACTTCACACCATATAGAAACACATGAAATTCATTTTGGAATAATTCTTCTGTGCTGTGTTGAGCGTCTTGGAGGTGAATGCTATTGGTTATGATGGGCCAGCATAGCCCCAAACCCAAACTGGGATGCATCAGTAGCCAGACAAATTGCTTATCTGGCTGAAGCATGGCAAGGCATGGTTCTGAATGGAGATTGTCCTTTAGAGTAATTAATGCTCGGTCACATGCAGCCATCCAAACAAATGACACAACATTATTTCGTTAACTGATTAAGGGGACATGCAGTGTTAGCGGCTTGCATGATACGTTTATAATAATGAGCTATTTTGCCCAGAAAAGCCTGGAGCTTCTTCAGGTTAGTGGGTTGAGGAAGAGTGTCATTGACAATGATGTGGGTGTTAATCTGCTGGAGTCCTGATGGGAAGTGACGTGTCTGAGATATTCAGTACAGGGCTGAAATACGTGTGATTTATCTAGATTGCACTTGAGATCTGTGTCCTGTTGAGTCTGAAATACAAGCCAAAGGTTCCACAGATGCCATTCAGTGGAGAGGGACCACAATATCATCCAATAGTTGGTACAAGGAACATGTGTGAGTTGTTCCAAGAAACACTGAAAAAGGGCTGCTGCACGTGCTACCCCAAAAACCAACTGTTTATGCTTATAGGGACCATAGGGGGTCTTAATAACAAGTAATTATGTGACAAAACAAGCTGGGACTTCTTTATTTCCTCTCTTGTTTTGCCATCTGCCTCCTTAAATTCATTTTTTTTCTGTTTTGACTAATTATCATTAACATACATGAGTATAATCTGCATTTCCATAAAAAGAGAAGGTTGGCCATCAGTCTTAAAGAATATAGCAACAGCTCTACTTTTGTGCTTATTAATTTCCTTACTTATTTTGACCATTCCTAGTTAATATCTTTTGTTACAGGGTGAAATCAGTAATTGTTTCATGACTCAAATTACATTGTTGACTTATAAACAAATATAAATTCTGTAATAATTATAAACATTTGGAAGAAGAATTACTATGATTCTTAAAGTATTTATTTGGCTCTATTTGAAAACATGTTAGGAAAGCCAGCCCTTATTTAATTCCAAAATAATTACCAGATTTGTGAAAAGCATTGGTTGTGTAACTGTATCTACTGAGTTCATTATTTAAACAAATAACTTGGCCTAACCTTTGTGACGGAAAGAACTGTTAAAGAGGAGAAATTTTTCGATATATTCAGTTAATTGAATGAGTTATGTTTTAATTGTAATTTCTGTAAATCAAACATTGAACAATGTATAATTTCAGTACATATTATTGTGAGGATATATAAAGGCCTGATTTTTGGTCCTGATACAGTCAGTCCATGGCCAATTTTTGGATGAGGAACCTGTATTGGTTAGGTCAACAACAACACATCAACTTAAACATGAAATAAGCGTAACACAAATAGACTGTGTGTTAAACCAATGACAGTGTCTGTTCAATAGTGTCACATATACCATATTATTCTGCAAGAACTGTGTGTTTGTGTTTTTACTGCTCACAGGTGTTCAACAGTAAACTATTGTAGCAGTGTGCTGATGTTTGCCTAGAAACTATTAATGAGACGTACCAAAAGTTAACCAATAGTGAACTAGCCATATAACAGTCTACCATTGTTGAGTTGTGAGCAGTGACAGTAAAGAACTGTGAAAAGCAACTGTGCAACTGTTGGCTACATCATTTATAGTAGTCACTGTTGAACTTACACCTCCATTTTTCAGCCAGTATAAAAATGCAGTACATCGACACTGAGAACCATCAACAAAGAAATAAAGTAGGTGAATGTCACAACTGCTGAGACACCTCATCAAACAGGAGCTGAAAATATGTCTGATATATCCACCTTTGAAAAATACTGCCCTCATGTTAGTTTTGGCACCCTTTTATCTGGACCTCGGATGGGATACATTAAGATCACAGCTTGTGCATTGGCTGTCACCTCAAACTCTCCACAGAGATGGAGCTCACCAAACAGTTTCTTGATTATCACTCGCAGCATAGACCACTGTCAGAATGAAATAGATCCAATCGCCTTCAAATCTATTACCCTGTTGAGTTCCATCTTTACCTCATTGCAAAGTGCACCAGTGGCACCAGCCTGACCTAAAAAAAAAATAAAAAAAAAAAAAAAAAAAAACTTGAAAGGTTCATCAAGTTCCTGGTATGGCATTTGATTGGAAACCTGTTTAACTGAACCAGCTCCTGTGAACCCAAACATCATGAAAACATCAAAGCCAAACAAATTTCCCATGGAAGTACTATTCACCACAGGAAAGGTTAAGGGGTGGACCACCACCTTTTATGCCACGTCAGCCATAAATTGTCAAAGAGTGGGGATCTATTGTCTTTTGTAGCTTACAAGACAATGGGTAGTGGGAGACAACGGTGGTGTACCAAGGTGCAGATTCTTGCAATAATTAATAAGAAATGCTGAGGCATCTGTATCTACTTGCAACTGAAGTGGCTTCCCATTGAGATGCATATTGATGAACATCTTTTTACAAATTGTCACAAGCATGTCACTTACAGGGATCATGACATTATTTTCCATCTGTCGGTGGCTCGAGGGTGTGGCACATGAGGACAGTGTGTGACAAATCACCACAATGTGTCCTTTTCTCCAACAGTGATGGCATGGAGATGAATGCTTGGGGCAGTCAGCCAGATTATGTCGGACAAAGCAAGGGACTTGTGGGAAGCAGCTCACCATGGACATGTTTGTGCAGTGTGTGCACCATGGACATGCTGCACAGCCACAAATACTGCCTGCAATAATGTGCCTGAACCCAAACGTCTGCCATGATCCAAGTTGACAATCGCCATGTTTGCCCAGGAATCGAGCTGGTTGTGTGCTACATGACAAACGTCAGATTGACCAATAGGAAGGACTTCTTCTGACATGGGGTCTTCAAATTGTAGTGTCCATTGGCAGACCTCTTTATCTTCAGCCTGCATAATGATAGCATCCCTGACAATAGTATCAGTGTAAGATGCCTTTTATTGAGGGGTAATTAAAGGGTGATTTCAGCTGAGACCTTGAAACTCTGAAGCACAAGTACAATATGATTGATGAGGTTGCTTCCTGCATAGGTAAAACTCCATCAATTGAGAGGGAAATGGGATCCTGAAGTGGGACCAACTTTCCGAATGAGTGGTACACGTGAGTCATAATCCACAACAGGAAAGTGCCTTAATGGTATTGACATTCATTACCTTGAAGGCAGTGGAGTATTGCCATAAATGTTTCATGTATGCCACCCAATTCTTGACAGATTCATCTTCGGTGGGGAAAGGGGATGACCTGACAGTTGCTATGACTTTGCAGCAGTGCAGTGAACAGCCTGTCCAAACACCCTGTCCAACATAACTGTTGCAATTTGAAATGGCACTGGCTTTCCAGCTGCTGGTGCAGTAAAATATGAAGCACACCGCCTCCAAGGATGCATAAGTTATCATTATTAAATCAATGAGAAACACACATGGAAAGTCCCAACCACCCATGTCATCACTTGTCTAGTAATTCCATGCACACATAAGAACTAGCACGGAGTTTGTTGACTAGTATGCTGAAGTGGCACTGATGGTCAGCAGTGTGCACAGGACCTAATATGGTGCTGACTTCTGATGTTTGATCATGTTGACACCTGGTGGCCAGCTGCACAGAACCTTGTGCAGATGAGCTAAATAGCAATGGCTCACTTCGGTCCCTTGAAAAATGTTGGGGTAGCCATGGTGGCAGCACTGGTACAAGATAAGTGGTAACTCAGTCACTTACCACATAATTCTTTTGAAATAATTATCAATGTCAGTGTCGCTGTAGACATAGGTAACATGAACAAGTGCTAAGATAGGCTGGAGTACCTGATACGACAAGAGTTGTCTTTGGTGGAGAGTGTGAATGAGTAGGTTACATAGAAGTGTCCAGTAACACAAATTCATTACTTTATAATAATTAAATACTAAAAAAGGATATTTATTGCCATTTTTTGTTTTTAAAGTGCCTAACTAATGTATGAGAGAATTATTAGTAATAAATTAAGAGACAGAATTGCTGGCCATTACATGTCTTCAACAGGCAAAATTTTAGTACTGGTGATGGATGCAAATAATGGAAAGATGTGCTGAAGAGCATCTCTGGAATTTAGGGAAACTAGTATTGGGTACAGGGATCTAAATAGCCCATGTAGTGTTGCAGGTACTTAGGTCCTTTGAAACATGCCGCAGAGAATATGGAGCAACTGGTAACTGTGTATTCCAAAGGTGGGCAGTGCTTCTATGCCCAGTCATGCATTTAGTAAGTTTAGAGGTGGTCATTCATCTATAAAATGTTACACTGTGAACACAAGTTGGTTGATGAACAACGTGAATGTTCTTACAAGCAGCTCTGGCTTTTATATTGTAGTTCACTTGGGGTAGGTGAGAGACAAAGGGTACATGGAGCAAGTTTTACAGTCGGAATGATAGCATGTGGAAGAACCCTGGAGCAGGAATAATGGTTTGGGAATGTCATTGCTTGACTAGGATGTTACAGAGGCTTGAAGATCAGTGAAAGGCAGCAGTGGGTGGTGTTAGAAGGACGTCAGAGGAAGGCCTCAATTGAGAAATTCATAACCTTGGTGGAGTACTGTGTTGAAAGATTCAGAGCCTAGGTGGTGCAGGGCAACAAGGTGGGTGCTTCTGAATTATTTGAATGTGGGTGCTATGTTAGTCATAGTGTGAGAGAAGAACGGTGCTCACAAGATTGGTTTGTGAATAAGGTCTGTGGAGTAGTTGCAAGAGAGGAATGCCTGGGAAACGTTGTGGGTACAGGTGTTGAGGGATTTGCTGGTGGAACAGATATGTTTGCTGTGGATGCCTACACTGTAATTGAGAGAGAATTTGATGTGGAAGGTATGGCAGCCATCAAAGTGTAGTATATTGCTTATTGCTTGAGTTATGTGCATTGAGGTTTGAATGTGAGTTTCTATGCATTGAAGATCATCAAGGAAGATAGCTTTGGGTGTGAAAAAGGACGAGGTAAATTTGATTTGGGAAAAGGAGTTCAGCTGCTGCAAGAAGTGGAGTCGTTCTTTTTCACCATGAGTCCAGAGCACAAAGATGTCATTGTTGAATATTTACCAAGCCAGGACTCCCAGTTTCAGGACCTTGAGGAATGCCTCTTCCAAGCAGCCCATGAAAAGGTTGCCCTAGGATGGTGCCATCCTGGTTCTCATAGCAGTCCCCTTGATTTATTTGTAGGTCTGGCCCACTAAGGTGAAGTAGTTATGGTAAGGATGAAGTTGAGTAGGCTGACAATAATCAAAGTTATAGGAAGACTTTCATATGGCTGTTAGGAGAGATTGTGTTTTAGTTTTGAGAGGCCATGGGTAGGTAAGATATTAACATAAGGCAATGTTGCATCAGTAGTGACAAGGAGTCCATATGAGATAAGGGTGGAAGTGGATTTGAGACATTCCAAGAAGTGCTCAGTATCTTTCATGCAAATCATCTAGGGCTGAGATGTTGCTTGTGAGATATTTTAAGCCAGATACTTTTTTTAAGGATGGTGGGGAGTTGAATTTTGCTTTTTGTAATTTGGGAAGTAAGCATAAGGTGGGTATGTATGGATCAGGAGGGGTGAGCAGTTCTATTGAAGCAGCTGTGAGTCCTTGTGAGGAGCCAAGGATTTTCTGTAGCTTAGACTGGATGAGAGGAATGGGATGATAAGGTACCATTTTGTATGCTGTTTTGCCCAGTAACTGACAATAGCCTGTTCCACACACACCTCATGATCAAGCACCACAGTAGTTGTGCCTCTCTCCACAGAGAGGATGTTGATATTGCAGTCTGCTTTCAGGATATGAATATTCAAGTGTCATTTTGAGAGAAGTCTGGGGTAAGTGCTATTTTCCAGGAAGAATTGTGGGCCAATGCTGCAATTGAGGAATTTATAGAATACTTGGAGTGTATGGTTTTTGGGAAGAAGAGGAGGATCCCTTTGGGATATGTGTTAGAACTGTTCTATGCAGGATTTGATGCTAACTCTACTGGTTGTGGCTTGGAACTAGGTGGTGAATTGGCGGTATTTCGAGTTCTTTGATTAGGGAACTATTAGCAAATGTGTTCACCATCGTATTCATAGAAAAATGCAATTTATTCAATTATCATGACAGCTATTGGTGTACATGTTTATAGCTGTCTGTATGTGGTTTTTGATGTAAGAAGTTATGTACTATACAATTCTGACAATAACTATGATTAAGGCATGCTCTTAATCTTTGCAGTCTATTGTTTTTGTTACTCATGTGTGATATGTTTTACATAATTCTTGTGCTTATCATAGATAATATACTGTTCAATGTCTGATGTGTTACAGAGCCCATTTTTCATTGCACTGAAACTGATAATCCCTTCTGTGGATGACAATGATGAAAACCTTGGATGGATCAAACCAATTCATACATTAAACTGTGTTACATTGCCTGTTTATGGAAGCTATGTTTCTGGCAGTGAGTATAATTTTTTTTTGCAGTCACTATGAAAAATCATTTTGTGTTCATGCTTCACAGCCATTGGAAATACAGTCACAGAATACCTTAAAAATTAATCTTTGTCTTTGACTGAAATTATAACTGTCCTGTTGAACAGCTTATCCCATGTTTATCAGTCAGTCATGCTTATTAGGAAAGTTGAAATGTATTAATATCACTGTATAACCCCAAATTCAAGATGAGATTTTTTCCTGAAATTTTGTGTCCAGGAGTAGAGGGTCATCTTGCATTGATGGAATATGGTGAGTTTTTCTTTTCTTTATGAAATAGAATGTCAAGCATTCATTAAGCTGTAACTCTACTTTCTGCCATGCCTATCACTTTAACCTCAAACATATGCACGTACTTTGAACATTGTTGTATGACAGCAGGAAGTTATGGCAGTTTTTTTATCAGTTTTTTTTTTTTTTTTGGTTTCGGAGATCCCGTTTTCAAACTGTGCAGTAAAGTGTGTAATGGTTCATGGTGTGGAACAACATGGTTCAGAATCAAATTTTTCAACAGGATGCAGGCATTACTATGATGCAGATTTCATTGTTCGGCATGCAGAATCAACAAACAGTTGTGTGGCTTCGAGAAAGTCTGGATGTGGCAGAAAGACAAAGGAACTGTGAAAAATGTGAAGCTGACTAGAAAATCTTTCAGTGACCTACAAAGTGGAAGTTCCAAAAATACTAAAATGGAAGTAATGGCATTAAACAATAAACTTACATTATATGAGCTAAATTACTGTTTAATTAAAAATAATAAAATAAAATTTCATTATGTCTCTCTGATGCTATGTACAAGTCTTACCCACAGTAACAGCACACTTGAAGCATGAAACAGCAAACAGCACAACTGCATTAGATTACAGCCAACCACTTACTAGATTGCTAATTATCTTGAATACATCTGCCTCATTGTGAGATTGAGCCACTATTTGACATCATACATTTTTCCTCACTTATCACGCTTTTTATTTTATGTTACTGCTGCTCACTTGGAAATATGACAGCACAACTTAGCACTGGTTTAGCTGAAGCAATAATGAAGGAATATATGTGGGCTCACAGTTGTAAAGCAACAATGGAATGACACAATAAAGTGTTACTTGCGATTGGTGCACTTTATACAAAGGTGCACCTGCTTGAGATTAAAGTGTGTGGGACCTATACCAAGTAGGACTAACAGAGGATATTGAACATGTATGGAGTGGGGCAGGACACAGGTTTGTTTGATCATGGGAGAATGCCACAGAGATACTGAAGAAACTGAGCAGGCAGACCCTTGAAGATAGATGAAAACAATCCCAAGAAAGTCTGCTTACAAAGTTTCAAGAACCACCTCACCTTTAAATGATGTCTCTAGGAATATACTACAACCCCTTATGTATTGCTGCCATAGGGATTGTGAGGACAAGATTAGATTAATTGCAGTATGTGTGGAGGCATTTAAACAATTATTCTTCCTGTGGTCCACACATTAATGGAAAGAAAAAAGCCCTAATAACTGTTAAACAGTGGGACACACTCTCTGCCATGCTTTTCACAGTGGTTTTCAGGGTATAGATGCAGATGTGGATGTGGATGTAGATATGGATGTTAAAGCATTTAACGAGTTAAGAATAGTGCAATGGTATTAAAGTCTTACTGAAATAAAACTTACCTGCATAAGAAATTAAACAATCATCTAAACCACCCTGGAACAACTCAACTGACCTAACTTTCATTACTATTACATATGCCTGAAATGTCAGTATCAGTATTGTATTAGCCACTCTTTGAAATATTTAGTAAATGTATCATAGTTCGTTTCTTCGTGATAATCTCCTGTCTTCCTTGATTTAAAAAGGAGATGTTCGGGATAAAACATTGCAAGATGCCCTTATGTAGAAGAATAAGTTTGTCTCCCATGCTCGAATTCATGGACATCGTTCCTTTTGTTGTGTTACCTGTCCAGCCCTACTTGATAATGTAATCAGAACTGACCCACAGTTCATCAAAAACAAAAATTTGTCGATGTTCATTCCTGTGGTTTATCCACATACTAAACATTTCCACAAATCTAAATCTTCACTCTATCAATAACTTAGGATCAACAAAATGTCCATTATGTGCAGAATTGTAAACAATGACGTAGAATAGTAATCAATAATTTTATGAGTTTCAAATATTCCTTTCTGCAAAATCCAACAATGGCAACTCCAGATAGGGATATCAACAATACAGAAAAATATAAATTCCTACTTACCAGAAAGATAACATGTTAAGTTGCAGACAGACATAATTAATAGGCATTTACACAGAAACTTTTGGCCACAGCCTTTGTTGGAAAAAGAGAAACACACACTCATTCACACAAGCAAGCACACCTCACACACGTCTGCCAACTCCTCAGTTTATGCAAGAATGTATTCTTGCCTTAGCTGCCAGAGTTAGTGTCATGTGAGCATGAGCTGTGCTTACATGTGTGAATGAATAGTGTGTGTTTCTTGTTTTCTGATGAAGGCTGTGGCCAAAAGTTTATATCTCAGTGTCTTTCAATTGTGCCTGTCTGCAACTTAGTGTGTTATCTTTACGGTAAATAGCAATCTATTTTTTCCTACATTGTAAATATTCCTTTCTGTGATAAAAGTCACAAAGATGACTATATTTCACATCCTTAACAGATGAATGTGTGATGGTGACCTGCTTATCAATACCACTTTTTTCCCACCTCCAAGGGTTTTCTAGCTTCCTTTTCTTTCTTTCTCAACATTTCCTTGACAGTCTCCACAATAGTGCTTTTGTTTGCATTCAAAACTGCAACAATTCCTTCAATCACCTTGTTAAGAGAGATAAGAGGGCCACTATTAAGTTTTTCTTTCTCAAAAATAGGCACATGAAACATCAAAGAGAACAATGTTGAACTTGTCTGACATTGTTCAAGATATAACAAACAACAGTAATGGCAAACAAAATATTAACTTCCATCAAGCTAATAAATGAAAACAAATAATATCACAGCATATAATAAATAAACAA
Organism: Schistocerca nitens; assembly: GCF_023898315.1. Lineage (NCBI taxonomy): Eukaryota > Metazoa > Arthropoda > Insecta > Orthoptera > Acrididae > Schistocerca > Schistocerca nitens. The sequence continues at coordinate 370,264,104 of NC_064614.1, read as the reverse complement.
ATTATCTAACAGGACAGTAATCTGCTTAAAACTGAAGGATAGAGCAAGTTAGTAAAGGTATGTCAACCATTGCTGCAGGCACAGATGTCATTAAATTAGCTGAATGCACGATTCGTACATGAGCCTCACCTTTCTACTTCTTTCATAGCTGTCAATCTTAAAGTATTTTTAAACAAAGCACAATTCCAAGAACTAATTTCTTTGTTTACTGGTAATAATACATGATAATCAGCCTTTAGAAATGAAGAGCAACTGTGAGACATGAAACATGAAATAATTTTTGAGAAACATTTCTTCATTAAGATACTGTTCTGGTGTACCAACACAGCAATGCTAATTTATATCTTTTATTTATCTCTTGTTCATCAGTTTTGTTATGTTTTTTAACATTCATTGTGTTAACTTCCTTCTTTGTGCCGGCCGGGGTGGCCGAGCGGTTCTAGGTGCTACAGTCTGGAACTGCGCGACTGCTACGGTCGCAGGTTCAAATTCTGCCTCGGGCATGGATGTGTGTGATGTCCTTATGTTAGTTAGGTTTATGTAGTTCTAAGTTCTAGGGGAATGATGACCTCAGAAGTTAAGTCCCATAGTGCTCAGTGCCATTTGAACCATTTTTCCCCCTTTCCTCTTATTATCTATGAGAATTATTCTTACTTTTTATTTCTTATGCAGTACCAGAGACTAAAATATCACTGTCCAAAAATTGATTCACAGAATAACATGTAAAAATCAGATTGAAGCTAATTTCAGTTTTATTTTGTAGATTGTCATGGCATTATTGGGTTCTCTGCCTTTTACTGTGATCACAGTTTTTTGAATACTACACAATTATTCCAAGTAAACTTAGTTACTTGGTATAAGTACTGCTCTTTAACTCAGCAGTTTGATGAGGTTGATTTTATAAATTATAACTACAGTATTTTTTCTTTGTATTATGTCATACAAGAAGACATGAAGTCAGACTTAAATTACCTGATTAATTGGATGATAATGTACTATTTTTCATTTCACAGTTGCCAGTAAAGATCTGTGTTTTGGAATTCCTGTGGTACTTCCAGTGACAATAATAGCATCAGCCCTCTCAGCTTATGTTTATTTTACCTCAGAAATTGAAAAGCCACCACCATATTTCAGTGTAAGTAAAGAGATGCTATAAAGGCTTTATCATATGTTTCAATAGAAACTGAAAAGAAACATTTAGACAAATACTAGAGACAATATCCATAACTATTGGTACAGTTCACATTATATCATCCTTAAGGTTAACACTGAAGAAAGTTATTAACAGATGGTTCCATTTAAACACTCAACAAAACATGACAGTCTGGGATATAGTTAATAGAGTATGATGGGAATTAAGAAAGTAGCATACAGCTGTCTCTGAATTGTGACAATGTTGTTGGTTGTGTATGGTGATTGAACTGAATGTCTAATACCACCCAGTCATTATTCCTTCTGCAATGAGCACTGAAATTCTAAAACATTAAAATAATCTGATGTTACCCTCTCACTTTAGTGCTACTCAGCTGATAAGCATGAACTATGTTAATTAAGGCTTCAGGCTCAGACAGGTGAAAGTGTTACTTAGCCTCACACTAAGTTAATGACTAGTGAATTTGGTACAAAAATGGTCATTAGCAATAAACAATTAAGTGTACTGTGTGGCATAAATAGTACCTCTTGGGGACTGAGTAACAAATATAATTAATGTACAAGTACCTGTTGTGATGGCAGTCACGGAGTGCTTTATGTCGGTTTCTCCAAGGTTGCTACATAACAACAAATAACAGTATTAATAAAAGCCAACATATTTATTCCAGGCACAATATATACAGTTTGAGTCATATGAGAAGACTCCGCAAAAAATTAGACAAATTTACTAAAGATCACTTAGAAACAAAGTCCACACTGTATAACGTATACATTTTGGTTCAAAGTCCAATCGAGGCTAGTCATCTTGCTGGGTGTAGTCCAACCTGTAAATATTCATAAACCAGAATGGAAATCTGGAAGGTCACTTGTTGAAGGTATCTCAGTGACCACAACAAGGCAACTCATGAACAACCAATTGTAAAACTCAGAAGTAACTGCTAATCACTCCACTTCACTGGAGTCACAATTCAGCTTGCTGTTGTTGAGCCATGTTGCTTCCTAAATACCAGCTGTGTGCAAGGTTACTTGTACCACTCTATTTTTGTACATGTGATAAGTATAAGGAAATAGTGTGATGGTGTTGGCACCCGTTAATGCCAAGTGGGTAAGCAACCTGACAGATCTTGTTGTACTGCGAGAGTGTCTATGACGTTGATACAGCATCCACCCCCCCACCCAGTGAAGAGATAGTGCAGCCATCTCTATGGCATGGTGAACTGCTTCGGCAGGTGGGTTGATGAGATCAGTTGGTTCTAGGTCAGCAACGCCAGTCTCCATTGGGACAGTGTTGAAGTCAGCAATCCTGACTTCAGCCATGGAGGTGTAGCCCGGTGGTCTGGAAGACTCTAGCTGCAGGTGCTTTAGCTGGTCCATATAAAGACCTGAATAAAGTGGAACTGAAAAAGAAAACACGGCAGCGTTTTTATCATTCAGTACCAAACCATGTCACAGACATATTTGATTGAAATGCTTCCTGGCATGCACCTGATTGTCCATCTGAACTTCAGACATGGAGCATCTAAGCAGCTTGTGTATTTGAGATGGCACCCATCACTGCTTGCCATGTTGAAATACAGTGTCAAACATCTGTAGCTCAAATTTGTGTTAATGGCCAACATTTTGTGGATCACCATGGTTGACCAGCTTGACAGTAGAGAGCAGTATCTGGTGGGGTCAACTGTGTAGCTTTCCCATCGGACTTTGTCCTGGAAGTGAAGTTTGCCCTATTAGGTAAAGGGTACATGTTTTGTAATCAAAGATAGTTGAGGACTTGCATAAAAGGTCTGCAAGGTGTGTATGGGGTACTGTAGCCTGCACCTAATTGTCTGAGTCATACAGCTCCAGTCCCAACTTTGAGAATAGGTCAAGAGCAAGAATAATACCACAATCCTGCAGTCTGACCACTAACAACTTTGCTGAGAGTTTGGTATACTTAAGATATACATTAGTACATAATTGTCCACATACTACTATGCAATCATTACTGTAAGTGGTCAACTTACTGTGGAACCATCTGCACAGTGATGTGCCTAACTGGTGACAAGTTTGTAAAGTGAGAATCATTGACAATGAACCTGTATCAATCTGGAAAGTGACAGGTGTACCATTGACTATCATGTCTAAACTTAAAGTTTTTGTAGGACATGGTAAAATTCATTGACCAGAAATCTGGCATAAACTAAACCTGTCAAATCTTGCTCACTGTCCAAACCATCATCATTGAGACATGTGCCATTTACTTTCATTTGATATGCAGAACTACACATTTGAGCCTCTTGGCCTTTCTTTTCACAAGAATGATACTTGGCTCTTTAAAAATAACAATTCTCATGCAGGCAAGTTATAAAATAATTAAGGCAAGAACATAATTTATTGAGAACTTGTTTTACTGCAGTGTTGGAGAGCAGGTGGCTGTGACCAATTTGCCATATGAAATGGAGTATTATGAGTGCTCTGGGCTCAGACATTGTATACTGGTTTGAAGTATGATTGAGGCCTCTTGGAATAGCACAGATGTCATCATTGATTATTCAAAAGCATGTGTGAGTGCTAAACACATGTCTAACAATGGACAGTTCTACTTTTAAAAAGGCTACGGTGCCACCTCCTGAGATGTAAACAATGGGCGCCATCCCACGTTGCACTCCGTTTCGGACAATAACAGTAAGTGTGGTCGAGTCTATGTTCACGATTTACGATCAGGTGTATGTTTTCTGCTAGACACTGGCGCAGACGTCTCTTTGCTGCCGGTTCGCCTAGCAACCAATAAAGTGCAACCACACAAAACAGTACTTCGTGCAGTGAACTTGTCTACCCTACAGTGTTCGGGTTCCACTTTGTATACAGTGAAACCTTCGCCCGAGTGCAAGCTGGAGTGGACATTTCTAGTGTCAACAATTGAAGAACCTATTCTCGGAATTGATTTCCTCAAGCACTATCAGTTGTCACTAGATTTTGTGCAAAATACTGTGTTTTACCCCCCCCCCCCCCCCCCCCCTTAACAAACTATTACTTTCGCTTCACCGAGTGACAGTTCGGCTAACACCAAACATGTGTGCTGTGCTAAGAAGTGTGTAAACCTATCCTTGGAGCTGCAATCTTGGACAAGCAAGTGGCTAGTGGAGTGCGCCAAGTCTTTGAAGTTGTGGATGGAACGTACGGAAATGCTGCTGCATCCCCGCGACATACACCACGAGTTGGCCTCCACACAAAAACGCCTCGCGGCACTACAAGCAGACGACTCGTCGGGTACAGACGAGGTCAGTCCATGCCAATCTGGTGTCCCCGTGCCCGTGCACGTTAATGACAATGTTGTGAACTCTGTAAACTGTGTCAAACAGCTGTTGGCCTCCGCTGTCACTATTGCTCACCCATGGGCGGACCCCACAATGTTTATCACTACTGACGCTAGTGACAATGCTATCGACGCAGTACTGAGTCAGACATACAACGATGTTACGACCCCCCTGCAGTTTTTCTCAAAAAAGCTAAACAACGCGCAGAAGAAATACTCAGCATTCAACAGAGAATTACTTGCAGTTTATGAGGCCATAAGACACTTCAGAACTGATGTTGAGGGACGAGATTTCTATGTGCTCACTGATCACAAGCCGTTGGTTCCTGCCATAAAAAATCCTGCGACTGATCCGCCCCCACGATGCTTTCGTCACATCAATTACATCTTGCAATTTACAAATGATATTCGCTACATCCGAGGAGCGGACAATGTGGTCGCTGATTTTCTCTCACGTGTTGGTGCTGTCACAACCTTAATTGACTTAACGGACCTACCTCGGTTGCAATCGGCAGACCCCGATACCATGCAGTTAATTTCAGACCACAGCTCCTCTCTCCAACCGGTACGCCCTACTTTCCCTGGCATATCTGACTTAGTGTGGTGTGATGAATCGACTGGTACGTTGCGGCCATTCATTCCTAAGCCTCTTCAGCGCCAGGTCTTTGACAAACTACACACATTAGCACACCCTGGTGTCAAAGCTTCCACCCATCTGGTAGCTAAACGGTTTGTCTGGAGAGACATGCGCCGTGACTGTCAGTCTTGGGCAATGGCATGCATGGTGTGTCAACAGAACAAAGTTTCCAGGCACACTTCTCCACCCCTTGGCTGTTTTGCCCAACCGCCAGGCCGGTTTCACCATGTTCATGTCGACCTCGTAGGCCCTTTGCCCCCCTCCGAGGGTTTCCGTTACTTGTTTACAGCTATTGACAGGATGACTCGGTGGGCTGAGGCTTTGCCTATTCCGAACATTACCTCTGAGACAGTAAGTCTAGCATTCTTAGATTTGTGGATCTCTAGATTTGGCTCACCTGTTTACCTCACCACTGACCAGGGGCGACAATTCGAGTCTTCAGTTTTCTCTGACTTATGTAAAATGTGTGGTATTGTCAAAATTCATACTTCTGCATACCACCCCCAAAGCAATGGGCTTGTCGAGCAATGGCATCGCATCTTAAAGTCTGCCCTGCATTGCCATGACTCACTATGGACAGAGGCACTGCCCTTCGTGCTTCTTGGCCTTCGTGCGACTTTGAAGGAAGACCTCAAGGGTTCCGTAGCCGAGTTTGTGTATGGCCAACCTCTGGTTTTGCCTGGAGAATTAGTCACCTCGACCCCACTTCCATGGCCCTCTGAACTCCCTTCACTTCTTGAGCGGGTGCGCTTGCACTGCAGCAAAATTCAGCCGCCACCTCCGGCTGCTCATACACCTCCGTGCGTGTACATACCGCGCACGCTAGACTCTTGTGAGTACGTGTTCTCAGAGACGACTCAGTCAAAACCCTGCTTCAGTCGCCATACACAGGTCCTTACAAGGTCGTCAAACACTCAGAGAATAACATGGATCTCCTCATAAAAGACTCTGTAACCACGGTCTCACTCAACCGAGTGAAACCAGCTTTCATTGAGCCTCAGGTGAACCTCCCTGATTCTGCCCCTATTTCTCCCACTCCTGCTTCGAGCGGCCATCCATCTTCCCACACCATGCATTTGGGTATTGATTCTCCACAGCGAGCTTCTCTGCCGAGCACTGCTCCTTCTCCGCATTCATCTAATTCGAGTGGCCAATCTTTTTGGGGCTTCACTCCTCACAGCCCTCGCAGTCGAACTGCCAACCACTCGGATTCAACCATTGTGTTACCATCTTCGTGTGACAGCTCTTTGTCACGCCGTTCAATCCATGCTGGCTCCTCGTTGCCCTCGGTCACGCTCCCTCGTCTGTCAGCTGATCGCCCAAGGTTGTCTCCTGCGCAGTCCAGTGCACCTGCCACCCCCCTCTTAGCAGATGCTTCCCCCTGCCATGGCTTTCCCACACCTCCCTGCCTCCCTACCATTGCTCGTACAGGTGCCATCCAAGAATTCACAACACATGTGCACCCTGATGACATACATAAATTATCTGTTGTCGTAGATGGCGATACGGTGTGTGTGGTACTCGCGTGTGACAATATTGAGGGAGGAAGTGCAGAATCTCGTGTGTTGCGCCGCTTTAAATTGAGCAGAAGTGCTGCGTGTGGCAATTTGGGTGCCTTTGTTAGGCCTTCTGGCAAGGCGATTCTCCGCCTGCCGGCTGACGAAGTGCCACACCTCCACTCCAGGACGGGACGTCGTCTTCAGCCGTCGGCGTCGCTTGCTGACTTCATCGTCGACGTACCGGGTTTCACCCCCCGGTCTCCTACCAGTCGACCGCTTCCACCTGATGCAGAAGAACTGTCCGTTACCTTCCTAACTTCTCCCCCCCCCCCCCCCCCATTCACAGGGACGTACTCCATACTGTGCATTGGGGGGGGAGGGGGGGGCTATGTGGCGTAGAGCGCCATAAATATCGATACTTGTTCTGTGCGTAAGTGTGCTATCTTTGAGGAGAGGGCTTTGGGCAGGATGTTGGACACTAACAGCAGTTAGCCTCCGGACTTGTATCTGTGTAGAAGCTAAGTGTGAATAAATCTGTATCTGAGAGAATTCTAGTTGTTTACCTACAACTATTCCATATTCCCTCATGATCATGAGGCACAGCTGCTGTGTACAGAAATGCCAACAAGTAGTAGCATTTCCGAAAAAGTAGTTGAAAAAAGAACCTTTTCTGAAGATAACATTAGAATTTTTAATCTCTTACTGGCAAAGGAAAACTGGGAAAGCATCGCCACTCAGCACAATGTTGATAGCATGTAAATGAGTTTTCAGAGCATCTTTCTTCCCTATTTTAATGTAGCATTTCAAAAAGTAGTAAAAACGGTAAAACCTAACAATAATAAGCAATGGGTAACTAGAGGCATAAAAATTTCCAGTGAGAGAAACAGATTTCTGCAGTACTGTTGTAAGAAATATAGATAAACCCAAGAATTAGCAGATTATTCAAAAGCCTACAAAAGAATCTTTGGCAGAGTAGTCAAAGAGACAAAAATTATGTGGAATGACAATTTGATAAGAAACTCATCCAACAAAAAGAGATCCACGTGGAGAGTTATAAAGAAATAAACTTGTAGTTCAGCGCCAAAGAAAAAGAATGTATCATTAACACTAGAAGGCTCAAAGTCACAGACCCAAATTCAGTTGTGGAAAAATTCAATGAATACTTCACTTCACTAGCTGAAGACCTAATTCAAGTACACTGTCAAGGACCAGTCCCAAGTTTCTCCAGCAAGTCAGTGATCTCGAGTGCCTCTATGTATGTTTATGAAACAAACCCCAATGAAATTATTGGTAAAATTAAATCATTTAGCAATAAAATGTGAAGTGGTCTTGATGAAGTTCCTGATTTCATATTGAAAGCATGTGTTCACCACATAGCAAACCCCTTGCCAAAAATTTTCAACCTCTCTTTGAAAACTGATGTACTTCCAGATATTTTTAAAATAGCAAAAGTTTCACCACTGCCAAAAAAGGTTATTCTGAAAAAATATCAAACTACCAACACGTCTCACAGTTAAGTTGCATCTACAAAATTCTAGAAAAACTCTTCTATGGCAGGCTTTTAAGTTTCATAAAGAAATATGTACCTCTTACAGTACAACAACATGGTTTTAGAGAGTCTAAATCTACACAGAGAGCAGTTTTCGAATGTTCAGACTGCATTTTAAAATCCCTGGATCAACATAAATTAGCTGCTGGTATTTTTCTAGATCTATCAAAAGCCTTTGACGTTTTGGACCATAACATTTTGCTCAAAAAATTAGAAAGACAAGGAGGAAGAGGTGTAGCAAATAGCTGGTTGTGCTCATACCTAAAAAAACTGCAGGCAGAAAGTATCACTTCAGTATGAATTCCACAAATTCTTTCTAGCACATTACCAATAAAATATGGTGTACCACAGGGCTCAATCTTAGGTCCACTACTCCTCTTGATTTATGTGGATGACTTAGTTGAATATATGAGTCCCATAAAAACTATTCTGTTTGCTGATGACACCAGCATATTGCTCACTGGATCCAGTCCAGAAACTTTGCAGTCCACAGCAGAAAATTCTATGAAAAGACTTTCTGAGTGGTTTAGAAAAAAAAAAAAAAAAAAAAAAAAAAAAAAAAAAAAAAAAAAAAAAAAAAAAAGTAATAATAATAATAATTAAAAAAATCATTATAAATACTGAAAAAACTGTGTGTGTCTATTTTCATTTAATTCCTCCAAATAATCAAATGTCTATCCAAGCACAATTAAAAAATGATTCCCTAGAAAATGTGCCACAAAATTTTTGGGTCTATGGGTTCAGCAAGACTTAAAGTGGTACACACATATAAATAACCTGTCTAGAAAACTATCATCTGTGCGCTATGGCCTAAGAATTTTAAAGGCTGCAGCAAGCAAAACAACAGTAATGCAGGCATACTGTGTGTAGTTCCACTCACTAGTCCGATATGGGATCGTTTTCTGGGGATACTCAACTCACAGTGTAAAGGTTTTTAGAATGCAAAAAAGAGCTCTAAGAATAATTTGTGGCCTTAAAAAGATGGATATCTGTACATTCCATTTTACTGAGCTTTGTGTTCTAAATTTTCCAAGTTTGTTCATTTATAGAGCTATCTTGTTCACTAGGGACTACCTCCTGAAAACAGGAACATCAAAATATTTCACTGAGAAAATCGAAAAATATACACTGCATGAGACAGCTGCAATTTTAATTTAAATTAACACTCATGTTCCTTGTCATTATTTTTTTCTGATGACAGTCACAGAATGCTGTACTACACACCAAATAAATGTCAGTTCCCCCAGAATGGCTATGTAACTACAAATTACAGTATTAATGAAAGTCACCACATTTATTTGAGGCACTGACTGTAAACATATTGTTGTTGTCGGTATTGTTGTGGCTGTACCTCAGAAGTACCCTTAAGGGTAGATGTTCATGAAAAGCGTACACTATTTAAAAGATGCACCAAATCCACAATTTTGAAGATCTGGCAATGAAATTTTGTACCATGCTTTACGTGAAATTAGCAAATTTACTGCTAAATTCCTAGGATTATATATATTTAACTCTTTTATGAAATTTAGAAAATTTTTTTTCAAAAAATAATGTATGTACATTTTTCTCAGAAACTATCGAAGAGATTTCTACAAAATTTTCTCTGTTTAATCCCTTTGCAAATAGTTAGCTTCTCTATTGAGGTTTTTGAATATTTAGAATAAGGGAATTTTAATAATTTTTAAATTATTATAATCCATAAATATAATATAAAATTCATGCAAAATGCCAAGAACTTACACTCAGAATTTAAAAATTTACTCTTGAGACAACATTAATTACTTTATAGAAATAAGTCTAGCCTTCATAGATTATGAGAAAAAGGAACAAAAATTAAAAAAAAAAAATACATAATTCTCAGTCAATAGAATTTTAAGTTCAACCTAGTGTATTTTCTTATGTCATTTGTTCAGAAGGCCCCAGATCTATACTCAGGGTACTCTTTCCCATCAAGAGTTCTCTTCTAGTTTCTTGTTTCTGGTCTTCTTTCCTGACTATTAAGCTGCAGAGAGGTGCTATAAATCTACTATTCCCAAGATGTCTTGAGCGAAATTTGCTGCCCATTCTCATTCCATATGAATGAATTTAGAGACTCATTTGTTTACAGTATTTTGCCATGAACACACTGTTTTAGAAGTTCAGCATCAGCCAGAAACCTGTAAGTGGGCTTGACAACATCTAGGATACAATTTGGAAGCCTCTCCTTGTGCAGTGGGTCACACCTTCCTCCTAGTGGATGATAACGCACAGCCCCACTGAGCTGCCATCGTGGAGGAGTATCTTGAAACAGAAGGTAGCAGGTGAATGGAATGGCGTGCCTGTTCTCCAGACCTAAACCCCATCAAGCACATGTGGGATGCTCTCAGTCGACGTATCGCTGCACGTCTTCAAACCCCTACGTCACTTCAGGAGCTCCGACAGGCACTGGTGCAAGAATGGGAGGTTATACCCCAGCAACCGCTCAACCACCTGATCCAGAGTATGCCAACCCATTGTGCAGCCTGTGTACATATGCATGGTGATCATATCTCATATTGATGTCGGGGAACATGTGCAGGAAACAGTGGTGTTTTATAGCACAGGTGTTTTGGGACGGTTTTCTCAACTTATCACCTATGCCATGGACTTACAGATCTGTATTGAGTGTGTTCCCTGTGTGCTTATGTGATTAGCACCAGTTTTGTGTAGTGCCATGTTGTGTGGCACCACATTCTGCAGTTATCCTTAATTTATGAGCATGAGTGTAGATCAGTTTTGACTGATGATAAAATATAAATGTATTTATTTATTTATCTATATCATTATTATAAAAATGTGTACTTTCATTCATTTTAATCCTTTAATCATTCTGTTAAACTGGTACCATTAAAGTGCAGGATGAAATATTATCTGCAACCATTTGTTCTTAGAAAATAAGTTAGGTAGTATATATGTGATATACAAAAAGTTTCTATAATACCATATTATTTCACATGACTTGTCTTTTATTACTAGTTCACTATTTGTACAATGTTCAGTCAACAGGACCAAATAAACAATCAAATCAGCCAAACCCAGTGTGACACCAGACAAGAATCATCAAACAGAATAATAATGTAATAACATACCTATTACATGAATCAGTTGATGGGATGCTAATCCATTGTTTTGCCTAATTTACATATTCTGACACTGATGCATAACATTAGTTATAGCAGTTAAGTGTAACACTTTGGGAAATGAGTCAACTTTTTATCATCTATTAAAGCCGGCCGGGGTGGCGGAGCGGTTCTAGGCGCTACAGTCTGGAACCGCGTGACCGCTACGGTCGCAGGTTCGAATCCTGCCTTGGGCATGGATGTGTGAGATGTCCTTAGGTTAGTTAGGTTTAAGTAGTTCTAAGTTCTAGGGGGCTGATGACCTCAGAAATTAAGTCCCATAGTGCTCCGAGCCATTTGAACCATCCATTAAACAGAGCTGTCTTGGACACTGAAAAAACAAATATTCTTTTGAAAACAAACTAGTAGATATAAATAGTGAATTGCAGTTCCCTTTTAGCTCACTTTGATTGGTTCTGAATAATTGTACTTCAATAACAGTATTTGTCTTTTCCAGCACTTTCTCTTTCACTCATGTTTCATCACCCATCCTTTTACATTATCACAACAAATATCACTGGGTTTAATAGATGTACTGAACAGTATTCATATTATTGTTAAGTAAATGATGGAGTGACGTTTCCTTGGTGCACTGCAAAAGTTCTGCATTAGTGAGAATGAAGTGATAGTATAAGTTTCCTTTCTGCGTAGAACATTTATTACTGACTCTCAAAGAAAGTTCTCAAGAGAACAAAACTATATTGACTTTCAGTTCATATCACTGTTTCTAAGTATTCCACAACTGACAAGACTTGAACTTAAGTCGATGTTACATACATATCAAATCAACATCTGCTTCCATCAGTGACTTTGAAATTAACTATCTGAGCTATTGCAATTGTGAGATGTGTAGTCTAATCCCTCTTCAGTAAACCACTCACACTTTAGCTAAACCACAATAATAGTAAAGAGCACATCTCTTTAACATCAGTGAGTCTCCATCTTCTTAACACATTTTTGCACTATGTCTGTGATTTTTTTTCTGTGCAAAAGTCTTTCCCCAAAGTCTGTTGGGTTGAGATAACCTGCCAACATTGTGCAATAAAACAATCTCTCTATGACTTCATATTAAATGTAGCTTTTCAAATGTTCTCTGTTCCATAATACATAGTAATGACAAAGGTTTTCTCATAAAGAATTCAATTTACAAATTTATAGTCACAGTATATCTTTTACAAATGAGACAAACACACTTGAAATGTCGCAAAATAAAAAAGTCTCTGGATATTTTACAAAAAGATTTGACCTGCAGTCTTAATAACTAGTACCTTCCACTGATAAGCAGTGAGTGAAGTGTAGCAGCTGCACTGCATTAAACAGAGACTGTCCACACATTCACTCATATTATTCTGAACCTGCTCCCAAAGCTTAACACAATAATTCAGCATTTACATAGGTCATTGATACGTTTCAGGTGATGTTTATGGCCTGGATACCCTTGACAGAAACTTTAATTGTTGTAGTGGTAGGACATGTTTTGGCAGTCATCATATTAAATGCTTAGCACAATGTGTCAACTAAATTATTATTATAGTTCTGTGCTGAATTACAATATTCTTTACATGTCTTCTTTTAATTGTATACAATATCACGAATATTCTTTAAGCCACTCTATGGCTGAGTGTGATATTCTGTGTATGTCACCCACATAGCCATGCACTTCACACATAAGCAAGTGGTCCATTGATTGGATTTCACGGCAATCATTTTCAGAACACTGTAATAGGCCTCATTTTGTTTGTCAGTTGCTCCACCAACACTCATTCTAACATGGTTGATAGTTGTCCATATTTTCCTTGCGAGGCCAAATCCTTCAGTCTTCTTGTTGGAGTCATCCTAAAAATGTTGGCTCTTATGTCCTCTATAGTTCTTTCTAACCTGTGTTTGAGTCAAAGCCTTGCAGTTCTTTGCTGATTTTCCATAAAGGTGACCCAGATTTCAGTCTGTTTGTAGGTGCTAGTTCTTGGTGTATAGGAAGTTCTGGGTTGTCTAGGATTTTCTTGGATGCGCTTGTGGCTTACTATCATCACCTCTGTCTTTTCTATAATGGGAAGCCAGGTGCATGGGATGGCTGTGAGTATTCCAGAGATTATCTGCATCACATCCTTCAACAGGATTTCCAATTTACCTGTATGTGAACTTCTCATCCAGACTGTTGAAGAGTATTCAACCAAGCTGTAGACAAGGGCTAGTACTGAAGTCATTAACATGCTTGATCTAGAGCACCATGTTGTTCCAGGCACAATCAGTAGGATAACATTGCAGGAATTCACTTTATATTTTGTATCTTCTAATGTGAGCCTTATGCTGAGAGCATGATCTGCACTCCCAAGTATTTTGGCTTATCCTCATGTGTGGTGCATTGGCCATTCATAGAAAAATTTAATTTTCTATTTGTTTATCTGTGTTGTTCTACAAGAGAAAATTGGCATACACCCCAATATCTTAGATGGAGCATACAGAACACTTTTTACCTCAGAACATTTGCTGTAGTGAGTAAAAACACCTTGCTTGTATCTTTTGCGTCACAGTTATGTTTTCAGCAAGAAAAACAAAAAATAAAAACAAGTCATTCATAAGGCTATGAAATCAATGGAATTATGTTATGAATTTACATAGAGTGAATTATTTTGTCAAAAATAAAACTGGTAAACCTGTGTCACAATATAGTCAAACAATGGAAAATCCAGGAAAAATGTACCAATATATTCATATACTTGATGACTAAGGTTTATTCGCCTTCAGTATGCAGTTATAATTCCTCTTTCATAAAATTAACAGTTTAAATTGAGAGTTATTTCTCAAATGTTTCAGGTTCTGGGTCTGTATTTACATATTTATGGATTGAATAAATAATTAGCCCTAAAATTTTGAGAATAAGAAATTATTAATATGAGGGTCATCCAAAAAATAAGTTCCATTTCTATTTCTATCCATGGCAGCAGTACAATTGCAGTTCAGAACATGCTCAGCAGTTACTCTGACTCAAGGAGAAGAGATGTACGCCATTTTCAGATCACTGCTGCCGACGTGTGCTTTGTAGTGCTTCAGCCGTAATTGAAAATACTGCCATGGGTGAAATCAGATCTGTGATTCGTTTTCTAAATGCAAAGAAAATTAAACTAAAGGAAATTCACCAGCAAATGTGCAAGGTTCACGGACAAAATTCTATGAGTGATTCGAAGGTTAGAATATGGGTCAGACTGTTCAATGAAGCACGTGATCAAGTGCACGATGAAGAACAAAGTGGATGCTCGTCTGTGGTTATTGATGAACTGGTTCACAGAACTGAAGAGAAGTTTAAGCACAACTGTAAGTTTACTCTTAGCACCCTTGCTATGGAAGCTCCACAGGTCTCATGATCACTAATTCATGAAATTGTTACTGAAAATCTGAAAACTTTGCTCACATTGGGTACCCAAAATTCTTACTGAACAACATAAAAAACAACGGCTGCTCAGTGCACTTCAGTTTTTGACATGCTACAATGAAGAAGGTGATGGTTTTCTTTTTCAGATAGTCATGGGGGATGAAACTTCAGTATCATAAGACATCGCTGAAACAAAACTTTAATCAGTGGCATGAAGGCACACTTCATCCCCAATGAAGGTAATGCCTAAGCAAATATTGACACCTCAAAAAGTCATGCACACCGTTTTTTTGGACAGAAAAGGCATTTTGCTAATTGATTTCTTACCATGAGGCCAAACAATCAATGCACATGGTTACAGTGAGACCATTAAGAAACTACACCACGCAATACAGAACAAGCACCGAGGATTAGTGTCAAAAGGTGTTGCTTTTTTCCACAATAATGCCTGACCTCACATGGCGAATGTGACCAAACAGCTCTTACAGGAATTTCACTGGAACGCATTTGATCATCCTCCGTACAGCCCAGACCTCACTCCTAGTGACTTTCATCTCTTCTTACACCTAAAATCTGTCCTTGGTGGTCAACACTTCAGTGATGATGACAAGCTGAAAGAACATGTTACCACATGGTTGAATACACAGGTGGCAACCTTCAATGAAGAAAGCATACAGAAACTTGTGCCACACTATGACAAGTGCCTACAAAATTTCGGAAGCTTTGTAGAAAAGTAGTTTAACAGTTGTAGATTTTTGTACAATAAATATTTTTTCTGTATCTGTACACGTTTGTTTTATATAACCAAATGGAACTTACTGTGTGGACATATCTCATATCAGACAGAATTACTGGCCAGTACTTAATATTCAACAGGTAAAATTTCAAAGCTGCCAAAGATACATAATAATACATACACTATCTTAGCTTTCAGAACTAACAGGGAGAAATAGTTTAGGGAATGTTGAAAATAAATTGCATGTTCATCAAAAACCAGGTTGAGGGGAATCCAACTTTTGTGAGGAGGAGGAAAAGCAAATATGAAGGGGGAGGGCACATCAGAGAGAGTATTAACTCCAAGATAGTACAGTGGTAGAACACAGTGCCAGCTTCAGTCCAGAGATTATGAGGAATAAAAAGTAGATTAAGAAGAAGAGAAATGAATAGCATAACCAAGAACTAGAGAAAATGGGAGGCTGATAGAGAGACACAGTGAGGATGAAGCTGAAAAAGTAAAAACAAAAAGATAATAAAGTAATTAACCAGTTAAAGTAAATAAATAATTATATAAAATACTATGAAAAGATGATGATAACAAAAAGATAGCTGTCAGAGAAACAATTATCAAACAGAAGAGGTTATGTGAAAAAAAGACGCCTTGAATTTTATCCAATAATTGAAAACATTCTCTACAACACAACAAGAATTTAGTGGTATTTGGTTTGATGTCTGGTACCCGAAATTATGAGTTTCTTATCACCATAATATTGGTCAATAGGTTGATTCTTATATGGTCCATGGAGTAGTGACCAGACATCAATATTAATTTGAAGAAGAGAAGTCTATAATGGCACATTGTCAATAAAAGTAGAAGTTAGCATGTAATGATCAAGTTCTAATCAGACAGTAAAACATGATGTATACTGACATAAAAGATTAGTAAACATATATATTGAGAGCAAATGCAAGCTTTCAGAATTAGGAAGTATAGATACTGAGCAGAAAGGTAAATGTTTCTGAAAGACAGTGCTGTCAAATAACAATAGGCATACTCCATGGTTTAAAAGCAAAATGACTTCTTAGGTAGCAGAAATGAAAGTAACTGTAAATGATTTTAACTTTTCCATCAATATGTAAGAAGTGAGATTTAAAACTTTCCTGGCATACATATTGTTCCACAAAATTTCGAGCAAACTGCCAGATGTTTGCAACTTCCTGCCACAATATTTTGGCACAGAGTCTTCTGGCCATCTTCAGGTGATAATGGTGAAAACTCCCTGAGATCTGGTATTTAAGGCCCCTCTGGCACATGTGTGATGGATTCACTTGGTGCTGCATGTGCACTACTTGAGCGCATTTGATTCTACTGCGCTGCGCGCCCTCCTTGGTGAAATTCGCCACATCGATATCAATTCGATTACCTTCCCATGGTCTGCCATCACCGAACACTGTATTTCCACTGGTCATGACATGAAATACAATGAGACAAAAATTGTGGCCCATATGTCTAACTTTTGGAGTTCTATTATTAATGAATCCGTGGAAATATGGCTGTCTGTCTATGAGTCTCTTATTAATCGTAACGTAATCGTACGGCATGGAATCCAGTCATCAAAAAACTACTTGTTCTCTGTAGCTGGTGTAATTCTGTGATGGAATTGTGGGAAGACAATCAAATTGATATCAATGCAATGAGTTTTCACCACAGTGGCAGTGGCGCAGCAGAATTGAACTTGCTCAAGTAGCGCACGTGCAATGCCAAGTGAATCCACCACGCATGTGCCAGAGGGGCCTTAAATACCAGAGTTCAGGGAGTTTACGCCAGTATCACCTGAAGATGGCCAGAAGACTCTGCACCAAAATATTGTGGCAGGAAGTTGCAAACATCCGGCAGTTCGCCAGAAATTTTGTGGAACAATATGTAAGAAGCTTGCTAAATAAGCAATTTTAGCTTCTCATATAACTAGAAGAAACTGAGAAATCTTAAGATATTTATACAAATGTACTAAGCATAACAGAACATAATTTGGAAGAAATATAAATTGGATATATTCATACATATGAGTACAAATTAGTATCACATTCTGTGATACTAATACTAGTATCACATTCTGTATGAGGAAAATGAGGGCGTCCATACACACAAAAAACCAAATAAGATCCCAGACAATAGATCTAATAAATACTCCATTGAATGGCTGTTTGAGCACAGTCTTTCAGGAATAAACTTGAGAACATATATAGAGCAATTTCTATCAATGTAAGGACCCTAACAGAATTTGAGAGCCCTCTGATAAGAGGTTGTAGAATTGAATGTGGAGATTTCAATATTGATTTCATCTTGATGGTTCAGATTGAGAGTCCTTAGAGTTGTGGATGTATAGTGTTTGTTTGAGCCACACAATGCCATTCTCAAAAAGAGTAGAAGTATGTAGTGCAACAGTAGCTGAATACTTATTTCTAAATTTCACCATCTTCATGAGATAGTTGTGAGTCCTATAATAAATCATTTATCTGAAGATTACAATCAAATGACAACAGTAAAACATACCCATAAATCACATTTAACTGAGAAAGAAAATATATAATTTCACTTAATCATAAATGCTGATTCAATCATACTGGTCAGAGAGAGAGAGAGAAAATTTACAGGATGAACAAAAGATAAGAATTTTACTACAGTAGATGAGAAATCTGATTCTTTCCTTTAAATGTTCTTGGAACAATATGATTCTAGTTTTTCTTTGCAGTGGGATAGAAAAACTGAAGATTAAGCCAAAAGAAAGGGTGACTAGCATCTTATGTCAAACTATTTTATGACAGGAACATATAGCTTTTTTTAATTCCAAAGGCATCATTAATTAGAGGGGCACTACAAGCAATGTGGTAAAATTCTTTATATTTCATCAAAAGAGGTAAAAGCTATGTCTTATACACAAAAGTACTCAAAATCTGAAGTACTCTTGTGCTTCTGAATCAAGGTACATTTACTGATAGGCTCAAATATGTGGTTGTAGGACTTATTTAAATAAAATATTTATAAATACGGTACTTTGTTCTTCTGTGCTCAGATTTTTTGATTAAGTATCTTATGACAAAATAAGTTCACAAGAAGAATTAACCTACTGACGTTTTCTGTGATTTTGCCAAGGAATTTAGTTGTTTGGATCACATAGTTCAACTTAGCAAACAAAAATGTCATGTCATTAAAGTTCATCCTCTTGCAATGCTGGAATCATAACTTGACAGTAGAAAACAAGGTTATATTAACCAATGACATGCCATGAATAAGACTAAATTTACAGTGAGAAAACATTAAATATGTTTCCATACTATATTCAGTGTTTGACCCACATGTATTTTAGCCTACATAAATAAAAGACTTGGTACACTGCATTGACCTACAGACAGTAACTGTTCTATGGTAAGTTCTTCTGGAACAGTGCAGCTGTCATAAAAAAGTATTTATTTTACAGAAACTTGCAGCAGGAATGTGATGTAAAATTTTATTTTATTTATTTATCCATGAAATTATGATACGGGATACATGTTATAGGAATTGTTGAAGGAACATATAAGATTTAGTCACAGTTTCTGACTGAAATGCTAGAGTTTGGCAGTTGTGTGTATGTGGGGTATGCTTGCTTGTTTGCGTGTGAATGTTGTGTGTGTGTCTCTCTCTTTAGTGATGGCTGAAAGCTACATGTGAGTGCCTGTGTGCTACTTAACATGTCTTCTTTACAGTGAGTAGCAATCTATCTTTTTCTACATTGTTGATATTATGGATCTTACTTTTCTTGGGTAAGGATGGACCCTTTTTCAGTTCTTTACACATCATGAGGAAGCCCCTTATGTGATGAACTTGCCCAGCATTTGAAAAATCCATTAGCATTCTTATTTTTTTCCACTAAGGATGGACTCTTTTTCAGTTGACTATGTGTCCCAATAGTTTCATTTCTTGGATGAGAAAGAGGCACTTAGTTTCATAGGAGTACTTGCTTTGGAGACACACCTCACCATTGTTGTAAAGCAGTTTAGATGCTCTTCAGATGTTTTTGAAAAAACATCAATGCCATGCAGCTAGTGAAGACACATCATCCATTAAAGATGTTGGAGATGGTTGTCCCTTATGGACCAAAAGGTCGCTAGTGCATTGTGCAGACCGCATAGTACAATTTCAAAGTCATAAAGGCTATTAGGTGTCAATGAAATATGTTTTTCCGGTCAACCTCACTATCCTCAATCTGGAAATAGCCAGTTTGTATACCCTTACTGGGCAGACACTTTGCTCTCCTCACACAATAAAATGTGTCATCAATCCACGGCCACAAGTATGCACCTGTTTTTGTGATTCTGTTGAGACATCGGTAATCGATACAGGATCATCTGTCCCATCTGTCTTCTTTCTGAAGATCGCAGGGGAGAATCAAGGGGTTGTTGATGGCTGAGTGGTTTCATGTTGTAGCATAATCTCCAGTTCCTTCTCAATTGTCCATCATCCAGCTAGAGTCACTGTACATGAGCTATGAGTGATGTGGGAAGGATGACCCCCAAGTGTTGATGTAGTGTTTCACTTTGGGTCTGTCATGCGACTGCATATATATGTCCACACAAAAGCCATACTTGTCTGGCCTGTCAGATATAAGATATGAGGTCTGATCAGCATGAGTGAAACTGTTTTTTTTTCTTTTTTTTTCTTTATTTCTTTTTTTTCCCCTGTCGCTTCCATGATAGTTTCCAATTTGTACCCTGAATATTTGAAAAGAGCAGGTTTTTATGCAGAATGTCCATAGGCGGAAGCACTCTTGTATTGGTAAGTTGGTAGTAATGCTCTGTTTTGTAGATGCTGTTTGCATTTGGCATACCAAACGATGGAAGTGACATGAGAGAAGCAGTACAGCAAATAAAATTCTGTGTTAGATTAAACTACACAGCTGCTGCAACTTAAATGAAGCTGCAGCAGGCATGCAGTGAAGATGTACTACCTTGCACAATAGTGTTTAAATGGGTCAGGGGCTTCAAAGAAGGCTGATGTGCCTGTATTAAGCAACTTGGGCCTGGTGTTTTGGCTTCTGCTGTAATTAAAGTCAACATCAAAGTAGCTGTTGTGTGATCGTCCACGAGGATTGGCAGATAACATTATGTAATCCCATTGGAGTGTTCAGAATTCTATGTGGCACTGTCTTTATGATTATGCATGATCATCTCCATATGAACTGTGTTTGTGCCCACTGGATGCCACCTTTGTTGACTCCCAAACAAAGCTCTGTGTGAATGCAGACAAGCCATGAGGTGTTGTGTCTCTTTGCTGATGGATGCATTTCTGGAATTGATTACGTCCAGTGGTGAGTATGGCTGCATCATTATGATCCTGAAGGAAAATGAACCAGCACGGTGTAGAAATTGACAGTTTCTCCAACACCAAGAAAGGCAAAAGTTGTTTCATCTGCAGGGAAAGTGATGGTGGCCAACTTTTTTGACTGACATAAAATGATTTGCTAGCATGCCCTTCCCCCTCACACTATTATTACAGCGTCATACTACATGTTGCACTGGCTAAACTGAGGAAGCGTGTTGTAAGAAAATGGCCAGAACATTATTGGGCTGGGTGACAACTTCATCATGACAATGTGTGGCTGCACATCACAAATCAAGTCACATAGTTTCTGTCTGGTTCAATTCAACATAACCTGTGTATCGCATCTACCTTATAGCTCTGATCTTCCACCCTGGCTAACTTTTTTTCTTTCTCTCTCTCTCTCTTTTTATAATTCCCATCACTTATGACAAAGCTTTGGTGCATTCAGTTTGATAAATATAAATCAGTGCTCAAGAAAAGTGAGGAAATTCTCAAGGAACTGAAAAAGATTGTCTTGCACTATGTGTTCGAAAACTGGCAAAGATGTTATAAAAAGTGCATTCAAGTAAGAGGGGAGTACCTAGAAAAAGGTCATGTAAATGTGGAAATGGAGTTATAAATTTTTCACAGAAAAATAATCAGTCTCAGTCTTTGTTGATCAGGCCTCATATATCCATACCAGGATTTGGACAGACTCCAAGGATATGTGCACTACAGCCATATTGCATCAGGAGTATTATGTATTATCTTAAATGATAAAGAAGACAAATCAATTCTTCATTATGTGTGGGCTAGGAATGACCACTAATAGCTATAAGATGTACTGCCAGCTGGCCCATTATAGAATGTCAAGTAGCCAGCAATAACTACAGCATAGAAAAATAATTGGCAATGATGGTAGTAATCAAAGTGAAGTAATAACTATCAATAAGAGCAATGAAGTGAGAACAATAGGAGAAGACACAAGAACAAGACAAATTACAAAATTAATAATAGTCCAAAATAGTTTGTGAGGAAATAAAGGATATTACACTAGTTTGGTAATAAACCAGAGCAAACGGTGCTATGTTTACAGTTTTCCTCATGTAGTTTTTAATTTATGGTACTTAGTTATGTCTTGTTTATAACTGACATCTTATCTGCTGCAGTCCTGATTTATATTTTACCATCCTTGGTTCACACATTCCCAAGGGGAAAATGGGATTTGACATTATTCATAATCTTTAGATGTTCACATGTCAGATCCTCTCTTGCTATTAACCCTGTCTTTGCTAATTTTCTTTCTCCCTTCTAGAAGTCTCCACCCTCCTTTGGTATGAGATGAGATGATAATTCACATTCTTAAGCCCAAATAGTTTGATAAATGATGACAGGAGTAGCTAAACCCATTTTAGTTTAGTTTTGAATGTTTGTGAACCTTTGGTTTCTCACCTTTTATCTGTCAGAAGCCTGTTAAGAATCCTTGCACCGGAATATAAAACTGCTTTCTGAAACATAGACGTGCATCCTTAGTCTATACTCAAATTATTTTTACCTTCAATATTGCAATTTTGGATTTTGCAATTAATTATAAACTTATCTTTCTTAATAACCAGCAATATCTTTAGAGAGTAAAAGTACTGGTTTATAAATATTAGAGTCTCGAGTTCCCTGAAGAGGCATTTGTAAGACATTTGGAAATCAACTTTACACAATATTCTTACTGAACATTTCTGTAGAATAAATAATTATATTACCTTTGTTGTATTTCACCAGAAGATAATACCATAGTACAGTATCAACTGAAGTACACGAATTACACCATAAAATCCTTCTCATAGATCAACTTGGTGAGATGAACATCTAAGCACAAAGTGGGCAGAACTGGGCTTTCTGGTTGTCTTAATCATGTTCTATGTCCACCTCAGAGTGTAACACATCTAGATGCTTATTCATCTGTACTCTCAGTTCCAGATATGACTGAAGCCAGGCAAAGATGATTTCTAGTGGAAAGGCTCATTTCTGAATTTCTGTTCCTCTGTTCTTCACTATTCAGGATTAAATCTCACTTTGGCACAGAAAGTGGTGAATTATGCTGCCACAAAAATCTTTGGTCATTTGCCAAATAATATTAAAAGTCTGACAGATAGCCAACCAACATTTAAAAGGAAATTAAAAAGAATCTTTGAATGACAACTCCTTCTACTCAATGGATGAATTCTTAGATATGACATAGTAAAAAAATTAATTAATTAATTATTTTGTGTAAAGAAAACTTATCTTAAAGTGACACATTCCACATGATTACAAAATGTCATATTCATGATCTATGGAACAAGGATTAATGTATGTATGTATGATAGAATATCCAGACAAGAGTACACCCACAACCAGTCCCTACTAAGCTTCATTAGTATATCATTTGCTCTATTATGAAGAAGAACTACTTCCAATTTGAAAGTAGTAGTAGCATTCATAAACAGACACCAAGAACAAAAACGACCACTGCTGCACAGAACTTAACATTATTCTGGCACAGAAAGGAGCAAAGTATTTACTCATAATAATATTTGACCATTTTCCTTTCAAATAACAAGTTCTGGCAGACAATGAAAACAGTTTTTAAGAAAACTGAAATTATTTCTGGTTGTACATCCTTCAAATAATTTTCAGTACGGATAATATCTAATACTGTTTGAATTAAAGGCATTCAATGTTATTCTAGATTAAGATAAAGCAAAAACACAAAAGTGTAAGTGGAGGGCAGCTGGCCTTATTTAACTGTGAAGATCAGTAATAGATTCTGACCAGCTGTAACATTCTACATAATAGTGAACAAATATGGCCACAAAGCACAATTTAAGTGAACAGATGTTGACTGAAAATGAGGCAAGTAAATGCTCTATCACTAGGTCAGTGGTCAAGTTAACACAGCAGAGATCACAGTGACAAAAATGTGTCAGTTGCAATAAAAAACCAGTTACTCCATCAGTAATATTGTTCTATTTACTTTAAGTAGGCTCATACTAATGGATAACTTGACAATAAGGTTGTAAGAAGTAGTTGGAAGTTGCAGTTGTACTCTGTGGTTTTTCAGAAGACATTGATTAATATCCTTTTATGAGTAACTGTATACATTCATACAATGCATACTGTTATTTATTTCTTAAGAGCTGTGTTATACATGGTCACTTTTCTAAGAGTCATCTGGTGCATGTTACTGGTGGTTTGGCAGATATCTTCAACTTTGTTTTTGCAGTGTGTAGCCATATTTGATTATTTATCAAAACATCCTCAGTCCTTGGTTTGAACCCCACAACTGCTTAAATTTTAAATAAAAACCATCATCAATGGTGACCGAAGGCTTCCAGGATAAGAACAGTGGCCTCAGTCAGCCAACAGGCTTGTCAAAGAGGACAGAGGAATGGACTGAGGTTCACGGCACTTCTTACCCTTGGGGTGGAAAACTGCCCCTAAAATGTGGAAGAACCAGCAATGATCAACAGGATGAGGATACTGAAGCAATGGAAAACACTCCATTAAAGACACACACTGTGCACCACAGAACATGCGGCCTGTAATTGAAAAGTGTCATGATGATCTCTCCATCAGCAAAAGATTCTGGAGTAGTCACCCAATCAGATCTCTGTGAAGGGACTGCATAGGGAGAGGTGACCATGAGAAAAAGATTGAATAACCAATGAAAGGGCAATCTTCTACAAGTCGGGACGTGGAATGTCAGAAGCCTGGACGTGGTTGGCAAACTAGAAAATCTGAAAATGGAAATGCTGAGGCTCAATCCAGATATAGTGGGGGTCAGTGAAGTGAAAAGGAATGAAGACAAGGACTTCTGGTCAGATGAGCATTGGGTAATATCAACAGCAGCATAAAATAGTATAACAGGAATTATGAATAGGAAGGTAGGGCACAGAATGAGTTACTGTGAATAGTTCAGTGACAGGACTGCTGTCATCAAAATCCCACAGCAAACTAACACCTACAACAATAGTTCAGATGTACATTCCAATGTCACAAACCAAAGATGAAGAGAAAAAGGAAATGTATGAGGATATTGAATGGGCAATTTAGTACGTAACAACCTAACAACCTAATAGTCATGGGAGTTTGGAATGCAGTTTACGGGAAGGAGTAGAAGAAAGGGTTATGGGAGGATATGGGCTTGGTACTAGGAATGAAAGAGGAGAAAGACTAATTGAGTTCTGCAGTAAATATCACCTAGTAATAGTGAACACACTATTCAAGAATCACAAGATGAGGAGGTACCTGCATACTTGCTAAAAGCCAGTAGGTACAAGAATATATCAGTTAGATTACACTATGGTTAGACAGAGATTCCAAAATCTGATATTGGATTGTAAGGCATACCCAACAGCAGATATACAGTCAAATCCCAATTTAGTAATGATGAGGAGTAGGCCAAAGTTTAAGACATTAGTCAGGAAAAATAAATGCACAAAGAAGTGTGATATGGAAGTACTAAGGAATGAAGTTCTCTGGGGCTGTAGATGCTGTGATAAGAAACAGCTCAGTTTGAAGTTCATTTCAAGAGGAATGGACATGTCTGAAAAGGGTAATCACAGAAGTCGTGGAGAAAAATGTAGCTACAAAGAAGGTAACTCTGAAGAAACCATGGGTGACAAGAAATACTTCAGTTGATCAATGAGAGAAGGAAGTACAAAAATGTTCAGGGAAATTCAGGACTACAGAGTTAAAAGCCACTTAGGATTTCAATAAATTGGAAGTGCAGGGAAGCTAAGGCAAGATGGCTGCAGAAAAAATGTGAAGAAATCGAAAATGAAATGATTGCTGGAAGAACTGACTCAGTATATAGAAAAGTCAAAAGAACCTTTGGTGAAATTAAAAGGAAAAGTGATAACATTAAGAGTGAAATGGATATTCCATTCTTAAATTCAGAGAAGAGAGCAGATAGGTGGAAGGAGTACATCGAAGGCCACTATGAGGTGGAAGCTTTGTCTGGTGATGTGATAGAAGAAGAAACAGGAGTCAATATAGAAGAGTATTAGAATCAGAATATAAAAGAACTTTGAAAGACTTACAACCAAATAAGGTAGAAGGGATAGACAACATTCCACCAGAATTTCTAAAATAATTGGGGTAAGTGGCAACAAAATGACTATTAACATTCATGTGTAGAATATATGAGTCTAGTGATATACCGTCAGACTTCCAGAAAAATGTCATCCCACAGTTCTGAAGACTGCAACAGCCAACAAGTGCAAGAATTACCACACAATCAGCCTAACAGCTCAAGCATGAAAATTGCTAACCAGAATAATATACAGAAGAATGGAAAGGAAAATTGAACATGTGTTAGATGACAATCAATTTGGGTAAAGGCACCAGCGAGGCTATTCTGGTGTTGCGGTTGATAATGGAAGCAAGACTGAAGAAAAATCAAGACATGGTCATAGGATTTGTCAACCTGGAAAAAGTGTTCAACAATGTAAAATGGTCCAAGATGTTCAAAATTCTCAGAAAAATAGGAGTAAGCTGTAGGGAAAGACAGGTAGTATACAACATGTACAGGAACCACGAGGGAATAATAAGAGTGGGAGACAAAGAATGATTTGTGTGGATTAAAAAGGGTGTAAGACAGGGATGTAGTCTTTCACCCCTACTGTTCATTTTTGCTGAATGAAATGGACAGTCTAATGAATACAGAATATGGATTGAGAGTAAATCAAAGGAAGACCATAGTAATGAGAAGTAGCAGAAATGAGAACAGTGAGAAACTTAACATCAGAATAGTGATAATGAAGTAGATGAAGTTAATGAATTCTGCTACCTAGGCAGCAAAATAACACATGATAGTCAGAGCAAGTAGTAAATCAAAAGCAGACTAGCACTGGCAAAAAAGGGCATTCCTGGTCAAGGGAAGTCTTAGGGCTTAATTGGAGGAAGAAATTTCTGAGAATGTATGTTTGGAGCAGAGCATTGTATCGTAGTGAAACATGGACTATGGGAAAACCAGAAAAGCCAAGAATCAAAGAATTTGAGATGTGGTGTTACAGAAAATGTTGAAAATTACGTGAAGTAATGAGGAGGTTTTCCAGAGAATCGGTGAGGAAAGGAATATATAGAAAACACTATCAAGGAGAAGGGACAGGTTGGTAGGACATCCGTTAAGACATCAGGAAATAGCTTCTGTGATATTGAAGGAAGCTGTAGAAGGTAAAAACTGTAGAAGAAAACAGAGATTGTAATACACTCAGCAAATAATTGAGGGTGTAGGTTGCAACTGCTACTCTGAGATGAAGAGGTTGGTACAGGAGAGGAACTGGTGGTGGGCTGCATCAGATCTGTCTTTCATATGTCACCCAGCTTCAAGAGGAACCATTGGTTTGTTTCCCATCAAAACAAAATTATTTTTAAAGTGGAATTTTACATGTCCATTTGACAGAGTGGTCCCAATTTTGATATTTCTTTAAACCATTTGTATTAAAAGGGACTATAAAACACAAAAAATAACGAATACTCCTAAACTGTCCTGGCTCACACTGACTACTAACCCCATGCAGCAGCTCCTCAGTCATTGCTGAAATACTGATTATTCTTTATGTTTTACTGTCCCTGTTAATACATACTGATAAAACAAATACACATGAGACTAATTTGGAACTGGTCTATCAAATGGGCTCATAAAATTCTGCCTAAAAATCATTTTATATATTAGGGGAAACAAACTGATGTTTCCCACTGACATTGGACATCATATGAAAGATGTGATGAGAAGTATTTGTTTGGGCTGACTCCAGCTACATATTGCAAAAACAAAATTGCAAATATATGTTATAACACAGAGAAAATTTGCTTGGTGACTCTTATGAGAGACACTTGGTACAGTTACCACATTAATATGACTTTTAAATATTCCGTAGTATGTAATTTGTGAATTATTAAACCACATGTGAATAATGTGCCGCAGCTAATTACAGTTTCTATCAACTTTAAGTGAGATGCCCCTCTGTGACTGAGGTTGTTAATGCATGCTTGCATATGGGGACTCAACCCAGTGGTAAGCTGGTTCAGACCCTGGTTGTGGAAAAATTTTTCACTGCCAGTATATGGCAAGGAAGGTGAGGGGAGGTGGTGATTTAAAGTTCCTGATTACCAGACCTTGTGCCAAAATTCTGATTCAAATACCAAACTGCTCTGCAGTGTCTCATGAAGAAAGGGCATGTGGCACTGTTGATGGTGATCCATTCATCAGATAGGGTAGTTAAGCTTGGTGGCCCCCTTGGTGCTGCTAACAATAAGTAGGCTACTTGCCAGATTTCACCCTCTCCCTTCTGTCATTATCATCATCACATGACACAAACATTACACTCCACAGACACACACACACACACACACACACACACACACACACACACACACACACACACACACACAATACACACCAGTAGTATTACAAATATTGTAACTGTAATGGAGCATATTGTAAATGAATAACCAAAAACCAAAAACTACTTTAAGCAAATTTATCTCTTGGTGACACTTTGTGTATTTACTTTTCAGGTATTTGCATTTTTAGGGTTCTTTGGTTCTGTAGTAACAATTTACCTTATAGCAACAGAGACTGTCTCGTTGCTTCGGGCAGCTGGTCTTGTATGTCATATTTCTGAAGGGACACTTGGAATGACAGTTCTTGCATGGGGAAATTGTTTGGGAGGTAATTCTAGTAGTTTTACATATTTTTAAAGTTTTGTCTTATTTGTTCCCATTGAAAACTGATAGAATAATTACTGACAATTTTGATGATGAATAAGTATACCGGAAATAAAGTAAAATTTTCTAAAATTATGTAAATGCTTTGCCATTTGAGGATAAAGTATTATTAGATTAGACACTTAGAAAACTTTATAATATCTGATATGTACAAATGCTCTTTGTGGAAACAGAAATTGATAGTTGAAAGAGTACTTTCACAAAAATAATGATATTTAAAAAGTCTGTATGTTGAACGATAATAAAAGTTAACCAGAGTATGCAACACATATCAAATGACACATAACAGAACCATTTCAGTAAAATAATTTATTTCTGTATTTATAACTAGTTTTGAAATGTATGTAATGTGTATGTCAGTTTAGTGTAACTCAAGGACTGTCAATTCTGAGTGTTAATTACATCGAGAGCAATACAGCATGTAAAGTACTGATGTTAATGACAGCATGAAACAACTGTACACTGATGTATAAACATTCAATGTCACTGCCATTCCAGTTTATTATCCTAGTTACTCTTTGACTTGAGAGTTCTAGATTATTCCATGACTCTCATCACCACAACTCTTACATTCTCATACTTGTAAGCTGTTCTGTACATGTTATATGTGGAAATAAATGTTTGTTTCTATTGATGGCCGCCTAACTGGTGACCCTGAACTGATAGCACTACAGCACGAGTGCCCTGGTTACAGTGTTCCTTGCCACATCATAGCCTAATGAGAACATCTGTCACATCTGTGCTACCCATGCTGCATTTGTCTCACAATAAAATGGACAATTCACCAGTTACTATAGAACCAGTTGTGAGCAGCACAGTTAATAGGGTTATGATTAAGCCACTGCCATTCTGGCAGTGAAACCCTGTGTTGTGGTTTGTGCAGCTTGAAAGTCAGTTCATCCTTGCACAGATAACAGCAGATGAGACAAAATGGACTCCAAACAGTACATGTCAATCAAGAACATGCTGGTGGCATGCCTCTCAAAATCAGAGGCAAAGTGACTAGAGAAGTTTTTGCAGACTGAGGAGCTCAGCAATCACATCCTGTCATTACTTTTATGCCATTTGTGCACATTGGTGAACACTGTGAGTGATGATGCATTGCACAATATTTAGTTGTCCTGATTAACCTTGGACACTCAAAACATTCTGACAGTCTGCAAGGTGCAGACAGAGGACAGATGCATCTTGCAACAAACGTATCAACACTGACACTGCAAAAAGAGAATGTGCTTGCAATGACACTAGCATCATGAAGGTACATTTGGTCACAGGAAGTACGCCAAACACATGACTGCTGAAAGAATTTCCTGAAATCATGCAGGAGTCATCTAATCTCCCACAGCTTGAACACGCAGTGGTGCATCACATTTTGACCACACTGGGCCCACTAATGCATGCTCAACCTAAACGATAGATGCCAGAGAAGTCAAAGTTGTGAAGCAGAAATTCTGCAGCATGCTGTCAAAAGGCACTTGAAGAGTTTTGAATAACATCTGGGCAGCCCCAATCCATGTGGCACCTAATAAGAAGAATGGACAGTGTCCATGTGATTATTACCATGTCCATGTTACCATGTGATGATTACCATCAACTCAATGCAAGTACTGTCCTGGATCAGTACCTGGTGCCACACATAGACTCCTCTTCCAACATTCATGGTAAGACTATGTTTTCCACCATAGTTCTAGTCCAGGTGTTCTATCAGATCCCTGTTCCTATGGACGATATTCCAAAAACAATGGTTACAACACAATTAAGCCTATTCGAGTTCTCTAGGTTGCCGTTTGGTCTGTGCAATCCAGCCAAATATTCCAATGTCTTAAGGATGAAATTGCCACATTATTTATTTCTTCATAGACAACATACTGGTGATGGCTATGTGCAAAGAAGAACATTTACAGCATCTGGCCCAGTTATTTAATCATTTACATGCACAAGTTTTGGTAATTAATCCTTCAAAGTGTACATTCAGAGTGAGGGAGGTGCCATTTCTTGGTTACATGGTAGACACACATGATATTCAACTGCTATAGGGTAAAGTAGAATCCATTAGCAAGTACCTTCACTTGGTTACAATCAGAGATCTACACTGTTTTCTAGGTGTTGTAAATTTTTATCAAAGATTCATATGCAATCCTGAATTGGAACTGCTCTCCTGAACAAACTTCTTGAGAATGCACCAAAGCCAAATGACAGGCTGCATTGGACAAGCAAGGTGGACAAAAGCAGCAATTGCAGAGGCTGCACATTTGACACACCCAGTGGCACAGGCTCCATTTGTGCTTACTGTTGATGCCATATCTTGCACAGCACAGCAGATGATACAGTGTGGCAGCATGGCAGATGATTCAGTCACTGCATCAGACTTTTCTACCACATTATGGGAGCACATACATCAACATAAACCAACAGTGCCCAGAAGTCAATTTGGAAGACACTTATTTGTGTTCACAGATCTTGACAACAGCACTTACAATCTCATATGTAATAGTATTTAAACCATTACAGCCACCATATGATGGACCATATCCAGTGATTATGAGAGGCATCAACACATTCTGAATCAGGATTAATGGCCTGTCTATGACTGTAACACAGGATTGGCTCAAGCTTGCATTTGTTGATGAACTGGACACTGCAGGATTCATACAAGCAAAAAATGAGAACAAGTACAAGGAAATGTTCCAGTACACCACAATCACCGTGACACACAACGGACACCAGGTGCCCTGATGAAGAAAACAACACCAAAGATTGGTACCTCACACCCAACTGGAAACACTGACTCCAGGAACATGACAAATTCTGGACGACATGTGAAGTTTAATCTTTACCCGTTATATCATCAGCATTGGGGCAAGAGGGGGAGGGATTTGGGAGGGGGGGGGGGGGTTGGGGTGAGTCATGCAGTGTCTCATTCTGCCCCTGCAAGCATGAGTATACAGTCATACATAAACATTCCATATAACTGCAGTTCCAATCTCTTATCCTAGTTACTCTTTGACTTAAGAGTTTTAGATTATTTGATGCTTCTCATCACTGTGACTCATCTCAAATTTGTAAGCTGTTCTGTATGTGTTACACATGAAAATTAATGTGTGGTTCTATCATATGTCCACACATCTGTTTCCAAAGTGCTTGAATTCTGTTCCTCCTGCAAAGTCATTCTGCCGCTACAAGCACTTTCCATTGAAAATGAATGCCATTCTTCTTGCACAACTGCTCTTATCTTCTCCATTGACCACACTGTTTGCCAGTGAAGATTTTCACCCATGTACCAAAGTCTTTGAAGTCAGCACATTGTCTTTTGTAAACTGAAATAATCATTGTGACTATGTAGACTTTCCAAGCATATTAGTATATTAGATTCTTGTCGGGTTTCCAGCCAGATCAAACTGTCATCTGAGCACAATATTTCAGCCATCCACCTGCCGCCATCATCAGGTGAGAAAAGCTATGCTGCTCTCACCGGTAACTTATTCCACTCGCAAATGACTGCACCTTTATATGCATCGGAAGTACAACAGCGGATGCACTAGATAAAGTGCGCACACGCTCAATCATTCCTGCTGCCGCCTGGTGCAAAGAGAGTTGCAGTTCCTCTGTTGGTGATACTGTTGAAAATGATATATCATTACAAATGACTATTCATAGTTGGCCGATTCAGATGCTGTTGTTTCTTCATGTCTGATAAAACAGGATTCCATGTTTTACTTAGTGGGTATCCATTATCACGATTAATGATATTATCCGCTAGTCTGATTTCAACAGTTTCTTTTAAAACACAATCCGAGTACTGAGAATCATTTGCAACTACTTGTGCCTCATTGTATAGCATTCTGTGTCCCTCTGTTGGGCAATGCTCAACCACCACAGATTTTTCTGGTCATAATAATCGTGTATAGCGATGATGTTCAATACATCTGTCATTGACAGTACGAATAGTTTGGCCAATATAAATTTTCCCACACTCACATGGTATTTTGTAAATGCCAGACTTCCTCAAACCTAAATCATCTTTGACAGAACCAAGAAGTGCTCAAATCTTAGCTGGTGGATGAAAAATACATCTGAACTCATATTTCTTCAAAAGTCTGTGGCTTTTCTTTCGTATGCTGGGAATGTGTCTACCAAGATAGGTAGACTTTTGAAGAAATATGAGATCAGATGTGTTTTTCGTCTGCCAGCTAAGATTCGAGCACTTCTTGGCTCTGTCAAAGATGATTTAGATTGGAGGGAGTCTGGTGTTTATAAAATACCGTGTGAATACAGAAAAATTTACATTGGCCAAACTATTCATCCTGTCAATGACAGGTGTATTGAACATTATCGCCATACGTGATTATTACAACCAGATAAATCTGTAGTGGCTGAGCGTTGCCTTACAGAAGGACACAGGATGCTATACAATGAGGTGCAAGTAGTTGCAAATGCTCCTTGGTACTGGGATTCTATTTTAAAAGAATCTGTTGAAATCAGACTAGCAGAAAACATCATTAATCGTGATAATGGATACCCACTAAGTAAAACATGGAATCCTGTTTTATCAGACATGAAGAAACAACGGTATCTGAATTGGCTGGCTATGAATAATCACTTGTAATGATATATTGTTTTCAACAGTATTCACCACCGGAGGCACTGCAACTCTCTTTGCACTAGGGGGCAGCAGGAATGATTGAGCGCGTGCACACTTTATCTAGCACATGCGCTGTTGTACTTCCGATGCATATAAAGGTGCAGTCATTTGCGAGTGGAATAAGTTACCGGTGAGAGCAGCGTAGCTTTTCTCACCTGATGATGGCGTCCAGGTAGACTGCTGAAATATTGTGCTCAGATGACAGAGATAAGTGCGGTATTCGACAATCAATATGTACTTGCATAAATCTCAAACTATATGTGCCACAATATTGATTCTTTCTTCACTTCAATCTCATTAAAATTACTTCTGCCTGAATTAGCTTTGTGCATTATACCACTTGTTAGTCTAATCATGGAATGAGAGCATGTACTATACACAAATAGATTGTGTTTGCTTTTATGTGGGCCTAGCACCTCATGCACCAAATTAATTTGACTCCATTGAGATCCTCTTGTGTAGACCTCAAGCACTGCAACATTTGCTATGATCGCTATTTTGTTTTATATGTTGTGAATGTAATTACATAAAAAAATCATTTAATTCCTTATAGTAGCACATTTGTCCACTGTGATGTATTTACTGTTAGATCTACACTGAACTGCATCTCATCGAGTCCCGTAATTAGCATAAACATTAGCACCACATCACCTCCATTAAATCTTTTCAGTCTTTTCATAGAATGAGAGCACGTACTATACATGAATGGATTATGTTTTCTGTTATGTGGGACTAGCAGTCATGCACTGAATTATTTTGACGTTGTTGGGATGCTCTTAAGTGGTCATGCTCTTATGAAGACTCCAAGCACCACATCACTTTCCCGTAGTATTTCTATTTCATTTTATGTGTTGTGAATGAAGTTACATATTTTTTTTTAATTCTTTACTGAAACATGTCTGTCTACCATGATTTATCTAATATTGGGTCTGCTTTGAACTATAACCTGGGTAGTGTAATAATCATAAACATCAAGTACCACATCATTTACATATAGCTCTTTTCAATCATGTATCAAGAAGTTATTATATAAGCAATATTGTAATTTGTTACCACATCTGATTTTTGGATGTACCTTGTGCCTACTTAAATTAAAACTGGAATACTATAATTAACATAAATTTTGAGCTCTATAGTGTACTTAACCTCTCCCCATGAACCATGGACCTTGCCGTTGGTGGGGAGGCTTGCGTGCCTCAGCGATACAGATGGCCGTACCGTAGGTGCAACCACAACGGAGGGGTATCTGTTGAGAGGCCAGACAAACATGTGGTTCCTGAAGAGGGGCAGCAGCCTTTTCAGTAGTTGCAGGGGCAACAGTCTGGATGATTGACTGATGTGGCCTTGTAACATTAACCAAAACGGCCTTGCTGTGCTGGTACTGCGAACGGCTGAAAGCAAGGGGAAACTACAGCCGTAATTTTTCCCGAGGACATTCAGCTTTACTGTATGATTAAATGATGATGGCGTCCTCTTGGGTAAAATATTCCGGAGGTAAAATAGTCCCCCATTCGGATCTCCGGGCGGGGACTACTCAAGAGGACGTCGTTATCAGGAGAAAGAAAACTGGCATTCTACGGATCGGAGCGTGGAATGTCAGATCCCTTAATCGGGCAGGTAGGTTAGAAAATTTAAAAAGGGAAATGGATAGGTTAAAGTTAGATATAGTGGGAATTAGTGAAGTTCGGTGGCAGGAGGAACAAGACTTTTGGTCAGGTGATTACAGGGTTATAAATACAGAATCAAATAGGGGTAATGCAGGAGTAGGTTTAATAATGAATAAAAAAAGAGGAGTGTGGGTTAGCTACTACAAGCAGCATAGTGAACGCATTATTGTGGCCAAGATAGACACAAAGCCCATGCCTACTACTGTAGTACAAGTTTATATGCCAACTAGCTCTGCAGATGATGAAGAAATTGATGAAATGTATGACAAGATAAAAGAAATTATTCAGATAGTGAACGGAGACGAAAATTGAATAGTCATGGGTGACTGGAATTCGAGTGTAGGAAAAGGGAGAGAAGGAAACGTAGGAGGTGAATATGGATTGGGGCTAAGAAATGAAAGAGGAAGCCGCCTGGTAGAATTTTGCACAGAGCATAACTTAATCATAGCTAACACTTGGTTTAAGAATCATGATAGAAGGTGGTATACATGGAAGAACCCTGGAGATACTAAAAGGTATCAGATAGATTATATAATGGTAAGTCAGAGATTTAGGAACCAGGTTTTAAATTGTAAGACATTTCCAGGGGCAGATGACTCTGACCACAATCTATTGGTTATGAACTGTAGATTAAAACTGAAGAAACTGCAAAAAGGTGGGAATTTAAGGAGATGGGACCTGGATAAACTGAAGGAACCAGAGATTGTAGAGAGTTTCAGGGAGAGCGTAAGGGAACAATTGACAGGAATGGGGGAAAGAAATACAGTAGAAGAAGAATGGGTAGCTTTGAGGGATGAAGTAGTGAAGGCAGCAGAGGATCAAGTAGGTAAAAAGACGAGAGCTAGTAGAAATCCTTGGGTAACAGAAGAAATATTGAATTTAATTGATGAAAGGAGAAAATATAAAAATGCAGTAAATGAAGCAGGCAAAAAGGAATACAAACGTCTCAAAAATGAGATCGACAGAAAGTGCAAAATGGCTAAGCAGGGATGGCTAGAGGACAAATGTAAGGATGTAGAGACTTGTCTCACTAGGGGTAAGATAGATACTGCTACAGGAAAATTAAAGAGACCTTTGGAGATAAGAGAACCACTTGTATGAATATCAAGAGCTCAGATGGCAACCCAGTTCTAAGCAAAGAAGGGAAGGCAGAAAGGTGGAAGGAGTATATAGAGGGTTTATACAAGGGCGATGTACTTGAGGACAATATTATGGAAATGGAAGAGGATGTAGATGAAGATGAAATGGGGGATAAGAAACTGCGTGAAGAGTTTGACAGAGCACTGAAGGACCTGAGTCGAAACAAGGCCCCGGGAGTAGACAACATTCCATTAGAACTGCTGATGGCCTTGGGAGAGCCAGTCATGGCAAAACTCTACCATCTGGTGAGCAAGATGTATGAGACAGGTGAAATACCCACAGACTTCAAGAAGAATATAATAATTCCAATCCCAAAGAAAGCAGGTGTTGACAGATGTGAAAATTACCGAACTATCAGTTTAATAAGTCACAGCTGCAAAATACTAACGTGAATTCTTTACAGACGAATGGAAAAACTGGTAGAAGCGGACCTCGGGGAAGATCAGTTTGGATTCCGTAGACATGTTGGAACACGTGAGGCAATACTAACCTTACGACTTATCTTAGAAGAAAGATTAAGAAAAGGCAAACCTACGTTTCTAGCATTTGTAGACTTAGAGAAAGTTTTTGACAACGTTAACTGGAATACTCTCTTTCAAATTCTGAAGGTGGCAGGGGTAAAATACAGGGAGCGAAAGGCTATTTATAATTTGTGCAGAAACCAGATGGCAGTTATAAGAGTCGAGGGGCATGAAAGGGAAGCAGTGGTTGGGAAAGGAGTGAGACAGGGTTGTAGCATCTCCCCGATGTTATTCAATCTGTATATTGAGCAAGCGGTAAAGGAAACAAAAGAAAAATTCGGAGTAGGTATTAAAATCCATGGAGAAGAAATAAAAACTTTGAGGTTCGCCGATGACATTGTAATTCTATCAGAGACAGCAAAGGACTTGGAAGAGCAGTTGAACGGAATGGACAGTGTCTCGAAAGGAGGATATAAGATGAACATCAACAAAAGCAAAATGAGGATAATGGAATGTAGTCAAATTAAATCGGGTGATGCTGAGTGGATTAGATTAGGAAATGAGACACTTAAAGTAGTAAAGGAGTATTGCTATTTAGGGAGCAAAATAACTGATGATGGTCGAAGTAGAGAGGATATAAAATGTAGACCGACAATGGCAAGGAAATCGTTTCTGAAGAAGAGAAATTTGTTAACATCGAGTAAATATTTAAGTGTCAGGAAGTCGTTTCTGAAAGTATTTGTATGGAGTGTAGCCACGTATGGAAGTGAAACATGGACGATAACCAGTTTGGACAAGAAGAGAATAGAAGATTTCGAAATGTGGTGCTACAGAAGAATGCTGAAGATAAGGTGGGTAGACCACGTAACTAATGAGGAGGTATTGAATAGGATTGGGGAGAAGAGAAGTTTGTGGCACAACTTGACTAGAAGAAGGGATCGGTTGGTAGGACATGTTTTGAGGCATCAAGGGATCACAAATTTAGCATTGGAGGGCAGCGTGGAGGGTAAAAGTCGTAGAGGGAGACCAAGAGATCATTACACTAAGCAGATTCATAAAGATGTAGGTTGCAGTAGGTACTGGGAGATGAAGAAGCTTGCACAGGATAGAGTAGCATGGAGAGCTGCATCAAACCAGTCTCAGGACTGAAGACCACAACAGTGTACTTAAACCTCAGGTTCCACAGTACATGCCAATCTTTTCATGAATGAGCATGTACTACACAAAAAATTATGACAAACACTTTATGTAAGCCTTGCACCTTATGCACTGCATCGTTCTAACCTTATCATTATCTTCATGGTGGCACATGCTCATTAGATGTCAATCACTGCATATACCACTTTTAAAAATCATTTTATGTCATGTATTATAAAGTAATAATGTAAACACTGTAATTCATTAGTATAGCAAGTTTGACTTCTTGATGTGGATGATTGTGCTCTTATGTAAATATCAAACACTGCATCATTTGCATTTCTTAGTTTATTTATGTATTCTTAAGGAATATGTGTAATTCAGTACTATTTCATGCCTGACTTCTTGATGTGTCTACTGTTGGGCCTGTTATTAACTAAACCACAACACCTGTAACAAACGTAAACCTTGAGCACCGAATCACATTTTAACTTTGAACTGTACAAGATTTTGTTAATTTTTTTATTGAATGTGTGGATGTACAGTACACAAATGTATTACGGTTGTTGTTATGTCATCCTGGTGGCTTGTACGCTACATTTTTCTGACTTAATCAATATTTCATTAATGGCGAGCTCGTGCATAGACCTTGAGTGCCATATCATTTGCATGTATGATTTTTTTTTTTAATGTGTTGTGACAATTTCTTTTATGTATACCTAACAGTTTGTCATATATCTAAAAACAAAGATGATGAGACTTAGCAAACAAAAGCGCTGGCAGGTCGATAGATACACAAACAAACACAAACATACACACAAAATTCTAGCTTTCGCAACCAACGGTTGCTTCCTCAGGAAAGAGGGAAGGAGAGGCAAAGACGAAAGGATGTGGGTTTTAAGGGAGAGGGTAAGGAGTCATTCCAGTCCCGGGAGCGGAAAGACTTACCTTAGGGGGAAAAAAGGACGGGTATACACTCGCACACACACACATATCCATGCGCACATACACAGACACAAGCAGACATTTATTGAAAACATATTCTAACTATTTACAACACTTTTTTATAAACAACATTTTCCATTTTAGAGAGAGAGAAACATTCCATGTGGGAATATATATATATATAGGGAAACATTCCACGTGGGAAAAATATATCTAAAAACAAAGATGATGTGACTTACCGAACGAAAGTGCTGGCAGGTCGATAGACACACAAACAAACACAAACACACACACAAAATTCAAGCTTTCGCAACAAACTGTTGCCTCATCAGGAAAGAGGGAAGGAGAGGGAAAGACGAAAGGATGTGGGTTTTAGGGAGAGGGTAAGGAGTCATTCCAATCCCGGGAGTGGAAAGACTTACCAAACAAGTCTTACCAAACAAGTCTTTCCGCTCCCGGGATTGGAATGAATCCTTACCCTCTCCCTAAAACCCACATCCTTTCGTCTTTCCCTCTCCTTCCCTCTTTCCTGATGAGGCAACAGTTTGTTGCGAAAGCTTGAATTTTGTGTGTATGTTTGTGTTTGATTGTGTGTCTATCGACCTGCCAGCGCCTTTGTTTGGTAAGTCTCATCATCTTTGTTTTTAGATATATTTTTCCCACGTGGAATGTTTCCCTCTATTATATTCATAACAGTTTGTCATAGAATGATTATGTAAGAAGGGTCATGTTCATTGTCGTATTGTACATTTCTTTCATGGATTCTGGCTATGGATGTAATCTTGATTGGACATCAGGCACCATATCAAATTTATGCCCTGAGTTCCACACCATAAAGAAGACACATTAAGTTGCATACAGACACAATAAAGACACTTACGCAAAGCTTTCAGCCACAGCTGTCATCAGTAAAAGAGAAACTCAGAGACAGACACACCATTTATATGCACAAGCAAGCCCTCAAGCCTGAGCTGCCAGATTTGGCAGTAATGTGTGTATGAGGTGTACTTGCTTGTGTGTATGACTAGTGTGTGTGTGTCTCTCTGTTTCTCTTTTACTAATGAAGGCTGCAGCCAAAAGCTTTGTGCAAGTATCTTTTGATCATGCCTGTCTGTGACTTAACATGCCTCCACAATATCTTATATTCAGTCTGGTCCAATGACTGATCTATATTGTTTTGTATACAGTTACCACGATGATCTATTCATGTCATTAGCCACTGAAACGTATACAGTGTGTAGATAAAAAACATTTGTTATATTCTTTTACAGTAAATTTGTATGGTAATCTGTTTCTTTCAGTCACTGGCAATGCGTACGTGGTGTGTAGGTAAGTAATCTGAACTATATTTTATCATAAATGTACATTATAAAAGAGGACACTGAATATTTTCAAAATGTACTTTATTGTAAGTTTTTAATTTTGAAAATGTTAACTAATTCCTTCAGAAGTAATTTTAATGAGACTGGAGTGAAAAAGGAATTAGTTTTGTGGCACATGTAGTTTGAGACTTATGTAAGGGTCTATGGGATGCACGCAGCCGTACGGTATGTAACATGTGCTCACCAGCCGGCCTATCTAGGATGCTGACAATTTGCTTGGTCAGTAGACGCACATCTGGCTGCACTGTGATGCAGGGGTATGCCACTGGCCACCATCCACAGTGCGCAGTATTAACTAGTGCAGCCTCAGGTGCGGACATGTCTCTTTTCTTAGCTCACCATCGAGCCTTTCGATACGACTGTAATTGGGATGTCAGACACAGTGACGATGGGTGCACATAACATGCGTGTTTTATAATCCACCTTTGTTAATAAAACTGTTTAAACTTACTTCTCGGTGTTCACGTATTGCCATACCTCAAGGACCCACCGCTTACAAATCCTGACAAAATATTCGTGTAGTCATCATCCTGGGCAACAACACAAACACTCCCCTTATACTTATGTAAATATATATTGATTGTTGAGTACAACAATGTAAATGACTGTGTACAGATTTAACTGTGCAAATATTGTACTAGCCGGTTGCCATCATATTGTTAAATGAACGAGTGTGCTAGGTCATCAGCACAACATGATGTATGTATTATATTTGTGGTATTTTATGTTTGAAGCACTGATGTTCCTTGCTACCTTTTGTTGTAAAATGACACATCACTATTTGACCTTTAAGTTTATAAAAACTTCTGCTAATGTGTTTCGGGGTATGATTTTATGTTTCAGTAATGTATACAGTGTTTAAATGATGTCACACATGTATTAGCCACCTTGACTTGGAATGTTTGTTTATTAAACCTTCAGATCAGATGATTACAGTACAAATCTGTTGAAGCCATTAATCAATAAAAAGATATGTAAGTAATCTTGGCGTACCAGGTATTTCAGAATAATATATCAACTAAATCACCTTGTATAGTTCTTTTTTATGTTCCTTTCACCTTTAAGCTTTCCCTTAATATGATACCTCTTTTTTTCTCTGAAGGTCCCCTTATTTTCCTAAAGGTGGCATCTATCTTTCACCCAGTCATTAAGGGATTTTGCAGCCTAGCATTTGTTCTCCAACCATTCCTTCTTACTCATTTTTCACTTACTGTCAGACTCATTTTTTAGATGTCTGTTTTCTCTTCTGCTTGCTTCAATTGCTGTACTATTATATTTTCTCCTTTTGTCAGTGAAAATCAGTATCTCATGTGTTATTCAGGGATGTCTACTGGGTCTTGCATTTCTACCTATTTGATCCTTTGCTGCCATCATTATTTCACATCTCAAAGCTACCCATCCATTTTC
This sequence comes from Schistocerca nitens, assembly GCF_023898315.1. NCBI lineage: Eukaryota > Metazoa > Arthropoda > Insecta > Orthoptera > Acrididae > Schistocerca > Schistocerca nitens. The sequence continues at coordinate 370,222,856 of NC_064614.1, read as the reverse complement.
TGTTATATTCTTTTCTGCTCAACAGCTTCTGGGTCTTTCAGTTTATTCAGGTTTCAATCTTTAATTTTCTACCTTTCTGCAACTTATTCAATTTAGTTCATGACCAATAAATTTTTGTCAGCAACCGTGTCTACTGCTGGAAATGTTTTACAGAATGGTAATTGGTGATGCTCCCCTTAACATTTGTGCCTGTCACTTTTTTTCCCTGGTAGGTGATACAAATGCGTCAGTAAGATGCGTGGGCATTCACCAACCATTACATTCATAGTGAGCAACATGACGGCATAGTTGCTCACTGGCTGCCTCCTTGTGGTAGGTGGGTTTTACCAGACAAAAACTGTAGGCAGAAGCTTTTCTCCATGGCTAACACTCTTCCCATGGACACTTAGCAAGTGATTCTGAATGCAGCCACTTTGTGACATGTAATGTTTAATCACATGACAGAAAACTTAATGGCCTGTCACAAAGTAGATAGGTGTATCAGAGGGCAGAATACTAAATACCAGTAAGTCAGCCTTGAGAGACTACACAGCATGAGCATTGCAGGCTAAACCAGTGAGCCTACCCTTCTTAGTTGTAACCGGCCACCTGCAGCCCCTCTTTCAAGACTGTTATTCTGGATTCTGGATATTGCTTCTTGATCACTGCCACATTAACATTAGCAAGGATTGCAGGCCCTTCTGCCCCCCCTCCCCCCTCCCCGCCATCCCCCCTATCCCAAAGACCCGACAAATGGTGCAGTTTGCATGCCTACGTGAGCGTGTCAATGAATCCTGACATACTTTCGACAAGTCACCTACCCATATGCATTTGACCTACAAGCAGGTGAAATAAAATCATTGTATTAACCCTTTAATGTGAACATATAGTTAGATTCATTCACTATGTTATGATTAAACATTGTATCCTTTTCCTTTTTGTAAATATAAATTCATGTAGATAAGACCCACCCAAAGTGCTGGGAGTGAAGTATTGTGTATAGTGTTTTCAGTGTGTAGTCACAAGTCATGTGAATGTATAGTGAGATTCATTGCCTACTAACGCAGTTATGGTTGAACATTGTACCCTTTTCCTTTTTGGTAAATATAAGTTCATGTAGATAAGACCCACCTAAAATGCTGAGAGTGAAACATTGTGTATAGTGTTTTCAGTGTGTAGTTGCGAGTCTTGGATAGAGGTCTGATGTGATGCAATGGTTCTCTTCTCTGCCCTGAAAGAGTGAACCTGCTTCTCTTCAGCTCATTAGTGGTGTTTTGTTTTGGTAGTTCTACCATAGTACATGGGCCTTCCCTACATTTTGTATAACTCTCACCAACACTATGGGTAGTATGCCAGTACGTTAATTCATTATACATCCCATGTGGTTGGTATAACTTGTTTGAGGAATGGTGTTTGCATATCATTGCATTCAGTATTTTCTTTTCCTCTTTCCATGGCACACATTCACCCTTCAGCAATCTGGGTGTAGGATATTTGTAGCTGTGTTAGCGAGTAGAAAATCAACTTCTACACTGGTGACCCCAGCAAGCAGTCTGTATTCAGTGAAAAACCTAACCCAACGTAACCTAGCCCCTACTGGCATGGTTCGTGCAGCCTCCACTGTGCCTTGCTAGATGATGCATGTGGTGTACTGTTAGCCAGTGCAAACAAAGTTTCTGTTCCCATAAAGCACCCCAGCCCAAGCTGTGCACTGTAGCCCATCACCATTCCTCCTTTCTCCCTCATGTCCCCCCCTAATCTGCATCGTGCCACTGCTGATGTTAAGCACAAGCCAGTGCTCTGCTGCATTGACTCAAGTGCATAGTGTGGCCTGCACTCCAGCACTTCTATACCCGGAGGAGTGGTTACAGATGTGATGGCACAGTGAAACGCCAACAATACTGACATGCTGCGTCCTTTGATTATCTCTCCAGCTGGTCAACCCCTCCCCCCCTCCCCACCCCCTACACACACACACCCCTCGGACCCCTGAACTGCAAATACAAACAGCTGGGTTTCAAGCTTTTATCAGTCAGCATGCAGAACTCGTAGGGAGCACCAAGCTTAGATGCAGGCCGCTCCTCAGTACATCAGACACGCCAGGCTAGCAACCCCCCCCCCCCCCCCCTTTCACTGTTCTATGCCTGCTGAAGCAATATTTATGGGTTCCTCCATTACCAGTGACTCTGCTGCAAAGTTTGCATTGATGGTCATGCAACTTGAGCTCACAGTCTTTGCAGAGACATGTGAAACCATATCAAACCACAGCCCAATAGTTTTTTCTCGCTGAAAGACCATTTGATATCATGATTAGTGTCATCTGAGATGCACATATAGCATATGAGCACACTGTTTTTGTCTGAAGAATGCATTGACATGCAGCCCTCACAGCTTTTCCAACACCTCCGCACCCTTGCGAAGCCCAACATAATGCATGAACAGCTGTTATTCCTGAACTGGCTCAGTGCTTGCCTGCTGCAATCTGGACAGCCCTTACCACACTTGATCACACAAACAATGACACAGCAGTGATTTTAGCAGGCAGATTGTTTTACATGATTGATCCCTCATTGACTGTTGTACCAACACCACCCAGAGCTTTCACACGCACCCGTAATCAATGGAAATGCCGTGTGGCTAGGGTCTCTCGTTAGGTAGACCGTTCGCTTGGTGCAAGTCTTTCGAGTTGACGCCACTTCGGCAACTTGCATGTCGATGGGGGTGAAATGATGATGAAAGACACACAACACCCAGTCATCACGAGGCAGAGAAAATCCCTGGCCCCACCAGGAATCAATCCTGGGACCCCGTGCGCAGAAAGTGAACACGTTACCACAAGACCACGAGCTGCGGACACCCATTATCAAGGACCATCACTCATGCCGACTTTTCAGTGCTGACACTGCACACGTGCGTGAGCCAATACATGGCAGTCCATCTTCAAGGTTGGCCACACAATATATTGTGTGATGAAATGCACAGCAGCATTAGTGTCAGGCTGTGAAAGATTATGCAAAGCAGCAAAAACATGGCAACGTAACACAGCTGCAACAATAGGCCTAGCGATGCCTATATCACACCATAATGTCTGACTGAGCCCAGTAGGTTGCAAGAAACTATCTGTAGGGAAGTGGAAGATGCCTGACGAGGTTCTGGAGTTTGGCACCATTGTCCTGTAAGCAGGCCAGTTCATCGAAATCAATAGGAGATGTAATAGCATTGACATGGGACAGATAATCAGCTACCTCATTTTCCGAGACACAGATATATTGGATGTCTGTCATGTACTGACAAACAAGAGCCATCTGCCAAAGTCTGTGTAGTGGAAGATCAATGACAGGATTGCAAATAGTGTCCACAAGGGGATGATGATCCGTGAAAATTGTCATGTACCTTTCTTCAATGTCTGTGTGGAAATGTTTCACAGCCTCATACACAACAAGAAATTCCTGGTCTAAAGACAACCACTTATATTGAGCTGTAGGTAGCTTTTTGAAAAGAAAAAGCAGAAAAAAAACTGAGTGGCTGAGTTATGTCACCAATGTGCTGTTGAAGAACTGCACTTATTGGGAAATCACTTCCATCTGCCACAATAGAGATGCGAGCATCTGGGGAGATGTGTGTGAGAGTGATGGCATGTTCTGAAGCTGTTTTGAGTTTCTCAAAATCTTTCATCGTATTGCGAGACCACTGTACCTGGGAATACTGGAAATCTGTTTGCTAGCTAATATGTCTGTAACATGGACATGAATAGCTGCTGCCATTGGCAGATTACATCTCTAAAACTTGATGGACTGCAAAAATCAGCACAGTTCGTGAAGTAAGTGGGAGTGGTAGATCACTAATCCAGTCGACATGATCTTCGGGAGGGTGTATATCCTCACAGGAGATGGTGCACCATGAAAGGTAACAGAATGCGTCGAAGTTTAGATTTACCATGATTAATCTCAACTTCATTACATGCCAACAAGCCCTATACCATGACCAAGTGAAGCTCATGTTCTTTGTCAGAGGAGCAGAAAATGGCAATGTCATCTAGGTATGCATAACAGTAAGATCAGTTAAAGAGAAGTGAGTCTATGAAATGTTGCCAAGTTTGAGCCACACTTTTGAGGCTGCAAGGCATGTAACAAAAATTGTAAACACCAAAGGGGGCAATCAAAACTGGTTTTGGTATATAATTCTTTTCCATAGGTATTTGTAAATATGCCTTGCAGCAGTCCAAAACAGTGAAAACATATGTTCTGCTAAGTAGTTAAAGTGAAGTCTTCATTTTGTGTGGGTCAGGATAACTGTCTATTACAGTATGTGCATTGAGACATTGATAGTCACCACAGAGGCGCTCTGTGCCATGCTTCTTGGGGACTAAGTGTACAAGGGATGACCAATTACTGTCTAATGAGCAAACAATACTTGTCCGCAGAAGTTCATTAACTGCAGTCTTAGCAAGGCGTAGTTTGTGTGGAGTGAGGTGGTGTGTTTTATGATGCACTGGAGGGCTGTCTATTGTGACAGTGTTATGTGTCATCCCATTCATAGTAGTATTCATTTGAACTGATGAACACGACAAGGGGATGTCATGAGCAGGAGTTGGGAGCACACAACCTGAGATGCCGTTGGTGTGGGGGTGCCAGAGTCCTAAGAGGTGCATCACTGGTGTCAAGATACAGTGGTGTAGACAGTTCGTAAGTGAGGCATCATGTATCAGTGAGGGTCTGCTTAGCCATTGAGATGGTGCAGTTCAGTACTGTGTTGCGAGAGGAAAGGTTGTCGACTGCAGAAGCCTTGGACTGGAGTTGAGCGATGGAAGAGGTGAAGCAGTTCGCCAGAGAAAAGCACTCGATGAGAGCTGCATCAGTCTTGGCAGAAGACTGTGTGCAAGGAAGGAGCTGAGGGAGTGACTGAACGTACAATAAAGCATACAACAGGCCAAAATGAATCAGGAAATCAATTCCAAGTACTGGATCTTTGATGTTGGCCATTAGAGAAGACCACGTGAAAGGGTCACCAGGGATGAGTTCAATAGGTAACACAACCATGCCATCAATGCAAAGTGTTGATTTATTTGCTGCTTGAAGGAAAAGTTTGGTTAGTGTCACATCCACTACAATGAATGAGTGTATGACAACACTAATGTCCGTTCCAGAGTGGACAAGTAAATGACAATGTGAGCATAAGTCCAAGGCATACAGATGGCCTCATGGAATAGAGGATTGAAGAGAATGCAACGTCTGTAGGTGCCCTTCATCACCCTTGTGGGCCGTGGCACCTACTGTGGCCCACCTGAAGCATTTGGGAATGTGCAGGTGGTCGGCAGTTTCAGGTGGTGTCCCCAAAAGTTACGTGGAGCCAGTATAGAGGATATACTGGGTAGGGACTGTGTGGGGAGCAGCTGGGACTGCTATGCTTACTGCATCAGTGGAAGAGGGGAGTGGAGGGACGGCCTGCACTAGCTCAGCTCTAGTTGGTGAAGTTCAGTTATAAGCAGCTGGTGGTTCCTGTTGCTGGCTGCTAGGTGACTGTGGTTCATTGCACTGCCCAAGGTGAGGCCATGACTGACCTCTACCTGTGTGAGGGAAGTAGGTAGCAATGTAAAATAATAGCATACAACTGGTCAGCCAATCGTAGTTTATCATTGTGTGATGGTGAGGTATGAGGAAGCAATTGTAATTGTAGTTCCTGGAGCAGTTTAACTAAGCACAATGACCAGAGCATTAAGTCTGGCATGACCTCTGTTGTGACCTGAACATGTAGGCATTGCCACAGCTCTGAAGGGGTTCTGTCACCTAACCTCCCATTATAATATGCCATGGATTGCATCTGCTGGTGTACATGAAAGACATTTGAGGAGGAGTGAATGGTAAAAAGTGTATTTCTTGCATTTGAGTGGGATTAGCAACAAGTCACTAATAAGATCAGGGTAATCATGCAAACAAAACCAGTGCTGTCATCTATGATACTGTGTACATCCAACAAGTTGTCCACCAAGGTAAACCATAGTAGGGGGTTGTCCATTTGTATTGGTCGCAGCTTTGGAAAATGATCTGGACACAGAGCTTGCAGCAGAGTCAGAAGGGCTCAGACCGTGCAAGGGTTCAGAGAACTAGCATCCACTGTTGTTGACTGTGTAGTGGTGACAGGTATGATGTTCTGATGAAGGTTGTGCACTTCTGTAGAACAATATGATGCCGAGCACTCACAAGCCATTTGGAGCAAGGGCCTATGTGGCCACATTATGAACACAGAATGGCCGGCGTGGAAAAATCGTGAAGCAAGAAGGGTGAAATGAAAGCAGCAGTGCTAGAGGTGGGCTGCCAGAGATCTGTCATCTGTGGTCTGTGTAAAAAGGAGCTGCACATGATCATGAGTGAAATCTGAAGTGGAAGCATTGAGAACCAATGCAGATGGATTCCCAAAGCAATGCGTGAAATAGCGATTGCAAGCCAAGTGGCGGGCATAACCTCAGCTGGTACATTGCCCGAGGGCTGCACAGTGTGGTAGGTCAAGTAGATGCAAGTGTATCCTGGCATGGTTGACTCAAGTATCCTCACTGGTTGGTGCAGAAATGGGCACGTTAAATTGCCAGCTGTGATCAGTGAGAAGGTGTGTGGTCTGTGTAGGAAGGAGCAGCACATGATCATGAGTGAAATCTGAAGTGCAGGCATTGAGAACCAATGCAGATGGATTCCCAAAGCAATGCGTGAAATAGCGATTGCAAGCCAAGTGGTGGGCATAACCTCGGCTGGTACATTGCCCGAGTGCTGCACAGTGTGGTAGGTCAAGTAGATGCAGTGTATCCTGGCATGGTTGACTCAAGTATCCCCATTGGTTGGTGCAGAAATGAGCACGTTAAATTGCAGGATGCGATCAGTGAGAAGGTGTGTGACACATGTAAGGGTTGACCACACTGGGGAAAGGGAAGCCATGCATGTAGACCTCAAAACTGTACAGCCAGCTGGTCTGTAGTACAGTGAAGTAGAAACTTTGGAGAGAGGGAAGGAGAATGTTGTGTGGAAGAAATTTCCTGGTGACAGAGAATCCAGTAGCAGGTGTCAATGCAGGTGTGTGCTGCACCTGGTGTGGTATGACAAAGAAGGTTACAGTTGTCTGTTCTGAGTGAGTAAACACTGGAGGAATGAGCATTCTCTTGTATTGGTAGGACCCATGGAAAAATGTTGCACTTCACAACTGAAAGTTGATTCTGCAGTATTGACTTCCTGAACTGTCAGGAAAGTTGGAGGCTGAGGCATTTTTTGAGCAGGTGTGAAACTGGTAATAAGAAATGCACAAATCAAAACATATTCATGCAACTCGGGGTTACCAGTGTGAGCTTTTTATCTATGCGATGAATTCCATGAACAGAAATAACCAACACTTACAGTTGAACACACATCATTTACGCATGATCACATGAGAAATCACACAGCAGAAACAATAAAAGTCAAAATGTTTCCCAAAGTTCACTGAATCAGAAGATGAAGCACTCCTTGTTCCAGAGTCACTGGCAATTGAAGATCACCACATTATTTCGAAATACATATGCTGAAACCAAAAACTTTTCTGAGATATTGAAAGAAGTAACAGTTATTACTGTTGGTGATGGGAACTCTTTTGACAATACAAGAACATTTACTATATTTTGAATTTTTACTGTCAGAAGTTTGTAGAATATATGTGGACAAATTTTAGTGGAAGAATTTGTATGCTTTTTTTGAAACAGGATTTACTTTTAAATGGTACTACTAAAACCAAGATTTAATATATTTGCTGTCTTGAAGCAGAAAATTTTGCATGGACATGGAACATTGAGATTGTGGGAATGGGAAGTCAGGCTGAAAATAATTTTTACTGTCATATTGCAATGACAGTCAGCTGCTGTGCTGAAACATCATAGGTATGTTCATTTATCAGACTGCTTGCTGGGTGTGCTGAAAAAATGATAGTTCCACTTTCTGCCATAAGGTGAAAATATGGCACTGTAAAGAGTCATAATGTGGTGTGAATGCATGGAAATGGAAGGAATGGTCAAACAAATGATAACAGTGATTCTAACACATTTTTAAGGATATGATAACAAGCTTGAACATGTGTTCAATATCTTCTCCCAACTTGACAACATGCTGAATCCATAATTTGGCATGGTCAACAGTTGCTCACAGCATGTCCAGTTCATCAGAGTGCTATCTTGTTGTATACTATCCTTCAGATCAGGAAGAGTCCAGATACATCCCTGATAGACACATCAGACAGAAGTCACATAGATTTAGGTTGGAGGATCTGGAGGGCCACACATTTTAAAGTTGCCTAGGGATGATCCAGTCATTACCAAATGTTTCTCAAAGCAAACCTTTCACCTGGAAAGTGACATGTGGTGTCATCCCATGTTGCATGAAAATATTGATGTGGACAAAGTTTTCTTCTTCCAAAGCTGGAATCATGTCTTGCACAAGGAGGTCTTATAAAATGCAGACATCATTATAAACCTAACAGACCCATGAGGTGTCATCAAGGACTGAGAATGAAGGAACCTGAGAAACCACACCACACAGTCACATAAGGTGAGTGCAGTTGGTGTTACTGCACAACATGTGTCGGAGTGGAATCCCATATGCGACAGGCCTGTGCATTCATAGCAGCACATAGAGTAAAATGTGTCTCTGGTTACATGTCATCCATTACCATGCATGCCTAAAAGTGAACAGTGAAATCACAGCATTGTAGTCTATCTTGGGGCTTCATTTGGTGCACATTCTGAACATTGTAGGAATACCAGTGTACAATGCACTGCAAAATCTTTTGAACTGTTGACCAGAAGAGAGGCAGTTTCCATGACAAAGCTTAAACACTGGCTGCTGAATTCAGGGCATGCTATGTAACCCATTTATTGACATGGGGCCTTTTCATGGTTGTCTCTGTTGGTGATATTCCACAATGAGTGCAGCTGTTGCTGCTGTTCTGACAATGCAAAGTGAATGCTCTTTCTTCTCAACAGCCTTTGCGTTTCATATGGAAAACTAGAGCCTTCTTAGTTCCTTGCACCATAGTCATTTCACAAAATAAATCAACATGCGTCGTCAGGTGGCAAACAGCATACTGACATCAAAACAGGGAACATTTGGCATTCTGACTGTTTACAGGACCATATTTTCACCTGGTGGCAGAAAGTGTGTAATGGTTCTCACCTGCTTTTATTTCTTCATTTGTTGTCCTCAGTGTTGATGTACTGGCTGAAAAAATAGGAGGCGACGTGCAGTACTATCTACTGTAAATGATGTAGCTGACAGATGCACAGTTGTGTTTCACAGTCTTTTACTTTCACTTTTCTCAACCTCTCAATAATAAACAGTTATATATGGCCAGTGCACTACTGTTCTAACTTCTCATAAGCCTCATTAATAGTTAGCAGGCAAAAATCCACACTGCTACAACAGTTTACTGTTGAACATCTATGAGCAGTAAAAGCCTAACCACAAAATTCACGGTTCTTGAAGAATAGAAAGGAATGTATGGAGCAGACACTGTCACTGTGATCTAATTGTGTAACACTTATTACACTGTTAAGTTGATGCATTGTTGTCATTCTAACCAACACAGGTTCCTCATCTGAAACTCGGCCGTAGACTGACTGTCTTGGGACCAAAAATTGGACCCTTATATATCCTCACAATAATAGGTGCTGAAGCTACACATCGTTCAAAGTTAAATTTACAGAAACTACAATTAAAACTTAACTCATTAAATTAAGTGAATAAATCAAAAGGTTCCATCTTTTTAATACTTTGTTCTACTACAAGAGTTAGTCCAAATTATTTGTTTACATCATGAGATTAGCAAATATAAGTATGCAAACAATACTTTGGACAAAACTGTTAATTACTTTGGAATTAACTAAGGGCTCGTTTTGCTAACATGTTTTTGAAGAGAGCCAAATAGATACTTTAAGATTACTATTAGTTGTTCCTCCAAAAGTTTATAATTAGTACAGAATTTATATTTGTTTACCTGTCAACAATAGAATTTAAGTTAGGAAACTATTATTTGTCTATTACTATACTAACTAGTAATAGTCAAAATAAATTAGAAAATCAGTTACATACATAAAACTAATCACAGAATTAGATCTGGTCTTACATTCTTTAAAACGAACGGCCAATTTTCTCCTTTTATGAAAATGCATGTTAAAGGTAATCAGTTAAAATTGAAAAAACGAATTTAGGGAGGCAGATGGCAAAACAAGAGGAGAAGTAAAAATATCCCAGCTTGCTTTGTCATATCACCCCCTTATTGGATTTGCCAGATAGATATGGCAAATAGCTAACTGAGAAATTCAATGACCACAAGTGACCCCAGAAATTGGATTTGAAATCTACACACAAACAAATATTACATAAGAAATCTTATCAAAACTACAGTACATATGTCTTTTCAAATTTATACTTACATGAACTGGCCATATGAAAATCCCCGCACAAAATATTTACATACAGTGCATTGTACAATGCCACAAAATATCCACAACTTATACTTTTAACAAAATTTTGCATTTTCATCATAAGTGATCTCCTTTTTGGGTAAGTTAAGATTAACTTTAAAGATGCATATCATTTTACACATGTCCTGTCTTACTTAAAATAATAAACCCTCGTGGGCTGCAATAGACAGAAAATTTCACTTGCTCAGTGTTTAGAATTTTCCACAAGCAGTTTCATTCTTTTAATGGTTTTTAATACACTTTCTCACCAAGCTGTCCATGCCTTCAACAGGTTCAAGTGCCAGTTAGCAAGGCCATGCACAGCTGTCAGTTGCCTTAGAGGTGGTTCTCCTCCACCAAAAATCAAACAAAATACCCTAATTTAGTACACTTACTTTTACTTCTAAGTAAGTCTAATAAAAAAACGAATAATTTAGTCATTATTTCATAAATAAATGCATTACGTAGATCTCATAACATTACAATAATTAGCACTAAAACTGACTATAGCACGAAAGGTGTGGACTAGTAAAAATTTAATGTCAAGTGCACATTACACTACAATACATTACTCTAAGACATAACTGTCTGAAACTGGTTAAACTTGAAAGATTTTTGTTTCATTACCATTTGCAAAATATGACCTTAGTGTCTAAAATATGTACATTACCTCTAGTAAAAACTAAAGGTATGCAGTAGCATAGATTTACTAATCATTACATTATGAAAAAAGAACAGAGTCACCATTACATAGCTTAATTACTACTTAGATCAAAAGTAGGGGGATGGAGGTTGTACCACATCATTGCCCCACTTCTCTACTCTTTTCTGAGCACTACTCTCATTCGACCAGAAAATTAGATCCTCACAAAATGTTACCAAATAGTTGACCTGTCAGAATATTCACATCAGCCTAGCACCACAGTTATCAGTTAATCAGCAAAATTATTGTTCTTCATTCCAGTATTACCGCATCAAGCTTTTAATTCCTCAGAACACAAATAGAAGATTTTCAGATAACATATAGATCCAATGATGCAGCATTATATGACTTGTAAATATTGCTCTTTCTGTTAAGCTCTCATTCCCAGCTGCAGTGTCATAATTGCACAATGTACACAATAACCAGTGTTGCTTAGTTCACAATTAAGTCATCAATACAATTACACCACATTTGTCTGTATACAGTTATCTTTTTCATTACTGAATTGTGTCTGTGAGCTCCATTGTTTTACTTACTTTTCTCTCTTGGTTAACTAGTGGAGTGCTTCTCCAAAATTATCCGTACTGCAGAGACAGGCTCCCTAGCCATTAAGACCCTAACATTATTCATTATTTTATTATTTAATTATTGCTTCATTAACTAATAAAGAAACACCTGCTTATTCTTTCCACACACATTAATCCAGGCAACTACATTTGAAGTTGTAATTCCTTAAAGTTAGAAAAGGCTGTACCATGACACACTTATATGGGCAGATAGTTATCTCAATATACTGATGGCACTGAACCCAAACACTTCTATTATACGGCAATTAATATTAAGACCTAATATTTAAGGTGGTTTATACTGCACATTGTCTCTGCTGATGCACCAAATTATGCTAATTTCACATATTAATTAAACTCCACATATGCTGACACCTTTTATTTTCTGTTTACCTTACCTCTCTGTTTGAAACTCTTTAACCATGGTAACGCTTTACTTTCTTCCATCCTTTTATGACTCCATTACTTATAACTAACAAATATTTCTATACTAAAGAATTCCACTGTACCATATGACATGAAAGTTGAAAATAGAATGTCTCTGATTGACGTGCAAACTACATATAGAATAGGAGAAGAGTCTGACTGCCTCAGGAAACATGAAAAATGAGACAGACAGCTGGGGTAAGCATTATTGCCACATAGTGAATCCAACACAGAATGTTGAACCCCCTACTTGCTAATTGCACAAGGAATCAGTCCCAAATATTACATCAATGCTGAGATTTTGAATTACCAAGAAATTGCACTCCAACTACTGTCCTGACACTTACACAGTTAATAGTACTTCTTGTTTCACACTCTTTAATAGCTTACCAGTTGCACTAATAACTTTTATTTTATGTTGATGAATTACTAAATTGGGTGGTGTAAGTCTGATGTATTTGTGATTTGTAATTTTTGGATGGTAATCTTATTGTGAATTCATAGTAACGAAATGAAAGAAATAACTAGAATGTTTCATACAAAATGTTGGATATAATGATGTAACTAACCACACCATTGTCAAGACAGTTCGTTGGTGTGGGAAGCACATTGGTCAGTGTCAGCAACAATTGTCCAGAATGATGTTCTCCGACAAATCCTGTTTCATTATGGCAAGTGATTCTGGCCACCAGTTAATGTGCAGATAGATGGAAACAAATTACTCACTGTAGCATGTTCCTGAACATCATTGGTATGGCCTAGGCGTTTTGGTGTGGGCAGTCATTATGCACATTAGCCACACACCACTTCATATCTGTGTGTGAGAGACTGCTGTAGCTCAGAGGTATTGCAGAGAGATTATTCTCAATCACATCCATCTATTTTGGAGTGCAGTAGGTCCCAACTTTCTGTTTATGGATGACAGTGCCTGCCCACACTGACCCACTGAGGCATTGGACACACTGGAAAGTGAAGATATTGAACATATGGAATTGCCTGTGTGTTCCCCAGACCTAACGCCTACAGAGCGGGCTGGGATGCTCTTGGTAGACATGTTTTTCAATCAATACCCTCTCTCCAAACTGTGCAAATACTGAAAACCTTCTTGAGAAAGGAGTGGGTAATATCCCCCTGTGGACTCCTCTGCAATTTAGTAGACAGCATGAACAGGAGGTGCAAAATTTTCATTATTGTCCAAGGTGCGCATACTCCTATTGAGAGTCTGATATCAACCTTTATGTTGGGAGTCTAATCTGTGTCAAACATGAATGCTACTTATGTCTGTTACCCTGCTTTTCCATGTGGTGAACTCTCTACCATTCTTTGTTATAAATATACCACTCTACCACTATTAGAGATGTACTGTGTTTCATGTATTCCATAATTGCCTGTGATTATTCCAGTACAGCAATGTCTCTGTTCCTTAACAGTTGTCAAGCAGTATAAATAAAAAAGAAGGATTGTTAGTGTCAGAAAAACACTAAAAATAATTCACAGTTACAAAGTAAATAAAATGAGCACTATGAACCTGGCAGCTATAAGATGGCAGGTGATGGGGCATTGTGCAGCATAGTCCGCACAGGATGCCATGGCCAGTAGATGCGTAGACGGCAGGCCATGCATGGGGACAACAATAGTGGTAGGGGTTATGGGCAAGCATTGTATGGGAAATGCTGAGCATTGGAGGGGAAGTGTCATCCTAAACTCAAAGCTACACCCACATTTTTTGTAAATATTAAGTGTGGCCCCTTCACGCCCACACTTGCATGGTGAAGATCTGTTATCACCTCTGCTTTGGTTAGTCTCTAAAAAGAATTCGCCAAAAATGCAGTGATTTATTTTCGCCTGGCTTGTTAACCATTTGTAACTTTTATAGAAGCATCATGAGTGGTGAATTTTGAGTAAAACGGACACATTTGTCTGGTTATCATGTTAGAATTTGCTTCTTTTGCCACAACACACTTGAGGGAGATGTTCGGGTTAGTTACACCAAACAGCCCCCATGTCGCAGTAGTTCATTTATTCACCAAAACACAAGCAAGGCTCACAAAGAACGGCACCAAATAGCCCCCAACCCTCCCCCCCCCCCCCCCCCCCCCGCCCACAGTACGGAGTACTCTTGAGAGACCGAGGGAGGGGGGGGGGGGTGACTATCGCATCGGGAGGAGTGGTCTGTGGGAGCCGGACCACTGTCAGCTCGACAGTGTCGTCGGGGAGCTGTGTGGGTAGACGTCATGAAGGAAGGTTCGGCCACCGAACCTGGAAGTCGCTGAAGCGAGTCGGGCGTCGTACTGGGTGTGCTGGTCATGCGACAACAGGTAGGCTGGTGGTTTGCTGCTGGAACGGAGCAATGACGACGATGTCTGTGATGGGCATGGTGAACACATGAAGCATGTCCAGGTCAATGTCGGGTGGGAGGGAAACACATTTCACCAGGTGGCAGGGAATAGCGGAGGTTGTGTCATGAGCACTATATGAAGAGAAACAAATGACAAACAGTGTATAATCATGCAGTATTATTGAGATGTTGTGGATTATGTCTGGGGGGAAAGGCACAAACACCTCAAGTGAAGGCACGTTCAAGATGGGGGGGGATGTGAGAAACCTCGACAGGGCGAGGCAGGCGACGGTGGAGAGGTCGAAGGGATTGGCGAAGGGCCCGGCGGTGAGGGCATGATCGTAAGTAAGCTCCACGTAAGAAGCATGTGGTCACTCGATGGAGTGTGTGAGAGCAGAGTAGAGGGCGTAGTCAGAGGAGAGCTCGACGATTGGAGCTGCAAGTCACTCGATCGAGTATGTAAGTCCAACGTGGAGGGAGTGGTCGGAGCATCATGAGCCACGACAGTGAGTGGCGTGATCGTGGCCGGAAGGGGGGTAGAAGAAGGCTCGACATGAGCAGGCTTAAGTCTGTTGAGAGAGACTGTAACAGCTGAATCTTTCATCTGGATGTCATAGGTGTTGGCTGAGTGCCGGAGAACTCGGTACGGGCCGGTATATGGAGGTTGGAGGGGAGCACGGACAGTGTCATCTCGGAGCATGACATCCTCGCAATTGTTCAGAGATTTCGGGATGTGAACCTTAGGGCGGGAGTGGCTGGTGGGCAGAGGGATATGGAGGTTGATGAAGTGGTGTCTGACGCAGTCTACAAAGGAAGGTAAGTCAGAATGAGGGAGAGATGTGGAATGGCTCACAAGTTTGCCAGGGAGAACAATGTTCTGGCCGTATACGAACTCAGCTATTGTGCCTTTGAGGTCTTCCTTATAGATCGCAAGAATGCCAAGTAGCACAAGGGGAATGACCTCTGTCCATAGAGAGTCGTGGCATTGAAGAGCCACCTTGAAAGTGCGGTGCCAGTGCTCAACTAGCCCGTTACTTTGTGGGTGACATGCTGTGGTATGGATGCGCCAGATGCCGCAAATGTTACAAATCTCGTTGAACAGGGCTGACTCAAATTGTCTGCCCTGGTCAGTCGTGATGATAGCTGGACATCAGAAATGCAATACCCATGACTTGACGAAAGCTCGAGCAACAGTTTCTGCCATAATATTGGGGAGGGGGACATCCTCGACCCACTGAGTTGTTCGGTCGGTAGATGAGAGAACATAATGAAAGCTGTTAGAGGGGGGGGGGGGGGGGGGAGAGGGCCGGCAATGTCAATATGAATATGCTGGAAACTCCCAGGAGGGATCGAAAATGTGCTGAGGGGAGGTGAAGTGTGCTTGTGTACTTTGCAGCGTTTGCACGTGATGCAGGAGCATGCCCATTGTTGACATTTCTCCACAAAAGCACTCCGCTACGAGGCGGGCGGATGCATGAACACCGGGGTGGGCTAAATTATGCAGTGTGTTGAAGACAGCTCGACGGAGCGTGGTTGGGATGAGGGGGCGTAACGAGCCCGTACTGTTGTCGCACCAGATCTCACCAGAAATGCCAGGGAAGGTGGTGCGGACGAAGTGTAGTGAAGAGGTAGAGTCTGAAATCAGGTTTTGTGTTTCCTCGTCAGCAGGTTGGAGGTTAGGCAGTTCAGAGAGGTCTAACAGTGAATGGACGGCGTCGACTCGTGAAAGGATATCAGCAACTGTATTGTCAGCACCCTTTATGTGTCTGACATTGGTGGTGAACTGAGATATGAATTCCATGTGTCTGAATCGGTGAGGAAGCAGGTCAGCTGGCGGGTTTGTAATGGCTGCAGCCAGGGGTTTGTGGTCCATTGAAACATAGAAAGGGCGTCTGTCAACGTCAGTCTTAAAATGCCCAGAATGAGATTTTCACTCTGCAGCGGAGTGTGCGCTGATATGAAACTTCCTGGCAGATTAAAATTGTGGGCCCGTCCGAGACTCGAACTCGGGACCTTTGCCTTTCGCGGGCAAGTGCTCTACCATCTGAGGTACTGAAGCACGACTCACGCCCGGTACTCACAGCTTTACTTCTGCCAGTATCTCATCTGCTACCTTCCAACTTTACAGAAGCTCTCCTGCACATCACAGAAAGAAAAGCTTACATCACAGGAAAAAAAAACATACATTTAATATTGTAGATGTTGAGTGTCTTCTGCATGCAACGATCGAGAACGTCACCATTTATGCATGGGTGGGCTGTGTAAGGCATGCAGAAAAATTACAGGCCAGGGTCTATCAATAAGAAATTAGTAGGGACTATACTATGGAGCCTTTTGTAATAGGTAAACCTCTGCGACGCAAGTAATGATCGCCAGTGGCTACTGTAAGTGTACAGGGAAATAATCTCTCACATTTCACAAAATTAGTCATTTTTTAACTTGTTATATTTTGACAAACTGTGCAAGCACAAGATTAGTAACATGAGCATTTCATTAGGTTGAGCTGAATATATAAAGTGCAAATTTATGAGTAGTAGTTAGCATTATTTCGAATTACATTGCATTAATGTCACTGTTGAGTAACATATTTTCACTCAGACGTATTTCAGCCTTATCACACACTGATCAATGCAGCTTTCCTTGCATAGTTTCACATATGTTTTTGCATGACTGCCTGTCTTGGCTGGGCCAGGTACACTTTGCTAAACTGTGTCATTTTTAATTTCTGTACCATCAAGTTGCTATTGAAATTCATTCTTGTTGCCATCGTTTTTGGTTAGCACAATGTTTTTACTTCCAGAGTTAAAATCATTTCAGTGCATGTCTGTTTTCTTGCTGTCTGTGGTCGTTCTGAAATAGTGGCTGACAGTTGCATCGTCCCAAAGTCAGTAGTATATTGTTCATTTACGTGGCTACAATGTTGCATGCTGTATACATTAACCCTTGAGCGATCACGCTTGTGTATAAAGTGCACCAATCGCGAATCACATTGTCATGCATAGTTCCATGTCGTTTTACAATAGCAAGCCCCTACCTTTTCCTGCATTATTGTTTCACCTAGCACAGTGAGAAGTTGTGTTGTCATAGGTCCATGTGAGCTACAGTAACTTAAAATAAACTGCGGCTATGTCATCTGTATGCCACGCGCCCGGTCATGTAACTAATGTTTCCTTCAGTTTTATTTCGTTCCTTTTTAACTGAATCAAAAGATAACACGTAACAAGAGGACGTATCACTGTGTAGGGTGAGATCAAAGCCGACAGGCAACAAGCTTGACTGATTACTCAATGAGGGCCCAGAGTTCAACTCTGTACCTACCAGACAATGAAAATGATTCTAAAGAAGAAGAGGAATTTATCACATGAAGTGACCACAATTCAGATTCTGATCAAGTCCACAATTTAGATGATGACTGAAGAGCCACTCCCCAGTGGTGGTATTTTTATTGGGAGGTACAAAACGTATAAATGGAAAAAGATATCTCCTAATTTGACCTGGAAAACGAAAACAATATTGTGAAAAATTTCCCTGGGCCTCACATGTTGCGAGAGATGTCACAAGTGAAACAGAGTCTTTATGGGCAATACTTAGCTTGGAAATGATTGATGAAATTGTAAAATACACGAACATACACTTTCAATCTAAGAAAGAATGTGTACAATATTCCAGAGAAAGGGACACTAAGGAAACTACAAGGTGTGAAATAATGGCATTGTTGGGACTGCTGTATCTGATTGGGACTAAGAAAGCAAACCACACAAATGTCATTGAACTGTGGACAGAAGATGGTACTGGTATGGAGATTACGAGAGCTGTGATGAGCTACCAAAGATCTCTGTTCCTTTTCGATGTATCAGTTATGATAAACTTGCTGCAATAAGTCAAATATTGGACACCTTTGCGGTGAACTGCAAGAACGCTTTTAGTGTATGACAATTTGTGACAGTAGACAAAACGCTGCAAACTTTCCGGGGTCACTGTTCTTTTGTTCAATATTTCCCAAACAAACCAGTGAAGTATGGGATAAACATTTTTGGTATAGCAGATACTAAAACATTCTTCACTATTAATATTGGAGTATATTGTGGAAAACAACCTAAAGGACCATACGATGTTTCTAATTCTCACTGTGATATTATAGGAATGCTAGTTACTCACACTGAAGGCTCAGGAAGAAACATTACAATGGATAATTGGCACACCAGTTATGCCTTAGTCAACTCTCTTTTGAAAAAGTGACTTACATGCATCGGCACATTGAGAAAAAAACAAATGCGAAATCCCACAAGAATTTTTACCTGAGAAATGTAGGGCTATCCACTCCTCTTTATTTGGTTTTCAGAATGATATGACACTAGTTTCGTATGTGCCGAAACTAAATAAGCCAGTTACATTACTTTCAACTAAGCACAATTTTGGAATCATTAATGAAGTTACGGGTAAAACAGAGATAGTTTTAGATTATAATGTATAACAAAGGGAGGAGTCGACACAGTCGATCAACTGGGAGGTAGTAAGTATTCCGTCACAAGGGTGACAAGAAAATGGCCATTGGTTGTATTCTGTGCTCTAATGGATATAGCTGGAATCAATGGTCACATAATTTTTTGTGCAAATGAGACGAATCCAAAAAAGAAGAGAAGAATTTTCGTGAAAGATTTAGCACTGTCTCTTATGAAGCCTCAACACTTCCTGCCAACATTACAACTTTCCTTGTGAAATACCAAGATCAACGTGTTGAAAGAAATGAGGAGCCTGCTGTAAGGTGTAACTCATGCAATAGCTTTGGTTACAAGGGACATGTAAAAGAAGTGCACACGTGTGAGAAGTGTAAAGCATTTCCCGAAAATATGCAGTACAGTTAACTGTGTAGATGGAAGGAACTTCGTGAAAACTAATACTTCTTCAATATATAAAGCCTTTGTCATTTTATATTGCAATGAATGGGTGTTTTTGTTCAGTATGTGCTTAAAAAAGTGTTGGAATAGATTGATATGTCAGCTGTGGCATAGAATTATTTGTTTAATCAAATAGTAAATTAGCAGTGTAATATAAGTTTCTTGTATTGTTGTTTAAATAAATTAAAATTAAACTGTGATTTAGCTCATAACCATTTCCCTTGGTTGCATAATGAGAGCTTTTAACTACATATGTACTAAGTGTGCCGCGCGCCCGCTCATGTTACGACAATTGGCGCGCCTGCTCGAGGGTTAATTTCTGCAGCAACTGCGTGTTCGTGGCAATATAAATGAAAAATTTAAGGATTTATAATTTGTCTTGTCCACACGTTGAAAAGAGGGCTTCTTCACTGAGTAAGTGTCACCACTGACGTTGTTTCGCCGTAATAAAAAGAATTGTGTATAAGGACGAAGACCACATTGCTTCTGCAGTTGTGTAGACTGTATCAGAATCAGTAGATCAAAAAGAGATTGGAATCCACGAAAATAGCCAGACAAACTATTCAGAAAGTATGACTGAAATGTGAAATTAATGTATAGTAGAATATTTTCTACCAAGCGCATAACATATCCGTGGAATGGTGAAACTCTCATGAATAACAACACTGCTTGGTGCGCCCCCGATTATCATCCCACTCATTGTCAGCTGATGCGTGAAAGTGCAGTGCTGACTGCACTGGAAGTGCAAACTGGCGATGTCACAAACATTGCCCCTCTCTCTGTGCACAGAATGCATTGCTCAGCCACTGTCTGAAAACCTGCGCCCCACTTGCAAGAGAAACTATGAACTAGGCACTACAGCACTATATTTCTCTCATTAAAATTTGACAGTTTTGTGAAACGCAGCAGACACTAGCATTAAATTCTATCTCATTACAAACTATTGCTGTATTTGAAAACATTTGGATTACACATTCTCAAACAAATATGGAGCGAATACAAACATCAATGCCACTGTTTAAGTAAACGTAACATTAAAAAACAAAAATGTTGTCCTTCAAAAAATATTGATCCAGAACCCAGACCAATATTTTATTTGGGTATGAGAGACGCTAATGATTTATTAAGTGGAATGCCTATGAGAAATTCAGTTCCTTTTCCTCGTGTTAGAATACCGGGAAAAAAAATTACCAGCTTTTAATTGGCTTTAGAACATGGTGAGATTCTGTTGAACCAAGAGCGAAAATTAATCTGGAATGAAACGTCTAACAAAGGAAATAATCATTTTAAATTGACTGTAATTGTTATCAACTGACAGCAGTTGTTATCATGAGAATAATTATAGCAGCAAGCTCATCATGGAGATAGTACTAGCAGACCTCACTAGATCACAGGACAAACAAAACTTTTAGAATAGGACTGAATTGTAATTGTGATTATTTATTTACGTATTAGTTCATGTTGTTACAAAAGAAACAATATGATCAAAGCAGGAAATTCAGTTCAATCATAATGTCTCTTCCACTTATCCAAAAAGTAATAAATTAAATTGTATCTTAGTATTTCTTTATAAACTGAAAAATAATTTAATCTTAATCTTCCTTGAACCAGTAAAACTCTTTTGGTGAAAACTTTACCAAAGGACAAGTCACAGAATACCAAGGAATATCTGAAGGCTTGTACTCATGTGATGTTCACATTCAGTTGCAAACAGTCTAACACAGTCCACGAAACAAAGTTGTTACAAATCACATAGTGGCAATGTTGCAAACATTTCCCTCTCAACTGTGCAGAACGCATTGCTCAGCCACTGTCTGAAAACCCGAGAACCACTTTTAGTGCATCTGTCAAATAAATACCTCCAGCAACTATTCACACTTAGAAAATTGTAATATGGAAGTACCCTCATCCTCACACCACTCTCGCATACAGCAGTAAGTGTTAAAAGGGGCGGTGTGGTACTTTCAGGCAGAGGATATCTGGTACCTAATTTTGACGTTTGACTCCCACAACACAAATACAGCTTCTGTATCCAAAGTATAGAGGCCTTTACAATCATCCCCCAAATTAAGGGTGCAGACACAATAGAGTATCTTATTTCTCACTGCATCAAACACTCCACATCAACCACATCACTTTAACGACAGCAATTATCCGTCCTCACACTCAGCTTTGCTCCCAGCATACACCCAGTATGGCAAAAAGACTCCATCAACCATACCACTGCCTCTACTGTTAGTTTAGCACTATTCCTCTTCTCCACACCAACAGCATTTCTCCGTGTTCCATGCACTGCCAGGACAGGTTGACTGCCCACCATCCTGTTTCTCACTGCTCTCTACATAGCTCTTGTGAGCCGTTCCCCCTCTGGCCACTGTGGCGGTTCAGTCTGGAACCGTGCGGTTGCTACGGTTGCAGGTTCGAATCCTGCCTCAGGCATGGATGAGTGTGATGCCCTTAGGTTAGTTAGGTTTAAGTAGTTCTCAGTTCTAGGGGACTGATGACCTCAGATGTTAAGTCCCGTAGTGCTCAGAGCCATTTGAGCTGGTGCCCAGAGGCTGGCCATTCCTGCCAGATGGTACAGAATTGGGTTTCCAATGGCCGATTGGCTGGTGAACAGATGCTGACCACTAGCTACTGCATCCTGATAGCAACACTAGTGGATTTAGATGTGTGTAGCTTTCATTTGATTCCTAAAAACAGGTGTACCTCTTCTGCTAGTTCTGCTATACTAGTGATCTTCATCTCTGCCTTTACTGTCATTGGCATTTACACGGTAACCATGGATGTGGACACTCACAAGTCTCTTCAGAAACAAAATGATTTTTAAAACAGAAATTTACGTGCTCAGTCAATAGAGTGGTCCCAGATTAGTCTAGTGCAATATTCATTTTATTGACATTTATTAACAGGAATAGTAAAACAGGTAAAGTAACCCGTATTTCAGTACTGGCTGAATAGTGTTGCTGCACATGATGGTAGCAGACAGTACAGGGAAACTTTACCCAACCACTATTGGAGTACAAGCTATTCTTCATATCTTACTCTGCCTATGAACAATATTATGAAAAGGAAAGTTGCTCACCATACAGCAGAGATGCTGAGTTGCAGACAGATACAACAAAAAACTGCTTTTCAGCAAACAAGGTCATTGTCAAAAATAGATGACAGAAAATACACACACACATACAAACACAACTGACACACACATGACTGCAGTCTCTGGGAGCAGAAGCCACACTGCAGACATGTGTGTGTGAGCTGCATTTGTGTGAGTGCATGTGTGTGTTCTATCGTCTATTTTTGACAAAGGTCTTCTTGGCTGAAAATTTATTTGTGACAGTCTTTTTGTTGTGCCTCTCTGCGACTCAGCATCTTTACTACATTGGGAGTAGCAACTTTGCTCTTCATAATATTGTTACATTCCACCCTGAATTTTCCATTGTTTGATTTCTCCCTGTTAACAGATGTCGATAAAACAAATGTCGCACTAGACTAATCTCAGACCATTTTATAGAATACGCTGGTAAAATTACATTTAAAAATAATTTTGTTTCTATTGGGGAACATGGCACTGGACACACACACACACACACACACACACACACATATATATATATATATATATATAAAAAGAAAGATGATGAGACTTACCAAACAAAAGCGCTGGCAGGTCGATAGACACACAAACAAACACAAATATACACACAAAATTCAAGCTTTCGCAACAAACTGTTGCCTCATCAGGAAAGAGGGAAGGAGAGGGAAAGACGAAAGGATGTGGGTTTTAAGGGAGAGGGTAAGGAGTCATTCCAATCCCGGGAGCGGAAAGACTTACCTTAGGGGGAAAAAAGGACAGGTATACACTCGCACACACACACATATCCATCCCACTGGAGGCGGGCCGCATGATGTTGGGGCGTGAGCGGAAGACGGCCTAACGGTGTGCGGGACCGTAGCCCAGCTTCATGGAGACGGTTGCGAATGGTCCTCGCCGATACCCCAGGAGCAACAGTGTCCCTAATTTGCTGGGAAGTGGCGGTGCGGTCCCCTACGGCACTGCGTAGGATCCTACGGTCTTGGCGTGCATCCGTGCGTCGCTGTGGTCCGGTCCCACATCGACGGGCACGTGCACCTTCCGCCGACCACTGGCGACAACATCGATGTACTGTGGAGACCTCACGCCCCACGTGTTGAGCAATTCGGCGGTACGTCCACCCGGCCTCCTGCATGCCCACTATACGCCCTCGCTCAAAGTCCGTCAACTGCACATACGGTTCACGTCCACGCTGTCGCAGCATGCTACCAGTGTTAAAGACTGCGATGGAGCTCCGTATGCCACGGCAAACTGGCTGACACTGACGGCGGCGGTGCACAGATGCTGCGCAGCTAGCGCCATTCGACGGCCAACACCGCGGTTCCTGGTGTGTCCGCTGTGCCGTGCGTGTGATCATTGCTTGTACAGCCCTCTCGCAGTGTCCGGAGCAAGTATGGTGGGTCTGACACACCGGTGTCAATGTGTTCTTTTTTCCATTTCCAGGAGTGTATATATAAAAACAAAGATGATGTGACTTACCACACGAAAGCGCTGGCACGTCGATAGACACACAAACATACACACAAACTCTTTGCCTCTGTATATGTCTGCTTGTGTCTGTATATGTGTGAATGGATATGTGTGTGTGTGCGAGTGTATACCCATCCTTTTTTCCCCCTAAGGTAAGTCTTTCCGCTCCTGGGATTGGAATGACCCCTTACCCTCTCCCTTAAAACCCAAATCCTTTCATCTTTCCCTCTCCTTCCCTCTTTCCTGACGAGGCAACCGTTGGTTGCGAAAGCTAGAATTTTGTGTGTATATTTGTGTGTCTATCGACGTGCCAGCGCTTTCGTGTGGTAAGTCTCATCATCTTTGTTTTTAGATATATTTTTTCCCACATGGAATGTTTCCTTATATATATATATATATATATATATATATATATATATATATATATATATATATATTTCTGTGTGTGTGTGTGTGGAAGTGTAGTAATAAGTTAGATGTATGTTTACTTGGTTCATTTTGAAAATACACCATCATTTTCCATGTAATAATAATCAACAGTGATTTTAAATTATTGTGAAAGTTCTATAACGTCACTTAAGGTACTCTACTGTAGAGCAGTTTATAACAAATATATGCATGAATAAACATTATTTTTACAGATGTGATATCAATATTAGCAATAGTTCGTGCTGGCTTCCCCAGGATGGGACTTGCTGCTTGTTTTGGTGGACCTGTGTTCAGTATCCTTTCAGTCAATTTGTTATGAGTAATATAGTTTTTTGTTGTGAAGCATTTGTTTATCTGATGAGTTATAAATTGTGCACATTAACAGTATGAAATGGGACATATCAGAATTATGATATTATAGAAGATGTGAGATAGTGTGATCAGGAATGTAGTATGAAAATATGGGATACTAAGGACATGATACAAGAAGTAAATTAAACTACATGTAGGTAATCCAATAAATGTGAAATGTCAGTGCTTTTGCAAGTTTCAGAGATTTTTACAAATATTCTACCTTCAAATTTACTTGATCTACACATCAAAAATTGTTCCTTTTACTTGTTTTAGGTTTAAAAAGAATCTGTCTACTTCACTGAACATTACGTTTATTTGTACAGCCACACAAAGACACACACCGTCAAAGACCTAGTTTCTAGTACTTGTCTCTCCAAAGACTCTAGAGCAGAAGTGCTGCCAACTTTTGTCTGCCACTTAATTAAATACAAACACATATAACTGTAACAAAAACAACAATTTTATTTATTTTTGCTCTTTCTTAATTTACCAAATACACTACAGAAATATTTTGTGTTTGTTACAAGTATTTATGTAACATCTCTACCTTCCTCCCAATTACAAACTCTAATGTACACACACTCATAAACAACTGAAATACTGTAAATGTAGCTGTTGTGCTGAAGAGAGCAGAGTACTGCTGCCATAACAAATAGAATACTTTGATGTTGTATCCATGAATTGAGAGACAATAAATAATGGAAGACATGAATGAGCAACACAGTTTACTTCTTCACAAGGGAAAATAGTAAAAGAAATTTTCATAACTTTGGTGGCTGGGATGAGTGCTGTAATTGGGATGGCAAGTAGCAAAGCCCATGGATGAATCTGGAGGGTGGGTTGTTGTATAGTAGAAATCCCAAGAAATTTTAGGCAACAGGAGTAGCATAGTCCAGTCCAAGACTGCCAGTGTGTGGTGCCACATGCACTAACAGAGTCCCAGCAGCATATGAATAGGCCTACCGACAGTGGGTCTGCTTTACTTGGCACAGCTTGAATGGAATAAAGTGAGCATGTAGCTATTACATGAGGGTACGCTGCTGTTGTTGCTATGATACTTCAGAGGCAACTAATGTGCAGGGGCCATGCCTGTACTGTCCAGATGAGTGGCACTGTGCATGAGCCAGAAACTCCTGGCCATAGGATGTGATGTATTGTGGCAGGCACTGTGGTGCAGACACTGATGCTACTACATTTGGCATGTCATATGGCTGGTGAGTCATTGGAACTCCATCACTTTTTGGTGACAATTGTGGAGTCACGGATAAGGATGGCTCCACCGACACTTCTGTTGTCTTTTGGAACTCATGCCACAACTGAAGGCTGACATTAGTCGGTAGATGTCACTAAATATCTATTTACACTGTCTCTGTTTAAACTACTACACTACAAAATTTCTTCTGTTTCTTTGAGGCATCCACTTCTCTGAGTTGGGGGTGCACAAATGAATATGGAAAAATAACTGAAAAACAACTCCAGAAAAATTCTTATATAGAAACACAATAAGACCTACTATCTGTTTATTAGACTCAGGAAAAGCCGTAAGGAATTAGTAACATTACATGGTGTCAAATTCACTTGAAGTGGAAGAACATTTGTCATTGTTTTAACATTATTTTAGGTATCATTGCTTCCTTCAGATTCTTAGTGCAAGTTAATACCAGAGTCTTTAATGTGGCCTAATTTTACTCGGTCTCCAGGGTGAGACCTACAGGTACAAGAATTTACAAAACTCTGGTTGACTTGGTTCAAATCTCTGTCCTTTTAGGGCTATCTATGGAAGCAGTCATGTGATCTACAAACCAGGCTGCAACCACTTCACTGATTTATATGTTGGTATGACAACTAACAAGCTGTCTGTCCACATGAAAGACCACTGACAAACAGTGGTCAAGAGTTAGTTGGATCACCCTGTTGCTGAATATGCTGCCCAACACAATGTGTTTCACTTCAATGGATGCTTCACGGCATTTGGATCATTTCTCCCACCACCAGCTTTTGTGAAACATGGACTTGGGGCTCTCCCTGCAATATATCCTACATTCCCCCTAACCCCCCTGGTCTGAACCTTCATTAGTCCCTGCCCTTCACCTACCTATCCCCTTCACTGCTCCCACTCCAGTGTTACACAGCCTCCTATTCTGCCAGTGCACCCATTAGTCTTTTTCTTCTTTGCAACTTCTCTCTTTTTTCTGTTCTCTCTCTCCCCCCCCCCCCATCCATACCTCCACAAACCTCCTGACTGGAGCAAGTAGTCCTACACCTCTCCCAACACGTCCCTGCATTCTCCCACAAGCAGCAGTGCACCCTCCTCCATGACCACCCTGGTATCCTTCCCCTCCCCTTTCCAGCCTCCTCCTTACCCTCACCATCCATGTCAGATTGCTCCTTCAATCAAGCACAGTTGCAGTCCACTGTCCAACCTCAGTAGCCAGAGACAGTAGTTATGTATTTGTGGGTTGTGCTTGTGTGAATGTGTGTGTGTTTTCTACTTAGGAGAAGATCTTTTGGACAAAATTTATATGTGCCGCAGTCTTCTTATTGTGAATGTCTGTGACTCAATGTCTCCTCTATATGGCGAGCAGCAGTCTATTCTTTTATAGTATTGTTGTTATTCCATTCTGGACTTTCTATTGATTAATTTATAAATTTCTTGTGAATATTGTTTATAAACTGCTTTGTTTCAGGCTGTTTCATATGTTTCAAATAGTTCTCTACAGCTTATAGAAATCTTTTTAACAACACTTACTACTATCCTAAAATGCTACCTCATAATCTATAACCCATTCATCATAAGAATAAACCTGATGTAAACATTGCACTATGTACTCTTCTGCGCTTGCTCGAACCTCATTGGATTTACGTTTCACGTGGGACTGCAGCCAAACAGTCTCAAGTACTGTCAAGTACGATAATAAGGGTACGTTTTGTGTTGTGCTTTAAGCGCACATCGACTTACTAATAATAAGGGACAACAGCTTTACTGGCACAATTAACCTGGACACCACTGGCTGCTCAGCTGGTACAGCTAGCCTGCAGTGAATTAGCCATCCGCAGTTCACACGTAAAAAGAGACAAGCAGAGGAGCAATACAGCTTCAAATTTCATTTAAATTTTAAGCAGAATGAAATAATGCACTGCAAATCTCCCACAAAATGCTCCTTAGACAACTAGACGAAAACCGCAACACATTATCATTTTTAGCTAATATCATAATTAGCTAACATTGTAATTAAAAACAAGAATGATGAAAATTCGTGATTTAACCACAGGATAAATTTTCTGCATAAACTGTGTGTAACATAAGAGAGTATTGAAGGATTTCACTGTATAGTTAAATTTTGAAGCCACTGAAGGTATTACTTTGTCAGTCGTCTGGTAATCTCTTAGCTGCTTGCTTATCCGAATCCGAGAAATACATTTCAGTTCTGGAAGTGTCACCTGCTACGTTGATAATGAGCCTATCAACAACAGAATCCATTAAGCCAACCAGTGCGCAGCATTTTCTCTTCTTCTTTTTTGGAGAGCCGTTCTATATCCCACCAGCATTCGGCAGTGACGTGTGAAAGAGCTGCGTGCGTTATTACCTTTATTACCAATTCTATGTCATTCACTAGCAACATCTGGACAGACAGCATCAAGATACAACATTATCAAAATACATGAATACAACTCTACTATGATAGTAATTTAATACCGCAAGACATATTTATGTTATAAATTAGATTACAATAAAATAGATACAAGTATAATAATGAAATTAAATATAATGGTTGATGTTGGAGTCATGGAATTGAGCTGCAGCTCAAGTAAACACTATGCTATAACTAGAGAAGAATTCTTCAATATTGTAGAAGGGTTGCTCTTTTAGCTTACACAAAATAGTAGTTTTAAACTGCTCCCATGGTAAAGACTGAATGTCATCAGGTAGAGCATTAAACAATTTTAGGGCCATCATTGAGAAGCTTTGTGTCTTTGCTAATCGACACCTTGGCATGTCGATACTGTCTTTGTTGTGAGTGCTGTATTTGTGACTTCATTTCTCTTTCTGTAGATATCATGGTTTCTCTTCATGTGGAAGAGGCAGTACCCAGCGAGGGGCAAGGGGGGGGGCAGCTGCCCCCCCCCCCCCCCCCAGAAGATATTTGAACTCGTTCACGCAGATCCGAGAGTAATTTTTTCATCTTCGGCACGTTACTGTCGGCAAATCCTAGAAGTTTATTACTGAATTAAAAAGTTGTATTTCTAAGCAAGTGCATTCTTATATTTAAAATGTTTATTGAAACCAGTTTTTCACTAGTTTACTGTTTTATTTAATAAGAAGTGCTGTATGTTGTCTCGAGTCCTTGTTTCCTGAGACTAGTATGACCTGCCCCCCCCCCCCCCCCCTCCAGTTCAGATGCTGGGTACACCCTTGGGCAGTTCAATATATACTGGTTGTAAACTGTCAGAACTCCTAACCTGGTGAAAACTGGTTCACAGTGATCTGTTTTTCTGCTTGAAGTAATGATCCTCGTTGCTTTCTTTTGCAGTAAAAGCGCTTTCTTGCAGCCTGCAGAAAGGCCCCAAAACAACAGCCCATAACTGATGTGACTGTGGAACATTGCATAGCACACAGTTAGAAGGTACTGGACCCATGAAAGTCTGGAACATACATGTTTGGTGTGCTGTTGCCAGGTTAATTTGGTATAAATGAGAAAGCCCAGAAGTTTAACATCTGCTGTATTATCCAGTGCTCCAGTATTGCTGAGGCTGAATATCATCCTCTGAGTTTTTTCTTCATTAATTTTCATTTTGTTTATGATAAACCAGGCCTTAGCTTCACTGAACGAGACTTCTGCTTGTTGGAAAGCCTGTTCAACATTCTCTCCTTTTGAG
The DNA here is from genome assembly GCF_023898315.1 of Schistocerca nitens. Lineage (NCBI taxonomy): Eukaryota > Metazoa > Arthropoda > Insecta > Orthoptera > Acrididae > Schistocerca > Schistocerca nitens. Next base: position 370,193,247 of record NC_064614.1, on the reverse strand, counting down.
AACAAGGTTGTATCATCTGCAAACTGCAAGGTGTGCCCATTGGAGCCTATGTCATTTACCAATCCCTGTGGCACACCACGCTGTAGCTTCTTCTCACCTGAATCAGCTCCTTGCATGGAGACAATCTGTCATCTGTTTCTCAGGTAGAATTCAAGAGTTTGCAGGACATATCCCCCTATACTATATGTTTTTAGCTTTCTGAGCAGGGCCTTATGTGGGATGCAGTCAAATGCCTTACTAAGGTCACAGAGTACTAGTGCTATAGACTCTCTGTTTTCAAAACCCTGACTTATGTTTGTAACTAAGTCAAGTACAGTTGTTGTTGTTGACCTACCCTTCCAAAAGCCATGTGTGCATCATAAAAGAGACTATTTCCTTCAAAGTAACTTAATAGTTGTTCTTTCATTATCGATTCCATCACCTTCGCTAATACAGGTATTATAGATATGGGCCTGTAGCTTGACACTTCATGTGGACTGCCTTTTATGTAAACAGGCACTGTGTGTGCTACTTTCAGGAAGTCTTGAAATTCCCCTGCACAGAGGCTTTTATTTATTACTACTGCTAATGGATGTGCAATTTCACTGGTTATAGTTTTTAACATAGTACAGGACATGCCATAAATATCAGGGCTCCCTGACAGTTTGTAGCTTTTTACAACTTGTATTATTTCTTTCGGATATACTCTCTTCCACATTACCATGCTGCATTTATTCTCAAATTTCACAACAGCTGCAGGATCTATTCCAACGTCAGGAATTTCATCTACTGTGTTTCCCACAATTTTTATAAAATAGTCATTAAACTCATCTGGACTGCAAGAATTAGAGCAAGAGGTGGGTTTTTTCCTGTCCTCATTAACCAGGTTCCATGCTGCTTTACAAGGATTGTAAGCTTCTTCAATAAATCTGGCATTGCTTTCCGTCTTTGCTTTTTCTACTTCCTTTCTGTAGTGGACTGTTAAGGCAGCCAGTCCACAGTGAAGTAGCCAAAAGGGCACGCGTCAACTCACGCCGTCTGGCGTTAATTCTGGAACAGGATTCGTAATGAATGTGATAAAGAAAAGAACATAGCTACTAGAACACTTAACTTTTATATTGTCCTTTGGTATACAGCATTCTGGATGATACAAGTGAGACTCTATCTTGAGATACATGCAATTGTACAAATGGCGCCTTGCTAGGTCGTAGCCATGGACTTAGCTGAAGGCTATTCTAACTGTCTCTCAGCAAATGAGAGAAAGGCTTTGTCAGTGTAGTCACTAGCAAAGTCGTCATACAACTGGGGCGAGTGCTAGTCAGTCTCTCGAGACCTGCCTTGTGGTGGCGCTCGGTCTGCGATCCTGACAGTGGCGACACGCGGGTCCGACATGTACTAATGGACCGCGGCCGATTTAAGCTACCACCTAGCAAGTGTGGTGTTTGGCGGTGATACCACACTTTCTGTAGATCCTTTTGGTCTGTAAATAACTAGAGTACAGTCTATCCTCAATATCTATATCTTTAGCAGCTTTGACCTTGTAATTTAGTATTTGGACAATACATTTTATTGTGGCTAGTCTAGGAGTATACCACCTCTTTACTTCATTAGTTTTTTGTCTACAATTTGATTTAACATTTGAATATCTCTTGGGTTTTAATGGGAAATGTTCATCAAATTTCACTTTAAGGGTCTGGAACATGTGATTGAATGCAGAATTTTGTGGCAATTCATCAATTATTTGGTACCAATCTATAGAAGACACTGTAGTTTTGAAATCATCTAAGCTTTTCTTTGTAATAACTCTATTTCTGAATATATAATTTTGACTGCCAGCTGGGGATTTGTTGTGTACTTACTGAATTTGTCCATAACTTCATGATTACTGCATGGTGATCTGCTAGTATAGGGTCCACCACACTTACTTTGTAGTACCAACTATTTAGGTTTGTCACAATTGTGTCAAGACAAATAGCTCCTCTTGTTGGTAGAGAGTTTCTTACGAATAGCCCATAGCTGCTTAATAAGTTCATGAAAGCTCTTTCTTTATCATTACCTTCTCCAATATGAATGTTGAAGTCTCCACATAAAGCAGTTTTTGTCTCTAAGTGCACTAGGTGACACAGACAGCATTCCAACTGGTTGAGGAAATTTTCAAAATTTCCATCTGGGGAACGGTAGACAGAAACAACAATTAAGTTGGCATCTGACAGTCCAAAAGCAGCTAATTCTAGGTCTAGATCTACAGAAAATTTACTTATGTCAATTTTATTGGCACTGAGTTTACTATTTACATACACAGCCACACCACCATGGATAGTAGTTTCTCTACACCGTGCATACACCATTTCTAAATAGTCAATGTTTCTGTAGTATTCTGTTTGTGGTTGGGCTAGCCAGTGTTCACATATACATAACACATCAGGTCTCACTTCGTCAACAAACAGTGAAAATGTATCAAGTTTTGTTGTGAAGCACTGCACATTTACACTCGCTATAACTTAGTTCCAGTACGTCTCTCAGCTTAACAGTCTTGTTACTTCTCGGGCCAAATCCCATAGCTTGGCTCCAGATCAGTTCTATTGGGTTCATATTGTAATGGCACAGTAGCAAATGTAAAAATGCAGCATTTGTATGATGTGTGATTCTACGATACTTATCTACCTCTGTGATATAAAAGGATTTGGTTTTTCATTTTTGCCTTAAAAATTAAATTATTATGTTTTCTTAATTTAAACAACTTTTATGAACAGTCTTTCATAAAACATAGATAATTAAGAATTTGTATTTGAAATGGAAACAGGAATTTCGCATCCAGTATGTAATTAGAAACAAGAAGATGTGCATTATTCATAAAAAATGATGATGAGTTTTATAATTTAGAGATGTACGTATTTCAAATTGAACAAGGGGGGAAAAAATGATATTGGCGAGATTTGAACGAACGCACGCACAGCTACATTTGGTTCACATTCCATTGCCCTGCTGACTACATTACTCAGTAGATGAGTGTTTAATGTCAACTGCAGTGTATACATGATGGGAAAACTTCAAAGCCAATTATCTCCATAAATTTGTGAGAAACGTTAAGAATAGCCTCTTTCTTGGCACTTTTTAACTGTGTTACATGCGCGTGTTTCACTATGAAATAGAAAACAGCCTCAGCTGTGCATTAATAGCTCAACAATCAGAGCACAATGCTGCAGAGGCTGTGACTATACACGATTTTTGAAATAAGACAATGTCAATAAAGTGTGATTAAGAAAATAATACATTTGAATATCTTGAAGTTTCATTTAACATAACTTAGTAATAAGCTATTTAATACATAAGCAGGACCTACCTCCAAGAGTGTAACAACACCAGTATAAGTATGCTATGATTTCTGACCAATCATTGTATTTGTGTTTGTTTCCATCAGATTTATTCTTATGATGAATGGATTATACAAGTGACTGCAATATGCAAAGTATGCTATTTTGACATTTTCTGTGTTGCAGACTTGTAACAAAATTCTCCAAGCCAAACACTCTGAAATGAATCTCTGTGAAACTTTCATTACTTGGTCTTTCCAGTTAAACTCTTGGTAAATCAGCTTTTCTATCAATTTTGCAGTCTGGACTATTTCTCTGTTATCACCAGCCAACTTCAGATTTAGACCCTACTTTCAGTTCATTTTTCCAAACTGCACACAATTTGTTTCATTCATATTATGTATTAATCACTGTAAACTGATCATAAAAAGATCTGCACGCAGATGGACCTGACTGATCCACAGCAAACTGGATGAGTACATTGCACATCATCAGCTATATCAATGATTAATTTTGCACAGTTCACCCCATTCTCAGAGAGCATGAGTAGGGTATGATGTCATGCCCATTGGTTTATATAAGAGGGCTCCAAATGGCCATGACAGCTAATATGATAGTGGTTGGCATCCCTGGATCATCACTAGAATGTGCCCTATGCCCATGTGATAGGTTCCTCAACAGACTGCCCAGTTAGATAAGTTTGAAGGAAGCCGCATCATGGGGCTGCTGGAGGCTGGGTGGCCCTGTCATCATAATGCTCTTCATAGTAGTTGTATGTATACTGTTATTGCCCATTGTTGGTGACAATAGATACTGAAAGGCAAATATGCATGTCACGTAGGATCTTGAAGTTCAACATGCACCACAAGGAGGGAGGGCCAATGGATTATCCACCATGCACATACAGATGCAATGGTAATGATAGGGACTATGTGGCAGGGTGCCCTGCCATCTACACAACATCTGTTAAGTGCTAGTACCATTGGCATGTGACTGTATGACACAGGATTTGCCGCACACCAACCATTATGACTCCTGCTATTCACACCTGCATAGTGTCACCTGGTGCCAGCAGCGATGCACATGGGGCCCTCCAGACTGGTAGTGGGTCTTCTTTAGTGATGAGTCCCATATTATTCTTGGGAGCAACAACCATCAGGTCTGTGTCTAGAGGCACAATGGGGGGAACCACAGAGAACTCTCATTCTAAATCCTGCCAGCCTAGTGTGTTGGTACGGGGAGTAGTATCCTATGATGCTCATTCACAGTTAATGTTCCTAATGGGCTCTGGGGCAGGCACATGGTACATGGAAGAGTCTTGTAACTGTTAGTTCTCCCAGTCATGAATGCTCATGCCCTATTTCAATAGGACAATACTCATCCTCATGTTGATTCCACCTTCTGAGAGTGCCTTGCAACTGTGGATACTCTCCCAAGGATGGATGCATTGCCTTACCTCTCCCTGACAAAGGTTGTGCGAGATGCCATGGAGTGCAGCATCAGTCTCCACTTCCACCTGCCATTGTGCGGGAAGTGCACATTGAGGTGGAAGCAACATGGGGTGGAGTATCACAGGCCTACATCTGAGACCTGTATAACTCCATGTGCAATATCAGGATGATTGTATTCACTACCATGGGGGGGGGGGGGGGGTGTGTGTGTCTGACACCTTACTGACAAACATGTTTTGTGACCATGAAGCGCAATAAATTCTGGTCCTTCAAAGTTGAAAGTATATTCATTTTTCATGCCTGGTACTATCTACCTGTCTGCCAACAATGATCACAATGTGCCTTGTCCTTCTGCATGCAGCTATTTTTATGATGATCCTTGTATAAAAGAAGTTAATAAATAACAATAGCAAAAATTCCAGTTCTAAACTGATTTGTGTTACACTTTTGTTAATTTCAACATTAAATAGTTTTTCAGAATAATCTATTATTGCTGTTGTTGTGGTTGATCTCATTTGGAAACCACACTGTTAGCTATTCAATGATTTATGATCAATTAATTGTTAATGAAAAACAGAGTACAACTTCAAACAGCCAAGATTGCTATTGAACAGCATTTATGTGATGACCAGCTTCAGCAAACTATGTTACCATGATTAGATCTGTAACGTATAAATCAATGTTTTCAAGCATGCTTGGATCAAATGTAAAGGGGCATAATACAATATTACATTAACATGGACTATACTACAGAATATAACACACCTTCTGCAATAAATCTCACTGAATATTGATCATATGCATATTATACCACGTCGCATCACAGAACGATACCTCATGAACATGAGAACAATAAAGTATCAACAAGTCAAGTGTAGTATAACTGTTACATAAAACAACATATGTATTGCACTGATTATACAAGTCATGTTTGTATATTAGCAGAATGAAGACCGAGATTCTCAAATAAACATCATAGATGCTACAGCCAGCCACCAGATGACACTGTGCTAGTAGTTACAAAGAAAAATGTGTCATGTCATATAAAGTATAAAAGCAAACCAATGATTCAAGAATGTTGTACTGCAGGCATACAAGAAATAATCCAAATCACAGTACATTACACTTATTTTCTTAAAATAATTTTAAATTAATTTATTTAAAATTTAAAACCTCCTTTAATATATTGTTAAATACATATGTAGTGAAGCCAGTCATATGATGTTCATATTACAAAAACAAATACAATAAAAATGTACATGTCATAATATACAATCACTATAAAGCCTTGACAGCCATACACTGTTGTTCAGTACCTCAGTGTAGTTAAACAAACATGAAGGAACAACAAAGGGAACATCTGGTGTTCAACTCACAACTACTACAACCACTAAAAGCTTAATATTTTAGCTGTCTTTTTAATTGTGCCTGTCTGTGACTCAATGCCTCATCTATGTGGTGAGTAGCAGTCTTATCATTTTCATATTATAGTTTGTTCCCATTCCATTCAAGTATAGGAATAATTATTGATAATATGTCTGTGGATGCTGTTTTTAATGTAACTTTGCTCCCACTCTGTATGTTGTGATACATAGTTGACCCAACTATCTAGAATCTGCCACAAACGTGAGTAGTAATGAATTGTAGTTTTGTGAATCATTTTAGCTGCCTTTTTGTATATGGGTATGAACAATACTCTTTTCCAGTTGCTGAGAACAGATCAGAGTTATTTCAATTGCAAAATTCATTTGGCACAAGGAACTTTTTACCTTACAATATATTACAGTTCCTTCCCATTGCAGTCACAGATGAAGTGTAGGAAGAATGATTGATTTTATATATCTGTGGATGCTGTTATTAGGCTATTTTTTTCACAATTTCACTGTGTGTGAGATACATAGTTCACCCAGGAATATCTACAATACATCACGGATGCATGTGGGTACATTTACATCTACATGGCTACTAAATCTACATTGTAGTAATGAACTGTAGTTTTCTGGATCAGTTTTGCAGTTTTTCTTGCACATTAAATAGATGGTAGGACCTTGTGGTCCTGTTGAGTTTTAGCACTCGCAGTTGTGTTTCAATACCACTAGGATTTTTTACAGCACAGGACAACGCACATATGAAAAAAGGTCTTACTTATACCAGCTTTCAGATCGAGTGGCTCCTTCTTCTGGCAGAAGAGCTGAAGGGGAAGGAAGAGGGGTGAAGGGAAAGGAACTGGAGAGATTTAGGAAAAAGGGTAGAGTTTGGAAAGGTCACCCAAAACTCCAGGTCAGGGTAACTCTACTCCCTGTATGTCTACAAATGCTATATACATAAGTTTGCCTTTCCTCAAGCTAAATTCTAAGATTAGTTGGAGGGCCAGTTTTGCCTTGTGTGTTCCTACATTTCTCCAGAATCCAAACTTATCTTCCCCAAGATAGCTTTACCAGTTTTTCCATTCTTCTGCAAAGAATTCACATTAGTATTTTGCAACCATGGCTTATTAAACTGATAGTTCATTAATATTCACACATGTGAGCACCTGCTTCCTTTGGAATTGCAGTTATGACATACTTCTTGAAGTCTGAGGGTGTTTGCCTGTCTCATACATTTTGCTCACCAAATAGAAGAGTTTCATCAGGGCAAGGTCTCCCAAGGCTATGAGTAGTGTGATGGGATGTCGTCTGTTCCTGACACCTTGTTTCAACTTAGGTCGTACAGTGCTCTGTCAAATGGTTCTTATAGTATCAAATTTTCACTCTCATCTTCATCTATGTCCTCTACCATTTGTATAACATGGCCTTCAACCACATCTTCCTTGTATAGACCCTCTATATACTTCTTCCAACTTTTAGCTTTCCCTTCTTTGCTTAGGACTGGTTTTCCATGTGAGCTCTTGATATTCATGCAGCTGCTTCTCTTTTTCTAAAAGCCTCTTTAATTTTCCTATAGGTGGCATATATCTTATCCCTAGAGACATATGCTTCTAAATCCAGCCGGCCGGGGTGGCCGAGCGGTTCTGGGCGCTCCAGTCTGGAACCGCGCGACCGCTACGGTCGCAGGTTTGAATCCTGCCTTGGGCATGGATGTGTTTGATGTTCTTAGGTTAGTTAGGTTTAAGTAGTTCTAAGTTCTAGGGGACTGATGACCTCAGAAGTTAAGTCCCATAGTGCTCAGAGCCATTTGAACCATTTTTTTCTAAATCCATGCATCTGCTCTCTAGATCTTCCTGCTTAGCCATTTCCTGTCAGTTTCATTTTCTACACTTTTGTTTTCCCTGTTGCCTGCTTCACTGAGGTACATAAGCCTCCCCAACAATGGCAAGGCCCAAGATTCATGGGTGGGGGCTAAAAACATAGATTTGCCTTTATTCAGTTTATCTTTTAAGATAAGTAATAAGGTCAGTATCGTCTTGAGTTTTGCTACATTTCTCTTGAACAAAGCTTCCCCAAGATCAGCTTCTACCAGTTCTTCCATTGTTATGTGAATAATTCATGTCAGTATTTTGCACTTTGACTTGCCAAATAGATGGTTTGGAAATATTGATTCCCATCAGCACCTGCATTCAATGTAATATCTTACATACCTGGTGGCAAAAATTCTGTCATGGTATATTCCTACAATGATCTCAATAATTCTGAGGAAATGTTGTCTGCTCCAAGTGTCTCACAATGATCTCAATAATTCTGAGGAAATGTTGTCTGCTCCAAGTGCCCTGTTTCGCTTTAGGTGTTCCAATGCTGTGTAAAATTCTTCTTGCAATATTGTATCCCTCATCCTCATCCTATTTTATAACACTGATTTTAAATTCATTACCGTTCTATAAAATTTCTATATTTTTTCTACTCTTCAGCCTTCTTTTCCAGGTGATTTTATTAGATGTCTTACAGACAGCAAATCTGTTACAGTGACTGAATGGGGAATTCAACATTCTTCACAGGTGATTTGTTCAGTGAACTATTCTTTGCTGTTTTTCAGGTCATTCTATACCTTTCATTCAAAATTTTGCAAAGAAATTCCTGTAAAAGATGTTAGTATGTTTTTTTCAGTACGTTTATTGAATTAACATGTATTATTTTTTTTTTCATGGTTCGTCCAATTCAGTGTCGCATATGAAAAAGTTTACACTGATAGTGTATCTCATTTTTCACATTTCGGACCAGAAATACTTATCTTTATGTCTTGCTTAGCATATACACTGACCAGCCGAAACATTATGGCCATCAAATTAATAGCTTGTTTGTCCATCTTTGGAATGAAATACATAATTGATTCTGCATGTCAGGGGCCCAATAGTTTGTGGGTAGGTTTGTGAAAGTGTGTGGCATTAGATGTCTATGCACAGGTCATGTAATTCAAGTAAATAATGGGCTACTGATTTGTGTACACGGTGATTGTGCCCAACTGCAACCCAAATGGGTTCCATAGGATTTACATCAGGCAAATTTGGTCACCGAGACGTCAACATGAGTTCACTTTAATGCTTCTCAAACCACTGTAGCACAGTTCTCAATCCGGGACATGGGCAATTACATTGCTGAAAGATAATATTGCCATCATGGAAGACATCAAGCATAAAGGAATTCAAGTGGTTTGCAGCTGTCAGTGTGTCTTTGATTGCTACCACAGGTCCCATACAAATCCAAGAGAATGTCTCTCATAGCATAATACTGCTCCCACCAGCATGCATCCATTGTGAGCTGTATGTTTCAAGCCACCATTCAACTCAATGATGGCCTTTGTGGAGACGACCATCAACAAGTGTGATTTGCTTGAAGAGCCAGCACATTTACATTGACTGTTTTTTATTTATTTATTTATCTCCATGTTGTGACACTATCACAGGATATGGAACGTGTCAATTTTACAAGCTTTTGGCCAGAATTTATGGTAATACATAAAACAAAACAAAAACAGTAAACAATAACTTAGGTCCCACTGCAAAAAAAATACATTTTAGAGATAGACAGAGATTACAAAACAAAAAACAGTAAACAGTAACTTATATCCCACTACAAAAATACATTTTAGAGAGAGATAAAGATTACAAAATAATAAGTGTTACAGAGAAATAAATATTGCAAAATATATGTTAACAATAAAAATATTCAGTATTACAAATACAAATTTGGGCATACATTTGCAATTTACAATACAAGAGATGTTAAACACTGTAGTTCAGGAACTCTTCTAATGTATAAAACGATCCTTGAAATAGGAACTGCCTTAAGGTTTTTTTAAACAAGAGATCATCATCTACCAAACACTTAATTCTTGAAGGGAGGGCATTAAAAATCTGACAGCCACTGAAATGGACTCCTTTCTGCACCATACTTAGATTTGGCTGTTCATAGTGGATATCATGTTTCCTTCTAGTATTGTGACTGTGATATGCACTATTCAGCTTAAAGATGGATTTTTCTTTCCTTAAGCATATCAACGAGAATATATATTGCGCAGTGGATTTAAGTATTTCAAGCTTCTTAAAAAGATTCCTGCATGTGGCTCTAGTATGGACTCCACACATGATCCTTATGGCTCTTTTTTGTACACACAGTACTTTTTTAGCCAGTGGCTGATTTCCCCAAAATATAATTCCAAATGCCATAATTGCATGAAAGTAACCATAATATGCTGACTTCATGGTTTCCATATTTCTATAAGAAGAAACAATGCGCAATGCATATGTTGCTGAACTTAGTCTTTTGCACAGATCCACGATGTGGTTTGACCAATTCAGTTTGCTATTAATATGCAAGCCTAGGTATTTTGAGGAATCTACCCTGGTTACTGTCTGCTCACCTGTCTTTACAAATATTTCCTCATCTTGGATGTTTCGTGGAACTGAATGTAGTTTGTTTTACAGTAATTTAAAATAAGACCATTAATGTTGAACCAGTTCACCGTTTCATTTAAAACCTTATTTGCTGTTACCTCAAGTTTATCTACTGAATTGTCAATAAGTAGTGTAGTGTCATCCGTGAAAATGGTGAATCTACAATATTCCGTACAGAGAGGAAGATCACTTATAAATATAATAAAAAGTAGGGGGCCCAGAACTGAGCCCTGCGGCACTCCACATGTGATGGTACCCCATTCTGAAGATACTGGGACACCATCTTGACTATCTACTACAACTTTTTGTTTCCTGTTTGACAGATAAGAGTCGACCATTTCCCTGCTTCACCACTTATACCGAGATGTGCAGCTTTTTGTAAAAGAATTTGGTGATTTACACAGTCAAATGCTTTTGTTCAGTTTTTTGTTGATAGATTCCAAGAGTTTGCCAGTAAATGCAAATATTGCATCTTCTGTTGACAAACCTTTCTGAAATCCAAACTGACTTTCGCTGAAGATATTGTGTTCACTGAGATGCTTAACTATCCTGGCATGCATTTGTTTCTCTAAAACCTTTGAAAAGCTTGTCAGTAGTGATATTGGCCTATAGTTAGCAGTATCCGTCTTATCTCCCTTCTTATACAGCAGTTTTACAACAGCATACTTAAGCCTCTCAGGAACTATTCCTTGCTTAAGTGCCGCATCAAAAATGTGGCAAAGGACTTTACGGTGGTTGAATCCCAATGGTTCTGTGCCTACTGCAATCATAATTCGTGATGTTGTTGGGTCAACATTTGAACATGTAAAGGTAGTCTGCTGCAGAGATCTATGTTCAACAATGTGTGATGGACAATGTGAACCAGCTTTGTGCTCTTTCAGTAGAGATGCCACAGGCCACCACCTGTCCTATTTTACAGAGCAAACAAGCCTCTGAACCACATATTCTGTGAAGAGACTGCCAGGTACTGATCTGTCAGATGTAATCTCACCCTCCCACACATCACCATTAAATTTCTCCATCTCTGAAAAAGTTTCAAAAGCTTTGAGAGGCGTTTAGATACACAAAAAAATTATTTTTTTCTTATCTCCATTTTCTTGTTGTTGTCTACAGTTCATCTAGGGTAAATTCTTGAGGCTGAAATTTTGATTTTGTGGGTTCCAATTGATATGAAAATTGAGCAAGTACTTTCTGTTGCTATGACTTTTTTTATTTTACCCCATTCTTCTAGATAACACTGACTTTACAATTTCCACTGCCGAACACAAATTCACATTGTTATTGCATAACATAAAAACACGACCAGTTCCATCAGAGGCATGGCCACTACTACTAACTCATTTTGTGGTACTAACAATTTTTCAAGAGAGTTTACAGAGCAAAACAGTTTACAAACTCTCTTGACAAAAGAAGAATAATCATAAAGTTATATCATTATTTTATAAATAAATGTAATAAATATTGTCAGATTGTGCAAATTAATAATATGAATTTTAAGTATCCCAGGTCTTTCAGAATTTCAGATATTTCTAAAAGAAGAATAATTTTAGCCATACATATCGGTTATAACAAAATAATTTCTTTGTATACATTTTAGCCTGAAATATAATACATAATAAACAAAATCATATGAAATTCTTTTAGTGAAACAGCTGAAATATCTTTAACTTATACAAGATCCAAAATTCTTTTTGGTATCGGCTATTTCTATAAGGAAAGGTAATGTCAGAGGAGGGTGGCTCATTACAATATCTCCCCCACAAAATTTGAAAACAGTGTGTTTACAATATTTTGTTACAGACTATAAGGTTTGCCAAATGGTTTACAAAATGACGCCAAGAGATAGTTTACAGATGTATAGAAGTATCTGATTCAGAACATATTACAGGAAACATAAGAAATGTGTCTACTATACAAGTCATAATCTATACACATACCAGGATACGGCATTCAGTTTTTCAGATCTGTGGAATGTACTGTGACTACAAATAATACAAGGTCAAAACTACAACATTGCAACACTAAATCATAGAAATAAATACAGAGATAATGTAAATTATTAGAATTACAATTTGTAAGTTTACGTCCCTAAAATCACTCGTTCAAAATCTTCAGAAGACAAGAGAAAAATTTCAGAGCCTAAGTGTATGATGAATGAGCCAACTTGAAAAACTCACAATGACGGTACAGACCAGAAGAATGTCCTCACAATCATGAGTAGGAATATAGTACAAAATTAATCAGCCACATAAATCATAGTATTTAAGGAGAATTGTATTATGAGAAAGAAAGTTGCTACTCACCATATAGTGAAGATGCTGAGTCGCAGATAGGCACAACAAAAAGATTTTCACACTTAAAGCTTTCGGCCAATGGCCTTTGTCAACAACAGACAACCATATGCGTGCGCGCGCACACACAAACACACATGCACACACATACAGACACACACATGCACACACACACACACACACACACACACACACACACACACACAAATGCAGCTCACACTCATGACTGCTGCAGTACCAGGCAACTGAAACCACACTGCGAGCAGCAGCACCAGTGTGTATTGGGATTGGCGACTGGGTAGGGGAAAGGAGGCTGGGGCGGGAGGGGGAGGGATAGTATGGTGGGGATGGTGGACAGCAGTGAAGTGCTGGAGGTTGGGCAGTGGGCAGGGGAGAGGTGGGGAGGGGGGAGGGGAGTAGTGGGAGGAGGAGGAGGAGATTAGTGTTTAACGTCCCGTCGACAACGAGGTCATTAGAGATGGAGCGCAAGCTCGGGTGAGGGAAGGATGGGGAAGGAAATCAGCCGTGCCCTTTTCAAAGGAACCATCCCAGCATTTGCCTGAAGCGATTTAGGGAAATCACGGAAAACCTAAATCAGGATGGCCAGAGACGGGATTGAACCGTCGTCCTCCCGAATGCGAGTCCAGTGTGCTAACCACTGCGCCACCTCGCTCAGTGGGAGTAGTGGGAAAGGAGAGACATATAGAGAGGTAAAGAAAAATAAATAAAAAGTTTCCCACTTTTTTATTTAGTTTTTTCTATTTCTCTCTATGTCTCTCCTTTTCCACCACTCCCCCCCCCCCCCCTCCATCCTCCCCAGCTCTCTCCTGCTTGCTGCCCAACCTGCAGCACTTTGCTGTCTGCCATCCCCTCCATACTATCCCTCCCCCTCTTCGCCCCAGCCTCCTCCTTTCCCCCAACCAGTCACCACTCCCATCATGCACTGGTGCTGTTGCTTGCATTGTGGTTTCAGTTGCCTGGGACTACAGCCATGTGTATAGTTGCATTTGCATATGTGAGTGTGTGTGAGTGTGTGTGTGTGTGTGTGTGTGTGTGTGTGTGTGTGTGTATTGTTGGTGTGTGTGTGTGTGTGTCTATTGTTGACAATGGCCATTGGCCAAAAGCTTTAAGTGTGAAAATCTTTTTGTTGTGCCTATCTGTGACTTGCATCTCCACTATATGGTGAGTAGAAACTTTCTTTCTCATAATATTGTTACATTCCATCCTACATTTTCCATTGTTTGATTCTAGTATTTAAGGATATGTTGATTCTTGAAGGAACAAAATAGTGGAAAACTATTAGGGCCTAAGTTTACGATGTGGGGACTGATCCACGAATCCAAACCACACCGGGTACAAACCAGCAAAAAAATGTTTTCATACAACAAAATCAATAAATCTCATAATCATATCAATAAGTTCAGTTATATGCAAATAGTAATTGTAAGAAGCATCTAGCCTCAGTCAATGGTTGTACACTCTCCTAGAGTACACAAACACAGTCCCGATGACCAGGAGTACCCAAAACAGAGTTAAGCACGAATCTGCCCACAACTCAAGTTCTTATCAGATACAATATCACAATACTCAGGATAAATACAGGTAAACAGAGTCATAGTTAGCTTTGAATGATGAAATAATTGAGTGGCTTGAGGACCTAAATCGATATGTGAAAGCAGACATTTAGACATCTTGTTATATTATCTGTGCTAGTAAATGTCTTCCACACTATTTGCTAATTGTCCATAAAAACTAACCTATGTACATAAAAACCTAGAAGATTCATTTACAATTGATAAAAAAAAATACATACTGATTTAAAGTAACATAATGTATCAGAATGTCAATCCTACTATCTGAAAGAACATGCATTTAAGGAGAATAACACTGTCTTTAGCAGTCCTGGCTAACAATTCACAAATATGAGCCACAACAGTGATGTAGTTGACAGATGCTTGAGTACGTTACCCAGATCGATGTGATCTCTTGCGAGTTGACTGGTCCAGCAGGTTACAGCCAGACAGCAGTGTGGGGAATGGATCCGCCCACATCTTTCAGTTTCCTCCTTGGAATTCTCATCACACATTTCAACAGATAGGTAACTTCATGTCTAGGATTCACATCAAATCCTGAAACATTGTTTTGTGTACTAAATATGCTGTTCAATACCTTTTTCACATCACATGAGATATGCTCTCCCTACTCATTTTTCAAAGTCAGTTATATGGGATTTATGTCAGATGCGATTAAAAAGTGTTCACATATGAAACATTAGGAAACAAAGTTAAATGCAATGAAAAAATGAACTAACAAGGTGATACACACAGATATAGTAAGATCCTTTTCCTAATTTTTGCAGTACAAATTATGAACATTGTCCCATTTCAAAATTGCTAAAGGATCTACTCATTTCATCTCATGGCATATATGTAACAAATTCTAAAGCACAAATCTATTACAGAACATAATTATACAGATTTTAACTCAGTCAATAGATAAGACAGAACTTTAGGAATCAAATCATCTTACATACTAAATTCATGACAAACAAAATACAATTATATAGTCTTATAAATCTACAAATTGATTTAAACTCAGTCAATGGATAAGATAGAGCTCTATAAATCACATTATCTTACATACTAAATTCCAGACAAACAAAACACAATTATATAGTCTTATAAACCTACTGACATAGTGTATATTTTCTTCTTGACTAGGTGTCATTATGCATCCGTGTTTATAAGTCCTGTCCTGTATACTAAACATTAACAGTATTTGACATTTTACATACTTGCTTTGCTTACCAGTAACTCCTCTTATCTTTACACCTACAATGGGCACTGCCACAAAATTCCTACTATATTTAATCTTGTCTCTAAATTGTTCAGATATACCACAAATTGGGCTACCTGTATCAATCAAACAGTTCCCTTCCCACTGATCACTCTTAATCTTAATCCAAAATCTGAATCATCACACTTCATGTAAAAGAACCCTTTCTACTTCATCAAATGCTACATCCACCCTGTTTTTGCAGGGTTTTATCAACTTAACTGGTATCATAGTATTACTTTGGTTACTCATGTTGTTAGGTAATGTTTGAACACACTGAATGAATTCCACAGCACAACTAACACCAATTATTACAGAAGGAACACAAAATATATTACTGTCATAATTACACTTCCTGCTTAGATCTTCTTTCACTTAATTCCATTAATTTGGATACAAATTTTGACTAATCACAGCTAACTTATTCCAGAATGCACATATATCTATGTTATCATCAATCTGGTCCCAAACAAATTTCAAGAAGTTTTCATCTTTATTCTCTAGGCTTACAGACAGCTCACCTTCACTGTTTGGATCATTACTCTGCATGACATTAGTGAAAAACTGCTTTGACTGGACTGGTATTCCATGACTCTCACTTACATCATCACAAACATCACTTACCTTACCTGTATTCACAATTAACTCTGAAACTTCATTATTCTTAGACTCCACAAATGCCTGATACTCATCATCATCATCATCATCATCATCATCATCATCACCATCATATTCTTCCAAAATTACTTCATCAACAACACCATTAACCCTACCAGTCCTCAGTTATTTCACAGCTCTCATTCACATTTACATCAAAAATACCGCCTAATTCAGATCCATTACAGTCATCACCTGTTTTACGTATGTCAATAACACTGTTTTCTGATCAAGAGAAGAAATCATTAGTACACACTACATCAAAATTCTCATTACTCTCTGCTGTGATTAGTACCTACATCACTATAATTAAACATAGTATTCCAAAACTTTTGATCAAAATATAATGAAAAATCTGAAGTTCCTTCTGTTCAACTTCAGATACCTGTGACACATTATTAATACTGTTATTATTGTCTAATTGTAAGTATAAATTGGGGATTCTGTAATTGTGTTTCCTTGCCCCAAAACTGTGGACCTTCATTTAGGTGAGCTGCATATCCAGAATAGTTACCTCTATGAGTGTTTCTCCTATTAAATTGCCCTTGGTGATCCCCATTATTCCTATTATGCTGATGTTCAAAATTTCTGTCTCTATTAACATTTCAACCCTGATAGAAATTACCATTATCTCTGTTTCTGTAGTTATTACCATTGTGATCTCTATCATTCTGATTATTGTGGTACATGCTTCTTTCTACTGCTCTATTCAGCCTGTCAGCATATCGTAAAAATTGTTCAAGGCAATCTTCAGGTCTGTGTACAAAATTCCACTGCAATCACTCTGGTAATCTCCTTTTGAGTGCATCAATCAATGTCATTTTGTCTCAATGTCATTTTGCCAAATGGTTTGTCAAGGTGTGTTAGTTTCTTTAATTGATTCTTACAAAACTCTTTCAGTGTACTGTCACTGTTGCTACAATTTGGATTGTTCAAAAATTCACTTTTAATTCTCCCTTGTTCAGATTCTGTCCAAACCACTGACTTAAATTTAGACTTACCCAAGACAGAGCTTTGCCTTCAAGACATCTTTTGACAAATTTAATTTTTTGATCGTCACCCGTGCCTGACAAAACTGTCTCTACAATGGTGCAGAAAATCCACTGGATGTAAATTGTCTGATGGAAGACTTTTGACTGGAATGTTCGACCACACAATACCATTATATGAATACAGATTTTTGTGAATACAATTTTCCCAAATTGCTGAAATTTTTTGATCTCAACTGCTAAAGTTCTGTTCCATTTTTTCCTCTATGGTCTTCGGTTGAACTCTGTCATCATTAACGTTCTTAATCTGTCATGCAGATTCATTTACTAGCTCATCTTCCAAAACAATGAATTTATTTTCTAAGACATCAACTTTTCCATTCACACTTTTTAATCCTTCTGACAACCTACTTTTTAGCTCTGAAGCCTGATTACTAAGTTGGTCTATTTGGTATTGTACCCTGTCCATTTTACTATTGTTTTCAGGTTTTAGGTCATTTGATTGTCCTGGTAGTGACGTAAATTTGCTATCATTGTCTGTCTTTATTTCAGTTAATTGATCATTAACTGCACTAAATTTGCTATTGTTATCTGTCTTCATTTCCTCTAATTTTGCTAAAATCAACTGCAAGATATCTGTTTCTTTGTTTCTTTGCTAACTACACTTTCACTTGGTTCAAACATATCTTGACTGAGTACTACAGCTTTCACTTCATCACCACTACCCTCGTCTCTATTCATTTTCCCTGCAGTCACACAAGTCCACAAAAAATATTAATTTCACAAATAGTTTGTACTTATATTTTTTTAACTAATGTCTCTCATTGTATTTAGAAATTCCTCTTTTAATTCATCCGGTCCATCATTGTTGATAGTTTCTCGTCACTGTTGATATAACTTTGTTGGGCAGCTCTTGGCCTTCTTTCTTCATGTGATTGGGACTTCATTAGTATATGAACTGCAGATGATACAAATCACTGTCCTTTCTTCTTCTGCAACAGGCAAGACTTCATTATCAGTTAACTGATCCTGGGTGATGCCCTCACAATTGCAATCTTACCCTCCCACACATCACCATTACATTTCTCCATTTCTGCAAAAGTTTTGAAAGCTTCGAGAAGTGTAAGATATACAAAAAAATTATTTTTCTACTTA
Organism: Schistocerca nitens; assembly: GCF_023898315.1. NCBI lineage: Eukaryota > Metazoa > Arthropoda > Insecta > Orthoptera > Acrididae > Schistocerca > Schistocerca nitens. Next base: position 370,174,749 of record NC_064614.1, on the reverse strand, counting down.
TCTTCATTTTCTTGTTGTTGTCTGCAGTATGTCTAGGTGTAGATTCTTGAGGCTGAAATTTTGATTTTGTGAGTTCCAGTTGATATGAAAATTGATGAAGTACTTTCTACTGCTATGACTTTTTTTATTTTATCCCATTCTTCTATATCACACTGACTTTACAATTTTCACTTCAGAACACAAATTCACATTGTTATCGCGTAACATAAAAACACGACAATTCCATCGGAGGCATGCCCACTACTACTAACTCATTCTGTGGTACTAACAATTTTCCAAACAGTTTACAGAACAAAAGAGTTTACAAACTTTCTTGACAAAAGAAGAATCATCACCAAGTTATATCATTATTTTATAAATGAGTCTAGAAATAAATATTGTCACATTGTGCAAATTAATAATAGGAATTTTTCATAATTTCAAATATTTCTAAAAGATGAATAATTTTAGCTGTGCATATTGATTAAAACAAAATAATTTCTTTTTATACATTTTAGCCTGAATTATAATATGTCATATATAAGATCATATGAAATTCTTTTAGTGAAACAGCTGAAATAATTTTAACCTATACAAGATTCAAAAGACTTTTTTGTATCAGCTATTTCTGTAACAAAAGGTAATGTCAGAGGAGGGTGTTCCATTACACAGACTTCAGGAATGACTCCATAAGTAGGTCTGTAATTTGGAGCAGTACAGGTGTGTCAGGGTAGTTTAAGGAAATATTTTGAGGATTACATTAGAAAGACCAGGTACTGGGATAATCCCATGTCTCAGCATGATGTGTTGTTGATACTGAAGGCAAAATTGCCTTTATACATCAGAGCAATCTAATAAATGTGTCAGACTCAAATCTTCAGGAATTAATTTCTGCCTGCATTCCATAAACCCAATTCATGAAGATGTGAAATTCACAACAAATAATATAAAGTTAATAACAAGAATACTAATATTACCATTCTGAACTGAATCATCATGTAAATCATGTTGGACAACATAATGTGCCAGGAGAGACACATTGTGCCAATAGTAACCCCAACACAATCATAATAATCACGTGAACAATGCAAACAAAAATGTCTTGACAGTAGGTACATCCCAGGCTATGCAAATCACAACAACCATAGACAGTTGTCCAGCCAATCAAACTAACCCCAGAATTGACACAATCCAGCACCTGAAAGAGATGTGATGGTTGATGGTATCGCCCACCTATGTGTATCCAGGAAAACCACTATTATTCCTGATTTTTATAAATGATCTACCATCATGTACAAGCCTGCCATGTAAATTTACATTATTTGCTGATGATACCACAATTTTTATGAGCAGTAGAACAGACAACAATCTTGAGGAACTCATTAATCACATACTCTCAGATATGGTTAATTGGTTCAAGGTGAATGGTCTCTCATTAAATTCCAGTAAGACCAGCTTTATTCAATTCTGTACAAAAACAGAAAAAGAGAGAGAGATAAGTGTGACATGTGGTAATCAACCAATAGTTAGAATGGAAACAACAAAATTTCTTGGAGCACACATTGACAAGAAAATGAACTGGTCTTCACATATTATTGATCTCTGTAAGAGGCTTAGCTCTGCTACCTATGCTTTACGGGTTGTCACTACATGTGTTGAAGCTAACACTGCAAAAGCGGCATACTATGGCTATTTCCCCTCTCTCATTGAGTACGGAATTATTTTTTGGGGCAACCAGCCATTAGCAAGGAAAGTGTTCAGTGCACAGAAGCGAGCTTTAAGAATTATATGTGGATTGCGCCCAAGAGACTCTTGTAGAAATAGTTTTCGTAATCTTAAAATATACACAACTACATGCCAATATATTTTTTCTCTCATGTGTTTTGTTTGTAAAAATATAGATATATTTCAACCAAACAGTAATTATCATGAGCATAACACATGGAGGAAGAATGACATACACAGTGAGCTCAGAAATTTGAGCTTGGCACAAAAGGGTGTCCACTACACTGGAGCAAAACTCTTCAATGCTCTTTCTCCCTAAATAAAGACAAAGATTCATAACAAGAGTGAGTTTAAGAAAGCACTAAAGATATTTCTGCTAGAAAAAGCTTTTTACAGTCTAGATGAATTTTTAACTAAATAAATTGTAATATTTTAATATTATATAATACAAGTTGACATAATGCTACTAAGAATTTTATTTAACCTGAGCTCTGTATCTGTGTGTGCTCCGTATCTGTTTTCTGTAGTGTTTTAATGATTCTAAGAAAATATGTATTTTCTATTTCTGTATTGCTGCCCAAAGAATTTACTGTATAAATTTTTATATAATTATGTACTCAAATTTCTGTATATGCTGTAAGATTATCAGATTGTATTTGTAAAAAACTGACTCATTCCACGTCCTTGTGTATCCAACACAGTTGGACCTATGGAACACGAAATAAATCAAATCAAATCAAATCAAATTGAGCCCCAAAATAACAGTCTTCCGGACAAGAGTGAAAGAACAGACAGCACATTTATAATTAATTGTAATTGTAATACAACATCAGTAATGTGTGGCATAAGTTGAGAATATGGGTCTGACAGGAGGCTTGTCAGGGTAGTTCATGTGGTTATGATGACCACTGTGTCCAGAAGGCATAGTGTCAGAGCATCTGCATGGTAAGCAGGAGACCCAGCTTCGAGTCCCAGACCAGCACAAATTTTCAATTTGCCCCATTAATTTAAATCTGTACCCACTGGCAGCTAATGTCTTGAATTTCTTAGTGTCTTGATTCACAATTAAGTGCCTGGCTGAGGGTTCATGGCACCACCTTCAAGCTATTTCTCTCCTGTTCCTCACTCAATCAGTACACTGGAGAAATGAACACTTAAATCTTTCTGTGCAAGTTCCGATTTCTCTTATTTTATCACAATGATATTTCCTCCCTGTGTATGTGGGCACCAACAAAATATTTTTGCATTCAGAGGAGAAAGCTCATGACTAAAATTTATCAAGTAGATCCTATCACAACAAAAAACACTTTTGTTTTAATCATTGCCATCCCAAATCATATATCATATCCATGACACTCCCTCCTGTGTTTCACAATAATACAAAACTACCTGTTGTTCTCTGAACGTTTTTGAAGGCATCTATCCATTCCATGCAGAGAAAAAGTCACTTTTTAAAGGGGTGTACTTTGGCTTCTGTGTGCACTTCATACTTTTTCACCTGTTATAAATCTTGCTGATGAATGGTCACATTCAGGAATTATTCTGATGGTTCAGCTGCTCAATCCTACTGCCATGGATGAGGTCCCTTTTCTTCTGAATGTTGATCCTTGCTGAATGATTCTGAAATGTTAGATCATGGTGACTACTTCAAGCTACTAAATAAACTCTGAACTCTCATTTGCAGTCCTCAGTATTTAAAGTCTTCAAGTCTCACACTGACAGATCTCAACAATTATAACTCAAAGTAGTTTAACTGAAATAAAAACATGAAACATTCTGATATGTATCATCTGATCCTTAGGCCATAAATCAAAGTTCTTTTTAACATGAATGTGATTCATTTGCTTTGACTCCCATTGCTCTCTTACTCTGAGCCATTCATGACACTGCAAACTTGGAGTGCCAATCTGAGCTCTGTTTCACAGAGGAAGACTGCACTGTAGTTCCTTCTCTAGATTGTTGCACTGATGACAAAATGGTAGATATCGAAATAGATGACAGAGGGATAAAAAAACAATTAAAATCGCTCAAAACAGGAAAGGCCACTGGACCTGATGGGATACCAGTTCAATTTTACACAGAGTACGTGAAGGAAATTGGCCCCCTTCTTGCAGCGGTGTACCATAGGTCTCTAGAAGAGCGTAGCGTTCCAAATGATTGGAAAAGGGCTCAGGTCATCCCTGTTTTCAAGAAGGGATGTCAAACAGATGTGCAGAACTATAGACCTATATCTCTAACGTCGATCAGTTGTAGAATTTTGGAACACATATTATGTTCGAGTATAATGACTTTTCTGGAGACTAGAAATCTACTCTATAGGAATCAGCATGGGTTTCAAAAAAGACGATCGTGTGAAACCCAGCTCGTGCTATTCGTCCACGAGACTCAGAGGGCCATAGACATGGGTTCCCAGGTAGACGCCATGTTTCTTGACTTCCACAAGGCATTTGATGCAGTTCCCAACAGTCGTTTAATGAACAAAGTAAGAGCATATGGACTATCAGACCAATTGTGTGATTGGATTGAAGAGTTCCTAGATAACAGAACGCAGCATGTCATTCTCAATGGAGAGAAGTCTTCTGAAGTAAGAGTGATTTCAGGTGTGCTGCAGGGGAGTGTTGTAGGACCGTTGCTATTCACAATACATATAAATGACCTGTAGTATATTGAGAGGTTGTAACAATGGAAAATTGTACTGAAATGCAAGAGGATCTGCAATATATTGATGCATGATGCAGGGAATGGCAATTGAATCTCAATGTAGACAAGTGTAATGCGCTGTGAATACATAGAAAGAAAGATCCTTTATCATTTAGCTGCAATATAGCAGGTCAGCAACTGGAAGCAGTTAATTCCATAAATTATCTGGGAGTAGGCATTAGGAGTGGTTTAAAATGGAATGACCATATAAAATTAATCATCACTAAAGCAGATGCCAGACTGGGATTCATTGGAAGAATCCTAAAGAAATGCAATCCAAAAACAAAGGAAGTAGGTTACAGTACACTTGTTCGCCCACTGCTTGAATACTGCTCACAGGTGTGGGTTCCGTGCCAGATAGGGTTGATAGAAGAGATAGAGAAGATCCAATGGAGAGCAGCGCGCTTCATTACAGGATCATTTAGTAATCATGAAAGTATTATGGAAATGATAGATAAACACCAGTGAAAGACTCTGCAAGAGAGACATTCTATAGCTCGGTATGGGCTTTTGTTGAAGTTTTGAGACCATACCTTCACTGAGGAGACAAGCAGTATATTGCTCCCTCCTATGTATATCTCACAAAGAGACCATGAGCATAAAATGAGAGAGATTAGAGCCCACACAGAGGCTTTCCATGAACAATATGAGACTGGAATAGAAGGAGAACCGATAGAGGTACACAAAGTACATTCCGCCACACACCGTCAGGTGGCTTGCGGAGTATCGATGTAGATGTAGATGTAGATAGCCTCAAACAGCAAGTGAATGCTGTGCATCATATGACAGCTTGCTGCTGCCCTTGTTGTTACAGCATATGCACCCTCTGTACGAACACGGACTAATGTGCACATTATCTGCTCATTTCTCATATACTACTTAACAAATATCCACTATCACAGTCATCTTTAGCTGGTTGGATATACATAGTGGACCAGAGGATTTGATAAAACATGCTATTACACTACACTCATTTGATGCTGACCCCACATTGCACAGCAATATTTCAGAAGAGGCTGGAGAAATGTAGTGTGGGCAGTCTCTCTAATAGATCTGTTGCATCTTCTAAGGTTCTGCCAATAAATCACAGTCTTTGGTTCACTTTCACCACAACATTATCTAGGTGATCATTCCAATTTAAGTTATTTGTAATTGTAGTCCCTAAGTATTTAGTTGAATTCACAACCATTATATTCACATGCTTTATAGTGGAAGTGAAATTTACTTGATTCCTAGTAGTACTCACATTGATTTCACACTTTTCATTCATGGCTAAATCATTTAGCAATTGGTCTTATTCATCTGATGACTTTATGAGACAATGAATAGCAGCATGATCTGCAAACAATTAAGTCATTTATGTAGATCAGGAACAACAGATGGCCTATAACATTTCCTTGGGAAACACCAGATATTACTACTGTTTTACTTGATGACTTTCCATTAAGTACAATGAAATGAACTGTGACCTTTCTGACAGGAAATCACAAATCCACTCACACATTACTGCTCACAAGATTGTAATATGAGCCCAAACATAATATATATTTTTATTGTTTTCTTTCTTTTCTCTTGTTTAGTTTAAAAATACTCTGCCCAGATATTTGTTTGTTACATTATATGTTTGGACAAAATCAAAACTCTGTGTAAACATCATCTGTGAAAAGAAAAATGCTATGGCCAAGTAGGATAATGCTATATCTCTATAAGTCAAAAACTGATAGGTGAACAGCTGAATGCCGTAATTCAGAGTGAGATGCACATGTCAGTTGGTGTCTCATTTTGGAACATCTTGTTCAGAAATTTTGGGGCAAAAAATCTTATTTCCAGTCTGATTTGGACGTCAGCCAGCAGAGTGAGGTTAGTCAGATAAACAGTCTTAAGAAGCAAGTAGACTGAAACAGATTTCTGAAGATTGTGGTAAGAACAAAGAAAAATCTTCCAGAGACTCATCATGACATCACCGTCGCAATGAGTCATAAATTTTAAGAATGACATTTGACTTTGAAGTGTTTTGATAGAGAAAAGATAATATGGAAAAAATGAAGGTTGAAGATCAAAAGAATGGAGATTTATTAAGAAGAGCTATGCAGGAAATGACAGAAGAGCAAAGATTTCAAGATGTCAGAATAGAATAAGAATTTTGGGTAGTTTTTATTTATTTATTTATTTATTTATTGTTCCGTGGGACCACATTTAGGAGAAGTCTCCATGGTCATGGAACGAGTCAATACATGCAATTATAACACGATTGTAGAAACAGATAAAATGAAATATAAGAAACATATTCAAGCGACAAGTCGTTAGTTTAAATAAAGAAAATCAAGAATGTAACACTGGAATTTGCTTAATTTTTTAGCTCTTCCAGGAGCTCCTCGACAGAATAGAAGGAGTGAGCCATGAGGAAACTCTTCAGTTTAGACTTAAAAGTGTTTGGGCTACTGCTAAGATTTTTGAGTTCTTGTGGTAGCTTATTGAAAATGGATGCAGCAGAATACTGCACTCCTTTCTGCACAAGAGTCAAGGAAGTGCATTCCACATGCAGATTTGATTTCTGCCTAGTATTAACTGAGTGAAAGCTGCTAACTCTTGGGAATAAGCTAATATTGCTAACAACAAACGACATTAAAGAAAATACATACTGTGAGGGCAATGTCAAAATTCCCAGACTATTGAATAGGGGTTGACAAGAGGTTTTCGAACTTACACCATACATAGCTCGAACAGCCCGTTTTTGAGCCAAAAATACCTTTTTTGAATCAGAAGAATTACCCCAAAAAATAATACCATATGATATAAGCGTATGAAAATATGCGAAGTATACTAATTTTCGTGTTGAAATGTCACTTATTTCAGATACTGTTCTAATGGTAAATAAAGCGGCATTTAGTTTCTGAACAAGATCCTGAACATGGGCTTTCCACAACAGCTTACTATCTATCCGTACGCCTAGGAACTTGAACTGTTCCGTCTCGCTTATAACATGCCCATTCTGTCTGATTAAAATGTCAGTTCTTGTTGAATTGTGAGTTAGAAACTGTAAAAACTGAGTCTTACTGTGATTTAGCATCAAATTATTTTCAGCAAGCCACGAACTTATATCATGAACTACATTATTTGATAATGTTTCAATATTACACACAAGATCCTTCACTACCATGGTGGTGTCATCAGCAAACAGAAATATTTTTGAATCACCTGTAATACTAGAAGGCATATCATTTATATAAACAAGAAACAGCAGTGGCCCCAGCACCGACCCCTGGGGAACGCCCCATTTAACAGTGCCCCATTGGGACTGAACATCATTACCACTCTCAATATTGCGGAGGATTACCTTCTGCTTTCTGTTCTTAAAGTAGGAGGCGAACCAATTCTAAGCTACTCCCCTTACTCCATAATGTTCCAACTTCTGCAGTAATATTTTGTGGTCAACACAGTCAAAAGCCTTTGTTAAATCAAAGAAAACACCTAACGTTTGCAACCTTTTATTTAATCCGTCCAAAACCTCACAGAGAAAAGAGACTATAGCATTTTCAGTTGTTAAGCCATTTCTAAAACCAAACTGTACATTTGACAGCAAATTATGTGAATTTAAATGCTGCAGTAACCTTGTATATACAACCCTCTCGATAACTTTAGCAAACACCGATGGCATAGAAATAGGTCTATAATTGTCAACATTATCCCTGTCTCCCTTTTTATAAAGTGGCTTCACTACCGAGTACTTTAATCGGTCAGGAAACCGACCACTCCTAAAGGAAAAGTTACAGATATGGCTAAGTACTGAGCTAACATACGTGGAACAATACTTCAGTATTCTGCTAGATACCCCGTCATATCCATGAGAGTTCTTGGTCTTTAGTGATTTAATTATTAACTCAATTTCCCTCTTGTCAGTATCATGGAGGAGCATTTCAGGTAACAGTCTCGGAACACTTTTTTCTAAGAGCGCTATATGATTCCCTGTTGGGACTAGGTTTCTATTTAGTTCACCTGCTATATTCAGAAAGTGATTATTAAGTACTGTACATATATGCGACTTATCAGTAACACGGACATCCCCACTACGCACTGATTCTATATTCTCGACCTGTCTCTGCAGACCAGCCACTTCCTTTACGACTGACCATATGGTTTTAATTTTATCCTGAGACTTAGCTATTCTATCTGCATACCACGTACTTTTTGCTTTCCTAATAACTTTTTTAAGCACCTTACAATACTGTTTGTAATGGGCTGCTGCATTTAGATTTTGACTGTTTCTAACGTTTTGATATAATTGCCACTTTGTTCTACAAGATATTCTTATCCCATTAGTCAGCCACCCAGGCTGCCTGTTTGTGCTAGTATCCTGTTTTGAACGTTCTAACGGAAAGCAACTTTCAAAGAGCACGAGAAAAGTCTTGAGGAAAGCATTATATTTATCGTCTACTGTATCAGCACTATAAACATCTTGCCACTCTTGTTCCTTGATAAGGTTTACAAAAGTCTGTACAGCAACTGGATCAGCTTTCCTAAAAAGTTGGTAACTATATTTAACATGTGTTGCAGCACAAAAATCTTTTAGACTTAAAATTTGTGCATCATGATCTGAAAGGCCATTCACCTTTTTGCTAACAGAATGCCCTTCTAATAATGACGAATGAACAAAAATATTGTCTATGGTTGTTCTACTGTTCCCTTGCACTCTCGTTGGAAAGAATACAGTTTGCATAAGATTATATGAATTAAGGAGGTCTACCAGCATCCTTTTCCTTGCACAATCACTTATACAATTAATATTGAAGTCACCACATATAACTAACTTTTTGTATTTCCTATAAAGTGAACCAAGAACCTCCTCTAGCTTTAGCAAAAATGTTGTGAAATCGGAGTCTGGAATGTGAGTGTCAGGAATGTGAGTGTATGGTGCACTAGAAGTGATCCTGTGTATAGTAAATAGAAGTTTTTATTTTGACTGAGAGAAGAGGAAAACAGTGAGTTACGGAAGAGAAGCAGTCAATACAATAGAGAGTGACTGTTATGTGATCATTATGTTACAGAAGACAGAACAGTGTCCCATTTGTTAACATTATTTATTGTGAAGGACGTACCATACACCCACTAGAAAGTGCAAGTTTTAAAATAAACTATGCCTATTCTACTCAAATACATTACCTCATGTGTTCATTGTTGAACTACAAAAATTTATTTCTGTAAGCCAATCTGACAAATCCCCTCTAAAAATTGCATCTGGGATATATTAAAGAGTTCCAGACATTGGACACAGCGAAGAAGTGACAAAGTGACAGTTTGAATATTTGAACTTTTTTTGAAAATATCAACTGGCCACCCATGCAATCCATTGACAGAGGTGGGGACCAAAGACCACCCTGACAATGAGCAAAGACAGTGGAGCATTGGCAACACAATATATGAAACTATGTTGATTCTCACAAAAATAAAATAACAGCTGATTTACATTCACATGATTCTACAGTTCTGCAAAGACTATATTTCAACTCATTTTATTTAAACAGGTTTTGAGGATAAACATTTGCAGTAGAAATCATTTACCAGTAGGAATCATATTTAATAGCTATAGTCAACTCCAGACATTTACTTGCAGTGTTTATGATTATGTTGCAGTTTGTACAACAACAATTTAAAATTTTTGCAGTGAGGTCAGAAAATACCCCAGGTATACAATACATGATTTTCAGTGTTGTATATAAGTTTGGCTATGAAAATAAATCTTGGCAATAATTCACCTCATAAACTGACATTCATTTGTGCTTTGTTGTAAACAATGAATAGAAAATACATTCACATGCATCACTAACAAATTCACAGTTTGGAATTGAGTTTTGTGGAAGGAAGAGGTGGTGTAATAGTTTATTCCTGATGGATGTTGATATATGTTTTACAAGGGGCTACAGTCTCGAGCAGGCTTTGGCAGATTTACAGAAAAGTGATAGTGATAATGAATCAGTTTTTGGGAATGAGGATGGCAGTGATGCTGATGGAAATATGATAGAGGAAGATATACAGGTCAGAGATGAAGTGGATATTAGTGACTGTGAAGAAGGTGATATTGGTATTCAGGTAATGAGTGCATTTACTTTTGTGTCTAGAAGTGGACAGATAACATATAATACAGTAACACCTGATATGCGCAGGCAGGTTTCAAGGAATATAATACATGAAACTGCACATATTCCATGTCACCTTAAACTACAGTTACAGACAGGGGCAGATTGTTTCAGACATTTTGTCATCAATCACATGCATAATGTAATAGTAATGCGTACCAGTAATTATGCAAAAGATAATAAAATTCTGTACCCAACTCTTGAACACTTGATTGAACTTGATTCTACAGAGCTGGAGGCATTCTTTGTTGTACTAATAATAGCTGGCTTGCATAAATTATGTGGGAAGCCTTTGAGTGCATTTTGGTCAGAAGAGTATGGCTCACCTATTTTTTGAGCCACAATCAACTTTTCAAGATTTCATGATATTTTGACGTGCCTCTGGTTCAATGATAAACTTACAAGGGAAGAAAGAAAATCTGTTTCTGGATCAAAAGCTAAACCTAGAAGGGATGTGTTTGTAATGTTTGTTGATGCATCCATTTTGTCTTATGTCCCTGGACCTTACATTACAGTTGATGAGCATCTGTGTGCTTTCAGGGGACAGTGTCTACTCAAGGTGTACATTCCTTCAAAACCTGGAAAGTATGGGATTAAAGTGTGGGCAGCTATAGATTGTGAGATGAATTCTGTCATAAATGCACAAGTGTATATGGGGAAATCTGCTGAAGGATGGGAAATAAATCAGGGGAAATGAGTAATACATGATTTAGTTGATCACCTGAAGGGACGTGGTAGGAATATTACCACTGATAACATAGGGACGTGGTAGGAATATTACCACTGATAACATTTTGAGTAATAAATGATTTAGTTGATCACCTGAAGGGACGTGGTAGGAATATTACCACTGATAACATTTTTACAAGTTTTGATTTGGGACAAGAACTTCTTGCTAATAAATTGACAATTGTGGGAAGCCTTCAGGCCAACCAAAAAGAGATACCATAATAAATGTTAACATCAAAACAGAGACATCCGTTGTTGACCACTTTTGGGTATGCACAGACTGCTGTTTTAACTTCGTATGTTCCTACACAAAATAAATCAGTCATTTTGTTGTCTATTCTACACCAAACATTTGATATAAGTGAGCATGTGCACAAAAAACCTGAAATAATAATCCTCTACAACTGAACAAAGTCTGGAGTTGATACAATTGATAAGATGGTTATAATTTATCCAGTGAAACATGGAACAAGAAGGAGGCCACTCGCTGTATTTTTTGATATGCTAGATTTAGCTTGCCTCAATGCTTATGTTCTGTATTGTAAATTTTTACATGATATGAGAAGTAAAAAAGGCAAGAAGAGAATTTCTCTCAGAACCAGGAAAAGAACTAGTCAAACCTCACATTGAGCGATGAATCCTCTTGCCACAGTGCAGAATACAACACATTCATTCAGCAATAGTATCTTCAGGCTTCAAGGATCTTCTAAAGGAGAAACAACATGATAACCAGGAAGCCAATGTTCCAAATGTGAAAAGAAAATGGTGTGATTCATGCCCAAGGTCAAAGGACAAGAATGTGAATCAACAATGTGATGGGTTTCACAAGATTGTCTGTAAAGAACATGTTAGGATAAGTGTGTTGTGTAATGATTGTTTGTCATATGACATGGAGAATGAATAGGAGTGTATTTCAAATAAAATTCCATGTAAGTGACATTATACATAATATTAATAAATTGCAGTATTGTTACATAGTGTGTGGGTTCTAAATATTTTGTGTTAAAATAATTTTTGGAACTAAACAAACTAAACAAAATATGTTTTTGTATTTCAAACAAATGTAGTAATACAACTTATATGTAACTTAATTATATTAAGAAACTATGGTGTTGTAATATCTGTTTCTCAACAAATTATAATTACTTTTGTGGACATACTTCAAATTTTATTGTTATAAAGTTGCTTGAATCACTTTCAATATGTTATTCCAAACCTGATGCCATGTGAGGGTTGTATTCACGTTATCTGCTAATGAATATAATGCTAGTCATTTATATAATATTGCACTAAAAATGAAGTTGGTGAATGTATTCAGTTTTGGTGTTTCATAGGAATCAGGAAATATATTTTTCACATGATTGTTTCTGAGATTTTCTAAATTTTTTAAAATTCTTATTAATTTGTTTGTGGAACAATAAAAGTGAGCAATTAAGTAATGAACTAATTAACTAGTTAATAGTTTAGTCATAGAAAAATCTTATGAGTGATCTCTTGATTACTGTAAAATACAGAAATCCTCTACATTCAGCAATTTCATTTTTGGTATAATATCATACAGATTTCTTAACATTATATTCATTAGTTAATTACATTAATAAATATTTGTTAAAACACAATGTGGAACAAAACCAGAGCATGCACTTAACGATCTCTGAAACAGAAACTATTAAACAGATCAAATATGTGCAAACTGAAAAGAATCAAATGTTGAATCTCACACTTTTTTTGAGTTGATGTATAAAAGCTCCTCTTATATCAAAAATGTGTCTACATTAATTTTTGGCTTAATTTAGTTTCATAACTTCAATATTATCAAAATTACCTCCAGTAAATAGGATTTGGTTTTATACTTGATTTCCTTCTCATCTTGACATGTTGACAAGGATTTTTTCATATGAAGAAAATTCAGTTATAAAATTTAATACTTCTGTAACTTTTTGCTTGTGTGAGCAAAACTAAGTAGCAATTTCATGGGTGAGAACTGCCTGTCTTTAATATAGAGACAAATTTTGTATTTATATGTTTAATAGCATAATGTATGACAATCATTTACTATTTTTGCCTCAACACTTCCAAAGACACCTTGATTGGTATTGGTATTGGATTTACAGCTCAAAGTGAAAGGAGTGGTTTTCATAAAACTCAGGTATGAACAACTGTTGTGTAGATTTTTCATATGGAATAAGTATTATTATTGCAACTCAAGTATTGATTATGAATATATGATGCTATTGTCTTTGATCTATATGAAACCAAAATCAAATTGAATTATTAGTTTTACATCTGTTAAGAATTGTTGATATAATATCAGATGCTGCAGACTGAAGACATCTATAGTTGGTGATGTACAGTTTTTAATGCTAAACTTTGCAAAGGGCCTTCTACATGCTGTTGAGGGAATATGAATAGTTGTAGGTAAACAACTAGAATTCACTCATAAGGGGAGGCCGCCAATTGTGAAATTCAGATTCGATTCATACTGCGCATAATAAAAGCTCATGGCCAGAGGTGTAATGTGGCAAAGCACCAAGATGCACTTCTCAGCCGTTGTCGAGAAAATCGACAGTTAAAAGAGACCGTTGCGGTGAAATACTCTCTACGATTAATGATTTTCTACAGCGTCGTGGCGCAGGGGTAAGTGCTCGGGTTCGTAATCCGAAGGTCGCCGGATAGAATCTCGCGCCATGCAACCTTTTTTTTTGTTAGTATTTGTTTTTTGTAATATATATATATATATATATATATATATATATATATATATATATATATATATATATATATATATATATATATATATATATATATATATATATAAACTTCCCGGCAATCAGTTGCAACAATTATGCATATCATAAGTTGTTCAAAGTCGTTTGTCGTGGAAAACTGGCGACTTCGAACATCATTATGTTTTCCGCAAACAAAGTTGTATTTCACAAATGTTATTAATAGTCTTGTCGATTTTCTCGACAACGGCTGAGAAGTGCATCTTGGTGCTTTGCCACATTACACCTCTGGCCATGAGCTTTTATTATGTGCAGTGTGAATCGAATCTGAATTTCACAATTGGCGGTCTCCCCTTGTCAGATACAGATTTATTCACACTTAGCTTCTACACCGATACAAGTCCGGAGGCTAACTGCTGTTAGCGTCCAACATCCTGCCCAAAGCCCTCTCCTCAAAGATAGCACACTTATGCACAGAACAAATATTGATATTTATGGTGCTCTACACCACATAGCCCCCCCGCACAGTATGGAGTACGTCCCTGTGAACGGGGGGGGGGGGGGGGGGGGGTGAGAAGTTAGGAAGGTAACGCACAGCTCTTCTGCATCAGGCGGAAGCGGTCGACTGGTAGGAGACTGGGGGGTGAAACCCGGTACGTCGACGGTGAAGTCAGCAAGCGACGCCGGCAGCTGAAGACGACGTCCTGTCCTGGAGTGGAGGTGTAGGACTTCGTCAGCCGGCAGGCAGAGAATCACCTTGCCAGAAGGCCTAACAAAGGCACGCAAATTGCCACACGCAGCACTTCTGCTCAATTTAAAGCGGCGCACCACACTAGATTCTGCACTTCCTCCCTTAATATTGTCACACGTGAGTACCACACACACCGTATCGCCATCTACGACAACAGATAATTTATGTATGTCATCAGGGTGCACATGTGTTGTAAATTCTTGGATGGCACCTGTATGAGCAATGGTAGGGAGGCAGGGAGGTGTGGGAAAGCCATGGTAGGGGGAAGCATCTGCTAAGAGGGGCGTGGCAGGTGCACTGGACTGCGCAGGAGACAACCTCGGGCAATCAGCTGACAGACGAGAGAGCGTGACCGAAGGCAACGAGGAGCCAGCGTGGATTGACCGGCGTGACAAAGAGCTGTCACACGAAGATGGTAACACAATGGTAGAATCAGAGTGGTTGGCAGTTCGACTGCGAGGGCTGTGAGGAGTGAAGCCCTGAAAAGATTGGCCACTCGAATTAGATGAACGCGGAGAAGGAGCAGTGCTCGGCAGAGAAGCATGCTGTGGAGAATCAATACCCGAATGCATGGTGTGGGAAGATGGATGGCCGCTCGAAGCAGGAGTGGGAGAAATGGGCAGAATCAGGGAGGTTCACCTGAGGCTCAATGAAAGCTGGTTTCACTCGGTTGAGTGAGACCGTGGTTACAGAGTCTTTTATGAGGAGATCCATGTTATTCTCAGAGCATTTGACGACCTTGTAAGGACCTATGTAGGGAGACTGAAGCGGTGCTTTGACTGAGTCGTCTCTGAGAAACACGTACTCACAAGAGTCTAGCGTGCGCGGTACGTACACGCGCGGAGGTGTATGAGCAGCTGGAGGTGGCGGCTGAATTTTGCTGCAGTGCAGGCGCACCCGCTCGAGAAGTCAAGGGAGCTCAGAGGGCCGTGGAAGTGGGGTCGGAGTGACTAATTCTCCAGGCAAAACCAGAGGTTGGCCATACACAAACTCTGCTACGGAACCCTTGAGGTCTTCCCTGAAAGTCACACAAAGGCCAAGAAGCACGAAGGGCAGTGCCTCTGTCCATAGTGAGTCATGGCAACGCAGGGCATACTTTAAAGTGTGATGCAATCGCTCGACAAGCCCATTGTTTTGGGGCTGGTATGCAGAAGTATGAATTTTGACAATACCACACATTTTACATAAGTCAGAGAAAACTGAAGACTCAAATTGTCGTCCCTGGTCGGTGGTGAGGTAAACAGGTGAGCCAAATCTAGAGATCCACGACTCTAAGAATGCTTGACTTACTGTCTCAGAGGTAATGTTTGGAATAGGCACAGCCTCAGCCCACCGAGTCATCCTGTCAATAGCTGTAAACAAGTAACGGAAACCCTCGGAGGGGGGCAAAGGGCCTACGAGGTCGACATGAACATGGTGAAACCGGCCTGGCGGTTGGGCAAAACAGCCAAGGGGTGGAGAAGTGTGCCTGGAAACTTTGTTCTGTTGACACACCATGCATGCCCTTGCCCAAGACTGACAGTCACGGCGCATGTCTCTCCAGACAAACCGTTCAGCTACCAGACGGGTGGAAGCTTTGACACCGGGGTGTGCTAATGTGTGTAGTTAGTCAAAGACCTGGCGTTGAAGGGGCTTAGGAATGAATGGCCGCAACATACCAGTCGATTCATCACACCACACTAAGTCAGATATGCCAGGGAAAGTAGAGCGTACCGGTTGGAGAGAGGAGCTGTGGTCTGAAATTAACTGCATGGCATCGGGGTCTGCCGATTGCAACCAAGATATGTCCGTTAAGTCAATTAAGGTTGTGACAGCACCAACATGCAAGAGAAAATCAGCGACCACATTGTCCACTCCTCAGATGTAGCGAATGTCATTTGTAAATTGCAAGATGTAATCGATGTGACGAAAGCGTCGTGGGGGCGGATCAGCTGCAGGATTTTTTATGGCAGGAACCAACGGCTTGTGATCAGTGAGCACATAGAAATCTCGTCCCTCAACATCAGTTCTGAAGTGTCTTATGGCCTTGTAAACTGCAAGTAATTCTCTGTCGAATGCTGAGTATTTCTTCTGCGTGTTGTTTAGCTTTTTTGAGAAAAACTGCAGGGGGGTCGTAACATCGTTGTATGTCTGACTCAGTACTGCGCCGATAGCATTGTCACTAGCGTCGGTAGTGATAAACATTGTGGCGTCCGCCCGTGGGTGAGCAATAGTGACAGCGGAGGCCAACAGCTGTTTGAGTTCATTAAATGCCTTGTCCATGTCTGGTGTCCATGGTACCTGGCAGGTGCCAGAAGTTTGTGGGCCAGCGAGAGCATCTGTGAGAGGAGCCTGCACCGCAGAAGTGGCTGGCAAATGTTTCCGGTAATAATTAACTGTTCTGATGAACCTGTGTAATTCCCTATAGGTCTGAGGGCGTAGCATCTCGAGAACAGGCTTGATCTTGTCCTGTGGTGGTGTCAGACCGTCCGATGACACAACATAACTTAGGAATGTGACGGATGACTGGTGCAATTGAGTCTTTTTATTGTTCAGTTCAATACCAGCGGCTGCTAAAATATCTGTCACGACTTGAACACGCTCCTCACTCTGTTCCAAAGTAGAAGCAAAAACCGATATGTCGTCCATGTATACGAAACAAAAGTCTAGATGGGATAAAGTTTGATTGATGAAACGCTGCCACGTTTGGGGGGCGTTTTTCAACCCAAATGGCACACATTTGTATTGGAACAGCCCGTAGGGAGTGGTTATGGCAGTCTTTTCAATATCCTCCGGAGCCATAGGAATCTGATGAAATGCATGCTTACAGTCCAAAACAGAGAAGTACTTTGCACCTGCAAGCGCATGATTGAAGTCTGCGATGTGTGGGACCGGATATTTATCAATGATGGTGCGGGCATTTAAACGCCTATAGTCTCCGACCATACGCCAAGTACCGTCTTTCTTTTGGTCAAACAGGATAGGACTAGCCCAGCAACCGGATGAAGGTTCAATTATTCCCTTTTGTAACAGATCGTCCAATTGTTCTTTTGCAATTTTCCTAAATTCCGGCTTGAGGCGGCGTGGGTGTTGCGATATGGGCGGCCCATCGGTTAGACGTAACCGATGAACTGTACCATTAGTGACTACTGCAATACGTGGCGCGGCACGACAGTCAGATGTCCGTGAAGTGGATCAGGCAGTGGCGGACGGGCCAAGCTGTGGCGCTGAGGGCACGGAAGTACAGGTGTGCCACCCACTCGTAGGCTGCGTAAAGGCCGCACACGTGTTAACATGGGCGAGGTTGGTACACTGGTTCTTGGTAGTGGGCCGTACCGCTACGAGCGCTGTAGGCACGATTGGGCGTGGCCGAACAGCAGATGGCCATAGTTCATTGCCACCAGCTTGGCAAGTTAATTGTCTATTCAGAATGCCAGGAGCATGAGCACTCGGGCATACCCTATCATTACAAAAGGGGGTGCTGACACAGTTTACAGAGTTCACAACATTGTCGTTAACGTGCGCGGGCATGGGAACACCAGATTGGCATGGACTGACCTTGTCTGTAGCTGACGAGTCGTCTGCTTGTAGTGCCGCGAGGCGTTGTTGTGTGGAGGCCAACTCGTGGTGTATGTCGGGGAGATGCAGCAGCATTTCCGTACGTTCCATCCGCAACTTCGAAGACTTGGCGCACTCCACTAGCCACTTGTTTGTCCAAGATTGCAGCTCCAAGGATAGGTTTACACACTTCTTAGCACAGCACACATGTTTGGTGTTAGCCGAACTGTCACTCGGTGAAGCGAAAGGAATATGCTTGTTAAGGGGGGGGGGGGTAAAACACAGTATTTTGCACAAAATGTAGTGACAACTGATAGTGCTTGAGGAAATCAATTCCGAGAATAGGTTCTTCAATTGTTGACACTAGAAACGTCCACTCCAGCTTGCACTCGGGCGAAAGTTTCACTGTATACAAAGTGGAACCCGAAAACTGTAGGGTAGACAAGTTCACTGCACGAAGTACTGATTTGTGTGGTTGCACTTTATTGGTTGCTAAGCAAACCGGCAGCAAAGAGACGTCTGCGCCAGTGTCTACCAGAAAACATACACCTGATCGTAAATCACGAACATAGACTCGACCACACTTACTGTTATTGTCCAAAACGGAGTGCAACGTGGGATGGTGCCCGTCGTTTATATCGGAGGAGGTGGCACCGTAGCCTACCTGTGGTTGGAGTTTGGGTAAGAACACGGTGACTGGCATTTGCGAGCTTGCTCCCCGAATCTCGCGTGGAAGAAACAGTAAGGTTGGGCGGGCCTGTGCTCCTGTGGGTAGTTGCTAGGTGACGGAGTATGTGCCCCAGAGTCTTCCACAGAGGCCGATGCACTGTCGTTGCGGGGAGTTGAAGGTGCAGGCAGGGCGGCTAGTTTAACAAACTTGTTATTAGCAGCACCAGACAGGGGCGTGGTGTCAGAAAGCGTCTTAGTGCGGTCACGTCCAGAATGCAGTGCATGGAGCTCACGTTGCCTGGCGGAGTATGCTCTGTCGGCGGCGCGTAAACGTTCATTTACTGGCCTATCTTAATACGCAGAGATTGCAGTCTGGACAGGCAAAGGCAGCTTTTCAGTCCAGATTTCTGCGAGCGTGTCATCAGGCATAACTTGCTCATCGACGAGAAGACGGAGGCACCGCCACAGCTGGGATGGAGACCTGTTGCCGAGACGCTCTTCGTAGATGAGCTGTCGCACATTTTCTCTCCTGGTTTTAGAGACGCGCTCCAGTATCGTCTGTTTTGCCACAGCATACTTCCCTGCTAGGGGGGGTGCTTTGACCAGATCGTAAATTAAATCGACGCAGTCGTGAAGATGGTTCATGAGGCAGGCGAAGCGTGCATCGTCGTCCAAAGCACAGACATTGAATGTTTGCTGAACCAGGTTAAACCAGAACTCCGGGTGAGCAGGTTTGAAGTCTGGTAATTTTGGCAGATTCGACACTGCAGTCACTGCGGAGGTGCGCCTATTACTTCGGACGGAAGTAGAGCATGCAGAAGATTGCGAGTCCGAATTATTGGCATCCCGTAATGCGGGAATCGCGAAATTCACTTGACGCCAGGGAGGGGGGGGGGGGGGGGGGGCTGAGAAGCGATGGACACTCGAACGGTGTGAGGATCATAGTCAAAATGTGCATTCTCATTGACGTGGTAGCTCGGAGAGAAGTCACAAGTGCTTAAGTACGCTGGTGAATGTCCGTTATGCACACAGTATTCACTCGACCGTGAGTGGTGGGGCTGGTTGTAGATGTCGGAGTAATAATCCAGCACAGAATTGTTGACTTGATTAGAAGCAACACAAGGATCCCACACACGTCCACTAGGATGCACACTCGGTGTCATATTTGCTGTTTGGCGAGCATTGAACACCTGTTGACTAGCCGGCACGGAAGGATACACATGTGGCAGGAACTGATTCGAGTTTGAATTTACTACTGGATTTTCCAAAGTAGCAAAACCTCGCTCGATGCCACGAACTGTATTGAATTGTGTGTTCGACACAGGAGTAGGAATGTTCCGACCAACACTCTGTGGAGAACACGTGGGAAGGTCCAGGCTAACAAAGCCAGAGTCCACGGCCATTGGCGGTAGGAAGAAACTGGCGGCACTCGATGAATTCCACTGCATGTTCTGGCTGAAGGATTCCGAAGATTCTTGTGGCATGTCCACTACGACGGCAGGAGTGCTGGAGAGATGTTGCTGGAATCCGGGCGGTGGTGAATGCTGAAAGGCCATTGTCTGGAGCTGAACAAAGGCCCTCGCGATCGCGGAGAAACCCGATGCGGTAGGCGCGTAAATAACCTTCGGGCAGTAACTCGGACGCGTATTACACAAAAACGGGGTCACCAGTGAGGGAATATGGAATAGTTGTAGGTAAACAACTAGAATTCTCTCAGATACAGATTTATTCACACTTAGCTTCTACACAGATACAAGTCCGGAGGCTAACTGCCGTTAGCCTCCAACATCCTGCCCAAAGCCCTCTCCTCAAAGATAGCACACTTATGCACAGAACAAATATTGATATTTATGGCACTCTTCGCCACACTGTACTCGCTGGAGTATGGAATACATGTTGACAATGTGTCCTTTGTCAAGCTGTCTATGAACAGCTGTTAACTAGATACATATTTGTGCTACTAACATGTCAATTAATTGGTTTTACGAGTGGCCTTCCTTTCGCATTCTACTTCTGCAACAAATTATTGTTCTTATTATTGATATATGTGCACTTGCTCCTTTCATGCTGAAATGTTATTTACGATTTTTCCTGTGGTGAAAAAATAATATTTTTCATTTCCATTGTGTTGATGGCCTTTTCTTTGTTTCCTGCTTTTGCCACTTTTTTACGGTTATACTAGCTGACAAACCCACTATTGCCCAGGTGCATATTCACTTTGCCAATTTTATATTAGAAATAAAAAAATTAATAATAAATAAAATTAAATTTAAAGGGAAATAGAATTAAAATGAACTGTTTACGTAGTTAATATTTAAAATATTTTCATTTCCATATACTTGTGAAAACTTCTCTGAAACTGTGAAACAGTAGTAAAAAGAAATATGCATACTATACAGGTGCATAAGTACAGAATCCTGGACAGTTTCTGTATGCTGGCCACAGTTGCTTCGCATATCTACAATGCAATTTTGTAAACATATCTGTGGCAACACATCTCCATAGCTCCAGTCAGCTGTTACTTTCACCTACAGCTGTTTGTGCTTTGTAGATGAAGCCATCAAAAGTGCTGCCAGGTGTCAGGGATTTCCTTACATTGACTTGACTGTAGGAGCGTCCCAGAAGTAAAGAATAAATGTGTTAAAACTTCATGCATGATGCAACATTTTTCCACACATCTCAGTGTTTATGAAATCATATCTCCTGATCTATGTGTCATACAATGATATTCAAAAGCATATGTGGATATAATCAGCCAAATGTGTTGTGATTAGTGTTTGTAGCAAAGAAGTAATAAATTTAAACCTTATGCACAATGTAGCAGTTTTTCACACATCACAATGTTAGTAACGTCATATATCCTGACCTATGTATGTTGTCATGATATAATTTTGTAGGCACATTTAGTGGCATATGTGTATACTGCCTGCAAAATGTATTATGAATGGCGTTAGTATCACCGAAGTAGGAAATTTAAACATCATGCAGTTTTTCACACATCTCATTGTTTGATGTTATACATGCAGAAGTGTGGTTGGTATGTGGTTCTTACTGCCACAGTGGTTATTGTCTGATAGTAAACGATACATGTACTAAGTTTGGTTGCAATCATTCCAGTGGTTCAGGAGGAGATGTGGAATGTATGCACATAAATACATGCATTTTATAATATGTATGGATACAGCATTTTCTGCTATCTGTGTTAAAATATTATTAATAATTTTGTCACAATGGTGGAATCTATGTTCTGGTGACAGACTGATCTGCAGTGTAGCTTGAGGTCTGTGTTAGGTTGGCAGGTGACAATTTGTTATGAGTTTGAGAATCCAATGAATATGAAAGTGCAATATTACATATGGGGCCAGACTGATCGGTAGTGTTTATCTTTGCTTGGACCTTGACAATTTCATTTTTTGTCCCTGCTAATTTATTACATGTTTATGTGGATTTTCCTTTGAAAATAAAGTACTTTTTTTCTTTTTTTGCAAAAATCATTTTGGTTGTACTCTAACACCTTATATTTTAAGGTTGTTATTACATTAAATATTTGACATTTTGCTCACAATCAAAACATCATTACACCTTTGGCTCTAAAATCAGCTGTTCTGCCATCACAACTTCCCACGATGCCCCATGACAGACATTACCAACTACCAACATACACTTTGGCATTAGACCATGGACAGCCCATCTTAACATTTTACAGCTTTTGAATATTTTCAACAGTTAAGTTCTCAATATCGACTAGCTTTAAACATAACTACTTTCAGTGAGATAGATATAAAAGTAAAAGTAAAAGTAAATACTGACAATGGGGAAAAAACATGCCACATATTTAGATTATGAGAAAAAATATTTTGAAACAGAATTATACTAAGTGGTTTAGTCACAGTTATTCAGGAGAACTTATAGGAAAAACACTAGGAAAGAATTTGTAGCACAGAAAGGCTAGATGAAAGTTTTAGCTTTTCTGTACCTTTGACTGTAATGGACTGCCACAACAGTGAATGGAGCATGCAGCTGCTAAACCAATGTTTGGTGCATTCAGTTGCAGTAGGAGTTCTGAGGGACTGAAAAAAAAATTAGACCAATTTTGTTGTGCAAAGAGTGATCTAAACAATCATTATTTCTACACTCCACACATAAATGGAACATGAAGAAGGCCTAATAACTAGTACAACACCCTCTGCTGTGCTCTTCACAATAGCTTGCAGACTATGAATGAAAATGCAGATGTAAAAGTTTATTTTTGTTTATCACTTTGCTTTAGCAAATTTGTGTGTCAATGCAGTGGTCATTATACTGATGGTCTTATACCATAATCTGTCACTTGTAAAAACAGCAGATGGAATATCAGTTTAAGAATTTGTCATCACTTCCTTGTCACCACTGTCCCTAGACTTTGACCACATTCAGTCCTTTTCTGTAAGCCCAATAGATAGTGTTTCTAACAAAGCTGTGTTATAAAGAATCAAATACTTTAAAGGATACCATTCAAAAAATGGATCAATAATAACATTGAGGTTTCCATTGTGTGCATGAATGTGAATAGTGTAAATGTTTTAATGTTGCAGATAAATACTCCTTTCTTTGCTTCATTCAGATGGGTGGAAATAGAAAAGAAGATGAGAAATACTGAATGTCTTAGATATATTCAACAGTTGATGCATGGTTAGTAGTTTGACAGTGCAGTGCTCAAGGATGGCTACTATGTATTGCTCACTTCAGTCCAATGGTCAAACATTTTCTTCGCTCTTGGTGAATCATGTTTTCTCCTGAAAAAATGAGGGTAAAATTAAACTGAAACATAACCAATCATTAGGTATGAGGTACAAGTATGTTGTGCCAAGAGAGGTGAGCTCTGTTCATTGTCAGAACAAATTGAAATAAAAAGCTGAAACTGTGGTACCTCCAATCTCTAACATCAAATCAAAAAAGTGAAATTCATGTACTATATACACAAACTATGGTACTCCAAGAAAAAAGTGAAACACATTTAGGTATTTATTTATTAAGAAATAAACAGTGAGGCAAATGATGATGTATTTCTAAACAATCACTGTGGAATAAGTGATGGCACAATGTAATAACTGGAAATGAAATTCAGTGATTATTTCACCACAGTGGCAGTAAAGATAACTTTAAAATATTTTGTAGTGGTCTTTAATAGGTTGTAAACCATTTACCACAAAACAGCTGCAGTATGATGTAGCATAACTCCGCATAATGATATTGGGAATTGTAAGAGGAGATGTGTGATGACAAATGTGGCATCAAGTGACCATACGAAAACATAATTATGAACAAGTTGTAAAATACTGTGTTTAACAACATTATGTAAATTATTTCTTTATTTAATAACAATGTTTTATGTACAAGCACCATAAAGAAATTTCATTTTTATGATACATATCCACATGTGAGCCTGTTATGAGTCTTTGTTTTGATTTTGTTTCGTAGTGCCTTTTTCTAACTTACCAGAATTCACATTTCTATCTTTGTGATGTAATGTATTCCATTACACAATAAAAACATGTTGGTAGGTGGTAGTTTTTGAGAACTACTTTAAATTTTACTAAGTATTTTTTAAGTTGATACTCTACAGTAATTAACCAAATGAGACAGTTTTTAGCCTTGTTTCACAAATTTTATTATTACTGTGTGATCTAGGTTTTGGGTAAAATGCCCATTTCTTAGAAAATGGGTTTATAAGCTGAAATCCAGGTTGTACTGTGATAACAAAACTTGTGCAACAAAGCTACTAAAGTGTTGTAATAAACAGTAAAAAAACCATTGCACTAAAATTCCACAATGCTCCTAACAAGGACATGTTGATTCCTTTGGTCCCTGTCAATGACGAACTAGTTGGTAACAGTACTGAAACCAAATTCTTAGGACTTTGCCTGCAGAGCAACGTAAAATGGAATAAGCATATTTATTTATTTTATCCATCTTTCAGCATTAACATGCAATCGATGTCGTCAGAAGGATTATAGCTATTTGTACATTATGTTTTACATAATAAAATATTACATGGTAAAAATATAGCAGTGTTGTACCCTATTACCTTATAACTGCCTCTGCACCCTTATCCATACATAACAGGAAGCCTTATTGAATATCTCAATGCACAACTGAGCAAAATGTGTTACTTTCTTTGCTCACTAAAATGATACTGTAATGAGAAAACAGTAATGAATGCATATCATGCCTACTTTCATTCTTGTATTAGATATGGGGTCACCTTCTGGGGAAACTCTAAGACAGCTAATAGCACTTTTAAACTACTAAAAAGGACTATTAGAATCTTGTTTGGGTGCAAGACTAGAGACATTTGTAAAGCTTTATTTAAGAAATTTGATATTCCTCCACTGCCATGTGTATACATTATGGAAACCCTTTTATTCTTTAAAATAAACGTCATAGGTAAGGACTGCAGAATGCAAAAAAATGTGATAAATATGATTACTTTGCCAGATAAAACAGAAACTTACATATGATCCAAATCAGCACAGCACTGTGCCAAAAAGGTACTTTTCACATGGGAGTTAAGCTTTGTGACAAACTTTCTGAAAACATAAAAGCTATTACTGAGGTCAATACCATTGGAAAATCTCTAAAGCCATATTTACAGCATCACTGCTTTTATGCCATTGAAGTATATTTAAATTTACGAAGTGTGTTGTATAAATATGTATGTATAAAGCACATTATTGTAACCTAAAATAAGTTTGGCTAGAAATGACTTTCAGTTGTGTACTTGACTTGTCCAATGTCTTATGCATAAGCTGCTTTGCAGACAACAGGACCAATAAATACAATACAATATAACATTACTCCAAGAACCCAGTGTTCTATCAGTTAAAATATTCTGCAGTAAATTATTATACAGCTCCTTTCCTTGCTTATTATACCTCAGCATTGTGTGTGTTGAATTTCTGGTTATTTCCATTACCGGAATAAATATTTAAATTAGTAAATGCAATTTGGCTACTTCCTTTTAAGCCATTCTTACTTAATAATAGCATTTAAGAAAAGGTAGGTGAAGAATACACAGGTTTCTACATAAAAGGGTTGGAAAAGGCACCTTTTATCCTCTTTTAGGCTTTTCCACAGAATATAACACCATATTTTAAATTAGGTATCAGGTATGGCATTATTTTTTGTAGGGAAGCCATTGTAATGTAATGTCTATACTGTAGGTCCAGAAATATGTTGCCAGTATTATGTATGCTGGACATCCAAGGGAATTATTTCATTCATTATTTGAAAAGTTCCAGTTTTCAACAGACTCCCTCCCAATACAACCATGAGATAATAATTCTTTTTTACAGTGAACCAGAATTGTTCATGCATAATTATTTTGATTATGATAAACATAATGTTATGCCTCCTGCCCAACGATTAAAATTACGTTCACACACTCTCCAATTTAAATGAATGAAAATTTTCAACAGGCTAAAGGATAAGTAGAAGGACAATCTGATAATATATGTTGAATATCATTGACCACTACCCTTATTATGTAAATATGGCAGGAGGTGGGTGGCAGAGTGTCTGAAAACTGAATATGCAATGAGCCTGGAAGAAAACACAGAACACAATGAGCATGAGTGACTGACAACTGAGCATTATGTGAGGTGAGGGCTTGGTCCACAGGTATTAAAATATGCAGTAGAACCGATGGACCAGGTCTATTGCCACTGGCAGATAAAATGCCAGGGCCAGTACCTTTGCCCGTGTCACACTTTGCACACACCCTCCACGAAAGTATTCTACAGCTGTGATAACCATGCCGGCTCCTCTACTTCTATCTCAGTGTCCACTGAACTGGGATACTAAATCCCTTCCCCTGAAAAGGCCATGTAAGGTCAAAAATGGCTCAGTTTGTGCTGTGACCTCTGCCATAAAACAGGAGAGGGCACGGGGTTCCCTGGCAGCAGACTGACTACTGAAAGAGACAATACTGATGTATCCAGAATGAGATTTTCACTCTGCAGTGGAGTGATATGAAACTTCCTGGCAGATTAAAACTGTGTGCCAGACCGAGACTCGAACTCGGGGACCCGCGAAAGGTGAAGGTCCCGAGTTTGAGTCTCGGTCTGGCACACAGTTTTAACCTGCCAGGAAGTTTCAATACTGATGTAACTCTCTCAGCCAGAAGGGTGGAAAGTTGCAGAGGCTGGGGTAACAGTCGGTCCACCGGCATGTGAAGGATGAGGACTCTGCCACTGGTGAGGAAGAAAAAGAGGACACTGGTTCAAATTTCATGGGTTTCACTGACGTAGATGCAGGAACTAGCCCCACTGTGGCTCTATTCCACAGTTAAAGATAGGACATGGTGGGGACAGCAGTGGGAAAGCACATTCCCTCAATTGGAAGCCTCTCACCAGAACAACACTGTGACTGGCCCCATGATTTGGTTTCTAGATGAAAGACTGGACTCAAATGACAGCTTCGAGAGGAAAACCTGGTTTATTTATTTATTTATTTCATTCGTGTTCTGTATACCCATTAGCGATAAATCGCTTGGGTGTAGAACTTGTCATTTACATAGATTTTGAGACATTTGTTTATAATAATAGGTTGTACAATGAATAATACGAGGGCCGTTCAGAAAGTAACCTCCAGTTGATTTAAAAAAAGACACCAAGTTAAATAAAAATATTTTAATATATACATCGTACAACTACATCTTTGCACTATTTTTCTACATAGTCTCCATAGCGATTGAGGCACTTATCGTATCTCTTCACAAGCTTTGAAATTCCTTCTGCATAAAAATCACCCGCTTGTGCCTGGAGCCAGCCTGTGACCGCATCTTTGAGCTCTTCGTCGTCATCAAACCGCTGTGACCCGAGCCATTTCTTCAAATGCATGAAGAGGCGATAATCACTTGGCGCCAGGTCTGGGCTGTAAGGTGGATGGTTGATAACGTCCCACTTGAAGGACTCAAGAAGGGCCGTTGTTCTGCGAGCAGAGTGAGGACGGGCGTTATCGTGCAAAAAAACGATACCGGAAGTCAGCATACCACGGCGTTTGTTCCGTATAGCCCATCGTAACTTTTTTATTGTTTCACAGTACACGTCTTGATTAATGGTCGTACCACGTTCCATGAATTCAACCAACAACACCCCCTTGGCATCCCAAAACACCGTTGCCATCAGTTTTCTGGCAGAAAAATCTTGCGAGGCTTTTCTTGGTTTGGTAGGCGAATTTGAATGTGCCCACATCTTTGATTGTTCTTTTGTCTCAGGGTTCACGTACTTAATCCAGGTTTCGTCATCGGTCACGATTCTGTTTAACAATGGTTCTCCTTTGTCCTCATAACGTGACAGAAAGTCTAATGCAGAGGCCATTCTTTGAGTTTTGTGGTGGTCGGTAAGAATTTTGGGCACCCATCATGCACAGAACTTACGGTAACCCAATCTTGCTGTCACTATCTTGTACAAGAGAGTCTTAGAAATCTGTGGAAAACCAGTAGACAACTCCGACATTGAGAAACGTCGATTTTCACGAACTTTTGCATCAACTGTCTGAACGAGTTCGTCAGTCACCAATGATGGTCTACCACTCCTCTCTTCATCATGAACGTTTTCTCGTCCACTTTTAAATAAATGTACCCATTCACGGACAACTCCTTCACTCATAACTCTTGGTCCGTACACGGCACAAAGCTCACGATGAATAGCTGCTGCAGAATATCCTTTGGCTGTAAAAAACCTTATGACTGCACGCACTTCACATTTGGCGGGGTTTTCTATTGCAGCACACATTTCAAACTGCCACAAAAACTAAACTAGCGCAGGTACGACGTTCACTCGACCACGGCTTGATGCCGACTGACCTGTTGAGTGCGTGAACGCACAGATGGCGTCGCTACTCCCCCCACAACCCGCACTGTGACCAATCGGAGGTTACTTTCTGAACCGCCCTCGTATATTACGTAGAAAAAATGTTTACAAGAAATTTTTTTTTTGTGTAAAATGTTGCACAATAGATCACAATCAATTCACATATTCTCATACATAAATTCGCCCAGTGAGTAAATGGTTTTATTTAGAAGATATTGTTTAAGTTGATCTTTAAAAGTAGGTGGATCAGTAACTGACATTTTTATTGCCTGAGGGAGAGCATTAAATATTTTTATGCAAAAGTAGTGTACTCCTTTTTGTACCGTACTTAGATTCTTTTGTTCAAGATGTAGATCATTTTTTACCCTAGTGTCATAGTTATGATACATGCTGTCCATTTCAAAAAGCGAATGGTTTTTACACAAGAAACACATGAGAGAGAAAATGTACTGAGATACTCTTGTTAGTATTCTCAGCTCTTATTTCAGGATCATTTGTATTTCTGAGAGAAACATACATCAATCTTTTCTTTTAGTCCTACATGATGTTTTTATTCCTTTTGTGAGCCGCTGTTTGCTGGTATGGCTCTAGTACTTGTTCTTTGCAGTTCTTAGAGAGAAGACAGCTTCAAAGTGGCATATAAATTCATTTATAAATAGGATAAATTTGTCATTGACTCCAGTCAATGAGTTGAAGATAACTGTTGAAGATCATGAGATTTTCATTATTAATTACCCTAAATGACCTTTTACAGACTTTGTCCTTATTGTGTGGGCACATATCATTGATAGTTAGCAATTGGCCGTCGTGGTCTGAAAGACCATTTAGGACTTGTTTTACTGTTGGATTGGTGTTTCTATTCTCATAAGTGAAAATATTATCTATAAGACCTGAACAGTAGTTCTTAACCCTTGTGGGGAAGTCTACCATGGGTGTGAGGTTGTATGTTTTCATTATATGTAGCAGGTCAGCTCTACTACTATCATAATCTAGAAAGTTAATGTTAAATTCTCCTAAGACTACAGTATTTTTATTTTTTGAATATATATGGGATAGAAGAGATTCTAGTTGCTTAAAGAACATACATTGCTTCCCTGATGGGGCCCTGTACATTGTTACTGGGGCATGATGGTATGGAGCAGGTGATCTGAGGTGCAATAAATCCAAAAGACCCATGGCTGGTGTAGAAGCAAACATTCCACTAGACTACAACCTTTAACTAGCATTGCATGGCACACAGCCAGAAAACTTGACAGTGCATCATCTCAGGACAAGACAGGTACAGAGTTCTTAATTTGGGCCTTGACTGTACACATGAATTGCTTCACCTCTTAGTTTGATGCCAGCTGAAGTGTTAAACAGGCTATTGCCAGGTGTCGGATACAATTGGGAATGCAAAAGTCTTCAAACCCATGTGACACGAATTGTCCACTGTTATCAGATATAATGATCTGGAGGAATCCCTTGATAGCAAAAATTTCAGACGGTGTACAACCAGTCACCATCAACATCATGGAGGACAACTTGATGAGGTACAGGAAATCTGAAAATTCATCAACCACCAACAACAGCAATCTGTATTTGCATGCTGGACAGTGGAGCTGTATCGGATTTCATGATGATAATTACTGAAGAAGAGTGTCCACCTCTGCAGTCTGTAGGCTGTCCTATCCAGCAGCAAGGCACGAGGGCTGAATAAGAAACACAATGGCTTATGGACAGTGATGAGTAGGAATTTTTGCCCATAACAGAAAATGTGAAACTTTTTCATTCCAAAAAGATAAGCCAGTGACTCTTTTTCCACCTGTGAATAATTATGTCATACTGCAGAAAGTGTCTTTGATGCATAAGCTATGGACTGTTCAGTGCTATCCAAGTTCCAATGGAACAGGACCGCACCAGAGTCATACTAGTATGCCTCATAGGCCAGGGTCAAATGTTTACCTGGCATAAAAGAAATCAAACAGGCAGCAGAGCATGAACACTATACCTGTGCCAGTGAAAGATGTCACTTGACAGCTCATGTGTGGTTGGCTACACTGCGATTGCAAGGTTGCAATAGCTGCCACCACACACGCCCACAACTCCGAAGTACATTTTGTAAATGTAAGCAACAATCAATGTTTATACGTAAGTGCAACAAAGTACGTTTGTCTAACAATGGAGAGAATGGTGATGGAGACTAAGCATTTGATAGTATATTAAACCGGGAAATAGAAACACCCATAGTTAATGACAATATCTACGAAAAGTCATTCCAAATTATTACAGTAATAGCTGCATTTAAAACATCGTATAATAATGTAATCTAAGCATACCAAATAATACGATATCCACACTCATAGAAAGAAATAAAGGAAAACATGTGTAGGCTACCTGATTGCAGAGAGAAAAAGAATTAATTCTGTATACATTTACACTCACCAATTTACGATGTCAATGGCGCAACTCCATCCAGTTCTCCTTCGCTGTCATCGGAATCGGCACCAAAACCGTTGTCTTCATCATCATCATCATCATTAAGAGAAATCATTAATTGTTCATTTTCATTTAGAGTGCCATCTATAGTCTGTGCTTCTCCTATTAGTTTAGCAACATGGTCCACCTTTTTCCTCCATGAGATAGCGTCTACAGTAGCAAGACCTTCACGTAGCAGT
Organism: Schistocerca nitens; assembly: GCF_023898315.1. NCBI lineage: Eukaryota > Metazoa > Arthropoda > Insecta > Orthoptera > Acrididae > Schistocerca > Schistocerca nitens. Next base: position 370,143,288 of record NC_064614.1, on the reverse strand, counting down.
CTTTCCACTTCTGTTATAGTAAAAGTCTTGTTGTTACTTCTAATGTATGCCTTGACTTCACTCCAAACCAATTCAATTGGATTAAAATGCCAGTGATAAGGTGGTAGCCTAATTACCAAGTGACCCTGTTTGCTTGCAATTTCATGTACAACGTATTTGGGCATCACAGGCTTATTTTGTTTCATGAGCTAATATAACAGCAGCTTTGTCATGCTCATGTCCGCAGCAATGTCTCTTGCCTGCAACCACTGCACCATAGTTTCTTTACAGTCACTAGTGGTGGGAGTTTTATCTAACATCACAGAATGGTACGGTGCATTGTCTGTCTCAAAAACTGTCGGAACACTAAACTGGTGCAACAAATATTTAAACGGCTGTAGAAACCTTGGGTGGTCCTTATCCTCATGATAGTCACCAGTTTTTTTCGATCGAAAAACTAGAAGTCCTTGAGGCACAAAGCCGTTTGAAGATCCTGCATGGACCACAATTAGTTGGGATCCTCTTCCTGTTGGCTGATGACCGCTGATATTCAGAGTATCATCTGTCCAGCATTTCTCAACTGATCGTCCAGCATTGACACAGCTTTCGTCTAACCATATGACTGAGTGTATGTCCTTTCCTACAATTTTGTGTAAGAAAATGGTATGAGCTGCAACAACGTGAGCTTTTTCTGGTAACAGTTTTTGTCCATCTAACTTTTTAAAATGAAGCCCATACTTTTTAATATCATCATAAGTGACATTCCCCCCCTGAGAAAAGTTCACTTTCTTTTAAAGAAATTAGCAATTTCGCTATTGTGGGGTATTCTTTCCTTTTATAGTATCCGTATATATGCCAACGAATTGTATCAGACTGGAAAGAATCAATATCTGTAACAAGATGAGGCTGCTTTTTTTTTCTTGCCCACAGTACTTAAAAACACATTGTTTCTTCCATATGGGCTTTCACCCACACTGTTTACTTCGGTAAGTCTTGAAGTAGCACCCCTTTCCTTATAACTGTTCTTTCACTGAGTCCTAGAGTTTTCGAGGTATGCTCGTTTATCTGCAGGAATCGATACATGCCCATGAACAGAAACAAATTCTTTTACTTGCTCATCAAACTCACCCATCCTCCGTAGTAATTCCAAAGCCTGACTATTTAATGGCGCTCCACAGTGCAATAGATTGTCACTTGGTGAATGACATCGTTTTGGTGACATTGTTTAACAAACAAAAACTGTAGTCGAGGCAGTAACACAACACAACAGCAGGCGTTCGTGCACTAACATACAATCTTTACATGGAAGCCGGTAATGTGGTAGCATCAACACTGGAACCGGCTTTTGTTTGGTGCTGTTATTGGTTCAGAAGATGTGGCACCTCCCATTCCTCACTTGTTTGTTAGTTATACTACCAACTCCACGGCGCTTGGGGAGTGACCTTGAAGTGACATGTTTCAGCAGCCTGGGTATAACTGATGTACTAAAAGCCCATTGACAGTCCGCACACCAGTCAAATTTGATGACCTTTTGGTGAATCCAATTAGGAGGACAGAGGTGTGCACAATCTAGGGAATGAACTTAGCGTAATATGAAATCTTGCTGAAAAAGAACTGGAGTTGTTTCAGATTCTTGAGCAACAACAAGTTGACAATGGCTTTGATTTGCTTGTCCATAGGAATGAGGCCATCTCTAGAAAATTATATTTTTCCATTTTACTGCAAGGGGTTGAAAAACTGCCCGCAGATTTCATAAATGGTTCTCTCACATGGAGCTCATGACCCAGATGTCATTGACGTAATTTATGGAACAAGGACTGTCCTGAATCAGCTGCTACAAATATCATTCATAAATTTCTGGTGCAGACAAAACTCTAAAAGGCAAGTGATTAAAGTGATGAAGGCCAAAAGGGTAATGGGCACCAACAAACATTGAGAAGCAGCTTTGGGTAAAGAAGGGTCGGACAAGGCAAGTGCCCTAGTTTGGACCTCCAAGTCAGATGTTAACTGAATGATAACATCCCTAATTAGCAAGTCCACACTCAATGTAGCACACTGGAGACACATAATTTGACTCTTGCATGAGGGACCTTGCAGGTCACCAGTCCACATTGCACAAAATTGCCTGAAGTGCTTCTGGTTGTGGGGCAGCGGCACTGTATTCTTACTAGAGCCTGAAAACTATTTTTGTGGTCAGCCAGAAAGTGAAGGAGAACATACTGACCATAGTTTCCAGTCTACAAGTCCACATTCTTCTTTTGTTCACTGAAAGAAATGTTTCTACAGACTACTTACTCAACAGGATTAGGAACTATGATTATAAATGAAAGTTTTGAGTTGTAACTGATTGATGTATTTTATAAACTTTCACATGCACAACGTAGTAATATTCCTGATAATAATAATTATAATAACAATAATCATAATAATGTCTCTATCTTAAACAGCACTATGAGCAGTTCAGAGGCAGCCTCTATGGTAAGTTCCCCTTAATTAGTCTTTCGCCCCAAATTCTGGTAATCAAAGTTAATTGCTCACCACACAAGTGGAAAATAATGTCACCACTTTCCACACTGTTGTTAAAATTTTGAGCAGCATACAAACAGTTACTTCCATGAAATCTAAGTTATCCGGGATGTTGTACAGTCCTCGTGAGCTCACTTCATTACTGTCTTGTTTATGTCATTTTTCCCTATCCGTTGGAACAAATATTTGTCACACTTACATGGATAGGCCTCCATTGTCAGGTGCTCCCTCCAAAAGGGAAATTTTGGAAGAGAATGATGAGTGTACTTGAAGTACATCATCTGACGAAAACATTCTGGGGCTGATTTTATTTCTGGTGTATAAGCAACATCAGTGCAGTAATGGCAGTTGCAGTTTGAACTAACAAGTGTAAACAACAGATGCATGACCGTGCAGTGTTATGTAGTGAATGTGCAACCACAGAGTGTCAACATCTTTATCTCACAAAAGTGCAGTGTAGCAGTATCTCTAAATGAATGTTCTGAACAAAAGAAAAGTGTTTGCGAAGTTTGTTCCACACACCCTGACTCCAATACTACCACATGTCAACATGTGCCATAACTTGATTTGAAAATCAAAACAGTGACAATTCTTTCCTGGAAAAACCATCATGGCTGACAAGACTTCATTTATCGATATGACCTTACCACAAAATTCGCTTGAAGGGTCAATGCTTTGATGACATATTCAAGCCAGTGTGGTGTATGAGTTGAACAACATTCTAAAGAAGGCCGTTTCTGACAGTTTCTCGTGGTTTTATAAACATCCTGTGCATTACAACCAAGTGGGAGGGGAGTATGTAGAACACCTGAAGCAGCAAAATCACCATTTTAACTTTTGCCTATTTTTTTTATTGTTCTAGTCTCAAAACGTTTTGGACTGTTGGGGTATAATACTCCCTCTCAGGAGACACTGCCTTAATGCAGCACTGTCTGTGTGTGAAAGGCTGTTTGTGTGCCCCCAAGGTGCAGAGAACCACACCAACAGTAGTGTAGCTACTGGCAGGAGCACCAAAGCTGGATGGGCCCTGATTCCTAACCCTTCACTTCAGAGATATGGAATTTGTCAATATGGATATAAAATTCATATAGGGGAATGACAATGAGTATGTTGCAATTGTAAATGAGTGGCAAATTCCTGCAGTCAACCTGACTCCACACATCATGCATTTTGGTTCTCGTCGAACCAATCAGCATGGCCAAGAGGGTGGTATGAGCAGTGGACAAGCTCACTGGCACCTATAAAGCACCCCATGTGCAGTAGAATCCACAGAGAGCACACTCCATCCACCTGCAGTCATATGGAATTAACACAGGTAGTGGCAATTTACCAGTTATAAGACTGCACAAGTGGATATAAGTGCAGGTGCTAGGGGCAGCTATCAACAGCAGGAGGGCCCATCGTAGGTCCACTGACCAGCCACCACTTGTTTCAAGTTGGGCAGTCCCCAGTCAATTATGTATTGGCCCATCCTGGTGCTAATTGTTCTACTTGCATGTACAGAACACTAGCCTCACCAGTAGTCATTACCATCATGGTGATACGTGCTGAAAAAAAAAAAATAGTATAAACCCACCTCACTACATTTTGGAACAATTGATACCTGTCCTGTAATGCAAGTTTTACCAGACTCCTGTGCTAGCTCTTAAGACCTATGCAAAACAGCTACCACTTACCTGGAATTAGCCACACTTCATGTTGCTGATGAGGGTTCAGTTCAGTAGGCATATTACACATTTTTCTGGAAGGGAAAGGACATTGTCAGTCTCAGACAACATAGTGTTAGCTTTGTCATTCACAACAAACTTTTACACATGACTTAAAGTCTGATCAGGATCTCAGAATGCATTATGACTTTGCATTTGTCAACTAGCAGCAGACCAGTGACACTGATAGCCATATATTCGTCAACACTGACCTTGACTGTGAACTTAAAGGATCAGTTTTACGAATATTTCAGTGAAGTGGGGCATGGAGCACACCCTGCAGACCAGATATGCATTTTAGGTGACTTCAGTTCCCATATCAGATGTGATTCTGCTCCTTAGCTAGACTGCATTGGCACACATGGAGTGGGCAAACTGAATGAGAGCTATTTACGGCTACTTGAATTTTGTGACAAGTACCAACTGTGCATCTCTAACACATACTTCAAAGGCAAGACTAGGCACAAGGTATCCTGGATGTATCCTCGCTCTAAACAATGCCGTCAATCTTTTGTAGTTCATTACCAATGAGCTGTGGTGTGAGCTTCGTTATGCCATTATTTTCTGCCGTTTCTTTAAAGGTCCTTAAGTCTATAGGAGATGAGCAGCAAGTGACTTATATTAATGAAAAAACAACACCTCTGTTTCCATAAAGAAGTAGACTTTAAAAACACTTAGAACAAAAAAATGTAATGTACTCAGTAGCAAACAGTTTTGATTCCAAAAAGGTAGTTCATTACCAATGAGCTGTAGTGTGAGCTTCGTTATGCCATTATTTGCTGAAGTTTCTTTAAAGGTCCTTAAGTCTATAGAAGATGAGCAGCAAGTGACTTATATTAATGAAAAAACAACACCTTTGTTTCCATAAAGAAGTAGACTTAAAAAAACACTTAGAACAAAAAATGTAATGTACTCAGTAGCAAACAGTTTTGATTCCAAAAAGGACTGTTATCAAATGAACAGCCTATATGTACACAGATTGTAATCAGAAATTAAGAACATTGGGAATATTTTGTGGCTTGGTTAAGTGTTCTAATTGTGTGAACCAGACATCCTCATGCAAAAGATAAAATACCATGGAATACTAGGAACAGCAGGTACATGGTTTTTATATCTGCCTGACAGAAAGCATAGTCATCAGCTTCATGTTAGTTAGTGACAATAGGTACACATAATTTGAGGCCAGTACTTACCTTCAAGTACATCAAAATGTAGTGCACCTGAAAATGACACCACCCTAACTTAGATTAGATTAGATTAGATTAGATTAGATTAATACAAGTTCCATGGATCATGAATACAATATTTCGTAATGATGTGGAACGAGTCGAATTTTCCAATACATGACATAATTAGGTTAATTAACAACATACTTAAGTTAATATAACAACTTTATATTTTTGTGTTTTTTTATTATTTTTTTATTTTTTATTTTTTTTTCTTAATTTATTTCTAAAAATTCCTCTATGGAGTAGAAGGAGTTGTCATTCAGAAATTCTTTTAATTTCTTCTTAAATACTTGTTGGTTATCTGTCAGACTTTTGATACTATTTGGTAAGTGACCAAAGACTTTAGTGGCAGTATAATTCACCCCTTTCTGTGCCAAAGTTAGATTTAATCTTGAATAGTGAAGATCATCCTTTCTCCTAGTATTGTAGTTATGCACACTGCTATTACTTTTGAATTGGGTTTGGTTGTTAATAACAAATTTCATAAGAGAGTATATATACTGAGAAGCTACTGTGAATATCCCTAGATCCTTAAATAAATGTCTGCAGGATGATCTTGGGTGGACTCCAGCTATTATTCTGATTACACGCTTTTGTGCAATAAATACTTTATTCCTCAGTGATGAATTACCCCAAAATATGATGCCATATGAAAGCAATGAGTGAAAATAGGCGTAGTAAGCTAATTTACTAAGATGTTTATCACCAAAATTTGCAATGACCCTTATTGCATAAGTAGCTGAACTCAAACGTTTCAGCAGATCATCAATGTGTTTCTTCCAATTTAATCTCTCATCAATGGACACACCTAAAAATTTGGAATATTCTACCTTAGCTATATGCTTCTGATTAAGGTCTATATTTATTAATGGTGTCATACCATTCACTGTACGGAACTGTATGTACTGTGTCTTATCAAAATTCAGTGAGAGTCCGTTTACAAGGAACCACTTAGTAATTTTCTGAAAGACAGTATTGACAATTTCATCAGTTAATTCTTGTTTGTCAGGTGTGATTACTATACTTGTATCATCAGCAAAGAGAACTAACTTTGCCTCTTCATGAATATAGAATGGCAAGTCATTAATATATAATAAGAACAACAAAGGACCCAAGACTGACCCTTGTGGAACCCCATTCTTGATAGTTCCCCAGTTTGAGGAATGTGCTGATCTTTGCATGTTATGAGAACTACTTATTTCAACTTTCTGCACTCTTCCAGTTAGGTACGAATTAAACCATTTGTGCACTGTCCCACTCATGCCACAATACTTGAGCTTGTCTAGCAGAATTTCATGATTTACACAATCAAAAGCCTTTGAGAGATCACAAAAAATCCCAATGGGTGGTGTTCGGTTATTCAGATCATTCAAAATTTGACTGGTGAAAGCATATATGGCATTTTCTGTTGAAAAACCTTTCTGGAAACCAAACTGACATTTTGTTAGTGCTTCATTTTTACAGATATGTGAAGCTACTCTTGAATACATTACTTTCTCTAAAATTTTGGATAAAGCTGTTAGAAGGGAGATTGGACAGTAATTGTTGACATCAGATCTATCCCCCTTTTTATGCAAAGGTATAACAATAGCATATTTCAGTCTATCAGGGAAAATGCCCTGTTCCAGAGAGCTATTACACAGGTGGCTGAGAATCTTACTTATCTGTTGAGAAAAAGCTTTTAGTATTTTGCTGGAAATGCCATCAATTCCATGTGAGTTTTTGCTTTTAAGCAAGTTTATTATTTTCCTAATTTCAGAGGGAGAAGTGGGTGAGATTTCAATTGTAGCAAATTGCATAGGTATGGCCTCTTCCATTAACAGCCTAGCATCTTCTAATGAACACCTGGATCCTACTATATCCACAACATTTAGAAAATGATTATTAAAAATATTTTCAACTTCTGACTTTTTGTTCGTAAAGTTTTCATTCAATATGATGGTAATACTGTCTTCCTGTGCTCTTGGTTGACCTGTTTCTCATTTAATAATATTCCAAATTGTTTTAATTTTATTATCAGAGTTGCTGATTTCAGACATGATACACATACTCCTGGATTTTTAATAACTTTTCTTAATATAACACAGTAGTTTTTATAATGTTTGATAGTTTCTGGGTCACTACTCTTTCTTGCTGTCAGATACATTTCCCTTTTCCAGTTACAAGATATTTTTATACCCTTAGTAAGCCATGGTTTGTTACAAGGTTTCTTATGAGTATATTTAACTATTTTCTTGGGGAAACAGTTTTCAAATGCATTTACAAAAATGTCATGAAATAAATTATATTTTAAATTGGCATCAGGTTCACGGTACACCTCATCCCAGTCTAACTGCTGTAGGCTTTCCCTGAAATTTGCAATTGTTAAATCGTTGACTGAACGTACTACTTTGGAGGACTGTTTAGTATTGCTGAATGGAGCTATGTCATATATTGTAACTAGCTGTGCACCATGATCAGATAGACCATGCTCAACAGGCTGAGCATTTATCTGGTTAAACTTATCTTGGTCTATAAAGAAGTTATCTATCAGTGAGCTGCTATCCTTTACCACCTGAGTAGGAAAATCAATAACGGGTGTCAAACTGAAAGAACCAAGTAATACTTCAAGGTCATTTTTCCTATTACCCTCTTTAAGAGAATCTACATTGAAGTCTCCACAAATAATAATTTGCTTCCCTCTGTCTGACAGATAGCACAACAAGGAGTCCAAATTTTTCAGAAATAGATGAAAATTTCCTGATGGGGACCTATATACAGTTACAATTATAAATGTGCCTTTATTTAATTTAAGCTCGCAGGCACATGCTTCTATATGTTTCTCTACACAAAACTTTTTTGGTTCTATACTTTTTGCACAATGATAACTTTTGACATATATGGCAACTCCTCCTTTCTCCATATTTTCTCTCATTACATGTGCAGAGAGCTTATATCCACTTACATTTACCTTATCCATATCAGTAACAATGCGATGCTCAGATAGGCATAGTATATCTATTTCATTCTCAGGTTCTAAATCTTCTAAACAAACCAGAAGCTCATCTACTTTATTCTTTAAACTCCCAATATTTTGATGAAATATACTTACATTATTTTTAATTATACTTTTATGAGAACCTTTCCTTATTCTAACATTTGCAGTACTCTCCTGTCTGAGTTTCTCATTGTGCTTAGGCCTAGTTCCTATACCAGTGGTCACACGGTGTTCAGAGAGGCAGATTATGTCAACTGGGTTGGGTGACTTTAATTCATCAATGCAATTACCTAGGACTGAGATACAACTTGGTGGAGATAAAATTTCTGGTGATTGGTGAAAATTTATAATTGATAGCTGTGACTGGTGATCCAATGTGCTAGAATTGTGCTGTTTAATTTCTTTCCTAAACTGAAGATTTGTTTCAATCCTAACCTCTCGTAGAACTTGACATCTTTCTGTCTTACCTATCCTAAAAAAGGTGCTGCTCCAACACCTGTAACCACTGGTATTTTACCATTCATGGCAGTGCCTCCCCCCCTTAAATTTCCTGCTATTACCCCAGCTAGTTTCCCCTTCCCTTTCCTGTTGAGATGTAGGCCGTGCCTGGTATAGTCCCACCTACTGAGATAATCAACAGGAACCACACCAATATGAGCCCCCGCACCCGACCCAAGCCACCGTTCCAACTCCAAATTAACTCTCCCAACAGAAGAGTTCAAATGAGGCCAGTCATGGCGTCTCAGGACAGATACAAATTCAACATTGGTGTGACTCGATGCCGACGCAATCTTTACCAGGTCACACTCTATACTGTACCCAGGATCTCTGTCGATGCTGTTCCCTGGCCCTCCCACAATAACCACGGTGTCTTCCCTGGTAAATCCTTCACAGAGTGAACCTAAATCCTCTGTTACCTGATCCAGACTAGCACTTGGTTTGAAAAAATTTGTGACCTGGTATTCTGGTCCTAATTCCTCCTGCAGAAGTTGGCCTACACCTCTGGCATGAGAACTGCCTAACAACAAAACTTTCTTCCTTTTCGATGTCTTTCCTACATTCTTTTTCAATTTCCTATTGAAAGTTTGTTGGGTCCTGTCTACACCTACCTCTGCTTGAGGCTCATCAGTTTCTAACTATCAGAAGTATTAATTTTCTCCTTGCTGACAGAGATGGGTCGGGAAAAGTTTGAAAAGTAAGAGTAGGTCACTCTGAACTCACTATCAGAGAAACCACCCAGGATAAGAGAAAGCAAAGATCCACTGGCATTGTCAGAAGATATGAATTTTGTCCACTTTGGATAAGATACAAGTATAGGAATAAGAAGACTTACCAGTTCCCTTACAGAAAATACAGCTAAAAGAATGTCTGAAAATATCAGACAGTGGGTCAAGGTATGTTGATTATCATTAAATGTTGACAAGATTCAGAAGATACAATTTAGCTACAAAAATAGTCATCTCAGATGATGACTTACAAAAAGTACAAAATGTTACATTTCTGAGACTACAAATAGTTCACAAATTTATTTGGTAAACCTACTGTCTACAATCTATGAAATTCCCTGTTCAACTATGTTTATAGTAAGCAAGATTTTACAACAAGTGATTTGAAACTGAAGTTACCATTTTGTTCTACTAATTTATATTTTCTAATGAGTTAGGGTCAGCTTTTGGGGACATTCTAGTTACAGGAATATACTTCCAAAGTACAGAAGAATGTTGTAAGAAGTTGTATGGTGTTAGTTCTTCAACATTTTGCAGAGCTTGTTAAAGTACTTTTTTATTAGAAATCTTTCTCTTTTCTCTAAAAATAGTGAAAAGCATGAATATAACACTAATAACAAAAGAAACCTCTAAAAAGAGTTCAAGGTTTAAATCCAGTACCGAAAGGAGTCTGATATACACTGTCCAGTCACATTTTGCAGCATGAAACACTGCAAGACCTGCAGGAAGAGAGTCAGTGAGGTTCTGGAAGGTACTGACAGGGATGTGGAGCCATGGCAGCTGCACTAGGGTTTTTGATTGATGGTCCAGTTCAGTCGAGGTGGTACCACAGAGTTTTGATTGGGTTTAAACCTAGAGAGTATGGTGCCCAGGAGAGTATGGTAAACTCATCTTTGGTGATCTTCAAACTATGCACATACACTGCAAGCTGTGTGATACGTTGCTTTGTTCTGCTGGTAGATGCTATTATGCTGACAAAAAACAAACTGCATGTAGGGGTGGACATGGATAGATGCACAGTTATGTTGATCCATTGTTCCTTCCCAAAATGATAAGATCACCTAGGGAAAGCCACAAAAACACACCTCAGATCATAACACTCCTTTCTGGTTGCAGGGTGTTCACTTTCAGATGTTTCACATTGTACGCACCATCTCCGCAGCAGTCATTCACCACTGTCACCTGTGGCCCATGGTGCACTACAGTTGCCTTGGTACCAGTTTTGAACAGCACCATTTTGCCATGCATGATATACTTTAACCATGGCGGCACATGAATAGTTTACAAACTTAGCCATTTTGGAAACACTTTCACTTTTGGCCTGAAAGCCAATATTCACGTCCTTTTAGATGTCAAATAAATCATACCATTTCTGCATTATGACAATGACTGCTGTTTTACATGCCCCTCCCCCCGCCCCCCCCCCCCCTCCCTATTTCCAAACATGCTTTATATACCCTGGGCTGCTAGTGCATACATCTGCCTTTGTCAGTGGTTATTGTACGTTGATGTCGAACATTGGTAGTAGTCACATTAATGTGACTGGACTGTGTGTAATGGAAATGTATTCATCAACTTTCAGGAGTCTATTAAATATATTATAAGTAATGCAATGGAGATCAAGACTGAATTAAGTAACTTTCTATTGGGCAGCTCATTCTGGTCCATGGAAGAGCACCAGAACAGAAACTAATTGAATGATTTAGTTTAATTCATAATTAACATTTGCACCATAGTATAATAATATTTCATAGTGTTAAGTCACTTCATTGTTTTGCACTTAGACGAAATGTACATCTTTGAGTTCTTTCCACAACCCAGTGACCAATGTCATAACTACTGTAATGTAACATAGCAAAACAATCTTTTCTGTGTGCTGAGAAAGAAGTTTACAGGCAGGCACATGAAGTGCAAACGAAATTAAGACCCTTGCTTAATGACTGTCATCAACAATATTTGTTACGTGTGTCTTTTGCAGTGCATGATACATTAAAGTCCTTGGCTGTCTTTTTATATTTATGACCATAAAAAATAGTAGTTACTAGTGTGATTTAATTCTCAGAGAAGTACGGGCTTCTCTAAGTTTAATTCATATGAACATACCCTCCTGGCCATTATAGTTGAAACACCATGAAGGTGGCATGCAACAGGCATCAAATTAGTATAGATTGAACTACCTGCTTATATATGCAAATTACTATCATTTCAGGACAACTGCACAAATTATATGGGAGTAATGTCATCTATGTTCTGTATTTAAGGAACTATTACTCTATGGGTTATTCACTCAGCAATCACATTTTAGTGTTGGTTATTTGTGACACAGGAATATGAAGGCCTTAATTCAAAAGTGGTACACCTCCAGTTAGGTACTCTTTGAGATACTGAAGCTTGAACATAATTAAGTAGTGACAGTAGAAAGAAATGGTAAACCCTTGCAACAAATGATGGAATACAATATTTTAGGTATCTCAGACAGAGAATTTTCATCATTTAGTTATGTTTAAGCATCAGTGTCTCGAAATGAGCAAAATTAAGGGTGTACCACTAGGAAATAAGGCTTTATATAATGCCTTGTGTAAGGGCAAGAAATCTGTGGCAGCATGTGTTTGAATTTATGACCTAGTGAGACTGCAGTTATTTGTGCTGTGATATTGTTCTTTGCATGGGTTGAGATCCCATGACTGTCACAGAAATATGGAATCCATGGGTTCAGAAGAGCTATACTCAGTGCCTTGCAAGGTGTCAGTGGTTTCACATGACTCGTGTCCCAGAGGCAGAAATATTAATCACTCAACTATGCAGGATTGTGTGGCCACATCACAACTTTGAGTCAGAAATTGGGTTGTTTACAGAAAGACAGGTATCCACAGTAAAATGATGTCTGGAGTTCAATACATCGTAAGCATGGCAAGCATTGTTGCAGCTTCCCTTGGCATGGCAGCAGAGAAAGTGTGCCGATGATGATGTGTTCAATGACAACACTGGACACAGAAGAGGCATCAATTAATCTTCAAGACATTATGTTTCAACAAGATCACATAAGACCACATGTTCCCTTGTGGTTTTTACCTTTCTCTGTACACAGGGTATTTTATTCTAACTCAGGGCAGCATGTTCACTAGATCTCTCAGCTATTGGAAACATCTTGTCATGGGTTTGCTGAGAAACTGGCATGCCACCACTCATTGGCCACTATCATTGATGGACTGTTGCATAGCTTTGAAGCAACATGGAATGGTGTACCCTTATGTATTAATCAAGCTCAATTCAGCTTGATGCCCAACAGTGCTACAGCCATTGTTTCTGCAGAGGGGGCAGTTCTATGTGCTAAATTGTGCATTCTGTGTACTACAAAATCACCTACAAATTTAATCATATATGTTTGTATTGTAATGTACATGCACAATAAGTAAAATTTTATTGTTTGCTATCCTTTCTGGTGTTGCATGGCTAGCAGTATATCAATTTTTGTAAGTAGCTGATTCATGTACCTGTAGCTTTCATTTATTTTTTAGTCAAATGTGTCTCACTTATTCAGGCAGAAATGACATTACAATAACAGTTTCTGAGTAACAATATTTTTTTCTTGCAGGCATCATTTGACGAAAAAGGTATCATATGCATGTGTTTTCTTCTGGTAAGCCTTGTTTCGTCACTTATATGTTTTCCTTTGATGCACTTTCGAGCTACACGTGAATATGGTATTTATTTGCTGTCCCTGTACGGAGTATTTTTTGTAACTAGCATTTTAAATGAAGTGCATGTATTTCATATCCCTGGCACAGATGAAACCTGAAAAATAGAAGGCTCAAACTGTATTATACGTGACTGGAAAAGTTTTCTTTTTTCTTTTCTTACATTTATGGCTATATGTTCTTGCATGTATCTGAGAAGCATATATTAGTGTATACAGAAACTGTATAAATGTATATGTCATGTATATATTAAAGAAGTGGTTTTTCCTCCTTTCTGTTTATCACTTGGTTATGCCTTCATAAATTTGAATTTAGAAAATAAATCAGCATATACAAGGTGTTACAAAAAGGTACGGCCAAACTTTCAGGAAACATTCCTCACACACAAAGAAAGAAAATATGTTATGTGGACATGTGTCCAGAAACGCTTACTTTCCTTGTTAGAGCTCATTTTATTACTTCTCTTCAAATCACATTAATCATGGAATGGAAACACACAGCAACAGAACGTACCAGTGTGACTTCAAACACTTTGTTACAGGATATGTTCAAAATGTCCTCCGTTAGCGATGATAAATGTATCCACCCTCTGTTGCATGGAATCCATGATGCGCTGATGCAGCCCCGGAGAATGGCGTATTGTATTATAGCTGTCCACAATATGAGCATGAAGAGTCTTTACATTTGGTACCGGGGTTGCGTAGACAAGAGCTTTCAAATGCCCCCCATAAAGGAAAGTCAAGAGGGTTGAGGTCAGGAGAGCGTGGAGGCCATGGAATTGGTCCGCCTCTACCACTCCATCGGTCACCGAATCTGTTGTTGAGAAGCATACGAACACTTCGACTAAAATGTGCAGGAGCTCCATCGTGCATGAACCACATATTGTGTCGTGCTTGTAAAAGCACATGGTCTAGCAGCACGGGTAGAGTATCCCGTATGAAATCATGGCAGTGAATCGAGAAACTATAGTACATACTGACCAAACTAAAATGAGCTCTGACATGGAAATTAAGCATTTCCGGACACATGTCCACATAACATCTTTTCTTTATTTGTGTGTGAGGAATGTTTCCTGAAGGTTTGGCCGTACCTTTTTGTAACACCCTGTATATTGCTCAAAATAATTGTTAAATAAATTGCATGAACACACACATTGTACATTTTGATAAAACATCACTGTAAACTGTTGAGAAACAAACTCTTTTATTTCAAAGAATGGAAAAATCCAAGATGGAATGTAACAATATTTTGAGAAGGAAAGTTGCTACTCACTGTATAGCGGAGATGCTGAGTTGCAGATAGGCACAACAAAAAGACTTTCACAATTAAATCTTTTGGCCATTGGCCTTCATCAACAGTAGACACACATACGCACGTGCCCACACACACACACAGACACACACACACACACATGACTGCAGTCTCAGGTAACTGAAACCACACTGTGAGCAGCAGCACCAGTGCATGGTGGGAGTGGTGACTGGGTGGGGGTGAGGAGGAGGCTGGGGCAGAGAGGGGGAGGGATAATATGGTGGGAGTGGCAGACAGTGAAGTGCTGCAGGTTAGACTAAGGCCAGGGGAAATGTGTGAAGGGGGGAGGGGGGGGGGGAAGTAGCAGAAAAGAAGAGAAATAGAAGGACTGGGTGAGATGGTGGAATGGCAGCTGTGTAGTCCTGGAATGGGAACAGGGAAGAGGCTGGATGGGTGAGAACAGTGACTAATTAAGGTTGAGTCCAGGAGGGTTACAGGAACATAGAATGTACTGCAGGGAATGTTCCCACCTGCGCAATTAAGAAAAGTTGGTGTTGGTGGGTAGGATCAATATGGCACAGGCTGTGAAGCAGTCATTGAAATGAAGGATATCATGTTCGGCAGCATGTTTAGTAACAGGGTAGTCCACTTGTTTCTTGGCCACAGTTTATCGGTGGTCATTCATGTGGACACACAGCTTGTTGGTTGTCACGTCTACATAAAATGCAGCACAGTGGTTGCAGCTATGTTTGTAGATCACATGACTGGTTCCACAGGTAGCCCTGCCTTTGATGGGATAGGAGAAGTTAGTGACAGGTGTGGAGTAGGTGGTGGTGGGAGGATGTTTGGGACAGATCTTGCATCTAGGTCTATTACAGAGATATGAATCATGACGTAAGGGAACAGGAGCAGGGGTTGTGTAAGGATGGATGAGTATATTGTGTAGGTTCAGTGGATCAATCAATCAATCAATCAATCAAATTTTATTGTTGTTCAGCTCATAAAGCAATAGACAACGTAAAGATAACTTACATTTTTAACATTAATTACTAAATACAATTTAGTTTGGATTATATAAGGCCATCCGCTAGATACAGTGTTGAAAGACAGTATTTTCAGTTTCAAAAAATTCATCTACTGTGTAGAAAGGATTATTTACTAGTATTCTGTACAACTTAGCTTTGAAGATATTGACAGGTAACTCTTTTAAATCTATACTTAACTTATTTTACAACTTAAGTCCAAGAACTAAATATGAATTATGTGACTTGGATAGTCTTTGATATGGTACATCTAAACATGATTTGTTCCTGGTGTTATGGCTATGTACATCCCTTCTTAATGATATATTTGAAATATTGTTCCTAACATACAATAGAACATAATAGATGTACAAGTTTATTACCGTCAGGCATTGCAATTTAACAAACAAGGGTTTACAGTGTTCTAACTTCAGAAGCAGATTCAGAAGGATGTAGGTTGCAGTAAGTACTGTGTGATGAAGAAGCTTGCACAGGATAGAGTAGCATGGGGAGCTGCATCAAACCAGTCTCAGGACTGAAGACCACAACAACAACAATGACAACAACAACTTCGGAATACCACTGTGGGAGAGGTGGGAAGGATAGTGGGCAGGAGATTTATCATTTCAGGGCATGATGAGAGGTAATTGAAACCCTGGCACAGAATTTAATTCAGTTGCTCCAGTCCTGAGTGGTACTGAGTTACGAGGGGAATGCTCCTCTGTGGCTGGACAGGGAGACTTTGGGAGGTGGTGGGGGACTGGAAAGATAAGGCACAGGAGATTTGTTTTTGTACAAGGTTGGGAGGAAAATTAAGATCAATGAAGGCTTCAGTGAGACCATCAGTATATTTTGAGAGGGACTGCTTGTCCCTACAGATGCGACAACCATGGGTGGCTAGGCTGTAAAGAAGGGACTTCTTGGTATGGACATCTTTGCTATTTGGATCAAAGGTGACAACACCCTATCCACATTCCTCCAGAACCTCAACAACTTCTCTTCCATTCTCTTCACCTACTCCTATTCAACAAGCCAGTTTCCTAGATGTTGATCTCCATCTCGAAGATGGCTACATCAGTACTTCCATCCATATCAAACCTACTAACCACCAGCAATACCTCCACTTCAACAGCTGCCACCCGTTCCATACCAAGAAGACCATTCCATACAGCCTAGCCACCCATGGTCGTCCCATCTGCAGTGATGAGCAGTCCCTCTGGAAATATACGAAGGGCCTCATTGAAGCCTTCACTGAACTTAACTATCCTCCCAACCTTGTACAAAAACAAATCTCCTGTGCCTTATCTTTCCAGTCTCCCACCACCTCCCAAAGTCCCACTGTCCGGCCACAAAGGAGCATTCCCCTCATAACTCAATTCCACCCAGGACTGGAGCAACTGAATTACATTCTGTGTCAGGGTTTCGATTATCTCTCATCATACACTGAAGTGAGAAATGCCCTGCCCACTATCCTTCCCACCCCTCCCACAGTGGTATTCCACAGTCCACTGAACCTACACAATATACTCTTCCATCTTTACACAACCCCTGCTCCCAATCCCTCACCTCATGATAATAGACATAGATGCAAGATATAGATGCAAGACCTGTCCCACACATGCTCCCACTACCATATACTTCAGTCCTGTCACTAACACCACCTAACCCATTGCATGGCTACCTGTGAAACCAGTCATATGGTCTACAAGCTATGCAGCAAGCACTGTATTGCATTCTATGTAGGCATGACAACCAACAATCTGTCTGTCCTCATGAATGGCCACCGACAAGCTGTGGCCAAGAAACAAGTGGACCACCCTGTTGCTGAACACCCTGCTGAACATGATATCCCTCATTTCAATGACTGCTTCACAGCCTGTGCCATATGGATCCTTCTCACCAACACCAGCTTTTCTGAATTGTGCAGGTGGGAACTTTCCCTACAATACATCCTACATTCCCATAACCCTGTCATTCCACCACTACACCCAATCTTTTTATTTCTCTCCTTTTCTGTTACTTCCCCCGCCCTCCTGCCCTCCCCATCTCTCCTCTGTCCGCCATCTAACCTGCAGCACTTCACTCTCTTCCACCCCCACCATACTATACGTTTGTGCCATTCTGCAGAATCTATTTCCAGCCTCAGCAGTGTTGGAAATTTTATGTTTCACTGGATTCCTGATACACATGGTACATTCGTGAAATGGTCATATGGGAAAATGCCCACTTTGTCACTACGTGACTATGACACCATGATCAAACTCACTTAAATTTGGTAACTTGCCATTGCAGCAGCAATAACTGATCTAACAACTGCACCAGACACTTGTCTTATACAGGTATTGCCAACCTCAGTGCCATTTTCTGCCTGTTTACATCTCTCTGTATTTGAATATGCATACCTATACCAGTTTCTTTTACGCTTTAGTGTACGTAAATAAAATCATAGGTAAAGAAATGTAAAGAAAGGAATTCATTGAATTGCTTTTGCTGAAAATTGAAAAACAAAATTCAAACCACGAAAAATGCAAAATAAAAGATTTTACAAGGGGAGGGTCTGACGTGGGTTCTCATAGACATCCTACACTGAAAATAAAAATACATATTTTGGCTTTTTACTTGATAGTGCCTAATTTTAGAAAAAATTGCGGTCAAAGTTGATTATGGAAAATTGTATTTTCAATGCTGTAAATCAATAGATTGTCTGGAAATAAATATTTTTTATCGATTGTAATATGGGGCTCAAAATTAATAATTTTTGAGTTATTAACATTTGTGTGTTTTCATGGTGTAGCTTGAGTGCCCATCATTCTATGCATCTAACAGAGCTAAAGCTGTGGTCAAGCAGTCTATCCAGTCTGCTTTCCAGTTAAACTGTTCATATTGTTCATGAATTCAGGGAGTCCACACGTGTGTGAAAGTGAGTTATTGAAATGGTGTAGAGTCAATAAAATATGACAAGTTCACCAGTGGAATGTGAAATTCAAAATATTGAAAATTTGCAGATAATAGTGAAAACATGAGTGAAGAAAGCAATTAAGAACTGGACGATGTCATACAAGTTTTCTCAAATTTATAAGGAGACAATGGCTTTGCACAACCAGCTGCGAGTGCCTCAGTTTCTGAAATATCTTTTTTAACTTGCAATCAATTCTATGAACAGTTTTGGATTATGAACTGGGAAATGGCTTTTGTAGAAGTCAAAGAGGTCCAATATGAAAATAATACCAACACTGTGCCAGATTTTGTTGAAAGTAAAGATATCCCCAATGATTCAAGTGCATCAGTGCTGTCACCTGCAAAATCAGGACAAGAAGTCGAAGATCCTGTGTACAAACCAGAATCAAATATAATGAAGGTGTGGGAGGAAATACCATTGGATGTCAAATTAACTGTTTAGTTACAGTTGTGAAATGACATCCTAATTGCATTTTGAAAACAATGCAGACCATGAGAACAACTTCAAGGTTAACAGGAAGCAGACTTCCACAATGGAAAATCTAGAGTCCATAAATTAAGTGCTATTGATAAATGGACAGATTTGCTGAAGCCAGACAACTAGCAGAGCACATAACAACAACTCTTCAACAATGGGCAACAGGAGAAAGATTGCATTACAAATCAGAAGAAAGTGATTTTCAGTTCACGACATCATCCTCTCGGGTAAAGAGGGTTCAAGTGAGACACAGAATATGCCAACATCATGTCACCAAACATGTCAAGGTGAGAAGAAAACATTTATTGCAATCAATAGTTTGAATAAAGTTACATACCCATAACCCTGCCCAATATTCCTTTACTGCATCCAGAAAACTGCTGGACACAGCATTCTTCTGTTTGCAAGAGGTATGAAAATACTAGCTACAGGAAGGTGATTAAAACCTATAGAGTGAATCTGGAAACGTTTTCGTCACATGCTCAAAATTGGAAAAGTTGATCACCCAAATGTAAATCGTATTTGGATCACATTGTGAAACCTTATGTGTAGAAAAATCTGACATGATGTGCTACGATAGGACTTTCGTAGATGAAGTCGCTCAACTGATCTCCGATGTGAAAGTGACACCATCAAAATGTACCTCTCTTTGTCAACTGTGTGACATTTACTTTTTCTGACAGGTATAGAACTTCATTGCGTTACTTCAAAAGCTATGGAAAACAGACTGTGCTTTTATAATAGCACGAGCATAGATGTACATAAAATTGTATTACTATGTATTGTATGACCCTGTATTGTTTCATTTGTACTTCAGTGTACGCACAAATTTTCATACCTCCCTGCTGTTAGCTATAGGTTTTAATCACCTTTCTGTATAGTATTATGTGAGCTTGACTGGTTTTTGGGGGCACTTAAAACTCTGTATTTTGTTGTGAATGCTTTGGCAATTAATTACTAGAATTTTAATACTCTCGTCCATCGGGGAAATTTATTTGGATATTACAATGATTCCCCTGGATCCCACAACTGTCATTGTCTGAACTGGTTGGAGAGTTGCCTAATCTAAACATCCTTGCATGTTGTATGCATTCCACATGCAGTCAACTACAGGGCTAGCAGCCTCTCGACATATAGTGCACATCTGGTCCTTTTATGCAGGTTAGGGGGTCTTACAGTTCTCAGTCCTGTGGCATACATCCAAAGAATCACAGCCTAGCTTTGCAGTCACTGATTCGAGCCTAACAATTAACTCAGAAACTGGGGGTCATGATCTGCTCTGAGGAAAATTTTGTAGATTGTGAGCTTCCTTGGAACACTGTGAGCAAGCCTGATATTCTCAACGTTCTCCACCAGTCACCGGAATGATCCAAGTGTAACCTTGGAGCCTAGATAAAAGGCATCATTTGTCGTAAAGGGCACCACATTCTGCATTTGTTCATATTCCATTTCCTTCAGTGGCTACCAGAATAACCTATTCTTGAATGAAGCTTTCAAGCATACACATTGAGTGCACTTGATGTTCCCTCCCATCTCTTACTGCCATTTCTCTAAGGGGTACCATTATTCACCACATATTTGAACTGATGATGATTAATATACCTACCCTTTTGTGGTTGCCTCTTGACACATGACTCAGCACATTTCCCAACAGTTGGAGTGAGTGGGTCTCACTGTCTCTGTTTCAGTAACATGAAATTATTGGTTAGGACAATGGTTGCAGCATTCTAAGTTCTCCCTGGCCCCCATCTCCTCTATACAGGATGCCTAGACCTACCATTGACACATCACCCACAGTCAATGGACAAGCAATGATAGATCCTATATTGCCTGCGGAAGAGACAGTACCCATAGGAGAGAATCATGCTTTAGATGCCTTTGGTATCCCTGGTACATGCTTCTCGGTAGTCTTTCCAACACACCCATTCACAACAGCTTCCAATCACTTGCCAATAGTAAGAGAATTTCCAGCTGCTATCTCACCTCATGCCTGAGGACAGTAAATGCAATGGCACTGCAATGTGCTTAGTGCAATATTTCATAGAACAATAAACAAATAACTTTAAACTAAACTTGGTGGTTACATTTTAATTTATGAGGCTGATATTGTACAAATATCACCAGTGTTCCTTTAGACCTAAAGTGATTAAATATATATTTTTACGCATTCTCCTTCTGGAATATTACATAATGTTTTGGAAATATGGAACATATCTGCTTTTGTGAAGTGCCAAGGTATGTGTTGAATATTTGTCCATAAATACATAATTTCTCAAAGTAAGAATAAATATGTAAACAATGATAAACCTTTCTTTTTATAGAATGAAATTTACACTCTGCAGCAGAGTCTGCATTGGTATGAAACTTCCTGGCAGAAACTGTGTGAAAGACTGGGACTCAAACTGGGGACCTTTGCCTTTTGTGGATAAGTGTTTTATTGTCTGAGCTACCCAAGCATGACTTTTGATATGTCCTTACAGCTTTGCTTATGCCAGTACATATTCTCCTATCCTCCAGACTTCACAGAAGCTCTCCTGCGATATTTACAAGACTAGCACTGCTGCAAGCATCCCCCACAGCTTGGGGGATGTTTCCAGAATGAAATTTTCACTCTGAAACTTCCTGGCAGATTATATCCTTCCTTCCAGGAGTGCTAGTTTTGAAAGTTTTGTAGGAGAGTTTCTGTGAAGTTTGGATGGTAGGAGATGAGGTACTGGCAGAAGTAAAGCTGTGAGGAGGGGTTGTCAGTTGTGCTTGGGTATCTCAGGCAGTAGAGCCCTTGCTATGAAACACAAAAGTACCAAATCTGAGTCTCCATCCATCAAACAGTTTTAATCTGTCAGGAAGTCTAATTTCTTTTTATGTTTTCACCTGATGACTACTTAAATTGATGATCATTCAATAAAAATTGCTTTAATAATCACTCTCCAATCACTCACATTTTTGTTTCAGGAGTCCATGACTCTCTGCATTGAAGGAATAGCATTGGTATTGAAAGTTAAAACTGTTGATGGTAGTTTTGGGTGGACTGCAAAATTATGTGTGATTATGAGACTTGCTCGGCTCTGTTGATGGGGCGTCTTATTGCAATTTATGAGAACCGCATGGATTAAAGTATTTGGTGTGTGGAAAAACTTGAGTATAATGAAGCACCACAGTACACAACAGGCAACACAAGAATTGCACATCATTCACTGATTCATCATTTTGTACTAACTCTGTCAAGAAGAAGAACCAACATGTGTATATGACTAGTCAATACTAGTACGATAGATAGGGAAATATACCATACCGATGACCCACGACTATTGTGCCAATAGAATGTTTCATTCTAAAAAATGGCTCTGAGCACTATGGGACTCAACTGCTGTGGTCATAAGTCCCCTAGAACTTAGAACTACTTAAACCTAACTAACCTAAGGACAGCACACAACACCCAGCCATCACGAGGCAGAGAAAATCCCTGACCCCGCTGGGAATCGAACCCGGGAACCCAGGCGTGGGAAGCGAATGTTTCATTCTGTTCCGAATAGCTATGCACTGACAATGCAGTCATCTTGTGCTGTGCCTATTGCACCAACCCGCACCTCATGGGGTCCATCAAGTGACATGCATCTCCAGTGTTCCCAGAACCTTAAACAATGCACAGTGTACCATTACGCATACCTCCTCACACAGTGTCTTGCGCCCTAGCACACACCACAACAATGGCGGCCATCGACTGACCTACTATTGGACTTCATACAAGATTCAGATCCACATACTTTGGTTAGAGATTCAAGTGCATGGGTCACATTAATTATGACCGATTCTGTGGCAACTGCAACATCTGATTCAGTTGCATTGAAACTGCTGTTTGACAATGTGACTGCCATGTATGAAACAACGTATCAGCCTCTGCATTGCCCGGACGCCAGTATAGGATCTACAACTGTGCTGCATGTGCTTCGTGACGCATCCTCTGTTGTATGATTTTGTACGACTTCCATAGTATCACCACATTTAGCCAATACATCATTTTGCAGAACCTCTCCTCAACCCACGCTAACACCATTTTGACCTAAACAATCGGCCCTGTGGTTGTCATAGAGTAAGGTTTATTTCCTTCCCTAGGAATTTGGGATGACAACTGTAAGTTTGTGACATTGTTCTGATACCTGACCAAGCATGCTAACACCTTCAGTGATGTCATACTCATGGCCCCCAATGCACAATAAATATGAATTGGCCAAATCAGTCTTCATTCAACACTTATCTTTCACCCTGGAAGAACAACTTTGGCAAGCAACCTACACCTAATAACTCGCCGAAAAGACACCAAAAGGTGTGGCACTGGCTTCAAATGTTACTGGACACGAATCTGATGTCGGACTCCACATTATGGATGATTTGGATTGTCGAACTACCCCTCAGCTGCAGCTTGCTGTGACTGCATGAGAAGCAGAACTGCTCAACAAGAAGCTCAGCCTTCTGGATATGACGTTCTCTGTACTGCAACATAATCAGAGCATAATTACTAGGGCAACACCTCCCTGCAGAAATTATATCTCAGTCGTCTGCCTCAAGCACTGAGCCTTCCTGACTCGAGCTGATGACAGTTGAAGGTGACATCACCACACACCTCCAACATGGACACTGCCTTGCACATGGTACCACTGCACCAGCCACCACTGTTGCCTCAAGGTCAGAGTTTTGTTGGTATCACATCCAGTTTGGCAACACTGCGCATAACTGCTGGTCTCCCCATGGGTTCCCAAATTCCGAACCCAAACTTCAAACTCACACCGCCATAAGTGCACTGACTCATGCTGTCACATCAGGTTGCCTCTGCTCATGCCGCATGGGACAAACCTCCACACCACCCAATCTGACGTATGGAAGACATTATATTTTCGACCACAACTCATCTGCATACTTCCTTGTCAATACAAGGTTGGACATCAGCGCAGTACCAAACGACATGTTTGCGCTTCTCCCTGAAACAACCAGATTACAGCTCCACGCCACCACCAATTCTCGAACCTCTGTACACAAATTAGTACATAGTGTTTTACAACTTAACAAAGAATTTGCAGTGCTCATGCACATTCTTCGACACATGCATCAGTGGGGATTGTCTTCCTCTGACATTTTCATCTCTCTCCAGATCTGGAACAATTCTGTCACAAAACTCTTCGTCTCATCCATAGGTTCTTTGCTCCTATACCGCCTCATCCTGCACGCACCACTTTGTGCTATCTCTGTGCCTACTAACCATGATGATGACGTGCACTCTGTCATCATAAAAGAGCGTGCTTTGACCATGGATGCTATAATGTCGAGACACCAGCTTTACCTGGAAACATTAAGCATCCGCTCCAATATACCCACAGCATATGTGCTGCATTCATGCCTGTGCATAAACTATGTGAGAGGCTCTCACTTATAATAGACATTGCCTCTATGCCTACCATTCCCAACCATGACAGCCACATCCCACTCCTACACTGCTGGTGCTTTTGACCGCACCACATGACACACAGGTTAGTATGGCGCCTTCTGCCTTGGTAACCAGTGCATTGCCTGTGTGCACCATCCTCTCCACTTAACGAGAGTGAATGCTTGTCAATGCGCAATTGGCAGAAGCACAATGCACCGCATTCTCAGGACCTCTGGCCTGTCAGTCCATCACAAAGCACGCCATCTGAACGGGCTCTTCCATGGACAACAAAAGCAGTGGTCAATGAACTGCTACAATCTGGAACAGCTCACCTCTCAGATAACTCATCGGCCTCACCCATCAATCTAGTGCCAAAAAACGATGGTTCTGTTAGACTCTGTAGTGATTACAGAGTTCTGAATGCCCAAACGAAGTGTGACAGTTACTCCATCCCTAACTTTCAAGACTTACACATTCCCTTAAAGGTGCGACTCTCTTTAGAGTCATTGACTGCACAAAGGCCTACTTTCAAATGCCTATGCATCTGGACGAAGTCCGTAAGACTGCCTTCATTACGTATTTCGGCCTCTTCGAACTTTTTTTAATGCCCTACAGATTGAAAAATGCAACCGAAACCCGGCAGCGATTTATTGGTGCTGTTCTCTTCGAATTGGACTGTTGCTACGTGTACCTTGATGATACCATAATCTTTTCTGCCAAAGCCCAGAAGAATGAGCAGAATCTTCAAATAATTCTACGCGTCCTTCTAGATACAGTTCTGGTCATTCACGAAGATAAATCGCAGTTGCGGAGATCCGAAGTGGCCTTTCTCAGATATGTCCTCAACGCTGATGGTGTCAAAGAGCACTGCTTGTCCAGCAGTTACAATACCACCTCCGCTAGTTTACCACAACTTATGACGTTTTTAGGCGTCCTCAACCTGTACCTACCTCACCTGTTGCAGGCGGTTTTCCTTTCTTGTTGCGAATTTTTTCCCAGACAATTACTAGGTTACAGTTATGATCAGTCCATAGCCCAGTTCATTGATACAAATTACTGCATGCCACTGAATGGTTGTTATCTTAAATATCACATTGCATGCCTGTGCATGAGCCAGAAACGTAGTGTGTTCCTGTTGTAATGTCCGAATAGACAACGAAATAATTGGCAGTATACATACACAAAATGCTGCTAGGTTTCGTTTTCATGCACAGGGTATATCTTTCGAGAGATTTCCAGAAGAAAAATTTGACAAGGAAAAGGAGTCGAAAAGGGGTTAATATGAAATTGGCTATCCTTACTGCCTTTCTGGAGGCTAACTAGGGGAGGATCTGACACTTGTGTCACCGATTTTGATGGAATTTTGCAAGTACGTTCTGTGCTGAAACATGTGTTTCGGCTCTTTGCTAGACATTTCTACTTTCTGAAAGCTCAGTGTCAAAGTTGATGGCGGAAAATCGTATTTTCAATTGTATACATCGAAAGAACGTCTAAAAACAAACGTCAGTACAACATGGTGTCCAAGTTAATAATGTCAGAGTTATTAATGTTATTGTGTTTTCAGGCTGTAACTTGGGTACCGATTATTTTATGTGTCGAGCAGAGAGAGGTCGGCAGTCATGCCATCAGACTACCGAACCACATTGGTCCACATTCTAGAAATGGTCGTGACTTCTTCTATTCATTCGATTTTTTTCGGTGTATATGATGACATTCTGGTATTTCGAATACTTTTCTTTGCCTCTTTTGTAAATGAAACATCGGGAGGTGTGATTAATATTCAAATAAGTACGTGTGTTGTATTTACAGCTGTTTTCTTCGTGATACATAGTACAAAACTACATCTGCATTATATCATTGTATAATCCTAACTGTTCGGTTCTGTTCGGCTATTTGTGAGCGTTCTCGCAATCATTGAGGTGAAATTTATGTAGAAACAGGCAAAACACTAATATTTCGCGTACCATGCGCAACACACGAACGAAATGTTGCCGTATTGTTCGTGGACAAATATCTTATTCACGTTGCTAAACACAGAGCCATCAGATAACTATTTGGATGTGTACCGAGCGTACAAAAACATATTTTGAAAAACAGGAACGGTCAACTGGTTAGCTAGTTAGTTGGTTAAGAACCAGTTAGTTGGTTAAGAACCAGTGCATGAATTTTGATAGCATCCTCCCTGTCTTGTAATTCTGTGCTCTGCTGTGATGTAGCATGACTTTGAAGTAGTGTGATGAAGTTCTATACCTGTAAGAAAAAGTAAACGTCACATAGTTGACAAAAAGAGATACATTTCGACGGTGTCACTTTCACGTCGGAGGACGGCTGAGCGGCATCATTTACTGAAGTCCGATTACAGCGCATCACGTCAGATTTGGTTGCACGTAAGGTTTCACAATGTGATCCAAATATAATTGTTATATTTGGGTGATCAACTTTTCCGATTTTGAGCATGTGACGAAAACGATTCCAGATTCCCTCTGGAGAGTTTCAACTTCTTGAGAGACTGAATTTTCTATTGGGTTCTCCGTAAACATCAAGTCCTTATGTACACTACAATAATTCAGTACAGATTTTACTTCACATAATAGCTGTCCATCGTGTGCGTATATACAGCATGAAAAATCACAAAAATAATGGCAACACGTCAATTACATCCCGAGAAATTGCGAAGCAAAGTTGACACTTGAAATAAATGAAGCACACAGCTAGCGCACCCCACGCTGCCGGTAATCGTGATGTGATTGACGTACTACGTCAGTGGAGTGTTAATGTATCATGTGGCATTGTATGACAACACTTCATTGGCCCATATTTCATTGATGGCACTCCTAAAGGGGGATACTTTAGCCCCTTCTTGAGCTGTACCTTACTTGAACAAATTTGTGTTGAAAATAGTATTTGTTTACGTTTTAAAATTTCGCATAGTATTTGGTTTCCTAAGCCCTTGCTGTGCGTTCATGCTGATGAAAACCGTTTTTGAATATCTATTGTTGTTCAGAGATATTTGAGATGGCAGAGTCACCATATATACACTCCTGGAAATGGAAAAAAGAACACATTGACACCGGTGTGTCAGACCCACCATACTTGCTCCGGACACTGCGAGAGGGCTGTACAAGCAATGATCACACGCACGGCACAGCGGACACACCAGGAACCGCGGTGTTGGCCGTCGAATGGCGCTAGCTGCGCAGCATTTGTGCACCGCCGCCGTCAGTGTCAGCCAGTTTGCCGTGGCATACGGAGCTCCATCGCAGTCTTTAACACTGGTAGCATGCCGCGACAGCGTGGACGTGAACCGTATGTGCAGTTGACGGACTTTGAGCGTGGGCGTATAGTGGGCATGCGGGAGGCCGGGTGGACGTACCGCCGAATTGCTCAACACGTGGGGCGTGAGGTCTCCACAGTACATCGATGTTGTCGCCAGTGGTCGGCGGAAGGTGCACGTGCCCGTCGACCTGGGACCGGACCGCAGCGACGCACGGATGCACGCCAAGACCGTAGGATCCTACGCAGTGCCGTAGGGGACCGCACCGCCACTTCCCAGCAAATTAGGGACACTGTTGCTCCTGGGGTATCGGCGAGGACCATTCGCAACCGTCTCCATGAAGCTGGGCTACGGTCCCGCACACCGTTAGGCCGTCTTCCGCTCACGCCCCAACATCGTGCAGCCCGCCTCCAGTGGTGTCGCGACAGGCGTGAATGGAGGGACGAATGGAGACGTGTCGTCTTCAGCGATGAGAGTCGCTTCTGCCTTGGTGCCAATGATGGTCGTATGCGTGTTTGGCGCCGTGCAGGTGAGCGCCACAATCAGGACTGCATACGACCGAGGCATACAGGGCCAACACCCGGCACCATGGTGTGGGGAGCGATCTCCTACACTGGCCGTACACCACTGGTGATCGTCGAGGGGACACTGAATAGTGCACGGTACATCCAAACCGTCATCGAACCCATCGTTCTACCATTCCTAGACCGGCAAGGGAACTTGCTGTTCCAACAGGACAATGCACGTCCGCATGTATCCCGTGCCACCCAACGTGCTCTAGAAGGTGTAAGTCAACTACCCTGGCCAGCAAGATCTCCGGATCTGTCCCCCATTGAGCATGTTTGGGACTGGATGAAGCGTCGTCTCACGCGGTCTGCACGTCCAGCACGAACGCTGGTCCAACTGATGCGCCAGGTGGAAATGGCATGGCAAGCCGTTCCACAGGACTACATCCAGCATCTCTACGATCGTCTCCATGGGAGAATAGCAGCCTGCATTGCTGCGAAAGGTGGATATACACTGTACTAGTGCCGACATTGTGCATGCTCTGTTGCCTGTGTCTATGTGCCTGTGGTTCTGTCAGTGTGATCATGTGATGTATCTGACCCCAGGAATGTGTCAATGAAGTTTCCCCTTCCTGGGACAATGAATTCACGGTGTTCTTATTTCAATTTCCAGGAGTGTATATAGTCGCCGACTCACAGAGGTCACAACACCACTGCCGCTATACTACGTATAAAATGTAGTTTGAGAGATCTGCAGTGTTCTCGTGTCATCTATCGATAAGCCTCAGGAAAAATTTCGAAGAATGCGCTGGATTTCTTTTTGCAGCAGTTGTCGACACCATCGCCGCAGCAGTGGACCTCAGCGGATGACTCAGCCAACCTGAAGACATAGTGCTCGTAATAGTTACAATTATTACTTTGCAGATGAAGTAAATACTCGTGTAATACTGTCCCGTACTCTGTCTTCAGAATAGTGCAACCGACGGCATCCAGACAGACGTGGACTGTTAAAACCTCTGTTCAAATGGAGACACCAAGATTCATCATACTTGCGTTTGAGACTGATAGAAGGGGTAAAATAGCAGTTGATTCCACTGTGTTCGATAACTGCAAGTTAACTAATGCCAGAGTCTAACTGAATTCAGAATTCTACCCATATGACAAATTACTCCTGCAATCAGGTAAAAATGTATACAGTCTAGCATTTGACATGTATGAAAGGTTCCTTGCTTCTTACTATGAAAGCGCTGGATACAAAGGAGGAGGATGTCTGCTCAGTCCATGGAAACTGAAGGAGCTATCACCAGTCATTGTAATAGACTGCTCTAAACAGAACGAGATGATTACTTCTGGACCTATAGATGTGCAGACTAAATTTGAATCTTCGGCAAATTTTCTGGAACACACTGCAGCGTACGCTCTGGTTCAACATGGCCGTGTGATTACCTGCTGCCCACTCACCAGTGTTGTGTAACGAGCTGTATAAATGAACAGGCACTGCGCCATAGTCAGAGTATTCCACAATGGTATGTAAATTGCAGACGCTGAGGGTTTCTATGATGATGAGCGCAGACAGTTCTTATTGAAAGATATTGCATTTGTAATGTACACGGAAGATGCCAGTATAATAGACCTCCTCAGCAAACATCATATCACCGAGGTCTTACAAAGATGTGAAGTGTGCTAAAACATGGAAGAGTGCAAAGTGGTTAACATATTTCTACCATGGAATTCACTAGTATGATCCTTGCATACCATAACCTATAACGATATGGTGATGCTGCTTCGATTATTCGACCACATGGATAGCGTCATCTACCTTTTTTAGCGTAGGGAG
Organism: Schistocerca nitens; assembly: GCF_023898315.1. NCBI lineage: Eukaryota > Metazoa > Arthropoda > Insecta > Orthoptera > Acrididae > Schistocerca > Schistocerca nitens. The sequence continues at coordinate 370,113,202 of NC_064614.1, read as the reverse complement.
AACAGAAAGAAAGCAAATTTTAAGAGAGGTTAGAACTGAGACAAACCTCCAATTTGAGAAAGAAATCAAAAAACATAATTCCAGCTTATTACATCAGCATAAACAGCCATTGGTTAAGAATTTTCAACTGTCAGCAGATATTTTAACTCCACCCAATTTTAACTCAGTCAATGTGAAATGTCAGCTATCTTTATTGCATCAAAATATTCGAGGACTGAGAAATAAAATTAATGAATTAACTATCTGCATAGATGAATTAGAGTCTTCAAACCCAGCTGACATAATCTGCCTCTCTGAACATCATGTGTCCACTGGTATACAACTTTTAAGTGTTACAGGGTTTAGGTTAGCATCTCACTTTTGTAGATCAGAAATGGAGAAAGGAGGAGTTACCACATTCATCAGGAACTGTCATTAATTTAAGAACATAGGCATTCATAAATTTTGCCTAGAACAGCATATGGAAGCATGTGCAACAGAATTAGATTTTCACAAAAAATCCTTCATAATATTAAGTGTATATCGAGCACCTGCAGGTAACTTTAATCTGTTTGTAAACCACCTTGAAGCTGTACTGGCCCATTTAACAACCAAAAACAAAGAAATAGTGGTTGCTGGTGATTTCAATGTAGATTTCCTTAAAGACTCTCCCAATAAGAACTTATATGAGTTAGTAACACTATCATTCAACTTAATTCCCACAGTAAAGTTCCCCACTAGGATAGCCACTTGCTCACAAACAGCCATTGATAATATCTTTATAGAAAAGTCCAATGAACAAAATTAAATGTTAATACTGAACAGGATATAAAATCTGTTAAACCTGAGCTCAAGAGGGTAATCAGTAAGCCAAAAATTGATTATTTTAGGACACTCCTCAGAGACATTCACTGGACTGATGTTTACAGTGCTCATGGCATGAATGAAAAATATAACATTTTTGCTAATAAAGTGCTCACCTTATTCGAACACTGCTTTCCCCCAAAACCCACCAAGGTTAGAGCAAAGTCTACAAAGAAGCCATGGATTACTCGAGGAATAGGGGTATCTTGTAAAACAAAAAGAAAACTGTATCTGTCAATCCGAAACATTTCCAATGTTGATGCTATAGCACATTATAAGAAATACTGCAAAATATTAAAGACTGTAATACGGATGTCAAAGCAAAAATATTACAAGGAAAAGATAGTCATATCAGATAACAAAATAAAGACAATATGGGATATAGTGAAGGAGGAGACCGGTAGAACCAGACATGAAGAGGAACAAATAGCATTAAGAGTAAATGATACATTGGTAACAGATGCGTATAGTGTTGCAGAACTTTTTAACAAACATTTTATAACTGTTACTGAAAAGAGGGGGTTGTCAGGTTCGGTAGATGCTGCTATGGATTACCTTAGACCAGACATTTCAAGTAACTTCCATAATATGAATTTGACGCTCACTACCCCAACAGAAATAATGTCCATCATAAAATCTTTAAAATCAAAAACATCTAGTGGGTATGATGAAATATCAACAAAGTTAATTAAAGAATGTCATTCTGAGCTAAGTAACATATTAAGCTATCTGTGTAACCAGTCGTTTATCAGTGGAATATTTTCTGAATGGCTGAAATATGCTGAAGTTAAGCCACTGTTTAAGAAGGGAGATAAAGAAATAGCATCAAATTTCCGTCCAATTTCACTGTTGCCAGCATTCTCAAAAATTTTCGAAAAAGTAATGTACAGTCGTCTTTATAACCATCTTATCTCAAATAACATACTGTCAAAGTCACAGTTTGGATTTCTAAAAGGTTCTGATATTGAGAAGGCTATCTACACCTTACAGTGAAAATGTGCTTAATTCATTAGACAAAAAACTGCAGGCAACTGATATATTCTGTGATCTGTCAAAGGCATTTGACTGTGTAAATCACAATATCCTTTTAAGTAAACTAGAATATTATAGTGTAACAGGAAACGCTGCAAAATGGTTCAAATCTTATATCTCTGGCAGGAAACAAAGGGTGTTATTAGGAAAGAGACATGTATCAAGCTATCAGGCATCATCCAACTGGGAACTAATTACATGTGGGGTCCCACAAGGTTCCATTTTGGGGCCCTTACTTTTTCTTGTGTATATCAATGACCTTTCATCAGTAACATTACCAGATGCCAAGTTTGTTTTGTTTGCCGATGATACAAACATTGCAATAAATAGCAAATCAAGTGTAGTCTTAGAAATATCAGCCAATAAAATATTTGTGGACATTAATCACTGGTTCCTAGCCAATTCTTTGTCACTAAACTTTGAAAAAACACACTACATGCAGTTCAGAACTTGTAAGGGGTGTCCCGAGAGTATATGTCTAACATACGATGACAAGAAGATAGAAGAATTGGACAGTGTTAAATTCTTGGGATTACAGCTTGATAATAAATTCAACTGGGAGGAGCACACCACAGAACTGCTGAAGCGTCTTAACAAATCTCTGTTTGCAATGCGAATTTTGTCAGACATAGGGGATATAAAAATGAAAAAGCTGGCATACTATGCTTACTTTCACTCCATAATGTCATATGGGATTATTTTTTGGGGTAATTCATCAAGCCAAGCTAAAGTTTTCCGGGCACAAAAACGTGCAGTAAGAATTATATGTGGTATGAACTCAAGAACATCCTGCAGAAGCCTGTTTAGGGAACTAGGGATACTAACTACTGCTTCCCAATATATTTTTCCTTAATGAAATTTGTCATTAAAAATATATCACTTTTTCAAACCAACAGCTCAATTCATGGAATCAATACTAGAAATAAGAAAAATCTTCACAAGGATTTAAAGTCACTTAGTCTTGTACAAAAAGGTGTGCATTATTCAGGAACACAAATTTTCAATAACTTGCCAGCAGCCATAAAAAGCTTAACAACCAAAGAAATTCAGTTTAAGAGAAGCCTAAAGGATTTATTGGTGGCCAACTCCTTCTACTCCATTGATGAATTTCTTAGTAAAACCAACTTATTTGTATATAAGTACAACATAACTTCTACACAATTTCAGTGCAGTAATGTGTTCATTGAAAATTTGTGTGTCTGTGTGTGTGTGTGTAAGTATAATCTAACTTCTGCATCATTTCAGTGCAGTAATGTGTTCATTGTAAATAAGTATTACAGCAGTTGTATTACATGTTTATTACCTTATAAATAAATAAAAAACTTTTTTATTTTAAATTCAGTGCATTAGTATTTGTAAAATGACTCTTAGTGTTCATTAAAAAATGACGATCATTCCACTTGGGACCTGTGGAATGGTACATTAGCTTATTTGTTTTAGTTGTAAATATTTGTCATGTATTGTTATTTTTCTGACATGTTCCACATCCTGGAGGACCTCCTCACTACGGATCAATTGGAATGAAAGTAAATCTAATCTAAAAAAAAAAAAGTGAAGGGGAAGGAGGAGATATCATGGATGCGCTGAATCTCCGAGTTTGTTGCTATTCAAGACCTGGAAGTCTATGCATGATCTGTTCAAAATGGTTCAAATGGCTCTGAGCACTATGGGACTCAACTGCTGAGGTCATTAGTCCCCTAGAACTTAGAACTAGTTAAACCTAACTAACCTAAGGACATCACAAACATCCATGCCCGAGGCAGGATTCGAACCTGCGACCGTAGCGGTCTTGCGGTTCCAGACTGCAGCGCCTTTAACCGCACGGCCACTTCGTCCGGCTGCATGATCTGTTCTCAGTCAACTGAAGAAGATGTGTGAAAATAGTGTTGCTGTGTCTGCTTATGAAAATGTAAATTACTTTTAAGCTGATAAATTTAGACAACATTTTCTGTGGAGTGCAGCGATCTGGTGGTGACATTTATTAAAACAGTCGAGATCGCAATAACATTTGTTTATTATTACCAGATTCAGCTTATGTTAATGTCTGTGGGTGGCTTTAATATATGCCGAAATTGGTAATAACAGACAAATGTTATTGAGATCTCGACTGTTGTTTTAATTAAGTACTTTTAAGTTGGATGAGAAATAAATGAGTTTATACCTCATATGTGTGCACTTTTTTTTACTGTTTTCACACTGATCCACATAGCTTAGCCCAGATACTGCGCCTGTGATTTTCCTCAAGCACTGGAAATATAGTTTTGGACATGTTTGCTATATGTCGTTGGTAATGGACACGATCATGTGCTATCTGTGACCATAACCCAATACGGGCAGCGCGATAGGCAAAGTCCAATGTCACCATTTCATGTATTTTGTTTTCCTCCATCTTAAATGTCACCTCCCTTATGCCTCAAACTAATACCTTGTGCGTCTTCACAGCCTTTCTATACATTTGTTATGGCAAGAATTTATGAAATAACAACAAAGACATACGGTAGAGAAGATTTTTTTTATTCAGACATAAATACCCAAATACTCACGGTAGTAATACTGCTTTACATTCATAAATCTTGTCGTTTTTACAATATACTAATTTTTACAGTATTTAAATTCACAGTTCTTGTTGCTGTGTGAATTTTTTTTACATACACACATTCACAGTTCTCAGTTTTACAAACAATAGTACCAGTTGAAAAAACATTTAACTTTACATTACAGCACTGATTGAATATTCTTACATCACTAACAGTACTCGGTGAAAATCTCTGCATTAAATTGCCGTACTGATTACAGTTATTGCAGAGGTTCAGTTTCTCTTACAGTAATACTGTTATATTACTAGTGAAATTTCGCCCAAACAGAAGACTTGATTTATTCATTGAAATGGGTAGTTCGAAACATTTCCCATCTCAAACAGCTGAAATAATTGAATAATACAACGAAGTGGGGAGGTCCAAAAGGCCCATCCCCAACAGCTGCACTGAAATGAACTGGAACTGGAACTCATACTTAAAACTAGTATAACTCTGACGGCTATCGACAGATGGAACATAAAAAGAGTTCTATTTACACATACACTCACACAATCACAATTTCACATGAAATGCAAAAGAGAGAAATACTGTAAAACTATATTTTCTCTCTATTTGCATTTTTTAACTTTTTTGATGATTTTTTTCTACAGTTTTTAAACTTCTTATGATTTTTATGATATTTGAAAACTTATACTGGCTGCCGTCGGTAACACTATTCAAAAAGCTCTCAAGAGCGGAATGTTAGTGATAGATATGTACCGGCATACAGAACTTTTAAAAGTTTCAAGCACTCCACATCTGATACACTGATTGAGTCATTTTCCATATTATCTTGCTGACTGCGATCATACTCTCCTCTTGAGCTCCTTGAATGTGTGAGTTATTATCCGTCGCACTCCATAACAGAATGAGTTCCTGTTTAGTATTCGTAATAAATCTGCTTTATGTTCTCAAAGTAGCCCATAAGCATTTTTAGTGGTATGTATGCAGTAAATCATTTGTACTCTGAAACTTTTCTATCCACCGGATCGTCTATGAACCATCCTGCACTATCTAAACCATTCAAATCTATGGGTGATGCGGGAATGTATGTTGTAATGGTTGATGCTATGACGAGATTGCATGTACGGTCACTATCACACCTATTGGGTTCATAGCATGTCTCTTGAAACAGGAATACTAAAGTGTTACGTGTAAGCTTGGATCCCACTATAGCGCTGCCGTCGGTTTTCTTGAATGATCCCTCCAAAAATATGAAGCTTTTGCATGGAAGCGTCAGCACGTCTTGATGCTGGATGACAATCCTAATTTCATCGTCCTTGTTAAATGTTACTGAAGCATAAGGTTTATGCAAGAAGTATTCCTAACATATAATTCGCTCCTCATACTGTTGAACTGGTTATACTGCGTGAGGACGTAATTGCGAGGTTCCAAGCCAACTGATTTAAGAAACTCGTAGTTCGCAAGTGTTATCACTTTGATTCGATAGCGAAGTGGCGTGCTACGGATTGTGTGCACTGGTTTTGTACCGTATGCCCATCCTGCTTTAGATGTAATCGTACAATGATTTCCTCACCATGAAAGGCAACAAGTTGATTATTTTGGTCCACAATACGCAGCTCCAAATAGTCCAGTGTCTGATCTGTCATTGGAAGGTATATTGCATTGGCAGGGGTCTCAACAGTCTTATACCCCATTGCAATTGAGGGGAAGAATCCGTAAAGAGTATGAATCAGGCTGTCGTTGAGATAGGAGCTCGTTGCAATGTTGCACTTGACATGGATTGTACTGACAGGAGGTATGTCCACAGTCTGGTCTGACTTGTAAAAATTATTAGGATCCTTCTGCAAAACCTGTCCTTTTGTGAAACCCAGTATGAGCCCCATCGAACATCTCTGGTTAAAGCCAATCGTTGCATTCACAGTCCTTATTTCGGATTTGAGTGTATTTATGTTTGCACATAGCTCAATACCTTCTCCAGACTGTTTTAAGATTTCGTTTAAATCGTCGATATCGTATGCTCCAGGGTCTATTTCCACAATGTCTTTTTCACCACTGCTATCCGGATGCAGTTTGTTGTTAGCCTCGGTGATATTGGGGATGCTGGTGTTCGCCCCAGTTCAATCAATGCAAGACTCCATTCACCAATGCTCAAATCAGTTGGCGGGAAGTAATTTGAACATAATACAGATGACTCTTCTTTTAAAGCCAAAGTGTACAATATTGCGTCAGAGCCTCAACTGATGAAGGGATGCTTAAAGCTCTTTCTTACATATTCTTCTTCTTTGTAAACTTCAAGAGAAACATGTTGCATAGATGTCCGCAGAGGTGTGTATTAAAGTCCTGATAACGTTGAAAATTGTAGAACACACGTCGTCTGCGAGTGAAGTATCGTTGTAATTCTTCTGGCCATTGCAGGTCACCAAATGAGTCAAAGTAGTAGTCGGTATTTGTATTTTTCGTAACATATGACACCCAGTGGGTGCAGGGACCTCCAGCAACATCTACGCGGCGTGTTTTTTTTTTTTTTTTTAAATAAGTACCGTTTTGAAATTAAATAAAGACGTGCTAAGATATCTCAATAATTTTATTTTTACATCAAAGCCTGTATCTTAATCTACGCACTGACGCTATTACAGTCTGATCTTCCTTGTTTACGTTGTGTACTGAGTGTTTAAGATGCCACCGATAATCGTGAGTCCCGCCGACTGTGAGGCTGTTATAAGATTTCTTAGTGCTAAAGGCCTAAAAGCGATCGATATTCATCGTGAGATCTGTGGAGTTTACCGGAAAACATTATGAGTGATGGAATGGTCAGAAAGTGGGTGAGAGCATTCAAAGATGGCCGCACAAATGTGCATGATGAACAACGGAGTAGGCGTCCTTCGGTCGTTAATGAAAGTTTGGTGCAGGAAGTGGACAATAAGGTGAGAGAAAACAGACGCTTTACGATTTCCTCCTTGCGGGATGACTTTCCTAATGTTTCTCGTATGGCATTGTGAACGAGCACTTGAATTACCGAAAATTGTGCGACGTTGGGTATCGAAAATGTTGACGGATGTGCACAAAACCAAACTTTTAGACAGTGCATTGACTTTCCTTGAGCGTACCACAACGACGGTGGTGATTTCTTACGCCAAGCTCTTACTGGCGATGAAACACGGGTGGCCAACGTCACACCAGAATCAAAGCAACAGTCCATGGAAGTTGAGCAAGGGCATCGTTTTGCTGCAAGACAATGCCCGTCCGCATGTGGCGAATTAGACCAAAGATCTCATCACATCTTTTCGATGGGAAACTCTAGATCATCCTCCGTACGGCCCCGATCTTGCGCCCAGTGACTACCATCTGTTCCTGCACTTGAAGAAACACCTGGGCGGTCAGCGTCTTCAAGACGATGACGAAGTCAAAAAGTGGTGATGCAGTGGTTAACAAGTCAGGCGGCAGACTTCTATGAGAAGGATATTCAAAAACTGGTACAACGTTATGACAAGTGCCTCAATATTGACGGAAATTATGTAGAAAAGTAGATTAAGATACAGGCTTTCATGTAAAAATAAAATTATTGAGATACCTTAGCGCGACTTTTTTTTTAATTTCAAAACGGTACTTCGTTAAAAAATATCCCTCGTAAAATCAAAATACCACATTCGCCAGTTTTCCACATAGTCTTCGGTAATCTATGCCGCATAACACATCACGGAATCTTGGAATGTTGAATTTTTATCTAACAAAATTAAGTACATCAATACTTGCGTGTGTTCGATTTTGTAGGATTTCTAACGGGCTTTTTTCTTATTTATACGGTTTCAAGTAGTGGCCTTTTCCGATGGCTGCGGCTTGCATCATGGGTTACGCCTTCTTGCTTCTTCTAACTGTGATTGGGAGTTTAGCGCGTTCGTGACTGTTCGAGCAATAGTTGCAGCACCACCAGCGAGGGATACCACGACTGTGAGAGCGGAGAGGGCTGCGTTGAGGAATGGAATCAGGCGCCTTGGGTATTGGTAGAACTCGAGGTGCTTTAACAGATCCTCTTCTTCTTCCAGCTCCCTTGTGCTTCAGAGCGTTTTAAGCTGCATGCATCGCGGTCAGGTTGCAGCTCTTCAAATGCCTTTTGCTTCCAATTCTTCTTTGGTGCACAATGTGCAGCGTTCATAACTCGCTTGAAATTCATCATTACCAAAACCAACTAAATTTTTCCATGGATGGTTTTATCAGCTGTAAGTGCTGCAATGCGCTAACCTATACCAATATCCTTTCATCTGCCTATCGCTTTAGCCTTATCAGTTACAATCCGGTCTGCAATGTGACGACTTTAGAGATCTTTATTTGCAGCGTATGCAATATCGTGTTCCATATCCGATTCATAGAGCAGATTAATCCCCTTATCACATCGTTCCAAGCGTTTCTGAAGCTCTGTTCCGGGTCCTCCTGGAATGGGTAATTCCATTGGTAGTTTGTTTAGAATACCACCACCTCCTCTAATGCGTCTTCTAGCACGCATGTTACGCTACTGTAGTGCTTGTTGACTGCGCACCCCATTAAATAGCAAATCGTCAGCATCAATCCAACTATTTTGTGCTGCAGGAAAACCAAGCCTTTTGACTAGCGCTCTATTTCCTCGACGTTGTATGATTCTCTCCACGGGAAACACATCTGGTGCTGAGCTTTTCTGCAACTCCTAGGTATAGAAGCAACCAGCAATTTCTTCGCCTTTTCTGTCCTTCAAGATATAAGTTCTAGGAATCGTTCTTCGCACTTTGGAAACTGTAAATATCTCTGTTGACCAGTTTGGCAGATATGATTTCTCAAATGCTGCCTTGTGTTTTAGGATACATACCAAATCACCTACATTAAACTTCCGTTTACGTGGATCTAGCATTTTAATGCGATAGCACACCGTATCCATGAGTCCATTATTACGAACATCGATTGGTCTTATTTTTATTGTACTATTTTTCGTGTGGCTATATTGAGCAATTATTTCTGGGAGGATATCTGTCCATTTGTATGAGCCGCGAATATAAAACACATCCATATTTGACCTTTTATTGTTCTGAACAGACGTTCCACGATACTCGTCTTCAGGTGGGTGAATGTTGATTGTGATGTACGAGGGCTGGAACTTAAATAGTGGCAACTATCAGAGCCGATACAAAAGAGTTACATGTTTGCACCTGTTACTGTCCTTCAAAGTAGTCACCAGCTTTGTGTAGAACCCGTTGCCAGCGATGTGCAAGGCCTAGTATACTGTTAGCGGAGCCTGTTCTGTTGATCTTTGCTGATCCATTATGGTCTGTGGGATAACGGCTGACGTGTATTTCTTGATACAATAATTTACCAACAGCCGTATGTATTGTAGACACTTATTTTATGAACTTCTTATATGCAACCAGTTTCGGCATTACATTGATGCCATCTTCAGGCCCCTGTACAATGAGTAGAACAAATGTACTATACTAAAAATTTAGAATATACGTAAACAATTGACAAGTATCTATGCTAAATATGTAAATGGCTCCATTCGCACCATCAACCGAACAGGCTCTGCTAGCGGTATACTACGCCTTCCACATCGCTGGCAATGGGTTCTATGCAACGCTGATGTCTACTTTGAAGGACAGTAACAGGTGCAAAGATGTAACTCTTTTGTATCGGTTGAGAATAATTAGTTGCCACTATTTAAGTTCCAGCCCTCGTATTCCATATAGCTGCTTCGCGGTCTTGAAATAACTAACGTAAAACTCTCCACGCGATGGGTTTGGAGATCGTCCGGGTATCGATTCGTCCCCGTCTGCAACAAATGCTCAAACACATACGCGACATTTTTCCCCGTCTTTAACAGTTTATGCCCAGGCAAATTTGAAAAATGTATAAACAATCATTGACATATATTTGAATCCATTTTTCTCCTGTGAATATTCCCTCATATCTATAATAGGCCTACCAACCTGCATAAGTCATGGAAATCTTTAATCACAAGATACCTATGAGGACATGTTTTGCTTGCTGGTTTGTGCAGTTCTGGAACTACTGTCTCCATACTTTTTCGATTATACCTCTCTCTCTAGGCTTGGGGTTATTGAAACAATCTCATTCGAATGAGCTATATTACCTGTAGCAGCTGACGCTACGAGCAGACGTAGTCGATCTATTAGCTCGTTAGAGTCGTCATAATATATATCCTGTGGGATTCGATTGTCCACTGCCTTATACTCAATGTCAATAACATCACCACTGCTACTGTCGTTTTTTTTTTTTTCAACATAGAATGTTGCTTTTATAATGATTTTATGCTTCTTGTTGCTCTGGCTTTTTGCGATCAGTCAAATGCAGTATTTCACGGTAGATTTCACTACCATTAACTGAATAGTTTATGGTCTTTTTCGCGGGTCTTAGGAAAATACGGTTCACTAAGCCACGCGTTCTCTCAAAATCCTACACCAATTTTGCCATAAATTACATTTTCAGGCTGCGTGCCCGACATGTACGGTTTTCCACTGCTGGCGCCGAATGTTCTATCTGACCAATAGCGTGACGGATATTAAATTCGTCAGTGGCAACACCGTAATTATCGTGTGGTTTTGTTTTTTCTGAGAGCTGCCTGAGAGATTTAGTAACCGGCTTAAAGGTCTCTCTTAGTGTTTGCTGTCGATCCATATGCTGAATCTTAGCAACCGTAATTTCTCTCGAACGGTTTTCCGCGCCTGAAGACTTTCTTCTTCTTCGACATCTCAATGTATACTAATCACAACAGCGTCATCCTTTTCACTTAAGTCGGTTACTTTCTTAGCGATTTCATTACCTCACTCATTTTGTGCGCTGATCATTCTCAGAAGAATCTGGTAATACGTCTGTAGCTCCCTTCGCATATCTCCAACTTTATGCAGGATACTCTGAAATTCATGTACAAGCGGATGCTCTGTCTACGCACACCCATTCTCTCGGGTTGAGAGCCAAGGACATGCGCGCCAATTTGTCCATGATGCAGCGTATACTGATGTACTCACCTCTCTTAAGAGGTTATATATACAGAAACTCTTTGAAGTTTCGCCTATACCTACAATCATTCGGTTTTCTTTTTTTATCAATGACGAGAAACGAATACTGCGAATGATTTCAGCAATTAGCACATATATTTACAAAATCATTTAACGACATGTCAGTTCCTACATGTGCTTGGTAAATGTGTTTTAAATTCATATTGTTTTGTCTGAAGGCTATAATGAGGTTTGAACGTCGTGTATGTGACCCCTTTTACACCGCGCAATATCTCCTGTAATAGCTGATACTTGGGTTGAAACAGAGTTTTTGAAAATACATAAATATGTCCAGGTGAGACATCATCTACGATGACATTTTGTATTTAAAAATATGTGTGTATATAAACTGTTCATCTACATGCAATTTTGACAAATTGTAAGAAATGGTCAAGCTTAGGAACAATTGTAAGAAATAGGTGTTACATAAAAGCCAGTGTACTTTTGTTTGAAACTAAAGTGGCTCTGGGGAGTGGAAAAGGTGGCAAGGGCGAATTGGCGTGTTACCTAAAGCAAGTGCGGGAAGTAAGTCACACAGTCTAGTGATGGGCTAAACTGCGATTTTCCGATATCAGTGATTTCTGTGAATGCTACTTTTCAGTATCTGTTATTCTTAACTGCGATTTGTCGCAGTTAAGAGTCGCAGTTAAGGAACATAGGTCGTGTATCCCTCCGCCACTGCTATTTCTGCTACTTCCGCGATTTCTGCGACTTCTGCTACTTCTGTGACTTCTGCGATTTCTGCTACTTCTGTGACTTCTGCGATTTCTGCTACTTCTGTGACTTCTGCGATTTCTGCTACTTCTGCGATTTCTACGACTTCTGCTACTTCTGCGATTTCTGTGACTTCTGCTACTTCTGCGATTTCTGTGACTCCTGCGATTTCTGCAACTTACCACTGTATGAAAAAGTTACATCTGTCAACACAGAAAATTGCATCGCAACAAACCTGTCATTGGCAAGTATGTTTTACGTTTTTTCTTCCGTTGGCTTTAATTTTGTATTAAAGAAACAACTGTGAAAATATTAATAGTGTAATTAATATATAAGTAGCCGTACAGTACCGTAATAGTTCATATTTAGAAAATGAATTCTAACATATTGTTATGTTCACAGGTACCTGAACTACATTTCAGTCACTCAGTTAAGTGATAACTCAAAATATCATTGTCAACAGATCTGAAGAAATTGCCACTGCGTCTTTAGACCGTTTTCGTCAGACGAGAGGTTAGTTTCTAAGCGTTTCGATGGACTTAATTACTTCAGTGAGATCGTTCTTGCAAATGTGATATTCATTATAGCAAATATTAGCAATCTACTCTGTCAATTATATTGCTAGTAATTAATGACAGCAAAAATTGTTTAATAATCCTTGTGTTTTTGCAGACACAGTTCTGACTCTGATTACTGGTTGCTGTACGTATCTATCCACATCAAGGCTGTTGGGAGAGACTCGTGAAGATTCAAGACAGCTCTTAGAGGATTTGCAGTTTAAAAGTGAAATAATTGTGAAATAAGTGTGTGAATGATTAAACTGTGTTTTATTGAAGTTGTTGTGCAATTTTAAAGGAATAATAAATGTCAAATACAGTGAGTGAATAATAAAAATCTCATTTTCCACATGTTTAAGCCGTCCTATACCCATAATTTTCCGCCACTTACTTATTGGTAAACACTTGTTGGAGAGCGACATGCCGCCCCCCCCCCCCTTTCTCCACAATCTTGGTGTGACACTGACCTGTAATATATCCCGAAGTCTACAATATGCATTTTGAGGCTGTTGATATGAAAGTGGGAAGTATAGATCTTCCAGTTAAATCAGGAATAGCTTAAGTGCATTACTTGAAAGTAACACAGGAAAAGCTTACTTATGTAGGTGGCAGTAGTGTCGGCAAAAAGTTCTTGTGTGTGAAGTTGCCATGTAGAACACCAGGTGTAAAACTTTTCTCCCGAGTCTTGAACTGTGTGGGAACAAAAGTGAGGCATTCATATGACTGTTTTCATTTCTCTACACTTATACAGATGTCTGAGTTCTGCTGTGTTAACATTGCAAAATCCTGTAGGCATGTGGAGTATTAACCAAAACTGTCATATTGGAAGCAGAATCAAACACATTTGTTACGTTACTTGATATTTTCAGGAGAAAAGGGCAATGTTGCTTCTTATTAATATAATACATTCAGAGTCACAGCAGTATTTGACCAACCATAACTGATGCCGAATGTGCATGTCGTCATATAATATGAAAGGCTTATTTCAATAGTGGTACAAGTCCATTACCTCCACTTTTCTGTCTATAATGCTTCTGAAATTAGTGATCCAAACAAACATAAATAAAGGTTCATCTCTAGCAAGGAGCCATATGCTTGAATATTTCTGGTATCTCAACTGCAGATTTTTCAGTGCTCATTTAACTTTACGACTCTGTATCTCAAAATGAACAAAAATGGACTTGTATCACTATTGAAATAAGCCCTTCATATGCACACACAGCACATCGATCTCGTGAGGCACAAGGCTCTCATAACGAAGTACGTACGTCGGTCAACAGATGACAATAGGAAAAGTATGTTAACTGCGCTTTTTAGTTGCTACTTGCGACTCTTAGTTGCGATTTGTCACAGAAATCGCCGTTTGACTCGGTAGCGAATAGTGTAGTATGAACTTTGCTCAACAGATGGGAGTGCTAACTGCGCTTTTTAGTTGCTACTTGCGACTCAGTTGCGATTTGTCACGGAAATCGCAGTTGGACTCAATAGCCTATCGCAGAGATGGGCGTAGTACGAACTTTGACCCACAGATGGCACTGTTAACCGCGCTTTCTAGTTGCTACTTGCGACTCTTAGTTGCGACTTGTCACGGAAATCGCAGTTAGACTCGATACCGTATCGCAGAGATGGACGTAGTACGAACTTTGGCCAACAGATGGCACTGTTAACTGCGCTTTTTAGTTGCTACTTGCGACTCTTAGTTGCGACTTGTCACGGAAATCGCAGTTGGACTCCATAGCGTACCGCAGAGATGGACATAGTACGAACTTTGGCCAACAGATGCCACTGTTAACCGCGCTTTTTAGATGCTACTTGCGACTCTTAGTTGCGACTTGTCACTGAAATCGCAGAAAGCAGTGCTAAATTCGACCAATAGATGGCTCACGTCTTTGAATGTGAAATACTTATTGCGACTGCTAACTGTGACTGAAATCGCAGTTAGATTCTGTAAAGTTGCTACTGTGATATCTGTGACTTCTCAGTCACTGTGATTTCTAACAGATACGCGATTTCCTGCCCACCACTAACACAGTCTGTAGACGGCAGTGATTGAGGCAACACACTTGTGGAGCAGGAGAAGCTTTGCCTGCAAATTTGCACAAAAATGCCTCGGATGATGACTGAAAACGGCTTACGGCATACCTGCGAGTTGTTGGGCTACTGAACGACGCCAAGAAGAGAAATGGAGATAACTGCAGGCCCTACTGTGGGTATTGTAGCTGTCATAATTGTTTGCCACACCCAAACCTACAGCTACCAGATAAGATTTTTTTGTATTTTTATTTTTGTACAGCGTGAACCATTAATTTAAACTGTATTAGTAATCATTCTTGAACTTCAAAGAAACTGGTTCATCCTGTTATTTCATCCTAATCATAACCTATATAGGGTTCCTTCGTGGTGTTTGTAGCAAGAAAGTAGGCAAAATTCATACTTCTGCTTTTCCTATACTCCACTGTTTCATTGCCTGGATAGGCTGGCGACCCTTAGTACATGTTTTAAACCACTAAATGAACTTGGAACTGAATTGTCCGAGTTCCAGTATAATGTTATTCATACTGCGTTTCTATCTAACCACTGCGTAAGATCTTAGAAAAAGAAGTGAGTTGTCTGATTTACTTATCCGTTAGACACAACACACGGTCAAATCCTGTAAAAAAGGGTACCGGTAACACTATTAACTAGCTTTTCCTATAAGCAAGACTATCCTCCCATAGTGTACTTTATTTGGAAACTAAACTAAATTTTATTAAGAAGGTTATACGTGGCTCTTCCCGTGACAGGACTATTTGTTCTGTTGGGGTATAATATACGTGGCAACATAGAGACGGGGTTTTCTGTTATTTAGGTAAAAGCATACTAAATTACAATCGTAGTGGTAGGGTTATAAATTCAGAAACGTTAACTTCATCATTCAGTCTGACGAATGGTGAGGTGTCTGAGGTGATTGTCTGCTGCTGCATGATTATACACTCCTGGAAATGGAAAAAAGAACACATTGACACCGGTGTGTCAGACCCACCATACTTGCTCCGGACACTGCGAGAGGGCTGTACAAGCAATGATCACACGCACGGCACAGCGGACACACCAGGAACCTCGGTGTTGGCCGTCGAATGGCGCTAGCTGCGCAGCATTTGTGCACCGCCGCCGTCAGTGTCAGCCAGTTTGCCGTGGCATACGGAGCTCCATCGCAGTCTTTAACACTGGTAGCATGCCGCGACAGCGTGGACGTGAACCGTATGTGCAGTTGACGGACTTTGAGCGAGGGCGTATAGTGGGCATGCGGGAGGCCGGGTGGACGTACCGCCGAATTGCTCAACACGTGGGGCGTGAGGTCTCCACAGTACATCGATGTTGTCGCCAGTGGTCGGCGGAAGGTGCACGTGCCCGTCGACCTGGGACCGGACCGCAGCGACGCACGGATGCACGCCAAGACCGTAGGATCCTACGCAGTGCCGTAGGGGACCGCACCGCCACTTCCCAGCAAATTAGGGACACTGTTGCTCCTGGGGTATCGGCGAGGACCATTCGCAACCGTCTCCATGAAGCTGGGCTACGGTCCCGCACACCGTTAGGCCGTCTTCCGCTCACGCCCCAACATCGTGCAGCCCGCCTCCAGTGGTGTCGCGACAGGCGTGAATGGAGGGACGAATGGAGACGTGTCGTCTTTAGCAATGAGAGTCGCTTCTGCCTTGGTGCCAATGATGGTCGTATGCGTGTTTGGCGCCGTGCAGGTGAGCGCCACAATCAGGACTGCATACGACCGAGGCACACAGGGCCAACACCCGGCATCATGGTGTGGGGAGCGATCTCCTACACTGGCCGTACACCACTGGTGATCGTCGAGGGGACACTGAATAGTGCACGGTACATCCAAACCGTCATCGAACCCATCGTTCTACCATTCCTAGACCGGCAAGGGAACTTGCTGTTCCAACAGGACAATGCACGTCCGCATGTATCCCGTGCCACCCAACGTGCTCTAGAAGGTGTAAGTCAACTACTCTGGCCAGCAAGATCTCCGGATCTGTCCCCCATTGAGCATGTTTGGGACTGGATGAAGCGTCGTCTCACGCGGTCTGCACGTCCAGCACGAACGCTGGTCCAACTGAGGCGCCAGGTGGAAATGGCATGGCAAGCCGTTCCACAGGACTACATCCAGCATCTCTACGATCGTCTCCATGGGAGAATAGCAGCCTGCATTGCTGCGAAAGGTGGATATACACTGTACTAGTGCCGACATTGTGCATGCTCTGTTGCCTGTGTCTATGTGCCTGTGGTTCTGTCAGTGTGATCATGTGATGTATCTGACCCCAGGAATGTGTCAATAAAGTTTCCCCTTCCTGGGACAATGAATTCACGGTGTTCTTATTTCAATTTCCAGGAGTGTAGTTTCAGCACTGAAAATAATGATATTAACAAGTGTAAAACTTGGACTATAATGAGAGAGGTATGAAATAAAACGCGAACACGGTTTGTGTTTTATATAACTACTAAATTTATTGAGGTATGTGCGTGAACAACGAACTGTTGGAAAAAGCAAACACTCTCGTTTTACATGGTTCCCGCTAGGCAGCAGCAGTGTGCACCCACTTCAGATAACGTAAAAATGGTGTCGGGACAACAGAAAGCATATTGTGTTCTACGTTTTGCGCACTGCGGATCAGTAATAACTCTTCAGCATGACTTTCGTACTGGATATGGTGTGGATCGTCCTACAGCGCAGAGCATTAGACGATAGCATGAACAATTTTGAGAAACAGGTTGTTCGTTAAGGCAAATCGCCGGGCAGTCCCCGAGTGTCTGACACAGACATTGAACACATCCCCCATAGCTTCACAAGGACTCCACAGGAGTCCGTTCGCCGTGCGGTTCGACAGCTGAACATGCCCCCGATGTCCGGCTGGCGTGTGCTGCGTCGACGTTTACACACGAAACCATACAAAATTCAGCTACTGCAAGTTCTTTGTGAAGGTGACAAACAATGTGTGGTGTTCTGTAATTTCATTCTTGGCAAGGTGGAGGATGACAGTTTTCTTCCACGCTTAGTGTTCAGTGACGAGGCAACATTCCATTTAAAAGAAAAGACGAACCGTTATAATGGGAGAGTATGGGGTACATAACAACCACATGAGTTGTGCAACATGAGACGGACTTTTCAAAATTTAATGTGTTTTGTGCAGTTTCACGGGAAAAGGTGCATGACCCATTTTTCTTTGCCGAGAACACTGTTACAGGAAGCACATATCTCGATATGCTTGCGAACTTTCTTTTCCCACAGTTGGAGACTGATTCAAACGACTTCATTTACCAACAACATGGGGCATCGCCACACTGGCATCTGGAAGTGCGGGAATGTTTAAATCAAAGGAATACTGAATGATGGATCAGTTGCACTGGACCAAATGATTCAGCTTACATTACTGGCCTCCAAGGTCACTGGACCTGACTGTATGTGAATATTTCTTGTGGGGGCTTATAAAAGACTCTGTTTATGCGCCTCTGTTACCAGCAACAATGAATGAACTGAGACATCGCGCAACAGCAGCTGTGGAAGCTGTAACTCATGACATGCTCGCTGCAGTGTGGGAACCATTTGAATATCTCACTGACATATACCATGCATCTCAAGGGCGCCATATTGAACACCTATGAAAAGGTATGAAAAAACTTTAGAGTTTCCTATTTGTGAAAAAAACAAAATTCGTTGTATATATTTATTATTTTCAGAAATATAGATGTGCCAAATCGGATGATTCATTTTGATACACCCTGTATACACATTATTTTTTTAAATATCATACATTGGATGCTGTATTTAAAAAAAAATCGTCAGACTCTTCCTTCATCTTCTTTGCACCTCTACAATATTTCCCAAATAAAACTTTTTGATATGCAATAAATTCCACATGTATCTCCTTTAAACCAATGGATGCCTCAAAATACTCTGATTTTTCAGAAGTACATTAATCTGTTTCTCTTTCGGCTCTGCACTGACACAAAAACGAAGGTTCTGTCCCAAATCATTAACATGCACACTATGCACAAAATCATTGTATGCGGATTCTGTTCTTGGCAACCACCAGCTCAATCCCTCCAGTGCAAGGCATAGTGGAATATCCACATCGTATTAATTCATAACTGTGGTGTGCCATAGGTAAACATGCTTGTCACTCGATTTCACACATAGTGCAAGAGTCACCGTGCGCTGTTGTAATAGTGTCATACCAGTAAGGCAAATGTCCGGTGGGTAGAAGTTGGATAATACTCTGTGATCATCTGCCGGTTAATGTAGTGCTCTGCGCGACATATTTCATTACAGTCGAACTTAGAAATAGACACTTCAACACCTTTTGATGCATTTTCTATCTTCGCATCGAAGCCCCAGTCATAATGTGCTGCTCTTCCCATATTTACATGTTTTGTTCCACTAACAGTTAGACTGTATGTGAATATTTCTTGTGGGGGCTTATAAAAGAAAAATATGAGCACATCTGATACCTTCTTATCCAGAGCATCTGCCCCCGCACTATCACAGGGATGTTCTGGTGGGATGCGTCATATGTCAGTGACCGATACTGTCCTCCATCTTATTGTTTAGGACCACCAGCAGCACTCGAGGCGTTGGGAACAGACCAGGAGTCCTCATCACACAAATAAACGGGCAGGACAGACAGTAACAGCTCCTTGTCCTGTTCCAGCATGTAGGCAATGGGCGCTACTGAATCCTACGTGGTCGCTACTGTTTCGGACATGCCAGAGGTTGCTGTTGTTGCAGCTTCAGAGGTCGGTGCAGGTCTCGACAAGATAGCGACTGAGGTTGCTGTGGGCACGGATACAGTGTAGGTCGTCATGTTGGTGGTCACCCCTGAATGCCTTAACAGGTCGAAGGCTGCTGCTGAACATGGAGGAGGAAGCATCACATATAGACCAAGACACGAAACAACCAATAATAATGCTATCCACAAAGATGTAATATGCAATACCTACTTTTCCGCTTCTTCCTGTTCTGCAGGGCTGCACTAGATCTCAACTGCTGCTGCTGTTGACGCTTCATGGTTCTTCTGCTGGTGCTGACACTGAGGCTGCGGAGCTGCTGAGCCCACCTTATATCTCCTCCAATGATGTCACCAGATACTGCAATCCTATTGGCTGAAGTGTATCACATGACTGGATTCAGCATTCCTATAGGTTATAGTTCTTTTTTCTGGACCGTTATCTTGGATTACATCACAGGAGGGGAGGGGGAGAGGAAGTGGAGGGGGGGGAGCTGGCAGTTCCCTGAGGAGGACCCACATGTCAGCTGAGGAAATCCCAAGACGTCATTGGGGGACGGAGGGAATTAATTGATCAGTTGATTAATTTGCACAATTAATTTGGTAACAATTTGATATCGAAATTGGGGTAGAACGATGTGCTACTGTGAAATGTCTTACCTGTAATTCCTTGTAACAGCAACTCCAAGTCTTACAGCTCAAACGTATTTGTAAATAAGCGTCGTATAAACGACAATGTATGTCTTAGCATCAAAGACTGTATAAACATATTGTCAGGGGTAAATACAACCTTATTTATGAGGTCTCATGAGTTAGAAGTCTAATTGAAATTAACATGTGAATCATAAACTCTCAAAACTGTAGCTCATAGTATTTGTGTATTCCATTTTGATTTATAAACAAATTTAGTTCTATAGTCACAAGTTGACAGTTGAAATAAAAATTTATATAGAAGTCCTTAATCACTTATGGAAATTGAAGAATTTTAATGAGGTGAAAGGAATGTTAATAAAATTTGAGCATTAATTGAGGAACTTGAGATGCTTTGATGTGCTAAAGATATTCTGACTTCGTTAGAGGTAAGCCATAAATTTGAATACAAGATTGTAGTAGGAGAAAGATAGCTATTGTAAAAATAGGTTTGAATCCGTTTAACTTCATAAGATAGTCAGTCCAACGTTAAGATTTTTCTGCTCTGCTATAGTGAAACATATATCAGAAAACTGAACCATATCTGTTAGCAAAGAATTTCAGTTCGTTTGGCAATACGGCATAGCCAAATACGGAAGTATTTAATGACGCAATGATGTATGCTGAGAATATATGGTATATTTTTTTAAGAAAAGTTTTTCTCGTTTAATTCTACAGACCAAATACTATTTGTACAAATGATTCCCAAAATCAAATTATGTACATAGAATTAAAAATAAATGTTTTCAGAATAAAATGAAATATATGAATCTACTTACGGTCCTCTAACAAGCCGGCCGAAGTGGCCGTGCGGTTAAAGGCGCTGCAGTCTGGAACCGCAAGACCGCTACGGTCGCAGGTTCGAATCCTGCCTCGGGCATGGATGTATGTGATGTCCATAGGTTAGTTAGGTTTAACTAGTTCTAAGTTCTAGGGGACTAATGACCTCAGCAGTTGAGTCCCATAGTGCTCAGAGCCATCCTCTAACAAATCGAACCCCACTTCCCCCTTTGACAAAAGCCTGCGGTGGTTCCATTTACGGGTCGACTCTTATCTCTAGTGTATATTTTGTGATACTGTGCTGAATGAATACAATGTCTTTGGTTAGAGGCATTAGAATTTTACTATGACGTCACACAATGTAGTAAAGTAGTGTGGAATTTCTTATACATGAATATGTTTGGTTATGGATCGTTAGTGCTTATAGCACTTCTACGACGTCATAATTTCTGCCAATATAGTAGTTTCTAACACCGTTACGACACACTCATTAGTAATGAAACATAAATCGGGACCATACTGCTTTGTCATAGGCTGAGAGCAACATGACGTTGGCGCGACGAGATGCGACAATGACGCAACGCGACCCGATGTTGGCATTGGCACATAATTCATGTAATTGGGTAAAATTGTGCAAAATATGGAAAAATAAGAATAATTACGCATCTGTCCGGATGTGGTGTCTGCTGGTGCTGCTAATGACGAAATGTTAATTTGTTATTAACAAATAGACCTCAAGTGATGTAATTTATTATAAACGTGACATCGATATGAAGTTGGGAACGAGGGGGTGGATCTTGCTTGATTGGACCTGGATGACCTTGCTCAATTCCCACTGGTTCCCCAAGGGAGAGGGTGTGGGGGCATCAAGGATCCCAAGTGGCTAACCTGATACTAGATACCCTTATCAGTGTAACTTGATACACAAGGTCAAGGTTGTCCCATAAATACACCGCTATCCTGCTTCCTAGTTTATTTCCATATATTTTAGCTATGTATTTGTTCCACTTGGTATCCTCCCCCATTCGTTGGCGCTGGAACCGTTGTACACAAAGCACTTGCTTAACTGAAATGGGACTGAGGAGAAATCGAGTGGAACCATTATCCTAAAGTGATTTAGGGAATCTACTGGAAACTTAATTGAAGATGACCTGTTGAAGATTTTTACAGGGCTCCTTATAAATACGAGTCATGTCTTTTAAACTCTTGGTCATATTGCCCTGGCCAAAACGCAGGAGATTTCAATCTTCCTCTTTTACTAAATTAGTTATCTTTTAATGTAGTGGGAAAGAAATACTGAGAGCGGTATTTGGTAAAGTATTTTCGACGAAAGCAACAACAAACGAGGAATGATTTTAAATTGAATAGTTAATGTTACGTAGCTCTTGGACAACTATATTCCTAATACATAAAATCCTCCTTTAGTAATTCGTACTTTACTTGCCTGTTCAAGACAATTCTGTAATTACTGAGTGCTTGTCAGTGACGGTGAGTATTGTAGTGTAACGACGCAAGTTTTGTATAAATGATTTTCTTTTGACATATGACCATGTGCAGACTTCGTCATCTACGTCAGTTACAACACACTTCAAAATTATTTAAATTTTTTTTTAAAATTGTCTTTGATTGGTTCTTGAACGAAACTGTAAAACATCATCATTTGAGTCGTATGCGCAGAATTACGTCACTCAGTCCAATTGGTTTGAGCAAACTTTTTTCAATTTAGATGTCGTTTTGTTTCTTCTCAGAAATTATATTAATGTAAGTTATCTGATTTAATAAATATTAGAACCACATTGAATAAACTTTCAAGACTCAAACTCGCGATGAACGTTGTCGAAATTAATAATCTTGTCAAATAAATTAGTAATTCATTAACATAATTCTTCATAAATAAATTCTCGGAACACGTATTTAAACTTTAGTAGCATCCACTAGTTTATTATCTTCCTACATATAGACGTGAACCTGAGCCTTGACGAGACAGGACTGAACATTTATAACATGATTAAACTTTTTATGACGTCATTGTTGTAGTAACATTACAAATTCTTATTTTTTCAGTTTTTAGAAGCACTACGCAACAACTCGGTTTCAGGATCTTCTGTTGCTCTTTGGCTGTCGACCCGTGACGTATAGTGGCCAGCAATTTTCTCTCTAGTCCCGGCAGTGAAGATGCTGTCTCCGTTCGTTGCGCCGCCCTCTCCGTACATGAAACATAAAAAATAAATACAAAACTTTAGACAATTGACAACCATTACAAATATTACAAAAATACATAAACAAAACACTAAATTAAACTTATATTCACCTGCAAACTGGGCTGACACTGGTGGATGGGTGACGCTTCAATTTCGCGTCCCACTACAGTATACGTTATCTGCGATCATTTAGCACAGCGCGTTTCCCTGAGGCATTATTTTTACGGCTTGCGACGAGATGATTCTGAGACCGTGTAGAAGCTTGGGGGCGACTAAAGACTCGTCTGGCCTCATTAGCGGAAGCAAGCGCCTTGCCCGCCAGGTCGATATGTCAGCCTTTAAGTTTAAAAGGTATCTAATTAGCTGTTGTTTCCAGCCGTGGAAGCTGAGGGACACTTCTCTGGCAAATGGCGCCGGGAGAGGGGTTCTTGCAAAGTATGAGTGACACGATTGTTCATTAGACATTGAGCTCAGCAGCGTCTTCTCTGAGGAAAGAAAATATCAGTCATGTTTTGGAACATCACACCCTTGGTGTACGAGGTATCGTTAAATGTGCGCAAATGGACATAAAAAATTATGTTAAGTTTCTATCCTTAGATAGTTGGACAGTAGACTGCCCGCATCTCGTGGTCGTGCGGTAGCGTTCTCGCTTCCCACGCCCGGGTTCCCGGGTTCGATTCCCGGCGGGGTCAGGGATTTTCTCTGCCTCGTGATGGCTGGGTGTTGTGTGCTGTCCTTAGGTTAGTTAGGTTTAAGTAGTTCTAAGTTCTAGGGCACTTATGACCACAGCAGTTGAGTCCCATAGTGCTCAGAGCCATTTGAACCATTTTTTTTTTTTTTGACAGTAGACGACCCACTACGAATTTCGACGTCAAGACGCTGTCATGAACTCTATTAACTCCACGGATAGTGTAAGCTTGAGGTGATATTTCATTCGGTAGTAGACGGAGATCACATCTACATTTATACTCCGCAAACCACCCAACGGTGTGTGGCGGAGGGATCTTTTCATTAACATTTCTCAGAAACGTGTACAGAAAGGTTTGCAGTTGAAAGAAATGTTACAGTAGCTGTATTTGCTGCACAGGATTAGCCGAGCAGTCTGAGGCACTGCAGTCATGGACAGTGCGGCTGATCCCGGCGGAGGTTCGAGTCCTTCCTCGGGCATGGGTGTGTGTGTTTGTCTTTTGGTTAATTTAGGTTAAGTTGTGTGTAAGCTTAGGGATTGATGACCTTAGTAGTTAAGTTCCATAAGATTTCACACACATTTGAACATTTGAGTAGCTGTCTTTATTCACTCTGACAGAATAATTATAGCAATTATATGATTGAAATATGTGGTTGTTAGCAGAGAGATAGAAGGTAAAATAAGACGTTGTGTAAAATTCTCTTCCACCGTGGCTATTATGTTCCTCTCTAAATACGAGCGGTTTCTTTCCAGAATATGGGCATTTCTCATCACCAGGAATCCATAACACAGCGGCTTCTATAACATTTTTTAAAGTTACGTAAATCATAATCCACATATCTGAGAGAGAGGGGCTTGTCGGATGTGGAATAAAGCCATAGGTATCAATAGTGCGACAAGGCTGGCATCAGTGGATTTTGTTAATGCAGGTGATCGACATCACAGGCAAGCACATGTACGGGGGCAAATCTACTGTTCTCTTTTGATTGACAGGTCCTTAACCTATTATTCAGCTTAGTGGATTACGGCTCCCTGGGGATAAACTGTCCTTCCAAGAAACACTCCACCATCTTCCCATCCACCTCACCCACCCATTCCTCCTCCCCCTCCAGCTCCTCGTCCTCCACTGCCTGGGAACTTCCCTCGTCGATGCAAGTACACTTCCTATCCTGAGTTATTTTAATAGCTCCACCAACCTTCCAGTGTGATTGACTAATTAATTAAATCAATCAATTCATTAACCCCTCCCCCTTTGGTAAATCCCTCAGCCTTCCCACTCTCCTCCCCAATCTGGAAATCGGTGGGGAAAACACTTATTTGTTTGGCCATTTATGGGAATTCAATAGCAGTGTGTGAAATACTGTTTAAACAATTCCAGGTAGACATGGCAATGTGCGGAATTTTGTTTATTGAAACACTCTGTGGAATTCAAGGCAGTGTTTGAAATATAATTTATTTACTTAGTTAAAGAATTTGTCAAGAAATTGACTACAGTGTATGGAATCTGTTTGTTTAAACAATTTGTGGGTGAGAAGGCAGTATGGAATATTTAAACAATTGTTGTGCTTTTCTATTTTGATAGCGAAAGGAAAGACTGAGTAGGCTTAGTATATACTTGCTGCTGGAGGGATGTTAGGGCAGTTATTTTTTATCGTCCTTACTTTCTGAAGCACACTGGTGTGTAAGCACTGATGGGAAAATCAGAGCAATTACATGTTTAAACATTATTGCGTATTTCGAAACCCACAACAGATTATGAAAAAACACAGACTCACAGCATATCAGATGTCTAAGAGATACTACTAGGATTTGAAGCACTGCCATACACATGAGAAAAATGACAAGAATTTTCGGTGAATTTTCTATGTTCTACAAATGCTGGTCTGGAGATGTACTAAACCGACAATCGCGGGCAGGGGACATCATCCCAACCATCCTAACGAGAAAAGCCTAGTTTGCCTGGACTTGTCTCTGAACACTCAAACAGAGAAGATATCACGTGACTCTCTGATGTCACAGAACATTTCGTAGACACCTTACACTGCTCTCGTCTTGTTCAAACCAGTCTGTAGAGACTCCTACGCCACACCATCCTCCAAAAAAGATGTCTTGTTAATCTGTGACATGATGGAACGTCCTGTGAATGGAGCGTTCTGCTTGGGTCTTACAGAATTTACCCACCAAACTGCTGCTGCTAGTGTAAGAGCACTGGCCACCACTTTCTCCTGATACACAAACTATGAGGATTTCAGCGACAAACTAATTTGTACTGATCGAGGAACATACAGCAGTCATATTGCGCTGACAGTTAAACCCTGCAAAAGTGGTCTGCAGATAACGAATGGAATTAAGTGTGCTTTAGTAGCCACCATTTGCGGTTTCCCGTGTGTGTGTCTATCGTCAAGGCACCGCCACAAAAATCAAAACCGCCCAACGGCCTCATTATAGATCACATTACTAAATATCACAGACCATGGACCGGATATCGGCCTCCTTTGATCTCACGGCTCCAAAACAAAGTATCAAGTTGTGGCATTCTGTTGATGGGGATATTCCAGACTCGCTTCCTGTCCGTGTCTGTCTCAAAAGGCCGCTTCCTGTTTTTCTGTGTGATCCAAAGTCTCCACGCAGACGGAAGTTTTCATCTCTCCTCAGAATATTGTGCTCCCATTGGCTAATGCTGAAGACAAAGGGAGAGCTGACCCAATTTCGAGATCAAAAATAAAATGCAATAGTCCATTTGCACTACCCTATCAAATTAATTCTTTAACAATTTACAGGAGTAAAATAGACCGCTTAAAACACTCACCTCCTTGCTATGATCCTTCTTCGTAATAAAAAATATTGTCAACGTTTGAGTATCACACGCAAACATTATGCAAATCAAGTGATGGATTTTCTGCCACAAATAGATCTTAGCACTAAATGTATACAATGTCTTGTATGCACTGACATTAGAGAGCAAGAAAACCCTCTTCCACCACAACGTTTCCACTAAACATATCATGTGGCAAAAATCCAATCAATCACATAAACTCGTGTTAGGGAAGAGCATGTGTCCGCCGACTGCTAGGAGCCATGGTCGCGACACCTGCCACCGGGATGGCCATCGGAAAGTCTCGCAAACACTGGTGAGGAAAGACTTGCACATGTATTGGCTGTGTCAGCATCTACACGCCCGCCATACCAAACGCTCAGAGGTTGGAGAGAAACTGTCACCAGGCAGTCATCAATCAATTTACATGGGTAGAATAATCGTCCAGCGCAAACACCAATATTTTGAGTCTTCTCATGTAACGCGCATGTCCGTTTCTGTCGCCACTCACTCAGCACACTGGTCACTTTGCTAGCCCCCACTGTCACAGGCAAGAGCAGACAGATCGGCGCATTGTTTATATCTAACTGCCTATCACAAACTGAGCTAATCTGTTACTTCCGGTCGCTGACTCCTCTTGACCACTCCTGCTGTGGCGTGGATGCATACAGTAGTTCTAAGCACTTCCAATCCGCTGATGGAAGCACCTTCAGACATGGAACATATCTCCAGGCCTAGCTATGTTGGATCCACATTAAAACCCTATCCCAGATTTGGCATATTTTGGACACACCTCTGAACATCGCTCCTGATATAACACATGGCAGATCCACTTTCAGACCATATCCCAGGTCTGACCACAAAGTTAATGACAACCCCCTTATAGATTTTTATGAAGTGTCCTTAGCTTCAGAGCGTTGTATTACCAGCTGGAAGGGACTGCAATACACAACTGTAGAATTGATGGTGTTTCTGACACTGTGCAAGATTGTTTAGGTGTTTTAAACCCTAACAAACAACATATACAGTGTGCTTCTCTGTACTCTCCAGCAATCATAACCATGCAGTGTCAACTAAAAAATACTTTACAGAACAGTTGCTGTATGGTTTTTTAACAACATTCTACTGTATGTCTATTGAGGTAACAGTGATACATGCGAGTTGATTGCTGTCTTTGATGCCTTCCTGGAAGAGATAACCGTCTGCCTCTGAACTGACATGGATCTGTGTTGAATAGTGATAGAATGTAGATGGTGTGACAACTTGAGAGGGTTGTAACCAGGTACAATCTAATGGTAGACTGACTATGCATTCTAAAGAGAGGGAGATGCTGCAGGTCATTTATCAAACATTTAACCATTTTTTCCATTGTTCTCTTGGGGTGCATCAGTTTTGTGGTACAACTTGTGATCGGCTCATATACAATTGCATGATCTGTACGTGACTTAGAGTGCTATTTACCTGCAATCATCAACAGCAAACGTCTCCTTATCACAGTCAGCAGAGGACTTCCAATGCATATGCGATCAGTCATGTCCATCGACAGAAAACCTTTTCCAACATTCACCTTTAGACAAACGAAGATTTATGTGAAGTTCTCCATTTCTTTGCCACATTTTGGACATAAGTCGAGTCTTCAGTTTCATAACTGCAGTGTTTCTAAGTTCATGACACGTGGTTGTGAGGTTCTGCAAACACTCTGTATACTTTTGCTTGATAGTTGTCCTGTTTACTCTATTAGTTGCAGCATGACATGTAATTTCACATGTCAAACACCGCTGCTATGCATTTGTCTGTTCGCTTGTAAGAGTCATTTTCTCTTGCTAGCAATCATTTTATGGGACTGATGCAAGCATAGTATAATTTCTGAACTGTAATCTGATGTGAACAATGGGTACTATAAACCCCCAGAAAGCTATATTGTGCGTGTATCACAAAGAATCTATATTTTTCTTTGGTTCAGAAGGACGTCGTTTCGTCATCTTAAAGTTTGTTGCCATGGTGAGTGGGATAGAAAATTTGCAGGGTGGATGTATGTCAGATGTTGGACATGTATGTCTTGTTTCAGAGTATTAAGAGGATTTCACTTTGCATCACTAATATTTCGGAAACCACATAGCTTTAACATTATAGTGTGTTTAGGTGCAGAACTGTGTAGCCTTAGGAGTGCCTTTGTTTATGTTCTATGATAATTTCTCTCTTGTCAACACATTATTGGTACTGATCCCAGAGACCAGAGCAATACTTTAAAATTGATAGTGCAGTTGATTTATGTAAAATGCTTCAAACTTCATCTGTCTGGAGCTCCATCATGTACAAACTACACATTTCTTCTAAATCGTCTGTTACATCTTTAGAACACCCTCATTTCTACTATACATCAATAAGGGGTGCTAATCTCCTTGACATGCATGCATCTGAAGAGATCTTGTTTTCCTGAATGGGTGTCGTGAGTAAGATTGGTGTGGAGCAGTCTTTGCTGAGTAGCAGCTTGCTCTGTTCCTTCATGAGACATAGAATGTAGCATATATAGTACCCTCCCACTTCTAGTCAGCTGCAAATTAAATTGGCGACAGTGTCGTAGGGAGAGTTGGTTACAGGCAATGCAGTGAGATCTTTCAATCTCTAGCTTTATTCTATGAATGCGACAATATTCTGTGACTCCCATCAACATAGGGAAAGATGCGCAATTGTAATCGTAAATTCCACACTATAATCTAAGTGCTAGAAATGGATAGAGAACCTAACTGCATCAGTATAGGCCACTGTCTGGTATACTTTGGTGTATATGTTCGAGAATTAAAATGAATGTATGTACTGCACAGTCATCTATTTACATTTACAATTTAGTATATGGTACACACAAAGTAGTGGAGGGTGCTGAAGATATAGAAATTGGAAAGCATGCTACAGTGTCATTGCTCAGCATTGAAATTACGGAAAAACTGGTAAAATTTGCTAAAATTGATCGTACTGTCAATTGAGGTGCTTATTACAGTATATTGTCTCATCTCGATGGTGCCTTTTCCATCCCATCCATCCTCTGGTATGTTTCCAGAATGAGATTTTCACTCTGCAGCGGAGTGTGCGCTGATATGAAACTTCCTGGCAGATTAAAACTGTGTGCCCGACCGAGACTCGAACTCGGGACCTTTGCCTTTCGCGGGCAAGTGCTCTACCAACTGAGCTACCGAAGCACGACTCACGCCCGGTACTCACAGCTTTACTTCTGCCAGTACCTCGTCTCCTACCTTCCAGAACTTTACAGAAGCTCTCCTGCGAACCTGCAGAACTAGCACTCCTGAAAGAAAGGATATTGCGGAGACATGGCTTAGCCACAGCCTGGGGGATGTTTCCAGAATGAGATTTTCACTCTGCAGCGGAGTGTGCGCTGATATGAAACTTTTTTTCTCTGGTATGTTGTTGATTACCACATAATGATTGACTGAGATGGAGAGAGACTTGGCGGGAGCAACACATTCTGGGGATGATAAGTGCTGAAACAGTGATCGTATACATGACTGCATGGTCTCCTCGAAACAGAACACCTAGACATCTGGTACTCCATCAGTGTGAAAGATGAGATTTGGGCAGCTGTTTGAGAATGCTCCACAATGCCACAAACTCTTCCATTTTCCATATGTTGTGATGACTTCCACATTTTCGTCAATAAGAAATATCGCCTCTGTCTTTTATTTCATCCATTCTGTGTATTGTGGGTGCAGCATAGTTTGCACTAAGCAATGTTCAGCTCTCTGTGAGAGCCAATGGAGTGAAACGTTTTAATGTCAGTTCAGCAGCTGACACAGACCTCGAAGCCCTGTGGAAAAGCGAAATGTATGGTGGTGTATAAAGCTGCGGTCATAGATTGCTTGGATGTGTTGCAGCAGAAGAACAATGTGTCAATTTGCTTATGAAAGAACAACACAGGTACTCTCTCTTGCAATTGATAGTCTGTGGGATATGGTGTTCCTACAGGACATGTGACAAAGCTATACACTTGTCTGTGCAAGCGACTTCGATTACTTCCCACCTGTTGCAACCGACCAGTACCCTTATACGTAATAGGATCGCCACATATGTTCAATGTCAGCATGCAGATGGTACTTGTTTTCAATATATCGGTAGAAAGGGACACAGTAATAATTTATTGAGTTTTCTATCAAGTTACATTATTGAAGTTTTTATAGTTAGTAGTTTTTCTCTGTTGGGTGGCACAAAATAAACAGGACAGAGAGAATGTTTGGGTGACACATGAATGCACCCCGAGAGATGTAAAGCTCCTTTGGACTGCAGTACCTGAATGTAATTTGGAAATGCCTTGCAACCCACTAGCAAAATCCTCGTCCATCTTCCAGTTCCCATACATTGTGGAGTCTTCCTAATTTTCCCAGTAAGAAACACCACTGTAACTGCTCGTACTGTCTTTTCTACTACCTTTTGTTGCAAGAGAAATCTTGGTTTGGAGCTCACCTTAAACATTGTATGTGTTTCGCAGAGCTACAACAACAATGTCCCATTTCCACTTCTGCTCAGTTCCTACTTAAATTGGAATGGTCACATGGACAAAGTTGCAGGGAGGGCGGCTCTGGGGCTAAGAAACAGTTACAAGATGCGGAGAGACAGTCTAAAACCACGCTGGAATTTTGCTATATGGGGTCCTTAGCAGATAGGTTCAAAGAAGGTGATCGAGATATGAGAGTGCTACGAATATGATTCCCCAGTGGTTGTGTTAATTAAAAGACATCTCCATAGAATCCAACACAAGTAAGTGGTTGAATGGAGAGACTTGATCTTAAATCGCTGACAGAATTTCTACCAGAAAACGTAACACTAAGATCTGAAAGGCCAGTGGACTGATCATAGAATTTTGTACATTTCTTACGACTTTAATCTAGCGTTGCATTTTTAACTGATCCCTTACATAGCACACCATCTACTGTATATGATCATTCTCAGTCAACCATCAATCTCTCTCGCCTATAACTCTTGTGAACATATCGCTGAAACTCCGTTACACTGTCTGCAAGGCGTCAGAATAGACTATATTGGAAGTACAGTTTGTTAGCATGGGAAATATCTAGCAGCGGCGTGCGGGAGCTGCAAGTATTGGCTTAAATACCACGTTCCTTAGCCGAATCACTTTCGTTGAGAAGGATGATTTTACTACGAGTTTACGCAGCTGGCGACATGCAGCCACACTTTTGGTCTGTGAATACACACGCCAGTAATCACAGTCTGTATTCAATGTCGCAGTATTTATGTGGAAGACCGACTCATCCGGAAACAACACCATACCTCGATTTACAAAGCATTTACAAAGCATGGATTTCGTCAGCGACTCTTATGTGTACCACTTTTATAGAGGGTGACTGTAATACAATCGTTGTGATCGTGTTTTTAATAGCACGGTCCTTACGCAAAATGTATGTTGCGAGCGATAGAATACTTCAGTGGTCAGCTTCAAATGTTAATTCTCAGTAGTGTTCCTTGAAAAGAACATCGTCTTACCTCCAGGGATTCCTATTTCACATACCTGGCAAGTGTAATCCAACTGCTGAAAAAAAAGTTACTCGTCATGCAAAGTGACTCTCATGGTCAATTTAATTAACTAGTCAATCAATTTAATATCAATGATGTGCCACCTGGCGGGTGGAAGCAATGGCAAGGTTACCACAGATATGATTCAGGAGTGGTAACGGTAATTTGGCACTTTTTCGTTGCAGCGATATCTATTAACGAAATTTCAACTTCCTACCAGTGCAGAAAGAGATGGCCATCCTATCACAATCAGCTGTATTACTGGATTTATAAAATGATACATGATATAAAACTGATATTTACTACTTCTCTGTGCTGTCGCCTTGTGACACTTCATGTATGGCGAAGCATTTAGTTACTTTAAGGGAATTCGGAAGTGTGGAAGTGTCTCATGACACAGGTAGATTCTGGCACTCCATCACGAGCTACAAATGAATTTAATACTCTAGTCCTGTGAATCAGGATGTAACAGATACCAAGCTGATCAGAACTGATTTTTTAACCTATTGAGAGAATAATTAGAGGAACTATAGCCTATGCTGTACTGTTACAGGATTATCACGACAAGCGACGATACTTTAATCATGTGAAACAGCGTGTATCTCCCAATTTTTTCTGTCATCGAAAATATATAAAAGGGTGAAATCTAAATTTTGCGTGAGATATTAGAGGTGTATGGTCATCAACATCGCTGTCTTAGGTAAAGCGGATTTTTTAAACTGGGGGTCTGTGTCGGGGTGATGTCTGAAGTACTCTTCTGTGATACAGACAAGAGGGAGATTGAGTCAATAATTAAATCACTGAAGACTAAGGACTCTCATGGTTATGATGGAGTGTCTAGTAGAATATTAAAGTACTGTGTTGCACATGTTAGCCCTGTATTTAGCCATATTTGTAATTTTTCGTTTAGGAATGGTCAGTTTCCTGAGCGATTGAAGTACTCAGTAGTAAAGCCGCTTTATAAAAAGGGTGAAAGGGATAATGCAGATAATTTTAGACCTATTTCTATGCCATCAGTGTTTGCAAAAGTTATCGAAAAGGCTGTGTATGTAAGGTTAATTGATCATTTTATATCACACGATTTGCTATCAAATGTACAGTTCGGTTTTAGAAGTCGTTTGACAACTGAAAATGCTATATTCTCTTTTCTCTGTGAGGTACTGGATGGGCTAAACAAAAAGTTTCGAACGCTTGGCATATTTTTTGATTTAACTAAGGCATTTCACTGTGTTGATCTCACAATATTGCTCCAGAAGTTGGACCATTACGGAATAAGGGGAGTAGCTCACAATTGGTTCACCTCTTACTTTAGCAACAGGCAGCAAAAGGTCATTGTTCACAATGTTGATAACGGCTGTGATGTGGAATCTGAGTGGGGTACTGTCAAGTGGGGGGGGGGGGGTGCCCCAGGGATCAGTGTTGGGGCCGCTCCTGTTCCTTATTTATATAAATGATATGCCCCTTAGTATTATGGGTAACTCTAAAATATTTCTGTTTGCTGATGACACTAGCTTGGTAGTAAAGAATGTTGTGTGCAACATTGACTCGGTTTCAAATAGTGCAGTACATGACCTCAGTTCATGGCTTGTAGAAAATAAACTAATGTTAAATCATAGTAAGACTCAGTTTTTACAGTTTCTAACGCACAATTCAACAAAACCTGACGTTCTAATCTCACAGAACTGGCATATGATTTGTGAAACTGAACAGGTCAAATTTCTAGGTTTTCAGATAGATAGTAAGCTGTCGTGGAAAGCCCACGTTCAGGATCTTGTTTTAAGATTTAATACTGCCATTTTTACTATTCGAACGGTATCAAATGTGAGTGATACTTCGACACGTAAATTAGTCTACTTTGTTTATTTTCATTCACTTATGTCGTATGGTATTATGTTTTGGGTTAATTCTTCCCATTCTAGAAGGATATTTTTGGCTCAGAAACGGGCGGTTCGGGCAATAAGTGGAGTTCACGAACCTCTTGTCGACCTCTGTTCACGAGTCTGGGTATTTTGACATTGGCCTCTCAATATATATATTCCTTATTGTCGTTTCTTGTTACCAATATTAGTTTATTCCCAAGAATAAGCAGCTTTCACTCGGTTAATAATCGGCAGAAATCAAACCTCCATTTGGATCGGACTTCCTTAACTCTGGTGCAAAAAGGTGTGCAGTATACTGCTGCATCCATTTTCAATAAGCTGCCACTCGAATTCTAAAATCTTAGCAGTAATCCACGCGCTTTCAAATCGAAACTGAAGAGTTTCCTCATGGGTCACTCCTTCTATTCTGTCGAGGAGTTCCTTTAAAAATTAAGCTGATTCTTATTGTATTGCTGATAGCGTTTACTTAAACTTATGGACTGATTTTTTTCAGGTTCATGAACATTTATTTTTAGCTGTTATTACTTTTATGTTGTAAGTTCATGTACTGACACGTTCCATGACCTTGGAGATTTGCTCCTCAATTTGGGCCTACGGAACTTGGCGTGTAAATAAAATAAAGATAAAAATGGAACAAGAGTATACATCCAAGTCACTGCTTTTTGACTCAAAGTGTGCTGCAGCAGGAGTGGTCACGAAGAGTCAGCGACCAGAAGTTATGGATTAGCTCAGCTTCTGATAGGCACTTAGATTCAAATAACGCTCCGACCAGTCTGCTCTTGCCTGTGGCTGTGGGGGCTAGCAAAGTGATCAGTGTGCTGAGTGAGTGGCGACAGAAGCGGACATGTATGCTGCGTGAAAAGATTCAAAGTGATGGGTGTCTGCGCTGGACGATTATTCCAGACCCCAAATGGTAGCTACTATACCGCACTTCATTCCATCCGTGATCTGCAGACCACTCTAGTAGGATTTAACTGTCAGTGCAATGTGACCGCTGTATGTTCCTCGATCTGTACAAAATAATTTGACGCTGAAATCCTCACAGTTTGTGTATCAGGAGAAAGTGGTGGCAAGTATACTAGCAGCAGTAATTTGGCGGGTAAATTCTGTAAGAACCAAGTAGAATGCTCCGTTAACAGGACGTTCCATGATGTCAGAGAGCAACAAGACATCTTTTTTTTGGGGGGGGTGGGGGTGGAATAGGAGTCTCTACAGACTGGTTTGAACAAGACGGGGGCAGTGTTAAGGAGTCTTGAAAAGTTCTGTGACATCAGAGAGTCACATGATATCTTCTTTGTTTGAGTGCTCAGAGACAAGTCCAGGCAAACGAGGCTTTTCTGGTTAGGATGGGTTGGATGCTGTCTCCTGCCTGCGATTGTCGGTATGGAACATCTCCAGACCAGTATTTGTAGAACATAGAAAATTCACCGAAAATTCCTGCCATTTTTCTCATCTGTATGACAGTGCTTCAAATTCTAGGGGTATCTCTTAGACATCTGATCTGCTGTGTGTCTGTGTTTTTTTCATGATCTGTTGTGAGTTTCGAAATATGCATGAACGTTTAGACATGTAATTGCTATGATTTTCCCGTCTATGCTTAAACACAAGTGTGCTTCGAAAAAAAGGGAAAATAAAAATAATAACTGCCTTGACATCCCTGACTCCACCAGCAAGTATAAACTAAACCCACTCAGTGTTTCCTTTCGCTATCAGAATAAAAGAGCCCAACAACTGTTTAAAATCCCATACTACCCTGTCAGCTACAGATTTTTCAAACAAACAGTATTCCATGCGTTGCAGTCAATTTCATGACAAATTCTTTAACCAAGTAAATAAATAGACTGTATTCCAAATAACGCCTTGTATCCCATAAATTGTTTAAATGAACAATATTCCACACACTCCCATGCCTGTCAGAAATTGTTTAAACAATATTCCATACACTGCAAGTGGTTTCCTGTAAATGGTCAGTCAATTAAGTCTTTTTCCTGCCGATTTCCAGTTGGGCAGGGGGGGGAGGGGGGAGGGGGAGGACAGGGGGGATTTCCTAGAGGAGGAGGCATTAATAAATTTATCGATTTAATTAATTAGTCAGTTAAATTGAAAGAGTAGGATAGAGCTGTTCGAATAACACAGGCCTGGAAGTGTAGTTGTATCAGCGAGGGGAGTTTGCAGAGGGGTTGGGGAGGAGCAGGTTTAGGGGAAGAGGAGGGCAAGGGAAAGGAACATGGGTTTCTCAGAAGGATGGATTATCCTGAGGGGGCCATAATCTACTAAGCAAAAAAATAGGTTAAGGACCTGTCAATCAAAAGAAAACAGTAGGTTTGCCCCTGTATGTATACTTGCCCATGATGTAGGCAACCACCACTAACAAAGTGCACTGATGCTGACCTTGCCTTACTACTGGTATCTATTTCATTTAACTGCAATTCAACCAAATTACTTAGAGCTTCAGGTTAACGTACAGTTTAAATGGTGATTCTTAATTATATCTGAATCAAAAAATTAGTTTTAATAACCATTGTGAACATAATCTTAGTTGTAATAGAAGGAGCTTATCTGTTTATAGGTACATTAGCAATAAACACTTCATATGGTCAGGCAGATTGTGGAATTCCTGTACCAAATCCTTGATAATTATGCTTCATACTGTGTTTTGGGAAAAAGAAATTTTGTTAACAAGGAAGACCATGTTACTTTACATTGTGGCAAAAACGTCATGGGCTACCTCCTAATAATCTGTCAGACCATCTTTTACCTGGCATTATGCAGCATCTCGACTTAGCATGGACTTAGCAAGTCGTTGGAACACCCCTGCAGAAATGGTGAACCATAATTGCAAAAGTGTTGCTGGTGCAGGATTTTGTACACGAACTGACCTCTCGATTATGGCCCATAAATGTTCGTGGGATTCATGTCTTGCGATCTGAGTGGCCAAATCATTAGCTAAAATTGTCCAGAATGTCCTTCAAACCAATTGCGAACAATTGTGGACTGTTGACATGGTACATTGTCATCCATAAAAATTCTATCGTTGTTTGGGAACATGAAGTCGCGAATGACTGCAAATTGTCTCCAAGCAGCCAAACATAAGCATTTCCAGTCAATGATCGGTTCGATGGAACCAGAGGACACTTTCCACTCCACGTATTCACAGTCAACACCATTATGGAACTACCACCAGCTTGCTCAGTGCCTTGTTGATAACTTGGATCCATGGCTTCGTGGGGTCTCCGCCACACTCGAACCCTACCATTAGCTCTTACCAAATGACCCATCAGACAAGGCCACCGTTTTCCAATTGCCTAGGATCCAATCGATTTGGTCACGAGTCCACGAGAGGCGCTGCTGGCGATGTCGTGCTGTTAGCCAAGGCACTTGCGTCGATCGGCCCATTAAAATTAAACATTGCTGCACTGTTCTAACGGATACATTCGTCATACATCCCACACTAATTTGTGTTGTTATTTCACACAGTGTTACTTATCTTTTATCAATGAAAACTCCATACAAATGCTGCTGCTCTTGGTCGTTAAGTGAAGGACGTCGGCCACTTAATTGTACATGGTGAGAGGTAATACCTGAAATTATATTATTGGCGCACTTTTGACACTGTGGGTTGGCAGCCCTGCAGCCAGGCGACTAGCGCGAGTTTTGGTGTTCTCGTAAAGATAAGTCATTTTAGATTATAAAACATATAGATTAGTACTGATTACGTGGTAAATAAATGTATTAGTGTGCCGTTTAAGTGTACCATTACAGGTTTCATTTTTCTTTACGTAATATAGCAGAAAACGCGAAAAGACCGTACAGTCGTATTTCCTGTTTACGTTCTGCTGCAGCAAATCTATAGAATTTCGTTTAGTTGTTCCTTGCTCTCTCCAGCAATTTAACTTAGCGTACCTCTTCATTATTTAACTAGCATTTCCGGAAAGTAGCGTAAAGTTTAAGTTGTTGTTTCAGAAACTTTGCACTTTTGTTTTTGTTTACACACAGTTGCGTATAGGCCAAATTTGTGTAACCATATTTTCGTGTTTATCTGTAATTTAACTGACTTATTCTTAATAAACTATTACGTTTATCATGAGTGAAAAGTGCTTGACTTGCCGTAGAATTGTTAGGTCGGGGCTTTGGTGTGATGGGTGCTGTAGTTTTTTCCATGTGGGTGACTGTAGAGGCGTGGGAATAGGGGAAGTAAGTGAGACTCATCAGTGGTTTTGTAGGAGTTGTAGTAGAGATAGGAAGATACTAGAACAGGAGGGGAAAATTGCCGCCCTTCAGGCTGAGTTAGACAAGGCCAGGGGAGATCTTGACAGGTTAAGGAGGGAGAAGGGTACAGAGACTTGTGAAGTGGCAACAGGCAACAGGAGGAACAGGCCTAGAACTTTGTCTGACAGCTTTATGGTGAATGTGGAAAATAGATTTGACCTGTTGCTTCAGTTAGAAGCTGGTGAGCCTCAAGCAGTTGCAGGTGTAGACAGGGCACAACAAACTTTCAGCAGCAAATTGAAAAGTAAGAATGTAGGGAAATCAGTAAAGAGAAAGAAAGTGTTGTTGTTAGGTAGTTCCCATGAAAGAGGTGTTGGCCAACTTTTGCAGGATGAACTAGGATCAGAATACCAGGTCACCAATTTTTTTAAACCCAGTGCTGGTCTGGAGCAGGTGACAGAGGATTTAGGATCACTTTGCAAAGATTTCACTAAGGAAGACACCGTGGGTATAGTGGGTGGGGTAGGTAACAGTATTGATGGAGATCCTGGGTACAGTATAGAGAGTGACCTGGCAAAGATTGCATCATCATCGAAGCATACTAGTGTTGAGTTTGTATCTGTTCTTGGGCGCCATGACCGACCTCATTTGAACTCTTCTGTCAAGAGAGTTAATTTGGAGCTGGAACGGCTGCTCATGTCAGGTGCGGGGTCACACATTGGTGTGGTTCATGTTGATTCTCTCAGTAGGTGGGATTATACTAGGCATGGCCTTCACCTCAACAGGAAGGGGAAGGGTAAATTGGCTGGGGAAATAGCAGAAAAGTTAAAAGGGGGAGGCACTGTCATGAGTGGTAAAATACCAGTGGTTATAGGGTTCAGAAAAGACCCTTTTTTAGGGTAGGGAGGACAGAAAGAAAGCAAATTTTAAGAGAGGTTAGAACTGAGACAAACCTTCAGTTTGAGAAAGAAATCAAAAAACATAATTCCAGCTTATTACATCAGCATAAACAGCCATTGGTTAAGAATTTTCAACTGTCAACAGATATTTTAACTCCACCCAATTTTAACTCAGTCAATGTGAAATGTCAGCTATCTTTATTGCATCAAAATATTCGAGGACTGAGAAATAAAATTAATGAATTAACTATCTGCATAGATGAATTAGAGTCTTCAAACCCAGCTGACATAATCTGCCTCTCTAAACATCATGTGTCCACTGGTATACAACTTTTAAGTGTTACAGGGTTTAGGTTAGCAACTCACTTTTGTAGATCAGAAATGGAGAAAGAAGGAGTTGCCACATTCATCAGGAACTGTCATAAATTTAAGAACATAGACATTCATAAATTTTGCCTAGAACAGCATATGGAAGCATGTGCAACAGAATTAGATTTTCACAAAAAATCCTTCATAATATTAAGTGTATATCGAGCACCTGCAGGTAACTTTAATCTGTTTGTAAACCACCTTGAAGCTGTACTGGCCCATTTAACAACCAAAAACAAAGAAATAGTGGTTGCTGGTGATTTCAATGTAGATTTCCTTAAAGACTCTCCCAATAAGAACTTATATGAGTTAGTAACACTATCATTCAACTTAATTCCCACAGTAAAGTTCCCCACTGGGATAGCCACTTGCTCACAAACAGCCATTGATAATATCTTTATAGAAAAGTCCAATGAACAAAATTATATTACAAAACCAATAGTCAATGACCTCTCAGACCATGACATGCAGTTCCTTCTGTTAAATGTTAATACTGAACAGGATATAAAATCTGTTAAATCTGAGCTCAAGAGGGTAATCAGTAAGCCAAAAATTGATTATTTTAAGACACTCCTCAGGGACATTCACTGGACTGATGTTTACAGTGATCATGACATGAATGAAAAATATAACATTTTTGCTAATAAAGTGCTTACCTTATTAGAACACTGCATTCCCCCAAAACTTACCAAGGTTAGAGCAAAGTCTACAAAGAAGCCATGAATTACTCGAGGAATAGGGGTATCTTGTAAAACAAAAAGAAAACTGTATCTGTCAATCCGAAACATTTCCAATGTTGATGCTATAGCACATTATAAGAAATACTGCAAAATATTAAAGACTGTAATACGGATGTCAAAGCAAAAATATTACAAGGAAAAGATAGTCATATCAGATAACAAAATAAAGACAATATGGGATATAGTGAAGGAGGAGACCGGTAGAACCAGACATGAAGAGGAACAAATAGCATTAAGAGTAAATGATACATTGGTAACAGATGCGTATAGTGTTGCAGAACTTTTTAACAAACATTTTATAACTGTTACTGAAAAGAGGGGGTTGTCAGGTTCGGTAGATGCTGCTATGGATTACCTTAGACCAGACATTTCAAGTAACTTCCATAATATGAATTTGACCCTCACTACCCCAACAGAAATAATGTCCATCATAAAATCTTTAAAATCAAAAACATCTAGTGGGTATGATGAAATATCAACAAAGTTAATTAAAGAATGTGATTCTGAGCTAAGTAACATATTAAGCTATCTGTGTAACCAGTCGTTTATCAGTGGAATATTTCCTGAATGGCTGAAATATGCTGAAGTTAAGCCACTGTTTAAGAAGGGAGATAAAGAAATAGCATCAAATTTCCATCCAATTTCACTGTTGCCAGCATTCTCAAAAATTTTCGAAAAAGTAATGTACAGTCATCTTTATAACCATCTTATCTCAAATAACATACTGTCAAAGTCACAGTTTGGATTTCTGAAAGGTTCTGATATTGAGAAGGCTATCTACACTTACAGTGAAAATGTGCTTAATTCATTAGACAAAAAACTGCAGGCAACTGATATATTCTGTGATCTGTCAAAGGCATTTGACTGTGTAAATCACAATATCCTTTTAAGTAAACTAGAATATTATAGTGTAACAGGAAACGCTGCAAAATGGTTCAAATCTTATATCTCTGGCAGGAAACAAAGGGTGTTATTAGGAAAGAGACATGTATCAAGCTATCAGGCATCATCCAACTGGGAACTAATTACATGTGGGGTCCCACAAGGTTCCATTTTGGGGCCCATACTTTTTCTTGTGTATATCAATGACCTTTCATCAGTAACATTACCAGATGCCAAGTTTGTTTTGTTTGCCGATGATACAAACATTGCAATAAATAGCAAATCAAGTGTAGTCTTAGAAAGATCAGCCAATAAAATATTTGTGGACATTAATCACTGGTTCCTAGCCAATTCTTTGTCACTAAACTTTGAAAAAACACACTACATGCAGTTCAGAACTTGTAAGGGGTGTCCCAAGAGTATATGTCTAACATATGATGACAAGAAGATAGAAGAAGTGGAAAGTGTTAAATTCTTGGAACTACAGCTTGATAATAAATTCAACTGGGAGGAGCACACCACAGAACTGCTGAAGCGTCTTAACAAATCTCTGTTTGCAATGCGAATTTTGTCAGACATAGGGGATAAAAAATGAAAAAGCTGGCATACTATGCTTACTTTCATTCCATAATGTCATATGGGATTATTTTTTGGGGTAATTCATCAAGCCAAGCAAAAGTTTTCTGGGCACAAAAACGTGCAGTAAGAATTATATGTGGTGTGAACTCAAGAACATCCTGCAGAAGCCTGTTTAGGGAACTAGGGATACTAACTACTGCTTCCCAATATATTTATTCCTTAATGAAATTTGTCATTAAAAATATATTACTTTTTCAAACCAACATCTCAATTCATGGAATCAATACTAGAAATAAGAATAATCTTCACAAGGATTTAAAGTCACTTAGTCTTGTACAAAAAGGTGTGCATTATTCAGGAACACAAATTTTCAATAACTTGCCAGCAGCCATAAAAAGCTCAACAACCAATGAAATTCAGTTTAAGAGAAGCCTAAAGGATTTATTGGTGGCCAACTCCTTCTACTCTATTGATGAATTTCTTAGTAAAACCAACTGATTTGTATATAAGTACAACATAACTTCTGCACAATTTCAGTGCAGTAATGTGTTCATTGAAAATTTGTGTGTCTGTGTGTGTGTGTCTGTGTGTGTGTGTGTGTGTGTGTAAGTATAATCTAACGTCTGCACCATTTCAGTGCAGTAATGTGTTCATTGTAAATAAGTATTACAGTAGTTGTATTACATGTTTATTACCTTATAAATAAATAAAAAACTTTTTTATTTTAAATTCAGTGCATTATTATTTGTAAAATGACTCTTAGTGTTCATTAAAAATGACGATCATTCCACTTGGGACCTGTGGAATGGTACATTGGCTTATTTGTTTTAGTTGTAAATATTTGTCATGTATTGTTGTTTTTCTGACATGTTCCACATCCTGGAGGACCTCCTCACTACGGATCAATTGGAATGAAAGTAAATCTAATCTAATCTAATTTGGAATATTGAATTCCCTAGCTATTTCCGAAATGGGATGCCCCATGTGTCTAGCCTCAATTACCATTCAGTGTTCAAGTTCTGTTCCAGTTCCTGTCTTGGGTTGATAATCAAGTCGGAAACCTTTTCACATGAATCACCTGAGAGCAAATGAAGAGCCGCCAATGCTCTTCTCTTTTATACCTTCTGTACGCGATACTACCGCCATCTGTATATGTGAAGATCGCCGTCCTGTGACTTTTGTCACCTCAGTATATGTGTCGTGAAGCAGTTATCTGAACAATAATTTTACGGTCTTGAAATGTTCCTTCGTCTCATGGTATGCTAGTGGCGTCACAGTGGTAAAATGACGTTAAGTGATAGTATGGCATTATCGGATGGGAGTCACGTCTGAGGTTGTTTGGCCATCAGGTGCAAGTCTTTATATGATGCCACTTCACCGAGTTGCATTTATTTGTTATAAAGATGAGGTGGAATTTATAGGTCTCGCACTGGTGGAGGAGAAATGTGAACACAGCCCAGGTAAATGATGGCAGAACAAGTTTGTTTAAGAACATACAAACAAAAAGTCTTTCTTGGAGCAGGCTTTTACAACCGTTAGTGATAAAGTTCTGTTGCCACTTGATAGATACAAGCTGGTGAGTGGGCAGAAGGCCCCAAGAAATCACAATGTTTAAGTCTGCATTAACTTCATAACTGAAAAGTATGTCAACGACATACATCACACATACGGTTCTGACTGCCGTGTCGTCAACAGTTAATCAGGAATATCTCAAAAAAGAGCATACAAAATCTGGATGGAGGTATGACCAAAGTGACGCTGTACCTGGCTGTGCGAAATATCGTCAAGCTGGCACTACCTGTTTACTCTGACGGGTGTTGGATGCTACAGTCATGTTGAATGTTGGCGTCAATCCCACATCAATAAATATGTCCTAACCAGCCGCTTGGTCAAAAAAAAAAAAAAAAACTTAATGTCCCTTGTGGTAATTTGTTGCAGTGATAATACAAGAAGACTTGTACTTCCTGACAGTCCAGTTTTTTGCGATCTGTCGGCCAACTGTGGTCCACTAGATGGAGTATTTCTTGGATGACTGGGTCGTCAAAGGGTCAGTGGGCGATGACTACCACATCTAAGGGGAAGATGTCCCCTGCTTCTTCTGCTTTGGTGTCCACAATCTCTTGTGCTAAAAAAAGTTTCTGGGTCCTGTCACAGTAGTAGTCAGGAAAAGATATTGGCGTTTGCATTTTGAACCGTGGAACTATACTTGATGTCATAGGGGTAGTTGGACGAAAACAGTGTCCACCCCTGTAGACGACAAGTCGTCCTGGTAAAAATATTGGAATCAGCCTTGAACAATGGCAAAGTACGTTTATGGTCAGTTAGGAGCGTAATATATCTGCCATACATGTTATCATGGAACTTCTTCTAAAGGGATTCCTCTCCTATCTGGCTGTAGCTGCATTGTGCCCACGTTAATGTTTTGTAGATGATGACAGTAGGGCATTCTACCCCGTTGACTTCATGACAGACTGCACCCTAGTTGCAGTCTGATGCATCGGACGCCACAATAAATGAATTGGCTGGGTCGTTGGCCATAAATCAATGACTGGGATATCTCATAAACTGTAGGGTATGTTCGACAAAGAAGAGCTTGCTTTAGATCCCAAAGGCTTTGTCACATGCAGGAGTCCAGTTCCAGTTGACAATGTACTGCAGTAACTGATGGAGGGATTCTGCTATAGCTGCTGCATGGTGGATGAAATTCCTACAGTAACAGAGTTTTTCCAACACAGATTGGAATAGTTTAGCGTTCTTAGGGTTCAGAAGTTTCCAGATGGCTTGGATATAGTGCAGTGTGGGCTGTAC
Organism: Schistocerca nitens; assembly: GCF_023898315.1. Taxonomy (NCBI): domain Eukaryota; kingdom Metazoa; phylum Arthropoda; class Insecta; order Orthoptera; family Acrididae; genus Schistocerca; species Schistocerca nitens. The sequence goes on along the minus strand of NC_064614.1, from coordinate 370,068,619 downwards.
CTTTGAATGCTTGGGACATATCCCAAATATTCGATATGTAGTGCAAGAAAAGCAGTATGTATCCTTGTTGTACTTGAGATTTGCCTACTGGAGCACAGCAAATAGGGCATCTAGGTTGTTCGCTAAGTATTGAGCATTTTTACCTGTAACAATAATGTCACCTAGGGAGCTGGCCTTTCTGGGAAAATCACATGTCATATTTTGTAAGTAATGTTGAAAAACAGCTGGGATGATAGCGACGCCAAAAGAAAGCTTATTGTAGCAGTAAAGAACCAAAAGGGATTATCATGTGTATCAATATTTGCAAAGATGTTGCCCCCAGTAATGTCTACAGCTTTTGGGGTAGGGTAGTCATTGATCATGGCCTCAAAGTCTCCAGAAATCCTGAGTGACCCATTTGGTTTTTCCACAATGATGATTGGATTGATCCTCTGACTGTTAGAGACTGCAGTCAAGATGCTGTCATCTTGTAGAAATGGGAGCTCTTTCTAGAGATTATCCCTAGTGCCTCTCTGGAATACTCCACCTTGACAAAGCACTGTCCGTGTGGGTGGAGAGGCTTGTGTATCTGCATGAAGCTGAGGGCTATGCCAAAGGTAGAGGACGTACTGTTGGAAAGTCCTCAGCTGATGGATCAGTCTAAGAGTGTCCACAACGTCCCATCTTCCCTGTCCACTCCTAGTCCTTACCCAATTCCCTTTCCCAATCCAAGGTGTGATGCGACCCGTGCCGAGGGGTGCGTGGCACATGGGAAGATGTGTTGCAAATGGATCCTCAGGGATACCAGGAGACCTCCCTGAGTAAGGAGCCTTACATCGTGCAGGGTGTTTGAGGTGTGGCCTGTGTAGATCCCCAAATCTTGTGGGACCAATAAGGACACGACTAAAGAAAATAAATGAAAACAAACTGAGGGGCAAACTGAGATCTCAGACACCCAAACATCGGGGTCAGGACCGATGGAAGGCATTCCCACTAGTAAATCAGGGTATAGACCTGAGCCAGAAGTGGGAACTGTATCAAGAAGCTGGACCAGGTCAAGATTAAAGTCTTACCTTGGGCCCAAAAGGGGATATACAGACCCCCACAACATCGAAAATGGGCAGCAAGAGGATAAGGGAGGAATCTAAGACTCCCTTCTCCCTGGATAAGCGAGCTCAGAAAAAACCGAAGCAAGAAATACGGAAACAGACCTATAGTACTGCAGTCTCGGTTTTTAAGATGGCAGTTACCCAGGAAGGCTACCCACTGGTAGCCATCACCTCACAGCAGGAGGAACTTGTACAGATGGCCATCTTTGAAAAGATTGAGGGGGACACTGGTCCAGGACCCAACTTCAGGAGGATCTATCTAGATCGTGGTGCCCTCATTTTTGTCTGTGACGGGGTGCACATGGTGGAATGGATTGAGGACAAGGTGCCCATGACATCCCCGTGGGAAGATGCGAAGCTGCTGGTCAAGACGGCAGCAGAGCTACTTAGGACTGTGTACCAAAGATCCTTAAGGATGTCTCCCCTAAGACTCTGATCGAGAAAATAGGGGCCCAGAACCCAAATGTCTCGACAGAAGACTGGAGAATGATCAACCAGAAGGTTGTACTGGAAGGACGAACCCTTGTGGTGGAGTTTGGAGAGAAGTCCCTGAAGGCGATGCGGGAGCAAGACATGAAATTGTTTTTATGGATCTCACAGGTCACCGTCAGGGTTACCAAAGACCTCAAAGGCAATGATGGCAGGAAGACAGAGACTGGAGGTGCTGCAGATTAATCTGCAGCAGATGCCATGAGCCGCTGCCTGTGGAGGCAGGAAGTGGACATGGCCGTGATACAAGAACCCTGTTTGTATAAATGGGGAGTATTGGGCCTCGGTGACACTGGAGGTAAACTGATTTATGCTAGAAATCTAAGAAACTCCAGAACGTGAATCTATGTAAGAAATGGAGTTTATTTCATGCCTGTGATGGATTTCTGCTCCAGGGACCAAGTGACCATTACAATGCAGCAATGTGCGGAAGGTATCACGAGGGGAATGTTTTGGTCTCAGCATACCTTCCTCACAAAGACAGCTGTCGTCCTATGGAGGTGAGAAGACTGGTAGAAGCTTGCCATCGGCAATCTTACCAACTGCTGGTGGGATGTGACGCCAATGCCCACAGCCTAGTGTGGGACAGCAAGGACACCAACAGTAGAGGTGAGTACCTTCTTGAATTTCTTTTAGCTAACAACTTAGAGGTCCTGAATAGGGGCAATGAACCTACATTCAGGAATAGCAGAAGGGAAGAAGTAATTGACATAAACTTTGGTTCCATGATGATGGGTAGCTATGTCAAACAATGGCATGTGGCGTTAGAGCCATTCTCATTGGACCACACATACATTAAATTAAAGGTTGAAATGGGAATCAGACAGAACATGACCTGTAGGAATCCAGACAGACTGGGAGACATATAGGAGGGACCTTGACTTAGGCTTATTGGAAATTAAAACCTCGATAAGGAATCCAGTAGAGTTTGAGAAAGAAGCAGAGGCAGTCTGCCATAGTGACCATATATCAGGACAACTGCACAATCACCAAGAAATGCAGAAATAGGGGTGTGTCTTGGTGGAATAATAACTTGTAAATGCAAAGAAAACAGGTACAAAGACTGTTTAACCTTGTGAGACAGAAAGGACAATGGACAAAATATTGTGAGGCCCTTGTCAACTACAAACTTGCAATCAGACAAGCAAAGGAGGCAGCCTAGAAGGCATTCTGTAAGGAAGTGGAGAGCACAACTGCACAAGCCAGACTTCGCCGAATCCTCACTAGAGTACCAATCAATTCAAGAAGTACGTTGAGGAAGGAGGATGGGGAGTATACAAAGACAGCACATGAGGCGCTGGAATTGCTCCTCAAAACTCACTTTCCCCAATATGCTCTGCCGGACAACACAGACCTGAATGTGATCCCAGAGAGACAATGATTCTCTGGCACTCAAAGAGAGGACTGTGAATCGTCCAAGGAGTGTGTGGACTTCAATAAAATCCAATGGGTGGTGGGAACATTTCAACCATTCAAGTCACCAGGCCCAGGTGGAAACCTTGCAGCTCTCCTGCAACAGGCAGGAGAGAATCTCATAAGAGTCCTATGCGGGTTATTCAGGTTTAGCCTAGCAGTAGGAATCATTCTCAATGCTTGGAGGGCAGTGAAGGTTGTCTTCATTTCAGAGCCAGGGAGAATTGATCATACCAAGGCCAAGGATAAGCGACCAAACAATCTATCCTCCTTCACTCTCAAAACATTGGAAATACTGGTTAATGTATATGTTGGGGAGAGGAGGTTAATTCAGGCCCCTCTACACTCAAACCAACATGCATATCAACCAGGTAAATTATGTGAGACAGCTCTCCATCAACTCGATGGGAGGATGGAGAAAGCACTTCACTTTCAAGAAACATCCCTCTTCATGTTCCTGGATATCGAGGGGGCCTTCAGTAACACGATCTTCGATTCCATGGTAAGGGCAGCAGAGGCGCATGACCTAGGCACCACTGTATGTAGGTGGACCAAGGCCATGCTTACTGAAAGGAAGGTAGAGGCTACCATGATGAATGAAAAGATGGTTATTAACACCCCTAGAGGTTGCCCACAAGGAGGAGTTCTGTCCCCTTTATTGCGGAATCTAGTGGTGAACGAACTCATTGAGGAACTACATTCCAGACAATGCTTCTGCCAAGGATACGAAGATGACCTTGTCATAGTAATACTTGACAAATTTACTGACACAGTTAGAAATATGGCAGAAGGAGGATTAGACATTGTGCAAGACCGGTGCATTGAACAGGATCGAATGGTTAATCCTAAGAAGACTGTTGTGGTGCCATTTACAAAGAGGCATATCCAACACTCAAGTTGGAATATAAACCTCTTCGATGAAACTCTACCTGTGAAGGGGATAGTGAAATATCTAGGGGTAACCTTAGATGAGAAACTGACATTGACCCCTCACATTAAGAGCATCTGATCCAAGGCGAAAAGTACTCTAGTGAGTACCAGAAGGGCTTGTGGTAAAAACTGGGGCCTAAGCCCCAGAGGTATGCACTGGCTATACACCACAGTGGTTAGACCTAGGATTTTCTACGGGGCCATAGTGCGGTGGAAGAAGTTTGAAAGCGGGTTGCAGCTAAGGAGCTTGCTAAGGTGCAGAGACTGGCCTGCGTAGCCATAACAGGCGGAATTAACAGCACACTAACCGCTGGGATGGAAGCCATGCTGGACATGCCTCCACTACACCTTTGGGTTAAGATGGAGGCAGCAGCGGGTACATACAGGCTTAAAACTGGATCTCATCAGGATATCCATAATCACTCACTAAGATGGCGAGTGAGATAAATATAGGAATGACTGAGAAAATGCCGGCTGACTATATAGTAATTCCCAACTGCTTCAACAAGCCTTACAATGTAATAATTGTAAGTAGGGAGCAGTGGGGAAAAACAGTTCGACACCATATGGGGGGCATTGTTTGGTTCACTGATGGGTCGAAATCATACCAAGGCCTTGGGGCAGGGGTGTATGAGGTTCAGTCAAGACTGGAGGGCATCATCTCTCTAGGAAAACTGGCCTCGGTGTTCCAAGCTAAAATACTGCAATCAGGGCATGCGTGGAGGAGAATATGCATAGGTACTACAAGGACCGTAGCATTTACATCTATTCAGACAGCCAGGCAGCCTTGAAATCACTGGCAGCTCCTGCAATGAGATCTGAGATTGTTGCAGAATGCAACAGAGCTCTGATGGAGCGAGGGGGAAGCAATAGGGTAAACCTAGTGTGGGTCCATGGCCACTCAGGGATTTGTGGCAATGAACAAGCCGATAGATTATCCAGGATGGGGGTAACGACTCCATTTATTGGACCGGAACCTGTCCTGACAATCACCAAGGTTATGATAAAACTAGAAGTACGGAACTGGCTTTGGAAACAGCACGTAGAATATTGGACCAAGGTCCATGTACAAAACCATGGTAAGGTAATGATGCCCAAGCCATGCTTTTAAAGGAGCTCTGTAATCCTGGGATTGAACAAGAAAGAGATCAAATTCATGACTGGACTGATGACCAGCTATGGGAATTTCAAAAAACACCTATACACAATGAGTATAACGGGAGAAGGCCATAAATGTAGGATCTGTGATGAGGGTGAAGAAACTGCATCACACCTAATCTTCGAATGCATGGCATCGGAGAGCAAAATATACAGAACCTTTGGGACAACTGCACCTGAAGAAATTGTGTCTAACTCCTTGAACTATTTAAGGGCATTGGTTCGCTTTACTAGACATACGGGGAGCGATACCGCACAATAAACTCGGTTTTGGTGCGGGCAGTGGCAGGTTAGACCTAAGCTGTTTTAGCTTCCCTGTCAAAATCAAATCAAACCGAATCAGTCCCTAGTGCAAAAGGAATGGAGGAGGGGGAGATTAGTGTTTAAAGCTCCGTCGACAATGAGGTCACTAGAGGCGGAGCACAAGCTTGGATTAGGGAAAGATAGGGAAGGAAATCGGCTGTGCCCCTTCGAAAGGAACCATCCTGGCATTTGCCTGAAGCGATTTAGGGAAATCATGGCAAACTTAAATCAGGATGGCCAGACACAAGTTTGAAACATCGTCGTCCCAAATGTATGCAGAAGGGTTGTTACATGCCTTAAAGAAGCAGGATGTATCTGACGGGAGTAGGACGACATGAGTCTCAAATTCTGTGATGCTGATAGAGGGGACCTAAAGAAATGGATTCGTATTCGTCGCATAAGTCCCGTATACTGCTGGCAGAGTCATGGACTTCCAAACCCATGCCACTGGAAAGGTCTAAGTCGAAAATGTTTGTGACCTTCGTTGTAGCAATCACAATGATGTATGATGTGAAAGTGGCTACCTAATGCAGGACCAGAGCATTAAAGTGGCCTTTGACTTCAACTTCGGAACTGTTTGGGAAATGCCTGAAATCGAGGAGAGACCAGGCAATGGCAAGTCTCCCAGTCAATGATGATCATTAAAGAACCTGCATCAGTTTGAAGACATGCAGCAGTGGCATTGATGTCCACTGTAAGTGCTAAAGAGCCTGTGGGAAATGGGGAGCAAAACGTCCAGAGAGTAGGTATCAGTCACTTCATCTAATCCAGGCTCAGAGAGATCTAAATTGACGCAATCCACTTTTTTCTTGATGGACGACTGACTGACCTCTGTTGGGCATTCTGTTTTGTCACAGGTGGAACATCTGGCTTGGTGGTAATAATACTGTTGATATTGATGCGTTATAAAACGCAAGAGAGCAGCTGTTGTGGGAGTCACACACCTGCTGGTGTTTTGCCTGTGAGTTGCGACTTGGGTCGATGTGAGAGCCAAGACTGGGGTTGGGACTAGCGAGTCGAACAGGCAGAAAACGCCTGGGAGATGTCCCGCAATGTTGTTGAGGATCAAAAAGACTGTCTGCAGGCCCTACTGAGGGGAGGTACGTATCCATCGTCGGATCCTTGAACTTGAGGAGGTCATTGCGGAGTCCTTCATCTGGTATGTGGATGAGGATCATGTCTTGGACTAAGGATGTTGCACATGATTGTTTACTTTCAGGGTTTCACACTGCAGCCTGCAGTCTCTGGACAGATCCTGCAACATGACTACCAACTCCCTGCGTGTAAGCGACCTGAAGGACTTGTGATGGGCAACTGGAACGCGCAATTGATAACCGAAATATTCCAGGAGGCATGACGTCATGATTTGAAATGTTCATACTGAAGGGAGGGTGGGGGAGGAGGTTCAATCCCTAGATTGAGCTGCTGTAGTAAGTGGTATATTTCAGAGCTTGCAAATGTAAAAATAAAACGTGTACTGCTGACCATCACCTGATAGCATGGACCAGAAAATGCTGCACCTGGGCCACATAGTTTGCTCATGACTAACCCTTTGTCCAACAGGTGGAATGACGGAGGTGCCATCTGAAATTATTTCACTTGGGAATCAATGCAGAACAGGTGGTTGAAGAGTTCAGGAGGCATCATGGCGATGGCAGCCATCTTCTCAACCATCACATCCGTGCATAGTTGCATATTCTGGAGCAGCAGTGGTATTTGGGTAGTAACATCCGATGGGTGAGACATGCGGGAATGGAAAGTCAATATCAGCATGGAATGGAAAGTCAATATCAGCAGACTTGCAGTGTAGATGTCACATGAAAGAAAACCTATCTCCCTAAAGTGTAGCACAGGCACGAAAATCTAAATTCAGGAACAAATCCCTCATCGCCAACTGACATGTCCAACGCCAGTGGAGGTACAGTGAGAACACAGCCCAGGTAAACAATGGAGAACAAGTTTATTGAAGGACACACAGAGGAAAGCTCCTTCTTGGAGTGAATTTTTACAAGAACCGCTCGTCATAAGATTTGGTTATCACTCGTTAGACAAAAGTTCTTAATTGAGCAGATGGCCAAAATAAATGTCAAAATTAAGTTCTAAGTTTACTTTCGAGTTGATAAGTTACAACACAGGGTAACGATGACGACCAGTACAAAAGACCACAGCAATCTCAAGTGAAGAGGCCATTTTATGGTAATGAGTGAGGCAGTCACTGGTGGTTCCACGTTGGAGTTGTGACTGGCTGTCACATGGTGCTGAAGATTCTGAAGATTTCCTCAGCGAGAGCTTTTATTGATGGACTACTGTAGTGGTCGCCGTCTGGCCCAAAGGACTCGAAGGAATCCCAGCTGAGCACCGGATTAAATACCTTGGTGGTGCCAGGATGCAGCTGGATCTATTTTCTGCAAACATGTAGGTGGGCAACCACAGCCATGAGTATTCATCTTGGGTATAAATAATCACTTCAGCCGTATTTTAGTCCTTTATTACTGTACCACTACCGGTTTCGTGGCGTTAAAGCCGCATCTTCAGGTGACATATGATAAAACGTTAGAATGGAAATGCTCGGAATCTTTTTTTCCGAGATTTTCCGCTCTAAGGTTTTAATCATGATCTTCTTCTTCAGTGCAGATGCACTCACATTGCCCAAACTCTTACGGGAATCGGTAGATTGACTGCCGCGAGTAATGAGTATAGTGGACAGGGGCACTACAACTGTAGTTTGTGGACATTAAATGTGGGTCTCACGGGGAGCGTGCCAGAGGTAAGCCCCTGCAGTCCCTCTATCCTCTGTGTCCTCGGTGGATCAGAAGGATAGAGCGTCTGCCACGTAAGCAGGAGATCCTGAGTTCGAGTCCCGATCGGGGCACACATTTTCAATTATCCCCGTTGACATTTATCAACGTCTGTAAGCAGCTAAAGGTCTAGATTTCATTGCGATTTCAGACCTGGATTAATTCTAGGCATTGTTACCCTTCAGACAAGTCTCTTGATAAGAATCACCAGCCTCGCTTTGACCCGGGAGGCAGGCTTAAACTTCTCAGATTCAGACTAACAGAATTCACAAAGATACCGATGACCAGTTGCTGGGCCTGGAAATGTACACCGCTGACAGTTCATACCTCGACCCCAGTTGCGGCCTAGCGTCTGTCACTGATAATCTCGACCGAAATAAAAATTAAGTTAAAAGTTAAATGTCAAGAGCTAAAAAATCGCAACAAGCTTCAGCTTTCTATTAAAGCAAACTTAATTTATTAGCTTCAGCTAGACTTCCCTCAAATCTGACTCTTCCACAAATCTGATCTCGAGCTAACTAATAACCGTACGATATGTTAACAGTCTCCACCTACCAAACGTGTTCAGGTACTTGAAAAGCACACTTCTGCCTACAAAGAAAAAACGAAAATCGCGGAGCTGTCTATACCTGTGTTCGGAAAACGTAATTACAAATTCTTTCTGGCTTCCAATCAGGAAGAATTACTTGTTGATCACAGTGGAGCACTAGCTCTCCGAATTCAGAAATCAGTAATACTCTTGAATCAGCACCTCCGCTCCAGAGTGCCCTGGAGACCAGCAGCCAGGAGCGCTGCCCGAATCGACACCTCGATTTCGTGAGCACCTCGCATTTCCCTAAAAATGTTTTAAAAGTTCTACCATTCCACCAGTAAACACGAGGGACAGAAAACAAACATTCTCACAGACTATTTTCTTTTGAAACTAACAGCTCTTTTCTGGAAAGCGCTGCTTGCTACCATAACGTTTGTGGAGTTTACTTCCGACACGTGTCTTCATGGTATAGTCATTTGCTCTCAAGTCTACCCAGTAGGTTCAAAACACAACCAGCTCAAAGCTGATTAATCCATCAGCTGAGGGCTAGACAGAACCCACATCCACTAGATGCCACTAACCGGCGTTCTCTCTGTACAAGACATCCTAGGACTGACATACGTTTAGTGATTTTACAACATAATTTCGGACCATGAAAATGTTCTCGTCATAAAAAATTTGTGGCAGGTAGTCTTCGAAGCAGGTTGACTTCCCAAGTTCTAAAGTAGCGTCGACTGTATGCCTAATACAAGATATGCGCTGGTAACAGCCAGATTTGTATCTTCAGTTGGGCATAATGAATGTAAATGCAGTGCCTGTTCTTATTTGTTCCAAACATCATACTGCCATCGGATGAAGAGCATACTCAGGAAGATCTGTGACAAAATTTCTATTGAGATTTTGCAACACAGAGGAAGTATTACCTTGCTGTGATCACGGAACTAATGATAACAAAACGCCTTCTACAAGATGTCTCTCAATTTTTCCTACTGGCTCGACTTAAAACTTGTTTCTGTGCTAGCAAACACTTAGGCTACGCCCACACCGGACGCGCTTCGTTTTGTGTCTAGGCACTTCCTTACTTGCCTGTTGCCAATGGCTTGGACCCTTCGTGGCCACACCGGAGTATCAATGCCATTCGCTATAGGCGTGTTGCTCGGTCGAAAGTCAGAAATATTTCTTTGAAATACGAACCGATGACGAAACTGCAGTCATGCTGGGTACTTAGTATTACTTGTGAGAGAAGTGAACGTCGCAGATTCAACGTGTTGTTATTTACGAATGGCTGCAAAATCGTTCGACGTTCTTCTCACGGCTGTTTCAGAAAAAGTACTAAAACAAGGTACTAACAGCAGAGTTAGTATGACTTCTGAGGAGCGTCTAGTGTGTATAAGGCGAGTAAATACAAATTCAATACATTTTTTTTAAAAGAAGTTGTTCGAGATGAATTAGTAAGAAGAAACTTTGTAAAACTTAATTTACATTTCCAAGAAATATCAGAGAGCAGAAGGAAAACTGATACCGTGGTCAACTTTTTTGGGGAATATGAGAGGCAGCAACATCAAAATGCCACTTAAAGTACCATTGTCGGAACTGGTTAAACAAAGTGATTGATCTTCTTCGTGTACTGGCTGAACTGGTGCCTTGTTGTTCGACACATGAGTGTCAGAACTCCGAAGGCGGCTGGTTACTGCCGTCCTCAACCGACTGAAATCCTGCAACAATTAAATTTTCTTTTGCTTCGCTGTATAAAGCTTTTGTAAAGGTGAAATTCAGCCGTATATGGCAATAAACCCTGAAAGAACAGAAGATCGCAGTTTGTGCTTCTGGCTATGTTTTGCTCCAGTGCAGTATTTCAATTTTGTTTCTCTCAGGTCCATCAACTAGTCGCCTTTGCTTGTAGACTCAGTGGAAGACAATTTTTTCCTCCGTGCTTCAGGTTTCTTAAATATCTGAGTAACATCTGGCATTTCTGGAGACAGGACTTCTTGAAACAGCGTAGCACTTTCATTTGTTATTGATTGGCTTTCACTTTATAAAATACTAGTTCAGCATTATTTCAAATGCTAGACTCAGGTCACTTAAACACTCCCATGGAGAGATCTAGTCCGGCAACAAAAGTCACATCTCCATTTTTCAAATCGGGGATGGTGGTTATCCTCTACTGGGTTACTTGGTGAAACACCTTCTTGAGAGAAACACTGATGACAGAAAACTAGTGTTCAGCTACCGCCTATCGACAGTTCGCCGAAGCATTGAGTTTGCGTTCGGCATCGAAGTGGAAGGTATTGCAAAAAAGCTATTGAAAGTGATGTAAATAATGCCATAACAATTATGAATGGAGTACTTATTCTCCGTAACTTTGTGATGGAGCATGGACAACCTTCCGAAAATCCAGGGTACTGGATACATCTTGAATTAAGGGAAGCGCTCCAGACTGTTCGCTAGACCAGTGGTTCTCAAACTGTGGGGCGCGAACCCTAGAGTTTGGGGGGGGGAGTGGCGAATGGTGTACAAGGGGGGCGCGGTGTATTAAAAATAAAAACAACGTTCTTAGTAACAGACAATTACGAACAAAGAAGGTGCCGGATTGAATTTCGCCCGAAGCGGTAAACGACATAGAGAATGCGGTCATATTTTTATCATGTTTAGCTGGGCGACGCCGGCCGTCGGGGGAATCGCCGGTTGTTGGCTGCAGTGTGAATGTATCCGTAACTGTCCCGCTCACTGCATGCTTTTGCCAATGTATCTTTCATATTTCGCAAAGAAGACTTCACTGCAGTATAGAGTGGTTCCTAGTTAGTAACAGACATAAAGATATCAGTGATCCATCAGCTGGCAACTGGCGGAGGGGAGGGGGAGAGTGGATATACTCCAAAGGCGAAAACGAGGACGTACAATGAGAACTATGTATTGCTACGCCTCAGGAAAACTACAAAAAATGGTGAAGAACGTCAGCAATGTGTTATTTCTTGAACCATTTTAGCTGATGATAACATAAAGCCTAACAATTTAAAGAGACATCTTCAAACCAAATATTCGTAACTAACGGGAAAACCAAAAGAATGTTTTGCCGGAAAACTAAATGCTTTGCTGTCGCTCCAGAAGAACTTCGGTATTCCTAACGATTGACTCGATCAGGTACTCGATAAATAGCGTAACAATTGTTTTGCATTCTAAGTGGACGAAGCGACTGATATTCTTAAAGACGCTCATTTGATCGCTTGTGTTCGTTTTGCCAACGAGTTCAACGTTTGAGAGGAAACGGTTTGATGTGAACAGATGCTGAAAACACCTGCTCCTCAAAGCCTTTTTGACATGATAGATACTTTTTTAATCAAAACAGGATATCATGGAACAGGTGCATTGAGTCTGCACAGATGGAGTTCGCTCAATGTCTGGAATTCATGCAAGCGAAAGTTAAAGCTGCCGTATGGACTCACTGCGTGACACATGAAGTGCTGCAAATGGTTATAGAAACAGTAAATAGTATTAAGGCAAACTCTATAAATACAAGGCTTTCTAACGTGCTGTGTCCTCACACAGCACAGATGGGTGCTGAAAACACTCAATTTTACTAATGTTCGACAGTTTTCTGTGGGAAAAGTGCTAAAAAAATGTTTAAACTTAATAATGAGGTATTTTTTTTCTTAAAACAGAAAAACTATTCTCTGGCAGACTGTTTCAGCAACGGAAAATTCCTATTGAAAATGCCTTACGTCACTGACGTATTTGAGAAACTAAATATTCTTAAAACTTCACATCAAGATGAAATGGAAAGGAGCCTTTGGCGTTATTGGCCGGGAGGCCTCTTACGGGGCAGGTCTGGCGGCCTTGGTGCAGGTCTTCTTGCATTCGACGCCACATTGGGCGACCTGTATGCCGGATGGGGATACAATGGTGATGAAGACAACACAACACTCAGTCCCTGAGCGGAGAAAATCTCCGCCCCAGCCGGGAATCGAACCCGAGCCTGTAGGACGGCACTCCGTCACGCTGACCACTCAGTTATCGGGGCGGACGCATCAAGATGATCAGGCAATTGTACTGTCTTGGAACGAAAAAGTGAAGGCGGTCATAAAGAAATTAGAGCTGTGGCAAAACCGTATGAAAAGTGGCATAGTAGATACATTCCCTATTCTAATGTCACTGTTAGAGGACGAAAATAATCCGAGACTTCCAAAGGAGATACAAACCTGCCTTCTTCAACATCGTGTAGCAATAAAAAAGTTCACTTCGTAAAGTATTTCAACGACGATTTTGATAAATTTGTTTTGATTAAAAATCCATCACGCCTAAACATAAAAGAGCAAGAACAACTTATTGATCTCACTTGCGATATTTCACTGAAGAATAAATTTAATTAAGTATCTTTGTTGGAGTTTAGGATACATTTTAGCAAGGAAATCACAACGCTGGGCTACAATGCAGTGAAGACCCTGATTCCTTTTGCAACATCATACTTGTCCGAGACTAGTTTTGCAACTTTGATAGCTATAAAGACGAACTAACGTTCAAAGCTAAATGTAGGCAAAGAACGTCGAGTAGCTCTTACAGCTATTGCAGGATGTCTTGAGAAACTTTCTTCTCATAGCAAGCTCATCCACCAGACTGAACTTTGTAATTAAAATTTTAACGTTTTTTTAATCCTTGTTTGCTGAACTGCAGACATTAATCATTTCATAGTTCTTGGATAAATTAAAATCCTATTGTTTTCGCCTGTCCTTCGTCTCACTCTGCAGTATTGCAATAATATCGTTCAATGAAAGCCTGTCACGAAACGAAGAAAGACATCATCTGTGCGAGTGACTCCTATTACCCCAAAACAACAAATTCGAAGTGGACATAAACATTGTTGTGAATTCACGCAACAGATTTTACTATAAATTAATGAAAATATTCACCGTACTTTGTAAATGAATTTAATGTTTTTTCCTCTGCAACTGCAGTAATATTGTTGATAGTGTGTGTAAATTGTTATTCACTCTAAGACAAAAGAAAAACGGACTTACCACGAAGGAATTATCGGAACGGAACGGATACTAGTAGGTGTGATACATATGTACAGACGAACAATTGATTACAACTTCAGAAATCTTTGATGATTTAACCAAGAGAGAGAGCGCTTCACAAATTGAACAAGTCATTAATGCGTTGGTCCACCTCTGGCCCTTTTGCAAGTATTTATTCGGCTCGACACTGATCGACAGAGTTGTTGGATGTCCTCCTGAGGGATATTGTGCCAAATTCTGTCCAGTTGGCGTGTTACATCGTCAAATTCTCGAGATGTTTTGAAGGCTCTACCCATAATGCTCCAAAAGTTCTCAGTTAAATAGGGATTCGACGACTTTGCTGGCGAAGGTAGCGCACGAAGACAAGGGCAACAAAACGGGACATAGAATATCTTCGATGTACCGATTATCTGTTAAGGGTTAGCGGATGATAACTAGAAGGGTAATATTGTGAAAAGGAGTGGAGCCCAAAACCTGCTCCTGCTTGTCTTGTCGTACGGCGAGCGACAGTCACGTTGGTATACTACAGATGTCCAGGGCGTCTCCAGAATCATCTTCGCTGGTCACTGGGACTCAGTTCTAAGTGAGACTTATTACTGGGTACAATACTACTCTAGTCAGTGAGATTCCAGGTCGAAAAAGTATCTGGAAACGCACCGAACAGCGACTGGATACCAAACTGAATGTCGCCAGCCATACGGCCCGACAACCGGGAGTTACGGTCTGGGATGCCTTTCATTTCACAGCAGGACCCCTTTGGTTGTAATCAGCGGCCGCCTTACAGCATAGCGGCACCTCAACGATATTCCACACCCTCTCTTTATCGCAGGCCATCCTAGGCTTACATTCCAGTAAGATAATGCCCACCCCTACAAGGCGAGATTTCGTGCTGCTTGTCTTGCTGCTTGCCTAACCCTACCTCGACCAGCAAGGTCGCCGGATCTCTCCCGAATTGAAAATTTCTGGAGCATTATGAGCAGGGCCTTCCGACCATCTCGGGAATTTGACGATCTAACACACAAGCTGGACAGAATTTGGCACGATATCCCTCAGCGGAGATCCAGCAACTCTGTCAATCAATGCCGAGCAGAATAAATGTTTACATAAGGCCCCGAAGGTGTCAATGCGTTATTGACTTGTTCGGTTTGTGAAGCTCTCTCTCTTGAACAAATCATCAGGGTTTTCTGAAGTTGTGTTAATTTTTTTGTCTGTAGATATACATGACATCTAGTAGTATCCGTCCCATTCGGATAATTCCTTCATGGTACGTCCGTTTTTCTTTTGTCTTGGAGTGCATAATGATTTACACATACTATCAATAATATTACTGCAGTTACACAGGAAAAAAAAACATTAAATTCATTTACAAAGTACGCTGAATATTTTAATTAATTTATAGTGAAATTTGTTGCGTGTATTCACAACATTGTTTATGTCCACTTCGAATTTGTTGTTTTGTGGTAGTAATAGTCAGTCGCAGAGATGATGGCTTTCTTCGTTTCGTGGCCGGCTTTCGTTAGGCAACGTTACTGCAATATTGCAGAGTGAGATGAAGCACAGGCGAACAGATGAAGCACAGGCGAACAGGATTAGCCCGCAAAAAATAACGATGGTAGATGTGAAATGGTCTTAGAAATCGTTAAACATTCACTCTGTTCCACACACATTCCCTAAATTGAAAATATAGCTCGGAAGGAGGACTTTTTTTTTGCGGAACAGAGACGTTATCTGTGTTGTATAAGAGTAAAGTTGAAAACAAATTATTTCTATATATATATGACGGTAGTATCTGTTCCGAAAGAACAGTTACCGTAGATGACCATGCAGCTTTGCTAGAAATGAAATGATAATTAAATGGACACCTTAGCTGCAAACAGGCGTTGATGTACTTCATTGGGGACATGCATTTGAAATGATAATTAAATGGACACCGTAGCTGCAAACAGGCGTTGATGTACTTCATTGGGGACATGGTGAAAATGCATGTCCCCAATGAAGTACATCAACGCCTGTTTGCAACTACGCTCTCCATTTAATGATCATTTCAAATTATTTCTGACGAAATGAAAACGTGGCATTTTATACAGACGAGTCAATTAGTTCAAAGGATATTAAGTTGTGAATAGAAGTTTTGCTTTTCTATAAAAAAAATGTTTTTGTACTATTTGCTTTCCACATGCATTACACAATAACTGCAGCTGCTGCATATTCTGAACTTCTGATGTAACCTCCCTGCACCATTGGTCTTACTCCTCGGCTGTCAATTGTTCACCAGTGAAAAGTGAGTAAAAAGCCAATTGAAAAAACGTTGATATTCGGTGCACAGAGAAACAATAGCTTGCAGAATGAAGTATTTACTTTCCGTATGGTACAGCTGCTCTTGAACAGAGGTGGGAGACATACAATACTGCATTATGTCCCATGTGGATCAATTAAGGTGCAGGTGTGAGGGAGAACAGTTTGTGAACGGGCTAGCGCCGGTGTTCTCCCACGCTCCCTACAGCTATCGGCGGGTGTCGCAACGGCGTGTGAACCGCGCCGGGTAGTTGTCTGCGTCACGCGCGCTGCGCATGCGCGAGCCCCCACGCTGTTCATCATTGGTTCGCGCGCCGCAGTCGTGCCCGCACATTACCGAGCCTCTCACGTTCTCTGGCAACAATGGTGCTAATCCGCAGCGCCAAGGATGTCGTTAGCTCGCGCCGATACTCACGCGCTGCCTCCACAGACAAGCTTCGCGCGTTAATCACCCATAAAGTGGGGCAAAGCGCCTGGTGCGAATTCGCCAATGAGAGAACGACTTCTCCTTTTCCAACAGCCACAAAGGAAGTCCTGGCCTCAGTTCTTGCATACCTCCTCCTTGCTAAATGCTACGAGAATCAGTCCATCTTTAGCAGTTCCGATGAAAATGCTCTTTAAGGCCTGTGTGTCCAATCCCCAGAATAACGGTAGCAACACTGTACAGAGATAGTTATGAAGTTATAGTTTACTATGACGTTAGAGTTTGGACCCGAATTATGATGTCCACATTGATGAACAAAACTCCAGCAGTTTCTAAGAAACAATTCTTCAAGCATCTTGAGGCAGATTCTGCGTCGTGGTTCATATTTGTGACAGACATCAGTTTGGGAGGAGGTGAAAGGGGAAATTCGTATTATTTTCGGGGAAGAGGAAGGGGTGAAGGAAACTAAAACCATTTCTTTATAAAAACCACAGCTGCTGAAAAACTACGTTTATTAGTTACTAGAGCCCAAACTGTCATGCACTATTGAATCTACACTGTTTATGTTCCACAGGATTTATTTACTGAGTTAACCGATTTCCAGCTTATTTAGCCATCATCAGACTTTAACTATTGACGCCAAAGGCGGTACAATATTTCTAAACAACATTGGAAAAGATGTTACACATCTACATTGAGACACATACACAAAGAAAATCATATTTTTGACAATGTGGAGGTAAAGCAGTTGAACAGTAAATAAGTACAAATGCGGAAATCGGGGAAAACATTAACACTATACTCGAAAACTGCCGTATAACAGTTAACATTATGAAACAAACCAAACCAAATAAAAGCAGTATTTGACGAGACTACTTCAAGAGGTATTAAATGCGGAAAGTGATACAGAAACGAACTAAGAGAAAGAATTAACAATTGTGATAACAGAATATATGGAGTACATATGCAATCACAATTAAATTAAATAAATCTACAAACACAGGAAAATGAAGGAATATGAAGGAATAGATGTTGTGGAAAGTAATGGAAAACAGCGAGGATGAAGTGAACTTTAGAAGCTGTGTTTGGTCATTTAAGATTAAATCAGAACCGTGGGCTCCTGCAGATTGAGTTTTTGGCCTTTGTTTGCTAAGTGAAGGACGCGGTAGCAGTTAGTTCATGAGCCCACTTGAACAGTAAACGGTTGTGAAAACACACTTGACTTCTTAAAAACAAATAATCCTGAGCTAGTAACTACCATCAAAACGGATACAGAGATTAGTGAACACAGGGTTGTCGTAGCGAGACTGAATGCCGTAACTCCCAAATCCTCCAAAAATAAGCAAAAAATATACCTATTCAAAAAAGCAGATAAAAGTTTGCTTGAAGCCTACCTGAGAGACCATCTCCACGCCTCGCAAATTAACAAAATAAGTGTGAACCAGATGTGGACTGAACTCAAAGAAATAATATCGACAGCAATCGAGAGCTTTATACCAAATAAATTAGCAAACGACGGAGCCGATCCTCCCTGGTGCACAAAACGGGTCAGAAAACTGTTGCAGAAACAACGAAAAATGCATTCCAAATTTAAAGAAACGCAAAAGCACCAAGGTTTCCGATCTTTTGCAGAACCTCGGAATTTAGCGTGGACTTCAATGCGAGATGCTTATAATAATTTCCTCAACGAACCTTTGTCTCGACCTGGCAGAAAATCCAAAAAGATTCTTGTCGTATGTAAAGTATGCTAACGGCAAGACGCAATAATTACCTCTTCTGCGCAATAGTAGTGGAAATACCATCGACGACAGTGCAGCGAAAGCAGGGTTACTAAATACAGCCTTCAGAAGTTCATTCACCAAAGAAGAAGTAAATGTTCTAGAATTCGAACAGCTACCAACATGGCTAACTTAGAAGTAGATATCCTCTGAGTAATGAAGCAACTTAGCGTAGTGGCCGCGTGGTTAGAGGCGCCATGTCACGGATTGCGCAGCCCCTCCCGCCGGAAGTTCGCGTCCTTCCTCGTGCATGGATGTGTGTGTTGTTCTTAGCTTAAGTTAGTTTAAGTAGTGTGTAAATCTAGGGACCGATTATCTAAGCCGTTTAGTCCCTTAGGAATTCACACACATTTGAACATTTGAAAATGAAGCAACTTGAATGACTTAATAAAAGCAAGTCTTCCAGTCCAGATTGTATATCAATTAGATTCCTTTAAGAGTATGTTGATGAACAGCTCCATACTTAACGATCATATGAAATCGCTCGCTCAACGAAAGATCCGTACACAAGGGCTGGATAGTTGCACAGATCACACCAGTATTCAATAAAGGCACTAGCCCATATCATTAACGTCGATACGTAGCAGTATTTTGGAACATATATTGTGTTCGAACATGAATTACCTGGGAGGGGACGGTCTATTGATACAGAGTCTACAGGGATTTAGAAAACATCGTTCTTGTGAAACACAACTAGCTCTTTACTCACACCAACT
Organism: Schistocerca nitens; assembly: GCF_023898315.1. NCBI lineage: Eukaryota > Metazoa > Arthropoda > Insecta > Orthoptera > Acrididae > Schistocerca > Schistocerca nitens. Next base: position 370,049,683 of record NC_064614.1, on the reverse strand, counting down.
GTTGAGTGCTATCGACAAAGGATTCCAAATTGATTTGGTATTTCTAGATTTCCAGAAGGTTTTTCACACTATACCTCACAAGTGACTTGTAATCAAATTGCGTGCTTATGGAATATCGTCCCAGTGATGTGACTGGATTCTTGGGTTCCTGTCAGAGAGGTCACAGTTCTTAGTAATTGATGAAAAGTCATCGAGTATAACAGAAATGATTTCTGGCATTCCCCAAGGTAGAATTATAGGCCCTCTGCTGTTCCTTGTCTATATAAACGACGATTTAGAAGACAATCTGAGCAGCCGCCTGAGGTTGTTTGGAATTGATACTGTAGTTTATTGACTAGTAAAGTAATCATACGTTCAGAATCAATTGCAAATGGATTTGGATAAGATATCTGTATGGTGTGAAGAGTGGCAATAAACACTAAATAGTGAGATGTGCGAGGTCATCCACAGGAGTGCTAAAAGGAATCCATTAAACTTCGGTTACACGATAAATCAAACAAATCTAAAGGCCATAAATTCAATTAAATACCTAGGCATTACAATCACGAACAACCTAAATTGGAAAGAACTCATAGAAAGGAAGACGAACCAAAGACTGTGTTTTATTAGAGAGACTGCCTACACTACACTTGTCCGTCCTCTTTTGGAGTACTGCTGCGTGGTGTGGGATCCTTACCAGATAGGATTAACGGAGTACACCAAGAAAGTTCAAAGAAGAGCAGCACATTTTGTATCATCGAGAAGAGGGAAGAGAGTGTCACGGAATGAAACAGGATTTCTGTCGAACATAATTAAAACAGAGGTGTTTCTCGTTGCGATGGGAGCTTCTCATGAAATTTCAGTCATAACTTTCTCCTCTGAATGCGAAAATATTTTGTTGACACCGACCCACACAGGGCGGAACGATCGTCATAATAAAATAAAAGAACTCAGAGCTCGCACGAAGAGATATAGGTGTTCGTTTCTTCCGCTCGCTGTTCGAGAGTGGAACAACAGAGAATTATTGTGGAGGTTATTCGATGAACCCTCTAAGTGTGATTTGCAGAGTATCCATGTAGATGCAAATGTAGATGGGACTCACTCGGTACATGCTCAGTATTCTGCAACGTCCAGCTGCGTTCGTATTCAACCATCCTAGCTGCTATCTCTCTGCCTGATTGACCGATATAAAACTTATCACAATCAGAACAAGTAATTTTGTACACCCCACTGCTAGCTAGTAATTGGGTCTCTTCTTTGCTATTGAAAATACACTGAGCTGTGGTGTTCTTCACATAATAGGAAATCCTATAGCTGTAGGATTTGAGCGTTTTTGCTCCAGTCTGTAATACCTGTCCTAGGTATGGTACTGTACACCACATCGTGCAGACAGTGGAAGGGGGCGGCAGATGGGGTGTATAGGAGAGGTATAATTTTCAGTTTTTGTTTCCAAGCAAGATGTGGTCAGTCAGAACAGGATAACAGCCATTAGTTGAGGCAATAAATTTTATTATATCTAACTCTGCTTTGGACAATCTTTGGACAAGGGAACAAGTGTGAGACGGTCTATCATTCATCATCATTTCATCATCATTGACTCGCAAGTCGCCGAAGTGGCGTCACCTAAAAAGAACTTGCAACACGGCGGCCGAACTTCCCAGCATGGGGCCTCCCGGCCAACAATGCCATACGATCATTTCATTTCATTTCACTTAGTGGAAACTGCATGTTTGTGTGTTGTGAGTAAGAAGGTATTACTGCATCTGTTGTTTTTATTTTTGTACCAATTTTGAAACAATCTGTCAATGTATTGCTGTCAGTAGTTGGATCAGGGAAGTTTACGGGTTTTTCGCCAGTATCAATGTGAACTGATGAATTCAGTATTTTAATGTTGAGCTTTCTTGTATTGCCAGTTCACATCCATAGCACATCACTTACATATGTACTGTGTGTTTGCCTCTCAATCTACACGAGTACCATCTTTTCGAATGTTGTTTACACACATTGTAACTTCTTTGGCGACGATGGTCAAAGTCCGATGATGGCTCTGTAAACCGAAAGCCACTTAACTCAATAAATTAATCCTTTAGAACATAAACAATACAGTGTTTTTCATTTATTATACTGTTGTTCTACGAATGCCAGACGGAAGACTCGATTAACACCATCGAATTGTAAGTTACGCATGCATTCTTAAAATATAATGTCACTAATCATGCACAATGATTAAAAATATGCGGTTTCAAAATTCAGTTCTAGTTATTTCTGTCTTTTTAAAACAGTACAGACCAGCCAGTTTCGCCAAATTTTCTTCACTTATGCTCATGCGTTTATCTGACAGAATATTTGTGTACATAGAAAATGATCTTCCTGCGCCACAAGCAGTGACAGATGCGTACTTAAGTGAAGAAATTCCGGATAATATCGGATCAAGTTGAAATTTTTTTGCATTTTCGCCACAAAATATTTTTTGACAACTGCAGAAACTCAGAATCAGAATTTTATCCAGTAACTTCGTTCAGCTTATCTCTTGCTGCAACACCCACTTCTCCATAGGATGATTACAAAGTTCCCTCAACATCTACAATAAGACTCCACCAGTGATAGACATGGAGCTCCAACTTGGTTACTTCCACAGTCAAATGTTTAAAATTTGGTTTAATGTAAATTAGGTCTTGCTTAAAATCTGTTGCTACTTTGTAATGGATATCTACTATCTACAATGTTCTGAACTGAGAGTACATAATTTGTCGGATTTTTCTGTCTGCCAGGTAATGTTCAGGTACATGCGAACATTTCCTGTATTCATATTATTATTGCCGTAAGCTTAGTGACAACAGTGCATCCCAATTTAAGTTATACAATATAGCACTGAAGATGGTCACTCAGTGACAGAAAATCGATTTTGCAATAGTAAAAAATATACGACCAATGCTGTCTCTTTTTTCAAGTATTATTGGTGTTGTTATATTGGTTAATAGCACCAGAAAAATCATTGTGAATTGAAGGTACAACGCTGCTGAGAGCTTTTAAAACTCAGAGCCATCTGACATTCTCAGTTGCAAAGAAAACAGCACCAAACGGCGACATAGTTTTGAGATTTCTCGGCAAATGGTTCTGGGTGCATTTATTACAATTCAGTACATATTACGTGTGCTGACTTCCTTCAAAACGGCACTGAAATAGTACGGCTGTCTGTGTGGCGGGCTAGTACACGTGTTCGGTTTGCAAAGATTGTAATTTTCTTTTCAAGACTAGGAGTGGAGGAGGGGGGAGGACAACCTGCCCTTCCCTTTCCGCTCGTTGGATTCGCCGTTGCAGTCAGCTTACAAACACTTGGGCTGTTTTCAAATCCTATACTACACCGTAATATGCCTGTCCCGTGGGCCATCGTTACGTTGTAGCTATGTATTGCTCTGTCTTGCATTAAGATGTTAAGTCCGATGGTTTCTAGTAAGTTCTGTACCATCAGTGCCACACAATATAGTACTATCGTAGAAGCACGAGGCCACTGCGGCAATAAAAGTTTCATTTATTGGAAGCTTCTGCTATAGATCAAGTAGACCGTCTCCACCGTCTCCACAGTTATGGAAAGAAAATGGCAGCCACAGATTTGTTAGATGTCATTGCCATCTCCGTTGTCTAACCAATCGACAGCCTGGTAAAATATACTCCTTTGGTTTATTTTAAAGTTGCCTAAAGTAATTGAGAATCCACTGGTCGTAAGATAATGGTAGGACAAAATGATAAAGGAGGCAGACACTTTCAATAACACTATGAAGTTCGAACATTGCTATGCAACAGTTTTTGGATTTCTGTGTGATTCATCTCCTGGTAGTTGTCTCCGTATATTCGAAAACCCTTTTCACTTATATTTTGTCCAGTTCGCCAGTGCATCAATTTAGAAAAAGTTGGAGGAGGAATGATTATACCCACACCATATTCTCGCTATATTTTCGAGAAGTACTTTTGTCTGCTAACTTATTTTAGGATCTCTAGATTTCAGTGTGAATTAATCAGCTACTTTTGCTGACTGTCCTTCCTCATATACATATTTTCCTTGCCTCTGACTTTTTCTATCTTCTACCTGTATCGTCTGGCTCTGATTTGCATACTGAAGCGCACTACAGAGTACAGATTTGACGAACGCTTGCTTGTGCTGACTTTCATTGACTCGCTCATTGTAAGATTTCCCTTATTCTGGAAGAATGTTTTGGGAATACTTTCCTGATTTTAAGCCAAAATGCAATTGTTGTTTTCCGAAATGATGACTTCTCAGTAGCAAAACAGTGGGTACTTAGATGCACGTCTGTACTTCATCATCCTGACTTGGCAGTGGAGGAATGTGTGATTACACAACCTCACGGTTACTACGGAAACATTTACTGTGTCCATTCTACGTGTTTTCGAAAGTGTAAAACAAGTGCACTGATATCACTCAGATCTGTATCATAATTACTGAAAAGACTGATCATAATTTGTGCTCTGATAATTGAGTCACTTTATATAAGTTACTTTTGACCAAAGAGCCATTTAGTGCATATTTCTAGGCACTTTATCCGTCTGTCGCACGGAGCTGCTTGTTTTATCGACTTAAATATAAGGGCAGTCAAGTGAAAACGCGACAGATGTAAAAAGTGAACAAACGGTTTATTATTTCGAAAGTAATCGTCATTATTGTTAATACATTCATGCCACTGTGGGACACGACGGTAGCGACTGGGATTGCCTTCGCAATCATGATTAAGTCCAGCCGCGCATCTGTTCGTCCGAAGCACATCGACGGCCACGAAGGTCTTTCTTCAGGGCTCCAAAAACATGGAAATCGTATGGGGAGAGATCAGGACTGTATAGAGAATGTATCAGGGGTTCCCAGCGAAACTTCCGCAGCGTAGTCGAAACATGCGGGCTGGCATCATTCTGCAACAAAATGATGCCATCCGTCAGCAATCCTGGGCGTTTCATCTTGATGGCGCGCTTCAGTTTTTGCAAAGTGTCCACTTACCGCTGTGCCTTAATTGTGGCGCCATTTTCCAGAAAGTCAATGAGCATGGGACCCTTGAAATCAAAGAAAAAGGCCATCATGAATTTTCCGAAGCTGGCGTGCACGGCTTTGGATATTTTCGGTCGAGGTGAATCCACATGTTTCCATTGTTGGCTCTGACACTCGCTCTGAGGCTCAAAATGATGACACGTTTCTTCTCCCGCGTCAGTACGGGACAGAAAACGATATTCTTCATCGTGATATGGTTCCAGGTGCTGCAGTAGCGTCGACATTATGTTCAGCTTCTGCTTCTCTGCCTTGTGGGCAAACACTGCGCACGGATTTTCCAGAACTTAAGAGGCACTCTATCATGATGGAGTGAGCAGTATCGTAGTTGAGGTCCAACATGAGCTGAATCTCTTCTACCGTCCCATCGGCCATTTCTGACGTCAGCATTCGCCTCAGCAATGACAGAAGGGGTTATGGCAGGGTGAGCCTATCCGACCGTCTGCTGCTTTTCAATGACACCCGACTTTCTCGAAGTCGTTTATTCCGAGCAAACACATGCGCACGTGACACAACTGTGTCCGCCATACACGCCAGACATTCGGACTTGAATTTCAGTTCGTGACACTTGTGAAGTCTAAAATCGCACTACCTGTCCCGGCCTCCATAGTGAAGTCGGACGCACTCAGGACTCGGTGACCTCACGTCGACCACAACTAACAGACAAATGGCTCAGCGGTGAACATTCGCGCTGTTCGCTCCTGTTTTCCAATAGAGGGCTCTCCTTTTCACACACATACCTGCGTTACCAACGTCCGCGCCATGCCCATTATATAGTGTGTCTCCTTTTGTTTGAGAGCCCCTTACGTAGCAGAATGAAGAATGTAATACAATTTATTCTCTTTTCCTTTCCTCTTGCCTTTTCTGATTTCTAGCTTAAATTTTTGCTACACAGTTCGCAACACATGTTTTTCGGCAGTTGTTATTTCAATTGGCAGCAGATTTATCTACCTATCTTGTCTGCATTACAGCTTTCTGTGAGGCCTACTACAGGTGTTTAAATCGAATGTTCTTCTGAAAACAAATTTAACTTGCGAATATATTAGTTGATATAGATTTTTAGACTGTTAATACTCTGTGATGTATCATATTACGAAGCAATCTTCCCAGTTATGTGAAGAAAGGGTGCTGCTTGCACGGGGTTGTTCAAAGTGTGTGTGAATAGTTTGGTGAATTGAGCGACATCTAAATGGTATTAGATGCTAAGAATTTGTGCAGACACATGTGCATGGAAACACGTGTGAAAAAGCTATACCTGATGAATTCTTCTCGGGTTATCAGCCGAGTGGTGGCGTCGTCTTGTCGCAACGTTTCAATGAGGTTCGTACCCATCATCTTCGTACGAAACTCATTGAAACGTTGCGACAAGACGACGCCACCACTCGGCTGATAACCCGAGAAGAATTCATCAGTGGAATACGCCGAGAAAGACTGAAATCGAAAAACTATACCTACCACTGACACTGCTATGTTGAAGCACATTTACCTGCTGCACTCAACCGTTGTAATGAGTGCGAAAACTCCTGTTATGATGCTACTGAGCAAATATCAGGTTTAATTATAAACTGTAAAAATGATGACAGAGATGCATGCGATGTTGATGACACTATACGGAACAAAAACTGGGAGGAGTCAAAGTGTTGACTCTTGTCTAGATGTTACAGAGGGAAAGGAATCTCTTGACGATACGCCACATGCACTCCGGTCTTCAAAAACCACGACGTGAAATATCGGGCAAGTGTGACAGATGATGTCACAGATTCTGAGACAGATATCGGAAGAATTGGAGATTAGGAAAGCCAGTAATAGCGTTATCATTACCTATTGTATGTTCCCAATCTGTGCTGCATACATTTGCTGACGACCAGAACGCAAAACAATCGGAAACTGTTTTCATTGACACATGCTACCGCCGGCCGGGGTGACCGAGCGGTTCTAGGCGCTACAGTCTGGAACCGCGTACTGCTATGGTCGCAGGTTCGAATCCTGCCTCGGGCACGAATGTGTGTGATGTCCTTAGGTTAGTTAGGTTTAAGTAGTTTTAAGTTATAGGGGACTGATGACCTCAGAAGTTAAGTCTCATAGTGCTCAGAGCCATTTGAACCATCTGAACATGCTACAGAGTTCTATCTTTTATGTGAACCGTCATTATAGATGGTGCGACCTAATGATTCTAGTTGGATTCAGAATAGGAAAGGCATTCATCATGGTCACATTACACAGGTATCTGCGTCTTGACATTCGAAGGGGCTGTGGCGTCACAGCCGTATTTAAAGATTTTTCCCTGTTATCCAAATGAATGACAGCGTCAAGAATGCGTAGTAAAAATAATATTTAATTTTCTGAAAATTCGTCGTCCGTGAATGAACCTGTCGCAAAAAGGAAGATGATAATGGCTATGAAACCATTATAAATATAACGTACCAATGCAAAAAAGCTCTACACCGATTAAGTTGCGTAGATGGTCAGGTCTTGTTGGGAATTAGCTCTTTCTTGATTGTTGTCGCTGAGCCGTATTATTAAATGTGAGTCTGATTTGAGTGTGTACGCTGAATGTCCATTAAAAGTACAAAAAATATTTTGTTGCATTAAGACCAAGTCATTTGAAGAGCCTCTTTCATTTTAGACAAAAAGAAAATTTCATTCGGTACATGTGAGACAATCAAATATGGAAGCTTCTCATTTCGTTCACTATTGTTTCAAAAGCTCTTTTGCGTGAAGTTACTATTTTCATATTACATTCATTACAACCTGCAGTCATTTAGTCCGCAGCTCGTGGTCTCGTGGTCGCGTTCTCGCTTCCCTGTCACGGGGTTCCGGGTTCGATTCCCGGCGGGGTCAGGGAGTTTCACCTGCCCCGAGATGACTGGGTGTTTGCGTTGTCCTCATCATGAAAGTGGCGAGTTTGCACTGAGTAAAAGGTTGGGGATTTGTACGGGCTCTTATAACCGCGCAGTTGAGCGCGCCACAAACCAAACATCATCATCATCATCATCATGCAGTCATTTATTTTTATCGAAGTCCGATAACTTTTCCGCGTGCAGTAATTCCGAAAGGAAATTTCATTTCTTTTCAAGCTTAGTAAAATACCAAACGAATTGTTTTCATGCTAACTACTGGCCGTAGCTACTTTGCAGTTTTCAAGAAAATGGAAGTTAACGGTACCGACTTTTACGAAATTAAATGAGATTACACCAAAGACATAATTTGGCCACAGTTTTCTTATAACGTTACCACCAAAGACAGAGGTCCAATAAATAATTTTACTTGACATTTCATGCTCTTGATAACAGATTCAGAATACAAAGTAAATTTTTCGCAATCATAGGCGGTAATGTTATAAGGTTCATTGAACATTTCCAGTAGCTTTGTAAAGATTATCGAAAGCTTGCTCTGGCCAATAGCTTTGTAGAAATAAATTTTGTTTGTATCTCTAGTTTTCTTTAATTTGTGAAGCCATTCAATCATCTTTCCACGTCAGCTCTGCATAATGCTTGCTATTGCCAAATGTCGGAGCTGCATGATGTTTGCAGATTATTTCAAAAATAACTTCTTGAAATTTCGTGATAAAATTTTCGAGAGATATTCAAGCGTCTTTTGTCGAGTTTTTCTGTTCGTTCACTCAATATGTTTCAAACATTTTACATGGCTGAACAAACACAACGTATATCCCTCAGCGGCATTGTCAGACTAACCTGACAGATTTTACACGCAAGCGATCTAGAGTGCAAGTGCTTTAAAAGAAGCTGACGTCGCATGAAGAACTGTAGTTTGTATTCGCCGAAGACTAAACCTCTTACTCGTAAAATTATGTGATAGCTCCATTAACTGGAGGAGTTTCCTGATGATATGTCTAAGACATACCGTACGCAACGTACAGAGTAGCCAAGTTAGGTAGCGGGCAACAGAACAGGAGGCGGGTTTCAGGTTAATAACAACGCATACTTGACACACAAGTGGTTATTTCGAAAGGGATACATAAGGGGTGGCATAGTGAAAGATCTGAGTCTCTTGGAATCATTTAGGATAGGTCTGTTGCGAGTAGAGAGAGCCAGCAGCCTTACAGAGTCACTACACTTAAACCTCTCACGATTCGAATGGAAGCGAACTGCTGGTTTGTTAGCGTCGCATCGTGAGCACTGGGGGAACGGCACGTGGGCTCTCGTTCCTCTGCCGTGGGCTGGGCGGAAAGATCGGAAGGTATCTGTTCACAAAATAGAAATGGGATTGTTACAGTTTTGTTATTAATAATGAAAAGATGTACACATGTTGTAATCAGCCCAATGCTTGAATGAGATCTCATTCTGGAAACATCCCCCAGGCTGTAGCTAAGCCATGTCTCCGCAATATCCTTTCTTTCAGGAGTGCTAGTTCTGCAAGATTCGCAGGAGAGCTTCTGTAAAGTTTGGAAGGTAGGAGACGAGGTACTGGCAGAAGTAAAGCTGTGAGGACGGGGCGTGAGTCGTGCTTGGGTAGCTCCGATGGTAGAGCACTTGCCCTCAAAAGGCAAAGGTCCCGAGTTCGAGTCTCAGTCCGACACGCAGTTTTAATCTGCCAGGAAGTTTCAGACCAATGCTTGTTTGAAACCCTTCGATACTGGTGGGTATCGACCACTATACTTATTAAAAAAATTATAACTTGATGTAAATCGACTTAAATGTATACAATACCTTATATGTGAACAATATCCTTTGTGATCTGCCCCATTCATTCGATACGACTAGAATAATTTGGAAGGTAAGTAGCAAGAAATATAACTATATAAATTTTTAAAGTTATTTCCAAGAATATTTTAACTAAATTTTGTTATAATTACGTAAAAATATGTGCAAGGTGAAATTTAAATACTATCGTTGCCGAAAATATAAATGAGGAGACTCTCTGAGTTATCTCGCTTGGCGGAAAGTGACTTGTTTGTGCAGGCGCAGTGAGTAGTTGGAATTTTGGTAGCTCTTGTGAGCAGATCGAAATTATATTATTGCGGAAGTTGCATGATTATCATGAAGTTTTTGAGTGTTTAAAAATAGGGAAGCTAAGGAATGAACTTTTTATTACTGAACAGTTAAAGTCAACTATAGAACTACTATGATTTTGAAAAGTTGAAGATATCTTTGTGCAGGAGAATCTCGAGACAAAAATCATATCCCCCGGAAGACAACGAAGCCAACATACAACCGGGTAAGTACCAGATTTATAATTTATCAATGTGGGTATGATTACTTTCAAGTTTAAGCAAAATGTCGTCCTTGGAAATGTTATTATTTATTGAAAGATTGTGTCACGACATTAAGGAGGAGGCGAAGTGGTCTATGTTTAGAGATGAATTCGAGAGGACGGCAGTTCAAATAATCATCCAGCGTTTCATCTTTAGGTTTCCCTTGATTTCACTGAATTTTCTCCCTTTACTAAGAAACGTCACTTAGGATAGTGACTCAGATGCTAGTCTTTGTATCAGGCTAAAGTTTTGTCAGTACTAGATTTTCCTGTTTCCCTCACACCACGCCATAGATGGTTCTATCACGTGAGCAAGGTTTGAGGTCTAAAGTAATAGGATGTAGCAAATAATTAATGTGTATCGTGTAAGGCTCTCCTGGTACAGCGAGATGCGGCGACTGCAGCACCTGCGGCCGAGCCCCGCAGTCGCCGCTGCGCTGTCTTTTGCGGGCTGATTAATTACAGCGAAAGCCAGGGCCCCAGCTGTGACGTCACGACTGTTGGCGCTCCGCCGTGCGCGACCCGCGTGTAATCACTTTGCCTGCGCTTTCACGAAAAGTGAAAGCACGCCATGGCGGCGTCAGCAAAACAGATTTGGCGAGTCCAAAGACTGTCGCGGTGCTAATATTACCGACGCTTGTTGTTGCGAAGGAGCGATGTAACAGAAGATGTAGGGTTACTGGACGCCTGACATAAGAGGGGTGTTCAATAAGTAATGCAACACAATTTTTTATGACAGCAGGATGCTTTTATTCTGGGTTCCAGTACATCATATTATTCTCCATTCCTTTGACTAAAAAACGCTGTTTTTCAACATAACCTCCTTTCAATGCGACGGCCTTACGCCACTTTACTGGGAATGCCTGTATGCCCGCATGCTACCACTCTGCTGGTTGATGTCGGAGGCATCGTCTTGCAGCATCAATAACCTCCCCATAGCCTATGTACTGTTTCCTGCGGAGTGCATCCTTCATTGGGCCAAACAGAGAGAAGTCGGAAGGTGCGAGATCCGGGCACCAGGTTGGATGAGGCAGAACACTCCAATGAAGTTTTGCGGGCTCCTCTGGGATGCGCATACTTGTGTGAGGTCTCACGTTGTCATGGAGAACGAGAAGTTGGTTTGCTCATTTGTGGCAACGAACACGCTGAAGTCGTTTCTTCAACTTCCTGAGGGAAGCGCAGTATCCTTCAGAGTAGCTCGTGGCACCATGAGGGAGAACATGAAACAGAATAACCCCTTCACAGTCCTAGCAGATCGTCGCCGTGACTTTATGAACTGAGGATGCAGGTTTTTCTTCGGAAGAGAGGTGGTGTGCTGTCACTCCATGGATTGGTCTTTTGTTTCCGGTTCGAAGAGACCAACACATATTTCATCGCCTGTGACGATTTTCGACAAAAAATTGTCACTATCAGCCTCGTAACGCGTAAGCAATTCCTTACAGATTGTCTTTCACTGCTCTTTGTGATTTTCTGTTAGGCGGCAAGGAACCCATCGGCCCCACAGCTTTGAGTACCCCAACTGGTGGGCGAGTGTGTCATCACTACCAACAGAGATGTGCAGTTGTGGAGTGAGGTGTTTGGTTGTGATCCGTCTACCACCTCGAATGAGAGTGTCCGCACGTTCCAACACTGCACAGCGGTGTGCGGCAGGCCGACATGCGGGAGACAGGACGTGTTTGCGTGACCCTGTGATGTTGACAGACGCCTCGCTCAACGACTCACGGTGTTTTTGTTCACTGCCAGGTCTCCGTAGGCATTCTGCAAGCCCTATGAATATGTGCGATGCTGTGGTTTTCCGCCAGAAGAAACTGAATGACAGTTCTCTCCTTGGACCGCACCTCCGTTACAGGCTCCATTTTGAAGGGTAATTATAGCGCCATTACCAATCACGACTTCATGAAACTGTGAGGGCTGAAGCCGGGGTATTCGACGATGGCCTCCAATAAATTCCGCATTTTTTCAAACGAAACTCACGGAGAAAAAAATGTGTTGCATTACTTATTGAGGTCCCCTTGTGATTAGTCCTTAATGCTAAATTCGGTTACTGCTAAAATGTACAATTTCAAGTGATCAGATCTACTGTCAACGATTTAAACTCACTTACTCTCAGTCTGTCTATTAGTAGAGATCTGTAACCTGTCTACATGCACGATGGCCGTAGGTGCGGAGGTAGCAGCTTCAAGTCCTCAAGGCGAATGAAATGATTAAGGGAAGAAGAGATGATAGTATACATACCTTGAACATCAGATCGTACGTCATTCTTCTGAGCAGCTGCTTATTCCCTATTTCAACGTATCGGAGCTGAAACGTAACAGCCCATTAAGACCCATTTAAAACGAACATTTTCCAGTCTAATTCAGGATCGCAAATGTAAACAAAATATGCAATTTGTCTTAAAAAATTATTCTTACTAAACTAATTATTACACCCGAATTACCTTAAAGTATAGAAGCTCTGTGAATGAAGGGAACATTTTCCATGAAGGGAATCACTAGTTATTAATAAAACATCAAAATACATTATTGTAATTTCTTATTCGAGAAGCTATACTCGAATAAAATAACAGACACGTACTAATATCGTAGTGTACTAGCTGTTCTGGAGTAAACATACGTTTATATATGTATTTATAGTTTTTATACGTCAGTTTTAAATGTTAATTAATCAAAAAATGATTCTAAACGATGTCGAGGATTGTTCGGGATTGTTAAGAAGGTATAAATAGTTACAGTCGTGTTGGCAAAGGGGGTCAGTACTTTATGTGTATTTGCACAGAAAACATGTAGCTTGTTGAGCATAATTCATTTCACTATTGTAAGTATGATACAACTTATTTCAGATTTGTCAAGATGCTTTTATTTACTTTGAGTCTGTAACAAATATTCAGATGAAACACTATACTGGGTTAAACATTGCTTTTACTTCATAGTGAAAACCTACAGTTTCTGTTTTCCAGGACTTCCGCTGCGACAGGTTGCCAGCTACCATAAGTAAATTAACGCAAAGTAACGTTTTGGAGCACATCGCTGAACTTAAAACGAGGCGTATAACGACGCGTGGACAGCGGGGTGGGAAGGAACACGACGCCACACAGGCTGTCATCACTACGATCTACAGCGTGGTCTCCCCAGAAGATCGTAGGCTACGGACTGCACATCTGGTAGACAGCTCCTAACGCCCATCATGAGAATGAACTTCCATCAACAGATACTACCTCAGTCACATCCACAGGCTAAGTACCACAGACTGACCAACTTGCCCGTGAGTCTCTAAATATATAGGTTATTCAAATCACTTATTATTTTCGTGTGACCGGTTTCACGCTGTGCAAGTCACTTTTGCAGAAGACTATGCAAGTTGAAACACCAGTGTCCCACTGTTATTATCAATAGCTTCATATCAAAAATGCAGCAACTTACAGACTGATGAGCGTAACCTGTACGTGCACTGAGTGTATACTAGGGGTATATCCGCGAACAGCTTCTGTGCCATCCACAGCCGGTGCTTTGGTTAATACACTGGCCTGGCATTCGGAAAGGTAGCAGTTCAAATTCCATTCAGGCCATACGGGATTGGATTTTCTGATGTTTCTCTAAATACATGAAGGCAAACGCCATGATGAACCCTTTGAAAGAGCACAGCCCAATTCCCTCCTCATCCTTCCCCTTGTCAGACCTCATGTTCCGTCTCTAGTGACCCGTGATCGGCGTTACGTTAGACCCTAATCTTCCTTCCTTCTGTGTCATCCCATGGAGTGTCAGGCGGCTGTGCTATAGTTACTTATTGCTTAATTTTTTTTTACCTGAAGATTATGTCAAAGTATAACTTCAGTACAATTTACTGTAATTCTACAATTCTTTACCTTTTATCCCTCAATGATCCGAAAGAATGGCATTTGCCCTGCCAGTCATCATTACTGTTATTATGATGTACTTACAGATGTTTTGCTAATCACCAGATTTGCGGCTAACAGGACAAGGTGCCTAGTAGATAAAAATCCAACGGAGATAAGTAAACAAATCATTCTCACAGTGAGCAGTAGCTCCATGCTCCTAACGAAGAAGACTGACCTTGATCATTCACGCAAATGAAACTTCTCTTACATTTGAGATTCATACAATGCGTATTACAATTTTCAGTACTCTTCTGAACACGTTGTACATCTGTCATACAAATATTTACCAATTATAATTCCAAGTATATTGGTTTACATCTTGATGCATTCAATATCTCTTGCATTAGATGGCAAGTTCTATTCTGTACATTGGTACTAAACTACTCAGAAAGTTAAGTTAATGACATTTGTGAGATAACTACTGTTTTTTCACAAATGCTGTAGAGCTGAAACACGTGGCGTCTATGGACTCTGAATAAGAAATAAAAATCTGGCCAAGCAAGGAAGGGTAATCAAGTAATAAAAACAAAACATCAATAAAAAGCAAAAATGCTGGAAAGCATTTATAACATGCTGCCAGTCTCCGTACATATGTTTGTATCGTAAAAGATATGTGGAGAAGAGTGAAAGATAATTGATAGTACTTGGCTCGTAAACAATACGCTGCAGATAGAAGAAAGAGTGGAGTTCACTGACATTTAAACCCTGTTTTGCAAATGAACTGTGCACATCAGGTAAAACCAGTATATGAACACTCCTCATTGTAGCTCCTATCGTTTACCATAGATATCTCGTGGAACAAAAGAACAGCAGCGGTATATATCGCACTGTTGCAGACACAGATAGGGACGAAAATCAGACCCAGCCGTTAGTTTTGTTCGAGGAGTTGGAGTACAACTGTTATTGTCGCCTCACTTGGTGCCTCGACTCTCGGGTACTTAAAGGTATGGCACACCTTGGTATTCGATCTACGCACAATAACGTTGCAGAATCTGAAAGGATAAAAACAAAACCGCGTTACTAATGGACCAATCTTATGCCCAAGTTCTTGGACATATACCTAAAAAGCAGCATTTCGTAAGTACAGAAGTCAATGATCACGACTTTTTGCATTCGATAAATGGCAATAGCGTTAAATATCTAGAATGCAATAGCTAAACATTATCGAAAACGGAAGAAAAATTTGTGAAATTCTGCAACTTTTAATATAGCTTTACACGCATCGACAAAGAGGCGTCTTACACAGTATGTGTACGAGAGGAAAATATAGATGATGCAACTCGTGGACAACTCACTACAGACTGTTGATGCAAGAAACATTCTAAACAAATATGTAATCTTTACTATGAATTGATACTGTATTGATATAGGTTAGTGACCCTACTGGCCGCCCCATATGTCATTAAACTATACCAGCTAAATGTGTGCTTAGATTCCAGAAAGATGTTTCCTCTTCTTGTGCTGCAGCTTTCACCACGGTATAACTCGAGATGTTGCAAGCACTGATGGCTGACCCTATGATCTCCAGTAAGGAAGAAACGACTGTGTCCTGGATAGCAAAGAGCAACGAGAGATATGTGAATATATTATCTGTTGCAAGTTGTCTTCAGAAAATGGAATTTACAGTTTGTTGCAGAAGTTCTTCAGGAACGAAATATGAAACATTTCGAAACGACCAAGAGACATCACCAGTTGTGGCTGTGGTGCCTTGTAAATATCATACAGTCTAACAACTGAAATGTAGGTACGATTGTGAAGCAACGTCTACAAGACATGCATTCTACAAGTAACTTTCTCTTAGGAGAATCAATCAGGCCTGTAGAGACTGCTGTTAGATGCCAGCCTTAGCAACAACTGCTCAAAATATGCAGTACAGGAAATAAATGTGAGGAACTTGGGTCTGAAATTATTGATTTTACAGTAAAGGAAACAGCTTTTCAGTAAGTCGAACTCGTTTCAAACTGCCAAAAATAATATGAACCATTCTTTTATAACTCAGCGATTTTACCAACTGAACTGCCAGGCGTTTGACCAGGTGTCACTGGGAAATTGACGAGTGGGAGTCCGGGATTTGAAAGCTGAATGCTGACATAATTCATATCAGCTGACCACTGAAAAATTCACGTGAATAAACCCCATAAAAATAATTACGTCTAAGT
The DNA here is from genome assembly GCF_023898315.1 of Schistocerca nitens. Taxonomy (NCBI): domain Eukaryota; kingdom Metazoa; phylum Arthropoda; class Insecta; order Orthoptera; family Acrididae; genus Schistocerca; species Schistocerca nitens. Next base: position 370,033,386 of record NC_064614.1, on the reverse strand, counting down.
CTTTTATGGTTGTAAGGAGGCCACTGCAATACGGTTAGAACAAAGATATTTTATAGAGAAGGATACCGGGCGGAACCCCGGAGATTTTTATGAAATTCCCATAATACTTTATCGGTGCAGCTGACCGACATCTTCACGTGCAACAAACACACGTCTGAGCTATGAATAAAGCCACCTGTTTTGCCACTTGACGCAGTCTTGAAGGCGATAAATTTGGTGGCCAATAGCAAAGATTTCCTGGCCGGTAAACGGAAGGACAGCTATTCCCTCTATGGGGCGATGAACCAAGGACATCAACGAACGCGCAAACGCTGTTGTTCGTACTGTGCGCTGCCACGGCCGTCCCAACACCCTCTGGAAGCGGCATGCCGAAAAATGCGTCCGTGCTGCCGTGTGGCCTTCCTCGCCGTTGTTGTCCGAATATTTAAGTCGCCATCAAAGTGGCATCCGCTGAATGACGATTAGTTGTGGTCGTTGTGACTTTAACACTCTCAGTGCTGAACCCCAAGCAGGTCTAAGATGCAAAACTGTATCTTTGTACACCGCTTCTTGAATTATACTGTTCCCAGTACGTAGACGTCGAAGACAGAATTTTGATACCCGTACTGAGACATTGCTCAACCTTGTAGATTTCTCTGGTTGTTCTAGACGTTCGTGCAGTCGATCATCGACGGATCTGTCTTCCCCAATTATAACATTCCGCTACACCAACAAAACCTCAGCAATCGGACATTTCCCTTGACCTATATAGCTCAGCCGCAGCTATCGATACCGAAAAACCAGCGCATACAACTCTGAAAAGTGGAAGCAAAACCCCAACAACTCAAAAACCCAAATACCCCATAAACATTACATCAATTAAAACACAACCGACCAACCATGTATGTCAGACGCCACATCATCACTCATCTCAGAACGTAATGATACATTCGTGAACTTCACTGTCATGTCCATACCTAACAAAAAAGAAATAAAAAAAATCAGGCTTCTTTCCGCACAACGAACACCAAACTAATCAGGTCTAAAAACCGCCAAACACATAAACAGTTGAAAAAGCCTTAATAACTCACTAAAAACTCTTTCACAACCCACCTTACCCCACCAACTACCTAAAATCAAATACCACGTTAGCACGATGACAACCAAAACTCAGATGAACCCAATACCACACGTTAAATTCAGCACGTCTACATCCACCACCAGAGGGCACGATCAAATCCAACAACACGACATCTACAAACACAACCAACTCAAAATTCCGCGCCGTAGATGACGTCACACGCCACAACACCATTACGCCACGCGCCAAAGCAGACGGGTGAAATTGGATGCTTCCATTGATCCCCTTCTTCCTGTTTTCTTGCTTGACTTGTGTTCAGATGTAGTCAGGCTATCTACTGGGCCACCTTACCACTAAATCGGAGGTGGGGGGATTGGGAGTTTTCCTTGTAAGCATTCAAATTCATTCCGAAGGATGATGACAGCTGGTGATCGCTAAGTATAAATCCATACACGTTCGCTTAAGGTACACAGTGAGAATTTCACCACATCCCGCGTCTTGACCGAGAACTTTTTCTACAACTAGTCGGTCCAGAAAACCTCGGGCATGACAGAGACATTTGAGTTACTATAAACGTTTGTTGTGCGGGTCTATATTGGTGGTGAGAGCCTCCAAGCTGAAGTCTTGGTAGTCTACAGGGCCGATTCTAGAAGTCAGTCAAGGGGGGCGGGGGTAATGGAATATCGCATAACAAAAGGACAGTTGGGTCCTCTACCGACAACTTGGTAAAATTTGGTGTTGCTTAAAGTAGTTTTTGGTAACTGTTTTGGAGTTCAGGGTAAAAAAACTAATTTTAAAATGACAGATTTTATAAATAACATAAACCACAAGAAAGGTCAACTTACAACGAATAAGTTTTCGTTACTTTTCTGAATACAGAAGATGACATAAAAGTAAAAACTCGTACTTAACATAATATGAAAAAAATTCTGTAACAAAATTTATTGGAAAATTCCGTCTTCTGCCGAATTTGTCGTGCTCATTCGTCTCAGTTTCTCTTTACTGAATATGTCAACGATATTTTCAGTCTCCGTATCTCTTTCATTATGGATATTTGCAAGAGACAATCCATTAAGTCTCACCTGCCCCATTATGTTACGCAAATAAGTCTTTATTTGTGTCAAAGTAGAGGAGCTTCGTTCAGCAGTGCTTGTGGTGACAAGAATAGTGTCACATATTTGAAGTGAAACATATACATTTGGGAAAGACTGCTTGTCACAGTTCTTTAAACCTTGCTTGAAATACATTGCAACCTATATTGCTACATAATTATAGAAAGAATGATTGATTCTATTGAAGTAATATATTCGCTGACGTCTGAAGTCACAACCAACTCCACTGGGTGTGTGGGGGGGAGGGGGGGCCTTTGGCCCCCGTAGCCCCCCCTCTTGCTACCGCCCTAACAGTCTCTCCCACAAATACAAGTCTAGCTGGTCCACATCCGAAGAATGTAGATCTCACAGAAAATTGGTCCTTGTCTTTAAATGCTGCCTCAAGTGATGGTGTTTAGTTTTGTATCCAGCGTTACATTAATGAAGGATGCTGTTTGGAGGTGCAACAGTCCCTGAGTCTAAAGCTACTTGTTCTCCAAAAACAATTTTTATAGCCCTAGTAACAAGTAACAGCAATTCAGCTGAACCTAACAGACCACCCGTGCGCTGCTGCCATCTGACGACGTTTCTGCGAACCGCCCTGCCTGGCGGGCCTCACCTGCTGCCCGCAACGTTCGCGTAAGCGAGGGGACAGTAATTTGAATTTGGTCACACCGACGGCGTTCGCCACTGATATTAGTAAGTGAATGCCACAAGGTATTCGTAATTCTCAGGAAAATTGGTGTAAGCTATAGGGAAAGACGAGTAATATATAATAAGCACAGTAAGTAACGCATTATGTTTAGTTTTCCTTTACCATACATTAACGCTGTTCTCGAGCTTTATGCGACTGTAATCTCACAAATGTTTCAGGAAATTATAAATGACATGGAACCAGCAGCATACTCGTAGTGGCAATTTCACTTTTCATTCAACTTGAAATGAAACCTCTTAACCTCTCATCGCATAAACATGAAGTATCGCCCTCTTATTGTCACTGCTTGAGTTTTTTAATCACTGGGCACTGGGTTCCTATATATGGGGTCCAGCAGTACCCAAAGCATGAGAACACGTTCCTTACCCAAAGACGAAAAAAAAAAAAGAAAAAAAAAACGTTATATGGACATGATTCCCATAATGCTTTATATCAATGCTACGAATCATTTTCCACATTTCTTTATAGTACATTGATCGTAGGAAACAACCAGTCAGTTCGTTATTCACATTTTGATTATTTGTATTTTATCGAAATTCTATGGGGCAAGTTAGTTTACAGACGGGGTATATACACGTTGTTATGAGTATGGTTACTTGCTTCTCATTTACAAGTTAGTAAATGGCACACCGGCTTCAGTTCAGTAAGAAAGACCTACTTAGTTTTAATACTACTTGAATAGGCGTATAAGATCCTATAAGATAGTTATCGACGAACAGCACATATTATTCTCAAAATGGCTCTGGTTCAAATGGCTCTGAGCACTATGGGACTTAACATCTGTGGTCATCAGTCCCCTAGAACTTAGAACTACTTAAACCTAACGAACCTAAGGACATCACACACATCCATGCCCGAGGCAGGATTCGAACCTGCGACCGTAGCAGTCGCGCGGTTCCGGACTGAGCGCCTAGAACCGCTAGACCACCGCGGCCGGCCATATTATTCTCGCTGTTCCCTTTTGGGACATCAAACATTTTGTGTAAAATAGAAAATTATGCCAGGAACAGAACATATTATATTACCACGCAGATCTCTTATCTGTAATATTCAAAGTTTCCTCAGTTGGCATTGATACCTGGACCAATCCACTGTCATATTATACCCTGGATGCGCTGATGTATCCCTGGAGTGTTGCGTGTAGCTCCTCAGTCTTCCACAGTATGACCATATTCACTCTATGCATCTAATGTCGTGGTTCGAAGCACAAGAGCTTTGAAATACTCCCACAAATACAAGTCTAGCTGGTCTACATCCGAAGAATGTAGATCTCACAGAAAATTGGTCCTTGTCTTTAAATTCGTCAGTCATCGTAACTGTTATTTAGAAATCGACGAGCGTCAACGGTAAAGCGAGGAAGAACATTATCATGCACGAACTACGAGGGCCGTTCAGAAAGTAACTTCCGGTTGATTTAAAAAAATACACCAAGTTAAATAAAAATATTTTAATATATACATATTACAACTACATCTTTGCACTATTTTTCTACATAGTCTCCATAGCGATTGAGGCACTTATCGTATCTCTTCACAAGCTTTGAAATTCCTTCTGCATAAAAATCACCCGCTTGTGCCTAGAGCCAGCCTGTGACCGCATCTTTGAGCTCTTCGTCGTCATCAAACCGCTGTGACCCGAGCCATTTCTTCAAATGCATGAAGAGGTGATAATCACTTGGCGCCAGGTCTGGGCTGTAAGGTGGATGGTTGATAACGTCCCACTTGAAGGACTCAAGAAGGGCCGTTGTTCTGCGAGCAGAGTGAGGACGGGCGTTATCGTGCAAAAAAACGATACCGGAAGTCAGCATACCACGGCGTTTGTTCTGTATAGCCCGTCGTAACTTTTTTATTGTTTCACAGTACACGTCTTGATTAATGGTCGTACCACGTTCCATGAATTCAACCAACAACACCCCTTTGGCATCCCAAAACACCGTTGCCATCAGTTTTCTGGCAGAAAAATCTTGCGAGGCTTTTCTTGGTTTGGTAGGCGAATTTGAATGTGCCCACATCTTTGATTGTTCTTTTGTCTCAGGGTTCACGTACTTAATCCAGGTTTCGTCACCGGTCACGATTCTGTTTAACAATGGTTCTCCTTCGTCCTCATAACGTGACAGAAACTCTAATGCAGAGGCCATTCTTTGAGTTTTGTGGTGGTCGGTAAGAATTTTGGGCACCCATCGTGCACAGAACGTACGGTAACCCAATCTTGCTGCCACTATCTCGTACAAGAGAGTCTTAGAAATCTGTGGAAAACCAGTAGACAACTGCGACATTGAGAAACATCGATTTTCACGAACTTCTGCATCAACTGTCTGAACGAGTTCGTCAGTCACCAATGATGGTCTACCACTCCTCTCTTCATCATGAACGTTTTCTCGTCCACTTTTAAATAAACGTACCCATTCACGGACAACTCCTTCACTCATAACTCTTGGTCCATACACGGCACAAAGCTCACGATGAATAGCTGCTGCAGAATATCCTTTGGCTGTAAAAAACCTTATGACAGCACGCACTTCACATTTGGCGGGGTTTTCTATTGCAGCACACATTTCAAACTGCCACAAAAACTAAACTAGCGCAGGTACGACGTTCACTCGACCACGGCTTGATGCCGACTGACCTGTTGAGTGCGTGAACGCACAGATGGCGTCGCTACTCCCCCCACAACCCGCACTGTGACCAATCGGAGGTTACTTTCTGAACCGCCTTCGTATGTGTTTCGTGGCGCTATAAAGTCACATCTTATAGCACATCAGACAGAATATTACCTAACAAATGATTCTAAGTGCAACTATTGAACTTGGATGGCAAAGTCGCGAACGATGGCGGCTCATCCGTGTTGGTTATGAAAATTTATAATGTGGTAGCAAAACAGTCATATATTATTACTTACTGGAGCTACAATACTTGTCCTACGCTGCCATTGCAGTGGCCGCCACCTGCATGGAAAACTGATTCCTCCAGATGCGGCGTTCTAGATCTTGTAGTCTTCCGCAACCGCAGCTAGCTGATTCAAACGTTTCAGTTTCCATCCATACACTCCGATCAAATGCTTAGTTTTTCTACTGTCGGGGTACGTTCGCTTTAGAAATATCTCGCGGTACAAACGGTCAGCGGCACAGCCATTGCTACATGCAAATACGTGCATCAAATGAGCAGCCATCTACTCCGAATTTGTATTTAGTATTTTTTATTTGTGGTAAGGTCTTATGGGACCAAACTGCATAGGTCATCGGTCTCTAAGCTTACACACTACTTTATCTAGCTTAAACTAACTTACGCTAAGGAAGACACACACACCCATGCCTGAGGGAGGACTCGAATCTCCGAAAGGAGGTGCCGCGCGGACCGTGACAAGACGCCCCAGACTTTGTATTTTTCTGACAGATACAACACATCAACTGTGAAAAAACGTAAAAGAAGTGTTTGTATATCATCCTAACATATAAATACGCAAGTGGCAACTTATACTATTTCCCTGTTGCTAAGACTAGAAGCTTGTACAGTACGGGTACGGGTACGACATACACTGAGTGGCATATAGCGATCACGTGAACAAGCACAGACTCTCTGATTGCGATTCTGATGTTGACCAAGTGTCATCAAGGTACAATGCAACAGAGTATATGAAAATATGGTTTCTACCTGCACCTCCGCCACAGCACATACGAACAGACTATATCTCAAGATTCCAGTAATGTTGGAAATCTAGATTCCTTACGATCTTTCATACAGCACAGGGCGCCGCCATTGTCTACCTAAGTTGTTCTAAAATTAATGTCAGAAATCGTGTCGGTAGCCACGAAAAGTCCAGCTGATGAAGTTCCCACATATCAACAGTCTGGAATACCTCCACCTTTTCTGTGCCACTCACAAAATCGAAACCCTACCCGCCACAGTATCTCCCACCCTTGAGAACTGTAGCCAGCTGCCGCACTTCTATCGCCGCATCCCACGTTCCTCATGTCTCCATGTCCCTACCAAGGGTAATTTCGACTGCTATCCTGAAATCATTCCTAATGTACAATGACGAAAAAAATTGCAACAACTAAAAAAACTCATGATTAGTAATGAAATTTCGGGAATATATTCGTTTTGGTAACATATTTAAGTGATTAACATTGCAAGCTCACTGGTTAATGTAAGCGCGAGATAAGCCATTGCAAATGTGATATGTTGTGAAACGTTGGTACGTTAGTAACCGACGTAACAGTCAGAATGATGCATGCAAACATGTAAACAGTGTCGGATGTCAGTTTGTGAGATGGAGTTCCATTTCTGCTGCACTTAGTAGGTAAATAAATGGACCGTTAATGCTGGTTTTGGGTGGCGCTGGAGTTGTCGTCCGATGACGACCCATATATGCTCGACTGGAGACTGATCTGGTGATCGAGCGCCCCGAAGCGACATGTCGACCCTGTGTATAGCATGTAGGGTTACAACAGCGGTATTTGGGCGAGCGTTATCTGGTGGAACCCCCCCGCCCAGAATGCTGCTCTTGAATAGCAGCTTAGCAGGTCGAATCATGCATTCAGGGCGCATGGGATATTCACGAGAGTGCTCCTGCTCTCATACGAAATCGCACTCCAGACAATAACTGTAGGTGTAGGTCCAGTGTATCTAGGTCACAGACAGGTTAGTTGCAGCCCTCAACTGGCCTCCTTCTGGCCAACACACGACCACCATCACTGGTACCGAGGCAGAACTAGCTTTCATCAGAAAACAAAACAGACGTCTATCCTATTCTCCAGTGAGATCTTGCTAGACAGCACTGGAGTCGCAAATGACGGTGGTTTGGGGTCAGCGGAATGCACGCTACAGGGCGTCTGGTTCGGAGCTGTCTTTGAAGTAACCGATTTGTAACATTCGTTGTGTCAGTGTGGTGCCAACTGCTGCTCAGATGGCTGCTGCAAATGCAGTACGATGCGCAAGAGCCATACGCCAAACACGATGGTCTGTCATCTCGGTGGTGCCACGTGGCCGTCCACATCCCGGTCTTCCTGCGACCGAACGTTCTCGTGACCACCGCTACAAGCAGTCAAGTACAGTGGCTACATTCCTGCCAAGTCTTTCTGAAATATCACAGAAGGAACATCCAGCTTCTCGTATCTCTATTACACGACGTCGTTCGAACTTAGTGGGGTATTGATAATGGCGGTTGTAACCTCCCAACAGATAAATTCCGTAACCAGCCAATAAAAAAGGTGACTAACCTCCCATTAAAAATGTGACTAATATATAACCTATCAGAAGAAATCTCGTAATGTAACTTTTCAATAATAACTAACTGTGAATCTAAACTGGTAAATCTGGTCGTCAGCAGTGCTGCGTCATGGCCCTGAAAAATCATTATGAATAAAGTGAAAATTCTTACCTCAATGACCTCGGCGGATAACGCGTATATATCTGTTCCTGTAAGAAATTTTTCTCGCACAGTCCAGTGCAATGCTGGCCACTAGATTCTGTTATGTACGAAAAACAACTGATTTTCTTTACGATAATCAGCATGACTATAGATAGGAGAAATTAGTAAAAAAATTTTAAATTCAGATGAATGACTGTCAAAAGTTATCTTTAAAAGAAAGATTATTATTGAAAGATTTTTTTGAAAACATTTACATGGGACTTTGATATAACAATACTACAAAAATCAGTTGGAGCAATTAACATATGCGCGCGGCAATAAAGAACAATAATGTTTTGCTTTTACCTTATACTACATCACTCAGGCACCGCCATCGTTCTCCACGATTGGCCTTGGTAATTCCATAACTCTACTGCTCTTCTCGAGCTACAAAACACCACTACTGAACTCCATTGTCCGAAGCTCAGGACACAAGTGCTCTCTGTAAGCTATGCAACTATACAGCTGCTCTCTACGAGCGACCTGACTTAACCGCCCGACTGCGAGCTAGTACTATTACTTCAAAAATGGTTCAAATGGCTCTGAGCACTATGCGACTTGACTTCTGAGGTCATCAGTCTCCTAGAACTTAGAACTATTTAAACCTAACTAACCTAAGGACATCACACACATCCATGCCCGAGGCAGAATTCGAACCTGCGACCGTAGCGGTCGCTCGGTTCCAGACTGTAGCGCCTGGAACCGCACGGCCACTCCGGCCGGCTACTGCTACTACTGCTGCGCACACTGATCTCTGGTCTGCGATTCTATTGTAGCTTACATATCGCAGGTAGCGCGTGAGCAATCCGTCGAAGTTACATCTACTCTAGTGCGCCAGCAATAAATTCCTTAGTCATGGACCTCTTACCGTTCCAACTTATTGGGGTATTGATAATGGCGGTGTTTGTCGTCATACAGTCATTTTTGACTAACATCAACTTGCCACGTCCAATCTGAAAGGGAACTGACGCTCACGACCATTACAGCGTGTATTTAAGACAAACCTGGTTTACATCCTCATAGCTGTGCTACTAGCGCTACTTTTATGTGACTGGCGCGAAATTTGAGTAGACATCACGTTTCAGATGTAGAAACACGCCTAACAACTGTCGTTTGTGTTGCACAACTCCTTGGTGTTGTGATTTCTTTTCTGCTACTGTGTATCAGAATGCTATAGCCCGCCTCCCCACCTAACCCTTTCATGCAAATTAAACGCTAAACCTACAATTACCTTGCACCACTGCAGTCCTACTCGTCTGCTACCACCTATATACCGCTTGTTGACCCTGCCCAATATTTATCCCACATACTTTCTTGTATGATTTCCTCTCCAGGTTCATCACCCCCCCCCCCCCCAAAAAAAAAAGAAATGTTACTGGGAGACCCTTGCATCTTCAAACTTACAGTTTCGACACCACATATCCATCACTATCTAATGAAGCTTATGATAAACGTTTTAGCTCTTGTGAATAGATTGGTTCAAATGGTTCTGAGCACTATGGGACTTAACATCTGTGGTCATCAGTCCCCTAGAACTTAGAACACTACTTAAACCTAACTAACCTAAGGACATCACACACATCAATGCCCGAGGCAGGATTCGAACCTGCGACCGTAGCGGTGACGCGGTTCCAGACTGAAGCGCCTAGAACCGCACGGGCGCACCGGCCGGCTTGTGAATAGATTCTTAGTTATTTTATTCCATCCCTCCCCCCCACCTCCCCTCTTGGGGATAATGTAAACAACAGATAAGTAAAGATAAGCGGATAATACTCCACGATACTAGGGACGGTATTGTAAACTTGTCAGGTGACCAGAAACACTGGCTAGTACATCCCAGGGCACCGCTATTCATCGCTGCCGTAGCTAGGGCAATTCTGTTGTCGATTACAGATGGTCGCATTACTATTCGCAGGGCGTAGCGCGCATTAGCGTGAGGCCACGTACTTGATAAAGTTAAACGACGGCGCTATTAGCTGTGGCGGGGACCAGCTCTGTCGCGGTGCGATGCTATGCGCTGCGATGCGATGCGATCTGGCGGAGCAGCGGCCGCCGACTCAAGCGGCTTGCAGCCGCGGTGGTCCAGCCGGGAGGCAGCTTCTCGAGGGGTACCTACCGCTACACCGACTCTGTCTCCGTTACCGCGCGTCCACGGCAGTTGTGGGAACTGTTTGACTTATCATAAGAGAAACGAGGACAGGAATTTAGTGTTTGCTTCCTATTGTTCTTTCGCCCCTCCCCTGCTCCCTTTCTGTACTCTAATGCCGTCCTTTTGAGCGTAAAAGACGGCTATTAGTGCCGTGTTTTGTGCCGGAAAAAAGAATGGATTCGATTACGCTGTACTCTCACGTGTATAAAAAGTGCGACACCGAGATAGATAGAAGTGAATAAAATGTACTTCATGGCAAATGAGAATTCATTTAGGTTTTAGAAATTCTACACGATTTCTTACTTACAGTAGTCAGCGTGCTGTGAGACCGCATTCTCACAATGTGTAAAAAAATGGTTCAAATGGCTCTGAGCACTATGGGACTTCACTTCTGAGGTCATCAGTCACATAGACTTAGAACTACTTAAAATGGTTCAAATGGCTCTGAGCACTATGGGACTCAACTGCTGTGGTCATAAGTCCCCTAGAACTTAGAACTACTTAAACCTAACTAACCTAAGGACAGCACACAACACCCAGCCATCACGAGGCAGAGAAAATCCCTGACCCCGCCGGGAATCGAACCCGGGAACCCGGGCGTGGGAAGCGAGAACGCTACCGCACGACCACGGGATGCGGGCAACTACTTAAACCTAACTAACCTAAGAACATCACACACATCCATGCCCGAGGCAGGATTCGAACCTGCGACCGTAGCGGTCGCGCGCTTCCAGACCGTAGCGCCTAGAACCGCTCGGCCACCCCGGCCGGCTGCAGGTACTATCTTAATGACTTTAAATGATGAGTATGATAGTAGAAGTACTTTTGAGGATGCGGTATATTTCTGCAAAACACTTATTGGTGTCGATGGTCCAGCAATTAAATTATAAGTTGAATAACAGGGAAACAATAGATTCCTACTGCGCGTAATTAACTATGAACAACAACAAAGTTCGCGAGATATTCACTTCTAAACGCACACTACTTCTTCACCGTAGAAGCCAAGGAAATCTCACAAGTGCCCAAGTCGGCACTCCGAAGTATTTCTATCTGTCGCGACCACGTGCAAACCGCTCCACACTCTCCAAGTATCTCCCGCGACCGAGCGTCCGTCGCGCCGGCACGTCCAGCCCTTCCCGTGTCCTGTCCCGTACTCCCAGCACTCTTCACCCGAACTCGCTTCCAACCAGTCTCCCCATTCACGAGCGCTGTGGTTGACTAGAGCGTTCGCGCCATCTCTTCATGCCAATGCACACACACAAACACAATGAAACACATTCGAAGTACTGGATTTACATTTAAATAACTTGAAATTATATAAATATTCCTACGACTGGACTATAAGCACGCTCTACACACAGTATTAGATACATAAACAAATAAACATATATCAAAGGAATAGAACAAAAGGTAGGACAGTAGCCTAATGTCTGTGTGCTTTCTATAACACAGTAAGTATTTAACCAATTTCTTCATGAATACTATATATCGGATATAAACAAAGACGTAGATTAATAAATTATTTATAAACATGCTGCTACCGTTTTCTCGTGTAACTGTGGAGTACCTGAGGCCTGATGCCATAGATAGTAATCGGCCACTTTGACCTCCAATAACTCATGTACTATTCAAGTTACATGCCTGTAATATATACCAATTTAGATTTATACTAATAGCTTTCTAAAGACACGTCGATCGACGAAATCGAATGAAGCGTTTACAGTTTGGAAATTCGTTGCTGGGTGTTGTATAATTTACCGTCAGATACTAAACTTTAAACTAATAAAGATATTGAAAATCTGATTACACCATCAGAATCGTCGTGCAAATAATAGTAATGTACATGTTTCTTTTTGAGGTATCATGATTCATGTGGCTACTATTAATTTCTGTACGAACTGTGAAATGTCTGCCATGATGGTTTCACAAAGTCCGCCATCTTTGGCACTCTCGGCATACACATCTCCTTCATCGACGCAAAGCACCGCCCTCGTCACAGCGGAATTCCCAGCCACGTGGCTGAACAAATCACTGGGGCTACCCCTCTCGTCCGGCTAACGTTCGCCACCACGAGTTTGCTGCCGGGCCCCGGCTGGCCGAGCGGCCCGTGCGGCCACGCCAACTCCGAACATATAATATTTCCAAGGCGCCACAACTCGCCCTTTACCGCACACATGTTACACAAAACCTTCATAATTTGATATTTCCCTCAAAAATCCAGAGTGAATTCTGAGATTCCTACAGTAAAGTCTAACCTGTACTGTAGTGGTACTGTTATCGAGAATGCGGTACTTATACAGATATGAAAAGATATACTACCCTAAAGAGCTGCATGACACCAGTTTTCGCAGCACGTGCAGCAACTCATTTCGAGAGCTGAAGTGTCGCTGACATTCTAGAACATTCTCGACGTCACCGTTTTCGCGCGATTGTTGTGATTGCCGGCTGTCACTGGCAGTGGACTGGTGTTAACTTGTTCGGGCCCGTCTGGAGAGCATTGGGGAGTCGTACTGGAGTGTTAAGCTCTTTCTGACGTAAAGCAGTTTACAGTAAGGAAAAGGTTTCATAGAATTTCTGAAGAAGTATGGAGATATTTATTGTGGCGCTTTTTCGAGAAAGTAATTTGTTTAATTTAAGCTTTACTAACATACAGGTTTTGGACTACTGAAATCAAGTTCCGTCTGAATGTGGAAATTATTGTGTTAATGGCAGGAAAATTTTATTTATTTGCCGAACGTTGATTTGAACAAGGAGAACTTAAATTTTACTGTGTGAAACCGTGATTCATGAAAATCTATGAATGGTGGCTTTTAATCAGACGGATAGATCTGTCTCGCCTATTAGGCATGAGCTGTTATATACTGTATGGCCAAATATTCAGTAAACGTGTAAGTCATTTGTTCTCCTTTCATAAAAATCACATTAATACATGGTGGACAAAATAAAACGGACCAAGAAAATATTTAACATACCTTAAAATAGGCAACCCAATGTACAATGGCTGCTGATGATTATGTTGGGTTGCCGACCGTAAAGTACATGAAATGTCTTCCGGACAAATTTGATTTTGCTCAACCTGTATAACATTTCTATTCACCAAACGGATGGCAAGTTGGTAATCGAGCAGCGCAATAAGATTTTAATGCCACTTATAAGTCTTAAGTTACATCCTGCTCAGTTGAGCCATCGCCACATTCTGTTGGCGGACCTTTCCTTTTACTCTTAATTACTTTAACCTCGAAAAAACAAGGAAGGGTGTGAAAGAAAACTTCGGAAGAGAAATAAATGTGCAAGGAGAGCAGCTTCCAATGCTAACGTTTGCAAACGACGTGACCCTACGGTCGGAAGTATAGAGCGTGTGGCGGCGACGTGTTCATGGCCTCCCCCACACATATTTTTCTCCACATTTGTATATGGGACTCTCATTTTTCCTTTGAAATCTGATTACTTGAGCATTTGGCTGTCCCCTAACATCAGACACTCAGGCAGCTGGACGATCTTCGCGTTAATCCCTACCGTCCTGCAACAGCGGAACTGGATGGCCAACTTTAGAATGCATCCGGCATGGTGAACAGAGAAACGGGACACAGGTAGTCCAAGCCCTGAGAAGCCGCCCATTAAGGGCATTTTCTGTTGTGATTGTGCGCTTGAGACCCTATCCACAGGGGCCTAACTTTAGGACATTAGGACGTCTGAAATTTCTCTTTTCTACAAGCTGTAGAGAGAGTGCCATGTTATCCTCGTTGACATTCCGAGAGCTTACCAAAAAATAAGCCTTCGAGTGAGGAGATATTTGCCCTGTGTCTGCTCTCTGAATTATTAATTCTTAATGCCGATTGGCGAATATATTTCGACTGCTGGTGGGAGCTGATGATTGTGCTTGTAGGTAGAGGAATGGTGAAAATTGAGGCCCCTTTTCTGTAATGGCCGTAAAGACTGTACAGGGGTTTTCTCCGAGGTCTGAACCGGACCAGAAATTATTGTGGGTGGCAACCTTGGTCTGATTTTTGGTGGAGTTACGGCTCAGTCTTAGCCTGTCTTCAGTGGGTTTTTAGTGTTCGTATGATTTAGATCTTCAAGTTTAACATGATGTTTTCCGGTCGCGGAATATTTCCAGTGTTTATGTTCAGCAGTGATGGAGGCGGCGAGCTCTTCGTTTTTCAGACACAGATCCAGTTCAAGCACCAGCCATGCTCACAGCCAGCGACAGAGCACCTATGATAAGACCGCTGAAGCAATGCGCGCCTTGGATTCATCACGTCAGATCTTGAAACTTCGACCTGTGTTTCATATAATCTTTGCTTCTCAGGCACTCTCCAGCTGACTCACACTGGTTCTTGTTTTGATATCAGTCGCGTCTTAGTGCCCATAAATCACTCATGTCTACAAATCGCCGTTTAGCTTAAGTTAGAGAATTTCAGAGTCCATCACAGTCAGTTCATAAATGCTGTTCATTATCTGATAGAGGCTTCATATGTACCCATAAGTCTTTTAAGCAATGGACTATGTGCTGTTTTAGATTATCACCTGTATTCCTGAGGAACGTTCGCTGCCAATGCCAATACTCTGCCTGGCACACAGCTTTTCCTCACCAGGAGACTACTCATGGCCTTTATGTAGTGGTTTGCAACAAAAGGCCCTTGGGATAACACAGTACTGCTTCTCCTTTTATTCTTGTTCAGTTCTTCTCCCTTCGTCTCTGTCATGAACTAACTTGACCACAATGAGATTCTCTATGAATCTGAATGAAACTATATTCCTAAATTTAAAAGTTTTTCCCCTTTCCTTGCACATCTTGGGGTACTTCTCACATACACTCCTGGAAATGGAAAAAAGAACACATTGACACCGGTGTGTCAGACCCACCATACTTGCTCCGGACACTGCGAGAGGGCTGCACAAGCAATGATCACACGCACGGCACAGCGGACACACCAGGAACCGCGGTGTTGGCCGTCGAATGGCGCTAGCTGCGCAGCATTTGTGCACCGCCGCCGTCAGTGTCAGCCAGTTTGCCGTGGCATACGGAGCTCCATCGCAATCTTAACACTGGTAGCATGCCGCGACAGCGTGGACGTGAACCGTATGTGCAGTTGACGGACTTTGAGCGAGGGCGTATAGTGGGCATGCGGGAGGCCGGGTGGACGTACCGCCCAATTGCTCAACACGTGGGGCGTGAGGTCTCCACAGTACATCGATGTTGTCGCCAGTGGTCGGCGGAAGGTACACGTTCCCGTCGACCTGGGACCGGACCGCAGCGACGCACGGATGCACGCCAAGACCGTAGGATCCTACGCAGTGCCGTAGGGGACCGCACCGCCACTTCCCAGCAAATTAGGGACACTGTTGCTCCTGGGGTATCGGCGAGGACCATTCGCAACCGTCTCCATGAAGCTGGGCTACGGTCTCGCACACCGTTAGGCCGTCTTCCGCTCACGCCCCAACATCGTGCAGCCCGCCTCCAGTGGTGTCGCGACAGGCGTGAATGGAGGGACGAATGGAGACGTGTCGTCTTCAGCGATGAGAGTCGCTTCTGCCTTGGTGCCAATGATGGTCGTATGCGTGTTTGGCGCCGTGCAGGTGAGCGCCACAATCAGGACTGCATACGACCGAGGCACACAGGGCCAACACCCGGCATCATGGTGTGGGGAGCGATCTCCTACACTGGCCGTACACCACTGGTGATCGTCGAGGGGACACTGAATAGTGCACGGTACATCCAAACCGTCATCGAACCCATCGTTCTACCATTCCTAGACCGGCAAGGGAACTTGCTGTTCCAACAGGACAATGCACGTCCGCATGTATCCCGTGCCACCCAACGTGCTCTAGAAGGTGTAAGTCAACTACCCTGGCCAGCAAGATCTCCGGATCTGTCCCCCATTGAGCATGTTTGGGACTGGATGAAGCGTCGTCTCACGCGGTCTGCACGTCCAGCACGAACGCTGGTCCAACTGAGGCGCCAGGTGGAAATGGCATGGCAAGCCGTTCCACAGGACTACATCCAGCATCTCTACGATCGTCTCCATGGGAGAATAGCAGCCTGCATTGCTGCGAAAGGTGTATATACACTGTATTAGTGCCGACATTGTGCATGCTCTGTTGCCTGTGTCTATGTGCCTGTGGTTCTGTCAGTGTGATCATGTGATGTATCTGACCCCAGGAATGTGTCAATAAAGTTTCCCCTTCCTGGGACAATGAATTCACGGTGTTCTTATTTCAATTTCCAGGAGTGCATTTGGGTAACATTTGCATTTCACTGAGTAATTTCTTCAGACATTATTTTTATGACTATCGCCATCTAGACGAACAGAGTCAGTAGAATGGTCTAATATAATTCATATGCACAAAAAACACACAGCGATATGTCCTAACAACATGTCGGACCTCCTTTTACCTGCTGCAGTGCAGAAGCTCGACGTGGTATGGACTCGAAAAGTCGTTGGAAGTCCCCTGCAGAAATATTGAGCCATGATGCATTTATAACCATCCATAAGTGCGAAAATATTGCCGGTGCAGTATTTTCGACACGAAATGACCTCTCGATTATGTACTTTAAACGTTCGATGGGATTCATGTTGGGGATCTGGGTGGACAAATCATTCGTTCGAACTGTCCGGAACGTTCTTCAAACCAGTTGCGAACAATTGTTGTCCGGTGAAATGGCGCATTGTCATCCACAAAAATTCTATCGTTGTTTGGGAACGTGAAGTCCATGAATGGCTGCAACTTCCAGTCAGTGGTCAGTTGATTTGGACCAGAGGACCCAGTCCGCTCCATGTCGGTTTGCAGTAGGGTTTTGGAGCATATACTGTATTCAAACATTATGAATCACCTCGAGGGGAACGATTTATTGATACGTAATCAGCATGGTTTCAGAAAACATCATTCTTGTGCAACGCAGCTAGCTCTTTATTCGCACGAAGTAATGGCCGCTATCGACAGGGGATCTCAAGTTGATTCCGTATTTCTAGATTTCCGGAAAGCTTTTGACACCGTTCCTCACAAGCGACTTCTAATCAAGCTGCGGGTCTATGGGTTATCGTCTCAGTTGTGCGACTGGATTCGTGATTTCCTGTCAGGAAGGTCGCAGTTCGTAGTAATAGACGGCAAATCATCGAGTAAAACTGAAGTGATATCAGGTGTTCCCCAGGGAAGCGTCCTGGGACCTCTGCTGTTCCTGATCTATATAAATGACCTGGGTGACAATCTGAGCAGTTCTCTTAGGTTGTTCGCAGATGATGCTGTAATTTACCGTCTAGTAAGGTCATCCGAAGACAAGTATCAGTTGCAAAGCGATTTAGAAAAGATTGCTATATGGTGTGGCAGGTGGCAGTTGACGCTAAATAACGAAAAGTGTGAGGTGATCCACATGAGTTCCAAAAGAAATCCGTTGGAATTCGATTACTCGATAAATAGTACAATTCTCAAGGCTGTCAATTCAACTAAGTACCTGGATGTTAAAATTACGAACAACTTCAGTTGGAAAGACCACATAGATAATATTGTGGGGAAGGCGAGCCAAAGGTTGCGTTTCATTGGCAGGACACTTAGAAGATGCAACAAGTCCACTAAAGAGACAGCTTACACTACACTCGTTCGTCCTTTGTTAGAATATTGCTGCGCGGTGTGGGATCCTTACCAGGTGGGATTGACGGAGGACATCGAAAGGGTGAAAAAAGGGCAGCTCGTTTTGTATTATCACTTAATAGGGGACAGAGTGTGGCAGATATGATACGCGAGTTCGGATGGAAGTCATTAAACCAAAGACGTTTTTCGTCGCGGCGAGATCTATTTACGAAATTTCAGTCACCAACTTTCTCTTCCGAATGCGAAAATATTTTGTTGAGCCCAACCTATATAGGTAGGAATGACCATCAAAATAAAATAAGAGAAATCAGAGTTCGAACAGAAAGGTTTAGGTGTTCGTTTTTTCCGCGAGCTGTTCGGGAGTGGAATGGTAGAGAGATAGTATGATTGTGGTTCGATGAACCCTCTGCCAAGCACTTAAATGTGAATTGCAGAGTAATCGTGTAGATGTAGATGTAAAAACAACACACACCATTATAGAGCCACCACCAGCTTGCATAATGTCTTGTTGACTACTTGGGTACAAGGCTTCATGGGGTTTGCATCACATCCTACCATCATCCCTTACCAACAGAAATCGGGTATCATCTGATTTTGCCACAGTTTTCCAGTCATCAAGGGTCCAATTGATGTAGTCACGAGCTCGGGAAAGACGCTGCGGGCGATCGTGCTGTTAGCAAATGCAGTCGCATCGGTAGTCTGCTGCCATAGCCAATTAACGCCATATTTCGCCGCACTGTTCTAGCGGATACGTTCGTAGTACGTCCCAATTGATTTCTGCAGTTATTTCATGCAGTGTTGCTTGTCTGTTAGCACTGACAACTCTATGCAAACGCCGCTGCTCTAGGTCTTTAAGTGAAGGCCGTCGGCCACTGTGTTTTCCGTAGTGAGAAGTAATGTCTGAAATTTGGTATTCTCGGCACACTCTTAATACTGTGGATCTCGGAATATTAAATTCCCTAACGATTTCCGAAGTGGAACGTCCCATCTGTCTAGCTCCAGCAACCATTCTGCACTCAAACTCTGTTCATTCCCACCGTGCGACCATAATCACGTCGGGAACCTTTTCACATGAATCACTTGAGTACAAACGACAGCTCCACCAATGCATTACCCGTTATACCCTCTGTACGCGACACTACCGTCATCTGTATACTTGCATATCGCTATCCAATGATTTTTTTTCATCTCACTGTAATTTTGTCCTGGCTGCGGATGACTAAGCTGGTGCACGAGTTATCTTCCGCTGCAGTTCTGTTTTGCCCAACCGTGATCATACAACCTGACCGGGGCCGATGTTCTGGGAGAGGAAACAGGAGATGATAATTAGGATGCCTAGGCAAACTACAAACATGTGTTGCACAAGCGGCCAGTAAATGTTGGCGCCGTAACCACAGGGGAGGGACACCCGCCTCCACAAATATGCTGTGCACAGGGCTGGTCTGGAAAGCTCCAGTGGCAAGTCGGATCCCACTGTGAAGGATTGCGTCCAGCACCCGCAACGCAGAAGGGGATGCTGAACCATAAGCCAGGCTCCCATAATCCAGACGGGACTGGATTAACACCTGGTAGAGCTTTAAGAGTGTAGATCGGTCGGCGCCCCAGCTGGTGTGGCTCAAGCACTGCAGAGCATTAAGGTGCCGCCAACACATCTGTTTAAGCTGCCGAATACGTGGGAGCCAAGTCAACCGGGCATCAAAAACCACACCCAAAAACCAATGTGTCTCCACCACAGCAAGAAGTTCGCCGGCAAGATAAAGCCGTGGCTCAGGGTGAAATGTGCATCGCCAGCAGAAATGCATAACGCAGGTCTTGGCAGTCGAAAACTGGAAAACATGCGCTACAGCCCAAGACCGCGCCTTGCGGGAGCGCCCTGCAACTGACGTTCAGCAGGTGCAATGCCAAGGGAGCTATAGTAGAGGCAGAACTCGTCAGCATACAAGGAAGCTGAGACAGACGTTCCCACCGCCGCAGCGAGCCCATTAATTGCAATTAAAAACAGGCAGACACTTAAGACAGATCCCTGTGGTACCCTGTTCTCCTGAACTTGGGGGAAACTATGGGAGGCTGCGACTTGCACACGGAAGGTACGACGCGACAGAAAATTTTGTACGAAAATCGGCAGCGGACCCCGAAGACCGCAACCATGAAGTGTACAGAGGATGTGATGACGCCATACCGGATCGTACGCCTTCCGCATGTCAAAAAAGACAGCAATGAGGTGCTGACGGCGGGCAAAGGCCGTACGGATGGCTGACTCGAGGCTCACCAGATTGTCGGCGGCAGAGCGGCCTTTACGGAATCCACCCTGAGACGGAGCCAGAAGGTCCCTAGACTCGAGTACCCAACTCAACCGTCAGCTCACCATGCGTTCGAGCAACTTGCAAAGAACGTTGGTGAGGCTAATGGGGCGGTAGCTGTCCACCTCCAATGGGTTCTTGCCAGGTTTCAAAACGGGGATAACAATGCTTTCCCGCCATTGCGATGGAAACTCACCCTCGACTCAGATACAGTTGTAAAGGTCGAGGAGACGTCGCTGGCAGTCCACTGAGAGGTGTTTCAGCATCTGGTAGTGGGTGCGATCTGGCCTGGGAGCTGTATCAAGGCAAGCATCTAGGGCACTGTGGAATTCCCACTCACTGAATGGAACATTGTAGGATTCAGCACGGTGGGTGTGAAATGAAAGGCTCCGACGTTCCAACCGCTCTTTAATGGAGTGGAAAGCCAGTGGGTAATTCGCAGAAGCGGAACTGAGAGCAAAATGGTCTGCTAAGAGGTTTGCAATTATGTCGGAGGCAGTACAAACTGGTCCATTCAGTGACAGCGCAGGGACGCTGACAGGGGTCTGATTGCCATAGAGGCGCCTAATCTTGGCCCAAACCTGCGATGGAGAGATATGGAGGCTAATGGCGCAGACATACCGTTCCCAGCACTCCTACTTGTGTTGGCGAATGATGCGGCGGGCCCGCGCAAGGAGCCGTTTAAAGGCGATGAGGTTTTCTAATGAGGGATGCCGCTTGTGACGCTGGAGCGCCCGCCTGCGTTCTTTAATCGCCTCGGCGATCGCAGGCGACCACCAAGGCACAGTCCTCCGCCGAGGGGACCCAGAAGGACGGGGAATGGCTGATTCTGCGGCAGTAACCATGCCGGTGGCGGCCCAGTGAACCACCGCATCAATGGCTTCATTAGAAAGAGACTCAATAGCGGCAATGGAGGAGAACAAGTCCCAGTAAGCCTTATTCATAGCCCATCTGCAAGGGCGCCCAGAAGAGTGACGCTGTGGCAGTGACAGAAAGATCGGAAAGTGGTCACTACCACACTCCAGACGGTAAGAGGCTAGGGCTGCACATCGAAAGGTCGATTGCTGAGTAGGTGCCATGTGCCACACTGAAATGTGTGAAGGCACCTTCATGTAAGAGGGAAAGGTCGAGCTGTGCCAGTACATGCTCAACGGTAGCGCCTCAACCTGTTGCCACTGATCCACCCCACAGAAGGTTATGGGAGTTGAAATCGCCCAGTAACAGAAAGGGGGCGGCAATTGGGCTATCAGCGCAGCCAGGATATGCTGTGGGACATCACCCTCCGGTGGAAAATAAAGACTGCAGATAGAAACAGCTTGTGGCGTCGACACACGAACAGCGACAGCCTCTAAAGGTGTTTGTAGAGGGACAGACTCCCTGTGAAGGGAGTGAAGGATGTAGATGCAGACACCACAGGATACCCTTTCATAAGCTGCCCGGTTCCTATAATAACCCTGATAGTCACGGAGGGCTGGGGTTCGCATTGCCGGAAACCAAGTTTCTTGAAGAGCAATGCAGAGGAAAGGGTGAAGGCTGATAAGGTGTCGGAGCTCAGCAAGATGGTGGAAGAAGCCGTTGCAGTTCCACTGGAGGATGATATTGTCCATGGCTGAGAAAGGCGTGAAGGGACTGGGGAGGCAGATTTCGCCGCTGGGTCATCTGCTGCCTCCGATTGAGCACCTGTGCAAGTGCTATCCATTGTGTCTGAGGGACCGGCGCGATCGAGGTCCTCAGCGGACGCCAGGATCTGCACCTCATCCTCAGACGCAGAGCTCGAAGGTTGCGGTGGGGCGGGTGCCACCGCAAGTTCCTTGGCCTTAGAGGTATTTCGCTTGGATTTATCACGCTGCTCCTTGGGTTTCGTTTCACTGGCTGGGACGGAGGAGGATCGCGAAGCCCTGCGACCAGCTGGTTGTGGGCACTTATGCTACTGTCGGGCGTCAGCCTTCCCACTTGTGGAAACCAGGGAAGGGAGGGACCCAAGGGACCCCTTGCGAGTGAGGAAAGCTGAAGAAGGTGGACGCTTCTCCGGCTTAGAAGCGGGGACGGACATCCCGATGTGTAGCGGAGGGAGGGGGGGGGGCGTTGATCCCGAGGTAGGCGGCGCAGGAGCAACAGGGGGGATGGTGCCCCCTATGGGCAAGGGGCAGGTGTTGTACGGTCCAGCGATCCGACTGGAAGTCGCGGAACAGATGGTGCTAACACAGTTGTCGTTGCAGTGGCATAGGAGGAAGTCATTCGCATAGGATGTAGTCGTTCATATTTCCTCTTAGCCTCAGTATTGGTCAGTCGGTCCAGGGTCTTATATTCCATGATTTTGCGCTCTTTCTGTAAGATCCTGCAGTCTGGCGAGCAAGGTGAATGATGCTCTCTGCAGTTGACACAGATGGGAGGCGGGGCACATGGAGTATCAGGATGTGATGGGAGTCCGCAATCTCGACATGTGAGGCTGGAAGTACAGCGGGAAGACATATGGCCGAACTTCCAGCACTTAAAGCACCACATTGGGGGAGGGATATAGGGCTTGACGTCACAACGGTAGACCATCACCTTGACCTTCTCCGCTAATGTATCACCCTCGAAGGCCAAGATGAAGGCACCAGTAGCAACCCGATTATCCCGCGGACCCCGATGAACGCTCCGGATGAAATGAACACCTCGACGCTCTAAGTTGGCGTGCAGCTCGTCATCAGACTGCAAAAGTAGGTCCTTATGGAAGATAATACCCTGGACCATATTTAAACTCTTATGTGGTGTGATGGTAACGTTAACGTCCCCAACTTGTCACAAGCAAGTAACCTGCGTGACTGGGCAGAGGATGCCGTTTTTATCAAAACTGACCCAGAGCGCATTTTGGACAAGCCCTCCACCTCCCCAAACTTGTCCTCTAAATGCTCTACGAAGAACTGAGGCTCTGTGGGCATGAAAGACTCCCCATCAGATCTCGTACAAACTAGGAACCGGGGCGAATAACTCTCACTGCCATCCTGAGACTTACACTCCTCCCACGGTGTGGCCAGGGAGGGGAACGTTTTCGGATCGTATTTCTGAGCGTTAAATTGAACCCGAGAACGCTTAGAGACTGCTGGCGGCTGGCCACCAGCGAGAGATGATGTACCACGCTTCATTGCGGGTCATCCGCCCTGATGCCACCCTCTCCGACCAAGGGCCCTCCCCACGGGCTCCACCCAGCCTCGGCAAGGGCCACCTGGCAGGATGGCCATTGCCGGGAGTCCCGATGCCCCAGGGAGATAGGCATCTACTCCTTGGCATACGTGGGGAGTTAACGGCGCAGGCATCAGCAGAGCGATCCCTGTGTTGTCAGGGGGCTACAACCAACAGGGTACATGGCGGCCCCACCACAACAGACTGGCTACCGTGCTGGATCTTAGGTGCAAAAATGTCTAAGATCGTTGTCGCAGCAAGAAGCAACACTGCACGGTGCAGAGTAGTATTCGCACCCAGAAACGTATCCTCGCCCAAGAGATGGAAAACGAGCGGGACAGCATTGCAACGACGAGAAAGCCGCCTAAAGGTATCAACGCACCACGGATACAGTGCACCATGTAAGGCGCCCTTCCCCAATTGGCTCGCTCTTCGAAAGAATTTAGAAAGATGGAGGTCAAACCCGAGAGGGGACCATCGCATAAAGGCCGAAACGTTTGAGACTCCTTTTAGTCGCCTCTTACGACAGGCAGGAATACCGCGGGCCTATTCTAACTCCCAAACGTGCAGGGGGTATCTAGGATGAACTCGGTAAGCAAAGGCTGACATGCAACGGGAGAAAGTTGACTGAAAACGTAACAGTTACACTGAAAACTCATATTATAGCCACCCCAATACAATGTGATTACATACATGAAAATTTATTACATCTTCATTACTAACGCCGTTAGAAATGCATCAGTATAGCATTGCAAGTGCCAACACGTCTAATGCGCTGCTGGTTTTGAGACATAGTTTATAACAATGATATCCACAATATTTCACAGTTGTAACAAAAAAAATTATCTTACGTTTTGCGAATGGAAACGTTTCATCATTGCTGCTAACTACCAAGATGGCATACCACTCCGTCTTCTGCAGTTCACCAACTCTCCGCCAGAAGTGACCTTGGAAAGAGAGTGATAAAAGAGGACCAATGATACCTTCAGCTACGTCAGCATAGCAGCCAATCACAACGTGGTCATCCCGCCGCTCTGTCTAATTTCACCGTTATCTCTTTACATAATCTTATATTAAAGTTTGGTTTTGTTGTATCGTAAACTACTATTTCTTTCCTCTAAACACTACTTCTAGTTACTGCAAAACAGTACACTGTTTGAATAAATGAACATCGACAGTGAGACGCAAATTTTCTCAAAAAGGAGTTTGTTAAGTTATATCTTGTCTGTAATTTGCTGAGACAGTTCGTGCATGCAACTTTTCCCAGTCACCCATTGGGAGCAGCGATATGTGTTGTTACTACTCCGAGAAACCCACCTGTGTCTGTGTTCTCACGTGTCTTTAATATGCAACTAGCACCGTTAAGCCGCTCACGGCACCCAAGCTCATCAGCATAGAATACCCAACGCACAGAGTCCAGTGGTTAGCTTCTTTAATGCATTTTAATAGCTATATGGGATGCTAGTATCGTTACAAACAACAGATGCCAAAAAATAGTAGGACAGCCAAAGACAAGAATACATAATGAAGACTGTAGAGGACACTGTGTGTGGTAGCTACGTATGGATCAAAATAGTACCATAGCATAGGAAAAGATGGGCAGCAGCCTAAAACCAGTTGAAAACTGACGAATTAAACGTACATTCACTACTGGCCATTAAAGTTGCTACACCACGAAGACGACGTGCTACAGAAGCAAAATTTAAACGACAGGAAGAAGATGCTGTGATATGCAAATGATTAGCTTTTCGGAGCATTCACACAAGGTTGGCGCCGGTGACGACACCTACAACGTGCTGACATGAGGAACGTTTCCAACCGATTTCTCATACACAAACAGCAGTTGACCGGCGTTGCCTGGTGAAACGTTGTTGTGATGCCTCGTGTAAGGAGGAGTAATGCGTACCATCAGGTTTCCAACTTCGATAAAGGTCGGATTGTAGCCTATCGCGATTGCGGTTTATCGTATCACGACATTTCCGCTCACGTTGGTCGAAATCCAATGACTGTTAGCAGAATATGGAATCGGTGGGTTCAGGAGGGTAATACGGAACGCCGTGCTGGATCCCAACTGCCTCGTATCACTAGCAGTCGAGATGACAGGCATCTTATACGCATGGCTGTAATGGATTGTGCAGCCACGTCTCGATCCCTGAGTCAGCAGATGGGGACGTTTGCAAGACAACAACCATCTGCTCGAACAGTTCGATGACGTTTGCAGCAGCATGGACTATCAGCTCGGAGACCATGGCTGCGGGTACCCTTGACGCTGCATCACAGACAGGAGCGCCTGCGATGGTGTACTCAACGACGAACCTGGGTGCACGAATAGCAAAACGACATTTTTTCGGATACATCCAGGTTCTGTTTACAGCATCATGATGGTCGCATCCGTTTTTGGCGACATCGGGCTGAACGCACATTGGAAGCGTGTATTCGTCATCACCATACTGGCGTATCACCCGACGTGATGGTGCCATTGGTTACATGTCTCGGTCACCTCTTGTTCGCATTGACGATAGTTTGAACAGTGGCTCTACCCTTCATTCGATCCCTGCGAAACCTACATTTCAGCAGGATAATGTACGACCGCGTGTTGCACGTCCTGTACGGGCCTTTCTGGATATTTATTTATTTATTTATTTTTCCGTGGATCCAAATTAAGGAGAAGTCTCCATGGTCATGGAACGAGTCAATACATGAAATTATAAGACGATAGAAGAAACGTATTCAGGCGACAATTCGTAAGTTTAAATAAAGAAAATCAACAATTTAACACTGGAATTTGCTTAATTTTTCAGCTCTTCCAGAAACTCCTCGACTGAGTAGAAGGAGTGAGCCATGAAGAAACTCTTCAGTTTGGACTTAAAAGTGTTTGGGCTAATGCTAAGATTTTTGAGTTCTTGTGGTAGCTTATTGAAAATGGATGCAGCAGAATAGTGCACTCCTTTCTGCACAAGAGTCAAGGAAGTGCATTCCACATGCAGATTTGATTTCTGCCTAGTATTAACTGAGTGAAAGCTGCTAACTCTTGGGAATAAGCTAATATTGCTAACAACAAACGACATTAAAGAAAATATATACTGTGAGGGCAATGTCAGAATTCCCAGACTATTGAATAGGGGTCGACAAGAGGTTCTCGAACTTACACCACATATAGCTCGAACAGCCCGTTTTTGAGCCAAAAATACCCTTTTTGAATCAGAAGAATTACCCCAAAAAATAATACCATATGACATAAGTGTATGAAAATATGCGAAGTAGACTACTTTTCGTGTTGAACTGTCACTTATTTCGGATACTGTTCTAATGGTAAATAAAGCAGCATTTAGTTTCTGAACAAGATCCTGAACGTGGGCTTTTCACAACAGTTTACTATCTATCCGAACGCCTAGGAACTTGAACTCTTCCGTCTCGCTTATAATATGCCCATTCTGTCTGATCAAAATATCAGTTCTTGTTGAATTGTGAGTTAGAAACTGTAAAAACTGAGTCTTACTGTGATTTATCATCAAATTATTTTCCACATGCCACGAACTTATTTCATGAACTACATTATTTGATAATGTTTCAATATTGCACATAAGATCCTTCACTACCAAGCTGGTGTCATTAGCAAACAGAAATATTTTTGAATCACCTGTAATACTAGAAGGCATATCATTTATATAAATAAGAAACAGTAGTGGCCCCAGCACCGACCCTTGGGGAACGCCCCACTTAACACCACTACCACTCTCAATATTGCAGAGAATTACCTTCTGCTTTCTGTTCTTAAAGTAAGAGGCGAACCAATTGTAAGCTACTCCCCTTACTCCATAATGGTCCAACTTCTGCAGTAATATGTTGTGGTCAACACAGTCAAAGCCTATTGGCTTCTGTCTCGGGTTCTTCGGCCGACGTTCATCTAATGATTTTTCTGACGTTTCGCCAGCACGAGTGGCTGGCATTGTCAAAGCTTCACCCTCCATTGCCGGTGGTGAACTGGAGCCGAGTTCGCGGGCGCAGACTATATGTACCTGGTGCGCCAACGTCCGAGGGCTTCTCCGCGGTCATTTCCGGTGCGGTTCTCCTCTTGCTACCTGCGACGGTCGTTCGCTGCAGTACGGGAAGCCAGGATCCGTTGACCTTAAGGCTTTCCTCTTTCTTGTTCAAACTGTTCGCGTGTTTTTGTATTTCTACAGCTTCTCTGAACAAGCGCGTGTGATAATGCTTCTCTACAGCCAGAACTTCCGTGTCGGCGAATTTTATTACGTGGTCGGTCTCATTCAGTGCGTGCTCTGCCACGGCCGATTTCTCCACCTGCCCCAACCTGCAATGTCATTCCGACATAAACTTTTCCGCATGTGCATGGTATACGGTATACTCCCGACATTGCAAGTGGGTCTCTTTTCTCCTTCGCCGATCTAAGACACTGTTTGATCTTCCTTGTCGGTTTGAAAATCGTCTTTACGCCATGTTTGCGCAATATACGGCCGATTCTGTCCGTCACTCTGGGAATGTATGGCAGAAAGGCCGTACCCGACATTTCTTTTTCTGGTTCCTTACTTCGCCGAGTGTTTGGCTCTGTTACACTTCTAATATAATTTGTGGAGTACCCATTGCTCCTCAGGACAGTTTCCAGGTGTTGCATTCCTCGTTTGAGGTGTTGCGGCTCACATATTCGTCCTGCTCTCGTTACGAGCGTACTAATCATGCCTCTTTTCTGGCTCGGGTGGTGGTTTGACAGTTTTTGCAGGTATCGGTCCGTGTGTGTCGGTTTTCGATACACGCTGTGTCCCAGGGTTTCGCCGTCCCTTGTGACCAGCACATCTAGAAATGGCAGTTTCTTGTCCTTTTCTACTTCCATGGTAAATGTTATGTTGGCATGGAGGCTGTTCAAGTATCTTAGGAAGTCACCGAGCTGTTCTTCACCATGGCTCCACACCACGAAAGTATCATCGACGCACCTGTACCACACCTTAGGTTTGCAAGTTGCCGAGTCCAGTGCGTGTGCTTCGAATTGTTCCATGAAGAAGTTTCCGCAGTTTTAGACTGTAGCGCCTAGAACCGCTCGGCCACCCCGGCCAGCTCCTTGTTGTTCCTTGTTTCGTCGTTACAGCGTTGCCACTTGTAGATGCCGAACGAATCATTTGTTCCTTTCATAAACTTATGTGCTCAGCTAATTAACTAGATATTCTGCAAAAGTCTTGTGTTGACTGCAGAGACAGTAATATCTGAAACTATCTTGATATCTTTTGAGCAATTTCTAATTCGTTCCCATGCCGGTAGCCAGCTTTAAACATGACTTTCAGTTCTTACAGATGCGAAGAGAAGATGATAATGTTACTTTAGATTATTAAATTAGAAACGACAAAAAATATTGAAATGAAAATAAAAGGCCGAATTTACGTAGTACAGTGGACGACAGTGAAGCTAAAACACAGCTATGTTCTACACTGTACCGCGAAACGAAAAACAATAGACCCCATGATGTTCGCAAACAAATCCCAGTACTGACGCAGTACTCACGCTGTCTCACCAATGACATCTTTACCAGCGGTTTTGACATTCATCTTCAGAGGTCGAAACATGGCAATGGGACGAAATACCTATATCTTGTACTATATGTGCCTCAAATTTCAAAGCGATTTCTCGCATAATAAAGGTATCTGTACCGCCCAGCAAAAATTCGAAGGAAGGAATGCAAGGATGTTATATTAACATCAAGTTTATCGACATCTAGATGATTTTACATGTGTGTTTTGTCGTCGTCAGTACGTTAAACAGTAATTTTCGTCCCTTTTTCTAGGTGATTAAAGACAGTACAAGACGTGGGCCGAGAAATCGCCACGATGATTTTTTAAAATTCTGTTTTATTTTGTAGGTATCATCCTGGGATTGACAGAAAGTGAATTAATGAATGTGTAGGACGCTTAAATTAGACTTATCATACGGGGGAACTGGAGTACTTATGTTATCGAATACGAGTCCAGTACTTAAGCGCTATATAACATAGCTCGCGACCTTAATTTTTGTTACAAAGGTATTCATACGATTTCATGTCGCTACCATCCCCAACTTCTGACTGCCATTCTGTGTGATTTACATCCACCCACTAGTGTAGAATCAGGCTCTATCATTTTCACTTATAGATTGATGTGAAAATGGCCCCAAATATGGTAGACAGCGGGGAAAATCTTGTGCATAAAGTGTCTAGTGTAAATAAATATGTGTCACTAAGCGCAAAAAATCACTTTCTGAAACGTTGATTTTACACGTGGTGATGCTGCCTATGCGTAGTCGTTAAAGAGTCTCACTGACGCTCTGTGAGGCATCGGACGCGTCTGGAAACTGAGAGGCAGTGATGTAATCGACTACTCCGCGAACCTCATTGTACTATTTTCAATGTTCTATGTTCCAAGATGGTGCTGCAAACTGCAATATACTTCGGCGTGGCCGACAACCGACGTGGCTTCCGCTGCAGAAAAAGAAGCAGTGGAGTCGGTGCCGACCTGCGTCGACTGTGATTCATCCACGTCAGCAGATAGCATCTGGCGTGCGCTGTGATACGCTTCTTAGGGCCGGGTTAATTACGCGAGCAGAAAGAGAAACGACACCTGCGGCGTTAGTAACCGGTACGCAGACTATTAAACTTGAAAATTAAATAACTGGTTAGCTTTTGAGGAGCATCTGTCTCAGTCAGAGACCGCCGGCAATGGACGCTCATGTGTCCACACGTGGCCAACCGCAGTATGATATATGAAGCTCCCAAATTTACCAACAACAAAAAGAAAAACCAAATGGTAATCAGCGTTGGACGCGTCAAGAATATTGCAAGCAAAGGCGAAACTGTATCAAACCAGTGCCGGTTAAATCTATCGTCGAAAGTTCCTCGATTGCCAATCCCTTTCACGCTGCACGAAATGTCTTTAGGTAATTGTTTCCGACTGCACTTATGGTTCCACGGTCGGAGGTGTGTATAAAATTACACCTTTGTAATTACGTTTTACTAAACGTGAGACCTGCTCGGTTTTACAGATACTTTCTCTAATATCCAATTTGAAACGCGAAGCCATACTGCCACCTCATTTGAATCTAAAATTAACAATAAGACAACAATTAAAACATGAAAACATTTATATCTACTCCCTCTCCCATAGTCATACCTCTGACCATTCTAAGTCGCAGCTGACAGTGTGGCTTCAGAGACAGTCCATGTCAACAATGAAAGAAACATGTTGTACATCTGCTGCAAAAAGGAGACATGAAACAAAAGCCAGACGGAGAGACAAAATATATAAAAACACACACACACACACACACACACACACATACACGCAGGCACAGATAGAGAGAGAGCGAGACAGCTTTTGTTGGTTTCATCTTTTCCTGTTCCCGAGTGCGTCGCGGTTTCTAGGTTAATGTACACTGGTGACCAAAATTAAAACTCAAACGGAAATTTTGCGAGGTTGCGTTTATTTTGCTAAAAACAGTATAAACAGGTGACAGTAAAGTAGGAACAATGTAAAGAATGCAGAACGTAATCAATGCAACATGCAAAACGGTAGACAAAAATGTCCTTCGTTTTCTTCCAAGCAAACGGATTTGCACAAACATTCTAACTACTGGTTGATATGGTCATTATGGGGTGTGACCACATCTGGCACCAATACATGCCTGACAACGACGGGATATACTGTGAATGATGTCATCAATATCCTGTTGAGGCAATAACGCCCATTCTTCCTGCAGAGTTGCTGAAAAGTCTTGGGAGAGTGGTTGGTGGATGCTGACGGCATGCATCCCTGACATGCTCTATGGAATTCAGATCGGGAGAGTGAGCAGGCCACGCCATGTGTGCAATATCTTCCGTTTCAAATAAATAAATAAAAAAATAAATACCAACCGTGCTCTATGAGGTCGATCATTATCGTCCATCAATACAAAGTCTGGGCCCACAGCACCTCGCAACAACCGAGGATGAGATCCCAAGATCTCCTCACGGTACCTAACAGCTGTTATATCTTGCTGGTTCACCCATACAACTTCATGAAGAGGTGATCAAGTGGTCAACATAATACCCACTGACACCATTAGGGATTCTCCTCGATATCGGTCTCTTTCCACAATGTTTGGGTCCCGAAATCGCGTTCCACGTACCCTCCGGATGCGAATCCGTGGAGAATCACACCCTCGGCCAAACTGGGACTCATATGTGAAAAAAAAAGAAAAAACATTGGCCCCCCACTCGACCGTCCAGGTGCCATGTTGACGGCTCCACTCTAGACCTTCCCTTCTGTGAAGACACGCCAGAGGTAAACAGACAGAAGGTCTTCAACAATGAAGGCTACTCTGCTGAAACCTTCTGTACACCGTTTGCCTCAGTACAACACGTCCAGGGGATGCTGCGAGGTCTGATGACAGTTACAGTGCAGTACTAAGCCGGTACCGTTGTGCCCTTCAGCCAAATAACGGTCGACTCTGTTTGATGCCACACATGGTTGGCCCTGCCCTGGTCCCTGGGATACAGTTTCGGTCTCTATAAACTGTCGCCTCATCCGAGAAACAACAGAAAGATTCGTATAAAGTCATCGGGCCACATCAGTTTGCAACTCTCCTGCTTCCATTACTTCCGGTCCTCCACAGCAGAGAGACTGTAGGCGTCTTCTATGTGCCATACTGCACCGTCTGTGACGGTGTACACAGCGATTGTGGACGTGGGGCTACCCTGGAAACACTAACCCTCTTTATATGCGCCCTGCAGTCATTGCTGGCGTGGTTGTCCGTTGACCAGAATGCTATCTTCCGTGCATCTATCTGATGACAGTCTGTATGATTATATAGTGAATTAGACACAGGACGTGGAAATAGCAGTTTGTTGCTTTAATTTTGGACACCAGTGTAGATTTTGGTGCAGTAACTGTTTTCATCGTGAGGATGCATTACACACTTACAGCCGAGGGTGCGCAGATATCGGAAGTACTTTTGGCAGCCCGGGTTACGCTGGTACAAACACATAGCGTAAGGACGTACGTCCGCAATTAACAGTTCTTGCGGCAACGCGCAATTCCTCTGTCATTTGGCCACATGCTTCGCTTTAGAGTGGGCGAAAAATGACAGTGTGTACACAAATTATATGTACCGTGTGCTAAATATAAGAAGCGGAAACTTTCTTATCTAGATCGACGAATTGTTGAAAGTATATTATGCACATCTAAGCAGAGGCACTACGTAGAAGAGAAGAAGCGTAGTATCTGTGAGGACTAGTTGTATAAAACATTGGTACACAAAACATGGTTGATTCTACGGTGTCGGTCAGTTAGAGATACATGTTTGGGGTGCAGATACAGTCTGCAGTTAGCTCTAGCGTAGGCGCGAAAATCTTGTAATGCGCCTTAAATATTTCGCTGCCTGTATGTATTTACGGTGAGAAGACATTTTCTGTCCCCAAAACCTTTCAATGTCAGACAGAGCGTGACGTGAAATCCCCCACGGCCACCTGGGCAGATAAAATCCAGCAGACCTCTCGAAGAGGTGATGCGTGGCTTGGTGATGTCCCAAGAAAGTTTTCTCTGTCGTTGGAGTTTTATGACCATCCCGAGTGCTCAAGTACTCCTCTCCAAGTTGACATCCGTACGCTATGACAGTTACTTGTATTTCAGTTATATTCTTGGTAATGAAAATTTGGAGCAGATAGAAAGCCGACATTTTGCCTCCTCTGCAATAAGTTTAGCAACGATTCAACAATGTCTTCAGAGTACGATGTAGTGGGTAGCCGTTATACGAAAGTTAATCGAATATATGAGTGTGGCTATAAAATAAGGGAACTATTGCTGTAAAACATTTTATTTCAAAAACATGTTTATTTAGTTATTGTCAGCTTCAATACTATCCCGTCCTTTACGTCCATTGATGGAAACAGCGCTGGAAACTTTCCTCTGTGAGGTCCTTGAAGACGTGTGCCGCTTTTTCTTTCACTGCTTCCGTGGACAAAATCCTTTTCCTTTTAATACCCATTTGACTTTAGAGAATAGGCCAGACTAATAAGGTGGACAGTCTACCACTAGGATGCTGTACTTTGCTAGAAATATCTTAACAGACAATGGGATTTGAGCCACTGCATTGTCTTGATGCAAAACCCATGATTCATTCTTCCACAAATCGGGCCGTTTTTTCTTATTCATCTCGGAGTTCAGCAAGAACCTCAAGTCAATAACATTGATTACTAGTTTCACCTTCAGAAGCCCAGTAAGAATGCACAATTACATAAAAATCGAAAAAAACAATCACTATCGCTAGAATCTGGATTATCTCATTGGAGCTTTCTTCGCTGTCGTTGAAGTTGGGGCCATCCACAGCGCGGATTGACGTTTGTTTCTGGACCATAAGTGAAAAACCAAATTTCGTCACATATCGTCACATGTTGTCACTCTTTCCAAGAAATTAGGATCGTTTTCAATGGTAGTCTATTCAAAGTATCAGTACAAACATTTTCACGAGCTTCTTTCCGTTCGATCGTGAGAATTTTCAGCACCAGTTTAGCCCGTACTTTTCTCGTTTTAAACTGTTTATGTAAAATTTGCTTTACACGTTCTTTGTCAATTCCTACAGTTTCAGCAATCGATCGAATACTCAACTAAAGGTCAGAGCGATACTTTCATCCGTTTTTGATGCTGAAGGGCGCCCAGAGCGCAGCTATCTTGGGAACGCTTGAATCAGTTAGATACTTACATACGAGATAAACGGTCTTCGCCATACACTTCTTTTAGTAAACGATGTGTTTCAGTAGCAGTTTTTCCAAGTTTAACGCGAAACTTCACGACAGTTCGTTGTTCTACTATTACACTTATCATTTTTCCGGCAAAACAAAATAACAGCTCTTACATAAAGGAAAGCCAATGGCATTGTCGCAGTGATAACACCGGTTCCCGTCAGATCATCGAAATCAAAAGCTGTCGGGCTTGTCTAGCGTTTGGATGGGTCACTGTCCAGGTCAGCCGGGTGCTGTTAGCAAGTGGAATGCACTCAGCCCTTGTGAGGGCAATTTAGGAGCTACTTGATTCAGAAGTAGCGCCACCGGTCACGGAAACTGACAACGGCTGGGAGAGCGGGGTGCCGACCACATGACCTTTCTTTCGTATACTCGTCTGGTGACCTCTACGGGCTGAGGATGACACGGCGGCCGGACGGTACCGTTGGGCCTACAAGACCTCTTCGGGCGGTGTTTGTTTGTACACAAACGGAGGTCACGGCGACACATTTGTCTACAGACACCAGAGATGTTGCATTCCACTCAGAAGGCTTCACGGTTTACATACATTGCTCGTTCACCTTTAGCGTGTACGTACATTGTAACTGAATCAGTTCCGCTATTTTACAGCCACACCTCGTATTGAACGACGAGATGCAATACTTGACTGAGCTGTATATCCACTGTTCCAATGTAGACGCTATTCAACGAAGTGAAACAACGAAGTATGGGCAGACTAAATCTGAGGACAGAAGCAACAGCTCCCAGAAAGGTAACTCTTAATTTTTCGTATAAATATGCTTCGGAATTAAAAAGATTTCTTTCATGAACGAAATAATAGATGACAATGAAGTAGAATTTATTTTCACTTTTGAGAGTGTATCTACAGGAAACAATTTGGAAAATAAGCTAACCTTACGCTAAATGAAAAGAAAAGAAAAGAAATGTCGTGTGGCAACAACGCTTGGTGCAAGTCTTTCAATTGGACGCCACTTCGGCGAATTGCATGTCCTTAAAATCACCGGCACCTTGGTTTCGCTGGACGATCACCCATCCAAGGAACAGTTGGGCCCAACATTGCTCAACTTCGGTAATCGGGAGAACCGGTGCCAGCAATGTGACAAGGCCGTTGGCTATTACGCTATTTATACCACTGTAAGTCTGATACTAGTTGCACATTTTTAAAGTCAATACCAACTGGTGGTCTTTGACTGTGCCTTGAAAGAAACTTCTGTGTTTTCTTTTATTCGCATTGACACTGAACAGGAGAGAATCGAATTCAGTATTTTTCTGTTGAATGTAACTTTCTGTCTGTAAGGAAAAGAGTTAACTTCTCGATCATTTATTTTAAAAGCGGTGAAAGCATCAATTCTGGCCTTGTTACGGAGACTATTCCCGC
Organism: Schistocerca nitens; assembly: GCF_023898315.1. Classification (NCBI taxonomy): domain Eukaryota; kingdom Metazoa; phylum Arthropoda; class Insecta; order Orthoptera; family Acrididae; genus Schistocerca; species Schistocerca nitens. The sequence continues at coordinate 369,997,776 of NC_064614.1, read as the reverse complement.
ATTCGTCGAAAGTAATTTACGGTAATCACGAAAATGGCAGTGTGGTAACTTAATAAGCGTTTCACCTTGTCATTATCTTTCGCAGCTGTTGGTCTAATATGAAAATGCATCTGCTTGGGGGGTACAGCAAATTTCTGCTCTCGAAATTCTGTCAGTATCGTTTTATAGAATGAGTATTTCTTTGTTAGAATCGTTCGGCATAGAATTACAGGGTCGAAAGTGTAAAATAAATACAGGAAAAAGATTTTCAATGTAGACGACTTCAACACATGTATGATATTACAGCTAATAAATTACTACTACCAAAGTTAATGGTTACGCGATTTACATTTTTCACTTCCTCCAGCTTATTTGAGGTATAATTGGTGATTGTTCAGAGAAATGTGTAATCACACTCAAAATCCAGCCCATCCTGTTCGTCCACGAGACCTAGAAAGTCCGAAGGTCGTTCAATGAGTAAAGCAACACTTTTTTCTGATAACAGGTTGGTTGTATTCAGAATTCCAATATACTATATTATTCCCCACTCTTTTGCCTACAAAATCCCACTTTTCACCTCCGTTCAATCCAACAGCCTTACGCCACTTTACTGGGAGGGCCTTTATGCCCACATGGTACCACTCTACTGGTCGAGTTCGGAGCCAACGTCTCTCCATCATCCATGTACCGCTTCCCGCGGAGAGCATCCTTCGTTGGGCTAACAGATGGAAACCAGAATGTGCTGATTCGGCTCCAGTGTGGATGAGGAAGAAGAGTCCAGTGATGTATTGTGAGCTTCTCTCGGGTACGCAGGCTTGTGTGAGGCCTTGCGTTGTCATGGAGAAGGAGAAGTTGGTTTGCAGTTTTGTGGCGACGAACACGCTGAAGTCGTTTCGTCAATTTCCTGAAGGTAGCACAATACACTTTAGAGTTGATCGTTGCACCATGAGGGAGCACATCAAACGGAATAACCTCTTCAGAGTCGCAGAAGAGCGTCGCCATGACTTTAGCGGCTGAGGGTGCGGCTTCGGAGGAGAGGTGGTGTGGCGCCGCTCTACGGATTGCCGTTTTCTTTTCGGTTCGAAGTAATGAACCCGTGTTTCATCGTCTGTGACGACCAGTTCTGTGAATGGACTGAAGAGTTCCTAGTAAACGGAACAAGTCATTCTTAACGGGGAGATATCTTCAGACGTAAAGTAACTCCAGGCTTACTCCCAGGGAATGCTACGGGGCAGTTACTTTTCCGAATGTATATAAAGAACCCACTGGATAACGCCTGAAGATGCATTACGTACAGAGAAGTCGCAACGCTGGAAAAGTGTAGCAGGAAGACCTGTAAAAGATCGATGTTTGGTGTGAGTATTGGCAGTTGACCTTCAACATAAACAAATGTAACGTACTGCCCATAAATAGGCAGAAAGACCGACTGCTGTATGATTACTCAACTGCGAACAATAACTGGAAGCAGACACAGCCATTAAGCATGTGCAAAATTATGTATGATCTGAAATGGAGCGACCACATGAAACTAGTCGTAGCAAAGGCAAATGCCAGACGGAGACTGACTGGAAGAATCCTCATGAAGAATAGTCCACTCACAAAGGAAGTACCTTACAAAACCCCTGCTCAATCAACAGTTAAATGTTGTTCGTCAGTCTAGGATTAGTACCAGATAGACTAGTAGAGGAAATGGAAAGGACCTGATAGGGGGCTGTAGGTAATTTCATGGGCATTTATCTAGAATTTTGATGTCATGAACGCATAAGCGCCTTCGTATCGTTTGAAATTATAAGCGTACAGTGTCATCAGAAATGCTGTGTCGCTTGCAGGCTTGCTTGGACCATCTCTGCTTTGGAAGATGCGCGGTAAATGATGCGCACTGTTAATCGAGAGATGGGGAGACACTATAGTCGGCAGTGGTGTGTCACAAGCAGTGGTACGGCATAGGCTGAGTAGTACGGTTGCAGTAATATTCTGAGGAAGTGGAACGTGTTGATTTACTGATCACTTATTTGAGTGAGGAAGCAGACTGAAGCCAATTGAGAAGAGCATTATGTTATGATTATTTTGTTGAGTAATAGAAGAGAATATAATTTAACGTAAATAATGATTTTAGATTTTGTACTTTATTGCGGCAGCTTGTAGTTATGCATTCTTGGTTTAGACGTCCAGAGACTTGAGTATATGGAAAGATAAGCAGGAATGACTGCTGAATACTTAATGTCATTTTTACGAGTTGCATTTTTGAAAAGATTTCATTTGATGTCAATAACTACTTATGTTTGTCCACTCAAGAAATGTAATTTTTTGTGTATTACTCAAAAAAAGGAACATTGAGTTTTTCCAGGCCCAGTTTATCAATTTAAAAGTTTAATGATTCACAGTGTTGAATTCAGACTGTATTCTTTCCATTACGAATGCTCTCTCGCAGCCAGATTTTGCAACATATTCTCGCAGTCGAATTCTTAATTTCAGAGTCTACGACTTCCAATGAAAATGAAATGTCGTGTGGCTAGGGCCTCCCGTCGGGTAGACCGTTCGCCAGGTGCAGGTCCTTCGATTTTACGCCACTTAGGCGACCCGCGCGTCGATGTGGATGAAATGATGTGATTAGGACAACACAACACCCAATCCCTGAGCGGAGCAAATCTCCAACCCAGCCGGGAATCGAACCCGGGACCTTAGGATTGACATTCCGTCACGCTGACCACTCAGCTACCGGGGCCGGACACGACTTCCAATGTTGAAAGATAACGCATGTTCACGCAGCTATAGTGACCATGCGGAACAATAGCAACGTTGATACGTTCATTCCGAGACGTACGTTCGATAAGAGAGAGCTGGAATATGACTACCCTTCTGCAAAAAGATTGTGAAGGTAAAATTAGAGATATTCGAGCTCACACAAAGGCTTGCCAATGTCGCTATTTTCGCGGTCTATTGATAACTGGAATAGGAAAAGGACGAAGTCATAGTGGTAGAGAAAGTAGCCTCCACCTTCCTTTAAGGTGACTTGTGGAGTATAGATCTAGATGAGCCGAAAATAACTTGAGATGCTATAATAGATAAAACGTTATCCAGACCAGTCGAGTGGATTGTAAACGTGCAAATAAAACCTTGATAATGATACTTTATGGATATAACTTCGAAATAGGATCACGAGTTATTTATAAACCGCAGGACCAAATCCCACTGCGTGTGGCTCGGAGATGTCTGAAGGCAAAATATAACGAATTTTATGTTCATCGAAGGTTTGGATTCCGATATGGACCCCAAAGATACGAACTATCTCGTCAAATACAAATTAACGAAAATTGAACAAAATGTTATTTGTTCAAATGGCTCTGAGAACTATGCGACTTAACTTCCGAGGTCATTAGTCCCCTAGAACTTAGAACTACTTAAACCTAACTAACCTAAGGACATCAAACACATCCATGCCCGAGGCAGGATTCGAACCTGCGACCGTAGCGGTCGCTCGGCTCCAGACTGTAGCGCCTAGAACCGCATGGCCACTCCGGCCGGCGAACAAAATGTTATTCCCAGCGTCCTGAGGTAATAGGAGAATGCTTTCAAAGAAGCTTTCTAAGACAATACAAACTGTAAGGCGGCTAGACTAAAGCATTAATGACTCACTTTTATGGGTTAAGAACACGGTTTAACATTATTTCAAAAATAAGAAATATCAAATCACACAACAGACGGGTAGCAACATATTTGTCTCACTAAAGGCATTTCCGTACATAGCCGTATTACCTTATAAGACATACGTCACACAACGCGTAACTAGCTATTGATGAAGCACGGTGCAGTATAACACAGCTCGATCTACAGCTGTACAAGCAATATGTATCACGTCAACTGGTCGCAAACTGGACCCAGTTGAATAACACGGCAAATGCAACTAAATATGTTCTTAGTCACACTTTTACCTTCTTTTTGCAGCCATAATGATTTATATATATCAAGATCTGCACAGATCCCTGTAGAGTGCGTGGCAGGGGCTATGTATGAACCACTTCCTGTCCTCTTCCGTTGGCGAAGGAAAAATGTGTGCATAACTCTGTGCTCCACCATAATCTCTCTTTTTCTCGAGAGACTTACGGTAGCGGTTAAGCAATAATTACTTTTATTTTATAACAAATATAGTGATCAGATTCTGATGCATTTGAAAAATATGTCAGTGCTGTTGATACCAATCAGTACATCTAATTATGAAAATTAGTCGTAATTTGCTGCCTACTATAGAACTCAGTGCTTGTCACATGTTTGCATCTACGTTTGTATTTCTACGCCGCAAGTCACTTAGTACCACTGTCACTTCCCCATCTCTCCATTCCAGTTTCGAACAGCCAGTGGGAAGACCGACTGTCGCTAATCCTCTCTGGAAGCCCGGATCTCTCCAGTCTTAAGCTCCTGGTCTTTTCGCGAGGTGAGCGTAAAAAATAAATATGTGTCTTTTAATTCCCCTAGGACCGTTCACTTTTTGTCTTGCAGACAAACGAAAACGTGAGCCCTATATGGTATGGATCACAAGTTTTACACTATAGATTTTTAAGTAACAGGCTCATTTACGAGAATACCAACAATTTTGAAATTTCTATCTGTCAATGCTGCAATGTTCATACTAATGAAGTGAAGAAGAAGGCCCATCTTATTATCGGTCACCTGATTCCGTCGTAACAGTTGTAGAATCATTCAGGGAAAGCCTGTGCTTTGGAGTGTTGAAATACCCAGATAATGCAGTGTTGGTTGGAGGCGACTTTGGTCCATCGAATGTAGACTCGGACGTCTGTGGTACGAATAGACAGTCTTGTAAAGTATTTCGCAACACGTTTTCCGAAATCTGCCTTGAGTTAGACAAGCAACACGCACTGGAAATATTTTAGACCTGATCGTATCGACAGTGTCAGTATTGACACTACGATTGATAATCATGCTGCAATGGCGACGATGGTTACTTAACTTAATAAACCCGTCAAGAAGGCTAGGAGAGTATGTATGCCAGAAAAAGGTGATAAGCTGTTGTTAGCATCCCACTCCGACAATGAACAGACATCATTTAGTTCCCTTGTGACGGACGTAGAGGAATTAAGGGCAAAGTTTAAAGTGATTCGAAATCGCCTCTGGAGAGTGTGCCAAGTAGGTGGATTAAAGATGGAAAGGACTCTGTGTGGTTTTATAATCAGATTCTGAAAATACTTAGGAAACAGAGATCGTTGCTCTCTCAGTTCAAAAAGGAATGCGCAAATGTTAATAGGCAAAAGTTACTAGAAATTCGTGCGTCCGTAAGAAAATCAATCCGCGAAGCATACAGGAACTTCCATCGTTACATCTTAGTGAAAGATGTTGCCGAGAACTGGAGAAAATTCTGGTCATATGTAAAATCACTAAGCGAGTCTAAGGCTTGTATTCAGCCACTCTCGACCTGTGTGGGGTGGCAATAAAAGATAGAAAAACAAAAGCTGAAGTTTTAATTTTCATGTTTAAGAAATCATTTACGCAGGAGAATCGTAGAGACATACCGTTGTTCGACTGTCTTGCAGACTACCACATGGAGGACCTAGAAATAAGCATCTCTGGCCTAGAGAAGCACCTCAAAGAGTTGAAAACAAATAAGTTGCCGTCTTCCAGATGGAATCCCATTTCGGTTCGGCATTGGCCGCTTACTTAGACACTGCATTTATCCCAAATCTCTCGCCCAGCACGAAGTTCCGAGACAATGAAAAAAAAAAAAAAACCGCGGGTGACTGCAGTATATAAGAAAGGTAAAAGAATGGGCCCGGAAAATTATAGACCAATACTCTTAACATCGGTTTGTGGCAGAATTCTTGAACACATTCTGAGTTCAGATATAATAAATGTTCTCCAGACAGAAAAGCTTCTACCCACAAATCAGCTCGAATTTAGAAAGCACCGCTGGTGCGAAACTCAGCTTACCCTTTTCTCACATGATGTTGTTGTTGTGGTCATCAGTCCTGAGACTGGTTTGATGCAGCTCTCCATGCTACTCTATCCTGTGCAAGCTTCTTCATCTCCCAGTACCTACTGAGGCCTACATCCTTCTGAATCTGCCTAGTGTATTCGTCTCTTGGTCTCCGTCTACGATTTTTACCCTCCACGCTGCCCTCCAGTACTAAATTGGTGATCCCTTGATGCCTCAGAACATGTCCTACCAACCGATCCCTTCTTCTAGTCAAGCAGTGCCACAAACTCCTCTCATCCCCAGTTTCATTAGTTATGTGATCTACATTCTTCTGTAGCACCACATTTCGAAAACTTTTATTCTCTTCTTGTCCAAACTATTTATCGTCCACGTTTCACTTCCATACATGGCTACACTCCATACAAATACTTTCAGATATACTTCCTGACACTCAAATCGATACTCGATGTTAACAAATTCTCTTCTTCAGAAACGCTTTCCTTGCCATTGCCAGTCTACATTTTATATCCTCTCTGCTTCGACCATCGTTAGTTATTCTGCACCCCAAATAGCAAAACTCCTTTCCTACTTTACGTGTCTCATTTCCTAATCTAATTCCCTCAGCATCACCCGACTTAATTTGACTACATTCCATTATCCTCGTTTTGCTTTTGTTGATGTTCATCTTATACCCTCCTTTCAAGACACAGTCCATTCCGTTCAACTGCTCTTCCAAGTCCTTTTTTGTCTCTGACAGAATTACAATGTTATCGGCGAATCTCAAAGTTTTTATTTCTTCTCCATGGATTTTAATACCTACTCAGAACTTTTCTTTTGTTTCCTTTACTGCTTGCTCAATATACAGATTGAATAGCATCGGGGAGAGGCTACAACCCTGTCTCACTCCCTTCCCAACCACTGCTTCCCTTTCATGCCCCTCGCCATCTGCTTTCTGAACAGGTTGTAAATAGCCTTTTGCTCCCTATATTTTACCCCTGCCACCTTCAGAATTTGAAAGAGAGTATTCCAGTCAACATTGTCAAAAGCTTTCTCTAAGTCTACAAATGCTAGAAACGTAGATTTGCCTTTTCTTAATCCAGTTTCTGAGATAAGTCGTAGGGTCAGTATTACCTCACGTGTTCCAACATTTCTACGGAATCCAAACTGATCTTCCCCGAGGTCGGCTTCTACCAGTTTTTCAATTCGTCTATAAAGAATTCGTGTTAGTATTTTGCAGCTGTGACTTATTACACTGATCGTTCGGTAATTTTCACATCTGTCAACACCTGCTTTCTTTGGGATTGGAATTATTATATTCTTCTTGAAGGCTGAGGGAATTTCACCTGTCTCATACATCTTGCTCACCACATGGTAGAGTTTTGTCAGGACTGGCTCTGCCAAGGCTGTTAGTAGTTCTAATGGAATGTTGTCTACTCCCGGGGCCTTGTTTCGACTTAGGTCTTTCAGTGCTCTGTCAAACTCTTCACGCAGTATCATATCTCCCATTTCATCTTCATCTACCTCCTCTTCCATTTCCATAATATTGTCCTCAAGAACATCGCACCTGTATAAACCCTCGATATACTCCTTCCACCTTTCTACTTTCCCTTCTTTGCTTAGAACTGGGTTTCCATCTGAGCTCTTGATATTCATGCAAGTGGTTCTCTTTTCTCCAAAGGTCTCTTTAATTTTCCTGTAGGCAGTATCTATCTTACCCTTCGTGAGATAAGCCTCTACATCCTTACATTTGTCTTCTAGCCATCCCTGCTTAGCCATTTTGCACTTCCAGTCGATCTCATTTTTGAGACGTTTGTATTCCTTTTTGCCTGCTTCACTTACTGCATTTTTGTATTTTCTCCTTTCATCAATTAAATTCAGTATCTCTTCTGTTACCCAAGGATTTCTACTAGCCGTCGTCTTTTTACCTACTTGATCCTCTGCTTCATTCACTATTTCATTTATCAAAGCTACCCATTCTTCTTCTACTGTATTTCTTTCCCCCATTCCTGTCAATTATTCCCTTATGCTCTCCCTGAAACTCTGTACAACCTCTGGTTCTTTCAGTTTATCCAGGTCCCATCTCCTTAAGTTCCCACCTTTTTGCAGTTTCTTCAGTTTCAATCTACAGTTCATAACCAATAGATTGTGGTCAGAGTCCACATCTGCCCCTGGAAATGTCTTACAATTTAAAATCTGGTTCCTAACACTCTGTCTTACTATTTTATAATCTATCTTAAACTTTCTAGCATCTCCAGGGTTCTTTCATGTATACAACCTTCTTTCATAATTCTTGAACCAAGTGTTAGCTATGATTAAGTGATGCTCTGTGCAGAATTCTACGAGGTGGCTTCCTCTTTCATTTCTTAGCCCCAATCCATATTCACCTACTATGTTTCCTTCTCTTCCTTTTCCTACTGTCGAATTCCAGTCACCCATGACTATTAAATTTTCGTCTCCCTTCACTACCTGAATAATTTCTTTTATCTCATCATACATTTCATCAATTTCTTCATCATCTGCAGAGCTAGTTGGCATATAAACTTGTACTACTGTAGTAGGCTTGGGCTTAGCGTCTATCTTGGCCACAATAATGCGTCCACTATGCTGTTTGTAGTAGCGTACCCGCACTCCTATTTTTTTTATTCATTATTAAACCTACTCCTGCATTACCCCTATTTGATTTTGTATTTATAACCCTGTATTCACCTGACCAAAAGTCTTGTTCCTCCTGCCACCGAACTTCACTAATTCCCACTATATCTAACTTTAACCTATCCATTTCCCTTTTTAAATAAATCACATGATATCCTACGGGACATGGATGGAGAGAAACAGGCAGATCCCATACTTCTAGATCTACGGAAAGCGTTTGACACGGTGCCCCATTGCAGGCTGTTAATAAAGGTACAAGCATACATAATATGTTCCTAGGCACGTGAGTGACTCGAAGACTTTTTAAGTAATAGAACCCAGTAAGTTGTTCTCGATGGCGAGTGTAGATCAGAGTCAAGGGTATTGTCAGGCTTGTCCCACGGAAATGTGACAGGACGGCTCTTATTCTCCGTATACATAAATGATATAACGGACAGGGTGAGCAACAATTTTTTGCTGTTTACTGATGGTCCTGTGGTGTGCGGGAAGGTGTCAAATTTGAGTGACTGTAGGAGTATACAAGATCACTCAGAATTTCTACTTGGTGTGGTGAATGACAACTTGCTCTTAATGTAGGAAAATGCAAATTAATGCAGATTAGTACGAAAAAACAACACTGTAACATTCGAATACAGCATAAGTAGGGTGCTGCTTGACACAGCCACATCGATTAAATATCTAGGCGTAACGTTTAATGCGATATGAGATGGAGTGAGCACGTCCGGTTGGTAGCAGGGAAGGAGAATGCTCGACGTCGTTTTATTGGACGAATTTTGGAAAACTGTAGCTCATCGATAAAAGTAACGGTGAGTAAAAGGCTAGTGCGACCCATTCTTGAACAGTTGAGTGCTTGGGATCTCCACCAGGACGGATTATAGGAAAACTTCTAAGCAGTTGAGAGTCGGGCTGCTAGATTTGTTACCGGTAGGTCCGATCAGCGCGCAAGTGTTACGTATTACAGAGATGCTTCGTGAACTCAGATGGCAATCCCTGGGGGGAAGACGATTCCGTTTTCGCGAGGTACTATTGCGAAAATTTAGAGAACCGCCATTTAAGGCCGACTGCCGCCAACGTAGATTTCGCGGAAGGACCACGAAGATAAGATGTGAGAAATTAGGGCTCATACGGAGGCTGTTAAACAGTCGTTAAAATAGTGGTACGTGGTACATCGCCATGCACCGTTCGTTGGCTTGCGGAGTATGTATGTAGATGTAGGTATTTTTCTTTTTATTATCCCTTTTTCTTTTTGTCAACAATTTCGTACACAGTTGGACACTCCATGTATGAAAAAAGCAACTACCAGGCTGATAATGGCTAACTGAATAGCCATCATGTTCATGCTTTCGGGAAATGTACACACACACGACAGATAAAAAGCAACCGCCTGTTTCCGTTGGCGAGTAAAGGCGACATTCGGTCCACTCCCTTTACGTGGGAGACGCAAATCTAAATTTCGTGTTCATCTGCTAGAGTGTCACAAGGCGTTAATGTTGTTTTTGGCTTAAGGCCTTACGGTTCCCTGAGCACCCCTTAAGTAAACAAGGACAACTTAAGGCAGACGAAGCAAAAAAGGTCCGTCAGGTAATTAACTGCGTACGCGTCAGGCCTTCCACGAGAGAGATCCGTGCACCCCGGCATCGCCTTGCACGTGTCATTAATCTTGCAGGCTTTTGCCTGTCAGGCCAAGTCAAACATCAATTACCACTTACCTGCTGTTTAAGAGGCCGTAAGCTGCCCTTCGTCAGGTTTTTTCCGTAACGTCTGAGCAAACGGGAGGCCACTCGGTTGCGTGTTTCAAGACACTGTTACTAGCGGAATCCATCCGCACTCAAGGTGTTCGAAATGCAAATACGAGTGCGTGCTGAAAAGTAATACCTCTGGTTTTTTATTTGAAAACTCTTAAATCTTTTTAAATAAAACAAACGTTAATAATATTTTACTTCTTTATTCTTCATGTCTATAAATTTACTTCCCAACATAGTCACCCTGACGACGAACGCGTTTTTCCCAACGAGATACCACTTTGTTGAGACCGTCACTGTAGAATGTTTGATACCGTTAAAGAATGCACAACCTCATCTCTACTTGAACCGCTTCATTACTGTCAAACTGAAGTCCTCGAAGGTGTCCTTAAGTTTTGGAAACAGATGAAAGTCGGATGGGGCCAAATCGGGACTGCATGGAAGATGGTGGATAACAGTGAACCCAAGGCGTAGAACTGCTGCAGATGTCGCAAGCTCGTGTGTGGTCTGGCGTTGTCGTGCTAAAGAAGACGGTGGATGAACTCTCCGAATTCGAAATTCGATTAGAGCACCGACATAGTTACGTTACAGACCGCCATGTTACACGCTACGATAGGGAACCCTCTAGCTGCAAGTATGTAGACATGAACAATAAAGATGTAGAATGTTACTAACGTTTGTTTTATTTAAAAAGCGTTAGGAGTTTTGATACTTAAAAAAATCGGAGGCACTATTTTTCAGCACGCCCTCGTAAATACCACGTGTGGGGGCCCTAAGGGAACTGCGAACTGGTACAGCCTCATGACTGAAAATTACCAGATGAGCGATTTCTAAACGATACGACTACATGGACTTGTTTCTCACTACGTCACGCATACAACTAATCTCAATGATCCGTATTGGATACCGCTAGCAATCGTTCCAATCTTCTCGCAGATGCAGTAGATGTATATAGGATACTGTCCAGCCGGAATGCGGGGGTGGCTGGAAAGAAAAAATGCGGATCGACCAGTTTTTTTTTTATCGGAGGACATTTCAACGAAAAAACAGTTCTCCAGCCTACACCTATTCGCAACACTCTTTCTTCCTTTTAACTTGTCAATTCAACACTGGTCCAGCTACGAAATCACTTATGCTCCCCACTCTACGGTAGACGCAATATCTTTGAACGTTACATCTCAAAGATACTGACAAAAAAAGCGTGCCTGTACGGCTGTTGACAGTGTATTCTTTGCTTGTGTCTAGCTTGAAAATTACAACTTCTCTGTCGCAGCAGCTATGTGATATATGTGATTTATATAAAGGAAGCAAAAACCAATTTCTGCCAAACCTTCTAAAACATTTATTCAGTTAAACTGCGTATAAAATGATTACTTTGTCACATTCACTACAACCATATCTTTTACAAAAAACGAAATTGAGTTAAAATAGACGCAGTGTAAAAGTTCCTTCCTAACAATAGTCGTTCAGAGCTCACCAGCGTCATAGTTTACGTTATTCTGGAAAATTTCGTGGTAAATTCCTGTTGTCAAAGTATAATCATTATGGCTCGCCTTAAAGTGGTTTCAGAACACTGTCAAAATAACCTGGATTAATTCTTCAAGCGTAAATAATTCCATTTGCCTCGCAGTATTTAATACGGAATGCATTACGGGCTACAGTTAGATGTCTATCGAGGGTCACTGTTGGGTACTTCCCGGTACGCGACCACGTGGTGGGGCCTCCCATGATGTGAATTGGTACTAAGTCTGTTGGTAGCTTTTTCTCGTTATAATTAAAGTATTGCTCTTCGCCGCGTACATTTCGAGCCGCCACTTGGTGGCCCAATCGCCAAGTGTGTCGCAGGCTTCCTGCATGTGAGGTCTTAATATATGAATACCTCAACTGCGAGTGAACAGCGCAATGTCATCGGCGTACAACACCAGATCGTCTGTGTTTTCGGAGTATCGGCGGTGGATATAGCGTATAGCAGGGTCACGAGCACAGATCCCTCTTGCACTCCTGCCCTGGTTTGTCGCGCTGTCGAGACGCCTGAGGTACCATTTGAGCAGGGACACGTGTGACACCGGTACCCCCTGGCCAAGAAGCTTGAACAGGAGGTCGTTATGCCATACACTGTCGAAGGCCTTCGGTACGTCCAATAGTACTGGTCCAATGTACTCACAACGGTCCAGTGTCCCCATGCCTGCTCAACTAGACTGAGTAGTTGTCCTTTTGTGGAGTGCCCCTCCATAAACCGAACTGCTGTTCTGCTAAGTGGCGCTCCTCCGCGACATGTCTTCGCACCCGTTTGGCATATAAACTTTTGAACACTTTCGAAAGTGACGGCAGAAGACTTACTGGCCTATAATTACTAGCAAGTCTGCGGTCCTTACCGGGTTTTGGTATGACTATCACCTTCGCATGTTTTCACACGAAGGGGAATGTGCCAATCCTCAAGATGTTGGAAAGCACGATTAAGGTTCCGACTGTTTCTGATGGCAACTGTTTGACGATATTATTTCCTATCTTATCTACCCCTGGTGCCTTACGAGGGCTAAGGTGTGATAGGTGATTTGTGACCTCATCATCTGAAATTTCGTCGGTGAGATCGTTTGCGTCTCTATTTGCTAGGAAGACGGGAAGCCTCTCCTCCACAAGCTGAATGTGGGTTTCGTCCACTATGTCGTCAATGGGCGTGAAATTCTTCGCTAACGCATCTGTCACAGTGGTCTACAGGGCAGATTTCGTTCACGGGGGCGATCGGCGTTGGGAGCATCTGGTGCTCCCTTGAGTGACCACACCCGTTCTAACTATTAAAACTGATAATTCCCTTCTCGTTTGAGATTTTGCTGTAACCTAATAATTTTCTACCGAAAGGTGGTATTTTCCTGACTAAAGGCTAGTGAAAAGTATAATCATATCGAGTTAAGTAAAACGTATACATTTTTTAATGACGTGAAGCTAATGTCTTTGTGCCCTGAAAGGATCCATCAAACGTGGACTGTAGCTGAATTATTTATGATACAACAGTCGAAAGTCACACCACATCATTATTTTCTAGATTCTACAACGTATCAGAATTTCAAAACTGAAGTTGAAACACGAGGTAGATAATCCACAAAGACTCCACTACGTTTTCCATAGTACTACTTCTTACAAAACTTATTCGTTCAATGTTGAAAATAGATAAAAATCAACCAAATGAAAGAATACTGTACGTCAGATTATATCTTTCTGCCAAATTAGGACTCAGTTTCCTGCCGCTCATAAAAACCATCAAAAAATGTGTAACAACATAAAAATTACGTTACCATTCTGAAAATTGCCTGTTATTATCTCTTTTCACTTACCACAACATCTCGATAGCAATGTTGTTATAAAACAATTATTATTGCTTTAGAATAGTTGCTTAATGAGATTGACGTCAAGTGGGTCCACAAGGAGCAGACAATACGAGCAAGCGCTTGCTCTCGCAGTCAAAACCGTTTAGCAGTGCGGGCCCAATACGGAACGCCTTATTATGCATGCAAACTCTTAGCGACCCGCCCATTCCCTCCACGGAGGAGAACGAAAACCAAAAAGAAACAAAAAAGAAAATGGAAGGAAGGCCACGTTAGCTACGCAAAAAGGTCTTCGCAAATTATGATGTAGAGATTGGTGACTACTTTTAAGGTTCAGAACAGTTAAGCTATACATTTCACAAAACTTCATACCTTACCAGCCTTTGCTGTGACAATTTAAATGTCAAAAAGGGGGGACGGGTACGAGGGAGTATTAATGCTGTGAACTGCAGAGGACACAAAGACACCGTTGTTGGTAAAGCAAATTATTTTGGCGAGATTCTGGGAAACGGTGCTGTCTTTTACAAACCATTTGCACAAACTGTACAGAACCATTGATCGAACGAGTAGTATTACGTCAGAGCACACGAACCATAAGACTTTAAATCCTTACGACGAAGGGCAAAGATATCAGTTGTAGACTTGTTTGCCCCGCTTTAGACCTAGAGGCTAGCAAAAGTTATGAAGAATTTCAAATGGTGACGTATTATTAAAAACGTCTAATATATGGTAATAAAATAATATTCTATGGAATTGTTTGCAGAGCGAATTTCATGAATATTCTGCAGTACCCCAAGCATCACCACCGCATATGTCCTAGAACTAAAATTTAATTAGCGAACTGAGACGGAGGCACATAAACAGTCGTTCAGTGCACATTCCATCTGCGACTGGAAAGAGGAGAAATCTTAATACGTATATGACAACAGAAGTGCCTTTTATGATATGCATTTAATAATAGGCTGCACAGTACACTTGGACGTGTAGACTGTAGGTAAAAGAGTAATCTGCCTCCTTGAGGACTTGGTACTGAAACCTCTGCGATGATGGCCAGAGCCATCTGTAGACATCTTGGTTGTTAAATGTGAGGAGTGTGAAACGACTGAGGAGTCTAGGAGCATGGATCGCGTAAGTGGGATTGAAAACACCCCACTTACTGACAGGTTCACTACACTTAATTATAGTTTTTTGCGAAATTAATGTTTTTACTGTAGGAAACAGTCGTACATGTGTATCAAGCATTCGTACATATGCGCCTGCCACCAGTATTTATTTAAGCTGACTTGCCTTGTGAGTAAATATCGCTAAGTTTCTGCCCCTCCTGCCGTGGATGATCATGGAAATTACATCTACGTTAGCCTCCTCCAGACTGCATTATAAGCCGCATCCTTTGGGACTTACTATCTTTATCCGTAGATAATGCTATTGCTAGGTGAAACGCCCAGATGAATTAATGTGGAAAGAAGTAGGATACTGAAGTAATGAGGAATGGTGAGGTACCTTTGAAGCTCTCTAAAGCTTAGATACAACGATAATGAATACCACAACAGGCTTTTCAGTTGAAAAGGAATGGGCACCTATAAAAAATATACTTACAGTTGTTGAACAGACAAATACAGGGACAAGGAAATAACTACGAAGAAACTTTGAGTAACAGAAAAAATACGTCAACTTACCGACGAAAGATGGGACTGCAAAAATGTTCACAAAATGCAAAGAATATAATACAAATCACTTAGAAAGAAAATGTGGTGGACATGCAGAGAAGTCGAAATCTGTGCAGGAAACATGCGAAGAAATTCTGCATGTAGGGAAGTCACAGTAACTTTCGGTAAAATTAAAAGCGAAGGTGTCAACATGAAGAGTACGAGAGGAATTCTGCTATTAAACGCAGAGCAGAGAGGGGATTGGAGGAAAGAGTGCTTTAAAGATCTCTGCGAGAGGAACGAACTGTTTGATGTGATAGAAATTGGAGCCGATATGGAAGACTGGGAATCCAGTATTAGGGTCAGAATTTGAGTTTTAGAAGACGCCATTAAATAAGGCAGAAGATGTAGTAACGCTTCTTCATAATTTCTAAAATCATCAAGTAACAACCAAAAGACTATTCAAGCTTGCGCGCAGAACCTATGAATCTGAACACAGCATCATACTTTTAGAAAAATATTATCAATATTGTCTTGAAGATAGAAAGGAAAGATAAGAGGGAGAACTACCGCACGATCAGCTTAACAACTCATGTACACAAGTTGATGACAACAAGAAGGCACAGAATAATGAGAAAGAAAATTAAGGATCCCGTTAGATTATGACCAGTCTGGCTTTCGGGAAGATAAAGGTATCAGATTGAAACTCGTTTGGGTGAATTATTTTTTAAGATGTACGGAAATACACTCCTGGAAATGGAAAAAAGAACACATTGACACCGGTGTGTCAGACCCACCATACTTGCTCCGGACACTGCGAGAGGGCTGTACAAGCAATGTTCACACGCACGGCACAGCGGACACCCAGGAACCGCGGTGTTGGCCGTCGAATGGCGCTAGCTGCGCAGCATTTGTGCACCGCCGCCGTCAGTGTCAGCCAGTTTGCCGTGGCATACGGAGCTCCATCGCAGTCTTTAACACTGGTAGCATGCCGCGACAGCGTGGACGTGAACCGTATGTGCAGTTGACGGACTTTGAGCGAGGGCGTATAGTGGGCATGCGGGAGGCCGGGTGGACGTACCGCCGAATTGCTCAACACGTGGGGCGTGAGGTCTCCACAGTACATCGATGTTGTCGCCAGTGGTCGGCGGAAGGTGCACGTGCCCGTCGACCTGGGACCGGACCGCAGCGACGCACGGATGCACGCCAAGACCGTAGGATCCTACGCAGTGCCGTAGGGGACCGCACCGCCACTTCCCAGCAAATTAGGGACACTGTTGCTCCTGGGGTATCGGCGAGGACCATTCGCAACCGTCTCCATGAAGCTGGGCTACGGTCCCGCACACCGTTAGGCCGTCTTCCGCTAACGCCCCAACATCGTGCAGCCCGCCTCCAGTGGTGTCGCGACAGGCGTGAATGGAGGGACGAATGGAGACGTGTCGTCTTCAGCGATGAGAGTCGCTTCTGCCTTGGTGCCAATGATGGTCGTATGCGTGTTTGGCGCCGTGCAGGTGAGCGCCACAATCAGGACTGCATACGACCGAGGCACACAGGGCCAACACCCGGCATCATGGTGTGGGGAGCGATCTCCTACACTGGCCGTACACCACTGGTGATCGTCGAGGGGACACTGAATAGTGCACGGTACATCCAAACCGTCATCGAACCCATCGTTCTACCATTCCTAGACCGGCAAGGGAACTTGCTGTTCCAACAGGACAATGCACGTCCGCATGTATCCCGTGCCACCCAACGTGCTCTAGAAGGTGTAAGTCAACTACCCTGGCCAGCAAGATCTCCGGATCTGTCCCCCATTGAGCATGTTTGGGACTGGATGAAGCGTCGTCTCACGCGGTCTGCACGTCCAGCACGAACGCTGGTCCAACTGAGGCGCCAGGTGGAAATGGCATGGCAAGCCGTTCCACAGGACTACATCCAGCATCTCTACGATCGTCTCCATGGGAGAATAGCAGCCTGCATTGCTGCGAAAGGTGGATATACACTGTACTAGTGCCGACATTGTGCATGCTCTGTTGCCTGTGTCTACGTGCCTGTGGTTCTGTCAGTGTGATCATGTGATGTATCTGACCCCAGGAATGTGTCAATAAAGTTTCCCCTTCCTGGGACAATGAATTCACGGTGTTCTTATTTCAATTTCCAGGAGTGTATATTGGAATGTACGGTCGTGGACAAAACGAGCGAGACCCCTCGCCTTTTCGTTATGCTGTTCCGCACAGCTTTAAAGTCTGCTACACAGCATAACAGGCAAAGAGACGAACTGCTACCAACATACTATGGACAGGCGTGAAATTGAAAAACCATCCGAACTATGTCAGACTGTTTTCAATCATGTGTTAGACTACATTAATGCTGATTAGTGTGTTAAACACAACACGTAAATATAAGATATAAATGAAAGAAGAAACGCTAATTAGTATTAACTGTACAAATAAAAATGAATTTCAGCTTATCAAGATAACATAACTGTTTTAGTAATACAAAGTACCCCAGATCGTTACCAATTAGCAAAATAACATGCGCATTCGGCCGCGAAACGGTCTGTGTCAACGTTCAGACCAGTCATACTGGATTACCGTTGCTGACCTACCATAAAAGTGTGCAAATTTAGCAATGCGTGAAGATTCATAACGAAATTCAGTTAAGAATCATTCAATGCCACACTTAAGTCAATTCATTTATTGACAGAAGAGGAAAAAGTAGGCGGTAACAAGTATGAAATTCTACGAGAGTTCCATATCGACATCCAAAGGGCACCGGTACAGGACAAAGGTAGCAATAAAACGTATTGGGAGCGCTAGAATTTCTTAAAATTGCTTTACTGGTAGTCTAAGAGTGGGACGGTTGAGAAATAGTCCGAAGTTGGTTCGATGAACCCTCTGCCAGACACGTAAGTCTGGCTGGCAAAGAAATCCTGTAGATGTAGTCGTGTAGATGTAACAACGAAATTATGTTGTAATTGCGACATGTGAGTTACATTTGATTTGAACATCAAAGTTGTTTGCTGTTTATTTATTTTTTGTTCATTATATCAGCCATAGACATTCACCTAGGTACGTTAAATTGATACTGAAATAAAGTGTCGTTCATGGACCAATAACAATAAATTCTTAACTACTTGTTATAGTACTGCAGTATCTGCCAGTGTCTTTAGAAGTGGATATCGCATACGACGTTCCTAGGCTGTTTGTAAGTGGCTATTGCAGAAGGCTTCGGACAAAATTTGAATGTAGTTTCGTAAAAGCCCCGTGATAAAACGATCTGAGTTGCTGGCGAATATAGTTTATCCTCACTAGACAGTATATATTATCATTATACATGAGGTGAAAAGGGTTTCGTCGGGTGCGGTGGCCGAGCGGCTGTTTTTTTTTTTTTTCATCTTGTTCGTTGTGTTTTGTCGTCGCGCACGTCACAAGACATCCGTTAAAGTTCGTTTGTTGATCCTTTCACTCATTTTTTTTATTTATTCTTATTACTGAGGCCAACCAGCACACTGAGCTGCCGTGCCGGCGTTCTAGGCGCTTCAGTCACGAACCGCGCGGCTGCTTCAGTTGCAGGATAGAATCCTACCACGGGCATGGATGTGTGTGATGTCCTTATGTTAGGTGGGTTTAAGTAGTTCTAGGTCTAGTTGGCTGATGACCTAAGCAGTTTGGTGGTATAGTTCTTAGAGCCAATTTTTGATTTTTCCCGTAAATTTTCTTTACATAAACGGCCGTATCTTTAGATTGCGTTAACGTAGAAGCTCACTTTTTTACACCACCTAGGGACCATATACCGTAGGAAGTGTGATACATTTCCGCTTATTATGTCTACCCGTACTCGTGGTAAACGGGTTTTAAGGGTTGGGTAGACAGATAGACGGTCAAGAAAGAGAGACTAGTAGGGTTCCATTTTTACCGATTTAGGTGACGAAAATAGCTACGACAGTTACTGAAGTTGAGGGCCACATAAATAATTACCCCTACTCTTTATTCGAAATGTTCTGGTTGCAGTCGATACATCAGCATGTTACTCGTAGCTACACTTTCGATCCAAATCACGTTTACAGGAATGCAAATAAAATCCGTTTGCCTATACACGTGGTAATTCAGATCCCAATATGCCACCGCGTTTTAGAAGTGCGAGCATTCCCATTGCTAGCTAGCTTAAGAAACACTTCGGCTAATGAACGTTTTCTGGCTGTGGCGAGTCTAATGGAGAATTCGAAACATTGTATAACAAAAAAAAGTTCAAATGTGTGTGAAATCTTATGGGACTTAACTGCTGAGGTCATCAGTCCCTAAGCCTACACACTGCTTAACCTAAATTATCCTAAGGACAAACACACACACCCATGCCCGAGGGAGGACTCGAACCTCCGCCGGGACTTGTATAACACGTTTGGCAGCTATGTAGCCGTTAATTTTCTGGGGTGGTGCAGAATTATCCTACTAAATTTACTCGCTAATAACAGTATTTTGTTATTTCGATAAACATCCCGAATGATTGTCACATTAGCGGTGACATAAAGGTAGACCTTTTTGCGTCCAGGAAGCTCTATGCAACAGAAACTGCAGATCATTTTGCCATTTTTGCGAAATTGCCGATCAGTAAAGCAATTTTAAGAAATTATCACCCCACAATACGTTTTATTGCTACCTTTGTTCTGTACCGGCGCCCTGTGGATGTCAATATTAATTGACTTAAGTGTGGCATTGAATGATTCTTAACTGAATTTCGTTATGAATCTTCACGCATTGCTAAATTTGCACACTTTCATGGTAGGTCAGCAACGGTAATCCAGTATGACTGGTCTGAACGTTGACACAGACCGTTTCGCGGCCGAATGCGCATGTTATTTTGCTAATTGGTAACGATCTGGGGTACTTCGTATTACTAAAACAGTTATGTTATCTCGATAAGCTGAAATTCATTTTTATTAGTACAGTTCATACTAATTAGCGTTTCTCCTTTCATTTATATCTTATATTTACGCGTTGTGTTTAACAAACTAATCAGCATTAATAAAGTCTAACACATGATTGAAAACAGTCTGACATAGTTCGGATGGTTTTTCAATTTCACGCCTGTGCATAGTATGTTAGTAGCACTTCGTCTCCTTGCCTGTTATGCTGTGTAGCGGACTTTAAAGCTGTACGGATCAGCATAACGAAAAGGGGAGGGGTCTCGCTCGTTTTGTCCACAACTGTACATGAGAATGTCCATTTCTTGAAGATATCTTGCGCCCTGGACTTGGATTTATTTCTACTCAACAAGCTTCGTAGCAATCATAGAAACGTTGACGATTGCAGTCTACGGCGCCGACTTGGGAAACGGGAACAGATGAGCAGCAGGTGATTTACGATTGTCCGTTGTAGATATTCGAAATATGAAACGGGCAACATTTTGATTCTGTGCACATGCGTAGGTAATTCCGTGTACATTTCGTAATACTGTGAAGTCGAACAAGTTTGAATTTCCAATAAATTAGTAACGAACATCTGAATCCCTTTCGTTATCCGCCTGTTGAAAAGTAAACACATTGATGGACAAGGAAAGCGTTGCACCATGAAGCACGAATTCGATATTAATGAACCTTTGTGCAGATTTTCGTCACATATTTAAACACAAATTCCGTTCGATGATGATGTCTGTCATCAACATCTATAAGAGTATCACACCTCGGGCACAAATACACTCTTGTATAATGGCCACTCAATAAAAAACATATTTTTTTAAGAAAACGGGTATGGAATACAACACTTATTTATTTTTCAACATACTCTACCTCAAATTCTATGCACATATGCCAGCGCTGGACAAGGTTCTCAATTCCGCGTGCAAATAATTCTTGGAGCGCGTGCGTAACCATTTATCGTCTGCCACCTGGAGTTCCTCACCATCAGTGATCCTTGAGCCAATAAGAGTTTCTTTCAGTGCACTGAAAATATGATAATCTGAAGGTGTGAGATCCGGGGAATACGGGGGTGGGGCAAGCAGACGAACTTCAGGTCTCCCTACACACATCCGTGCACTTTTCTTTTATTTCAGACGTCACACGTTTAGGATCGCCCCTTGCACACGTTTTCTTGAATGCGAGTACGTCACGAACAGCATGGTGGGCTGATCCGATCCTAATGTTCATCGTTGCTGCAATACCACTCCGCGTAATACGCCTGTTTTCCCGTATCAACTCATTTAC
Source organism: Schistocerca nitens (assembly GCF_023898315.1). Lineage (NCBI taxonomy): Eukaryota > Metazoa > Arthropoda > Insecta > Orthoptera > Acrididae > Schistocerca > Schistocerca nitens. Next base: position 369,976,306 of record NC_064614.1, on the reverse strand, counting down.
TCTCGCATTGTTGTTCTTCGTGACTGTACAGACTGGGAGACCTGGGCGTGGCGAATCTTCAACAACTTGTTTCACCCAATCTGAACTTACCTGCCCGCTTAAACATTTGTGCACACCTCAAACAACTTTCACCACATTGTACTGCCATCCGTCGGTGAATTTCAGTTGGTTTCAACACTTAAGCTAACATAAATCTAACGACACACCATTGTTCCTCGTTGATGTAAAACTGCAAGGGTGCCGCCTTCTTGCTTCACCGTTCGCACGCAACATTCAGTTCATGAGACAGACGTGTCAGGCCCATCTGATAATAGTTCTATGACACCACCAAAAAATAACAAAGAAGCACAAACTTTGTCGAAGTTTTGTTATTTTTTACAGAACTTTTCCGGTTATTTATTGAAAGGAATTTTTATTCGCGAGGTAGGGGTGCGAACAGTCTCCACATGAGTTTTTGAGGAATTTGTCGCCATGCCTGAAGCACAGATGTGTCAAACGACTGATGGCTGCAATTGCTCCCATTGGAACACAGTCATGCTCTAGAGCGGACCAATCGGAGGACTGGGACGGCTAGTCAAAGCTCTACTGATTTCTCAAGGCGTTTGCCGCATGAGCTCTAGTGTGGTGGCTAGTCTTACCCTGCCGTTTGGTACCCTGGCCAATAGCTACCCCCCATACTGGCGAACATTGAGCCTCCCTTCTACAGCTACCCATGTCGGTCCTGTCGTCATATCCAATAGCTCTCAACGCCATGGGTACAGGAGTTATAGAGGTTTGGATCTCGAGACCGCTGTTTCATGTGACATTTTGTCATGTCGTCTACGGACACGTTGGGATCGATGTGACCGCCACATACAGAAGGGAAAGTTATCGCCGAACACCGCAGAATATAACAGAATGTCACTCGAGGTTCCATTTGAGTAAGACTCTACGTCAGGGCTTGACAACTCGCTGATTTTGAGTGTGAGCACTCGCGCCTGCTCAGTCACGCTGACGAGCAGAGATTTTGTCGTGTGGTGGGGAGGAAGGGAGACGTTTGCGCATCGTATGATCGCTGCAACACAGAAGATCGCTACAAAACGGAAGAAGCGCCTACTGTGGTATAGGGGAGGGTAAGTTTTGACAGGGGTGCCGTCTAATGGTAACTTTGGGGAGTCTGCGTTGTACAACAGTGACAACCTCTTCGCACATCAGTGGCCGGCCATAGTGGCCGAGCGGTTCTAGGCGCTACAGTCCGGAACCGCGCGACCGTTACGGTCGCAGGTTCGAATCCTGCCTCGGGCATGGATGTGTGTGATGTCCTTAGGTTAGTTAGGTTTAAGTAGTTCTAAGTTCTAGGGGACTGATGACCTCAGCAGTTGAGTCCCATAGTGCTGAGAGCCATTTGAACCATTTTTCGCACATCTGTTTGGAGAGCGAGGAGTCTTATTGTTTTAGTCAAAAAATTTAAAAACTTTCTAAAAAACTGATTCTTTTGTTAGTATACAATATATTTGTCTTTGGGTTCGTTTTAGGTTGAATATAACAGATGTTACCTGATTATTTAAAATAAGAATGTTATGGACAGTGCAACGCTGCCGTACACTGTTTGTTGCATTTATAATATTACATGTCGTATGTTAACTCCATGTAATTTTTTTAAAAGTAAGGCAGTAGCAATTTTTACATGACTTGTAACTTAAGACAGTTTTCCTCTTGGTTTGTCTGTTCTCAGATCTGAAGATGGTAAGTAAGCTACCGAGCCTGGTGATCACGTTGTAAAAATTTTTAATGTAAATGCGATTGAGACAATACACAAAAGATTTCGGAAGTTTGAAAAAGTATTACAGAAAGTTTTTAAAATTGTATAATTTTATTCTTGATTATCTGCTTACGATTGCGTTCTCCTACTCTGAAAATGTCATGTGAACATTCTTATCATTTTAAATAAAAATATGGGTTCGCAAAATGTTTAGTGTGTCACAAGACATTGAGTATGTTCTGGGAGTTCCTTTTTCAAAGGCATTAAATATGTTTACAAGTCATAGAATACGGAAATGGAAAATGTGACAGACCTTAACGTATACCTAAAAGGAAACTCTCAGAAGAGGAAAAACGAAGTGGAAGAAAAATCAAGGTGTCTGCAACTCGGATGAGTAAAAAAGCTGAACTACTTTCAGCAAAGTCTTTGCGCCCTTTCGTTGACAAATTTACTAAAGGAATACTTCGTACTTGCAGGTGAACATTTACGACCGCATCAGGGAGAACAATTTCATGTGGTGCCGTTATCGAACATGACAATCATGCGTCTCTCACAGGTTAAGCCACATGACGTTAAGAGCCAGCTTGCGAAATCTTTGTAAGGAATTTGTTGCATATTCTTCAAAGCTTGAAACATTCCCTTAGAAAAATTAAAAATGACAGTGCTGGTAAACCTCTACGTTATTTGATTTTCAAACAACTGAGCAAAACTGAACGTACTCAGACATTTCTCTCTTTACTATTTTTTTTAGCGCACCGCAATTTGACTTTCAATAATCACTACAAAAGAATGGCCCTGAGTAACAATAAGCTATACCTTTCATGAATCACTTACCTCGCAAAAATCTTCCTTACTCGAACTACAATACAGCGAGCGCCAATACTGCCATCTAAATAAAAGATTCTAACTACTGAAGGCACTAACAACTGATAGGCATAGTTAGCAAATGAAAGATTTTGATGGAAAACAAACAATGGATTTACCTTAATAGTGTTCAAAAGTCATGATGGTGAGCCGCCAGCAGTGGTGGATGTGGGGGGAGATATGGCAGAGTTTTGAGAGCGGACGATCTGGGCGTGTGTACGTCAGAAAAAGGAAATTTGTAAAGATGGATCTCATGAACTAATATATATATATATATATATATATATATATATATATATATATATATATATATATATATATATATATATATATTAGTTCATGACATCCATCTTTACAAATTTCCTTTTGCTGACGTACACACGTCCAGATCGTCCGCTCTCAAAACTCTGCCATCTCTCCCCCGACATCCACCACTGCTGGCGGCTCACCTCCAACTGCGCAACGCTAGGCGCTGTTCGCATCCAACTGCCCAACACTACAATAGAGAATATTCCAACAATGCCAACCAGCCAGACTGCACACAGTACAGCCAGTGATTTTCATACAGAGCGCTACGTGGCATTACCAACATAAAAACCTAAACAGCGTGCTTACAAGCTCTATGAAAGCGTAGATATCGTAACCATACAGCTGGAAGTTTTTAGCAGCGTTGCAAAAAGTATAGAAAATATGGGGTTATCATTGACTACAGACGGAGTGCCAGTCATGTTGGGGGAAAAAAATTAGGATCTGAAGTGCAAACGAGTAGGAAAATGAAACAGCTTAAAGTATCCACTTCGTCCAAATAAGCAAGCATGAAGCAATTGAATATGAGGAAATTCTAGATTTCTGTAAGGATTTCGCTCAGGATCGATTTCCTCGTTTACTCAAGCCTCCATGCGGCTCGCAATGTTATTCACTATGGCAAAGGAGGTGGGGAGGGCCCAGTACTCGCATTTCGCAAGCCTGCGCTAGCCGTCTCCTCGCGGAGCTCGTTAGCTGTGAAGCCCTGCATACGCCATACAAGTGTGTGTCGCCTATAGCATGGCATCAGCGGTAAACGCCTCACGGTAGCTGGAGATCTCAGCCAGGTGCCGGTAATGTGTCCGCTGCATTTAACCTGTACTCCGATTCAACTACTGTCACTGGTCTGTTTTTCGTAGCCAGTAGAACAATTCTACATTGTCGTGGTGTAGTACTACTGGAACGACCCATGCCTACTGCTCCTGGCACGATGTTGTCCTAAGTTCATCTTGTAACCACTCGTTCCGCAGTCCTTTCACTAAAGCCAACTGCCCGTGACACGTGGTAGTTTGATGCTCCCAAGAGGGTGGGGTTGTTTTGGGGAAGGAGACCAGGCAGCGAGGTCATCGGTCTCTCCGGATCAGGGAAGGATGGGGAAGGAAGTCGGCCGTGCCCTTTCAAAGGAACCATCCCGGCATTTGCCTGGAGCGATTTAGGGAAATGACGGAAAACCTAAATCAGGATGGCCGGACGCGGGATTGAACCGTCGTCCTCCCGAATGCGAGTCCAATGTCTAACCACTGCGACACCTAGCTCGGTGATGCTCCCAAGACTCCCATGCCATGCACATGCACGCCATTTGGGCACGCTATGTTGCGGTTTGCATCTGGAAAGATACGGCAACGTTAGACGCACCGGCATATATTGAGCAAGCAGTGAAGAAAACAAAAGAAAAATTCGGAGTAGGTATTAAAATTCATGGAGAAGAAATAAAAATTTTGAGGTTTGCCGATGATATTGTAATTCTGTCAGAGACAGCAAAGGACTTGGAAGAGCAGTTGAACGGAATTGATAGTGTCTTTAAAGGAGGATATAAGATGAACATCAACAAAAGCAAAACGAGGGTAATGGAATGTAGTCGAATTAAGTCGGGTGATGCTGAGGGAATCAGATTAGGAAATGAGACACTTAAAGTAGTAAAGGAGTTTTGCTATTTGGGGAGAAAAATAACTGATGATGGTCGAAGTAGAGAGGATATAAAATGTAGACTGGCAATGGCAAGGAAAGCGTTTCTGAAGAAGAGAAATTTGTTAACATCGAGTATAGATTTAAGTGTCAGGAAGTATTTTTGAAAGTATTTGTATGGAGTGTAGCCACGTATGGAAGTGAAACGTGGACGATAGCTAGTGTGGACAAGAAGAGAATAGAAGCTTTCGAAATGTGGTGCTACAGAAGAATGCTGAAGATAAGGTGGGTAGATCACGTAACTAATGAGGAGGTATTGAATAGGATTGGGGAGAAGAGGAGTTTGTGGCACAACTTGACTAGAAGAAGGGATCGGTTGGTAGGACATGTTCTGAGGCATCAAGGGATCACCAATTTAGTATTGGAGGTCAGCGTGGAGGGTAAAAATCGTAGAGGGAGACCAAGAGATAAATACACTAAGCAGATTCAGAAGGATGTAGTCTGCAGTAGGTACTGGGAGATGAAGAAGCTTGCACAGGATAGAGTAGCGTGGAGAGCTGCATCAAACCAGTATCAGGAGTGAAGACCACAACAACAGACGCACCGAGTGTGGTTATTTTTTTTCCATACTGGAAATACTGGAAATAAGCTCGTGTAAGGACGAAATTTTAATCAGCATATTCCACAGGCGTGCACATAATGGACTATCCGCCTGATAGCTTTCGATCAAGGTGTTCATGGTACAACACTTCCCGTTTGCATCGGTGTGGTAAGAAAGCGAATTACCAGTAGTCATCTCAAATTTATTTGCGCCCACTGTGTGTATCAAGCACCGAATACCAGAAAACTCGACATTAGAAAGATATGATGTTTGTTTTCGCTCGCAAACGGCCGCCTAGCGCAGTACCGTCCACTTTTACGTATCTCTCGACGAGCACGCTCGCTGCTCAGATGCTGCTCCGCAGGTAATTGGCCAGAGCAGGGCGGCCGCCGGCGTGGGATCAGCCGGTGGGCGCGGGGCGACGCCTTCCCCGCGGCACGCGAGCCCAGCCCAGCCTCGGCGCCTCTCCTTGACATTTCGCGCCGGCGAATCCGCTGCTCCGGCTGCCGCAGGGAGGAGCGGACAAGGCGATTGCCTCGCGGAAATTGCAGCTCCCCGTTTAATTAAAGGCTAATGACGCGACCCGTGAGCACAGTTCCCATCGAGTTCGCTCGCTCCTCCTCCCATTTGCGTCACTCTCCCTCTTTAGAACAGAGCTCCTTAAGCTGTCTTAATTTACGTTCCGTACTGCTAAACCGCTGAGTCTTCCTTTACCTGATGTTACTCCCGACTTACTAGATTAAGAAAAGGCAAACCTACGTTTCTAACATTTCTAGACATATAGAAAGCTTTTGACAATGTTGACTGGAATACTCTCTTTCAAATTCTGAAGGTGGCAGGGATAAAATACAGGGAGCGAAAGGCTATTTAAAATTTGTACAGAAACCAGATGGCAGTTATAAGAGTTGAGGGACACGAAAGTGAAGTAGCGCTTGGGAAGGGAGAGAGACAGGGTTGTAGTCTCCCGCCATGTTATTCAATCTGTATATTGAGCAAGCAGTAAAGGAAACAAAAGAAAAGTTCGGAGTAGGTATTAAAATCCATGGAGAAGAAATAAAAACTTTGAGGACTTGGAAGAGCAGTTGAACGGAATGGACAGTGTCTTGAAAAGACGATATGAGATGAACATCAACAAAAGCAAAACGAGGATAATGGAATCTACTCGAATTAAATCGGGTGATGCTGAGGGAATGAGATTAGGAAATGAGACACTTAAAGTAGTAAGGCAGTTTTGCTATTTGTGGAGCAAAATAACTGATGATGGTCGAAGTAGAGAGGATATAAAACGTAAACTGGCAATGGCAAGGAAAGCGTTTCTGAAGAAGAGAAATTTGTTAACATCGAGTATAGATTTAAGTATCAGGAAGTCGTTTCTGAAAGTATTTGTATGGAGTGTAGCCATGTTTGGAAGTGAAACATGGACGATAAATAGTTTGGACAAGAAGAGTATAGAAGCTTTCGAAATGTGGTGCTACAGAAGAATGCTGAAGATTAGATGGGTAGATCACATAACTAATGAGGAGGTATTGAATACTCGTAGAATTGGGGAGAAGAGCAGTTTGTGGCACAACTTGACTAGAAGAAGGGATCGGTTGGCAGGACATGTTCTGAGGCATCAAGGGATCACCAATTTAGTATTTGAGGGCAGCGTGGAGGGTAAGAACCGTAGAGGGAGACCAAGAGATGGATACTCTAAGCAGATTCAGAAGGATGTAGTCTGCAGTACGTACGGGGGGATGAAGCAGCTTGCAGAGGATAGAGTAGCATGGAGAGCTGCTTCAAACCAGTCTCAGGATTCAAGACCAAACAACAACAACTCTCGACTTAAAAAACATCCAACAAATTATCTGTTAGATTTTCAATAGGAAGGATACTGGTATTTTGTTTCTCTACTTCACTCTTTAACTTCTTTTACAATTTTAAAACGATAACTTCATACTTAGGCACGGGTGCAGCGATGTGGGGGTGTTAGCGGGAGTGATGGTTAGGGTGGGGGCGTCATGAGATCATTACCACCCCCTCCTCCATGGCGCCCCCCTTCTCCCCCATAACACGTTTGAGTCGAGGCCTTTACATTTGTGCATATATCAATTTCCAAATTTCACAGGCTAACATTGAAGAGTAAAGTAGCATAATAACTAATAATCTCTCAGTTAGCAAACAGTTCTGTAAATTACTAGCTACATTCAACGTAGTATACTTTTCAGTTGCTTGTGTGTGGGTGTGCCCTCAATAGTGGGCTTTTCGCTGAAAGTGTCAACAAACAGACTATTCAAGTTGGTGTGTAGAATATATGAATCTGGCGACATACCATCCGAATTTAGAAAAAAATATCATTCACACAATTCGGAGACTGCAAGAGCTGACAAGTGCGAAAATTATCGCACAGTCAGCTCATGCATCCAAGTTGCTGACAAGAATAATATACAGAAGAATGGAAAAGAAAATTGAGGATGAGTTAGATGACATCAGTTTGCTTTAGGAAAGGTAAAGGCACCAGAGAGGCGATTCTGACGTTGCGGTTGATAATGGAAGCAAGACCAAAGAAAAATCAAGGCACGTTCGCAGGATTTGAGAATTTGGAAAAGGCATTCGACAATGTAAAATGGCGAAGATGTTCGAAATTTTGAGGAAAATAGGGGTAAGCTACAGGGAGAGGCGGGTAATATACAATAAGTATACAGAGGAGATAGTAAGAGTGGACGACCAAGAACGGAGTGCTCGGATTAAAAAGCATATAAGACAGGGATGTAGCCTTTCGCCCCTACAGTTCAATCTGTACATCCAAGAAGCACTGATGGAAATAAAAGAAAGATTCAGGAGTGGAATTAAAATTCTAGATGAAAGACTATCAATGGTACGATTCGCCGATGACATTGCTATCCTGAGTGCAAGTGTAGAAGAATTACATGATCTGCTGAATGGAATGAACAGTCTAATCAATACAGAATATGGAGTGAGAGTAAATCAAAGAAAATAAAAGTAATAAGAAGCAGCAGAATTGAGAACAGAGAGAAATTAACTTCAGGATTGATGGTCAGGAAGTAGATGCAGTTAAGGAATTCTGCTGCCTAGGCAGAAAAATAGCCAATAACGGACGGAGCAAGGAGGACATCAAAAGCATACTAGCATTGGCGAAAAGAGCATTCCTGGACAAGGGAAGTCTACTAGTATCAAACGCTGGCTTTAATTTGAGGAAGAAATTTCTAAGAATGTACGTTTCGAGCACAGAATTGTATGGTAGTAAAACATGGACTGTGGCGAAACCGGAATGGAAGAGAATTGAAACATTTGAGATGTGGTGCTATAGACGAATGTTGAAAATTATGTGGACTGATAAGGTAAGAAATGAGGAGGCTCTGCGCAGAATTGGAGAGGAAAAGAATATGTGGAAAACATTGACAAGGAGAGGGGACGGATGATAGGACATTTGTTAAGACATTAGGAAATGACTTCCATGGTAATAGATAGAGTTGTAAAGCGCAAAAACTGCTGAGGGAGACAGAGACTGGAATACATCCAGCAAATAACTGAGGACGTTGATTGCAAGTGCTACTCTGAGATGAAGAGGTTGGCACAAGAGAGGAATTCTTGACAGGCTGCATCAAATCAGTCAGAAGACTGATGACTCAAAAAAAAAAAAAAATGGGGCTTAGACTTGATCGGTAACATTGCAGCTAGGTAGAGGTGCGCATTCCAAGGCAGGTTGTACCTTCCATCATGAAACAAATACAACACTACTCGTAAGTCCAAGGGGTAGAACTGACAAATCACAGGAAGTTGAAAAAAAGGTCTGAGTTTCCAAAAAGAAAAATCGACTGAGCGGAATAACATCCCATTAGTTACACAATTACATATTTATGGTCTTCATACCTGTTTTCACAATCGTAGTGCTACGTCAAACACTGATAATACTGAATGCAAACTTCGATTTAATATTGTCTAAATTAGGACGCTATCGCAATTGTGAAAGTTTGTTACTATAATATACTATTGACATAATGTATCCGGAAACCCCTACGTAATGCGGAATTGATCACTACATGTCACGAGAGACGGACTGGCCGATACTGTAGGAGGTTGGGAGTATTGTGTTGTTGGCAGAGAAGGAGTAATAGCGGAATGTCTCGGTTAGCAGAGCTCAGTCACCTTGAACGTGGACTAGTCATTGTACGTCACATCAGGAAAAAGTCCATCGGGGACATTCCAACCCATCTAAAGCTGCTTAAGTCGGCTATTGGTGACGTAATTGTAAAGTGGAAACGTGTCGGATGAACCAGAGCTAAACCAAGTTCAGGGAGATCTCATGAACTGACGAACAAGGACCGTCGACCATTGCGGAAGTTGGTTGTAGAATATTGCATTAAATCAGAGAAAGGAGTCACTCGTGAGTTCCACAGTGTTACCAACAGTCCAGCTAGCACCATGACAGTGCGTAGAGAGTTACAAAGAATGGGGTTTAATGGTCGAGCAGCTTCTCATAAGCCACATATTTCTGTGGTCACTGCTAATCCACGCGGGGATAATCCATCAGTATATGACTCACTGGTTAGGTGGTGCAGTCGCTTCTGGTGTGGTCGAACAAGTCTGAATGACGAAGAAGGAAGTAGCAGACCATCCCTGTGGGAAGAACTGGAGATAGCAAAAGAAGTTCAATCCATGATGTTCGAAGACCGCTGTATCCCAATCCAAAAGACAGAGAAAAATGTGAAAATATGTAATGTATCAGTTTCTAGCATCTCGCATGATATATTGAACATGGCGTAGGTCACTTCGCGTTTGATTTTGAAACTGCCAACGCCATTCTACAAGCCCACTAAATGAAATCTGGCAGTATACGACCTTAATTGGATGCACGACAGATGAAAAACGGGGCAAACCATTACAGAAGTGTACTGCCGAAATCTCCATACGAGGTTCTAGGATACTCTCAAGACGAAGTGTCGGGAAAACACGCCCAAGTGGGTGTTTTCTCGTGACAACTCCCCAGCTCGTTCTGCACAGGATACAGTCACATGCTATTTGTTTGGGCTAGCGAATATTTTTTTGCTCCCCGCCCCTTCCGCCTTCCTGTAATCTCCTGACATGGCACCTAGTCACTTCTTCCTCCTACGTCAGATGAAGAAACCGTTGCTTAACAGCCGCTTCCAGAACGACGGGGAGGTCATTGTCGTTGTGAAATGTTTCCCGAACAGCTAGAATCCAGGCTTATACATCCAAAGTCTCAGCCAAGCCATCCAAAGTGCGGAAAAATGTGTAGCTCTGGTGAGAATGTAAATAAATACCTACATCGAGATCAAGTTTCGTGACAACACCTTCAGTTTCCCTAGGTGATAACTGAAACTTTATTACAGTATCTCATACAGAGTGTCCAGAGAAAAAGTATCGATTTTGTAGAAAACGGTAGTGAAGGAGTAAGATGTATATCATAATACACTGCATTGTAGATGTAAAATTTTCAGTTGTGCCTGGGAACGAAGGATTCGCTTTATGGCACAGCTAAAAGTGTGTTCTGTCCTTACAAGTACCTGAACAATCGTGATGTTAACTATGCAGAAGAGGATAGCCATTGTGACTTGGAGGTTGTAGAGGTTGTTAAACGGTGAATTGCGGATGGGATTTGACTGCCAAATTCATAAACCTTGACCTTCTGATAAGGCAATTCTACAATTAGTGAACAAGTTTAAGCGCTCTGGTACCATTAAGAAAGAGCCCGGACAAGGCTGTCTTTTAATCTCTGCTAACCACACTGAAGTCATTAGAACATCGATTAAGTGCAGTCCAAAATCGGTGCAGCGATTGTCTGTGGAACTAGACATTTCACGCTTGACGTTTCATAAAGTGTTGCGATACCAGCTGAAAAAAACGCCGTCCCATCTCCAGGTTCTCCACCAATTATATGACGTGGATCTGGGATACATGACAGAATTTCCTTGCAGTATTACAAATCGCAGCATCGTCAAGCACACAAGGCAACCTTTGACACTTGTGAAAGAGTTAACAGACATAGCTGCATCGTCTGGACTGACTCATCACCAGTGGAGCACCTGAATTCCAGCGAGACTCCCCAAAAGTTAATGTGTGGTTAGGAATAGCCATTAACAAACTCTAGGGCCCATTCTTCTTCGCCGAAAACTTCAAAAATGTGGTAATGTACCGGGATATGCTTCAAGATTTTCATCTACCACAGCTTGTTTAAGATGAAAGTGTGCCTAATGTTTACTTGCAACAGGACGGGGCACCATGCCATTATGCCATGTCTGTGCGTACGTTTTTCAATGACGCGTTTGCTGGAATATGGGCTGGGCGAGCGGGACACAATCTGGATGATGGGTTCTTCAGACTTCGTACCCATCGGCTCCATAGTTTGGGAATTTATCAAGGGGCTTGTGTTTCACCGACACCGTGTCAACTCATTGGCGGAGTCCGATACCAAATTAGACAAGATGCTGCAAGTATAACACCACAAACATTCCGAAACGTCTTTCATGCCACAGCCGACAGATGGAGGTTATGTCGGGATGCGAATGGTCTTCATACTGACTGTAACATTTAATAAACATGATGATGATTATGATGATGAAGTCCCATACTCCGTAACAGAGCGTAGGGGATGATGCGGGAGACCCGCACCTCCGTACTAGGCAAGGTCCTTGTGGAGGTGGTTTGCCATTGCCTTTCTCCGACTGTAATGGGGATGAATGATGATGATGAAGACGACACAACAACACCCAGTCATCTCGAGGCAGGTGAAAATCCCTGACCCCGCCGGGAATCGAACCCGGGACCTCGTGCTCGGGAAGCGAGAACGCTACCGCGAGACCACGAGCTGCGGACGTGATAAACATATGCCATTATAAATAATATGAATAGAATAATTACACTGGCGGAAAAAAACCATAAGGCAAACGAAAGTTGGTAGGCGTGTTTCTATATCTGAAAGATGATGTCTGTTCCAATTTTACACCAGCCTCGTAAGAGTGCCACCAGTAGCGCGACTTCGAGGATGCAAATCTGGAAATCAGGTTTACTTTAAATACACGCTGCACTGTTCCTGAGCGTCACTTGCCTTTAAGATTGGACCTGGTGAGTTGATGTTAGTCAAGAATGCCTTTCGGGCAGCAAAGACGACATTGTCAACACATCACTGAGTTTGAACGAGGTCGTATGATAGGGCTACGAGAAGCAGGATGTTACTTCTGCGATACTGCAGGAAGACTTGGCATGAATGTAGCCACTGTACATGATTGTTGGCAGCGGTGATCACGTGAATGTCGCAAGAAGACTGGACTCCGGACGGGCAGGTGGCTCTACCGAGAGGGAAGACCATCGTGTTGGCGTATGGCTTTGGCGCATCGTACAGGGTCTGCAGCAGCAATCTGAACAGCAGTTGGCATCACACTGACACAACGAATGTTACAAATTGGTTACTTCAAGGACAGAAAGGACAGAGCCGGACTTCCTGTAGCGTGCTTTCCACTGACTCCAAACCACCACCATTTCCGACTTCATTGTTGTCAAGCGAGAGCTGATTGGAGGACACGTTGGAGATCTGTTGTGTCTTCTGATGAAAGCTGGTTCTACCTCGGTGTCAGTGATGGCCGTATACTCGTTAGGAGGGCAGTTAAGAATCCTCAGCCAATCTGTCTGCATGCTAGACAGACTGGACCTATGGACCTATACCTAGAGATATGGTCTGATGTGCCCTTTCGTAAGACAGAAGAATCACTCTCGTGGTTAGCGCAGACACCAGATTGCAAATTTGTACATCAGTCTGGTGATTCGACCTGATGTGCTGCCATTCATGAACAGCATTCCTGGAGACGTTTTGCAGCAGGATAACGCTCGTCCACATACCACTGTTGTAACCCTTGCTCTACAGAGTGCCTTGGCCTGCTCAATCCCCAGATCTGCCTCCGTTCGAGCACATATGGGACGTAAGCTGAAGACAACTCCAGCGTCATTAACGAACAGCATTAACCGTCCCTGTATTGACCAACCAAGCACAGCAGGCATGGAACTCCACCCCACTAACTGACATCCGACACCTGTTCAACACAATGCATGCACATTTGAATGTTTGCATTCAGCACTCTGGCGGTTACATCGGTTATTAATGTTTAGCATTTCACATTTGCAATGGCTTATCTCGCGCTTACATTAGCCTGCGATCTTGCAATGTTAATCACTTAAATATGTTACCAGGAGAAATGTATTCCCGAAATTTCGTTACTCTACATTAATTATTTTTTGGTGCTGCAATTTTTTCCGTCAGTGTTTTTCAACAAAATCGTTACATAATTCCGGGCATCCAGTCTTTTTGCGGAAGGACAATAATTTAGAATTACGTTCCGTAAATTGTTACTAATTACACACAGCCTTCCTGGGCTTTCATGGATCCTGCATTTAAGCAACACCTTATGTTCCATTATGGGCAGTAGAGTAATTTAAATATTGGTTCTTTTCGTCTTACGGGGGACTGCCCCATCCACACAGCGCTACTTTATTATCTGCCTGAATCGTCTATTTGGGGCAATACTAAAGTGAAATCCGGTCACCACATGCTCCGGACTTTAATGCTTAGTAGGAATTCGAGCAAACGGAAACTTCTTATTTGCTCTCAAGTAGATGAACGTATTCTGGTCCAGTTCTCCCACCTACCGATATCTTAACCCAAACCTTCCACGTGACTGCTAGATATGCTGATTTGTCAGTCACGGAGCCAGAAGGTTTTTGAGATAATAGTCACTAATCTTGGATAATATGTCTCCGTAAATTGAGATCAAAATCACATATATTTTCTTTTTTGCCAAGGTGTGGTGTTAGTGTGTGCTTACACGTTTGCAAGCATCTTACGCCCAGAAAAAGATGAAATACGATTTTCTTCTGCCAAAGCATTGAAAACCAAAACACTGGAAATCGAAATAACGCGTACTTCATTTCCTAGAGATGATTACAAGCGTCCGTTCTGGACTGAGACACTATTGATGGGTCACTGATCGTGATTATGTGTCCGTACATTGTAAAGACTCGAGATGTTTTACTAATTTTTAGTGAGTAATTTTTTGTAAATACATTAATAAAAGCCGGCCGAAGTGGCTGTGCGTTTCGAATCCTGCCTCGGGCATGGATGTGTGTGATGTCCTTAGGTTAGTTAGGTTTAACTATTTCTAAGTTCTAGGGGACTAATGACCTCAGCAGTTGAGTCCCATAGTGCTCAGAGCCATTTGAACCATTTTGGTAACTTAAGGGATCCATTTCTTCATTAAAATCTAAACTTCTTAATTTTACATTGTTCGCTATATCTAATTTTGTTGAAGTAACATGCAGAGTAGCCTGCCCGGTTGGCCGTGCGGTCTAACGCACGGCTTTCCGGGAGGGAAGGAGCGCCTGGTCCCCGGCACGAATCCGCCCGGCGGATTTGTGTCGAGGTCCGGTGAGCAGGCCAGTCTGTGGATGGTTTTTAGGCGGTTTTCCATCTGCCTCGGCGAATGCGGGCTGGTTCCCATTATTCCGCCTCAGCTACACTATGTCGGCGATTGCTGCGCAAACAAGTTCTCCACGTACGCGTACACCACCATTACTCTACCACGCAAACATAGGGGTTACACTCGTCTGGTGTGAGACGTTCCCTGGGGGGTCCACCGGGGGCCGAACCGCACAATAACCTTGGGTTCGGTGTGGGGCGGCGGAGGGGTGAAGTAGACTGCGGTAGTCGTCATGTGGTTGCGGACCACTGCGACTGCGGCGGGGACGGAGCCTCTCCGTCGTTTCTAGGTCCCCGGTTAACATAACATAACATAATAAGCAGAGTAAGCAAGAATGCTATAAAATTCGCCAAAAACATAACATATCTTCCCATAAGCTCAATGAACGACAGTTGTAGTGTCTGGCGAAAGGGCTAATAAATAAATTAATAGTTTAATTAGCGAATGCACGCACAAGTGCTACAAGAAGAAGCGCACCGGGCGAAAAAGAAGAATACAATCAAAAAAGAATTATTGAGCACCAGTAACAATGTAGTGAGATAGACATCTAAGCGAAATACAACCAGATCGCTTCAAAGAGTGATTATGACGAGAAACTTAAAAAGTTCACCACTAATAATCTCATTAAGCTAAAATCTGACTGAACTCAACGTTTCAAAACTAAATCAGGAAGTGTACCCAAAATAACGAACACACAAAAAACTAAAAGATCACACAACAGCCTTCAAAAGCTGTAACGCCGCGCAGCCAACCAAAGCTGGTGAAATAAAAGACAGGTTTTAACCGGTTTTGTTCCATTCACTTGTAATAATATAGCAGGTACGGAGCATGCCTGACAACTGGGTATGTAGGAGCAGTGGGAGAACTGTTCAGTACAACATATTACAGTGACGGAAAAAAAAATCGCAGCACGAAGTACAGGTCGTACGGCATTAACAAAAGTTGGTGGGAGTGTTTCCACATTTGAAAGATGATATCTGTTCATATTTCGTGCCAGTCTTACGAATGGCGCTAGTAGCGCCACTATCAGAATGTAAATCAGGTTTGTTTTAAGTACATGCTGTAACAGTCATGAGTGTTAGCTACTTCGAGATTGGACTTGGTGTGCTGACGTTAGTCAAGAATGTTTTCAAGGCGATGTAGACGCCTTTATCAACACTTCCTGAGTTTGAACGAGATCGTGTAATACAGCTACGAGAATCTGGATGTTTCTTCTCCGATATTGCAGGAAGACTTGGCACAAATGTAGTCACAGTACATGACTGCTGGCAGAGGTGGTTAGGAGAATGCACAATTGCAAGATGACCGGACTCCGGATGGTCGTGTGGCACTACGGAGAGGAAACACTATCGTAGTCGGCGTATGGCTCTGGCGTATCGTGTTGCATCCGCAGCAGCAGTTGCACCACACTGAAACAACGATCTGTTACAAATCGGTTACTTCAAGGACAGATCTGAAACTGAAGTCATGTTGCCACTGTACATGACTGCCCAAACCACGGCCATTTGCAACTTCAGTGCTGTTCAAGCAAGAGCTCACTGGAGGGCAGGGTGGAGGTCTGTTGCGTTTTCTGATGTAAGCTAGTTCTTCCTCGGTGCCAGTGGTGGCCGTGTATTGGTGAGAGGGAGGCCAGTTGAGATTCAAAAAATGGCTCTGAGCACTATGGGACTTAACATCTGAGGTCATCAGTACCCTAGAACTTAGAACTACTTAAACCTAACTAACCTAAGGACATCCATGCCCGAGGCAGGATTCGAACCTGCGACCGTAGCGGTCGCGCGGTTCCAGACTGTAGCGCCTAGAACCGCTCGGCCACACCGGCTGGCGCCAGTTGAGGGCGTGCAACCAATGGGTCAGCGTGCTAGACGCACTGAACCTATACCTGGAGTTATGGTCTGGTATGCGGTTTGGTATGGCAGCAGAAGCTCTCTCGTGGTCATCTCACGCACTCTGATTGCAAATTTGTACATCAGTCTGGTGATTCAACTAGTTGTGCTACCTTTTATAACAGCATTCCAGGGGTGTTTTCCAATAGGATCACGCTCGTCCATATACCGCTGTTGAAACTCAATATGCTGTACGGAGTGTCGATGTGTTGCTTTGGCCTGCTCGATCACCAGATCTGTCTGCAGTCGTGCAAATATGGGACATCATCGGACGAGAACTCCAGCGACACCCACAACCAGCAGTATTGACTGACCAAGCGCAACAGGCATGTACTCTATCCCATAAACTGTCATTCAGCACCTGTACAACACAACGCATGCACGTTTGAGTGCTTGCATTCAATATTCTGCAGGTTACACCAGTTACTAACGTACCAGCATTTCACATATGCAATGGCTTTGCAACGTAAGGGGGCTTTTTATTGTAGAATTATCGATAAACTGAAAAATATCTACTGGTAGTCTTAGTCGACCTTGGGCTGCTATCTGACTTACGTTGGCTCTGTTTAAACGCACGGTAACGCCCCCAGTATCATTTGCATCGAAATTATCACTACACTCTAATTATTAAACAAAATATGCTGATTGCTAGCTATGAAATCAATAACGTGGTGATTATCATATGATAACCAAATTAAGATTTATTCAGAAAACAGGATGAGCAATATTGCTAGCCTAATATGACCATCCAATACACTCGCTAACCTAACTAGCCTATCATTGACACAATGTATCCTCTTTTCGTAGCTACGTAAGTCAACACTGAACCCGCAAGTGCCGGCCGGAGTGGCCGTGCGGTTCTGGGCGCTACAGTCTGGAACCGAGCGACCGCTACGGTCGCAGTTTCGAATCCTGCCTCGGGCATGGATGTGTGTGATGTCCTTAGGTTAGTTAGGTTTAATTAGTTCTAAGTTCTAGGCGACTGATGACCTCAGAAGTTAAGTCGCATAGTGCTCAGAACCATTTGAACCCGCAAGTGACTCTAGTGAAGTTCTGCCTGAACGGACACAGACTCAGAGAGCGCCAGTCAAAGAGCTAGTGGAATACGAACTCATTTAGAATTACAGTGCCCTACTTTGGCTGATGATTGCTAATATCACCGCAATTCTCCGTGATGTTTACGACGGTCGGCCCAGCCAACGTCGTGACGCCGTCTTTTCCGTGAGCGAGCTTGGCTTTAATCTACAACGTGGATGTGCTTTGCGTCCATAAACTCGCGTACGTAAGTGTTCAATTGCGGAGTCTGTCACTAGTCAATACTCGAGGTACTTGCACATATGGCAAGAGTAATTGGTCGACTCAAGAACGCGGCAGCAAAGGTACACTTCAGACTGCGTATGAATACCACAAGTTAGTACAAATCTGTTTTTTTTTCTTCTCATAGGAACAGATAATGCTACGTGTGTGGAGTCGTATGCTCTACACTATTCAGACTTGGAGAGTAACCACTGGTCTCAATGCCGGTAATTTCTCCAACCTACTTCTCTCCACGCTCTCCAAGCAGGGCAGCCAGACACCGTGACTGCTCTAGTCCAGAGCCGACCCCAGAGTCCTCATTCAGATTTTTGCAGACCTGACGGTTCTTCGCCGAATGGATCAGTGCGCGTTGGTAGCCAACCACGATACAGACTTCCATGTGTCCGTGCGCGTTTGTATCCAACCACGACACATAATTCTCCCGCGGTTACTGTTGCTTCCAAACTTGTAATATGTATCTCTACGCGCTCTGCGCCAATCCCGTCACAGTCTTACGCATATTTTCCACTTTCTCTCTTTCGCATATAACTCCTTCTCACTTCTTGTTGTGATGGCCCAGCCTCTCCCAACGTCTTTGGTGGCCTGAAGTGCCAGCTGATAAAGGGGTCCGGCCGTGTTCCAACCTCTGCGGTCATCTCGTTAGTTTGACACGACACACACAACTTCCTTTTCTGTGTCCATTCTCTCCTACCGGTGGGCCAATTATCTCGTTTTGTTAAATGGCTATCTCTGTGTATTCGGTGTATTAGTACTGATTTAGCACCATGTAAGGTGCAAAATCTTCTGCCTTACAGCTTATCTCGTACTTACGTTAAGCAGCGACTGTACAATTTTAATCACTCAAATATGTTATCTAGACAACTGTATTCCCAAAATTTCATTACTCTACATTAATTATTTTTTGGTGTAGCGTATCTTTCCGTAAATGTATTTTTTAGGCGAACTACTCTATCTCGGTGTTACAAAGTAGAACAGCAAGTAACATTGTAAAATTTGGTACACCTATTATAAATGGAATAATTATTACTAAAATACATCTAACGAGTTGCGTCAGTATATGATTGCAAAAGGCTCCGTTGGAAGGAAAGGAAGGCAAACTCGGGTTAAATGTCACGGCATCGTCAAGATCATTAGGGGCTGAACACAAGCCCAGATAGGGCAAGTCTGAAGAACGTGCTCCCTTTGCAACTGCACAATCCCAGCATTCGGTCGAATCAGTTCAGGGAAATAGCGAAAAATCTACATCAGGTTGATTTGCTGGGAATTTGAACCCCGCTCCTTCTGGACGCAAGTACAGAAAGTTCGCCATGCGCCACCTCGCTCGCTACTGAGTTGGAAAGTGTGGTGTCAGTGCATCGAAGGGATTGAGAATTGTTGGTGTCACGTATGAGGGATAGCCATAACGATCGTGTACGCTGCTACTGGACCACCAGAGCCTTGACTTGTCTTGTGATTCTCGATTCTTCATTATTCAGAATTGTTGGATCACACTAGAAGCGTTTGCGTCATCCAACCATTGGGTAATATGACAAAGCATAGTCGCCATAGGTGTCGGCAAGGAGGTCCACGAGGGAGCTCTTTCCCCATGCTGGAATCTGGGGATATACCGTTTATTACAAAATTCTGTATCATGTCTGTTTGCGATCCTACTAGAACGCTGATTTAGCACCACCGGCCGTAGTGAAAAGTATTGCAGTTTTCAACAGGCTATTTCTGTATCACCACATTTTATGGAAGTATTAATTTTCCATTTTCATCTCATATTTTTTGTTGTTATCTAATAATTTTTTCTCAGTCCTCCTGATTTTGTTTCCTATTTATGATTTTTAATTTTCAATGAAAAGCTAACATTATTGGCATTCGAATAAAAATATTTCGTCTGATTAAATCGTGGAACACTCAGCAACATGAGAGCGATATAGTTTCAAATCGTTGACTCAAAATGATGGCACGCGTGTTCATATTTGTAGGCCTGCTTGCCATGTGATAATGAAATATGCTTTCCATCTTTATATTAAAATTATTGAGCTGCGCCAATTCTTAGTTTAAGCTAGCTGTAAGTTTTCTGTAGTTCCTGTAAAATTGTATTACTTGGACTCAGCCCTCCTGATGTTGTTTTCTGTTGCAGAGTATTAATTTTGAATGAAAAACTATCCTTCTTGAAATGCAAATAAAAATGTAGTTACAGACCACTGAATCAAAAGGATGGGATGCATATTCATATACGAAGGCCTACTCGCCATGTGTTAATCAAATAAGCTTTCGATTTCGATATTAAAATTATTGAGTGGACATCTATTCATAGTTTAAGTTGCCTATAACTTTTGTGTAGTTCTTTTAATATTGAATTAATGGGACTCCATATCTTCTCAGACTGATCAAACCAGTTACACCAAAACTGCAAATTTTAGAGTCTGCCCCCCCTCTTGGATAAATCATTGGTCTGTGCCATCTGGCTTAGGTTCTCTCCTCCCCCACCACCACCCCCATGGGACGTGCTAGGGCATTGTGGCACCAACAATACGTGTACATGGTGTGGCAGAAATCTGGACGTTGACACGCTATTCCGTCACGTCTCTAACCGTTACGTTTCGTCGACGTTCTGTGTGAACTCTGCCATTTAAAGTCGACTATGGAATATTTTGACGTACCACTCCATCCTTTTCCCATTAAGTGTGAATTGACATTTATTCTGTAATTGAAAGGAAAGATTGCAGCCACTATCTGGTGCAAGTACTGCGTGTGGTAGAAAAGCGGGCCGATTTGGATAAAGCGAAACAGGCAGATGATTATATTGTAAAATATTTTCAGTCACAACAACGAAACCTTGCGTATTGCCATTTCACGCGCTGTTCGTGTTTTGAAAATAATGTCTTGCAGATGCTCACCATCGTTATGTTGACACTCAAATAATCTGCGATGTAAATCGTTCACGGTACGCGCAAGCATCTGTATATGCATGTTTCTTGTTTTTGCACGAATGGTGTCTTTCAGTTCCGCAATTTTGTCTAAAAGTCTAGAATACGCCGAGCGTTTCAGAAACCCCTAAAGGAAGTAGTCACAGACCGATAAGACAGACCGATAATACGGGAGATCTGGGTGGCTCCAAAATGTCTCCATTCCTTGAAATGATGTGTTTGCTAAACGCTCGGCGCACTGCTCCCATTGAAATTTGGGCACAATGAGACATAACACCATCTTACTGAAACCAGTACTCATTTGCAGGAAACTGTTCAAGTTCAGGTGAGAGGAGTGTGTCAACCATGGCGGCATACTGCTGAAATATGATTGTGGTTGCTCGTCCATGCTCATCCTAAAAAAAAAGGGCCGATTATGCCCACTGAGGAGGGAGACAGCGTACCACACTGTGACTTTCTAGCTGAGTAACGGTCGTTGATGGAGCTCGTGGGGATTATCCTCGCACAGTTTTGTTTGTTGACATAACCACAGGACGAAAACGTGCCTCATCAAGCACCCATAGCAAATTTAAGAAGCCTTCATTGGCTCTAATTTTAGTCAACAGTTCAACAGACAGAGTAATTTGCTATCCGCAATCACATTCATTTAACTGTTGCACAACCTGCATCTTGTCGGGCTACAACTTTAAATTGTTCTGTAAAATTCTGTGCACACTACGACTGGACGTTCCCACTCCTGCCAAAACTTGCCTCAGAGAATGCTTTGGACTGTTGGTTACAACATTTTGCACCTCCCCTATTCGTTCCTGTAAGCGACAACTACTGGGCCTTCCTGGCGATTTCACTTTAAGTGAACTTCCCGCTGCTTCAAAGTTTTTCACCCATAACCTGACTGCATGTGACGATGGTACAGGATCATACCGTCTAGCGTGAAAAGACGACGCTGTTCCCATCTAGTAGCAGCAATACAATCACCGTTTTTGTAAAAAACCTTCATGGCCACAGCACGTTGGGGCTCACTCCAGCACTCCATCTCAGCAACTGGTTTACTGATCTGAAACATGTTATAAGCCTTCAGTGATGCCAATAATACCATTCCATTTTTGGAGACTAATTAAAACAGCCTGTTATTCTGCCACATCCTGCACCTGCAAACAAAGAAAAAATTAATTGAATGGCTTTAGGTTTTTGTTTGCCACTGCAGCTGAAGGGCGCCGGCATGGTAGCTCTGCGTGTTTGGGATGGGGGCTGGTCATCCCCAGTAATAAGAAAACCGCATGATCTGAAACATGTTATAAGCCTTCAGTGATGCCAATAATACTATTCCATTTTTGGAGACTAATTAAAACAGCCTGTTATTCTGCCACATCCTGCATCTGCAAACAAAGAAAAAAATTAATTGAATGGCTTTAGGTTTTTGTTTGCCACTGCAGCTGAAGGGCGCCGGCATGGTAGCTCTGCGTGTTTGGGATGGGGCTGGTCATCCCCACTAATAAGAAAACCGCATGAAGTTCTCAACGATGTAATTTGAAGTGTCATGCGACATAACCGCTGACGATAAACGACAAAGACAGATCGGAACAAAGAGGAAGAAAAAAATTGTTAGCTTGGCTGACTACCATGTGGGGGACCCAGGTTCGATTCCCAGCAACGCAGAGGATTTTTTTTTTTTTTTTACGTGCAATGATGTGTCTACTAGTAAAGTTACCGTAACGTACTCGGGTCTTGGATTGCAGAATAATATGGATGATACTGAAATCTTGGATTGCAGAATAATATGGATGATACTGCAATGACTTGCATTATTCATTAAGTGGATATAAGCGTGGGTAACAGACTGTTTCAAAATTATGGCACTGATTTTAAGGAGACTCATTGTGCTTGAGTGGAAGTAAACTTTGTTCTGTTGTTTCTAATTGCTAACCACGGCCATTTTTTCAGTTGTTAAGAGTCTGTATCACCGTAAAAAGAGTTCTTAACAATTCCAACGGCCTCCTTTTTCTATTCACTCTAAAATGAACTAAGTTTTCTCCTGCCCATGTTTTCTTCATAGTAGCGCATAACCTACTGCATCTGAGGAACCCTTTTGTAACTGAGTGGACGAACAATTTATTGTGTTCAGAATGAGAATTTCACTCTGCAGCGGAGTGTGCGCTGATATGAAACTGCTGGCAGATTAAAACTGTGTGCCGGACCGAGACTACTAAATCCATCTTTTTTTCTTTCTTTTTTGTGTAATCGTGTACAACCTACGGATGCCACATTTTTTTCATTTAACGTACATATAATGGCATGAACATTTAAAGTATTGACATATTCCATTATGTTCATTAGCTCAATGACTAAACGGATATTTAGTGTTGAGCTCATATGTTTTATCATAGACATCGTGGTAGACGTTTTGTGGTCCTCTATTATAGGACATGCATTTGGCTCTATGGTTTTCTTATGTCTCTAAATGTTTTATGGACTAATAGCTCTTTCTACATCCTAAAATGTAAGTAAATGTTTTTAATACTGGAAAAAATAGAAACTATTCGGGAAAGACACGGGTCACTCTCTGTAATAAAAAAAAAATTGAGTGACGTTCTCACCGATGGAATTTGAGGTGTAATATGACATGCAGAACAACTGACGATAATCGACGAAGATACGGATCGGAAGAAAGGCGAGAAAAAGAGTCTGCTTGGTTCACAACCATGCGGCTGACAAAGGTTCGATTCTAGATAGTTGCTGGGATTTTTCTATGGTGGGATGACTGCTGCAGGGAACATTCAGCCTCATGATGCCAGATGAGGAGCTACTTGAGCGACAAGCAGAGGCAGCAGATCTGCTAAAGCGACAGCGGCTTGGAGTGCGATGTGCCAACCACCACCGCATCTAAATGACCCCAATAGCAGAGAAGGCGATCAGTCATTCGCGATTGGTCTGTCTGAGGCCAGAAAGGCGGTGTTCTTTCATTCTTTTCTTTTTTTTCTTTTTTTTTTTGGAGAAAATTAAAATTTTATAGCAAACCCTCCTAATGTAAACTTATTCACTTCAGAAACGTAACAAGGTAGAGATACTGAGAACAAGACATACGCGCCTTGGTATAAATGCAGTGATAAAACCTGAGAGGAAAACAGGATATTTTATAAGATAGATCCAAAAAATTTTGAAAAGTGTAAGACCACTCGAATAAAAGTCCGCAGCTCGTGGTCTTGCGGTAGCGTTCTCGCTTCCCGCACAAAGGGTCCCGGGTTCGATTCTCGGCGGGGTCAGGGATTTTCTCTGCCTCGATATGACTAGGTGTTGTGTGTCTTTCATCATCATTTTCGTCATCATTGACACGCAAGTCGCCGACGTGGCGTCAGCTAAAAAGGATTTGCAATTTCGGCGGCCGAACACCCCGCATGGGGTCCCCCGGCCAATAATACCGTACGATCATTTCATTTCATTACTCGAATCAAAAATAAAAAAAAAAAAACACATGGAGAAAAAAAATTGTGTTCACTGTCACATTTGTCGAAGTCAACTAAGAAAACCTCTAAAGCAGACTGAAGAAGTAAATGATGCCGTTTGCGGTCAGGAGCGAAACTCCAGTAAAGAGGTGCTAAAATTTATAATACACTGTTGTACGATTCTGGGACGGCGGTATCACTGCATACGAAGCGGCGTAAACATACAAGACAGTAGTTGTGCAGCTGCCAGGGGAAGGATATTCCACGAGTCTCGCAGTTGCGTGCGAACGCCGCACCGGCGAGACCGCCGGTGGCTCTCTGGAGAAGCGCCAGAGATGCGCGGCCTGAGATAGCGGCAGCTGCTCCCCTGCCCTAGACTGCAGTCCGCGGCCGTCCGCTTAACTAATGGCCGACCGCCGGCGCAATTAAAAGCCCGTGTAGCGCGCGGAGCGTGCGGCGGCCGGCAGGGCAGCGCAGCGCAGCGCAGCACGGGACGAACCGCTGCGCAGTGTGGGCGGCCTGTCCGCGTAACGAGACAAGGCGGCTGTCTGCCGCTCCAGATTCTACACGCCGCGCCGGCTCCAGCTAGCTCTAGCTCCCCGGTTCAGGCAGCGTGTGCTTTGGACTGCGAGGGGAGAATCACGAACATAAACCACCCAAAACAGCGAATAGGACATAACTTCAAAAGCGAATTGGAAAAAAATTAAACAAATGAAAAAAGGAGTGAGTATAAGACAATTTAATTGTTATAAAAAGCAAAGGAAAAACAAATGTTGGTTTTCACGTATTACCCTAACATTATGCCCAGATGAAGGGCGACTTAGCGGAATTACACTACTGGCCATTAAAATTGCTACACCAAGAAGAAATGCAGATGATAAACGGGTATTCATTGGACAAATATATTATACTAGAACTGACAAGTGATTACATTTTCACGCAATTTGGGTGCATAGATCCTGAGAAATCAGTACCCAGAACAACTACCTCTGGCAGTAAAAACGGCCTTGGTATGTCTGAGCATTGAGTCAGAGCTTGGATGGCGTGTATAGGTACAGCTGCCCATGCAACTTCAACACGATACCACAGTGCATCAAGAATAGTGACTGGCGTATTGTGACGAACCAGTTGTTCGGCCACCATTGACCAGACGTTTTCAGTTGGTGAGAGATCTGGAGAATGTGCTGGCCAGGGCAGCAGTCGAACATTGTCTGTATCCAGAAAGGCCCATACAGGACCTGCAACATGCGGTCGTGTATTATCCTGCTGAAATGTAGGGTTTCGCAGGGATCGAATGAAGGGTAGAGCCTCGTGATGACTGGGTGTTGTGTGATGTCCTTAGGTTAGTTAGGTTTAAGTAGTTCTAAGTTCTAGGGGACTGATGACCATAAATGTTAAGTCCCATAGTGCTCAGAGCCAGCCAGCCAGTCACGGGTCGTAACAAATCTGAAATGTAACGTCCACTGTTCAAAGTGCCGTCTATGCGAACAAGAGGTGACCGAGACGTATGACCAATGCACCCCATACCATCACGCCGGGTGATATGCCAGTATGGCGATGACGAATACACGATCCAATGTGCGTTCACCGCGATGTCGCCAAACACGGATGCGACCATCATGATGCTTTAAACAGAACCTAGATTCATCCGAAAAAATGACGATTTGTCATTCGTGCACCCAGGTTCGTCGTTGAGTACACCATCGCAGGCGCTCCTGTCTGTGATGCAGCGTCAAGGGTAACCGCAGCCATGATCTTCTAGCTGATAGTCCATGCTGCTGCAAACGTCGTCGAACTGTTCGTGCAGATGGCTGTTATCTTGCAAACGTCCCCATCTGTTGACTCAGGGATCGAGACGTGGTTGCACGATCCGTTACAGCCATGTGGATAAGATGCCTGTCATCTCGACTGCTAGTGATACGAGGCCTTTGGGATCCAGCACGGCGTTCCGTATTACCCTCCTGAATCCACCGATTCCATATTCTGCTAACAGTCATTGGATCTCGACCAACGCGAGCAGCAATGTCGCGATACGATAAACCGCAATCGCGATAGGCTACAATCCGACCTTTATCAAAGTCGGAAACGTGATGGTACGCATTTCTCCTCCTTACACGAGGCATCACAACAACGTTTCACCAGGCAACGTCGGTCAACTGATGTTTGTGTATGAGAAATCGGTTGGAAACTTTTCTCATGTCAGCACGTTGTAGGTGTCGGCACCGGCACCAACCTTGTGTGAATGCTCTGAAAAGCTAATCATTTGCATATCACAGCATCTTCTTCCTGTCGGTTAAATTTCACGTCTGTAGCACGTCGTCTTCGTGGTGTAGCAATTCTAACAGCCAGTAGTGTATAAAACTGAATGCCCAAGTCAGAACGGGCGATCAATAAGTAATGCAACACTTTTTTTCTTGAAAGCACATTGGTTTCATTCAAGATCCCATTACACAATATTATTCCCCACACTTTTGGCTGCAAACCCTATCTCTCCACATAAACTCCGCTGAGTGCGACAGCCTTACGGCACCTTACTGGGAGGGCCTGTATGATCGCACGTTACCACTCTACTGGTTGATGTCAGAGACAATGTCCTGCTACGGCATCAATAACTTCGCCAACATCCACATACGGCAGAAGCAATTCCGCACAGATGGCCCTTCGTTGCTCTTTATGGTGTTGTATTAGGTGGCAAAGAACCCAGTGGGCACACGTCTTTGAGTACCCCAACTGGTGGACGAATATATCAGCACTACCAACAGAGACGTCCAATTGTGCAGCGAGATATTCGATTGTGATCCGTCGATAAGATCGAATGAGAGTGTCCGCACAGTTCAACATTACAGGAGTCCCAGCCGTGTGCGGCCAGCCGGAACACGGGAGATCAGACAGGTTGAGCGACCTTTTTGCGATGATGTCAGACGCCTCGCCCAACAACTCACCGTGCTTTTGTTCACTGCTTGGTCTCCTTAAGACATTCTGCAAGCACCTATAAATATCTACGATGCTCTGGTTTTCAGCCAAAAGAAACACATTTGCGGCTCTCTGCCTGGAACTCATTACAGGCGCCATTTTGAAGGCTACGTAGAGCGCGACCACCTATCGGAACTTCATCAAACTTTAGGGGCTGAAGCGGGAATATTCCACGACGTTGCACAACAAATTCCACATTTTGTCAACCGAAATTAGCCGAGGAAAAATGTTTTGCGTTGCTTATTGAACGCCCCTCGATCATTCCCCAGGTTCCACATGCAGTACATCCAAAAGAAACAGCGGTGTTACTGTCACGACGTCCCGTCACAGTCATATATAGCTATGCGATGTAAACTCGTGCTGCCTCATGTGAAATTTTTGAATTCATGCTACCTCGTTTTCGCTGTTATTTCAATTATATTGGAGCGGTGAAAGGTCTCTGTTGGATTCCTTTCATGTTTAATTTCTCAAAATTGTTGTCTTTTAAGAAATAAATTCCTCTTCTAAATTTACTGTGGCGTTTCTGACTATCTGGGAGGAGACTGAGTAGTGGAACGTGTTACTTTTACACGTAAACAAGAACGATCCGTCACACTACTACACTTTAAAGCACAGTTTATATGTAATTCTTATATGTAATTCATGTCACACAGTCTCATACGGAACCTACATCCGCTTTCTGTTATATACTGTATATGATAAGATACTGTCATCCCCCTTCCCTTCTGTGTGAGAGGATGAATGATCAAATGTGTTTGTAGCTGCATGCTTGAGGGTAGCAGACAAGGCTGTCTGCTAGAGAACAGTAGGACCAACGTTGAAACAGGTAGCTACGCTTCCTAAAAGCAGAGAGGTTTCCATTCTTAGTATGGTCCGGTCCGTCCCCTGTCATGTTGGTATAGGAAGCTGCCCCTCTGGCGCCTTCCGTTTGTCTTTGTGAGCGACTCTCAGGAGCACGCTGGGGAGTTGAGTGGGAGTCTGGCAGTTGGAGAGTAAGCAGTTGGAGTCCAGTAGTAGCGCAGGGCAGTCCAGCAGTAGCAGTCTGGCGGTAGCGAGCGTCTGAAGTGGTAAGATCTCCGGCCAAGCGCGTGTCTGTTAAGTCCATAGGACAATGGATTTGTTAAGTTCAGCTTAACTGAGAATTTAATCATTTTATTTCGGGTTAGCTTTAAAATAGCTAAGGTTATCTTTAATTGCAGCGGAGTGTGATTCTCGTGTCCAGTTCAGATTATTTGGCGGTTGTTGCTTTGTTACTACTTTGTGAGTAAAGTGGAACCACGTGTTGGTCAGTAACTCTAAGTAAGATTAATCTTAAATGCAAATGCTTGTGTGATTATAACGTATCGTCTTGAAAAGATTTTGAATATACCAACTTTTCTTTATGTTCAACCCACGTGGCGTGTACTTTGTGAGACCAGTACCACGTGCTTATATAACTGTTTGACCCATCAGGTTAATAGTAAGACGTTAGTAACCAGTTCGAGGTTTTTGTTTTGTAATTTGCTTTTTGATCTAATTTATTTTTATTATCTAAATTATTGCGGAGTTATACGCTTTCTGTAAACCAAGTTGACCACGTGAAGGGTAATTACAAGACGGACAGGATTGTGCTACGAAAGTAATTTCTTTAACTGAAAATTTGAATCTATTGGTTGTGGTTAACTTTCTGTTGCATGTGTTTCAATGTTCTTTGTGTGTTGTTTTATGAATGCAGTGTTATATCCAGTCTCCCAATCTTGGGTCCATATTTTATGTGTTCCGTAATATTCCAATCTCACAGTCTCACAATCGTAAATAAGGCACCAGCTCAGTTATAACTCACGTATAATATGCTGAAATTTCAATGAACAATCTTTAAAATAAATTTGCAAATATAAACTGATTTCTTTCTTTTTACTTAAATTCTCCTTTTATATAGATATATTACTGGTTGTTGTATGACTGTAAAAGATTATAATCAATGATAGTCTGATTGGTAATGTGGTAAACCTAGACTAGTTACCCGCTGAAACAGTGGCCCAGTAAACGCTCGGTTAACCTCCCAAGACAGCTCACAGTTTTAAACCGCTTTCATGGTCTAATTAGCACCCGATTTCAGCATACCAAATTCAAGTCACAATCTTACGCTATTCAGCAAAGCAAATTAGAGTTACAATCTTTCAGCGGTATGCTTACATGGGCAGCCTTGCGCTCGCCGCGCTGGGGGGAGTGCGTCTCTATGGCCTGTTTTGTAGGTAGAAGGGAATCTGTGAATCTCATTAGGCCAAGGAGCCCTACTCCGGGGGGATACAGGCGGTTTCACTGAAGTCGGGTACCGATCGGTTTCGCTGCTTTTGAGAGCTATGTAGGCTAATGTACCCCCTTTGGTCAGTGAACGGCACGGCCGCCCCGCAGTCCACAGAGAATAACTGAGCACGACATCTTTGCTTTTATGCTCGTCCTTCAGATAGCAAGGTGTCGCAACACAGCCTGACCAGCGTGGAAGAGTCAATTGCGTTCGCTCTAAAAAATTGATTTAGCCAACACTGCTGCATCACTCTAGACAGTGTTCTTGCTGCAGAAAGCTGGCTAATAGTGAAGACCCTCCTTCGGCTTAGTACCAACTTCGTGTTTAGAAACATGCGCCCGGTACACAAAAGGAAGGACATTACATGTGCTTTCCCTCGCTTTTTGATGATCTCTGCAATAATTCTCGTCCATCACATTGCCAACAGCGTAGACTCGTCCTGTCCGTGCAGAGTATTTTGAGATGGGAGTGAGACGCAAGTTAGGATTGTTGAATCCTGCCTAGTCGTCGAATATGGGGCGTCTAGGAAACCTGCTTTCTCGGATCGCTAGACAAACAGTTCAAGCAAGTCGTATTAATGAGTTTTATTACGAAATGAACAATGACAATACTTGAAACTTCCTGGCAGATAAAAACTGTTTGCCGGACCGAGGCGTGAACTCGGGACCTTTGCCTTTCGCGGGCAAGTGCTCTATCAACTAAGCTACCCAAGCACAACTCACGCCCTTCTCTCACAGCTTTACTTCCGCCAGTGTCCACAATATCCTTTCTTTCAGGAGTGCTAGGTCTGCAAGGTTGGCAGCAGAGCTTCTGTAAAGTTTGGAAGGTAGGAGACGAGGTACTGGCAGAAGTAAAGCTGTGAGGGCGGGGCGTGAGTCGTGCTTGGGTGGCACAGTTGGTATAGAACTTGCCCGCGTAAAGTAAAGGTCCTGAGTTCATGCCTCGGTCCGGCAAACAGTTTTTATCTGCCAGGAAGTTTCATATCATCGCACACTCCGCTGCAGAGTGGAAATCTCATTCTGGAATGACAATACTTAACTTTGACAATAACATAGAAGTCTCGCAAGCAAAGGGAGATATGCAAATAAGATATCTCTTCAGAATATACGATTTCTAGGTCACTGGTCTTGAAGTGCCTAATCTTGATGCTGCTGCAGAAGTCGGTCGAGACCAGTCGGCCCGGCATAGAGGTCGCTGCCGTCGCGTTCTCGTCCTGGAGAGGGGTCGGCCAGCGCACAATTGGCTGACGTCTTCTTCACAGCCCTGTCTGCTCTCTCGTTTCCGAATGGCGTGCCGGCGCTTGACTATACGCCGTTACAAGGATTAATAAGCGTCCGATGACCGCGCAGAGAGGTGATTTTGCAGGATCGCGTTCCAGCAGCCATCTGGTGCTGTTCGGCGCAGTTTGTTGTTCTTGATGAAACGTTAAGCTCGAAATCTGCAGTAGCGTGATCCATATTCTGAGCAGCTCGCTTACTTGTGTGCTCCTAATCCACAACTTGCGTTGCGTATCGAATTTATTGTAAACTGAGGTTCTGGATTGTTGAACGCTGAATTCACGAGCTGCACGGATGAGGATATAGATCCTTTGTTCTCCATGCGGTCTTCCTCAGTTGCAGGTTTGGGTAGCTGTAGGATTCGTCTCTACTTTCCTCAATGAGACTACTAAGTTGTATAAGAGACTGAGATCAGTCAGTAAGGTGATTTGTAGGTACTTGAGTATACAATACATTTTTAAAAGATTTCATTGACAAATTGTACACATCTATGGAAATGTGTACAAAAAGCAGTGATAACAAATGTCCCTTCACTATCAACGACGCCTTACTGCGACAGCTGAAATTGGCACACTGTTTTGTTTCTGACTTTAAAGAAACTTATCATTTTTTCTCTGTAAGTGTACTATACTGCCAGAAAAATGCACAACACTGAAGGAGATGGTGATTTATTGACAATTGAGGCGACATTGTAGGAACATATGATAACAAAAGCAGACCAAAATGAAACACACATGTCACAGTGTACGAGGCCGAAACAGTCGCAGCGTATCCAGTGCTGTACCTCCCGTCTAACGGCAACACAGGACTGTACAGGGTGTCCCATTCAATCCTCCCTGATTTCAAAGACCCAGGAAAAAAAAACCCTAGTAGATACGACAGTGAAAAATGCACCACATTGTAGAGCATCTCGAATAATTAATTTATTTATAATCAATACACCTCTACATGTGAACCATTTGTAGCACGAAGAATATCGATTCTATATTCAGTTTCTTGCCAAGTTCTCTGCAACATTTCCTCTGTTATTGTTGCAATCGCATCGGTGATACAACGTCGCAACGTAGGAATATCGTCCACTTTGGTCGCATACGTGCGGTCCTTCACGAATCCCCACATGAAGAAATCAACAGGAGTAATGTCGGCTGAACGTGTTGGCCAGGCAATGGGTCCTCCGCGACCGATCCAACGATGAGAAAATTTCCTATCCAGGAACTTGCGAGCAGCCGTTGACCAACGCGGCGAAGCTCCATCTTGTTGAAAAATGATGTTGGGTTGCACGTCTTATATCTGAGGATACACAAACTGCTCCAACATGTCCAGATATACTGCTCCAACATGTCCAGATATACTGCCCCATTCACTGTTTGTTCCGCAAAGAAGAATGGTCCAACAATCCTGTTGTGCATTGGCTTACACCACACGTTTTCTTTAGGGCTATCACGAACATGTTCAATGACAACGTACGGATTTTGCGAACCCCAAATCCGAACATTATGTCTATTAACCCTTCCTGATAGATGAAAGGTTACCTCATTTGAGAATAAACATCCTCCCAGGGAAGCTGGCATCCATATCATTACGCTGCAGCATATCCACAACAAATTGTTGTCGGTGTGGTCCGTCGTTTGGCGTCAGATGTTGCAGAATTTGCACTTTGTAAGCACACGTATGAAGATGCTGGTGACCTATACGATGCAATGTTCATCGAGGTACATCAAGTTGCCTAGATTCTTGACGTTTGATTTACGTGGGCTTCTGATAAACGTTTGTCTGATGGCCTCCACTGTCTCTTCTGAAACTCTGTAACGTGCACCACCAGAATGTTTCACAACATTTCCTGTTGTCAGAAACTTCCTACACCATTTCTTAATTGTTTTCATATCATGTGGATCACATTCATACACACGACGATAATTTCCTTGTACACTAATCGGCGATTTTGTTTCTGAAAACCACAGTACTGCTTGCGCGCGCTGCTGTGGAGTCACCATTTTCACTTCATGCGACCATGTACACTCTGGCGCCGGCCGGAGTGGCCGTGCGGTTCTAGGCGCTACAGTCTGGAACCGAGCAACCGCTACGGTCGCAGGTTCGAATCCTGCCTCGGGCATGGATGTGTGTGATGTCCTTAGGTTAGTTAGGTTTAATTAGTTCTAAGTTCTAGGCGACCGATGACCTCAGAAGTTAAGTCGCATAGTGCTCAGAGCCATTTGAGCCATACACTCTGGCGACTATACTTGGCACTTCTGAAGCGGAATATAAATTATTTGAGATGCTTTACAATGTGGTGCATTTTTCACTGTCGTATCTACTATGGTTTTTCTCTCCTGGGTCCTTGAAATCACGGAGGTTTGAGTGGGACACCCTGTATTTTCGCATGCAAATGATGATAAGGGTGGCGAATGTCATCGTTTGAAGGACTGACCCAAGCATCTCGTGCCTTTTGTTACAATTCGAGATTGATTATTGTAGGCCTTGGAGAACGAGTAAGTTCCCTCTTCAACATGTCCTACACGTATTCAGTTGGCGAGAGATCTGATTATCTTGCTAGTAAGGACATTTGTACACCACGATAAGCACGTTGTTTCTCAGAAACCCTATGTGGTCGTGCGTTGCCCTACTGCAAAGATACAGCACCAACCTGTCGAAGGAATGATAGTTACACGAGAGTAACAGCCTGTGGAACGTAGCTGGTAATAGTTATTTTACTCTGCTGAAACACCAAATGTGACCGCGAGTTTTAACTGATTCCCACCACCCACACACACCACCACGAGGCCTGTGATGGTACCCGTGTGTCGTGGGCGAACGCACTCTGGAATAGGCAGCTCACCAGGTCCACGCCATGCACGTGTACGTCCATCACTCGCATACAGACAGAAATTACTCTCGTCAATGAAGACAACAGAAAGAGCGATGTGGCACAATCGAAGAGCATTCTGGAGACACTGTGCAACACAGCTGAGCAAAGCTTCACAGGTTTTCACTGTGGTTTCCATTCACGACCGACTGGGCCTGAAAAAAAATCCTTTGTTGTACAGTGTATATTTACGCTTCCGGGTTACAGAAGCCTAGTCGTACTGTTCCCACTTTCTACATACTGGTACAACAAAACTCTCACACAACGGCCATACACTGTACAGTGGTTGGTTGGTTGATTTGGGAGGAGGTGAGCAAACAGCGAGGTCATCGGTCCTATCGGATTAGGGAAGGATTGGGAACGAAGTCGACCGTGTCCTTTCAAAGTTATCATCTCTGGATTTGCTTGAAGCTATTTAGGGAAATCACGGCCGGACGCGGGTTTGAACCATCGTCCTCCCGAATGCGAGTCAACCTTGATCAGTGTGTACAGTGGATGTCGGCCACTGTATGTAGATTCTTGTAATTTAGGAAAGAGCAAGGCTACCATTATGTTGTCTGATTTAGTCTGCTTGTCATCCATCTTTACTTTCATAGCGCACTAGTCCAAAATACAGCTGCTAGTCGGACGCGTAATCTTAGCAACAAAAAACCCGTTAATTCCACGCATTCGGCAACGACCGTTAGTTTATTTTTTCTTATCGTTTGTCTCCAGTGGACTCATACTTTCACTACTGACCGACTCTTGCAAACCCCTATACGACCTAAAAAAAAAAAGTCCTATCCTCATAGTGCAGTTTTATAACACGACCCTTCCTAAATTTATGAGTGTTCTTTTATTTCACTTTCGTTGCTCTTTGCTGATTTCCCATCAATGTCAAACAGTTACTGGTTAAAAAATGGCTCTGAGCACTATGGGACTTAACATCTGAGGTCATCAGTCCCCTAGAACTTAGAACTACTTAAACCTAACTATCACACATATCCATGCCCGAGGCTGGATTCGAACCTGCCACCGTAGCAGCAGCGCGGTTCCAGACTGAAGCGCGTAGAACCGCTCGGCCACACCGGCCGGCAGTTCTTGGTTAGATTCAACTGGTTTACACCCTTTTTGTATTGTGAAATCGAATCACTGTCCATAAATTAGCAGGATTGACTTTTTATTTTCACATTAGTCATTTTAATTCTCTGTCACATAAAGAAAAGCAGTAACTATATTATGCATTATAGTAATTTGTTATAACAATATTGGCACGCCATTCTACACGCGTATTTTCTAGTGAATGGGGTCTTACCGTGTTATATGTGAATCGTGCGTTAAGGATTAGACAATTAGTTACGTGATACTCTGATGAGCCAAAATATTATGACAACTACACACATTGAGAGTGAATATCGCCTGGTGCTGACACGTGACACGGTAAGGAAAGTATGTAAGTAGAGCAGAGACGAATGGGGATCATTCCAGAGGCGGTGAGGGCCGAAAACGAGATAAATATACTAACATAAGCAAAACTGCCAAACCGCAGATGTTTGCGGGCCTGTGCTCGGGAATGTGCTTCCACGAAATGGCGAAGCTGGTCGGCTGTTCGCGTGATACTGTCGTGCGCATTTGTGGAAAGTGGTTGAAACAAGGAATAGGGGACAAGGTGATGGACGTGCTCGCCACATCACAGAACGTGGAGATACGAGACTTTCCTGCTCTGTGTTTCCCGCGGTGTTTCGAAGCAAGCAGTTCCGCAACTGACGACCCCGATCTGTTCCGCTGTTGACCGAACGACATCGTCAGTTACGATTGCAGTGGGCACAGGATCATCGAGATTGGACTGCAGATCGATGGAAATGTGTAGCGTGGTCGGATTGCACACGTTGTTACAGCAGATCGATGGTTCTCTCAAGATACGCCGTCATACAGGCGAATGGAAATTCAAAACATACACCACGCCACAGACGCAGTCCGACGAGGGTGCGGCGACGGGGACGAGGGGTAATGGGGGATAGAAACAAAATTATGCTATGCGGACATGTGACAATAACTGAAGGCACCATGAAAGCTGTAGTCTACTTGCAGGTTGTTACCGACCTTCTGAAACCCTTTATGTAGACGTCTTTCCTGACGGCGATGTAATCTTCCAGCAGGATAACTCTCCTTGTCAAAAGGCCTGAATCGTGCTGCAGTGGTCTTAGGAGCATGACAGTGAATTCACGTTGACGTCTTGGCAGCCAGATTCGCCTGATCTGAACCGGATGGAACTCATCTGTGACGTTATCGAGTGGCAGCTCCGTGCCCACAAACTACCGGCGAGTAGTCAAGGAACTGCGTGACCTGTGTGTGGACATCCGGCGCTACACACCTCCAGAAATCTGCCAAGGACTAGTCGAATCCACGCTACGAAAAATCTCTGCTGTATTGTGTTCCCAAACTGGGCCAGTACGCTATTTAGCAGGCGCTCAGTGTCTCGTCTCACCAGTGTAATTTCTATTATATGGGGGTGTTCATTTTAACTGAAGACATTGAAAGATCTCGAAAACTACACATCGGATCAAAAAAAGGTGTAATTGTAATTTCTCTTAGAAGGAAACATCCAACGAGACCACACTTGACCCGCGACCCCACCCCGCGCGTGGTAGGCGGGGGCAACTTTGAAATCTTTTATGAGAACCCCTGTTTTTTTTTATAGCAGATTGCGATTCTACGGCAAAATCTATATAAGTTTTGTCTGAATCATTTTCTTCGTTTCGCCACAGTTGGCGCTGTAATCGAAGGAACAAAAACGGGTTCACAATCGCAATTTATGACATGCTACTCAGTGGCCCTTGAATATCCAATGGGACGTGTGACCCTACCTCCATGCTGCAAGAGTAGGATAGGCCAGTATATCAAACTTGGAAACCCCATTCGCAACGTTATATTCCTCCGACATATCAAACAGGCGACTACTCGACGCGCCGCTATGGTCGTGGCTCAAGGCGAACGCTATTCTACTTTTCCAGTTAGAGAAACTGTTCAAACATTGTACGCCAACTCCAATACACTTAGTGATCC
Source organism: Schistocerca nitens (assembly GCF_023898315.1). NCBI lineage: Eukaryota > Metazoa > Arthropoda > Insecta > Orthoptera > Acrididae > Schistocerca > Schistocerca nitens. The sequence continues at coordinate 369,939,677 of NC_064614.1, read as the reverse complement.
TCTCTTAAAATGACCGCACACAGGACGGAAGTATATATACAGGGTGTTTCAAAAATGACCGGTATATTTGAAACGGCAATAAAAACTAAACGAGCAGCGATAGAAACACACCGTTTGTTGCAATATGCTTGGGACAACAGTACATTTTCAGGCAGACAAACTTTCGAAATTACAGTAGTTACAATTTTCAACAACAGATGGCGCTGCGGTCTGGGAAACTCTATAGTACGATATTTTCCACATATCCACCATGCGTAGCAATAATATGGCGTAGTCTCTGAATGAAATTACCCGAAACCTTTGACAACGTGTCTGGCGGAATAGCTTCACATGCAGATGAGATGTACTGCTTCAGCTGTTCAATTGTTTCTGGATTCTGGCGGTACACCTGGTCTTTCAAGTGTCCCCACAGAAAGAAGTCACAGGGGTTCATGTCTGGCGAATAGGGAGGCCAATCCACGCCGCCTCCTGTATGTTTCGGATAGCCCAAAGCAATCACACGATCATCGAAATATTCATTCAGGAAATTAAAGACGTCGGCCGTGCGATGTGGCCGGGAACCATCTTGCATAAACCACGAGGTGTTCGCAGTGTCGTCTAAGGCAGTTTGTACCGCCACAAATTCACGAAGAATGTCCAGATAGCGTGATGCAGTAATCGTTTCGGATCTGAAAAATGGGCCAATGATTCCTTTGGAAGAAATGGCGGCCCAGACCAGTACTTTTTGAGGATGCAGGGACGATGGGACTGCAACATGGGGCTTTTCGGTTCCCCATATGCGCCAGTTCTGTTTATTGACGAAGCCGTCCAGGTAAAAATAAGCTTCGTCAGTAAACCAAATGCTGCCCACATGCATATCGCCGTCATCAATCCTGTGCACTATATCGTTAGCGAATGTCTCTCGTGCAGCAATGGTAGCGGCGCTGAGGGGTTGCCGCGTTTCAATTTTGTATGGATAGAGGTGTAAACTCTGGCGCATGAGACGATACGTGGACGTTGGCGTCATTTGGACCGCAGCTGCAACACGGCGAACGGAAACCCGAGGCCGCTGTTGGATCACCTGCTGCACTAGCTGCGCGTTGCCCTCTGTGGTTGCCGTACGCGGTCGCCCTACCTTTCCAGCACGTTCATCCGTCACGTTCCCAGTCCGTTGAAATTTTTCAAACAGATCCTTTATTGTATCGCTTTTCGGTCCTTTGGTTACATTAAACCTCCGTTGAAAACTTCGTCTTGTTGCAACAACACTGTGTTCTAGGCGGTGGAATTCCAACACCAGGAAAATCCTCTGTTCTAAGGAATAAACCATGTTGTCTACAGCACACTTGCACGTTGTGAACAGCACACGCTTACAGCAGAAAGACGACGTAAAGAATGGCGCACCCACAGACTGCGTTGTCTTCTATATCTTTCACATCACTTGCAGCGCCATCTGTTGTTGAAAATTGTAACTACTGTAATTTCGAAAGTTTGTCCGCCTGAAAATGTACTGTTGTCCCAAGCATATTGCAACAAACGGTGTATTTCTATCGCTGCTCGTTTAGTTTTTATTGCCGTTTCAAATATACCGGTCATTTTTGAAACACCCTGTATCTGCGGGAATGTCAGCGCAGGTATTTCTGATGCGGTCGACCATGTCTTCACGGCCTGTTGGCACTTGCTGGTACAATTTATCTTTTACATATTCCACAGAAAGAAATCCGGCGACGTCAGATCCGGCGACCTAGCTGTCCAATTAATACGGTCATCTCTGAAAGATCCACGTGTCAGTGTAAACACGGTCTAATACCTCCCGTACATCAATTGCCTAATGCGTTGAGCAACCGTCATGCTGAAACCACATACGTTGTCGAACGCCCAGAGCAATATCCTGCCGTAGTAATGGTAGTCTCCGTTTCAAAAACATTCGATATGAGCGTCCATTCAACGTGTCGTCGATAAAATACGGACCAATGAGTTCGTTCCCCATGATGCCACATCATACGTTAACCGATCAAGAACGTTGTCTACACTCCAGTACTGCATGTTATTCCGGTTAACACTACCATGGTTTGTGAATGTAGCCTCATCGGAAAATAGTACCTCGGCAAAGAACGTGGGGGTCATTTGATACCGGGATCGCGGTATAATTGCTGGGCGTTTATCCGTGGGTGGTGGTGCACTGACACTAGTGCACCTATTTCATTAGCTTCTCCTGTAACACGTTTTTTTTTTCCTTTTGCCGGTCTGTACGCTGCTACCGGTCATAAAGGCGTTCACAGCCTTGTAAAAGAGCGAACGAGAACAAGCTTTCCCTGGAAAACGCTCGGCGTAGAAGGCAACAGCAGTCTCAACATGTCTCCTACACCCTCCGTAAATTACGATCATTTGAATTTTTCCTTCAGTGGTTGCAACGTTCATCGTCCACTTGCACGTCTGCTCTGCAAATGATAGGTAGGTGTGCAGGCAATAAACAGGGCGCAAGTATTGTAATGTTTAGAAGTGTTATCTGTTCTACGTCTGCACGATACGTGAGTTCCGGCCGCAGTGTATTTATTACCTGTTACGATACTCGTAGTTCGCTACACGACCACAGTGGCGCGTCGAGCAGTCTCCTGTTCTACATGTTGGAGGAATACAATGTTGCGAATGGGGTTTCCAATTAGAAGTTAGGAGATACTGGCCTGTCCTACCCTCGCAGCACGAAGGTGGGGTATCACGTGCCACTGGATATTCAAGGGCCATTGAGTAGCATGTCGTAAATTACGACTGTATACCAATTTCTACCGAGCGAGGTGGCGCAGTGGTTAGACACTGGAATCGCATTCGGGAGGACGACGGTTCAATCCCGCGTCCGGCCATCCTGATTTAGGTTTTCCGTGATTTCCCTAAATCACTCCAGGCAATTGCCGGGATGGTTCCTCTGAAAGGGCACGGCCGACTTCCTTCCCTAATCCGATGAGACAGATGACCTCGCTGTCTGGTCTCCTTCCCCCCCCCCCCTCCCAAAAAAAAAAAACAACAACAACAACAACAACAACCAATTTCTATTCCTCTGATTACAGCGCCATCTGTGGCGATGCAAAGAAAATGCTTCAGACTAAACGTATGTAGATTTTGCCGTAGAATCTTAATCTGCAATAAAAAACGGGGGCTCTTATTAAAGATTTTATAGTTGCCCCCACCACTCACGCACAGGGTGGGCTGGCAGATCTATAGTGGTCTCTTTGGATGTCCCTCTCCGAGACAAACAAATTGGAATTATAACTTTTTTTTGATCCGATGTGTAGTTTTCGAGATATTTCAATGTCTTCAGTTAAAATGAACGCCTTACATAATTAAAGAAAAACTGATGTTCAGCTATGCTGCTAAATATAATTTATTTACAGGTGAACGACACAGTTATGACTGGGCACTGGATCTTAATTCTGGACACCAGTGAGTGGTAGTGTCTGCATATGACATTCTGTTGCTAAAAATTAAAAACAGATTTTTTGATCTGAAAACGGTGACGTTTTGTTTGTATTCTCGTTAGGTTATAATACTGTGTAAAAACAAATTAATTAAACGATTAGCCAAATCTGAGGTGCTTTTACTGGGTTAACTGCTTATAAATTCAGATAAGTAGTCTAAGTTCAAGAGTACCCTTGAAACCGGAATGTTCTCGATTATAAAGTTTGAAAGCTGTCCAGAATACAAAACACAGTTTTGGACATAGCATCATTTTTACTTTCTGTCTCCCTTCATTATTCATATTAGTGAAAAGCTTATTCGCCAGTTATCGCTCTCGTTTTTAAATAGAAATGATGAAAGTGCCAGCAGTCGTCTTCAAAGAGGGGTGGCACATTTTCACGCACGCAATGCTGCAAAAATAATTGTATTTTACAGGTGACAGACACCAAAATTACTATCATCGTCGCATCTACAATTGAGTCGCCACCGTTTGTTGACTAAGTGTGGTAGAGACTTGGTGGGCAGATTGCTTGACAGTTTGCTAGACACACATTAATAAACGTTAGAATACTCCACCGTAATAACCGCAGTCATCAAGTGGACCTTTCAAAACAATGGCTCTGAGCACTATACGACTTAACTTCTGAGGTCATCAGTCACCTAGAACTTAGAACTAATTAAACCTAACTAACCTAAGGACATCACACACATCCATGCCCGAGGCAGGATTCGACCCTGCGACCGTAGCGGTCGCTCGGCTGCAGACTGCAGCGCCTAGAACCGCACGGTCACTACGGCCGGCGGGACCTTTCAACATTGCTCCGTTTCAACGTTTAGACTCTTCCCTGAAGTGGTGAGGCTATCCCTATCAAAGCACTTAACTTTTCCGTCACAATGTGTAGGTAACTGCTGTTCACAATTCCGCCTGACCTTGAATATCTGCAATGTCGGTACGCGTACGCCACTCCTCGTAAATCACCCACTGACTAATATAAATCTGAGTAATAAATGCGGGGGAAACGGGTTATTATAATATTGTTCTTAAGGAAACAAATTTACAGAAGTTCACTTCTTACTGCAGCTCAAAAGAGCTTTGTTTCCTAAAAAGAAATTTACTCATCTCTATGGTCTTCCTAGATATTAAGGAAAAATTTCTAAAGGTTTACAACTGATGCCTTTGTGCTATTTGACACCACAATGCTGACGTTGCCTGTGCTATCACAAAATACATCTACATCTACATCTACATCTTCATCTACGTGATTACTCTGCTATTCACAATAAAATGCCTGGCAGAGGGTTCAATGAACCTCCTTTATGCTGACTCTCTACTGTTCCACTCTCGAACGGCACGCGGGAAAAACGAACACTTAAATTTTTCTGTGCGAGCTCTGATTTCTCTTATTTTGTCGTGATGATCATTGCTCCCTATGCAGGTGGCTGCCAACAGAATGTTTCCGCAATCGGAGGAGAAAACTGGTGATTGCAATTTCATGAGAAGATCCCGTCGCAACGAAAAACGCCTTTGTTTTAATGATTGCCACTCCAATTCACGTATCATGTCTCTGAAACTATCTCCCCTATTTCGCGATAATACATCGAAAGCTGCCCTTCTTTGTACTTTTCGATGTCATCCGTCAGTCCCACCTGATGCGGATCCCACACCGCACAGCAATACCCCAGAACAGGGCGGACAAGCGTAGTGTAAGCAGTCTCTTTGGTAGACTTGTTGCACCTTCTAAGTGTTCTGCCAATTAATCGCAGTCTTTGGTTTGCTCTACCCACAATATTATCTATGTGATCGTTCCAATTTAGGTTATTTGTAATTGTAATCCCTAAGTATTTAGTTGAATTTACAGCCCTCAGATTTGTGTGACGTATCGCGTAATCGAAATTTAGCGAATTTCTTTTAGTACCGATGTGAATAACTTCACACTTTTCTTTATTCAGGGTCAATTGCCACTTTTCGCACCATACAGATATCTTATCCAAATCATTTTGCAAGTCGTTTTGATCATCTAATGACTTTACAAGACGGTAAATGACAGCATCATCTGCAAACCATCTAAGACGGCTATTCAGATTGTCTCTTATGTCGTTAATATTGATCAGGAACAATAGAGGGTCTATCACACTTCCTTGGGGAGCGCCGGATATTACTTCTGTTTTACTTTCCGTCTATTACTACGAACTGTGACCTTTCTGACAGGAAATCACGAATCCAGTCGCTTAACTGAGGCGATACTCCGTAGGCACGCAGTTTGGTTGGAAGACGCTTGTGAGGAACGGTGTCGAAAGCCTTCTGGAAATCTAAAAATATGGAATCAATTTGACATCCCCTGTCGATAGCACTTATTACTTTAGAAAAGCGATATTTTCTGAATCCGTGCTGACTATACGTCAAGAAATCGTTTTCTTCGAGGTGCTTCATAATGTTCGAATACAGTATATGTTCTAAAATCCTACTGCAAATCGACGTTAGTGATATAGGTCTGTAATTCAGCGGATTACTCGTACTTCCCATTCTGGATATTGGTGTGACTTGAGCAATTTTCCTGTCTTTAGGTACGGATCTTTCTGTGAGCGATTGGTTGTATATAATTGCTAAATACGGAGCCATTTTATCAGCATACTCTGAGAGGAATCTGACTGGTATACAATCTGGACCGGAGGCCTTGCCTTTATTAAGTGATTTAAGCTGTATGTCACTATTATTAAGGTAACACTACTACTTACGATTTATTATGCCGTAGAATCACGTTACATTTCCAATAAATTCAACAAACACCGCACGTTGTGTATGAAAAAGAATCTGTATTTGGTATTAACCAGCTTATGATTATTGTACAACACTGTAAGAACGACAGTGACATTTGCTGTGCTGCCTGTAATCAGTTAAATATGAATCTTGCATCGTGGTTCAGTTACTGGAGCAATTGGAGCGCCTTCTTGTGGTTGACATTAAGCTTCGGTAACCTGTTGTCTGCAACTTCATTTAGTAGCACTGACCTATTTGCAGGAAGTGTTCACTTTCATCAGTTCGTATTGTACCACCTACGCGCGAAAGGCATCAGCGGGACTGAATGACATTATCGATCTCCGTCACGGTCTGATGAAGGCTGCATTAGGTGGCAGGGAATCACGGCGTGACGTACCGGTCCCAAGAGATTTATTGGCTGTGGGTGGAGAGGAAATGCGAACCGGCAGCGCTGACGGCAGACATAATACGCTGTAAATCGCTCAGCTACAAGTTCGGCCGACTATTTGAAGGACCTGTCTTTTTCACGCCATATCAGGGTACTCTTTTGCAGGTTGGGAAAGGTGCAAGCTGCGAGGGAGAATTAGGGATCTCATTCAAAGGAGCTAACTACGTAACGAAATTCATTTCCGAATCGGTACTGAACAGGAGATTTCTCATTTTCGTTAAATGGCTTGATTGGTGATTATGTACTACTGAGAAAATATATTGCATTGCCACGAACGAATCCTACAAATTTCTTGATAAAGCAGTAACAAAGTGACCACATCCCATACAGTTTTAGTAGATGACACGTGTAACGAACAAGCACGTCAGGCGAGAACTGAGATCTCTCGTTGCATGAAAAGCGGCATTAGACTGTTTGCCGATGATGCTGTAGTCTACAGTAAAGTAGTATCACACGAAAGTTGTGAACAAATCAATGAGGATTTGCAGGAATGCGTTGTGTAATGACTGGCAGTTATCTCTCAATATTTATAAGTGTAACCTGCTGCGTATAACAAGGCGAAAATCCCCATTAACGTATGAGTACAAAATAAGTGATCACTCTTTGGAAGCGGTAACATCAGTCAAGTATCTGGGTGTGACTAATCGAAATGATCTCAAATGGAATGATCAGATTACACAAATAACGGGTAAGGAGAACTCTAGATTGCTGTTTATTGGTAGAATCCTGAAGGGATGCAGTCCTTCAACAAAGGAAATTGCTAACAATACGTTAGGTCGTCCAGTCTTAGACTATGGGACCCTTACAAGGTGGGTCTGATTCAAGACATTGAGAAGATCCAAAGAAGAGCGGCAAGATTCGTGAATGGTACATTTTGCCATCGCGAGAGCGTTACAAATCTCATAGAAAGTTTGAAGTGGGACACACTTGCAGATAGACGACGCGCTAAACGGAAGGGGCTGCTCACTAAATTCCGAAATCCGATCTTCGCCGAGGATGTAGAGCGTATATTATTGCCACCAACTTTCAAATCGCTCAGTGATCACCATTCAAACATAAGGGACATTAGAGCTCATACTGAAGCGTTCAGACAGTCGTTTTTCCCTCGCGCGATCCGCGAGTGGAACAGAGGGGTGGAAAGATGACTTTGGCGCGAATTGTGTCCTCCGTCACACACCGCTTGTTGGCTAGCGGAGTATACAGGGTGAGTCACCTAACATTACCGCTGGATATATTTCGCAAACCACATCAAATACTGACGAATCGATTCCACAGACCGAACGTGAGGTGAGGGGCTAGTGTAACTGTTTAATACAAACCATAAAAAAATCCACGGAAGTATGTTTTTTAACACAAACCTAGGTTTTTTTAAATGGAACCCAGTTAGTTTTGTTAGCACATCTGAACATATAAGCAAATACGTAATCAGTGCCGTTTGTTGCATTGTAAAATGTTAATTACATCCGGAGATATTGTAACCTAAAGTTGACGCTTGAGTACCACTCCTCCGCTGTTCGATCGTGTGTATCGGAGAGCACGTAGGGATCCAAAGGGAACGGTGATGGACCTTAGGTACAGAAGAGACTGGAACAGCACATTACGTCCACATGCCAACACCTTTTTATTGGTCTTTTTCACTGACGCACATGTACATTACCATGAGGGGTGAGGTACACGTACACACGTGGTTTCCGTTTTCAATTACGGAGTGGAATAGAGTGTGTCCCGACATGTCAGGCCAATAGATGTTCAATGTGGTGGCCATCATTTGCTGTACACAGTTGCAATCTCTGGTGTAATGAATGTCGTACACGTCGCAGTACATCTGGTGTAATGTCGCCGCAGGCTGCCACAGTACCTTGTTTCATATCCTCTGGGGTTGTAGGCACATCACGGTACACATTCTCCTTTAACGTACCCTACAGAAAGAAGTCCAGAGGTGTAAGATCAGGAGAACGGGCTGGCCAATTTATGCGTCCTCCACGTCCTATGAAACGCCCGTCGAACATCCTGTCAAGAGTCAGCCTAGTGTTAATTGTGGAATGTGCAGGTGCACCATCATGCTGATACCACATACGTCGACGCGTTTCCAGTGGGACATTTTCGAGCAACGTTGGCAGATCATTCTGTAGAAACGCGATGTATGTTGCAGCTGTTTGGGCCCCTGCAATGAAGTGAGGACCAATGAGGTGGTCGCCAATGATTCCGCACCATACATTTACAGTCCACGGTCGCTGTCGCTCTACCTGTCTGAGCCAGCGAGGATTGTCCACGGACCAGTTGAAAGGTGGCTACACTGAGCCACAGCGCCAGAGATCGCGCTAGAGAGTATTGTTCCGCCGCCTCCACTGGCAGTGATTATTGAGAACTCGTAGTGGGCAGTGCTTTGGGAGAACTCGTGGTAGTCAGTGCTGAGATGTCGTAGTGAGGAGTGTTTGTTGAGATGAGCTAGTAGGCAGTGCTTGCTGAGATGTGATACTGAAAAGTTCTTGTTGAGATGTGATAGTAGCGAGTCGGTGTGGAGAGATTGTAATGTCTAGAGTGCTTTTCATCAATATAAATTAAGGTAACAAACTACTTTTCTTTTCTTTCTCATTATTTCAATGTCCTGAATAATGCGTCATTACAGGTTCAGTCAACAAAGCATCTGGCTTGTGTTCTTGTATTAGAGTGTAATTCTGGTTTTCTTGAGTAATTATGGTATTTCTATTTTCTTTAATTAATTCAGTATAAATGATATTTAAAATTTCTTGTGTTGTTGAAGAAGAACCGTGCCAGATGCGTACGTTGAGTCATACTTCCACACACAGAACAGTTACACTTGTGCTTTGGTTTCGTAGGTTTTATAGTTGCTGGGGACTTAATTAATTAATTGTGTTAATGAAAATTTCCATTTCATTCTTTGTTGTTGTTCTATGCAGTCAGATTGCGTAATAATACTAGTCAGGGCCAACCGTTACGAGACTTCGTAACCGAACAGACAGCTACTGAAGCAAAAAATTAAAATTATTTGCATTCATATTTTAATTAAGCCCCCATGCACAGTAATGCATGTTCCGTAGATTCACTGCCCCGTAGTTTGTAAAACCCGCTCCATCGGTAAACAGATAGAACTGCAACGCATTCTCTGTTAATGCCCATTGACAGAATTGCACTCGATGATTAAAGTCATCACCATGTAATTGCGACACATGAAACGGGTGAAAGCGGTGACGATGCAGTATGCGCATGACACTACTTTGACTCAGTCCACCGGCTCTCGCAATGTCCCGTGTACTCATGTGTGGGTTCATGGCAACAGCAGCTAACACACCAACTGCACCCGCTTCTCCTGTGACGGGCCTGTTACGGACCCGTTTGCGTGCTACGACCATACCTGTTGCATACAGTTGGCGGTAGATGTTTTGCAATGTGCGGCACGTTGGATGCTCTCTGTCTGGGTACCGTTCTGCATACACCATGCAGGCTTCAGCTGCATTTCGTCGACACTCGCCATAGATGAGTATCATCTCCGCCTTTTCAGAATTCGAATACACCATGGTCACAGTTCCTACAACACTACACTATCACAGACGTCTGGTAACACGGTGTACTACAGTTGGTCTGCATGCGGAGACGAATGCAGAATAACAATAGCAGCAAGCGCTACATGCGGACACTGCGACAGCTAGACCAAACCACAACAGTGCACTACAGCCACACTCGTAAACACGGCCGTCATCGTAAACATGTCCCTGCAGATGCTGCTCGCCGACCGTGGCCCGTGTTTGTTACAACACACAACTGAACGTCGGAAGGTTTCAAGCGTCAACTTTAGGTTACAATATCTCCGGATGTAATTCACATTTTACAATGCAACAAACGGCACTGATTACGTATTTGTTTATATGTTCAGATGTGCTAACAAAACTAACTGGGTTCCATTTAAAAAAACCTAGGTTTGTGTTAAAAAACATACTTCCGTGCATTTTTGTATAGTTTGTATTAAACAATTACACTATCCCCTCTCCTCACGTTCGGTCTGTGGAATCGGTTCGTCAGTATTTGATGTGGTTTACGAAATATATCCAGCGGTAACGTTAGGTGACTCACCCTGTATATGTAGATGTAGAAAAGGTTTCGACATTCAGACTTTTGACGTGCAATTTTTCGCGCGGGACTGTGTTACCGGTTGTGTTGTTGAAATAAGTAATACTTAACCACCTACAACTTTCCAGAGAGAGCTCTTTCTGTGGACATTACTCGCAATTCTTAGTAACCGAGTTCATTAGCCCTGCTAATGGCTGCCCACATTGTTATGGCTGTCGTTCGCCCAGTACAAAGTTCCAAAGCGTATAAGCTTTTATAGCGGTTACATAAAAAATAACTGAACACGTGTCTGGTAATGTAATTATGTGTACTGTATGTCAATGTACACAATACGTACGCATCATAAAGTAACACTCGAATGACCTGAAAATAGATGAAATAATACCCAGTATAATTCGAAATGAGACAATAAATGTATAAGTCTATATCACACCTCTTTATCAATCTCAAAATGTTTAATAGAGTATTTATTGATTGTTATTTATACATTTTTCGGTCTGTACAATGGCATAATGTATATCACGCCACGTAAGGTTTCATAGTATTATAGTATCACGTAAATAGTTAAGTCGGGAACTTGCTTCGTAAGAATCACTAATGTCATTACTCAACAGAGGGTAGTGCATGTGAGTTTTAAAATCGCCGTCCACCGTTTGCTTTCTCGCGGCATTAGTGTGAATTATAAAAGGAATTGACTTATTTGCCGTTATTCATTCTCACTGTTGTCCTTTACGTGCTCTCATACTGATGATGATGGACGTACGTATAGCAGAGGCATACTGTCACCGTAGTGTATTGCGTCTTGAGATAATTTCGTAAATAAGCTTGCGAAGTAAATCTACATTCGACTACAGAGTTTTTATTCAGATTAACCCTACCACTTAAGTGTTTTTACAGAAATTACTGTTAATTTTTAGTGGAAAGCAAATCAGCTGAGCTTAGTCATCGAGTGGGTGTTCGAAAATAAATCCCAGAAACGTAATATTATTCATATAACTTGCCTACCAGATTCTCACTTACATGGTTTAAAGAACTTGCACAATATAGACTGAGGTTCGATTCAGGGATTAAAATTAATGATTAACTGGTATTTGAATCCTAATTAACGATTTCAACATTATTTTGTATTTTTACATTTAATATTCAACCTTAGCCTCTCTTTCATCAAAGAAAAGAACTACTTATATCTGTGCCTCTCATATTTTACGCAACCTGTGTTGTATCACGTTTAAGTTCAGCAAACGATGCCATTACTGCCAATGCTTGCTAATTCTTATCACGAGTACTGCGATGCAGTTCCTCAGCCTGTTAGTGTAACTCCCCCCCCCCCCACCCCCCCACCCCCCACCCCGCCCACCAGTCCTTCTCTCCTAACAAGGAAACTTCCCCACCGCACGCCCCTCAGATTTAGTTATAAGTTGGCACAGTGGATAGGCCTTGAAAAACTGAACACAGATCAATCGAGAAAACAGGAAGAAGTTGCGTGGAACTATGAAAAAAATAAGTAAAATACACAAACTGAGTAGTCCAAGCGAAGATAGGCAACATAAAGAAATATGAGAGTTGACGAGCGCCGTGGTCCCGTGGTTAGCGAAACGAGCTACGGAACGAGAGGTCCCGAGTTCAAATTTTCCTTCGAGTGAAAAATTTAATTTTTAATTTTCAGTTTATGTGACAATCTCTTATGTTTTCATCACTTTTTTGGGAGTGATTATCACATCCACAAAACCTAAATCGGACAAGCTAGAAGAATCTTTTTACCCATTCGCTAAATGTACAAGTTAGGTGGGTCGACAACATATTCCTGTCATGTGACGCACATGCCGTCACCAGTGTCGTATAGAATATACCAGGCGTGTTTTCCTGTGGAGAAATCGGTTGACCTATGACCTTGCGATCAAATGATTTCGGTTTCCATTGGAGAGGCACGTCCTTTCGTCTACTAATCGCACGGTTTTACGGTGCGGTCGCAAAACACAGACACTAAACTTATTACAGTGAACAGACGTCAATGAACGAACGGACAGATCATAACTTTGCGAAAATAAAATTTTCACTCGAGGGAAGACTTGAACCAAACACCTCGCGTTCCGCAGCTACTCACGCTAACCACGGGATCACGGCGCTCCTGGGCTAATATTCTCCATGATGGAGCATATCTTGCCCATGGACTACTCTTAGTGTATATTTTGCTTATTTTTTTCATAGTCCACACAACTTCTTCCTGTTTTCTCGATTGATCTGTGTTCAGTTTTTCAAGGCCTATCCACTGTGCCAACTTATAACTAAATCTGAGGGGGGTGCAATGGGGAGGTTCCCTTGCAAGAGAGACCAGTCAGGCACATTTTCTCTTCGTTTTTGCAACGTGTGTAGCTGGAGTCAGCCTAAACAAATACTGCTCATCACGTCTTTCATGCGAAGCCGAGTATCGTCGGAAGGCACTGGTTTGAATCTTATTGCAAAACGATTTTTTAAAGCAACCATTTTCGTGCATGTTCGGTAGATCGGTCATAACTTAGTCTAGTACGGTATTCGTTTTATCGGTATGTATTAACAGGGACAGAAAAACACGATGTGTAACCAGACGGCACCACCCAGCCTCCGCTGCCACCGCCATGCAGCAGTGCTGCTCAGTCGCTGTTGGAGTACTGGTGATTCTTCGTGATCTACTGTTTCTATCAATACGTGCCGCTAAAACGAGTATAGTGCTAGACTAATTTGGGACCACTCTGTCGAACAGGCACGTAAAGTTCCACTTTAAAAATACACTGGTGTCCAAAATTAGAGCAACAAACGGATATTTTGCAAGGTTGCGTTTATTTTGCCACAAAACCGTATAAACAGGTTGTGACGCTACAACGCAGTCCTTGCTATGATTTTTTTCGCTTACTTAACTCATGAAACTGTTTGTATACGATGTATTGTCTAGTGCAAATATGTATTGTAAATACTATGTTTAAATTATGTAATATTTAACACTGGCAAGTCAGGGCATATTTAGTTAACGTTGAAGACAGAGAGATTGTTTTGTCGCGCCTCAGGGCGCGGGAGCGCGCCAGCGGGTAGTAGCAGCAGTAACGCCGTGCTCGGAGTAAGAAGTACAGCCGAGTGCTGCTAGTCCTAGCTGTGTTACATCTAACGGCTAGTGTGTGGATCTAAGTACGACGGGAAAGTAATGGTCGGCATATATGGAAGCATGGCCGGGCAAGTTATTATGGATTAATGGGCATAGTGCTGAAGAAACGAGGACTTTAATGTGAAGCGCACTGTGGGCCCAAGTCGCAACAGTAAAAGCCCGATGCCACATTGTGTCGCTGCCGTGGACTTCCGTCGATCCACCGACAACGAGGGAAGTAAGATCTACGTAATTTTCGTAGGATAAAAATGTAGAAGGCTTGCCAGTGACTGTGCTTTTCTCTGAAGTTGAACAATTAATAACAATCACTTTATAATCGAAGTGTTGCAGTTACATTCCACCCGACACTAACACCAAGTAGGTTCCTTCCAATCCTTACCTTATTGAACCGAGTGTGTCACGCCATTATCAAGAGAAAATATGTTAATTATCCAATTATTTGCATAGACGATAAAGAGTAAATTTCAGACTGGTTATCGTAGTTAATTGTTCCACTTAATAAGCTTACGCCAACAGTAGTACCTTAATAATACACTGAAGTAATAAATTTGATTATTAAGATTTATTTCAATGCATATTCAGCTGAAGTTAGTTCAGGGATATTTCATAAAACTATAAAGCTTATTCCACCTGAGAATTCCCCAGTTAATGAATTATTATCATTCAAAACATTGTTAATCAAATATTGGCAATATATTTCATTATCAGTAGATTAAACTGTGCAAAGTACCTAATTTTAAAAACAGAATGACAGTCCATTATTCAAAATCTCGATAGATATTTATCTGTGTTGTCAGCATTGCACTTAGCTGGCAAATTATGAACAAAATAACTATCAAAATTAATGTTTAAATATAGTTAGATTTAATCATCTTGTGGTGCAGTTCTTCTTGTTGTCTCCGTGCTCGCTAAGAAAATGGGATGGGAAGTTCCGCCTCATGCAAGACACCTTTTTTCTTTTGTTTCACCCATACATGTTTCAGCACTTTTGTGCCATCATCAGTGGGTTTTATTTTTATTTTTAACTGTAAATTTGTTGTTAACATATTAACATTTTCGTCGTTTACAACATTATGTAAAGGTTGCATTTATAACTTAATTGGCAAAAAGTAACATACTTTACATTATATTATTGTCCTCTTGTTTTGGTAGCTGTTATGCTACACAATATACAACATGTCATCTGCAAACAGCAAAACGTAATTTATTTTCTATTTGTTATGTATTTACGAACGGAAATAAGATTGTATCACGTTTTCTTTCAGTAACTTACAGTTTTAAAGTTGTGGTACGTTTTCCTGTTTTGTTGGAGAAGTAAATGGGCTCACTTCTTTGCCTGTGTTCGTGTGGTAATGCAGTTTTTCGATTACTCAAAACATAGGTGGAGTTTTCGCTGCCATTACGTGTTGTTGTGGCTGTGTGGCGTTCATTTGTTTTGTAGCATTTTCTGCTGGCTGAGGCGCGCGAGTTTGAATTGTATTTGGTGTTAGTTGTGTGTGGTTTATGTGGGTTTTCCTGTGTGTGATGAGTACTGGGGCAGAGAGAGAGTGTATGTGTGTATGTGTGTGTGTGTGTGTGTGTATGTGTGTGTGTGAGAGAGAGAGAGAGTGTGTGTGTGTGTGTGTGTGAGAGAGAGAGAGAGAGAGAGAGACAAGAGAGAGACTGAAAGAAAGAAATAAAGAAAGAAAGAAAAGAGAAAGGATTTGTGTGTGTGTGTGTGTGTGTGTGTGTGTGTGTGTTTTACTTGTATAGTTCTTCTATTGTGGCGAAGAGAGTTTTGTTGCAGAGTGATGTGTATTCATTGAGTACTTTCTTTCCTTGTGCTATTGATTTTTGGATGTGGTAGTTTTCTTCTATAGTTAATTTTTGGTATAGGCTGCTGCTAGTTTTTAGGATGTGAAGGTCAGTTTCAATGTTTGTTGGGTGGTGGTTGTGTGCTACCCCATATAGTTAGATTGTTATGGCATTGTTTTATATGACTACTGAGCCTCACACAGCACTTACGTATAAGTTTCTCCTGCTGCGCTACAAACAGGTAAACTTTATTTTTAACACAATTATTCACGTACTTAACAGTACTGTCGCTCATCAGTTGAGCTGGCGACCGATTTTTTAATTGCTTTTGCAACTTAATCATTTCTTTCGGCAAAATTTCCACTGGCAAAATTTATTTCCAAATTATTTCCATTATTTCATTTACCGATCGTTATTGAATGAAATTACTCATTCAATAACGATCAAGTTATAACGTCTCCTGTTTCCCACGGAATAATCCATATTTACTTCGGATTCGGATGCCTTACTCCGACGCGGGTCAAAATTCATAATTCACGGTCATTGTCAACTTGTAATTTCGCAAATGCCGGGAAGCAGAGGGGTGTTATAAGGTGATAGCAAAGTAGAAGCAATGTAAAGCATACAGAACGTAATCAACTGCAACATGCATAACGTTAGACAAAAATGTTCTTCGTTTTCCTCCAACTTAACGGATTTGCACACACATTCTGACTACTGGTGAATGTGCTCAGTATAAGGTGTGACCACTTCTGGCACCAGTACAGGCCTGACAATGACGGGACATGTTGTGAATGATGCCATCAATCTCATGTTGAGGCAAAACGCCGATTCTTCCAGCAGAACTGCTGACGAGTCTTGGAGAGTGGTTGATGGATGCTGACGTGATGCAGCCCGTCTTGTTAGTGCATCCCAGACATAGACCTGCCCTGTTGGATTCAAATCGAGAGAGCGGTCTCTTTCCAAAATTTTTGGGATCCCGAAATTGTGCTCCACGTGACCTCCAAATGGAAGTCAGTCGAGAATCACTCTCTAGAACAAAGCGGGATTCATCTTGAAAAGAACATTGGCCCACCGTTCGACCGTCCAGATGCCTTGTTAATGGCTCCACTCTTGACGTTTCCAGAGCTAAACAGACAGCAGGTCTCCAACAATGAAGGCCACTCTGTTGAAACCTTTTCTACACTGTTTGCCTCTATACAACACGTCAAGGGGAAGCTGAAATGTCAGATGCCAGATGCAGTACAGTACTAAGGCGGCACTGTCGTACCCTTACAGTCAAATAAAGGCTCACTCTTTCTGACGGCACACGTGACCGGCTCTGTCCTGGTCTCCGACATACGATTTCGATCTTCACAAACCGTCGCCTCATCCGAGAAACAACAGAACGATTCACATTAAGCCATCGGGCCACATCAGTTTGCGACTCTGCTGCTACCATTCTATAAAAAAATGGTTCAAATGGCTCTGAGCACTATGGGGCTTAACATCTGAGGTCATCAGTCCCCTAGAACTTAGAGCTACTTAAACCTACCTAACTTAAGGACATCACACACATCCATGCTCGAGGCAGGATTCGAACCTGCGAACGTAGCGGTCGCGCAGTTCCAGACTGAAGCGCCTAGAACCGCTCGACCACACTCGCCGGCGCTTCCATTCTTCCTATGGCCTTCCACAGCAGAGAGTCTTAGGCGTCTTCTCTATGCCATATTGCACCAACTGTGACTATGCACCGCTACGGTCGCAGGTTCGAATCCTGCCTCGGGCATGGATGTGTGTGACGTCCTTAGGTTAGTTAGGTTTAAGTAGTTCTAAGTTCTAGGGGACTGATGACCTTAGAAGTTAAGTCCCATAGTGCTCAGAGCCATTTGAACCATTTGTGACTATGCACACAGCGATTGTGAATGTGCGACTACCCTGAAAACACTACCCCGCTTGATAGGAGCCATGACGTTATTGCTGGCATGGTTGTCCGTTGATCGGAATGCCATCTTCCGTGTAGAACACGATCGTAAAGACATCTGTTGACAGTTTGTATGATTATATTGTGAAATATACACAGGACGGGGAAATAGCTGCTTGTTGTTTTAATTTCGGACGTCGCATGAAATACGTGATGAGCAGTATGTGCTTGGGCTGATTCCAGCTACACGTTGAAGGAATGAAATCGGAAATATCTACCAAAACACCAGAGAAAATGTGCCTGACTGCTCTAAGGAAAGACATCCTATAAGAATAGTTACCGGTACATGAGTACATGTTCTCCTTCGGGGCATCGAAACATACTGTTTCAATATAGAACATACATGCTCTTTCTTAAAGTGTTCCGTGTTGTGCGTCCCCTGTCAGTGTCGCGAACAGCCGCCATACTGTGGCTAGTTGTGTTTTTTATCTCGTGCGAACAGAAACCAGACTGTCGCTGTGTTTTTTAATTGTGTCTACTTCTTCATCCACATCGTCACCGCAGTGTTTTTATATTTTAAATTCCACAACTTACCGCCATTTTAGAGTTTATTACAATGTCAGCATTTTATCACCTGTTTTTCTTGCTTGTTTCTATTCTCATTATGTTTTTTAACTTTTCTGTAGGCTGTAGAGCAGCATATTATGCTACTGCCAGCCTGCCCCGCCCCCTCTGAGGGGGGGAAGAGGGTGGGGCGAATTGAATTCCAATAAAGGAAAAGAAAGCTCTTTCTTAAGAATTCAACTGAACAACAGAGCGTTTAGCAATTGGTTGTTCACTGCTCTCTGCAGGACTTGCAACTGAGTAATTTCATGGTGAGGCTAGATCAGAGTTATTACATAAAAGTACATATTTTTAAATGAGGATTAGATAATATGAAGCTTATACAATATATCTTTCTTAGCGACGAACTTAAACGGGTGTCTTACGACGTCCGCCTCGAGCAGAGGCAACGAATGAAAGCGAACAAAATGAGATTAAAAAAAAATAAATGGATAGAGCGTCTGCCATGTAATCAGGGAGATCGCGGGTTGGAGTGCCGGTTGGGGCACACATTTTCAACTGTCCCCGTTGATGTATATCAACGTCCAGCAGCAGCTAATGGTATTGATTTCATTGTAAAATGACAAAAGAAATATTTTCCTTTTGATAGAATTACAAATTAACGATTTCGGGTTTCCCCCTGTACTTGTACTGTGAAACGATGCTTCTTGCCAAATTTTATGATTTATGTCTTTGTTATTGCATGTTTCTGTCTTTGATGTATATTGTGGACTATCAGATGTGTAAGTCTCGTTCATTACGTGCGAGTATCTGCATAAGGGGACAAGAATGAATCCTAAAGGCATCAGAATAATACAACATCTCAATCACCGCAACCATCACGCCTCAAAATGTCATAATACAAAAAAAAAAAATCACTTCATGGTGGGAATTACTTCCTGAAACGCGCCGTGCAGAAAATAAATAATCGAAAATCATACCTGGCAGTAGAAAATATAAAATCTTACTCTATAACAAACGAAACCATTGCGTTGTAAGAGGCTTTCACCAGCTATTTCTTTGTGATGAAATGAATTGGTAATTCTGTATGACTGCTCCTTGTAAATGAGAACTGCAGTCGATGGACACTAGGCATAGAGATATTATGTGAAGCAGGGGCGCCATAGGTTGCATGGGGGCTTAATTATAAAAAATGCAAATACATTTAATTTTTTTGTAGCTGTATGTCCGATTACGAGGTCTCGTAAACGGTTGGCCCTGACTAGTATTATTACGCAATCTGACTGCATAGAATAGCAACAAAGAATGAAAGAAAATTTTCGTTAACACAATTAATTAATTAAGTCCCCAGCAGCTATAAAACCTACGAAGCCAACAAAGCACAAGTGTAGCTGTTCTGTGTGTGGAAGTGTGATTCAACGTACACATCTGGCACGGCTCTTCTTCAATAAGACAAGAAATTTTAAATATCATTTATACTGAAGTAATTAAAAAAATAGAAATACTATAATTGCGCAAGAAAACCAGAATTACACTCTAATCCAAGAACACAAGCCAGATGCTTTGTTGACTGAATCTGTAATGACGCATTATTCAAGACATTGAAATAATGAGAAAAAAAGCGAGTTTTGTTACCTTCATATATATTGACTACAAGCATTCTAATCATTACAATATCTCCATTGGAACAACATCTGCTGTATAGCCCATCAAACAACTGCATAAAACATGGAACAAGCACTCACTACTACAACATCTCCACACCGACTCGCTACTACCACATCTCAACAAGCAACCTCCACCACGACCTCTCGACAAGCACTGCCCACCGCAATTTCTCAATAATCACTGCCAGTGGAGGCGGCAGAACAAAACTCTCTAGCGCGATCTCTGGCGCTGTGGCTCAGTGTAGCCACCTTTCATATGCCCTTCCTCCACGGGCTAGAATTTGATGGTATTTTTGCCAGCATTGGTGGTGAAAATACCACCAAATTCGTCCAAAAAAAAATACAGACAAAAAATAAAAGATAAAATTAATACATAAATATCACATAACTAGATAACATTTTGGCTTTGCACTGACCTTTCAATAACCTAAAATATAAAACACAGTAAGGAATACAAATTCTTTCATACATGTGACTTTACATAATAGTTTACACAAGTATTATGTGGTTAAACAATTCAATCAGTAGCGACAGCAATGACGAATATGTGCAGGTAAGAGTCTCATAACTTTCATAAACAGTAAATACACAAAAAAATCAGTTTATACAAATATTCACATAAATGATTTCCATAGTTCAAGAAACAAGTAGTTGACAGTTCCAGCAGTAGCACCCAGCAATGTTGAGCAAGTGCAGACATCAACAGGTGACATCTTTTCAGTAGATGCAGTCCATCAGTGGCACCCAGCATTGTTGAACAGGTGCAGACACCAACAGGTGACATCTTTTCAGTAGAAGCAGTCCATCAGTGGCACCCAGCATTGTTGAACAGGTGCAGACACCAACAGGTGACATCTTTTCAGTAGAAGCAGTCCATCAGTGGCACCCAGCAATGTTGAGCAGGTGCAGACAGCAACAAGTCACATCATTTCAGTATAAGCAGTTCCACTAGTGACACCCAGCAATGTTGAGCAGTTACAGACACCAACAAGTGACATTTTCAGTATAAGCAGTTCCATTAGTGGCACCCAGCAATGTTGAGCAAGTGCAGACATCAACAGGTGACATCTTTTCAGTAGAAGCAGTCCATCAGTGGCAACCAGCATTGTTGAACAGGTGCAGACACCAACAGGTGACATCTTTTCAGTAGAAGCAGTCCATCAGTGGCACCCAGCAATGTTGAGCAGGTGCAGACAGCAACAAGTCACATCATTTCAGTATAAGCAGTTCCACTAGTGACACCCAGCAATGTTGAGCAGTTACAGACACCAACAAGTGACATTTTCAGTATAAGCAGTTCCATTAGTGGCACCCAGCAATGTTGAGCAAGTGCAGACATCAACAGGTGACATCTTTCCAGTAGAAGCAGTCCATCAGTGGCACCCAGCATTGTTGAACAGGTGCAGACACCAACAGGTGACATCTTTTCAGTAGAAGCAGTCCATCAGTGGCACCCAGCAATGTTGAGCAGGTGCAGACAGCAACAAGTCACATCATTTCAGTATAAGCAGTTCCACTAGTGACACCCAGCAATGTTGAGCAGTTACAGACACCAACAAGTGACATTTTCAGTATAAGCAGTTCCATTAGTGGCACCCAGCAATGTTGAGCAAGTGCAGACATCAACAGGTGACATCTTTTCAGTAGAAGCAGTCCATCAGTGGCACCCAGCATTGTTGAACAGGTGCAGACACCAACAGGTGACATCTTTTCAGTAGAAGCAGTCCATCAGTGGCACCCAGCATTGTTGAACAGGTGCAGACAGCAACAAGTGACATCATTCAGCAGAAACAGTTCCATTAATGGCACCCAGCAATGTTGAGTAGGTGCAGACACCACAAGTGACATCATCTCAGTAGAATCAGTTCCATCAGTTGCACCCAGCAATGTTGAACATGTGCTACAGCAACAAGTGACATCATTTCAGTAGAAGCAGTCCATCAGTGGCACCCAGCAATGTTGAACAGGTGCTACAGCAACAAGTGATACCATTTCAGTAGAAACAGTCCCATCAGTGGCACCCAGCAATGTTGAGCAGGTGCAGACACCAAGAAGTGACTTCATTTCAGTAGAATCAGTTCCACCAGTTGCACCCAGCAATGTTGAACAGGTGCTACAGCAACAAGTGACATCATCTCAGTGGAAGCAGTCCATCAGTGGCACCCAGCAATGTTGAGCAAGTGCAGACACCAACAGATGACATTATTCCAATAGATGCAGTCCATCAGTGGCACCCAGTAATGTTGAACAGGTGCAGACAGCAGTCCATAATATTCACTATCACTAATCACACTGTTCATCATAGTTTATCAGCAGAAATGAAACATGTCCTAGCGGCACCAATCACGCAGAAAAAGTGCAAGTAACAATCCATAATATTCACTATCACTAATCAAACAGTTCATCAGCAGAAATTAAACATTTCTAAGTGTCACACATCAATGTTGAACAGGTGCAGGTGTGAACAACAGTTTGAATGCACACACAATTGCTTTTACAAAATTATTCTCAATGCTCTTACACTAAACATACAAATTCTAATAAACACACAAATGATATCAGATAATTGTCATATTAACTATTACAAATACACAAATATCAGTAAACCTATAATTTTTATGGGTGTCAGTGCAAGCCACAACAAACAAGTAAAATAATATTTAGGAGATAGGTCGGTACCAATTTTCTGGGATTATGAAAGGAAAACACACAAAACACACTCACTCATCTTTCATCCACATTTAGTGCTACTGTGTAGTTGAATAGTGTTAACTGTGTAAATGCAATTCTGTCAAAATTTTATGTTCAACTTGTGTATCAAGTAGTAGTGGCAGCAATGTATAACAGTCGACAATAGTTAGTCAACGTCATAGTCATCATGTCAAGACCAATGTTTGCCAAGCCAAATCAAATGTACGGTTGCTGAACAACTGTCAGTGTGCCAAGATATGCAAATGCTTCCTCTCTCAAAAAAAAAGTATGTACTGCTTATTGATTTAACCAAGTGTGTGTGTAGACAATCTTCCTTCTACTTGAGTGTTCTAGTCTGCCATCTTCATCCTCCTTGTTCCATATAAACTAACAAAAAAAATATGCTCTTCACTTACTTTACCTCTTATCCACCAAAACTCCAATAATCATCAGCATCACATAATCTTAATACTTCAATAATACCTCTTACGTCGATACATATAAACCTTATCATCAATATCATTTACCTTACCTCTTGTCCACCAAAACTCCAATAATCATCAACTTCACATAATCTCCATACCTCAATAATACCTCTTCAATACGTCGATACATATAAACCTTATCGCCTATATCATTTCACTTCTATAACAACTCTTTCCTCTAGTCAGTCTCCTCGAACAAGTACAGATAAAATTCTAGTACAAACTTCAATACATAATCCCATACAATCCGAAGACACAATGTCCACACACTACCTCTGTGTAATCCATCTGACCCAAATCTTCTACTCATTATGAATTATAAGAAACATTTTGGTTACCTTGTCCATCATTAAACAAAAGAAATGCATACATGACTTCTAACAGCCTTTAGTTCGAAGAACTTTGAGTAAGTAAGTACGATTACGAAGTGTGAATAATCGTGATATTTCAGTGTGTACACCACTTCAAGAATTATGGCAAAATAACAGAAGCAAACATGTGGAGTATTTCTTGTGTCAAGTGTCACTTCCTATTTCAATTGCTCACGAAGAATGGAGTGTAATAACTGTCAATGTCTAAACTTAATGTTGGTATTTCATGTCGTTAGCTTCCTTTCTATTAGCATAAATTTATACAGCTTCCATAAAACCTCCAGCTCATGTGACTTCAGTGAAGTTTCTTGTACCAATGTCGTTCGTAGAATTATAGCAGTTCATTTTCTTATCTTAAAATATAAGGCACTGAGCGTAAGCAAAACATGCAATAGCGAGTAAATATACCAGTAGAGAACAGAATGTCAACAAGTGGATGCAGCACAATCCCTACAACGAGGCTCTGCCAAGCAAACAATCTATAATTAATACCATAGTGTGACCTAAACTCTATGTTCGTACACAGTATATCAGCATTTCTATATACCAAATTAAAGAGTAGTTATGACAACAAAACAGAAATGTGTAAATATGCAATCCATACGCAAAGCAGCAAATATATACCTTACAAAATAAACAGGTCATTAGCATCATATTAGCATAAGCAAATAAATGTTCATATGTAATCTTAATAAGTAAACATGAAGGCGCAAGCAGATAAATCACAAAGTATAACTTACATACATAACAGCACAACTAATCAGGTGACAATTATAAGTTAAATAAATAAGCACAGCTGGCACATAATAAAAAAATATGACATCAGTGAAAAAGCATAGCAGCCAAGCGATGCATAATATACACAAGTAACCACCCTGTTCATTAATCAATCATTGTCAAAATCAGTTAATGTACGCAAGCACGTCGCTTCACAAGTAAATTCATAGAACATGAAATTTAGCACAAAGTGTGAATCACGTAATCGGGAGCAGCAAATTACGTTTAAAGTACGTACCTAAGCGGAAATATGTTACCTGAAAAATAAACTCAATTAATAGTTACCTTTTTAGTTTATTAGTTTCATCTTCGAAATTACATTCTTCCTGAAATTTTCTCGATAGCAAGTCCTCTTAACGTCGGACACACACAGAGTTTACCTTAAGTTCTTAAATATTTTATACAACCGTATCCTGAAAAATACTGAACGTTAATAACATAATTTATCAAGTCACTATAGATTTATACTGAATTTAATCCGAGAAATTAGACTGTGTATTTGTTTACGGCTGTCAGTGCATTCGCACTGAGCGCTCGATCAGCTGTAGGCGCGTGACGTAGGAAGTAACTGATTGCGGTCAACGACTGCCTTGTGCGGCGCGCAGACTTGACTGTTGCTTTGAGTATCTGCCGCCGCCGTAACACGGCGCGGTATCCTTGCATTCTCCGTGTGTTTACGTACAACTGTTGGTTTCTCAGAAGTATGTCATTCCACAAAAATTTTAACGTTAGATATATGATGTATTTCCTTAGAGCGCCGAGATTTAAGAGTTTCTACTTCGACAGTGTTATCATGAATAATTTTGCGAACTCTATATGGACCGTTATAAAGCAGAAAAAATTTGCGACACAAGCCTTTTCCTTTGTGAGACAAACGATGAGACTTAATTAACACTTTTTGACCAACTGACAAGATTTTTAAACGACCAGGACGTTTACCTGATTTCTCTCTTCTAGCAGCCGCAGATGCAATATTTTGTAGAGCCAGGTTGACAACTTCAGAATGCCGCAGTTTCCGTGAAGGCGGAAAAGGAACGATTTCAGAAATGCGATTTGTTGGTACTTTATTTTTTAATATCAATAGAGGCGGTAAGGAAGTTGAATTATTAGAGAGTTCATTCAGAATGTTTTGAAAAATATGAAGATACTGATCCCATGTTCTGTGATTCTGATGACAATAAAGTCGACACAATTTATTGATTTCCTTCATCCATCTCTCTGAAGCGTTAGATTGAGGGTGAAAAAGTGAAATGGAAATTGGTTTAATCTTACGACGCCGTAGAGTACGAAGCCAAATTTTAGAGCGAAACTGTGATCCATTATCTGATATAACCTTATCAACATGACACACTTCTTTAAGAAAATGTTTGATGAAAGCGTTAGATACTGAACGAGCTGTTGCTTTGCGTAAAGGTGTAAAACACACATATTTTGATGTCAATTCCACTGCTACGAAAATGTACGCAAAACCATTAGTAGAACGAACCACTGGACCGAACAAATCGACTGCAGCCATGTCCTTTAATTTCGCTGGAATGATAGGAAACAACGGTGCTCTGTGAGAAATAGTTGGCGGCTTAGCCTTTTGACATAATTTGCATTTGGCAAGAACAGATCGAATGCGTTTTTCCATATTACTGAAGTAGCAATTTTCTCGTAACTTATGAAAGCATTTTCTGGGACCAAAGTGTGCATAACTGAAATGTGTAAACGAGGTGTGGCCAAATCATCCAATCTAACAAAGCGTCTAAGAAAATTACAGACACCAAGGAAACTACGAACATCACGTTTTGTGGTAGGAACAGCATAATTACGAATAACGTCTAATTTCTGTGGATCCGGATGAATACTTTCTGTAGAAATAATGTGACCAAGAAATTTCACCTGAGAACGACCAAATTCAGATTTTTCCAAGTTCACTGTAATGCCAACTCTTGCAAAGATACGTAATAATGAATCCAAAATTTTGTTATGCTCACTCCAAGAACGTTTAGCAATAAGAATATCGTCAACATACGAAGTAATATTGTCACGAAGATAAACAGGTAAAATTTCGTTTAAACTACGAATGAATGCTGCAGAAAATATAGTAAGTCCAAACGGTAATTTCCAAAGTCACTTTTGGGTAAAACAGTCAAATCCGGTTATTCTTTACCTACTGTCTAGATGGATGGATAGTAGAAGAATTGTTTTTATAGATGCAAAGAATAGTATAAGAGTAGGCAGCGGTGCAGAAAACTAAAAGGGAAATAGCACCACTACAGCTCGGGGCCCTATGCACGCTACGGCACGTATTCACTTAGTGTAGTGAATCCCCTGAGGACATTAATAGCTGCACATAAATTTCAGTTTGTGACTTAGTGGCAAATTTGGCGGAAGTGCGTACGTAAATTGATCTAACCATGAACATGGATGTATGTCATTCTTAGAATTGCGAAAGATCTTAAATTTCCGAACAGTCAAAAAGTGTTTATAGTCAAAGTTTTCACCTCGTGGCGACAAAGACCTACCGCGTCTGTCCCAGTCCGAATGTCGATTATTGTCAAGTTCGCGCGCCTGGCGCTCTCTTGTTGCATCCCGTAAACGAAACAAATTATTTTCTTCAAACCCCTCTGCTAATTGTGATTCTAAATTTCTTTTGCAGTCTTTTCCTACAATTTCGCCTTCAGTTTGTTTTACTTGCTTTTGTAATGCCTCAAATTCCCTTTTCACGCGTTCATTAAATTTTCCCTGATTTTCAACATGCTTATGTATGTTCTGGTATTCTTCGGTTTCTGCAAATGGCAATGGTGCTGTATCATCTGAATCTCTGTCCCCATTTAAACTAAGACTTGTCAATTTATCTGAAATCTCCTCAACTCTTTCCGATAAGTCACCTATTTTTTCTTTCTGTTTATTTACGTCTTCCTTAAGTGTTGCGACTCGGGTTTCGGTATTGTCACACTTAGTAGTTAACTGTTCACACTGTTGCGTTAAGTTATTTATTCTGTCATTTGGTACGGATTCCTCGATTCTTTCAAGTATTTCTTCCTTATCGTTTGCACGTTGTAAATTTAATTCTGAAAATTTTTGTACTATCACGCGTCCTTTTTTTTCCTGTTCCCTGTACTGTTCCTCTTGTCTAATTCCTGTTGAAATTAAACTATTATTGTGAGCATTCAAAATCGGTTGTACTTCTTCTTTAATTTCTTTCTTTGATTCATCTTTCATGTTTTTGAAACATGTCCCTGTTCGTGAGCCTAACTGTGTTTCCATTGTTTCCCTCTCGGTTTTACTTGTTCCTATTTGTGAGCCTAACCGTGTTGTCATTGCTTTCATCTTTGTTTTTAATTCAGATCTCAAAGTTCCCACCTCGGTTTTAATTGTTCCTATCTCTGTTTTAAATTTAGATCGTAACTGCTCCATTGTTCCCATTTGTGAGTCTAACCGAGATCCCAAATTTAATATTGCACCCATCAACTGCTGCATATCTTCTGTCGTTAATCGCGTATTCTGAAAATTTTTTGATTGTGAAAAATTTTGAACTGGTTCTGGACTATTTTCCCTGCTTATTAAATTGTTTTCCACTTCATTATTCATCATCCTGTTCTCCTGTGTTGGCGAGTTCACCATGTTAACAATTTAGTTATTCTGACTATTCATCATTTTTGCCTGTTTCATCGATCGCGTAATCATTTACAAAACATACAAAACTCGTCACAATACGAAAATTACAGAGAATATAACACGTTATCACCAACAATACCATTCACACGAAATGTTTCCGTCAAACACGATTAACGAACAATAGAAGAATGACAATTACCAAATATACACATGCAATATAGACTACAATTGCTAAACTACAAATTACTACAACAATACTACTGTCTACTATTTTTACAATCAGAAGAATTCCAAGGGACGATCCGAAGCAGCGGTCGCCACGTGCATGGGGGCTTAATTATAAAAAATGCAAATAAATTTTTTTTTTTGTAGCTGTATGTCCGATTACGAGGTCTCGTAAACGGTTGGCCCTGACTAGTATTATTACGCAATCTGACTGCATAGAATAGCAACAAAGAATGAAAGAAAATTTTCGTTAACACAATTAATTAATTAAGTCCCCAGCAAATATAAAACCTACGAAGCCAACAAAGCACAAGTGTAGCTGTTCTGTGTGTGGAAGTGTGATTCAACGTACACATCTGGCACGGCTCTTCTTCAGTAAGACAAGAAATTTTAAATATCATTTATACTGAAGTAATTAAAAAAAATGGAAATACTATAATTGCGCAAGAAAACCAGAATTACACTCTAATCCAAGAACACAAGCCAGATGCTTTGTTGACTGAACCTGTAATGACGCATTATTCAAGACATTGAAATAATGAGAAAAAAAGCGAGTTTTGTTACCTTCATATATACTGACTACAAGCACTCTAATCGTTACAATATCTCCATTGGAACAACATCTGCTGTATAGCCCATCAAACAACTGCATAAAACATGGAACAAGCACTCACTACTACAACATCTCCACACCGACTCGCTACTACCATATCTCAACAAGCACTCTCCACCACGACCTCTCGACAAGCACTGCCCACCGCAACTTCTCAATAATCACTGCCAGTGGAGGCGGCAGAACAAAACTCTCTAGCGCGATCTCTGGCGCTTTCAAGGTTTGGGTGCAATGAAATGTAACTACATTACATACCGTTTTAAAAAACGCCAACATGCGAATAGGACTCGCGCACCGAGGGTTCCGTACAAACTTAATTATGTACACAGACACTTCATCCATTCCGGGAATCGAGGATATTGCTATAGATATTGATACTCGCCAGATGTCGGTCCCGGGGATTCCAAGACATCCGAAAATATTTTAATTTCAAGTTAGAAGTAGGATAACAAATGACAAAAGATATGAAGATAGCATTTGTTCTTTCGGAGATGTCCGAAAGCACAGATGCCATCTTCATATCGTTTAAGGCTAATCGGCTGATGACCTTCGGTGCGTATTCACTGGAATTGCCTGAACTCGGGACTCGGTGGATTGTCTGCCGCGAGCAATGGGTATAATGGCAGGGGCACTACGAATGTAGTGTGTGGACTATAAGTTGAGAATGTGAGTCTCACGGGGAGCGTGCAAGGGATAAATCCCTGCAGTCGCACTATCCTCTGTGCCCTCGGTGACTCAGATGGTTGCCGGCACGGAGCTCAGCGTGTTCGGTCAGAGATTAGCTACCCTCTGTAATAAAATAAAAAATAAAAAAATAAACTAAGTTAATCGATGAACGAGGAAATTAATCGGGTGTCTTACGACGTCCGCCTCGAGCAGAGGCAACAAATGAAAGCGAACAAAATGAGATAAAAAAAATGGATAGAGCGTCTGCCATTTAATCAGGGAGATCGCGGGTTGGAGTCCCGGTTGGGGCACACATTTTCAACTGTCCACGTTGGTGTATATCAACGCCCAGCAGCAGCTAATGGTATTGATTTCATTGTAAAATGACAAAAGAAATATTTTTCTTTTGATAGAATTACAAATTAACGATTTCGGGTTTCCCCCTGTACTTGTACTGTGAAACGATGCTTCTTGCCAAATTTTATCATTTATGGTCAATGAAAAGTAGCTTTTGATGCATGAGTTTTCGAATTTCAAAATACGTTACATAAATGGCCGTATCTTTTAACTGAATTTATTAAGAAACTTAAAATTTTTCATATCACCAACGGACCAAAGACCGTAATACCTGATATAAATTTGAACTTGATACGTCTACTCGTTCCTGAGAAAAATGGTTCTTAACAGTCTGACAGACAGGCAGGCAGGCAGTCAGAGGGACGGACAACAGAGCCATCCTACACCGCTTCCGTTTTTACAGACTGATGCACGGAACCCAAAAAAAAAAAAAAAAAGCACACGAGAGTCAAATTGTTGTACGTGTGTGTCGGAAGTATCGAAGAAAAAGACAAGCAAACATTGATTCTTTTGCGTCTCAAGCCTTGTTTTCACTGTTGGTGCTGACTGGTAGGTGAGAAGAGAAACGCTGATTTTATTCGTTGCGGCATCGTATAGTTAATGTATGCTTTTAACTTTGGGGACTACTTACAATCAACTCTGGTCTGAATGGAACCTAAGTAACATTTCGCCGCAGAATTCATGGAATGCGCCACACACACGACAAGCCAATGGCTCTTTGGTGGCAACTATAGCTCTGTGCTACCATGATAAAAAGAGTTATTGACCATACTCTGAGTGTCGGTAATACGCTAGCGTAAGAAAGAGACGAAGAGTAGGAAGCTGAAGTGTCGTTCCGAGTCCTGCGACGCAGGTACTAGATGAGCCTACTGTTATCGGTTTACAGGAGAAACGCCCCTTCGCCCTTGGCTCTTCCCCTGCCGCTTTGCGACACCACACCACCTGTTGAGGACTGCGCACGTCAACCGCTCTTCCTACACCTCCGGCGATCGACCTTTCAGTCTGTGGTTTGTCCTACATCTTATTAATGGCCGGCGAGGGGAGGTGTTTCCGTCCAGATTCTCACGACCCCTCCTCCTCGCAATCGATACCGCAGCCTTGTTCCAGTGACCTGCCTGCCGCTGAAGGAGAGGAATTCCGCCACGACACCTGATTATTTATCTATACAGGACGAGGCTGCTCGTTCAGCGTACCGCAACATCACTTGGCAGCAAGGACTAAAGGCCCTGACATGGATCATTCGGTGTTTTGGAACCCTGTAACTAGAAACAGCTTTGCGGCTTCACAAAGGAAGGAACATAGGTTGCACTTTAACATCACTTTGGCGTTGCTGTAATTAGAGGTGGATCACTATAGTCGAGTCAGTGTAAAATGATCTCTGGACACCTGTCAGTACAGTTTTCAGCTTCTGGCTGCGGTGAGCAGAAGGCTGCAGGCGGAAACAATAGCTTTATATAGAGCTCCCGCAACAATGAGGCGTTGCCGTGGAGACGTTTGCAAATTCGTTAGGTGACAGGTGGCGGCAGATGCGTGAAACTTCCACACTCAGCCCACTGCGGTTGTCAAGGATATTCTTGCACTGACAGGACTATAGTTCAGATCTGCTAGAAGTGGGAACAATAAGCACTGTGACCTTGTGGAAGAAACCACTCCAATAACTGCTTTAAGATCAGTTGTAAAAGAAATGGCAATAATATACACTGTGGCCTTGAGGGAGGAACAACTCCAGTAACAACTTTAAGATCAGTTGTGAAAGAACTGGCGGCTGGTCCCAGCGGAGGTTCGAGTCCTCCCTCGGGCATGGGTGTGTGTGTGTGTTTGTCCTTAGGATAGTTTAGGTTAAGTAGTGTGTAAGCTTACGGACTGATGACCTTAGCAGTTAAGTCCCATAAGATTTCACACACATTTTTTTTGAAAGGAGTGCAAGAATACACACTCTGATGTTGTGGAAGTAACCACTCCAATAACTGCTTTAAGATCAGTTGTGAAAAGAGTGGCAACAATATGCACTGTGGCCTTGTGGGAGGAACAACTCCAGTAACAGCTTTAAGATCAGTTGTGAAAGGAGTGGCAACAATATCCAGTGTGGCCTTGTGGGAGGAACAATTCCAATAACTGCTTTAAGATCAGTTGTGAAAGGGGTGGCAACAATACGCACTGTGGTCTTGTGGGAGGAAACACTCCAGTAACTGAGTTAAGATCAGTTATGCAAGGAGTGGGGACGATCTCGGTTGTGGTCTCGCTGAATGAACCACTTCAGAAATCGCCTGTAGTATTTCAAGAAAACCACAGAAGGATGTCCTGTGTAAGGATAGCTGGATGTGTACCTAACCCTGACTGTCGCGAATACGAATTCGTTGACTTAATCATGCGCATCTCGTTCGGTCAGTGGTTTGCGACATTTACAGCCTACATCTACACCTATACTTTCCAAAACACTGTGCGGTGCGAGGGTACTCCACATTGTACCACTTAAAGACCTTACTCTCATTCCATTCTGGCACAGAGCCTCAGAAGATGATTGCTTAAATACCTCTGTACATGCTGTAATTAGTGTAATTTTGCCTTCGAGGTCTCTGCAGGAGCGGTATGTGGAGGATTGTAATATATTTCGAAATTCCTCGCTTAACTCTGGTTCTCGAAACTTTGTCAGTAACCTTTCCTGGTGATACGTGGCAGTTTTTGACAAAATGACACGCAACCTAAGTATCATACAGTCATAGCATGAATAATATACTTCACAATGCACGCAAGTACGAGTCGCTACAATGACTGTTCTCTCTCTTTACACTCTGAAGTACCTTTTTTCTGCCAGCAAGTAAGGCGAGATGCTGTGGAACATTTCTGCTCAGGGGCTCGATACGCGGTCATAAGTATGTTTCTTTCTGAAAGCCTAGAGCAAAGATGTGGTCACCACGGATGGGGAGCGACAGAGGCCGGAACCGTCCAGAGGCCCTAACAACGGGGTGCATGCTGGTGAAACTAGGAGGCTGTTAAACTTCAGGGCCACTAGGTGCCTTAAGAGTGATTTTTAGGCAGATATGGATCTGTAGGATGGAAAGAACATAACACATTTTGAAAGCGAAGAATGACATCATCATGACAAAGGAGCTGGCCAGGTGTTCTTAATCAAACTTGTAAAGCGAACTCTGATTCGTTCACGAAAATTATTTTGGTAGCTGCAGGAAGGCTCACATGTATGTACACGCCTCCCCCTCTGATTGACCATGACGAAAAATCACACTCTTGTCGGCAGAGAACTCTCAATTTCTGCCACCACTTCTAGAGATAATTAGCGCCACTGGTCAATCAAGTCAAAGTACGTAAGGGAAGGGATTTTCATAATACGTTTCTGGATTTTTCTCTGGTTAGAGTTTGCAATTCTTATCTTAATTCGCTAGAGAGGTTCTGATAATGTGAGAGCCAGCACCGTTTCGGTAACAGTAATCAAGAGGACTTCATCTGAGAACGACCTCGGGACCCCTGCAGAACACTTCTTCTTCAGAAGCCTTGCGGTCAGCCGGCCGAAGTGGCCGAGCGTTTCTAGGCGCTACAGTCTGGAACCGCGAGACCGCTACGGTCGCAGGTTCGAATCCTGCCTCGGGCATGGATGTGTGTGATGTCCTTAGGTTAGTTAGGTTTAAGTAGTTCTAAGTTCTAGGGGACTGATGACCAAAGAAGTTAAGTCCCATAGTGCTCAGAGCCATTTGAACCATTTTGAACCTTGCGGTCATATTCACTTCCGTCTTACAGAGTTTGGACTCTGACACAAAATGAACACAGATGCCATGGCTAGACTTGGATTCTGCACCCACCACTTCAGCCATTCTTAATGACAAAACTATATGGGTGTAGTGTGAAAATGTGCAGCATTTGCATGTATCGTGACGAGGCGACCATGAATTTGCTTCTTTCCATATTGCTTTGGCCTAATTTAATTCATACTGGCAGCTCACTTGACTTACTATGCGATTAGGCGAGGAGACTGGTGCTTGCTTATAACTTTTTGGGTCTGTTATCTCTGGTCCAGTTGTCAGTTCTATTGATTAGCTGCATTTTCAATCATTGGTGTTTACGCGGGGACTTTCCATCACGTTATTCACAATCCTACTTCCACCCACTCATGCCACCATCTTAATCTCGTTGAATCATTGTGCACTCTGTACTGACTGTAAATTCAATTCATGTTTATTAATGAACATTTGCGTTTCTGTAATAAATTTAACTTGAGCGTGACCTTTAATTTCATTCGGTAATTAGGTGAAACCCTTCTTTAATACATATATGTGAGCTATGGAACCACAATTTCACGGCTGTTATGACCACTCCTATTGTTACTCCAGATTGCAATGGTTTTCGTTGCAGACGCTTCAGTCTGGAACTCGCGACCGCTACGGTAGCAGGTTCGAATCCTGCCTCGGGCATGGTTGTGTGTGATGTCCTTAGGTTAGTTAGGTTTAAGTAGTTCTAAGTTCTAGGGGACTCATGACCTCAGATGTTGAGTCCCATTGTGCTCAGAGCCGTTTGCTTTTTTTTCGTTGCGTCAAGTTTTAATTAATTAATTTCACACGATTTCATGTGTGGACTTATCTGTTAACTGCTTACTAACATCATAGGGGTATGCTGAACAGCCAGCTGCAGTCTCACATTGGCACAGTTGGCGTCTATCTTCAAGCATCTGCAAGTTCTGTTTCTTCAGGACCTCCGTGACGCCCTTCCACGAACCAGATACATCTGTGATCATACGTGTTACCCTTCTTTGGATAATTCAGTTTCCCCTGAAAGTCCTATTTCTTATGTGTTCCATACACTTGAGTAAATATTCCAGTATAGGTCGCACGATAGTTTTCTAAGCAATATCCTTTGTAGACTGATTATATTCTCCCAGTATAATACCAATGAATTCAAGTCTGCCACCAGCCCCATCTGTGATTGAGTCTATGTAATCATTCGATTTCGTATCTCTACAAATTGTTGTACTAAGCTATTTCTATGAATTGACTGATTATAGTTGTCACTCACTGATTGCAGTCATCGGCAGAAGTACGGTCATGGAGAACCCTCCGCCTCATACATACCTACCGCGACTCCACCTGTTCCCAGTTCAACAAAACGTCTCTCACGCACCATTAAAAGATGGAACAAAGAAAGAGGATAAAGACAGTCACTTCTGCCACTCACAGTGGAGTACAGATGTAGATGTAGAATGTAGCATACACATTGTCTTTCGTTACATATATTCAATTAATTAACGTTCGCATTCCCAGGCAGATACATCTTAAGCCTGGATGAAGGATATAAATGATATACAAATCTTTACGTCAGAATAATTTCAAGAGCTCTCATTATTTTAGTGTAGCGAAAGACTTCTCTCTACTCTTAACAAATTTTCCACTTTTCCATCCATATCAGTTTCTCTCAGTTTTATCTAATTTTTTTTTTTTTAATTCCTGAGGCACATTATCCATGGAGGCACTGTCGTAGCCGTCCCAGCCTAGTTAAACTCCTGCTGTTATCGCTGGATACTTTTGTTACATGTGCGGTAATTATTTTCCGCACAGAGTAAACATGTCACGTGACACAGATCTCAACATTACAGGGGTCTATTTAAGACGAGGCAGCTGCTGAGCAGCATGAATGGATCTGACTTCATAGGCTTTCTCGCCGTAATAATTGTTGATAATCTCCTCGGGTTTGCTGCTGGATCGTAAAATCAATATGACTCGATGTTTAGGCTATCCATCTGTCCGCTATCTTCTGGAGAACGCTACTGATTTCCGCTGAAACCTGATGAAACGGCGTCAAATCGACGTCCCGTACGGAACTCCGTACCGTACACCTGCACCACGTTCTGCGAAGAGACGTGGAGGTCCAACACTTTGTCTACTACTCATGGTTTCATCGTCCTTCAGCATCTGCTATCCATAGATGATTACTACTGAGGACCAGGTTCGCCGTTTCCGAGATGCATGTTCCCATTTCCCAGGCCAAAATAATCCGCCCTTTCTTAAAGTTGCTTATGTCGGCGGATTTCTCATTTGCGGACCGTATTGGTTCTAGAATGAATTCCCCCCCCCCCCCTTCCCCCTCCACTTGTATACAGGGTCCGGCAAAAACATCTCCCGTGTTTCAAAAAGTAATTAAGAATACAGAAACAAAGATACAGAGAAAATACTTTTATCTGTAAACAACAAATACGAGGGGCGTTTGAAAAGTCCGTGCAAAGTCCCGGAAATGGCACTACAGGCGCGTATCGAGGTCATGTTTAGTTAGTGGCATCTTTAGAAAGAACGCACACCAAGTTTCAGCCATATTTGTCTATTTATTGGTGTTTAGCATTCGTGTGAATCAAGGAAGTCGAGTGGTTGTCAAAAAATGGACGAAAAAGAATTTCGTGTGGTGATTAAACATCATTTTATGAAAGGCAAAACGCCTCAGGAGACTAAAGAGAAGCTTTATAAACATTACGGTGACTCTGCACCTTCGTTTAGAACAGTTTACAAGTGGTTTTAAAATTTTAGGAGTGGCCATATGGGCACAAGTGATACTAAACGTTCTGGACGCCCTGTGGAGGTTACGACTCCAGAAGTCATTGATAAAATCCGTGATATGGTGATGGATGACAGAAGAGTTAAGGTGCGTCAGATTGCTAGTGCTGTGGGCATCTCGAATGAACGGGTGTATAATATTTTGCATAAACATTTGGACATGAAAAAGCTATCCGCAAGACGGGTTCCGCGATTGCTCACGCTTGATCAAAAACGAAATCGTGTGAAGTGTTGCAAGGATGGTTTGCAGCTGTTCAGGAAGAATCCGCAGGACTTTAAGAGTCGTTTCGTCACTGTGGATGAAACATGGATACATTACTATACTCCTGAGACCAAACAACAATCTAAACAATGGGTTACCAATGGAGAATCTGTACCAAAAAAGGCGAAGACCATTCGTTCGGCCGGAAAGGTTATGGCGACTGTCTTTTGGAATTCGCAAGGGATAATCCTCATCGACTATCTGGAAAAGGGTAAAACTATTACAGGTGCATATTATTCATCGTTATTGGACCGTTTGAAAACCGAGCTGCAAGAAAAACGCCAGCGACTGGACCGCAAAAAGTCCTTTTCCATCACGACAATGCACCAGCACACACCTCAGCAGTTGTGGTCGCAAATTATTGGAAATAGGATTCCAACTCGTTTCACATCCCCCCTATACTCCAGACTTGGCTCCCTTGGACTACTATTTGTTCCCGAATTTGAAGAAATGGCTGGCGGGACAAAGATTTTATTCAAACGAGGAAGTGATTGCAGCAACAAATAGCTATTTTGCAGACTTGGACAATTCCTATTATTCGGAAGGTATCAACAAATTAGAACAGCGTTGGACGAAGTGTATAAGTGTAAAAGGAGACTATGTCGAAAAATAAAAACGGTTTACTCCAAACACATAAGTATTTTTTATTTTTGCACGGACTTTTTAAACACCCCTCGTTCTATGCCATTTTACATTAATTGATTTTTAAAATTATATCCGGTAAGTGGCGTCCTACATTGGTGACACATTGAAGAAGCCTTTCACGGAAGTTGTCTACAGTTCATCGTAACATTTCCGGTGGAATGGCAGCCACTTCCTCCGTGATTCCATCCTCCAGCCCTTGCATGGTTATGGAGCGATGTTTGCACACTTGAACCCCGAAGTGACCTCAAAGAAAAAAATTATAGGAAGATAAATCGTGTAAATTTAGGTGACAGGCGATGTCTCCTCGCGAAGAGCCGCCTAGAAAAGAACTCTCTCAGAATTTTTGGAATTGCATGTGAAGATTTCTGTGCAGGATTCTTGTTACACTCCTGTCAGACAATCCCAGGGCAGCTGCATGTATAAATGCTGAACGCTTTGGAGATTGCTGGGCAGACGCTCTCATACTAGCCACATTTTCCTGTGTTGTTACAGTCCGACGTCGGCCAGTAGCTTATCTTTTCAGTGCAGATCCTGATGCTCTAAACTGTTATACACAAATACGAATAGTTTTTCTATCAAGGACATAATCATGTCGGTCAAGTTCGAACCGAATGCCAAGTTCTCGCTTACTAGTAATCACGGTACCACCATTACGGGTATACTCCTCCACAGCAAAAGCACGTTGGTCCCCAAGCCAAGCCATTGCGCCTGCTGAAAATGGCAGGGGGTTGATACACCTCGAAATCAGTATCCGCAGAAAAAGCTTACACGGTGGCGTTCCAAGCACGGGAGTCCACTTAGCCACAGCACCATCACGCGGAATTCGACATCGTGGGAGAAGGGGGGGGGGGGAGGGGGAGGGGGGGGGTCAGTGTTCGCCATTGTATACAAACAATACGCTGATCGTTCAGCTGCTAAGGAACCTCTGTTAAAGCGAAACACATTCAATTAAATTGCTTCGACAATCAAACTATAGCTGGAGCACTGCTTACAGATTATGGAGAGCTAAGGCCAGACTGTCTGGTACATACGTACCCCGTTAATTCAGTGGTTAACTTATCATTGTATGGGTAGACAAACCGATGTTTAAAAAAATGCAGCTGAGTCACAGTTACCACAACCACAAAGTTTTTTGCTTGCTTACAGTATAATTACGCATAGGTATCAGCATATGGCACTAATTAATATCAGTATGTAACTAGAATATAGCTATAAATAATGTTATGTTATCTTTCGGATAAAATTTGACGGTCCTCTTGTAGCTTAAAATCTGGAACGGCATTATGATGTAGAAGATTTTACCTAATAGTAGCGTCTTTAAAGACTTCATATCAACGCCGTATACCTGAAATGAGCTGTAAGTTTACCTGTAAACGGAATACAGAGCATGCTGTCTAGCCCGCGAACGAAGTTTCTGTTCGGCGGCCTACGATTCACGTAAGAGGGAGCGCGAGGGTAAATACTCACAGTAATTAAGGAATCTGTTAACTCGCCTCGCTAACGTGCTGGGTAGCTTCTGTAACTCACTGCCCACAAACAGCCATGCACAAGCGGCAGAAAAGGAAAGGTGAGGGAGTTATAACTGCTCAAAATTAAACCCGAAAATACATAGCGAAAATCAAGATGTTGATTACACATACGTATTTCATGAAAGAGATTGCGTTGACTGTAAGTCTGCTAACAAGCATTCTAACGAGCTTCCTCTGTACCAAGATAAAAGGAAAGTATAAAATATGTCTGGACTTTTTTGTTACGACTTGGAGTCTTATGAGGTATGGAATCTTTATACCGGCATATAGACAGAAGATTTCGATTTCTAAAATTGTCTTTTCGAACAGGCAAAATGCCTGTTTCCGGTAACCAGATCGCAATAAATTATTGTTATATTACAATCTTGTGTTCCTTTTCATTGTGCAGTGGGATATAACGATTACTATGGGCAGAGAAGGTGTGCTGTCGTTGACTTTTTATTGGGTTCCTAATCAGACCACGTCACTCCACATTTAATAATTGCGTTTAGTAAATTCTGCCAAAACCTCAAGCAAAGATGATCGGCGGAAATATTCATTCCCAAAGGATATGAGTAAAGTTGTTACAAGAATGTTACTTTTTAAATAATAACAGCTGTTATTTCTGGGACCCGCACGTATAGTCGACTGCCTTGTGAGTCGTCTTTTCCAGGGTTTGGGGTGGTGTAACTGCTCCGCATCGAATCCGCATGGCGCAATAACGACGAGAGCCGGTTTGTTGGCCAGCCTGGAAGTGATTTTTATACGATTTACCACAACCCACTAGATGAATACCAGGCTGTTAGCAACATCTCGCTTCACATACATGCTCCGTAAACATTTAGGAAACGTCCTGACCCTTGAACATGAGATTTACTCCAGACGCAGAAAAATGGAGCATGCGAATTCCGTTCCAGAGGGAGTCCTGGTATTAGGAAGGGGATCCATTCACCAGCGGTCACTAACATTGCTAAAACACATAAAACAATGCCGATTCCATAGAGACACGTGAAAAGATTAGGAAGAAGAAAGTTGTTGTTTCTCGGAAGAATTATGAAATAGATAAACGACACGAAAGAAAGTTATCAAACTATCTAAAGAGGTACGCAACTCCAAAGAGGACACAATAATCAATGGAAGAGAGTAACTCACTGATAAAAGAGAATTACAAGAACAGAACAAACTCTTTGAATGTTTTGCCCAAGCAAGCTCAACCTCGCGTAGGTAAGACTATTCAAAGAGAAAGAAAATAAACAAAGGTTACTCTGATGTACGTCAGTAAATACTAAAGTAGCACTACTCGTTGGAGACAGTGAATA
This sequence comes from Schistocerca nitens, assembly GCF_023898315.1. Classification (NCBI taxonomy): domain Eukaryota; kingdom Metazoa; phylum Arthropoda; class Insecta; order Orthoptera; family Acrididae; genus Schistocerca; species Schistocerca nitens. The sequence goes on along the minus strand of NC_064614.1, from coordinate 369,899,816 downwards.
AAACATGTTGTGACAACAGGGGAAGTGGCCAGAAATGTATGTAAATATGCACGGGCCGAGTGAGATAGTAAGGTCAATAGTGACCGCCCAGTGGTTACTGGAACGACAAGCATTTGTCATTTTTGCAAAACGTTTCCCTGTAAATATTCGAGCGTATCTTTTTTTCGGTGGCTGTTATGACGAGAAATGCGAAATATGAAAGTTTCTTGTCGATAAAATAAACTCCACTGTGACGGCTCAGGGGAGCTATATGTGAAATGAACTCTGCGACATTTATCTCGAATTATTGCTCTCACTGGACCTCGAAATACTGTTTAGAAAATGTATGAACGAACTGGACTCTGTATGCAATAGTTCTCAGTCTGAATGGCCAATTTGTCAGGCCAATGTAGTTTAGATATCACTGAAGGGATTACAGTTTAAGCTGCAGTGCTCCACGTGTGCATGCAATAAAATATTTGCTGTTGCCTGCAGTTTGATTATTAGTGATTTATAAATAAATGTTTATCTCTAGAGGTTGTTATAGCTGCCGCCATCAACTGCATTCCGCGGGTGAAGGGATGGTAAAAAACAGTGCATTAACTGTTTCACAGAAATCCAAAAACGCAGCCGTTCGTTGGAGATTTCTGCATTTGCTTAATGAACATCACAACTGCTATTCATCGATTTCTAAACTTAAGAAATTGATAACTGGGCAGTTTTTTAGCCGTGAAATGAAGGAATGTACAAACTCCATGTGTTTCTTGCAAGACTTTTGGCAAGAAAGGGTCTGCTGCTAGGAAAATTACGGAGCTGAAAATTCCTTGAAACTCTTGCTTTTTGGACTCCTTTATTCAAAATCCTGAACGAACATACAGAGGCAGTGAACCGAATGTGAGGTCTCTCGCATTGATCTGTGCAGCCATACGGTTACACGCTAAACTATAACTGCCGTGAAAAACGTAACAAAATCAGATTTTATAGTCATCATCACTGCATCATCGTCACATCATCATCGTCATCATGTGTTTTAAAATCCTCGTCATGAGAATCCGGAAAAAAGCACTAAACGCTGCAGCACATTTCAACCCCAATACAGTGGATTTAACTCATTTATCAGACCTAGAGAAAGATTGATTCTTCGGTAGGAGGGGTCCACCCTATTAGCTGAGTGGGCAGCGCGTCTGATTGCAACGCAGTGGGCCCAGGTTCGATCCCCGACCGGGTCAAAGGTCTCCCCTCGGGGACTGGGTGTTGTGTTGTCCTCATCATTATTTAATCATCATCAACATACAAGTCGGCCTATGTGGTGTCAACTGAAAAGACTTGATTTAACACCCATGACACATGGTTGGCAGACTTGGGGAAGATATGTACTCCTACGCCTTCAACCAACATTCTTCCCGAACTAACACAGTATGTGCTACAGGCATAGCAAGACTTTGGTCAACATGCCATTTGGAGGTCGTTTGTTTTCCTGCTACTACGAATAAAAGTGGGTATTTGTGTTCGTGTGGCTAACATTAATTAGTATCTAAGCCACTAATTTTAGCTCCACTCTCTACATTCCTATACCAGCATCCTCACAATCTGGACCCACTCATCATTATATGCTTAACGACCTGCAGGTCTGCCATAGGCAAAACTGTACTGTCGTTTTCTCTCTCTCCTTCCATTTCACTCTATATCTCTCTCAGTCCCTCCTCCCATTTCCACCATTTGCCCATCTGGCATAGATATTATTTTATGTGTTTTTCAATCATTAGCTTCTAATATACTTACTTTAGTACACACAGAGTGTATTTGGTGTTTTATGTGACGTAAACGCGAAAAGAAAAGAGCTAGTGACCACTGGAGGCATTTACGTTTATATTACGTTCATCTTTGCAACACAACTTTGAGCCTTGTTCTGAAACCGTGTGTGTTTCTTTTCCTTATGTCTCGGCTACGAGATGGTGTCACAGGCTACATCCAATATATAAATGTCTTACTAATTGACATCAGTTCACCTAATGATATAGTATTGTTGCTGTTGTTGTGGTCTAAAGTCGAAAGAGAGGTTTGATGCAGCTCACTATGCTACTCTGTCCTGAGCAAGCCTCTTCATCTCAGAGTAACTACTGCAACATACATTATTCTCAGTCTGTTTACTTTTAATCTCTTAGTCTCCCTCTGCGATTTTTACCCTCCCTCTGCCCTCCAATACTAAATTGGTGATCCCTTGATGCCTTAGAACATGTCCTACCAACCAATCCCTTCTTCTAGTCAAGCTGTGCCACAAATTCCTCTTCTCCCCAATTCTATTCAGTACTTCCTCATTCATTACGTGATCTACCCATCTAATCTTCAGCATTCTTGTGTAGCACCATATTTCAAAAGCTTCTTTCATCCTCCTGTCTAAACTGTTTATCGTCCAGGTTTCACTTCCATACATGGCTACACTATATACGAATACTTTCAGAAAAGACTTGCTCTCACTTAAATCTGCTCCATGTTAACGAATTTCTCTTCTTTAGAAACACTGACATTGCCATTGCCAGTCTACATTTTATATCCTCTCTGCTTCGACCGTCAGCAATTATTTTGTTGCGCAAATAGCAAAACACATCTACTGCTTTAAGTGTAAAATTTCCTAATCGAATTCCCGCAGCATCACCTGATTTAATTCGACTACATTTCGTTATCCTTGTTTTGCTTTTGCTGATGTTCATCTTATATCCTCCTTTCAAGACACTATCCATTCCGTTCAACTGCTGTCTCTGTTAGAATTACAATGTCATCTGCAAACCTCAAGTGTTTTATTTCTTCTCCCTGTATTTTAATTTCTACTCCAATTTTTTTCTTTTGTTTCCTTTACTGCTTGCTCAATATATTGACTGAATAACATCAGTTATAGGCTACAACCCTATCTCACTCCCTTCTCAACCACTGCTTCCTTTTCATGCCCCTCGACTCTTATAACTGCCATCTGATTTCTGTACAAATTATAAATAGCCTTTCGCTCCCTGTATTTCACCGCTGCCACCTTCAGAATTTGAAAGATGGTATTCCAGTCCATATTGCCAAAGGCTTTCTCTAGGTCTACAAATGCTATAAACGTAGGTTTGCCTTTCTTTAACCTAAGATAAGTTGTAGGGTAACTATTGCCTCTACGGAATCCAAACTGATCTTCTCTGAGGTCGGCTTCTATCAGTTTTTCCATTCGTCCGTGAAGAATTCGTGTTAGTTTTTTGCGTCCTTGGCTTATTAAAATTATAGTTCAGCAGTTTTCACATATATTAGCACCTGCTTCTTTGGAATTGGAGTTATTATATTCTTCATGAATTCTGAGGGTATCTCGCCTGTCTCATACATCTTGCTCACCAGATTGATGAATTTTGTCATGGCTGGCTTTCCCAAGTCTTTCAGTAATTCTAACGGTATGTTGGCTACTCCCGGGGCATTGTTTCGAGTAGGTCTTTCAGTGCTCTGTCAAACTCTTCGCGCAGTGTCGTATTTCCCATATCATCTTCATCTACGTCCTCTTCCATTTCCGAAATACTGCCCCCAAGTATATCACCCTTGTATAGGCTTTCTATATACTTCTTTCACCTTTCTGCTTTCCCTTGTTTGCTTAGGATTGGTTTTCCATCTGAGCTTTTGATATTCATACAGGTGGTTCTCTTTTCTCCAAAGGTCTCTCTAATTTTCCTGTAGGCGCTATTTGTCTTACCTCTAGTGAAATACTCTTCTACATTCTGATATGTATCCTCTAGACATTCCTGATTAGCTATTTGGCACTTCCTGTCAATCTCATTTTTGAGACGTTTGTATTCCTTTTCGCCTGCTTCATGTATTGCATTTTTGTATTTTCTTCTTTCATCGACTAAATTCAATATCTCTTGTGTTACCCAAGGATTTCTACTAGCCCTCATCTTTTTACCTGCTTTATCCTCTGCTGCCTTCACAATTTCATCTCTCAGAGCTACCCATTCTTCTTCTACTGCACTCCTTTCCGCTGATCTTGTCAGTTGTTTCCTAATGCTTCCTCTGAAGCTCTCTACAACCTCCAGTCCTTTCTGTTTATATAGGTTCCGTCTCCTTAAATTCCTTCCTTTTTGCAGTTTCTTCAGTTTTAATCTGCAGTTCATACCATAAATTGTGGTCAGAGTCCACATCTGCCCCTGGAAATTCTTACAAATTAAAACCTGGTTCTTTCTATCTTACCATTATATAATCTATCTGAAACCTTCCAGTGTCTGCAGGTCTGTTCCACGTATACAACCTTTTTTAATGATTCTTAAGCCAAGTATTAGCTATGATTAACTTACGCTATTTTCAAAATTCTGTCAGGCCGCTTCCCCCTTCTTTCCTTACCCTCAGTCCATATTCATCTACTACTTTTCATTCTCTTCCCTTTCCTACTATCTAGTTCTAATCCCCCGTGACTATTAAGTTTTCGTCTCCGTTAACTATATGAATAATTTCTTTTATCTCATCATACGTTTCTTCAATCTCTTCGTCATCTGTGGAGCTAGTTGGCAGATAAACTTGTAGTTCTGTGGTAGGCGTGGGCTTCGTGTCTAACGTGGCTACAGTAATCCGTTCACCATGCTGTTCGTAGTAGCTTATCCGTATTCCTATTTTTTATTCATTATTAAACCTACTCCTGCATTACCCGTATTTGATTTTGTATTTATAACCCTGTATTCCCCTGACCAGAAGTCCTGTTCCTCCTGCCACCGAACTTCTCTAATTCCCCCTGATCTTACTTAATTAACCTGTTCATTTTCCTTTTTAAACTTTCTAACCTACCTACCTGCCCGATTAAGGGATCTGACAATTCTCTTTCCGATCCGTAGAACGCCAGTTTTGTTTCTCCTGATGACTTCGTCCTCCTGAATAGTCCTCGCCCGGAGATTCGAATGAGGTACTGTTTTACCTCCGGAGTATTTTATACAAGAGGGCGCCCTCGTCATTTAACCATACTATAAAGCTACATGCCCTCGGGAAAAATTTCGGTTGTAGTTTCCCATTAGTTTCAGCCGTTCGCAGTACCAGCACAGCAGTACTATTTTGGTTGATGTTACAAGGCCAGATCAGTCAATCATCAAGACTGTTGCCCTGCAACTACTGAAAAGGCTGCTGCCGCTCTTCAGGAACCTCACATTTGTCTGGCCTCTCAACAGATACCCCTCCGTTGTGGTTACACCCACGGTACGGCTCTCTGTATCGCTGAGGCACGCAAGCGTCCCCACCAACGGCAAGGTCCGTGCTTCATGTAATATTAACCCTCCGAAAATCATAAAAGAAATAAAGCAAATTGTGACTGGTTACAGCAGCTTGTAGTTTGAATGCTTGAATTGACATCCACGTCAATCGCTGTAAGGCATGACCTAAAGGCCTCTTGTGTTATGGAAAAGCTTAAAAATGTGTAACAACCGCAAGCAGTCAGTACCTCGCGATACTTTTTTTCCGTGATTATTGAGTATCGGCACAGCTTTAAATATTAGCATGTATATGAAATACATAGAATCTGATCTACGAGTCATAAACAAAAAAAAAAAAAAATAAAATAAAATAAAATAAAATAAAATAAAATAAAAAAATAAAAAAAAAATAAAAAAATAAAAATAAAATACCGTTCTAAGCCTATACGGACTAGTAACACTTTGTATCAAGACATTAACCGTAATTTTCATATTTTTCATCACGCAATGGCACAGCACTGTTTAGCAACTTTCTAAGAAGTGTTATAGCCAATTTGTCGCGTTGTCGCAATGCTGTAGATGATTCACCAATACATTTCAACCATACATGCTGGACGTAACTATGCTGGTAGGAAGCAAAATTTACCACACTAACCAGATATAGAAGTGAAATAAAATGTGAACCCCTATGCAAAGAACTCCTAATGTATATTGGATTTACGAAGTATCAGTAACAACCGACCAATGAGAAATCACAGTTAGAAGCTGACGTCAGACATTCATTTGATGTTTGCACAGCGACGGAAAGGTAATGGTGGAAGGAAATTAACGCCGCAATGAAACTGGTCTTCGCGAGGTTCTTCACACCAAGGCTGTAACAAGAAACGTTCTCTGTTCGGAAACTTGGTCATAAATACAAGAATATAAGAAAAGCAATTACAGCTCTCTCAGATCCGTGTCTGGTCAAACGTCGTCAGCAGAACTAATGTACAGAACATGATAGATCCGGAGCGAAAGGATCACACTGGAAAATACCTAGTTTTAATATCATTTTACTCATTTCAGACTTGGCCAGACGGTCTCCCGAAATCCCGCAGTTCAGTTGCTGCCGCAGCTGAGGCTTTTAACTATTTGTAATTCGTAAGTGGAATAATCTGTGCTTTATCAGTTCCATTCTTATCTGCAAAACGTTTTGCTCGTTTCTTTCTTTCATGCTTCTTTTTGTTTGTAAAAACGCCCAGTCGAAATCGGCATAAGGTAGATCAAGGAGTAATTCAAAGTGTATCATTCAATAAATAATTAAATGAGTAGAGCGCAATTAATTTGACACAAAAATGATGTGTTGATTAGTTAGTTTTCAATGTAAGATCCAAGGCTCTCCACACATTCTTCCATTATGGATCTGGTTTCACTATACTTCTTTTTTGGAGACTTGTCATTTGCCCACGACGAATTTTCTTTTTTTGTGGGAGGGAACCAAACAGATAAAAGCTCAACCTTGCAAGATCTATAACGTATGGCGCTAGAGTACCTCTCAACCAGACAAATGCCACGATATATTCAGATTAACATTTTTATAGACTGTTGTGGAAGTGTTCTGGACAGACGAGACATAACCTTTTCGAGGGTCTGTCGTAGCACGCAGCGTTCTAAGAGGTCTCTAGTATATGTAAGTCAGGCAATAGTTCCTCATTCCTATTTTCTCCACAGATGAAATACTTTTGAATTCCGCCTTCTCTGGGCAGTCGGTTTGTTTCTACTCTATCGAAATCTGTTTTATTCTAGACCATCACCTTCTTCAGAAGACTAGGCCTTTCGCAGCGAACACATGAAGTGGTTCAGGCTTGCCATTCATTTTCTCATCTCTCAGGTTTTTCGGTACCAATAGGGCGCCCTTTAATGAAATTTCAGTATGTCACGCAGTACGCGTTGTAACAAGGGCTGAACCGCTCTATCAATGTTCACAGAATGCTACCCAGGTCGTTAGCAGTTGTCCGGTCAATGGAAATTACAGCTGATCATATTTCTTGTCGTCCGACGGTTGCTCGCCCTGCGACACCGAATATGGCGTGACGAACTCAAAGCGGGCGAACGTCGAAGAGCCCTACGCGAGAACAACCGACAGCCTCTGTACGTGGTGGCGAACTGCACACCTCCGGGATAAGGCAGGGTATGAGTCTGCATATGAGTCGTGGTTAAAGCGGATAGCTGTTTGGAGAAGTCCACTACGTATATGCTAGTGTATACCTCATGAAAGGCTGCTACTGAATGGTTGAAAACATGGTTTAAGTTTTCTGTTTTAAATGTTATGCATAACCTTAAGTTCAAAGCCATATATTGGGATTGTCTCACCATTGTCTTGTGCATAGAGCTACTTTTTAGTGTCAGACTGACATAAAATCATGTGTATGTAGATAATGGGTAAAGTGTGCAGTAAGCTGAATGATCGTCATGTAATGTAACGCGGCATTTTTGTCTGAGGACTGAATATCTGTTCTCAGAATGTACAGACTATACTTACTAGAGCTAAGCTTGATGTGTATGGTACGTATTTAGACTCTGTCTGTATTATAGTTATCTTTAAGACGTTTCATCTGATTTTTATATTTCGTTTAAGCGCTGTTTGTAGCGAACGATTTTATACTTTCATATGCTCAAAGGAAAACATCCTTTGAAAATTCTGTGTTTGCATACTGCAGTAGTCAGTACTAACGTATTGTTGCAAAGTGATACAGTATTAAAAGATGTAGGCGTTATTTCCAAATGAACTAACCAGATCTTATGTGGTAGGGAAGTCTGACCAGTGCCCCGTGTATGTGAATCCGGCCATTCAGCCACTTCCGTATACCACAATGCTAATAGTAACGTATCACTCCGTTGTCACTGGTCCCCCGAAATCTACTTTTACATAGCGTCTAGCCGTCGAATATTGGCTTTCCAATAACTAAAAATCATAATTTTCCCAAATTTAATACATCTGAAAGCAAACAAAGGTAATACGCTGAAGAGTCAAAGAAACTGGTACACCTGTCTAATATCGTGTAGGGTCCCCACGAGCACGCAGAATTGTCGAAACACGACGTGGCATGGACTCGGCTAATGTCTGAAGTAGTGCTGGAGGGAACTGACACCGTGAATCCCGCAAGGCTGTCCATAAATCCGTAAGAGTACGAGGAGATGGACATCTCTTCTAAATAGCACGTTGCAAAGCATTGGATTCATGGGGTTGTTTTGATACCTGTACACGTACATCCGCTCGATACGATTTGAAACGAGACTCGTCCAATCAGGCAACGTGTTTCCAGCCATCAACGGTCCAATGGTGCTAGCGGGCCCAGCTGAGGCGTAAAGCTTTGTGTCGTGCAGTGATCAAGGATACACGAGTGGGCCTTCGGCTCCGAAAGCCCATATCGATCATGTTTCGTTGAATGGGTCGCACGCTGACATTTGTTGATGGCGCAGTACTATAATCTGCAGCAATTTGCGGAATGGTTGCACTACTGTCAAGTTTAATGATTCTCTTCAGTCGCCGTTGGTCCCGTTCTTGCAGGATCTTTCTCTGGCCGCAGCGATGTCGGAGATTTGATGCTTTACCCGATTCCTGGTATTGACAGTACACTCGTGAAATGGTCGGAGGGAGAAATCCCCACTTCATCGTTACCTCGGAGATACTGTGTCCCATCGCTCGTGGCCGACTGTAAAACCACGTTCCAACTCACTTAAGTCTTTATACCCTGCCATTGTAGCAGCAGTAACCGATCTAGGAACTGTGCCAGACACTTTGTCTTATATAGGCGTTGTCGACCGCAGCGCCATATTCTGCCTGTTTACATATCTCTGTATTTGAATATCCATGCCTATACAAATTTCTTTGGCGCTTCAGTTTATATTAGTTAATAATTGCTGTTTTCGTAGTTAAAAAGAAATTCTTTCCCTCTTACGAAAACTTTAAATAGTTATATTACAAACGATGTGTATACTTCAAAATTAGAACGATTCTGGCACATCTGGGATAAGTGGGTTCCGCTACACACTGTTTATAGGCAGACTGGCTATTGGCATGTAGGTGTTGACGAGCTTGTTTGGGAAAATAATTATGGTTTCTACATGTTCACAGTTCTTCTAGACTGTCTGACAAAAGAAGTGAAGCACGCAGAAGGGGAGGAGGAAACGAAATAAAACGTCGTGGATTGAGAGGGTATGTGATGTTATTTCAGTTATAAAAAACTCGGGTAAAATTTACAAAGAACTTGGAGGTATGAGTCCACTTATCTGTGTGAAGTTGCACTACCTCTGGCCTTCATGCATGGACTGATTCCATTGTAAAGGGTGTCATAAAGTCCTTGTATCTTCTCCTGAGGAAAGGTAATCCACAACTGTTGTAACTGATTCTTAATTCACCGGCTACTGGAACTGGTACGGAGCTGACTACCAAGTTGGCCACCAACACGTTCTATCGAGGACAGAAATTGCTGGTTACGAGACTACCCGAACACCACGCAGACGGTGTATAGAGACAGGTGCCACGTGTGGATGGGCATTTTCTTATTGAAAACTGCCAACAACGAGGCTGTCGCATGAAAGGTAACACGTGATGACGCAGAATGTCCGTGACGTACCGTTGTGCTGTCAGAGTTGCTTCAATCACCACCAGCTGTGACCTGATGTCATACCCTATGACGCCAGGTGTTACACCGCAATGCCTCTACAAAAGGTTGGAAGAATGGGGTCTCTCTCCATGTTGGCACCATACTCACCGACGGCGTTCATCCAGGGTAATTCAGAGCCACGATTCGTCGCCGAACACAATGCGACGCCATTCATCAGCAGTTAATGCTTCCCCTTCACGGCACCACTCCAAACGCAGCCGTTTCTTCTGCGATGTTATCGGCAGCTTATGCGTGGGACGGTAATTCACTATTCAAAAAATGGTTCAAATGGCTCTGAGCAGTATGGGACTTAACATCTGAGGTCATCAGTCCCCTAGAACTTAGAACTGCCTAAACCTAACTAACCTAAGGACATCCAGAGTGAAGCGCCTAGAACCGCTTGGTCACAGCGGCCGGCAATTCACTCTCCAGCTGCTGCTAGTCTCTACCAATGGTGCGGGGCGACAAAGAACATTGCAGCGCGTCCATTACTTGTCCTCGGATGGCAGGCACGGATGTGAAGGTGTGAAGGGGTTACGATGTGCCTGGTATATTATACGACGATCCTCCCTTGTCGTGGCCAGACGTGGTCGACTGGAATATTGATGGCGAATATAACTGCCATCACGTTCCCATAAAATCCAACATCCGGCCACTCTCACTCCTGAATGCCCCATAAATCTGAATATTGTACGTTTCGACTGTCTGGCAAAATGGCGATCCACTCTTCAAACTTTGGCAGATGCTGATAACGCTGTCTCAGGGGAGTACGTGACATCTCCGTGTCCTTTACAGTGATCATTCTGCATCTGACATTGTTCACGCCTCTTATACGGGGTGTTCGAAAAGTCTCTCCGCAGTGCCGTATGATTGTTAGCCGCGCGTGCCGTATTAATGTTCGCCTGCCTGGGTTACTTCCCTTCAAGTGGACTCTCAACATTCCACTGTTTTATCTCAACCAGCGTCAGTAGTATCGTTGGTGCTGGTCGTTACGTGTTGACGTGAACGTTTAAGTTTAGTTCCTTTGTTCGTTTGTTTAGTTTTTGTCACTGTTAAAATGCTAACCATTGAAGAACGTGTGTTTTTATTCGAACAAGTGTTCAAAGCTGGCGGTAAATACACAGTTTCAATTAGTCAAACATTAATTCAGTTTCCCTGGAGACAACATTCCCATATCGCGATACTGTGCGAGATTTGATTAACAAATTTCGAAGTACAGGTTCAGTGACAGATGCGACGAGAAGTGGTTTTGTCTGAGGATAAACTATTCGATTTTTCCGATAAAATGTCCATGAGTCCGAACAAGTCACAGTAAGATAACTCGCCCAGGAAATCGATGTTAGTGTCGGAACGGCCCACACAGCTGTAAGGAAAAAATTAGAACTTTTCCCATTCAAAGTGACAGTCGTGCAAGAACTGAAAAATACTGATGATGGCAAGAGAATGCATTATTGTCAAGGGTTCAAAAATTTCGTTCAACAAAATGGAAGGGATATTCTTAATGAAACGTTTTTCACTGATGAGGCGTGTTTTCATTTATCCGGGTACATGAACTCGCAAAATTCTCCTCTGTGGAGTACTGCAAATCCATTGTGTGTTCATGGGGAACCACTTCATTCTGTGAAAATAGGGGTTGGGATTGCAATTTCTAGACGTCGGATTGTAGGTCCCATATCTTTCAACGAAACAACAAACGCACAACAATACTGCAGTGATATTCTGTACCCATTCATAGGCGAACTTGTGTTAAGTGAAATACTGAAAGGTTATTTTCAACAAGATGGTGCAACTGCGCATACAACCATACAGCTCGCGTTTCAATATCACTGCTTGCTGATGTTTTTGGTGATCGCATAATTTCACAGGGACTTTGGCCTCCACGATCACCTGACTTAACACCACCTGACTTTGCTTCTGGGGTGCAGCGAAAGCCACTGTCTATAAAAACCGTCCAAAATCCATCGATGAATTGAAAACTGCAATATCCACTTTCATTGCTTCTGTTACAGAAGAAATGTTACAGCTTGTGTTTGGAAACATGATCAGACGAATTGAATTGTGTATTCAACAACAGGAGGGGACAATTTCAACATTTAATGTGAAACTTTGTAACTAAAACGAATATTCAATAAATTAATAACTTGTATTTCACAGAGTTTCATTTCGGTATATTCGCTGTGGCATACAGCACGCGCGGCTAACAATCATACGGCACTGCGGAGAGACTTTTTGAACACCCCGTACATGGTGTTTCCGTAAGAGCGTGCAAAAATGTAACAGGACATAGAGGATGATCCACTGAACAATTTGAGGTAGGGAACGTGGGATCGGGCAAGCCATCTTAAGGAGATAACAGGAATGAAAACACATTACGGTGTTCTTTTTTTTTACTTACATTCTTTTACTGCAAGTACCAAAATCGATACAACGAACGTACCATTTGTACTGTATCTAACAATATGTGCTGAAACTGACGGCCATTAACCTCAATGCAAGTATGTTATCGGCGGACAAGATTCTGACGCACCCTGACAATTAGCCCTGGTGTTTCGAATCACATCACTGGCAGCTACAGTTCAATCAATTCCATCTCCATATCCACTGGGGTCTCATACACAAGTGTCTTTAGTTATCCCCATAGGAAATAATCAAGGGGATTCGGGGCAGGTGATCTCGCAGGTCATGGAATAGGACCTCCATTCCAATCCAGCTACTAGGAAATACTGTACCGGTACTGCTCTATGATATTGTACTGTACGTATCTGAACAGCACTGAATAATAAACGGGTGTCATGGGACAATGTAAATACGATACAGCAGAGCCACCTTATGGACGAGCAAAGTAAACAAAACCTGCATCAAGACGTCCTAGTAATCAGGCTCGTCCTTTTTTGTTTCACCCAGCGAGGCGGCGCAGTGGTTATCACACTGGACTCGTATTCAGGAGGACGACGATTAAAATTCGCGTCCTTCCATCCTGATGTGGGTTTACCGTGATTTTCCTAAATCGCTTCAGGCAAATGTAGGATGGTTCCTTTGAAAGGGCACGGCTGATTCCCTTCCCCATCCTTCCCTAAGCCGATGGGACCGAAGACCTCGCAGAATGGTCCCCTCCCATTAAATCAACCAACCAACCTTCTGCTCTTCTTATAGGAAATAAAGAATGTATATGTTAATAAACAGCACAGTACTGTGAATTTGTACGCATGTCAGTTGTAAATAAGAAGGAAAACAGTAATGCTAGACAAAGCAGTAGAGTAGTTTAATTCGATATCTCCTTAAGCTGGCTTCTCCGATCCCAGGTTCCGTGCCTCAGATTGTTCGGTGGCGCATTCTCTATGTCCTGTTACATTTTTGCACGCTCTTACGGAAACACCCTATATACTCTACCAGGCCTGGTAATAGTTACAATGGCCGTCGTAAGGAGTGTGTCAGAACTCTCCATTACATTGATTAAATATTACACTGAGTATCGAAAACAATATAGCCAACTTAAAGCTGTTCTTTGCATTGTGTAAGATCGGAAATAAAGAACCACTCAGAGATTGATAGTAACAATCTGAGGGGAAAACATGGGAGCGCGATTCCAAGTATTGTTGTGAGATGAGTCAGTAGTGTCGGTCGAGAGCTCGGAGACAGAAGACGTTTCACTCTGCCCTCAGGTCAGTGATGGCAGATCTTAACCACACTCAAGGCCTGATTTCATTCATATGGCCAGGAGAGATTATGATGGCTTAACTTCGCTTGAAGATTGAATTCATGTAAAATATGCAAGCACAGCGTAAAGCGCAATTGCAGGGTTAGGCCCGTGTTTGTTAGTCCGAGTTTGCAATAATCCCATGTTTTACTTGTCAATTGAAAAGCCTCCTTATTCTCCAAATAAATATGCTGTTGTTATTAAATGTTAATGTGACTTTGAAATTAAAACAATTTTTTTTAATCTGGCACTCAGCCATTATTGATACTTAGGTCATTGTTTGGCATTTCGACTTTATTAATACTTGTCAAAGTATTATTGGTCATGATGATTTTTGAAGTTTTTAAATAGATGTAATTTATTAAATCCCTTCTTACAAGTTATTTAGTAATTAACAGGACCCGAGCAAACTCCTTTTTATTAAATTCATTCTTAGTGACAATAAGCTTTAGCCTCTGCTGCTGCTGCATGCGGCTGTGAATTGCTGTAAACCACTTGGAAAAGGCAGTCATCTGAAGAGGTGAGTGCAAAACTTAGGACAATGACACACCACACAGTGTCGTGTACTCTAATCCAGTCAATTACGTTGCACAAGTCAGATTCTGTATCACTTGTAAACTCTTATCCAAATACGCATTCCGATAACTTAGGTATTTATTGTTACAGGTTCATTTGTTCCTGCAGTTTTTCATATTCAGATACGCAGTCTGATAGCTTATCCAAATGTTAGTTTTAAGTTTTTCATGTAACGATCTGTTGAGGGCTTAAATGACAGTGAAACTTACATTAATACAACACGCACACAGTGTTATGCAGGTAGGATTCCGATTACTGATAGCTCAGGATGCTTATCGAGTCCATTTTAACAGACGAATATAGGCTTTATTTGTTGTAGGTAAGTTACACCGTTCTTTCTGGCAGGCAGTCATCGATTCAGGACGCCAGTTACTTTCACTCATTCTTTTTTGTGGTTGCACCCGTGTTTGTTGGGCCTGCTTTCTGGTGAACAAATACGAAGATGAATTGTAGGACAAGAACGCTAAGCAGCGGAATCGACCACCGGTATTTACGCTCTACGAACCGTTTTGCCCTATTAACTCACAAGGGCTCTGCAACTAATTTCGTTTGTTCCAGGCGCTCTTCACTTTCTTTTACTTGGGAAGAATGCAATGAGGAATCTTACCTTAGCCTTTTCTCAGTGTAAAAATTATTCAGAGAATCGTAATGATAAATCACTTGAGAGCTACCAACCGAACTCTCAAGTGCATACACTATTTGAGTATTTTTGACTTAGCGTCCAACTAACTTACTATTTTAATTTGTACGATGGAACTGAAGAGCAATAAGCCACAGGGAAAGTCAGTAAATGATTAATTTGAATGGGGGGGGGGTTAGTGGATTTAGGGAAGGGGGAGGGGAGGGGAGGAGGAACGAAGGGAGGAGAATAAGAAACCTGCAAATTAGAAACTAATAAGACATATTAAATTTTTATTGCAGATTTGATTTGTCATAGGATAATGAGATCTAGACACTAAGCACAGAATGAAATAAGTGTTTTTACACAGTTCATTATTATGACAGAGGATACTCGATAGTCGAATTCAGCTGCCCGACATCTCCGTGACCAGTTGGAAGTAATTACAGTGCAAGTATATAACGACGGCAGGTTTTATTACGTTGGACACATGTTTTTATTAGTGGCAAAGCTGTCACAAAAGATTTATATCTGTATTCCGTAAACGACCGTTTAGAGCGTAGAGGAGGTTACGCAGTGCACCAAAATCATTTTCTCCTCTTCCTTTCCCATTCACGAATTGTATGTGAGAAGAAAGGTTGGTATTATGCCTCTGTATACTCTCAAATTATCGTAATTCTTGCCGCGTGATCATTGCGCGTGATATGGATTGGTGGAGGTAATATGTTAGAAGTTGAGGATAAAGTCTCCTGGGTTATTAGGCCATGTCATTTTTTTCTTTGGATTCCTTCTTCAATCTTCGACGGTCTAAGTTGTCAGCTGGGAATTTCTTCAGGACTGCTCCAGTGTCTCCAACAGGCATAACACTTTTGAAAACCATGATTTCTCTTTTAGCAGCTAGCTTCGGATAAAACGGCTCTTCAGTCACGAATTTCAGAAGTTTAGTAAATTTTTAATTATATAAAACAGATTTATATAGCCATACCATTTCATGTTACATAAAAAGCTTTAAAATATGTGTACATATGGATGAAGATTTTTGTATGATTTTAAAAAGACAGATGATTTTACACAACACTTAAAATGTATTTCAGAATAAAATTCAGTCGACAGTTGCACAATTTTTGTTGTCTTTTATTGGGAAGACTACTGGTTACGCACCGTTACAGGTGCATCTTCAGCTGACACAATGATTAGCCCTCAAACAATCGGAAAGCTAGGATGTCCCATAGTTCCGTTGTACATCGAAACTATTAATGCA
Organism: Schistocerca nitens; assembly: GCF_023898315.1. Taxonomy (NCBI): domain Eukaryota; kingdom Metazoa; phylum Arthropoda; class Insecta; order Orthoptera; family Acrididae; genus Schistocerca; species Schistocerca nitens. Next base: position 369,883,846 of record NC_064614.1, on the reverse strand, counting down.
CTATACACTATTGTCAGTAGTAAAATTGGCCAGTTTTACTATTGACGGCAGTCTATAATGCATTAACATTTTCAATTTACAATTCAACTACGTGGCTGCCGGCCGCTGTGGATGAGCGGTACTAGGCGCTTCAGTCCGGAACAGTGCTGCTGCTACGGTCGCAGGTTCGAATCCTGCCTCGGGCATGGATGTGTGTGATGTCCTTAGGTTAGTTAGGTTTTAAGTAGTTCTAAGTCTAGAGGACTGATGACCTCAGATGTTAAGTCCCATAGTGCTTAGAGCCATTTGAACTATTTTGAACTACGTGACATCGTAGCTTCCCTATGGTTTGAGGGCTAGTCATTTCCTCACCTAAGGTTGCACCTGTACCGGTGCGAAACCGATAGTGTTTCGAATAAAGGACTACAAATTAGCTAAAGCGGCTTGAAGAGTCTTCATTCATTGTGTATCCCATTAATTCAGAAGACTTTTTTGAGTAAAAACGCTTTGAAGATTCTTAAATATTATGGTAAATTAAAATGTAATGACGAATAATGATGCTATGATATTATCGCGACACTAGTGATGCATAAAAATTATCACGTCCAAATGGAAGTGGTATGATGATTGCTACAGTGGGGCACCGCGGAACAGCAGGAGGCAACAAAGAGTTGTTGAAGGGTGGATGGAGGAATCAGAGCGATGGTCTGAGAAGGAGCGGAACTCACTACAACTCGAAGGAAGGAGATAAGGAATGGTGGTGTATGGGGGAAAACCAGTGTTGCGTTCACTTATAAGTTTTCCTGCAGTTGTTGCACAAGAAGAGTTACTGGGCAAAATTCCTCTGGCTGCTGCTGTTGGCCCATTGGCATTGGACAGGTCGCGATTGCAGGTTTTAAGAGAGGGGAGGAGATGGCATGTTCATCAAAATATTATTGTCGTGCCGCCGATCTAGTGTTCTGATAATTGTTTGCATTCCTCGGGTACCGTGGTTGGGTAGGTACTTCCTTCATGGTGTGAAGCCACGAAGCTGTTATCGTATAGCTGTCATCACTGGCGAAATGTCGTTCATTCTTAGCGATCTCAGCAGCTTCTTGGACTTCCCTTCTAGCAGTTTACATACTTTGGCTAACTGTGAACGTTATTAAAATCGGCGTCTTGGCTGCAGTCCTCCAGATGTTCCCTTGCAGCAGATTTCATACTTTGTTTTAAATACATGTGGCGGTAGTGCTCTTAAACCTGTTGTTTTCTTGTCGTCATATTTTCACCTATATACACTTTGCACTTAATTTTAGAAACTTACGGTAACCTTACGGAATCAGTAATCAGTTCTTGTTTTCCTTGTTTGTATCCTAAGTAGTATTACATTTGAAATTCTGCCTATGGTGAAACCGTCAGAACCTTTGGCCTTCAGTGGTTGGCTTAGGAAATACAGCTCTGATTCCACTGATGTGGAAGGCTCGTCCAGACATATTGCTGAGAATGGCTTGCTTTTGGGTTGGATGGTGGTGGGAAACGACCTCTATGGAGGTACTTTAATGTTGGTGGTATTTCTACACATACTGGTCCCAGACTTACGTGGTTTACCTGTAGGACCCGCGGGATTTTCACTGTAAGGCTGTCCGTGATGTAGGGTCCCTCTCTTGTTAGCATACTCATTTGGAATTTATTGCACGTTATTCTCGTACTGAGTAAATAACCTTGGAACGAAGCGTCCAGTACATTCTTGCAAGTTTTGCCGACACTTTTGTGAATCTAACCTCGTAATGGTCCCAGACTGACAAACAGTACTAATAATTATTATAATGGGTGGAACAAGGATTCTGTATACTATCACCTACGTTTATGAGTTATAACTTCTTTAGGATTCTTTCGCTAAAGAAAACATTTGCGGTCGTTTCGCAGTGCATCTGTTCGGACTTTTATTTCTAGGTACTTGGCGGTTCTGTTTGATCCAGTGAGTAATCGGCGATCTTGTAGTAAAACAAGGACATTGTATTTTTTCATGTATATGCCTTACATTACATTTGTTTATGTTCAGTATCTTTGCCAGTCTTTCGACCAAGAGCTATCGTTTTGAGGTCTTCCTGTATTTCGAAAAAAATTTCCAAAAATGACTTCCTGTGGAACTTCTAGTTCTGCGAATAGTCTCAAGAGAGCTAAACTCCTTGTCAACAGTCCATCTGTATCTATAGTGAACAATAGTGGTCCTGTAACATTTCCTGAAGGTGCATTGGACGCCAGTTTCATCTTCTCACTACTGAGAACAACCTATTAATACTTTTACATAGAAATACTTCAGTCACATCGCATAATATCTGCTACGAAATTCTGTAAGCACGTATTTCGTTTACCGGAATGGATCTGTAGCGAAAATTTTCCGGGATATTTCACCGCTAACCTTTGTAATGATTCGGTTGGATACTTTTCTCCTCGGAAACTGAAATTCCATTACTTATAACTGACTCAGTAACCAGTACCAGTCGCATTCAGAAATTACGCTGGTGAATCTGTTCTATTATATTTAACATCGGTCGCCTTATTTCTTTCGTGCCTTAATAAGTTGGTTAGCAGTACTCCCTTTAGTGCAAATTTTCTATGTTAGTAAAGACCAAACTGATGCAACAACAGTAGCTACCAATTTTTATAGCAGTATGTGACGGTACAGCTTTCCGAGCACCGAGTGAATCGCATACGCGAGCGTTCCCTCTGCTCTTTGTGTGACCGCTCGGCATGTATTTAACAGTTCCGATACGGCGGAAGTCGAGGAGGTAGCTTTGCTCGGTATGCAGAGGCGGTAACCGTCTCGTGTCTGTCCAGAGAAATTGCCTGTCAAAGTGGGGTAAAGGGGCTCTACACATTCGATAATGTTGTCAAACCGTCATTTTATTGATCGTGTGACAGTGCATACTAACGTATTGTCGATACCAGAAATATTGACGAGCGGGATTGGCGCCCCTTAAAATTTTCTCTATATGTCAATACATACTGAACGTGTGAGGCCACGTGTTGACAGTCTGACAATATTCTCCATTCACATGTTGACAGAGCATCGTGAACCAGCGTTAGCACAGCTAGTGAAAGAATATACAGCAATCAGCCGTAACTTACATTTTTTTTAACAGGGATATGCAGGGGGCTAATCATAGTGAAATTCGAACTCTTGATGTGTATAGTCCAAGAGGGACTATACCACAAAACGGCTGAAACGTGTTAACTAGATCTGCTATAGTAAAAACTAAGTGCAACTGATTGCGGTACCTTCTTTAGCCAATTGGAACAGGTACAGTCGCTGAGCAATTCCAGGTTCCAGATTGAGTCAAATTAAAAAAAAAGCAACGGCGTTAGTACGTACTGTTCATATTTTCAATTAGTCCTTAGCTTTGTCAAATAGTCTTTAAATATAAAATAATTTTAACAGGCCTACGCAATGGTAATCATTCGACATACCAGTTTAGGGTGGTCAACGGAGGCTACTCTATGACACTTCTTATTTTTTTAATTTGAAAATATAGCATAAATTGTTGAGTTACGTAGCAGTTTGGAAAAACTCTTCCACTTCGAAAAAGGCATTTATCTACAATGACTGGTAGGAGGTCTGAGAAATGCATGTCAGTTTCACCAAATTTTGATAAAAATGGTTTTCTTACGATTTCACTAATTGTGTCTGCTGATATTACAGAACTAAATTTCAAGCATTCGAATGACCTGCCTGTCGCCAAAAATCTTGGAGTCGCTCCTGATCCTTCTTTGATAGCGACTGATCCCTCATTAACCTGTTTTCTTCTCCATATTACATACCGACATTAATGATTTGTCGTACGATGCACGACTGATCCGGAAATACATGAAATGAATTTTGATAAAACTGGTTTTCGTTCAATTTTACTAATTGTGCCTGCTGATATTACAGAACTAAAGTTCAAGCATTCTAATGACCTGCCTGTCGCCAGAAATCTTGGAGTCGCTCCTAATCCTTCTTTGATAGCGACTGATCCCTCACCAACCTGTTTTCTTCTCTGTATTACTTACCGACATTAATGATTGGTCGTACGATGCAGGATTGATCCGGAAATACATGAAATGTAACCGCATTTGCGAATATAGAGAACCTTCAGCTATCCGAGCACGACCCACGGGCAGACTCAAACTTCCACATGTCGTCATCTATGTGACTACAACCTGCACTCGTAGATCCATTATGTATATTCCCCTAAAGGGGAGACATTTTAACTGAAAGTCACATCTTCCTTCTGAACAACGCAGGCACTGCAGTGTAGTAAAATCCGAAAATAGTTATGAAATCATTCGGGAACATGTGACAAGTCTCTCCTGCTTTTCAGCCACTTTCTGAGCATTTCCGCTTTTTCATTGTTTTCTATTGTTACAGCTAGTAAATCTGTTGCACACGCTTTCTTTTGGGTGTTCGACATCTTAACCTTTCAGACTCGCATTGCCAAATGGCAATAGTAACAATAACATTGAAGGTGTTATAACGATATGTTTACGTAATGTGTATACATAAACATACAGTTATAAATGTCTCCGTTCGTAGTCGCTAATTATGACAATATGTTTACTTTTGTGCTGTAACATATAGCTATAATCAGCGGTGGAAACATATTTGCGAACGCCGACCGTGTGCGGCTGTTTCTTGATGGATCGTCTGATCAGTCGGAAGTTGCATTGCAGAGGAGAGTAAATGCCTATTCAAAATATAATTATTTTTGGATAGCTCAACATGAATTTCCTAAGGGACCGTAGTTTATCATGCATTTACCAGTAGAATATGCCGCGGAGAAAATATTTCGCCGCATGCAACTTCCGTCCGAACTCGACGAAAGAATTCGTGACTGTGAACTCTCTATTTGGCAGAAACATAAAGAAAATTAAATAACTTCGTGAAGGAGTGAGACATAGATTCTATATTAAATAAATAGTCCATACATCAGTTCCATTTAACTCTGAATTTATGGCAATTAATAGATGAACTTACACTGCAATGAAAGATTTAACATGGATGCCGTTTTCACTGGCACTTCTCGTAATGAAGACAATTCCTTTGACGTTTTCACATACACGTCGCACAATAAATCTACTGCTATGCACTTTTAGTATTACACATTTACTTTACACTAAAACAATATTATTTTTAACGATAATAATACGACGGCAAGACATGCGCGTCCGACACAAGTTACAAGAGACAAGAGAAGAATGAGTAACTGTTCATCGAGAATATCTCGTACATCAAAAAAAATATGTGTAAAAGTGTTCTTCTTCTGTCCGTTTTCCGCGCCGCGGATTTCAAAGTCAATAACTCACTGCATCTCTGACGGCGCTTCGACAACAAACAAGTTACGTCACAGGTCGTTCACCTTTTACATTCTCGCAACATTATTTGCTAACTGTAGCTGTTGCCGAGCGACTGCTCGATTAGTGAATGATTTAAAATGATAAGGCAATCACATAATGTTACAGTGTGTGGGTTGCTTCAATATTCAGAAGGTTTGATGAACTAGTATTGTCAATAAATATTGAAAGTATGCAGGCCCCTTAATTCTCACTTCACAACACTTGAAGGGGATCGTGACGTCATTTTAACCTCACACTTGTATGTTATACTCAAGGAAGATAGAATAAAGGGATATAGCGTTATCTATGCTGAGAAGCCAGGGGACAAGCTTTTGCGCCATCTTGTTAAGACCAAACCAAGTGTCTCTCACTTAAAACCCTGTGTGAAATTTTCTCTCTCTATTTAAAGCCACTGAATTGACAGTCACTTCTGAGTATGTACTTAGTTACGACATACTTTTGTGCAGGACTACTGATACTCGGACACTTGAGAAGCTAATTTGTTGATGCGAAGATACAGTCATTAAGCGTTAACTACATCGCAGCAAAACAACCGATCGTTTTAGTTTAAGTTGATCTATTAACTGTAGTACTTAACAATACAGATGGTGGAAAATCCTTCCGATCATTTTACCATCAAAATGTAAGATTTTCAGAATATAAACACTGAAATGAAGTTTTTAGTCAGAGGTACACTGTATCGCATGAAAATTGTTGATTGTGCTTATGTACAGTTAACCATTGTGCCTATCACTAGATAGCTGAAAGCTGCCCTTGGCAGCAGGTAAAGGGCGCAGGATTTTCTTCGCCCCAACTCTCCGCAGCTGGTGACAGAGAGGGTGGTTATCTGGGGAAAAAAGAGCTCTTGTTCTAGGCACTAGGGGGAATCCTTTTAGGAAAGATAAAAATCTAAGCCAGTTTCGCTTTATGAAGCTGTAGAGCACGTGAATTGCCATATTTCTCGGCAGCCACGCCACGGTAGAACTTACCAGAGCATCACTACTGCACTTGTATTCAATTATTATGTCTGTAAAAAGGAGTTTCAACAAAAAATGGGTCATGCACAACGAAACAATACTCTAGTGCTTCATGAAATTAAATCTTTATTTCGTTTCACAAACAAAAGAAACTTGCAACGTATTAACTAGTGTACTTTAGCAAGTAATATAGTCACTGATTAGATACTTAGATTACTGTTAGGCTACTAGCAGATAATTAGGTTACTGTATTCGCATTCACATTTGTTTCTGTAAGAAAAAGACTTTCAACATTCTCGCTGCATATTAGAATTTAACATGAAGTGATTGTCATTGTCTAATGCTGGCACTCAGGTTCAGAAAGGAAGCTTTGTTTACACACTTATTCACATCTTCAGTAATTAGTAACCGAACTATGTAGCGTAATTAGTTTAGCAATTACAGGGTCATAAAGACGCACATCTTACCCAATTTTTTTTAAAATGTGACGTTTATTGCTTTAACTCTATACTGAGGCTTAGCAATGGCTCAAAAAAATCTTATTCAGTGTAGAATACTAAACTAACATAAAAAACTGATATTTAATGTTTATTTAGATGCGATTAGGACTATAATGTATTTGGCACGCAATTGTAATAAAAATAATATAAACGCAAGTTAGAAGTAAGTAGCGCAATGGGGCATGAGGAAGTAGATCATTAAACGATACGATGGAGGTGCCACAACCTGTGGTACACCTAAATCTCGCTAGCACAATCGGAGTGTAGTCACGTAAAAAATTACTATCATAGTTGCGTTCGCCTAAAGTGGTACCAAAAATAGTATGTGATATGTGTAGCTCATATGTAAAATTGAAAGCATGCAATTGGCGACCCAAAATGTATTTTCGGTTATATAAATCGACAACCGAAAAGTGACCTCTGTGTGAGTTCTTTGCTAGACATGGTCGTGGGCAGTCCTCTGATAACAGGTATCGGGAGAAATGGTGTGTATAAAAGAGACATGTTCGACGATGAGTGGTGTAACTAACGTGTAGTGGAGAAATTCTACTCAGATGTGGGACTTAGGAATACTCCGATTGAGGCTGGGCAGAAAATTACCGACAGCCGCTCGCTGACTCTCTTCCTGCACGCCCGCGCTGCAGAAAGTGGTGATTCGGGCTTTTGACAGGCGGTCACAGTAATGTGACTGGACAGTGTATGAGAGCGCAGAAATGTTACTGAACACTTGACCCGCCAGACTAGGAAATTCGCCTTTGTAACAAAGGCACTCTACAACACACTGACTATCTCTGATTCAGGTGCTCGAGAGTGTATATATCTTAATTCTAAGCGAGTTGTTGATTTAGGGTGTCGCTGCGCTGTTAGCCTATAAAAGTACGACGGCGGGACGCGTCTAGAAACGTCTCGTCCTGTTGTGGGACAGCTCTGCCAGTGGGATACGAGAACCGCTCATCTTTCTTGCGACGCACGCCATGTTCCCAATGCTGTTTAAACCGGTGGTCGTCAAACGTTTTTGCTCAAGAGCCAATACTGACATTGTGAGCCGACTCCTTGGACCGCATGTATAGTTGCTATTAGTTGGCAATCTTGTAACACATCATGTTTAACGAGCCCTTCCCAAGAACGTCACGTGCAGTTATGAGCGCGTGGGCGGCAACAGAAGGCCGGAAACAAAGGATGAGTCGAGAAGTAATTAATGAATAAGAGATCAGGTTACAGATTCGGGACGTTTTGACCAAGACCAAACTGCTGCTCTATCCATAATTTCCATATGAATTTTATTTCGAATTAAAGCAACTAAATAATTACAGTAACGAAAGAAACCTTGTAATAATAATTCCCTACATACAGAGGAACCGAAATCCGTAAACAGATCTCAGCTGCAGCCATTTTGAGAAGTTTAAAAAATTGTTCAAAACAGCAGCGGTCGTTTTGCTTAAACGCAGCGTTTTCTTCGTTTTGAGGCACGCATGAACACAGGACATCCTGCCGTCCCGTCGCCGAGGCTGTGGCCAGGTCTATGCCCCAGCAGGCGATAGCTAACCGCTTGACCACCCAGAAAGTTGGCACAGGAACTACTTTTTTCAGTCGTTGAGCCACTAGTGTGAGGTGCCGACCAGCTAAGAAAACCGACGTCCTGTTGGAAGGTCCACTAGCTGCCGTCTCACCTTCGACCGCCTATTGTCAATTCTTACGCTCCGCCATTCTACGGTTAAAATTGCCGGTTCGTGACTTTCTAAGAATGATGCTCGGATTCGATCGCCGTTTCAGTCGTTTGGCGATACTACGGGAGAGCAGCAGCACTAGACATGCGGTAAGGTTCACCGAATTCTGCCCCCCCCCCCCCTCTCCACCCACCCAGTCACCTTTTTGTTACCGGAGTCTAGCTCTCATGGTTCAGTATTACCTCCCTGGAGTGTTCTAACCTAAATTTGTTTAGCTATAGGCGAAGGCTATTACTATTTGTCATTCTGTGAATGTATCAATGTCAGTGGAGGCTACCCTCGGTTAAGGGTGCGTTGTTCTTATTAAGTTCAAAATATATCTGTTCGTGGTGGTTTCTAAATCTTATTTGCGTTGCGATTTCTACCACCTTCTCCCAGTATCCATTCAAATCACTTACTCCCTGCAAGTAGGGTCGTAGTCCATGCCCTCTCCCTTCCCACGGCCTGATACTGGGTAGAATACTAACATGATATTCCGCTGTCCTATCAATATTTATCTCTCCCAGTAATTGGGGCAAGCTCTTTTTACTCAGGCCACCTGGGATACGAAAACTGTGGCAGTCAGTTTAGGTGTGGTAACGCAACCTACGTAAACTGGGTATTATGAACCTCCAGTACAGTAGGTACAGTAAGGGCGCGGAAAGTTGGCCGCCAGCCTCTTGGTACTGATCGTTACAAGTCGTCACCATTAGGAACACTTCGTGTCGACTGTTCTCTATTTCATATTGCTACCATCCTCAATGTATGGCGCAGGCTCTGTCAGGTGACTATGGGCGTAATTAAATGTAACATACTGCGCATACGTAGGAAATGGAAGCCACGACTGTGCACTATTGACGGGAAACTGCTGGACACAGTATCTACCGTAAAATGTATACGAGTAAGAGCGCTCTTAAGTGGAGCGACCGCGTAAAACTAATAGTGGAAAAAGCAGATGCCAGACGAAGATGAATAGGAAGAATCTGGAGCAAATGTAACTCATCTACGAAGGAAATGACTTATAAGACTGTTGTTCGATGAATTCTTGGACATTGTTCGTCTACATGGGATCCTTACCAGGTAGGTCTCATAGAAAAGATAGAGAAGATCCAACGAAGGGCGGCGAGTTTCTTCATGGGATCGTTTAGTCGGCGCGAGAATGTTACCAATACGCTCAACAAGCTCCATTGGCAGCCATTACAAGAAAATCGTTGTGCATCGGGATGTGGTTTATTGAAATTTCGAGAACGCTTTCCAGGAAGAGTCGGATAACATAACACTTCCCGAATGAGGTTTTCACTCTGCAGCGGAGTGTGCACTGATATGAAACTTCCTGGCAGATTAAAACTGTTTGCCGGACCGAGACTCGAGCTCGGGACCTAGTTCGAGTCTCGCTGCAGCACACAGTTTTAATCTACCAGGAAGTTTCAGCATATCACTTTCTCTCACATACATCTCGCCTAATGACCGCGACGAGAAAATTCTGGAAATTAGATCCTATACAGAGGCTTACCCACAATCGTTCTTCCCACGCGTCATTCGCGAATAGAACAAGATAGGAGGGATCAGTCAGCGGGCCAGAAGTATCCTCCTCCACGCATTATTACGTGGCTTGCAGAGTGTGATATAGGGAACCCGAAAGCTGCGATATTGACGAGGTATTGTTGTGCTGTCTGTCTGAGCGGACGATTAACAGTAGTAACTGTAGTATATTTAAATGCTTTGCAATATGAGGCACGATCGCAAATATTTACTACATGTTTTGAATGTAATATTTCTTCTGCTCATTGCACTGCATTTCAACAGACTTAATTTCATTTAATATTCGTTGCTACAAATATGAACCGCATTTACAGATGATCGTCTCTGTAATGCGCACTGACGATTCCACGTCAAAATTTTTATCATAGCAGCTGCTTGGTACGTTCGCGCACGCCCTTGAGTTGCCGGTACTGGAAGAGACTCCACATTTCCTGACACACACCCTCTAACACCTCAACAGCTGTGCTACTTTCTCCTCTGTGGCCTACTTTACTCAGCTCACGGCCGAATGAACCAACGTCAATTAAAATTAAGTACATCTTGAAATATTACTGTTTCTGTAAGTATTTTTGTTTTTTACTGAGCATGAAAACTACACTCTTAAGACGTTCTTACCGTCAGTTGACGGTTTTCTATTCGGCTGTTACTTCCGGGTGGCTGCTATTATAAAAAACCGGCTGAGAACAGCGGGCCGCACGAATACCTGATTCGAACCGCGTGTGGGGCGCGGGCCGCAGTTTGACGACAAGTGATTTAAACAGTTAAGGAAAACAGCGCAAGTGCTGCCACAATACAACGACCGAAAACGTTGGCAGACTAAACATAATTCCGACCTGTAAAAACGAGTGGTTGCTGTCAGTAGTACTGGGTATCAAAGTTGCGCACGGTTTTATGGAAACAACAGCTGCACTCCTACTGTAGTGGACTGACAAGGCAGCCAGTCCACAGAGACGGGTAGCCGACAGGGCACACGTACACACACGCCGACTGGCGCGAAGTCTGGAACAGGATACGTGATGAATGTGATAAAGAAAAGAACGTAGCTACTAGAACTCTTAACTTTTATATTGTCCTTTGGTATACAGCATTCTGGATGATACAAGTGAGACTCTATCTTGAGGTACATGCAACGTTACAAATGGTTAATGGCGCCTTGCTAGGTCGTAGCCATTAACTTAGCTGAAGGCTATTCTAACTGTCTCTCGGCAAATGAGAGAAAGGCTTCGTCAGTGTAGTCGCTAGCAACGTCGTCGTACAACTGGGGCGAGTGCTAGTCAGTCTCTCTAGACCTGCCTTGTGGTGGCGCTCGGTCTGCGATCCTGACAGTGGCGACACGCGAGTCCGACATGTACTAATGGACCGCGGCCGATTTAAGCTACCACCTAGCAAGTGTGGTGTCTGGCGGTGACACCACACCTACTATTCACAAAAATGCAAACTTTGACTCATTCCGACGTCATACCTCGTATCACGTTTAGCTAATGGATACTGTGCGTCTATTTCTCTCGGATGCAGCTTTTTTTTTTTTTAAAAAAAAAGGGGGAAACCAGAAACAGAATACCAAGTTGCAGCACTGGTCAAGTATGAAACGTTGAGAATCTCCACGATGCAGGAAGAAAGAACCATCTAAACATATTTGCAGTGACCTCATTAACAGATACGGTTAATGATAAAGTTAATGCTGGTTCCTCGCTTAACTCCACCTGTGTCTACGGTGTTTCTAACAAGGGAACCTCCCCATCGCACCCCTCTCAGATTTAGTTATAAGTTGGCACAGTGGATAGGCCTTGAAAAACTGAACACAGATCAATCGAGAAAACAGGAAGAAGTTGTGTGGAACTATGAAAAAAATAAGCAAAATATACACTGAGAGTAGTCCATGGGCAAGATAGGCAACATGAAGGCCAGTGTTAGCCCAGGAGCGCCGTGGTCCCGTGGTTAGCGTGAGCAGTTGCAAAACGAGAGGTCCTCGGTTCAAGTCTCCCCTCGAGTGAAAAGTTTACTTTTTTATTTTGGATCTGTCCGTTCGTTCATTGACGTCCCTATTCACTGTAAAAAGTTTGGTGTCTGTTTTGCGACCGCACCGCAAAACCGTGCGATTAGTAGACGAAAGGGCGTGCCTCTCCAATGGGAACCGAAAACATTTGATCGTAAGGTCATAGGTCAACCGATTCCTCCACAGGAAAACACGTCTCACTCATTCTATACGACACTGGTGACGGCATGTGCGTCACATGGCAGGTTGGTTGGTTGGTTTGTTGGGGGAAAGAGACCAGACAGCGAGGTCATCGGTCTCATCAGATTAGTGAAGGATGGGGAAGGAAGTCGGCCGTGCCCTTTGAAAGGAACCATCCCGGCATTTGCCTGTAGCGATTTAGGGAAATCACGGAAAACCTAAATCATGATGGCCGGACGCGGGATTGAACCGTCGTCCTCCCGAATGCGAGTCCAGTGTCTAACCACTGCGCCACCTCGCTCGGTCACATGGCAGGAATATGTTGTCGACCCACCTAACAAAAAACTTGTACACTTGGCGATTGGGTAAAAAGATTCTTCTACCTTGCCCGATTTAGGTTTTCTTGTGGATGTGATAATCACTCCCAAAAAAGTGATGACAACATAAGAGTTTGTCACATAAACTGCAACAAATGAATGCAACAGTTTCACAGTCGCACAGTTTTCCCTGTGCTCTGTCAAAACATATGTTTTTAACGTTTTCAAACTTTTCCGTGTGTGTACCGTCAAATCCTGCATATGTCCAAGCAAATCTAAACAAGTCCTGGAATTTTGGAGAGCGAAGTTGATTATGTGTGAGTGCCTGAACTTTGATAATTGTCTGAAAAAAAAAAATCGAACTCTTCACTCGAGGGAAGACTTGAACCAAGGACCTATCGTTCCGCAGCTGCTCACGCTAACCACGGGACCACGGCGCTGCTTAGCTTACACTATCCTTCATGTTGCTTATCTTGTACATGGACTACTCAGTTTGCATATTTTGCTTATTTTTTTCATAGTTCCACACAACTTCTTCCTGTTTTCTCGATTGATCTGTGTTCAGTTTTTCAAGGCCTATCCACTGTGCCAACGTATAACTAAATCTGAGAGGGGTGCGATGGGGAGGTTCCCTTGTAAGAAACATACTTCCTCACATTGTTGGAAGACATTGACATGACTTTGGTTCAAATGGCTCTGAGCACTATGGGACTTAACATCTATGGTCATCAGTCCCATAGAACTTAGAACTACTTAAATCTAACTAACCTAAGGACATCACACACATCCATGCCCGAGGCAGGATTCGAACCTGCGACCGTAGCAGTCGCGCGGCTCCGGACTGAGCGCCTAGAACCGCTAGACCACCGCGGCCGGCCATGACCGTGGTGCAACTAGGTGATTTCGGTATGATGGGACCACAACTCACTTTGCACATCTCGCTTGTGAACATCTGTGTCAGCGGTTCCCTTAGAGGCAAATGGAACGAGGGGGCCTTTTCCGTGACCAGTTCGTGCAGCCGATATGCGAAGATTTTCTTCCTTCCTATGGGATCCTTGAAAAGTCTTGCGTTCACGATGTCTGGATAGAATAGGGTTTGGTGGCAAGAAACCTCGTTGCTGTGACAATGGTTGAAGAACGCCGGTGTGTTTTAAACGAGTGCGACAGAACTTGGCGCGTCATTGTCGAGCCAGCACAGACGTTGGTGACGCCACTTCCAACGGATGTCCACAGTGACTTGTGCAACGCCGCTGTGCCACTATGGTGTAGTGGTTAGTGCGACTGTATAGTGAACAGGAGACCTAGTACATTGAAAAAAAGCTTCATGACTGCTTTTTAAACGAAAAGGTTCGAATCATGTCCATGGAACAAATTTTCATTCTTTCCTTCAATCTACCTCACGCAAACAACCATGATATTTGCAATGAGACGCTGTACTTTATGGGTTGCATGTATCATACTGCAATCTTTGTATCATATTTGGTTACAAATCTTCAGTCCATGCACTGGCTATGTCAATTTCCTTGATAACATTTTTCCTTATTGTGTGCAAATAACTTTCCAAGTGTAGAGTTAGAAGTGAAGACAAAATAATACTAACTTGACGCGATCAGGCCGAGAGGACGCGACGTCACAGTTATGGGTCACCACCAGCTTCTGTCTTCCGCTATCTGTCTCCAGTTCTCCAAGACTCCCAGCTGCACCTAGTCTTGTCTCAATTCATCCATCCAACTCTTTCTACCGACTTATCACTGATCTGCTGCCTGCTTGTATCTAATCTATTGCAATTTTGGGACATCTCGTCTCTTCCATTCTCACTACCTGTCTAGCCCATCGGCGTTTTTTGTTTTTCTCCACTCCAACTACATTTTAGTTCTGTAATTTGGCGCCTTCTCCATTCTTCAGTAGTTATATCCCAGATTGGGTTATATATATTTCTATCAAACGTAAGCGACCAGTTAAGGTACTGTTCTAGATTGCTCCATGTTTGACAGCTACGCATTCACTATTAATGTCTTATATAGTGTTGGTAATTAGTTGTTAAGATATAGTTCTAAATTTTAATCAGTTTCTGGAGAGCAATAGCATCTGTTTCCAGTCTGCAGTATTGTCTTAATCTCTGCTTCAGTTGATGTTACTTTAGTAAAAACTAATTCAAGATATTCGAAATCTTGCACATGCTTGTAACCGGTAGAGTTCATTGGTTTATCTTGAGAGCTACGGAGCTTTCTTCCTACGGTCATACACTCAGTCTTTTCAATACTGATTTGCAGCCCGAATCTCGATGCCACTAATTCCAGGTCTTATACTTTTCTTCCGTTCTTGCTATGTGCATGCTATGAGGACGGCATCCGCATCAGCCAAATAAGTAATATTTTCATTGTCCATTTGAACATCTTGAATGTCCTCTTTGTTGAACTTCCGCATTACCTTTTCGAATGACATATTGAAAAGGACACTGATAATCCACGTCCTTTTCTTAATCCTTTTAGCACCTGAAAATTTTCTGTCATTTTACTGTCTGTCCTTACCGTAGCTTTCGTGTCATTTAAGCATATCTCTACAGCTCTAACCAATTACTTGGTATGACTACTAGCCTGCAATACAATTATTTCCACTCGTGAGCTATGTACTTCAGCGATGGAATGTCATTCTACAGACATACACAAAATTAAAATTCTCGATAATTATTAATAGTTCATTTCGTTCGGATGGGAAACAATCGTATCATTTACTTATTCTATAAAATGAGTGTTAAATTTGGATTAGTAAATTATTCTACTAGTGAGAAACAAAACAGAGAAAACCTGTAGCAGTAAACACAATATAAGACCCGTGGTTTAAATGTTGGAGTATCAGGTTAATAGCCCACACTTCTTTCATAACCATAGGAGGGTGTGCTGCAAAGTAATGCCTCCGAATGTTTTATGCGAAAACTCGGGCAGCTTTTTAAATAAAACATACTTTATTAACATTGTACATTTTCATTCAAGTCTACTTATTTATTTCTTGACATAATCACCATGGTGACGAACATATTTCTCCCAATGAGAGACCGATTCGTTGATGCTGTCACTGTAGAATGTCTGACTTTGATGACGGAGCCACAGTCTCACCTCTGCTTGAACCGCTCCGTCACTATCAAAGCGAAGTCTTCGACGGCGTTCTTCAAGTTTTGGAAACAGATGAAAACCGGATGTGGACACGTCGGGACAGTACGGAGGATGATCGACGACAGTGAACCCAAGGCGACGGATTGTTGCACATGTGTGGTCTCACATTGTCATGCTGAAGGAGAGGCTGTTCCACGTGTGGACCACATCTTCGAATTCGAAATTAGATTGCAGCACACTGTTTCTCACGCACCGACATAGTTACGTTATACGCCACCATGTTACACGCTACAATTCGGAGCCCTCTCGTGGCACATGGTTGCAACTAGGGCCAGTGAAGCGGGAAAATCGACCGAGTAATATGCATGACATACAATAACCCAACCGATATAAAGAACAGAATAAAAAAATCCGGAGACATTACTTTTCAGCACGCCCTCGTATGTGGTACGAGAGTGGGTGTGGAAATCTCTTGAAATGTCGATGAGGGAGCGACTGCCGCCGTCAGCTTACACACCGTCCAGCAGAGACAGCCAAGCGTCAGTAAATTATGTGGTACGAACGGACGCGAGGTGGATGTCTGTTTCTGTACTAGGAGCTCTACTTCTCCATCAATACCTCTGCTACTAAGAAGAAAAGTGATTGCCTATTCGATAAAACCAAAGAGGACAGTAAAATATTCGACGACTTTACGCTAGCCTTCAGTTCTATTAGCAGCTGAAGGTTTGATGTCTATGCGCCAAGCACGTAAAATAACTTTAAATCACGACAAAATGCTTCTTCGGGTATACCATTAGCCATTATTGGAGTGAATTATGATCAGTTTCCTCGGTGTTCTTTCTTTTCTTCCTGGTCATCAGGCAATACTATCTGCTTTATTTTGTGTTTCTTCGCTTGCGGTAATTGCAAATGAAACATTAGCATCGCATTTTACGCCATAAGAAGACGCTAATGCGCTATGAATACCGGATTACTATATCACACTCTTGTCTGTCGGAACGTGCACCAGACCGACGGCCTTCTGCAAGCAGGTCATCGGTCTCTTTGATGTCTCTCTCAGCCACTCAACCAAGTTTCCTATCGTCGCTGTCCCGCCTCCAATCTTTCCGCGTCATAAATGTGGGCACGCAATGACACGCGCACGCACCCGCTCACTTTTTAAAACAATACTTGTGACTAGTTGGTGTTTAAATTACAAAACTTGTAATAACTGTACAATAACAAAGGTTGCCAAAATGTCGATTTTCGACAAGATTGCGTTACGCACTTAATGTATTCTCTGTCATAACAGATGCCGCGTAAAACACCTCTGCCGAGGGTAGAAAGTGGAGTCTTACGTGTATCCAAATACCCTCTTATGCGAAGTTTGGACCATGAATTCAACGTTGATGACCCCTTTTCAATGGAACGCTTCCGCAGATGATCTCACGCAACTAGGACGACGCCAACTACAACGAGATGTGATAAAAAAAAAAGAAAAACACGATGAACCAGTTTCTTTAGCAGCAACTGCTGACGCTACAACCATTTGATGTAATTTGTCCGATAACCTGATCCGTTGAGACAAGCAGCGTCAAGTTAGTATACTTTCCGACTTGTCAATCAGCGTCCATAGATAGATAGAGATTGTGTTTACCGTGTATGCCGTGTATCATGCATTTCGAAAAACGCGCGAACATTTAAGTTCTGTTTCAGATTGTAAAAAGTGCCAAATAGATTCATGAAATGATGAAATTGGTATATAGCAATAATGCTGTAACTCTGAAGACTGTTTACAAAGTGGTATTGAGCGATTTGAAAGCGGAAATGAAGGGCTAGAAGACGAGCAACTTTCGTGATGTTCATTAGCCTCAAAAACAGAAGAAAACGCGCAAAAGTGGCAAAAGTTCTTCGTTGAAACAGGCGAATAGCTATTCGAGAGCTTACAGAAGAACTTAATATCTCGTACGGGTCCGTGCAAAGCAATTTAACTGATAATTTGCAAACGAGCTGAATGAATGCAAAATTTACTGCCAGACTTTTAAGTGCTGAAGGAAAATCATGTGTCAGTTTGAACAGAGGGATCCTCTTCATTCAGATCCCGACTTCATGTCCAAAACTGGTACTAGAGATAAAGATGAAAACGAGTCTACGGGTATGACCCGGCGACGAAACTTCAGAGTTCCCACAGGGAAACCAGTGAATATCCCCGCTCTAAAACGCACGTCAGTCAAAATCGAATATCAGAGTCAATAATTTTTGTTTCGATATTGATGGCATAGCGTGATCAGTGTTCGTTCCAAGAGGAACAAACGTAAACGTCGAATTTCGCAAGGGCTTACTGCAACGACTGCAAAACGAAGTACAAAGATACAGACCAGAAAAATGGGCCAGTGGCTTCGTTCTTTATCACAACAACGCACCGTGGCACACCTCGCTTTTGATTCGCGACTTTTTGGCGGGGAAAAAGTGTTCCTGTCTGTCCACACCAGCCTTACTCACCGGATTTAGCACCATGCGACTTCTGCTCTTCCCAGAAATTAAAACCGTGCTTAAAGGAAAACATTTTAACACCATTCCTGACACTGAGAGGGTCACGACAGAGCAGCTGGACGCTCTTCCAAAAGAAAACTTCGAGAAATGTTTCCAGTCATGGATTTAGAGTTGGGAAGAGCGCAAAGACAGTAGTATGATGTAGATTAAATCAAATACCATATAAGCTTATTACTTCGTTTCTAATAAAATTATTCCTTGTATTTTTTATCGCAGCGCATGTGAATCGACAAATTCACTTTTCCAACATATTGCATCATTTTACAGTCTAAAAGGAATGCCTGTTATTTATTTTCTGCATACAGACATTGTGGAAATAACTGGAACTCGAGGAGCAATTCATAGGTACAGTACGAGTACGCGTGTAGTTTTTTGTGTTCATTATGAATTGATCTTCAGATGGCTGTTACAAATTACATTGTCTTCCTGTCAGTGCGTCGTTTTGTGCGCGTTTCTGGTTTGGTGCATTACGATAAACAAAAAAATTTTCGTTCACAATGCGTGAAACTTTGTTTGGCTTAGTGTGCCAAACCCGATTTATATGAACTTTTTTAAATCACACTTATGGCTGTTTCCTGTATTAATAGTAAACATTATTGTGTGCACTGTGTACTTTATCACACTTTGTGAAGACACAAATGGAAGAGAAAGTCTCTGGTTACAACTAAGCCTCCGGTCCCCATCGAGGTCGTTAGAGACGGATCATTACCTCCTCTTGACAAATATGGCGAGTGAACTGCAGTGATATTGGTCAGTTACCTATGCAGGGACTGAACTGATGCGATACCAGGACTGAGGATGGGCAAATGGTTCAAATGGCTCTGAGCACTATAGGATTTAACTTCTGAGGTCATCAGTCCCCTAGAACTTAGAACTACTTAAACCTAACTAAGGACATCACACACGTCCATGCCCGAGGCAGGATTGGAACCTGCGACCGCAGCGGTCTGTAGCGCCTAGAGTCGCTCGGTCACTCCGGCCGGCGAGGATGGTCAGATCGGGTTTCGAGCCTCCTCCTCACCCAGTTCGAACGTGCCTGTTATCGTCTAGACCTAAATTCAACAAAAAGCACTCTACAGTTTAAAAGTACAGACAGGAACGTTACTCGTTATAAGACTTAATTTGTCCATAAGGAGGGTGCGGAGATCCACAGCGGTAGAGAGCTGTTGTCAGCTACAGTTACAATATTTCCAAATTACGTGTACCTGAAATATAAAATACCTGTAATATTATAAACAGAGCTTCTGCTGTCACCACATTGTCACAAATAAAATAAGAAAAGCTCGGCTCAGAAGCACCTGATAACCATTAGGATATGATAATCACAGTTAGGTATCTAAGATGATTACAACAATGTAACATTACAGTTGGTGCCCCATAGGATAGAAAATCCTCTCAATCACTAAAAACATGTGTTTCTGAAGAAAATATTATATTTGTTTGAGAGCCACACTGGGAATGCAGAAGAAACCACCAGCAGCTTCTCTTAACAATAGTTCCCTGCTGTTAATTTACATTCATCTTACATGCAATACAGTGAGCTAATAAAGAGCACTGAAAATTCGCACATGGTTTCAGTCACGTCAAGTTTAAGTGACTACAGTGCCTAGAGGACAAATGTAAGGATGTAGAAGCATGTATCACTAGGAGTAAGAAAGATACTGCTTACAGGAAAATTAAAGAAAAGAGAAAAGAGAACCACTTGTATGAATATCAAGAGCTCAGGTGGAAAACCCGTCCTAAGCAAAGAAGGGAAAGCAGAAAGGTGGAATTAGTGTATAGAGGGTCTATACAAGGGCGATGCACTTGAGGGCTATGTTATGGAAATGAAAGAGGACGTAGATGAAGATGAAATGGGAGATATGATACTGCGTGAAGAATCTGACAGAGCACTGAAAGACGAAAGTCGAAACAAGGCCCCGGGAGTAGACAACATTCCATTGGAACTACTAATAACCTTGGGAGAGCCAGTCATGACAAAGCTCTTCCATCTGGTGAGCAAGATGTATGAGACAGGCGAAATTCCCTCAGACTTCAAGAAGAATATAATAATTCCTGTACCAAAGACAGCTGGTGTTGACAGGTGTGATAATTATCGAACTATCTGTTTAAGAAGTCACGGTTGCAAAATACTAACACGAATTCTTTACAGACGAATAAAAAAAGTGGTACAGGCCGACCTCGGGAGAGATCAGTTTGGATTCCGTAGAAATGTAAGAGCACGAGAGGAAATACTGACCCTACGACTTATCTTAGAAGATAGGTTAAGGAAACAGAAATCTATTTTTCTAGCATTTGTAGACTTTGTATAGAAGGCCTATACAAGAGTGATCTGCTAGAGGACAATATTTCGGAAATGGAAGAGGACGTAGATGAAGATGAGATGGGAGCTATGATTCTGAGCGAAGAATTTGACAGAGCAGTGAAAGACCTATGCCTCGGGAGAAGCCAACGTTCCATTAGAACTACTGAAAG
Organism: Schistocerca nitens; assembly: GCF_023898315.1. NCBI lineage: Eukaryota > Metazoa > Arthropoda > Insecta > Orthoptera > Acrididae > Schistocerca > Schistocerca nitens. The sequence continues at coordinate 369,863,174 of NC_064614.1, read as the reverse complement.
CCTTGGGAAAGCTAGCCATGACAAAACTCATCCATGTGGTGAGCAAGATGAATGAGACAGGCGCGATACCCTCAGACTTCATGAAGAATATAATAATTCCAATTCCAAAGAAAGCAGGAGCTAATAAGTGTGAAAATTGTTGCACTATCAGTTTAATAAGTCACGGACGCAAAACACTAACACGAATTCTTCATGGACGAATGGAAAAACTGGTAGAAGGCGATCTCAGGGAAGATCAGTTTGGATTCCATAGAGGCAATGTTTACCCTACAACTTAACTTCGAAGATAGGTTAAGGAAAGGCAAACCTACGTTTGTAGCATCTGTAGCCCTAGAGAAAGCTTTTGACTATGTTGACAGGAATACTTTCTTCCAGATTCTGAAGGTGGCAGGGTCAAACACAGGGAACGAAAGGCTATTTATAATTTGTACAGAAGCCAGATGGCAGTCATAAGAGTCGAGGGGCATGAAAGGGAAGCAGTCGTTGAGAAGGGAATGAGACAGGGTTGTAGCCTATCCCAGATGTTATTCAATGTGTACATTGAGCAAGCAGTAAAGGAAACAAAAGAAAAATTCGAAGTAGGGATTAAATTACAAGGAGAAGAAATAAAAACTTTGAGATATGCCGACGACATTGTAATTCTGTCAGAGACAGCGAAGGACCTGGGAGAGCAGCTGAACGGAATGGACAGTGTCTTGAAAGGAGGATATAAGATGAACATCAACAAAAGCAAAACAACAAAAACGAAATGTCGAATTACATCAGGTGATGCTGAGAGTGTTAGATTAGGAAATGAGACACTTGAAGTAGTGAATGAGTTTTGTTATTTGGGCAGCAAAATAACTGATAATGGTCGGAGTAGAGAGGATATAACATGTAGGCTGACTATGGCAAGGAAAGCATGTTTGACGAAGAGAAATTTGTTAACATCGAGTGTAGATTTAAGTGTCAGGAAGTCTTTCCTGAAAGTATTTGTACGAAGTGTAGCCATGTATGGAAGTGAAACATGGACGATAAACAGTTAAGACAAGTAGAGAATAGAAGCTTTTGAGATATGATGCAGACGAATTCTGAAGATTAGATCACGTAACTAATGAGGAGGTACTGAATAGAATTTGTGGCAGAATTTGACAAGAAGAAGTGATCGGTTCATAGGACACGTTCTGAGGCATCAAGGGATAACCAATTTAGTACTGAAGGGAAGCGTGGAGGGTAAAAATCGTAGAGAGAGCCCAAGAGATGAATACGCTAAGCAGATTCAGAAGGATGTAAGTTGCGGTAGTTATTCGGAGATGAAGGATGGAGTAGCATGGAGAGCTGCATCAAACCAGTCTCTGTACTGAAGACCACAACAACAACAACAACAATGGAAAGCCATTAACATTATATTATCAATTATTAAATTAAAATTCCATGGTTGTACATTGCTCAGCATAACTTCTTTAATCGAATAGAAAAGCATTATTAGTTTAATGGAACAGCTTTATATAACGTACACTCTCTGATGACTAGTATCCGGACATTAATGTGGGCTACGTCCACACTTCACTTTTGCAACGGCTTAAGTTCCTCTGGGGACACTTTAAAAAAAAAAAAAAAAAAAAAAAAAAAAAAAAAAAAAAACATCTGTACCGTATCACCGTCTCCTTCGTACTTCACTGTTTGCACAGTGCATGATAGTAGGTAACGTTGTCTACGCATTCGCAAAACCCAGAGCCCTCCATCAGGTTGCTTGTAATACTTACGTCCGCTACTGCTGTACCATAACCTTAAAGTTGGAAGCAGATCGTAAAATGGAACTATCTTGTTAAAGCAATTATGGTATAAAGCAACAGAGCAGTGTTACCCTCTGAAAGGAATTTTGCTGTGTTGACCGCGATTTACATAACGGAGGTGGCTTATCGGAAGTGAAAGCCAGAATTACGTAAATATTTAAACAGTAACAACCAATATTTTGCCTATCCACAGTGTCCAAATGATAATCAAAAAGAGTCGCCAGCATAATTAGGCATAAGAATAACATTCTTGTTCAGGAAAATAGATATGAGTAATGGACAGACACAGCCTATACTTTATCACATGAGAGTGCAGTGAACTCTGCCACTAGCAGATCTTGACGTTAAAGATAAGTGCTAACAGTTATAGGAGAACAAGACTATTTGCATAAGGACAACAGCAAATGACATACACTTTTACCTTCAAGGCTTGGTCAAACTGAATGGTTTCAATAATATTACTATCAAAGTGCACTTTGGGAATATACAATTAAACATAGATTTAGTCTCACTTTTCAAACATTTTCCTATCTGACATGAGATGTGAATAAAGTTCACTGCAAAATTATAAATTCTGCGTAGGTTTAATCTTTCTTTTACCAATTACTTTTCTAACTGACATGGGAAAAATTCATTAGCAAAATATTTCTCACTGTCCCCTGAATAATAGAAGTTACTGTTTTCATAAATATTGGTCTTTCTCTTACTTGTTACATAGCATAAGCACAATAGACAAACTGTGGATCCTGTTACACTATTAATATGCACTTCCAATACACAAGAGAGACAAGCACTTAGCAAAAATGAGTATATAACTTTCCACAAATGCAGTTCACGACTTTTACTGCAGTGAGACACAATATTGACAAATTTTTAATTAAAACTGACTCACCTCTTAAAATTTACAGCCGGCAGCTCTACGATGATTAACTAAGCAAAACTTTATAAGCCTCAGTTTTAAGAACATTTAATTTTTAAAAGCAACAGCAAATTGCCTTTATTACTACAGTCTTCTACTTTCAAGTCAATGATTAAATAAGTAACTTTGAACATCCACTAAACTTGAAATTGGACTGTTTCAATCACTGGGAGGCTTTCACAAAGCTACATTTACTACCTCGCACAATTTTACCAAATCCACAGTAAATCTGAATACTCCCTTCTTACCAAATATCAAACAACATTATTTAATTAACTGTTTGGCTTTGAGGCTTTCATTTTTTCCACAACAGGGACACTCGGTAATCATAGTTCAAACGGAGATGAACCTGAGAGGTGTTGTGATAAGGAAAAAATCAAGGTAGGTACATAAATTCAGTTATAAGTTACCTTATAATTGAGCACACTAAAACATCCGAGGCATTGGAAAGCGGCACGAAAAGCCTCTCTCGGCACCAACACAATACACAACTTTTGCATGAGCAGTTGACAGTTTGGTAGCTCGACCCCGACTGACTCTTAATCCACCTACCTATGCCAACCACAATTTGCGCGCTCTACTAACTTTCGTTCCGGAGGGGAACCACACCACCTTTTACATACAAAATAACTAAGAACCTTAAGTGAAGGTCAGCAGTTCACATAACAGCAAACAATCACTTTAAACAAAACATATTATTTGCACATGTTGGTAGTTCTACAATTTTAGAGCTAACGAAAGAGATTATATGATAAAGACAAAACATATCATTTGCTCATATTGTGCATATTACAGAGATTACACTTCATTACATCATCATCATCATCATCATCGTCATTTAAGACTGATTATGCCCTTCAGCGTTCAGTCTGGAGCATAGTCCCCCTTATAAAATTCCTCCATGATCCCCTATTCAGTGCTAACATTGGTGCCTCTTCTGATGTTAAGCCTATTACTTCAAAATCATTCTTAACCGAATCCAGGTACCTTCTCCTTGGTCTGCCCCGACTCCTCCTACCCTCTACTGCTGAACCCATGAGTCTCTTGGGTAGCCTTGCTTCTCCCATGCGTGTAACATGACCCCACCATCTAAGCCTATTCGCCCTGACTGCTACATCTATAGAGTTCATTCCCAGTTTTTCTTTGATTTCCTCATTGTGGACACCCTCCTGCCATTGTTCCCATCTACTAGTACCTGCAATCATCCTAGCTACTTTCATATCCGTAACCTCAACCTTGTTGATAAGGTAATCTGAATCCACCCAGCTTTCGCTCCCATACAACAAAGTTGGTCGAAAGATTGAACGGTGCACAGATAACTTAGTCTTGGTACTGACTACCTTCTTGCAGAAGAGAGTAGATCGTAGCTGAGCGCTCACTGCATTAGCTTTGCTACACCTCGCATCCAGTTCTTTCACTATGTTGCCATCCTAATTACTTGAAACCGTCCACCTGTTCTAACTTTGTTCCTCCTATTTGGCACTCAATCCGTTTATATCTATTTCCCACTGACATTACTTTCGTTTTGGAGATGCTAATCTTCATACCATAGTCCTTACATTTCTGATCTAGCTCTGAAATATTACTTTGCAAACTTTCAATCGAATCTGCCATCACAACTAAGTCATCGGCATATGCAAGACTGCTTATTTTGTGTTCACATATCTTAATCTCACCCAGCCAGTCTATTGTTTTCAACATATGATCCATAAATAATATGAAAACAGTGGAGACAGGTTACAGCCTTGACTTACCCCTGAAACTACTCTGAACCATGAACTCAATTTACCGTCAACTCTAACTGCTGCCTGACTATCCATGTAAAGACCTTTAATTGCTTGCAAAAGTTTGCCTCCTATTCCATAATCTCGTAGAACAGACAATAACTTCCTCCTAGGAACCCGGTCATATGCCTTTTCTAGATCTATAAAGCATAGATACATTTCCCTGTTCCACTCATAACACTTCTCCATTATTTGCTGTAAGCTGGTCCTGACAACCTCTTAGAGGCCTAAACCCTCACTGATTTCCATCCAATTGGTCCTCAACTAATACTCGCACTTTCCTTTCAACAATACCTGAGAAGATTTTGCCCACAACGCTGATTAAAGAGATACCTCTGTAGTTGTTACAATCTTTTCTGTTTCCATGTTTAAAGAGTGGTGTGAATACTGCTTTTGTCCAGTCTGATGGAACCTGTCCCGACTCCCAGGCCATTTCAGTTATCCTATGTAGCCATTTAAGACCTGACATTCCACTGTATTTGATGAGTTCCGACTTAATTTCATCCACCCCAGCTGCTTTATTACACTGCAATCTATTGGCCATTTTCTCCACTTCCTCAAATGTGATCCTATTTCCATCATCATTCCTATCCCATTGTACATCGAAATCTGAAACATTACTGATCGTATTTTCACCTACATTGAGCAACTCTTCAAAATATTCCCTCCATCTGCCAAGGAATCCACAGGATTCACCAGCAGTTTTCCTGACCTGTCGAAAATACTTGTCTTTTCCTTCTTACCTCCCTTTCGAAGACTGCTAATTACACTCCAGAATGGTTTTCCAGCAGCTTGACCCAAAGTCTCCAATCTGTTTCCAAAGTCTTCCCAAGATTTCTTCTTCGATGCTGCAATTATCTGTTTGGCTTTGTTTCTTTCTTCAACATAACTTTCCTGTCTACCTGAGTTCTAGTATGTAGCAATTTTTGATACGCCTTCTTTTTCCTTTTGCAGGCTGCCTTGACTGTGTCATTCCACCAAGCTGTTTGCTTCATCCTACCTTTACACACTACTGTTCCAAGACATTCTTTAGCCACTTCTAGTACTGTGTCCCTGTACCTTGTCCATTCCTTTTCCAATGACTGTAATTGACTACATTCAAGTAACTGGTACCTTTCTGAGATCACTGTTATGTACTTGTGCCTGATTTCCTTATCCTGAAGTTTCTCCACTCTTATCCTCCTACATATGGACCTGACCTCCTGCACTTTCGGCCTCACAATACCAATTTCACTGCAGATTAAATAATGATCAGTGTCATCAAAGAATCCCCTGAATACACGTGTGTCCCTCACAGCCTTCCTGAATTCCTGATCTGTTATTATATAGTCAGTGACAGATCTGGTTCCCCTGCCTTCCCAAGTATACCGGTGAATGTTCTTATGTTTAAAAAAGGAGTTTGTGATTACTAAGCCCATACTGGCACAGAAATCCAAGAGTTGTTTCCCGTTCCTGTTGGCCTCCATATCCTCTCCAAATTTACCCATAACCTTTTCATACCCTTCTGTTCGATTTCCAATCCTGGCATTAAAATCACCCATGAGCAGAACACTGTCCTTGTTCTTTACTCTAACAACTACATCACTGAGTGCCCCATAAAAACTATCCATCTTATCTTGATCTGTCCCTTCACAATGCGAATATACTGACACAATCCTAATTTTCTTGCTAGACACTGTCAAATCTATCCACATCAGTCGTTCGTTTACATACCTTATTGCAACTACGCTGGGTTCCATTTATTTCCTGATGTAAAGCCCTACACCCCATTGTGCTATTCCTGCTTTGACTCCTGACAGGTAGACCTTGTATTCTCCCACTTCCTCTTCTTTCTCACCCTTTATCCGAATGCCACTAACAGCTAAAACGTCCAGCCCCATCTTACTTGCAGCCTCTGCCAGCTCTACCTTCTTCTCAGAGTAGCCCCCATTGATATTAATAGCTCCCCATCTCATTACCATTTGTTTGCCAAGTCGTATCGTAGAAGTCCCTGGTTTGTCAGTTAGAGGTGGGACTCCGTCACCTCCAAAGGTCCGAGGCATTTTGCTCTGATTGTTGCCAGCATCATATTTAAAGTACAAGGGAAGCAGGTTGCTAGCCTTACTTGCCCCGAGTCCCATTGAGTTTTACCCCTAACGGTTGAGGGACTAACCGGTGGATTTGGTAGTCTTTGCCGTATGAGCACAAAGGTGACCACGACTCAGAATATGTCCGAGATGCCCAGCCTTATTCCAAAGTAACTGGTATCCCGACTGTCGGGACCGCTTACTTGGCCACTCATACTTTGCCCGTGGTTCATGAACTAGGACATGACTACAGGAACCCACACCATGAACCACTTCATTACAGTATCGAATTAATAACACACTAATTACAGAATTGGGATGTTGAACAAAACAGAAAGCTATATGAATTAACAAAAGGTATGTAGTGTGTAAGCTATGGTGTTACATGCTACATGCTATTCCGCGATTCATCCTCCAAATCACTCTTTTCCAGTCATCCAGTATCTAGTTGCGTCGCTCTTTACACCTCCAGAAGCGTTGCATAGCGTTAACTGTGTAGATGAGGAGCTGCTCGACTACTGTACCACATTACCCCATTATTTTTAGCTTCCTACACAAAGTCATTGTTCTAGCTCGGCTGCTCGTAGATCTTTGGAGCTCACATCTGATTACGTCCGGTGATTTCTTGCGATTTTTTACAGCTACCCTCCGCAGAAATCGACTGTCTCCTTCCGTCAGTATATGAGGTCTAACTGGTCCTAGTTTAGCTGTGATTGTTCCTCGCGTTTGCACTTCACGATAACATCACCAACAGTCGACTTGCGCAGCTTCAGAAACGCTGATGTTTCCGTGATGGGCCTGTCACTCAGGTAGCATCCAATCACTCGTCCACGTTCAAAATCAGTGATCTTCCCTGACCGCCCCACTGTGCTTTTACCTCTTCTCGACTGACAATCCAATACTCCCCATCTCCACTTATACTAGTGAGTCCACCTTTCGTGACGTGTGCTGGCCAATTCTGCATTACATAGGGGTGCCGGATATTTTTGTTCAGCTGGTGTATTTAGAGTTTTGATACTGAATCACTTACAGATCAGGTGTGATTTTTGAGTAATGTTGTTTTAGGGTTGTAACATGACGTGCTGGAACTTTTATTCAGGTTCAAAGAAATTCTAAAGCCTCATACAATGTAGTCTGCTGGCCATGGTGGTGGGAGCAGTGCAGTTGCACTGGTGATATCAAACGACGTCACTGACTGATGTAATTACATAGGCCTGAACGCTTCGTCTGTCGAGAACGTACGAGGTAGAGCGGGAGCTGGATCTTTTCCCTATAACGACATTTAGAAATCAGCAAGTAATAGTTGTGGTAGGACACTTTCGTTTCATCTACAGCAAGTAGTAGTTGCGAGCCAGCTTTGGCTACTATAATTTGCACTGGTTTGCCTCTCACGCTACGGTTGCAGCGGAAAGAAAACAAGCCGATAATAATCTTCGAACCGACTGGAAAATTGAAGATTTGTCACGGCTCGATGCACCGGCTCATTCACTGCTAACTTCTGTGTAACAATGTTTTCAGTAGAAGCGTGTCGAATCCTCGGAGATAGTGTGCCCCACTTAATCGCTGGCTCCTCACACACACACACACACACACACACGCACACACAGCTGGTGTCTTTAAAAGACCCAGGAAGTCGCTTGGTAAGCAGTGGGCAGTGCTACCCAGAAGTCATTCGTCGTCCGGATCAGGTCCGCGGTCGATATTCGTAATTGGTCTTGCTCCAATTAGAGTTCACATTTCACAGTCCGTGAATGCAGTTGGCGGTGAAAGTAATAATGCTGCCGGCGGTGCCGGCGCGATCTTTTCACTTCATTTGACTCGCCCTATAAAACCCAGTCAACTGGCGCGGTGGCGGTACGGAAACGCGAGGCCGGCAGATTTCTTGGGCCGTGTATTTCTTTCACATTTTTCTCCTGCAGTGAAACTTGGGCAGTATTCGGCTGCAGCTGAGCGTAAAATACCGTTCCATTCGCTTTGTGTCTCTTGGTTGCCTTGAAGAAGAGGGTATTTATCCGGACAGAGACGATTATTGCATGAATAAGGCTACTAAGAAAAAAGTCTGCCTTATACCGAATCGGGAGAAATCAACTATCGCTAGTCACGACTGGAATCTTTTTATTTTCCTAGAATTTTTAGCGAAGTCCACACGTTTACTACTCATAAGCGGCCACGTTCTCTACAAGAAAGACATCCTATGCTCATAAAACCTCTTTAGGTGAATTTGACCATACACTGATGGATGTGAAAATCCCTACATATACTAAGAGCCCGGCTTAGTCAGAAAAGGACGCCTAACCGTTCAAATAGTGTCGCATTAGTTGTTTGCACTTTGCAACACGCTTGAAACGATGTGTATACTCGACGTTAGACAGCCACTGTGTACCGATTTCAACGTCTATCGTTGTACTTCAGGGCTGCGGTACTGGTAAAAACAACTCAGATAAAAATCGTTTGCATCAAACTGTTTTCCAAGTTACGGCGCAACTTTCCAAAGACCATCATGAATGCCTACCTCAGTGTTAATTTTTTTATTCAATCCACGTGAAAACCGGTTTCTTTACGAAGTGGTAGCAGATGTTTACTATTCGGTCACGTTTCGAAACCAGTGGTATAATTTTTCCTCTTCCGACAGGTTGTCTCTGTACGATACTGTACTATATTGTAAGATCAGTGATCAGGAGAAAAATTATAGCGTGTAACCTAATTAGGATGTATTTCTCACAACGAAGTTTTGTTAATTTGAAACACAAGCAGTATGTGTCCCGTAAGTCAAGAGAGAGAAACTAGTGTATTGTCCTCAGGATACGAGGATACGAGGAGTGCTCCTATTCGTTATAACTGGTGTGAAAACATATTTTCGTGATAGCGCATGTTTTCGTTCTCCGTTGCCACATCACACTCGAGAGATTGTTTCTAATAATATATTAAATTTGATTTATTTTTTTGCAACAGATTATCCGTTCAAATCACGCGAAAGAATATTTCCTAAGAGCAAATTTTTTCGTTTATAATTCCATATAGAAATGTTTAAAATTTCTTTTGTAATAAGTACAGTCTTCACGCCAACGGAATCTCAGAGTTGAAAAATGGGCATAATTCTCACAAGAACATTCTCATCTAATTTGTGATATGAAGTTCAGTTTTGTCATATATTTGCTTCACAATGGATCTTTGCAGCGCAGTGAGAGCTGTTTAGATACTTCCGGGCAGATTAAAACAGAGTACCGGACCCAGATTCGAACCTGCAACCCTGTCTTTCGGTGCTACTGATTAAGCTATTATTTTTAAATTATTAAGTGACAAAACAAGATTAGTAAGTAAAGAAAGCCACAGACTGATATGGAATCGAATTCTGCACCTCGGGAACCCCTCCGTGAAACTCCACGGCGCCAACTTTCCTGCAGTCAATTTCTAAGGCAACCAAAAACCTTCTTAGGTTCGATTGCTTGTTGTTATAAGTTCGCGAAGCTCTTTGATTTATATTTTGTGTTCAGTCAGAATAAAAACTGGTCGTGCATGCGTAAATACTGTAAACTACTTTTGCTGTATCTGTGGAGATTTAACTCTGAAATCGTAATAACAGAAATTTAATCCTCTTGTAAAGAAATGCTACAAACTATTATTTCAGATGTAAGCCTGGCGTCCAGGCAGGTATTAACCCCCCCCCCCTCCATCCTCCTCCTCTCACAAACTTGTCTGTTCCTCATGTACCTAAGCTCCTGAGAGCCTTCTTAAAATGATCAAGTTACATATCCTTTGCTGTTATACTTTGTTATATTTATCTCTAGGAAACCAACGGACCGCACAACTGTTAGTTTTGTCTGACAAAAATAGATGAAATCATCACGAAAATAAGAAAACTGTACAATATCCTAATTTACAATCAGCCGTAAGGCCTGTACGTCACAGTGAAAAATATCCGATATCAGCGCCCCCTCAGAATGTGATAGTCAGTGAAATATACATTTACAAACACACAGGAAGTATTGAAATACGTGTGCTTGCCGACGCAACGTCAATGTCAGAGTGACTCAAGTAAACCGCACTTTTTGTCTCAACATCATGTCAGTGGTCTTGCACGTGATTTAAATTTCTCACAGCAACAATCTGTGCTTATAGTTTCGCGATTTCCCTATAAGAAAATGATTATCACGAATTCCATACTGTTTCTTTTAAATGTTTCTCCAAAGAAAGTGATATAGTATCCGTTACGGAGACTGGGCCATAATTTTGGTTTTAAATGAGTGGGGCTTGTTCATTGATACCAGCTAAGTTTGTCTAGAAGAATTCTCCACAGTGGCAACAGATTTTCTTCTGTTTCGATTCCTCACGCAGTTAATCTGAAGAACATATGTGAAAACTGTAAACTTCTATCCACACTTACCTAGTACGAAAAGCCGGCCGGAGTGGCCGTGCGGTTCTAGGCGCTACAATCTGGAGCCGAGCGACCGCTACGGTCGCAGGCTCGAATCCTGCCTCGGACATGGATGTGTGTGATGTCCTTAGGTTAGTTAGGTTTAATTAGTTCTAAGTTCTAGGCGACTGATAACCTCATAAGTTAAGTCGCATAGTGCTCAGAGCCATTTGAACCGTTTTTGAACCTAGTACGATGAAACGCGTACGTTTTATAGGCAACGATGGTGAGGCATAGAATCTCTGACCAGAGCTGTTGCGCTCGAGGCGCAGTAGTGCTGTTGCAGTAGTAGCGAGTAGTAGTCTGTCGGTAGTGGTAGCCCAGAACAGTCGGCGGGCGTCGGCACCGCAATGGTCGAGATACAGGATGAGGTATATTTTTATTAAATAAGTATTCATGCAGCTTTGCGCTCATCAGATAATCTAGTGTATATTCATTGTAATTGACTTTAAAGAATCGCCCCAATAATAATTTTGATTTCAAAACAATTTTTTAACAAAATAAAATCATTTGATTCCCTTGCATTTCCTTAAAGAAAATTTTCAGATAACTTAAAAAAAAATAATTATTGCGATGCATTTCGTCCAAGCTGTGGCGCAGAATAAGAGCAGATATTTCTCATGCAGACATACTGAGGTAAGAGATTAATTCTGAATTTTGCACAGGGCCAAAGACTGACATTTCGGTCTATTTGCGTTTTCATTGTCACTGAGATTTTATTATCACTGAATTGACTTTTATTTTATGGGAGGTTATACTTGGGTCAGATAGCTAAATTTTATTTAATTGTCTTTGTCATTAATATTTTTGCGGGAAGGTTACATTTGGCTCCATTTCTATTAAGTATTGTCTTTCGAATATTTTTTGTGGGGAGGTTACACTTGGCGACACCCGGTCCAGGATCGTATTTCGTAGAGAATTTTTTGAAAAACAGTCAGATATCTGCTCTTATTTCTTAGATATAATTAGGATTTGGCGCAACGCTTTTACTAATCTTGTGACTTTCTTTCTACAGGTCAACGGCAATTCGTTGCTCTGTTGTATTTGTGTGTTGCTTTTGCATTGTGCTTATTTCTTTTGTGAATATTTGTGGCTATTGTGAAAATGCCGCGAAAGACAGTGAATAGTGTATCGCGAGGCATTATGAACGAAATTACCGACTTAAACAACGTGACCAATAGTACTAGTGACACGCAGTGTAATGATGACAATGCTGTGTTCACTAACAGTCAGTGCGTTCCAATCGCGAATGACGACTTTTACCTTAATGATGAACAAGAGAACTCAATTGTCTCCTCTGTTAATTTGACGACAATTGATGACGCGGGGCGTTCTGTTGGAATGAGCGCTGCCCAGCTTAACACACCCGGTTTGGAAAATTCAAATAACGTACAGACAAATTTCTCTAATGAAAATGAGCAGGATACACAAAGTACGCCGGATTTATTTAATTCCGAAATAATGTCTGACAGTACACATCCGACTGACAAACCTTTTTGTGAATCTCAGAATAACCAAATGGTTACAGAAAATGAGACAATTCCAGATCCAGCATTAATTAACACAGAGAACAGAAATGCTAATTTTTTATCGGATCCAATTATGGCATTTTTGCAACAAAATTTCAGACAACTTAGTGAACAGGTCAAACAACAGAATGAAAGACAAGACAAAAATCACAAGGAACTTAGTGAACAGGTCAAACAACAGAATGAAAAACAAGACAAACTTAATGAAAAATTAGATAACAATTCCAGACAGTTAAGTGAACAAATTAGAGCCGTTGCCGCGCAGTGCCATGACACTAAGGAACAGTTACGCGAGGAAATTGAGGCTTGTTCACGAAAAAGTAGCGAAGAAATTAGGTCTGTTGCTCAAGAATTAAGGGAAATGCAAACAGCCACAACAGAAACACTTAGAGCGGAAATCAGTACAGTCGCAAAACAATGCTCCGAAAAAGCTACACAATTACGGGACGAATTTAAAGCAATGACAACAGAACTTTCGCGCACAATGGATGAAAAGATTGATGCGAAATTCGACCAACAGAACACACAAATTAACGAACGTCTTAGTCTTCACATACAGAACAGTGATACGCGTTTCCGCAAATTTATTGATGATCAAAACAAAGTAAAACGTCAAGTCATGGAAACAATCACTGCACAGAGACAGGAAGACAAACGTAAGATGTTTGCAAAAGCAAAAACATACGTAGACAACAATATTGCTACAATGTCCGACAAAATTAATACCATCGAACAGTTGAACGCGGAATTACGGCATGAAATTTCTGATCTTAAATCAAAAACAGATACACATACAGCAGATATTCAGACAGTGACAGACAGATTTGAAGAATTAGAAATAACACAGGATTCCGATGTCGTCAAAGCTGATGTTAAAAAACTGAACGAAACAACACGTAAATTGCAAAACCAGATTAATGCCACTGACACTAAATCCGATGATCAGGCAAAAATACTGACTGAAAAATATGATGAATTGGCCAGTCGTATTGATGCTATCGAAAGTAATAGTGACAGCAAATCAGACGATACTTCACCGGTTTCATTTAACCAAACACCCGAATTTCAAAATTTACAACAGACAATTAATGAGATTGATTCATCTAATAACACGTTGCGTAGAAAATTGTCAAGTTTACAGCAGGAGGTAACAGAGATGAAAAACACTTCAGTTAATAACACATCACAGAAGACGCCACTTTTCGAACATTTGCCAGACTCACGCAGCGCGTGTAATTTGGGTAATCTACAGAGAGTACGGGACTTAGATTCCGAACAACCACAGTTCAATAGATTCTCTTACAATCCTGAACCTGTTCCATCACATAGAGACGATAATTTCGATTACAAACATTTTCTGTCAGTGAGAAAGTTTAAAGTGTTTAAAAACGACAGAACACAGATTCACCCGCTAGATTGGATACAACAATTTAGCTTTGCTTTTCCACCGACTTGGCCTGTAACGCATAAACTTGAATTTATTTGCAGCTTTTTGGAAGGCGAACCGGCAACTCGTATGAGGCCGATCGCGAGGCAATGTTATTCAGTGGAAGAGTTTCAGAATGCGTTTCTATCTGCGTATTGGTCAAAGACGACACAGCGCGGAATTAAAGATCAGTTAATTAGTTTACCGAATTATGAGAACTCAAATTTTCCGAGTGTGACGCAATTTTTTGAGCACATGGTGCAACAAAACCCGTACCTAAGTGAACCCTATAGTGAATCTGCACTTATTCAATTATGTATCTCTAAATTACCACGATCATTAAGAGTGTCACTTCTCACGGGTCAACAGAAAGAAAATATTTCAGCATTCAGGGATCTGTTGCAGCTTTTAGAAGTGCAGCAATCTGATTATTCCTTTGTAAACAAAAATTTTTCGTATAACAACCAAGGCCAACAAACGTACAGCAATTATGATCAGACGCGTAATTTCAATAGGAGAGGTAACAGACGCTTTAGAAACGACAACTACCAGAACTTAAATGACAGACAAAATTCTAATTATCGGCATCGTCAAAATTATGAGCAACAGGAAGCACATTTTGGTAACAATAGACGCTTTCCACCACAACAGCATGAAAGTCAGCCGGTTCGAATACATAACCAACAATGTAATGCACAAGGTCAGCCTAACTTTAATGTTTCACCGCGTGGACGTATAGTCCCTGATACAACAAATAGTAACGCACGGCAGCAAAGAAACAACTACGTACAGAAAACACAATACTTCAATTCCTATCGCAATGCACCGTATAGGAACGACTATTACGACAGACGTAAAAACGATGAGCACAATTTTCAGCGAACATCTAACAACAGTCGGTCATACCAACAGCAGAATTATCCGCAAGAACATATTCTCGTGAATGAACCTGACAGTAGGTATCATCCAGAGCGTAATACGTCTGGAAGAAGTAATAGAACTGTTCAAATAGTAGAAATGTCGCAACATCCTCCAGATAATAATAACACGTCAGATAGAATCTGACTAGATACTGTACAGGACGCATCTTCCAATAACACAAGCACTACTTTAGACACACAAAATGTTGTTCACGAAAATGTTATTACTTTCGACGACATCCGAGACACTCTTTTACAGGAAAGACCAGCTGTTCAGAAAACTATTTCACACCCTGTCATCGAAATTAGAATTGGTTCATCAAAATTTTCAGCAGTAATTGATTCCGGATCACCTATGTCAGTTATAAATGAGGAAACTTTTAACGAGTGCAACAAAGAGAATACCTATCCCACATTACCTTTAGGCAAAACCAAAGTGAAAGGAGCAGTATCGAGTAAAGGAGTGGATGTTAAATTACAGACGCATTTATCATTTAGTATTGGAGGTCATACATTTCACTCAAATTTTTGGATTGTTCCTTTATTGACAACAGACGTAATTTTAGGTACTAATTTTCTCATACAACACGACGCAGTGGTCGATTTTCAAAATTCTTATTTAATGTTGAAGGATGAAAATGTGCAATTGGCTTTAGAATTTCAGCACTCATTATCATCAGAAGAGGAAACAATTAATTGTACAGAGGTCATTTCAGTATTGCGTAACATAGACTAATCCCACATTGTTCACGGATACGTACGTACACAACTATAATACTCCAGACGAAACTGACTACGACGTAATACAGATGATTTCTGATAAAGTTAAACAAAGCAGTGCAAATACAGACGACGAACGAACGCAATTACACAAAATTCTTTTGCAGCAAGCTCCAGTTTTCGACAATATTCCTGGTACTATGTCCGGCTTTATGTACGAATTTCAAGTCAAACAGCACGACACATTTAAAGCAAAGCATTATCCTATTCCATATATTCATAGAGAACAAGTTAAAAAAGAATTGCAGGATATGCTCGATCAAGGAATTATAGAACCGGCATTTAGTCCGTACATAAACCCGCTACATATTGTTAAGAAAAAGGATGGCTCACTTCGCCTTGTACTTGATTCGCGTCACATTAATGACATAATTATTAATAAAACCGATCGACCACAGACTTTAGAGGAACTGCTACAGAAATTTCACGGTACAGCTATTTATTCTACACTAGATTTAAAATCGGGATTTTGGCAAATTCAACTTCATCCAAATTGCAGAAAATATACAGCTTTTCTCTGTTTCGGCGACTGTTATCAATTTTGTAAATTACCGTTCGGCTTAACTATTTCCTCTGCTGCTTTTATTCGCGGTTTGAACACAATACTTCCGACAGAACTTAAAGACAGAATTACGACGTATGTAGACGACATTCTTATTGCAGAAGCTAACTGGTCTGAACATAATCTGATTTTAGAACGACTATTGCAAACTTTCCATGCACAAGGACTCACAGTTAACCTCAGTAAATCGCATTTTGGTAAAACTTCTATAAAATTTCTTGGACACGTAATTTCAGCAGAAGGCATTGCGCCTGATCCGGAAAAACTTCAAGCTCTACGTGACATTACTGTTCCTACGACAAAGAAACAATTACGCAGTTTTTTGGGGTTAATTAACTTTTTTCGCAAATTTATTCATCACTCTGCTTTAGACACACCTAGATTATGCCAATTAACAGGTAAAAACACTATTTGGTCATGGGATAAGCAAGCACACTCTGAATTCGTGAACCTGAAACATGCTTTGTTGAATGCTCCACTTTTATCGCACCCAGATCTTACCAGAAATTTTTCCATTGCCACCGACAGTTCCAACACAGCTTTAGGCGTACATATTTTTCAGGAAATTGAAGAAGATGGTTCTACAGTAATTAAAAACATCGCATTTGCAAGCCGCATTTTGTCACCTGCTGAACGAAATTATTCCGTTACTGAACTAGAAACATTATGTGTTGTATGGGCTTTTACGAGATTTCGACACTTTCTTTATGGCAGACATACGACCGTTTACACGGATCACAGAGCTATACAATTCTTACTTTCGGCTAAATTTACTCATGATAGATTAAGTAGATGGAAACTTTATTTACAGGAATTTAATTTTACAATAGTTCACATTCCCGGCACACAAAATGTTATAGCTGATGCACTTTCTCGTTCTCTCAGCAACAATCAGCAAGACGTAGCAACCAACTTCTGCAAAGCAAATTTCAGCGTCATGTACATTCAGCAAGTAGCATTTGAAAATTTTATTTCGTCGTCATTACAGGACATAGCAAAAGGGCAAAGCAAAGACAATGTGTGGAAAGAAATTAAACACCTTTTGCAAGATAAGAATAATGTTACGGTTAGAAACCACTACACTGTACGCAATGACATTCTGTTTCGCCGCTCTCATCCAGACAGCAACAACTGGTTATTATGCATTCCTGACGAACTGGTTAACAAATTAATATGGTACACGCATTTAAGCTACGCACATTACGGAGCAAGAAAATGTTTTCTTATATTGAGACAGAACTGTTATTTTTCAAACATGGAAAAACGTATACGACGAGTTTTAGCGTCATGTAAAATTTGCCAGAAAGCTAAATCAGACACCACTTCACACATTCCTCCATTATATCCCATTGTACCTGTTAAATTAAGACATATGGCCGCAGTAGACATTTTTGGTCCAATTCCGAGAACTAATAGAGGTTTTTGCTACATCTTTGTCGCTGTTGAACTCACTTCAGAATTTGTTACTTTCACTCCGTTACGCAAAGCTACTGCTAAAACTGTTTCGAAAGCATTTGTAAAGCATTTTCTATTTCATGTAGGGCATGTGATGAGAGTAATTTCAGATAATGGATCACAATTTCGTTCTGCTATATGGTGTCAGACTTAGCTTTCTGGCAAATTTTGCATGACGCTAAAACTCGTCGTATACGTTTTTCCATGTTCGAAAAATAACAGTTCTGTCTCAGTATAAGAAAACATTTTCTGGCTCCATAATGTGCGTAACTTAAATGCGTGTACCATATTAATTTGTTAATCAGTTCGTCAGGAATGCATAATAACCAATTGTTGCTGTCAGGATGAGAGCGGCGAAACAGAATGTCATTGCGTACAGTGTAGTGGTTCCTAATCGTAACATTATTCTTATCTTGCCAAAGGTGTTTAATTTCTTTCCACACACGACAAGAAGAGCGACCTGCTAACCTTACCTTGCCGGGCATTTGCCAAGAAAAAATACGATAATCATCAATAATTAGTCACATAAATATAATTGCATAAGTGGTCATAAAAAAAATTAGGAAATGGCATTACAGTGTGTTGAATCATAAAGTGTCTTCATTCAATAAAGGGTTTAATATTTGATACATGATGGTTGCCTTTCGATTTTCTGGTTCTCAGAGTTTCGACGTGTACAGCATCGGGGTGAGGAATGCTGCGAATCCGATATGGACCTGCGTATAGAAGTTCAAATTTACTGCACTTACCTTTTAATTTGCTGGATAAATAGTGTGTACGTACTAATATCTTCTGTCCAATGTGAAAGTCTCGGCGTCTACAAACCTGTTTTTGCTGTCTTCTCCGGCGCTCTGCGGCACGTTTGATGTTGTTCAGCGCAATGTCAATTATTTCGTGGTGTCTTAGTCGACGTGATCTAGGAAAATTTACTAACTCTTTGATTTTGTTTGGTGGTTCAACGTTTTTCAGTATAACAGACGGAGATAGCATAGTGGATTCATTTGGAATGGAATTAATTACATCTTGGAATGAGTGTATGTGTGTGTCCCAATTAACATGTCTTTTGTGGCAGTATATTCTACACAGTTTACCAATTTCTTTCATTAATCGTTCACAAGGGTTCGAAGAAGCGTGGTACTTGGATATATAAATCGGAGAAATGTTTCTAGCTCGTAACATGCGTGTCCATATAGCAGAACGAAATTGTGATCCATTGTCAGAAATTACTTTCTTCACATGCCCTACATGAAATAGAAAATGCTTTACAAATGCTTTCGAAACAGTTTTAGCAGTAGCTTTGCGTAACGGAGTGAAAGTAACAAATTTTGAAGTGAGTTCAACAGCGACAAAGATGTAGCAAAAACCTCTGTTAGTTCTCGGAATTGGACCAAAAATGTCTACTGCGGCCATATGTCTTAATTTAACAGGTACAATGGGATATAATGGAGGAATGTGTGAAGTGGTGTCTGATTTAGCTTTCTGGCAAATTTTACATGACGCTAAAACTCGTCGTATACGTTTTTCCATGTTTGAAAAATAACAGTTCTGTCTCAATATAAGAAAACATTTTCTTGCTCCGTAATGTGCGTAGCTTAAATGCGTGTACCATATTAATTTGTTAACCAGTTCGTCAGGAATGCATAATAACCAGTTGTTGCTGTCTGGATGAGAGCGGCGAAACAGAATGTCATTGCGTACAGTGTAGTGGTTTCTAATCGTAACATTATTCTTATGTTGCCAAAGGTGTTTAATTTCTTTCCACACATTGTCTTTACTTTGCTCTCGTGCTATGTCTTGTAATGACGATGAAATAAAATCTTCAAATGCAACTTGCTGAATGTACATGATGCTGAAATTTGCTTTGCAGAAGTTGGTTGCTACGTCTTGCTGATTGTTGCTGAGAGAACGAGAAAGTGCGTCTGCTATTACATTTTGTGTGCCGGGAATGTGAACAATCGTAAAATTAAATTCCTGTAAATAAAGTTTCCATCTACTTAATCTATCATGAGTAAATTTAGCCGAAAGTAAGAATTGTATAGCTCTGTGATCTGTGTAAACGGTGGTGTGTCTGCCATAAAGAAAGTGTCGAAATCTCGTAAAAGCCCATACAACACATAATGTTTCTAGTTCAGTAACGGAATAATTTCGTTCAGCAGGTGACAAAATGCGGCTTGCAAATGCGATGTTTTTAATTACTGTAGAACCATCTTCTTCAATTTCCTGAAAAATATGTACGCCTAAAGCTGTGTTGGAACTGTCGGTGGCAATGGAAAAAATTTTAGTAAGATCTGGGGAAATAATTGACATTGCGCTGAACAACATCAAACGTGCCGCAGAGCGCCGGAGAAGACAGCAAAAACAGGTTTGTAGACGCCGAGACTTTCACGTTGGACAGAAGATATTAGTACGTACACACTATTTATCCAGCAAATTAAAAGGTAAGTGCAGTAAATTTGAACTTCTGTACGCGGGTCCATATCGGATTCGCAGCATTCCTCACCCCAATGTTGTACACGTCGAAACTTTGAGGACCAGAAAATCGAAAGGCAACCACCATTGGTCAAACATAAAACCGTTTATTGAGTGAACATACTTTACAATTTATCACGCTGTAATGCTAATTGCTAAATTTTATGAACATTTCTGTAACTATATTCACGTGATTACTTACTGATGATTGTATTTTTTCTTGGCAAGTGCCCGGCAAGGTAAGGTTAGCAGGTCGCTTTTCTTGTCGTTACACATCAGACCGTGCATATTTTCCAGATGAACTTACACATTTTTATAACCACTTATGCACTTATATTTATGTGACTACTTATTGATGATTATCGTATTTTTTCTTGGCAAGTGCCCGGCAAGGTAAGGTTAGCAGGTCGCTCTTCTTGTCGTTACACACTAGACCGTGCATATTTTTCCAGATGAACTTACGCATTTTATGAATAATTATGCAATTCTCTGTAGTGACGCATTAATTTTATCAAATTCTCTCTCCATTGAAGTCTTTAATTATCGCCTCTATTAACTACACTACATACAAGCTGAACACAACGAATGTCACATTTTGTCTTTCTTATGTATGTACGATTGTTTTCAAGTTTTGTTTGTATGCACTGTGAACTAGTTAAGGTATAACACACACCATTTGACTTTGACATTTTGCCCTATGATATCTCAACATCGTGACTGTTTTACATTTTCTTCTTTTGCTGCTGCATTGTGATATTCTCTGTACATTTTTTTTTTTTTTGCCTTTGAACACTGTCTATGCTTTTGACATATTACGTTTTTCTGTCATGTTATGCTGTATGCTTAATTGTGTCACCATTAACCAATCATTATCTAATGGGTATATGATTTAAATACAAGACATTAATCTTTGTTCATCAGTTTCATAAAGAATGATGCGTAAAGGAAATAAATTAAACAGAAATGGGAATTTCAACTACGGAATAGATGAAAGAAGATACAAAACCTTATGAGGACGAGTAAATGGATCAGAATTAACAAGCATTAACAAGAATATAATATGCACATCGAAGAATAGCAGTCTTAACTAATTTTTTCTTTCAGAATACAAGGCGATTGATGCAAGCTGTCAGACAGAACTACACATCTTAGTTTTAAGTGATATAATATGCTAGAGATAAAGAATAGTTATGTAATGAGTAATGAAGTGACTTTTTGCAGATGATAATGAATGCTGATGAAGAATAATGATGAAGAATATGCTACTATGAATAATGAAGTTTTTTCTTTGCAGGTGATGATGATAATGATGGAGTTATGATGATATGAATAATGAAGTTTTTCTTTACAGATGAGGATAATGTTGAAGTTATGTATTTATGCTATGTAGTTATTTAAGTATTTGTTGCAGTTTGCTTTGACAGCAGGTGTTATATTGCATAGTAGGATGACTGAAGATTTTGGAAAGGACAGCTATGGAAAACATTTTTATACACATTTCACTACTTGTTAATTCGAAGTTCACTACTTTTCAGCATAGTCTACGTTTCTTCTTTCAGCTTAATAATCCATTTTGTATTTTCCAGCAGAAGCTTTTCATAATACTTACTAAACCTGTTACTTATTATACCGTTCTAATACTTGCATTTTTATTTTTTACCCATTTGTGTCTATAATTTATAAATGTGATCACATATACTGCCTTGTTTCATAACCTTGCTACAGCTGACTCATGACGAATGACGTTACCTATCCTCATTTGCAGCAATAGGTCAAAAGCAAATATTGTTATGCCTGAGCAATTAATTATCGATCCCAACGCAATGCATTGCTAACAAAATGTATTACCAGTCCCAAATAATGATAGCAGTTTAAGAGAATTCTGTGTAATGCTGATCAGCTACGAATAATGTCACCTGAAAAATGATTGCTACTGATTACTGTATTGAAATGAACATTAACTGATTATGCTTTGTAACAAGGAATTGAATGCTATTGATTATGCTTTGTAATTTGGAAAAGAATGCTAGTGATTACTGTATTGAGATGATTACTGTATTTAAATGACCAATGATTAATTACTAATGCTTTGTAACTAGGAAATTAATGCTACTAATTACGCTTTGTAACAAGGAATTGAATGCTATTGATTATGCTTTGTAATTTGGAAAAGAATGCTAGTGATTACTGTATTGAGATGATTACTGCATTTAAATGACCAATGATTAATTACTAATGCTTTGTAACTAGGAAATTAATGCTACTAATTACGCTTTGTAACAAGGAATTGAATGCTATTGATTATGCTTTGTAATTTGGAAAAGAATGCTAGTGATTACTGTATTGAGATGATTACTGTATTTAAATGACCAATGATTAATTACTAATGCTTTGTAACTAGGAAATTAATGCTACTAATTACGCTTTGTAACAAGGAATTGAATGCTATTGATTATGCTTTGTAATTTGGAAAAGAATGCTACCGATTACTGTATTTAAATGACCAATGATTAATTAATAATGCTTTGTAATTAGGAAATGAATGCTACTGATTACGGTATTGAAATGAGCAATGACAATGTTCTCTGTAAAACAATTTATGAACATTATTCTGTAATACTAAAATACTTGGTACAGAAATGTTCAATAACTAGGCTATGGATACCGCAAACTACTAATGTAATCAAAACTAGTCTGTGATATAATGTCCTTCACCTTCTGACCTAACTACCTGAAATTATTGTAACATCCATTTGTCTTGTCCATCCTCATTATCATGGAGCACTATATTTGGTTTTTGCACTAATTCTACGTTGGTGTGCCTCTTACGAGCGTGGTGTTGACACGACATGCTGTCCACCACCGTAAGCGACGAAGACGTTATTATGGTCCCACTGTTTGGTGTACCTGGCATACTGCCAAATGATAGCATGGAATATTACTACGACGTTTCAGTGTCTTGATACGCTGATAAATACTTCTGGGAACGGAACTGCAGATTGTATCACTTAGTGTTGTGACCCTGTGGAAAGATATGGACTTTCAGTGCAAACTAAAGTGCTACAACCATGATGCAATCCTTTCCTTTCCTATCCTAATAGTGAAAATCATTTTTAACTAACACCATTTATGTTCATGGCCTATACATTTTTTTTCGATTTGTGGAACTCCAGTGCGAGTACACTTATGTCACCTGTCGACATGATTTTTTTGCCATTATACTAAAGACATTTTTCGATTTGTTCTGAAGTGCAGTATGTGTGCACTCTTGTCATCTATATTGTATATACTTTTTGTGATTTGATGATTTTTCTACCCTTGCGTTTATTTGTTATAAAAATGTTCAAAAAATTTTTCAGTGCATGTGCACTTATGTGAATATGTTTTCAACTGAACTTCAGTGCCTGTGCACTCTTCTCAATTTTCGATATGATTTGTGTTCATTCTGCATACTTTTATGATTTATGTCATTTGTTATTCATTGTATATACATTTCGTCTTTTGCTGATATATTCTCCACTGCAGTGCATGTGCACTCATGTCCTTTGTCAACATGATTTTGTTCTGAAAAAGCTACAGAATCTTACAGTGCATATGCACTTTGTTATCTGTCAAATAATTTGTATATTTTTCTGATATGTTTTGTACTCACATTTTGTACTATAAGTGAATATTTTGTAAATTGTAAAAGTTAATTAGTTAAAAAAATTTGTTACGATGGCAAGTCCAAATGACTCACCATCGCTGCCAAATTTTTGCCCCCCCAGTGGAGGGTTATGAAACACGTATGTTGTGTGGCAGCGATGATGAGGCATTGTAGAATCTCTGACCAGAGAGCAGTTGCGCTCGAGGCGCAGTGCAGTACAGTAGTCTGTCGGCAGTTGTAGCCGAGTAGAGTAGCGGTCTAGTTGCGAGAGAGTTCAGTAGTGGTAGCCCAGAGCAGTCGGCGGGCGTCGGCACCGCAATGGTCGAGATTCAGGATGAGGTATATTTTTATTAAATAAGTATTCATGCAGCTTTGCGCTCATCAGATAATCTAGTGTATATTCATTGTAATTGACTTTAAAGAATCGCCCCAATAATAATTTTGATTTCAAAACAATTTTTTAACAAAGAAAAAAATCATTTGATTCCCTTGCATTTCCTTAAACAAAATTTTCAGATAACTTAAAAAAAAAAATAGTTATTGCGATGCATTTCGTTCAAGCTGTGGCGCAGAATAAGAGCAGATATTTCTCATGCAGACATATTGAGGTAAGAAATTCTGATTTCGCACAGGGCCAAAGACTGACATTCCGGTCTATTTGCATTTTCATTGAGAAATGCTTTCTCTGTGGAAATTGATAGAAAAATACTCAGAGTCTGCGTATAGAGTTAGCAGTTCAAGTACTGAAGATGTGGGACCTCCTTTAGAAATCACATCAGTCCAGTCATCAACTTCGATTTCTTTTGTATTTCCTGTTTGGTCTCCCAATGAACAGTCGATGTTCTTATATTTGCAGGCTGTGTAACGTACCAGGTACGACAATACACTGAGTGCAACATCTTCAGTGAGGCGTCCTGAACTGTTGAAGCCAATATTTAGAAGCAAATTCTATTCACTTCCATCTTTGGCATTATAATTCAACTAGACGTTTAAATGGCGTCTGGTTTGAAGCATGAACTGAAAGAAAATAGTCATAATCTGCATTGGTCTCTTCTGGAAAAAGTACGCACTTTAACAGAACTTTGTTCAAAAGCAAACACTCATCAGATGTAATTATTTCGCCTGTCAGTGTTTATTTCATCGAAGGTAAAAACAGATGCTCTTTCAAAGTTTTAAACAGTTCTGCTCAAACTCTAATGAAGTTCTTCATTTGTGTGGCCATAATTGTCCGTCGTTGCCTTAGCATTCTTGAGGGTATTTTCGTTCTGTCGTTGCAACTACAAAAAATACGCGTTTTTTCACCATACGCCTTTCGCTTTATTGAGATAAAGAGTGGTGTCCAAAAAGTGTATAGTGTAAAACATAAAAAATGCCTAGTGCTGCAGAGAAACTAAAGACTAGACCACAGCTATCAGTGTGTAAAGAAGAAAAACATCGACGATGTGCTAGCAGACGGCATTTCCCGATGTAAGCGAGAAATATAGCGGAAATCACCGTAAGTAAAAACGAGCATATTGTTAACGAACTGTTTTCCCATCATAAATCAAATCAAAATGTAAATAACTTAATTACAGACCACTGATGATGCTTTGCCTCAATAAAGCAAAACGCATATAGCGAAAAAAGCACGCATTTTTTGTAGTTGCAACGAGAGAACGAAAATACCCCAGAATTACATCTAGTTAACCCAAAGGTTATTTTCAAATTGCTTCGTCGATGTTAAGAGCGCTGAACGACAGCATTAAGGAGTAGATTCAGAATCATCTGGTCAAGTTTCTTTCTGTTTTCGGAGATAGCAAAATAAACTCGTTGTTGCCCTTTCCACACAAATCTCGTATCCAATCGATTCTATCTTTCTGTGGCGACATACAAGTTTAGTTATAGCTGACAAGTACGTACACGTCATATTTAATATTCACGAAGCACACATACATAATGGCTGAAACGGGAGATTTAACTTAGGAATTTGTGTGTTAATGCCACTTTAACATACTAGGCCAACGGCCTTGCCGCTGTGGTAACACAGGTTCCCGTCAGATCACCGCAGTTAGGCGCTGTCGGGCTGGGCTAGCACTTGGATGGGTGACCATCGGGTCTGCAGAGCGCTGTTGGCAAGTGGGGTGCACTCAGCCCTTGTGAGGCAAACTGAGGAGCTACTTGATTGAAAAGTAGCGGCTCCGGTCTCGGAAACTGACATACGGCCGGGAGAACGGTGTGCTGACCACATGCTTCTCCGTATCCGCATCCAGTGACGCGTATGAGCTGAGAATGACAAGGTGGTCGGTCAGTACCGTTGGGCCTTCAAGGCCTGTTCGGGAGGAGTTTTAACATACTGAAAGGTGGCTACACTGAGCCACAGCGCCAGAGATCGCGCTAGAGAGTATTGTTCCGCCGCCTCCACTGGCAGTGATTATTGAGAACTCGTAGTAGTCAGTGCTTGGGGAGAGCTCGTGGTAGTCAGTGCTTGTTAAGAACTCGTAGCAGAGAGTGTTTGTTGAGATGTGCTAGTAGGGAGTGCTTGCTGAGATGTGATACTGAAAAGTTCTTGTTGAGATGTGGTAATAGCGAGTCGGTGTGGAGATATATTGTAATGATTAGAGTGATTTTGGTCAATATATGAAGGTAACGAAACTTGATTTATTTTTCATTATTTAATGTCGTAAATAGTGCTTCATTACAGGTTCAGTCAACAAAGCATCTGGCTTGTGTTCTGGGATTAGAGTGTAATTCTGGTTCTCTTGAGTAATTATGGTATTTTTATTTTCTTTAATTAATTCAGTATAAATGATATTTAAAATTTCTTGTGTTATTGAAGAAGAACCGTGCCAGATGCGTACGTTGAGTCATACTTCCACACACCGAACAGTTATACTTGTGCTTTGGTTTCGTAGGTTTTATAGTTGCTGGGGACTTAATTAATTAATTGTGTTAATGAAAATTTCCATTTCATTCTTTGTTGTTGTTCTATGCAGTCAGATTGCGTAATAATACTAGTCAGGGCCAACCGTTTACGAGACTTCGTAATTGGACATACAGCTACAGCTATTAAAAATTAAAATTATTTGCATTATATATTTTAATTAAGCCCCCATGCACGTGGCGACCCTGCCAGGATCGTCCCTTGGAATCTTCTGACTGTAAAAATAGTAGACAGTAGTATTGTTGTAGTAATTTGTAGTTTAGTAATTGTAGTCTATTTTGCATGTGTAGATTTGGTAATTGTCATTCTTCTAATGGTATTTTTTTCTCAGAATTTGATTTGTTGTCTTGTATACGCGTTTGACGATTTAGTGCAATTATTTCAATTGTTTGTTAATCGTGTTTGAGGGAAACATTTCGAGTGAATGGTATTGTTGATGATAAAGAGTCATTGTGTGTAATTTTCGTACAGTGACGAGTTTTGTATGTTTTGTAAATGATTACGCGATCAATGAAAAAGGCAAAAATGATGAATAGTGAGAATGACGAAATTGTTAACATGGCGAACTCGCCAACAGGGGAAAACAGTATGATGGATAATGAAGTGGAAAACAATTTAATAAGTCGGGAAAATAGTCCGGAACCTTTTCAAAATTTTTCACAATCAAAAAATTTTCAGAATCCGAGATTAACGACAGAAGATTCTGGAATAGTATCGAACTCAGATAGCTTTACAGATATGCAGAAGGAAGTTAGTTTTGCGGGAAATGTTAGGGGCGAAAAGAATTTCGAACCGGGTAATATGGAGCAGTTGATGGGTGCTATATTACATTTGGGATCACAGATGGGAAATTTGGGATCACAAATAGGAACAATTAAAACTGAGATGGGAACTTTGAGATCTGAATTAAAAACAGAGATGGGAACTTTAGGATCTGAATTAAGAACTGATATGGGAACAATGGAAACACGGTTAGACTCACTGGGATCACAGTTACGATCTGAATTAAAAACAGATAGGAGAACAATGGAATCGCGGTTAGACTCACTGGGATCACAGTTGGGATCACAAATAGGAACAATTAAAACAGAGATGGAAACAATGGAAACACGGTTAGATTCACGAATAGGGACATGTTTCAAAAACATGAAAGATGAATTAAAGAAAGAAATTAGAGAAGAAGTACAACCGATTTTGAATTCTCACAATAATAGATTAATTGCAGTAGAGATTAGACAAAGGGAACAAGATAGAGAACAGGAAGAAAGAGATCACGTGATAGTACAAAAATTTTCAGAGTTAAATTTACAACGTGCACACGATAAGGAAGAAATATTTGAGAGAATCGAGGAATCCGTACCAAGTGACAGAATAAATAACCTAACACAA
Organism: Schistocerca nitens; assembly: GCF_023898315.1. Taxonomy (NCBI): domain Eukaryota; kingdom Metazoa; phylum Arthropoda; class Insecta; order Orthoptera; family Acrididae; genus Schistocerca; species Schistocerca nitens. The sequence goes on along the minus strand of NC_064614.1, from coordinate 369,835,120 downwards.
CAATATGAACAGTTAACTACCAAATGTGTCAATACTGAAACTCGAGTCGCGACACTTACGGAAGACGTAGGTAAACAGAAAGAAAAAATAGGTGACTTATCGGAAAGAGTTGAGGAGATTTCAGATAAATTGACAAGTCTTAGTTTACATGGGGGCAGAGATTCGGATGATACAGCTCCATTACCATTTGCAGAAACCGAAGAGTACCAGAACATAAATAAGCATGTTGAAAATCAGGGAAAATTTAATGAACGTCTTAAAAGGGAAGTTGAGGCATTACGAAAGCAAGTCAAACAAATTGAAGGGGAAATTGTAGGAAAAGACAGCAAAGGAAATTTGGAATCACAGATAACAGAGGGGTTTGAAGAAAATAATTTGTTTCATTTACGGGATGCAACAAGAGAGCGCCAGGCGCGCGAACTTGACAATAATCGACATTCAAACTGGGACAGACACGGTAGGTCTTTGTCGCCACGAGGCGAAAACTTTGACTATAAACACTTTTTGACTCAAAATTGTTAAGGCTTTCGTGGCCACTTGTTGACAAACTCCCTATTGGCTTCTGTCTCGGGTTCTTCGGCCGACGTTCATCTAATGATTTTTCTGACGTTTCGCCAGCACGAGTGGCTGGCATTGCCACCGGCAATGGAGGGTGAAGCTTTGACAATGCCAGCCACTCGTGCTGGCGAAACGTCAGAAAAATCATTAGATGAACGTCGGCCGAAGAACCCGAGACAGAAGCCAATAGGGACTTTTTGACTGTTCGGAAATTTAAGATCTTCCGCAATTCTAAGAATGACATACATCCATGTGCATGGTTAGATCAATTTATGTATGCACTCCCACCAAATTGGCCACTAAGTCACAAACTGGAATTTATGCGTGGATATTTAGAAAACGAACCGGCGACGCGGATGCGCGCACTCATTAGAGATTGTAATAATCTGAATGATTTTTATCATGCATTTCTATCGGCATATTGGTCCGAAAACACGCAAGACAGAGTCAAACATAGTCTGATTATGCAGCGTAATTTTAAACAGTCTGAGTTCCGCACGCCGGCAGAATACTTTGAAGACATGATTCGAAAGAATCAGTTCCTGTCCAACCCTTATAGCCCGACTGAATTAATTCGCATTTGTTTAACTAAGCTGCCACAATCCATAAGACAAATTGCTTTAGCTGGAAGATGTAAAGACGACATTGAGACTTTTAAGACTTTGTTACAAGAACTTGAGTATGACAACGACGACGGGACTTCTTGTAACTTTTTCAGTAACAGTAATTACGATAGATTTTCAGAGAAAAGGGATAGTGATCGGAACGGGCGTTATATGGGTAACTTTGAGAATGACAGACGTAACAGACAGGACAATAGATACCAGCCTTATGACAATAACAGACGTTCTAACAGAAATTACACAGACAATTATAATAACGGTAATTCGTACCGGAATGATCAATCATACGGAAACAGTAATCGGTATCATCAAGACAGAAATTATCCATACAGTAATAGAAATTCTTACTACAGAAATAACCAGGGTAGTAGGTCTAACAGTAATTTCAGAAGTGACAGTCGAAATTATACAAGAAGTAGTTATGCAGACAGACAGGAAAACAGAAATTTTAATAACAGACACAACCAAGAATTTGCATCTAACAGACAGGAAGGACCTAATTGGCATCCTCCGCGTGACAGAAATTCAGAGAGACAAGTGGAAATAGTAGAAATTGATCCGCGAAATGACGGGAATAATCAAAGACGTGACGCAAACAATCGACCATGACTTGCAGCTTCAGCTTCGGCTTCTGGCAGCAATATAGACGGTTCAGAAAGTAATGACACTACAACTTTACACTACGTACGCCTGGAAGATATGAGAGACATTTTGCTAGGCGAAAAGGAAAATAATGTAGACGCATTTTTACATCCTGTTATTGAAGTATGTGTGGGTAAGAATAAGTTCACTGCAGTTTTAGATTCTGGGAGCCCATTGAACGTCATTAGTGAATCAGTTTTTCGCATATGTGAAAGAACTATTGCCTGTCCTGTGTTACCTGTTTCTAAAACTACAATTCGAGGAGCGATTTCTGGAAAAAGCATGGAAGTTAAACAACAGACCAACCTAAAGTTCATTTGTCAAGGATACGAATTTTCTGCTAATTTTATAACTGTTCCATTACTCAACACACAAATTATATTAGGTATGGAGTTTCTTAACACACATAAGGCAATTTTGAACTTTAAAGAAGGAAGTGTGAATTTGACTGTTGCCGGAATGCCGAAATGTTTGAAATTTTTCGAGTGCTTAGCAAGATCTGAATCAGATACAAAATGTTTAAGGTTTCTTACTTCTGATGTTTTCGTTGAGCATTATGACGACAGTGTGTTTATTCATGACAATGACAATAGATACAGAGACGCGATGGAGGATATAATTAGTAGCGAAGAATTAATTAATGAAAAGGTTAAGAAAGCTGAAGTGCCAGATGACGTTGCAAGAGAAGAGCTGCACCATATTTTGACTTCACATGCTACAGTATACAAGGCTTACAATATTTATTTAAAGTAAAAGAACACACACCATTTCGCGGAAAAACGTACGCTATTCCTTTGGCTTACAGAGACAAGGTTAAGAATGAACTTCAATACATGTTAGATCAGGGCATTATTGAGCCAGCAGTCAGCCCTTATACCAGCCCATTACACGTTGTTCTTAAAAAGGATGGGTCAATTCGTTTGGTTCTCGATTCCAGACAGATAAATAATATCATCATTCCTGAAACTGACCGTCCACAAAATTTAGATGAACTTCTTCAACATTTCCATGGAATTAAAGTTTTATCCACGATTGATATGCGCGCAAGTTTTTGGCAAATAGAACTCCACCCTGATTGTAGAAAATATACTGCCTTTTTAGCCTTTGGTAACTGTTACCAGTTTCGGAAATTACCGTTTGGACTTACTGTATCTTCTGCAGCATTCATTCGTAGTTTAAATGAAATTTTACCTGTTTATCTTCGTGACAATATTACTTCATATGTTGACGATATTCTTATTGCTAACCGTTCTTGGAGTGAGCACAACAAAATTTTGGATTCATTATTACGTATTTTTGCACGAGTTGGCATGACAGTGAACTTGGAAAAATCTGAATTTGGTCGTTCTCAGGTGAAATTTCTCGGTCACATTATTTCTACAGAAGGTATTCTTCCTGATCCAGAGAAACTAGACGCTGTTCGTAATTATGCTGTTCCTACCACAAAACGTGATGTTCGTAGTTTCCTTGGTGTCTGTAATTTTCTTAGACGCTTTGTTAGATTGGACAATTTGGCCACACCTCGTTTATGTGAACTATCTGGAAAAAATTGTAATTGGTGTTGGGATGAGGAAGACCAATCAGAATTTGAACAACTTCGTGATGCTCTAGTTGCTGCTCCACTTCTTTCACATCCGGATTTATCTAAAGATTTTTGTTTGGCGACGGACTCATCATACAAAGGCCTAGGTGCACATTTATTTCAAGAGAGAGAAGAAAACGGCGTTGTAGTACAGAAGACTATTGCATTTGGAAGTCGTGTTCTCTCTAAATCAGAGAAGAATTATTCGATTACGGAACTTGAAGCTTTGGCTGTTGTATGGGCTTTCACAAAATTTCGCACATTTTTGTTTGTCAGACATACTAAGGTTTACACTGATCATCGAGCTTTGGAATTTCTTATGTCAACAAAATTAACTCATGGCAGATTGTCACGATGGGCGCTGTACCTACAGGAATTTGATTTTAGTATTGTTTACATACAGGGATCTTCAAATATTGTTGCTGATGCTTTATCACGTGCACCTATGGGTTTGAAACAAAGTGCTGAAGAGGCCTGCAAGGAAAACCATTATTGTTTGATGTACATTCAAGGTGTTGCGTTTGAGAACTTTATTTCGTCTTCGCTCCAGGACATCGCTAAGGAGCAAAATAAGGATCCAATCTGGAAGGACATTAAGGAGAAGTGGAGGAGAAAGGAAAGCGTAGCGATTAGACAGCATTATTTAGTCCGCAATGACATTCTTTTCAAACGAAAATCGGTCGACAACTCTGTTTGGTTAGTTTGTATTCCTGATGAGTGGGTCAATAAATTGATTTGGTACACACATTTTAGTTATGCACACTTTGATCCCAGAAAATGCTTTCATAAATTACGAGAAAATTGCTACTTCAGTAATATGGAAAAACGTATTCAATCTGTTCTTGCCAAATGCAAATTATGTCAAAAGGCTAAGCCGCCAACTGTTTCTCACAGAGCACCGTAGTTTCCTATCATTCCAGCGAAATTAAAGGACATGGCTGCAGTCGATTTGTTCGGTCCAGTGGTTCGTTCTACTAATGGTTTTGCGTACATTTTCGTAGCAGTGGAATTGACATCAAAATACGTGTGTTTTACACCTTTACGCAAAGCAACAGCTCGTTCAGTATCTAATGCTTTCATCAAACATTTTCTTAAAGAAGTTGGTCATGTTGATAAGGTTATATCAGATAATGGATCACAGTTTCGCTCTAAAATTTGGCTTCGTACTCTACGGCGTCGTAAGATTAAACCAATTTTCATTTCACTTTTTCACCCTCAATCTAACGCTTCAGAGAGATGGATGAAAGAAATTAATAAATTGTGTCGTCTTTATTGTCATCAGAATCACAGAACATGGGATCAGTACCTCCATATTTTTCAAAACATTCTGAATGAACTCCCTAATGATTCAACTTCTTTACCGCCTATATTGATATTAAAAAAATAAAGTACCAACAAATCGCATTTCTGAAATAGTTCCTTTTCCGCCTTCACGGAAACTGCGGCATTCTGAAGTTGTCAACCTGGCTCTACGAAATATTGCATCTGCGGCTGCTAGAAGAGAGAAATCAGCGAAACGTCCTGGTCGTTTAAAAATTTTGTCAGTTGGTCAGAAGGTGTTAATTAAATCTCATCGTTTGTCTCAAAAAGGAAAAGGCTTGTGTCGCAAATTTTTTCTGCTTTATAACGGTCCATATAGAATTCGCAAAATCATTCATGATAACACTGTTGAAGTAGAAACTCTTAAATCACGACGCTCTAAAGGAATACATCATATATCAAACGTTAAAATTTTTGTGGAATGACATACTTTAGAGAAACTAACAGCTACATGTAAACATGCAGAGAATACAAGGATATCGCGCTGTGTTTTGGCGGCGGCACATACTCAAAGCAACAGTCAGTCTGCGCGCCGCACAAGGCAGTCGTTGACCGCAAACAATTACTTCCCACGTCACGCACCTACAGCTGATCGAGCGCTGAGTGCGAATGCACTGACAGCCGTAAACAAATACACAGTCTAATTTCTCCGATTAAATTCAGTATAAAGCGATAGTGACTTGATGAATTATGTTATTAACGTTCAGTATTTTTCAGGATACGGTTGTGTAAAATATTTAAGACCTTCAGGTAAATTCTGTGCATGTCCGACGTTAAGACGACTTGCTATGGAGAAAATTTCAGGAAGAATGTAAATTCGAAGAAAAAAAGTAATAAACTAAAAAAGGTAACTGTTAATTGAGTTTATTTTTCAGGTAACATAATTCCACTTAGGTACGTATTTTAGATGTAATTTGCTGCTCGCGATTACGTGACTCATACTTGTGCTAAATTTCATGTTCTATGAATTTACTTGTGAAGCGACGTGCTTGTGTACATTTACTGATTTTGACAATGTTTTATTAATGAACAGTGTTATTACTTGCGTATATTATGCATCGCTTGGCTGCTATGCTTTTTCACTGATGTCATATTTTTTAATTGTGTGCCTGCTGTGCTTATTTATTTAAATTGTAATTGTCAACTGATTAATTGTGCTGACAGTGGTTATGTATGTAAGATATACTTTGTGATTTATCTGCTTGCGCTTTCATGTTTACTTATTAAGATTACGTATGAACATTTATTTGCTTATGCTGATATGATGATAATGGCCTGTTTATTATGTAAGATACATATTTGCTGCTTTGCGTATGTATTGCATATTAACACATTTCCTTTTGTTGTCATAAGTACTCTTTAATTTGGTGTATAGAATTGCTGATATACGGTGTACGAACATGGAGTTTAGGTTACACTATGGTATTAATTGTAGATTGTTCGCTTGGCAGAGCCTCGTTGTAGGGATTGTGCTGTATCCACTTGTTGACATTCTGTTCTCTACTGGTATATTTACTCGCTATTGCATGTTTCGCTTACGCTTAGTGCCTTATATTTTTAAGATAAGAAAATGAACTGCTATAATTCTACGAACGACATTGGTACAAGAAACTGCATAGAAGTCACATGAGCTGGAGGTTTTATGGAAGCTGTATAAATTTATGCTAATAGGAAGGAAGCTAACGACATGACATACCAACACTAGGTTAGACCATTAACAGTTATTACACTGCATTCTTCGTGAGCAATTGAAATAGGAAGTGACACTTGACACAAGAAATACTCCACATGTTTGCTTCTGTTTGCCATAATTTTTGAAGTGGTGTACACACTGAAATATCACGATCATTAATACTTCGTAATCGTACTTAATTACTGAGAGTTATTCGAACTAAGTCTGTTAGAGGTCATGTATGCATTTCTTTTATTTAAGGATGGACAAGGAACCAAAATGTATCTTATAATTTATAATGAGTAGAAAATTTGGGTCAGATGGATTACACAGAGGTTGTGTGTGGACACTGTGTCTTCGGATTGTATGGGATGCTGAATTGAAGTTGCACTAGGATTTTGTCTGTACTTGTTCGAGGAGACTGACTAGAGGAAAGAGTTCTTATGGAAGTGACATGATATTGGTGCTGAGGTTTATATGTATTGACGTATTGAAGAGGTATTATTGAAGTATTGAGATTATGTGATGCTGATGATTATTGGAGTTTTGGTGGATAAGAGGTAAAGTAAGTGAGGAGCATATTTTTTTTTGTTGGTCTATATGGAACAAGGAGGATGAAGATGGCAGACTAGAACACTCAAGTAGAAAGAAGATTGTCTACACACACACTTTGTCAAATCACTAAGCAGTATATACTTTTTTTTGGAGAGAGGAAGTGATTGCATATCTTGGCTCACTGACAATTATTCAGCAACCATACATTTTGATCTGGCTTGGCAAACATTGGTCTTGACATGATGACTATGACGTTGACTAACTATTATTGACTGTTATACATTGCTGCCACTACTACTTGATACACATGATGAACATAAAATTTTGACAGAATTGCATTTACACAGTTAACACTATTCAACTACACAGTAGCACTAAATGTGGATGAAAGATGAGTGAGTGTGTTTTGTGTGTTTTCCTTTTATAATCCCAGAGAAGTGATCCCAACCTATCTCCTAAATTTTATTTTACTTGTTTGTTGTGGCTTGCACTGACACCCGTAAATATTATAGGTTTACTGCTATTTGTGTATTGTAATATTTAATATGACAATTATCTGATATCATTTGTGTGTTTATTATTATTTGTATGATGAACTGTCTAATTAGGGATAGTGAATATTATGGACTGTTATTTGCACTTTTTCTACATGATTGGTGCCACTAGAACATGTTTATTTTCTGCTGATGAACAGTGTGATTAGTGAAAGTGAATATTATGGACTGCGGTCAGCACCTGCTCAACATTGCTGGGTGCCACTGATGGACTGCTTCTACCGAAATGATGTCACTTGTTGGTGTCGGCACCTGCTCAACATTGCTGGGTGCCACTGATGGACTGCTTCTACTGAAAAGATGCCACCTGTTGCTGTGTGCACCTGCTCAACATTGCTGGTGCCACTAATGGAACTGCTTATACTGAAATGGTGTTACTTGTTGGTGTCTGCACCTATTCAACATTACTGGGTGCCACTGATGGACTGCTTCTACTGAAAAGATGTCACCTGTTGATGTCTGCACCTGCTCAACATTGCTGGGTGCCACTGATGGACTGCTTCTACTGAAATGGTGTTACTTGTTGGTGTCTGCACCTGCTCAACATTACTGGGTGCCACTGATGGACTGCTTCTACTGAAAAGATGTCACCTGTTGATGTCTGCACCTGCTCAACATTGCTGGGTGCCACTGATGGACTGCTTCTACTGAAATGATGTTACTTCTTGCTGTCTGCACCTGTTCAACATTGCTGGTGCCACTAATGGAACTGCATATACTGAAATGGTGTTACTTGTTGGTGTCTGCACCTATTCAACATTACTGGGTGCCACTGATGGACTGCTTCTACTGAAAAGATGTCACCTGTTGATGTCTGCACCTGCTCAACATTGCTGGGTGCCACTGATGGACTGCTTCTACTGAAATGGTGTTACTTGTTGGTGTCTGCACCTGCTCAACATTACTGGGTGCCACTGATGGACTGCTTCTACTGAAAAGATGTCACCTGTTGATGTCTGCACCTGCTCAACATTGCTGGGTGCCACTGATGGACTGCTTCTACTGAAATGATGTTACTTCTTGCTGTCTGCACCTGTTCAACATTGCTGGTGCCACTAATGGAACTGCATATACTGAAATGGTGTTACTTGTTGGTGTCTGCACCTATTCAACATTACTGGGTGCCACTGATGGACTGTTTCTACTGAAAAAATGTCACTTGTTGGTATTTGCACCTGTTGACCATTGCTGGGTGCTACTGCTGGAACTATCAACTACTTGTTTTTTTTTTTAAAAATCAAAAGCGTTTATGTGAATATTTGTATAAACTGATTTTTTGAGTATTACTGTTTGTGAAACGTTATGAGACTCTTACCTGCACATATTCGTCATTGCTGACGCTATTGATTGAACTGTTTAACCACATAATACTTGTGTAAACTATTATGTAAAGTCACATGTATGAAAGAATTTGTATTGCTTACTGTATTTTATATATTAGGTTATTGAAAGGTCAGTGCAAAGCCAAAGTTTTATCTAGTTATATGATATTTACGCATTAATATTATCTTTTATTTTTGTCTGCATTTTTTTGACGAATTTGGTGGTATTTTCACCACCAATGCTGGCAAAAATACCATCAAATTCTAGCCCGTGGAGGAAGGGCATATGAAAGGTGGCTACACTGAGCCACAGCGCCAGAGATCGCGCTAGAGAGTATTGTTCTGCCGCCTCCACTGGCAGTGATTATTGAGAACTCGTAGTAGTCAGTGCTTGGGGAGAGCTCGTGGTAGTCAGTGCTTGTTAAGAACTCGTAGCAGAGAGTGTTTGTTGAGATGTGCTAGTAGGGAGTGCTTGCTGAGATGTGATACTGAAAAGTTCTTGTTGAAATGTGGTAATAGCGAGTCGGTGTGGAGATATATTGTAATGATTAGAGTGATTTTGGTCAATATATGAAGGTAACGAAACTTGATTTATTTTTCATTATTTAATGTCGTAAATAATGCTTCATTACAGGTTCAGTCAACAAAGCATCTGGCTTGTGTTCTGGGATTAGAGTGTAATTCTGGTTCCTTTGAGTAATTATGGTATTTTTATTTTCTTTAATTAATTCAGTATAAATGATATTTAAAATTTCTTGTGTTATTGAAGAAGAACCGTGCCAGATGCGTACGTTGAGTCATACTTCCACACACAGAACAGTTATACTTGTGCTTTGGTTTCGTAGGTTTTATAGTTGCTGGGGACTTAATTAATTAATTGTGTTAATGAAAATTTCCATTTCATTCTTTGTTGTTGTTCTATGCAGTCAGATTGCGTAATAATACTAGTCAGGGCCAACCGTTTACGAGACTTCGTAATCGGACATACAGCTACAGCTATTAAAAATTAAAATTATTTGCATTATATATTTTAATTAAGCCCCCATGCAATACTTAAGAAACTAATTCGTCTACGTACCTCCTGCACTGCTATGATTGTTATAGCAATCTCCCAAGTAGGTATTTTCTGCGAAGGGTCGAGGGTTCTGTTTCTGAATCTTATTTTGAGGCAGACCTAACAGCTTAGTCTTCAAATTTAACGTGTTATCCTCGAGGGGAAACATTCAAGCATAACAAGGGATTACGAACATTTATTTTATCCCCTCTTTTGCACCGAGATACCCACCTGCGTTGAATAACAACGTTATTCGGCAATCGTCTGTACATTATCATCCTGAGTTTTCTTGGCGATGTTCTTGCAGTGACTAACCTGACAGGTACGCCTGCTCCTATTTATTTCACAAACAATTCAATACTCACTAAAAAGTAGCAATGACACACAAACCGTAACACTACTCGCATACGAATCCAGTACTGTTTGAGGATCGCAGCTTGAACGACAGTGGCTGGTCTGTCGCCATTTTTTCCCAGTGACGTCAGAGCCCGTAGCCTTCGGCCGACTACAAGTACCGGCAGTGAGTTTCGCGCTGAGACGTGGAATACAGACCCCTCCAAATGCTCAGGCGAGGTGGCACGTCCTACCCTTGCTCCCTTCTCGCCACTTAGTCCACGAACACGGCAGCTAAAGTAGGGGTCTCGGGATACATAACGGGATTTTGCGCACGAGTAGAGGCGAACAGATAAGATCTGCGCGCTTGTTTCAAACTTGAATGTCGACATCAGCTAGGCGATTCAAATAATTTTTAACCGATATTCTATTTTATAGGTTGGTGAATGACAGAGCTTAATATCCTATAACGACTAAGTTGAAGTTTAAAATGTTTGTGCCGTAAAATGTTTCCTCAGAGGCCAGTATTTCTGTGGAACTTCATAGGTCAGTTGTGCCACACGAAGGACAGTCATGTGACGCCGGCCGAAGTGGCCGTGCGGTTAAAGGCGCTGCAGTCTGGAACCGCAAGACCGCTACGGTCGCAGGTTCGAATCCTGCCTCGGGCATGGATGTTTGTGATGTCCTTAGGTTAGTTAGGTTTAACTAGTTCTAAGTTCTAGGGGACTAATGACCTCAGCAGTTGAGTCCCATAGTGCTCAGAGCCATTTGAACCATTTTTTTGAAGTCATGTGACGGCAGTATTAAAATCAATTTACACTGGACGTAAACGGAACGGGGGGCAAGGCTATCGTCGAACAGGGATGCTTTTATACTGCATGTAACGCAGCCCAACGCTTAGTCCAGTCTCGAAGGCGAAAGTGAACATATTGGATAATATCCGTGATATTAATAAAGGTCGAAATGTAGTATCAGATTAAGGAACTAGTAATGATTGAGTTTATTTATGGCCAAAGGAAAACTCGTAAGTGATGCACTTTACAGAGGTTATAATGTAAATTTTCCACACTCACGAGATGTGAAATAATAGAAAAAGTGAGGAAACATTTCGAAACAACGACAATGATTTGCTCGAAGCTGTATGCTGTAGACTCTTGCTACTTCGAAACTCGATGAATTCAGCGTAAAGTTCGGAGACGTACAACCTGTAATAGGGCCATGATTAAATGAAAAGCTATGCCTATGCAGCGTTCAAATCAACGTTTGGATTCATGACAGGTTCTTCTTCTTCTTCTTCTTCTTCTTTTTTTTTTTTTTTTTTTTTTTTTTCGATGGACGGTTCACCAAGAGTGTTACTTGCTCGCGCCCCATGAGATATTGCAGAGAGATTTGGAGTTTAACCCTACTCATTGATGAGAAATCTAATAATCGTAAATTTTACGTTACCGCCGCTTCTCCTCTTTCCCGCCAAAATCAGGCGACGAACGACTTTTCATCACTAGTATTTGAACTGGCTACTGTGAGTCGAGAGCCACCGCACAAGCGTGCGTTAGTGATCATGTATGCTGAGGGGGGAATTAAACAAGCGACAGTAGATGAAAAAAACCTCCAGACAAAGGCACTGTTGATGAAGGTAAGACATCGTTTGATTCAAATGAAAATTGTGTTTCGGATATCGTTTCAAATAAGCAATTTTTTCTGGTGCAGTCAATGCTTCTTCTTGCCGCAAAGTACGATAGTGTTTCCATTTTCATGGGTGCGAAGTCTGGAACACCAAATCTATTCTCAGCTGTGCGAAGGGAAGTTTTCTGACCATCTTCCTGGGAAAACGAATCATACCTGAGCCATTCTCGTTTACTGTTTGCCCGAAGTGTTCATTAATTTCAGCAACAAATATACAATTTTGTTCAACTTGAAAACTAGTCCTGAAGACCGGTTATATGAGGGTTGTTTTTTAAGTAAGGGCCGTTCGCGCGTATAGTCCCGCAGTTCGCGCGGACGCCGCAACAAGCCACCGCGCCACTTGCCAGCATCCTTCCCGTTCACACTGATGCAAGTTGCAGCTCTGTAGCTGACGTGTACGCATCGCTGTGCTACTTTATAATGTTTACGATTATTGAATCGCCCGCCGCGTGTGAGATACGGTCAGTGATACGTTTTTTGACCGCGAGAAGCCTATCAGCTGCAGAAATTCATCGTCAGTTAACAGAAGTTTATGGCTTGAATGCAATGAGTGAAGATAAAGTGCGTCAATGGGTTAGAGAGTTTAAAAATGGCCGTCAAAACGTCCATGACGAAGAACGCTCAGGCCGGCCCTCTGTGATCACTGATGAAGATTCGTGAGGACAGAAGATTCACAATTTCCACTCTGGCCTTGGAATTTCCACAAGTTTCAAGATCGGTTTTGTACAAAATTGTGTCTGAAAACGTAAACTTTAAGAAACTGTGTTCTAGGTGGGTACCCAGACTCCTCACAGAGGACCACAAAGGGAAGAGATATGCCACTTCATTGGACTTTTTGATTCGTTACGAGGAAGAAGGGGATGACATGTTGAGTCAAATTGCCACTGGAGATAAAACATGGGTATCCCATATCACTCCCGAAAGCAAGCGACAATCAATGGAATGGCGACACACAACCTCACCCGTCAAGGTCAAAGCCAAACAGACGCTGTCAAAGCGCAAGATTATGGCAACTGTGTTCTGGGACGGGCGCGGTGTTTTGCTAGTGGACTTAATGCCACGAGGAACGACAATCAACTCAGATGCCTACTGTGCAACTCTAAAGAAGCTCCGCAGAGCAATTCAAAACAAAAGGCGCGGCATGCTGACAAAAGGAGTTTTGCTCCTGCACGATAACGCTAGGCCTCACACCTCTCAAAAGACTTGGGATTTGATTGATTCTTTTGGCTGGGAAGTTTTGGACCATGCACCATACAGCCCCGACCTTGCTCCTTGAAAGCGGCCGTGAACTCTTGGCTGTCGGAGCAGGCGGCCGAATTCTTTGAAGAGGGAATTAAAAACTTAGTTGTACGGTATGACAAGTGCTTAAATAAACAAGGCAACTATGTAGAAAAATAGATAAAAGTGTGTAGAATCAGAAAATAAAAGTTTCTTTTACAAAAGTATTTGTATCTTCTTTTAAAAATAAAAACGGCCCTTACTTAAAAAACAACCCTCGTATAAACTAAAGCTAAACTAAACTAAACTCCGTCCGAACAGACCTTGAAGGCCCAACGGTACCGATCGACCATGTGTCATCCTCATCCACAGGTTTTACTGGATGCGAATATGGAGGGGCATGTGGTCAGCACACCACTCTTCCAGCCGTTGTCAGTTTTCATGGTCGGAGCCGATACTTCCCAATCAAGTAGCTCCTCAATTGAAAACTAATTACATGACTCAGATAATGCATAACTAACAAACGAAAATGAAAATAAAACATATTAACAATCGAGTACTGAACTACTTCGTAAGTGCTTTGTATTTAGGGCAGTTCAAGAGTGGATGCATATTAAACAGTGAAATAAAAAGAGCATGTGCTTTTAACACATTAAATGGGGGTTTTCCAAATTGAGTTCGACATGCCATAAAAGGAAAGCTCATGATCAATTTTGACTTATGGTAGGGACACTTGGAATTTTAATGTGAAAACTATTCGGATATTAATGGTTGAAGTAAAGAGACCCATGTTGTGAATCACAGGCAGCGACAGGTCAACAAACAAATGGGTCCGGGATTACGCTGGGGTGGAAGCAGTATTCATAACTGTAATTAATTTTAATTTTAAAACGGAGGTAGGGGGGAGACATAAGCATGAAATGCCTGGTGGACAACCCAGATAAGTTTTTTGCTGGATTCCAAGAGATAAGAAATAATTCAAGGTTTCTAGGGTTGGGTTGTGTGTGGGAAGAGACCTAACTGCGAAGTCATCGGTCTCATCGGATTAGGGAAGGACGGGGAAGGAAGTCGGCCGTGCCCTTTCAAAGGAACCATCCCGGCATTTGCCTGGAGCGATTTTGGGAAATCACGGAAAACCTAAATCAGGATGGCCGGACGCGGGATTGAACCGTCGTCCTCCCGAATGCGAGTCCAGTGTGTGAAGTACTGCGCCAAACCGATCGCAAGGAGAATGAGGAGGAATAGGAGGAGGATAATGGTGAAAGCCTGATACATTAGTTTCGCAGTACCGTAGGTGCAATACATGGAAGTTCTTAAGTAAGATTTCGAGAGTTCTTAGACGTCTTTCTTCCAGTTAGAGACTGTTCAGTATCTCTGCTACTTTACTCCTGAGCAACCAAGCCTGAGACCATTCATGCTACACTTATTTCTAAGTCCTATATGTCTCCATCTACGGTTACATATATCCTCCGCGCGTACCGCACAGTGTCTGGAGAAGATACCTTGTACCTTTATAAGTCATTTACTTTTCTGTTCCGCTAGCAAATGGAGCCAGGGAAAGAAGACTAACCTCATACCTCCGCAAGAACAATAATTTCTCTTAACTTTTCTTCGTGCTTCTTAAGTGAAAAGTACAGTACATTGGCTGCAGTAGATCGTTATGCAGTCAGCCGTAAAAGCCGGTTCTCTAAATTTTCTCAGTAGTGCTTCACGAAATCTAGCATCACGCCTCTGAATTCCTTCGATGTCCTCCTTCAGTCCGGTCTCTGGCGATTCCAACGACTCGACCATTACTGAAAAGTGGGTAGCACTAGTTTTCTACAAGTAAGCTACATGAGCCACGCTTTTCTAAACTTCTTCATATAAACCGAAGTCGACCATTCGCCTTCCGAGACTACCGTCCTTCGCGCTTGTTCCATTTTATATTTAATCGATGAGACTGTGTGAAGCAGCAAACTGCTAACGCTGTATTCGACCATTACAGGATTGTCTTCCCTACTCATCTGCATTAACTTACTTTTTTTACATTTAGAGCAAGCTGCCATTCATCACAGCTGGTAGAACTTTGGTCTAAGTAATCTAGTGTCCTCGTGCAGTCACTCAAAGATGATACTTTCCTGTACATCACAGCGTTATCAACAAACAGCAGCAGATTTCTTCTCAACCTGTCCGTCGGGGGATTTATGTATGTAGAGAATTAAGAGGTGTCCTGTTAAACTTCTCTGGGGCACTCCTTATTATACACTTGTCTATGACAAATGTACTGGGTTTTACTAGTTAAGCAGTGTTCGAGATACTCACATATCTGGGAACCTACTCCGTATTCTGGGAACTTCGATAACAATGTGCAGTGGTGCACCGTGTCAAATGCTTTGCGGAAATCCAGGAATGTGGAATCTGCCTGTTGCCCATTATCCATGGTTCTCAGGATGTAATGAGAGAAGAAGACAAGTTGTATTGTATTGTATTGTATTGTACGTTAACCAGGGGCCTAGAAACGACGGAAGGCTCCGTCCCCGCCGCAGCTGCAGTGGTGTACAACCCCACGACTACCCCACACCGAACCACTCTTTCAGCAGGGTTATTGTGCTGTTTGGCCCCGGTGCCTCCCCCCCCCCCCTCCCAGGGAACGTCTCACACCAGACGAGTGTAACCCATATGTTTGCGTGGTAGAGTAATGGTGGTGCAGGCGTACGTGGAGAACTTGTTTGCGCAGCAATCGCCGACATAGTGTAGCTGTGGCGGAATAAGGGGAACCAGCCCGCATTCGCCGAGGCAGATGGAAAACCGCCTAAAAACCCTCCACAAACTGGCCGGCTTACCGGACCTCGACACAAGTCCGCCGCGCGGATTCGTCCCGGGGACCAGACGTTCCTTCACAGTCCGGAAAGCCATGCGTTAGATCGCACGGCTAACTGGGCGGACAAAAGACATGTTGAGTTTCGCATGCGTGATTATTTCTAAATCTGTCCTTATTTAGGAACAGAAGCCTTTCTGTCTCAAGCAAATTTATTATATTCGAACCTAGAATATGTTCACTATGTTCAAGAACTCTCTAGCAAACCGATGTTAAGGATATTGGTGTGTAATTTTGCGGGTGGTTATTTTTACACTTCTTATATACGGGAGTCACCAGCGCTCTTTTCCAGTCGGTTGGGATTTACAGCTGGGCGAGAGATTAGCGATAAAAGCAGGCTAAGTGAGGGATCAAAGCCGTAGATTACTCTCTGTAAAATCGAATTCGGATTCCATCTGGATCTGGCGACTTATTCCTTTTCAATTCCTTCAGATGCTTCTCTACGCCAGGGATCTCTGTTTCCATGTTGTAACCTCCCCCTCACTTATCGACCTTAATGACAGTGAAAAATTAAACCGCGTGTACCTAATGGGAATTTTGGAAAAGCAATCGTCACCGAAGTTAATCTGTCGGTAAAGAGGGAGGAAAGGGTTACATCTAAATGAAAGGAAAAATGCAAATGAAACTGGTGGAAATTAATTTTGAAAAGGGGTAAAGTTAATAAAGAAAGTAAATGTGCGGCCGTTACGTCAACAATTAACTAGCGGTAATTAGATATTTGAGATCTGGGGGAAATCACGGTCGCCTGTCCTAAGGACAATTACTATAGTAACTGAAAAAGAAAGGTTATTACACATATAATTAGCACTAGAAGCGTGGCAACTGAAGGTTGACACGTGTAGTGTGAAAACTGAAAGTTTGTCAGAAGTAATAAATTTCGCTACACTCTGACTTAATTTAGCAAAAGAATTAATAAATCCGGAAAATCGAAAGTTAATTTAATGACTGAAGTCAATAGTGAGCTTTCTTTCTGAAGCACATCGAAATCCAGCAGAATACGGTTAGTCTTGGACTACCTCAACAATCATTTCAAAAGCAACTTGACTCTACGCAATTTAGAAACAAGAGATTTAACTTTGAACTTGAATTAAATGATTCTGAATAATTAACAATAATAAAATTTAGTACGTACCAAGCTGAGTTGCAGTCACAGGTAAGCTAAAATATGCTAACAAAACTCGCACTCTTAATTTGTGCTTGTGTAATCTAACTATTGTAGCCAGCTATGCTTTAACTGCACTTGGAAACTAAAGTAATGAAATGCAATGATAGTACTTTAATGCTGGCGTCTGAATTTCAACGACACTCGGTTTCATTTCGGAAAAGGAAGGGACCCTGCTTGGTAATGCAATTGGGACAATGAGCAACAAAGGTTCATGCTGAGTTGCTGTAATTTTGCGAGGCAAATGGAACAATTTGAAAAGCTGAGGTCTGCCATACAGTTCTGAAACTTTACGTGCTTTTAGTCTTCCTTGTTAGTTGATTGAAGGTTTGAAGCCGTCGATCGAGGAGGTGGCGACGGTCACTCATTGTCGGCCGTCGCTGTTGCAGAAGCTGGATGTTGGCGCGCCTTCTTCTCGACACGGTCACCAAACGAAACGGGCTCTTGATGTGCGCCAGCTAATGCTTCCCGTCCGCGACACCATGTCAGAAACTATCATCGCAAGTCGAGCGCAATTACATGCTGCTAACCCCGAAAGCGCGGCAACTCGCGGGAGCGTCACACCACACACCTGCTCCACTCGCTACTCCAGCCAGACTCCAACTGCCCTGCCCGCGCTCCACGCGGCAGAGTTAACACTACCAAAGATCCTACACACTTTGATTCTTCACACGACCTATCGATGTAATCGTTCGATAGCAGTTTCCCCTAGGCAAGACCCAGCGTAAAAATACAAATAATATTTACGAAACAAACCAATTATACATCGACATAAATGCATAAATATATATATATATATATATATATATATATATATATATATATATATATATACAAATAGTAAAACAGTTACAATATGTAAAGACACAGAAATGTCATATGTTCAGGTAACAAAATAAGGAAAAAACTTACAGTACAATAGATGGAAATAGGAGGATATGCATTTCCGGCGTTACACGTGCCCCACATTGTCTGAGGATGTTCGTGTAACCTAAACAGACTCAGAAAATGTCCCAAAAAATAAACAGCGGAAATGCATATGCTCAAAACATCATCAAAAATTAGCATTCGTCTAATTAAGCATAAATAAATCTTTTTAGACCATAAAAATTGAGTGGAGACACTCCAAATCTTATTCCACTCTGTCATCTTGCACAAAATAAAACAAGTTGACGACATATTAAAATTCATAGAAAGCATAGAAAATGGTTTAGCTATTCCAAAACCATTAAAATTCGTAACACTATAAGAAATGGAATACTATTTGCAAAATTAATTAGAGTACATGGCCATAAAAACAGGTAGATCAAAATACGCAAATTAATTATTAATTACATAGAATACACATTTTATATAACCTTTTCATAATTATTAACTCGTCATGAGAGTCCACTTAACGCTAAACAAGAAAATAATATACAGTAGATCGACAAAAACATGAATATTGACAGCAGAATTCTTTCACATCAGCTGTCCGGGAAGAAAAACAACTCCGCCTTCCGTACTCGCAAGTACAAAGAATGCCGACAGCGGCACAAGAGCCGACAGCGACCCAAGAGCCGACAGCGGCTCCACCTTGCCAGTATTGTTGCGCCCGCCTGTGCGGCACGCTTGATCTCACTCGCCTGTGTAGCGGCATTTCCAGAACGTCCGTTTCACTGAATTCTTTAGGAAAACTCACTCCCGAGTAATCTCAAGGAGTCCCTTAATACTATCACAGTGGATAACTCAACACTGTCCATCATCACACGCATGTACTAGCCTGAAACTTAAAACAGCGTCTAAGTACATCGGCAATGACTAGTAAAACACACATTCATGCATTCATGAAATCTGACAGCTAGTTACAAAAGCATATTTACATTCCTTAATCTACTGTGACTCAGCTGAAAACTTAAACTAGCAGCTTGGATTTTTCAATTGGTTAAAACGTCTAATCAAAAATTAATTACTTGTTAATTACAAGTTCTTTAATGACCTCTAGGTCAGGCAAAAGCATCGCAACATGGCACATCCTTAAATCTTACACTCTATATTACACACTGTACAAATTACCCATTCTGTGGTATTAATCAATCCTAGGTTGGTACAATTTCAAGTCTACAATATTCCGTATACCTAATCGTTTTCCAGAGCTTGGATACTCTAAGCAATAAGCATTTGTGTGAGGTATACCAATGACTTTATATGGTCCATTATAAACAAACTTAAATTTAGAGATTTCATTGTCTATCTCGCTCGATTTCTCATGAGCTTTTACAAGTACTAAGTCTCCGATTGCAAACTTAGCAAAACGCGCTTTAGCGTCATGACGACGTATGCGAGCATCAGCTTTTAGCTTCATTACTTCCCGCAAACGATCTTTTTTCACACCAATACTAATGTCAATCCGTGGAGGGAATTTGATTATCTCTTCCACTAAACTTTTACACTTTTGTCAATGCCGAAATTCCTCACGTTACGGCAGTTCAAATTCATTCCTACGTCAATGTCATCCGGCCACTTAACAATGTGTATAGGCTGGTATTGCCTATGCACACCGTCTCCTGCCTCGTCAAAACTAACTACTATTGTTTTATCTTGTAACGTACATGTCAAAGTTTTGCTTTCGCAATTAATCACTGCACGGTACTTTAATAGCCAATCTAACCCGATAATTACTTCCGTAGTTAAGTCTGGCACGACGACAAACTTTTGTTCGAATCGTGCCCACATATCTCGAAGTTGACAAAAATCTGTTTTGTGACCGGTTTACTGGCCTTCCCAGTAGCACCGATAATTTTCACTCCTGTTACTGGCATAACTACGATACCAGGTCTGTCTTTCAGTAACTCAAATATTTTCCCAGATACAGCACTCAATTCTGCACAGGTGTCAATCAACACGTTTAGTTGTAGGTCGTGCATATTAGCAGACACTATTATCTGTCTACACTTGTCCTCGACTGTTTCTTTATTTTCCCACAGTAAATCCTCGTCTATGTCCAGGTCATTCCAGAAAAAACCATCCGGCTTTGATCCTAAATCCGGTTTATCTGGCGGCTTTTTCAGCCTCTGTTCACATACAGTCTTAATTTCAACACGTTTGTCCTGAGGCTTAGTCTGTAGCTTCGCCTCCAATACCGAAACCTTTTCCTCTAACTCGTCAACTAGTGAGTGTTGCCCTGCTATCATTTCACTAATTGTCACCTTCGTTGATTCCACTTTGGCCAGATTGATATCATCCGCCAATCTACCTGGAGGAATGTGCCCAGTAGTATCTGCAATTACTCCCTCTGGATCCGCGCAACCCACATTGCAACCGTCCGACCGTATAACGTCAGCTCTAACCTCATACACGCTGTAATCTACGTGCTTTTCTACCAATCGTGTCCGGCTATCACTAAAATTCTCGTAATCTTTCTCCTCAATACTTTCGCAATATTTAAACTGGAGTTTTGCGTCGGATGGGTCGGTCACTTCTAACACTATAACTTTCGGTAAAGTCTGCCGGTCAGGGCCAGAACTTTCCGTTACTGCTTCAACATCCAACTCCTGCGGGACGAAACACGACGAATCTTGGTCGTGCTCCCCATTAACACCAACTATTTCTGGTAAAGTCTGCCGGTTAGGGCCAGAACTTTCTATCACTTCACAAACACTATCTACGTGCGGGACGAGACGCGGCAAATCCTGCCCGCGCTCCCCATAAACGCTTCTCCCATACAGACCCCTATAATCTCTTAGTTCGTCGTATAAGCGACCGAACTGCCTTAACCAGACCTCATCCCTCTCTACATCCCCTCGCTCGATGACGGACGTTTTATCCGACATCTGATCTTCTCTCAACACTTGCGAATCATTCTTAAACTCAATCTCCAGTTCCGCTGTGGGTATTACAGCTACCACTTTGTAATCGATTTCCGGAACACTACTTAAATTGTTCTCACTGACAGTGAATGTACTTCCTACTGCCGTGTATACAGCTGATTTACTACCTGTGGGCGCACTCCTTTCTCCTAACACTGGCACACTCTCCCGCCGTTGATTATTCCACACGGAATTTTCATAACGACGACACCTGGGTTTTCTACTGTTATTGGGCCGCCAAAATTTCTCCACGCCCGGTCGGCCCCTCACCGGCGCGGCTAATGGTTTCCCTGTCTCGTCCCAGCAGATACGCTCCCCGGATGCTGCTGAGGCGGCTTATCACACACTCTGGCGTTATTACTATTCTGCGAAGCCCGTATCACGCTAGTATGATACTGGTTTCCGTCATTCCTGTTATTATTTGCAGTGTATCGATTGTCATTACGGCCCGAACCACTATTGTTATTGCTGCCAAGATTGCGGTATGCATTATTCCCATAGTTATGATTGTTGTGGTTGCTGTGGTACCCGTTGTTGTTACCACGGCCTCTACCAGTATCGCGATTATTGCGCCAATTGTCCTCGTCCTCAACTCTTTCCAGGAAATGATTGATTGTCCTGTAATTGCTTCCTACGTAGCGTTTTGTATCATCTGGAAGCTTCTTGTAGAGTTCCCAGACTATTTCGGATTCCGTGCGGCGATCACGCAAATATTCCAACTTGCGGATCCAGCCCTCACAAAACTCCTTCATCGAGCCGCGCGAATTCGCATCGAAAGGCCTCGATACGACAAATTCGCGCCAGACACTTTGCTGTTTTTGCTCTGACCAGTATTCAGCCAGAAACAAATTTTTAAACTCGTCAAAGGTCAGGTTCGTAATGTTGAGGTTTAAGCCCCAACGCTTGGCATCACCAGCCAACACATCAATAACCGCATTAATTTTTCTCTCATTAGTCCATGATCTGGGTAAAACTCTTTCACAGTTTTTAATGAAATCCGTCGCGTGTATACCGCCTTTTTTCAAGGGGTCGAACCGCTCCTCTTTCGTCAACAATTCCGAACTATGTGCACAGATTGGCACATAGCTCTGTTTTTCTTCAAGTTTCTTTTCTAATTCCGACACTCTCGTAATCACTTGGCAAGTGGTTGTCGCAAGCGTTTCCACTTCCCTCTTTTTCTCTTCGCAGGTATTAGCCTGCTTCCTCACTTTGGTATCTACTTCGGATACTAAAACCTTTAAAGTTTCCACCTTCTGTTGATCGTCTTTTCTCACTAATTGAATTTGTTCCGTCACCTTATTCTCGATGATCGGAGCAACTGCGTCTCCTACACTTTTCTCGATTCTGCTAATTTCGGAATTAAAACGCGTATTTATGCTCGCAATTTCCGCCTGAACGCCTATCATTTCCTGTTTAAGATTACCGATTTCGGTATTAATCACAACAATATCTTCTTTGATTTTATCAACTTTTGTGTTAACAACTCCAACATTGTTGTTAACAACATTAATAGCTTTGTTCTGATTGTCTAGCTTCCTGTCAATTTTTTCAGACTGAGCTTTAATTTCTGCCGATTGAGTTTCTATCTTGCTAGACTGAGCCTTGATTTCGTTAATCAAAACATTCAATAAATCAGTTAAATTCCCGGAAACTACCGGTTTTACTTCCGTAGCGGCTTCCTCTTTAATTGTCCCCCCGTATTCGTCATCAAGGGATTCCGATTTGATTTTCACTTCCGATTCCGAAACATTTTCTAATGTTTGGAATTCCATTTCTGCTCTTTGTTGCGTTTCGGCGGTCGCGTCTTTCATTCTAGCCGCCTGCCCCTGAACAATGGGTACCGTGGTGCGCGTTTCCCACTGTTCGACCGATTGTTCCGTACCCAAGTCTACCAAATTTTGGTAATTGTTGCCTTCACTCATTTTAATAATTTTCAATATAAATAACAAATCTCAAATCTAATTAGGATTCCTCAGACTAATATTCTCGCTGACGTATCGACCATTTCGCAACCAGTACTTTGTTACGAGATTTGCACAATGCAAAATTCGTGTCCAGAACAACCTCAAATTTGAAGATTGTCCTGTCACCAGGTCGCCACGTGTAACCTCCCCCTCACTTATCGACCTTAATGACAGTGAAAAATTAAACCGCGTGTACCTAATGGGAATTTTGGAAAAGCAATCGTCACCGAAGTTAATCTGTCGGTAAAGAGGGAGGAAAGGGTTACATCTAAATGAAAGGAAAAATGCAAATGAAACTGGTGGAAATTAATTTTGAAAAGGGGTAAAGTTAATAAAGAAAGTAAATGTGCGGCCGTTACGTCAACAATTAACTAGCGGTAATTAGATATTTGAGATTTGGGGGAAATCACGGTCGCCTGTCCTAAGGACAATTACTATAGTAACTGAAAAAGAAAGGTTATTACACATATAATTAGCACTAGAAGCGTGGCAACTGAAGGTTGACACGTGTAGTGTGAAAACTGAAAGTTTGTCAGAAGTAATAAATTTCGCTACACTCTGACTTAATTTAGCAAAAGAATTAATAAATCCGGAAAATCGAAAGTTAATTTAATGACTGAAGTTAATAGTGAGCTTTCTTTCTGAAGCACATCGAAATCCAGCAGAATACGGTTAGTCTTGGACTACCTCAACAATCATTTCAAAAGCAACTTGACTCTACGCAATTTAGAAACAAGAGATTTAACTTTGAACTTGAATTAAATGATTCTGAATAATTAACAATAATAAAATTTAGTACGTACCAAGCTGAGTTGCAGTCACAGGTAAGCTAAAATATGCTAACAAAACTCGCACTCTTAATTTGTGCTTGTGTAATCTAACTATTGTAGCCAGCTATGCTTTAACTGCACTTGGAAACTAAAGTAATGAAATGCAATGATAGTACTTTAATGCTGGCGTCTGAATTTCAACGACACTCGGTTTCATTTCGGAAAAGGAAGGGACCCTGCTTGGTAATGCAATTGGGACAATGAGCAACAAAGGTTCATGCTGAGTTGCTGTAATTTTGCGAGGCAAATGGAACAATTTGAAAAGCTGAGGTCTGCCATACAGTTCTGAAACTTTACGTGCTTTTAGTCTTCCTTGTTAGTTGATTGAAGGTTTGAAGCCGTCGATCGAGGAGGTGGCGACGGTCACTCATTGTCGGCCGTCGCTGTTGCAGAAGCTGGATGTTGGCGCGCCTTCTTCTCGACACGGTCACCAAACGAAACGGGCTCTTGATGTGCGCCAGCTAATGCTTCCCGTCCGCGACACCATGTCAGAAACTATCATCGCAAGTCGAGCGCAATTACATGCTGCTAACCCCGAAAGCGCGGCAACTCGCGGGAGCGTCACACCACACACCTGCTCCACTCGCTACTCCAGCCAGACTCCAACTGCCCTGCCCGCGCTCCACGCGGCAGAGTTAACACTACCAAAGATCCTACACACTTTGATTCTTCACACGACCTATCGATGTAATCGTTCGATAGCAGTTTTCCCTAGGCAAGACCCAGCGTAAAAATACAAATAATATTTACGAAACAAACCAATTATACATCGACATAAATGCATAAATATATATATATATATATATATATACAAATAGTAAAACAGTTACAATATGTAAAGACACAGAAATGTCATATGTTCAGGTAACAAAATAAGGAAAAAACTTACAGTACAATAGATGGAAATAGGAGGATATGCATTTCCGGCGTTACAATGTCCTCAATAAGGGAATCTATAAAACAGTCAAACAACTGTGTGTCTGTACAGTCCTCCTGCAGGAATGATTTCTTGAACGCGGAATTAAAGCTTCAGCTTTCCTTTTGCTATCTTCTATTGCCAAAGCAGACCGGTCGACAAGTGACTCGATAGAAGCCTTCGACCCGCTTAGTGATTTTACGTAGGAGCAGAATATTTTCGGGTTCTCGGTAAGATCTTTCGCTAATGCTTAGGAAGTAGATCTACGCTCAGTGGCTAACGTATGATGGTTGAAGTCGTTGTATGCTTCGCTCATCGATCTTCTTCTAGATACGCGAGTTTGTACTAACTGCTGCCTGTATATGTTTCCACTTTCTTTTTTGTCCCGAGAGTGCAACATTCTTTGCTCCTCAGCATTTTTCAAGTTTTGTTATTAGACCCCAGTGGGTCTTTTCCGCCCTTAACCCACCTACTGGGCACGTACTTCACCAGAGTCCTCTTAGACTAGCGTTATATAGGTTGTAATGACTGAAGTAGTATCCCAGCGTGTACCATCGGACCTGCAAAAGTTTTTCTTTCGTAGAGAAATTGCAGTTTCACAATATCGAACGAATAAGTTGAATCATGTATTTGGTTTACCTACAACCGAGTGTACGCGATCGTTCCATCTCAAAGTTCTGTGAATTTTTATTTCCAGGAGTTTGTAAGATTTTAAGTTCTCCAAATGCGACTCATAAATGATGTAGTCAAACGTAGCTGTATGTACACGTTTGACAGGATCTGTACTAACAAGCGATTTACGAATATTTTTATGTCACAGTGCCGTACCTTTTGACGCACTATTTGTTTTATTTTGTTCGACGATGTACGTCAGTATCTCCCAACGAGAGCGTAATTACCTCTAAATGGATGATATGAAAATATCTGATGGATAAAAACAAAATATGTCCGATTATGCCTCCTCAAGACATCCACAGCTCAATAAAGACTTACTGCATTCCACGCGTTGCAGTCTACATCGAAACGCATTGATGCCTTAACTACAACTTTTGTAATGCGTTCACCATCAATAAGGTAGTGGTCACAATCTTTTGTTATCTCTCGGCATCGAGCAAAGAACCTCCTTGGTCCACCTGCCATAAAATCGACTTACTTCATATTCCGCCCGCATTCATTCAATTTTCTTAACGGTCACTGTTTCCTGATTAATTTCTTTCTCTTTCCATCTGCGTCACCGAGCGAGATGGCACAGTGGTTAGCACAATGGACTCGCATTCGGGAGGACGTCGGTTCAAACCAGCGTCCGGCCATCCTGATTTAGGTTTTCGGTGATTCTCCTAAATCGATTTAGGCAAATGCCGGGATGGTTCCTCTCAAAGGGCACGGCCGATTTCCTTCCCCATCCTTCCCGTGACCGATGACCTTGCTGATTGGTCCTCTCTCCAAAAACAAACAACTAACCGTCTGCGCCAGTAATTTCCGTCAGGCGTCTGTTCTTTGCTCGGTGAACAAACCCCAGGTTTTGAAGAATTCCCTTATTTCAAGTGTACGAGTATTGTCGCTGTGATAAGACAAAACGAGTAATAAATTCTGATTATTATAAAACTGGAAATTTCGCTTTCGACTTCATCAGCAATGAAATAAAAAAAGCGACGAACTGAGCGATATTGGAGTTTTACTTACAATTTACATCAGTCTACATCAAAGCGAATGCAAAAACTATATTTAGAAACAGAAAGTAGCAAGTATTTCGTTGATTTTTTATTTCTTGATTTAATAAAAATAAACAACAAAAGCGAGTTTTATTTGGTTGAATTTTACTTAAATATTCTATTTCGTCGCTACTATTAGCGTAAAATTTCGTTAGATGTTGATGTTTGTTGGGGTTACTGAACGTGTAAACCGTTGATCTGGTTAGTGTAATGGCGACAAAGCCACATGTAAATGATAGTTGTATTTTTGCGTTACTTTATTACACTTATAATTCCGTTACCAGCTCGATTTTTAGTTGATAATGTCGTCTTGCTTAGCGGACTGAATTTGCTAATATTAGTTAAAATGAGTATGGTGTCACTTTTTAAAAAATCACTAAATAGGTGGCCCAGGGCACGGAGGGCGTCGAAGGTCATGCGGTCGCAAGGAGCAGACTGCCGGCTGGGAGTTGTGGCGCTCTCCTGTAATCCAAGCGACTGGGAAGCCGTTGTGCGGGAGAAAACTGTGGCTGTGCACGCAGTTTCGGTCGTTCTGTGAGCTCAAGAACGACCGCAGCGCCCTTCCCGAGCATTTGGGTGGGGTGCAAAGGAATACTTCGCGCCTTGGAGCTGTCTAAACGA
Organism: Schistocerca nitens; assembly: GCF_023898315.1. Taxonomy (NCBI): domain Eukaryota; kingdom Metazoa; phylum Arthropoda; class Insecta; order Orthoptera; family Acrididae; genus Schistocerca; species Schistocerca nitens. The sequence goes on along the minus strand of NC_064614.1, from coordinate 369,808,094 downwards.
ACGAGAGGCCGTTCGCCGAGCAACGCCGAACGAAACGCTGTGGATGCGTATCGAGAGTAAAGGGGGGCCGCGAAGAATTGCAAAGTCACAGAACTGCGCAAATATCCATTCTCAGTGAGGAAGCTGAAGCTCGGAGTAGTCGCAAGCGAAGCAGTGGCCAATCGCCGTCGAAATGGCTCACCCGGGCAAGGCGCGGGTGTGGGCGTTGTTCGACCGCACAACAACTTTTTTTTCTCCCATTTTTCAATCTTTTGTTGAGGTGATGTGGTCCATCAACAAAGAAAGTAGCTTACAAAACACTCGTTCGACCAATACTTGAATATTGCTCGTCAGAAAGGATTGATAGAGAAGATCCAAAGAAGGGCTGCATGTTTCGCTACAGCTGCATTAGTAAGCACGAAAGCGTCGCGGAGATGGTGAGTCAACTCTAAGGCCATTTCATCTCAAATCATACAGGACATGTCAGTTCATGATCATGAATTTCTTTGAATAAAAATTTGTTACACCTCTGCATCATATGGGCTATGAAGTAAAATATTTCCATTTTATCTTGGTTTTTATTAATGATGCAATTCTTTGAAAAATATGTATTTGTAAATAACTCTTATAAAATTAGATAACTAAGCATCTCAGACTCCACAAGACCATACAACACATTAAATTCAATCAGACATGTAAAATAAATAATATAATTCCGAATTATATTAAAGACACGACAAAATGTAGTATAGCAGCGTATCATGTCTACCACATAATACGTTTATTGTATGTAAAAAAGGAAACATGTATTGCAGGCCACTGATGATTCCCAAATAAATGAAGCGAAACGCGTGTGGCAATAAACAAACTGCCTTGAATTGCTTGCATAGACGGTACATACCTCCAAGAATATGTATATATGTAACTAATAAATCAAAAGTACTGCAGACCCAGCAGATGTTTTGCTTTAAAACTCCCTCTTTATAGGTTTAAGTTTTATTTGAGTAACACACACACACACACACACACACACACACACACACACACACACACACACTAATCGGCTTTCTGTTAACTTACAAATTTAAGAAGAAAATACAAAAATTTTAATTCTTTTACTAAAATTTTTTTTCAAATTTGATAAGTCACAGAACGTCACAGAATGTTCTTGTTATGTTACCGGATGCAGCTGATGTAGTTATAAGCAATATCTTCTCTGTATGAGTAAATATTTATTACTAAAAATTTAAAAATCGCATTTTTACGAGTTTTTACGAATTATGTACTCGAAAACCCCCATCACAAAACTTACAAAAATTGCACAATATATTGTTTGGTTAATGAGTCAAAATGGGTAATATTGTTTCCTGTAAAATGTTGGAAATTTTTAAACATAATTTAATTTCTAGTTAAAGTATGCATGTTGGGGACACTCTTTCCAGCTCTCTTCTGTTTATAAGAAGCTTGTGAAAATTTGCAAGTGAATCGTTCTGCATTGAGTTTTGTGTTTGGTGTGAGCTCTTTGTTGGATACAATGTCAGTGAGGGAATTCAGTACTGAAAATGTGAGATGTGTGGACTACGGAAAAAGACAAAAGAACGTGGTGTTTCAAAAAAGTGAGAAACACTTCACAATTGTCGGAAATCTGTCAGAGGTATTCCAGAAATGTCTTGGGCCTCAAGTAACTGTAATTGCTATACTCGCTGCAACAAGAAATATGGTGATAATGCACCTGAACGATCACCGTCATCAGAGTGTGAAACTGCAGAGACAAATGTCTATATTCATCGACATGAAGTTGTTGAATGTTACTATTTCTGTGGCAGCCCCTAATATATCCCCCTTAAAGGCCCACTCAAGAAGAGCACGAAGAAAACGGTATGTACAAAGAAAAGTGGAACACTTTGAAACAAGTTTTACACAGGCAGCATCTTCCAAACTTTGTGAAATGTGTAGTGTAGATGAACTTGGTGCAGAAACTGAAGGTAGTGACATGTGCACCCAATGTGATGTGTGATTTCAAAACCTAAACACTGGTATCTCGGCAGCCACCTATATTGAAAAGGTAGAATTACTGACACTGACACCAGATAGCTACTCCAAGCATCAGATACAGAAATGCATACCCACTTCTTCACATTATGTAATTTCAAAAGCTCGTAAAATAAAGAACGAAAAGGGTATTTGGGCATGCCCAGAGTTCTACTGAGGGCATCCTTTGCAAGATTATATGCTTAATGTTGCTCTGGAATGTTACCTAAGTGATAAGAAAGATTGCAGTAGACAGAGTCCTAATCAGGCTGATGTTACCTCTGTTGGTGCAACCGGTGAAAAACTAAAAAGGGCGAAAAGATGTATCACTAAGAAAAGTATATCTCCTAATAAAACAGGAGAACCCAAATTTAAAAACTGGGCTCACAAAATTCTACTCGTTACGAGCAAAATGGGTAAAATGCCAGCCAGTGAAGGAAGTATGCACATGTATTTACTGGCGGAATTTGGAACTTAGTTGTTTCATCACAGGTAGTCTAACTCAGAAGAAGTACACAGAAATGGACCTGATGCTTTTGTGTATATGTCAAGAGCTGCTAAAGGGGTGATCGTTGAATCATTAAGCTTCAGGATACTGACAATGGCATAACCTACATATTGGTAAAGAAGATAGCGGAGCTAGGAAAGTTTGTTACAGAGACTAGGCATTGCGTCATGACAGCAGTAGCTCATCATCATATCCGCAGGATTCCGAGACAGGCCATAGCAGAAGTAAAACCAGCCACATCCCAGAATACTGACACGTTAGTTCTTCATTTTGACTTTTCTGAGAACTGATCTGTTGCTTTGCGGAACGAAGTTCAAAGTCACCACTGGCACGCATCAGAAGCGTCAGTATTCATATATGTCGCTCACTTCTTTGCAACATTAAACTGTTTTACTATCGTCAGTGACGATCTTAATCATAACAGTGAACATGCATGCTATGCTGTCAGTATAACAGTTGATGGCATAGCATCTAGTGGCCACACATTTTTTAAACGTGTACATGTGACTGATGATGCAGTATCTCACTTTGAAAACAGATTTCATCTTTAGAACTTGGAAAACCGCTGTACAGGAATTAAGACAAAAAATGGGAATTTCGGCAACACGTCATGGAAAAAGTGTTTGTGATGGGGTAAGAGGTCTCTGTAAACATCTTACAAGCTGTTGTTGCTATAGTAGATGCTATTGGATCTGTACGGACCATGTTAAAATTACTACAAACAAGAAACTCTTACTTCTAAATGTTCTAAATGAAAGCACGATAGGAGAATTCCGATTTTTTTTAAAGAAAAAGAGACGAGAGCGGTCTGCTATGAAGCCTGTGATAGGAATTCAGTCAAGTCACTGCTGGGTTGCTTCGTAGAGTGGCATATACACTGCAGGAACAGTTCTCCACGAAATGCAGCCTATTACTGTGTGTGAATTGCAGAGTCCTCAAGATACTTAAGAAGACTTTGGTCTGAGCAACTTCATTTCTTGTGTGTGTGACAATCATTGGTGGATGGGACAAATAATTAGTGTCCCTCATGAGCTGCGAGATGAAACAGTCTCCTTCATGACACTTCATGCTCCGGCAAATACTTTCAAATGACCATCATCACCAGATCAGTGTGGAGTTCCATTTCCCAAGTACTGCTCTCGTTGGATCATTCTTGTCCATGCGAAAATTCAGCTCCGCTATACAAGTTCCATGAGGAGCAGATGAAGAAATCAGACGAACTCTTTTCAACAGTGCAGTATTGACTGCTACAGTGTAGGCAATTTTAATTCATGGAATGTCATGAAGAAGTAAAATAGTGACAGAAAACAATGAAAATTTGTAAATAATATCAGGAACAAGAAACTGTATATAGAAAGGATTTTCTATATCTGTTTTTTTTAATTTCTTGAACAAGATGAATAACTGTTTTCCCACTCTTTTATAAGGCTGTAAAATAATTATTTTGAATAAGATACATCAGTTTTGCATTACATTTATCACCATCAGCAATCAGTTTAAATTTTTAAGTGTCCAGGACTTTTTGACCGTCGAAGTAGCTTTTCAAACTTTGCACCACAAAATATTGCCCACTCTTATTGTACCTTCCATAAGTAAAATGACCAGCTTACATGCCATGCAATTCTTAGAATATTCAGGATGGAGTTTTAGAGAAGATAATTTATAAATAATCAAAAAATTCCCGATTCGTTCATCTTTATGTAGAAATATTATGGTAGTTTAAGAATTTTAGGCGTTAATAGTTAGCAGTCTTTCCACTTTATCATTTCTCGAGACTCTTAACATCCTGTGACTATTCATATTTTCAAAACATAATTTTGAAGTTTGCTAAAAGTTACAAATTTTCATAGATTATTTTCCCAAATTAAAGATGAAAAGAAAGCTCAGAAATGTATGTCAATCATGTCCCATAGCATTTTGAACAAGGTTTTTACTAAAAAATAATTTCTTATCTCTATCGCTTGTAGTTTTTTATTATAATTTTTTATTTTCCCTTTCGTTGCGAATTTTTACAAGTACGTTTCAAGAAATCATCGGAAAATTCAAATATTTTATTTTTTGAGAGGTGAGTTGCAGAACTTCTACACATATTTTGTTCACAAAACTTTGAAATAATGATGTAACGCATTCACTCTTGACGTGTATAATGAAATCGCCCCCCCCCCCCCCCTTTCCCGTGCCAGACGTTGCAAGAGAGGCGTTCTGTTGCACGGTATCGTCTGCTGATAAAATTCCAAGAGCGTACGTTACTAGGAAAGTCAACCAATATATTGCTTCCCTCTACGTACATCCCGCGGAAAGGTAATGAAGACAAAATCAGATTCGAGCCCATATGGAGGCTTACCAGCAATCGTTAGACCCGCGAATGATCCGCGACTGGAACAGAAAAAGGGAGAAGTGACAGAGGTACACAAAGTACCCTCCGCCAGACACCGTAAGGTGGCTTGCACGGCAAAGCTGCAGATGTAGAAGGAGATGATTGTTTCCCAGCAATCCAGTGAATCGATCGTTTTAATTCGGTTGTTCCTTCATTACCTTCCGCTTTCACAGCTTTACTTGCGTCATTACCTCTCTTTGTTATGTTTCCGCCTCCTTTGTATATGTCCTTGTCACGAGCGGATCAAAGGGATTGGGGAAGGGACTCATAAGGGGCAACTCCTCACTCCTTCCAGATTCTTCAGCGCAGTTTAGGAAAATAAAGTGGCACGAAAACTAAGAGACTGGAAAATAGCAAGGAATTCTCGAAAATTAAAAGCTATGGTCTGGACAGGATTCTTTTCATTTGATTACCTAATAGATAGCTCACGTGGATGCGCTTCTAACTTTTCTGGTGGCTGAATACATTCCAGACAGGGAAAGGCGCACGTTCACACGTTGATAGTAAGCTCACCGTACAAATAATTAGTAACCCCTAGAGAGATCATTACAAGCACAATTCAGTACCGTGTAGTTCCGATCCTGGATTTAATAACAGCCGGATTCAATTAGGAAGATATTCATCAAGGTTATGAAGGTACGTCCCATCCAGGTTAGGCTACTAGCCGAGTATTTGATCGCGTAGTTCGCCAAATTTCGGGAATGCTGATGTCGGCGTTTTACCCTCTGTTCCAAAATTTTCCACAGATTTTCTATGGGGCTCAAATCAGGTGATTTTCCAGATCAGTCGAGATGTAACAGGGTGGAGGAGTGTTCAGAAAGCCAGTCACATGTTCGTACAGGCCGATGAACTTTGCTGCTGTCGTCTGTCTGTGCTTGATGAGTAATGGGCTCTTGAGAGTTGACCGACTCCCACGTTCATTACATGCAGTTGCCGTCGCAGTGTTCTCTCGCTAACAAGTCGGTGTGGACCATCATTCGCTGCCTACAGCAATTCCTACCGGCTCTGGAAGCGATTTTGATTTACAAGCCATGAAACGCATCTCCGGGCCCTTCAGGCAGGTTCTTTTTCCGATCACGATTCTGACGTCGTGTTTCATGGCCACGTGTGTCACAGCACTGGTTGTAGAAACGTTGAACACAATCTGCCGCGAAACATAAAAAAAAAACGCCGGCCGCGGTGGTCTAGCGGTTCTAGGCGCCCAGTCCGGAACCGCGCGACTGCTACGGTCGCAGGTTCGAATCCTGCCTCGGGCATGGATGTGTGTGATGTCCTTAGGTTAGTTAGGTTTAAGTAGTTCTAAGTTCTAGGGGACTGATGACCACAGCTGTTAAGTCCCGTAGTGCTCAGAGCCATTTGAACCATTTTTTTAACATAAAAAAACAGCAACTTCATACAACGTATGGCCACGGGCACGTCCAACCACGACTGCCCCTTTCTGCCATTCGGTCACGCCCTTACTTTTCTCACATTTAGGTACAATATCCGCTTGAAATACAAATGTCTTAATGATTGCTACTGACTGAAGCTCACGTAGTGGCAGTTTTTGCGCGGTTGAGCACGTGACTCGATCACTGTGCCATCTGTAAAAGCTTGGCGATTCATCTGTACGTGTGCAATTAGGTGACTAATTGTTTAATTGTTTGTCCGGTGAGCTTAGCTGCTCTCAATCCGGTTCGTGAATCCACATTTAGAGCAGACAAACAACAGAATGATCCCCGTGGGGAGGGGGGATGGGAGGGGGGGGGCTCCACTGGGGGCCGAACCGCGCAGTAACCCTGGGTTCGGTGTGGGGCGGCAATGTGGTGGCTGAACTGCTGCGGCCTGTTGTGTGGTTGTGAACCACTGAGGGCTACAGCGGGACGAAGCCTCTGCGTCGTTTCTGGGTTCCCGGTTTAATACATACATACTTACATAAAAAACGAGGAAGTGAGGAAAGGCAACAAAACAAAAAAAAATGTGAAAGGAAGACATTCTACTGAATGGAAGCGGAAACGATTGATACAGACAGCATTACCAGCTTGCATGGCCAGTCTGCAGACCTGTGTTGAAAACTGCACGCAGTGAAATTTGGACGCAAACAGAAATCTGTGAAATTAGCACGCAGTATACGTAGAAACTATCTGCCTACTATGTCACAGCCTTTCTGCACCCCAAGTCCTCCCTCATCCTACACACGCACTTGGGTGCTGTGCGGTCCTGTCCGAGCAGCGTGGACGCCGCCATTCAAATACCAACGTAAACAAAATACACTGCCGCCGGAAGAAGAGCAAGAGCTCTACAGATTCTCTTCATAACGTTCTACTATAGTCCCTCTTACATACGCATATGGCAGTGGTTCTTCTTATCTTCACGTTTACATTTTGCTTTTCACTCATTTATGAAGCTATGCCCTCCCATGAACCTTGGACCTCGCCGTCAGCGGCATGCCTTGTGCGCCTCAGCGATACAGACATCCGTGTCATAGGTGCAGCCAAGACGGAAGGATATCTGTTGAGAGGCTAGACAAACGTATGGTTCCTGAAGAGTGGCAGCAACTTTTTCAGTATGTGCAGAAGCAGCAGCCTTGCAAAACCAACCAAAACGGTGTTGTGCTGGTACTGCGACCGACTGAAAGCAAGGGGAAACTGCAACCGTAATTTTCCCCGACGGCATGCAGCTCTGATGTATGGTTAAACGATGAAAGCGCCTTTCTGGGTAAAATATAAAATTTCCAGAGGTAAAATACTCTACCATTCGGATCTCCCGGGAGGGGGGACTACGCCGGAGGATGTCGTCATCAGGAGCAACAAAGCTGGCGTTCTACCGATCAGAGCGTGGAACGTTAGATCTTTTAATCGGGCAGGCACGTTAGAAAATTTAAAAAAGTCAGATATAATGAGAATTAGTGAAATTCGGTGGCAGGAGGAACATGACTTCCGGCGAGCGAATATAGGATTATTAACATAAAGTTAAATAGGGGTAATGCAGGAATGGGTATACTAATGCATAAGAAAATGGGAATGCGGGTAAGCTACTACGAAAATCATAGCGAACGATTATCGTTGCCAATATAGATACGAAGCTGACAATTTCCGCAGTAATACAAGTACATATGCAATCCACGACTGACGAACTATCAGTTTAAGAAGTCATGGCTGCAAAATACTAACACGAATTCTTCATAAAAGAATGGAAAAACTGGTAGAAGTCGACATCGGGAAAGATCACTATGGATTCCGGAGAAATGTAGGAACGCGCGAGGAAATACTGACTCTATGACTTATCTTAGACGATAGATTAAGGAAAGGGAATCGTACGTTTATAGCGTTTGTAGACTTACAGAAAGATTTCGACATTTGTGATTGGAATACTCTCTTTGAAATTCTGAAGGTAGTAGCGGTAAAATATAGGGAGCTAAAGGCTGTTTACAACTTGTACGGTAAACAGATGAGAGTTATAAGAGTCGAGGGGCATGAAACAGAAGCGGTGGTTGAGAAGGGAGCGAGATAGCGTTCTAGTCTATCGCCAGTGTCGCCAATGTTATTCAATCTGTACACTGAGTAAGCAGTCAAGGAAACAAAGAAAAATTTGGCGTTGGAATTAACGTTCAGGTAGAAAAGATAAAAACCTTGAGGTTTGATTAATACATTGTAATTCTATCAGAGACAGCAAAGGACGTGGGAGAGGAACTCAACGGTGTGGACACTGTCGAGAATAATTGAATGTAGTCGAATTAAATCAGGTGATGCTGAGGGAATTAGGTTTGGAAACGAAGCATTTAAAGTAGTAGATGAGTTTAGCTATTTGGACAGCAAAATATCTGCTGGTGGCCCAATGAGAGAGTATGTAAAAAGTAGACTGGCAATGGGAAGAAAAGAACTCATGAAAAAGAGAAATATCTAACATAGAATATAGACATAAGTTTAAGGAAATCTTTCTGAAGGTACTTGCATGGAGTGTAGCCATGCATGGAAGTGAAACAGTGACGATAAACGGTTTAAACAAGAAACGATTAGGAAATTTTGAAATGTGGTGCTACAGAAGAATGCTGATTAGGTGCGCAGATCACGCAAATAATGAGGAGATACTGAACAGAATTGGGAAGAAAAGAAATTTGCCGCACAAATTGACTAAAAGGAGGGGTCAGTTGATCGAACACATTCCGAGACATCAAAGGATAGTTATGCATCGTTACATTAACTCATTCATGCAGAAGTTATGATGTTATGCAACTTGTGATGAGTCCTCCGTTCTTTAAAAGTGCATTTTGTCTGATATAGAATTTTATAACGATCGTATGTCTTCCACTTTGGAGTAACGACATGATATGCAGAACTATCCAACAACAACGATGTGCAGAATTAACCAGGAGTATTGCTCCCACATAATACTCGCACCACTGCATAGAAGAGTGATATTAGTGCAATTGCTGTTGAGAAACAGCGGAAATCGCTAAAATATAATGGTAGTCCAGATTGTATACCAGATTTCCGTCTGGTATAGCCTCTTTTTTAACCGTTATGTATCACAAATCCCTTAAACAAAAAACCGTGCCCAGTAATTGGAAGAAACCACAGGCCACACTCAGCTACCATAAGCGTATCAGACGTGAACCAGAAAACTAACATCCAATATCCTTGAGTTCCATTTGTTGTTGAATCTTAGAATGTATTCTAAGCTGAAACATAATCAGGTATCTCTAGGAGAATGACGTCCTCTATGCCAAAGAGCGCGGATTCCGAAAACATCGACGATTTGAAACCAAACTCTCAGTTTTTTCAAATGACATCGATCAAGGTAGTCAGGTAGATGAAGTGTTTCTCGATTCTCGAAAAGCAATTAAAGTACCACATCTACGCTTATTATCAAAAGTACTATCTTATGGTGTATGAAGTGAAATTTGTGGCTGGATTGAGGATTCTTTGATATGGAGGACGCAGTAAATTATCTTGGAAGGATAGGTGTCAACACATGTAGAAGTAACCTCTAGTATACTCCAGGGAATTGGGTTGGGATACTTGTTAATTTGTATATTGATGACATAGCGCATAATATTTTAGTAACTTCACACTTTTCACAGGTGATGTAGTTATGTATAATGAAGTTCTTTCTGAAAAAATACTGATTAATATTCAGTCACATCAAAGACTGGCGATTTGCTTTAAATGTTCATAAATGTAGAACTGTGTACTTCACAAAACGAAAACAACGTGGTGTTCCACAGTATCAGCGCGTTACAAATGGAATCGGTCAACTCGTGGAAGTACTTGGGCGTCACAATTTGTATGGATGTGAAATGGAGAGATCACATAGGCTCAGACGTAGATAAAGCCTATGGCAGACTTCGGCTGATTGGTAGAATACTCGGCAAATGCAGTCAGTTTACAAACGAGACTACTCACAAAACACTGGTGTGACCCACCCTATTCCTCAAGTGTGTTGGACCTGTACCAAATAGCTCTAACATGGGATCTACATCTATTTACATCTACGTGGTTACTCTCCTATTCACAATAAAGTGCCTGGCAGAGGGTTCAATGAACCACCTTCATAGTGTCTCTTTACCGTTCCACTCTCGAACGGCACGGAGGAAAAACGAGCACTTAAATTTTTATGTGCGAGACCTGATTCCTCTTATTTTATCGTGATGATCGTTTCTTCCTTTGTAGGAGTGTGCCAACAGAATGTTTTCGCAATCGGAGGAGAAAAATGGTGATTGAAATTTCATGAGAAGATCCCGTCTCAACGAAAAACGCCTTTGTTTTAATGATTGCACGTATCATGTCTGTGACACTATCTCCCCTATTCCGCGATAATACAAAACAATCTGCCCTTCCTTGTACTTTTTCGGTGTCACCCGTCAGTCTCACGTGATGCAGATCCCACACCGCACAGCAATACTCCAGAATAGGGCGGACAAGCGTAGTGTAAGCAGTCTCTTTGGTAGACCTGTTGCTCCTTCTAAGTGTTCTGCCAATGAATCGCAGTCTCTGGTTTGCTCTACCCACAATATTATCTATGTGATCGTTCCAATTTAGGTTATTTGTAATTGTAATCCCTAAGTATTTAGTTGAATTTACAGCTCTCAGATTTGTGTGACGTACTGCGTAATCGAAATTTAGCGGATTTCTTTTAGTACCCATGTGAATAACTTCGCACTTTTCTTTATTCAGGGTCAATTGCCACTTTTCGCACCATACAGATATCTTATCCAAATCATTTTTCAAGTCGTTTTGATCATCTAATGACTTTACAAGACGGTAAATGACAGCATCATCTGCAAACAGTCTAAGACAGCTACTCAGATTGTCTCCTATGTCGTTAATATAGTTCAGGAACAATAGAGGGCCAATAACACTTCATTGGGGAACGCCGGATATTACTTATGTTTTACTCGATGACTTTCCGTCTATTACTACGAACTGTGACCTTTCTGACAGGAAATCACGAATCCAGTCGCTTAACTGAGGCGATACTCCATAGGCACGCAGTTTGGTTAGAAGACGCTTTTGAGGAACGGTGTCGAAAGCCTTCTGGAAATCTAAAAATATGGAATCAATTTGACATCCCCTGTCGATAGCACTTATTACTTCATCAGTATAAAGAGCTAGTTGTGTTTCACAAGAACGATATTTTCTGAATCCGTGCTTATTATATGTCAATAAATCGTTTTCTTCGAGGTACTTCATAATGTTCGAATTCAGTATATGTTCTAAAACCCTACAGAAAATTGACGTTAGTGATATAGGCCTGTAATTCAGCCGATTAATCCTACTTCCCTTTTTGGGTATTGGTGTGACTTGAGCAATTTTCCAGTAGGATCTTTCTGTGAGCGAGTGGTTGTATATAATTGCTAAATATGGAGCTATTTTATCAGCCTACAGTCTGGACCGGAGGCGTTGCCTTTATTAAGTGATTTAAGCTGCTTTGTTACACCGAGGATATCTACTTCTATGTTTCTCATCTTGGCGTATACATAGAAAGGCAGCACTAAAGGTCAGATGTTTGTTTGAGCCATGGGAGAATGTCGCAGAGATGATGGTGAAACTGTACTGGCAGACGCTTGAAGATCGAGGGAAACTGTCCCAAGAAAGCCCACTCAATAAGTTTCAAGAACCAGCTTTCAATGATGAATCTAAGAATATAGTACAAGCCCCTACATATCGGTCCCGTAGGGATCGCGAGGACAAGTTTAGACTAGTAACAGCGCCCTCTGAGGAATTTAAGCACTCTTTCTTTCCCAGCTCCGTATATCAATAGAACGTAAAGAAACCTTAATAACTGGTAAAATGGAAAAGGACCTCTACCACACACATCACAATTTAGGATTAGTTGTTGTTGTTGTGGTCTTCAGTCCAGAGACTGGTTTGATGCAGCTCTCCATGCTACTCTATCCTGTGCAAGCTTCTTCATCTCCCAGTACCTACTGCAACCTACATCCTTCTGAATCTGTTTAGTGTATTCATCTCTTGTTCTCCCGCTACGATTTTTACCCTCCACGCTGCCATCCAATACTAAATTTGTGATCCCTTGATGCCTCAGAATATTCCCTACCAGCCGATCCCTTCTTCTCGTCAAGTTGTGCTACAAATTTCTCTTCACTCCAATTCTATTCAATACCTCCTCATTAGTTATGTGATCTAACCATCTAATCTTCAGCATTATTCTGTAGCACCACATTTCGAAAGGTTCTATTCTCTTCTTGTCTAAACTACACTCCTGGAAATTGAAATAAGAACACCGTGAATTCATTGTCCCAGGAAGGGGAAACTTTATTGACACATTCCTGGGGTCAGATACATCACATGATCACACTGACAGAACCACAGGCACATAGACACAGGCAACAGAGCATGCACAATGTCGGCACTAGTACAGTGTATATCCACCTTTCGCAGCAATGCAGGCTGCTATTCTCCCATGGAGACGATCGTAGAGATGCTGGATGTAGTCCTGTGGAACGGCTTGCCATGCCATTTCCACCTGGCGCCTCAGTTGGACCAGCGTTCGTGCTGCACGTGCAGACCGCGTGAGACGACGCTTCATCCAGTCCCAAACATGCTCAATGGGGGACAGATCCGGAGATCTTGCTGGCCAGGGTAGTTGACTTACACCTTCTAGAGCACGTTGGGTGGCACGGGATACATGCGGACGTGCATTGTCCTGTTGGAACAGCAAGTTCCCTTGCCGGTCTAGGAATGGTAGAACGATGGGTTCGATGACGGTTTGGATGTACCGTGCACTATTCAGTGTCCCCTCGACGATCAACAGTGGTGTACGGCCAGTGTAGGAGATCGCTCCCCACACCATGATGCTGGGTGTTGGCCCTGTGTGCCTCGGTCGTATGCAGTCCTGATTGTGGCGCTCACCTGCACGGCGCAAAACACGCATACGACCATCATTGGCACCAAGGCAGAAGCGACTCTCATCGCTGAAGACGACACGTCTCCATTCGTCCCTCCATTCACGCCTGTCGCGACACCACTGGAGGCGGGCTGCACGATGTTGGGGCGTGAGCGGAAGACGGCCTAACGGTGTGCGGGACCGTAGCCCAGCTTCATGGAGACGGTTGCGAATGGTCCTCGCCGATACCCCAGGAGCAACAGTGTCCCTAATTTGCTGGGAAGTGGCGGTGCGGTCCCCTACGGCACTGCGTAGCATCCTACGGTCTTGGCGTGCATCCGTGCGTCGCTGCGGTCCGGTCCCAGGTCGACGGGCACGTGCACCTTCCGCCGACCACTGGCGACAACATCGATGTACTGTGGAGACCTCACGCCCCACGTGTTGAGCAATTCGGCGGTACGTCCACCCGGCCTCCCGCATGCCCACTATACGCCCTCGCTCAAAGTCCGTCAACGGCACATACGGTTCACGTCCACGCTGTCGCGGCATGCTACCAGTGTTAAAGACTGCGATGGAGCTCCGTATGCCACGGCAAACTGGCTGACACTGACGGCGGCGGTGCACAAATGCTGCGCAGCTAGCGCCATTCGACGGCCAACACCGCGGTTCCTGGTGTGTCCGCTGTGCCGTGCGTGTGATCATTGCTTGTACAGCCCTCTCGCAGTGTCCGGAGCAAGTATGGTGGGTCTGACACACCGGTGTCAATGTGTTCTTTTTTCCATTTCCAGGGGTGTATTTATCGTCCACGTTTGACTTCCATACATGGCTACACTCCATACAAATATTTTCAGAAACGACTTTCTTACACTTAAATCTATACTCGATGTTAACAGATTTCTCTTCTTGAGAAACGCTTTCCTTGCCATTGCCAGTCTACATTTTATATCCTCTCTACTTCGACCATCATCAGTTATTTTGCTCCCCAAACAGCAAAACTCATTTACTACTTTAAGCGTCTCATTTCCTAATCTAATTCCCGCAGCATCACCCGATTTAATGCGACTACATTCCATTATCCTTGTTTTGCTTTTGTTGATGTTCATCTTACATCTTCCTTTCAAGACACTGTCCATTCCGTTAAGCTGCTCTTCCAGGTCCTTTGCTGTCTCTGACAGAATTACAAAGTCATCTGCGAACCTCAAAGTTTTTGTTTCTTCTCCATGGATTTTAATACCTACTCCGAATTTTTCTTTTCTTTCCTTTACTGCTTGCTCAATATACAGATTGAATAACATCGGGAATATGCTACAACCCTGTCTCACTCTCTTCCCCACCACTGCTTCCCTTACATGCCCCTGGACTCGTATAACTGACATCTGGTTTCTGTACAAATTGTAAATAGCCTTTCGCTCTCTGTATTTTACCCCTGCCACCTTCAGAATTAGGATCAGTATTATACCGAAACTAGTTTTCATGTTTTTAAGTAACACATAGTGAACATGCACACGTATCGTTAGAAGTAGAAGAAGCAGCTACACAAAACTGATACCACCTAAGTGGGGTTAACCAGAACTTCACCGACAAAATTTCGGAGTTTATTCACGGATTACTTATGTATAACGGACTTACGGTCTCCGGTGGCTCGGTACACAGTAATATTGTAATTATGATTCATTTGACTTTGTTACCTGAACTACATTTGCTTCTGCGAAATTGCTTTCACAGCAGCGAAAAAGCCTACAATGCGAAATCTCCAAAACACAGTAACTCGAAATGATCCGGTTATTCGTGTGCGTCTAAGTACCGGTGAAAAACTGCTGTTACGTGGTTGCCTTCGCTGCGGGAACAGCTCAGCATATCTCCTTGTGCTGTTTTTCCATTGCATTCAGTGAACCCACAGACGAGATGCATATCTGCTGGTTCTTCACCAGTAAACGTATCCACACTTTTGTGTATCACTGTTAACATACAACTAACTTGCAGAAAAACAGTAAGCCTTACTGTTGTCAACGCAAGTAGTGTCAGTGAATGGAACACGTTTGTATCCTAATAAGAAACACAGCGTATACCATTAACATTTTCACTGTTGGGTGTGTATTTTCAAAGGAATACCGATAGAAGAGGTAAGATATGAAACGAAATGTAATTACTCTTCAACGAGCCACCGGAGGTCAGGGGTTCCAGATCAAAATACTCGGAAAATATCCCTGAAAACTTCAGAGGGTTTATTGGTAGAGTTTTGGTTCCCAATGTATACATGTGTAATGAGCTTTTCCCCACTGTAGACAAGATAATGAGCTAATGACATTTTCCTTAGAATGACAACACATCTTATGTACACTACATATACCAATGCTGATCCACGGGTAAAGACCGTATTTTATTTTACAGCATGCTTTGTCGAGTATAAGAGGTGCGCTTTTTAAAATCCATGTATGTAATTCTGATTTAATGTTTTCCGTCGTTTTTTTCTGAAAATCTGGTCTTACGTAAAATTGCATTATTATTGCACCCAACAGAAAAAAATTGTAATCCCTTCAGGTAGTAATAATTCAGGCATTACAGTTGTTGTTCGAGGATCTCCAGTGCCCTTCATCAGCACAGCACGGTAAGTGCGGGTCGCTCTTCTACGGGCCGTGCACGTCGCCATATTGGGACGGGACGAATTAGTGGACCCTTCCTCAACCATTTCTGGGTGCAGATTTCACTGGGTGCAGATTATACTGGGTGCAGTTTACAGAAAACCGTGTTGACAATCGTAGCGCTGACTAAATTACTGATAATGCTAGTGTTTTTAAGATTACGTGTCTTTTCAAAACTGTAATTCCTCGCAAGTTTTGTACCAGAACAACAGTCGTTAATCCGCCGCACAGATCCGATACGGCCCTGGCTCACTTCCCTGTCTCGCAAGGATTGGAAAAGGGCACAGGTCATCCCCGTTTTCAAGAAGGGACGTCGAACAGATGTGCAGAACTATAGACCTATATCTCTAACGTCGATCAGTTGTAGAATTTTGGAACACATATTATGTTCGAGTTTAATGAGTTTCCTGGAGACTAGAAATCTACTCTGTAGGAATCAGCATGGGTTTCGAAAACGACGGTCGTGTGAAACCCAGCTCGCGCTATTCGTCCACGAGACTCAGAGGGCCATAGACACGGGTTCACAGATAGATGCCGTGTTTCTTGACTTCCGCAAGGCGTTCGATACAGTTCCCCACAGTCGTTTAATGAACAAAGTAAGAGCATATGGACTATCAGACCAATTGTGTGATTAGATTGAGGAGTTCCTAGATAACAGAACGCAGCATGTCATTCTCAATGGAGAGAAGTCTTCCGAAGTAAAAGTGATTTTAGGTGTGCCACAGGGGAGTGTCATGGGACCGTTGCTGTTCACAATATACATAAATGACCTGGTGGATGACATCGGAAGTTCACTGGGGCATTTTGCAGATGATGCTGTGGTGTATCGAGAGGTTGTAACTATGGAAAATTGTACTGAAATGCAGGAGGATCTGCAGCGAATTGACGCATGGTGCAGGGAATGGCAATTGAATCTCAATGTAGACAAGTGTAATGTGCTGCGAATACATAGAAAGATAGAGCCCTTATTATTTAGGGGTCAGGGATTTTCTCTGCCTCGTGATGGCTGGGTGTTGTGTGCTGTCCTTAGGTTAGTTAGGTTTAAGTAGTTCTAAGTTCTAGGGGACTTATGACCACAGCAGTTGAGTCCCATAGTGCTCAGAGCCATTTGAACCTTATTATTTAGCTACAAAATAGCAGATCAGCAACTGGAAGCAGTTAATTCCATAAATTATCTGGGAGTACGCATTAGGAGTGATTTAAAATGGAATGATCACATAAAGTTGATCGTCGGTAAAGCAGATGCCAGACTGAGATTCATTGGAAGAATCCTAAGGAAATGCAATCCGAAAACAAAGGAAGTAGGTTACAGTACGCTTGTTCGCCCGCTGCTTGAATACTGCTCAGCAGTGTGGGATCCGTACCAGATAGGGTTGATAGAAGAGATAGAGAAGATCCAACGGAGAGCTTCGCGCTTCGTTACAGGATCATTTAGTAATCACGAAAGCGTTACGGAGATGATAGATAAATTCCAGTGGAAGACTCTGCAGGAGAGACGCTCAGTAGCTCGGTACGGGCTTTTGTTAAAGTTTCGAGAACATACCTTCACCGAAGAGTCAAGCAGTATATTGCTCCCTCCTACGTATATCTCGCGAAGAGACCATGAGGATAAAATCAGGGAGATTAGAGCCCACACAGAAGCATACCGACAATCCTTCTTTCCACGAACAATACGAGACTGGAATGGAAGGGAGAACCGATAGAGGTACTCAGGGTACCCTCCGCAACACACCGTCAGGTGGATTGCGGAGTATGGATGTAGATGTAGATGTAGCGCGTTAAAGGAATTAAAACAGGTAACACATAATAATTAATTCATGTTCCATCTTAACAGGGACGCTTTATTGCTATTGCCAGGGTACATTTTGCATCCCCACTACTTCTGGCGTTGTCTGTAATTTTTCAGCTAAAATGCTAATATTCTTCTGGTACTCTTAGCATCGCATTTCCTAATCTAATTCTTTCAACAACATACCATTTAATTCATCTATATTTAATTACTTCGATTTATTGATGTTTTTTCAACGCACTATTGATTGATTGATTGAAATTTCTTGAGAACATTTCGCTGCAACGAAAAACGCCTTTGTTTTAATGATGTCCACCCATAATCCAGTATCATTTCAGTGACACTGTCTCCCCTATTTAGCAACAATACAAAACGTGCTGCCCTTCTTTGAGCTTTGTCGATATATTCCGTCAATCCTATCTGGTAAGGATCACACTCCGTGCAGCAGTATTCTAAAAGAAGACGGTCAAGCGTAGTGTAGGCAGTCTCCATAGCAGATCTGTTACATTTACAAAATGTCCTGCCAATAAAATGCAGTAAATAATTCGTTAGCCTTCCCCCCAAAACATTTTCTGTGTGCTCCTTCCAGTTTAAGTTGTTCGTAATTGTAATTCCTAGATATTTAGTTGAATTTACAGCCTTTATATTTGACTGATTTATCGTGTAACCGAAGTTTAACGGATTTCTTTTAGCGCTCTTGTCGATGATCTCACACTTGTCATTATTTAGGGTCAATTGCCAACTTTTGCACCATTCAGCTATCATTTCTAATTCGGTTTGTAATTTGCTTTGATGTTCTGGTGAGTTTACTAATCGATAAAAGACTGCATCATCTGCAAACAACCTAAGACGGCTGCTCAGATTGTCTCCTAAACCGTTTATAGAAGGGGCCTGTAACACTACCTAGCGAAACGGCAGAGATAACTTCTCTTTACTCCACGATTTTCCGTCAACAACTAAGAACTGTGACCTCAATGACAGGAAAACATGAACCAGTCACATAACTGAGACGATATTCCATAGCATGCAATTTCACTACAAGTCGACTGTGTGGTATAGTGTCAAAAGCCTTCTGAAAATCTAGAAATACGGATACAATTTGAAATCCCTTATCAATAGCACTCAACGCTTCGTTTGAGTAAAGAGCTAGCTGTGTTTCACAAGAACGATATTTTCTAAATACATGTTGACTGTGTGTCAATAGACTGTTCTTTTCGAGGTCTTCCTATCAGCTCCATACAACCAATCTTCCAGGTTCTCTGCCGTCTCAGACAGAATTGCATTATCATATGCAAACCTTAACATTTATATTTATGTTTTTTCTACATCCCTCTTTAGTCTTTATTAATGCTTGCTCCATGTATAAACCGAGAAACGTGAAAGATACCCTACACGCTTGCCTCACTTCCTTCACAGTTTAATATACTTTCAGTAATCATCAGCTGTGACATGAAGTCCACGGTAAACTGCATGAAATGTATTGGTAGTGTGATTCACCTTTGCGGTTCTCATCCTTTATTTTTATTTACTAGCTATCAACGTTTCGGGAGACAGAAATAATTACAAACGTTAGTGAGAGGAACTAAAAGAAGAAGTAAAAAAAAAAAAAAAAAAAAAAAAAAAAAAGACAACTTGAATAAACGACTCGTCGATGTCAGGGCCACTAGAGACTGGAAGGTTGGGGGTGGGGGCGGATGTTTCGCTGTCCACTTGCAGTGATTTAAGGAGATCACGAATAAATCAGGATTTTCTCGCAGACACGTATGGCCGAGTGCACCAATCTCGATTAACAGTTAACCGCGGTTAAGTCGATATATAATCATGTTCAGCGCAGTATTCTGGTGCACCAACATCGATCTAAGTTAAACGAGGGAATCGACCGCGGTTATATTTAACCGGGGCTCTTTCCAGGTTTTCTAGACATAACCACGGTTTTAGAAGCATACGCTATTAAGATGGCGGCGCGTTTTAATGTTATGGATGGCATTGAGGAAGATTTGTTATACCTTGGCCATTTAAATCGTGACCGAAATCGTGTTGGAGTGATTGTGGAAAGGGGAAACCCTTTTGAAGATTATGGTGACAGGAAGTTTGAAGAGAGATTTCGTCTGTCAAAAGAAACAGTGTGGTGGTTATTAAATCAAATTAATGATAGGTTAGAATTTCCTACTGATCGGAATAACCCTGTTTCTCCGATAAACAGACTTTTGATTACTTTAAGGGCATATGCAACAGGTACATTCAACATTCTTATTGGGGACAACAGTAATATACATCGTACAACAGCAGAACGAATCATCAGTGATGTATCAAACATCATAGCATCACTGTCTCCTCGCTTTATAAAATTTCCTACAAGAGAAGAAGTGCGCTCTGTGATGTATGGTTTTAGTCAATTGGACCGATTTCCTAGCGTTCTTGGTACCTTGGATTGTACACATATAAGAATTCAGTCTCCTGGAGGACATAATGCTGAACTTTTCCGCAATAGGAAATCATATTTTTCCTTTAACAGTCAAACCATTAGTGATCACAATTTGTTAATAAGAGATATTGTCGCTCGATGGCCGGGCTCTGAGCACGACACTACCATATTTCTCAACTGCGATCGCGGAGCTCAATTTGAAAACGGAGAAATACCACAAGGTCAGGTCACTTATTGGGAGATAGTGTTTACGCATGTACATCGTACTTGTTAACTCCACTTTTAAATCCGCGAAATGAAGCAGAGCATCGATATAACAGGTCTCGTATTAAAACTAGAAACACTGTTGAGAGAAAATACGGTATGTGGAAGAGAAGATTTCCCATATTATCTGTAGGAATAAGATGTAATCCACAGGAAGCAGTGTCAATAATTGTGGGTACGGCTGTCTTGCATAATATTGCGAGGAGTACAACCAGTGAAGAACCACCAGAAGATCCTGAAATTTCTCGACTTTTAAATCAGTTACGTGATGAGAGAGGCCCCAACATTGAAGACAACGAACCAGTGCTACCTGGACAGCAGATGTATCGTGATGATACGTTACCTGGAAGTGCAGTTCGCCGTGCTATAATTAATGAACATTTCTGATAATCTAACATAAATTCAGACATTGTTCGTAATGAAAAATTATGATTATAGCTATGGGATTTCTCCGTATTTTCAATTTTTCACATTATTTCAGCATGTAATCTATTTTGTTTTTGTCTAGCGAACATAAAAGTACTCACTGAACTGGGTGTGTGATGCGAAATTTGAGGTGTTGTTGTGCCAGGGACAGGATGTGCTGCTGCTTTTCTGAGATACTTTTTTAGTGTGGAACTGTTGATAACTCATTATTAAATATATATTTCTTGCATCACATTGGTTGTGAAAGCAATGCAGTACTCTGTTATTTATATACATGTCCAGTTTCTGGGTATGTACTTAAATTTGAGAACAAATGACTCCATTACATTTAGAGAGTGTGAGAGTAAAAGCGAGTGCGATAAAATACAATGGATATTTCTGTATTATGTTCACTATAGATCCTAAACATCTCTTAAATTTTCTACTGTAACAACAAATATGTGAATGTCCAACAGTTTTGCAATATTAAAAGAGCACATTCTTTATTATTAGAACCTTTCAGTTTAGAGATTATTTTACTGCACTTCTGCTTAGTATTAATGCAGTCTTATCACCTAGATTAGCTTAAACTTGTGAATATGCAGTAAACACATAGGCACAAAATAAATAATCATTTGTGTAATAACATAAAATGTCAGCTTGGGATTGTTTATTTGTTAAATTGTTTCCATATTAATCACTACTCTTTATTTACAATATGATTTTCTTAAACATAAGTGTGTGTGGCTATAAGGTTGTGCAAAGAATTGAATTACGTTGTTAATTATAGTCAGTCATGCGTGTAGCAGCACTTTACACAATATTATGTACAACTGTATGGTATAAAAAAAATACATGAAATTGAAGACAAATTTATGTTTAGAAATTGCTACAAAAGGCAATAGAATTTTGTCAGCAATGTCTAATACTTTGGGGATCAGTGCAAGAGCAATAATTAGTTAAGGAGTGTGCTAATCCGGAAGATATGAAAGCAGAACCGTAATGCTGTGGGTTGACGGTACGAAGTGTCATACTTTAAGTTATTACTGAGGGAAACTCCCTCCCTCACTCTGTCACTGATATTGATGCAGTTTTTTCACATATTTAATGCTCACCTGTACAGAAGGGAATTCCTTGTTATTGCATAGTGCCACAGAAAAATGCCTCACTACAAATACAGTTGTGGCAGAAGTTATGGGTTGCCATCATAAACATTAGCAGGTACAGAGTATTGCTAAGAAAGCCACACATGCTATGATTACTATAGCAGAAAACAGTGACCCATCGTAGGAATGCATTTCTGAAAATATCTTGCTACAAATTTTGTTGTGATAAAAGTTATGGGCTGACATTGTAAACATTAACAGGTGCAGAGTATTGCTAGAAAAGCCACACAATGCTAATCTCACTACTGTCCGTATTAGCAATGTATTATTCAATAATGCCTCTCTACAAACACTGTTATGATAAATGTTACAGGTTTCCACCACACACATTACCAAGTGGTGTGGCTAGGAAAGCCACATATGCTACGCTTACTTTTGCAGAAAAGAGAACCCACTACAGCAATGTATTTCTCAACATGCATCACTTCAAATTGTATTGTCATAAAAGTTATAGGTTCCCATTATAAATATTACCAGGTGCAGAGTATTGCACGGAAAATGGCACACACAAAATTATGAATTGGAGCTCTTTCCCTCATAATTGAATATGTTAGGATATTCTGGTACAAACAATGCAAAACATGATAACATTGGGCCTCATGTATATAACTGTTACAGCACATATGTTCATTCCAAAGTTAGAGTAACAAGGATGCTTTATTACTATTATTTTGTTTCATTAACAGTCTACCTCATTGTTAAGTCATTTAAGTAGAAATTGGCACCTGACGTTATGGCTGCAGGCCTGCAACTGACATGTAGCTTACATGTGTAAACTGCAGCGTTGCTAATCTGTTTTTATATATGAAGTAATTCTAATTTTAAGTGATTGGGTGAAACTTAGTCCAGACCAAATAAGCTGTAAGCAGATATTAGACAGACACCAACTAGGATAGAAGCAGTATCACTAACAGGACAAACACAGAGAAACAATTTGAACTGTGAGACAACTTTAATACATTAGATAGAATACAACACAGCACAAAAAATTACAAAAATTCACTGTAACAGGCAAAAAAAGTCACGTGTCATTGGCATTTTTCTTCTTCCAGTATTTTAGTTTTTCTTTCAGGGCCAGAATCTTTAAATTTTTAATCCTCAGCTCCTTTTGGTGCTCTGCCTTCATCATGAGTAATTGGGCCTCCAGTAGTTCCACTCTCTTCTTGCACACATTTTCAATCACTGTTCCCGAACCTGATGGCCTTGGTTTTGCAGGCATCCTGCGACGATGCCATGTATTTTTCGGCGTGCAAATGTTTTCAGGAGACTGTGAAACAGATTGCAGCTGGGTGACATCCACCAGAACATTATTTGGTGTCTCTTTACTTAGTATTACGACAGGTGTGTGGGACGTGCTAGGTTGTGTGCACTCTGCTAACTCGACAACTGAAGCAGGTGGCGTGTTCTCACTGCACTGCACTTCACTGCTCTCCATGTTGACAAGATCCACAATCATGCTAAACTGTGCATCGGAATCGTATGGATTTGTTAACGGTTTCATTGAGGAACCAACAATTTCTAATAGTTTAGCCCGATCATGGATCTTGGTTTTTTGGGTAGGCTTCCCTCCACATGTTTTATACACTTCCACCTTTTCCTCTGCAAGGTCTTTTCGAAGTCTTCTTTACATGTTTTCATAACAGGTTTTCAGTCAGTCACAGGATCTTTTTGTCACACCTGAAATTAAATAAATGTTGTAGTTTGTAGTACCATAAATTAATTTTTAAATTATTTACATTCATAAGCCCATTTTGCATTCTGAGACTCTTAACTTATAACTGCAATAAAAATCTAAGATCTGTATATGCCTTTTGTTTACATATCAGTTCATTAAAAAGAAAGTGGTATAGGCATATATGAAGAATACGGCACAGGGCTAAGTGAGAAACGTATGTTCACAATTTTCAACATAAAAGCTTCCGTTAGTCACATAATATTTAGTTAACAGTAGCACGGCGCTGGATTTTAAATTTAAAACTAACAAAACAATTTCAACCGTAAATTTACATAGTCCTATCACGTATTTCAAACTAAAAGCCAGTGTGTGCCGTATCCTACGCTTACGATGAACCTAGAAAAGTTATTCATTTATGAGTAAACTTACCAGAATTAAATTGCGCCTCCACATGGGACCACATTGACTGTTTTTCTTTTAAGCTGCAGACGTCGGTTTTCTTATTTTCAAGAACGGATGCATTTGCACCCACCAGTTCAAGAAGTACATCTATCTCGTACTTCGAGAAATTCGGTGTTCTTCTTTTATTCTCCATTATTCTCCAAAAAAAAAAAAAAAAAGAAACCAACAGATCAGAAATAAGTAACGAGGTACGTACACACACTTCTGCTTGTCGACGGAAAGAAAGAGCTAAGATAGAACGTGGCACCAGCGATTATCTCTGCAATTTCATGTTTACTAACATCTTTGCGTCGCCAGGGCACATTCCATTGCAATGTAGAGAGTTTATCGCGGTCAAATGCACAGTTGGCTGATGACGGTTTGCTGACCAGCGATTAACGTTGGTGCACAGCAGAAACATTTTAAACGCGATTTACTTTTAACCATGATTGCGGTACCTTGGTTATCATGCTTTATGACCGGGGTTGGTGCACTCGGCCAGTAATCCTGGGCCCTCCCGAATCCAAGCCTCGAGCGAGTCCTATTGTGTGGCGTACGTTAAGCGCTAGCCGGGCCAGGTATGGGTGGGGGGACGAGCCGATCCTGACCAGTTCCTGGCGAAGGGAGACATGGGGAGTGCACGCTCACGTGCTGCGAGATGGCAGGCGAACGGCCGCGATATCTCTTCACTGTTAATAATACTGTTTATTTGCACAAATTTACACAAAAAACATTGTTTACAGTTTTAAACCGACAGGTGCATCTTAAGACAAAAGAGAACCTGACGACACTCCCTTGAGCTCCGTAAATAGCTTTATTTCTCTAAAACAAAGGGTCGCTTCGAAGTGAACGGATGATGATTCATTTGAGAAAAGTGGAGTAAGAAATTAAAAGGGGCAACAGCATTTTACTGAGTCCACCATCAATAATTTAATGATTTTTTGTTTCCTTTTGTGTTTTAGTCTGCTGTCTATATAAAAGAACAGACCGAATGTTGCACATAAATTGGCGCCAATAAAGCATATAATATATATCTGTTAGTGATAATTAAGCATAATGCTATGTAGGGAGAAAATCTACACAGAATAACTACATTAAAACATAATAATAACAATACTAATATTCACTAAAGTAAAGTCTGCGTGCTACCATTTGGTCATCTGGCGGAAGACTGGTTCGATGCAGCTCTCCATGCTACTCAATCCTGTGCAAGCCTCTTCATCTCCAATTAACTACTGCAGCTTACATCCTTTTGCATCTACATCTACGTCTACATCTACATTTATACTCCGCAAGCCACCCAACGGTGTGTGGTGGAGGGCACTTTACGTGCCACTGTCATTACC
Source organism: Schistocerca nitens (assembly GCF_023898315.1). Lineage (NCBI taxonomy): Eukaryota > Metazoa > Arthropoda > Insecta > Orthoptera > Acrididae > Schistocerca > Schistocerca nitens. The sequence continues at coordinate 369,782,721 of NC_064614.1, read as the reverse complement.
TCCCTTTCCTGTTCCAGTCACGTATGGTTCGCGGGAAGAACGACTGCCGGAAAACCTCTCCTGTATAGTCTGCCACTTGAGTTTGTTAAACATCTCCGTAACGCTATCATGCTTACCAAATAACCCTGTGACGAAACGCGCCGCTCTTCTTTGGATCTTCTCTATCTCCTCTGTCAACCCGACCTGGTACGGATCCCACACTGATGAGCAGTACTCAAGAATAGGTCGAACGAGTGTTTTGTAAGCCACCTCATTTGTTGTTGGACTACATTTTCTGATGACTCTCCCAATGAATCTCAACCTGGCACCCGCCTTACCAGCAATTAACTTTATATGATCATTCCACTTCAAATCCTTCCGTACGCATACTCACAGATATTCTACAGAAGTAACTGCTACCAGCGTTTGTTCCGCTATCATATAATGTATTCGCAATACATTACATTTGTCTATGTTAAGGGTCATTTGCCACTCCCTGCACCAAGTGCCTATCCGCTGCAGATCTTCCTACATTTCGCTGCAATTTTCTAATGCTACAACTTCTTTGTATACTACAGCATCATCCGCGAAAAGCCGCATGGAACTTCCGACACTATCTACTAGGTCATTTATATATATTGTGAAAAGCAATGGTTCCATAACACTCCCCTGTGGCACGCCAGAGGTTACTTTGACGTCTGTAGACGTCTGTCCATTGAGAACAACATGCTGTGTTCTGTTTGCTAAAAACTCTTCAATCCAGCCACACAGCTGGTCTGATATTCCGTAGGCTCTTACTTTGTTTATCAGGCGACAGTGCGGAACTGTATCGAACGCCTTCCGGAAGTCAAGGAAAATGGCATCTACCTGGGAGCCTGTATCTAATATTTTCTGGGTCTCATGAACAAATAAAGCGAGTTGGGTCTCACACGATCGCTGTTTCCGGAATCCATGTTGATTCCTACAGAGTAGATTCTGGGTTTCCAGAAATGACATGATACGCGAGCATTCCTATAGTTTTGCGCATCTGCTCGACGACCCCTCTTGAAAACTAGGACTACCTGTGCTCCTTTCCAATCATTTGGAACCATCCGTTCCTCTAGAGACTTGCGGTACACGGCTGTTAGAAGGGGGGCAAGTTCTTTCGCGTACTTTATATAGAATCGAATTGGTATCCCGTCAGGTACAGTGGACTTTCCTCTGTTGATTGATTTCGGTTGCTTTTATATTCCTTCGATGTCAGCCATTTTTTCGTTCGTGCGAGGATTTAGAGAAGGGACTGCAGTGCGGTCTTTCTCTGTGAAACAGCTTTGGAAAAAGGTGTTAGTATTTCAGCTTTATGCGTGTCTTCCTCTCTGTTTCAATGCCTTTATCACCCCAGAGTGTCTGGATATGCTGTTCCGATCCACTTACTGATGTAACGAAGACCAGAACTTCCTAGGATTTTCTGTCAAGTCGGTACACAGAATTTTACTTTCGAATTCACTGAACGCTTCACGCATAGCCCTCCTTACGCTAACTTTAACATCGTTTAGCTTCTGTTTGTCTGAGAGGTTTTGGCTGCGTTTAAATTTGCAGTGAAGGTCTCTTTGCTTTCGCAGTAGTTTCCTAACTTTGTTGTTGAACCACAGTGGGTTTTTCCCGTCCCTCACAATTTTACTCGGCACGTACCTGTCTAAAACGCATTTTACGATAACACTCAAGATTGTCAGTGTCGGAACAGAAATTTTTAATCTGTTTACCACACTCGTCTCTTGGTCTCTATCGACGATTCTAACCCCCCCACCCTCCCCTCCCATACTTCCCTCCAGTACTAAATTGGTGAGCCCTTGATGTCTCAGAATGTGTTCTATCAACCGATCCCTTCGTCTAGTCAGCTTGTGTCACAAATTTCTTTTCTTCCTATTTATGTTCACTGCCTCCTCAACAGTTATGTGATCGATCCATCAAGTCTTCAGCATTCTTCTGTAGCACCACATTTCAAAAGCTTCTTATCTCTTCTTGTCTCAGCTGTTTATCCTCCTTGTTTCACTTCCACGCTACACTCCATGCAAATACGATCGGAAAATATTTCCTAACACTTAAATCTATATTCGATGTTAACAAATTTATTTTCTTCAGGTACGCTCTTCTTTCCATTACCATCCTACAGTTTGTATCCTCTCTGTTTCGGCGATCATCAGTTATTTTGCTGCCCAAATATCAAAACTCATCTATTACTTCAAGTGTCTAATTTCCTAATGTAATTCCCTCAGCGGCACCTGATATGATTCGACTACATTCCATTATCCTTGTTTTGCTTTTGTTGATGTTCATCTGATATTCTTCTTTCAAGACACTGGACATTCCGTTCAACTGCTCTACCAAGTCGTTTGCTGTTTCTCACAGAATTACAATGCCATCGGCAAACCTCACCGTTTTTATTTCTTATCCCAGAACCTTAATTTCTTCTCCAATATATTTTCTTTGGTTTCCTTTACTACTTGCTCAATCTACCGACTGAATTATATCGTGGATAAGCTATAATCCTGTCTCACTCCCTACTCAATCACTGCTTCCATTTTATGCGTCTCGACTCTATCCAACAAGAAAAGCGCGTCTCATTAGTTGGACTGCCTTCCGCGCGTATCGTATTAAACCAGTGGGAAACCTACTCCACCTGCAAACCACACACAGGCACACACACACACACACACACTCTCTCACACACACACACCCACACACACACACAAACGCACACACAGACAAGTGGTGTTTCTTAAAGACGGAGACGTTAATTCGGCGTTTGACGGTCGATTGTGCATAGTGGTGGAAGCCCACAGAGTAACGGCTTCCTTCCGAGCTGATATCGGGTGCTGCCACGGTGACAACACGACGGCCGTGCCTTTGTGTGTGCAGCCAGCTATAAACCGTTTCGTGGGACAGGCGACTGGGCAGCGAACAAACAAGGAGAGGCAGCGGGCTGGACACGGCGTATATCGCAGGCGATTCGCCCACTCGCCGGCCTTTCTCTTCGCTTCTTAATTGCAGGCCTAGTTTACGGCTTCCTGTCGGGCAATAGCGCCAGGCTGTCTTGTCGGAACATTTCCGAGCAGTTGTTGTAAAACAGATTTGGGGCTTGACAAAATGTTTTATGTGCCTGTTGTATGGGCCAGTAAGGTCATTTCATTGAGTTTCCATTGTGAAATTAGCGGTGCCCCAAACAGGGAAGATCTGTTAGCTGGTGTTTAATTTTGGCTAATGAACTGTCGACTGAGAATACAACTGGAGGAGAAACTGCTCACAAACGTGAATGGCCAGCTATCACGCACAAAGCTGTATGTAATTTTCCTTGTGGATTATGAGCTACGAGCAGCTTCCGTTTAGCTGTAGTGGACAATGATGCGAATTTTCTGGCATACGCAAGTAGTTTTAGCGTTTATAGTTGCCGAATAATGACAATGAGTTTGTTTGTTAATAGATGTACATATCATTTTTCGTGGCACCTGTAAGAGTCCTCTGAAACTGCTTTAACGTCATAACAGCGTGAAACTTGATCAAATATTTACAAAATAACTTCGCCGCAAAGCACTATACCACTGTCAAGAGAATAGTTTCCACAAATGTCCGCTCTACTGTATGAAATGTAAGCATTTACGAAACTCAAGTTTCGTTCGTTTATTTATTGTTATGCCTGTCATATCAACTACTCACAATGTTGATCTTGAACAAAAGGCTCAAATGGCTCTGAGCACTATGGGACTTAACTTCTGAGGTCATCAGTCCCCTAGAACTTAGAAGTATTTAAACCTAACTAACCTAAGGACATCACATACATCCATGCCCGAGGCAGGATTCGAACCTGCGACCGTAGCGGTCGCGCGGTTCCAGACTGTAGCGCCTAGAACCGCTCGGCCACTCCGGCCGGCGATCTAAAACACTAATACCTACAACAAACTGATTACGCCCAAACTATACTTCACTGTGAATTTCATCTGGACTTACCGCAGCATGAGCTTGTGTCATACGGCATTTCATATCTTCGGAAGTTACAGTGTAGCGAATTATCTCAGGTTTGCAAAGAAGTTTTCAAGTTTGTAGCTGCCGAGCTTTTTAAAATGACACTGCATATTTTTTTCTTATGGTGTTGGAAAGAGCCTTCGAAGAGGACTTCAGTGACAAAGCATGTATGGAACCTGACAAAACACTATCAATATAATAGCGCTGCGAACCACTTTGTCGAAGTCTGATGTGGGAATACTACGACCTCTACCCATGCAAACTCAGGGACGGTTCTAGTGTTAACGTGAGCGTTTGAAGACCATTAGTGAGTACTCTGCTGCTGTAGCAGTCAAATAACTTTCTAATAAAGCTAATCAGACTATACATGAGAGTGGATGCGATTTTTGTTTGTGGGGAACATCGTCAAAGTGTCGGAGCTGCAGCGCCGTTGTTTGCTGTCTTTACAGACATTAAGAAAAAAATTCATGAAAATGAAAGCGTGCAGAATAAAATACGCCAACGAAACAGAACAGCAACTGGTGTCAGATATGAAGATGTGACAACACACAGCAGTGGTCCGCGAATACACTATTCCAACGTATTTCAACTTTTCCGCATTTCACTCCATGAACAGCTTCAAGACAATGCCTTTCTGAATCGCTAAAATTCACTGATTGGTGGTGTACCATAAACTGCAAATTAATTCGGCATTTCTATGCGAGATTTTGTTTTTAAGATGAAGCAACGTTTACAAACCAGGCCAAATGAATCTTCGCAGTGTGCCCTATTGGATGTCTGAAAACCGTTGCCGACTGAAAGAAGTGGTCAGAAGAAAAATAATCCTGTGGTCCTCATTCCATCCATGAATTCCTCTGGCGAAATTGACCGAATCAGCCAAAAACTCGCCGTAGTTGAATTCTATAATTTGATTGTAGATGTGGACGTTTTTGATGTATTATATCATGCAAAACCCGTCAAAAGAATGACAAATGGCTGACCTATGCGATATTTCTATGCCATTTTAGATGCAACGACAGTAAATGCCTCTGTAATCTGCAAGTTAAATGTGCCACAAGAATATAAAAGCAACTCTTGTCGGACCGAGTTTTTGAAGAAATTTGCTTTTGCACTGGTTACACTACACATGAAGAACAGGTAAGCAAATCCCCACCTTAGTAATAAAACACTGATAGAAGAAATTTGCAAGATCTTAGGAAAAGAAATGCTCGAATATGCACAATCACTGAATCCTTCAAAATCGAAAAGTCCAGGAAAATGTTCCTTTTGTGGATGGAAAAAGAATCAGAGGGGAAATCCTGAGCACCAAGTCTAAGAAAAGTGTTTGTGGGGAAAGTGATTCGCCCATCATGCATATGATTCAATAAATACGAATAAAAACATTCCGAAGTAACAAAATTATAATGCTGTAAATAAAAAAAACAGTTTGTTATAAAGTAAATAAAATTTTGTACGCTTTGTAAATGCACATATTTTCTTTGATGTGTGTTTATGTATTTGAACCAACTGAACCTGATTTATAAGGAGGAAAAACTGTTTTTTAGCTAAATGTCGTACACGATACGGCCTTGTGATATGTGTCTTAACATTATACCTTGTGACAGGAAGATTAAGAGAAAATTTAGAGATAGCTGTGTTGGTCGTTCGAGGAACATCTCTGGACTTTTATCTGTGGGGAGAACTGAAACAATAGATAGCATATAACTTTAACCTACTAGGGTACTGCCTACTTGGACAAAACACGTTGAGGTTGAGTACTCCTCAACTATAAATTTTAAAATGTTTTTCAGATATGGAGCGGGACAAAATTATATACTATCAACGAGCGTTCACACAAATGATAAAGTTGAACGAATGTATCCGATTCAACAAAAGTCATCCCAACTTGCTTGAAAATGACCCACAGTTAAAAATGGCCAACTGCACGGCAAATAAAAAGGATAGCGCATACCTGGACCGTGTTATCATTCTCAAAACGTTATGATTGCGTTAAAGACAGTTATCGTTTCATGCGGGTTGTTTTACGTGCCCCGGTTGACTAATCGCTAAGATGAAAGCAGACCATCAATGTTTTAAGTATCAAAAAGTAACTTGCCGTGAGTATAATGTAACGTACAATATCTCAATGAATGAAGACCACACAAATGATTTTAAAACAATTAAGCACATTTAATGTTTAATTGCCCTTTTACCTTGGCGCCGTTGTAGCGGTAGCACAAGCTTATAATGGAGAACGATGAAGAAGGGGAATCGGCCGTGCACTTTTAAAATGAATCTTTCCGACATTTACCTTAATCGTTTTAGGGGAAACTACGAAGCACTTAAGTCGCAAAGGTCTGAGTAGGTTTAAAACCCGCTGTGAATGCGAATCCATTACCTTAACTGTTGTGTCACGTCGCACGGCTTTTAGATCCAACCCAGAGGTTGTCAATTAGCGTCTCTAGGACGAGAGGTCTATTGTTCATCTCGATGGGATGTCGTGGCATTACGAAACAAAAGACTAAGGCATACGTTGGGGGATGCGCAGAAAAATGGATCAGGAGTAAGTAACGGATTGCAGATATTACACTCTCTTCTGTGATCGGGAGTTTAGAGATACAAAAAGCACATTTGAGGTGAAGGGCCACAAAACGAACCGTTCACATGAAAAGAAGTGCCAGTTTGATTCTTGGGCGTAAAAGAGCGCGTTATCAGCATTGGGGAGCTCGAACGGAGCAGAATGACGAACCTCGAGGTTTGTTTTACCTCGACAGTTAAGCAGTGCAGTGGACTGAAGATGGTCGTAAGGGATTCCGAGCATTTACTGAACCGCAGGCTAAACACGGGGAACCTTGTTTGCATGATCTTCACAGATCGTACAGTTTCGTCAACATTGTTGACTCTGCGCTCCGTAATTGCTGCAAACTGCTCCTGTCGGCGTCGACGGCTTGACACAGTTTGCTGCGGGCCATATTGATAGCATGAGTGCATTTTCTTCAGTTCCTCCTGTCCACACTCCAAAAATGCCTTGTCATAGTCGTTGGCTTGCCGAATGGCAAAAACGTAGTATTCCATGAATCCCACTTCAAGCTGTCCTTTCAGCGATGGCTGCATCTGAGCTGATCGCCATTTGGCAGCCTGCACTTTGTTATTCGAACGTTACCGCGATGTTCTGTCCTCTGGAGGTGTAATGCTGTGTCACGTGAGTTTGTACTAAAAACTACTGAACTGTTCGAGAGTGCCCGACATATTTTTAGGTCTACAGCTTTGCTTCCGCCGTTTTGCAATAGATGGCAGTAGCGGCAAGTGGTGGTGCAGATGGTTGATCGTAGGTGTCATACAATGAGCTTAGGCGTTGGTAAACATGATGCCCTCAAAATATTTGTTTATTCGTGATTGCATCATAAACCTTTTCTCGATCGAATAAGTCAATCTAGGAGCCGAATTCTCGTCATTTGCGGGAAGTACTAATTTTCTTCTTCAGTATGAAGAAATCTGCGGCTAAGGCTCACAAAATACCGGGGAAGACCTATGGTGGGGCACGTATTGGTGAAAAAACGTGTAGAGAATGTTTCAAAGCTTCAAGAACGGTGATTTTGACGTTGAAGATGGACATTGCTCTGGAAGAGAGGTTTTCGAAGCTACTGAAACCGACTGAAACAATCACAGGAGATTGTTGTCAAAAGGAATTGTTGCGTCTGAGCGAGTAGACCTAATATGTACTACTAGTAGTAATTTCATCGTATGACGAACGAGGGGAATCGGCCGTAAATTTTTCAGTTTCACAAGTATTTTTGCCAAGTCGTGCTACTACAGTTAATGAACAGAATTGATACATACAGGCATTTACAAACTTACAGGTGTAAGCTGAAAGGAAGTCGACAGGTGGTCGACTGGAGACTTTTATAGCACGAACCACCCAAGCATCTGCCTAAAGAAATTTAGGAAAAATATGGAAAACCTAAATGAGGACGGCAGGATGAGGTTTAGAGCCTCTGTTCTCCGGAATAAAAGACCACTGTGTTAGCACAGTGCAGCCTCGTTCTGTTTCTCCTTTGTTTACAATACCGCTTTGTTTATACGTATATCGTTTCAGAGACATTATTTCAAAACCTAAGAAGCAAGCTAGTGCTACACTGTTCAAGAATTTCCCACCACCAATCACTGCACACACTATACACACATACACTGTCAACTGACATCAAATTCCTATTTGCTTGCCTGCAAAACTCACCATACCTCTTCAGTGAACGGGAGTTCTGAAAGAGGATAAGACTTTACTAATGCCCATCGCAAAGTTTTGGCGGAAGAAACAAATACTGTGCGAAAGTGTTACATCTTTTGTTTATTGTATGTTCTATACGAAATATTCCTCAGTATAGAATGCGTTGCTTAATAGATACTTTTTATCTGCATCACAAGAAATAAATGGTACAGTAATCAGTCGAACTGAAGTTCATTACATATCTAGATTTCGGTCACTCTGTGGCCATCTTCAATGCAGTAAATGTAAGTTAAGATACGCTCAACCTCTGACATGAAAAGTCCACATGGGACTATGTTTTAATATTTTAACGTACATTTACTGCACTGAAGATGCTCATGCAGTGCCCTAGATCTAGATGTGCGATTATCATCTTTGCGACTGACTGCTGTACCCTTTAGTATTTAAAATGAATACAGTCCTTGGGTGCAGTTGTTTCGCTATGGAATCCAACCTGGTTTTATCTGCACGTTTAAGTAAGTTTATTTTGATACTCTGTTTAGTCCTGGGAAATTCATTGTGAAATTCTATTTTTTGGTCGAAAATGATGTTTTGGATTTTATGGTTCATTTCTTATGTGTATAGCTGATTGATAAGTGATCTCACATGGTGTAGATAACATATCCTTTGATTTGGTTAGATCTTTACAATAAGCCTGATTACTATTTTTCGTTGTTATTCTTATGGCTCTTTCCTGTAGTTTGAAAACTGAATTCATATTTTGTGCACTTGTGTTCCATTAAACAGTTCCGCAGCTGAGAACCGAGCGAATATAAGAACGACATGGAATTATAAAGCATAGGCTGTTGCACACAGATGGTGTTAATTAAGAATTGGACGAAGTATCTTCGATCTGAACTTCACTGACACTTAATCAACGTTTTTGGTACAAGATGAGTTCCAGAGGAAGTAAAAACAAACAAAAGGTAAAACAAAAATGTACCAAAATGAACATGCAAGCCATTATATGCACAGTCCGATCACCCTGTTGCATTCTGTTTCCAATACAAAGATACAATAAGTTGTACATAAGATGATATGATAAGATTCTTTATAGATTGTGTATTTTAATACCCAATACTGTATGTGCTCTGTTCACAGACTATGGGCAGTAATGGTTGAAACTGATACAAGCAGCTTTTTTCAACACTTACATGTCAAAAATGACCAACACACGCACAAAAATTCAACACCACTCAAGTTTCAAAGCATTTCATAAGGCATCTTTCTTTAAAGACATATAATCCTAATCATCTGTATATTGTCTTGTGCCGAATTATAGTATATAGTTCATTTTAATGACATGTAAGTAATAGTGAGATGGCGGAGCTGGGGCAATTTTGATATCAAATTGATATGCAAATTAATTAAATTGATCAAACAATTATCCCCACCGCACACCCACATCCTTGCCTACTCCCACCCCCACCGCTGAATGACGTCATGTGTTTTCCTTGCCTCCTTATGGATCTCTGCCCCCTCCCCTTCCCCCTCCCCCTCTCCCATCCCCCTCCTCCTTCTCACCCACAAACACTATTGGTGGGAATTTCGAATTTTGGTGGGATTGTATCTGTTCCAGGGCTTCGATGACATCCCACCCCACAACCCGTCCAGGAATTGACAGAGAATTTAAAAATGGCAGTGCCCCTTTGTGGGACTCGAACTCTGGTCCTTCTGGACGGAAAGCTCAAGTGCACCCCCCAACACATGGAAACTGCCCAGATGCATGAAAGGAAGGTTAGGTTAATGTATTTCATTTATTTTGGTTGTGAAACTCAAGTATATATCGGTCCCAATGACGTAATTAATCATAAAGATTGGCCCTAATTAACAACTATAAGCATAGAGGTGCACAAGGAATGCCCAAAGTCGCAATATAGCGAAACAAATTGACGATGTCATACAATTGATGTTATCCTGCTGGGAAAAATTTCAAACTACCTCTCAAAACTAGTGGCAGACGTAGGCTACTCAAACTCTACCCTTCACCTACAAGCTGGCTGGAAAAAGGCTGGAGTGGAAGGTAGTATCTTTATTTTCTTTTTGTGAGAAATATGTTCAACTGATAAGATGCTTATGTTGGACAGAGAGGAGTTTAATAAATGTATTACCTGTAAACATAAAGATGAGGACTATATCTATCGTTGTTTAACGTCAGAGTTCACTACACATGCCTCCCCCTCCATTGCTCAACAATCACCCTGCAGCCTAGGTAATCGGGGCTGATACACGTTACCACAACTGATGGACAATGTTCCACTGTTCCAGTTACACATCGAAATTGTTGTGAAACAGCAGCAATAATAATCAGTCGGTCATCATGCAACACATGTACTGGGAATTTGGAAAAATCATTGTAATAACAACTACACCAAAAACCGACGCCAGAAGACTGCAGAAGGGTGGCAATTGCAGCTACAGTATGTGATCAAAAATATTCGGACGCCTGGCTGAAAATGACTTACAAGTTCGTGGCGCCCTCCATCGGTAATGCTGGAATTCAATATGGTGTTGGCCCACCCTTAGCACTGATGACAGCTTCTAATCTCGCAGGCATACGTTTAATCAGGTGCTGGAAGGTTTCTTGGGGAATGGCAGCCCATTCTTCACGGAGTGCTGTACTGAGGAGAGATATCAATGTCAGTCAGTGAGGCCTAGCACGAAGTCAGCGTTCCAAAACATCCCAAAGGTGTTCTATAGGATTCAGGTCAGGACTCTGTGCAGGCCAGTCCATTACATGGATGTTATTTTCATGTAACCACTCTGCCACGGGCCATGCATTATGAACAGGAGCTCGATCGTGTTGAAAGATGCAATCGCCATACCCGAATTGCTCTTCAACAGTGGGAAGCAAGAGGGTGCTTAGAACATCAGTATGGGCCCGTGCTGTGATACTGCCACGCAAAACAACAAGGGGTCCAAGCCCCCTCCACGAAAAACACGACCACACCATAACACCACCGCCGCCTCCGAATTTTACTGTTGGCACTACACACGCTGCCAGATGATGTTCACCGGGCAATCGCCATACCGACATCCTGCCATCGGATCGCCACATTGTGTACCGTGATTCGTCACTTCACACAACTGTTCAGTCGTCCAATGCTTACGCTCCTTACGCCAAGCGAGGTGTCATTTGGCATTTACCGGTGTGATGTGTGGTTTACGGGCAGCCGATCGACCATGAAATCCAAGTTTTCTCACCTCCCGCCTAACTGTCATAGTACTTGCAGTTTGGAATTCCTGTGTGGTGGTCTGGATAGATGTCTGCCTATTACACATTACGACCCTACTTCAACTATCGGCTGTCTCTGTCAGTCAGCAGGCGAGGTCGGCCTGTACACTTTTGTGCTGTGCATGTCCCTTCACTATCACATCGGAAACAGTGGACCTAGGGATGTTAAGGAGTGTGGAAATCTAGTGTACAGACATATGACACAAGTCAACCGAATCAACTGACCACGTTCGAAGTCCATGAATTCCGCAGAGAGCCCCATTCTGCTCTCTCTCGATGTCTAATGACTACTGAGGTCGCTGATGTGGAGTACCTGGTAGTAGGTGGCAGCACAATGCACCTAATATGAAAGATGTATGTTTTTGTGGGTTTACGGATACTTTTGATCTCATAGTGTATGTCCTTCACAATGGACGGTCATGACCTAACCACCTTAGGGGCAGTCTTAACCCCCCCCCCCCTCCCACCATCCCTCATCCCTCCCTCTTATCACTGTATGTAGGAAAAGATGCCTGTTCTATCTCGCCACTGATGGTCCACAAAGATATCCTTCTAGTGGCATTGATATTCTGTCTCTAGTCTGCAGAAATCAGTCACAGATAGACAAAAGACAACAACAGGAAACTTCATGTCATCTGTTAAACGTACTTCTTCGATATATTGGACCCCCCCCCCCCCCCCCCCATGAAATAACAGCGAAGTTACGGAGAACTCTCGGATTGCTTTTTCAAACATCTGCTGATTGGAGAATAGATAGCTGCTTCCACCGCCTCTGCTAGTCACAGCTCCACCCCACCATATCAGGAAGCAGAATCATCAGTCAACTATGGTAGCCGAGCACTATGTCGCTGGCTGCACTCAGTCCGCCTTGCAGCGACAGCAGAGGCATCAGCCCATCGCCAAGACAAAAGGATGTAAAGCCAACTAAACATTACGAGATAAATCAGGGCCACCCCAAGTTCATCTAAAGTGTATCGTCACGCTACCACCGTACATGCCGCTCCCTGTCCAAAGCACAGCTGCCTCCAGCGACCATACACTCACACACCACACACACACACACACACACACACACACACACACACACACACACACACACACACACACACTCGACTGTTCTGAATGTGAAAACACTTCACTGTAACAATTGTATTTAACGAGAACGCACCTCCTATAAGCGAGCATCTGTTAAAAAGGAAAACACAATCGCGACGATAATAACTGTCCTCTTTCCACGAAAATAGGTTCGGTGCATTTTCTTTTAGTTTTATGGGCAAAATCGATGTAGTTTTTACATTCGACTGCAGGATACAATGCACACCTCATTATTTTGCGACATCCAATGAAGTGAAAAAAACTGCAGCACAGCCGCCGATTACAGATGAGCATATTGCAGAGACCTATAAATGTCCACGTTCCGTAAAATCTGAAAAAAACCTTCCACTATTTCGCTGCAAAAACTACCGATCATTGCAGAATGTCCTCATTATTTCGAAACCGTTATTGGAGTGAAGAAGAAGCTAGATTTTAAACTCCAAAGAAAAATCGTCTATGTTAGGTAATTTATTTCAGTTTGATGGACAAATTATATGACCTGAGAGCATCTCTTGCATTCAGATCAGAGCCTGTAAATAAACTGTCATGCACGTATGTATTACAAACATTTCAGACACGTGAAATAACATTACAGAATACAGCCATTCACACCATTAGCTCAGATGTTGGAAAAAAACAATCATTTTATGTTCAACAACAACAAACTATAGTCCAAGAGAACGCTCCTGTTTTGTACACTATGACAGGTCCCATTTTAGTATTTTACTAATGTGATGCTATATCACACTGTCTTGTAGTAGAGCCTCCTGTATGATTTTACCGTGTCTCTTTCTCTTCCACTGCATCGAGAACAAATGCCCCCTGCATGCTTACATTTGACAATTTTGATCCATAATGCACGTCTACCAACCTGCTTGTAAAATCTCTTTAAATCATCCGCAATAGCAGCAGATTCTTGCGTTCTAGCTTTGTAAGCAATCTGATCGTCACAGCCTGTTTCACACAATTTACTCACATGTCGGGAAAAACACTATCGTTTCTAGGTTCAACAACCAGCTATAATTCAAATTGTTTCTATTTTAAAAGTAGAGGTTATTAACTATGAAATAACATAGGATTTACGGTAACACCTGTTTTTAAACACACAATCATGACAAAAATAATAAAAACACGCGTGATTCCATGAGAATAGATACAACCGATTTCTGTTAGTTTTCTGAGTAAAATCGGTGTAGGTTTGATAGAGCTATAACCTTCCAAATGTTTACCAATTATACCGCTCCTTGTAATAGAATCTCCTAGAAGATTTTACTGCATCTCTCTCTTATGATATTTCGAAAAACAGATACCATCTGCGTGTTGACATCGAGCATATTACATATACACATATCACTCCATTGGAGCTGGTGGGCAGTGGTCAAAGTCACTTGCACAGACCTACATATAGTTTTGTCGACTGTAACACTCTAAGCAGTACATGAGTACAGCTTTGTACACCACCATTACACTTTGTTTCTCTACTATGACTTTGAGGTCTGAGTCAGGTGATAAACTGACATTAACAAATTTCGATCCACTGGCTCTCACAGAAAGCTGAACATTGCATTGTGTAAACTGTGCATCTCCCACAACTCACAGGTTGGTAGAAATAAAACACAGAGGCGATGTTTCACATTGAGAAAAATGTCGAAGTCATCACAACACGGGAGGACGACGGTTCAATCGCGCGTCCGGCCATCCTGATTTAGGTTTCCCGTGATTTCCCTAAATCGCTTCAGGCAAAAGCCGGGATGGTTCCTTTGAAAGGGCACGGCCGACTTCCTTCCCTGTCCTTCCCTAATCCGATGGGACCGATGGCCTTGCTGTCTGGTCTCCTTCCCCAAACAACCCAACCCCTAATCTCATCACAACATATGAAGACTGAAAGAGTTTACAGAACTCCAGAGCATTTCCAACAGTTATCCAAAGGTGACCTGTACAGTTAATCTCATTTTCCACAGTGATGGGTAGTGGATGCCTTGCTGTTCCGTTCTGAAGAGCATTATTTCCTCATTTTGCACTCATGTATATGATTATTATTCTAGAGTGGAACGTGCTGTTCACAACACATGTGAGGTAGTAGAAATAAAAAGAGATACTGTTATCTTATTGGTGAAAAATAGACATGTGGAGGGAATCGCAGCATATGGAAATAGAATAGGTCTGTAGCAGTGAGGATCGCTTCCAAACGATTGTGCCGGCCGGGGTGGCCGAGCGATTCTAGGCGCTACAGACTGGAACCGCGCGACCGCTACGGTCGCAGATACGAATCCTGCCTCGGGTATGGATGTGTGTGATGTCCTTAGGTTAGTTAGGTTTAAGTAGTTCTATGTTCTAGGTGACTGATGACCTCAGAAGTTAAGTCCCATAGTGCTCAATTTCAATCATTTGAACCAAACGACTATCTGAAGGTGATGAACTCTACAATCACATCCATGCTTCCATAGTTTCAACAACAGCCAGTGACACAGCAGAATGGCTCCTAGTTTCTGTATCATCGCTAAATCACCCCTCCACTACTTTGCAAGTACCATTCACTAGATTGTTAATGCAGATACGTGATTGTGCAGTTCGTCCAGTCAGTCATATACAGCATTTACAAAATGCGAATGCAGATAAATGACTGTGCGGTACATCCATTTGGCCATATGCGCCAAAGTATAGCTGTTGTCCTACAATTTAAATGACAACCACTAACACAAAAGAATGCGTCCAAATTTGTGTGCCATCGCTAAATCACCCATCCACTACTTTGGAAGTAACATATACTAGACTGTGAATGCAGCTATATGTGCAGTACCTCCATTCGGTCATATACACCAAAGTATACCAGACAGCGTCCTATACTGATGCAACTAGGCTGTCTACGTATTTCCAGCACATCGACCATGACTGCCCATCTTTCCATATGTGGATGGGCGATACAGAGTATTCTCGCATTTTCAGGATAAGGTCAGAGAGTGACAGATCCCTCCCACATTGTCCTTGACCAGTCCTCCCTGCAAAACCGTCGCCAGCTTAATCTGCAACTGACCAGAAGCACCTGGTATGAGGGTCCTACACCCACTACATTCCACATTTCTTGATGGAACAGGGCGACCTGTGTCCATAACTGCTGTTCTGTGCAGACTGTTCTGCAAAAATCGTAACCATGGCACTCCCCCAAATGCACAAGATCTCTTCTGATCCATGCATGTCGAGGAGGGTAGCACTCTTACTGGTCTATAGTAGACGTGAGAGTGTTGTGGTGACATAACAGACGGTTAAGAAGAAACTTGTGGTCTATGCATGATGAAGCTCAAGATGAATGGAGTTTGAAACATTTCACGTAAATCAACTGTGCTATCTGGAGCCAGAACCAGAAGGTATTGGCATGAGAGAAATGATCATAGAGCATAGACACACACTCCTATGGCTACAAGGTTCTGCACATAAAAAATGCTATATTGTTAACGCCATACGGCTTCCGAAGTATTAGTCATGTGGAATGCAACGCTCTTAATACTCCAATCCAGCATATACAGGGTGCGGCAGTCAAACCTGCATTTTTTTAAATGAATGTAAAATAAACACGGATGCAGATATCAAAATTTTATTCATGCAGTCTTATTCTTCATTAAAAAGCATTTGAGAAACATCAGCACATTTTTTTTCATTGCTTGAAAGTAACATCAACAAGATGGCGTCCTCGTCGTTCACGCATTCTCGCATGTGATTTACGAATCTGTCCATCACATGACGGAGCATACCCTGAGGAATTCTCTCGATTTCCAGCCGGATTCTTGCTTTGAGATCGCCAACATTATGAGGTCTTTCTGCTTACAATTTGCTCTTAAGATAACCCCATAAGAAAAAATCACAAGCTGTAAAAGTCGGGTGAACAAGGGGGGAGGAGCAAGCAGTCGCTGCATTCTTGGAAATCACCCGGTTAGGAAAAACTCCATTGAGAACATTAATTCTCACGTGGGCTGTGTGAGTTGTTGCTCCATCTTGTTGAAATAGTGTTTCATCATTCACTGCATATTGACGAAGCTGACGCATGAAGAATGTCCTTAACATTGTTGAAAGCGCTCAGCATTCACGGTAACAGATTGACCTCTTTTGTTTTCAAAAAAATAAGGGCCTATTATTGCTGATGAGGACATTGCACACCAAACTGTTACCTTCGTTGAGTGCAGGGGTTTTTCATGCAGCTGGTGAGGGTTCTGATCACTCTAATATCTAAAGTTCTGTTTGTTCACATATCCATTGACGTGAAAATTTGCCTTGTCACTCATACAGAAGTTGTGAACAAGTTCCTCGTTTTCTTCAATCATTTGCAGAAGACTTTCACAGAAATGCTGTCGGACCTTGAAATTGTTGTTATTCAAAGCGTTAACCACTTGGATTTTGTATGGGTGGTGATGTAAGTCAAAACTCAAAATCCTTTGGACAGTCCTGTCAGAAATGCCAAGCGCAACACTCTTGTCTATGCCCTGATCTCCGGGGGCTCCTTCCCACAGCAATTCTTACACGTTCCACTTTCTCGGGAGTACACTCCGTCTTCGCTCTGCCACCTCTTTTCCTTGTTGTTTCACCGACGTTTTCAAAGTTTCGACCCAAGTTTTTATAGAGTTAACCGAAGGCACCGACCTATCACGATTACTTTGAAAGTGGGCCCGGAAACCACGCTGAGTGGTTAAGTTAAAAATTAAATTGGACATT
Organism: Schistocerca nitens; assembly: GCF_023898315.1. NCBI lineage: Eukaryota > Metazoa > Arthropoda > Insecta > Orthoptera > Acrididae > Schistocerca > Schistocerca nitens. Next base: position 369,765,466 of record NC_064614.1, on the reverse strand, counting down.
ATTAAAACTACAGCTAAAGAAATAAGGAGAGAGTTATTTTCTGTGTAAATGTGTATGCAAAAGTTAATAAAGATTTTGTACGAGAATATTTAACTGTCTTATTCGCTAACCTACCAAAAGTCCTAAGACATTTCCTTTATACAACGATCTATGTGCATGTATAGCATGGATATCGGATGTGGGAAGAGGATGATTGGATAAGCTTGAAAAATAATTGAAACTAGGTAGTCGAAAGCGTAGTGACCCCCTTTTCTTACCTATATGAAGACTCTGCTTCCACATACGTTGGGGTGGGGACCGTGGTAAGCAGAGGCGGTGAAAGCAGCTGCCCGTTCTCCAAGCAGCGCACGTTTGAAAACGTAATCTGGAGAGTTCTCCGGAATTTCGTTGTTGTCTCAGGGGCTCCAGTCTTTCCGAAAAATACGTTTAACAGATTGCATGAAGTTTCCTGTTGTTATCTTTTGTCTATCTGTGACTGATTTGCGCTGACTGGAGACAATATATCAATGCCATTAGAAGGTTCTCTTCGTGCACCATCAGCGGCAAGATAGAACAGGCATCTATCCCTACCTACAGTGAGGAGAGGGTGGGATGAGGGGTGGTAGCGGGGGCGGGGGGGTGAGGGTGGGGAGGGTAAGCCTGCCTCTAAGATGGTTAGTTCGTGACCGTCCATCGAGCAGGAAACAGCTGCAACTGCCACCCCGCTGCCATCTTCTGGGGTCGATGTTTGCGGCAGTTGTATTATTATGATGATTTTTCCCAATTCCCAGTAGATGTATTGCATTATGACAGATTGATTATGAATGCTAGTTTTTTAAAGACAATTTCGATGTGTAATTAGAACAGTGAAGCATTTTCCATCAGTTGTGGTAGCGTGTGTTGGCCTCGATTACCTGGGCTGCAGGGTGGTTGTCGAGCAAAGAAGCGGGAGGCGTCTGTAGTCAACTCTGACGTTAAACAACGATAGATACAGTCCTCATATATATGCTTACAGGTAATACACTTATTAAATTGCTCTCTGTCCAACACCAGCATCTCGTCAATTGGACATATTCCCCACAAAAATAAAATAAAGATAGTACCTTCCATTACAGCCTTTTTCCAGCCAGCTTGTAGGTGAAGGGTAGAGTCTGAGTATGTCTGCCACTAGTTCTGACTGGTATTTTGAAATTTTTCCCAGCAGGATACCACCAGTTGTATGACATCATCAATTTTTTTAGCTATATTGCGACTTTGGGCATTCCTTGTGTACCTCTATGCACATAGTTGTGTAATTAGGATCGACCTTTATGATTAATTACGTAACTGAGACCGATATTTATTCAGTTTCACAACCAAAATAAATGAAGTACACTAACCTAACCTTCCTCTCATCATCTGGGCACTTTTCATGTGTTGGGGGGGGGGAGGGGGGTGCATTTGGGCTTTCTGTCCAGAAGAATCAGGGTTCTATTCCCAGAAAGGGCACCGCCATTTTTAAATTTCCGCCAATTCTCGGGCAAAGCCTGGGACAAAGATATTCCGGCCAAAATTCGAAATTCCCGCCACTAGCGCTGGTGGGTGAGGAGGGGGAGGGAGAAGGGAAGGGGATGGGGACCCAAATGCAGGGTGACAAAAACACTTGACGTCATTGGGGGGTGGGCGTTGGGGTGGTCTTGAGTGAAGGTGTGGGGTGGTGGCAATTAATTGATCAATTTCATTAATTTGCATATCAATTTGATACCAAAATTGCGCCAGCCCCGCCATTTATTTACTGTTCACGTATCCTTGCAGATGCTGCAGTTTTTCCAAACGTTAATGCAGTAAGACTAATTTCAAACATAAATATCATTAAAAGTTTCGCTTTAGCACACTGGCTTTAAGTACGATCTTACTCTAACAATACATTGGAAACTATTCTAGTCAGTGCTAGGGATCTTGAACAGTTTAGAAAAAATTAATGTATGTAATTTAATACGTTCATAGACTTTATTTACTCTGAGATGACACATTGGGATGAATGATACTGACATTTACAGGATACAAGAAACACAGCACCTTTTCACGACATCGTGCGCATGGAGATGGAACGAATGATGTAAGGCCGCTGTAACACCGATTCCGACTCACTTGTGTCTGAAAGCCGAGGAACGCGCCACGACATCTTGCTGCGGAGTGTCCGTGCTGTAGCGACCGTGTTGCAGCCGAAGAGGAGCACGACTCTTCACTAACCCTGTATATCTCCAACGAAATGTATAGATGTGCTGAGCACGGAACCATTCCTTATCCAAGTTTGCATGTAAGCACGGAGTAATAAATTTTAGTGCTGCATTGCTACCTCCTTTCACTAAAGACACGAACAATGAAATACTACCCCTGCACTATGCTCACGCTGTAGATTCTTCACTTTGTTACTGTCTGATCTGCAAATTCAAAAAACTTCCTCCGGAGTTAGTCGAGGTTTTCGCAGTAGTTTTATTGAGAGACGTATATAATAAATTATTTTACATTTACGGGATGTACTCTTGGTGAGCAGAGAAAGTTAAGTTGATTAGGGCTTAACGATACGGCGCGATCGAGGTTATCAGAGAGGAGACTCCAGGATTTGGAAAGGAACTATTTCGGTATTCGCCCGAATTGAATAAGAGAAACGACAAAACTTAAAACAGGACAGAAGGACGTGGACCGAACCCTACTTCGCCTCAATAATGACGCAGCCAATTAATCATGGAAGTCACTGCTATGTGCTTTCAGAACTTATAAGTTTTTAAGCAAGTTAATGTAAAGTTACATATGGATCTTATTCGCAGATTGAAAACATTAGTTAAGCCACATGAACAGGAACCACCAACAGAAAAAAACTACGATTTATCTTGAATATAAGTAAGTTGGTTTTTAGAAACGCTTTTATGAAATATGCTATTTAGTGAGTACCGTATTTTTTTAACTATCCTGACACGAAGTACACACTTAGAGACCTGTCTACGAGCGATATAAAACATGGAGATATAAAACTGGCGCACGCTAGAGATAGCCCACAACAGCGAGTGTACGGCGGAAAGAAATCAGGGAATCGTCAGATGGACCACTACACACTATTTGATCAAAACTATCCGAACACTGGTATGTGATGCAGAATTTACCACTAGATGTCGCCTGATAGTACAAAAGGAGGCGGGGAGTATCGTGTTGTCAGTAGCGAAGCAGTGCCAACCAAATGGGTCGGTCACGAGAGCTCAGTGACTTCATCTACATCTACAGCTACGTCTACGTCATATTCCGCAAGCCAACTAATGGTGAGTGGCGGAGGATACTTTCTGTACCACTACCTGATCCTTCCAACCCTGTTCCACTCGTGAATAGTGCGTGGGAAGAATGATTGTCGGTAAGCTTTTGTATTGGCTCTAATTTCTCGAATTTTCTCCTCATGGTCAATACGCGAGATGTATGAGTGCGGGGGGAGCAATATGTTGTCTGACTCCTGAATAGTGCCGTCCCGAAATTTCAATGCTAAAACTCTCCGTGATGGACAACGCCTCTCTTGTAACGTCTGCCAGTGTAGTTTGTTTAGCATCTCCGTAACGCTCTCTCGCCAGCTAAACGATCCCGTGACGAAACGCGTCGCTCTTCGTTGGATCTTCTCTACCTCCTCTATCAGTCCTACCTGACAGGGATCCCAGACAGATGAACAATACTCAAGAATAGGGCGAACAAGCGCCTTATAAACCACTTCCTTTGTGGATGAGTTACATTTGTTTAAGATTCATCCGATGAATCTGAGTCTGGCGTCTGCTTTTCCCACTATCTGTTTTATATGATCATTCCACTTAAGGTCGCTCTGGATAGTTACGCCTAGATATTTTACAGCAGACGCTGTCTCCAGCTGTTTGCCATCAATAGTGTATCTGTACAGTAGTGAATTTCTTTTCCTATGTATGCGCAATATGTTAAATTTATTTGCGTTCAAGGTCAACTGCTAGAATCTGCACCATTCATCAATTCTCTGCAGATCGCTCTGCAAATTCTTACTATCTTCTGGCGTTGCAACTTTGGTATAAACAACTGCATCATCTGAAAGTAGCCTTAAACAGCATCCGACTGTTTTTACTAGATCATTTATATATATTGTAAACAGCAACGGTCCTATGACACTCCCCTGTGGTACTCCGGATATTACGTTTATATCTGTCGATTTAGTTCCGTTAAGAGCGACGTGTTGAGTTCTACCTGCAAGAAAATCTTGAATCCAATCGTAGGTCTGCTCCGATACTCCGTAAGCTCGTATTTTTTTCTTTAAACGGCAATGCGAGAAGGTGTCAAATGCCTCCTCACTGAAATCAAGGAACACGGCATCAACCTGAGCGCTGTGGATATCACGGAGGAACAGAGCGAGCTGAGTTTCGCAGCATCTCAGTTTGCGCAATCCATGTTCATTTTTATAGAGATGTTCATTTTCCAAGGACATCATAATTCTTGAGCATGAAACATGTTCCATAATTCTACAACAGATTGACGTCAACGATATATGTCTACAATTGTATTGATCTGTCTTACGGTCTTTCTTAAAAACGGGAATGATCTGCCCCTTTTCCCAGTCGTTAGATACCTTCCGTTGCTCAAGCGATCTACGATAAATTACTGCGAGAAGTGGAGCAAGTTCTTTCGCATAATCTTTATAGAATCTTATAGGTATCTCATCTGGTCCTGGAGCCTATCCACTACTAAGCAATTGTAGCTACTTTTCAGTTCCGCGACCGGTTATCTCAATAACTGCCATTTCGGCGTTCGTACTGTGATTGAAAGGAGGGACAGCGTTACGATCTTCCGCGGTGACCGAATTCAATATTTCGGCGTTCTCTCTGTTATCTTCCGTTTCGGAGCCGGTGTGGCCACTGAGAGAATGGATAGATGATTTTGACCGACTTCCTGATTTTACATACGTCCAAAATCTCTTAGGGTTTTTACTGAGGTCGGTTGACAACCTCTTACTTTCAAAATCGTTGATCGTTTCTCTCATTGCTCTCTTTACGCTCATTTTCACTTCGTTCAGCTTTTGTTTGTCAGGTGGGTTTTTACTTATCTTGAATCTGAGATGTAGTGCTCTTTGTTTACGTAGCGCTTTTCTAACACGGCAATTAAACCATGGTATATATTTCCCATCCCTTAGAAGCTTACTCGGAACATACTTGTCTAGGGCATATTGAACGATACCTTCGATTTTTTTCCATTTGTTCTCCACGTCTTCGTCCTCATCACAAAATATTTTATGCTGATTGCTGAGATATTCTGAAATTTGTATCCTGTCACCCTTGCTGAGCAAATATATCTTGCTACCTTTCTTAACATTCCTCGTGGGACCCGACGTCATTGATTCTGTCACAATCTTACGATCACTGATTTCTTCCTAAACGTTAAATGACTCGTTAAGTTCAGGTCTATTTGTTGCCAGGAGATCTAAGATGCTACCCTCACGCGTTGGTTCTCTATCTGCTTAAGGTAATTTTCGGACAAGACATCCAGAACAATGCCACACCATTCCCTGTCTCTGGCACCAGTTTTGATGGTATAACACACCCAATCTATACATGGCAAGTTGAAGTGCCCCCCCTTATTACAACGGAATAATCAGGAAAATTACTAATGATATTCTGCAACTTCTGTCTGAAGCGCTCTAAAACTACAGATGCTGACCCAGGTGGTCTATAGAAGCATAGGTTCACAATTTTTTTACCGTTCTTTGGTACACAATTTCACCCAGATTAATTTACATTCGTAATCCGTGATAACCTCGGTAGATTTTATTGAATATTTTACTGCAATAAACACACCGCCACCAATGGCGACTGACCTATCCTTACGATAAATATTCTAGTCTGAACTCAGGATCTTCTTCTCATTGACGTCTGACTTCAACCAGCTTTCTAATCCCTATACTATCTGTGCATTATAACCTTCACTAACTGATACTAATTCTGGGACCTTTCCTTGGATGCTCCTGCATTTTACTAAAACCATATTAATCTTTTCTATCTCTGATCTGCGAGGACCAAGATTCTTTGAGGTCGCTGTGGCTGATTTAACAAGAAAATTGTCTTTGCTCCGAAGGGAGGGGTCGTCTAACCTAAAAAAAAGCCCCATGTGCACGCCACACGTACTCCGCTACCTTAGTAGCCGCTTCCTGCGTGTAGTGCGCGCCTGACCCATTAAGGGAAACCCTACAATTCTCCACCCGATAATGGAGGTCGAGAAATTCGCATCCGATACCGTCGCATAGCCGTCTGAGCCTCGGGTTTAGACCTTCCACTCTGCTCCAAATCAGAGGACCGCGATCAACCCGGGCGTACGATGCTACAAATAAGCTTAGCCTGCACCCCACGTGCGTGGCTAGTTGCCTCCACCAAATAAGCCAGCCGCCGAAAGAAGTCGAGGATGGCCTCAGAACCCAAGCGGCAGGCGTCATTCGTGCCAACATGTGCCAGTTCCACCCGGTGCGCTCGATAGCCGCTGGCAGGGCTTCCTCCACATCACGAATGAGACCTTCCGGTAAACATACTGTATGCACACTGGAAGTGTTTCCCGCCTTGCCTGTTATGTCCCTGAGGTGCTCCATCACCCGCCTAACATTGGAGCTCCCAATGACTTGTCCGGCGGCTGGTCCCGGCGGAGGTTCGAGTCCTCCCTCGGGCATGGGTGTGTGTGTTTGTCCTTAGGATAATTTAAGTTAAGTAGTGTGTAAGCTTACGGACTGATGGCCGTAGCAGTTAAGTCCCATAAGTTTTCACACACACTTGAACATTTTTGACTTGTCCGGACAGGGCAGGAAAATCAACCGCTGGCCCAACAGGCATCCCGTGCTGGCTCAGAGTTATCATCAATACTGGGAAGCACTTCGTACCTGTTGCTAAGACACAGGGAGCCAGCCGCACGGCCTGTTCCCTCTTTTGACTTCCGCCCAGTGACACGCGAACCCACCGCTGTCTGCCACCCACTCTGGAGTGAGGACGGACCGGTCAGATGTTGCGTATCGGAAGCTGCAGCGACGTCCGGGTCACTAGCCGATTCCAGTGGCACCAAATGTGTCGCATGTCTCGTCACTGGCACCCCGACGTCACCGCAACTTCGAGCATTAGCTAGAAGATTGTCGACGGTAGCCAACGCAGCTTACAGCTGTTTAGGGACAGCAACCAACTCTCCTCGTGGCCACTTACAACAAGCACAGGCCTTAGCCATATCGTACTGTGTATAAATAGATAAATGGTCTCAAATTGCGCTAGTGAGTTTGAAAATATACCAAAGGAGAATAAAGTAACACTAAAACGTTGGTGTGCAGATTTCTCACTGTACTCTGAAACCGCAGGCTACTAAACTGAAATAAATTTCTCTACACGGAAAATTTGCACTAGGAAGCCGCCCTACACAAAGATATTCATAAGACTTATGCAACAACAAAAACGACGACTAATTATCTAACCACTGCTCTACACAGTACAATACACACCTATAGTTCACTTCTTTGCAGAAGCACGTGAACAAGAAACAAAGACCAAATTAATTTACAGTTTATCACACAAGTGCTGCTGCTGCTGCTCTGCTGCGCGTCCTCTCGGCTCGGCGGCTGCCGCTACTTCGAACATGGACTACTCACTAGGTGTCACCTGAGTAACAAATCCATCAGGGAGATTTCAACACTTCTAAAGCCATCCAAGACGACTGTTGGCGATGTGAACGTGAACTGAAATGGCAAAGAACCAATCACAGCTAAACCGAGAGTAGACACACTTCATGTACTGAGGGACAGTGTGATGTCCCCTCTCCCCTTTTTGGTGTCGCTGTTGATGTTGAGCCGCTACTGCTACAGCTCGGTCGGTGGAATGGAGACGCGACGCGCGCTGATGGTTGTCCCCATCGGATAAGGTGGAACAGCACCTGAAAATCTCTAAAGGAAATTGTTCCTCGCGTAATGTGTGAAAGTCCGTTTGCGAGTCTTCTCAGCGATGCGAACTGCTGATTTTAATTGTCTGTTATGGTTTTATGATGATTTGTTATGCCCAGTTAGATATTTATTGCAGTACTGAGTGGATCATTCATCACCGGCGTCGTTTCACACCACAGAAGCGAGGAAAAATTCATTTGCGGTTCAGTATCAGTAGTTGTTGTTACGTTCCTAGGCAGAATTGTTCACTACGGCACGACGCAAATCCAGAGATAATCTGTAATGCTATCTTGCTATCGTGCGTCATGATATTATTTCGGCAAAACACTCCTTTCATTGCTCAATGTTCATCAAGTCACTCTTTCAATTAAAAAGTTCACAGTTAATTAATTTTGATCATCAACTATCACACAGTTCAATTAATGATGGAGCCAAAACGTGAAATTTCCATTCTGACGACCAATTTTATTGTTCCTCCTTAGGAATTAGTTTATAATTATCACACCACACGCACACCGATGGATCAGATAAATTACGATTCTTTTCAATTCGGTGATCGTGACAATTATGACAACTTTTACAATCGGCGTATTTGTATTATCTTCGTGTGCTTGTATTAATTTTTCCTACTCCAGGCTAATCAGGTATTACAGTCATCGATACTATGTCCATTCTTCGTTGTAACTGTTCACTTTGATGAAGGTTGAGTCCAACAGTATCATCTCCAATAATTCAAGTTCATTAACTCGTCGTACACTATCAGAATATCACTTCAGTTCAAGTTCTCAAGTCAGAATAACTGAGAACAAAGTCCGCGCATCGCTATCACACAATATTACTTTTTTTTTTAATAGAAACAATCTCGTAGCGTTCCGTTTGTAGCACTATAACAAACGGTGCTCCCTCTCGACTTGATAGCAAGCAAGCTAGCAAGCGACTAACATTTCCATGATCGAGCATTGTAGACGCGTTGAATTTCCTTTTCGCCGCGTTTGCAACTCTCTTTCACAATAAATGTTATCTCTGACCGACGTATTACTTTGGACTTAACTTTCGTCGTGCTTATTGACTGTTATTACTGAGATGTTTGATAGCTAATTAAAAATAACCTTTCTTTCTACCTTTATATTATGACATACTCAGTAATTATTGAAATTGATGTTCATCAAAATTTTAAGGTGTTATATTATTGTCAATGTTGGCGTACCTGTCAGGATAACACTGTTCCCTACTTTAAATTATCACGGCATTCTTATTATGGTTTTCGGGTTTCTTGGGGTGTTACAACAGGGACAGCCGAACATTGCGGATTGTTGGTCGGTTGATTTGGGGGAGGGGACCAAACAGCGCGGTCATCGGTCCCATCGGATTAGGGAAGGATAGGGAAGGAAGTCGGCCGTGCCCTTTCAAAGGAACCATCCGGGCAGTTGCCTGAAGCGATTTAGGGAAATCACTGGAAACCTAGTCAGGATGGCTGTACGCGAGTATTGAGCCATCGTCCTCCCAAATGCGAGTCCATTGTGCTAACCACTGCCAGGCAGTGATCTGTGGACAATAACAATCCTGAAATGTGATGACCTACCCAGAGTGCCGATCTGAATCCAACGTAACAGCTTTGAGATGAGTTAGAGCGTTGACAGACCCCGGAGTACAACATCACTACTTTTACTATCTTCTCTGGTTTTCGCTCTTGAGGAAGAATGGGGTGCCATTCCGTCACAGACATTCAGACATCTCACTGATAAAGTCCCCAGCACAGTTCATGCGTCATAAAGGTGAAATCCCGACACCTATTAATATCCATTAATAGATGTCGGGATACTTCCTATCAGATATTGTATCTTGGGTGCCAACATGCTTCGGAATGTTGAATCTGTTAACACCCACTAGTAGCCGAATTCGGCACCCATCTTTGCTATGTTACTATCGTTGTCCTTCACAGCTGTTCCTACGATTCGTCTGTTCCCCGTATTGGCAACAATTTTCGTTTATGTTAACCACGAACTCTCTCGTACGATTCTAAAGAGTAACAACTAGCAGTACAGATAAACTAAACCCCTGAGCACTTATAACTTGACTTTAGTCATATTCGACAAATCCTTATGATTCTACATCGTCCACGAATACTCTGTTTGCACTAATCAGTAACCTCAGTATACGGTGATAGCTGGCGATATTAATCGGGAACGTCACATGGCTATAGTTTACAGCCCAGGAGTGTCTCATAAGCGAACCGTCACACGGTATACGTAGCAAGAACAGTCTCCATCAACAATTCTTTAATATAAGAAAATAGGCTTCCGTGGCCGTAGTCCAGAATGATTTTATTGAATTAAGCAATAGTTCTTATTTATGGATATCAATTTCGACCCAGTCCATGTTGTTCTGTCATCCTTGTTCTAAGTGAAATCCAGCGCTACCTGTGATATCAGGACTGTAAACTGCTCCTTTCGTCTACGGAAGTACCGTGAAGAGCCGTCCTCCCACCCGGTCTAACTTCGTTGTCGTTTGTTTTCGCTTTTGACTGGTGGCGCACTGGTGTCTCGTTTCTATTGTTCTCGATGATAACGGAGTATCAACCATCAACAAGATAAATATCTGTACCTAGAACAGTATCACTGAAAATTGTGTCTCTGGATATTGAGTTGGCTCAGACGTTCTAGTGGACGAATTAAAATACTATTTTACACGGTATTTCGGCATTTATAGCAGACGTGGCTGTCTATGCTCCTCCATGAATTGCTTTCGGCCGGCCGGTGTGGCCGTGCGGTTAAAGGCGCTTCAGTCTGGAACCGCGTGACCGCTACGGTCGCAGGTTCGAATCCTGCCTCGGGCATGGATGTGTGTGATGTCCTTAGGTTAGTTAGGTTTAATTAGTTCTAAGTTCTAGGCGACTGATGACCTCAGAAGTTAAGTCGCATAGTGCTCAGAGCCATTTTTTCGTGTAGTAGTTCCACCTCCATACCTTTCTGCTTTTGGAAAATTTTGTACACATATTTCTAATTAATCAGTGATCTGCAGCGTTGTTCCATAAGAAAGACTTTTGTTTATACTTAAATCGTGGGTGAAGGAGCATGTGTTTTCAATAGATTGCGTATCCTGCTGTAAGATGAGTAGTATACGTTGTAATTTATTCATATAAGAATATGTTCATGCCATTTGCAAATATATGGCTTGAACAATCGTTGCAGCCTTTAAAGTGTCTGGTCCCCTTAATCCCACAAACCAACCAACCTTTAAAGTGTTTGGAGAGTTTCTGTAAAGTTTCAGTTGCTTTTCTGTTTATTGAGTATCTTTATTTTTATCTTGCTGGGACTTCGTGGATATCGAATACTACGCTGACGCGCGCTCAATTTGCAATTGTTGGTCGAACTTTTTTCTTCGTTTATTGCGATCGCTGAAAAATACCACAGAGCCAACATCTCCTCATATAGGTGGTACAAACGATGATCAACAACTTTGTCTGACGACATGCGGAACAAACAATACCCTATAACGGGAAAGGTAGAGAGCGAGGAAATGGGAGTGGAAACTGCCAAACAGAACACAATTAAAAAAAATTGACTCGAGGTCAGTGATACACTTTACAGAAAACAATAAAATTTACTTAATTTACTGACGTCAGCAAGTACATAGGAAAAGGATCACGTGCTCGACAGGCTCTAAAGAATTTATAAAACATGCATTATTGCACCCAGTTCACAAGAAGCAGCTCTGCTAGGCAGTCAGCGTCAGTCTTGATGTGTACACCGCTGGTAAGATGACGAAATTTCACAAGTTTCCCAGAACAATGAACTGTCTATACAGGGCTAATAAGACATTTGGAAAACATAAAATTACAAGGAAAACTTTCGGAACTTTGAATAAATAATATATAAATCTGTAAAAGGTGATAATACAGGGTGTTTCAAAAATGACCGGTATATTTGAAACGGCAATAAAAACTAAACGAGCAGCGATAGAAATACACCGTTTGTTGCAATATGCTTGGGACAACAGTACATTTTCAGGCAGACAAACTTTCGAAATTACAGTAGTTACAATTTTCAACAACAGATGGCGCTGCGGTCTGGGAAACTCTATAGTACGATATTTTCCACATATCCACCATGCGTAGCAATAATATGGCGTAGTCTCTGAATGAAATTACCCGAAACCTTTGACAACGTGTCTGGCGGAATGGCTTCACATGCAGATGAGATGTACTGCTTCAGCTGTTCAATTGTTTCTGGATTCTGGAGGTACACCTGGTCTTTCAAGTGTCCCCACAGAAAGAAGTCACAGGGGTTCATGTCTGGCGAATAGGGAGGCCAATCCACGCCGCCTCCTGTATGTTTCGGATAGCCCAAAGCAATCACACGATCATCGAAATATTCATTCAGGAAATTAAAGACGTCGGCCGTGCGATGTGGCCGGGCACCATCTTGCATAAACCACGAGGTGTTCGCAGTGTCGTCTAAGGCAGTTTGTACCGCCACAAATTCACGAAGAATGTCCAGATAGCGTGATGCAGTAATCGTTTCGGATCTGAAAAATGGGCCAATGATTCCTTTGGAAGAAATGGCGGCCGAGACCAGTACTTTTTGAGGATGCAGGGACGATGGGACTGCAACATGGGGCTTTTCGGTTCCCCATATGCGCCAGTTCTGTTTATTGACGAAGCCGTCCAGGTAAAAATAAGCTTCGTCAGTAAACCAAATGCTGCCCACATGCATATCGCCGTCATCAATCCTGTGCACTATATCGTTAGCGAATGTCTCTCGTGCAGCAATGGTAGCGGCGCTGAGGGGTTGCCGCGTTTGAATTTTGTATGGATAGAGGTGTAAACTCTGGCGCATGAGACGATACGTGGACGTTGGCGTCATTTGGACCGCAGCTGCAACACGGCGAACGGAAACCCGAGGCCGCTGTTGGATCACCTGCTGCACTAGCTGCGCGTTGCCCTCTGTGGTTGCCGTACGCGGTCGCCCTACCTTTCCAGCACGTTCATCCGTCACGTTCCCAGTCCGTTGAAATTTTTCAAACAGATCCTTTATTGTATCGCTTTTCGGTCCTTTGGTTACATTAAACCTCCGTTGAAAACTTCGTCTTGTTGCAACAACACTGTGTTCTAGGCGGTGGAATTCCAACACCAGAAAAATCCTCTGTTCTAAGGAATAAACCATGTTGTCTACAGCACACTTGCACGTTGTGTACAGCACACGCTTACAGCAGAAAGACGACGTACAGAATGGCGCACCCACAGACTGCGTTGTCTTCTATATCTTTCACATCACTTGCAGCGCCATCTGTTGTTGAAAATTGTAACTACTGTAATTTCGAAAGTTTGTCCGCCTGAAAATGTACTGTTGTCCCAAGCATATTGCAACAAACGGTGTATTTCTATCGCTACTCGTTTAGTTTTTATTGCCGTTTCAAATATACCGGTCATTTTTGAAACACCCTGTATTAAGTATAAGAACTATTAACATTATAGATAACAACTAAATAAAGCTATAATTACAAAAGAGACTAACTTTAGGATTAAGCATCATAGAACAGGCATTTATAGTACTTAATGCTGACACCAAAAATACATCCAGAATAGTGCATAGCGTAGTGTGCACATATATGGGTGTGTATACATAAATACAGGAACTTCTTAATTCCAATTTCAGTAAACGATGCCAGAACCCCAGATTATACACACATCAAAAAAAGTTTTGCATTACCCCGGTTACCAGAACTACTGAAGATAGACGTTGACTGTGGATGTTGTATCACAGACACAGTCCCTTTGACTGTTCAGAGATGTCACTAAACCCGCCCAAAGATGTAAACAACCATGTATGAGCAACGCCTATTAGATGGAGGGGGTTCGACAGCTGATCAGTTCCAGTCATTCCACCAGGAAGGTGGTACACGGCTCGGGTTGTCTGTAGTTCAACCATGCCTAGACGGTCAATGCCGCGGTTCGATAGCGTCCGCATGGAAGCGCTCTCAACAAGGCAGGTGTCCAGGCGTCTCGGAGTGAAGCAAAGCGATGTTGTTCGGACATGGAGGAGATACAGAGAGACAGGAACTGTCGATGACATGCCTCGCTCAGGCCGCCCAAGGGCTACTACTGCAGTGGAACCCTGACAGCAACGCCACCATGTTGAATAATGCTTTTCGTGCAGCCACTGGACGTCGTGTTACGACTCAAACTCTGCGCAATAGGCTGCATGATGCGCAACTTCGCTCCCGATGTCCATGTCGAAGTCTATCTTTGCAACCAAGACACCATGCAGCGCGGTACAGATGGTCCCAACAACATGCCGAATGGACCGCTGCAGGACTGGCATCCCGTTCTCTTCACCGATCAGTGTCGCATACGCCTTCAACCAGACAATCGTCGGAGACGTGTTTGAACGCATCCCGGTCAGGCTGAACGCCTTAGACACACTGTCCAGCGAGTGCAGCAAGGAGGAGGTTCCATGCTGTGTTGGAGTGGCATTATGTGGGGCCGATTTACGCCGCTGGTGGTAATGGAAGGCGCCGTAACGGCTGTACGATACGTGAATACCTTCCTCCGGCCGATAGTACAACGATATCGGCAGCATATTAGCGACGCATTCATCTTCATGGACGACCATTCGCAGCCCCATCGTGCACATCTTGTCAATGACTTCCTTCAGGATAACAACATCGCTCGAATAGAGTGGCCAGCATGTTCTCCAGACATGAACCCTACCGAACATGCCTGGGATAGATTGAGAAGGGCTCATTATGGACGACGTGACCCACCAACCACTCTGAGGGATCTACGCCGAATCGGCGTTGAGGAGTGGGACCATCTTGACCAACAGTGCCTTGATGAACTTGTGGACAGTAAGACATGACGAATACAGGCATGCATCAATGCAATAGGACGTGCTACTCGGTATTAGAGGTACCGGTGTGTACAGCAATCTGTACCACCACCTCTGAAGGTCTCGCTGTTTGGTGGTACAACATGCAATGTGTGGTTTTCATTAGCAATAAAAAGTCCGTAAATGATTTTTATGTTAAACTCTATTCCAGTTTTCTGTATAGGTTCCGGAACTCTCGGAACCGAGGTGATGCAAAACTTTTTTTTATGTGTGTAACAACCTGTATAGGTAATCCCGCAAAGTCAGTCATAATTTAACATACGAAATTTTTAACATTTTATCTGTGGAGCCAAACCATTATAACACTCCCGCCGGAGGTTCGAGTCGTCTCTCGGGCCTGAGTGTGTGTGTTGTTCTTAGCATAAGTTAGTTTAAGTAGTGTGTAAGTCTAGGGACCGGTGACCTCAGCAGTCCCACAAGAGTTTTGTTGTATGCTAACACATACAATGTAACTGTCGCTGGTTCTCAACGTGTAAATGTGGCTTTGGTGCCTGACAATGAGTCTGAAGTAGTTACCGAGGTAGAAAATGCACAACGTTCTGGTGCTTAAATGCAATACTCCTGGTACGAATGGGAGTATCTGTGCAGTATGATGAAATATGTAGACAGGAAGATGACAGATGAGAATGGCGCATCTCACACACCTGTTGACATTCCCATGTGTGGTTGTAAAGTGTCTATAGTAGATTTATACGGTGAGACAATGCTAGAATTAATCACCAAGTGTTTCTAACTGAAAGACTTGTATTGTGCTTTATCAATTGCCACTGGCAGATTGTGTCATTGGCGTCAGTATATGATAGAAGTACACTATGAATTTGTTGAAAATTTGCTCAATAACAGTGTAAATACTCATCAAATGGATCAATGCATGGATGCCTGTATTCCTCCTGTACCAAATCGTGTAAGTGTTGAGCCTGTAATTACGAAGTCAGTGGAGGCTGAATTTACTGAAGCAATGCTCCTGTAGAACTGATTAAGATTAAGGCTGAACTGAAAGTATAAAAAAAAAAAAATATTAGGACGCTTGTGTAAAGCTGAATGGTAGTGTCTAAAATAAAAAAAATTCTATAAATTGTTGTTATTTATTTTGACCCTGTAATAATTTTAATGGTGAAGGGATCAGATAGTAATAATAACACAGACATAGAAAATTAACTCGTCGTTTATTATCAGAAAAACATCTTTTTTCAAAAAGAAAACTGCATAAATGCAGATTGATATTATTTTTGCGTAACAGCTACTGTTCAACTATACAGTATTTTACAGCAGGAGAGATACATTAAACCAGTAACAATACTTTTTTTTCGAAAAGATATTCCATATATGCAGAATGATTTTATTTACATAACAGCAGCTGATCGACTATATAATATTTTACATCAGCAGAGATATATTATACTAAAGTGATTTTAATTATTTTACGATAGTTACAGTGTATGGAAACTAGCAGCAGCAGGTGAAGAACCACACACATATACACTCAAAATATGTATAGCTTTTTGGCGGGCACACACAGTGTGCTGTTGTGTACATAGTCACATTATAATACATACAATTCACATGCATACACACATACACATTTACAAAACTCTGACAAATGCCTCATCTATCTATTTCACACTCCTTATCTATCTATTTCACACAATCAGCCCCCCCCCCCCCCCCCACACACACACACATAGTGTGAGGACAGGATGGCTTTGATCGCATCCGCAGAGATGATTCAGTTGTCATCATGATGTGACAGACCGACTTCCAGTTGCAGTGTAATATGCAACTTAAGGCCCTGCGTTCAAAAGACTCTTTCCTGCACCATGGGAGGAGCTCATCATCAGAAAACAGACACTCATTTCAGTCCTAGATCCTGAGAGCCTATGAGGCTGCGCGATGCACACCCTTAGGCTGTCTGTGGATGGCACCTGAATCTACATCACATGCACACAACTTCGATCTGAGTCCTACAAACTTCAGAATATGCAAGCCATTTACCTTGTCCTTCATCAGGCTTCTTGTTCCGAGGTGTTATGCCATAAGTACTATTGTCTGCAAATACAGACATGTCGAATTCCTCAGAACTGCACCTGATAACTTCATATAGACTGCAGCTTTTCACCTAGTAGATGAAAATGTCTGTATCCATATAAAGTAACTTAACATCAGCTAAGTTTGGTTTCGCAAACTTGTAATGAAATCTGTACGTGTGAAATTTTGAGAAGTCAAGAACACACACACCAATACAGGTAGACTTTGTGAAGTCTACAGAAACCTTAGCCATCTCCACAGTAAGTAGTCCTTCATTGAAGATTGTGGCCCACTTATAGTTTGGTCTGGCGAAATAATCTCTCGCATCATAACACCATCTCAACGAGAAACTAAATGAATACCATGACAGCTTCTAACATTCATCATGGCTTGCCGAAACTGAATTATTCATTAATTTATAAAAAATCTTTTTCAAAATCACACATAGTAAGTGCCTTCTTTCTGGTTAAATCGATGCACTGCTTCAACGAGAGATGCTGCATGAAGGAGATGCTGCAGGTGATTCTAAGAAGTCGCATTCACAACCTCAGACATTGCTAGAGGTTTCTATAGCGTAGAATTCGTCTCTGCTTATACCCCAACATTGTCGTCAGCTTGGTGATGGAACCATTTCGTAGGACTAGGTGCCCTGGACACAATGGCAGACGACTGGGGGCGTCATGCAAATCGGCGAGATATTCCAGGGCTGCCTCCGCGATATATCCCCTACCAGCATCAACAACCACACTGAGGATCTTATCCTTCAGTCTGATAATTTCATCTTTAGACATCCATCAGAACCCTCCAAATGGAAGAGTTTGTTGCATAGCCTGTACGTAGGCATTATTTATAGCCAAGTAAAGAATGTAACTCAAATCGTTAAATGGCTAGTACTATCCCTCACTCAACTGCAGATTATTCACCTGTACTCTCCCTCACTCAACTGCAGGTTATTCACCTTGCCGAGTCCGTGTATGCCTTGTCGAAGTCCCCCGCGAATCTCCCATCAGTCAACAGTTAGAGGTTGATATGTGTTCGTTTTAACATTGTGTCCCATGAAAGCTCCAACGTGGTGTAATAGAAGGGAGGATAGAGAGTGTATACGCCCAGGCATACGATGCAGAATTTCAGAAAAACGTCTGCGAGCAAGTCCACATCCGTCTCCACGTACGATTTAGCACAATCCTCTAAAGCAGATACGTTGAATTACTGCCAAACATTCACCACTTTCCTACGCATCAGTTACGGCAGTGCCTTTGAGTTTGCTGGTGAATGAGGTTGTATCAGGCAACGTGGTTTCACACAGACTCTCCATCAAATCTAGGTGTTCATATGAAAATACCTGCTTTTTTGTCACAAGAAGAAACTCTGCATTGTCAGGAAATGCAAACTGAGTGCTATGCATACCCTCTCGACGCATTGTCACAGCACGTTTCTGAAAAGGTGCCTGCATAAATTGTAGAAAATCCAGGAAGTGTAGCGATATTCTTGGCGACATTCACTTGGAGAATGAAATTTATTTTTCTACATTGCCAGGTATGAAACTGACCTCATCAATTTCCAATCTGAAAGCACCCAAGTGCTCAACAAGAAAGTGAGCATCATACCACTCAAACTGTGGAAGAAGAAGGGTATGTGTCATAGCAGTTTGTACTTCACGTTGCATGCATTGTGAGCTGAACTGTGGAACTTCCCTGTTGGATGACAATGATCGTTACGTGGAATGTCCGCTTTTCTGTCCAAAGACAGGTCACAGATATTGTAGATGGGTCATGTTTTTGATCCAAACGTAGTGTTGAGTTACATCTTTTCCTTGTTACTTGCACTTTTCTCAAAATTTCGAACACCTTGCACCACTTAATGACATATAAAGGTTATTCCTGCTTGACAAATGCTACGAATTTCAAAGTTTTCGAGACCCAAAGTAATCAACATTCGAGAATTTTACATGCCTTTGGAGAATACCTATAAAACTATGTGTTTAGGATGCTGACCATTTATTTTGGTAAAGTAGAGGGATCCAGATATGCTTCACATCTTCTAGCGTGCTTTTCTTTTCATCTAGATCCAGACCATAAAAATGAAATGAGTAATTAGGGTTCTGGATTGTGGTGTGAAAAGAAACGCAATCAAAGCTATAATACCTGCAGAAGTTAGATGTCTTGCACTTATCTGTACAACATGCATCTTTCAGATAATTTCTATCACGAGCCAAAAGTGACCATGGGAAGCAGTATTCATCCCTCTCACCTAGATACTGGGCATTAATACAAGCTTGTTTAGTTGCAATATCATCTGGAAGATGGATGAAATGGCTTACCATTAACTGGATCAAAAACATGTGAGTACACATGTGGAGTGCATGGCTCAAGGCTTTACCAGATCCTCTTCCCTTCAAAATGGAAGAATGCTTTAGTATGATGCTCTCAGTAAAAATTCCATGGCGCTCTGCAATTGACATGTCCTGCAATATCACAGTCATCCTCCTCCACAGTTGACAATACTTGTCCCTGCAGCATAATTGCTACTTTCTTTATGGGGGTGCAACAGCTCACAGTAGAGAACTGCTTTGCACCTGATGGCAGGATGCCACTGGGCATTGATGATTACTGGAAACTCCCTTTCCAACGCTTCTTGGCGTGCATGAAGGAAGACAGCTGAATCTCGAAAATCATCATTGACATTATCAATGTAGGACTGTAAGATCCCATCCCTGGAAGCACCATCAACCACATAGTAGTCTAATGTGACTGTGTGATTGACTTGCTGTTGGTGAATAAGACTGGTTGTGGGACTGCTACTGCTAGACCCAGGACAGGGTGATGGCAATGATATTGATAGCACCGCCCTGTTGCCTCTAAGCCGGGAGCAGTAGCGTGTTGGCCTCTGCTGAAGTGACGCAGACATCGACGGTACTGTCCTGCTACCGCTAGGGTGGGACTGCAGCCTAACGGCCTCTACTGAAGCCATGACGATGACGCTGCCGTTAGGCTGAAATGACACAGACGTCGATGCCCGCATCAATATAGTGTCTAGCGGCAGTGTTGTAAGCCCGCCTCCTTCTGCAATGGAAGAACAAGCGAAATTGATGAGTACCAGCATGGGTTTATGAAAGCTACACAAAATTACAAGCAACAAACATGTAGATCCACCAATAATAATTAAATTTTGACACTTACATCGAGGTTCACTGACAAAAAGTGCTTTCAGCCACTCATCATACTCATTGGTTATCGTAATATTAGGTCCACTATATCCCAATATTATTTGGTTTAGTTCCGTTTTCACTTCCTTTGCAATATTAGCATGAAGCGAATCCACAAATAACAGGAAAAAACCACTGTATCCAACCATAAAAAAATTATTACTGATATAAGGATTAGCTATACTACCACTCACATATCTGCCTCTCAACGACGAGTGTCATTACCCATGAGCTCTGACTAAAGTAAAATGGTATCATTACTTGCGGTTGTTCATCCACAAAATTATCGAAATCCCATGAGCTCTAAGACGAAAATGGTGTCATTGATGCTCGTTTTGACAGATCAGTATCGAGCTGTTCACGTGTAGCAGAAAATAACAAAGAAACACTAAAATTGGTTCAGATGGCTCTGAGCACTATGGGACTAAACATCTATGGTCATCAGTCCCCTAGAACTTAGAACTACTTAAACCTAACTAACCTAAGGACATCACACAACACCCAGCCATCACGAGGCAGAGAAAATCCCTGACCCCGCCGGGAATCGCACCCGGGAACCCGAGCGTGGGATGCGAGAACGCTACCGCACGACCACGAGATGCAGGCAACACTTAAATATCAAACGCAAATGTGAAAAGAAAAGTTAGACACATATATAGAAAAAAATTCCAACATTAGCCTCCAAGTAAATCATTCATAAGAAATGCCATTGTCTCATCACTAAAATGTGGTGGTGCTGTGCTTGGAAGCAAGATGTCATTGTCTGACAAACGCTTGCACTTAGCAGTACCTTCGTTGCTAACTTGTGCAGACTGCTTCATGGCTGACCAAATTGTAATGAGAAGGAGCCGTTCAATGCTGATTCATATACAGGCAGCACACACCATTGGGTGTGGTACACATGTACAGGCAGATGTCTGTGTTTGTGTGAATCTAGCACAGCGCTGCCTTTCGTGGCTTTTGTAGGAGCGAGAGGTGCACGTGCAGATTTGTCTGTTCGTACCACTACATATGCCGTTTGAATGACAGCAGGAGTTAGCTGTAATTCATATATGGACATACGTGACATCCTACTCTGCTGACTGGTACTAAGTGCATTTTTACCGTACTTGTAATCCAATGCTTCTGGACATGGCGCATACATAGTACTGCGATCATGTTCCAGCATAGTGTAACCAATGTTGCACTTGCCAACTGCTGCCTCTTCACCCCCCCCCCCCCCCGAACAATGCAGCTGCTGACAAGCGTCTCTGTCGCTTCTTTTCGAGGAGTCCAGCGGATAGCATAAGTTAAATACTCACCTAAAGTGAGTAGGTAGAAAATCAGAAGTGAATAAATAAGAAGTGTTTTAAAGAAAGAAACAATTTATTTATTAGTAAGCTAATTGAATAATAGTTGTAATTTTGTGTAGCTTTCATAAACCCATGCTGTCTGTATCTCTTCTTCAACTGCTTGAGGGCAGCACATACTTCTGTTTCCATATTCTGGATAGATGTACATTTATAAATTTCTTAAAACCATGAAATCTTCTTATACCCTTTGACATAAGCTACGATGTCTCTATGATCATACACTCAGAGCAATGACACCATCTCTTCATACGCCGTCCATTCATTGTCCCAGCAATTTGCATGGTAAAATCGAGTCAATCATGCCACCATTTTTCGAGTTTTAGCACACTACAATGAGCTAAACGGTTTGGGTGACCCAACAATTGTCGAATACCTCGTTAGTACTCACCCAGTGTCGGAGAATACAAGGAATGCCACGTGTTTAAGCACAAATAATCCGCATTCGTCATAAAACCCTTGTGTGTCTGCAACAATCTTTGCTCTTTGAGGTATCGTTGTAATATGTGTTGCATGTTGTGTAATGTCTCTACATTAATACTAAACAGTGTACAACGCCTGTTAGCGGCGAATAATTTACGAAACGGTTGTGTAGTATTAATGTACACGCTGAAGTGCCAGCAGGGAAGTTTATGGATTATTCAAATTCAGTATGTACGTCGACAGTTCGAGTCTTCACCATCTCACACCGCTTTGAAGAATTTATCACAATTATAGGTGATAATTCCTTAAACTTCTGCAGGCTAAGTATTGTCACTCTTATAATACGATGTGTAAAAGTTTCGCACATGTCCTACAGTAGTTCATAAGAGTTTTTTCTCCAGTCGAGCTGTATAAATTATCGTACCGAAAAAACTAGGAATTTAGGTAAACTCTTGCACTGATTAGATTACAGTTGACAAAAACGCTTCAATCTTTTTGAGGACTCCCCTTAGACCCAGTTTACAGTGCTCGAATAATTTTCTAGCTGGACAGAAGTCTTAAGAGTCCATGCATGTCGAGATGACTGTCGAAGGATCGAGTATTCAAATAATTCCCACGAATGGAAAGTTAATATTTGGTCTGCAGTGCGACGTTCTTTATTTGTTGCATGCATTGTCTAGGATATTAATCCCTTATCACCATGATCCAGACGCTGTTTCAGTTTCGTTCCAAGTCCACAAAAACAGCATCCATGGATATGTCACAAAAACAGCATCCTTGGATATGAAGTTCTAATGGTAGATTCTCGAGAATACTGCTTCTACATGTGTTGATGCATTTCCTGGAATTCCAGGCATGCCACTGAATAGTTTGCGTTTCCTACTGTATAGCACATTGCGAGTGTTCGCCCAACTGTTGTGCTTTGATAAGTAGCCGAGCCATTTCACCATTGTCCTGTTCTCTCGATATCTTATGATCCACTCTATGAGGATCATGTCCGGTTCAGAGTTTTTCTGTAATTCCTCTGTGTAAGACTCCCTGCAATTTTTTCATCGTCACTGTCTTTTAAGATGTATGTTCTTGGATTCGTGTGTTTCCCTTGGAAATAGCAAATATTTCAGTTGACCAATTCGGTAGGCATGACTTCTCAAATGAATTTTTGTATTTCGAAGTATGTACCAAATCACCTACGTTGAGCTACTTCTTGTATGGATCCACCATCTTAATACGGTTGTATCCTGTATTTAGAGGTCGATTATTACACACATTAACAGGTCTCTTGTTATTTTTATGGCGAGTAGTACGATTATACTCCTCAATGATTTGTGGTAGGACTTTCACCATTTGTACGTCCCTTGAAGATTAAATTTGTTCCACACAACTGCACGGATTACCCTGGCACGCCTTCCTCCTCGATCCAAATTCTCACTGCCGACTTGCAACAAACTTTACACATAGTTTCAAATCTTTAGGAAATCTTTTCTCGCTTTCGACCCCTACAAAATAATTGAGTGGAAAACATTTTATCGCTTACTACATTTTCGCTGTACATGCAGTAAAGCTGCCGCATGAAGCACGCCGTTTTAATTTATTACTTCTTTACCACTAACTCGACTCGCAACACATTTCGCAGACAGTACCGGCATATGCCACTGGATGTACCTGCAAAATCACATCATTGTACAGCACATATTTGACAAGATACGACGTCATACACATTGAGCTTTATGAATATGAAACTGCAGGGTGAAATTCGTTAGAGATACAGATGAAATATGTGTACAAATATGTGTGAAATACTTTAAATACACGTAAAATATATTTGAAATGTGCATACGCGGGCAAAGCCAAGGGTGAAAAGTGTATCATAAATCCTTGGAACGATTTCAGCCACTTTTTGTTCACATGTTAGTTCCGATCTGGAAAGAAGTACTGTGGGGGATTAAGAACCAACAACCTACTACTGGAGTGAGAGTGATAACATGCAGAGAGAATAGGGAAGGAGCAGATGACAGACATTGAAGGGTAAGGAGGAGATGGACACAGTTAGGGGGGAAAGAGGTGGATAGAGAAATTTGGAGGGGGGAACCAAACAGAGAGAGGAAGAGATGGACGGAGAAAGGAAAGAGGAGGAGATGGATAGAGATAGAAGAGAGCAGGATATGAATGGAAAGAGGAAAGAGGAGGGGAAGAACAGGGAGATGTGGGAGGAGGAGAATGAAAGAGAGCAGTGAAGAGGGATACGGACAGAGAGAGGGAGAAGGAGCAGGTCGACTAATAGAAGACTGGAATAAATACATAGCCTAGCAATGCTGGATACTCATGTAGTTGAGAAAGAAATGCGCACACCTGAAGAATAAAGATATATAATGTTAGTAAACTATGATCCATTTTAAAAGTTTTACAAATTTTCACACAAATAATTAGGAGGCATTATTTTTCCTCACGTCCCCGTAGAATACACAGTGGAGAAGAGTAGGGTTTTATCAGAAGGAGACATCAGTTCTGCCCCTAGGTGGTGTACCTTAGCTGCTCGGAGTTAGTGTGAGACCTAGCGTTAGTGGCAGCACGACCAGTGCCACTCCCGATAGACCTGCTCGCCTGTAATGGCTCTGGCAGGCGCGCTGCGACCGCGCTCGGTCCCTGCGGCTGCCTCACCTCTCGCACTCTCCGCTTGCAGGAGCTGTGGCGTAGACGCGGTGGCGAAACGCGCCGGCGGCGGCCTCGAACGGCGATTTATGCTGCGGCGGCTCCCGCAGGCGAGGCCGCGGCTTTCGTTCCCCCTTGCCCTGCCCTGCCCTGCCCTGCCCCGTCGTGCCGTCACGGCGTGTCCGCACTGGACGCTGCTGCAGCTGCTGCTGCCGTCACACGGAATAAAGTTCATTCCCATTACCACTTAAGATAAAACACTCTGAGGTGTGGGGTTGATCTGTTATTCTGCGCAACGGATTAATCTGAGATGTACCCTTTACCCTGTGGCTCCTGCAAGATGCAATTTCCACCCCTACACTACTACAGAAGTCAGACAGACGCTCCTAACGTTCTAAAGAGAAATTCCTGAAAAACTTTCAGCAATAAATATCTTCTGGAGTCGTCCGCTGTAAGGAAACGACACAAAAATTCACAAAATTTCTTACGTAACTAGTGGGATACCTGGGCACTGGAGTAGTGCTAGTTAGTGTAAGAAAAGCATGAAACTAACGAAAGTTATTATTTATTTTGCAAAAATTCTGAGAAATCACAATGGCACTTTTAGTTATGAATTGGACAAGTTATATCCTGGTTCTTTTCGGAATGTGAAGTTACCTCTCAAGGATAGGATTCGCTAATGAAATTCTATACAAAGTTTAAGATGGTTGTTGACTTGGCAGAATGGCTGAGAGGCGCGCCTACTCAACTTGAATAATTATCCTTCAGAATGTTGCTAGGTACGGTCGAGGCTGTCGAGTGTGAAATGCAGTGAAGTGTGCTGTTGTGGAGGAAGTATGGGGCTCACAATAGTTGTAGCGTACAATACCGTAAGCTGCGATTACTGCTATCTGCGCCGCTCGCACGCTGACAAATAAGATAACTCTCGTTCTATCTGGATTGACCTTCGCCAATCAAACTCTCCCTATGCCTTGATGAAGTCAAGGATTCCTATTCGCCCCTAGTCTAACTCTTGGCGTGGTACACCGGTCAGATAACCAGTCCACCGTGATGCCACTCAAAAATCACTCGCAGGCATTTAACTGTAACTCTGTCCGTTCACACCGCACAATAAGTGTGCCGGCCAATGCAGTGAACAACGCTTAATCACAAGGACTCAATATAGAGTAGCACTTTGATTTGCTCTGACAGAGGTGCTCTCCCAGTGAAGTACTGAGGAGAGACTTGTTCCTCGTTCCAAGAGCGACAACGGAATGGCGCCTCTCCACACCAGACGTGAGGGGGTATATCTTTTGGTCTCTTCCATTATTCCTTCAGCTCAAGGCGTCAGAAATATCGTCTGCCAATCAGCATTGCTCTTCTAAAACGGGAGAATGACGTTTCGTTTAAGGTGACCAATCTGGAAACCTGTAGCATTGGCATTTGGCGTTTGCTGTCTTCCTGTGAAAATCTCTGAAACTATGTGATTTGTGTAAAGAATGTGTAGCCTGGTCCCTCCCACACAATGTAGCGGAATTTGCTTTTAAGCCAAACACGGGGTTATTCCCCCCTTTCACTCGGGCCCACGCTGTCCGCTACACAGGCGGTCACCAGCTGACATAGGCTGGGTCATCCTCTGAAGGGACTGGAGTCCCATCATGCGGTTTCTCTCTCGAACTAAAAGCTTCTGTGACCGTCTTGTCTGGAATGTATGTGTGTACGCCAGCCTCGAGTATTTCAACCACGGTGTGCTTACTTATTAATTGCATATCGTTTACATGAATTCATACAACATTGACTTTATCTTATCGAGTTTGGGTTCGAATGAAGCGTCTTGATGTACGGAATTTGATTGTGAGGGCGGAATATGTAAGCAATGAAGGTCAGGAGACCACGATGTCTTACAACACTACTAATCAAGTGCCACACGCAATTACATAATAAGCCAAGGTATCTTCGACATTTCAAATCACTTCCTCACAAGAGCGGCCTTTCTCCAACGCCACAGAACGCAACAAATTAAGGTAAAAATCTTTTTAATAAAACACCTTTTTAAAACGGACTAAAAACTATAAAACAATGTCTCCTAGCCCCATACAGATTCCTAACCCATACAGATAATCCTGGAAATTTGTGCTTCTGAATTTTTAACAGCTATGAAAGTATTTGTGGAATTTAAAACGAAAAACGTGGGGCGCACACAGTAGATAACAGCAAAGAGGTGAACTATTCGTGCATCAAACATGCACTGTACACGCCCCGCGCTTTACGTTTTAAATTCTGTAAGTATTTTCACGCCTATTACAAATTCGCAGCCACAAATTTTCAGGACTATCTGTATTGGGTAAAGAATCTGCATGGGGCTAGGAGAAATCTTTTATACTTTCTAGTCCGCTTTAAAAACATGTCTGTGCTTTGTAGTCTTGTGTGTATCAAATTTTTCAGTCGATTTCAAACATTCTGACCATAAACAGAGACAGGTGGTATGGTCCGAATGTTTGATATATTATATATATATATATATATATATATATATATATATAATTGTTTTCCTGTTGTGAAACAAACTGAGGTATGTTTTCCAGGTTTATTAAGATTCACAACATAAATGTGCACACAAATTGTCTTATACCTGAACTTTTAAGAGATCTTTTTAAAATCTGTTAGATAAAATTGACGTTAAAAACATTACCAAGTGAGATAAAAACATAAAATTGGAAAACAAACATCATTCTCAAGTAATAATAAATTTTGTTCTCAACATGGTGAACTGCTAAGTGTAGTCATATGGAGAGCAAGGCTGTTATGCATGTTGGTCCCTCATGCGTCGGGTCGTCTTCTACCTCCTCGCAGGTCGCCATCAAAAAGAGACTTACTACATAATCCCTTTCCTTTTTTGAAATATACAACAGTGGTTGCGCTCTACTGTACCGATGGAATCAAACTTGGTTAAATAATTAGGCGCGGTTAACAGCGAAAATGAAGTCTTTCGAGCAATTTTAAGAGACTGTGAATCCACAGCAGATACAATTGTGGAAAATAATTAGTTATCGGAGCTGTAACGTTGAGCTTTTGTAGCTACAATTTGACTTACTATAAGTTAAATCCTGCAGTGGAGAGCTAAGAGCTACTCGTGCATACTACATCACGGCTAGGAGCGATTATTTCATCTCAAATTTAAGGGTAGTGTTAGTTTGGTTTCTTTGTTTAGCAAAGAACGCTTCCGGCTTTTGAATATCTCAGCAAATGAATGTGTTTTCCTTAGGGTCGCGGTCAGCATCCTGCGGTTGCAACAGGGACTGTTTCAGTTCTATGACCATAAAAAGAGACGTAATGAGTTCCACAATTACCACTTATAATGCCAAACATCAGCAGAAGATATGTTCAAGTATAGTAATTATCACACAAGTATAGTAATTATCACACAAGTATACTAATTGTCACGTTCTTAAGAGAAACGCAAAGCAATTAATCATTATTTTCACTTTTAAGCCATATGCATTTTATATCCTTTTAAAGTTTCTTAGATCGTTTATATATATGCTAATTTCCTTTGGCTGGAGAGCGGATATAAGTGTTACCTCTGACAAACCACCCTCGAACCATGCAGTGCGAGAGTTTTCTTTTTTAGTCTCTCACTTTGAAGTGTCTCATGTTGGGCAGTTTATACGCCTGAGAATTGCTCTATCACAATATTGATTCTCTTCTGCAACATTTCTCACGAGATTTCTGTTCCGAACAAAGTACGGAAGCCCTTATTCCCTAATAATAGTCGCCGGCCGCTGTGGAAGAGCGGTTCTAGGCGCTTCAGTCCCGAACCGCGCTGCTGCTACGGTCGCAGTTTCGAATCCTGCCTCGGGCATGGATGAGTGTGATGTCCTTAGATTAGTTAGGTTTAAGTAGTTCCAAGTCTAGGGGACTGATGAACTCAGATGTTAAGTCCCTTAGTGCTTAGAGCCATTTGAAGCTAATAATAGTCCCGTGACGGTGCAGGCCTTCATTTGGTGATGGCCACTCAGTCGGGCTGTGTGTAGGATTTAATTCTGTGACCGGGTTCCATTTGGCCTCCAGTGACGTCAGCGTCTGTAGTGACGTCAGCGTAAGATTTCCGCCCTCTACTAGTGATGTATTCTTCTGTCTGTTATCTAGTTTCATCAGTTTGATTGTCGATTGGAAACCAGTGTGGCATTTGTCTAGGCGAACGTGGAAATCCCGCCTAAAAATCAGCCTCACATAGTCCTGTGCTTCTGACGTGAAAATACGAAAGGAAGAGACCTACCGTTATTTGATGCAGGATGACGCGTGCTCAAATACGGCCAGCGTGTTTGTGACAGTATTACCAGGTGTTTTTCATGATAGGAACTATCCTACGTAACTATAGAGCATTTTCAGAACTCTTAAGTCAATTTTTCTGCGAGTTCACGTTCCCAGATAGTTGCAGCCATGCTTCATAAAAAAAACGAGCATTCCAGAATCATGCTGTCTATCATTCACAGACAGCAACAAACAGTTGCAGCACTGATCTCGAGCGTCGAGCAATAGTATCTGAATCAAATATTCCTTTACTTCGCCGGGTTTTGTCTGAGTCTGTGCAGAGCTCTCTGAGAAGACGCTACTGACGTGCCAGTCTGAAGTGCTAAAACCGATACGCCGCCTGCCAAAGTGTGATGTTCGGGCCTTAACGTAGGCTGCTATCGGAGACTGCAGTTTGTCAAACGAGGAAAAGTTATTTTTCACAGGTAAGTATCACGAAAGTCAGTTTATAGTCATCATACAGCAAGAGACGCTTTACGTGTTTATAAATGTCTAGACACAGTGTAACGAAGACTTAAAATTGTAGAGCTCAAATTATGTGACTGTTTGCTCATATATTTATGAGACAGTCTTGGCTAAACTCGGTAGTGTGGGAGTGTGTTGCCTGTCAGTCCGTTGAATGTACACAAGCCGGCCGCGGTGGTCTAGCGGTTCTGGCGCTGCAGTCCGGAACCGCGGGACTGCTACGGTCGCAGGTTCGAATCCTGCCTCGGGCATGGGTGTGTGTGATGTCCTTAGGTTAGTTAGGTTTCAGTAGTTCTAAGTTCTAGGGGACTTATGACCTAAGATGTTGAGTCCCATAGTGCTCAGAGCCATTTGAACCATTTTTTTTTTTTTTTTTGAATGTACACACATTTCGAACATTGTTCAGCGACAGATAAGATTTGTGTGTGATAGTCTGAGTCATTTCTTTCATACTTTTCAGTTTTCCAAACAGTTGCACTTATTTTACAGTACACATGAAATTCCTATGACATGGTGAATGATAATATGTAGTCAATATTTTAGTTCTCCTATGGATGGACAAAGATTAAAAACGTCGTATTATAAAGGAAAAGCGGAAGAATTTGGTTTTCAAAAGTATTAGAGTGTATAATATATTGCCTATTTGCTGCATGACATAGTTCCAAATTCTAATTTTTTTGGAACACTTTCAAACTGACGTACTACGATGCCTTTTTCAATAGTAACGCAGCATAATCTATTCAGAGAGAGACTCATCAATAGGAAAAAGTTCAGTAAAAAAACTGAAAAACTTCCAGTGGTGGGTACTCAGATTCTCAGAAAAAAAGGAAACAAAATAGTGTCAAAAAATAAAATACTGCCATCTTAACTCCGACACTTGTCGCAAGAAAGCAAAATGTCCTTAAGGTTTATCTCTTCAAAACGTCAAGACAAGTTGATGCCAGGTATCGAATGCAAAATGTCAATATGCCTATGTGAGACGTGTACAAAGTCCATGGCACTTTCGAACGGGTTCTGCTTGTACTATTGGTATAACGACAAAGCAGTTCCGAATAATTAAAAGTAGTACTGTTTTATATGTATTTTTATGTGTATATGTTTGGTTGGAATAAGAATGAAATGGATGTAAATAATGTACTTCTTTGTCGTTCAGTAGTTCTTATCTACTTTTATGTGATCCCAGACAAGTAAAATTCTTATTGTGGTAAAAAGAGCCGAAGATAACGTATGTAGGAAATACTGAGATGTTCTTTATTAATGGCGTAATTTAGCATAAATATTATAAATGTGAAATGATTTATTCTCACATTAAACAAGAAATTGACCCTATCATAATTAATGGACATAAATAACAGACACAGGATTACAGTTAGAAGTAAATTTGCTATTACAGACTTGACTACTGCAATAACAAGTAGAGTATTTGATATAACAAGTAATTGAAGAATATCCCGTCATTTCAGTCGACGTTCAACCAAATAGTCTCTTCAGGCTATTATAAGAAAGAACAGGAAGAAATGAAACGTAAAGATATAATGGAGAATGTTCAACCTTAAAAATAGAGACGAAGGTTTTTGCTTAAATTCTGTATGGAATCCTGCTCTTCCTCTCTCATTCCACAAAAAAATTGTTGGTTATTGATTTTCGCTGTTTATGACTTCTGGCGTCGCTCATCTTTGGTTGTGTGGTGGCGCTACTGCTTACAGTGTGTGTGTGTGTGTGTGTGTGTGTTACCTTTCTGGAATTGCCCTGCAGAACGAGGTTTTAAATTTCTTTGCGCAGTGCTTATTTGCTGCAGTTTTACCTAGAAAATGACAGGGTGTGCTCCTGTCGAAATATCGGCGATTGACAACGACGTCGCCCGTCTGTGTTCCTGTAAGTTATTTGAAATTCCACGATTAACTCACAACAGCTACTGTATTATTGCATGTGAGGAGATGACTACAGTAGTTCCACAAGCTTATAAAAACACATTGTGAATTCATGTGATATATATATATATATATATATATATATATATATATATATATATATATATATATATATATATATGTATGTGAGGCATTTGTTTGACTATTTTCCAGGAATTTTTAAACTGAAAGAGCAAAGAAAACTCAAATGAAATAAATTTCCTATTCGTGGTACTATCTTCCTTATAGTTTCTTGCAGAAATATTTAGAAGAGAATTACGTTCAGAAGTTCTGGTTGATGAATGGCAGAGAATTTTCCAATTCCTTCTATACGACAAAATTAATGTCTCCGCTTTAAATTGCTCTGACGTGCTCGTCTGGTTCCAGAAATGTACTTTGAAAAGCCACTTTTTAGCTGCAAACAAATATTTTTTTCTCAATTTTCTTGCGCTGTATAGTTGCAGTGACGTGGTAGTGGGCGAAGAATTTGAAAAACTGTGTTCAGATTTCACCCGTAATTAGTAATGGGACAGTATTTCCGAGGGGAAAATTCATTAAATAGTGGTTCATCGCTATCAATGGAACTTTTGCTCACAACAGCTATAAGTGTGTTGTGTTTTTATTAGAGTCGTGAACATAGCCAGTACACAGGGGCCAATGCAGTCGGTAATAGAAGAACACGAGCAGAGAGAAGTGAAATGTAACAATCAAGTAGCACCTGCCTGGGAATTAAATGGACACTAAAATTCCCATCCTTATTGGAGAGTCATCCAGCGTAAGGTGTTATAAATGCCTTCCTAAGCCGCAAGTACTGACGGCCTCGGAGAATTAGCTAGGTTGCTACAGCTCGCAGTTCTCTACAGAAATGGAAAAGAACTCTTCTCAAATCTGTGGAGTGTGCATTCTCATTAGACTTTCATGTGAGCTGCAGATCACGGATGCGGGTGCATTATTACCGCCTCTCTGCGCGCCGTGCACCCATTATTGACTGCCACTGAAGACGGCCACGGTTCATCTGGGCGCATGACTCTCCCTTCTTATGTGCACTTTTCCCCTTCATGTCGGTCGCGTTGTAATCGATAATTTCAATAATTTAGCTTCCACGACCATCAGCGCTACCTTAATGCTAGTTGTAGCAAGTAATTTGCAGACCCCCGTTCAGAACACACGAAGTGTGTCGAAGGCCGCTCGAGAACCGTCAAGAAACGACGATGGAGAACTGGTCGGCTATGTATTTCATTCCCATCAGTGCGACAACATTGTGAGTGATAACCTAAAACTTATTTTGTAGTGGCAGGCGCAGAACACATTTGCGCCATCCAAGAAAGTCACTATAAATATTGCTTACAATAAGGCTTTTCACACGCTACAGAGCCAGCGCCTAACGCGCCCTCTGGAGGGAAACTGGGAGCGCGTTGACTGCAGCACTTATCCAACATTAGCAGATGCTAGCCTGAGCATGCGATAGGAATACAAGAAGAATCTCAAAAGTTCGCTGAATAGTCCCAGAAAATAAAGAGAACAAGAGTTACAAACGAAGTAGCTTTATTGGCCTACAGAGTGATTAACTTCAGCTGCAATGAACTTTTGACGTCGGTTTTAAGGCTATTGCAAACTGTCAGTAAATGCGTCTTCTGGAATCGCTCAGAGTACCAAGGTCACGCGTTATTGGATGTCCGCATCATTACAGAAAAATGAGATATGGTGCTATCAGTACGACTCTGACACAAAGCGACAGTCAATGGCACTATGCTCATCGTTGCCTCCCAAAAAACGTCACCTGACAAAATCCAAGTTTAAGATGACGTTGATGACCTTTTTCGACAGCAACGGCTTGAAGCATCACGAATTTCTACCAGAGGGAGGCGGGGAAGACGATGAATACCTTGCGATTGACTGACGTTTGGTCTTTGTATCGTAGTGGCAGCACCAAGTTTCATTACCTACGATGATGTGGATATCCAACAACGTGTTACCACGACGCTTCGAGAGATTCCGCAAAAAGCGTTTGCTGTCAGTTTCCAACAGCTTTACAACCAATGGCAGAAGTGTGTTACAGTTAATAGTGATTAATTTGAAGGCCAGTAAAGGTATTTTGTTTCTAATTCTTGTTTCTTTTATTTCCTGAGGCCGTTCACCGAACTTTTCAGAGGCACCTTGTATCTATATCCAGCACACACAGACTCCTAAACTCACGAGACTATCTGCGACGTCCATTTTGAATGCCGTACGTCGCCGATCACTTTATAGGGCCTAAATATTTTTTCTGCACAATTTTGTTAATTCAAAATATAAATAACAAAACGTAAATGCGGCAATCGGTCCGTCATTTATGGTCTATAAGAACGTAGTACTCGCTGTACTAAGAATAATTAACACCGCGCCGGCCGCGGTGGCCGTGCGGTTCTAGCGCTGCAGTCCGGAACCCCGGGGCTGCTACGGTCGCAGGTTCGAATCCTGCGTCGGGCATGGATGTGTGTGATGTCCTTAGGTTGGTTAGGTTTAAGTAGTTCTAAGTTCTAGGGGACTGATGACCTAAGATATTAAGTCCCATAGTGCTCAGAGCCATTTGAACCATTTGAACTAATTAACACCGCTATCTGTCATCCTGGTACGCGACGTTGCTGTTGACTTTGTAGCTTTTGCTGTACGTCAGTTCTGAAATACTGAAATGTCTAAAAAAAATCAAGAGCTTGTGAGACTGTCCGTCAGCTACATAACAAAATTGATATTTCCAGAATGGGAGAAATATAGCTCATTCACTCTTGCCGCACTTACCGAATCTGGTAGCAATTCTGCACTTACCGAAGCTGGTATTATTTCAAGACAGTGGATAATTGTCGGGAATTTTAATAATTGCGGAATCGAATCCGCGATCTAATAGCCTAATTTCCGTGAATCAAAACATCACTTTGTAACTTTTCATCTTTACGGAATATAACATCACGGAGATTCTGGCATGCACTTCCTGCTGTCGGGATAAGTTCTTAAGGAATCAGTTGAAATTAAATTCTCAATTACGCTTATAAATAGAGATGGTGGTTTTTGCTTAAATTCTGCCTGGAATGCTGTTCTCTCCCTAGTCAGAAAACAGATGGACAGCGTTAATGCTACCTCACCCGTTGGTTATTATTTTCAGTATCAATAGCTTTTAACGATGGTCACTTCGATTTTGTGGTGGGGCTGGTGTTTACAGTGTGTGCGCAAGCGCGCATGTGTGTGTGTGTGTGTGTGTGTGTGTGTGTGTGTGTGTTGCATGAGGGTGTGCGCGCACGCATGTGCATTCGAGGCTTTCAGTTCCCTTGCACTGCACTCATTTGCTGCAGTTTTGCCTTGAAAATGACAGGGTGTGCACCAGTCGAAATATCGGTGGTTATCGACGGCGTCACCCACCTACATTCCCGTAAGTAATTTGAACACGATATACCCCGGGAGGAACTCAGGTTGATCGCAGCAGTTAACATATCTCATCCGTGCTAATCAATGTAATCAGCTAACCGCTTCCTGTTGGCAGCAAGTGGAAAAAGCGCTTCCCGATTGGCGACGAAGTAGAACAGGCACAAGTCGTCTGCAATGTAGGTGAAAAAACGTTTGCTCATTTACGTAGTACCAGTTTAGTAACAGTTCAATACTAGATGTGGCATATGATTCGAGACATGTCTATATTTCTGATGGTGTGAAGGAAAAATTGATAGGAATAAAAAATTACGAGTACGCCTGGCGATTATCTAGTTAGTTAAGCCCAGATATATATATATATATATATATATATATATATATATATATATATATATATATATTACCATGAAGGTAACACGCTGTGACTAGTCTGGCCAAATAGCATTAGCAAGAACAAAAGGGTTACTTTAAGAGGCATGAACCAGCTGTTTCTTCTTCACGAAAGACGAACTTAGCCGAAATGTAACTTTAGTCAAACTCTCAGTAAAGTGAGGAATAATAAGAAACATAGGCACGATATTGTTAATATCTTAAAGTAGTTTAGAGAACCAGCAGAAAACCTGCACCAGGATGTGATTTAAGAATGCGAGTTCATTGTCGTAACCACTGAGCTACCTCGTCGAGACTTTGACTTGAAACGTTCCTTTCGTTCTTGCCTCGAAGTTTCCGTAGCGTCGTACGAAGTAACTCTCGCGGCCGCGGTCGGAATCTTCGCACTGCGGCAATGTGCGGCGCGCGAGACGAAATGCGCGACGAACTGTTCCACAGATTTAACCTCAGACGTTTATTGCAGGACCTGGATTAACTCCCTGCACTGCCACTACATTTGTAGAAACAGTCTAAATAAGGTCACTAGCCCCGTTTTGAGCCGCGAGACAGTAACAAGAAGTCCTGTAGCAATCCAACCACTTTCAGAAAGATTCCGAAGTATGATTACTGGACGGGGATACGTTCAACACAGACATTTCAAAACACAGCCTCCAACTGGCTCCAAGCAGCTCCGCAACAACAAAACAGGAACATAATTCAAATTCAGTAGCGGAAGAGCGCACTGGCGGCCGGTGTTCTTGTGCTAATATGCTACAGCACACTGTAAAAATCGCATTTAAATTATACCATTTCACTTTGAATGCGAGCCGGAAATCGCAAAATCGCATAAGTATGCCGTTTCTCTTCAGATGTGAACCTGAATTCGCATTAAAGTATTTATTTTCGAATGTATACTGGTTTACAAATAAAAGCGACGAAAACATGTTTTGCAGTGATTTCCCCGCGATAACTAGAAACCAGTGTCGAGTGCTGAAATGATGGTCAGCAACGATACGGTCAACTCAGAGATGGGACGCAGCTGTATGTTTTCGACTGTGCATGCCCTGGTGTGATGTCATCCCCACCGGACTATGAGTGCTACGTTGCTCGCAGCCCCAGGTCGATATTTTTCTTGGAAAAGGCATGTGACGTATTGTGCAAGCATAGAGTAAAAGGGATTTTTGAGGAGTGGTTGTAACCCAGTGGTCAAACGCACCAACTGGCAGGTTATCGGCTCGTGTTCGACTCC
Source organism: Schistocerca nitens (assembly GCF_023898315.1). Lineage (NCBI taxonomy): Eukaryota > Metazoa > Arthropoda > Insecta > Orthoptera > Acrididae > Schistocerca > Schistocerca nitens. Next base: position 369,729,328 of record NC_064614.1, on the reverse strand, counting down.
TGCTGCTACCATAACTTCCTTTTTATCTGTTTCTTTTATTCCTAACAGTGAAATGAGTATTTATAAATTTTATTCAAACAGTTAAGTTTATGTATTACAATTAATATATTCAATTTAAGTACAATTGCAGCCCTTGTGAGTTAAAAGCTGTAGGTGGTGGTAAGAAAAAACAACGAGTGTACGACGGAGTTAAGTATGAAAGTGTACGAACAGAGTTAGATTTGTCGGTGTGATGTTCACAGTGCACTTCTTTGCTTTCTGAGTTTGTTATTCGGGAACAGTGATGGGTTCAGGGGAACTGAAGGATATAGGACATATTAATTCATTAATAAAAACTCATAGTGGAAATCATAAGTCGATGAACAACATACTTGATCTTAGCGCCCTAGATAAAGCTAATATCGCATTAGTTATGTGTATCATGGTGACATAGTGAGAAACATTCCGTTTATTTTCGTAATAAAAGAAACGTATCTGCAGTTAAAACGAAGTTTGTTGTCTTTGTAAGAAATTCGTTGCATTATTTTTCTGCACTTCTGTAACTGAATGAGACAATTTGTTACCGTTGTGAGAAAAAAATATCCTATCAAACAAGTGCTGTTGTTTTAGAAAACTTACATCTTCTGACGCCGCACTAACTAGCGTATGTGACATAGTATTTATTGCCTGGTTATAAAAGCAAAATATGTGATCTGATAAATCATGTTTATGATTCAATCACGTTTAATACAGTCATACGTTCCGTCAAGATCTCTTTATCAACCAAATTTGCTGTATATGGTGACTTTCACAGATCTGGGACTAGTGTTAGGAAGTTTATAGAAACTGGCTTCAATTAAATATGTGGATAGTTTCCACACCGTAGACGCCCAGGGTATTAAGTTATACTCGTAAGAGAGTGCCCTTGCGTTGTAGCTGTCACTTTTTACGGCCGAATCTCCTGCGCCACGGAGCGTACGCTGTTGCCTTGTGCTAGGACACACAAATGTTCTGCACGAGCTAAACACCGTCAAGTGGTATGACATCTTAATGGCATTACGTGGAAAGTAATTATTACCGATAGAAATTGAAAACAAATGTTCTTATGTTGTAATAAACCATCCAAAAGCAGGGGTTTGTTCTTAAGAGGAACTCTGATCCCTCTGAGAGCAAAATTAGATAATTCTGTAAGTCTTGATTAATGTGACCTTCGTTGTATTGCTTACTGGGAGAGAGGTGTATTCTTGTGCCATTATCGACAGCCTAATCACTTTGTACTATGGACTGGTGATATGCAGTGGAGTAAACGGTAGCACACATTATAATTCTATAATGAAAGATCCAACTCTGATTTTACTCTTGTAACTGAAGGCATTTTACGTGACAGTTACACTTGGGATGTCAGCGAAGTTAGTTAATTACTTGTTCCATAGATCATATTCGCGATAAAAATTTTGATACGGAATGTGTCGACATAAGAAACAGATGAAAAAAATTGTACGAATACACAATGGCCATTCATTTAATGTAAATTTGACTAAATATTATTCTACTAGAATTCCTCTAATGATACAGGAGGAGTTATTAAGCAGGAACACGTTTCTCCTATATTTTAAAACACATTCTATTTCCGTAAGTAAACTGTCAAAGAGTTTTCTAGCTGCATATTTCACCCATTTTCTATGGCAAAGTTTTATTCTTTAAAGGGTAATGCAGATAATACTCGTATTTTCCTTCTGGTGTTATTAATATCTTTGTTACTGTCAGACCTAGGGTAAATATTTGAATTCTGTTTCTTAAATAAGAAGTAAATCTGGCATGTGCTAAACTGCATGCTTTATAAATACTTAACTTCTGTAGTAGAGTATTACGACTGACACAATGAAACATGAAGGTTAAGTTGTCAACCAGGCCATTACCAGAAAGCATCCATGTAATCAGGTATTCTGTAACAAACACTTTTACACAGTCTCCTACTACGGAATTAAAACTGAAGGTATACTTGGTGACAAATACTCGATGTATCAGCGCTGGTGTAAACTGTTACATCATAAGGAAGAGATTTTCAAGCTGGTAACTGTTTATCACAAGTGAACGCTCTACTCGAGGGGGAGGCGCCTTTTTTGCGTTTTCAGTCACTGAATGCTGGTGGAAAGTAAACAAGCGGGCGCTTGCGAACACAGCGACGCCCTGCGGGTTGGTAGAAGTGGATCGCGTGATGACCCTGACAGATTCTCCTTGGAAAACATCCGGGTTCCGGTGTTTTGGCTGGCGCCTGCCGTCTATGTGTCTGTTTGCGCTTATTTTAAACACACCATCGCTGACGTCATCGAGCTCTCAGTCACACGGACGCTGGCCACCCGAGAGGAACACGGATGCAGCTTTATCCTTGAGCACAGTTTCGGTCTGACAAGTGAGATGCAGTTGGAGATGGCGAAAACAGCAAAGCAGCCATGTTTCGCAACACTGCTGACTAAGCCAAAGAGCGAAATGAGTCAGACAGAGCTGGTGTGATTCACACCCTTTGTCTAGGAATAGTTTCTTATTTAAAATTTTACTGCTCTAAACCCACAAAATGCATTAAGTTTTAAAGTGATCTAGTCGGTCGTTTTCAAAGTAAATTTAATGTTTTGTTGTGTTATTCTTTGGTTATGATTTCATATTTCACTTAATTTGAAGAGGAAGGTGTTTTAAAACGCGGCTGTGAGTCGGATGCCGTCCAGCGTATGACCAGTCATTATGTAAACACTTCTCGACATTTACAGGGGATGACTCCATCTAATCTTCCTAGGCCATTAGCAAAGATGATTCTATCTGATAACAGAGCTGCTGCTTTTCTTCTTTCTGTAATGATCCTTGTATTCAAGAGTGATCCCTCACAGATCGTCGATACATGTACTGAAGCAGAGAGTGGGAAGAAAAAGGAAACAGGCGAACTGATTGCTACAATACCAATTTCTCAAATGATATTTTGTGATATGTGAACCTTCACACGAAATTATCTTCACACATTTACTGTTTACAGATTTTACCAGAGGTGATGTTACACATAACAGATTTGTAAACAATGAATGTGTAAACTCAAATCCTATCCTTTCGAGGAAGGTACACTGTGAAAACGGAAAGGCCTGCGGTTATTCCGACATCGTAGTTTCCCGGGCGCAGTGCTGCTGAACACTTGATCTGCCACCTCTTGCCCATGAAACGAGTCGTAATATAAAAAACTTTAAAATTAGTGACTGGTTATGTTTTTATTAATTTATGTTTCAAACAGACAGTCACGCAAAGCTATTACATTTCTTAAAGCCAATGTTAAGAAGAAATAATCAGTGACCAGTTCCTAAACTATCTTTTCTGTTTTATGTTCATCAAGCTACAATGGATGATTACTAAGACTGACGTCTCTCTCACCTCTGATTGGCATTCTTGTGAATAATAGGTTAGTTTAAGCATATTGCGACCGCGTTTATGTCTAGAGTACGTGCACTAATATTATCTACAAGCGATGGGAAGTGATTTATGCGTAAGAAACTGCTTTTTTAATTTCTTTCTGAGAAATTTCCCTGTTTTCCAACGATGTTATAAGCTTGCATCTCGAAGGTTCTTTGATGCCATCAAACATTTATAAAGTTCCTGTAATTCTCGTCCTGTTTTAATCTGATACTTCATTGTTTACGTCTGAAAAAATATTTAGTATTGGCAAACTTTTCCGCGTCGGAGGCGAATTAGCTACAGTTTTCTCAGTGATCTAGTCTTACACTAACATAACAGATCACGGGTATACAGCCGGTCCTCGGGTCAAACGGACACTTCTCGCCATCATCAGTTGTTTTGACCATTTGACCTACTTGGGGCGTGCAAGAGATTCAGGTTGTCATCACACCTGACGATGACAACAGGTTTGATAGCCGAAATATTATGTTCGTTGGACTTCGTGAACATGCAGTACACCAATGGATTGTTCTGGCAAAAGAAAAGGCGGGAGAAGCTTGGGAATCGTCTTCCATTTTTTGTTATCTTTGATATTATCTGGTAGATCTCATTTGCTAACGCTATGAAAGCTGTACCCGTGGTCTAGGAATTCATGGCGCTGTGGTGCCGTTATCCAACTTGCCTTACCAGCCCATTGCTGGAGGCCCTTGCACCACACTTTCTCTCAGCACCTGCCCATTGTAACATATTCTTATAGAAAAGAGGTGAATATACTTGGTGAATAAAGGGGGGAAAATGTTGCACTTTAAATTTTCTTAACTTGATGAAAAATATGAAGTTCTTTACGTTTCATACGAGGTTCACAGAAGTTGGATATATACAACACTGTTAAGAGAATTGTGTCCATTGTATGTAATAGTACATGTAATTCTAGTCGAACGTCTCACTATAATTACTGTTTGTTTAAAGAAGTGGCTAGCTTCATAAGAGAGTAACGACTACTATTCTCTTCAACAGCAGGTTAAACAGGAGAACATGAGCTGTCTTATTTTCAGAGTGAATGTGGTTTCTGCATGTACGGTTGCTGATACCTAGAAATCATAGACAAGTAGCTGAAAATTGTAAATGAAATTGTACTACGTCGTTATATTAACATAACGCAGCTGACTGCGTCCTAGCGTACCTGAAATAATTTAAAATTCTGTCCACATGTGCTTGCACATTTTACTTCTCTTGATTAATTATGCCTGTTTTTTTCCATTATATGGGCGCCGTTGCCAGCTTTAGGTGAATTTAGAGAATGTCGTAGCAATGGCTGCCAACGATTAACATACATCTGGTACACTTAAAAAGTCAATAACTCGGAGAAAAGGTGCTTTACGCACATATGAACATTAATAAAATCCGTTATTTTATGATAATGAACAATCATTGTATTCTGAGATAACAAACAGAATTTATCACATCACAGACCTTTCAATCCATGTAACAAAATGTGAGCTTACAAGTTTGCATCTAATCCTTCCAAGGACTCCTACCAAAGAAGTTTTTATCGTATCACGGTCTTTATACAATTAGTGTTAACACTGAACGTTGTATTTTCTTTGATTTTGTTGCATCGCAGACACGTCTATTATCTTAGCTTATTGTGTTTTGTGCTTTTGTCACTTCATGTTTTTTTCACACGCTAGAAAATATTTATTTAGTACTTTCGGAATTTCCAGGCGACGATACACCATCTTTCGGGCGTCCCCCCGCCCTTCTTTTACTTCCGCCACTTTTTCCTCGAACTGAGCTGGGTCCATGTTGCGATACTACCAACGTACTTGACATCCACGAAGGCGATCTATGGCTTTCTCCAGCAACACAAGTACTGAATGTGGCTGAGGGGAAGCATCCCCACGTCGACTGGTGTGCCGTTTGGCGATCGGTGTGCGCTCCTTACCTTGACACTGTCGCCCAGTGGGCACGGTATCTTATTGTCAGTGGGAAGCAAGTATGCCGGTCACGCTTTCAAGGGATTCACCTCTCAGACACCCCGTCTTGCGTCGCCTGTGATATTCTGGACACGGGCGAGCATCACCTGGTGTTCGGATCGACGAGAAGTGTCTGGTTCTTGGTACGACAGATGCTGGCCCTAATTACCCGTACGACCCCTCATTAGATACCTACACAAATGCTCCTCTTTCCGGACGCGGGATACTTCCCGTAAGCGAAAACGCACTCTGGGGAGTGGATCTGTGGACACGCAGTTCACTACCTGTTTGCCGATGGCGAGATAAATGATTTTTGGCGCTTTCTTAATAACGTCATTGTGCAGTTGTCCGCAGTTCCAAATACAGACTGTTTTTCTCCTATTTCCTTTGTAGTGTCTTTCTTAACCCACCCCAGAGTTGGTGCGTTACTGCAGTGAGGAGTTGAACCACGCCTTTTCCACTCTTACAACCGGTTATTCTCTGTTCATCGGAATGTTCTTCTTCGCAAAACTATGCGTTGATAGTCTACCGAATCTAGGCTATTGCCGCTCCCTCATCCTCTTGGTGCCAGTTTCCTGGTATTCTCGGTGGTATTAATTATAATTTACAATAAATAAATAATTGATGTTTTTGTACCTCTACTCCACGTTCCCTACCATTTCACTTGGTTCGTGGATGGAGGGGACGGGACATGGCGGTCAGGCCTCGGCTTGCCACCCCTGCCCATTTTGCCCCCACCTCTCCCTTTGGGCTCCACGAAGGTAAGCTTCCTTAAAAAAAATAATAAATAAATAAATAAATAAATAACAATAAAAATATTTTTTTTAAAGCGGCAGCCTCTTTGATTAGGATTCAAAACGTCCTTGTTCCCGGGTTCGAAGCCAGCCACCTCTTAAGCTTTGAATCAGAATGATCAGCAATGGCGGCCGAAGAATTCCGGCATAAGAAGTTACCATCACTCAGCCATCGAAATGTGAAAGAGGACGGAGAAGCGGAGAGAGGTTTAGAAATGTCAGAAGTTTGAACGGGGGAGGAAAGCTAGAAAATCTGACAAGGGAAATGCTAAGCCTCACTTTAGTTATGTTGGGGGTCAGTGGAGTGAAATGGAAAGAAGACGATGGTTCCTGGTTAGATGAGTATAGGATAATATTAACAGTAGCAGAAAATGGTATAACGGGAGTAGGATTCGTTATCAATAGGGGGGCAGGGCAGAGATTACTGAGAGCAATTGATGACAATGTTGTTCTCATCACAATCGACAGCAAACGAACACCGACAACGATAGTTAAGGTATACGTGCCGACGTCGCAATTCGAAGATGAATAGATAGAGAAATAATATGAGGATATCGAACGGGTAATTCAGTATGTGAAGGCAGATGAAAATCTAATAGTCATGGGGACTGAAATGTGGTTGTATGGGAAGGAACTGAAGAAAATGTTACCGGAGATATGGACATGGTAGTAGAAATGAGGGAGAAGAAAGACTAATTGAGTTCTGCAATAAATTTCAGCTAGCAATAGCGAAAAGTCTGTTCAAGAATAGCAAGAGCAATAGGTATATTGGGAAAAGGCACGGAGATAATGGAAGATTTTTCAGTCAGATTACATAATCGTGACGCAGAAATTCCAAAATAATACAGTGGCTTGTAAGGCGCACCTAGGAGCAAATAGAGACTCGGATCACAATTTTGCTAGTAATGAGGAGTAAGCTAGTAAGGAAGAATCAATGCGCAAAGAAGTGGGGTATGGAAGTACTAAGGAATGAGGGAACACGCCTGAAGCTCTCTAACGATATAGATGCTGCGATGAGGAACAGCTCAGTCGGCAGCTCAGTTGAAGAGGAATCGACAGCTCTAAAAAGGACGCCATCATAAATGTTGCAGCTGCGCGGGGTAGCCGCGCTGTCTCAGGCTTCTTGTCGCGGTCCGTGCGGCTCCCCACGTCGGAGGTTCCAGTCCTCCCTCGGGCATGTGTGCGTGTGTTGTCCATACCGTAAGTTAGACTAAGTAGTGTGTAGGCTTCGGGACCAATGATCTCAGCAGTTTGGTCCCATAAGACCTTACCACAAATTTCCAAAAATTCCAAAAATGTTGCAAAGAAAAACTTAGGTAAAAACAAGGTAACTGCGAAGAAACCATGGATAATGGAAGAAGTACTTGAGTTGATCGATGAAAGAAGGAAGTACAAAACTGTTCAGAAAAATTTAGGAGCACGGAAATATAAGTCACTCAGGAATGAAGTAAATAGAAAGTGAAGGGAAGCTGAGGCGAAATGGCTGTTTGAAAAATGTGAAGAAATCGAAAAAGAAATTATTTTCAGAAGGACTGATCCAGCAATGTCAAAACAACCTTAGATGAAATTAAAAGCAAGGGCGATATCATCAAGAGTGCAATGGGAATTCCACTATGAAATGCACAGGACAGAGCGGCTACGTGGAATGAGGACATAGAAGGCCTCTATGAGTGGGAAGACTTGTCTGATGCCGTGATATATGAAGAAACAGGAGTTGATAAAGAAGAGATAGAGGGTCGAGTATTAGAATCATAATTTAAAAGCTCTTTGGAAGACTTAAGATCGAATAAGGGAAAAGGGTTATAACATTCCATTGGCATTTCTAAAATCATTAGGGGAAGTGGCAACAAAAAGACTTTTCACGTTGATGTGTAGAATCTATGAGACCGGAGGTATATCATTTGACTTCTGGAAAAACATCATTTACACAATTCTGAAGATTACAAGAGAAGACAACTGCAAGAATTATCCCGCTGTCAGCTTAACAGATCGTGCATCCATATGGCTAACGAGAATAAGATAGATACAGAAAAAAGGAAAAGAAACTTGAGGATATGTTAGATGACGTTCAGTTTGGCTTTAGGAAAGGTAAAACTGCCAGACGGCAGTTCTGACGGTGCGGTTGATAACGGAAGCAAGACTAAAGAAAAAACAATACACGTTCATAGGATTTCTCGACATGAAAAAAGAGTTCGACAATGTCAAATGGTGCAAGATGTTCAAAATCCTGAGAAAAGTAGCGATAAGCTATAGGGAAAGACGGGGAATATACAATATTGAACCAGAGCCAAAAGGGAACAATAAGTGTGGAAGATCAAGAACGAAGTGCTCGGATTAAAAAGGTGTAAGTCAGGAATGTAGTCATTCACCGCTGCTGTTCAGACTATATTTCGAAGAAGCAATGACGGAAGTAAAAGAAAGGTTCAAGGATGGAACTAAAATTCAGAGTGAAAGAATGTCAATGATAAGATTCGCTGATGACATAGCTATCGTCAGTGAAAGTGAAGAACAATTACATGATCTGCTGAATGGAATGAGTACTAAATATAGACTGAGGGTAAACCGAAGAAAGACGAAAGTAATGATAAATAGCAGAAATGAGAATAGCGAGAAACTTAACAACAGGATTGGTGATCACAAAGTATACGACATTAAGGAATTCTGCTACCTAGGCAGCAAAATAATCCATGACGGACGGAACGGACGGAGCAAGGAGGATATAAAAAGCAGACTAGCGCTGGCAAAAAGGGCACTCCTGGTCAAAAGAAATCTACTAGCATCAAACATAGGCCTCAGTTTGTGGAAGAAATTTCTGAGAACGTACAACGTACATATGTATGGTTGTGAAACAGGATGAAAAAAAAAAACAGAAAGAAAGGAAAAAAGACAGTTGTTTTCGAAATAAGTTCGCCGTGTCTTCATTTGTTTATTCAGTTATTTGTAGTTAAAAATGGTTCAAATGGCTCTGAGAACTATGCGACTTAACTTCTGAGGTCATCAGTCGCCTAGAACATAGAACTAATTAAACCTAACTAACCTAAGGACATCACACACATCCATGCCCGAAGCAGGATTCGAACCTGCGACCGTAGCGGTCGCTCGGCTCCAGACTGTAGTTATTTGTAGTCGCGGTACAATATATGAGGGCGTGCCTCCAAATCTTGTTACGTGAAAACGCTTAAACCTTTTTACATAAAACACATGTTATTAACAATCTACAACTTTATTCTTCATGTCTACATTTCTGTTTCTCAAAAATAGTCAGCCTGGCGATGACCACATTTCTCGCAACGAGAGACCAATTCGTTGATACTTTCACTGTACAACGTTTGACTTTGTTGACGAAGCCACAGTCTCACGTCTCCTTCCACACCTCTTCAACAGTGTCAAAGTGAAGTTCTCGAATACGTTCTTCACGTTTAGCAAACAGATGAAAGTCCGATGGGGCCAAGTCGGGACTGTATAGAGGATGATCGATAACAGTGAACCCAAGATATCGGATTGTTGCAGATGTTGCAGCGCCCAGCTGTGCCATGGTGAAGGGGAGGGTGCTCCACGAGTGAACGAACTCTTGGAATTCGAAACTCGATTACAGCAAGCTGTTTCTCACACACCGACATACTTACGTTACACGCCGCAATGTCACATGCTACAATTCGGAACCCTCTAGCAGCAAAGGACTGCAATTATGTAGAAGTGAAGAATAAAGTTTCAGAATATTACTAAAAGGCCGGCCGCGGTGGCCGTGCGGTTCTAGGCGCTACAGTCTGGAACCGCGCGACTGCTACGGTCGCAGATTCGAATCCTGCCTCGGACGTGGATGTGTGTGGTGTCCTTAGGTTAGTTAGGTTTCAGTAGTTCTAAGTTCTAGGGGACTGATGACCTCAGCAGTTAAGCCCCACAGTGCTCAGAGCCATTTTTATTAATAAAATTTGTTTTTTTAAAAAAGCTTTAAGAATTTTCAAGTACAAAATTAAGAGTCATTACTTTTCAGCGCGCTCTTGGAAGATTCTGTTGTTTGTCTCCCTGTTCCCAGAGTTTTAAATGTAGGTGTCTCCACAGCAAATTTGAACACGTGTCAGAACCACCTCAAGTTCAAGTAATTCTAAAGTATTTCGTGTTGTAACTACAGGGCACGTTTTTTGCTTGGAAACAGTAGTGCACGAGATACCATTTATAGTTAATGGGCAAGTTTCACATCTACACCATTTCGTTTTAATGATACGGATATCTTATTTTCCAATATTTAATGAACAGTCTGTACTACTTGAGAAGCCTTCAAAACGTTGCCGGTGACTAACTTTACGTGCGTTTAGAATACGCTTCACACGAATTATAAAACTGTACGGAGCCACCTCTTTTCTGGAAAGTAATCAACATTGTGACGTGAGAAATGCTTGCACGTCAAGTCACATGCGCGTTCACAGCTCTGTGCGCCTGCAGACCACCCATGCGACTTCCTTACAAGGGACAGCATACACGCTTTGCAAAAAAACGGTTTTTGCTGCTGCTTTCAGCGCAGCGCCCCTTTTTAAGAGCTCACTAATGAGAATGCGACTGCAAGCACGGACGAGAATAATTTGTACCCTGGCAAAGGCTTTTTGCAACTTCCAGCACGAATATTTCAACTCGACATAATTTAGTTTCTGGGTTTACGCTCGGAGGGTCGACGCGTGCGGGCAAGGTAGGCAGGGGTGTTACACCACACGCAGAGCACGTTCGTACCGGGAAGTCCTGATTTAAGTGAAGTAGGAGACTGTAATTTGTGTGAGAAATGTTTGTCAGTTGATAAAATGATTCCTTCTTACATGTGTACCGAATATTCAGCGGCAGTTTTTTTTTTTAATTACAGCAGAACGACTATTACGCTAGAACGCACTTACATAGCAGTATCCTTGTTCTGTCCCTACACAGTATCTGTACAAGTGATCGGCCCGTTAATAGAGCATTGACTCAGTTTGTTGTTGAAACGACTGCTAAAAACTGAACAAGAGACGAACTTGGAATGTAGAACAGAACCTGATATTATCTCCAGACGTGTTATTGAAGTACTATATTTCGAACTTCCTGTAGCCGTGCAGCAACGATACTGAATCCCATGAGTTACTTTGTACTGATCACGTGAATTTAGGCTACACTGGCTTCATGTTTGAAGCAGGGTAAAAATATATAAGGGCAAGTAAGGCGCGGCTCGTAATTAAAGGCTCTGAGGCGGAACCGCCCCAAAATGTATATTCAAATAAATTTCTCAATAATATATGACAGAAATTAAATTATCGGAACGAATATCTCCCATACGGTTTGAAATAATGCAGGTCAACATTTTTGGAACTGTTGATATGTGAAAAAATCGATGTTTTTCGAACACGTAGTAGCTAGTCTTAAGGCTGCGTCTTGAAATGCCGCTTACACGTTAGCTCTATGCAGCAGTGGTTCGGGGGCGTGGCTTCCTCGGAATACAGCTCTTATGTGCGTCCCGAAGGCTCTGGTGTTTCAGCTTAAGTGTGTCTTACCAACCTGCACACAGTTTTCACGATCCACTGCTACATCAGAAGGGGATGAGCAGCACTGGTGAAACTTCGCTATCGAATCCCTATCTCTGTATATCTCTATTATGCTTTCACGTGTCGTTAATCGGCTTCCAATATTTTTGTTTTGATAGTGTTTAGGACAGGCTTGGACGGCCGCTGTGATCGAGCGGTTCTAGGCGCTTCAGTCCGGAACCACGCGACCGCTACGCTCGCAGGTTCGAATCCTGCCGCGGGCATGGATGTGTGTGATGTCCTTAGGTTAGTTAGGTTTAAGTAGTTCTAGGTATAGGGGTCTGATGACCTCAGGTGTTAAGTCCCATAGTGCTTAGAGCCATTTTTGGGGACAAGCTTTTTCTTCTTTCTGCCATTGGCTATTTTTCTACCTCGGGAATAAGTTTGCAAATGTCTCGCCAAAGTGCACTAGAGTACGGTAATATACCTATCATTACAGTTTAACATAATAGCCACGACGCCGTCTCGTTTTTATTACCCACTGCGATTGCAGCGCGCTAAACGCCCAGAAGGTTATACTGTTGAGTTCGGCGAGATATTGTAAATGCGGAAACGAATCATAATTGTTTATGCTGGTCTGTAGAATGTTGTTTACAAACGGGAGCGTCTTTAGCGAATTAAACTGTAGCAAGAACTGTAGACATCACATTTGTGTTTTTTTAAGGTATCCTAACGACTCCAGGAGGCGTGAATCGCTACATTACTGAACGCTTTCTTTACGATTTCCTTGTAAACCACAGATATTTGCTGGAGACTGTCGTGTTCTTTAAGAGCAAAGAAAAAACTTCTCGTAAACACCTAAAGACTTGACCTTTCGCAGAAAGGCGACGTAAATCTATTCAAAACGTGAAGTTTTCTTCGCTACACTTCCAGTCAAATCGGTGGAACATTGGAAACGTGTATGGAATGCAATACCTACATTATTTAACGTAGCAGATAAGCTACCACAACTGTAGCTGAAGGGAAATCCACACAGACATGATAATAAAAGAACAAAAGCGTTAAAACAGTTTCCCAAACAGAGGAAACCTTTTCCACAATTGTTGCTGCATCTGGGCCACAAACGACAAGAATCTCCAACAACTCGCTTTTGAAGCAAAAGTAATTACATTTCCAAAAATACTCGTGTATTAGAAAGTCGAGTGAAGTGTAAGGCTGTGCGAAACATTAGATTCCCTGCAAAGTGCTACGTTTCAAGGAAAGTGCTCTTATAATAAGAACAGACAACAAAAGAAATATATTCCTCTTAATGAATATGTTTTTGCATTGTCTTGTTTTCAGCGGAGTAAGCTGCAATTATTTACCTATTCGAAAGTATTTCTTCATCATTAAGTTGTAGCCTATGTCACTTTGTCAGGAACATTCGGCTGTTTTCACATGTCTTTCATGATCATTCAAGTTTCTTGATAATTTACTAATGTTTGGAACGCAAAAATGTAATAACCATTTCACTAATTAATCAGAAAATAATTAAAAGCAAAATTTAATTTTACGACAGCTTTCTGGGGCGCTAGTGTCGCACTTGCTGCCAGACGATAACAATTTTTACAGCAGTGAGCGTCGTGATTGTGTAAGTTAGACTGTGGTACCATCACCTGGTGAGAATTTCACTATTGCGAATGTTCTAAGGAAAAAGCGCGCGAAATATTATCCGTGTGCGAAATATATCCCGTTACTTTACTTTCCTTGCTTGCTGCCTGCGGGTAACGAGCGTTACTAGCTAGTTTCTTTTTCCGAGTGGATTATGCATGAGTTTAGTGAGTTTTTCTTTCTCGCGAATAACAGCAGCATACTACTAGTTCGAAAACAACACAATACGAATTTAGTGTGAAATTTATCAGGTAAAATTTTGGAACATGTGGTTAGGATGAAACTGATGGAAGTTGGCGCTCCCAGACCCGATGTAAGCATGAATCACGAAAAAGAAACAGGCACGGGTATACATTCAATTGTAATGGAGCAACGAACGAAATGCAGCTGACTAATTGTGTGCGCTACATCACTTAATATGCATATTTTCGTAATACACAAATGTAAATAAGACAATTACGGTGTGTAGTCTGTAATGGCGGTTGCTCGGGTTGCTCTTGTCAGCCAATAACGGCTCAAGTTCTGTGAAGTCATGTGAACATCGCTGTTCCCACAAGCGAATTCATAAACGCCGCTGTTTGATCGCATAAAACATCGAACGTCTGAAGTTCAGAAATGAAAATACCAAGAACATTAAGCATGTAGCGAAGCTAACATATACTGCAGTAAAGATCTCTCCGAAACCAGTCTTTTTACTACGATTTGTTGTGCTAAACTGTCGGGAAGTGCGACATCGTAGGATAAATAGGCTACCTATAAATTTTATCTTGGAGTTATCTTATAATGTTATTTAGTAGTTCACTATGAAACGGAAAGAAGGTGCAGTATGAAAACGTTTGGTTAGAGTGGTATATTGCACCACATCCTCCTCCTCCCCCTCCCCCCCCCCACCCCCCAACCCCCAATCCCTCTCAAGAAATACTGGTTGTGATGAAGGCAGACTGATCTGTAGCGTAGCCCGAAGTCAAGGCAAAATCAATAAATTTCGCAGCTTTCTCCGGTATGAAAGCCAAATGAAAACGAGACAGATGAAAAGAAGTTCGTAAACTGTTCACTATTTTAAAAGTAAACTCTGTAACCGTTAATACATTTATGGCACTTTGAAACAAAACGGTCAAGGCCTCCATGGAAAAAGTGTTTGCCGTTGCGTTTGGAAACATGATAGAACCCAGGCGTGCGCCTCTTCGTCCAAAGCAAATCGATGGTCACGAATGTCTTTCTTCAGTGCTCAAAAGACATGGAAATCGCATAGGGAGATACTAGGACTGTATGGAGGATGTGTAAGGGCTTCCCATCGAAACTTCTGCTGTGTATTCCACGTGGACACTTTGCCAAAGCCGGCCGGGGTGGCCGAGCGGCCATAGGTGCTTCAGCCTGGAACCGCGCGACCGCTACGGTCGCAGTTTCGAATCCTGCCTTGGGCATGGATGTGTGTGATGTCCTTAGGTTGGTTAGGTTTAAGTAGTTCTAAATTCTAGGGGATTGATGACCTCAGATGTTAAGTCCCATAGTGCTCAGAGCCATTTGAACAATTTTTTGAACTTGCCAAAACCTGATGCGCGCCATCAAGTCCAAACGTCCCGGAATGTTGACGGAAGGTATCATTCATTTGCAGGGTAAAGACCCCCTCCCAAGTTGTTCCGAGTACGCCGCAGAAGTTTCTCTTGGAATCCTTTACACATCCTCCATCAGCCCTAATTTCTCACCATTCGTGTTCCGTATTTTTGGAGCCCTGAAGAAAGACATTCGTGGCCATCGATTTGCTTCGGACGAAGAGGTGCACTTCTTGGTGGGCTCGATGCTCTGTTCGCACCGTAAACAATTTTCCAGAAGAGATTGACTAACCTTTCTCATAGTTGGATAAATGTATTAACAGATATGACGATTACTTTTGAAATAAAAAACCGGTTACTTACCTTTTTCCGTCTGTGTCGTTGGTATCTGACTACCCCGCATAGAAACTATTACAGACAAAATGTTGGTGAGTATGTTGATAGCGTGTAGGAGAGTTCTGAACCTTGAGGATAGTGTACCTAGGAACATTTTTCCTGGTGGCGTTTCAATCTAGTGATCGATTTTAGAATCACGTGAAGGAATGCCTTAAGCAGGTTCCGCCATTTTTTACTTTTTTTGTTGCGAGACATGACGTTTTGTTTTGTGCAGTATTCGTTAATATTTTGAGTTCTACAAATTGTTGTATAATATGTTAAAGCTATTAGTTCCTCAGTTACGAAATACTATGGTGAGTAAAATTCTTCTTATAAGTACTTATAATGTGTAGACAGTTTAGCCATACTTCATCTGTCATGCATCATCTTGTACCTTAAAGTAGAAGAACAAATGATACAGGGTGTACATAATGTCCGAAACAATTTCAATTATTTATAGCACAAGAACTAAACATTGTACAGATGTCATACATATTGCACTTTGAAGGGAAACTCTGAAACTTTTTTTTACAAGCATTCGATATGCAAACCATGGGTGATCCGGCAGACGTCAATACGGTAATCGAATTCTTGCCATAACCGTCCCAGCATGGCATCGTCGACTGTGGCAGTCGCTTCCCATATTCTCTCCCGGAGTTCTGCTACATCGCGTGGTAGAAGCGGCACATAGACCAGGTCTTTAATGTGTCCCCACAGAAAAAAGTCGTGAGGCCATTTCATGAAACAGCTCGTTCCGCACCTGAACTCGCCATGTCTGCGACTAGCGCTGACTGTATTTGGAAATGAATAGTTTCTTCAGTATCTTAACAATTTTACCAGTCTTGAAAACGGAAAGTTATGTTTGTTTCCAGTACCTTCTATTTCAAAATCTTTCGCTTGTAACTAGTTTTCGATAATACTACCACTTAATTTGATTTCGCTTACTGATTTTTTTGGAGTGTAGTAGAGTAACAGTTTAACAGATAGACTATTAAATTCAAGTATTGTAAAATTTTCTCGACTGCAACTCATTTAACTTTCGATAGAATATTTGTTCCTAGGGTACTTCAAACCAATGTTGCATGGCAGAGGATGCTTTGTAGCAATGTTCATTGCAGAGGGTGCTTCTTACCAATGCTGCATGGCAGAGGGTGCTTCATAGCGATGTTGCGTGGTAGAGTATATATGCATGCTGTCGGTGATGCGTGGCAGAAGGATGCTTCGAACCAATGTTACGTTCGGAAATGTGGGAAACGGTCACAGAGAAAATGTTGCTCACATAGGGCAGGCTCAGAAACCATGTGGCCATAGCTCGTACCGAAATCTGTTGTGATCGGGCAGACCACACAGTACCGGCACTGCAGCCTGCCGGCTCTTAAGCGTCTGTAGCTTGCACCGAACTGACACTGTAAACGTGCGGACTGGATGGTCTGGTTGCTTGAAACTCCCGTCATTGCCACAAGACGTCACTTCGAATGACAATTAACTACAGTACAGGTAACAGTCGTGTCTCCTCATTACTTTCCTCCTGTGCGTTGCTTAAATTATTTAAGTACTATGAATGTGATGATATTCATTTACCTGAATTTCTTTGAATTTTTGTTGTATCTCTTTTCAGTGGTCCGTTAACAAAATTACCGCAATTCCAGACAAGCTGTCCAGCCGTAAGTACTTAGTGCTAAACGAGCGAAGTCAGGTTGGCTTGCTAGTTTAATATTAAATCAGTATTCTGGACCAGATTTCTTTCTTTTTTTTTTTTTTCATTTCGTCCTTAACAACGATAGTTAAAGTTTTGTGAACTGAAAATCAGTTGTCAAAATAAATTGATATAATAAAACGCTTATCGCAATATCGTAATACACTGAAGGGCCAAAGGAACTGGTATAGACATGCGTATTCCAATACAGAGATATGTAAACAGGCAGAACACGGCGCTGCGGTCGGCAAAGCCTACATACTACAGAAAGTGTCGGACGCAGTTGTTAAATCGGTTACCGCTGCTAGAATGTCAGGTTATCAAGATGTGTACTGTGAATGTAACGAATCCAGTAAAATATCATATCCCCGACATCGATGGGCCGGAAAAAGATCCTGCAAGAACGGGACCAACGACCACTGAAGAGCATCGTTCAATGTGATACAACTCAAACCCTTCCGTAAAGTGCTGCAGATTTCAATGCTGGGCCATCAACAAGTGTCACCGTGTGAACCATTCAACGAAACGTCGATGTGGGCTTTCCGAGCCGAAGGCCCACTGGTGTACCATTGGTGACTGCACGACACCAAACTTATCGCCGCCGGCCGGAGTGGCCGTGCGTTTCTAGGCACTACAGTCTGGAGCCGAGCGACCGCTACGGTCGCAGGTTCGAATCCTACCTCGGGCATGGATGTGTGTGATGTCCTTAGGTTAGTTAGGTTTAATTAGTTCTATCTCTACCCTGTCGTATTCTTACGAGTTTGTGGCGAGCCCTGCAGGATTCATGGTATCAATTCACTCCAGCAGTACTTCAGACATTAGTCAAGTTCATGCCACGACCTGTTGCGACACTTCTGCGTGCTCGTGACTGCCCCACATGATACTAGGCAGGTGTACCAGTTTCTTTGGCTCTTCAGTGTATAAAACCAGCAAAAAAATGTTCCTATCAGAGCACAAAAAACGCGAATCTGTTCCTGATTATTTAAATGACCCT
Organism: Schistocerca nitens; assembly: GCF_023898315.1. Classification (NCBI taxonomy): domain Eukaryota; kingdom Metazoa; phylum Arthropoda; class Insecta; order Orthoptera; family Acrididae; genus Schistocerca; species Schistocerca nitens. The sequence continues at coordinate 369,711,396 of NC_064614.1, read as the reverse complement.
GACTGAAAAGTGGTGTACCACATTCGCCGTTCTACCTACGTCAGCACCTTTAAAATTTTTTGACAGGCGAACATATTTGTGACTTTTTTAACATTCAACCCATCTCCAACTCTCACATGCTCCCATAACTTTCAGCTGTAGTCCCCTTCGTCCTGTCCTACTGCTACAGTTTCACTGTCACTGTCTCCTTCTTGCTCTCCCTTGCTGCTATCGCATTCCTTCCTTCGTACTGCTGCTGTCGCTTCGCACTGTCATTATCTCTCTCTTCGTTGTTGTCGTTGTCGTATTCTGATTCTCTTTACCACTGGCTGTCACCCACTTCCACTTTCTCTTTCTCTTTATTCCTCCCCCCAGCCAATATCTCCTTTACTCTTTTCCTAGCACTGTTCTGTGACAGTCAACTATGTACCACTGCCACTGTGTCCCTCTCTTTCTCTCACACTGCCATTGTCTCTTTCGCTTTTTCTATATCACACCCATCGCCTAATTTCTTCCAGTATTTATTACTTTCCTGCCTCTTTTCCACTGCCATTGTTTCCTTCTCTCTCAGCATGAAAAAGCGTGATACATCCAGATATCAAAATTTTTAGAAAAATTTTCGAAAAGGGCTGAAGTAGGTAGAACTTTTTCGTGCAATTTAGCTGAACTATAATTAACTGAGTTGTGAAAACAATCTGTCCAGGATGCCATGGATGTCTCGCCGCCTGTCCCTGCCCCCTCCTCCTCCTCCTCCTCCCCCTCCTCCTTCCGCTACATCCTATCCCGTCCTGATCCCTCTCTTCTTGAGGCCCGGAACCTCATCCTCTTCCTTCACCAGCATTTTCCCGGTGCCCCCATCTCCCTCCTCACTCCTCGCCATGATTCGGTTATCATCTCCTCCACCAACCCTACCCTTCACACGGATCTCCTTTCCCGCATCCCTGTCACCTGCTTTTGGCCCTCATGCCTCTCTCACTCCTGCCCCTTCCCCGCCTCCCTCCCGCCAACCCCAACCTCCGCGTCGTCCGTCGACCCTCACCGCCGTGATCACTCCGCTTAGTCCGACGATCACGGAGGAGGAGGTGTTGGCGGAGCTTCAGGCGCATCCCCATCTGGAGGTGCGTGCGGTTCGTCGCATCCACAACTCTGCCGGCCCCACCCGCCTTATGCGGGTCTTCTCCGAGCACGCTCCCTCCATAGACCGTCTCCAGAAGGAGGGTGCCCTTCTTTTTAACCGACGTTATAAAGTTGACCCCTCCCGTTCCCCTCCTCAATCCCTCTGCTGCCAGAGGTGCTTGCGGTATAATGCACACACGACATCTGAGTGCTGCGAGGCCCCCACCTGCCCGCACTGTAGACAAGCCCACTTCTTACAGCAGTGCCCCAATCTCCAGTCCCCCCCCCCTCCTGCAATACCTGTAACCTTCCTCATCCTACTTACTCCCAGAAATGTAAGGCCCGACCTCCTCCTACCACTCCTGAACTCACCGTTCCTGTCCGCCCTCTCGACGCCCCCACCCCTCCCGGCATATCCCTTCGCCCACCCCCTACCGCTGAGGACATCATCAGATTCCTCACCATCGTCCTTCAGAATGTTCATTCTTTTCAGCGCCCCCACACCCTCCAACAGATCTCCCTTGCCGCCCGTTCCATTTTCCACCTAAAAATGTACGCCACCTACTCCAACAACCAGGCCCATTTCACCTTCTCCCATCTTGACACCCTCGTCTAAATCCCTGTCATGGCGCGACAGCATTGCATCCTTTTTAACAACATCCGCTCCCTTCCCGCCAACAAGAACCTCTTCCTGCACACCCTTGCCACCCACCGAGTGGATGCCTTCCTCCTCAATGACATCTTCCTCCAACCCCATCACACCATCCACACTTCGCCCTACCTCCTTCACCACTCCGATAATCCCCTCCCGATTGCGCGTGGCGGAGTTGCCATTGGTCACCACCGCCAGATCCCTGTTCGGCTCTAACCTCTCCTTCCCGACCCCACCGAACACCTGATCCTCAGTCTCTTCTTCCCCGGCCTTACCGTTACCTGCACCACCATCTATGTATGCCCTAACGCCCCTATTCCCTTTGACTTCCTCTCCCACATTGACCATACCTTCTCCTCCTACGTGATCGCCACTGACCTCAACATGCATAGTCGTTCCGCCGTCCAGTTACGGCGGTGGCATCGGTTCCTCTCCTCCCTTCAAGGCGACCTCATCCCCATCCCCCAGCACACCTGTCCAGAATCCGACTCCACTCCCTATGTTATCCTCTCTTCTCCCAACCTCCTTGGCCACATAACGGTGGATGTCCTGGAGCCTATTGGTAGCGACCATCTCCCTGTCCTCCTCACCGTTTCAGACTGTCGTCGCCCCCGCCCCGACCCTCGTAATGACCCTCCCCCTAAGTATGTCCATGACTATTCCCTTGCCAACTGGAATGCCTACCGGGATACCCTCTCCACCCAGGTCGATAGTCACCCCTTCACCTACCACCACCCTGACGATGTAACCCATGCCGCCTCCTTTCTCCAGCAGACCTTGTCTGAGGCTATGGAGGCCCACATCCCTACTGTCGCCATCCACCCCCACCGTCCTACCTTACCCCCACAGGCCGTCCTCCTCCTCCGTGAATCCCGCCGTCTCTACCGTGCCTTCCTCCGCACGCGTGACCCAGACACACGACGACGCCACCGGCAACTCCAGCGACACATTCGTAATTTGCTCGCGGCTAAGAAACGCCGGGACTGGCGACACACATGCACCCGTTTAAATGCTACCCTACCTATCAACTCGTCCAAGTTCTGGTCCGCCTTCCGTCGCCTTACCGGAACTAAACCCTCCCCCTACTATCCTCTTCTCCATGATGATCACCCCTTCTCTGACACCCTTAGTAAGGCCAATCACTTTGCCTCCTACCTCTCTGATGTATTTTCCATCCCCGATGATCCCCAGTTCGATTACTCCCTCGTCCCGGATGTCCGCGATCGAACTGACACCTCTGTCCCTCCCCTCGCACCTGGTTTCCAGTACTTGGACAAAATTGCACACACGGAACTCAATGCCCCTATCACTACACAGGATCTCATTGCTACACTCCGCACAAAACGCAACACCGCTCCTAGTAACGATCGTGTCACCTACCATCACCTTCATGAAGCTCCTGTCTCTTTCCTCTCCACCCTGGCCAGGCTCTACAATGTGGTCCTGTCCACCGGTTACTACCCCGACCTGTGGAAAACCTCCCGCATCCTGATGTTCCTTAAACCTGGCAAACCGCCATCCGCTGTCTCCTCCTACCATCCCATCAGCCTTACCTCGGTCTTCAGCAAGGTCCTGGAATCTATCCTCACCCGACGCATCCACCAGCATCTCCGCCAGCACCGCCTCCTTCCCGTTACTCAGTGTGGCTTTCGGTCGTCCTTCTCTTCCGACGACCTTCTCCTTCACCTCACTCATCTCCTTTCCGACCAGCTTAAATCCCGTCGCTCCGCAATCTTCCTCTCCCTGGACCTCAAACAAGCTTTTGACCGTGTATGGCATACCGGTCTCAAGCTCCAAACCTTCGCCCTTCCCATTAACTACGTCCGTCTGATCGGCTCCTTTCTCTCCCACCGTCCTTCCTACGTCACCATCCATAACACAGATTCCTACACCTTTTTCCCCTCCGCCGGTGTGCCCCAAGGCTCCATCCTCTCCCCCCTTCTGTACCTTTTGAACACGGTGGACATGCCGCCACCGTCACCCCCCGTCCACCTTCTCCAGTTTGCCGATGACACTGCCTTCCTTGCCCTTGCCCCCACCCTGCAGCTCTCCCAACACCTTCTCCAATCCCATCTTGACCGGTTCACCGCTTGGTGCAACCAGTGGTTGCTCAAGGTCCATCCCTCCAAAACCCAAGCGATCATTGTAGGCAAAACCACCCCTTCCTTCCGCCTCCTTGATTTCTAACTCACCATCTATGGCCGTCCTATAGCCTCTCTCCCACCCTTAAGTACCTTGGCGTCCCCCTTGACCGTCGCCTCTCCTGGACTCCCCATCTCTGGACAATCCAAGCCAAGGCACGCTCCCGACTCCGTCTCCTCAAGCTCCTTTCCGGCCGTACGTGGGGTCTGGACCCCTCCACCATCCTCCACACCAATAAATCCCTCATCCGCCCTATCCTTTGTTATGCCCATCCGGCCTGGATCTCCGCCCACCCTACCTTTTATAAATCCCTCCAAATCCTTGAACGCCATGCTCTCCGCCTCGCCTATCGCATCCGTCTCCCCTCCCCCACGCGGATCTTGTACGATCTCATCCCCTTCCCCCACCTCCTCCTTTTCCTTGAAAGGATATGGATCCTGTACACCTCCCGCAAACTCGATCCTCCTCATCCGCTTGTCTCACCCATCCTCTCCCACCCCCGCCCGCTGCCGCACCTATATTCCCACGTCCCACCCGGTCTCCATCTCTCCACACTCCTTACCCTCTCCCAAGGTGGCTTCCGCTAGCTCCCCCTCAATGATGATGTCCTCCTCCCCTCCATCTACCCCTCCTATCAACTTTGATCCTCCCCCCCAATTCCTGTGTCCTTTCCTTTAGGCACCCTCCCTCCCTTCTCTTTCCTTTTCCCCCGTCCCCTCCCTCCACCCCTCTTCCCCCGGGCTTCCCCTCCCCCTTACTCCCTTCCCCTGACCATGGCATCTGCTCTCCCCTCTCCCTCTCCCACCCCCCTCCTCCTCTCTTGGCAGGTCCCTGGACTCGTACACGGTTAGTGAACATTCGCGCGCTGGAGATCAACGCCTCGTGTTCTGTGTGTGCTGTCGTTTTGTGCTTAAGTGGTTCAGTGTTATTCGTTTTGTGCACCTACGTTCACGTGTGACAATTTTCGTCTCTGTATGTGTCCAGGTGTCTGAACAATTTTATCTTGGACTCTACGCCCGTGAACGGCACCTTGTATTTTAAAAAGTGATAGTCTCCGTTTCTATGTCCACCATCTTTTTTTCTCTAATTGTCTTCATTTGTATCTTTGCGTTTCTCTGAGGCCAAAGAGCGGCGTAGTATGCTGCTGCAGGCCTGCCTGTAAACAGGTTTGAAAATAACAATAAAGAAAAAAAAATGAAAAGAATGCCATTGCCATCTAGCGGTGAATGACAGAACTCCTCGCAATCACACTAGCTCGCATGGTGCTCCATACCAACATTTCGTGGCAGACGATTCTTCGTGTCTATGTTACGTGGCAAACGGTTCTTTGTACCATTGTTGCGTAGCGAAGTGCTGATGTTGCGTGTCAGAGGGTGCTACATACACCGATATCAACGTCAGCACCAGCATTACATACTCCGCAAACCACCGTACAGTACATGGCAGATGGTACTCTGTACCACTACTAGTCATTTTGTTTCCCTTTCCACTCAGAAACAGAACGAGGGAAAAACGACCGTCTATATGTCTCTTATCTTTTGTCTGTGATCGTTACGCTAAATGAGCGATGGCGGCAGTAGAATCGTTCTGCAGTCAGCTTAAAATGCCGATTCTATAAATTTTCTCAATAGTTTTCCAGGAAAAGTACTCCTTCCTCCAAGGATTTCCATTTGAGTTCGCGAAGCATCTCCGTAATACTTGTGTGTTGTTCGAATCTGCCAGTAACAAATCTAGCAGCCCGCTTCTGAATTTCTTCCATGTCTTCTTTTAATCCCACCTGGTACGGATCCCGAAGACTCTAGCAGAACTCAAGAATAAGACGCACCAACGTGCCATTAGCGGTCTTCTATGCAGATGAATCACACTTTCCTAAAATTCTCCCAACAAACCGAAGTCGAACATTCGCCTTCCCCCCACAATCCTCCCATACTTGTTCCATTTCATATCGCTTTGCAAAGCTACGACCAGCTGAACGACGTGACTGTGTCAAGCACGACGCTACTAATGCTGTATCCGAATATTATGGTTTGTGTTTCGTACTCATCAGCATTAACTTACATCTTCCTATGTTTTGAGGTAGCTGCCATTCATCATACCAACTAGAAATTTCATCTAAGTCAATTTGCTTCTTTGACTACATCTTTCCGTACACCACGGCATCATCAGAAAACAACTGCAGTTTGCTACTCACCCTGCCAGCCACCCAATTTTCCAATGTTGTGTATCCAAGGGTGTATCCTACCGATGTTGAGTGGCAGAGTGTGTTTTGAAGTGGTGTTATGCGCGGAAATTTGGGGAAAGGTCACAGAGAAAATGTAACCCGTGCTGGAGTGGCAGTGGAGGCGAAGGGCTGGCAACCGACTGTGGCTGATGCCAGGCTCTGCTGCTACTGAGCAGACCACACAGCACTGGCAGTGCGATCGAGCTGCTGTAGCTCGCACCGAACTGACGCTGTAGAGGGGCAGACCAGGGTGCCTGGTAGCTCGCAGTACGCATCGTGGCCACGAGGTGTCACTCCAAATGACATTTAAGGATAGAACGGATAACATTTGTGTCTTCTGAGAACTTTCAAATAGCTCTGAGCACTATGGGACTAAACATCTGAGGTCATCAGTCCCCTAGAACTTAGAACTACTTAAACCTACCGAACCTAAGGACATCAGACACATCCATGCCCTAGGCAGGATTCAACGTGCGACCGTAGCAGTCGCTCGGTGCCGGACTGAAGTGCCTAGAACCGCTCGGCCACCGCAGCAGGCTCTGAGAATTTTCCTTGTGTGTGCTGATAAATAATGTAATTTATGATGTGGATTGGCAGGAGCCAATCCACGGGGTTTGGAGGAAGCCGAAAGGCACGCGTTTAAGCTCACGCAGGCTGGCGTGAGGTCTGGAACAGGTCAAGTAATGAATACTAGCAAATAAAGTACGTAGCTTCTGGAATACTTTACTTTACTCCATAATTGGTGAACATCGGTCTGACGGTACATGCATCACAAGATAAATATCAAATGATAATGGCGCCTTGCTAGGTCGTAGCAAATGACGTAGCTGAAGGCTATGCTAACTATCGTCTCGGCAAATGAGAGCATAATTTGTCAGTGAACCATCGCTAGCAACGTCGGCTGTACAACTGGGGCGAGTGCTAGGAAGGCTCTCTAGACCTGCCGTGTGGCGGCGCTCGGTCTGCAATCACTGATAGTGGCGACACGCGGATCCGACGTATACTACCTGACCACGGCCGATTTAAAGGCTACCACCTAGCAAGTGTGGTGTCTGGCGGTGACACCACATTCCTCCCCCGCAAAACGCCGGACGGTTGTGTTATAAGGTCCGCCGTGAGGAGGTCCCCATGTTGACATATCCGACGAGGTGGGGAGCCTAACAACAGGCGAGGCTGAGCCACCTGCACCCTGCCATTCGGTCCGAGGGGAGCTAGGAAACGCCTGAAAACCTAGTCCAGGGTGCACGCCAACATGCGGTGTATGCGCCCGCAGAGAGACAGGAGGGGCCGAAGGGTCGACCTCCATCAGAACGGGGCACCCGACGGGCGAAGACGACATCTGGTCCGGAGCAGGTAAGAGTTCCATGTCGGAGGACAGCTGGTCACGGGAAGCGATCGGCGGCGCGTGACCCAGGGAGGCGCCCGGCGGTTGCAGCGATGCGCCCTTGGCGGGCGTCGCCGGCGGGAGCACAGGCGACGGCGGCGGCGGCGGCGCGTCGCCATGGGGCAAAATGGAAGGCAGCGTCGGTAACACCTGGGGCTGAGGCGAGCAAGTAGATGGGTCCCCAGGGCGCTGACCGGACGGCACCATCGCTGAAAGCAGACAGGGAGCGGCAGATCCCGTGCGACGACAGAGGCGCAGCTGATTGAGATGCCGACGCACCTCACCAGAGGCCCCCAAAACCAAATACATAGCGCGGCCGAGGCAGCGAAGAATGCGCCCTGCGAGCCAACGCCGTGAACCTCGATAGTTGCGATAGGATACAATGTCGCCTGGAGCAAAAGCAGGCGTCTGCCGCTGCACAGGAACCTAATGCGGCGGATGCAGCAAAGACATCAAGGTTCGATGAGGACGACCGTGGAGCAACTCAGCGGGCGAGCGACCATCTCGGGGCTGAGAGCGATATGAGGACGAAAAGAGCAATAACGCGTCCTCCCGAGAATGCGACTCTTTCAACTTCAACATCTGTGACTTGAAAGTCCTGACCAATCGTTCAGCGGCACCGTTGGACTGTGGCGAAAACGGCGCGGACGTCAGATGTTGAATACCATTGGCCTTGCGGAATGACTGAAATTCTGCGGACATGAATTGTGGGCCATTGTCGGAAACAATAGTCTGCGGAAGACCTTCAATGCAAAAGATAGCAGATAACGCTTGGATGGTGGCAGATAACGTCGTGGAAGACATCCAGACAACAAAAGGGAAATTACTGAATGAATCGACCACAACCAACCATCGAGTATTCCAGAATGGACCAGCAAAATCGATGTGTAAGCGTTGCCAAGGGAAGTGGCTTTTGGCCATGCAAAGAATTTCCGCGGTGGTGCGGATTGTTGTTCGGCACACGCCATGCAAGAAGAGCACATATTCGTAATCGCAGCATCGATTCCGAACCAAGTACAGTGTTGACGAGCAAGTTGTTTCGTTCTCACTATACCCCAATGTCCTTGGTGGAGAAGTCGTAAGACAGAGGACTGTAAAGAACGTGGGACCACGACCATGGACTGATTATTATCAGAACGCAACAGCAAAACACCACGTCGTACAAAAAGTCTCTCCTTGTGAGCAAAAAATCGGCGAACCAACGGATCCTCGATCCGTGACTTTGACAAGGGCCACTACGTAGCAACAAAACGCAGAACGGAAGCAAGGACAGGGTCTGCAGCTGTGGCTGTAGCTACACGATGAAAATCAATCGGAAACGATTCGACTACGTCATCGGTTTCCGAATCAATGAACATGCAAGCAAGTTCAGAAGAATCGAATGCTCTATCCTCAGCAACAGGCAAACGGGACAACGCATCGGCGTTTCCGTGCTTAGCAGTGGATGGATACAAGATATCGTAGCGGTACTGCGAGAGGAAAATAGACCAGCGAATGAATTTCTGCGCTGTACGTGGAGGTACAGGCTTGGTCGGATGAAAAAGCGATGTCAAAGGTTTGTGGTCTGTGATGATGGTAAAGTGACGACCATACAAGAAATCATGAAACTTAGTAACACCAAATACGAGAGCCAATGCTTCTTTCTCGATCTGTGAATAATTTCTTTGTGCAGACGAGAGCAATTTGGACGCAAAGGCAATAGGGCGATCGTACGAACCATCTTTGTGCGCAAGCACAGCACCGATCCCGAAATCCGATGCATCCACCATCAACAAAAGGGGTTTCTGGGGATCGAATGGCGTAAGGCAAGTATTGGAAACCAACGCCGATTTCAACTGGCGAAAGGCGCGTCAGCATTCCGTCGTCCAGACGAACGGAACACCTTTACGGCGTAAGCGATGAAGCGGAGCTGAAATGGAAGAGGCGTGGCGCACATAGCGATGATAATAATTGATCTTTCCCAGCACACTCTGTAGCTGCTTCAAATTCTGCGGTGAAGGCAAGTTTTGTATGGCACGGAGGTGCTCTGGACTGGGATGTATGCCTTGGGCATTGATTACATGGCCCAGGTAGGGTAAGTCCCGAGCAAAAAACACACATTTATCCTTCCGCAAGCGAAGACCATTTTGTCGCAATACCTGCAATAATGTGCGGATGTTGGCTAAATGTTCTTCCGCTGTCTTTCCGGAGATCACAATATCGTCCAGATAGTTTGCTGCAGTAGGGACCGACGCACAAACAGTTTGTAGATATTGGTGAAACAATGCAGGGGCGGATGCACACCCGAATGGCAGTCGTTTGAATCGGTACAAACCAAGATGCGTGTTAACCACCAAAATGCGCTGGGATTCTTCGTCCACCGGTATTTGCAAGTACGCATCTGTGAGGTCCGACTTCGAAAAATATTTGCCCGGGCACAGTTTGTCAAAAAGATCTTCCGGGCGGGGTAAAGGAAAAGTTGCAATCACTAGTTGTGGATTAACTGTTGCCTTGAAGTCCACACAAAGTCTCAATTTTCCGGAAGGTTTTGGCAAAATTACTAAGGGTGATGCCCAGAGAGAAGCCTGCACACGTTCAATTACACCTTGTGATTCCAAATCATGTAATGTTCTTGCGACCTCATCACGCAATGCGTGGGGAACATTGCGCGCTCTGAAAAATTTCGGTTGCGTGTTTACTTTCAGTTCCAAATGTGCTTTATAGTTCTTAGCGCAACCAAGGCCCGGTGCAAAAATGTCTGCAAATTCGTCACATAGACGAGAAACACTGGCTGAAGGCACAGTCTGGTTCACTGAGAGGACCTGATTTACTATAGACAAGTTAAACAACTGAAACAAATCGAAACCAAACAAGTTCACTGCAGAAGAAGAACGAAGGACGTAAAATGACACAAGTTTTGTTTGTCCCTTGTATGTTGCAAGAAGGCTGCACTGTCCGAACACAGGTATTGCTTGTCCTGAATAACTACTGAGCTTAACATTTGCGGCACGCAACGGAGGTGTGCCCAGCTGTTTGTATGTGTCGTGATTGATCAGTGAAACTGCAGCTCCGGTATCAAGCTGGAATGGTATCACGTTGCCATTAATGTCCAAGTCTACAAAAAATTTATTGTCCTGCTGACGACAAGAGCGACTGTCTCGTGCAACGTGAACTGACACTTGCACAGAATCACTTGCGACTTGACGGGATTTCCGGCGATGTCGACGCACACTATTTGTGGGACGAGCACAGTCACTGAGAGAGAAAGTGGCACTGGGTGGAGTGGAATGAACTACATGAATTTCCATGGGCAAAGGTTCACGAGCCTGAGTATTCTTGGTTCGATTCTGATTCCGGAGCGAAGCAAAGGGCCTGGAATGGTTTTGAGCATCCGATCGGAGCTTTTTCTGGCAAACACTTTGAACATGGCCTTTTTTATCACAGAAAAAGCAAATAGCCTGGCGTGATGGGCAATTCTCTCGCGAATGTCTAGTAGCACACCGCGGGCATGATTTTAGCACTGCATTTGCTCGCTGGCCCGGGACACGTGGCGGAGAGCCAGGCGGCTTTTGCGCGGCCGGGCGCGAGGACTGTTTACTGTTCCGTGCAGCTCGCCCGGTGGGCCGGTTAACGTGACACACAGCTGGTGAAGTTTCAAATGATTCCTGAGCAAAGTCAAGTGTGTCCTGCCGATCCAATATGTCTATCACTTGTTGAAGGGAGGGATTGACTAGTTTCAAAATCTGTTCCCTTATACAAACATCAGAAACGTTCTGTGCAATAGCATCACGTACCATAGTATCTGAATAAGAGAGTCCACATTGACACTCAAAAGTACAATCCCTAGTAAGGCCTTGCAAAGTTGCAACCCACTCCCGATTAATTTGACCGGCCGTACGTTTTGTACGAAAGAAGGTATACCTTTTTGCAACTACATTGACTGATTCTTTGAAATATGCATCTAATGCCGACAAAATTTCATAGTAGGACAGAGTTGCTACGTCGCGTCGGGGAAATAATTTCACTATCACACGGTACGTTTGGACGCCTACGACGGAAAGGAGAAAAGGCTGCCGCTCATTACCTTGAATTCTGTAGGCGGAGAGATGGAATCCAAATTGGCGGGACCACTCCGTCCAGCTTTCCAGTGCAGCATCAAATGGACGAAAAGGTGGTGCAACAGCGTGTTGTGGCTGCGGTAGCGGTGTAGCGGCGGCGGCCGCATCGTTTTGCATTGCACGATGACCCTGGACGAGCTGTCCAAGGGCATCCAATAACGCCTGCGTCTGCTGATTCTGCAAGCGATAAAATTCGGACAGTACATCTGGAGATTGTGGCGAAGCCATGACACAAGTAAATCAGAGCAATACGAACGCAAAATCCTCGTCGCCAATGTTGTGAATTGGCAGGAGCCAATCCACGGGGTTTGGAGGAAGCCGAAAGGCACGCGTTTAAGCTCACACAGGCTGGCGTGAGGTCTGGAACAGGTCAAGTAATGAATACTAGCAAATAAAGTACGTAGCTTCTGGAATACTTAACTTTAATCCATAACTGGTGAACATCGGTCTGACGGTACATGCATCACAAGATAAATATCAAATGATAATGGCGCCTTGCTAGGCCGTAGCAAATGACGTAGCTGAAGGCTATGCTAACTATCGTCTCGGCAAATGAGAGCGTAATTTGTCAGTGAACCATCGCTAGCAACGTCGGCTGTATAACTGGGGCGAGTGCTAGGAAGGCTCTCTAGACCTGCCGTGTGGCGGCGCTTGGTCTGCAATCACTGATAGTGGCGACACGCGGATCCGACGTATACTACCGGACCGCGGCCGATTTAAAGGCTACCACCTAGCAAGTGTGGTGTCTGGCGGTGACACCACAATTTATATGAAAGTGATGATTAATATTTCTTTCGGAATTTATATCATAACTTTATGTAGTGGATTGTTAACAAAAGCCGGCCGGTGTGGCCGCGCGGTTCTAGGCGCTACAGACTGGAACCGCGCGACCGCGAATCCTGCCTCGGGCATGGATGTATGTGATGTCCTTAGGTTGGTTAGGTTTAAGTAGTTCTAAGTTCTAGGGGACAGATGACTTCAGCAGTTAAGTCTCATAGTGCTCAGTGCCATTTGAACCATTTTTTGTTAATAAAATTACAGCTATGCCAGCAAGTCGTCCTTCCTTAGATGCTCACTACTGCCCACGCGAAGCCGGATGAGTCGCTAGTACAGGGTGATTCAAAAAGAATACCACAACTTTAGGAATTTAAAACTCTGCAACGACAAAAGGCAGAGCTAAGCACTATCTGTCAGCGAATTAAGGGAGCTATAAAGTTTCATTTAGTTGTACATTTGTTCGCTTGAGGCGCTGTTGACTAGGCGTCAGCGTCAGTTGATGCTAAGATGGCGACCGCTCAACAGAAAGCTTTTTGTGTTATTGAGTACGGCAGAAGTGAATCGACGACAGTCGTTCAGCGTGCATTTCAAACGAAGTACGGTGCTAAACCTCCTGATAGGTGGTGTATTAAACGTTGGTATAAACTGTTTACAGAGAATGGGTGTTTGTGCAAAGGGAAAAGTTCTGGACGGCCGAGAACGAGTGATGAAAATGTAGCACGCATCCAGCAAGCATTCGTTCGCAGCCCAGGAAAATCGACTAGCAGAGCTAGCAGAGAGCTGCAAATTCCACAATCAACTGTATGGAGAGTCCTACGAAAAAGGTTAGTTATGAAACCTTATCGTCTGAAATTGGTTCAAGCACTGTCTGCAGCTGATAAGATTAAAAGAATCGATTTCTGTGATTTTATCCTTGCTCAAATGGAAACAGATGAATCTTTCGTTTCAAAGATTGTGTTTAGTGATGAAGCAACTTTCCACACTAACGGGAAAGTCAACCGTCACAATGTCTGTATATGGGGCACTGAGAATCCGCGGGAAACAACTCAGTATGAACGTGACTCGCCTAAGGTGAAAGTTTTCTGTGCCATTTCAGCCAATAAAGTTTTTGGTCCCTTTTTCTTCGAAGGTGCTACTGTAACTGGACTACAGTATCTGGAGATGTTAGAGAATTGGCTGTTCCCTCAGCTCGAACAAGAAGCACAACAATTCATATTTCAGCAGGATGGAGCGCCACCACATTGGCACTTATCTGTCCGTAACTACCTGAACGTCAACTACCCGAGGCGATGGATCGGCCGCCAGGCAGCCCGTGACAGAGCACTTCATCACTGGCCTCCAAGAAGCCCTGATCTTACCCCCTGCGATTTTTTCTTATGGGGGTATGTTAAGGATATGGTGTTTCGGCCACCTCTCCCAGCCACCATTGATGATTTGCAACGAGAAATAACAGCAGGTATCCAAACTCTTACGCCTGATATGCTACAGAGAGTGTGGAACGAGTTGGAGTATCGGGTTGATATTGCTCGTGTGTCTGGAGGGGGCCATATTGAACATCTCTGAACTTGTTTTTGAGTGAAAAAAAACCTTTTTAAATACTCTTTGTAATGATGTATAACAGAAGGTTATATTATGTTTCTTTCATTAAATACACATTTTTAAAGTTGTGGTATTATTTTTGAATCACCCTGTATATTAGCAACGGAAATGAGTTGTCTAAATGTGTCTGCTGTTATTGTGGATTTTTTTGCTCATTTAGCGGCCCAGACAACTTCATATATTTTTGTTAAAACAACTTGTCGGCTACTGCCAACATTATATTAAAACTGAGAACTCGTAAAACGAAGTTTAATTGCAGTTCCAAAAGCCTTATGCCTAAGCGATCCATCAGCGTCAACATCGTTAAGCATAGATTAAATGGTCTGGACGGTTTTATTAGAAAAACAAAGCTATACGAATGTTTGTTATAGCAATCGGGATTTTTAATTTAGTAGAAACTTGTTTTTTCTGTTTTACTGATTGTTTAATACATTATCCAAGAAAGTATATTATTTTCTGATCACACAGAAGTTCCTGTCATGCTGGTTAAAACCTAGCTAGCAAGTCCGCAGACGTTAGTCACAAAACAGGATGCACTCTCGATTTACTTCTCAAGTTACTGTCACCCTGAAATATGCACTTCGTTGAGGTACCGTAGTTGACACGTCGAGCGCACGTGGCACTGCACCATGCGCGGACGCACGTGTCGCCGCCGGTCGCGGTTTGTACGCCCCTGCTAGTGGGCGGGCGGGCGCACGCTTACTCCTACGGCCGGCGCTAAGACATGTAATTAATTTGGCCCACACAGGCTGGCCCTATAATTTTCCCCGTCCCGTTAATTGGCTGTAAGAGGCTGTCTGAGTCACCGTGCCGTTGGCCCACCGAGGCGGAATGCTCCCGTGCAAATCGATCCCCGTGCCGCTGCGCTCTGCCTAATGCCTACTGCCGGTCCACTTCCGCTAGCGGCTAGCAGAGGATTCCACGGAGGCCACAGAACGCAAGCATCTGCTCCGTGCACCTGAGGCTACAGCAATTCGGGCGGGGTAGGAGACCCCGTCTACAACGAATTCCTTAGAGACTGACCACCAACTCGGATTGCGCAACAGGGGGAAAGACGTCAGCAGTGGTTGAGTCCAAGAAATGACAACATAAACTTCGGAGGAACTTGGTACAGAGCTAGCCAACAGCGCATACCTCATACTTCACAATTTCTTAATACTGTTACAAGCGGAAGTAGAACTTCACTATTAATTGATTAAAAGCAAGTCACATAGTTGCCAACAAAACGTAACACCTTACCCTCTCTTCATCCCAATTTGCCCAACTTCATATCAAGCCCTTCACCTCCTAGTATAACCAAAAGTACGTTTCCAAAGATGCCGCAAAATTCCAAGTAAAAATTATGAAAAACACACACGAGCAATCCGTTCCAGAGAACTTTACCTGACAATCCAAAGGTGTCCCATCTGCCTAGCTAAAACAGTAAATATTTTGAACAAATTCTCGATCCAAAACTAGTTTGGGATCCTCACTTATCTAATCATCCAAAAGAAACCCCAGAATAGGCTAAATATGCCTAAACAAACAACCACTCGAACTTGAGGCTTATATACAACGAGCGTCTTCCAACTTACAAAAACCTCATCCGCCCTATATTTACTAAACTCCTTTACTAAACTCTTTACTAAACATCCTGTAGACGTCACTGAATGCAGATGCGGAGGGGCATGTGGTCAGCACACCGGTCTCCCCGCCGTTGTCAGTATACCAGTCGGAGCCGCTACTTTAATTCAAGTAGCTCCTCAATTTCACTCTCACAGGCTGAGTGCAGCACGCTTGCCAACAACGTTCCACAGAGCGGGCTGTCGCTCATCCAAGTGCTACCTAAGCCAGACAGCACTTAACTTCAGTGACCTGACGGGAACCGATCACTGCGGCAAGGTCATTGGCCTGCCCTATCTTTAGCGATGGCATTTGGCGTGGACTTTTCTCAAGTTTTATCACTCCTACCAAGTCCTTCAGCGAAGTATACCCCAACTCGCTTTCTGTATCTGACAACCTTTTCCCATTCACAAATTTCCCACACCTCTTTAGATACAAACGACATCTTCACTTCTCCTACAACTTCCCTAAACTTGAGTCCCAACTTCCTATAATCTAACCTGTCCTAGAGAGCCCTGCATTGCTGCCACGTCTCTGTCAACACATTCCACCTTCTATGCATCTCCACATTGTCCTTCTCCAACGTAATTTAAATTACCATTCCCTCTCAGGCCATGAACTCATTTTTGAATTCTATCCCTCCTTCATCTACATCTACATCTATACTCCGCGAGCCACCTTACGGTGTGTGGCGGAGGGTACTTATTGTACCACTATCTGATCCCACCTTCCCTGTTCCATTCACGAATTGTGCGTGGGAAGAACGACTGCTTGTAAGTCTCCGTATTTGCTCTAATTTCTCGGATCTTTTCGTTGTGATCATTACGCGAGATATATGTGGGCGGTAGTAATATGTTGCCCATCTCTTCCCGGAATGTGCTCTCTCGTAATTTCGATAATAAACCTCTCCGTATTGCGTAACGCCTTTCTTGAAGTGTCCGCCACTGGAGCTTGTTCAGCATCTCCGTAACGCTCTCGCACTGACTAAATGATGAGCAATACTCAAGAATCGGACGAACAAGCGTTTTGTAAGCTACTTCTTTCGTCGATGAGTCACATTTTCTTAGAATTCTTCCTATGAATCTCAACCTGGCGCCTGCTTTTCCCACTATTTGTTTTATGTGATCATTCCACTTCAGATCGCTCCGGATAGTAACTCCTAAGTATTTTACGGTCGTTACCGCTTCCAATGATTTACCACCTATGGCATAATCGTACTGGAATGGATTTCTGCCCCTATGTATGCGCATTATATTACATTTATCTACGTTTAGGGAAAGCTGCCAGCTGTCGCACCATTCATTAATCCTCTGCAGGTCTTCCTGGAGTACGTACGAGTCTTCTGATGTTGCTACTTTCTTGTAGACAACCGTGTCATCTGCAAATAGCCTCACGGAGCTACCGATGTTGTCAACTAAGTCATTTATGTATATTGTAAACAATAAAGGTCCTATCACGCTTCCTTGCGGTACTCCCGAAATTACCTCTACATCTGCAGATTTTGAACCGTTAAGAATGACATGTTGTGTTCTTTCTTCTAGGAAATCCTGAATCCAATCACAAACCTGGTCCGATATTCCGTAAGCTCGTATTTTTTCACTAAACGTAAGTGCGGAACCGTATCAAATGCCTTCCTGAAGTCCAGGAATACGGCATCAATCTGCTCGCCAGTGTCTACGGCACTGTGAATTTCTTGGACAAATAGGGCGAGCTGAGTTTCACATGATCTCTGTTTGCGGAATCCATGTTGGTTATGATGAAGGAGATTTGTATTATCTAAGAACGTCATAATACGAGAACATAAAACATGTTCCATTATTCTACAACAGATTGACGTAAGCGAAATAGGCCTATAATTATTCGCATCTGATTTATGACCCTTCTTGAAAATGGGAACGACCTGCGCTTTCTTCCAGTCGCTAGGTACTTTACGTTCTTCCAGAGATCTACGATAAATTGCTGATAGAAAGGGGGCAAGTTCTTTAGCATAATCACTGTAGAATCTTACGGGTATCTCGTCTGGTCCGGATGCTTTTCCGCTACTAAGTGATAGCAGTTGTTTTTCAATTCCGATATCGTTTATTTCAATATTTTCCATTTTGGCGTCCGTGCGACGGCTGAAGTCAGGGACCGTGTTACGATTTTCCGCAGTGAAACAGTTTCGGAACACTGAATTCAGTATTTCTGCCTTTCTTCGGTCGTCCTCTGTTTCGGTGCCATCGTGGTCAACGAGTGACTGAATAGGGGATTTAGATCCGCTTACCGATTTTACATATGACCAAAACTTTTTAGGGTTCTTGTTTAGATTGTTTGCCAATGTTTTATGTTCGAATTCGTTGAATGCTTCTCTCATTGCTCTCTTTACGCTCTTTTTCGCTTCGTTCAGCTTTTCCTTATCAGCTATGATTCGACTACTCTTAAACCTATGATGAAGCTTTCTTTGTTTCCGTAGTACCTTTCGTACATGATTGTTATACCACGGTGGATCTTTCCCCTCGCTTTGGACCTTAGTCGGTACGAACTTATCTAAGGCGTACTGGACGATGTTTCTGAATTTTTTCCATTTTTGTTCCACATCCTCTTCCTCAGAAATGAACGTTTGATGGTGGTCACTCAGATATTCTGCGATTTGTGCCCTATCACTCTTGTTAAGCAAATATATTTTCCTTCCTTTCTTGGCATTTCTTATTACACTTGTAGTCATTGATGCAACCACTGACTTATGATCACTGATACCCTCTTCTACATTCACGGAGTCGAAAAGTTCCGGTCTATTTGTTGCTATGAGGTCTAAAACGTTAGCTTCACGAGTTGGTTCTCTAACTATCTGCTCGAAGTAATTCTCGGACAAGGCAGTCAGGATAATGTCACAAGAGTCTCTGTCCCTGGCTCCAGTTCTGATTGTGTGACTATCCCATTCTATACCTGGTAGATTGAAGTCTCCCCCTATTACAATAGTATGATCACGAAACTTCTTCACGACGTTCTGCAGGTTCTCTCTGAGGCGCTCAACTACTACGGTTGCTGATGCAGGTGGTCTATAGAAGCATCCGACTATCATATCTGACCCACCTTTGATACTTAACTTAACCCAGATTATTTCACATTCGCATTCGCTAATAACTTCACTGGATATTATTGAATTCTTTACTGCTATAAATACTCCTCCACCATTGGCGTTTATCCTATCCTTGCGGTATATATTCCATTCTGTGTCTAGGATTTCGTTACTGTTCACTTCCGGTTTTAACCAACTTTCCGTTCCTAATACTATATGCGCACTATTTCCTTCAATAAGCGATACTAATTCAGGAACCTTGCCCTGGATACTCCTGCAGTTTACCAATATTACGTTAACTTTTCCTGTTTTTGGTCTCTGAGGACGGACGTTCTTTATCAACGATGATGATGTTCTCTCTGGTAAGCCGTCAGGTATTTTATCGTTTCGCCCAAGGGGGGGTCCCTCTAACCTAAAAAAACCCCGTGTGCACGCCACACGTACTCTGCTACCCTAGTAGCTGCTTCCGGTGTGTAGTCCACGCCTGACCTGTCTAGGGGGGCCCTACAGTTCTCCACCCAATAACGGAGGTCGATGAATTTGCAACCATTATAGTCGCAGAGTCGTCTGAGCCTCTGGTTTAGACCCTCCACACGGCTCCAAACCAGAGGACCGCGATCGACTCTGGGCACTATGCTGCAGATATTAAGCTCAGCTTGCACTCCGCGTGCGATGCTGGTTGTCTTCACCAAATCAGCCAGCCGTCGGAAGGAACCAAGGATGGCCTCAGAACCCAAGCGGCAGGCGTCATTCGTTCCGACATGTGCTACTATCTGCAGCCGGTCACACCCAGTGCGTTCAATAGCTGCCGGAAGGGCCTCCTCCACATTACGGACGAGACCCCCCGGCAAGCACACCGAGTGCACACTGGCATTCTTCCCCGACCTACCCGCTATTTTCCTGAGGGGCTCCATAACCCGCCTAACGTTGGAGCTCCCTATAACTAATAGGCCCGCCCTCTGTGACTGTCGGGACCTTGCCGGAGAATCGGCCACTGGCCCAACAGGCGAGGCATCCTGTGGTGGCTCGGAAACGATGTCATCACCACTAGGAAGCACCCCGTACCTGTTGGAAAGGGGTAAGGCAGCTGCCACGCGGCCAGATCCCACCTTCGCCTTTCGGCCAGGCACGCGCGAGCCCACCACTGTCCGCCATTCACCCTGGAGTGATGGCTGACCGGTAAGATGCTCACTGCCGGAAGACGCAGCGACATCAGGGGTTCCATGTGATTCCAAGGCCACCGAAGTAGGCATAGGTCTCACCACAGTTGCCCCAACGCCACTACGAGCCGACGCCTGCGCCTCGAGCTCGATGAGCCTAACAGACAAAGCCTCCACCTGCCCCCGAAGAGTGGCCAATTCTCCTTGCGTCCGCTCACAACAACCACAGTCCCTACACATGACTATGTTTACCCTACTCTATACGGTGACAAATTCCCAAGATAATCTTCTGATGAGCTACTCTGATAATCAAGAAACACTCACTGAAATACGAGACGCGAAAACTACGCTAGGTTTTCCCAGAAAAACTATTTAAAAGCTAAGCGCAGCAAATAAGTACAAAATAAATTTCCCTCCTAACGATCAAGAACTGTTAGTTTCTATGCAGAGCAGATAAACACAAATACAATCCCTTCCTTAGTGGAAGGTCGTAAACAAAATGCAAAATAAACGCTTTATACAAACAGTACTCGCTGCTGCTGGTGCTCTCGCTCTGGCTGTCACAAGACAACTGATGATTCAAGTGACTAGTGGCTAACGGCCGCGAAACAAACAAAAGACGGTTTTAGGGCGCTTTCTGTTCCAAACGATCAAGAAAACACTAAGAAATCTAACACGAAAACTACGTAAAGTTTTATCAAGAACTGTTAGTTACTATGCAGAGCAGATAAACACTAATAGAATCCCTTCCTTAGTGGAAGGTCGTAAACAAAATGCAAAATAAACGCTTTATACAAACAGTACTCGCTGCTGCTGGTGCTCTCGCTCTGGCTGTCCCAAGACAGCCATAACTGACCTACCCACCGTAAATGAGGGCTACAACCCGCTCTTACCTTTCCCAGATGACCTAACACGTACATCCCACCTGTCAGTTGTTTTCCACATTCCATATGGACATCGCACATCCTTTTCCCTGTAACATTCACTATCATATGTCCCCCATAATAATGCCCACCCACAATTACCAGGAACCTCTACCACATCATCCTCATAATGGAGGTTGTACGTTAAATGGCTCTGAGCACTATGGGACTCAACATCTTAGGTCATAAGTCCCCTAGAACTTAGAACTACTTAAACCTAACTAACCTAAGGACATCACACACACCCATGCCCGAGGCAGGATTCGAGCCTGCGACCGTAGCAGTCCCGCGGTTCCGGACTGCAGCGCCAGAACCGCTAGACCACCGCGGCCGGCAGGTTGTACGTTACATCACCTTCATGTTATCATAAATGCCATCACCCACTTTAACCTCGAAAATTATTTTGAATTAAGCTTTAAAATTACATAATCGAAAGGCTGTAAAGTGGCATTTTGGAATACAACAGAGAATATAAATAACAGTTAAACAAAGAAACTAAATACCGGTTAGAGTTAAAACTTTCTCCTTATTGAGATTATTGTACAGTTGCATATGACATCCTCGATTTTTATTGTAATGTGTAAAACGTAAAAACAAAGGGCGAAATATTATATAACGAACTCTAAATTATTAATTGTTTCTTATCCAGTCAGTTCTAAGTTCTTTAAACTACCAGAACTGTAAAATGAGCATCGTTCCAAATCATATTCCGGCCATCAACGGACAAAATCGAGACTGATTCATTTTTGTAAAGTTACCAAAGCGACCCTTCATGATGTGAAATCAGATTGTAACAAATCGTATTCATTCTTCTGTAGTGTGTTTCAAATTGTATTGTGTTCAATATTTACTGAACGTGAAGCTGATTAGTTACTTCACTTAGCCAGTTATACCGTCAAAACACGCACTTTTCTCAACAATGCCACATGTTCAATAACGTCAGTATATTGCACTTACGAGTTATTTGTAAGGGAACTGCTCTTTCGTTTGTGGAGGAAAAACTGCTGTAGATGGTGATTCCAGACGAAACCGAAAAAGAGAAAGAAAACCAAACATGCCCATTACCTTAAATCACCATACAGTAGAGTGAGTGAAGCAAAGAAGAGTGATGTGAATAATTTGGTATGTAAACGCATTTGGAGTGATTGGAGGAGCATAGGTGATTTAGAATTCTATGCTGACATCATTGCAATTGCTGTGATAACTGGCAATGAGGAAGAGGTTAGTATGTCAGTTTGTGGTTGTAGGATTAGACCAAATTTGAAGAGAAACCAATAGAATGGCAATTATGAACATTCTATGAATCAAAATATTCAATGACAACATTAAAAAAATTAGCATTTAAATAATACAGTGTCATTAAAGAATTACAGCAGAAAGACATTGTGAATTGTATATCAAAATGATTATTATTAATCTTTTTATTGTGTGATAATATGCTTTTCAATAACGGCATGTTAGTTTGATATGAATACTGTTAAGTGAATTGGCAACAAGAAGGTCACCATCAACACTCTATACAATGGAATGTTTATTGTTAAATATTTAATTTTGTGTTAAAAGAGAATGTTCTTTTACAATAATCATAAAAATAATAAGTTAGTTGTGTATTTGCCTTATTAATAGTTTTTTATTTATATATTTTACCGATTATTGGAACAAAGAATATAAGGCCCATCGCATTTTTCTTAAATTGGTAGAACACAACTGTAAATTGATTTCGTTTTTTCATGTTTCTAGATGTAAGCATCATCAACAATAACTTGTATTTTACAAATTGTTAATTCCCAGTTTAAGAGTAATCAGGTTTTTGCTTCTCCTGTAAAATTTTGTTCTTTTGGACATACCACAATTTTTTAAAAAAATGCTCATCATAACATACACGGGATGTGATGTAGTTATAAGTTCATTAGACGATGTAAAAGGGATCTTCAACGATGCTTTCAGATTTTACTTATTATAAGTTAGTTCTTTAATCTGATATAGAGGGAAGCTGCACTTTGATTACCACATTCTTCAATGTCCTTACGTTGATGCAGGCAATAATTTTAAAAATTTCAGTATTTTCATGTCATACCTATAAGGTAATTAATAAATAATTTTTCTTGTGTTGCTAAATTTTGTGCTTGGTTGCCGGGTCCATCCTCCAAAGATGTTTGAAACAAAATAACTAAATTACATAATTATTCCTCTGTTCTGCTTGCATGATTTAGGTAAACCATGATACATGTAAATCTTGGGGAGCTGCAACAAAGGGACAATGTCTTTACTGCGAGAGTTGTTTGATATGTGTGATAAAAAATTAGGTGAACATTAATTTAGAAAAAAATTAACTTTGTTTCTCAACATAATTTCCTTCCTTAACTACACATTTTGTCAGCGAGTTTCCAGTTGTTTCATTCCATTAGGAAAATAGGTTTTGCCAAACTTCCCGAAGTACTAACTGATGGCAACGGCCCCTTCCTCATTAAATCCTATTTTTTTCCAATGAAGCATAATTTTCCAGGCTGACCGTAGGAAATAGTTCCTGTACTTAAATCCGTAGAATATGAAGAACGAGGAACAATGTTTCACGAACTTAAGCCACTGCGAATCTTGTAGTGTGGAATAGTGCCTTTTTCTGATGAAACAATCTGTTTTAGTACGACACCCTTGTACGCTTTTCATTCACCTCATTCTTCAAATGATCTAAGAATGAAACATAATAGGCCTCAGATCTCGTACCACACTAATTCAAAAAATCTGTGGCGGTTATACCTCGGAATCGAACAAAAAAATAATGTGAGCAGTTCCTTCATCTCTGGTGTATAACGAAGGATACAAGGTTTATCCATAGTCACAAATCAGTGCTGGAAGCCCCGTTTACGATTAAACGCTGCCAAATACTGCATTTACATATCTTTTCAGGGGTTATTTTGGTATGTGCGGCTCACGCCTCACATACAAGTTTTCCATTTTCTCTTCCAGGATATTGCGTACTCGTCCAGCTGAAACGCCTACACCCGGTTGTTTCGCGTACATGCGTTGGACTACCGCGGAATTGTTTTGGCAAAATCCGTGACAGTTAAAATTTGACAGGTTCGTACCCGAATTTCTTGATCTTCGCGACCAAATGCCTTAACCACTGGGATTTCTGCCAGGTCTGACTCAAACTTTCGTTGCCACTGATACTTCTGTCTGTCATTTCCGAACACCGCAACGACCGATTCAACCACGGGACATGACGCAGTAACACCACAGTGGTAAAGTGTTTGTGGTAAGACCTCGTCTTAGTTTGGCATAAGGGAAATGCACTCAACTCTTACTATCTCGAACTTGGATTAATTAAATTTCTCAATAACTCGAACTATTTATCTGCTTCCTTGAAAAAAAAAAAAAGGATAAACCGAAGAGAGCTTGTGTATTTTGGTACACTTGATAACTCGATGCGACAGTCCCAACAGAACGTTCATGAACACCGTATTTCGAAGTCAGTAGCAATCTCACTCTCGGTAATTGGAATCGACGTCGAAGGCTGCGCATCCGAGACGTTTCAAGAACATCACATAACTTCCGTGTCTTTCTGCTCCAACAAAAGGCGTAGTTAACAACAAAATTGTTCAATGAATGGCCGCTGAGGCTGGATAAAGGCGTGAAAAAGCAGAAACGATCCTAAGTTGCTTGGACAATTAGCACAGTTTACAATAACCAACCACTTCTAGACAATGTTTTCGTTGAGAACGCCACGTTAAAATTAAATCGCATGAGCAAGTAATAATTCTAAACTTTAAAATATTTTACCGCGCCGGCCGCTGGTGGCCGAGCGGTTCTGGCGCTACAGTCTGGAACCGCGCGACCGCTACGGTCGCAGGTTCGAATCCTGCCTCGGGCATGGATGTGTGTGTTGTCCTTAGGTTAGTTAGGTTTAAGTAGTTCTGAGTTCTAGGGGACTTATGACCTCAGCAGTTGAGTCCCATAGTGCTCAGAGCCATTTGAACCATATTTTACCGCAAACAAGTTGTGACGATGGTGTTGAATGTCGTTGAAGGTGTTCAGAAGCCCAGCTTAACGGTTTTGTCAGAGGTAACTATGGTTGTTAAAGTGTGGCAAAATGTTATCCCCACGACGATTTGGGACAGTTTAAAAAATGCTAATCCATCAGGAAGCTACATAATCAACTGCAACAAGAAGAAAGCGGAGAATTGGAGAGCCAGTTCCTTCTTCCTGGATTGGAAAAAATATGGCATTTGATGATTTCGTCCATTTACACGATCGCGGGCATGTCTGTGGTGCTCTGTGTGGCTTCGAAAGTTTGGCTCTTCCAGGTGCCAAATATAATAATAAATGAATCATGGATTAAATGCTTTATTATCCAAGCAATAATATCGACAATATTATTATTTTCAATTCTGATGATTCAAAAAAAGTACCCCAATGAATGCTACGACGCATCAGAATGAAGACTCACATCTGTGACTCCAAAAGATGCAACGTGGCAACTGGAACCATTGACTACGTACATCCTTAGTACTTAAAGAGATGATAATGTATTTTTTTTCTTTGGTCTCAATAGAGAACACATTTGACTAAGCACAGATCTACTGAAAGTCACTGAAGCGAGAAAGATCACTCATTCCTTGGAAAAATAAATTGAGATCTCTATATACGTTTTCGGATTATCGTAAGTTTTTTTGTTTTGAAACCTTAAAATAAATAAAAACCGATACCAGTAAAATGGATGTGACTTTTTTAATCTGATTTCTACCTGTGGTTGTTACTTATTGCGTTCCTTTGTAAAGAAATACGAATGTTATTGAAACTAGAATACAGTACAGTACTCGACTGCGGTCCACCACAAGCAATGGAGGGTGAAGCTTTTGACAATTTCAGCCACTTGTGCAAGTGAAATGTCAGCAAAATCATCAAATAAACGTCAGCCGGAGAACCCGAAACAGAAGCCAATAGGCAATTTGTCACTGCTTTGTAAATTTATTTCCGTAGGTGGTATCCTGATTTCCTCTTTTTCTTGATTCCGCCTGTATCAGTCAAACTTCCGTTTAAGATGATTCCCAATCATTCATATCCCATGTGAGACCCCTTCAATTTCGAATTATTGAGAGTTGACTGTATATCGAATTGTATCAACGTTTTCATGACCTCAGCTGGGCGACGGGAGTACTTTTGATCTTTACTTCGATAACGATTACATTTCAATTCATTAACCAAAAGCATGTAAGATGTTGTGGTCTCCTGACCTTCATTTCTTACATATTCCGACCTCATCATCGTATTCTGCGTATCAAGACGTTTCATTCGAGCCCAAACTCGATACGGTAAAGTCAATTTTAAATTTTTCCACTTAATCCATATGCAAATCTAATACATAATTCGCAAGTGCGCACTGAGATTAAAAAGTCGAGGCTGGCGTACACAAACGTTCAAGACATGACGGCCACAGGAGTTTTTGTTCAGCGGAGGCAACCAGCCCTCTGGAAAGTCCATAGGAGAGTGAGTTAGCAGCTGCGCCGGCCGGCCGACCGCCCACGGACCAAAACAGTTTTTGCCAGAGAACAGGGATAATGGCCTGCGTGTTCACCTTAAAAGCAAAACCGGCTGTATTGTTTTGGAGAGTCCCAGCATGCGCATTTTTTTGATGGACCTAGTGCGCAGTTTCAGAGTTCTCACAAGTGGACAGTAAACGCCTAATGCAGATGCTATATATTTCCAGACTATTCGGTTTAGGCATTCTCCCGTTTGTAAGAGTAACACTGATCGGTGGACCATGTCTGATGCAATGAGCCAGAGGAGTGAGGGAAAGCCAGTAGATGATATACCCTTTCATTTTTGCACGGAGGGAAGTCGTTCCGGTGACGCTCTTGTAGCGGGTAACATAGCGGGAGCGAGTGCCCTCGTGCGTGTACGCAGAGAGCGAGGAGCAAGTCTCTAGTCAGTACTGTACTGAGAGAGCACCTCTGTCGCTAGCGAATTGGAGTGATACTTTATACTGAGTTGCTCGCGATTAAGTGTTTGTTCACTATGTTGTCCGTGACACGTAATGCGCAGTGTGAACACAGACAGAGTGTTAGTTAGCACCTGTGAGCGAACACTGAGTGGCTTCAAGGTGGACTGGTTATCTGAGCGGTGTACCACGCCAATAGTTAGACTAGGGTAAGATAGGAGTCCTTGACTTCATGAAGGCATAGTGAGAGTTCGATTGGCGAAGGTCAATCCCGATAGAAAGAGATAGTTTTATTTTTCAGTGGCGATCTCCAGTGCTGATGCTGGGACCCTAGCCTAGTCTTTATCTCTGCAGCAGCGAAATTATTCAAATGGTGAAACGGGAAGACAAGAAATTCTGATCAGATGCATAAAAGATAGTATCAACAGCAGCAGGAAATCGTATACCAGGAGTAGAATTCGTTATTTTCAGGATGGTAGAGCAAGCAGTAAGTTACTGTGATCAGTTCCGTGACAGGATTATATTCATTAGAGTCATTAGGGTCGACAATAAACCAACACCAACAACAAGAATAATGGAAAAAATTGATTTCTTAGGTGCCTACAGGGAACTGCACCAGTACCTGTTTAGAAGCATGTGGGAAGGTAAATTAAGACTTCTCTAAAGCTATCTGATTTACCAAACCAACGGCCATTTTTCCGACACGTGGATTTGAGAAAGATTTGACTCATATCCTGTCTCGCAAGTTCCGTGCTTTAACATTACACTACATGAGCAAAATGTGATCAAAGTACGACAGTTCTCGTTCAGTGATGAATGATTAGCATTAGCCACACACCATTAACCACCTTACTCCACACCCCGTATATCATCGTGTAGCCCTGTTCAGGCACACACAACAGTTAAGGGCTGATCATACGCTGTCCCTGGTACACACAGTACCATCTGGGCCACCATTTGCATCAGCTCCATGGAATCGAGAATACTTATTATTCATATCGACGTGGCCATCCTGTATTAAACTGCCACACGAAGGTCCGTACGTCATAACTTAGTCACTGTAATCAGCTGCGGATGAATTATCATTTTATTGTGCAACTGTCTACCTAAGAGTGCTTTATGTAATGTGTTAGTATCTCAAACTAGATTCCTTTCATCTGGTGTAGCCCACTGAGAAGCAGCTCCACTTGGTAATCGGCAACATTGCAACGCAAATTGCGTTAGTGCCATCTAATCGGAAGGTTTAACACCATGCAAAACAGTCGCATCCCCGAAAATTTGCTATAGGGGAAGCTGTGGACAAGCGGTATGAGTCTGAATTACGAGTACACACTCTTAGCATAAGTTGTTCGCAATAAGGCAAGTAAGAAATGCAATTTCTCCGAAAAT
The DNA here is from genome assembly GCF_023898315.1 of Schistocerca nitens. NCBI lineage: Eukaryota > Metazoa > Arthropoda > Insecta > Orthoptera > Acrididae > Schistocerca > Schistocerca nitens. Next base: position 369,683,359 of record NC_064614.1, on the reverse strand, counting down.
GATTGGTTTAGCATTCAGACGTACAAATACTCGTATATCGAAACAATAATGCTGTAGATTTTACATTGCATGTGCAAAACAGTGACCAGTAATGCGCTGGACTTAGGTCTGTAGTAGCAAATCACAACAAATGCTCAATTGTCCTCCTCATTCTTCAGTAGACTTTTGTACTGTTCGGAACATGGACTGGAGCACCCTTTCAAAAATCACAGAGGTTAGGAACTGTCTAATCTGCACCTTGTCACTTGTACCAACAATCATATTTCAGGCACAGTGCTGGAACTATGCTAAATGATATTTGTCATTCCTTGTGGATGTGTAGATAAGCACAAATTCCAAGGTTTGCACGACTGTCAGACCGAAATCCATTACATCTCTCTCTACGAAGATATTTAAAGTCGCTATCGAGCCACTGCCAGTGCCAATGATGAGATATTTCATGAATCTGTAGCGGATGCTAACCAAGATATTTGCAACTAGCTCCAGATAGTTCAAAGTAAGCGTGATTCCATGGTCCGATGTGTCTGAGATTGTATTGAAAAAGAAGCTTAATTGAACATTTAGCGTGAATCACTATTACAACCGAAAATATTTTGATCTCATTGATTGGTTAATTCGTTTAGTACGCCCAACAGCGCGGTTATTAGCTTCCTTACACATGCATTTTGAGGCGAATGTAGTTAAAAAGAAGTGGAGCCCTATTTTATCGCGAAGGTTTTTTTGAGGACCAGTGCTTTACTAGGCATGTTCCTACAGGAAAGGTATGTTCGTTCTCCCTAGAACTGTGGACTGATATACCCAGCTTGTTATAGGGGGAGCAACAGTTTAAATTGAATTCCGAACCGCGATGCAACTCATTATTTTTCACATTAACGAATTCTGCAGACGTGAAAGAAAAGTGTCAGACACAAATCCGAAGGCTGACCGGGAATCGAACCTGAGAATTTTGGAGCCGCAGCCTCACACCTAATCGTTGAGCTAACGAGTTATAATATTTAAGTAACTATATCTGAAACACAAAAATTAATGCTATGAAACAGTAGGTAAAATCGCACTTACTAGGGACGTGATTCAAATGGTTCAAATGGCTCTGAGCACTATGGGACTCAACTGCTGAGGTCATTAGTCCCCTAGAACTTAGAACTAGTTAAACCTAACTAACCTAAGGACATCACAAACATCCATGCCCGAGGCAGGATTCGAACCTGCGACCGTAGCGGTCTTGCGGTTCCAGACTGCAGCGCCTTTAACCGCACGGCTACTTCGGCCGGCATAGGGACGTGAATACGTCCTTAAGCACAGTGTGGTGTTATTTATAAACGTATATATTTGCTGTATGTAACTTCGGATTTTAGACTGTGTGTTTTCATGACCGACGTAAATTAGGTTCAGTCTGCGATGAAATCGAATAATTCATTTGTACATGCTCTCTGTTCCCGACCAAGCTAGCTTCTCTTCAGTATCTAAATCAATTAGTCAAAAATTAATTTCATAAATAGTGTTGTAGGTTTCCAGTGTCACCAACACGAGACAGAAAATTCTTTAGTAGAATAACACGAAAAGACGACAAAAATTAGCTACTTCAATTTCAAAAGCTGTCAATCAACTCAAATATTCGGGAAGAAAAAACCCTCACTGTCGGTTTAAAATATTTTGCACAGACTGTTCCTGAGCCCAATTTTTGTAGAGGTAAACATATTATTCGCCAAAAAATAATCTTCGTAACTTCAATAAATTGGTCCATTACTTTCATCGCAAATAATCATCACCTATTTTCGATCAACATTGAACTTTTATACAAGTTAATCTGACAGAGTCTCTACATTAATTAACACATTAAATTCATTCAATAGAACAACAAATTATACAGATTTAATTTTAATCATAAATAATCTGATGTCGCAACATCGATAGGAGATTACAGGGACAATATGCGAGTGCTGCCTTATATGCACTGCAGCCAGTGACCGAAATCTCAACAGTACGGCTCGGCCTTCCAATGGACCACCCATTCTCCCGGTGTCGGCCGTTACATGAAAATAAAAGTATAAAATTCTATAGTGATACAGTAAACATACATCTGCTTCAACACATAATAAAATTTGTAAAAATGAGTAGTACGTACATTTGGTCAAGCAATGCGAACATCTATGTCGTAAAAAATGATGTAACACTACGAAACGAAACCTAAATCTGCTGACATAGACTTTGCCTTAAAATGAACTATTAAGATGCGAATACAGAGGCTGAACAACATACTGAACTACAGACCAGAAAGAATGTGATTGGCTGATGGTTTAAACAATGAGCCACCGCTAAAGTTTTAAACATACGCTACATTCTTCTCACCTGCACTTAAAATAGAGTCATATAAGGAAATGTCCTGACTGACTGGCTTATCATCCACCAGTCCGAGCCGCTAAGGACAGAAATTGGAAATTTGGTGAGGGTGTGGATCTTATACTGTAGGCATCGTTTAAGAAATGATTGTTCGAAACTCCACTGCTAAGAGGCTGAGGGGATGAAAGGTTTTTTGAAAATACGTCGCTATTGAAGCTTTTTTGAAGTTATAACTACGAAAACGGGAATTTTGTTTCTCACTCAGAAATAAAAAAGAAAAGTGTTTCAGCATTTTTGGGAATTCAGCCACTATAAGGGTAAAATAGTGGCTATAAGTTTTTTGAAAATAAATCATTGGTAAAGAACTGCGAAAACATTTCTAAAACTAAATCAGTGAAAGTTGGTATTTAACTCTCTATTACGTGTAAAGAAATGTCTGTTAGAGGATGAAAGATTCTACGTAAATATCACTACAAGAACGCAAAGGGCTCTTGTCGATGTCGGTGCCAAAGTCTTGCTCATCAATAACCTCCCCATCATCCAGGTACTGCTTCCCGCAGAGTGCATTCATCATTGGGCCAAACAGTTCGAAGGTGCGTGATCTGGGCTGTAGGGTGGATGAGGAAGAACAATGCAATGAAGTTTTCCGAGCGCCTGTCGGGTGTGCAGACTTGTACGAGGCGCTGCATTGTCCTAAAGATGGAGAAGATCGGTTTCATCCATTGGTCACCGAGAATGGGACGGTCACAGTTCCAACATTGCAAAGCCACAGCTGTGTGCGTCCATTCGGCGCAGCGTGGACCGGACAGGCTTGCGCAACCTTGCTGCTATGGTGACAGACGCCACGCCCAACGAAGCACCGTGCGTTTGTTCACCGCCCACTTTTGTAGACACCCCACACCGCCTATGAATATCTGCAGTGCCCTGGTTTTCACCAAAAAGAACTCAATGACAGCTTTCTGCTTGTACGCACCTCCGTTTCTTTTTCTTTTTTTCCGCCACGGATTCCTCAAATGGTTCCAATGGCTCTGAGCACTATGGGACTTAACTACTGAGGTCATCAGTCCCCTAGACTTAGAACTACTTAAACCTAACTAACCTAAGGACATCACACACATCCATGCCCGAGGCAGTATTCGAACCTGCGACCGTAGCAGCAGCGCAGTTCCGGACTGAAGTGCCTAGAACCGCTCAGCCACTACAGCCGGCACGAATTCCTCTCCTGCGCCAACCTCTTTATCTCAGAGTAACACTTAGGACAACATACGTCCTCAGTTATTTGCTGGATTAATTTCAACCTCTGTGTACCTTGACAGTTTTTACTCTCTACAGGTCCCTCTGGTACTATGGAAGTGATTTCCTGATGTCTTAACAGATGTGCTACCATCCTGTACCTTGTTTTTGTCAGTGTTTTCCGTATATAAATTTCCTCGCCGATTTTACGGAGAACCTCATCATTCCTTCCCTTATCAGTTCACCGAATTTTCAACATTCTTCTGTAGCATTACATCTCAACTGCTTCTATTCTCTTCTGTTCCAGTTTCCCCGCAGTCCATTTTTCACTAGCATGCAGTGCTGTGCTCCAAAAGTACATTTTCAGGAACTTCTTCCTCAAATTAAGGCCTATGATAGTAGCAGACGTTTCCTGGCAAGGAATGCCCTTTTTTCACTGCTTGTCTGCTTCTTATGTCCTCCTTATTCCGTCCGTCATGGGTTATTTTGCTGCCTAGGTTGCAGAATTCGTTAACTTCATCTACTTCATGATTACGAATCCTGCTACTTGTCATTACTTTCGTATTCCTTCTATTTACTCTCATTTTATTCTTTACTCATTAGGCTCTTACTCAATTCAAGAGCTCCTGTAATTCTTCTTCTCTCTCATTGAAGATAGCATTGTCATCAGGTTCTAGGCGCTACAGTCTGGAACAGCGCGACCGCTACGGTCGCAGGTTCGAATCCTGCCTCGGGCATGGATGTGTGTGATGTCGTTAGGTTAGTTAGGTTTAAGCAGTTCTATGTTCTAGGGGACTGATGACCTTAGCAGTCAAGTCCTATAGCGCTCAGAGCCGTTTTTGAATCTCATCGTTGATATCCTTTCACCTTGAGTTTTAATTCCACTCTTGAACCTTTCTTTTATTTCCATGACTGCTTATTCGATGTATAGATTCAACAGTAGGGGCCAAAGTGTACACCCCTGCCTAACTCTTCTTTCATACGAGCACTTCGTACTTGATCACCCCCTCTTATTTTTCATTCTTGATTCTTGTACACGTTGTGTATTATTCGTCTTTCCCGATCTAAATGTGTTAAATAAAGCGAAATAGAAGACGTGTTGTAGAGCTGCTCCGCTGCTGTAGCTCTTCCCGACCCCGGCACCCCGGAAGGCCGCAGTAAGTGAGCTACGTTGGTCAGAGAGCCACCTGCTGGCCGCCGCCCGCGAGGAATGTGGCAGGTAGCCGGCGCTCGCTAGTAATTTATTACCGCGCCGTCGCGCTCCATTGGAGCAGACGTCGGGACGGGAGATAGAGATCCCCGCGCTGCAGGCAGGACCCTGGACCCCGGAGCCTGGCGCTGGGGCGGCTCGCGTCGTTAGCAGTAATGAGGCGCCAGCGTGCCGGCTCTCAATTAGTCGCAGACAGCTGTGCCAGGTGCGCCCCACGTACCGACCACCCTCCCCAGCCTAGTACCCACTTTGCATGGCGCCCTTTCAGCGACGCGGCGCGCCTAGAGCGTGCCATCATTAGCGCTCTCGTCTCCTCGTTTCACAGATCCACGCGCACCAGATGCCGCTAGGATACCGTCGTATAATCCAGCCGGCGCAACGCTGGTGATGCGGTTCGTGATGTCGCGCTTTTGAAGTAAATCGCTGCGGCAGACTGCAGCACCTACGGTACACAAGATCTGTGATGCTGCACGGCGACACTTTTTATTATTTGTTTGCCTGGCGCATACGTGACATTAGGGGTGGGCAAGCAATGGCCTGCGAGCCAAATTCGACCAGCTGCCTCTATTCGTACGGGACGAGAACTCAGTTTGTAAGAGCGTAGATATTCACAACCGGATATCATTCCAATGAAACTCTTTTGGGTACGTGAACACTTAGTGTGAAGAATTTCAGCTCTATTTGAAGGAGGATAAATCTAAGATCATATAAAATCGTAAATGAAAATGACGCCGACGGGCCCTGGTGGGCCCATCAGTGTCGACCGACCGCCGCGTCGTTCTCTGCCATAGGCGTCATTGGACGCGTTATGGAGGGCCGTGGAGTCAGCACACAGTCCTCCCAGTCATGCTCAGTTTTCCTGATTTCGAGCCGCTACTGCTCGGTCAAGTAGCTCTTCAATTGGCATCACGAAGCAGTTGGTACATCCCATATGTGTCCTCCCACCAAGGGAAAATCCCTGACAGCAACGATGTCGAGCCCGGGTCCTTCTCATGGCAGTCAGCCACGGTAAGCACTCTGCTACGGAGGTGGACATATGCTAATCCCTATAACAAACTGCGATCATAAGATTGGTGGTGAATATCTTAGACACGTCACATCGTATAATTGCCTAAGAGTAATACTAAAAACTGCTGTCAGACGGAATGGTCACGTCAAATCTCTATTAGGGAAGGTGAAAGGATGACTTAGATTCGTTAGGAGGGTTTTGGGAAAGTGCGGAGCATTTGTAAACGAAGCTGCTTAGAAGTTGCTACTGAGACCAATTATAGAGTACTGTTCCAGTGTTTGGAGTCCGTATCAGGTAGGGAAGACGACAGACAACGCACGAATTCGGAGTCGCGTTGCTAGGACCGCAAATGGTCGGTGTAGTCCACATGAAAACCCTTCGAAGAAAGAAGGCTCAGTTCTCGCGAAACCCTCTTGGGTAAATTTAGAGAATCTGTGAGCGAAGAAGACGGTGCGCCATTATGCTGCCATCAACGTACATCTCCTGTAGGGAATATAAGAACAAGATGAGACAGATTAGAGCCCATACAGAGGCATCAGATACTCATATATCCCTCGCTCAATACGCAAACGGAACAGAAAAAAATTTACAATATTGGCATGATGTACACCACCATGGGCTATACAGTGGTTTCCAGAGCATTTATGTACATGTAATATTTGATAAAACTACCGACGTTTTAGCTACTCCTGCATTCAGCCTTTATCAGTTTGACCATCACATTGATGAAATCTGCTGCAAAATCAGGAAAACGTTAGTAGTTTTATCATATATGTCACTGTCACAAACCCAGGAAAGTTTTATTGAAATGATTTCAGAATGGACTACGCGGTCTCAAAGTGACGAAAACTACACATAACTTTCATCTAGAACTGTGTTCTTACAACCAAGGTGTGCTCTGCTGGTCGCAATTAAGAACCAGCAGCTCTGTCTTGCAATTTCTAAGTGTCTCGACAAGCGTAAATTTGAAGTAGTAGAAAACGGATAACCCCAATTTCATAGTAAACTTGTCTTAGGTTCTTATAAGCATCTCAACCAAACCACGATGCAGTACAGTAACAGCCTTACCACCACTGATAACAACCAAGTTCCCACTTTTCTCTGTTTTATTTATTACGCATTATATCAATAATAATACATTTCATTTATCTTGTCTGAGTTCTTTTTTCACGTAAACTAATAAGTACATCTTTGGTGTACAACTACGTGATAAATTGAAACAGATTTAATGCCCAAAAAGTAAATGTTTTCATTGATAATGGAGTCTTCAGTCTGGAACTCGGTGGACTAAAACAGGAAAATCAAATATTATGACTGACGTCGGCACATTACTAAAAATAACAAACATGCTGACCTTTTGAGTGCTTTCTTAGATATATTCTGTAATGCAAGCTTGAGTGAAACCGGCAGTAAATGGAAATTAGTTATTTCACTCTAAGGGGAGTCCTTGCTACAAGTTGTATGTGAAAAGTTTGAAAGGTCTCTGTTGGATTCCTTTCATGTTAATTTCTTAAATCTATTGTCATTTACGGCATAAGTTCCTCTTCTAAATTTACTATGGTGTTTCTATCTGGGAGGAGACTGAGCAGTGGAACGTGTTACTTTTAGACATAAATAAGAACGATCAGTCACACTACTACACTTTAAAACACAGTATATAAATAATTCATGTCACACAGTCTCATATGGAACCTACATCCGCTTCCTTTTATATACTGTATATGATAAGATACTGTCATCCCCCATCCCCTCTGTGTGAGAGGATGAATGAGCAAATGTATTTCTAGTTGCATGATTGATGGTAGCAGACAAGCCTGTCTGCTACAGAACAGTAGGAACAACGTCGGAACAGGTAGCTACGCTTTCTAAAAGCAGAGAGGTTTCTATTCTTAGTATGGTCCTGTCCGTCCCTTGTCATGTTGGTATAGGAAGCTGCCTCTCTGGTCACTTCCGTTTGTATCTGTTAAGCACGCTCGGTAGGGGCCCAGGTCAGTTTGTCCGCGGCGAGCGTCTGAAGTGGTAAGATTTCCGGCTAAGTGCATGTCTGCTCAGTCCGTAGGACAATGGATTTCTTAAGTTCAGCCTAACTGAAAATTTAATCACCTTTATTTCAGGTTTGGATCTCAAATATCTAATGTTATCTTAAATTGCAACACAGTGTATTTCGAGTGTGAAGTTCAGAATATCTTCCAGTAGTTGCTTTGTCACTACTTTGTGAGTAAAGTGGAACCACATGTTGATCAGTAACTGTAACTAAGATCATCAATCTTAAATGCGAATGTGCGTGAGATTATTATGTCTCGTCTTGACAATATTTTTCAATATAGCAACTTTTCTTTATGCTCAACCCAAGTGGGGTGTACTTTGTGAGACCAATACCACGTGTTATACAATTGTTTGACCCATAAGGTTAATAGTAAGACGATAGTAATAAGTTCGAGGTTTTTCTTTTGTAAATTGCTTTTCGATCTAATTTATTTTAATTATCAAAATTATTGTGGAGTTACACTCTTTGTGTAAACCAAGTTGACCACGTGAAGCATGTGGTGTAATCATCAAAGTAGCCCTCAGCTATTCTTTTTGGGAAGATTTCACAGAGAGTTAGTATGAATTTAGTATACCAGTGTGTGGTAATTACATGACGGACAGGATTGCACTACGAACGTAACTTCTTTGGGTGAAAATTGAATCGGTTGGTTGTGGTTAATTTCCTCTTGCATATGTTTCAACGTTCTTCGTGTGTTATTTTATGAATGCAGTGTTGTATGCAGTCTCCCAATCTTGGCTCCATATTTGACGTGTTCCGTAAGATTACAAACTCACATTTTCACAATCTTAAATAAGGCACCAGTTTAGTTAAGAATCAAGTTTAATATGCTGAAATTTCAATGATCAATGTTAAAATAAATTTCCAAATATAAACTGATTTATTTCTTTTTATTTAAATTCTCTTTATATATATATATATATATATATATATATATATATATATATATATATCACCGGTTGTCATATGACTATTAAAAGATTATAATTAATATTAGTCTGGTTGGGAATTCGATAAGCTAGACTGGATACCTGGTGAAACAGTTGCTCAGTAATGCAAGGTTTACTTCCCCAGACAGCTCACAGCTTTTAACCCACTTTTATGGTCTTGAATATCAGCACCGATTTCAGAGCAAATTAATACAACTATATTACACATGGCGACCCTGTTCTGTGATTCCGCTAGACTCTGGAATCTCTGAAACGTTAGATTGCGAGCGTTGTATAATCTTAATTTTTTCCCCTGCAGCGCTCAAACAACTTCAGCGTTGTTTCTGAGCAGACTTTCAAAAGATTCACGGCGTTGTGTTGTCTGTCTTGTTTTGTTTTCTATATTTGTGTGTTTTATATTTTTGTGTTTTTTTTCTCGCTTGTAAATTGCACTGACTTCGATCAAAGATATAAATTTGTTTTCCGTGTAAAAAAGTGCGTACTAGGTTGGGTACCTTTCGTGTGTGTCGTAATTTTTGGGGGATTCATTTATTCTGATTAGTGTGTTGCGTACCGGATATAAATTGAACTAATGCAGACACGTAATCAAGCTAAAAGTAGGCGGTCCAACAACTTAAGCAACATGGACCAAGGAGATAATTTGATTTCGAATATTAACACGTCGGAGGGTTCCGAAAATGCAATGGGGAATACTTTAGAGGGAATTCGAAACAGGACGAACGGGCTCACAGCAGAGCCAGAAATTAATTTGCTTCCAACTAACCAAATTGATTTGGCAGAACTCATAAAAGCCTTATTGCATCAAAATAAAGGAAACGCAGAGAAATCAGAAAAATCGTTCCGAGAACAAAAAGAATCATCCGAAAAATCGATCCGAGAGCTAGGCGAACAAATGACGCAGAAATCTGAAAAATCGATCCGTGAGCTAGGCGTACAAATGATGCAGAAATCTGAAAAATCGATCCGCGAGCTAGGCGAACAAATAGACGAAAAACTAATCCAGCAGACAAATAAAGTCGACAAGTCGATGCAGAGAGTGTCCGATGATATATCACAAAGAATAAACAATATGGCAAGTGAAATAAAAAGTGATATTATGAAAGAATTAGGCCGTACATTTGAACAAATCGATGATCGTCTGCAAGCCTTAGAAAAGGGCAGGTGGAGTCGCAATGTGGAATCGAAAGAGAGCGAGGAACAGCTACTTAGGAATTTCCAAGCGCTGAGAGAAGAATGCCAAAGGGAAAGCCAGCAGGTACTCTCCAGGCTCCAGGAGGCGGAAACGCATTGTCCCGCGTCTGTTAGCAACACAGTAGCGGACAACAGTCAAGCGATTCACGCACTCGAACAGCAAGTAGAACAATTGAAGCAGACTGGGGCGGAGAACAACAGACAAATACATGATAAGATTGCGGCGTTAGCGGACATCGTAGGCTCGATGAAGGTGACGGAGAGCGATAACAATACTACACCGGTAGTGGTTGTAGAGACCGAAGAAGTGCGTTCGCTTCTTAGATTTCAGAAGGGACAGTTTGAAGTGAACAGGCGAATTACAAGAACGCGTGGCGCATCTGGAAAGCCGAATGGGGTGAGATTCCGAACTCGCCAATAGCACTAAAAATAGCTGTACGAACAGTGCAGAGAGGGACTCCGGCCAGAGGGAGATTTTGACGACAGGGAAGAATGTATTTTGAGGGGCAGACATGAGAAAAATAGAAACATTCAAGGGGCCTCACTGCGAGGAAATGCGGGGATTTGATTTCAAACATTTCCTTACGGTGAGAAAGTTTGAGATATTTCGAAATTCGAAAAAAGGAATACATCCACGAGCATGGCTCGAGCAATTTGAGTTCTGTCTTCCCCCCGACTGGGCAAGTTCACATAAGATAGAATATATGTGTGGCTATTTGGAAGGCGAACCGGCGATTCGCATGAGGTCGGCAGCACGTCACTGCTACTCCACTCTGGAGTTTCGACAAGCCTTTCTGTCCGCCTATTGGTCGGAAGCGGCACAAGATAGAGTCAAGCATGGCATAATTATGCTGCCAGATTTGAAACAGTCTGGTTTCGGCAGCCCAGCACGCCTATTCGACCACATGCTGCAGGCAAATCAATTTCTGTACGACCCATACGGGAGTGCGGAACTAATTAGGATATGCATCATCAAATTGCCGATGCACCACATCATTCTTGCGGGATGATGCAAAGAGGACGTGGAAACGTTGAAGACACTTCTCCAAGAGTTGGAATACAATACAGGAGAATGCCTGCCTAATCAGGCACAAAGTTATTGCGGGGCACAGCAGCGCGATCGCAGTCGTGGCCGTAGTACTAATCAACGGCGTGACTGGTCGTCGCGACGCGCACGGAACAATAATCGGGACCGGCCGTATAGAAACTGGGGTAACAGTCGCGAACACAGGTGGAACAGCGGAAATGATCGAGGACGTGGACAAGATCGTGAACGCAAAAGGTACGGCAACCAGAATCGATACTATGGTGAACACGGTGGGAATAGGACTGTAGGCGGAGCACCACATGATGTTGAAATTCGCCCGGCCAACCCTAGACATAATCCAGCAAATGGAAATAAACAAAACCGGCAATGACAAATGATCAGCACAGAAGGCGCCCAATCGGAACAAATGAGCGACATGGCAAATGAGTACATAGGGTATATAGAGAGGACAGTGAGGAGTAGAGAGGACGGTGTGACATATGCATTTTGAATAATATGTTGGTAAAAATAATGATAAAGATGTTTCTATGTGATTGATTGAAATGATGTTTGTGGTTTTTTTTTCTTTCGTTGTGCAATTAGGATTTAGGTTGGTTCAAATGCGAAGATAAAAGGTGAACGAGTGAAATGCTGTTTATGGTTTTTTTGTGTAAATTGATAAGAGTTGCTCCTGAGAGAAGCAAGATCTGTGTTGAATTAAAGCAAAACTCAGGGGAATATCCGATCTGTGGGTATTATGGGTCTGGCAAACCCAGGTCACCAGCTGTCAGTAGCCTTGTTTCCGATTTTCTGCTTTCAGTGCTACTATCTATCTATTACCATTCTATATATGTCAGTATAAATGAGGATCTCTTACTATAGTATGCGTGCTGTATGAATATTTTAACATAGGAGAACTCTGAGAAAGGAATGAGTAAGTTTGGAATCTTGAAAACAGGATGTGATAATAAGATTGTTTAACCAATGGCTTCCCAATATGCGCTAATATGTTAATATTGATGATATATCCTTTTTGTTCTTTCTAGCTTGGTACGTAAAGTGCTTTCTGTGGATTTCATAAGTAGATTGATTCCCTTCAAGGTGAAAGAAGAATTGTGGTTTGTGTAATTCACGTGGCCCTGAAATAGTATGGTTCAAATGGCTCTGAGCACTATGGGACTCAACATCTTAGGTCATAAGTCCCCTAGAACTTAGAACTACTTAAACCTAACTAACCTAAGGACATCACACACACCCATGCCCGAGGCAGGATTCGAACCTGCGACCGTAGCAGTCCCGCGGTTCCGGACTGCAGCGCCAGAACCGCTAGACCACCGCGGCCGGCCTGAAATAGTATTATGGCAGTCAAATGACGAGCAGTTTTCCAGCAAATGGAGAATGGAACGTAAATATGGATCCTTTTTGTAGTCTTGACTGATGTTGAGCCAGAGCCTGAAAAATTGTTCTGCTTTAATAGTTGTCCTAGAAAAGTGACGTTTATGTGTTTTGCTGATGCTGTGAGCATTACAGCTTACTGTTTTCGCTGGTGCGGGATGCACTGCAGCCTATATGAGTTGAACTGAAGAAATGTCCCTCTTGAAGGTTGAGGAAGATTAAATAATTTTGATTATGGTACTGAAGGAAAGCTTGTTTTAAGAATAGAGGAGACCACAATTTTGCCATTCATGAGAAATGAATCAAGAATAACCATCACAGGCGAAATAACTGATTTGGAAGCGAAAGGTAACTTAAAGAAGGAACTAAATTGGAGCAAAATGGGTAAGAAAATGTAGTATAACCTGTAAGAGGAAAATATTTTACCCTTCTCAGAGTCATCTGTGTGATTAATTCTTGTGATAACGTAATCTTAGATGAAATTGTCTTACAGTTTTCTGTATGAACATATGAGTATGATAAACGTATAATTGCGAGTCTCTTATCAGGTGTGTCAACTGGTATAAATGTTTAGGCGTGTAAATAACCATTGTTCTTTTTACTGTGTATGTTTAAGGAAAGTTTCTCCATATTTATCATGTGACAAGACATGCCGTGAGCATCAGGAAGAGGGCGAATTAGAACAATGTTGTAGTGGTATAAACACTGTGTTGAAGTAGCATTGAAGTAGTTTTTGGATGAACTGGTAGTGGATTGAAGTAAAATTTTGAGTAATTCATGTTTATGGGTAGTTAGTTTTTAGAATAGACAACAGGTGTGCATGTGTGTGTGTAAATAACATGTGAACCATATACTGTCCTGACGTATGCTTGCACAAGGCATAATCCTATTCATTTTAGTGAATTAATAAGTAGCATTTGATTTATTAAAACGCCAGTGGACCACATTAGTGATGTGGATTCAGATATTATATTGTCAGTTCATTTAATTTTTATTTTTATACTGTCAAGTCGTTTCACTTTTATTTTTTATATTGTCAAGTCATTTAACTTTTATTTTTATATTGTCGATTCATCTAACTTTTTATTTAAAAAAAAAGTCTCACTTTTGTTCTTAAAAATTGTGAAAGACAATACTAAGTGGTATTACGTATGACATTTTGTAATCACGTAACTATGATGAACAATTTCTGTGAATGCAGTTGAGAACGTGAAAGTGAACTGGCTAAACTCTTACGAGACAGCGGGAGCAGCAAGGAGGAGGGCTAGTTGTAAACAGGCGGGTTTCCCAGCAGGACACACTGTCAACCGGGCCACTTCGGGAGCACGGTCTACAACAAAGGAAGGGTACGCGGCAAACACTTTCCCTTGCACCCGGAGATAATGGCCGGCCACACCAGTGCGACCCTTCGGGGACGCGACCTGAGATGGCTGAGCGGTCCACCGCGCAGAAATCCATCTACAGGCAACGCACCACATGCACGCGACCGTGACGAGACGGCCGCAGTGAAATGACAGAAGACAGGGGATAAAGGGGCATGGAGCCTTTTGACAGGTACTGTCCAGAGAAACTTGCAGACGTCAGCGACGACTATCAACATTTCTTGGCGGTAGCACATTGTCAAGCGACAGTAAATCATGATTCGGTGTTCTCTGGTTGCTAAGGGTGGCACAAAGAAGAACCACTAAGTGTCAGCCTTGCCCAGGAATATCAAACCGGCGAGCCAATTGAGGATAACTCAGGAATTTAACAACATAAGTGGCGTGGAGCCTTTTGACACGTACTGGCCAGAGAAATTGGCGGACTTCAACGACGCCTATCAAAATTTCCTGACGGATGCCCACTGTCAAGCGACACTAAATCATGGTTCGATGTTCTCTGGTCACTAAGGGAGGCACAATGAAGAACCATTAAGGGTCATCCTTGCCCAGGAATATCAAACCGGCGAGCCAGTTGAGGGTAACTCAAGAATGCAACAACACAAGGGGCGTGGAACCTTTTGACACATACTGTCCAGAGAAACTGGCAGACTTCAACAACGCATCAACATTTCCTGGCGGATGCCCACTGTCAAGCGATAGTAAATCATAGTTTGATGTTCACTGGTAGCTAAGAGTGGCACAAAGAAGAGCCATTAAGTGTCATGCTTGCCCAGGAATATCAACCTGGGGGGTCAAACGAGGATACCGCACGAATTTCACAACACAAACATGGAACCAAATCGAGATGTACGTGACACGGGCCACCAAGAGAAACGTCGTGAGAGGGCAGAGACGGCGGGATTGCATGCAACAGATGAACAAGAATCCCTACTGACAGCTGCGGCGACGAACCCCCTCCCCCCCTCTTATATTGTGCCTCGGAACAGTCGAACTACTGAGTGTGTCAGTGAACAGTGATTATACGGTTCTTAGTCCAATGCATATACGTGTGTTCTTTCAGAGAAACTTTGATCGGTTATTTGGCAGGGGTTCGATTTATTGGTGTTTTTTTATTAGACTGAATCTTGTATTTTGCAGGTTTTTTATTTATTGGTATTTTTTTAGACGTTGACTACTGTACTTTCAGAGCTGTTTTATTTCTCAATGTTTGTTTTTGTGTGATGTATTAGATTTGTGATATTTTGTTTCGTAAATTCATTCCTGTGGCATTGCTTCGTTTATCAGACAGATAGCTATTCATTCTCACTGGACTCTGATCGATTAGCCTTTGCATGGGGCATATTTATAGTGAGGAACCCCTTAAGGGTAACAATCACGTAATTAATTGTATTTTCAGTATAATGACACAGTGATAACTGTTTGCTAACTAACTGAAATATAGTAGAGTGATTAAATTAGTGCCACAAAGTTCTTTTAATTCTACAAATTATTAGTTGTATAAGATATAGAATTTTTTTGCGATAACCACTTTGTAAAACATGTTTTTTTTTCTCTTATATTTTTTTTTTTTTTGCTTTTGCGGATTGTGCATTGTAATGTTC
The DNA here is from genome assembly GCF_023898315.1 of Schistocerca nitens. Taxonomy (NCBI): domain Eukaryota; kingdom Metazoa; phylum Arthropoda; class Insecta; order Orthoptera; family Acrididae; genus Schistocerca; species Schistocerca nitens. The sequence continues at coordinate 369,667,974 of NC_064614.1, read as the reverse complement.
TGCTTTATAATACTGATGTTATTTTCATATTATTTTTTAATTGCTGTGGCACCTTTGCTATTTTCATAAATTTTACTTGTTAATAAACAGTCATAAATTTTTCTGTGATCAGTTGGGTCTTGCAATGAGTAAATACTGGTGAACTCCGTAAGGGTAACAACCAGAAATTGTTTTCATATTAATGACACAGGGACCATTGTTTTTACTTGCTGACCTAATTAGGTCTGCACTATCTTTCAATAGGTGTCACAGATTGTTTTTTTCTCTTTGAAATTGATAGATTCTAAAGATGTATTGAAATTATTGTTTTTTAGCAAGTAGCTGGTGACCTTTTGCCTTTTCTTTTGGTTTAAGTTGGGTGTGAGAAGCCTGCTTGGGAATGTCCTAGAATGGCCAGAAAATTCCCTGCACAGTCTTTTCCCGGAGCGTTGGGGTTATGAAAGGTCTCTGTTGGGTTCCTTTCATGTTAATTTCTTGAATCTATTGTCATTTACGGCATAAATTCCTCTTCTAAATTTACTATGGTGTTTCTATCTGGGAGGAGACTGAGCAGTGGAACGTGTTACTTTTAGACATAAATAAGAACGATCAGTCACACTACTACACTTTAAAACACAGTATATAAATAAGTTGACCACGTGAAGCATGTGGTGTTACCATCAAAGTAGCCCTCAGCTATTCTTTTCGGGAAGATTTCACAGAGAGTTAGTATGAATTTAGTATACTAGTGTGTGGTAATTACATGACAGACAGGATTGCGTTACGAACGTAACTTCTTTGGGTGAAAATTGAATCGGTTGGTTGTGGTTAATTTCCTCTTGCATATGTTTCAACGTTCTTCGTGTGTTATTTTATGAATGCAGTGTTGTATGCAGTCTTCCAATCTTGGCTCCATATTTGACGTGTTCCGTAAGATTACAAACTCACATTTTCACAATCCTAAATAGGGCACCAGTTTAGTTAAGAATCAAGTCTAATATGCTGAAATTTCAATGATCTATGTTAAAATAAATTTCCAAATGTAAACTGATTTATTTCTTTTTATTTAAATTCTCTTTTATATCACTGGTTGTCGTATGACTGTTAAAAGATTATAATTAATGTTAGTCTGGTTGGGAATTTGGTAAGCTAGACTGGATACCTGGTGAAACAGTTGCTCAGTAATGCAAGGTTAACTTCCCCAGAAAGCTCACAGTTTTTAACCCACTTTTATGGTCTTGAATATCAGCACCGATTTCAGCACAAATTAATACAACAATATTACAAGTTACAACAGTGTACTAGACCGGATCTCGAACCCAGTGCCTCAGGCAGTGCGCAACCAAATATATGTCATTCGGAGACGCCTGCTGGCCTGATTGAAAGCTTCAGCTTGTCACAGGCGTCTTCGCTTTGCTTTCAGACTCCTGGTGTTGCCAGCGAAAGACAAGGATCCGTACTCCGATCAGGTCACAGTTTTAGCCTGTCATATACAACCATCCACTTTTCCATATTATGTTTCTTTGTATTATATCAGTAATAATTCATTTCATTTATCTCGTCCGAGTTCTTGTTTCGCATAAAACTTTGTTCGTCTCTTATTTACAACTACGTGATAAGTTGAAACAGATGAAATGCCCAAAAAGTAAATGGGAGCCAGTTCAGAGTACTAACTTTGCACGAAGTCAAGTGCAATTGAAAATAACGTAACGCCTGCAGACAGCTCTCCTCATAATAACGGAGTTCGTCCTCTGCAACAAACTTCGGGCTGCGTATAAGGCAGTCTCCAATCCTTTTTGCCAAGGGTGTTATCCTTACAACACCATGAGAGCACCTCTGTACCTATAATTAACTAATGCCAAATAAACTAATACAGGAAGGCCACTATTTTTAAACTGGTGATATCTAAAACAGGCTCAGGAATGAGAGAACACGAATGAAATGAAGGGTTCAAAAATGGTTCAAATGGCTCTGAGCACTATGGGACGTGACATCTGAGGTCATCAGTCCCCTAGAACTTAGAACCACTTAAACCTAACTAACCTAAGGACATCACACACATCCATGCCCGAGGCAGGATTCGAACCTGCGACCGTAGCGGTCGCGCGGTTCCAGACTGAAGCGCCTAGAACTGCTCGGCCACTCCGGCCGGCGAAATGAAGGGTGATCAAAGATGCGCTACAATCCAGAAATATCAATGCATGGGTATCTGGCCATGTTTATATTATCACATTCGTTTGATTCTAATAATATTTTATTTTCATATAATTCGCAGGCGTCTACTGATAATTAATTGGCTAGTAATATCTGTGCATTAAAATAAAAATTAAATTGTAATTGTAAATGTTTTGGGAAATGACATTGTATATTTAAATACGAGATTACTACGACTCCATAAATCAGATTTACATCTAATGAGACTGTCTTACATCAGTTGCCATTTGATCTAAAATACGACCACAACAACCCGTTTTCGCCGTTCATTGTCTAGGGGGTGGTCAAATCCTTCACTATTAGTTTCATTTGTTAAACAGTTGCAACCCATTCGCTTTAAGTTGTCAATAACTAACAAGCTACAATAAATAAGTGTAGCCGAGGGATACTGTTTGTGATAAAACTGAAGGTTTATTCAAATAAATATCACACGATGTAGTGACCTGGTTACAGCTGTGAGCCTGTACAGAGTACTAACTTTGCACGAAGTCAGTTATTAACCATAGGGCTTTGCAGCAAGTACACCTGACAATAAGGTCAGACTACATAACATACATAATAATACAATATTTTTTGAAGTACGAACATTAATGCTCATAGTAAAGCATTGTTCGACATACCACAAATAAGCACAACCTCAAATTGTATCGAACACACGCAATATTGAAGCTCTGGCTCAATATAGACCACTGAAAATATTACAATTTTCTAGCCGAACTCGAAAAAGTACTAAATAAATCGCGACTAACAGCGGAAAATTTCACGAGTGTTGGAAGAACACATGCCATCAATTCTGAATTCTAGTCGGAACGAGCGGCTAATACCCTTAGGCCGAATGCCATTAAATTCGGGATTTGCACCATGGCAGATATACGGTATCCATATTCTTGACGTCAGCTAAACTTAAATCAAACAGGAAGATGTGTTGATTAATTTGATACCTCGCAATCAAGTTTAAGTTAAACAATTCGTCCACCATTAATAATATCTTAGAGGAACTTCACAATTAAGCAAGAATGCCTAGTAATTATTAATAGCAAAGTGATACGTTAGTGTTGCAGAATTACCCTACCTCGAAAAAGGAAAAATAATCTGCAATCAGTAGCAAATCCAATCTGTAATTTAGTGTAGATCTAGATTTGACCGACTGAATAGCTATTTTCCGTGCTAAAAAATATAAGAAAATATTCAGGAATCAGTACGTAAAAGATGTAAATTAAAACCACAATGTGCAATAGTAGTGACTAAATTGGGTAATGTACCGTTTGGATCGAGTAATACAGACTCGTCAAGCTTGTGACAACACACGTTATCATACGACTTTTAGATGTACTGAGCCAGATTCTAACTGAAGCTGTTTGTCACAGAGCAGTACAGACAGCTGCAGCTTACGTCAGTTGGTAGAGCAACGCCCTCTATACCAATCACATCAGCTCAAAGTTATCAGCACAATTTTTTTTATAAAAGTGATATTAAAGTTAAAAAAACAGCAACCCTTATCAAAATGAATAATTTCGGCAGTACGCCAATTGCATGTTAAAAAAAAAACATATAGTTTTTTGAGAATTAACTACTAAATAAAGTTGGGAAAACACTTTAAAATATTGTAAAACATTTTTGCAAATATTATACATTGAAAAAAGCCTAAAGTAACCAGTTGTGGTCAATAATTATTGTTACAGTGCCATCTGTTAACATAATGTGCCCATATTAACTTCTGAAAAAACATTATTTGAATTGCAGTGCATTTGCTGTCGCGGAGAAAATACTGTATAATTTGCCTTACACTTTTACTATTAGGATATCTATTGATTTATATTAGATGCAGTTGACGCTAAAAACATTAACAAGTGAATATTAGGGATGCTTCCAAGTATAATTTCGTTAAAATGTTTACAGTATTTTAAAGTATTTTTCAACATCTGTTTAGTGGTTAATTTTCCAGAAACTCAGTATTTTTTAACATGTTATTTGCTTGACGCCAAAACTGTTCATTTTAGTGAGGGGTACTTAGTTTTTTTTAATTTTAATATCAGTTTTATAAATAAATTTTACTGGTAACTTTGAATTGCTTTTAGTGGTATGAAGAGTGTTGTTCTATCCATATGACGTAAGCTGTGACTGTTTGTACTGCCCTGTTTACAACAGCTTCAGTTACAATCTGGCCATATACATCTTGAAATGGTATAATAACATGTGTTGTCAAAAGTTTGACGAGTGTATATGTCTCGCTTTAAATTATACTTCACCTAGCTTTGCACTACTATTGCACAATGTGATTTTAATTCACACCTTTCAAGTACTGATTCATGTATATTTTCCTGTATATTTTTAACATTGAAAATAGCTGTTCGATAAATGTATAATAAAAATACAGATTGTATTTGCGACTGATCGCTCAATTCGTTTTCCTTTTTTGAAGTATACTACAGTCGCTGTGCCCAACGGTTCCGCTGGTGTCAGACTTGATTACCCTATCGATTGCTGCAAACTGTTCGTCATAACATTAACACAGTTTCAATAACTGGCGACTGTATTTATGTAAACATCGATTAACACAAAATAAACGAATCATAAAAGATATGTATTATAACAATAGCGTGTGGTGAATATGACGAATATCTCCTTGCCCATTTTGCATTGTTAATATGTGTTTCTGACTTGTTTAATTAGTTAAACTGCTTTATACTTGTATTTGCATCGAATTGTCTTTTATCGGCAAAATATTAGATTTTCGCCAAAAGTGGGTACGTCTCGCCAAATGCCAACCTAACACTTCGATCGAATTTGAATCTCATTTGGTTATACAGTTCATAATTTTCAGAGATTTATGTGTTCCACCTCTTACACTGAATTCCGTTTAATTTACTTGGTACCGATATAAATGCTGTAGTAAATAGTTTGTCACACTTTATCGTTTGTCGTATTGTGCCCATGATATGACAGCACAGAGAACTGGCTACTCCAAGCCATCAGCGGTTTTTGACCGAGTTCAGTAGATCAGTAAAGAGAACTGTAGCAATAAGATGATTGTTATGGCTGGCAATGAAACCTTTCGCAAAATTTGTGAGAAACTTTCTATGTGTAAGGTAGACTACTGTCAACACAGCACGAAGATTAGATTTTAAAATAGATACATTGTTTCACATACCTATAATGAGCCGGTTGTCTTGGATATGGGACACTTCAGGCTTCGACCTCTATTTTCTGGTAGTGGATGTGAAGTAAGCCACCTAACGCTGCGTGGCGGAGGGTACACCGTGAACCCCCTTCTCTTTTGCTGTTTTAGTCGCGTATGGGCCGCGGGAAGACTAATTGCAGGTAAATCTCGAGTCTGTCTGTTTTTATCTTCATGGCTTTCTCACAAGATTTACATCAGAGGAAGCAATATATTGGTTGACTCTTCTAGGAATGTACGCTCTCGGAACGTTAACAGTAGACCATAACGTGATGCAGAACGCTTATTTTGCAGCGTGTGCCACTGAAGCTGGCTGAGCACCTCCATGACGCTTTCACACCTACTAGATGAACCTGTTACGAAAACTCCTCTCTTCTTTGGATCTTCTGTATCTCCTCTGTCAGCCCCATCTGATACGGATCCCATACTGACCAGCAATATACAAGTGCCGGTCGAACGAATGTTTTGTAATCTACGTATTGATGGACTACATTTTCTGAGGATTCTTCCACTGAATCTGTCTAGCATTTGCATTATTCGATATTAACCGTATGTGGTTGTTCCACTTCAGATGCTACACTCATGCTCATAAATTAAGGATAATGCTGATACATGGTGAAACAACGCTCTGGTGGGCGGTTTGCGGGTTCAAATCACCTCGGGGTATGACCATTCGGTGCACGTGACCTGCGGTCGTCGCACGATGGCGCTGGCAGCAGTCTACATACGCAGAGGTGTGTTGGTGCATGTCAGAGTACCGTGCAGCGAGGAAGTGTGCAGACGTTTTCAGACGTGCTAATGGTGACCGTGTGTTGAAAATGGCTCAAAGAACACATATTGATGACGTTATGAGGGGTAGAATACTAGGGCGACTGGAGGCTGGTGAAACACAGCAGGTCGTAGCACGGGCTCTCTGTGTGCCACAAAGTGTGATCTCACGATTATGGCAATGATTCCAGCAGACAGGAAACGTGTCCAGGTGCTACAGTACGGTACGTCCACAGTGTACAACACTACAAGAAGACCGATATCTCACCATCAGTGCCCGCAGACGGCCATGCAGTGCTGCAGGTAGCCTTGTTCGGGACCTTACCGTAGCCACTGGACAGTTGTCTCCAGATACACAGTCTACAGACTACTGAACAGACATGGGTTATTCGTCCGGAGAGCTGCAAGGTGCATTCCACTGACCCCTGGTCACAGGAGAGCCCGTAAAGCCTGGTGTCAAGAACACGGTACGAGGTCATTGGAACAGTGGTCCCAGGTTATGTTCACGGACGAGTCCAGGTATAGTCTGAACAATGATTCTCGTCGGGTTTTCACCTGGCGTGAACCAGGAACCAGATACAAACCCCTTAATGTCCTTGAAAGGGACCTGGGTGGAGGTCGTGGTTTGATGGTGTGGGATGGGATTATGATTGGTGCACGTACACCCCTGCATGTCTTTGACAGAGAAACTGTAACAGGTCAGGTGTATCGGGACCTCATTTTGCGCCAGTATGTCCGCCTTTTCAGGGGTGCAGTAGGTCCCACCCTCTTCCTGATGGATGATGACGCACGGCTTCACCGAGCTGCCATCGTGCAGGAATATCTTGAAACAAAAGATATCAGGCGAATGAAGTGGCCTGCCTGTTCTCTAGACCTAAACCCCATCGAACACGTCTGGGATGCCCTCGGTCGACGTAACGCTGCACGTCTTCAAACCACTATAACACTTCAGGAGCTCCGACAGGCACTGGTGCAAGAATGGTAGGCTATACCCCAGCAGCTGCTCGACCACCTGATCCAGAGACTGCCAACCCGTTGTGCGGCCTGTGTACGTGTGCATGGTGATCATATCCCATACTGATGTCGGTGTACATCCGCAGGAAACAGTGGCGATTTGTGTTTCTGGACGGTTTTCTCAACTTATCACCAATACCGTGGACTTACAGATCTGTGTCGTGTGTGTTCCCTATGTGGCTACGCTATTAGCGCCAGTTTTGTGTAGTGCCACGATGTGTGGCACCACATTCTGCAATTATCCTTAATTTATGATCATGAGTGTAGATATTTTGTGGAAGTAACTGTTTCCAGTGATTATTCTGCAGTTTTGTAATCATACAATAAAGGGTCTTTCTGTACATTCGCAATACGTTAAATTTGTTTATGTTGAGGGTCAATTTGCACTAAATGCACCTAGCATCTATCCTCTACAGGTATTCCTGCATTTTGCTGCAATTTCTATCGTCGCGACTTCACTGTATACAACAGCACCATCCGCGAAGTGTCCTATGGAAGTTTCGACGATATCTAATGGGTCATTTATACATACTGGGAAAAGTAATGATCCTATAAAACTCCCACGAGGCACGCCATAAGTCGCTAGAAAGTCTTCTGTTCAGTCTCAAAGTTGGTCTGATATTCTGTACGCTCGTGTTCTGTTCATTAGGGAGCAGTGCGGAACACTGTATCGAATGCCTTGAGGAAGTCAAGGAACACAACTTGTACCTGGGCGACTGTATCTACTTGGGCGAACACAACGACTTGTGTTTCACACGATCGTTGTTTCCGGAACCCATGTTGGTTCCTAAAGTGGACATTTTCGATCACAAGAAATGTCATAACACACTAATGCGAAACTTGTTACAGAATTCTACAAACAGACCAACACGAGAGATATCGTTCTATAGATTTTCTGGAAAACGCGAATGACCTGTGCTCTTTTGGACTCATTAGGAACGCTCCAATCCTTAGGAAACATAGGGTACACTGCATATTCTATGTAGAGTCGAATTGGTATCCGGTCGGGTGCAGTGGCCTTTCCTCTGTTGAGCAATTTCAGCTGCCACCTATTTCGATATCTGTTATTTTGTTTGAACCGTTATATCCTTTCAAAAAAATTCATAAGAATATATTTTATTTACTAGCGATTCATTAAGAACACTATGTGACCGTGGAAGTAGTTGCCAGGGAGTAACTGATGAATTCATAAGCAAATTATTTTTTTAACAAATGGTAATTTATTCACCTTAATGGTGCCTAAAGCGTTTTTTAAAAGAAACAGATTTAAAATTATAAGCAGAAAGCACCCTCTAAGTATCAAGTTACAATTTATTCAGAGGCAGAAAGAAACACATTTTTGGGTGTATGAGCTTTCGGGCTGAGAACCTCGCCGCTCCCTTTTGACGCGGCCGTAGTCACGACCGCTCACAACAACCTCTGAAAGACTACACAGGTGCAAATCTGCAACACAGCAGATTACTTTAAACTAAAAGTGTTAACAATTCACACAAGCACACGAACTATGCCCCCCGTAGGAGGGATGGAAATGGTACAAAACACTAAAATTAAAAGCTTAACTTGTCACCGAAGGTGCAACTTGATTTTAACTTCTAAGAGAAGTCTTACGGTGGAAGGGTGGCAACTTTATATACTAAAATGACCGTTTAAATAAAAGCCCATGAAATGCAATCGTATATAAAATTATACAAGGTTGGCCAAACGAGTTAACATGCTCTCAGTACACATATACAGCCTCTCAAGATGATATGCAAGATAAAAACATATTTCAGGAATTAGGCCGTTACACTCCAAGCAATGAATTCGTTAACACACCGAATCCGACAAACATGACAGAGGCAGCTCCGAACGACAGACAGACACTGACTGCCTAACAAATGCGGACGAGAGACAGACGAGCAAGCTGCGGACGAGAGACTGACCAAGAAAACAAGTGAAATTTAACAAGAGTAAATCACACAACATATCACCAATCACTTAACTTCTAATAAACTGCGATTTCTCGAGAAGACCTGGCGCAGCACCCCAAAACGCTCTCACGAACCGTCCACTGCCAGCCGCTTCAGCGGACGCAGGAAGGAGCGCCAATCTCCCATCTCTCCTAGTCCGCACCAACCTACCGACTGCCCGCTGCTCCGCCCGCGACTGCTGCTCCGTCGCGACAGCACTGCTGGTGCGTCTCCCACTCAGTTCCAGGCACACGACGGCGGAAATATTGGCTCGGACCCAACCATGCAGAGGAAACACGCCCACTGGCAAAACGACATCCCTGCACCAGGAAAGGACGGAGCCAAGCTCCACAACATGGTAACTAAAGAGGCCCAGAAGCTCTCGGAGAACCATTTACACCACGGCACCGCAGCTCGCACCGGCCAGACCGATGTCGTGGGTTGACTCGTGTTGCTCTCGTGTCGACCGCGAAGCCACTACCCCTCGCTATACGGCGCGGCCCACTGGACACACGTAGCGACCTCACATGCGCCGACGCTCAAGGCGGACAAGTCATCTTGTGTCTCAGTGCGCGACCGACCAACCGATCGATCCAACTGCCAATGACCATTGCCTGAGCAACTCGAGCAGACTGGCGGCCTAACGCGCAGACCCAGATGCAGGAACTAAGCCCCGACCGGGCGCCCCCTCGCTGGGTTCTCTTACTGGTGGCGTGGAAAGACTCTCATTTTGCCGGCTTTAAGGTTGATCCGGACGAAAGACATACTAGCACTCCGGACGACAGACAGACACTAACTGCCTCACAAAAGCGGACGAGGGACAGACTAGGAAGCTGGGGACGAGAAAAAAATGGCTCTCAGCACTATGGGACTTAACATCTATGGTCATCAGTCCCCTAGAACTTAGAACTACGTAAACCTAACTAACCTAAGGACATCACACAACACCCAGTCATCACGAGGCAGAGAAAATCCCTGACCCCGCCGGGAATCGAACCCGGGAACCCGGCCGCGGGAAGCGAGAACGCTACCGCACGACCACGAGCTGCGGACACTGGGGACGAGAGACTGTCCCCAGACTGACTGACTGACTGGCGAGTTCATAGCGCCGCTTAAATGCACGTGAACAGGCAACCATTCCCCTTTCCCACCAGAGGGAGACACCAAAGCTGCGATTGCCACAGAGGCGCCACCGCCAGAAACGGAGGGCGACTGCTTCGCACTACGCGATGCGGCGCGCTCTTCAAAAGAGCAATTTTTACCACGGCTCATTGTTGTTAGTCCGACGATTTAATGGAGGAACTACAGTGTGATCTTCCTCCGTGAAACAATGGTTGAGCCTTTACTGTGTCATTCTCTATTTCACTGACATTACTGTCACGTCCACTTTCTATTTATAAATAATTTAAGGTGTGGATAGCACATTTTTAAGAGATCAATTGGAAGAACAGACTGTACATTATCAATACAGACTGGAGAATTTCCTGCGGTCCTTTCGATGTTCAGCCACGAAACAACTGACAGCCACCCAGGAGCAGGACTTCGGAGAGAAACATTGAGTGCGCGAGATGCACGCTGCGCGGCGACATTTGACCGGCCTTAGAAAAGTAGACCTCTGTGACAAACACGTTCTGTTCCTTTGGCTAATGCATTATCGCTGGTGATGCAGGTGGTAAACGAAGTTCTCAATCCACCGCTTCGAAAGAGAGCATCCCGGCCGTCGGCTTAGCACCCCTCGCTTCACGGTAAGCTTCGTTGTCGCACTTTTTTTTTTCCTTTATTGTAATTTTATCACCTTACACAAGGCGGGCTGTCAGCAGCTGAGTACGCCGCTCTTCAGCCTTGAGATTTACAATAAGTAAGAAATAGAGGGGACACAGAGAATACAATCAAAAATGGCGGGCAAAACAATGTAGACACCAAAAAACAAAAAAAAAAAAAACACGGAGCCGTTCACGCCTGATGAGAAAACATCACTGACACTAGTGGACACGGCGCACAAAACAGGGACGATGGCGATGGTACACGTGAACAGTGGCGGCGTTCCGGCGAACAAACACTAAACACAATCGAAGACACACACACGAGACACTAATGGCGATGACCTCCGGCGCGCGAATGTTCACTATGCGTGTGCGAGTCCGGGGACCTGCCAAGAGAGGAGGAGGAGGAAGGGGAGTGGGAGAGCGAGAGGGGAGAGCAGAGATGCCACGGGCAGGGGAGAAAGGGGGGAGGGAGGAAGGGGGAGGGGAAGCCCGGGGGAAGAGCGGTGGAGGGAGGGGACGTGGGAAAAGGAAAGAGAAGGGAAGGAAAGAGAAGGGAAGGGAAGAGAAGGGAGGGTGGGTGCCTAAGGGAAAGGACACCGGAAGTGGGGGGTGAGGCAGGGTCAAAGTTGATAGGAGGGGTAGATGCAAGGGAGGAGGACATCATCAGGGAGGGGGAGCTGGTGGAAACCACCTTGGGAGAGGGTAAGGAGGGTGGACAGATGGAGACCAGGCGGGACGTGGGAATACAGGCGCGGCAGCGGGCGGGGGTGGGAGAGGATCGGGGAGACGAGCGGGTGAGGAGGGTCGAGTTTGCGGGAGGTGTACAGGATATGTATCCTTTCAAGGAAAAGGAGGAGGTGGGGGAAGGGGATGAGATCATACAGGATCCGCGTGGGGGAGGGGAGACGGATGCGATAGGCGAGGCGGAGAGCATGGCGTTCAAGGATTTGGAGGGATTTATAAAAGGGAGGGGGGGCGGAGATCCAAGCCGGATGGGCATAACAAAGGATAGGGCGGATGAGGGATTTATAGGTGTGGAGGATGGTGGAGGGGTCCAGACCCCACGTACGGCCGGAGAGGAGCTTGAGGAGACTGAGTCGGGAGCGTGCCTTGGCTTGGATTGTCCGGAGGTGGGGAGTCCAGGAGAGGCGACGGTCGAGGGTGACGCCAAGGTACTTAAGGGTGGGAGTGAGGGCGATAGGACGGCCATAGATGGTGATGTAGAAATCAATCGTTGTCGCACCGTGTGTTCAGTATTATAGCCGTGTGAACTGTCAGAAGTTGTGACGAGAGGGCCACGTATTGTGAACACGGATAGGCAGAGGGAACTGCGGAGTTGGACGAAGTACCCCAGCCGCTGCTTCCAACCCGCCGGTGCTGCGGTGGGTCGCGCAGAGGGCTGCGGTTTCTGCGACTCCAAGGCTTGACATCTTCCGCCATCGCCCTCGGCTGCCGCATACTCTCTCCTTCTAATTTGCCGCTCGCAGCGCTCCTGGCGCAGATGGCACTCTTACACCATTTAGTTGCTGTCAATTACTGTGAAGTGGGAGTGCGAATGCGCACTTTTGTCTTCTGTGCGAACGACAAATGCACTACGACTAAATGAAACAGAAATACTGAAATAGATACAACACTAAACACGTGAATGTAGTCCTTGAAATTGGAATTTCATTTCGGGAACTAGTAGAGCTTAATCAGGAAACAAAATTGTGGCTAAAGACGATGTCACATACCGTTTTTGAGCCTCGTGGAAACGAATGTGGAGGATCACTGCGGTTTGATGTAGTTTTTACATCACTGAGACAAGAGAATCATCCGACGTTAATAATGAGGTTTTTCGAGTAATTGTTCACACGTTTTTTGTTTCTATCAGAATTAACATTTTTTGCGCGCAATATATCAACACCTGATTTAGTAGACTCTTCAGGCTTTCACAGCAGTAGGCTTCTCTGTGTTTTCTAAGATGGTCTCATTTAGCGAAGTGGAGCAATAGTAAGGCACTTTACTTGCATTTTGAGGTTGTAAGCTCAAATGCCTCACTAGAAATTTAAATTTAGATCCTTCGCTATTTCTCTGAATGGCTTTCAGAAAATGCTGGAATGGTTTCTTTGAAAACGTTGTAACGTATTACTATGTTTACGACGTTTCTCATCGAGCCATATACGTTATCTCGCATTTCTAGCTCTGCTTATCTCACACAGTTAATGATAAAAATTCAGAAATTCAGGGTCGCCACCAGCCCAAGCCCTTCCTAAGCATTTCGAAAATTTTCATTGCTTCTGGCCGTTTTTTTATGTTAACCTTAACCGTCTGTGTCATATTGTCCTCTGATAATACCCATTATGATATTGTTTTCTCTCCTAAATTTCAGAAGACCTGACGTAGTAGGAAAGCCTCTAGCAAAATGGGAACTTAGCTAAAGTCAAGTGTGTTCAAATTAGGTAAAATCAAAGCCGTCAGCTTAGCATTTCTGACAAAGGGAGCAGCCTCAAAAAGGGATGATCATGGTCTCACGCCAGGTCGACGACAAGGTCGTTAAAGACGGAGAGCAAAATCAGTTTGGAGATTTGAATGAATGATTTGAATGATTGAGGCAAAAGCAGACTAAACCAAGGTTACATCACAGGTGGTTGAAAGGATGACACGTTAGACACTTTTGTGGAGTCACTCTGGACTACTTTGCAGGCAGACCTGAGAACAGCTTTCAACGGAGTGAAGGTGTAAAGTTTCTGGGTATCCAAGAGGTTGAGATGATGGCTATGTGGCATAGCTGAAATCACGCTGGAGCACATGGAAGGTAGAAGTATCATTTTTTCATCGACCACATACAAGAAATAAATATTTTCAGTATTCTAGTACTGTTCAAGTATTTCTAACTTGTCTCTTAGATGTGTCTGCGTGTATTTGAAAGTCTCGATTACTGCAGTAAGAAGTTTGATTTCACATGTGAAGATCAGACTATTTCTAAAATATAATTTCATCGAAAACCAACAGGACAGCTATTAATTTTCATTAAAAAAAATGATTTGCACTAACAAAGGCATCCAAAATTTAGTTGACCGCAGCCATTTCTTTACTGAAAGTGTTCTCCCTGCAATCTCCACAGCACGATTGACATTTTGTCTGACCCGTGGAAACAGGTGTTGGTCTCTTCAACTGGAAAGGACTCTTTTAATGTGAGGAAAAATTGAGCTCCTACGAACAGAAGTTGTGGACTGAAATTAGTCTTTGAGAATTGATGATAGGTGTTTTCAGCCCTCAGACTCACAGAATATGTGGTTCATTTGTCAGAAGACAAAATGTGTTCATCTTCCAAATTTCTAGAAGGTCATAACCAACAAGTGATAGAGAAATGGAGATTGATGTAAACTGGTACGTGATCGACACACGAACTTGGCCACCTTCATCTCGTTTACAGCTTCAAATCAATTTGTGAAATATTATGAGATGGCTCAAACGGCAGAATAATATAAGTACAAGGCAAATATTTAGATTCCAATCGTCTTTCCACAAGGACGTCTCGCAAATGATCGACGTAACTTATACTCCGTCAAGAGTAACAGAATTACGTGTCACTCAAAACTGCTACCGTTAATGATAAACTTCCTGATGTGGATACGTGTACCAGTGACTATTATTCGCCGTTAAATAGAGAGATACGCAGCGAATAATTTCTTCACAACGCCATTCTTTTAACGTTCTCGTTTCCAAACTGAGGGTAGTGGCAAAACTTCAGGCTGTTTAAATACTTAAATCCTGATACAAATAGTAATGCCAAGGACAACGTCAGTGTAACTGTTTTGCACCATCATAATACTCATATTGATTACATGCAAGAAACTGTGCATAAATTAAGTTTGGACAGATTATACCCGTTGCAGCAGACTCAGACATGCCAACAACGTTACAGAAAATTTGCACGGTATTAATCATAGTATACAGTATAGCTGTTACCTAAGAACCTATTAACAGACGTACAATGAAAAGGGTGTACTGCATATCATTTGAACACTAACCAGTAGGATTTTAAAATGGTCATGCCATTTTTCCTTAAAATTGAATAAAAATGAACGCTTGTGATTCGCTGTTGCATAATTTTGTGAACAATCGCTTATCTTTGCAGATGACTTTCTGCAGACATTTCTAGTGGCTAAGTCTTAGCTGTAGACAGACGGAGTTCACTTGCGCAGCAGACTGGGGCCAAACATTCATCTCGATCTACTCGTCCACATGCACATAATAGTGTGTGTGTGTGTGTGTGTGTGTGTGTGTGTGTGTGTGTGTTTGTGTGTGTGTGTGTGTGTTTGTGTGTGTCAATCAGCGAACTGTTATGGTGCACTGTGATGTGTTCTCCATGACAACATGGCTTGTAGACAACATTTGAATGACTTCGCCATCGCGGAACTGGAAGAAGGACAAAGCCTGACGAGTGTGGTGCAGGAGTTCCGTGCTGCTCACAACATTGTTTCACGTATGTGGGGATTGTTCCGAACCGCAGGCTCTGCTGCCTGATATAGACGAGATAGTCGACAACAGTCGACTACAGCAGCAGATGATTACCTCTACATTTTCCAACAGGCAGGAACGACCTTGCGTCGTACAGCGGGTGCAATTGTAACCACGTTTAACAGGACCGAAAGGAATGCAACCTTACGCTCCCCAGTGGCACAACGACTACATGGGAGTGGTATCTTTGCCCGACTACCAGTGCACTTTATAACGCTTTATTCTGGTGACACCCGCACACAGGCCGTTTGCGATGGCGCCAGGAACCAGGGACTGAACCAACGAGGAGTGGTGTTCAAAATGGTTCAAATGGCTCTGAGCACTATGGGACTTAACATCTGAGGTCATCAGTCGCCTAGAACTTAGAACTACTTAAACCTAACTAACCTAAGGACGTCACACACATCCATGCCCGAGGCAGGATTCGAACATGCGACCGTAGCGGTCGGTTCCATACTGAAGTGCCTAGAACCGCTCGGCCACACCGGGAGGAGTAGTGTCGCATGCTGTTGCCGGATGAGAGCAGATTGTCAGGATGCACCTCCATATGGCGAGATGTGGGAACACCTAATGCACTGTGATGTGTTCTCCATGACAACATGGCTTGTAGACAACATTTGAATGAATTCGCCATCGCGGAACTGGAGGAAGGGAAGGACGATAAATAGTTTTGACAAGAGGAGAATAGAAGCTTTCGAAATGTGGTGCTACAGAACATTGTCGAAGATGATCGTTTTGATGGTCCAGGTGCAATGGCGCGTGGAGA
The DNA here is from genome assembly GCF_023898315.1 of Schistocerca nitens. Lineage (NCBI taxonomy): Eukaryota > Metazoa > Arthropoda > Insecta > Orthoptera > Acrididae > Schistocerca > Schistocerca nitens. The sequence goes on along the minus strand of NC_064614.1, from coordinate 369,651,834 downwards.
TATGATGTTGATTGGCGAACTGACCTCTAAATCTTTAAGCACGGTACACTCACCGACTGACCCTGTTGTGACGCAGTAGTCTTGCGTTTTTATTTTTATGGATGACAGAGCGCGACCGCGTCGACTTATCCCTGTGGAGCATTTCTTGCTCAGCGAATGGACTGGCCTTCCCTTTCCATCGAGCGCTTGTGAGATATGTTGGGGAGACATATTTCAGCACGTCCATGTGTACTCCCGACCACACAGCAGTCGTCAACAGCGCTGTTGGAGGAATAGAAGGCCCTGCCACAAGAACTCCTTACCAACCCTGTGGCCAACATGGTAGCACGTTACAGAGCGTGCACTGCTGTCAAGTGCTTCCACACAACCTATTAACAACCATGTCTGCCCGTTTGTATTCTTCAGGGGACCACAGTAACTGGCGATGACGTCAGTGTAATTACTGTCTTAGAATAAAAACGCCTTTTCCGTTCGTCTCACTGCGTATTTATTTGAGTTATATTATGTCTTGAAAGGAGGATATAAGATGAACGTCAACAAAAGCAAAACGAGGATAATGGAATGTAGTCGAATTAAGTCGGGTGATGCTGAGGGAATTAGATTAGGAAATGAGACACTTAAAGTAGTAAAAGAGTTTTGCTATTTGGGGAGCAAAATAACTTATGATGGTCGAAGTTGAGAGAATATAAAGTGTCGACTGGCAATGGCAAGGAAAGCGTTTCAGAATAAGAGAAATTTGTTAACATCGAGTATAGATTTAAGTGTCAGGAAGCCGTTTCTGAAAGTATTTGTATGGAATGTAGCCATGTATGGAAGTGAAACATGGACGATAAATAGTTTTGACAAGAAGAGAATAGAGGCTTTCGAAATGTGGTGCTACAGAAGAATGCTGAAGATTAGATGGGTAGATCACATAACAAATGAGGAGGTATTGAATAGAATTGGGGAGAAGTTTGTGGCACAACTTGACAAGCAGAACGGACCGGTTGGTAGGACACATTCTGAGGCATCAAGGGATCACAAAGGGCAGCGTGGAGAGTAAAAATCGTAGAGGGAGACCAATAAATGCATAGAGTAAGCAGATTCAGAAGGATGTAGGTTGCAGTAGGTACTGGGAGACGAAGAAGCTTGCACAGGATAGAGTATCATGGAGAGCTGCATCAAGCCAGTCTCAGGACTGAAGACCACAACAACATATTATGTAACCCAACGTAGCAGATCTTTCTACATATGATGCTAGTTCCTTGGAGCTATATTTCACCTCGTACAAAATTTAATTTCGTCCTTAAGTTTAGCACATGAATGTACATTTTTACATATTTGGTGTCTCAAGTGATGGTTCAAATGGCTCTGAGCACTATGCGACTTAACTTCTGAGGCCATCAGTCACCTAGAACTTAGACCTAATTAAACCTAACTAACCTAAGGACATCACACACATCCATGCCCGAGGCAGGATTCGAACCTGCGACCGTAGCGGTCGCTCGGTTCCAGACTGTAGCGCCCAGAACCGCACGGCCACTCCGGCCGGCAAATAGGTCAACAGACGAGACCCAGTAGGAATCCTTGGCTAACAAAATTCAGATCAGAAATAGTGTCACTATAAATTTTAAATATCTACATAAACAGTGCAAGCTGGAGAAATGGTCATCTTTTCCATATTCTGTAACTCAAATCTCAGTCAGAAAGGTGGCTACAGCCATTTTATTGCCCTGTGTGCAAGCACCTCCACACCTGACATGAAAACAAATCTGCTAATGATACAGTTCAAAAAATGTTGTTGTGAGTAGTAGATTCAAAAAAAAAATGGTTCAAATGGCTCTGAGCACTATGGGACTCAACCGCTGAGGTCATTAGTCCCCTAGAACTTAGAACTAGTTAAACCTAACTAACCTAAGGACATCATAAACATCCATGCCCGAGGCAGGATTCGAACCTGCGACCGTAGCGGTCTTGCGGTTCCAGACTGCAGCGCCTTTAACCGCACGGCCACTTCGGCCGGCGTAGTAGATTCAAAAGCAGCTACTTGCAAAGATGTGAAAAAAGCAAGAGATTCCAAGGATGAAAGGAGAAAATATAAACATGCAGTAAATGAAGCAGGCGAAAGGGAATAAAACGTCTAATAAATGAGATTGAAAGAAAATGCAAAATAGCTAAGCAGGAATGGCTAGAGGAGAAATGAAAGGATTTAGGAGCATATATCACTAGGGTAAGGATAGGTACCGCCTATAGGAAAATTAAAGAGGCCTTTGGGAGAAAAGAGATGCAGCTGTATGATCATCAAGAGTTCAGATGGAAAACCAGTCTTAAGCACAGAAGGGAAAGCTGAAACGTGGAAAGAGTATATCGAGGGTCTATACAAGGGGCATGTACTTGAAGACAATACTGCAGAAATGTAAGAGGACGTAGATGAAGATGAGATAGGAGATATGATACTGCGTGAAGACTTTGACAGAGTAGTGAAAGGCCCCGAGAGTAACCAACGTTCCGTTAAAACTACTTATAGCCTTGGGACAGTCAGCCATGACAAAACTCTTTCATCTAGTGAACAAGATGTATGAGCAGGTCGGAATATCCTTAGACTTCGAAGAGAATATAATAACTCCAATTCCAAAGAAAGAATGTGCTGATACGTTCGAATATATCGAATTATCAAATTAAGAAGTCACGACTGCAAAATACTAACACGAACTCCTTACAGAAGGATTGAGAAACTCATAGAGCCGTCTTCGGGGAAGACCAGCTTGCATTCCGGAGAAATGCAGGAACACATAAGGCGATGCTGACCCTACGACTTTTCTCAGAAGATAGGTTAAGGAAATGCAAACCTACGTTTATAACATTTGTAGACTTAGAAAAAGTTTCTGACAATGTTGACTGGAATACTCTCTTTGGAATTGTGAGGATAGCAGTAGTAAAATACAGGGAGCAAAAGGCTGTTTACAACTTGTACAAATACCAGACGGCAGTTATAATAGTCGACGGGCATGAGAGGGGTGCAGTGGTTGACGCGGGAGTGAGACAGGGCTGTAGCCTGTCGACTATTTTGTTTAATCTTTACAGTGAGCAAGCAGTAAACGAAACAAAAGAAAAATCTGGAGTAGGAATCAAAGTCCAGGGAGAAGGAATAAAAACTTCCAGTTTTACCGATGACACTGCAGTTCTATCAGACACAGCAAGGACTTTGAAGAGCAATTGAACGGAATGGAAAGTATCTTGAAAGAAGAGTATAAAATGAACATAAACAATAGCAAAACGAGGATAGTGGAACGTAGCCAAATTAAATCAGATGACGCTTAGGGAATTAGATTAGGAAACGAGACGCTTAAAGTAGTAGATGAGTATTGCTATTTGGGTAGCAAAATAACTGATGATGGTCGAACTAGAGAGGAAATAAAATGTAGACTGGCAATAACAAGAAAAGCATTCTGAAGAAGAGAAATTTGTTAACTTCGAGTATATATTTGTCAGAAAGTCTTTTCTGAAAGTATCTGTCTGGAGTGTAGCCAGATATGGAAATGAACCTGGACGATAAACAGTTTACACACGAAGAAAATGGTTCAAATGGCTCTGAGCACTATGCGACTTAACTTCTGAGGTAATCAGTCGCCTAGAACTTAGAACTAATTAAACCTAACTAATCTAAGGACATCACACACATCCATGTCCGAGGCAGGATTCGAACCTGCGACCGTAGCGTTCACTCGGCTCCAGACTGTAGCGCCTAGAAACGCACGGCCACTCCGGCCGGCAGACAAGAAGAGAACAGAAGCTTTTGAAATGTGGTGTTACAGAAGAATGCTGAAGATTAGATGGGTATGTCATGTAAGTAATGAGAAGGTACTGAATAAAAGTGGGAAGCAAAGAAATTTGTGGCACAATCTGACTAGAAGAAGGGATCGCGTGGTAGAACATATTCTGAGACATCAAGGGATCGCCAGTTTAGTACTGGAGGGAAGTGTGGGGGGTAAAATCGTAGTGGGAGGCCAAGAGGTGAATGCAGTAAGCAGGTTCAGAAGGACGTAGGGTCCAGTAGTCATTCAGAAATGAAGAGACTTGCACAGGGTATAGTAGCATAGAAAGCTGCTTCAAACCGTTGTTTGGATTCAAGACCACAATAACATTTCCAGGCATCGTCTGCTAGAGAAGTAATAATAATAATTATGATTTTATTGTTATTATTATTACTGCTCTAGCAGACGATGCGTGCAAATGCTGTTGTTGTCTTCAGTTCGAAGACTGATGCAGCTCTCCATGCTACTCTATCCTGTTAATAATAATAATAATAGATGTACTAGTCCAACTTTTTGAGGAGATCTTTAGAACTGGGATGATACCACCTGAATGGCAGTTAGCTTTAATCCATCCCCTACACAAAAAGGCGATAAAAAGAATGTCAATAACTATAGGGGCATCTCATTAGTATCTGTCCCATTTAAGATTCTCTCCAAAGCGATACAGAACAGGCTAGAAGGCCATCTTGACCAACTGATTGGGGAATATCAAGCTAGTTTCCGAAAGGGCCGTTCTTGCGCAGAACAGATCTTTAACCTGAAGAACATCATAAGGTACAAAAAGAAAATGGAGGAAATAACTACGTGGTCGTGTGTGTTGATATTCAGAAGGCATATGACTCCATCGACCGACAGGCATCAATGAATATTTTGGAAGAGTTTGGGGAGGATGATACTTCAAGAAAGCTGATGAAACAAACTATCACTAACACAGTGTCAAAATAAAATTTATAGGTTAGATATCAGAACATTTTACAATCAGGACGGGCGTAAGACAAGGAGATGCACTATCCCCACTCCTTTTCAACTGCGTCTTGGAAAAGGTCATTCAAGAGTGGATAAAGTTGTTAGCCCAAGAAGAAACACGTGAACAGCGGTTTAGGCTTGGTCCTCAGAACAAAGGGGTGTACGTTGACTGCTTGGCCTTTGCGGATGACCTGGCCATTTTGCTATCAACATAGAGTCAGCAGTCAACAAGATCAATAGGTTGTCAGACATTGCTGAAAGAGTTGGACTCCAGATCTCTGTTCAAAAGACAAAATACATGACGAACATCTGTGATGGACCTGAATGGATGATCATCAAACTGGGAAAAATCGGAGCAATTTCACGGATCTCGGTGAAGTCATTCAGGAGAATGGATTAGCAGAAGAGAGCAATTAATGTCAGGATGAAGAGAAGTTAGGCCAAGCATGCCAACTGACAAAGAATACCTATAATAAAAAGTCTATGAGTACAGGGGCCAAGTTCCGACATTATAATACAGTTGCAAATAACTGATGATGGTCGAAGTAAAGATATAAAATGTAGACTGGCACTGGCAAGGAAAGCGTTTCTGAAGAAGAGAAATTTGTTAACAACGAGTATAGATTTAAGTGTCAGTAAGTCGTTTCTGAAAGTATTTGTATCGAGTGTAGCCATGTATGGAAGTGAAACATGGACGATAAATAGTTTGGACAAAAAGAGAACAGAAGCTTTCGAAATGTGGTGCTACAGAAGAATGCTGAAGATTAGATGGGTAGATCACATAACTAATGAGGATGTATTGAATAGAATTGGGGAGAAGAGGAGTTTGTGGCACAACTTGACAAGAAGAAGGACCGGTTGGTAGGACATGTTCTGAGGCATCAAGGGATCACAAATTTAGCATTGGAGGGCAGCGTGGAGGATAAAAATCGTAGAGGGAGACCAGGAGATGAATACACTAAGCAGATTCAGAAGGATGTAGGATGCAGTAAGTACTGGGAGATGAAGCAGCTTGCACAGGATAGAGTAGCATGGAGAGCTGCATCAAACCAGTCTCAGGACTGAAGACCACAACAACAACAACCTGAGGGCTCATATGCGTTCGAAATTTTGACCCTGAATAGACAAGATCAAGTTGAGCGGCTGGAAAAGCGGGACCGTACGATATTAAAGAAAATCCTAGGTAATAGATGGGTTGATAGCCAACGGCGAATGAGAGTAAATGAGGACTTGTACAGCAAGACAGAACCTATCACTGCATCCTTTAAGAAGAGACTATTGTTATTTTACGGTCATCTCATGACGACGGACGGTAACCGACTAACAAAAAGAATATGGAGTTTCATCCAATATAAGAAAACAAGGCCAAAATGGAGAAAGATATTAGGCAGTTTGGTATCTCAGAGAGAGAAATTCCTGACAGGAACAAAGTTAGAAGATTGATGAACAACTACCAAGATTTTAAAATGGCGTCAACGTCCAAAAGACGGCCATTACCTGAAGAGATGAAACAGCCACTTCTTTTTGTGCTCGGAAGATACTGGCAGGAAGTCAAAGCTGGAACAAGAACAAGACATGGACACTAGAGTGAAGTTGATTGTTAGCACGCTGTCCATAGAGGCTCAACTCGATAATAAAAAAAGATTATTATTATTATTATTACTTCGTATGGCTCAATGGGCAGCTGTGTCTTTCAGTTAGACGCCACTTCGACGACTTGGTACCATTAACCTACCCCAATAATTCTATCAAGAAAAGGGAACCTACAGTTAATGGCGGAACCTGAAACTTCACGCCGTTGAAAGGTGAATAGTAGGTTAAATACAGACTGAAAAAAAAATCTGTGATCCGAATGAGATTCGATCCCGCTTTACCGCTGGAACACCAGACCCAAAAGTAGGGATGTAATGCACACTTCAATTTACGATAAATCTTAGCACGCTTATTGCTTATACCTTTCAAAGTGTAAGACGGTTCTGAGCGTTGGAGAGACACACGAGAGAAGCAGTATTTGTGTGTTCAGGACTGGCGAACGTGAGTGGTCTGTCTGCTCAGTCCAGTGATGATGGCTGACGTGTCGAGGACAGCTGTGGGAGGGCGGGGAAGGGCCGCCCTCGCTGCTCTCGCCAGGCCTTGAGTCGCTCACAGCCCGCTTACCGCCGACCCGCGCAGCGGAGCGCAGTTCCGGAGACGTCTATCATTATGATCTACGCCGGCGTGTGTGCCTTTCAATTCCCGCAATCTTTGTTCTGGGCTGCGTGCCGAGGCGCAGATAGCGTCTCCCGTCCCAGAGAAGGGCGCCCCATTTGCGTTGTCCACGTCGCGCCACTTGCATCAGTTTCTGAGAACGGTTAGCGAAATATCGTGCCGATCTGAGGCATAAATTACGTCCACATATCGGCCGACCGAGATTTATGGACGAAGAGCACGAGATAAGACGCGCCTCGCTTTAGCTGCGCGTTGGTGGTAATGAGAAATGCTAACGCAAGCAGATGTCTAAGATAAGCTCGATATCTCATCATTAAGCTACAGCTGAGCACTAACCACTAACGTCACCTGTTTCGCTGCAGAGTGCTGTTTGTTTGCAGTCATGCTCCGTACAGAAGTCAAAAATAAAGTACAGTTTGTACAAAAGTTGTGTTGTCAGTTTTGCAATAGGCCGCAGCCAGGGACGTCATTACGCGCTGGCTGTCTACCAGTAGCCAGCAGCCAGCACCACAAACATTTAAAATAAAATAAATGTGTCTTTATTTAACACACTGGCAAGGTCCTTCTTACATTCATAAAAGAATTAGACATAATTATCTTGTTGGGCCTTATACAGCTGAATTTTTCAAAGGACAGCTTCTAATATTAGGGACATACGCGTAGATAATAAGCTCAACGGTTCAAATGGCCATGAGCACTATGGGACTGAACTGCTGTGGTCATCAGTCCCCTAGAACTTAGAACTACTTAAACCTAACTAACCTAAAGACATCACACACATCCATGCCCGAGGCAGCATTCGAGCCTGCGACCGTAGCGGTCGCGCGGTTACAGACTGTAACGCCTACAACCTCTCGGCCACTCCCGCCGGCAATAAGCTCAACGGACAAAAAATTAGTCACCCCTAGAGAAATCATTACAAGAATCATTTAAGGTCTGCCGCTGGACTTGATCACAGCTTGGGTTCGGTTAGGAAGTGAGTCCACAAGGTTGTGCAGATACGCCGCATGTAGGTTAAGGCGCTCACCGAGATTTTGATCGCACAGTCCCACCCAACTGCGGGGACGCTGACGCCGGCGTTTTACCCGCCGCTCCAACACGTCCCACAGATATTCTGTTGGGTTTGGGTCAGATGATTTTGCAGGTCAGTCGAGATGTAGTAGGGTGGGGGAGTATTCTGAAACCCAACAACATATTCTTCTAGCTCGAAGTACATCGCTGTTGTCGTCTTTAAGTGCTTGTGTGAGCAACGGACTTTTGCGAAGTTACCGACTCCAAATGTTGATTGCATGCAGTTGCCATTGCAATGTCCTCTCGCTAACCCGTTGAGATGGACCTGCATTCACTGCCCGCAGCAGTTCCTTTCGGATTTGCAAGCGATTCTGATTCCCAAGCTGAAACTCGTGTCCGGCCCCTCTTAGTCAATATCTTTCTCTGGCCACCATTCTGAGCCGTGTTTCGCGGGCACGTTTCTTACATCATTGCCTTAGACGCGTTGAACAGTCCGTCGCGAAACACCAACAAATCCAGCAACTTCACACATTGTATCGCCATGGACACGGCCAAACACGACTGCCCATTGCCACTCTGTCACCTCCAGATGATTCTGCATATCAGTGAAGATGTTTACGTACAATGTAACCTCGAACAATAAATGTTTTACTGGTCGCTACATAAACAAAAGCAAAACGAGGATAATGGAATGTAGTCGAACTAAGTCGGGTGATGCTGAGGGAATTAGATTAGGAAATCAGACACTTAAAGTAGTAAAAGAGTTTCGCTATTTGGGGAGCAAAATAACTGATGATGGTCGAAGTAGAGAGGATATAAAATGTAGACTGGCAATGGCAAGGAAAGCGTTTCTGAAGAAGAGAAATTTGTTAACATCGAGTATAGATTTAAATGTCAGCAAGTCGTTTCTGAAAGTATTTGTATGGAGTGTAGCCATGTATGGAAGTGAAACGTGGACGATAAATAGTTTGGACAAGAAGAGAATAGAAGCTTTCGAAATGTGGTGCTACAGAAAAATGCTGAAGATTAGATGGATAGATCACATAACTAATGAGGAGGTATTGAGTAGAATTGGGGAGAAGAGGAGCTTGTGGCACAACTTGACTAGAAGAAGGGATCGTTTGGTAGGACATATTCTGAGACATCGAGGGATCACCAATTTAGCATTGGATGGCAGCGTGGAGGGTAAAAATCGTAGAGGGAGACCAAGAGATGAATACACTAAGCAGATTCAGAAGAATGTAGGCTGCAGTAGGTACTGGGAGATGAAGAAGCTTGCACAGGATAGAGTAGCATGGAGAGCTGCATCAAACCAGTCTCAGGACTGAAGACCACAACAACAACTGCCTTAAGCCCACGTAGAGTCAGTGCTCTAGCGTTTGAGCACTTGACCCGATCACCGCGCAATCTATAAAGGCTTAACCATTCATCCTTGTCAGCGCACTAGGGTGACTAATTTTTTTGGTGATCTTATTTTTTATTTTTTCTTACCCACGTTTGGCGTATTGACTGTGTACATAAGCGAATAGACAGGACTGTGATACCACCTGTTGACTATTTATGTAAACTTTTGAAATACACAAGTTCAAATTTTTGTAAATGATCTGATTCAGGTTCTGTTTAATAATTGTACATGTGGAATCGATTGTCATATAAATACTGTAATGCAGTTAAAGCCTTTATACTGAAAAAACTTTGTAAACAACACTTATTTTACGTGCGTTCAATTGGGTGTTTGAAATAAATGTTTGGTGCATGACAGACATGTGACTGCAGGAATGAAGGGGGCGATGAATGTGAACAGAAGCGTGATAAAAGTACTGAGCATCTGCAAATGGACAGTATCAATAGGATGACATGTGCGGAGGAGATGCAGTGCCATTAAGCAAGTGTGGATTTACTCGTCTATGTAGCTGGAAGCACTAGCAATATCTTCCCTAGTGCCAATAGCGACGGTGCTGAGAAACTGCTAAACCTCAGTTAGCTCCCAGTGTGTGTAGACTGACCACTGAGTAAGTTCATACACTTTACAAAGTGGAACATAGTGCCTTAAATAAGCCTTAGCTGTGTTTCTGTCCGTACAGTACATTTTATCCCGAATTAAAATCTGTTTCCTGTCCTGAATTATAAGGATGAGTCATGGGCCGTTGTTCTTTCACTAATAACCATCTTAAGAAATCGTAAAAAATTCATTGTAATAATTACTGGCTCAAAATGACCTACATAATAATTATGTTGCAGAGCATTTGGCACCTTGTACAGCCGGCCGCGGTGGTCTCGTGGTTGAGGCGCTCAGTCCGGAACCGCGCGACTGCTACGGTCGTAGGTTCGAATCCTGCCCCGGGCATGGATGTGTGTGATGTCCTTAGGTTAGTTAGGTTTAAGTAGTTCTGAGTTCTAGGGGACTGACGACCACAGAAGTTAAGTCCCATAGTGCTCAGAGCCATTTGAACCATTTGAGCACCTTGTACAAAAGAAATATATATTTTTTCCCACTTTATTGCACTTACATAGATGTCACTGATCCTGTTATTTATGATCAATGTAGAATGATTGCGAGCACGTGAATACAGCGTGATTGTTCTGACACGAATGCAGGACTGCTACCTTTTTTTTCAGCAAGTGAAGTGTATTTATTGTTGAAGATAGGAAAACATTATTAATTAGTTTGCTTAATTATTTTGTTCTGAAATATATTTATTGTTTTTATCAATGTTTAATAAACAATTGTCACTGCTAAACAGCTTTACAATATCTTTGCAGTATATATTTATCTTAAGATAAATAATTAATTAATTTTTTATTAAATTCACAGACACTATGCTCTTTCGCGTCATCACAGAAAAGTTCTCTGTGTGAGCGCTGAAGTGGCAAAAATCTGCAATGGAAATGAAATTTAATTTGTACGAATTTGCAATGAATAACAGTTAAGATCACGGTTTGTTGGTGCAAAGGGAGTGCTCAGTTTACTTAGGTTGCCTTTCTCCAATATTCAGAATTATATAAAGTTGCAAAACCGAATAATCGAATTTTATTGCGCTCAATCCTCCTAACACAAAACAAATCGTAATACACAACACAAGCGAAAACAGTGGCAAAACAGTTAGATCGCAGAGGTTGGCAGCAGTAGTCTGGTACGGACACGAAATGTTGCGACTAGTGCCGGTATGAAACGTGCAGTACTCAGGCGGCCGATAGCTAGCGTTTTATCAAATAACCCACAGAGAGATGTTTACTTACTTCACACAGTATAGTGGACTCTTATTCCGTACTTACTTGTTCTAAACAAATGAAATTAATGGGTTTTCACTCTCTCTCTCAAATGAAACGGTCAAGAAACTTTGACATCAAAATTTGAGGTTAGCTTGCGTTCAGAAACAAACTTAGTTCATAGTTCAGTTACTTAGGCAATCCGTTGTACGCAAAATATAGATCAAACGTTGTGTTCTTTGAATGATTTACGTGAAGCAAATCCTAGAAAAAATCAAACTATGTGAAATAAAGTATTTCCACATATTTTATTGGTCTCATAAAGTATAGAGAACAATTGGCCGAAATAACGTACAATACTTTAAAGAAAGAGTGGCAACCAAAGCCTTACTGCTACGTTTCGTTTGTTGTGATATTGCTGCGTTGTGAGTAAATCGACGTTGCAACAACTTCAGCTCATTTTAATTTCATTTTTGTAAAGTGTTGTACTATATGTTTTTAGTATATTGCGTTTTGTTGGAGATAAGTTTGTATGATTTTTGTGTCTCGTTGTGTTTACGCAATGGTGAAAGTCATTGCCACAACCAGTCCAGATATTAGCTTGTTTGCAATTCATATTCAGCTGTTGGATGTGAAATTGAATCAAACGTGTGTCGTTGCACTGGCATAATTGTCATTTTTGACACACAAGTAGTTGTAATAATGCATGATATTCGATTTTTGAGCCAGGACAACGTTATTTTGACATTTCCAATCTTTTGTTAAGCTAACTATATATTTCAATAGTAATCTCAAAATTAAATCGTATAGTGTTTTATACATTGTTTGAGAGCTGTTCCGTTGCAAACTAATTTGAATTACGTCAGTGTTCACCGCACGATCTCCACGATCACTCGCTTCAAATTCCCAGTGGCGTCTAGTGAATCGTGTATCATTTCAGGTGGCAAAACGTCTAATACTTCCAATACAATTACTAACGGAATTCTGACAGTTTGATAAGAGTCCGTCTTAGCGGAAAGCCCGAGTTCCTGCATGCATCATTTCATTGGAATTAAGACCCCTTTTCTTCGCGCACTTCTTTGCTTCCCACCGTTAGGTGCGAATACTTGAGCTGCCATCGCAGGGAAAAGCTATTCCCTGCTAACTTCATTAAGTTGACTTGACACTGCGTGAACCGTGCATGCTGTTTGAAGATCCATAATGCCTGACAGTATAGCAAAGTGACTCATGACGTAATAAAGGGTTGACGCGACTACTAGAGTGTAAAATTCCAAAGTGACTCAAATAAACACGTCTTCATAAATGTATTTTTCTTATAAAATATTTTTTTGTAATACCTATATTACTACCAGCTGGAAAAAGCTGCCAAAAACACAGCCCTGCTACGACGTTATCAGGTCTTTATCCGTCACTGTGACGCAATACACAGAACTGCTGTCGCAGCTGCAACCGTCATCATGGCCGAATGACAACAGTTCAACAGCAAAGGAAAGCTGTCACTGTAATAAGACGGTTTTTTATATTATTCACTGTAATCCGTTATTACGGGCAGACATAATATATATGAGTGCCAAACAAATATTCGTTTCGTTTTTTGAAGTCATCCATTCATTAAATCGAAAATAGTGTATTAAATTTAATACAGTTAAATAATAAGCGTGGTAATTATGACAAAATTTAACAAGTAATGACCCGTAACCACTGGTCCAGTCTAGTGGTGTACAGATTCTAAGTCATTACATTCCATGGTCCACCTGCTCGTCAAAGTTACATGGCAATGATAATGAAGCTAATCGAGCGTACTCACTTTGAATTTGCCAGCGCGAGGCTGTCATCGTGTTCGCTGATGATTATCAATGATGTGTCGTTTCAACAGCCATTACTTTTCCAGATCAAATCTCGCTGACACTGTCAGACTGATGTACACTGTGCAAGTAACAGTTTGTACTGAGATCTCGTGCCGCTGTTGTTTCCCCAGCGGACTCGTATTAGTTTTTTCAAATTATCAGGCAGTTTCAAAGACATTTAAATCAAAACATCTCGACATATTTGAGCTTTTTTACGAGTTAACCCTACTGCCCCACAGCAGTGACTGCAAGGTGTTCTCACATTGGCATCTTGGAATTCATAAGCTAGAGTCCCTGATACTGGGCCAAAAATCCAGAAGATTGCCAGCCGTAGTAAACAATATATAATATAATATGGCTGAAGAGTATACATATAATAGCTAAAAAAGTTTTGCTGAGGAGATAAAATTTCTGGGCGTCACTTTGCTCCTGAGGGGATGACGTTATGACTCATGACTCATTACATACAAAGGTAAGCGTAACTCAAGAGATGTAAAAAAGTACAGATAGCTTAATGTAGAAACTATTGCATCACGGAGATGTAACGGATTCGTTGCAACTTGGACGAAGATATTCGTGGAACATGCAAATATCTAATACCTATTCTCGCCTGTGAAACTGTTGTTGGTTGGTTGATTAATTTGGAAGGAAGAACCAAACTGGAAGGTCATCGGTCCCATCAGATTAGGGAAGAATGGGAAAGAAAGTCAGCCGTGCCCTTTCAAAGGAACCATGACGACATTTACCTGAAGTGATCTAGGGAAATCACGGAAAACCTTAATCAGGATGGTCAAACGCGGGTTTGAACCGTAGACCTCCCGAATGCGAGTCCAGTGTGCTGATCACGGCGCCACCTCGCTCGGTGAAACTGCCGTTAACTCCCTTCAGTGAGACAGTAAACGACGGTAAGAGGAAAAGTTTGATGTGTGTTGCCTCCGCACACAGACCTTACTCTCCGAAAAACATAGATCTCTGATACTGTGATGAACAAGGTACACTGAATTGACAAAAGTCATGGGATACCTCCTAATATCCTGTGGGACCTCCTTCTGTCCGGTTTAGTGGACATGGACTTAACAAGTCGTTTGGAGTCCCCTGTAGAAATATTGAGCCATGCTGCCTCTACAGCCGACCGTAATTGTGAAAGTGTTGTCGGTGCTGGATTTTGTGGACGAACTGACCCCTCAATTATGTCCCATATGTGTTAGATGGAATTCACGTCGGGCGAGGCGGGTGGCCATATCATTCACTCGAATTGCCCAGAATGTTCTTCAAACCAGTGACAAGGCCCATCGTCATCTACAAAAATTCCATTGTTGCTTGCAAACATGAAGTCCATGAATGGCTACAAGTGGTCTCCAAGTAGCCGAACTTAACCATTTAGACCAGAGGACTCAGTCCATTCCATGTAAACACAGCCTACAGCATTGTGGAGCAACCACCAGCTTCTGACCGGGCTACGCTTTTTGAGTCGTCTGGGGTCCAACGGATACTGTGACAATTCCAGGAGAGGAGCTGCAGGTGACGTCCTTCTGTTAGCAAATACACTCGCATCAGTCGTCTGCCGATATAGTCCATCAGCGCACTGACCTAACGGATACGTTTCCCGTTCATCGCACACTGATTTCTGCGGTTATTTCACGCAGTGTTGCTTGTCTGTTAGCACTGACAACTCTTCGGTAACGCCGCTGCTCTCGGTCGTTAAGTGACGGCCTTCGGCCACTGCGGTGTCCATCGTGAGAGGTAATGCCTGAAATTTCATATTCTCGGCACACTCTTGACACTGTGGACCTCGGAATATTGAATTCCCTGACGATCTCCCAAATGGAACATCCCATGCGACTCGCTGCCGTTTCACGTTAAGAGTCTGTTAATGTCCATCGCGCGACTATATTGACGTCGGAAACCTTTTCACATGACTCACATCAGTACAGACGAGAGCTCCGCCAGTGTACTGTCCTTTTATACCTCGTGTACGCGATACTACCGCCATCTGTACATGTGTATATCGCTGTGCCATGACTTTTGCCACCTCTGTGTGGTGCATTAAGGAGCGTTACATGATGTATGAGACGTGCTGTGTGACGACGCCAGACGTAACAGGCGCGCTGCGGAACCGCGCATGGTGAGTACGGTCTCGCTCTAGAGTAGGGATGGCGCGGCTGGCGTGGTGAGAGCGTCATTTGTCAGGCGGCGCCGCAGTCGTCGGCACGCCACGCCTGCTGCTGCTGCTGTTGTGGGCACGCCCTGCTAGCACCGCCGAGCGAAAGGCGCTAGCCGCGGCTGGCCCTGCCTGCGACACACGCACTACAGTTGCCGACTGTTCGTACAATACACTGCTGGGCATGAAGGCAGCGTGCAACAAACTCTGTAAGCGTAGAACAGGGAATCAGTGATCATAAGAACGTTGCAGCATCCCTGAATATGGAAGTAAACAGAAATATAAAAAAAGGGAGGAAAGTTTATCTGTTTAGCAAGAGTAATAGGAGGCAGATTTCAGACTACCTAACAGATCAAAACGAAAATTTCTGTTCCGACACTGACAATGTTGAGTGTTTATGAAAAAAGATCAAGGCAATCGTAAAATGCGTTTTAGAGAGGAATGTGCCGAGTAAAACTGTGAGGGACGGGAAAAATCCGCCGTGGTTCAACAACAAATTTAGGAAACTACTGCGAAAGCAAAGAGAGCTTCACTGCAAATTTAAACGCAGCCAAAACCTCTCAGACAAACAGAAGCTAAACGATGTCAAAGTTAGCGTAAGGAGGGCTATCCGTGAAGTGTTCAGTGAATTCGAAAGTAAAATTCTATGTACCGACTTGACAGAAAATCCTAGGAACTTCTGGTCTTCGTTACATCAGTAAGTGGCTCGAAGCAGCAGATCCAGACACTCCGGGATGATGATGGCATTGAAACAGAGGATGACACGCGTAAAGCTGAAATACTAAACACCTTTTTCCAAAGCTGTTTCAGAGAGGAAGACCGCACTGCAGTTCCTTCTCTAAATCCTCGCACAAACGAAAAAATGGCTTACATCTAAATAGGTGTCCAAGGAATAGAAAAGCAACTGGAATCACTCAACAGTTGTAAGTCCACTGGACCTGACAGGACACCAATTTGATTCTACACAGAGTACGCGAAAGAACTTGCCCCCCTTCTAACAGCCGTGTACCGCAAGCCTCTAGAGGAACGGAAGGTTCCAAATGATTGGAAAAGAGCACAGGTAGTTCCAGTTTTCAAGAAGGGTCGTCGAGCAGATGCGCAAAACTATAGGCCTATATATCTGACATCGATCTGTTGTAGAATTTTAGAACATGTTTTTTGCTCGCGTATCGTGTCATTTCTGGAAACTCAGAATCTACTCTGTAGGAGTCAACATGGATTCCGGAAACAGCGATCGTGTGAGACCCAACTCGCTTTATTTGTTCGTGAGACCCAGAAAATATTAGATACAGGCTCCCAGTTAGTTGCCATTTTCCTTGACTTCCGGAAGGCGTTCGATACAGTTCCGCACTGTCGCCTTAAACAAAGTAAGTGCCTACGAAATATCAGACCACCTGTGTGGCCGGATTGAAGAGTTTTTAGCAAACAGAACACAGCATGTTGTTCTCAATGGAGAGACGTCTACAGACGTTAAAGTAACCTCTGGCGTGCCACAGGGGAGTGTTATGGGACCATTGCTTTTCACAATATATATAAATGACCTAGTAGATTGTGTCGGAAGTTCCATGCGGCTTTCCCCGGATGATGCTGTAGTGTACAGAGAAGTTGCAGCATTAGAAAATTGTAGCGAAATGCAGGAAGATCTGCAGTGGATAGGCACTTGGTGCAGGAAATGGCAACTGACCCTTAACATAGACAAATGTAATGTATTGCGAATACATAGAAAGAAAGATCCTTTATTGTATGATTATATGATAGCGGAACAAACACTGGTAGCAGTTACTTCTGTAAAATGTCTGGGAGTATGCGTACGGAACGATTTGAAGTGGAATGATCATATGAAATTAATTGTTGGTAAGGCGGGTGTCAGGTTGAGATTAATTGGGAGAGTCCTTAGAAAATGTAGTCCATCAACAAAGGAGGTGGCTTACAAAACACTCGTTCGACCTATACTTGCTTATTGCTCATCAGTGTGGGATCCTTACCAGGTCGGGTTGACAGAGGAGATAGAGATGACCCTAAGAAGAGCGGCGCGTTTCGTCACATGATTATTTGGTAAGCGTGATAGCGTTACGGAGATGTTTAGCAAACTCGAGTGTCAGACTCCGAAAGAGAGGCGCTCTGCATCGCGGTGTAGCTTGCTGTCCAGGTTTCGAGAGGATGCGTTTCTGGATGAGGTATCGAATATATTGCTTGTCCCTAATTACACCTCCCGAGGAGATCAAGAATGTAAAATTAGAGAGATTTGAGCGCGCACGGAGGCTTTCCGGTAGTCGTTCTTCCCGCGAACCATACGCGAGTGGAACAGGAAAGGGAGGTAATGACAGTGGCACGTAAAGTGCCCTCCGCCACACACCGTTGGGTGGCTTGCGGAGTATAAATGTAGATGTAGATGTAGATGAAACTTCTGATTGGCATGGTTGGATGTATTAATGATTAGCGTTTCAACGCAACCGCAAAAACTGGGCAGCAGTTCATGGGACGGATGGCGTTACTATGGGGAACCGCATAAGCCTAGATAAAGCGAATTTCTTTACGGAAAAATTCGAGGAGCAGACATTTGAAACTGCCAACAAAAAACCGAATATTTGGTTCCGCAACTTAGATAACACTTTTGGTTTGTGGATACATGACAGAGAGGAACAGGTCGTTTTCACAAGTATCTCAGCGGGACTAATCGGAAGATTCAGTTTACCATGGAGGAGGATGCTGGCGGAAGATTAAATTATCTTCATGTGCTAGTTTTCAAGAAACAAAAAAGTTAGTTACTTAAGTACATATTCTATAGATCATTTGAAGCGTTCTGTTTTCGAAATGTGGAACGAGTCAGTTTACAGGATATGTGAACAGGGGTAATGGCGACATTGATTAAAACATTATCATTTTATTCCTAATCATGCAACTACGCTTTAAAAAAAGGGTTATATTTTTTTATTTACTGGCTACCCGTTTTTCAGTAGAAATTCTTCAATGGAACAGGAGTTGTCCAACAGAAATGATTTTAGATGAGTGGTCAGCGTGTATGACTGCCATGCAGCTGACCCAGATTCGGTCTTTAGCGGGGTCGGAGATTGTCTCCGCTTGGAGTCTGGATGTTGTGTTGTCTCCATCATCATTATCGTCACGCAAGTCGCCCAGTGGGGCGTCAGCTGAAAAGCCTAGATATTTGGCGGGCGGAGTCCCCCATCTGGGGACACCAGGCCATCAGCGCCAAACGAACATTTAATTTTATGAAATGATGCAAGATTGCAAGGGTACCGACGGCCCAATGGGACGCTTAACATGCACTGTGTGGCAAGTGTAGTTCAGGCCCGAAGTGTTTCTGTGATATTTTAGGCGGATTTTTCGTACTTCTTGGGTCCACTCATTCTTATTAGGATGAACATGAACCACGATGTTTATTTCAACATTTTAGGTGAAGTTTCTACTACATCTTCGTGATGACTGTCTCTTGGACACTTCCGTCCTCCAAGATGAGAAGAAGCGTGTTCACTGAGCTGTATACGTGCGTTTCTGGTTTGAAGAACACTAATGTACCTCGAATGGTCAGCTAAACCACCCAGTCTCAAGCACAGTGGGATTATTTGGGACAGCAGGTTAAAAAGGCTCTGAGCACTATGGGGCTTAACTTCTGAGGTCACCAGTCCCCTAGAACATAGAACTACTTAAACCTAACTAATCTAAGGACATCACACACATCCATGCCCGAGGCAGGATTCGAAACTGCGACCGTAGCGGTCGCGCGGTTCCAGGCTGTAGCGCCTAGAACCGCTCGGCCACCCTGGCCGGCAGCAGGTTGAAACGTAGCGATGAACATCTCCACAGTTTGGTAGCTCTAGGTGATTTACACATTTTGAGTGCTTCCGCAGGACATCGCATACCTGAGGATAGTTGCGGCGTTTCTCTCTTGTCGACACTGAGGCCAGTAGCAACGCCAGACGCGGTGTTAGACGGTGTTAGTGTTTGCTACGGATGACTAATTTTTTGTCCGCTGGGCTTACGCCGTACATGTAGCCTACTACCTTTTGGACACGGTCAATAAATCAAACAGCGTTACTAAACAGACGAGACTTGTGTGGCCGCCAGACTGCGGTAGTCCCACATGGCGCACACCTGGCAGGAATGCCTCGCCAGGCGGGCGGGCGCGCTCCGACCAGATAGCCATCGCGTGGCGCGGCGCGGCGCCCATTCCGGGCCGCTGGACGGCTGCCGCTGCCGCCCCGACACCAACACGGCCGGCGGCGCCTGTGCAGCTGCATACCCCAGCGTCGGGGCATAAATCACTCCCGCCGAAAACCAGCTCTCCCACCTGCACACGTTCACCGCGTGTCGAATCAAGTTCCGTGCAAAATGCAAGATTTGTCAGCGATCGACTGCAGGAAGTAGGCCGCACCGATGACAGAATAATTCGTGGTTCAGTCATCTGCTTGCGTGTCTCATTCAGCTACAGGGACAATAGATTTAACTGTGTGCATCGTAATTACTAGAGAAAGCTGTGACGGGCGGAACAGAAAATAATTTATAGTCCGGCGCAGTCACACTAACTTCAAACGAAACGACTGGTTTTGGCGGTCATCGGTCATATTCGCATCTGAAAGATAAATAAGTTTAAAACTTGAAATTAATAGAAAATTTAAATCAAAATTAAAATAGAGCATAATAAAGTGGTGACACACCATGTAACACGTGGTTCAGTCTCACAAGTGAGGAAATCACATTGACAGTTAATATACATGATGAGGGTCCTGTGTATAAAATCTAATTCCCTGGTGGGTTACTGACTAACTATTCATTTGCTACTGACATACAAATGATGTTTAAAAAATTTACTCATTGTATCTGCTTGTTGGAGACACTGCACATCCGTATCACGAAATACGGTAATTCTAGGCTTTATAATGCAGCTTAATAGGTATTTTATTAACTGAAGTGCTTATGCATTCCCTTTCAAAATTTTTATTGTGAAACTTTTTGTAGCAATACATTCTAATACACAAAATGAGTGTTCCTGAATTATTTCCGTCCAGCGAGGAATCATTAACGTGGTGAACGCCTGGTAAAACTCCATGGGGAGACCATCCGGTCCTGGTGATTTGTTCTCGGCCCCCTTGTTGATCGCATCTACCACCTCTTCTGCGGTGATTGCAGACATCATGGACGTTGAATCTGCTACGGTGAGGGTCCGATCAGGGGGAGGATGGAGATCATCACGAACTGGCGTTGCCATCGGTTCGTCGTCATAAAATTGGCGATAATGTTCGCCAAAGACAGACACCACTGCCACCTGTGTTGTGTGGTGAACACCGTCGGAGGTCGTGATGGTCGGGACGAAAAGTCTACGTCGACTACGATGGTCGGATGCGGCATGGATTGTGGATGGCGTTTCGTCATGGAGGAGGTCCTGTCGTCGGAAACACACCACGACACCATCCAGTCGTGCACATTGGAGAGAGAGGAGGAGAGCTTTAGTACGCTGTCGTTCCCTATGGGTTTCAGGTGATGGAGAGAGTGCATCGAGCTCACGGAGGACAGCTTAGTGAAAATTTGAGGTGTCTCGATGCCATGCTGCTGCTTCCTTGCCACACTGCATGAAGACCTTTCTAATAGCTGGTTTGGCACATTTGAGCCACCAATGGAACGTGGATGTGTACTGCGGGGGACGTCTTTCGCAAGACGCCCATTTAGTGGCAATACATTGTCGGCAGTGTGGATCATTAAGGAGGGAGGCATTAAGCTTCCAGTAGCCTCTGCTGCGCCGTACTGACTGAGGTGGCAAAGCCAGGGAGCAAATGACGGCGCAGTGGTCCGAAAATGCAAAGGGCCATCGTTCTGCTTGGGAGACTTCGTTACCAATGTGGGCAGAGACATAAAACCGGTCCAGTCTGCTCGCAGAATCTGCTGTATAATGGGTACAACCGGGGGTATTGCCATGAATTTTCTCCCAAACGTCCATTAGATGAAAATCTTCGATTAAGGTGAGTAGCGCCTGGCTTGGTGAATAACCAGGCACTTCTTCCTGCGGATGGAGGACGCAGTTGAAATCGCCTCCCATGATAAGGCGATCACAGCACCCAGCAAACAGGGGCGCCACGTCATGTCCGAAGAAAGTGGACCGCTGCCGACGGTTCGTGGAGCCAGACGGAGCGTAGATGGTAACAGCCATGCCCCTACCAGAGGGAAGGATTGTCGTGTCCCTGAGTGGCATTCCTTTGCGTATGTAGAAAGCCACTCCACGCCCTGATGGATCACATGTGGACGTTTATGAGTCGTAGCCGTAGACCGGTGGTAGTGTGGCAACCCAAACTTCCTGAAGAACGGCGACGTCGACGTCAGAGGCCCGAAGCGTGTCACATAGGAGCTGCAGCTTGGGTGCAGTACCAATCATGTTGACGTTCAGTGTAGCGAACCGGTACGTTTGTTTCAGTGGTGGTGGATGCGTATCTACCATCATCAAGGGGAGTACGAGGAGGGCACCGACAGGAAGTCCAGTCCCATCTGCTGCAGTGCCTCGCTTTTGATGTTAACAGGCAGCCTCGTCCGGGGGATGCAAGTCATCCGGAGGAGGGGGCGTACCTTCTTCAACGTCGTCGGCTCATGCTCCTGTGCCGTGGGTCTGTCCAATGTCCATGGAAATTGCATCGTGGTGAGAGAGATCTGGAGGTGTCGGCGGGGAGACAGGCGTCTGAACCTGCGCACCTATCGTTTCATTGTGCGTGGCGACCTCCATGGTGGTCCTGTCCTGCGAAACGCCTTGTTCATAGTGAAAGCTGTCCGCCGACCTCTGCGTGGAAACGTCGGCTGGTTGAGTGTCGTCTTCGTCGTCTTGGGTGGCGACGCTTTGAGGGCCCGTGGGTGAACGGCGGAGGCGTTTGCGCCTACGTGGCGAGCGTTGTTTGCGCACGTGTTTCTCAGTGTCGGACGACGGCAAGGAGGAGGGTCGACCTGGTTCGATGGCGTCGGTGGGTACAATGAAATTGTCAAACAGGTGTTGTGAAGAAGTACTGGTCACCTCAGCGTCCGGTGCGGGAGCCTGTTCGGCGGCAAGGTTGTCAGGTGGGACGTCTGCATCGTCTGACTGGGACGGTGGGACGTGCCGATCGGAGGGACCGAGCGACCGACTGGACGAAACTGTAGACGTGGCGAGAGCCGCTGCGTAAGTGACCGGTAGGGCGGTCATCATGGGTGTGAGGGACACTTTGCATGATACTTGCTTTCCGCACCCTCGGCAGGCCTCCTCAATTTTATAAATGGCACCTGTACTATAGAAGACGCCGGCGGCCATTTGCAGCAACAAGCATCAATACTCAACTAAAGTTTTATTCGGTGGTTTTGATCAAGTTAGAATTAGAATATTATTATAATGAAGTTTTAATACCACCTTACAGAGTTTATTAAATGAAATATGCCCATGAGTGGGACATAGACAGGTGATTAACTGAAATACGCATACCCAATATTCTGTGAAATGATAAGGGAATATGGTGTGGCTGGGAGAAGTCACTGTAACATATTTATATAATAACACAATCACATTTATTGAATAAACATTACCATCTCAAATATTCCCTCTCACTTATCACGGAATGCTGGCGTGATACAAATAGTATAATATCTACGTAAACTTAGTTAAACATCCGGCTAACATGTGCCGTGAATCGACAATGACTGCCGCCTGCACATTTCTATCATCATTTAGCCACACACACACACACACACACTAACATTCACTCTATTCATTTTATCTAACAGATAAAAGAGGAATGTTCCCATACACCAAGTGGGACAACATTGGGAGAGAGCACATCGTTCCCACTGTAACTTTAATTCGGGCAAGTCCCGTCTTCACGTTTAACTAACTCCGCGAGTTTTACTGGATATTATGAAGGAACAATTAAATCACACGCGTGAATTTACGTAGAAGATCCAGCTCGTTCACGAAATGTGATTACGTCGAGCTGAAGCTTCTCACCAAGAAATGCACGGGGTCTGCGGACCACGTGTTACCAATCTCTCCATAATCAGTAGTCAATAAACACATTTAAATAAAATACACTTAGCATATGTACTTCACACTCACACTGAAATGCAAATTGAGCAATTCTGAGTATTACTCGGCAATGAGCGCCTGTTCACTCCCAAGTGCAGTGAACACAGTTCCCATGAAATTACTTGGCAAAAGAAATCATCTCCCTATCTCTCCTAACCGAGATGATTCTAGGAAATACCATAGTGGCTTTCCTCAGCAGGGAAGCTGCTTCCAAGTTCAAAGTGAACATGGAATTCTAAATCTTCGCTAACTATCGGAGCGATAGAGCAGAGCGTTCTTACTCACCCAGGTCTTCCCAGCAACAACACCGATACGGTCTCCCTCGTCCGGGTCCACACATCGTGGCCCCAAGGACTCAGAGATACCGCACACGGTTATTTGCCAACCTAACGAGCGCTAATGACGCGCGTGGAGCTTATGCCTCTCTGGTCCAGTGCAGTCGCGCTCTACTAGATTCGAGGTTGGCTACACTTCCACTATGCCTATAGCACACCCACAGCCGACATCTCACGCATACCTCATCATACGTTCGCATTCACACTTTGCAGACAATTACCATATCAAATATTAAAATGATCGTCTATATTTAAATAACCCTATCTCACTAATTATCATCAGGCTCTTCCCTGAGTGTCGGAAGGGCACTCAGGTGTCTTTAGTTGTTGGGTCGAGCCATGTAGCGGCTTACATGGAGCCGTTACAACTTTCGACAACGGGAGCTGCGCGACACGCCGTTGAATGCATTCAGACCGTAAACGACCTTGTTTCCCGCAACCGGAACAGGTGCGAGGTTGGCTGTTGTACATTATAATGGCTCTGTAGCCTCCGATACGTAGACAGGAAGGCACGTGTTTCTGCAACTCGATGCGAACCTGTCTGACACCGTTTAAAACGGGACAGATTTGAAATTGTTCCCATCGTTCGGTGACATGTTCCAGAACGTTGCCATATGGACGGAGCGCCGCGATGACGACGTCTGCAGGTAGTTTGAACGGCAGTTCGAAGATCCTTATCGTTCGTGTACAGAGACCTGTGTGATCGACGGTAACGGGTCCGACGTTGCCGTCGGAATGACAGAAACGCAGTCCACGTTTTACCTCTTGAAGCACCTTGTCGCACGCCGCATCGTTGATCATTTTGACGTAGGCGGTACTTCTAACTATAGACAGGTGGATACCAATGAGATCCATTGGTGGTATTTTAACTTCGTCGCGAATAAATCGTTCTACCTCCAGGACCTTGAGTCGGGCGAAGTCTGAACAAAAGTTGAAACGTGATGTCTTCTTCCGATAGTTGTACGCCATGGTGGTCTAGAAGGAAAACGGCACTTAACAGCGGCCGAAGTAAACACAAACATATGGTGCGCGCCTCGCCTGCAGCGCTCTGCCGCGTGACAGCCTCGCAGCACTGCCGGCGACAGACTGCAATCTGAGCTACCCAAGCACGACTGACGACCCCTCCTCACAGCTTTAGTTCCGCCAGTACCTCTTCTCCTACCTTTCGAAATTCACAGAAGCTCTTCTGGGAACCTTGCACAACTAGCACTCCTGGACGAAAGGATATTGCGGAGACTTGGTTCAAACGAACCACATTTTCCTTGATTCTCCCTTTGAACAGAAGTCGACCATTCGCCTTCCCTACTACAGTCCTGACGTGCTCGTGCCATTTCACATCACTTTTCAACGTTACACCTAGATATTTAAACGACGTGACTGTGTCAAGTACAACACTATTAACAACACGGGATTGTCCGCCTGCTTAGCTGAGTGGACACAGTCTGCCTTCGGCGGTGCTACGGCACGGGCGACTGTTTACGTCCCTGCCGGAGAAGTTCGCGCTCGCGCAGTTGTTTACCTCTTCTGCGTACTCGTGCGTTTAGACGACTCGACATAGAATGGCACATGCATACCGAAAGTCGACTCTGAAGATTAGTTTTTCGAATGAATATGCGTGACCGAAAGCCCACGAAATAGAAAGGTTCCTACGAGACGAAGTTAAACTTGACTACAACGAACTTATCGGAATCCACCTCTCCATAGTGAGCAGTGTCGTTTACGTCAGGCTGATTAACGATGCAGTATGTGACAGAATCATCCGAGATACTAAACATGGAATCAAATTTCGTCACTCTGATGGACATGTTGGAGAAGTAACTATTGATCACGCAGGACTGGGCTTACGAAACATACGTATTTTCGAACTTCCCTTCGAGGTCCCGTCTGACTTGGTCGTTGACGCCTTACGCCCATATGGAAGAGTGCTTAGCCACGTTAAGGAAAAATGGTCCAACTTCACGACTTACCCCGTTCTCAATGGGGTGCGTCAAATCAGAATAGAACTGACACTACATGTACCCTCGTACTTGTTCATCGGCGGATCCAGAGCTATAGTCATCTACGATGCTCAGGCTGCGGGAAAGAGGGCCACGTCCGTTCCGAATGTATGCAGCGGAGGATACTGCAAGTTCCAAACGGCGAACCCGTGCCTCCGTCCACGTTGACGCCGCTGCCACTAACGTATGCGGACGCATTTCGAACAGATCCCATCCCGAAGAATGACCAGCTACAGAATCCTGACAGTTTACGGCAACCGACTGCGGCAGAGACCACCTCCAGTGCCGAAACGACGCACACCTCTGCTGCTCCGGCGCCGACGACGCCCTTATCCGAGCGGAAAAGATCGGTAGGAGGTATGGAAATTGATCCTGCTGTTGTGCCGACAGCTGCTTTCGTCCCTGAGCACCGGGAGTCACTTCCGCACTCGGATACGGAGGCGCACACGCGCAAACAACGATCGCCGAAGCGCCACAAGAACCTGCTTACTGCAGCCCACGTCAGATGGACTTGGGTGTAACGTCGATACCTTGCATCTGGATGCGCAACGGGAGGTTTTACCTCCCACACAGCAGTACGACGCGAATCATGCTAGACAGGGGTTGAATACAGACACACCGGACGGAAAGCCCACGGAAGGAGTCCCTCCACCCACCGCAGCAACGCCACCGCCTTCGGTCAGCCCGGCCGGAGAGACACGACGGGAGCTGGACCTCCAGCACAGGAACTGGGCCGACGACTCCGATACTGACCCACACACCGACGACGCACCCGCAATGGTGAGTGCTGCGTCCACCGGATGTTAACCACGCAGAAGATGCAGACTGACGCACAGACAGCATGTCACCGGGCAGCAGCACACAAATTAACATAAGCGTTCGTGTGCGCTTTAAGCACTGAGGAACAGCGGCAGGCATATCGAACAGCCTCTATTAATATTAATACGATCAGAACGCCTGTCAAATTGCAATTATTACGAGACATGTTGCATGCGTCAGACGTCGACATCGTTCTGCTGCGGGAAGTATGTGTTGAGAGCTTCCCCGACCTCTATGAGTACGATACGTACAGTCTTAGACAGTAAAACTGACCGCCGGCCGGCCGCCACCGAGACTAAGTCCCAGTCATTCACTTAAGGTGGCCAATAAAACTGACCGCCCCTGACAACTCTAAGTCCGGCCATATGCACAATCTGGCAACACTGTAAGATGCGGAAGTGTTAGGAGGAAGTATTGTCTACTTCCGAGACGTTGTCGGACTATGTGAGCCCGTGGTCTAGTGGCAAGCGTCGTGCGTTCTAAGCTTGTAGTCGCCTGTTCGCGTCCAACTGTTTTTTTTTTTTTTTTTCCACAGTCGGTCTAAAGTTATGAGTCTGACCGAACATCAAAGATAATTCGCTTAACATTCTACCCACCAGCAATAACAAGTATTCCAGAAACAATTCCGCAGGACAGCTCGTGGCTGCGTCGCGATCATAACAGCTTACGCTCGAGCGTTTCCTCGCGCTGCAGCGGCTACCGGCACCGGGCCAGGCGCCACCAGCCACCTGAAATCCGGCACCGCTCAGGTGAACGCGGCGCGACGCTGTCAGTGTATGTATCAACTGTCATTTTCGAATTTGAAGTTCTAGTTATCATCTTGCAGTTAAGCATTGGATTTTGCATACTTGAGAATCATGAACTACAGTTAAGCATTGTAAAATTGAGTCGTAAGTGGAAATAGGTGTAACATCTGCAACACAACGTTTACTTTTGGTATAACAGAGGGGTGAATGCAGAGGAGGCAGCTAGAAAGATTTGAATTGTGTGTGGAGCGAGTGCTTTTGGGAAAAATACGCCAGAAAAAGATATTCTTGTTTCAACAAAGTTCGTTCTGGCATCAATGATTTTCCACATTAAGCAAGTCTCGACTACTGATATATGTGATAGATTACCATTTTACCATCATGCGACATTTGCATACAACAGGCAAAGTTCAGAAGTCTGGTGTACGAGTACTACATGCTCTAATTCGAAACAACAAAAATCAACGGAGTGACTATTATTGAACGTCATCAGGTCGCTCATTGAGCATTCGTATGCAGTACTGTAACTGGTGACGTGTTATGATGCCTTTATCATTAACTTCCTAAGAAGAAATGAAAGGCTGAGCCCCTCCAAAAGACATAAACTCGAGCAAAGAGTAGTGTGAACATAATATTTTACATCTGATAGCTCCAAAAGTGAGTTTTGGGCTACGAATTCTACCAAAACACAGCTGGAATTTGTTGCCAACAACTGAGACACCTTTCGGTCTCAGCGTAAGAATATCGAGCAACACAACTACATCACATGTTCTACTGCATGATAACGCACTTCTTGATTTGAGAAACAAAACTATCCAGGAGATTGAAATTAAAGTCGTCTCTCAGGCACTTGTATTGATAGAGAAGTCCTCTCTCAAGCACTTGTCCCTCTCGTCATATATTCGTTAAGCTTTACCTTTCCCGCTCTTGATCGATCAACCGTCGACGCAATTCATTTCTAGACGAAAATACTCTTAAAACTACTCTGGTATAATTATATCGTTGAAACCAGTAGGTTTCTACTGGCGTAGAATTTGTAAACAACTTTAGCATTGTCAGATCGTTTTAGATATCGTGAAAGAAAATTCTTTTGCTGATTAATTTCTCATTGATGATTACTGTTGCGTTTAGTAAACTACCGGAAAATCCAATTAAAATATTCACTGTACTAATACAAAATAAATTCAGCTTACTACAGAAACATCACGACGGCAGACTATCTTAATAAAGCATTAAGTATCTGTGAGACGATTGAGCGTATTTTAACACGAATTAGTAGGACATTACCGACTTTTGACTTCGAAAAGATCCGTATTTACTTCATTTCCAGTATCATCCGCTATTATTATGAAAAGTGGCATTTCATAGATATAATTATGTATTCACAACAACAAAAAATATGTCGTCATTATGAATTTGGCATACCGTAAGGTTTTCGCTCTGACACTAAGGGTTACTGAAAGTAGCAAGGCGCGTTGTCTTACGATTCCCTTATTGCGTTTGTATCTGCCTGCTTGTAGCTCTGCTACAAAAGAATTAAAAATCTGGCTTTCAGCGAGTCTCGAAAGGCGAACGAAAGCAGCTTGCACCTGGTAGCCAAACATGTTTCTTGGGAACAGGCTACTTCCTAAGTGGGAAGACATTCTTTTGTGGTTGAATTGTTGGCAAATGTCAGTCAGACGTGTGCTGTTGGTCTAAGCGTTTCGGTGTGTTGAATTTGTACCAATGATTTTTCTACAGGTTTTTTCTGTCCCAAACAGAGAGTTGAAGCCTCCCATTAGTATTTTCACGTCATCATGGTAAATTTTGCTCATAGTATTTTCGAGTGTGTTCCACAATTTTTCGACGTTTTCGGTGTTTTCCTTATTTTCGATGTTGGTGGGGGCATGTGCATTTATGAGTGTATATTTTTTATAGGGGCTCTGAATGAGCATAGTCATAACTCGATTGTTGATGGGTGTGATTTCTTCGACAGAGTTGTTGATAGATCTGTGTTCGAGAAATGCAATGCCGAGGATTGGTGCGAGTTTCGCTACCTTTTGTTGTATTTTGAAGATGCCATGGTTTCCGTAATGCAAGTTTTAATTGTCAATTAATCGTGATTCTTGAAGAGCAAGGATGAGAATTTTTTGGCGGACGATTTCTTTTGTGAGATTATTTAGGTTTCTTGTTTGGATCATGTATCGATGTTTGGTTTTCAAATGAATGTTTTCTGCTTGTAGGGAAATTTACCAGAGATCTTCGATATTCTCTGCCGTGCTAACCTGGACTCCCCAGAGTGCGAAAATCCAACTGCCGGCTATCGGTGGCCAGGTTGTGTACCACCTGGGATAAAGTTACCTTTGCTTGCATAGTTCATGTTTTCTTGTGTTTCATTGGTTTGGCCTGGGTGATACCAGGACTGGACAGGACCAGAGGGTGTTGAAGCCTTTGGAAGCAAATATTTTCAGCCAAGCTCATTGAGCTAACAGACGGTGACCAGAGTAGCGGTGATTTTCACTCAGATGTGTCTGGATTTTGGGTTCAACGGATTGAGTAGCCGTTCAGGATTGTGTTAGTATTTGGTTCACCACAAGTATTTGATTTCCACGGTACCATCCATATGGGGGAGGGTTTCCCCTATCGGCCACACGGGATTTTTATTATTATTGTCATTATGTCATCAGCAAATCCGATATGGTGTATCTTCCCTCCACTGAAATAGATGTGTGTTGTTCGATTCAGTATTTCCATCACATAAACATGGTTTATAATTACGTTACATTGCTGCTAGTAGACATATTTCTCACTTTTTCTTAGACAGTTGCTAGCTGTTACCCCATCATAGGAATTTATGTGCGCAGCATTGTTGCAATACAGACGTTCAAATTATCCGATTTCTGTAATTTCATTTCGATACAAGATCGTCCTAATCGGATTCAGCCAGTCAGTCTTAATGTGGCTATCCGACTACGACGCTCATCATATGATAGACTGGGTGAACCACATTCTTAATCGGACTGTTGAATCCAGATCACTTATCTATGACAGGGAATGAATTCTTAAACACTGTGCTTATTACAAATACGTTATTTAAATATAAATATATGAACTAACGACATAACAATGTATTTACAGGAGCAGAGACCCATCCATCATAGTAGAGCAGTGCGAGATTGGTTTCAGGGCCAAGAGAGGATGAAGCTGTAGCCGTTTGTTCCACGATCACCGAACATCAACCAGATAGAGAATATGTGGGCAGAGGTAACAAGGTCATTGCCATGTGTCCCTACAAATGCAAGCGACCTTTGGACGAATATAGAAAACGTACGGTGGGAAGTAAACCATCACGCTACACTGTCGACGACTTAATGAAATCAATTTCCCTACGCCCTCGAGAAATCTTACGTAATGATCGTGGGTGGGTTGGTTACTAAAAGTATACTCGTCCACAAAGCCCATGTGGACAGTTATCTGATAATCGGTCAAGCTTTGCTTTGTCGCAGCCCTTTAGCATACATCAAGTCCATTTACTTTCAGTCCCCTCCTTACAATTCTAGCAGTGCAAGGTAATTGAAAAATCTCATCCACTCGACGCCAACTGAGGAACTGACTGGTGCATGTGTTGTTCAACACACAGTAGTTGTCACCCTCACAGGAATCAATGACTGTTTGTGTGTGTGTGTGTGTGTGTGTGTGTGTGTTTTCGTGTTAACGTACGATGTGAATCAATACTATTAACATTAGAGAGACAACCAACAATAAATATTGCATCAAATATGACTGTAAAGTATTTTAATGCGATGGGAAGCTACAAACTGAATTTTTACCCATCCCACGTCCTGCGTATTCCGTTAAGCAAGATCTATTAACTCCATAGTATCGTTAGCAGAGACAGTGCGCTCTTGTTGTCGAGGCTCGCGACAAGTGCAGCGATTAGCAGTGCCCAATGCCGCCGCGATTTGTTTATGTTGGCTGAGCGTGGACACTGCAGCAGACGCTTCGCCCTAAACAGAAAGAAATCACCTTGGCTCTGACTCCAGTGAGCGGATATCACTGCCTGCGTGTTCTTATAGTAACCAACGTGAGACTCTACTCACAGGTGCCATGGAGCAATTGCAACGGGTATCATGTCATTAGTCATCAGAATATTAACCAGTGATGAAACGTCCACTCTATTTGAATCCCAAGACAATAGGAACCTTGTCATAAAGGAATGTGAGGTGATATCAAAACTTATCCAACATACAAAAATTAACTGCAGGGCTTTCATGTTTGCAGTAATAGCACACAAGGAAATATTATGTCTTGGAAGCGTATATTTCATTTCCTCTTCTCATATTAACGCCCTTGTTTTAATATGAAGTGAGAAAATAAACACGAAAAACTAAAGTTCCTGAGAAGCATATAAGTCATTTCCTCGTCTCATATCACAACTTTTGTTTTAGTATGAAGTAAAAAAATAAACAGTTTAGAGTTCTGAAGCATAATATGACACCAGATTCTTATCGTAGGCGCTATCGGAAACGCCAAAAGCAGGGAGCTGTCCATTCTTTCGTCCAACAGTCTGTTTCCTTTCATGTATTTATTCCTCCCGCTAGGAGATTATTATTTAAGGACTTGTGGGCATCAAGTTCTTCAGCAGAACAAGCCTTATGTTATTGTGCTAATTACCGTATGGAAAAAATGCAACAAAGACGTTCCGCTAGAGCAGTGAGGTTATTTGCACATGTGTGTATTCAGCAATGACTGCCAGCTGCCACAACACTTCACAGAATCCTTGCGGCAGGCAACACAACTGTGCGTGCACTTCAGACTTCATTCAGTGAGACGTCAGGAGATGGATGAAAACGTCAAATTAACGTCGCTTTCCGAGTCGTATTCAATCCAGAATGAGGTGTTATTAAGGTAGTTGGGTGATCTAGCAATTCCACTTTTATGATTCCCATACGAGTATTTCGACAGCCAAAAGAACCCGTTAGTGCGAAACTATCGGGAACTGCATTATATCAAACTGCAAGGACTTCAGACAATACGTGGACTCTACTCTTCGCTGGGTGACCTATTACTGTTATTTAGCATTCTCTCCGTCCTAGTCAAATGGTTCAAATGGTTCTGAGCACTATTGGACTTAACATCTGTGGTCATCAGTCCCCTAGAACTTAGAACTACTTAAACCTAAGTAACCTAAGGACATCACACACATCCATGCCCGAGTCAGGATTCGAACCTGCGACCGTAGCAGTCGCGCGGTTCCGGACTGAGCGCCTAGAACCGCTAGACCACCGCGGCCGGCCACGTGCTAGTCGTAATGCAAATGGAACTTCAGAGGCGCTTTCCGCTATTCTTGACAAACATCAGTAAATTGTAATCACTGAGAGTCACAACTGCGTTCTAGGCGCTCAGTCAGGAACCGCGCGACTGCTACGGTCGCAGGTTCGAATCCTGCCTCGGGCATGGATGTGTGTGATGTCCTTAGGTTAGTTAGGTTTAAGTAGTTCTAAGTTCTAGGGGACTTATGACCACAGATGTTGAGTCCCATAGGGCTCAGAGCCATTTGAACCATTTGTCACAACTGCGTGATGATAATGGTTCAGGTTGTCAGTAGTTGTGGTGGTGTTACGTTGTCAAACTGCTTACAGTAACGTTAATGGTGGCGCACATACTTTAGCGCTGACTACCTACTTAAGTAAAGATAGTGTTGTGGTGTCGTCGCTTGTCTTTATTTGGCCTCAGCTTGAGTAATCCGATTTAACGAACATGGTACTCCAATCGCGGGCTCCTAATAAAGTATGACTGCAGAGATTATCGTGCGGATATTACATTAATTCTGCAATGAAATGCTTAACAAATCTTACCCTCAGATATGCAGCTGGAATGACTAATTACACAGGTACTCCATGTTGCACTAAGTGATCAGTTCGCTGCAATCCTGCTTGTACTGTTCGTAAATACTCTTATACTTCAGAAATGGTTCTAATGGCTCTGAGCACTATGGGACTTAACTTCTGAGGTTATCAGTCCGCTAGAACTTAGAACTACTTAAACCTAACTAGCCTAAGGACCTCAGACACACCATGTCCGAGACAGGACTCGAACCTGCGACCTTACGGTCGCGCGGTTCCAGACTGTAGCGCCCAGAACCGCACGGCCACTCCGGCTGGCTTGCCATATGAACCATTTGAACTATTTAACACAAAATGACATTAAAAATTTAAGTTATTCACGAGCAGCTAGTTGAGAATATGTATGAACATTAAATGACACGACGAACCGTCTTGTTCTGCATATGGATTCAAACCCAGCTCATGCAGACTAAGCAAAGATTTCGTGACTGACGGAAACTAACAGTCATTCCTGATTAGGCATACAGAGAGTGATATACCTCGATTTTAGACAGTATCAGTTAGCAAATATCAACTTTAAATTGCATAACGCAAACATTTTTAACAGACGCGAATTCCTACCCAGCATCTATTGTCCCTGTTAACGAACTACGAGAGATGTTAAATATTGCTTCTTCACAAGTAACTTACTTGAAATGCCGTGAGGTAAAGCTGTGTGTTGGACACGGATTCGAACCCGGAACCTAATCGGATTGCTATCGAAGCACAGTCAAATGTGACATATCGGAATTTCGCGGCAGTAGCTAGATGTTTTAACTGAAATGACGAGACGAAACATTAATTTTTTCCTTCCCAGGACTCCAACCCGGCACCTATCGCTGTTATATTCTAGAGAAAACGAACGTTAAATATGGGTTTGTTGCACCAGCAGTGACATGTGAGCATGTATGAACTGAAATAATATGACGAAGAGTTCAGCGCTCACTGGGAATAGAGCCCCACACATATCGTTGTTGACTACACACAAAGAGACGTCAGCTACCGAATTTTTCTCCACCAGTTGCTCAGAATAGCATCTTGAACTTACAGTCATCTCGCAAATAGTTCTGTGCCTCACTGGGAGTTAAAAACGTCAGATATCGTTAGTGTTGACAGCGAATGAAAATACATTAAAAATCGAAATTATTATCCACCAACAGATAGGTGTTCTCATGCTAGAGCTTGATAATACATAATTAAATCTTTAGTGCCGGGCCAGGATTCTATCCCATTCACGCGTAATATGTGAAGGTGTTGAGGAATCTGCAGTTTTGAACAAACAACAAATTGTAGCCGAGCTGTATTGCCACGAAGGGACCAAATTCCGCGTTAAGGGCGGTCTGAGTTGCATTCCCAGTTCAGAACCAATTTTATCGACATACAGAAGCTCAAATAAAAGATGGAATAAGTGTCGTCACTTGAAATAAATAACTAGTATAAGAAAGGTTACTGGTGATAGAGTTTCTACATGTCACCACTCCAGACTTTATTGTGGTTCAACCTACCGTCTACTTGGTAAAGAAGGAATATCATCTTTAATGTGAATTTCCAGACCACGCAGCCATTATATCTCCTTCACTTGATGTGGCCAGGAGAGAATGGAATCTGTCTCTCCCTATCTAAAATCATTGACAGAAGTGGGAATCGAACCCAGACAATAGGTATAACAACCTACCATCCGTCCAACAGACCACGAAATCATCTTCTCTGCGAGTCATTTTTCTATCGTAACGCAGTTGCGCCACACTGGATGAAAATTCTGACACACAGGCTCCCTGTAGTAATTTGCAGCATGTTCAGTAAATTCATTTACTTGGTTGACCGAATCACCATGAACTAGCTGCCTCGCCTACCCAGTGCATACATTCGACTATTTTGTAATCACAGAAATAAAATCACGTAACTGCCACCTACACACAACTGCCAACAGTGTAGGATGCAGAAGTTTAGCTCAAGTGGAAAGGAACACTTCCTATTTATTCTATTGCGCTATCTGTTACTAGAAAACGTCGTTCAGTCCAAAAGAAAAGCTGTAACTGTTTGTCTCTCAGAAGTCAAGACCTGGCCATATGCATAATCTCACAGTGCTGTGGAATCCAAAAGTTCTGGAGGAATAGTTGCCGAGCTCTGGAGCTGTTGTAGCTACGTGTCAGCTTGTAGCATAGATAAGATGTCGCGAGTTCGAATACATTCAGTGCTACATTTTTTAAAACGCAATTCTGCTCTCTGCTGAAGTTATCAATCTAATGGAACTTTGAACATAATTCCCTTCACTTCTCAACCCAAAGTAGTCGCATGTGGAAAAAGGACTATTAAATCTGGATAGAGCAAAATGTCACAGTAGTTAGACAGCAGGCAGCAGATGCATCTCGAAGATGTGCAGGGAGAGCGCATCGTGCCATAATATGTCAGAAAAGTATTTTCTACATTAGCTGTCGTGTGGTAGTGATATTTTAGTCTTCTTCAAACTTTGTTTGACAGCTTTAACTCAGTCTGACAATGCACATGCAGTTTATTGATTACATGCATGTAGAAAACTTGTTCTGTCATAGGTAACATCAGAGAATTCGCATATATCGTTGATGATTAATGTCTCTCTCATGTTTACTATTGTTTTAACAACACTAAAGGAAACCTTACGAAAATTGTGCACTGTATTATAAGAAATGAAATAAAACTAACCATGATAACCTTACGACGAAAGTATCTGTACACAAGCATGCCTCTATCGACACGAATTAGTAAAATACTACTCACTTAGATTTTGATTGGGTCTGTGTTTAATTGGTATGCTGTGTCATACTCAAGAGGGATGCAAATGTGGCATTTCATAAATATAGTTACGTATTCCTAGAAACCCAAAATTCGCTTGTCAGCAGTGGAAAGAGGCGTTACCTGTTGTGCAGCATTGTAAGTTTTTCAACATTGCACTATGAGCTGAAAGCATTTTCTTGCGATTTCCTTATTGCTGTTTGATCTGACTGCTTGTAGCTCTTTCACAGAAGGGATAAAAACGTTACCAGTCAGCGAGACTGGAACTGCGAACCGTAAAAGACGCTGTTTTACAGGTCAGCACGTTACCACAGAGCTGGCGAGGAGGTATGGGTCTCAGCTTCCTATTACGAGCGCAATAGTAACTAGAACCCGTAAACCGCTATTTAAAGGTCGAGATTAGTTGCGATTTCCACTTGCAACGACTTTCCTGGGCTGAAAACCGTAAATTTTCAATCTTTTGTTACCCTTCAAGCGATAATAACTCAGATTATTCAATGGAAATGACAGGTAAAAATCAAGTGAACTTTGAGGCTTAATTCCGTGCACACCAGGAAGTAACTCGTCGATCACAGAGTTGCCAAACATACGTTGCCTTGTTGCCAAATCTCAGTTACAGTACCAGCAGGAAGAGGACGAACCGATGTGATCCTACAGCGGTCTGGGAAGTGACCATAGCTGGTGTCTCCAAGTCGCGGCTGCTACGGCCTGGAATACGTAATGCGTCTGATTCGCTTTCTGTAACTAGGTTTAGGGACTGGAGCGTAGTTACTAATAATACTCAGAACTGACTGCAAACTGAGCATCATAAATCAGCAACTCTCATTGTTGTTTTTATATTTCTTTCGTAAGTGTACTCAAAACTAAGAAAGTCATTCACAGGCGTTTTCGTGCCTCGCCGATAGTCGAGCACAACATACAAATAAAAATAAAAAAGAATGTGTGTGTGTGTGTGTGTGAGAGAGAGAGAGAGAGAGAGAGGGAGAGAGAGAGAGAGAGAGAGAGAGAGAAAGAGAGAGAGAGAAATAAAAAGCAATGAGAGAGAGTGTAAAAAATTGTTGTAAAGAAATTGAATCATGGTATTTAAAGAAATCTTTCATTAAAATGACACGTTCCACATCATTACGAAATGTCGTATTCATGATCTATGGAACAAGAGTTAATCTAATGTAATCTAATGTAATCTTCTCACATCATATTGATGATTAGCCATGAAGAGTCATGAATTACCGAAATTTTTGCCAATACCAGTAACCAAATCTAAACTTGACAATAAAAGACGACAATTTTTGTAATAAACCGTGACTCCTATCAAGACCCTTTCGTCCCTGTTATCTAACCACGAAAGATGTGTGATATACCTCCATTCTGAAGTAACAAAGTGTGCATGCATTTAAAGATGAAGTGCATGATGTGAAGTTCTGTGACGGAGATACGAACCCAACACGTAATCCGATTGTTAACTAAGAAAAATCAAATGTTACGTATCGGTTTTTCTTACGAGCCGCTAGGTGTCTGAATCTAAAATAAGGATACAAACTTTTGTGCCTAAGCGACAATCGAACTGCACACCTACCGTGCATCCACGAATATAGCTTAAGTATCAGTTGCCTACCCATGAACAGTAAGATGTGTGCGTGTTTGACCAGAAATAACGACACCTGTTGCGATTGTTGGCAACACATGAACAGACATTGAAATTGCGCGTTAATTTTCACTAGCAGGTGGGTGTGCACTTGATAAAGCTAGAAATGGAATTATGAATATTTTTGTACTGGATCAGGTTTCAGACCCACATACTTACCTTTGGAGGAGACCTAGAGAAGATTGCAGTCTTGGGAAAAGGAACGAAATGACTGAACTACTGTTCCGAGAGAGTCAGATCCTCGAAAGAGGAGATACGAATTCGAATCACAGTCCAGCACCAAATGTTTAAACGTCTCTAGTTCAATCAAGTACAAGTAAAATAACAGCCCTGTCCCTTTAAATGGCTATCGGTTCATCAAATAAAATAAAATTTTCTAATGTAAGTAAGCTTACTGGCGACTGTATTTCTGGTTACCATGACTTCCGCTGTGTCATTTCCCAACGTAAACCGGCTCTGCCTAGTTGGTAATGAAGGAACGTGATGTTTAATGCGGATTCTGGATTATAACGTCTTTCTCTTGAGGTTACCAGAGGTAAAATAAATCTGTTTGTGCCTCTTAAAAGTAAATGCCTGAACCCACGCATTGCACCTGTGATAGTTCGTTCCACCAGACCATTGTGACCACATTACCCAGCCCCAGGAGTGTGCTGTAACGGATGATGTGCTTAGCTTACAAAATTAGTCACCGGTGGAAAAAAATGCGAGTCTATTAAATGGTCAAGTAGAAGCAAGCTTCTGACGCAGAGATTATGCTATTCTCATGTCAGCAGGATGTAAAGACTCTTCTAGGCATCATAGGCTGGATGTGAAGCCATTTTGATTTTTCAAAAATTCAACAATTTTCTTAGTTCGAGAAAATCCACTGTGAAGCGTGAAGTTGCCGGATAATTCGATTATTACTGTTATTATTAATATCATTTTATTCATACCGCTGCTGTAACACAAGTGCTTGAACATCATTTAATGCCTTTTGGTCACTATAGAAGTAGTTTCCCAAGAACAGGTTCTTTCCCTGTCTACGGAATCCTTTTCATGTTAATATCAAACACCAGCAATTACTCGTAGATTACAATAAAACTAAAGTAATTGACGAAGATGTTACTTGGTAACACAAACGCACTGCCTTTCTTCATTTACTTTCGCCTAGAAATGGCTATCGTGTACTGACAAACCAAAAGGCAAGAGATCTTACTGCCTTCCGATATACGTTGCTGTCATTTCTGCCACATGATTTGGTCGACATGACCTGTTTCAAGTTGTGTATGACAGACAGTGTTTTAGAAAATCTATTGTTTCCCTGTGCAATAAACAGAAGTATTTTCATTCTAAGCTGTCCAAGTACAAAATTTTCGCAATATTAGTTCAAATTTAATATTCGCTTCTATAATGTAGGAAAGTATTTCACAGTCGCAAAACTCGCATCCGAAACGTTGACCTTACACTTAGTCGCTGACCATAAATTCTAGCTCAGAGTGACGCCAGTTTAAATAACCTAATGTAGCGAAGACTGTTTGCCAGTGCTCTTACTCCCCGGAAAATACGCAATTCACTCATTTGGCTCCATAAGTACACTGTAACAGTAATTTCTGTGTGACATTTTTCAGTATGCTTTCGCCTTCCAACCGGCAAAATACGGAAGAGTACGGCCGGTAAACAATTCACAAACCACGATTTAGTGCCGATAAGACGATTTCTTTAAACATTGTCGAAGCTGAGGGAATTTAGTTTCTGCTTAAATCGTCTTAAGCAGCAACGTTCACAGATATCTCAAATAGGAAAAAGCTGAATATCCAGGTACGAAGGTTGTAAAACAAACGTCCCACAGTTTGTGTCAGGTTGAACATTTCGTCTGATAAAACTGCTTAAGTATTTTGTCTAAGAGGTATCACAAGTAGTATCCCTGTAGCTATGGGAATCATTGGTTGAAAACTAGTTTAACACCAATGGGTACAGTGCTGCTAAATTTTCAAAATTATTATCAACCTAAGTCTGAGTTCATCCACAAACTGAGGCGTATTTGTAATATTGAAGCTAGACTGTGTATCCTTGTCTTCCTTGAGTGGTCATTGGAAGGCTTTGACACACACGTATACAATACTATGGATACTTCGAACGCTATGGTTAACGTTGCTCTCATAAACTACTTTTTTTTTAAATTCTTCTGGGTCTTCAGTGTGCAATATGTGTTGTAGATACAGTCTCAGACCAAAAAATTGACCGCCGAGTCGTTCAAGTAAGGTGGACAATACAGTCGTGCTCCTCTCAGAAATCTATGTCCGGCAATATGCTCGATCTGGCAACATGTAGACTGCGGCACTTCCCAGAGGAGGTCTTGACTCCGGTCTTAGTACATTACTCTTGACTACGACCGTAGTCTTGAGGTAAAACGCGAGACCAGCTAATATGATATTGTAGATTCGCTTGAATTACACTCATAGCTTCAGCACAGAGAGGAAAGAGGCGATAAATATTTTGTCGATATGTGCTTTCGGTCGCCAGACGTCATATTAGCTGGTCTCGCGTTTTACCTCAAGACTACGGTCGTGTTCCAGCGGCGGTATGAATAAAATGATATTAATAATAACAGTAATAATCGAATTATCCGGCAACTTCACGCTTCACGGTGGATTTTCTCGAACTAAGAAATTTGTTGAATTTTTGAAAAATCAAAATGGCTTCACATCCAGCCTATGATGCCTAGAAGAGTCTTTACATCCTGCTGACATGAGAATAGCATAATCTCTGCGTCAGAAGCTTGCTTCTACTTGACCATTTAATAGACTCGCATTTTTTTCCACCGGTGACTAATTTTGTAAGCTAAGCACATCATCCGTTACAGCACACTCCTGGGGCTGGGTAATGTGGTCACAATGGTCTGGTGGAACGAACTATCACAGGTGCAATGCGTGGGTTCAGGCATTTACTTTTAAGAGGCACAAACAGATTTATTTTACCTCTGGTAACCTCAAGAGAAAGACGTTATAATCCAGAATCCGCATTAAACATCACGTTCCTTCATTACCAACTAGGCAGAGCCGGTTTACGTTGGGAAATGACACAGCGGAAGTCATGGTAACCAGAAATACAGTCGCCAGTAAGCTTACTTACATTAGAAAATTTTATTTTATTTGATGAACCGATAGCCATTTAAAGGGACAGGGCTGTTATTTTACTTGTACTTGATTGAACTAGAGACGTTTAAACATTTGGTGCTGGACTGTGATTCGAATTCGTATCTCCTCTTTCGAGGATCTGACTCTCTCGGAACAGTAGTTCAGTCATTTCGTTCCTTTTCCCAAGACTGCAATCTTCTCTAGGTCTCCTCCAAAGGTAAGTATGTGGGTCTGAAACCTGATCCAGTACAAAAATATTCATAATTCCATTTCTAGCTTTATCAAGTGCACACCCACCTGCTAGTGAAAATTAACGCGCAATTTCAATGTCTGTTCATGTGTTGCCAACAATCGCAACAGGTGTCGTTATTTCTGGTCAAACACGCACACATCTTACTGTTCATGGGTAGGCAACTGATACTTAAGCTATATTCGTGGATGCACGGTAGGTGTGCAGTTCGATTGTCGCTTAGGCACAAAAGTTTGTATCCTTATTTTAGATTCAGACACCTAGCGGCTCGTAAGAAAAACCGATACGTAACATTTGATTTTTCTTAGTTAACAATCGGATTACGTGTTGGGTTCGTATCTCCGTCACAGAACTTCACATCATGCACTTCATCTTTAAATGCATGCACACTTTGTTACTTCAGAATGGAGGTATATCACACATCTTTCGTGGTTAGATAACAGGGACGAAAGGGTCTTGATAGGAGTCACGGTTTATTACAAAAATTGTCGTCTTTTATTGTCAAGTTTAGATTTGGTTACTGGTATTGGCAAAAATTTCGGTAATTCATGACTCTTCATGGCTAATCATCAATATGATGTGAGAAGATTACATTAGATTACATTAGATTAACTCTTGTTCCATAGATCATGAATACCACATTTCGTAATGATGTGGAACGTGTCATTTTAATGAAAGATTTCTTTAAATACCATGATTCAATTTCTTTACAACAATTTTTTACACTCTCTCTCATTGCTTTTTATTTCTCTCTCTCTCTTTCTCTCTCTCTCTCTCTCTCTCTCTCTCTCCCTCTCTCTCTCTCTCTCTCTCACACACACACACACACACACACATTCTTTTTTATTTTTATTTGTATGTTGTGCTCGACTATCGGCGAGGCACGAAAACGCCTGTGAATGACTTTCTTAGTTTTGAGTACACTTACGAAAGAAATATAAAAACAACAATGAGAGTTGCTGATTTATGATGCTCAGTTTGCAGTCAGTTCTGAGTATTATTAGTAACTACGCTCCAGTCCCTAAACCTAGTTACAGAAAGCGAATCAGACGCATTACGTATTCCAGGCCGTAGCAGCCGCGACTTGGAGACACCAGCTATGGTCACTTCCCAGACCGCTGTAGGATCACATCGGTTCGTCCTCTTCCTGCTGGTACTGTAACTGAGATTTGGCAACAAGGCAACGTATGTTTGGCAACTCTGTGATCGACGAGTTACTTCCTGGTGTGCACGGAATTAAGCCTCAAAGTTCACTTGATTTTTACCTGTCATTTCCATTGAATAATCTGAGTTATTATCGCTTGAAGGGTAACAAAAGATTGAAAATTTACGGTTTTCAGCCCAGGAAAGTCGTTGCAAGTGGAAATCGCAACTAATCTCGACCTTTAAATAGCGGTTTACGAGTTCTAGTTACTATTGCGCTCGTAATAGGAAGCTGAGACCCATACCTCCTCGCCAGCTCTGTGGTAACGTGCTGACCTGTAAAACAGCGTCTTTTACGGTTCGCAGTTCCAGTCTCGCTGACTGGTAACGTTTTTATCCCTTCTGTGAAAGAGCTACAAGCAGTCAGATCAAACAGCAATAAGGAAATCGCAAGAAAATGCTTTCAGCTCATAGTGCAATGTTGAAAAACTTACAATGCTGCACAACAGGTAACGCCTCTTTCCACTGCTGACAAGCGAATTTTGGGTTTCTAGGAATACGTAACTATATTTATGAAATGCCACATTTGCATCCCTCTTGAGTATGACACAGCATACCAATTAAACACAGACCCAATCAAAATCTAAGTGAGTAGTATTTTACTAATTCGTGTCGATAGAGGCATGCTTGTGTACAGATACTTTCGTCGTAAGGTTATCATGGTTAGTTTTATTTCATTTCTTATAATACAGTGCACAATTTTCGTAAGGTTTCCTTTAGTGTTGTTAAAACAATAGTAAACATGAGAGAGACATTAATCATCAACGATATATGCGAATTCTCTGATGTTACCTATGACAGAACAAGTTTTCTACATGCATGTAATCAATAAACTGCATGTGCATTGTCAGACTGAGTTAAAGCTGTCAAACAAAGTTTGAAGAGGACTAAAATATCACTACCACACGACGGCTAATGTAGAAAATACTTTTCTGACATATTATGGCACGATGCGCTCTCCCTGCACATCTTCGAGATGCATCTGCTGCCTGCTGTCTAACTACTGTGACATTTTGCTCTATTCAGGTTTAATAGTCCTTTTTCCACATGCGACTACTTTGGGTTGAGAAGTGAAGGGAATTATGTTCATAGTTCCATTAGATTGATAACTTCAGCAGAGAGCAGAATTGCGTTTTAAAAAATGTAGCACTGAATGTATTCGAACTCGCGACATCTTATCTATGCTACAAGCTGACACGTAGCTACAACAGCTCCAGAGCTCGGCAACTATTCCTCCAGAACTTTTGGATTCCACAGCACTGTGAGATTATGCATATGGCCAGGTCTTGACTTCTGAGAGACAAACAGTTACAGCTTTTCTTTTGGACTGAACGACGTTTTCTAGTAACAGATAGCGCAATAGAATAAATAGGAAGTGTTCCTTTCCACTTGAGCTAAACTTCTGCATCCTACACTGTTGGCAGTTGTGTGTAGGTGGCAGTTACGTGATTTTATTTCTGTGATTACAAAATAGTCGAATGTATGCACTGGGTAGGCGAGGCAGCTAGTTCATGGTGATTCGGTCAACCAAGTAAATGAATTTACTGAACATGCTGCAAATTACTACAGGGAGCCTGTGTGTCAGAATTTTCATCCAGTGTGGCGCAACTGCGTTACGATAGAAAAATGACTCGCAGAGAAGATGATTTCGTGGTCTGTTGGACGGATGGTAGGTTGTTATACCTATTGTCTGGGTTCGATTCCCACTTCTGTCAATGATTTTAGATAGGGAGAGACAGATTCCATTCTCTCCTGGCCACATCAAGTGAAGGAGATATAATGGCTGCGTGGTCTGGAAATTCACATTAAAGATGATATTCCTTCTTTACCAAGTAGACGGTAGGTTGAACCACAATAAAGTCTGGAGTGGTGACATGTAGAAACTCTATCACCAGTAACCTTTCTTATACTAGTTATTTATTT
Organism: Schistocerca nitens; assembly: GCF_023898315.1. NCBI lineage: Eukaryota > Metazoa > Arthropoda > Insecta > Orthoptera > Acrididae > Schistocerca > Schistocerca nitens. The sequence goes on along the minus strand of NC_064614.1, from coordinate 369,607,920 downwards.
CAAGTGACGACACTTATTCCATCTTTTATTTGAGCTTCTGTATGTCGATAAAATTGGTTCTGAACTGGGAATGCAACTCAGACCGCCCTTAACGCGGAATTTGGTCCCTTCGTGGCAATACAGCTCGGCTACAATTTGTTGTTTGTTCAAAACTGCAGATTCCTCAACACCTTCACATATTACGCGTGAATGGGATAGAATCCTGGCCCGGCACTAAAGATTTAATTATGTATTATCAAGCTCTAGCATGAGAACACCTATCTGTTGGTGGATAATAATTTCGATTTTTAATGTATTTTCATTCGCTGTCAACACTAACGATATCTGACGTTTTTAACTCCCAGTGAGGCACAGAACTATTTGCGAGATGACTGTAAGTTCAAGATGCTATTCTGAGCAACTGGTGGAGAAAAATTCGGTAGCTGACGTCTCTTTGTGTGTAGTCAACAACGATATGTGTGGGGCTCTATTCCCAGTGAGCGCTGAACTCTTCGTCATATTATTTCAGTTCAAACATGCTCACATGTCACTGCTGGTGCAACAAACCCATATTTAACGTTCGTTTTCTCTAGAATATAACAGCGATAGGTGCCGGGTTGGAGTCCTGGGAAGGAAAAAATTAATGTTTCGTCTCGTCATTTCAGTTAAAACATCTAGCTACTGCCGCGAAATTCCGATATGTCACATTTGACTGTGCTTCGATAGCAATCCGATTAGGTTCCGGGTTCGAATCCGTGTCCAACACACAGCTTTACCTCACGGCATTTCAAGTAAGTTACTTGTGAAGAAGCAATATTTAACATCTCTCGTAGTTCGTTAACAGGGACAATAGATGCTGGGTAGGAATTCGCGTCTGTTAAAAATGTTTGCGTTATGCAATTTAAAGTTGATATTTGCTAACTGATACTGTCTAAAATCGAGGTATATCACTCTCTGTATGCCTAATCAGGAATGACTGTTAGTTTCCGTCAGTCACGAAATCTTTGCTTAGTCTGCATGAGCTGGGTTTGAATCCATATGCAGAACAAGACGGTTCGTCGTGTCATTTAATGTTCATACATATTCTCAACTAGCTGCTCGTGAATAACTTAAATTTTTAATGTCATTTTGTGTTAAATAGTTCAAATGGTTCATATGGCAAGCCAGCCGGAGTGGCCGTGCGGTTCTGGGCGCTACAGTCTGGAACCGCGCGACCGTAAGGTCGCAGGTTCGAGTCCTGTCTCGGACATGGTGTGTCTGAGGTCCTTAGGCTAGTTAGGTTTAAGTAGTTCTAAGTTCTAGCGGACTGATAACCTCAGAAGTTAAGTCCCATAGTGCTCAGAGCCATTAGAACCATTTCTGAAGTATAAGAGTATTTACGAACAGTACAAGCAGGATTGCAGCGAACTGATCACTTAGTGCAACATGGAGTACCTGTGTAATTAGTCATTCCAGCTGCATATCTGAGGGTAAGATTTGTTAAGCATTTCATTGCAGAATTAATGTAATATCCGCACGATAATCTCTGCAGTCATACTTTATTAGGAGCCCGCGATTGGAGTACCATGTTCGTTAAATCGGATTACTCAAGCTGAGGCCAAATAAAGACAAGCGACGACGCCACAACACTATCTTTACTTAAGTAGGTAGTCAGCGCTAAAGTATGTGCGCCACCATTAACGTTACTGTAAGCAGTTTGACAACGTAACACCACCACAACTACTGACAACCTGAACCATTATCATCACGCAGTTGTGACAAATGGTTCAAATGGCTCTGAGCCCTATGGGACTCAACATCTGTGGTCATAAGTCCCCTAGAACTTAGAACTACTTAAACCTAACTAACCTAAGGACATCACACACATCCATGCCCGAGGCAGGATTCGAACCTGCGACCGTAGCAGTCGCGCGGTTCCTGACTGAGCGCCTAGAACGCAGTTGTGACTCTCAGTGATTACAATTTACTGATGTTTGTCAAGAATAGCGGAAAGCGCCTCTGAAGTTCCATTTGCATTACGACTAGCACGTGGCCGGCCGCGGTGGTCTAGCGGTTCTAGGCGCTCAGTCCGGAACCGCGCGACTGCTACGGTCGCAGGTTCGAATCCTGACTCGGGCATGGATGTGTGTGATGTCCTTAGGTTACTTAGGTTTAAGTAGTTCTAAGTTCTAGGGGACTGATGACCACAGATGTTAAGTCCAATAGTGCTCAGAACCATTTGAACCATTTGACTAGGACGGAGAGAATGCTAAATAACAGTAATAGGTCACCCAGCGAAGAGTAGAGTCCACGTATTGTCTGAAGTCCTTGCAGTTTGATATAATGCAGTTCCCGATAGTTTCGCACTAACGGGTTCTTTTGGCTGTCGAAATACTCGTATGGGAATCATAAAAGTGGAATTGCTAGATCACCCAACTACCTTAATAACACCTCATTCTGGATTGAATACGACTCGGAAAGCGACGTTAATTTGACGTTTTCATCCATCTCCTGACGTCTCACTGAATGAAGTCTGAAGTGCACGCACAGTTGTGTTGCCTGCCGCAAGGATTCTGTGAAGTGTTGTGGCAGCTGGCAGTCATTGCTGAATACACACATGTGCAAATAACCTCACTGCTCTAGCGGAACGTCTTTGTTGCATTTTTTCCATACGGTAATTAGCACAATAACATAAGGCTTGTTCTGCTGAAGAACTTGATGCCCACAAGTCCTTAAATAATAATCTCCTAGCGGGAGGAATAAATACATGAAAGGAAACAGACTGTTGGACGAAAGAATGGACAGCTCCCTGCTTTTGGCGTTTCCGATAGCGCCTACGATAAGAATCTGGTGTCATATTATGCTTCAGAACTCTAAACTGTTTATTTTTTTACTTCATACTAAAACAAAAGTTGTGATATGAGACGAGGAAATGACTTATATGCTTCTCAGGAACTTTAGTTTTTCGTGTTTATTTTCTCACTTCATATTAAAACAAGGGCGTTAATATGAGAAGAGGAAATGAAATATACGCTTCCAAGACATAATATTTCCTTGTGTGCTATTACTGCAAACATGAAAGCCCTGCAGTTAATTTTTGTATGTTGGATAAGTTTTGATATCACCTCACATTCCTTTATGACAAGGTTCCTATTGTCTTGGGATTCAAATAGAGTGGACGTTTCATCACTGGTTAATATTCTGATGACTAATGACATGATACCCGTTGCAATTGCTCCATGGCACCTGTGAGTAGAGTCTCACGTTGGTTACTATAAGAACACGCAGGCAGTGATATCCGCTCACTGGAGTCAGAGCCAAGGTGATTTCTTTCTGTTTAGGGCGAAGCGTCTGCTGCAGTGTCCACGCTCAGCCAACATAAACAAATCGCGGCGGCATTGGGCACTGCTAATCGCTGCACTTGTCGCGAGCCTCGACAACAAGAGCGCACTGTCTCTGCTAACGATACTATGGAGTTAATAGATCTTGCTTAACGGAATACGCAGGACGTGGGATGGGTAAAAATTCAGTTTGTAGCTTCCCATCGCATTAAAATACTTTACAGTCATATTTGATGCAATATTTATTGTTGGTTGTCTCTCTAATGTTAATAGTATTGATTCACATCGTACGTTAACACGAAAACACACACACACACACACACACACACACACACAAACAGTCATTGATTCCTGTGAGGGTGACAACTACTGTGTGTTGAACAACACATGCACCAGTCAGTTCCTCAGTTGGCGTCGAGTGGATGAGATTTTTCAATTACCTTGCACTGCTAGAATTGTAAGGAGGGGACTGAAAGTAAATGGACTTGATGTATGCTAAAGGGCTGCGACAAAGCAAAGCTTGACCGATTATCAGATAACTGTCCACATGGGCTTTGTGGACGAGTATACTTTTAGTAACCAACCCACCCACGATCATTACGTAAGATTTCTCGAGGGCGTAGGGAAATTGATTTCATTAAGTCGTCGACAGTGTAGCGTGATGGTTTACTTCCCACCGTACGTTTTCTATATTCGTCCAAAGGTCGCTTGCATTTGTAGGGACACATGGCAATGGCCTTGTTACCTCTGCCCACATATTCTCTATCTGGTTGATGTTCGGTGATCGTGGAACAAACGGCTACAGCTTCATCCTCTCTTGGCCCTGAAACCAATCTCGCACTGCTCTACTATGATGGATGGGTCTCTGCTCCTGTAAATACATTGTTATGTCGTTAGTTCATATATTTATATTTAAATAACGTATTTGTAATAAGCACAGTGTTTAAGAATTCATTCCCTGTCATAGATAAGTGATCTGGATTCAACAGTCCGATTAAGAATGTGGTTCACCCAGTCTATCATATGATGAGCGTCGTAGTCGGATAGCCACATTAAGACTGACTGGCTGAATCCGATTAGGACGATCTTGTATCGAAATGAAATTACAGAAATCGGATAATTTGAACGTCTGTATTGCAACAATGCTGCGCACATAAATTCCTATGATGGGGTAACAGCTAGCAACTGTCTAAGAAAAAGTGAGAAATATGTCTACTAGCAGCAATGTAACGTAATTATAAACCATGTTTATGTGATGGAAATACTGAATCGAACAACACACATCTATTTCAGTGGAGGGAAGATACACCATATCGGATTTGCTGATGACATAATGACAATAATAATAAAAATCCCGTGTGGCCGATAGGGGAAACCCTCCCCCATATGGATGGTACCGTGGAAATCAAATACTTGTGGTGAACCAAATACTAACACAATCCTGAACGGCTACTCAATCCGTTGAACCCAAAATCCAGACACATCTGAGTGAAAATCACCGCTACTCTGGTCACCGTCTGTTAGCTCAATGAGCTTGGCTGAAAATATTTGCTTCCAAAGGCTTCAACACCCTCTGGTCCTGTCCAGTCCTGGTATCACCCAGGCCAAACCAATGAAACACAAGAAAACATGAACTATGCAAGCAAAGGTAACTTTATCCCAGGTGGTACACAACCTGGCCACCGATAGCCGGCAGTTGGATTTTCGCACTCTGGGGAGTCCAGGTTAGCACGGCAGAGAATATCGAAGATCTCTGGTAAATTTCCCTACAAGCAGAAAACATTCATTTGAAAACTAAACATCGATACATTGATCCAAACAAGAAACCTAAATAATCTCACAAAAGAAATCGTCCGCCAAAAAATTCTCATCCTTGCTCTTCAAGAACCACGATTAATTGACAATTAAAACTTGCATTACGGAAACCATGGCATCTTCAAAATACAACAAAAGGTAGCGAAACTCGCACCAATCCTCGGCATTGCATTTCTCGAACACAGATCTATCAACAACTCTGTCGAAGAAATCACACCCATCAACAATCGAGTTATGACTATGCTCATTCAGAGCCCCTATAAAAAATATACACTCATAAATGCACATGCCCCCACCAACATCGAAAATAAGGAAACACCGAAAATGTCGAAAAATTGTGGAACACACTCGAAAATACTATGAGCAAAATTTACCAAGATGACGTGAAAATACTAATGAGAGGCTTCAACTCTCTGTTTGGGACAGAAAAAACCTGTAGAAAAATCATTGGTACAAATTCAACACACCGAAACGCTTAGACCAACAGCACACGTCTGACTGACATTTGCCAACAATTCAACCACAAAAGAATGTCTTCCCACTTAGGAAGTAGCCTGTTCCCAAGAAACATGTTTGGCTACCAGGTGCAAGCTGCTTTCGTTCGCCTTTCGAGACTCGCTGAAAGCCAGATTTTTAATTCTTTTGTAGCAGAGCTACAAGCAGGCAGATACAAACGCAATAAGGGAATCGTAAGACAACGCGCCTTGCTACTTTCAGTAACCCTTAGTGTCAGAGCGAAAACCTTACGGTACTGCCAAATTCATAATGACGACATATTTTTTGTTGTTGTGAATACATAATTATATCTATGAAATGCCACTTTTCATAATAATAGCGGATGATACTGGAAATGAAGTAAATACGGATCTTTTCGAAGTCAAAAGTCGGTAATGTCCTACTAATTCGTGTTAAAATACGCTCAATCGTCTCACAGATACTTAATGCTTTATTAAGATAGTCTGCCGTCGTGATATTTCTGTAGTAAGCTGAATTTATTTTGTATTAGTACAGTGAATATTTTAATTGGATTTTCCGGTAGTTTACTAAACGCAACAGTAATCATCAATGAGAAATTAATCAGCAAAAGAATTTTCTTTCACGATATCTAAAACGATCTGACAATGCTAAAGTTGTTTACAAATGCTACGCCAGTAGAAACCTACTGGTTTCAACGATATAATTATACCAGAGTAGTTTTAAGAGTATTTTCGTCTAGAAATGAATTGCGTCGACGGTTGATCGATCAAGAGCGGGAAAGGTAAAGCTTAACGAATATATGACGAGAGGGACAAGTGCTTGAGAGAGGACTTCTCTATCAATACAAGTGCCTGAGAGACGACTTTAATTTCAATCTCCTGGATAGTTTTGTTTCTCAAATCAAGAAGTGCGTTATCATGCAGTAGAACATGTGATGTAGTTGTGTTGCTCGATATTCTTACGCTGAGACCGAAAGGTGTCTCAGTTGTTGGCAACAAATTCCAGCTGTGTTTTGGTAGAATTCGTAGCCCAAAACTCACTTTTGGAGCTATCAGATGTAAAATATTATGTTCACACTACTCTTTGCTCGAGTTTATGTCTTTTGGAGGGGCTCAGCCTTTCATTTCTTCTTAGGAAGTTAATGATAAAGGCATCATCACACGTCACCAGTTACAGTACTGCATACGAATGCTCAATGAGCGACCTGATGACGTTCAATAATAGTCACTCCGTTGATTTTTGTTGTTTCGAATTAGAGCATGTAGTACTCGTACACCAGACTTCTGAACTTTGCCTGTTGTATGCAAATGTCGCATGATGGTAAAATGGTAATCTATCACATATATCAGTAGTCGAGACTTGCTTAATGTGGAAAATCATTGATGCCAGAACGAACTTTGTTGAAACAAGAATATCTTTTTCTGGCGTATTTTTCCCAAAAGCACTCGCTCCACACACAATTCAAATCTTTCTAGCTGCCTCCTCTGCATTCACCCCTCTGTTATACCAAAAGTAAACGTTGTGTTGCAGATGTTACACCTATTTCCACTTACGACTCAATTTTACAATGCTTAACTGTAGTTCATGATTCTCAAGTATGCAAAATCCAATGCTTAACTGCAAGATGATAACTAGAACTTCAAATTCGAAAATGACAGTTGATACATACACTGACAGCGTCGCGCCGCGTTCACCTGAGCGGTGCCGGATTTCAGGTGGCTGGTGGCGCCTGGCCCGGTGCCGGTAGCCGCTGCAGCGCGAGGAAACGCTCGAGCGTAAGCTGTTATGATCGCGACGCAGCCACGAGCTGTCCTGCGGAATTGTTTCTGGAATACTTGTTATTGCTGGTGGGTAGAATGTTAAGCGAATTATCTTTGATGTTCGGTCAGACTCATAACTTTAGACCGACTGTGGAAAAAAAAAAAAAAAAAAACAGTTGGACGCGAACAGGCGATTACAAGCTTAGAACGCACGACGCTTGCCACTAGACCACGGGCTCACATAGTCCGACAACGTCTCGGAAGTAGACAATACTTCCTCCTAACACTTCCGCATCTTACAGTGTTGCCAGATTGTGCATATGGCCGGACTTAGAGTTGTCAGGGGCGGTCAGTTTTATTGGCCACCTTAAGTGAATGGCTGGGACTTAGTCTCGGTGGCGGCCGGCCGGCGGTCAGTTTTATTGTCTAAGACTGTACATTACACCTACTACCGACGGCGGTAGCGGAACAGCGATACTTCTACGTAGCGGCATAGTAGCCGAGGACGTGGTGTACCTGCCGTCAGCGCGAGGACTGGCGCTCACAGTGCTGAGCGTACGGGTCGTTAACATTTACGCAACGTCGGGGTCCGACAGACGGCGCGACCGATCCCGATTTTACGCAGAGGAGATTGCAACACTATTCTTAGGTCGGTATGAACATGTCTTATTTGGAGGCGACTTCAACTGCGTGCTCGCACCAAGAGATCAAAACCCACGTTATACTTCATGCCCGGAGCTGCGGCAACTCATACAGGACATGAATCTCATTGATACATGGGAGAAGATACATGGCGACAGACGCGGATACACCTACGTCACGAGTCACTCTGCAAGTCGTCTCGATCGCATTTACGTAACACGTCGTCTCGAACCTGCGATCCTCGATGCGGAATTGTGGCCTGTCGCCTTTTCAGATCACATAGCATATACACTCCTGGAAATGGAAAAAGGAACACATGGACACCGGTGTGTCAGACCCACCATACTTGCTCCGGACACTGCGAGAGGGCTGTACAAGCAATGATCACACGCACGGCACAGCGGACACACCAGGAACCGCGGTGTTGGCCGTCAGTGTCAGCCAGTTTGCCGTGGCATACGGAGCTCCATCGCAGTCTTTAACACTGGTAGCATGCCGCGACAGCGTGGACGTGAACCGTATGTGCAGTTGACGGAGTTTGAGCGAGGGCGTATAGTGGGCATGCGGGAGGCCGGGTGGACGTACCGCCGAATTGCTCAACACGTGGGGCGTGAGGTCTCCACAGTACATCGATGTTGTCGCCAGTGGTCGGCGGAAGGTGCACGTGCCCGTCGACCTGGGACCGGACCACAGCGACGCACGGATGCACGTCAAGACCGTAGGATCCTACGCAGTGCCGTAGGGGACCGCACCGCCACTTCCCAGAAAATTAGGGACACTGTTGCTGCTGGGATATCGGCGAGGACCATTCGCAACCGTCTCCATGAAGCTGGGCTACGGTCCCGCACACCGTTAGGCCGTCTTCCGCTCACGCCCCAACATCGTACAGCCCGCCTCCAGTGGTGTCGCGACAGGCGTGAATGGAGGGACGAATGGAGACGTGTCGTCTTCAGCGATGAGAGTCGCTTCTGCCTTGGTGCCATTGATGGTCGTATGCGTGTTTGGCGCCGTGCAGGTGAGCGCCACAATCAGGACTGCATACGACCGAGGCACACAGGGCCAACACCCGGCATCATGGTGTGGGGAGCGATCTCCTACACTGGCCGTACACCACTGGTGATCGTCGAGGGGACACTGAATAGTGCACGGTACATCCAAACCGTCATCGAACCCATCGTTCTACCATTCCTAGACCGGCAAGGGAACTTGCTGTTCCAACAGGACAATGCACGTCCGCATGTATCCCGTGCCACCCAACGTGCTCTAGAAGGTGTAAGTCAACTACCCTGGCCAGCAAGATCTCCGGATCTGTCCCCCATTGAGCATGTTTGGGACTGGATGAAGCGTCGTCTCACGCGGTCTGCACATCCAGCACGAACGCTGGTCCAGCTGAGGCGCCAGGTGGAAATGGCATGGCAAGCCGTTCCACAGGACTACATCCAGCATCTCTACGATCGTCTCCATGGGAGAATAGCAGCCTGCATTGCTGCGAAAGGTGGATATACAGTGTACTAGTGCCGACATTGTGCATGCTCTGTTGCCTGTGTCTATGTGCCTGTGGTTCTGTCAGTGTGATCATGTGATGTATCTGACCCCAGGAATGTGTCAATAAAGTTTCCCCTTCCTGGGACAATGAATTCACGGTGTTCTTATTTCAATTTCCAGGAGTGTATATGCACGGTCTCCCTGAGTCGTCAACAAGTGTGGAGGTGTCGCAGTGTTTGGAAACTGAATACAGCACACCTCAGAGAACCTGAGTGCAGACGCTTAGTCGAAGACACTTGGCAAGTGTGTGAACGACGCCTCCCGACATATCCGACGACGTTGCAGTGGTGGCTGGGATGCGTTAAGCCTGCATTGCGCCGAGCGTTAATTGCATACGGAAGAGAGCAGATGATGTGGAGGCGGCACACGACGGAATTTTATTTCACGATGCTCCGCGAACTTTCTGTACAAGCACCTTCACAGGAGCGTCGTGCCGGTATAAAACGAGCACAGGCCCAAATAATTTCCATAACGCGCCGCCGTCTGGAGGGTGTCGCAATCCGTGCAAGGGCCTTTGAACGAGTCCGTGGGAATCACCGTTGATGTATCACGTTATCAGAGAAAAACAACGTAGCCGCAGAACCTTAATACAGACGGTCGTACTGCCAGATGGTCGCCGCATAACAACGCAAAAAGATATTGCCAACGCTTTTGTGGAACACTACGGTCATCTCTATGAAGAAGCGGAACACGATCAGGCAGCCTTTCATGAGGTCCGAAGAACGCTCTCCGCGTGTCTCGACGAGTCGGCCAACATGGAGTTAACAGGTGAAATCACAGTTGACGACGTCATGGAAGCGATTGATAAGGGAGCGTCGCACAAATCGCCGGGGCCCAACGGGTTTCCGTTAGAGTTCTATCGTACGTTTAAAGATCTCATGACTCCACGATGGACTGCCATGTACTGCGAATTGATGTCTCCCAACGTGCCTCTTCCACCCTCCTTCGTGGAAGGAATGATCATCCCCATCCACAAATCATCTGGCGGCACAGGGATACAGGCCTACCGGCCACTGACCCTTCTTAATTGCGACTACAAGATCTACGCCAGGATACTTGCAGCACGCTTTAAACGCGTAATACGCCAAGTGATTTCACTCGACCAAACCCAGCTAGGAGGAGATAGCAATATACAAACGGCACTCAGCGACTACCGCGATGTTATCGCACTGGCATCAACATGTCGTCTCCGGGGTGTATTGGTATCGATAGACTTCGATCGCGCATTTGAGAGGCTGAGTCATGCTTATCTCACGGACGTGATGAAGAAAATGAAGTTTCCGGAAAGTTTGTCACCGTCGTCATGAGACTACTCCACGGAGCCGCATCCAAAGTGCTCATCAATGGACGCTTGGTGGGGCCCACCACCATTTCACGATCGGTCAGACAAGGGTGCCCGCTGCCAACGATATTGTATGCCATCGCTGTCGAGCCGCTGCTCTGCGGGCTCCGGAATCGACTCCAAGGAATGACGATAAGGCACAAGTTTATATGCCGAACATACGCTGATGACCTAGTGTTTTTAGCACGGTCAGGCGACGAGGCAAGAGCGGCCTTGCATTGGATTAATTTCTATTGTATGGCTACGGGAATTCGCCTGAATATGGCAAAATCGGGAGCGATGAACATCGGGAGAGGACTCCCGACAGGAAGTGTAGCACCATTACAGCCGATCAACAAGATGAACTGCCTAGGAATTATCTTCACTACAGACGATCGACGCACGGTGGCACTGAGTTACAGACATCTTCTGCAAACAATTCGTGCGAGTGTCACAGGTTAAGGGCACTGGATATGATACAACGGGTCACCTTTTCCAACACTTATCTGGCCTCTCGCATCCCCCACCTCGCACAAGTTCTTCCTATGCCGGTTGTGTTGGCCCGACGAATCCTGTCGGCACTAGGATATTTTGTGGGCACAGGTCTGCTTTTTAAGGTAGGATACGAAACCCTCACCCTTCCTCGTAGTCGTGGAGGTCTTGGACTAGTCCACGTACGCGACCGAGCAGTGGCTATTTATGTAACCACAATGATAGAGATGTGGACACGACACCAGACAAGTGTGACGGGCACCTTGATAGACGAACTCGCTCCACCTTTACATTCGGCTCCGGTAGCGGTGGCCCACATCTCACCATCGCTTGCCCATATGCGAACCTTTTTTGTGGAACACAGTTATGTACATATGGAACTACCGACTACCAGGACGGCAACGACACGTGATATACAGGGTGAGTCACCTAACGTTACCGCTGGATATATTTCGTAAACCACATCAAATACTGACGAATGGATTCCACAGACCGAACGTGAGGAGAGGGGCTAGTGTAATTGGTTAATACAAACCATAAAAGAATGCACGGAAGTATGTTTTTTAACACAAACCTACGTTTTTTTAAATGGAACCCCGTTAGTTTTGTTAGCAAATCTGAACATATAAACAAATACGTAATCAGTGCCGTTTGTTGCATTGTAAAATGTTAATTACATCAGGAGATATTGTAACCTAAAGTTCACGCTTGAGTACCACTCCTCCGCTGTTCGATCGTGTGTATCGGAGAGCACCGAATTACGTAGGGATCCAAAGTGAACGGTGATGGACCTTAGGTACAGAAGAGACTGGCACAGCACATTACGTCCACATGCTAACACCTTTTTATTGGTCTTTTTCACTGACGCACATGTACATTACCATGAGGGGCGAGGTACACGTACACACGTGCTTCCCGGTTTCAATTACGGAGTGGAATAGAGTGTGTCCCGACATGTCAGGCCAATAGATGTTCAATGTGGTGGCCATCATTTGCTGCAGACAATTGCAATCTCTGGCGTAATGAATGTCGTACACGCCGCAGTACATCTGGTGTAATGTCGCCGTAGGCTGCCACAATACGTTGTTTCATATCCTCTGGGGTTGTAGGCACATCACGGTACACATTCTCCTCTAACGTACCCCACAGAAAGAAGTCCAGAGGTGTAAGGTAAGGAGAACGGGCTGGCCAATTTATGCGTCCTCCACGTCCTATGAAACGCACGTCGAACATCCTATCAAGGGTCAGCCTAGTATTAATTGCGGAATGTGCAGGTGCACCATCATGCTGATACCACATACGTCGACGCGTCTCCAGTGGGACATTTTCGAGCAACGTTGGCAGATCATTCTGTAGAAACGCGATGTATGTTGCAGCTGTTTGGGCCCCTGCAATGAAGTGTTTGTTACAACACGCAACTGAACGTCGGAGGTTTCAAGCGTCAACTTTAGGTTACAATATCTCCGGATGTAATTAACATTTTACAATGCAACAAACGGCACTGATTACGTATTTGTTTATATGTTCAGATGTGCTAACAAAACTAACGTTGTTCCATTTAAAAAAAATCGTAGGTTTGTGTTAAAAAACATACTTCCGTGCATTTTTGTATGGTTTGTATTAAACAATTACACTAGCCCCTCTCCTCACGTTCGGTCTGTGGAAGCGGTTCGTCAGTATTTGATGTGGTTTACGAAATATATCCAGCGGTAACGTTAGGTGACTCACCCTGTATATCACATCTTGACTCGACGACGGTCGAATAATGCCGTAGAGCGCCGCCAACCAACAGTTAAGTGGTCAGTGGTATGGCGTACAGTGCACCACCCTCACCTTAATACGGGAACGCGCACTGTGGTATCAGGTGGTAAATGGGAAATACGTGACTCGTTCCAGGTTGCATACAGTTCATATGGTGGACGAGCCACTATGTCCGCAGTGCAATGTTCTAGACACAGAGGAGCATCGCCTGATATGCGGACCTTCGGCGGACGTATGGTGTTTGGTCAAAAAAATGATTGCCTTCCTCCTTCGGGTGGAGCCGCAAACAATAAAACCACGCACACTACTTCTCCCAGATAGGACATATTATCCCCGAACAAAGACAAACGCATTGACTTGGATTCGAGGTTTGACTGTGCGTTATCTTTTCCGAGACGGCAGTAAGAATGTGCTCGACTTCTGGGCCTTATTACAGGAACATCACTCACAGCTTATGAGACACCCGATATATCGAACATATTACGCAAATTTTTTAGGGAGTGCCTTGCTTCATCCCCCGCCCAGTTGGGGTGTCCCGGGTAGGAGAATGTAATTATTGTCTATAAGTATCAGAACAAGAAAGGGCCAGGACAGTGGAGAGGATCCACAAACACACGTGAAGACGTACCCGACACCAACGCGAGGTATATAGGGATTAGCGAGGTACGCGCCTAAAAGAGGAACGTAGACCGTTATTGTTTTGTACTGACAGAAGCAGGATTTTTTTTCACTATTAAGTAAAAAAAAAATCCACTTATTTACGTTTCCCAGAAAAATTTTATTTTATAAAAGTCATCGTCTTATATATTTTTAAAAAAATGCTAGAAGCAGTTTATGTTTGTTATTGTTACACCATTACACCATTCTGCAAAAAGAAAAGAAAAAAAAAACAGTCCACTTACTTACGTTTCCCAGCAATATTATTTTATAAACGTCATCGTCTTATGTATATATATTAAAAAAAGCCGGTAGAGCACTTGAAAAGAACAAAAAAAGTTGGTAGAGCACTTGCCCGCGAAAGGCAAAGGTCCCGAGTTCGAGTCTCGGTCCGGCACACAGTTTTAATTTGCCAAAAAAAAAAAAAAAAAAAAAAAGTGGTCAGCGCGACAGAATGTCAGTAATAAAGGCCCGGGTTCGATTCCCGGCTGGGTTGGAGATTTTGTCCGGTCAGGGACTGGGTGTTGTGTTGTCCTAATCATCATCATTTCATCCCCACAAAGATTTCCGCACGGTAGCTCAACGGTCAGAGGGTTAGCTGCCCTCTGTAATAAAAAACTGAGTGAATGGATTACCAATGAACTTCAACGGGCGTCAGGGGACGAACGCCACGAACAGATGCAACGAACTGTAAGTGATAACGTGCTTGCCTCCCACGCAGCGGGCCCGCGTTCGATTCCCAGACGGGTTTGAAATTTCTCCGATCGTGTTGTCCTCATCATTATTCCATTCTCATCACCGGTACACAAGTCGCCCAATGTGGCGTCAACTGAAGAAAGACTTGCACTCGGCGGCCAAACTTCCCCGAATGGAACCTCCCGGCCAACAATTCCATACGATCATATCTTTTCATTACAGGATTGCTTTTCCCATTTACCTACATTAACTCTCATAGAGCAAGCTGCCACTCATCACGCCGACTAGAAATTCTAAGTCTTCTCGTTTCCTCCCAGAGTTGCTCAACGACAATATCTTCCTGCACATCACAGCGTCATCAGCAAACAGAAGCAAATTGCTGCTCACCTTGTCAGGCACTATTTGCGTATGTAGAGAATAGCAGCGGTGTTTCATTTCACGTTTCTCCGTTCCGTTATTGAGTAGATAAACAAACATTAATCCTACAGCTGGGTTTCTCGTCGCTAGGGGCGCTAGTATCGTTCCAGCTGTTAGATGGGAAGAATTTTCATGCAGTGAGTGTCACAACTGCGTACGTTAAGACTGTGCTATTAATGCTGTCCTTCTGTGTATGCGTTCAATATCCCTTGTCAGTCCTATATGGTGCGGGTCTCTACAAAATTAGGGATATTCTAAGATGGGACGTGTTTTATAAGCCGTCTTCCTGGTAGACCGACAGTATTTCTCCAGTTTCTTGTGTTGGTTGATTTGAACAGCGAGAAAGTTGTTCATCAGAGCAACTACGGATGTTGATTGATGTCTATAAGACGAAATCTGGACCAACTGCACCTATAAAAGATCGCGCTTGTAATTACTGTACATCACTGTATATATGGGTGTCGGCAGTATTCCTATGGTCAGCAATGTAAGCCTCAGCTCTAGGGTATATACTACTTGAGGTTGTCATGTGGAACAATTAATATGAGTCTCATACACACTGTTTATTAGGAAAATGCAGCTTCTGAAGTAGGTGGAAGCTCTAGAAACAAGTGTCTTGCAGTCATCGTAGCATTTATCCATGCAGCTATCCGTCCTGTTTGAGTTTACAATCTCACTTGACTCTTTACTGGTCTAAGACCAACATTTCCTGTGAGTCGAAATCTTCACAAGATCCTTGAAATGATAAGTTATGATTTTATTTATGGATTCTTCCGTTGCTTCTTGGTAGAACAATTCCATATTTAAGGTTGAATAACGAGTATAATGTTTTTGTTATACTGATTTTTACTTATTTCAAACTAGTTTTAGGATTATAAGACCATCTTCAGGAAACAACTTAATATCGTCTGGAAGGAACACAGGTTTTTAGGTAACTAAACATTAGGACACAACCACTTGCATAAAGTGTTGTGCATCTAACTTGTTTCTTAACTCTGAAATTACTCTTTACACGACGGACAATGTTAAGCACAATAAGAAATTAAACTACATAATATTATGGATAAATAATTATAATGATCTTTTTTATTTTCTTCTTTTTTTGAAGGCACTCTATTCAAATAGCTAGATGGCTGTGCAACAGGGTCTCTCTTCAGTCCTCTTGTAGCAGAAATCTTCATGGACCATTTCGAAAACGGTTCCCACATAATGAGCCTGTTACTTATGTTATCAAATATTGGTGCAGATATGTACCTGATGTACTGTTCTGTGGACTGGAGCCAAAAAACAAATGAACACATTCCTTGAACGTATAACTCATAACACAAAAGCATACAGTTCTCCATGGAGATTGGTGAACAATCTATTAACTTCTTATACCTCAACATAGATATCACTACAAATACAAGCAGTTTTAAAATTTACAGAAAACCCGCTGCAACGAATACTGCAGTACCCTCATGTTCACAGCACCCAATATCACACAAATCCACTGCCTTTCATTTCATTGTGGATCGCCTTACATCGATACCAATGTCAAAACAGAATTTCAAACAGAATTGGACACCATTAAACATATTGCTCAAACAATGGCTATGCCCCTGAGTTAATTGACATTTTACACAAAAAGCAAAGACGAAGAATGTTGCCCTGCGTGTCTGCAGCAACTGTCATATCTAAAACCAACTGATGTACTATCCCATATTTAGGAAAGTTATCCGACAAATTAGACAAAACCCTCAAACCCCGCAGTTACAAAACTTCATTTTATGTAAGAGGCGCTATAGCCCCATGCCCTATTCAGCAGCAAGGACGAAACATATTTATTAATTAACAGTGGAATATTACAAAATCACCTTCAATGACTGCAACAAACTGTATATCGGTCAGATAGAGAGGGCCATAACAATTAGGCTGAACACGAGCGCAGCTGAACCTTTCGTAAGTCAGACTCCACCTTTGCCGAACATCTGCTGAAGGAAGGACACAAATACCAAAGTCCACACAGAAGTAATACATATAACCAATAAAGGAAGAAAATTAAGCCTGTTAGAATCACTAGAGGTAAAAACACGTTTAGCTAAAAATCCCCAGATGGTTGTAAATGAGGAATTGCAGATGAACACGTTCCCACGTTGAAGCTTCACATGATGCTCTCAACCAGTCACATTCCCCCCAAATGCCACAATGACACATACTGCTACACAAAATTTAAATGTAACAGAATTTCACATTTCTTACCCTACAAACTTCAACAACATAACTTTTAATACTTTAATATTGTATATTTCAACCACACACAATGTTTACTATTGTTCATTGTATAAAAATGTTACTTACAATGTAAAATATATTTGTTGCTCAACATAAGTTACTATCGTTCATTTCGGTAGTTATCAATCAGCGTCACGATCTATCCAGTTATGGCCTAATAGCAACATACTGTAAGTTTGTTTATTCTAATTATTGTGTTTAATACTGGACAATGGCTAAAGCTTAGTTTACAATGTTAAAAAACATGTTTGTTGAGCATCATAAATGAAGAGTACTCAGTTTAATAATTTCTCAGCCAATGTCAAGGCCACAAACAAGCATCATTTAACCTATAATATTTATTGTACTTAACATCGATCACTGTGTAAAGTGTAATGTTAACGTTAAGAAACAAGTTTGATGCACAACACTTTGTGCAAGTGATTGTATCTTTCTTATTTTTATCCATTATTTGCAGTGTTTTTTTGTGACTGTATTATTTTCGTAAAAATAAGGAAAACCGTCTTCAGCCACAAATCGTTATTTTATTAAAAGGCACGATGCATTTTGAGTCCTGCGGGCTCATGTTCAGGTTATTTGATAGTCTACATTAAGTAGACGTTTCGTTTAATTCTGGGGCTAGCAAGATCACATTGTTGTATTGTTGTTGTTGTTGTTGTGGTCTTCAGTCCTGAGACTGGTTTGATGCAGCTCTCCATGCTACTCTATCCTGTGCAAGCTTCTTCATCTCCCAGTAACTACTGCAACCTACATCCTTCTGAATCTGCTTAGTGTATTCATCTCTTGGTCTCCCTCTATGATTTTTACCATCCACGCTGCCCTCCAATACTAAACTGGTGATCCCTTGATGCTTCAGAACATGTCCTACCAACCGATCCCTTCTTCTTGTCAAGTTGTGCCACAAACTCCTCTTCTCCCCAATTCTATTCAATACCTCCTCATTAGTTATGTGATCTACCCACCTAATCTTCAGCATTCTTCTGTAGCACCACATTTCGAAAGCTTCTATTCTCTTCTTGTCTACACTATTTATCGTCCACGTTTCACTTCCCTACATGGCTACCCTCCATACAAATACTTTCAGAAACGACTTCCTGACACTTAAATCTATATTCGATGTCAACAAATTTCTCTTCTTCTGAAATGCTTTCCTTGCCATTGCCAGTCTACATTTTATATCCTCTCTACTTCGATCATCATCAGTTATTTTGCTCCCCAAATAGCAAAACTCCTTTACTACTTTAAGTGTCTCATTTCCTAATCTAATTCCCTCAGCATCACCCGACTTAATTCGACTACATTCCATTATCCTTGTTTAGCTTTTGTTGATGTTCATCTTATATCCTTCTTTCAAGACACTATCCATTCCGTTCAACTGCTCTTCCAAGTCCTTTGCTGTCTCTGACAGAATTACAATGTCATCGGGGAACCTTAACGTTTTTATTTCTTCTCCATGGATTTTAATACCTACTCCGAATTTTTCTTTTGTTTCCTTTACTGCTTGCTCAATATACAGATTGAACAACATCGGGGAGGGGCTACAACCCTGTCTCACTCCCTTCCCAACCACTGCTTCCCTTTGATGTCCCTCGACTCTTATAACTGCCATCTGGTTTCTGTACAAATTGTAAACAGCTTTTCGCTCCCTATGTTTTACCCCTGCCACCTTCAGAATTTGAAAGAGAGTATTCCAGTCAACATTGTCAAAAGCTTTCTCTAAGTCTACAAATGCTAGGAAAGTAGGTTTGCCTTTCCTTAATCTAGCTTCTAAGATAAGTCGTAGGGTCAGTATTGCCTCACGTGTTCCAATATTTCTACGGAATCCAAACTGATCTTCCCCGAGGTCGGCGTCTACTAGTTTTTCCATTCGTCTGTAAAGAATTCGTGTTAGTGTTTTGCAGCTGTGACTTATTAAACTGATAGTTCGGTAATTTTCACATCTGTCAACGCCTGCTTTGTTTGGGATTGGAATTATTATATTCTTCTTGAAGTCTGAGGGTATTTCGTCTGTCTCATACATCTTGCTCACCAGATGGTAGAGTTTTGTCAGGACTGGCTCTCCCAAGGCCGTCAGTAGTTCTAACGGAATGTTGTCTACTCCCGGAGCTTTGTGGCGACTCAGGTCTTTCAGTGCTCTGTCAAACTGTTCAGGCAGTATCATATATCCCATTTCATCTTCATCTACATCCTCTTCCATTTCCATAATATTGTCCTCAAGGACATCGCCCTTGTATATACCCTCTATATACTCCTTCCACCTTTCAGCTTTCTCTTCTTTGCTTAGAACTGGGTTTCCATCTGAGCTCTTGATATTCATACAAGTGGCTCTCTTTTCTCCAAAGGTCTCTTTAATTTTCCTGTAGGCAGTATCTATCTTACCCCTAGTGAGATAAGCCTCTACATCCTTACATTTGTCCTCTAGCCATCCCTGCTTAGCCATTTTGCACTTCCTATCGATCTCATTTTTGAGATGTTTGTATTCCTTTTTGCCTGCTTCATTTACTGCATTTTTATATTTCCTCCTTTCATCAATTAAATTCAATATTTCTTCTGTAACCCAAGGATTTCTACTAGCCCTCGTCTTTTTACCTACTTGCTCATCTGCTGCCTTCACCACTTCATCCCTCAAAGCTACCCATTCTTCTTCTACTGTATTTCTTTCCCCCATTCCTGTCAATTGTTCCCTTATACTCTCCCTGAAACTTTGTACACCCTCTGGTTCTTTCAGTTTATCCAGGTCCATCTCCTTAAATTCCCGCCTTTTTGCAGTTTCTTCAGTTTTAATCTAAAGTTCATAACTAATAGATTGTGGTCAGAGTCCACATCTGACCCTGGAAATGTCTTACAATTTAAAACTTGGTTCCTAAATCTCTGTCTGACCATTATATAATCTATCTGAAACCTGTCAGTATCTCCAGGCTTCTTCCATGTATACAGTCTTCTTTTATGATTCTTGAACCAAGTGTTAGCTATGATTAGGTTATGCTCTGTGCAAAATTCTACCAGGCGGCTTCCTCTTTCGTTTGTTACCCCCAATCCACATTCACCTACTACGTTTCCTTCTCTCCCTTTTCCTACTGACGAAATCCAGTCACCCATGACTATTAAATTTTCAGCTCCTTTCACTATCTGAATAATTTCTTTTATTTCATTATACATTTCTTCAATTTGTTCATCATCTGCAGAGCTAGTTGGCATATAAACTTGTACTACCGTGGTAGGCGTGGGCTTCGTATCTATCTTGGCCACAATAATGCGTTCATTATGCTGTTTGTAGTAGCTTACCCGCATTCCTATTTTCCTATTCATCATTAAACCTACTCCTGCATTACCCCTATTTGATTTGGTGTTTATAACCCTGTAGTCACATGACCAGAAGTCTTGTTCCTCCTGCCACCGAACTTCACTAATTCCCACTATATCTAACTTTAACCTATCCATTTCCCTTTTTAAATTTTCTAACCTACCTGCCCGATTAAGGGATCTGACACTCCACGCTCCGATCCGTAGAACGCCAGTTTTCTTTCTCCTGATAACGACATCCTCTCGAGTAGTCCCCGCCCGGAGATCCGGATGCGGGACTATTTTACCTCCGGAATGTTTTACCCAAGAGGACGCCATCATCATTTAACCACACAGTAAAGCTGCATGCCCTCGGGAAAAATTACGGCCGTAGTTTCCCCTCGCTTTCAGCCGTTTGCAGTACCAGCACAGCAAGGCCGTTTTGGTTAGTGCTACAAGGCCAGATCAATCAATCATCCAGACTGTTGCCCCTGCAACTACTGTAAAGGCTGCTGCCTCTCTTCAGGAACCACACGTTTGTCTGGCCTCTCAACAGATACCCCTCCGTTGTGGTTGCACCCACGGTACGGCTATCTGTATCGTTGAGGCATGCAAGCCTCCCCACCAACGGCAAGGTCCATGGTTCATGGGGGTAGATTGTTGTATTAAAAATGCCATAATATGAAAAATAAGTTTATAAAAGTATGACGCATCGAGAAGTAACTTAGTAGCAGGTGTAGGGATCTGGAGAATGTTTATGTACAAATATACACTTTCAATTAAACAGCAAATTTGCAAAACATTTTGACACAGAACATATTAGAATACAACTCAAAACAAGTAAAAGAATTTCGACTATGGAGATGCTGTATTTTTACAAAGGCATAGACGTTATTTACAAGGTGTTACATTATTATTTACATAGATGCCCTTAATAATACAGATATTTGTAAATGTGGTAAATGTGCCCATATTTTATGAAATGGTTGAATTATTAAATACTTGTTTCTGTAGGAAAAAATTAACTTTTAAAATTACTGAAAAAATTACGACTGCTAAATTCTGTTTGTTCATTCAAGTAGCTTTTTCTTTACGTAACATTATTTCTAATTGCTCTAGCAGATCAAATGTTTTACCAATTTTTTTCTATATGGGGTACAGTTATGCTGTTAGGATGTCAGTTAGTCTGAGTCTGTTAAGATACATGTGGTTAGCTATTGCAGATTTGTCGAAGTGGTTCAGTAGTGTAAAGTCATCCGTGCGTTCTTCCTAACATGTATGTAAAGTTCTTCCTGTATTGCCTACGTAACATGCAGGCCAGCTGTTACACAGTAATTTATTCACTCCACGTTGTTCTGTTACTGGAGTGTGTATGTTTAGTGTGTGAGATAATTGGCGTCCCAGTTTGTTGTTTGTGGAGAAAGAAATTTTAATATTGTTGTTTCTAAATAAGTAAGCAACTTTTTGTGATTCTTTGCCTAAATAGAGAATGCTTGTGAATATACACTGAAGAGCCAAAGAATCTGGGTACTTGCCTAATATCGTGTAGGGCCCTGTGCGAGCACGCTGAAGTGTCGCAACACGACGTGGCAAGGATTCGACTAATGTCTGAAGTAGTGCTTCAGGGCTGTCCATAAATTCGTAAGGGTACGACGGGGTAGAGATCTCTTCTGAAAAGCACGTTGCAAGGCATCCCAGACATGCTTAATAATGTTCATTTCTGGGGAGCAGACAAGTGTTCTGGAGCCACTATGTAGCAATTCTGGACGCGTGGGGTGTCGCATTGTCCTGTTGGAATTGCCGAAGTCCGTCAGAATGCACAATGAACACGAATGGTTGCAGGTGACAGACAGGATGCTTACGTACGTGTCACCTGTCAGAATCGTATCTAGACGTATATCAAAAGTCCCATATCACTCCAATTGGACACACCCCACACATTACAGAGCCTCCACCAGTTTGAACAGTCCCCTGCTGACATGCAGGACCCATGAATTCATGAGGTTGCTCCCATACCCGTACACGTCCATCCGCTCTATACAACCTGAAACGCGACTCGTCCGACCAGGCAACGTGTTTCCAGCCATTAACAACCCATTGTCGGGGTTGACGGGCCCAGGCGAGGCCTAAGGTTTTGTGTCGTGCAGTCATTGAGGATACACGAGTGGGCCTTCGACTCCGAAGGCCCATACCGATTACGTTTCGTTGAATGGTTCGCACACTGAACACTTGTTGATGACCCAGCACTGAAATCTGCAGCAATTAGCGGAAGGGATGCACATCTGTCATGTTGAATGATTCTCTTCAGTCGTCATTGGTCCCATTCTTGCGGGATATTTTTCCGGCTGAAGTGATGTCGGAGAGTTGATGTTTTACGGGATTTCTGATATTCACGGTACACTCGTGAAATGGTGGTAAGAGAAAATCCCACTTCATCGCTACCTCGGAGATGCTGTGTCCAATCGCTCCTACGCCGACTGTAACACCACGTTCAGACTCACTTAAATCTTGATAACCTGCCATTGTAGCAACAGTGACCGATGTAACAACTGCGCCAGACACTTTTCTTACATAGTCGTTGAAGACCGCAGCGCCGTATTCCGCCTCTTTACGTATCTCTGTATTTGAATACGCATGCCTATGCCAGTTTCTTTGGCGCTCGAGTATATGTACAGTGTCAGATGTTTTTCTGTGGTGCTTGTGTTACTGATGTTGGCCTGTATTTTGTTTGATAGTTTGTCAATTGATTTTTCAGACTATCGATTATTTCTTGCACTTGTTTTGATGGTATCGATTTCCTGTGTTAGTGCTTTTGGGGTTCAATTTGTAATGTTTGTGCCCTTTTCAGCATAGATTTGAAAGCAATATACTGTTTAGATTCTTATGTTGGTAACGCCATGTAGCGCTCTATATGAAAATCACTGACTGTGCTGTGTGCAGTCTGTGGCTGGTTTGCATTGTTGTAATATTCTCTATTGTAGTGTTGGGCTGTTGGATGTTAACAGCGCGTAGCGTTGCGCAGTTGGAGGTGAGCCGCCAGCAGTGGTGGATGTGGAGAGAGAGATGGCGGATTTTTGAGAGCGGATGGTCTGGACGTGTGTCCATCAGAGACAGTAAATTTGTAAGACTGGATGTCATGAACTGCTATATATATTATGACTTTTGAACACTATTGAGGTAAATACATTGTTTGTTCTCTATCAAAATCTTTCATTTGCTAACTATGCTTATCAGTAGTTAGAGACTTCAGTAGTTAGAATCTTTTATTTAGCTGGCAGTAGTGGCGCTCGCTGTATTGCAGTAGTTCGAGTAACGAAGATTTTTGTGAGGTAAGTGAGTCATGAAAGGTATAGGTTATTGTTAGTCAGGGCCAGTCTTTTGTAGGGATTATTGAAAGTCAGATTGCGTTGCGCAAAAAATATTGGGTGTCAGTTTAGTGTTGATCAGAATAAGTAAAGAGCGAAATGTCTGAGTACGTTCAGTTCTGCTCAGCAGTTTGAAAATCAAATAACGTAAGAGGTTTATCAGCACAGTAATTCATTAATTTTTCTAAGGGGACGTTTCAAAGTATATCTTGGTGTTTCCGCATATCATCATTGTTTCTTGAGTTCATTTCTTGCTCGGTTGGGCCAATTAAAATTTTTCAGGCCCATTCCTGGCAAAAGATTTGTTATTTTTAATAAGATTTATTGGTGTAAAATTATTTCTTCATTATTATGAGAAAATTCTTTAAATGTCTATGTCAAGACTGACCAACTTTTAAGAGAGTTGTTTGATACCATTTTCTTGATTCTGAGTTCTTGCTTTTTTCATTATTAATGAAGAACAAGGTTAGTCTGGAGGTCGCTTCTCCTGCTAGAGTATTTGTGTTTAAGATCGTTTTAAGGAAATAAAGAAGTGTTAAATTGTGATCAAACTTTTACGCACACCTCTCGATCCCAGTACCACCAATCCTAAAATCGTCACACCAACATATAAGAATAAATTTACATTTGACACTACACTTGTGTTCCACTAATCTGCCCTCTTATCATCTGTCATCAAGGACGCCTTTGAAAACAAAATGTGTAGCAACAGAAGAAACTGAAACATTAACCAATACTGCAGTAGTGCAAGGAAGCTAGTGCTTAATGCTGAAAGGATACGCAAAAATACTTCCATTTGTTTACATCACAACGATGGCGGTAGCATTACGAGGGTCCCTCCATCGTAGGTGTCAAAGTAATATTTCGTTGCATTGGTGAGTCTGCGTGACAACACAACAGCCAACTGCTGAAAGACTTGTCAGAGGAGACACACAGTTATTCCTGAAGATAACAGTGATAGACCTCTTCGGAAGCTCGAAATTTTTTTCGAATTTGAGCTTCTAAACATGCAGAGAATATTTTATAATAGAATATTTAGGCTGAAAACTTCGTTTTCGTACTCCCATAAACCGTATTTACGGACTATCAAATATCCTCTGAACGTAAATTTTGGATGTCCCTTCGATGCCCGGAAGAGTCAATCATCTGAATCTCAAATTCACTTCCTGAATCTGCTCCACCTCTCCTTACATGAACCTTGCTTTTCTGCACGGGTCACAGGCAACAGGGAAGGCCACGTTCTTCGCGCAAATGAGGCAGTAAATGATGCCGTTCTTCCAGGCATAACAAGGCTAACACCGCGGTGAAAGGAACGCTTTCACCACGGGAGATTGCGACCGGCAGCGAACTATTTGCCTCGCTCTGACTGGTATAATGTGTCTTAATTTCATGTCTTACTCGCTGCATCATGTTGCAAGATATTCTTGAAATGATTTGCGTTAATGAACATCTCTCTTACAATACTCGAAACTGGTGAAGGGATAATTGCATGGCAGTAACCCATCATAGCATGCTGCAGTATCGTTCGCCCAGAATTGACTGAAAGCGTATTACAACGTATGTCATAGAAGTGACGCTGAGCAGTAATGTTCGTGACTGCTAATTCATTACTAAAAGCGCCTAACACAACATTCTGCCTAAATCAGAAGCTGTCAAGGTGGGAAAATGACTCAGAAATTAATTCATATGTAACTGATTGTGTTCATCCTATTCTGTTCCGTAGGACTAGGATATATGCTTTCACTAAGGACCGCAGAAATTTCTCAGCTGCCCATGAGGCCGAGAAGGGATCAATATCAATTCACTCTTGTCTGCAGAGGCACTTCGCAGCTTTGAGAAGTGGACAGTTCACTATGTAATCTACTTCTTCTTTTTCCTCTTCACAGATACTCAGAACGTAAAACGAAGGGATAACTGAGTATATAGAGTATGTGTTCGAAATGTGAACCCATCTGTAAGGTAATCAGCCGCTAGTGGTGAAAAGGAGAATTCAGAATCATTTACTGAAAGAACACGTGTATGTGCGTAGACGTCGGCAGCTGCCTCGCAATATCAGTAACCGAAAGGTTGGTTCGTTTTGCAGCATTAAACATTCAACAATCCAGAATGGATGAAATTTTGATTTTCTCCCTCTATTTTACTGTGAAATCCATTTTTACATTTGCACAACCCTCCACAATTAACAGAATATCTCTTTTCCTCTCCACGTCAGTGGTCACCTTCTCTTCGCCTCTATCTCTCCGTTTACAGCATTTTGTTTCGGGATTCTTTTCTAAACTATCCCATTCTCTAGTACATAGGTTTTCCCATAAAGTCCATAAAGTCCACACATGCTGCGTAGAGTTAAATGTGGTAACATTGTAAGATTTTACCGTATTCAGTTCTGATCTGAGATTTTTTGTTGCTATGGTAGCTATTTTGTGGATGAGCTTAGATGATATCTCACAGACTTCAGAAATATGGTCTTTGTACGGCCTTCTCTCAGCCAGATATATCGTTAAATATTGGCTTATCACTTTCCTACCTATCAGAACATTACCTATTCTAATGGACTATTTCCTAGTTACTTACAACATGTAAATATTATTGTTTACGCAATCGTCAATATGCTTAGTTCACACAAAAACATACTCTTTCCTTTTCTCTGACACAAGAGACCACATACCTACCAATTAGTCGTCTTAAATTTCCAAGTCATTCGAATAAATAAATTTATTTTGTGAAGGGGCAGAAACCATGGAAAACAAATTATCGAACACGGCGTATTATGATTCTATGCGATATTTGACAGTTTAGCAGCTCCTGTAACTCTGCACACCTCCCGATGTTCTTTGTACCAGGAAGCAGAACAGAATGCCCTACTATCAGAGCGATTTCTAGGCAAACATATCAAGCATGCCTAAAGTACAGTCGTGCCGCAGCACAGATCTGTTGTTCCATATATACACTCCTGGAAATTAAAATAAGAACACCGTGAATTCATTGTCCCAGGAAGGGGAAACTTTATTGACACATTCCTGGGGTCAGATACATCACATGATCACACTGACAGAACCACAGGCACATAGACACAGGCAACAGAGCATGCACAATGTCGGCACTAGTACAGTGTATATCCACCTTTCGCAGCAATGCAGGATCCTATTCTCCCATGGAGACGATCGTAGCGATGCTGGATGTAGTCCTGTGGAACGGCTTGCCATGCCATTTCCACCTGGCGCCTCAGTTGGACCAGCGTTCGTGCTGGACGTGCAGACCGCGTGAGACGACGCTTCATCCAGTCCCAAACATGCTCAATGGGGGACAGATCCGGAGATCTTGCTGGCCAGGGTAGTTGACTTACACCTTCTAGAGCGCGTTGGGTGGCACGGGATACATGCGGACGTGCATTGTCCTGTTGGAACAGCAAGTTCCCTTGCCGGTCTAGGAATGGTAGAACGATGGGTTCGATGACGGTTTGGAAGTACCGTGCACTATTCAGTGTCCCCTCGACGATCACCAGTGGTGTACGGCCAGTGTAGGAGATCGCTCCCCATACCACGATGCCGGGTGTTGTCCCGGTGTGCCTCGGTCGTATGCAGTCCTGATTGTGGCGCTCACCTGCACGGCGCCAAACACGCATACGACCATCAATGGCACCAAGGCAGAAGCGACTCTCATCGCTGAAGACGACACGTCTCCATTCGTCCCTCCATTCACGCCTGTCGCGACACCTCTGGAGGCGGGCTGCACGATGTTGGGGCGTGAGCGGAAGACGGCCTAACGGTGTGCGGGACCGTAGCCCAGCTTCATGGAGACGGTTGCGAATGATCCTCGCCGATACCCCAGGAGTAACAGTGTCCCTAATTTGCTGGGAAGTGGCGGTGCGGTCCCCTACGGCACTGCGTAGGATCCTACGGTCTTGGCGTGCATCCGTGCGTCGCTGCGGTCCGGTCCCAGGTCGACGGGCACGTGCACCTTCCGCCGACCACTGGCGACAACATCGATGTACTGTGGAGACCTCACGCCCCACGTGTTGAGCAATTCGGCGGTACGTCCACCCGGCCTCCCGCATGCCCACTATACGCCCTCGCTCAAAGTCCGTCAACTGCACATACGGTTCACGTCCACGCTGTCGTGGCATGCTACCAGTGTTAAAGACTGCGATGGAGCTCCGTATGCCACGGCAAACTGGCTGACACTGACGGCGGCGGTGCACAAATGCTGCGCAGCTAGCGCCATTCGACGGCCAACACCGCGGTTCCTGGTGTGTCCGCTGTGCCGTGCGTGTGATCATTGCTTGTACAGCCCTCTCGCAGTGTCCGGAGCAAGTATGGTGGGTCTGACACACCGGTGTCAATGTGTTCTTTTTTCCATTTCCAGGAGTGTATATCAGCGCATCAGTGTTCAGTTCGTTAAAGATCAAAGAGATAAAGAAACTATCAAACTAAAATTTATGCATGTTGTAAAAAGGCGTGATAGACTATGACAGCATACGAAATAAACTACTTTCAACGCCACTGCTGCATCATGGATAGATCTGTGTTATACTTTTGCTCTACCTAAGCTCCAGAATTTAGATTTCTGGGCAGTGAGAACATCGTGCGTGTATGAAATGCTGCCAGCGACCATTGCACGGTGTGCTATCAATTCTAGTAGTGGCTCGATCATAGCGTGCCGGAAAAGCAAAAGATAATTTTATTCCGAAATATAAGTTGAAAGATCTTGCGGCACTTATCACAAAAGAAAGACAGTGAACTATTAAGTTTCTGTGCGCAAGTCGCTTGACTCAGGGAAAATTCAGGGAATCTACAGAAAGTGATTAAGTGAAGAGGAATCTGGCTATATACAGTAAATCAGCAGTATCATGTGAAAGCTCTTTGATAAGGGAATGCCAGCAATAATAATGTAATAGTTGGTTGTGGCATTTCTTCCACCACTTATGAAATAAGGTGTAGAAAGTGCTTCTGATTCAATCACTTCTTATCCAACCTAGAAAACCCTTCGTGCTAATGCATATGTTTCCACTGACTGTGATTCGCGTACACGCACAGAAAACTGTTTCCTTAATAAGGCTTCATTTCCCATTACCAAACATTTCCTTGTTGGTGTTTCGCATTTGAAACACATACGGAATGAAAATGTTATTACGACGTTCATTCGTTTAAGCTCTATTTCAAAAGAGGAATTAACTCAAAGCAAGTAAAGGGGCGCTTTGGTCATGAAAAGGAATTAACTACAACAGGTATAAATTGCTCTTACAGCCTTTCGCAATAGATTCTCTGAGTTTAATGAAGACCGTCTAATTGATTGCCAAACATTGAAATAAGTTATGGAATGCTCTGTACGCAAAGGGTTTCGTGAATAATTAGCTCTAAAGGAGAAAAACCGTGAAAGGATAATTAGAGGGAGGCAAAAACTTGCTAGTCTTCTTTCCCGTTGCTCTGTAGTCGTACTGAAGCCTTTCGAAGGTATTCTTCTGCTCCAGAAGATCTGTTCAGCAGCGCTCCGTAAAGCCAGGGACGTTCGCAGTCGAGGCTGAGGGGGGAAAGAAAACATTTTGAATCATTTCTGAGGGCAAGGCGCCCTGCTCCACCTGGAACGTAACATCCTGTTACCGTAATAGGATTACGAGTGCTCTCGACTGATTGCGCCCGCCCCGTTGCCACGGCAACGGCGCTTTCTCTCAGCGGGGCGCTCTCGTTATTCTGTAACAATGGCTGATGAAATGGGGAAACGCATTCAATTGTGATACTGCAGAGTCCCACTTTACAAATCTCGAGAGCCGTTCAACCGTGAAATATGCGGCGGCGGCGGCCGTCTCCCGAGCGAACAGCTACGGAATAACCCTGAGCTACACAGTTCTGCTGGCATGGAGAGGCGAGAACTCCTCCTCAGGTACGCTGCTGTATTCACGGTACGCAAGTCTCTGGTTCACATCCTCGGCTCCGGATGGTGAAATACAAGAAGTTAATCCCAGTTAAATTTAAACCTCCCAGGGTTTAATCGGTACAAACGGAACCGTTTAGCGGATCACTTTGTTGTCCTCTGTCTGTCTGTCTGTGTGTCCGACTGTTAAAAACAATTTTTCTCAGGAACGGTAGACGTAGCAAGTTGAAATTTGTGTCTCACACTGAGATCTGCGTTCCCTTGGCGGTGTGAAAAATTAAAATCTAAGTCCATGCAATAAACGATACGACCATACACGTCATATAGTCAGACACTCGCAATTTCATTCATCAAAACCTATATGGTACTTCCCGTCGGCCTAGAATCACGAAATTTGGCTAGACGCAAGGTTTCACGGCACAGCGAAGGGAAAAACATCCGAATATCGTTAATTTGTAATTATATTACACGATTTTTTTTTTTGCATTCGTTGTCTGTATGTGTGTCTGTCTGACTGCTAAGACCCCATTTTCGTAGGAACAGGTAAATTTATCTAGTTAAAATTTATGTCATGTACTGAAGTACACTACTGGCCATTAAAATTGCTACACCAAGAACAAATGCAGATGATAAACGGGTATTCATTGGACAAATATATTATACTAGAACTGACATGTGATTACATTTCACGCAATTTGGGTGCATAGATCCTGAGAAATCAGTACCCAGAACAACCACCTCTGGCCGTAATAACGGCCTTGATACATCTAGGCATTGAGTCAAACAGAGCTTGGATGGCATGTACAGGTACAGTGAATGTTGTAAGACGTATGCTTTGCCGGCGATGGGCGAGGCATGACAGAATCTCTGACCAGAGAGTAGTTTGTCGTTAGTTGTTGCTTGTCGCTAGTCTGCGCTTGTCTGCGCGAGTCGACAGTAGTAGTCTGGTGTAGTCTGCGTGAGTCTGGTGGAGTCGGTATGTGTCGGCTGTGTCCTCTGCTCGCGACTCTGGTCAGGATTCTGGAGGATGAGTATTGTTGTAGAAGGTAAAGAAGCAGCCTTGCGCATATTTTATAATGTATGTTAATTGTAATTTAATTTGTTCAAAAAAATGCCCCAATAATAATTTTTATAATATAAAGTAACTCTTTTAAAGAAAAGCATTCATTTCAGTTTAAAGAATTTTTCCAATGCATTATCATTGCTTCCAAGAATAAAAAAAAAATATACGCCAGCATTGCACAAAGCTGTGTCGAAAAATGACTAATTAAGAGCAGATATAATTGCAGTTTTATTGAGGTAAGAATTTTTTGCTTTTTTTATTCAGAATACAGCGCCGAAGGTCAGCGCTGCTGTCCTCATAAAATTTATCAGGTTACTAAACTTTTTTATTATTTTGGTGTTTAGGAATTTTTCTATTTCGAACTTGACATTAAATGAGAAAAGAATTTTGTGGTAACATTAAATGTGAATGCATTTCTGCACACACACTATAAATGGGAGGCAATTTTGTTCAGAGGTTACAATATTTAAAATTCATTTAATTATTATTCTTTGGGCAGGCTACACTTGGCTCATTTTCATTTCCATTTAACAATATTTTGTGGGGAGTTTACGCGTGGCTCCATTTTCAATTTTTAATTTTTGTTGGGAGGTTACACTTGGCTCATTTCCATTTTCATTTAAAAATATTTTTTGTGGGGTGGATACAATGTGACGATGAACTGCAAGATCTGTTGAATTGATGAACAGTGTAATGAACATACACTATGGATTGAGAGAAAACCAAAGAATGACGAAATTAATGAGGAGTAGCGTAAATTACATTAGCAATAAACTTAATATTAAAACGAGGGGGGGGGGGGGGGAAATAAAGGAGTTCTGCTACGTTGTATGCAAAGTAACCCACGACGGATGAAGCAACGAAGACGTAAACAGCAGATTAGCACACGCGAAAGACGGCATTTTTGGCCAAAAGAATCTCGGTAGTATCAAACGTAGACTTTAATTTGAAGAAACAATTTCTGATAATGTACGTTTGGAACATAACATTGTATGGAACTTAGTTATGGACTGTGGGAAAAACGGAACAGAAGAGAATCGAAGCGTTTGAGATGTGGTGTTTTAGAAGGATGTTGAAAATTTGGTGGGATAATGCGACAAAAATGTGGAGGTTCAGCGGTGAATCGGCAAGGAGAAGAACATTCGGAAAACATTGACAACAAGAAGTGAGTGGATGACAGGACAAGTGTTAAGACATAAAGGAGTAACTTACGCGGTATTTGAGTGGGTTGTAGGGACACACAGAGATTGGATACATGTAACAGATAATTGAAGATGTCGGGTGTGTTACCCTGAAATCAAGACTTTGACACAACAGAAGTCTGCCTTTTGCAGCGCGTTATGAGCATTTCAGAATGCTCTAGAGAGCGAAACAGGTAGTGTAAAATTTTGTTGTTCAACTGACTAGTATAGACAGTTGCAGGTGTCAAGAAAAAATGCTGTACAAAATAACAATAATTGGCCAAGTGGGATTAGGAGGGACGCTTTGAGGGTTCCGTAGCAACATAATTGTGTGTATAGGCAGTACATCCAGTCCGGTAACGGACAATCTCGACAATCTTTGCCTGTTATCAACATTGATCCTGGCAACGTATGGGTCCCGTGGTTCCAAGACTTTCGAGAAGGTCTCAATTTCAAATGTGAATGGGGATAATGAATAAAAAATGAAATATTTTTTCGCACGATATAATAACAAATTAACAATTTTCTGATTTTTTCCTTTCTTGTAGTGTGAAACCTTCCTTCTTCCCAAATTTCATGGTTCTAGGACAACGGGAAGTAAACGGATGAGTTTGAGAGTTTCAAAATGTGTGACATAAATGGCCGTATCTTTTGATTACATTAACTTACAAGCTAACGTTCTTTACACAGCCAAAGGGCAATATACACTACTGGCCATTAAAATTGCTACACCACGAAGATGACGTACTACAGACGCGAAATTTAACCAACAGGAAGAAGATGCTGTGATATGGAAATGTTTAGCTTTTCAGAGCATTCATACAAGGTTGGCGGCGGTGGCGACACCTACAACCTGCTGACATGAGGAAAGTTTCCAACCGATTTCTCATACACAAACAGTAGTTGACCGGCGTTGCCTGGTGAAACGTTGTTGTGATGCCTCTTGTAAGGAGGAGAAATGCATACCATCACGTTTCCGACTTTGATAAAGGTCGGATTGTAGCCTATCGCGATTGCGGTTTATCGCATCACGACATTTCTGCTCGCGTTGGTCGAGATCCAATGACAGTTAGCAGAATATGGAATCGGTGGGTTCAGGAGGGTAATACGGAACACCGTGCTGGATCCCAACGGCCTCGTATCACTAGCAGTCGAGATGACAGGCATCTTATCCCAATGGCTGTAACGGATCGTGCAGCCACGTCTCGATCCCTGAGTCAACAGATGGGGACGTTTGCAAGACAACAACCATCTGCACGAACAGTTCGACGACGTTTGCAGCAGCATGGACTATCAGGATGGAGATCATGGCTGCGGTTACCCTTGACGCTGCATCAGAGACAGGAGCGCCTGCGATGGTGTACTCAACGACGAACCTTGGAGCACGAATGTCAAAACCTAATTTTTTCGGATGAATCCAGGTTCTGTTTACAGCATCATGATGGTCGCATCCGTGTTTGGCGACATCGCGGTGAACGCACATTGGAAGCGTGTATTCGTCATCGCCATACTGGCGTATCACCCGGCGTGATGATATGGGGTGCCATTGGTTACATGTCTCGGTCACCTCTTGTTCGCATTGACGGCACTTTGAACAGTGGACGTTACATTTCAGATGTGTTACGACCCGAGGCTCTACCCTTCATTCGATCCCTGAGAAACCCTACATTTCAGCAGGATAATGCACGACCGCATGTTGCAGGTCCAGTACGGGCCTTTCTGAATACAGAAAATGTTCGACTGCAGCCCTGGCCAGCACATTCTGCAGATCTCTCACCAATTGCAAACGTCTGTTCAATGGCGGTCGAGCAAATGGCTCGTCACAATACGCCAGTCACTACTCTTGATGAACTGTGGTATCGTGGTGAAGTTGCATGGGATGTCGGTAGCAATTATGAACTGAATGACATTCAGTGGCGACAAGTGAAAATTTGTGCCGGACGGGACTCGAAGGCAGATTTCTCGATTTACGCTAGCGGTCGTCTTAACCGCTTCGGCTATCCGGGCACGCTTCCCCTCTAATCTAAATTCTCACCTTGTCCCACAACACATATGTAGCGTCCACTGTCTATTATCTCCCTTCGTTGTAGCTTTTCCTGATTATCGCAAAAGTTCAGATGTAGTGTGCACCCGCACTGAAGTTATCGTTACCACAATGCGCATGTACTGTACTTCATTATATGTGTGGTGTCTGTTCTGTCGGACATTTCCGACAGTACAATTAGTTCTGGTATAACCAGAACACTCAAGGAGCTAGAAAACTCGAGAATAATAAATGCCTTAGAAATAATATAATTGGGTATGGCGCTACGAAGTCACAATTAACAGAAAGGCGTCCGAATACGTGGTGTTTGTAAATTATTTATACTAACGTGACCTTTAATTTTGAAAGTCGTAAATAACTTACAGAAATGTTTGATAGAACACTGAATGCTGTATATCTTCACGTTTTATTTACAAATGTTCAATGTGGCTGCGTTTTGCGACACGACACTGCGTCAGAGACTGCGGGCGACCCTGACCAGTGGTCCTATGTGATACACAGCCGATTTCGGTGAAACGATTGCCTTTTAGATGGTAGCTTCCGATATTTAGATCTGAAGTGTCTCGGAAGTGCAGTAGCGGATTTGCGTTCATGAAACCATAAACAACACCGCGCACGGTCTGCATCGTTACTCGGCTCCATTATGACTGTTGGAATAACTCATTCGTGCATGCCACCTAGTGGAAACGTCGAGCACTAATAGTGTTAGGAGGGAATAAGGCTTGAAGTAAACGTAAAACAAATAAAAGTGACTGGTAGCAGGAAATACAAATGAGTAATTATTCCAAGCAGTGACGGTTCTCAAACGTAGTCATTGTGGCCAAAGATAATAACTCAATGTATGGTTTATTACCCGTTTATGATCTTACATAAGAACAGAAGTGCTTTGCTTTCAATATGCTGAGTACCTCCTTATAAAATGTGGTGGTATTCGAAACATCCTTCAGGTTGTTGACTGCGTTATCATTATTAATCGATTATTAAACATTTGCCACAGGCCGTTTCGAAAGATACGAACAGGTCTCTAGCTCAGGAAAAATTGTTTGCTAAATCGCCATTCGTGTATGTGACTACAAAGGATATGTATTTCTTGATTGCAGCTACTGACCTACAATAATAGCGAGTCGCCCCCTATTTTTTCAATAGGATCAGTTACGAAAAGGGAAAGAGGCCGTTTCGAGAGATGCAAAAAGGTCTCTAGCTCAAAAAAATATTGTTTGCTCGATCGCTATTCGTGTATGAGACTACAAAGGATATGTATTTCTTGATTGCAGCTACTGACGTACAAGAACAGCGAGTCGCTCCCTATTTTTTCCATAGGATCAGTTAAGAAAAGGGAAACGTTAAGCTAGTAGTAAATGATTGAGAGTGAAACCATGTCAATATGTATTCGTATGAATCATGCACACGCTAGTCTTATTTACTGAATTACATTTTGCAAGCCCTGTACCCGCTGAACACAAGAAAACGTCACACTGTAACTCAAACTAATCACCCTTATTGGGGACAGAGGACTCGGATAACGGATAAGGAAAGGATCGCTGTATGCCCAGTCGTCTAACGTATTTGCAGAGAAACGACTTATTTTATTGTGTACGTGGATAATGGAAACGAAGGTGTGCTACAAATATAAGTTCGGCTAGCAACCAGCATGCATGCCCTCACGTGGCGGATTTCACAAAGGAACGCCAGCTGAGTCGGTGAACGGTCTGAAATAACATTATATTACCATTGAAATACAGTTGAAAAACAAAAAGATCACAGTAAAACCCGTCTAAAAGCCACGTGACATTCTGAAGTCTCCTTAGTTATACATGTGTTGACTGACAAAGAAACTTCGGTAAAGACTGAAAAGCCCAAGTTGACGGGATCACTATTAGATCAACCTTTAATGTATTTAAGTTAAAAGGAAACACTGTGGGGATGTATTTAGAATCATGAGCTACGTGAAACACAATTTAGTACCATGTGCAAGCAATCACAAAGAAAATTCATTTTTGGAAAAAGCCCGCGAGCAGCTTCGAGAAAGAAGCGGTGACACTTTCTTCAGGACCCGCCCATCTTTTTGCAGGACAATGCTCGGACGCATATTGCGCAGGTCGTGATTGGTTTATTCGATCGAATGGAGTGAGAAGTGCTGTACCATCCAACACACTTCCCGGACTTAAGCCCTTGTGACTTCGACGCTATTCCTAAATTGAAGGAAGCACTTCTTGGCATTCGTTTCAGGACTGTTACAGAGGTTCGCCCGGCAGTAGACCGATCCACTCAAATTACCAACCAGGTGGCGCTGCAGAGGGTATCCTACATTTCCATATCGCTGTCGATGGGTTATACACACTGCTAGTGACTACTCTGAAGGACAATAAAACTCTGAAACATGTATCTGTTATTTGTAAGTTGTAAATAAATAGTTGCCACTGTTCCAGCCCTGATGAACAGACATTGTGGTTTCTCTTTAAATCCTGTCTGGAATCTTGCTCTCTCCCTTGTCAAAACACAAGAGGAACCGATTTAATACCACTTCACCCATTAGTCACGAAAATTCACTGAAGATAATTTCTGACATCTGTCACCTTGGTTGTGTGCGGCGTTAGTGTTCACAATGTGTGTATTTTATCTTTCCGGACATGCTCTGCAAACGGAGACTTTAAATTTCCTTGCTTAGCACTTCCTTGCTGCATTTGAGCCTTGAAAATGACAAGGTATGCACTTGTCGAAATATCGGCAGTTGTCGAGGACGTCACTCGGCTGCATTCCCGTATGTTATTTGAACTTTTTGTTCGCCAGGAGTAACTCAGGTTGGACGAAATAAGATTAAGTCTCCAATTGATGCAGATGCCACGCTCGGAGCATTCCATGCATGTTTGCGAAATAGAAAGACCAAGTATTTACCCAATCACTCATTGGTTTTTCAGTCACCATACTCGGGTTCACTACGTGGATCATCCACCATGTAGCCTTCAAGTTCTCTAACTCCATCCGAACAGGCCTCGGAAGGCTCATCGGTACCGACCGACCACCGTGTTATCCTCAGACAAGAAGAATGCAGGTATGGAGGGGCATGTGGTCAGCACACCGCTCTCCCAGCCATTCTCAGTTTCGGGCGGGTCCCGAGTCGCGCCTCAGTGGGTCTCACACGAGCTGAGTGCACCCCGCTTGCCAACAGCGCTCGATAGACCGGACAGTCACCTATCGAAGTGTTAACAAGGCCTGTAGCGCTCAACTTCGGAGATCTGACGGGAACCGGTGTTACCACTGTGGCAAGCAGCACTGTAAACACCTTGGTCCCAAATGCCGTGAGGAATTATCAGCACCTGTCTTCCAGCTCAAATATCTGCCGTCTGCGCTGCAAACGGACCTTTCGTGGAGCGATACCCTTATACCCTCCTGATGATAGCTTCATTGTGTTGCAGCTTTTGTTCGTGTAATAAACATCTGCTTTCTTTTCGTCTTAGTGCCTGGACGAAGGCCAGCATCCACGGCATCCCTATGGGTGCCACCAAGTTCATAGCCCTGATACGGTGGGCTGGCTGAACGGGTGGCAAGCCGACAAGCCGGACGGCGCGGTCCTGCGGTACCTTTCACGGCTACAGGTCCGCTAATTACGGAGCCCTGCGCACTGCAGTTGCAGCCGCGGCAGGAGTCGGACCGGATGAATCGCTTCTTTCACTGCGGCTAATTACTACTCCCGCCCACGGACTGGATCGCTCGTATCCCCCCTCCCCTTTTCTCCCCCACGAAACTTCAGCCGCATCGCAAATCCCTATTCACTGGGCTAATTTCCGGCGTTTAGAGTAGTGCCTTCCAAAGAAAAAAAAAAAAAAAAAAAAAGAACAAAAAAAAAAGGAAAAAAGTTCGTTGATTAAAAATTCAATCTGACCTGGACTGCACAGAAACAGTGTATTCACCTACCATGTGAAATGCGAGCCAGTACCACGCCCTTCTCCAAACTTCACTTGCAATCAATTAGTCGTCAGCCTCAGAAGTGCGGCCTCTAGCTGGTAATTATTATAAATCAGCTGCAGCAAGGGGGAGTAAAGTTTTAAAAGAAAATCGCTTGCACCACGTCGAGTAAGCAGAAAAGTTGCAGTAGCAAGTTGCCAAGGAGTTTATTTCGCCCGCCGTGCTGCGTTTCTCCTCCAGACTGCAGACACCTGCCAAGACATGCAGAGTGTTGGTCGAACAGCGGATCGACTGTGTCCCGAAACTACATACTCTGGCTAACAAACAAGAAAACTGGAACTTAATGTGCAATATTATGTCAGATATATTTTTTTGTTTTCTAGCCAACCGATTTTATTTTCTGTTTTGCTCAGTGTCCCCGTAACACAGTTTTTGATGACGTATCAAGTAACCTGATGCCACAAGTATGGCATGTTAGGGATTTATTTATTTTGTTTAATCATTCTTCACAACTACAGTCTATTATCTGGAAAGATAAGACAGGCCGCCAAAACTTACATTTTTGAATATAGTAAAGGTATATATAACAATTATTATTACTTAGCACGCAGAAATTCTACGAAATTAACACCGTAACAAAGAACAGAGAAAGGAGGAGGAATATACGATTTTCTACCACCATAAAACTACGAGTACTTTCTATTCCTTAGCCAATAAGACAGCTACTAGTATTACTGCTTCTGTCTCTGAAATCGGTACATTTATCGTCTTGTTCATTTATTGGTGTCATCGTTTGCTTGTGGAACTAATACATATAAACTACTGAAGGTCGTTTCTGCTACTGGAGCCGCCCAAACTATCCCGGACAACAGTCATTAGCTGCTGGATTTCTTGGAAGTATGGCAGCACGTCAGCACCACTAGCGTTTTGGTTGTCGTTTGCACGGCTGACTTTAACTTCTTAGAAATCTCATTTGCGTATTCAATTGCGCTAGTGCCACGGCCGCTCTTGAAGATAGTTTCCTTCAGGTGTCGCCGATCCCAGTTGCCTTGTCTCCATCTGCGCGTAATGTAAAGGGAGATACTTGGTTAGGGTAGAAAACTGTACCTACAATTTATCTCTGTGGCAGGCGAAAGCATTTTTCTGGCCGCTTCCACCACACAAATGACCCTTTGAAGAGGTAGAAAAGGCGCAGGAGGCCTGCAATGGTAGAAACAATTGTAGGGTAATAGCAAGTGTAGTCCTCGCAAATACGAATCACAAGATGCTGGAAGTGACTTGGAGTAAAAACCGATCAGACAGTAAAACCTGCTGATGCCAAACAGAAACTCCTTCTACTCGGCAAAAACGAAGACGATTCAAACAGTTGGTCATTTGTTTGGCTGATGTCACTGGAAGAGCAAGCAGACATTTTGATGCATTAAAAGTAAACCCCGTCCACAGGACCCGGAGTGTACATCGGCATGGATCGGCCTCCCTGTCTGCCAATGGTGTCATGGTGTAGAGGGCGTGGTGTCATCACACCACTGTCCCGGCTGTTGTCAGTTTTCGTGACTGGGGCCGCTACTACTCAGTCACGTAGCTCTTCAGTTGCCATCAGAGGCTGACTGCACCCCGTTCCAGGTGATCCACCGAGGAAAAATCCCTGCCAGTACCGGCAATAGAACCCGGTTCCTCCACGCTCACCGCCTAGCTATGCAGGCGGACGTTGCATGGGGGCTTAATTAAATGTAATGAAAATGATTTTGATTTCTTGCTTTAGCAGCTGTCTGTCCGGTTACGAAGTCTCGTAAACGGTTGGCCCTGACTGTTATTATTACGCTATCTGACTGCTTAGAACAACAACAAGGAATGAAATGGAAATTTTCATTAACACAATTAATTAATTAAGTCCCCAGCAACTATAAAACCAACGCAACAACAAGCACAAGAGTAACTGTTCTGTGTGTGGGAGTGCGACTCAACGTACGCATCTGGCACGGTTCTTCTTCAACAACACAAGAATTTTTAAATAACATTTATACTGAATTAATTAAAGGAAATAAAAATACCATAATTACTCAAGAGAACCACAATTACACTCTAATCCAAGAACACAAGCCAGATGCTTTGTTGACTGAACCTGTAATGACGCATTATTTAAAACATGGAAATAATGAAAAATAAATCAAGTTTCGTTACCTTCATATATTGATGACAAGCACTCAAATTATTACAATATATCTCCACACCGACTCGCTATTACAACATCTCAACAAGAATTTTTCAGTATCACATCTCAGCAAGCACTCCCTACTAGCACATCTCAACACGAACTGACTACTACCAGTCCTCGACAAGCACTGACCACTACGACATCTCAATAATCACTCTGCCAGTGGAGGCGGGCGAACAATGCTCTCTAGCGATCTCTGGCGCTGTGGCTCAGTGTAGCCACCTTTCATATGCCCTTCCTCCACGGCTAGAATTTGATGGTATTTTTGCCAGCATTGGTGGTGAAAATACCACCAAATTCGTCAAAAAAATACAGACAAAAATAAAAGATAATATTAATACGTAAATACCATATAACTAGATAAAATTTTGGCTTTGCACTGACCTTTCAATAACCTATTATATAGAATACAGTAAGCAATACAAATTCTTTCATGCATGTGACTTTACATAATAGTTTACACAAGTATTATGTGGTTAAACAGTTCAATCAATAGCGTCAGCAATGACGAATATGTGCAGGTAAGAGTCTCATAACTTTCCACAAACAGTAATACACAAAAAAATCAGTTTATACAAATATTCACATAAACGCTATCCATAGCCCATGAATAAGCAGTTGACAGTTCCAGCAATAGCACCCAGCAATGGTCAACAGGTGCAAAAACCAATAAGTAACATTTTTTCAATAGAAGCAGTCCATCAGTGGCACCCACAATGTTGATCAGGTGCACACAGCAACAGGTGACTTCATTTCAGTAGAAGCAATCCATCAGCGGCACCCAGCAATGTTGAGTAGGTGCAGACATCAACAGGTGACATCTTTTCATTAGAAACAGTCCATCAGTGGCACCCAGCAATGTTGAGCAGGTGCAGACATCAACAAGTAACACCATTTCAGTAGAAGCAGTCCATTAGTGGCACCCAGCAATGTTGAGTAGGTGCACACAGCAACAGGTGACTTCATTTCAGTAGAAGCAATCCATCAGTGACACCCAGCAATGTTGAGTAGGTGCAGACACCAACAAGTAACACCATTTCAGTAGAAGCAATCCATCAGTGGCACCCAGCAATGTTGAGCAGGTGCAGACATCAACAGGTGACATCTTTTCAGTAGAAGCAATCCATCAGTGGCACCCAGCAATGTTGAGCAGGTGCAGACATCAACAGGTGACATCTTTTCAGTAGAAGCAGTCCATCAGTGGCACCCAGTAATGTTGACCAGGTGCAGACAGCAAGAAGCAACATCATTTCAGTAGAAGCAGTCCATCAGTGGTACCCAGCAATGTTGAGCAGGTACACACAGCAACAAGTTACATTTCTCAGCAGAAGCAGTTCCATAAAATTCACTAGCACTGATCACACTGTTCATCAGAGTTTATAAGCAGAAATTAAACATGTCCTAGTGGCACCAATATTGTAGAAAAGGTACAAGTAACAGTCCATAATTTTTTTACAATCACTGATCACACAGTTCATCAGCAGAAATTAAACATGTCCTTGTGGCACCAATCACGTAGAAAAAGTGCAAGTAACAGTCCATACTATTCACCATAACTACTGAGACAGTTCAGTCATGAACAATAGTTTGAATGCACATACAATTTCTTTAACAAATTATTATCAATGCTCTTACAAAAAAATGGTTCAAATGGCTCTGAGCACTATGGGACTTAACATCTATGGTCATAAGTCCCCTAGAACTTAGAACTACTTAAACCTAACTAACCTAAGGACATCACACAACACCCAGCCATCACGAGGCAGAGAAAACCCCTGACCCCGCCGGGAATCGAACCCGGGAACCCGGGCGCGGGAAGCGAGGACGCTACCGCAATGCTCTTACACTAAACATACAAATCATAATAAACACACAAATGATATCAGGTAATTGTCACATTAACTATTACAGTACACAATAACAGTTAACCTATAATATTTATGGGTGTCAGTGCAAGCCACAACAAACAAGTGAACTAATATTTAGGAGATAGGTTGGGATCACTTCTCTGGGATTATAAAAGGAAAACACACAAAACACACTCACTCATCTTTCATCCACATTAGTGCTACTGTGTAATTGAATAGTGTTAACTGTGTAAATGCAATTCTGTCGAAATTTTATGTTCATTATGTGTATCAAGTAGTAGTGGCAGCAATGTATAACAGTCAATAATAGTTAGTCAACGTCATAGTCATCATGTCTAGACCAATGTTTGCCAAGCCAGATCAAATTGTACTGTTGCTGAACAACTGTCAGTGAGCCAAGATATGCAAATACTTCCTCTCTTCAAAAAAAAGTGTATACTGCTTAGTGATTTGACAAAGTGTGTGTGTAGACAATCTTCCTTCTACTTGAGTGTTCTAGTCTGCCATCTTTATCCTCCTTGTTCCATATGGACCAACAAAAAAAAAATATGCTCCTCATTTACTTTACCTCTTATCCACCAAAACTCCAATAATCATCAACTTAATCTCAATACTTCACTAATACCTTTTCAATACGTCGATCATCAATATCATTTATCTTACCTTTTGTCCACGAAAACTCCAATAATCATCTACTTCACCTAATCTCAATACCTCAATAATACGTCGATACATATAAACCTCAGCACCAATATCATTTCACTTCCATAACAACTCTTTCCTCTAGTCAGTCTCCTCGAACAAGTACAGACAAAATCCTAGTGCAACTTCAATTCATCATCCCATACAATCCGAAGACACAGTGTCCACACACAACCTCTGTGTAATCCATCTGACCCAAATTTTCTACTCATTATAAATTATAAGATACATTTTGGTTCCTTGTCCATCATTAAATAAAAGAAATGCATACATGACCTCTAACAGACTTAGTTCGAATAACTCTCAGTAATTAAGTACGATTACGGAGTGTGAATGATCATAACATTTCACAGTGTGTACACCACTTCAAGAATCATAGCAGAAGCAAACATGGAGTATTTTTTGTGTCAAGTGTCACTTCCTATTTCAATTGCTCACGAAAAATGCAGTGTAATACTGTCAATGGTCTAAACCTAGTTTTGGTCTGTCATGTCGTTAGCTTCCTTCCTATTAGCATAAATTTATACAGCTTCCATAAAACCTCAGCTCATGTGACTTCTATGACTTTCTTTTACTAATGTCGTTCGTCGAATTATAGCAGTTCATTTTCTTATCTTAAAAATATAAGGCACTGAGCGTAAGCAAAACATGCAATAGCGAGTAAATATACCAGTAGAGAACAGAATGTCAACAAGTGGATGCAGCACAATCCCTACAACGAGGCTCTGCCAAGTGAACAATCTATAATTAATACCACAGTGTAACCTAAACTCTATATTTGTACACAGTATATCAGCATTTCTATATACTAGATTGAAGAGTAGTTATGACAACAAAACAGAAATGTGTAAATATGCAATCCATACGCACAGCAGCAAACATGCCTTACACAATAAACAGGTCATTAGAATCACATCGACATAAGCAAATAAATGTTCATATGTAATCTTAATAAGTAAACATGAAGGCGCAAGCAGATAAATCACAAAGTGTAACTTACATATCTAACCACATCAGCACAATTAATCAGGTGACAATTATAATTTAAATTAATAAGCACAGCAGGCACATAATAAAAAAATATGACATCAGTGAAAAAGCATAGCAGCCAAGCGATGCATAATATATACAAATAACAACCCTGTTCATTAGTCAATCATTGTCAAAATCAGTTAACATGCGTAAGCACGTCGCTTCACTAGTAAATTCATAGAACATGAAATTAGCACAAAGTATGAATCACGTAATCGCAAGCAGCAAATTACGTTTAAAGTACGTACCTAAGTGGAATTCTGTTACCTGAAAAATAAGCTCAATTAACCGTTACCTTTTTTTTATTTATTACTTTCTTCTTCGAAATGACATTCTTCCTGAAAATTTTCTCCAAAGCAAGTCGTCTTAACGTCGGACACGCACCGAATTTACCTGAAGGTCTTAAATATTTTATACAACCGTATCCTGAAAAATACTGAACGTTAATAACATAATTTATGAAGTCCTTATAGCTTTATACAGAATTTAGTCGGAGAAATTAGACTGTGTATTTGTTTACGTCTGTCAGTGCATTCGCACTGAGCGCTCGATCAGCTGTAGGCGCGTGACGTAGGAAGTCATTGTTTGCGGTCAACGACTGCCTTGTGCGGCGCGCAGACTGACTGTTGCTTTGAGTATGTGCCGCCGCCAAAACAC
This sequence comes from Schistocerca nitens, assembly GCF_023898315.1. NCBI lineage: Eukaryota > Metazoa > Arthropoda > Insecta > Orthoptera > Acrididae > Schistocerca > Schistocerca nitens. Next base: position 369,563,581 of record NC_064614.1, on the reverse strand, counting down.
AGCGCGGTACTCTTGCATTCTCCGTGTTTTTACATACAACTGTTAGTTTCTCAAGAGTATGTCATTCCACAAAAATTTTTACGTTAGATATATGATGTATTCCCTTAGAGCGTCGTGATTTAAGAGTTTCTACTTCAACAGTGTTATTATGTATAATTTTGCGAACTCTATATGGACCGTTATAAAGCAGAAAAAATTTGCGACACAAGCCTTTTCCTTTATGAGACAAATGGTGGGACTTAATTAATACCTTTTGACCAACTGACAAGATTTTTAAACGACCAGGACGTTTAGCTGATTTCTCTCTTCTTGCAGCCGCAGACGCAATATTTCGTAGAGCCAGGTTGACAACTTCAGAATGCCGCAGTTTCCGTGAAGGCGGAAAAGGAACGATTTCAGAAATGCGATTTGTTGGTACTTTATTTTTTAATATCAATAGAGGCGGTAAAGAAGTTGAGTCATTAGGAAGTTCATTCAGAATGTTTTGAAAAATATGAAGATACTGATCCCAAGTTCTGTGATTCTGATGACAATAAAGACGGCACAATTTATTGATTTCCTTCATCCATCTCTCTGAAGCATTAGATTGAGGGTGAAAAAGTGAAATGAAGATTGGTTTAATTTTACGACGCCGTAGAGTACGAAGCCAAATTTTAGAGCGAAACTGTGATCCATTATCTGATATAACCTTGTCAACATGACCAACTTCTTTAAGAAAATGTTTGATGAAAGCGTTAGATACTGAACGAGCTGTTGCTTTGCGTAACGGTGTAAAACACACATATTTTGATGTCAGTTCCACTGCTACGAAAATGTACGCAAAACCATTAGTAGAACGAACCACTGGACCGAACAAATCGACTGCAGCCATGTCCTTTAATTTCGCTGGAATGATAGGAAAAAACGGTGCTCTGTGAGAAATCGTTGGAGGCTTAGCCATTTGACATAATTTGCATTTGGCAAGAACAGATCGAATACGTTTTTCCATATTACTGAAGTAACAATTTTCTCGTAATTTATGAAAGCATTTTCTGGGACCAAAGTGCGCATAACTGAAATGTGTGTACCAAATCAATTTATTGACCCACTCATCAGGAATACAAACTAACCAAACAGAGTTGTCGACCGATTTTCGTTTGAAAAGAATATCATTGCGAACTAAATAATACTGTCTGATCGCTACGCTTTCCTTTCTCCTCCACTTCTCCTTAATGTCCTTCCAGATTGGATCCTTATTTTGCTCCTTAGCGATGTCCTGGAGCGAAGACGAAATAAAGTTCTCAAACGCAACACCTTGAATGTACATCAAACAATAATGGTTTTCTTTGCCGTCCTCTTCAGCACTTTGTTTCAAACCCATAGGTGCACGTGATAAAGCATCAGCAACAATATTTGAAGATCCCTGTATGTAAACAACACGAAAATCAAATTCCTGTAGGTACAACGCCCATCGTGACAATCTGCCGTGAGTTAATTTTGTTGACATAAGAAATTCCAGAGCTCGATGATCGGTGTAAACCTTAGTATGTCTGCCAAACAAAAATGTGCGAAATTTTGTAAAAGCCCAAACAACAGCCAAAGCTTCAAGTTCCGTAATCGAATAATTCTTTTCGGATTTAGAGAGAACACGACTTCCAAATGCAATAGTCTTCTGTACTACAACGCCGTTTTCTTCTATCTCTTGAAATAAATGTGCACCTAGGCCTTTGTATGATGAGTCCGTCGCCAAACAAAAATCTTTAGATAAATCCGGATGTGAAAGAAGTGGAGCAGCAACTAAAGCATCACGAAGTTGTTCAAATTCTGACTGAGCTTCCTCATCCCAACACCAATTAGAATTTTTTCCAGATAGTTCACATAAACGAGGTGTGGCCAAATTGTCCAATCTAACAAAGCGTCTAAGAAAATTACAGACACCAAGGAAACTACGAACATCACGTTTTGTGGTAGGAACAGCATAATTACGAATAGCATCTAGTTTTTCTGGATCAGGGAGAATACCTTCTGTAGAAATAATGTGACCGAGAAATTTCACCTGAGAACGACCAAATTCTGATTTTTCCAAGTTCAATGTCATGCCAACTCGTGCAAAAATACGTAATAAGTAATCCAAAATTTAGTTGTGCTCACTCCAGGAACGTTTAGCAATAAGAATGTCGTCAACATATGAAGTAATATTGTCACGAAGATAAACAGGTAAAATTTCATTTAAGCTACGAATTAATGCTGCAGAAAATATAGTAAGTCCAAACGGTAATTTCCGAAGTCACTTTTGGGTAAAATCGTCATATCCGGTTAATCTTTACCTACTGTCTAGATAGATGGATAGTAGAAGAGTTGTTTTTATAGATGCAAAGAATAGTGAAAGAGTAGGCAGCGGTGCAGAAAACTAAAAGGGAAATAACACCACTACAGCTCGGGGCCCTGTGATCGCTACGGCACATATTCACTTAGTATAGTGAATCCCTGAGGACTTTAATAGCTGCACATAAATTTCAGTTTGTGACTTAGTGGTAAATTTGGTGGAAGTGCGCACGTAAATCGATCTAACCATGCACATGGATGTATGTCATTCTTAGAATTGCGGAAGATCTTAAATTTCCGAACAGTCAAAAAGTGTTTATAGTCAAAGTTTTCGCCTCGTGGCGACAAAGACCTACCGCGTCTGTCCCAGTTTGAATGTCGATTATTGTCAAGTTCGCGCGCCTGGCGCTCTCTTGTTACATCCCGTAAATGAAACAAATTACTTTCTTCAAAGCCCTCTGCTATCTGTGATACTAAAATTCGTCTGCTGTCTTTTCCTACGATTTCACCTTCGATTTGTTTGACTTGCTTTCGTAATGCCTCTACTTCCCTTTTAACGCGTTCATTAAACTTTCCCTGATTTTCAACATGCTTATTTATGTTCTGGTACTCTTCGGTTTCTGCAAATGGTAATGGAGCTGTATCATCTGAATCTCTATCCCCATTTAAACTAAGATTTGTCAATTTATCTGAAATCTCCTCAACTCTTTCCGATAAGTCACCTAATTGCTCTTTCTGTTTATTTACGTCTTCCGTAAGTGTCGCGACTCGGGTTTCAGTATTGTCACATTTAGTAGTTAACTGTTCACACTGTTGCGTTAAGTTATTTATTCTGTCATTTGGTACGGATTCCGCGATTCTCTCAAATATTTCTTCCTTATCGTGTGCACATTGTAAATTTAACTCTGAAAATTTCTGTACTATCACGCGATCTCTCTCCTCCTGTTCTCTATCCTGTTCCCTTTGTCTAATCTCTACTGCAATTAATCTATTATTGTGAGAATTCAAAATCGGTTGTACTTCTTCTCTGATTTCTTTCTTTAATTCATCTTTCATATTTTTGAAACATGTCCCTATTCGTGAGTCTAACCGTGTTTCCATTGTCCCCATCTGTGTTTTTAATTCAGATCTGAACTGTGTTTCCATTGTTCCCATATCAGTTTTTAATTCAGATCCCAAAGTTCCCATCTCGGTTTTTAATTCAGATCCTTGTGAGTCTAACCGTGTTCCTATCTCTGTTTTAATTGTTTCCATTCGTGTTTCCATTGTTCCCATCTGTGTTACCATTGTTCCCATTTGTGATCCCAGATTTAATATTGCACTCATCAACTGCTCCATTTCTTCTGTCGTTAATCTCGTATTCTGAGAATTTTTTGATTTTGAAAAGTTTTGAACTGGTTCCGGACTATTTTCCTTGCTTATTAAATTGTTTTCAACTCCATTATTCATCATCCTGTTCTCCTGTGTTGGCGAGTTCGCCATGTTAACAATTTCGTTATTCTGGCTATTCATTATTTTCACCTTTTTCATCGATCGCGTAATCATTTACAAAACATACAAAACTCGTCACTATATGAAATTTACACACAATACCTCCTTATTTCCAACAATACCATTCACACGAAATATTTCCTTCAAACACGATTAACGAACAATTGAAATAATTGCACTAAATCGTCAAACGCGTATACAAGGCAATAAAAATTAAATTTTGAAAAATACCATTAGAAGAATGCTAATTACCAAATCTACACATGCAATATAGACTACAATTACTAAACTACAAATTACTACAACAATACTACTGTCTACACAATCAGAAGAATTCCAAGGGACGATCCGAAGCAGCGGTCGCCACGTGCATGGGGGCTTAATTAAATGTAATGAAAATGATTTTGATTTCTTGCTTTAGCAGCTGTCTGTCCGGTTACGAAGTCTCGTAAACGGTTGGCCCTGACTGTTATTATTACGCTATCTGACTGCTTAGAACAACAACAAGAAATGAAATGGAAATTTTCATTAACACAATTAATTAATTAAGTCCCCGGCAACTATAAAACCAACGCAACAACAAGCACAAGAGTAACTGTTCTGTGTGTGGGAGTGTGACTCAACGTACGCATCTGGCACGGTTCTTCTTCAACAACACAAGAATTTTTAAATAACATTTATACTGAATTAATTAAAGGAAATAAAAATACCATAATTACTCAAGAGAACCACAATTACACTCTAATCCAAGAACACAAGCCAGATGCTTTGTTGACTGAACCTGTAATGACGCATTATTTAAAACATGGAAATAATGAAAAATAAATCAAGTTTCGTTACCTTCATATATTGATGACAAGCACTCAAATTATTACAATATATCTCCACACCGACTCGCTATTACAACATCTCAACAAGAATTTTTCAGTATCACATCTCAGCAAGCACTCCCTACTAGCACATCTCAACACGAACTGACTACTACCAGTCCTCGACAAGCACTGACCACTACGACATCTCAATAATCACTCTGCCAGTGGAGGCGGGCGAACAATGCTCTCTAGCGATCTCTGGCGCTGTGGCTCAGTGTAGCCACCTTTCAACGTTGTTGACAGAGTAGATAACGGATCTCAAAGTGTTCAAATGTCTGTGAATTCCTAAGGGACCAAACTGCTGAGGTTATCGGTCCCTAGACTTACACACTACTTTAATTGACTTAAACTAACTTACGATAAGAACAACACACACACCCATGCCCGAGGGAGGATTCGAACCTCCGGCGGGAAGGCCGCGAAGTCCGTGACAAGGTGGCTCAAACCACGCGGCCACTCCGCTCGGCATAACGGATCTGCAACTGTAGCTTGTCAGTTCAGACTTGGCCACGGTTAGTGAACAAGAGTATAGGTTTTAGGTTGGTAAAGGATACACTTTTTGTGTTGATATAGAAGATGGTTTCTCGGCAGTTTTCGAGTATCATGAAGCTACGAGTACAGTAACGTAGTATCGTTGAAAGAACTTTATTAATAGCATCGGAGCTTTATTTAAAGTTCATACGTTTTTTGTGGCGTATGGAAGTCATCCCGATGGAGTTGGGATATTTTCTGCAATAAAACAATGACATTTCCTGCCGTTCAGTGTTCTCGATTCTGGGTTGTATGGAGTAGCGAGTTTATAATTAATACAACCCCTATGTTTCAAATTCTCAAGGTGGCAAGGGTAAAATACAGGGAGTGAAAGACTATGTACAATTTGTACAGAAACCAGGTGGCAGTTATAAGAGTCGAGGGACACGAAAGTGAAGGGAGTGAGACAGGGTTTGAGCCTCTCCCCGAAGTTATTCAATCTATATATTGGGCAAGCAGTAAAGGAAACAAAAGAAAAATTCCGAGTAGGTATTAAAACCCATGGAGAAGAAATAAAAACTTTGAGGTTTACCGATGACATTGTAATTCTGTCAGAGACAGCAAAGGACTTGGAAGGGAAATTGAACGGAATGGGCAGTGTCTTGAAAGGAGGATATAAGATGAACATCAACAAAATCAAAACGAGGATAATGGAATGTAGTCGAATTAAATCGGGTGATGCTGAGGGAATTAGATTAGGAAATGAGACACTTAAAGTAGTAATGGATTTTTGCTATTTGGGGAGCGAAATAACTGATGATGGTCGAAGTATACAGGATATAAAATGTAGACTAGCAATGGCAAGGAAAGCGTTTCTGAAGAAGAGAAATTTGTTAACATCGAGTATAGATTTAAGTGTCAGGAAGTCGTTTCTGAAAGTATTTATATGGAGTGTAGCCGTGTATGGAAGTGAAACATAGACGATAAATAGTTTGGACAAGAAGAGAATAGAAGCTTTCGAAATGTGGTGCTACAGAAGAATGCGGAAGATTAGATGGGTAGATCACATAACTAATGAGGAGGTATTGAATAGAATTGGGGAGAAGAGAATTTTGTGGCACAGCTTGACTAAAAGAAGGGATCGGTTGGTAGGACATGTTCTGGGGATCACCAATTTAGTTTTGGAGATCAGCGTGGAGGGTAAAAATCGTAGAGGGAGACCAAGAGATGAATGCACTAAGTAGATTCAGAAGGATGTAGGTTGCAGTAGGTACTTGGAGATGAAGAAGCTTGCACAGGATAGAGTAGCATGGAGAGCTGCATCAAACCAGTCTCAGGACTGAAGACCACAACAATAACAACAACAACAAGATGTTGTAGATACATCGTCACCCTAATTAAAGCCAAAGAAAATGGTACACCTGCCTAACATCGCGTAGGGCCCCTGCGAGCACGCAGAAGTGCCGCAACATGATGTGGTATGGACTCGACTAATGTCTGAAGTTGCGCTGGAGGAAACTGACACCATGAATCCTGCAGGGCTGTCCATAAATCCATAAGAGTACGAGGGTTTGAAGGTCTCTTCTGAATAGCACGTTACAAGGCATTCCAGATATCCTCAATAATGTTCATGTCTGCGGACTTGGGTGGCCAGCGGATATGTTTAAAGGCAAAAGAGGGTTCCTGGAGCCACACTGTAGCAATTCTGGAAATGTTGGGTGTCGCATTGTTCTGCTGGAATTGCCCAAGTCCGTCGGAATGCACAATGGACATGAATCGATGCAGGTGATCAGATAGAAAGCTTACATGCGTGTCACCTGTCAGAATCGTATCTAGACGTGTATCAAAAGTTCCATAGCAGTCCAATTCCACACGTCCCACACATTACAGAGTCTTCACTAGGTTGAACATGCAGGTTCCATGGATTCATGAGATTATCTCCATACCCGCACACGTCCGTCCGCTCGATACAATTTGAAACGAGACTCATCTGACCAGCCAACGTGTTTCCAGTCGTCGACAGTCCAATAACGGTGTTGACGGGCCGATGCGACGCATAAACGTTTGTGTCGCGCACTTATCCTGGGTACACGGGTGGGCCTTCGGCTCCGAAAGCCCATATCGATGATGTTTCGTCGAATGGTTCGCACTTTGACACCTGTTGGTGGCAGAGCACTGAAATCTGCAGCAATCTGCGGAAGGGTTGCACTTCTGTTACGTTGAACGATTCTCTTCAGTCGTCGTTGGTCCCGTTTTTGCAGTTTCTTTTTCGGGCCGCAGCGATGTCGGAGATTTGATGTTTTACCGGATTCCTGATATTCACGGTACATTCATGGAATGGTCGTACGAGAAAATTCCACTTCATCGCTACGTCTGAGATGCTGTGTCCAATCTCTCGTGCGCCGACTATAACACCACGTTCAAACACTCTCAGATCTTGATAACCTGTCATTTTAGCAGCAATAACCGATCTAACAACTGCGACAGATACGTGTTGATTTATATAGGCGTTGGCGACAGCAGCGCCGTACTCTGTTTACATATCTCTGTATTTGAATACGCATGGCTATACCAGTTTTTTTGGCACTTCAGTGTGTGATAAATACAGTGAAAACTACTCCAGAGGTCCTGAAGAATGGAGGCCTGGAACGCACAACACGAGAACTGACAACAGAAATTCAGACAGCTACTAAGGACAGGGTAAGATTCGTAGGAGCAATAACAGAAGAGTTCTAAATCAAGACTGGCGTCAAACAGGGAGGTGGACTGTCACCAATTTCGTTCAGCATCTCGTTGGACGAAATGATTAGATAATAGAGAGCATTAAAACATGGAAATGGCAGTACCAAAGAAACATGTAGGACACAAAAAGAAAAAAAGAACCCTAGATGGCTGTCTAGCTTTGCGGTCGATTTAGTGATAATGAGACGGAAGAAGACGCGAAGAAACAGCTCGCCAACCTGTAAGATGGCAAGAACTATGCCCCTTACATGAAGTCATTAAAGATCACCGAACTGACGTTGAGTGAACAGTAGGGCTGAACAAAATTACTGACAAGGCACAATGCATCTTGTAGAGGGTATAGTATGGACATATTGGAATAATTAATGTTGGGTAATGGTTTTAAAGTAATTAACGCGATGTGAAAACTTTGTGGAAACGCGTCAATTTACTGGAGGCTAGTTTATCCCAAGGAAGTATTCAGAGTTGACCATGGCCGGCTGGGGAGCGGCGAAGAGAAGCGACAATAAGCAGTTTAGGGCGGCTCAAACTCTGAGAAAGTGGTAACAGAGTACGGCTTCCAGCTGCCTTAAGATGACAGTGAGGGGGTGGTTGACCCCATGCTGGTGTACCAGGAAGCAGACAGAGAACTTGTACGCCTGTTGATAAATGTCTGTCATCCCGTTTTCAGTGAAACATGCGAGAAAGCTGCCCAAAGTTACGGTGGAGGGGTCAACACAGGCCGAAATATGCGTGTTCGTGACTATTGCAACTTCACGCTGAATTCACGGTCCGCAGAGTCTGAAGTAAATCAGGTGAAGAGCGACAGAATGAAATACTCCGGCCTCCGATGGGAACGTAGGACCAAGGAATTTGAAGTACTCGCCTGGGAGTCAGAATTTCGGAAAAATTAGTGTTTTATGCAGGCGCTAAACTTGATGGGTGGCCAGGTAGGAGCTAAACAGCAGAAGTTGAGAGGAAGGGAAATTTTGTGGGAATTTGTTCACTTCCCAGAGCAGGCATTGGTCGGCACTGGGAAGCGATGCATAATTAACGCGACTGGCGCTGCAGTCAGCGTAAGTGAATTTGCTGGAGGGGAAACCGAGGTGAAGAGCGGACTGGCAGAAGTCTCCGTAGAGGTCTTCTGTTCCCAGCTTGCCTATAGTGCAAATGTGGCGTTCTTTACTCAGCTTGCCTGAGAAAGAGTGAGCATCTCTGCAGTTTAGGACTTAGCAAATGGAACAATTGTGCTTGGAGATAGAAAGTTTTGGTTCAGCTATGTACTGAGCAAGATAGCTAGGAGTGAATAGACAAGCGCAGCCTTGCAGCACCACGAGGTCGGCCGATGTCCACATGACGACGACGCTCCGCCACGCTGTATTCGGTGATATAGCGCCCGCTCCAGCCACTGATTAATTTGTTGGATCACGCCGGCTATGTTTCCACGAGGATTTCATGGGCCATGTATTGTAGAATTCTTCTCGCACTTCACATTACGCGTGGGTCAGTCGATAGGAATTACTTTTGAGTTGTCGCGCTTTACTCCATGCAAACGCAATTTATTACCACTGCCTCATAGGAGAGTCTTGTAATGTGATGATTGAAGGTCGGGAGTTAAAAAATAAATTTGTGCTAATCGACTGTATCTATTTTCAATCAAGTAGTTGAGATCCCAAGTCACTTTCTTAATTAATTTTATGTTCAACATTTGCATCTGGTGTTCAATAGCTGAATATAACATCAATGTGCACCCCTTTTTAATTAAAAAGAGATCAGTTCTGAATCAATTAATGTCAACACTGCCACTCCAGTTCAATCAGGAATCACAGGGCCTTATTACTGTCTTTGCGTTATCCGATATTGCGGCAGTTTTGCACACTCTGTTGATCTGTTAGTCAATTAGCTGGGGTGAACACACGCCAAATCCAGATAAGTGACAGGTGGGGTGTTACAAACCTAAGGAAGCTTTTCAGAAGGGAGGAACGGAGGATCACCTACCACAAGATATAGCCACTGAATACCATGGGAAAAATTTGTGGTAAGGACTATGGGATCAAACTACTGAGGACATCGGTCCCTAGGTTTACTCACTACTTGATCTAACTTGAACTTACACTAAGGACACACAAACACCCTTGCCCGAGGGAGGACTCGAACCTCTGAGGGGGAGAGCCGCACGAACCGTGACAATGCGCCTACTACCGCACGGCTACCCCGCTCAATACCACTGGGGATTGGAAAACGCCAGAGGACAAAGCGCAGTAAGTGGACAAATTTAAATGAGACAATAACACAAAGCTCGGCCTTCTGTATGAGAGATATATAGAGTGTAGACGATAACTGTTTATAACGTACCGCAGTTGCGTAGAAGTCGAGACGAACAATTTGATATGGAAGACACTTGTGACGTGTAAAGCCGGGAAACAATCTCAAATTGGCCTGCAATATCTGTCTAAGGTACGGCTGGTGCGAGCTAAGCGAAATTTCCGAAGCCTCTCGCCCTCTTATCGCCTCCAAAGGGGTTGTAGATACAGGGCACCCGGCGATGTAGTCTGATATCAGATAGGAACGATTTTAATTTAGTCTTTCTGGGTGATGTGGAGATGTATTTTCAGTTTTCTTTGTCTCAAAAAAACTGGTAGAAAACTGACCATGTTCGAGAATGAATTCTGTGGATGTTCCAGCACGATTCAGTACAGAAGTGAAATGAGGATAGTGGAGAAGGAGGAAAGTAGCAGCTTTTTACATCAAGTAATACAGACGAAGCGTCGTCGACGTCTAGGTCATTACCGACAGAGTGCCTTGCTCTATTTGATGCAGGTAGGGAAATATGTGGCCGTATCCTATTTAACTAACTACTCCAGCATTCGCCTGGCGTGATAAAATCAAGACTTGTATTAAATACGATGCTATGGCGGGTATTTGAACACAGATTACGATTCACTGTATCACTTCGCTCATTGGTGCAACAAAAAAGTATTTACTCATACAAGTGCCAGAAGAAAAGATGTTAGACAAGCAAAGGTGTGTGCAGATATCCCTTACAGAATTAGGAACTGTTGACAGAATATGGTAAGTTCACAGCTCCAGCTTATCTAACAACTGAGGGAGTAACACTGGGACTTCCCTGAGACAAATGAAGTTTTACCTTGTAATCTGCATTATGAAGAAACTTCTAATTATGCATGTATGTAAGCATAAAGATACTGGCAGCCGATGCAAAGAGGTTGAGGAAGGTTTTAGCCCAGTCGAATTAATCATGAGTGTTCATGAGGAAGAAGTGTGAATCACAAAAGTTTGAAGGTATTACAGGATATCCGGTGGGTCACACAATCATTTGTTGGAAACTACATTGTTCTCATCAATAATGAAGACAAAATACTTCCATTCGGGGAGCCATCATTCCATATCTTTAACAACTATAGATCTGTTAGATACGCAGTGTAGAAACCTCTTACGTTCTAGCTCAGTTTTTGTGTACAGCAGTCAAAGGTGTATTTCTTCTGAGATGTCTCACTCGCTTTGTTCTCGATTGGAGTCTATTGTAACAGATCGTTAACCAAAGCGACAAACGTTCCATGTTCTATAACGACATGTGTAATAAATAAAATGGCTCTTTTTTCCGTATATAGTTGACGAGGGACTGTGATTTCCCGCTATCCTACACGTGAAAGCGACATGACTGTGTCTGTTGCCAGTCGTTGAACTCTCACTCATCTGCAGCCATTGCGACACAAAATCGACAGATAGATTACGTGCTAGGCTGGATGCAGAATCAGTGGATTGGCGCGTCCACAGCATCAAAGGAACGCAGTTAGCAGAGCGAACGATCTATGGTCAATGATTAGAGCAGAGCCGTTTCATGTCTCGCTGGTCCGGCGTCTGGCTTGAAATGTGGCTGCTTTTATTTACCCGTACCGTCTAATCGACAGTGTGGCTATCAGCTCTGCGCATTCAGTTCCAAGTTAACCTGCATGAATGCTTTATCGGTGCGCAAACTCTGTAAAGGCTAATTTGTGTAAATCCCACGAGTGGTTCGTTATATCGCCAGGCTCCAAGGTACGTTTCTCTGTGATAATGACGGAATGAAGCATTTTATTGTTCCGTAGCGGCACATGTATATAAAATTTGACTCATTACTCCCCTTAGCAAATTAACGGAACATCGCACTTCATGCTTTTTATACAATAATACATTTAGCTACAATATAGCAGGTCAGCAACTGGAAGCAGTTAATTCCACAAATTATCTGGGAGTACGCATTAGGAGTGATTTAAAATGGAATGATCATATAAAGTTAATCGTCGGTAAAGCAGATGCCAGACTGAGATTCATTGGAAGAATTCTAAGAAAATGCAATCCGAAAACAAAGGAAGTAGGTTACAGTACGCTTGTTCGCCCGCTGCTTGAATACTGCTCAGCAGTGTGGGATCCGTACCAGATAGGGTTGATAGAAGAGATAGAGAAGATCCAACGGAGAGCAGCGCGCTTCGTTACAGGATCATTTAGTTATCGCGAAAGTGTTACGAAGATGATAGATAAGCTCCAGTGGAATACTCTGCAGGAGAGACGCTCAGTAACTCGGTACGGGCTTTGTTGAAGTTTCGAAAACATACCTTCACCGAGGAGTCGGGAAGTATGTAGCTCCCTCCTACGTATATCTCGCGGGGAGACCATGGGGATAAAATCAGAGAGATTAGAGCCCACACAGAGAGTGTCGTCCTAACCGCCGTCTGCTTCACGTCTGCTGCCCAGCGAGCTACCTTAATTTAAGTATTAACTGTATTTTTCTTACTTGTCACTTCTTCTTCCGTGTGTTTTTGCTTTTAGGAAGCTTTAATTGTCGAGTGCTATTAATAGTGTTCCATAGATTTCGTGTTTGTTTTGAATACAGTCAGAAAGAGTCCCTTTAGTCAGCCATAGTGCCAGTAGTGCTAGTGTTTGTTTTCAATACAGTCCAGAGACAGGTAGTGCTATTTTCATTGTTTTTTACAAGAAGTGGCTAGCAATCACAGTTTAGTCAATAATCAGCCGCCTTTAGTGAATTAGTTAAAAGTTGATTTAACTCTCTTCAGTAAATTGATTCTTTAGGATGGATAGGATGTGTGACTGCTGTGTACGGACGCAGGAGGAGCTGGCCACTGTTCGCGAACAGCTGAACGTGTTGATGGCCGCGGTCAGCCGTCTTCAGGCTGCTGCCTCGGAGTGTAGCGGCAGTGGGGAGTCTGGTGCGTCGCAAGGTACACCCCAGGTGTTACATGCTTCACCCACTGTCCCTGCTGTCGAGACATCTTCGCGGCTACCGGGCGCGGTTGGGCCACCCTCTCCCCATGGGGAGTGGCGGGTTCAGCGGCGTTCGCGGCGCACGAGGCGGAGGGTAAATGTGGAGGCTGGCCGTGTGGCATCGCCCGCTCTGCCTGTGAGTGGACATGTGGCTGCTCCTTCAGCAAGGTCCGAGCAGGCACACGGGGGGAGGGGTTTATTAGTTATTGGGAGCTCCAACGTTAGGCGGGTGATGGAGCCCCTTAGGGAAATAGCGGAAAGGTCGGGGAAGAAGGCCAGTGTTCACTCTGTCTGCTTGCCGTGGGGTCTCATCCGAGATGTGGAGGAGGCCCTACCGGCGGCGATAGAGAGCACTGGGTGCACCCGACTGCAAATTGTTGCTCATGTCGGCACCAATGACTCCTGCCGTCTGGGTTCAGAGGTCATCCTCAGTTCGTACAGGCGGTTGGCGGAATTGGTGAAGGCGGAAAGCCTCGCTCGCGGGGTAGAATCAGAGCTAACTATTTGTAGTATCGTTCCCAGAACCGATCGCGGTCCTCTGGTTTGGAGGCGAGTGGAAGGCTTAAACCAGAGGCTCAGACGATTCTGCGGAGATCTGGGGTGCAAATTTCTCGACCTCCGCTATCGGGTGGAGAAATGTAGGGTCCCCCTGAATAGGTCAGGCGTGCACTACACGCCGGAAGCGGCTACAAGGGTAGCGGAGTACGTGTGGAGTGCACATGGGGGTCTTTTAGGTTAGAGAATTCCCTCCCTAGGCCCGACAAGACGCCTCCTGAGACGCGGCAAGGTAGGAGTAGGCAAAATGCAACAGTGAATAACAATATTAATGTGCTAATAGTAAACTGCAGGAGCGTCTATAGAAAGGTCCCAGAACTGCTCTCATTAATAAACGGTCACAACGCCCATATAGCACTAGGGACAGAAAGTTGGCTGAAACCGGACGTAAGCAGTAATGAAATCCTAAACTCAGATTGGAATGTATACCGCAGAGACAGGCTGGACAGTGAAGGTTCAAAATGGCTCTGAGCACTATGGGACTCAACTGCTGAGGTCATTAGTCCCCTAGAACTTAGAACTAGTTAAACCTAACTAACCTAAGGACATCACAAACATCCATGCCCGAGGCAGGATTCGAACCTGCGACCGTAGCGGTCTTGCGGTTCCAGACTGCAGCGCCTTTAACCGCACGGCCACTTCGGCCGGCGGACAGTGAAGGGGGAGGCGTGTTTATAGCGATAAGAATTGCAATAGTATCTAAGGAAATTGACGGAGATCCGATATGTGAAATGATTTGGGTGAAGGTCACGGTTAAAGCAGGCTCAGACATGGTAATTGGATGTCTCTATAGGCCCCCTGGCTCAGCAGCTGTTGTGGCTGAAATATTTGGAAAATATTTCGAGTAGATTTCCCCACCATGTTATAGTTCTGGGTGGAGATTTTAATTTGCCTGATATAGACTGGGAGACTCAAACGTTCATAACGGGTGGCAGGGACAAAGAATCCAGTGAAATTTTTTAAAGTGCTTTATCTGAAAACTACCTTAAGCAGTTAAACAGAGAACCGACTCGTGGCGATAACATATTAGACCTTCTGGTGACAAACAGGCCCGAACTATTTGAAACAGTTAACGCAGAACAGGGAATCAGCGACCAAAAAGCGGTTACGGCATCGATGATTTTAGCCGTAAATAGAAATATAAAAAAAGGTAGGAAGATTTTTCTGTTTAGAAAAAGTGACAAAAAGCAGATTACAGAGTACCTGACGGCTCAACACAAAAGTTTTGTCTCAAATACAGATAGTGTTGAGGATCAGTGGACAAAGTTCAAAACCATCGTACAATATGCTTTAGATGAGTATGTGCCAAGCAAGATCGTAAGAGATGGAAAAGAGCCACCGTGGTACAACAACCGAGTTAGAAAACTACTGCGGAAGCAAAGGGAACTTCACAGCAAACATAAACATAGCCTAAGCCTTGCAGACAAACAAAAATTACGCGAAGCGAAATGTAGTGTGAGGAGGGCTATGCGAGAGGCGTTCAATGAATTCGAAAGTAAAGTTCTATGTACCGACTTGGCAGAAAATCCTAAGAAATTTTGGTCTTATGTCAAAGCGGTAGATGGATCAAAATAAAATATCCAGACACTCTGTGACCAAAATGGTACTGAAACAGAGGATGACAGACTAAAGGCCGAAATACTAAATGTCTTTTTCCAAAGCTGTTTCACAGAGGAAGGCTGCGCTGTAGTTCCTTCTCTAGATTGTCGCACAGATGACAAAATGGTAGATATCGAAATAGACGACAGAGGGATAGAGAAACAATTAAAATCGCTCAAAAGAGGAAAGGCCGCTGGATCTGATGGAATGCCAGTTCGACTTTACACAGAGTACGCGAAGGAACTTGCCCCCCTTCTTGCAGCGGTGTACCGTAGGTCTCTAGAAGAGCGTAGCGTTCCAAAGGATTGGATAAGGTCACAGGTCATCCCCGTTTTCAAGAAGGGACGTCGAACAGATGTGCAGAACTATAGACCTATAACTCTAACGTTTTGGAACACGAATTATGTTCGAGTATAATGACTTTTCTGGAGACTAGAAATCTACTCTGTAGGAATCAGCATGGGTTTCGAAAAAGACGGTCGTGTGAAACCCAGCTCGCGCTATTCGTCCACGAGACTCAGAGGGCCATAGACACGGGTTCACAGGTAGATGCCGTGTTTCTTGACTTCCGCAAGGCGTTCGGTACAGTTCCCCACAGTCGTTTAATGAACAAAGTAAGAGCATATGGGCTATCAGACCAATTGTGTGATTGGATTGAGGAGTTCCTAGATAACAGAACACAGCATGTCATTCTCAATGGAGAGAAGTCTTCGAAGTAAGAGTGATTTCAGGTGTGCCGCAGGGGAGTGTCATAGGACCGTTGCTATTCACAATATACATAAATGACCTGGTGGATGACGTCGGAAGTTCACTGAGGCTTTTTGCAGATGATGCTGTGGTGTATCGAGAGGTTGTAACTATGGAAAATTGTACTGAAATGCAGGAGGATCTGCAGCGAATTGACGCATTGTGCAGGGAATGGCAATTGAATCTCAATGTAGACAAGTGTAATGTGCTGCAAATACATAGAAAGATAGATCCCTTATCATTTAGCTACAAAATAGCAGGTCAGCAACTGGAAGCAGTTAATTCCATAAATTATCTGGGAGTACGCATTAGGAGTGATTTAAAATGGAATGATCATATAAAGTTGATCGTCGGTAAAGCAGATGCCAGACTGAGATTCATTGGAAGAATCCTAAGGAAATGCAATCCGAAAACAAAGGAAGTAGGTTACAGTACGCTTGTTCGCCCACTGCTTGAATACCGCTCAGCGGTGTGGGATCCGTGCAAGGTGGGGTTGATAGAGGAGATAGAGAGGATCCAACGGAGAGCAGCGCGCTTCGTTACAGGATCACTTAGTAATCGCGAAAGCGTTACGGAGATGATAGATAAACTCCAGTGGAAGACTCTGCAGGAGAGACGCTCAGTAGCTCGATGCGGGCTTTTGTTAAAGTTTCGAGAACATACCTTCACCGAAGAGTCAAGCAGTATATTGCTCCCTCCTACGTATATCTCGCGAAGAGACCATGAGGATAAGATCAGAGAGATTAGAGCCCACACAGAAGCATACCGACAATCCTTCTTTCCACGAACAATACGAGACTGGAATAGAAGGGAGAACCGATAGAGGTACTCAGGGTACCCTCCGCCACACACCGTCAGGTGCCTTGCGGAGTATGGATGTAGATGTAGATGTAGATGTGGACATACCGACAATCCTTCTTTCCACGAACAATGCGAGACTGGAATAGAAGGGAGAACCGATAGAGGTACTCAAGGTACCCTCCGCCACACACCGTCAGGTGGCTTGCGGAGTATAGATGTAGATGTAGATAATGTCAGTCTGCCAATATGAGGTTGCCATATCATTAACGCGGGATTGGCAGTAAGAGAATGCCGAACGTGTCGTATTGTTGAGTTACAAGAACGCAGACACCAACTTCTTTCGTTAAGAATGAAGGAAATATTGAATGGAAAATACAAGTGGTACCCAAAGAGAACAGAATAGCATTTATTTTGGAACTATCGTAGAAAGTTACAATATATGGTCGAGAAAAGAAGTGTTGGGATTAAAGCAAAGACTCTTAAGGACAGCCCTCCAATAAATGATTTAAAATCTCGACATTTATTATGGTGCTAGAGTGAAAGTAATGAAATTTATTTGCAACTGTGGAGTCTTTTTGACATTAGCTGCACTAGGTACGAAGATGTCAACTAGTGGTGACACATGAAAATTTGTGACGGACCGGGACTCAAATACGGATTTCCCGCTTGACGTGAGCGGTTGCCTTAACCATTTTTTTTCATTAACATTCTTTTAATTTTGTTTTTAGCTTCGTATTTTGGGAGAAGGGCGCGTGCGGGTGGGGAGGGGGGTGAGGGCGGGTGTCTGGGGAAGAGTGTGCAGGAGTCGCAACTCGAGACCTGAACCACAGGCAAAGACGTTACTCTGTGCCTGAACACAGAGACCCCCTCGTAGTCAAGGGGTTAATTAGGACTGCTGTGGGGAAATAAGAAGTGAGGCCGTTTTTGTTATTTTTTACGCCACATCTAGAATACGTGCTACTAGCACCACACCGTGCACAAAGTAAAGAAACAAATAATCTACGGTATATCATACGTCGACGGAATGTATAGGGCGGAACGGAAAATACGCTACGTAGCACAATGCAGAGGGGTGCGCCGCTGCTCTCCTTACGCTTGATCATCGAGCTATGTCTTCACGCACGTCGTAGGCTATTCCACGGGTAACCGGTCGTGTTCTCGTCAGCTCAGTCAATGGGTATCTGCTCCCACCTGCTGATGATCCAGCTGCGTGGACGGTCAAAGAGAGCATTCCCAATGTAATTAGAAAAATATTGCCTGTATATCGGGTTAAGTACAATACTACTGTGACGTTCTTGTAGATATTTCCAAAAGTCCAGTACATCTTTGGGCCCATCATGAAATAAATAGTTCACTATGCGCCCACGGACCCACGTGACTGAATTGGCTTTTGATGCGCGGAAATACAGTTCATCCGGAAAAAGTAGAGCCGAGGTTCGATGTGTTCCGGGGTCACCCGCAGGAAGTACGCCACAATTTGTTGCACCAAGTGCCACTCGTCTTCTGCTGCGCCACATCTGAGACGAAGTTCGTCCGTGTCTGGTGCCCCACATTCCCCACAGAGGCGAGTCCACCATTTGTGTCTTGCGAAGGCGCGGTCACGTGACATGTTTATCGTTGATTGTGATGTATCATGTTGATGAGACGTCTGTATCCAGTGTAGCCGCGTGTATCGTCCGACACACCACCTTGGGTTTTTTGCCTCCACGACGTTTGGTGGACGCCTCCGTTGTAGGACGTGATGCAGTATCCTGCGTGAGGTCGCCTGTTTCATTGTTGGTAGTGCGATGCAGACATACTGTGTTCGTGGAAAAAGTGATCGAAGCAGTAGAAAGGCAGGGGTACTTTGCATCGTCAGCGGGGGCATGAGGCAGAGCAGTCAGGGACTCCAGCAGTAAACCCATCAAACATTTTCGGCGGTGGCGCCACAGATTAATGTGTCAGCTGGTAAACAAGGTCACTGCTCTGTCGTGGACTTGAACTAGGCCAACACTTCCTCTGTCTGGGGGAAGGATCAGCTCATAACTGATTTTGAAGGGCATACCAGTACTGAAAAAGGCTCCAAATGCCACTAATATACTTCGAGGGATCAATAACGACATTGGAAGTACATTCGCTATGTGCGGATTGCGATATCCTAAATAAACATTGAAGAAGTGCGTCCTTTGAAGAATGTCGAGGGTCAATTGACGAAGGTTGGGGATGTAGTTCTTGTTGTTGTGGTCTTCAGTCCTGAGACTGGTTTGATGCAGCTCTCCAGGCTACTCTATCCTGTGCAAGCTTCTTCATATCCCAGTACCTACTGCAACCTACATCCTTCTAAATCTGCTTAGTGTATTCATCTCTTGGTCTCCCTCTACGATTTTTACCCTCCACGCTGCCCTCCAATGCTAAATTTGTGATCCCTTGATGCCTCAGAACATGTCCTACCAATCGGTCCCTTCTTCTTGTCAAGTTGTGCCACAAACTCCTCTTCTCCCCAATTCTATTCAATACCTCCTCATTAGTTATGTGATCTACCCATCTAAACTTCAGCATTCTTCTGTAGCACCACATTTCGAAAGCTTCTATTCTCTTCTTGTCCAAACTATTTATCGTCCATGTTTCACTTCCAAACATAGCTACACTCCATACAAATAATTTCAGAAACGACTTCCTGACACCTAAATCTGTACTCGATGTTAACAAATTTCTCTTCTTCAGAAACGCTTTCCTTGCCATTGCCAGTCTACATCCTCTCTACTTCGACCATCATCAGTTTTTTTTCCCCAAATAGCAAAACACTTTTACTACTTTAAGTGTTTCATTTCCTAATCTAATTCCCTCAGCATCACCCGACTTACTTCGACTACATTCCATTATCCTCGTTTTGCTTTTGTTGATGTTCATCTTATATCCTCTATTCAAGACACTATCCATTCCGTTCAACTGCTCTTCCAAGTCCCTTGCTGTCTCTGACAGGATTACAATGTCATCGGCGGACCTCAAAGTATTTATTTCTTCTCCATGGATTTTAACACCTACCCTAAATTTTTCTTTTGTTTCCTTCACTGCTTGCTCCATATACAGATTGAATAACATCGGGGATGGGCTACAACCATGTCTCACTCCCTTCGCAACCACTGCTTTCCTTTCATGTCCCTCGACTCTTATAACTGCCATCTGCTTTCTGTACAAATTGTAAATAGCCTTTCGCTCCCTGTATTTTCCCCCTGCCACTTTCAGAATTTGAAAGAGAGTATTCCAGTCAACATTGTCAAAAGCTTTCTCTAAGTCTACAAATGCTAGAAACGTAGGTTTGCCTTTCCTTAATCTGGCTTCTAAGATAAGTCGTAGGGTCAGTATTGCCTCACGTGTTCCAATGTTTCTACGGAATCCAAACTGATCTTCCCCGAGGTCGGCTTCTACCAGTTTTTCCATTCGTCTGTAAGGAATTCGCGTTAGTATTTTGCATCCGTGACTTATTAAACTGATTGTTCGGCAATTTTCACATCTGTCAGCTCTGCTTTCTTTAGGACTGACCCGAATTTGTTGTTACAAGCGGCGGTAGTTGAGGGCCGCAGTGTGCTCTATGTCATCCTGAACTGTACTTCGAGGAATTTGATAGTACCACTAAGCTGTAGGGGTTCGACACACGCTGGAGCTAACCTGACTCCTATGTTCATGGCGGTAGATTTGGTGACAATAAAACAGCTGCCGGAAATCACACCATATTTTTCAATATTTTCTAGTGAGTTGGTTACATCGTCACCACTAGGGAGCTCTAGTACCAGGTCGTCTGTGTATGATGTACAAACAAATGTGACGCCAAGTAACGTTAAGTCCGGGAAGGCGTTGACGGAGGCCACAGAGCAGCAGTTCGAGTGCCAGGGCGTGAAGTCAGCACCGGCAGCCTCGCGCACTGATCAAGAAACAGGAAGGACTGCGTGAGACGCCCATTAACGAGCACATTTGACGTTGCCTGTCGATGGAGGGATATCACGACGTCAGTGAATCGCTATGAATCCTGCATGTGTTGGAGAACGGACGTCAGATACATGTGATACACACGATCAAAAGCTTCGCTAAAATTCAGTGAACGCGGCGTGACCTCGCCACGGCGATTACGTCACGGTCTCGACACAGTACTGTGTGGATGTTATTGATGCCGCCTATGGCATGGTGAGATAACATGAGGCAGAGTCTTCCGCATACGGGTCGCAACGAATCTGGTGAATATCTTCATATCACGGTTGAGGAGTGTCAGCGGGCGATAATCATGTACTCGAGTGCCACCTGTTGGTTTATGGACTGTTACAATCATTCATTCGACGAAGGCTGCAGGCAGCGACACCAGCAGGGCAAGTAAGCTCTCCACAGATGTCTATCCACTCGGGAGCAAATAAATATTGAAAACTTTTATAAAACTCCACAGGGATTCCGTCGGGGACAGGAGATCTGTTCGATGCTACTTTACATATGACGTCGATAACATCTTCTTCCGTAATTTCCTTCAATAATTCAGTTTGTAAGTCCTGTGGAACAGTGCGATAAACGAATCGTGAGACCCTGTCACTGTTATCTGGTTGGAACATTGAGCCGAATACAGTCGTGCGTAGTGATTCAAGAAGACTGCGCCAGTACTGTGCTGCGTGGTGAGGCCGCAGCCATCCATAGTAGTGATAACCTGTATCAGCGGCCGTCATCGTTGTTTACATTCTCGAATGACGAATTACAGGGTCGATCGTTCCATTGCTATTCTGTTGTGTGTTCGCTCTCAGATGATCGTTCATTCTAGGTGGTGGTACATATGGGCTACGACCTGTGCCTTCGCACGGTGTACTGTCATCCGTCGTTCTGGCGTAAGTGGCAAGGAGGCACATTCGCGAAGGGCGGTGAAATAAAAGTCTAGGGAGCACCGCCTACAAGCAGCAGTCTCGCGACCATAGGTACTCAAGGTTCTTCGTGGGGCCGGTTTGGCACAACTTAACCAACTGATCGATGGGAGGTGGCTGATGTAGGACTCCATGTGTCTCTATGGCGCGTCAGCAATCCAGAGAAGCGAGACGAACGAGGTTTAACTTCCAGGGATGTCGGCTGCGCCATACCCCTAGGTGACGAAGGGTGGTGACCCATATATAGGATAATGATCAGTAAAGGCTACAGGATACACCTCCACATCACTCGTTGTTGCCGCGAGAGAACAGGAGATGTAAATCCTATCAAAGCGACTAGTCGAATGTCTCGTAAAATGAGTCAGTCTGGGACGATTTCGGAGATGAAAATCCTATCAAAGCGACTAGACGAATGTCTCATAAAATGAGTCATTTTCGGCCGATTTCCATGGACATGTTCCCGTGTATCTAGCAGCTAGAGATAGTTGATGAGTTCGGGGCACCGTGGATGGCGCGTCAGCTGATCCTTGGGCACCTGGACGCTAATGAAATCGCCCCGTAGCACCAAGCCATCGTGCCTGCCTCGAAAGAGCGGTGGTACTCCTTCCACGGAAAAGAGCGATCGCTCGCGACGTCGATCCGTTCTGTAAGGAGCGCACACATTGATGAACCGGACGTCTAGTACAGTTACAACCATTCCTCTAGCGTCGGGGAGACACCGTACTTCGTCCGCTTCGAGGCTCTCTCTGAGGAGAACGGCGACACTGCTATTTGTTGGCCAAGCGTGGAACATGTGAGCTGTATAACGATACATATCCACGAAATCGTCAATGTAGACCTCTTGGAGGAATACAGTGTCAATGACTGCTGCATTGAGCATATCTTGGAGCAGCGGTAACTTCGTAAGTACCCAAATGACGTTAAAGCTGGTGTAGATCATCTCCAACTGAGGGGACCACTGTGGCCTGTCATCCACAGGCTGTGCCCTCGCCGTTATCTGCTGCTACTCAGGAGGGGCTGTGGTGTGTGAGGAGACAACCCTCTCCTCATCTAGCACTGTTGGCACAGAATTTTCTTCAGCGTCGTCCGCCCAAGATCTATAAATTATCCGCGGCTGTGGTAAGGTACCTGCGAGCTGCGTGACCAAACTTGAAGCAGTCGTTTCATGTTGTATATCGGTTACAAGAGCTGTCCCCATGATCTGTTCGTCCGAGGCACCAGAAAGAGCTACGTTTAAGTCACAGAAAGCAACAGGTGAGGGTGGTCCTGCTAGTTAACTGGGATAGTCAAGACATCCACAGAAGGCAATCATTGGAGAGTGTACAGCGTCACTTTTTATGTTTCTCGGTGACTTCTGTTTGTTGACATGGGTGTCTAAGTCTGAATGAATGTATGGATCCTTGACAATCCTAGTTCCATTCTCTCGCCCCAGTCTCCCTGTGAAGTCGATAGGCGACCTCCTTCAATTTGTCACGACTCTAGCATGGTGTTGGGCAATTCTAAAATTTCTACAGTTGTGCATCTCAAGTTCCCTGTCTTCCAAGTAGTCCTCTATCTGCCGTAATTGTCGATAGTGTCATCGCCGGCCGGTGTGGCCGAGCGGTTCTAGGCGCTTCAATCTGGATCCGCACGACCGCTACGGTCGCAGGTTCAAAAATGGTTCAAATGGCTCTGAGCACTATGGGACTTAACATCTGAGGTTATCAGTCCCCTAGAACTTAGAACTACTTAAACCTAACTAACCTAAGGACATCACACACATCCATGCCCGAGGCAGGATTCGAACCTGCGACCGTAGCGGTCTCGCGGTTCCAGACTGTAACGACTAGAACCGCTCGGTCACTCCGACCAGCGTCGCAGGTTCGAATCCTGCCTCGGGCATGAATGTGTGTGATGTCCTTAGGTTAGTTAGGTTTAAGTAGTTCTAAGTTCTAGGGTACTGATGACCTCAGATGTTAAGTCCCATAGTGCTTAGAGCCATTTGAACCATTTTGATAGTGTCATCCTGCATAATGGAGGGAGAGGCTCTATGCTTATGTGTTTTGTTAATTCAATTTTTAGTTGTTGTACACCATTGAGAAGTGGGTATTCCTTGAAGATGTTCTATTTTTCTGTCATGTGGCTAATAACATCCTGTGTGCTTGGAAAGCCACTGTGACTACGACCAGTGGCACTTTGAGTGGGAGTTCAAAGATTCATAGAGTGCATAATCCTAGATCCATGTGGTCAATGGTAACTGCCCCAATGTGGCCATCAGAGTATTTGCACTACTGATGTCCGCACATTTGCTCACAACAGCATTACATATCGCATCATTGACTATATTCACGTAGACGATGCTACTTGTGATGGATACCGACAATTTGCTGTAGTTGTAACTGAACTTCGTCAAAGATAAATAGTTCGATTTTGAAGGCTCACCGTCGTGCGTGATTGGGATGGAGTAAGCCATAGTGTCTCTGTGCCAACAAACTAGAGTACTAGTTGCGGCTAGGAAGTAAACATAGTATGTGCACTTGCCACTCTGTGGACAGGATGCAAACAAGAGGTCTGCGCCACTCCACTGCCAATGGCAAACTGACGCCACTTTGACTATCTGAGCACGCATCCAGGACCAACACAAACGTCCATATGTCATACTGTGTACGAGCCCATAGCTCGCAACCTTTCTTGGATCTGGCTTCTAGCCACAGTCCGGCATATAAATTTTCGTATGTGACCAATACGTAATATCTTCAGACCTAATGCAGCTAATGTCAGAAATATTCCACAACTGCAGATGAATTTCATAAATTTAGTGCAGATGCAAGAGCATCACCAATGTCTGTTTCTTCTGGAATTGTTAAAATTGTAGTTTTTGAGAACATTTCTCATGGAGAAAAACAGCAGTCTAGCTAAAATACTTTAAAAATGGGTTAAAACCATTTGTACCATGATGGTGGGTGGTGGCGAGCAACAGAGCAAGCGTTGTGTCTCCATGAACGTCAGCTGCCCTGTTGCTCCCGCTCCTGCTGGCGTTCGTGGAGTCACAACACCTGCTCCGTTCACTGCCACCGCCTACCATCATGGTGTAAATTGTCTGGAGATAGTCACATTCTGACCAAAACCGGAAACCATTGGAAATAAGTATTTTAATGTGATGAATACCATTTTAATCCATTTTAAGTTGTTTAAAATAAGCTATGGTGAAATGTCAAACTGAACAGTAGTGGCACTGGCTTCGCTCAGATGCTTCCTCGACCTTGTGGACCTGCTCTCAGAAGGAGCCTAGATGAGCTAAACGTCGCGACTGTCAACTGATGGCCGGCCACAGTGGCCGAGCGGTTCTACGCGCTTCAGTCTGGAACCGCGCCACCGCAGCGGAGCAGAGGCGAATGGGGAATCACTTTGCACAGAATTTTTTGAGCCGTTAGTCTTCTGACTGGTTTGATGCGGCCCACCACGAATTCCTCTCCTGTGGCAATCTCAGAGTAGCACTTGCAACCTACATCCAACTATTTGCTCGAATCCTGCCTCGGGCATGGATGTGTGTGATGTCCTTAGGTTAGTTAGGTTTAATTAGTTCTAAGTTCTAGGGGGCTGATGATCTCAGATGTTAAGTCCTATAGTGCTCAGAGCCATTTGAACCATTTTTGTCAACTGATGTTTACGATAATTTGACTGGTTTCTTCTGTGTGGGCGATGCAACCTCAATAAATCTAAAGGACTACAGGGTTTTAAAAAGGCTGTTATTTATGACACGCATAATTGTGCATGGCGTGTGACTTGCGCTTTGTGCTTCTTACAGGCTTATGTACCACATCCATTGTGCGCTTAGGAATGAGTCTATGATCGATTGTAACTAATAGTGCATAATAAATTTCTCGTTTAATGTCATAGCCTGATGGAAACGATGTCGTACTTTAGATTTTTAAAATAATCTAAATAACAGAGATGCCTTTTTCGCATGACTGATTTTTTACTGTTAAGGACAGAATGAGGTCAAATGTACAGATTCAGTGATGAGCCAAATCTTGATAACCACTACCTGTAGCGATACTGAATACCGGGTAGTGATGGTAGGGGATCGTGATGCGGCAAGGACAGTATACAAGCGGAGCAGAGGCGAATGGGGAATCACTGTGCACAGAATTTTTTTGAGCCGTTAGTCTTCTGACTGGTTTGATGCGGCCCACCACGAATTCCTCTCCTGTGGCAATCTCAGAGTAGCACTTGCAACCTACATGCAACTATTTGCTCGATGTATTCCAATCTATGTCTTCTTCTACAGTTTTTGCCCTCTGCAGCTGCCACAAGTACCAGCGACGTCATTTCCTAATGTCTTAACAGGTGTTCTATCATCCTGTCACTTCTCCTTTCCTTGTCAATGTTTTCCACATATTCCTTTCATCTCAAATTCTGTGCAGAACCTCCTCATTTCTTACCTTATCAGCCCATCTAATTTCCAGCATTCGTCTATAGCACCACATATCAAATGCTTCGATTCTCTGCTGTTCCGGTTTTCCACAGTTTTTCACAGTCCATGTTTCACTACCATACAATGTTGTGCTCCAGACGTACAATCTCAGAAATTTCTTCCTCATATTAAGGCCTTTTTTGCCAGCACTAGCCTGCTTTTCATGTCCTCCTTGCTCTGTCTGTCATTGGTTATTTTGCTGCCTAGGTATTAGAATTCTAACTTCATCTAATTCGCGACCATCAATCCTGTTTCTCGCTGTTCAAATTGTGCTACTTCTCATTACTTTCGCCTTCTTTGATTTACTCTCAGCCCGCATTCTGTCCTCATTAACTTGATCGTTCCATTCAGTAGATCATATAATTCTTTTTCACTAAGCATAGCAACGTCATCAGCGAATCGTATCACTGATATCCTTTCACCTTGAATTTTAATCCCACTCCTGAATCTGTCTTTTAATTCTGTCACTGCTTCTTTGATGTGCAGATTGAACAGTAGGGACGAAGGACTACTGTCTTTCACCCTTTTTAATCCGAGCACTTTGTTCTTGGCCGTCCACTTTTATCATTCCTTCTTGACTCATGTACATATTGTATATTACCCATCTCTCGCTATAACTTACCCCTATTTTTCTAAGAATTTCGAACATATTGCACCACTTTACATTGTCGATGCTTTTCCAGGTCGACAAATCGTATGAACGTGTCTTGATTTTTCTTTAGTCTTGCTTCCATTACCAACCGCAACGTCAGAATTGCCTCTCTTATACCTTTACCTTTGCTAAACCCAAACTGATCATCATCTTAGACATGCTCAATTTTCTTTCTGTTCTTCTATACATTATTCTTGTCAGCAACTTGGATGCATGAGCTGTGAAGCTGATTGTGCGATAATTCTCGCACTTGTCAGGTCTTGCAGTCTTAGGAACTGTGTGGATGATATTTTTCCGAAAGTCAGACGGTATGTCGCCAGACTCATACATTCAACACACAAACATGTGTTACCACTTCACCCATGATTTTAGAAATTCTGATAGAATGTTATCCATCCCTTCCGTCTTATTTGATTCTAATTGCTCCAAAGGTCTTTTAAATTATGATTCTAATCCCGGATTCCCTGTCGCTTCAAAATCGACTCATGTTTCTTCTTTATCACATCAGACAAATCTTACCCCTCATCGAGGCCTTCAGTGTATTCCTTCCACCCACCCGCTCTCTCTCCTCTGCATTTAACAATGAAATTCCCGTTGCACTCTTAATGTTAGCACCCATGCTTTTAATTTCACCGAAGACTGTTTTGACTTTCCTGTATGCTGAGTCAGTCCTTCTGACAATCATTTCTTTTTCGATTTGTTCATATTTTTCATGCAGCCATTTCGTTTTACCTTCCATCCACTTCCTATTTATTTCGTTCCTCAGTGCACAGGACACGGACCGCAACCGCAAATGGGGAAATCCACTGACATAAGCGATTTTGGCTAACGATAGTCTGTTATTTTGTCCCAGCGCCTGGGTACAAGCCTCGGAGTAGAAGCCGCTGGCAAATGATGAAGCCTGCCGGCTGTTCGCGTGCTAATGATGTAAGCATCTGTGGAAAGTGATTGGAGGACGGTTAAACCATGCACAGGCGAAAAACAGTTGAATGTTCACACAAGTCTCATAACAGAATGTGGGGGTCCTAGGCTTGCCCGCTTTATAATGCAGGATAAGTGGCAATCTGTGGCAGGTCTGATGACAAAGAACAGTGCTGGCGCTGACACCGTTTAACGTACTTTGTTGAACACGGAGTTCCGCAGCTGAGAACCTCCACGTGATCCCATGCTGACCCAACGACATCGTCAATTACGATTGCTGAGGGTGCTGGATCATCAAGGCTGGACCCTGTATCAATAGAAATGTCACCTAGTCAGTTGAATCACATTCTTTACACGGTCCATTCACATTAATGGACCACTGCCTATGTTCAGTGTCAATATGCAGTAACCACTCACAGACGGCAGGTGGCAGAAATAGCAGTGGAGGGAATATAAAACTTGTCGGGGGGCGGGGGAAGCGGAAAACAGTGCAGCCTTTGTAAAGTGGAAACCGAGTGATTTGTATGGCGTCCAAAAGGGCGTGATTATCGGCTTTGGGTCAAAGGTGGAAGCATTTCCGAAACTGCTAAGTGTGTAAACTGTTTGCATGTCACGTTAATTAAAGTATACTGTGCGTGGCAAAATGGCGCTACCCAATACCGACGCCGAGGCGGCTGTGGTGCACTGCAGGCCATAGATAACAGGAGTGAACGACGGCTGCGGAGACGTGTACCGTGAAGAGATGTGCAACTCTTGAGCAACTGAATTCCCAGATGAACCAAGGGGCTACCAACAGTGTTTCCCCAACGACCGTTCAGCGAACGTAGCTGCATATGGGCCTCCTCAGCAGCTGCCTGGTTCATACACCCATGCTGACTGCTGTTCATTGGCGACGAAGACTGGAATTTGCACGTCAGTACCACAACAGAACGTCCACCGAGTGGCGACAGGTGGCCTTTGCAGATGAAACACGTTTTATGGTCCATTGGACAGATGGCCATTGCTGAACCCAACTGACTCTCTTCATTATTCAGGCTTTTGACACTTGATCACATTAATGTGACTGGGCAGTGGATTTTACTAGGGCAATAGTCGTGTCCTAACACGTCATTATGCAGGCCAACAGATGCACGAAATATGCACTGTACCACAGACGCAGATCTATCGTGGACATACAAATAGTATTCCATGGAACCGGTTGTAGCAGTCTAAGCACCATGTCAGGTGTGGATTACATGAATATTAGTCATGCTTCATGTTTGATATCTTCCTTTCCGGTGCTGGCATATTCCAGCATGTCACAAGGCCAGAATCGTGCTGTAGTGGTTCATGGGGGATGGTAGTGAAGTGACTTTGATATCTTGGACACCAAATTCATCTTATTCTGAACTGAACGCAACACATCTGTGACGCAATCGGGCAGCATCTCCGAACGGACATACAACCGGCCCATAATTTATGGAAATTACACTGATCAGCCAGAACATTATGACCGTCTGCTTAATAGCCGGTATGTCCACCTTTGGCACGGAGGATAGCAATGACGCGTCGTAGCATGGAAGCAATGACGCCTTGGAAGTTGCTGGAGGGAGATGGCGCCACATCTGCTCAACAAGTCACATAATTACCGTAAATTCCGGGTAGTTTCTTGAACCACTCCATCACACTCTTGGCCTTGTAACATGGCACATATCTTATTGAAAAATGCCACTGCTGTCGGGAAACATGATCATCACGAAGGGGTATACTAGATCTGCAACCAGTGCTTTGCATGAGGTCCACTGGACCCACAGATGCCCATATGACTAATCCCCAGAGCATAATGAAGCCATGTCAATTAGCTGTTTCCCTGGAAGACGACGGATTCGCGCCCTTCTATTAGCATAGTGAAGAGGATATCGGGATTCGTCATACCATCCAACACTCTGCCACTGCGCCAACGTGCAGTGCTGATGGTCACCTGAAGATGCCGACGTCGTAGGCTTAACACTGGCACATGCATGGGTCATCGCCTGCAGAGGACCATAGTTGGGATTGTTCAGTGGACTGTATGTTTTCGCCTGCTATTCTGTTTTACCAGTATCCCCAGCCTATGACGACCGACATCTGGAATAAGGGGTGGTCGCCCAATTCCACAACGACTGGACTTGCTTTCACCTTGGTTTTGTCACGTACGGAAGACACTCGCCACAGCACTCCTCGAACACCCGACAAGTAGTGCAGTTTCCAAAATGTTCGTGCTGATCCCTGGGCCATCACAACCTGCCCTCGGCCAAATTCAGACAGATCGCGTGCCTTCCCCATTATAGACACGGACAGCACGCTCACTGACACTGCCTGCACCGTGTGTGTGTCAGACTAACAGTCCTTCCTCGCCAGGTGACGCTGGTGTCGCCTGGACGGATTTATATCCATAGTAGGTCAGTGGTCATAATGTTCTGGCCGATAGGCGAACATGAGCCTCGCGTTGCCATCAGCTGCCACGTACATCTGGCATCACAGCAGGGACTTTTTTTTAGTCATCAGTCTTCTGACTGGTCCCTGTCCCGTGCCAACCTCTTCATCTCACAGTAGCAACATATGTCCTCAATTGTTTTTTGGATGTTTTCCAATCTCAGTCTTCCTCTACAATTTTTATTCTCTACAGCTCTATCTAGCTGCTGTGTTGGGTTCCAATGTCGTAATTTTTTGGCCCATCAGTGAAGTTTCTATGAAGAAATGGGATGTCACAAAGGAGATGTGGTACAACTGATCGACATCGATATTTTCATGGTTTAATGTGGCATCTCTGAAAGACAATTTTTGAAAAAAAAAATTATTCATTGGTGGTACCATATACGCCGTCTAAAGTGGATCATCTATGAATGAAACATACCAAGCTAACACACGCAGATATGCTAAATTGCATACTACTGTACATTGTGATTCATAAGACTTAACAGTCATCTTCAGCGCTACATGTGTACAAGGTGCTTTTTGACTGTGTCTTTTATTTTTGATAAACCTTTTTACAATGCGCTACATTTTATTTACTAATAGGACAACTTTTCAGGAGGTTCCAACTCACAGTGAACATGTTTTGTAACAAAATTTGAATACCAGAAGATGACAGCAAAGTCTGTCGTAACCGGTTGTCGATAATAAAGAAGTATTTATGCGATCTTGGTTATGGAAAGTTTTTAACCGGGTTGCGAAAAGTTCACGTCTGTGACGTCTACATTTCAAATGGTTCAAATGGCTCTGAGCACTATGGGACTTAACTTCTGAGGTCATCAGTCGCCTAGAACTTAGAACTACTAACCTAAGGACATTACACACATCCATGCCCGAGGCAGGATTCGAACGTGCGACCGTAACGGTCGCGCGGTTCCAGACTGTAGCGCCTAGAACCGCTCGGCACCCCGGCCGGCCGTCTACATTTACCGCACGTGTAAATGACCACCCAAAGACAACAGAGAAAACGTTTGCTACAGTAAAAAATGATTGGCAAGATGAAGCTAAAGCACTTTCAAATATAGGGTGAGCAGTGTTTAAGTCCATTACACTGCTGGGGAAAAAAAACTAGCGTTCTTCGATTCACAGTCTGCAGATAACAGTCCGACTTCAACTGTCCACGCTGTCCTCTTGATGATATTTAAAGTCATTTGATCTACATCTACATCGTCACTCTTACTCACACTGAAGTGCTTGGCACTTGGTTCACAGAACCGCGTTCAGAGTATTTCTCTCCCGTTCCACCCTCGAAGAGCACGTGGGAAAAAATGAACAACTAAATCTTTTCGTGGATTTCTCTTATTTTATTAAGAATGTATTTTCTCCCTATGTAGATGAGAGTCAGTAAAATATTTTGAAGATGAAAGTTGACGATTTAAATTTCTTGAAAAGATCGAGCCCAAGATTTTCACCGCAACTTATGCATCATATGCGTTACTCTCTCTCTCTCCAGTTGCAGTAATACAAAACGAAACGTTCTTCTTTGAACTTTTTTCGATGTCCTCCGTGGACCCCATACCGAGCAGCAGTATTCCAGAAGAGGACGAACAAGCATAGTGTAGTCACTCTCTTCAGTAGGTTTGTTGCATTTTCTAAGTGTTCCTCAATAAAACACAGTCTTTGGGTCGCCTTCCCCACATTTTCTGTGTAGTGCTTTCGTTTTAAGTTGTCCGTAACTGTAATACCTCGATATTTGGTTATACCGACGACCTTTAAATTTGTTTGATTCGTAGCGTTGCCGACATTTGACGAAACTTTTTTAGTACTCATCCGGCATACCTCACTCTTTTATCGTTTAAAAGCAGTTGCCACTTTTCGCTCCATGACGATTTATTCCCTAAATCATTTTGCAGGTTTTTTTGATCTTCTGATGATTTTCCTTTTCGCGCCATTCATACATCTTGTATTGCAGTTTGTTTTGATCTTATGATGATTTTATTAAGTAAACGACAGTATCATCTGCACACAATCTAAGAGGACTGCCAACATTGTCTCCAACTCGATTATAGAGATTAATAACAGCAGAGAACCGGTAACACTTCCTGGGAGAGCCAAAAGTATCCCTTGGATTTGACTACACGACGTCCTATTAGTTACTATGAAGTGTAATTTGCTGATGGGAGCTCACGAATCCAATAGGCCAACTGCCACACAATTTGATCAGAAGCCGCTTGCGAGGAACAATGTCAAAAATCCTTTTGGAAATCTAGAAATATGGAATGAACTTGAAATCCCTTATTGGTAGCACTCATAACGGCTTCTCAATAAAACGCTAGTTGTGTTTCACAAGAACGATATTTTCTGAATCCGTGCTGGTTGTGTATCAATAGGTCGTTTATTAGGGGTATTTCGTAATGATGGAAAATAGTACATGTTCTAAAATCTTATTAGAAATCGATGTCCATGATTTGAGTCTATAATTCAGCAGACTACTTCTATTTCGCATCTTGAGTACTAATGTGACCACGAGAGACAACGGTCAACATAGAATATATGTGTAGTAGCAGCCAAATGAAAATGAGACAGATGGAAAAAAAGTAAGCTGTTCATTGTTTCAAAAGTAATGATCATAACTGTTAGTGCAATTATCCCACTGTGAGATAAGACGGTCAGTGCCTTTATGGAAGATTGTTTGCGGTTGTCTAGGAACCACCAGGGCGTCTTGCCATGGTTCGCGCGGCTGCCCCCGTCGGAGGTTCGAGTCCTCCCTCGGGCATGGGTTTGTGTGTTTTGTCCGTAGCGTAAGTTATTTTAAGTTAAGTAGTGTGTCAGACTTGAGACCGATGACCTTAGTACTTTGGTCCCATAGGAACTTACCATAAATTTCAAATTTCTAGGTACCATAATTCGAGTGGAAGCATATTATCGGCCACGAATATCTTTCTTCAGGGTTCCAAAAATATGCAAAACCAAGGTGAGAGATCGGGATTGTATGGAAGATGGGTAAGTGCTTCCCAGAAAAACTTCTGATGAGTAGTCCAAACAAACTTGGCAGTATGTGGGCGTGCCCACTTGTTCCATCTGCCTGTTTTCATTTGACTGTTCCTTATATATGAGTGTGTGGCATTCATTCGTACCTAAAGATTGTATTAATGTCCCAACAGTAGCAATGACCAGAACAAATGACACTCTCCGGAAGACTTGTGTCAAATGCGGTTTCATCGATTTTTGCGCGTTCTTCGAGAATGAATTCCTTGTTGCTTCTCCTTATCGCTTCCTGCTTCTAAGGATTTCATCTTTTTTTTCTCCCTGGTACAAATTTTCGTTATCACTGTGATGTGTGTGTTCATGTGTCATTCTTTGCAACTAGTGCAAATTCTCCACGTATTGTGTAGCCCTTTGCATTGATTGTTATTTTCAATACAATGTCAGCCATCATCAGCTAATTTTTACTAATTCAATTGTGCCGACTAAAATGTCATATGAACCTCGAAACGTAATGATAAGAAACTGCTAAAGTCAAGATAAGCAAATGCCCTTCCAGTTCTTACATGCGAGTCTCAAAAATATATAAAAATCTCAGGAAAGAGGGAGAGAAGACTGGTGTTTTCATTTATCCGCTGACATTTACGAAAGTTTTGTTATGATACATTACATTTTCTATCTTAGTGTGACAGGTTTCTGAATCGAGTGCTGAAATAACGATTTAGCGCAGCGAAACACGGCAGTATGAATGTGCTAATTCCTTTTGTCTGCTGTTTGACTTAATGAATTTTTAAATCATAATATGATTTAAGAAAATCCTTTATATGCTAACTGTATAATCTAAAGATCTTGGATTATGACCTTGGTAGCGTAATTATTGCGAGACTGCCGGAAACGGTGGGCTGTAAAACACAATAAAATACAGAAGCCGTTAACACCCAACTATCTACGTAGGTATAAACGTTTCCTTTGTGCCGTGCTTCGTATTTACATACTGGATGGCCGTGTATCATTTACTGGAAAGACCTAAGCAATTTACACCTACCGCTACTTGTCAATAACAAGCAATTACCCGGCGACTACCTGTTGTCTCCACGACGGCACGCCGCCCACACAGCGGGTGCAGACCTTCTCCAGAGAAAAACAGAAAAAATAATCGTATACCTTAGGCTATAAATATGTACTCCGGACGTGTCTCAAGGCATGTTTGAACTACTTGCTTTATAATCACTTAACAACCAGCCATAATAACAGGGCTGTGATACATTGCTGACAGCTGCCGTAAGGGAAGAGGTTAGGCTGAGCAGCCCAGGAAATGCAGGCCGCACCTAAATTGGCTGCAGGATAATTTCCGTTGTATTCAGTCGTCGCCACAAGAGCGAGAAGCGGTGACTCTATGACGACAAAAGGGAGTATGAGAAATTGTGTAAATGAACGAACAGTCACAGAACGTGACTTTTTTTTTGGAAGGAGGGAGGGCGGGAAATGGTACACTGATCTAAGAAAATTTGTAATTTTACGAGGACTTACTCAGCTGGAATCTTCACCATATACGTAACTACTATCGCTCTACCTGCAATGCGATGAACTGCAGAGTTAATTTGATACTGCACTTCTTGCAACATTCATCTCATTTGTGATTGCTGTTTTCACTACTAGTAATATAAAAACCAGTTTATCAAACAGGCACACATTCGTTGTCATCACAGGGTAATTAGATATCTTTTTTGGACATTTCCAATAAATTTTCCAACTTGCATCAACAAAATCTCAGTACTAATTACAACCGCTTTAGTACACAAACCTCCCGTTAAAACAGAGCTACGTTTTCTTCACATTTAATATGGCCAGGTAGAAAGGGACGAGGTATGTAACGAGAAACAAGCTAATTTCAAGTTAAGCCTTTTTCTTGATAAAATTATTTCAGCAGATGAAGAATATAGTCCAAAAATTCCATTAAAAATTGAAGCAAAACTCCATGGATAATAGTAAGGACTGAAATATTATGCAAATAGAAAAAGGAAATTTGTATACCAGTGCAATATTTAAGTTCCAGTATTACTCCAACGGAAATGACTGTGATGTATTAAGAAGACTTATTAAAAGGTTCCAAAATTTGCCGAAACTTGTACATCGTGACAAACTAATAATGCTAATAAGTGGATTAAAATACTAAGGAATATTGTTGGAATGTGATTAAAAATATTCACGAAAGCCAGGAAGACATGAACCTTTAGTTTAAGACAGTCAAATTCCCCGTAGTGCAATCAAAAGTAAAGTAAAATGAGGCAGAAACACCTGAAATGGTGTGATACAAGTCACAACCATGATGTACCAGGAATATCTGTTTGGAACTATTTAAGGGGGAACAGCCATGTAAATGTACCTGTGGAGATGGGATATGTCCAACTAACATTTATGAAAATAATTATTCTAAGAATCAGGTCGCTGACAAAAGGATACAATAATGTGTTTGAATATTTGGAAGAACTACGCGCATTTGAATAAATTTCTGATTGCTGAAATGAAAAAAAAAGACTGGTCTAAG
The DNA here is from genome assembly GCF_023898315.1 of Schistocerca nitens. NCBI lineage: Eukaryota > Metazoa > Arthropoda > Insecta > Orthoptera > Acrididae > Schistocerca > Schistocerca nitens. Next base: position 369,527,868 of record NC_064614.1, on the reverse strand, counting down.
CAATTTCCTTGCTGGTAAAATTATTGACGTGATCAATGAGACATAAAGTAATCTTTCGTTTCAACAATGCATGCAAATTCAGTTGCTCTGAAATAATTGTCACACATCTCGCAAAATCCATTTTGCTCTGAAACTGGAAACAAGTTTAGATTAAATGTAAGATTGGTGTTGTAGGACACGGTTTCAGGTATTTCAGTTGTATATGAAGCCATTTCCGAGAAAAAAACCCGAAACTATATAAATCCCATGTGTGAGCACTACCTGCATCAAAAGAAATTTAGTACTCCAGTAATTATTCTAGCACACTACTTTTGACCTCGTAGTCACGTGTTATTCTGTTGAATTTATGAATATTCGTGTCTTAAGCAGCTATACTGCACATAATCTTCAATAGAACAGTCTCCTCTCAGTGAAGAGACGGCTAATTTAGTTAAGGAACGCTGTCGTCAACAGAGTCATTTTGATGCCTCTATTCTTTGCAAGAATGGCCATTCTAGAGTTACGTTCAAATGGTTCAAATGGCTCTGAGCACTATGGGACTTAACATATGAGGTCATCAGTCTCCTAGAACTTAGAACTACTTAAGCCTAACTAACCTAAGGACATCACATACATCCATGCCCGAAGCAGGAGTTCCGTTCCGTAGGCGCGTTTACACATGACGTATTTTATGGCACCGTGTGGCCCCAATATACACTCCTGGAAATTGAAATAAGAACACCGTGAATTCATTGTCCCAGGAAGGGGAAACTTTATTGACACATTCCTGGGGTCAGATACATCACATGATCACACTGACAGAACCACAGGCACATAGACACAGGCAACAGAGCATGCACAATGTTGGCACTAGTACAGTGTATATCCACCTTTCGCAGCAATGCAGGCTGCTATTCTCCCATGGAGACGATCGTAGAGATGCTGGATGTAGTCCTGTGGAACGGCTTGCCATGCCATTTCCACCTGGCGCCTCAGTTGGACCAGCGTTCGTGCTGGACGTGCAGACCGCGTGAGACGACGCTTCATCCAGTCCCAAACATGCTCAATGGGGGACAGATCCGGAGATCTTGCTGGCCAGGGTAGTTGACTTACACCTTCTAGAGCACGTTGGGTGGCACGGGATACATGCGGACGTGCATTGTCCTGTTGGAACAGCAAGTTCCCTTGCCGGTCTAGGAATGGTAGAACGATGGGTTTGATGACGGTTTGGATGTACTGTGCACTATTCAGTGTCCCCTCGACGATCACCAGTGGTGTACGGCCAGTGTAGGAGATCGCTCCCCACACCATGATGCCGGGTGTTGGCCCTGTGTGCCTCGGTCGTATGCAGTCCTGATTGTGGCGCTCACCTGCACGGCGCCAAACACGCATACGACCATCATTGGCACCAAGGCAGAAGCGACTCTCATCGCTGAAGACGACACGTCTCCATTCGTCCCTCCATTCACGCCTGTCGCGACACCACTGGAGGCGGGCTGCACGATGTTGGGGCGTGAGCGGAAGATGGCCTAACGGTGTGCGGGACCGTAGCCCACCTTCATGGAGACGGTTGCGAATGGTCCTCGCCGATACCCCAGGAGCAACAGTGTCCCTAATTTGCTGGGAAGTGGCGGTGCGGTCCCCTACGGCACTGCGTAGGATCCTACGGTCTTGGCGTGCATCCGTGCGTCGCTGCGGTCCGGTCCCAGGTCGACGGGCACGTGCACCTTCCGCCGACCACTGGCGACAACATCGATGTACTGTGGAGACCTCACGCCCCACGTGTTGAGCAATTCGGCAGTACGTCCACCCGGCCTCCCGCATGCCCACTATACGCCCTCGCTCAAAGTCCGTCAACTGCACATACGGTTCACGTCCACGCTGTCGCTGCATGCTACCAGTGTTAAAGACTGCGATGGAGCTCCGTATGCCACGGCAAACTGGCTGACACTGACGGCGGCGGTGCACAAATGCTGCGCAGCTAGCGCCATTCGACGGCCAACACCGCGGTACCTGGTGTGTCCGCTGTGCCGTGCGTGTGATCATTGCTTATACAGCCCTCTCGCAGTGTCCGGAGCAAGTATGGTGGGTCTGACACACCGGTGTCAATGTGTTCTTTTTTCCATTTCCAGGAGTGTAGATGCCGAACCGTTGTTCCCATATTACAATCTCCTGTAACATCTTCGTAATTAAGAATTTATATTTGCAATGAAAACTGGATTTTTGTTTGCGATATGTAATTAGAAATAAGATGACGTGCATTTTTCATAAAAATGACAATTATATGTGTTAAATAGCATATTTCTGATGAATTTTATATTTGAATGAAGTAAGTATTCGAAGTGAAAGGGAAAAAACGAGAAAAGTATGACCGAAACGAGACTCGAACCAGCGATTACGTCTCGGACCCTATCGATTTTTTTCAATCTTCATGTATTTTATACTTCACGGATATGCTCATCGAACATGCAGCTTTGTTACAAATTTGTATCTGTCGCGAATCGAACCCATGACCCAACCTGGCACAAGAGTGTCTTACCATAAAGTGTCACTACCAGTTGAAAAATAGTCCTTACTTCAGGGTATTACATACACTCTGAAAACTTCAAAGTGTGGTTTCTAGAGAATTTTCCAGAGTTGCAGAGAACTGCTTTGTGTGATTGTTATTTGAGTTCTGAACTATACGAACCATGAATATAAAAATCGCCAAAAATCCGATTGCCTTGTGGCATCCTTATTAGCATACAAAAAATTCTTGGCATATTAATTTTGTAATTATTTAGCAATATAGTGGCTTTGAGTACAAATTAAAATTAGCTTACTGGCGGATTGTGCGCCCCACCTTCGACAGCTCCCCCCCCCCCCCCCCCCTCCTTGCAACTCTGTTTTGTAGTGCAGGTGCACGATGGCTCTGTACCTGTAAATGTTTCGTTCCTTGCTTCGTCTTTCTCACCCCGATATCGCTGCGACCGTCAGTCATACAATATGAGCGGCGAAACAACGTGACTTCACTTCAGTAAGAAAGTTGGCGCGAGTTCATAGACGCATGCAATTTGCTTTTTTTGTCGACAAGAATGGAAAAGTGCGCAAAGAGAGGACCATCAGTTCTAGAAAAGCGATACATCAACAGCCATAGCAATGCGAGATAGAACGTCACGTACACGAAGACTGCAGTTGGTAAGCTGTTGCCAACGAACGAACAAAAATACGCGATGAAGTTAGCAAAAACTTTCGAAAACTCTGAACTCATGCAAAATCCGAGGCAATAACAGTTCACAGGAAAAGTAAAAGTAGAAGTGGAGGTTCGTGTAAGATGCCATTCTTTAATATTCTTTCAAGATATGCATGTAATAGGAGCTGATATAAAAATACAATTGCAGATGCAAAGTAAGTCCAGTGCAACCACTGCATCAGCACAGTGCTAAAAAGGAATCGTAGGACGAAGAACAACGAGGCAAGGCGTACGCCGAAATTCTAGCTGTACCGTCGCATTGGATTGTGCCCTGCAGCTACGGCCCGAGATGGCGCAGTGGTTAGCACACTCGACGCGCGTTCGGGAGGACGGCGGTTCAAACCTGCGTCAAGACATCATGATTTGGGTTTTCCGTAATTTCCCCAAATCGCTTCAGGCAAATGCCGGGATAGTTCCTTGGTCCCATCCCTCTAATCAACCGTCCAACAACCAAGATCTGCAGCTGTGAGCCATAACTGTATTCCACATCGCTCATAAGACTTTTAAACTTTTCAACGTTCGTTACGTGTGTTACCATAGGCTGTTCATGGATAACAGCTTTCGAATTCTATTTTTCTTTTTTTTATGAAGGCCTATATATACATTACTTTCCAAGTCGAATACCTCGATATTAGATGTCCTGAGTTTATGAAAACCGTAGTTCCCTTACTACACTGGGAGATACAATAAAATATTAACATATACATTTGGCTGTTGTTTCAAACTTATGTTAATGAATTTCATGAGTCCTTCTGCCAAAGTGCTGCAAAGTTCTTATACTAATAGGAACATCTGTGAGAAATAAACTTTAAAGAAGTACTTCAATTCTTATGTGGATGATCAGTTGCCAAAGCTATAGGATGATTACCAGTCTTGTGAATGACATACTATCTCTCATATTGCTGTTGATCTTACCGGTTCTCCGACAGTTGTTTTTACGATATATTAAAAATGGTGTTTCAAAAATGGTTCAAATGGCTCTGAGCACTATGGGACTTAACATCTATGGTCATCAGTCCCCTAGAACTTAGAACTACTTAAACCTAACTAACCTAAGGACATCACACAACACCCAGTCATCACGAGGCAGAGAAAATCCCTGACCCTGCCGGGAATCGAACCCGGGAACCCGGGCGTTGGAAGCGAGAACGCTACCGCACGACCACGAGCTGCGGACAAAAATGGTGTTTCAACATTCTAGAGAAGCACAAGTATAAGAGTTAAAAGTTTCGGAAGCAATTCCATTACTTAAAAAAGAACGCATCCACAAATAATGTTTTCTCTTTTTCCGCCAACTTTACTCACTGTGGAACGAAAAAGCAGGAGACCCGCATTCACTACGTTTTCGTTCATTTTGCGGCCGTACTATGACTCGTGTAGAGATTTCTGGCCAGAAACATATCACCGCAAACTTTACTGGGCAACAGTGACAAGCATTATTGTGGACAATGTGATTGCAATTCGTATGGCTAGTAATGTTGTTCGGCAACATCGTCGAGTCATATTATTGGAAACGTGATATTTGTATGGATCATGTGAACACACCGTTATTGTAAACACGTACGGGCTGGCCATAACCCACCTTGATAATCGGCTCCTTGAGCCAGTTACAAGTGAGAGTACTGTTTGAGGGATTATAGTAAAGGTACAACTTGGATTTCGTTTTTCATGTTTACAAATCATTTCCTGAGCTGAAAGTCGCATTAGGACCAGAAAAAAATGGTCTTGCATTTCTCATGCGTATTTGAGATTTCCCGTCGTTTTCCTGAAGCACTTAACGCGTTTGCCAGCATGATTCCTTTGTGAAAGAGAGCTTGGTCTAATTCTCAGCAGAAACCAGTAGAAAAAGGAACCGATCTATTCTGCTGGGGATCCGCGCTCGCGCGCAGAACGCAGCATTTCGAGAGGGCTTTCTGCTTGTTATTGTTTTCACGTATGGTCAGCAGACGAGAAATACGTGAGCTCTTGAGAACCCATTCGGCTTTTGCTTGAGATGTTTTACTAATTTTTAGTGAGTAATTTTTTGTAAATACATTAATAAAAGCCGGCCGAAGTGGCCGTGCGTTTCTAGGCGCTGCAGTCTGGAACCGCGAGACCGCTACGGTCGCAGGTTCGAATCCTGCCTCGGGCATGGATGTGTGTGATGTCCTTAGGTTAGTTAGGTTTAACTAGTTCTAAGTTCTATGGGACTAATGACCTCAGAAGTTGAGTCCCATAGTGCTCAGAGCCATTTTGAACCATTAATAAAACAAATGTAAATTATCTTTTTTGTATTGCCGTTGAGAAAACCTGTATACTTATTGATAGCTTCTTATTGTAGAAATGAAATGAAACGAAGGAAGTATAAGCGTATTTTTTGAGGCATACAGCAAAGAAAGGTGTATATATGATTCTCTATATACGCTTTACCATAATAAGATGCATCTTCCACTGTTTAATCCTGTGTTATATGTTTTACGTAAATGTGCATATAATTTTACTTTCGATGCGTGTACGTATCACCTCAGTTGTTGAAAGTACCGCATGTGTTCGATTTGATTTGATATTTTCTATTATTTCACCTTCCTAGAGAGGATGGTGTTAAGAGGCACGTCAGTTCTCCTATCTGCGACCAGTGAGGACCGTAAAAACCGTTTTGCATCTTTGCGGTCGCACTATTATGAAACAGCTTCCCTCATTATCGTGAAACTTGCTCGAATCCTGCCTTGTACGATCGACAAGGCACATCCATTCTGCGAAGTTCCTAAATCCTTGTGAATTTTCGGGCCTCAATCCCTTCATTACAATAGTAGTGAGTATTATGTCCCTCCCTTCACCCCTTACTTCCCAGCCAGGGGGTCCTCAATTCCTGCACCTGGCATGACGTCATTGTTCTGTCCTCCTCCTAGTGACTAAGGCGGACACTGTCACGGATATGCTGCATAGATAATTGCGTCCTCCATGGTTAAAACGTTATGAAACGTTAACATTGATAATTATTTGCTTGTACCAGCATGACATGAAACGAACACCTCATTACATAATGCTATATAATGATAACATAATTTCATTATAGTTGCACAATGAAACAATAACTTCTTAATAAATACGAAGATATACGTCTCAGGAGTTTCAGTATGAGTAAATAGCAGCTTTACAGAAACACACTTTCACGCTCTGTAACCGTTATAAACAAGCCTGTGGATCCGAATATGCACCTTTGGCACGCTTGGACAGACTTCAACATTAGGTGTGTCGTGTAATAAGGCTAAAGAAAAATTTGGCAGTTCAGACTTCTACACTGCTGGTGCTGGTGCAGACTTACATACGACAGGTGTGTCGTGTAATACCGGCTTCAACGGAGATTCGTCAAGCCACTAATGTAGGGGCAGGCCTTTCGTCAAGTATTCCTAGAGCTGGGCACATGTTCGAGGACCACTCGTTGGTCCTCTGTATTCGAAGATGTTTTTCGGTATCTAGGCTTTTTCTTAAAGCATATTCTCTATAGTAATCTGTACCAGGGATCATATGTATGATCTGTTCTTCAGTCTTCGAAGTTTTTTGGTAGGATGATTACCATTATGTTGAACAGCTACTGTCATAAAATGATAAAATCACAGACACATTTCGAACAATGTTTTATCTTGTTTGATGAGCATTGCAGTCATTCAAATTTGATGCAGCGCACTGCAGTCGTTCATAATCTTAGACCCTTTTATTGTATTATGATGCCCTGCAGACGAATAGGCAGGTACAGCAGTTCAGACGTTGTACATCCTGCTTGTTAGGTGCGAAATTATAACCACCTTACAAACTAACTAAAAGCCGTACTGTATGATGATTTTCTTTTGTAATGAGTTGCCTAGGAGCGCATAAAAATGTCTTTGTTTATCGTTTACAAACATTGTTTGAACTGTATGGCAATGGAAAGAGTTCAGAGATGAATGAACACCGACGATTTACCGTCTTCCTTGTTGTAGCACTACTACAGTTAAACGGATGAATGGTGACTGAATTAAAAGACAAGAAGTGCGTCTCAACCGAGGTCATACGAGTTTCCCAAAGGAAAGTTTGATAGCAGCCATTTCTGACTGCTTCGCTGGTATCCCAATGGCCAATGGCCGCATCGCTACGAAACGAATATGGTCGACACGCAGGCGCCAGCTTTCACACCGAGCCGGTCTGCACGACCACCTAATACAGCAGCAATGAGTCATACTTGAGAAAGGGAAGCCGCGTCTCAGTGTAAGGGACTGACAGAAAAGCAGCACACACACATACACACACACCTTACGGTAACCTGTAAATTGAGTCCAGTGAATTTGCGCCCAGAGAAGATTGAGGAAACGATCACTAATCTTCCTGTCCAAACTGTGCAACTAGCGGGGTAGGGAGAAGGGCAGATGGCTCTTATGTGGTGTACTGGTGAAGAATACTGACTATGCTCGAACAAGAACTGTAATCCCAAAATTTTTACAGTCGGAAATGACCATAATTTATTTTATTTCCTGTTCGATGCAGTCACAAAATTTTTGTTAAAGATCAAATCATCAGATAGAGCAATGGAAAAAATAAAAAAAGGAATTAAAAACTGGGAATTTAAAAATCGTTCCTCTCCTACTGTTTTAAAAACAAACACAATATAAAAAGTGATCCCTTCCCATCGATCAGCAAATGTTCATAAGATGCGTCGTAGGTAAATGACCAGGCGCCTGCACTTATACAGGGTTTAGGGGTTTAAGTGCAGTTATTGTTATCATCGGTACCTTAATTTAAATAAACTTCTGTATGTTTGTTGTTTTTTCTCAGCGTCTGTCTTCCCGCAAACACGTCACGTTATTTACCACCGGATGTTTTCGGCACAGTTTTAACCACTAAGTGGTCTACGCCTGTCAGAATAGACTAACTGCAACACCTGACCCGCTGCCCAGGAGAAAATAAGTATTACAGGCTTGCTCTTGCCCCCCCCCTCCCCCCCCCCGCCCTCCCTGTACCTGTAGGTACTACCCAACCTAAGAACATACGACTTGTAATAACTATAGTTCTTATTAGTTTGCAAAAGACTCCACCGTTCTAAGTCACGAATAGATATATCTGAACTTGTACCTCAAATATTTATTTATTTATTTATTTATGCATTTATTTTACCTGGCAAGATTAGGGCCTTCAGGCCCTCTCTTACACCTAACCAGGCATACTCAGATTCAACAAATTTCAGTTTCTACAAATACCTTGTGTAGGTGATATAAGCTGTACACATCTTGTCAAATGAAAACGACACAGATGGAAAGAAGTAAGTAAACTGTTTATTATTTAAAAAGTAACCGCCATAACTGTTATTACATTTATCTGACTGTGACACAACACGATCATTGTTTTCATGGAAAAATGTTTACGGTTGCCCAGGCGTGCATCCCTTCGTCCAGAGCATATCTATGGCCGCGATTGTTATTCTTCAGGTCTCCAAAAATGGGGCCCATCCACGTGATGCCAAAGTTGTTTCGGCTATACTGCTAAAGCCCTTACACATCTTCGATACAATCCCAATCCCTCCCCAAGAGATTTCCATATTTTTGGAGCCCTGATAAAGACATTCGTTGACGTCGATTTGCTTCATATGGAAAGGTGCACGCCTCGGTAAAACTCTGCTGGCTCTGTAGGCAACGGCATATATTTTACCGTGAAAGCAATGACCGTCTTGTCTCACAGTGAGATGAAGATATTTACAGCTATGGCGATTACCTTTGAAATAATGAACAGTTCATTACTATTTTTCCATCTGTCTCGTTTTCATTGGACTGTCGCTTATAATTATAATTCTGCAGGTCCTTGTCAAGTTTCTGCTTACAAACGCAGTCTTCGGTTTGCTTTCCCCACAACATTATCTACGTGACCGTTCCAATTTAGGTTATTCGTAATTATGATCCTTAAGTATGTACTATGAAGCTCCAAAGAAACTGGTATAAGCATGCGTATTCAAATACAGAGCTACGTAACCAGGCAGAATACAGCGCTGTGGTCGGTAACGCCTATATAAGATAACAAGTATCTCGCGCAGTTGTTAGATCAGTTACTGCTGCCTCAACGGCACGTTATCAAGATTTAAGTGAGTTTGGACGTGGTGTTACAGTCGCACACGAGCGATGAGACACAGTATCTCCGAGGTAGCGATAAAGTTGGGATTTTCCCGTACGACCATTTCACGAGTGTACCGTGAATATCAGGAATCCGGTAAAAAATCAAATCTCCGATATCGCTGCGGCCGGAAAAAGATCCTGCAGTAACGGGACCAACGACGACTGAAGCGAATCGCCAACGTGACAGAGGTGCAACTCTTCCGCAAATTTCTGCAGATTTCAATGCTGTGCCATCAACAAGTGTTAACGTGCGAACTATTCAACGAAACATCATCGATATGGGCTTTCGGAGCCGAAGGCCCACTCGTGTACCCTTGATGACTGCACGAAACAAAGCTTTACACCTCGCCTGGGCCGGTCAACACCTACATTGAAGAGTTGATGACTGAAAATACTTCGGCTGGTCGGGCGAGTCTTTGTTTCAAACTGTATCGAGCGGACCGATGTGTACGGGTATGGAGACAACCTCATCAATCCATGGACTCCCCGAGCGGTTCTAGGCGCTTCGGTCCGGAACCGCGCTGCTGCTACGGTTGCAGGATCGAATCCTGCCTCCGGCATGGATGTGTGTGATGTCCTTAGATTAGTTACGTTTAAGTAGTTCTAAGGGACTGATGACCTCAGATGTTAAGTCCCATAATGGTTAGACCCATTTGAACCATGGACCCTGCATGTCAGTAGGGGACTGCTCAAGCTCGTGGAGGCTCTGTAATGGTGTGGTGCGTGTGCAGTTGAAGTGATATGGGACCCCTGATACGTCTAGATACACCTGTGACAGGTGGCACATACGTAAGCATTCTGCCTCCATTCATGCCCATCGTGCAATCCGACGGACTTGGGCGATACCCCACACGTCCAGAATTGCTACATAGTAGCTCCAGAAACATTCTTCTGAGTTTAAACACTCCCGCTGGCCACCATACTCCCCAGACATAGACATTATTGAGCATATCTGGGATGCCTTGCAACATGATGTTCAGGAAAGATATCCACTGCCTCGTACTCTTACGGATTTATTGACAGCCCTGCAGGATTCATGGTGTCATTTCCTTCCAGCACTACTTCAGACGTTAGTCGAGTCCGTGCCACGTCGTGTTCCGGTACTTCTGCATGCTCGCGGGGGCCCTACACGATTTTAGGCAGGTGTAGCAGTTTCTTTGGCTCTTCAGTGTAGTTAAGTTTATAGCGTTTAGATTTGTGTGACGTACCGTGCAAGTGAAATTTAGCAGATTCCTTTTAGTACTGATGTGGGTGACTTCACAAGAATGCTCTGAAATCGAAAGATTGTGTATGAGTACCCAACTTTCTATATTCGTTACTAGATTGCAAGGATGTCAATTTATACCTTACGTTGTGTTTCATTGCTAGCCAACCTCCATAGCCCAGCTCGGTAACACACTCCTGATACCCCGCCTGTAGAGGGGCCTTGTGCGCGAAGTAAGAGAAGAAGAGAGGTGCGAACACGTGTGAAATGTCTCCGGGAGCAGGCAAGGAAGTAGCCGCGCATCTTATTACAGGGAAGCAGAGCGTCGTTTCGGGACTCGGGAGTGACTGTCTTAAAGTTTGGTGACGGACAAATTTTTCGTCAGCAGATAGGGAGAGAATGATAGTACATATGGTTTGAACGGTAATATAGATTAAATGCCAAAGCTGTCCACATTGTCTCACGGAACCGTCTTTCGGATGGCGACGTTAAACTCAGTGGCTTTGTTCGTGGTATACGATAGGAGCAGATTACTCTCCACTTTTTTTCATGCACATTATTTCCCCTAACTACGCAAATATAGTACGCCAGGAATTTATTGGAGCCCAGAAGGGAAAGCAGCTCGTATCATATTTCACTATACTGAGGTCAGCAAAATTTGGGGCACTAGGTTTGTCTGTTAAAGATGATTACGCTTATTAATAACAACATGAATGCCCCTGAATGGAGTATTTGAAAAATTATTATAATAAACAAATGAATTATACGCACCACGTACAGAAATATAAACAAAGAAAATTATAATGTGCATCTTCATATTTTCACGGCGCAATGCTTGTTCCATAAAATTTTGGGCGTAATTTCGGGTGTGTAGCTGCCCGAAATTTTATGGAACAGCATTGTAACGTTTTACTTTCATAACGTGTTCTGCTCTGACTACGGTGAATTAATTTCAGTTACACCTTACAGCACTCAGTTACGAAACAAAAGATATGCATCAATACTACTGAAACATTAAGTTAATTAGTTATTAGTTCCATAGCCCATATGAACAATTATTTTATCGTAAAGATTAGTCAGCTTAAAAAATACTGTACATCATTAGTTTCAGTGGATGGCAGCACGCTGGTCATTTACAAGTTTCTAATCATGCACTGGCCTAAATGTACATACTATTTTTCAGTGTTTTACTCGTGCAACTATACTTAAAAGTAGTTTGTGTCTTGTTCTTACAAGCAAGAATTTCGTCTGAGGAATAGAAGGAATTGTCGAGACGAAATAATTTTAGATCAGATTTAAAACTGGCTTTTCTACCTGTCATACATTTTATGTTATTGGGAAAATGGTCAAACGTTTTTTATTGACGCGTATGGAACTCTTTCCTGAGCCACTGACAACATCAGTAATGAGTAATATTGGTCACATTTTCATCTAATGCTGTAGGTATGGACATTTATGACGAATTTCATTAATAACATGCCATTTGTATTAATTATTACACCCAGGATCGCTTCCCACGATTAGTTATTCACACCAAAAGACTAAAGTAGGATTGGCAGGTGAACTGTGACGGGATTTCCTAAGTGCATGTCTTTCACGAGGCGATGATTGCTCTGCCGGTGACGCCTATGTCGCCGTCGATTCGTGTCCTTCGGCTGCGTCGAGAGCTGGATGTAACTGGTCAGCTGCCAGCTATGACCAACTAACAATCACTGCACTTTAAATCGAAGTACTGAGTGCCCTATTATGCGAGCCTTAATACCCATTGCAGTCTCCCAAGAACCGATTTGTTTTTTTTTTTTTTTTTTTTTTTACACGAACTAAAAGCTATGACGCAGGAGTGATGTTATTATCACCAACAAAGAGCGGCAACTTTCAAGTGGCTTCACTACCAAGTAGCTTTACTGGGGTATAATGACACTTTCTCAGAAGAAGACCGCTGTAAACATGTGCGAAACGTTGGTTTCTCCAGTGTAGTTTTTTTGACATTACGACGCGGTACGACACTCAGCAAACTCGTACGTCAACAGAACAAAGGTTCCTGCTGAGTTCCGTCACTGCTCAAACCCACTCAAAATGTACGTCGAACCAAGCCACCACAGTAAATGATGCAGCTGTGTCAGATGACTTACCTAGACGCCTGACCACCATAGTATTATATCACCATGATCCCGCGAGAGAGATGCAAAACAAGCGTTGGAAACATGTGGATTGACGACCTCTGAGATAAAGCGAAGACCCCATCATTATCAGCAAGTTTATGCTAACAAGGGAACCTCCCCATCGCACCCTCGTCAGATATAGTTATAAGTTGGCACAGTGGATAGGCCTTGAAAAACTGAACACAGATCAATCGAGAAAACAGGAAGAAGTTGTGTGGAACTATCAAAAAAATTAGTAAAATATACAAAATGAGTAGTCCATGTGCAAAATAGGCAACATCTAGCAGCATGTAAACTCAGGAACGCCGTGGTTAGCGTGAGTAGCTGTGGAGCGAGTGGTCCATGGTTCAAGTCTTCCCTCGACTGAATATTTTACTTTCTTTATTTTCGCAAAGTTCTGATCTGTCCGTTCGTTCATTGACGTCTCTGTTCACTGTAATAAGTTTAGTGTCTGTGTTTTGCGACCGCACCGCAAAACCGTGCGATTAGTAGACGAAAGGTGATGTGTCGACAGAAGTGCCGACACAGTGTGGTTTGAGGGGACCGCAATGCACGCTATAAGCTCACGAAGGATGGTGTGAGGTCTGAAACAGGATACGTAAAGAATGCTATAAATAAAAGTACGTAGCTTCTGGAATACTTAACTTTAATCCATCCTTGTGTTACATCTGGAGATTGTGGCGATACAAGTGAGACTCTTTAGATACAAGCTATGTAAGGCTAATGGCGCCTTGCTAGGTCGTAGCCATGGACTAAGCTGAAGGCTATTCTAACTATCTGCTCTGCAAATGAGCGAGGCTTCGTCAGTGTGCATCGCTAGCTACGTCGTCCGTACAACTGGGGCGAGTGCTATTAAGTCTCTCGAGACCTGCCGTGTGGTGGCGCTCGGTCTGCGATCACTGTCAGTGGCGACACGCGGGTCCGACATGTACTAATGGACCGCGGCCGATTTAAAGCTACCACCTAGCAAGTGTGGTGTCTGGCGGTGACACTACAAAAGGACGTGCCTCTTCAATGGGAACCGAGAACATTTGATCGCAAGGTCATAGGTCAACCGATTCCTCCACAGGAAAACACGTCTGATATATTCTATACGACACTGGTGACGGCATGTGCGTCACATGACAGGAATATGTTGTCGACCCACCTAAATTGAACACTTAGCGAATGGGTGAAAAGATTCTTCTACCTTGCCCGATTTAGGTTTTCTTGTGGATGTGATAATCACTCCCAAAAAAGTGATGAAAACTTAAGAGTTTGTCACATAAACTGAAAATAAAAAATTAAACTTTTCACTCGAGGGAAGACTGGAACGTAGAACTCTCGTTCCGTAGCTGCTCTCGCTAACCACGGGACCACGGCGCTCTCTCACTTCCATTGTACTTGATGTTGCCTATCTTGGCATGGACTACTCAGTTTGTATATTTTACTAATTTTTTTCATAGTTCCACACAACTTCTTCCTGTTTTCTCGATTGATCTGTGTTCAGTTCTTCAAGGTCTATCCACTGTGCCATCTTATAACTAAATCTGAGGGGGGTGCGATGGGGAGGTTCCCTTGTAAGTTCTTTATTTTTGTTGCCATGATTTGCTGCTGACAGATTACGCTTATAAGGGGCAAACCGTCACGGGAGGATGCCACTGAAATCTCCCGACCGGGTTACGACGGGCTGTCAAGGCCTTGTCTCGCGTCTACGTGATAAATAAAGGTTTGTGTTTACTGCTCCTATACTCAGCAAATATCTGAACATTCAACAAATTTAGTATAGAAATAATGAAATTAGCAACAATTCGACATAAGAAATAACATGCAGCGCATGTAAAAGACCTATTTTATTGCCGCACAAGAACACTACAATTTATGAGGAACTCATGTCTTCTCAAAAACGAAAAGATGCTATCGAAAAGTGGGAATATTCTGTTATGTAGACGGAGGCATTTACAGAACTGTGAAGAGAAAAGTTAGATACGAAAAATTAGTAAATTTTGTTAAGAGAATAGCACTTCCGTGATTGCTACATAGCAACGGTGCCATGACATTAACACTGAGAAATAAAAGAGAATCCTTAGTACACGGGCGAATGTTCACAGATAATGTTTGTCCATGGAATATAATACAGGTAAATGAAATAATCTGGCTGTAGTTAGGAGCTAAAAGTAAGAAAAGCCAAGAATAAAGGAGAAACGGAAGTCCACTCACAGAAGTAAGTAATGCATCAAATAATTTGAATTGATACATAATATTCATATAGCCTAATAGCAGTTAAAGAGAATAATAATAACACTAACAATATTAACCAGATTTTAAAAATTGACAAAAGTCTTTATCATGAGGAAACAAGAAAGAAGGGATAACTCTGAATTAATAGGAACAGATGATAAAAAAAGGATAGAGAGTGTGTCTGTGGAAAAGAGAGTTACAGAGATACACATGTGGTGTTGGAAGCTGCGGAGAAATTTGTTGGAAGAACTACTGCTGATCAAGGAAGTGGATTATTAACAGCTTAACAAGGTGAGGTCAGGCGCTCAGACTCACCGACTTGACGCTAGGGGGTCACTCGAAAGTTCTCCGATTTCACCTTCATGTCATCTCGTGTTCATCGCCGTGTCCTTGCTGCACTAAAGTTACCTAAACAACATAGCCACAGAAGAGAAAGTCCATCGGCCATCAGTTTCTTATATAATGATCGGGATGCTACGTCGCAGATTCATAATAACCGTATCTTTGACTAAAGTGGCCCCATGTTACTCCTAAACTGCAAGTCAAAATGACAATAGTCGATAGAATTCCCTTCCAATTTGTAAAATGATTCTCCTCAAACGCAACGATTGTGCTGTAACAATAATTGCTTCTGCAGTGGTCCCGTTTTCATTATAGCACTGCCAACAGGATTGTACGTTTACATTCTTTGTGGATTAACCTTCAAACGGAATTATGACTTCTTTGTATCATAAATAGTGTTGTGGCATCCACAAGAAAACCGCTTTGTTTTAGCCATGAAAAGTGACTTATTTTAATTTCATCAGAACATTTTATTCATGAATTTCATATCTTCATGTATTACAATACGAAGGAAGCATCAGTTTAACACAAAGGTCAGAATGAATCACAAAAGGAAAACAAATTTATGTAACCCTACGTAACAGTGAAGTGAAATGAAACATAAAAATTAGTTTATTGTAGAAGAAATAACATAAAGCACTAGATTGCTGTAA
Source organism: Schistocerca nitens (assembly GCF_023898315.1). Lineage (NCBI taxonomy): Eukaryota > Metazoa > Arthropoda > Insecta > Orthoptera > Acrididae > Schistocerca > Schistocerca nitens. The sequence goes on along the minus strand of NC_064614.1, from coordinate 369,511,960 downwards.
GATGAACATAAAAGGTTCAAAAATTAGTTGCACGTAATGAACATCACATATGAATCGATAAACAGTTTTTCACAAATATTCACCGAATTTCTCCTGTCCGTACACTCTACAGAGCACTGAACGAGAGACTTGGCAGACTGGGCGACTGCAGCAGGTACAATACTGTGCTTGGTCTTATTCTCGCTTGCTCAGGGACACGGAGCACACGGTTCCCTCTTTAAATCCAGATTCTGGGAGAGGCTTCTTCAAAATTCTTGAGACTGTTATTCTTAGTTCTTTTGGTGGTCTCTCGTCCAGGTATTGTTCAGTTACCCGCTAGGCCAGTGTTTTGATGAAATCACGTCAGGAAGAGGTACGCTCCTTGTGCTGTAGCAAGCAGACTTCTGGTCAATATAGTTTCATCCACCTTTTGTGCAACCGTATTTAAAAGGAAATTACTGCTGTTTTCCTGTCCTGGGATCTATGCATTTTGAACGATGTATGCTGGAAAGCAAAATGACACCTATTCCTCTTTTAGGGACATTAGAAATCAATGTTTTATCATTTGTCAAGCCATGCAGGTTTTACACCAATCTTAGATTGCTGTAATTCAGTTGAATGAGAGCTCGAAGGCACAGTAACAATGAAAATAAATGAAAACGCTAATTAAGCCTAAAATAAATTTATATTTAGTTGATAAGTGAATTTTGATTCCAAACAGAAACACTTAAGGCGTCGTGGGCTTTATAATGGCAGCACACATACTTGACAGCTGTGCACTGAGAAAGCCGAAGACTCAACAATCTTGTAGCTTGTCTGGACGTCTGACAAAGTATGTGGAACCGCCTCAATAGAATGACCAACATAGGAAATGGCAGACGTGAACGGTTTCACTGGTACTGATAATGGCACTACAACTCCGTATGAAGGTTAAAGCAAGAGCTTCTCATTTGGTCGTTAGAGTCTTCTTCTGTTAGATGTAAATTCCGTCTCCAAGGCTATAAGATAGGCTGTTTCGTTTCTTTTTTTAAAAAAAGCATCCTGTAATGCATATTTTGTTTCTTAATATATTTACATACTAGCTTTTTACTCATTGCTTCTCTCGTGTACGCGTATGCCACGTATGTTGGACACTTACATGTCTATATCTCTGCTGATTTACACCAAACGTTTCCAGAGAGGATGTTAAATGTATCTGTCGTATTCAGTCGTGTAGCATGATGTTTGATCTCGAAACACGTTGACAAAAATATTGGCTCGCTGCATTATTAATTCTTGCGGCCTGCTTGACACACAGAGCAGCAGAAGTAAGAGGCAATTGCACTTTGAGCTTCGAAACAATTGTATATCAACCAAAACCATGAAGGTAGAAGTTACGTATGGTTTCCTCAAAATAACAAGGAAAAATTTAAATCTCTTTCATAATCTGTCCATCTCACACTCTTTCTCTTCCTCTGTCTCCTCACACCACCTTTCTTTTCCACTTGGCTAAGTTCGGTTGCGATCGGTATATATATTTCAACCAAACTACACACACACACACACACACACACACACACACAACGATTTCCTGGCTACTTTCAGATTAAAAACAATTGGTAACGAAACAGTCTCTCATTTATTCGCAGACGCGGAATTTATTCTCTAAGAAAATTCTAGTAATAAGTTTCACGACTAAACTGAAACTAATTATCTAATATGTGTAAATATCTGGTTGATGCTATTTTTGCCAGTTAGCACGAAAAAGCGTTTCTAGGAAATGGTTTATCGTGTGTCACCTGTCATTCGGTATTTGAAATTTTGTATCCGTATAGCTACATTACATTTTGTAAACAACATTAAAGTTCCTGGTCTTCGTCACCTAAGGAAAAGTTAAAAAAAGTATCGTGTTCGAGATATACTGTCATTTGGATTTAACAGAGGAGTTAGTAATGCAGGGACGGTTCGAAACGTTTCTTCTGTCCGCGGGAAGAATGTTATTTGCTTGAAATTGTTCTGTCATCAGGTGTAGGAATGCTATGGTTCTCCGATGAATATCTACTGAACACTAACACATTCTGATTCTTGTCGCTCGACTTGCGGATTACGGGATGTGATGAACTATGGTTGGTGGTGAACAGTGAGAATGTTTATTCCGCATTAATGATAAGATAATCCGGAATATGAAAAGGAGCACTTTAAGTGAAACAGCCACGGAAGTCAGTGTGTGACCACATACTCATTATTTATTAACTAGTAAAAGCAGTAAATAGTTCTACGTAATATTGTTACTAGTGATGAAAACTGTTTTCTTGAAGTCAACATTAATAAGGAGATTGGTAAAAATATAAAATAGATTCAGAAGTTTCTGTTCACGTGTTATTAGGATTTAATGTGTTTGGTGGAATGGGGAAGGCATCGTATACTACATATTGTTAGCCAAATATAGACATAAATGCTAGTATTTACTGTCAACAGCCGAAATTGTAGGTAATCTACCAAGATGACTTCATCAAGTGGTGCTGTAACACAATAACGATCCACAAACCACAAAACCACACTGTGACAAAAACTTCTCAGGAGTTTGGTTGCAAAGTAGATTCACATTCAGCACGTTCTCCGAGTCTTACGCACTTAGCTTACATCCATTCCCACTATACTTTTAATTCCTGGAGTTCAAGAGCGGCAGAAACATGTCTGACCAAAAATATCTGCACACCTAATAGTGTGAGTGAGTCTACACTTCTCTATTTTGACGACTTGAATCCTGCTGGAAACATTTTCAGTGAGGTGTCTGAATGCCTGTGGAGGAATGACAGCCCATTCTTCCTCAAGAGCCAGAACCAGAAAAAGTAGCGATGATGGACGCTGGAAGTCCGGCGCGAAATCGACGTTCTAACGCATCTCAACGGTGTTTCCTTGGGTTTAGGTCGGGGCTCTGGACAGGCCAGTCCATTTCGGGAATATTGTTCTCAACAAACTACTACCTCGCTTGTAATGTTTTACGTCAAGGATCATTGTCAAGCCGATTCAGTTATCGTCACCGAACGGTTCCTCTGCCGTACATAGTACACACTGCTGTAAAATGTCTTCATATCCTTCCAAATTTAACGTTTTCTTTAGTTCAATAACAGGACCACACGCAAAATAGGGAAAACACTCCCATATCGTAACATCGCATCCTCCGTGCTTCACTGCTCACACCACACACGATGGCAGGTAACTTTCTCCAGGCATTCGTTAAACCCGAAGCCTTGTATGGTACTGCCACAGGGTACAGCGTGATTCATCACTCCAAATCACTTGTTTCCAGTCAGCCACCCTCCAGTGGCGTCGGTCTTTGAACTACCTCAAGCACTGCCAACAGAAGTGGGTGGTTTATAAAGAACTGCTCGACCACTGTACTCCACTGACTATAACTCCCTTCTCACAGTCGCTGAAGGGTAACGGCCGCAGTGGATACACCGGTTCCCGTGAGACCACCGAAGTTAAGCGCTGTTGGGCGTGGCCGGCACTTGGATGGGTGACCATCCAACCGCCATGCGCTGTTGCCATTTTTCGGGGTGCACTCAGCCTCGTGATGCCAATTGAGGAGCTACTCGACCGAATAGTAGCGGCTTCGGTCAAGAATACCATCATAACGACCGGGAGAGCGGTGTGCTCACCCACTCCCCTCCTATCCGCATCCTCCCCTGAGGATGACACGGCGGTCGGATGGTCCCGGTAGGCCACTCGTGGCCTTAAGATGGAGTGCTTTTAAGTATTCACAGTCGCTGGGGTAGCTGGACTGATGGTAACACTTTGGAACTCACAATTGATTCCTTCCGATGATTCCACGCGATGTTATTACAACCACCCTCCACAGTGCTCGACCGTGCCTCTCTAAGTTTCTCACACGTTCTCCGCTGTTTTAAATCTTTCATCTTTACTCTACTGGGACAATGGTGAAAGAGAGCACTGCATGACGAGTGAATACGAACCATGCCCGAGGCAGGATTCGAACCTGCGACCGTAGCGGTCGTGCGGTTCCAGACTGTAGCGCCTAGAACCGCTCGGCCACTCCGGCCGGAAGTCCTGCCGAAACTAGTAGTCCAGTGTACATACAGGGTGTTACAAAAAGGTACGGTCAAACTTTCAGGAAACATTCCTCACACACAAATAAAGAAAAGATGTTATGTGGACATGTGTCCGGAAACGCTTAATTTCCATGTTAGAACTCATTTTAGTTTCGTCAGTATGTACTGTACTTCCTCGATTCACCGCCATGATTTCATACGGGATACTCTACCCGTGCTGCTAGAACATGTGCCTTTACAAGTACGACACAATATGTGGACATCCTGCACATTTCAGTCGAAGTGTTCGTACGCTTCTCAACAACAGATTCCGTGACCGATGGATTGGTAGAGGCGGACCAATTCCATGGCCTTCACGCTCTCCTGACCTCAACCCTCTTGACTTTCATTTATGGGGGCATTTGAAAGCTCTTGTCTACGCAACCCCGGTACCAAATGTAGAGACTCTTCGTTCTCGTATTGTGGACGGCTGTGATATAATACGCCATTCTCCAGGGCTGCATCAGCGCATCAGGGATTCCGTGCGACCGAGGGTGGATGCATGTACCCTCGCTAACGGAGGACGTTCTGAACATTTCCTGTAACAAAGTGTTTGAAGTCACGCTGGTACGTTCTGTTGCTGTGTGTTTCCATTCCATGATTAATGTGATTTGAAGAGAAGTAATAAAATGAGCTCTAACATGGAAAGTAAGCGTTTCCGGACACATGTCCACATAACATATTTTCTTTCTTTGTGTGTGAGGAATGTTTCCTGAAAGTTTGGCCGTACGTTTTTGTAACAGCCTGTATACACGAGCAAGGCAATAAAAAACTTCATATCAGAAGCTTTCTTTACAGTGAATTAATTGATCGCTCTGCAGCCGACAGTGTCATGTGTTTAAAATAGAGAAAGGTCATCCGCTGGCAGTGAGCGATGGGGACTATCAATATACACAGTGTACTGTAATTAAGCCACTATTGACGAAGGAATTTTTTTGTTGTAAGACGTTTGTGATTTTCGAAAGTTCTTGATCTTGTCAAAATATTGGATAGGATTTGTCAGCTCTTTTGTCTTTACCAGTGAGAAAATGTTAAATTGCATCTGCCCAGCTCTTGGACTGACTCCTAATACGGCCATCTGAGTTGTAGCATTATACTGCGAACTCACTCCATTTAACCTCCCAAATGTTTCCTAGCACCGTCGTCGTAATTCCTGGACGAGTGTGGTGGCATATTGGTTGTGACACTGGGCTGGTTTTCAAGGATGTGGGGGTTCAAATCTAATCTCTGTCCCACAATACAGATTTAAGTTTGCGCTGGTTGCCCTAGATTGCTTAAAGCTAATGCAGAAATACGGAAAAGACACAGCTAATTTCCTTTTCTCTCCTTCTGCCGTCCGAAATTCTGCTCTAACTCTAATGACCTCATAGAGGGTAGACATCTTCCTTGCTCATCTTTTTCTTCTGTATTTCCAGCGGTTCGTAAGCATTCGGTTTATAATTCCACGTCTCGTAAATGTAAACAAAGACCTCACCGCCGACGTGTGGTGTTTACTCAGAATCTCGTCAGTAGTGGCTGGCAATCACCAAGTCCCAATTATTTCTCAAACGGTTCGTTTGCAGACCTATGTTTACTGAGACCTTAATCACTTCTAGTATAGTGTACTTTCAACTGTGTATTTTTACGCAGTTAATTATGATATAACCTGTATAAAATAGTGAAATGAGCTTCACATGAAGAAATGAAAATTATCCACGAAAATATTCTTTGATTGCACAAGAAACACACTGGAAGGTTGCAAAGTGATGGAATTGCAACCGTTGTTGTTCAGCCGGCAGCTATTCTCTAGTTCCGAATACTGACGTCACAACTGCTGTGCTCGAGGCCCACGAGAAAGACAGGCTGCGGCGCGTACGTCACGAAGGTAGTCCTGAACTCGCTCGCTCAGCTCAGCAGACAAAATACGTTTCTAAACCTCTAAACTAGCAGCTGGGCGTGTAAGTACTAACGAGAATTGCATCTTCCACTGGAATCTGATATTATGAAGTCTTACTAATTAACAGTACTACAGAAAAATTTAAGACCAATACTCGATATAAATGGTATAACGGCTTGTTTATAGCATTTAGTCTTTTCTGCTTAACAGTACTCATTACATAGTGGAAGTGGTGCCTTATGCAACATGATCATTTTAGTATGATTTTATTTCAAAATGGCTCTGAGCACTATGGGACTTAACATCTATGGTCATCAGTCCCCTAGAACTTAGAACTACTTAAACCTAACTAACCTAAGGACATCACACAACACCCAGCCATCACGAGGCAGAGAAAATCCCTGACCCCGCCGGGAATCGAACCCGGGAACCCAGGCGTGGGAAGCGAGAACGCTACCGCACGACCACGAGATGCGGGCGATTTTATTTCATTTTATGCCAGTACAGCTGTAACAAATTGTAAGTAGGCCCATGGACTTCCCATCATTATAGGACTAATAACAGTAAGATTCCATAACAGCGGATTGCAGCAGAAGATTCAGTTTTCGTTTCCACGCAAACCCCTAGTTAGGAGTTAACAGGTGTAGAAACGTAGTTTGTATGCTGATCTCAGCGAGCGAGCGCAGGACTACCTTCGTGACGTACGCGCCGCGGCCTGGGCCTCGTGCTGTGCTGCTGGCTGGCGCCGGTGGAACCAGGCCGCGGCGGCGGGGATCGCTCGGGAGCCAAGGTACGCGCTGGCGAGAGGCGGCCTGGCAGCGCCCGCGTCGGCCTGGGAAGCGCCCCCTGCGTTAATCGACGGCAGTGAAAGGCTGCCCCATCCTTGACACGGTGCTGCTCACACGCAACGGCTGGGCGGGGAACCGGTGACGACCTCCGCACACGCAGCTATTTTTTAGATGGAATTTCAGCTGTAAAGGTGGGTTTTCACGTACAATCCAGTAGGTGTGGGGCGGCTGTACCATTGCCATTATTTATTTCAGGACTGAGACAGCCACACGTGCTCTGAGGCGAAAACGCATCCACAAAAAGATCTTACAAACGTTTATCGCATGCACATTAGTAGATTAGTACCTCAGAATCGAATGCGATGGGGCAGCAGTAAGACACTGAACTCAACAGACACTACAACTCAGTTCAGTTGTTGCCAAGACGCCACATGAGCTCTCGAACGAGATCAAATGACAAAGAAAGAGGCTCCAATTAACTAAAATCATACACTCTAAGCCAAAAAAAGATATTTGTTGCAACAAATGTTACATTGGCCAAACGGGAAGAAATTTTAAAACCCGCTTTAAAGAACACATTGACTGTTTCAGACTTGGAGAAACGAATAAATCAGCTATAGCGAAACATATAAATGAAACAGCATACCGTGTAACAATAGACAACGATCTCGAAGTACTACATAAATAGAAAAGAGCTGCAAAATAAACATTTCGGAGGAAATGGAAATATTCATGCATGGCCACATGGGGAATAACGAGATCCTAAATGAAATGACAGACTTCAAAAATTCACATTTATTTTCCAATTTCACTACAGTACTCCTAGAATAAAAGATACTTTGAAACGTCCCCTTAGAAAAATTTATGGCTCAAATGGCTCTGAGCACTATGGGACTTAACAGCTATGGTCATCAGTCCCCTAGAACTTAGAACTACTTAAACCTAACTAACCTAAGGACAACACACAACACCCAGTCATCACGAGGGAGAGAAAAATCCCTGACACCGCCGGGAATCGAACCAGGGACCCCGTGCTCGGGAAGCGAGAACCCTACCGCGAGACCACGAGCTGCGGACTAAAAATTTATGAATTACTGTGCTGATAAACATCTTATGTTATTTGATTTTAAACAGCTGAGCAAAACTGAACGTAGTCAGACATTCACTAAAGTGACACACAATATTTTTAGCGCAACGCAGTCTGACTTTCAAAAATCCCTACAAAAGAATGGCCCTGACTAACAATAACCTATACCTTTCATGAATGACTTATCTCACAAAAATCTTCGTTTCTCAAACTACTGCAATACAGCGAGCACCAATACTGCCAGCTAAATAAAAGATTATAACTACTGAAGTCACTAACTACTGATAGGCATGGTTAGCAAATGAAAGATTTTGATAGAGAACAAACAAAATGGTTCAAATGGCTCTGGGCACTATGCGACTTAACTCTTCTGAGGTCATCAGTCGCCTAGAACTTAGAACTAATTAAACCTAACTAACTTAAGGACATCACACACATCCATGCCCGAGGCAGGATTCGAACCTGCGACCCTAGCGGTCGCTCGGCTCCAGACTGTAGCGCCTAGAACCGCACGGCCACTCCGGCCGGCTTAATAGTGTTCAAAACTCATTATATATATATATATATATATATATATATATATATATATATATATATATATATATATATATCAGTTCATGACATCCAGTCTTACAAATGTACTGTCTCTGTCCAGCTCATCCGCTCTCAAAACTCCGTCTTCTCACTCCCCACATCCACCACCGCTGGCGGCTCATCTCCAACTGCGCAACGCTACGCGCTGTCATCAGACAGCTGCCCAACACTACAATAGCAAACAACAATGCAAACCAGCCACAGACTGCACACAGCACAGCCAGTGATTTTCATACAGAGCGCTACGTGGCGTTACCAATACAAAAACCTAAACAGCCTACTTACAACTTAAGATGACAGTCGTTTGACTCTAGCCCCAACAATAGCTTACAAATATGTAAAATTAAATAGTTTATATCATGATGTGTTCAATAATATTGTAACAGGTGCTCAACTTGTATTTCGCCAGCCGACATCTGTAATACGATAACAAGACGTGCAGACGACATGTAAACATCTGACACCACATAGATCGACAAATCGATAATAAAACCGAGACCAGCGGTATTTCGACCATCATCTTGTCCACTGCAATACAGAAGTGTTTGTGATCGTGTTTCCAAGTTACTGCTATATTAGTGACAATTTGTGAACAGTGACCAAAGAGAGGCACGGAAATGGATACACCGCAACACATCACAACGAGACGGCCACGCCAGAAGAACAAAGATGACCACAGCATTTACGAAAAGTCTATGAATATCAATATGATCCTATTGTAAAGTTGTTTTTGTAATGCCTTTTACCCTGAAGATGAGGTTTAACCCTCGAAACATGTCGCTAAATAGATAAGTAATATAATAGTTGACAAAGTTTGTGACAAATAGCGGTAATTTAAAAAAAGACCTTTACATATTCCTTCAGACAGTCACGGTCGAAAAATAGCCAAAATGGCTTCAAAAGAAGACCACAGTTTTTTTTTTTTAAAAAAAAGATTTATTCAAGAGAAAGAACTTCACAAATTGAACAAGTCAGTAAAGCGCTAGTCCACCTCTGGTCCTTATGCATGCAGTTATTCGGCTTGGCTGTGATTGGTACAGTTATTCTATATCCTCCTGACGGGTATAGTGCCAAATTCTGTTCAATTGGCGCGTTAGATCGTCAGAACCTAGAGACGATTGATGGGCACTGTCCATTATGCTCCAAACGTTCTCAACTGGGGAGAGATCTGGCGACCTTGCTGGCCATGGTAGGGTTTGGCAAGCACTAAGACAAGCAGTAGACACTCTCGCCGTGTGCGGGCGGGCATTATCTTGCTGAAATGTAACCTCAGGATAGTTTGCCATGAAGGGCAACAAAACGCGGCGTAGAACATCGTCGACGTATCGTTGTGATGTAAGGGTGCCGCTTATGACAACCAAAGGACCAGACCATCACTCCTGGTTGCTGAGCCGTGTACTGGGTAGCAGTCAGGTTGGTACCCCACCGCCGTCGGGTACGTCTCCAGACACGTCTTCAACGTGGAATCTCATTGACTGGAGTAGACTTTTCTTCAGTGCTGAGTCGCGCTCCGATCTGAGCCCCGACGACCATCAGAGACATGTCTGGAGACACTCCAGTCAGTGGTGGGATAATAACCCGACTGTCGCCCACCATATGGCCCGACGACGAGGACCGATGGTCTGAGGTGCCATTTCTTTTTATAGCAGGACCCTTTTTGGTCATCAGCGACACCGTATCAGCACAGCGGTACGTCGACGATATTCTACACCCCATTTTATTCATCTTCGAGGGCAAGCCATCCTGGGCTAGCAAGATAATGCCCGTCAACTCACGACGAAAGTATGTACTGTTTTGTCTTCGTACTTGCTATACGCTACCTTGGCCAGCATAGTCGCCTCATCTCTCAGCATTTGAGAAGGTCTCGAGCATTACGGGCAGGGCCCTCCAACCAGGTCGGGGCTTTAACGATGTATCGCGCCAGTTTGCAGAATTTAGCACCATATCTCTCATGAGGACATCCAGCAACTCTGTCGATCAGTGACAAGCCGAATAGCTGCTTGTATAATGGCCAAGCGTAACAGCTGCTTGTATAAGGGTCAGACGTGGACCAACGCGTTATTGACTTGCTCAATTTGTGAAGCTCCTCTTGAATATATCATACAATTTTTCTGAAGTAGTAATCCTTTGTTTGTCTGCAGATGTACGTCAAAACCGATACCTGTCACATCCGGATAATTCCTTGGTGGTGCGTCTTTTTTTTTTCTTAGAGTGTACTTATATTCCTATGGAATAATGAGCCACTCGTTGCAGCTATGACGGTTGCGTGTTTCATTTTTAATATGAATATTATTTCTATATCTGCATAAATTTACATCCAAATTTCCCCCTAAAAATGTCGGATAGTAAAGATAACCAGACTGCTTACATACTACAGAACAGTTCCCGAAATCCAATCTACAGGGTGGTCCATTGATAGTGACCAGGCCAAATATCTCACGAAATAAGCATCAAACGAAAAAACTACAAAGAACAAAACTCCTCTCGCTTGAAGGGGGACACCAGATGACGCTATGGTTGGCCCACTAGATGGCGCTGCCATAGGTCAAACGGATATCAACTGCGTTTTTTAAAATAGGAACCCCCATTTTTTATTACGTATTCGTGTAGTACGTAAAGAAATATGAATATTTTAGTTGGACTACTTTTTTCGCATTGTGACAGATGGCGCTGTAATAGTCACAAACGTATAAGGACGTGGTATCACGTAACATTCCGCCAGTGCGGACGGCAATTGCTTCGTGATACATTACCCGTGTTAAAATGTACCCTTTACCAATTGCGGAAAAGGTCGATATCGTGTTGATCTATGGCTATTGTGATCAAAATGCCCAACGGGGGTGGGGTGTGCTATGTATGCTGCTCGGTATCCTGGACGACATCATCCAAGTGTCCGGACCGTTCGCCGGATAGTTACGTTATTTAAGGAAACAGGAAGTGTTCAGCCACATGTGAAACGTCAACCACGACCTGCAACAAATGATGATGCCAAGTTTTGAGCATTTATTGCATTAATATGGTATTTACAGGTAATCACACTGTAACAGCATGCGTTCTCAGAAATGATAAGTTCACAAAGGTACATGTATCCCATTGGAACAACCGAAATACAATGTTCAAACGTACCTACGTTCTGTATTTTAATTTAAAAAACCTACCTGTTACCAACTGTTGGTCTAAAATTGTGAGCCATATGTTTGTGACTATTACAGCGCCATCTAACATAAAGCGAAAAAAGTGGTCCAACTAAAACATTCATATTTCTTTACGTACTACACGAATATGTAATAAAAAATGGGGGTTCCTATGTAAAAGAAACGCAGTTGATATCCGTTTGACTTATGGCAGTGCCATCTAGCGGGCCAACCATAGCGCCATTTGGTTTCCCCCTTCAAGCTAGACAAGTTTCGTTCTTTGTAGTTTTTTCGTTTGACGCTTAATTCGTGAGATATTTGGCCCGGTCACGGTCAGTGGACCACCCTGTATAATACGATCACCATGAACGAACTTATGAATTATTCCAAAATGGCGACAACCGAAATAAACGCTGAAATTCAGTGACTCCTTCTTCTTCAAGGGGTGCGCCTTGATAGAGGAACGTTCTCCCTCGTACAGGTTGATAACTAGGCAGGACGGAAAACCTCTAAGGAACGAAGGCATCATCGCCTAGAATTTGGCCGCGTCGGAAGCTTACTGAGCATCGGTCACTCCGATGTCATAAAGTGACGGGACGGGGCCGTCTCGCCCTCTTTCGCCTTTTTCGGACATTAGCGGTTACAGTTAGACCGCACGGTCGGAAGACGCATCTGGATCTACACTATGTGAACAAAAGTATCCGGCACCCCCACAAAGATACGTTTTTCATATTAAGTGCAATGTGCTGCCACCTGGTGCCAGGTAATCCATATCAGCTACCTCAGTAGCCGTTAGACATCGTGAGAGAGCAGAATGAGTCGTTCCGTGGAACTCACGGACTTCGAACGTGGTCAGGTGACTGGATGTCACTTGTGTCATAAGTCTGTACACGAGATTTCCACACTCCTGAACATCCCTAGGTCCACTGTTTCCGATGTGATAATGAAGTGAAAATGTGAAGGGACACGTACAGCACAAAAGCGTACAGGCCGACCTCATCAGTTGACTGACAGAGACCGCCGACAGTTGAAGAGATTCGTAATGTGTAATAGGCAGACATCTACCCAGAACATCACACAGGAATTCCAAACTGCATCAGGATCCACTGCAAGTACTATGACACTTAGGCGGGAGGTGAGAAAACTTGGATTTCATGGTCGAGCGGCTGCTCATAAGAATGTCAAACGACGCCGCGCTTGGTGTAAGGAGAGTAAATATTGGACGGTGGAACAGTGGAAAATCGTTGTGTGGGGTGACCAATCATGGTACACAATGTGGCGATCCGATGGCATGGTGTGGGTATGACGAATGCCCAGTGAGCATAATCTGCCAGCGTGTGTAGTGCCAACAGTAACATTCGGAGGCGGTGGTGTTATGGTGTGGCAGTGTTTTTCATGGACGGGCTTGCACTCCTTGTTGTTTTGCGTGGCGCTATCACAGCACAGACCTACATTGATGTTTTAAGCACCTCCTTGTTTCCCACTGTTGAAAAGCAATTCGGGGATGGCGATTGCATCTTTCAACACGATCGGGCACTTTTTCATAATGCACGGCCTGTGGTGGAGTGGTTACACGACAACAACATCCCTGTCATGGACTGGCCTGCACAGAGTCCTGACCTGAATCGTATAGAACAACTTTGGGATGTTTTGGAACGCCGAATTCGTGCTAGTCCTCACCGACCGACATCGATACCACTCCTCAGTGCAGCACTCCGTGAAGAATGGGCTGCCATTACCCAAGAAACCTTTCAGCACCTGATTGAACGTATGCCAGCGAGAGTGGAAGCTGTCGTCAAGACTAAGGGTGGGCCAACACCATACTGAATTCCAGCATTACCGATGAAGGGTGCCACGAACTTGTAAGTCATTTTCAGCTAAGTGTCCAGACACTTTTGATCACATAGTGTAGGTACGTGCCACCTAGAGTCTCGTTACAGGTTCGCAGTTCATTACCTTGGACAGAGACGCGTACCAACGCGCTCGATAAAGCGCCTATCTTTTACGCGGCGCGAGCAATTGCTTCGGGCAGGAGCGATGTTACAGCCTGCTGGATACTGCAAACAAACTTCGACATCGCCGTACGGTGAATAGTCGTCGCAATCGCCTACTTTGTCGACTCCACTGAACTCTTATCAATGCAGTGATCTCTCTGTTTATCTCGAAAGCTTCCCTCCAACAGCATCTCCAGCGTAGAGGCTGAATTTAGCTTATAGAGTAATGGCACGTTGTCCACAAATCTGCCGACTCTTCCACTGCAAACTTTTTCGAATTTTGCATCGTGTCTTACTTAAATGCAATTATCGCAATAACTGTGACCATTAATAAAATGGTGTGTAGTTGCTCTCGAATCGAGGAGTTACTGAATTAGTGTTCGTAATCTTTTGTTACATGAACTGACTGTGATTTATCGGATTACTTTCAGCAATGAATGTAAATTTTGTTGTATGTTAAGGGGTCACTGCGACCTGATTTGCTTTACTATATGTTGGTATTAAACGAGCGTCATTGTAAAATGTTTGTGTTTTGTTTAAGCTATTTTGGCGTCACCAGAGAGGGGTACGTTAAAATGATGTTGTTAACAAGTTGCGCCCTGTGTCTAATACTGAACTGTTTTAGGCAATTTGATATATGACGTGGATGGATGATTATTCATTCAAAAGTTTGAAGCGTGCGCATTGGAAGTAAAACCTGGAAACATTAACCTCCATCAGAGGAAGCTACCCGATTTGTCAACTTCTGTAATTATTTTCGTATTCTGTTTATATGTTGATTTTACAACTATTCAGCTATATTTTGAAAAACTCTGCTTTCTGCGCAGTGTTTTCGAGTTCCAAAATCCTTTTGTACTCTCGAAAGGTTCGACTAAATTGTTTGGGAGCCTTGTTTTTACTGTAGAGCTCTGAGGTATTGTTACTTAAGCTGTTGTCTTCTTATTTTAACAAATGTGTAAGGTTTGTAATTGGTACTCTACTCAGTCAATCGGTCTTAGCTTTCTTTATTGCAGCCCAGTGACCTGAAAAGGAACATCTCAAATTCTTTTGCATTGTTCGTTCTTAATATTTACTATACTCTTTCGGACTTAGTAATAGAGGACACGGCACTGCTTCCAGTGGTAAATAAAAAAATATATAAATTTTCAGTCTGTTTGCACAACCACATTAAAACGAAGATTAGTATATCGATTCACGTACATTATTATCAATTAACCAAATAAAGTAAGGCACATACGTTTTTTATTTCATATAAACTTCAGTAATCTTTTGTTTCATATAAACTTCAGTCACACTGATATGCATATTTATTTCGTATTTTAACGTTATCGATTCCCTTTCCTGTCCAAAGGTCAAGCAGAGGCCGCAAACAAAACAAGAGTAAAGGCACACTCAAAATAAATATTACTTCGCTTATTAGAAACTATCATTTCTCAATACATGTTTCATGAGTAGGAAGTGTTCGAATTTTTCCCTTACAAATCACAATTCTCAGCGTCTCACATGTTTCTCCCTGTTTCCTGATTCTATTCACAGATCGCGCTTGACGTCTAGTAGCACGAAAATAGTGAATGAGCATGCCTTAACAATCTGAAGCCATATATCTCCTTTAAATTATTGCCACTTTCACTTTTGAGCACTATTAAATATGCCAAAAACTGTAACGACATTTTCAGCCCTCTACTGAAAACCTAGTAAAATCTTGAATTTCATACATTTTGAGCTCAAGTTTCGCACAGCTTAGTTTTATTCTATAGGGAAATCAGTTCCAAATTTCATTCAGATTGGAAATGATCAGATGGGGATCACTGGTGCTTGTCATATGAAACGACCTTAGAGAGAGTTAACTCTGAAACACAGTCAGGAAATGAAGTTTAAATGTGAACGGAACCGGAAACGCTGCTTTCCGTTACGTTTTCAATGTTTTTCGGTTAAGAGCTTAAGGAATGCAAAGTTATGGAGGTCTAATGTAGTGGAATAACAAGTCAAAAAACTAATCCCACTTCGTGATAAAAAATATTAAACATAACAAAGTTGAGTATTTCACTATCGAGTGAAAGGAGCGGTGACGACTGTTTTGTGTTGGCTCAGTGGTTACGGGAGCGGTTCTTTTCAGAGCCGTATCAAGGTACTTACAGTCAAGGGCGCCGATATTTTTCGTTCCGTTAGGATCGCGCGCCTACACGCCAGCAGCAATCACGCCAAAGAAAATTGCTGGCTCACACCTCATGCGCGTAGTTGTGGCCAGAACAGCGCACACCCATCTCGCTTGAAATCAATGAAGGCAATACCCAGCCCTAAAAAAGTCTGTTTAAAGGCGAGAAAGGTTGGGAAACGAGACCCGGAGAAAATTACTTCTCTACCAGTTACAACACTCAGATATACATTTTTTATATTTTGGCACACACCTTCCTGCACTGTAATCAGTCGGCAAAAAGACGAGAGTGCCAGACAAACTGCCATAAGGGCTTGTGTGTCATGTCGTGTTCGTGTTTTCTTCTGAGACATTACTCTTTCAGCCCAAAATAATGCACTGATATTTGCTGATGGTGTCTGTTCTTTCGGACAACTGCCCCCGTTGATATTCATCAACGCCTGTAAGCAGCTGGATTTCAATGTAATATCATTCTTCGAGAGCTGCGAGATCACCATGGGTATCTGTTCTTTCGGACATGTTCGAAAGAACAGATAGGCCTATGTCCGAAAGAATAAATACCATTTTTATATAAATAAGGCTTACCGGCGAATGATCTTCTTCAGCGCGGATGCACTCACATTGTTCAAACTCTTACGGGAGTCGGTAGATTGAATGCCGTGAGTAATGAGTATAGTGGGCAGGAGCACTACAAATGTAGCGTGTGGACAGTAAGTTGGGGATGTGGGTCTCAGGGGGGAGCGTGTCAGATATAAGCCCCAGCAGAGACAGTATCCTCTGTGTCTTCGGTGGCTCAGACGTATAGAGCATCTGCCATATAAGTAGAAGCTCCCGGGTTCGAGTCCTGGTAGGGGCACACATTTTCAACTGTCCTCGTTGATATTTATCAACGCCTGAAAGGAGCTAAAGGTCTGGATTTGATTGTAATTTCATTCTTCGAGAGCTGCGAGATCACCAATGGTATCTGTTCTTTTGCCATGTAATCAGGAGATCCCCGGCTCACCCTCTCTTCTCTCTCTCTCTCTCTCTGTCTCTCTCTCTCTCTCTCTCCACTTAATTCATGTTTTTTTTCTTGTGATATATATGTAAAATTCTGTTCATCATGTACCTAAATGTAGCATGTTTCTATGTGATTTAATTTATTTTACCGCACATATCTTTTGACTCATTAATATCTGTGCAGAATTGTTTTTGGCACCAATCTAAATGCAATATATTAGTATCCTTCATATTATTATTCACATACATGTGTTTCCTTTGTCATAAATATCGGCAACATGATATACAATGAATTGGAGCAACGAATCCATGAACACATTATGCAGAACTCATCTGAAGGACTTTCAACAAATAAATGTGTTCTTACTTAACAAAAAACAATTCAAGAACACTAACAAAAGAAAAACGAGAAAATTTCTATTTTCACTTAAAAATACCGCAGACCATCTCATGCAAAACCTGTAATAGTTAAAACCTGTAAATAAAAGTGTATATACGTTAAAAAGAACTCGAGTCCCGGTCGGGGCAAACTTTTCAACTGTCCCCGTCGATATGTATCAACGCCTGTAAGCAGCTAAAGGTCTGAATTTCACTATAATTTCAAAAATACAAATTGTTCAGAATTAAAATCCCCATACCAAATTAGTCTAGCGCGATATACGGTTTAACAGTACACAGTAACAGGGACAGAGAAATATGAACAACCGTTATACATTTCCATTTTAGTATATTACTTATAACATTCCAAGACATCCATTCGTAACTGATTCGTCACAAAATACACGTTGCCTCAACTTACAGCCATGTCACAGCGAAGTATGCACTGACATCATGATGTGTCAGACTAGTAACTTTGCGGTGACAGCTCATCAACTGGTCTGTGCATTTGCGTCTCCCGCATCCAGCACAATGGCGTTGTTCCGATTTCACGCTGGTCTGTTTAGCTGACGTTTCGCTGGAAGCATATAATCAGTTTCTCGATCTCTGCGGCTGCACAAGGATACCTCCTTTCTCTTTCCGGGCTCCTTTCAGATTACACCCGATCTGCGTCCTTGCCAATCCCATTACTCATGCCTAAACCAATAAAACAGCTATTACAGATTGTTGCCCGAGAGATGGTGGACAGTAGCAACAATTAAACAGCAGCTCACTATACGACTGACCTGGCAGCGCCGTCTGTTACATCCGAAGGTCGCACATGCTGTTACCTGTTGCCCATCAGGGTGTGGGGAAGAGAATGGAGGAGGGGGTGGAGGGGGACTGAGGTGCGTCCACAGGCTGCCGCAGTATCCGCTAGCGCCTTACTGGTGGTACGTAATTTATTCGCCACGCCCTTCTAGGCCGCGCTAGCGTTGCGCCGCCTGTCTGTTACTGCCATGCAGAAGCGCTACTTAATTTCTATTAGAGTACTGGTAAATGTTCGTAATTTTTTGTCCCTGTTAATATGTGCCGTTAAACGATAGGTCGCGATAGACTAGTCTGGGACAGGGATGGGAAAAGCAGACCGGTTAAAACCGATACCGGATATTTTGAATAACCGGTAATTTTCGGTATTTGATTGGTCTCGGTTATGAAAAAACCGAAATATCAATTAGTCACAGCAGCATTGCTAAAATTAAATAAATCATTTTTAATCAACGAGTAAATTTTATTCATAAAATTTGCATTGCTTTGAAATATTGCGATTATGGAAAATAGGGAAAGCAATCAGTGCAGTTTTAATAACAATGTCACAGAAACGAGCACGAAAGACATGGCATGAGAAGTGGTACTGCAGCACTGCTCAGGCGGTAACATACTATCACCAGGTGGCGTTGCCTAAGTATATGGTACGCGTGTATATGATGTGCTAGACTTGGCCCATATGGTCTGTATGGTAGATTGTCACTGTCACCGTCGGACATCAGTTGTATTACAGAATGGCACCATCTCTAGGCTGGAAGTATTTTATGAAGTGTGTAGTCGGTGAAGTACAATGCTGAAGTTGCTTTAAAAGATTAAAAATGGGAGAAGCCACAACAAACTTGTGGCATAATATAATGAGAAAACTTCAAACTTAACAGTTCATTCATAGTTACAATAAAAATAGAAAGCAGTTGATCTCCTGTCTGTGTCTACACAACATGCCTTTATCTGTTTGTAGCCCTTGAAAACGGACAAATTAACACGAAGAGTAGAGTTCTTCAACCTTAGTTTTCGCCCTTTAGCACTGGCTACTCGCAATGCTCAAATAGTGGCATGATCCCATATTCAAACATGATTTTTGAACAGTGTTTCAAAATATTAGAATCAATGGGACAATACTGGTGATTTTTTTGTAGTAATAGTCAACTAGTTGCTTTTTGAGAAAACTAGCAAATGTTGGACGCACTAAGATGTTTTTTATTTGTCTATCTAATTTAATATTTTGTTTCTGTATATCTTGAAACTGAGAGAGTCAAAATTTTTTAATCTTTGTTCGTTTTCTACGCTTATTACAGGTAATAATAGGAATAAAAAACCGAAAATCGGTTATTTTAAAAACCGGTTATTTCGAGCAATTTTAACCGTCCTCAAAAAATTGACGTTGAAAAAGGTCGATAAAACCAAACCCGATTGTTTCAGCAATAACCCCCATCCCTAACCTGAAATCACTCTATCGGAAAGATACAAAGTTTCACTTTTAAAAACATTTTATTTGTGACGGAAAGAAAGCCGTCGTTTTTTGTTCACAGTGTTTGTGGTGTAGCGAGAGATAGTCATTCATTTGGAGGCAGTATTGATTACCTGTACAACTGCTGTACATAGTTGTAGTCCAGGATTACTGTTACCCACGTATGCATGTGCAACATACCGTGTTGTTGGGCAAGTGAATGTCGAATGGCTAAACCAAACAGCAACGTATACGCTACTTCTGTCTGTTTCAATAAACCTAATGTAGTAGTAAAATACTACACGAGTCTCAAGTTAATAACTTAAATACACTACTGGCCATTAAAATTGTTACACCAAGAAGAAATGCAGATGATAAACGGGTATTCATTAGACAAATATATTACACTAGAATTGACATGTGATTACATTTTCACGCAATTTAGGTGCATAGATCCTGAGAAATCAGTACACAGAACAGCCACCTCTGGCCGTAATGACGGCCTTGATATGCCTGGGCATTGAGTCAAACAGAGCTTGGATGGCGTGTACAGGTACAGCTGCCCATGCAGCTTCAACACGATACCACAGTTCATCTAGTGACTGGCGTATTGTGACGAGCCAGTTGCTCGGCCACCATTGACCAGACGTTTTCAATTGGTGAGAGATCTGGAGAATGTGCTGGCCAGGGCTGCAGTCGAACATTTTCTGTATTCAGAAAGGCCCGTACTGGACCTGCAACATGCGATCGTGCATTATCCTGCTGAAATGTAGGGTTTCGCAGGGATCGAATGAAGGGTAGAGCCACGGGTCGTAACACATCTGAAATGTAACGTCCACTGCTCAAAGTGCCGTCAATGCGAACAAGAGGTGACCGAACGTGTAACCAACGGCACCCCATACCATCAAACCGGGTGATACGCCAGTATGCCGATGACGATTACACGCTTCCAATGTGCGTTCACCGCGATGTCGCCAAACACGGATGCGACCATCATGATGCTGTAAACAGAACCTGGATTCATCCGAATAAATGAAGTTTTGACATTCGTGCACCCAGGTCCGTCGTTGAGTACACCATCGCAGGCCCTCTTGCCTGTGATGCAGCGTCTAGGGTAACCGCAGCCATGGTCTCCGAGCTGATAGTCCATGCTGCTGCAAACGTCGTCTAACTGTTCGTGCACATGGTTGTTGTCTTGCAAACGTCCCCATCTGTTGAGTTAGAGATCGAGACGTGGCTGCACGATCCGTTACAGCCATGCGGATAAGATTCCTGTCATCTCGACTGCTAGTGATACGAGGCCGTTGGGATCCAGCACGGCGTTCCGTATTACCCTCCTGAACCCACCGATTCCACATTCTGCTAACAGTCAATGGATCTCGACCAACGCGAGCAGAAATGTCGCGATACGATAAACGCAATCGCGATAGGCTACAATTCGCCTTTTATAAAAGTCGGAAACGTGATGGTACGCATTTCTCCTCCTTACACGAGCCATCAGAACAACGTTTCACCAGCAAAGCCGGTCAACTGCTGTTTGTGTATGAGAAATCGGTTGGAAACATTCGTCATGTGAGCACGCTGTAGGTGTCGCCACTGGTGCCAACCTTGTGTGAATGCTCTGAAAAGCTAATCATTTACATATCACAGCATCTTCTTCCTGTCGGTTAAATTTCGCGTCTGTAGCACGTCATCTTCGTGGTGGAGCAATTTTAATGGCCACTAGTGTAGTTGCCAATATGTGAAAATTTACTTGTTGTCTTGGTCTTCAGTCTGAAGACCGATTCGATGCAGGCTCTTCAAACTAATTTATCCTCTACAGGCCTCTCAGCATAGCTGCTACAACCTACATCCATTTGAACCTGCTTTCTACATTCTTGCTTTTGTCTCCGTACACAGTTGTTCTCCCCAAACTTCCCTACATTACCAAAGTCACACAATTCCTAGATGCCCCCTTTCTTTTACTTTGTTGTACCATACGTCTCTTTCTGTCACAAACAGGTTCAATACCTCTATACTAGTTACTCAATCTTCCAATCCAACCTGCAACATTATTCTGTAGTACCATATTCCAAAAGCTTATATACTCTTCTTGTCTGAACTTTTTATTTTTTACGTGTCACGCGGCTACACTCCAGCTAAATACAGGGTGTTTCAAAATGAATGTTGGGATTTTAAGGTTTTGTAGCATTTATTACATTCAACTTACACTTATAAATCAAAGAGCAACTCAAACAGTTTTGTTTTAGTACGTGTGCACGTGCGCATGCGCCAAGTGTGACTGAAGAACATGCTGAACGAGCGTGACAGCTTTTCACGAGTAGCCCACTGAAATCAGACAGAAAGGCTAGTCGTGAATTAGCAAACCAGTGACGCCTGTTAGACACTTCTTACAGCTTGGTCCTTATCGTAGGCAGTTGTTACAAGCTCTAAGGCCTGCAGACTACCGGTTTTGCGTGCCAGCTTTGCAAACGAAATGTTTCTGCATGAAGGTTATCTGGATCGTATTGTCTTCAGTCATGAATCGACATTTCACGTAACTGGAAATGTGAACACGCTTAATCTGTGTATCTGGGGTTCACCAAATCCCCGCGAGATGGTATAGTTGCAACCAGACTTCCGTATATTGAATTGTTTTCTGCCGTATTCCCGCAGAACGTTTATGGGCCTGTTCTTTTCGGTGAAGCAATTGCGGTATTTCTTATCTTGATGGGCTACAACTGTGGTTCTTTCCTCAGTTGCAAGAAGTTGAACCATAAAACTTTATTTGGCAGCAAGATAATGCGCCGCCTCAGTGACATAGTTCAGTTCGCGATTGGATAAAAGACGTTGTACCCGACCGCTGAATTGGCCGCAGGTGTTCGGATAACAGAGCTTGTTTTACATTGCCTCCTCGTTCACCCGACCAGACGCTACGCGATTTTTACCTTTGCGGATTTATAAAGGCTCATTTGTATGTGCTTCCACTACCATTTGATCCAACCGACGTCAAAAACAGGATTAAAGCAGTTGTTGCGACACGTTCTCCAAACACAATGGTCAAATTTTTGGAAGAACTCGCCTGTCGACTCTGTGTTTGCCGTCTGATGCGTGGCGCTCATACTGGACACATTGAACACTTGAAAGAAAAACTGAGCTGCTCTTTCATTTGATGTATTAGTTTTATTTGTAATTCGAAAGTAATAAATGCTACAAAGTCTTAAAACGCCGACATTCACTTTGAAACACCCGGTAATTTAAGAGAATACGTCCTAAATTTAAATTTATATTCGATGTTAACTGATATCTCTTTTCTTGCTACTGTCATTCTGCATTTCATATTCTCTGTACCTCGACCTTCACTTCATTTATTTTGCTACCCATACTGCAAAACTCATCTGCTACTTCTAATGTCTCATTTCCTAGTATAGCTTCCTCAACATCGCCTGGTTTAATTTGATTATATTTTAGTACTCTCCTTTTACTTTTATTGACGTTCACCTTACAGCCTACCCTTTTTGTCAAGACTCTATCGATTTCCGTTCAAATGTTCTACCAAGTCCTTTGTCAGTCCTAACGTAATTACGAAGCCATCAGTAACGTTTTCATTTCTGCTCCCAGAGCTTTAATTCTCTTTCGAATTTTCTTTTTGGTTTACACAACAGCTTCAGTACTGAAATTTTGCACTAGGAATATGACATTCTATTCGTATCACAGAAAAATTTAGCCAGTCAACCTGTCTTATCGAAACACGGCTTGCCTTTATTACTACAAGTCACAACACCGCGTGGCGTATCGAGCTTAGAGCAGGGGTCTCCAAACCACGGCACGCGGGCCAACACATGCCCGCTAACACTATCTATCCGGCCGGCGGTAGCCTATGAGACATGCATGGCATCTGACCCGCCCTAATTATCGATCACCTCCCATAACGAGTGATTCGCACTTCGCACAACGAGTAGAAGAAAATGAAAGAAGGGAAATAGCTTAACGATGTTTCACGTAAAGAGTCCGTCTGATGTAATTTTTTCAGTCTTTAATATCCATTTCAAAAATCACCTTCGGGCCTGGATCGGTCTCTTTGCCCATTATAAATAGACACTAAGTCACACGTTCTCCGATAAACTACTGCTCCGTAAAGTAGAAGCTCCGAAAGTGCTGTATTGATTACAATGGGCCTCGTGCAATAATTGTTGTCACCCGTATCAATTGTTCGGCCTTCCGCAACGGTGTTGCAAATTCTCTGCAACGATGTTGCGAGATCTTTTCTTCGCTGGAGCATGGTAACCCTTTCAGTTGCATAATCTGTTTATGAACTCCAATTCCGATTTGTCGTCGTTAACTAACACGAATACATTAAAGATGCCCATAGGGCAGTAGCTATGCAAGCTACGAATTAATTAATGATGATGCTATGTCTGTTTTTCGACAAATTTTGAAGCACAGGCATAAACAAATATCTTCAGACAACTTTCTTCTGAAACAGGATGTATCGCAATATAAATAAAAAATTACTATGCTGGATTATAGATCTGTTTGAGCACCTATTTTTTCGGAATGGAACGCACTGACATAGACTACATGGATTCCTGCGGGAAAAGTGTTTCATTTAACGAGTGTTAATTACGAGTAAGATTCAGAAAGATAATCGTGCTCGTTAACCGAAGTAACGCTGTTCAGTGTAAGCTTTTCATTGCAAATGAATCATACAAAAAACGTAGAATGGTCAGTTCTTTTTTATTTTATGACCAATTGAAGTACACACTAAGTAACATAGGTAATGTAATTGAACATTTTAACCGCAATTACTTATATGAGATTTTTGAAAATTTACCGTACCTAAAAGACATATATAGGCAATTAACACAGTGAAAATAAGCACTGTAATTGTAATTAACGAGATTTATGTAGCTGTAACTTCCCACTTAAAATCGTGGATCAAGTTTATTAGCGGACATTATCAGCAGCGACTTCAAATGCTCATCAGTTAGTTTACAGCTGTAAATATTTTTTTACTGAGATAAGCAGTGCCGAAAAAAAAGGAAAACACGAGCAAACTTATGCAACTGATCAAACAGAGTGGAATATTTTTATAAAATTCCAGGATGAAGTTAGACATTTATGTTTATAAAAATCACTACATTGCAAATCAACTATTTCCACCTGAAGTTCTGAGGCGCGAGTTTCTATAATGGCGTTAAAAGGATTTTGAAAATCGTGATATCTTTGCAATTGCATCAAAATGTGAAAAACGAGACTCAAAATTTATTTTTAAAGCACTCAAAATTTCAACTACGAAATTTTGCGGGAAATGGAGTCTCTGACAGCTGAGTGAATGTTCGGCATGTATTAAACGTGTGAAACATTTTTTGTTCAATTGCGATTGAAACAAAACCATTTTTTGTCGAAAGGGTTTTATAAGAGTGTACAAATCAGGCAGTAGGTGGTTTCTTCCCTGTAATTTTAACTTAAGTTCGTTAATACGTTTAGTTAAATCTGTATAAAATGATAACTTCCATAACCACTCCTTAGCTTGTAACTGAGCCAGAGGGCGATTCTTTTCACTGAAGAAATTTTCGATTGTGCGGTGCTGAAAAAATCGCTTCAGAAATAAGCCAGCATACTACTGTACAAAGTAAGTCATTTTCTTCAGTCTCTGAAATAGACTCGCGGAATTGAATAGCACTGAGAGCCTGTGATCCTATGTAATTAACAGCTGGAATGACTGGCCTTAAAACTTCTGACACGTCCAAGCATTTTCCGCACAAACCCTCTTGTTGAATGATACAGTGTACGATTAATGGTTTTGCTCCACCGCAATTTTCTACCGCATTTGACACAACAGCAACGACATCTTTATTTTTTCCACACATACGTTTGTCACCGGTTGTGATACATCTTCAGGTTTTCCATTGAAGATTGTTTCTCTGAACAGTATTTTCTACTCTTTTAAAAATTTCTTCTCCCGTGCCGTTCCGTGAATGCTATTAACGTCTAGAAGATCATCACACAACTCATATTTTTTGTTTATCCCTCGAATAAAAATTAACACCTGTGCAGTATCTGAAACATCTGTAGACTCATCCAGAGCAAAAGAGAACGACTCCAAATGTCGAGTTTTCTCAAACACCTGAGTTAATATATTTTCAACAATATCATTTACTCTTCGAGCCACTATGTCTGCTGCCAAACAGATGTTTTTAAATACATTAGCATTTTCTGGGAACATTTCTTCAACTGCCGCAATTATTTCGCTTTCAGTAAATGGTTTTCCATGTTTTGCTATTGAGTGTGGGGCTCGAAACTAGCACGAGTTGCTGATTCTCGTTCAGCATTTACTTTCTTAAACAACATTTCGCTTCCGATAAATTTGGAATAACTCTGAGAATGTTTAATCTCATAATGAACTTTTATACTGTATTCGTCGAGAAATGATATTGTTCTACTGCTAATTATACGCATTGCCTCATTGACCCAATCACGAAAAATTGATGTCCCCTTGCTTTTTAAAATTTCTACACTCGATATCTATCTTCAGTTTTTTTGCCATATAGACCTATACACAAATCCACACAAAAGGGATGAAACTGCAAATCAAAATGATTGCAATTAATGGTATTAAGATAAAAGATTCTGAGTAAAAAATTGTACTGAATTTATCTTTGACGCAATTTTAATTATGTATCAAAACATGTGGTGCGTGGTAGAAATCTTTTCGGTGACAAATCTAAAGTGTTCAGCGAGAAAAATT
The DNA here is from genome assembly GCF_023898315.1 of Schistocerca nitens. NCBI lineage: Eukaryota > Metazoa > Arthropoda > Insecta > Orthoptera > Acrididae > Schistocerca > Schistocerca nitens. Next base: position 369,485,898 of record NC_064614.1, on the reverse strand, counting down.
TACGTGTGCAACAATAGGAATGCAGTGAGAATGAATTCAAATCTGTTGGACGAATGTTATGAAAACGAACACTCCAAACCGACATTTCACGTGTCACATCCAATAAAAATCTGTAATGCAACCATATGTGTGTGGCGTGCTTATAATTACGTATTATTTATGTTTTAGGACAATTAGTCTGTAAAAAACGCACCACATGTTATAAGCAAAGCATTTAAACCGTCTGAAGATGAATCATAACGGTTCGAAACTGGTAACGGTACCCTTTGAATAAAGGAACTGAAAGTAAATTTGTGGCTGGTTGCTGTCCCAGCACCATCAACATTTGTCTTCAAATAATAGCCACGGTCTCCAACCATGTCATCATATGACAAAATTGCAGTTTTAATTAAATTAAATGATTACTGTTAAACACGCTGTATCTTCGTTAAAAATATTTAGTCACTAAACACACTATTTATTTTTCAGATCGTACGTCTTGCCGCTACCCACAAGATGGTGCTGCAAAACTGAAAACTGCACTTCAGCATTTTCGGAAGTAGTCGTAGCAACACACAAAGCGCAGCACGCACGGCGGCTGTCACTGCGACATTGAAATGACCTGTACGCTTGCCCGTTAGTCGTAACAGAAAATGGGAAGTGGAGTCCGTCCCCTATACTTATGCCATAAATATCTCAATCTTCGCCTAGTCCTGATACGACAGTTTGCGCGTAATTCAACACGACAGTTTCTTGTTATGATGCACTAAAGTCTTTCCAAGTTTCCTGAGCCATGCCAGAGGTGACCGCAGGGAGCGAAGAGGTAAGCACTATTGTCGCCGCGTGACGGGGAATATTGCCGTGGAAAGACATCTCGCAGTGTTGGCATTTGCAGCTCGCGCTACTCTCTCACCACTTGGCTGTGATGTTAATGACCCACAGAAGTAGCAAGATTTCGTGAAAGAGCGATACAACGACCTTCACGAGTGGTATTTATTTGTCACACGTTGTTGTGGTCTTCAGTCCAGAGACTGTTTTGATGCAGTTCTCCATGCTACTCTATCCTCTGCAAGCTTCTTCATCTCCCAGTATCTACTGCAACCTACATCCTTCCGAATCTGTTTAGTGTATTCATCTCTTGGTCTCCGTCTATGATTTTTACCCTCCACGCTATCCTCCAATACTAAATTTGTGATCCCTTGATGCCTCAGAATATATCCTACCAAGCGATCCCTTCTTCTAGTCAAGTTGCGCCACAAATTTCGCTTCTCCTCAATTCTATTCAATAGCTCCTCATTAGTTATGTGACCTACCCATCTAATCTTCAGCATTCTTCTGTAGCACCACATTTCGAAAGCGGCTATTCTATTCTTGTCTAAACTATTTATCATCCATGTTTCACTTCCATACATGGCTACACTCCATGCAAATACTTTCAGAAACGACTTCCTGACACCTAAATCTATACTAGATGTTAACAAATTTCTCTTCTTCAGAAACGCTTTCCTTGCCGTTGCTAGTCTACATTTTATATCCTGTCTACTTCGACCATCATCAGTTATTTTGCTCCCCAAATAGCAAAACTCATTTACTACCTTAAAGTGTCTCATTTCCTAATCTAATTCCCTCAGCATCGCCCGACTTAATTCGACTACATTCCATTATCCTCGTTTTTGTTTTGTTGATGTTCATCTTACACCCTCCTTTCAGGACACTGTCGATTCCGTTCAACTGCTCTTCCAAGTCCTTTGCTGTCTCTGACAGAATTACAATGTCATCGGCGAACCTCAAAGTTTTTATTTCTTCTCCATGGATTTTAATACCTACTCCGAACTTTTCTTTTGTTTCCTTTACTGTTTGCTCAATATACGGATTCAATAACATCGGGAATAGGCTACAACCCCGTCTCCCTCCCTTCCCAACCACTGCTTCCCTTTCGTGCCCCTCGACCCTTATAATTGCCATCTGGTTTCTGTACAAATTGTAATTAGCCTTTCGCTCCCTGTATTTTATCCCTGCCACCTTCATAATTTGAAAGAGAGTATTCCAGTCAACATTGTCAAAATCTTTCTCTAAGTCTACAAATGCTAGAAACGTTTCTATGATAAGTCGTAGGGTCAGTATTGCCTCACGTGTTCCAACATTTCTACGGAATCCAAACTGATCTTCCCCCAGGTCGGCTTTTATCAGTTTTTCCATTCATCTGTAAGGAATCCGTGTTAGTATTTTGCTGCCGTGGCTTATTAAACTAATAGTTCGGTAATTTTCATATCTGTCAACACCTGCTTTCTTTGGGATTGGAATTATTATATTCTTCTTGAAGTCTGAGGGTATTCCGCCTATCTCATACACCTTGCTCACCAGATGGGTAGAGTTTTTTCAGGGCTGGCTCTCCCAAGGCTATCAGTAGTTCTAATTGAATGTTGTCTATTCCTGGGGCCTTGTTTCGACTTTCTTTCAGTGCTCTGTCAAAATCTTCACGCAGTATCATATCTCCCATTTCATCTTCATCTACACCCTATTCCATTTCCTTAATATTGTCCTCAAGAACATCTCCCTTGTATAGACCCTCTGTACACTCCTTCCACCTTTCTGCTTTCCCTTCTTTGCTGAGAACTGGGTTTCCATCTGAGCTCTTGATATTCATGCAAGTGGTTCTCTTCTCTCTGAGGGTCTCTTTAACTTTTCTGTAGGCAGTATCTACCTTATACCTAGTGATATACGCCTCTAGATCCTTACATTTGTCTTCTAGCCATCCATGCTTAGTCTTTTTGCACTTCCAATCGATCTCATTTTTGAGACCTTTGTATTCCTTTTTGCCTGTTTCATTTACTGCATTTTTATATTTTCTCTATTCATCAACTTAATTCAATATCTCTTGTGTTACCGAAGGATTTCTATTAGCCCTCGGCTTTTTACCTACTTGATCCTCTGCTGCCTTCACTATTTCATCTCTCAAAGCTACCCATTCTTCTTCTACTGTATTTCTTTCAACCTTTCTTGTCAATCGTTCTCTAATGTTCTCCCTGGAGCTCTTTACAACCTCTGGATCTCTAGTTTACCCAGGTCCCATCTCCTTAAATTCTCGAAATGAAATTAAGGGCACAGCTGAAGGCCAAACAATAAGCAGTTCACTACGAAATGAATACTGCAGTGCAACTAAGTGACAGTTCATAAGGTTGGCAGCAGTGGTAAGCGTCATGAAAAACATCAGAGTTGTATCCAGAAGTTCCCAGCAGTATTAGGGTATCACTCCTCAAGAAAACAGACCGACCTTAGACATGTCTTGGCCCTTGCGACGTAGTGAAAGAGCCAGCGTGACCGTTAGGCTACAATGTTTGGAGACCCCAGGTTTAGTGATTCTAGGTCGCCGGAGCGTACCAAATCATCGTTCACTATGTGAACATGTGAGTGTTAGCAGACATTTATTGGGGTTTCTAATCAGAAGGTGGTCCGTTCGATATCGATACTGAGTGTTAGCAACAGTATGTAGTGTGAATAAAATGAATAATAAAAGAAATAGATAAACTTTAAGAAGTGTTCCAAGAACTGCGAGTTACAAAAGCTTACTTTTGGTTCAGTACGATCTGTGTAGCGCTACTGTGATATTTTTATTGTGAAAATACAGTACATCTATTTGTCAGACAGGTTAATACATTTAGTTAGCAAACGAAGACCCGTAATGTGGAACAAATATTCAGAAGATTAACAGTTTACAAAGAGAAATTTACAGACAAGTTTTCTTGAATGAGGTATATTGGTCGTCGACTTAGACCAGGCAATGGAGTTTTGGAGCTTAATGAGGAAAGTGAGCAATGAGCTAAAAGAAACCGTGCCGCCGCACAGACGTTGCGAGAAATACGTAATGAGCAGTATTTTGTTTTAGCGAACGCAATGTACACATTGCAAGAACTAAATGCCATAAATGTATAACAACACGAGAGGGCGTCATAGTTGAAACAACCGGCATACTCACAGTGAAATCACTAAAATAGCACACACACCTTCGCAAACACAAACATTCCTGTCATGCTCAATCAGAAAAGAGAAGCAGCAGATGAAATTTTCCTTCTGTGAGAGGAATAATAAACGCAACACACATATTGTTCAACTAACTTACAGATGAAGTGGGTCAGTGTGAATTATTTATACATTAGTATGATTAGGCATTTTAATTGAATCAACATTGTAAATTAACTAAACAAACACTGTTTTTTGTCTTTTTTCACAATTTTATTATTGTTACTGAACGACTTAGATTTCCAGTTGTAAGCCCGTTTTCAAGCACGTTACTGATTCCCAAAGATGATAAAGCAAAGATAATCATGATGATAAGGCAAAGATAGTCATCTCAACTTCTAACTGTATCGATCCAATGCTTAATGTAAAATTACTATCTTCACCTTATCATCATGTTAATCTTTGCATTATCATCTTTGGGAATCAGTAATATACTTGAAAATGGACTTGTAACCCCAAACCTAGGTAGTGCAGTAACAATAATAAAATACGTGAAACAAGACAAAAAACAGTGTTTGTTTAGTTAATTTACATGATTAGTCATCAATTCACACTTAAGTGTTTGACAGAGGGGTCACAGAACCACTGTCAGACCATTTCTCGAAGTTCACTCTCGAATTGCACGAGTGATAAATAAATACAGAAATCTTTCCTTGTGAGCTCTTATTTTTATCATGGTGATCATTTCTCCCTTTGTACACTGGAGTCAAAAATATTTTGACACTCTGAAGAGAAAGTTGGTGATTGGAATGTCGTGACAAGATCGCGCCGCAACAAAAAATACCTTTGTTTTTAGATATTGTCGACCCAACTCGCTAACCATTTGACATACTGACCTTTATTTCGCCGCAATACAAAACAAGCTGTCCTTCTTTGAACTTTTACGATTCCTCCACCAGTCACATCTGGTAAAGAATCCACACCGCGCAGCGGTACTCCAGAAGAGAATAGACAACCATAGTGTAGACAATATCTTTAGCAGATAGTTTGCATCTTTCAAACGTTCTGCGAATAAGAGGCACTCTTTGCTTCGCCTTCAGCACATTTCCTGCGCGATGGTCCCAATTTAAGTTGTACACAATTGTAAGCCATGCGTGTGATTTAACATATAACCGTAGTGTAATGAATTTTTTTTACTACGATACGCATTTGGAAGACTCCTTTTACTGCTTGATGGGCGACTGACACTTATCGCACCGTGCAGATATCTAATCTAAGTCATCTGGCAATTGATTTTGATCTTCTGATGACTTTGCTAAACGGTAAATGACAGTAGCATCGGCAAACCGTATAAGAAGGCTGCTCAACTTGCTCCAGAATCGTGAACATAGGTTAAATACACCAAGGGTTCTATAACGCTTGCGTTGGGAACCCCAAATATAACTTCGGTTTCACTAAATGACTTCCCGTCAATTACTTAGAACGATGACCTTTCTGGCAGGAAATCGCAAATCCACTCGCAATTTCATTAGAAGTCGCTCGTGAGGAACGGTGTCAAAGACCTCCTGGAATCAGATAGAGATCTCCTGTCGACAGTACTCTTTACTTCGTATGTCAACGTCCTCGACGCGGTGGATACATTGAAACATCCCCTTAGTAAAACGAAACATCCCCTTAGAGAAATTAATGCATTACTGTGCTGATAAACCTCTTACGTTAATTGATTTTCAAACAGCTGAGCATAACTGAACGTACTCAGACATTTATTTTTTTATTTATTCTGATCAACACTAAACTGGCACACAATATTTTGAGCGCAACGCTATCTGACTTTCAATAATCCCTACAAAAGAATGGCCCTGACTAACAATAACCTATACCTTTCATGAATCACTTACCTCACAAAAATCTTCGTTGCTCGAACTACTACAATACAGTGAGCGCCAGTACTGCCTGCTAAATAAAAGATTCAAACTACTGAAGGCACTAACTACTGATAGGCATAGTTAACAAATGAAAGATTTTGATAGAGAGCAAACGATGTATTTACCTTAATAATGTTCAAAAGTCGTCATATATCAGTTCAAGATATCTAGTATTACAAATTTACTCTTTCTGATGGACACACGTCCAGATCGTCCGCTCTCAAAATTCTGCCATCTCTCCCTCCCCACATCCACCACTGCTGGCGGCTCACCGCCAACTGCGCAACGCTACGCGCTGTTCACATCTAACTGCCCAACACTACAATAGCAAAATTTCTAACACTGCAAACCAGCCACACACTGCACACAGCACAGTCAGTGATTTTCATACAGAGCGCTACGTGGCGTTACCAACTTAAAAACCTAAATAGCCTACTTACAACATCACTTCTCGTCAGATCACCGACGTCAAGCAGCGTCGGGAGTGGCCAGTGATTGGATGGTTGATCGTCTGGGAAAGTCACTTGCTGTTGACAGGAGCGACAGTGCAGTGAAGTTCCTCATCACCAGTCTCTGCCCCATGTCGTGGGTTAACTCCAGGCTTCTCCGCAGTGTATCAAGGAGTGAGGGCATGCGACAGTGCTGACGGTGATTCGTCCGTCAGGTGGGGCCGCTAAGCTCGGCGCTGCTCCCTTCTCTCATCGTCTCCAACACGAACACTACACTCCAGTACACACACACATACACACACACACACACACACACACATATATATATATATATATATATATATATATATATATATATATATATAGGGTGGTCCATTGATAGTGACCGGGCCAAATAACTCACGAAATAAGCGTCAAACGAAACTTGTCTAGCTTGAAGGGGGAAACCAGATGGCGCTATGGTTGGCCCGCTAGATGGATGGCGCTGCCACAGGTCAAACGGATATCAACTGCGCTTTTTTAAATAGGAACCCCCATTTTTATTACGTATTCGTGTAGTACGTAAAGAAATATGAATGTTTTAGATGGACCACTTTTTTCGCTTTGTGATAGATGGCGCTGTAATAGTCACAAACGTATAAGTACGTAGTATCACGTAACATTCCGCCACTGCGAACGGCAATTACTTCGTGACACATTAACCGTGTTAAAATGGACCCTTTACCAATTGCGGAAAAGGTCGATATCGTGTTGATCTATGGCTATTGTGATCAAAATGCCCAACGGGGGTGGGGTGTGCTATGTATGCTGCTCGGTATCCTGGACGACATCATCCAAGTGTCCGGACCGTTCGCCGGATAGTTAGGTTATTTAAGGAAACGGGTAGTGTTCAGCCACATGTGAAACGTCAACCGCGACCTGCAACAAATGATGATGGCCAAGTAGGTATGTTAGCTGCTGTCGCGGCTAATCCGCACATCAGTAGCAGACAAACTGCGCGAGAATCGGGAATCTCAGAAACGTCGGTGTTAAGAATGCTACATCAACACCGATTGCACCCGTATCATATTTCTATGCACCAGGAATTGCATGGCGACGACCTTGAACGTCGTGTACAGTTCTGCCACTGGGCACAAGAGAAATTACGGGACGATGACAGAATTTTTGCACGCGTTCTATCTAGTGACGAAGCGTCATCCACCAACAGCGGTAACGTAAACCGGCATAACATGCACTATTGGGCAACGGAAAATCCACGATGGCTGCGACAAGTGGAACATCAGCGACCTTGGAGGGTTAATGTATGGTGCGGCATTATAGGAGTAAGGATAATTGGCCCCAATTTTATCGATGGCAAGCTAAATGGTGCAATGTGTGCTGATTTCCTACGTAATGTTTACCGATGTTTCACTGCATGACAGAATGGCGATGTACTTCCAACATGATGGATGTCCGGCATATAGCTCGCGTGCGGTTGAAGCGGTATTGAATAACATATTTCATGACAGGTGTATTGGTCTTCGAAGCACCATACCATGTCCCGCACGTTCACCGGATCTGACGTCCCCGGATTTCTTTCTGTGGGGAAAGTTGAAGGATATTTGCTATCGTGATCCACCGACAACGCCTGACAACATGCGTCAGCGCATTGTCAATGCATGTGCTACTACTCGCTGCTGAGAGGAATGTCGTTACACGTATTGCCAAATGCATTGAGGTTGACGGACATCATTTTGAGCATTTATTGCATTAATGTGGTATTTACAGGTAATCACGCTGTAACAGCATGCGTTCTCAGAAATGCAGAAATGATAAGTTCACAAAGGTACATGTATCACGTTGGAACAACTGAAATGAAATATTCAAACGTATCTACCTTCTGTATTTTAATTTAAAAAACCTACCAACTGTTCGTCTAAAATAGTGAGCCATATGTTTGTGACTATTACAGCGCCATCTATCACAAAGCGAAAAAAGCGATACAACTAAAACATTCGAATTTCTTTACGTATTACACGAATATGTAATAAAAAAGGGGGTGCCTGTTTTAAAAAAAACGTAGTTGCTGTTCGTTTGACCTATGGCAGCGCCATCTAGTGGGCCAACCGTAGCGCCAACTGGTTTACCCTTTCAAGCTAGACAAGTTTCGTTCTTTGTAGTTTTTTCGTTTGACGCTTATTTCGTGTGATTTTTGGCCCGGTGACGATCAATGGACCACCCTATATATATATATATATATATATATATATATATATATATATATATATATATATATATATATATATTACTTCGCAATGGAAAAATGCCTGGGGGCACGGAGGACAGGAAACACCTTTTCAATGATGCGGCTTGACCTGCCTTTCGGAGGTTTCCAGCCATTCATGCTACACGACTTTACTTCGTGTGAGAGAGAGCCAGCCGTGTTTCATAAGAACGATATTTACTGAATGAGGACTGTTTACCTGTAACTAGATTATTTTCTTCGAGGCATTTCATAACGACGAAATACACTATATGTTCAAAAATTATATTACAACTCGATGTTGTTGATACGTAGATCTATAATTTATTGCATTACTTCTGTTTCATTTCTTGGGTATTGGTTTGAACATCACAGTCTCCATTACATTAGACCAGTGTATAAAACGTGGCATTATCTGTCCAGGCAAATTTCACTTACTTCTCTGTGCTTCGTGTGCTATACGAGAGCGCTTTTACGCAAATCAATGGCTTCACATGCTTTATAGCTGTTTCTACTGTGATCACTAGCGACAGTAGAGATTTCACGTCGTGACTACATCATTTAGATGATATCTCTCCGTAGAGCCTCATGTAAAGGGACGTGACACTCTTGATGTTCCGTCTGTGGGTTCGGTTATGTAGCGGGACTTTGAATTTCGCCGCGCTACACTCGTTCCCTCAGATATAAATTATACCGTCGCAGCGGTATGAGCGCTCGACGACAGAGAAAATACTAAAATTGTAACTCTTTTTTTTTGTTTTCTATCCGTCTATTGCCTCTCGAGAGCGGAAGCTTAATGCAGACGTAAAAAATTTATTAGCTAGTCGTGATCTGATTAAAACGAAAAAACTTATTAATGTGTAGACATATTGTGGAAGTTGTTATGGCCGGCCGCGGTGGTCTCGCGGTTCTAGGCGTGCAGTCCGGAACCGTGCGACTGCTACGGTCGCAGGTTCGAATCCTGCCTCGGGCATGGATGTGTGTGATGTCCTTAGGTTAGTGAGGTTTAAGTAGTTCTAAGTTCTAGGGGACTGATGACCACAGCAGTTGAGTCCCATAGTGCTCAGAGCCATTTTTTTTTTTTTTTGAAGTTGTTATGAAATTCGGAGGATGGAAGTAGCAACGTAAAATAAATTGCATTCAGTGTTAAGATGATTTTGATTTGTATAAATTAGTGATTCCTGGACGATTTCAAGATTTCGGAGCAGATTTTTCACGCAGAAATGAAGTAGATTTTTGAAGACCTGGACGCCGCACGAAAGAAGACATGTCAACATGGTAAAGGATGAACTCTTATCTACGCCATTTCCCCCTGTCTGTTACATTTTGTTATTCTCTGTTCTTTTTCAAATAATTTTTGTAGTGGAAATTGGTTTGACTTTTGCTCGGAAACGCCACAAGGACCACCCCAACAATAGCTTTTCCGAATCACGAAGTCCGATAACTTTTCTGTAATACGAAGTCCGATTTACATTTCATTCTTTCCCTTTTTCACGGTCATTAACGATTTTAAAACCCCCTTTTTATTCACCATTTCTTCCCACATTTTCAACCTTTTCTTTTCTTATCTTTTTCTTTATTAATAACCACTACAGTTAGTTAAGGTAGTAAGTGTGAAGTAAGCTTGAGAATGTATCACCTAACATATTTCATTTCCACTCAATATGATCCATTACAGTTTGAGAAGAATAGCGGTGTCCATATCTACAACACTAAAGAAAAAAATGGTCTTTGTCGAAGTTGTCAGTAAATCTAAAAGTACTGCAACAATTTTTGATCATGTGCCTAACAACATAAAATGGTCGAACTTCTTCCAATTTATGACAGGGTGATACATCAAACATGGATAAATGTTTTGAAGAGATAAAGAGTCTTGGCTGCAAAACAGGCTTTATTGTTTTATATTTTGCCAAAAACGTGTTTCGCCTAGTTTAAGGCATCTTCAGATTGCCTAGTGCAACGGTGTTAATACATACGCTGCTGTCCATGCAAATGTCTTAGCAGGCAAATACCGTCGTCAATATTTTAAGAACATTGCGTGGTGCCATGATTATAAACAGTGATATAAAATAGTGAGTTTTGTTTGAAAACTAGTACCCTGTGCAAAAAATAGCTTTAAGTGTAGTAGCGTAGTTGGACTGAAAAATAATATGTTCATTAATGTTAAGGCTAATCATGTATCCATATCCTGCAAAATGACTCGTTTCACTTCATTTTGACGAGAAAAATCGTTCAAATGATCTATGGAACATATAAGTAACTAACTGACAACCTATGTGCCGCCGCCGGTAGTAATCCTCTCCCAGATTCTTTTAAAAAAAAAAAAAAAGAAAAAAAAGGCGGCAACCAACACAACAGTGTATAAACGCTCATCAGTCGCCCACACGATACTTAAGCAAATTTGATACTCTTCGCAGAGGAAAGATGTGGATCCAAGTTCAGTATTTCAAGTACATTTACTTACATAGAGCATCGTTTTTTTGGGTGTGTGTGAGGGGGGGAGGGGGTGGGGGAACTGGAGGAAGAGGATCAGGCGGCACAATGGTTGCACTACTTGATTCGTATTCATAGGGAGCGAGGCTCTAATCCACTTCCGGCAATCCACATTCAGGCTGTGGACGGCTTCATTAAAGGACTTAGGCGAATGCTGTTATGATTCCTTTGAAAAGTCAATGTTTTATCCTGCCCCATACTTGCCCAGCCTGAACTTTTTCTTCGTCTCTAATCGGCTCTTCCGTAGAGGGACGTTCTGCTGCAGTACAATATTTCTACTTCTATTGTTAAAAGGACTGAATCGAGAAGGAGAAGTTTCGCGCCGATCAGTAGTAACTGAATTAGAGCTACCGAAATAGAACGAGTGCTATGGAGGTATCCGAAGAGTGAGGAAGTTACTGTAATGTCCATCGTTCATCTAGCCGAGTCCGTTCGGGTTGGACTAAAATGTCACTGACACGGTGCAAATCACGATCACTGGAGTCGCATTCAGGCAAGCGGCGATTAAATCCCCTTCCGACCATCCTGATTTAGATTTTACGTAGATTCCCCAAATCTGTTATGTTGAATGCCGAGATGTTCTCTCTGAGAAAGGCTCGCGAAATCTCCATTCCTGCCCTTGCCCTATTCGAACTTGAGATCCGTCCAAAAAGAACTAGTCGTCGACGAGGCATGAAGCAGTAATATTACTGACTATTTGCGATGGAAAATTGTTTAACATATTTTATATTGATTTGTATCAATCGAAAATTCTTTTCTTTTAATTTTCTGTTTAACAGGCTGTCAATAACGTTAGTGACCAGAGAGCTGTATTTACACAAGTGCAAGCGTTAATAGCAAAAATAGTTGAAGAACTGCTGGCATGTTAATTTACTTATGCTTTAATTACTACACCAATATCTGCAGCGTGCAGTCAATACCTGAATTTCTATAATCGTAAGCTTTCGTTACAACTGCGAGAGGGTTTTTGGAATAAGAACGAACGCCGAAGTTTAAGATAATCTTCAGAAAAGATCAGTATGCAAAGATTTGGGACACTGAAGCATAGACAAATGATTAAGTGCGTTTCAAGCTCTCTGATTCTACAGATACTGTGATCAACAATGTCACAGAAGGAAGTTCAGCTGAAAAGGAATGGATATCTCTGAAAAGGGCAACCACAAACGTTAGGCAGACAGCTACACCGTAAATAAAATAAACGTGAAAGGAAACTACAAATAAATCTTTGGCAACAAAAGAAATGCTGCAACTGATCGACGAAAAAAGAAAGTACAAAAATGTCCAGGAAAAGAAAGGTGTATAGCAACATTAGTTACATTAACTCAAAAGGAAATGCAGGAAAGCTAAAGCGAAGTGACTGCAGGAAAATGCGTGAAGAAATGGAAAAGGAAATGGTCGTCTGAAGCACAGATTCGGTCTATAGAAAATTCGAAAAGACAAAAGCTTCATCGTTAAAAATACAAAAGGAAGTCCAGGGAAGAGAGGGCGAATAGATGGGAAGAGTACATTTGGGTCAAACACGAGAGGGACGAACTGCCTACTGAAGTGATAAGAGAAGAAATGGAGGTTCATTTGGAAGTCACGAGGAATCCAATATTACGTCAGAGTTCGACAGAGCTCTGGAAGGCTTGCGAAGGTATAGATAACATACTTCAGAATTTCTGAAATCGTTGGGAATGTCGCAACCTAACGATGCTTCAATTTGGTGAGTAGACTCTATGAGTCTGAAGAGATAACAACGATCTTCCGGAAGGGTTTTATCTACACAATTCCAGAGATAGAAAGGACAGATAAATGCACAGTCGGCTCAACAATTCATACATCCTAGGTCCTCACAATTGCGGAATACAGAAGAATGAAAGGAAAACTGAGCATCTGTTAAATGACAATCAGTCGGCTTTAGGAATGGTAAAGTTACCACAAAAACATCTATGATGGCACACTTGACCGCGGAGGCAAAATTAAAGAAACATTAAGACACATTGACAGGATATGTCGACCTGGAAGTAGCATATGACAATGTAAAATGGTGTAAGGTATTCAAAATTCTTTGAAAAATCCGTATAAGCTATAAGGGACGAAAAAAATGGAAGACAATAGAAAAATGTTCGGATTCAAAAGGGCTTAGGGGGGAGCCCTCTTTGACTAGTAATCAAAGCGTTCTCGGTCCAGTTTTCGAACTCGCCACTGCTTAAATTTTGGATAAAAATCATCAGCTATGGCAGTCGAAGACTTCTGACATAAGAAGTCACCCTCCTTCTGTCAACGGTCTCATCAAAGAAGGCGGAGGGGTGACTGAGGTTCAGGGTACCCCCTAGTCCTTGGGATGGGAAACTGTCCCTAAAAACCGGAAGAATCAGCAATGATCAACGGCATGAATAGGTAGAAGGCAATGGAAACCACCGCATTAAAGACTCATAATGTGTATCCACACGAGATGTGGCCTGTGATCGAAAAAAAAGTCATTATGATTTCTCCATTGGCAAAAGGTGCCGGCATAGTCCCCCATTTGGATCTCCAGAAGGAGACTGCCAAGGTGGAAGTGACCACGAGAAAAAGATTTAATAACCAACGAAAGGATAAAGTTCTACGAGTTGGGGCGCGGAATCTCAGAAGTTTGTACGTGGTAGGGAAGCTAGAAAATCTGAAAAGGGAAATTCAGAGTTTCAGTCTAGATATAGTGGAATCAGTAAAGTTAAATGGAAAGAAGAAAAAGATTTTTGGTCAGACAGATATAGGATGATGCCAACAGCAGCAGAAAATGATATAACGGGAGTTGGATTCGTTATGCGCAGTAACGCAGGCCAGAGAGTGTGTTACTGTGAACAGTTTATTGTTAGCGTTGTTCTTATGAAATTGGACAGCAAACCAATGCCAGGTGTCTATGCCGTCACAAGCAGAAGGAGAAGAAAAAGAGACAGCGAGAATATACGAAGCTCTTCAACGATAATTCAGTAAATAAAGGAAAATGATAATGGGGAATGGAATGCGGTAATAGGAGAAGGAATATATATACGAGAGAACATTGATTTGGTAGCAGGCATGAGACATGAGAAAGACAAATTCAGTTCCGCAATAAATTTAAGCTCGTACCAGTGAGTATACTATTCAAAGCTCACAAGATAAGGAAGTTTTCTTGGAAAAGGGCTGGAGACATGGGAAGTTTCCAGCTGGATTACGTCCTGGTCTGACAGGAATTCCATAAACAGACACTGGATTGTAATGTGCACCCAGGAGCAGGTGAACTCGTAGACTCGGGTCACAATTTAGTGATGATGAAGGGCAGACTGAAGTATAAGAGAATCGTCCGGAAAATGGAAAATAAAGTGGGATATTGAAGTGATGAGAAACTATAAGATGCGTCTGAAGTTCACTAAGGTTGTAGACACTGCGATGAAGAACACCACATTAGGAAGCTCAATAGAAGAGGATGGACACATCTAAAAAGAGTATCACAGAAGTTGGATAGTCAAACATAGGTGCAAGGAAGGTTACTGCGAATTAATATTGGGTAACAAGAAATATTTAAACTGATCGAAGAAAAAAAGATCTACAAAAGATGTTTGGGGAAAACAGGAATACAGCAATACAAGTCACTTTAGAATTAAATACACAGCAAGTGCAGGGAAGACAAGGCGAAAGTCTGAAGGGAAAACGTGAAGAAATCGAAAAACAAATGGTCGTCGGAAGTACTAATTCAGTATACAAAAAATCCAAAACAATCTTCGCTGAAATTAACGGCAAGAGCGTCAACAGTAAGATGGCAATGTGAAACTCACTGTATGCGCAAGAAGAGAACTTTGAAGGCCAAAAAGTACGGGGAAGGACTGTTTGTTGACGTGTTAGAAGAAGAAATGGGAGTCGAATAGAAGAATCAAGGATACAGTATTAGAGTCACAGTTTAATATAGCTTTAGACGATTTGCTATCAATAAGGTAGAAGGGGTAGACAACATTATTTCTGAATTTCTAAAATCAAAGGAGGAAGTGGCAACTAACCCATTTTCAAGTTGGATTATAGAATCTTTGAGACAGAAGACATGTTACCAGACTTTCAGAAAGGTATCATCCACACAATCCTGAAGACATCAAGGGGCAGATAAAAGCTAGAACTGTAGCACAATCAGCTTAACAACTCATGTTTCCAAAGTTCCTGACGAGAATAACGTACAGGAGAATGGAAAATTGAAGATCTATTAGATAACGATTATTTAGGCTATCGGAAAGGTAAAGGCACTAGAGAGACAGTTGTGATGTTACGACTGATAATAGAAGCAAGACTTAAGAAAGATAAGGGCACCTTCATAGGATCTGTCGACCTGGAAGAACCGTTCGGCATGTTGCGAGATGTTCGAAATTCTCAGAAAAAAATATCTAAGCGATAGGGAGGGACGGGTAATATAAAGTATGCATAAGAACCAAGAAGAAACACTAAGATTGGTAGACCAAGAATAAAGCTCTCGGAGTAGAAAAAGTATAAGAAAAGGATACAACCATTCGGTCGGCCGGTGTGGCCGTGCGGTTCTAGGCGCTTCAGTCTGGAACCGCTTGACCGCTACGATCGCAGGTTCGTATCCTGCCTCGGGCATGGATGTGCGTGATGTCCTTAGGTTAGTTAGGTTTAAGTAGTTCTAAGTTGTAGGGGACTGTTGACCACAGATGTTAAATCCCATAGTGCTCAGAGCCATTTGAACCATTTGATACAACCTTTGTCCTCTTAAATTCAGTCTATACAGCGCAGAAGCTATGACGGATATAAAAGATAGGTTTAGGAGTGGGATTACAATTCAAGGTGAAGAATATCACCGATAAATCGCTGCTGACATTCCAGTCCTCAGCGGAAACGAGAAGGAATTGTAGAAAGTACTGTACGAAATGAACAGTCAACAGAGCGCAGAATATGGACTGAGGGTAAACCGAAGAAAGAGGGAAGTGATGAGGAGAACATGCAGAAATGAGATTAGCGAAAAACTTAACATCAAAATTGGGGACAGCATAGCGCAGGTAAAGGAGATGTTCCTGACCAAAAGAAGTCCACTAGTATCAAACAAAGGCGTTAATTTGAGAAGAGAATGTACCTGTGCAACACAGCATTGTATGATAATGACACACGGACAGTGGTAAGAGTGGAAAAGAAGAGACTCGAAGTCTTAGAGATGCGGTGCTATAGAAGAATATTGAAAACAAGAAGAAGCTAAAAGATGAGGAATGACAAAGTTCTCCTCAGAACTGGCAAAGAAAGGAACATATGGAAAAGCCCGGGAAGAAGAAGGGACAGCGCGACAAGACAAGTGTTAAGGTATCAGGAAATATCTTCCACAGTAGTAGAAAAGCTTTAGAGGCTAAAAAGTATAGGAGAAGATAGAGATTGGAATAAATACAAAAAATTATTGAGGACGTAGGGTACAACTTCAGAGACAGGTTGGTGTGAAACGAGACATAATCACAATGAAGGACACAGCTATCCAGTGTTTAAAATTTGTAGAATTTAGAAGTCTTTGATTACAAAAATGTTTGTGATCGCTTTAAATTTTACAAATCATCTGCTATATTTTGAGACCTCCTTAAAGAAATTACGCCACAGTGTTTTGTCCATTTAACACGTCAGTATTTTCTAAGCATATATGCGAATAATACTGTAAGACGACGTGTGTTGTACCTACTACATTGAGTGATTAACAAATGTAAGAGAACCATTCGAGAAGTACAGAAAATATTTTCTTGACTCCGGTGAGACTAAAAGTCCTACAGGAAATGAAGCCTGGTTTTTCGCAAACAATACTTTTGTAGATGCTTGTCAACCTGTTGTTTGTGACCACAAAATGACAAGCCGTCAAACATGTGTGGTTTACACAGTAAAACTTTCATTACTTCTGGAACATGTTTAAGAATACTTAAAATTTATAACACAATCTGTCTTTGTAATGGTAATCTGTATGAACACGTTTCCATTCTCTTCAGAACACCTTTCCGCTTTCTTGAAAAATTGAGAAGCTGTTTGTCTCTACTAACAGTTCGAGGAAATGATCGGAACAGAGACAAATTATTATAAGGTTAAGTAAAAAAATCGAAGAATATAAGCTGAAGCGGAAAGTTCGCTATTAACTGCTTTGGTATGTAAATGGCCTGCGTTACGAAAAGCACTGCTGATAGATTTCTTGGCCACGTTCTCCATGAAGCCTAAGGTGTGTTGAGCCGGAACTAGAGGCTAAGTTATGCAAAGCGACTGGTGTTCGCAGGGTCGGGATAAACTGCACTGCCGAAGGACAGAGTGCGAATGCGCGGGACTGTGTGGTTATTGTTAAACAGCGACGTGTACCGTTAAAGTAGTGAGCACCTCCGCGCCGCCGCCGAAACACGGAGAAACAATTGCTGCATCGAAGGTCAAGTGAACAGGACTATCAGTATGCAATCACCTTCGCTTTCTGTAAGCGCAATATATGGTCGTTATTACGGAATCCATAACGGCTGCCCAAGAGGAATTACTGGAATGGCCACAGTTAGCTGTAGCTTCTCGGAACTCGGAAGCGATCGCTTCTGAACTTTCCAGAACTTTAATTTGGACAATCTTCCATCTAACAGCCACTCGGCTCTATGTCGGTATGTTGCGTACATTTCGCAGCAGCTACTTCACTCGCTTTTACAGCTCAAGGCAGCTAGATTTTTAACTCACCTAAACCTACCTGTCTCAATATACACTGAAGCGCCAAAGAAACTGGTGTAGCCACGCGTATTCAAATACAGAGATGTGTAAACAGGCAGAATCCGGCGCTGCGGTCGGCAACGCCAATATAAGACAAATGTTACTGGCGCACTTGTTAGATCGGTTACTGCTGCTACGATGGGAGGTTATCTAGATAGTTTGAACATGATATTATAGTCGGTGCACGAGTGATGGGAGACGGCATCTCCGAGTTAGCGAGATGAAGTGGGAATTTTCCTGTACGACCATTTCACGAGTGTACCATGAATATCAGGCATCCGGTAAAACATAAAATCTCCGACACCGCTACGGACGGAAAAAGATTCTGTAAATGCGGGACCAACGACGACTGAAGAGAATCGTTCAACGTGGCAGAAGTGTAACCCTTCCGCAAACTGCCGCAGATTTCAGTGCTGGGCCATCAAAAAGTGTCAGCGTGCGAAACATCATCGATATGGGCTTTCGGAGCCTAAGGTCCACTCGTGTACCCTTGTTTAATTCACGACACAAAGTTTGACGCCTGGGCCCATCAACACCGACGATGGGCTGTTGATGACTGGAAACATTTTGCCTGGTCGGACGAGTCTCGTTTCAAATTGTATCGAGCGGATGGACATTTACGAGTTTAGAGACACCCTCACGAATCCATGGACCCTGGATGTCAGTGGGGGATTGCTCAAGCTGGTGGAGGCTCTGTTATAGTGTGGTGCGTGTGCAGTTGGAGTGATAAGGGACCCCTGATACGTCTAGGTACAACTATGGTAGGTGACACGTACGTAAGCATCCTGTCTGGTCACCTGCACCCATTCATGTCCATTGTGTATTACTACGGACTTGGGAAATACCAACAGGACAATGCGATACCCCGCACGTCCAGAGTTGCTATGCTACAGGGTGGCTCCAGGAACACTCTTGCGAGTTTAAACACTCCCGCTGGCCACCAGACTCCCCAGACATGAACATCATTGAGCATATCTGGGATGCCTTGCAACGTGCTGTTCAGAAGACCACACCATCGTACTCTTACGGATTTATGGACAACCTTGCAGGATTCATGGTATCAGTTAGCTCCAGCACTACTTCAGACATTAGTCGACTCCATCTCACGTCGTGTTGCGGCATTTCTGTGTGCTCGCTGCGGTCCTACACGATACTAGGCAGGTGTAAAAGTTTCTTTGGCTCTTCAGTGTAGTTGACAATAACACATGGCGAAAGTTTTCGATGAAGTCAGAATGATAACTGCAGAGTGCTCACAAATCTTGGTTCTTTAAATTTATCCAACAGGATTGCATCTCTTTTAGGCTTCATTACATCAATCACTAGAAACGGAACCCTTATAGGATCACTTTGTTCTCCGTCTGTCTCTATCTGTTCAACTACTAAAAACACTTTTTCTCAGGAATGAGTGGACGTATCAAGTTGAAGATTATAGCAGATACTAAGGTCTACGTTTCCCCGGCGTTGTAAAGAATTGGAGTTTATACATCAGCCCATCAAAAATTACAGCCATTCGCCTCATAATTTGATAATCGCAAACTAACTCAAAAAATCTACAGGGGACTTCCCGACGACATGGAATAATGAAATTTGGCAGTGAGCAGGGTTTCACGGTACGACTAAAGGAAACAATCCTAATATAGTCAATCTGTGGTTATTTACATGAAAAATGTCGTCATTTGTTATCATTCTGCCTCTCTGTCCGTCTGTTCAAACCCATTTTTATCAGGAACTGATAGACATATCAGTTTGAAATTCATGTCACACACTGCGAAAGCAAAGAGAGCTTCACTCCAAGTTTAGACGCAGCCAAAACCTCTCAGACAAACAGAAGCTAAAAGATGTCAAAGTTAGCGTAAGGAGGGCTATGCGTGAAGCGTTCAGTGAATTCGAAAGTAAAATTCTATGTACCGACTTGACAGAAAATCCTAGGAAGTTCTGATCTTACGTTAAATCAGTAAGTGGCTCGAAACAGCAGATCCAGACACTCCGGGATGATGATGGCATTGTAACAGAGGATGACACGCGTAAAGCTGAAATACTAAACACCTTTTTCCAAAGCTGTTTCACAGAGGAAGACCGCACTGCAGTTCCTTCTCTAAATCCTCGCACAAACGAAAAAATGGCTTACATCTAAATAGGTGTCCAAGGAATAGAAAAGCAACTTGAATCACTCAACAGAGGTAAGTCCATTGGACCTGACGGGATACCAATTCGATTCTACACAGAGTACACGAAAGAACTTGCCCCCCTTCTAACAGCCGTGTACCGTAAGTCTCTAGAGGAACGGAGGTTCCAAATGATTAGAAAAGAGCACAGGTAGTCCCAGTCTTCAAGAAGGGTCGTCGAGCAGATGCGCAAAACTATAGACCTATATCTCTGACGTCGATCTGTTGTAGAATTTTAGAACATGTTGTTTTGCTCGAGTATCATGTCGTTTTTGGACCCAGAATCTACTCTGTAGGAATCAACATGGATTCCGGAAACAGCGATCGTGTGAGACCCAACTCGCTTTATTTGTTCATGAGACCCAGAAAATATTAGATACAGGCTCCCAGGTAGATGCTATTTTCCTTGACTTCCGGAAGGCGTTCGATACAGTTCCGCACTGTCGCCTGATAAACAAAGTAAGAGCCTACGGAATATCAGACCAGCTGTGTGGCTGGATTGAAGAATTTTTAGCAAACAGAACACAGCATGTTGTTCTCAATGGAGAGACGTCTACAGACGTTAAAGTAACCTCTGGCGTGCCACAGGGGAGTGTTATGGGACCATTGCTTTTCACAATATATATAAATGACCTAGTAGATAGTGTCGGAAGTTCCATGCGGCTTTTCGCGGATGATGCTGTAGTATACAGAGAAGTTGCTGCATTAGAAAATTGTAGCGAAATGCAGGAAGATCTGCAGCGGATAGGCACTTGGTGCAGGGAATGGCAACTGACCCTTAACATAGACAAATGTAATGTATTGCGAATACATAGAAAGAAGGATCCTTTATTGTAAGACTACATGATAGCGGAACAAACACTGGTAGCAGTTACTTCTGTAAAATATCTGGGAGTATGCGTGCGGAACGATTTGAAGTGGAATGATCATATAAAATTAATTGTTGGTAAGGCAGGTACCAGGGTGAGATTAATTGGGAGAGTCCTTAGAAAATGTAGTCCATCAACAAAGGAAGTGGCTTACAAAACACTCGTTCGACCTATACTTGAGTATTGCTCATCAGTGTGGGATTCGTACCAGATCGGGTTGACAGAGGAGATAGAGAAGATCCAAAGAAGAGCGGCGCGTTTCGTCACAGGGTTATTTGGTAACCGTGATAGCGTTACGGAGATGTTTAGCACACTCAAGTAGCAGGCTCTGCAAGAGGGGCGCTCTGCATCGCGGTGTAGCTTGCTCGCCAGGTTTCGAGAGGGTGCGTTTCTGGATGAGTTATCGAATATATTGCTTCCCCCTACTTATACCTCCCGAGAAGATCACGAATGTAACATTAGAGAGATTCGAGCGCGCACGGAGACTTTCAGACAGTCGTTCTTCCCGCGAACCATACGCGACTGGAACAGAAAAGGGAGGTAATGACAGTGGCACGTAAAGTGCCCTTCGTCACACACCGTTGGGTGGCTTGCGGAGTATAAATGTAGATGTAGATGTAGATCCAAGACCTCTTCACAGTGTAATAAATATAGGTTTCTGAGTCAATGCAGCGTAAAGATACGGCCAGTCACAGGATGATAATTACTGAACTATATGGAAAAAAACGTAAATTAGTTACAAATTATGGCGTGCACACACTTTATTCAACATGTAAACGTCCCTACATATATTCGGATTTATGTTACTATATGTTCGATATGCCTGCCATCATTGACGATGATGTGGCGCAGACGAATAGCGATACTCTGCATTACCCGCTGAAGTGTCGGAACATCGATGATGTCGATGACCTCCTCAGTGGCTGTTTTCAGCTCACCAATGGTTTTGGGGTTATTTATGTACACCTTATCTTCAATACAGCCCGTAGAAAGGAGTCGCATGTGTTCATATCGGGAGAATATGGCGGCCAATTGAGGCATATGCCAGTGGCCTCTGAGTACCCCGGAGCTGGAATGCAGTCTCCAGGACACCAGGCACTCTCCTGCTTCGATGGGATCGAACTCCGTCTTGGATGAACCACATCTTGTCGAAATCAGGGTCACTTTAGGTAATGGGGATGAAATAATCTTCCAAAACCTTCACATACCGTTCGGTAGTGACCGTGCCATCAAAGAATATCGCACCGATTATTCCGTGACAGGACATTGCATACATTCACCCGTTGAGGGTGAAGATACATCTCGATCGCAAAATGCTGCTTCTCAGTCTCCCAATTGCGCCAGTTTTGCTTATTGATGAACCTATCCAAATGAAAGTGGACTTCGTCGCTAAACCAAACCACATACCGCATGCTAGTTCGCATCATACCCCGCGGCCAACCATGCAGTTTGAACGTCCTAACGCAAACGGTTCAGAAGCTTTATTTCATACAGTTCAGTAACTGTCTCCCGACATGTCACATATTTTGATGCTCGTAAGCTCACTCATTAAAAATTTTAGGCAACTTAATGTTGTCCTAGAATCATGAAATTTCGAAAGATCGAAGGTTTCGCAGTACAAATAATGGGGAAAACATCCAAAAATTGTAATTTTTTGTAGTATCACACAAAAATATTCCTTTTTTCATTTGTTATCCGAATTCAGAGTTATCCGAATTCACGTCGTCGAAAGTCTTGAAATTCTCAGAATCGGTATCTTGCCAATATCAATGTCGATAAGTGGCAAGAATCATTGAGATTCTCGATTCCTGGGGTTGTTGAACTGTTTGTACACATAATTACGTTTGCACGGAACCGTCAGTGTGGGAGTCCTACTCACACCTGTCTAATTCTTTCTAAGATTCTCACTTAAGTTTCCTCTGCGTCTTTATTTTCGTAGCGGCAGCAAATATTTTACTTTCCGCATCGAGTGTGCATTCTGTCTTCTGTCTCAAGTAATCAGCAGCTTTTACTGCGTTGTCCTTTAATAAAACAAAGTCCTGTAAATTCACTGCCTCGTCAAAAGTTTGTGCAAAGGAAGTGTTTGGATTTCTCCACATTTGCATTGTTAGTCTGCTACATGTCCCCATTTCATTAGGGTGTTTTTAAGTTTGAAGACTCCACATCTTGGACGAGTGAGTGTTCTTCAGGTGGAGTATGTGAGCGTGTGGCCCCCAGGAAGTTACGCTTTTAACTCGTAAGTAGGAATGATTTGTGTCGTCTGCCATATATTTAGCCACCTGGTCCCTGGTCTGCCGGCCGCGGTGGCCGTACGGTTCTAAGCGCTGCAGTCCGGAACCGCGGGACTGCTACGGTCGCAGGTTCGAATCCTGCCTCGGGCATGGATGTGTGTGATGTCCTTAGGTTAGTTAGGTTTAAGTAGTTCTAAGTTCTAGGGGACTGATAACCTAAGATGTTAAGTCCCATAGTGCTCAGAGCCATTTGAACCACTTTGGTCTCTGGTCTCCTGACAAATATTCCATTTGTCTTCCTTTCTGCTGATCTCTTACGTTTGATTGCTCTCACATCCTGGCATACTATTCCTTGCAGTATACACAAACGCATCGTTCTCCTCCCATGAAGCAATTTCCGTAATAGGGGCCAACAAGTGCCTAACGTTCGTGCCGGCTACAACCAATCGCCCAAGTCTTCCACTCTGTGGCGCCCGATCTTCAACAGAAGAGAGACAGCTCCTCAGTTAAAATTGGGTGTACAAAAATATGGAAACACCAAAAAACAACAAATTACATTGTGTTGGAAAACGGTTGGCGTTCAAAACAGCTTACAGTCCTCTCGGAATTGATAAATAAAGGTCCTACATGGTATTCAAGAGAAGCGGCAAGTTCATGTTCAGGTGGAAAGTTCAGTTAACGATGATGGAAGTGGATAGCGATCACGCACCATGGTCTCCAAAGTGGACCACAAAGGCTCAATAACACTGAGATCTAGTGAGTACGGTGGCCAGGGGAGATGCGACAATTCATCCTCGTCCTCAGAAAACAAGTCGTGGACACTGTGAGCTGTGTGAACAGGAGCGCATTCCTCTTGAAAGACAGCATTGCCATTGGGGGACAAAATGGTACTGAAACAGAGGATGACAGACTAAAGGCCGAAATACTAAATGTCTTTTTCCAAAGCTGTTTCACAGAGGAAGACTGCACTGTAGTTCCTTCTCTAGATTGTCGCACAGATAACAAAATGGTAGATATCGAAATAGACGACAGAGGGACAGAGAAACAATTAAAATCGCTCAAAGGAGGAAAGGCCGCTGGACCTGATGGGATACCAGTTCGATTTTACACAGAGTACACGAAGGAACTTGCCCCCGTTCTTGCAGCGGTGTACTGTAGGTCTCTAGAAGAGCGTAGCGTTCCAAACGATTGGAAAAGGGCACAGGTCATTCCCGTTTTCAAGAAAGGGCGTCGAACAGATGAGCAGAACTATAGAGCTATATCTCTAACGTCGATCAGTTGTAGAATTTTGGAACACGTATTATGTTCGAGTATAATGACTTTTCTGGAGACTAGAACTCTACGATGTAGGAATCAGAATGGGTTTCGAAAGAGACGATCGTGTGAAACCCAGCTCGCGCTATTCGTCCACGAGACTCAGAAGGCCGTAGACACGGGTTCCCAGGTAGATGCCGTGTTTCTTGACTTCCGCAAGGCGTTCGATACAGTTCCCCACAGTCGCTTAATGAACAAAGTAAGAGCATATGGACTATCAGACCAATTGTGTGATTGGATTGAAGAGTTCCTAGATAACAGAACGCAGCATGTCATTCTCAATGGAGAGAAGTTTTCCGAAGTACGAGTGATTTCAGGTGTGCCGCAGGGTAGTGTCATAGGACCGTTGCTATTCACAATATACATAAATGACCTTGTGGATGACATCGGAAGTTCACTGAGGCTTTTTGCACATGATGCTGTGGTGTATCGAGAGGTTGTAACAATGGAAAATTGTACTGAAATGCAGGAGGATCTGCAGCGAATTGACGCATGGTGCAGGGAATGGCAATTGAATCTCAATGTAATGTGCTGCGAATACATAGAAAGATAGATCCCTTATCATTTAGCTACAAAATAGCAGGTCAGCAACTGGAAACAGTTAATTCCATAAATTATCTGGGAGCACGCATTAGGAGTGATTTAATATGGAATGATCATATAAAGTTGATCGTCGGTAAAGCAGTTGCCGCCGGTCGAAGTGGCCGTGCGGTTAAAGGCGCTGCAGTCTGGAACCGCAAGACCGCTACGGTCGCAGGTTCGAATCCTGCCTCGGGCATGGATGTTTGTGATGTCCTTAGGTTAGTTAGGTTTAACTAGTTCTAAGTTCTAGGGGACTAATAACCTCAGCAGTTGAGTCCCATAGTGCTCAGAGCCATTTGAAAGCAGTTGCCAGACTGAGATTCATTGGAAGAATCCTAAGAAAATGCAATCCGAAAACAAAGGAAGTGCAAGGTGACTTGCGGAGTTCAAATGGTTCAAATGGCTCTGAGCACTATGGGACTTAACATCTATGGTCATCAGTCCCCTAGAACTTAGAACTACTTAAACCTAACTAACCTAAGGACAGCACACAACACCCAGCCATCACGAGGCAGAGAAAATCCCTGACCCCGCCGGGAATCGAACCCGGGAACCCGGGCGTGGGAAGCGAGAACGCTACCGCACGACCACGAGATGCGGGCACTTGCGGAGTATGGATGTAGATGTAGATGTAGATACTGTACCATGGGATGGACCTAATCAGCCGAAATGATCGCATAATCTTAGGCTGTTATGCGACCTTGTAGAATTATCATGGACCCCACGGAGTACCACAGTACAGCTGCCCAAATCGTCACGGAACTCCCGTCATGCTTCACTTTTGGAACTAAAACTCGACCAGAAGTCGGAAACAATGTGCCACAAGACTCAGTCGACCAAATGACTTTCTTCCATTGCTGGATAGTCCAGGTTTTATGATTTCGGTATGACGTATTCCTATTACGGGTATTTGCATCACTGATGAGTGGTTTTGCAATTCCTGCTCGCCTTGCGATTCTCTGCTTGCGGAGCTCTCTTCGTTTTGTTTTGTTGCTGAGAGCGTTCGCGAGTGTGACATTCAGTTCTGCAGTGAATTTAGCAGCTGCCGTTAGTTTCCGTCACAATCCTCTTCAATGACAGTCTGTCATGATCATCCAACACAAGCTTTCGTCAGCGTTGTGACTTAGCGGACGATGTTTTCCCGTTTTCCCTGTATACGAAATAAATCTTGTAAGACGTATGCTTTGCCGGCGATGGGCGAGGCATGACAGAATCTCTGACACAGAGAGTAGTTTATCGTTAGTTGTTGCTTGTTGCTAGTCTGCGCGAGTCGATAGTAGTCTGTCTGCGCTTGACTGCGCGAGTCGACAGTAGTAGTCTGGTGTAGACTGTGTGAGTCGGCGGGGAGTCGGCATGTGTTTGCTGTGTGCTCTGCTCGCGACTCTGGTCAGAACTCTGGAGGATGAGTATTGTTGTAGAAGGCAAAGAAGCAGCCTTGCGCATATTTAATAATGTATGTTAATTGTAATTTAATTTGTTCAGAAAAAAATCCCCCAATAATAATTTTTATAATATAACGTAACTCTTTTAAAGAAAAGCATTCATTTCAATTTCCAATGCATTATCATTGCTTCCAAGAATCAAAAAAAAAATATATATATATATACGCCAGCATTGCAGGAAGCTGTGTCGAAAAATGACTAATTAAGAGCAGATATAATTGCAGTTTTATTGAGGTAAGAATTTTTGCTTTTTTTTAATTCAGAATACAGGGGCCGAAGGGCAGCGCTGCTGTCCTCATAAAGTTCATCAGGTTACAAAACTTTTTTATTATTTTGGTGTTTAGGAATTTTTCTGTTTCGAACTTGACATTAAATGAGAATAAAATTTGTGGTAACATTAAATGTGAATGCATTTCTGCACACAGACTATAAATAGGAGCCAATTTTGTTCAGAGGTTACAATATTTAAAATTCATTTAATTATTATTTTTTGGGGAGTTTACGCTTGGCTCATTTTCATTTATTATTTTTGTGGGGAGGTTACAATCTTAGATACGGTGCTTGTTGAAACACCAAACAGTTTGCTTCCCTTAGTTATTGAAGCAAACACTTTATGAGCACCGACTCACTTAGCTCCGCCATAACGCACTGACAACACGGAACACTGTTCTGACCACAACTTGCAAAGTATTGATGACATTGTACAGGTGCCGCACGTGGTCACATACAACAGAGCAATCTGCAGGATTGGCTATCATCTGAATTTATGTTTAAGCATGCATTTCTCGCGGTGTTCGCATATTTTTGCCCAACCCCTTTAGGAGAGGTAAGACCCGCTTACTCTGTCGCATTGTCATTGGGAGGCAACGCCTCAAATCTGTTCGTCAGAAGTGCAGGGCTAGTGATATCCAATACACAATACAGGGCTAGCGATGTCCCATATAAAACATTTCTCACTTCTGATCGTTAGGTTTGGGCACCACCACTCCGTAGCCGAAGTCGCTAAGCACGCCCGTACAATGGAGCTCGATTCTGAGGTAACCGGTTGGAATATTGATGGAAGGGAAAATTCACATCATCAGTATTTGGTCCGCAAGGGGAGGATATGTGATGGTATAGACTTCGTGATTAGCAGACTTCTTACATCTACATCTACGCTCCGAAAGCTACCTTCCAGTGTCTGGCTGAAGATATTTCTTTTTCCTCCTTTCACAAGCGAATGGTGCGTCTGAAGAATGATTTTCAGCAAACATCCGTATTAGCTCTAAATTCTCTGATGTTTTTTCGCCTTGCTCGTTCCTGTACTTTCAGTAGGGAAGCGCTTCGTGATGCACGGCACCTCTCTTGTAGTGTCTGCAGTTGCAGTTTGTTGAGCGTCTCCGTAATTAAACGATCCTACGTAGATCTTCGTTGATCTTCTCTGCATCTTCTACTAACCCACCTTGGTAAGAGTCCCAGTCTGATAAACAACATTCATGAATCGTTTAGTATGTGGTTTGTAAGTCACTTCTTTCATGAATGAATTACGTCTCGTTAACATTCTCCCAGTGAATCTCAGTCTGGCATCTGCTTGTCCTACACTTTGTGTTATTGGTCGTTCCACTTTATGTCGCTACGACGATGGGCCAGGAATCGAACCCGGGACCCCGTGATGCAGAGACAGCAACGCTAGCCACTAGACCACGATTTGCGGATTTATGTCGCTACGGATGGTCACACCTTGGTATTTTATGATAGTTACTGTTTCACTGATTTCTTATCAGCACTGTAATCGAACAGTAGCTAATCTCCTAGCATATTTATGCGCAGTACGTTACGTTGATTTACCTTCAGGGTCGACTGCCAGTCAGTGCACCAATCGCCGATCCCCTGCAGGTCTGTCCACATTTCCATAGTGTCTTCTGACGTTGCAGCCTTTCTATAGACATCAATATCGTCCACGAATAGCCTCACGGAGCCTCCATCATTAACCAATGAATCTGAAACGCCCTGCTAAACCCGCAGTACAGGACAAGTAGTTGGAATTGTGGAAAGGGGCCGAAATGAGCGGCTGTCAGTTACACTCGAACACATAAACTTTATTTATTTGACCAAACATTACAGTACAAATTCTTGAACTTAGTTATCGGCTGAATATGTCACACTATCTTATGCCTTAAGGGCACAACCACTATAATTTAAAAAAAAAAGCTAAAAGACATTAACTCAAAATTCAGACGCCAAAAAGAATATTTAGAAGGCAGAAGGCCTCACATTAAGTAAGTTCTATAATTTGGCTGAAGGCCCAAAAATCTAACACTTGAAAAGCAACAACCTTAATTTTAAAACGGCTGAAGGCCCCATGACTTAAAACTCAAGGTAAAATAAATTTAAACAACAAAGCCTTATCTTAAATTAGGCTGAAGGCCCCAAACAATCTAACACTTCACAAGCAAGGAACTTTAATTTTAAAACGGCTGAGGGCCCATGGCTTAAAATACAACTAAAATAATTTTTAGTAGGCAGAAGGCCCAAGGCTTTAAACAATATATTAATCAGGCTGAAAGCTCCAACAATCTAACTCCTGACAAGCAAGAAACTTTTAATTGTAAAACGGCTGAAGGCCCATGACTCAAAACAATTAAAATAATTTTTAGTATGCAAAAGGCCCGAGGCTTTATCTTTAAACAGTATTTTAATCAGGATGAAGGTCCAAACAATGTAACACTTGAAAAGCAAGGACTTTAATTTTAAAGTGGCTGAAGGCCCATGACATAAGACATCACTAAAAACAATTCAACTTTAGTTCAAAATCATCAGCTATAAGCCATACAAATACACACAACAGAAAATAAGAAAAGGCAGTGCAGCTAAAGGCGGCCAGCACTTGAAATACTAACTTTCACTTAGGTGAGACAGGCAGTCGGCCCAACCATTTTCAATCCAACGACAACCCAACCAACAGACAGTCAACAGATCCACCGACAAGGTAACTTGCGCTCCACTCGGCCAGCACACAACCGGGAGTTCAATGCAAACGTAAAATGCATGGACGCCCACAACCAAGAAACATAAGCTGTCGAACTACACACCATGCTGGACAGCGACAACACGGTGAGGAAAGGGCACTGCCTAAATTTACGTCAACGGCCAGGGCAGATAACCGGAACGTTAACGGCCACAAGGCAGAAAATTCCGCAGGCGCACTTCAATTGCAAACAACCAAATACAGTTAGACTAAATCGGACGGTGGCTAAACCTTGTGGCTAAACGTTGTTGCTAGCGGGAATGTCCCAACCGACAGCAACGAGAACCAAACGGCACAATGTGAACAGTCTTGACTTGCTGATGAATTATATTCAAACTCAACTTTCGTGTCCAGGGTCGGTGAGCCACGGGCCTTGTAGCAATGGGAACATCCCCACACACTCCGACACTGAGTAGAGACTGCCAGCGGGCCCGGCCAAACTACACCCCACGGAGATTTCCTCGCTGCTCCACGCCAACTGACCGACTCCTCGCACACCAGCACGGAGACAGCATTAAAATAACTTAGCAGTCGACACCACAAGCTACACACAATTTCACAAACACTAGGACGAAAAACGCAACCAATGCCAAAAGCAGTGACCGAGCGATGACACGGCCGAACCACGAGCTGAGACACACATCGCCAATCCATAAGCGACCGGTGAGCAAATAGACGTCGTCCGGTAAGACGACCAACCGACGATCAACCAAGACCGTCCCCAGTTCAAGTCATGTTTGGCGGCGACGGTCGGGCGAGTCATGGCTATCCAAGCCTCACTACTGCTCCAACCCGACCGAAATCCGCCGCGTCCCAACTGTACGAGTGCCAGGTCCGAACTGCACTGCAGGCGCGTTCCAACTCGCTGCACGACAGACGTCAACCGGGAAGTAATAGCAGTCAGCAAAGATAATAGGGGAGGTCTATATCGATAAGCGCTGCTGCTGCCACTCACGGGCAGGCAAAACAGCAACTCAGTGACAACAGAAATTGAAACTAACATAAAAAAACAGGATGTAAAACAAGAGATGACGCGAACACAATCCACGCACGGGTCAGAATCATTATTACATTTTCCAAACAATAATGATCTTTGTAAGTAGGCTGTTTTGGTTTTTATATTGGTAACGCCACGTAGCGCTCTGTATGAAAATCACTGTGCTGTGTGCAGTCTGTGGCTGGTTAGCATTGTTATAATATTCGCTATTGTAGTGTTGCGCAGTTGGAGGTGAGCCACCAGCAGTGGTGGATGTGGGGAGTGAGATGGCGGAGTTTTGAGAGCGGATGATCTGGACAGAGACATTAAATTTGTAATAATGGATGTCATGAACTGCTATATATATTATGACTTTTGAACACTTTTAAGGTAAATACATTGTTTGTTCTCTATCAAAATCTTTCATTTGCTAACTATGACTATCAGTAGTTAGTGCATTCAGTAGTTAGAATCTTTTATTTAGATGGCAGTATTGGCGCTCGCTGTATTGCAGTAGTTCGAGTAACGAAGATTTTTGAGGTAAGAATTCATGAAAGGTATAGGTTATTGTTAGTCAGAGCCATTCTTTTGTAGGGATTACTGAAAGTCAGATTGCGTTGCGCTAAAAATATTGTGTGCCACTTTAGTGAATGTCTGAGTACGTTCAGTTTTGCTCAGCTGTTTGAAAATCAAATAACGTAGGGGTTTATCAGCACAGTAATTCATTAATTTTTCTAAGGGGACGTTACACCTTATAGCACTCCCTTAGGATACTCCCGAAATTGGCTTCAGATCTGTCGATTTTGTACCGTTGAAACCGGCGTGTTGAGTGCTGTCTGCAAGGAAGCCCTGAATCCAATAATAAATCTAGTCCGACAGTCGGTAAAGTCAAATTTTGTTCGTTATAGGACAGTGTGGAAATATATCGAACACCTTCCGTAAATCAAAAATCAGGGCGGCTGGGCGACATTGTCTCCTGTGCTTTCGATCTCATTCAGAAACAGAACAAGCTCAGTTTCTCAAGATCTCTTTTGCTGAATATATATTGGTTTCTATAGAGGAGTCTCACTGCACTGTCCAGACACATTAATTTGACAATCTGTCAAAAGCCTGGCTAACAACTTTTTGCAGTGCAGTGCAGGAAGGGAGTAAGTGAAGTTCTGGAAGGGATGTGGAGCAGTCCCGACTCGAGTGCCGTGCCTAGGTTCGTCGGTTGAGAATCCATGGCGCTAACAGCCCGAACGAGGTGGTCCACAGGTTCTCGATTAATTTTAAATTCGAGAAGTTTGGTGGCCAGGGGAGTATGGTAACCTCATCCTGGTGCTCTTCGAACCACGCACGTACACTGCTGGTAGATGACATCGCGCCGAGGAGAAACTAACTGTATGTAGGGTCAGAAATGGTCCGTAAGCAAGAATAGATGCATTCTCGTACTTGTGTTGGTCCATTGTGCCTTCCAGAGGAACGAGAACATTCCCTCCGACCTGGACCCGTCGGACGACTTTGCAGCGAGTTTGCTTGCAGACGTTTCACGCCGTAATCGTCAACGGCCATCGGTGTGATGGAACGTAACACGTGATTCATCTGAAAAGGCCACCCGTCGCCGCTCTGTGGACGTCCATTTTTCGATGTCGGCCTGCAAATTCCAGCCTTCGTCGTCGATGAACTGCAGTCAGCATGGTGCATGAACCAGGCGCTGGCTGCGGAGGCCATACGCAGCAACGTTCGCCGAATGGTCGTTGAGGTGACGTTGTTGGCAGTCCCTTGGCTCGTCTAAACGGTCAGTTGCTCGACAGCTGCGTGTGTATTCGACCGTACACATCTCCACAGCTGTCGTTCACCCCTGTCACGTATGGCCAGTGGTGCACCACAGTTGCCTCTGCGCCGGTTTTGGACAACGCCATTTTGTTATGCACCAAGGCGGTACGTGAACTGTTTACAGACTTATCCGAGTTGATAATACTTCCAACCTGAGTCCCCCTTTCGGACTTCAGATAAATCGCTCCCTTTCTATATTACGACAACGACTGTTCTGTTTTCCGCTTCCCCCCAAGACACCTTGTATACCCTCCGCTGCTAGTGCTGCCACCTGGCATCTGTGGGTGGTTACTGCACGTTGACATAGAATAAAGGTGGTGGTGACATTAATGTAACTAGCCCTTGTATTTGTGCTGAACATTTATTGTAAGGCTAATTGCATAACGTTAATAAATAAGTGGGCCATTCATGCTAAAAAATCTTACACGTATTAAGATTTTTACGTGGTCGTTTCTGCTTACACTACTCGTTGATTAGTTTAGTAACTGTCGTAGGTGCATCTCAAACATATATGAAGAACTGTTCTTTTCCCCTTCTAACAGGCTTCATTTTTGATCGCAATTACATATGGAACACCGTGCAATTCCGTAAGTTTGAAATAATGCCAGTTAATTCACTGAGAAAATTTTGACCTGCAGCGACGCACTGTAAGGTATGGGAAATTTAGAGCAAGGTTCCATACTTGTAATTACGTCCCGGAAATAGCACGAGAAAGCTGGTTTGCAGTGATGTATCGCCAATACAAATTTAATAAAAACGTGACAGAAGCCATATAAACCTGCATTATGCCACATTGAGCAGAACTGACCCTTTCGGAGCATTCCAGCAACATCGACATTCGTCCAACTACTATATTACATAATAATACAAACCACGACTTATTTTCGACATTGCAACCGAGCGAGGTGGCGCAGTGGCTAGCACACTGGACTCGCATTCGGGAGGACGACGGTTCAATCCCGCGTCCGGCAATCCTGATTTAAGTTTTCCGTGATTTCCCTCAATCGCTCCAGGCAAATGCCGGGATGGTTCCTTTGAAAGGGCACGGCCGGCTTCCTTCCCCGCCCTTCCCTAATCCGATGAGACCGATGCCCTCGCTGTCTGGTCTCCTCCCCCAAACAATCCAATCCAACATTGCAAACTTCCTAATCTATATACACTGCTCTGGAAAATTTAAGGACAAGATAGATAACTATTCGGTGGAAATGAATGAAAGTGTGTTGCCAGATGTCTCCCAGTTTTTCACAGGATGTTGGACGTCCCATGGCGTGAGATCATTGTGGCTGTAGATGCCCAGTGGGGTTGGCAGTTGAAGGAAGGGGAAAAGACAATGTATGTCAATCAGCGATCAGGTACTGTGCACTATGCTGGGTCCTTCCTTACAACATGTCCTGGTGACATTTAGATGACTTCACACGAGAAAGAATCATCGGGAAAGTGGAAGAAGGCCTAGGTGTCGCGAGTATAGCCCAGAGTTTGGTACTGCCCAAAGGATCGTTTCACGTGCGGGAGGAGTGTCCGAACCACAGATACTGCTGCTCGAAGGAGAGGAGTTGATGGATCACAATCAACTACAGCAGTAGATTACCATTACACAGTGTTATAGGCAAGAAAATACGCACATCAAACAGCGTGTGCAATAGCGACCACATTTACACTCATGCTCATAAATTAAGGATAATGCTGATACATGGTGAAACAACGTTCTGGTTCTCGGTTTGCCGGTTTAAATCACCTCGGGGTATGACCATGCGGTGCATTTGACCTGCGGACGTCCACAGTGTACAACACCATAAGAAGACCGATATCTCACCATCAGTGCCCGCAGATGGCCACGGAGTATTGCAGGTAGCCTTGCTCGTAACCTTACCACAGCCACTGGAACAGTTCTCCAGACACACAGTCTACAGACGACTGAACAGACATGGTTTATTCGCCCGGAGACCTGCAAGGTGCATTTCACTGACCCCTGATCACAGGAGAGCCCGTAAAGCATGGTGTCAAGAACACAGTACATGGTCATTGGAACAGTGGTCCCAGGTTATGTTCACGGACGAGTCCAGGTATAGTCTGAACAGTGGTTTTCATCTGGCGTGAACGAGGAACCAGATATCAACCCCTTAATGTCCTTGAAAAGGACCTGTATGGAGGTCGTGGTTTGATGGTGTGGGGTGGGATTATGATTGGTGCACGTACACCCCTGCATGTCTTTGGCAGAGGAACTGTAACAGCTCAGGTGTATCGGGACGTCATTTTTCACCAGTATGTCCACCTTTTCAGGGGTGCAGTAGGTCCCACGTTCCTCCTGATAAATAATGATGCACGGCCCCACCGAGCTGCCATCGTGGAGGAGTACCTTGAAACGGAAGATATCAGGCGAATGGAGTGGCCTGCTTGTTCTCCAGACCTAAACCCCATCGGGCACGTCTGGGATGCTCTCGATCGACGTATCGTTGCACGTCTTCAAACCCCTAGGACACTTCAGGAGCTCCGACAGGCACTGGAGCAAGAATGGGCTGTTATACCCCAGCAGCTGCTCGACCACTTGATCCAGAGTATGCCAACCCGTTGTGCAGCCTGTGTACGTGTGCATGGTGATCATATCCCATATTGATGTCGGGGTACAGGCGCAGGAAACAGTGGCCTTTTGTGACACATGTGTTTCGGGATGGTTTTCTCAACTTATCACCAATACCGTGGACTTACAGATCTGTGTCTTGTGTGTTCCCTATGTGCCTGTGCTATAGCGCCAGTTTTGTGTAATGCCACGTTGTGTGGCACCACATTCTGCAATTATCCTTAATTTATGAGCATGAGTGTAATCGGACTGCAAGGCACTCAATCTCACACTCCACATTGGCACGGCGACTGATGGGGCGGTCTCTTTGCCCGGTGGAGGTATGTTGTGTTCCGTTGACAACCGCACACCGACGACCAGCGAGGTGCGGGGTCCCGTGTTCCTTTCGGATGAGAGCAGATTCAGTCTGAGATGTTAACGAAATGTGGCGAGAAGTGGGAGCACGTAATGCACCCAGGAAAATTGCCGAATATGATCGGTTTGGTGCTCCAAGCGTTACGGTATTGAAAGGCATAATGTTGCATGTGTGTACTTACTTACCTCCAAATCTTTGAACCCGATACACTCAACGGTCAACGTTATTGTGACACTGTACTACTTCTCGGTGTACGTCTTTTCAGGGTTGCATTCGCTTCTAACTTCATTGTTAGGCATGACGACGCCCGACCGCGTCGAACAGAGCAGTTGGAGTAGCTCTTGGAACGAGAGGCTATTCAGCGAATGGACTGACCTGATCATTCCTCCCGACTTGATTGGTAGACTTTGGGGAGGGGACAAAACAGCTAGGTCATCGGTCCCATGGGATTAGGAAAGGATGGAGAACGAAGTCGGCCGTGTCTTTTTAAAGGAACTATTCCCGCTTTTGCATGAAGCGATTCACGGAAATCAGGATGGCCAGATGCGGGTTTGAACCGTCGTCCCCCCGAATGTGAGTCCTGTGCGCTAACCACTGCGCCACCTCGATTGGTCCCCCTTCCCCTGCCCCCCGACTTAAATACCGTCGAGCACATGCGGGATGCGTTGGGGAGACGTACTGCAGCACGTCTATAAGCACCAACCGCCATCCGGCAGTTGTCAACCGTCCTACCTCGTGGACTCCTCACCAGTCCTGTGGCCAGAATGGAAGCCCGTTGCAGGGCGTGAGTACGCACCCTATCCAGAACCAGGTCTCACCTGTTGTAATGTCCAGGGGGCCATCACAAATCGCAGTGACTTCAGTGTAATTACTGTATGGGACTAAAAGTGTCATTTCTGTTTCTCTCAATGCATATTTCTTTCAGTTACATTTCGTTCGATGCTGTAGCAGTTCTTTCTGTGTATGTCTCATTGCATATTTCTTTCAGTTACATTCTGTTCTATGCTGTAGCAGTTCTTTCCTGTATGTCTCATTACATATTTCTTTCAGTTACATTCTGTTCTACGCTGTAGCAGTTCTTTCCTGTATGTCTCATTGCATATTTTCTTCAGTTACATTCTGCTGTAGCAGTTCTTTCTGTGTATATCTCACTGCATATTTTCTTCAGTTACATTCTGCTGTAGCAGTTCTTTCTGTGTATATCTCACTGCATATTTCTTTCAGTTACATTCTGTTCTATGCTGTAGCAGTGCTTTCTGTTTATGTCTCATTACATATTTCTTTCAGCTACATTCTGTTCTATGCTGTAGCAGTTCTTTCTGCGTATGGTCCAAGTATCAATACGTTTGCAGTGACAGAACAAGCGAAAGTTACTTTTTTCCTTAAGTTTTGCTCACCTGTGTACATACACAGGAAATGGTTTGTGTGTGAGTCTGTTACAATTCTGGAACACGTACAGTAATTTCAACTAAACTTCGTATACAGATTAATAACTATCTGAGCAAAATATCGTGTACATAAAACACCACGACTCATCCATCCAAGCATCATTGATTCCGAAAACATCGATCATGTGAAACTAAACTCACACTTTTCTCATAAGACATCCTGGAAGTCATGTATAAAGAAATTCCGGTAGATGCAATATTTCTTGGCTCTCGAAAAGCATTTAATTCAGACACACGTACTCTTATTATCGAAAGTACAATCATAAGGAGTATCAAGCGACAAGGTTGATAGTTTCTTGGGGAGGCAGCACACAGCAAATTATTTTGGATGGAGAGTCTCCGTCAGATGTAGAAGTAATTTCGGGTGTGCCCCAGGGAAGTGTGTTGGTACCCTTGCTCTCCATGTTGTATATTAATGATCTTGCGCACAACATTAATAGCAATCTCAGACTTTACGCATACGATGTAGTAATCTATAATGAAGTACTGTCTGAAAAATGCTGCTTAAATATCCTGTCGGATGTTAAGAAGATTTCACAGTGTTGCAGATGTTGGCAACTTGCCTTAAATATTCAGAAAGATAAACTTCTGCAAGTCACAAAACGAAAAAAACATAGCATCATATGACTACAACATGAATGAGTCAAGTTGGAATCGGTCAACTCACACAAGCACCTTTGTCATTATTTGTAAGAGAATGGTCACGTAGACTCAATAGCAGGTAAAGCACGTTGCAGACTTGATGCAGTCAGTCTAAAAAGGAGACTGTTTACAAAACACGCATGCTATGCAACCAGATTTCCTGACAGGCAGCATACACAACTTTACTCTTCTTGGCATAATGTTATAGTGAGAGAAAGGGTGCCTGTCCATAGAAACAAAACATAGATGACGTCATGTGCTTCGAAAGAAACAGTTATAATTTTTCGCAGCTAAGAGCAAGAGCAGACAGTCACGCTTCCATAGTTCTTGGCGTGACGTCTGTCATATACAGTAAAGCAGAGATTTCGGTCTCCAAAGTTTTACTATCCTAGAACTGAGATGTCACATACAAAGATGTCATCTTTCTAACAACTCTGCGAAGAAACGGAATCAGAGTGCCAGTCCCCAGGAGACGAAAACGACCAGGTCATTCAGAGTCGAACCAGCCACATCACGAGTTCACCGTGAAAGGAAGGCATAGTTAGGCCTCAATTTACGAGACTGGATATTTATTTTTTGGGGCTCGTGTTGCGAGGAGGCGGTCCGGTAGGAACGAGGTTCGGTCTGCTCTCTCGAGAATTACGACGTCGGGGTCTGCTCGCCCTCTTCAATTACCCAGCATCAGGCGGCTCCGTCGCGCCTCTTTATTGCTGTTCCAGCCGTCGAAATGAAAGTTAAAGAGCCTCTTCAGATTTATCCTTCAATTAGTCTCGCCCTCGGCGGGCCTTCGCCAAAGAGCTGACATAAAAATCTGCGCAAGAACAGGGGCGTTGCCGAAATCCTAGTCGGTCCAGTTTGAGACGGAAATTTCTCCGCACAGCACTTCAGCGGCAAGACTTTCGTTTCAGTAATTTTATCGGTAACAAAAAGTTTATAGAGTTGCCCGGACAAGCCACTAAAAATGGATGATGGAGTGGTCCATATTTTGGGTCTCTGCTGTGTGTAGGTTATGTACGTTTGCCGTCTGTCTAACCCCGAATATGCAGCCGTCACTAGTAGTAATAAATATGCTTTGATGCGGGAGTGGTAACCATTTGAGTAACGAGAACAGAATTACCTTTATTGCTATTCTTATTGTTTATTGACCTGTATGTGAAAGCAGTCACGGTACTAATTTCAGACATAGAGAAAAGTCGAATGT
The DNA here is from genome assembly GCF_023898315.1 of Schistocerca nitens. Taxonomy (NCBI): domain Eukaryota; kingdom Metazoa; phylum Arthropoda; class Insecta; order Orthoptera; family Acrididae; genus Schistocerca; species Schistocerca nitens. Next base: position 369,447,520 of record NC_064614.1, on the reverse strand, counting down.
AACTTTTGCCAACAATAACTACAACGGACCGTAGCAGGTTTACGGCAGTGATTGTTATCTTCAGGATGAGAGAATGTTGAAAATTCTTGCGTTACCAAGAAAGGTAACTTCCAGATTTTAACATAGACTATGGCCTTCACTGACTATAATGATAAGTGACCATTTTCACAACATTTAACAGAGAATAGTTCAATTCTGAAAATTTTCATGCGGCATGCGTAATAAGATGGACAAAGAGAAAGATCAAAAAGCAGTTACTACAACAGAAGTTTTAACTGCGAAGTTTAGGCCAGTGGAACATTTATGCTTAATTTTTTCTATTTTTGTGGCTTGTTTAAAACACTTCTTCTATTCAAACTGTACCCCTCGATGGTTCAGTTCTGTAGCTGAGAAATTCAAAAGTGTGACCCAGTGCGGCGGAAAAATTCAGTGTTGACTAACGTAAATCGTTTGTCAATATCTGCTTGTAGATGTGAATTATGAAACAAACGTTGATTTTCACTGAAGAGATTTTGTCAATTATAAAATAAATTACTTAGAAAGCACTAACAGACTCGGCGAATACAGATAAAACAAAAAAGACAGTGTAGCACTGGCGCCTTCGTGTTGAATGAAAGAATTCTTGGGGTAATGATGGAACAAACTTAATTATGCAGTTCATCTTCACATTTTGACAAACGTGAGCAACAACTGCAAAAACTAACGCAAAGATGTCGCTTGAATAGTGACACATTCATGTTATGTTTCAATAAATACGAATAGGCTACTCATTTGGTCAGAAAAGGCTGCTACGAAACTATGAGAACAACTATGTATTTCAAGAAAACCTTTACAGAAGCATTTGATGTTTCTTGTGATTGTATGAGTGCTTAATAAATATGTAGTATCGTGTCGTTTGCAAACATTCGGAAACTATGATTCTACGTAGTTATATTCCACGTCCTCCTATCCCGAAGTAGACTGTGTGGGTACCATCTAAGATTTTAATAATTATAGATATGACTTCTGTGTTGTTTGCAAGCTGAGGAGGTGAGCCACATGCATTTCATTCCGAACAACTGATGTCGAAACTGTTTATCATTGAGCACCGCTATTGTCAGAGAGAAGCAACATCGCATAGCGACAGCACCGTGACGAGAGTTCCGACTGAAGTAAGCTGAGATAATGGTTATGTGTGAAAGTTCAGGCCTCATATTTGTATACGCATCTTCTAGTGTCAGTGTTTGCTTTGTGACAACAGAAACACGAGTGCAGTGCATAATAATTTGTCTGAAAGACTGGATCTAATTAAAGATTTTCACAGTGCAATGAACTTTAACAGTACCATCACTGGAGTTACATTAATATGAATTGCAAAAGTGAATTTCCTTCTGTATAAACAAACACCAGGATAGCTTTCACATTCATTTTACTGAGTAAGAGTTGCCTAATGCTTTTCATTGATATTTCTTCTATAGCAGTAATACCTACTGATATTAGACTATGAACATAGCAATATTAGCAGTTAAAATTTTTTGTGTGATGCATTGTCCTAGATATAAATTAAATATGTCCTCAAACTCCCAATAAGATTCACCGGGAGGTTTCCCTCGGTTGTAAGACAAATGATGCAACTCGAAATCTCCTTTCAAATATTCCTAATTGTATACCCTCTGCCCCGCTACCAGCTTGGTGATAAGAGCTAATCTCTGTAGTGGGTCAGATTCGAACAGATCGCCCTACCGTTCAGGGTATTAATAAAATGGGATTGTCTTGCTGGTGGTAGAATAACTTTGGGTCTTATCAATAACCTGATATTTGATTACAAGAAAGGCTAAAAACGTAGAACATATGAAAGACACAGTGTGAAATTTTGTTTTAATTTATCAAATTCATTCCATAGTTACCCAAATGAACCCGTAACAGCAAATAAATCATTAAATGAAACCATATTATGTTGTTGTTGTGGTCTTCAGTCCTGAGACTGGTTTGATGCAGCTCTCCATGCTAATCTATCCTGTGCAAGCTCCTTCATCTCCCAGTACCTACTGCAACCTACATCCTTCTGAATCTGGTTAGTGTATTCATCTCTTGGTCTCCCTCTACGATTTTTACCCTCCACGCTGCCCTCCAATGCTAAATTTGTGATCCCTTGATGCCACAGGACATGTCCTATCAACCGATCCCTTTTTCTAGTCAAGTTGTGCCACAAACTTCTCTTCTCCCCAATCCTATTCAATACCTCCTCATTAGTTACGTGATCTACCCACCTAATCTTCAACATTCGTCTGTAGCACCATATTTCGAAAGCTTCTATTCTCTTCTTGTCCAAACTATTTATTGTCCATGTTTCACTTCCATACATGGCTACACTACATACAAATACTTTCAGAAAGGACTTCCTGACACTTAAATCTATACTCGATGTTAACAAATTTCTCTTCTTCAGAAACGCTTTCCTTGCCATTGCCAGTCTACATTTTATATCCTCTCTACTTCGACCATCATCAGTTATTTTGCTCCCCAAATAGCAAAACTCATTTACAACTTTAAAGTGTCTCATTTCCTAATCTAATTCCCTCAGCATCACCCGACTTAATTCGACTACATTCCATTATCCTCGTTTAGCTTTTGTTTATGTTCATCTTATATCCTCATTTCAAGACACTGTCCATTCCGTTCAACTGCTCTTCCAAGTCCTTTGCTGTCTCTGACAGAATTACAATGTCATCGGCAAACCTCAAAGTTTTTATTTCTTCTCCCTGCGTTTTAATACCTACTCCGAATTTTTCTTTTGTGTTATGTTACTATACGATAAATTTGGTTGGCCCCCTGCGACAATAAAAGTGACTCGTTAACCCATATCAGTAGTTCATATCATGCGCGATGTTTGTCGCATGTGTAATGCTGATTGATATTTGCATTGTTCCTGGAATTTCTTAGGCGGCGCTGACTAGTGTGGAAGTACACCTTCAAAAACTACAATGGGGAGCACTCGGACCTTGTCTGCGAATCAGTATTCACTGGCATTATCGTATGCGATTAGTGGACCTTCAGCAGCCGTCCAAAGGATTTCACGCCAGATGCTAATAAAACGGATGTGGTTTTCAAATGGTTCAAATGGCTCTGAGCACTATGGGACTATGGGACTAGAACTTAGAACTACTGAAACCTAACTAACCTAAGGGCATCACACACATCCATGCCCGAGGCAGGATTCGAACCTGCGGCCGTAGCGGATGTGTTTTTATATTGCTCCCTGGTGATAGGATGCTGTTGTGTTTTTTGGATATTCCCAAAGTATTAAGTGGTGAGCTCACTTCCATTGGGGTAAGTGAGGGTCTACTTGAACTAGAAATAGTGGCCCCAATTTGGGAAATCTAATGCGAACAGCTTGGAGAGCAATGCCGATCCTTGCTGACATCCGATGACGCCATTTACAGATGATGACTCAACAGTCGCTCGGTAATGCGTGGTCAACGATTTTTGACTGTGGAGTTATTATTATTATTATTATTAACGTGAAGATTTGTTCAATTTTAGATATTTAATGATATTTAAGAAAAAGATTAGAAAAGAGAAAAAACGTTTTACAAAACAATGCGTGTGCCTGTCTTCCTTCATGGAAGTGATGGTTGGATTAATAAAAAAAGAAAAAAAGCGACATACGGTAGAATTGGCTGAAACGATATTTTTAAAGATCTGACGCAGATTGCGTATAATCTGTTTGTATGACTGGCCTGAATCTCTTAGTTCAGAATGAAAGAGCAGTTTTGTACATTCGACTTCTCATTTCTCAGGAGAGAGAACAGCAGTTGAGGATGTCATAGTAGCTGGTAATGGCCGAGGTATGTGCGCAACAATATGTTAGAATTTTATCCATGTTGGTTTGATAACTTTGTGACTGTTGAACTTGAACAGTGAGAAAAACACTGAAATCAGTCGCAATTCATTTCACTGAACGAATTATTTATCTGCAACCTACAACAAAGAACCACATGCATGTCGTCTTTATCTCATGTAGTATGAAAAAATAAAAAAAAAAATGGTTCAAATGGTTCTGAGCACTATGGGACTCAACATCTGTGGTCATAAGTCCCCTAGAACTTAGAACTACTTAAACCTAACTAACCTAAGGACATCACACACATCCATGCCCGAGGCAGGATTCGAACCTGCGACCGTAGCAGTCGCGCGGTTCCTGACTGAGCGCCTAGAACCGCTAGACCACCGCGGCCGGCTGAAAAAATAAAGAAGTAATAATATCTCGTTTATATAAAAATTATAGTACTTTAGTAGACACCGATTTAAGATATTTTTACGTAAAATATAGCTTATGTACGTACCTTTATTTATTAACAATACAAGAGAAACCTGTAAGTTTCACAGCAAAAATATGTCACTGTTTGAAGGTGGTTTCCGTTTCGTAATTATTTTTGATGAAGTTATTATATCATATAACGAGTATAGTGTCCTGACACAGTATAAAATATTATACAGTTCTATATACTGCTGTTTATTGGAATGTACAGTAAAATACGACTGTGCTTTTGGCATCTTCAACTTGCCCCAAAAATTGAAGACCGTGCACTTTTCCCTTTATATAAATGTGTCGAAATCACTCCTACTGTACAATGATGACACACGAGTTTGTTTTAATGTCTCCCCAACAGATTGATGACTGCGAATAAGTAGGTTATGATTTGACTGGTTGTAAACTGAACTTTTGCTCTTTAACGAGAGTATCACTCCAAAAATAATACCCATATAGGCAAGCAAAATAAACTAAGCAGATTTTATAAAGCATTTTGTTCCTTCCTTGCAGTTCAAGTAAGCACGAGAGTCAACAAATCCCGTATTCGAAGCCGTTTTACGACGTAGATTCGAACACACAGTAAACATCACACGGCACGTCAGACAATAAACTAACAAGAGGAGAAATCACGTTCATATTCCACACGTATCTCTCTCTCTCTCTCTCTCTCTCTCTCTCTCTCTCTCTCTCTGCCACTCACTCACTCTCACACACACACACACACACACACACACACACACACACACACACACACATACATACATACATCATTCACATATCTGAACTCTACTTACGTCCAATGTAGCGGTCAGTTATCTTTATAGTTTCCATTTGGCAGTTTCTCAGTGGAACACAACACAATTTGGTTATACGTTGCTAAACCAATAATCATATGTAAAACTTGTTAACTCTCTCACTAATTCGTTCGCTATTAGAACAGTAATGAGCAAATACATTATTCTTTAGAAAGTTTATGAATTTACGGAGTGGCCAGTTCACAAACTGAAGAATGCCAGGCTGGAGCATAATAATTCACATACATTACTGTGGGTGCTTAGTTTGAAAGATGTTGTCAGCGTTTGGAGCATTATGAACTGCCAATTCAGCTTTACATGGATGCACTCCACGGTGGCAAATAATGCGATTACAGTGTCTTCCACCAACAACCTCTCGATGGCAGATCCTTCAGCAAACTTGCAACCATCATTCGGTAACGAAGCTCGTAACCAATATAGAAAATAGAAGACTGTCTGTGGAAAACTCACAAGCTTTTTTGTGTAGGTCAGGCGACAGTTCACCCAATTTGGATACAAGTAGTCACTACCCAAACAGAAGTATCAGAACCTTATAAATGGTTACAACAAAGGAAAACAGTAAGATATTACTTGTAGACTGTAGAAGATTTTCTGAAAATGATGAAAGCAGTTAGCAGTAAGATCTTTGGGGCAAATATTAGTGTGGAAGGACAGGTAAAAAGGCTCTGGAGCAGCCACATTTGCACCAAAATACGAACTGATGCAGTAGAAAGTCAGTCTGCATGCAAAATGGTTGGGGTAGCAAGTTATTTTTCGGCGGCCTGACGAAGAAGTAACTGAAAACCTCACAAAAAAATCTCAGTTCACAGTTTCATACGTTCGTTAGTCATGAAATAGTTCTTGGGAGAAACTATAACAGATTTGACAAACTAAACTGAATTTGTTTTGAAAATCCATCCCTGGTGGAAATAAATTATATTTGTAGGCGCCAGTCGTAACTGACGTCATTGAGAATGTTCACGTAGTAACTGCTAGTTTCTCGACCGCCAACGAAAATAACACAGAAACTTCAACTTCGTAATTATTTTAACTAACAGGTACTTTCCACTCACAGTCAGCAATTCGATGACAAAGCACATAACTAGCGAAATCAGAGTCGACGTCTTTCCATCGGGTCGGTGTGATTCAACTTAGGAGAGATAGACAGTGTCGACCTCTGCCAAACAGCCCATAAATACTGGGCTCGGCTCATCGGCGGCCACTGCAGTGTACTGAGTGAAACCTTCGATAATGTATCATACTCGTACCTCTATAGCGATCAGGCGCTCTCTTTCTGTTTCAGTTAACATGCTCGCAAATAGGTATTACGAGTTTTAACCTCGTTTCCGATTTAGTTATTGGTACACTTTGTGAATCTGTACGCCGGTTAAATGATGGCCCGTGTGGGTGGGTTTTCAGTGTAAGTCGCGCTACAACGGACAGCGACTTGCAGATCTTCTCCGCCAGCAACAGTGGCCACTTCTACACGAAGACCACACACTAGTGGTATTATCGTGCTATATTCTGTAATTTTTGGTTATGATTCGCAAGTCTTTGTCACGAGAACATAATAACAATTTATGTCATCATCTTCCCTCGAGCTAATCTCAGTAAAAAATTCTAGTTGCGAGAAAATTGAGCAAACACAGTACTGTTACTCAGCAGTACTGTTGTTTATAATGACGGGAGGGACATTTAAAAAATAACGTTAAGCAATAATACAGTGCCTTATTTGTCTTTGTAATATTTTTTGAAATGCAAATTTAAACAAGTAAATAAATAATTTCCACTGACGAAGACAGATCTGTTCAAGGCATCACGAACTAGAAGTATTTGTGTTATACAAGGAGAAGCAGCATCAACGTTATTTATCCAATAATTCAGGGTTCTGTATAAAAAGCTAGCTCGTTCAGTAATTATTATCAGCACTTTATATTTGACAGTTATTAGCAGAGAGGTAACGCCGCACGTTCATCGTCGAAATTTTACGACACCGTGGTATCTGTTAATGTTTGTCAAAGAACGTCAGTCACCGTCAGAGCTCTGCCTCTTGATGGCGTCGAGGCCATTGTAGGCGCAGAGGCAGTCACTTCGGACAAAGAAGCAAAAACGAAAAGCATTCTCTTTCAAATAGCCTGGAGTGATTCATGAAAACCACGGAAAATCTACATTAGTTTTGTCAGACAAGGATTTGAAGCCTAGGCTTCGAGAATATGAAGCCACTGCCTTAATCATTGCGTAACCTCGTTTTGTAGTCGCACTAACACTTGTCACAGGCAATAGACTTTCCGGAACGAGAGCCACTTCGAACGTTAGAGAAATGTGAAGCAATTTAAGCCACTTAAGACTCTGATGTAAGCTCCAAATTAAGGGATTAACAATGCACAAATGAAAAAGGTAGTGTATACGATTTGCAGAGTGCAAAAATGAGATTAAATTATTATGTAAGCTTTATTTTGGTTAAAGTGAGTATTTCAGTTTTTTACAGTGGTAAAACAATTTGGAAGGTAAAACTTTCTGGCAGATTAAAACTGTGTGCCGAAGCGAGACACAAACTCGGGACTTTTGTCTTTTGTGGACAAGTACTCTACCGACTAAGCTACCGCTTGCTTGGGTAGCCCAGTCGATAGAGCACTTACCAGCAAACGGCAAAGGTCCCCAGTTCGTGTCTCGGTTCGGCACACAGTTTTAATCTGCCAGGAAGTTTCAACTTCCAAATTGTTTTGCCACTGTACCAAAGTGAATTACCCAATGCTTGCGTTGCTCAGTCTGTAGAGCACTTGCCCGCAATAGGCAAGGTCCCGAGTTCGAGTCTCAGTCCGGCACACACTCTTAATCTGCCAGGAAGTTTCACATCAGTGCACACTCCGCTGCAGAGTGAAAATTTCATTCTGGAATTTGGAAGTTATTTCTCGTGTATCAAACAGACTATTTGTATAACGTTTACCACAAAGAATCGTGGAGCGCATTTTGCAACGTCTGAGTTGCAGATGGTTACCGAATATATTTGTATGACTTCGTGAGAGTCCTGAGTTGTTTTACCTAGTATCTCCGTAACCTACCCAGCTGGAAAAAAATTAGTACACCTGCAAATACGACGTCGATTTTGATCTGGTGATGGCACATGGCACCTGGGGGTTACTAGATGTTCTGATAATGGATTCAGCGTCGTCCGCCAACAAATAAGAGTAGTGCCATAGCTACCAGAGCGCCATCAGTGTCTACCCTTTAACAGGGAATGATCACAGCCAGAAGGCTCAGTGCTGAGTCAGTTGTGCAACGATGGTGGTATTAGTGGTCACGTGAACACTCTCACACCTGTAGAAGAGGTTCTGGACGTCCAAACAACACATACACTCGCTAGTGTCGTTGTATTATAAGGGCAGCAGTGGCAGATCGTACAGCTACCATAGCACAGATAAGAGGGCTTCTAAGGTCAGACGTGTCAAAACGAACTGTTGCAAACCAAATGGTTCAAATGGCTCTAAGCACTATGGGACTTAACATCTGTGGTCATCAGCGCCCTAAACTTAGAACTACTTAAACCTAACTAACCAAAGGACACCACACACATCCATGCCCGAGGCAGGATTCGAACCTGCGACTGTAGCAGTAGCGCGGTTCCGGATTGAAGCGCCTAGAAGCGCTCTGTCACAGCGGCCGTCTGTTGTAAACCGGTTATTAGCAGTGGCAATACGGCCACGCACACCTCTGGCCCTTCCACACACGCCACAGCATCGTAATGCACTGCTCGACTGGTCCGGCAGAAGCTCACTTGGAAGATGGAATGGTGCGCCATGGTCTTCAGCGATTAAACCAAATCATGCCTGCACGCAACTTATGGTCGTTTCTGCGAACGACGTCGACTTGGTGTGCACTGTCCCGTAGAGTGCATTCGCCGAAGACACACTGACCTCAACCCAGGCCTTACGATTTGGGTGCGATAAGCTGCAACTCTCGTTCACCTTTGGCGTCTCTGGATGGGACGCTAACCAGCACTCAGTACAGTCTGAATGTTGTTAGACCCATTCGTTTGTCATTCTTGCAAGAGGAAGGTGATGTGTTTTTCCAGCAAGAGAATGCTCGCCTCCACACTGCGAAACTCAATGTGCTCTGCAAGACGTGCAGCATCTTCCCAGGCCAGCGCGATCTCCAGACGTTTGGGATATGACAGAAAGCAAAGTGACTCGTGCAACTCGCCAACAAACAATTCTTACAGAACAAAGTGAAAAGGTAGAGTAGCCGTGTCATAACGTATCCCAGGACAGTACTCGACATCTGTACTATCTGCTGGATGGCAGAGTCAGCCCCTGCATTGCCGCCTGTGGAGACAACACCACGTGTTGATATGTGTGTTTCAGCATAAGCTGAAACCTGGTACATCAGATCCACTTGTGCTACTGATCTGTAAATGTAATCATTTCATGCACCCGTGTGCACCGTTGCAACAATAAAACTCTAGTAAATTGGAAACTTCTAAAGGAGTGTAACAATGCTTCTTCTGGCGCACTAGGAATTTAAGAATATCTTGCGTCTCATTAATATACTGCTTGAGTAAGGATGGTGAAGAGATTATTTGATTACCGCTGTTATAGGGACTTTTAGGTAACAATTATTATCACGTCTCATATATTTGTGGAACGGAAAATCTCTGACTAGTGTCGTTAGCGACAACTATTCTCTTTACGGAGTTGACAATAACTGGCAGAGCATGACTGTGGGTAAAACTGCACGAATTCTGTTGCGGATTAACTTTTCACGTTGCTTCTCTAGAACAGCCTTCGAAATACGACGCGCCAGAGGTCTGCAGGCGGCGACCTTTAGCCTGCAGTGGTGTGGTGGGCCAGCTGAGAGGAGGCACTCTGCTCCCAGGTGCTGCGAGGGCCGCCATATTTTATCACCTTCTCCTCCTGCCTGCTCCCTGACCTCTTAAAATCCTTGGAGGACTTCGTGCTGAAAGCAGTGACCCCGACAAACTCCGAAGCCATCTTAACCACTGAAAAGTACACGTTGGTTCTTGTGACATCCTACTACGTCGCTTATAGTGCTTCTGTTTCCTAAAAATACGGACATGACGAAATACACTGTGCAAACCAATTATGTTCGCACGCGGTCGTTTCAGAGTGTTATGGTATAATCGCTCTTTCTCTTTAGTGAGATATTAATATTATTTGTAGAAAAATAAAAGTCGGAAGAGAGAAAGGGTGGTTATAATGACGAGATTAATGACGAAAATAGGCGAAGGCGTTGTTGCAGGCCTATATTTAACACGATAATGCTTGACAGTGGAAAGATGATTAATCAGTTTTGTGAGTCAGAATTAACTTTGCAGTAGCATTATGCTTATAAATCGGCATCGGACTTCGTTCTCATGTAACTGAATGAAGACAGGTCCGTTTTCTGGAACGTGCTGTGATCACATGAGGCTGCGGAAATGGCGGCCGATCCATTGCATCATCGTATTAAGACGACCAATAAAAACTACTTGCTGAAAAATATTAAAAAATATTAGATAAGGACAAGGAGTACATTAAATAGCACAAAATAATGAATAAAGTATATATTCAGCTTAACTAAATTAACGTCGTAAGACACAAACTTTTATTACATCCGATCACTGAGAGGTTTACGACAGAAAAAAGAGAGTACAAGGCAGTACTGAGATACTAGCATTGTGCATGAAACAAAATCGTATCGTAAATAATACAGAGAGCTGCGATACTAACCGTGGGATTACAATGGGCGCTCGTTTTATTTCTCAGAGTGCCTTCATTCATCCAGACCTTTATCTGGAAGTTAAGCAGCTCTTACCCAAAAAGACACTTTCGCCTGCCGTCGTTCAGTTTGTCTGATAGTAGTCAAATCTGGAGAAATCCACTACCAGCTCTACATTCCACCCAAGAAACTAGCCCTGAAAATTCACCTTAGTGAAGAGTCAGTGCCTTCCAAGAACTGTGAACTGTAAGATATACGTCAAATGGATTAGATTCACTGAAATGAAGCGAGTAGACCAAGCCAAGGGGGATAAAATTCATGAAATCTAACAACAAAAAGTAATATCAGAAAAACCCATTCAGAACAGGACGTGCAGTGGAAGGAATGTCGTGAGAAATCAATGTCTGTGAGAGATCGGGATCAGAACCAGGATATGTTACTTACCGTGGGCAATCGCCATGGTGTCTCTTTTCCCTTGAGGGTGCTGCTCCCAAATGAAGCATGGGAGTACCGTCGGTTGTGGTGCACGGAACGAACAGAAGGGAAATATCAGTGGCATTAAAAGTTCGAGTCAGCCTAATATAGTTCAAATGGCTCTAAGCACTATGGGACTTAACATCTGAGGTCATCAGTCCCCTCGACTTAGAACTACGAAAACCTAACTAACCTAAGGACAGCACACACATCCATGCCCGGGCACGATTCGAACCTGCGGCCGTAGCGGTCGCACGGTTCCAGACTGCAGCGCCTAGACTCGCTCGGCCACACCAGCCGGCGCAAAAGCAGTCATCAACGGTACACGAGCGGGTCTTCGGTTACGAAAGCCCATATCGATGATGTTTCGTTGAATGGTCCTCACGCTGAAATCTGGAGCAATTTGCGGAATGATTGCACTTCTGTCACGCTGAGCGATTCTCTTCATTCGTCTTTGGTCCCATTCTTGCGGGATGTTTTTCCGGCGCGGCGATGTCAGTGATTTGATGTTTTACCCGATTCCTGATATTCACGGCACACTCGTGAGATGGTCGTACGGGAAAATCCTGATTTCATCCATACCTCGGAGATGCCGCATCTCATCACTCGTGTGCCGACTATAAAACTACGTTGAAACTCACTTCAGTCTTGATAATCTGCCATTGTAGCAGCAGTAAACGATATAACAACTGCGGCAGACACTTGTCTTATATAGGCGTTTCCGACCGCAGCACCGCATTCTGCCTGTTTACATATCTCTGTATTTGAATACACATGCCCATACCAGTTTCTTTGGCGCTTTAGTATAGAATCCACATTACAGGAAATACAGAAGGCAGTGTGTACTGCCTAAGAAAACTAAAAGGTACCAGGAACTAACGGGATAAATGCAGAACTGTTAAAAAATGGGGCAGCTGGTTTCCATAAGCGAATCCATAAACTTATCAAGTTGATTACGAAAGAATCGAGGAAGAGTGCATATTCGGTATAATCTAAGCAATACATCAGATAAGACTTGTTCCTCGAAATATTGAGGAATTGCCCTGCTGATTATAACCTTGTAAGGTGTCAGGCAAATCCAACACCTTCCATGAAAACCGTGACATGATAAGCAAATCCAGTAGTATGTCACATAGCTCCGAATAAATCGTGACATTAAATTAACCAAAGTAATACGAGTAACGAGCGAGCAAATGGAATCCCACAGACTAACACAAGAATGCCTAAATGCATGTCATACCTTCCCACCGTGAGACAGACGCAGTTCCGAGGGGAGAAACGAGAACAGAAGCCGAGAGCAGAACCGTGTTAAGCTAGAAGGCCCTACGATAAGGGACGGACACCCACGTCGCCTGCTAACCACCAGGACCACCCCCCCCCCCCCCCCCAGCCCATGTTAAAAGCTAGAGCCCTCCAGAAGAACAGTATAGATCTTACGATAACACTAAAAGGGCCACACCAGCCGCAAGTTTTAGCGTGAGACTTTTTCGGGTCTCTGTTACGTTGCAAACGTTAAAAACATTGCCGCACCACGAAAAGTAACCGCCAGGACCAACTCCCCGGCCCATGTTAAAAGATAGAGCCCTCAAGAAGAACAGTATAGATCTTACGATAACACTAAAAGGGCCACACCAGCTGCAAGTTTTAGCGTGAGACTTTTTCGCGTCTCTGTTACGTTGCAAACGTTAAAAACATTGCCCCACCACGAAAAGTAACCGCCAGGACCAACTCCCCGGCCCATGTTAAAAGATAGAGCCCTCAAGAAGAACAGTATAGATCTTACGATAACACTAAAAGGGCCACACCAGCTGCAAGTTTTAGCGTGAGACTTTTTCGCGTCTCTGTTACGTTGCAAACTTTAAAAACATTGCCCCACCACGGAAAATATAACGTTTCTCATTGGATAGACAGAATTTTTGTAGGCGGAGCTTAAGGTTAACATTGAGACCCTGATTGGTCAGATGAAAACACAGCCAGATAGTTTTTTTTTTAAACAAACTTCGGTAAATTGTAGTAAGGAGAAGTTAGGACAGAGTTGCTTCCGAGACGGCGAGCTGTATGGAGCTGCCCCGGCCTCCGCCCCCTGGCGAACACCGATAAGGTAATGAACGCATGTGATGCCGCATGTTTGAGCGCATAAGGCTTCACTCAGAACTGCAGAAGTCTCATCTCTTAATCCCCTTTTTACGTAATACTAGTGTCGATCGTCAATTAAATCTCATGGTATTCACATTTGCTACTTAAGTTAAAATCTGAAATGCGATGATTTTTCTGTTATATAATTATTGAGAAGCCACATCAGCCACTGTAATTTACGTCAAGTTAGATAAGTAATTAAAGATAATTGAGGGTCACTTAGACCATTTTTATAGTTTTCTCTTTTGTGAAACTTAATTTAAACCTAGATTATAGATGCGATATGGCATAGGTCATCCTTCGATCCATTGTAGAACTTGGAAACCCACTCAGGGAATGTTCGTTCACATTTTTGTTGAACGCAGTTGGTTTTTATCATCCTGTATTAAAATATTTCCTTTTATCAAATTCAAATGGTTCAAATGGTTCTGAGCACTATGGGACTTAACATCTGTGGTCATCAGTCCCCTAGAACTACTTAAACCTAACTAACCTAAGGACATCACACACATCCATGCCCGAGACAGGATTCGAATCTGCGACCGTAGCAGTCGCGCGGTTCCGAACTGCGCGCCTAGAACCGCTAGACCACCGCGGCCGGCCTTTTTATCAATAGTGCAATTTATAAACAATGTTTTGTGAGTAGAATAAAATTTCCAATGGTAAACTTAACTGCTTTTTCTACGTTATTTTACCAGCTAACTAAAAATAGGAAAGCCTTGAACCCCTTCCACTAAATTTAGTTAGTATTAAGATTCTTTTACAGGGAGTGCAGTGGAGCTGACGCTGGAATCATTAAGTATTTGGCTATATCATCGCTAGTCTCACTGAACTCTTCTGAACTCTACATGTCATGTGTGGTCTGGCGTCTCCTTACCAGCAACAGGTCCCAGGTTCAAACTAGTCAATTCCCTAAAAAACACGCTCAGAGCGTCGTTGCGCGAAAGTGGTAGGGATACACGACTTAGAACAAACAGACACCACGCAGAATGTTAGAACCTATAGGATTCTCTCTAGTATTTTCTACAACATTCTAGTTCCATATGCAAAAGAGATTTTGGGAGAATATCAGTGTGGATACAACAATAGATCATATATTTGTGCTAAGACAAATACGTGAAAAGTCGTGAGAATAACATTGAGCTGCATAGCCTCTATGTAGACTTAAAGCACGCCTTCGGTAGTCTTCATAGGGAAGAAATGCTGACCTGATTTGCTACTGCTTGGTATACCATCTAAGTATGTTCTTCTTATCCAGTCAACATTAGCTGATTCCAAGGCCGCAGTACGAGCGGATGGAGAACTCAGGAAATAGTTTAGCATTAGTAAAGGAGGCAGACAACGCCCTCTCTACAATGCTTTTTAATTTGACTCTTGAAGTAGCCATTCGAAACTTTCAAATATTTGGTTGCTTAGGAAAAAAGTCAACCCAGATATATCCATAAGCTGAGGATGTAGCAATTGTTAGCAGAAGAAGAGCTTCATTAGAAGGAACAATAAGTGAGCTTAAAGAAGCCACACTACCTAGAGGCCTTGCTGTTGACCAAATTAAGACTGAGAACATGAATTTCGCCAGGAAGGAAAATAGTAACGTAGATAAACTATCAGCAGCACGTTTCAATTTTGAACATGTGCAAAACTTTGACTATCTGAGATCTAATATTAATAAGACAAATTCCATGTCAAGTGAAATAAAACTGAGCATCCTAAGGGGTAACATATGGTTCCACGCGTTTAAGAAGTTGTTGGTCTCCATTTTTATTAAACTGACAGCTGAAGCTTCAGATTTAAAGGTCATGATGCGGCTAGTTGTAACCTTCGGATGTGAGACATGGACACTAACGAATATTGATGAGCATCATCTCAGGATATTTGAACGTAGGATACTGCGCAAGATCTGTGGGGCAGTTCACGATAACAATAGTTTCTGGAGGTATAGTACGAACATTTACCTGAATCCCACAAGGAGCTGATACACTATGTGATCAAAAGTATCCGGAACCCCTCAAACACACACGTTTTTCATATTAGGTGCATTCTGCTGTCACTTACTGCCAGGTACTCCATATCAGCGACCTCAGTAGTCATTAGACATCGTGAGAGAGCAGAATGGGGCGCTCCGCGGAACTCACGGACTTCGGTCGTGGTCAGGTGATGGGTATCACTTGTGCCATACGTCGTACGTGTCTGATTTACACACTCCTGAACATCCCTAGGTCCACTGTTTCCGATATGATAATGAAGTGGAAACGTGAAGGGACACGCACAGCACAAAAACGTACAGGCAGACCTCGTCTGTTTACTGACAGAGACCGCCGACAATTGAAGAGGGTCTGATGTATAATAGGCTCACTTCTACCCAGACCATCACACAGGTGTTCCAAGCTGCATCAGGATCCACTGCAAGTACTATGACAGGCGGGAGGTGAGAAAAGTTGGATTTCATGATCGAGCGGCGGCTCATAAGCCACATATCACGCCGGTAAATGCCAAACGACGCCTCGCTTGGCATAAGAAGCGTAAACATTGGACGATTGAACAGTGGAAAAACGTTGTGTAGAGGGAAGAATCACGGTACACAATGTGGCGATCAGATGGCAGGTGTGTGAATGACGAATGCCCGGTGAACGTCATCTGCCAGCATGTGTAGTGCCAAAAGTAACTTTCGGAGGCGGAGGTGTTATGGTGTGGTCGTGTTTTTCATGGAGGGGCTTGCACTCCTTGTTGTTTTGCGTGGCACTATCACAGTACAGGCCCACATTAATGTTCTAAGTACCTTCTTGCTACCCACTGTTGAAGAGCAATTCCGGGGTGGCGACTGCATCTTTCAACACCATCGAGCACCTGTTCATGTTCAAATGTGTGTGAAGTCCTAAGGGACCAAACTGCTGAGATCATCGGTCCCTAGACTTACATACTAATTAAACTAACTTATGCTACGACCAAAACACACACACACACACACCCATACCCTAGGGAGGACTCGAACCTCCGGCGGAAGGGGCCGCGCAATCCGTGACATGGCGTCCGAAACAGCGCGCCACTCCGCGCGGCCACCTGTTCACAATGCACGGCCTGTGGTGGAGTGGTTACACGACAACAACATCCCTGTAATTTACTGGCCTGCACAGAGTCCTGACCTGAATCCTAGAGAACTCCTTTGGGATGATTTGGAACGTCGAATTCGCGCCAGGTCTCACCGACCGACGTCGATACCTCTCCTCAGTGCAGCACTCCGTGATGAATAGGCTGCCATTTGCCAAGAAACCTTCCAGCACCTGATTGACCGTATGCCTGCGAGAGTGGAAGCTGTCATCAAGCTAAGGATAGGCCAGCACCATACTGAATTCCAGCATTACCGATGGAGGGCGCCACGAACTTGTAAGTCATTTTCAGCCAGATGTTCGTATACTTTTGATCACATAGTGTATTATAAGAATAATAAAAAGTGGGAGAATAGCCTGCCTTGTATCTCCACAGTATGGATAATGGAAGAACAGCTACAAAGACTTCTGATTGGGGGCCAACTGGAAGAAGACAGAAAAGAAAGCCACGAAAGCGGTGGACAGACGATGTGGTTTGAGATATAAAATATGTCAGAATCAAAGGACGTTTGAAAGCGCGCTGGAGACGGTGGAATGGAAGAAACTTGTTGAAGAAGGCCACGCGTGTTTGTAACGCGATGAGAAGAAAGAGACACACGGTTCAATTTAATCCAGGAGAGTCACGTAGAAGCATTGTCTCGTTCGATTGTACTCTACATCACAAGGAAGAAAGAAAACAGCTGTACATCATTAAAATGTGAAATAAAATGTCACGACAAAAATTAAATATGATTCAGACATAAGGAAATCAAAATTTTTCGCTTCAACTGAGCTATACAAATTGATTTATCTCACTGTGTACAAGTTCTAGGGATTGATCGATGAGAGGATGCGGAACAAAAACGGTCTAATGAAGTTATGTCCGGAAATGCATTGTTTCCATGCTAGAGACCATTTATTCAACCACAAATTGTTACAGAGACTGCGGTCTAATACGCGCAATACCATGCAGCCACAGTTACACTATGTGTTGAAAACTGTTTCCATGTGCCTCAACACATGCCTATAGGCGCCGTAGCATGTTCTGTTTCACACGTTTACATCAATCACGGTGCATCGGAAGAGTGTCAAAGGCAGCACGAATACGCTGCTCCAGTATCTCCTCATCTGGAATGGGCTCTGCATACATGATGGCTTTGAGGTGGCACATAACCAGAACTCGCACGGTTTGAGATCCGATGAACGAGCAAGCCATGAAACTGGACCCCTCGTCCGAGCCATCGACCAGGGAAGGCACGATTGACATGCGACAGGACGTTAACGGTGAAGTAAGCTGAAGCTCCATCATGTAGCAGCCACATAACCCTTAGAATCATCAATGGCACTTCTTCCAGCAGGGGAGGCAAAGTCACTCGCAGGAAACGCCGATAGTTCCGGCGTGTTAGGTGACGTGGAAGGAAGACCGATCCCAAAGTACGGTCGTCAATTATCCCTGACCACAAATTCCACCTGCACCGATGCTGATGATTTACTGTCACCATACCATGGGGGTTCAGCATACTTTCTCACAGATGACTGTTATGAAAATTGAAGACACCACTGCGCGTAAAGGTTGTCCGTCTGTGATAGGATGGATGACACAAATCCCGTAATCGTGGTTGCCTGGTGAAGAAACCAGTGACAAAACTGGTCCCGATGTAGAGAGTCTGTCACTAGTAAGCCGTGCACACGCTGTAAGTGATAACGGTCGTAACAATTGTCATGGAGAATGTTCCACACAGTCGTCTGGTTTACACTGTAGTGGCGTGCCAGCTGCCCGGTACCGACACGACGGTCGACTTCCACAGTGTTAATCACGTTTGCCTCCAAGTCTGACGTCCGAACATATCGGGTACGTCCTTCATGATTTCCTGCTTCCTGAAAAGAACCTGTCTCAGACAAACGGCAAAACACTGTGGCAAACATCGAGCACTGTGGTCGTTGTCGGCGGGGATAGGTCTCCTGATACTACGTTGGTGCCCGCCACCCGTTGCCATTTGCCTTTCCGTAAGTAAACATCATGCCGGCAAGCTCTCGATTCGAATACGGAACCATTGTGTACACACATCCATTACGACGTGAGTCAGCATGAGAAGTGAATCGGACACAACATAAACAGTTACTGTGGCAAGAGAGGGTGCTAGGGCATTACGTGTGGGGAACAATACCGCCGTGTAAGAGAAAACCATGCATACTGCAGCTGTGGCTGCGTGGTACAGCGCGCATTAGACCGCAGTGCCTGTTAACAAAGCATGACTGAATAAACGGTTTGTAGCATGGAAACCATGCATTTCCAGACAGAAGTTCATTATACCTTTTTTGTTCCGTATCCTCCCATCGATCAATCCCTGGAGTTTGTACACGACGGAAAAAAATCACCTTGTAGGTTCACTTTTGTGCACTTAAACGCACGAAATTGTACGAGACAAATATTGTAATTTTCCTCGACTGATGCTGAACTATCCAGACTCAAATCCGGGAGAATGTACTTCGTGTCGTGGGATCAATTAAATCAATAACTGTGTCTCGCTCAACGTTTTCATTTCAGAGCTTTAAAACAAACTACTGCTAGTTGTGTTCCGTTATGCGGTCAAGGAAAGTGGGCAATAAATTCTTTCACAGGCAGTGAAAGCAACGAGACACTAACAGAAGACGGCACGAGTACGACGGAAGGCTCATCATTCTTAACTGTCACTGAGCAGCGAAAGCTTCTCTACTATCATGGCTGATGAAGAACGTGCCACCGCGACAGAATACAGCTGCATTTGAGACCACCAAAAAAACGTTTGTGATTTGCGAACAAGAAAAAGTGAATTTTGTTTTTTTCTCTTATAGCAGCTTGGCTGCCCATTGCCAATTCCGTCATCATTTATCAGGTGCCTCGGGTAGGAAAAACAAGGCGTTTGACACGGCCAACGGGAACAAATTAATTTTCCTGTATTTGTTTTCTGTGGTAGCTCGTGGCGAGTATAAAGTACAGCGTCACGTTCGAGAATAGGACGTAGTTCACTGTGAACAGATTTGCACCTTTTAGACAAATTCTACTGAATTCTCACATATCGGAAGGAATACGACGTAACTATAACGATCATCTTGTAAAAACATAATTATGTATCGCTTTCACAATCAATGTGAATCATTTTAAAACTACATCTACATCTAAACTCATACTCTGCAAAGTACTTGCTGTGGGCAACAGAGGTTACTTAACAATCGTACCAAATATGAGGATTTCTTCTCATTCCATTTTTGCAGTATTTTTGCTTAAATGCTTTGTGCGATCTATAATTAGTTAAATTTTGTCTTCAAGGCCCCTATGTGAGCGATAGGTAGGGGGATTTGGCACACACTTAGGCAAAGAAAAAGCAACGCACCACGAAGGAATTGTCCAAATCAGACGGAAATCCGTAGATGTGATGGACGTGTACAGACAAACGAATGATTACAATTTCAGAAAAGACTGAATGATTCATTCAAGAAAAAGGACTTCACAAATTTAGTAAGTCAGAAACCTGTTGGTTCAAAAATGTTGAAATGTGTGTGAAATCTTATGGGACTTAACTGTGAAGGTCATCAGGCCCTAAGCTTACACACTACTTAACCTAAATTATCATAAGGACAAACATACACACCCATGCCCGAGGGAGGACTCGAACCTCCGCCGGGACCAGCCGCACAGTCCATGACTGCAGCGCCTAAACCTGTTGGTCCCTGTCTGGCCCTTATCCAAGCTGTCATGCGGCTTGGCATTGATAGATGATGTCCTGAGCGATATTGTACCAAATTATGTGCAGTTGACATGTTAGATAGTCAAAATCCCGAACTGGTTTGAAGGCCCTGCCCATAATGCTCTCAATGGGGGAGAGTTCCGGCGATCTTGCTGATCAAAGTACGGTTTGGTAAGCACGAAGACAAGCCGCAGAAACTCTCGCCTTACGTGGGTGGGCATTATCTTGCTGAAATGTAAGCCCAGGACGCCTTGCCATGAAGGGCAACAAAACGGGGCGTAGAATATCATCGACGTATTCGGTGCTGTATGTGTATCGCGGGTAACAGCCAAAAGGGTGTTGCTATGAATAGAAATGGCATCCAAGACCACAACTCCTGGTTGTCGGGTCGTATAGTGGGAGGCAGCCACGTTGGTATTCTCCTGCTGTCCAGAGCGTCTCCAGACACGTGTTCGCTGGCTCATTTCGAAGCAGAACTCATCACTGAAGGCAATTCTACTCCAGTAAATGAGACTCCAGGACGATGATGTTTCTGGGGACGTCCTGCACAGCGGTGGGATACCAACCTGGCTGCCTCCCACCATGCGGCCCGACGACCAGGAATGATGGTATGCCTTTGGTTGTCCTCTGCGGCACTCTTACAGTACAGCGATACGTCGACGATATTCTACGTCTGGTTTTGTTGCTATTCATTGTGAGCCTTCTGGGCTTACATTTCAGCAAGATAATGTCCGCCCGCACACGGTGAGAGTTTTTACTGCTTCTCTTCGTACTTACCAAACCCTACCTTGGCCAACAAGGTCACCAGATCTCTTCTCAATTGGAAACGTTTGCAGCATTATGGGCAGGACCCTCCAATCTGCGCGAAATTTAATGTTCTCACCCCCCCCCCCCTCAATTGCACTATATCCCTCCCCAGTAGGACCAACAACCTTATCAATCCATACCACGCCGAAAAAATGCTTGCGTAAGGGCTAGAGATGTACCAGCGCGTCATTGACTGGCAAAAGTTCTGAAGATGTTTCTCTTTAACAAATCATCCAATTTTTCTGAAATTATAATTATCTGTTAGTCTGCACTTATAATTCACATCTACCGATTGCTATACCATTCTGATAAGTCCTTCGTGGTGCGTCTTTTGTTTTGTCTTAGAGTGCAAAAAATGGTTCAGATGGCTCTGAGCACTATGGGACTTAACAGCTGAGGTCATCAGTCTCCTAGAACTTAGAACTACTTAAACCTAACTAACCTAAGGACATCACACACGTCTATGCCCGAGGCAGGATTCGAACCTGCGACCGTAGCGGTCGCGCGGTTCCACACTGAGGCGCTCAGAACCGCTCGGCCACACCGGCCGGCTCTTAGAGTGCACATTACTATATTACTCATTTAATACCTGTTCGAGAAACTCGATCAACATGCTTTAGCGAGATAGTTGGCGTACGTCTACAAGCATCTGCCAGTCAAGGTTTTTCAGCATTTCCGTTGTACTGTGCCTTGAGGTAAACTTGCCAAAATTGGTGCTGCCCTTCTTTGTATACATTCAGTATCCCCCTGTCAATGCTATTTCGTATGGGTTCCAACCTTCATTACTCAGGGTTGAGCCTATGTAACCAGACTATTTCATATCCTAACAAATTGTGACTCCTTGTGGTTGTGTGAGTTGACTAATCATTCTCACTGTTCTTATAGTCATAGCATGCTACCTTCCTGCTTTTTGTAAAGAACACAGTTTTACTTTCTGAACATTTGAAGCGAACTGTCACTATGTGCAACACTTTTGAGATCCTATCACGATCTGACTGGATATTTATGCAGTTTCTTTCGGAAAATATACATTCCACCACATTTGCCCCGCCCACGTCTGAGGTTGCTTTTATATCGTTCGATATCTCTCTGTCGATTATTTCATGCTGTCTTCTCTCTGCCGGCCGGGGTGGCCAAGTGGTTCTAGGCGCTACAGCCTGGAACCGCGCGACCGCTACGGTCGCAGGTTCGAATCCTGCCTCGGGCATGGATGTGTGTGATGTCCTTAGGTTAGTTAGGCTTAAGTAGTTCTAAGTTCTAGGGGACTGATAACCTCAGAAGTTAAGTCCCATAGTGCTCAGAGCCATTTGAACCATTTTTTGGCTTCTCTCTACCAAGAATCCTGAACCTAGTCACATATTTCGATGGAACCCCCTTTACTGTATTTTCGTCACTCAGCACTGATGTGATTTCAGACGTATTTTGGAACTCAAATATTGCTTCCACCACATTGCCTTGATTCATACTTTTTAGGATGTCATTTGAGAACAACGCGAGTTCCGTTTCACATGACCATTTTTTTCGGAATCAATGCTGCTTGGCACCGAAGAAGACATTCTGTTTGAAATAACTCGTTACGTTTGAGTTTAGAACATGTTCTAAGATTCTACAACAGGCGGATTTCAATGATGTTGGACGTATAACAAACCGTTACGACGATAACTTCAAAGATCCTGCTCTACTAATTGTAAACCTATTATACGATTTCAACCTATTAAGCCAGTTGGAAGTGATCGCGTGCCATCACCGCGCCGTCAGATGTACATTTACGTTTTTAACAACGAAGTTCGATTATCATTCTTCTTATCATGCAAATCATTTGTTGGACTGAAACTTAACATCATAACAGTCCTGTGTCGCCAAGACTTACCATTCGCCAGTGTGCATCTTGACACCATGCAAGGTTTTGTGAGTATCAGTTACCGGTGTATCAGTTTCTATCAATTCTGTGACGCTGTGTTTCCTTATGCATCAAAAACCGCTTATGAAAGGGAAGAGGAAGTCTGGAAGGTGAGTTGTTATACAAATATGCTGGAGAATTATTACCTGGGTCATTGCGAATAGACTTACCCTTTCTGGGAAGAGGAACATTGACTTTGACTACTGGATGGACAAGAAGACCAGAAGAAGAAGAAGAAAACAGCAGCTTCTGTGCCAATGCATAATGTGCGATACGACTGGCCAGAGTATGTGACAAAAGGGAAGATGTAGGCCCTGTCCTCAGGAATATTCAACTGTAAAATGTGGAAACTGTGGAATTATTGTGTGCTTTGTAGCAAAAGTCAATTGTTTTAAGACGTATCCCATGAAACAGTGTAAAATGCAACCATTTTTTCACGTACACGAACATCATTGTAGTATTCATATTGTAGCATCCATGCGCCTTTCGTGGACAATAATACTTACGGACAACATATTCTATTTTCAAGAAAAATAAAGCATGTAAACGTGTTCGCATGATTATGTGCATCTAATTTAAGTAACTAAATATTTTTTCTTCACAATAGTTCGCTGTGTCCCAAATAAATGGTTAAAAGAGGCGTATCTCAGCTGAAAATTCTGAGTAAAATCTGACTGGGTTTACATTCTCTCTCTCTCTATGCCCTATGAATTGTTTTATATCTGTTGTGCATTTGTCACTGTTACCATAGTAGTCTCTCTACAGAGAGGTGTAACGGGATAGATCCCTCCCACCATGACGAGCTTTACTACGTACATATCCACTCAGTACTAAGTCAACTATTCTTTCAAACTTGATCCATAGTTCTTCTACATGCTTCTGCCCAGAGCTAAACCTTTCGAATTCCTCCTGAAGATATAATTCATCTACATCTACATGATTACCCCAAAATTCACATTTAGATGCTTGGCAGAGGGTTCATCGAAGCACAATCATACTATCTCTCTACCATTCCATTCCCGAACAGCGCGCGGGAAAAACGAACACCTAAACCTTTCTGTTCGAGCTCTGATTTCTCTTATTTTATTTAGATGATCATTCCTACCTATGTAGGTTGGGCTCAACAAAATATTTTCGCATTCGGAAGAGAAAGTTGGTGACTGAAATTTCGTAAATAGATCCCGCCGCGACGAAAAACGTCTTTGCTTTAATGACTTCCATCCCAACTCGCGTATCATATCTGCCACACTCTCTCCCCTATTACGTGATAATACAAAACGAGCTGCCCTTTTTGCACCCTTTCGATGTCCTCCGTCAATCCCACCTGGTAAGGATCCCACACCGCGCAGCAATATTCTAACAGAGGACGAACGAGTGTAGTGTAAGCTGTTCTTTAGTGGACTTGTTGCATCTTCTAAGTGTCCTGCCAATGAAACGCAACCTTTGGCTCGCCTTCCCCACAATATTATCTATGTGGTCTTTCCAACTGAAGTTGTTCGTAATTTTAACACCCAGGTACTTAGGTGAATTGACAGCCTTGAGAACTGTACTATTTATCGAGTAATCGAATTCCAACGGATTTCTTTTGGAACTCATGTGGATCACCTCACACTTTTCGTTATTTAGCGTCAACTGCCACCTGCCACACCATAGGGCAATCTTTTCTAAATCGCTTTGCAACTGATACTGGTCTTCGGATGACCTTACTAGACGGTAAATTACAGCATCATCTGCGAACAACCTAAGAGAACTGCTCAGATTGTCACCCAGGTCATTTATATAGATCAGGAACAGCAGAGGTCCCAGGACGCTTCCCTGGGGAACACCTGATATCACTTCAGGTTTACTCGATGATTTGCCGTCTATTACTACGAACTGCGACCTTCCTGACAGGAAATCACGAATCCAGTCGCACAACTGAGACGATACCCCATAGGCTCGCAGCTTGATTAGAAGTCGCTTGTGAGGAACGGTGTCAAAAGCTTTCCGGAAATCTAGAAATACGGAATCAACTTGAGATCCCCTGTCGACAGCGGCCATTACTTCGTGCGAATAAAGAGCTAGCTGCGTTGCACAAGAACGATGTTTTCTGACACCACGCTGATTACGTATCAATAGATCGTTCCCTTCGAGGTGATTCATAATGTTTGAATACAGCATATGCTCCAAAACCCTATTGCAAACCGACGTCAATGATATAGGTCTGTAGTTCGATGGATTACTCCTACTACACTTCTTAAACACTGGTGCGACCTGCGCAATTTTCCAATCTGTAGGTACAGATCTATCGGTGAGCGAGCGGTTGTATATGATTGCTAAGTAGGGAGCTATTGTATCAGCGTAATCTGAAAGGAACCTAATCGGTATACAATCTGGACCTGAAGACTTGCCCGTATCAAGCGATTTGTGTTGCTTCGCAACCCCTAAGGTATCTACTTCTAAGAAACTCATGCTAGCAGCTGTTCGTGTTCCAAATTCTGGAATATTCCATTCGTCTTCCCTGGTGAAGGAATTTCGGAAAACTGCGTTCAATAACTCCGCTTTAGCGGCACAGTCGTCGGTAACAGTACCATCGGCACTGCGCAGCGAAGGTATTGACTGCGTCTTGCCGCTTGTGTACTTCACATACAACCAGAATTTCTTCGGATTTTCTACCAAATTTCGAGACAATGTTTCCTTGTGGAACCTATTAAAGGCATCTCGCATTGAAGTCCGTGCCAAATTTCGTGCGTCTGTAAATTTTAGCCAATCTTCGGGATTTCGCGTTCTTCTGAACTTCGCATGCTTTTTCCGTTGCCTCTGCAACAGCGTTCGGACCTGTTTTGTGTACTGCATCTTTATCTAGTTTCCTTATCATATAAATCTACGTAATTCTATTAGTTAATCTTTGCATTTTGGTAATTATTGTTGCATCAGTTACTTTTTGATCGCCGATGCACGTTTCCAAGGGGACTTCCGTCAGAGAGGTCAGGTGCATTTGTTGCTGTAAGGTTTAATATATTTCCACCATAAGTGTGTTTGCGAAACATCTATTCCAAGTAGTTTTCATAGATGGCACGTAGAACTGTCCGCCAGACGTGTTGCAACAGGCACCACTTACAAAACTTTGAGGATCCCAATAGACTAGTGGATGATATTGGTTTGAGGACGCACAGTGGCATAGTAATCAGTGGCGACTGTTGACTAATTTATGTCTCGTCCAACGATACCAGTACGATGGGGGTATATACCTGACTATATGTATTTTGCGAAGAAACGATCCTTTGTCGAACACTGTTTGCACAAATACCTTGACATAAACAGACTACAAGTTTACTGGATTGCTCATCTTCGTAACGTTCAAATGGTTCAAATGGCTCTGAGCACTATGCGACTTAACTTCTGAGGTCATCAGTCGCCTAGAACTTAGAACTAATTAAACCTAACTAACCTAAGGACAGCACACACATCCATGCCCGAGGCAGGATTCGAACCTGCGACCGTAGCAGTCCCGCGGTTCCGGACTGAGCGCCTAGAACCGCTAGACCACCGCGGCCGGCATCTTCGTAACGTACCATGCTCAATACTGCTAAAGTAGTGTTGCGCAATCTCGAAATGTCACATCAGGAGATATCAGATCTCTGCAAGATATGTTGTTCCTTCGACGTTGTGACAGATGTTACAGCACACTGGTGTGAGAAAAAGTGACCTTAAAAGTATCGGGAAGTGCTGCCGGAGCACAAGAGACCGGGTGAGTCTTTGACCTGCTGGTGAAGTGCTTTCCTTTCTTCCGTGTACGTAATCGCCGTATCGAGCGCTATCCCGAAGCGCCGCTCCCGGAAGCTCGGCAGCGGCAGCCTTGCCAGCGGCCATCAGTAAGAAGAGCGGAGCGGCTGACGTAACGTAGGCTGGCTCGATCCCCACTACCTGTCGCCGCTACGGTTTCCATGTCTCTCTAGTCCAGACAACTTCATAGTTGTTCCTTGTTCGTAGAATGGTACCCGAAACTGTACTACTGTTTTCTGTGTCTCTTTGGGTCAGTTTTGCTATTTACGTCGTTACGTTAGCTTTACTATTTGTTTTGAAAACTCTTGCGAGGGAGATCTGTCCAGTTTGTTATATAGTGCAGTAGTAGTAAATAACATTTTTGTTGTTCAAACAAATATTCATTTTGCGACATGATGTCCATCGAGCTAAATGCATTTTGTCAGTCGAGTACTCTTGGAGAGAAAAAAAAAAAAAAATCGGTGCATAATACCGACAAACAGGTCATATGGCCTTTGGCTCAAAAATGGCTCTGGGCACTATGGGACTCAACTGCTGAGGTCATTAGTCCCCTAGAACTTAGAACTAGTTAAACCTAACTAACCTAAGGACATCACAAACATCCATGCCCGAGGCAGGATTCGAACCTGCGACCGTAGCGGCCCTGCGGTTCCAGACTGCAGCGCCTTTAACCGCACGGCCACTTCGGCCGGCCATATGGCCTTTCATGAAATCGAGGCCTACTTCCCCGGCTTGGCTTAAAACCAGCGTACCTGTTTTCCCAGACTGCACTCCTGATCGTTACCTAAAGCATTAAATTATTTTCCAATTGCAGTCTTAATTCTCCTTGGCCTCCCGCTTGGTCACATTGATGGTGGCCATGCGTGAGTAATAATAAGGACAGGAGGAGACAGTACAATTTTAATTATGTAATAGTTGACGACAGACTCAGTCCGCCTCCATAGTCACGTGAAGCCAACTGAGGAGCTACCTGACGGTGTATAGCGACTTCAGACCATGAAACTTGACAGCTACCGGGAGACTTACCTTATGCACCTCCATACTGCATCCACTAACGACATTTACAGAGGAAGGCACGGCGGCCGGTCGATACCGATGAGTCCAATAGAGCCTGTAGGAGTTCATGAGTTATTGACTCAATTAAACAGATATACAGGATCATTTTGCTAAATGGGGACAAACTGCAAGTATCAATCCTGAGAGGATACGGAGCAGCAAGGTTCACATGGAGATATAACAGGAAATATGTCCCAACGGAAGTACACGCACTTGAAGGTGGAGGTAAAAGATCTTTATCAGTGTGCCTTTCAGTGATTGAAAGCACACATAAGAACACACGGATGAAAGAGAATGTTCTGTCTGTACTACTGTTTTAGTGATATGGTGGCAGCGAACATTCAAAACCTGTGCCGCCTAAATGCGTGATTGGGTTAGGTCCTGTCGAGATGTCCCTGCACGAAACGGGAAAGTGTCCTGGCGCGCTCTCATGCAGTAGCCACGTTACCTTGCGTACCACCAAAGGAACGTCTTCCAGCAGGGGAGGTAGGGTTACTTGAACAAAGTGGAGATACACTGAGGTGACAAATTGATGGGACAGCGATATGGACAAATTGGGTGGCGGTAGTATCGCGTACACAAGATATAAAAGGGCAGTGCATTGGCGGAGCTGTCATTTGTGTTCTGGAGATTCATGTGAAAAGGTTTCCGACGTGATTATGACCTCACCACGGCAAATAACAGATATTGAAACGGAAATGGTAGTCAGATATAGACTCAAGGACGTTTCATTTCGGAAATCGTTTGTAAATTCAATATTCCGAGATTCACAGTGTCAAGAATATGTCAAGGATACCTAATTTCACACAATAGCTATCCCCACGAAAAGAACAGTGGCCGACGGTCTTCGCTTAACGACTGATTGCAGCGTCGGTTGCTAAGAGTTGTCTGAGCTAACAGACGAGCATCACTGCGAGAAATAACAGCAGAACTCACTGTGGGACGTACGACGAATGTATCCGTTAGGACAATGCGGCGAAATTTTGCGTTAATGGGCCATAGCAGCAGACGACGAATGCGAGTGTCTTTGCTAACAGCACGACATCGCCTGCAGTGCCTCTCATGGGCTCGTCACTGTATCAGTTGGACCCTAGACGACTGAAAAACCGTGGCCTGATCAGATGAGTCCCGATTTCAGTTGGTAAGAGCTGATGGTAAGGTTCAAGTGTAGCGCAGAATCCACGAAGCCAGGGAGCCAAGTTGTCAACAAGAATGCACTGTGCAAGCTGCTGGTGGTTCCATAAGGGTGTGGGCGTGTTTATATTGAATGATCTGTGTCCTCTCGTCCAAGTGCACTGATCATTGACTAGAAATGGTTATGTTCGACTACTTGGAGACCATTTGCAGCCGTTCATGGATTTCATGTTGCCAAACAACGATGGAATTTTTATGTATGACAAGACGCCATATCAGCGAACCACAGTTGTTAGCAACGGGTTTAAAGAACATTCTGGACAATTCGAGCGAATGATTTGGCCCACCAGATCATTTGACTTGAATCCTATCGAACATTTATGGGACATAATCTATTTTTTGAGTCCATGCTACGTCGAGTTCCTGCACTATGCCGCTCAAAAGGAGGCCCAACACAATGTTAGGAGGTATCTCATGACTTTTGTCACGTCAGTGCATGCTTCGTTTGTGAGGTGCTGTTGAAATGTGATCAGCCCAGTTAGGCGGTCACCCATCATCTCCGCCTACACATTGAGGCTGAATCGAGGCTCATGGTTCAGTGCCGCCAGACCACCAAGGAACTGGCACAGACAGAGCATTTCTACTTGCCTGATGTATTGCCATGCGTGCTTTCAATTACTGATGACTACACTGACAAAGATCTTTTACCTCCACTTTGAAGTAGGTGTACCTCATTTGGAATGCATCTTTCGCTCCTCATCCTCTGAGGGACCATTTCCAGCATCTTTTCTCTTTTAGCAAAATCACGCTATGTTGTTTCACGGAGGCCCATGAACATCTTCACACAAAGGCTCACACATTTAGTTAATTAGAAAACACGGTAATGATCGGCAAGGTGCTGTTTCTATAGAGACACATTCGTTAAAGGAATGGCAGACAGTGCTGTCTCAATAAGGGAAAACCGCACGCAAGACATCATGGTACATAGGTGAATATACGCAACACATCATGGAACATAGGTGAATATAGGAATCAAAGACGAAAATGAGGGCGATCGAGAGAAAAGGGGAATCGAGAAAGACTTCGTCTAGCGACGGTGCACGAGAGTGGAACGGCGAAGGGTCGGGAAGAAACCGTAATTTCGAACTACCAGCGCATTTCCGATGTACCTTCAGACGTGAGTTGCGAGCAACAGTTTTATCGACAAAAGCGACATTTCCTGAACTTCTGAGGCCTTACACACTCAGGTAAACTACTGTACGTCCATATGACATGTGTTGCTAATAGAAGATGAACCAGAAAACTTAGTCGAAGATCTTCTAGTGATATTCAAATCTATTGCACTAAAAAAGAGAAAGAAAACAACAGTCGACTATCTCAATTCATTTTATAGTTTTGGGAAGGCAAACCCCACCCATTACGTTTACCAGACACACACTGCTGAAGATTCCTCACTGGTTTATTGAAAATTTTGTTCGTATGTCGGTCCATTGCCCTCAAAAATTTTGTGACAGGAAGCATTGCCCTTAGTAGGCTGTACAACTACACTCCTGGAAATTGAAATAAGAACACCGTGAATTCATTGTCCCAGGAAGGGGAAACTTTATTGACACATTCCTGGGGTCAGATACATCACATGATCACACTGACAGAACCACAGGCACATAGACACAGGCAACAGAGCATGCACAATGTCGGCACTAGTACAGTGTATATCCACCTTTCGCAGCAATGCAGGCTGCTATTCTCCCATGGAGACGATCGTAGAGATGCTGGATGTAGTCCTGTGGAACGGCTTGCCATGCCATTTCCACCTGGCGCCTCAGTTGGACCAGCGTTCGTGCTGGACGTGCAGACCGCGTGAGACGACGCTTCATCCAGTCCCAAACATGCTCAATGGGGGACAGATCCGGAGATCTTGCTGGCCAGGGTAGTTGACTTACACCTTCTAGAGCACGTTGGGTGGCACGGGATACATGCGGACGTGCATTGTCCTGTTGGAACAGCAAGTTCCCTTGCCGGTCTAGGAATGGTAGAACGATGGGTTCGATGACGGTTTGGATGTACCGTGCACTATTCAGTGTCCCCTCGACGATCACCAGTGGTGTACGGCCAGTATAGGAGATCGCTCCCCACGCCGTGATGCTGGGTGTTGGCCCTGTGTGCCTCGGTCGTATGCAGTCCTGATTGTGGCGCTCACCTGCACGGCGCCAAACACGCATACGACCATCATTGGCACCAAGGTAGAAGCGACTCTCATTGCTGAAGACGACACGTCTCCATTCGTCCCTCCATTCACGCCTGTCGCGACACCACTGGAGGCGGGCTGCACGATGTTGGGGCGTGAGCGGAAGACGGCCTAACGGTGTGCGGGACCGTAGCCCAGCTTCATGGAGACGGTTGCGAATGGTCCTCGCCGATACCCCAGGAGCAACAGTGTCCCTAATTTGCTGGCAAGTGGCGGTGCGGTCCCCTACGGCACTGCGTACGATCCTACGGTCTTGGCGTGCATCCGTGCGTCGCTGCGGTCCGGTCCCAGGTCGACGGGCACGTGCACCTTCCGCCGACCACTGGCGACAACATCGATGTACTGTGGAGACCTCACGCCCCACGTGTTGAGCAATTCGGCGGTACGTCCACCCGGCCTCCCGCATGCCCACTATACGCCCTCGCTCAAAGTCCGTCAACTGCACATACGGTTCACGTCCACGCTGTAGCGGCATGCTACCAGTGTTAAAGACTGCGATGGAGCTCCGTATGCCACGGCAAACTGGCTGACACTGACGGCGGCGGTGCACAAATGCTGCGCAGCTAGCGCCATTCGACGGCCAACACCGCGGTTCCTGGTGTGTCCGCTGTGCCGTGCGTGTGATCATTGCTTGTACAGCCCTCTCGCAGTGTCCGGAGCAAGTATGGTGGGTCTGACACACCGGTGTCAATGTGTTCTTTTTTCCATTTCCAGGAGTGTATATCCATTATTCGTTGTGCGATTGGCCAATTTCAGCATTAAGTCATTTTCAAGTGCCTATGGAAAAGTCATTCTATGTGAAACCATACACGAAATAAGCCATCTGCATTACCGTCTAAGAACCAAATCATTGTCCTAGACCCATATAACCACGTCATATCATATGTGGACGGCACTTCCACAAAGACACTGAGGCTGAAACCAGCTGTTCTGATTTCTAGCAGAGATACGTTCAAGGATAACCTGATGACTGTGGATAACGTATATTTTTGTACATTACATGCTTTGCTGGCATGCCAATAAGTGCAAGTTGATCTTATACACAATAACAGGTTATATTTTGCATATGTTACAACATCAAAACAGATTAACGAAAAATGTGTTACAACATCAAAGTGGTATACGTGAAAATATACATTATAAATCAATTCTTAAACATATTGAAGTTTAGAATTCAAATACGTATTTATCAAGTGACTATAAGCATAAATGGTTACAAGAATGGCATACCATGTCGATAATATAGGCTAAAGTTTTTGCCAAGGATGAGATAAGAATCGGATAGTGGTGGATGCTGACACATAATTTGTCTAAAATGCAGTACAACTACCATTGGTAGAGAAATACATCAACATAGTTAAATATGTACATCAACGAAGAAACTGAAATCTACACTGCCATTAATAGACAGCCGGAATGTGTGACCAATGAACAAATCAATTTTTAAAAAAATGAAAGTTTCTTTAAAAAAATTCAAACAGGTTGTATGTTGAAGACTAAAACCTAGTTAATGGGTTTGTATTCGGTATATTAGATGTGTTTAATTCCCATTTTCCCTCATCCCCCCACCTTTCTTTCGTTTTTCCTCTTCAGGATACAAATGCACATGCAAGAGGCGATCAAAAAGTTTCCGTTCGAAGTCTGTACAGTCCAGAATCGGTATGCCAATCAGGGAATCAGTTTGGTAGAACACCATGTCCTGCTGCCTGACGAAGTCCATAACTACCTGCTTCACATCCTCGCCCGTCAGGACTCGTCGATCCTTCAAGGGCTTGTTTTATGGATGTGGTAATTGCATCAGGACTATAGGTCGGGTGCTTGAGCGGCATCATCCGTAATGGATGAGGCTTGCCCCGCAGATCGACCGGTGTCTTGTGTCGAATAGCTACCAGCACGGAGCTTGGGGCACCATTCGTCAATGGTTGTTTTCGACAGACATGCTGCCCTGTACACATTCCTCATTCCCCGATGGATATCTACCGCTCTTTGTCTTTCAGCAGCCAGGGAAAGAATAAGAGCACGTTGGTCCTGTTAGACCGCATTTGATAATAACGTCACCATAGTTCCCATTTCGGCATTTACCGAACGCATGTCGAAAAGACACGAATGCCACACTAATTCCATGCCTATACGTCGGTGCTTATATATCCGCAACGGAGTCGTGCTACGTTGCACATATGATGCGGCAACACCCTCAAAAGAAATCCTTTTCAACGCCCCTTTTATATGTAACTATTATTACGTCTATATTAATGTGTTACAGTTTTACCTTCATCAGGCTTACCAGCCCCAAATATAATTTTGTAGGATAAAATCCTGATCAGGTTTTCGGCTGATATATGGTAAAGTGGCCGCGGGACTGCTACGGTCGCAGGTTCGAATCCTGCCTCGGGCATGGGTGTGTGTGATGTCCTTAGGTTAGTTAGGTTTAATTAGTTCTAAGTTCTAGGGGACTTATGACCTAAGATGTTGAGTCCCATAGTGCTCAGAGCCATTTGAACCATTTTTTTGGTAAAGTGGACCGTAATTTTTGTTTCATAGATAATTATTGGTTCACTTTAAATCCATAACTGAAGCAACTTGGTTGTTATATCCGCTACTGGCTTTAATTATATTAACAATTTTACAATAACGCTGCACTAATTGTTTTATTAATGACTTAATCATGGCTACGTTTTACATCAGCTTTAATTATTAATAATATAGTTACAGTATGCATCAAGTAATATAGTATACTAAACTGCGAATGTAAGTTGCATTTGTACATTTCACCGATTATTTCAATAATCGATTTTCGATTGCTGGTATGTACTTCTCAGTCATTTGATGCACTATCACGTTTTATCACATTTTTTGTGACATCACCTCTTGCACTTGCCATTGTCAGTCCGCGTAATTTCTGATATGTCAGTGTTTCTGTTTATTTCAATGTGAATGGTTGGTTAGCACACTAGACTCGCAGTTCGGCGACGCAGATTTAGCGGTTCCGTGGTTTCCCCAGTTCGCTCGAGGCAAATGTAACGATAGTTCTTTTGAGAAGGTCACAGCTGTTTTCCCTCGGCTCCTTCTGCAATAACCTCGACGTCTGCAGGTAGTTAAATGCTAATTGTCTACTAAACAAAGGCACAGCTGCAGTTAAACCTAGTGCAGCTTGTTAGGTTCTGCCGCTTTCCGATACGTGCTGCCTCTAGTGACTCATGTTTGCACTAACGGCTGATTGTTCCGCACAGCCCAGATATTTGTCACCACTGAAGTGGCGTAGATATCTACAGCCTTTTCAGCTGCCTACATATTACTGTGATATGTATTATAACACCACTTCTATTTCTTCAGATATAGAGCACAAAATTTTGCTTAAATACCTATTATATATGTACTACCATGAGCACAGTCAGCAGGAGCTGCGTTAATTCCTTGTAATTCTCACTGAAAACCAGTTCTTCACATTTTTGTCTACATTTACTGTGCATATAAAACACCTTTCTTCGTCAGTTGGGTAATTAAGATCCGTGTAGTGATTCTTTCTACTTGTGGATACCTATATCAGTCAGCTTTTCTAGATCACATGTAATTACAGTATTCCCGTAAAAAAAGTACATTTGTTTGACAAGCAGTGTCTTTTCAAATTTTCTATCAATAAGCGGTCTTCATACCCTTTAACACATGGTATTATTGAAGCCAGGGACGCAGATAAGTAGGTGACTGCCGTTTCTCTTAACTTTCGGCAAAAAATATTGAGTCAGGATCGCTCCGAAGCCTCCAGTTTTAGGGCTGCAGAAGAGAGTTGTTGAGAGGCAGAACATAACACGATATTTTCTACACACAATACTCACAAATAATCAGTCATATTACACATTAATTACTTAGCTGCTTGAAGGGTCTATTCGCAGATGATGCGACACCCAGTCAGTTTTCGAGAAGAATTCTACAATAGCCTTGCTTATATCGTCTTGATCAGGCTTTGGCAAATCGATCTCCTAATAGAAGAATACAAACTTAAGTACTTCACGCAGGTCTTGGCCATGACTAATCAGTCATAACTGAAGACAGTCGTACCGCACAGATGTTCAAGAGTAACATTTGAAGATTCAGTTCCAACACACAGCAGTTTCTGCAATAAAGAAATTTCATATGAACCGCTTTTATAACTAGACTGGATTGCTACTCAAATGTGTTGATTTTATTTGGTTTATTTGATTCACAGAATTCATATGGTGAGTGAAATATACAGAATGGTAAGAACGACGCCTATTATTTCACGAAACCACTGCTTGCAAATCTTAATATCTGATTTTTGAAGCAAGATCTGTGAGTAGTTTACAGCTCCGCAGCGAACATTCCCACAGAAACTGTGAGGACAAAATTTTACTCGTAACATCTCGCTGTAAGGCATGTACGCAGTTTTCCTTCTGATGCTCTGTCGTAAACCAAATGGGAAGAATTTTACTACATGGACTTACAGAACGCACACTTCAGCTGACTTGCAGAGTGCATACATAAAGATGTCTTGTTTTTGGAATTAATGCTCACTGCAGAAATCCTTAGATTTACGTTGTTGTCAAAAATAATTCTTAAGGATTGTCCAGAGATACATAAGTAGTGTAAAAATTTCTTCGAAGTGTATGACGTTACTTATTCAATCATATATACCAGAAAAGCCGTTAATAATTAGTTGATTGTAAAATAAATGTAATCAATAACAGATAAAATAAATGAAATGTAAATCGAAAACGTAATAAGGGAAGAAACTCACAGTACATGATAGTGTATTGCTATTTATTAGGATAATGGAAGCATAGAATACAGGGAGCAACATGTTGGATTTGTAATAATAGTTCTAGATTCACGTGCCTCATCAAATATGAATAAAATATCGTGTGTTGGACTGTTATCTTCGTAGTCATCAAGAAAGGTAATTGACATACTGGCATCAAGGGACGAATTTACCAAACACCCAGTATCTTATTTGAGTTTGGCACAGTAAATACAGCAGTAACCATTTCTTTTTTTTTTTTTTCTTTTCATTACATACTTGGCGACGGCTTCGTCATCATACCTGGTTTTGTTGGGGGAGGATATATGCTCAAAGCTTAAAGGACAGAACCGGTTCCGATGGCAGAACGTGAGAAGGACTGGCCCCTGTGCTACGCGGTGTAGGTCTGGCGCTGGGGAGCATTCAAGATGCCGATGGTCTCCACTGACAGCTCTGAGCGTGACCGCCGGCAGTCGCAGTTCTTTGGCGAGACGCTTGTGGGGTACTGACAGCGCGTTGCTTAAGAGGAGCCGGTTCCCAGTCACGTTTGTAGCAGGGCACGGTTACGTCAGCAGCCGCTCGGCGGAGTATTAGCGCGCGCCGGTTCGAGTGATCGATGCGGCGGTCGATTGCTCGCCGGCTGCCCGCATTCCGGCCGCTTCCTGGCACCGGCGCTGGCGGTGTCGGCGGCCGCAAGGACGACGCAAGGCCGTGACGTCACCGCACCGTTACGGCGCGCCCACCGCACCGAGGCGCGAAGGCCTCTTGCCGGCACGCGCCGTGTTTTGTTGTGCTGACGCCTCCGACTTGCAGCACGCGCTGCCGGAACAGATGCCGTTATCTGAGTTGAGCAACAAGGAGCGTTACGTGACAAGCACGAGATGTGGAGAAGCCTACGAAGGGAAGGTTAGAGTTTAGCGGCCTGTCGGCGTCTAGGCCTTTATTAGGCAGAGTTCTAGTTAAGAGACGGATGGAGAGCGGCATTTACTCAGGGAGTGCCGAGGAACAATTCACATGTACGACACCACGGAATGCCGAAACTATGAGAGTCGTAGCGTGAGGCATATCACAATTTTGTAAAGAGATAGCGATCTAGTAGCCGGTAAGCCTTAATAGTCAGGAAATCAATCACCACAATTTGTTAGATACTGTTACAGTACGAATTATCAGTTTCCTCGTCGGTCTATTACTGCCCAGACCAATGGAAATTTTTAACCATTCTATGACCTCCGGCATCATCCCAACATCCTCGAAGCAGTCACTCGTAAAACCATTATCCAAGAAGGTTTCTGCCAAATAACCCTCCAACTACAGACCCATTTGCATTCTATCAGCATTATCTAAGGCTTTAGAATACAGATTTCACTAACAGCTTACCAATTACCTAACATCGAGTAAGCATTTAGGTAAACAACAGTCCGGTTGCTCGCTAAATCTCAGCATGACAACACTCTCATAAAATTGTCTGACGATCTGAAACAAACTATGGATTAAAAAAAAAAAAAAAAAAAAAAAAAGGTTCAAATGGCTCTGAGCACTATGGGACTTAACATCTGAGGTCATCAGTCCCCTAGAACTTAGAACTACTTAAACCTAACTAACCTAAGGACATCACACACATCCATGCCCGAGGCAGGATTCGAACCTGCGACCGTAGCGGTCGCGCGGTTCCAGGCTGTAGCGCCTAGAACCGCTCAGCCACACCGGCCGGCAACTATGGACAAAGAAGAAGCGACTATAGTATACTTGTTGTATTTCTACAAAGCTTTCGACTCTTTCGATTTTGACACTCTACTTGCGAAACACAGAAGTCGATTTTTTTTTCAAGCGTGTAATGATCAGAACAAAGTCACAATGGAAGACTGTAGTATCAGAGATCCCATAAGGATCATTACCTTTCTCATTGTATGTTAATGACGTGTCGACTATTCTTCCCCATTGCGAGTTCACCTGCGTTTATACCTAAGAGTAAGTCCAACTAACCTACGCACAGCTCACGCCGCCTGAAACTGGCGATGAATGCTTGTGTGTAATATATTTGTGACGTACGCTATTTCGACCATATCACTCCTGCCTAGGAACAATTATGGCCACGCACCGACAAGCGTAGAGACTACTGTACCTTGTGTCTGCTCCATCGTCTTCTAATCATTGCACATCATCTCATTTATCTTTAACTCTTACACTATTATCTGAAGAGCACAGCAGAAATTCTCGTTTTCAACAAAGTAAAATCATCGCTGTACCACTACATAACACGCTCGAGTTCTCAAAATAATTTTGAGTGTCTCGAACCCGACTTTTGAACAACGTCCCTCAAAACACCAGAGAAATTAAATTTATTCCACACTTCAAAAGACAGCTAATTGTTCAACTTCTATAACAATAGCTATCTCTTCCGTACAACAGTCTGAAGCTCTCTTGCGTCATCTCACCTCCTCCCCACCACTTTTACCTCCGCCTTGTGTACAGAGTACTCTGTTTAATTATAGTCTTCCGTAACAGCCATTGTCGCTGTCATTTCAGTCTTCTCCTCTTTTACTATCCC
The DNA here is from genome assembly GCF_023898315.1 of Schistocerca nitens. NCBI lineage: Eukaryota > Metazoa > Arthropoda > Insecta > Orthoptera > Acrididae > Schistocerca > Schistocerca nitens. The sequence continues at coordinate 369,409,085 of NC_064614.1, read as the reverse complement.
TTTCCCTTTCGAACGTGCTGATTTATCATCTATGTCATTCTTAACACTATTTGTTATTATTATTATTATTATTATTATTGCCTATTATTTTTGCCTCAGCTCAAAAGTGTAGAGAGTACAAATGGTAGCCGAGAGATGGCGTTATGGGGAATAGGTTGCTGAAATCTTTTAGGTCACATACATAAAACGATAGACTTGAAAATCACAAATGCTCTAAATTTAATTTAATTTGGTTTAAATGGGTACATTTTCACAATCATAAAATACATACACCGCGGACTTGACGTAAATATAACAAAACATATTTATTATATTTGCTTCACAGTCATATATATCAGTTCCGTAAGACTTTAGTTTGGGAATATATTTTTGACTTAACTTGTTGCTGTGATTATGAAAAGTGTTTCTGTTTTTATAGCTATTTGTTCGCGGTGAATAAAAAAAATGTAATCTTAGTGCTGAAATCTGGGCAAAATAAGTGCTAATTTGTATGTACTTGTTAGACACATTACAGAGGGTAAAATAATTTGGTTACTATATTAATAATCTGCATTTTGGAAAGGCTGCTCCATCTTGTGGTACATCTTACAGCTAAGACACAGGTCTTATTACAATTGAAACTGAACTTTCTTTTACAGGTTCTAAGTTTTGATGAGGAAAATTGTTTTAATTTTTAAATTTTTTCATCTTTCTCTCCAGGTAATGCATAGCCTAATTAATAATTCTAATTTTTATGTTACTTCAATGGCACTAGCCGAAACATCGTCATAAATAAAAAATATACGTCAAGCAATCTACAGAACGTTATTCACAAAAACCTATCATAGGTGGAGACTCATTTAGGGTATTTTTTTCGCTTATTAATTAAAATATCACTGTTTTAACTTTTCTGTCGGCGACATAATCTTTGATAGAAACCATATTAACAATTTTAACCACCTATAATTGTACAAAATATTTGGAACTTACACTGAACTTCTTCCTGAAAATAAGTGATGCACGTTCGCCATATTTCTGAAAGAAATAGTGCTAAATAGTACATAAATTATTACCAGAGAAACTGTAGGCACAATGACTTATTTAACTTGTCAACATCTTTAATTCTGAAAAACAGCCTTAATATCTGCTGTAGACAAACAACTAATTAAAATAACAGGCTTCTAAGAGACCAGTGTACTTTCAACACAGTACTTTAAACACAGTAGTTTATTGTTCACTATTACTTATAAGCCCATTAGTCACTTTGGTTTGAACAGTACACTATGCAGAAACCCAAATAAACCGTAACAAGAAAGCCATTTCAAACAAATTAAATATCCAAATGGCTTCGATTATATGAATATTTAAATTGTTAATTGTTCATTTACTATGATTTTATTTTATTTGTAGTTACATGACAAAGGTATATGAGAAGTTTTAGTGTATTTTGGTGCTCCTGTAACTTATATTTTAGATTTTTAAGTTAAATCAAATAATAAACATTTATTTATTTCTACCTTGGTAGCAGATGGGAACCGTAATTTTTACAGGCTACATAATTTCAAAATAACCATAGTTGGCAAAAGTCATCATTGTTTTCATGGTAGGCCAATGTTAGGACTAATTTTAAATTTAAAAAATTCATTACGTGTGCATGAGTGTTGCATCCTGTGTGGCTGTGAGTGTTTTTGTTCTACTTCCTTCCGTTTGTTTGTTTTCTTAAAAGCAGCAACTGTTGTAGAAAACTATGAAACCACTGAGCACCGATTTACGATTACAAAGACTTGGTAGAAGTTTCACTTTATCTTACTTCGAATTCTATTACTATCTATTGCATTACTTTCTACAATTATGAGTAAATTTAAATCTCGTTTCGTGCTCTTATAATTGAAAGAACAACAAATGCCACTACTACTTGTTATCCGGTATCACCTTCAGTCAAATAGCTAGTCATAAAAGCGAAATACTCTTCCATTTTGCCGAAGAGATAACTCAAATTTTCTCACTATCTCTGTTGGATTAAGTCGCATACATTGTGACAAAGCAATTAATCGCGCCTTGTATTTTCTAAGTTTCATACGTTTCTCCTCGAGATAGAACATTTGATGTTGATTGTTGATAACCGGTATCCATTTGAAAGACGTCCGTAGTTAGTAATCACAGAGAGTAAGTTTTCGATATTTCTCTAAATTCTATCTGTACGCTATTCGAGATGCTGAAACATCCTAAGACAAGCCCAATGGGAACTTACTGTCTCTTTATTCGGGATCATAATGTCATTGTACTAAATGGCGTCTAAAATTAAGAGTGTTAGGATTACATCACTTTACCAAGATTTCCCAATTTTTGTACGATTCTTACGTACGAGGTATCTTTTTTCCTTCGTTTTGTAGTAAGTAGCCTTCCGACTTCGTTGCTTCATATTCTTTGCCGAGCTCTTCATTTATCTGCACCTGTGGCGTGCTAAGTACTTGTTAATGTATGCTCGTGTGTGCTCCATATTACAATCGTTGTCGCCTCCTGAAAATTACATCATCCTTCTGCCACCTTTCTCTATCACCATTTCAATTGGCAGATTAAATGATCCTCAATGGATTAATGTTCTGTCATCATTTCTCAGATTTTCCACAGTTTACTTTCTCATTACCTGTTGCATTAAATATCTCTTAAAGTTATACTTAATTTGCCTCTATGATTTTAAACATCCTTCTGTGACACGATTGCTGAAATGAATCTGGTCACTTCTTTTCCAATACTCAACGTGCACATTTCAGTCACGAACTAGAGCTGTGCTCAGAAGTAGTTGCAGAAACTGGTTCCTAAACTCCATGTCTGGAATTAGTGGACGTCGTTATAATCTGAATTATAAGTTAGGTATTTCGTTTCCTTTGTTGCAATATGTGTAACAATGATAGCATTAACTGTAATACATTTTCTTTGAAGGGAAAACAGGCTTATCTTCTTTCACAACAGTCAAATGGAAACAAGAATACGAAAAAGTAAGTAAATTGTTTATTATTTTAAAAGTAGTCTCCATAACTGTTAATACGTTTGTCCCACTGAGAGACAAGACAGTCAGTAACTTCATGGAAAAGTGTTTCAGAAGCAAACCGACGGTCATCTATCTCGCTTTAATATGCTGTCCCTTGTGGTAAAACAAATAGGATATATCTTATATTGAAATACGACATGATGTTTGTAAAAAAACTCATGCTCCGTAAGTCAGTCTCTGTCGCCAAAGTTGTTGTCTTTCCACAACTAACACACAGATAACTATTACTGAATATTTACTTTAACTGTATACTGACTTGTAACTATGAAACTATCCAGACCATGGGTTAAATCAGAATATAGTAGACGTGAGGAAAGTGGTGATGATTAGCAGTTCGTCAAGTCATCCGGACTGATTTTTCATTATAGTCAGATCTGCATCATCATGAATTTTATACTGCCTTTTTTGTCGGCATCTGATGTTACCGAGAATAGATTACGTACTCACTATATTTACATGTTTGTGAGTGAATAATAGGCTTCTTTTGTGATTACTTGGCGTCACGCAAGGGAAGACTGTTTGTGACGGAACACTACAAAATTTATGCATGGAGGGAGAAGATGTATGTGGCCTTGTCTCTTCTGAAATTGTAATAAAACTGGGAATTATAAAAAAAAAACAGAAATTATAAGAAGACCAAATCAGATAGTAAAGCAGGGCATGGGAACCGCTTTTTCAGAACACGCATCCAGTGTCTCACAATTAGTCCTTCTTCCTGCACCTCACTAGGTAAGAGAACGAACGGCACAAAAAGAAAAGGAGAAGAGATTTTGCGGAAATTGTGACTTGTAAATTCCTGCTGCAATGATCTTCACAATATGTTGGTCATCACAAAAGGAATAAACAGTTAGTAGGCACCCGTGTCCCGAAACCGCTTCCAGCGACCCTAGAGGACACTGAGATCTGACTTCCTCCGGAGACTTTTGAAGAGTGTGATTTATGGGACCTGACGAAAACTTGGTAGGATACATCCAGCGTGTGAAGCTATTTATCCTAATCCAGCATGTTTGAGCGATTGCGTGTCGGTCAGTGATAGTTGGCATCAGGCGCGCTGCAGTACTGAAAGCTGACACTTCGAACAGTGTCTTGATTTGCTTTTAGCATTACGTTCAGTATTAGTGTCTACCTTTACAAATTGATTACTAGGCTATTGAATATTACGTAATTCCTTTTCTTTTAATCACACGCTACAAGTTACGTAACCTTACTTACGCAGTAAAGAATATTCTCGAAATGTTATTTATCAGATTCGATTGGTTGCAACGATTTGAAAGGACAAAGAAGGTAGTAAGCGTAACTCAAGTAATAGATTATAGTTCCATGTCTTTGATGTTCACTGGACGCGATTATTTGTAGTGGGATCACATTGCCAATATATTACTTCTGAGATTCGTTTCAGAAGCTCAGAGTTTATTTAATTAGAACGAAGCAGCCTGTGGACTATGTTAAATTTGGAAACGTGATTGCTGTGCTGTATACAGTTTGATACGCCGCTCGTTCGACATGGGTGAGCAGCTTTCCAGACCCTTCTTCTGGATGACATAATTGTATCTGAGGTTGCCAACTAGACTTCGAAATGGGGAACGTTTTGTATATCGTAACAAGGCTGTTTTGGAAGAAGTGATCTTGGATAACTTTAAGGGGAAAACAGCAAAAGCTCCAGTTCTTGACTATAAATGTCCAGAGACCTGGCAAGAAAGAAAAGTGACTTCTCTAACAATTGCTATTATCTTCTGATGCGTGGTTCATATCCGATGATCTAGAAAATAAGGGCTGTAATCACAGGAAAAAGGCCATAATAAAGATAATTTCAATTGGTGTCACAGGGCTCAAGTACAGCTGCGCCTGGAGCAAAACTAAGGGGCAGTGATGCACTAATTTTGCATAGCTCTTCCGTTCTCACTGTTTTTTTTTTATGTACAGGAGTTCCACCTTAGAATGTCAGATCTGCTTGAGACAAAGTACGTTAGTGATATAACTGCATCGCACAGCGGAATTAAAGTATCTTTTTGGAAACCACATAATTCCCATTCATTGTGACGCTTGCACTAAGTTTGAAATTTGCCTGAAAGAAGGGTACAACCTTACTCTGTAATCGTGCAAAAGCGTGGCTTTCTGCGACGTCACCTTCGGGCTCGACGACGCTTGAAACAGAAAGGTGTCGGCACATGCGGAAAACAAAGTCACTGCGCAGAAGTTCATGTGACGTTTAAGGTGGGTGAATAACGTCACATTGGCACCAAATATTACAATTCTGCCCAGTGCACCGTCGACGTGTCACTCGATGGAGCGGTCGTCACATCTCCTCCTACCTGCATTTCAGCCCTCCTTTTGACGCCTCTACGATGGAGGTTACAATCGCGACGCCCAGCATTGAAAGCACGCGATTTTGTTAAGAGTGGCCGAGAGAAGCATTCCAGACATACCACCGCCCAGAATCGGCACGAAAAGGCCTTAGGGATGGCGTAAAGGACCTCAATGAAATCACCCCTTTCCCTGGGCAAGTTGACTCACACACATTTCGCGGTCCAACACGACTGTTCGCAGTGCGATGAACAATAGGAGGACGTTCAATAACGTTCGGCGCTGCTGACGCCCCCTGGGCCGTTCAGCCCTTCTCGGAGGACACCGTCGAGCTGCAATCCTATCGAATGTAATCTGGTCCTTTTGAGTGTAGTACTACGACTGGTTTTGCCCTTCTTTACAGATCATAACCATGAGGGACCATTCAGAACCACTGAATGGAATTTGAACATGATCCGAAGCAGCAAAGGATGCTTAAGATTTTTCAGCGCTACTATTTTGTGCACAACTATTGGCCTGATCGGGGGGGGGGGGGGGGGGGGGGGAGATGCAGCATTGACATATTCGTGAAAAAAAAACGGCGAAGGGCTCCTCTAAGACCCTTAAGTTCGGCAAAAGCCTCGGTGGCATCCATCCAACTTTAATGAGAATTTTATAAATGTACCTGCAGAGCCAGAATCCGTGACGAAGTCATAAGTGTTTGCAGACCGGCAACCCCTTCGACGTTCTCTGATTCCTTCGTACATCCATATTTAAACGGGATGAAGGTGGGACACAGTTGGTATAATTTTTATTAAAATTGAAATTCCTCCAGCTGTACTTAAGATTTTATATTTACTTCGCTACTAGTTTCGACGTTGCGTCAACGCCATCTTCAGGCCCGTACACTTTGATTAAATCAGTTTTGTGTGGCTTAGACTAGAAGTCCGCGGTGAGACCAACACGTGCTCCATATGGATGGCGGGCAGTAACTAGTGTGAAGTTTAAACCAGTGGGTCAAAGATAGTACTATCTATCACTGGTTTAAGCTTCACACTTGCTACTGCCCGCCAACCACTAGACTGAGCCACACACAACTAATTTCATCAAAGTGTACGGGCCTGAAGATGGCGTTGACGCAACGTCGAAACCAGTCGCGAAGTAAATATAAAATCTTAAGTACAGCCGGAGGAAATTCATTTTTAATAAAAATTCTATGATTCCAGATCGCCCACTATCAGGAGCAGGTGCAGCAGTGTAGCCTACCTGCAGGCGCCTGGGACTCTCATCACGGATTCTGTCTCCACACGTACGTTTTTAAAATTCTCAATAAAGGTGGGTGGGTGCCACCGAGGGTTTTGCCGAACTGAGGGTTCATAGAGCACGTATATGTCAGTGTCGCATCCCTCCATGATCAGGCCTCAGAAGGACACAGAATAGGATCCCTTGGAAATTATAAGCTCCCGTTGCAGCTTCGGATCAAATTCAAATTTCGACGATTGGTTTTGAATGTCCCTAGTGACCCCAACCTGTACACCAGAATAAGAATTGTGGTCATACCGGACTCCAAAGCGATCAGATTGCATTCAGTATTGTTGCACCTCCACAGTGTCCCCATAGAAGGGTTGAATCGCCAAGGGGGTGTCAGCAGTGCCGAACGTTGTTAAGAACGTCGTAATATTGTTCACTGCACTGCGAACTGTCGTTGTCGAAATGTGTGGGAATCAACGCCACATGGAAAGGGGTGTCTTCATTGAGGTCCTTTATGCCACCGCCTGAGGCCTTTTCGTGCCGAATCTGAGCGGTGGTGTTACTGGAATGTTTCCTAGGCAACTCATGAGAAAACTGTGTGATTTCATCGTTGGGTGTCGCGGTTCTAACTTCCATTGCGGAGGCATCAAAAGAAGACGGAGTGTGAGGACCATCCCAACGTGTGACACGTCTGCGGTGGCACTGGGTAGAATTTTGATGAAATTTGGTGCCAGTTTGACATCATTAACCCACCTTAATCGTCACACGAACTTCTGAGTTGCGACCTCTTTACCGCATTTGTCGGCATTTTACTGTCTGAAGCGCCTTAGAGCCAGAGGGTGACATCGCGTGGCGCCACGCTTTTGCACCGTTACAGAGGAAGTTGTAAGCACCTTTGAGGCAAATTTCAAACTTACAGTGAGGGTCGCAATGAGGCTGAATTACTGGGTTTCGGAAACGTGATACTTTAATTCTGTTGCGTACTGTATTTTGTACGATCTGACAAGACATTAAGGATTAAAAAGACATTCACTATGGGAACTTTTGTGCTGTTGTTGCGTGCTGCGTACAAGATAATTACTCTCTTCGTGAAAAGTGGTGGAAATATCACGCGTGATGGCTGGGTGTTGTGTGCTGTCCTTAGGTTAGTTAGGTTTAAGTAGTTCTAAGTTCTAGGGGACTTATGACCACAGCAGTTGAGTCCCATAGTGCTCAGAGCCATTTGAACCATTTGAAATATCACGGAGCGGCGTACCATTCAACGTTGCCAGCAAGCGAGGCATGACCCGACACACGCAAACCGGCTTCCGTCAAATGCGAGAACTTTTCTTGAACTGAATATCTCTCTGTAAAAATTTTGCTCTGTGTTTTTAACGAATTACTGAAAGAAGTAAACAAATAAAATGTAATTCTAATAAATGGCTGATCCATTACAGTCTGCAGATGGAAACAACAGACATACTTTAAAATTTCTGTCGTCTCTGTACTGAAATTCATTTCAACGCTGCGAGATATGTGTAAGTCTGCACTTCGGTAGCCCATATCTATGTCTCCATGATTACTCTTCAGTGCCTGGCAGAGGGTTCATCGAACCATTTTCACATTATTTCTCTACGTTTCCACACTAACAGCGCACGGGGAAAGGAACACGTAAATCTTTCAGTCTGTGTTGATCCATCTTCGGCTCGGGACAGCGACCGGTCAAGTATTTACCAACGAAAATCGCCAAGCACCCATATGTTTTGAGCAGTTATTTTATTTAGACAACCATTTTCGGCATCTCAATAATGCTACCTTAAGGCCCCTACGCAGTCCATGTTCAGACATTCAGATATATCGGCACTTGCTGACCGGAGTCAACAGTATCTGGATTCCGTCAATTCGTCTGTTGACTGTTTACTTCGTAGGCTTGGCAACAATTTAAACGTTTCCGTACGAGCTCCGATTTGTGTTATTTTATTATAGTGATCATTTCTCCCTGCGTAGGTGGGTCTCAATAAAATATCCTCCGTTAATCCAATTTAGTAAGGATACCACAGTGCACAGCAATACTCCAGCAGAGTACGTTTAAGCGTAGTGCAGGCAGTCTCTTCAGTAAACATGTTGCATCTTCTCTTTAGCCAATAAAATGGATTCTTTCTTTTGTCTTCCCCACAATATTATCAGTATGATCGCTTCAATTTAAGGTGTTCGTAATTGTAATTCCTAGGTATTTAGTAGCTCATTTCCTTCAACAACGTCATCATCATCATCGACGTCTTTGTTATCTGCAGGTGCTGGGATTGTAGATTCAACGGATGGCAGGTAACGTACTATTTGTGACAGCGTTATACCACTCCTTATTATCTACTCGTCAACATGGTACACGATATTCTCAGGTTGTGAGAACGTCAAGGTAACATACAAATAGATTACATCAAGCTTTTATTGAAAAAATTCGTACGTTTTTCGTTGGCTACATTCCAGTGTATTTTTTAAGCCGATAGTTCACGCTATTTCAGACTGGACCATTGAGAGTTGTTACGTGGAACCAAACCACGGACAACAAAGGAGCCGAAAAGACTGCAGCTGCCAATATCTACGGACGACTTCGTGGCTCCAAATTTCTCTATGATTCCATGGTCAGCTGATTTGAACAGCTACAACTACTTCTGAGGATGGAGTTACATAACTCCAAAACCGATAACCTATTGTAAATATTAACATCATAAAGACAGCTGTATGGAATATTCCAAAAATATATTATTAGTTGAAATAACTGAATGGCCAAAAGGTATATATTGAGAGATTAGTCACAAAACAAGGTTTTGCGTGTGACACTTAAACGGGCTGTACGATGCGAGCTGCTTTGGGAAGGCTGCCTTCAGCTAGTTCCGTTCTCTGATGCTGTGGGGGCACCGAAATGGATAACGTAGTGGTTAAAGTGTTGGAAGCACATTCGGAAAGAGCAGAGTAAGATTTCCGTCCTCTATTTAGATCAAATTTCAGTCTCTGATGCCATACAGGGTAATATTTTGGGGTAACTCAACACTTAGTCAAAAAGTATTCACTGCTCAAAAGAAAGTGGTTACAATGATACGTGGGGCTCATAGTCGCACATCTTGTAAGCATCTATTTAAAAGGTTAGGAATTCTTTCAATATCCTTACAGTAAATTCACTAAGTAATGAAATTTGTTCTCAACAACACAGATCAGTTGAGAAACAACAGTGACATTCATAATAACAATACCAGAAGAAAGAAAGACTTACACTATCCTCTACTTAACTTATCTTTGGCTGCTGCTGTAAAACTTCTCGATAAAATATGCTGCTGTAAAACTTCTCGATAAATTACAGGACGAAATAAAATGTCTAACAGACAGCAGTAATACTTTCAAAAATAAACATAAATAATAGGTCCTTGAGAACTGATTCTATACCATACATGAATTCTTGAATAGGAATAAATAAATCTATAGGTATAATGTACACATTTTGTGATATTTAAGGCAATGGGGTAGGTAATAAAAATTTTAAGTTAAAAAAAACGTTGACTCATGTGTGCATTTCTTATGCACTTGACTCGTTCAACATCTGACTCGTTCATCATCCTGACGGTCACCATGAGATTGATCAATGGCACACGTAACTAACTAACTGTGGTGTCCCTAAGCCGATGGCAAATGTGCGAGAAGGATCCAGGCGATTTACTTCTAGATTCACAGACTGACAGCAATGATCAATCATCGGTAGGAACTATTTCCAGTTTCGTGTCGAAATCGCATATCCAAAAGTCTCGAGCTTTTCTTCGGAAATGGTGCTATTTCGGTACCTAATTTGTTAGACAGCTTCTTTGTTTCTCCGACAAAGGATCAGAGGATCCTACTCGAGATATTTCCATCACAGAATAAAGTAAGCTAAACACCAATAAACGAACTCAGATTCGTCAACCAAACAGTCAACAGCATTAGCCATTATATCCCAGAGGCACTGGCATGTATTTGTGTCCGTATTTACGTTTCCTGCTAAACTAGTTATCATTAGGTTATTTCCGAATTCAGTTTGACTGCCTCGCTAAGCGAAAAGGAATTACCTATGCCAACTTTGTAGGAAGAAATCCTTGGACAACAGCATCTATGTCAAATGTGGTTGCTCCATTTTGAAGCTGTTCTGTCGGTTTCTGCTTATCAGATTTGTGATAGGAATCCCTGCTCAGTTTCTGGAAACAAACAAAATTTATCAATCGACGGCTACAAAATCCAATCTTAAATGTTGTTCTACTTTACATGAGAGGGAAATGGCTCAATATCTCATTAATGCTCCATAGAGACGATAAGACACAGGTCTCCTGCTATATTCCTGAACAGACTCAGGATGCCTGTACAGTGTGTTACCTGTAATTTGGCAGAACTGAAGCACGTCCAGCCCCCACGAAGACCGCCAACAGGCGAGGAGCGGCCCTGGAAGAACAAGCTAAGATTGTCTCCTGCACTGCAGGTGTCGTGGTTAACCTGTGCAACCTGTGCTTCACGAAGCCACGCAAGGAGGTAAATATCGCTTAAATGTGGTTCGGTATCGAAATCGAAATCTTCTTATCTATTGACTTGTTTAATAAAGATCTTAACTGCCACAATTGTGTACACATTTTTACAAGGCTCGACCTTCACAAGAGCGTGGCAAAGCAATTTTAATTTTTTGTATAAATTTTATTTGCGTAGACCGCGAGCTTACAAAATATGACCAGTTGCGATTGAGCTGCAATCAATTTCGGATAGTAAAGTATCGTTATAGAGTGTAGCACGTCACATGTTGTACAGTCAAGTGATGAGTCTTTAACAAATAATCAGCTCTCGATCTAGACAAATAAAGTTTATAATATGTACGATTACCACAAGGAACAAGGAAAGGATTCAGTTTGAAATAAAGTGATGTACAAAACAGTAACGCAACAGACAATAATGGCTACCTCGTACAGTATTGTCTCGTAGTTAAGTTGGTTGCAACAAGAAACAAATGACTACTGACCGAAGCCTTCCAACTTCTACCGATTAAAGTTGAAACGTCCCCTTTTAAACAATTTTACAGGACTGTGCTTAAACTGACACACAATATTTATAGCGCAACGCAATCTGACTTTCAAAATTCCCTACAAAAGAATGGCCCTGACTAACATTAAACTATACCTTTCACAAATCACTTACCTCACAAAAATCTTCGCTGCTCAAGCTACTGCAATACAGCGAGCGCCACTACTGCCAGCTAAATAAAAGATTCAAACTATGGAAGGCACTAACTACTGATAGGGATAGTTAGCAAATGAAAGATATTAATAGAGAACAATGAATGTATTTACCTTGATATCATCATATATATATAGCAGTTCATTGCAAATTACAAAACTCCGCCATCTCTCTCCCCACATCCACCACTGCTGGCGGCTCACCTCCAACTGCGCAACGCTACGCGCTGTTCGCAGCCAGCTGCCTAACACTACAATGGCGAGTATCACAACAATGCAAAGCAGCCACAGACTGCACACAGCACAGCCAGTGATTTTTTATACAGAGGTGGCGTTACCAATAAAAAAACCTGAACAGCCTACTTACATAGCCCCCATGCTCCCCACAAAAAATTTTACAAATTTTGTTGGGCACTGGCCAATACATATTTGTTAAAATTTTTTATAATCGTAATTACAATAACAAAGAAATCAAATGCACACACTTATTGATAGCCCGCATCTCGTGGTCGTGCGGTAGCGTTCTCGCTTCCCACGCCCGGGTTCCCGGGTTCGATTCCCGGCGGGGTCAGGGATTTTCTCTGCCTCGTGATGGCTGGGTGTTGTGTGCTGTCCTTAGGTTAGTTTAAGTAGTTCTAAGTTCTAGGGGACTTATGACCACAGCAGTTGAGTCCCATAGTGCTCAGAGCCATTTGAACTTATTGATACAATGTTGGTCAAAAGCTAAAATTTTCTCACAGTCCATAAAGACAGTCCTAATCGTTCATCGTAAAACTGCCGTTTCTTTTCTCAAAGTCTGAGCAGTAAAAGACAATGCACACAGACGTAGTGGATTTCCATGCAGTCTTGAAGAAGTAGTGTTGTCCTTCCAACGGAAAGACAGTGCTGACTCGACATGCAGACAGGTAATGGGCCACAACAAAGTAAACCCACAGCAGAGTCAGTCGACGTTTTGAAGAATATTGGTAGTTAGGTCATCACAGAGTAGACCCACTGTAGTCCTGGTAGAGATTACGGTATTGGTGGGCCACCAGAGGCGCAGACCCACTGCAGTCCTGGTAGAGATTGTGGTATTGGTGGGCCATCAAAGATGCAGACCCACTGTAGTCCTTGTAGAGATTACGGTATTGGTGGGCCACCAGAGGTGCAGACCCACTGCAGTCCTTGTAGAAATAATGGTACTGGTGAGTCAGCAAAGGTGTAGACCCACTGCAGTCCTTGTAGAGACGGCCAGCAGCCATCTGTTGCAAATGTGCAGGTGCACAATCACCATCGAAGAGTCTTGCGGATAATGTAGCAAGTCCATAACCACCACTTGTGCACTCACAAAGTTTTTGGAATTGTCGTCAGAACCAGCAATGCTGTTATCCAGTCCCTTGCTGAATTATTAACACATGTGCAAACACTAACAGTCCCTACTTCTCACATATTGTCCATATACTATGACCAACAGAAACGTGTGCAGTGAAATGTAACTTACAAGTTAATAATATGATGAACTGGTGTCAATTATAATTTTATAGCATAAGAATACAATAACAATGGTACAAAATACATCATTAAAAACATAATAATACAGATAAAATTTGTAGCAATAGGGGCTTTACAAAAGAATAGAAATAAACATATACATCAGTGTTACAAGAATTATGACATAAGTACATACATAAAAGATCAGAATAACTTTTGGAATATCAACTTCACACATGAGCATTAAAACAAAACAGAATAAATAATGTCTAAGCATCTTTACAAGTTAAATAACATATTATTAATACCAATTATATTTGAGGATAACAGTATTCCTCATCATAGTGAATGTAGCTGAGTATTAGAAGAAAAAAATTCTATGAAACTACACAAAGACAGGAAGAAAACAAATACACAAGGGTACACAAACACATAGTGGGATAATACAATGGAAAGGACAGGGTTCGTTTTCAGTGTAACTTTTGGTACTGCAGTCCAACCCAAAACTTCATTCCATAGATCTTTCGTCTTATTTCAACCTTTGCTTCCACCAAAAAAATCCTATCCAAGCACGCTTTCTGTATTTATTTACCATTATCTTACCTCATCGTTTATTTCCAAGAAAATCCTACCTAAACCTGTTGTCCCTAAACCCTACTTTTTTGGTTCATATCCTCTTTCAACACACTATTTTGGCCAAACCATTTTCTTATAGCTTCTCAAAGCATTTCTTCCAATCCATCATAGCTAGTTTCTTATATAGTCTACCCCCTCTTAAGCTAACTTAAATCTACTGAGCTCAGATATATATATACCAATGGACGAGGCAATGCAGCATCACATAAAACAATTAATATAAACAGCAATGAAAAAAGACGCAGATTTGCGAAGCAAGCTGCATTAAGAAATTAGCAAAGCAATTGTAATATTACAACTAATCTAAGGCAATGTGCAGCAATAAAACAATTAATATAAACAGCAATAAAAAAACGCAAATTTGCGAAGCAAGCAGCATTAAGAAATTAGCAAAGCAATTGTAATATTACAACTAATCTAAGGCAATGTGCAGCAAACAATAAAAATAAATCATTAGTAAAACTGGCTTAACAGAATAATACAAAGTCAAATTCAATAACACTATGCCTGGCAAACAGCAGCAACTTATACCTAAACATGACATAGCTCAAGCAGAAAAAATATTACAGTAAAAATGGCCATGTTTAAAACTTACGTCACATCTTAACACTAGAGTGATGCATCACGAGAACTTACACTAGCAGATAAGTTACCAAATCGTAAAGAAATTATTTATGCAATTCCTGTGAAGGGAAATGTCTATTTATGTGCCCTCGTTTTCTTGGAAGTAGATCACAAAACTATTATTTACTGGATCTGTAGACAGAAAATATTTATATTAGTACATCTATAAAATTTTATTTTTACCAATGCTGCAGTGCAGCTAGAAACTAGATATTAAACAAAATGGGCAAAGCAAGGCGTGAAACGTCATTCACTAGACATATGGCATTTCTCTCAATTAGCACGACAATAGCCGTGAAATGTTTCTCATCGTTTTCAAGTTCGACCGTGTCGTTTTTGCGATGCTTTGCGAGGATGATGGCCTCCCCTTTTTTTTTCTACCTGTGCCGCTGGAAGGCTAATGGCTTTTTTTCGGGCGGCTGTCGCCCTGGTGGGTGCCCGCGACGCATTACGTGCAGGTGGTCACTTAACTTTCGTACGGAAATATTTACGATAGCAGTTTGCGCTACAGTGGCAGTCTCATATAAAAATATTTCACAGGTCAAGAATTAGCGTTGCAAATCTGTAGAAACAAAATCCTATAAATGTAAGTGTCCAAAAAAAATATTCGTCAGCATTGTGATACATTCACGCATATACACACATTTCATTTCATAACTCTTAAAGTACGATTCTTGGTTTCCAACATACCTCTTCACAAGGCAGAGTTCCTAACCGCTACTCATTACTCCTTACCTTATTACACATATATATATTCGTCGACACTTCTTCAATATTTCATCATATGAAACACGTAGCATAATCAAATTCCTCATATAGCATCAGCTTCTTGACCATAAACATACCTCAGCAGCATAATACACATCGTCGTCGTAAAAATAACATCATAACACGTCAACTCTCAAAATCGTCGTAGCTTCCTCCAATAGTTTCAAAACTTAAAAAAATTCTCTGCTCATGTCAAAAGTGTCATCCGCCTCAAACGCACTTCAAAAATCATGATCCCATACCAAATACATCATTCAAAGCTCTCATAGTATCACAATGGTTCCGAAAAAAATATGAACATTTCACGAAGTACAGACAAAATACAATTTCGTAAGTGTGAAGTTATCCACCTGTGTAATTACGTAAACATGTGTCACTGATGCAGTAAAAGAAATGTTTATCTCTCAGTTAAATCATCAAGATAGCTGTGTAATTTGTGTTAGAGAAATATGGTACCGATGTTTAAAGTTGTATAAGCAAATACCATATTAGCTAGGGTTCCTTGTCATTGCCACACACATGGTACACAAAGTAAGCGTGTACCCCCCTGAGGATTAATGTAATTATACCCTCAGGAGTTACAGATTACAGCAATGGAATGAAATGTATCACGGAAAACTTTCTCTGTAATTCAAAAATCTTGAAAAATAAATGGCTTAAGTACAAAATTAATCTCTCAAATGCGTGTCCTGTAGCGCTAAACTGTGCGTCATGTTGTAAGATAATCTCTGTGGAAGTCTCGTAGTTATCGTCCTCCGAATGCTAAGTTCTGCAGAAGTCAATGTACTTACCTCATGATAAACAAAAGTGAAATGCTTTGCGTATAGATATCTTAGTTATTATGCTTATTGGCGTGATGAAGAAAGTACTGTACTGTAACGTATTGTTGTGCCACGAAAAAGGCTGTCTCATTGTTGCTATACCACAAGAGTTACTACTAAAACATGTTTTTCTTTCCAGAAGAATACAGAAAGCTGTGCAGATATAAAACAGATACACCGCAAAAGCAACATTGTAAATTGTCACTCATTAGTAGCGTCGTGATAAAATCGTGTAGCTGTCACATAAACTAACCTCTGTGTCATCTGGTATCTCTCAGAAAGCACTTTAATATCAGAATGTATTTTCAAATAAACCAAAATGTTGCATTAAAAACTCATTAACAGTACTGGTAAATGTTCTAAGTATGTGAGCCTTATAGTCGTTACGTAATCGTGCAAATAACAAGCAAGAATGCACACACACAATAACACTGTGTCGTCTGTTCACAATAACAATGCATTCGTAATTTCTGTTTAAATAAGTTCTCTTGGTTCTTGATTGGATATTTAACTTCAAACATTGTTGCATGTTAACAGATTCTAAGTCTGACAACGCTTACTAGCAATGTAAAGTGAAAAGTTATATGGCAATGACAAAGTTAAAAAGCAGATTATCTTTCAATAAACGGTTTTACATGTGAAATGTGGTGTAAACCTTTACTCTTCATAGTACTCAGACTTTCAACTGAAAAGCAATTGTCATGTTTTATACATCGGTAAAGAATGCTAAAATTTTTCTCAAGGCTAGCGACTTATGTTATTTTTCTCGGAGCCAGCGGGCGCACGCGGCTGCCTGCTGTGCGAGTCATTGTCTATTGTCTCTTTGTTGGCGCGCGTCGTTATTGGGGTTTGGAGACCTAGCTTCTACAAATTCACCATGACGAGAGGGCCCTGCCCTGTTTAAATCCCGCCAGTTCTGATGCAATTCAGGTCTGTCGTTACGATCATATCGTCTGTCATCATGTCGGTAGTTTACATAGTTTCTTGTTTGTCGGTCATGTGGTGGAGAATTTCTTCCTGAATCGTACCTGCGCTCTGAACTGTTGCGTCTGAAGTTATTCTGTCTCCCTTGATAATAATAATTGTTTTGATTCCCATATTGTCTGTTTCTCTGATTGTCTCTGTGATAGTCATTACCGCGGAGAGGTGATCTTTCCCTGTAATTATTACTACTCTGCCAACGGTTGTTATACGGGTGGTGTCTGTTTCGGTCACGATTTGTGTTGTGAGAATAGCCTTGTCGCGTCCAGTTATTATTTCTTTCATCGTGGAATTGCGACGGATGTGATCTGTAATTGTTGTGCTCCTGCGTTCCGCGATTGTCAGTGTCAATTTCCAGTTCTTGTAACAGTCCCTGAAAAGCTTCAATGTCGTCTTTGCAACGTCCTGCCAAAATAATATGTCGTAAATGTTCAGGTAATTTGATTAAGCAAATGCGGATGAGTTCTGAGGGGCTGTATGGGTTTGAAAGATACTAATTCTTGTGTAACATGTCTTCAAAATATTTCACAAGACTGGAAAATTCAGATTGTTCGAAATGTTTCATCATTATGATACTATGTTTTACTCGGTCTTGTGTAGCTTGAGACCAATATGCTGAGAGGAAGGCATGGTAAAATTCTCCTTCACTGTGGCAATCGTGAATGACCGATCGCATTCTTACAGCTGGTTCATTCTCTAAGTAGCCACACATAAATTCTAATCTGTGTTCTAACGACCAGTTGGGAGGAAAACAATGAGAGAATTGATGGAGCCACGCTTGTGGATGAATGTCGTTGGTAGAATTTTTAAACGTTTTGAATTTACGTGTAGTAATGAACAGCTTATAGTCAAAGTCATCATGTCGACGAGTCGCATATCGGTCATTGTTACGTCGTTTCGGCGGTTCCATTTCAAAATTCGGTGCACCTTGCCAATTTCTTTCATAATTTCCGAAGTATCCTGTGTTATTATCTTGTGGGTGTTCCGCATTTCTAAGTCCCTCTTCCCGTATTGGGGCGCGAGTGTCCTCTGAAATACGTAATTCTTGTATTACCTGTGTCAGCTGATCTTGTACTTCGCGGATTTCTCTTTGGTGTTGCGTGTTAATTTGATTCAGATTTTGTTTCAGTTTCCTAATTTGTTCGCTCTCTTCTGTGTCATTAAAGACTACCGGTTTTGTGTCATTCAGATCATCATCTACCTTCGTAGATAAGTTAGTGAACTGATCCGAAAGTTCGGCTACTTTCTCCGATAGTGTACTTATTTCCTCAGTGTGTTTTTCTGAACCAAGTTTCAGAGTATCTACTGTGTCCTTTAAGTTTTCCTGAGTATTTGCAAGTTGCGTAACCGAATCGGTAGATGCAACTAAGTCAAATTTAGCTTGCAAGGTCTCATGATTTTCATGAACAATGGTTTGCAGTTCTTTTATGGCTGCTTCGTGATTCTGTAATGCATTTTCATGCCGCGAAAAAATAGGTTGAAAATGCTCACAAATTTGAGTTTTTACGTCATTACAGACTTTTTGACATTTCGATTCAATGTTATGTAACTCAGTAGTTAAATCTTCACGTGTTTGTTCAAGAGTTTGTTCCAATGAGTCTAACTTTTGAAGCTTTTGCTGTGTTTGTCTCTGATTTTGTTCCATTGTGTCTAACTGTTGCTGTGTTTGTCTCTGATTTTGTTCCACTGTGTCTAGCTGTTGCTGTGTTTGTCTCTGATTTTGTTCCACTGTGTCTAGCTGTTGCTGTGTTTGTCTCTGATTTTGTTTTATTTGTTGCATTAATTGCAAAATAATGTATTAGTGTCTGGAATCTGTTCCTCTATGCTTTTCGGCAGTGCATTTGCACCGGCAACATTCACATTTTGACAAGCAGGAATTGTGTCTTGACTTATCTGAGAAAACGGTGAGGACCCAAAACCTGAATCTACAGTATTTGCAAAATTGTGTCCTGTCATTCCCGATTCCTGAGGCGAGCTGTTGCCGACCGATCGATCGATAATGCTTCCCTCTTCACTAATTGTTTCACCGCCTACGCCATTGTTTGCTGCCCGCTCCATTTCCCTATGCACAATTACTAAATTACTATTTTGAACATCAGTTAATTCATTACTCGGTGACGCTAACACACTGCTTTCATTTTCACTGTCATTTCTCAGTTTACTTTGGAGCCTAGTACTGCGTTTTTCACACGCCATTATTGTCACAGTATTTCACACGACAACACAGAAAAACACAAATTGAAGATCAAAAATAAGAGAACACATTAACATAGCACTGAAAATAATATGTAGTTAATTGCAAGCGCAGCTGCGAAATACTTGGTGCAAATCTACATGCATGCCACAAATGTTTTACTGTACAACAATGAAAAACTACAACTACAATGGAAATTCTCTCTATAATTACGCGCTAGCAATAAACAAAATCTACACTAATTACACAAACTACAAGAAAAAATCAGAAGATTCCAATGAGGTATCCTAGGCTAAGGGTCGACATATGAAACGTCCCCTTTTAAACAATTTTACAGGACTGTGCTTAAACTGACACACAATATTTATAGCGCAACGCAATCTGACTTTCAAAATTCCCTACAAAAGAATGGCCCTGACTAACATTAAACTATACCTTTCACAAATCACTTACCTCACAAAAATCTTCGCTGCTCAAGCTACTGCAATACAGCGAGCGCCACTACTGCCAGCTAAATAAAATATTCAAACTATGGAAGGCACTAACTACTGATAGGGATAGTTAGCAAATGAAAGATATTAATAGAGAACAAAGAATGTATTTACCTTGATATCATCATATATATAGCAGTTCATTGCAAATTACAAAACTCCGCCATCTCTCTCCCCACATCCACCACTGCTGGCGGCTCACCTCCAACTGCGCAACGCTACGCGCTGTTCGCAGCCAGCTGCCTAACACTACAATGGCGAGTATTACAACAATGCAAAGCAGCCACAGACTGCACACAGCACAGCCAGTGATTTTTTATACAGAGGTGGCGTTACCAATAAAAAAACCTGAACAGCCTACTTACAAAGTCTAGTGAAAAAACTGACCAGCTTACAGTTAATACATTGCAGGCGGTTTTTGCCGAACTGTAAAAGTTCAATGGCAATTCTGAGGGTTATTTCACAAACAAAGCACATATTTTTTAATATTTTTCCACATTTATCATTTTTCATTAACTCCTTAAAGTGCTTTAAAATAGTTTTTCTGCTTCTCGATGGAGAAGTTGTTCATTTCTGTCTAATACTCCAACTTCGTTCAGATGACGAAAGGCTCGGTAACAGTCACAGGAAGTTCTTCTTACGAAGAGAAAGAGTTTCGTACAAGTACTTACGGTGCACTTTTCAGCAATGTTAGCGCAACTTTATAGTTACGACACTGGAGGCATGCGGGAAAGCGTTATTGTGGAGAGATTAGTGACTAAGGCCGGGTGCTGTGATTTGTCTGTCCACTTGTTAAATGAATTTACGATAATACACGCCTGTTCCACTTTGTCCACGTGTAACACTGTTGTAATAACGATTCCATGGTAAGGATAAATAACTATCGTCGCATGTTAGATTTTTGACTGAGCTCAGTGAAACTTTTTTTGGAAGTGGGGAAAATTTTCTCCACTTCTTCGACTGTGATTTCGACTCAGGCTCAAAGTATGTAATTAGTGTTTCTTCGTTAGCGACGATTCGATGCAAAAAATCTCTACTTTCAAAGGCAAGTCATTGTTTCAGCAAGGTAGCAGTTCTGTTCAGCACTCATCACGCACAAAAGCGTTCTCATGTTCAACTCGTCTGTGAGTCAGACATACGATAAAATCTGTGCAGCTTCAGAAATGTCCTCACGTTGCACGGCGATCCCTGGTACAAGTTTCACACTTTGTTCATTTTGTGCTGTTTTCTGCCTTTCTTTTTTGGGTCATTGTCTGTGCTCAGACGACTTTCACGAATAACGTTTACCGAACTTGAAACTGTAGTACTGTCTACTGTAGCCTCACTACAACTTCACATAAAGCACCGTGGATTTTGGTAGGAAGTTTGCCGGCTGAAGTTTCGGTCTTAAGTACGATACCAGACCCTCAATATCCTCAGCACCCTAGATCAGTGCGGACGGCATTTAAAAATTCCGTTGTTGCGGAACAAAACATTGCATCTACGAAAACTAAACACCGGTTCCTAGCTTGCCCTACAGTTGAAATAACCAACACTATCAACGCATCATTCACATGGCGGCTATGATTTATTTCAAAGGGTCAAAGTTACAGTGTACCAAGTACACTGACTTTCAAATGATAAGAGCACTGCAATCAATCGTCTTTTTCTTTCAGATTTTATTGGGGAAATCTAGATTACGGCTTATGCCTGACCATTATCGATGCACTATTTTGTGGTATCAATGCGTGTCCTAGTACGTCAGTCCCTTGTTATTTGGGCTTCTGTCACAGTTCGTTCAAGAATCAAACCTGAAAGAAAAGGACGACTGATTGCCGTGCTCTATCATTTGAAAGACATATCACAGTCGTTGCGTGGATCCGTATTCCTAATGGAAGATAACTTGATGAAGTACATAGACAACTATTTTCAATAGAACCCAGCATTGTATCGTTAAAACATGTTACTTTTCGGTATATTACTGATCAAGTCCATAGTAAAATTTTCATCCATCAGATGACATTAAACGTCTTTCCCTCAAAAGCGCCGTCAGTTGTTTTCAGATTTTTAGTTAACCAAGTTCACAGCTAAAGACTCATGATGTGTTGTTTTGGGTTAAATTATTTGGAAATAAACGGCGGAACCTGGTTTTTAGTTTTAATAGGTTGATGAAATGGGTGAAAATAAAATGTCAACAGCATCTTGTGTCAGCAAGCCTTTGTACGAATCTTAAAATATGTATATGGCAGAGGAGTGGATCAGAATTATAAAACGAGTAAAAAAGAATAAGCTTATTAAAAGTAGGTTTAATGATCAGAAATTAATTTATAGCCACCAAACCTCCATAACTGACAGAAAAGAGGACACACATGGACGCCTCTCAACTGGACGAATATACAGTAGCTGAGATTTGAAACAGGCTCCCTTTTAAAGATTAAATCCGAAGAAACTGTCAACGAATAGTGTACTCCATTCGACACACAGATCTGCAGGAGTAAGGAGGAGGAAGACCTCCGCAGATTCTAGCAAACTTGCGTCAAGATTTATTTCACCTCTTCTGTGAGTGGGTGGAAGAAAAACGATATGAAACCAGTCCCATCATAAGTACCGCCAATCCATCATAGGCACTTCAAAACTATTCCCGTAAAGTAGAACACGCGCTTCAGTGACGTAGCGTTATATAATGAGGATGACAATGACACTGTTTATAGCCAGAATGTTGGAAAATAATTTAATATGCAGTCGTGACAAGTGTAATAATATTCCAGGTATTGTAAGCACCACTTCTTTGACAACAGATCACTTGAAAACACGATTTGAAGGGTCTATGTGATGATATACCGAGAAAAATAGTTGCAAATTTTGTGAAAAGAAACCAAATGTGATAGTACATTATCTGATGAAGAGTATCCGCACGCCCATTAGTGAACATTAAGGTAGGGTGTGTCCACGCTCTACCTTTATGACTGACTGAACTCTGCTGTAGACACTTTCAATGAGAGGACGGAAGAAAAATGTCTGAAGGAATGCCAGCTCATTCTTTCTCAAGAACCGAAACCACAGAAAGAGGCAGTAGCGGATACAGAAAAACCTCAAGGTTGGGGCGCTAAAGATATCTTGAGCTACCTTTACTTCTACCGTAACAAAAAAGAATCAAGTCACGTGCAAAGTTTAAGAAAGTTTTATTTAAACTGATTATACACATATACAAGACAGTTACATCTTATAAAAAAATTACAATTGTGGTTCTCTTCCTTAAATGATGAATTTTATGCACCTGTTCTTCCTGGCAGATTGGTGAATTACATCGTCAATAGGACAATGTCAGGGTGAGCGTTCAATAGAGCTGAGCCATTAAGTCGATCCTCCTCCTTTGTCGACCTCAGCCATGTCTTTGTACGCCGCAACGTTGTAAAATTTCTTTCTACTGAGGCAGTAGACGCAGGTAGACAAGCAAATATTTTGTACAGCATGTGCAAAGTATGATAGATCTACGACAAACAGACAACGCTTGCATAACATAATCACCATCATTAAGGGCGTTTATGCTCGTTTGCTTGTATTGAAGAATCTCTCCCGTTAGTCTCTTTTTAATCACAAAGTGCGATTCTTCTTCAAAGAATGGTAGTTCAGTTAAGCACTGATTCAGTTTATGTGCCAGATCATTACTGTCACATTTCAGTAGTCGTCAGGGCAAAAATATGTTGAATTTTAAATGATAAATATTTTCTTCAGCAAAATGTTCTCTCATGTCAGTCGTTATACGGTCCAGTGTTGGAATAAAAACAGTTCTTTTCCAAAATGTCACAGCATCATCGTTATGATCGCAGATTTCCCTGTGTCTTTGTCTGTCTGTAAGACGAGGAATACTCATCTCACGTCTAACTCTTCCATAACTGCCTTCACCTCTTCAACAATACGAGCGAAGTGGCTATCAGCATTAGCACTCATGTCGTCGTACACCTGAGCGTCGAATCTAATTTTGCTTTTGCCATCGCGACGTCCAAGCTAGGGTGTTGTAAGATTTTGCTGACTGGGTATGTTATGCACATAATGTCCCTAATTGTAAACAGAGTGATAATAAACTCGCAATTAAAGAGAGCTCGAAGGAGAATATTGGTTTGGCAGCCGTTGTTCTGTCCCTCCAACACTGTATTTCTTTAAGAACTTTGCAAACTGTTCCGAGATCAGCCAGACAGGATAACGTATCGAGATCACTAGAATGGCCACGACTTTTCTCGTAGATATGTGTTAGCTATTTATATGCCAGACAGACACGTATGAAATACGATGACGTGGACTCATGTGCTTCATAGGAAAGTACAACCACTCGATAACTCGATGCAGTCGAGTCGACTGACGAAAGAAACGAATGAATGGCGTGCGGGCTGAGTGGCGGGGGAGGTGCGGGTGGCAATGCGGGCGGCCGAGCAAGGAGAGGGGGGGGGGGCAGTCCGCACGCCCCTCCCCCCTTCCTAATGTAGCCGCCTCTAGAAGGTGATGATACTTGACACTGACGTCTGGAGTGAATTCGCCGTTGTAGCTCATCCTAAAGATGTTCCATTGGGTTCAGGTCGGGGCTATGCGAGGCCAGTCCATTTCAGCAATTTTTCTGCCTACGAACCATTATTTCACAGATGCTGTTTTAAGACAGGGTGCATTGTCATGTTGTCATGGTGATACAAACAATAATCGCCTCCGAATTGTTAGTCCACTGCAAGCACTACACAGTGCTGTAAAATGTGTTCCACATTTAACGATTTCTTATGCGCAGTAAGGGGATCACACCCTAACCACGAAAAAAACTCTATACCGTAACACCACCTCCAACGTGCTTCACGGTTCGCACTATACACGATTGCAGGCAACGTTCTCCAGGCGTTTGCCGAAATCCAAGCCCATCCATGAGATTGCCACTGGGTATCGTGATTCATCATTCCAAATCACTCATTTGCAGTCAGCCACTGTACAATGTCATCGCTCTCTACACTACCTCAAGCAACACTTGGTACTGATTACAGGGAGCTGTGGGTAATGACGAGTAGTTCGACCATTATTGCCGGCCGAAGTGGCCGTGCGGTTAAAGGCGCTGCAGTCTGGAACCGCAAGACCGCTACGGTCGCAGGTTCGAATCCTGCCTCGGGCATGGATGTGTGTGTTGTCCTTAGGTTAGTTAGGTTAAAGTAGTTCTAAGTTCTAGGGGACTTATGACCTCAGCAGTTGAATCCCATAGTGCTCAGAGCCATTTGAACCAAGTTGGCCCAATTGAAGGAAGGTAATGTTGACTTCGGTGCTTGTGTTGACATGTGACTCATTGCTCTACACTACTAGCATCAAGCACATCACTACGTACATCAACAGGTTAGTGTTCATCACGAACATGGTTTTGCAGTCAGTGCAATGTTTACAAATGCGGAGTTGGCAGATGCCCATTTGATGTATGGATTAGCACGGGGCAATAGCCGTGGCGCGGTACGTTTGTATCGGGACAGATTTCCAGAACGAAGGTGTCCGACAGGAAGACGTTCGAAGCAATTGACAAGGTAACGTTGACCACGTCACTGTATGGAGAGTGCTACGGGAGAACCAGTTGTTTCCGTACCATGTGCAGCGTGTGCAGGCACTATCAGCAGCTGATTGGCCTCCTCGGGTACACTTCTGCGAATGGTTCATCCAACAATGTGTCAATCCTCATTTCAGTGCAAATGTTCTCTTTACGGATGAGGCTTCATTCCAGCGTGATCAAATTGTAAATTTTCACAATCAACATGTGTGGGCTGACGAGAATCCAAACGCAATTGTGCAATCACGTCATCAACACAGATTTTCTGTGAACGTTTGGGCAGGCATTGTTGGTGATGTCTTGATTGGGCCCCATGTTCTTCCACCTACGCTCAATGGAGCACTTTATCATGATTTCATACGGGATACTCTACCTGTGCTGCTTGAACATGTGCCTTTACGACACAACATGTGGTTCATGCACGATGGAGCTCCTGCACATTTCAGTCGAAGTGTTCGTACGCTTCTCAACAACAGATTCCGTGACCGATGATTTGGTAGAGGCGGACCAATTCCATGGCCTCCACGCTCTCCTGCCATCAACCCTCTTGACTTTCATTTATGGGGGCATTTGAAAGCTATTGTCTACGCAACTCCGGTACCAAATGTAGAGACTCTTCGTGCTCGTATTGTGGACGGCTGTGATACAATACGCCATTTTCCAGGGCTGCATCAGCGCATCATGGATTCCATTCGACGGAGAGTGGATGCATGTATTCTCGCTAACGGAGGACATTTTGAACATTTCCTGTAACAAAGTGTTTGAAGCCACGCTGGTACGTTCTGTTGCTGTGTGTTTCCATTCCATGATTAATGTGATTTGAAGAGAAGTAATAAAATGAGCTCTAACATGGAAAGTAAGCGTTTCCGGACACATGTCCACATAACATATTTTCTTTCTTTGTGTGTGAGGAATGTTTCCTGAAAGTTTGGCCGTACCTTTTTGTAACACCTGTATAGTGTGAGGCTACAGTGAAGATCTCTAGCTTTTTAAATAACTGTATGCAGGATGATCTTGGAAGAGCTCCAGCAATTATTCTGATTACACGCTTTTGTGCAATGAACACTCTTTTACTCAATGATGAGTTACCCCAGAATATGATGCTATACGAAAGCAGAGAATTAAAATAGGCGTGGTAAGCTAATTTACTGAGATGTATATCGCCAAAATTTGCAATGACCCTAATAGCATAAGTAGCTGAACTCACACGTTTCAGCAGATCTTCAGTGTTTTTTTTTTCAGTTCAACCCCTTATCAATGCATACACCTAGAAATTCTGAACATTCTACCATAGCTACCGATTTCTGATCGAAGTCTATATTGATTAATGGTGTTGTTCCATTTACTGTGTGGAACTGTATGTACTGTGTTTTGTCAAAGTTTAATGAGAGTCAATTTGCAGAGAACGACTTAATGATTTTCTGAAAAACGTCGTTTACAATTTCACCAGTTAATTCTTGTCAGTTGGGTGTGATAGCTATACTTGTATCATCGGCAAAAAGTACCAGTTTTGCATCTTCGTGAATATAGAATGGCAAGTCATTAATATATATTAAGAACAGCAGAGGACGTAAGACCGAACCTTGCGGCACCCCATTCTTGATTATTCCCGAGTTTGAGAAATCATCCGTTTTTTGCTTATTTCAACTTTCTGAACTCTTCCAGTTAGGTATGATTTAAACCATTTGAGCGCTGTCCCAATCATACCACAGTACTTGAGCTTATCTAGAAGTATTCCATGATTTACACAATCAAAAGCCTTTGAGATATCACAAAAAATCCCAACGGGTGACTTCCGGTTGCTCAGAGCATTTAATATTTCATTAATGAAAGTATATATAGCATTTTTCGTTGAAAAGCCTTGCTGGAACCCAAACTGACATTTTGTTAAAACTTTATTTTTACAAAGGTGTGAAGCTACTCTACAATACATTACTTTTTCAAGAATGACTAGTTCACGTTCGAAGTCACTCAGCTCTCCTGACACTGTGCCGTCACTGCTGCTCTATTGACAACACACTATCCCCGTCTCCTTTTATACTATCAGGGCCGCCTCTCGTGAAGTCGTGGCATCTACTGCTCAATTTCGTATTACGTAGGTATGTCCGGACGCTTCTGGCCAGATGGTGTAAACATAGGGTTAGTGCACAGGTTCAAAGCGTTGTTCCATAAGTTTAATAAACACAACAGATACATATAGCAGGGACTTTAGTCATCAATAAATATTCTCCTGCTCTACTTACAATATTCTGCCAAAGCAAAGGTAACTTTTCGATTCTGTGAATGTAGGAATCACGTGGTCTTGAGACGGAAAACTCGTCGAGCCATGTTCGGAGCTCATTTTCATCGGGAAAGGAACTTACTTGAAGTTTTTGCGATAAAGAGTGGTTCAAAAATGGCTCGAAGCACTATGGGACTTAACAACTGAGGTCATCAGTCCCCTACACTTAGAACTACTTAAACCTAACCAACCTAAGGACATCACACACACCCATGCCCGAGGCAGGATTCGAACCTGCGACCGTAGCAGCAGCGCGGCTCCGGACTGAAGCGCCAAGAACCGCTCGGCCACAGAGGCCGGCATAAAGAGTGGGAAAGGTGAAAATCTGAGCGCGCAATATTAGGTGATTAAGGTGGGTGCGGATGGTCTTCCCAACCCTTCTCCTTTACAATGTTTTTTGTCAGTCAAGAAAAATAAAGTCGGGCGTTATGGTGGAGTAGCATCACTCCATGCAGTCTTCCTGGTGGTTGTTCTTCGCCTGCTTCTACAAGACCTCTCAGTTGTTGACAGTAATTGTCAGCGAAATAAATCGTAGTACGCCATACGGTGGCTGCTTCACCAGATGCATAACAATATCTTTTGCGAATACAAGCAGGTCTCTGTAGAGGCAGTTGCTGCTTTGTTTCGGCTCAACCACTGCTTTCTTTTCCTTGTGTTAGCGATAAAGACATAATTTCTCGTCACCGGTAACGATACAACATAGGAATGGTCGGTGTTGTTGACAAGACAATGAACAGAGATGTATATATGGGCAACCGGTGATTTTTGTGATTTTGGCTAAGAGCATGCGGTACTTATAAACCCTATTTTTAAACCTTCCCCGTTGCACGCAGATGTAGCACGATGGTGGAAGATCACATTTCACCACACCTGCCAGTTCTCGAGTACACTGACGTGGATCATTCTGGATTAATGCGTTTAAACATTCTTCATTAAACCACGAATGTCTTCTTCAACATGGAGAGACATTAATGTGAAAACGATCCTTCTTAAAACGAGAAAACCAATTTCTTGCCGTGCTCTGTCCAATGGCATTATCCCTACACACGGTGGAAATGTTTCTGACTGCCTCCGCTGCTATCACCCCTTACTGAGGCCAGAGAGAAGAATATGTCGAAAATGTTCCGATTTTTCCACTTAGCATCCATTTTCTAGCGTCCACAGCTTCGTCATTATTTCTAAAGGATAAAGTGGCAGTCGAGAAATAAACCGATAGCAACGAGAAACAAACATGCAAATCGAAGACGCTACGAACTCATGCACCAACCTGATACTTACTAACAATGTCAAAGTGAAAACAAACAAGCCTTGTACATCGTTAAATTTTATTATTGCAAGGAATAACCAACGTGAATTAACGGATATACACTACTGGCCATTGAAATTGCTACAAGACGAAGATGGCGTGCTACAGACGCGAAATTTAACCGACAGGAAGAAGATGCTGTGATATGCAAATGATTAGCTTTTCAGAGCATTCACACAAGGTTGGCACCGGTGGCGACACCTGTTTCCGACTTTCATAAAGGTCGGATTGTAGCCTATCGCGATTGCGGTTTATCGTATCGCGACATAGCTGCTCGCGTTGGTCGAGATCCAATGACTGTTAGCAGAATATGGAATCGGTGGGTTCAGGAGGGTAATACGGACGCCGTGCTGGATCCCAACGGCCTCGTATCACTAGCAGTCGATATGACAGGCATCTTATCCGCATGGCTTAACGGATCGTACAGCCACGTCTCGATCCCTGAGTCAACAGATAGGGACATTTGCAAGACAACAGCCATCTGCACGAACAGTTCGACGACGTTTGCCGCAGCATGGACTATCAGCTAGGAGACCATGGCTGCGGTTGTCGTTGACGCTGCATCACAGACAGGAGCTCCTGCGATGGTGTACTCAATAACGAACCTGGGTGCACGAATGGCGAAACGTCATTTTTTCGATGAATCCAGGTTCTGTGTACAGCATCATAATGGTCGCATCCGTGTTTGGCGACATCGCGGTGAACGCACATTGGAAGCATGTATTCGTCATCGCCATACTGGCGTATCACCCGGCGTGATGGTATGGGGTGCCACTGGTTACACGTCTCGGTCACCTCTTGTTCGCATTGACGGCACTTTGAACAGTGGAAGTTACATTTCAGATGTGTTACGACGCGTGGCTCTACCCTTCATTTGATCCCTGAGAAACCCTACATTTCAGCAGGATAATGCACGACCGCATGTTGCAGGTCCTGTATGGGCCTTTCTGGATACAGAAAATGTTCGACTGCTGCCTTGGCCAGCACATTTTCCAGATCTCTCACCAATTGAAAACGTCTGGTCAATGGTGGCCGAGCAACTGGCTCGCCACAATACGCCAGTCACTACTCTTGAACTGTGGTATCATGTTGAAGCTGCATGGGCATCTGTACCTGTACACGCCATCCAAGCTCTGTTTGACTCAATGCCCAGGCGTATCAAGGTCGTTATTACGGCCAGAGGTGATTGTTCTGGGTACTGATTTCTCTGGATCTATGCACCCAAATTGCGTGAAAATGTTATCACATGTCAGTTATAGTATAATATATTTGTCCAATGAATACCAGTTTATCATCTGCATTTCTTCTTGGTGTAGCAAGTTTAATGGCCAGTAGTGAAGTATAGGATGACAGTGCAATTAAACACTTCCCAAACGTAGGTAAACCTCAAGAACGGCTGAAATCTCACGGTCCACATTAATTCTGAAGTGGGCATCGCAGATCGGTTACGGCAACATGCAGGATGGCGGAAGCGCTCATTTCGGCCCGTCTCCCCGCGTCGTCGCGTCTCCTCTCGTCGTGGCGAGGTCAGGTGAAACGCTGATGAAAGCCAGCCAGCGCGGCGCGGCGCGACCTTTCCGAAGCGCAGCGCGGCTCAGCGCAGATAAAGCCGCGAGGAGGCGAGCCGGGCGCGCTTTCCATTTTAGGTCTCGCTCCGCGTCCCCTGCCAAAGGCCACCTGTCCTGTCACGCCAGCCAAAGGGCGCCCATTTGCCTTGCCTTATAGTGTTGCAGGCGCCGTGACGACGGCGAAACCATCTGCCGAATCATCGAGCCGATGCGTCGTCTCAGTACGCTAGTCGGGGCTTCTTTCCCTCTCTGGTCGCTGGCCTCTCTGCTGGTGTGAGGCCGTCCACCCGCGCTTTCTAAAGGTGAACCGGAACTCCAGCCACAAAATTTCGGGTACTATTCATTGATACTTCCTATTTTCTTGTAAGGAACCCATTGTCTCCGTTGACTCCTCACAGAGCAATTACGTAATTATAATTATTTGGTTTAAAATCCAATTACCCATAATCCTACGAAATTAACAGTCACAACAAGGACAAAGATTATAATATGGAATCACCGAAACGTACGACACAACATAGGGTTTTTTATATTTCTACTTTTTCCTTACATCTGTCATTCCCAACTCGTGAGCGCAGGGCAGGCTATTCTAGGACTTCGTCGTATTTCAGCCAGATGTCCCAACAAGCTTGTAGTTGAGCTGAGGGAATCCTAGAATGAAATTTTCACTCTACAGCGGAGTGTGCGCTGATATGAAACTTTCTGGCAGATTAAAACTGTGTGCCGGACCGAGTCTCGAACTCGGGACCTTTGCCTTTCGCGGGCTAGTGCTCTACCAACTGAGCTACCCAAGCACGACTCACATCCCGTCCTCACAGCTTAAATTGCGCCAGTACCTCGCTTCCTACCTTCCAAACTTCACAGAAGCTCTCCTGCGAACCTTGCAGAACTAGCACTCCTGGAAGAAAGGATATTGCGGAGACAAGGCAAGCACTTGCCCGCGAAAGGCAAAGGTCCCGAGTACGAGTCTCGGTCCGGTACACAGTTTTAATCTGCCAGGAAGTTTCATATCAGCGTGCACTCCGCTGTAGAGTGAAAATTTCACTCTAGAAACATCCCCCAGGCTGTGGCTAAGCCATGTCTCCGCAATATCCTATCTTTCAGGAGTCCTAGTTCTGCAAGGTTCGCAGGAGAGCTTCTGTGAAGTTTGGAAGGTAGGAGACGAGGTACTGGCGGAATTAAAGCTGTGAGGACGGGGCGTGAGTCATGCTTGGGTAGCTCAGTTGGTGGAGCACTTGCCCACGAAATGCAAAGGTCCCGAATTCGAGTCTCGGTCCGGCACACAGTTTTAATCTGCCAGAAAGTTTCAGAGGGAATCCTAATTGCAAATCTTTAGCAGGTCATTGTCACTTACAGCATTCGCCTGGCGAACAAGGGATACCTCCCGAAATCCTTGCTCAGACTGGCGCACTGGTGGATTTTAACTGTCTTCATTTATTTCTGGGACAAATTAGTCCATTGTCCCAGATAAATATTAAAATGTTGTGTATGTATGTGAGAGACGGTTGCGGCCTATCCGCGATGTTATTAAATCTCTGCTTTGAGCAAACAGGAAAGGAATCAAAGAAAAATATGTAGAAGGAATTGAAGTTAAGGGAAAAGAAATAAAAGTCTCGACATTCGCCAATGACATTGTATTTCTGTCACGGACAGCGAGGATTTGCAAGTGCAGCTGATCGGAATGGACAGAGTCTTGAAAGGAGGATATAAGATGAACATCAACAAAAGCAAAAGAAGGGTAATGGAATCCAGTCAAATTAAATCAGGCGATGGTGAGGGAGTTAGATCAGGAAATGGGACGTTAAAAGTGATACATTAATTTTGTTATCTGGGCAGCACTGTAATTCATTATGGCCGGTTCAGATGGATGTAGGTAGCAACAGTTATTCGGACATGAACAGGATAGTACAGCGTGGAGAGCTACACCAAATCAGTCTTCGAACTGAAGACCAAAACAACAGCAACAACATGTATGTATGTATGAGTGTGTGTGTGTGTGTGTGTGTGTGTGTGTGAGTGTGTGTGTGTGTGTGTGTGTGTGTGTGTGTGTGTGTGGTCGAAAACGCAACAACCCTCAGGGAGGTACAAAAGTACAGTGACGTGCTTGCCATTGCTTCGAGACCATCTGAGCGTTGCAGTGGCACACTTCCACTGCATTCGTTGCCATCATACAGGAGGAATAGACGGCCAACTTTTGATCAATAAACTTATCTATTCTGTTGTGCATCACTGTTGACGTACATCTAATACCGCCGGCAAAACGAACTCGAGACGGAACCGAACAATACCAACAAGGGAAATTCCCCATCAAACATGGAAACAGGAAGAAGGTGTACTGAACTGTGAGAAAGGAAGCAAAATAGAAACAGTGAACTCTCCAAGCTCAAGATGTGTTGGGGGAAGCTCTGCAGGCATGGCGTCGTGGTTGAATCGTCATGGTGGTGGACTGCAAAGCCGAAGATCCGTCTTCGGAGCCCGTTCGAGACCCACACTTTATTTTTTCCACAAAATTATGAACTTTCAAAAAGGATATTGACGTGTCTCTTCTTCTGTTGTATTGTCAATTGTCGTACTAGACATTGGTTATAGAATATGAGTCAAGTGGCAAGAATATATTACCGTCGCAAGTAATTGTGATAAATAGTGAGAGCCGGTGAGATGCTACATAGACCTACTACAGAAATGAAAACAACAAATCAACGGATTTGAACTACGTTACAGCAAAGGAACTCAAGAGATAAAACTACGAAAGCGGTACGCAAGAGTCATAAAATGTGATGCATGTTTAGAACAAATAGGAAGTACGTACGTCTGGAGGTCCCTCCCTTACAGCTTGGTGTTGCAAACGGACGTTACACCACAACACGAATACAAATTTGAATATAGCGAACAGACACGTCCATGACCGGATAGACAGTTCATAACTTTTTGGAAAAAAATAGGTATGACGGAGATTTGAACACGACGTCGTGGCTGTTCAACTTGCTCGATGTTGCATGTCTTGAGCTGGGACCATTTTCTGTTTCTATTTTGCTTCTTTTTTCACAGTTCAATACACCTTCTTCTTGTTTTCATGCTTGACCTGTGTCCAATTTCTGAGGGGCTATCCACTTCTTACCACTAAGTCTGAGGGGGGTGCAATGTAAACACAAGCTCCAGGACAATGAGTGCATGGGCGTTATTGTTGTCAGCAAAAAGTATCATAAGTGAATTAAACAAGCTTGTTTCCAACCAAGACACACAGCTTATATCATCGACATTTGCCCTGTAGCGCAGACATTTTCAGTGTAATTCATATACGGAATTAAACTGTGGTACGAAAGAAAAATAAATGCAATTACTCTATAACAAGCCACCGGAGACCACGGACCCCTTATACCGAAGTACTGAGAAAATGTCCCTGAATAACCTCGGAAATGTTGTAGATGGAGTTCGGTTTCACCATGCATATGTGCTAAACCTGCCACTTATACACACCTACTGCGTGTAACACCCTAGCAGTATGCCTTCCATACTCCAGTCTATCCGCCTCTGCAGTCCATCGCCGCAGTACTTTAACGATCCTTCGTTTTCCTTGTTTTTAAGTGCTAAACTCTGCTGAAAATGTAAAGAAAAAGAGGGATAAGAAATAAGGAAACAAGAAGAAGACACAAACAAGATCACAAAAGGAAAATGGTA
Organism: Schistocerca nitens; assembly: GCF_023898315.1. Taxonomy (NCBI): domain Eukaryota; kingdom Metazoa; phylum Arthropoda; class Insecta; order Orthoptera; family Acrididae; genus Schistocerca; species Schistocerca nitens. Next base: position 369,374,941 of record NC_064614.1, on the reverse strand, counting down.
GTGAAGAAGAAAACAGACCGAAGAGGTAGAAAAAAAACTATTGCAAATGGCTCATAATGTTCATCAGAGGCAGAGAGCTACAACGTTGAAGACATGGTAGAAGGTTGCGAAAGTAACTTTGATGAATGTGGTGAAGATGAATGTGTTAAGTGTGATGAAATCTATTACGAAACTAATAAAAAGGACAATTGGATTCGCTGCGTTTCCAGTTCACGATGGCCACATGAAAGCTGTTTAACATTTGGTAACAAGCGAAATTTCTGTGGAAACAGAAAGATAGGTTAATGCTTGAACAAAATCAACAACTCATTAGAAAGGCAGATGTCCAATCAAGATATATAATAAACTAATAAAATTCTTTTCGACTAAAATACTTAATAGTATAATTCTGTATTCTGTATTTTCATTTTATCATATGTCTTGTAATACAAGTGACAATGTCTGAATTACATATTGTATTTAAGTTTATATAACACTATGTACGAACATGCTGCCCGAAGTCGGAAAAAGTTAAATTCATACAAATTGTTACGCTGAAGGGGCAAGTGATCCAACTCTAGCGGATTTACCAGACAAGCAACACTGCGTGAGATAACAGCAGAAATCAATGTGGGATGTACGACGAACCTGTCAGTTAGGACAGTGCGCCGTTAATGGGCTATGGCATCTACATCTACATCTACATGATTACTCTGCAATTCACATTTAAGTGCTTGGCAGAGGGTTCATCGAACCACAATCATACTATCTCTCTACCATTGCACTCCCGAGCTGCGCGCGGGAAAAACGAACACCTAAACCTTTCTGTTCGAGCTCTGATTTCTCTTATTTTATTTTGATGATCATTCCTACCTATGTAGGTTGGGCTCAACAAAATATTTTCGCATTCGGAAGAGAAAGTTGGTGACTGAAATTTCGTAAATAGATCCCGCCGCGACGAAAAACGTCTTTGCTTTAATGACTTCCATCCCAATTCGCGTATCATATCTGCCACACTCTCTACCCTATTACGTGATAATACAAAACGAGCTGCCCTTTTTTCACCCTTTCGATGTCCTCCGTCAATCCCACCTGGTAAGGATCCCACACCGCGCAGCAATATTCTAACAGAGGACGAACGAGTGTAGTGTAAGCTGTCTCTTTAGTGGACTTGTTGCATCTTCTAAGTGTCCTGCCAATGAAACGCAACCTTTGGCTCGCCTTCCCCACAATATTATCTATGTGGTCTTTCCAACTGAAGTTGTTCGTAATTTTAACACCCAGGTACTTAGTTGAATTGACAGCCTTGAGAATTGTACTATTTATCGAGTAATCGAATTCCAACGGATTTCTTTTGGAACTCATGTGGATCACCTCACACTTTTCGTTATTTAGCGTCAACTGCCACCTGCCACACCATACAGCAATCTTTTCTAAATCGCTTTGCAACTGATACTGGTCTTCGGATGACCATACTAGACGGTAAATTACAGCATCATCTGCGAACAACCTAAGAGGACTGCTCAGATTGTCACCCAGGTCATTCATATAGGTAAGGAACAGAAGAGGTCCCAGGACGCGAATGCCTTTGCTAAGAGCACGACATGGCCTGTAGCGCCTCGCCCCAGCACGTGACCACATCTGTTGGATCCTAGACGACTAGAAAACCGTGGTCTATTCAGATGAGTTCAAATTTCAGCTGGTAAGAGCTGAGGGAAGGAATCGTGTTGCACAGACCCCACGAACCTATATCTACATCTACATGGATACTCTGCAAATCAAATTCAAGTGCGTGGCAGAGGATTCATCGAACCACCTTCACAATTCTCTATTATTCCAATCTTGTATAGCACGCGGAAAGAATGGACACCTACATCTTTCCGTACGAGCTCTGATTTCCCTTGTTTTATCGTGGTGACCGTTCCTCCATACGTAGGTCGGTGTCAACAAAATATTTTCGCATTTGGAGGAGAAAGTTGGTGATTGGAATTTCGTGAGAAGATTCCGTCGCAAGGAAAACCGCCTTTCTTTTAATGATGTCCAGCCCAAATCCTGTATCATTTCTGTGACAGTCTCTCCCATATTTCGCGATAATACAAAACGTGCTGCCTTTCATTGAACTTTTTCGATGTACTCCGCCAGTCCTGTCTCGTAAGGATCCCACACCGCGCAGCAGTATTCTAAAAGAGGACGGACAAGCGTAGTGTAGGTAGTCTCCTTAGTAGGTCTTTTTAGCACTCATGTGGATAACCTCACACTTTTCGTTATTTAGGGTCAACTGCCACTTTTCGCTCCATTCAGATATCTTATTTAAATCGTTTTGCTGTTTGTTTTGTTCTTCTGATGATTTTATCAGTCGATAAACGACAGCATCATCTGCAAACAACTGAAGACGGCTGCTCATATTGTCTCCCAAATGGATCCACGTTGTCTACAAGGTACTGTGCAAACTGGTGGTGCCTCCATAAAGATGTGGGCTGTCTTTACGTGGAATGGACTGGGTTCTCTGGTCCTACTGAACCGATCATTGACTGGAAATGGTTATGTTCGGCTGCCTGGAGGTCATTCGCAGCCATTAATGCACTTCAGTTCCGAAACGAAGATGGAATTTTTATGGATGACAATGCGCCATGTCACTGGGCCACAACTCTGGTGTGTTGAAGAACAATGTAGATAATTCGAGCGAATGATTCGGCCACCCAGACCGCCCGACACGAATCCCATCTAACATTTATGAGACATGATCGATAGGTCCAGTTCGCACACAAAATCGTGCACAGGTAAGACTTTCGCGATTATGGGCGGCTGTGTAGGCAGCATGGCTCCGTATTTCTGCAGAGGGGACTTGCAACGACTTGTTGAGTACGTGCCACGTCGAGCTGCTGCACTACGCTGGGAAAAAGGAGGTCCCATGACTTTTGTCACCTCAGTGCACTTCAGCCCCCATTTTATCATCGCTTCAGTGGCATCATGATGGGCGAGCATCTGGACTATCTGATTTACGCAGGACCTAAACAGTTTCAGACTTTTTGACAGATTTGTAAGTACGAATTCTTTTTCGGAATCATTGAACGCTTATTGCGTAACTGTCTTTACCCTTTATTTGATATTTTTCAGTTTTTGTTAGCAAGATCTCGATTTCGTTGTCCATTCAGCAAGAGTATAGAGTGTAAGTTTCGCAGTAGAAGAGAAAATGAAAATATCTTTTCCACGTTGGAGAGGAAAGGATAAAACGCATTAAGAGGAAAGGAGACTCCTCAAGAGCTCACGTAATGCAGTTACGGCTCCATCTGTTACCCAGGTGCATAATATTGTTGACAGGAAGAATCAAGATTAATCCACTATCATTGGAAATACCGGGTGATCAAAAAGTCAGTATAAATTTGAAAACCGAATAAATCACGGAGTAATGTAGATAGAGAGGTACAAATTGACACACATGCTTGGAATGACATGGGGTTTTATTAGAACCAAAAAAAGACAAATGTTGAAAAATGTCCGTCACATGGCGCTTCATCTGGTCAGAATAGCAATAATTAGCATAAGAAAGTAAGAGAAAGCAAAGATGATGTTCTTTACAGGAAATGCTCAATATGTCCACCATCATTCCTCAACAATAGCTGTAGTCGAGGAATAATGTTGTGAACAGCACTGTAAAGCATGTCCGGAGCTATGGCGAGGCATTGGCGTCGGATGTTGTCTTTCAGCATCCCTAGAAATGTCGATCGATCACGATACACTTGCGATTTCAGGTAACCCCAAAGCCATTAATCTCACGGACTGAGGTCTGGGGACCTGGGAGGCCAAGCATGACGAAAGTGGCGCCCGAGCACACGATCATCGCCAAACGACGCGCGCAAGAGATCTTTCACGCGTCTAGCAATTTGGGGTGTTTTTTTTTTCCTAATAAAACCCCATGTGATTCCAAGCATGTGTGTCAATTTTTACCTCTCTATCTACATTATTCCGTTGTTTATTAAGTTTTCAAATTTATACTGACATTTTGATCACCCGGTAGTTAACACTATCTTCCCCCTTTTCGACACCTGCCTTTTGATACGTTTGTTGACTTTCAGCTTTGTTGAATGAAAATTTTCTTAAAATGCTTCTCTAGTACCCACAGTTTCAGTCTTGTGTAATCGTGCTCTCAGGACTATCAGATCTCTTCAGGCCTTTTTCTCAAGTTCTTCAACAACAGGTTAAATAACGCGATAAATTGCAAGTCTACCTAACACTCCGATGAAAACAGTATCAGCTTGTTCCATAAAATTTCGGGCGAACTGCCAGATGTCTGCAACTTGCTGCCACGAAATTTCGACGCAGATTCTTCTGGTCATCTTCCGGTGAATACTGACAGGAAAGGCACTGAGCTGACGCACTTAAGACCCCGCCGGCACATGCGTGATGTGTCCAGTTCGCGTTGCACATGCGCTGTTTGTGTGCAAGTCTGTGCGCTGCGTCGCGCGTCCTCCGCGGTCAAACCTGGCTTCATCGATATCAGATTGATTGTTTTACTGTTGTTTTTCAAATAGGTGAGGCGAGTGCACGCTCCTCAAAATCTTCCAGCTTGGCAGTGCGTTGATGACACTTCAATAGTTTGGCCTCATTGTTTGGACAGTCTCCGAGAGTTTATCCAACATATGAAATAGCCGCGCGGGGTAGCCGCGCGATCTGAGGAGCGTTCTCACTGTTCGCGTGGCTGCCCCCGTCGGGGGCTCGAGTCCTTCCTCGGGCATGGGTGTGTGTGTTGTCCTTAGCGTCACTTAGTTAGATAAAGTAGCGTGTAAGCCTAGGGCCCGATGACCTCAGCAGTGTGGTCCCATACAACTTACCACAAATTTCCAAAAACATCTGAAATCCGTACATGAAAACATGAAATATATTGTGAAGATGGAGATAAATAATTACTTACCGTTTTTAGGCCTCTTGGTGCGACGGAAGAGCGATGGCACACCACTCATACAGACTTGTATCTGCAAGCTACTAGTTGCCACCATCCGGCACAAACGACAGGGACTGATTACCTTGTACTTTGGTCCTTTTATACCCCAAACCAACCAACCACAAACGGCGTGCCTTTTCAAGGACTTTAACCCACTGACCTCATACCGTCTCGGATGCCGATAATCTGCAGACGGAACTGGACCACATGCCAACTGTTTTCCAGAAAAATGGATATTCGCCCCGGCAAAAACAAAGAGCGCTACAGTCGTACAAACGACAAGAAGAAAAAGGGGATGAGACCTCCAAAACGACTGCTTATTTACCACATACGGAAATATTCAGCCAAAACAGGCAGAATATCAAGAAGACATAAAGTTAAAGCTATTTTTTGTCGTCCTCCTAAAATCGCGGCGCTATTGGGATCTGTTAAAAACGACCTAGAGCTGCGCAAGGCAGATGTTTGCAGAATCCGTGCGATTGCGGCATATCTTACATACGAAAAATGACGCCCACAGTGCAGGAACGCATCGAAGAACATCAGCGGCATTCTAATCTCCTCCAACCCAACAAGTCCGCTATAGCCGAATTCCTAACTTTTTGAATTCCATCATCAATGAATCAGTGGAAATACGACTGTCTGAGTCCCTTACTAATCGAGACGGCGGTTTCCAGTTAAATTCTGCTCGTAATCCGGGCATAGAAAAACTCGTGCTCTGCGTATACGGCGTCGGATGACCAGAAGACTCTGCGCCGAAATATCGTGGCAGCGAGTTGCAGACATCTGGCAGTTCACCCGACAGTTTCCGGAACAATTTGTACACCGGGGAAGTTTTAAATCTCACGATCTTTGCTTTTCAGATTTTCTACTTTTATTACTTCCACAAAGTTTTTATGTAAATAGCCATATCATGAAAGTACACTTTCCCTTTCTTCTCAGGTTTTAGTACATGTTATTGTACCTTACGTCCGCCTCCGTAACTGAATGTTCGGCGTAGATGGCTGCTATGAGGAGACCCGGGTTCGATCCTCAGTACTGCGAAGGCTTTTTTACTTTTTTATTTTATTTTATTTACACGTCAAGTTCTGTAGGACCAAATGGAGGAGCAAATATCAAGGGTCATGTAACGTGTCAGTACATGAAATTACAACAGAAAAGTAGTAACAGATAAAAATAAAATGTTTATGAACCTGAAAAATGTCAATCCATAAGTTTAGGTAAACGCAATCAACAACACGACAAGAATAAACTTAATTTTTCAAGGAACTGCTCGACAAAATAGAAAGAGTGACCTATGAGGAAACTCTTCAGTTTTGATTTTAAAGCGCGTGGATCACTGCTAAGATTTTTGAATTCGAGTGGTAGGTTACTGAAAACGGATGCATCAGTATACTGCACACCTTTCTGCACAATAGTTAAGGAAGTCCGATCCAAAAGCAGTTTTGATTTCTACTGAGTATTAACTAAATGAAAGCTGCTTATTCTTGGGAATAAGCTAATATTGTTAACTTGAAATGACAGTAAGGTATATATATATTGAGAGGCCAATGTTAAAATACTCAGACTCGTGAACAGCGATTGACAAGGTTTTCGCGAACTTACAACACTTATTGCCCGAACCGCCCGATTCTGAGCCAAAAATAACCTTTTAGAATAGAAAGAATTACCCAAAATATAATACCATACGACATAAGCGAATGAAAATAAGCAAAGTAGACTAATGTTCGTGTCGAACGATCACTCACTTCAGATCCGTTCGAATAGTACAAATGGCAGCATTAAGTCTTTGAACAAGATCCTGAACCTCGGCTTTCCACAGCAGTTTACTATCTATCTGAACACCTATAAATTTGAACTGTACAGTTTAACTAATCATATGCACATTCTGTGAAATTAAAACGTCAGGTTTTGTCGAATCGCGTGTTAGAAATTGTAAAAACTGAGTCTTACTGTGAGTTTATTTTCTACAAGCCATGAACTAATGAACTGGCCTATTTGAAACCGAGTCACTTTTGCACAGAACATCCATTACTACCAAGCTAGTATTATAGGCAAACAGAAATATTTTAGAGTTACCCGTAATACTATAGGGCATATCATTTCCATAAGTAAGGAACAGGAGTGGCCCCAACACTGATCCCTGGGACACCCCCCGCCCCCCCCCCCCATCCCCCACTTGACTGTACCCCACTCAGACCCCACATCACAGCCATTCTCAACATTGTGAATAATGACCTTTTGCTGTCTGTCGCTAAAGTAATAGGTGAACCAAAAAAAAAAAAAATGGCTCTGAGCACTATGGGACTTAACATCTGAGGTCATCAGTCCCCTAGAACTTAGAACTACTTAAACCTAACTAACCTAAGGACATCACACACACCCATGCCCGAGGCAGGATTCGAACCTGCGACGGTAGCGGCCGCGCTGTTCCTGACTGAAGCGCCTAGAACCGCTCGGCCACACCGGCTGGCTTGGTGAACCAACTTGAGCTACTCCCCGTATTCCGTAATGGACTAGCTTCTGGAGAAATATTTTGTGATCAACACAAACACCTTAGTTAAATCGAAAAATATGCTTAGCGTGCGAAACGTTTTGTTTAACCCATCCAGTACGTCACAGAGAAAAAGAGAATATAGCATTTTCAGTTGTTAAACGACTTCTAAAGCTGAACTGTGCATTTGATAGCAAATCGTGTGATATAAAATGATCAATTATCCTTACATACACAGCCTTTTCACCGGCCGCAGTGGAGCGGTTCTAGACATCTCAGTCCGGAACCGCGCGACTGCTACGGTCGCAGGTTCGAATCCTGCCTCGGGCATGGGTGTGTTTGATGTCCTTAGGTTAGTTAGGTTTAAATATTTCTAAGTTCTAGCGGACTGATGACCTCAGATGTTAAGTCACATAGTGCTCGGAGCCATTTGAACCATTTTGAACAGCCTTTTCAATAACCTTAGTAAACATTGATGGCATAGATGTAGGTCTAAAATTGTCTACATTATCCCTTTCTCCCTTTTTATAAAGCAGCTTTACTACTGAGTACTTTAATCATTCAGGAAACTGACCATTCCTAAAGGAAAAATTACAAATATGGCTAAATACAGCGTAACATGTGCAGCACAGTCCTCTAATATTCTGCTAGGCACTCCAACATATCTATGAGTGTCCTTAGTCTTCAGTGATTTAATTATTGACTCAATCTCCCACAGAGGAGTATTTAAGACATCAATCTCGGAAAGGCATTCGCCAAGAAAGGTTGAAGGCTGGTACTGGGTGCACTCTGCCTCGTGTAGCGGACTGTGGAGCTAATTGCGCGATCAGTAGCCGCTCCACGGCCTGGAAAGTCTGCAAAGCGACCGGGAGGGCGGTGTGCCGACCACATGCCACTCCATACCGCATCCGAAGCCTATGCGAAAGACAGGCCGCGGCGCGTACCTCGCGAAGATAAGCCGAGCTCGATCGTTCGCTTAGCTCAGCAGAAAAACTGCGTTTCTACACCCGTCAACTCGTAACTGGGTGTGCAGGTACAAACGAGGATTGCATATTCTACTGCAATCCACTATTATGGAATCTTACTGTTATTAGTCGGAACCGCAAGACCGCTACGGTCGCAGGTTCGAATCCTGCCTCGGGCATGGATGTTTGTGATGTCCTTAGGTTAGTTAGGTTTAACTAGTTCTAAGTTCTAGGGGACTAATGACCTCAGCAGTTGAGTCCCATAGTGCTCAGAGCCACTTGAACCATTTTTTTGTTATTAGTCCTATATTGATAGAAAGTGCATAGGCTTACTTTTATTTATTTAATCGTATGGCTAGGGCCCCCCGTCTGGTAGACCGTTCGCCGGGTGCCGGTCTTTCAATTTGACGCCACTTTGGTGACGTGCAGTCGATGAGGATGATAGGATGATGATGAGGACAGCACAACACCCAGTCCCTGGGCGGAGAAAATTCCCCGCCCCAGCCGGGAATCGAAACCGGGCCCAGAAGACTGACCATCCGTCACGATGACCATTCAGCTACCGGGGGCGGACATAGGCCTAATAATAATTTGCTACGGCTGCACTGGGCTACAAAAAAATTAAAATCATATGAAAATGATTACCAGTTGTATAAGGCACCACATCTTGTATGAAATGAGGACTGTTACGCAGAAGGGACTAAATGCTATAAACAAGCCGCAATACCATTTATGTTGAGAATTGATCATAAATTTTGTTGTACGACTAGTAATCAGTAAGACTTCATAAAACCAGGTTCCATTAGAAGATGCAGTTCTCTTTAGTAGATACTTGTCCAGCTACGAATTAACAGGTTTAGAAACGCATTTTGGCTGCTGAGCTGAGTGAGCGAGCGGACTCAGGTCTGCCTTCGTTGCGTACGCGCCGCGGCCTGTCTTTCTCGTGGACCTCGCATCGCATCCGTGTGACGCCGCTAGCCAGACGATGACAGAGCGGCCGGTAGACATTCATGGCCTAGCGAGGAGTTCGTTTTTTAAATTCCGTCTTACGTTGTTGAAGCCACAGATTTGGCCTACGCTCATTATTAAAGTGTTCTACACTTACATTTACATGACTACTCCGCAGCCGGACAGGGTAGCCGAGCGGTTCTAGGCGCTACAGTCTGGAACCGCGCGACCGCTACGCTCGCAGGTTCGAATCCTGCCTCGGGCATGGATGTTTGTGATGTCCTTAGGTTAGTTAGGTTTAAGTAGTTCTAAGTTCTAGGGGACTGATGACCTCAGCAGTTAACTCCCATAGTGCTCGGAGTCATTTGAACAATTTTTGAACATATTTTCGCATTCAGAGGCGAAAGATGGTGATTCAAATTCCTTGAAAAGACCTCGTCGTAACGAGAAACGTACTTTTTTTAACGACTGCCGCCCCAAATCATCTATCATGTCCGTGACGCAGTCTCCCTGTTCCGCGATAGTACGAAACCAGCTGCCCTTCTTTACCTTTTTCTATGTCGTCCATCAGTTCTAAGTGGTAAGGATCCCATATTGCACAGTAACACACTTGCAGAGAGCGGAAAATATTAGCATAGTCCAGGCAGCCTCTGTAGGAGACCTGTCGTATCATTTACGCGTTCCGCAAATAAAACGCAATCTTTGGTGTGTCTTTCCTTCTACATTATCTGTTGATCGTTCCAGTTTAAGTTGTTCGTAATTGAAATCCCGAAGTATTTAGCTGAATTAATAGGCTTTAGATGTTTGTGATTTATGGTGTAAGCGAAATTTAACGGATTATCTTTAGTACTCACGTAGATGACCTCACCCCGTCGTCAGGCCACGAGTGGCCTACCGGGACCATCCGACCGCCGTGTCATCCTCAGAGGAGGATGCCGATAGGAGGGGCTGGGGTCAGCACACCGCTCTCCCGGTCGTTATGATGGTATTCTTGACCGAAACCGCTACTATTCGGTCGAGTAGCTCTTCAATTGGCATCACGAGGCTGAGTGTACCCCGAAAACTGCGAACAGCGCATGGCGGCTGGATAGTCACCCACCCAAGTGCCGGCCACGCCCAACAGCGCTTAACTTCGGTGATCTCACGGGAACCGGTGCATCCACTGCGGCAAGGCCGTTGCCTGTAGATGATCTCACACTTTTCCTTATTTAGGGTCAACTGCCACTTTTCGCACCTTGCAGATATAGAGTCAAAGTAATTTTTCAATTGATTTCAATCACGTAATGACTTTACTGGACGGTAAATAACAGTCTCACCAGCAAACAATCTAAGAAGTCTGCTCAGATGGTCTCCTAAATCACTTATATAGATCAGGAACGGCAGAGGGCTTATAACACTACCTTGGGGAACGCCAGATGTTACTTCTTTCTTACTCGATGACTTTCCGTTAGTTACTGCGACCAGTGATTTTTCAGACAGGAAATCACGAATCCGGAAGCAGAACTGAGACGATACTCTATAGGCACGCAATCTCATTAGAAGTCGCTTTTGAAAATCTAAAAATATGGAATCAGTTTGGGACCACCAGTCGACAGTCCTCATTAGTTCGTGAAAATAAAGACCTAGCTGTGTTGAAAAGAACGATATTGGCTGAATCCGTGCTAACTATGTATCAATAGGCAGTTCTTGTCGAGGCAATTCATAATGTTCGAACAGAGTATATGTTCCAAAATTCTACTGCAACTCGACATCAGTGATATGGCTCTGCAATTCATCGGATTACTCCTGTTTCCTTTCTTGAATACTTTTCAAATTTCCAGTTTGTGAGTGTGGATCTTTCGTCGAGCGAGAGGTTCTATATCACAGCTAAATATAGAGCCATTGTATCAGTGTACTCTGAAAGAAATCTGATTGCCTTCATTAAGTGATTTAAACTGCTTCGCTACACCAAGAATGTCTAATTTTAAGTTTCTCATGTTGGGAGCTGTTCTTGATTCGAATACTGGAATATTTACTTTGTCTTCTTTGGCGAAGGTATTTCGGAAAGCTGTCTTCAGTAACTCCAGTAACTCCGCTTTATTGGAACTGTCATCAGTAATATTACCATTGGTATTGTGCAGTGAAGTTATCGGTAGAATCTTGCCGCTGGGATACTTTGAGTACTTTAGGAGCAGAATCCTTGCTATGTTTAGAGCTTCAGTATCCTTTGTTCTTCCTTCCATGAATAACCATAAGCTCACGAATGTTTACCTGATTTCTTTACCTTTTCTGAACGTAAATTAATCTTCGTTCATCACCGTTCCAATTATATACCTTACAGTTTTCTGTATATTTTTCAAGTAAGGAATTTACGTTACAAGAAGATATCAGATTAATCTTGCGAAAATTTTCGGGTAGATATGTTCTTGTGATGAACATTTTTTTTCCAAAAAAATGGCTCTGAGCACTATGGGACTTAACATCTGAGGTCATCAGTCGCCTAGAACTTAGAACTACTTAAACCTAACTAACCTAAGGACATCACACACATCCATGTCCGAGGCAGGATTCGAACCTGCGACCGTAGCGGTCGCGTGGTTCCAGACTGAAGCGCCTAGAACCGCTCGGCCACTCCGGCCGGCATTCTTTTTCCAAAATACGATTGTGTGTATGGTTTCATAAACTTTGGAAGCCACATCGAATATCTTTCCTTAAGGTCATGCCATTCAATGCTCTGTTAAACCGTTACTCGTTACTCAGAATACGTATAGAATGGAATGACCTTGTAATAGATTCCGGCTATGAGAAGCGCTGGAAAGAGACAGAACTTTTATTGAACGTTTCAGGAACTTTCAAAGTTGCGCAAACACGTTTGGCACACTACGTACAGACAATGAATATACAACCACAAGAAAATACTGTACCGAGGTAAGAAAGTAAAATTTATTCATCAGTGTGGAAAAGAAGATTCATTGCTCCTGCCGACAGCTGGGAGGGACACCCCAAGATCTTAAAAGCGCGAACACACTAATAAGCAGCCTGTTAACTACAAATGTTACTACGACTACTATTAAGACTACTTCTCGTCTTATTGCCGGCACTAATGCTACTAATACTACTATTGTTATGACTATCATAAACTGCAAAAACTACTGTTATGTCTTCAAATGTCCGCAGAAGAGGAGAATCGCAACATCACTCTGCACTGACGCAAGATCCGCCGTATGCTCTCCGAAAGAGAGGCATATTTCTGTGTCAGTTTAACCATCTGTGGCTCACTTGAACCCAACGGCATAATGTGGCTATCTGGAGGTGTCAAGAATGGTTCATTTCGTCAACAAGCGGCTCTTTTGTCTTCACTGGTGAGATAATCGCTCATTATAACAATTAACACAACGTCTGAGACCAAATACAGTACCACTAAGTTACCCTACCCCATGCCATGTGCATGCTGATGTGCAGCGTGTTTACATACAGTACATGGAAATTTCTTCTCTTTACCAGTCATTTCGTAGACTGAACAGCCAAAGAAATTTATACACCTGCCTAATATTGTGTAGGGCCTCCGCGAGCACGCCTCCGCAACACGACGTGCCACGGACTCGACTGATGTCTGAGGTAGTGGTGGAGAGAATGGACACCATGAATCATGCGTGGCTGTCTATAAATCCATAAGAGTACGATGGGGTGGACATCTCTTCTGATCAGCACGTTGCAAGGCATCCCAGATATGCTCAATAATGTTAATGTATGGGGAGTTTGGTGGGCATCGGAAGTGTTTAAACTCAGAAAAGTGTTCCTGGAGCCACTCTGTAGCGATTCTGGACGTGTGGGTTGTCGCATTGTCCTGCTGGAATTGAACAAGTCCGTCGGAATGCACAATGGACATGACTGGATGCAGGTGATCAGACAGGATGCTCACGTGGCAGAGTCCTATCTAGCCGTATCAGGGGTCTTATATCACTCCAACTGCACACGCCGCACACCATTTCAGAGCCTCCACCAGCGTGAACAGTCCCCTGCTGACATGCAGGGTCCATGGAGTCATGAGGTTGTCTCCATACCCGTACCCGTCCATCCGCTCGATACAATTTTAAACGAGACTCGTCCGACCAGGCAACATATTTGCACTCATCAACAGTCCAATGTCGGTGCTGACTTGCCCAGTCGAGGCGTACAGCTTTGTGTCGAGCAAGAACACGAGTAGGTCTTCGGCTCCAAAAGCCCATACCGATGATGTTTCGTTGAATGGTTCGCACGCTGACACATGTTCATGGTCCAGCATTGAAATCTGCGCATCTGTGTATCTGAATATGTGTGCCTATAATAGTTTCTTCGGCACTTCAGTGTAGTACCTGAAGTGTAATGGATGCCATTGCATCAGTGAGACATGCCTATCTCCAGACCATAGCCTTTACGGGGTGATTAGGTTGGCACGGGTGTCTGCACAGCCAGTGCGAGGTGATTGGGTTGGCACGGGTGTTTGCACAGCCAGTGCTACATTTCTATTTCGATATGAGAAATCTTAAAATGAGCAGCGCAGCTTTGTAGCGTTATTCAGAGATGTGCTGAGGCAGGATCCCCTCGGTTGGGGTCTGTGTGGTATTTACTAAGCCTGTCCCGTTAATGAAACGAATCTGCTATATCTGATGTGGTAGTGCACTTTTTTAAGATTTTGATTCGAATGGAGCAAATGGAAAGCATTCATGCTGTAGAATGTCGCGAATGCTCCAGCTCTCTGAATGACTCTCAAGCTATACAATGCATGTTAAGAGCATTCAAAATAAGAACTTCTGCCTTCAATGGCTGGGAAAGAGGTCTCATTCCTCTCGGTGCTAGAATCAACCGACGTGGGAAAAGGAAGTGTGCACTGAAAATCCACAGGTTCAAGTGCTTCCCCTTTTATGTTACTTCATCGCTGTTGAAGTTGGGTCATATGTCATTGCGAAGAAGGGCAGCAAAGAGTCAGATATTCGAGTGTTTCCTACCTCTTCCTGGCCCCTCAGGCGAATTACCAATGGTGAATAATCCAATGAAGATTATTATCTTCTCCTCCGACAGATCCCTCGAACGTGTAATACCTGCGTCACAGATATTACAGTGTACCACATTTTAACTGAGTGTTTTATATTTAGACATGAGGACAGATGCTAGTGTAAAAGCAGATGTGCTCTATATTTAACAGACGAAGAGTCTAATGTATTGCGAATTTTAAAATTCTGTCAAACGTCGTCCTCCCCAAAATTACTAGGGAAGTGGTTCCAATGGGCAGTCAAAGTGGCTGGCTCATTCAGGTTTTTTGTACGCCATTAGATGGCCACACATTCTACTGTAGCACATACTTCGTTATTAAATGTAGATTTTACTAGCCATGGCAATATTTACAAATTTTGTGCTATGACGGATAATTTTATATTGTGGACGAGTGGGACGAGATAACATTAAGATAGGAGAATATAAGCGCGCTTTAACTGATAACAGCCCTCGTCTCGAGCAGTTTAGTGATTGTGCCAACAACCTACACACACACACACACACACACACACACACACACACACTCACACACAGTGCTACAGGGTGCTTGTAATAACTACCATTATTTGTCTGGCTTCCAGTGAGACCCTTGTGTAGTCTCACAGAACGAAGTGGAGTATGTGATAAAGAGCGCTGTTACGACAGTGTCCGGGTTGTTGTCCAGGAAGTGGAGGAGAAAGGACCCCGGAAGCGTTTGCAGACGTGAGCGGAAAACCTCCGCCTGTGCCAACTCCAGCGCGTCTCGCCTTGCCGCATTATGGCTCATATGTAGTCTACGTTTTATAGCCTCTGGGCCGACAGTGGGCTCTCATTTATCCTCTTCTTCGAATGAAATGAAGGACTTTTCATCTTCCGGATTTGCTAGACAAAGTAATGAAGAAGGGATGACGTGTAGTTCATGATTACCAAAAAGTATGTCACTCCTCTGGGCTGAAGCCGTATCACTTCAAAGTGTGTCATGGAGCAAGGGCACCATGTTATGATACTAATCGTAGTAATGTATACTCAGAGGTCCTGTTGCTGGCACTGCTTTTTATCCTCTCCTTTCAACAATCAACTATAGGCTTAATACCCGCTCATTATGTCTGCTCCATTAAATAGGCACGTCTAAGAGTGAATTACTCATCAATGCCTCTTATCAGCAAAACGTCTTGTTGACGTTTTTGGGCAAGTGCACGGATCATTTCTTGATTGATTTGCACTCCAGGCTGCCCCTAAACACAAACATTCTCTTAAGCATGTACTATGACACTATAACTGATCTTCTGTTTCGACCAACGTATAAAATCCAATCTGTCCACCTTTAGACTACCTCGTAGACCTGATTTAGATCATCATGACGAATCTTCGTCTGTAAACTGACAGCTAACTGCTTGCAGAGATCCGAGAAAGATAAGACGTCAGCGTGCACAAAGTAAGATCACCCTTCAATTCTGATAGCTGGACAATCAATTGATGTTTCATTTAACAATGGCAAATGGTTCTTTCTCTCCCATTTTAATGTTACTATGCCATTCATGAGGCTTAAATTGGTGTCTGGTAACCATAAATCCTTGTTAGCTATACCAAAACCATCCTGCTGTCCCAGTATTAAACAGTATTATACACGTAGTGTGAATGTAGACTATAGAACTGACAACTACAGAAATTCCATAAAGTTTAGTGGATGCAGCGTCGCGAACACTACTTCCTCTATCGACATTTCAGCTACAGTCTTCCGGGCATTCTCGGAGTGAGTCAAAGGCTGGTGACTTTAAGTTACAATACATTGCAGTACATGGCACACCCATCCACATGGACCTGCACTTGCTTGCGAGTATTTGTTTTGGAAAGAGATTTTGATAGCCCCACTTTGATTTTATTTTACTTGTTTATTCTTAATGCTGTTACGTCTCGTTTAGGGGTCGCAGCTCCATTACGAAGCGCTCATGTGTGTTGAGATTTCTGACTAACAACATCACCAGCTAACATTCATTGAGACAACGATTCCAGATCAGCTAAATTTCGAACGTGCAACGCATAAAGCCTGTTTCTTCTTTCAATATTCTGGCCGTATACCTTTCAGCTATCTTTAGAGTTAACCGATGAACTCAAGCTACAGCACTCCGTCCTTTTAAACCCGTGGACCACGCCACTGCGCATGCTGCCACAGATATACAAGGACCAGAGGCGATCGACGGCAAATAAGTATACATAAACTGTATCTGTGGCTACATGGTCGGTCCATGCTGAGATACACTACTGGCCATTAAAATTGCTAGACCAAGAAGAAATGCAGACGATAAACGGGTATGACTGACATGTGATTACATTTTCACGCAATTTGGGTGCATAGATCCTGAGAAATCAGTACCCAGAACAACCACCTTTGGCCGTAATAACTGCCTTGGTACTCCTGGGCATTGAGTCGAACAAGAGCTTGGATGGCGCATACAGGTACAGCTGCCCATGCAGCTTCAACACGATACCACAGTTCATCAAGAGTAGTGACTGGCGTATTGTGACGAGCCAGTTGCTCGGCCACCATTGTCCATTGTCAGTTGGTGAGAGACCTGGAGAATGTGCTGGCCAGGGCAGCAGTCGAACATTTTCTCTATCCAGAAAGGCCCGTACAGGACCTGCAACATGCGGTCGTGCATTATCCTGCTGAAATATAGGGTTTCGCAGGGATCGAATGAAGGGTAGAGCCACTGGTAATGAAACATCTGAAGTGTAACGTCCACTGTTCAACGTGCCGTCAATGTGAACAAGAGATGACCGAGACGTGTAACCAGTGGCACCCCATACCATCACGACGGGTGATACGCCAGTATGGCGATGACGAATACACGCTTCCAATGTGCGTTCACCGCGATGTCGCCATACACCGATGCGACCATCATGATGCTGTAAACAGAACCTGGATTCATCCGAAAAAATGACGTTTTGCCATTCGTGCACCCCGGTTCGTCGTTGAGTGCACCATCGCAGGCGCTCCTGTCTGTGATGCAGCGTCAAGGGTAACCGCAGCCATGGTCTCTGAGCTGATAGTCCATGCTGCTGCAAACGTCGTCGAATTGTTTGTGCAGATGGTTGTTGTCTTGCAAACGTCCCCATCTGTTGACTCAGGGATCGAGACGTGGCTGCACGATCTGTTACAGCCATGCGGACGAGATGCCTGTCATCTCGACTGCTAGTGATATGAGGCCGTTGGCATCCAGCACGGCGTTGCGTATTACCCTCCTGAACCCAGCGATTCCATATTCTAACAGTCATTGGATCTCGACCAAAACGAGCAGCAATGTCGCGATACGATAAACCGCAATCGCGATAAGCTACAATCCGACCTTTATCAGAGTCGTAAACGTGATGGTACGCATTTGTCCTCCTTACACGAGGCATCACAACAACGCTTCACCAGGCAACGCCGGTCAACTGCTGTTTGTATATGAGATATCGGTTGGAAACTTTCCTCATGTCAGCACGTTGTAGGTGTCTCCACCGGCGGCAACCTTGTGTGAATGCTCTGAAAAGCTAATCATTTGCATATCACAGCATCTTCTTCCTGTCGGTTAAATTTCGCAATGGCCAGTAGTGTATATCTCTAATTATGATGTACATTATAGTGGCGTCTTTGCAATTTTATTAACAAAAGCGCCGGCTTTCTTGGTTTGTCAAAATGAATTTTAGCTGCTTCGTTCACCACCGAGTCCCAAAAAGAGGAAGTCGACGTTAAAAATTCGACATATTCATACTGCGTAGAGTGACCAGTGTCGATGCAGTGCTCTGCCACAGCCGATGTAGTGGACTTAAAGAGCCGGATGTACTTACGTCATTCTCTGCATTTATCATGGATTATACGAGTCGTCTGTCCGATCTACGAAAGATCTTGTAAGCCCTAGCCTTACGCAGCATAAAGTCATTTTTGAAGGCTTCTCACATTTGGCAGGAAACCCATGAACTTAAAGCTCTCTCGGTCTTGCTCCGCATTCCTTATTCCACCTTCGATTTAATTCGTCACGTCTTACTTGTAGGGTGCGCAAAATCGTCATTTGTTTAAAAAAAAAGGTTTAAATATAGAAGCCCATCCTGCAGTGCAATATTATGTGCACTTCGGACTGAAGCTCAGAGAACACTCGTCGTGTGGGAATGGTGGTGGTAGCTATCTGCTTGTAAATGTAATTCCGTGTAAGTCAGCTTCCGATAAGCTGTGTGTCTCAAGGTACTGCCATCATAGCGACGAACCAAGACATCCAGAAGTGGAAGGCTTCCCTCTTCTTCGGTTTCCTTTGTAAACTGAATTTTTCTTTGGATAGAGTTTAGATGGTTTAAAAATTACTGTACTTTTCTTCACCAAAGAGCCACACCACAAACGTGTCGTCAACTTATCTTCAAACTACTGTGAGCTTCAGACTAGCAGATTCCAGCGTCTTTTCCTAAAAGTCCTGCAAAAAACTAACCGGCCAATACAGATGACAAGGAACTACCTATGGCAGCAGAGGCAGTCTGTTAGAAATATACCTCATTAAATAAAAAGTAAGCCGAGGCCGAAACATCTTTGAACAAATCTGGAACCTCTTCATCAAAATTTTACAAATAAGAAATAAATAATCTGGAAGGGGAACTTGACGAATAAGGATCTCACCTCAGAGCTGACTAATGAACCATAACTGTTTAGTCTCAGTGACTTAAGTTTGCCGATATCGCTTGGAGAATTGCATATGTCATGAACATACTTTCTCACAAGCGATCCGTCCCATTTGCTTTTAATCATTGCAGAACTTCCGACTGAAAGGCATAGGCTTTCAGAAGTGCAGCAGTCTTCCTTACCACTTGATTAGTGGGGTCTTTAACGGTCTTACGATATGTGATATCACTCAGAAAACCATAAATTTTATCATGATAATCGTCACAAGGCAGTGAAACAATTGCGGTACCTTTATCAGCCGGAAGAACTATCGTCTGAGTATCCTGTGAAATTTACGTAATGAAGCCGCTTCTGCCACAGACATATTATTTGTTTGCCTTTTTCATTGCAGTAAATAAATAAAAATACTTACAAAGAATCAGTCACTGCCCCACAAAAAGATGAAGATGTACAACAACGACTGCAGACATCGCACCATACAGAGAAGCATCTACAAATAAAATAAAGCGAAGTGTAGCTGCGGGATTTCTATTTCCAAAACAAATACTTTAACAGCTACGGACGCGCAAACAGAATTCCCCTTGTAAGTCAATAGAAAAGATTATGACACGCCCCTTCATATCAGCTGTTTCCAATATTCCCAAATCGGCCTTTGCTTCCTAGCTTTCATCCCGCCGTGCTGCATTCGTTGCTTTCCATGATTGGGTAAATTTATTTTTGTGTTAGCCTTCTGCCGGTATGCACACACTGTCGCCGTTAACCTAAAGGAAGGAAATCGTCTGTACCATCTGCCGGTGAACCGTTTAAACTTTGTACTGTGTGTAATTGTATTTTAACTGTCGGTTTATCGTAATTTCTGAGGCGGTAATAGGGGACCAGCCCAGCCTTTGTGTTAACTAATCTAGAAAACTGCCTAAAACCATGTTCATGCTAGTAGGATTTTCAGACCAACGGTCTTTTATTCATCGTGAGGATTCGATACTGGTCAGGTTCTAACATATATTTTGCAAGCTGTATGAGAGGGTTACTTTCGCTACACGCTGTTGTCCCTAGAACTGTGTTGCACAGGGTATACGGTATCTCTCACAAGTACACTCGACCAGAGTCCTTGTGGTACCTATGGTAGTTCTTGTATCTGTCATACAGTACTAACTGTCAATCGAACATTCGAACGGTTTATCTATTTAAAAAAATAAGGGGCACACACTTCGCCACCGATCAGCACCTTTTGTGTTGATTCGAGGACTCAGTTCTTTTTCTCTCGCGAAATAGGTTAGCTTTTAAGAAACCGGTCACTCCTGTTCCGGTTTTACACAGAGCACGACATTATAAGTTCGTTAGTCGTTATTAAACATTACTTGAGCTGTTATTGCCATAAAGAATGAGGAACAATATCATCTACCAAACACTGAAGTTTTGTGTTTTAAGAGTTTTACGCTCTCTCATTAACGGTTTCTGTTGATAAGGTGGTACTTCAGAGCCAGTGCTGCTTTCTCTGTAGTGGCTTCCCGTAGCACCAGTGCTGAAAACCTTGCCCCCTTTAGATATCCGCTTCATTAATTGTATTTTTTCGATTATTCGTTTCTTACTTGTAGTCTACGTCTCATAAGAAATCGGAAACCAGGATATAGTATACACAGTATGCCACATGGTCATGATGGTGATACGACTCCAATCTACCGACTCCGTATCTCTAGGCATTGACACTGTCACCGATAACTTAGAAATACAGAACTGAACGATGACATGCAGAGCTGAAGAAAATTTGATTTGATGCGTGAACTTGGTTCTAATTCCCCCTCAGGTCATTTAAATTTAGGTTTTTCATGCTTTTGGCTCTGAGCACTATGGGACTCAACTGCTGAGTTCATTAGTCCCCTAGAACTTAGAACGAGTTAAACCTAACTAACCTAAGGACATCACAAATATCCATGCCCGAGGCAGGATTCGAACCTGCGACCGTAGCGGTCTTGCGGTTCCAGACTGCAGCGCCTTTAACCGCACGGCCACTTCGGCCGGCTTTCATGCTTTTCTTAAGTAACCTGAGTCAGTTGCTGGGAGGTTTGCGGATTCCTTTTCTTATCAGAGTAGAGCTTGTCTCCATTGATCTCGATGTAGTCAATGTTGTAGACCAGAAGCTGTATTTCATCCTTCCTTCAGTTTCCGCACATCATCCGAGTACTGACCGTCGAGTATCTTTGAAGATTTCCGGTTCGTCTTGAATACTGCTAGGAGAGAAGGCTCCTCGTTTAACGAGTCCCTGCTCAGTTTGCGTGACAGACTAACACGTGAACTGGTTGATATGCCCACAGGGAAAGTAGCCTCGACGTCTTAATTAATGTGCCAGGCCACTTTTCCGTTCTATCGCTCCATCATTTACACGCAAGCTGTTATCAAATGATTCCTCCCATCATTTTGGAAATTCATTCTCCTTCTAATATTTATTTATTTGCTATTTTCTGTTAGTCTGTTATCTACATACAAGAACATACCAGATGTTGCACATGAATTGGCATGAATACAGCACATATTTTAACATTATTTCAAATTACTTAAAATATCTACATAAAATAAAAATATTGTGAAGAAGAAAGAATCTACATACTCCATATGACCATCTGGCACACAGATATATGTCCATCGAGAATCCAGGAGGCACATATGACTGGTCTGCTACACTATGCTGCACTGCCAGATCACAAATTTCGTAATTTATATTTCTGGACAACACTACTGTACAAAACTACACTACACACCACTACACTGCACTATTGCACTTGGTATCAGAACCGAGTTCGAATTCTCAGTTGTCTGGATAGTTAGCCCTAGCCGCGGTGAGGTAAAACTCAGGGTTCAACTGCAACTGTGTGTGAAATCTTATGGGACTTAACTGCTAAGGTCATCAGTCCCTAAGCTTACACACTACTTAACCTAAATTATCCTAAGGACAAACACACACACCCATGCCCGAGGGAGGACTCGAACCTCCGCCGGGACCAGCCGCACAGCCCATGACTGCAGCGCCTTAGACGGCCGGGGTAAAACTCAGGATTCACAGAGGCTGTGCTGCTGTGTCACCCAAGGCGTAAAGATTGGGAGATGGCTGTCAGGGTCTCAGGGAATCCTTCCACATCCACCCCGAGGCTCTTCTCCTGACTGCTTCTGGAAGGTGGTTGCAAGTGAATGCTCTTATTTGGTGCGTCTCGTTGTTATGATATAAGGCCTCTTCTTCGCTGTCTTTCAGCCATGTAGGTTTGCAGTTCATAAGCTGATATTTTAGCTGTCATCAAATTCAGCTTATGCCCCAGTTCCTCATTCCTTATTATATTATACACTGAGGCGACAAACGTCATGGGACAGCGACATGGACATATAGAGATGGCGGGAGTACCGCGTACACAAGGTATAAAAGGGCAGTGCGTTGGTCGAGCTGTGATTTGTACTCAAGTGATCCACGTGGAAGAGTGTCCGACGTCATTATGGCCGCACGACGAGAACTGACAGACTTTGAAAGCGGAAGCGTAGTTGGAACTAGATGTGTGGGACATTCCATTTCAGAAATCGTTAGAGAATTCAGTATTTTGAGATCAACAGCGTCAAGAATTTGACAAGAATGCCAAATTTCAGACATCGCCTCTCATCACTGACAACGCAGTGGCCGACGGCCTTCACTTAATGATCGAGAGCGGCGGCGTTTTTGTAGAGCTCTCAGTGCTAACCGACAAGCAAAACTGAGTGACATAACTAGAGAAATCAATGTGGGATGTATGACGAATGGAGCCGTTGGGATAGTGAGGCGAAATGTGGCGTTAATGGGCTATGGCAGCAAGCAACCAGCGCGAGTGCCTTTACTAACAGCACGGCATTGGCTGCAGTGCCTCTCCTGGGCTCGTGAGCACATTGGTAGGACCCTAGTCGACTAGAAACCGTAATCTGGTCAGGTAAGTCCCGATTTCAGTTGGTGAAAGCTGATGGCAGGGTTAGAGTGTGGCGCAGACTCCGCAGAACTATGGACCCAAGTTGTTAACAAGGCACTATGCAAGCTTAAGGTGGCTCCATAAGGGTGTGGGCTCTGTTTACAAGGAATGGGCTGGCCCTCTGGTCCAACCGAACTCACTCACTGGAAATGGTTATCATCGGCTACTTGGAACCGATTTGAAGCTATTCAAGGACTTCATGTTCCCTAACAACTATGGAATTTTTATGGATGTCAATGCTTCATGTCACTGGTTTTTAGTACGTTGTAGGAAGTTCGAGTGAATGATTTTGCCTTGCCGATCGCCTGACATGAATGCCTTCGAATATTTATGACACATAATCGAGAGATGAGTCCGTGTACAAAATCCTGCACCGACAGCACTTTTGCAGCTGCGGACGGCTGTAGATGCGTCATGGCTCAATATTTCTGCAAGAGAGTTCCAACGACTTGAGTCCACGCCATATCGAGTTGCTGCGGTACGCCGAGCAAAATGAGGTTTGACACGATATTAGGAGGTATCCCAGGACTTTTGTCACCTCAGTGTAGAGTGTTGTATCACCAAAGGTGTTTCTGTCCTGGTCTGTAACATCTTGTTTAATGACACATTCCCATATGATGTGATCTGGGGTGCCGATTGGTTTACATTCATAAGTGTGTGTGATGGTTTGTCGTATTTTCAATAAGTAGTTGGGTTGCGGCCCATGTCCCGCCAGGTAGAGTCTAGTTCTCTTGGTCAAGGAAGTATGACATTTCTCGATCTTTCCATTGTATTAGGAAGTAACTGGTAAATTCTCATCCCCGTTTCTGCCCTGTCCCACATTTCTTGCTATTCTTCAACAATGCATGCCTTTATTTCCTTATTCGATATAGCGCTTGTGACCAGTATCTCCTTCACCTCATCACATTCACCCTTATTTGGCAAATATTGTACACTTATATTTGTTATGGGTGGGTCTAGAGCAGGGCTTCACAACATACGTGCTCGCAGAGCAAGCTGTGAGCAGGAAGGCGCGAGCACGGAGCAGCGCGAGCACGCTACCCCCACTACCGGACCAGAGCGGAGAGTGGGGAAAGTCACGTGGGGCACACAACAGCTGCCGCCAGTCAATGTAAATCCGCGGCCACCTGCAGGGATATCACTCACAAATTATTACTGCGACAAATGAAACAAATAAAGGAGAATGTACACGTGCCACATAATTTTATTAGCTTAGTGTATGCCTCTACATTCACATTAATTTGTGAACTGTTACACAATAAAAGGTGTCACTGAAGTGTGGGGTTCTCGGTTACCTTGTACTTTTTGCCCTTTACAATTGCGTCTATGTTCGGAGTAATTGTTCTTGTGCATTTTAGGCGCAGCGTGCAGTTTAAATTTCGATCAGACAATTCGTTTCTCAAGCGTGTCTTGTTACATTTCATTGCAGAGAACAGTTGTTCACAAACATACGTGGAACCGAACATTGATATTATTGTAGCCGCCAGTTTGTGCAAACGAGGAAATGTATCCTGAGGGAAGTGTCTGTAGAATTCCAAAATGTTTTTCTTGTTCTGAAAGTTGTCTCTGTATTCTCTGTCACACTGCAGGTCAATAATTTCTTGCTGCAGCTCAGGACGAATCTTTTAAATATTCGCTGAATATGGAGAGAACAGATCAAAATCACTGTCTAGTGCTGTCAGATCTCGAAAGCGCTGATCAACTAAACTATGTGAATAACGTTCACAGTCTTTGTGAACATCTTGCATGGATGATAATTTAGGAAAATGAGCTAGGTTTCCTGTTTCCAGCTGACTCACCCAAAGTGTCAATTTCATTTTAAAAGCTCGTATTCGATCTATGAAATGAGTAATTAGCAGATTTTTACCTTGTAGTAAAATGTTCAAAGCATTCAGATGGCTAGTTAAATCTGCTAAGAATGCGAGATCACATTCAAACGTGCGCGCGCATTTCCCCTCCCTCCCCTCCCTCCCTACTCCGCGACCTTGCACCTGCTCGCGAGCACGTGCCTGAGCAGACGCGAGTACTCGCGCTCAAAACCGGCCAGTTGTTAAGCCCTGGTCTAGAGGTAGCAAACCTCAGTCGGTGTTGTTCCTTACGTACCTGTCAGGCGCAGGAGTACGATACTCTGAGCTCGCCGTAGAGCCTGTGCTGTCCATATCTTTCTAGCTCTGTCCGTAGCCCGCAGTAACGATTAAAACTGCGTTGTGGTACGTTCCTTCAAATATCCAATGTCCAAGGAATGAATGACACCGCTACCCGATGGGGCGGACTGGAAAACCTAAAAACCGATTGCAGCCAGTGTGTTATCTACAACAGATGACCTCAGACATTGTATTTTTGAATCTTCAACGGAGACAACTGGGAACTGTGATCAGAGAATTGTGAACTAAATACTCTGAAACGTATTTACTATGGCATGTAAAGTGTATGCCGGTTTAATGCTGCTTCATATCGGATAGAACTAACTGCAAACAACGTACCGTAACAGTGCAACCTAACTAACAATAAACACATACGAATTAGCTGGCAGCTTTTATAAGAAGTGCGATAGGCAGGAGATACTATACCCTATCAGTGTTCGTGCAAAACTTCCTGAAATTCAGAAGGGATGGAGATGTGGGAATAAATTGTTACTGGAATCACCGCAGGTGTGCGGCGTTTAATAACAGCCACATGACGGCTGTCATCAACAGGCAGTAAATTTCTACAAACGGCTATGCGAGCGTGCAGCGGAACTCGTTCCAACATAATTAAGACAGGCACTTCGTTTTCACCGTCTTACGTTTCTGCCGCTCGTATTTCCTTTCCCTCGCTAATTAAACTTAGTCAGTCGGAGAAAGTGCCGTCTGTATAATTGGAAACCCACAGCTCAGGGATATCTCCTGTGTTAACAGCCCCACGACGCTGCTATTCGTCCGTGTTTACTTCTCCTCACATCTTACTTGACGACCTAGCGGGTATTTCGTTGCTGGTAGACTTGCAGACTTGAATAAGGCACATCGCTTTCAAAGATGTACTGACATTAAAATCACAGAATATAGCAAGAGTGACTGTTTGCTATGAACTCGAACTGCTTTGTTTTATTTGTGTGCGAGTATGTCAAAAGAGTAAAGAATAATTAATGATTTGATATTGTCCGATATGCACCTAACGCTTCGCTGCTAAAGAATCAGGTTTTAAAACAATGTCTATTTCTATTTTTAACAATAACTGAAACAAGTAAAAAATTTAATTTTAATATTTTCAGAAGTTTTTAAGTTAATATGTCTTGTCCCTTGAGAATAATGCTGGTCAATCATTCCTACATTCACAATTTGTTTTTACCCACAAATAAGGCTCTAAAGAAATGAAAATGTTTTATGTATGTCGATTGTATGCTTTAGAACTTCGGGCAAGTTTAAAAACTAAAATGCACCGCAGTAACTATACTACTGCCAGACCTGTTGCACTATTTTCACTTACATTCATATTTCCTCTTTGGCTGATAAAATTTTTGTTACTGCCTGATCTGTGTACTTCAGCTCTTTGCGATAGCTATAATGCGCAACACATTGAAAGGATCGCGTTTTCAAAACCCGGTAATTGTTTCCATTGGCGACGTCTAAGATTGAATTTTGGCTCAAAGGTGCCTACAGTTTTCCTCTGTAATGATGCAAAAGAGTGGCGTCCTGTGACGTCAACCTCGGGGTCAACGACACTTCAAACAACAAGGAGTCGACACCTGAAAAAAAAAAAAGGCCACAACTAGGAAGTGCACGTGACGTGTAGGGTAGGTTAATGATGTCACATTGGCGCCATGTATCCCCACAATTCTGCCCAGCGCCACCGCGAACGTGTTCTCCGATGGGAAGGCCGTCACATTCCCTCTTATCCATATTTCACCCCTTCTTTTGAGGTCTCTGTGATCGAGTTTAGAATGGCGACACCCCAGCGTTGAAATCAATAAATGTGGGCGGGTGCCACCGAGGGTGTTGTCGAACGGGGGTGGGGGGGAGGCAAGGGAGGGGGGGAGGGCGGTGCGTAGAAACACCCTTCGCTGTTTATTTCAAGCATATGTCATGTCACACCTCTGAAAAAGCATAAGCACCCCTTGCTGCTCCAGATCAGGTTCAAATTTCGTCGAATGATTTTAAACAGTTCCTAGGGGTTCCAACTTGTGCACGAGAGCGAAAATTGCGGCTGTGCTGGACTCCAAAGGTGTGCGATCACGTCCAGTCACGGTGCAGATCCGCAGTGTCCTTAGAGACGGGCTGAAACGTTCAGGATTGTCAGCAGCGTCTCCGTTACTCAAGGACGCCGTCCTGTTGCTCGTCCCACTGAGGAATGTCGTTTCCGATAGCGAAATGTGCAGGAATGAACGTCCAAAGGAAAGGGTCGGTTTCACTGAAGCCCTTTGTGCATCCCAGGGCCTTTTCGTGTTGATTATGAGCGACGGTGTGTCTTAAATCTTTTCCCTGGATACCCCTTAGAAAATCACTTGATTTTAACGCTAGGTGTTGCCGTCTTGATCTCCATCGCTGAGGCCTCAAAAGAAGGCGTGAGATGTGGCTAGGAGGGAGTGTGACGACCTTCCCATCGTCAGACACGTCCACGGTGGTCGTGGGCGTATTGTGGTGAAATGTGGCGCCAGTGAGACATCATTAACCTACCTTACACGTCACACGCACTTCTGAGCTGTGGCCTTGTTTTTCGCAAGTGTCGACCCCGAGGGTATTGACGCAGGACTGCACGCTTTAGCACCTTTTACTTGGCAATGGGAGACAGTTACGGGATTTAGAAAAAAGCGATCCTTTAACTGTGCTGCGCAGTGTATATGATGGAGACGAGAAACCTACTTTGAAGAAAACTGTCTTGATGTTAATAGTTTTCTTTCCTTTCCCTTGTGCTTCATTCACTGAAATTATTTTCACACACGATGGTGTAAGTGGCTGAGTAGCCGTCCGTAGAACAAATGGCATAACAACACACAAAGCCTAGCCTGTGTGTGCTATTCATAGCACAGTTTTAGGTATCGACGCAGTGAAGCGATCAGGCCCTAACGAGCTGTCTTTTTAACGTTTCTTGTACTGGTAAATGTTACTAAAACTATGTGTTAGATACTTATCTTACTGCTACACTGTTGTTTATATTGTCAGTAGCGCCATATATTCCTTGCTGCAGTACAAATAGATGTTAGTTATGTTAAGTAGCTAATGTTTGTTGTCTCTGTTACAGTAAACGGCCAGAAAAGAGGCATGATTAATACGCTAGTAACGCGAGCAGGACGAATATGTGAGCCGCAGCACCTCAGATCCGAAATACAACACCTGGAAAGTGTTCTGAGCAGCAATGAGCACTCCACAAATTATATTAGTAGTGTAACAGAGCCAAACACTCGGCGAAGTAACAAATCAGAAAAAGAAACGTCAGGTACGGCCATTCTGCCATACATTTCCAGAGTGACGGACAGAATGGGCCGCATATTGGGCACACACGGCGTGAAGACGATTTTCAAACCGACAAAGAAGATCAAAGAGTCTTAGATCGTCAAATGAGGAAGGGGACCCCACTTGTAATGTTGGGATTATACCGCATACCACGCACATCCGGAAAAGTATATGTCAGTATAACTGGACGATCAGTCAATACCAGGATCAAAGAACATATGCTACATTGCAGGTTGGGGCAAGTGGAGAATTCGGCCGTGGCAGAGCGCGGACGGTACGAGACGGACCACGTAGTAAAATTCGCCGACACGGAAGTCCTGGCTGTAGAGAAGCACTATCCCACCCGCTTGTCCAGAGAAGCTATAGAAATGCAAAAACAGGGGAACAGCTTCAACAAGAAAAAAGAAATCCCTAAGATAAACGGATCCTGGCTTCCCGTGCTGCAGCCAACGACCGTCGCAAGTAGCAGGAGGAAAACCGCACCGGAATTGACTACGGAGAGCCGGCCGCTGTGGCCTCGCGGTTCTAGGCGCTTCAGTCCGGAACCGCGCTGCTGCTGCGGTCGCAGGTTCGAATCCTGCCTCGGGCATGGATGTGTGTGATATCCTTAGGTTAGTTAGGTTTAAGTAGTTGAGACCTATGACCTCAGATGTTAAGTGCCATAGTGCTCAGAGCCATTTGAACCATTTTTTTGACCGCGGAGAAGCCCTCGGACGTTGGCGCGCCAGGTACGTATACTCTGCGACCGCGAGGTCCGCTCCAGTTCACCACCAGCAATGGAGAGTAAAGCTCTGACAATACCAGCCACTCGTGCTGGCGAAACGTCAGTAAAATCATCAGACGAACGCCGGCCGAAGAATCAGAGACAGAACTCAACAGGCAGTTTCTCAATGAGGTTTTCCTTAGCAAACTGCATAGCAAGTTCGTAAACCGTTCTCATGTGTTAAATTACTATTATTGAACTGTTTTTGTGTGCTAAATTACTATTTTAAACATTTCCGAAGTTTAAAATTTTTATTATTACTCGTGTTTTTTTTCTCATTCCTAACATCTTCCTATGGTTCAAATGGCTCTAAGAACTATGGGACTTAACATCGAGGTCATCGGTCCCCTAGACCTAGAACTACTTAAACCTAACCAACGTAAGGACATCACACACATCGATGCCCGAGGCAGGATTCGAATCTGCGACCGTGGCAGCAGTGCGGTTCCGAACTGAAGCGACTAGAGCCGCTCGGCCACAGTGGCCGGCCGTCCTTCTATATTTTAGTACATTGCGCTTTACTGACAAACTATTTTCGTTTTCATATTGTGTAGACCTACTTTCAGGTAGCGTACTTTGTTTTGATGCCGCGAAATGCGATCGTACATTGTTTTGTTCTTTTGTATATACAGGGTGTTACAAAAAGGTACGGCCAAACTATCAGGAAACATTTTTCACACACAAAGAAAGAAAATATGTTATGTGGACATGTGTCCGGAAACGCTTACTTTCCATGTTAGAGCTCATTTTATTACTTCTCTTCAAATCACATTAATCATGGAATGGAAACACACAGCAACAGAACGTACCAGCGTGACTTCAAACACTTTGTTACAGGAAATGTTCAAAATGTCCTCCGTTAGCGAGAATACATGCATCCACCCTCCGTCGAATGGAATCCCTGATGCGCTGATGCAGCCCTGGAAAATGGCGTATTGTATCACAGCCGTCCACAATACGAGCACGAAGAGTCTCTACATTTGGTACCGGAGTTGCGTAGACAATAGCTTTCAAATGTCCCCATAAATGAAAGTCAAGAGGGTTGAGGGCAGGAGAGCGTGGAGGCCATGGAATTGGTCGGCCTCTACCAATCCATCGGTCACCGAATCTGTTGTTGAGAAGCGTACGAACACTTCGCCTGAAATGTGCCGGAGCCCCATCATCGTGCATGAACCACATGTTGTGTCGCACTTGTAAAGGCACATGTTCTAGCAACACAGGCAGAGTATCCTGTATGAAATCATGATAACGTGCTCCATTGAGCGTAGGGGGAAGAACATGGGAGCCGGCCGAAGTGGCCGTGCGGTTAAAGGCGCTGCAGTCTGGAACCGCAAGACCGCTACGGTCGCAGGTTCGAATCCTGCCTCGGGCATGGATGTTTGTGATGTCCTTAGGTTAGTTAGGTTTAACTAGTTCTAAGTTCTAGGGGACTAATGACCTCAGCAGTTGAGTCCCATAGTGCTCAGAGCCATTTGAACCATTTGAAGAACATGGGACCCAATCAAGACATCACCAACAATGCCTGCCCAAAAGTTCACAGAAAATCTGTGTTGATGACGTGATTGCACAATTGCGTGTGGATTCTCGTCAGCCCACACATGTTGATTGTGAAAATTTACAATTTGATCACGTTGGAATGAAGCCTCATCCGTAAAGAGAACATTTGCACTGAAATGAGGATTGACACATTGTTGGATGAACCATTCGCAGAAGTGTACCCGTGGAGGCCAATCAGCTGCTGATAGTGCCTGCTCACGCTGTACATGGTACGGAAACAACTGGTTCTCCCGTAGCACTCTCCATACAGTGACGTGGTCAACGTTACCTTGTCAATTGCTTCGAACGTCTTCCTGTCGGATACCTTCGATCTGGAAATTTGTCTTGATACAAACGAACTGCGCCACGGCTATTGCCCCGTGCTAATCCATACATCAAATGGGCATCTGCCAACTCCGCGTTTGTAAACACTGCACTAACCTGTTGATGCTACGTACTGATGTGCTTGATGCTAGTACTGTAGAGCAATGAGTCGCATGTCAACACAGGCACCGAATTCAACATTACCTTCCTACAATTGTGCCAACTGGCGGTGAATCGAGGAAGTACAGTACATACTGACGAAACTAAAATGAGCTCCAACATGGAAATTAAGCGTTTCCGGACACTTGTCCACGTAACATCTTTTCTTTATTTGTGTGTGAGGAATGTTTCCTGAAAGTTTGGCCGTACCTTTTTGTAACACCCTGTATACCGGGTATCCCTCCTATGAGTCGTATTTTCTCTGATGTTTCGGATGATATCTGCTGATTTGTTTTTGCGATGTGTTGCTGGAATCACCCCAAATAGCGCTCATCAAGTCTCACACGCAACGCTCAGTGTTGACGGATTGCGTCGGTTTGTTTCCCGTTTCGAACAAAACAGATTTTCAAAGCGGAATTTTAAGTGCCCATTCGACAGAGCGGTCCAGAATGAATCTAGTGGGATATTCACTTTTTCGATATACGTTAACAAGGAAATTGAAACACCAAGAACAGCCAGGATTCCAGCAGCGGCTGGGTAGTGCTGTTGTATGGTGGTAGCAGTCGGTGCTGACCGTGGTGTGTGGAACGGTATGTCCCAGCGTTAGATTTCTTAAGAAGGAGGCAGCATGCTTTGTCCTAACTTGTGTGTGTGTGTGTGTTTATGGCTTCAACAAAGTAATAATTTCCCGTATGCACACACACAGACACATAAATATATATACACACACACACACACACACATACACGTTAGTACATGTCATTCTTGATTACACGCAAGTGTCAGACGCTGCCACAGCCACAAAAACAAAACAAAACGCGACGCATTCGAGAGCTTCACACGAGTTGAAACTGGATCTACACAACACGAAAAAGAAAATTTATTGTGTGTCAGTGAGGTGCAATGGGCAAAACATCCATCTGTAGAAAAACGTTAGGAGAGGAGGCAAAGAAATGCGACCATTAGTTCTTAAGCCTTAAAATAAAGCGATATGCTTCTCATCTAAATAAGACTTTTATTACAGTCACAAAATCCGGTACATATCCCATATTATTCGGAGCGGCACAAATTGTCAACTTTCGCCATTGGTTTTAATCAATGCCCGCTCGCAGCCAATATCTGTAAAATCATTGCGTCTAAATAATGGCTGCTGGATCAGAAAGGTATCTATTCCTTAGGATATGTCCGAAAGAACAGATACGACATAGATTCATACTACCTGTGATGCGTACAGCACATAGCATGCCGTTCTCAACGGAGAGAAGTTTTGAGAAGCAAAAGTAACTTCTGGAGTACACCAAAGGGGCGTTATAGGACTAATACAATTCACGATGTACACAAATGGCGTAGTAGATAAACTCGGACGATGCTGCTGTACACAGAGAAGTAGCAAGGCTAGGAACGTTTAGGTAAATGCAGGAAGAACCGCAGGGGACCGACGCTTGGTGCACGGATTGCCAGTTGTCTCTCAGCATGAAAAAATGTGACATACTGCGCTTAAACAGGCATAAAGATCCATTTTGTATGTCTACGCGATTGCACTGGACTACAAGATTGCGATGGAAACAGACACATCCATAAACTATTTAAGAATATATGTACGGAACGATTTAAAGTGGAACGAACTCACACAACTAATCGCAGATAAGGCAGATGCAAGACTGAGATTCATTAGAAGACCTCTCTGGATATGTTGTTCGCCCACAAAGAAGGCAGCTTACAAAACACGCGTTCGACCAGTTCTTGAATATTGCTCGTCAGTCTGGGACGCATGTGAGGTAGGATTGATAGGGGAAAAACAGAAGATCCAAAAAATGCAGTGCGTTTCGCTGCAGATTCACTTATTATACACAAAACAGACACGGAGGTGCTGAGCCAACTCCAATGGCAGACGCTGCAGGAGAGGCATTCTGCATCATAGTGCGGTTTACTGTTATGAATCCGGGAGCGTACATTCATAGAAGAGACAACCAATAAATTGTTTCTTCCGTACATCACGCGAAAATACCACGAAGGGGAAATTAGATAGATTAGCACTCACACGCAGGCTTACCAACAGCTGTTCTTCCCGCGAACAATACGCGACTGGAACAGGAAGAAGGGGGAAGTGTTAGTGGTACACCGTAAGGTAGCTTGCAGTGGATGTAAAACTGCGACTGCGGAAGAGAGACCTATGATTCGCGGACCCCGCTTTAAATCGCGTGACAAAGTTAAAAATCACAGATCCGATATTACTGATCATAGCGCAACAGCAATCTGATTGCGCTCATAAAAATTTCAGGATCCGACGACACGTGGGGAAATATTAACGGTGTTTGTTTAACCATTATCCGAGTTCTTTATAACATCTTCAGAAAATTCGCAGAGTACAAAGCATCGTGATGAGAAGTAAAAGAAGTGGAGGTCAGAAAGTCACCCCAACATCGAACTCTTCAATTTATACCGAAACAATGTGGTTTATTCGTGACGAAAAAATGTACGAGGGTTGAACTTAAATAGTGGCAACTATTTATTCACAACCGATACAAAAGAGTTACATGTTTGCACTGTTACTGTCTTTCAAAGTAGTCACCAGCGTTGTGTAGAACCCGTTGCCAGCGATGTGGAGGGCGTATTATACAGTTAGCAGAGCCTGTTCTGTTGATGGTGCGAATGGAGCGGTCTACTGCCTGTCGAATCTCTGGAACAGTTCTGAAGCGAACGCCACGAAGTGGTTCCTTCATCTTCGGAATCAAATCAAAGTCACAAGGACTTAAGTCGTATCACTGTTCGTTTTTGGAGCTTCATCTGCTACCAGGTTTGCGTAAGAAGCGGCGACACTTTCTGCGCAACCCACCCATCATTTTGCACGACAATGCGCGGGCGCATACAGCGCAAACTGTGGCTGCTCTGTTCAGTCATTGGGACTGGGAAGTACTGTACCATCCACCATATTCCGCGGACTTAAGTCCTTGTGACTTTGATTTGATTCCGAAGATGAAGGAACCACTTCGTGGCATTCGCTTCAGAACTGTTCCACAGATTCGACAGGCAGTAGACCGTTCCATTCGCACCATCAACAGAACCGGCTCTGCTAACGGTATACGTGTACTACGCCTTACACGTCGCTGGCAACGGGTTCTACACAACGCTGGTGACTACTTTGAAGGACAGTAACAGGTGCAAACATGTAACTCTTTTGTATCGGTTGTGAATAAATAGTTGCCACTATTTAAGTTCCAACCTCGTATCAACCAGAAGACATGGTCTTTGCGACAGGTATAACGATCACCTGACTACATTACTGTCGTTCGTGTTTAATGTTGTTATAGGGCCTGATGGGGTGTATAACGGACTCGAACAGAGTCAGGTGTTGAGTCATCACTGCGAAGAACACGGAGATGCTGCATACTCGTGTGAGACAGCGACATCAGCATCTGACAGACTGTCGAAGGGGTTTCATTGTGGGTGACCATTTGGCTAGTTGGTCGACTGGTGCAATATCCAGATTTGTGGGGCATTTGGATGTGACAGTATAGGAAGGTGAGGGCAGACATACCCGTCATCAGGGTTCAAGCCGACCACCTCTGACCACCAAAAGGGAGGATCGCTGTACTGTGCACTAAGCACATCGTAACCCCTTCACGTCTGCGTCTGTCAACCGAGCACAAGTAACGGACTCCCTGCAACATTCCTGGTCTGAGACCAGCATCGACAGCAATCGGAAATTACCATCCCATGTGTAGGCTACCGACAACACCAAAACACAAACGGCTGAGTATGGAACGGTACCATGACCGACGAATGGCGCCACACTGTCTTCCGGATGAATCGCTGTTCAGCACTGCACCGGATGACCATGGTCGGAGAGTCTGCCAGCAACCTGTCGAGAGGTTCCATTCATCCAATGTTTTGGAGAGGCACAACGGTGGCACTCCAGCCCCATAGCCATCGCGGGCGACTTCAGGTCGTAGCTGGTAGTGATTGGGGCAACTCTGCCGGCATGACGGTATGTCACGGACATCCTGCGCCCTCGTGTATTACTTCTCTTGCGACAGTATCGTGGTGTCATGTTTCAACAGGACAACGCTAGTCTATACATGGCGCGCGTCTCTATGAACTTGTTCAAATGGTTCAAATGGCTCTGAGCACTATGGGACTCAACTGCTGAGGTCATTAGTCCCCTAGAACTTAGAACTAGTTAAACCTAACTAACCTAAGGACGTCACACACATCCATGCCCGAGGCAGGATTCGAACCTGCGACCGTAGCGGTCTCGCGGTTCCAGACTGCAGCGCCAGAACCGCGCGGCCACTTCGGCCGACCTATGAACTTGTCTTTGTGGTTTGAGGTACTCTAGTGGGCGGAAAAATCCCCAAATATGTCCTAGGTGGAACATATGTGGGACAATCTCGAACGTCAACTCCGTCCTAGTCGCGGTATTCAAGATACCAAGAACCTGTTAGAAGCGTTGTGGACCACCTTGTCTCAGGACAGGATACAGCGGCGTTATGACACCCTTGTCAACCCAGTTAGTGCATGCAATCAGTCCAACGAGTGCAACATTATACTGATATGTGGGCTAACACTGTCAAGCTCTTTGTAGACTTAACTGGATTTTGTAATCGCTGCAGTAACATCATATAGCTGTCAACTCGTGAAGAGTTTTCCTTTTCCTCCTCCCGTTCTGGAGTCTTCACTTGCTGTATCAGACAGTGTAGTTATTAACTCCCGAGCTGAGTCAAGAGTGTCCCCAAATTTAACGTGTGACTGCGTCAAATCGCTGCACAGTCAACTCTGAAATTCGGAACTGACGGTCAGATATCACTACAAAAAGAAAAGAAAAAAAAACTGCCGTCATATAACCATGCATGCACGTGTTTAAATCATGTAGGAAACCGGTGATTCTTGATCATTCTTCGCGTACTGATGGCGCATAGCGTCTGTTGTATCCCCTCTATGACCTTAGTGCAAATTTTTGACTTCCAAGGCTTAATCACTGGATCTGAAAAACGAATTGCGTGTTTCACGCCACCGTGAATTCTCTTTGCCACAACCTCCGCTGAAACTGGGAACAAGCCTCAGTTCAGTGCTGTCGCTTGCCAAAACAGACTCTTAAACTAAATTTTACAAACTAATGACGACGAAAGTTGCTGTTACGTCCCCGAAAACTTCAGTAACATGTTTACTGAGCACTCAAAGCTTTTCTATGAACTACGATATGATGGAATTGTAGGAAAATGCATCCAGTCGTCCGTAGGGTCACGACATGGAGGATATCGGAACTTCCGTGTGTTCTGAATATTTTCCGAACTTCCTGCTGATAGTAGCACTCGCCTCAGTAACTAAGGTGTTTTCTGGCATCACAGTAAATGTCCGTAAAATAATTCTGCGGACTAAAACTTGATCGAACTGTTACTTCGCGGATAAATCGAATATTTTAATGTTGCTTCAAGCAGCAAGCGTTAAATCAATAAATATATAGTGTCATATACACAAAGAAAAATAGTGTAAAACTGCGTTAGTCTACATGAATCAACAAATATTTTCAAACTTTAAAGTGTCGGCGATTCTGTTATCAATGTATTACTAATAAATCAAAGAACTCGGAAGTACAGGCTAGAGGAAAGACACATAGAGTGAAAAATTTTAAACACCACAAACCAAAATGAATTACAGGCTCAAAACTAAAACAAAGGTAAAAAAGAAATACTGATGCTTAAAATTATGTATCTTCGATTTCTGAAATTAGCATTCATAAATACAATTTAAGATTAATACAATAACCCAGTGTACAGTTTCATTAAAAATGAAACTGACAGTTAATAGTCAATAACAAGTTCGTGTGAGCAAGATATACTACAAAGTCTACATTAGTTGAGGTAATAAGTTTCAAGAACGTTGGTGCTGTCACTGTCAACACAAATTAACAACAAATGTGAACCTACCAGTCTATAAAAATCATTCTCATTAGCAGTAGAGGGTGATTCAAAAAGACAAGCTATGAAAGATAGAAACACATTGTGCATGTAACTGGATAGGGAAAGGTTCAAAGTTTTGACACAGTTGCGCTTTTGTTTGTTTGTTGTAACATGGCGACTACACCACAAGAGAAATCGTTTTGTGTGTTAGAATTTGCGCGAAGTCAATCCATTGTGCAAGTGCATCGTGCATTCTGCTGTCGATTCAGGAAGAAGCCGCCTCTGCACCAGCAGATGTATGACTGGCATATAAAATTGTGGGACGTTCGCTGCATATGTAAAGGAAAGAGCACTAGTCGGCCACGCACGTCTCATGAAAATGTCGAGCTTATCCGAGATGCGTTAACAACTTGCTCTAAAAACGGTGTGCCATGTTCTGAAACGACGATTTTATGTTGCAGCGCTATAAGTTGCAGTTACTGCATCAATTGCGTCCCAGCGACCATAATATATGGAACGAATTTTGCTTTTCATTTCTCCAAGGTTTAGCAGACATTATTTCCCGAACGGCTCTTCTTTGCGGGCGAATAAACGTTTCATCCATCGGGGAAAAGCCATAAATTAGTAATTTGGGAGTCAAAAAATTCTGGCGTAACATAAAAGAGACACACCGGAAGTAAATGTGTTTTGTGCCATATCAATTCACAAAGTTTGTGGACCTTTCTTTTTTGCGGAGAGACCTGTTACAGGAATGTCATAGTTATAGGAATGGTCATAGTTACAGGAATGTCGTACCTGGGCATACGGCAAAATTGTTTGTTTCCTCAACTCACGAAAATATCAATGATTTTATTTTTATGCATTACGGTGACGTGCCTCACTTTCAGCTTGAAATGCGGCGTCATCTTAACATCACTCTCCAGCAACGTAGGATTGGAAGAAGTGAACAACAAGGCTTGTTCATTGCTTTTGGCGTTCCAGGTCACCAGACCTCACACCTTAACTTTGTCCCAATTATGGCAGCTACTCTTCGAGAGCTGAGAAACCGAATTGTTGAAGCTATCGATTCAATAAACAGGGAGCTACGTGTTGATTGGTGAGTGGAATAAAATGGACTACCGTTTCTATAATTCTCGAGCAACGCGTCGTACTCACGTTGACTGTACGATACAGCGTCTGGGAGAACATAAAACTTTGAAACTTCCTCCATCCAGTCACATTAGCAATTTGTTTCTCTTTTTCATGCTTTATCTATAATAAACAATTTAAATGTGTTCTTTCTTTTTGAATCGTCCTGTATTACTAACGAAAGACCTCTTAAAAACGAAAATGATCGGATCTGTAGGCCACTAAAACACGGCCACAGCATTCCTGATTCACAACACAAGGAGACTAAGTCTTGATGGCCGGCTGCGAATTTGAACCTCCGTCTCTCAAAACGCGAGTCCAGTGTGCTGACCACAGCGCCACCTCACTCGGTGACTCGTGCAGAGAAATGTCACATACGTTGTCCAACAATTTTATACACACTCCTGTTTGAGACCTTTCAGTAAATTAGGACAGCAGCTACAGAAC
Source organism: Schistocerca nitens (assembly GCF_023898315.1). Lineage (NCBI taxonomy): Eukaryota > Metazoa > Arthropoda > Insecta > Orthoptera > Acrididae > Schistocerca > Schistocerca nitens. Next base: position 369,336,313 of record NC_064614.1, on the reverse strand, counting down.
GACTGGTTTATGTTCGTCGCCGGGAATTTTCATTAGTGCAGCCACCTCCGTGGCTGATAACAACCCTTCACACAGTAGCACAATTGGCATAAATTACTCGTAACACATTTTTGCAAACCAATGATCATAAGTGATCTCTTGACTTTGCAGAAAGCTCTTTAAATACTCGTTAGAGTAAACCCTTGCTAGGAAATTCCAGGAAAGTCTTCGCTGTGCATTGGACACTTTTCTCGCTATCACTCCATGCTCACATTGGTGTATAATGCATCCATCTGCCAAAGGCTGCCAGTAAATGAAGTATCCAAGGTCCAACGCGGTTAGGAATGTTTTCGAAAAATTTCGCTTATGCTTGGACTCGTATCGAAAAGTACATGCTCTGTCAGACACTAATGGAAACATCTAAAGTTAATCTCCGGGCTGAAATCGGATCGAGTAATTACTTATATGACAAACCATCCGTACCGGCTTCGTTTCAGTGTGATTACCACATATCTCCCTTGGACGTTGGTGGAAATTTCCGAAAACGGAGACACCATGTATCTTACTACTAACTCGTTGGTTACCATCATGTAGCTGATAGGTACTGAGATATGCCTCCCGCCTAGAAAATGCTTCTTCAGTAGTGAAAATCGTAGTTGTATCCCTTTTATATCAGTCAAGTAGGCTGACCACCTACTCATACAGGGACGGAGAGAACAGCACGTTCCTCTTTACATAACTGAACTACAAGGCGTCTACACCAAAATGTCCTATTTTCAGTTTGATTCCAACACAAAAGTAAATGAAATAAAGTTATTTCCTTTTCAAAAATAAGTTGTATTTCAAATTAAGTTTAAAAAAATTACATCACCAAAAAAAAATACTTCTACTTCAGCTTCCTGAGGTGACGCGAAGAAAGTCTAGTCTGTATTCAATTTCCATTCAGACCTGCTGGAACATGTTTCGAGTACAAAAATGTCTTGATGGTACCGAGCTACAGTGGCGAACACACTGTCTTTTTTGTAGCTCTTAAGAACAAAAAATGCATTGGTGTGATGTCAAGAGAACTTGGAGGCCAATTCACGGGACCATCTCGTCCAATCCTGGAAATGTCCGTTTCAGAGTTGTCCGAACGTCCAACGCCCAGTGAAGTGGATCACCATTTTGTTGAAACCAAATGTTTTGTTGTAGGTCTCGCCCTTGGAAAAAGCAAACATCACCAACTAGTGCAAGTTTGTTGTTTCTGTGACAGTCTCCTCAGCGAAGAACAACGGTCCAATTATCTTGTCGTACAAGAGGCGGTACCAAACGTTCACTCTCCGGCTACCTCGCGTCATCCCTCCCACCCCCCCACCCCCCACCCCACAAATGGGTATCGAGAAACATGGAATGGCCCCAAGAGAAAATATTAATCTTGACAAGAAAGCTGGATACTGGGTCGATTCGGCTAAGCATTTCACATACAAAACCATATCGCCGTTGCCTTTCATCGGGCTTTATACGAGGCCTATTCGGAAAGTAAGGTCCTATCGGTCGCAAAATGGAAACCACTGTGAAAATCAAAAATGTTTTATTTGCAACAGTTAGTCACACCTTCCAGCTCCTTCTCTACATAATCGCCGCTCCGATTTAGACATTTGTCCCAGCGTTGTACCAACTTTCCAATACCCTCTTCATAGAAGGCAGCCGCCTGTGCTTTCCACCAATTCTCTGGGCTGATTTACAGCTCGTTGTCTGTGCGAAAACGTTGTCTTCATAGCCAGTGGTTCATGTGAGCAGAGATGAAACTCAGGGAGAGTCAATTACGAGCTCTATTGTGGGTGACCAAACACTTGCCATCGAAAAGGCTGCAGGAGCATCTTCATTGCCCCTTCAGAGTGCGGCCGAGAATTGTCATGCAGAAGGAAACGTATGACAGTTGTGTTATGTGGGCTCCATGACATCAGGCGAAATCTCACACCAGACCCTCGTACTTGGGGTGAGACACTGTTGTTTTAAGAATCTTTACGTGCTCACTGTGCAGTCAGAACTGAAAAGTGCGACGTGAGGCGATCGACGGGCGTACTAGAGACACTGCCCAACACATGTGTGCAAAGTTTCATCGGATTTTCGCTGTGGTTTGCGTTTAACACTTCATCGAACGTAACCTTTCGAATAGCCCTCCTAGCTTACAGACGCAATCGCTTCTTGAGAAACCAAAAATAGCTACACGTTGCATCCGAAGTTTCCGTGAAGCCGGACGAAATGATTCGCGTGGACTTCGTTGGAACGCTTTGCGGACATCTCAGCTTGTTCTTCGGAGGCACGGCGAACTTTTGCATGATGCTTGATAATACTGCCACTGCCCAGAAACTGCCTATGCCATGCTTTTGTCCTTTTCGTTCCTTGTGCTACTTTCTTATAAACACAACGAAATTGCCTTTGCACCATAACAAAGTTCACCATAACAATAGATTTAAACTCAGCAAACCAAAGCACAGTTGATGCCTTCTCCTGAACTGAAGCCGGTTTTACTTGAACGAGCAACAACAAAACCATGTAAACGTGCCAAACGTTGCTTAAACAAATCGGCATCAACTTTAGGTCGTTCTACACTCAATGGTCGAATCAGACCTGAAACAAAGAAAGATTTACCATTGTTAAACCTACTCTAAAAATAGGACGTTTTGCTGTAGACATCCTATAATAAACTAAAAATATAGCCTTCGTCAGTGAAACTGTTTCTGTGAGTGGACGTAACACAGTCTTTTTACATCGTCTCTAGGGTCCGATGTCACATTCCGAAGAACCAGACATTTGCAGAATGTCACTTCACGCAAGTCACCTACATCAGTGTTCTACAGGACGGGCGTTAATATCAACATCGTGCACACCTGTGCCTGCAATCTGTTTAGGATGCCTTGCAGTCGAAATGGGTTAATAGTCTCTTCATTCAGAAAGTAAACTCGACAAGCATCTCGACCGCCACAACCATAAGATTAGACTTGCTGTTACTGTGCTACTTCAGAGTCTCAGCAACAAATAAATCTGACATTGTACAAAATGTTAAATTTGTTTTGAGCTCTTCCGGGTCTTTGCAATTTAATTTACATTGTTGTATGTTTTCACGAATAAATTTCATTATTTTTTACCTGTCTGGCGAATGAAGTGTAGTATACCAAGATGTTATAATAATAAATTTAACAAGTTGTAATAACATTCTGCGATATTATCAGGGAAGAAAAAGTCGTCATCAGCGTATCGCACTAAAATATCATTGCGCTGTCCGCATTTAGAGGTTCAGTACAACGACGCAATGTAAATTGTTAAGTTCGGATTGAAAAACAAACATATATTCTAAAATTCAGATGCTCTTCTGTTACATTATTTTCATCACTAATTTCTAAGTAAAATAAACGGAAGGTAGCGGACGCGAGTATTTCTGTAGAGTTGGAAGGTGACATCAGAAGAATTTCAGTCGAGTATTTGAAATGTAAGGCTTATCATTGTTAGCTTTTAGCTCTTGTGTTTGTCTGCTAAAATTTCAGTTTGATGACACAGATAAAATATTTCTTCTGCAACAGTTTTCATATCAGTGTCCATCACTACGTTTGTCGAAATGGTGCAGCCCTTAATTTTGAACAACTGTGTCTTGTCAGTTAGTGAAACTTACCAGAGTTTTAAAGATACGATTAATCCGTATGAGTTCGTAAGTTACCATATAACAAAGCAGTTACGTTTAAGTACAGAATGTCAGAGCTAAAATTATTTGGCTTCCTGTAGACAGATTCTGTTTGAATCCTCATATCATTGGTAACATACGAGCGAAGTTTGATTTGAGTCGACGCCAACCCTGTTGTGAAGTCTCAAAGCTAGAAGTAAAAAAGATCTTTATCCCAGGTCCCAATCGATGTATCGCCTGCAATGAACTTGCTGACATACAAAGAGCGAGCAAACACCTATTTCGATTCCTTGTTGATATCAACATTTCTAAGTTTAACTGTAACTTTACATTCTTCTGTCCGCCCCGATAGCTGCGTTGGCCTCTGTAATAAAAAAACTGAGTGGAAGGATCAACAAAAGAACTTTAATGGGTGTCATGCTACGTCCGCAACGACCAAACACAATGATCACAAAAAAAAGAAGAAAAGAAAAGAAAATGTGGTCAGCGTGGCGGTCTGTCACGCCAAAGGGCCCGGGTTCGATTCCCGGTTGGATCGGAGATTTTCTCTGCTCAGGGACTGGGTTTTGTATTGTCCTCATTATCATTTCATCATGATCAGTGGCAGGCAACGAGAAACCACCAGAGGAATCACTTCCCTAGACGCTCATGCGGTGGACTTCTCTGACGAGGCTTCCCCCATGACAAGACCTGCTGTAAAGCCGGACACAAAGTTTTTTTTTTTTTTTTTTTTTTTTTTACATTCTTCTAGAGTTCTTAGGAACCTCACCCCCGTATTCTGGAAATGTACGTTTTTCCATATAATGTTGGTGATGTTCATATGTGTGTGTGTGTGTGTGTGTGTGTGTGTGTGACGCGCGCGAGTGTGTGTGTGTGTGTGTGTGTGTGTGTGTGTGTGACGCGCGCGAGTGTGTGTGTGTGTGTGTGTGTGTGTGTGTGTGTGTGTGTGTTTGCGCTGCATGTTTTTCGACAAATACTGGAGCTAATAACTGATTATGTTCGAGGCAGTGGCTCATTAAGTAAAACTTTTCTGCGCACTTTTGCAACCAGTTTAGCACTTCTACTAGTGTAATGGAAAGTTGGCGCACTGAGAAACAAATATAGACAACGAAAACGAGTCACAATTATTGCGTTAAAGGCCTCGAGCGACATCTGCAGCTGAGCACGCAACTGGCATTTGCGGTAGCAGACCGCTATAAGAACGGTGAACACAACAGAAGGCGTGACCACGCTCCTGCTCTGAATGATTGTTGCTATATTCGCTGTCATTAAACAAGTAGCTGTCGACGTTTTCTCAAAATTAGATGTACTTGTAGACAAGGAGTTAACCGCTATCCTTATTCGTATAAATAGAGATATTTTCCGTCTGTCGATCACCGCTTTTATCGTTTCAGCCTAATTTTCGAGAATGACACCAATCCTCAGAACTTGTTTCAAAAAACTGAAAATCGTGTTCTTATCCTGTATTTGCAATATTACTTAGCTAAAATAATTTTTTTATCTAGCTATAATAAAAACGTTGTATAAATACCATTTCTGGTAGTTACAGAGTAATTAGCCTTGACGAACCATTATAAGTTCACTGTCATACACTAAAGCTAAACTTATCTGCTGTCGCTTTATATTAAAATTTGAAAGAAATTTAATTGATATAAAAAGCATGTAGCGTCAGTGACTTCTCTCTATATGTACTAGCAGATTTGAAAACATAATCTTGAAATAATTTATACAGGCAAACATTACAGATAATTAAATATAAAACATTATCGAGGATTTCCTACGTTCTCACACTTTCACGTGGGACAACACTAGACGCAGACAGCTGAGATGCATAAATTCCGTGAACGAGTGGGAGGGATGGGAGGCGGCGACCGTAAGAACATCCGGACACTCTCTACCACTATTGTTGTTGTGGTCTTCAGTCCTGAGACTGGTTTGATGCAGCTCTCCATGCTACTCTATTCTGTGCAAGTTTCTTTATCTCCGAGTAACTACTGCAACCTACATCCTTCTGAATCTGCTTAATGTATTCATCTCTTGGTCTCCCTCTACGATTTTTACCCTCCACGCTTCCCTCCATCACTAAATTGGTGATGCCTTGATGCCGCAGAACGTGTCCTACTAATCGATTCCTTCTTCTAGTCAAGTTGTGCCACAAATCCCTCTTCTCCCCGATTCTATTCAGTACCTCCTCATTAGTTACGTGATCTACCCTTCTTTTAACGATATACATAAACGATCTGGTTGATGGTACTGACGGCGGCATTAGACTGTTTGCCGATGATGCTGTAGTCTACAGGAAAGTAGTATCACAAGAGAGTTGCGAACAGATCAGTGAGGATTTGCGAAAATAAATTCGTGGTGTAACGACTGGCAATTATCTCTCGCCGGCCGGTGTGGCCGAGCAGTTCTAGGCGCTTCAGGCTGGAACCGCGCGACTGCTACGGTCGCAGGTTCGAATCCTGCCGCGGGCATGGGTGTGTGTGCTGTCCTTAGGTTAGTTAGGTTTAAGTAGTTCTAAGTTCTAGGGGACTGATGACCTCAGATGTTAAGTCCCATAGTGCTCAGAACCATTTGAGCCATTTTTTAATTATCTCTCAATATTAATAAGTGTAACCTGATGCGTATAACAAGGCGAAAATCCCCATTAATGTACGAGTGCAAAATAAATACCCAGTCTTTGGAAGCGGTAACATCCGTCACGTATCTGGGTGTGACTATTCGAAATGATCTCAAATGGAATGATCAGACCACACAAGTAACGGGTAAGGCGAACTCTAGATTGCGGTTTATTGGTAGAATCCCGAAGCGATGCAGTCCTTCAACAAAGGAAATAGCTTAAAATATGTTAGTTCGTCCAGTCTTGGACTACTGTTCGTCTGTATGGGACCCTTACCATTTGGGTCTGATTCAAGAGATTGAGAAGGTCCAAAGAAGAGCGGCAATATTCGTGACTGGTACATTTAGCCATCGCGAGAGCGTTACAAATCTCATAGGAAGTTTGAAGTGGGACACACTTGCAGATAGACGGCGCGCTAAACGGAAGGGGCTGCTTACTAAATTCGGAAATTCGATCTCCACGGAGGATGTAGAGCTTATATTATTACCACCAACATTCAAATCGCGCAATGATCACCATTCAAAGATAAGGGAAATTAGAGCTCGTACTGAGGCGCGAGTGGAACGTAGGAGGGGGGGGGGGGGAGGGGGAGGAATAAGACTTTGAGCGAATTGTGCCCTCCGCCACACACCGATTGGTGGCTAGCGGAGTATATATGTAGATGTATATGTAGATGTAATCTTCAGCATTCTTCTGTAGCACCACATTTCGAAAGCTTCTATTCTTTTCTTGTCTAAACTATTTATCGTCCATGTTTCACATCCATACACGGCTACACTCCATACAAATACTTTTAGAAAAGACTTCCAGACACTTAAATCTATACTCGATGTTAAATTTCTCTTCTTCAGAAACGCTTTCCTTGCCATTGCCAGTCTGCATTTTATAGCCTCTCTACTTTGACCATCATCAGTTATTTTGCTCCCCAAATAGCAAAACTCATTTACTACTCTTAAGTGTCTCATTTCCTAATCTAATTCCCTCGGTATCATCCGATTTAATAAGACTACATTCTATTATCCTTGTTTTGCTTTTGTTGATGTTCATCTTATATCCTCCTTTCAAGACACTGTCCATTCCGTTCAACTGCTCTTCCAGGAACTTTGCAGTCTCTGACAGAATTACAATGTCATCGGCGAACCTCAAAGTTTTTATTTCTTCTCCATGGATTTTAATCCCTACTCCGAGTTTTTCTTTTGTTTCCTTTACTGCTTGCTCAGTATACAGATTGAATAACATCGGGGATTGGCTACAACCCTGTCTCATTCCCTTCCCAACCACTGCTTCCCTTTCATGCCCCTCGACTCTTATAACTGCCAGCTGGTTTCTCTAAAAATTGTAAATAGCCTTTCGCCTGCTGCATTTTACCTCTGCCACCTTCAGAATTTGAAGTCTACAATTGCTAGAAACGTAGGTTTGCCTTTCCTTAACCAATCTTCTAAGTTAAGTGGTAAGGTCATATTGCCTCACATGTTCCAACATTTCTACGGAATCCAAACTGATCTCCCCCGAGGTCGGATTGTACCAGTTTTTCCATTCTTCTGTAAAGAAGTCGTGTTAGTATATTGCAGCCGTGACTTATTAAACTGATAGTTCGGTAATTTTCACATCTGTCAACACCTGCTTTCTTTGAGATTGGAATTGTTATATTCTTCTTCAAGTCTGAGGGTATTTCTCTGTCTCATACGTCTTGCTCACCAGATGGTAGAGTTTTGTCATAGCTGGCTCTTCCAAGGCTATCAGTAGTTCTAATTTTCGCACCATATTGATATCTTACCTAAATCGTTTTCCAATTTGTTTTGATCTTCTGATGATTTTACGAGACGATAAACGACAGCATCATCTGCAAACAACCTAAGACGGCCTCTCAGACCGTTTTTGTAGATAAGAAAGAGCAGAGGGCTTATATCACTACCCTGGGGAACGCCAGAAATCATTTCTGTTTTACTCTATGACTTTCCATCAGTTGCTACGAACGGCGAGCGCTGCGACTCTGTGAATCAGTCGCGAAAATGAGACGATATTCCATAAGTACGCAATCTGATTACAAGTCGCCTGTGAGGTACAGTGTCAAAAGCCTTCTAAAAATCTAGAAATACAGAATAAGTTTCAAATTCCTTGTCGATAGCACTCAACGCTTTGTGTGAGTAAAGAGCTAGTTGTGGCTCGCAAGAGCCATGATTTCTAAACCCGTGTAGGCTGTGTGTCAATGCACCGGTCCCTAGGAGGTAATTCACATGTTCAAATACAGTACATGTTCGACAATCTTGCTGCATATCGACGTTAAAGATATGTGGCTGTAATTTAGTGGACTACTCCTACTACCTTTCTTGAATATTGGTGTGACTTTCACGTCTTTGGGTACGGATCTTTCGTCGAGCGAGCGGTTCTATATGATTGTTACGAATGGAGCTATTGCATCAGCATAGTCTGAAAGAAATCTAACTGGTAGATAGCACGGACTGGAAGACTTACGTTTATTAAGTGATTTAAGCTGCTTCTCTGATCCGAGAATATCCACTTCTAAGTTATTCATATTGGCAGCTGTCCTTCATTCGAATTATGGAATATTTACGTCGATTTCTTTAGAGAAGGAATTTCGGAGGTCTGTGTTTAGTAACTTTGCTTTAGCACCACTGTCGTCGATAGTATTTCCATTGCTATCGCGCAGAGAAGACACTGTATGTGTCTTGCCGCTAGTATACTTTACTGACGGCCAGAATCACTTTCCATTTTCTGCCAGGTTTAGAGACAAAGTTTCGTTGTGGAAACTATTATAAGCACTACGCACTGAAGTTCGCGCTAAATTTCGAGCATCTGTAAAAGATCTCCAATCTTGGGGATTTTGCAATTCTTTAAATTTGGCATGCTTTTTTCATTGTTTCTGCAACAGTTTTCTGACCCGTTTTGTGTACCAATGTGGTCAGCTCCGTCGTTTGTTAATTTATTTGGTATAGATCTCTCAACTGCTGTCGGTACTATTTCTTTGAACTCGGCCATTTCCAGTCTACACTAACATTGTTAATTAGGAAGGTGTGGAGAATGTCTCTCAGGAAGGCGTCAAGCGAATTTTTATCTGATTTTTTGAATAGGTATATTTTTCGTTTATTTTTGGAGGATTTGGGGGTTACGGTATTCAGTCTCGCTTCGACAACCTTGTGTTTACTAATCCCTGTATCCGTTTTGATGTTCGTTATTAGCTCAAAAGTATTTTCTGCGAAGAGGACAAGTGTGTCTTCACAGCCGTCTAATATTCGAGTAGACTTATGAAGTAACTGCTCGAAATAATTTGTGTTGAGTCATTGTGAAACTTCTATGATAGCAAGGGAAATTCGAAACCAGTGCCAGTGTTCAGGAAAGACAGAGCCTGTGTATTCTAGATGACGAGATGTGGGACGCAGCTGGCCAGTATGGCAGAGCGGTTCTAGGCGCTCCAGTCTGGAGCCGCGCGACCAGTACGGTCGCATGTTCGAATCCTGCCTCGGGCATGGATGTGTGTGCTGTCCGTAAGTTAGTTAGGTTTAAGTAGTTCTAAGTTCTAGGGGACTGATGACCTCAGATGTTAAGTCCCATAGTGCTCAGAGCCATTGTTTTAGTGGGACGCAAAGCCTCGATTTTATCAATGAGTCCCGGATTGTTGGTTGATGTAGTTAGTGGTGAAGGTCGCGAACTCTAGTCCATCTAGTGCCAGTAGGATTAGGCGGAGGCAGCGGTTTTATAGTGTTTGAAAGGGCTTGAGGTTTGAGGTACAGGTCGTCTCCCACGTTAAACACCCCTAAAGTGCTGCTGGGACGAATGTTGCTCGGTATAGGCAAAGTTTAGTGCTTCCTTGCATGTTTGTACTCGACAGTGGGGGTACAGTTGGAAGATGAGCCGTAAAATCTTCTGCCGTTTGTCCTAAAGTTGTACGTTCAACAGTAACCTAACATCCAGTGTAACACGTAAGTACTTGACATGGCTGGTTCAAAGTATTTCTCGGTCATTGAGGACCAGTCGGTCTCGTCGTTTTGGTGCCATTGAGATGGATTGGGTTCTCTTTGGTCCATCGCTCAGTGATTGTCAGTTGCCGTTGTTAAGTACGAGGTAACTGGAGTCAGTCGTCGACCACCGGTGACGTGGGTGGTATTATCAGCGAACGGAGCCAGTACCTACTGTGGTAAGGTCGGGAGATCGCTCACATCTGTAGTAAAGAGGAAACTGGTCAGCGTTACGGTACCTACCGTCACAATCATGAAAGCGTCCGCAGCCCACTCCTCACTTCCTGGAGCGAGCACATTGCTTCCATTGTAACAGTCACCGAACTCAACTCAAGGTCGACGAGATGAATCTCCAATGCTCTGAACACGCCCACTTTCATTCAATTATTACATGACAATCACAAGTTGGGAAGAGCTCCATTCCGTGGAGGAGTGTGCTGCAGCCGACAGCCTGCCCCCGCTTTCGCCGGCGGCCTCTCCACCGCGGGCGTTTCGCCACTGCGCATCTCGGGTCGTGCGCGTAATCCATCAGGGGAGCAGCCAGCAGCGGCGCTACAGCCAGCTATCGGCCTGCCGCACGCCGCGGCGCGGCCCGTTGGGAAAGCGCGAGCCCTCCTCCGGCGCTGGTCGTGATGGGCCGCCGCGCCGCGCCGCTGCCACCTCGCCTCGGGCTGCCCGGCCCGCTCTCCGGTGCGTGCGCACGGTTGCCCCGGAACGGGCTGCCCTGCGCCCTCGGGCGAGCCGGGGTGGCCGTCCTTGTCTGCGAGGCAAGGCGCCTACGCTCCGCTTTCGCATCCGTCACCCTGACGCCGCCACAGGCTGTTCACGTGTGCCTCATTCACCTGTGAGGTAACGACTACTAAATTTCCCACGACGCACAGCGTTCCGTGACGATCGAGTGAGCACCTAAGAGGCGAGTGTTCCATCAATGATACGAGGGAAGGGCGACGGAAACGATCTCCTCCCCCTCTCCGGGATCGAACACGATGGTTTCACCGACTAACTTTCACTGAAGGAGCCAGTGGTCACGTAATACTCTCCACTACACCGATGGCCTCCAGACTCTAAGGATGATTCGTTATTTTCCACTAAAGCTTCTGCAAAGTGCACCTAAAATGTTCCACAGAAGATAACATACACTGATGAGCCAGAGAAACTGGCACATCTGCCTAATATTGTGTAGAGCCCCCACAAGCACGCAGAAGTGCCGCAACGCGGCGTGGCATGACTCGAGTAATGTCTGAAGTAATGCTGGAGGGAATAGGCACTATGAATCCTGCAGCTATCTCCATAAATGCGTAAGAGTACGAGGGTGTGGTGATCTCTTCTGAACAGCACATTTCAAGGCATCCCAGTTACGCTCAATAATGTTCATGTCTAGGGAGTTTGGTGGCCATCGGAAGTGTTTAAACTCAGAAAAGTGTTCCTGGAGCCACTCTTTAGCAATTCTGGACGTGTGGGTTGTCGCATTATCCTGCTGCAATTGCCCCAGCCGTCGAAACGCACAATGGACATGGCTGGATGCAGGTGATCAGACAGGATGCTTACGTAGGTGTCACGTTGTCAGAGTGCTATCTAGCCGTATCAGGGGTTCTATATCACTCCGACAGCACACGCCACTTACCATTGCAGAGCTTTTACCAGCTTGAACAGTCCCCTGCTGACATGCAGGACCCATGCATTCATCAGGTTGTCTCCTTACCCGTACACGTCCACACGCTCGATACAATCTGAAACGAAACTTGTCCGACCAGGCAACGTATTTCCAGTCATCAACAGTCGAATGTCGGTGTTGACTGCCCAGACGAGGCGTTAAGCTAAGTGTCGTGCTGTCATAAGGGCATACGAGTGCGCTTCGGCTCCGAAAGCCCATATCGATGATGTTTCGTTTAATGGTTCCCATGGTGACATTTTCTGATGGCCCACCATTGAAATCTGCAGCTATTTGCGGAAGGGTTGCACATCTGTGAAGTTAAACGATTATCTTTGGTAGTCCTTGGTCCCGTTCTCGCAGGATCTTTTTCCGCCCTCAGCGATGTCGGAGATTTGATGTTTTACCGGATTCGTGATACTCACAGTACACTCGTGAAATGGTCGTACGGGAAAATCTCCACTTCATGGCTACCTCGGAGACGTTGTGTCCCACCGCTGGCGCTTTGACTATGACAGCACGTTCAAACTCACTGAATCTTGATAACGTGCCGTAGTAGCAGCAGCAGTTGTAAACTGTCATAGCTGTGTTGGAAAAGCACCAGAGCTTCAAGGGCTGATAGAAAGCACTGAAGCTGAAATCTTTATATGAACAGAAAGCTCGCTAAAGCCGGAGATAAATTCTGCCGAAATTTTCACAGTGGCGCAAACCGTGTTCAGAAAGGATAGATTAAATAAAGTAGGTGGTGGTGTGTTTGTGTCTGTTGGTAGTACTTTATCTTGTAGTGAAGCTGAAATAGATAGTTCCTGCGAATTACTATGGGTAGAGGTTATACTCAACAGCCGTACCAAAATAATAATTGGCTCCTTCTACCGACCCCCCGACTGAGATGATATAATAGCTGAACGGTTCAAAGAAAACTTGAATCTCATTAAAAATAATCACCCCACTCATACAGTTATAATTGGTGGAGACTTCAATCTACCCTCGATTTTTTGGCGAAAATACGTGTTCAAAGCCGTTGAAGACAGAAAACATCGTCTGAAATTGTACTAAATGTTTTCTCTGAGAATTACTTTGAACAATTAGTTCATGAGCCCACACGAATAAAAATGGTTGCGAAAACACACTTGGCCTCTTAACCACAAACAATCCTGATCTAATAGAGAGCGTCATGACGGATACAGGGATTAGTGAACACAAGGTCATCGTAGCGAGGCTAAAAACCATGATATAAATTCGCTTAATGCCTTCCTAAGAGAGAGTCTCCATTCCTTCCAAGCTAACTATGTAAGTGTAGACCAGACATGGCTCAAAGTCAAAGATACAGAATCGACAGCAATAGATAGATTCATACCGCATAAGTTAATAAGAGACGGGACTGATCCACCATAGTACACAAAACACGTCAGAACACTGTTGCAGAAGCAACGAAAAAAGCATACCAAATCCAGAAGAATGAAAAATCCCAAAGACTGGCTAAGTTTCACGGAAGCTCAAAATTTAGTGCGGACGTCCATGCGAGATGCTTTTAATAGTTTCCACAATGAAACACTGTCTCAAAATATGATAGAAAACACAAAGAGGTTCTGGTCGAATGTAAAGTACACCAGTGGCAAAGAACAGTGATAGCGATGGAAATGTTACTGATGATAGTGCCACTAATGCGGAGTTACTAAATACAGTTTTCCGTAATTCCTTCACGAAAGAAGACGAAGTAAATATTTCAGAATTCGAAACCAGAACAGCTGTTAGCATGACTGACATAAAAGTAGATATCTTAGGTGTTGCGAAAAAACTCAAATCACTTAAGAAAGGCAAGTCTTCCGGTCCAGATGGTATATCAATCAGGTTCCTTTCAGAATATGCAGACACAATAGCGCCTTTCTTAGCAATCATATACAACCGCTCACTTGACGAAAGGTCTGTTCCTAAAGACTGGAAAGTAGCACAGGTCACACCAATATTAAAGAAAGGAAAGAGGAGTAACCCATTGAATTACAAACCCATATCACTGACCTCAATTTACAGTAGGATTTTGGAGCATATACTGTACTCGAACATTATGAATCACCTTGAAGAAAATGACTTATTGATACGTAACCAACACGGATTCAAAAAATATTGTTCCTGTGCAACACAGTTAGCTCTTTATTCCCATGAAGTAATGAGTGCTGTCGACAAGGGATCTCAGATTGATTCCATATTCCTAGATTTCCAGAAGCTTTTGATACCGTTCCTCACAAGCGACCAATAATCAGATTCCGTGCATATGGTGTATCGTGTCAGTTGTGAGACTGGATTCGTGATTTCCACTCAGAGGGGTCACTGTTCGTAGTGATAGACGATAAATCATCAAGTAGAATAGAAGTGATATCTGGCGTTCCGCAAGGTAGTGTCATGGACCCTTTGTTGTTCCTGATTTACATAAATGTTCTAGGTGATAATCTGAGCAGCCCCCTTAGATGACACTGTAATTTACCGTCTAGTAAAATCATCAGACGATTAGTTCCAATTACAAAATGATCTAGAGAGAATTTCTGTATGGTGCGAAAAGTGGCAATTGCTACTAAACAAAGAAAAGTGCGAGGTCATCCACATGGGTACCAAAAGAATTCCGATAAATTTTGGGTATACGATAAATCGCACAAATCTAAGGACTGTCAATTCGACTTAATACCTAGGAATTACAATTACGAGCAACTTAACTTGGAAAGACCACATAGATAATACTGTGGAGAAGGCGAAACAAAGACTGCGCTTTGTTGGCAGAACACTTAGAAGATGCGACTAACCCACTAAAGAGACAGCCCACATTACACTTCTCCGTCATCTGCTAGAATATTGCTGTGCGGTATGGGATCCTTACCAGGTAGGACTGACGGAGGACATCGAAAAAGTGCAAAGAAGGGCAGCTCGTTTCGTGTTATCGCGCAATAGGGGCGAGCTCTATTTACGAAATTTCAATAACCAACTTTCTCTTCCGAATGCTAAAATTTAGGTGTTCCTTTTTCCCACGCGCCATTCGAGAGTGGAATGGTAGAGAAGTAGTATGAAAATGATTCGATGAAACCTCTGCCAGGCACTTAAGTGTGAAGTGCAGATTAATCATGTAGATGCAGATGTAACCGACCTGAGAACTGCTCCAGACACTTATTGTCTTATATAGGCGTTGCCGACCGCACAGGCGTACTCTGCATGTTTACATATCTCTGTATTTGAATACGCATACCTACACTAGTTTCTTTGGCGCCTCAGCGTAGTTCCATAGTTTCTATGTAAGCGTGTACCAGATGCAGTGTGCGATTTGCAGGGGGGGATGGGGAGGATTTCCCCCCCTCTGCATCATACCATCCCCTCCTCTGGTTTTAGTTTATGCATCCCAACCTGGGATGTTTATTTCCCACGCACTGGAGTAAAACTTTACATATAATTTAAATTTGTGGAGCCGAACACTGAAAGTTTTTAGTAAGTATTACTATTAATACTACTAATATGTTTCAGTTTTCTAACACCAGAATAAGTACAGATTTTCGCAAATGTGCCTCTACTTTTTGAGTTCCTCTCGTATACCTGTATGTAGATGATTTTGTAAAGAAGATTTACCTACAATGTACTTTTAAAGATATAACAAGGGATGACTTTTCTGATATTGCATACGCGTGAATAGTGAGTTTCGGCATTAATATCTATTTATAAATAGCTTTTTAACCATGCATAACGCCACGGTCCAAGCTAGTAACATATATAATTCTACTAACCCCCTAGGACATCCCCCCCCCCCCCCCCCCCACTGGTAAAAGCACAAATCACACCCTGACCAGATGTGACTTAAACTGAAAGAAATATTGGTTTGGTGCATATGTTCGTAGAGTTTTTCTTTTGCTTGTTAGTATTCCGGTTGCTAGGGAATTATTTGTCCAACAGCCTTGCCGCAGTGGTAACACCGGTTCCCGTCGGATCACCGAAGTCAAGCGCTGTTAGGCTTGGCTAGCACTTGGGTTGTTCACAGCCCGGTCTTCCGAGCGCTGATGGCAAACGGGATGCACTCAGCCCTTGTGAGGCCAGCTGAGAAACTGTTTGATCGAGAAGTAGCGGCTCTGGTCACGACAACTGACAACGGCCGGGAAAGTGATGTGCTGACTACACGCCCCTCCAAATCTGTACCCAGCGACGCCTATCGTCAGAGATTGACGGAGCGGTCGGTCGGCACCGTTGGCCTTTACGTGGCCTATTCGGACGGAGTTAATTGTTACGGCGTAAAGTGAAGCGCCGGCACGCCATTCGGGAACGACAGAGAAGAAATGGCTGTAAGAAGACGTCAGCCAATCGCACGCTGACAGGTCCTCCCTCCAGGACGACAACACGACAGCAGCGGCGCCTCTGTGAAGAGGATAGAAGCGCCGCGACCGACTAGCGACGTCCCAGATGAATAGCAGCTACAAGATTAGCAACTAGAATAGGAACGTCAACGCTAGACACTTCGCTTGTAGTCTCTATGTAGCACAGACAGATCACGTTTGGCGGCACCGTCTCTGGCGGGCCGATTGAATTTGCTCTTTCGACGGCCTTATTGCATAACTTCAGTGGTAATTAACACGGAAACAACACAACGTTCCCAATTTTTTTTTCCATAACACTTATTTCTCAGCACAACGTACCCTACGACTCTCTTACAATATTTCGGATTGTTTTTGACCACCCTCATAAACGATTTAGGAGGCTAGCTGAGCAGTACACATAGATTTTTTTTCCACATAATGCTGTCAATTACAGACTAGTAAAGACATAAGAATATCAATACAAATTACATAATGATTTAGACAAGAAAAGTGGCAATTGACCATGAACAACAACAAGTGTGAGGTCCTCCACGTGAGTACTAAGAAGAATCTGTTAAATTTGGGTTACAAGATAGATAACACAAATTAAAATGTTGTTGATTAAAATAAATACCTATCGATTGCAATTACATAATATCTAAAAATTGGAATCATCACATAGAAAATGTTGTGGGGACAGCAAATCAAATGCTGCTTTTTTCGGTAGAACACGTAGCAGATGTAACAATTCTACTGAAGAGACAGCCTGCGCTAAGCTTGTCCGTCCTCTGTTAGGGTACTACTGTGCCGTGTGGGGTCCTTACCTGGCAGGATTGACAGAGGATATCGACAAAGTTCAACCAAGGGCAGCTAGTTTTGTAATATCGCGAAACAGGGGAGAGAGGGTCACAGCTGTAATGCACGAACTGGGGTGGCAATAAAAAACAACAGACGTTTCTCATAGCTGGGAGGTGCTTTCACAAAATTTGGTTCACCAGCGTTCTCCAACCAATGTAAAAATATGACATTGACTGCCCCCTGCATAGGGGAAATGACCATCTTGATAAAAGCTCGCACGGTAAGATTTGGGTTTTTAATTTTCCCCATTTGATATTCAAGAGTGGGACGGTCTAGAAAGAATATAGAGGTGGTACAACGAAAACTCTGTCAAGCGTTTCACTGTGAATTGCACATTAGTAGAAGGAATCAGCATAGTGGCTACGTATTCAGGGGTTAATCTGAAGTTTAGAGCTGCTGGGATGGCAGTGAGGTGTGGGGGCACCCTGTCACCATGACTTTTAAAGAATTAATATGCCTAAGATGTCAAAGATATTAACATATTATCATTATTGTATTCAGATGTTTTATATACCGGTAACTTTGTTAACATCTATGCTGTCAAAAAGTTGAGGAGCACCTGTGTCATGCTTTTGTTTTAATAACAGCAACACTAAACGTTCATGACTTTGACAACTTCATAATTTATATGGTATAAAAGTTATGCGTGTACGCGCCTTCATCAGTACTTACTTAACTCTAAGATTACGAACACAGGTCAGCAGACAAATGAGAAGAATGTTGTGTCCAACTGTTGTTTCCACCTACGTTCTGAAAAGGCAGTCTTGCTGTTATTCTTTCTTGGCGAGACACCGTTACGCCTCCGTCTTGCCCTCCCACTACTTCCTGTGGTTTGCCGATTCCATACGTGCTCTGGAAAACAGTGGCACATTTGTTACTGGTAAAAGGTACGGTCAGGCTGTGAGTGGTTGAACTGTTTTCCACAGCTAGTCAGACCTCAAACCATTCCATGTCAACTAACCCTTCCCTGGCCGTCGGGGCTCAGTTCGAAGCGGAACTCATGACTGAAGACAATTCTACTCCAATCAATGAGATTCCGGGCCGAAGATGTGTCTGGAGACGCCCCAGACAGCGGTAGGATCTCAACCTGACTGCCGCCCGCCATACAGCTCGACGGCCAGGAGTGATTGCTCCGGTTCCATTTGTTTTCATACCACGGCCCATTTCCTTGTCATCCGACACACCCTTATAGTTCAGCGGAACGTCAACGATATTCTAAGCCCCGCTTTGTTGCCCTTCATGGCAAGCAATGCTGGGCTTACATGCAGCAAGATAATGCCCTCCCGTACGCTGCTCGTCTTGGTGTTTGCCAAACCCAACTTGGCCAGCAACGTCGCCAGATTTCCCTCTGACTGAGAACGTTTGGAGCATTATAGTAAGCCGTCCAACCAGCTAAGTATTTTTACGATCTAACGCGCCAATTGGAAATAAACTGGCACGATATCCGTCAGGGGGACATCTAACAGCTCTGTCAATCAATGCCAAGCCAAATAAGTTGAAAGGTCTCTGTTGGATTCCTTTCATGTTTAATTTCTCAAATTTGTTGTCATTTATGGAGTAAATTCCTCTCCTAAATTTACTGTGGCGTTTCTGACTATCTGGGAGGAAACTGAGTAGTGGAACGTGTTACTTTTACACGTAAACAAGAACGATCTGTCACACTACTACACTTTAAAGCACAGTTTATATGTAATTCTTATATGTAATTCATGTCACACAGTCTCATACGGAACCTACATCCGCTTTCTGTTATATACTGTATATGATAAGATACTGTCATCCCCCTTGTTTTCTGTGTGAGAGGATGAATGATCAAATGTGTTTGTAGTTGCATGCTTGAGGGTAGCAGACAAGGCTGTCTGCTAGAGAACAGTAGGACCAACGTCGGAACAGGTAGCTACGGTTCCTAAAAGCAGAGAGGTTTCTATTCTTAGTATGGTCCGGTCCATCCCTTGTCATGTTGGTATAGGAAGCTGCCCCTCTGGCCCCTTCCGCTTGTCTTTGTGAGCGACTCTCAGGAGCACGCTGGGTAGTAGGCAGTTGGGGAGTTGCAGTCCGGCAGTTGGAGAGTAGCAGTCTGGCGGTAGGCAGTTGCAGTCTGGCGGTAGCGAGCGTCTGAAATGGTAAGATCTCCGGCTAAGCGCGTGTCTGCTGAGTCCGAAGGACAATGGATTTGTTAAGTTCAGCCTAACTGAGGATTTAATCACTTTTATTTCGGGTTTAGCTCTAAGATATCTAAGGTTATCTTAAATTGCAGCGTAGTGTAATTCTCGTGTGAAGTTCATATTATTTTCCGGTAGTTGCTTTGTTACTACTTTGTGAGTAAAGTGGAACCACGTGTTGGTCAGTAACTCTAACTAAGATCAATCTTAAATGCGAATGCTTGTGTGATTATAACGTCTCGTCTTGATAATATTTTGAATATAGCAACTTTTCTTTATGTTCAACCCACGTGGCGTGTACTTTGTGAGACCAGTACCACGTGCTTATATAACTGTTTGACCCATCAGGTTAATAGTAAGACGTTAGTAACCAGTTCAAGGTTTTTCTTTTGTCAATTGCTTTTGGATCTAATTTATTTTTATTATCTAAATTATTGTGGAGTTATACGCTTTCTGTAAACCAAGTTGACCACGTGAAGCATGTGGTAATCATCAAAGTAGACCTCAGCTATTCTTTTCGCGAAGATTTCACAAAGAGTTAATATGAATTTAGTATACCAGTGTGTGGTAACTACATGACGGACAGGATTGTGCTATGAACGGAAATTCTTTGGGTAAAAATTTGAATCTGTTTGTAGTGATTAACTTTCTCTTGCATGTGTTTCAATGTTCTTTGTGTGTTGTTTTATGAATGCAGTGTTGTATCCAGTCTCCCAATCTTGACTCCATATTTTATGTGTTCAGTAAGATTCCAATCTCACATTTTCACAATCGTAAATAAGGCACCAGCTCAGTTATAACTCACGTATAATATGCTGAAATTTCAATGAACAATCTTTAAAATAAATTTGCAAATATAAACTGAATTCTTTCTTTTTATTTAAATTCTCCCTTTTATAAATATATATTACCGGTTGTCGTATGACTGTAAAAAGATTATAATCAATGTTAGTCTGATTGGTAATGTTACCAGCTGAAACAGTTGCCCAGTAAACGCACGATTAACCTCCCCAGACAGCTCACGGCTTGTAACCCGCTTTCATTATCTATTGGCTAGCAGTAACGCTTCCAGCATACCAAAATTAATGTTAAAACGTTACAAAGTGCTTGTGTAAGGGGCAGAGCTGGACCAACGCGTTATCGACGCACTCAGTTTGTGAAGCTCTTTCTCTTGAATAAATCATCAAATTTTCTGATATTGTAATCATTTGTTTGCTGTAAATGTACATCACATCTACCGATTTCCGTGCCATTCGAACAATTCCTTCCTGATGTGTATCTTCATATTTTCGCGGCGCAAATACTGATCCATAAAATTTCGGGCGTGCAGCCGCATAAATTTGACTTCTTCTAATATTTCGGCTGAATACCGTCCAGCCATCTTCAGAGTGAGCCGATGTGACTGACGCTCCAGCACTTGCTCCGTCCCTTTAAGGCCGTAGACCGCACCACTGCGCATGCGGCCACAGACATACAAGGCGCCAGAGACGTTAATCGGCGGCAAAGACGTATGGCATTTGCATGGAAATACGTAGATCTATGGCTGCGCAGTCGATCCACACGGCGATATCGATGTATCACTACGAGCTGCACCGTCGCGACGTCTTTGTGATTTTATTACAGAAATTGTCGGATTCCACGATTTGTCCAAGCTGAAGTCGCTATCTCTATTAATTAAATTCGTCGCCAAGCGAATTTCAATTGCTTCCTTCACTACTGAGTCCCAGAAGGATGAAGTAGAGGCTACAATTTCGACGTTAGCGTAAACCATAGAGTGCCCAGTGTCAATACAGTGCTCGGACAACTCAGATTTATTAGGTTGTAAGAGCCAGGTGTACCTGCGGTGCTCTGTGCATCTCTCCTGGATAGTACGGGTCGTCTGTCCGATGTATGAACGGCCGCACTCACAGGGGATCTTGTAAACCCCAGGCTTCCGAAGCACCAAATCATCCTTAACGGAACCCAGAAGTGGTGCTGTCTTTGGTGGAGGGTGAAAAATCACTTTCACTTCATGCTTACTGAGGATCCGTCCTATTTTTGACGATAGGCTTCCCACATACGGCAGAAAAGCCATCGATTTACAACTTTCCTTGTCTTCTTCTGATTTTCTTATACCCCCCAGCTGGTTTCATTTGTAGCGCCTTATGTATCTGCTGTTGTGAGTAACCGTTGCCTTCAAAAACTCTTCTCAGGTGTAAAAGCTCGTCCTCCAGACTGCTCTCGTCAGCAATGACTTGTGCTCTGTGTACTAGAGTTCAGAGTACACTCATCGTCTGTGAATGATGGTGGCAGTTATTTGCGCGTAAATATAAATCCGTATGAGTCCGTTTTCGATAAACCGCGTGTCCCAAGGTGCCATCATCTTTACGCCGTACCAGCGCATCCAAAAATGGAAGGCATCCATCTTTTTCGATTTCCATAAGTCTTTGCCGCCGATTAACGTCTCTGGCGCCTTGTGTATCTGTGGCCGCATGAGCAGTGGTGCTGTCTACGGCTTCAAAAGGACGGAGCAAGTGCTGGAGCGTCAGTCACCTCGGCTCACTCTGAAGATGGCTGGACGGTATTCAGCCGAAACATTAGAAGAAGAAGTCAAATTGATGCTGCTGCACGCCCGAAATTTTATGGATCAATTCCTTCCTGGTGCATCCTTTTTTTTTTTTGTCCTGGAGTGTATTTCGGTTCCCCACCCTCATTCACTGCTACATCAGTTGCTTCCGCCGCTTCTTGCTGGCAGGCTGCAGTGGTCATTTCGTGTGGGCTTTCGCGACGGGCGCCCCGGTTGCTGGTCCTACGCGCGAGTGCAGTTACTTATTTGTTACTGTGATCATTTCTGTCCGGGTCTGTCCCTCTGTGTGACCGTCTTTGTTCCAGTCCTAACTGTTTGTCTGTGCATAAGTGGGGCGCCTCATGACTGACTGGTCTGATTGCCATACATTTACGTTTTCTTAATAATGTGAGTAATATCATTTTTCACAGCTTTGTCTTTCATTCTGGTCGGTCAATACCATAATCCTTATAGGTAGTAGCTCCTCCTCTTGTTCGCGGTTGGTGGCATGTGAAGATGGAGCTTTAGGCTTTGAAACCTGTCATGTAGTAAATAACAAATTACTGGCAATTGAAGGGAATTTTATATTACTAACATTTAATGTACATTTGTTTTTAGGTAAGTGGCGTGCACGAATGTCTGTCACCCACCCAACTTCTTTGATAAGCAACACAACATGTTCTCCCAAAAGAGCACAAAGGCACTGTAATAGACCGTGGGTTATTCGAACATTATTTGAGAGATGTATACCAAATAAATTAACAACCGACGGAGCTGATCCCCTTGATACACAAACCTGGTCATAACACTGTTGCACAAACCATGCCAGATTCAAACGAAATCTCCCAGATTGGCGTTTTTTTACAGATGCACGGACTTCAATGCGAGATGCTTATTATAGTTTCCACTACGAAACTTTTTCTCGAGACCTGGCAGGAAATCCAAAGAGATTCTGGTCGCATGAAAAGTTAGCTGGCGACAAGACACCTTCAATGCCTTCTCTGCGCGATAGTAATGGAAGTACCATCGACGACAATGCTGCTGAAGCAGAGTTACTAACCGCAGCTTCCCAACATTCCTTCACCAAAGAAGACAAAGTAAATATTCAAGAATTATAATCAAGAACAGCTGCCAAAATGAGTAACTTAGAAGTAGATATCCTCGGAGTAGTGAAGTATTTTAAATCGCTTAATGAAAGCAAGTCTTCCGTTCCAAACTGTATATCAATAACGTTCCTTTCAGATTATGCTGATGCAATAGTTCCACATTTAATCATATACAACCGCTCGCTCGAATCATATACAACCGCTCGCTCGACGGAAGATTCGTACGCAAAGACTGGAAAATTGCAGAGGTCACATCAATATTCCAGAAAGGCAGTAGGAGTAATCTACTAAATTACAGGTCCATATCATTAACGTCGACATGCAGCAGGATTTTCAAACATATATTGTGTTCGAACATTATCAGTTACCTCGAAGCCGGCCGTGGTGGCGGTGCGGTTCTAGGCGCTCCAGTCCGGAGCCGCGCTGCTGCTACGGTCGCAGGTTCGAATCCTGCCTCGGGCATGGGTGTGTGTGATGTCCTTAGGTTAGTTAGGTTTAAGTAGTTCTAAGGTCTAGGGGACTGATGACCACAGCAGTTGAGTCCCATAGTGCTCAGAGCCATTTGAACCATTTTTTGAAGTTACCTCGAAGAGAACGGTCTACTGACACACAGTCAACAAGGAATTACAAAACATCGTTCTTATGAAACACAGCTAGCTCTTTACTCATACGAAGCGCTGAGTGCTACTGACAAGGGATTTCAAACTGATTCCATATTTCTGGATTTCAAAAATGGTTCAATGGCTCTGAGCACTATGCGACTTAACTTCTGAGGTCATCAGTCGCCTAGGACTTAGAACTAATTAAACCTAACTAACGTAAGGACATCACACACACCCATGACCGAGGCAGGATTTGAACCTGCGACCGTAGTGGTCGCTCGGTTCCAGACTGAAGAGATTTCTTTTAGTCTTATGTGCATGACTTTACCCTTTTCATTAGTTAGAGTCAATTGCCACTTTTCGCACCAAACCGATGATCGTCTAGATCGTTTTTCCATTGGTTTTGATATTCTGATGACTACTAAACGGTAAATAACGACATAACCTGCAGATAATTTAAAAATGCTGCTTAGATTTTTCTCCTAAATCATTTATATGGATTCGGAACAACAGACGACAGATGACACTTACTTGAGGAAGTCAACCTAGATAAACAAATGTAGTTATGCAGCTGGATTTTTCTCACACCACTTGCGTTTATACTTTGTTACGAACTGTGACCTTTCTGACAGGAAATCACGTATCCAGTCAACAACTGAGACGATACTTCATAGACACCCACCGAGCGAGATGGCGCAGTGGTTAGCACACTGGACTCGCATCTGGAATGACTACGGTTCAAACCCGCCTCCGGCTATCCTGATTTAGGTTTTCCGTGATTTCCCTAAATCGCTTCAGGCAAATGCTGGGATGGTTCCTTTGAAAGGGCACGGCCGACTTCCTTCCCCATCCTTCCCTAATCCAATGGGACCGATGACCTAACTGTTTGGCCCCCTCCCCCAAACCAACCATTGACACGCAATTTGTTTAGAAGTCGCTAATGAGTAACAATAACAAAAGTCTTCTGGAAACAAATATGGAATCAATTTAAGATCCCCTGCCGTGGAGCTCATTACTTCGAGAAAATAAAGAGCTAGTTGAAAGATTTCAATGAACCCGTGCTGACTATGTGTCAATGGATCGATTTTTTGGAGGTAGTTCGTAACGTTCAAACACAGTGTAATGTCCTAAAATCCTATTGTAAATCGAAGTCCGTGACACGGGTCTGTAATTCAGCATATTACTCCTATTTCCTTTCTTGAATATTGGTGTGACCTGTGCAGCTTTCCAGTTTTTGGTTCGGATCTTTCGTCAAGCGAGCGGTTGCATATAGTCGTTAAATATGGAGCCACTGAATCAGCGTACTCTGAAAGGAATCTAATTCGTATACAGTATGGACCGGATGACACGCTTTTATAAAGTGATTTAAGTTGTTTCGCTACACCGAGGATATCTACTTCCAAGTTACACATGTTGGCAGCAGTTCTTGTGTGGTATCAACGTTCGATACCATACTTATTAGGGGTTACAGTTATCGACCGCGGTCCGTACTAGTATCGCTGGACCCGCGAGTCGAGACTAGCGCCGCTCCGCGGCTTGCAACAAGTCTCTAGCGTGCGCTCGGCAACTCTTGCTCGGGAAGTCAAATAGGAAAGTAGTATAGCCTTCAGCTGGTAAGGAGTAACCTCTAACAAGGCACTTAGTTAAAGTATGGCCTATGTGATGCCTCTATAGCTCTCTATTTGTAATTATATTCCTCCTGACTATGAAGACTCCTGGATCGCCAGTTAAGTGAAATATGTTATTTTTTACCAACGACTTCTAATTATTTTAGTCGTTGCAGACCCAGCCCATGCAGCCAGCTCCTTATCGACTTCACTGACAAACCTGCAGTATATGCCAAGAAGAGATTTGTATGTTTCTGTTTAGCATTGGTCACCCGTCATTCACATTGGCGACGATTCGTTCATCGTCATCATAACTTCTTGATTCGAATTCTGGACTGGGTTTACTTCGTCTTTTTTGGTGAAGGAATTTCGGAAAACCGGATTTAATATCTCCTCCTTAGTGTACCGTCATCGGGAGCATTACCACGCACCATTTGTCTTAATATGAAAAAAAAGCGTTGTGCTTTGTCACCTTCAAAAATCTTGATCTTTTGTTACATAAGTCATGATTTAGGGTAGGTAAGCTGTGAAGCTGTGATGAATATTCTGTTCTTTTAGTGTACGTTACTTAGTATACAATTTTACAATGGTCATGTATCTTCCACTTAGCAAGAAAGACAGAATTATCTCGGAGTATTGCCCCTACGTAACTCTCGCACCACTGCAAAGAGAAGCGGTACAGATACACTGGTGTTCAAACCTAAAGCAACAAACAACTTTTTCCAGGTCCTGTGCCTAATTGACGATATAATCATATAAACTGTCACTAGATGTCCGTACTATCGTGTTCTGTACGGTAGATGGCGTTCCAGCTCACGGGCAATAACGTCAACGATGTCAGGGCACCGGTCAAACGGGGTATTGTTTGCCGGGCAGTCCGAGATCCACAGCCGCTTTGACTGACTGACTGTTTTGGAGGAAGAGGCCAAACAGCGAGGTCATCGGTCTCATCGGATTAGGGAAGGATGGGGAAAGAAGTCGGCCGCGCCCTTTCAAAGGAACCATCCCAGCATTTGCCTGGAGCGATTTAGGGAAATAACGGAAAACCTAAATCAGGATGGCCGGACGCGGGATTGAACCGTCGTCCTCCCGAACGCGAGTCCAGTGAGCTACCACTGCGCCACCTCGCTCGGTCACAGCCGCTTTGTACATAGTCACAAACGGTGCAGTATGACACAGAGAAGAGTCTACCATACTATCTACAGTCGAGGGCCATAGGAAGTATGTAAGCAGGGCAATCGCAAACTGACGAGCTCCGAAGGCTTAATGTGAATCGTTCTGTTGTTTCTTGCATGTGCCAACAGTTTATAGAGACCGAAAATATAGTCAGAAGACCAGGACAGGCGCGACCACGTGCGACATCAGAAATAGAGGACTGTTATTTGGCTGCAATGGCACGCTGGTACCGCCTTAGTACTGCAAGGCAACTGGCATCTGACCTCGCAGTATCCACAGAACTTGTTGTATCGAGGCAAACTGTGTACTGAAGGTTTCGGCAGAGTGACCTTTACTGTCGACAACCTGCCGTATGTACAGGTATACCTCTGATGCATCTTCACAAGAGGGACGTATAGAGAGGTTCAAATGGTTCAAATGGCTCTGAGCACTATGGGACTTAACATCTGTGGTCATCAGTCCTCTAGAACTTAGAACTACTTAAACCTAACTAACCTAAGGAGATCAAACACATCCATGCCCGAGGCAGGATTCGAACTTGCGACCGTAGTGGTCACGCGGTTCCAGACTGAAGCGCCTAGAACTGCACGGCCACACCGGCCGGCGTATAGAGAGGAATCGTCAATATGGTATCTGGACGGCCGAACAGTGGGCCAATATTCTTTTCACTGATCATCCCCGATTTGGTCTGGAGGATTATTTTCGACGGATTCGCATCTGGAGGGAACGTGGAACACGATTTCGGGATCCAAACATTGTGAACAGGGGCTGATATCGAGGAGGATCCCTAATGATGTGGGCAGGGATTATGTTGACCATTCGGATACCTCTTCATGATGAAGTTGTACGCGTGAATCGGCAAGGTTTAACAGCTGTCAGGTGTCGTGAGGAAATCTTGGAATCTCATGCGCGGTTGTTGCGAGGAGCTGCGTGCCCAGACTTCTTATTGATGGGCCATTATGTTCGACCTCACAGAGCACGAGTGGTTGATGTTTCCTTGGTAACGGAACATATTATACGCGTGGCATGGTCTTCTCTCTCTCTCCCGCCTCAATTTCATAGAGCATGTTTGGGGTGCTCTAGAGAGACGGTCTGCATCTAGTCAGCATCCACCAACCTCTCAGGCTTGATGAATGGGCGTTATTGCCTCAACACGAGACTGATGACATCATTCACAGCATGTTTCGTCATTGTCAGCCCCGTATTGCTGCCAAAGGTGGTCACACCCCATACCGAGCACATTAACCAGTTGTCGGAATGTGTGTGTGCAAATACATTAAGTAGAAAAATAAGACATTTTTGTCTACCGTTATGCATGTTCTTGTTGTTTACGTTTTGTATTCTTTACATTGTTTCTACTTTACTGTCACCTGCTTGTACTGTTTTGTGGCAAAATAAACGCATCCTTGCAAAATTTCCGTTTGTTGGTTTAAATTTGGGCACCAGTGTATTAGCGTCAGTGGTGTGGAGAAGTAGCTGAAACTGCTGAAATTTAACAAAGTCTCAGCATCCAATGGAATCCCTATAAGAATCTGTAACAGATTTCCGTCTGAATTAGCCCGATTTCAACCATAGTCTATAATAGCGTAGCGGTAACGTTACCGCCTACCACGCAGGGGGCCTGGGTTTGATTCCCGGCAGGGGACTTGGTGTTGTGTATCCATTACCATTTTCATCATCATTGGCTCGCAAATCGCCGACGTGGCGTCACCTACAAAAGACTTGCAATACTGAGGCCGAACTTCCCCGAATGGGGCCTCCTGGCCAACAATGCCATACGATCATTTCATAGCACGTCGAAGAAAAAACGGTGCGAAGTGGTTCAAAGAAAGCGCAGGTCGCACCCATATACAAGAAGCGTATCAGAAGTGAAGCATAAAACTAACGTCCAATATCCTTGAATCCATTTGTTGTAGAATCTGATAATATATTCTGAGATCAAACTTAATGCCGTTACCTCCTCCATGCCAAACAGCATGGATTCTGAAAACGTCGACCATGTGAAACCCGACTGGCACACGTGACATCCTGAAAGCCATGGGTCAAGGTAGTCAGGTAGATGGAGTATTTCTCCATTTCCGTACCACACCTACGCTTTCTATCAAAAGTGCGATTGTATCAGGCGAAAACTGTGACTGGATTGAGGATTATTTAGTAGGGAGGACGCAGGAAGTTTTCTTAGATGAAAAGTCATAGCCAGCTGTACGAGCAGAAGTAACTTCGAGTGTGCCCCAGATAAGTGTGTTGGGATCCCTGTTGTTAATGTTGTATAGTAATGACCTTGCTGACAGTATTTTAGTAACTTCAGTCTTTTCGCAGATGACGTAGTTATCTATAAAAAAAACTATAAGAAAAAAAGAAACTTAACAAGTATTCAGTTAGGTCTTGATAAGATTTCAAAGTGGTGAAAAGATTGACAACTTGGTTTAAATGTTCAGAAATGTAAAATAGTGCTCTTCAAGAAACCATAACAACGTGGTATCCTACGAATACAATATCAACGAGACACAATTGGAAGCGGTCAACTCATACGAGTACCTGGCCGTAACACTTCGCGGGTATGTGAAATAGAACGATGACATAGGCTCAATCGCAGGTAAAGCAGGACAGACTTCGGTTCATTGGTGTGATGCTAGGAAAATGCAATCTGTATACAAAGGAGACTGCATGCGAAACACTCGTGCGAACTATTATACAATTTTGCTCAAGTGTGTGATACTCTTACCAAATAGGACTAACAGGAGGTAGTAAACGAAAAAGAAAAAGGTAGCACCAATGGTCACAGGTTTGTTTGAGCGCTGGGAGAGTGGAGAAAGCTAATGAAGTGGATCTGGCAGACGATGGAAGATGGAGGCAAACTACCCCAACAAAGCGCAGTTATACAGTTTCAAGAACCAATTAAGCAAACATTATTTCCACACTCCAAACGCGGATGGAGCATTACGAAACCTAAGTGATTGGTACAGTGGAAGGTACACTCTGCCACGTACTTCACAGTGGTTAGCACAGTATGGATTTATCTGTAGATTTACTGCTAAAAAGAACAATGTTTTCACCTTTTATTTCATATACAGAGGACGCGCTACGTAGGTCTATGAGTGGTAGATGAACATACAGCTCATGTCACCTATACACCGTGAAGCAGTACCCCACCGACAAAATTTCAGAGCTTGTTGAGGGGTATTTTCTGAGTATTTTGGTGCAACGGACCCTTTGGCTGGGTCCGAGCACAATGGGACTTAACTTCTGAGGTCATCAGTCCCCCAGAACTTAGAACTACTTAAACCTAACTAACCTAAGGACATCACACACATCCATAACCAAGTCAGGATTCGAACCTGCGACCGTAGCAGTCGCGCGGTTCCGGACTGAAGCGCCTAGAACCGCTCGGCCACTCCGGCCGACAACGGACTCTCTCCTGGCTCGTTACAAACGAGTAACATAATTTTGACTTAATAGGCTTTGTTATGAGAATTATCTGTGTTCCTGTGAAAATAATTCCATAACAGTGAAAAATGTTGTAATATGCAATCACCAAAGCGTAATAATTCGGAAGGATGAGATTATTCGTGGGCACCCATGTGCAGATGCAAGACTGCTGTTATGTGGTAGCCGTCATTGTGGAAACAGCTGAGAATATCGTCGTGGTGCTGTTTTACCATTGCGTTGATTGAACCAGTAGACGAGATGCATATCGGCCGTTTTTTTATGAGTAAACTTATCAATACTGTTGTGTATTACTGTTAACGTATAGCTAACACTGCCGGAAAAACCAACCCGAGACTGGACCGAACAGTACTCAATGCAAGCTTGAGTACCAAGAATATAATAGGCCTTACTGTTGTAAGCAGTATGTACCGTGGTTCAAATGGTTCAAATGGCTCTGAGCACTATGAGACTTAACTTCTGTGGTCATCAGTCCCCTAGAACTTAGAGCTACTTAAACCTAACTAACCTAAGGACATCACACACATCCATGCCCGAGGCAGGATTCGAACCTGCGACCGTAGCGGTCGCTCGGCTCCAGACTGTAGCGCCCAGAACCGCACGGCCACTCCGGCCGGCTATGTACCGTGAATGACTGGCACAAGCTTCTCCAAACGAGATATACAGCGCATACTGTTGACTTTGTCACTACTGTGCACATATTTTCAATGCAATACCAGTGAAAGGCGTAAGAAATCAAACGAAATGTATCTACTCTGTAACGAACCACTGGAGACCACTAGTCCCCTATGGCGAAACACTTAGATAATATCCCTGGAA
Source organism: Schistocerca nitens (assembly GCF_023898315.1). Classification (NCBI taxonomy): domain Eukaryota; kingdom Metazoa; phylum Arthropoda; class Insecta; order Orthoptera; family Acrididae; genus Schistocerca; species Schistocerca nitens. The sequence continues at coordinate 369,305,781 of NC_064614.1, read as the reverse complement.
AATATCCGAAATTTTGTCCTTGAAGTTCCGGTTCATGTTGTATACATACAAAATGGCCTTTTCATTAGAATGACAGCGGATGCTGTGCACATTACATGTACCATACACTGATCCACGAGTATAGAAGATATCTTATTTTAAAGTATGCTTTGGCGAGTTGAAGAGATACGATTTTTGAAATACGTGTTTGAAATTCAGTTTTAATGTTTTCCATTGTATTTTATGAAGGTCTGGTAGTAAGCAAAAAAATTATTCTTGATTCCACAGAAAAAAAAACTTATAATTACTCCCGATTGTAAAAATTTGGGCATTACAGCTCTTGTTCGAGCATCTCCGGTCCTCTTCAATTGTAAGTAGGCTGTTCAGGTTTTTTTATTGGTAACGCCACGTAGCGCTCTGTATGAAAATCACTGGCTGTGCTGTGTGCAGTCAGCGGCTGGTTTGCATTGTTGTTTGCTATTGTAGTGTTGGGCAGCTGGATGTTAACAGCGCGTAGCGTTGCGCAGTTGGAGGTGAGCCGCCAGCAGTGGTGGATATGGGGAGAGAAATGGCGGAGTTTTGAGAGTGGATCATCTGGACACGTGTGCGAGGCGCCGGGGCTAGCAGTGTATTTAACACTAAATTCTTGAATCTACATATGTAAATGATGCTCTAAGCCCCCCCTATTCTAACTCCGACTTTTGCTGTAGCACAAGGATGAAAAAAAAAAATACGCGAACTGACTGTAATCAGCCCTGCAAGTGGAGTAGAAAAGAGTTTGGCACCTGCAATAATTTAATTTGATAAATAAGTTAAATAAAGGAAGGTTTCATTAACATAGTGAGGAATGATAGGTTTGCTCTACCGACTAACAGAATGAAAGTTCTGTGCAAAATAACAATATGATTTATTACGACTAAACACAAAATACTAAACCAAAACACATGACACATTTACAATACATCAAATTGGCTCAAATTGGAGACTCATACAAACACTGTAAAGGTGAAGTTGTCCCTAAACTAGATCGTGAGGTTTAAGACGAAGTGGTATGTGGAGCCAATTCCTTGCCACTCAAATCTCAAGAGAGACACACAGCTAACCCAACAGTAATTGCTGCTACTCAAGACAGAACAAAGTTAGAAAAAGACGAACAGGCGCGCTCTGCTGAGCTCTGATTATCACCTAGGAAAATCCCTATCTGCCGGTGCTGCGGACATACATTACCAAACTGTCTTCTTAACTGCCCGAAACACGATCTGGCGTCCCGCAGGCGAGGGCTGGTTGCTTCGACGTCCTCGACCGAAAGGCGACTGCCGACTACCCAGAGCACCCGTACAGGCCGAACACACAACATTCCCGCCCCCACGACAGTGGCCGTGGTTACGTTCCAATCAGCAACTCGAAAACCGGCGGAAATTCCACTCCATTGCCGGGGCACTACCATTCCACCAATGGAGATTCTTGGCGCCAATTTCTGTGCTGATTTTGCTCCGTCCCAGAGCTATGCCCTGAGCAAGCCAATCACAGTTCCTATTTTGCAGAAAGCGTGGGAATTTTCCCGCCACAGCTGCCTGGGTACATAAGTCATTCCCACGCCTCGCTGGTAGCCCGCCAGAAAGTGTTTCCGCTAAGCTTCTGCGAAGCAACGGAACCTCCAGCCCAGCCGCCACTTCCTGCCCCCGCGGGCGCGTCTCCTGACAATGTCGGCGTCCGGAAAGTATTCACTCGACCCCCCACACCTGTCGGCCTACCCTTTCAAAGTCAGAAGAGCCCGCCTGTCACTGGACCACCCGGGTGGCGAGAGACGCTGCATGAGAAGTCCGCGTGTGAAGGAATAGCAACCCTCCACCGCATGCAACTAGAGAGGAGAATCGTAAGATAGAAATATGAGAGGGGGCTCATGCCACCTCTCATTGCCCCTACGCCATTTTAGATTGTAATTGGTGTGCGGTTGGCTCACTTAGGAGCAAGGTAGTGAGTCAATCGCCCAAGAACAATCTTACAAAGTGACTCCACATCCTGCACTCTATAAAAAAAATCATTGCAACTGAAAAAATGCAGCTCATAGAGGGAGGATTATTGATGATGTAGCCAACTTCACCTTCTTAATATGGAACACTAACACTCACATCACACATCCATACCCAGGGAGCCCCTTCCCAAACACCGATTCACGCAGGCATTCATGCTCTAAATATGGCACGGGCATCTGAGCCAAATATGGAGCAGTTTATTCTTTACAGAGTTGGAGTGCTCCGCAATTAAATGCCCAAGATGTTACAACAATTTTAATCGTTAAACTAACCTGAACTCACTCACACATGATACTATATAAGTTAACAATCTCTTTGTGAGCTTTCAGAATCTAGTTACAACCTCCGATTCATTCTGTCTCCCTGCAGCAAGAATAACCTCTACAAAATGTTCCCTGAACTGGTGGTCCATTCACAATGACAGTGGTGGTATCTGCTTCAGTTTATGGGGACTTCAGGCACACTGTTTGCATACACACAACAATAAACACAAAATACAAAAAAAACATGATGTGGAGAACAATACAGTAATCTGTAATAAGAATTACAGTGTAAAACACAAACGCATACAAGGTATAACATACATTACAAAAACAACATAAGAGAAAGAAATTAAAAAAAAAAACAAGGTTCATGGGGCATCAAATTGTGCGTGCACATTGCACAAAGTTCACGACTGTGCTGAGAATGAGGCACTAAATCACATTGTTAGAAATATCCGTAGCACTTCACTAATTCCACAGTACTGACATCACATAAGGCTAAACGTCGGGTGTTGTTGCTACGTTGTGGCAACAGCAATAGGGAGTTCTGGAGTGTCTGCAGTACGCTGTTGAGATTGTAGTCAGACCCACGCATATGATCACGGCAGTACGGTAGGAAGACACAGTGATAGGCTCTCCTCACGTCGATTAATTGTCTCTGAGGTCTACTCGTTGGGATACATCACTAGTCTAGGTCTCTTCTCTCGCTGGACAGAACTTTACGTTTCCCAATATTGCAGTTCGACGAGGGATGATGGCACGTGGAGTGACTCCACAAGTGTGTGAGGTCATCCATACAGGATCGAACTAGGAGCGACTATTGTTAAAACTGCTCTCTAATAGAGAGGAGAGGTAAGAAATGAGACCCTACATTTGTTAGTGTGGCACGATACTGCTTTGTGTATGCAGATCGGCCAATGCTAGTGAGTTGTAAAAACCCAAACAGGTGAGTATATAGCGTCCCTTTCTGTCCTGAGGCACATGAGGCGCAGATTCTGACACGATATGTGATCTTCTTCGTGTACTCACGACAACGTGGTCTGCCGCAGGGAATCCCTCCAAACGGCTGCCGCGTCCGGAGAGCTAGCAGGCTGTCGCGTGTGGGTCGCGTGTCAGTGTCAACGGCCAGCCCCACTTTCGCTTGTGGCCCGGCGAGGGTCCCGCGTAATCCCTCAGGTATACGGCCGGGTGACTGTCAGCCTGTAGGACCGGCTGCTCTCGCCCTTCACGTCAGGTGGGGTGCTGACGCTCTTTTCTTGCAGGTAGCCGCAGACCTCTTGTTCCTGCTCCAGCCGGCCTCCGCATTGCCACAATCCCCGTCATCTGCACAATTCTTACAAAAATCTTATGCCTAACTTTTTCCCATGACCTTCTATGTTATAATAAATTTACATAATGAAACATTGATGGTCTGTCATTTCAGACACTCTTATTTTACTTTTATAGTTATTAATCTATGGCAATCACTATAACATCTAATCTAGACATGGAAATAATTTATTTTGATATATGTGTAGAGACCGATCTCAGTATGTACATGGTATGTGATGACTGATGCTTTGTAATGGATGAACAACTAAATGTGCGGGCCCGCACTTATATTACTATTAATTATATAGATCGACAGTAGACATGCTCAAGAATTAACTACCATATGTCAACGATCTACATTCTATGTCTTCTGAATAAATTATGTTATTATGCATGCTGAAGTTTTACTGAACTATAAAGACATGCAACTATTCTACGTTCGCTCGCCGGTCATCCCTCCATCTCGGGTCTGTGATTTGATGACCTGAAAAATAACATCCCAACAGGCGCGCGCCGAACACTGGTGGTAGAAAACCGCCACAATATTAAGGATCTAGTTATTGTAAAATCCTAAAGTTTAATTTATCCTAGAATATGGTACTCTCTCTATTATTATTATTATTTTTTTTATTTTTTATACAATACTCTTACATAATTCCTGTTACGTTGAGATGTCTCGCTGCTCGCCGCTATTGCCGACAGTGATGTGCGCGACGTACGACATGACCTCCGAGTTTTCATTACGCCTCACTGAAACTCCGGAGACTGGGTTAGCCATGGCTATACACGACAATAAATTTATAGTTGCAACTTCCTTCTCTATCTGATGCGGTTTTCGGGATCAAAGCACACCTTTCCAGAAGCAATGTAATATGACCAAGCCAGGGGTGGTTCCTGTTGAGGATTCAGTCGCCCAACACACGCCAGCTACACAGTATGTCACGAATATCCAAGTATAAGTCCCTGGTTATTCATCTGTGACAGTCACGAGCAGCACGCTAAATCCCCAACCAGCACATTGGCATGGTAGGCTTTATGCTCGCATTTCTCTCGTCTAGGGCACCATTGGAGTCAAACGCTCACAGGATCACCCCGACTTGCAAGACAACGATGCTGGCGCAGCTCTGCAAAAAAAACTATACTGCCCATATTCATCCTCGAAATCACGCAATATACCACAATCTTGCAGTGCACTGACGCGTGCCTGCAAGCATTGGTATGAACGATTCACGAACTGGTTGTGGCCGCTATGGAGCGTAACACGACCTCTCAGAACGCTTCTGAGAGCACATTCTTGTATGCGCCCGTTTGTGCGACATCTCGTCACTCATCTTTATCCCTTAACATGGACACCAGATAGGAAAGGACAAAAACATTGCTCATGGAAAGGTAGTGCCTCTTATCGCAAAGACAGAGGAGATAGCGAACATAGACAAAAAAACGTTAACAGCAGTAAATTCTTATGCAGCGTGTTAATACATTGACAATCTTAATCTATTAATGCAACGATTATCGTTCCCCGAAGAAAGGTTCATATACACTCCTGGAAATTGAAATAAGAACACCGTGAATTCATTGTCCCAGGAAGGGGAAACTTTATTGGCACATTCCTGGGGTCAGATACATCACATGATCACACTGACAGAACCACAGGCACATAGACACAGGCAACAGAGCATGCACAATGTCGGCACTAGTACAGTGTATATCCACCTTTCGCAGCAATGCAGGCTGCTATTCTCACATGGAGACGATCGTAGAGATGCTGGATGTAGTCCTGTGGAACGGCTTGCCATGCCATTTCCACCTGGCGCCTCAGTTGGACCAGCGTTCGTGCTGGACGTGCAGACCGCGTGAGACGACGCTTCATCCAGTCCCAAACATGCTCAATGGGGGACAGATCCGGAGATCTTGCTGGCCAGGGTAGTTGACTTACACCTTCTAGAGCACGTTGGGTGGCACGGGATACATGCGGACGTGCATTGTCCTGTTGGAACAGCAAGTTCCCTTGCCGGTCTAGGAATGGTAGAACGATGGGTTCGATGACGGTTTGGATGTACCGTGCACTATTCGGTGTCCCTCGACGATCACCAGTGGTGTATGGCCAGTGTAGGAGATCGCTCCCCACACCATGATGCCGGGTGTTGGCCCTGTGTGCCTCGGTCGTATGCAGTCCTGATTGTGGCGCTCACCTGCACGGCGCCAAACACGCATACGACCATCATTGGCACCAAGGCAGAAGCGACTCTCATCGCTGAAGACGACACGTCTCCATTCGTCCCTCCATTCACGCCTGTCGCGACACCACTGGAGGTGGGCTGCACGATGTTGGGGCGTGAGCGGAAGACGGCCAAACGGTGTGCGGGACCGTAGCCCAGCTTTATGGAGACGGTTGCGAACGGTCCTCGCCGATACCCCAGGAGCAACAGTGTCCCTAATTTGCTGGGAAGTGGCGGTGCGGTCCCCTACGGCACTGCGTAGGATCCCACGGTCTTGGCGTGCATCCGTGCGTCGCTGCGGTCCGGTCCCAGGTCGACGGGCACGTGCACCTTCCACCGACCACTGGCGACAACATCGATGTACTGTGGAGACCTCACGCCCCACGTGTTGAGCAATTCGGCGGTACGTCCACCCGGCCTCCCGCATGCCCACTATACGCCCTCGCTCAAAGTCCGTCAACTGCACATACGGTTCACGTCCACGCTGTCGCGGCATGCTACCAGTGTTAAAGACTGCGATGGAGCTCCGTATGCCACGGCAAACTGGCTGACACTGACGGCGGCGGTGCACAAATGCTGCGCAGCTAGCGCCATTCGACGGCCAACACCGCGGTTCCTGGTGTGTCCGCTGTGCCGTGCGTGTGATCATTGCTTGTACAGCCCTCTCGCAGTGTCCGGAGCAAGTATGGTGGGTCTGACACACCGGTGTCAATGTGTTCTTTTTTCCATTTCCAGGAGTGTATTTGTCTATTCTACTATGTACACCACTTAAACTACTATTATTCCACGAACTTCTTTGTGTGAGAGAAGTGGTGGAGTCCTATGGACTAGCGTCAATCCCTTCTTAGACTCCCCCTCCTCTGACGTGCATTAGGATTTGGAGGTCTAATTTCTATCTCCCGGTTCTCCTGTTGTCCTTGATTTCGCTCTCTCCAATTACGGTCGCTTTGCCGTTCGTCATTCCTCCTGTCCCAGATTGCTTGTCTAGATTGACCCTGTTCCCTGACGTTTTGGTTTCCGTGTCTCTGGTTTCCATAACCTTGAATAGCATAACCTTGATTTCCGTAACCCTGGTTTCCTAACTGACCAGTGCGATTATGCGATCTGTTGTCGTCTTCCCTTGCTGGCCCGTGGTATTTGTTATTTTGCGCCTTCTTCCTGTCCTTTGCGTCTTGTTTATCGAAGACTACTTCGAGTTCGCGCAGTAGACTCTTGAATGCATCTATGTCAGATCCACACTTCCCGACAAGTGTCTGTTGATACCTAACTGGCAATTTGGAAAAGCAAAATTTAATGATTTCTCCGTTGCTATATGGAATATCTAAAAACTGATTCTTCTTGAGTAAATCATCAAAAAATTTGGTTGCGCTCCTATGCCCGGACACTTCCAGTTCAGGACAAAATATTATTTCCTCTTTAATCCTGTCTTGCGTTTCCTTTGACCAGTAGGTCCGCAGGAATGCACCAACAAATTCCTGATAAGTCCGACACGTCGCTGCCACGCCCCGCATCTTTTCCGCAGCTTGGCCTTCGATGTGTCCACACATGAATTCTAATTTGGCCTGGGTTGGCCATGACGACGGTAATGAATTTGTAAATTGCATCACCCAGCTCTTCGGATGCATCGACCCTCCATTATCTTTGAATTTCTGGAATTTTAGTATCGACAGGAAGTGATTGTGATCAAAATTCTGTCCGATCCTCGCACTGGTGTTGTCACTCGTTTCCGATACTTGCACGTCTGCTGAGTGTCCTGATCTATCTTGCTGATAACTGTGATGTGCTACGTCTGTATCACAGTGGAAGTGGCATTCAGCATTCGCTCTTCTAAGTGGGCTGCAATTATTGGAGCTATTACTCTCTGTTTCTGCGTGTGCATTGTTAGTTCCGCACTCTGTCACTGGGCTAGAGCAGGGCGGGCTTTTCCTCGGAGATACAATTCTGTGTACTCCATCATTGGTATCCGAACGCGCAGTGCTCGTGTGCACGTTTCGCTCTAGTGTTGCTATTCGACTCTCTACTTCTTTCATTCGTTTCGTGATGTTCGTAACCACAATATTACCTTGAGTCTTTAAGAATGCTAGGGATTTTGAGTGGGATTGTGTTGTACGTCGCAAGCGACCTGCGAGTTGAGAAGTTACTTTTGCGATTTTCATTGCCCCTGTTGCTGCCGTTTTGGCTAGGCCTGCTACTTTTTGTGCTACCAATGACATTTGTTTGGCTTCTCCACATTCTTTCTTTATTGTTAGTAATTCCCCACGAATTTTCCCTATATGCGAAATTATTGCCTGAGTGTCCTTCTTACGCTGTTCGTCAGCTTCTTCCTTCTCCTTCTTGCGTTGTTCGTCAGCTTCTTCTTTCTCCTTCTTACGCTGTTCGTCAGCTTCTTCTTTCATTGATCGTAGGAAGCTCAGTATTGGGTTAATGTCATCAATTTGATCCTCGTCACACATGGGTGATGTAACTCTGGACACCTGGGCGCTAGAGCTCTGACGTGGCCGAGCTGGCCCCTGTCTGCTCTCGTTCGTTTGATTATAAACTTCTGCTACCGTCTCGACCTGTGTGACTGTCTCTGTTTCATACTCTACCTCACTATCATAATCACGGCCGCAACGCTGCTCTAAGATTGCGTCCAAATCACCTTCCTCATCAATGACCCTGGCGTCCTGTCCTGCTAAAAATGTGCCCATCTCATCTCCGAACCTATTCCCTTCAGTAAACTGCCCCTTATCCATTATTCTATCCTCTTTTGTTTTAGCTTCGATCGATAATAGTCGTGCCTTACTTCTCGTTATCATTCATGAAAAACAAATTTATCTAGAATGCACAATTAAATTAATCTACTCCATATATTTTTTCACATAGACATAAAATTTCAACAACGCTGTTCCAACGCTGTAATCACAAACACAATTTGATGTGGTACAGAAACCGCACACAAATCCGACAAAGTGCGATGTGGTACGGACACCACATCAACGAAACACAAAAAACAATGAACAAAAAAAATATATACACTGAAAACAAAAACTGTAATCATGCGCCGCTACTTAAAACTAAACACGGAACTACCAGAAAAAAACTTGGGTATTAATCAATAAAAAAAATTATACAAAAAAAATTTGAATGTTCGTACTAAGAATACTGTTTGTTAATCAGTGATTCTCAGGAAAGATCCTGGCAGGGTCGCCATATTATGCGAGGTGCCGGGGCTAGCAGTGTATTTAACACTAAATTCTTGAATCTACATATGTAAATGATGCTCTAAGCCCCCCCTATTCTAACTCCGACTTTTGCTGTAGCACAAGGATGAAAAAAAATATACGCGAACTGACTGTAATCAGCCCTGCAAGTGGAGTAGAAAAGAGTTTGGCACCTGCAATAATTTAATTTGATAAATAAGTTAAATAAAGGAAGGTTTCATTAACATAGTGAGGAATGATAGGTTTGCTCTACCGACTAACAGAATGAAAGTTCTGTGCAAAATAACAATATGATTTATTACGACTAAACACAAAATACTAAACCAAAACACATGACACATTTACAATACATCAAATTGGCTCAAATTGGAGACTCATACAAACACTGTAAAGGTGAAGTTGTCCCTAAACTAGATCGTGAGGTTTAAGATGAAGTGGTATGTGGAGCCAATTCCTTGCCACTCAAATCTCAAGAGAGACACACAGCTAACCCAACAGTAATTGCTGCTACTCAAGACAGAACAAAGTTAGAAAAAGACGAACAGGCGCGCTCTGCTGAGCTCTGATTATCACCTAGGAAAATCCCTATCTGCCGGTGCTGTGGACATACATTACCAAACTGTCTTCTTAACTGCCCGAAACACGATCTGGTGTCCCGCAGGCGAGGGCTGGTTGCTTCGACGTCCTCGACCGAAAGGCGACTGCCGACTACCCAGAGCACCCGTACAGGCCGAACACACAACATTCCCGCCCCCACGACAGTGGCCGTGGTTACGTTCCAATCAGCAACTCGAAAACCGGCGGAAATTCCACTCCATTGCCGGGGCACTACCATTCCACCAATGGAGATTCTTGGCGCCAATTTCTGTGCTGATTTTGCTCCGTCCCGGAGCTATGCCCTGAGCAAGCCAATCACAGTTCCTATTTAGCAGAAAGCGCGGGAATTTTCCCGCCACAGCTGCCTGGGTACATAAGTCATTCCCACGCCTCGCTGGTAGCCCGCCAGAAAGTGTTTCCGCTAAGCTTCTGCGAAGCAACGGAACCTCCAGCCCAGCCGCCACTTCCTGCCCCCGCGGGCTCGTCTCCTGACAATGTCGGCGTCCGGAAAGTATTCACTCGACCCCCCACACCTGTTGGCCTACCCTTTCAAAGTCAGAAGAGCCCGCCTATAACTGGACCACCCGGGTGGCGAGAGACGCTGCATGGGAAGTCCGCGTGTGAAGGAATAGCAACCCTCCACCGCATGCAACTAGAGAGGAGAATCGTAAGATAGAAATATGAGAGGGGGCTCATGCCACCTCTCACGTGTTCATCAGAGACAGAAAATTTGTAAGACTGGATTCCATGAACTGCTATATATATTATGACTTTTGAACACTGTTAAGGTAAATACATTGTTTGTTCTCTATCAAAATCTTTCATTTGCTAACTATGCCTATCAGTAGTTAGTGCTTTCAGTAGTTTGAATCATTTATTCAGCTGGCAGTAGTGGCGCTCGCTGTATTGCAGTAGTTCGAGTAACGAAGATTTTTGTGAGGTAAGTGATTTGTGATAGGAATAGGTTAATGTTAGTCAGGGTCATTCTTTCGTAGGGATTATTGAAAGTCAGATTGCGTTGCGCTAAAAAAATATTGTGTGTCAGTTTAAGCACAGTCATGTATAATTTTTCTATGGGGCGTTTCGTATGTCGACCCTTAGCCGAGGATACCTCACTGGAATCTTCTAATTTTTTCTTGTACTTTTAGTTTGCGTAAGTAGTGTAGCTATTGTTTATTGCTAGCGCGTAATTATAGAGAGAATTTCCTTTGTAGTTGTAGGTTTTCATTGTTGTACAGTAAAACAGTTGTGGCATATATGTAAAGAGGATAGAAGTTTTCAAATAGGGTGCTACGGAAGGACGCTGAAGATTAGATTGGTAGAGGTACTGAATAGAATTTGTGAGAAAAGAAATCATTGACACAAACTGATTAGAAGAAGGGACTGGTTGATGGACACATTCTGAGACATCAAGAGATCACTAATTTAGTACTGGAGAGAGGTGTGGCGGGTAATAATCGTAGATGGAGACCAAGAGATGAATACAGGAAGCAGATTCAGAAGGATGTAAGTTGCAGTAGATTTTCGGAGATGAAGTGGCTTGCACAGAAAAGAGAGTACCATGGAGAGCTGCGTCAAACCATTCTTCGGACTGAAGACCACAAGAACAAGTTACTTTCCAGACACCCTGTACTTTATTAAAAGGTTAATCTTGTTCACGATGCACGGCCCCAATCGAATGCTATCCAACTATTGGCCTATAGCGGCAATAGAAATTGATTTTCGATATCTCATATATTTACTAACCGACTTTAAAAATTGTAAATGCTGTCATAATCTACTCATTACGGGGTACAACATTACGTTAAAGGTTTATGACAGTAAGACAAGTACTACAATTAGAAACTTGAGGCAGACTAATTTACGGCGAGCAAATTACCCAGACTATATTCACCCAGTATCTGAGAATGAGAACAAAACGAGACAATCGAAGAAAGTAATGTAACTTGTACTGTCATCATCTCGATATAACATTTTTAATTCTTTAACTGAGTAACTTTAATATTTGAAAAGTAGAAGAGACACGTATTCGTGCTTGGCACACATAATTTAAAACTTTTACGAAACTTTTTCTCTACAAAAAGACGACAGAGAAAAAGTTTATCAAATAGTACATTTTCACTGTTCATTCAATTAAACTTGAGCATAAGGTGTGGCATGTAAATTATTACTTCTTTACTACAAACTCCATCCATAGCAGCCGGCCGGGGTGGCTGAGTGGTTCTAGGCGCTTCAGTCCGGAACCGTGCTGCTACTACGGTCACAGGTTCGAATCCTGCCTCGGGCAAGGATGTGTGTGATGTCCTTAGGTTAGTTAGGTTTAAGTAGTTCTAAGTTCTAGGGGACTGATGACCTCAGATGTTAAGTCGCATAGTGCTTAGAGCCATTTGAACCGTTTTTGAACCAAACGATTGAAGCTGTTTTATAGATAGGAGTTCGATTTTTTAAAGTCTCTGGGGGGGGGGGGGGGGCGTTTACTGGATAATACAGACGTTCATATTCAGGAGAAAGGTAAAATTACTGCATCATAACCATGGAAGCACAAAATAAAAGCCGGCCGAAGTGGCCGTGCGGTTAAAGGCGCTGCAGTCTGGAACCGCAAGACCGCTACGGTCGCAGGTTCAAATCCTGCCTCGGGCATGGATGTTTGTGATGTCCTTAGGTTAGTTAGGTTTAACTAGTTCTAAGTTCTAGGGGACTAATGACCTCAGCAGTTGAGTCCCATAGTGCTCAGAGCCATTTGAACCATTTTGAACAAAATAAAAAGAAACGTTCTGAGAATTTTTTTTTTACTTGACATTACCTGAATACGTTGTGTGGTATTTTGCGTCGAATCGCGCTGAATGAAAATAGCGCAATAAAATGTGACTGCTGGTGGTATGTAGTTTGTTCTTTTTATACCGGTGATTCAGGTGTTACACCACCACGGAAAGCCTTACCTTAAATGGAGCGCATTCAAAGATTACTTTATGATGCGGTAGGTATGAGAAATCGTTTCCATTCATGAGCTACGATGGGAACAACTGACAGAACCAGTTCGGGCAGTCTGTAGACAAGAGACGCTCGCACTTGATAGTATACACCGGGAGGCTACGTCTGTTAACAGCACAAAGCGTTCACCGTGGGGTCATGACGAGTGCACTGGATGGCCGCGCTGCGGCGTGTCATTAGGCTTGCGAGCAGCGGGTGGGTGCCGGTTGAAGAAACCACCGGAGAAAACGTGGCGTGCCGTGCTGTGCCGCGTGCTGCGAGCGATAAGTGTCGGCTTTCTCCTCGCGGGCGTGTCGCAAGCTGACAGACACCCCCCACTGCCCGTGGCTCCCACACTCACGCCACCTATGTTTGGCAATACGCAAGCTGGCAGTCACAGATTAGCTGGCCGAGCGAATCAACGCTTCGGTTTTTCAACTTTCATCGTAAATTTATTTGTAAAGTTCTGCTTCACGTTTCTCTCATTTTGTCACATACGAGTACATGAAACAATTAGGGGCTCAAATTACACTACTCGCCATTAAAATTGCTACACCACGAAGATGACGTGGTACAGACGCGAAACTTAACCGACAAGAAGGAGATGCTGTGACATGAAAATGATTAGCTTTTCATAGCATTCACATGAGGTTGGCGCCGGTGGCGACACCTACACCGTGCTGATATGAGGAAAGTTTCCAACCGATTTCTCATACACAAACAGCAGTTGACCGGCGTTGCCAACGTTGTTGTGATGCCTCGTGTAAGGAGGAGAAATGCGTACCATCACGTTTCCGACTTTGATGAAGGTCGGATTGTAGCCTTTCGCGATTGCGGTTTATCGTATCGCGACATTGCTGCTGACGTAGGTCGAGCTCCAATGACTGTTAGCAGAATATGGAATCGGTCGGTTCAGGAGGGTAATACGGAACGCCGTGCTGGATCCCAACGGCCTCGTATCACTAGCAGTCGAGATGACAGGCATCTCATCCGCATGGCTGTAACGGATCGTGCACCCACGTCCCGATCCCTGAGTCAACGGATGGGGACGTTTGCAAGACAACAACCATCTGCACGAACAGTTCGACGACGTATGCAGCAGCATGGAGTATCAGCTCGGAGACCATGGCTGCGGTTACCCTTGACGCTGCATCACAGGCAGGAGCGCCTGCGATGGTGTACTCAACGACGAACCTGGGTGCATGAATGGCTAAACGTCATTTCTTCGGATGAATCCAGGTTCTGTTTACAGCATCATGATGGTCGCATCCGTGTTTGGTGACATCGCGGTGAACGCACATTGGAAGCGTGTATTCGTCATCGCCACACTGGCGTATCACCCAGGGTGATGATATGGGGTGCCATTAGTTACACGTCTCGGTCACCTCTTGTTCGCATTGACGGTACTTTGAACAGTGGACGTTACATTTCAGATGTGTTACGATCCGTGGCTCTACCGTTCATTCGATCTCTGCGAAACCCTACATTTCAGCAGGATAATGCACGATCTCATGTTGCAGGTCCTGTACGGGCCTTTCTGGATACAGAAAATGTTCGACTGCTGCCTGGCCAGCACATTCTCCAGATCTCTCACCAATTGAAAACGTCTGGTCAATGGTGGCCGAGCAACTGGCTCGTCACAATACGCCAGTCACTACTCTATATGAACTGTGGTATCGTGTTGAAGCTGCATGGGCAGCTGTACCTGTGCACGCCATCCAAGCTCTGTTTGACTCAATGCCCAGGCGTATCAAGGCCGTTATTACGGCCAGAGGTGGTTGTTCTGGGTACTGATTTCTCAGGATCTATGCACCCAAATTGCGTGAAAATGTAATCACATGCAAGTTCTAGTATAATATATTTGTCCAACGAATACTCGTTTATCATCTGCATTTCTTCTTGGTGTAGCAATTTTAATGGTCAGTAGTGTACAAGGATCACAAACATTCACTTAGTTGTGCAGTTAAAAAGATAAATCATCAACGAAAATTTGCGAAGTCTTACGGAAGCTAAAAATTTAGCGCGAACTTCAATGCGAGATGTTCTTAATACTTTCCACAATGAAACTCTGCCTCGAAATCTGGCAGAAAATCCAAAGAGATTCTGGTGGTATGTAAAGTACACCAGTGGCAAGACGCAATCAATAATTTCACTGCGCGATAACAATGGTGATGTTACTGATGACAGCGCCACTAAAGAAGAATTACTAAACACGGTTTACCAACTGTCAACATGAGTAACTGCCGGCCGCTGTAGCCGACTGGTTCTAGGCACTTCAGTCCGGAACCGCGCTGCTTCTATAGTCGCAGGTTCGAATCCTGGCTCGGGCATGGATGTGTGTGATGTACTTAGGTTAGTAAGGTTTAAGTAGTCCTAAGTCTAGGGGACTGACGACTTCAGATATCAAGTCCCATAGTGCTTAGAGTCATTTGAACCATTTGAACCATGAGTAACTTTGAAGTAGATATCATTGGTGTAGCGAAGCAGCCAAAAACACAAGAAAGGCAAGGCTTCCGGCCCAGACTGAATACCACTAATGCCCCTTTCAGGGTATGCTGACACAATAGCTCAATACTTAAAAATCGTATACAACCGCTCGCTCGTAGTAAGATCCGTACCAAAAGACTGGGAAGTTGCACAGATCACACCAATACACAAGAAAGGAAATAGGAGTAATCCCTTGAATTGACTGACCCATATCACTAATGGCGATTTGCAGTAAGATTTTGGAACATTACCTCTTTTTTCTCACAAGGAAATGACTGCTACTGACACGGGACGTCTAATTAATTCCATATTTCGAATGTGCTAAATTTCAGTCGCGCGGTGAATCACACAAATCTGAAGTCTCTGAACTCAACTACATACTTAGGGATTACTATTGCGAATAACGTAAATTGGAACGATCACATAGCTAATATTGTGCGGAAAGCAAACCAAAGATTGCGACTTATATGCTGAACACTTAGAAAGCTTAGCAGGTATACTAAAGACTCTGCTTACTGAAGAGACAGCTATGTTTGTCCGCCCGCTTTAGGAGTATTGCTGTGCGGTGTGGGATCCGCGTCAGATAGGATTGACGGAGGACGTTGAATAAAATTCAGGGAATGGTAGTTCGCTTTGTATTATCGTGAAATGGGGGGGATAGTGCCAAGGTACGATACTAGAATTGGGGTGGCAGTCATTAAAACCAAGGCGTTTTTCGTTGCAGCAGGGCCTTCTCATGAACGTTCAATCACCACCTTCCTCCTCATTATGTGGACTTTGTTAGCACCCACCTACATAGGAAGAAATGATCATCATAATAAAATAAGATAGAACAGAGCTCGCACCGCAAGATTTGAGAGCGGAACGGTAGAGATGTATCTGACGGGTGGTTCGATGAATCCTTTGCCAGGTACTTAGTTGTGAATTGCAGAATAATCATGTATGTGTAGATGGAGAGGTATATGTACCCAGCTACGCGTTGTTGTGGCTCAGTCTGGTTAAATGGAAAAGAAAGAAAAGCGATAGTACACGTTTCTAATCTGAATGGGAACTTGATGTACCTCCTAATCTCCTTCTCCCCCCCATCTCTGTCCATTCCTCTTTCTCACTCTCTTTGTCCATCACCTCATCCACCCCTCTACCTGCCCATCTCCTCCTTCGTCCTCTCTCTCTCTCTCTCTCTCTCTCTCTCTCCGTATCACCCTGTCATCCTCTCTGTCCATCTCCTCTTTTTCGCTCTCTAGGTCCATTTCATCCCACCCCTCTGTCCATCTCCTCTTGCCCCCTCCCTTCTGAGGATCAACCTTGTCTATTCTTATTGCAAATTCAGATTCTGTAGTAGTAGTAGTAGTAGTAGCAGTAGTAGTAGTATTCTAATCATAAGCCGATAAGCCAGAAATACAACTCCCCTGTTTCCTGTGAAAACCAGTTTGTGAGAAAAAAATAATAAAACAGCACATTGTTGTATATACAATTTTATTTAAAAATATATAATGAGAAAGAATTTACACAGGGTAACAATTTGTCTAATGGTTTAAATTCCCCACTATCTTTGTTACGTCTGGATGTACTCTTTGAGATTTTTAGTAACAAGGTTTCCAGTTAATACTTTATATGCGTATTTAGATATTATGTGTATTATATATATTCCACTAAATGTTCATTTGAGTGCCATGTACAATTTTAAGTAAATCTTTCAAGAATGTTTCGAGATATTTTGGTAACAACGTTATCCCTATATATTACATTTTTATTTATATTTTATACACATCAAAAATATAGGTGTATAAAAACACTCGTGTATTCGCAAGCAACGTTGTGTGCATGCGGCATGCGATCAGTGAAGAACTTCCGGAGATTTAAGAATATGAACAAACAAAGTTTTTGCTAAAACTTATCCTACATCCGTGTTTTCATAGAGCTACTGGCACGATATAAATATTTTCATAAAGCAAGGTAATTAATATATATAAATTACCTTGCTTTATGAAAATATTTAAGCTTAAAGCTACTGGAGGGCTGTACGGCGCTTCAGTAGCTTTAGCTTTATGAAAAAACGCGCGTATTCGATTGGTGCGTTGGTGCAAAATTTCAAGCCAATCGACCAGCAGCTTTTCGAGTTCTGCGAGCACACATACGCAGGTCGAATTTTAATATATAAATACAAGGTGTGGCCCTTATATCCGGACAAATTTCAATCTGTATTTTCCGCGGTGTGGTAGTTCCGTCGGAGGTCGCCATTGGCGTTATTGAAAGCCATAGGCATCTAGTAAACAGTCAGACCCTCAAAATGGCTGAAATGTTACGGACAAGTGCGGAGTACGACCGAAGAGCTGCGATTATCGAAAGACTTTGCGCTGGGCGTTCGCCCACTGAAGTAGTTCGATTCTTCGGGTACCCGACATCAACTGTTTATCATTTTGGAATCAAGTATAATGCTTCGGAGAAGTCTGGGAAAGGTTCCGCTAACACGGCGAGGAAACCTCATTCGAGGAAACGCGTATCACCAGCTGCGGCAGTCATCGGAGAGGCTCAGGCGCTGATTTCGAAGGACCCGGGGCAATCGCTGAGGAAATTGGCGTCAGTTTTGAATGTCAGAGAGCGAATAATGTGTTGGATGGCAGAGGAGGACCTCATACGAGCCATTTACTCCAAAACTGGTTCTCGAATAACGTTGACATCTGCTGGTCAAAAGAGTTTTGGACTCCAAATAGCCCGGGTTTCAGCCCCCTCGATTACTATGTTTGGAGCATACTCGAAAGAGTTACCAATAAGACGAGGCAACTTAGACGCATCTCTACGCACCGCTATCGAAACAGCATTCGCAAATGAGGACAGCGCTGTTTTAAAGGGTGCGTGCGATGGTTTCAGAACAAGATTGGAGGCGGTCATTGCGGCTGAAGGGGGTTACATCGAGTAATGTTCGTCTTGAAAGATACCACTACTTATATGTAAAAGGATTTTTATTTTCATTTGTATTCTGTTTTAATGAATTTGCTTTTAAAAAAGTTTCATTTCTCCGGATTAAAGCGCCGCACCCTGTACACCATATAGTGCTCCAGTAACTATATAAAAACACAAGCGTAATCGACTGCAACGTTATGTCAAAATTTCAAGTCTAGCGACCAAATATTTTTCGAGTTTTGCGACCACAAACATACGCAGGCTGAATTTTTTTATATGAAGATTTTGCCGTCCCAGTAGCAGATTCATGATTTTGGTACAAGTAGTTACGATCAAACTACATAGGTAAGTACAACAGTTACCTGAAACAAATGTCTTCTTATTATAAATTAATGTACACATTTAGATTTTTTCACATTATTTAGATCTGAAGATGAGTATCATTGCTTGAAACTAATTACAGAAAAAAATGTGCAACTGAGACGGCGAAATAAACGATAAATTTTAAATGTCAGAACGGTTGCTGAACTCTCGAGACGAATATGTCGGCAGTAGTGCATTTCTAAAGAGTTTTACAGATTTTGTACAACACAACCACCACAGATAACAACTAAAAGAGTGTCTGACACATTATTACGCGGCAATGTGAACTGACCACTTCATCAGGGTGACAACAACGTCATGTTTACAGCCTCGAAGCAGGGTGGGGAGATGGGTGGCGGGCGGGGGTGGGGGGGGGCAGGTGGCGGGCGGGGGTGGGGGGGTGGGTGGGGGGGCATTGAGGGCAGTAATCGCCATAACTGTTAACACGTTTATCCGTACAACTGGGGCCCTGCCAAGTGCTACACGTATGTACGTCATCGGCATGGGTAACACAGGAATTAAACGAAGATACGCAATTTTTTTACAATAGTCCTCAAACTGTATCACTTTTTCGACATTTATTCTCAGAATGATGTGTATGAAACTATGCCATGTTTCATAAGCCCCTTGCTCTTTAATTGTTACTGCTGCTAGTTTGGTAAAAATCTAATCTACTTTGCCGTTCTTGAAAGTATGTCATCTCGTTCTTACACGATAACTCATTTATTCTGGTACATCTTAAAATAAAATGCATAGAGAGAACAATTTTTCTCACAAGCAGAGGGCGCGGGTCGGCGTTTAGAATCGGAGAATGGAATGAGTGATTATGATATATAATAGTTTGTGGTTTAGCGGACAGTGAAGCCGTTTACACTGGCGGGCCATCGTGCAAGAGATAGCATCCCCACAAACCGGACGACATCATTTTACCTACGAGAGGAGTTCAAGAAGTAAGTTACAGATTATTATGGCAGGCTAAGTAAGTTTAACAGAACACTGTGCAACACTTCAAAGTGACACAGATATGAGACACTCTTTTTTAATACAGTCACGAAGTCTCTGCAAGCAACGGTCGGAAAGTTCTCCCAATCTTTCAGTTGACCGGCGACAGAAATCGCTGCTAGGAGGCGGAGTCATTCGAGAAGTGACGTGTGAACGGTTCACGTATGCAAAATTTCTTCCCCATAGATGTTCTTTCAGCTTGCCGAAGAGATGGAGATGGCACGGTGCAATATCTGGACTTCCTGATCAACTTCAGTCATTTCAGACCGGCCTCCGACATTTCAGTACGGCTTCAAGCGTTATTACTTTTGGTCCATATGTCAACAGAAATTCACGGTGAATCTGTGTGCAGTTTAGACATTTTGCCCACAAGAATCATACTGTTCTGCGTACTTCAGTTTCGGTGTGCGTTTCCAGTTGCCACGCCATATGAGTACCGCAGCAGAACTGTATCTGCTGGAAAACCGAAACATCTCTCTTCTGACAATTCGAGCACTCTCTCTACGTAATCGTCTTAGCGTGCGTCGACGTGTGTAACTCACTATCCGTAGTTTCTACGTATATAGGCCTACTGGGTGGTCAGAAACAATCTGAAAAGATTGTAAGGGAGTTGCAGAGTCGGTTGTGCTGAGAAATATTCATTAAGAATTATTCAATAGTTTGCGCTGTTTCCGACTTAATTAGCATTGGGATTATCCAATCAGCCCACTACGTGGGAATTCGATTTGCCCGCCGGAGATGGAGCCGACAAACGTGTTCTTTGTTTGGTTTCCTAAAACTAAATAAGAGAACGATACCAAAATTGGTTGTGGGACGGTAGAAACGATCGAACCCAAGCCAAAGGCTGAGCAGTCTAGTGCGCTGTCGCTATGAGAACAACTGAAGCTAATTGTATGTGGCGCGCCGCTAACACTTGCGAGCACAATGGCCTGACTGGCCAACTTCAGTGCTAATTAACTCAGAAACGGCGCAACGTATCGATCTCTTTCTTGTCAATTATTCCTCAGCACAACCAACCTCGCCAGATTATTACAAGATATTCAGAACTGTTCTCACGACCCTGCATACTGGATGTCCCAGAAATGCTGTGACAGACTCCGAGGATTGTAGAGGGTGCCTTGAGGAACGAATCGAGGATAGGAATCAGAGTCCCGAAACGTCATCCAACGAAGCTACAGAGCGTCGAAGTTATAGGAGCCGGCGCCTGCCACTAGGCAATCGCTTCGGCAGCAAACTGTCTTCGTGTGCTGACGGACCATATGCGGAACGTCTCGCAATGTTGTTTGTTGTTCAGTGATGGCGACTGATTGCCACGATCATGACAGCTGAGTGCCACGATCGCCGGTGGAGAAGATGGTGCTAGTTGCTGCGTAGAAAGGCCTTGCGGCTTTCCATCCGCAATTTATTATTCTCCTGGAAACTACTAAAATCTCCAGTGTGTTTTGGTATACCGGAGAAAAATGAAATGCAGATAGAAACTCATGTCCGAAGCCGCTATCTACCGAGGCCACAGAGCATGACATGCATAGTAGACAAGGCCTTTCTAGGTAGCAACTGGCTCCATCTTCTCCACTGGCGATTGTGACAGTCAGTCGCCATCACTTAATAACAAAAAAACTTTGTGAAGCGTTTTGCCTACGGTCCAGTAGCGTACAAAGTCACGTTTGCTGCTGAGGGGTGCCCCGTTTCCGGACGCGGTTTCCCATTCTCGATTTGTTCCTCAAAACAACGTTTACAACCCCTGGAAGTTTGTCGCAACATTTCTGGTATATCTCGTATAAGAGGCAATAAAATGAAAACGCGGCAGATGGATTCAAATAATTAAACTGTTCATTATTTCAAAAGTAATCGCCATAACTTAATACATTTATCCCTTTGTGTGACAATACGGTCAATGACTTCATAGAAAAATGTTTGTAGTTGTCTATGGAACCTTGATTGATCCAAGCATGCAGCTCTTCTTCCTAAGCAAATCGATGGCCACGAATGTCTTTCTTCAGAGCTCCAAAAATTAAGGAATCACATGTCGAGAGATCGGGACTACATAGAGGATGTGTCAGGGTTCAAATGGTGCAAATGGCTCTGAGCACTATGGGACTCAACTGCTGTGGTCATCAGTCCCCTAGAACTTAGAACTACTTAAACCTAACTAACCTAAGGACATCACACACATCCATGCCAGAGGCAGGATTCGAACCTGCGACCGTAGCAGTCGCACGGTTCCTGACTGCGCGCCTAGAACCGCGAGACCACCGCGGCGGGCCGATGTGTCAGGGCTTCCCAGCAAAACATACTGCTCCTCTAAGCCGAAACAACGTTGGCAACATGTTGACCTGCATTGTAAGGTGGCTATAATTTCGCGCCTTAATCTACCAACACAATTAGGTATCATTCGATAGGTTGTACATCGTATACAGGGTGAGCCACCTAACGTTACCGCTGGATATATTTCGTAAACCACATCCAATACTGACGAACCGATTCCACAGACCGAACATGAGGAGAGGGCCTAGTGCAATTGTTTAATACAAACCATACAAAAATGCACGGAAGTATGTTTTTTAACACAAACCTACATTTTTTAAAATGGAATCACGTTAGTTTGTTAGCACATCTGAACATATAAACAAATACGTAATCAGTGCCGTTTGTTGCATTGTAAAATGTTAATTACATCCGGAGATATTGTAACCTAAAGTTGACGCTTGAGTACCACTCCTCCGCTGTTGGATCGTGTGCATCGGAGAGCACCGAATTACGTAGGGATCCGAAGGGAACGGTGACAGACCTTAGGTACAGAAGAGACTGGAACAGCACATTACGTCCACATGCTAACACCTTTTTATTGGTCTTTTTCACTGACGCTCATGTACATTACCATGACGTGGAGGACGCATAAATTGGCCAGCCCGTTCTCCTGATCTTACACCTCTGGACTTCTTTCTGTGGGGTACGTTAAAGGAGAATGTGTACCGTGATGTGCCTACAACCCCAGAGGATATGAAACAACGTATTGTGGCAGCCTGCGGAGACATTACACCAGATGTACTGCGGCGTGTACGACATTCATTACGCCAGAGATTGCAATTGTGTACAGCAAATGATGACCACCACATTGAACATCTATTGGCCTGACATGTCGGGACACACTCTATTCCACTCCGTAATTGAAAATGGAAACCACGTGTCTACGTGTACCTCACCCCTCATGGTAATGTACATGTGCGTCAGTGAAAAGGACCAAGAAAAAGGTGTTAGCATGTGGACGTAATGTGCTGTTCCAGTCTCTTCTGTACCTAAGGTGCATCACCGTTCCCTTTGGATCCCTACGTAATTCGGTACTCTCCGATACACACGATCGAACAGCGGAGGAGTAGTACTCAATCGTCCACTTTAGGTTACAATATCTCCGAATGTAATTAACATTTTACAATGCAACAAACGGCACTGATTACGTATTTGTTTATATGTTCAAATTTGCTAACAAAACTAACGGGGTTCCATTTAAAAAAACGTAGGTTTGTGTTAAAAAACATACTTCCGTGCATTTTTGTATGGTTTGTATTAACCAATTACACTAGCCCCTCTCCTCACGTTCGGTCTGTGGAATCGATTCGTCAGTATTTGATGTGGTTTACGAAATATATCCAGCGGTAATATTAGGTGACTCACCCTGTATATGAATGCATAAAGGAGACTGACATTGTCGCGTACGCCTTGTAAATAATTGTTAACCCTTATTGCATGAAAGGTGACTGAATGTCTTTATTAACACAACGGTGACATGAATGATTTGCCTATACTAGTAGAGGTAGGAACGCCAGTGGAGATGAAACGGCAGGCGGAACTCAAGCCCAGGATGGAAGGCCCACACAGGTGTGTTGGTCCTGCTTAAACACAGGAAGTAGCTAGATGGACGTCGTGACACATGAGCGCGAACACACAATACAGGGGCGGCCGGCCGCTATCGGCCGGTATTAAAATAGGGCCGGAAGGATAACCGGATAATACTTCCGAACTCTGCAAATTTAAGACGCAGGTGCGAGGAACGAAGAAGCAGCACCTCGGAAACCACGCAGGCTGGGTTATTTCCAAGGAGTTTTACTCAGAAGCGTATTATTGTACGAATATAGGTTTTCTATCGCAAACTTTCCGCGCTGGATGGCAAAAGACTAAAATATGGTTGGTCGGCGTTAGACGGACTTGCTGTCTTATCTCTCAGGAGAGTTTATAGTTAGAACAGTTAGGTACTGTGCTATTGCGAACCTATACGATTCTGGACTTCACCTCCGGGTTGGAAGTCGTCGTTGAGTACTCAGCGTACAGTAATCGAGAGTACTTCCCCCCGTCTATACTTACGTTAAGACGTTATCTGAACTCCGTCCTGGTGGCCGTGAATTCGCGTTTCTCGTCTGTAGAACACAGAGAGGAGAAGACAGTATTAGAGCATATTTGTCAGAGCACCGCCTTCTGCCGTCCTAGTGTTTGAAAGAGTTTGTTTGTGGCTGAAGTTCTTGCATCGTCGCAGACGAGTACGAGAACCAACACTTCGACGCAGTACATACGGTGATATCGCAAATTGCTTCGGCTTATTAAGGCTATAAAAACTTAACAGCTGTGATCACGTTAGTTTATTTCCACTGAGGTTCGACGCCACCGTAGATCATCTTTGAAAGTAGTGTCCTCTAGTGTTTGGTATGTAGGTGATGTCAGTCATTACACGTTACTGATATTAGACCACACAGTCATCATAAGGGGCACAGTTGGGCAACTGATTAGTAATTTTACTTAGGAAATGCAAAATTTGTAATATAAAATTTTTTCTACAGTAAATATATAAGCAGAAACAACGTTTATCATTTAGTAGAATTAGTTGCGTTCATCATTCATTTCTGTTTGGATTGTAATTAAGAGATCCTAAGATCTGCTTCAGTCGGTAGTCAGACAGGGCCAAATCTTCATTTTAGCGTTTATTACTCTCCGTTGCACACATTCATCTTACACTAGCCTGGAGTAGCATCTTGGAGCATGTTCACCTAGTGTGAATTGCATGAAACATGATTGGGATAACCGGCCGGAGTGGGCGTGCGGTTCTAGGCGCTACAGTCTGGAGCCGAGCGCAGGTTCTAAACCTGCCTCGGGCATGGATGTGTGTGATGTCCTTAGGTTAGTTACGTTTAATTAGTTCTAAGTTCTAGGCGACTCAGAGCCATTTGAATCATGATTGGGATTGTTTGAAAGGAGACGTGGGGCCACGTCCTAACCCATCACGAAATCTACGAATGCTACGCAGGTTTGTCGCAGGAGAATGGATTAAATTAGACCATCTGTGGCTAGGTTAACTCATGGGCAGCATGCCACGTAGGGTGTAGGTTTGTACGCACGCAAAGAAATTTGATACTCTGTACTGTATACGTTGCTACACATTGGCTTAACTCGTGAAGGATGATTTTCGTAGCTGTTAGATTACAGTAAACCACTTCAGCATTCTACAGAATGCTTGTGGACTTTTGATACGTGAGTGCTGCACAACATTTTTTTCATGTGTGTGTAATGATAAAATCCATTGCCTGTAGATGTAACATGGACGCGACTTTTGATAACTGAAGAAACAGTTGTATGTTCTGCTATTCAAATACATTTCTTTCAAATGTATACTGCTGCCCAGACTCTGGGATGCACGTTTGAGATCGATTTCTTATAATTGCCACGAACGTCTAGTTTTTGCACGAGTTACCGACAGACACAGCCTGAGAGCATGTAGAGCGTCGGGACGAAATTCCGCCGGTCGCACACTACTGGTTTCCTGCAGGATACGACTTCAGAGTGGAAAATCTCGGCCAGCGAAGATCTCGCCGCAGGCCAGTTGCGAAAGCCCGCCGTGTGCGGCGCTGGGGTGGGAAGCCCTGAGGCGCTGGGCAGGGTCGTGACGGAAGCCGCGGTTATTTATCTGCGGGCATCAGCAGCCGGGTAGGCGGCGCCCTGCTCTGGTCTGCTCGGCAACGGTAGCAGGTAGCAGGCTCGACACCACGTACACATGAGCGTCGACCGGCCGGCAATTTACTACCTCGTTCAAGCGTGCACCTCGCCGTGCCGCTTTTCCGGACCCAGGGAGGCGCACCTCTCTCTCTCTCGTTCTGCCGGTACTGAGTCAGCCTCTGAGCGGATACTAGATGTTGTCTCACGTACGCCTTACAAAGCGGTTCATGGCTCTCCCTCTTTTTAAGTGTCAAACCCATTACGGCAACATAGCGGTAATCAAATAGCTGGTATTTAAAACTGAAAAAAAGTATCAGTGCAGCATTTTTGCAGGAAATAATAAAATGTCCGGACACCAGTATGTGATGCTAATTGACCACTAGATGTCACGAGAGGCGGAGCCGCCATCTTACAGTAAAAGGAAGCGGGGAGCACTGTGTTGTCAGTAGAGAAGCGGCAACGGCAGAATAGATGTACTGACGGGCAGGGACCATCAAGCATTGCGGGAATGGTTGTAAAACAGCGTATCAAATCAGCGGAAAGTATCACAAGCGAGTTCCCAAGGGCTAACAGAGGTCCAGTTGGTACAGTGAGTGTACGTCGAAAGTTAAAAAGCGTGACGTAAAATGGTCGAGCAATCATCATTAGCTACACTTTTCTACAGTCAGTGTTAAGTGACTCTTGAGGTGGCGTAAAGACAGTGGGTGATTTGGAGTAGTAAATCACTCCTTACACTGAGGCAACCCGGTGGAAGGGTTTCCATTTGGCGCATAACTAGAGAACGTTAGATGCCATCATTTGTAGAGCCGCCAGTGATGTATGCAGGAAACGGCGTCACAGTGTGGGAATGATTTTCGTGGTAAGGGTGCGGTATATTAACAGAGTTTAAGAAAACGGAAAATGAGACAGTTGAAGAACATTTCGGAGTCAACGACAGATTGTACAGCATGACATTGCCCTCTCTCATTATAGCAGCATGTCAGCATCGCAATGCAAGCCGTCTTAAGGCAGCATCTGTGAACCAATGTTATGTGAACAATAGCATTCCTCAAAACATCTATCTTGCCCAGTGCTCCGACATGAAACCAGTGTAACGGTTATGGGATGGATTAAAAGTCAACTTTGCTCCAGCTGCCAGCATGACAATACCCACTTTCGTAAGGGAGCATCTCAACATTACAATGCATCCTGTCTTAAAGCAGCATCTGCGAAATAATGTTTTGTGGACGACAATATTCCTCAAATAGCCTAGCTTGCCCAGTGTCTCGACCTGAAGCTAAAAGAAAAGTTTTGGAATGAATTAATAAAGCCCAGATGCCAACATTACAATACCCCCTTTCATAAAGCACCATCTCAGCATTACAATGCACCCTGTCTTTAAGCAGCATCTGTGAGGCATTCTTGTGGTCAACAACGTTCGTCAAATGGACTAGCTTGCCCAGTGTACCGTCGTGAACCCAAAGGAACAGTTTTGAAATGAATTAAAAAGTTGACTTTGCTCCAGATCCCGCTGTGACAAAACCCTTCAAATGTGTGTGAATTTCTAAGGAACTAAACTGCTGAGGTCATCGGTCCATAGACTTGTACGCTACTTAAACTAACTTATGCTAAGAACAACACACATACACCCACGCCCGATGGAGGACTCAAACCTCCGGCGGGAGGAGCCGCGCAACCCGCGGCCTCTCCACGCAGCCCCTCTTTCATAAAGCAGCATCTCAGCATTACAACAAATCCTGTCTAAAAGCATTATCTGTGAGGCAATGTATCTGTGAGTCAATGTTTTGTTGACAATAACATTTATCTAATGGACTAGCTGGCCCAATATCTCTACCTGAATCCAATGGAACATATTTGAGATTAATCAAAAAGCCTACTACGCTCCAGATCCCAGCATGACAATACCCTCTTTCATAAAGCAGCATCTCAGCATTAAAATGCACCCTATCTTAAAGCAGAATAAACGAGGAAATGCTGTAGACAATAACATTCCTCAAATGGAGTAGCTTGCCCAGTGTCCCGACGTGAATCCAACGGAAGGGTTTTGGGATAAATTAATGAATCCTGACCTCAGCATGACAATACCCTCTTTTATAAAGCAGAAACTCAACATTACAGTGCACCCTATCATATAGCAGCATCTGTGAGGCACTGATTTGTGGACAATAACATTCCTCAATTGGATTAGCTTGCCCAGTGCCCTGACCTAAACCAATGGAACCGTTTTGGGACGAGTTGAAACGTCGACTTCACTCCAGACCGCAGCGTGACAATACTCACTTTAATAAAGCAGCATCGCAGTATTACAATGCACCCTGTGTTAAAGTAGCATCTGTGAGTCAATGTTTTGTCCGTAATAAGATTCATCACATGGACTAGCTTGCCCAGTGTCTCGACTTGAACCCAATGCAATATATTTGAGATTGATTAAAAAGTCAGCTACGCTCCAGATCCCAGGGTGACAATACCCTCTTTCATAAAGCAGCTTCTCAGCATTACAGTGCACCCTGACTTAAAGCTGCAAGTGTTATGTAATTTTTTGTAGCCAATAATATTCGTCAAATAGTCTAGCTTGGCCAATGTCGTGACATGAATTCAGTGGAACAGTGTTGAGACGAATTAAAAAGTTGTTTTCCCTCCAGATCCCAGCATCCAGTATCAGAACCTACTCGGGTTTCGGCTCGTGGGGAAGGATCGACTGCCATTCCTCCGCATACACCTCACTGAAAGTGGTCGCGGTAGAATTTAAACCGCCTTAGCGACAAAGGGTGGTCCCATCCCAAAGTAATGTCCGGTAAGGTGCGTCTGGATACTTTTGATTTTTCAACGACATAGAAGGTGAAAATTTAGTACATGTAACTAGCAGCTCTTGCTGTTGAGTCTTGGTGGACTATTCGTTTATTAAGCACAATACAGTGGTAACACAGAACACAAGCACAGTACTTGAAACTATGTCTAGGCGTTGTCGACTGTGAACTGTAAGAAAGATCCGGCCAGCATAACAAACGTCGCCAAGCCCAGTTCCGTCGCAGTGGTCGTCGTAGAAATAACAGCCGTATCGCAGCATCTGATCATGGAGCGACGACAACTTGCCGAAAACACTGAAATCGCATAGCGCAAGATCTGGAGTTTCCGGTGAGCATCACCCACGCCTGAGCGGTATTTATCAAACTGTTGATGACACCATTTCACTGCGACTGGATTCGACATCCCATTTGCTCCGTATTTGAGAGTAAAACGGCATAACAAATTTCTCAAGGAAATGAAAGGAAACAAAAATACCTCTGTTTAAAAGGAGTGCTAAAACATTTTTCCCAAGTAATGCATACTACACAGTCCAAGATTTCTTAGAAGAGTCAGAATAATGGTTAATAATGAAAGGGGAGAACTACAACACATTTTCAACTACACTACTGTGTTGCTTTTCCAATAAAATCATATGCCCATATCCGTAGTGCATGACAATGTATTCTCATGGAGCATGAGAATACATTAATGTCATGCACTACGGATATGGGCATATGATTTTATGAGCATGAGAATACATTAATGTATTCTCATAGGAGCATGAGAATACATTAATTTACAGTTTGTGATGACTTGTTTTGAATTCCTCGTAAGTTCAGTGCGTCCAAATTTGTGAGAGTAATGTCGGTAACGCGATATGCACCTGTTTCTCTTGCTACCAGTTCCTTGTAAAACATGGTTTCATGAACTTGTTGTTTCTGGTGTTCCTGATACATCTTTTGGATTTAGAGAGTTTATTAGTGCAAGTGCAATTTTCTCTGGAAATTCAGTTTCGTGTACATTTGTGTCCGTTACTTACTTGTAGATGGCATGAGCATTGACAACTGCCGTATTTGTGAGGAGCTCGAACGCAATCGTGCGGTTTCACGTCACTCCTTCTCGTGAAGTGGAGGCATAAGATGCTATTTGATCTGATCGTCTATGAAGGATTTTGTGTAATTATATTCCAAAATTGTGGATGGTTTTGTGGTTGCTCTTTTTCCTGGGGTGGTTGCCATCATTTCTGGAACGTCTTTGGTGCTCAGAAACGAGACATCTCTCTTGTTCTCCCATTTTCCTACAATAACATCTGAATATTTGTATTACTCGGCAGGCACAACATTGCACCTTTCTTGAAGTTTCCTTTCACTAAGGTCGTTAGATTGTACTTTGTTATTCCTAAACATACCAGCGAAGTGGTTCAAAGTTCGTTCAACTTACAGGCTAAGGCCACGCTTGTATAGTAATTGTCATGTACAGAGTGCGTCTGGCACTCAACAGTGGACTCAACAACTCCATCACAACACTGGAGGACATCTCATGATCTGTGTGAGCAATCTTCTTTCCAGCATACACTTTCACATTACAGGTATAGCCTCCATGAACATGTAGACATGTAGTTTAAAGAGCTCGAGACCATATTTTATAACGTTTTCTCGGAATATACTAGAGAAAGCCCACGCTTCCTCTAAACGGCACAATAGTTTCATCACTCCACACTTCCTCACCACGACAATACACTTCGTGGAATTTATCATTTACTAGATCAACTAATGGTGAAATTTTGTACAGTTTGCCGTCGTTTGTACCAGAATTGTCGAAACAATGTAGCATACTCGAAAGATCCTCAAAATTGTTGCGTGGTAAAGCTTTACTTACTTCATTTTTGTACTGTATAGTCTTTGATCAATATTTCTGGAGTGTAGGTTTTCGATCCAAACCGATCCACAGAACGAAGTCCAAAAAACCCGGATTTCTTCGTTATTTGTGTCGGCCCATAGTTGCAGTCCGCTATGTTCTGTACATTTTTCGTTGACAATATTGTCGGTAATTCGTTGCTCCTCATAACGATTCGTCTCGATGATGATCATTTTCAAAACTTGGTCATAAAAAAATCTGTAAAAAAAACAGTTTACCGCATTTTCCAGTTATTTTTGGCTTCACATGATCAGCAGTTCCCTCATCGCAAGCTGTAGTAAAATCATTCGTATTTCCAGTTACATTATGCCAAGTAACTTCGGAGATGTCTTCTTGAGGTACAGCTGCTGATTCCCTAACAGCTGTTCTTTTTTTTTCGGTCCGCAGGCATTGGAATCGTCGGAACCACAATCGGAACTCTCAGGAGATTATTCAGAATCATTGCCGTCAGCTTCGCCGCCAAACAAACTGGCCTCACTCTCGCTGAACTCGCTTATCCCGCCCAACCAACCCAGTATTGACTCCGTGTCAGACATTGTCGCAGAATCACAAGAAAACAAACACGAGTCTTCAAGGAACTTCAACAAATAACCTCCAGCGACATTGCCGCGCAGGTTGTCGCTAGTATAACCAGAGGTTGTAAAGGCAAAGAAAAAAAGTTGGCTGCAGTGAAAACTACAAGAGTCGACTGTTGCACTATCCATCAACAACATTTGGAACCAAAAGTGCACGGCCTCTCCAGGAGGCCAGGGCAAATATGTATCCATTTGAAATCACTGTAGCTGTTCATACGATTTATGTACAGTGCCTGAAATATGTGTATCAATTTAATGCACATGACCTGCCAGGGAAGTCACCTTGTGTATCAATTCGATACACACGGCAGCTAAAGCGATAAGATACCCACCAACTGGATTCTAAATTCTACAGGAGTTCCTTGTTATTCTGCCTAAGTAACCATTTTGACGCCGACCCATATAACCATTCGACTTTAGTAGAGAGCTATACATAATACAGAAGATACTACTTCCGCTCATTATCACCAACCACACTGTGAGTACGGTTGTAAACTAAGCGTATTTTTTATTATGTGAGTAACTCATCAAGCAGGTAATGTATATTACATCTCAGTCACTACCTATCCTTTTACTTAAGCTTTATTTCAACTGATACTACTCACCAATGAAAGTAGATCGAGAAACGTTACACTTACAGCTACGAGCGAAATGTCTCTACGTAAAAAGTTTCAAGAAGTGCCGTCTTTCTAATCGATGTACACTTGGAATAAGTACTTCACAGTCTGCAAATATTCGACTAAATTGATTCTGAAGCAGGTACAGAATTATAAAACGAGGACGGAGACCAAAACCACAAGTATATACACTTACATCATAATTTCGTAAAGATGAAGGGTCGACTGAAGTTTAAGATAATCGTCAGGAAGAATCAAGGTGCAAAGAATTGGGCCACTGAAGCACCGAGGAATGATAGTGTGGGTTTGTAGCTGAGGTTGTAGACATTTCAATAACGAGTACCATAGTAAACATTTCACTTGAAGAGGTATGGACATAATTAAAGAGGGTAATCACAAAAGTAGGACACATAAATACAAGTACAAGGAAGGTAACTGCGAAGAAAGCTAGGGTAACATCAAAAAATCTTAAATGATCGACGGGAGAAGGAAGTACAAAAGTGTTCACGAAGAGACAGTAACATAGCAATACAGGGTTAACATTAATAAAACCGACAAACTGCAGAGACGGATTCCCGACCTGAAATCGACGGAAAAAGGTCATATGAACATGCGTCCGGAAATGGAAGATGTGAGTTCTACGATAACAAACAGTCCCTGAACGCAGTACAGAGCTCCACCATATTCACCCCACAGCAGATGTTCAAAGTGGCCTCCATGGGATGCAGGTCATAGGGATAGTAGCGGTTGTCACGCAGATACACATAAAGGACTCATTATCACGCAAACGCCCAAAAAGGGCTTGAAATGTTGTTTGATGTGGTTGATCTCTGTGAGGGTACATTTTTTGGTGTCACCGTGTTGCCTCTCGGCCGTTTTCATTGGTTTGGCCATACACAAACACCATCTCGACTTGTTCCCGACATGGGTACCGAACCATTTTGCTGCTACACTACGCCGCGTCAATCACACAGCCTGCAACACACAAGGAACAAACGGCAAGTGGTCAGACGAACTGTCATTCGACAGCGCCATCTACCGCGGCAGCGATGGACTTCCGGATAGACGTTCATACGGCCTTTATTCCTCCATTTCCAGTCAGGAATCCGTCCTTGCAGCTTGTAGGTTTTAATAATGTTCATAAGTCCGCCCCCGGTAGCTGAGTAGTCAGCGCCGCTTAATGTGAATACTGAGGGCCCGGGTTCGATTCTCTGCTGGGTCTGCGATTTTATCCACTCAGGAACTGGGTTTTGTGTTGTCCTGATCATCATAATTTCATCCCCATCGAGGCGCAAGTCGCCGAAGTGGCGTCAAATCGAAGAACTTGCACCCGTCGAACGGTCTATCCGACGTTAGCCTTAGTCACACGACGTTTATTTTATACCCTGCCTAAGCCACTTAGGAATGAAATAAATAAGAAGAGCGAGGAAGCTAAGGCGAATTGTCTACAGCAAAACGTGAAGAAATCGAATAAGAAATGGTCGTAGGAACAACAGATTCAATAAATCGAAAAATCAGAACAACCTTCGGTGACATGAAAACCAAAGGTGTCAGCGTTAGGAATGCAGGACGAATTCCGCTGTTGAACGCAGAGGAGAAAGTGAATGTGGCTAGAATAAGTTTAAGGCCTCTTCGAGCCGGAAGTCGGTTTGAAAGACACAGTGGTTCACTTTTACAGTCAGAGTTTGCCAAAGCTTTGCGACACTTTCAGTTATATAAGGAGGAAAGCAGAGGCGATATTCCTTTGGAATATCTACAAACATTTGGGAAAAGGCATCCAAATGACTATTCAAGTTGGTGTGTAGAACCTATGAAACTAGAGACTAACCACCAGACTTAGGGTGAAACATTCACACAATTCCGAAAATGGTGAAGGCAGATAAGAGCGAGAACTGTCGCACCATCAGATTAACACCTCATGCATCCGAATTGCTGAGAGTAATAACAATATACAGAAGAATAGAAAAGAAAAAGGAGAATCAGTAGATGGCGATCAGTTTGGTTTTCGAAAAGGAAAAAGCGTCAGGGAGTTAGTTCTAACGTTGCGTTAATAATGGAAGCAGACTTAAGAAAAATCAAGACACGTTCATAGGATTTGTCGACCTAGAAAAAGCGTTCTACTATGTGAAATAGTACAAAATCTTAGAAATTCTTAAGAAAATGATTATAAGCCGTAGGGAAAGGCGGCTAATACACAGTTGTGAAAGAACAACATTTAAAAGGGTGTAAGACAGAGATGTAATCTTTCTCCCCTATTTTTCAATCTGTACATTTGTAAGGTGTCAGGCAAATCCAACACCTTCCATGAAAACCCTGACATGATAGCAAATCCGGCATTATGTCACATAGTTCCGAATAGATCCTGACATTAAATTAACCAAAATAATACGATCAACGAGTGAGCAAATGGAATACCACAGACTAACACAAGAACGCCTACATGTATGTCATACCTTCCCACCGTGAAACAGACGCAGTTCCGAGCGGAGAAACGACAACAGAAGCCGAGAGCAGAACCGTGTAAGCCAGAGGGCCCTACGATAAAGGACACTCACATAGCCAGCCGACCGCCAAGACCACCCCCCAGCCCATGTTAAAAGATAGAGCCCTACAGAAGAACAGTATAGATCTTACGATAACACTAAATGGGTCACACCAGCTGCAAGTTTTAGCGTGAGACTATAGGCGTCTCTGTTACGTTGCAAACATTAAAAAAATTGCCCCACCACGAAAAGTATAACGTTTCTCATTGGATAGACAGAATTTTTGTAGGCGGAGCTTCAGGTTAACATTGAGACCCTGACTGGTCAGTTGAAAACACAGCTAGATATCTTTTTCTTAAACCAACATCGGGAAATTGTAGTAAGGAGAGGTTAGAGAGAGTTGCTTCCGAGACGGCGAGGTG
The DNA here is from genome assembly GCF_023898315.1 of Schistocerca nitens. Classification (NCBI taxonomy): domain Eukaryota; kingdom Metazoa; phylum Arthropoda; class Insecta; order Orthoptera; family Acrididae; genus Schistocerca; species Schistocerca nitens. The sequence continues at coordinate 369,271,667 of NC_064614.1, read as the reverse complement.
TGTGGAGCTGCGCCGCCCGCCGCCCCCTGACGAACACCGACAAGGTAAGGAACGCATGCGATGCTGCATAAGAGCGCATAAGGCTTCACTCAGAATTGCAGAAGTCTCATCTGTTACATCCCCTTTTTGCGTAATACTGGTGTCGATCGTCAATTAAAGCTCATGGTATTCACATTTGCTACGAGAAGTAAAAATCTGAAAAATGCTTCAAATGGCTCTGAGCACTATGGGACTTAACATCTGTGGTCATCAGTCCCCTAGAACTTAGAACTACTTAAACCTAACTAATCTAAGGACATCACACACATCCATGCCCGAGGCAGGATTCGAACCTGCGACCGTAGCGGTCACGCAGTTCCAGACTGAAGCGCCTTTAACCGCACGGCCACACCAAAAATCTGAAAGGCGATGATTTTTCTGGTATATAATTATTGAGAAGCCACATCAGCCACTGTAATTTATGACAAGTTAAATAAGTAATTAAAGATTATTGGGGGTCACTGTAGACCATTTTGATAGTTTTCTCTCTTTTATGAAACGTAACTTAAACCTAGATTATATATGTGATATGGCACAGGTCATCCTTCGATCCATTGTAGAACTTGGAAATCCATTCAGGGAATATTCGTTCACATTTTTGTTGAACGCAGTTGGTTTTTATCATCCTGTATTAAAATATTTCCTTTTATCAATAGTGCAATTTATAAACAATGTTTTGTGAGTAGAATAAAAATTCCAATGGTAAAATTAACTGCTTTTTCGACGTTATTTTACCAGCTAACTAAAAATAGGAAAGCCTTGAACCCCTTCCACTAAGTTAGTTAGTATTAAGATTCTTTTACAGGGAGTGCAGTGGAGCTGACGCTGAAATCATTAATATTTGATATCATCGCTAGTCTTACTGAACTCTTCTGAACTCTACATGTCATGTGTCGTCTGGCGTCTTCTTACCAGCAACAGGTCCCAGGTTCAAACTAGTCAATTCCCTAAAAAACATGCTCAGAGCGTCATTGCGCGAAAGTGGTAGGGAGACACGACTTAGAACAGACAGACACCACGTAGAATATTAGACATTGAAGAATCAATGACGTAAAGGTATGTGACTATAATCAAGGGTGAAAGAAAATCAAAGGTAAGATTTACTGATGACGATGTATGCTGTGTAAGACGCACAGTGTATATTCATTCGCCTTTACTAATGCTCGGCATCCGAACACATATGGGTATTAAAACCAAGTGGAACTGTATAATTTGATGTGTATATTACATTACACGATGTGTAAAATCAATATTCTGGATGCACGTTGATCGCCAAAATAGCAAGCTGCTGACGCATCTTGTAACTGCGAAGCGACCACCGGCCATCATAACAGTAGAAGTCAGGGATGCTACGATAGCACCACATAGCAGCAGGCTGCCGCTCGAGGTTACCGAAGACCGCTGCTGATAATGCGCTAATTGTCAAAACTAGAAGTTCTGTTGCGTGTTTGTTTGTTTTTAATGGTTACCACATGGTTTTCAAGAGACTGACAGACAGTTCACATATTGGCCTCAGACAGTCCAGATGTAGGTCTTATACTGTCTACATACAGGTATCATGCGAGCTGGATCGTCACAAGACGATCGGGTTTAGCAACGCCTGAGGGTGTGTGGCACGACCAGAAGGCATATCTTGGAATATTTATGTGCTTATGAGTTTTCATAGTAACAGGAAAGCGACTAACTTGGGAAAAAAGCTGGAAGGGGTGATCTTTTTCTAGATTTTTAATGTTGTGGCGGATTATAGTGAACTGTGGAAGGCACAGCTGGAGCAAAGTGCTGATGCGATAATAGTAAATGAATTTTGTGGTGATGTCGGAGGTATCCGATTTTTGGGTCTGCGACGTATTGGTAATAGCTTACAGCTCGCCCACAGGTAACTGGGTTGTCTGCTGGTCTGACAGTGGTGAATTAGGTTGTTTGAAGTGCATCGAGCCAGGTAACGACTCGAGTGCGTTTTGATGGAATTTTAGGCCGTAACATATATGGCGAATATCATTTGGCTCGTTAGTTTGAACTGGCGCACGAACAGTTAAATAGGTCGTACCCTTAGACGATTTTTAGTGTGCAACATAATAAAATGGAACCACTAAGGAATCGCATAATTTGTGGATATTAGTTTTTGCTGGCACTCGGTCATTTGAAACACGTTAAAAGATTCAAATAAAAAAACATGGCCGAAATATAAAAGAAAGCTTGTGTTCTGATAGTTATTGTAGTAGATATGATTCATAGTTCCGAATTCAGTATCATAGAATTTGCATTAAATGTGCTAGGTTGACATAGATAATGTCAGCTAGAAAGAGAGGTAATATTTTTAAGATTTATCGAAATCAAGTATAGTCATCAGAATCAGTAACTGAATTTACTAAACGTTCCTATAATACTAGCGGCTCCGGTCAAAGAAAACCATCATAGCGACCGGGAGAGCGGTGTGTTGACCACACGCCCCTCCTACCTGCATCCTTCGCTGAGGATGACACGGCGGTCGGATGGTCCCGATGGGCCACTTGTGGCCTGAAGACAGAGTGCTTTTTACAGTTTCCTGTAAACAATACAGTAATCTGCAAGTACTAAAGAAAACAAAGTTATAAGTTTCACTTTGAACGTATTGTAGCAATCGCTCATTGGTCGTAAACTCAGATTTTAATGAAACTAAATACGTAACTGCGAATCTGGTTCATATCTTCGGCTAGTTTATGTAAAAGACAAGCAGGAAGATTACAGAAAGTAAACCAAGTCGGTAATCTGACAATTTCTGTTGCGTAAATAACAGTTGGTAATGGATGGTTCAAATGGCTCTGAGCACTATGGGACTCAACTGCTGAGGTCATTAGTCCCCTAGAACTTAGAACTAGTTAAACCTAACTAACCTAGGGACATCACAAACATCCACGCCCGAGGCAGGATTCGAACCTGCGACCGTAGCGGTCTTGCGGTTCCAGACTGCAGCGCCTTTAACCGCACAGCCACTTCGGCCGGCAGTTGGTAATGGAGTTCAATAGTATTTACGCATTATCGTTGATATGCAACGATCGTGTTACCTTTGCTATACGTTACGACCAACTAACAAGCTGTCTAAAACTCTGATTCCGACTTGGTGTTTCAACGGGAATGGAATTAGAAAACAATTGAAAGACAAAAAAAGAAAGAGACAGAGTTATCGATAATTCATAAGTATTGATATATTTAATTACAGGCGAGGAATATTCCAGTTGCAGCAATCAAAGATATTGCTTTTTGATGTGAGAAAACGTATCTCATTGAACATATGATAGCGATTTATTACGATAAATCAGAAAAATTCCTAAAAGTATGGTTTTAATTTTCGTTTAAGCTAATGCGAAGTTAAGTTTTTTATGCGTTAACTAGAGTTTTTGTGACTCATATTCATGCGTGCAGGATTTTTATGTCAGCTGAGAGTCCAATATGAGGCATTAAGCTGTAATACGTCTCGCTGAGTGATGTAAGATTTTGAGTTTCCGAAAGTTATACACTGCTCACAAACGGTAATTAGTTTTACTGCTCGTGATGTTCAGTAAAAAATATTTCTCGTTGTGTAGGTTGGTGTCGTACATTGTCCCATTCATTCGACTTTGCATAACAATTAGGCTCAAAATATCCCTGGAACTTTCTGCGAGTAGTTTTGATTTACGAGTACCAGTATAAACACTATACGTTTAATCATTTCAGCAAGTGTACTCGGGTGTTAGCGCAGCAGGAAGTATATACAAGACGTTGTAACGTTAGCACGATGACTCACTCTGTCTTTGCTATCCAAAAGTATGTAGGCTACTCAGATTAAAACGCCACCAAGTACAACCGCTATCCTCAGCTGAGAGCAAAGAAGAATCACAGGACATACTGAACGGAATGAGTAGTGTTTCGAGCAAAGAATACTGTTTCAGAGTAAATCAAAGAAACACGAAAGTAATGAAGATTAACAGAAAAGAGGTTAGTAATAAACTTAAAATCGAAATTGCGGACCGATAACATGTTAAAGACATAAAATGCATTCTAGCACTGGCAAACAGAGCACGCCTGGGCAAAAAGAGTTTATTATGATGAAACATTGGCCTTAATTTTAGGAAGAAATATCTGAGAATGTACGTCTGGTACGCGGGATTGTACAGAATTGACTCATGGACAGGGAGCAAAAACGAGGCAGGAGATAATCGAAGTGTCTGAGATGTGATGCTATACAAGGATGTTGAATAACAGGTACGAAGTTTCTTCGCAGAATCGGCGACGAAAATAACATGTAGAAAAACTGACAAAAAGAGACGAGAGGATGATAAGACACTTGTTTAGACATCAGGAAAAGACTTCCAAAATACTAGAGGGAGCTGCAGAGGGATAGAAAAGTAAGGGAATACAGCGACTGGAATATAGCCAGCAAATAATTGCGGACATTTCATAATTATGCAACCAACACATACATCCATTTCTCTCAGGGTTATAGTACACTACTCGTACATATCGATGAAGTCATTAACGTTACTTCTTACACACACTAATAAATATGTATTCTTTCGGATAATATTGTCCAAGATCCACGTTTATAAGGGGGCGATCAAAAAGTGGCCGTTTGAAGGCCGTACAATCCAGAATCGGTACGCGCGTCAGGCAAAATCAACATGAGCATTGAGGTAAACAAGAGACATGCTGCCCCATACACATAATCCATTCTCCTATGGATGTCTACCGGTGTTTGTCCTTCGGCACCCAAGAAAAGAATAGTGGCACGTTCGTCTTGTTTGGACGTATTTGGTAATAACGTCACCGTAGGTCACGTTTCCGAATTTACTACACGCATGTCGGAAAGACACGAATACCATACTAATCCCTTCGTTACATGTCGCTACTTACAGTTGCGATGCGTTACATAAAAAACGCAGCAACTCCCTCAAACAGAAACTTTGTGACCTCCCCTTAGAATACGTCTCCATACCCCAAGGTTGGACGAAATACTGCCGATTTAAATCCCCTCTGCTCCACTCCCAACGTCGTGAGATTTGGCTGAAAAGAAAAAAGAGTTCTGTATACGCTTGGCCAGCTCACTTTTGTTGCAAATGAGAGACGGAAAAAATGTTAAAGCTTGATACTGAGATGATTCTACGAATGACTGTATGTTATCCGGTTCCGAGACGAGGAAATGTTCTAGATACAGGTCGAAGCAGCGAGCAGCTTAATGACTGCTGATTTGGAATACACACCAGCCTGGGTGTGCGTTATAAGCAGTTAGGAGAAAATGGGAATTGCATCTCATCTTCGCCTTCAAAGGTCGAATCCAAAGCATCGTAAGATTTTAATATATACTATATAAATGAAAAAAATTTAGCAAGTATGAATAAAATTCAAACAAAATACGAACCGAATAGAATAAGACAGGTTAGTGAAACAAGTTCTTAGTTATAAACCAAAAGGAAAGAGACACTCAGTACGACCAAGGAGCAGATGACTTCAGTGAAGCGGATCAGGTTGTAATCCTACACCATGAGGTCAAGAAGGAGAAGGAGGAGAAGAAGGAGAAGGAGAAGGAGAAGAAGGAGGAGAAGGGGAAGGAGAAGGAGAAGAAGGAGGAGAAGGAGGAGGAGGAGAAGGAGAAGAAGGAGGAGAAGGAGAAGGAGGAGGAGAAGGAGAAGGAGAAGGAGAAGGAGAAGGAGGAGGAGAGAAAAAAAGAATATTTACAGTTAAAACATCAGGAGTTGCGGGACAGAGTTTACACAGTTTGTGGAAAGACTGCCTACATACTATTAGAGCGTAGTGTCCGGAAAAAACATCCGTTTATAAAAACAGTTGACAAACACACCACGTCATATAGAGGGTGAGTCACCTAACATTACCGCTGGATATATTTCGTAAACCACATCAGATACTGACGAATCGATTCCACAGACCGAACGTGAGGAGAGGGGCCAGTGTAATTGGTTAATACAAACCATACAGAAATGCACGGAAGTATGTTTAACACAAACCTACGTTTTTTTAAATGGAATCACGTTAGTTTTGTTAGCACATCTGAACATATAAAGAAATACGTAATCAGTGCCGTATGTTGCATTGTAAAATGTTAATTACATCCGGAGATATTGTAACCTAAAGTTGACGCTTGAGTACCACTCCTCCGCTGTTCGATCGTGTGTATCGGAGAGTACCGAATTACGTAGGGATCCAAAGGTAACGGTGATGCACCTTAGGTACAGAAGAGACTGGAACAGCACATTACGTCCACATGCTAACACCTTTTTATTGGTCTTTTTCACTGACGCACATGTACATTACCATGAGGGGTGAGGTACACGTAGACACGTGGTTTCCGTTTTCAATTACGGAGTGGAATAGAGTGTGTCCCGACATGTCAGGCCAATAGATGTTCAATGTGGTGGCCATCATTTGCTGCACACAATTGCAATCTCTGGCGTAATGACTGTCGTACACGCCGCAGTACATCTGGTGTAATGTCGCCGCAGGCTGCCACAATACGTTGTTTGATATGCTCTGGGGTTGTAGGCACATCACGGTACACATTCCCCTTTAACGTACCCCACAGAAAGAAGTCCAGAGGTGTAAGATCAGGAGAACGGGCTGGCGAATTTATGCGCCATCCACGTCCTATATAACGCCCGTCGAACATCCTGTCAAGGGTCAGCCTAGTGTTAATTGCGGAATGTGCAGGTGCACCATCATGCTGATACCACATACGTCGACGCGTTTCCAGTGGGACACTTTCGAGCAATGTTGGCAGATCATTCTGTAGAAACGCGATGTATGTTGCAGCTGTTTGGTCGCCAATGATTCCGCACCATACATTTACAGTCCACGGTCGCTGTCGCTCTACCTGTCCGAGCCAGCGAGGATTGTCCACGGACCAGTAATGCATGTTCTGTAGATTCACTGCCCCGTGGTTTGTGAAACCCGCTTCATCGGTAAACAGGTAGAACTGCAACGCATTCTCTGTTAATGCCCATTGACAGAATTGCACTCGATGATTAAAGTCATCAACATGTAATTGCTGATGTAGCGACACATGAAACGGGTGAAAGGGGTGACGATGCAGTATGCGCATGACACTACTTTGACTCAGTCCACCGGCTCTTGCAATGTCCCGTGTGGGTTCACGGCAACAGCAGCTAACACACCAACTGCACCCGCTTCTCCTGTGACGGGCCTGTTACGGACCCGTTTGCGTGCTACGACCATACCTGTTGCGTACAGTTGGCGGTAGATGTTTTGCAACGTGCGGCACGTTGGATGCTCTCTGTCCGGGTACCCCCTGCAGGCTTCAGCTGCATTTCGTCGACACTCGCCATAGATTAGTATCATCTCCGCCTTTTCAGAGTTCGAATACACCATGGTCACAGTTCCTACAACAATACACTATCACAGACGTCTGGTAACACGGTGTACTACAGTTGGTCTGCGTGCGGAGACGAATGCAGAATAACAATATCAGCAAGCGCTACATGCGGACACTGCGACAGCTAGACCAAACCACAACAGTGCACTACAGCCACAATAGTAAACACGGTCGTCATCGTAAACATGTCCCTGCAGATGCTGCTCGCCGACCGTGGCCCATGTTTGTTACAACACGCAACTGAACGTTGGAGGTTTCAAGCGTCAACTTTAGGTTACAAATCTCCGGATGTAATTAACATTTTACAATGCAACAAACGGCACTGATTACGTATTTGTTTATATGTTCAGATGTGCTAACAAAACTAACGTGATTCCATTTAAAAAACGTAGGTTTGTGTTAAAAAACATACTTCCGTGCATTTTGGTATGGTTTGTATTAAACAATTACACTAGCCCCTCTCCTCACGTTCGGTCTGTGGAATCGATTCATCAGTATTTGATGTGGTTTACGAAATATATCCAGCGGTAACGTTAGGTGACTCACCCTGCATAGTCTGAGCAATAGCGCTATAAAAGTGAAAGAGAGAAAAACCAGTTTCAAAATATATGGTAAGTGTGTTTTTGTCAACGCTTCTTTTAGTAGTGAAAATCATCCTGTATTATTTGATTAGATATCGATCAGAAAACTGACATGCAAAGTACGTACAAACGCTGGCATTTGGTTTTGTGATTTCAGCACTCAGGTTGCAAGTTAGTAACTTAAATAGTACCACAAAAAAGAGGAAATAATTAATAATTGTCTCATGCTTTACTGTAACATAGCCATTCCGCACTTGTGGCTACAACGTTCATTCCTTTTAAAATGAAGTTGTTTCACATGGAAACTGTATACTTATTATAGCCCGTTGCCGTTGGGCGACATCATTAAAACATATAAAAGAAAATTTTCTTAAGTAGAATGCTAGTCGGGAGAAATCTGTTGCGTAAGCGAGAACAGTTAGCGAGAACTTTATGGCAGTTAATGAGAGGATATTAGCTGCAAATGGCGATAACCATCCAACGCAACTTGTCTGCTCTCGGTTACAGTGTTAATTACCAGTATATCGGCCATCTCATTTTCAGCTCTACACGGGATACCAAGATTAGACTCCAGAGAGTAACACAGTGGCCGTGCAGTCGAGATGCTAATTACTGTTTTCAACTTAGTCGGAGGCGTGGCTGCCCCGACGCAGGCTCTAGCTGAAAACTCGGGGAACCTGGCGGTGGCCGCTTTTTCTAGGCAGCGTGGAGTTTCAGATCCATACAAATATTCATGATATACTGAAAAGTGGATGTAATTTTGTAAGCCAATTGGTATAAAGGAGTATTTGTATTTCCTGCTTTGCAGTTCGTAAGATTTAAAAGAACGTTAGACGTGTTGGCTTGAGGCTCGATCCTGCCTCTTACAAAGTAATATTTACTTTCTGTTATGCTTATCTTCAAAATGGTTCAAATGTCTCTGAGCACTATGGGACTTAACATCTGAGGTCATCATTCCCCTAGAACTTAGAACTACTTAAACCTAACTAACCTAAGGACATCAAACACATTCATACCCGAGGCAGCATTCGAACCTGCGACCGTAGCGGTCGCGCGGTTCTAGATTGAAGCGCCTAGAATCGCTCGGCCACTGCAGCCTGCCTGTTTATCTTCTCGTGTCTTCCAGCACCCTTCCCAGGATGACCTGGTCCACATGTTGGAGAAAGGCAGAAGTTGTATCGTTTTCCCTTATGAGCATGCCTGAAGAAGCACAATAGAAGTTCATGTTAATATTCTCGTTTACCTCTTCGTCTCCTTATTTTCATTATCTATTTGCCTTTTGGGTTCAAATGGCTCTGAGCACTATGGGACTCAACTGCTGAGGTCATTAGTCCCCTAGAACTTAGAACTAGTTAAACCTAACTAACCTAAGGACATCACAAACATCCATGCCCGAGGCAGGATTCGAACCTGCGACCGTAGCGGTCTTGCGGTTCCAGACTGCAGCGCCTTTAACCGCACGGCCACTTCGGCCGGCTTGCCTTTTGGGGTACAGGATCCACTGTACTCAAGTTTTGGCAAATATATTTTGTTTAACTTTGCAGTCGGCTGCCCTTCCTATCGGCGCAGTCGTCATTCATCTGAAGGACGGAAGACGTGTGCGCCCCCTGTGTGTGAATCATGTAAACTCTATTCTGCGTGTGATTGTACTTTAAGTTTTGGGTATCGTATTTTCTGAGCGGAAAGTGAGGACCAACCAGCATCTGCCTAAATGAGTGTGCCAAACGGTTAAAACCTACGCTCCAGTAGCCGGATGCACCAGTCACAGTCATTAATTTACCATGCAAGTTCGATCTTCGTCCGGCTCACCGTCCTGTATCACAAGTACGTGTGCAGTGTATTACACTGTAAGAGCTGGAAAAAGTTAACTTTCCGTTTTACAATTTTTTTAACTGTTTCTTCCTTCAAACTTTTCGCATACCAGCCCAGATATCAATGAGTGTTAAAGCGCCGCTTCCGGACGTGGAGGTACTCCAGCCCCGGATCGAATCTGCCTGGTAGATCAACAATGAGAGTGTGTGCCGGACAAGCTGAATGTGGTGTTTAGGCTCTTTTCCACATCCCACTAGGTGAATAGTGGGATGATAACCAAGCCCTGCCGCAATTACACGATTCGAAACGTTTAGAAAACACACTTTCTAGTGAGTAACACTGCACACAGACAGTTGGGTTCAAATGGCTCTGAACACTATGGGACTCAACTGCTGTGGTCATTAGTCCCCTAGAACTTAGAACTACTTAAACCTAACTAACCTAAGGACAGCACACAACACCCAGCCATCACGCAGACAGTTGGGGTACCCATATTCATTCACAAGGGGGGAAATGACGTGGCGACAGGAAGGGCACCTGGTCACCCCTAAAATTAACCTACCACAACCATTAATAACCATGCTCACCGTCTAAACGTTTATAGATTGTTTTTCCGATAGCTAATAAAATTAACCTACCACAACCATTAATAACCATGCTCACCGTCTAAACGTTTATAGATTGTTTTTCCGATAGCTAATAAAATTAACCTACCACAACCATTAATAACCATGCTCACCATCTAAACGTTTATAGACTGTATTTCCTATAGCTAACTATTGGATAATACCAACGCCTAGTAGAAACATATGATGTGAAAGCATAAACTCACACACACACAACATAGCCAAAAGACAGACAAACTGAGCAAACAGTATATAAGGAAGGAAGGAAGTATACATAAACACACACATATGCACGCAGGTTGCCTATTGGAATACCCAAGCGTACAAGCGTAATTACAGACCTCTACAAAACTTCGAGTAAAATAAAAATGTATTATTTCTCGAAATATATAAGATTTTTCACACTTTGCAAACATAATTGATCTTCAAATAAAACATTTCCACATTAAAATTGTCTGTGTTGCTCAATAAAACACAACTGCATGCTGACTTTAATGTGCACATGTAATGTAAGGGTGAGGGTTTAGGTTTTTCTTTTTTTCTTGTTCTTGAATTGAGAACAACTGTGTGAGGTGAAATGACAAGTGTAGTGTCGCAATATTTCTCACCACATTACAGCTTTTCACACAGTTTTCAACTCGCCAAAATAAAAACAGCGTAATGGATAATGCATCGCCGGCCAGAGTGGCCGAGCGGTTCTAGGCGCTACAGTCTGGAACCGCGCGACCGCTACGGTCGCAGGTTCGAATCCTGCCTCGAGCATGGATCTGTGTGAAGTCCTCAGGTTAGGTTTAAGTAGTTTTAAGTTCTAGGGGACTGATGACCTCAGAAGTTAAGTCCCATAGTGCTCAGAGCCATATGAACCATTTGATAAAGCATCTTGCCGACATCAAAAAGTGAAATAAATTTATACACAACAATGTTAAATATTAATTCTCTGAAAGAACATTAATCTTAAGCACAATATTATGGAAGTTTAATTGGACGTTTCTTTACAAAATTGCTCCTACACATACGTTATGATGTTGGTCAGTACTACGAAAATCGTCCGATTCCGGTTCAAAGTTCGGTACTATTTATGATGACAATCAAGTCTACGGTGGATGGTTAGTGGCGAATTTGAGTGCAAGATTACTCAGGCCACTCGAGTTTACAGTGGACGCAAGCTGGTGAACCAAAACAGTTTATGCCTCTGCACACGGTATTTACCTTAACCTGCAACGTGGTGCTGTCTGCAAGGCCGCTCTCTCCCATTGAAATTCCTACACAACTAATCTGGCCTTTGCTGAACTTTCCAGCAGAAACTTTCCCTATGTTTCTCGTTATACGAGAAAACTAATTTGGCTGGTTCGTTTCTCCAGAGTTGGAGCTAAATGTTGCTACAGCTAATTTTAGCTGGAGTGCAGCCGCAGTGAATGCAGTGTCCACACCAATTTCTTCTCTGCGTCATGCAGAGCGTTAAGCACTCTGTTCTGCACTTGACGTCAGTTCAGAGAAGAGTGCACTACAAAATTTCTCTTTTGTCCTACTCGTGGCAGAACTGCCTCCCTTCACTTGGGTTCCTTTTTCACATCACGGCTTTTTTCGACCAATAGGAGCGTTCCTCTCATTTTGTAGAAACACCCTCTACCAATCGCAACGTCCCTTCTATCACACTGCATTGAAACTTCAGTAGTTTTCTCCTTCCTAGTGAGTTTCCGCTAATTGGACATTTTGTGTCCATTCCAGACGCGTAAAATACATTGACCTTTCCATGTGTCGCACTCGCTGGATGAAACTGTGTCACTTGCTTTCGTTCCTATTCCATTGGCCGGCCGAAGTGGCCGTGCGGTTAAAGGCGCTGCAGTCTGGAACCGCAAGACCGCTACGGTCGCAGGTTCGAATCCTGCCCCGGGCATGGATGTTTGTGATGTCCTTAGGTTAGTTAGGTTTAACTAGTTCTAAGTTCTAGGGGACTAATGACCTCAGCAGTTGAGTCCCATAGTGCTCAGAGCCATTTGAACCATTTTTTTTATTCCATTGGAATTTCGAAACGCAGTTTTCTAAAGCTTCTTCTCTGTTCTTGTACCAATGTCCTTGCTACATGTGGCCCTCCAGCTTGAATCACCTGGACCAGGGTCACTGTCCTCCTTCCTGCCACCCCTTAAAGTGGTTGCCGGTATAACTCCCGCAGTGCAGTTTTGCTACGCCATTGTGGAGCTGGCTTTTCAAAACTAAAAGCAGCTCAACTCTCGTTCCCTGTTCTACCTTCCACTCAAAGACACGCATTGTATAGGAATGGTGTGTTAATTACCATCGATTGACTGTCACCCTTTTTGCATTACATATTGATAGGCAAATGTTCTGATAACTGTTGATTTGTAAAAGTCTCATGTAAGGTGGGAATCTGACCATTTATTCTGCCTCCTTACAGTAATATCAGATCTCCGGGAAAATTCATCAAAATAAAATTCTATTATTTTTCCAACTATGTACGATTTGCAGCTCTATGGACCCTCAATGTTAATATACCCAGATATAGATTGTGTCTATTACTTATGAAACTACATAGAGCTTGCTTATTGGCAATAACAAAATAAATTATAGATTAATGAAAGACTATAGCCCAATCTTTGTATGACTCACTAAATTCATCTAAATATGTACATAAAAATTGGATGCAAAAACACACCCGTGAACGCTACTGCAGAACTAATTTACAACATAAACTCCACCGTGAATTACCGATGTTACTCTCAGTCTGAAAGAGGCATGATTATGTATTGCATTCAGTGTCAAGTCCAAGGTCAAGGAGATGTCATGTGATGTAAACAAAATGAGTCAAACTTGCCATAGCGATACTATTTAAATGCGAGCTGATTTGTGGTAGATGCTATGTCCCAAAGTTCTGTCGGCTTTTCTTCTACCCATGATATCCAGGATGGTAAGCTGCCACATTCTTCCACTTCCACGGTGAAACGAATATTCGGATGGAGCGAGATCAGATCGTCATGAAACAATTCCCTTGGGCCACTTCACCAATGTATCGTCAATACATTCCAGGAGGGGGAAGGTCGGGGAGTGGCCGGCTACAGCGCTTTTTCCACAAAGTTTCCCAAAAATCTGTTAGCCGCTGTGAGAGACAGGCGAATTCCCATGATCCACTCGTTGAGTCTACTGATTATTTAATAAAAAAATACATTGAAGATAAACATGTAGTTAACAATGCCATGCTGACACTAAACAGCTCTAACGAGTCCGGTAGAGGCATTTTCGTAAATACAGATACAACAGCGGAGATCACCAAATGATTCGACGGTTGTAGCTTAATAGTCTACCAAAGAGTAACAAGGATGGGTCTCCTCTTCGCCCCATAGTAATACTGGAGCTCCTACTTATTATGGTTAAACATCTTACTTCACCACTGGGACCTCTCATTGCCAAATGTGACCATCGTGTTCGGAATTCAGAGTGTTTCATAGGATGCCCAAAGGCGCTTAAACTATATCTTTTGAATAGCTTTGACTTTGTATCCTTACTTACGAAAGTTAGTAAGCTAGTTAGTTACTTAGTTTCATGTTCCATAGAACATTTGAACGATTCTTTTATCCAAATGAAGTGGAACGATTCAGTTTTCAAGATATGTGTACATGCTTAGTGTTAACCTTAATGAATACATTATTTCTTAATCATACACATACGTTTTACTTAAAAACTCATTTTTTTACTGATTAGCATTTTTTAAATAGAAAGTTGTCCATGAAACAGAAGTAGTAGTCCAGAGGAAATGATTTTTGGTTAGATTTGAAAGTGCTTCGCTACTTGTTAGACTTTTATGTTATTTGGCAAATGATCAAAGATTTTTGTTGCTGTATATTGAACTCCTTCCTGAGTCACTGAGAGCTTTAATAATGGGTAGTAAAGGTCAATTTTTCCTGTAGGATTGTAGGTTGTTGTTGTTGTTGTTGTTGTGGTCTTCAGCCCAGAGACTGGTTTGACACAGCTCTCCATGCTACTGTATCCTGTGCAAGCTTCTTCATCTCCAAGTAACTACTGCAACCCACATCCTTCTGAATGTGTCAAGTGTTATAACACCACAACTCTGTGGATGATCATACATTTTTTACGTGTTTTAAGAAGTTTGTTTTATGAGATGTGCTGAATATTATTCTTGTAAATGTGTTGTCAAGTAACAAATGCTATTTGTTATTGAAGAAAGAGAATACGCATGGAATGTTAACATTTTGTAAGGAGACACTCTGGCCTAGTCAGTGAGAAGCTATTGTCAAAGAGAGTAATAAACTGTTAATACATTATCGCTGGGAGTGCGAGTGCGTCAAAAAAGTAGCAGTTCGGAGTCGCGAGGAGATGGTTGGTGTCTTTGGTTGTGTGTATTCGCCGGTGTGGCTATGCAAAAGTGCGACGGTAAAAAGTCTGTTTCCGAAGTACTGAGCAGTGAAAATGAAATGGTTGTTTTGGAGGATGTTTCATATGGACAAGCTATGTGTATGGAATTTATTGGGCCCAGTACAAATGCAGCAAGAGTAATTCACATAACATCAAGAATACTGTGGGCCCTTGTTATTGGCTTTGGTATGGTAAGAAAATCAACCTGTGCCGTAACTTATAGCTAAATGAAGCCGCTCGACAAACCAGCGGTGCCATGACGTTAAGTAAGATCTAGACTTTTTATAACTAGAAGTGTAATAGGCTGACCAGTGTAGTCGGAAGTCTTTTGTTTGAATAATATTGTTTTCGTGCATATTGTCATGTAAATAATTTTGCTAAGTCATTATCCAAGTAGTATCCATCCTGTCCCTTTGCACGAACCGAGATAATCAGAAAATGAACTTAAAATGCAGTGAACATTAATTTATCAATTATCAGAACATAATTTTTCCAACTTTTGGACAATCACGTATTAATGAAATCTTTGGTTGAGGTATGAGTAATGTCAGCAGCAGAATGATGCAAAAGCCAGTATTAATTCATTTGTTAAAAACAGTAACTTTCATAATAAAAAAACTGGTAGTAAAACTGTACGTATATTGGACGCTGAATTTGTCAAACCACAGTTTTAATTTATAGTTTGTGGCATAATTTATAACTTTTATCACGAGGTAATTTCAGGGTAACTGCTAGGTAAATGACAGTAAATTCAAACAATATTTCTGCTTGCTACAATAACGATAGTCAGTATTACGGTGAGTAAGGTAACAAAATGTTTCTGTCCACAGCCAGTAAACAATCTTACTTTAATTGATCTTTGAAAATTAATATAATATGTTGTATGTGTTTGCTACTGATTATTATTTGACTACTGTGACATGTGTGTGTGTGTGTGTATGTGTGTGTGTGTGTGTGCGTGAAGTACTTGAAAGTATGCGTTAGGTACTGTTCCTACGTCATGGCGCCAATAACTATTCTTACGTAAGATTGCTTATGAGTATAAACTTCAGTTTCAATTTAATTATTCTTGTTGCGATGAGGAACTGTCGACCGTTCGTTATTTTCATTAATGACATATTTTGAAAACCTTTTTTCCCTGTTTCCACTAACTATTGTCAATTAAAAATTAGTTTACGTAATAAAAATATATAAAGTTAACCGAACTTTGTTTCTAACCGTCATTGCTAAAGTACTGAGCAGTGGCGATTCGGTTATAACTTCATCTACTTCTCTCGGTTTTGCATTATTCTTCGGAGTGCATGTCTTTTCCCCAAAGATTAGGGACTTGGTACACTGCCATGTAGAAAGGCCTAATTAGCCAGAGAAGTAGGAGCGTTATAGTGTATTCATCTCTTGGTCACCCTCTCCGATTTTTACCCTCCACACTGCCCTCCAATACTAAATTGGTGATACCTTGATGCCTCAGAACATGTCGTACCAACCGATGCCTTCTTCTACTCAAGTTGTGCCACAGTTTCCTCTTTTCCCCAGTTCTATTCAGTACCTCCTCATTAGTTACGTCATTTACGCCTCTAAACTTCATTCTTCTGTAGCACCACATTTCTAAAGCTATTCTCTTCTTCTTTAAACTACTTATCGTCCATGTTTCACTTCCATACATGGAAGTAACAAACATTTCCAAAAAAGACTTTCTAACACTTAAATCTATACTCGATGTTAAGAAATTTCTCTTCTTCAGAAACGCTTTTCTTGCCAGTAGACATTTTATATCTTCTCTAACTTGACCATCATCAGTTACTTTGCTTCCCAAACAGTAAAACACGTTTACAACTTAAAGCTTCGCATTTCCTAATATCCTTCCCTTGATTTAATACGTCTACATTCCATTATCCTCGCTGTGCTTTTGTTGATGTTCATCTTATATCCTCCTTTCAAGCACTGTCCATTCCGTTCAGCTGCTCTTCCACGCCCTTCGTTGTCTCCGGCAGAATCACAATGTTTTCGGAAAACCTCAAAGTTCTTATTTCTTCTCCATAGATTTTAAGTCCTACTCCAAATTTTTCTTTTGTTTCCTTTACTGCTTGCTCAATATACATATTGAATAACATCGGGAATAGGCTACAACTTTTGTCTCTCTCCCTCCCCTTTCATGTCCCTTGACGCTTATAACTGCCATCTGGTTTCTGTACAAATTGAAAATATACATTTCGCTTCCTGTATTTTACCCCTTGCTACCTTCAGAAATTGAAAACGTTTATTCCAGTGAACACTCTCAAAAGCTTTCTCGAAATCTACAAATGCTAGAAACGTAGGTTTGCCTTTCCTTAATCTATCTTCTAAGACAAGTAGTAGGGTCGGTATTGCCTCATGTATTCCAACATTCTTACGCAATCCAAACTGATCTTCCCCGAGGTCGGCTTCTACCAGTTTTTCCATTCGTCTGTAAAGAATTCGTGTTAATATTTTGCAGCCGTGACTTATTAAACTGATAGTTCCGTAATTTTCACACCTGTCAACACCAGCTTTCTTTGGGATTGGAATTATTATATTCCTCTTGAAGTCTGACGGTATTTCGTCTGTCTCATACATCTTGCTCACCACATGGTAGAGTTTTGTCAAGGCTTGCTCTCCCAAAGGTATCAGTAGTTCTAATGGGATGTTACTCCCGGGGCCTTGATTCGACTTAGTTCTTTCAGTACTCTGCCAAGTTCTACACGCAGTATCATATCTCCCATTTCATCTTCATCTACGTCTTCTTCCATTTTCATAATATTGTCCTCAAGTACATCGCCCTTGTATAGACCATCTATATACTCCTACATTCCTGCTTTCCCTTCTTTGCTTAGAACTGGTTTTCCATCTGAGCTCTTGATACTCATACAAGTGGTTCTCTTTTCTCCAAAGATCTATTTAATTTTCCATTACAGAGTATGTATCGTACCCCTAGTGATATATGCCTCTACATCCTTACATTGGTCCTCTAGCCATCCCTGCTTAGCTATTTTACACTTCCTGTCGATCTCATTTTTGAAAGGTTTGTATTCCTTTGTGCCTGCTTCTTTTACTGTATTTTTATATTTTCTCCTTTCATCGGTTAAATTCAATATCCCTTCCATTTTTGGAGAGTCATTTTACATTTCTTTGGAAGACAACATTAAAAATCTCTTCTGTTGGTTTGCCTCTAAAGGGATTTATTGTAATACTTACGTCACCTGCAGAAAGTACCAATTCTGCTTGTTGGCTATTAAGTGGAGTATCATTCACAGATATAAGGAATAGAAGTGGACCCAGAATTGAACCTGTGGGACTCCCTCTGTGATTTGTCCCAAGTCTCTAATACTTTCTACGTATCCAACAACGCCTGAATTATTCAGCACTGGTTTTTGCATTCTATTTGTTAAGTCTGATTGATACCAGTGGCGTGTAAAGCAATCAGTTCCATAAAACTGAAGTTTCTTAAGAGTGAATTATGATCTACACCATCGAAAGCCTTGGAAAAAAATCACAAAAAACGCCAACTGGCGATATTTTATTATTTAAGGCTTGTAATATTTGGTGGGTGAATGTGTAAATAGCATTCTCAGATGAGTAATGCTCGAAATATATTGTTATTCGGAAAAATTAAGAGTACCTAGATACACATAAAGCCCTAAAACGCTAAGTACCTGAATGGGCGAGTTTCTTATCAAAAGCAAGACAAATAAAATCATATTAGTGTCAATACAACGATATTTTGAAATGTTCAAATCGACATTCTGATTGTAGATGGTTTTCTTACTTGACTAAGCTTTAATAATTTGAGCTTAAACAAATCAGGAAGTACATTTGCAATTAGTACAACGTGTTGGAGGCTTAGAAGCTAGAAGGATGTTTAGTTCTTCTTACCAGAATCTATGAACTAGTTGAATTAAAGTTAGATTTCCAAAGAAATATTATGATTACAGCACAGAAGACGACACGATCAGAAACATGTAAGAATTTTCTGATAATCAGCCCGACCTGTGCACTTCGCAGCTGGCTTCTATATTATTCTGGAGAAGATTATACATAAGATGAAAAATCCTTTGCTCATATTAATGGAAGATACAGCGGACTATTAAGGCATCTGAGAATTACTGGAATGTTTAACCAATGTAAAATGTAATATGGTGTTCGTAGTATTGATAATAAGAATAATGGCGATGGAGAACAGAATAAATATCTGTTTAGGGGTCGCATGTAACATTTTAAAAATTAATCTTTAATAGAGTTTTCTTTGTAGAAGATAAATATCCAGTTCAATAAAACGGTGTATCTCGGTACGAGGACCATAGGGATTAAGTATCTTTGTCTCACAAAATTAAATACGTATCATTTAATACCGAGGGAACTGAACTGGTTTCTTTGTCGTTTGTAAATGGACTCTGCGTTAGGAATGTGATATTCTTATTAGCGTTATGAACAACTCTGATAATATGTGCTGCTCTATCCAATTTAAGATAAATGTTATCGCCCGTAAATAATTTCTTGAAGCATCAGATACCCACGCTTTTGGCTAGGCAAAATAACCACATACGCACACACACACATACACATACACACACACACACACACACACACACACACGCGATGAATTATTCATACTCTTTATCTCTGCATCTTAACAGGTGCCGCTAGATAGATTGAACAACATATTACCTACAGCAAACGGCTGCGTAGCGGGATACAGAATTCAGAGTCCAAATTAGAACAAGTAGGGCCACCGAAGAAGAACCGTCATAGCAACGATCCTTGCATATGGGACCGCCAGAGAAGCGTAATCAAGAGAGACGCCCGGAGTTCCTCTGGCAGTTAAATTGTCCGCTTCGTGCTTCCCCACATATCGTAATAGGATCATCGAGTCACGATATCAGCTTTTCATATGGCAGCTGCGTGTTTCTCACAGCAAAGTCTGCATCTCAGCAACGGGCCACAGAATTGAAATACTTGAACATCGAATAGATTCTTAATCTCCTTCCTATTCACATTCTCCTAAAATGAAATGAAGAGGGAAGACCTCAAAATGGCTGTTTAGTAGCTAATTCAGCTTACTCTGACAGAAAACAAAACTGACCGACTTTTGTCCCTCAGATCAGAGATCAAATGACTCTGCCGAGAAATAGATGATCAGTGCTAAAACAGGGAAAATATATTTGCAAAATTGAGATTCACTTAAAACACAGAGAGAGAGGGAACCGTCATGGAGGACAAAGAGAACGAAGGCTTGGTGAGGCAGTGGAGAAGAAAGAGAAGGAGAGAGTGGGAGGCAAATTTAGGTTAAGGGGTTCGGTGGGAGATGAGGAGGATTGAAAGAATCAGAGAAGACTCCAAGATGCTACTCCAGGCGGGTGTAAAACGAATGTGCGCAACGGAAAATAATAAACGCTAAAATGAAGATTTGGCCCTGTCTGACTACCCAATGAAGTAGATCTTAGGATCTCTTAATGGACTTTAACATATAAATTACAACCCAAACATAAATGAATGATTAAGGCAATTAATACTACTAAATGATAAACGTTGTACCCCTTATATATTTATTGTAGAATTAAAAAACAACTTTTATATTACTTTTATATTACTAATCAATTGCCCAACTCTGCCCCTTATTATGACCGCACGATCTAATATCAAAAATGTGAAATGACTGACATCATCTACGTGCCAAACACTAGAAGACACTTGTTTCAAAGATGATCTACGGTGGTGTGGAACCTCAGTGAAAATAAACTAACGTGATAACAGCTGTTTAGCTTTTATTGTCCTAATAGGCCGAAGCAATTTGCGATATCACCGTATGTACTGCGTCTGGTGTGTCAGCGTGCTGGTTCTCGTACTCGTCTGCGACGGTGGAAGAACTCCAGCCACAAATAAGCTCTTTCAAATATTACGACGGCAGAAGGTGGTCCTCTGACTAATATACTCTAATACTGTCTCCTCCTCTCTGTGTTCTACAGACGAGAAACGCAATCTTCCAGCCACCAGGACGAAGTTCAGATAACGTCTCAACGTAGGTATAGACAGGGGAAGTGCTCTCGATTACTGAACGCTGAGTACTCAACGACGACTTCCAACCCGGAGATGAAGTCCAGAATCACATAGGTTCGCAACAGTACAGTACCCAACTGTTCTAACTATAAACTCTCCTGAGAGCAAAGACAGCAAGTCCGTCTCTGCCAACAAAGCTGATATCGAGCGACCGTCTCACACGGGCGCTCACAACGGAAGACCTCGTCTCTCCACCGCTGGCCTCCCAGCAAGACTCAGCTCCCCACCATCGTAATTCCGAAAACGAATCATATTCCCAAAACCACGGAATGGTCTCCCTCTCTACAGATTCTTCCGAACGCCGACCAACCATATCTTAGTCTTTTGTCGTTCAGCGCGGAAAGTTTGCGAGGAAAAATCTATACTCGTACAACAGTGCGCTACTGAGTAAAAATTCCTTGGAAATAACACAGCCTGCGTGGTTTCCGAGGTGCTGCTTCTTCGTTCCTCTCACCTGCGTCCAAGATTTTCGTAGTTTCCGAAGTATAATCCTTCCGGTTCGGCTACAAAAACCAGCCGGTCGCGACTCTATTGTGCTCCAGCACTTAGGTGCTACGACGTCCATCTTGCTATTTCCTGTGTTCAAGCATGACCAACGCACCTGTGTGGGCCTTCCACCCAGGGCCTGAGTTCCGTCTGCCGTTTCATTTCCACTGTCGTTCCAACCTATAGTAGTATGATAATAAAGACACTCCGTCAACGTTCAAGGAATAAGTGTTAACAGTTATTTACAAGGCGTATGGCCGGCCGGGTGGTCGAGCGGTTGCAGGCGCTACAGTTTGGAACCGCGCGAACGCTACGGTCGCAGGTTCGAATCCTGCCTCGGGCATGGGTGTGTGTGATGTCCTTAGGTTAGTTAGGTTTAAGTAGTTCGAAGTTCTAGGGGACTGATGACCTCAGAAGTTAAGTCCCATAGTGTTCCGAGCCATTTGAACCATTTGAACAAGGCGTATGTGACAATGTCAGTCTCCTTTAAATATTCATATATACGTTGTACTACCTATCAAATAATACCTAATGTGGTTGTAGATCATGGCATAGTATGTGGATGAGTGCTTGTAAGGTGCGAAATTATAGCCACCTTACAAGACCTCCAAACAGAATATCTAATTTTTAGAAACGACACATATATCTTATTACTATGGTACCTTGCAATGCGTGACACAATTGACTGTTGAACACTTCTGTTTTTAGTGCCCCTGCACAAAGTAGGAGTGACGTCATCTACATTATGCGTAGGGAAAGATTATGCAGTAGATATCCATTCAGAAATAGCATTTGACAGTTGGTTTTTTTTGCGAGAAGGTTGTGTTATTCCACGTGATAGAACGAGAAGTGTGTATCGGCATCTGTCAGAATTCGTCAGTGGCTGGATAATGGCCTGTCGAGTCTGCGGTTTATCGTTACGTGAAGCTGCTGTTTACATTGGTCGATATCCTTTGACTGTCATGCGGAAATGGTATCGATAAGTCCAGGAAAGTTGCACTCAATGCCATGTAATTGCACAACACAATTGAAGGATCACTTTTTAGAAACCCAGTAATTGTTTCCCACTGCGATTTAAAAGCTTGAAATTTGGCTGATGGCGCCTGCGACCTTCCTCCGTGATGGTACAAAAGCTGGACGCCCTGAGACTTACCTCTCGGGCTCGGCGACTCTTCAAACAGCAAGGTGTCGATACATGCGAAGAAAGGCCAGAGCTCAGAATTTCATGAGTTAATGATGTCACATTGGCACACAATTTTACCACAATTCTGCTCGGCGTAACCGCGGGCGTGTCCTACTACGGGCAGGTCGTTGCATCCCCTCTTGCCAAGGTATTTCACCTCTTCTTTTGACAGCTCCGCGATGGAGGCGAGAACTGCGAAACCCAGGGGTGAAATCACTCTGCTTAGTTATGGGTGATCGAGGAAAACATTTCACACTGAATTGCTATTATAATAATTATAAAAGGTGGCAATTTTATTTACGCACTGTCTTTTAAATAGATATGATGCTATCTGATACTCAACTACTAATGCAAAGAAGCGTAATGATGCAAAAATGCTTTAAATTCTTACTATGATTTAATCTTTAAAATTTAATAATTCTCTTCCTGTTAATATTTAATTAATTAACTTACGTCGTTCAGATTTCGTAACGCTGACGGCGTCAAAATTCAAAGCTGTTCAGTCCCTGTTTTGTTCCCTTTTAATTGTTGCGAGCCAGCGATGGTGCAATGCTGTTCGCTTTCAAGTCCACACATTTATAAAAATCAGGTCCAGGAAACAGTTTTGTGATCACGGTTGCGACCCAGACGGTAATCGCGTAATTGTACTGATTAAGAGCTATCGCTTCCGAAAGATGCAGGTTCGATTAAAGCTGTGTGCACTTTTGCGCGTATAATGAAAATATTCCTAACACCTCGCGCAACAAAAAGTAACATGCGAATCACAACCGTGGTCAAACGAAGAAAATATATGATGACATAAATGTTCCTCGCTGTTATTCAGGACAGGTTCAGATTAAACACCGCAATTTTCAGTCTTTAGAAATCACAAGACGATCCACTTTAGAGATATTTGTTTTGAATAACTTGTTTTTACCTTTCCTTATGCAATATGGTGATTGTGCGCAAGGATTATCTCTCTCTCTCCTTTTTATAGCCTTTATACATTCACATTTCATACATCGATTAAGAAACTTTTCTTTCTCTACCGACCAGTACGAGAACAAAATCCGCCCAGGAAAAATGTCTTACATAGAATCAGTTCTCACTTAACAATCATATATAGTTTCGTAGTACAAACAATGCTAGTTTATTCCGTGCACTAGAAAGTCTTTGATTCACTGAGCACAAAAATTAAAATAATAAAATTATAATTACATTTTTAATATCGTCAATTCTTCTTTATATCATGAAAATAAGGTTTGACATCGTCGTAGTATTATTTTTCATCGTTGTAGCACTGTAAGAGACGCCGCCGCTCAGAATCGACTCGGGAAGGCGTCAAAGAGTGGCATGAAGGGCATCATCGAAACCATCTCTTCCCTTGAGGCGTTGATTCGCACACTATTTGGGCTCGAGAACGACAGTTCGCAGTGCTGTGAGCTACAGATGACGCTCTTGACAATCTTTCACCCTGCTGACACCCCACGGATGCCTCAACCCTTCTATAAGGACATCGTAGGCCAGGAACTCTAATGAACGTGACAGCATCCCTTTGGAGTGCAGTGTGACCGAAATTTTTGCCGTGGTTCAAAATGGTTCAAATGGCTCTGAGCACTATGCGACCTAACTGCTGAGGTCATCAGTCCCCTAGACTTAGAACTACTTAAACCTAACTAACCTAAGGACATCACATGCATCCATGCCCGAGGCAGGATTCGAAACTGCGACCGTAGCTGTCGCGCAGTTCCAGACTGTAGCGCCTAGAAGCGCTCGGCCACTCCGGCCAGCTTTGCCGTGGTGTATATAGTCCAACCATTAGGGGCCGTTCAAACCCACTCAACGAAATCTGAACGCGATCAGAAGCAGCAAAGGGCGCTTACGCTTTTTCCGCCCTCTTGTTTCGTGCCCTCCTGTGACATGATCACAGAGGGGTGCGACATCGACACAGGCTTAATAAAACGCAAAGGGTCCCTCTAAGTCTCCCAGTTCGGCAATACTATTAGTACCATCCGCGCACGTTTACTGACCATTTTAAAAATGTATCTCTGCAGAGAAAACCGGCGACGACTGTGGTTGGCGCTTGGATCCATAAGAATACCGCGTGATTTCAACGGTGGACAAGCAGCACGCGGTTCTAACTTCCATCACGAAGGCGTGAAGAGAGCAAGTGAAATGTGCGTTTCAGTTAGTGCGACGATCCTTCCGTCTTGTGAGGCGTCCACGTTGGGCAGAATTGTAGTGAAATTTGGTGCCAGTGTGATATGTCTCACGCAGGTTACACGTAACACGAACGAGTCTGATCTCTGGCCTTTTTTTTCGCATGTGTCGACATCTTGCTGCCTGAAGCGTCGACGAGCCTGAGAGTAACGTCGCAGGGCGGCAGGCCTTTGCACCATGGCAGACGAAGGATGTAGGTACCTCTGAGGCAAATCAGTCATTTACATAGCAGTGGGAAACAGTTACGTGTTTTGGAAAAAGTGATCTTTTAATTGTGCTGTGCAGTGTTTTGCCCGACAGCCCCATGCAACTAGCGCTCCAGAGGACAGGCGTGTAACTCCGGCCGTGCACTACTGAACACCCTCTTCAAGTACCTTGAGGAAAATAATGGACCTGTTTGCAGAAATTCGGGTATCCACACGAACAGTGGAACGACGTCTGCAGACTACAGATTTGGCAACACGGCGACCACTGCTGCGGCTTTCCTTGACGTGACAGTAGAGAGAGAGAGAGAGAGATAAACAGAGGTACGACCATCTCACCATGTGGCACCAATTGGATTCTGAGTGAGACGGTGAGATGCAGGGAAATTTATGATAGGACTTCACTAATAAAATGAGAAACTCAAAGACAGCGCCGGGCGCAGGAGTGTCACAGCGTCGTCTTCCACACGAGACAGTTCTGCATACATTACGAGGGATGTATCCATGCACTGAGCCTCTGAAGACATAATCGGTGAAGACTGCATTCACAGTCCTCATCGGGGCCCAGCGTCCGGCGTGATTGTGTCTGGTGCATTTGGGTACACAACTTATCTCCTCTCGACGGCATAGCAGGCTGTTTGGACAGGAGGCGCTACACTTCTGACTTGTTAAAACCGATGGCTGCGATCGTCTTCAGTATTTACATAGCGTTATCCTTCAATATAATAGCGTAGTAGCGCACGTTGTCCATGCTGTCTCGACCAGTCTTTATACAAAGGGTGTAGGCTTTTGCACAGGGCAGCACGTTCTCCAGATCTTCGAACATTGCTTGCCGAAAGACTGACACAGCAGAACGCGCCACGCACTACGACTGATGACCGCTGACACGGAATGGACGCAGCAAGGAATGACGTACCAATATCTGTCGTACAAACTCAGTTCGACTAGATGCCCAGCCAAGTCAGAACCGTTGTTGCTGCCACAGAATCTGGGACTTCCATAGCACCAAATCGACTACAAATTTAATCTTGTATTCTTCTTGCTGTACTGTATACATACAATAACTCAAATTTCGTTATTTGCTAACCATATAACCAGCTGGGACGTAGAGTGATGAGTCGAAACGTAAAGACTACTACTCACCACCAGATTGACCTGTTAACCAAAGTACTAAATATAAACGCAGCAGAGGCGGAGGGGAATCTTTCTATCAATGATAGCGGCCGCAAATGTGGAAACCCACTGACATAAGCCAAAGTGCAGATTGTTATGACCCAGCGCATGGGAGCGAGCATCTCAGAAACGACGAAACTGGTCGGGTGATCGAGTTCGACTGCCGAGAACACCTACTGAAAGTGACTGCAGGACAGTGAAGCAGAGTAGGTAATAAGTTGTTGGACGCCCATGCCTCACCATGGATCGTGGAGGTCGGAGGCTTGCTTGCCCGCTCTCTAAAGACGGATAGGCATCAATGTGTGACAGATCTGGCTGTAGAGCAGAATGCTGTTGCAGGCACAAGTATTTCGGAGCACATCGTTCGACGCACATTTTTGAACACGGCATTTCACAGTGGATGATCTCTAAGTGTTCCCAGTTTGACCCAACGTCATCATCAGTTACGACTGCAAGGGGGGGGGGGGGGGGGGCGATAAGACCAAGACTGGACCGTGTAAATGAGTCACCTAATCAGATGAATCACGTTTATTGTTACATTGGGTCGATGGCAATGTCCAGATGTGTCGACACATGAACCGACTCAAGACACTGGCAAGTGGGAGCAATGTTATACAGTGGGACACTTTCACCTGGGCTCCCGTGGGACCTGTGGTAGTAATCGAAGGTACGATGACATCTGTGAACATTATTACGGACCACCTGCATCTCTTCAAGGTCAATGTGGTCCCCAATGGTGGACGGCATCCTTCAGGAGAATAACTGTCCATGTCATAATGCCAAAATCATGTTACAGTGGTCTGAAGAACTTGGTAGTCAACTCAGGTTGATGTCTTGGGCACCATATTCGCCTTTTTCCTGAACGCAATGAGGCGCAAGTGTGATGCCGAATTAGTTCCACGGCCACAAACCCCCAGCCCATAATGTATGGGAATTGTGTGACCTGTGCAGTGACATCTGCTTCCATACGTATATCTCTAGAAACCTACCAAGGATTTAACGAATCCGTAAGACACAGAATTGCTGCTGTATTGCTTTCCAGCCATGGACCACAGTGCTATTAAGCAGGCGCTCATAACAGTTTGGCTCGTCAATGTGCACATCACTTCACTGCCGTGACTTCCATTAGTGTTGGAATGTCACGTGACCATTTGGTACCAGTTCTACACCATCAACCGTGCTTGAAAGTGACGAGAGTGCTCGTTCAAGTAGGTGACTAATATTATGACTAATGAGCTTATATTGAATAAATTCAATAAGAAATTTATCTGAATACTACCATGAATCTACAAGTACGGATCGATACAGATGTTCATGTGACGGATGAAGACCTGTAAAACTCCACAAATCCGATACTCTAAAATATGTGGATAATGCGTTGCAGCACACACAGTATGAAGATAATAAAATTAGTCAGTTCTCTGACCACAGACAAAATTGCTAGAGCTTTTTGTTCGTAAAGGCATCCATGATGAATTTTCATTTTGCAGTTAAATACATGAATAACATACAAACAAAACACTTTAGGAATGTGTGACAGTGAATAAGGAGAAGGAGGCAGAACAGGACAAATTAGAAACTAAAAGTAAATTACTGGAAGGACAACCTTAATATGTAACTCCAAAGCCTCTCGTAGCGTAACCATTCCCTGCACAGATGTGCCATCGGTAGCTACGCCTCTGTCTGTTCTGGCTGAAAACTTGGTGGTGGGGACAATATACTGCTAATAACGTGCTCCACATCAGACTTGCAACTATAATTAATGCACAAATGAACAGCTGGCCACATACTACACTCGACTGATGTCCTACAACGTGAGTGCAGAAATCTAACACTGAAGTGACACTAAAGTTCACGTGTGGCAAATCGATGTTTAACAACGTCAGAGAATTATAGTCTTAAAAGAGTCAAACCGGTACGAAAACGATCTGCACAGTACATAACTACAGATGGTAACACTGTTCACAGTTTGTCCTGTTGTCAGTGAATATGATTGACAATTAATACAGTTCATGAAATTAATTACCATTTCACGGTAAATCATGTAAGACAGTCACTGAGTTACAGAATAAAATCCTGGGCACAAATTCTATAAAAAACGTAGAACATTTTCCAACTTGTATTATTTCATCTGCAGTACTTTTCCCGATATCGATGGTCGTAGGTCATGCTGTTTTCAAACTCACCGCAACTGGCTAAAACGGCTTCTGGCAAACTTCTTAAATGGGATTACAATAATTAAAATTACATTCAGCTATAGCTGTTTGTTGTCTCTTTACAAGTTACGATGAAAGATTTACATACATGAGTAAATGAATAGTAGACAGAATATTTGTTATAACTGGTACTTTTATGTACAGCCACAATTTCTACTAAACTACACTGGCTAGTTTGACAAAATATGGGATTCTATTCAGTAACAATATTTTAAATAAGGATGTTAATTACTCTGAAACTAAATGAGTGCAAAAGTTACTAACATGTTTTCATCATTAGCTGATTTGATATATTAGTTACTTGCATATGTTTTTGATCTACTCTATCGGGATATTAGTAATTGGGTGCATGATTCCATATGAACAAGGATAACGAAGTTTTAAAATACTGGCGACTGTAATTAGCAGAGGTTTTAAACAAACTACACAAGTGGCCATTAAAATTGCTACACCAAGAAGACATTCAGATGATAAACGGGTATTCATTTAACAAATATATTATACTAGAACTGACATGTGATTACATTTTCACGCAATTTGGGTGCATAGATCCTGAGAAATCAGTACCCAGAACAACCACCTCTGGCCGTAATAACGGCCTTGATACGCCTGGGCACTGAGTCAAACAGAGCTTGGATGGGTGTACAGGTACAGCTACCCATGCAGCTTCAACACGATACCACAGTTCATAAAGAGTAGTGACTGGCGTATTGTGACGAGCCAGTTGCTCGGCCACCATTGACCAGACGTTTTCAATTGGTGAGAGATCTGGAGAATGTGCTGGCCAGGACAGCAGTCGAACATTTTCTGTATCAAGAAAGGCCCTGCAACATGCGATCGTGCATTATCCTGCTGAAATGTAGGGTTTCGCAGAGATCGAATGAAGGGTAGAGCCACGGGTCGTAACACATCTGAAATGTAACGTCCACTGTTCAAAGTGCCGTCAATGCGAACAAGAGGTGACCGAGACGTGTAACCAATGGCACCCCATACAATCACGCCGGGTGATACGCCAGTATGGCGATGACGATTACACGCTTCCAATGTGGGTTCACCGCGATGTCGCCAAACACGGATGCGACCATCATGATGCTGTAAACAGAACCTGGATTCATCCGAAAAAAACGACGTTTTGCCATTCGTGCACCCAGGTTCGTCGTTGAGTACACCATCACAGGCGCTCCTGTCTGTGGTGCAGCGTCAAGGATAACCACAGCCATGGTCTCCGAGTTGATAGTCCATGCTGCTGCAAACGTCGTCGATCTGTTCGTGCAGATGGTTGTTGTCTTGCAAACGTCCGCATCTTTTGACTCAGGGATCGAGACGTGGCTGCACGATCCGTTACAGCCATGCGCATAAGATACCTGTCATCTCGACTGCTAGTCATACGAGGCTGGGATCCAGCACGGCGTTCCGTATTACCCTCCTGAAGCCACCGATTCCATATTCTGCTAACAGTCATTGGATCTCGGCGATAGGCTACAATCCGACCTTTATCAAAGTCGGAAACGTGATGGTACGCATTTCTCCTCCTTACACGAGGCATCACAACAACGTTTCACCAGGCAACGCCGGTCAACTGCTGTTTGTGTATGAGAAATCGGTTGGAAACTTTCCTCATATCAGCACGGTGTAGGTGTCGCCACCGGTTCCAACCTTGTGTGAATGCTCTGAAAAGCTAATCATTTGCATATCGTAGCATCTTCATGTCGGTTAAATTTCGCGTCTGTAGCACATCATCTTCGTGGTGTAGCAATTTTAATGGCCAGTTGTGTAACTGGCTTATTAACTCCTGATAACACAAGGAATTGTAATAGATAACAAAATTAAGTTATATAAGTTCTGAGATACTATTCAACATTTTTATGTACTGTGCACATTCAATATAAGTGACCATATCTAAGATACTCATAAAAAAATATTTTGGGATGGGGGAAAGAAAATCGTATCAGGAGGAAGGAATCCGCCTCCTTCGTTACACTGTGCTCAGCGTTCTTATGTTTAATTTTCACGTCACTGCATGGTATAAATTTTGACTAAATTTAACGGTAAATAAGTGTGCTACTACGAGGGCTCTTCGTTTATTAAAGTTCGCTCAGTCACGAAGCCACAGTGAAAACCCGATGAAGCTTTGCATAGGTATTTTGGACAGTCTCTCTCGCATGAACGTCGATCGCCTCTCATCCCTCTTTTCAGTCCTGAGTGCCCGGTGAGCACATCATAGCGTCTTCCGCAAAGTATGAGTGACTGCAGAGAGATTTCGCCTGATTTCATGCAGCCTCACATTACGTAATTGTTAGGCATTTCCTTCTTCACGACAATTCTTGGCCGCACACTGCAAGGGCAATGAAGACTAAGTTTCATCTCTGCTCACATGAACCGTTGGCTATGAGGACAACATTTTGTCACAGACAACGAGCTGGAGACCAGCGTAGAGAATTGGCGGAAATCACAGGCGGCTGCTTTCGGTGACGAGGATATTGCAAAGTTGGCACAGCGCTACAACAGATGTCTAAGTCGGAGCGGGGACTACTTAGAGAAGTAGCTGGAAGGTGTATCTAACTGCTGCAAACCGAACATTTTTTTATTTTCACTGTGTTTTCCATTCCGCGACCGATCGGCGCTAAATAAACGAATATCCCTCGTATTTACCTGCTGGTATAGCGTAACGCAAAGTTTTGTAGCTTGCGAGACTGGGAGGACAGCCATACCTGGATCGAATCCGTGCGGTGAATTATCGACCATGGCTGATGCACCGGCCAGCCTGAATAGCCAACACGGTGGCTCAGTGTGGTCGGGCAGACTTTCTGTAAAAAATCAACCTGAGTGAAGTTCTCATCGACAGAATTTGAAATGTTTTGTGTGGCATCTGCAAAGAACCACTGTAACGACGAAGAAACAAACCGAAAAAAGGCGGAAAATGGTTAGCGTTGCTGCCTTCGCTGTGGAAGGACTCTGGTTTGATTCCCGGTACCTCCTCGAATTTTTTATCATGTGGGGAGGTCTGGAATGGCGTCCATTCACCTTCATGAGGCTGCTTGAATAAATAAGCAGCGGCATCATCAGGATTCATCAGCTGGTAGTAGCGGCTGGAGGGACTGCTGACCACATACCCCACGATCACAGATCGCTCCTCGTACAGCTTTGTAGACAGCAGTCGGCCAATGCTGTTTACACTTTTTTTTACTATTTATTTGGGTTTGTTCTCGCTTTACCTAGAGACACATAACGTAACAAAGGAACAGCTAATAAAATAGAGTGTACTTCCACTTACACCTTGCACTTCAGCGACTGCTGATGTTATTGCATCCTAATTTACGGTTTATTATAATTCACAAAACACAAAGTTAG
The DNA here is from genome assembly GCF_023898315.1 of Schistocerca nitens. Taxonomy (NCBI): domain Eukaryota; kingdom Metazoa; phylum Arthropoda; class Insecta; order Orthoptera; family Acrididae; genus Schistocerca; species Schistocerca nitens. The sequence continues at coordinate 369,239,983 of NC_064614.1, read as the reverse complement.
AAAGGTTAACAAGTAAGACTGAGTTTCTCTGGTCCAGGCGCCTTTTCTACTCAACACCTTGCTAATCTTCTGTTGTTCCATTACTGGCATAAGTCACGAGACTGTTAAGCATATGACGCCACGTGAAGGAGACTTACACACGGAATTTGAGTAAATCACAATGTCTTTATTACTCCTATTGATGCGTCTCGACCAAAGCCAACATCAGATCAAAATAAAACGCGAAACTATAGATAACTGGTGGTTATAATTAAAGTGCAGCCACTCACGAAGGTCCAATTTGCACAGCAGTTATCGTACAGCAGCGAAACGTGATAGGTCTGCTAATGAGTTAATGCGGAACCGATTTACACCGGAAAAAAATTAGTTCCAATTTTCGCCACGAGGTGCGAATCTCGCGTTGTGAGTGCAAGAGCATAGAAATGTTCCCATGTATAATGTATTAGGAACGTGATGTGGTCAGAAAATGCCAAACAAGTGAGAAAGGCATAATGTTCATTTTATTATTAACCACCGTTTACACAGTTTGTTCAGTATGACCACCGAGACATGTATGAGATGCTGCATTCGTAAAACGACGTGATCGACAGTTCCTCGTAGCAGTTCTGCTCGGATCTGAGCGACGTGTTCCTATATACTGGCCTTCAGATCAGGTACAAACCACACATGTCCCAGGTAAACACGTTCTTTCAGATATCCACAGAGCCAAAAGTAACACTGATTGTGATCAGGTGATCTTGCAGGCCATGCATCTGGAAAACCCCTGAAGACAACACATTCGTAGAAGGTTGCATTAAGCAGATTCTTCACTGGGCGAGCGACATGAGGTGTCGCCTCGTCCTGCATGAAAACAATCGTTTCCATACAGTGGCGCTCTTTCAAAGCAGGAATCACATGCTGTACAAGAAGGTCTGAATAACGCGCAGATGTCACGGTACATCTGGCAGACCCTCTCCGTATATTCTCTTCAGAGAAGGCTGGATCGAGTATAAAGGTGCTTATGAAACCACACGGTCACACACAGGGAGTGCAATGGCTCTTCGTGCACAATACACATTTTAACAGTACCCTAGGTTCTGCACATTATAGTGTAAAATGTGCCTCATTACTCTAGAGAACATTTCCTAGCTACATGTCATCAACTTCGGTACGTGCGACGGACTGAAAAGCAAATTCAGGATGTTGCTGCGGATTACGAAGTTTCAGTTGCTGCAGCATCTGGATCTTGTATCGATGCCAGTGTACAATAGACCGAAAAACTTTCCATACTGTTGACCATGGGATGGACAATTCTCGTGACACTGCACCAGCACCAGCACCACCTGGGGCACATGCTGCGTGGTCATTTACAGCGACAGCAACCTCGTAAATAACTTCCACCAGGACAGGATGTCTTCCTCTTCCAGGTGCCACACCAAGCTCACCCGTGTTTTCGAATTAAATTATCATTTTCTTTAAACCATTTAGTGGCATTAGGCTTCACCTCAGACCTACCACTTGACGACAATCTCTCAATGCCGCACTGCAATTGCTGTCGTTCACAAAAAACAGTTTCACTAACAGCGCACAGTCTGTTTTCTCGATATCCATACTGTCACTGCCGTTATGGTTTGTCAAATGACAACGTGGATGTCATACTGTCATACAAGGAGGTTACAGCGGCGGATTTGCACCTGGTGTCCACAGCTGAAACTAGTTTTTTCCAGTGTATAACGGTTTCGCATTAATGCATTACCAAGTTCTGCTACCATACGGTAATGACAGCCACATTGGACCTCTGTGAGTAGCTGAACTTGAATTCGCTATTACAACACTTCTGTACCATGGATTTCGGTGAAATGAAGCGTTCTGACCCACTCGTTTCTCCGTATCGAAACCCGCCCAACAGCCCTTCTGGAAACGCTTCAGGACTGACAGATTTGGTCCGCCACCCAGAAGAGGCGAGGGCGGGGCACTGGCTGTTCTCAAATCGTAACTCTGAGTGATTGATGGGTGGAATCAGACTACCAGGCGTGTTTCGGACGACAGGCGTCGTTGCGTGACGTAACCCGCCCCATACATCAATCGCGACGGCAGCGGCGGCGGCCGATTTCGCCGGCCCCCACAAATCACCGCGCCATTTTTGGTCCTGCCTGAGTGCCCTTCTGAAAGGCTCGTGGCAGCTGGTAAATGGCAAAGTCCCCGGCAGGTGTTAAACGACCATGCAGCTCTTAAGAGCGGCCTGCAGGGTCCTTGGACACGCCCTCCCGCTGCCTTCGTAAATTAGAGCCGTGGCCCAGTGCGTTGCGACGCGGCTGAGCTGCTCCAGTTGGGCGCAACCGGTTCACACGCCAGTCGGCGGGCCACGGCCCGTCGTGCGGCGGCGCATGCGCCATAGATCAAGAGAATTTCGCTGCGGTTAGCACGCAAACTGAGAGGCAGTACCGGTACCTTACAGGGTTTGCAGTGGAAGTTGTCAGCGCCAGATTATACCTCTGGGTTCTGTGAAGAGTCGTATCTTTCTATTGACTTTCCTGAAACATAAGTTGGCCGTGCAGTATCGCGTTCGGTGGTTCCTCATTATACCAATCAAACAGTTACTTTTCCCTTTTCCACAGTCCTAATTAATCGTCGTTTTCCTCCTCTGTTCTGTCAAATTCTTCATCGATCTTCTTAAATTTTCTTGTAACACCCCACCCGTCACTTATCTGGTTTTGGCGTGTGTTCACCCCAGGTAATTGACTAACAGATCAACAGATAGTGCAAAACTGCCGCAATGTCGGATAACACAAAGAAAGTAATATGGCCCTGTGACTCCTGATTGAACTGCGGTGGCAGTGTTGACATTAATTGATTCAGAATTGATCCCTTTTAATTAAAAAGGGGTGCACATTGATGTTATATTCAGCTATTGAACACCAGATGCAAATGTTGAACATAAAATTAATTAAGAAAGTGACTTGGGATTTCAACTACTTGATTGAAAACAGATGCGGTCGATTAGCACAGATTTATTTTAACTCACGACCTTCAATCATTACATTAGATGACTCTGCTAACAGGTAGTGGTAATAAATTGCGTTTGCGAGGAGTAAAGCGCGATAAATCAAAAGTAATTCCTATCGACTGACCCAGGCGTAATGCAAAGTGTGAGATGAATTCTACAATACACGGCCCATGAAACCCTCGTGGAAACTTTGCCGACGTGATCCAACAAATTAATCAGTGGCCGGAGCGGGCGCAGTATCACCGAATTCAGCATGGCGGAACAGCGTCGTTGTGTGTACGTCGGCCGACCTCGTGGTGCTGCAAGGCTGCGCTCATCTATTCACTCCTAGCTATCTTGCTCAGTACATAGCTGAACCAAAACTTTCTATGTCCAAGCTCAATCGTTCCCTTTGCTAAGTCCTAAACTGCAAAGATGCTCACTCTTTCTCAGGCAAGCTGAGTCAAGAACGCCACGTGCGCACTCTAGGCAAGCTGGGAACGGAAGACCTCTAGTGAGACTTCTGCCAGTCCGCTCTTCGCCTCAGTTTCCCCTCCAGCAAAATCACTTACACCAATTGCAGCGCAAGTCGCGTTAATTATGCAGCGCTTCCCAGCGCCGACCAATGCCTGCTCTGGGAAGTGAACAAATTCCCATAAAATTTCCCTTCCTCTCAACTTCTATTTAGCTCCTCCCAGGCCACCCATCAAGGTTAGAGTCTGTAAAAAACACCAATTTTTCCGGAATTCTGACTCCCAGGAGAGTACTTCAAATTCCTTGGTCCTATGTTCCCATCAGAGGCCAGCGTATTTCATACTGTCGCTCTTCACCTGATTTACTTCAGACTCTGCGGACCGTGAATTCAGCACGAAGATGCTATAGTCACAAACACGTATATTTTGGCATCTGTTGACCGCTCCACCAAAGCTTTGCGTGACTAACTCGCATGTTTCACTGAAAATGGGACGACAGACATTTATCAACAGGCATACAAGTTCTCCGTCTGCTTCCCAGTACACCAGCATGGAGTCGGGGTCAACCACCCACTCACTGTCACTCAACTTATGGCAGCTGGAGGCCGCGCCCCGTTACTGCTTTCTCAGAGCTTGAGCCGCGCTAAGCTGCCTATTGTCGCTTCCCATCGGCGCTCCCCAGTCGGCTACGGTCAACTCTAAATGTTTCCCTGGGGTAAACTAGCCTCCAGTAAATTGACCCATTTCCACAAAGTTTTCATGTCATGTGAATTACTGTAAAAGCATCACCCGACATTAATTATTCCAATACGTCCATACTATACCCTCTACAAGATGCATTGTTCCTTGTCAGTCATTTTCGTTCAGCCCTACTGTTCGCTCAACGTGAGTTAGGTGATCTTTAATGACTTCATGTAAGGGGCATAGTTCTTGCCATCTTACAATCTCTTTCACAGTTGCCAACGTATTCGCCCAGAAAGATTCCGAAACCCTACTGAGGTTTGAAACTTATCATGTTTTGGCGTATTAGCTTATCAAATTACTAGGCTCGATAGGAGTTGATAATTTTCAGATCCATGTAGTTTGACTCAATAACTCGTCATATCTAAATGAAATTACACATCAGAATACAGTATTACAATAATAACTTCGAAGATATGAAAATGATCAGTTCTGATTTGTAATAAAAATAATGTGTCCAACAGACGCGGTTAAAATCCATACATGTACTAAAAAATTGATGTTTGTAGCAATGTATGTGTATATGCCTGTCAGACGGAACATTATGACAACCGACCTATTGTCGGTATAAACCTGTCCACGTGACAGCAGCGTCACCTGGCGAGGAATGACTGCTTTTCAGACACGCACAGTGCACGTAGTATCAGTGAGCGTGCTGTCTGTGTGTAGAATGGGGAACGCGTTCGATCTATCGAAGTTTGACCGAGGGCGGATTGTCCAGTGTTCGAGGAGTGCTGTGGTGATCGTGTTCAACCTGTGGGGACAGCAAGGTGAAACCACGTCCAGACGTCATGGGCTGGGCGGCCACCCTCATTGTAGATGTCAGACGTTGAAGGCTGAGCAGGCTGGTAAAACAGGGCAGGAGGCGAACTGTGGCGGAACTAATATCAGACTTCAATGCTGGGCAGAGTACAAGTGTGTCTGAACGTACAGTGCACCGAACACTCCCAACGATGGCCCTCTGCAGCCGACGACTCATGCATGTGGCGATGTTAACTTCGCGACATCGGTAACTACGACTGAAATGGGCAAGTGACCATCGGCACTGGAGGTTGGAGCAGTGGCAGGGCATTGTATGATCTGATGAATCCCGATACCTTCTTTATCGTGGCGATGGGAGCGGGCGGACCCGTCGTCTTCCAGGGGAACAGCTCCTTGACACATGTACCGCAGGATGGAGACGAGCTGGCGGCGGCTCCATTCACGTGCGAATCCACGGGTCCAGTAGAGCTCGTGCAAGGCAACATCACGGCCAAGGACTACGGTACACTGGTTGCAGATCACATACACCTCTTCAAGACGATCCTATTTCCCAGAGGCAGTGGCCTATTTCAACAAGACAATGTGCTGCGTAACAAGGCCAGGAGTGTGATGCAGTTGGCGAGTTACAATTGATTCGCTGCCCCCTAACTCGCCAGATCTGAACCCGATCGAACACATCTGGAGTGTGATTGAACGTGGTGTCAGAGCTCATCGCTCCCCTCCCCGGATATACGGGAATTAGGTGACACGTTTGCAGATGTAGTGCCAACTCCCTCCAGCGACCTATCAAGGCCTCATTACTTCCATGCCAATACGCCTGGCTCTTTAGCCAAAGGTGGACACATCGGCTGTTAGGTAGGTGGTCATAACGTTCTCTCTCATCAGTGTCTGTTCCACATTTCCTCCTACTTGGTACACAAATCATCTACCGTGTGCAAAGAACCGCTTTGTGTGTAGCAACCACCTGCCTAAGGGGTCGGGTGCGGACGAAAAATAATCTTAGCCCACGGAAGTGCGAATATCTGGATTTTATTCTTCCAGTATTTGAGAATGAGAGCACTTATAAACTTGCAGCAGAGTTTACACATTATTTCAAATCTTTACGAAACTTCTCCCTGACGACCACCACAAAACTATGAAAGGAAAATCGACACGCCAGTCGCCGAAGTGGCGTCAAATCGAAAGACTTGCACCAGGCGAACGGTCTACCCGAAGGGAGGCCCTCGTCACACGACATTTTATTTCATTTCATTTCATGAAAGGAAAAGATTTATCGCTTACCACATTTTAGCTGTTGAAGTAAAACTGCCGCATCAATCATGAAGTTTTAATTTATTACTTCTATACTACTAACTGTATTTGCGACGTATTTCGCAAACAGTATTCACATGTGCTACCGTATGTACTTGCAAAATAATATCATTATACCATACATATTTCAGGAGATAAAAGTTGCAGAGATTGATCTGAAAATGGAACTGTAGGGTGAAATTCGCTATAGATACAGATGAAATATATGTGGAACACGTTAAATATATGTACAATATATGAGACATGTGCGAGGTCTGGGAAAGCCATGGGTAAAAAGCTTCTCCTAAACCCCTGCATCGATTTCAACCAAACTGGGTACACATATTACTTACTGTATATTACGAAATACTTAGGGGTAGGAACCACCATCCTACGGGAGATGGGTGCAGATAGGGGGGAGGAGATGAAAAAAGAGAGCGAAAGCAGGAAATGGACAGATAGAGGGGGGGGGGAGACATGAGAAGACTGGCAGGGGCAGGGGAGGAAGAGCAGTACTAAGAGGGTGTGAGGAGATGAGCTTTGAGGGTGGAGGAGGGGAAAAGGAGGTGATGGGCAGAGGGGAGGAGCAGATAGACGGAGGGGGAGGAGTAGATGCACAGAGAGAGGGGGAAGGAACAGACGGACAGAGAGAACGGCAGGAGGAGAGAGATGAGTGGAGAGAGGAGGATATTGGGTATGGTATGAGGAGGAGATGGACTAACAGAATATTGGAATACGTACAGAGCAGCACAACGCCGAGTATTCAGCATGTAAACGATCAATTTTAAAGTTATGTCTTTCTTGCCTCATACCTAAACGCAGCTTTCCGTTATTGGATGTTTGCATGCAGTTTATGTCCAGTTTTCTGTGACGGGATGATGTTTACAGTTTAGATTCACTCCACAAATAATGTACACCATTGCACACACTTTTTCGCTTCTTAGCAGTATTCCCACATGAAATTGTCATATTACTGGTAACACGGTTAAAGATCTTACAGACTCTTGTGGCACGTCAGCTTTTGGAAGTTCTTCTACCTTTAACACCATTCGTAACATTCTGAAGTCGTGGATTTATTCTCTTTTAAATTAATAGGCCGTTCAGATTTGCTACAAGATGAGCTGCGGTATGGAACACCTCTTACACGGTTTGTAGTTTCGCGAGCCTTGTCTAACTACCCATGAAACATGCAACTAAACAAATATTTTTGCTTTGTAATGTAATGAGCCTATTTTCCTTCGCATGAACCTTACTATCAACCTTGACAGTGTCTCTGACAACCCTTTATGCTGTGAACTTTTTCTGAACTTGAATGCAAAGTCGATATGAAAGTAACTTCATCCTGCTCTGTTTCCTTGTTACTGTTCTGCGAGTACTTCTGGAAATCGGATCCGTTCCTAAATTAGAAATATTACTAATTATAATTACTTATATTATCATTCATATACAAACAAATATTTTTAACAATGCCATGGTAGCTGTGGAACATGTTTGGTTGAAAATGAAACAAAATAGTGTTTTTCAAATGGAGGCAACGTTAAAACGTGGGAAAAAATTGTAGGTAGCTTACAATTGCTGCTGCTCTTGATGGCTGTGTTCCTGCTATTACTGAAAAGTACTCCAAAGCATTAGCGTTTAGTAACACAGCGAGTATGAACTGACTTCCTATCGTTGCCGCAAGACAGTATTCACGGTGGTGATCCCAAGTCAGACAAGCCAGACAACCTCGTCGACCTGAATTTTATGCCAGATGTAAGTCTACATCTATATCCACATCTAAACTCCACAGATAACCTTAAAGTGTGTGGCAGAGGATACTTCCGATATCAATATAATTTCCCTGTTTCCTGTTCCATTCATGGATGGCATGTTGGGAGAATGGCTATCGGTAAAGCTCTGTAGAAAGTAATATTTTGCCACACTCTCGGACATTAAGGTCTCGAAATTTCAACAGTAAACTTCTCAGTGATGTACAACGCCTCTCTTGTAGCGTCTGCCATTGGAGCTTGTTGAGTAGCTCAATAATTCTCTCCCACTGGGCAAGCGTTCCTGTGAAGAAACGCGCCCCTCTCCGTTGGATCTTTCCTGTATCTTCTATTAATCCTTCTTGTAAGGGTGCCAGACTGATGAACGGTACTTGAGAGGGGTCGAAAGGTGAATTTGCAGGCCACTTCTTTCAGGGATGAATTACATTTTCTTAAGACCTTCCAAACGAAACTCAATCTGGCATCAGCTTTTCCAACTCTTTGTTTTATGTGGTCATTCCATTTAGCAGTCCGTCACTCTTTGGTATTTTCCGGTAGTTACTGTTTCAAGAGGTTTGTCGCCCATATCAATATCTTACATTTGCTGATATTTATTCTTTAAATTCAATATCCACAACAGGTAACGATGTGCCGCCTAAAGTGACATATGGGAATTTGTGCCGGACCGCGTCTCTAACCCGGATTTCTCGCTTATCGCGAGCGGTCGCAGCACCACTTACGCTATCCGAGCACACTGCCCAGGCCGACCCAAACTTCCATATGTTACACATGTGTATTTCTTCTCTTACATTACGGATTCATTGACCCACACTTGCACATATCGTGATTCCCTTTAGGTCCAGGGAGCCTGCTCGGATAGCCCAAGTGATAAGGTAGCCGTTCGCGATGACCGGGAAATACACGTTTGAGTCCGGCACAGATGTTCATATGTAGCTCTCGACGGTACATATGTATCCATATCAGTTAAGCTGACTTCTGGAATAAATTTCATTATATGACAATTGTAGTTCGCCAATAAACAAATATATTTACCTACATTCAAGGTGAATGTCCTCGATGGTGAGTGTATCATCTGGAGTGCCCCAGGGAAGTGTGGTAGGTCCGCTGTTGTTTTCTATCTACATAAATGATCTTTAGGATAGGGTGGATAGCAATGTGCGGCTGTTTGCTGATGCTGCTGTGGTGTACGGGAAGGTGTCGTCGTTGAGTGACTGTAGGAGGATACAAGATGACTTGGACAGGATTTGTGACTGGTGTAAAATGGTTCAAATGGCTCTGAGCACTATGGGACTCAACTGCTGTGGTCATCAGTCCCCTAGAACGTAGAACTACTTAAACCTAACTAACCTAAGGACATCACACACATCCATGCCCGAGGCAGGATTCGAACCTGCGGCCGTAGCAGTAGCGCGGTTCCGGACTGAGCGTCTAGAACCGCTAGACCGCCGCGGCCGGCCTGGTGTAAAGAATGGCAGCTAACTCTAAATATAGATAAATGTAAATTAATGCAGATGAATAGGAAAAAGAATCTCGTAATGTTTGAATATTCCATTAGTAGTGTAGCGCTTGACACAGTCACGTCGATTAAATATTTGGGCATAACATTGCCGAGCGATATGAAGTGGGACAAGCATGTAATGGCAGTTGTGGGGAAGGCGGATATTCGTCTTCAGTTCATTGATAGAATTTTGGGAAGATGTGGTTCGTCTGTAAAAAAGACCGCTTATAAAACACTAATACGACCTATTCTTGAGTACTGCTCGAACGTTTGGGATCCCTATCAGGTCGGTTTGAGGGAGGATATAGAAGCAATTCAGAGGCGGGCTGCTAGATTTGTTACTGGTAGGTTTGATCATCACGCGAGTGTTACGGAAATGCTTCAGGAACCCGGGTGGGAGTCTCTAGAGGAAAGGAGGCGTTCTTTTCGTGAATCGCTACTGAGGAAATTTAGAGAATCAGCATTTGAGGCTGACTGCAGTGCACTTTTACTGCCGCCACCTTACATTTCGTGGAAAGACCAAAAAGATAAGAGACTTTAGGGCTCGTACAGAGGCATATAGGCAGTCATTTTCCCCTCGTTCTGTTTGGGAGTGGAACAGGGAGAGAAGATGCTAGTTGTGGTACGAGGTACCCTCCGCCACGCACCGTATGGTGGATTGCGGAGTAAAATTTAAAAAAATAAAATAAAATAAAAAAAGCTGCCAGAACATGCACCAAACTTCGATCCTCTTTAGGTCTTCCTGCATTTTATGTACATAACAGCATTATCCGAGAATATTCTAATGGATTTTTCAGCGTTATCCACTGCGTCATTAATGTAAATTGTAAATATTAGGAGCCATATCCCATTCCCTTTGGGTACTTCCGAATTTACGTTTTGTATTTGTCGATTCTGCTCTCTTAAGAACGGCGTATTGGGCTTTGTTTGCAAGGAAGTCCTGTATTCAGTCACAAATCTAGTCTCATATTCAATAGGCTAGTGTTTGTTCACTAAATGACAATGCGGCAGGGTGTCAAAAGTGAAAACTGTGTCCTCTGAAATTTGCCGTCAGTGAAATGTGCGCCAAGGAAAAATTTGGAAATTCGTGGTAAGGTCTTATGGGACCGAACTGCTGAGGTCATCAGTCCCTAAGCTTACGTACTACTTAATCTAACTTAAACTAACTGACGCTAAGGACGGCACACACACGCACACACGCCCAAGGGAGGACTCGAACCTCCGATGGGGGGAACCGCACGGACTGTGGCAAGACGCCCTAGACCGCGCGGGTACTTCGCGCGGCCTTGTGTGCCCAGGAAGGGCCGAGGAAGGGTCCACTAATCCCCTTGCCCGGCATGTACAAACGCTGAGGGACGTTGCCTAGAGGTTCCGAGCTCGCATTTTCAAGCCGTACTCTACAGCACGCTGAGAACTGAGAACGTCAATGTTAAGAGTGCATCGGCAGTTTTCTACACGAAATCTATACACGTTGCAAAACCATGGAATGCATATCAGATGCTGTTTCAGATCCTAGTCAGCTGATTAAAACTTCAGAAACGAAACTACCCACGATTATACAAAAATCAGATAATTATTTCCGAATCCATTCCCAGGTTTATTTTGGCGCTAAGATTTTTCTTAAGTTTGTGTGTTTCGATACCTTTATGAAAGAGAGTCAGTTTTCAAAAGTCAAATTAATTAAGAATTATCTTGAGTCCACTATGACTCAAGCACAGCTGTCAAAATGAGCAGTAAGTTAATGAAAATGGGCTAGCTAAACACATCGATACTGATGAAGTAATCTCAAAACTTGCAGCTGAGATAGAAGGAAGAAGTTCTAAGCTACATGCTAATCACCTGTCACTAAGAAGATCTTCGATTGCTTGTTCAGCTTCGTTAATAATCAGTTAAACATTAGTTTGTTTTAATGCGTTTTACTTATTTGTTTTCATTCACAAAAACTGTTTGCGAAGTAGGGGACATTAAACTTTGATTACTTAATCACTAATACGAAAAACGACCTACGCACAGATGTTGTATTTTATGCTTTTGTGAGGTTGGCAGTTGGAGGGGGGGGAGGGGTGAGAAGTGGGGATGGGTTGTCACAAACCACCTAGCTACGCCACTGTGTAAACGTCACTCTGAGCCAGAGTAAAATATAGGACGTTTAAGTAACCAAAGGGAGAATTCCTTGTACAGTTCTGTACGAGTTAAAACTGATCACAGCAAACATCGCCAAGACATTCAATAATACACTCCTGGAAATGGAAAAAAGAACACATTGACACCGGTGTGTCAGACCCACCATACTTGCTCCGGACACTGCGAGAGGGCTGTACAAGCAATGATCACACGCACGGCACAGCGGACACACCAGGAACCGCGGTGTTGGCCGTCGAATGGCGCTAGCTGCGCAGCATTTGTGCACCGTCGCCGACAGTGTCAGCCAGTTTGCCGTGGCATACGGAGCTCCATCGCAGTCTTTAACACTGGTAGCATGCCGCGACAGCGTGGACGTGAACCGTATGTGCAGTTGACGGACTTTGAGCGAGGGCGTATAGTGGGCATGCGGGAGGCCGGGTGGACGTACCGCCGAATTGCTCAACACGTGGGGCGTGAGGTCTCCACAGTACATCGATGTTGTCGCCAGTGGTCGGCGGAAGGTGCACGTGCCCGTCGACCTGGGACCGGACCGCAGCGACGCACGGATGCACGCCAAGACCGTAGGATCCTACGCAGTGCCGTAGGGGACCGCACCGCCACTTCCCAGCAAATTATGGACGCTGTTGCTCCTGGGGTATCGGCGAGGACCATTCGCAACCGTCTCCATGAAGCTGGGCTACGGTCCCGCATACCTTTAGGCCGTCTTCCGCTCACGCCCCAACATCGTGCAGCCCGCCTCCAGTGGTGTCGCGACAGGCGTGAATGGAGGGACGAATGGAGACGTGTCGTCTTCAGCGATGAGAGTCGCTTCTGCCTTGGTGCCAATGATGGTCGTATGCGTGTTTGGCGCCGTGCAGGTGAGCGCCACAATCAGGACTGCATACGACCGAGGCACACAGGGCCAACACCCGGCATCATGGTGTGGGGAGCGATCTCCTACACTGGCCGTACACCACTGGTGATCGTCGAGGGGACACTGAATAGTGCACGGTACATCCAAACCGTCATCGAACCCATCGTTCTACCATTCCTAGACCGGCAAGGGAACGTGCTGTTCCAACAGGACAATGCACGTCCGCATGTATCCCGTGCCACCCAACGTGCTCTAGAAGGTGTAAGTCAACTACCCTGGCCAGCAAGATCTCCGGATCTGTCCCCCATTGAGCATGTTTGGGACTGGATGAAGCGTCGTCTCACGCGGTCTGCACGTCCAGCACGAACGCTGGTCCAACTGAGGCGCCAGGTGGAAATGGCATGGCAAGCCGTTCCACAGGACTACATCCAGCATCTCTACGATCGTCTCCATGGGAGAATAGCAGCCTGCATTGCTGCGAAAGGTGGATATACACTGTACTAGTGCCGACATTGTGCATGCTCTGTTGCCTGTGTCTATGTGCCTGTGGTTCTGTCAGTGTGATCATGTGATGTATCTGACCCCAGGAATGTGTCAATAAAGTTTCCCCTTCCTGGGACAATGAATTCACGGTGTTCTTATTTCAATTTCCAGGAGTGTATTTAAATAGCTCATGAGTCTTATCTTTACGTTTTTAAAGTATGTGTATGTGTCTCAGAAACTCTATAAAGTGAATGGCTAGGTTCACTCACAGAAACGAAGTTTACATTCCACTGATACGTTTAATTTTAGCCCATTATATCTTCATTCATCGTGATAACAACCTAGCGAAGAAAGTTATGCTTTTGTTTTACGCCCAATCGACTGTTATTATCGATAGAGATTTACACTGATCAGCCAAAAATTATGAGGACCTACCTAATAGGGGACATGTCCACCTTTGGCACTGACAAAAGTGGCGATCAGTCGTGGCATGGAAGCAATGAGGCCTTAGGTCACTGGAGGGAGTTGGCACCACATCTGCGCACGGAAGTCACCTAGTTGCCGTATATTCCGGGGAGGAGGGCAATGAGCTTTGACTCCACGTTCAGTCACATTCCAGATGTGTTCGATAGGATTCAGATCTGGCGAGTTGGGGGCCCAACACATAAATTGGAACTCGGCATTGTGTTCTTCGAACTACTCCATCAAACTCCTCACCATGTGACATGGCGCGTTATCTTGGTGAAAAATGCCACTGCTGTCAGGGAAATATGATCGTCATGAAGGTGTGTACGTGGTCTGCAACCAGTGTACGATGGTCCTTGGCCGTCATGGCACCTGGCACGACCCCCACTAGACTCATAGATGCACACGTGAAATGTTCCCCAGAGCATAGTGGAGCTGCTGCTAGCTTGTCTCCGTCCCTAAGTGCAGGTGTCACGGAGCTGTTCCCGTGGAAGACGGCGGATTCGCGCCCTCCCATCGGCGTGATGAAGAAGGAATCCGGGTTCATCAGACCATCCAACGCTCTGCACTGCGCCAACCTCCAGTGCTGATGGTCACGTGCCCATTTCAATCGAAGCTGCCAATGTCGCGGTGTTAACATTGGCACATGCACCGGTCGTCGGCTCCGGAGACCCATCGTTAAGAGTCTTCGGTGCACTGTTCGTTCAGACGCATTTGTACCCTGCCCAGCATTAAAGTCTGATGTTAGTTCTTCCACATTTCGCCTCCTGTCCTGTTTTACCAGTCAGCAACCCTACGACGTCCGACTTCTGTAATGAGGTGTGACCGCCCAACCCCACGACGTCTGAACCTTCTTTCGCCACGTGTTGAAGACATTCACCACAATACTCCTCGAACACCAGTCAAGTTGTGCAGTTTCTGAAAGCTAGTGCGGAGCCTGCAGGTCATCACAATCCGCCCTCGGTCAAACTCAGATAATCTGGGCGCCTTCTCCATTCCACATACGGAAGGCAAGTTTACTGATACATGCACCGTGCATGTTTCTGACAACAGACATTCCTCGCCAGGTGACGCTGCAATCGCCTGGACGTGTTTATATCGATAGGAGGTCGATGGTCACAATGTTCTGGCTGATCAGTGTACCTTTCGCTCGGATTTGTGCTTATGTGAGGGGGAGGAAGCAACCGTAGCCTGCTTAGGGAACCCTCCCATCATTTGCCGGGAATGATCTGAGGAACTACGGAAAACCAAATTCGGCATGGCCAGCCACAGAGTTCAGGCCTGATTTTTAAAAATAATCAGATTTCCATCACACTATCCAGGCTCAGGATGGTTGAAATCAGCTTGTTGTTGTTGTTGTTGTTGTCTTCAGTCCCGAGACTGGTTTGATGCAGCTCTCCATACTACTCTATCCTGTGCAAGCTTCTTCATCTCCCAGTACTTACTGCAACCAACATCCTTCTGAATCTGCTTAGTGTATTCATCTCTTGGTCTCCCTCTACGATTTTTACCCTCAACGCTGCCCTCCAACGCTAAATTTGTGATTCCTTGATGCCTCAGAACATGTCCTACCAACCGGTCTCTTCTCCTTGTCAAGTTGTGTCACAAAATCCTCTTCTCCCCAATTCTATTCAATATCTCCTCTTTAGTTATGTATTTTACCCATCTAATCTTCAGCGTTCTTCTGTAGTACCACATTTCGAAACCTTTTATTCTCTTCTTGTCCAAGCTGTTTATCGTCCATGTTTCACTTCCATACATGGCTACACTCCATACAAATACGTTCAGAAACGACTTCCTGACAGTTAAATCTATACTCGATGTTAACAAATTTCTCTTCTTCAGAAACGCTTTCCTTGCCATTGCCAGTCTTACATTTCATAAGCACCATAATCATATCTTTTTTCAATTTTATTATTTATAATTTGCTATTTACATTTTGTACATTTTTCCGTCTGTATACATATTTTGATAAATTTAGTCAAATTTTTGTAGGTACGAGATAACTTTCAAGAAATCCCTTATCACACTATCCTCCTCGTACTTTTTACTATTTTTTCCAACCTTTCATTCCGTATCACGTGGACAGTTTTCTTTTTTTTATCTTCCATAGTCTGCCCTCATCAGCGTGCACGCTGAATTTTCTGTTTCTCTTTTCATACATCTAGTTACGTCATTGATTTTAGGATTTGGTTAAGTAAACATGTCATTAATTTTGTAGTTCCAACCTTCTACAGCGTTGGTCGTTCGATGTCGCCATTTGTAGCAACTCCAAGGGTTAATAGTGTTTTCTTCATTTTACGACCATCTATCTACAAAGTAGTCAAAAACCTCAGAAAGCCTGGGGACATCCAGTTCCTGTGAACGTATTTCGATGCAGCCATCACATACATCTTCAGGCTGTAGAAACGCAGCCGGCCGCGGTGGCCGTGCGGTTCTGGCGCTGCAGTCCGGAACCGCGGGACTGCTACGGTCGCAGTTTCGAATCCTGCCTCGGGCATGGGTGTGTGTGATGTCCTTAGGTTAGTTAGGTTTAAGTAGTTCTAAGTTCTAGGGGACTTATGACCTAAGATGTTGAGTCCCATAGTGCTCAGAGCCATTTGAACCATTTTTTGTAGAAACGCAAGCGCAGCATACATACGAATTTGTTGTCTCACTTCTTCATTTTCTTTGTGTTAATGAGTGAACCCTACATCTTGGACTTTTTTTACAGACACACTTCTTCAGGTAGAAATAACATCCATGTACTGCGGCAGTCGGTTGTACAGAGATCGCTGGTGATTTGAAATCTACAGTCACGTTTGCAATTTTCCATTCTGGAATATTTTCCACCAATTTTCGGAAAAGACGGATGTATGTCTCTTTTCTTTTGTTCGGCAATAATTCAAAGGCAACTGGATAGATGTTTGTCTCATTAATATACACCGAAAGTCGGGGTAAATGGTGTATATTCGCTGCAGCATGTAATATCCACGCCTATATTTTTTTCAGAAAAATATTCACGACAGCACTGTGTGTGGAATGTGAATGAACATTTATCGTATTCTCATGAAATTAATAAAAAGACTTCGTTAATAAAATAATAAATATTTGTTGTGAATGATATAATTTAATATTTTGTAAAAAAAACTGTATTTCAGACAATACACATGGAAAAAGATAATGAAAATCTCAATCTTTTGTTATCTATGATTCTTCTAGAAAAATCCTGCTTCTTGTTCGAACTGTTGTACTGATAGGATGTGATTGATGTCTTGTAACACATAAGTCTGTAAAAAACTGTATTATGTTGCTAATTCAATATTTGAAAAATAGAGTTTGTGTGTCATTGAAATGAACCTTCTTTGTTTGGAGTTTTATTTCATTGTAATTCTCGTCCTATATAAATGTTAAATTTTCTGCTCAGCTACGAAAGAGCGCAGCCATTAGCGCTATTGATCTACAGCGCGGTTTATTGGTAAATGCTGAATAATAAGCGATTAACGTTGAGAAATATTTTTAAATGTTAATGCATATATTGAAGGTACAAAAGGATTTAATATATATTATTTGTTAGTAGTAAAACAGGGCCTGAAGCACAATCGATAAGTGACTGTCTTATGTTAGCCGCCATATTAGTGAAATATTGGGAGACCTCGTCTGAGGTGTGGAGGAGCCTCCTCCAGTGGCTATTGAACACAACGGGTGCAACCTGCTGTGGATAGGGGCTCTGTGGGCACAAGCGATTCTGTACCTGCCGCTTGGGTTCTGAGCCATTTTTGGTTCCTACAAGCGGCTAACTGAACTGATGAAGGCACCTAGCATTGCATGCTCACTATTTGTAGTATTGTACCCAGAGTCGATAGCAGTTCTCTTGGTTTGGAGCAGAGTGGAAGATCTTAATCAGAGGTTCAAACGATTCCGCGATGATACTGGATGCGAATTTATTACTCTTGATATATGTTAAAGAATTGTACTGCTCCGCTCAATAGATCAAGCGTACACTACACGCAGGAAGCTGCTACTAGTGTAGCAGATTGCGTGTGGCATGGACGTTGGGGATTTGTAAGTTACAGGAACTGCTTCTTGGGATCAGAGATGAATTGTCTGGCTAAATCGAAGACAGATCCGCCACATTATACAGAGAGAATGTTCGTCCTTCCACACTGATATTAGAAGAAGTTAATATGATATTAGTAAACTGTCGTAGCATCTATGGTAAGGTCCAGAATAATTATCGCTCGTTAAAAGTGATGATGCCCAGATAGTATTAGGAACAGAAATTTGGTTGAAACCGGAAGTGAACAGCAACGAAATTATAAATTCTGAATGGAATATATATAGCAAATATAGGTTAGAATGAAATTTTCACTCTACAGCGGAGTGTGGGCTGATATGAAACTTCCTGGCAGATTAAAACTGTGTGCCGGGCCGAGACTCGAACTCGGGACCTTTGCCTTTCGCGGGCAAGTGCTCTACCGACTGAGCTACCCAAGCACGACTCACGCCCCGTCCTCACAGCTGTAATTCCGCCACTACCTCGTCTCCTACATTCCAAACTTTACAGAAGCTCTCCTGCGAAAGGTCCCGAGGTCAAGTCTCGGTCCGGCACACAGTTTTAATCTGCCAGGAAGTTTCACATATAGGTTAGACGCCACTTCCATCCAAATTTTCATTGCAGTAAAGAGTTCGATAGTGTCTAGTAAAGTTATTGCAGTTCCGAAAGTGAAATAGTCTGGATAAACGTAAGCGTCAAAGACAGGTCAAACATGGTGACTGGTTGCTTTTATAGATCGTCTATGAGAAGAGCTGTAGTGTCAGAGCGCTTCAGAACAAATAACGAGTAAAATCAAATGTGTGCGTTGCTAACGCCTCCCATCGGGTAGACCAGTGCGTGTCTGTTTAGTTCAAGCCACTTCGGCCACTTGCATGTCGATGAGGATGAAATGATGATGGATACAACACAACACACAATCCTCGAGCAGAGAAAAATGTCCAACCCCAGCTGTGGAGGCGGACATAGCTGATCACGGTACTGTAATAGGCGGATAATTCAGGTTGTTATCTAGAGACTGGGACAGTCAGGCAATTAAAACTGGTGTCAGAGAAAGCGATTTGTGTGAGACTGATCTGAATGTCTTGTCTGGAAATTATTTGAAGCACCTAGTTAAAGAATAAACGCTTTAGGGCAATAATTTAGGTCTCCTAATGACAAACAGACCCGAACTTCTCGAGCCAGTTAACATCGAGGCGGAATCAGTGATCATAACGCTGTGATAGTATCAATGACCATGGTTATTACAAGGAATATTCGGAAAGGTAGGAAAATAATTATGGTTAACAAGAGAGACACTTTACAAATTGCAGAGTATCCGATCTGTCATTCTGTTCTGATGACGAAGATTGGAGGACAAACGGATAAAATTCAAGAATTATACAATATGTGTGAAAGAAGTACGTCTGATAACAGAGAGAAGGCCGAAATACTGAGTTTCGTCTTTCGAAAATGTTACACCGCGCAAGACCATAGTGTGGTTTTCCTCTCAACTGTCGCATTAATGCCGAAAAGTGAGGTATTGAGATAAACGACAGCGGAATAGATAATCAACTGATACTGCTCAAAATCGGACAGAGACTACGCGAAACAACTCTCACACGTTCTAGCAGTATTTCGTTATAGATCACTGGAGCAAACGAAGGGTACCTAGTGACTGGGGAAAAGCGCAGGTTCTTCCCGTTTTCAAGAAAGGCCGAGGCCGCTGCAGAGATGCACACGATTATAGGTCTATACCGCTGGCCTATATCTGTTGCGGAATTATGGAAAATCTTTTACGCTCACGCATAATGACGTTCTTGGAGATCAAAAGCCTCACCTATAAAAATCAACATGGATTCCGCAAATGGAGACCTTGTGAAACTCGGCTCCTCTGTTCGTCGATGAGATACAGAGCCCAAGGTGCTCTGGTAGATGCCGTGTTCCTTGACTTCAGGAAGGCATTTGACACTGAACGAGTGGATACTGGATGCGAATTTATTACTCTTGATATATGTTAAAGAATTGTACTGCTCCCCTCAATAGATCAAGCGTACACACACGCAGGAAGCTGCTACTAGTGTAGCGGAGTGCGTGTGGGATGGACGTTGGGGATTTGTAAGTTACAGGAACTGCTTCTTGGGATCAGAGATGAAGTTTCGAGAACATACCTTCACCGAAGAGTCAAGCAGTATATTGCTCCCACCTACGTATATCTCGCGAAGAGACCATGAGGATAAAATCAGAGAGATTAGAGGCCACACAGAAGCATACCGACAGTCCTCCTTTCCACGAACAATACGAGACTGGAATAGAAGGGAGAACCGATAGAGGTACTCAAGGTACCCTCCGTCACACACCGTCAGGTGGCTTGCGGAGTATGGATGTAGATGTAGCTCCATGAAAACGGTGCCCAGTGAAAGTTGCTCCCAACCAGAAATCTGTGAAATCTGCGCCCAATGCCTGCTGCCTTTGTGTCACGGATTACCTGACCCGGACCGTCGTAATTACTCTAAACAATCTGCTCCCCAGACACTGCAATTACTGGGCCCCGATAGACCTCCTCTGCGACAGTATCCGACTCTCCGAACAAACAGTCTTAGTACCGCTCTAGCTGTCGTAGAGTTGATGTCGCGTGAGTTGTGTATTTCTGTCACAGTAATTGCGATACGGAAGTTTCAACGATCATTCTCGGTATGCCACATTGCCATTATCAATGTTATCTTACATAGTGAAGAGAACGAAAGAAAAGGGGACTATGACGTGGCGCTGTTACAAGACAGAAAGCAAGCCACTGCCGAGGAATGATTAAGACCAAGGATTCAAAAAATAGTTCAAATGGCTCTGAGCACTATGGGACTCAACTTCTGAGGTCTTTAGTCCCCTAGAACTTAGAACTAGTTAAACCTAACTAACCTAAGGACATCACACACATCCATGCCCGAGGCAGGATTCGAACCTGCGACCGTAGCGGTCTCGCGGTTCCAGACTGCAGCGGCGAGAACCGCACGGCCACTTCGGCCGGCACCAAGGATTCGACGGTGCTTTTTTCACTCTATCATCAATGTGGAACTCAAGATGACACTCGGTTGGAAGTAAGTAAGACTTTGAACCAGGCAAAGAAAATGGCGCGAAAGAGACTTCTATTTCCGAAATATATTCAGAGGAGCTGGGTTGCTGCATTATCGAGGGTATGACTTTGTCACTGAAATCCCAGAACAGCAAGCAACGAAGAGAATTTTGTACTACCACAGGGCAAAATCACAGTGAAATGAGAGGGATCCGCAGACAAGAGAAGAAACTACGTCAAAGCAGATTTACTAGCTATGAATGATTGTAGCAGTCTTCGGTTAAACGACGGCAGATTAGGAGCAACAGTTATTGTCGGTACGTTCAAACGCTTGTGGGTTGTGTGGTTTGATTGCGTGTTGCACAATTTCAACAAGATTACAATAAAATTAGTTACTTATTTTTAATGTAACAAGAGGTTTAATTTAATCACCGCTTTTCCCGACTAATGATCGTTATTATGTTAAAGAAATCTCCACCTGTGAGCGGGTAGCAATGTTGTCTGTCAGGCAGTGTAAATGGCACTAAGTTCATGCACAAAAGTAATCATATTTAACCAGCAAACAAGGTAAATGTATGATAAGTAATCTGAATTAAACAAGAGTAATGATTTTTAGTAATTTTCAGTGCTGTTGTACAATAGTCTTTGTTAGTTGCAGATCGTTCATCGAAAATAACGCTACTGTTATTCGAAGTGGCAACACTTTTCTTTAAGTAAAGTAAACAGTTTGTCATACAATACCACACGTACACAACACTAACGTATTTTTCCTGTCAAAATATTTCATAAAAGCTGTTGCGAAATAACCAGGCTTCATACATCAGCAGACATGAATTTATATCACGTAATATGTTGTCTGCATTCATAGACGTTTACTGTATTCACATTCTAACTGGAATTTATTACCACAGAGTGGTTTCTGGGCCACCAATACACAATTATTATTGTAATTATGACCAACAACATTTATGTCTGTATAGAAAATCAGTTTAAAACTCTCTCCCGACCTGCAGGCTATTTCCTTGAGAGGCTTCGTTCCCGCCTAACATTGGAGCTCCCAATGACCAACATAGCTTCTCTCTGTGACTGTCCAGACTTAGCAGGAAAATCAGTCTCTGTCCCAAAAGACGAGGCACCCCGTGCTAACTCAGTCCCGTGCATATCCTACTTCCTGTCCGTGGGTGACCCGACATCCAGTTTCCAAGATTTGGGATGTCTTGTGACTCTGTTGAAAGGCCAGCAAGGATTTTCTAATATAAAAAAAAGTTCAAATTTGTGTGAATTCATATGAGACCAAACTGCTGAGGTCATCGGTCCCTAGACTTACACACTATTTAAAGTAACTTAATCTAACTTATGCTAAGAACAACACACACACCCATGCCCTAGGGAGGAGTCTAATTACACAGTACCTCTTCTTTGAATGGCGGGATAGAAATAGGAAGCGTATCATGCAAGACCATAAACTACTGTAGCATTCGAAGATGGAGTTCACTTAGTCTTTAAAAATTTATCATAGAACTAACCGCAGAAGTCTATCGCGATCTTTATCAACAGTTTACGAAAAATAATTGGAAGTTGCGAGGCTTGCGGGTAATTTTTTTTACTATTTTAAATGATATTTTATTTGTAGACAGTTAATTAAGAATTATTGTGTGTAATTTGCGTAGTCTATACGCTCCAGATTTTAGCAATTTACTCCCACAACACATTTACGAGTGGGAAATACACTCCTGGAAATTGAAATAAGAACACCGTGAATTCATTGTCCCAGGAAGGGGAAACTTTATTGACACATTCCTGGGGTCAGATACATCACATAGACACAGGCAACAGAGCATGCACAATGTCGGCACTAGTACAGTGTATATCCACCTTTCGCAGCAATTCAGGCTGCTATTCTCCCATGGAGACGATCGTAGAGATGCTGGATGTACTCCTGTGGAACGGCTTGCCATGCCATTTCCACCTGGCGCCTCAGTTGGACCAGCGTTCGTGCTGGACGTGCAGACCGCGTGAGACGACGCTTCATCCAGTCCCAAACATGCTCAATGGGGGACAGATCCGGAGATCTTGCTGGCCAGGGTAGTTGACTTACACCTTCTAGAGCACGTTGGGTGGCACGGGATACATGCGGACGTGCATTGTCCTGTTGGAACAGCAAGTTCCCTTGCCGGTCTAGGAATGGTAGAACGATGGGTTCGATGACGGTTTGGATGTACCGTGCACTATTCAGTGTCCCCTCGACGATCACCAGTGGTGTACGGCCAGTGTAGGAGATCGCTCCCCACACCATGATGCCGGGTGTTGGCCCTGTGTGCCTCGGTCGTATGCAGTCCTGATTGTGGCGCTCACCTGCACGGCGCCAAACACGCATACGACCATCATTGGCACCAAGGCAGAAGCGACTCTCATCGCTGAAGACGACACGTCTCCATTCGTCCCTCCATTCACGCCTGTCGCGACACCACTGGAGGCGGGCTGCACGATGTTGGGGCGTGAGCGGAAGACGGCCTAACGGTGTGCGGGACCGTAGCCCAGCTTCATGGAGACGGTTGCGAATGCTCCTCGCCGATACCCCAGGAGCAACAGTGTCCCTGATTTGCTGGGAAGTGGCGGTGCGGTCCCCTACGGCACTGCGTAGGATCCTACGGTCTTGGCGTGCATCCGTGCGTCGCTGCGGTCCGGTCCCAGGTCGACGGGCACGTGCACCTTCCGCCGACCACTGGCGACAACATCGATGTACTGTGGAGACCTCACGCCCCACGTGTTGAGCAATTCGGCGGTACGTCCACCCGGCCTCCCGCATGCCCACTATACGCCCTCGCTCAAAGTCCGTCAACTGCACATACGGTTCACGTCCACGCTGTCGCGGCATGCTACCAGTGTTAAAGACTGCGATGGAGCTCCGTATGCCACGGCAAACTAGCTGACACTGACGGCGGCGGTGCACAAATGCTGCGCAGCTAGCGCCATTCGACGGCCAACACCGCGGTTCCTGGTGTGTCCGCTGTGCCGTGCGTGTGATCATTGCTTGTACAGCCCTCTCGCAGTGTCCGGAGCAAGTATGGTGGGTCTGACACACCGGTGTCAATGTGTTCTTTTTTCCATTTCCAGGAGTGTATTTTGTGTCCAATCAAGAGGTTATAACAACTCTAAATTAATATTTCCCAAGCCTCCCAGAATCATAGTTCAAATGCGGGTTGGACTAAGTGACTTAACCTAAGGAGGTGCAAGGTACAAAAAGAAAAAAGTAAGACAATTTTTGACCTACAAAACTTGCTCTTTCATCTCCAGGCAGCGGCGTTCCGCTTTATCCTCGTTAACGTGGAATAAACTATATTGCTGTTCTGAAATCTAACGAACAACGACAAATTAATGTTATTTGGTACCTATTGTTACTCTTCCGCCAGTTGCTCCGTTACCTTTCTGAATTCTTGCTATAAAAAAGTGCTGGACTGTCGGGAATGAACACTGATGCCAGATGACCGAAGATCTAGGGAAATACATCAAGGAATGATCATCAGAGTTTCAACATTATCAAATATTGATTTTTTTCTCAGAGATGATATGACGTAAGGGAGCAAGAGGATGGAAGAACCCGTACAGGCAAAAAAAAGTGAGTCTATGCGTGACATTGCCGGCCGAAGTGGCCGTGCGGTTAAAGGCGCTGTAGTCTGGAACCGCAAGACCGCTACGGTCGCAGGTTCGAATCCTGCCTCGGGCATGGATGTTTGTGATGTCCTTAGGTTAGTTAGGTTTAACTAGTTCTAAGTTCTAGGGGACTAATGACCTCAGCAGTTGAGTCACATAGTGCTCAGAGCCATATGCGTGACATTACAAACGGAGGCAAAACAGTATGATCAGCTATGAAGGGAGTGGAAGTGTGGCATAGAGGGATCAAGACATAGTGTACTGTGAAATGCCTATAGATAGGGACACATGCTTTTTACTCCCATCAAAGTAATGCAGTAGACTGGGGTCAATGGTTAAAGTTCGAGGTTTTAGTATAATCTAGACACGATACTCATGAAATGGATGATATTCATGTTTAAATACAGTCGTATTCAAAGTGATGATCAAGGCGAAGAGATATAAATACAATCACTATTTCGTAACAAAATGTAAAAATATTTTACTACATATGTATACATTCACATGCATTTAAATTTATACTTGAGGACTCGGCGTGCTTTAATGCTGTTTTCTCAAACATTTGTTTTAAAATGCATTCTCCAGTATCCGAAAAACCTACAGCATAATTAATTAATAAATTTTTCACTATATACATTGAGAACGTTCTTCGTTAGGTTTCCAAGGTTCCAAGACGAAACTCGACAAGCTGTTTGAAACTGTCTTTCCGCTACATGCGCTAGTAAACTCCACAACCCGCATAAGTCGGGCGACAGAAGTTTAATTACATCTGAAGTTTCCGTCAGACACCCACCAGGCAGATCTCACAACAGGTCTCGTAATAGTTGGCAGAGTAGGACGATATTAATACGCTCCGCTTAATAGAAACAGATTCTAGCTCGCCCGCTGCGCAACAGTCCATTAAATTTCCCTGCGGAACCAGACGGAAACAAATTGCTACGCGGAGACCGATAATTATTCAACGTCGCCCGTAGAGCGAACGGCGCGCTGTTGTAAGATCGCTGGACGTGCGTCTGTCTGCCGGAATGACACTTTTTAGCGATACACCGATCGTACGTTGAACACGGAGGACTTAATCCGTAATCGTCTGTACTCTGCTGACTCGAGTACATGTTAATTCCCTCATATGCATGAATTACCGCCAATGTATTCACATGCTGTCAGGTTTATCGACAACAAAATAGGGCAGCTAAACCTGCATAATCTCTCCAACTTGTCTACACCTTTCAATGTTATCACTCCTTCCTAGACAACCAACTTTTTGTTCCACGGTAGATTTTCTGTTGTTCTTTTTCTGTGAATGATGCCGACAGTTTTACGGCATCGTACTGTTATACATGTAGAACAAAACCTCTACGCATCTTCGCCTGGCAATATATTTATTGCTGATATGACGTCAGTGAGCTACACATTTGTTTTCAATTTCTATTTATATGTAAACTCTGTCCACTGCACAAGAGGAGCGTGTGCCCGTCATACGTTGAGTGATTATATATTGTGCATTTATGCAATTAACTTGCTCTGGTTTCCTTCTTCTTATATGTGAATTGTTCTGTTTCAACGAATATTTACACTAAAACGGAAAAGAAAAGGAGAAGAGGAGAAAGTTACGAATCAACAGGAAAGAATAAAATCTTTGTCACACGCAACTAAACGGCAGATTGCATAAACGAGTATCCTTCAGATTAACAGACCGTAGGACGAGCCGAAGTAGGATACCCTTAATATTTCATAATTGATTCAAAATTTCATAGTAACATTTCTGACAAATTATTGTACAGAAGAGGTCGGGTACATTGCTGTCTGTTTAAAGGTCGTAACTATCTGCAGAGTCAATCAAGCGACTACTTGTTGTTGAAATAAGTATCGATAAAATTTCCTTTCCATGCATTCGTGAGAACATCTTTGAAATTATGAAAGTCGTTCAAAGAAATATGCATAATGTACAGATGTATAAGCAGAGTATTCCGAACAGTTTCTGTAAACTCGGCGTGTCTGCTTTCCGCGTCTACAATGCGTTTTTGTAAACGTCTCTGTCGTAACGCCATTTCATAACTATAGACAGCTATCGTTTCCGCGTACAGCCATTTGCGCTTCGTAGTTGAAAGCTGTCAAAAGCGCTGCCATATGTCAGGGATTTCCTTCAGCTTACTCGACTGTAGGAATGTCTTAACAGTAAAGAATAAATTTACTAACACTTCATGCTTGATGCGACACTTCATCAGGTCGCTCATTGTTTATGACGTCATATCTCTTGAACTGAGACCCATCATAAAGGCAGTCCGTGGCGTGTAATTCTTGAATGCACGTTTAAATGAATGCAAGCTCTCGATAGCACACGACGAAGTTAAGAAATTTTGAGGGGGGGGGGGGGGAGGGGTACCTTTCAATTACATACTGATTTCCCGTCGGCCCTGCACGGATCCAAGCAGTCACGAAGAGTGACGGAGATCCCCGTCCTGAAATATTTGGGGCACCACGACATAGTCGTACTTTTGTAGGTGCAGTTAGCCACATATGTGGCTACTGCCTGCGAATTTATTGCGAATACAGTTAGCAGCACAGACGTACTATATTTAAACGCCAAGCATGATGCGGCAGTTTTTCACGCATCTGATTGTTTATCTCATGTTATCTCCTCAACTACGGTAGGTTGGTGGTTATTACCCCAACAACGATTATTCCTTATAGTAAGGGATATGTGTATCGGCTTTGGCTGAAATCGGTCCTGTTACGAGGAGACGCTGAACTTACACCCCCATCCCTCCCTCACTTCCCCCCGCCCCATCCCCCCCCGCCACCCACCCACACACACACACACACACACACACACACACACACACACACACACACACACACACACAAATGCATAATCCATTTTTATGATACATATGGATAAGAAAGTTATTGTTCCGTTTTTATAGTACTGGACATGCGAGTATATACATACAATGTAAGTCAATGCTTGATTTGAAACTTTCAGAAAAAAATGTGAGAAATATGTGTTTTAGACCAGAGCTACCGGTACAGTGCAGTTGTGAACTTCAGTTACCCAATGTGCATCGGGCAGGAAATGCGGAATTGCTGTTTTGACTCAGTTTTAGCGCATTTAGAACATTTCACGGCTATTTTTTCGAGAATATTCTCCACGAACAGTGAGATAGTTGCCGCTTCAAAATGTTCATCGTTCTGGTTCTAAAAATCTATATCTGGTTCTAAAAATTTATGGCAGCTAACTGTGCAACACGTTCCCTCGTGTGCTGTCACTCTCTGAAAAATTATAGTTGACCATTTGCATCTTATACCGAAATTACGTGAGACAGCCTTTACAACAGCCGAAAATTTATTGTTCTTTAGCACTTCATCGAAGTGAATGTTGCTTCCTCTGTCAAGGCTTTCAATTGGACAAATGTTTAATACATTTCGACGGTATTGTTTTCCTATCTTTCTTAAAAGGGTTACAGAATGATTGACTGCCGCTTTAGCCACTGATCTTACGCCGTACTTAATACTCTGTCACTCGCGAAGGCAACAGCCAGGCCAGAGGTACAGACAAGGATATATTGCTCTGCGAAGCAGACTTCCATAAAGCAAACACATGTGGTAAGCGCTGTACTGCCTGATGGCGCAAGCTGCCATAAACCAAACAAATGTGGTAAACACTGTACTGCCGCTTTAGGATCCTATGAGTGTGCTGAATGGACGGTAAGAGTGATGTCTACAATTTCTCATCCATAGTAGTTTCTGCACTTACGACAGTCAGTTACCAGGACAATATGTTCGCTCATTTTGTAAGTAGGCTGTTTATGTTTTCTTATTGGCAACGTTACGTAGCGCTCTGTATGAAAATCACTGGCTGTGCTGTTTTATGTTTTCTTATTGGCAACGTTACGTAGCGCTCTGTATGAAAATCACTGGCTGTGCTGTGTGCAGTCTGTGGCTAGTTTGCATTGTTGTCTGCCATTGTAGTGTTGGGCAGCGGCAGCTGGATGTGAACAGCGCGTAGCGTTGCACAGTTGGAGGTGAGCCGCCAGCAGTGGTGGATGTGGGAAGAGAGATGGCGGAGTTTGGAAATTTGTAAGACTGGATGTCATGATCCGTTATGTATATTATGATCTTTCAACACTATTAAGGTAAATACATTGTTTGTTCTCTACTAAAATCTTTCATTTCCTAACTATGCCTATCAGTAGTTAGTGCCTTCAGTAGTTTGAATCTTTTATTTAGCTGGCAGTAGTGGCGCTCGCTGTATTGCAGTAGTTCGAGTAACGAAGATTTTTGGTGAGGTAAGTGATTTGTGAAAGGTATAGGTTAATGTTAGTCAGGGCCATTCTTTTGCAGGGATTTTTGAAAGTCAGATTGCGTTGCGCTAAAAATATTGTGTGTGAGGTTAAGCACAGTCTTATGTATAATTGTTCAAAGGGGACGTTTTATATGTCGATCCTTAGCCTAGGATACCTCACTGAAATCTTCTGATTTTTTCTAGTAGTTTGTGTAATTAGTGTAGCTATTGTTTATTGCTAGCGCGTAATTGTAGAGAGAATCTCCTTTGTAGTTGCAGTCTTTCATTGTTGTACAGTAAAACAGTTGTGGCATGCATGTAGATTTGCACCAAGTATTTCGCAGCTGCGCTTGCAATTAACTACATATAATTTTCAGTGCTATGTTAATGTGTTCTCTTATTTTTGCTCTTCAAATTGTGCTTTTCTGTGTTATCGTGTGAAATATTGTGACAATAATGGCGTGTGAAAAACGTAACACTAGGCTCCAAAGTAAACTGAGAAATAATAGTGACGACGAGCGTAGCTTACCAGCACCACTGTGTAATGAATTAACAGACATTCAAAGTAGTTCAAAAATGGTTCAAATGGCTCTGAGCACTATGGGACTTAACATCTGTGGTTATCAGTCCCCTAGAACTTAGAACTACTTAAACCTAACTAACCTAAGGACAGCACACAACACCCAGTCATCACGAAGCAGAGAAAATCCCTGACCCCCCCTGGAATCGAACCCGGGAACCTGGGCGTGGGAAGCGAGAACCCTACCACACGACCACAAGCTGCGGACCTTCAAAGTAGTAATTTGGTAATTGTGCATAGGGAAATGGAGCGGGCGGCAAATAATGGCCTAGACAGTGAAACAATTAGTGAACAGGGAAGCATTATCGATCGATCGGTCGGCAACAGCTCGCCTCAGGAATCCGAAATGACAGGACACAGTCTTGCAAATACTGTAGATTCAGGTTTTGGGGTCTCACCGTTTTCTCAAATAAGTCAAAACACATTTTCTGCTTGTCAAAATGTGAATGCTGCCGGTGCAAATGCACTGCCGAAATGCATAGAGGAACATATTCCAGACACTAATACATTATTACTGCAATTAATGCAGCAAATGAAACAAAATCAGAGAAACACAGCAACAGTTAGACACAATGGAACAAAATCTTCAAAGGTTAGACACGATGGAAGAATATCTTCAAAAGTTAGACACAATGGAACAAAATCTTCAAATGTTAGACTCAGTGGAACATAAGCTTGAACAAACACGTGAAGATTTAACTACTGAGTTACATAACATTGAATCGAAATGTCAAAAAGTCTGTAATGACGTAAAAACACAAATTTGTGAGCATTTTCAACCTATTTTTTCGCGGCATGAAAATGCATTACAGAATCACGAAGCAGCCATAAAAGAACTGCAAACTATTGTTCATGAAAATCATGAGACCTTGCAAGCTAAAATTGACTCAGTTGCATCTATCGATTCGGTTACGCAACTTGCAAAAACTCAGGAAAACTTAAAGAACACAGTAGATATTCTGAAAATTGGTTCAGAAAGACACATGGAGGAAATAAGTTCATTATCAGAGAAAGTAGTTGAACTTTCGGATCAGCTAAATAATTTATCTACGAAGGTAGATGATAATCTGAATGACACAAAACCGGTAGTCTTTGATGACACAGAAGAGTGCGAACAAATTAGGAAATACAAACAAAATCAGAATCAAATTAATACGCAACACCAAAGAGAAATCCGGGAAGTACAAGATCAGCTGACACAGGTAATACAAGAATTACGTATTTCAGAGGACACTCGCGCCCCAATACGGGAAGAGGGACATAGAAATACGGAACAGCCACAAAATAATAACACAGCGCATTTCGGAAATTATGAAAGAAATTGGCAAGGTGCACCGAATTTTGAAATGGAACCGCCGAAACGACGTAACAATGGCCGAAATGCGACTCGCCGACATCATGATTTTGACTATAAGCTGTTCATTACTACACGTAAATTCAAAACATTTAAGAATTCCGGCAACGACATTCATCCACAAGCATGGCTCCATCAATTCTCTCATTGTTTTCCTCCCAACCGGTCGTTAGAACACAGATTAGAATTTATGTGTGGCTATTTAGAGAATGAACCAGCTGTAAGAATGCGATCGGTCATTCACGATTGTCACAGTGAAGGAGAATTTTACCATGCCTTCCTCTCAGCATATTGGTCTCAAGCTACACAAGACCGAGTAAAACATAGCATCATGATGATGAAACATTCCGAACAATCTGAATTTTCCAGTCTTGTGAAATATTTTGAAGACATGTTGCACAAGAATCAGTACCTGTCAAACCCATACAGCCCCTCAGAACTCATCCGCATTTGCTTAACCAAATTACCTGAACGTTTACGACACATTATTTTGGCAGGACGTTGCAAAGACGACATTGAAGCTTTTCAGGGACTCTTACAACAATTAGAAATTGACACTGACAATCACGGAACGCGAAAACACGAACACAACAATTACAGGTCACATCCGTCACATTTCCGTGATGACAGAAATAATAAATGGACACGACAAGGCTATTCTCATAACACAAATCGTGACCAAAACAGACACCACCCTTATGACAACCGTTGGCAGAATAATAGTTACAGAGAAAGATCGCATTTCCGTAGTAATGAATATGACAGATAACCATAGAAACAGACAATATGGGTACTAAAACTATTATCAAGGGAGACAGAATAACTTCAGAGGCAACGGTCCACCGCGCAGTTACGATTCCAGGAGAAATTCTCCATCACATGACAGACAGAAAAGAAATTATGTAAACTACCGACATAACGATGGACCTGAATTTCATCAGAACTGGCGGGATTCAAACAGAGCAGGGCCTTCTCGTCAAGGTGAATTTGTAGAAGTTAGGTCTCCTAATCCTAATAACGACGCGCGCCAACAAAGAGACAGACAATGACTCGCACCGCAGGCAGGCGCGTGCGCCGGCTGGCCCAGTGAAAAATAACACAGATGCTAACTTTGAGAAAAAATTTAGCATTCCTTACCGACATATACCACATAATTGCGTTCAAGTTGATTTACTGCGTATTGAGGAAAAGTAAAGGTTTACACCACATTTCACATTTAAAACCGTTTATTAAAAGATAATTTGCTTTTTAACTTAGTCTTTGCCATAAACCTTTTCACTTCACGCTACTAGTACAATTTGTCACACTGAGAAACTGTTAACATGAAACAATGTTTTGAAGTTAACTATCCAGTCTAGAACCTAGGGAACATTTTTAAACAGAAATTACGAATGCATTGTTATAGTGAACAGACGACACACTGTTGTTATTTGTACATTCTTGCTTATTAGTTGCACGATTACGTAACTACTATAAGGCTCACATACTTAGAACATATACTGGTACTGCTAATGAGATTTTAATGCAACATTTTGGTTTACTTGAAAAGACATTCTTTATTTGAAATACTTTCTGTGAGATTAAAGATGACTTAGTATTTTATTTCTTTGACAGCTACACGATTATATCACGACGCTATTAATATGTGACACAATTTATATTGTTGCTTTTGCGGTGTATCTGTTTTATATCTGCACAGTTTTTCTGAATTCTTCTGGAAAGTAAAACATATTTTAGTAGTAACTTTTGTGGTATAGCTACAAGGAGACAGTCTTTTCCGTAGCACAACAGTACGTTACAGCACAGTACTTACTTCATCACGCCAATAAGCGTAACAACTACGATATCTATACGCAAAGCATTTCACTTTTATTTATCATGAGGTAAGTAGATTGGCTTCTGCAGAACTTAGCTTTCGGAGGACGATAACTACGACACTTCCACAGAGATTATCTTACAACAAGACGCACAGTTTAGCGCTACAGTACACGTATTTGAGTGATTAATTTTGTACTTAAATCATTTATTTTTAAAGATATTTAAAGTACAATGATACAAAGGTTTTCCGTGATACATTTCATTCCATTGCTGTAAACTGTAACACCTGAGGGTATAATTACATAAATCCTCAGGGGGGTACACGCTTACTTTGTGTACCATGTGTTTGGCAAGCACAAGGAGCCCTACCTAATATGGTATTTGCTTATACAACTTTACACATCGGTACCATATTCCTCTAACACATATATTACACAGCTATCTGATCATTTAACTGAGAGATAAACTTTTTTTACTACATCAATGACACATGTTTACACAATTACACAGTTGGATAACTTCACACTTATGAAACTGTATTTTGTCTGTACTTTGTGAACTGTTCATATTTTTTCGGAACCATTGTGATACTATGAGAGCTTTGAATGATGTATGTGGTAAGGGAGCATGATTTTAAAGTACGTTTGAGGTAGATGACACTTTTGACATGAGCAGAGAATTTTTTTTTTAGGTTTTGACATTATTGCAGAAAGCTACGACGTTTTTGAGATTTGACTGAGGTGTTATGATGTTATTTTTACGACGACGATGTGTATTATGCTGTTGAGGTATGTTTATGATCAATAAGATGATGCTACCGAATATGAGGAATTTGATTATGCTACGTATTTATTATGATGAAATATTGAAGAAGTGTCGACGAATACGTATATGAATATGATTAATGAGTAGTGGTTAGGGACGCTGATTTGTGGAAAAGGATGTTGGAAACCAAGAGTCGTACTTTAAGAGTTATGAAATGCGTGTAGATGCGCGAATGTATCACAATGCCGATGAAAACTTTTTGAACACTGTTATATTCATAGGATTTTGTTTCTACACATTTGCAACGCAAATTCTTGACCTGTGAATTTTTTTATATGAGACTGTCACTCTAATGCAAACTGGTGTCGTAAAAATTTCCGTAAGAAAGTTAAGTGACCACCTGCATGTAATGCATCGTGGGCACCCAGCTGTGTCAGACGCCTGGAGAAAAAGCCATTAGTGTGTGCCTTTTCAGAGGCACAGGTAAAAAAAAAAAAAAAAAAAAAAGGGAGGCCATTATCCTCGCTATTGACATTCCTTTGTAGAAAGCATCGCAAATACGACACGCTCAAACTTGAAAACATATGATTATACTGTGGAGCTCTTAATTTATGATAGTTACTAAAATGCCTAATGAAACGATGAGAAACATTTCACGGCTGTTGTCTTGCTAGTTGAGAGAAATGCCATATGGCTTGCTTTATGTATTTATTTACTCATTTTGTTTAATATCTAGTTCCTAGCTGCACTGCAGCATTGGTTAAAATAAAATTTTATAGATGTACTAATACAAATATTTTATGCCTACAGATCCAGTAAAAAATAACTGTATGATGTACTTAAAAAAACGAAGGAGCACAAAAAAATTCACAGGAATTGCATACAGAATTTTATTTTCAAGTACTTGGTAATTTCTTTTGTAGAATAATTTGTGGTGCACCACTTTAATTACATAGTCATTAAGATGTGAATAGACATTTCCCTTATATGCGTTGTTGCCTTTAATGTAATATTTTTTCTGCTTGAGCTATGTCGTGTTTAGATATAAGTTTTTGCATTGGCTGCAGCTGTTTGCCAGGCATAGTGCTACTAAATTTCACTATACATTACTCTGTTAAGCCAGTTTTACTACTGATTGATTTTTCTTGTTTGCTGCTCATTGCCTTATATTAGTTGTAATATTGCAATTGCTTTGACAATTTCCAATTGTTTTTCATTGCTGTTTGTATTAATTGTTTGGTGCTGCTGCATTGCCTCATCCCTTAGTTTATGCATCTGAGCTCAGTAGATTTAAGTTAGCTTAAGAGAGGGTAGACTATATAAGAAACTGACTATGGACAATAGGGAAAGAATGCATTGAGAAGTCATATGAAAAAGATTTGGGCCAAAATGAGTATTGTACACTGAGAAATAATTATTTTGAAAGAAATATGAATAGAATACAGAAAGCAGGTATAGATAGGACTTTTAGGGAATAATGATGAATGAAGGGAGATCTCCAAGAAGTAAAGAAAGTTTTGTTTGCAAAATACTGCAGTACAACAAACCCTGTCCTTTCCTTTTGTATTATTCCGCTATATGTTTGTGTACCCTTGTGTATTTGTGTTCATCCTGTCTTTATGTGTTTATCTGATACGATTTATGTTGTAGAATTTTTCTAATACTCAGCTACATTCACTATGATGAGGAATACTGTTATCCTCAAATATAATTTGCATTAATAATACGTTATTTACTTTGTAAAGATGTTTAGACATTATTTATCTGTTCTGTTTTGTTGCTCATGTGTGAAGTTGATGTTTCAAAAGTTATTCTGATCTTTTATGTATGTACTTGTATCATAATTCCTGTAACACTGATGTATATGTTATTTCGATTCTTTTGTAAAGCGCATATTACTACAAATGTTATCTGTACTATTATGTTCTTTAATGATGTATTTTGTACCTTTGTAATTGTATTTTCATGTT
Organism: Schistocerca nitens; assembly: GCF_023898315.1. Classification (NCBI taxonomy): domain Eukaryota; kingdom Metazoa; phylum Arthropoda; class Insecta; order Orthoptera; family Acrididae; genus Schistocerca; species Schistocerca nitens. The sequence goes on along the minus strand of NC_064614.1, from coordinate 369,205,037 downwards.
GTAAATTTATAATCGTATAGACACCAGTTCTTCAAATTAAGTTAAATTTCACTGCACACGTTTCTGTTGGTCATAGTATATGGACAATATGTGAGAAGTAGGGACTGATAGTGTTTGCACGTGTGTTAATAATTCAGCAAGGGTCTGGATAACAGCATTGCTGGTTCTAAGGACATTTCAAAAAAAATTTTCTGTGCCTGCACAAGTGGTGGTTTATGGACTTGCTATATTCTCCGCAAGAATCTTCGATGGTGATTGTGCACCTGCACAGTCGCAACGGATGGCTGCTAGCCATCTCTACAAGGACTACAGTGGGTCTGCATCTTTGATGGCCCACCAATACCATTATTTCTACAAGGACTACAGTGGGTCTGCACCTCTGGTGGCCCACCAATACCATACTCTCTACCAGGACTACAGTGGGTCTACTCTGTGATGACCTACCTACCAATATTCTTCAAAACGTCGAATGACTCTGCTGTGGGTTTGCTCTGTTGTGGGCCATTACCTGTCAGCATGTCAAGAGTCAGCATTGTCTTTCTGTTCGAAGGACAACACTACTTCTTCAAGACTGCATGGAAATCCACTACTTCTGTGTGCATTTTCTTTTACTGCTCAGACGTTGAGAAAAACACTGCAATTGTACTGTGATGAACAATCTGGACTGTCTTTATGGACTGTGAGAAAATTTTAGCTTTTGACCAACATTGTATCAATAAGCGTGTGCATTTGATTTCTTTGTTATTGTAATTATGGAAAATTTTATCAAATCATTATTGGCCACTGCCCAAAACAATTTGTAAAATTTTTTAGGGGGAGCATGGGGGCTATGTAAGTAGGCTGTTTATGTTTTCTTATTGGCAACGTTACGTAGCGCTCTGTATGAAAATCACTGGCTGTGCTGTTTTATGTTTTCTTATTGGCAACGTTACGTAGCGCTCTGTATGAAAATCACTGGCTGTGATGTGTGCAGTCTGTGGCTAGTTTGCATTGTTGTCTGCCATTGTAGTGTTGGGCAGCGGCAGCTGGATGTGAACAGCGCGTAGCGTTGCGCAGTTGGAGGTGAGCCGCCAGCAGTGGTGGATGTGGGGAGAGAGATGGCGGAGTTTGGAAATTTGTAAGACTGGATGTCATGATCCGTTATGTATATTATGATCTTTCAACACTATTAAGGTAAATACATTGTTTGTTCTCTACTAAAATCTTTCATTTCCTAACTATGCCTATCAGTAGTTAGTGCCTTCAGTAGTTTGAATCTTTTATTTAGCTGGCAGTAGTGGCGCTCGCTGTATTGCAGTAGTTCGAGTAACGAAGATTTTTGGTGAGGTAAGTGATTTGTGAAAGGTATAGGTTAATGTTAGTCAGGGCCATTCTTTTGTAGGGATTTTTGAAAGTCAGATTGCGTTGCGCTAAAAATATTGTGTGTGAGGTTAAGCACAGTCTTATGTATAATTGTTCAAAGGGGACGTTTTAATTAGTCGCTTCGTCTGTACCTTGTAAACTGCCCCTTTCTTGCAGGTAAGAGCGCATTTTCCTTCACATACGTGAGGTGAAAGTATCAGCGTTGCACTACGTAGAGGGCAAGGAATCAGCGGTAGGTTCCCACACTGGCTAGCAGAGGCGGTTATCTATCTGGCGCATTCAGAGCCACAGGGATGAGATGCCGAAGCAGAAATCGCTCGTGACGTCAGCGAAGAGATACGCAGGCAAAGTACACTTATTCTAGAGCGAATCAACTAATTGTTATTAATAAATACTTGCGAACAAAAGTTGCCTTTTGTCGCTCAGACATAAATATTATCTCTCAGTAATTTTATGATGCAAGGAAACGTTGCAGTCCGGAACCGTGCAACTGCTACGGTCGCAGGTTCGAATCCTGCCTCGGGCATGGATGTGTGTGATGTCCTTAGGTTAGTTAGGTTTAAGTAGTTCTAAGTTCTAGGGGATTGATGACCACAGCAGTTGAGTCCCATAGTGCTCAGAGTCATTTGAACCATTTTGAAGGAAACGTTGATATTGATAAATAAATCAATAATTTTGGCATAACTGAAGATGTACGATCTTATACGTACTATACCGATTCTAAACTTAAGTTACAGACTGTGAGCTATAGTCGGCAATCGTCGGTAGGATGCCTTTCGGCCGCGCGGAGCGGCCGTGCGGTTTGAGGCGCCATGTCACGACTGCGCGGCCCCTCCCGCCGGAGGTTCGATTCCTCGCTCGGACATGGGTGTGTGTGTTGTTCTGAGCATAAGTTAGTTTAGGTAGTGTGTAAGTCTAGGGACCGATCACCTCAGCAGTTAAGTCCCTTAGGAATTCACATACATTTGAACACTTTTTTTTTTTAAGCCTTTCGAATCAGTCATGCGGTAGACCATGCTCTCGTACAGTTAATATTTAGTATATAAACAGTGTGAACAAGTTCATTTTACAGTGTTTCTTTAATAAACGGACCATAATGGCGTCCGGCTGTAAAACTTATTTGTACAAAAAACTTCTTCCCGCTTCATTACATGAAGCGTAGACAGTATTATTGCACTTTCAGAATCCGACGGCGCTTTGTTGCGGCTCTGATAGAGGACATAAAACAACTACGGGAGCATGCATCTCCACATAACATTGTGCATCCCTCGGGGGGGGGGGGGGGGGGTGAAGCTTGGCCAATTATACTGCATGCACCTTACCCCACCATCTACGGACTAACTGTCTGAACTGAGACATTTCTGGAGGTTTAGTAAAAGGCTAGGCGCAAATTGAGAAGCGTATAACACGTGTGACGTACACGACACTACAGCGAGACACGCACGTGCCGCACGAGTCGCGCGGGTCCAGAGCATATTGCGACGCGTGCACCATACTTCGCACGCGCTGACTGGCGACGCTCTGCACTGACAGAACCGAAGCGCGCGCAACTTATCTTCCTCAAACGATTTTACAGAAACTATTCACTGAAAATATTAGATTTTTACCTTACTTGTAGAGTTATATGTCAGCTTCGTAGCGAAGTGCCCATCATCTCGCTAATGACCATTCTTATTGTGATGTACACATTTTAGTAAGACACTACGCAAAACTCAAAAAGTTTGCAACGAAAATTAGGGGTCGTATGATTTTGCGTTTGGCGCGTATTACACCCTATGTTGCCGTGTATGAAATTTAGCTAACATGTTGAATTGTTGTATAGACTTGGGAGGAGGTCTCTATCTGCCTCTGATCTCGAGAAAATGGATCCATGTAGCGCGCTCACATCCGATCTCACGCCCGCGGTAATGAAACACTCGCAACATCTCTTATATCTCTTAAACCGCTCGAGTCATCGAAACGAAAGTTTGGCGAATGATAGCACACAAGGAGGAGAGTGTTTTGCCAATTCTTAAACACACGGAACTTTCTTATCTATGGTGACATATCAGTACTTATATTTCCCTTTTTATTTATTTCACTCCAGTGACTAATTTTTTAATGGTTATCGACAGCTAGCGAAACAAGAGCTTCCTAGTGTGAAAATAAACATGAAATTTCTTCTTTTATGTTACTGGAAACCAACAGCGTGAGGTTTTTCGTGAGCTATTGAGCTCTGTGATTGCCAATTACCTGTTTAATGAGGCACTCGGTTTCGGAATTCTGTCTCAATAGCTGCTATGAGATGAGTTTGGCAAATTACACTGTGACAAAGCAAGTCCAATTAAGCCAGTCACCAAGCCAAATGTGGCCGTTACTCACAAACGGTGACGCTTCTTCGAATGAGAAAAGGTTAACAACTCACACAAAAATAGATTGCCAATTCTGTTGGAATTTTGGTGGAATCCCCGTAACCCATCGTATTTTTAACACTGAGCGACTGGAATGGAAACTTACCAAAGGATTTTCTTCCTTCTCTTCACCTGAGCAATATTAAAATAATGACGGGCGGTCCTTCAGGCGGAATGATAGGCACATGCCACATACTGGATACTCACCTACGGCTTGCCAATCTGACAATGTGTGATCGCGAATAAAATAGTTGTTACTGAGAAAAATAAGCAATTGATCTGTCGCACAACACAATGGTCAGTGTATTGTCAGCAGCGGAGGATAATGCATACGACAGGAATGCACAAGCTAGCAACGTGTGCCTTGTGAGTTGAAGTTCGAAAAACATTGTCATGAAAGTAGATCTGCCTTTGTCAGCAGTACATTTCAACCAATTGAATATATCTGATCATAACACTCCTTTAGGATATTCCTACTTTCGTAATAATACCGACCATTTTCTTCATTTGTGTAGCCTGTTGTACACTTAGTTTATTAATGCTGATAATGCGCATGCAACAATACAAATGCTTTTTCTCATCGCAACAATTTAAATGCTTTTTCTTATCACGGCGAACCAATTAAAACATTGTTATTTGTCACTGCTTTTCGACTGTTTCTAGCTTGCAGTGGAATTGTGCTGTTCACATGCATGTAGTACAGTGTTTTGTATTACATTATTACATCCATACCCAAGTAATCACAGTGACACTTCTATACTTCATATCTAGGACGCTTTTTACCAGGAGCACAAAGGGATCACACCTGTGGAGATTATCCCTTTCTAAATTTTTGTAACAGATCGTACAGATACGCCAGCATACTAGGCAGGGAGAAGATAACCTTGTTTTACTTTCCTGCCTTGTTTCTTGATCACATAATTTTATAATATTCCTTGCTTCCTTATTCACTAGTCTCTGTCCGTTCTTGTTATCTGAAAACACCGCGGAGAAATACACTCCTGGAAATGGAAAAAAGAACACATTGACACCGGTGTGTCAGACCCACCATACTTGCTCCGGACACTGCGAGAGGGCTGTACAAGCAATGATCACACGCACAGCACAGCGGACACACCAGGAACCGCGGTGTTGGCCGTCGAATGGCGCTAGCTGCGCAGCATTTGTGCACCGCCGCCGTCAGTGTCAGCCAGTTTGCCGTGGCATACGGAGCTCCATCGCAGTCTTTAACACTGGTAGCATGCCGCGACAGCGTGGACGTGAACCGTATGTGCAGTTGACGGACTTGAGCGAGGGCGTATAGTGGGCATGCGGGAGGCCGGGTGGACGTACCGCCGAATTGCTCAACACGTGGGGCGTGAGGTCTCCACAGTACATCGATGTTGTCGCCAGTGGTCGGCGGAAGGTGCACGTGCCCGTCGACCTGGGACCGGACCGCAGCGACGCACGGATGCACGCCAAGACCGTAGGATCCTACGCAGTGCCGTAGGGGACCGCACCGCCACTTCCCAGCAAATTAGGGACACTGTTGCTCCTGGGGTATCGGCGAGGACCATTCGCAACCGTCTCCATGAAGCTGGGCTACGGTCCCGCACACCGTTAGGCCGTCTTCCGCTCACGCCCCAACATCGTGCAGCCCGCCTCCAGTGGTGTCGCGACAGGCGTGAATGGAGGGACGAATGGAGACGTGTCGTCTTCAGCGATGAGAGTCGCTTCTGCCTTGGTGCCAATGATGGTCGTATGCGTGTTTGGCGCCGTGCAGGTGAGCGCCACAATCAGGACTGCATACGACCGAGGCACACAGGGCCAACACCCGGCATCATGGTGTGGGGAGCGATCTCCTACACTGGCCGTACACCACTGGTGATCGTCGAGGGGACACTGAATAGTGCACGGTACATCCAAACCGTCATCGAACCCATCGTTCTACCATTCCTAGACCGGCAAGGGAATTTGCTGTTCCAACAGGACAATGCACGTCCGCATGTATCCCGTGCCACCCAACGTGCTGTAGAAGGTGTAAGTCAACTACCCTGGCCAGCAAGATCTCCGGATCTGTCCCCCATTAAGCATGTTTGGGACTGGATGAAGTCTCGTCTCACGCGGTCTGCACGTCCAGCACGAACGCTGGTCCAACTGAGGCGCCAGGTGGAAATGGCATGGCAAGCCGTTCCACAGGACTACATCCAGCATCTCTACGATCGTCTCCATGGGAGAATAGCAGCCTGCATTGCTGCGAAAGGTGGATATACACTGTACTAGTGCCGACATTGTGCATGCTCTGTTGCCTATGTGCCTGTGGTTCTGTCAGTGTGATCATGTGATGTATCTGACCCCAGGAATGTGTCAATAAAGTTTCCCCTTCCTGGGACAATGAATTCACGGTGTTCTTATTTCAATTTCCAGGAGTGTATGATACAATTCCAGTGGGCAATGGCTCGTCAGTTACTGAAGTATGCATTTTTCTTGACAGAAGAAAAACAAACCAAAACTATACAGATATAAATAACAAAAGTATAATGTACTAACGAAGAAAGCTGGAGCGTTTAAATGGCAAAAAACGAAACACTACACAAAGACAATAAAATTTAGTACACAGTAAGGCAAAATTTATCGTATGGGCAATACTACTACTGCTCATATGCGCCGTTCCGATGTGAGCATATGGCCGGGCTACTTTGCCGCTCCCCGCCTCAAATTTCCCACGGTGCTAGCGAGGCACGCGCGCAGCGCGAAACTGTGCCACACCCACAACGCCGCGCGACCTGGCGCAGGCGCGTGTCGCGTCCCAGTCGCGTCGCGTCGCAATTTGCGCGGTACCATTTGAAGCTGCGAAGTTACAAAAATGCGCGCTCCGCTGCGTCGCGCCACACGCGCTATACGCGTCTCAATTTGTAGTGCGGGGGGTTCTTGCGGCCGTCAACTAACCTCGGTAATGCTTCTCCCATTGTCGAGTTAACTATTCAAGAATGAGTCTTTGTGGATCATAGAAATAGTTTCGCAGGATTGTCGGAAATCTGCCTATTATTAATGCCACAGGGAAGTGACGAAAGGGTACTTGCGTGAGAAGTACTCCCTGCCACACACAGTAAGGTGGATTGCGGAGAGTAAACGAAGATGAAGGTTTAAAGTGTCGTAGGACACGTGTCACAATGCAGTGCCTATACGTTCACTAAATACTGCAGTGCCATTCACCAAAGGAAACGACCAAAAAGTACTTGACATCATAATGCAGTTAGCACAAAACAATGGTTACAATGGTAACGTAACAAAATTACACACCAAAAGTGACAAAAAAGAGACATATACCAGAAATCAGGTATATATCAACTGAGGATCACTGAAATAAATAAGTTACTTTAATTTTTGACAATACTTGGTTTTAATAGCCAAGTAACTAGCTACTGTGTGTATGATGGATTTAATGAAAGCAGATGTAAGTATTAAACCTGTAAATACTAGAAGTTTAATTTTAATTCATGTACATACATTTACTGTTTACTGACTAAGGATCATTAAAATTTATGAAAGTCAAGGTTTTCTAATTAGATTTTTGTAATGTGTTTATCTGACATGTTCCACGTCCAAGAGGATCCCCTCTTTTGTGGGTCTATGGAATGAATAATAAATTTAATCTAGTCTAATCTAGTGTAACACTTGTGAAGGCAGATACATAGGACAAACATGCAGAACATTTCATGTCAGATACAAAGAACACATGAGAGCCTGGAAGGATGGGACAACCCACTCCACATTTCCAGAATACCTAAGAGAACATAATCACAAACCAACCAGTAGAGAAGAAGACATGAAAATAATTAGAATCATTAATAAAAAAACGCCTCCTAATCGTGGAAGGAAATTAACACACACAGAAAACGGAAGCAGGAAAGAAAATCCTGTTAAGTGATCAAGTACACATGCCAAATAATTCATTGTTCACACTGCAGAAAATTAATAGAGTAACACTCCACAAGAGGATGATAAAAATAATCATAAGTATTATCATTATTATTATTACTATACCACCCAACATCTTTTCGCTCACTTTTCCAAGAACCCCTCCACAGAACATTTAAACCAAAACGCAAATCATCTGATCGTCAAAGCTTTCAACCACTCTCCGACAGCTATGTTTCGGAAATGAAGTGGTACTGCGACCTCCAGACCACATGAGAGGAAACAGTAAATACAAGGGTTGACTGAAAAGTAATGCCTCCACCTTCGTTAATAGGGCTTGCATGGGAATATTTTAATAAATCAAACGCAGAAATAATCCTTAGAATGTGATCTTTAATTACCAATACTCACTTTTCCACATAATCACCAGACAATTGGATACATTTCTGCCAACAATGAACAAGTTTTCTGAAACTGTCACGGAAGAAGTCGACACACTGTTTCCGCAACCACAGTCTCACAGTTCTCTCAACGTCTTCATCAGAAGCATAATGGTGTCCCCTCTGATCGTCTTTCATTATCGGGAACAGATGGAAGTCAGCCGGTGCTAAATCTGGACTCTATGGAGAATGCCGTACGTTGGTGAGATTCAGTCTCTGAAGTTCTGCTGTGGTGGCACGTGAAGTGTGTGGTTTGTCATTGTCATGCTGCAGGAAAATATTTTCCTTCTCCTTTCGGACCCTCGTTATCCGTCGTTTCAGAGTTCGCAGCTTTATGATGTAACACTCTGAATTCATTATTGTTCCACGATCAAGGAAATCAACATGAATAACACCATCTGCGTCCCAGAACACTGTCACCATGATTTTTCCAGCAGAATTTCTTTTTCTGGGGTGAGTATTTGTGTCGATATTCCATAGAGTGACGTTTCGTCTCCGGGTCGTAATGTTCTAATTCTCTGATGAATCTCCTTTGGGGTGACACCTTCTGCTGACAAGAATTCAACGACTGCACGTTGCTTAAATCTCACTGACCGACCGTATGCACAGGGTTCCATAATTTACACTGTAACAACACAGCCATTCAACGCTGGAGGTGTAGAGAAGAGGGTACGGAGCAAGCCAGCACGTTCGCACCCCAATGCTGCCAACTGTTGAAGAGTTGCGAAAGTGGAGGCATTACTTTTCAGTCAACCCTCCTAAATACTTATTTACATAAAAAACGCGACAGGAACTGTTTGATAATGGAAAAACACATATCAAAACAAAACTGTATATTTCGCATTTGTATGTCACTTTTGTACTTTTTTCTGAGTAATTTGAAAACGCATCCAATTATAAAATATAACAGCGTTAAATATCCTACGGAAAGGTCCTATTCATTTTTTCTGCAGGTCTAAACCCAGCAATAGTGGTAGCTTAATCACCCTGCACGACTCATTATTAATATACAATATGTTTTAGCTCAAGTTGTGTACAATTTCAAGAGCGTGTGGGAATTCTATTACGGAGTCACAGAACCGATTACAAACCAACCGATCATCAGTTCCCAAAGCTCACAAACACTAAGTGCTGCCTTGAACGAAAAGCGCTGGAAAAAAATGGGCATGAAGATGTCTTGAATGCCGTTTTGACTCTACATGCAATTACGTGGAGAAAATAATGAATCTATGAATGTACTTAATCTGAGATAGTTTGTGCATTAAAAATAACTTGCTGTTGATTTAATTGCGCAGAACACTGGGAAAACAATAAAATAATTTAACGGCAAACTACAATCACTATTCAGTGTTTCGGTAACATATTACGCTGTGTGTTACTCCACACAAAGTTTCACAAACCGTTATGACACCGAGGTTGATGTGTGGTGCATTGCCTTGCTGATAAATGAAGGGTGCTCGGAGAGCCCTTTAGGCGAACAAATGTGTGCACATTTTCGGGCAGTGGTTCCCTGTACCGTTTATGACCTTTATTATTAGTCTGGCCTGGTGGTCTAGCGATGAAGTTCGTGCTTCTGTACCCAAGAGGTCACAGGATCGACTCCAGGGCAGGCCAAGTATTTTTCAGTTTGCGTTTTAACCTAGCCTTCATCTCTCAAAGATGTGTGGAGTCGCCAGAAACAACACGTGGTTCGTATGCTTCGCTGAACTGAAGTATTCCAGTCAATTAAGGTAAATAAGGGGGAAAAGATTAGTGTAGTCGCTAATTTTTGTACACTGTTAGGGATAATGTCACGAGCAACAAACTAAAATTTCCGACCTGTGGGGTGTGGCTTTGGGTTGGGCGGAAGCGCTTAAAGACCACTTCTTTACGTTTTTCTCGAATAACTCGAAAACCGCTGCTTCTAGCGAAAATGTTACCCAATACAAAATTATACGTTACATTTCCTACAAAAAGATTCTGTTCATTTTTTTTCTCTACAACTAATACTCTTCCACGTTGCCGGGGATGGAAAAATCGCATATTATTAAGAGTAGAGTCTTGATAGTATTAAGTTCATGTTCATTGTTGAATCAAGTATGCTAAAAACAAATATTGGGTGTGTGTACCACGTCTAAATGCAGTATTGTCGCGTTAAGGGATTAATTGTGTTCTGGGGATGTAATAGGGTGGAGGGGGTTCGGTGCAGAGCAGATGAGCGAGGGAAGGTACGTATGTCGCCGGAATATGGTAATACAGTTCCCTCCATCATAGGTCTGCAAGCTGAAGAGGGAGCAAGTGATTCCCCGCTCTACCCACTCCATCACGTCACAAGAAACAACTACAGGGTGTTTCAGAAATTTATACCGAATCTCCTCATGAATCACTGGCGACACAGTGCACAGACGTGCAAGGTGGGTGTTTAGTTTCCACAAAGTTCATTAACACTGCATGGAATACAGGTATGGATTACTAAAAATACCAACTGTAGAAACACATATGGACAGAATCTACGTAAATCTCTACATACATTTCTACAGTGATAAAGGCGAAACTGATTCTTAGTCGTAGTGTACAGTAATCTTTAGCGTGCTTCCGAGAAAGGCTTCCTTCTCAACAGCGATGTTGTTCGCTTTTCGATTTACAGACAGACTACACCTTCCCACCATTTCCTGTTCAATTCTCTTATGTGAATAGACTAAATTACTTCACTGAGCCCGTATTTGTATGGTGGAATTATTTTCAGTTTATTAAATGAGAACTTACTTGCAGTTGTTAAGTGAATTATGGAAAAAATGTGCAACAGCCGGAGCTATCACCTGTTTACCACACTGAAGAGCCTGTCCCAAGTGTAACTTGATGTCAGTATGTATTCCTTAGGCGACTTCATTGTCTCCACTACCACTGGCAGGAATACTTTTCACAGCATGAGGGGTACCAAATGCATTACCCAGGCCTCAGTTCTCCAAACATCTGAAGAGGCCGAGAGGCTTAAATTGTCTCCCTTTGCGTCGGAGAAGATCACGTAGAAGTTATGGATTTTCAGATCTTTCAGCGTAAGTCAAGCAAGGCATTATAGCAGATTACTGTTCTAGACTTGAATGTGGTCAGTTCCGTTCTATCAGACATATTCACACCTACCTTAGTGAGTAGTATGGCCGAGCGGTTCTAGGCGCTTCAGTCTGGGACCTTGCGACCGCTACGGTCGCAGGTTCGAATCCTGCCTCGGGCATGGATGTGTGTGATGTCCTCGGGTTAGTTAGGTTTAAGTAGTTCTAAGTTCTAGCGGACTGTTGACCTCAGAAGTTAAGTCCCATAGTGCTCCGAGCCATTTGAACCATTTGGTGGGTAGTATGTGGCTCCACAAAAGTAGAGTCATATTTCGTAAATTGGTAGGAGACACCGAAGGGCAGGCTCAGCCGCCTAATTGGAAAGGTTTTCCCCTGTCCTCCGCGCCCACAGTTACCTTTACAACGCGAAGTATGAGAGCTGTGTGTGGACGTATATCTGGCTGTAATGGTGTGTGTAGTGTAGCGCCGTGCTCGTGGAGTCGATGAGAGAAGGGAGAGAGTAAATTCGCTGCCTGCACACAACCTGCTCCTCTGGAAGAGCACCAAAGGGCTCGCCGAGCTTAACGTCCTCATCCGACGCATGCATCATCATCAACAGTGTTGCATGCCCTCTATCCATGAGACACTGTGGAGGGGTTTGGAACTGAATCCCGGACATTGGCACAAAGACTGGTGATGAGGAACTTTACGCCATCTCCCCGAATGTCCGTTCTGCCGTGAAGGCTAAGGGACAATTGTTAACAGCACGTGGCTTGCCTGGACTGTCATCCATCGTAGTTCTGGCCACGCCCGACCGTGGTTAACCTCGGTGATCTAACGGGAAGGGTATATCCAACTCAACACAGCCATTGACAATGGTTTAGTTCAGTGCAGCCCACTTTACAGGCGCCAGCAATACCTGATTGGAAGAGGTTTACATAGTCTACCGGCAAAAGAATTAGTGGTGACAGGAGAGCAATATCTTTCTAGTCATTCATTAATTCATCATCAAGTGACTACAGCACAATTACACGGTTTCACAACAAGCTGTCGATGTCAGACAGCAGAAAGGTCCAACATTTACCAGTCCAATCCCTTTCCCACCAACACCACGAAGCTCAGTGACAAGATCACACTTACAAATTATACACTTCTCACCCTTTGTTTATACGAATGTATTTTACATAAAAGCTCACTTAACAACTGCAAATAAGTTCTCATATAATAAACTGAAAATGACTCCACTACACAGACACGTGCTCAGTGTCTACTCGAGTAAGAGAATTGGAGAGTAAATTCTGGGGAGACGTAGTCTGTCTGCAAAATGAAAAGCGAGAAGCGCTAGCGGTGGGAAGAGTTGACGTTCCTGGAAGACCGTTACAGTTGCCGTAAGAGATTTTCTTTCTGCGTAGAACGGTATGCAGAGATTTACGTAGAGTCTGTCCATATGCGTTTCCTGCTTTAGCTGTATTCCATGTAGTGATAATGCACTTTGTGGAAAGTAAACACGCCTGGGGAAAGTATGCGCCAGTGATTCAAAAGGCGTGAAGCGGAAGGTCGATATAACCTTGTGAAACACTCTGTAGTTTCTTTTTGTAACATAGTGGGGTAGACGGAGTGAGCAAGCACCTTCTCGATCTTCAGTTTGCAGTCCTATGAACGAGGGAAGAGCATGATCACGATCCTGCGACCTAACTTCCCTGGTTTGGATAACTGGGGTAGGTTAGGGAGACGCAAGTCGACGAAGTGGGGTCCAACAGAAAGACTAGCACCAGGCCACACGAAATTATCTTATTATTGTCACCTATCACTGGCCCGCGTGATGATAATCTTCACCACCTATCCGAGCGGCGCCCTGTTGGCCAACGCGATCGCCTCTGTGAGTTTCAACTTGCCGGTGCTCCGTCATCGACGGTTAACAGCGTGTGCAGTGACTCATCAGTCCAGGTGACCCTTTCACGTGTTTCCAGCGTCCAGTGGCGGTACACCTGCACTCGTTAATTTCTGTACACTGAGGCACTTGGCGACGAGAGGCGCACATACAGGGAGACGGTTTTGTCCCCCACAGCAGGAAGGTGGTTCCAGATGCTATGGCTGCTTATTATTGACCAGTTTAATGATATCCACAAAATCCTTTCGCTGTCGTCTCCTCTGTTTTCTTCCCTTCATCAGTCCGTCAATCAAGTTAATGAATTGGGATAAATGGTGCAATAAGTGGCTGCTAATTTTGCTTCCAGTAACAGTGATTGTTTTCATCTGGTTACTTATCTCTACTGTCCTTCTCATCAAGTGCGAGACCATCAATTCATGTCATTTTTAACAACCTTTTTCAACACAACAACTCGAAAAAGCCTGCAAGCATTTATTTTCCCCTTTTCTTAGCGTTCAATTTTTTCCCTGATACGTGCATTTGGGAATAGTAATATGAGTTTACACAAGGCTACCAAACTTGTAGAAGCTGACCTCGTGGAAGATCAATTTGGGAAGATCAGATGTGGGAACATGGGAAGCAATACTGGTTCTACGACCAATCTTAGAAGACAGATTAAAGTTAGGCAAAACAACGTTTATATCATTTGTAGATTTAGGGGAAGCTTTTGAAAACGCGGACTGGAATAAACTCAGAAATTGTCAAGGTAGCAGGTATAAAGTAGAAGGCGCGAAAGGTTATTTACAGGTTTGTAACGTAGCAGTGCAGTGGTGGTTCTGGGATTTGCAGGCATACACAATAACATCCCAGTGAACAAAGTTCAATCCTTTTATTACACGCATATATGTAACCAGAAAATGCATTCAAGAGGTGAACCCCCTGCTAGCCTTACAAGAGAATCGATTAAACAGTTTTTATAGCACAGTGTTCTGAATGCTGAACAAATGAAGCTCACTTTTAATAAAGCTTTTAAGATTAATGTGAAGGGAAATTTTCAATTTAAACTTTCATTTCCCCTTTATCGTCAAGAAACAACTAATATTAAGACAGCAGCTATTGAACCAGCATGATATAAGCGTACATGGCTGGGTTCACCTTCCACCATTTAGAATAAACAATTTTAAAGCTCCCACAGGTAATCTCTAAATGAAAAGCAAATCCCATCAACTAACATGACAAACAAATCGCACAGATCTCGGCAGCAATTAACAGGAAAAGATTTTAAATTTGCGCGCTGAGTTCACCGTCCTGCATTTCAGAATAAGTAATGTTAGTATGACCATAGGCAATCCTTACACAGCAGATAAATCCATTACTACAATGAATTGATAGGTCACGCGTTAACGTTATCAATATACAGCCCTCCTCCCCAAACGTAAACGACGCCTTCTTCAACAATAGTCAAATGAATAACAGCATACGCAGTACTCAAATGTGTAGTACATAATGAATAAACATGATTCTTGCCAAGGCAAGCACGCCCATCCAAAACGACATGGACTCAGAACAATAACCACGATGCGCACCATTATCGTACTTCACTACAACCAACTAAGTTACTCAAGCGTCTGGGCAGCGAATACTCCTTCACAGCCGTAACGGCCACTCGCATCTACATAGGCTACCACAGTTGCAAATGCACATCTTGACGAACATCACTTTTACTTATGTGGCTTTTTAAGCTCGCTCAGAGTCCACAATTCGATGAATGGCGGTATGCAGCAGTTTCAGTGCGTCAGTAAGAGAGGAAATACGAGCGAACCCATCAAAGTGCGGACTGAGGAGAAAAACAAGAAGATTGAATTGCCAAGTGAGTTATAGTACAACGGCCCATCTATGTCCGATTTTAAATGTCAGAAATCGTAATAACTGGTTTGGGCAGTTCTATCATTTGTTTCATTTTATCGTAGTCAGGGATGCCGTGTTATGTGCAAATAGTTCGCATCATTGCCAGTGCGGAAACTCCTGGTGTATGTGCCCGTCGTAAATTTGATTTTTCTCCCTGAGGTAGCTTTAGGGAGAGGATGGAGATTACAGGAAGTTGCGTGATATTTACAACAGTGGATAAACCTTCCGTAATTTTTTTAAATATGATTTTAGAAAATTTCAGCGGTCATAAAATAATATTAAAAATATAATAAAAACAGTCTAGACTGACAGTCTAGGCAAGTCTGCGACTGATTTCGACCAATATCTGATCATCCTCAGGCCGTTACATATTCCTTGCTGACCGCTGCATCTGGTGGCATGGAGCTAACTGCTCTCGGTTGGTGAGAACAGCACCTGCAATTGCAGTGTATGACGATCGGACGATGGTCAGCTATTGTTCGAAACTGGTCACAGTTTCTTAAATAATATATTTTACGCGGGACACACCGATTTTATTAAATTTTAATGAGACTATTCTGTTAACGAAATCGGTTTTTAAGTTAAATCGAGCTCTGAGTTCGATGACATTTGTAGACAACCGTCATTTTTGTCCTTCTGGCAGCTTTTTGGCTCCCTTTCGCCAGTTACGAATCGAACACTATTTGGAAAGAAGACTGTTGTCCTTTGTTTAAACAGTGGCCTTTTATGGATCCCTGTTCAATACCGCTGAGGTACAGGTCTATATCTACACAACAGCAACATAAAAGCCATTACTGCTGAAATTACAAGTGTTTGAAGAAACATTGAGTTTTCACCTAACCCAGTTAATAATATTTCACACATCGCTATTTAACATTTTTTATGTCGCAAAAAGTGACTGAAAAGGGAAATCACTAAACCTTCACAAGTGTACCGTGATTAGATAAAAAATGGATATTTCTAGAATGAAATTTTCACTCTACAGCGGAGTGTGCGCTGATATGAAACTTCCTGGAAGATCAAAATTGTGTGCCTGACCGAGACTCGAACTCCAGACCTTTGTCTTTCGTGGGAAAGTGCTCTACCAACTGTGCTATCCAAGCACGATTCACGCCCCGTCCTCACAGTTTTAATTTCGCCAGTACCGCGTCTCCTACCTTCCAAACTTCAGTTGGTAGAGCACCTGCCCGCGAAAGGCAAAGATCCTGAGTTCGAGTCTCGGTCCGGCACACAGTTTTGATCTGCTATGAAGTTTCATATCAGCACACACTCCGCTGCAGAGTCAAAATTTTATTCTAGAAACATCCCCCAGGCTGTGGCTAAGGCATGTCTCCGCAATATCCTTTCTTCCAGGAGGGCTAGTTCTGCAAGGTTCGCAGGACAGCTTCTGTGAAGTTTGGAAGGTAGGAGACGAGGTGTTGGCTGAATTAAAGCTGTGAGGACGGGGCGTGAGTCGTTCTTGGGGAGCTCAGTTGGTAGAGCACTTGCCCGCGAAAGGCAAAAGTCCCGAGTTTGAGTCTCGGTCCGACACACAGTTTTGATCTGCCAGGAAGTTTCAAAAATTGGATAATCATGTCTTATTGCTCTAATTCTTTATGGGAATTGGGTGAGAATTCCTGGTAGGTACGATGAAAGAAAACTCAAGACACGGCCTAACAAGGCACAGTCACCAAGTGAGATTCCGTTATTTTCTTCTCTCTCCCGTGCGTGCGCCTTTGGTTCCTACAACAGCAAAGTTGTCAGCAACCGCGACAAAAGTGTCGCCAGGCCGTGAATGAGTTCTTGGTATGAGAATCCTCCACCTTAACTACAGCACGATCTTATGCTAAAAACACCGCCAAATCGAAGTGAAAGACCTAAAGATGCTTGGGTGTTCCGAGTTTTCTTTCTCTGAGAATACCTCGTCAATAAATATGCTATGGGTCTTACTTTAGTACGCCACTTTACTCTGATAGTGTGACATTTAAACAGATAGAGTATAAAATCTGATCTTTTTTAGCTAATGAGGAATTTGCTTTAATGTGCTAGTTCTGATTTCAGACATCAACTATTTGTTAGCCTTTACTGAGCCATTCTGCAAAAGACGTTTTAACAAACAACGTTTATTGAAATTTAAGATGTCCGTATATGACACTTCATAGATTTTCCCCTCGCTCGTCACGTAAAAACCCCAGAGATGGCGCAGCGCGGAATTTCTTTTGCGTTTAGCGTTCACTGTAGTGGCCATTGCAGTTTGTCTTACAAGTTTATTTTGTCAGGCGGCCGTCTCATTACTTACACCCGTTCCAGTTTGGTGCGCACAGTCAAATTACCAGCACAGCGCAAAGTGGATTCTTGCAAAACGAGATTATGGCGAAAGAATGCGGTGGAATGAGCCATTTAAGCATTTCTTGTGGAAAGCGTCCTCGAAATTTAATGATCGTCTTGCAACCGGTTCTTTAACGGACTCTTGCTGTATAAAGCTAGTCCTTGTTAAACTAGACTACATGTAATGCATGACGGGAACTATGGTTATCAACAGCATGAAAACGTGTTACATTAGGTACTGCTGCTTCTCTGCTGCAGCTTCCCTACTTGACAGTGGCTTATTGCAAGTACTCTTTCCAAGCGCTTACTAAGTTCACCCAACGAAATATGTTAGTCCCCTCCTCCCCGTCTTAACCTTTACAGTCTTGTGAATCTTTTTCATTATGTTAAAATTTTGTTTGTCTTTATAACTAACAACATTCTAAAAGGGTTTCAAAAATAATTTTAAAAAGTCTTGCTTCTTTATTTCTTTTACAAAAACCTATTTCCTCCACAGAGGACATCATGACACCTCGTACCACAATACTCAATATGAGCATTATATGAGAAACACATTTTGTGTTAATTTCCTTTTATTTATTTCTGTTGTAATTATAGTATTAAATGATTATACAAGAAATAAAGAGTTCCGTGGGAATTTGGGTGCAGTTTCCTTCCTAAACTCGTACACAAAGACAAAAATATAGTAATGAACATTTTATAGATTTAATAAATAAGCATTAACTTTTTATTTTCCTTCAATATTCGTCACAGTTTCGATAATAGTGATTTCTCTATGATGACTAGTTTCGGATCATCACATCCATTTTCGAACTATGGCCTGAGATATTAGTGTAATCATATAGTTCCCATCAATGTACACATAAATAACCAAATATTCTTTATTTCTCACCAGTACTCAAACTCTCTTGGTCCTCCCATGCTGCGGCCGAGCGGCTCTAGGCGCTTCAGTCCGGAACCACGCTGTTGCTACGGTCGCAGGTTCGAATCCTGCCTCGGGCATGCATGTGTGATGTCCTTAGGTTAGTTAGGTTTAAGTAGTTCTAAGTCTAGGGGACTGATGACCTTAGACGTTAAATCCCATAGTGCGTAGAGCCGATTGAACCTTTTTTTTTTTTTTTTTGGTCCTCCCATGTGTCTTACCTGACAGCCCGCTGTATGGCGTTCCCTCAGTGTCCTGCGTGTCCTCAATGGTACTTCCTGGGGTGCACATCGAACCACCCTCCTCCGTTTGTACCGGTTCCTTGTCCGTTCGAAACTGGGCTCTGGGTGCGGCTACTGCACGGCCGTCCCTCTTACGCCGTCTCAACACTATCCGCCATCGTCGCATCCGTTTGTCTGCTGGCGCCTTTTACACTAGCCCGGTTGAGAGTCTGTATGCCGAAGCTGCTGAACTACCACTGTCCTATCGCCGTGACTTTCTCCTCAGCAGGTACGCATGCCATTTGTCTACCATGCGTGGCCACCCATCCTATGCCTCCTTCATTGGTTGTCTTTAATCGTCAGTATGCGGCGCGTCCCTCTTCTTTGTTACCTCCTGGAGTTCGCTTTCGGCACTTGCTCCGGTGGCTTAACTTCGTACTGCCTGCAACTTTCCCGGTGGGTGTGTACCCTTCACCACCTTGGCCTCGTGCGGCGGCCCGTGTTCACCTTGGCCTTCATTCGCTTCCACACTACTCCAGTCTCGTTCTATCGCCTTCAGTTTCACGACCTTCGCATGGAACTTCGCCCCCTTTGTGTACACTGATGACTCTCGGACTGACCGTGTGTCGGGAGTGCCTTCGTCAATGGCGCCGTCGTTTTTCGGTATCGGCTTCCGGCACACTGCTCAGTATTTACAGCCGAGCTCTTCTCCCCGTATCAAGCCACAAAGTACATCCGGCGACACAGGCTTTTCAATATCAATTGTGTCAGACACTCTCAGCACCCTTCAAAGTCTATGTGCGCTGTACACTGCCCATCCCTTAATGCAGCGGGTCCAGGACAACTGTAACTTGCTCACTGTTGACGGAGCCACAGTGATGTTTATGTGGGTTCCATTTCATCTCGGTCTGCTAGGAAACGACGCAGCTGGTGCCGTTGTCAAGGCAGCAGTCCTCGTACCTCATCCCACTAGTTCCTATATTCCCTCCGACGATCTCTGTGTTGCAGTCTCTCAGGAGGTGCCGTCACTCTCGCATCGCTTTTGGTCCTGCCTTCATGGGAATAATCTTCATATTATTAAGCCTCTCCCAGCGGCTTGGACAACCTATCGGTCCTCCCGCCGGTAGGAGGTTATTTTAACTATGTGTCGTATAGGGCACTGCCTTTTTAGTCATCGCCATTTGTTAATCGGCGCTCCCCCACCACTTAGTGCACATTGCGCCCAAGTTTCAACTGTCCGCCATTTCCTGAAGGAATGCCCACTTTTTATCTTTTTACGTTCCCGCTTGGGTTTGCCGTCTGAGTTATCGGCCGTTTTAGCGAATGACGCGCAGGATGTCGACCGCGTTTTACTTTTTATCCGTAATAGTAATATTGTGAAGGCCATTTAATTTTTAGTTCTGGATCTCCGTTTATGGTGTATTTCATAGCTCTTTCTCCACGTCCTCGCCGGCCGGAGTGGCCGTGAGGTTCTAGGCGCTACAGTCCGGAACCGCGAGACCGCTACGATCGCAGGTTCGAATCCTGCCTCGGGCATAGATATGTGTGATGTCCTTAGGTTAGTTAGGTTTAAGTAGTTCTAAGTTCTAGGGGACTGATGACCTCAGAAGTTGAGTTCCATAGTGCTCAGAGCCATTTGAACCATTTTCTCCACGTCCCTGTTTTTAGCTGTATTCTATTGCGTCGATTGAGACTGACGTATAGTCGTTTTTCAACTCTTCTCTGTCTTCGTGTTCTATTGTTTTGACTTGAGTATGTATGACACCGGTTGTTTTTGCGCCCTAAAACAAAACAAACCAATAGATACAAAATGATAAAATTCGTACGAGTATACAACGTGAAATCTTTCCAGTCCATCGCAGAGTTTGCTAGTGAATATTCGGTTACTCAGTTGTACATTGGTAGGAACTGTGTGATAACACTCACGTCTAAGGCCATAGTTTGAAAATGGATGTGATGCTCGAAACTAGTCACCACAAAAAAATTACTTTTACCTTAACTGTCGCGGGTATTGAAGGAAAATAAAGCCCAAATTGCTGGTTCCGCCCTCCATCAGTATGTCGGAACTTAATGAAAATAGCATTATTTAAAACAAAGTCTTAAGTCTATAATTCTGAACTGATGTAAATATAACATAACTTTTTTACGTTTTTAACGTAGCAGAGTCCAAGTTCGTGATAATATTCGAAACAGTTGCATGTGTCAAGAACACTTTACAGGTATAGATAGCATCGTATTCGTGCTTTGTTAGCTGAGCATCCTGGAAAATGAGAGCGGATTTTGGTGACTGGTTCGAAGAACTCTGCGAGATACAAGGCATGCTTTGCTTGTACATCTGGTGGTTGAGGAACTGTGGTCTGACGTCTGCTGTGCTTTGGTGCTGGAAGTTCATTTCTTGTATCAACCTCAGGTTACAAATCATTTTGGAGAGTATGGCAGAGAGATTGCCGGCCGCTGTGACCGAGCAGTTCTAGGCGCTTCAGTTTCAGTCCGGAACCGCGCTGCTGCTACGGTCGCAGGTTCGAATCCTGCCTCAGGCATGGATGTGTGTGATGTCCTTTGGTTAGTTAGGTTTAAGTAGTTCTAAGCCTAGGCGACTGATGACCTCAGATGTTAATTCTCATAATGCTTAGAGCCATTTGAACCATTTGAAGCAGAGAGATTCTTCATATTTTCCCTAAGCTTTCGACAGTCTCAAATGTCTTTCTTGGGAGTTTTTAGCGACTTCTGATCTCGTCTGTACTCTATGAAGCACGTATAATCGAAAAAATGCATAATCACTCATACAGTACATTTTCTTGTTCTTGCAGTGTTCTGCACAGGCTAATCAGCCTACCCAAGAAGTCAACCCCGCGCATATTTGTGTTGTACGCTTTTACTGTAAGACGAGAGTTCACTTTTGTGCACTCCTCTTTTCGGCATCAGCGCAGGAACTTGCCAACAGGATCGACTGCTTCCTTACTGGACATCAGCATCACAGGGTGGCTACCAACCCACTTCACAATTGATGCTTTCCCATCATTTGTGACCTACTGAACAATTGAACTTTTCCTTTTCTACATCTCTTTGTCACACGTAATATGTGACATTTGAGAAATTCTTCTACCCCTACACGCCGTTTCACTATGTATCATGCAAAAAAGAATTCAGAAGTGAAGTATCTGTGCATATATGCTTATACTGTATCCCCGGAGGTAGAGGTACTGCAAGTTTTAAAACTGCTTTTCCATCACATCCCAAATCTTTATAACCGTCATCACCTTTAGTCGAATCACGTTTCTCTTAAAAAAAAAAAAAAGCCAGTGGCAATCCATCAGGCACAGCTAAGACAAAATATTTTACACCGCAGGGATTTGGCTTTTTTTATAACCTGTTACATGGCCCCAGACAGGGATCATCCTCTCATCCCCTGCAACTTTTGGAGCTCTTGGATTTAATCTACGTCCACTCAAAACACGTTGATAAATAGGTAGAAGTTCCCAAAACTTGTTCCTTTCTTTTATCACCTCGTTCCTTCCCTGTCATCGAATGTTCGTCGCAGCTGATGTTTCCTTCAGTAGCGCTAACTCTAGTTTTATTGGCCGATTACATACTAATCCTGGGATATTTGAGATATGACATTACTGTTGCAGAAAAAAACTTTCGTTTCTACAAGCGTACGCTTTAAAGGTTTTCCAGTTCCTTTTAATATCTTCTGTTAGTACAGTAAGTTATTGTAACAAAGATATCTCCAGCAGATGTTTATTCACGTAATGTTGGGGGCTGAAGTTGACAGGGATTACCATGGTTTCTCGTATTCAGGTGATGGTGGGAGTGAAGCAAAGGTTGAAGTTTTCTTCCAGAAAGTAGTTGTACTGAAAGGATGGTTAGAAGCAATGAAATTATCATATGCATCTTGTCCATCTTCCTCTTCTCCACTGTTGTTTGCAGATGACGCTGTTGTTCATCGACTAATAAAGTCATCAGAAGATCAAAACAAACTGCAAAACGAATTAGAAAAGATATCTGAGTGGTGCGAAAAGTGGCAGTTAACCCTAAATAACGAAAAGCGTGAGGTCATCCACAGGAGTGCTAAAAGGAATTCGTTAAACTTCGGTTACACGATAAATCAGTTCAATCTAAAAGCCCTAAATTCAACTAAATACCTAGGTATTACAATTACGAACAACTTAAACTGGACGGAACACACAGAAAATGTTGTGGGGAAGGCTAACCAAAGACAGCGTTTTATTGGCAGGATACTCAGAAAATGTAACAGGCCTACTAAGGAGACTACCTACACTACGCTTATCCGTCCTCATTTAGAATACTGCTGCGCGGTGTGGGATCCTTACCAGATAGGACTGACGGAGCACATCGAATAAGTTCAAAGAAAGACAGCACGTTTTGTATTATCGCGAAATACGAGAGAGAGTGTCACTGAAATGATACAGGATTTGGGCTGGACATCATTAAAAGAAAGGCGTTTCACATCTACATCTACATTCATACTCCGCAAGCCACCCAACGGTGTGTGGCGGAGGGCACTTTACGTGCCACTGTCATTACCTCCCTTTCCTGTTCCAGACGCGTATGGTTCGCGGGAAGAACGACTGTCTGAAACCCTCCGTGCACGCTCTAATCTCTCTAATTTTACATTCGTGATCTCCTCGGGAGGTATAAGTAGGGGGAAGCAATATACTCGATACCTCATCCAGAAACGCATCCTCTCGAAACCTGGCGAGCAAGCTACACCGCGATGCAGAGCGCCTCTCTTGCAGAGTCTGCCACTTGAGTTTATTAAACATCTCCGTAACGCTATCACGGTTACCAAATAACCCTGTGACGAAACGCGCCGCTCTTCTTTGGATCTTCTCTATCTCCTCCGTCAACCCGATCTGGTACGGATCCCACACTGATGAGCAATACTCAAGTATAGGTCGAACGAGTGTTTTGTAAGCCACCTCCTTTGTTGCTGGACTACATTTTCTAAGCACTCTCCCAATGAATCTCAACCTGGTACCCGCCTTACCAACAATTAATTTTATATGATCATTCCACTTCAAATCGTTCCGCACGCATACTCCCAGATATTTTACAGAAGTAACTGTTACCAGTGTTTGTTCCGCTATCATATAATCATACAATAAAGGATCCTTCTTTCTATGTATTCGCAATACATTACATTTGTCTATGTTAAGGGACAGTTGCCACTCCCTGCACCAAGTGCCTATCCGCTGCAGATCTTCCTGCATTTCGCTACAATTTTCTAATGCTGCAACTTCTCTGTATACTACAGCATCATCCGCGAAAAGCCGCATGGAACTTCCGACACTATCTACTAGGTCATTTATATATATTGTGAAAAGCAATGGTCCCATAACACTCCCCTGTGGCACGCCAGAGGTTACCTTAACGTCTGTAGACGTCTCTCCATTGATAACAACATGCTGTGTTCTGTTTGCTAAAAACTCTTCAATCCAGCCACACAGCTGGTCTGATATTCCGTAGGCTCTTACTTTGTTTATCAGGCGACAGTGCGGAACTATATCGAACGCCTTCCGGAAGTCAAGAAAAATAGCATCTACCTGGGAGCCTGTATCTAATATTTTCTGGGTCTCATGAACAAATAACGCGAGTTGGGTCTCACACGATCGCTGTTTCCGGAATCCATGTTGATTCCTACATAGTAGATTCTGGGTTTCCAAAAACGACATGATACTCGAGCAAAAAACATGTTCTAAAATTCTACAACAGATCGACGTCAGAGATATAGGTCTATAGTTTTGCGCATCTGCTCGACGACCCTTCTTGAAGACTGGGACTACCTGTGCTCTTTTCCAATCATTTGGAACCCTCCGTTCCTCTAGAGACTTGCGGTACACGGCTGTTAGAAGGGGGACAAGTTCTTTCGCGTACTCTGTGTAGAATCGAATTGGTATCCCGTCAGGTCCAGTGGACTTTCCTCTGTTGAGTGATTCCAGTTGCTTTTCTATTCCTTGGACACTTATTTCGATGTCAGCCATTTTTTCGTTTGTGCGAGGATTTAGAGAAGGAACTGCAGTGCGGTCTTCCTCTGTGAAACAGCTTTGGAAAAAGGTGTTTAGTATTTCAGCTTTACGCGTGTCATCCTCTGTTTCAATGCCATCATCATCCCGGAGTGTCTGGATATGCTGTTTCGAGCCACTTACTGATTTAACGTAAGACCAGAACTTTCTAGGATTTTCTGTCAAGTCTGTACATAGAATTTTACTTTCGAATTCACTGAACGCTTCTCGCATAGCCCTCCTTACGCTAACTTTGACATCGTTTAGCTTCTGTTTGTCTGAGAGGTTTTGGCTGCGTTTAAACTTGCTGTGAAGCTCTCTTTGCTTTCGCAGTAGTTTCCTAACTTTGTTGTTGTACCACGGTGGGTTTTTCCCGTCCCTCACAGTTTTACTCGGCACGTACCTGTCTAAAACGCATTTTACGATTGCCTTGAACTTTTTCCATAAACACTCAACATTGTCAGTGTCGGAACAGAAATTTTCGTTGCGACGGAATCTTCTCACGAAATTCCAATCACCAACTTTCTCCTCCGAATGCGAAAGTATTTTGACATCGACCTACATAGGGAGGAACTATCACCACGATAAAATAAGGGAAATCAGAGCTCGTACGGAAAGATATAGGTGTTCATTCTTTCCGCGCGCTATACGAGATTGGAATAATAGAGAATTGTGAAGGTGGTTCGATGAACCCTCTGCCAGGCACTTAAATGTGATTTGCAGAGTATCCATGGAGATGTAGATGTAGGTGTATCAACATTTTCATTGCCAAGAACGGTATTAGCGACCTCAAAATCTGTATATGTGTCTTCATCATCGTCAGATGGTCCTAAGTCACTATTGCCTCCCTTCAAAACTTCATTCATACAGTCTCAAATTGTTTCGAATGTGAAAGAAAAATTGAATAAAAAATGTACAGAACTATTAAAAAAACCATGAAATTTCAACTAATTGTTTCCTATTTCTATATTGGAAACACGCATTTTAGAGTTGCTGAACATTTAAAGGCGAAGTTCTGTTACAAAGTAGAATTAAAATGGAAGAGACCTCGACCAATTGATTTATGATGTGAGACAAATGAGTTTTATAGTGCTGAGACTCATTGTTCATTACCGGGGATAAAAACTGCAACATAGTACATGTATACAAAAATTATTTTGAATGTTATTTTTCGTAATATTTTGGTTTAAACATATAACTTCATGGAAATGACCATTGTAATTACCGAAATACGACTGACAAAAATTACTTACATGCTTGAGCACCAACAAAACTACTTCTTACAGGGGAGGGGACTCACGGACTGAGGAGGTTAAGGGGGGGACTGATTTTCATAAAAAATACACACTATTTAAAAGATGCACCAAATCCACAATTTTGAAGGTATGGCAATGAAATTTTGTACCTTTTGTGCTTTACATGAAATTAACAAATTTACTGTTAAGTTCCTTGGATTAGAAATATTTAATTGTTTTATAAAATTTAAAAATTTTATTTTCAACAAATATGTGTACCTTTTTCTCAGAAAGTATTCAAGGGACTTCTACAAAACTTTCTCTATTTAATCTCTGTGTATATAGTAAGTTACTCTCGTGAGGTTTTTTTAAATATTTCGGATAGGAGAATTTTAATAATCTTTAATTATAATTCAGTAAGTATAGTATAAAATTCGTGCAAAATTCCTAGCTCTTTGTCCCATGTTTCATCTTACGCTCAAAATTTACTCTCGAGACAAAATTTATTGGGTTTACTGAAATAACGGCACAAAATTTCATAATTCTAGCTTTATAGACCCTGAGAAAAAGGTACATGAACTATAAAGAAACAATTTTCAGGAAATGCATTTAAAGTTCAACCTAAAGTTTTTTCTTATATGACCTTTTCAGTAGGCCCCAGATTTGTATGCATGCTCCTATTTCCCTTCGAGGCTTCTCTTCTGGTTTCTTATTTTCTGCCTTCTTTACTTTACCAGGTCCTCAACTGGCTGTTCACAGGCAGAGAGGCGCTATAAATATATTTTTCTCAAGATGTCTTGAGTGAAATTTTCTATCTTGCCATTCTCTTTTACCTTCACCATCCCTACTGTCCCACCATTACATACAAGAACTGCATCATAAGTTGCAATTTTGACAACTGTAGCAGACGAAAATGTGGCGTTAAAAGGTCGTTTCTTCATAAACAAAGCAGCTGGCTTGTAATTGTTCCTGTGACATGGAACAGAGTCACAGATGAAGGGAGATGGCACTACAGACTGATGCAGAATGTTGTTTGCCGCCATTTTAAATAGTCCAAAACATTAGCAGACTACTTTTTAGGATTCCTTTTTGTTCATTATTTTGTCGTGTGCCCGCAACAGTGTGTTAATACTAAAAATTTAAATGCTCACGTGAATAACATAGTGTCAGGAAGGCAATTTCAAACGTTTTGCTGTTCTTAACTGCATATTTGCTCCAGTTATACGACACATTTGGCCCCGTTAAGGTAACACATTTTTGTTGATGTATTTCGAATAATCAAGAAGAGAAGGAAGTGACGTGCAAAGCATGCTTTCATAATCCATTTAATTCTACTTTTTCTGTAGCAAATAAAGCTGGACTTCGAAACCAATACTTCTTTGCTTACTGGTACTGCTTCTTTTTGGTTACATTTTGGTTGTTTGGTTGGTTGGTTGACTTGTGGAGAGAGAACCAAACAGAGAGGTCATTAGTCTACTCGGATTAGGGAAGGATGGGAAAGGAAGTCGGCCATGTCTTTCAAAGGAACCATCCCAACATTTGCCTGAAGCGATTTAGGGAAATCGTGGAGAACCTAAATCAGGATGGCCGGACGCGGGGTTACATTTTCAGCTTTCAATTAGTATGGACAACATTTTTGATGTTCACGTTAGGAAAATAGTTACCTACGTATTCTTTGCTAGCCCATAGACGTGTGCAATGTCGGAAGACGCAAGGTATGCTATCGTATCTTGTGCAAGTCAATAATATGGGTGGTTGTTGAAATGTCAAAGAAACAGTACAGAACAGAGGTGTACCTCCATGCGGAATAGAGTTCTTGATTTATTAGATTGTCAATGCCTTAGTTTCTCTGTAGCTTACACATCGACTCACTTTGAAATCTTACCTATGACGCATCTGTCAGTATGTGACGAATAACAAAAACTTACAGAGTTAGAAAACGATTTACTTTTTTACGCATGTTCCAGCTTCGTGCAATACTGTAAATGTGGTTAAGAGAATGGTCTCAAACGCTTAGACTTCGTAAAATGGTTATTTTGCTTTCACATGTACGTAAGCCATTTTTTTAGTAATGATAGCCTAACCATGTGAAACATATAGGCCTACCTTTCCAACAGTAGCTTATTTGTGTATTTTCCCGGAATATTTATCACCAGTAACTCTGTTTTTCAGGAACAATCAAACAAGTCACAACTGGAATGTACATCTACTTCGATCATCTGCTTCAGTTTACTTTTGAATTTCATTCTGAATTTTTCAAAGTATATAAATCTATACCATTCTTTGTGATGTACCAATAGTTAGTTAGTTTCATGTCCCAAGTAGCCTATGATTTGCGTGATAAATTATAATGATGAGGGACGTATCATTTTATACACAAATAATTTTTTTGTAAATATGCTCTCTTGCTGATCATTTATTACATTCTTGTTTCTTAATAAAAGACAGAAAAATTTTAGTAATTCCCACTTACGATCATTTATACCTTACAATAACAGACATTTTTCTTCAGAATAGGAGAAATTGTCGAAGAGAAATTTAATTTCAAATTTTACTTTGATGTATGAGAGGCATTTTATATTACTGGATAAGTGATCAAAACTTTTGGTTGGATATATTATCAAAGCTTTTGGTTGCAGCATTGTGAAAGCCTGTTTGCGCTACAGACAACTTTAACATGGCGTAATAAATGCCATTTTTTCATTCTGGTATTGTAATTATGTACATCATTGTTACTGTTGAAGTTCAGTGGATTATTTACAACAAACGTCATGAGGGAATAACTATACTGTGAAGCGGATAGATTGCTCCTCAGACACCAGCAGCACGCAAGAACGATGAAAAGTGTGTTCACATGCGTTTTCGGCCAAAATCTTCTTCAGAAAGGAAGCAAAATAAATATACAGGGAGTTACAAAAAGGTACGGCCAAACTTTCAGGAAACATTCCTCACACACAAATAAAGAAAAGATGTTATGTGGACATGTGTCCGGAAACGCTTAATTTCCATGTTAGAGCTCATTTTAGTTTCGTCAGTATGTTGTATCACGTTGGAATGAAGCCTCACCCGTAAAGAGACCATTTGCACTGAAATAAGGATTGACACATTTTTGGATGAACCATTCGCAGAAGTGTACCCGTGGAGGCCAATCAGCTGCTGATAGTGCCTGCACACGTTGTACATGGTACGGAAACAACTGGTTCTCCCGTAGCACTCTCCATACAGTGACGTGGTCAGCGTTACCTTGTAACCTTGTACAGCAGCCACTTCTCTGACACTGACATTAGGGTTATCGTCAACTGCACGAAGAATTGCCTCGTCCATTGCAGGTGTCCTTGTCGTTCTAGGTGTTCCCCAGTCGCGAGTCATAGGCTGGAATGTTCCGTGCTCCCTAAGACGCCGATCAATTGCTTCGAACGTCTTCCTGTCGGGACACCTTCGTTCTGGAAATCTGTCTCGATACAAACGTACCGCGCCACGGCTATTGCCCCGTGCTAATCCATACATCAAATGGGCATCTGCCAACTCCGCATTTGTAAACGTTGCACTGACTGCAAAACCACGTCCGTGATTAACACTAACCTGTTGATGCTACGTACTGATGTGCTTGATGCTAGTACTGTAGAGCAATGAGTCGCATGTCAACACAAGCACCGAAGTCAACATTACCTTCCTTGAATTGGGCCAACTGGCAGTGAATCGAGGAAGTACAGTACGTACTGACGAAACTAAAATGAGCTCTAACATGGAAATTAAGCGTTTCCGGACACATGTCCACATAATATCTTTTCTTTAATTGTGTGTGAGGAATGTTTCCTGAAAGTTTGGCCGTACCTTTTTGTAACACCCTGTATACACATTCTTATTATCATACAAACAAAACGCACACACACAGATGACCCCTGTCTCCGGTTGTTCTGGGCAGAATCAAGTAAGACGTTCTACGTTTTGTGGACACAGGTAACAGTTCATAATCTGTTTAAAACATATAAATTAGGCTTAAGACCATCTCTAGTAACTACTGTAGTTAGTATTTCGCATATTTTTATTATTCCTGACTACTTTATTTATTGAGAAAATGAAGTAAGTGTAGGTTTTTAAACGATCCTTGTATTAATGGCAGAGAGAGAAACATAACACACAGTATCTGTGTCCCTCACGTAATCTTCCGTCTATGAATTAATTAATCCATTCGTAAGAACACATCCATAGCCAGGTGTAACTACTGGCGACATTTCTGAGAGATGTGTATGATGCAAGCACTAGTCAAACAAATGTATGGCCATGTGTATTGCCCTCCTTTCAAGACGTCTGATGCTTCACATGAAATACTTATGATACACTGCAAAATCCCCCCCCCCCTTTTGTGGTTTATCTCCCATACCCAGAAAACTAACTCTGGGCCAGCCACTTCTCGAAGATCTAGCCTATGAATTTGCATGTGCACAGTTTTAGATGGGAAAGGTGATATTAGGCCCAAGGTATAGATCCTAAAGTAGGAGATTTGCATGGTAATTAATATACAGGACGGGGTCTGTCCTTCATTTAAACACGCTATTGTAATTCATTAGAAACATTGATTATCACACTCATAAAAAAGAGACAGTGGAATAGTTGTACATGCTCTCTGTATGAACTCCCTGATTAACAAATTCTACTACAAAGTCTACTACCTGACACATTGTACCAAGTTAACTCAAATCCCAATCTGAGACTCAAATTTACCCCACGAATTCGTACTAAAAAACAAAGTGAGTGGAAGCCTGTTGACTGATTGTAATGAACATTAATTAAACACATGATCGTTGAACCTGAGATGGGCAATCATATGAAATTCCACAAGTGCAAAACGGTGTGACATAGCTCGCCGGTGCCGCCTGCAACGCTCAACATGAATTTCTCGTGCACCGCGATGAACAGCATTGGGATGGAGGTTCACTACTGGCCATTAAAATTGCTACACCACGAAGATGACGTGCTACAGACGCGAAATTTAACCGACAGGAAGAAGATGCTGTGATATGCAAATGATTAGCTCTTCAGAGCATTCAAACAAGGTTGGCACCGGTGGCAACACCTACAATGTGCTGACATGAGGAAAGTTTCCAACCGATTTCTCATACATAAACAGCAGTTGACCGGCGTTGCCTGGTGAAACGTTGTTGTGATGCCTCGTCGAAGGAAGGGAAATGCGTACCATCACGTTGCCGACTTTGATAAAGGTCGGATTGTAGTCTATCGCGATTGCGGTTTATCGTATCGCGACATTGCTGCTCGCGTTGGTCGAAATCCAATGACTGTTAGCAGAATATGGAATCGGTGGGTTCAGGAGGGTAATACGGAACGCCGTGCTGGATCCCAATGGCCTCGTATCACTAGCAGTCGAGATGACAGGCATCTTACCCGCATGGCTGTAACAGATCGTGCAGCCGCGTCTCGATCCCTGAGGCAACAGATGGGGACGTTTCCAAGACAACAACCATGTGCACGAACAGTTCGGCGACGTTTGCAGCAGCAAGAACTATCAGCTCGGAGACTATGGATGCGGTTACCCTTGACGCTGCAGCACAGACAGGAGCGCCTGCGATGGTGTACTCCACGACGAACCTGGGTGCACGAATGGCAAAACGTCATTTTTTCGGATGAATCCAGGTTCTGTTTACAGATTCATGATGGTCGCATCCGTGTTTGGCGACATCCTGGTGAATGCACATTGGAAGCCTGTATTCGTCGTCGCCATACTGACGTATCACCTGGCGTGATGGTATGGGATGCCATTGGTTACACGTCTCGGTTACCTCTTGTTCGCACTGACGGCACTTTGAACAGTGGACGTTACATTTCAGATGTGTTAAGACCCGTGGCTCTACCCTTCATTCGATCCCTGCAAAACACTACATTTCAGCAGGATAATGCACGACCGCATGTTGCAGGTCCTGTACGGGCCTTTATGTATACGAAAATGTTCGACTGCTGCCCTGGCCAGCACATTCTCCAGATCTCTCACCAATTGAAAACGTCTGGTCAATGGTGGCCGAGCAACTGGCTCGTCACAATACGCCAGTCACTACTCTTGATGAACTGTGGCATCGTGTTGAAGCTGCATGGGCAGCTGTACCTGAACACGCCATCCAAGCTATGTCTGACTCAATGCCCAGGTGTATCAAGGCCGTTATTACGGCCAGAGGTGGTTGTTCTGGGTACTGATTTCTCAATATCTATGTACCGAAATTGCGTGAAAATGTAATCACATGTCAGTTCTAGTATAATATATTCGTCCAATGAATGCCCGTTTATCATCCGCATTTCTTCTTGGTGTAGCAATTTTAATGGCCAGTAGTGTAGCTCTCCAGAGAAGACGAGGACGCGACGCGATATCTGCAACACCGTTCCCTGGTCGTCTGCTAAGACGTGCTCCTCTGCACTTCAGCCGAAGTCCACTAGCGAATCTCAACGGGTCGCAACCGACCAAAGTCCGCCCAGTAAACTCTGCGGATCGTCACCGACCGAAGTCCATCTGCGAATAGAAATTTGGCTTTCGTTGACGCTCTGCGCTCTTTTTTCCGCCAAACCGTGTCTCTTACCAATAGCAAAATTGCAAAACACTGCACATGAGGTTACCCTCCATCAAAGAGAGTCTCACCAAAGCAGCGCGTCACCTTCGGATGCCAATCATACTTCAAAACTCTCGCCTACAGCTGATAGACGTCTGCACCGGCTCTGTGCTAGTGCCGGCACATACTTAAAAAACCAATCCCTCTTCGCACCCACGGAGTTTACCTCACAATAGAGGGCCTCTGGAATTAGGAAATACTGCTCGTAAGGCAAGCCCGTCATTTTGTGTGCCTCATATTTTCGAAAGTGGCCGACGGCTATCTACAAAGCCGCTCTTTAGAACATGAGAAACCAGCCCCGGCTGCATCTCGTGATCCCTCTCAGCCCCCTGCCGGCCCAATCAGCTGTCCGAGGCTGTAAACCAGATAATGCTTTGCAGCCCCCTGGGACGCCGCGGCGGTTGCAGTTCCACAAACTCAATGCCGGTCCCTCCAGCCCCGCACAAAGTGCTGTCCTCCATAAGATTTACTGTTCGCCCATCACAGCTAAAACGCATTGTGTTTTCCCACGCACATAGAATCACTCAGAAATCAGTGAGTCCTTCACCAGGTTAAGAAATGGAGTTACATAAGGCACCCTACAACTAGTCAGTGTGATCCAGGATATTTACTAAATATTTTGTTATTGCAATCCCCACCATTCTCATTTTCTAAATTACTAAAGGACATCAAATTCATAAAAAAGACACGCAAATTTCCCCACCACATTTCAACACATACAACATTTAAGTAGCAAGCAAATACGGATTGTACAAGTACCTGGTGATCAAAAAGTCAGTATAAATTTGAAAACTTAATAAACCACGCAATAATGTAGATAGAGAGGTAAAAATTGACGCACATGCTTGGAATGACATGGGATTTTATTAGAACAAAAAAAAAAAACACCCCATATTGCTAGACGCGTGAAACATCTCTTGAGCGCGTCGTGTGGTGATGATCGTGTGCTCAGCCGCCACTTTCGTCATGCTTGGCCTCCCAGGTCCCCAGACCTCAGTCCGTGCGATTATTGGCTTTGGGGTTACCTGAAGTCGCAAGTGTATCATGATGGATCGACATCTCTAGGGATGCTGAAAGACAACATCCGACGCCAATGCCTCACCATAACTCCGGACATGCTTTACAGTGCTCTTCACAACATTATTCCTCGACTACAGCTATTGTTGAGGAACGATGGCGGACATATTGAGCATTTCCTGTGATGAATATCATCTTTGCTTTGTCTTACTTTGTTATGCTAATTATTGCTATTCTGATCAGATGAAGCGCCATCTGTAGGACATTTTTTGAACGGTTGTATTTTTTTTTGGTTCTAATAAAACCCCATGTCATTCCAAGCATGTGTGTCAATTTGTACCTCTCTATCTACATTATTCCGCGATTTATTCAGTTTTCAAATTTATACTGACTTTTTGATCACCCGGTATTTTGTAAGCACTCTCTTTTGTAGCTAAGCTACCGCTGATATGAAGCTAGACACTTCGAAACTCGAACATTTTGCCTGGGTGTTATAAACTGCAGCGTGATACATCTGTTCGGCAACAACGAGTATATCTCCTCTGATGCCACTGAGCGGTAGCACTTTGAATGGGTGTGCACTTGCCGTCTGTTCGCCATTGTGTTGAAGACGTCTGATGAGGTATCATTGCGTGTATGATGATATACCCCAATTGCAATTCTTGTGGTGCCACATTCAGCTGCCCACGGCGGCTGTAGGCAGGAATGTGACAATGGAAGATGGATCCAGCTCACTCTCTCTGTATCTCTCTCTCTCTCACTCTCTCTCTCTGTCTCTCTCCTCTCCCCCTCCTCGCCCCCCCCCCCCCCCCGCCCCTCTCTGTGTTTCCAGCTCTGTATGTGTGTAACGAAGCGTCAAATGAAATCAGTATGTGTATGGGTTGGATGGGTCTAAAAAGCCATTCTTCAGCATAGCATCTTTGATATGCTGAGGATGAGTATCGAACGAGAGATACCCTAAAACCTGGAAGAAAGGACACAGCTTACTTTCTCGAATAACACCGGCAGGGCTGTTGAATTCAACGTCCCCATTGCCACTGATAGTGTTGTATGTCCTCCTCTTTGTACGGCAATATAGAGAGGTGCCCTGAGTAACAAAAATTCTCTCGAAACAGGATCTAACACTTCTACGCTCCTATCAAGTGCTACTGTACTTCGACTTCGTCTTCTGACACAAATTTATCTCATCAAATAACGGATAAATAAACGTGACAATTAGAAATATTGCTGATTGCCATTTCTTCGAAATTGATCTCTAATTAATAATCTTCTTTTTGGTTGGCTGGATTGTCCTCTGTGGTCTTTCGACCGGTGAAACACTTTACTTCATATCATTACGTTGTACTGCTTTTAGCAATAACCAGTAAAAAAAAGACGAAGGATTAGGAGAAGAGCGCCGCAGATGACTAGATGATTAGGGACAGAGCACCAGCACCAGTTTGAGAAGACTGACGAACAAAACCGGCCTTGTCCCTTCCAAAGGAACCATCCCCAGGGATTCGAGCGGCTCGTCCAGAACGCAAGCACAGTGTGGTAGTCACTGCACCACCAACGTGCGGTATTTAATGCCGTCTTGCAAAACAGTATGCCTGTTGAGTATTCTCTGCTGCTGTTACTTTTAGTAGTCTTTTCGTGAGCTCATGTTGTTCGTGAGAGGAACATTGGCCAAAGTATTGTAAAACAAAATTTAAGTCCTTTCTTTATCTGACCTATTTTGTCGGAGACGCATAATAACAGTCACGCAAACTCGTAATCAGCGACTTGAGATACAGTAATCAGACTAAATGGATGACATGAGCTGAAAGCTTAAGCAACTAGTTTCTAAGTGACAAATAATCTTCTGTATCGGGCCAAATTACTGAATTACTTATCCGAATAAGCAAAATTCATAGTCGTTCGAGTTGGCAGCCGGGAATGCGCGTTACTGAACGAACACGAAAGAAATCCATGTGCCATGACGTCGTGTGTTCACTACTCTCCACGCCCTACAAAGCGTTTGACAAACTTCCGAGCCGGCCGGAGTGGCTTAGCGGTTCTAGGCGCTTCAGTCTGGAACCGCGTGACCGCTACGGTCGCAGGTTCGAATCCTGCCTCGGGCGTGGATGTGTGTGATGTCCTTAGGTTAGTTAGGTTTAAGTAGTTCTAAGCTCTAGGCGACTGATGACCTCAGAAGTTGAGTCGCATAGTGCTCAGAACCATTTGAACCATATTTTTTATTTTTTACAATTTATACAGATTATTTCAATTTATCAAACGGGAGAAACTCATACAGTGTGCTAGAGAGGCAATGAATGAGGCTATTAAGGCAGTGTGGGAGAAGAGAATGGGCTACTAATATGCAAGTCAGTCATTTAGAATCCCACGAACAACGTTGAAAAACTATGCAGCAAAAGGATATATCTCGTGATAAAAGTATTTACCAACTGTTCCGCATAGAAAAACTAAACTAGCACGGTTAAGAGGAAAGCCTCTGATTCTAGTGAAAGTGATTGTAATTGTGACATGGTCTATATGTTAAATGGTGACAAAGGCAGTGATGATGGTGAAGGTGAATGATCTGCTTGTGGTAAGCATTATGCATCCAATAATGGAGAGAAATGGAATCGTTGCACGCAATGCTTGGTCTGATATCACAAAACATATTCTTTATCAACAAAGACTTAGAAATTCATATGTGACATGTTTAGCAGGATGAAAAGAACTTTAAAACATTGGTCATTCACGGCATCCAAGTTTTGGTTATTTATTTTCTGTGTCCAGAACACTATACATTAAAATCTAATTTAAGTCCACTGTAATAAAATTTTAAGTTTGAATATGTGTTGGCCAATAATCAGTAATCAGTTACAGAGATGGTCTTATTAGCAATCTGTAAATCTGGTGGCGTCTATCCTGCACTGAGATTTGGGCACGTCAACAGGCGGTTGTCCGTGTGGACATTCCCACCGTCACATAGTGGTTCCCAATCGATGATGATTATGATGTGCGAGGTGCCGGGGCTAGCAGTGTATTTATCACTAAATTCTACTAGAATCCACATATGTAAATCATGCTCTAAGCCCCCCCTATTCTAACTCCAACTTTTGCTGTTGCACAAGGATAAAAAAAATACGCGAACTGACTCCAATCAACCCTGCCAGTGGAGTAGAAGAGAGTTTGGCACCTGCAATAATTTAATTTTATAAATAAGTTAAATAAACAAAGGTTTCATTTGCATAGTGAGGAATGATAGGGTTGCTCTATCGATTAACAGAATGAAAGTTCTGTCCAAAATAACAATATGATTTATTAAGACTAAACACTGAATAGTAAAAGAAACACAGGAAATATAATACATCAAATTGGCTCAAATTTGGAGATTCATACAAACACTGTAAAGGTGAAGTTGTCCCTAAACTAGATCGTGAGGTTTAAGACGAGGTGGTATGTGGAGCCAATTCCTTTCCACTCAAATCTCAAGAGAGACACACAGCTAACCCAACAGTAATTGCTGCTACTCGAAACAGAACAAAGTTAGAAAAGGATGAACAGGCGCGCTCTGCTGAGCTCTGATTGTCACCTAGGAAAATCCCTATCTGCCGGTGCTGCGGACGTACATTACCAAACGGTCTTCTTATCTCCCAGAACACGATCTGGCGTACCGCAGGCGAGGGCTGGTTGCTTCGACGTCCTCGACCGAAAGGCGACTGCCCACTCCCCACAAGAGCACCCGTACAGGCCGAACACAGAACATTTCCGCCCCCACGACAGTGGCCGAGGTTAAACGTTCCAATCAGCAACTCGAAAACCGGCGGAAATTCCACTCCATTGCCGGAGCACTACCATTCCACCAATGGAGATTCTTGGCGCCAATTTCTGTGCTGATTTTGCTACGTCACGGCGCTATGCCCTGAGCAAACCAATCACCGTTACTATTTTGCAGAAAGTGCGGGAATTTTCCCGCCACAACTGCCAGGGTACACAAGTCATTCCCACGCCTCGCTGGTAGCCCGCCAGAAAGTGTTTTCGCTAAGTTTCTCCGAAGTAACGGAACCTCTAGCCCAGCCGCTACTTCACACCCCAGCGGGCGTGTCTCTTGACAAAGTCGGCGTCTGCAAAGCATTCACTCGACTGCCTCACACACGTCGGCTTAACCCGCCTGTCACCGGACCACCCGGGTGACGAGAGACGCTGCGTGGGAAGTCCGCGTGTGAAGGAATAGCAGCCCTCCACCGCATGCAAATAGAGAGGAGAGTCGTAAGATAGAAATATGAGAGGGGGCTCATGCCACCTCTCAGATGTTTGGTTTGTTGTGCGCTCTACTACGCAGTTATCACTGCCCGTACAAACTTCCAACCTTTGCTCAGTCCAGTGTCACCGCTTTCATGAATAATGAAGAAATGATGAGGACAATACAAACACCCAGTCATCACGAGGCAGGTGAAAATCCCTGATCCCGTCAGTTCCCAATCGAAGTAGCACCATCGGGCAACGTCGCGCCTCAGCCTGTTTAGAGCTTTCCAGATGGTGAGGGATTTGCTACTTCCAGACGCAAGTTCTTCCTTCAGTTCCAGGAAGGGATTTGGTGTTGCCAAGTCTCCTCTCTTCGACGATGACGTTCATTGACTCTGACGGCCAAAGGAAGCTCTTTCTTGAGCGAAGCCTCCTGGGCTGTTGTTGCGCCGTGTGGAGGGTGACGATTATCTACCATCTGACTCTTTCTCACCACCATGGGAACTGCTTACCGCCGTATACTGGGGGGTAGTTATTCTTATAACAGATTAGAGCTTCCCTTTCGGCGTCGGCCCCTGATATGCTGCAGGATGACTCATTTACAGCAACATCAATGTGTTTCACGTGGACAAAATTATTCCACACAGGCGCGGCATGTTCAGTTACCGAAAAACTGAGTGCAACGGCTGTTGTCCGAAGCACTTGTGGGTCAACACCCCAGTTTGTATTCGTCAGTTTGCGAATGATATTCCTAACACTGAGCTTTTGTTTAGTGATTCATAATAAAGCGTTTGGTAATGTTAGAATGGAAGAATACATTTGAATTAATGGTACTTTTGAGAATTTTTGTGGGGTACTAAATTGCGTACACTTTTTTGTATCTGTGTTTTTGCAGTGGTAATGTTTGTGTAAAATACCGACAATAATATGTTATAACAACTTAACTATAAATTGTGGAAAATAAATTAGGAACATGTACAGCAGAACCTAGGTTAACAGTCAGTTCTGGGACCAGAAGGTGGTCGGAACGCTAGAAAGGTCAGATAGTCAGAGGAAAGTGAAACAAGTCATTTACAGAGCTCAAAACGATGCAATAAATCAAAATTAAGCGAAAACAAATACATTTACACGTGGGGGTGGGAACAAAAACATGACATCTTGAAGTTCAGACTCAGAGGAGTGGCTTTGGGCGTTATCTAACAGAACAGTTGCGCGTTGTGGTAGGTCTTTGGATTTCGAGTATTCTTTAACAGCCGGAACAAATGCCTCAAGAACAATTCTTTAAAAAAACTGCTCTTCATACAAGCACTTTATTGAGATTCGTAAGAAACAGCAAGTGGAAACATGTTTACGTTTTTCAAGGCTCTTGGGTTCCTTAGATTTGACGATTACAAGCATCAGTCCATGGTCACCACTTGCGTTGCTGCACGTTGCAGTGGCCAGGCAGTCGTACGCTAACGTCGTGCCTTTGGCTGTTTCACTCTTTGGAGCAAGGGGTTTCTGAGGCACCATCTTATAATTTAGCCCAGTCTCGTCAATTTTGTATAACTGATCAGCTACCAGTTTATTTTCCGACACTTTTTCTCAAAGTTTTCAACAAACTCCCTACCTGCATCATCATCAAAAAGAAATTTTTCGCCTGAAATAGCAACTTGCCTAGCGTCGTGGTGTCCTTTCCTCCGGTGAAGCCAACCCACACATGTTTATAGTTTGTGCCGGGAGTAAAATCGATCGACAACGTTGGCACGCTCGGAACGGGGCCCAGACTTGGACGCGTGGTCGAGGTATCGATTAATCGAAGGTTGGATAATCGAGGTTCTACTATACACCAATTTTAGCATTGGCCATATTGGCCATAACCTTTCTCGGCTTACGAAGATCCTAACCTACTAAGGTGACGAAACCTGGTCCCTCTTCCTTACATCCATCCATCACTGTGATACAGAAACGGTTCCTAGTCAAGTTACATGGGAAAACATTTTGCTGGCTCATTATGTGCGTATACTCTGCAAAGTGGTACGTTTGGCCTGCTCGTAAGACTCTTAGTATAGCCCTTCATCATGCGGCACTATGCTTGAAGCTCGTTAATGCCTTCTTTCGGAACAACTTGAGCTATGCATGCACTGAAGTGCTGCTGCGCGCACGAGATGCGAGGTGGGTTTTGGGGCTTCGAAACATAGTGTGTGGGTGTAGCGGCGTTGCGGGGCGGTTAATCAGCGCTGCCACGCGGCAAGCGCGTGTACCTTATTTGCAGCGCGTGAGCAGGTCGGGGTGGGGCGGCGAGTCGCCAGCTCATTAATCACGCAACTGCCCTGCCATTCTCTGGCCTTGTCTGGCAGGCAATGCCGCGTCTGCCGACTGCCAAGGGACGATCCCCGCGCTCTTCTGCGGTGCAACGATAAAGCAACCCAATGCATACTGATAGCGATTCGCATTTAAAACACTGCACCGCTATAAGATGAATTTAGGGAGGCATGATCTGAGCTCATAAGCAGTCTGTGGCGTTCAAGGTCCATCACGGTAATGGGTCTTTTCGCTGTTACACACGCGTTGTTTGCGTTCCATGCTGAGATGGCTTTTGTTATGGCTGTACTGCTCGCCAAATGCTGGAGCCTGTGCTGAGGGACGGCGTTCCGGTTTATGTGAAATACATACACGAATATCATCCGATTTTTCGAAAATTATTAGATGAGAAAATTTGATATTTGCACATCTTACAGTCTGATATCTTCACTCGTTAAAGAACTGAATTAAAATAAATTCTTATTGCGTTGCATCAAATTAAGTAAAACGGAACAAAAAAATTTAAACTGTTCACAGAGGTAAAAGCGCATTGCGTAAACTTTGCATTTGATTCATTTTAGCTCATGCATTGCAATGAATCAAATGTAGACAAGACATCGTAATTTTATTTAAAATTGATAACAGAAGGATATCTCATTTCGTTCTGGAGTTACTGGGTTTCATATCCGAAGAATGGTCACGCGGAACGCGCCCTTTCACGTCCATTTGTGCATCGTGAATCATGTGGTCATAACAATCGTCATATCTCATAAACGATTCACGATATCGAAATCAGTTTTTTTCTTCAAATGATACCACGCACTGAGGCACATATATTGTATGATAAACACTCGAAACTCTTATTCACCGAGATATTGAAATAACTTGTCTGCAGGTGTGAGAGATCAGCAGCTCGGGACGCATTCAGATGTCCCTCGCACTGTAGGAAAATCCAAACGGCGAACGTATACGTGTTCACAGCCCACTGGGAACGACGTGCAGCCGGCCGGAGTGGCCGAGCGGTTCTAGGCGCTACTGTCTGGAACCGGGAGACCACTACGGTCGCAGGTTCGAATCCTGCCTCGGGCATGGATGTGTGTGATGTCCTTAGGTTAGGTTTAAGTAGTTCTAAGTTCGAGGGGACTGATGACCTCAGATGTTAAGTCCCATAGTGCTCAGAGCCATTTGAACCATTTTTGCAATTTTGCGCTAGTGTATGCATATTCCGTAGACTGCGGAATCCAAAGGACCGAGATTTAATTTTCAGTGTTTAAGCACAAGTGACCCCTTCCTATTTCTTCACCTCTGTGCCCTGTCGCGTAACTGATAAACCAAATACTCAGCATACACCATGTGCAGCGACATCAGCAGCAACTAATAAAACAACAAGGTCATCACCGATTCTCAACCCGGAATAAACATAGCTAAGTCGGTATAAGACCGTATTTTACCACGACAATGAGGCCCCATTTACTACAGTGTTGATTTGCTTTTATGAAACAATAAAATATTAATTATTTACGTTGAAATAGCAAGGCCATGATAGGATAGGGAAAACCAACGCTAACGGAGCACGGTAAATGTTGTGCGACGTCTCGCGAATGTTGTGCAACACTATCTGCCAGCTCACTACCGTCGTTGCAAAAGTTTACGCATCCCGCGTTAACGAGTGCCCAGTAAGAAGTTTTGGAGTAGAATCTTCTCCACTACGAGTGTGTTTGTGTCAGCCGATCTTGGGCCGATAACCTCCCACACTACTTAATCTTTTGATACGATTTTTAGGGTTCCGTACGTCCAACGGTAAAAACGGAACTCTTACAGGACCACATTCTTGTCCGTCTGCCGGTCGGCCGTTCAACTGTTAAAAACCCTTTTTCTCGGGAACGGTTAGACGTATCAATTTGAAATTTGTGTCACATACTAAAGTCTACGGCCCTTGGCGATGACAAAAATTTAAGCATTTATGTCAGTGCAATCAAAAGGTATAACCATTTATGTCACTTATTTTGATATGTTGCATTGTCCAAGCTTCAACCTGCATTGCTGGTGATGCACTCGAGACGAAATATATTATATGTAGCGT
The DNA here is from genome assembly GCF_023898315.1 of Schistocerca nitens. Classification (NCBI taxonomy): domain Eukaryota; kingdom Metazoa; phylum Arthropoda; class Insecta; order Orthoptera; family Acrididae; genus Schistocerca; species Schistocerca nitens. The sequence continues at coordinate 369,163,218 of NC_064614.1, read as the reverse complement.
CCGCAGCTCGTGGTCTTGCGGTAGCGTTCTCGCTTCCCGCGCACGGGGTCCCGGGTTCGATTCCCGGCGGGGCCAGGGATTTTCTCTGCCTCTTGAAGACTGGGTGTTCTGTGTCTTTCATCATCACTTCATCCCCATCGACACGCAAGTCGCCGAAGTGGCGTCAACTCGAAAGACTTGCACCAGGCGAACGGTTTACCCGACGGGAGGCCCTAGCCACACGGCATTTCCATTATATGTAGCTGGCGCGCCAGCGTCTAAGCGGTTTTCCGTGGTTCTTTCCGGTGCGGTTCTCCCTTTGCTACCTCAACGGTCGTTCGCTGCAGTACAATAATCCGAGGTCCGTTCGCATTGATGCTTTCTTCTTTCTTACTGAAGCTATTCTCGTGTTTTTGTATTTCTATAGCTTCTCTGAACAACAGGATAATTACGATAGCTGTTCTCTACAGTAAGAACTTCCGTACCGGCGGATTTTTTCTATGTGGTCGATCTCAATCAGCGCTTGCTCTGCCACGGTGAATGGATCCTGGATTCTCGTGCTGCAGCGAACGATAACTGCAGGTAGCAACGGTAGAACCACTGCGGAAATGACCACAGGAAAGTCCTTGGGCGTTGTCGCGCCGCGTATATATAATGTGCGGTCGGGAGATCGTCTCACCTCACCCTCGACAGACGCCTTACGTGGAAGGCCCACGTAATCAACATTAAGAACAAGGCAATGGGCAGACTGAGGATGCCCTACCCAATTCTCAACCCCGACTCGGCACTTCCGCAGGAGCTGGGCATCAAGTTATACCTCGCACTATTGCGGCCACTCCTAGAGTACGCCGCAATGGTGTGGGGTAACGCAGCAGAACAACAAATGGTTCAAATGGCTCTGAGCACTATGGGACTTAACATCTGAGGTCATCAGTCCCCTAGAACTTAGAACTACTTAAACCTAACTAACCTAAGGACATCACACACATCCATGCCCGAGGCAAGATTTGAACCTGCGACCGTAGCAGTCGCGCGGTTCCAGATTGAAGCGCCTAGAACCACTCGGGCATAACAACACACAGGTAGCCTGCAGCGAGTTCAGAACAGGGCGCTGAAAAGGGCCATGCACCTATCGTGGGACTTCCCAACAGAAGAAGTGCACGAGTTGGCCGGGGACCCCGCCTCCGAGAGAGATGCCGTCAAGCAGCGCAGATCTTCTACGAGAAGACGGCTGTAGCAGAGAACCCCCTCATCGGTGCCCTCGGCCACCGCGAGCACGTCAACGAGAACACGAGATGGCCGGACCTGCTGTGGAGACAGTTGAAGAAGGAAGAGAACACCCCTTCCCGAATCCAACTAACCCCAAAACCAAATGTAAATATTGTAAACAATATTCCCCCATACAAATGTACACAACCACAACCCCAGAAGAATGCCACCACCAATAGTGGTGGGCCTGTGTACGAATGGACGAGTGAATGTGTACTGAGATCACCGTTAATGGTGAAGGTGAATGGAAAAAAAGAAAAAAAAAGACCCCTAACCAGCAGTGAAGAGTCAACCATGGCACCAATAAATTTTTGTCAAAGAAGCCACTCTTAAATGTATATATACCCTAAACTTAATTCTCAAGATTTGTCCACAGGAATAGCTTCACAGCTCATACTGTACAGCACCGAGAAAGACAGAAGAGCCCTCCTCATTAGAAGAAAGGTGCGTGCCGCTCGTCTCACCAGCAATGGAAGGTGAAGCTGTGACATTACCAGCCACTCGTGCTGGCGAAACGTCAGAAAAATCATCAAACAAACGTAGGGCGAAGAAACCGAGACAGAAGTCGACAGGCAGTTTGTCAACTGGCCACAAAAGCCTTAACAATTTTGTGTTATTGATATTGTTCATCATCATCATCATTTAAAACTGATTATGCTTTTCAGCGTTCAGTCTGAAGCATAGTCCCCCTTATAAAATTCCTCCATGATCCACTATTCAGTGCTAACATTGGTGCCTCTTCTGATGTTAAGCCTATTACTTCAAAATCATTCTTAACCGAATCCAGGTACCTTCTCCTTGGTCTACCGCGACTCCTCCTACCCTCTACTGCTGAACCCATGAGTCTCTTGGGCAACCTTGCTTCTCCCATGCGTGTAACATGACCCCACCATCTAGGCCTGTTCGCCCTGACTGCTACATCTATAGAGTTCATTCCCAGTTTTTCTTTGATTTCCTCATTGCGGACACCCTCCTGCCATTGTTCCCATCTACTAGTACCTGCAATCATCCTAGCTAGTTTCATATCCGTAACCTCAACCTTGTTGATAAGGTAACCTGGATCCACCCAGCTTTCGCTCCCATACAACAAAGTTGGTCGAAAGATTGAACGGTGCACAGATAACTTAGTCTTGGTACAGACTTCCATCTTGCAGAAGAGAGTAGATCGTAGCTGAGCGCTCACTGCATTAGCGTTGCTACACCTCGCTTCCAGTTCTTTCACTATGTTGCCATCCTGTGAGAATATGCATCCTAAGTACTTGAAACCGTCCACCTGTTCTAACTTTGTTCCTCCTATTTGGCACTCAATCCGTTTATATCTCCTTCTCACTGACATTACTTTCGTTTTGGAGATGCTAATCTTCATACCATAGTCCTTACATTTCTGATATTGTTAACAGACAAAAATTCTCGATTCCTGAGACGGCTGAAACAGCTACACACATAACTAAGTTTGTACGGAAGCCTCGGTGCGCGAGTCCTACTCGCATTTACCCAGGTTTTTTTACTAACTGCAGCTTTGGAAAGGTAATTAACCTTTTCAGATGACTTGGTGGGAGACTCTGTTTGCCTATATGTGGTTGATTATTTTATTTACTCTTTATGGTTAAACAAGACACACAGCTTAAATGCAGAGCATCGATTCGTTGCCTCCGTTTCCCAGTGGACTAGCATTTTGGGCACTCCATGCAGGATGGACGGTTGCGTTTGACATCGCGGGAACCTGGAGGAATTTTGCCGTGTCGTGTGCCTTCCACCTTTCTACATCGGGCCGTTACATTGATAATATTCTCCTCGGGTCTGCATCCGGGTCATGATGTCATCTTGACACAATATTTTTCTGGTCTTCCTGGCCACCTCTCCAGCTGAGTAAGCTGTTGCAGCAACTCGCCGGCGGATAATGCACGATTCGATTAGTCGGCCAAATGGAGACCCTCATTGATGCCCCTTTCAAACAGTATAAGGTGCTGGTAAGTCTGCCTCACACGAGTACATAGCATTTCCGTGTCCTTCACAGTGATCACTCGACGTCTAACGCAGTTCACGCCCCATATATAAATTATCTGTCCTGATAAGACGAAACACGAAAGACGCTAATGCACCCTGGTGGCCGTTCTACATATAATAAAGAATTGTAACTCCACTCATTTAAATACACATCGATGGTATATTGACACCCGACCTTATCTTCTGAGATGTTTACTTTCTTTTGTCGGGCTGTGTTCATTTTGTAGCACAGACAGGCTACCTATTTCGAAAATAGTTGTTCTAATTATTTATCCTGTGTAAGTCGATGAAATGCTCCGAAATCCCGGTCTACAAATAAAAATTAGAATGTCATGTAGAACATTCATTTAAGGATTTATATTATTACACGGTAAAATCACGTTACAAATTTATTGTATGATTATAAACAGAAGCATCATAGACTTACAACACAGGCATTTTCAAATAAGCAAGAAAATTAGGGTTTCATGTCCCATAGACGACTAGGTCATTAGACACAGAGCACTAACTCGAAATGGAAAAGAGTAGAGAAGAAACTCCGCTATGACTTTCCAAAGGAACCGTTCCAGCTTTCGCATTAAGTGATTTAGATAAATCCTAGGAAACCTAAACCTAGATGGTTGGATGGTGATTTGAAAGGCTGTTCTCCAGAGTAGGAGTTCGCTGTGTTACCACTACATGCATTTTTTAAAAAGAAATATGTCAGCAACCACATAAAGTCAATTTTTAACATTGTAAAACATGAGATACAAAAAAGAAATCAGAAAACGAGGGTAAATACATAAAACTGTAACCAGTCACTTTTTTGAATTATTATTTATTACTCCATGAACCAGTTTTCGAACCTTTCCTGGTTCATCTTCAGATGCTTTTCCGGAATTTACATCACAGTTTCTAGCATAATGCTGGGTGCTGGCTTGTGACACTATCGGCGACTTTTTTCTGTTAGTATCCATCTGCCTGTTTCCATTTTCATGGCCAGTTGGTTCTTCAACTCACACACTTGCACACAATCTGTATACATTTACACTTTGATAGCGAAACTTTGGCAGCATCCAGCATGTGCTATACAACTGTCGTATAACAGATGCTGGATGCTGCCAAAGTTTCGCTATCACAATGTTAATGTATACAGATTGAGTAGAACTGTGTGAAGTACCAACTGGCCATCAAAATGGAAGCAGACAGATGGATTCTAACAGAAAAAAGCCGCCGATAGTGTCTCAAGCCAGCACCCAGCATTACGCTAGAAATTGTGATGTAACTTCCGGAAAATCATCTGAAGATGAACCAGTAAAGGTTCGAAAACTGGTTCATGGAATAATAAATAACCTTCAAGAAAATGACTGGTGCAGTTTTATATACTTACATTCCGTTAACAGTCTCAGATTCTAAAATATCCGTAATCGGTAAGCATAATCAGAAAAATGAGGGAATATAAAGGCTAATTACGAACTGATCAAACAGTCCCAAAACTATGGACACACTCAACAGGGTTTTTATGAGATAACTTAAGTCTGAATGCTTTCTTCGCGTGTCGATTATAGTTCCGAACCAAAAACATTTAAAAAGCAAGTTTAATAAATTTCAGCTCGTGTTTCTTTCCTCTTACTACCTGACACACGCAGTTTTGCTGAATAAAGTGGATAGCTTTGAAGAAAAGAACTCCTAGACAGAGCGGTGTCCGAAATATTGGTTTAAATTGCTTGGAAAATCGGTTGTGGACGGCGGAATTGAAGGGAGTGGTCGACTCCGGGCGATATCATAGCGTTACATCGCTCGTGTGTGTGTGTGTGTGTGTGTGTGTGTGTGTGTGTGTGTGTGTGTGTGTGTGTGTGTGGCGCTTAGTGTGCTCGTGGTCGAAGATGTCAAATGGTACACAAGATACAGTAAGATGTCATGTACCAATGATACTGACTGCTATAAATAATTTATCACCTAAGTGAAACACAGCATTAATTAAACACGAGTATATCATCATGCTTCCTGCGCACAGCATCACATGTTCACAAGAGATGGCAGCGACAGGAATCAACGTAATAGCAGCTCCAGTTCCAGCGACCTCTACAACTTCAGCACTAGACAGGCGTGAAGCCATAAAAATCTGAGCGCACTGTACTGGAACTGAGGATACCCATTGTCCCGGACAAAGATAATAATTTAACTGTATATAAACATAAACAGGACTCCGAAACTGCATTTTATTCCGTTAATAAGACGTCTATGACGTACAAGGCGAATTAATTTAGTGACAGAAATGACGTTTATTGCATAAAATCTTCATAGACTGCATTAGAGATTCTAATAAAAATGTATTATTTGTTACGATTAATACATGGAAAACCTGAGTTTCAAGATACTGTGGCGACGTACTCGACTTGTGGAACATTATTTACAGGAGCGGTTACAGAGAGCACTTCACACGGTAAGTTCGCAGGAGAATTTAAAAACTGGCAGTACTGCGACCTTCCGATAAATATATCATTTATAAAATTCGTGTTTCTCAAACAAAGATTGTCTCAAACAAAAACATTCTCAAACAAAAGCTGCCCAAGACAAACAGTGAGAAACAGCTTAGATGACTGGTTTGCAGAATGAAATTACTCCTAATTTAACTGTTGTGTCGAAAATCTCCATCTTCGTAAACATACGTGTCTGAGAAAATTTGTGTTATGCGTCGTTAAAAAGGTGCAATCGACTCTACGCCTATTTTGGGTGCCAAACATTAGCATAAGTCTGATACTGTCTAAGGGCTTACCCTCCGACTGCTGTCCTTCCTCCGTGCTCTTACTGCGTTCTCTGGTTTTCTTCAGATTTTGGTTAATGGGGACGTATTGACGCTGCTCGCCATTCGACTCGTCTCAGACTGATGCTAGGCAACAGAGCAGGCCGCTGCAAAGACCCGCGTATTGTTGATCTCTGCGTACCGTCACTATTTGTTGTTTACTCTAAGAGGTTCAAATGGTTCAAATGGCTCTGAGCACTATGGGACTCAACTGCTGAGGTCATAAGTCCCCTAGAACTTAGAACTACTTAAACCTAACTAACCTAAGGACAACACACACATCCATGCCCGAGGCAGGATTCGAACCTGCGACCGTAGCGATCGCGCGGTTCCAGACCGTAGCGCCAGAACCGCTCGGCCACCAGCGGCCGGCTTACTCTAAGAGGATACGCGGAAAAGTATCATCACATAACTAAGAAAACTATCCAGCGATAACAGCAGGGGGACAACTAGGCTGTTTCCATCGGAACAGTTCTTATGAGGATGAGCCCCGGCACCCGTAGGAAAGGCAGTAAACAAATAAGGAAAAATTAAAATGGGAAGGCCAAATGGAGAAATAAGTAAGTTCTGTCAGTTAAGAGGAGTGTTTCTTTATGTTAATAAAATCGAAGATAATTTTGGAAATCATTATGAGGTTCAGATACGAGAATCATTTACATCCTTTTGTTGCTCGAAAATCAATATCGAACATGAGTTAACTGAAACTTTTTGTCTATGGACTGAAAAAGACAAGAACAAGAATTATTATGGGGTATTCCTTGCGAGTGGCACACACAATGGCGGGTAAAAAATAATCGAGTCACAATTGGAATCTAGTCCTTAAAGGAGCTGTACTCAAAAAGTAGTACTATATCTCAAAACAGTTGAGAAAATCTACAATTTTTAGTATATGCATGTTACAGTGGTGAGAAACGACGTGGGGGCAACTTTCTGTGAGTTAGAAATAGGGACAAGTATGCAGGAGGAGGAAGTTAGGAAGTTGCAATTCAGACGTTTATCCTGATGCCTCCATGACTGTAGTTCGCGCCTGTTTGGTAGAGGTAACAGGTTGCATCTAATGCTATTCGTAGAAATTTGTTTTGTACAGCTTTCTATAACTTTTATTCGACTTGTTTTGTATAACTTCTTAAAACTAATATTGATCGTTAACGACGAAATTTCATAGCCATTAGTGAGCATAAATGAAAAACTTTGAATATCTTTAAGTTTAGTCCTGATATTGAGAGAATCCCCTCTGATCAGAGGATACATTTTATGTAAGAACTGATTGCCTTTGTTGCTGGTATATTCAAACTGTTTTTTAAAATTAATTTATAATGGAAATTGGAACCTAGATATCTGATACTGTTCCTCCATGTTAGGCTATTCCATGTTTAATAATTTAAATGTACTGGATAATTCGTTTGTTGGTAAACCTAACAGATTGAATTTTATTTAAGTTAATCGAAATTTTCCAAAGAAGACCCCAGTATGGATTTCTTCAGCGTGTTGTTACGAACTGCGGGCGGTCAATTTTAGGTGTGAGCAGCTTCTGCAACTGTCTGTGCCGTCCGGAAACAACAAAACTTGTCTCACTTGTTAGTGTGGAATTATTTATTTGTTTATTTAACCTGATCAGATAAGAACTCTCAGGCCCTCTATTACATCGGACCAGGTTTCACACATACAGTACCTTTCTTTACATCATGGAAAATAGATATTTTCTGATATAGCGAGTTGTGAGGAAGGAAAATTTATGGACAGTGCGCCAGCCAAGAACACTGGGAAACGAAGAAGATCTTGATGAAAAAGAAGGAGGTAAAGGGCTAACGATTGCTTACAGGGACAATGGTAATCACGTTTGTTGTTTTAGTAGATATGTTATTAACTGTCCTTTGAAACTGGAGATGTGATCAGTTCTGATATGAGACAGGTTATTCCAGTAGTCGGATTCCTGCTGCTGAAAAGGAATTCGACTTCTGTGCAATGAAATGGGACAAAATATTTTGTACTGATGGGAAAGGTTGTTTTTGCCATTTTGTTTAGACAAGAGCGTTAAGGTCGAGGAGAGGTGTGAGGAACAGTGTATACTGGTAAGACAATTTCTGCATCTGTCTGCTCGCACCCAGGGTAGCTGCACATATGATGGTGAAACATGATCAAATACTCGAACGTCACAGACACATCGAACACAGGCGTCGATAACCAGTTCCAGGCGGAGTGGACTTTCTTGAGAATGATCTTGCAGGATGACATGGCGCAAATAAGTAACTGGAACTCTTAAGCGTTTGTACAAGTGTGTTTCTCAGGTCAAGAGGGAAGAACTTTTTATATTTTTGTATGGCACGGACAGATGTTGATGCATTCTTCCATATTTATTACTCTTCGACTTTTTGCTGAGAGAGTGGCAGAGAATTTCGTTAGTACAGACAGAGCAAATGGTTGAGCCCATAACTAAAAACTGAGGTAATGCAGTTAGAGTTTGTTCCGGCTGGCTATTGACCCCAGCTGAACAACAGACAATCCGGCTAACATCTTTTCCCGACATGAAAAATACAAATATGCCAGAGTACATTAACTACAAATCCCTGCCACACGCACAGCAACACCATGGAAGCGTGAGCCTGAATGACGACTGGCTAGCGAGAGCATCCATTGTTGTGGTAGATGTGGATGCCAGCGCTTCGTAAGAGGTTGTGCATATATATATATATACGCTCTGTAAAGAAGTATGGGACTTCATCATCATCATCATCTATGTAATTGTCTTATTATTTAGAACCATGTTTCAAACGGCTCTTACTGTTACATTTTACCTATCCAGTTTTCATTCTTTTTAAATTTTATTTTCTCAATGTTTAGCCATCCCCCATGAACCATGGACCTTGCCGTTGGTGGGGAGGCTTGCGTGCCTCAGCGATACAGATAGCCGTACCGTAGGCACAACCACAACGGAGGGGTATCTGTTGAGAGGCCAGACAAACGTGTGGTTCCTGAAGAAGGGCAGCAGCCTTTTCAGAAGTTGCAAGGGCAACAGTCTGGATGATTGACTGATCTGGCATTGTAACAATAACCGAAACGGCCTTGCTGTGCTGGTACTGCGAACGGCTGAAAGCAAGGGGAAACTACGGCCATAATTTTTCCCGAGGGCATGCAGCTTTACTGTATGATTAAATGATGATGGCGTCCTCTTGGGTAAAATATTCCGGAGGTAAAATAGTCCCCCATTCGGATCTCCGGGCGGGAACTACTCAACAGGATGTCGTTATCAGGAGAAAGAAAACTGGCGTTCTACGGATCGGAGCGTGGAATGTCAGATCCCTTAATCGGGCAGGTAGGTTAGAAAATTTGAAAAGGAAAATGGATAGGTTAAAGTTAGATATAGTGGGAATTAGTAAAGTTCGGTGGCAGGAGGAACAAGACTTCTGGACAGGTGACTACAGGGTTATAAACACAAAGTCAAATAGGGGTAATGCAGGAGTAGGTTTAATAATGAATAGGAAAATAGGAATGCGGGTAAGCTACTACAAACAGCATAGTGAACGCATTATCGTGGCCAGGATAGATACAAAGCCCACACCTACTACAGTAGTACAAGTTTATATGCCAACTAGCTCTGCAGATGACGAAGAAATTGAAGAAATGTATGATGAAATAAAAGAAATTATTCAGATAGTGAAGGGAGACGAAAATTTAATAGTCATGGGTGACTGGAATTCGAGTGTAGGGAAAGGGAGAGAAGGAAACGTAGTAGGTGAATATGGATTGGGGCTGAGAAATGAAAGAGGAAGCCGCCTGGTAGAATTTTTCACATAGCACAAGTTAATCATAGCTAACACTTGGTTTAAGGATCATGATAGAAGGTTGTATACATGGAAGAAACCTGGAGATACTAAAATGTATCAGATAGATTATATAATGGTAAGACAGATTTAGGAACCAGGTTTTAAATTGTAAGACATTTCCAGGGGCAGATGTGGACTGACCACAATCTATTGGTTATGACCTGTAGATTCAAACTGAAGAAACTGCAAAAAGGTGGCAATTTAAGGAGATGGGACCTGGATAAAATGAATGAACCAGAGGTTGTACAGAGTTTCAGGGAGAGCATAAGGGAACAATTGACACGAATGGGGGAAAGAAGTACAGTAGAAGAAGAATGGGTAGCTTTGAGGGATGAAGTAGTGAAGGTAGCAGAGGATCAAGTAGGTAAAAAGACGAGGGCTAGTAGAAATCCTTGGGTAACAGAAGAAATATTGAATTTAATTGATGAAAGGAGAAAATATAAAAATGCAGTAAATGAAACAGGCAAAAAGGAATACAAACGTCTCAAAAATTAGATCGACAGGAAGTGCAAAATGGCTAAGCAGGGGTGGCTAGAGGACAAATATAAGGATGTAGAGGCTTATCTCACTAGGGGTAAGATAGATACTGCCTACAGGAAAATTAAAGAGACCTTTGGAGATAAGAGAACCACTTGCATGAACATCAAGAGCTCAGATGGAAACCCAGTTCTAAGCAAAGAAGTGAAAGCAGAAAGGTGGAAGGAGTATTTAGAGGGTCTATACAAGGGCGATGTACTTTAGGACAATATTATGGAAATGGAAGAGGATGTAGATGAAGATGAAATGGGAGATACGATACTGCGTGAAGAGTTTGCCAGAGCACTGAAACACCTGAGTCGAAACAAGGCCCCCGGAGTAGACAACATTCCATCGGAACTACTGACGGCCTTGGGAGAGCCAGTCCTGACAAAACTCTACCATCTGGTGAGCAAAATGTATGAAACAGGCGAAATACCCTCAGACTTCAAGAAGAATATAACAATTCCAATCCCAAAGAAAGCAGGTGTTGACAGATGTGAGAATTACCGAACAATCAGTTTAATAAGCCACAACTGCAAAATACTAACACGAATTCTTTACAGACGAATGGAAAAACTAGTAGAAGCCGACCTCGGGGAAGATCAGTTTGGATTCCGTAGAAATACTGGAACACGTGAGGCAATACTGACCTTACGACTTATCTTAGAAGAAAGATTAAGGAAAGGCAAACCTATGTTTCTAGCATTTGTAGACTTAGAGAAAGCTTTTGACAATGTTAACTGGAATACTCACTTTCAAATTCTAAAGGTGGCAGGGGTAAAATACAGGGAGCGAAAGGCTATTTACAATTTGTACAGAAACCAGATGGCAGTTATAAGAGTCGAGGGGCATGAAAGGGAAGCAGTGGTTGGGAAAGGAGTGAGACAGGGTTGTAGCCTCTCCCCGATGTTATTCAATCTGTATATTGAGCAAGCAGTAAAGGAAACAAAAGAAAAATTCGGAGTAGGTATTAAAATTCATGGAGAAGAAGTAAAAACTTTGAGGTTCGCCGATGACATTGTAATTCTGTCAGAGACAGCAAAGGACTTGGAAGAGCAGTTGAATGGAATGGACAGTGTCTTGAAAGGAGGATATAAGATGAACATAAACAAAAGCAAAACGAGTATAATGGAATGTAGTCGAATTAAGTCGGGTGATGTTGAGGGTATTAGATTAGGAAATGAGACACTTAAAGTAGTAAAGGAGTTTTGCTATTTGGGGAGCAAAATAACTGATGATGGTCAAGTAGAGAGGATATAAAATGTAAACTGGCAATGGCAAGGAAAGCGCTTCTGAAGAAGAGAAATTTGTTAACATCGAGTATAGATTTAAGTGTCAGGAAGTCATTTCTGAAAGTATTTGTATGGAGTGTAGCCATGTATGGAAGTGAAACATGGACGGTAAATAGTTTGGACAAGAAGAGAATAGAAGCTTTCGAAATGTGGTGCTACAGAAGAATGCTGAAAATTAGATGGGTAGATCACATAACTAATAAGGAGGTACTGAATAGGATTGGGGAGAAGAGGAGTTTGTGGCACAACTTGACCAGAAGAAGGGATCGGTTGGTAGGACATGTTCTGAGGCATCAAGGGATCACCAATTTAGTATTGGAGGGCAGCGTGGAGGGGGAAAATCGTAGGGGGAGACCAAGAGATGAATACACTAAGCAGATTCAGAAGGATGTAGGTTGCAGTAGGTACTGGGAGATGAAGAAGTTTGCACAGGATAGAGTAGCATGGAGAGCTGCATCAAACCAGTCTCAGGACTGAAGACCACAACAACAACAATATGTTTAGCCAACATACACTCACGCAAAAAAATGGCCACACCAACAAGCAGGTCTGCGATAGTTGCTAGGTGTGTTTCTGCACCTGAATGATGATGTCTACACAAATTTCGCGCCTGTCCCGTAAGAGTGACACTTATAGCATCACTATAAGGATGCAAATCAGATTCGCTTTAAATACACACTGTAAAGGTCGTGAACGGTAATTACCTTACAGACAGTATGTCGTGAATTGCGTTAGTCACGAATGCCTTTTAAGGCGACGAAGACGACATTATCTACACTTCATTGGTTTTGAACGAGGTTATGAAATAGGGCTACGTGAAGCTAGATGTTCAGCCTGGGATATTGCAGACAGTCTTAGCAATTGTATAGCCACTGTACATGGTTTCTGGCAGCGGTGATCACGAGAATGCACAGTGCAGGAAGACCGGGCTTCAGGACAGCCACATGATGCTACCGAGAGGAAAGAAATCGTGTTTGGTGGAGGCCTCTGGCGCATCGTACTGCATCTGCAGCAGCAATTTAAGCAGCAGTTGGCGTCACAGTGACACAATGAACTGTTAAAAATATGTTGCTTCAGTGACAGCTCCGAGCCAGAGCCCTGTAGCGTGCATTCTACTGACCCTAAACTACCATCATTTTCGACTTCAGTGGTATCAAGCGAGAGCTCATTGGAGGGCAGGGTGGACGTCTCTTGATTTTTCTGATGAAAGCTGGCCCTGCCTCGTTGCCAGTGATGGCCGTGTGTTGGTTAGTAGGAGGCCTGTTGAGGGCCTGCAACCAGCCTGTCTGCGTGCTAGACTCACTGAACCTACACCCGGTGTTGCCTTTCATCCAGTTACCAGCTTCGCGTGAAAGACAGAAGGCTGGGCACAATTAAAGTTCTTAACGCGCTTCTAAAATGTATTTCTCCACTTAGAGACACACACATTCGTATGGTTTTCGTGTTGAAAATTACTCTATCAGTTTAATGGCTCAGACAGTATGCTGCACAACTGGTTAGTAGAATTTGTTGATTCAGTGAAATCTCCTTGTCTCAGACCTAGTGAATACTAAAGGATGCCTGGCGTCCCTAGCAAGTGTACGGTAACATTCTGTCACTAACAAAAGTTGTTCCCCACGACCTGATGTATCACCTCTGGACGTTTGTCGCAAAGCCTGAAACAATTTGTATATGTATATTCCCTCATTTAATACTGCTACTACAGTGTAACATTTTTTACTGTTACATAAGCTTTTCCGCTGTTATTATTGTTATGATAATCATTAATTTTTGAAACATAACTGAAAGCAAGGGGAATCTACAGCCGTAATTTTTCCCGAGGACATGCAGCTCTACTGTATGATTAAATGATGATGGCGTCCTCTTGGGTAAAATATTCCGGAGGTAAAATAGTCCCCCATTCGGATCTCCGGGCGGGGACTACTCAAGAGGACGTCGTTATCAGGAGAAAGAAAACTGGCGTTCTACGGATCGGAGCGTGGAATGTCAGATCACTTAATCGGGCAGGTAGATTAGAAAATTTAAAAAGGGAAATGGATAGGTTAAAGTTAGATATAGTGGGAATTAGTGAAGTTCGGTGGCAGGAGGAACAAGACTTTTGGTCAGGTGATTACAGGGTTATAAATACAAAATCAAATAGGGGTAATGCAGGAGTAGGTTTAATAATGAATAAAAGAATAGGAGTGCGGGTTAGCTACTACAAACAGCATAGTGAACGCATTATTGTGGCCAAGATAGACACAAAGCCCATGCCTACTACAGTAGTACAAGTTTATATGCCAACTAGCTCTGCAGATGATGAAGAAATAGATGAAATGTATAACGAGATAAAAGAAATTATTCAGGTAGTGAAGGGCGACGAAAATTTAATAATCATGGGTGACTGGAATTCGTCAGTAGGAAAAGGGAGAGAAGGAAACATAGTAGGTGAATATGGATTGGGGGGAAGGAATGAAAGAGGAAGCCGCCTTGTAGAATTTTGCACAGAGCATAACTTAATCATAGCTAACACTTGGTTCAAGAATCATGAAAGGAGGCTGTATACATGGAAGAAGCCTGGAGATACTGACAGGTTTCAGATAGATTATATAATGGTAAGACAGAGATTTAGGAACCAGGTTTTAAATTGTAAGACATTTCCAGGGGCAGATGTGGATTCTGACCACAATCTATTGGTTATGAACTGCAGATTGAAACTGAAGAAACTGCAAAAAGGTGGCAATTTAAGGAGATGGGATCTGGATAAACTGAAAGAACCAGAGGTTGTACAGAGTTTCAGGGAGAGCATAAGGGAACAATTGACAGGAATGGGGGAAAGAAATACAGTAGAAGAAGAATGGGTAGCTCTGAGGGATGAAGTGATGAAGGCAGCAGACGATCAAGTAGGTAAAAAGACGAGGGCTAATAGAAATCCTTGGGTAACAGAAGAAATATTGAATTTAATTGATGAAAGGAGAAAATATAAAAATGCAGTAAATGAAGCAGGCAAAAAGGAATACAAACGTCTCAAAAATGAAATCGACAGGAAGTGCAAAATGGCTAAGCAGGGATGGCTAGAGGACAAATGTAAGGATGTAGAGGCTTGTCTCACTAGGGGTAAGATAGATACTGCCTACAGGAAAATTAAAGAGACCTTTGGAGAGAAGAGAACCACTTGTATGAATATCAAGAGCTCAGATGGAAACCCAGTTCTAAGCAAAGAAGGGAAGGCAGAAAGGTGGAAGGAGTATATAGAGGGTTTATACAAGGGAGATGTACTTGAGGAAAATATTATGGAAATGGAAGAGGATGTAGATGAAGATGAAATGGGAGATAAGATACTGCGTGAAGAGTTTGACAGAGCACTGAAAGACCTGAGTCGAAACAAGGCCCCGGGAGTAGACAACATTCCATTAGAACTACTGATGGCCTCGGGAGAGCCAGTCCTGACAAAACTCTACCATCTGGTGAGCAAGATGTATGAGACAGGCGAAATACCCTCAGACTTCAAGAAGAATATAATAATTCCAATCCCAAAGAAAGCAGGTGTTGACAGATGTGAAAATTACCGAACTATCAGTTTAATAAGTCACAGCTGCAAAATACTAACGCGAATTCTTTACAGACGAATGGAAAAACTGGTAGAAGCCGACCTCGGGGATGATCAGTTTGGATTCCGTACAAATGTTGGAACACGCGAGGCAATACTGACCTTACGACTTACCTTGGAAGAAAGATTAAGAAAAGGCAAACCTACGTTTCTAGCATTTGTAGACTTAGAGAAAGCTTTTGACAATGTTGACTGGAATACTCTCTTTCAAATTCTGAAGGTGGCAGGGGTAAAATACAGGGAGCGAAAGGCTATTTACAATTTGTACAGAAACCAGATGGCAGTTATAAGAGTCGAGGGGCATGAAAGGGAAGCAGTGGTTGGGAAGGGAGTGAGACAGGGTTGTAGCCTCTCCCCGATGTTATTCAATCTGTATATTGAGCAAGCAGTAAAGGAAACAAAAGAAAAATTCGGAGTAGGTATTAAAATTCATGGAGAAGAAGTAAAAACTTTGAGGTTCGCCGATGACATTGTAATTCTGTCAGAGACAGTAAAGGACTTGGAAGAGCAGCTGAACGGAATGGACAGTGTCATGAAAGGAGGATATAAGATGAACATCAACAAAAGCAAAACGAGGATAATGGAATGTAGTCGAATTAAGTCGGGTGATGCTGAGGGAATTAGATTAGGAAATGAGACACTTAAAGTAGTAAAGGAGTTTTGCTATTTAGGGAGTAAAATAACCGATGATGGTAGAAGTAGAGAGGATATAAAATGTAGACTGGCAATGGCAAGGAAAGCGTTTCTCAAGAAGAGAAATTTGTTAACATCGAGTATAGATTTAAGTGTCAGGAAGTCGTTTCTGAAAGTATTTGTATGGAGTGTAGCCATGTATGGAAGTGAAACATGGACGATAACCAGTTTGGACAAGAATCGAATAGAAGCTTTCGAAATGTGGTGCTACAGAAGAATGCTGAAGATAAGGTGGGTAGATCACGTAACTAATGAGGAGGTATTGAATAGGATTGGGGAGAAGAGAAGTTTGTGGCACAACTTGACTAGAAGAAGGGATCGGTTGGTAGGACATGTTTTGAGGCATCGAGGGATCACAAATTTAGCATTGGAGGGCAGCGTGGAGGGTAAAAATCGTAGAGGGAGACCAAGAGATCAATACACTAAGCAGATTCAGAAGGATGTAGGTTGCAGTAGGTACTGGGAGATGAAGAAGCTTGCACAGGATAGAGTAGCATGGAGAGCTGCATCAAACCAGTCTCAGGACTGAAGACCACAACAACAACAACAACTGACCAATTAAAACATATAACAAGTTAAAAGTTCAGGACACGACATATTATATAAACGCAAATGGTAGGTCTAAATGCAGCGATACCCAATTAAATTTTGGGCGTCTATGGCTTTTAATGCAAGCAAGGAAGATTTTTTAGTCAGTGTTGCGGCAGTCGTTTGCTGTTTGCGGTTTACAGCTGGCTACAGCGCTATTACTCTCGAGAGACCTTCTTTCGCTATACCGAGTATTGGAGTTGCACATCGAGTGAACTAAGACTTTCTTTGGCGTTAAATCCTCGGCGCATCTCAGAAGTAGACTGACCCAGTACTCGCGTCGCTTGCTACCGATTGTTGGCGCTACACTGATGTGGCAACACATTATCGGATATCGTTGACTTCGTTTTCCAATATCTCGTTACAATGAAGTTGTCCTTAGGCTCTTCGGTTTGGTGTTGAGTGTGCTGACTGAGCTTAAGTAGTGTAACGGTTGGTGGCTCTCTGATGGTTTGGTTTTTTCGCGAACACAAAATTTTGTGGTTTTGGGTTTTTTCGTTTACATCCGTTAAATGCAATTGTTTAAGGACCATTTAAATTCAGTGATTGTAATCGAGCTATGGACCTATTGAAAACGTATGTAGGGAATTGAAAAATATTTCATAGGAATTGGGAGATATTTGTTGCAATATTTGCTCCTAAAAGTTCCAGTAAAAAGAATTTAAAAAAGAGAGCAGACATGAGCCCCTTTTAAAATGACACAGTATGTTGAGAAGTTTGGAATGCGGTGCTATAGAAGAAAATTAGATAGATGGTTTGCATAATAATAAAGAGGTACTGAAAAGAACTGGGGAGGAAAGAAGTTTCTGGCACACTTGACGCAAAGAAACAGTACACGTCCAGAGACTTCAAAGAATCTTCGATTTGGTTATGTAGGGAAATATGGAGAGTATGATGTGGAGAGAGATCCCAAGGTTTGCGTAAAGTTACCAGACTCAACTAACTGTAGGTTGCAATAGTCACGCAAAGATAAAGAAACGTGTACAGGATAGTGTAGCATATAGAGCTACAACACGTGTTTTTGGATCAAGTATGTTCTTGAGTACGATCTTTCATGCTGTTTTATTATGTCATTTGCAGAAGGAAGCTACATTCATTGTTAGTTGCTGAATAATAAATATTTCTCATTAGCGTCGATCGACTGGGTAAAAGCAGAACCAACTTGGCGTCTCCAACATCCCGAACTCAGTTTGTAGTGTATAAAGAACTCACCAAACTATAACGTGGTATCAATCAAAGTGGGCGAATTTTCACTTTAAAAGTGGTAGGTAACATGTCACCACTGACAGAAAATTCTTAATAGTCTAATCTATTGAGTCGCAACTCGACTCGCTATACGATGTGTATCATTGTTGATACTTTCCAGGGAAGTGCAGAATTTTCGAGCATCTTGAGTGAGAACAAATCGCTTCCGTAGAGTACAAGCGACTCGTACACACAAAAACGGACAACTTGATTGAGAATGGTTTACATTACTCACAAATAGTACTTCCTAAAAGGCTCAATCTATCACCATTGTCCAGAGAGTAAAAATTATCGTAATCCATCGTGTTAACTTGCAGCTATTATTAAACAAGTTTAACTTCGTATAAAAAAAAGTGACTGAAGCAGCAATAAAGAACAATTTTATATGACAATACAGAAAGTCCGATGTGCTACAAATAGCTTATGTCTTCAGAATGAGATTTTCTCTCTGCAGCGGAGTGTCCGCTGATATGAAACTTCCTGGCAGAGTAAAACTGTGTGCCGGACCAAGACTCGAACACGGGACCTTTGCCTTTAGCGGGCAAGTGCTCTACGAACTGAGCTACCCAAACACGACTCAGGCCCCGTCCTCACAGTTTTTCTGCCAGTACCTCGTCTCCTACCTTGCCCGCACTTGCCCGCGAAAGGCAAATGTCCCGAGTTCGAGTCTCGGTCCGGCACGCAGTTTTAATCTGCCAGGAAATTTCAGCTTATGTCTTATTTTTTACGCCCGGACATTCCCAGAATTCTTTTCTACAGTCATTTATTTTATCAGCTACCCGTTGCAACCAGAATGATGTACACTAAAAAAACTAGCTCACTCATCGACTGGCTATATGGGAACGAAAAAAGACATGAAGACATGAAGAAATTGTATTTTAATTTTATCCATATTTCGCAGCTTCAAACGTGACTATTCATTTCACTGGAGGTATGAATTAAAAAAAAAACACCTTCAGTCACAACTTTTTGTGCCCCAGTTGTTCTGCCTACATTGTAGGGAAAAAAGGCAGAAACTTCAAAACCCGTTTACAAGAAAATGTAAATGCTTTCAGGCTCAACTACTTCGAAAAATCAGCCACTGCACAAAATATGTAGGAAACGAAAGACGTCATCAACAGTCTACAAAACAATTTCGTAGTACTACATAACGAAGCCAATGGTAACACCCAAAATCTGTTAGAATAACTGGAGATATATCTCCACAAAATCAAAAGACCAGAATCTATGTTAACTGAACAAACTGATTTCGTAAACCACATTTATTTCAGTAACTTTAAATACCTATTCTAAAGTTATTTCCCTCATATGTCAATTGTTTAATAATTATATCTATGACACTACGAATAAATTCATCTTTGACCACACCATGTACAAAACATCTGTGAAGTGTTTACAAACATGTGTATACAAATGAGCACTTTGAATGAAGTGACATGTACGAAAACAATGGAGAAAAGAATGTTTTCTGGTGCTCAAACGTTAAAAACGCTTTTCATGGATTATGTGGTAAGTTTGCACTGTTCATGTTTTCCACTATTTCGCACATACTTTCCGCGTTTGACTTACGAAATTCTTAACCTAATATCAAACCTTTTAGTGACACGAATATGCATTTCACCTCATTCAAGAGAAAAATAAAGCATGTATTAAGACATTATACCTGATGATGGACTCACAGGGTCTGAAATGCATCGTGTACTTAATAGAACATGAAAAGTTGTGACTGAAGGCGTTTTTTAATTCCTACGTCCAGTGGAGAAATTATGATAAATATTTATTTATATTTATTTCCGCCTAGTCCACGTACAATGTTTTCTTGCGCTCTGTCCTTGAAGTAATTGGCTCAGAATTTTCTGAGATACATACAGCCTTTCCCCTTGTGTGAATCCCATGTATTTAACACAGTCTGTACGTAATTATTTTTACAACCCGTCATTTATTCCAACCAGTGACGACAATCTGAACATAATCTGGCGCTGATTACTAAGAGAAACAGTACAGCAGTTCACTGAGCATCAGGTTGCACGTCAGACTTGTTCCACGACTTTCCTAACAGTCAGATACACGCATAGCATTTAACAGTATATCTGGCTGTGTCTGCTACTTTAAGTTAATTCAGTTTAATTTCACGATAGGCATTTTCACGAAAATGCTGTGACAACATTCGAAACTCCTATATTCTCTTGACTTTTCAGTTATATTCTTCCACATTTGTTTTGATCGATAGTACATAGTTCGTGCGTCTCCAAATAATTTTGAAAATATTCTAATTTCCATTTTCCGAAGCATTCACTGAGATCACAGATACCATAAAAATACTTTTTTTTTATTTTCGTGACTATTCCTTCTACTCATAGTCGAATACATCTTTGCTTTTTGTTTCTATTATTCTGTGTAGTGTTCTAATTAAATATAGGTGTAAGACGTTAAACCTGTAATTTTTTTGTCTGTGCCTGCTTAAATAACTAGGGGTGAAATTAACGCATTTAGGGAAATCTGGTGGTATATTTTCAGTATCAAAGATTTAATACGCCGAACGGAATAATTTGTCTTAAAGAGCTGCTGATTTCAATATTCCTGCGTTAGAACATCAACAACCAGCAATCCTAGATGCTGTATTTACGCTGTGTTACGGTACAACAGTCTACGCAAAACACTGTTTCTGAAATCATGTTTTATTCAGGATTTATCATATTATCCTTCACTATTTTGGCTACAAAACACATGATCTCCGTTCAATGCGACGGCCCTACGCCATTTTACTGGGAGGGCCTGTATACCCTGTACCACTCTACTGGTCTATGTCGGAGCTTGTGACGATGTTCGACAAACAATTGTCGCTATCAGCCTCATAACGTGCAAGCAATTACGCATAAATAGTTCTTCGTTGTTCTTTATGGTCCTCTGTTAGGCTAAGAGGATCCCAGCGGACACACACCTCTGAGTGCACTTTCTGGTAGACGAGTATGTCAGCACTACTGACAAAGCCGTCCAGTTGAGCAGCGAATTGATAGATTGCGATCCGCTCCAACATTGGAGGAGTCACAGCTGCGTGCAGCCAGCCGGCATGCGGGAAATCGGACAGGCTTGCGCGACCTCGTTGCGATGATGACAGACGCCTCGCCCAACGACTCACCGTGCTTTTGTTCACTGCCAGGTCTCCGTACATATTCTGCAAGCGTCTACGAATACCTGGGTTGCTCTGGTTTTCCGCTGAAAGGAACTCATTGACAGCTCTCTGCTTGGAAGGCACATTCGTTACAGACGCCATTTTGAACACTAAATATAGCGCCGCCACCTATTAGAAGACCGGTTGCGGTGGCCGAGCGGTTCTAGGCGCTTCAGTTCGGAACCGCGCGACTGCTACGGTGTGATGTGATGTCCTTAGGTTAGTTACGTTTAAGTAGTTCTAAGCTCTAGGGGACTGATGACTTCAGATGTTAAGTCCCATAGTGCTCAGAGCCATTGTGAACCTATTGGAAATTCCTGGAACTATAGAGGATGAAGCGGAAATATTCCACTATGTCTCACAACAAAATCAACATTTTTTCAATCGAAATTGGCCAAAAAAAGTGTTTCATTACTTATTAAACGCCCCTCGCATTTCTCCATCACTCCCTCCCTTTGGATTTCCGAAAAAATTTCCCCTCGTATTCATTCTGTCTTCTGTATTAGCTGTGTTTTCTCATCTACACTTTTATGCTAAAATTTCTCTTGTTGCTGTTTCCAAAATATATTTTACCCGGCTTTTCTAGTCTTTGTTTACTCAGTAACGATTATTTTCACTATTTTCGCACTCTCTTTCGGCTCGGTCTCTTCTATGCCTTTAATTTCGATTGCAATACTAAGTAATCTGTAGTGATACCTGCTGTTGGCACACTCTACAGTCTTATAATTGCTTAATTCGTACAAATTTTCGAATGCTTCTGCAGTTACCCATAGCTCCTGTACCGTTTTACTTTCTTATACTGTCAGTGATTTGTATTTACTCATTTGCTTACGAGCGATACAAACTTAGTCTACTGTCACGCCTTGAGTAGCTAATTGGAAACACTCTTTTCAAATTTTGGAGCTATGTAACGATTTCTTAGATTTTTCATAGACTTACTTATTATCTTTTCTTCTTCTCAGTGTTAGCTTTCTGTTCGCAATTTTACTTTACGATTTGTGGCATTGCTTACAACTATGTACATACCCTAAGTCTGTCTGTGATCGTGATATAATTCAGTTGAATTACTTAAAGAAATACAGAAACTGTCCAATATTTATACAGGTTGATTTATGTCAGGACACGTTTCGAGTTCTCACCCAACAGTCACTGACTTCGCTCACGTTTCACACAACTATAATACACACTTAGATGTAACAAATGTTGTTTAATATAACGTACTTCTCAAGCTTTTTCGAGAGATCGAGGTTTATGCGTTACGAACGTTTTGAAGTCCAAGCGAGCCCACGAGCGGCTGAGCATCGGCCTTACCTCAAACGGTCAGAAATTACTGCAGAACGGTTTTACATGCACACAGGGCCAGAGATGCACATTATCTCGTTAAGACAACGTTACACTTGACACTCCTAGTACAGCATCAGTGGACAATTCCTTTATTAATACCAGTGTATTGAAAGAGGTGCGGTTTGCGTTAACAATTATTCCTGATAGGTTGTTGTTTTTAAATGTTAATTATATATATTGTCCTATATCATTATTAAAAACTAAAAGCGTTTGGCATAAAGTGCTTGGTCCTAGGTTATGCTTTGTTTTTCATACTTTAATGATACAACGTGTGTCTATGGAATAGCGCGCGTTTTTTAGTAGTCCAAGCGTTTCCAAGATGACTCACATCTGAGACGTACTTCAATATCAAAATGGATGAAAATACCATAAAAGTAGGTAATTTGATTCGATTTGACAGTCGGTAAAACATTCGATCGATTGCTGAAACTGTAGGAACTGACAAAGAATGCGTAAGGCAAATTTCATATAAATATAACATGAGAAAAGCGTGTGCGTAATTGGTACAGAAAATTCTCACGACCGAGCAAAAAGAAGCTCGTGAATATGTTTGACACTTTGAATACAATTGAAAATGATCCTAATTTCTTGAAAAGAGAGATAACATCTGACGAATCATGGTTTTTCACTTATGCTCCAGAAACTTAAAGCTAGTCCATGCACTGGAACGGTTCAAGAGGATCCTAATTTCTTGGAAAGAGTGGTAACATGTGCCGAATCTTAGGTTTTCATTTATGATCCAGTAACTAAACGCCAATCCATGCATTGGCACGGTCCAACTTCACCTAGAGCAAACCAAGATTCAAAGCGATGGTGACTGTTTGTTTTGATGTTCATGGAACTGTGTATCTTCACTGGTTTCCTGAATGTCAAACTATCAATCAACATTGCTACATTGAGACTTTTACTCACTTCCATGAGAAATAAAGAAAAAAAGACACTAATTGTGGAAGGCCAAGTCATGTGTTCTGCACGAAGACAACGTACCGGATCTTACTACGTTGTCTGCTAAGAGGTTTCTAAAGAAGTAGTCCTATAGCACCCCAGTGTTAGACCACCCACCTTATTCGCCTGGCCTAATATCGTGTGACTTATCTATTCCCCATAGTCAAATCTGCATTGAAAGGTTCAATTGGCTCAGAGCACTATGGGACTTAACATCTGTGGTCATCAGTCCCCTAGAACTTAGAACTACTTAAACCTAACTAACCTAAGGACATCACACACATCCATGCCCGAGGCAGGATTCGAACCTGCGACCGTAGCGGTCACGCGGTTCCAGACTGAAGCGCCTAGAACCGCACGGCCACACCGGCCGGCTGCATTGAAAGGAAGAATGTTTCAGACCTTTGAAGCAGTGAGAGAAAAAGCGGCCTGTGTCGTCAAGGAATTCACAGACGAAGACTTCGAGTACTGCTTCCATCTATGGAAAATTGACATGGAACGTTGTAGTAGTAGAGCAGGGCAGTGTATTGAGAGTGCAATAACTAAATACGTATGTTTTTGAAATGAAATGTTTTACAACGGTAGTCTCGTTATTTTGTAGCCGCGCCTCGTACCTACTGCGTCAAATGCTGTCGACCTACTAATGGCTACCAAAACATGCAAGTGTAATTAGTTTACCGCGGAAACACTGTAATATGCACAAGGATATATCAATAAATAAACGTTCATTTCGTGACAAATTCCTGTTATACCTCGATTATACATATGCCTCGTCACGAATGTACCACGATTTTGATCATTACGTGTTATTACATACATCAAAAAAAGTTTTGCATCACCTCAGTCCCCAGAACTCCTAAGACAGACGTTGACTGTGGACATTGTATCACAGAAACTGTCCCTTTGAATGTACAGAGATGTCACTAAACCCTCCCAAAGATATAAACAACCATGCATGAGCAGCGCCTATTAGACGGACGGGGTCCGAGAGGCGATCCGTTGCAGTCATTCCACTAGGAAGGAGGCACACAGCTCATGTTGTCTGTAGTTCAAACATGCCTGGACGGTCAATGTCGTGGTTTGACCGCATCCGCATTATTAATTTGTGCCAGGAAGGGCTCTCAACAAGGGAAGCGCCCAGCAAAGAGATGTTTTTCGGACATGGAAGAGATACAGAGAGACAGACACTGTCGATGACATGCTTCGCCCAGGCCGCCCAAGGGCTACTACTGCAATGGATGACCGCCACCTACGAATTATGGCTCGGAGGAACTCTGACAGCAACGCCACAATGTTGAATAATGCTATTCGTGCAGCCACACGGCGTCGTGTTACAACTCAAACTGTGCTCAATAGGCTGCCTGATGCGCAACTTCACTCCCGACGTCCATGGCGAGGTCCATCTTTGAAACCACGACACCATGCAGCGCAGTACAGATGGGCCCAACAACATGCTGAATGGACTGCTCAGGATTGGCATCACCTCTTCACCGATGAGTGTCGCATATGCCTTCAACTAGACAATCGTCGGAGACGTGTTTGGAGGCAACCCAGTCAGGCTGAACGCCTTAGACATACTGTCCAGGGAGTGCAGCAAGTTGGAGGTTCCCTGCTATTGTAGGGTGGCATTATGTGGGGCCGACGTACGCTGCTGGTGGTCACGGAAGACGCCTTAACGGCTGTACGAAACATGAATGCCATCCTCCGACCGATAGTGCAACCATATCGGCAGCATATTGGCGAGGCATTCGTCTTCATGGACGGCAAATCGAGCCCCCATCGTGTACATCTTGTGATGACTTCCTTTAAGATAAAGACATCACTCGACTGGAGTGGCCAGCATGATCTGCAGACATGAACCCTAACGAACATGCCTGGGATAGATTGAAAAGGGCTGTTTATGGACGACGTGGTCCACCAACCACTCTGAGGGATCTACGCCGAATCGCCGTTGAGGAGTGGGACAATCTGGACCAACAGTGTCTTGATGAACTTGTGGATAGTATACCACGACGAATACAGGCATGCATAAATGGTTCAAATGGCTCTGAGCACTATGGGACTCAACATCTTAGGTCATAAGTCCCCTAGAACTTAGAACTACTTAAACCTAACTAACCTAAGAACATCACACACACCCATGCCCGAGGCAGGATTCGAACCTGCGACCGTAGCAGTCCCGCGGTTCCGGACTGCAGCGCCAGAACCGCTAGACCACCGCGGCCGGCAGGCATGCATAATTGTAATAGGACGTGCTATTGGGTATTAGAGGTACCGGTGTGTACAGCAATCTGGACCACCACCTCTGAAGGTCTCGCTGCATGGTGGTACAACATGCAATGTGTAGTTTTCAAGAGCAATAAACAGGGCGGAAATTATGTTTAATGTGATATCTCTTCCAATTTTTCTGTACAGGTTCCGGAACTTTCGGAACAGAGGTGATGCAAAATCATGAGTGTTTTTGAGGAAGATTAGAAAAAAGAACCACGAGACTCCAACCTAGTATGACAGAGTTCTATTCTGCTGCCTTGGCCAGTTGCGCCAACGGAACTGCTTCTCGACTGCCGTTCACGTATGGAATTCAGCTAGCTCACTTGTCCGAAGGCCTGTTCTTAGCCCGGTTTTCCGATACTGTTGTGCTGTTTGTCGTAATTAGTACTACAGTTGTCATAAAAATGATCCGACTCTGTTATCCCTTTGTTTTAGACTGCTGTTGTAAGATAGCCACTGCGAGTCTTGGCAGACAGTGCAGCTATGAGTAACAATGCGGTTAAGCTTATTGCCGCTGGAAAAGCTAACGGCCAGTTACAAACGAAGGGAAAGGCTTCGATGTCACGGTTTGGTAGTGAAAATTACTCTTGCGTCCTCTGGTTACAAGAAACACACAGGCACCGGTGACTCTATACTGGGTGCACCGTTGCAATTCGATCGGCGGACTTTGAAGGGCGCCACTGTGAAAGTGGTGACATTTGAACGGACCTTCAAAGAGCGCGCCGCGGCTCGCGCAGTAATGGATACAAGCGGCCTGGCCGTAAATTACGCTGTGGCGGAGCACGCCGGCGGGCTGCGACCACAAGCGAGAGGCGCGCCGGGGGTGTTATTAGCGCCCCTGCCGGCCGCCGCCGCTTTGACGGACGAGCCGAGCTGGCGCGGCAGGCGGCGCCCGTATTTTCGCAGCTCGGCCTGCCTGGGCCTCGTTAGGGCCGGAGCGCCGTCCGTTCCGCTCGGTTGCTCTGATCGGCCGCGGGCTGTCGCGAGGCGCATAAGCGCGGTGGGCGCGATACCCATCTCTCGGCTCCAGAAACGCGCAGGGGGGGAAGTCGGCAAGTCTTTTTACACACTCCCACAGGGGCGATCCCATTCCACACTGTCCGTCGGCAATTTGTAGCTGTTAACAACCTAGTTGTTGAACGTGGGTGTGGTCTGAAGATAAAATAGCCTTTATGGACTTTTCTGCCTTTCATCGGCCAATTTCTTACGAAGCGCAACCAAGTAATCCCACACCTGATTTTTTCCTCTCGGGACTGGAAACGGATAGAAGCAAGCTGTTTGAATGGTCTCTGTTTGATTCCTTTCATGTTAATTTCTTAAATCTGTTGTCACTTACGGCATACATTCCACTTCTAAATTTACTGTGTTGTTTCTGACTATCTGGGAGGAGACTGAGCAGTGGAACGTGTTACTTTTACACATAAACAAGAACGATCTGTCACACTACTACACTTTAAAACACAGTTTATATGTAATTCATGTCACACAGTCTCATGGGGAACCTACATCCGCTTTCTTTTATATACTGTATATGATAAGATACTGTCATCCCCCTTCCATTCTGTGTGAAAGGATGAATGAGTAATGTATTTCCAGTTGCATGCTTGATGGTACCAGACGAGCCTGTCTGCTAGAGAACAGTAGGACCAACGTCGGAACAGGTAGCTACGTTTTCTAAAAGCAAAGAGGTTTCTGTTCGTACCTTGTCATGTTGGCATAGGAAGCTGCCTCTCTGGACACTTCCGTCTGTATCTGTTAAGCACACTCGGTAGGGGCCCACGCCAGTCTGTCCGCGGCGAGTGTCTGAAGTGGTAAGATCTCTGGCTAAGCGCGTCTCTGCTAAGTCCGTAGGACAATGGATTTCTTAAGTTCAGCCTAAATGAAAATTTAATCACCTTTATTTCAGGTTTAGATCTAAAATATCTCACGTTATCTTAAATTGCAACGCAGTGTAATTCGAGTGTGAAGTTCAGAATATCTTCCAGTAGTTGCTTTGTCACTACTTTGTGAGTAAAGTGGAACCACGAGTTGTTGATCCGTAACTCTAACTAAGATCATCAATCATAAATGCCAATGTGCGTGAGATTATAATGTCTCGTCTTGACAATATTTTTCAATATAGCAACTTTTCTTTATGTTCAACCCACGTGGGGTGTACTTTGTGAGACCAGTACCATGTGCTTATACAATTGTTTGACCCATCAGGTTAATAGTAAGACTGTAGTAACCAGTTCGAGGTTTTTCTTTTGTAATTTGTGTTTCGATGTAATTTATTTTAATTATCAAAATTATTGTGGAGTTACACTCTTTGTGTAAACCAAGTTTACCACGTGAAGCATGTGGTGTAATCATCAAAGTAGTCCTCAGCTATTCTTTTCGGGAAGATTTCACAGAGAGTTAGTATGAATTTAGTATACCAGTGTGTAGTAATTTCATGACGGACAGGATTGCGCTACGAACGCAACTTCTTTGGGCGAAAATTGAATCGGTTGGTTGTCATTAATTTCCTCTTGCATATGTTTCAACGTTCTTCGTGTCTTATTTTATGAATGCAGTGTTGTATGCGGTCTCGCAATCTTGGCTCCATATTTTATGTGTTCCGTAAGATTACAAACTCACATTTTCACAATCCTGAATAAGGCACCAGTTTAGTTATGAATCAAGTTTAATATGCTGAAATTTTAACGGAACAATGATCAATGTTAAAATAAATGTCCAAATATAAACTGATTTATTTCTTTTTATTTAAATTGTCTTTATATATATATATATATATATATATATATATATATATATATATATATATATATATATATATATCACCGGTTGTCGTGAGATGACTATTAAAAGATTATAATTAATGTTAGTCTAGTTGGAAATTTGGTAAGCTAGACTGGATACCTGGTGAAACAGTTAGTAATGCAAGGTTAACTTCCCCAGATAGCTGTCGGCTTTTAACCCGCTTTTATTGTCTTGAATATCAGCCCCGCTTTCAGATCAAATTAATCCATCAACATTACAAGTTCGTTGCAAAAAATGCGTGAATTCGTTATGAATGTGTGATACAGCCTCGCGGGGTTAGCCGAGCGGTCCAAGGCGCTGCAGTCATGGACTGTGCGGCTGATCCCGTCGGAGGTTCGAGTCCTCCCTCGGGCATGGGTGTGTGTGTTTGTCCTGAGGATAATTTAGGTTAAGTAGTGTGTAAGCTTAGGTTCAAAAATGGCTCTGAGCACTATGGGACTTAACTTCTGAGGTAATCAATCCCCTAGAATTGTTTTGTGGAGTCCAAAAGATCATTTCAAAGCTCAGCCATCATCATGTTTGAATGCGGATGAAAGGGGCTTTGAACAAGTTGATACTTTTCGACAATAATGATTAAAACTTGATCTTGGAGTGCCGCAGAGTGGGTGCGAACGTGTGACAAAAACGAACAGGTGAAACCCTGTATTTAATATGAAAACTGTGGCTTTTGAATGACCGAAATCGGCGTGGCATATTACACAAGCCGTGGCCGATGACTGAACATACGTAGTGGTCGGATTGTGTACTACTTGAGTGAGCATTCTGTAACAGATAATCCGGTTGGTAATCCTTTTGGTAACGGGTTTGGTTGATTGCCATAAGCTGTCTGTTACGAGTGACTATGATTGCGCGTGACTGTTAGAACCAGAATTTACGATTATCACAGGTTTGTCAATGGTTTTGTATCAAACAAGTACCAATATATTTAAGTTTTCACTCACAAACTACCTTTCAAACAACCGCTCAGTTAACCCGATACTGAAAAATATTTGTTCTATCCGTTGGATTCGTATAATGTTACTGCTCCCACTACAGTTTTTCCATTAGAGAATCATCATTCGTTTTTAACATGGAAGGTGCGTGGACCGTACTGCAGAAGAAGAAATCACTGCAAAGTGAGTGAATATGATTTCTGTAAGACGAGCACACAGTTATCGCAACGTTACAGTGTCCTGGAAATGATGAAAATATGAAATTTATTTTTATTTGTCATTATGACGGTTTTAAGGATGCTTTTTGCGAATACAAAAGTATTTTGGACCAAATCGTTACTTAAAGGTCCCAAATGTCACCTTGAATGGCAACTTGCACAGCAATACACGCCCACCTTTGGTCTGTGACTTCCCTTCTTGAAATCATAAGCCTAGGGATATTTTTCCCTTTGATTTGAGCTTTCAGCTATGAGCTACACGGTTTGTTATATTGCATTCAGTTGTTTTCTAGAGTAAAAACGTAATGCCGAGATCGACCTCGAAAATTGTCAGTAAAAGGTTTGGAGAACTTTTAAGAAAGAAAACAATGAATATAATGAAACCAAAACGAAATTAAGACACTGCCAAACAGTGGCCAGACCTGAAGCTTTGTATGCAGCAGAAACACTTAAACTAAAAAGAAATGCAGATATTGAGGAACTAGAGAAGGCCGAAAGAAGAATTTCAAGGAAAATACTGGGAGCTAAAAGAAACGATAACGCTGAATACAGGTTAAGACCAAACAGAGAGCTATACTTGAAAACTGAGAAACTAACTGCTGCAATGCGGAAGAGAAGACTGCTGTTTTTTGGACATATATTCAGAACGGATAACAATAGACGAACCAAGCGGATATTCACATTACCCAATAGCTACAAATCCAAGCCCGCATGGTTCAGAGAGACTGAAAAGGACATGGAAAGCGCTGGAACTACAACGGAACACATTTCAGAAAAGCAGTTCAAAAGGCAGAATTTCAGGAGATAAAGAAAACTAAACGAAAGTGGACTCAAGAGAAAGCGGAACAGTACTCTAAAAGGATGAAGGAAATTTGGAAACTACGAAAATCTAGTACAATGAAGAGTAGCCAAAGTTTATTCCCTGCACCCTCCAAATAGGTTATTCGAAAGAAGAAGAAGAAACCAATGTTAGCTTTGCCGATGACACACGTACTGCTGGAAAGCAGTTAACAGCAGGATAAAGGATCTTCTGTGCTTAGTAGGATTGTACTGAAGACTAAGTCCAATAAAGCTTTAAACTCAGTTTGCCTTAATTCTTAGTTTTTCTAGCCTAACGTGTGTTTTGTATGAAACTATTTATCCCAGAGCAACGAAATTCTAGTAGTCAACTGTCTTTATACACGTGCATGAAATGATATTTTTTTTTAGCCAGAAAGGCTGTATTATAAACGAGTCTAGGCCCCTGTCATTTTAAAAATGAGCCCGCAAAATGGGTCAGTATCATTTTTTTTTCAAAATTGCTATTTTGATATACTAGATTTAGAAAATGACAGAGTTAACACATGGTGTATGTGAAAAAAAATTCAGTGTTCTGTTAATACTTTCTGAGAAACCGTACATTGAAAACAGTCTATTTCACATGGTGGAGACACTAGGTACCTTCTCCCTTTTAAATGGCCAAAAGCCGCCCTCCAGGTGGGTGCCATGAATGCTGACGGACAACCACACTGCAGCGCGCGTGGCATTGTTGCCAGGCCAACTTCATGCGTGATGACGGCATGATTGGGACTTTCATTTCAACGATTCTGAAAGTGGAAGAGCCATGGATGTGATTTTCCAATAGTCACATCAGACTTTCAAAGAAGCCATTGAAGTAGGTATATAATCATAGCGTCCACGTTGTGAAAAATGTGGAAGGTTGCAGGGAGATTACGTCGAGAGGTGATACAAATTTTACAACTTTCGTGTGATTAGTTTGTGAGGAAAAAATATCGGAAGTGTTATAACTTGAGTGCACCTCGTGCGTGAAACATCGCGGTTGATCGCCCTGTTCTTTGCAGCAAAGCTACGATATTTTCTAAAAGTCAGTTTGCACATCGGTGATATCTGACTGCAGTGTCTAGAAAATTCCAGAATTTATCCAAAAATAACAAATGAAAAAAATTCACGTGAAATAATTACAGATTAACAATTTTCGGACTTTTTCCTTTGATTGATCTGGGCAACTTTATTTCTTGGCAAATTCCATAATTTTAGGTCAACGGGAAGTATCCTTTAGGCTTTTGTGACAATTTGTGGGTATCAATACACGGGGCTTAAATGACCGTATCTTCTGATTTCATTTCCTTGGAAGCTAACTTTTATTATACCGCTAAAGAACCTTAGACGTCAGCAAGTGACATAAGTGTCAACTTGATACGTTAATACAATCCTGAGATAAAGGGCTCTTAACAGACGGACAGATAGACAAATTGATGACAAACGAAAGAAGAATGTTTTTCGTGTGATATAATTACAGACACAGAATTTTCGAATTTTTTCCTTTGCTTTTACTGTGAAACCTTGCTTCTAGGTGAATTTCATCATTCTAGTTTTACGGATAGTATCCTGTAGGTTTTGACGAGTGAGGTTGTGAGCTCCAAAATACGTTACACAAATGGCCGTATCTATTGACTTCATTGCCAAGGGGCCATAGACCTTAATAAGTGACAAATTTCGACTTCATGCGTCTACACGTTCCTCATAAATACGGTTGTGAACAGTCCGGCAGAGAGACGAATAGCAAGGTGATCCTACAATGGTTTCGTTTTTGCCAACTGAGGAATCCTAATGTGTGGTTCCAACAACTTAGATGCAGGATCCAGCCAGTAACAGAAAAAGAATCAAATTTTTTACTTACAAATAGAAAGGAGCCAGTAATTCTTAACGGAGGGAAATCTTCAGATGTAAAATTAACTTCAGGCAGTGTTAGAAGACCGTTACTGTTCATAATACATGGATGTCCACATGAAACATCGATCATTTCTGAAATCAATTTAAAAATAACTGTGGGGCATAGATATTTGCGGTTTGCGCCCCAATGTAAAGCAACTCAAGTTTTCTGTACCTTTTTTATATAAACGATTCCGTTTATTTTGTTTCTGGTCCTAAATAATTAGCACAGAAGACTACACTTCAAGAGAGGCCAATGCCTGGTATGGTATGAGGAAATGATATCAGCCATTGTTGTACAAAGAAATTTCCGACGTGACTTTCAAAGGGAGCCACCAAATGTTAAAATGACTGAGGCTTGCTATGTCAAGTTGCTAGCCACTAGTAGGATAAACGGACATTGAGGTTCTGGCACGAATCGCACATCTGATGAACCAGTGGATTACATCAGAGATACATTCCAAAGAAGCCAGTCAAAGTTAAGTTCACTGCATATAATTTGCCCAACAGTTCACAAGGTGCTGCCTAAACGATGTCGCTTGCACTCTCACAAAGTTCAAATTGTCCAAACACTGAAGCCAAACGACTTGTAGCTGCGCCAAGACTTTTCCACTGGGATGCTTAGCTGGATCGGGCAAAACCCGAACCATCTAGGAAACGTCGTTTCTCTGACGAAAAAACCTTCAACACATTTGGGACGGTTAATTGGCATAACGTTCATATATGGAGATCAGAACACCAACAGTTTTCGAGAATACCTCAGAGGCAGCGAAAAGGTGAATGTGTGGTTTGTGCTGATGAAAGACAGCATAGCTGGACCATTTTTATTCACCCGACAACAGTTTAGTTGGACGTGCTTGGGCGTTTTCCTGTCCTTCAGCCTCTTCCCATTCAGACAAACGCTGTCTTCCAGCGGTATAGTGCACCGCCGCACTGGAGTTTACACGCTCCTGACTTCCTGGACCGAACAACTCCATAGCGATGGACAGACCGTGATGCAACAATTAAGTGGCCACTATGATTTGCGGACATAATCCCTACAGGTTTCATTCTGAGGGGTTATTTCAAAGACACTGTATGCGAAATCGAAAATCTCCGCAGAAGAATTGTGAACTCAGTAATCTAGATCACCCAGACATGCTTCGGCGCACGTGGGTTGAGAAAGAGAGTATCGTCTAGACATTTTATCGGTTATGAAAGGAGCCCATACAGAAGTGCATTAACTTTTTGTACCAAACTTTGAGTTTCTTTATATGATGCCGCAAATTGCAAGTATCTATGTCCCATAGCTTTTTAATTGCTTTTGGAAATAAGCAAGGTTTCATGTTGACACCTTGTAGACAAATGACCTAGCGGATAGCGTCGGAAGCTTCCGCGAGACTGCTGGCGAATGATGATGTTGAATGTAGATAAGGGAAGAGGTTAGAAAATTGTAGCGAAATGCAGGAACACCTGCATAGGATCGCCGCGTTGGGCATGTATTGCCAGTTGACCCCCGTCATAAAGAAGTTCAAGGTACCGCACATAAATAGGCAAAAACCACGGTTATTATGTGACGACACAATTGGTGAACAGCTACTGTAAGCAGTCTCCTCCATTAAATAGCTAGAAGTATGTATGGGGAGCGATTTAAAGCTCATCAAGCACAGAAAAATAATCGTAGGAAAAGGAATATACCACACTTAGATTAATTGGACTAATCTTCAGGAAGTTTGATCCACCCTCGATGGAGGTAGCTTGTAACACCTCTGCTCCCCGTCAGTCGGGTGCCCCTTTCTAGAAAGTGCAAAGATGAAATCAAAGGAAACAGAAAAAGTGGTCTTCACAGGCGGAACACCTAGTCCTACACAGGCAGAGTTACGAATTCAGTATCAATTTAGAGGAAAGAGAGACAATCGATCTGACTGAAAATACTAAGAAGTTTTTGTCTTATGTTCAGTCAGTAAACGTATCTTAGACATCTGCCGGACACTATGTGAACACAATTGCATCGAAACGGAGGATACAGGTTCGAATCCTGCCTCGGGCATGGATGTGTGTGATGTCCTTAGGTTAGTTAGGTTCAAGTAGTTCTAAGTTCCAGAGGACTGATGACCTCAGAAGTTAAGTCCCATAGTGCTCAGAGCCATTTGCACCATTTGAAACGGAGGATAAAAAGAGAGAATGCAGAATACTAAACTTTTTCCAAAACTATTTCTCTGAGGAAGACCGCATCGTAGTTACTCTTTCAAATCGTCGCACAAACGCGAGAATGATTGTGATCTAAATAAATAAACATGGGGTCGAAAAGCAACTTAGATCGCTCAAAAGAGGAAAGGCTACTGGACGATTCTACCATACATAGAGTATGCGGAAGAATATGCTCGTCTTCTTGCGGCAGTTTGCAGTAGGTCACTGGAGGATTCCCATTTCAATAGGGGTTGTCTAACAGAAGTGCAAAACTATAGACTTATATCTCTAACATTAATCTGTAGTAGATTTGGAATCTGTTAAACGCTAACGTATTATGGCATTTCTGCTGTCCTAAAATCTGCTCTGTAGGAATCACCATTCCGAAAGCAACGATCATGTGACAGCTCGTCCACGAGACCCAGGTTGATGCCGTGTTTCCTTACTTCCGGAAGACGTTCTATACAGTTCCGAATTGCTGTATAATGAAAAAAAAAAAGAAAAAAAGAAACACGAGCGTACGGAATACCGGGTCAGCTGTTTGACTGGATTGAAGAGTTTCTAGTAAAAGAAACACAGCATGTCATTCTCTAGGGAGAGAAATCTTCAGACGTAAAAGTAACATCGGGCGCACACCTAGAGAGTGTTACGGACCTTTACTTTTCATAATATGTATTATGAGGTAGTGGATAACGTGAGAAGTTCCATAAGGCTTTTCGCGGATGATGCTGTTGAATACGAAGAAGTCGCAACGTTAGAAAATAGTAGCGAAATGCAGAAACACGTGCCAGAGGATTGGCACATGGTTTAGGGATTCACGTTTGGGCTCTTAAATAAATGGAATGGAATGCACATAAATAGGCAGAAAGACCCATTATTGCATGATTACACGTATGGAAAACATTCACTGGAAGGAGTCACATCCATAGAACATCTAGAAGCCTGCATATGAAGAGAATCAATGTGGAACGATTACATAAAACTAATTGCAAGTAGAACAGATGCCAGACTGAAATTCATTGGAAGAATCTGCAGAATGTGTAGTCCATCCAGAAATAAACTGACTGACGAAACCCTCCTTCGACCAATACGTGAATATTACTCGTCAGTCGGGGATCTTTACCAGATAGGATTGCTAGGGGAAATATCAAAAGGAGAGCAGCGCATTTAGTTATCGATTCATTTAGTAGGCACGAAATCGTCACGGAGATGCTGATCCAACTCCTGTGGCAGATGCTGGAAGAGGCGTGATGTGCATCACACTATGGTCTACTAGTAATGTATCACTATCTCGCTTCGTATGCGTTTTGTTATTTTAAATCTGTTCATGAGAGTAAAATGTTGTCGAAGGTAGGGTACATTACATTGCCGATAAGAAAATAAAACGTGTATGCTTAAACTTGGCAAGAAAGTATTAGCTTTGTTAGTATTTCCGTACATCATAAAATGATTTTTACTCATATGAGTTTACTTTGATTCTCATGCAAGAAGTAGCTTCTGGCCAAGCAATCGTCGCTGGAAAGCAGCGAACTTGGTGACGAGAAACCGTGTAATCGTTAATACAAATTTTGGTTTAGCGTAATAGTAATAATAATAATAATGACAATAATCACAATTGAACGTTGTTTAAAGCATAGGTTGCAGGCTCTATTTACAAATGTTGAGATGAGAAAACTATACCCCGCTTATGGCGCGCGATCGTCGGATCATCGAACTGAATACTTCCAACTTATTTACAGCTCAAAAATTTTACAATACAAGTTCCATTAGTACGGCCTTTTCCAAGTATACCTCCTCCTCTTGTAATTCTTGAACAGAATATTCGTTATTAGTAACTAAAATTTTTTACAGAACTAATTAATCTTTCTCCTCTCATTCCTTGTCCCATACCCACATTATCCAGTAACCTTTTCCTCTACTCCTCTCCCCACAACTGTATTCCAGTTCCCCATGACTATTAGATTTTCATCTCCCTATGCGAATTGTACTATCCATTCGATATATTCATATATTTTCTCTATCTCTTTATTCTCAGTTTGATTCGTCGGCATCCATACCTGAAGTATCGGTATCGGTAATGGTTTCGCACTACGCTACCAAAATAAAGAATGAATAATTCGAGCAGCATTATTATTTAACACAGAATGTAAGTTACAGGAATGATACAACCCTTATCACAGGCCCTCGAAGAAGACGAAATAAGGAATATCAGTTCTAGTACGATTGAAAATGTCTTTCACAGTTAATTCATATACAAAGATGAAGTTGCTTTTCTGAGGCGTAATGTTATCTGTATCATCGAAATATGAAATGTGCTGTACGTTCCTAAAAAAGTGGACCAATGTATTGCTTGCTCCTACCTTTATTTCGCCGAAAGATCGTGAAGATAAAATCAGAGGGATTCGAGCCGACACGGAGACTTCCCGGCTGTCATTTCCTTCTGCGAACCATACGCGACTGGAACAGCAAAATGAGAAAGGGACACTGGTACTCGAACTACCTTCTGCTACACACCATAAGGTGACATGTGGAGTATAGCCAGTGACGTAAATATGCAAGCGTCTTCCATCTAAGTTTTTTCATCATTTCCGTGACCCTATCCCACTGCTAAAACAAATCTGCGATCGGTCTCGTGCCTCTCTTTGTATACTTTGAATATTTAGTGTGGGGGTCACATACTTTAACAATATTCTAGGATTGGTCACACGAGTGCTTCGCAAAGCATCAACTTTGTAGCGCGACTGCATTTTCGCAGCCTCCTACTAACGAACCGAAGTGTGCCACTGGCTTTACCAGCGATTGAACATGTGATGATTCCTTTTCATATTCGTACAAATTGTTGCACCCAGATATTTGTATGAACAGATTCCAGTTGTGATTAATGTTGTCGTTACAGGATACTACATTTTTACATTCTGTGAAGGGCATAATTTTACATTTCCTTATATTAAAACAGGCTCCCAACCTTTGGACTACTTTCAAATCTTTGTCTCGATCTAACTGAATATTTCTTAGTACTTCATTATACTGATTATTTTTCTGCTTATTTCTTAAATATATTTGAGAGTACAAGGCTAGCTAACTCAAGAAGAAGGCTTTAAACTATATTGTTAGAAATGAGAGGGCCCACGTGTTAGTCCTGTAGTCTGCCTTGACCACAAGTGGTCCCTCTCAGAGGCTGTACAGAAGGGGCATAGGTCGCCAGGGCCCTGCAGTTTGCGGAAGTCGGGTGCAAAAAGCCACTTCTCAGTGGTTTGTCAGCATCGCCAGGTGTTTTCCCCTTTGAAGGCGATCTGCTGGTAAGCCACAGCAATTCCCTAGTATATCACTCAGCGTGACGAATTAACCTCCCTGCACGCAGACTGAAGAACGGGCCGCCGTGTCTCTGCTTGGCTACCGTGAGAAAATTAGTAGCACCTCACTCCAGATTTTGACATCCAATGAAATGAGTCTTTCCTGCCACTGTGCTCACTGGCGAAGGGCTCATCAAATGAGTGGGAGGTGACTAGCAGCCGATACCAACCTCTTGCATTATAAGTTGCGTTCTGTAAGCCAAGAATGGAACATTTCTGCAGGGTTCCCATGTGTTCACGTAAAAAAAGCGAAATTCTCGCTGGTCACTGTGGCACGGCTGAGACTCCTCCGTCTACAAGTTGGTAGTGACCTTTAGACGAGGAGAGAGGTCAATGCAGCGTGGTTTTGGTTCAGACATGGACTACAGACAAGCTTGTTCCATATAAAAATGTTTGCAGCGTTATTAATTGTAATATGTCATTTGCACAAGTAATATGTTAACTCACCATCTTTGCACAGTTAAGAATACAGCACTTGATGTAAATACGACTGTAAAAAGAGCAAATGACCATGTGAAAGCGATTTATTGTAAACGACATTCGTTTCGTGTATCGGTTCATGTGTTGCAAAGCAATCGCATAAATCAAAGACTATAGTTCTCGTTTTCGTTTGTTGGATAACCTTATCTTTGACTGAGTGGGGAAGAGCATGTCTTTAAACAGTACTCTGAGTACGCAGTCTAATCAGCCAATCAGATTACTTGGAGCCGAGTTCCGAATTCTAGGGGACTGCGTGTACATGCAGTCTGTCTACTTACGCTCTTCTTGTCCGCCTGAAGCTATGAACGTCATATTGCCTGCTGGAGACATGTAAAGTACGTAAATACTTGTGCCTTGTGGAACATTGAGATGGACATTTCTAAGCTATTTCAAACAGGATAACTGATGAGTCCTTTGCTTGGTGGTGCTGCAATGGCGAAATTCTGTGTTACATGATTTTCAAGTCCTTTTCGAGTAGCTCTTTGCAACTCCCTACTCATGCAAGAAATGTTAGCTTTTTGATACATTTCCGTCTTTGTTGGAATACTTGATTATCAATATCTAGTTTTGAGTCGTCTAAGAATACCTGTCGTCTTTTACATTACTTCGCTACTCACTAAATAATATTACGGTGATTAGAAAGCATATGGGGCTATTTTTCTGTCTTTGTAAATGTTTGGCGCTGTACAGCCACTTGGCTCGTTGGAGGACATTTGCATGTGTTATTCATGAGCGTTCTTGTGTATTTTACGGATAAAAACTGAATATAAAATTAAATATCTCATGAGCTGTTTTTCTCACAAAGTCCTTTTTCAGCCGTTTGGTACTTAGTTCTTATTTTCACAGGCGCTTATCTAAGTTTTTGCCTGTCAGGCACCAAGTACAAGTGCGAGATAAAACAAATGAACTGCCTTCAGCAGAGTTAATTTTTCAAGAAACTGTCTGCAGCAGTCACATTACTATCCTGTTTTGTGTACATTTTTCGTCTACACAAGGTGAGAGCAAGTCAAAGTGGTCTTCATGACACGTGGTGCAGGAATCAATACTCGATACTTTGCTTTCAGGTGAATCATTTTCTTTCGATGGGTGTTAGAACATACTGAGAGGTGGCAGAAGCCCGTCTCATATTTCCATCTTACTCTGAGTAATTCGATTTTCCTCTCTAATTGCATGTGGTGAAAAGTTGCTATTCCTTCACACGCGGACTTCCCCGCAGCGTCTCTCGTCACCCGAGTGGTCTGGTGACAGGCGAGTTCTCCTGAGCTTGAGAGGGTTAAACCGACGGGTGTGAGGGAGTCGAGTGGATGCTTTCCAGAAGCCGACACTGTCATAAGAGCAGGAGCGACACGCCCAGATGCGCCGGAAGGGGCGGCTGGGCTAGAGATTCCGTTACTTCGCAGAAACTTAGTGAAAACCGTGTCTGGCGGGCTACCAGCGAAGCGTGGGAATGACTTGTGTTCCCAGGCAGTCTTGGCGGGCAAATTCCCGCGTTTTCTGCAAAATCGTAACTGTGATGGGCTTGCTCAGGGCATAGCTCCGTGACGTAGCAAAATCGGCACAGAAATTGGCACCAAGAATCTCCATTGGTGGAATGGTAGTGCTTCGGCAATAGAGTGGAATTTTCGGCCGGTTTTCGAGTTGCTGATTGGAAAGTTTAACCACGGCCACTGTCTTGGGGGCGGAATGTTCTGTGTTCGGCTTGTACGGGTGCTCTTGAGAGAGTCGGTTCTCGCCTTTCGGTCGGAGTAGGTTACAAGACTGAGTTCTCGCTGCTCTGGACAGCCTGCCTTCCTTTGGTTGTCTAATATACTTTTATTTAATTGTAACTGTTTGACGAAATTGCTGAAGTTTCGACTTCAACGTAACTTTCCGAGTACAGTTGGCAATTGAGCGTTCTGCGTACAAGCGGCCTATGTTATCTGTCTTGAGCAGTTTTGGCTAAAGTTGACTGTATCGGAGTTACTGTGTGACTTCACTTGTTAAAATCAATCACTGTACCATCAGTGATTGGATGGCGAGCCGTCTTCGTCTCCCTCAGAGGCGCATTTGTATTGCTAGGAAGTCTTTAGTCTGGAACAACCAGACCAGGATAATTTGTTTCGGGCTATACTCGCGACATTATCATCACCACGACGGGACGTCGAAGCAACCAGCCATCGCCTCCGGTACGCCAGATCGTGTCCTTGCAGTTAAGAAGACAGCTTGGTAATGTACGTCCGCAGCACCAGCAAACCAGGCAATTTTGTTAGGTGATAATCAGAGCTCAGCAGAGCGCGCCTGTTCGTCTTTTCTAACTTTGTTCTGTCTTGGGTGTTCATTTTCTGAGTTCTCACTACTGTAGCAGCAATTAATGTTGGGTTGACTGTGTGTTTCTCTTAAGATTTGAGTTACAAGGAATTGGCTCCACATACCACTTCGTCATAAATGTCACAATCTAGTTTAGGGACAACTTCACCTTCACAGCATTTGTTTGGGTATCCAATTTGAGCCAATTTGATGTATTGTAAAGGTTTCATGTGTTGTTTATTATGTTGAGTTTAGTCATAATAAATCATATTGTTATTTTGGACAGAACTTTCATTCTGTTAATCGGTAGAGCAACCCTATCATTTCTCACTACGTTAATGAAACTTTCCTTTATTTAACTTATTTATCAAATTAAACTATTGCAGGTGCCAAACTCTTTTCTACTCCACTTTTAGGGTCGATTACAGTCAGTTCGCGTTTCTTTTTAATCCATGTGCAACAGCAAATGTCGGAGTTAGAATAGGGGGGGGGGGGCCTTAGAGCATCATTTACATATGTAGATTCTAGAAGAATTTAGTATTAAATACACTGCTAGCCCCGGCACCTCGCATAAAATGGCGACCCTTAGGCTCTGACTTTCCTGTGAATCACTGATAAGCAAACGGTATTCTTAGTAGGAGCATTCAATTTTTTTTCTCTACTTTTTTTAATGATTAATACCCAAGTTCTTTTTCTTGTAGTTCCGTGATTAGTTTTAAGTAGCGGCGCGTGATTACTGTTTTTGTTTTCAGCGTATATATTTGTTTGTTTATTCTTTGTTTTATGTGTTTCTTTGATGTGGTGTCCGCACCACATCACATTTTGTCGGGTTTGTGTGCAGTTTCTGTACCACAACAAATCGTTTATGTAATTACAGCGTTGGAAAGGCGTTGTTGAAATTTTATGACTGTGTGAAATAATATATGGAGTAGATTAGTTTTATTGTGCATTGTAGATAAATTAGTTTTTCATGAATGATCATGAGAAGTAAGGCACGACTATTATCCAGCGAAGCTGAAACAAAAGAGGATAGCATAATGGATAAGGGGCAATTTACTGACGGGGATAGGTTCGGAGATGAGATGGGCACATCTTTAGCAGCACAGGACGTCAGGGTCATTGATGAGGAAGGTGATTTGGACGCGATCTTAGAGCAACGTCGCGACCGTGATTATGATAGTGAAGTGGAGGATGGAACAGAGACAGGCACACAGGTCGAGACGGTAGCAGAATTTTATAATCAAACGAACGAGAGCAGACAGGGACCAGCTCGGTCACGTCAGAGCTCTAGCGCCCAGGTGTCCAGAGTTACATCGCCCATGTGTGACGAGGATCAAAAACATGACATGAACCCAATACTGAGCTTCCTGCGCTCAATGAAAGAAGAAGCTGAAGAACAACGCAAGAAGGAGAAGGAAGAAGATGAGAAACAGCGTAAGAAGGAGAAGGAAGAAGATGAGAAGCAGCGTAAGAAGGAGAAGGAAGAAGCTGAGAAACTGCGTAAGAAGGAGAAGGAAAAAGCTGAGAAACAGCGTAAGAAGGAGAAGGAAGTAGATGATGAACAGCGAAAGAAGGAGAAGGAAGAAGCTGACGAACAGCGTAAGAAGGAGAAGGAAGAAGCTGACGAACAGCGTAAGAAGGACACTCAGGCAATAATTTCGCATATAGCAGAAATTCGAGGGGAATTACTAACAATAAAGAAAGAATGTGGAGAAGTAAAACAAATGTCAATGGCTGCACAAAAAGTAGCAGGCCTGGCCAAAACGGCAGCAA
Organism: Schistocerca nitens; assembly: GCF_023898315.1. NCBI lineage: Eukaryota > Metazoa > Arthropoda > Insecta > Orthoptera > Acrididae > Schistocerca > Schistocerca nitens. The sequence continues at coordinate 369,120,971 of NC_064614.1, read as the reverse complement.
TAGGGGCAATGAAAGTCGCGGAAGCAACTTCTAAACTCGCAGGGCGCTTGCGACGTACAACACAATTCCACTCAAAATCCCTAGCGTTCTTAAAAACTCAAGGTAATATCGCGGTTGCGAACACCACGAAACGAATGGAAGAAGTAGAAAGTCGGATAGCAAAACTAGAGCAAAACGGGCACACAAGCACTGGGTGTTCGGATACCAATGATGGAGTACACAGAATTGTGTCTCCGAGGAAAAGCCCGCCGTGCTCTAGCCCAATGACCGAGTGCGGAACTAACAATGCACACGCAAAAACAGCGAGTAATAGCTCCAATAATTGTAGCCCACTTAGGAGAGTGAATTCTGAGTGCCACTTCCACTGTGATACAGAGGTAGCACATCACAGTTATCAGCAAGTTAGAACAGGGTACTCAGCAGACGTGCAAGTATCGGAAACGAGTGACAACACCAGTGCGAGGACCAGACAGGATTTTGATCACGATCACTTCCTGTCGATACTAAAATTCCAGAAGTTCAAAGAAAATGGTGGGTCGATGCATCCGAAGAGCTGGGTGATGCAGTTTACAAATTCATTACCGGCATCATGGCCAACCCAGGCAAAATTAGAATTCATGTGTGGCAACATAGAAGGCCAAGCCGCGGAAAAGATGCGGGGTGTGGCAGCGATGTGTCGGACTTATCAGGAATTTGTTGGTGCATTCCTGCGGACCTACTGGTCAAAGGAAACGCAAGACAGAATTAAAGAGGAAATAATATTTTATTCTGAACTGGAAGTGTCCGGGCATAGGAGCGCAACCAAATTTCTTGATTATTTACTCAAGAAGAATCAATTTTTAGATAGTCCATATACCAACGGAGAAATCATTAAATTTTACTTTTCCAAATTGCTAGTTAGGTACCAACAGACACTTGTCGGGAAGTGTGGATCTGACATAGAAGCATTCAAGAGTCTATTGCGCGAACTCTAAGTAGTCTTTGATAAACAAGACGCAAAGGACAGGACGAAGGGGTAAAGTAACAAATACCACGGGCCAGGAAGGGAAGACGACAACAGATCGCATAATCGCACTGGTCAGTTAGGAAACCAGGGTTACGGAAGTCAAGGTTACGCTGTTCAAGGTTACGGAAACCGGAGACACGGAAACCAGAACGTCAGGGAACTGCTTCAATCTAGACAAGGAATCTGGGATAGGAGGAATAACGAACGGCAAAGCGACCGTAATTGGAGAGAGCGAAACCAAGGACAACAGTGGAGCCAGGAGATTGAAACTAGACCCGCAAATCCTAATGCACGTCAGAGGAGATGGAGCTTAACAAGGGATTGACGCCAGACTAGTGCCAGCATAGGCTGCCGGAATTTCGCACGTAATCTCGGACCTGGCCAACTACGGATGATAAATTACGAAGATTTATCAGAAATCCTGCTCGAAGAACATAAAACAACTCCTCGACATGATCGGCAGCCTCTTATCACAGTAGCAATAGCTGAAAAGAGTATGAATGCGATAATAGATAGTGGAAGCTACATAACAGCAATATCTGAGGCAGCATACAAGAAGTGCTCTCAGGAGGTGGACTTGCCTGTCCTATCGGTTAAGAAAACCAAAATAAAAGGGGCATTGGCGGGGAAATGTACGGATGTCACCCAACAAACAAGACTGGAATTCTCCTGCCAAGGACACAAAATAGAGTCTAACTTCTGGATCGTGCCAAATCTGGCGATCGACATGATAATAGGAACGGACTTCCTAAATTAGCATGAAGCGATAGTTGATCTAGGACGAGGTGAAGTGGTTTTGAGGAAAGGGAATCCCGTCCACATTAAGTTCGACGACCAGCTGATCCCAGCTCAACTACCGTCTAACTGTAAACGGATAAACTATGCGTGTCAGAAAGACAGAAAGGAAGAACAGGTCGACGTTGCGGGTAGGGGAGAGGACACGGATGAGAATGAAGTCGGAATAATGGGAGAAATAAAGGAGAAAATAGGAGAAAAAGTGGAAGCAATAAAGAATATAAGGTGCGACCACCGCAAAGAACTTCATAAATTACTAGTAGAACATGCGGAGGTTTTCATTCCCAAGACAGGATCAATAAAGAACTTCCAATATGAATTCCGTGTACGTCCGCACAACCAGTTTCGCGTGCCACCCTACCCAATCCCCTTGGCATATCGACAGAAAGTAGCAGCTGAAATTACGCGAATGCTGAGTGAAGGAATAATAGAACCGACGGCTTCAGCCTATAATAACCCGTTAAGAGTAGTCGAGAAGGCACATGGTAGTATTCGTTTAGTCTTGGACTCGATACAAATTAATACCATAATAGAACCAGAAACAGACAGACCGGAACGATTAGAGGAACTCTTACAAAACTTCCATGGAATATCAATCTTCTCATCAGTTGATCTAAAATCGAGTTTCTGGCAGATCGAGCTCCACCCAAATTGCAGACAGTACACAGCCTTTTTAGCATTTGGAAGATGTTACCGGTTTCGTCGTCTGCCATTTGGTTTAAACATTTCGTCTGCCGCATTCATTCGGGGGCTGGACGGCATTCTAAGCGATAATTTGAAACGTCATGTCACCAGCTATGTCGCCGATTTGCTGATCGCGGAAAAATCTTGGGGAGAGCACAATGCGGTCCTCGGTGAACTCCTTGCGACATTCAAGGAATACGGAGTGACTATCAATATCGAAAAATCGAATTTTGGGACGTCCTCTGTCAAATTTCTAGGACATATCATCACGGGTGAGGGCATTGCGCCAAATCCCGAAAAGATCGAAGCGATTGAAAAGTTTCCCATTCCTACGACAAAGAAGCAGTTAAGGGGGTTCTTAGGGATCATAAATTTTTACAACCGCTTTATACATGTCAAAACTCAAAGCAGTCCTAGGTTGCATCAACTTACAGGAAAGAAGATTCCTTGGGAATGGGATGAGGTGGCCGAATCCGAATGGAAAGCATTAAAATTCGCATTATTACAAGCACCCATCCTCTCACACCCTAATTTAGCAGAAGAGCTTTGCATAGTAACGGACAGTTCACACTCAGGTCTGGGTGTCATGGAGTTCCAAGACTATGTACATGAAGGAAACAGGGTGTGGAAGACAATTGCGTTTGGTAGCAGAGTACTAGCCAAGAGTGAGAGGAATTACTCTGTAACCGAGTTAGGGGCGCTGGCTATTGTATGGGCGTTTGAAAAATTCAGATACCTTCTGTTTGGTCGCAAGACGAGGGTCTACACAGACCACAAGGCACTCGAGTTCCTGATGACTGCAAAGCTTAATCACAGGCGGCTCATTAGGTGGGCATCATATCTGCAGCAGTACAATTTTTATATAGAATGTATCCCCGGCAGTCAGAAGATTATTGCAGACGCCTTATCACGGTCACCGATCGGATTTGAGCACAACATGGAAGAAGATCTGGAGGAGAATCACTACTGCCTTTTCTATATGCAGAAAGTAGCCTTTGAAAATTTTATTACCTGTAGTATGCAGGACATCAAGAAGGAGCAAGACAAGGACCCTGCCCTAGTGTTATTGAAACAGAAATGGATAGACAGAAGACACGCCACCGTCAGGCAGTTCTACCTCTTGCGGAAAGGCATAATTTTCCACCAAAATTATGCCAATGACACTGAATGGGGGGTATGCATCCCTGAACACCTAATAAACAAGGTTATATGGCATACTCACCTTAGCTATGGACACTTCGGACCACACGAGTGCAATCTCAAGCTAGCGACCATGTATTACTTTCGAAACATGGAGCGTCGAATTCGGAGGGTACTGTCAGTGTGTAAAGACAGCCAAAAGGCTAAGCACACTACTGTGAGCATGCAGGCACCATTATAGCCAATCGTACCGACCAAATTAAGGCAATTAGCGGCAACAGATTTGATGGGGCCTTTGCCAAGAACAAGAAGAGGATATACTTACGTATTAGTGTTTGTTGAACTAACGTCCAAATACGTTACCTTTACGGCACTGAAGAGGGCGACAGGACGAACTGTATCACGAGCCCTAATCCGGGATTTCCTACCACAGGTTGGTCATGTGAGTAGAATTATTTCTGATAACGGGCCACAGTTTAAGTAAAAAACATGGAAGGAGACGTTGCGTCGATGTAAAATTGATCCCATTTTTATATCTTCACACCATCCGAGCTCGAATGCTGCAGAACGGGCTATTAAAGAACCCGAAAACTTGTGCCGGTTGTACTGTAACAAACAGCACACGACATGGGACGGTTTCCTTAAAGACTTCCAGGAGGTGATCAATGAGGCACCCCATGAGATAACAAAATTGGCACCCATTACAGTACTGAAAAACCGTATTCCTAAGTACTTGATAACCGAGGTCGTAAACTTCCCACCAAGGGCGCGAACGCAGCACCGAGCCATAGTGGATTTGGCTCTCAAGAGGATACGAGCTGCAGCAGAGGTCAGGGAGAGACGTGCCGACAGGGGAGCTCGTCTACGACACTTCCAAATTGGACAAAGGGTGCTCGTGAAGTCTTTCCGACTCTCTAACAAACAAAAAATGAAATGCCAAAAATTCTATTCTGTTTACAACGGCCCGTACCGTATAAGGAGAGCAGCTCACCACAATGCTTATGAATTGGAGACGCTGAAAGGAAAGAAGTCCATAGGACTCCATCACATCTCTCACATAAAGGAGTTCGTGGAATAGTAGTAGTGTAAGTGGTGTACATAGTAGAATGAGCAAATACATGAACTTTGCTATAGTAGTAGTGTAAGTGGTGTACATAGTAGAATGGGCAAATACATGAACTTTGCTATAGTAGTAGTGTAAGTGGTGTACATAGTAGAATGGGCAAATACATGAACCTTTCTTCGGGGAACAATAATCGTTGCATTAATAGATTAAGATTGCTAAAGTATTAACACGCTGCGTTGTCTCGCATAAGAATTTACTGCTGCTATCCCTTTTTGTTTATGTTCGCGACTTCCAATGTCAATGGAGTAGGAGACACTACTTTTCCATAAGTAATGTTTTTGTCCTTTCCTGTCTGGTGTCCATGTTGAGGGATAATGATGAGCGAGGAGATGTCGCACAAACGGGCGCATACAAGAACGTGCTCTTAGAAGCGTTCTGAGAAGTCGTGATACGCTCCGTAGCGGTCACAACCAGTTCGTGAGACGTTCAAACCAATGCTTGCAGGCACGCGTCAGTGCACTGCAAGATTGTGGTATATTGAGTGATTTCGAGGATGAATATGGGCAGTATAGTTTTTACAGTGATGCACCAGCATCATTGTCTTGCAAGTCGAGGTGAACCTGTGAGCGTTTGACTCCAATGGTGCCCTAGACGGTAGAAATGCGGGCATAAAGCCTACCATGCCAATGTGCTGGTTGGGGATTTAGCGTGCTGCTTGTGACTGTCACAGATGAATAACCAAGGAATTATACTTGGAGATTCGTGACATACCGTGTAGCTGGCGTGTGGTGGGCGACGGAATCCTCAACAGGAACCAGTCCTGTCTTGGTCATATTACATTGCCTCTGGAAAGGTGTGCTTTGATCGCGAAAACCGCATCACATAGAAAAAGAAGTTGCAACTATAAATTTATTGTCTTGTATAGCCATGGCTAACCGAGTCTCTGGAGTTTCAGTGGGGCGTAGTGAGAACTCGGAGGCCATGTTGTACGGCGCGCACATCACTGTCGTCAATAGCGGCGAGCAGCGAGACATCTCAGCGTAACAGGAATTATGTAAGAGTGTTGTATAAGGTAAAAAAAAGAGAGACAGAGAGTGCCATATACTAGGATACGTTAAACTTTAGGTTTTAACAATAACTAGATCCTTAATATTGTGGGGGTTTTCTACCACAAGTGTTTGGCGCGCGCCTGTTGGGATGCTATTTTTCAGGTCACCAAACCACAGACCCGAGATGGAGGGACGACGGGCGAGCGACAGTAGAATAGTTGCATGTTCTTTATAGCACAGTAAAATTTCGACCTGCATAATAACATAATTTATTCAAAAGACATAGAATGTAGATCGTTGGCAAATGGTAGTTAATTCTTGAGCATGTCTACTGTCGATCTATAAAATTAATAGTAATATTAGTGCAGGCCCGCACATTTAGTTGTTCATCCAATATAGTGTCACACACCATGTACAGTAGTGAGATCGGTCTCTACACAAATATCAAGATAGAGTATTTCCATGTCTAGATTAGATATATCAAGATTTTGTTATAATGATAGCCATAGATTGATAACAATAAAATTAAAATAAGAGTGTCTGAAATGACAGACCATCAATGTATCGTTATGTAAATTTATTATAACATAGAAGGTCATAGGAAAAAGTTAGGCATAAGATTTTTGTCAGAACTGTGCAGATGACGGGAATCGTGGCAATGCAGAGGCCAGCTGGAGCAAAAAAACAAAAGGTCATCGGCTATCTGCAAGAAGAGGAGCGTCAGCGCGCCACCTGACGAGAAGGGTGCGGCAGCATCTGGTCCTACAAGCTGACAGTCACCGGGCCGTATACCTGAGGGATTAGGCGGCAGACAGCCCTCGCCGGGCCACAGGCGAAAGTGTGGCTGGCCGTTGACACTGACACGCGACCAGCACGCAACAGCTCTCCGGACGCGGCAGCCGTTTGGAAGGATTCCCTGCGGCAGACCACATTGTCGTGAGTACACGAAGAAGATCACATAAGGTGTCAGAACCTGCACCTCATGTGCCTCAGGACAGAAAGCGACGCTATATAATCACCTATTTGAGTTTTTACAGCTCACTAGCATTGGCCGATCTGCATACACAAAGCAGTATCGTGCCACAAACTCTAACAAATGAATTGTCTCATTTCTAACTTCTCCTCTCACTTAGAGAGCAGTTGTAGCAATCGTCGCTCCTAGTTCGATCCTGTCTGGATGACCTCACACACTTGTGGAGTCACTCCACATGCCATCATCCCTCGCCAAACTGCAATATTGGGAAACGTAAAGTTCTGTCCAGCGAGAGAAGAGACCTAGACTAGTGATGTATCCCAACGAGTAGACCTCAGAGACAATTAATTGACGTGAGGAGAGCCTATCACTATGCCTTCCTACCGTACTGCCGTGATCACATGCGTGGGTCTTGCTGCAATCTCAGCAGCGTACTGCAGATGCTCCAGCACACCCTATTGCTGTTGCAACAACGTAGCAACAACACCCGACATTTAACCCTATGTGATGTCAGTACTGTGGCCCCATCCCAAAAGCCCCCCTCTGATGCTTAAGACATGGAACCACGTGCATCAATGCCTATGACTCAACATACCAACCCCCTCAGAGAAACTAACGTATTTGTTAAGTGCTTCGAATATTTCTAACAATGTGATTTAGTGCCTCATTCTCAGCACAGCTGTGAACATTCATTGTGCAATGTACAAGCACAACTTGACACCCCATGAATCTTGTTTTCTTTTCTTAAATTTCTTTCTGAAGTGTTGTTTTTGTAATGTATGTTATACCTTGTATGTGTTTGTGAATTTTCACTGTAATTCTTATGTAAGTGATAGAGTAGGGCGCACAAATTACATATTACTGTATTGTTCTCTACACCATGTTTTTTTTGTATTCTGTATTTTTGTTGTGTGTAGGCAACAGTGTGCCTAAAGTCCCCATAAACTGAAGCAGATACCACCACTGTCATTGTGAATGGACCATCAGTTCAGGGAACATTTTGTAAAGGTTATTCTTGCTGCAGGGAGACAGAATGAATCGGAGGTTGTAATTAGATTCTGAAAGCTCACAAAGAGATTGTTAACTTAAATATTATCATGTGTGATTTAGTTCAGGTTAGTTTAATGATTGAAATTGTTGTAACATCTTGGGCATTTAATTGCGGAGCACTCCAACTCTGATTGTAAAGAATAAACTGCTCCATATTTGGCTCACATGCCCGGGCCATATTTAGACCGTGAATGTCTGTGTGAATCGGTGTTTGGAAGGGGCTCCCTGGGTATGGATGTGTGATGTGAGTGTTAGAGTTCCATATTAAGAAGGTGAAGTTGCAGTGATTCTTTTTATAGAGTGCGGCATGTGGAGTCAGTTTGCAAGATTGTTCTTAGGTGATTGACTCACAACCTTGCTCCTAAGTGAGTTAACCACTCACCAATTACAATCTAAAATGGCGTAGGGGCTATGAGAGGTGGCAGAAGCCCCTTTCATATTTCCATCTTACTCTGAGTAATTCGATTTTCCTCTCTAATTGCATGCGGTGAAAAGTTGCTATTCCTTCACACGCGGACTCCCCACGCAGCGCCTCTCGTCACCCGGGTGGTCCGGTGACAGGCGAGTTCTCCTGAGCTTGAGAGGGTTAAACCGACGGGTGTGAGGGAGTCGAGTGGATGCTTTCCAGAAGCCGACATTGTCATAAGAGCGGGAGCGACACGCCCAGATGCGCCAGAAGGGGCAGCTGGGCTAGAGATTCCGTTACTTCGCAGAAACTTAGTAAAAATCGTGTGTGGCGGGCTACCAGCGAAGCGTGGGAATGACTTGTGTTCCCAGGCAGTCTTGGCGGGCAAATTCCCGCGTTTTCTGCAAAATCGTAACTGTGATTGGCTTGTTCAGGGCATAGCTCCGTGACGTAGCAAAATCGGCACAGAAATTGGCACCAAGTATCTCCATTGGTGGAATGGTAGTGCTTCGGCAATAGAGTGGAATTTTCGGCCGGTTTTCGAGTTGCTGATTGGAACGTTTAACCACGGCCACTGTCGTGGGGGCGGGCATGTTCTGTGTTCGGCTTGTACGGATGCTCTCGAGAGAGTCGGTTCTCGCCTTTCTGTCGGAGTAGGTTACAAGACTGAGCTCTCGCTGCTCTGGACAGCCTGCCTTCCTTTGGCTGTCTAATATACTTTTATTTAATTGTAACTGTTTGACGAAATTGCTGAAGTTTCGACTTCAACGTAACTTTCCGAGTACAGTTGGCAATTGAGCGTTCTGCGTACAAGCGGCCTATGTTATCTGTCTTGAGCAGTTTTGGCTAAAGTTGACTGTATGGGAGTTACTGTGTGACTTCACTTGTTAAAATCAATCACTGTACCGTCAGTGATTGGATGGCGAGCCTTCTTCGTCTCCCTCAGAGGCGCATTTGTATTGCTAGGAAGTCTTTAGTCTGGAACAACCAGACCAGGATAATTTGTTTCGGGCTATACTCGCGACATTATCATCACCACGACGGGACGTCGAAGCAACCAGCCATCGCCTCCGGTACGCCAGATCGTGTCCTTGCAGTTAAGAAGACAGCTTGGTAATGTACGTCCGCAGCACCAGCAAACCAGGCAATTTTGTTAGGTGATAATCAGAGCTCAGCAGAGCGCGCCTGTTCGTCTTTTCTAACTTTGTTCTGTCTTGGGTGTTCATTTTCTGAGTTCTCACTACTGTAGCAGCAATTAATGTTGGGTTGACTGTGTGTTTCTCTTAAGATTTGAGTTACAAGGAATTGGCTCCACATACCACTTCGTCATAAATGTCACAATCTAGTTTAGGGACAACTTCACCTTCACAGCATTTGTTTGGGTATCCAATTTGAGCCAATTTGATGTATTGTAAAGGTTTCATGTGTTGTTTATTATTTTGAGTTTAGTCATAATAAATCATATTGTTATTTTGGACAGAACTTTCATTCTGTTAATCGGTAGAGCAACCCTATCATTTCTCACTACGTTAATGAAACTTTCCTTTATTTAACTTACTTAGCAAATTATACTATTGCAGGTGCCAAACTCTTTTCTACTCCACTTTTAGGGTCGATTACAGTCAGTTCGCGTTTCTTTTTAATCCATGTGCAACAGCAAAAGTCGGAGTTAGAATAAGGGGGTGGGGGGGGGGGGGGGCTTGGAGCATCATTTACATATGTAGATTCTAGAAGAATTTAGTGTTCAATACACTGCTAGCCCCGGCACCTCGCAATACCGTTTATAATTACATCAGCACTGCACATGTCTCTCCTACAGGAAGGGATGGTATGTTATATTAGGACACAGAACAATTTCGCTGCAATTTGACTTCATTTACTTTACGTTGGATGCCGCTTTGTTGTTTCATTGCACCATGACAGTTTGTTCACTACCTCACATTTCGTTGAAAGTAGTCGACTTTTTCATTCATGGCTCAAATCTCATACTAAGAGAAGTATTTTCAGGCCATTCATACTGGTGGAATAACTTGCGATGCACCCACAATTATACTTGTAAGATAGTGACAGCTTTCTCGCTGAAGAGTATTTCCGTTGTCGTTACAGTTAACCAGTGTAATCAAACCATCCACATAACTTTGAGCTCTGTACTAAAATAGTTACTTTTTTCCTTCTGCTCTGAGGGATCGCCACAGGTTACGCAAGAAGTCGTACAATACATCCATGCTTTATTAGAGTCGTAACACTACCATAGCTTCCGTCGAGTACCATAAGTAAGCGTAGACTACGGTAGGTTTCCTAGTAGTCTTGGCCAGTTAAGGTCAAACCCTCATTAACCCTTTCATGCCGGCGCTGTGTTTGTTGCGTCGTGTGCTGTGGACGAGCTCAAGTCCCGCACGGCCGTGCTCGCTGTACGGCGAATTTTTCGCGCTGCCCGCGGCGTTACTCTATCCTGCTTTCACACTCGTAGTGCTATCGCAATTATCGGATTTTATACTATATATTTATTCGCGAAAATATTTATACAAATCACACATGTTTTTGATAGCTTGTACAAATAGTCATTTTCGTGAGGCTGTTCGTTATTGGAGAAGTGTAAAAACCTCAAGATGCGTTGAAACTGGTGTCTAGGTAGCAGTTTAAAAAATATTGGTGTATGAATAATGGTGCATAGCTCAGACTTCCACACAAGTCGAGCGTAGTGAAGCGGAGAAATATGGCGCGAGGCGGAACTCCTACAGCAGTCCACCGCTGGGCGCACGGGCCCCACTCGACTGCTGCATCAGTCCACCGGTTGAGCGGCACATTCGCTCCCGACTTCTGCAAATGGTTCAAATGGCTCTGAGCACTATGGGACTTAACATCTGAGGTCATCAGCCCCCTAGACTTAGAACTACTTAAACCAAACTAACCTAAGGACAGCACACACATCCATGCCCGAGGCAGGATTCGAACCTGCGACCTTAGCAGCAGCGCGGTTCCGGACTGCGACTTCAACAGAAGTTCACCGTAGCGAAAGGGTTAACTGTATGTTGGGTGTTTTGCATAGCTATGAGGTGTTGCCTCATAACAATCGCTTTCTTTAAGTATCCGATCTGTGTCTTTCTGGATTCCCTAAAATCCAGAAGCGGTGAACTGTCTAGAAACTGAGTGAGGACACATAAAGAACCGGGCAACCTACATACCATTTTTGTTTCGCACAATTTGCACCCGTGGTGGTAGTATCTAACTCAGGCCTTAATTTGAGGAAGAAATTTCTGAGAATGTACGTCTGCAGACTAGCATTGTGTGGTAGTGAAACATGGACTGTGGGGGAAGCCGGAACAGAAGAGAATCGAAGCATTTGAGATGGCGTGCTACAGACGAATGAGGAGGTTCTGTGCAGAATCGGAGAGGAAAGGAATATCTGGAAGACACTGACAAGAAGAAGGGACAGGATGATAGGACATCAGTTAAGACCTCAGGGAATGACCTTCACGGTAGTAGAGGGAGCTGTAGTGGAAGACAGAGATTGGAATACATCCAGCAAATAATTGAGAACGTAGGTTGCAAGTGCTAGTCTGACATGAAGAGGTTGGCACACGAGAGGAATTCGTAGGGGGCCGCATCAAACCAGTCAGAAGACTGATGACCTCAGAAAAAACTGTTGCACTCCTGTCTGTTACTTAAGAGTAAACAGTATATACAGAACAACTGAAACTATCGATGTTTAACATACGTTTTATTCGACAATTGTTAGTTTGTAACGTGAAACATGGTGATGTTCTAGCGTCGCCACTCCCATCTTGCACTGGTTATGCTGCTCGCTCTGTGGCCTCAGTTGCCTGAGACTGTAGTCATGTATGTGTGAGCTGCGTTTGCGTGCGTGTGTATGTGCTTGTTTGTCGTCTAATTTTGACGAAGGCGTTACTGGCCGAAAGCTTTATCTGTGACAGTCTTTTTGCGGTGCCTGTCTGCGGCTCAGCATCTCCACTTTATGGTGAGTGGAACTTTCCTGCCGGCCGCGGTGGTCTAGCGGTTCTAGGCGCTCAGTCAGGAACCGCGCGACTGCTACGGTCGCAGGTTCGAATCCTGCCTCGGGCATGGATGTGTGTGATGTCCTCAGGTTAGTTAGGTTTAAGTAGTTCTAAGTTCTAGGGGACTTATGACCACAGATGTTGAGTCCCATAGTGCTCAGAGCCATTTGAACCATTTTTGCAACTTCCCTTCTCACAATATTCTTACATTCCATCCTGGATTTTCCATTGTTTAAAACTTTGCTTTTGATCATCATGAAGAACTTTCTATTGAATAACGCAGTATATATTCTGTAAGGATTTAAAATACACAATGGACTATCACTGAACGAGCGGTTCTAATTATATACTGGATGGTCCATTGATAGTGACCGGGCCAAATATCTCACGAAATAAGCGTCAAATGAAAAACCCACAAAGAACGAAACTCGTCTAGCTTGAAGGGGGAAACCAGATGGCGCTATGGTTGGCACGCTAGATCCCCGCTGCCATAGGTCAAACGGATATCAACTGCGTTTTTTAAAATAGGAACCCCAATTTTTTATTACATATTCGTGTAGTACGTAAAGAAATATGAATGTTTTAGTGGGACCACTTTTTTCGCTTTGAGATAGATGGCGCTGTAGTAATCACAAACGTATAAGTACATGGTATCACGTAACATTCCGCCAGTGCGGACGGTATTTGCTTCATGATACACCACCTGTGTTAAAATGGACCGTTTACCAATTGCGCAAAAGGTCCATATCGTGTTGATGTATGTGTTTTAGCTGCTGTTACGGCTAATCCGCACATCAGTAGCAGACAAACTGCGCCAGAATCGGGAATCTTAAAAACGTCGGTGTTGAGAATGCTACATCAACTTCGATTGCACCCGTACCATATTTCTATGCACCAGGAATTGCATGGCGACGACTTTGAACGTCGTGTACAGTTCTGCTACTGGGCACAAGAGAAATTACGGGACGATGACAGATTTTTTGCACGCGTTGTGTTTAGCGACGAAGCGTCATTCACCAACAGCGGTAACGTAAACCGGCAAAATATGCACTATTGGGCAACGGAAAATCCACGATGGCAGCGACAAGTGGAACATCAGCGACCTTGGCGGGTTAATGTATGGTGCGGCATTATGGGAGGAAGGATAATTGGTCCCCATTTTATCGATGGCAATCTAAATGGTGGAATGTATGCTGATTTCCTACGTAATGTTCTACCGACGTTACTACAAGATGTTCCACTGCATGACAGAATGGCGATGTACTTCCAAGACGATGGATGTCCGGCACATAGCTCACGTGCGGTTGAAGCGGTATTGAATAGCATATTTCATGACAGGTGGATTGGTCGCCGAAGCACCATACCATGGCCCGCACGTTCACCGGATCTGACGTCCCCGGATTTCTTTCTGTGGGGAAAGTTGAAGGATATTTGCTATCGTCATCCACCGACAACGCCTGACAACATGCGTCAGCGCATTGTCAATGCATGTGCGAACATTACGGAAGGCGAACTATTCGCTGTTAAGAGGAATGTCGTTACACGTATTGCCAAATTCATTGCGGTTGACAGACATCATTTTGAGCATTTATTGCATTAATATGGTGTTTACAGGTAATCGCGCTATAACAGCATGCGTTCTCAGAAATGATAAGTTCACATGTATCATACTGGAGCAACCGAAATAAAATGTTCACACGTAACTACGTTCTGTGTTTTAATTTAAAAAACCTACCTATTACCAATTGTTCGTCTAAAATTGTGAGCCATATGTTTGTGACTATTATAGCGCCATCTATCACAAAGCGAAAAAAGCGGTCCAACCAAAACATTCATATTTCTTTACGTACTACACGAATATGTAATAAAAATGGGGGTTCCTATTTAAAAAAAAACGCAGTTGATATCCGTTTGACCTATTGCAGTGCCATCTAACGGGCCAAACGTAGCGCCATCTGGTTTCCCCCTTCAAGCTAGACAAGTTACGTTCTTTGTAGTTTTTTCGTTTCACGCTTATTTCGTGAGATATTTGGCCTGGTCACGATCAATGGACCACCCTATATTAAACTAACAACCGAACAAGCAAAAGAGAAAGGGGAGTCGTCGGCTCCCATTTCCGCTTTTACACATCCATTTATGTTTCTTTTCCTACCAATACTACCAGCAATCCTACCATTTACTACATCATTTACGAGTAGTATCTAAACTACAGAACTGTAGTTTTGGTAGAGCGCAGTTCTGTGCTTTATTAATTGACACAAATCCACATGATGATTGGGCTATAAGGAAAGTATAATAAATTGTGACTGGATGGAGAAACCCAAATTTCCAAATGATATTCTTAACAGTGGCGGCCTAGCCGAAGACAAAATGATGCGATTCAAAATCTTAGCACTGTGGTTTCTGTGCAATCCAGGAACTTTCCAACATCCCTTCTGCAACAGCTGAGGCAATTAAGGCCTTATGACACGAGACTTTCTCCGACGGAGATCAGAGGGGAGTGCGTGGCAGTGTCGCCCGTTAAGGCGCTGGGCGTGGCGGAGCGCGCTGCCAGCCCGCCAGCCAGTGGCTGAGCCGCTGCCCGCAGCCGCGCCGTTGCGTTAACTCCGTGCGAGAGGCGGCTTTCGCCGCGCGTGGTGGCGGTGGCGGTATTTCACTTCCAGTCACGTACCTGCACCGCACCGCACACGTGGACCGCCCCGCCGCCGGAGAAATTAGAGCGGCCACCTCGCCTCGCACTTAATTACTCCCGCACCGCAGCTTAACAAACTCCTCCCACGCCGGTCCGCGTCGGTGGATTGCGCAATCACGCTAATACGAGCGCACTGTTGCGTCAGCAGCTGCGGGAGGCAGTCTTTACACAGAAAAGGTCACCTCACTCAGGCACACATCTTCCCACGTCCCAAGCAGACACCAAGGTCCGCACATTTCACGAGTGGAAAGATTCGAGCGCAGGTTTGAGTAACCACAGGTTGGGGAGGTTTCCGATATCGGTATAAAGGCTGTTTGTACCAACCTGACGAAACGAAATATCTCGAAAACGACTCACCGTACGAAAAAGCTGTTATAGTTAAAAATTTATTACACTACTGGCCATTAAAATTGCTACACCAAGAAGAAATGCAGATGATAAACGGGTATTCATAGGACAAATATATTATACTAGCACTGACATGTGATTACATTTTCTCGCAATTTGGGTGAATAGATCCTGAGAAATCAGTACCCAGAACAACCACCTCTGGCCGTAATAACGGCCTTGATACGTCTGAGCATTGAGTCAAACAGGGCTTGGATGGCGTGTACAGGTACAGCTGCCCATGCAGCTTCAACACGATACCACACTTCATCAAGAGTAGTGACTCGCGTATTGTGACGAGCCAGTTGCTCGGCCACCATTGACCAGACGTTTTCAGTCGGTGAGAGATCTGGAGAATGTGCTGGCCAGGGCTGCAGTCGAACATTTTGTGTATCCAGAAAGGCCCGTACAGGACCTGCAACATGCGGTCGTGCATTATCCTGCTGAAATGTAGGGTTTCGCAGGGATCGTATGAAAGGCAGAGCCACGGGTCGTAACACATCTGAAATGTAATGTCCACATTTCAAAGTGCCGTCAAAGCAAACAAGTGGTCACCGAGACGTGTAACCAATGGCACCCCATACTGTCATGCCGGGAGATACGCCAGTATGGCGATGACGAATACACGCTTCCAATGTGCGTTCACCACGATGTCGCCAAACACGGATGCGACCATCATGATGCTGTAAACAGAACCTGGATTCTTCGGAAAAAATGACGTTTTGCCATTCGTGTACCCAGGTTCGTCGTTGAATACACCATCGCAGGCGCTCCTGTCTGTGATGCAGCGTCAAGGGTAACCACAGCCATGATCTCCGAGCTGATAGTCCATGCTGCTGCAAACGTCGTCGAACTGTTCGTCCAGATGGTTGTTGTCTTGCAAACGTCCCCATCCGTTGACTCAGGGATCGAGACGTGGCTGCACGATCCGTTACAGCCATGCGGGTAAGATGCCCATCATCTCGACTGCTAGTGATACGAGGTCGTTGGGATCCAGCACGGCATTCCGTATTACCTCCCTGAACCCACCGATTCCATATTGTGCTAACAGTCATTGGATCTCGACCAACGCGAGCAGCAATGTCGCGATACGATAAACCGCAATCACGATAGACTACAATCAGACCTTTATCGAAGTCGGAAACGTGATGGTACGCATTTCTCCTAATTACACGAGCCATCACAACAACGTTTCACCAAGCAACGCCGGTCAACTGCTGTTTGTGTATGAGAAATCGGTTGGAAACTTTCCTCATGTGAGCACGTTGTAGGTGTCGCCACCGGCGCCAACCTTTGTGTGAGTGGTCTGAAAAGCTAATTATTTGCATATCATAGCATCTTCTTCCTGTCGGTGAAATTTCGCGTCTGTAGCAAGTCGTCTTCGTGGTGTAGCAACTTTAATGGCCAGCAGTATATATTTGGGTTCTACGCCAAAAAATACGTAGCGTTTACTTAAACCATTGTTTTCCTTTCGTGGTACATGGCGCTGTGATCGACAGATAACAAGTGTGCATGTTTTTGCTGATTAAGAGCCGACACATTTTATTCTGCATTTCATTTACGATTATATGTAAACGGTTGTGAGCTAACGGTTTATACTTATGTTTAATCGTTACTTGGGTGTTCTAAATGTGATTGTACAATAGAAATAATATGGCTAGACATTGCTGTTTCTGTCAAATAAGCATCTTGTATGGTAACGTTTTCTGTTCCCTGCGAGGTTGCTTGTGGTGAGTCGGCAAATCATCGTAACGCTTCATTTCGGTGGCCGCCCTCGAGGCCCGCCATCGGGATGACTGACTTCGGTGTGTGTTTCCATCGAAGCGCCTGTCACCCTCGCTCTGGTTGCTACGCAGATATCGGTAGAATACAAACCACTACCATTGTAATAGGGTTGTCAATGACGTGATAGTGACAAGCGGATCTGCCATGGATATTCAACGAAATCAGGGACCCCAGTGGTGAGAGGCAAGACGACGCAGCGGAATTAACCATCCCGATGGCAACAGAAAACTGTCACATCCACATCGTTGTTCCTGTATCACACTAAACGTTGTTTCTAATTAGATACTGAAACGACTAACCACATTATACTTCACAGTCAAATTTGCAACACTCAAGTAAATTTCGAACGTAAATAACATCCGTTAAAACACAAAGGTTTAGATTTAAATCGTAAATGGAACGTAGAATCAGATGCGTCGGTCCTCAATTGCAAAAACAGGCACACTTGATGTTTGCCGATTACGAGTTTTCACCCGGAACATCTTTTTCCTATGATGCGTCGTTTTCGACATATTTATTTGTCTCAAAACAAACACCCGGTATTCTGAAAAACACTTAACACGAAAACGCTTAACAAGAAAATGAGTTAACACGAAACAATACTGCTGTGCTGACAAAATACAATATAGCTTCAAAATTATGTTTATTTTAACAAGAAACAAAAATGGTTAAAATATTTCACATCATGGAGAAACAAATCTACACTATGTGATCAAACCTATCCGGATATTAAAAACTAAAAAACTAAACTCCGTCCGAACATGCCTTGGAAGGCCCAACGGTACCGCCCGGCTGCCGTCTCATCCTCAGCCCACAGGCGTCACCGGATGCGGATATGGAAGGGCATGCGGTCAGCACACCGCTCTCACAGCCGTATGTCCGTTGACGAGACCGGAGCCGCTACTTCTCAGTCTAATAGTTCCTTAGTTTGCCTCACAAAGTCTGAGTATAACAGCGCTCGGCAGACCGAATGGTCACACATCCAAGTCTCGTTTTCCCAGTCCCATAAACTAGCTAGTTGTACATCACAAAATTTAAAAGTAGATCTCCGTCCGAACAGGCTATGAAGGCCGAACAGTACCGACCGGCCGCCACGTCATCCTCAGCTCACAGGCTTCACTGGATGCGTATATGGAGAGGCATGTGGTCAGCACACCGCACTCCACGCCGTTTTGTCAGTTTACGACACAGGAGCCGCTACTTCTCAATCAAGTAGCTCCCCAGTTTGCCTCACAAGGGCTGAGTGTACGCAGCTTGCCAGCAGCGGTCGGCTGACTGGATGGTCACCCGTCCAAGTGCTAGCCCAGCCCGACCGCGCTTAACTTCGGTGATCTGACGGGAACCGGTGTTACCACTGCAGCAAGGCCGTCTGCATATGGATATTAGCCTCTATGACGGCTTGAACTGTGCAGCGCACTCTTTCAATGAGGTGTCTGAATGTTCATCAACGAATGGCAGCCCATTCTTCCTCAAGAGCCGAAACCAGGGAAAATAGTAATGCCGGACGCTGAAGTCTGGAGCAATGTCAATGTGCCAACTCATCCCGAAGGTGTGTCATTTGGTTCAAGTCGGGGCTCTGGGCCGCCCCGTGCACTTCTGGAATATTATTGTCCACAAACCATTCTCTCACAGGTGCTGATTTATAACAGCGAGTACTGTCATGCTCATGCAAGCATCGTCTCCAAACTGCTCCTCTACTGTACGCAGTACGTAATGCTGTTAAATCATTTTCTCCCGCATTTACCGTTTTGTTAAGCACAGTGAGGCGACCACGACCTAACCATGAAAAACACCCGTGCACTGTAACATCGTTTCCTTCGTATTTCGCTGTCGGCACAATACATGGTGGCAGGTAACGTTCTCCAGGCATTCTCAAAACCCAAACCCTTCCATCAGATTGTCACAGGGTATTCCGCGAGTCTTCACTCCAAATCGTGTGTCCACCTACATCTACATCTACGTGACAGCCGTGAACCGCAAGTCTCTAGAGAAACGGAGGGTTTCAAATGATTGGAAAAGAGCACAGGTAGTCCCAGTCTTCAAGAAGGGTCGTCGAGCAGATGCGCAAAACTATAGACCTATATCTCTGACGTCGATCTGTTGTAGAATTTTAGAACATGTTTTTTTCTCGCGTATCATGTCGTTTTTGGAAACCCAGAACCTACTCTGTAGGAATCAACATGGATTCCGGAAACAGCGATCGTGTGAGACCCAACTCGCTTTATTTGTTCATGAGACCCAGAAAATATTAGATACAGGCTCCCAGGTAGATGCTATTTTTCTTGACTTCCTGAAGGCGTTCGATACAGTTTCGCACTGTCGCCTGATAAACAAAGTAAGAGCCTACGGAATATTAGACCAGCTGTGTGGCTGGATTGAAGAGTTTTTAGCAAACAGAACACAGCATGTTGTTCTCAATGGAGAGACGCGTACAGACGTTAAAGTAACCTCTGGCGTGCCACAGGGGAGTGTTATGGGACCATTGCTTTTCACAATATATACAACTGACCTAGTAGATAGTGTCGGAAGTTACATGCGGCTTTTCGCGGATGATACTGTAGTGTGCAGAGAAGTTGCAGCATTAGAAAATTGTAGCGAAATGCAGGAAGATCTGCAGCGGATAGGCACTTGGTGCAGGGAGTGGCAACTGACCCTTAACATAGACAAATGTAAGGCATTGCGAATACATAGGAAGAAGGATCCTTTATTGTATGATTATATGATAGCGGAACAAAGACTGGTAGCAGTTACTTCTGTAAAATATCTGGGAGTATGCGTGCGGAACGATTTGAAGTGGAATGATCATATAAAATTAATTGTTGGTAAGGCGGGTACCAGGTTGAGATTCATTGGGGGAGTCCTTAGAAAATGTAGTCCATCAACAAAGGAGGTGGCTTACAAAACACTCGTTCGACCTATACTTGAGTATTGCTCATCAGTGTGGGATCCGTACCAGGTCGGGTTGACGGAGGAGATAGAGAAGATCCAAAGAAGAGCGGCTCGTTTCGTCACAGGGTTATTTGGTAACCGTGATAGCATTACGGAGATGTTTAGCAAACTCAAGTGGCAGACTCTTCAAGAGAGGCGCTCTGTATTGCGGCGTAGCTTGCTCGCCAGGTTTCGAGAGGGTGCGTTTCTGGATGAGGTAACGAATATATTGCTTCCCCCTACTTATATCTCCCGAGGAGAACACGAATGTAAAATTAGAGAGATTCGAGCGCGCACGGAGGCTTTCAGACAGTCGTTCTTCCCGCGAACCATACGCGACTGTAACAGAAAAGGGAGGTAATGACAGTGGCGCGTAAAGTGCCCTCCGCCACACACCGTTGGGTGGCTTGCGGAGTATAAATGTAGATGTAAATGTAGATGTAGAATACTCTGCTATTCACAATAAAGTGCCTGGCAGAGGGTTCAATGAACCACCTTTAAGCTGTCTCTCTACTGTTCCACTCTCGAACGGCTCGCGAGAAAAATGAGCACTTAAATTTTTCTGGACGAGCCCTGATTTCTCTTATTTTATCGTTATGACCATTTCTCCCCATGTAGGTGTGTACCAACAGAATGTTTTCGCAATCGGAGAAGAAAACTGGTGATTGGAATTTCATGTGACGAGCCCGTCGCAACGAAAAACGCCTTTTTTTTTCATCATTGGCACTCCAATTCACGTATCATGTCTGTGACACTATCTCCCCTATTTCGCGATAATACAAAGCGAGCTGCCCTTCTTTGTACTTTTTCGATGTTATCCGTCAGTCCCACCTGATGTGGATCCCACACCGCACAGCAATACTTCAGAACAGGGCGGACAAGCGTGGTGTAAGCAGTCTCTTTAGTAGACCTGTTGCACTTTCTAAGTGTTCTGCCAATGAATCGCAGTCTTTGGTTTGCTCTACCCACAATTTTATCTTTGTGAACGTTCCAATTTAGGTTATTTGTAGTTGTAATCCCTAAGTATTTAGTTGAATTTACAGTCTTCAGATATGTGTGACTTATCACGTAATCGAAATTTAGCTTATTTCTTTTAGTACTCATGTGAATAACTTCACACTTTTCCTTATTCAGGGTCAACTGCCGCTTTTCGCACCACACGGATATCTTATCTAAATCATTTTGCAATTCGTTTTGGTCATCTAATGACTTTACAAGACGGTAAATTACAGCATCATCTGCAAACAGTCTAAGACAGCTACTCAGACTGTCTCCTATATCGTTAATATAGATCAGGAACAACGGAGGGCCTATAACACTTCCTTGGGGAACGCCGGATATTACTTTTGTTTTACTCCATGACTTTCCGTCTATTACTACGAACTGTGACCTTTCTGACAGGAAATCACGAATCCAGTCGCACAACTGAGGCGATACTCCTTAGGCACGCAGTTTGGTAAGAAGACGCTTGTGAGGAACAGTGTCGATAGCCTTCTGTAAATCTAAAAATATGGAATCAATTTGACATCCCCTGTCGATAGCATTTATTACTTCATAAGTATAAAGAGCTAGTTGTGTTTCACAAGAACGATATTTTCTGAATCCGTGCTGACTACGTGTCAATAAATCGTTTTCTTCAAGGTACTTCATAATGTTCGAATCCAGGATATGTTCCAAAACCTACTGCAAGTCGACGTTAGTGTTACAGGCCCGTAATTCAGCGGATTACTCCTACTTCCCTTTCTGGATATTGGTGCGACTTGAGCAATTTTCCCGTCTTTAGGTACGGATCTTTCTGTGAGCGAGTGGTTGTATATAATTGCTAAATATGGAGCTATTTTATCAGCATACTCTGAGAGGAACCTGACTGGTATACAATCTGGACTGGAGACCTTTTCTTTATTAAGTGATTTAAGCTGCTTTGTTACACCGAGGATATCGACCTCTATGTTTCTCATCTTGGCACTTGTTCTTGACTGGAATTCAGGAATATTTACTTCGTCTTCTTTGGTGAAGGAGTTTCGAAAAACCGTGTTTAATAACTCTGCTTTAGTGGCACTGTCATCAGTGACTTCACTGTTGTTATCGCGCAGTGAAGGTATTGATTGTGTCTTGTCACTGGTGTGCCTTATGTATGACCAGAATCTCCTTGGATTTTCTGCCAGATTTCGAGATAGAATTTCTTTCTGGAAATTATTAAAAGCATCTCGCATTGAAGTACGCGCTGTATTTCGAACTTCTGTAAAACTCTCCCAATCTTGGGGATTTTGGGTTCTTTTAAATTTGGCATGCTTTTTTCGTTGCTTCTGCAACAACGATCTGACCCGTTTTGTGTACCATGGGGGATCAGTACCATCACTTATTAATTTATGTGGTATATATCTCTCAATTGCTATCGATACTATCTCTTTGAAAACATTCCACAATTTTTCTACACTTACATGATCAGATCGGAAGGAGTGAAGACTGTCTCTTAATATGCGTTAAGAGCGTTTTTATCAGCTTTTTTAAATAGAAATACTTTGCTTTTCTTTTTGATTGTTGTAGGAGTTACAGTATTCAGCTTAGCAACTACTCCCTTGTGGTTGCTAACCCCCGTATTCCTCACGATCCTCACTTTTTGTCCGTGATTATTTGTTGCTAGGAGGTCAAGTTGCTGCTGAATATTAGTTGGGTAGATCACATAACTAATGAGGAGGTATTGAATAGAATTGGGAAGAAGAGGAGTTTGTGGCACAACTTGAATAAAAGAAGGGATCGGTTGGTAGGGCATATTCTGAAGCATCAAGGGATCACCAATTTAGTATTGGAGGGCAGTGTGGAGGGTAAAAATCGTAGAGGGAGACCAAGAGAGTAATACACTAAACAGATTCAGAAGGATGTAGGTTGCAGTTGGTACAGGGAGATGAAGAACCTTAGCCAGGATAGAGTAGCATGTAGAGCTTCATCAAACCAGTCTCTGGACTGAAGACCACAACAACAACAAGAGGTCAAGTATGCTTTCGCAACCATTTACATTTCGAGTAGGCTCATGAACTAATTGTTCAAAATAATTTTCAGAGAAAGCATTCAGTACAATTTCGGATGACGTTTTATGCCTGCCGCCGGCAGTAGATCGAGGGTAGATTGAAGTCGCCACCGACTATAATTGTATGAGCGGGGTACTTATTTGAAATGAGACTCAAGTTTTCTTTGAACTGTACAGCACCTGTGTCTTCTGATTCGGGGGGGGGGGGGGGGGTCGGTAAAACGTTCGAATTCCAGTTGTCCATTGCGCAGTGGCGTCGCTTTTTACACCTCGAGCGTCACTTAGCACTAACTACACGAATGTGTGGCTTATGAGGAGCTGCTCGACCATTGTTCCTCATTAACTCTCGGCACACAGTCACTGTGCTAGCTGGACTGATGGTAGCTCTTTGAAAGTCAGGACTAATTCCTTCCCTGATTTCATACGTTTTTTACAGCCACCCTCCGCAATGCAGGACGGTTCCTGACCGTCTATATATGATGTCTGCCTGATCTTGGTTTAGCTGTAGTTGTTCTTTTGTCTTGCCAACAACTGAAGTCTTGGGCAGCTTTAGGGAGTTTCAAATGTCCCTGACGGATTTGTTACTCAGTTGACATACAGTAACGAGTACACATTCGAAGTCTCTGAGCTCTCCTCCTCTCTCATTCTACTGTTAGTTCTGCTCTGCTGACAACACAATACTCTCGGCCACCTTCTATACTGGCTGGTCAACCGATTAGCACACTGGACTCGCTTTCGGGAGAAAGCTCGTGTCCGGCAATCCCGATTTAGGTTTTCCCTGATTTCCCTAAATCCCTCCAGGCAAAAAGCCGGGATGGTTCCTTTAAAAGCGCACGGTCGACTACCTTCCCCATCCTTCCTTAACCCGATGGGACCAATGATCTAACTGTTTGGTCCCCTCCCCCAAATCGACCAGCCAATCAATTGGCGGGTCAGACTCTTGTGGCCGGCCGCTGTGTCCGAGCGGTTCTAGACGCTTCAGTCCGGAACCGCGCTGCTGCTACGTTCGCAGGTTCGAATCCTGCCTCGGGCATGGATGTGTGTGATATCCTTAGGTTAGTTAGGTTTAAGTAGTTCTAAGTCTAGGGGCTGATGACCTCAGATGTTAAGTCCCATAGTGCTCAGAGCCATTTGAACCACTAGACTCTTGTGACATCCAGTGGTCAATTCCGCATTACGTATGGGTCACCGTCTAAGTGGGCTGTTTAGGTTTTCATGTTGGTAACGTCACGTAGCGCTCTGTATGAAAATCACTTACTGTGCTATTTGCAGTCTGAGACTGGTCGGCATTGTTTCAATATTTGTTGTTGTAGTGTTGGGCAGTTGGCTGTTAACAGCGCGTAGCGTTGTGCAGTTGGAGGTGAGCTGGCAGCAATGGTGGATGTGGGGAGAGAGATGGCGAAGTGTTGTGAGCGTATGATCTGGACGTGTGTCCATCAGAGACAGTAAATTTGTAATACTGGATGTCATGAACTGATATATATATATATATATATTATGACTTTTGAACACTATTAAGGTAAATACATTGTTTGTTCTCTATCAAAATCTTTCATTTGCTTAGTATGCCTATCAGTAATTAGTGCCTTCAGTAGTCAGAATCTTTTATTTAGGTGGCAGTATTGGCGCTCGCTGTTTTGCAATAGTTCGAGTAACGAAGCTTTTTGTGAGGTAAGTGAAAGGTATAGGTTATTGTTAGTCAGGGCCATTCTTTTGTAGTGATTATTGAAAGTCAGATTGCGTTTGCGCTAAAAATTTTGTGTGTCAGTTTAAGCACAGTCATTTATAATTTTTCAAGGGGATGTTTCAACCGGATACCTTTGGCCATACAATGTACATGCATTCTGCAGTCGCGAAATAACCCACATTTATTGCCCATTTTTCGTTAGACGGAAGTAAACAATGGCTGCCCCTGTTACTAAGCTCGCTCCTGTCATTTGGTACCGCCGTTGTCAGAAATAACTGTAAGTATACGCAAACTATGGTGGCGAAAATTTTTCATACGAGTAAACGTCGTTTACAGATTAAGCGATTTCTTAACTCACCAACGGAGCATAAAATAACTTTATTTCGTTGCAGATGGCAAGCTGTACAATAAAATAAAGTAAGTTTCTACAGAACCTAATATTCCAGAAATAAGATAATAATCAAAACAGGCATCAATTTTAGTATTAACTTCCTTATAATTACTACTATTTAAAAATATTTGCATTTTACAGAACTTACGTTGATGGTGAAAGGGTACTGAACCATGTTTGGTCGTTAAAAACATCACGTGTTCGCGTAATAGGCGGGCCGGAATTCCCACACAGTTAGTTGTAACTTTTCGATTCGGTGATGTGTGTGTCGAAGTCCGTGAACTGCGTATCGAAATAACTGTACTTTGTGTCAAAACCGTTTAATGCGGGTACTGTACATTCAGGTTTTCGCTCGCTGTGGCAGATGCATTGGGAAAGATTCTGCATTATTGGACGATCCTACAGTACAACTGAATGAATTTGATGCAGTCGATGGTTATGTGTGCTATAAGCTTACTGTCACAGATGAAGACATTTGAGTGATGGATCCGAATTTAAAAAGCCCACCGACGAGGACAACGACGACAACTTTGATTGTGAGAGAACACTGAGAGCTCTGTCCTCGCTGGATCAAAAATTCAGAACGTCACGAAAATCATACGCAGCTATTTGCATGCGCATTCAAAAGGCGACACGAATAAAATAATGGACGATATCGTATAATCCGTCGAAAATTTGATGGTGAAAAATGCACTGCGAAAATAATAAATCTTTTCTTTTAAAAAAAGTCTTATACCGAGTATAGATTTTCAGTAAGCAGTGCATAATTTCCAGTATAAAATTTCACCAGGAAATCGAATTGGTACAGTATAATAAAATATGACGAGGTCGAAATATGCTTTTCTCTTCTTGCATGCTTCGTTTAACACGAAATACTTTCAACACGAAAAAATGTTTCGATTCTCCCACAGTTTCAAATTAAATGTTTTTCAGTGCATGGTGTTTTAGAGGGCCAACGTCCTTGCCGCGGTGGTAACACCGGTTCCCGTCAGGTCAAGGCAGTTAAGCGCTATGGGTCTCGGCTAGCACTTGGATGGGTGACCTTCCTGGTCTACCGAGCACTGTTGGCAAGCGATGTGCACTCAGCCCTTGTGAGGTCAATCGAGGAGCTACCTGACTGAGAATTAACGACTCCGGTCAAGAAAACTGACAACGGTCCGGAGAAGAGCGTGCTTGACCACATGCCCCTCCAGGTCCGCATTCGGGGACGCCTATCGGCTGAAGATGAATCGGCGGTCAGTCGGTACCGTTGGGCCTTCTAGGGCCTGTTGGGTCAGAGAGACTTTACTTTTAGAGGCCACTTTTGGCCTGTGTAAGCATACCGACTTACAAGCAGTTTGAGTAAATCCGTCAGTGACGTGGGGCTATAATGACTCGTGTCTGTCCGAGGATCCTTCTTAAAAAGAGGAATAATTTACGTGTTTTTCCTTTCAAAACCTTGGAACGTTTGGCTATTCAAGCAATCCACGAAACAACTCCTACTGGAGGAGAAAGAAGTGGTTTTGCTTAACCCATACCGAATCGTACACTTATCCCAACAGAAGCAATCGCCTTTCCTCTGCTGAGCGACTGTAGCTGATTTTCTTTTCTGTGATCACCTAACTCAATACCTGCCATTTCGACATTTGCGCGAAGATTGAAAGGAAAAACTGTATCACGGCATTCTACAGTGAAACCATTTCGAGACACGGATTTCAGTATTTTTAGCTTACCTTTGCCATCCTCCTTTTTGGCACCACTATGATCACAGACTCCCTTTACACGAGGCCACCGAGAAGTGCTTCTCTGTAGATTCACTCGACAGTTCGCGGCGCTACTGGAAAGACAAACGGCTCCTTTGTCGATGCGATTCACAGCCTTGGTTTTCCCCGTTGTTTCGGTTCCGTTATAAGGTCTAATGGTCTCTGTTTTAGTTGTAATGAATAAGTAAATAAAAGAGAGGTATTTTAAAAGTAAAACCTGGGTGTCACCATTTCTCGGAGGTAGAACAGTTAAAAGTTTACTAAAAAGATAGTAAATTTACTCAAGTGTGTGGCAGCTACAAATGTAAACAAATATGTGTCATCAAGCCAGTTGACTGTGGGTCGTTGGGCAAGAACAAAAACTTTTTCTCCATATTGTTGCTGGCCATGTGTGATTCCCACCACAGACTCAATGTTAATTGACGTTTGAGCAAATACAAGATCAGCAGCTTGATCTATGTTCAAGAGTTCATTGCTTCGTAAGGAGTTAATTGCCAGTGAAATTAATTTCCCTCAAAGCAGGCAATTCTATGGAGATGTGATTACTTTCCCCTTGTAATAGTTGCTGCTTAAGGTTTCCGTGCGTCATCTTTCTTAATGCGTTAATACAGAGTCATTTTCTTGTCAAAGAGTTTTCAGATAGTGTTTGTATGGCTAAAAGGTAAGTACGATGTATTTTCGGCATTCTTGATAAAGAGTGCAGAATTTTAGATCGG
The DNA here is from genome assembly GCF_023898315.1 of Schistocerca nitens. Taxonomy (NCBI): domain Eukaryota; kingdom Metazoa; phylum Arthropoda; class Insecta; order Orthoptera; family Acrididae; genus Schistocerca; species Schistocerca nitens. The sequence goes on along the minus strand of NC_064614.1, from coordinate 369,093,430 downwards.
CCTTTAAGTGTATCTCCAGAATTTGCCGAAGATAGTATAAAAACCTGTTGTGTATTGCACAATTTTGATCGTGATCGAGACAGATAACCTATTTGTTGTCACTTCGAGTACTTGTAGGTAATATGACATGTCAACAGACCCAACACAAGGTGGAAAGAAATTTGAGTGACGCTCACTAATTGTCTTCTTCTCTGATGAACGTTCGTCTACTTAAAACTTCAATTTTCTGCAGTTTATCTGAATATTCCTCACACTCCATTATGCATATGGTTGAATGTTTTTCAGCTTCACCGATGACACCTTCTTAACCGACTTCCATCTCTAGCCAACTGTATGATCTGAGCACCAATCCCATTACCTCACGAGCCGATTATCAACATGCGACGTTACACGCTGCTCGGCAGCTTAGCAACACCAGCGAATGGCGTTGTGTGAAGGCCACTGTCGGAAGGAACGTTAGTCAGCGGTGGTCCAGTGGCGCGTCTGCGCTGCCGATGGCGGTAGTCAGCGGTTGTGTATTGCTCATTGTTTTCTTATTTTGAAAAAAGTGATGAGGCTAACCCTAGTCCACCACGGAATCCGAGTACGAGTCAGAACCAGAAGAGATCGGCGACCACTAAGACCATGTGTCAGTTCTGCTTTCGCAGCTGCTCAAATTTTGGGTGTACGTTACTAGCCCTGCCAGAAGGAGGTGGGGCGTTTCCCCCACGCCAGTCCCTGCCCCTCGGGCGGTCAGACTTCCTATTTGTTTACACTCGCGGCCGACTGTGCAGTACAGTGGCCAGTGTACCCACCGGTTGAACCTTTCTGATGTCAGCGGGAGCATCGACGACAGCCCCAGTGTTCGAAGCGTCCGTGACAGGTCAGATGTACTGGAAAATTGGAATTTTGTGGTAAGTTCAATGGGACCAAATTGCTGAGGTCATCAGTCACTAAGCTTACACGCTACTTCATCTAACATAAACTAACGTACGCTAAAGACAACACACACATACACACACACACACACACACACACACACACACACACACACACACACACACACACACACCCATGCCTGACGGAGTACTCGAACCTCCGGCGGGGGCAGCCGCACGAACCGTGACAAGGCGCCTCAGACCGCAAGGCTACCCCGCGCGGCTCAGATGTACTCTCAGTCAAGTCCAGCACCTCGTGCCTGTTGGTATAAGTCAAGCAGTTCGCACACGGGACGTGTTTTTCATCGCGAAGCGCATCAGATGTGTTATCCTTAGTGATGCTCCACGCTCTGAAACGACCTGCTGCTTCTCATGCAATGTGCTGGTCATCACGATTTGCATCTGAAGCGACGTGTTTTTCATCGCGAAGCGCATCAGATGCGTTATCCTTAGTGATGCTCCACGCTCTGAAACGACCTGCTGCTTCTCATGCAATGTGCTGGTCATCACGATTTGCATCTGAAGCGTTCTTCAACCTCAGTTGACAGCTGCATCTGGCCTCAAATCACAGTTTGTTTACGAAGAGGGCCCAAGTCGTAAAGTTGTGTTAACCCTGTCAGCAATCGTCGAAAGAGCAGGGAGTCAGCTAGTGTTCCCTGGCACATTCACAAAATCGAACAAACTTTCTGCTATACGGAGAACGCTCTTATGTATAATAAATGACTTTTGCAGATCATACTTCAGTTAAATTACTAAGAAAGTCCTGGAATCTTTTAGAAAAGATATGGTGGAAAAATATATGCAAGTACACTGACGCGGATCTGTTCCCTTTCCGCCGGCCGGAGCGGCCGTGCGCTTCTAGGCGCTGCAGTCTGGAGCCGAGCGACCGCTACGGTCGCAGGTTCGAATCCTGCCTCGGGCATGAATGTGTGTGATGTCCTTAGGTTAGTTAGGTTTCATTAGTTCTAAGTTCTAGGCGACTGATGACCTCAGAAGTTGAGTCGCATAGTGCTCAGAGCCATTTGAACCATTTGTTCCCTTTCCCTTCGATATTCACGACTCTGTGAACTACACCATCGTTCTACAGTGGCAGCAACATCTAAGTTAAATATCACACGAACGTCTAAAGGCTGGAAGCTTAGACATCATTATTTGATGTTTAACCATAACGAACTATACCAGAAGCGAAGTAACTGTAATAAATCATCAACGCGTCTCATCGTTGGAACAGCATACTTTCATAGTAAACAAGTTATAGTACGGAAAGCATCAAATACGAACACCCTTTAACTGTCGTTATGTAGTTTCCCGTTATCTTATTATGATAAATCATGCAAAAATCGACCAGCCCTATAGATCCTCAATGTGCCACTGGTTTAAAACAGCTTAAAATCGTAGCACTTACGCTGCAGTATAAAAAAACACCGAATATGGATAATCCAACATGACGTCTCCTAAGTTACGCGCGTAACGTAAAACCGATACTGCATCTCAGGAGTCATGTTCCTTCCTACGTGGCAAAAAACCACTTGGCCGATTCATCCTTCCACACTGTGTACTGCAGTGGAACGCGAAAGTCCACGCTTTGACGTCACTAAACTAGACCAGCTCTTCGTCCACGAACTTTTTCACGTCCTGTGAGAGGGTGCCTTAAATCCAATGAATACACGTTTATCTTCTGCATTTCTTCTTGGTGAGCTTGGTGTAGCAATTTTAATGGCCAGTAGCGTATATAAATTCCCGTCATTCCCCGCTACCAACCGTGCAGTTTGTATGTCCTAACGCAAACCGTTAAGAAGTTATGACGATTTTATTTCATACAGTTCAAAAGTTGTCACCCTGTATGTCCCCTACTCGTTCCTCAATACGTCGGTTTGACTTGACTTTTACCTGAGAATAATCCGCTTTCCGCATATTTGTTCTAAAAGTATCTTTTCTGTTTATTGTTTTAGTTAATTCCGATTTTTTTTACCTGCACCGATAAACAGCAATACCTGTCATTATCATGAAAACGTGTAAAGAATTTGTTTTCCAAAAGGAATGCCACTTGCAGTACTTATTCTTTCCCTGTCTTTAAATGGGCATGTGTTTAAAAACAGGTATTTTCTCTGTAGAAACTAGACTCTGGCAAGAATAAAACACATTGTTGCGAGTAATCCGGACCATGTCGTTGACAATACAGTATACAAACATCGTCATAGGCGATATTAGTCAGTACGGCTACAAAGTATCTTTTGAAGCCGAAAGTAATGGTAGTGCAATGAGCACAATTTTCACTTAGGTTTAAACGTACCGTGTTTCGGACACATTTATCAGGGAAAAAATATCGGAGCGTTATCTCAGCTTTGGACAAGAAAGTTATTATCACAATGAAGTGATGATTTTGGATTGAACGTAGTCATACTTTACGTGCAGTTTGGAGTGTCACTTCCGTTTCGACATTGATGAGGTAGCCGGCCGAAGTGGCCGTGCGGTTCTAGGCGCTACAGTCTGGAACCGCGAGACCGCTAAGGTCGCAGGTTCGAATCCTGCCTCGGGCATGGATGTGTGTGATGTCCTTAGGTTAGCTAGTTTTAACTAGTTCTAAGTTCTAGGGGACTAATGGCCTCAGAAGTTGAGTCCCATAGTGCTCAGAGCCATTTGAACAATTGATGAGGTAATAACTATAAACAGTTCTGAGGCCGAAGAGCTGGCACGCTCACATGGAAGGGACTCTTTTTACCTGCGCATCCAGCGTGCACCAAATCTCAACGCGTCGTTTAAAGTTTTGATAGAGACATTTATCGCTAAATAGGACGCGTGTACTTAGTTTCTGCATGCTTTGGGATCAAGCCAATAGCTAAGCGCCCGCATCTCGTGGTCGTGCGGTAGCGTTCTCGCTTCCTACGCCCGGGTTCCCGGGTTCGATTCCCGGCGGGGTCAGGGATTTTCTCTGCCTCGTGATGGCTGGGTGTTGTGTGCTATCCTTAGGTTAGTTAGGTTTAAGTAGTTCTAAGTTCTAGGGGACTGATGACCATAGATGTTAAGTCCCATAGTGCTCAGAGCCATTTTTTTTGAATAGCTAAGCTGACTTGACCGTCATTTAGACAAAGCTAAGGAAAGCACTGCGGTTCTGAACTTCGAAGGAAACTCACCTTGCTTACGAAGCCACAGTGACACTCAAATGATAAAGAACGCTTGCAAGTGGATCTCACCTGGTCATTCGACCCTTGCATTCAGTACGCCGTACAGACTTGCTTAACTTAGTTCACAGTACAAGACCTATACCATTAGCGATTTTAAGTGACTGCAGCCGATAACGCAATGATGGAAAGTTAATAAGAGAGCGAAGGACGAGGAGTGTTTCGTGTGTTTCAGGCGTAAAATAATAGAACACCGAATTCTCGTTGAAAGTACTGCGCTGTATGGAGAAGGGGTAGCTAATGCGGCCAGTATTCGGAAATGGTCCCGAGTGTTTAAAACGTAGTGAACACGTGTTCATTATTGCTGATCAAAGTGAGTTTCCTTTATGAGTGATGCACTGAACTATGTTCTCGTCTTTTTTTGTACATCGTCTCATTTGCCAACCTCCGCACATCAGTTCACTTGTTTAGATATGGTCAACACTTTACATTTTATGATGAAACGTCGTGATGGGAAGAATGTATTTGCTGTTGCCGGACTAAATTATATTGGCCTAGAGGTAGTCTTTTCTATAAATAACCCAACCCCGCATTCATCCTCGGAAGACAAGCCGCATCGCGGATGAAACACATTGTACACGTAAGCAGGTACATTTCCTCTTAAATACATATACATATTGGAAAGTTAATGCAGAAATAAAAGTATTCTTTTGTTTTGTGAACAAAACAGTGTATATCATGTTTTATGAACTGTTGCGACTGGATTCGGATGAAATATGCCATTTGTAGATTTAATATTGAGCTACAGGTCTGCTGCTACCACCAGGGTTATGTGGTGTGCGTCGTTATAAATGCATACAGTTGTTCTAATGACGCAGTTCAGCTGCCACTGATTGTAGCAGCAGACCTATATTTCAGTTGTAAATTTGAAGGTGGGTTATTTTAGGCGAAGCTGGTCGCAGCAATTCATAAAACGTGATCTAGAGTGATCTGTACATCAAAGAATAAAAGTTCATTAATTTCTCGTGTGATATAATGCCACCTTTCTTCAAAAATAATGTTTTACTATGGCACAACACACATGATCATACTGAGATTTAAGACCATTAAAATACTTTGAGCCAACTGTTCAAATTGTCTCCAAGGCATAATTACTGAAAATCGAATAAAAGATTATTGAAAGAAACAAATTTTTCTGGTATAACAATGAGCCAAAACTACAGGCGGCACCTCCTCTAAAGGCCACCTAACCTTTTACATAAAACAAATTCTGCCAGCTCTGTCCGGGGATTCAACATTAGCAAAAATGTTCTATTTCACGATATCCCATAAAATCTCGTCGTTGTTTTCCAATAAGAAATTTTGATGGGGGTACACATTTGCATTTCGAATCGTCTTGCCGTCTTTTCTTTTATTTGAAGAAATCAGGTTAATCTCAAAGCGTGTGGTATCGACTATTAGTAAATTCTCCTTTCCACTGTCACATCCATTATTATACTTAGCTAAACGTCCATTCCCCAATACGTGGCAATGTCCTGCCGCATTAATTACGCACTTGCCCGTTGGCAACTAGAGATTACCTGAAAGTATGACACGCATACGCAGACAGCTGCTATAAATCAAGATAATTTGTTGACTCGCCCGCCCAACCCGAAACAAGAATGGCCGGTTGTAAGTTTAGCCGGCTGCGACTCGGAGCATTAGCCGCGCGGTCCTTTCCGAAACAGTTCGACCGTGCTGCGATGTCCAACGGCCCCCTGGATCACGGACAACTGCTTAAGGCCGTGCACACCAAATTAATTATCGTTTATGAGTCGTTTGTGAGTCGTAAGTCCACGGATTTTCCAGCAGAATCTGGTGCAAAGGTCGTCTGCAGTCGTCTGGAACGAATCTGCAGAATTAAACCAAAGAAATTTTCTGCAATCACGTAAGGCGGCAGGTTTCCGCGGCTATAGATGTTTGATCTGTTTATAAAGTGAAATACTCCCGGAATAACTGACAAATTGTGATACTGAATTATACGGCGTCCTGAAAGCACTGGATGAGATGAGAAGCCGTCGCTACAAAATTTTATTCACCAACGATGACTGTTTCAGTATATACCATCTGTATAACAAACCTACTCAGTGGAGACAGTGATCTACACTGATAAAGATACCACGCTAGTGTGGTGTGCGTACTGTAAGACCTTCGGTACACACACCATCAGATTATTTGACTTGTCGCTCCAACGAATTAGGCGAGTGTCAGCAATATGTCTCGTGGTCTTATTGCGGCGTGTTTATCTTCTGCCGTTAGATCAGACGGTAGAAATGCCACTTGCACGCTTCGAGTAGCAGATTGACGGTGACCAACTTTAAACAGAACTTGATTAATTTTCACACACATTTATTAAAATAATAATAAGCATAAACCTTACTTAACTTGACTCTGGATGCTATTTACAATTGACACTCTGAAGTTCCTTTGGTCTTGGTACGTTAATCTTATTCTCACATATCTCTGATACTTGGCAAAGTGCCTATACATTTCTCTTCATGGCTATGTACAGGAATATGATAATCTTATTAGGCGCAGACTGAAACTTGACTACAGACTAATACAGACTGACTAATCGGAGGTCTGTACACTCGTTATAATACCTCGCGCGTTCAGGTATCACTGCGCGAGTGTGATCCGCGAGGAGAAAAGGTTCTACGTTAGCAGCAATCTCATTGGCTGCGTTACATATTAATACGCGGATCGGCGGAAGTAGAATTTGGTCCGTCTCTAAGACAGCGCCATCTCGTAGTGCGGAGACGGACGAGCGCTGCGCCTGCGCTGTTGTGCTTAGCGGGGCGCGCTCTAGTGGGAAAGTTGTGTACGCGCTGACTACGCGGAACTATGTACACAACAGCAAGTAACAAAGATTAGGCGGGGGGAATTGAAATTCAATAAAGGAAAAAAAAAGATTAGGAGGTGTTATTCTGGATACCAGGACATGTCGGAAGCTGGGGACAAGATGCAGCCACCGAAGCATCGTGCAGATGTGGCGTCATGATTCGATATATCAAAGTGACAATCCAGTCATGGCGAACCACATGCCAGCCACATCGATTGAAGGAAGCGATGTTCACGAGTTTAAGAATAGGACACTGTCCACGGACACACAATAATGCTCCCTATTACTGCTACACGTTACTCTGTAACTAGTTTAAAGGTTCTGATGATGGCCGCTTAGCAGGAGTTCGTGACGTTTGCGAGGAGTGACTCTCGCACGGAGATGGAATGTGTTGACATTTCCAAGGAGCCCAAGACACTTCAGAAAAGCCTGCTACTCAGGACTGCCAGCCGCTAGCTGCTACTTAGTACTGCTGTAAGGACCTTGTACATGCGTCGGTTTACTCACAGGTAAGTACGGCTGTGGCGCGTGGCTTCCTTCCGGAGTTCAGTGCTTTAGTTGATCTCTGAGTGGCAAGTGTGTTTCGTTTTCTTAATGTCGTGGAGCTGGAGCTCAACGAGACCACCAAAGCGAAACCTTTACTGGTTTACAACGGGTATCAGTATTCTGTGGATCATATCAACAAAGAATATTTAACACATTGGTATTGTATAAACTATAGAAAAAGTAAGTGCAAACGATGAATATGTACTAGATGTACCACACCTGTAAGCAAAGTTCGTCCTGTTTGTATTCCAGATGAAGCAGCAAATGAAGTGTGATAATATTTTGTAAAGTGCCAAAAAACGCGCAAAAGAAACAGACATTACGATTTCATCAATGTACGCTTTAGAAGTTGTGCGGATGTTCAATCGCGACTACGGTTTAGTGATATCGTTACCGTCAAATAAAAGAGCGAAACAAAACCCGGAAAATATATAGGACCTACACAAGATCCGGTCGATGCTAGGGCAATATTCTGTCAAGAAAATAATTTACTGATGAACGATGGCAGCAAATTTTTACCTGCAGATGACAATGGAGGACCGAATAACAGAATATTAGTGTTTGCCAGAGAAAGGGAAAATCATATTTATTCATCTGTAAATAATTCTCTGTGGATGGAACATTCAAGAGTTCTAGCTATCAGTCTGAACAATTGCTTATACAGTACTTCACAGTGATCTTAGGAGTACTTGGGAAGAAACAAACACTATTCCAGCTGTCTACGCTTTGCTACCGTAAAAAACACGAAGAACATATGAGCATTTTTAAAGCCATTAAATCGAGACTGGCCATGGCAAGGAAAGCGTTTCTGAAGAAGAGAGATTTGTTAACATCGAGTATAGATTTAAGTGTCAGGAAGTCGTTTCTGAAAGTATTTGTATGGAGTGTAGCCATGTATGGAAGTGAAACATGGACGATAAATAGTTTGGACAAGAAGAGAATAGAAGCTTTCGAAATGTGGTGCTACAGAAGAATGCTGAAGATTAGATGGGTGAATCACATAACTAATGAGGAGGTATTGAATAGAACTGGGGAGAAGAGGAGTTTGTGGCACAACTTGACAAGAAGAAGGGATCGGTTGGTAGGACATGTTCTGAGGCGTCAAGGGATCACCAATTTAGTATTGGAGGGTAGCGTGGATGGTAAAAATCATAGAGGAAGACCAAGAGATGAATACACTAAGCAGATACAGAGGGATGTAGGTTGCAGTAGTTACTGGGAGATTTATTTATTTAATCGTGTCTGAGCTACATCTGTAATTAATTAATACGCTATATATGCTAGATTACAAATACAAGTAAATGATAGTTATTCATTCATATATACATTCATGATCTTCACATATTGTAAGTCGTCATTATTGTCTAAAGCAAGACTCATATCTCTCTCCAGTGTTCGGCACGCTTCACTGCAGCGTCGTTGGCCAACCACAGGTCTTCGAAAGTGCATGGGGCCAGCAAAGATGGACAGGTCAGCAGGTGTGTCATGGTTTGTTTTCCTCCACATTGGCAGGGCTCTTCTTCGGCGTATCCCCACTTGATCAGGTTATCCTGTGATCTTCCCATTTGACATCTAAGTCTATTTAGGCTCTTCCAGACTCTCCATTCCAATTGTGATCCAGCAGGAAGTTTTTCTTTAATGTTCCAACTTTTCAGACTGCCTTTATCCAATTTCTGTTTCCACATTGATTCTCTAGTTGTAGACTGACTTTCGGTTAGTGGACGTTCAACTTTTATGAAGTCTTTCCTAGATTTAAGTCTTGCCTCCGCTGGCTGATGTGCGTACAGGGGATGTCTTCTATCTTCGCACTGCCTGCTTCGTTCGGCCATCGCCAACGTTTGCCGTCTGATCTGTGGGGGGCCTATTCCAGAACACATATAAAGGAGATCACGGTTTGTAGGCTTCAGGCATCTCGTGATTAATCGACATGAGGCATTCAGTGCTGCGTCTAGCTTCTGAGCATGTGTCGATCTTCTCCAGACGGGGCATGCATAATCAGCTGGAGCAAAGCACAATGCCAGGGATGATGCACGTAGAATTTCAGGGTTTGCTCCCCAGTGTGAGTTGGTAAGTTTACGGATTATGCCGTTCCGTGCGTTGACTTTCGCTCTAGTTTTCTCTACGTGTTTCTTGTAAGACAATGTTCGATCTAACGTGACTCCAAGATAAACTGGGTTTGGGCAGTGTTGAAGTTTAACTGAGTTCCATTCCAATTGTAATTCCCTGTTTGCTTCCTTGTTGTTTAGATGAAATAAACAAGTCTGCGTCTTTGCTGAATTAGGCCGAAGCTGGTTCCCGTTGTAATATTCAGTTAGTTCTTCTAAGGCATCTGTTAGGTTTCTCTCAATCTGTTTGATTAATCTAGATTGGCATGCAATGGCTACATCATCAGCATAGATAAAGCTTCTTGTCGTCGGTCCAACTGGTTGGTCATTTGTATACAGATTAAAAAGTAGGGGGGACAAAACACTACCTTGTGGGAGCCCGTTCTTCTGGTTCCTCCAGCGACTTTTTGAAAATTTTTCCCAGGAGGATTTTGTGGTTTATCGTATCGTAAGCTGCTGATAAGTCGACAAACACCACGCCAGTTTTTTCTCCCTTCTCAAAACCGTCCTCTATGTATTGTGTTAGGCAGAGGACCTGGGCAGTGCAAGATTTACCTGGTCTGAATCCTGCTTGTTGTGGAATGATTTGCCTTTCTAGTTGTGGTGCTATTTTATTCAAGATAAGACGTTCATATAGCTTGAAAGGGCAGCACAGCAGCGATATTGGACGATAGTTCTTAGCATCATCTCTTGGTTTACCTGGCTTTGGGATAGCTACTACCTTGGCCTTCAACCATAGCTTAGGTATCGTCTTGTTTGACCAGCAGAGATTATAGAGTTCTAAAAGCCATTCCTTAGCTATGGGCCCTAGGTTCTGTATAAATTCATTAATGACGTCGTCGGGACCCGCGGCCTTCCTGGGTTTCAAGGAACTGATAGCAGCTTCCAGTTCTGTTGAAGTGAAGTATGGCTCAGGTGGTATCAGTCACTTGTGGCCTCTTATATGAGGTGGCAGTCTTACTGTTCCTGGTTGGTTTACCATTCAAAAGGAGCTGATGTGCGATTTGGTTAGCTGTTACGGAAACCTGATCCTTGGGGGCTGCCGGGTCGCTGGACAATCGCTTTATGAGGTTCCAAGCTCTTCTGCTACTGTGCTTCATGTCAAGACTCTCCAACGTATGTTTCCAGGACTCTTGTCTGTCTTTGCTTATTGTTTCAATTAGCTGATCCCCAAGTTTTATGGTTTCTTCACTGAAAGGATCCATGCTGTACTGCTCCAGGTATTCGTTATATATTTGTTTCATGTCGTTGGAAACTCCAGGAATGTAGAGTGTTCTGCAGCCTCTAGGTATGCTGAGTCTTGCTGATCTTTTAACAGCTTGGACGAACTTTCCGTAGTTTTCAGTGTTTTATGGTAAATTTACGATTTCCATGTCTAAGGTGTCCGCAAATTTTTTCCAGTTGGCCCTTTTGAAGTTAAAACGTCTTTTAAAGGGTACTTTTTGTGGCAGTATCACTGGTCTAAACTTTAGCATGATTGGTCTGTGTTGGGTCTTTGGGATAGGGTTGAGAACGAATTTGTTGCATGACCCGGACAAGGTTTTGGAAACAAATATGAGGTCTGGGTTATACCCTCTCTTCCATCTTGCACTGTTGAATGACGCAGGCTGTTTCTGATCATGGATGAGATTCAGCTCGTGTTCTTCTGCCCAGCTTTCCAGTAGTTCTCCATCCTCATTTGTGTCTTGATAGCCCCACACTCTATTGTGACAGTTAAAGTCTCCCATTATTAGCTGTGGGTGACAGACATGTTGGCTGAAAGCAAACCTTTCCCCTGGCGGTTTATATATTGATGACACCGTAATGCTTCCGATAGTAACAGAAATTATTTCCGTGTTGTTAACGGTGTAAACTTGAATGTTGGATACTTTGATTCCAGGCCGAATAAACAGAGCACTTCCATATTGGTCGTGAGGGCACTCCTTCACCAAGGTCATCCCAGGAATATTTGGACGGCGTTGTGATGGCCCTCTATGTGTCTCCTGGAGGCAGAGGACGTCGCAGGAATGAAGTTTACATGTGTTGGATATAAGTTCTTCTTTTTCAGATGATATGCCCTCGATGTTGAGAGATATGACTGTCAAACATGGCTCTGAAAAGGGCCTTTCCTTCGTTTTAGATTCTGAATACATGTCGTTTTAGACGTAGCTCAGTGTGTGGAAGGATCTGCCGGTATTTACCGTTGCCCAGGGGACGCCCGACTGTACTTGTACAATCTTCTGGGAGGCTCCTTCCTTGGTTACTGGGAGATGAAGAAGCTTGCACAGGATAGAGTAGCATGGAGAGCTGCATCAAACCAGCCTCAGGACTGAAGACCGCAACAACAACAAATCGAACGTGCCTGGATGGAATCTTACGTGTCTCATGATGGCTTTCGAAACTGCTTTCGTCGAACCAGCAACAAGTTTGTTTCCTCAAACGGAGGTTGCGGGTTGCAATTATCATTTTAACCAGTGTTTGTGTAACAAGATCAGTGCTGCGTCCTTTTTCCCGCCTGTTAGGAAAATTAAGAGATTTACTGTCAAATAAGAAATGTCTTCAGCTCTAGCATATCTTTCTGTGGAAATGTTGGATGGTGCTTAGCTGTGTATTCAGGACAACACATTTGGAAATCAAAAGCTTCAGGACTTGGTGAGGAAAAATAATTATCAAAATCTGAACTGTGAAGTCACCCAAAATTCTAGTTGGAAAACAAAACTATTTGTTATATTTCTCAATTGGTCACAATTCCACTTTATCTATGAACTTCAAACCCGATTGTTTACGAGAGACTGCTCTGAAAATAGCCTGAGTCAACAAAATTGTGTATATACCCTCCAAAACTTCAAAAACATCAAAGACAATATCTGACAGAATTTAGGAAAGGTGACAAAATTACGTGAATCACATGCAACATTGTTAATAATAACATAAACATGGCGGGGGGGGGGGGGAGATTCACCATACATCTACCCACTTTTGTGTGTAACCAGCATCTCTCAATACTACAACTCGTAGCAATACAATATCAAAGCTTTTAATACTGTGTAAACATTACCCACGTGATCTCACAACTGACATATATGATTCGCGATCAGAGGAGCAAATACACCAATGGTGAAATAGCAGCTTTTATGTCATTGGTCGAACCTCAGGCAATTATGGCGGTCGCCGTAATTTACGCGCTCAGCCGTATTTCGCGACAAAATACTCTTATTAGTCACTATCACATTGCTGTACTCATAACAATCCCCACCCGCCGCAGGTTCGAGTCCTCCCTCGGGCATGGATGTGTGTGTTGTTCTTAGCATAAGTTAGTTTAAGTAGTGTGAAAGTCTAGGGACCGATGACCTCAGCAGTTTGGTCCCTTAGGCATTCACACACACTCACAACAATACATAAAATCATCTGAAATAATGCGACTGCAATAATTTTGACATGCAAGGAGAAATAGTCCTAATGAGAGGAAGAAGTTTATATTTACTTATGTTTCAACAATGAGTACCGTGTAACTATTAGTTTGCTAATGGTACTCTTATTTTCGATAGCAGAAAGCAAACATAAACAAGCAAAGAACTGATTTGAATAGCGTCCATAATTCACTACTTTTAATAGAGAGGGAAATTTTTTAGATCAGGGGGTAGCGTTCGGGGAAATATCTTAACTTTTCGTTGCATACGAAGCGTTGCGCTCGGCAGCACGACGTAGGCGGGTAACGATGTGAGTAGAGTACAGACAGTTGTAAATCTTCTCCGGCGAAACGCGAACAAAGTTTCTGCACAGCTGTATCAGTAATCCAGTGGCGATTAACAAACCACAAGACGCTGGTATGTGCCCGTTCTACATCTACATCTACATACATACACCGCAATCCACCATACGGTGCATGGCGGAGGGTACCTCGTACCACAACTACCATCTTCTCTCCTTGTTCCACTCCCAAACAGAACGAGGGAAAAATAACTACCTATATGCCTCTATACGAGCCCTAATCTCTCTTGTCTTATCTTTGTGGTCTTTCCGCGAAATGTAAGTTGGCGGCAGTAAAATTGTAGTGCAGTCAGCCTCAAATGCTGGTTCTCTAAATTTCCTCAGCAGCGATTCACGAAAAGAGCGCCTCCTTTCCTCTAGAGACTCCCACCCGAGTTCCTGAAGCATTTCCGTAACACTCGCCTGATGATCAAACCTACCAGTAACAAATCTAGCAGCCCGCCTCTGAATTGCTTCTATGTCCTCCCTCAATCCGACCTGATAGGGATCCCAAACGCTCGAGCAGTACTCAAGAATAGGTCGTATTAGTGTTTTATAAGCGGTGTCCTTTACAGATGAACCACATCTTCCCAAGATTCTACCAATGAATCGAAGACGACTATACGCCTTCCCCACAACTGCCATTACATGCTTGTCCCACTCCATATCGCTCTGCAATGTTACGCCCAAATATTTAATCGACGTGACTGTGTCAAGCGCTACACTACTAATGGAGTATTCAAACATTACAGGATTATTTTTCCTATTCATCTGCATTAATTTTCATTTATCTATATTTAGAGTTAGCTGCCATTCTTTACACCAATCACAAATCCTGTCCAAGTCATCTTGTATCCTCCTACAGTCACTCAACGACGACACCTTCCCGTACACCTCAGCATCATCAGCAAACAGCCGCACAGTGCTATCCACCCTATCTAAAAGATCATTTATGTAGATAGACAACAACAGCGGACCTACCACATTTCCTTGGGGCACTCCAGATGATATCCTCACCTCCGGTGAACACTCAACATCGAGGACAACGTACTGGGTTCTATTACTTAAGAAGTCTTCGAGCCACTCACATACATGGGAACCAATCCCATATGATCGTACCTTAGTTAGGAGTCTGCAGTGGGGCACCGAGTCAAACGCTTTCCGGAAGTCAAGGAATATGGCATCCGCCTGATACCCTTCATCCATGGTTCGCAAGATATCATGTGAAAAAAGGGCGAGTTGCCTTTCGCAGGAGCGATGCTTTCTAAATCCGTGCTGATGCATGGACAGCAACTTCTCTGTCTCAAGGAAATTCATTATATTCGAACTGAGAATATGTTCGAGAATCCTGCAACAAACCGATGTTAAGGATATTGGTCTGTAATTTTTAGGATCCGTCCTTCTACCCTTCTTATACACAGGCGTCGCCTGCGATTTTTTCCAGTCGCTCGGGACTACGTTGGGCCAGAGATTCGCGATAAATGCAAGCTAAGTAAGGAGCCAATGCAGTAGAGTACTCTCTGTAAAACCGAATTGGAATCTGGACCTGGCGATTTATTTATTTCAACCATTCAGCTGCTTCACAACACCAGGAATGTTTACCACTATGTCCTACATACGGGAATCTGTACGAGACTCAAACGGCGGTATGTTTGTACGATCCTCCTGCGTGAAAGATTTCTCAAATGCTAAATTTAAAATTTCAGCTTTCGTTATGCTGTCTCCCGTTGTCAGGCCAGACTGATCAGTGAGTGACTGGATGGAAGCCTTCGGCCGCTTACCGATTTTACGTAAGACCAGAATTTCCTTGGGTTTTCAGCAAGATCTTTTGCTAAGGTACGACAATGGTGGTTGAATGCTTCGCGCATCGCTCTTTTCACAGCGGCACGAATCTCTACTAACTTTTGCGTGTCCTCATTCTCCCGATCTTTCTTGTACCGCGAGTGCAACTGCCTTTGCTTCCTGAGCATTCTCCGAATTGCGCTGTTAAACCACGGTGGGTCTTTTCCGTCCGTAACCCACTTTTTCGGCACATACTTGTCCAATGCGTGATCTACAATGTGTTTAAAATTTACCCATAATTCTTCCACATCCATCGTACCGGAAGTAAATGAAGTCGATTCATTTACTAAGTGGGATGCTAACAACTGCTTATCTGCTCTTTCTAGTAAGAATACTCTCCTAGCCGGCCAGTGTGGCCGTGCGCTTCTTGGCGCTTCAGTCTGGAACCGCGTGACCGCTACGGTCGCAGGTTCGAATCCTGCCTCGAGCATGGATGTGTGTGATGTCCTTAGGTTAGTTAGGTTTAAGTAGTTCTAAGTTCTAGGGGACTGATGACCTCAGATGGTAAGTCCCATAGTGCTCAGAGCCATTTGAAGCATTTAAATACTCTCCTAGCTTTCTTGACCGACATTTTAACTTTCGTAACCATAGTCGTAATGACAACATCATGATCACTAATCCCTGTCTCAACACTGACACCGTCGATGAGGTCTGGTCTGTTCGTGTCCCCTCGTGCAAAGCACATTACATAGACAGCGTTCGTTTTTACACTTTGTGCACTGTCCGTGACGCTTTCGTCCATAACTACACAGTTCGTCACATTCATATAGCCATAGCCACAAATACACAGTTCATAGAATTATTCTTTTACGTGATAAACACCGGCCGGCCAGAGTGGCCGAGCGGATCTAGGCGCTACAGTCTGGAACCGCGCGACCGTTACGGTCGAAGGTTAGAATCCTGCCTCGGGCATGTGTGTGATGTACTTAGGTTAGTTAGGTTTAAGTACTTCTAAGTTCTAGGGGACTGATGACCTCAGAAGTTCATTCCCATAGTGCTCAGAGCCATTTGATAAACTCCGTAAACAATGTCACTTTGTTCTCGCTGTTCAAACTTCTGTAACAACATTGAAAGTCAGATATACTGCTCAATTAATTAAAGTCTCCACTTTCACTGATTGATAGAACGCGAAAGACTTCAGTTCCACCACCAGAATATTAATGCCAGCAAAGCCCATAAAAGCGCATAAAAGCACTCTTCGTGTCGGTCACAACAAAGTCTTGTTAGCGGCACTTTGACATTCTCATAGTTCGGTATCACTGTCCATACAATTCCCGGTGCTTTTCATATATATCGCTATCGCTATCCCCTGTCTACAGATGTTACATCATTATCGAAAATTCCATAAATCCTTATAAATGTTCTTGACTGCATTTTTCAATATTAATAATATACCAAAAGGGAGATTTACAAACTTTTTCCACAGGTACAGAGCAAGAAACATATTTATCCACTGGCAAACGAAATAATAACAATTACATATTTACATTTAAAAACCACTGTAGTACGTTACATCATCATCAACACATAAACCGGTAGGAACAAACGAAAAAAATAGAAAACGAAAGAAAACCATGGCAAAAAAAATTATATGCTTTCACAACTTCTACGACTATTTTGTGAACCAGTGGCTCGACAACGAGCACATGTCAAGAACCACGTGGAATTGCAGTGGAAGGCGACATCGCGGTAACAAAGTCTCCAAAGGATGACACCGAAGAGTAAACAATATCGCAAGATCATCCAAACGTTTACACCTTAGTAAAAAGATCTTTAGAAAGACGCAGAGAACCACGGCTAGCAATTTGACCGACTATCGGAGGAAAAAGAAGAAAGATGTCAGCAATTAAAACTGACGTGATTATTGTAAAAGCTTTAAATACACTCAAAATTGATGGTAACATAAGATCTTTCCTATGTTGTTTAACCTACGTAAAGAAATTACAGAGAAGAAGAAAAATGTCACAATCACTGGAAATTATGTATACTGGAACTGAATTTAAGGCACTTCATTCTAACCGGCAATCTTGTAAATAATATAAATATTGTAAATAAATTTAATGGGAAACGAAAAGCTGCTTCGTTGTGGTGTTCCCTGGGAACGACACAACGTCGATTAAATGTCATTTGCAATTTAGAAGATACATTACTTGATCCATGTTGCATGCTAGAACTGATATAAACAATTCCTTAGGGTGCCTGTACTCCCCTCTTACTACCTGAAGAGTCCCAGACCCGTGAAAATGTCTTTCCGTGTAACTGTCTTTCTGTGCAAGTGTTCCAATCCCCTTAATAGTCGAAAACAGTCGAACTTATTATTAATTTCTGTGCTCAAGAGGATTTCAGTAAAAACATCCAGGAAAACAGTAGCAATACGATTTTTTTCTGTTTCAGGAGATGCTCTTCATGAAGTTCCTAGAGAAAGCTTGTGCTCACCGAGCACAACATCCCTTCACGTTATATGACTTGGAACATCATCCTCAATATATTCCCGATCTAGTGCCCAATGACTACAGCTTGTTCCTGTTCATGAAAAACCCTTTCAGACTGTTTATGCCACAAGAATGACGTTGGCGTCGAAACGATAGTTCAGCAGTGCCTGGCAAATCAAGTGACAGATTTATATCAGAATGGAATTTAGAAGTTGCTTTTTCGTTATGGTATGTGCCTTAATATTGCTGAAAATTAAGTTAAAAAGTAGGAGAACGCAAGACTTTCTTGTAATAGTGAACCGAAATGTTTTTTAACACGGAGGATGTGTTTGTTAGAAAAAAAAGCACTTACTTAAAACTTGTGTCACAGTTACTGTATAGTTTCTTCTACTGTGTTCAGTCCTTTAACTAAATTATAATTATAATCCCGTGAACTCTTATTAGGGCACGTTGTCAGCGTGTCATCTTCATAGATCTTCAAGAATAAATTCTGTTTTATTTTTAAATTTTCTATGCTGTGGCAGTTATTTACTGTGTGCCGCATTCTACTGGATATTAAACTAGTGAAAAGGAGTGATCGGCTTTTCCTGTATATGCGAACTTGCGTTAGGGAAACATGTGGTAAGTTGCTAATATAATTTTTTTAACGTGTGCTTATGAGTTTATGTGCAGCTGAAAGAAATAAACTAATAACATTCCTGTTCGAAGAGTGTAGTGAGTTAGTTTGTAGCCAAGGCGTGCGCGGGTCTGCCAGCAAGACGGCCGGGCGTTGATGGCGTCACTCATCAGTATATACATGTTTTTAAATTGTTGAAGCACATGGTTGTACATGATGATTTTAAGTACAGTTTGTCTGTCTCTCTTAAAATACGGCGATTGGTGATAGTCTTTATGCACACATCAAAAAAAGTTTCGCATCACTCCAGTTCCCAGTGCTCCTGAAGATAGACGTTGACTGTGGATATCGTATCATAGACCCAGTCCCTTTGACTGTTCATAGATGTCACTATACCCGCCAGACATGGAAACAATCGTGCATGAACAGCGCCTATTAGACGGAGGAGGTCCGACAGCCGATAAGTTCCAGTCATTCCACCAGGAAGGAGGTACACAGCTCGTGTTGACTGTGGCTCAACCATGCCTAGACGGTCAATACAGCGGTTCGATCGTGTCCGCATTGTTACTTTGTGCCAGGAAGGGCTCTCAACAAGGAACGTCATACCGACGTGCTCGTACTGCCAGGTTCTGTGTAAATTTGGCTCCCCTTGGTAATCACTGAGTTAACATCACATTCCCTCTCAATCCGTGAAGATCCATTTCTATTCCTCCTTCCCTTCTGAGAGTGCTTCACATCTTTCGTCTAGTTAATGTATTTTAGCAAATGGACAAAGCTTCGAACGTTGTAAGGAGTTAAAATGTTATGCTTGACTGGCAGTCGAACAGAGATTCCAAAATCGAAAATGTAGTATCCTACTTAGTCAACTATGACTTCACATCACACGCAAGTCGTCGTAATTTGTGTTTCATACTTGTTTGCCTCCATAACTTTCAATTTGATGTCGAACAAACTCATCATTTAGCTGAGATAAGTGGGGACGATATGGATTCAATATAACATCCTGGGCCGCGCTGTGTGGCCGCGCGGTTAGAGGCGCCATGTCACGGATTGGGCGGCCCCTCCCGCCAGAGGTTCGAGTCCTCCATCGGGTATGGGTGTGTGTGTGTGTTGTTCTTAGCATAAGTTAGTTTAAGTAGTGTGTAAATGTAGGGACCGATGACCTCAGCAGTTTGGTCCCTTAGGAATTCACAAATATTTGAACACTATAACATCCTGTAACTTTACACTTAAAGGTGTGGCAGGTCTTTTAAAATACCGACTTATAGTTTCCCATTATAACTTTTATTGTCTTTGTACAGTATATTTCCATAGTACGCAAGTTATAGAACAAAAACACTAAGTATAGAATTTTAACATTTCTAAATTTCATGTCAGTACGGCCTATGTTTGATCACCCTGTGACGTAGAAAGCGATCTTGCATTATACTGGGTCACGCGTTTCTGCACGTTTACAGAATCCGGCGGGATTAATGCAACGTACACACACATGAATATTTCCCCAATGTGTCTCATTTTGACGTCACAATCTCTTCCTCTCCGTTACCATGTTAACGTTCACATTTCATGTAAGGACGACTTTATGCTGCACACTCTCTAAACAGATCTTAAAAACTTCTCTGGTCGCCTTTCTTTCTTTCATCAGCTAGACTGTCCCCGACAAATTCAGTCTCTGACGTACTCCTGGTGAGACGACTTTGCAGACAGGTATTGTCAATCCTTCAGGGAAGACGTGTTCCACTCGGGGTATTTAAAGTTTTATCAACCCGAGGCTCGTTGAAAGCGATTCTTCGTGATTTCTCGTTGCCTCTAAAAGGCCCCACTATTATTACTAGCACAGTTGTTTACATGTTTCGTATGGCTAAAAGTGCACTCTCTGGATGCGCGTTGATAAAGTCTTCCTGTGGCACCTGTACAACCGGCTGCTGACAGAATAATCCCGTGAGCTCCGTGTTGCCTATGTAGAAACAAGAATCCTAATTTCGTAACACTGTGTTGACATAGAAACTCATCCGCCGCTGGTATAACCTCCAGCCCCTGAGATTATAATTATCCTTTCAGAAACGTTTGGAAACATTCTATTGCTCCAGAATTCTTCCGTGAAATGCCCACACAGTACGTGCATCGTTCGAAGCTGGAGCTTAGAAGGCTCAGAAAATCTGATGGAGGGAAGACGTAGTTAAATTCCCGTCGACGTCAGAGATGGAACAGAAGCTCAGATTGAGTATGGATGGAGAAGAAATCAGCTTTGTCCTTTTCAATAGAACAATACTGGGAACCATACGAAACTTTAAATCAGGACGTCTGAACAGGAATTTGAACAGCAGTCTTCAGAAATGCTATTTCTATTGCCTTGATTATTTGTCCTCTCACTCTGTATACGCAAGCTCCTGCTTGTCATATTTATCCAGCCTCGCTGATCAGTCGCGTGCAGTTTATCAAGCCTCACTGATCAGTCGTACTTCCTCTTTTTGAAATGCTACTGTTCCGCAATGGGATGGAAATAAGCATCAGTTTCAGTTTGTTCTTCAGTGTCTTCCTCGTAGAACATTCTCGAATTTTTTTGTGTTTTAGTGAATCACTCGGTGTTCGTATTGTTCCCACCTTCGGTAACTTAGTGCAACGTAACTCATTTGGTTTTTAGAACTTGCGATAGGACTTGATTTTTGAGCTGCATGACAAAGAAGCACCTATATGTCGTGCAAGAGAGAAAGGAAGAGTATTTCGCCAGTAGCAAATATCTCACGCAAATGAGAAAAGGCTACTGTCCAGCTCTGGTACCGGGTGCTGTACGTGAGGTAGCCACTTCTCGCACGCAATCCAGTAAATTGAAACCTTTCCTGTGTTTTGCGTACCATTCATCAGTAGTTCGTATCCCACCGTTGTCCGGGACGTCTCTGGACACGTCTTCGGCCTGAAATCTCATTGACTTGAGTAGAATTGTCTTTAGTGATGAGTCCCGCTTCGAACTGAAGCGATGACGTGGCTGGAGACTCCCCGAACAGCCGCGAGATACCAACCCGACTGTCGCCCGCCATACGGCCTGACAAACAAGAGAACCACTTCTTTTCATAGCAGGAACCCTATGGTTGTCCTTACAATACAGCGGTAAGCAACGACATTCTACGCCCGGTTTTGTTGCGCTTCATAGCAAGCCATCCTGGGCTTACATTTTAGTAAGATAACACCCGCCCGCACATGGCGAGAGTGCCGTGCTTGCCAAACCCTATCTTGACCAACAAAGTCGCCGTATCTCTCCCCAACTTGGAACGTTTCATGCATTATGGGAACGGCTCTAAACCAGCTCGGGATTTTGACGATTTAATGCGCCAATTAGATAGAATTTGGCACGATATCCCTTGGTTCAAATAGTTCAAATGGCTCTGAGCACTATGGGACTTAACATCTATGGTCATCAGTCCCCTAGAACTTAGAACTACTTAAACCTAACTAACCTAAGGACATCACACAACACCCAGCCATCACGAGGCAGAGAAAATCCCTGACCCCGCCGGGAATCGAACCCGGGAACCCGGGCGTGGGAAGCGAGAACGCTACCGCACGACCACGAGATGCGGGCCACGATATCCCTCAAGAGGACATCCAACAACTATATCACTCAGTACCAAGCCGAATAACGGCTTGCGTAAAGGTCAGAGGGGGACCAACTCGTTACTGACTTGTTCAATCTGTGAAGCTCTTTGTCTTAAATAAATCATCCATGTTTACTGAATATGTAATCATCCGTTCGTCTGTACATGTACATCACGTCTACCAATGTCCGTCCCATTCGAGTAATTCCTTCGAGGTGCGTAGTTTCTTTCTTTGTCTTAGAGTATATTTCCCGACGTATGGTATGGACAAAAAGTTCATTTAAATTTGTGTATATTTTTCTGGAAGTACGCAGCTATAGTTGTTTCGCGTAATATTGAGGAAATAAACATAAAAAAATCAACCAAATGCAAGTAAATGATTTACTGAAGGAATTCATTTAGAACAGTTTAAATTACATGTTGAAAAGTCCTACCATCAGCATGTTTTTTTCGGGGAGGTCTTGGTATGCTTTTAGGCGAGTCTCGCTGTTCATAATGCGACTAATTCGTATCTCATATTCACTTTTCATGCTTAGACATCGCTTCTGAATCATCTCCACAAACAGAAATCAAACTGATTAAGGTCAAGTGAGGTTAGTGCTCAGTTAAGGTGATCTCTGCAAGGCCATGGTCATGGTTATGAAATGTTAGATTTAGATGACTTATTATCTTAGGTAGAATGTTCAAAATATCTGGAAGAATATCTCCTGTCTTTTTCCAAGGAGCTCTTACAATAACAGTATTAGATCATTTCACAGGATATCTCCATACGCAGAGCCGAGTAAGGTCTTTCGGTACTGCGGAAAGCCACATTAACCGACAGGCGATCACACGATATCTCACATTTACATAGAACCGATATTGATAATATGCCTGCACAATGGTAGGTAAATTTTTCATCCGAACACCGATTTATGTCACGTTCCTTGTTTTACACCGTCACGTTTGAGAGTAACTTCATAAATGAACAGTTTGAATAGAATTAATATGTAATTAGTCATTAGACTTTGGTAAAACTGCAGACACTCAACACAACAGAAACAGTATTATAATTACCACCTTTATTGATTAAAAACAGTAATATATATATATATATATATATATATATATATATATATATATATATATATATATATATATATATATTAGTCCAATTGTTCATTCGGTGGGGTAGGTGGCTGCCTTTTATAACGAGTATAGATTTTGATCTCTTCCAAGGTGTTTAACAGGAGCCCTTAGGCGGAGCTGTGTAGGACTTTCAGATTCTCCTAGACAATACCTCTTGAATGTTTGTTATTTATGAGATACTGCCCGGACACTGATTTAGCACATGCTATGCCAGTTGTGTCCTCTTTGAAACGAATACGAAAATTGCGACCTGTCTGTCCTAAGTAATGAGTACTTCAGTCATTAAAAAAAATCTTGTTAACCCCCTAGTTCAAAAATTTGTTATTTCGACTTCGAGCGTTATGTATCAATTTATTTTCG
Source organism: Schistocerca nitens (assembly GCF_023898315.1). Taxonomy (NCBI): domain Eukaryota; kingdom Metazoa; phylum Arthropoda; class Insecta; order Orthoptera; family Acrididae; genus Schistocerca; species Schistocerca nitens. Next base: position 369,070,159 of record NC_064614.1, on the reverse strand, counting down.
AGTAGTTTGTTGGTGGTAAACGTCAGGGTTATATTTGTATTATTAAAGAACCCATTTATTCTATCTGACAGATTACCTATATAGGTAATTTTAAAGAATTTCGAGGTAATGGCGGCAGGAGCATCTGAGTATTTTCGTTTCATTTGCATTGAAATGGTTAGCTCTACCTATATGTTTCAATATTACAATTTGTTTATTAATTTCATCTATGGCTAGTGGATACTTAAATACTCCGTGGACCATTGAAACAAAGAAAGCTCTCTTATATTTCACTTGCTTGCCGGGAAGCAACGTTAATAATAGTATCAGTTTCCGCAGGGTTTCTGTAAATAGCAAAGTGATCTTTACCGTTGTAATTGAAGATACTAAGATCGGGAAAATTGATATGTTCGTTCTTTTCGTGTTCTACAGTGAAAGATACTTTTAAATGATTGCTACCTAGAGCTCTTGGTAAACGATCAAATCCTCTTTCTAAACCTGTGCAAAGTAGTAAAGTATCATCCACATACCATCTATAATAAATGATACTAGTAATTTCTGGATTCTCTCTGAAAAAAATTATGTCAATGTAATTAACAAAGCACTCCGCCTGCAGGCCACAAGTGGCCCATCGGGACAATCCGACCGCCGTGTCATCCTCAGCTGAGAATGCGGATAGGAGGGGCGTGGGAACAGCACACCGCTTTCCTGGTCGTTATGATGGTTTTTTTTTTTACCGGAGCCGCTGCTATTCGGTCGAGTAGCTCCTCAATTGGCATCACGAGGCTGAGTGCACCCCGAAAAATCGCAAAGGCGCATGGCGGCCCGGATGGTCACCCAAATAATGTGCCGGCCACGCCCGACAGCGCTTAACGTCGGTGATCTGACGGGAACCGGTGTATCCACTGCGGCAAGGCCATTGCCTAATGTAATTAACAAACATATCTGCTATTGCTCTTGCTAACGAATTTCTCTTTGCCAAGCCATCTTTTTGCTGGTAAACTTTACCAATAAAAGGAAAACAGTTAAAGGAGAAGGTATTTTCCAGTAGCCCATAGAGCTTTTCAGTTTCTCTTGCACTCATTATTTTATGTCTTTCCAAATTATTTCTAACGATATCTAATGTATCAGTTATTGGAACAGTCGTATATACACTCTTAATATCAAAAAAGGTTAATTTAGCACCTGCAGGGATGTTTGTGTTATAAATTTCTTGGGCTAGCCAAAAAAAGTGTTAAGAAGTGCAATATATTTCTTTGCCTACTGAACTGAGAAACACAAAGTGATTATTTAATGTGTGTGCTACGGTGTTAAGGGAATTTAGCTGCTAAGCTATACCAGTTTTTCCATCATCATGAAATTATTTTTTATGTTGTGAGATTATCGAAGACTAAGACCGGATCCCCCAATCAGCTAAACCGAGGTACACAACAGGAAAAAAAAAAAAAACATCTCTCACTCCTATCGGAAAAATCAGCAATTTTACGAGAGCAAAAGTTTGCAATACTAAGCCAATTTAAGCTCTCTAGACAAATGACTCTGCTAATTAACTACATATTGAAACTGATTGATTTTAATTTAAGATTTATCTGTGGGTTACACTGTCAGAGTAAGAAATCTGAACACCATCCGACAGATTAATTGATAAAGTCCTGTTATCCAAACTTAATACATCGGAGCCAGGACTGTTACGCCATACATCTACACAGAGGTACCAAAAATCATATATATATTCCGAAGACGGCAAGAGCTTACAAGTGCGAGAATTATCGCACAATCAGCTTAACAGCTCATGCATCGAAGCTGCTTACAAGAATAATATACAGAAGAATGGAAAAGAAAATTGAGAATGCGCTAGGTGACGATCAGTTTGGCTATAGGAAAAGGAAAGGGACGAGAGAGGCAATTCTGACGTTACGGCTAATAATGGAAGCAAGGCTAAAGAAAAATCAAGACACTTTCATAGGATTTGTCGACCTGGAAAAAGCGTTCGACAATATAAAATGGTGCAAGCTGTTCGAGATTCTGAAAAAAGTAGGGGTAAGCTATAGGAAGGGACGGGTCATATACAATATGTACAACAGCCAAGAGGGAATAATAAGAGTGGACGATCAAGAACGAAGTGCTCGTATTAAGAAGGCTGTAGCCTTTCGCCCCTACTCTTCAATCTGTACGTCGAGGAAGCAATGGTGGAAATAAAAGAAAGGTTCAGGAGTGGAATTAAAATACAAGGTGAAAGGATATCAATGATACGATTCGCTGATGACATTGCTATCCTGAGTGAAAGTGAAGAAGAAATAAATGATCTACTGAACGGAATGAACAGTCTAAGGAGTACACAGTATGGTTTGAGAGTAAATCGGAGAAAGGCGAAGGTAATGAGAAGTAGTAGAAATGAGAACAGCGAGAAACTTAACATCAGGATTGATGGTCACGAAGTCAATGAAGTTAAGGAATTCTGCTACCTAGGCAGTAAAATAACCAATGATCGACGGAGCAAGGACATGAAAAGCAGACTCGCTATGGCAAAAAAGGTATTTCTGGCCAAGAGGAGGCTACTAATATCAAATACCGGCCTTAATGTGAGGAAGAAATTGCTGAGGATGTACGTGTGGAGTACAGCAATGTATGGTAGTGAAACATGGACTGTGGGAAAACCGGAAGAGAAGAGAATCGAAGCATTTGAGATGTGGTGCTATAGACGAATGTTGAAAATTAGGTGGACTGATAAGGTAAGGAATGAGGAGATTCTACGCAGAATCAGAGAGGAAAGGAATATGTGGAAAACACGGATAAGGAGAAAGGACAGGATGACAGCACATCTGCTAAGACATGAGGGAATGACTTCCATGGTACTAGAAGGAGCTGTAGAGGGCAAAAACTGTAGAGGAAGACAGAGATTGGAATACGTCAAGCAAATAATTGAGGACGTAGGTTGCAAGTGCTACTCTGAGATGAAGAGGTTAGCACAGGAAAGGAATTCGTGGCGGGCCGCATCAAACCAGTCAGTAGACCGATGACAGAGTGGTACTCAAGCGTCAACATTAGGTTACAATATCTCCGGATGTAATTAACATTTTACAGTGCAACAAATGGCACTGATTACGTATTTGTTTATATGTTCAGATGTGCTAACAAAACTAACGTGGTTCCATTTAAAAAAACGTTGGTTTGTGTTAAAAAACATACTTCCGTGCATTTTTGTATGGTTTGTATTAACCAATTACACTAGCCCCTCTCCTCACGTTCGGTCTGTGGAACCGATTCGTCAGTATTTGATGTGGTTTACGAAATATATCCAGCGGTAATGTTAGGTGACTCATCCTGTGTATACAGATTACGGTAGCATCGCATTCACGAGGTATAAAAGGGCACTGCATTGCTGGAGCTATCATTTGTACTCAGGCGATTCAGACGTGATTTGGTCACACATACTTTCAACGCGGAATGGTAGTTGGAGCTGGACGCATGGGATATCCTGTCTCGGAAATAGCTAGGAAATTCACTATTCTAAGATTCACAAAGCGAAGAATGCACCGAAAACACCAAGTTTCGGGAATTACCTTCACTTGGTTGGTTGGTTGGTTATGGTGGAGGGGACCAAACAGCGAGATCATCGGTCCGATCGGATTAGGGATGGATGGGGAAGGAAGTCGGTAGTGCCCTTTCAAAAGAACCATCCAGGCATTTGCCTATAGCTATTTAGAGAAATCACGGGAAACCTAAATTAGGGTGGTCGGGTGCGGGTTTGAACCATCTTCCTCCCGAATGCGAGTCCAGTGTGCTAACCACTGCGCCACCTCACTCGGTACGACCTTCACTTGAGAGCAGCGGCGTTTTTGTAGGAGTGCCAGTGCTAACAGGCAAGCAACATTGCGTTAAATATCCACAGAAATCAATGTGTGATGTACGATGAATGTATCAGCTAGGGCAGTGCGGCGAAATGTGGCGTTAATGGGCTATGGTAGCAGACTACCGAGGCGAGTGCCTCTGTTAACAGCACGACAACGTCTGCAACGCCTCTCCTGGACTCGTGACCATTTCGATTGGACCGCAGATGACTGAAAAACCGTGGCCTGATCTGATAAGATCAGGTTTCAGTTCCTAAAAGCTGATGGTAGGGTTCGAGTGTGGCGCAGACCCCACGAAGCCATGGACCCAAGTCGTCGACAAGCCAGCGTGCGCGGAAGTGGTGGCTCCATAATGGTATGCGCTGTGTTCACTTGGAATTGACTGGGTCCTGGTTATGTACTGTTACTTGGAGCCAGTCACAGACTTCTTATCCTCAAACAACGGCGACGTCTTTATTAATGACAGTACGGAATGTCACTGAACCGAAATTGTTCCCGACTGGTTTGAAGAACATTGGGGGTAATTCGGGCGAATGACTTGGCCACCCAAATCGACGGACATGAATCCCTTTGAACATTTATGGGACATAATCGAGAGGTCAGCTCGTGCATAAAACCCTTCAATGGAAACACCTTTGCAATCATGCACGCCTGTAGGGGCGCCATGGTTCAGTACTTCTGCAGAGGACTTTCAACGGATTGTTGAGTCCATACCACGTCGAGTTCAAGCACTACGCCAGGCAAAAGGAGGTCCGACACGCTTAAGAGGTATCTCATGGCTTTATAGCCTCAGTGTGTTACGCAGTAAATGATACGATGCATCGCGCAAGCACCATGATGACAAATGGTGCTCCGCAATACTAGGAAGATTTCTCTAATTCGGTTGGCTTTAAGTAAAAAATGAGATCGACAGGCAGTGCAAAATGGCTCAGCAGGGATGGCTAGAGGACAAATGTAAGGATGTAGAGGCTTATCTCACTAGGGGTAAGATAGATACTGCCTACAGGAAAATTAAAGAGACCTTTGGAGAAAAGAGAACCACTTGTATGAATATCAAGAGTTCGGATGGAAACCCAGTTCTGAGCAAAGAAGAGAAAGCAGAAAGGTGGAAGGAGTATATAGAGGGTCTATACAAGGGTGATGTACTTGAGGACAATATTATGGAAATGGAAGAGGATGTAGATATTGATGAAATGGGAGATACGAAACTGCGTGAAGAGTGTGACAGAGCACCGAAAGACCTAAGTCGAAACAAGGCCCCGGGAGAAGACAACATTCCATTAGAACTACTGACGGCCTCGGGAGAGCCAGTCGTGACAAAACTCTACCATCTGGTGAGCAAGATGTATGAAACAGACGAAATACCATGAGACTTCAATAAGAATATAATAATTCCAATCCCAAAGAAAGCAGGTGTTGACAGATGTGAAAATTACCGAACTATCAGTTCAATAAGTCACGGCTGCAAAATACTAACGCGAATTCTTTACAGACGAATGGAAAAACTAGTAGAAGCCGACCTCGGGGAAGATCAATTTGGATTCCGTAGAAATATTGGAACACGTGAGGCAATACTGACCCTACGACTTATCTTAGAAGCTAGATTAAGGAAAGGCAAACCTACGTTTCTAGCATTTGTAGACTTAGAGAAAGGTTTTGACAATGTTGACTGGAATACACTCTTTCAAATTCTGAAGGTGGCAGGGGTAAAATACAGGGAGCGAAAGGCTATTTACAATTTGTACAGAAACCAGATGGCAGTTATAAAAGTCGAGGGTCACGAAAGGTAGCAGTGGTTGGGAAGGGAGTGAGACAGGGTTGTAGCATCTCCCCAACGTTATTCAATCTGTATATTGAGCAAGCAGTAAAGGAAACAAAAGAAAAATTCGGAGTAAGTATTAAAGTCCATGGAGAAGAAATAAAAACATTGAGGTTCGCCGATGACGTTGTAATTCTGTCAGAGACAGTAAACGACTTGGAAGAGCAGTTGAACGGAATGGACGTGTCTTGAAAGGAGGATATAAGATGAACATCAACAAAAGAAAAACTAGGATAATAGGATGTAGTCGAATTAAGTCAGGTGATGCTGAGGGTATTAGCTTAGGAAATGAGACACTTATAGTAGTAAAATAGTTTTGCTATTTGGGGAGCAAAATAACTGATGATGGTCGAAGTAGAGTGTATATAAAATGTAGACTGGTAATGGCAAGGAAAGCGTTTCTGAAGAAGTTAGGTTAGTGTTGTTTAACGTCCCGTCGACAACGAGGTCATTAGAGACGGAGCGCAAGCTCGGGTTAGGGAAGGATGGGGAAGGAAATCGGCCGTGCCATTTCAAAGGAACCATCCCGGCATTTGCCTGAAACGATTTAGGGAAATCACGGAAAACCTAAATCAGGATGGCTGGAGACGGGATTGAACCGTCGACCTCCCGAATGCGAGTCCAGTGTGCTAACCACTGCGCCACCTCGCTCGGTGTTGCTGAAGAACAGAAATTCGTTAACATCGAGTATAGATTTAAGTGCCAGAAAGTCGTTTCTGAAAGTATTTGTATGGAAGTGAAACATGGACGATAAATAGTTAGGACAAGAAGAGAATAGGAGCTTTCGAAATGTGGTGCTACAGAAGAATGCTGAAGAGCAGATGGGTAGATCACATAACTAATGAGGAGGTATTGAATAGGATTGGGGAGAAGAGAAGTTTGTTTCACAACTTGACTAGAAGAAGGGATCGGCTGGTAGAGCATATTCTGAGGCATCAAGGGATCACCAATTTAGTATTGGAGGGCAGCGTGGAGGGTAAAAATCGTAGAGGGAGACCAAGAGATGAATACACTAAGCAGATTCAGAAGGATGTAGGCTGTAGTAGGTACTGGGAGATGAAGAAGCTTGCACAGGATAGAGTAGCATGGAGAGCTGCATCAAACCAGTCTCAGGACTGAAGACCACAACAACAAGAACGTAAGTCGCGGGCGGGAGTTACGCCGCTAGTCATATGAGGTGGCGTGGACGCAGTAAGTTGCTTCTACAGGGTGTTTCAAAAATGATTGGTATATTTGAAGCGGCAATAAAAACTAAACGAGCAGCGATAGAAATACACCGTTTGTTGCAATATGCTTGGGACAACAGTACATTTTCAGGCAGACAAACTTTCGAAATTACAGTAGTTACAATTTTCAACAACAGATGGCGCTGCGGTCTGGGAAACTCTATAGTACGATATTTTCCACATATCCACCATGCGTAGCAATAATATGGCGTAGTCTCTGAATGAAATTACCCGAAACCTTTGACAACGTGTCTGGCGGAATGGCTTCACATGCAAATGAGATGTACTGCTTCAGCTGTTCAATTGTTTCTGGATTCTGGCGGTACACCTGGTCTTTCAAGTGTCCCTACAGAAAGAAGTCACAGGGGTTCATGTCTGGCGAATAGGGAGGTCAATCCACGCCGCCTCCTGTATGTTTCGGATAGCCCAAAGCAATCACACAATCATTGAAATATTCATTCAGGAAATTAAAGACGTCGGCCGTGCGATGTGGCCGGGCACCATCTTGCATAAACCACGAGGTGTCCGCAGTGTCGTCCAAGGCAGTTTGTACCGCCACAAATCCACGAAGAATGTCCAGATAGCGTGATGCAGTAACCGTTTCGGATCTGAAAAATGGGCCAATGATTCCTTTGGAAGAAATGGCGGCCCTGACGAGTAGTTTTTGAGGATGCAGGGACGATGGGACTGCAACATGGGGCTTTTCGGTTCCCCATATGCGCCAGTTCTGTTTATTGACGAAGCCGTCCAGGTAAAAATAAGCTTCGTCAATAAACCAAATGCTGCCCACATGCATATCGCCGTAATCAATCCTGTGCACTTTATCGTTAGCGAATGTCTCTCGTGCAGCAATGGTAGCGGCGCTGAGGGGTTGCTGCGTTTGAATTTTGTATGGATAGAGGTGTAAACTCTGGCGCATGAGACGATACGTGGACGTTGGCGTCATTTGGACCGCAGCTGCAACACGGCGAACGGAAACCCGAGGCCACTGTTGGATCACCTGCTGCACTAGCTGCGCGTTGCCCTCTGTGGTTGCCGTACGCGGTCGCCCTACCTTTCCAGCACGTTCATCCGTCACGTTCCCAGTCCGTTGAAATTTTTCCAACAGATCCTTTATTGTATCGCTTTTCGGTCCTTTGGTTACATTAAACCTCCGTTGAAAACTTCGTCTTGTTGCAACAACACTGTGTTCTAGGTGGTGGAATTCCAACACCAGAAAAATCCTCTGTTCTAAGGAATAAACCATGTTGTCTACAGCACACGTGCACGTTGTGAACAGCACACGCTTACAGCAGAAAGACGACGTACAGAATGGCGCACCCACAGACTGCGTTGTCTTCTATATCTTTCACATCACTTGCAGCGCCATCTGTTGTTGAAAATTGTAACTACTGTAATTTCGAAAGTTTGTCCGCCTGAAAATGTACTGTTGTCCCAAGCATATTGCAACAAACGGTGTATTTCTATCGCTGCTCGTTTAGTTTTTATTGCCGTTTCAAATATACCGGTCATTTTTGAAACACCCTGTAAGAACAGGGCTGTTGAGTTATGAAAATTCGCATCGAGCCGGGACTACATTTAGAGCTGCGCTGACGGGATCAACAACTTTCCGTCCACCTGGGGCAGACAGGTTCCACTTACAAAGCGGCAGCAAGGGGCAGGCAGCGGGTCGTGTCGACGCGCAGTAAACAAATCACAGCATTATAATTGTTATATCGCTCGTAATTACGGCCGGCCGCAACAACAGCACATTGTCCTGGCGGCCAGCGCCACCTCCGGCGCAGAGAGGCAGCTGCCGCCCAACATTCGGCGCTCATTTGTTCTGTTGCGCTCTTATTCGTGCCTCCACCTGACGTTCTCCCGACAAAGGAAGCCAAAAAAAAAAGAATCCGGGAGAATTCTTTACTAATTATTCTGTGTCTACTCTCACAATCATCTCATTTCTACTTTTGTTTACCACATGCTGTGCTTGATAGGATCATCAGAGGTAAATGAAGCTGGCCTGCATCCTCATACATAACCTGCGCCTGAGTGATCGAGCGGTTCTAGGCGCTACAGTCTGGGGCCACGCGACCGCTACGGTCGCAGGTTCGAATCCTGCCTCGGGAATGGATGTGTGTGATGTCCTTAGGTTAGTTAGGTTTAAGTAGTGATGACTGATGACCTCAGAAGTTAAGACCCATAGTGCTCAGAGCCATTTGAACCATTTTGAGCATAGCCTGCTCGAAAACTCAGGACTAGATGTGATACCGTTGAGCTTCTAGTAACAGAAATACTTGTCTCAATACCGTTCATGCTCTACAGTAACAAAATCATGAGCATCTTAACCTGCTTTAAAACCTCCATATAATGTCCCTGCTCAAGATGCATTATAAGGAATTATCACAAAAATGTTTGCTTTAATCATTAGGAAGCATGGAATAAGAGAAGTGCAGTAACTTCCATCCCTGTCTTTAATGTCAGATACGTTGGACGGCAGTGGTCGTCAGTGGTTTCCGAGTATACATTTATTTACGAGTAGTTCACATGGGCATGTTGTTTGAATGAGTCCGTATGTTCTTATTTTAGAATACAATGTAAAATCGACATAGGTTCAGATAACTCAAATCATTACTTGGTTGTGATGAACAGTAGACTGATAAAGAGGACATTTTTCAATGTACTGACCACTTACCTCAATTAAAGGATCCAAAAGGATTCAGATGAAGAGAAGTAAATTAGGACAAGACACCGTATGTACAACAAAATCAGTAGCACAAAATTCGTGGATAATTTACTGCATTACTCCAACTTATTTATGAAATAAGAAAATGCAAGCAGGCCAAATCGGAATGGATCAGACGTCTAAGGAAACTGAGGAACAATCGATCGCAAGAAAAATCAACATGGTGAATTAGACAGTTGAAATTTAGATTTGGATAAGAAACAATACATAACAGGGGTACACTGAAAGTCTGTTCTCAAGCGAGACAGAAAAAGGAATAGTGAATATACGAGGAAGAAACAGATGAGTTAACGGTTTCATAGAGCATGGAGTGACTTCAGTTCTAACAACTCACCTGGATTCGATGACATATCTTCAAAGATACTGATATTTATGTCAAGTATAAAAATTATAAGAAAGGTATGTTACGGCTGATTTGTCATCTAATTTTCGGATGAGCGTTATGGTAACATTACCAAAATACACACATCAAAAAAAGTTTCGCATCACCTCAGTTCCGAGAGTTTCGGAACCTGTACATAAAATTGGAATAGAGATCAACATAAACATCATTTCCGTCTATTTTATTGCTCATGAAAACCACACATTGCATGTTGTACTATCATACAGCGAGACCTTCAGAGGTGGTGGTCCAGATTGCTGTACACACCCGTACCTCTAATACCCAGTAGGACGTCCTCTTGCATTGATGCATTGGGCCCATCTGTACCGCGCTGCATGGTATCATTTTTGCAAAGTTGGATCTCGCCATGGACGTCGGGAGTGAAGTTGCGCATCATGTAGCCTACTGCGCACAGTTTCAGTCGTAACACGACGTCCTGTGCCTGTACAAAAAGCATTATTCAACATGGTGGCGTTGCTGTCAGGGTTCCTCCAAGCCATAATCCATAGGTAGCGGTCATCCACTGCAGTAGTAGCCATTGGGCGGCTTGAGCGAGGCATGTCATAGACAGCTTCTGTCTCTCTGGATCTCCTTCACGTCCGAACAACATCGCTTTGGTTCACTCCGTGACGCCTGAACACTTACTTTGTTGAGAGCCCTTCCTGGCACAAAGTAACAATGCGGACGCGATCGAACCGCGGTATTGTTCGTCTAGGCATGGTTGAAGTACTGACAACTCGATCCGTGTACCTCCTTCCTGGTGGAGTGACTGGAGCTGATCGGCTGTCGGATCACAGAGCATAGAAGGATATGCTCTGTGTGTCGGACCCCCTCCGCCTAATAGGCGCCTGTCATGCATGGTTGTTTACATCTGTGGGCGGGTTTAGTGACATCTCCGAACAGTCAAAGGGACTGTGTCTGTGATACAATATCGACAGTCAACGTCTATTTTCAGGAGTTCTGGGAACCGGGATGATGCAAAACTTTGTTTGATGTATGTCAATACGAAACGATGATATACGTGCAAACTCCAAGGTAAGTGCTTTTCAACAAGTGCAACACAGTTTTCTTCCGTATCTATGGGTCAAATGGACACATTGAATTCATTATTTGAACTCCTTTCACAGATACGATGTCAAAAGCTCTTGAAAGTGCAGTGCCCAGAGATATGCTGAATACTATTCGTTGTACTTAATGTATTGCTTGTGTTACTGTTACCAGTAGCAGCCTGTGCACCAACACACTTGCGCAATAACTAACTGCGACAGTTAAAATAATCTCGTGATGCTATCGTAATGTTTAGTTTTGCATCGCCATGCTCGTTTTGTTATTTTTTTTCTAATTCTTCTGTTTGAGAAGTGAAATTATTTCGCCTGTGCAGAAATATTCCTAAATGTCTTGATCACGTTTTTATATTTCTCTAGTTGTTGTATTGGTAAGTGTTTTAAAGGATTCCTCTTAAACAAGCAGAACTTATAATTTGACTCCTGTGTTCCAGTCATGCACCTCTTGAAGTCTATATTGAAAGTTATTTTCAGGTTACTTCCCGAACTTTTTTCACGAGGATCATAGCTGCTTTCGCATATTCCATCAAATAAGCGAATGATACATTTTTTAAGGTTTTTGCTAGGAGTAGATGCACTGTTAGAATTATAATAGTCTTTCAAGCAGCTTACAGGGGAACGGTAGACCAGAGCAACGGCGAGCACTAATTGTTTGGAATCGAATTAACCTTCATAACGAGATGCAAACAAGAATTAAATGTTCGATGCAACTACTGTTCTAGCATCCTGAGTATTCTCTCCTTTGTAGTCCTACGGATTTCATGCACCTGTCCAAATTTGCACGTCGAATGCGGAGTGTGCTTGGGTACACAGCTGCAGTCTACCGCATCGAGGCTGAACACACAGACTGTAATTATTCACCTACCTATTGTCTTCCAAAGATGTCCGCGGACAAGCAGCACGTGAGTCGTAGAGTTTGGCTCTCTTGATGTGAGGCTGTAAGAAACTATCTGGTGAGTGGGCTAAGGCTAACAACGCTACTAGTGCGAAGTCAAATTTAAATAGGAATTTAAATGGATTGGTAGTGGTCCTACACGTCTGTGGCCACACAGATCGCCCAATTTAGCACCAGTGGATTTTTGTGTATGGGTTTTATGAGGACAAAGTCAATGCACTTGAGGCATTACTTGCTCGCATTATGAATGCAATAGACGAAACTAAGAACAACCCTGTCAAACTGAAAAGAGCAACAAAATCTGTTCATAGACGTGCAGCTAAATACATTGAATTCGGTGGAGTTATTTTTGAACATTTATTGTGAATGTATTGTGAAGATGTGTGTAAACCGTACAACTTCCTTAACACTGAGCTTTGTTTTTTCCGGTTTAACATGAATTCACGTGTACTATGGTATTAATAAAAGCAGATTATCTGACACATTCATACAGTTTCAGTTAACGTTATTACCGTCCTTCTTCCAAAATTGAATTCTCTACAATTTCTGCTGAAACATTTGTGCAATTGTCTCGAATTTAAAAATCAAATTGGGTCAAATCGTTAATAAATTAAAAATTTTACGAAATTACTTATTTGATTCTCTGGATGTTCTGGAAAACTACTGCAGATACACGTTGGGACATGTTTTATTAGATTCACCAGATCAATAACAACAAAATAAATGGAAATTGTGCTTTACTTTAACCTCGTACAGTTTTGCGATGGCTTAATATTAGCGAAGTTGCTAAATTTCAGACAAAATCTTTTATTAGTCGTAACTCCGTAACTAAACATTTGCGGACCTATGTTTATATGAAATTTTTCCTTAGTTTTACTTGTAGAATAACAAAAATATTTGCATATCTTCGTGAATCACCCTGTATAGTCAGCCCGAAACGCTTTGCAGTGCTTCGTCTGCGTTGCATAATACTAAATTTATAGAAACGAACTGAAACTGAAAAGGAACTGCATAAACTGTGTGGCATCTTCCTATTGAGGGTCGCTGTAAAACTGTCAGTTAAATATGAATAATTATCGTAAAGAAATGTTGATAAACAAAATTATGAGGAGGGAGGATGAGGAGATGAGTGTTTAACGTCCCGTCGACAACGAGGTCATTAGAGACGGAGCGCCGGCCGAAGTGGCCGTGCGTTTAAAGGCGCTGCAGTCTGGAACCGCAAGACCGCTACGGTCGCAGGTTCGAATCCTGCCTCGGGCATGGATGTTTGTGATGTCCTTAGGTTAGTTAGGTTTAACTAGTTCTAAGTTCTAGGGGACTAATAACCTCAGCAGTTGAGTCCCATAGTGCTCAGAGCCATAGAGACGGAGCAGAAGCTCGGGTGAGGGAAGGATGGGGAAGGAAATCGGCCGTGCCCTTTCAAGGGAACCATCCCGGCATTTGCCAAAATTATGTGTCAACCTCACACCACTTCCTACGTCATACTTAGCTAATATTTATCGTCTTAACTATCATGTAAGGCATCGGAGTGAATGCTATAGATCACGGAGCCAGAAAATCTGAAAGCTATACAGAGCTTAGGGAACCCATCACCTTTTGACGCACAAAAACTGCTGGCCACCAAAGGTTGTCCAAAGCCCAATTATTGTTTCACATTAAGCCCACCATAATCGGACATTCCATCCCTGAAGTAGTACAGAAACTGTAAGGCAAGTTCTTACTCTATGGATCGTTCCAGTCACATGAAATTGCTAATGATTCCATTCGCCTTGGCGATTATGAGCGCTCTCTGTCCACCAAAGATCAAAGTTTTTCATGGAGTTACCATCTTGGCACATTGCACTGATTACAGAAGATACACTGTACCTCAGTAATTCAGTATTATCAATGAATACGTATGAAAGAGGGTCTCAGCGTTTGGCTATAGCTCAATACGCAGGTAGCCTCAATGACTATTTTATTTCTTTCGTCATCTGACGAGCTTCTTTTTTCATCATCTGCGATAAATTTATATAGGTTTGTTTTCTCTCTCTCTCTCTCTACATCTACATCTACATCTACATTTATACTCCGCAAGCCACCCGACGGTGTGGCGGAGGGCACTTTACGTTCCACTGTCATTACCTCCCTTTCCTGTTCCAGTCGCGTATGGTTCGCGGGAAGAACGACTGTCTGAAAGTCTCCGTGCGCGCTCGAATCTCTCTAATTTTACATTCGTGATCTCCTCGGGAGGTATAAGTAGGGGGAAGCAATATATTCGATACCTCATCCAGAAACGCACCCTCTCGAAACCTGGCGAGCAAGCTACACCGCGATGCAGAGCGCCTCTCTTGCAGAGTCTGCCACTTGAGTTTATTAAACATCTCCGTAACGCTATCACGGTTACCAAATAATCCTGTGACGAAACGCGCCGCTCTTCTTTGGATCTTCTCTATCTCCTCCGTCAACCCGATCTTGTACGGATCCCACACTGATGAGCAATACTCAAGTATAGGTAGAACGAGTGTTTTGTAAGCCACCTCCTTTGTTGATGGACTACATTTTCTAAGCACTCTCCCAATGAATCTCAACCTGGTACCCGCCTTACCAACAATTAATTTTATATGATCATTCCACTTCAAATCGTTCCGCACGCATACTCCCAGATATTTTACAGAAGTAACTGCTACCAGTGTTTGTTCCGCTATCATATAATCATACAATAAAGGATCCTTCTTTCTATGTATTCGCAATACATTACATTTGTCTATGTTAAGGGACAGTTGCCACTCCCTGCACCAAGTGCCTATCCGCTGCAGATCTTCCTGCATTTCGCTACAATTTTCTAATGCTGCAACTTCTCTGTATACTACAGCATCATCCGCGAAAAGCCGCATGGAACTTCCGACACTATCTACTAGGTCATTTATATATATTGTGAAAAGCAATAGTCCCATAACACTCCCCTGTGGCACGCCAGAGGTTACTTTCACGTCTGTAGACGTCTCTCCATTGATGACAACATGCTGTGTTCTGTTTGCTAAAAGCTCTTCAATCCAGCCACACAGCTGGTCTGATATTGCGTAGGCTCTTACTTTGTCTATCAGGCGACAGTGCGGAACTGTATCGAACGCCTTCCGGAAGTCAAGAAAAATAGCATCTACCTGGGAGCCTGTATCTAATATTTTCTGGGTCTCATGAACAAATAAAGCGAGTTGGGTCTCACACGATCGCTGTTTCCGGAATCCATGTTGATTCCTACATAGTAGATTCTGGGTTTCGAAAAACGACATGATACTCGAGCAAAAAACATGTTCTAAAATTCTACAACAGATCGACGTCAGAGATATAGGTCTATAGTTTTGCGCATCTGCTCGACGACCCTTCTTGAAGACTGGGACTACCTGTGCTCTTTTCCAATCATTTGGAACCTTCCGTTCCTCTAGAGACTTGCGGTACACGGCTGTTAGAAGCGGGGCAAGTTCTTTCGCGTACTCTGTGTAGAATCGAATTGGTATCCCGTCAGGTCCAATGGACTTTCCTCTGTTGAGTGATTCCAGTTGCTTTTCTATTCCTTGGACACTTATTTCGATGTCAGCCATTTTTTCGTATGTGCGAGGATTTAGAGAAGGAACTGCAGTGCGGTCTTCCTCTGTGAAACAGCTTTGGAAAAAGGTGTTTAGTATTTCAGCTTTACGCCTGTCATCCTCTGTGTCAATGCCATTATCATCCCGGAGTGTCTGTATATGCTGTTTCGAGCCACTTACTGATTTAACGTAAGACCAGAACTTCCTAGGATTTTCTGTCAAGTCGGTACATAGAATTTTACTTTCGAATTCACTGAACGCTTCACGCATAGCCCTCCTTGCGCTAACTTTGACATCGTTTAGCTTCTGTTTGTCTGAGAGGTTTTGGCTGCGTTTAAACTTGGAGTGAAGCTCTCTTTGCTTTCGCGGTAGTTTCCTAACTTTGTTGTTGTACCACGGTCGGTTTTTCCCGTCCCTCACAGTTTTACTCGGCACGTACCTGTCTAAAACGCATTTTACGATTGCCTTGAACTTTTTCCATAAACACTCAACATTGTCAGTGTCGGAACAGAAATTTTCGTTTTGATCTGTTAGGTAGTCTGAAATCTGTCTTCTATTACTCTTGCTAAACAGATAAACCTTCCTCCTTTTTTTTATATATTCCTATTAACTTCCATATTCAGGGATGCTGCAACGGCCTTATGATCACTGATTCCATGTTCTGCACATACAGTGTCGAAAAGTTCGGGTCTGTTTGTTAGCAGTAGGTCCAAGATGTTATCTCCACGAGTCGGTTCTCTGTTTAATTGCTCGAGGTAATTTTCGGATAGTGCACTCAGTATAATGTCACTCGATGCTCTGTCCCTACCACCCGTCCTAAACATCTGAGTGTCCCAGTCTATATCTGGTAAATTGAAATCTCCACCTAAGACTACAACATGCTGAAAAAATTTATGTGAAATGTATTCCAAATTTTCTCTCAGTTGTTCTGCCACTAATGCTGCTGAGTCGGGAGGTCGGTAAAAGGAGCCAATTATTAACCTAGCTCGGTTGTTGAGTGTAACCTCCACCCATAATAATTCACAGGAACTGTCCACTTCTACTTCACTACAGGATAAACTACTACTAATAGCGACGAACACTCCACCACCGGTTGCATGCAATCGATCCTTTCTAAACACCGTCTGTACCATTGTAAAAATTTCGGCAGAATTGATCTCTGGCTTCAGCCAGCTTTCTGTATCTATAACGATTTCAGATTCGGTGCTTTCTATCAGCGCTTGAAGTTCCGGTACTTTATCAACGCAGCTTCGACAGTTGACAATTACAATACCGATTGCTGCTTGGTCCCCGCATGTCCTGGCTTTGCCCCGCACCCGTTGAGGCTGTTGCCCTTTCTGTACTTGCCCAAGGCCATCTAACCTAAAAAAACCGCCCAGCCCACGCCACACAACCCCTGCTACCCGTGTAGCCGCTTGTTGCGTGTAGTGGACTCCTGACCTATCCAGCGGAACCCGAAACCCCTCCACCCTATGGCGCAAGTCGAGGAATCTGCAGCACACATGGTCGCAGAACCGTCTCAGCCTCTGATTCAGACCCTGCACTCGGCTCTGTACCAAATGTCCGCAGTCAGTCCTGTCGACGATGCTGCAGGTGGTGAGCTCTGCTTTCATCCCGCTAGCGAGACTGGCAGCCTTCACCAAATCAGATAGCCGCCGGAAGCCAGAGAGGATTTCCTCCGATCCATAGCGACACACATCATTGGTGCCGACATGAGCGACCACCTGCAGATGGGTGCACCCTGTACCCTTCATGGCATCCGGAAGGACCCTTTCCACATCTGGAATGACTCCCCCCGGTATGCACACGGAGTGCACATTGGTTTTTTGGTGTGTGGAGTACATACATATACAGTGAAGAGCCAAAGAAACTGCTACACCTGCCTAAATATCGTGTAGGGCTCCCGCGAGCACACAGAAGTGCCGCGACACGATGTGGTATGGACTCGACTAATGTCTGAAGTGCCGGAGGCAACTGACACCATGAATGTTGCACAGCCGTTCATAAATCCGTAATAGTACGACGGGGTGGAGATCTCTTCTGAACAGCATGTTGCAGGGCATCCCAGATATGCTCAATAATGTTCATTTATCCCTTTGTAGGTCGGCGTCAACGAAGTATTTTCGCATGGAGTTTTGTGGCCAGCGGAAGTGTTTAAACTTAGAAGAATGTGTTCCCGGAGCCACTCTGTAGCAATCCTGGACATGTGGAGTATCGCACTGTCCTGCTGGAATTGGCCAAATCCGTCGGAATGCACAGTGGACATGAATGGATGTAGGTGATCAGACAGGATGCTTACATATGTGTCACCCGTCAGAGACGTATCTAGAGGTTCATGGGTCCCACATCACTTCAACTGCACACGCCCCACACCATTACGGAGCCTCCTCCAGCTTGAACAGTCCCCTGCTAACATGCAGGGTCCATGGATTCATGAGGTTGTCTCCATACCTGTACACGTCCATCTGCTCGATACAATTTGAAACGAGACTCGTCCGACCAGACAACATGTTTCCAGTCATCAAGAGTCCGATGTCGGTGTTGACGGACCCAGACGAGGCGTAAAGCTTTGTGTCGTGCAGTCATCAAGGGTAGACGAGTGGGCCTTCGGCTCCGAAAGTACATATTGATGATGCATCGTTGAATGGTTTGCACCCTGACACTTGTTAATGACCTAGCATTGAAATTTGCAGCAATTAGCGGAAGGATTGCAATTCCGTCACGTTGAACGATTCTCGTCAGTCGTCTTTGGTCCCGTTCTTGCAGGATCTTTTTCGGCCATATCGATGTCGGAGATTTGATGTTTTACCAGATTCCTCATATTCACGGTACACTCGTGAAATGGTCGTACGGGAAAATCCCTACTTAATGGCTACCTCGGAGATGCTGTGTCGCATCGCTCGTGCGCCGACTGTAACACCACGTTCATACTCGCTTAAATCTTGATAATCTGCCATTCTAGCAGCGGTAACCGATCTAACAACTGCGCCAAGCATGTTTTGTCTTATATGGGTGTTGCCGACCCCAGCGCCGTATTCTGTCTGTTTACACGTGTCTGTATTTGAATACACATGCCTATACCAGTTTCTTTGGCGTTTCAGAGTGTTTGTCAACATGCGCTGCGGTTACGACAATGTCTTTGAGCCGCCGAAAGGCATTCTATGGCAATATATTCTCTGGCCGTCCTCCCATGTGTAAGCGTGGCTTGAGCAGACTATAGTCTGTCGTCAAACTCATAAGCCAGCGAGCTGGGCCAATGAGATATACGGGCCCTGCATCCAACTTGTGACGTCACACTTGTAGGCTTGTCCACCACACTTCGGGAGCGCTCGGCCCAGTGCAAGGCCCACGGGAAATCAATATGTAATTGAAAATGCACCGACTAAGGATCTTGGCTATCGAGAACATGCATACATTTAAACGCGCAATTAGGAATTATTAAACTCGCCTGAAATAGTTACTTGCTCCCCGCCGGAGACGGGTAGCCTGCATTGTCATGCACTGTGACTTAGGGCCACAACCTGTTTTGCTCGTGGGTCTTGCCAGTGAGCGAGTCCCCACCGTCTGCCCAGCTACGTCACTAGGTGCTTATACGGTGTTACACAGTCTAATACCGGCCCTTCCATGGCGCGCGCCTTAAATCAGTGGCGATGTGGTGTGCAGATGGATGCATCCGGGCAGCGTTTATTTTTAATTAAATGAGTTACCACTACTGGAATACAGAAGATTGCCTTCTTCCGAAACACATCACAGAGCAAATTACATTAACATAGGCACAGAAGTCGTAAGTCAGGGGTTGTATATCAATCACAAATGTAGAACCGAATGCTTGTTCATCTGAATGCATGTCCGTCTACTATGTCTTCCAAAATGGGTGGATATATTTCGATAGCATTTGAAACTCAATACAGTGTTATTATGCTGTAGAATCTGCTGTTAATTCTTACGTTGTCTTTCCGCTAAGTAAAAAAGTTTTCTTTGACTGAATAAGTTGAAACGCAACGATTCTTGCTTCAAGAGGAGAGTTCGAAAGTAACGGGGAATTACTAATCTTGCATGTTTTATTAGTCCTATTAACAAGACCTCTTGTCATCGTATTGTGAAACATGTCTGAAAAGTATCTGTACATCGATAGGCATATTGGACATTTAGTACATTAGCAATTTTTAAATACTGCTTTAGTGCGCCTACTGTGAGTAAAAAAAGGGTTTACGACTGGCGTAAACGTTTGGAAGAAGGTGAAGATGACGAAACGGGTCATAATATAGATAAAACATGATATAATGGATATGACCTTGAAACTAAGGCTCAATCGCCTCAGTGATAGCATTTTGGGTCACCAAGAGAGATAAATGCGTGACAAGTGCTGTCAGATGTGAATGTTATGCTTCTCACGCTGTTCTTCGATTTTAACAATATAACTGCAGCATGACTTCTTGTCAGAAGGTGAAACGCTCGATAAGGTGTACTACTTACCAGATTAACGCCTCAAAATAAAAAGCAACGCTGAGAGAACAAAAAACTATCCGAAAGGTAAGAGTTCTAGAAGGATTTCAGGAATTGAATAAAGAACTGGAATAAATGTAAAATACGTAATTGAAAATATTTTAATGAGGATAACTATGATGCAGGCTAATAAATAAACCAAGTATTGGGTGCAATATTCACCACTGTTGCCTCCACTAACGTTTTCCTGCTCGTGTCAAAGCCACGACCCTGCCAACATTTTCTAACAGTGTAAGACGTATGCTTTGCCGGCGATGGGCGAGGCATGACAGAATCTCTGACCAGATAATAGTTTATCGTTAGTTGTTGCTTGTGGCTAGTCTTCGCTTGTCTGCGCGAGTCGACGGTAGTAGTCCAGTAGTAGTCGGCGGGAGTCGGCATGCGTCGGCTGTGTGCTCTGCTCGCGACTCTGGTCGGAATTCTGGAGGATGAGTATTGTTGTAGAAGGTAAAGAAGCAGCCTTGCGCATATTTAATAATGTATGTTAATTGTAATTTAATTTGTTCCAAAAAAATGCCCCAATAATAATTTTTATAATATAATGTAACTCTTTTAAAGAAAAGCATTCATTTCAATTTAAAGAATATTTCCAATAGATGATCATTCCTTCCAAGAATAAAAAAAAAATATATATATATATATATATACGCCAGCATTGCACGAAGCTGTGTCGAAAAACATATAATTAAGAGCAGATATAATTGCGGTTGTTATTGAGGTAAGAATTTTTGCTTTTTTTTTTTATTCAGAATACAGGACCGAAGGGCAGCGCTGCTGTCCTCATAAAATTTATCAGGTTACTAAACTCTTTTCATTATTTTGGTGTTTAGGAATTTTTCTGTTTCAAACTTAACATTAAATGACAAAAGAATTTTGTGGGAACATTAAATGTGAATGCATTTCTGCACACAGACCATAAATGGGAGCTAATTTTGTTCAGAGGTTACA
This sequence comes from Schistocerca nitens, assembly GCF_023898315.1. Lineage (NCBI taxonomy): Eukaryota > Metazoa > Arthropoda > Insecta > Orthoptera > Acrididae > Schistocerca > Schistocerca nitens. The sequence continues at coordinate 369,049,198 of NC_064614.1, read as the reverse complement.
ATATTTAAAATTCATTTAATTATTATTCTTTGGGAGGTTACACTTGGCTCGTTTTCATTTTTTTATTTTTTGTGGGGAGGTTACAACAGTAATGTTGTTTGCTGTCCACCCAAGTTCGTCGACATAAAATAACTAACCGACTTTCTCTCTCAATTTGCTTATTTATGTCAAGCATTTACAAAGCCAGACAATTACATCAGTTCTCTGTACCAGAATCTTTATTTTACTAAGGTGTCTCTTTCAGGTAAATCACAGTTCACGTAGTGTCTTGTGCAAAATATCTTCCTGTCAAGGAAAATCGATTTTTTGTTTTACAGCAATAAATAATTTTCGTAAGGTCGGCGTTGTTTTTTAATCTATGCCGAAATCTTCTACCGTATGTTGATTTACCAATTTTGGAAAGCTGTTTACAGCGATGGATTTCTTCCCAAATTTCTTAGCGTTCTTTCTTGTCGATTGTAACAAACCATGTGGTTTATTTTCACGTTCCTTTCTGATTCGTCCTGTTGTGGCAAAACTGACTTCTGTATAAATTGCAGCCCTTTGATTGGGGATAGCAACATTAACCCTGTGTTCCTTTTGTGCGAACTCTTTTAATACAAGTTGTAATTACGTTAGAGACGACCGAAAGCTATTTTCTACATAGATAACTCTTCTTTGTATTGTGCACAATTTTTTGTGATGTAATACGCTTACCCTTTACCTCTGAATAACTAAGTATATCACAAAATATATTAACGGAAGTGACGCTAGTAACTAAAATCACACGAACAGGATGAACGAAAATCACCACTCGCTGCACTACACTGTCGGACAGAAAGAGGACAGCTGATCTTTGGTATGCCTGTACAGCAGTCGCAGTCCTTCTTCCCCCAGGTAACTTCCCCCAGCAAGAACGCTAGTCGCTCATAACCTTACTGACATAGCAAAGCATTGTATTTTGTCCCCACTAAAGGGTGGCATCTGGCAGTTGAATTGGTCTTGGTAATGTCTCTAGTTGGCAAATATCTGGTGATTTATTTAGCCAAACGTATTCGAAGTTCCCATCACTATACACTGATCAGCCAGAATATTATGACCACAGCTGGTATTTCACCTTTGGCACGGATAACAACGGCGACGCGTCGTGGCATGGGAGCAATGAGGCCTCAGTAGGTCGCTGTAGGGAGTTGGCAACACATCTGCACACACGTGTCACATTCTGGGGCGGAGGTGATGAGTTCTGACACCACGTTCAATCGCATCCCAAATTTGTTAGATCGGGTCGAGATCTGGCGAGTTAGGCTGCAAGAACCTGTACTGGAACTCGTCGAACCCCTCCATCACACTCCTGGCCTTGTAATATGGCGCATTATCTTGCTGAAAAATGCCCCTGCCGTCGGGAACGATTATCGTTATGAAGGAGTGTACGTGGTCTGCAACCAGCATACGGTACTCCTTGGGCATCATGGTGCCTCGCGCGAGTGCCACTGGGAACATGGATGCCCAAGTGAATGTTCCCCAAAGCATAATCGAACCGCCACCAACTTGTCTCCGTTCACAGTAGAGGTGTCAAGGAGTTGTTCCCCTGGAAGACGAAGGATTCGCGCCCTCCCATCGGCATGATGAAGAAGGTTATCGGGATTCATCAGATACTGTAACGCTCTGCCACCACACACCAACGTCCAGTGCCGATGGTCACGTGACCATTTCAGTCGTAGTTGCCAGTGCCGTGGTGTTAACACTGGCACATGCATGGATCGTCGGTTGCAGAGATCTATCGTTAGGGCTGTTCGCTGCTCTCTGTCTGTTCATACACACTTGCACCCTGCCCAATATTAAAGTCCGCCACAGTTTGCCGCCTGTGCTGTTTTCCCAGTCTGCCCAGCCTACAACGTACAACACCTGTAATGAAGGGTGGCCACTCAGCCCTACGACGTCTGGACTTGGCTCCACCTCGGTTTCGACACGTATTCAAGACATGCACCACAGGACTCCTCAAACATTCGACAAGTCGTGAAGTTACCTAAATGCTTGTGCTGAGCCTCCAGGCGATCACAACCCGCCCTCGGCCAAACTCAGACAGATCGCGCGCTTTATCCATTCTACACACGAGCAGCACACTCACTGATACTACATGCACTGTACGTGTGTCTGAGTAGCAGTCATTCGTCGCCAGGTGATGCTGCTATCGTCTGGACGGGTTTATATCGACAGTAGATTGCTGGTCATAATGATCTGGCTCATCAGTGTGTAATACGCCGGCCTGCTTGTAACCATTTGTTAGTTTATGAACGTGAATCACTCGTGATATGGCTCGGCACCATACGTAGTGTACTTTAGGATAGTTTGTGGTGGTATCATGTACTTCTCGTCTACTTTTTGGTAATCTTCTGTGGGTGAGGCTACAAACGCTGCCTAACGCATGTCGGTAGCAGTAGTTTTACTGTCTGTCACATGTCTACTGCATCTACATCTACATGGTTACTCTGCAATTCATACTTAAGTGCCTGGCAGAGGGTTCATCGAACCATTTTCATACTACTTCTCTACCATTCCACTCCCGAATGACGCGTGGGAAAAGGAACACCTAAGTCTTTCCGTTCGAGCTCTGATCTCTCTTATTTTATTATGATGATCATTTCTCCCTACGTAGGTGGGTGTCAACAAAATATTTTCGCATTGGGAAGAGAATGCTGGTGATTGAAATTTCGTAAATAGATCTCGCCGCAAAGAAAACCGCCTTTGTTCCAGTGACTGCCACCCCAACTAGCTTATGATATCAGGACACTCTCACCCCTATTGCGCCATAACACGAAACGAGCTGCCATTCTTTGCACTTTTTCGATATCCCCCGTCCATCCTACCTTTGTAGCCTCTAATAAATGATAAATGGGTGCATTTAAAAATTCTCTGAAAGAGTTACTATAATTTCACCTTCACCTCCTCCTTTTTGACGAGTTTGCAGTTAAGTAAAGTACAACAGATTGTAATTATTCCTTCAGTGAAATGAGCTAAGCAAAGCAGTCAGTACTTATTGGCATGTCGTGTTTCAACCAGTAAATGAATAGGTAAGTAGCTTTATTTGATTATTGTGTTGGGCATATGTTAATGTTAAGAAATTAAGGCTGTAGGAGTTTAGCGACTTCCCGTGTCTATCTATGTATTTTACAGGGATAACTGTGGAAACAGTACCGCTGTGCAGTGTGCAGCTGCGTACGTTCCAGTCGAGAGCCTAGCCTCGCCGGCTTAAAGGGACGGGCGGCCGTCCCCAGCTCTCGCCGCTGTCCCAGGATGGCAGGTTTAGGGCCAATAAACTGGTGTCGCGCAGAGTACGTTCATAAAACCGCCGCGCGCCTCCATAAAAATTTCATTTACAGCGCGCGACTGCGTCGTCACAGACCGGCGCCAACTCAGCGTGATTTGTGCGTCTTAGACGCGACTGTGTCTGCACTCAACTGGGAGCGCGCTCTCGCGCCGGGCGAATTCTGGGCCTGTTAAGAGAACCTCGTGAATCTCTGCAGTCGCTATTTGCTACACAGTGATTACAAATTTCTTGATGATTACTGAAGACTGTGCTTTCATCAACACTAGGTAAAACGATACTAGCTTTAATGAAAGTTACATTGCCCATGAAAAATGACTTGAATGAATCCAGATTCAGAATACATGTAGAACAGGGTACCAGCAGAAGGTGATTGAGACTGCAGAGCTTAGACAGTGAAGAGAAGCATAGAGAGGAAACGTGAAATCAAGTGCCAGTATACCTCATCACATCTTCAAGCGAGTGAGTTCCAGTGAAAATGCTGCTTTCGTATTGGACATTTCATCTTTATTGTCTGGAAAAAATAATTCTACGCCTGAAAATACGACGTAGAATTTGATTCGATGACGGCATATGTCAGCTGGAGGATAGTAGATGTACTGATAATGGTTTCAACGTCTTCCTCCAGCAGATGGCGTACATCTACATCTACATGGAAATTTTGCAACAATTACCTGGTAGAGGGTTCGTCGACCCACCTTCACAATAACTCTTCGCTATTCCAGTCTTTCCGTGCGAGCTCGGATTTCCCTTGTTTTATTACGATGATCGTTTATCCCTATGTAGGTCGACGTCAACGAAATATTTTCACATTCGGAGGAGAAAGTTGGTGATTGAAATTTCTTGAGAAGATCCAGCCACAACGAGAAACACCCTTGTTTTAATCAGGTCCAGCCCAAATTCTGTGTCATGTCCCTGATACTCTCTCCCCTATTTCTCGATAATACTGTACTGCTCTTCTTTGAACTCTATCGATGTGCTCCGTTAATCCTATCAGATAAGGATCCCACACCGCGCGACAGACTCCGACAGATGGCTGACAATCGTAGTGTAGAGAGTCTGTTTAGTTGATCTGTTGAATCTTCTAACTGTTCTGCCAGTAAAACGCGGTCTTTGGTTAGCCTTCCCCACAACATTTCCTATGTGCTCTTTCCAATTTAATTAGTTTGTAACTGTAATTCCGGTCGCTCAGATTGTCTCCTAAATCATTGATGTAGATAAGGAACAGCAGAGGGTCCATAACACTACTTTGGGGAACGGTAGAAATCACTTCTGTTTTACACGATGACTTTCCGTCAATTGCTGCGAACAGTGACCTCTCTGACATGAAAGAGTGAATCCAGTGGCATAACTGAGACGATAGTCCATAAGCATGCAATTTCATTACAAGCCGCCTATGAGGTACGGTGTCAAAAACTTTCTGGAAGAGCAGATATAAGGGATCAACTTGAAATACGTTGTCGATAGCCCTCAACATTTCGCGTGACTAAAGAGCTAATTGTGTTCCACAAGAACGATGTTTTCCAAAGCCTCGTTCACAGTGTGTCAATAGGCTGTTCTCTTCGAGGTGATTCATAATGACAAAACACAATGTATGTTCCAAAATCCTGCTGCATATCGACGTTAATGATATGCGCCTGTGATTTAGTGGATTATTCCTATTGCCTTCTCGAATACTGATGTGACCTGTGCAACTGTGAAGTCTTTGGGTACGGATCCTTCGTCGAGTGTGCGGTTGCATATGATGTTAAGTATGGAGCTTTTGCATGAGCATAATCTGAAAGGAACCAAAGTGGTATGCAGTCTGGACCGGAAGACTTGCTTTTATTAAGTGGTTTAAGTTCCTTCACTGCATCATGGATATCTACTTCTAAGTTACTCATGTTGGCAGCTATTCTTGATACAAATTCTGGAATATTTACGTGTCTGCTCTGGTGAAGGAACTGCGGAAGGCTGTGTTTAATACTTCTACTTTAGCAGCACTGTCATCAATAGCATTTCTATTGCCATCGCAAAGAAAACGCATTGAATGTGTCTTGCCGCTGTCATACCTACAAATGACAAGAATCTCTTTGGATTTTCTGCCGGTTTCGAGACTAAGTTTCTTTGTAGAAACGATTATAAGCATTTCTCAATGAAGTCCGCGCTAAACTCCGAGCTTCTGTAAAAGATAGGCAATCTTGGCTATTTTGCGTTCGCTTAAACTTGGCATGCCGTTTTGTTGTTTCTGCAACAATGTTCTGATCTGTTTTGTGTACCAAGGGGGATCAGCTCCGCCTTTAGTTAATTTATTTAGTATAAATCTCTCAATTGCTGTTGAAATAATTTTTTTGAATTTATACTCATCTGGTCTACACTTACATTGTTAATTTTGTAGCAGAGGATATTCTCTCTTAGGAAAGCGTCAAGCGAATTTTCATCTTCTTTTTCTGAATTAGATACGTTTTTCGTTTATTTTTGGTAGATTTGGGAGTTACGGCATTCAGTCTCTCTAACACAACCTATGTTCACTAATCCTTGTATCCGTTTTGTTGCTCGTTATTAGCTCAGGATTATTTCCTGTAAGAGGTGAAGTGTGTTTTCATGAATGTTTACCATTCGAGTGGACTCCTGAACTAATTCTTTGACGTAAGTTTCAGAGAATGTGGTCAGCAAAATTTCGGATGACGTTTTATGCGTACTTATAAATTTAAACATCTGTTTTCGCCAACATATCGAGGGTAAATTGAAGTCACCACCAGCTATAACTGTATGAGTCGGGTACGTGTTTGAAATTATAGTCAAGTTTTCTTTGAACCTTTCAGCACTTGTATCATCTGTGTTGTGGGATCGGTAAAAGCTCCAATTATTATATTATTCCGGTTACTTAGAATTACCTCTGTCCATACCAACTATCTGCTTCAACTTCACTACAAGATAAACTACTTCTAACAGCAACAAACACGCCACCACCAGTTGTATTTAGCCTATCTTTTCTCAACACCGTTCGGCCCTTCGCAAAAGTTTCGGCTCCACTTATCTCCAGCTTTAGCCAGGTTTCAGTGCCTGTAACGATTTGAGCATCTGCGCTTTCTGTTAGCGCTTGGAGTCTTGGTACCTTCCCAACACAGCTACAACAATTTACAACTATTATACCGATGGATCCTAGATCTACATTCTTCCTTTGTTTGACGAACACCCTTTGGGACCGAAGCTATTTTTGAGTTTCCCCGATAGTCTCTAACCTAATAAAAAAAAAACGCCCAATCTACGCCACACAGTTTCTGCAACCCGTTTAACCGCTTCCTGCGTGTAATGGTCTCCTGACCTATTTAGCGGAACCTGAAACCCCACCATCCTATGGCACAAATCGAGGAATCTGCAACCTACACTGTCGCAGAACCGTGTGAGCTTCTGATTTAGACCCTTCACTCGACTCTGTACCAGAGGTTCGCACTCGGCACTGTCGACTATGGCTCAAATGGTGAGCTCTGATTTCATCTCGCAGGCAAGACTAGTTGCCTTGAAAGGGTCCTGTAGACACCTTTCATTAGTCCGGTAGCCCATTTTTACTAGCATTTCTCTTTCTTTTCCTTGTTTCTCTTTTCTCATAACTCTCATAGTGGTGTGATTGAATGGATGTGGTTGTGTGTCACGTTACTAGACGGTGGCGTAGTCTGCTGCAGAAAGTCTTCGATAGTCGTACAGATTCAGCAGCAGTTGTACAGAATAGCGCTACTTGTACAGAATAGCGCTACTTGTGCGAAATCCACCTGCGTTAGGTTGGTGGCGGAAAAGGCATCTTTGGGTTTTCCGGGCCACGCGGAGCGTGGAAGACGCTCGAGATGAAAAAGGGGAGGCAGTCTGCCGCCGGTACGGGAAGCGTCCACAACTGTGCTCCAGTCGAAGAAGGGTGAGTTAGACTGACCGCGTGGCGCGTTGTTACTTGGCGAGAGGAGAGCTGTTAGCTTTTGGTCTCGCTTTTCAACTCTGAAAGATTGCTTTGCCTCGTCGCAGCAGGAAAAGCAAAACTTTGGCAGATTTTTCTTTTAGTAAATTTCTATAGCAGACTTGGATCCGCCGGAAGAGCGCCACACAAAGGTGTCGATAAGAAGTGAGCACTCGCTTCTTATGAGTGTCTGTTTGCCTTCAGGTGTGCCTGTATAAGCTTTCATTTATCTAAATATTAATATCTTCGCCTTCTCGTAAATTTTCCTTGCTTTATGTATCTTTCGTCCGTGGGGAGCCGACCACGTGGTTGAACATTAGAGTTTGTTGGGCTACTGTCATCACTAACTGTCCGATCTCATGTTTGTTATAAAGAATGTTAACTGTTCATGATTGTGTGATGTGTTATTGTTGCAACTTGGCCACAATACCTAGAAATTGTATCTGCACAACCACGTGGGTACGTGGGTGTACTGCGAAACGTGTACCGTTTCACGAGTTATTGCGATCAGTTATCAGGCAACAGCAGTTGTATCAATGATTCACACCAATGATTTTAGGTGTAGATCATAACGGTGAATGTATCGATGCTTTTCTTTAATGTTTTAGGAACTAATTTTCTCAGGAATTGTGTCATGCCTCACATCCATATCTTAGGAATAAATGATTTTATCCACAATTTTCTCTTGTATTCCGAGGTTACGTTTTTGCACCTAAGCCACTCACCTCGTAGCTTTCCTGTTAGCACATCCAACGCGTTTCCTTACGCACAGGTCCAGTGATTAGTTTCGCCTTTTATTTTAAAACAAATGCTTTAGATGAAGTCTTATTTTCAAATGTGTTCCTGGGAGCTGATCTTATGCACAGTGTTCATGCATTTTCTGTTTTATTTTAAATGTTTGTTTCTCGTGAACAGTGAACAGGGAATACTAATAATTACATCGCATCCCCTATAAGCGATATCACAACGTACGCATTTTTATGAGTTTTTCGTCTGTGATCAAATTAATTTATTTTCCGACTCAGCCAAAGCTTTGGTTAGTTGTATGGTTAGAATCGGTGGCGACTCTAATCTTAACGTAATAACCCGTAGAAACAAGTTAGTTACAGCCTTTACCACTTCTGATAGCTGCTCTAAACCAGAGACAATTTCTTCCCATGCAAAGCGACACACATCAGTGTGCTTACGTGAGCCACTACCAGCAGTTGGCTCCAACCTGTGCTATTCTCAGCAACCGGAAGGACCCGATGCACGTATGGAATGACTCCATTGTGTATGCACATGAAATGCACATTGGCTTTCTTCTCCTCCTTCGCAGCCACGCCACTTGGGAGCGCCGTAATGCGCCAAACATTGAAGCTCCCAACTACCAATAATCCTACCCTCTGTGACTGCCAGGATCTTACAGGCTGAGAGGTTTCCTCTGAAACAGGCCAAACGACTTCATGTGGCTGAGAGAGAGTCTCAACCACGGACAGCACCTAGAACCCTTTTGTCAGGCTAACTGGGGAGACATTACGTTCGATCCCCCGGGGAAAGCCGTTTGCAGCGTGCCACGGCCCTAGGCGACCTCCTACTCGACCACAGGCGAGGGGTCAATGTCTATGCGAGCAGTAACTGAGCTGGCCACCTGTGCGGCGCACCCAGAAGGCTAAGAGAGGTGCAGATGAGTGAAGCAAGCAGGCAACCATCCCACAGAGATGCAGTTGTGCTTCCTACAACCAACTGAGCGAGTTTGAAAGGGATCAATTGTTGCCTTTCGAGTGGCGGGACGGTCCTTTCGGAGAATTGCCACCCAAGTCGGACGTGCTGCGTCAGTTGTGCAACGATGCTGGTATCAATGGCCACGAGAACATTCTCAGAACTGTAGACGAGGCTCTGGACGTCTACGAAGCACAGACGCCCGCCAGGATCGCCGTATTGTAACTGCAACAGCCGCGCGGGATTAGCCGAGCGGTCACTAAAAGAAAACCTTTTTAAGTAATTTTTGGGGAAGTTCGGTTAACCAGTAGCTTAATACCGGCACGGTAGCTTAGCGTGTTCGGTCAGAAGGCTGCTCGCCCTCTGTAATAATAAAAAAAATTGAGTCAAGGAATCAACGATCAGCTTGACCGGATGTCTTGTCCGCCCAGACCAAACGCAACGAACAACACCGAAGAAAATGACAAGAGGAAAAAGAAAAGAAAGCGGTCTAAGGCGCTGCTGCCATGGACTGTGCGGATGGTCCCGGCGGAGGTTCGAGTCCTCCCTCGGGCATGGGTGTGTGTGTTTGTCCTTAGCATAATTTAGGTTACGTAGTGTGTAAGCTCAGGGCCTGAAGATCTTAGCAGTAAGGCCAATAAGATGTCACACACATTTGAATTTCTTAACTGCATCAGTTGCCGCTACCACAGCACAGATAAAAGGGCTTGTGAGCCCAGGTGTATGAATATGAAATGTTGCGAAGCGGTTATAAGCAGTGGGACTATGGACACACGCACCTCTAGTCCGTATTCCACCATGTGGAGAAACATCATGAACAGTGTGAAAAAGTTCGAAATACAAAATTATAATTAAGTTTCCGAAATAACCTGGTCGTCCGACCACCAGACCAGATGAGAGGAAACGCAGATCCCAGCAAACTGTAAGTAATCCCTTATTTACATAAAAAAAACGTGACGTGAACTGTTTGACAATCTAAAAATAACAAAACTGTATCGTTATAGATCCCACTGAAGATGCCTTAGCCGCGTGGAATGGCCGCGCGGTTTGAGGCGCCATGTCACGGATTGCGCAGCCCCTCCCACCGGAGAATTGAGTCCTCTCTCGGGCATAGTTCTGTGTGTTGCTGTTAGCGTTAGTTTAAGTAGTGTGTAAGTCTAGGGACCGATGACCTCAGCAGTTTGGTCCATTAGGAATTCACACACACATTTTTGATGATTCCTTAGAGTAAGAAAAAGGCGAAACGCGTCTGGGGAAAACAGATTAGTTGCAGCAAGAAAAGGCAATTTTATTTACAAAACAGGTATTTTCTCCAGCCGCTTCAGACTTAGTGCTGGGCGAGATACTAGCGATAAATGTAATCGAATTGGGATTCCATTCGGACCTGGCACTTGATTTGTTTTCTTTAAAAAAATGGCTCTAAGCGCCATGGGAATTAACTTCTGACGCCATCAGTCCCCCAGACTTAGAACTACTTAAACCTAACTAACCTAAGGACATGACACACATCCATGCCCGAGGCAGGATTCGAACTTGCGACCGTAGCAGCAGCGCATTTCCGCACTGAAGCGCCTAGAACCGCTCGGCCACAACGGCTGGCTGTTTTCTTTCAGTTGCGTCTCTACGACAGGGATGCCTATTATTATGTTCTCCATTCGGGAGTCTGTACGGCGGCTGGAAGGAACTCTGAAGCAGCGCTTGCCAGAGGAGAACTATTATCGGGTAAAGGAGTTGGGTCGAGAAAATGGCTGAACGTTTGATACAATTTCGGTAGTTTTTTGGAGCTTAGGAAATCGAGTAATCGTATTTACCCCTCCTGGCAAACAAATATTGTGACTCTGGAGAGACGGGTAGTGTTTAAAAGTAAAATTTCTTAAGTCAGCTCTTAGTGATCAAGAAAATCATCTTTTCCAATACGGAAAGACGACAAGAATTCGAATGTGCTTTCCCATACTGGACGTGAAATTCTGATTGGTGGTGCCATATTTCGTAGGCTAGTGTTTCGGCTTTTATTACGTGCGCATTTGATCGGTGGGCAGAGGCCTCGTATCATATCTTGGAGCCGTCAGGTGGTTGTAGGCAGCGTTTAATGGATGAGATGCACTTGGCGACGTGCAATCGAAACAAACGAACATCATTTCTTCCGTGAAGTTTGGAACGTTTTGTTTTGGTGTCATTCTTTGCCTGTTGATTCTGAACTGTTATCCTCCTTTGTCTGTGGGAGGGTTATCTACAGAAGTTGCCAGGAACCAGTTGGAAGTGGTGTATTTTCCAGTCCAGTGGTCAGATATCAGAATCTTTCTGACCATTATTTTTGGTGTTTGTGTAGTGACACTTTTAACGTTGCCTCGCTAGTCAAGGGGATGCTGGTGAGCCTTATTAGGACTGTTGTACAAACTTAGCAGTGACGGTCAGTGCTCCAGGTCCAGTTCGCCCACTTGAACGACTGCACACATGAGTACGTTAGACGTAGATATTCTCGGTGTAGTGAAGCAGGTTAAATCAATTAATAAAGCCAAGGCCTCAGGTTCCTTTCAGAGTCTGCTCCATACAGTAGCTCCAGACTTAGCAATCAGATACAACCGCTCACCCATCGAAAGATCCTTACCCAAACACTGGAAAGTAGCACAAGTCACACCAATACCCAATAAAGGAAATAGGAGTGATGTGGTGAATTACAGACCCATAACACCAACGTCAATTTTCAGTAGGATTGTGGAACATATACTGTATTCGAGTATTAAGAACTACCTCGAAGAGAACAATTTATTGACAAACAGCCAACACGAATTAAGAAAATATCGTTCTAGTAAAACATAACTAGCCCTCCATTCACACGGAGTAAAGGATGCTACAGACAGGGGATGTCAAATTGTTTCCATATTTTCAGATTTCCAAAAGGCTTTTGATACCGTTCCTCACAAGCGATTTCTAATCAGATTGCGTGCCTATGGAATACCGTCTCAGTTGTGCGATTGGATTCCTGATTTCCTGTCAGAATTGTCGTAATTCATAATAACTGACGGAAAGTTATCGAGTAAAACAGAAATAATATCTGGCCCCAAGGAAGCGTTATAGGCTCTCTGCTCTTCCTGATCTACAGAAATGATTTAGGAGACAATCTGAGCAGCCCTCTTTGTCTGTAGGTGATGCTGTCATCTATAGTCTTGAAAGTCGTCAGATGATCAAACCAATTGCACGATGATTTAAACAGGATATCTGTTTGGTGCAAAAAGTGGCAATTAAAAGTATGAATTCAAGCACACGAGTACTAACGGGAATCCGCTAAATATCGGTTCCACTTCAAACCACACAAATCCAAAAGTTGTAAATTTAGCTAGGCACTTAGGGATTACAGTTAAGAATAACCTAACCTGGAGCAACCTCCCAGATAGTGATGAGAGGAAGGTGAACTAAAGAGTGCGATTTACTGGCAAAATACTTAGAAAATGCAACAGGTCTACTAAAGAGACTGCTTATACTACGCTTGTCCACCATCTTCTGCAGTACTGATGTGCGGTGTAGCATCGACATCAGATAGGATTGACGAAGGGCATCGAAAATGTTCAAAGAAGGGCAGCTCGTTTTATATTATCACGAAATAGGGGACAGAGTGCCATGGATATGCTTCGCGAATTGGGGTAGCAGTCGTTATAACCAGAGATTTTTCATTGCAGCAGCATCTTCTCATGAAATTTTAATCACCAACTTTCTCCTCGGAGTGTGAAAATATTTTGTTGGCGTCCACCTGCATAGGAAGAAATGATGATGATAAAATACAAGAAATCAGAGCCCGAACGGAAAAATGTTCCTTTCCCAGCGCGCTGTTCGAGAATGGAACAAGAAATAGCTTGTAGGTGGTTTGATGAACCCTCTGCCAGGCACTTAATTGTGATTTGCAGAGTAATCATGTATAAGTAGATATAGAGATAAACATTGTAACCTAACCGCTTGATGCTTCTCTCTATATGAGTAAATCTTCCTAGAACTGGCTTCGAAAACTTCTCAAAAATGATCACCAAACCAGCTAGTTCCTAACTAAAACTAGTGTACAGTACAAAACTCTGACTATACTGAATTATACAAAGACTTATTGTGATTCTACAAATTGAAGCTAACTGTTTCTATAAAAAGTCAGTGCTACCCTGAATGTAACGCGACTTCTGAAAAACGTGCGCAACTAAACGAACAAAGCAAATCCTGGCCGTAAACTGTACGCTATTTTCACTTACCTAGCGTCTTGACAAATAGTTTTGCAGATTTCTCGAAAACAGCGCACAGCATACAATAGCAAAGCAACACTAAAAACTACAACTGAAAATTCCGTACCATAAAGTGCAATGTGCCTACATATATAATGAACTGAATGAAGGGTGGGAATCTTAGCTGGTAAGAATGAACTTCTGACAAAATTCAAATAAATCTTTATATTCAAAAGTAATGCTTTAAAAAACAACTAAATGTTCACCATAGTATTTAAATAACATGACTAAGAAATAATTGTGACGGCCAATGTGGCCGAGCGGTTCTAGGCGCTTCAGTCTGGAACCGCGCGACCGCTACGGTCGCGGGGTCGAATCCTGCCCCGGGCATGGATGTGTGTGATGTCCTTAGGTTACTTAGTTTTCAGTAGTTCTAAGTTCTAGGGGACTGATCACCTCAGATGTTAAGTCCCGTAGTGCTCAGATCCATTTGAACCATTTTGAAATAATTGTAAGCACAAGGAATCTCATCTTCTTATCAGAGAAATCCATATAACAAACCTACTATTTCAGCTTCGTTACTACAATCTCAATAACACCAAACAATGCTAAGTGTTTAAGTACTTACCTCAATTTCTCAATATTCCAGAAAAACATACAAACAATCACCTTAGCTTCTGTCTCTACAACTGCATCAAAAATATTCATACACCAAATCGATCAATATCGTATCACACTTATAAAGAAAATTTCCTGATCATTTTTCAAAATCTGTCTGCTACTTAGCACTGCTCAATTTAGAATGCGTATAACTTGGCTAGCCATCTCAGGCTGAGGCGGTGTAGCAACACAAAGATATTGTAGCATAGGCAAAGATTATTAAGTGTGAGCTATGCATACAGATATTTACGTGAGAAACAGAATTTGCAGAGCGACCAAAATAACATTCATACCTCGCAACAAGTCCTTGCGAATCGACGGAGCAATACTTACCGCAATTTTTGTAGAGCGCCGCACACACCGAAAAGTGGTTGGATTTTAACCTAGCGAAGGGAGATGAAATAATGTTGCAAAACTGTAGCGTTTTTATACGAATACCCCGTGTCCCTGTCCTACCTACGCCAACACTGATGACTTGGAGAGACCCTGGATACAGCGAAGTACTGCCCCGTGCATAAACATACCCTCGTGACCTGTTTTAGCAGGGTAATATGCATCAAATATGGTGAGGAATGTTTAAGGCTTCGAATAATAACATCAATTTTCAGTGTTTTCGCGGTATGAGAATTTGCTGAGCTATCGCCCATCCAACATGTGTGGGATTTGGCTCCTTCGCAATAAATTGGTCACGGTCTTTCAGCAATTAGCCGTGATGATTTGTGTAGTCACATATAGAAATTCATGGCAGGAGCTTTCTGAGGACAATATTAGAACTCTCTTTGACGCTGGAAGCAAAATAAGTTGCGAAATCCCACAGAAAGGAAACACAGACATGCACTGAGGTGACAAAAAGCTATGGGATAGTGATAAGCACGTGTACAGATGGCGATAGTATCGGGGTACACAAGGAATGAAAGGGCAATGTATCGGCGGAGCTGTCATTTGCACTTAGGTGGGTCATGTAAAAGGTTTCCGGCGTGATCGTGGCCGTAAGGCAGGAATGAACAGACTTTGAAAGCGTAACAGTAGTTGAAGCAAATCGTTAGGAAATTCGATGTTCCAAGATTCATAGTGTCAAGAGCGTGCTAAGAATGCCACATGTGAGGCCTTGCCTCCCACCACGGACAACGCGGTGGCCGATGGCCTTCACTTGACAACCGGGAATAGCGGCGTTTGCGTAGAACTGTCAGTGCTAACAAACAGGCAACACTGCGTGAACTAACCGCAGGAATCAATATGGGACGTACGACGGACGTATCCCTTAGGACGGTGCAGCGAAATTTGGCGTTAATGGGCTATGGCAGGAGACGATCGACGGGAGTGCCTTTGCGAACAGCCCATCACCTGCAGCGCCTTTCCTGGGCTCGTGATCATGTCGGTTGTATCCTAGACGACAGGAAAACGGTGGCCTGGTCAGATGAGTCCCGCCTGAAGTTGGTAAGAGCTGGTGGCAGGGTTCGAGTGTGGCGCACGCCCCATGAAGCCATGGACAGAAGTTGTCAACAGGGCACTGGGTAAGTTGGCTGGAGGAGTATGGGCTGTGTCTACGTGGAATGGACTGGGTCTGCTGGTGCTGCTGCACCAATCATTGACTGTAAATGGTCGTGTTTGGCTACTTGGAGACCATTATCAGCCTTTCATGGACTTCATGTTCCCAAAGAATTATGGAATATATGGATGACAATGCGCCATGTGACCGGGCCAAAAGTATTCGCGAATGTTTGAAGAACAATTTGAACAGTTCGGGGGAATGATGTGGCCACCTAGATCGCCCGGCATGAATCCCACCGAATATTTATGGGAGTTACTTGAGAGGTCAGTTCGTGCACAAAACCGTGCGCTGGCAACACTTTCGCAATTATGGACAGCTATGGAGGCATCATGGCTGAAGTTTTCTGCAGCGGACTTCCAACACTTGCTGAATCGATGCGACGTCGTGTTGGCGCGATACTCTCCTTGGTAAACAAGAACAGGAATCAATATGGGACGTACGACGGACGTATCCCTTAGGACGGTGCAGCGAAATTTGGCGTTAATGGGCTATGGCAGGAGACGATCGACGGGAGTGCCTTTGCGAACAGCCCGTCACCTGCAGCGCCTTTCCTGGGCTCGTGATCATGTCAGTTGTATCCTAGACGACAGGAAAACGGTGGCCTGGTCAGATGAGTCCCGACTGAAGTTGGTAAGAGCTGGTGGGAGGGTTCGTAGACTCACCTCAGATGATGTTGCCCGCAGCTGGCAACGAAACGTCAGGGAGAAGTATTTCTACTATTGGACCACGGCCTCTTAGCCCGGAAGTTTTAATTACTGAAGACGCCGGCCGTGAAAGCCTACACGCTATGATAAGAACAGACTAAATTCACGTCTTTCAGAAACAGGATAGAACACGTGCACCTTTTGATTGTCTGCTGTCGATTTCAGTAACAGCATGTAATGTCTCTCCATTATTCATAATAATTAATTCCGATAAACCCTTACTCTGCTCAGACATGAATATGACATTGTCGCAAAATACCTACCTCTTTATGAAATTTTCTTTCAGATACCCATCATTCTGTTTTCGCGTCGATTGTGATGTCCACATGCAATGTGAGCTATAAATTATCTTTGGTGGCAATTTTATTCTTATTTGTCGCAAAAATTCCTTGTAATATCCCTCTGTCTGTACCAAGACATTGATTCTGATGTTTAGACTCCATACAATGGCTCCTAAATGAGCGACTGTTCTCGTAGAAGGAGTTTCAAACTTCATTAACTCGCCTGAAAACTGGCTTAGCACGATCATCTTGGTTTCGATTGAAAGTTAGTGATAGAACTTTTCCGCCAATTACTGCAGCAGAAAATCACAATCTATGCACTCTCAAAATAAGCCCACGATTTTGCACTGCAAATGTGTATCTAAGATGCTCAAATAAAAGACTATGAACTTGAAAAAGTTTGAAAAATTACCTGTCTTCGTAAAATGTCGTGCTATATCAAGAAAAGTACAACAGAAATCCTAAAACTCGAGCACAGATGGATAAAGCATCAAATTCCAAAAAGAATGACGGCAAAAAAAGCCCGTCGGGCACACGCGTCCCAGCGCACGGTACTGCCGCAAATACATGATAACGGAAACTGTCAACGACTATTCAGGCAACTTCTGACGAGTTTAAATTAATACGGAGAAGAAGGAACTGGGAGAATTTGCAGTTTGGTGCTATCGACGTATGTTAAAAATCAAGTGGTGGGATAAAGTAAAAAACGAAGCAGTCCTAAAAGAACAGGTGAGGAAACAACGCTATCAAAGAACATTAAGCATTGGGACGGGTTAGTCGGACTCCTGTCACTGAATACAGGATTTGTTAACTGGACGTTGGAAGGAGAAGTTTAGAGGGAAATGTTACGGGCAAGGACTAGAACATTCAGAACAAAAATGATTTTGGGTTTGTACATTGAAATATTAGCAGAAAACAGGAAAAAATGAAAGATAGTATCAGACTAGTCGAAAGCCTCGCGATTTAAAATAAATGGATGGCTTTCTTTCAGTATCAGATGAAGAGTCAATGGCAGGTATTTAACAAATTTAAATCCAAAAATATATATCGTTTCATTATATCATATACCATTGACGTTTCTACGAAATTAACTGAAGTAGATAACTATAATCACTGCATTCTTTCTTCCACTATTGTGTTCAGCACAAGAACTTCTCGCATAAACTCTGAGCTCTGTTGTGTCACTGTGTACAACAACTCAAAATAAATTTAAAAGATTTGCAACTGTTGTCACAGGTAATCTGATAAGGCAGGCGCAGTGACAGTTAGCCAACATACCGCCACAATGACCATGCACATACTAATCGCTCGAAATTCTTACGGAGATGTCACATTAGAGAGGAAACCAATAAATAATGCTTATACGTTGTGGGAAAGTCTGAAAAGTAACTCAGGATTTAATGTGTTCTACAGTTTCATAGTCTCTTCTTTCAAATCTATGTTGGCCCCCAAAGCACAGATTTTACGTGTTCGTTCTTCATATCTCTTCGTAACATTAGTCCTGGATGTTTTATGTTTTTATGTATGTGGTAAAATCTTAAGCGTTGTACTCCGGCAATACTGTTTATGTCCATAAATCCGAAGCAACGCTATTTTCTTTATTACCAGCTTACTGTCCATGCAATCTGTAGGCTTATACATTTCTCATCAAATGCCTAGTGCAGCTATTACTGAAACCCCAGTAAGACAATTTCCAGAAAAATGTGCCTGACTTCGACGTATTTTCGGAAAACAACGAGGATCTTATAAGATTTGGTACGGTAACATTATTATTATGAGTGTTAATATTTGCTAAAAGGGCAGGGTACTGAAACTGAATTTAAAAAATCCAAATCCACAGAACAGACTGCGGAATATCTGGGCAAGGCTAGACTAAAGTCTGATCCTGGAAACACCATTCAATCTTAGAAGTAACTGAAACCTCCAAAGGAGACTACATTTCGCTAGTTCTCTTGTTCCCCAGTCATTTCTCAATAGATTCAGAAAATTATTATTCATTAGGTAGACGACGAAACGAAGCTTCCCGATAATTCGTTCTAAACGTTCTGCCTGAAAGCTACATAAAATCAGTAGTTGGAAAACCCACCCATGATAGAATTTTCACGTATAAAATGGGGTGACTGATCGTGAAGCATGTGTTGCAACAATTATCACCTAGATACAAAGGAGCAGGCAGGTCAACATGTTCGGCAAACTCCCTATTTGTGTATACATATATTAACAATGGCAAAATATGACTGAATTATTGTATTTGCTGACAGCAGACTGTTGGTGTTCCATCAGTTTCGGGTCTCAATGCGATAAGAGAACGTAGTTCATGCTCGACATATCGCACATCACATATTTAGTGCTGAGTTTTTCCTCTGCTTACGACCATCGCCCATGTGTGGTAATGTTGCATGACCTATTTACAGACGTTTGATTTTGTAGTTGAGTGGCGAAATTGTTTGCAGAATTTAATTCACTTTTGACTTACTCAGAAGACCTTTCAGTCCGGGCAGCCATAGCCTGCATGTACCATTCTGAAGATAAGAGTGCGTCAGCTGTAAGTATTTAAAGGCACGACCGGTTTCGCAGCATTTTAGCTGTATCATCAGGTGCAATCTGTACAAATTAAGGGACAAATACTCATGTAAGGCAAGAAAACGTAATTAAACTGAAAAGATAGACGGGATTAATATATTCACAAAATCAGGTCATGTTCTGATCAAGACAAGAGAATGAGATGACACAGCGTTCACAGCCATCAATGTTTCACTGAGTAGAGACGTCAGTTATAAAATAGCATAACACAACATAGGAAGCTCCCGTGATACGCTCCCTTGATACCTTGTAAAGGACGAAAGCTAGAATAAGAGCTCCCTAATAACAAACTTTCTGGAAGATAAAATACTGCTACATTCCAATCGCCATGATTACCACTATCTGGTGAGCTAACGTGCCCCAATATACCTAAATATTGATCAAAAACTGAAAGTATATGATCATCTATGGGATTACATAAATTAAATAGGACCGGTCCCTCATTTGCCTAAAATGATTGAAAAACACGGAGGAAAAACTCCAGTCATTCAATATTAAATTGTGGTTCATTCCCCAAAATATCCAATGTAAAACCGTTTTAAGGTTTAGCATGATACTGACATGAATTGAAACATCGAAGCATGTCACAGTACAGTAATTTTAGTATCTACAATTCTGAACCATTTTTAATGATCTGCTTTCCTATGGACATCATTGGCACTAATAATAGTCTCTAAGAATTTACGTCAGTTTTAACCCATTATAAGGGATCACTCAGTTTCCCATCAGGCCTGGCATAGTTCTACATGTCTAGTTACCCACGGATCCGCAAGGGCGGTCCACATGAATCTTCTCTTCGCGTCGCTATATCGCGCTTCCACAGTTTCATCTTGACACGCCGCTATACATCCAGGGCGCGCGGTTGCGGTGGTAAGTGCAGCCTCTTGGCATCTGGCTTTGCGATGGGTTGCTTTCTGCCAGTTGAGCTATTTAGATACGTCACGATATTCAGCCTTGTTTCACTTCATGTTAACTTCATCTTAAGACTTAAATAGTTTTATATTGGATTATTTTGGGACGTGAACTACAATTTAAGATTGAATGACTGGGGTTTTTACCAGAATGTTATTCAATCATTTTTAGGCAAATGAGGGACCGGTGCTGATTAATTTACGTAATCCCCATATGATCTCATACGGTCACTTTTTGATCACTTTTTGCGTGATTGGGGATACGTTAGCTCACCACGTTGTGGTATCCTGGTGAGTGAAATGTAGCAGTATTTTACCTTCCAGGCAGTGTGTTATCAGGAAGTTCTTATTTTAGCTTTCTCATTTCTAGGTATCAAGGGAGCGTATGACGAGAGCGTTCTATGTTCTTTTATGCTATTTTATAATTGACGTCCGTTACTTAGCGAAAAATTGGTGACCATGAACGCTGGCTCATCCCATTCTCTTTTCTCGATCAGAGCATGACTTGATTTTGAGAGTATGTTTGTCCCGTACATCTTTTTATTTTAGTTACGTTTTCTTGCCTTACCTGAGTTTTTGTCTATCAACCTGTACAGGCTGCACCCGATGCTGCAGCTAAAATGCTGTGAAACCGATCGTACTTGTAAATAAAGCACTTACATCTGAAGCGATTTTACCTTCAAAATATCACTTATTCATTCTGTTACTACATTTGCTAACGAAAACAAAGTTACGAGAATATAGGAATTTGTACAAATATAAAAAATATCAGACTCGTCTGAAATAAATAAAGTTTACATATGTTCATAAGTATTTATTGTCAACGTTTACTTTCACTCTTCGACCAATTTGAATGCCATGTCGGCGCAGGAAGCTTTCTTGTCTTCTAGAAATGACTCCACGTGCACCTTGTAGTCCCCTAGAGGCAGAAGCATAGAGTCCACTGGTATCTTCAGAGTCTGATCTGTAAAGCTGTAATTTCCCTGTGGACGTAAAGGAAAAATACGGATTTTTAAATGTCATAGCACAGCAGGGAAGATCATATGCGCAAGCAACACAGTCTTCTGCAGAAACACGAATGTCGAGAAAGACATATATACAAAAAGTCTTGACCTAACTATCGGTAAAACTACATGGCCACAGTCGTTTGTTCCGTATGAACAGTGAGTGACGGTTGTAAGACAGCTCCGTTCAGGCAGCAGCACAGGAAGGTACAGTGTTCGTTTGTGTATTATTTTACGAGCTTATAACTAGAAGCTTAACTTGGTTTCACCTACACCTGTTACACGCTACCAGATAACTTCACTGTCGCACTCCACTTCGACCTCAATAGAGACAATATTGTTGTCAATTTGCAATCAACACTCCCGCTCCCCCCCCCCCCCCCCTACTATGGCCGCTAATCTGTCTTTCCTTTGCCGGGCGGAGTGGCAGAGCCGTTCTAGGCGCTAAAGTCTGGAGCCGCGCGAGCGCTACGGTCGCAGGTTCGAATCCTGCCTCGGGCATGGATGTGTGTGATGTCCTTAGGTTAGTTAGCTTTAAGTAGTTCTAAGTTCTAGGGGACTGATGATCTCAGAAGTTAATAGTGCTCAGAGCCGTTTGTCTTTCCTTTATACATTCCTCGACTCGCTAAATATCTCAGAACTGTCCACTTCGGGTTTCAGCCAGCTTTCGGCTCCAAGAATAATTTGTGAACGAGAGCTTTCCTGGAGGGCAATAATTTCTAGACATTTGATACTAATACGTTGACGGTTTACTGATAAAATTTTGACAGTCGAAGTGCCCTTACTCTCAACACGGTCTGACTTCCCATGCTGCATACTTGATATCCTTGTAAACAAGACAGAGAAGAGTTAAGTTATCCATTGCAGATAAGAATCAATCGTAGGGCCTAAACGAACTTTCTGAGGTGAAATTAGGGGAGTATATTCATTTGTAAAATTTTCATATAATTCTGTAAAACCATTTTCTAAGATGGCATAGTTTAAATACGCGACAGTTAAGCAATGTGTTGTGATTGATGAAGAAGCCATTCTGTGCATTGCTGATAGCCAATCTTTATACTCAATTTCATTAACAAATAGTCAGATTCAGTATAGAGCAACTGGCAAATGAAAGTGATGTGTAAAGTTAATGTTCGTGTTAGAAGGAGGGTAGCAAAAGCTATTCTAGATCAGAATACAGGACAACTCTGTAATCGAAATTTAAAAGTTACACAGTTCTGAAATACAAGTTTTTTTAGATAACAAATTTTAAAGTGATTAGTTTAAAGTCAGTAACTGACCCTAACTGAGGGTCAACTGTGAAGCTGTTACGTGGACAGAAAATCCCTGTGATCTAAGCAAGTTCTTGAAAATCATTCTGCACTGGCCATTGCCGCAGATGCTGCGTGCGCAAGGGCCGCTATATGTCTACACTAAGCACATGAACAGGATTACAACATATTGCACACTTTACTACTGGTAGCAGAGCAATGATTAGTACAGGACAGAAACAACAAGTACAGTTCTTTCTATCCAAATTGCATATGGCGAGGGAAGATTCCTGACTACTGGCATCATAGTTGGCAACTCCCGAACGCGAGGAGCAGAGTCCTGCCGACAGTAGCGTCTGACACCCACAGTCGCTAACAATAACGATAGCACTGTGCTGTTGCCACGGAAACGTAAACAAAAACGCTTTACGTTACTGGCCGCGATAGACGCGCAACGCAGCCGCACCAAGTGCGCTTTAACTGTAGGGATCTTCTTTCGCCGTATAGCGACAGGGAGCCAAGTATATATCTTATTGTAAAGCTGGCAACGTTTAGTTTGTGAAAGTATGTGATGATACGTACCTTTGGACCAGGACAATCCGCCTCCCCGTTGACCATGGAGGCCATGGCATCCAGTATGCCGGGCATGGATGACTTCAGGGTGCGACAGGGGTCCGGCAACTTGATCACCGTAGGCTTGTCATCTGTCCCACCGTCTGGCATCGGCATGTACAGATCCAACACCAGCTGCGACAGTACAGCGAGTTCATTACCTTCTTCAACCGAACAAAATCTCCGACAAAGCACACGTCTACATTTGCTCCTACCTCTTTTTGGCTTGCCGCGTTACTTTTTTTTTTCTTTTATTCAACTTCTATCACTCACTCGAAATGTTATCAGTGGGAGAAGAGCCGATTAAGTTCACGAAATAACTTGTGGTCGGGTACAGTGAGGTCTAACTTCGTTTCCCCTGCTTAAATTGGGTATTGGCTCTGGTCTCATTTCCATATTTTTCTACTGAATCAGCGAGTGTAGCCATACTGCGAGGAATGGTGCGCGTGAAAAAATCACGCGTAGTAGTGTAGTACTGTTAGGGAAAACACCTGGGAACTATATTTTATTATCTACTCGCTACTAATACCAGAGAGTTACCAGCAGGCGGTCGGTCGGTGACAATAGTGGGGTATCGACAAAGGCGATCGGCCCCTCCCGTCGAAGGGTCGAGTCCTCCCCCTGGCATGGGTGTGTTTGTTGCCGTGGTACGCCTGGGCATTGAGTCAAACAGAGCTTGGATGGCGTTTACTGGTACAGTTGCCCATGCAGCTTCAACACGATACCAGAGTTCATCAAGAGTAGTGACTGGCGTATTGTGACGAGCCAGATGCTCGGCCACCATTGACCAGACTTTTTCAGATGGTGAGAGATCTGGAAAATGTGCTGGCCAGGGAAGCAGTCGAACATTTTCTGTATCCAGAAAGGCTCGTACAGGACCTGCAACATGCGGTGGTGCATTATCTTGCAGAAATGTAGGGTTTCGAAGGGCTCGAATGAAGGGTAGAGCCACGGGTCGTAAAACATCTGAAATGTAACGTCCACTGTTCAAAGTACCGTCAATGCGAACAAGAGGTGACCGAGACGTGTTGTAAGTAGGCTGTTTATGTTTTCTTATTGGTAACGCCACGTAGCGCTCTATATGAAAAATCACTGGCTGTGCTGTGTGCGGTCTGTGGGTAGTTTGCATCGTTGTCTGCCATTGTAGTGTTGGGCAGCGGCAGCTGGATGTGAACAGCGCGTAGCGTTGCGCAGTTGGAGGTGAGCCGCCAGCAGTGGTGGATGTGGGGAGAGAGATGGCGGAGTTTTGTAATTTGTCATGAACTGCTATATATATTATGACTATTAAGGTAAATACATTGTTTGTTCTCTATTAATATTTTTCATTTGCTAACTATCCCTATCAGTAGTTAGTGCCTTCCGTAGTTTGAATCTTTTATTTAGCTGGCAGTAGTGGCGCTCGCTGTATTGCAGTAGTTCGAGTAATGAAGATTTTTGTGAGGTAAATGATTTGTGAAAGGTATAGTTTAATGTTACTCAGGGCCATTCTTTTGCAGGGATCTTTGATAGTCAGATTGCGTTGCGCTAAAAATATTGTGTGTCAGTTTAAGCACAGTCTCCTGTATAACTGTACAAAGGGGACGTTTCATATGGCGACCCTGCCAGGATACGAACCTGGAATCTTATTTTGTGGGGAGCATGGGGGCTATGTAAGTAGGCTGTTTATGTTTTCTTATTGGTAACGCCACGTAGTGCTCTATATGAAATATCACTGGCTGTGCTGTGTGTAGTCTGTGGGTAGTTTGCATTGTTGTCTGCCATTGTAGTGTTGGGCAGCGGCAGCTGGATGTGAACAGCGCGTAGCGTTGCGCAGTTGGAGGAGAGCCGCCAGCAGTGGTGGATGTGGGGAGAGAGATGGCGGAGTTTTGTAATTTGTCATGAACTGCTATATATATTATGACTATTAAGGTAAATACATTGTTTGTTCTCTATTAATATCTTTCATTTGCTAACTATCCCTATCAGTAGTTAGTGCCTTCCGTAGTTTGAATCTTTTATTTAGCTGGCAGTAGTGGCGCTCGCTGTATTGCAGTAGTTCGAGTAATGAAGATTTTTGTGAGGTAAATGATTCGTGAAAGGTATAGTTTAATGTTACTCAGGGCCATTCTTTTGCAGGGATCTTTGATAGTCAGATTGCGTTGCGCTAAAAATATTGTGTGTCAGTTTAAGCACAGTCTCCTGTATAACTGTACAAAGGGGACATTTCATATGGCGACCCTGCCAGGATACGAACCTGGAATCTTATTTTGTGGGGAGCATGGGGGCTATGTAAGTAGGCTGTTTATGTTTTCTTATTGGTAACGCCACGTAGCGCTCTATATGAAATATCACTGGCTGTGCTGTGTGTAGTCTGTGGGTAGTTTGCATTGTTGTCTGCCATTGTAGTGTTGGGCAGCGGCAGCTGGATGTGAACAGCGCGTAGCGTTGCGCAGTTGGAGGTGAGCCGCCAGCAGTGGTGGATGTGGGGAGAGAGATGGCGGAGTTTTATAATTTGTCATGAACTGCTATATATATTATGACTATTAAGGTAAATACATTGTTTGTTCTCTATTAATATCTTTCATTTGCTAACTATCCCTATCAGTAGTTAGTGCCTTCCGTAGTTTGAATCTTTTATTTAGCTGGCAGTAGTGGCGCTCGCTGTATTGCAGTAGTTCGAGTAATGAAGATTTTTGTGAGGTAAATGATTCGTGAAAGGTATAGTTTAATGTTACTCAGGGCCATTCTTTTGCAGGGATCTTTGATAGTCAGATTGCGTTGCGCTAAAAATATTGTGTGTCAGTTTAAGCACAGTCTCCTGTATAATTGTACAAAGGGGACGTTTCAGTGTAACCAATGGCACCCCGTACCATCACGCTGGGTGATACGGCAGTATGGCGATGACGAATTCACGCTTCCAACGTGCGTTCACCGCGATGTCGCCAAACACGGGTGCGACCATCATGATGCTGTAAACAGAACCTGGATTCATCCGAAAAAATGACGTTTTGCCATTCGTGCACCCAGGTTCGTCGTTGAGTATACCATCGCAGGCGCTCCTGTGATGCAGCGTCAAGGGTAACCGCAGCCATGGTCTCCGAGCTGACAGTCCATGCTGCTCAAATGTCGTCGAACTGTTCGTGCAGATGGTTGTTGTCTTGCAGACGTCCCTATCTGTTGACTCAGGGATCGAGACGTGGCTGCACGATCCGTTACAACCATGCGGATAAGATGCCCTTCGTCTCGACTGCTAGTGATACGAGGCCGTTGGGATCCATCACGGCGTTCCGTATTATCCCCCTGAACCCACCGATTCCATATTCTGCTAACAGTCATTGGATCTCGACCAACGCGAGCAGCAATGTCGTGATACGATAAACCGCAATCGCGATAGGCTACAATCCGACCTTAATAAAAGTCGGAAACGTGATGGTACGCATTTCTCCTCCTTACACGAGGCATCACAACAACGTTTCACCAGGCAACGCGGGTGAACTGCTGTTTGTGGATGAGAAATCGGTTGGAAACTTTCCCCATGTCAGCACGTTGTAGGTGTCGCCAGCGGCGCCAACCTTGTATGAATGCTCTGAAAAGCTAATCATTTGCATATCACAGCATCTTCTTCCTGTTGGTTAAATTTCGCGTCTGTAGAACGTCATCTTCGTGGTGTAGCAATTTTAATGGCCAGTAGTGTATTTTGGGAGATGCCAGCCAGTCGCTTCTTCTGCCAGGCCACTGCCCTCTACATCCTGGCTGATACAAATGCGTACCGCCGACCATTAGCCAGGGATCGTCTTTGTCATCATCGGTCCCTAGACTTACGGCCAGAGGTGGTTGTTCTGGATACTGATTTCTCAGGATGTATGCACCCAAATTGCGTGAAAATGTAAACACATATCATTTATAGTATAATATATGTGTCCAGTGAATACCCGTTTATCATCTGCATTTCTTATTGGTGTAGAAATCTAATGGTCAGTAGTGTAGTTGCACCGCTGAGTACGGCTTACTGGTTGCCGTCTCGTCGCCAGGCATGTGGACTGTGAGGATGTCGTTCTCAGAACTCGATGTCTGACAGTGTGGGGTGCCTGACGAGTAGGCGCCGCACACAGCCTCTGTTTTGCGGTGCTCGGGTGCTGTTTCTCACGTCTCTGTCCTCCTGCGCGCAGCAAAACAGGAGAAAGATGATTGGAGGACTGGAAATGGTTCATTCTGATGTCATAGAGCGCCACTGAAATTTTGTGGCAAGTCTCTCTATTAAAGGAGGATTTTGCGTGGTGGTTTTGTATGATCTCCCGGACAGCCACGATTGGATGTGTTGCGCCGTGGAGGGGCTGAGGCTCACTAATTATACAGAGTAGATGCGCTGAGGAGAGTTTTCGAGGAGTCTCATCTCGGCCGCCAAAGACAGAGGTCGTGGCGTCTCCTCTGGTCCGTCAGAGACAGTGTTTCATCGTGGGGTAGAAGACCAAATCCTTGGTCGACATAGGAGTGATTACTGTCATTGTATCCCAGACAAATATCAACAGATTACATTCATAATCATCGGTTGGAATAAGTTATCATCCGAATCCATGACATGTCGGGAAATTATCCGCGGTTGCAGCTCATAAGGGAGGTCGGCAATCCTGTTTGCAGCCTGTACATCAACCCAGTGCTGATAGCTGTCTACCCTCGACCAGACTTCAGAGTTTGATAAAGTATTCACAGCACCAGCAAGGGAGAGACTTGTTTATTCGTGCTCACTCTCTCAGCTACATGTACCATCGCAGTGTGGTGGCCACACCAGAAATTTTTACATATTTGAACCTACAGATGACTAATCTTAGTCAATCATTGTTGCACAGCGTAGTCGAGTTTTTAATCCATTTGAAATTCCATCCTGTTTACAATACAATGCAGGGAACGATAGTTACGGAGTAGGACCCCATTTGACTTTTCCAACAGCTCATTTTCAAATACCTTTTTTTTGCCGATTATATTACAGAATAATTACATTGTATATTGAATTATCTTTGTGTCCTAGGATAATAAATCCTATAGTGATACCCAGTCTGATTATCATTTCAGAAGTTAAGGTACTACTTTTAAATCCTGTCCCTGGACCATTCATTTTTGGGGGCATTAATTAGTCAAAATAAATTATGATGTGCATTTTGTTTTTGTGGGTTACATATACTCAGGGACAAACTTGATGTCTCCTAGTGAATGTGAAATTTCTAGTGATGACGATGAAGAGGTATATATTGCAGAATACTCGGAAGTTCACAGAGACGACCATCATGAAGAATCCCTTTACGAAGGTGGAGAAGAACAATTTAGTGCAAATTCTATTGAATGTTACTCATTATTTATCTCGTAATGGGTATGAAATATGGGCTACAGCTGCTAAACTGGAATTTCTGGTAGGCAGAGTAAAAGGATGTATTGAAAGAAGACCAGGGACCCTAAAAGTTGTTCGATTAGGAACTGCGATAATGAAGAATCTTGTTTTACGTTCTTCTTTCATGTATCCGTCACTGACAAAGTGTGAACGTGGACCAACCAGGAATGTCGAATCTTTTATAAGAACTGGGTAGATATGGATACGAATGAAATGAAAAAGTTTATAGGTGCTCTGATCCTGATTGGAGTTTACAAATCAAGAAATTAAGATAGCAGTCAGATATGGAGTGTTGAGAGTGGCTGACCACTGTTCATTGAAATTATGTCTAGCAACTACTTGCGTGCTATTCCGAGGGTGTTGCGCTTTGACAATGAGGCACAGCAAATTGGAACCAGTTAGAGCAGTTTTTTAGATGTGGGAAATTACCTTCAGGGATGACTACATTCCTGAATGGTGCGTGACTGTGGATGAACTGTTGTTCACATTTAGAGGTCGCTGTCCATTTCGACAATACATCCCATCATAGCCTGGTAGATCATTAAGTTCTGGGCAGATTGTGACAGTACAACAACCTGCTCGTGGAAGATGAAAATGGACATGGGGAAGAAGGAAAAAACCAGTGCCGTATGCCTTGGAGAGAATGTTGTGAAAAACCTGGTGATTGAACTTGAAAAGTATGGACGTAATATCATCTGTGATCAGTTTCTAACATCTCACGATTTAACTCATTGTTTGTTATCAAAATATCTGACACTAGTCGGTACTGTCAGAAGAAACAAAGGTGAACTGCCTGCCGATTTTATTATACCCAATGGACGTTAAGTATGCTCTACATTATTTGGTCTTCAACCAGATGTAACGATAGCCTTTTATGTTCCTAAGAAAAACAAAGTTGTTACCGTCCTTAGTTTTCTTCATGACCAGGCAACGGTGTCATCACAAGCCTGAAGTTATAATGACATACAATGCCACAAAGGGTGGTCTTGACACCACGAACCAGAAGATGGAACGCTACAGTGGGAAGAGTAGAACAAGGCGCTGGTCATTGGTGGTTTTCTTCAACATGATCGATGTAAGTGTAATGAATAATTTGGTAGGTGCTGGCTACCAATAAAAAAAAATGAGATGTCAGACTTCCATCGTCAATCTGAGAAAGCAGCCAGCAGGGAGAAAGAAGTCTATGAATTCATTAGTAACACTGGGTCCATGAAGGACAATGAAACCACCAGCTAAGAAAAGGAGAACATGTGGATACTGTGTAGAGAAGAAAGATAGAAAAAGTCAAATTACATGTTATAAGAACACCAAATCTGTATGCTCGGAACGTTCTGCTATTGTCTGTAGACCCTGTGCAAATTTGCAATGAGAATAAAAGCCACTAGGAGAAGCATAAAAATTGTGTTTTTTAAAATGTAAACTTTAAATACATAAAATTATTTTAAAAGTATTTACAACTAAAAACTCGTTCACATCATAAGTAGTCAAAATAGTGTCAATTTGTCTCCTTTTAAACAACTGGTAGGTAGATGGATAAAACTGAAACTATGTGCACTTAACTCGGGCTTCGTGTGAACGCACTAAAACATTTTCGGTGTCTCTGCATTGCAGCAGTCCAACATCAAAAGCCACAATAGTGTATTACCCATATGTTTTCCACGATTCGTTCCATTCAGTTGTGTTGTCTATTGTTGTCGTGCAACAATGCCACACCGTCAAAATGCAATCCCAGTCTTTTCTTCCGAATATCTTCGTCCAAGCATCCCATCGTGGCATAGTAACTGCCGTCAGCGACCGTCTACCTAAGGACGAGGAAATTAACTAGCAGCACACGCTGCCCATGTAACAGACAGTGACGATAACTTTCATCGCAGATAGTACTGTTTTGCAATTCTTGTGGGGAAGCGGGAGATGAGAGGTGTTCCCTTGACACTGGTGCCTTCTTCATACCTGTTGTCACGTGTTGCACCCATGTTTCGTCACCAGTGGTGATATATAGTGAAGGAACACCCTCCATCTGATACCGCAGTAAGTGCTCGAAAGGAAACCTCATCGCTTGGTTTTCTTCTCATCTGAGAGTTGCGGCATACCAAAAGAGAACACGTTTTCCTAAAGACAGAAGGGTGGAAGAGTATAATTTAACATCCGGTCGACATCGAGATCACTATAGAGAGAGTGTGCCGGTCATGTGGCCGAGCGGCTCTAGGCGCTTCAGTCTGGAACCGCGCGACCGCTACGGTCGAAGGTTCGAAACCTGCCTCGGGCATGGACGTGTGTGATGTCCTTACGTTAGTTAGGTTTAAGTAGTTCTAAGTTCTAGGGGACTGATGACCTCAGATGTTGAGTCCCATAGTGCTCAGAGCCATTTGAGCCATAGAGAGAGTGTGGCGGTACCAAACGAGAACACATTTTCCGGAAGCAGGAATGAAGGAAGATTAGGGTGCAGCATCCGGTCGACATCGAGGTTAATGAGACGGAGCACAGACTCGGATTGATTCAAGGATGGAGAAGGAATTAGGCCTTGCCATTTCATGGGAACCATCCCGATATTTGCCTGAAGCGATTTGGGAAAATCACGGGAAACCTAGATCAAGATGGCCGGACGCGGGTTGAAACCACTCGTCCTCCCAAATGCGAGTCCAGTGTAGCACAGCGCCGCCTCGCTCGGTAACACATCTTCTACTAGCCCATCGTGTTGTGCACGATACATTGTTGCAACGGTAAATGTTGAGTTCGTGTGCAGTCTGTCACACAGAAATGCAAAGATCGTCTTGAATAAACCCGTCTGCGAGGCACGGATCGTCGTCCGACGTGCAGGTGCTTAGCCGCCCTGATCTTTCATCCTATCGCATATCTTTCCTGCCTTTATCAGTATACCAGCACCAAACCCATACCTATTTTCGTGACACTACACTCGCTTCGTAAAGATCCGCAGGTTAGCAATGTGTTCCAACCAGTAACTTTCCTCTAAACTCGGTACCCCGTTGAACTTCACACTTCAGTTGGCGGTCACGGTATCCACTATCTATATCTTCAAATTGAATTTGTTAGCACACTGGCACCGATACTTCCATCTACTGGCGGCGTTTGAAAGTTTTGATCATTTTAACCACGTAGAAATGACATTTAATTTGCAGGTGGTATTTATACACCCATGAGAGCTCTTATAATCGCACTTTGCTTTGCTAGTAGTTTAAGGAATATGTACACTGGACTTGGAAACTAGGAAAAGGAGAGCCTTTTACTGGTTAAAGAAAGGCACTCAGATGGAAGTACGAAGGGTGCTTGGAACTGAGGCCAATTCGAGAAAGGTAATGAAAGACTGCGTATTGCAACTGTGGCAAAATGAACGGGACAGTTCAAGCACAGGCAGGAGAACGTATGAATTTCTCCCTAATATCAAGGATAGATTAAAAACGAGGTTTCTTAACCCTTGTAGTGGACTGACTAGCAATGGCTGAGCATGTGAGGACTGTGGTAGGGAAGACGAATGGTAAACTTCGGTTTATTGGGAGAAGTTTAGGCAAGAGTTCCTCACCTGTAAAGGAGACATCATATAGGACGCTGGTGCGACGTATTCTTGGGTCGTGCTCGACTGACACCCGTATCATGTCGGGTTGAAGAAAGACATCGAAGCAGTTCAGAAGCGGGGTACTACATTTATTACCGGTAGGTTCGAACAACACGTAGGTGTTGCGGAGATGCTTTGGGAACTAAAATGGGAATCCCTGGAGGGAAGGTGACGTTCTTTTCGAGAAACGCTATTGAGAAAATTTAAAGAACCGGCATTTGAAGTTGACTGCCAAATGATTCTACTACGGCCAACATATATTGCGCGTAAGGACAACGAAGATAAGACACGAGAAATTAGGACTCATACGGAGGCATACAGTCATTTTTCCCTCGCTCTATTTGCGAGTGGAAGCGGGCAGAAATTGACAAGTGGTGGTTACGGTGGCTCGCGGAGTACCTGTGTAGACGTAGATATGTTACGTTTCTATACGAAATCAAAGGATAGATGAATGACAGCTGCAGCTGCGGCAGTGCGGGCACACCAGAACACACATTGTGGGACGGCGCGTATTATGAAGATGCGGCGGCTAATGGACGTCAGGTATAAGGATATTGGATTCCAAAGCAACACTAAGGAGCGAGTCGACCTGGCGATACTACAGCCGCAGTATCCAGGAAGTCCAAGGAAGACGAGACATTCAACCTTAAGTCATCATGCAGTTGGAGAGAATACGTTCTGCAGATGGAGAGAAGATAACTGAGGCCGGCCACCACCGAATGAAACAATTTTCTAAAAATCTACGTTGTGTTAGTTCAAGTGATCATGGCAGTGTGGAGTTTAAGACGTAACAGTGATGGGTGGAACTGTTTTCTACAGTGGAAACGCTGTTGACGAGCTGTCCGACGATGGAATCCAGCACAAAATGGCTGTTGACCGGTGTAGTATGGGGGCGGATCCAGCAGTGCAAACAACCATCTACAAGTTAAGTGAACCAAAATAAATGAACAAAATGAGAACAGATTCTGTATGGCTTCTATTAGTACCAGTAGTTGGATAACGGGTTAAGGCTCTGAGCACTATGGGACTCAACTGCTGAGGTCATTAGTCCCCTAGAACTTAGAACTAGTTAAACCTAACTAACCTAAGGACATCACAAACATCCATGCCCGAGGCAGGATTCGAACCTGCGACCGTAGCGGTCTTGCGGTTCCAGGCTGCAGCGCCTTTAACCGCACGGCCACTTCGGCCGGCTACGGGTTAAGGGTCTTATTGTAGTTCTGCGGCAGTAGAAGTAGCTGTAGTATTTAAAAAAAGAATTAAGTATCAGAGACAAATAAAATTTATTGCTATCCAAGGAAACGTAATTTGTATGGCATGTTTTAGCTTATAAGAGAATAGGTTGTAATTGTGAAGAGTAAATAAATAATACAGCCTCTTGTGAGGTCAACCTCGTGGTGCTTTGAGCACACCTCCGCAGTTCAACAACGCCCACTCACCATGAACTTTTCGTCGACATCCACGGGCGTGTACACATAGCCCGAGAAGAGATGTTGGCCGTCCGCTCCCTCGTGCTGCTCCACGGACGCCTCCATTATGGTGTCCCCCCCGCACCATGTCAGCTGCTCCGGGATTGCCATCTTCATGCCCTGCAAAATCATTGTAAACGCCATTATAGGTTTTGGTGGCAACTAACTAATTCTCAACAATAAGTAATTCCAGTGCTTTTTTCTGAAAAAAAAAGTTTGGGGGTACTCCGACATTGGATATAATGCAGCGAAAATTACTTATAATTGAAGCTTGGGATACCACCCGTCTGCTTTTAGTCATTACGTCATCAACATGTCGAACTACAAAAAAAATTGTATTGGACTCTTCAGTTGACTTTACGCAAAGAAACCATTTCCTCTTTTCTGGAACCACATGAAGATGACACAGATACTGTACCCCAAGGCTCTGTAACGTTCATGCTTTGTTTATTTCTTTCTACGTCTAAACTTCCTACTTCTTTGGAAATTCTGCAGCCAAGTTTTTTGTTTGAAACGATCAACCAGTCATTTTTCTCACAAAATGCGATTTCGTGTTCCAGAGTTCAACATTCTGGACGATCATTTAATTTTCTATCATGCACACTTTCGTTCACTGCATTTTCACACGTAAGTTCAGTGCTCAGGTTTACCGTTTCACTTTAGTCATCCACTGTTGAACTTCCTAGCTTTTCACTCGCACACGAATTATTGACTTTTTTTGGTTTTTTTAAATGCAGGAGAATAAGTAAAATAGTTCGTTAGTTTTCTGCTAATCTCTCACCTCCAACTTAACTTACAAGTTGCAACGAAAGACAGGACACACTGAAAACTTCGCACATCCGACAATAACGGAACAGCAAACGCAAACGAATAAAGAGCAACAAAACAAAGATGGCAATGAATCGCGAAGGATCATGGTAGCGGGACCGTAGAGACATCTATCGGCGTTTTAGAGTACGCATATCCGTTTAGCACTACCATCGCCCACTATTAGCGGGCGAGGGCACTAAATGCTTGTCGAACTGGCTGCCAGCGATTCAGTTGTCGAGAACGGTTGCCGCAGCTTATAAATGCTTGAAACAGTCAATGAGATCGCGTTTCCCACCAAAAACTGCACTGGTATCGTTCGTATTGCAATTAGCAACACTAAAAAATAAAGTAAAAAATTTACGTCCGTGAAATAAATCTTTGGCACTCTTCCAAGTTCCCAACATCGTAAAAAAATTACTTTGTCGACGGAAAAGTTTAGGGGTACGCATCCCCCAGCGTTCCCCTAGAAAAACAGCTCAAAAAAAAATGGCTCTGAGCACTATGGGACTCAACTGCTGTGGTCATAAGTCCCCTAGAACTTAGAACTACTTAAACCTAACTAACCTAAGGACAGCACACAACACCCAGCCATCACGAGGCAGAGAAAATCCCTGACCCCGCCGGGAATCGAACCCGGGAACCCGGGCGTGGGAAGCGAGAACGCTACCGCACGACCACGAGATGCGGGCTAGAAAAACAGCACTGAGTAACTCTCCTCCTCGTCTTCCTGTTTACTCCAATAAACTGGGAATTGTCAAAACAACGAAAGGAATTATTGTGACGTCAGTCGCTAAAATAAA
This sequence comes from Schistocerca nitens, assembly GCF_023898315.1. NCBI lineage: Eukaryota > Metazoa > Arthropoda > Insecta > Orthoptera > Acrididae > Schistocerca > Schistocerca nitens. The sequence continues at coordinate 369,014,494 of NC_064614.1, read as the reverse complement.
CTGTTAGTTTCTTCCTAGAGCTGACTGTGCACATTAGGCATGAAAACTGTGCACATTAGGCAGTGCTTAGGGCCAACTACGCCTGGTTTAATCAATATTTTTTTTCAACAGCAACAATATATTTATGAAATAAAACAATTTACATACAGGCCAATGTCAGTTGAGTAGTCCATGCTTGGGCTTGGAAACCTAGCCCTACAGGAGACAAAGAGTTACAGATTCTTGGCTGAGGTAGAGGCCAGTTTTATGACTTGAGAAAATCACATAGATAAGATTTATTCGGAAAAAAGCTGTAACTCATTTCTTATGAGGATAATATTTAGTACTGTAGATGAAGACACTTTATTAAAAAAGTACTGCAGTCCCCTATATTCACACTTAGTTTACTGCAGTTTGTTTCTTACTTCCTTCATTGCTTCACCACATTTCTTTTTCCTGTCTTCAGATAAATTTGCCCCAATTGTCTTTTCATAGAGGATCTTTCCACTTTTAAAACATTTTCCCTAAAAATCTTTCTTTCCAATATCTCTTCTTCTCTTCCGATGTTCCCTTCTTAGTCGTTCATAGCCTGTCGAATCACGGTGGTTGTTAATTTCTTTTCCCTAAAATATGCGAAGAGCTGCTTGGTAAGTCTGCTGTCAGCCATTCTATAGATAGTCCAAATAATAGTACTCTCTTCTTCCTTGTTTAGTATTTGTTTTCTATGTTCCGAAAAATTTCGTTGTTACTTGTTAATTGCCAAAATGCTGCATTTTTCTGGGGACCTAATTTTTCCGTAAGAATTATTTCCTTCCCAATATTTTTACACTGAAGCGCCAAAGAAACTGGTATAGGCATGCGTATTCAAATACAGAGATATGTAAACAGGCAGAATACGCCTATATACTGCATGATCAATCAATATGTTTTATAAAGTTGCTGACCAACTTCGTAGCAGTAACTCGTTTGTCGCTGTAACACACTCCTTACTATGCGGATGAATTCTTCAAAAAATCAGTAGCGTAAAAATGCACTCATAACTGGTAGGTGCAAATGCTCGAAAACAGTATTGAGAAATAATATTCAAAGCCAATGTAATGTAAGGAAAATAGACGTCGTACAGACAGACGTGTTCCTCTTTCACTTCAGCTCTGGTTTTTGTGAGTGGCACATGGTACCATAACGAATATGTGCCTGCTTGTTTTCTGAGGGGATTCAGGGCATACATCATGATCGAATGATCCTCTTCTAAGAGACCCAGAGTTCGGACAACCGTTAAAGAAAACCCAATCGCAAAACATTTGGAAGGATCATGGTTCTGCCATTTATCGTTGCCAAGGCATAATAAAGCATGTTACGCAGTGATGGGTCTAAATTAACGGATCAGACGAAATGATTTTCAGTCGTAGTGGCAGATTAACTTTGAATTCCAAAACTGCTGCCAGTACAGCAGGTTTGTGTAATCGATTTCAACGTTAAAATTATAGGCATATAAACGAATATAACTCCTGATTTTTTTTAAGTAGGATAGAGTAGTACATTCTACCATTACCGAATAATCGATTAAAACTTCAGTCTTCCACATCAAGTATACATTCAGCTAAAAGCGTAACAGGAATATATTGTAATTTAGGAGTCATAACCAGAAAAGATATCACGATCAATACCATATGATCTAGCATGACCCAAAATGATCTTAGGGATATATATACGAGAACCTTAATAAGTAATGGTCTAGGTCTCCTTGATAAATAATGTCTCTTTTACGTATCAGGAAGGCCTAATTTATTCTCCATCACAACCAACGAGATTCTCCGGAGCAGATACGTAGTTGTTCTTGGCATTCTCAGATTACTCTCACTAGAATTTTCCATACTGATTTGCTTACGACAAACAGAATCATCTCGATGTGCAACATCAGTACTGTCAAAGTCCCGTTTGGCATTTTGTGTAACCCTTTATCAGTTCATTTTGGGTGGGTGGATGGGGGCGGCGGGTGGAAGCGCATCAGCTCAGTCATATTTACATTAATTCTCTGGATGGTGGTGAGCTGATCTCATTTCACTCTGTCTTAGTAACTTTATACAGGATGATTTTTTCCACTGTGTGCAAACTGCAGAGATTTATCGATGAGTAGATATAGAACAAAGAAGGTCAATGAACTTATGTCCGGAAGTGCCTGGTTTCTATGCTAGTGACCATTTATTCAATCACATTTTGTTACAGAGACTGCGGTCTAATACGCTCTGTACCATGCAGTCACAGTTACAGTACGCATGGTTTCCTCCTAGAGGGTGGTACTGTTCATTATACGTCATGCCCTAACGTCCTTTCCTGCCATAGTAATTAGTAATGTTGTGTCCGATTCGCTTCTCTTGTTGACTCAATTTGTAGTGGATGTAAGCTAGCGTTGTACACAATGGTTCCAAATTCGAATCGAGAGCTTGCCGACATAATGTTTACTTACGGAAAAGCAAATGGTAACAGACGGCGGGCATCAAGGTTGTATCAGGAGATCTATCCCCGCCGACAACTACTACAGCATTCACTGTTTGCAACAGTGTTTCGCCGTTTGGAGGAAAATTTGACTAACACTGTGGAATGAGACCGCCGTGTCAGTACAAGGCAGTCGTAGCTCCAGTAGGGGCAAGCTAGATGACCATGTGGATCATTTACTTCACCACACAACCACGATTCAGGGATTTGTGTCATCCATCCTTTTCAAATATGAGGCCACCTTCATGCGAAGTGGTGTCTTTAACTTTCATAACAGTCATCTGTGAGATAGTATGCAGAACCCCCACGGTGTGGTGACAGCGAATCACCAGCGTCGTTGCAGCCGGAACGTGTGGTCCGGGATAATTATCGACCGTATTTTGGGACCAGTCTTCCTTCCACGTCGCTTAACAGGCCGGAACTTACGGCGTTTCTTGCGTGTGACTGCTGGAAGAAGTGACATTGATGATTCGAATCGTTATCTGGCTGCTACATGATGGTGCTCCAGACCAGTCCGCCGTTAACATCCTGACGCAACTCAATAGTGTCTTCTCTTGTCGATGGATCGAGGTCCAGTTGCATAGCCTGCTCGTTCACTGGATCTCAATCCGTGCGATTTCTGGGTAAGGGGTTATCTCAAAGTATTGTGTATGCAGATCCCACTCCAGATGTGGAGACACTGGAGCAGCGTATTGATGCTGCCTTGGACACTGTTCGGATGCAGCCTGGCCGATGTGAACGTGTGAGACAGAACACGCAACGGTGAGTACACGCATGTGTTGAGGCACATGGAAACTATTTTCAACAAATACTGTAACTGCGGCTGCTCAGTATAAGGCGTATTAGACCGCAGTCTCTGTGACAAAGTATAACTGAATAAATGATCTCTAGCAGGGAAACCATGCGTTTCCGGACATAAGATCATTAGACCTTTTCTGTTCCGTATCTTCTCATCGATCAATCCCTAGAGTTTGTACACGATGGAAGAAATAACCCTGAGCCGGCCGCTGTGGACAAGCGGTTCTAGGAGCTTCAGTCAGGAACCGCGCAGCTACTAGGGTCTCAGGTTCGAATCCTGCCTCGGGCATGGATGTGAGTGATGTCCTTGGTTTAGTTAAGTTTAACTAGTTCTATGTCTAGGGGACTGATGACCTCAGATGTTAAGTCTCATAGTGCTTAGAGCCATTTGAACCATTTGAAATCACCCTGTCTGTATGTCTGTCACTTCGCTATTATCGTGTAGGTCAAATCCTGGAATGCATATTTCAATGGTAAATAATTAAAACTATGGGGATACAGTTCTGTAAAAGATTATTCAACTGATTGTGAGGAATACATGTGACCCTTTACACCTCATCCATATTTACCGTGACTACCAGGAATGTTGTGTTTTAGATCTCACATCGACCTCAGTATTTACCATCTCCCTCTCACATGTGTCATCTTTTGTATGCACTTGTTAAACATGGGAAGACGATTATTCGTACCGATGACAGGAATCAACATCTGGGTAAAGAGGGAAGCACTTCCAGTCATATAGCGTCGCTACCCTTTCAAACACCCATTATATGCGTGCTCCAGACATTGCGTCCTTTGGACATCTGTACAATCACCAGTTAGGTACCTCCTTTGCATTATCAGAATTACACTTACTTGTCATTTTTTTCTCCATTATTCTTAACAAACCAGTAAAAATCACCGGCAAAGTTGACGCTTTTGGAAACCATAAATAACAACCATGCCTCCAAGTCTTGATTCAAGAGGATTTGCCAGACCGCCAGATGTAACATTGACGAACGGACGATCATCCTACCACTTTCATACTGAGAGAGAGAGAGAAAAAAATATGTTTCTACAGCATGTTAATTTACTTTAGAGGAGTGTCCAGCTTTGTCTGGAAAAAGCAGTGTTATTTATAAAGAATAATTTTTCAAATATTTCTATAACTGGGGGACTGAGACGGGAGAAGCTCACTGGATAGCAGGCAGAGCTGTCGTCGATCCTAGACGGTTCAGTATTGATGGACATGACGTACCATACCCAGTAGCGATGACATGTGGACCCTTGGGTGGAGCACGAGTTTGACGTCCCTGATGATTCGGTTACGACGGTGGGATGACCCGCCACACGGATCTACTGTTGTGGTCCTTACAGTTTGTAGATATCAGTCCTAATTCGGCGTTATCTTTATTCGACCGTACTGTAGAGAACAATATCCGGGATTGAGAGAAATACGTTCTCATGCTTTAATATTGCACAACTGAGTAATACTTACGTCGTCTTTGTTGGAGTCATGTTAACCTCCATTTAGTAGATAATTAAAACAGTATGCAGACAGAACATAATTAACAAGCTTCCAGCGGTCTAGCGTCTCAAGACGTTTTAAGGCAATTTTCGAGTATTCCTACCACCTCCAGTAGACAAACTTACGCTGTTCTGCATGTTGTCTGTTAGTTGACACCGTATGGATGTAATTGGCACAAAGTGCAGTGGCGCACACTGTAAATGCAGTTTGGTATATTTAAAAAATAATTAAAACGTCTTCCACAGGATCAAACACACTATCCGTTCTGTAGTTACAAATTGTAGCCTCCAGCTTGATTATGCAGTCACCTTTAGCCAAGGAGTACATCAAAGCTCCTTATAGTCACATGTCTGTACACCTTATAAAATTTACAAGGTGGTTTGTTCATGCCTGGGCTTGTGATTTGACATATAAATTTATTATATATCTACATTCCACAATAGGATGCCATCCAGTTTACACATTCTATTCAAACTGACTTATCATTGTCGAAATTCCTGTCAGTCTCCTTCCACGTAGAAATCGTGGTATGATGCCACGTAATCGGTGTATGTGGCGTCACCACTACCCCAATATCTACTCGTTACAGCTCTACTCGACCGATTACCCCATCTGTGTAATGATCATGTTTTTTTTTTCTAAGCTCATCAGTGACGCCATGTCTATGACTTCCTGCGCATAAGTAGCAAAAAAGTACGTATATTTTTTTCCAGGGGGTCTACTGTGAGATGATGAAAGTCAATTAAGATGCATATTGCCCAGTGATTCTAATAGATCACTCATACTCGTAGCTTTCTACGAAAGCGTCCAAGAGTTCTCCCCCAGACACTTTGATCCAGTGCTTACGTCACATCTCGACTGTACTCTGTAAGTGCAGATATCCTATGTGACCATACAGTATACAGATTTCCTACCGAGGTTTTTGACACTTATAACATTTTTCAACATTTGCCCATTTTATGCATAAGAAAATGTACAAGTACAAAAATACTCTTATTACTTACACGACCAGATGTAGTTTGCTATTTTCTCATGCCATCCAACTTTGATACATAGTCCCAACTCAGTCAGTGTCTATTCTTAATCCTTCAAATGGTAACACTAACGCTGAATCGCTTTAGGTAGTGAGTTGATGTTATTCTGCTGCAAACACACAGTTACACTATTTCGCGGGTAGATTTCAGCTTTCCACACACACACACGCACGCATCCCCCGCCCCCGACGTTGGAGAGGTCAATTCGAGGTTCTAGGTCAATTATAAAAAGATCATCTGATCATTATGTATCCTCCTAATATTTTTTAAAACGCACGCAGATACATATTCCTTATGATAACATGTGCCACGCAGAAAAACTCGTGCTAAAGAAAGAGAGGAACGTGTCTATCTGTGCAAGGTCTATTTTCCCTTAATCTACGTTGGCTGTGAATCTTGGTTCTCACAAGGGAACCTCCCCATCGCACCCCCCCTCAGATTTAGTTATAAGTTGGCACAGTGGATAGGCCTTGAAAAACTGAACACAGATCAATCGAGAAAACAGGAAGAAGTTGTGTGGAACCGTAAAACATTAGTAAAATATACAAACTGAGTAGTCAATGCGCAAGATTGACAACATCAAGGCAAATATAAGCCAAGGAGCGCCGTGGTCCCGCGGTTACTGTGAGTAGCTACTGAACGAGAGGTCCTTGGTTCAAGTCTTCCCTCATCTGAAAATTTTACTTTCTTTATTTGCGCAAAGTTATGATCTGTCCGTTCGTTCATTGACGTCTCTGTTCACAGCAATAAGTTTAGTGTCTGTGTTTTGCGACCGCACCGCAAAACCGTGCGATTAGTAGACGAAATGACGTGCTTCTCCAATGGGAACCGAAAACATTTGATCGAAAGGTCATAGGTCAACCGATTCCTCCACGGGAAAACACGTCTGATATATTCTATACGACACTGGTGACGGCATGTGCGTCACATGACAGGAATATGTTGTCGACCCACCTAGCTTTTACACTTGGTGAATGGGTAAAAAGATTCTTCTACTTTGCACGATTTAGGTTTTCTTGTGGATGTGATAATCACTCCCAAAAAAGTGATGAAAACATAAGAGTTTGTCACATAAACTGAAGATAAAAAATTAAACTTTTCACTCGAGGGAAGACTTGAACCTAGGACTTCTCGTTCATTAGCTGCTCTCGCTAACCACGGGACCACGGCGCTCCTTGACTCCAAGTGTCCTTGATGTTGCCTATCATCGCATGGACTACTCAGTTTGTATATTTTACTAATTTTTTTCATAGTTCCACACAACTTCTTCCTGTTTTCTCGATTGATCTGTGTTCAGTTTTTCAAGGCCTATCCACTGTGCCAACTTATAACTAAATCTGAGGGGGGTGCGATGGGGAGGTTCCCTTGTCAGTAGTGTTTTCGAGCGTGATGATTGATTCCATCAGTAATGATGCCAGCATTTGGCTATTGAATTTTTGGAGACGTCGTCAGCTTCATAAGGATTGTGTTAGAGCGGCAAAAGAGTCGCTGCTACAAAGTTGGTCAGCAACTTATAAAATTTCCTGGTGGACCATAGCTCTTTTTTCATCTTCGTTGGAAACAGTGTATGCGTCTGTCTTTTGATACGATGATCGTAATGTAGCACTACATACCTTGTCAGAACGCTTTTTTGTTAATGAGTCGCATCACGTTGGAAAAAAATGACTCAAGTTACTGCATTTTTGTCTCAGGACGTTTTTCTCCCGGTACAATCGAAGCACTCCGTCTTCAGGCCACGAGTGGCCTACAGGGACCATCCGACTGCCGTGTCGTCCTCAGTGGAGGATGTGGATAGGAGGGGCGTGGGATCAGCACACCGCTCTCCGGGTCGTAATGATGGTATTCTTGACCGAAGCCGCTAAAAATATCGGTGTCCAGATAGACTATGCAACCATTCTTCTCATAAGTATTAGTGTATTACTTGATTCGTGATTTGTCAAAGACAGCGATATGTGAGAGGCGGAATGGTGATAGACTCTTAATGTCCAACATCTCTTGATATTATAGTAACGATTACAAGAATGGAGTGTTTTTGCTACTAAGTACTGCTTGTTTTGTTAATAAGATATATGCAGCAGCTCACAGATGTGTAATATAAATTAATTTCGGACTATTTTACTCTTACAGTCTCTGCTGTCTGCATCGCTTTCGACAGGCGATACGCTGGTGGCTTTATCACGCTGGCGTCTGAAGGTTATCGGCGGCGGGTGGGCGATCCTGGGCTAGAGCTTCTCAACTGCCACACTGCAACCGAGCCTGCACTAGTTATCGGACGAAAGCTGCTGGGAAAAAAGTCGGAACCATAACCCCTCGGTGATTCTCTGCATCCCTCAGTTTCCGTATGATTTTTCCTGCCATTGCTTGGGGCCCTCAACTGGCGGGCACATATACAGCGATGTGTAGCACAGCCGAAGTGTTGTCATTATTCATAGATCTGTCTGCAGGCTCACAGTGACCCAGAGACACTCCTTTTCTCGTCATAAACACAGTGCTGATTGCACTGTTGTCAGGTACGTTGTCCCGGTTTTTTTTTTTTTTTCAGAGGTCATGTGCTTGCATTGTTCGCATTTTTTGATCTTGTTGGTAATTGGTCTTGCGAGGTCATGCTTGTCGCTATATATGGTGCTCGATCTCTAAGGTCACATTTTACACCATCGTGATCTCTGGGAGTCTATGACTTTATATGCAGGAAGGGTTTATTTTTGCTGCACTGCGTCCATTTCTCAGTCTTGTTTGCGTGTGGCGATGTCATATTTAAATATTTCCGCATCTATTTAGTGCCTTACAGTACCGTGAAACAGCCAGAGATACATGTGTGGCAGATCTAGCCTACAGCCGAGGTACTACGTTTGTATTTAGTCACTAATTTTTTTTCCCGGTGCACTAAGTATGGAACACTCGTGGGGGGGGGGGGAACACGTCTATTGCACCAGTCCTGCTCTGGTTTGAGTGATAGTCATTATTACTGAGTAGATAAATTTTCGTAGCAAATACAGCAGTCGAAATTACATACCGTACTCGTGGTTAGCATATGGGGCCTATATTTACCTCGCATACACTTGCAGGGCTTGTTTCGTTACGAGTCTTCCACTTGGGAGACCACCTAACTGAAAATGGGGTGCCCGCATCTCGTGGTCGTGCGGTAGCGTTCTCGCTTCCCACGCCCGGGTTCGATTCCCGGCGGGGTCAGGGATTTTCTCTGCCTCGTGATGGCTGGGTGTTGTGTGATGTCCTTAGGTTAGTTAGGTTTAAGTAGTTCTAAGTTCTAGGGGACTGATGACCATAGATGTTAAGTCCCATAGTGCTCAGAGCCATTTTTTTGAAAATGGGGTCACAAGCGCTAATTTGAAAAGCATAATGGTTGGAGGGATGGGGAGGAGAGTATGTTTCTAGTTGGTCAAGAAAGAAAGGTAAGTGGGGAAAAATGTGCTTGGCGTCTAAACTGTTAGCAGCGCTTATCCTCGAAAGAGTCCACTGATTTCCTCTGATGAGGTTTCTACGAGTTGAGACTGTTTTGTCTAGAGGTTCCATAGAGAAATTATAGTGTACGTGGAGGGGGAGTACTTGGCGCTTAAATGTTAGCAATGTTTTATCTGAAAAAGGGTCGACAACTACGACAGGTTTTTGCTGTGGTGGGACGCCCACTCCTTGGACGATTGAGCACCATTTGTGACAGCTATGATTGCACATACATTGTGCAAAATTCTCTTCCACTCCGAGGGAGATCATCTGGCGTACTTATAGGCAGACATGTGGATCTCTCTCGTTCGCGACCTGATGACCACGATCATACGAGGAGTTTCATACCTTATCGGTATGATCCGATGAATAGAGTTGAGGAGTTCCTCGTAATATAGGTGTGTATCCGTTTTTGATAGTTTCACCTGCGACTTGGGATCTACTTGTCGTTATTATCGCCAGCAGGAGATCTCTCGACCGTCAATGTTAGGCACCAACTGCAACTTTCTCGGTAATTGTTGGGCGCTGTGTTCGCAAGCATTGGCATTCGCGACTACGCCCCATCCTCCGAGTCTGAGGGTGGTGGTCTACACCCCAGCAGGTGACGTGAATTTCATTTGAGTTGTAGCAGATATTGGTTGGTTGTCCTCAGAGGTGCGGTACAAACACAGATCTTTGTTTGGAGGCATCACAATTTTACTATTAAGTCACATAATCTAGTATTTTAATGTGCTATTTCTTAGACAGTGTCTTTGGATTATAGAAATATCTATGACTTCACTATTTCTACCAACGTGTACGTTTTCTAGCACTATGACTTCACACACTGGTAATGGAGCTGTGACTTAGCAATGATACATAAATCGGTACCGTGCTGAGAGCATCATGACGTGGGCGCGACTCAACGCGACGTGACGCATCGCGAACACTGTGAAGCGACGTTACGAAGCCACTTCGTGACACGATGCGACGCGATATTGACTCATAACTCTCGTAATAGAGTACAATACACAAAATTGTGGAAAATACGGAACACAGAGTGCTTACATATCTGCTTGGGGGAGGCCTCTGCTGGTGATTCGAAATATTACACAAACAGTCCTCGAGTGACGCTGTTTGTTATTAACAAACAGACTCAGCCTATTCCAATGACCCCCAGCTCCAGAATATCCCAGTTTCAAAAGAATGAGTTGGGGAGTTGTGCCTCAGTATCAGTGGTATCTAAGTCTCCATTTCAGTTGCCTGAGAGCGTCATGACGTCGACCCGACGTCGGGAACAGCCTTATTTTATTGGACAAAACACGTAAAATTGTGGAAAACCCTAAGGAAAACACGTAAAACTTAGAGTGCTTACATATCTGTGTATGTGAAGTCTCTGCTGGTTCCATGTGATACTGGTATTAACAAATAGACAAAGACTGACATAACTTGTTATAGACAATACGACACAACCTCTCCCTATGCTCAAGAGTGCTTCCTGTTATAAAATAGCAAACTTGTGGAAAATACGTAAAACTCGGAAAAAATGCAAGAAATGAAAAAAGTAAGCATACTTACATATCTTTCTGGATGTGACCTCTACTGATGACATTTAATACTGGTATTAACAAATAGAACTCAAGTGACGTGACTTAACGGGATATTGTTATTAACAAGTGGACACATACCTTCCCTATGCTGTTCTATCCTGAGTAACCCCTCTCACACAAGTGTTCCAGTTACAAAGATGCTGTGGAGTGGGTGCACGATCGTCATTAATCCAGTGGCGCGAGGATAGCCTCCCGTCACCTTTAAGTCACATATGGGTGACCTTGATCAGTTCCCGTTAGTTCCCTGGGGGAGAGGGAGTAGGTGAAGCTAAGAGCCCAAGTGCCTGGCCCCACACCGGATGCGTAACATGACACTGGGTGCGTCAAGATCGTTATCTTAACTTGAACCTGCCCTGTATTCCTACTGATGTCTACCAGAACTTCCTGCGTCCTGGTTATGAAGGTCCACTCGCTATTTATCAGCCTGTCAGATCAAACTGTATCGATTCCTACCCGTTACTAAATAATTAATTAACTAGTGTGATATAACGATTGTTCCTACAGTGACTCATTACTGCTTCAGCCACGCTAAAAGCAAAAGTTGTTCCGCCAGAATTGTTGCATGCGGAGGGCTACATTGACCAAATCGTAACGAGAAGCTCCCTGACTCACCATTAAGACGTTTGCTTACCTCGTGTCCTGTGAAGTTTCCTCGACGTCCCAAACGGTCTTCTCCTCCACCGGTCGTGGCTCCACGCAAGCTTACAATAGCCTATGTCTAGTGGAATGGCAAGTGGGAAATTTCACCATCACTTTAATGAAAGTCCCGCAATAATGTCATTTCACCATGTTTTCAATAGAAAAAAAACAAGGAAAAATCAGTCTTTAGAGCCAGCCTATCGAAAATACTTAAATGCAAGTTTGTGGACTCTAGTCGTCACATACCGAGTACCATTTCTTCGTACATTTATCTCCACACTAATAATGACAGTTCGAAGTAGCAGACTCGCGAATACGCATATAAACTTTTTCCCAGACACTGTTAACTCATCAAGCCCGCATCTCGTGGTCGTGCGGTAGCGTTCTCGCATCCCACGCCCGGGTTCCCGGGTTCGATTCCCGGCGGGGTCAGGGATTTTCTCTGCCTCGTGATGGCTTGGTGTTGTGTGCTGTCCTTAGGTTAGTTAGGTTTAAGTAGTTCTAAGTTCTAGGGGACTTATGACCACAGTAGTTGAGTCCCATAGTGCTCAGAGCCATGTTAACTCATCAGTCCACGGCCCAAATGTTGTGCCTCTCCAGAAACTAATCCGACACTGTCTAGTAAACTAGAAGTCACTTGGTATGAGGGGCAACCACAGCTATAATAATATATTTGAACTAATGAATACCGCAACAACTGAGTCAAAATTATTTATTGATCATGACTTTCTCGCAAAGCAACAACGTTTTCATACTCTAGTTCGCGAATGCGCTACTGAATTTCCTCCCTATGAGGGTGCCCGCTTATTCAGCATATGTTTATCTAATGTCCCGTCCGCTGATCGTGGAAAGACGTAACGGCATATGTCCGGGTTACATCCCGATTTTGTTCCTCTGATTATTTTATTGATGATGGCTGCGTACTTTATGACGCGAGTTTTTTGCAGGAAGATATGGGACTCTGTTATTTACCTGCACGGAAATTTTAAGGATATTATGTATTGAAAGGCCAGAGGTTTGTCTTCTGAAGGTGTGACTATAATGTCTCATAAATAGTCGTTATTAATAAATCATTTTGACGCAGCTGTTACGCTTTTCGTCAGTTGAAATGTCCAGTAAACTTTTCCCGAGGCTGACTAATACTTAATTTGAACAAAGTTAAGTATTGACTCGCAGTGAGTTACGTTGCCAGCCTGAATATTAGTCGAATATTGACTGTTTGAACCGATTTAAGGTTCGTTGTGAACTGCATGAGACATTAGCTTCAGTGTTTCGAGTCTAACTGTTTCTAGTTATTCGGTTTAGTCGGCCAATGACTGAGAGTCTTAAATAAAACGTTAATTAAAATGTGAGTTTGATTTTGTAGTTACTGAAATCATGCCAGTGTGGACAATGTCGACAATCTAGTTGGAGGCGAATACACGTATACACATTTATGTGAATCACCGCATTCTCAGTACATTCCAGTACGATAAAGCTCATACTCGCATCTCCATTGTCACGCTCCATGGCCATCTGTCGCTTTATGGGATGGGGATTGCTACAGATCCTAACTCGTTGCTGGTGGCATGAACCTTAATTTACAACAAGACAACATCAATTTTCTCGACAACACTGCGGGAGGCACGTAAAATAGTCAACAGTAATAACGTAGCCGCTCTCGGTAACAGACAGTTATGGGACAGGCAGAAATTACTTGAAGTGAAAGGGCAAATGACAGTATTGGAAACGACAAGTGTGTTGATTGATGTAAGGATGAATGAAATACGACAACCAACATCCTTCATTTAAATGCACGTGTACTGTACAGAATATGATATCTGATTTGTCATATTAACAGACATTTAGGCTTGGCAAGAGAAGCTAACTGTACAAATTGAAAGCTAACTGTCGTCTTCATTTATTTAATCACTCAAACCTAAAATCTGAAAAACTCGTAACTGGTTATAGCCAATCACACAATGTAACAAAACTTAACCAAGATTACGTTTATGTAATTTTTTATTGTTTATTTGCCGTGCTAATGAACGACTTGAAACTTTTTTCTCTAATTTCAATATTTTAGATGTAATTCCAAAACATTCACTTCCACTGATGCTAGACTAATGTAATTGTTCTCTTCGACAAACAAAAAATATATGATACGCAACAGACATTCCAAAAGAGTATGTTTTGTTTGGTGAGAATTTAAATAATAAAAAAAAAACAGCGTTCCCTTGTATATGGTACTATCTCCATTCCATGTACTAAGTCCAAATACAGTCCCACATTATAGATGTATCCCACCTTCCTTGAAATGTGTTGGCGAAAATTTTCACCATGCTCACACATATCTCCCACACTCTTCTAAAGAAACCAATATGTGAAAGCAAATAGTGCATTCTAATTCACATTCTGCATCCAAGGGCACTGTAGCTTTGAAGTAAAGCATCTATAACTTCTACGTAATTCTCATTTCTTTTCTTGCCTAGAAACCCAAGCACCAGCGTTCCGAATGACTCCCATCCATTACGTTCTTCTAGAGTCATTGCTTCCTCCAAATCTTTTGATTGTAACATGAGCCGGCTTTGAGGCAAGGTAAACATTCCACCATTCAGTTTTGTATGAGATATCTGGAGTAACACTTGTCTTACAGTTCCGCTGCTTTTGCTCTTTGTGCAGTTGTAATCTTGTAAACAAATGTACCAATTTCCTGACATATTTTGCACATTTCCACATACTAATATCTTACGGAATAATCATTTAGAAAGAAAGTGCTGATTGCACAAAAGGAAGCAGTAACAATAATATGTGGTGTTTACAGATGGACGCCATGTCCTCGTCAAGGAGCTAGGTATTTTTACTGCACAGTCACAATACATATATTCGCTAATGAAATTCGTGAAACATAATCCATCACAAATGGAGAAGAACAGCAACTCAGAAATAAATCAATCTACAGCAACAAAAGTTTTGGTCTTTTGCCCAATAACATAAAATATCTGACAGGTAGCAAAAAATGTTCAAATGTCTGTGAAATCTTGAGAGACTTAACTGCTAAGGTCATCAGTCCCCAAGCTTACACATAACTTAACCTAAATTATCCTAAGGACAAACACACACACCCATGCCCGAGGGAGGACTCGAGCCTTCGCCGGGACCAGCCGCACAGTCCATGACTGCAGCGCCTGAGACCGATCGGTTAATCCCGCGCGGTGACAGGTAGCGAAGCATGTTTTAAATCCAGTTTAAAATCAGTTCTCCTGGGTAACTCCTTATCATCCACTGACAAATTAAAGTGTTCACTAATGTTAACAGTAATCATGTACACATATCATTTCGATAATAGAGTTGTTCAAATGATCTACGGAACATGTAACTAACTAGCAGAGAGGGTAACGAAATATCTTCCCTGGGTAAAAGAGGATTTCTAAGTAAGATGCTTGTGCCTGGAATTAGCTCCTCTCCCACAGGCCATGTTTTCCTAATATGGTGTTGGTCTTTTGCCCTGCTGTCCCGAAGACAGGGAAAACATGAGTACCTCTTAAAGTCCTAAAAGGAATCCAGTCATCCTAAAGTCTTCACATAGTAATCTACAAGACAGTGGAATAATTTTCTACTTGAGTCTTACCTATTGGTAACCTGTGGTATTGTCAAAGAAAATGGAGATAACTCTAATAACCGACGTGACAGCAGGTGATATGTACTGACTATTTATCTAAGTAAATGACTAGACGATTTTCCATCCGAACTATTTTAAAAACCAGGCTCTCCTAAATATTTAAAAAATAATTGTTATTTGAGCAAAGATATTGTCATTTTAGTGTTCTGCATGTCAGTTTTAATCAGCAAGTGTCGCTAAATTGATATGAACAATTTCTTGTAACACAGTGTTATGCGGCAAGCCGAAGTGAAGGCACATCTGACTATAATTTATGTGACAACGACAGTTAACCTTCACAAGCGCGACGGAAAACAGACTCTTGAGTCTCAGAAGAAAATGATTAGTTAGTACAACAAGAGGGATAAGTGGAACTAATAGGATGCTAAGATTATGAACTGTTAGTTTAACGTTTTAGATACAAAACACTAATCTCTGTACACAAAAACAGCTTTTCTCTGCGCATTCGAAGAGGGCTGAACCGTAGCGTGAGCTGGCTTGTGTTACCACATTCACCATCAGTCCACTGTACGAGTACTTATCTAAAAATATTGGAAAATCGTATAACACTACTTGTGGCGCCGGGAAATGTGCAAGGTATTTTTGAGTGCTGGCACAATTAAACAGGGCATGGAATCATAGCGTGCACTGTTCACACACCGTGATCTTAGATAATAACGTGGGTGCGGGATCACAGTAAAATTCGGAAAGACAGGCACATGAGCATCAGATTTGTTAATAACTTGCTCTACTACCCATGTCATTATGATTGGCCCTTGATTTTGAGCTCATATTCTGGTCAAATTGCATTACAAATATCGATATGTTATGCCGTGCCAGATTTGTGGAAACGTCTACTTTTATTTAGTTTATGAATATTATATCTTAGTTGACATGGAGGCGACGGACACGCTAGTATTTAAGAGAAACCGTGCTTTTTCAAGTTTTTTTCGGCGAGTGTCAGCTTTAAAGACACATAAAAATCAGACCGTAATTAGGAGATAAATTTCCTCTGCACAGTTTAAAGGTACAACCACGTTCTATTTACAGGATGATTTTCGTTATTTTCTGATTACTGGTTTCTCCGCTATAATGTCAAATGCAAGACGCTACGATTGAGCTTACCGATGCCGCTTCTGTGACGGAAAAGGCACTGGTGTTAAGTTTGAACTTTTGTTGAGTACATCATACGTCTTTACTAATGAATACTCCTCGTGTTTGTTGATTAAGATTTCGTAAAGCAATTATGTTAGTAGTTGCAATTCATGCGAGGCTGTGGTGGGCGCCGGCCGGAGTGGCCGAGCGGATCTAGGCGCTTCAGTCTGGAAGCGCGTAACCGCTACGGTCGCAGGTTCGAATCCTGCCTCGGGCATGGATGTGTGCGATGTACTTAGGTTAGTTAGGTTTAAGTAGTTCTAAGTTGTAGGGCACTGATGACCTCAGAAGTTAAGTCCTATAGTGCTCAGAACCATTTGAACCATCTGTGGTGGGCATGGTTGTCACACCATCGCGCCGCCACCGTTCTAATGCGCCATAAGCGCCTATTCATCAGCGAAGAACGGCAGCTTCCAGTACAGTATTGCCGCGTTCAGTTTTTGTTGCAAGTAGATGGACGACATAATATGGGAAATTGCAAATAAATGCTCGATATGCAAGCAGCTGACAGTAAATGAACATTTATGTAACACATTTCAACAGGAAATTGAAAAGTCGATTATGTCGAATAAATTTTGCAGTAAAGAGTGATAACTGAAATAAAATCCACCCTAATCGCTTTCGCTAGTGGCTGAGGTCTTGTTGACGCTGTTGCACGCGTGTGCTTGAACAGTTCTATTGCTGTGTCAAGACAGTGGGCTCTTTGTGCTTAACTGTTTTCAAGTTTGTGTACATGACTCTCTGAATTCCTCCAGACACTTTGGAGGGGGGGGGGGGGGGGGCACTTTCCAGAGCGGAGCAACACAACTGTAAACTATCACTTATTTGAAAATTCTTGTTCTCCTTTGCTACCTTGTTCTTGACAAATGCCCAAATTAGTTCAAAGGCTTTCAATTAGCAGTGCGCTACAGACAGCCACTGAACTTTAATTTCCTTGTCCACTGATCGAAACATAGTTTCCAAAAGGTATTCCCGCGCCCTGAAGTGCTGTCGTGCGTGTTCCAGTAGGCTCATATGATGTGTCATTAGATCGAAGTTCTACATTATTGCTTTCCATCCATTTAATAATAGAATCCTTCCTCTATTTCGTATATGGATTTCATGATAATGGATTTATCATCGTGTGATATGGAGCCTGATCCAAAACAATCGCAGATCTGTTTAGTAATTTTTCGAGAACGCTCCTAAATCAGTCTTCATAGTGTCTGGCATTCACTTCAGAATGATACTCTGCACCTCCTTTCTGCCCAATAAAACATAAGAAAGCATTTTGCACGAACCCATCTTCGTTCCCAATGTGGCTTAGTATAATCCTTTTTTCAGAACCTTACGCTGTTTGAATTCCTCTTTTCCAGCTATTCCACTCTTGAACACTTCCTCTGTGATAATCGTATACATTTTCTGATGAATAAGGCATCTTTTGTTCCTGCTAACCAAACTTTCTGGAATGATTTGCACCACACCAACTATCAGCGTAATAAATAGTCCAGCCAGTGTTGCGCAAGTGTATTCCCCGCAAGAACGCGGCTCTTTTTCTTGCTATTTTGTTATTTACCGTCAGCACAGGTTTTCTGTTGAACTTTTTGTATCTGAAGCCCAATTTTCGAATAGCACGTGAAAGGGTTGTTTCACTCATATCAGGAAAATCTTCCACTTCAGTCTTCAACTTTTCCAACAAGGCTGCCACTGTTGGAAACTGCTTTTCCACATAGAAGTGGATTTTCTTCTTGTGACTCCCTATGTAAATTCGTTTAGCACAAACTTCTTTCGCCTGCCAGAACTCTTTTTTTGGTGATACATGACGTAAAATTTCTCTATATTCTCTCTAAATTCGCTTCACTGCACTTCCACTAATATCGAGACATTCAGAAATTCTCTTTACTGGCTGTGATACGGAACTGCTTGCGCCCTGTTCTTTTTCTGACTCAAAGTAAGCACGCGCACTGATCACCATACACTTTTCACAACTTCGTAAATGTTACATGATTTCACACAAATACAAGGCAACTTTTTATGTTACGAGCACTGTCTCACATGAATACACAACAACGCGTGGGAGAACAATTGTTTACTATCTGGCAGGAAGCCTCGATGTAAACACTGTAACAACAGAGCTTGCATTTACACTTTTAGTATTGTTAATATGTATCTCCATTAAGCGAATCGCGGCAATCTATGCCCACCATTCTTAGCACTAAACGACTGATTGGAAACCAATGACATTTTGCCTGAAAATTGAGTATGGTTGCATCATTAAACTGTGTAAAGGAAATTTATCTACTAATTGCGGTCTGACTTCTATGACTCCTCAATCTTGAAACTCGAGAAAAAATGGTCGAAAAAGCACGCTTTCTCTTTAATACTACCGCGTATGCCGTCCCATTTTCAACTAAAATGTAGTATTCATACACCAAGTAAAAGCAGGTATTTCGACAACTCCGACATGGTGTAACACATTGATGTTCGTCATGGGATGTCACCAGAATATGAGCTCAAAGTCAGGAGCAATCATTATGAAATGGGTAATAGTAGAAACTACTTCTTTTATAGAATAACCACATGTACAGGGATGCTCTTTGATCAACATCGAAATTCCAGCTTAGGACAAAAGAAATAGATCACTTCGCGCGATATATAAAATAGTTCTGACTACCACGTGGCTGAGCGGAACTAAGATAAGAACGAGAGCAACTTACTGCGCCTCACACCACGCCGAGTTCAAAGCGAATTCTTGTGGAAAGCATCGATTGGCGACCGCAAGTCAAAGAGACTTCCATAGGACATGTCACACGTCCGTCTAGACGAGAGAGCCACACCATCGATACCTTCATGACTATATGCGTGGCTATTTGACAAGACAGAATACCGCCATTTTCATGTATCAGTGAAACAAGTCAAGGCAAGACGCAGAGATGTTTCAAAAGTTACCTAAAATTCTTCTGTTGTTATTTCTGTAAAATTATTGAGACCCACCCAGAAATTTACGCATATTTGAAAGGCAATATGAGTCACCAAATAAGAACTGCTTGATTCGCTGTAAATAACGGTTTGGATGATCTGAATGAAATCCTATGGAATCGCCAGCCACATACTAGGGTTATTAAGTAAGGCAAACAAATTTCAATGAAATGAGGGCAAAGATTTTCAGTGCTCGACATTGTAAGTGCGATTTTTGCTGAAGGGATAATTTCAAGGATTCTGTCCCTGTAGCGTAAGGGGATAGAACCACGGCCACATATGGTGGTAACTTGGGCAGAGAAGTGGAGTGCTCCGAAAAGAAAAGGTGTAAGTGGAGATCCCTCATCTGAGCTCCTCGCAGTTCAGTGCTACTGTACATCAGCATATACTGACTCCAAGGATCAGAGACTGGGCTGAAACTGAGTCCAAGATGTAGAATTATCTGCACACTTTTTAATGTCCCTAACAGAACGTAATAATACTAGATAGAATATGATACAGAATTATTATTACAACGTCATACACATACATAACGGAGCCTAGTTTATTTAATTACATTAACAACACAGGTTTAGCTTATATCTTGATTATAACTTGGATGTAATATAATAACATACTAACAATTTAGGTCAAGACATCTAGTTAACTAACGTTCTGACGTAAATTAGCACGAGAGTATCCTCATCTTGGTATGCAGAATTCATACGCCATCAACTAAATATTGCGGTAAGATGACCTGGTACATTACCAGACAGCAACTCAGTGGTCAACGTGTAAGGGGTCCGCGATCCCTTACCGAACGAATAACACTTGTTTGCTCCACACAGGTCGATGGCAGACAAAACTGACTGTCAAGCGCCGCTAGAGCTAGAGAGCGAAGCGTCAGTCGAGTTCGTGTTTGGAGTCCGTCGAGTCCAGGCGAAACTGTGAGCTACGCGTCGTGTCGTGTCGGCTGAGTTGAGTCCCCGCCGCCGTGGGTTGATCCTCAGTAAAAACATTACCGATTCGTAATATATTATACTCCTGACAAGTGTTTTACAAAGGTCTGCCGTATATTCGTGTTCACGTTAGCCGCGCCTGCCATATCTTGTATTGCAGTGAGGATTGTGTGTGGTGAACATTATTAGAGCGTGTCACGTAATACTAAAAGTCTGATCTTTAATGAGATCAACTGCAACTAGACGTGTGAGACGAATGTAGTGTTTGCCTCATATTGTGTCTAACAGAATATGTAAGTCAAACAATTTAAAACATCTTAGTAATGGTTACTGCAAAACTCTTTATGATTGTGTGAACACTGGTGAGCAGCCGCACTCTGATTAGAAACGACTCCTGAAGCAGCAAAGTCCGATTAGCATTCATTAGGCCACAGTCTCATCAAAATTACAGTTAGGCTGCTGTTTCGGTTAACAACAATCGACTCCATATTAATCGGGAGCATTTCAAATGTCAGCAAATAAGTAGGTAAATAAACAAGCGTGATTACTGCAGCAGTTGCAAAGAAAATTTGAGCAAGCAGTGTCAGACACTTCACTATCGACAACCAGCTGAATTTGTAACTGTAGCGCCGGCCGCTGGTGGCCGAGCGGTTCTGGCGCTACAGTCTGGAACCGCGCGACCGCTACGGTCGCAGGTTCGAATCCTGCCTCGGGCATGGATGTGTGTGTTGTCCTTAGGTTACTTAGGTTTAAGTAGTTCTAAGTTCTAGGGGACTTATGACCTCAGCAGTTGAGTCCCATAGTGCTCAGAGCCAGAGCCATTTTTTTGTAACTGTAGCAGCTTCTGAAGAACACGAGAAAAAGACGCTTTTCGTTTAAACGGATCGGTCACATCGATTTCATATAACTTCGTCTCGATAGTAAGTAATTCCAGTGTTCCATTGCCACTAGCTGCCTGTATGCGACAGTAGCAATCATCCAGAAGGGAACGAGTCATTGTTCACACCTGTATTTTGTGTAGCTGCGTCTTTTCTGTGTCCTAATTCTATAATTAAGCCCACAATTAGGGTTGTGTTTTATTTGAATGTGTATTTCTCTCTGGTTTCGGGACTCTGTAGCCTGCTGTAACAGTTTTGCCAACATGAAGTGATGTAGACAGAGAGGTTAGCTGTATGAGCAGGACAGATTGGCTTGTCATGGGGCTACCGTTAGATCGTTGAGGGGAGCTTCGTTCCTCTGTGGATGGTTACCCCCAGCAGGACAGATGGCCAACAACGTCCTCTGGGTCCAACACTCTGACGGCGGTGTTGAGTAAGGGCAGTCGTGTCTTGCCCACGCTCTGTTACTGTTTGGCTTCAGGTATTCGAACGTGTCATAAGTGAGCAACGGTCGTGTTCCATAATTTTCCTCCGGTTTTGGATATTACTAGGAAATTTGGTAGTTGTTTCGAGTGTAATTTTCATGTGCACAAATGACTACGACTTCTGTGGGAAATACTCTGTGCACCAACTTAACTGATACAACATTTATTTAATGAACGAACGAATGTGCAGTTGTTTTTCCTTTCTGTATGTCTACATGTGTTACCACATGCATTTTACAAACCTTTCTAGTATAATGAACATTCATGCATTCCTAGAAGGTTGTAGTTTCACTGTACCGATGTGCAGTTGCTTTATCATGGGTAAGGACCATTTTTAGTTTGTATAGGTTTATATGTTTTGTGTTCACCAAGATCTTCTTTTCATCTGTTCAGTAAAAAATTTGAGAAACCAATATCTTCTATGTTAAAACCTCTGCCAAATCCTTATTTAAATTCATGGATTTTAAGATTTTGTATCCATTGTCTAATTTAAGTGTTGATTTCTTATATCTGGTTAGAATGGCAGTCACAAAAGGTAAAATACGCATAATAAAATAAACCCCCGCTGCGAACAATGCAGGTGATAACTTTTATATCGCCGACCCTGCCAAGATACCTTCCACATAGGTCATCCTGCCAGATAACTTTGATTGGGTTATTAAAATTCTTAATTTGAGGGATGGTCTGCTGGACAGATAAAAAAAACTGACTAATCTGAAGTTCATGGAGACCCTGCACTAGCACTGGAGACCAGTTACTCGCACTTTTCGGCTACCGAGGTTCAGCGTGGTCATAGGAGGACTGAATATAAAAATATTCAAAGTGCGAGCAGGACTCGCACTCTGATGGTACAAACTTAATTAGGTGCATATACAGTTTATTCCATCTCGGGAATCGAGAATCTCGACGGTTTTTCTCTGTTACGGATATCGATACTTGCAAGACATCGATCCCAGGAATTACAAGACTTTCTAGAATGTTGTTTTCGAGTGGTATAAATATGTTGCTGTTGTTGTGGTCTTCAGTCCAGAGACTGGTTTGATGCAGCTCTCCGTGCTAGTCTATTCTATGCAAGCTGTTTCATCTCCAAGTACCTAATGTAACGTACATCCTTCTGAATCTGCTTAGTGTATTCATCTCTTGGTCTCCCTCTACGATTTTTACCCTCCACGCTGCCCTCCAATACCAAATTCGTGATCCCTTGATGCCTCACAACATGTCCTACCAACCGATCCCTTCTTCTAGGCAATGTGGGCCACAAATTTCTCCTCTCCCCAATTCTATAATTCTATTCAATACCTCCTCATTAGTAATGTGATCTACCCATCTAATTTTCAGCATTCTACTGTAGCACCACATTTCGAAAGCTTCTACTCCCTTCTTGGCTAAACTATTTATCGTCCATGTTTCACTTTCATACAAGGCTACATTCCATACAAATACTTTCAGAAAAGACTTCTTGACACTTAAATCTATACTCGATGTTAACAAATTTCTCTTCTTCAGAAACGCTTTCCTTGCCATTGCCAGTCCACATTTTATATCCTCTCTACTTCGACCGTCATCATTTATTTTGCTCCCCAGATAGCAAAACTCATTTACTACCTTAAGCGTCTCATTTCCTAATCTAATTCCCTCAGCATCGACCGATTTAATTCGACTACATTCCATTATCCTCGTTTTGCTTTTGTTGATGTTCATCTTATATCCTCCTTTCAAGACACTGTCCATTCAACTGCTCTTCCAAGTCCTTTGCTGTCTCTGACAGAATTACAATGTCATCGGCGAACCTCAAAGTTTTTATTTCTTCTCCATGGATTTTAATTCCTACTCCGAATTTTTCTTTTGTTTCCTTTACTGCTTGCTCAATATACAGATTGAATAACATCTGGGATAAGCTACAACCCTGTCTCACTTCCTTCCCAACCACTGCTTCCCTTTCATGCCCCTCGACTCTTATAACTACCATCTGGTTTCTGTACAAATTGTAAATAGCCTTTCGCTCCCTTTATTTTGCCCCTGCCACCTTCAGAATTTGAAAGAAGGTATTCCAGTCAACATTGTCAAAAGCTTTCTCTAAGTCTACAAATACTAGAAATGTAGGTTTGTCTTTCCTTAATTTATCTTCTAAGATAAGTCGCAGGGTCAGTATTGCCTCACGTGTTCCAACATTTCTAGTGAATCCAAACTGATCTTCCCCGAGGTCGGCCTCTACCAGTTTTTCCATTGATATGTAATTATAATTATAAATTATCAATTTTCGAATTTTTACCTTTATGTGTACTCTAAAACATGGCTTCTTGGCAAATTTAATGATTCTGGGTCAACGGGAAGCGCCCAATAAGTTTTGATAAATGCAGTTAAGAGTATCCAAATATGTGACATGAATTGTATCTTTTGACTACATTGACTTAGAAGCTTAAATGTTTTACGCGGTCAAGGGACTGTAGACCCTACTATGTGACATAATTTTGGACTTGATACGTCAGCGCGTTGCTCAGAAACAGAGGTCTTAACAGTCGGACAGACAGACGGATAACAAAGTGATCGCGTAAAGGGCTGGTTTTTATCGACTGAGGCACGGAACGCTGAAAAGTGCTGGTACACGTCAGTTGACGACAGTATGATGAAAAATCACTGAATAAGTTCATGATATCGCGATGCGAAATAACCAGTCGTGCGTGAGGTACTTGGGCACGAGTACACAGTACCATTCACGAGAGAGTGGAAATGAAAGATATTTACTCAGTATATGCAGCAAAAGCTGACACTTAAACAAAACCAGAAGAAAATTTTAACCCAGTATCGAGCGATGTTTCATTGCACTCAATGTTTTTCCGTCTACTTCTAACTTTGGATGAAGTTTTAATGTATCGTTAGACAACACATTCAAAGAACAGTCAAAACAACGGACGAAGTACCCTAAGACTGTGTGGAATGGAATACATCCGTTTTGTCAGTAGATGATGAGATGCCCGCAGAATTTTGGGATTCCAAGAGATTAATACTCGTAGAATATTTATAAAAGTGCAGCATTGCAAAGGAGGCCTCATATGTTTCATTCTGCATCACCTGAAACTAGATTTGAATGAAAAATCATCAAAACAGCTTTCAAAAAGATGCTGTGCGATTGTGACGAAGTCCCACACAACGGAAATGATTCGTTCGTAGTTCACCACATTGTCCAGATTTAATTCCAAATGAATTCCTCCCGTTTTTCAAATTTAAAATTTCTCTCGGTGAGAAGAAATTTGCGTCAACCGAGGAAATGATGTTTGCAGAGTTTGACAAAAATCTTACTTGCATATTGAAAAAACTTATTTTGCGGACGGAATGAAAATATTGGAAACTCAGTGGATTGTAAGCCAAATGAGGAAGTAATCTTTCCACACTGTAAACATTAGAAGTTCGGGCGCCAATATAAAATGGCATCTATCTTAATAATATGAATATTTATATATGTGTTTGGAGAGAGAGAGATTGATTTTTGATTGAGACTTTACTTTAAGTCTTAACTGGTACGTGAATTTTGGTTGCTGCTTCCTTAAATGATTAGCTTCTGCACCAGTTGGTGACGTATTATAATTTGGAGGAAATTATTTTTCTTTAAGGTTTAAAATACGGCTCTGTTGGTTACTTGGCCGTATTGCGGATATCTTTGAACCCAAGTTTTCGTAGCTTTTCATACCTAAGGGACCACTGTTGTAAGTAAATAAGATCAAACAGTAATCTGCTTTTCGTGAGAAAAGGTGGTTGCTTGGCACACAAACTTCCTTCAGACAACACGTCCTGCTGCATCAAAATTGATCAGTGGAGTTCAGCACCATACTATTATACAAGAACATAATCCAATTACTGAAATTAAGAAATTATGAGAGGTTGTTACATATTGAATGAAAACTATAGAGAATGCATTTCCTTTCCCGTAATTTAGTGAACTTTGTACACTTACAATTCTGTCGATTGATAGCCGGTAACGACAGTGAAGTTCACCTCCTTTTCCAAAAACATACTTTACTCTTTTATCACTGAAACAGCAATTTTCATTAAATGTAACAATACGTTCTGAGCGATGGCCTAGCAACACGTCCTCTTTCCACAAGATACAGATTAACAGTCCTCTTTTTTTTAAATAAATCAATTTTTTTGTTTTGAGTCCATACTCAAAGATTCACAACTACTATCGTTCCGGGGATGGCGCCCTAAAGAGTTTCTTGCTGTCCAGCTGCGATTCACTTCACTTCAAGAACTTTTTGAATCAAATTTACATTTACTGTATTAACATACATTACTGAGCTTCTCATAATAAAATCAGGCATGAATTATTTTTTTAAAAAAGGGCAGTGAGTCTCACATAACATTACAACACCCTGACGGAACTTGCACTTGCAGTTTGATAAAAACCTACTTTGCCGCGGTAAACTCTTTTAAATATGTGTTTACAGTTTTGATTGTTGCTTGAACTCAAGAATACGATTATGAATCCAAGGTGCATTCACAGTTACAAGTCGATGCAAAAATCCTTTGTTTCGTGCCTAACACTGACACATTCTTGGTTGGGATACCCTTCCACATTATTTGTTGGTCAAAATTAGCAGTCACGAAACCACGCTTCAAAAGGGCTTTTTCTTGTTTAACTTTTAACCACGAATGTACGCGCACTCATTTACTTGAGAAGCTTAGCATCTTGAACACATTCGTTCGGCGATTTTAGATGATCACCAAACGAATTTTTCAAAAGGTTCTTGTGTTGAACAGGTTTTCAGAAATTACTGCAACCAGTCGCCTTTATGTAGATGTATTTTATTTAACCATGACCGGTTTCGAGCTGCCTAGCAACTCATCATCAGATGGTGTATACATTTAGTGCTTTTTTGTACCCATTGTGTGGGTGGTTGAGTATCTGTGGCTGGCTAGGTAGCAAAATAAGACTTTTATCCATTGTGGATGTGGAGCACTGCGACTGTGGTGTGAACAGGTTTTCAGAAATTACTGCAACCAGTCGCCTTTATGTAGATGTATTTTATTTAACCATGACCGGTTTCGAGCTGCCTAGCAACTCATCATCAGATGGTGTATACATTTAGTGCTTTTTTGTACCCATTGTGTGGGTGGTTGAGTATCTGTGGAAATAAATCTTTTTGCAGGTATATATATCTCTTTTAGGACGTATTTTTGAAACCATTGTGTCTTGTTTTTCACAATTTCACAAGTTAAAACTTTCACTAGATGTATATTACTTTTATGAGGCACTGTTGGAAACATATATCTCGTTTTTCGTAAACATCGCGATGTTTACGAAAAACGAGATATATGTTTCCAACAGTGCCTCATAAAAGTAATATACATCTAGTGAAAGTTTTAACTTGTGAAATTGTGAAAAACAAGACACAATGGTTTCAAAAATACGTCCTAAAAGAGATATATATACCTGCAAAAAGATTTATTTCCACAGATACTCAACCACCCACACAATGGGTACAAAAAAGCACTAAATGTATACACCATCTGATGATGAGTTGCTAGGCAGCTCGAAACCGGTCATGGTTAAATAAAATACATCTACATAAAGGCGACTGGTTGCAGTAATTTCTGAAAACCTGTTCACACCACAGTCGCAGTGCTCCACATCCACAATGGATAAAAGTCTTGTTCTTGTGTTGGTCCCAAGTACCGGCGCTTTGCCAATACTATACAAAGACGATCACATTTAAACTCACTAATCCAAAAATAAACAGTATCGTGTATTACAGTGCGTAATCCACATGAACTAGCACGATTCTATTGTCCTGTGCGCAATTCTGGAGCCACTCACATAAATTTTAAATAACCTCAAAAAACTCGTTTTCCTCTATCTGGGATCTAATAATTAAGAATAACATGAAGTCAATTTCAGTCTTTCAACGAGCACTGTACAAGAATTGTGAGCCGGCCGGTGTGGCCGTGCGGTTCTAGGCGCTTCAGTCCGGCACCGCGTGACCGCTACGGTCGCAGGTTCGAATCCTGCCTCGGGCATGGATGTGTGTGATATCCTTAGGTTAGTTAGGTTTAATTAGTTCTAAGTTCTAGGCGACTGATGACCTCAGAAGTTAAGTCGCATAGTGCTCAGAGCCATTTGAGCCAAGAATTGTGATAAGACTAATGGTGCGGTTTAGCCAAAAGTCTCGTCCCGTCGCAGAAATTCGTACGCCTTTACAAGCTACCCACATATGCGACTAGTGAGGTACTCACACTCACTACTCCAAGGGCTGCACACAGCGCGACTGCGCCGAGAACATTCCAGCTGCCATACTGTGCTCCCATCTCATCGGCCGCGAGCTGTCGAACAGATATGCCGCCAGTCGCTACAGCTCTATATCGTCCTCGCCAGGGCAGTTTGCGTGATGACCCGCTTGCCGGAAACCATTTCTACAGCCACGCTGTGCTGACAGGAAACACACCTAGATAGCAGTCACGTATTTCCGTATGCCTCCTGTTGTTAATGAGTAGAACCCGGGTTATTATGTAATCATACGTTTTTCCCCGTCGCTCCTACGTACGTAAAAAGTGTAGATTTTCACGAATTACAAAAACCATCAATGTGTTTCATTTCATCGCAAATTTTTACACATTTCAAAGAAGTTACATGTTTTTGCATAGTTTAACTTCATGATACGTAATATTACCTATTGCTACTTTTTCTCTCCTTTATATTTCCCCAAACCCTCAGTAGGCCGATCCCTTAGATAAATATCTGAATCCGACGTAACACAAAAGCTGAACGCACGAAGTGCATTATCGGTAAAAATCACGTTCTAGTGCAATAAAATGAGGTTAGCTACACTTTGAGCTATATTATGAAGCCAATGCTTTTTTTTATTTTCTAAAAGTCAGAATTTCAGTGTCAAGAGGAAAGCAGGTGATATAGCAATAACGCTGCAGCAATCATTATTGTGTGTAGTAAGGAGCTTCGTGTGCTGTGTAGATCAGAGGTTCCCAAACTTTTCTTCTGAAGGAACAGTTGGAGAGTCCTGGTACTTTGGTGGAACACCTTGGTGATTTTGGAAGTTAATAATTTTTTTAAATTGAGAGAAACTTGTTTTATTCAGTGATTATGTCCATTGTGAACCATAACTAATAACAAATAAATCGTAGTAAAATTTTAAAAAGTAATTAGTATCGTCAAAATGTCGACAAAAACTGACGCCGTGTTATTAACAGTTTTTTCGGAGCACCTGTTCACGGAGTTTGGGAAACCATGATATAGGTTGACAGTGGGACAAACGTAAGACTAGCAGTCTGAAGTTTTTCGACTACTAGCTACTTCTATTGATTCAGAAGTACGTAGTGTGTGCGCAAAGAAAAGTTGATCACATAGTACTTCTTAACAGTTAACATCTGTTTATGTTCATGATGTCCCCGGCTGCATCAAAATTTTCAGTTAACTGAGATTCTTGGTTACTACTGACGATGCTCCTTTTACTGCTGACGGAGAAATTGTTCTATGTCGAGCGTACAGAAAGTAGATCGGGTGCTTATGAAATCCGACTTCATCAACATATATTTAGTGATGCACACACAAAGAACAAAGCAGGACAATGGGCTAAGACGCAGATATTATTGAGGCTGATGAAAAATACTTCGAAGTCCTCGACTTAATTCTTTTTAAGAAGTGCTCCGCTTATGGTTGCTG
This sequence comes from Schistocerca nitens, assembly GCF_023898315.1. Taxonomy (NCBI): domain Eukaryota; kingdom Metazoa; phylum Arthropoda; class Insecta; order Orthoptera; family Acrididae; genus Schistocerca; species Schistocerca nitens. The sequence continues at coordinate 368,985,267 of NC_064614.1, read as the reverse complement.
CGAACATTCGATGGTACAAACTTCAGTGTATAAATGTCACGTGTTTCAACGAAAGCACAGGGGATAGCAGATTCCTGATGAATTGACACTTAGGAAAAACTGTTTTGATTTTTGTTAATAGGAGACTGTGAAAAGTGTACGATGTTACATAAGTAACCACTAAATACGGATAGCGGTAGACGAAACAAGAGATATATGTGGTAATGTGTATGTTTCATTGTCAGTCGCTCAAAACCACTACTGATTTCCTGAAAAGTGCTGGAACTCACACATCATTCAACATTAACAGTGTGGTACAATTAAATAACTTTTCCGATTAATATCGCGTCCTGCATTAGGACAAGACAGAAGGAAGAAAGCTACCAGACGGCAAGCAACGAGAGCAGAACAGAAGGTACGTTAGAAATCCTAAAAATGGTTGTGGAGTGTTCTATATTTACTTGTTACCATCTCGCTGTTATTAATACCTACTCATTAGTTCTAAACCTACCTTAGTGTCACACTTGAATGGGTGTTTGTGAGATATACTGCAGTGGTGAGGCAGATCCTCCTCCTTTCCGTTCTGCATTGTTTCAGGTAATGTGGATCACTGTGCTTGCATTTTTCTCCTTTCGTGTCACCGACATTGGGGTACGTTAAATCAACGAATTTTTAATGTTCTTTGGCTTTCTACTAGTCCTGTATTGCTTTATTCTTACTGATTTGGCTTTCATTTCTTCTTCAGAAGTTTGGATTGTTCGTTTGGTTTTCATTTTGGGTTGGAACTTCTCTTTCTTGTCTTCGGGTTTTTTCTGGTTTTATATATGAGTATATTTTCTGTGATTTGGAGTTCTATTAAGTTCTTGTTTCTTTGTTGCGGAAGTTGTCATTTTTTTGTTAATTTATTTTGGTTCATTCTGAGAATATGTCCATAAAAATCAATCGTTTTTTATCAGTGTGTTTAAGAGTATTCCAGTAGTTTGCTAAAGGATCTCATTTTGATGTGAATTAGTATGTGTGAAATTTGGGGCCAAGGATTTTTCTTCAAATCTTCCTTTCTTTGTCCTCCAGCCTTTCAACTGCCCATTGTTGGTGACGGACAATGTTTCAACCGTGTACAGTGCTTCCGGTGCGATTACTGTACCGTAATGCCTTATTTTTGCATTCCGAGAGGGATTTTTTGTTATACGTGTTTTTGGTGAGCTGGAACGCCAGTTAAACTTTACTTTTTCTAGATCTCGTTGCTTTTTTCCTGACGCGCGGTGTTAGCCGAGCGGTCTGAGGCGCTATAGTCATGGACGGTGCGGCTGGTCCCGGCGGAAGTTCGAGTCCTCCCTCGGGCATGGATGTCTGTGTTTGTCCTTAGGATAATTTAGGTCAAGTAGTGTGTAATCTTAGGGACTGATGACCTTAGCAGTTAAGTCCATAAGATTTCACGCACATTTGAACATTTGCTTTTTTCTCCAGGGCATTCCACCTAATCTATTCTCCAAGATATTTGCATTTTTTTGACAATCTCTATTTTTTGTTGTCCCACATTAGTATATTGTGGTGCGTTTTTTTTATGTTTCCCATTATCTTGGCCTTCTCAAAGGAGTTATGAGGCCTATTTGTTCAGCTTGTTTTTTTAGTTCGACGGTCTGTCCTTTGGCTTCTTCCCAGGTCTCGGCTAGTAGGGCCATATCATCTCCAAAAGCTAGACGGTTGACTCTGATGCCTTTGTTTCTTGTTAGCAGTCGGATTTCACTATGGACCTTCGTATTCCGCTCTCTGATTACTTTTTTTTTTTGGGGGGGGGGGGGGGGGCAGTTAAATAGCAGTGGGGAGAGACCATCTCCTTGACGTACACCAGTTTTTATCTCAAAAGTGTCGGATATTTCGCCCATGAATCTGACTTTGGAGTATATGCACGTAATGTTTTCTCTGGCTAGATTTGTGATTTTGCTGTCTAGATTTAATTCTTTTAGTACAGAGATGAGAGATTCCCGGCCTATTGAGTCGTATTATTTCTGAAAGTCAATGAAAGTAATAACATATGATTTTGTTCTTACTTTTGGTAGGCCATAAGATTTTTGAGGTTTAGGATTTGCTCTGGGCAGGGTCTCCCTTCCCTGAAACCCTGTTGGTATTTTCCAAGTTAATGGTCTAATTTGGGTTCTTCCCCGTTTAGTAGGACTTAGAAAATATTATCCTTGTGTTTTTATGGATGATTATACAAAAGCACTGGGTGGAAATGGTGAAAACCGCTAGCGTCAATAGTGGGAACAATAAAAACCGTAAAACATGTGGGAGTAATCAATACAATCAGAATTATTGAGGTCCTCGGGAGAGCGAGCCACGACAGAACTATCGGTTGTGGCAGGCAAGACATACGAGACAGGAAAGCATTCTCAGACTTTAAGAGGAATGTAACAATTGTTACTGAAAAGAAGACAGGTGCTGACAGGTGTGGATATTACAGAACCATCAGCCTCATAAGTCAAGGTTGCAAAATACTGAGACAAATGATTTACAAAGGAATGGAAAAACTGATAGAAATGTATCTCTGGGAAGGTCTTCTCGGGTTCCGGAGAAACAGAGGCACATCCATGGCAGACGACTTGTCTTAGATTACAGACAGTAGAAAAGCAGACGAACATTTACGGCATTTCAAGATTTATAGAAAGCGCTGGCAATGTTGATGGAAGACATTCACTGATATTCTGAAGGCATCACGGATAAATTACACTGCCGGAAAAAAATCACACCACCATGATGGTGTTCGAGGTAAACCAGAGTTGGCAGGCTTGTTTCTACATCCGAAAGATAACGTCTATTGAACTTTGGCTTCATTCGGGTAAGAATGGCGCTAGTGGCGCCATTAAGACGATGCAAATGAGGTTGGCACTAAGTACGCATTGTAATGGTCGTGAGTGTTAGTTACCTTTGAGACGGAACGTCGTGAATTGATATTAGTGAAGAATGTCTTTAAGACAAGGACGACGCTATTATCAACAGCTCATTAGTTTGGACGAGGTCATGCAGTAGGCCTAAGAGAGCATGGAAGTTCCTTCCGCGACATTGTGAAAGACTTGGCAATAACGTAGCACTGTGCATAACTGCTGGCAGCCGTGGTCACGGTGGCAAGAAGACCGGGCTCCGGACGGCCACGTGGTACTACCGAGACGGAAGGCAATCGTGTTCGGCATATGGCTATGGCAAATAGTACTGGATCTGCAGCAGCAATTCTAGCAGCAGTTGACACCATAGTGACACAATGAACTATTACAAATCGGCTACTTCAAGGACAGCTGCGAGTCATACGCCCTGTAGCATGCATTTTACTGAACACTAACTACCGTCGTTTGCAGCATCAGTGATGTCAGTCGAGAGTTCATTGGAGGGTAGAGTGGAGGTCTTTTGTGATTTCTGATGAAAACCGGTTCTGCTTTGTCGCAATTGATGGCCCTGTGTTGGTTAGAAGGAGGCCAGGTGAGTACCTGCAATCACCCTGTGTGCGACCTGGACAGAATAGACGTAGACGTGGGCTTATGGCCTGAGGTGCGATTTCGTATGACAGCAGGAGCGCTCTCATGGTTATCCCACGCACCCTGAATGCAAATTTGTACGCCAGTGTGGTGGTTCGTCCTGTTTTGCTGTCATTAATGAACAGCGTTCGAGGTGATGTTTTCCAACAGAATAACGCTCGCCCACATACCACTGCCGTAACCAGACTTGCTCTACAGAGTGTTTTCATATTGCCTTAGCCTGCTTGATCACCAGATATGTCTCCAGTCGAGTACGTATGCCACATCATCGGACGACAACTCCAGCGTCATCCACAACAAGCATTAACCATCCCTGTATTGACCGACCAAGTGCAACAGGCGTAGACCTCCAGCTCACAAACTGACATCCGGCACCTGTATGACATATGTGCGCACGGTTGCATGCTTGAATTCAACATTTTGGCAGTACACCAGTTATTAATGTACTAGCATTTCCCATTGGCAACAGCTTTTTCTCGCGCTTATGTTTACTTGTGATCTTGCAATATTAATCACTTACATGTGTTACTAGAGAAATATATTCCTGAAATTTCATAACTCTACATTTCTTGTTTCTTGGTGCTGCGATTTTTCTCCGGAGTGTAGAAAGAGCGAGAAGTTATCTCAGCTTGTACGAAAACCAGAGTGAAGCTGTAAGAGCTAAGGTTCACGGAGGGGAATCTGTAATTGAGAAGGGAATGGGACAGTGTGTTGCCTGTCTCCGGTTTTATTTAATCTGTACGTTAAGTAGGCGGTAAAGGAAACAAAGGAGAAATTGCAAAGCAAATTAAAATACGGGGAGAAGAAATAAACAGGTATGAGCTTTGACGATGAAGTTGTAATATAATTCTGTCAGAGGCGGCAAAGGACTTGCAAGATCAGTTCAGTAAAATAGATAGCATCTTGAAAACAGGTTATAAGACGAACACTAACAAAACGAAAATGAAGGTAACAGAAGTAAGCCAGATTAAATAAGGTGATGCTGACAGTATTAGATTGCGTAGAGATGCACTAAAAGTAGTTGACGACATACGCTATTTGGTCATCTTAGTACTAGCCAGCGTAAACCACGGTGGAGGCAGATGAGCTGGCATGGGTAGAGCAGCGGAGTAATTGAGAAACCTGCCACGGAGGCCGTACGTGCCGCGCTGTATGAGCACACCCGCTGGCGGAAGTTGTTATTTACGAGCGGCAGGAAGCGGAACTGGTCATTACTGATGTGGAGTTAAAGAGTCGCGGCCTCCCCTTGCACTTCATGCCGAGTGCTGTTCTGTACTTAGTCGTTAGTCGTCCGTTCCAGCCGAGTACTGAGTATACTGCAGCGGTCGTACCTTCGTGGGTTCGAGCGTTCTCCTTCCCCTCTCACGGGGTTTAGTTCTTCAGTTGTCACCAAGCCACCGTCGACCCGCGAAGTACTTGCGCCGACAGTGTTGAGTAGCGGCGTTGTCACTTCTTCTGCATATACACTGAGGTGACAAAAGCCGTGGAATAGCGACATGCACATGTACAAATGGCTGTAGTATCGTGTACACGAGATATGAAAGGGCAGTATGTTGGCGGAGCTGTCATTTGTACTCAAGTGGTGCATGGGAAAAGGCTTCGGACGCACAATGGGAATTAACAGACTTTGAAGGCGGAATGGTAGTTGGAGCTAGAATCATAGAATGTTCCATTTCGGAAATCGTTAGGGAATTCAATATTCCGACTTCCACAGCGTCAAGTGTGTACCGGGAATACTAAATTTCAGGCGTTACTTGTCACAACGGGTAACGCAGTGGCCGACGGCCTTTACTTGACCACCGAGAGCAGCGACGTTGGTGTAGTGTAGGCGGATAAACAACACTGCGTGAAATAGCCGCAGAAATCTATGTGGGACATGCGACAAACGTGTCCGTTGGAGCAGTGAGGCAAAATTTGTTGCTGACGGGCCATGACGGCCGACGCGACTGCCTCTGACAACAGCACGACGTCGCCTGCAGCGCCTCTCCTCGGCTCGTGACCATATCGGTCAACTGGAAAACCGTGGCCTGGTCAGATGAGGCTAGATTTCAGTTGTTAAGTGCTGATGGTAGGGTTAGAGCGTGGCGCAGACCCTATGAAGCCATGCACCCAAGTCGTCAACAAGGCGGTGTGCAAGCCGTTAGTGTCTCCATAACGGTGTCAGCTGTGATTACGTGGGACGGGCTGGGTCCTCTGGTCCAACTCATCCGGTCACTGACTGTAAAGCTTATTTTTTTAGTCACTTCGAAATTATTTGCAGCCGATCATGGACTTGATAGTCCTAAACAAAGATAAAATTTTTAATAATGACAATGTTCCATATCACAGGCCACTCATGTTCGCGACAGGTTTGAAGAACATTACGAACGATTCGAGCGAATGATTTGGCAATCCAAATCAGCCGACGTTAATCCCACCGAACATTTATGGATTGTAATCGAGAGGTCAGTTCGTACAAAAAATCCTCCACTATCAACACTTCCACAATTATGGACATCTGTACAGGCAGCACGGCTCAGTATTTCTGCAGGGGACTTCCGTCGACTTGTTGATTTCATTCCATGTCGGGTTGCTTCACTAAGTTGGGCAATAGAAGGTCCGACACATGTTGGGAGGAGCACGATGACTTTTGTCACAACTGCGTAATTCTGTCAGAGGCAGCAAAGAATTTGGAAGACCAGTCCTGTGGAAGGACACCATCTTGAAAAAATGTTATAAGACGAACATCAACAAAACGAAAATGAGGGTATGAAATGACACCATTTCAGTGATTTTACTGGTCTCTTACATCCACGCATGAAAAAAAGTTTTGAATCACCTCGGTTCCGAGAGTTCCGGAAACTGTACAGAAAACTGGAATAGAAATTAACATAAACATCATTTCCGCCCTTTTTATTGCTCATCAGAATTACAAATAGCATGTTGTACCACCATACAGCGACACCTTCAGAGGTAGTGGTCCAGAATGCTGTACACATCTGTACCTCTAATACCGTCATCTTGCATTGGTGTAAGCCTTTATTCGTCGTGGCATACTATCAACATTGAAAGGTCTCTGTTGGATTCCTTTCATGTTAATTTCTTAAATCTGTTGTCATTTACGGCATAAATTCCTCTTCTAAATTTGCTGTGGCGTTTCTGACTATCTGGGAGGAGACTGCGCAGTGAAACGTGCTACTTTTATACATAAACAAGAACGATCTGTCACACTACTACACTTCAAAACACAGTTTATATGTAATTCATGTCTCACAGTCTCATACAGAACCTACATCCGCTTTCTTTTATATACTATAAATGATAAGATACTGTCATCCCCCTTCCCTTCTGTGTGAGAGGATGAATGAGCAAATGTATTTCTAGTTGCATAAATGAGGGTAGCAGACAACCCTGTCTGCTAGAGAACAGTAGGACCAACGTTGGAACAGGTAGCTACGCTTTCTAAAAGCAGAGAGGTTTCTATTCTTAGTATGGTCCTGTCCGTCCCTTGTCATGTTGGTATAGGGAGCTGCCTCTCTGGTAACTTCCGTTGGTATTCGTGAGGCACCCTCAGGAAGCGGCCACGTCAGTCTGTCAGCGGCGAGCGTCTGAAGTGGTAAGATCTGCGGCTAAGCGCGTGTCTGCTAAGTCCGTAGGACAATGCATTTCTTAAGATCAGCCTAACTGAAAATTTAATCACCTTTATTACAGGTTTAGCTCTAAAGTATCTAATGTTATCTTAAATTGCTACGCAGTGTAATTCGAGTGTGAAGTTCAGAATATATTCCAGTAGTTGCTTTGTCACTAATTTGTGAGTAAAGTGGAACCACATTGTTGATCAGTAACTCTAACAAAGATCATCAATCTTAAATGCGAATGTGCGTGAGATTATAACATCTCGTCTTGACAATATTTTTCAATATAGCAACTTTTCTTTATGTTCAACCCACGTGGGGTGTACTTTGTGAGACCAGTACCACGTGCTTATACAATTGTTTGACCCATCAGGTTAGTAGTAAGACGATAGTAACCAGTTCAAGGTTTTTCTTTTGTAAATTGCTTTTCGATCTAATTTATTTTTATTATCGGAATTATTGTGGAGTTACACTCTTTGTGCAAACCAAGTTGACCACGTGAAGCATGTGGTCTAATCATCAAAGTAGCTCTCAGCTATTCTTTTCGGGAAGATTTCACAGAGAGTTAGTATGAATTTAGTATACCAGTGTGTGGTAATTACATGGCGGACAGGATTGCGCTACGAACGTAACTTATTTGGGTGAAAATTGAATCGGTTGGTTGTGGTTAATTTCCTCTTGCATATGTTTCAACGTTCTTCGTGTGTTATTTTATGAATGCAGTGTTGTATGCAGTCTCCCAATCTTGGCTCCATATTTTATGTGTTCCGTAAGATTACAATCTCACACTTTCACAATCCTAAATAAGGCACCAGTTTAGTTATGAATCAAGTTTAATATGCTGAAATTTCAAAGATCGATGTTAAAATAAATTTCCAAATATAAACTGATTTATTTCTTTTTATTTAGATTCTCTTTTATATACATATATCACCGGTTGTCGTATGACTATTAAAAGATTATAATTAACGTTAGTTTGGTTGGGAATTTGGTAAGCTAGACTGGATACCTGGTGAAACAGTTGCGCAGTAATATAAGGTTAACTTCCTCAGATAGCTGACAGCTTTTAACCCACATTTATGGTCTTGAACATCAGCACCGCTTTCATAGCAAATTAATGCAACAACGTTACACATGGCGACCCTGTTCTGTGATTCCGCTAGACTTTGGAATCTCTGAAACGTTAGATTGCGAGCGTTGTATAACCTTAATTTTTTTTCCCTGCAGCGCTCAAACAACTTCTGCGTTGTTTCTGAGCATACTTTAAATGATTCTCGGCGTTGTTGAGCGGCGTTGTGTTGTTTGTCTTGTTGTTTTGTTTTCTATATTTGTGTGTTTTATATGTGTGTGTAAGTTTTTTTTCTCTCGCTTGTAAATTACACTGCTTCGATCAAAGATAAAAATTTGTTTTGCGTGTGAAAAAGTGCGTACTAGGTTGGGTACCTTTCGTGTAACTGTCGTAATTTTTGGGGGATACATTTATTGTGATTAGTGTGTTGCGTACCGGGTATAAATTGAACTAATGTAGACACGTAACCAAGCTAAAAGTAGGCGGTCCAACAACTTAAGCAGCATGGACCAAGGGGATAATTTGATTTCGAATATTAACGCGTCGGGCGCTTCCGAAAGTGCAATGGGGAATACTTCAGACGAAATGCAAAACAGGACGAACGGGCTCACAGCAGAGCCAGAAATTAATTTGCCTCCTACTAACCAAATTGATTTGGCAGAACTGATGAAAACCTTATTGCAACAAAATAAAGAAAACGCAGAGAAATCAGAAAAATCGTTCCGAGAACAAAAAGAATCATCTGAAAAATCGGTTCGAGAGCTAGGCGAACAACTGACAGAGAAATCTGAAAAATCGATCCATGATCTAGGCGAACAAATGACGCAGAAATCTAAAAAATCGATCCGCGAGCTAGGCGAACAAATAGACGAAAAACTAATCCAGCAGACAAATAAACTCGACAAGTCGATGCAGAGAGTGTCCGATGATATCTCACAAAGAATAAACAATCTGGCAAGTGAAATAAAAAGTGATATTATGAAAGAATTAGGCCATACATTTGAACAAATGGATGACCGTCTGCAAGCCCTAGAACAGGGCAAGCGGAGTCGCGATGCGGAATCGAAAGAGAGCGAAGAACAGCTGCTTAGGAATTTCCAAGCGCTGAGAGAAGAATGCCAAAGGGAACACCAACAGGTACTCTCGAGGGTCCAGGAGGCGGAAACGCATTGTCCCGCATCTGTTAACAACACAGTAGCGGACAACAGTCATGCGATTCACGCACTCGAACAGCAAGTAGAACAATTGAAGCAGACTGGGGCGGAGGACAACAGACAAATACATGATAAGATTGCGGCATTAGCGGACATCGTAGGTACGATGAAGAAGACAGAGAGCAATAACAATACTACCCAGGTAGCGGTCGCAGAGACCGAAGAAGTGCGTTCGCTTCTTAAATTTCAGAAGGGACAGTTCGAAGTGAACAGGCGGCACAAAGCTGTAACAGGCGAATTTCAAGAACGCGTGGCGCATCTGGAAAGCCATATTGGGTGTGATTCCGAACTCGCCAATAGCACTCAAAATAGCTGTACGCACAGTGCAGAGAGGGACTCCGGCCACGAGGGAGATTTTAACGACAGGGAAGAATGTATTTTGAGGGGCAGACATGAGAAAAATAGAAACATTCAAGGGCCTCGCCAGGAGGAAATGCGGAGATTTGATTTCAAACATTTCCTAACGGTGAGAAAGTTTGAGATATTTCGAAATTCGCAAAAAGGAATACATCCACGAGCGTGGCTCAAGCAATTTGAGTTCTGTCTTCCCCCCGACTGGGCAAGTTCACATAAGATAGAATATATGTGTGACTATTTGGAAGGCGAACCGGCGATTCGCATGAGGTCGGCAGCGCGTCACTGCAACTCCACTCGGGAGTTTCGACAAGCCTTTCTCTCCGCCTCTTGGCCGGAAGCGGCACAAGATAGGGTCAAGCATGGCATAATTATGCTGCCAAATTTGAACCAGTCTGGTTTCGGCAGCCCAGCAAGCCTATTCGACCACATGCTGCAGGCGAATCAATTTCTATATGATCCATACGGACCTGCGGAACTAATTAGGATATGCATCACCAAATTGCCGATGCACTTGCGCCACGTCATTCTTTCAGGGCGATGCAAAGAGGACGTGGAAACGTTTAAGACACTTCTCCAAGAGTTGGAATATAATACAGCAGAATGCCCGCCTAAACAGGCACAAAGTTATTACGGGGCACAGCAGCGCGATCGCAGTCGTGGCCGTAGTACTAATCAACGGCGTGACTGGTCGTCTCGACGCGAACGGAACAATAATCGGGTCCGGCCGTATAGAAACTGGGGTAACAGTCGCGAACACAGGTGGAACAACGGAAATGATCGAGGACGTGGACAGGATCGTGAACGCAACAGTTACGGCAACCTCATGATGTTGAAATTCGGCCGGCTAACCCTAGACATAATCCAGCAAATGGAAATGAACAAAACCGGCAATGACAAACGATCAGCGCAGAAGGCACCCAATCGGAACAAATGAGCGACATTGCAAATGAGTGAATACGGTATATAGAAAGGGAAGATATTAGAGAGGATTTGTTGCAATAAACTACGAGTGCTAAAATTTCGGGAATAAATCCAGTCGTGACAGTTGCAGTAAACGAAATATGTTTTAAATGTGTCATTGACACTGGAAGCCCTTTCTCCATAGTGAGCGAGGCAGCATTTCAAAAATGCGAAGGGACTGGGACGTGGCCCGTTTTTCAAGTGCGAGGAATAAAGGTGAAGGGCGCAGTCTACGGTAAGAGCGTAGAAATCTGGAGGCAGACACGGCTTAATTTTACCTACCAGGGAAGAGAGTTTGAGTACAACTTCTTTGTGCTCCCAATGCTGAATGTGGCAATGATTTTAGGAAATGACTTCATGAATGCCCACCATGCAGTAATTGACATGGGTGGATGAGTAATGACAGTTCAAGTTGGGGATCAGCCAGTGAATTTAGTATTTGATGAATGCATATTACGTGCCGAGTCAGAAATTAGTTGCCTAAAATTTCAAGCTCAAACCGAGTCGCAACCCAGACTGGAGCTACTCGTGAACTATGTAAGTGTGTCGTGCTCTACGTCTTGTGAGCAGGGGAAAGATGTTGTTTTTGCTGATGCACTGAGAAAGAGCATCGCGGGTGTCAGAACCACGGACAGAGAAAAGGAGAAATTGTATTGCCTACTTAGGAATCATGAACGGGTATTTTCTGAGACTCCGGGGGCGATTAAGGGTTTTACTTACCGATTCAGAGTACGTGACCATCAGAAGTTTTCTGTTAGACCATACCCTATTCCCGTGGCGTATAAAGCCCAGGTGGATAAGGAAATAAACAAGATGTTAGAACAAGGAATAATTGAGCGGGCAGTAAGCTCGTACAACTCACCCTTGCTTGTCGTACCAAAACGCGACAACTCGGTTCGTTTGGTACTAGACTCGAGACAGATAAACACAATTATTATGTCGGAAACGGACAGGCCTGAGAGCCTTGAGGAACTCTTACAACGTTTCCACGGGGTAAAGGTACTATCATCTGTCGACCTCCGTTCGAGTTTTTGGCAAATCGTGCTACACCCATCTTGCAGATTGTATACAGCGTTCCTGTGTTATGGAAATTTTTCCCAATTCCGGCGTCTCCCGTTCGGACTAAACGTCTCATCAGCTGCTTTTATAAGGGGATTAAATAGCATTTTGCCTGATGATTTGAAACAGCGAGTGACAATTTACGTGGATGACATATTAATTGCGGAAAAGTCGTGGGAGGATCATAATGACGTTCTGAACAGACTACTGGATGTTTTTGAGAAGGCAGGTGTAACAGTCAACTTAGATAAGTCACAGTTCGGACGAGAGAACATAAAATTCTTAGGCCATAATGTCTCAGGAAATGGAATACAACCTGACCCGGAGAAAATTGCGGCGATAGCGGAGTGTGCAATGCCGACAAGTAAAAAACAGTTGCGAGCTTTATTAGGCCTCTGTAATTTTTATAAGCGATTTATAAATTTTACTGTACTTGGTACACCCCGTCTATGTCGACTAACAGGGAAGAACGCTTTGTGGGTCTGGGATCAAGAGGCACAGGATGAATTTTATAAATTGAAAAAGGCCTTGGTAGAGGCTCCCATCCTCGTGCATCCCGACCTGACACAAGAATTCTGTTTAATGACGGACAGTTCCTTGTCAGGATTAGGTGCGGTACTGTTTCAAACGGAAGGAAATGATGATATTACAATCTCGTTTGGGAGCAGGGTGCTCTCTCGATGTGAAAAAAATTATTCCGTGACAGAACTCGGAAGCACTGGCGATAGTTTGGGCATTCTCAAAATGTAGGTATTTCTTATTTGAGATGACCACCAGGGTGTACACTGACCATCGTGCACTCCAATTTCTTATGAGCACAAAAATCACGCATGGGAGGCTAGGACGCTGGGCACTATACCTACAGGAATATAATTTCACTGTAGAATACATTCCTGGCCAGAAAAACGTAATTGCTGACGCTTTATCGCGCATTCCTATAGGTTTGGTTCACACAGATGAAGGGGAACTCGGTGAAAATAATTTTAGCATCCTATACGTACAGAATGTAGCGTTCGAGAACTTTGTTACCGCCTCTTTAGGGAGTATAGCGGACGAACAGGATAAGGACGCAGTATTGAAAGATATAAAGAAGAAGTGGGAGGACAAGGAGAATGTAGGAATACGCCAGTACTACTTAGTGCGCAATAGAATACTGTTCAAGAAACGAGCCCCGGACGACTCCAGATGGGTGTTGGTGATTCCGGAGGAACTCATAAACAAAATTATATGGTACATACATTTGAGTTATGGTCACTTCGGAGCACAGAAATGTTGTGAAAAACTGAAAGAGACATGCTATTTTAATAACATGCTACGGCGTATTCGTTGTGTACTTAGAGTGTGCGGACCTTGTCAGCGAGCAAAGGCGGCCACAGTGACGTATGCTGCATCAATGCACCCGATAATACCAAGCAAACTTTGTGACCTCGTGGCCATGGATCTATTTGGGCCACTAATAAGATCTAAAGCAGGTTTTGCATATGTTTTCGTAGCGTTGGAGCTAAACTCCAGGTTTGTGTGTCTGACTCCGTTGAGGCGAGCCACAGAAAGGGCAGTGGCAACTGCATTTGCAAAGCAGTTTCTGCATGAAGTTGGGCGTGTGAAAAGGGCTATCTAGGATAATGGACCACAATTTAGATCGCAATACTGGCAGCGGATGCTTCGAAGGAGAAGAATTAAACCTATGTATATATCTCTCTATTTCACCCCAGCTCGAACCCCAGTGAGCGTATTATGCGTGAATTAGGAAAATTATGTAGGTTATACTGCAGTCGTGATCACCGATCGTGGGACATACACCTAAAAGGGTTTCAGAATATAATTAATGAGTTGCCTAATACGTCAGCAAAGCTTCCGCCAATCACTGTGCTAAAAAAAAACAAGGAGCCTCCGAGCAAAATCAAAGAGGTGGTGCCTTGGCTACTAGAGCCGAGACTACGCTGGAACGCAATTGTTGACTTAGCTTTACGCAACATCAACCGTGCAGCAGAATCCAGAGTCAAGGCGTATAAGAAAAACGTGAGAAAAACAGTGTTTCATGTAGGACAAAAAGTTCTAATCCGATCACACAAGCTGTCTAACAAACGATCAGGTGTCCACAAGAAATTTTTTAATCTCTTTAACGTCCCGTATCGGATAAGGAAGATTCCGCATGAAAACGCCATAGAAGTTGAAACTCTTCGATCGAAGAAATCAAAAGGGCCACACCATGTGTCAAACGTAAAACCATACATTGAGTAGAAAGGACAATGAGGAGTAGAGAGGACGGTGAAGAGAAACAATTGATTAGCTTACATTTGTGATAAATGCATTTTGAATAATATGTTGGGAAAAATAATGATAAAGATGTTTCTATGTGATTGATTGAAGTGACGTTTTTAGCTATTTTTCTTTCCTTGAGTTATTAGGATTTAGGTTGGTTCAAATGTGAAAATAAAAGGTTTCTTTGTGAACGAGTGAAATGCTGTTTATGGTTTTTTTGTGTAAATTGAAAGAGTCGCTCCTGACAGAAGCAAGATCTGTGTTGAATTAATGCAATACTCAGGGGAATACCCGATCTGTGGGTATTATGGGTCTGGCAAACCCAGGTCCCCAGCTGTTAGTAGCCTTGTTTCCGATTTTCTGCTTTCAGTGCTACTATCTATCTATTACTATTCTATATCTATCAGTATAAATGAGGATCTGTTACTACAGTATGCGTGCTGTATGAATATTTTAAGATAGGAGAACTCTGAGAAAGGAATGAGTAAGTTTAGAATCTTGAAAACAGGATGCAATAATACGATTGTTTAACCATTGGCTTCCCAATATGCGATGATATGTTAATATTAATGATATATGTCTTTTTTGTTCTTTATAGCTGAGTATGTAAAGTACTGTCTGTGGATTTCGTCAGTATATTGATTCCCTTCAAGGTGAATGAAGAATTGTGTTTTGTGTAATTTACGTGGCCCTGAAATATTATTGTGGTAGTCAAATACGAGCAGTTTTTCAGGAAATGGAGAATGGGACAGACATATGGATCCTTTCTGTAGTCTGGATTGATGTTGAGCCAAAGCCTGAAAAATTATTCTGCGTTAATACTTGTCCCAGAAAAGCGACGTTTATGTGTTTTGCTGATGCTGTGAGCATTACAGCTTACTGTTTTCGCTGGTGCGGGATGCACTGCAGCCTAAATGATTTGTACTGAGAAAATTTCCTTCTTGAAGGTAGAGGAAGATTAAATAATTTTGATTATGGGACCGAAGGAAAGCTTGGTTTAATGTAATAAGGATGAAGCAAAACATTTGTCATTTAAACTACAGGAGGATTCGGATCTTTTGTGTCTGTTGTAAGTTCAATATGTTAAGATGAAACTGTTTTACAGATTAGAGGTGACAACAATTTTGCCATTCATGAGAAATGAATCCAGAATGACCGCCATAGGCGAAATAACTGATTTGGAAACGAAAGGTAACTTAAAGTAGGAACGAAATTGCAGCAAAATTGGTAAGAAAATGTAGTATCACCTGTATGATGAAAATATTTTTACACTTCTCAGAGCCATCTTCTTCTTCTTCTTATTCTGCTTTTACGGCCTCATTGGACCACTTCAGTCAATCATTTCTGGTCCTCTTCTTTGGTATTTTCCCCTTCCGAGTGGCCCAGTATCTCTTCATTCGTTCCGATGCTTTTCGTCGTTCCTTATCTGTAAATACCCTTTTCATTGTATGTCGTTTGTCAGTTTTTGGTTTAAATCTTATTTCTGTGTCCCTCAACTTCTTTAAATTTGGCGTTTTGTTCTGCAAATCATCCAGAGTTATTTCCAGTTCTTCCATATCCTCTCTTATTTCCTTAAGCCATCCTCCTTGTTGTTTCAAATTCCAGAGTTTCTCAATAATTTTCCTTGATAATCTGGTTTCTGGTGTCCTCAGAATGTGACCACAAAAAGAGATCCTTTTCTTTCGTATAGTATCAGTGATGGGCTCCAGTTCTCTGTATACCACTTCATTTGGAACTATCCGCCATTGCCCAGCTTTTTGATATTTCTTATTTATGCATGTTCTAGCAATTCTTCTCTCTACTTTTAAAATTTTGTCAATTCTGTTTTTCTGGGTGACTTTAAAAAGAGTTTCACTTCCGTATGTAACCTCTGGTTGAACCACCGTCTTGTAATGTTTTAATTGATAGACATTTTTTATTGTACGTAGACCATGTTAGTTTTTGAGCTTTTATCATTTTATTAGTTCTTGCTCGCCATGCAGGTTTCTCGTCCAATTTATGTGTTATAATTGCACCCAGGTATTTAAATTGTTTCTCTATTTTAATTTCCCTATTGTTCACTGTGATGTGATCTATTACAAGTGGATCCATTACCATTATTTCAGTCTTTTCAAATGATATCTGGAGTCCTAATTTTTGTGCTATATTTTGTAAGCTTGTTATTTGTTTCGTGGCTTCCTGAATATTATTAGCTAGTAATGCTAGGTCATCAGCAAATCCCAAGCAATTTAGGTTTATTTTATCTTTCTTAGTTCCAATTTTAATATTCATAGGATTTTCCTTGTACCATTTTCTCATTACATATTCAAGAGCACAACTGAATAGCAATGGTGATAAACAATCTCCCTGTCTCAACCCTGTTTTAATCGTAAATGGTTCAGATATTTCTCCTCTAAATTTTACTTTGGATTTGGTGTTTGTTAAGGTTAACTGTATCATTTTTATTAATTTAGGATGAAGTCCAAAATTCCTTAATATTTTCATCATTGAAGATCTATGGATGCAATCATACGCCTTTTTGAAATCTACAAAGGTTATGACTAGTTGTTTTTGCCTTCTTTTGTAGACATCCATAACTAACTTCAAGGTGATTATCTGTTCTGGGCAGCTTCTCCAGGATCTAAATCCTCCTTGATATTCTCCCAGTTCCGGTTCTAGTTGATCTTTACAGCGGTTGTATAGTATTCTTGACATGATCTTATACGTGCAGTCCAAAAGGGAAATTCCTCTATAGTTGTCTGGATTTGATTTTTCTCTTTTCTTATGTAATGGATGTATTATAGCAGTAGTCCAATTTTCTGGTAATTTCTCTTCATTCCAGATTTTTACTATGCATTGGTGTAATGCTATCTTTACTGGTTTTGCTGCATATTTCCAAAGTTCAGCAAACGTTTGATCTTCTCCACTTGCTCTGTAGTTTTTGAGTTCTTTCAAAGCTCTGTAGACCTCATTAATTGTAGGTGGATTTATATTTTCTGCTGGTGTTTTAATTGGGGTTTCTGTGTTTATCTGAAGAAGTTCTGGGGGATCTTCACAATTTAGTAACTTGTTAAATGTTTCTGCTAGAATTTCTGTATTTTTACTATTGCTATGGGCTAGGTTATTACCTTTATCTTTTAACATTAATGTTGGAGGATTATAGCTTTGTAATTGTCTGCCAAATATTTTGTAATAGTCTCTTGAGTTTGTTTTTTCACTATTTGTTTCTATCATTAGAAGTATATCTTTTTGGTACTGACGTTTAACTCTCCTTATTATTTTTTGTGTTGTCTTCCTTTGTTTTGTGAGTTCCAAATATGATTTTTCTGTTTTTTCATTTTGATGCCTTAACCAGGCTTGGTGTCGATCCAACACTGCTTCATCACATTCATCGTTCCACCACTGGTGTTTTTTCCTTGGATTTATAGGGGCAACTTGTTCAGCTATTTGTTTCAATTTGGGAATTATTTCTTCCAGATCATCTGTTATTTTTATATCCCTGGTTTGTGCTTCATAATCCTCATTTTATATCAGTTTATGAGGGTCATAGGTTCTCTTCTTCTTCTGGTGGGATTTTTTCTTTGCTAATGGGGTTAGTTTAATTTTAATTTTTATCATGTAATGATCTGATCCGGTATCTGTCCCTCCCAGTACTTTCACATTGTAAATTTCTTGTGGTAATTCTTATCCATGCAGACATGGTCCAGTTGCCATTCTCCTTTTTTCCAGTCTGGATGTTTCCAAGTTTTTAGTTTACTTGGTCTTCTCTTAAAATACGTCGACTTTGAGATCATGTCATGGCTTCTGCAAAATTCCACTAGTCTTATGCCATTTTTGTTTGTTCTTCTTTGTGCTGTCCATTTCCCTATTACCGTATGTCTCTATATCTCTTTTCCCTTCCTAACTGGGCATTGAAGTCTCCAATTAAAATTTTAATGTGATTTTTATTAATGTTATTCGTCGTTTGATCTAAGAGCTCCCAAAATTTTTCTACCTCTTCTCTGTGTTCTTTTCTATTATTTTTATCATTTGTTGGGGCATGGGCATTTATTATTGTGTACATTTTATTTGCAGCTTTTAGAGTTAATGTTGAGAGCCTGGGAGATTGTGCTTTAAATTCTATTATGGACTCTATTATTTTCAGACTCACCACGAATCCTGTTCCAAATTGTGGACACTGTTTCATGACTCTTTTCCCTGGTATTCCCTTATAAATCCTATATCCTTGTGATACTATCGGCTCCTGATCAGTATTTCTCATTTCTTGAAGTCCGGTTATGAGAATCCCCTTGCGATACATTTCATCCGTCAGAATTTTGAGTTTGCCTGGTTGTATGAGGGAATTTATATTGTGTGTCGCAATGTAGTTTATTTGTCCTGTCTTGAGTTTTGGTCGTCTGTCCGTTTTGGGTATTTTCAGATGCTCCGACTCATCCAAGTTATCTTTCAGGTGACTGCCCACCGTATCCGAGTGCAGTCTTCCTTGGTTATTGCCAAGCGGTGGATTATTCCTTGAAAGATTTCCTTCCATGTTTGACTTTCAAAGGTAGTCAACCTTGTATGGAGCAAGCTCCGAGTTACAACTACGGTTGTTAGCCGTAGAGGTTGTTTAGTGTTTGGTCCGCGAGAGCTATTTTCTTTCGCTCAAGTCCGCCGGTAAACCGGTGAGGACCCCCCTATCCGCCACCTGGGACGCGCCACGTCGGAGTATCACCTCTCCGCCTGCTACGACACCGTAGCATCTATGTTATTAACTCTTGTGATAACGTAATCTTAGATGAAATTGTCTTACTGTTTTGTGTATAAACATATGAGTATGATAAATGTATAATTGTGAGTCTCTTATCAGGTGTGTCAACTGGTATAAATGTTTTTGGCGTGTAAATAACCATTGTTCTTTTTACTGTGTATGTTTAAGGAAAGTTTCTCCATATTTATCATGTGACAAGATATACGCCGCGAGCGTCAGGAAGAGGCCGAATTAGAACAATGTTGTAGTGGTATAAACACTGTGTTGAAGTAGCATTGACGTAGCTTGTTGGATTAACTAGTAGTGGATTGAAGTAAAATTTTGAGTAATGCAAGTTTATGGGTAGTTAGTTTGTAGAATAGACAACAGGTGTGCATGCGTGTGTGTAAATAATATGTGAACCCTATGCTGTCCTGACCTACACTTGCACAAGGCATAATCCTATTCATTTTAGTGAATTAATAAGTAGCATTTGATTTATTAAAAGTAAGTGAACCACATTAGTGATGTGGATTTAAATATTATATTGTCAGTTCATTTAATTTTTATTTTTATACTGTCAAGTCATTTCACTTTTATTTTTTTATATTGTCAAGTCATTTAACTTTTATTTTTATATTGTCGATTCATGAAACTCTTTTATTTAAAAAAAATTATGTCTCACTTTTGTTCTTAAAAATTGTGGTATGATGCATGACATTTTGTAATCACATAACTATGATGATCAATTTCTGTGAATGCAGTTGAGAACGTGAAAGCGAACCGGCTAAACTCTTACGAGACAGCGGGAGCAGTGAGGAGGAGGACTAGTTGTAAACAGGCGGGTTTCCCAGCAGGACACACTGTCAACGGGGCCACTTCCGGAGCGCGGCCGACAACAAAAGAAGGGCTGCGGGCAAACACTTTCCCTTGCACCGGGAGCTAATGGCCGCCCGCACCAGAGCGACCCTTCGTGGAGGCGATGACCTGAGATGGCCGAGCGGTCCACCGCACGGAAATCCATCTGCTGGCAATGCACCACACGCACGCGACCGTGACGAGACGGCCGCGGTGAAACGACAGAAGACAGGGGATAAAGGGGCGTGGAGCCTTTTGACAGGTACTGTCCAGAGAAACTTGCAGACGTCAACATCGACTATCAACATTTCTTGGCGGAAGCCCATTGTCAAGCGACAGTAAATCATGGTTCGGTGTTCTCTGGTTGCTAAGGGTGGCACAAAGAAGAGCCATTAAGTGTCATCCTTGCCCAGGAATATCAACCTGGCGTGTCAAACGAGGATACCGCACGAATTTGACAACACAAACATGGAACCAAATCGAGATGTACATGACACGGGCCACCAAGAGAAACTTCATGAGAGGGCAGAGACGACGGGATTGCACGCAACAGATGGACAAAAATCCGTACTGACAGATGCGGCGACGAACATCCCCCCCCCCTTCTCTTATATTGTGCCTCGAACAGTGGAACTACTGAGTGTGTCAGTCAACCGTGATTATACGGTTCTCAGTTCAATGCATATACGTGTGTTTCTGTCAGAGAAACTTTGACTCCAGTGTTTTGCAGGGGTTCGATTTATTGGTGTTTATTAGACTGACTCTTGTATTTTGCAGGTGTTCTATTTATTGTTTTTTTTTAGACTTTGACTCTTCTATTTTGCAGGTGTTTTATTTATTGGTGTTTTTTTTTTAGACGTTGACTATTGTACTTTCAGAGCTGTTTTATTGATCAATGTTTGTTCTTGTGTGATGTATTAGATTTGTGATATTTTGTTTCGTAAATTCATTCCTGTGGCATTGCTTCATTTATCAGTCAGATAGCTATTCATTCTCATTGGACTGTGATCGATTAGCCTTTGCATGGGGCATATTTATAGTGAGAAACCCCATAAGGGTAACAATCACATAATTAATTGTAGTTTCAGTATAATGACACAGTGCTCATTGTTTGCTAACTAACTGAAATATAGTAGAGTGATTAAATTAGTGCCACAAAGTTATTTTAATTCTACAAATTATTAGTTTTATAAGATATAGATTTTTTTGCGATAACCACTTTGTAAAACATGTTTTTTCTTGCGTTTGCGGATTGTGTGTTGTAATGTTCTGCCTGATAATACTGATGTTATTTTCATGTTTTTTTTTAAATTGCTGTGGCACCTTTGCTATTTTCATAAATTTTACTTGTTAATAAACAGTCATAAATTTTGCTGTGATCAGTTGGCTCTTGCAATGAGCAAATACTGGTGAACTCCATAATGGTAACAACCAGTAATTGTTTTCATATTAATGACTCAGGAACCATTGTTTTTACTTGCTGACCGAATTAGGTCTACACTATCTTTTAAATAGGTGTCACTGATTTTTTTTTCTCTTTGAAATTGGTAGACTCTAAAGATTTGTTGAAATTATTGTGTTTTAGCAAGTAGCTGGTGACCTTTTGCCTTTTCTTTACATTTTTGGTTTAAGTTTGGTGTGAGAAGCCTGCTTGGGAATGTCCTAGCACGGCAAGAAAATTCTTTTCCCGGAGCGTTGGGGTTATGAAAGGTCTCTGTTGGATTCCTTTCATGTTAATGTCTTAAATCTGTTGTCATTTACGGCATAAATTCCTCTTCTAAATTTACTGTGGCGTTTCTGACTATCTGGGAGGAGACTGAGCAGTGAAACGTGTTACTTTTACACATAAACAAGAACGATCTGTCACACTACTACACTTTAAAACATAGTTTATATGTAATTCATGTCACACAGTCTCATACAGAACCTACATCCGCTTTCTTTTATATACTGTATATGATAAGATACTGTCATCCCCCTTCCCTTCTGTGTGAGAGGATGAATGAGCAAATGTATTTCTAGTTGCATGCTGGATGGTAGCAGACAAGCCTGTGTGCTAGAGAACAGTAGGACCAACGTCGGAACAGGTAGCTACGCTTTCTAAAAGCAAAGAGGTTTCTATTCTTAGTATGGTCCTGTCTGTCCCTTGTCATGTTGGTATAGGGAGCTGCCTCTCTGGTAACTTCCGTTGGTATTCGTGAGGCACCCTCAGGAAGCGGCCACGTCAGTCTGTCAGCGGCGAGCGTCTGAAGTGGTAAGATCTCCGGCTAAGTGCGTGTCTGCTAAGTCCGTAGGACAATGCATTTCTTAAGATCAGCCTAACTGAAAATTTAATCACCTTTATTACAGGTTTAGCTCTAAAATATCTAATGTTATCTTAAATTGCTACGCAGTGTAATTCGAGTGTGAAGTTCAGAATATATTCCGGTAGTTGCTTTGTCACTACTTTGTGCGTGATGACTGGTGAAACAGTTGCGCAGTTATGTAAGCTTAACTTCCTCAGATAGCTGACAGCTTTTAACCCACTTTTATGGTCTTGAACATCAGCACCGCTTTCGTAACAAATTAATGCAACAACGTTACAACATGTTCATCAAGGCAATGTTGGTCCACATTGTCCCACTCCTAAACAGCGATTCGGCGTAAATCCCTCAGAGTGGTTGGTGGGTCACGTCGCTCATAAACAGTCCTTGTAAATGGGCTGTTTAGGTTTTTATGTTGGTTACGCCATGTAATGCTGTGTATGAAAATCGCTGACTGCGCTGTGTGCAGGCTGTGGCTGGTTGGATTCATTGTTGGAATATTCGCTTGTGTAGTCTTGGGCAGTTGGATGTGAACAGCGCGTAGCTTTGGGCAGTTGGAAGTGAGCCGCCAGCAGTGGTGTATGTGGGGAGAGAGATGCCAGAGTTTTGAACGGACGATCTGAACGAGTGTCGGTCAGAAACAGGAAATTTCTTTCATTGCATGTCACAAAATTATACAGGGTGAGTCACCTAACGTTACCGCTGGATATATTTCGTAAACCACATCAAATACTGACGAATCGATTCCACAGACCGAACGTGAGGAGAGGGGCTAGTGTAATTGGTTCACACAAACCATAAAAAATGCACGGAAGTATGTTTTTTAACACAAACCTACGTTTTTTTAAATGGAACCCCGTTGGTTTTGTTAGCACATCTGAACATATAAACAAATACGTAATCAGTGCCGTTTGTTGCATTGTAAAATGTTAATTACATCCGGAGATATTGTAACCTAAAGTTGACGCTTGAGTACCACTCCTCCGCTGTTCGATCGTGTGTATCGGAGAGCACCGAATTACGCAGGCATCCAAAGGGAACGGTGATGCACCTTAGGTACAGAAGAGACTGGAACAGCACATTACATCCACATGCTAACACCTTTTTATTGGTCTTTTTCAGTGACGCACATGTACATTACCATGAGGAGTGAGGTAAACGTACACACGTGGTTTCCGTTTTCAATTACGAAGTGCAATAGAGTGTGTCCCACTGGAAACGCGTCGACGTATGTGGTATCAGCATGATGGTGCACCTGCACATTCCGCAATTAACACTAGGCAGACCCTTGACTGGATGTTCGACGGGCGTTTCATAGGACGTAGAGGACGCATAAATTGGCCAGTCCGTTCTCCTGATCTTACACCTCTGGACTTCTTTCTGTGGGGTACGTTAAAGGAGAATGTGTACCGTGATGTGCCTACAACCCCAGTGGATACGAAACAACGTATTGTGGCAGCCTGCGGCGACATTACACCAGATGTACTGCGGCGTGTACGATATTCATTACGCCAGAGATTGCAGTTGTGTGCAGCAAATGATGGCCACCACATTGAACATCTATTGGCCTGACATGTCGGGACACACTCTATTCCACTCCGTAATTGAAAATGGAAACCACGTGTGTACTTGTACCTCATCCCTCATGGTAATGTGCATGCGCGTCAGTGAAAAAGACCAATAAAAAGGTGTTAGCATGTGGACTTAATGTGCTGTTCCAGTCTCTTCTGTACCTAAGGTCCATCACCGTTCCCTTTGGATCCCTACGTAATTCGGTGCTCTCCGATACACACGATCGAACAGCGGAGGAGTGGTACTCAAGCGTCAACTTTAGGTTACAATATCTCCGGATGTAATTAACATTTTACAATGCAACAAACGGCACTGATCACGTATTTGTTTATATGTTCAGATGTGCTAACAAAACTAACGGAGTTCCATTTAAAAAAACGTAGGTTTGTGTTAAAAAACATACTTCCGTGAATTTTTGTATGGTTTGTATGAACCAATTACACTAGCCCCTCTCCTCACGTTCGGTCTGTGGAATCGATTCGTCAGTATTTGATGTGGTTTACGAAATATATCCAGCGGTAATGTTAGGTGACTCACCCTATATATATATACAGGGTGTTTCAAAAATGACCGGTATATTTGAAACGGCAATAACAACTAAACGAGCAGCGATAGAAATACACCGTTTGTTGCAATATGCTTGGGACAACAGTACATTTTCAGGCGGACAAACTTTCGAAATTACAGTAGTTACAATTTTCAACAACAGATGGCGCTGCGGTCTGGGAAACTCTATAGTACGATATTTTCCACATATCCACCAGGCGTAGCAATAATATGGCGTAGTCTCTGAATGAAATTACCCGAAACCTTTGACAACGTGTCTGGCGGAATGGCTTCACATGCAGATGAGATGTACTGCTTCAGCTGTTCAATTGTTTCTGGATTGTGGCGGTACACCTGGTCTTTCAAGTGTCCCCACAGAAAGAAGTCACAGGGGTTCATGTCTGGCGAATAGGGAGGCCAATCCACGCCGCCTCCTCTATGTTTCGGATAGCCCAAAGCAATCACACGATCATCGAAATATTCATTCAGGAAATTAAAGACGTTGGCCGTGCGATGTGGCCGGACACCATCTTGCATAAACCACGAGGTGTTCGCAGTGTCGTCTAAGGCAGTTTGTACCGCCACAGATTCACGAAGAATGTCCAGATAGCGTGATGCAGTAATCGTTTCGGATCTGAAAAATGGGCCAATGATTCCTTTGGAAGAAATGGCGGCCCAGACCAGTACTTTTTGAGGATGCAGGGACGATGGGACTGCAACATGGGGCTTTTCGGTTCCCCATATGCGCCAGTTCTGTTTATTGACGAAGCCGTCCAGGTAAAAATAAGCTTCGTCAGTAAACCAAATGCTGCCCACATGCATATCGCCGTCATCAATCCTGTGCACTATATCGTTAGCGGATGTCTCTCGTGCAGCAATGGTAGCGGCGCTGAGGGGTTGCCGCGTTTGAATTTTGTATGGATAGAGGTGTAAACTCTGGCGCATGAGACGATACGTGGACGTTGGCGTCATTTGGACCGCAGCTGCAACACGGCGAACGGAAACCCGAGGCCGCTGTTGGATCACCTGCTGCACTAGCTGCGCGTTGCCCTCTGTGGTTGGCGTACGCGGTCGCCCTACCTTTCCAGCACGTTCATCCGTCACGTTCCCAGCCCGTTGAAATTTTTTCAAACAGATCCTTTATTGTATCGCTTTTCGGTCCTTTGGTTACATTAAACCTCCGTTGAAAACTTCGTCTTGTTGCAACAACACTGTGTTCTAGGCGGTGGAATTCCAACACCAGAAAAATCCTCTGTTCTAAGGAATAAACCATGTTGTCTACAGCACACTTGCACGTTGTGAACAGCACACGCTTACAGCAGAAAGACGACGTACACAATGGCGCACCCACAGGCTGCGTTGTCTTCTATATCTTTCACATCACTTGCAGCGCCATCTGTTGTTGAAAATTGTAACTACTGTAATTTCGAAAGTTTGTCCACCTGAAAATGTACTGTTGTCCCAAGCATATTGCAACAAACGGTGTATTTCTATCGCTGGTCGTTTAGTTTTTATTGCCGTTTCAAATATACCGGTCATTTTTGAAACACCCTGTATATATATATATATATATATATATATATATATATATATATATATATATATATATATAATGACTTTTGAACGCTATTAAGGTAAATACATTGTTTGTCCTCTATCAAAATCTTTCATTTGCTAACTATATGCCTATCAGTAGTCTGTGCCTTCAGTAGTTAGAATCTTTTATTTGGCTGGCAGTATTGGCGCTCGCAGTATTGCAGTAGCTCGAGTAACGAAGATTTTTGTCAGGTAAGTGATTCATGAAAGGTATAGGTTATTGTTAGTCAGGGCCATTTTTTGTAGGGGTTATTGAAAGTCAGATTGCGTAGCGCTTTAAATATTGTGTGTCAGTTTAGTGATGATCAGAATAAGTAAAGAGAGAACTGTCTGAGTACGTTCAGTTTTGCTCAGCTGTTTGAAAAGCCAAATAACGTAGAAGTTTACCAACACAGTCATTCTCAATTTTCAAAGGGGACGTTGCACCCTTTTCAATCTATCCCAAGCGTTTTCGATAGGTTTCATGTCTGGAGAACATGCTGGCCACTCTAGTCGAGCGATGTCGTTATCCTGAAGGAAGTCATTCACAAGATGTGCACGATGGAGGAGCGAATTGTCGTCCGTGAAGACGAATGCCTCGCCAATATGCTGTCGATATGTTTGCAGTATCGGTCGGGGGATGGCATTCACGTATCGTACAGACGCTATGGCGCCTTCCATGACCACCAGCGACGTACGTCGGCCCCACATAATGCCACCCCAAAACATCAGGGATCCTCCACCTTGCTGCATTCGCTGGACAGTGTGTCTAAGGCATTCAGACTGACCGCTTTGCCACCAAACACGTCTCCGACGATCGTCTGGCTGAAGACATATGCGACATTCATCGGTGAAGAGAACGTGATGCCAATCCTTAGCGGTCCGTTCGGTATGTTGTTGGGCCGCTCTGTACCGCGCTGCATGGTGTCGTGATGGACCTCGCCATGGACATGAAGTTGCGCATCATGCAGCCTATTGCCTGAGTCGTAACAAGATGCGCTGTGCCTGCACGAATAGCGTTATTCAACATGGTGGCGTTGCTGTCAGAGTTCCTCCCAGCCATAATCCTTAGGTAGCGGTCATCCACTGCTGTAGTAGCCCTTGGGCGCTCTGAGCGAGGCGTGTCATTGACAGTTCCTGTCTTTCCGTATCTCCTCCATGTCACTCCGAGACGCCTGGACACTTCCCTTGTTGAGAGCCCTTCCTGGAAGAAAGTAACAATGCGGACGCGATCGAACAGCGGTATTGACCGTCTAGGCATGGTTGAACTACAGACAACACGAACCGTTTACCTCCTATCTGGTGGAATGAGTGTAACTGATCGGCTGTCGGATCCTCTCCGTCTAATAGGCGCTGCTCATGCATGGTTGTTTACATCTTTTGGCGAGTTTAGTGACATCTCTGAACAGTCAAAGGGGCTGTGTCTGTGATACAATATCCACAGTCAACGTCTATCTTCAGGAGTTCTTGGAACCGGAATGATGCAAAACATTTTTTGATGTGTGTATATGATTTTATGAATACTGACTGAATTGGCGAGTGAAAATTTGTAACAAGGCCAGGAATCGAACCCAGGTCTCCTGCTTAGTAGGTAGGTGCGTTAACAACTTTTTTTTTTAAATTTCATTTTGTTCGAAATTGATTGTTGTATTTGTTCAGGGCGGACGTCCTCTGACACTTTTCGAAGTTCATCGTGGATACATTAACTCAGTTTTTTATTACAGAGGGCAGCTAACCAACCCTCTGACCGAACACGCTGAGCTACCGTGCCGGCAACCACTGAGCCACCTAGGCACAGCAGTTCACACAACTGCACGGATTAGTTTCACACGCCTCTCTCCTCTATCCGAATTCTCACTGCCGCCCAATTCTTCTTTAAATTCCTCCTTACACACGAACAGAACTGCCGAGGCTCTCCAATGTTCTGGAATCGCACCTCATCATCGGACGTAAATGGGGAATCCAGCTTTAAACCCAGGAGCACATATTTACAGAAATGAAACTGAACAGTTTCAGAAACTTTACTGTTCACATGCAGATGTGATTTTATGTATATAGACTGAAGGAGCGAGCGCAAATTTGTACCAAGGCCGGGAATCGAACCTGGATCTCCTGCTTACTTGGCAGGTGCGATAGCCACTAAGCCACGTTGGCACAGCGGTTCACACAACTGCTGGATTATCCTGGCACGCCTCCCTCTTCGATCCAAATTTTCACTGCCGACCCAGTCTACATTTTCTGCTGGATCCCCCATTTACATTCGATGCTGAGGTGCTATTCCAGAACATGGAGAGCCTCGGCCATTTTGCTCAGGTGTAGGGGGACTTTGGATCAAGGAGGGAGGCGTGCCCGGGTAATCTGGGAAGCTATCTGAAAATCTGCCACAAGGTGGCTTAGTGGCTAACGCACCTACCTATTAAGCAGGAGACCTGGGTTCGAGTCCTGGGCTTGGTATAAATTTTCACTCGTCACTTCAGTCTATGCGCATAAAAAATGAAGTATGTATAGTTAGGCGTCCTCTGTTCACTTAAGGGGTAGTCTGAAAGATATATTGCTACGATCGAAAGATGGTTTGCAGGGCAAAGGGCTGCTGGAGGTGCGAGCACTGAGCCCAATTCGAGAACGCACAGAATTAATATAAAGAAACATGAAACAATCCACCACTACTAACGGCATAGACACGCTCTGATTTCCAGATGCAGTTATATAAAAGAGTGCATTTAAAATGTCATGCCGTCACTCCTATTAAAAGTTAAAGTTAAGATACAGCCAATGAGCAGTAAAAGAAATAAACTTGTAACAAAAACCGCAAATTCTATTTAAATTTGGTTACCAAAACCAGTTAAAAAACTAACAGGAATCAAACGGCAAAAACAAGAAAATTTAACTTCAAATATTTGCTTTTAATTTATTTAACAAGTAATCTAAAGGGCCTAAATCGTCCTTCAAATTTAGTGCAATCACCAAGAGTTACTGGCAACATCTTAGTTACAAAATTTACAAACAATCAAAATGGGTTACAAAGCTGCTGAGCTCGGCAAGTTACAAACAGTGTAGGCTGTTTGGTTAACTCGGTCACGTGACCTGACGCAACGCCATCAAACCACGAATCCAATCGCATAACTAAGACGATATCCTTGAAGCATGCAATTTTATAACAAGCCGCTTGTGACGTATGTAAGGTGGCGTAGTCTCCTGACCTTCATTCCTTACATATTCTGTCCTCACAGTCGTATTCTGCACATTAAGAAGCTTCATTCGAACCCAAAGTCGATAAGGTAGAGTCAATTTTGTATGAATTCATGTATGTGATATGCAAATCTAATAAGTAAACTGCAAGTACGCACCGAGGTTGAAAAAGTCGAGGCTGGCGTACACAACATGATGGCCACAGGAATTTTCGTTCTAAAGAGGAAACAAGCCCGCTGGGAAGACCGTCCCTTCAGAGGCTGGGTCAGCAACATCGCTACTTTGGCCGAAGCGACCGCCCAGAGAGAAGGCAGCTTTTGCCGGAGCGAAGGGATGACGACCCTCGTGTTCGACTTAAAAGCAAATTCCGCTACATTGTGTTGGAGCGCACAGAAGATGCACTTTTTCACGGACTGACTGTGTACTTATGGAGTTCTCACAGGAGGATAGTACACGCCTAACGGAGATGCTACAGATTTCCGCATTGCTCGACTTAAAAGAAACTACATTCTCCCATTTAAAAGAGCAACGCTGATTGGCAGAATATTTCTGACGCAAAGAATCAGAGGAGTGAGGGAAGACAGCGAATGATATACCCTTGCAACTTTTCTAGGGAAGGGGCCGTTCCGTTGTCGCTCTAGGAGGGGTAACAGGTAACGACAGCGAGCGCACTCATACGTGTACGCAAAGAGAGAGGAACAAAGTCTCTCCTCAGTACTTCACCAGGAGAGCACCTCTGTCGTTGGCAAATCGGAGTGACACTCTATATTGAGTCGCTCGCGATTAAGTGTTGTTCACTGTGTTGGCCGCCA
This sequence comes from Schistocerca nitens, assembly GCF_023898315.1. NCBI lineage: Eukaryota > Metazoa > Arthropoda > Insecta > Orthoptera > Acrididae > Schistocerca > Schistocerca nitens. The sequence goes on along the minus strand of NC_064614.1, from coordinate 368,955,663 downwards.
CACTTATTGTGTGGTCTGAACACAGACAGAGTACTAGTTAATTGCCTGCGAGCGAGTATTGAGTGGCATCGCGGTGGACTGGTTATCTGATCGGTGTACCACGCCAATAGACTAGGGGTGGATAGGAGTCCTTGACTTCATCAAGGTGTAGGGAGAGTTTGATTGGCGAAGGTCAATCCAGATAGAAAGAGATAGTTATGTTATTTGTCGCAGCAAGCGACGCAGGCAGCAGTCATGGCAGCCCACGATATTGTGCACTATAGCGTATGCGAGCCCCATCTGTCCTTCATTACAGTACACACCATTACATTTCTTACGCGACAGCCTTCACCATACCTAGAAAAGTTATTCAAGTTGTGTAGGTGCGGCTCTCAGTCATTCTGCCGAGTAAGTAACATTCTTAAAGAAAAGGGAGAGAAGAACCTTTCCATACTTTGTAAAATAATAGCATTCCTATCCATAAGAGGCAATCTACTGTTCCAAAAAGAACCCGGAAATTTATTAATTTATAAGAAAAAGTTTCACTTGATTACTCATTTGCAATAAATAATAATTATCGTTCGTTTAATTTTTTTCTTATAGTAACTAGCTATACTCCCGTAACCAAGTATTCCACTAGTTATGTAAGAATATAGAATATTTTTGTGTCTTTTCCTTACAGCGGATGACTCCAGAAGATATTTGTTGCTGAATGTTTTTCAAACAGTTCTTGTTGGTACATTAGGAGCGTCTGTCTGACTTCTGTAGTAGTGTGAGGTGGAAATTGTTTCTTTCAGGAGCCAAAGGGTACTTGTTGGATCAATCCATTGCGCAACTTGACAGAATAAAACCCACACACTCGCAGACATCAAAAGCTTTCTGGTAATCTAGAAATAAGGAATCAATTAGAATTGTTTTGTCGATAACATGCAACACATAATGTGAGTGAAGAGCTAGTTGTGTTTCACAAGAACAATGTTTTCTAAATCCGTGTTGACTATTCGTCAATAGACCATTCCCTTCGAGATATTTAGTGGTGTTTGAACACAATATATGTTCCAAAATCCTATTGCATATCGAAGTTAATGATATGAGCCCCTGATTTAGTGGTTCTCGCTTCCCGCGCCCGGGTTCCCGGGTTCGATTCCCGGCGGGGTCAGGGATTTTCTCTGCCTCGTGATGACTGGGTGTTGCGTGATGTTCTTAGGTTAGTTAGGTTTAAGTAGTTCTAAGTTCTAGGGGACTGATGACCATAGATGTTAAGTCCCATAGTGCTCAGAGCCTCATTTAGTGGGTTACTACTATTGCCTTTCTTGAATATTGGTGTGACCTCTGCAACTTTCCAGTCTCTGGGTACGGATCTTTCGTCGAGGGTGCGGTTATATATAATTGTTAAGTATGGAGCTATTGCATCAGCATACTCAGAAAGGTGCCTAATTGGTATACAATCTGGACCGGAAGACTTGCTTTTACTTTGCTTTTATTTTGATTTACGTTGCTCCACTACTGCGAGTAAATGTACTTCTAAGTTTCTCGGGTTGACATTTGTTCTTGATTAGAATTCTGGAATATTTACTTCGCCTTCTTTGGCGAAAGAATTTCGGAAGGCTGCGTTTAGTAACTCTGCTTTAGCAGCACTGTCATCGACAATATTTCAATTGCTACTGCGCATAGAAGGCATTTTGTGTTGCCGCTAACCTACTATATATATGACAAAAATCCCTTGGGATTTTCTGCCAGGTTTGAAGACAAAGCTTCGTTGTGGAAACTGTTTCAAGCATCTTGCATTGAAGTCTGCGATAAATTTCGCGCTTCCACAATGGATCGCCTATGTTGGGGATTTTGCGTTCGTTTAAATTTGGCATCTGATTTACAATTTCATTGTTAATTTGGTACGAGTGGATAGTGTCTCTCAGGAAGGCGCCAAACAAATTTTTATCTGCTTTTTTGAACAGATATATTTTTCGTTTATTTTCGGTGGATTTGAGAGTTACGGTAGATATTCTCGCTATGACAGCCCTGTGTTTACTAATTCCTGTGTCCGTTTTGATGCTCGTTATTAGCTCAGAATTATTTCTTGCTGAGGTTTCAAGTGTGTTTTCACAACCGTTTACTATTCGAGTGGGATCATGAACTAATTCCTCGAAATAATTTTCAGAAAAAACGTTAAGCACAATTTCGTATGTTGTTTTATACGTATCTCCAGATTTAAACATCTATTTTCGCCAACAAATCGAGCATAAATTGAAGTCACCACCAACTATAATTGTACGAGTCGGGTACATGTTTGAAATTAGACTCAAGTTTTCTTTGAGGCTTTCAGCATTTGTATCACAAGAATTGGGAGTTCGGTAAAAGGATACAAATATTATTTTATTCCGGTTGCCAAAATGACAGCTACGAATACTAACTCACAGAAACTACCTATTTCAGTTTCGCTACAAGATAAACTACTCCTAATAGCAGCAAACACGCCACCGCCAACTCCATTTAACCTATCCTATCTGTACGCAGTTAGGTCCGTAGCAAAAATTTCGGTTGAACTTATCTCCGGCTTAAGCCAGCATTCAGTGGTTATAACTATTTGAGCATCACTGCTTTCTATTAGCTCTTGCAGCTCTGGTACTTTCCCATCACAGCTACGACAGTTTACGATTGTTACACTGACTGTTCCTAGACCTACGTTCTTCCAGAATTCGACCTGCATCCTTTGAGATTGAAGCCCTTCTTGTGTGAGACACTCTAACGTAAAAAACCGCTTAGTCCACGTCATACAGCTCCCGATACCCGTGTAGCCGCCTCCTGCGTGTAGTGGACTCACCCATTTAAGGGAACTCGAAAGCCCACCGCCCTATGGCACAAGTCGAGGAATCTGCAGCCTACACGGTCGCAGAACCGTCTGAGCCTCTGATTCAGACCCTCCACTCGCCTCTCTACCAGAGGTTCACAATCGGTCCTCTCGACTATGCTGGCAGCCTTTACCACTTCAGACAGCCACTCGAAACCAGAGAGAATATCTACGAAATCTTTCCAGGCACTCATGAGTTTTCTTTCCGGACAGTCGTGCAAAATGTGCTCCAGCGTTTTTCCGGATGATCCAAATTCTCATTGGTCATTATCGGTAGTTCGCTACTTGCATAGCGTTGCTTTGGTCACTATCTTGTCAGTTCTGATACGGTAAGGGAGCTCCAAATGTTTTTCATTGGTTCGCACCGGGGGATGGATGGTCGGATCTCTATTACCTAATTTCTTATCAACATGGAAGGACGTCCACTGATTTCTCCATTCATGTCTTAGATTACAGCAAGGCGAGGTGGCCAGTGTTTATCTAGATTGGTTCTCTAGCTTTTAATTGGGTGCGTGCTAAATTGTTCAGTGTTTCATGACTTGGGAAGTATCTGAATCTTCTGAGTTTCAGCCATTCATGTGTTACTGCTTGTTATCTTCGGAGATTTGTAGGGATAATATTGGCGAGTGTTGACAGCCATATTGTTGGTGTGAATTTAAAAGTTCCTGTCACGATTTTGTTCGCGTAATTTAGATAGATATCTATTTTTTTGACATCTTTTCTAACCAGGAGAACAGTATTCAGCGACAGGATAAACACATGCTTGTGCTGTAATTCTTAAGGTGTTTGCTTTAGATCGCCATCTAGCACCAGTCAGTCGCCTTAATATGTTATTTCTTGATTTTAGGTTCCGTCCTGCTACTTGTAGGTGTATCCTAAATGTCATGGATCAGTCGAGAGTCACACCCAAATATATGGGGTGTCGACAGTGTTGCGGAAGATTACATCCACTTCTTTGTTTGCCTCTATGTTGGTTAGGTAGAAGGAGCTGACTTGTGTTTTATTAGAGCCCGGGCAAAGTCTACACTTTTTGTAATACTGATCGAGCTTTTCTAGATCGTTAGTAAGTGTTTGTTCACTTTCTTTGAATTTGTTGCTTTGAGTTGCTATAACTAGGACGGCGTCATTGCTAACTTTTATATAATCAGTAGTGACTATGTGGCTGATGTACAAGTTAAACAAAAACGGTGACAGAACCAACTCCTATGGGAGACTGTTCTTTTCGGTATAGGATCTACTTGTGGTTTCTCCAATTTTAAGTTTAAATGAGCGTTTTTTCTGTTAGTTGTGTGGTCTTTGGGCTTGGAACGGTTTGATTTAGCCTATACATTATAAAGGCTCCTTTGAAAAAAAAATTTTTTTGTTTACTACTACTAGGCTACTTACTGTTTAGCTCTACAGGACCTTTACATTGAAATGTTTCCCACACCACCTTGTATTGTCTTTCTATGTGTGTGAGTAACTGTATGTTCACTGTTGTGTGTAAATACATACAGCGCACACTGGGCGATGTGTGAAACTGATAGCGATTACACGCTTCCGCTGTTGTAGAAATCTGCTCCAGATGCTGCAGATATCGTGTTGAGCTGAAAGTGGTAACCAAAGTACGGAGAAATATTCTTCGGGGCTCTGTTGCATAGCAATCAGATTGCTTTCAGTTCTGAGAAATGTCCAGGTACTATTGTGGATTTGAATGATCCGTGAAACGACTTCTTTTCCGAAGAAAACATCAAACTATTTCATTAGAACTGAACGCTCCCGTCGGAACTGTTCTCAAGCTGGTATTTATTTTTAAATCACAATAGAAGTATACGCTGGGTGTAGAATAACACGCACCTTCTTGAAATGAACAATATTTTATTGTTCTATTAACTGATTTCCTTCCATATACACATATATTTTTACAATGTGAATCCAAAACTCGCAATGGCGTCGATTTTTACAACACAAGAAAGGCTCTCTTCTAGTAAAATTTTCTCTTAAGAAGAACAAAAGCTCTACATCCTAAGAATAATTATGTGAGCGCTAACCGCCACAGAGTAATAAACAATATCTTTGTCTCTCTCTCTCTCTCTCTCTCTCTCTCTCTCTCTCTCTCGCACTGTCACAGCAAGCTACGCTGCCTGTTATATCATAACATTCACCTATCCAGTCACACGGTCTCATATGCTGCTGTGAGGTTTTCTTTTGCTTTTGGAAGCCTGTTCATTGAAAGCGGCAAAAGTCTACACACGTGGCAGCCGAGTCGAATCTGATCACGGCCGTAAGAATCAGAATTATACAAAGAAAGGCGCAGTGCATCACCGAAACTCTTACTTTCAAAATTTCGGTAGCTGTTGTTGAATACGAGTTATTCGACATATTACTCCCTCCAATACCATCTGGCACAATAATTATGATGACAAAATTAGAGAGAATAGCCAACAGTGTTTCCATTCTTCCGCTGTCCATGGCAGGAGGAGGAAACAAGGACGTTAAACCTGGTGCAATGTGTGGAGTATAGAAGTAGGTGAACATCTCAAGGTCAAATTTTAAACAATGCTTTTCCAAATATGAGTGGTGTGTCTTAACCATTTTGTCAATAAGCTTGCTAAAACTGTTTGTAGCACTGGTGATAAACTAACACCTCTCGTCCAGGTTAGGATCGTTAAAAATAACACCTGATAATAACGCAGATTGAAGATGCAGTAGGTGCTTCTTCTTCTCACAAAAACTCCAAAATTTACAGTATTACTGATCACGAAGCGTCTACAATAAACACTGGCTTTCAATCAGGCAAAGAGGCCAACTGCCTAAGTGGTTATTGCACAATAGATCACTGCAAGTAGATAACTTCCAGGGTGTGTTGAAAAGTAACCCATCCAAATTTTTTATGCGAAAACTTTTAAAGATTTTTAAATAAAACAAACGTTATTAACATTCTACATCTCTATTCTTCATGTGTAGATATTTGCAGCCCTCTTAGACTTGTTTCGTGTAATACGGCGGTGTGTAATGTAGCTATGTAGATGTATGAGTAATAGTGTGCTGTAATCGAGTTTCGAATTCGAAGAATTCATCCATGGAGCGTCCTCTTCTTCTGCGAGATCGGCAGCAATCTGACGTCTTGGGTTCACTGACATCTATCATCCTCCATACCGTCCCCACTTAACTCCAACTGAATTTCTTCTGTTTCCAAAACTTGAACAACACCTTCGGAGACTCTACTTTGTTAGTGTAGAAGCGGTGCACGCAGAGGTGAGGGTGTGGCCCCGTCCACGAAGTCAAATATTCTACAGTGATGTTATCAACAAACTTGTTGGGAGGAATGTGTTCCTCGCCAAAGTGATTACGTTGAGAATTAAATATGTCGACATGAAGAATAAAGATATAGATACTAATGTTCATTTTATTTAAAAAGCTTTAAGAGTTATCACTAAAAAATTGGAGATTACTCTTCAGCACGCTCTCGTAAATTATGTTGCGAAGCTTATAAGTATGTTTCCAAATTTGTGTGAGAGTCATCGATTTTGAGAGAGCTTTCGTTTAATTTGAAAAAAAAAAAACGCTTTAACAATCCTCGGGAAGGAAGGCATTATTCAACCTATGCTGGTGTGCTGAAGAAAGTCACGTCACAACCACGCTCAATTCCATATCCGAAAGCAGGATCCTCAATGAAATAAAATAAAAACAGAACCACGCCTCAGCAACAATTACGGAACCATACTTCCAGCAATCCTTGCATGCAAGAGATCTGTCACGTCATGGATAGTCACCCACGCAGCGTACTCCATCTGTCACCTGCCACACACTGTAAGATTACAATTTCTAATTTATCTATGGGATCAACATGAGGAAACAAGGAATTTGCCATTATATGAAGAACTTTGTATGATTTTTAATCATTTCATTACACACAGCCCTTAAAAAACACTTGGTGAACGTCAGCGACCAGGCCGGCTCACAAACAGTTCAACAACAACACCGAACCATCGAGCTCGTATCACAACATAGAGACGCAACAACGCAGTACTCTCAGATCAGTGCGGGAAGAAAGATGCAGCAGTCGGACTAAAGAGACATCCCTCTTCACGGAGTCAGCCTCCCAGTAACAGTTAGCTAGAATAAATTGTATAAAATGTCAAATCATTTACAGTTTAAATTGCTAAATCAACTAAAGTTTATACAATGAAGCGCCAAAGAAACTGGTATATTTTCGCGTATTCAAATGGAGGGATATGTAAACAGGCAGAATACGGAACTGCGTTCGGCAACGGGTACAAGACAACAAATGTGTGGCGCAGTTAGACCGGTTACTGCTGCTACAATGGCAGGTTATCAATAAGTGACTTCGAACGTGGTGTTATAGTCGGCGCACGAGAAATGGGACTTAGCATCTCCGAGATAGCGATGAAGTGGGGATTTCCCCGTACGACCATTTCACGAGTATACCATCAATATAAGGAATCCTGTAAAACATCAAATCTCCGACATCGTTGCGGCCGGAAAAAGATTCTGCAAGAACGGAACCAACGACGACTGAAGAGAATCGTTCAACGTGACAGAAGTGCAAACTTTCCGCTAACTGCTGTAGGTTTCAATGCTGGGCCATCAACAAGTGTCAGGGTGCGAACCATTCAACGAAACATCATCGATATGGGCTTTCAGAGTCGATGACCCACTCGTATACCTTTGATGACTGCACAAGACAAAGCTTTAAAGCTTTACGCCTCGACTGGGTCCGTCAAAGTCGACATTGGATTGTTGATGACTGGAAACATGTTGCCTGGTCGAACGAGTCTCGTTTCAAATTGTATCGAGCGGATGGACGTCTGCGGATATGGAGACAACCTCATAAATCCATGGACCTGCAGGTCAAGAAGAGTCTGTTCAAGCTAGTGGAGGCTTTGTAATGGCGTGGGGCCTGTGTTGTTGGAGTTATATGGAATCCCTGATACGTCTAGATACGACACTGACAGATGACACGTTTGTAAGCATCCTGTCTGATCACCTGCATCCAGTCATGTCAATTGTGCTTTCCGACGTACTTGAGCTATTCCATCAGGATAATGCGACACCCCACACTTCCAGGATTGCTACAGAGTGGCTCGAGGACCACCCCTCTGAGTTTAAACACTTTCGCTGGCCACTAAATTCCGCAGACATGAACATTATCTAGCTTATCTGGGATGCCGTGCAATGTTCTTTTCAGAAGAGATCTCCATACCCTCGCACTCTTACGGATTTATGGACAGTTCTTGTTTCACATTCTCACATTCTGATTTCTTAGCCTCTGGGTTGCTCTACACAAGTACCCTCGCTCACTTGTTCAAATGTGTGTGAAATTTTATAAGACTTAACTGCTACGGTTATCAGTCCCTAAGCTTACACACTACTTAACCTAAATTATCCTAAGGACAAACACACACACCCATGCCCGAGGGAGGACTCGAACCTCCGCCGGGACCAGCCGCACAGTCCATGACTGCAGCGCCTGTATGATTCATGGTGTCAGTTCCCTCCAGCACTACTTGAGACATTAGTCGAATCCATGCCAGGTCGTGTTGAACCACTTCGCCGTGTTCGCGGGGGCCCTTCACGATATTAGGCGGGTGTATCAATTTCATTGGCTATTAAATGGCTAATCGGATGTAAGGTGCACTGTCCCAGTTCCAGAACGGCTTCCAGTAGTAATAAAAATGTGGTTTTCAGTAGTTCGTGTAATTAATATTGACCGAATTTACAAATTTAAAACGCTGTCATAGTCTAATCATGATTAGGTACACTGCTCAATCTCATTAATGAGACCATCGCCTATGATCGACGTCAACGTGCAATAACCACTTACAGACGACAGGTGGTAGCACTAGCAGTGGAGGCTATAAAGCGTGTCGGAGAAGGGCAGAAAGCAATGCAGTCGTTTTTGTAACGCAGGTACGGAGCGATTTATCTGACGTTCAAAAGGGCACGATAATTGGTTTTCGGGTCAAGAGTGGAAGCATTCCTGAAATGGCGAAGTCTCTAAACTGTTCGCGTAGCACCATGGTTAAAGTACGCCGTGCACGCCAAAATGGCGCTATTCAAAACCGACTTCTAGTCAACTGTGCTGCACCACGGGCCATAAATGATAGGGGCGAAAGTCGGCTGTGGAGATGTGTAAGGGCGAATAAACTTGCAACTATTGAGCAACTTTGTGCCCAGATGAACCAAAGGACTACCGATAGTTCTCCTCAGTCCTGAACGACCGTTCAGCGAACGTTGCTGCTTGTGGGCCTCTGCAAAGGGCGCCTGGTTCAAAAATGGCTCTGAGCATTATGGGACTTAACTTCTGAGGTCATCAGTCCCCTAGAACTTAGAACTACTTAAACCTAACTAACCTAAGGACATCACACATCCACGCCCGAGGCAGGGTTCGAACCTGCGACCGTAGCGGTCGCGCGGTTCCAGACTGTAGCGCCTAGAACCGCTCGGCTACTACGGCCAGCAGGGCGCCTGGTTCATGTACCCATATTGGTAATACCGGCGACGAAGGCTGGAATTTGCGCGGCAACACCACAGCTGCATTTCCTGGGTGATCTCGTCATTCTGGAAGGCACAGTGGATCAATACAAGTATTCACCTGTCCTTGTGGACCATGTCTACGCCGGCCAGGGTAGCCGAGCGCTTCTAGGCGCTACAGTCTGGAACCGCGCGAACGCTACGGTCGCAGGTTCGAATCCTGCCTCTGGCATGGATGTGTGTGATGCCCTCAGAGGTTAGTTAGGTTTAAGTAGTTCTAAGTTCTAGGGCACTGATGACCTCAGAAGTTAAGTCCCATAGTGCTCAGACCTATTTGATTTGAACCATGTCCACCCCCTATATGCAGTGTAGTTTTCCTCGGCACGATGGCATATACCAGCAGGACAGTGCAATGTGTCCCACTGCTCGCAGTGCACCAGAATGAGTTTACCGTACTCTCTGTCACCAAAGCCGACGTTTCAGAACCTCCTAGACGTCTCGCAGCAGTCCGCGGTGCAAAAGTGGGTTATTCAGACTTTTGACAGATGGTCACATTTATGTGATTGGATAGTGTTTATCTAATATTAAAGGTCAACACAGTAAGACAAGTATCACAGTTAGACAGTATAGCTCCTGGAACGCCAATTATCCACACTATCTCATCAAATATTTGAGAATGAGATTACTTAGCGACTTGCAGCAAACATTACACAAAATTTCAAACCTTTATGAAACTCTTTCTCACTCACGTTGCCCATAAAACGACGAATGGAAAGAAGTTTATCTCTTACTGCATCTTCGCTGTTCATGCAGTAAAACTTCAGCATCAGACATGAAGTTTTAAGTGGTTACCTTTTTGCCACTAACTCTATTCGCTACACACTTTTCAGACAGTATACATGTGTACCACTGAAAGTACTTGCAAAATTGTAAAATTGTTCGGCACATAGTCCAGTCGACCTGACGTCATAATTACTGAGATGGGGGAACAATTAGATTTTGATTAAAATGGAGTGCAAATTATCCAGACTACACTCATTCAGCGACTTATAAGAGAGAACGTAGCGACTTCCAACGAATTTAAACATAATTTCAAATGTTTCTAAACTCTTTCTCTCTAACATGATTGAGCCGTGCTGTGGGTCGCGTCGGTGCTCTTTGTAGGTTTCCTGCCGGCCGGAGTGGCCGTGCGGTTCTAGGCGCTACAGTCTGGAACCGAGCGACAGCTACGGTCGCAGGTTCGAATCCTGCCTCGGGTATGGATGTGTGTGATGTCCTTAGGTTAGTTAGGTTTAAGTAGTTCTAAGTTCTAGGGGACTGATGACCTCAGAAGTTAAGTCCCATAGTGCACAGAGCCATTTGAACCATTTTTTGTAGGTTTCCGCCCTCTGTTGCAGGCCAGACGTATCGTTTACGTGGCATGGTTGCGGTTGTTTGTCTTCTTCTCGTGTTCACTGGCGCCACTCGGTTTCGCTAGTGTTGCCTGTTCACTGGTGGCAGCAGCACCGGTTATCGATACTTAGTAACTGTTGCCCTATCTTTGGAGCGACGTCGTTGTTTTTCGGGTCGTATGAGTGGGCCAGTTCGTTTGGGGACTCAGGAGGAACCAGGTCCGCGCAGTGGGTGAACGTGCTAGGAAAGATGGCGGCGCGCATGGACGGCCGGATGGAAGGGTTGTGTCACGAGGGTGCACGACCTTGTCGTAAACCGGATCCAGTAAGCCTTAAGATGAGTGTATTTCAATCCAAGTAGAGCGGAGTCAGTCATCCATGTGGGCCCCATAGTACGTGTGTGATATTGTGCAGATTATCATCGCGCCGTCATGTGCAGTTTGGTGAATCTGCGTACTGCTTAGTACTTGAAGACCCTACTGTGTTAAAAGCACTTGGCTCAGTGATTAAACGGCGTGGTTACTCAAATGTGAATTAATAAAGGAGTGAATAGATTTGTTTCATTCTGCCAACCGTCGTCAGATTTGTCACAGTGAGTTCAGTTTGCATTTGTGTGCCTAATGAATTTGATGTCACTCATCTGGTACTTGGTTTTGGTTCGCTTTGCGATTGTTTTCGCAATGACGTGTGGTTGCTGATTCTGGTTGGTTACATTTCGTTTTTGCCTCGCACGCAAATCGAGTGGGGTTTTAGTAACTATTAGTTTGTGTGGCGTTTTGTACTGTGACTTGTTTGTTCAGATTTTCGGGTTTGTTGAATCGGACGGAAATCTAGTAGTGGTTCCATACTCGTTCCGTGGGGGCTCTAAACACAGTCTTCTCGGAACGTAGTGCAGACCGCCGGTTCCGGCTTTGGCGTATTGTTCCATCGTATCATTTGGTTTTTCGGGCTTCAGGTAGCTTCAGAAAGATTATCATTAGTCATTCATTATACTGCCACTAGTCTGAGTTACCATCTTGTGAAGTGAATTCCAATTTTGGCTGCCTGTCTCATCGCTTGCGAAAGTGTTTGTTGCCGGATCTTCTCAGAGGTCGAATCCTGGAGCACCGTCTGTGACTGGTCCTTGTATTTTATTATTGTATTATTTATTACCATACCTTGTAATCCTACATAAAAGGTTATGTATGTCTGGTTAGTAGTTCCGGTCGCCTTCTGGAATAAATCTAGCAGTGTAAGGGTTGTGTTACAAGGCTACCATCATCTTGTTTCATCCGTTTGGTGGTCAGTTGCTTGTTTCTCTTAATTAACCTTTGTTTGTATTTGCTGTTTTACAGCAGGTTTCTAAATTTTTATATAATCACCGTTTCTGGCGTGTGAGGCTTTCAGCCGTGATTGTGGTCATTTATTTTTAAAAAATAATTCGATATTTGTATTTTAGGACTAAGTCTTAAAATCTTATTTTCTTCCATTCCTGGCGTCTGATACCTTCTGCCGTGTTTGTGGCCACTTACTTCAATATTTCAATACCTGTAAGTTCTAACTGCAGCGACTTCTTAAATATTCTTAATTTATTGCCGTTCTTGGCGTGTGAGGCCTTCAACCGTGATCACAATGGCTTTTTTTAAAAAACATATCAGCATCTGTATTTTATGGTGATTTGCTAAATTGTAACGCACTGAGAACACCATTATTTACGCAGTTGTTTATTCCTTCATTAATAACGTGTGGTATTTTTTATTTGTTGTTGAGTCTGGAATTATTATTTTAAAAAAATAAATGTGTGTAACCATAAAGGGCAACCAATTGTAAGTGATTACGGCCCCGTCCACAATCGTAACCCAGTCCAGCCTTCCCTTGACTAACAGGTTTCAATGATTAATATCAAATATTTAATACATTAAACAATTTGTAAGGCAATCAGATATTTGAAGCTCTTTTACACACTAGAGTTCGATTTTCTAAGGAATCGGAGTTCGGGCTTTACTACACTCCTGGAAATGGAAAAAAGAACACATTGACACCGGTGTGTCAGACCCACCATACTTGCTCCGGACACTGCGAGAGGGCTGTACAAGCAATGATCACACGCACGGCACAGCGGACACACCAGGAACCGCGGTGTTGGCCGTCGAATGGCGCTAGCTGCGCAGCATTTGTGCACCGCCGCCGTCAGTGTCAGCCAGTTTGCCGTGGCATACGGAGCTCCATCGCAGTCTTTAACACTGGTAGCATGCCGCGACAGCGTGGACGTGAACCGTATGTGCAGTTGACGGACTTTGAGCGAGGGCGTATAGTGGGCATGCGGGAGGCCGGGTGGACGTACCGCCGAATTGCTCAACACGTGGGGCGTGAGGTCTCCACAGTACATCGATGTTGTCGCCAGTGGTCGGCGGAGGGTGCACGTACCCGTCGACCTGGGACCGGACCGCAGCGACGCACGGATGCACGCCAAGACCGTAGGATCCTACGCAGTGCCGTAGGGGACCGCACCGCCACTTCCCAGCAAATTAGGGACACTGTTGCTCCTGGGGTATCGGCGAGGACCATTCGCAACCGTCTCCATGAAGCTGGGCTACGGTCCCGCACATCGTTAGGCCGTCTTCCGCTCACGCCCCAACATCGTGCAGCCCGCCTCCAGTGGTGTCGCGACAGGCGTGAATGGAGGGACGAATGGAGACGTGTCGTCTTCAGCGATGAGAGTCGCTTCTGCCTTGGTGCCAATGATGGTCGTATGCGTGTTTGGCGCCGTGCAGGTGAGCGCCACAATCAGGACTGCATACGACCGAGGCACACAGGGCCAACACCCGGCATCATGGTATGGGGAGCGATCTCCTACACTGGCCGTACACCACTGGTGATCGTCGAGGGGACGCTGAATAGTGCACGGTACATCCAAACCGTCATCGAACCCATCGTTCTACCATTCCTAGACCGGCAAGGGAACTTGCTGTTCCAACAGGACAATGCACGTCCGCATGTATCCCGTGCCACGCAACGTGCTCTAGAAGGTGTAAGTCAACTACCCTGGCCAGCAAGATCTCCGGATCTGTCCCCCATTGAGTATGTTTGGGACTGGATGAAGCGTCGTCTCACGCGGTCTGCACGTCCAGCACGAACGCTGGTCCAACTGAGGCGCCAGGTGGAAATGGCATGGCAAGCCGTTCCACAGGACTACATCCAGCATCTCTACGACCGTCTCCATGGGAGAATAGCAGCCTGCATTGCTGCGAAAGGTGGATATACACTGTACTAGTGCCGACATTGTGCATGCTCTGTTGCCTGTGTCTATGTGCCTGTGGTTCTGTCAGTGTGATCATGTGATGTATCTGACCCCAGGAATGTGTCAATAAAGTTTCCCCTTCCTGGGATAATGAATTCACGGTGTTCTTATTTCAATTTCCAGGAGTGTAGTTGTGCAGATTCCACAGAACTTCATCAAAATAGCTTAAAGTACTGAACGGAAAGGCGAGTCAGGCAAGAAGAAACTACACCAACAAGATGTTGTCTTTCGCCTTGTAGGCAGTTTTCAGGGTCCAAATATGGAAATACATGAAGGATTCCCAGTGAACTGAACATATCAGAACTACTTTAGTTCGATGTTAACATTTTACAAGAGCGTAACAGAGAAATTTTTCAGAACCTGAAAAGAAATTGCAGATTAAGTGAAAAATGTATTGTCAACAAATCGCATACATGCTGATACAAATAAAGAATGAAGTCAAAGAACCAGTTTGAGTTTTGTATTTAGGACAGTTGAAGACAACGATTGGGTGGAAAGGCGTTCAAATGGTTCAAATGGCTCTGAGCACTATGGGACTCAACTGCTGAGGTCATTAGTCCCCTAGAACTTAGAACTAGTTAAACCTAACTAACCTAAGGACATCACACACATCCATGCCCGAGGCAGGATTCGAACCTGCGACCGTAGCGGTCTCGCGGTTCCAGACTGCAGCGCCAGAACCGCGCGGCCACTTCGGCCGGCTGGAAAGGCGTACAGACAGAAGATTGAACATGGCTTTGACTTACGACAGTTAAATAAGAAATTAAAATGCAAAAACCATTCACAAACTGATACAAAGATGAATGTTGTGAATTACCAGAAGAGACAGAAAAATTAACAACTGAATCTTTGCATTTTGATTGTGGAATGGAAGACGTAAATATGATCGTAATGAAAATGAAATGAATTTGAGAGTGACGTGTAACCACGCTAATGGATGATTGATAGATTAAGGATTTTAATTTACTCCAAGGGATTAGAGAAGTTTAAGTCGCCGAGCTGATAGAAGATGTGTAGCTGACACAACAAACAACATAGATCCGTATATCTGAATTGCGTAACGCCTGTGAGAACGTATAAGAGGCCTTTGCTAGCAGTGAATGTTACATAGATTATGATGATGATGACGATGATGATGAACAATGCAAAATTCTTCAGATGTGACAGTATGTACTGCTCCTTTCGATGTTAGTCTGATACACATTCGGTACTCATGACGGTAAAATCCAGACAATAAGACTTCACTTGAAGCACACACGTTATCCCTTGTTCGAACAACTTGTTTATTTGCGTACCGCAATTGTCTGTGTTACAAACCTCATTTTACTTTGTGCTGCCAATTTATGACTGTAGTTAGCATTTACAGTATATTCGGTGTCTGGTACTCGTTTTCCAGAGGCGCTCAGCATTTAACGACGCGGTAATAACATGCAAACGCGTGCATGATATAAACACAGCTGTGAGACCGAGCACTGTCAAGTTACGCCAGTAGTGCATGAACAACATCCACAAAGGCTGCAGACTTGCATCGGACGCTGCGGTTTGACTTCCCTCATTACGTCAATATGGATGTGACTGTTTATCGGTGACACGTGATTAATAACAGTGATATAAAAAATACCGTTGGGATGGGGGGAGGGGGGTGGGCTATTCTCAATCAAATCAGCAGTTACCGTGAAGAGTTTCTTTAGAACAGGGCTTCACAACATACGTGCTCGCGGAGCAAGCTGTGAGCAGCAAGGCGCGAGCACGGAGCAGCGCGAGCACGCGACCCCCACTACCGGACCAGAGCGGAGAGTGGGGATAGTCACGTGGGGCACACAACAGCTGCCGCCAGTCAATGTAAATCCGCGGCCACCTGCGGGGATATCACTCACGAATTATTACTGCGACAAATGAAACAAATAAAGGAGAATGTACACGTGCCACATAATTTTATTAGCTTAGTGTATGCCTCTACATTCGTATTAATTTGTGAACTATTACACAATAAAAGGTGTCACTGAAGTGTGGGATTCTCGATTATCTTGTACTTTTTGCCCTTTATAATTGCGTCTATGTTCGGAGTAATTGTTCTTGTGCATCGTAGGCGCAGCGTACAGTTTAAATTTCGATCAGACAATGCGTTTCTCAGGCGCGTCTTGTTACATTTCATTGCAGAGAACAGTTGTTCACAAACATACCTGGAAACGAACATTTATATTATTGTAGCCGCCAGTTTGTGCAAACGGGGAAATCTATCCTGAGGGAAGTGTCTGTAGAATTCCAAAATGTTTTTCTTGTTCTGAAATTTGTCTCTGTAGTCTCTGTCTGTATTCAGGTCAATAATTTCTAGTTGCAGCTCAGGACGAATCAAGCCATAAAATCCATACAGATATTTGCAAGCTGGCTCTGGACGTCGTCTGCCATGTCCTGTATGCGACGCATAATGGTCATGTTAGATAATGGCACAATCCGAAACTGTTCAACTTGAGATGGACACAAATGTTCCACTGCAACTACCAAACATTCTTTTATTAAATCGCCATCAGTGAAGGGGCGTAGGGATTTTGCTAAAAGCAAAGCAATTTTGTAACTCACTCTGAGAGCTGCCTCAGTTGATTTTCCTTCGTCGTCCAGATCTTCTTCGGATAGCTTTCTTTTAAGTTTAATAACTTCCTGTGCACGATCTGGGCCATCACATTTTCCACTTCCGTAGTCTTTCGCGTGGTACGACATATAATGTCGCTGCAAATTAAATTTCCTAAAAGAATTCAGCGTTTTGTGACATACTAAACATTTTGCAACACCATCTTTTTCTGTAAACAGATACAATTCCTCCCAACTGCGAAAGCATGGTTGGGGTTACACAACGGCGACTTGACATGATTCTTAACCAACGAAGTGACTGTTAGAGCTGATCGTAGTACTTTAAACGTTACACAGTCAGCGCTATTTCAATAGGCAAGCTGCGGCCCTATTCAAACGTGCGCGCGCATTTCCCCTCCCTCCCCTCCCTCCCTACTCCACGATCTTGCACCTGCTCGCGAGCACGTGCCTGAGCAGACGCGAGTACTCGCGCTCAAAACCGGGCAGTTGTTAAGCCCTGCTTTAGAACGTGATATCACTCTTCGCGCCTGAAATGATAGTTAACCAACTTGATGAGGCATTGAGGATAAGCTCTTCTGTATTATGGGATTGTAAAAACGTTACACAGACATTTAGTTTACTTAGCTGAGTGGTTCACGGCTTTTTAAAGCCTTTCTAGTTGGCGTCGTTGCTGCTATTTGTGTGCCAAGTGTCGTAAGCGTAATTGTTTAGTGAAGGTAACTGTGATGAGTGCCGTGTTTGCTACAGCTGGCTACTATCATTAGTCAGTGTAACTCAGCACGGTTTACAGCCTCACAATCCTTGCTGATAGCAGCAGAAGATACGTCAGACATAATGTTTCCAGCCGGCCGCGGTGGTCTCGCGGTTCTAGGCGCGCAGTCCAGAACCGTGCGACTGCTACGGTCGCAGGTTCGAATCCTGCCTCGGGCATGGATGTGTGTGATGTCCTTAGGTTAGTTAGGTTTAAGTAGTTCTAAGTTCTAGGGGACTTATGACTACAGCAGTTGAGTCCCATAGTGCTCAGAGCCATTTGAACCATTTTAATGTTTCCATCGCCAACAGTGTCACGTGACCACACTTCGTACACACTGCAAGGAGTGGGGGTTGGAATTCATCCCAGGAGACTGGTAGAGAGACACTTCAAGCCGCCACCTTCCTTCCTCTTCCTGGCTATACGGTAGTGATGACTATTTCTCCTAACACAAAGATTGAAACCAGCTTTCATCGCGCAGGCGTGCATTAACGGCCTCGGCTGCGGACAGGTGTGCCAAATCACAAAACGTATTTTAAACTTCAGCCTTTACGGTACCTCTAAAGCGAGTACGCCTACCGACGACCGTTTCAGTAAATGAATTTCGTAGTTACTGAAAATTTTAGAATCTCGTACCTTCGTTCGCCTACACCCGCAACCAGATGAACAGATTTTCTATCCGATACGATACTGCAGTGTCTTGTGTTGTTCAAAAATACAATGCATAGTATGTAACTGTTGCAAGTGGTTCGTACTGGGCCAGATTCTTCGTTCGCCTACACCCGCAACCAGATGAACAGATTTTCTATCCGATACGATACTGCAGTGTCTTGTGTTGTTCAAAAATACAATGCATAGTATGTAACTGTTGCAAGTGGTTCGTACTGGGCCAGATTCAACAGCACAAAAAAAGAACATGTAGCGAAATGGTAAGGATTTAAAAAACTGAATAATCAGAAAATTTTCACACGTCCCTCGCAGAAATACCTTTCTAAGAAATGTTTCTAGACTGCGTAACTTGTTGAGGAATTCGTCATTAACGATGAAATATAGTGGAAGTGACGCTAAAGTCAAGAGCAGGTGTCAAAGATATTGCACACTCCTGTGCGCCAACTTATAAGAGGGCCTACATTGGAGAGGTGATGGTGCTGCCGGTATTAAGTGGAGTTAGGAGTTGGCGCGCCTGCTGGAAGCACTCCAGCAGAGTACGTGAAAGGGGAAGGTGGAAAGGGGGGGGGGGGGAGCCAGTAATGGGGCGTACGCGCCTCTCCGCGAGATTAACTTCATAAGCTGGGGGAGGGGCCTGTCAGCGAGGTGACAGCAATGCGCAGCCAACGTTGCCTAAGAGACAGCCATTTTGAAGCCTTTTTGTGAAACTCGTCTGCAAGCTATGGCAAAGTGTGTAAAAGCCAAAGCCACGTTCCAAGATAGTCAAATGGTTCACATGGCTCTGAGCACTATGGGACTCAACTGCTGTGGTCATAAGTCCCCTAGAACTTAGAACTACTTAAACTTAACTAACCTAAGGACATCATACACATCCATGCCCGAGGCAGGATTCGAACCTGCGACCGTAGCGGTCGTGCGGTTCCAGACTGTAGCGCCTTTAACCGCTCGGCCACTCCGGCCCGCCCAAGATAGTCAATAGACCAGGTATGCGTACTAGTCATTCACTACTGACCGGCCGCCGATCGTCCTCTGCCAATGGCGAGATTCCGATGCAATACAGTGGGGGCATAGAATCAGCAGATCCCTCTTCTAGCCGTTGTCGGTGTCCCAGACCTTGGAGACGCAACTCCTCAATCAAAAAACCCCTGCAGTAAAGAGAATTATTGCAGGGTCCTCAGCATAGCAGTCTGACACGCAGCCCACTTAGCTATGGAGGCGGACACTAATCACCATGCTACAGCGTATTCTCCTTGAACCATTTTTATAATCACGTTGCAGATGCCTTATTTTAACCAACCAATGAACATACAGGGTGTTTCCGTAGGAGCGTGCAAAATGTAACAGGACATAGAACAATCTGAGGCATAGGGTCGCAGGTTCGAATCCTGCCTCGGGCATGGTTGTGTCTAATATCCTTAGGTTTGTTAGGTTTAAGTAGTTTTAAGTCTAGGGGAGCGATGACCTCAGATGTTAAGTCCCATAGTGCTTATAGCCATTTGAACCATTTTTTTGAAACTGTGGCAAGGATACTGGGGCCGGAGAAACCAGCTTAAGCAGATATAGAAGTAAAATTGTCTACCGCTTTTTCTAGCATTACTGTTTTCCAGCTGATTTACAACTAACATGCGTACAAGTTCACACGTACTGTGCGGTTTATTTACACGTACATATTTATTTCCTACAAGGAAACAAGGAGTACGAGCGTGATTACTAGTGAGTCATGATGCAAGTTTTGTTTACTTTACTTGTCCATTAAGTGACGCTCTTGTATCGTATTTACAGTGTCCCAAGACAGAACGTGCTATAAATCAAAGACAGATCCATTTATTATCCAGCGCTATTCAGAGATGTACAGTACAATACAATGGAGCAGTACCTGTACAGTTTCGCAGAACTCACTGACATGCACCTCGTGTATGGGGAAGTGCTTTTCAATGCTCTCGCTGTTGAAAGGCTGTGCAGCGAACGATTTCCTAACAGGCGTCATCCGTCACCACAGGTATTTATTTCCCTTGATCGACAAATGCGGGAGACTGGTTCATTGCAAAGAAGAAACGAGGGAACTGGCAACATACGGACCACTCGCGCACCTGAGGTGCTGGAACGTGTTGCAACGGACCCACTACAAGTACTCTTCGCATTGCATGTGAAATGGCCGCTGCACATACTAGCGTGTGGCGAGTACTCCACAAACAACAATTATTTCCATATCACTCACGACGGATCGAGGCAATGCTTGTGACTGACTTCGCCAAAACGATCTCACTGTATCAGTGATTGCTCAAACAACGGACTGATCGATCATATTTCCCCATTTGATCGTGATGGCGTTCCGAACAGCAGGAATAGCCACGTGTGGAATGACAAAAACCCTCACGCTGTAGTAGAGGCACACCATCAAGTACGTTTTGCTGTGAATATGTGGGCCAGCATTGTAGGCGGCAATCTCATTGGACCTCATCTTCTACCTGGCCATATGAATGGCCACCTGCACTTGAGGTTCGTGAAAGGATTTCCACCTGAGTTGTTGGAGAACGTAGCCTTGGCTGTTCGCGAGAGGATGTGGATAGAACATGCCGGTGCACTGCTTCACTTCAGTGTGGATGTCAGCAACCATCTCAGTGCTGTGCTACCTGGTCGCTGGATTGAAATGGGAGGTCCTATTCCATGGCCTGCGAGGTCACCTGACCTGAACCCCCTTGATGATTTACTATGGGAATATCTAAAGTCACTTGTGTATGAGACCCCAGTGAATACGGAGATGGAACTAGTCGCCAGAACTGTAGCTGCCCGTGACGTGATTCAAAACACATCAGGGATATTTGTCAGGGTGCCTCAGAATCTTGTTCGCCGATGACATGTTTGCACCGAAGCTGATGGCCGTCCCGGCTACAGTCTGGAACCGCGCGACCACTACGGTCGCAGGTTCGAATCCTGCCTCGGGCATGGATGTGTGTGATATCCTTAGGTTAGTTAGGTTTAAGTAGTTCTAAGTTCTAGCGGACTGATGGCCCCAGAAGTTAAGTCCCATAGTGCTCAGAGCCATTGGACCATTTTTGATGGCGGTCAGTTTCAGCGCATTTTGTAAGATACAGTACAAATGGTGCGTTCATTGAGTCACTTACGTATTTGCAGTTAACTGTAACTAATGTAAATAAAAAAGTGCACAGTAATGGGATTTTATCCTTATTATCTCCTTAGGCTGGCTTCTTTGACTCCAGTTTCCCTACCTCAAATTGTTCAGTGGAGCATCCTTTTTGTCCCGTTAAATTTTTGCATGCTCTTACGGAAACACCTCATGTATTCAAGTGGGACACCTAGTCAGTCTTACACAGGATCAGCCGAAAAGCACTTTTCAACTGGAGTGATACAGAAATTTGTTAAGATAACTAACAGATTCGATAGATGTGTCATTTTGTATCAAAAAACTCATGTTTCGCATAAAAGTGTTAAGCGTCAAGTTGATTCGATGTGAATACCATTTGCGACACGCCAAACATCTCACTGATAATCAGTTTCTTCCCAGACTCGTTGCAATAAATCGAGCGTAACTTGTGCAACGGCATCGTAGATTCGATTTTTCAAGTTGACTTCCTTGTTTGGTAGGGGAAGAACGTACAGACTATCTTTAATGAAACACCACAGAAAGAAATCCAGTGGTGTAAAGTCTGGAGAGTGAGGCGGCCATGCGATTGGCCCTTCGTGACCAGTCCACCGACCTCGGAAGCGATTATCGAGGAAACCTCGAACTTCCGTCAGGAATAAGGTGACGCACCGTCTTGCTAGTAGTGAACCATCCCATCTCGTTCATCTTCAACGACCTGTGGAATTAAAAGTTTTCGAGCATGTCCTGGTACACAATACATTTGGCAGTTTCATCGGCCGTACGCTTTCGAGTAGCTAGGAGCGCAAAACGCATTAACTTTGGCGCTGTCACGAACGTGCTCCAGGGTTGCATGTGAATCTTCGCAGCCTCATTTTCTGCAGTTCTGGGTGTTCACCGTGCCACCGATATGAAATATGGACTCATCGCCGAAGATCATTGCATTCAGGAATGTCTCGTCGCCCTCCACCCGATGCAACATTTCCGCACAGAATTCCCCATGAACAACCTTATCTGCGTCAGTAATGTGCCACAGTGTTTTGTGGAATGCCAGTCTAGTGATACGCGCGCTGTGTTGATTTTTGTGGAATGCGGGCGAAGCTCTCCCTAATATTTGCGACATAATCATCAACACGCTTGCGACCTTGTGATTTATCATGTCACAGTGAATGCCCCTTCTCAACAAAGTTATTGCCACAGGAGTAAATTGTGGACGTTCTTTAGAGTATTCGGTGCGAAATTTACGTCGAACACGTGTTGTAGAGTTAGTTTCATGAAACAAAAACACATAGCGAACACTCTCCGCACCTGTGAAAGTAGCCATTTTAACTGTGCTGGCAGTCCGGGTGGCGGAATGGGGTACTGATGCACTAAGTGCATCAAACTTGAGATTGTTTGCTGCAAAATGGCACATCTATCGATTCTGTAAGTTATCACAATAAACTTCTACACCATTCCAAAGTTGTTTTCACTCACCCTGCATTTATTGATTCGCAAACTACTTATTACAAAAAGGTTGTTCCCCAGTATGGTTTGAGTCATAAATGTTTCAACTTTCATTCGGTCAACTAATGACAAGCTTCCTGGTAAGGCTAAAATAAACATGTGTTCTCTTAGTCAAGAAATGCTTTCTCTAGCTGCTTTTCGGTAGTACCTGGTCTAGATATACAGCCTGCTTCTAAAATTTGTGTCCATTCCCTTTGTTCATCGCAGAACGTAACGTATCAGTGGAATATTGTCTCACGTAGTTAATATCATGTCATGTTCAAACAGTGTTTAATGCAAATTATGTAATGGCATATCTGATCAACATATCTTACACTTGCCCGCATCTCGTGGTCGTGCGGTAGCGTTCTCGCTTCCCACGCCCGGGTTCCCGGGTTCGATTCCCGGCGGGGTCAGGGATTTTCTCTGCCTCGTGATGGCTGGGTGTTGTGTGATGTCCTTAGGTTAGTTAGGTTTAAGTAGTTCTAAGTTCTAGGGGACTGATGACCATAGCTGTTAAGTCCCATAGTGCTCAGAGCCATTTGAAACATTTATCTTACACTTGGCTCTCTTCATCTTACTTGGATAACGTGTCTTAAACTTATTGCAGTGATTATCACTGCCTTACTTATATCCTGTAATGAAGAGTAATAAAGACGATAGTTGTAGGTCTAAATGTAAGAAGAGGAAGAACTGAGAATACGAAACGAAAATGAAATAATGTTGTCAATTATTTCCGGCAACTAGTAATTGTCTGTTACCTGGCATAGACAAGAGTTCATGCCCGTAAAGTTATTACTCTAACTTTCCTCCTCTTCACTATTACTATCTGCCTTAGCTGCGTGCTCTCGATCTGGATAATTCTGGTACTCCCGTGAGAAATTCCTCTACTCATGCGCCGCTGGAATGTGCCCACCCCACTACCGACTTCTAGATGAGCAACGGCTGTGTCAGGGTTGTCTATTCCCCTCGCGGCTGCAGTGCACGTCGTTCCTGTCTGCGCCGCTGTCTCTGCTTTGCTCATTGTCCTAACGCCTGTCTGTTCGCCAGCTGTCTCTCCTGCATCCTTTCTGCCCTTGGCTGTTGCAGACAGCGAAACTACACTGAGGTGATAAAAGGTATTGGATAGCGATATTAACATATAGAGATGGCGGTAGTATCGCGTTCACAAGGTACAAAAGGGCAATGCATTGGCGGAGCTGACTTTTACACTCAGGTGATTCATGTGAAAAGGTTTCCGACGTGATTATGACCGCACGACAGGAATTAACAGACTTTGAATGCGAAACGGTACTGGGAGCTAGGCGCATGGGACATTCCATTTCGAAAATCTTTCGGGAATTCGATATTTCGCGATTCAAAGCGCCTAGAGTGTGCCGAGAATACCACATTTCAGACACCTCTCACAACGGACAATGCAGTGGCCGATGGCCTTCAAATGTTCAAATGTGTTTGAAATCTTATGGGACTTAACTGCTAAGGTCATCAGTCCCTAAGCTTACACACTATTTAACCTAAACTATCCTAAGGACAAACACACACACCCATGTCCGAGGGAGGACTCGAACCTCCGCCGGGACCAGCCGCTCAGTCCATGACTGCAGTGCCTGAGACCGCTCGGCTAATCCCACGCGGCTGACGGCCTTCACTTAACGACCGAGAGCAGCGGCGTTTGCATAGAGTTCATAGAGTTGCAAGAGCTGACAGACAAGCAACACTAGGTAAAGTATCTGCAGAAATCCATGTGGGACGTACGACGAACGTATCCGTTAGGACATTGCTGCCATATTTGGCGTTCAAGGGCTATGGTAACAGACGACCGACGCTAGTGTCTTTGTTAACAGCGCGAAATCGCCAGCGGCGCCTCCTCTTGGCACGTGATCATGTCTGTTGGACCCTAGACAAGTAGAAAACCACTGCACGGCCAGATGAGTCCCGATTTCAGTTGGTAGGGTTCGAGTGTGGCGCAGGCCCCATGAAGCCATGGACCCAAGTTCAACAAGGCGCTGTGCAAGCTGGTGGTGTCTCCATAATGGTGTGGGCTGTGTTTACATGGAATAGACTGCTTCCTCTGCCTGTTCAGCTACTTGGAGGCCATTGTCAGACATTCATGGATGTCATGTTCCGAGAAATGATGGAGTTTTTTTATAGATGACAATGCGCTGTGTCATCCGGCCACAGTTTTTCGGAACTGGTTTGAAGAACATTCTCGACAGTTCGCGTTTATTGGACATAATTGAGAGGCCAGTTCCCCCACGAAATCCTGCTCCGGCAACACTTTATGGACGGCTATAAAGGCAGCATGGCTCAATGTTTCTACAGGGGACTTCCAACGACTTGTCGAGTGTATGCCAAGTCGAGTTGCTCCACTAGGTAGGGCAAAAGGAGATCTGACACGACATTAGGAGGTATCCCATGACTTTTGTCACCTTAATGTAATTTATCGAGAACATGCATTAAATTATTGATGTGACCTTTGTTGACACTAATAAGTTTTCCCACATCGACACCGGGAATATTAGTATTATAATTGCAGTGCGATTGGATTCTTTGAATCGGTCAGTTAAATACACGTTTTTCTCCCAGTAGCATTGGAAAATTTCTTAATAACTACCACAACCACTACTGCCGAAACATAATTGCAAGTACTTCACTTCTGACACTATTCTGTCTGATGCTAGGCCAGTATTGATTCGGAAAGGAGTGTGCAAATTCACCAGTGTTTTATGAGTGTTAAATACTTCTGTTCCCCACAATGTACCGTCCCTGTTGAATCTACATGCAAATCAATTTATTTTTCTTTTCCCTTTGGCCAGTGTTCAGGAAAAATACTCTCAAACTGTCGAATTAATGCCACGAGGCGTATTCTATAGTCACAGCCTCCATTTCAGGAAGTTTTTCTAGCCTTTGTTCGATTTCTCTCAATTCAACATGAATCAGCATTCTGTTTCTGTGTTATAATTTTGTGCTCTGCTGTTGGTGTCTTCCTTTACAGGTCTTAGCAACCTCAGTTTATGTGTTATGTATTTTACTACCTTCCTCGTTTCTTTGACTAATGAAAGACGCAAAGATATGTGAGCTCCAAGATGCTCTTTACAGTCCTTAATTTCTTTGTCCAAAGTATCCTTTATTTTATCCCAATGCTCGTTTGAATTTTTAGTCCAGTCTTTCCTTTCTGCACGTATCACTTCACTAATTTTATATTTTCACTTTTCAAACCTTTCGACCTAATGCTTTCACTTTACCTACCCTCTTAATGGGCGATTTCAATAGCCACCACAGTTTATGGGGCTATAGTTAAAACGATGATAATGGTCGAGCCCTACTTGAGTGGGCAGATATTGAAGACCTGCAACTAATATATGATGCTAAAGAAAGACAGCCGGCCGGAGTGGCCGTGTGGTTCTAGGCGCTGCAGTCTGGAACCGAGCGACTGCTACGGTCGCAAGTTCGAATCCTGCCTCGGGCATGGATGTGTGTGATGTCCTTAGGTTAGTTAGGTTTAATTAGTTCTAAGTTCTAGGCGACTGATGACCTCTGAAGTTAAGTCGCATAGTGCTCAGAGCGATTTGAACCAAAGACACACCTTCTGGTCAGCTAGATGTCAACGCGGTTTCAACCCAGATCTGTGCTTTGTTAGTATAGACAACAAGGGTAAAGGTCACCCATCAAGCAGGAAAGTATTAACTAACTTCCCACACAGAGAGCATAGACCTGTCATTGTCCACATTGGAATACAAGTCCCTCATAAAATCAGCTCCAAAACCAAGATGGAATTATCGAAAGGCTGATTGGGAGTCATACGCGAAACGTGCCGACGCCACTGTACGGTGGATAAAGCCAATCATTAACAACTATGAACGAGTTAGTAAAGCTCTTATTGCATCAGCTAAGAAAACTATACCACGCGGTTTCAGGAAAGAATATACACCTGCCTGGAATGAAACAACTGAACGCCTGTATAACGAGTTCAAAGAATCTGGAGACAGGTAAGTGGCAGAGGAACTTATCGAGTCACTTGACAGCGCCCGAAGAGAAAAGTGGAAAAAAAACCGTGGAAGGTATAGACTTTAGAAAGTCCAGTCGAAGAGCGTGGACCCTACTCAGGAAACTAGGATCTGGTGCATACAATCCCTGTGAAAGAGCAAAAACCACTCCCAATGCAATTGCAGGCCGTATAGCCAATATGTTCAAGGCACCTCTTGACAAAGAAACCGCAAGAAACATTAAGAAACTAATTAAAACACGGTGGAGACAAGCTACTGAAAGATCACATCCTGCAGCACCCTTCACAGTGGAAGAACTGAAAACGGCTATCTCGAACATCAAAACTAGGAAGGCAGCTGGGCCAGATGAGTTATACCCAGAATTCATTAAGTATAGTGGGAAAAATGTTATCAACTGGCTCGTGAACTTCTATAATAACATCCTTGAAGAAGGTCGACTGCCTAAGATATTCAAAAGATCTAAAGTATTGCCAATATTAAAACCTGGGAAAACACCAGACAAGCCTGAACATTTTAGACCAATCTCTCTCCTGAGCACCTGCTTCAAACTCTTGGAGAGACTCTTGTATAATCGTATTGGGACGACTTTGAATGACAGAATCCCCATCGAGCAGGCTGGTTTTCGACTACAACGTAACTGTTGCGACCAAGTACTGGCTTTAACAACACATATCGAGAACGGTTATGAACGGAAACTTAAAACAGCTGCTGCAATTGTAGATTTAACCGCTGCATACGATACTGTGTGGAGGCATGGTCTTCTTAGCAAACTACTTGAGATTTTCTCTTGCCAGACCTTGTACAAATTACTAAGTGATATTCTCAGCAATAGAACCCTTGAAGTTCATCTAGAAGGAAAGCAGAGCCGAACCAATGTTTCAAACAACGGCTTACCACAAGGTTCTGTATTGGCACCATTACTTTTCAATGTGTACATAAGCGACATACCAACAACAAATGCGCGGAAGTTCTGTTATGCAGATGACATGGCCCTGGCTGTGCAACATAAAAGTTTTGAACAGTGTGAGAACTCCCTTAACCAAGACCTCGGAGTAATGGGTAAATATTTCAGATCTTGGAGATTAATTCCTTACCCAATAAAGTCAGAAGTTACAGTGTTTCATTTAAACAACCAACAGGCAACCCGATCCTTTGACGTTACCTTTGCTGGTAGAAAGTTAAAGCATAACCCAAACCTAAAATATCTTGGTATTAAATTGGATAGATCGCTTACATTCAAACCACACCTAATAGATACTGCTGCTAAGATACGTACAAGAAATAATATTATTCAAAAGCTCGCCAATACTAGCTGGGAAGCTGATGTACATACTCTGAAGATTTCTTCTGTAGCGCTGATATACTCTGTTGCGGAATATTGCAGCCCTATTTGGCTTAACAGCAGCCACACGTCTAAAGTGGATACTCAACTAAACAATGCCATAAGAACCATAACTGGGACCATTAAATCCACCCCACTACCTTGGCTTCCTGTTCTCTGCAGTATAGCTCCACTACATCTTAGGCGGCAAACCGCCTTAGTTAATGAATGGCGTAAAATCTCCTCCAATACCAACCTTCCAATCCATCAGGACATTGCCCCAAATCTTTCCCGACTAAGATCTAGAAGACCACCATGGAGAATAGCTCAAAACCTTATGGCTATGTCTTACGATGCTATGGATTCATGGAAAAATGAATGGTCTCAGACCGGATTATCGAAGAACTGCAATGGAATATCACCTGGTGGAAACCTACCTGGTACAGACCTGCCAAGAAGAACTTGGGTTATACTCAATAGACTCAGAACTGGTCATGACAGAAGTGGCGAGATGCTCTGTAGATGGGGCATACGAGATTCACCACAGTGCGATTGTGGACATCCAGAGCAAACGACCCAGCACGTCATTCAGGAATGCCCTAAACGTGCGTTTGAAAGATCCATTCGAGAACTTTATGCAGCCTCCCCTGCAGCCGTCGAGTCGATGGAAAACCTAGACATAGAACTTTAAAGAGACTCAATAGATCCCATATACTCGTATGTGATTGCTGAATGACCTTATAGCAACAATCTTATCAATGACAAGATACCTTATTGTAACAACCTGTGTATGCCTACTTTATCCTTAACTGAATGTCCATAAGACGAGACATTATTTATGTGTTATAATGTATGTTGATTTTATCTTTATCTGTCTGTATGTATTTAAACATGAAACAATTCGTACTTGAAAACCACATACACTAAATAATAACCTTTAATTTCGTTTGTAGCTTCTTTTTGCCCCGTTTCTAATTTCTGATTAATTTCACTTAAATCTGCACCTGATCATTAGCAATCACAGTTTTGAATTTACTGATTAATCCTGACTTTGCTGAACACTTTTCTTCATTAATATTCTTATTTCTAAAGTGTCAGCTGATGCAATGTCGTGGCTTAACCTATATATGTCTCCTGTACCTCATTTGAAATGTCGATATCATATGCAGTGTTCCTAGCAACTTCATTCAAATATACACTGTCAGTCTGGTCAGGCATGACAGATTCCTAATCCTCAGTACAGTCATTTATAACAAAATCTACATGTTCATTCACATTATCTCCAACTTTTAGCTGATATGAGCAGTCGTTTCTACCACAGTTAACTTGCGCTGTTTCCATACTTCTCAGAAAATACCGTTTTTTCCCCTTCGCATGCCATATTTGGATAATTTAAAAGAAAAATTACAAAATTTACACAGAGCTTTCGAAATACGGTATCTGCTGCAGCATAAACTATGACAACTCTAAGTTCACTTAGTCCCTACTACCAGCCATTACGTGCATTAAATAACGCCATGAAAAACATAACTCTCACTCCGTTATGCTGTTATGTGTGTGCTGCTGTTGTGAGGCTCTCACGGCAGTTATGTCCGTGATGCCGACCTGACATCCAGTATTGAACACCCTATATGGTCCGACAATGCATCTTGTTTGCTGCAGCCTGGTTACCCTTGCTGCATTCTGCAATGTGTGGTTCTGTTACACGAATAAATCTTCATGACGATATCACTGACATAATCCAAGAACCACACACATGAATATTAATCTTGGCACAGTTTAATTTAGTCTGTTATAAATTTTCATCATTAGCGTCGCACTCAAAACTCGCTGTGACATTATAAACTACTGCTTATTACAGAAATTCAAATAGTTCGAATATATAACTTGCTGGCACATTAAAACTGTGTGCCGGAGCGAGACTCGAACTTCTGTGAAGTTTGGAAGGTAGGAGGTGAAGTATTGGCCGAAGTAAATCTGTGACGGTGAGTCATGTGTCGTATTTGGGTAGCTCAGTGGTAAAGCACTTTCCTGTGAAAGGCAAACGTATAGAGACTTGGTCCGGCCAGGAAGTTTCATATCTTTTCACCTTGAATTTTAATTCCAGTCTTGAACCTTTCTTTAGTTTCCTTCTTCGACGTATAGATTGAACAGCAATGATGAAAGACTACATCCCGGTCTTCCATACTTTTTAATCCGTGCACTGCGTTCTTGGTCTTCCGCCCTTATTCATCAATCTTGGTTCTTGTGCGCATTTTGTATTACTCATCTTTTCCTATAGTTTACCACTATTTTTCTCAGGATTTCGAACATCTTGCACCCTTTTACATTGTCGAATGTTTTTTCCAGGACGACTAATCCTATGAACGTGTATTAATTATTCTTCAGTTTTGCTTCCATTATCAACCGCAACGTAAGAATTGCCCATCTGGTGCCTTTATCTGTCCTAAACCAAAGTGGTCGTTGTCTAAGAGATCCTTGATTTTCTTTTCTGTCTAGTGAAGAGCAATACTGTAGCTTTGTGTTTGCTGATTTTTGACGGCGAATCCTTGCAGCAAGCGTCGATCCTCTGCACGTCTCCTTGCATTTCGTTACAATT
This sequence comes from Schistocerca nitens, assembly GCF_023898315.1. Classification (NCBI taxonomy): domain Eukaryota; kingdom Metazoa; phylum Arthropoda; class Insecta; order Orthoptera; family Acrididae; genus Schistocerca; species Schistocerca nitens. The sequence continues at coordinate 368,925,164 of NC_064614.1, read as the reverse complement.
TTCTTGCGATATACAACAGTATCTTCGGCGGGAAGCCTCTGATGGAGTAACAACTTGACGACATTCTGTTTGCAAGTTTCGCTGTGTGTTCACACAACTTAAAGAGGAGACAGTGCTCTTTAGTTGTATGGTAAACAGAGATCAAACTGAACGTACCGTTTCGTGACGTCGCCGGGACATCCGTTTGTTAACGATCAGCGATCGCCAGGTAGTCTGTGCACTCAGGCCGGCTATTGGAGAAGTGCGGCTCGTGGGTGGGCTGTGGAGCTGCAACCGGTTTTACTGCCCGGCGCAGCTTGTCTCGCACTGGATCAGGATTGGTTTACATTTTGTTCTCTGCGAGCCACTGTGCGGTGCATCCCGTTCTGCGAGCCCGCTGCTTGTCCAGCTCTTTCACAGAGGATGCGAGATAATAATGCGCTGTAAGTTACCTACTCCCACCTTGATTTTCACTGTTCTAATAATTATTAGTGGCAAGAAGCTAACAATTTTCAGCTTCCACTGTATTTAGAGAATATAACTTCCCCAGCAGATATTCATGAGAGATATGTGAGCCGTCGCGGGGTTGCTGGCGTCGCCATTCTAATTCCTGGCGCCACTAAGCCTATCTGTTGTGTGATGTCTCTCTGGTTTGAGGCCACTAAGATCTTTGCTTGAGGTTTTTGAGGGGACGGGGCGTGTTGTGGCGTGGCGAGTTGGGGAGTGCTAACGGAGTGAAGAGGACGGTGTGAGAGGTCCGCTCGGCGAGTAAAGCCGTTGCCGTCCTGGTAGTCGATAGTTCCATATGTACATGACTGTTTTCCTCAAAAAAGATTCATATGTGGGCAAGCGATGGCGAGATGTGAGCCACTGCTCTCGGTGCCAGACGAGATGATGATGGCAATTCTTCTGTCAAGGTGCCCTTCAGACTTGTCTGGTGTCGCGTCCACATGTTCGTCAACGCGCTTTCAGCTCGTACGTGGACGTGGACTCGCCCAATGCCTCCACGACTACTAGGGAGGGTGAGGGTTTCATATCCGACTATAAAAAGCAGCCCTTTTCTCACAAAATATCCTACTGCCGCCACGATTCGGCGCGCCAGCATCAACAGTACTGAAACAACTTGGGCCAGGTGACGGGTGCAAGAAGCTAGATATGTGTTGACAAAGGTGACCGTTTGTAGCATGTCTAGTGCCAATAACCTGTGACTTCGAACACTCGCACGAAGCGTTTGCAGATGATGTCTGTAGCTGAGTGCGTCAAACGTCTGCAGTGAAGATAATTCCCAAGCTTTTCATCATGTCTATCGGTCTTAATGGTGCCACACTTGCCGTTGGGAGTCCTCTCCCGATGTTCATTGCTCCCCACTTTGCCATGTTCATGTGACTTCCCGTAGCCATACCATACAAATTAATCTAATATAAAGCCGCTCTTTCCCCGTCGCCCCACAGCGCTAAGAACACCTGGTCATCCGCGTATGTTCTGCATATAAACTTGTGGTGCCGTATCGTCATTCCTTGGAGTCGGTTCCGGAGTCCGCAGAGCAGCGGCTCGGGAGCGATGGCATGAATTATCGTCGACAGCTGGCACCCCTTGCCTGACCGGTCGCGAGATGGTGATAGGCCCGACCATGCGTCCATTTATGATCACTCTAGAGCAGTCGCATCACGACGGTTACAAAACTCTGTGAAAACTTCATTTGCGACATCACCCTGTCAAAGGAGCGATCGAAACCTATCGACACCAGTGCACCCTGGAGACATGTTGTTGCTAGTGCGGTAGTCGCTGAGTGCCGTTGGTACATTGCTATCCACTCCTATCTGAGATTGTTCGAGTGATATCATTTGACGCCGTATGCGTTTGAAACGTGCTGCAGGTATCCTGGTGTAGATTTTGTAGTAGCAATTAAGAAGGGTGCGTTGCCTGTGGACCTGAATCCCTGTGCCGCGGGATGGTTTGTGGACAGGGATGATCATTCCTTCCATAAAGGCGGGTGGAAGAGGCACACTGTGGGGACGTCAATTCGCGGTACATGGCAGTCCATCGCGGACTCATGAAATCTTTAAATGTCCGATAAAACCCTAACGGAACCCGTCTCGCCCCTGCGACTTGCTCAATACTCCCTTATCGAGCGCTGTCATTACGTCATCCTCTATTTGCCCCGTTATCTCTCGCTAGGCCGTCGCGTCGAAGCACGCGGATAGCATTCGTGAGACATCATGGAAGGCTGCCTCTTTGTGTTCCGCTTCGTCATAGAGGTGATCGTACTGCTCCATAAAGACGTTGGCAATTTCTTTCTGCGATGCCATACGGCGCCGGCCGAAGTGGCCGTGCGGTTAAAGGCGCTGCAGTCTGGAACCGCAAGACCGCTACGGTCGCAGGTTCGAATCCTGTCTCGGGCATGGATGTTTGTGATGTCCTTAGGTTAGTTAGGTTTAAGTAGTTCTAAGTTCTAGGGGACTAATGACCTCAGCAGTTGAGTCCCGTAGTGCTCAGAGCCATTTGAACCATTTGATGCCATACGGCGACGATCTGGCAGTACGACCGCCTGTATTACGGCTCTGCGGCTACGTTGCTTTTCTCTGATAACGTGATATATCAACAGAAATTCTCCATGGACTCGTTCAAAGACCCTTGTGCGGACTGCGAACCCCTCCACGCGTCGCGTTATGGAGATTATTTGGGCCTGCGCTCGTTTTACGACAGCACTCCGATCTTGTGAAGGCGTTTGTACAGGAAGTTCGCGTAACATTGTGAAATAAAATTCCATCGTGTGGCCCTTCCACATCATCTACCCCTTTCCGTATGCAGTCAAGGCTCGGCGCAACGCCGGCGTAACGCATTCCGACCACCACTGCAACGTCGTCGGATATGTCGCGAGGCGTCGTTCATATATGTGCTAAGTATTCTAATTAAGCGGGTGCATTCAGATTCCGTAAGGTGGGTTGTATTCAATTTCCAAGCACCGTGACTTCCCCACTCCCGCTGACGACGTAGGGGGGCCGTGCATATGTGTGCTATGTGATCTGAAAAAGCGACGGGCCATTACTCCGCATCGAGGATCGCGGATTCGAGAGGACGTGTTACGTAAATTCGATCAAGACGACTTGCAGAGTGGCTTGTAACATATGTATAGCCGCGTCTGTCACCATGCATCGTCTCCCAGGTATCGATTAGATTCATGTCCTGTAGCAGTTGCTGGAGCTCCCGGCATGAATCATAGCGTGGATGCTAATCCTTTGGTTCGAGCACGCACCTGAAGTCACCTCCAAATATGATATGTGCGCAGCGGTCTAAGAATAATGGCGCAATCTCCTCTGCTTAAAATCTGGATCGGTCGCGCCTTCTGTCGGACTCCGACGGTGCGTGGATGTTAACGACCCGTACTCCAAGCGCTGTGACTGCCGGCCCCGCGCTGACGGCAGGTTCACCATATCCTCGGCTACTATACCTTCACGTAGAAGTATTGCTGTTCCGCTGCCGCAGTCTATAATGAGTGTAATGTATGAATCGCACTCATAGAGATCAGGAAAGCTTTCGACAAATACTTCCTGCAGTAGAACGATGTCGACATCGGACACATGCAGGATGTCTTGTAACAGTTGCAATCTGACCGGCGTTCTAGCTGTATTAATGTTAATGGAGGCTGTTCGATATGCCTGCCCCTGTTCCTCAGTGCGTAAATCTCACATGAATGCTTGTGTTGACTTGTGTGGTGCTGCCCCGGCGACCTGGTGTCTGTGCAACCGTCTGCGTCTTCCGCGTGGCTAACATACGGTGGACGCCGCACCTGCCATTGTGGCTGCGTCGTCGATGTGTTCATCACTATCGGATTCATCGGCCCGGTTCCCTTGCTGAAGGTCCATCTCTTATCGTGTCTCTCCCGCCGGGCTGATCGAAGGCAAGTGTTGCTGCGGTGGACGGATGGACTCCTACCGGTGAATCTGTCTGATTGCTCAGTGTTCTGTTTCGTGTGATTCGCGTCGTACTGCTGCGAGGGAGGAAAAACCTCCTGCTGCGCATTCAGATTCACTGTGTCGTCATTGTCTGCCGTGGGGTACATTAAGCAGGTGTCCGACATCGCTAGCCGTCGTTTATTGTGGCGCTTCGACGATCGTTGTTTGCGCGTGTGCGTCTTCGTTGCGTCGAGTGTGGAAGTGACCCCGGGGCTCAGGGATTAAAGCAGCTGTCGGCCCTACAATGGCATCAATCTCCATCCCTCCTACCGATCCTTTCCCGTCGGTCAACGGCGTCGCTGGCACCGCAGTGACCGAAGTGTACGTCGTTTCTTCACAGGTGGCGGTGTCTGTTGAATGCGGTTGCCATGAACTGTCAAGATGGTGGAGCTGGTCATTCTTGGGGATGGGATCTGTTCTAAGAGCGAAAACATACACTATGTGATCAAAAGTATCCCGACACATGGCTGAAAATGACTTACAAGTTAGTGGCGCCCTCCATCGGTAATGCTGGGATGCAATATGCCCGCTCTCGCAGGCATACGTTCAGTGAGGTGCTGGAAGGTTTCTACGGGAATGGCAGCCCATTATTCACGGAGTACTGCACTGAGGAGAGTTATCAATGTCGGTAGGTGTGGCCTGGCACGAAGTCGGCGTTCAAAAACATCCGGAAGGCGTTCTATAAGATTCAGGTTAGGACTCTGTGCAGGCCAGTCCACTAAAAGGATGTTATTGTCGTGTAACCACTCCGTCACAGGCCGTGCATTATGAAAAGGTGCTCGATCGTGTTGAAGGATGCAATCGCCATCCCCGAATTGCTCTTCAACAGTGGGAAGCAAGAAGGTGCTTAAAACATCAAAGTAGGCGTGTGCTGTGATAGTGCACGCAAAACCACAAGGGGTACAAGCCCCCTCCTTGAAAATCACGACCACGCCATAACACCACCGCCTCCGAATTTTACTGTTGGCACTACACACGCTGGCAGATGACGTTTACCGGACATTCGCCATACCCACACTCTATCATCGGATCGCCACATTGTGTGCCGTGACTCGTCTCTCCACACAACGTTTTTCCACTGTTCAATTGTCCAATGTTTACGCTCCTTACACCAAGCGAGGCATCGTTTTGCATTTACCGGCGTGATGTTTACCTTATGAGCAGCCGCTCGGCCATGAAATTCAACTTTTATCACCTCCCGCCTAACTGTCATAGTACTTGCAGTGGATCGTGATGCAGTTTGGAATTCCTGTGTGATGGTCTGGGTAGATGTCTGCCTACTATACATTACGATCCTCTTCAACTGTCGGCGGTCTCTGTCATTCAACAGACGAGGTCGGCCTGTACGCTTTTGTGCTGTACGTGTCCCTTCACGTTTCCACTTCACTATCACATCGGAAACAGTGGACCTAGGGAAATCTCGCGGACAGACGTATGACAAGTGACACCGAATCACATGACCACGTTCGAAGTCCGTGAGTTCCGCGCAGCGCCACTTTCTGCTCTCTCACGATGTCTAATGACTACTGAGGTCGCTGATATGGAGTGCCTGGCAGTAGGTGGCAGCACGATGCACCTACTATGAAAAACATATATTTTTGGGGGTGTCCGGATATTTTTGATCACATAGTGTACGTTAGTATCAGTGGCGTCAGTGTTAACGTAGACACGGGTTCACCAGTTGGAACTAGCTCAATCCTCCGCTGCATGCATATTGCACGGACGTGGCCTTCTTTCCCACACCCAGAGCATGTTTTGTGTTGTCCATCGTAGATGACTATTGCTTGCATCCACCGATGAACAAATATGAGGGTATATGTAGCGTCAGTTTTATTCTGATCTGTCGCACTCCACTGAGGACTGGGTAGGTCGTGAAGTTTCGACCATTTTTCCTCCACGTCGTTAAGCACTCTTCCATATGGGCGTAGGGCATCAATCACCAAGTAGACGGAACCTCGAAGGGAAGTTCGTAGATGCGTACGCTTCGCAATCCCTGTCCTGTCCGACATGTCCGCCGGGATGAAGGAATATGAGACAATGTTTAGTACCTCGAATGATTTTGTGACTCACTGCACCATTAATGAGTTTGACATAGACGACACTGCTCAATATCTACATCTACATCTATACTCCGCGAGCCACCTTACGGTGTGTGGCGGAGGGTACTTATTGTACCACTATCTGATCCCCCCTTCCCTGTTCCATTCACGAATTGTGCGTGGGAAGAACGACTGCTTGTAAGTCTCCGTATTTGCTCTAATTTCTCGGATCTTTTCGTTGCGATCATTACGCGAGATATATGTGGGCGCTAGTAATATGTTGCCCATCTCTTCCCAGAATGTGCTCTCTCGTAATTTCGATAATAAACCTCTCCGTATTGCGTAACGCCTTTCTTGAAGTGTCCGCCACTGGAGCTTCTTCAGCATCTCCGTAACGCTCTCGCGCTGACTAAATGTCCCCATGACGAATCGCGCTGCTTTTCGCTGGATCATGTCTATCTCTTCTATTAATCCAACCTGGTAAGGGTCCCATACTGATGAGCAATACTCAAGAATCGGACGAACAAGCGTTTTGTAAGCTACTTCTTTCGTCGATGAGTCACATTTTCTTAGAATTCTTCCTATGAATCTCAACCTGGCGCCTGCTTTTCCCACTATTTGTTTTATGTGATCATTCCACTTCAGATCGCTCCGGATAGTAACTCCTAAGTATTTTACGGTCATTACCGCTTCCAATGATTTACCACCTATGGCATAATCGTACTGGAATGGATTTCTGCCCCTATGTATGCGCATTATATTACATTTATCTACGTTTAGGGAAAGCTGCCAGCTGTCGCACCATTCATTAATCCTCTGCAGGTCTTCCTGGAGTACGTACGAGTCTTCTGATGTTGCTATTTTCTTGTAGACAACCGTGTCATCTGCAAATAGCCTCGCGGAGCTACCGATGTTGTCAACTAAGTCATTTATGTATATTGTAAACAATAAAGGTCCTATCACGCTTCCTTGCGGTACTCCCGAAATTACCTCTACATCTGCAGATTTTGAACCGTTAAGAATGACATGTTGTGTTCTTTCTTCTAGGAAATCCTGAATCCAATCACAAACCTGGTCCGATATTCCGTAAGCTCGTATTTTTTTTTCACTAAAATATGGAAAGGTGTATTCCAATAAGTTCGGTGTTAACTATTGTGCTTGATCTCGTAGGAACCATTCAGTTTCTTAGACTTTCTGTTGCGCATATTCGTTTGGAAAACAAATCTTGAGCCGACTTTCTGTATTCATGCGTCATTCTATCTCGGTTACCTCAAAACCTACGAGTACGAAGGACAGGTAAACAATCTTGCGCGCACAAACTTCCGCGTCAGGGACGTAAACAGACGTCCGAGCCGTGGCACCGCCGAAAGTAGACTGCCACTTTGGCTATCCGCTGACGGCCAGGCCGAAACTTGCCTATGTCGTCAACCATGAATCTACATTCTGTACTCGTACATCCATTACGTACATTCCAGTATGGGTGAGGCATTTTAGTAGAAGTCGCTTGCCCGGTATCGGCGGATCAAAATGATACTGCAGCGCCTGTGTTGTTCTGAACTACGATCCAATGTTCCTTTGGACACGCATGGAACTCTGCATCGCAATTCAGAACAACACAGGAACTGCAGTATCGTACGCAGTACAGTGTCGGACTTCTTTCGGGTATCTAGAAAGACGGAATCGAAGTGCTCTCCTGCCATCCACAGTTTTAAAGGCCGCGGGTGTGGAAGAATAGCGAGGTGTTTCACATGAGAATTGTTGCATAATTCGCTGCTGATTCTTCGTAAGAAACTTACTTTCCTCAAGTAGTGGATTATGTTCGAGCTTAAAATCTATTACATGACACTATTCGAGGAAATAGAAATCCTTAGTTGTCGATTTATTTGAGATAAAAGGTTAGCAAGCGGTCACAGCCCTTCGTGAGCTCAACGTCCACAGCAGCACAGCTGCGCCTTACCTTCTAATCACCACCAATTAGACCATTAGAACTGTTTGAGAGAAAACGAAACCCCGAAACAACCAAAAGGAGGAAAATGAGGTCGTCGAAGGAATACACCGTGGCGCATCCAGTTTAAAGTCTTCTTTCGTCATATATTCTGGATTTTAATTCCATCAATAGAGCTCCGTCTCCTATTTTGGAATGAGTTCGTGTTTTTTACATTCGTCTGCAGTACCACTACATACCCGCGTTTGTCTTGAACGTGACTGTCTTTTCTTTTAAAAAAATCCCAGCGCAGACGCCGTCCGTGAGAAAATCCGTCAATTTTGCCAGTACCTGAATGGTGATTTAAAATTGTGTCCAGCAGAGAAATAAGAAAAGAAGCGATAGAAAGTAAACTACAGAGAGACGCGGAAGCCGACCGAAGTGGCCGAGCGGTTCTAGGCGCTACAGTCTGGAACCACGCAGCCGCTTCGGTCACAGGTTTGAATCCTGCCTCGGGCATGGATGTGTGTGATGTCCTTAGGTTACTTAGGTTTAAGACGTTCTAAGTTCTAGGGGACTGATGACCTCAGAAGTTAAGTCCCATAGTGCTCAGAGCCATTTGAACCATTTTGAGACGCGTAAACAGACAACATTTATTTTATTAATCCTCAAGTCAATTCAATGCCTAAAATAATAAGTCGTGGGAATTTCAGAAGGAGAGTGGAAGTTCTAACAACAATAACAAAAAAAATTAAAGTTGGACGCCAAATATCGTCCCTCAAAATATCAATAGAAAAGCGCCTACCCCATGTACAGCACATAACATCGAGACAGATGCATATGCAGATTACGCTGCTCTCATTGATCAATTACACGATTCTACTTCTACGGTAGAATATTTGTGCAGGTATACCGATTTACCCACGGTCGCCACGCCTAGCGCAGACGCTGATTGAAATTGTACTGCGGCGCTGCCATTCTGCTGGAGAATGCTGAAGGCACGCCCAGACCGTAAACAATGTTTGCAGCTACGCCTGTCATAATCCCTGACATTTTGCCTATAACAAAAGATTCAACAGCTATAAGAAACAAGTACACTCAATTTCATGTCAAAATATATGTCTGGATGCAGCAAAAGAGCTTTTGTCTTAAATGTAATGGACTTTTGACATGCACTATTACCTCTAAATTTTGTCCGGAACCAAAAATATATATCTCCTATACACGAACTTGAAGTGTAGAGTGTATCAATCATATAAAAAATATTCGGATTAATCCGAAGGCACCGGAGGGATTCGAACCCTCGATCTCCTGTTTACTAGACAGGCGCTTTAACCAACTAAGCCACGGCGCCGTGCGGGTGATTTGTGCCGTACTAACTTTCATGTTACGGAGCACAAACGTTTATAATTTTCACGTGAAAATTTGTCGGTTATAGTACAAAATTTGTTATTTTCCTTTGCGTTATTTTCTTAATGGAACATCTTCTTTCAGGAACTCCCTTCTTTGCGTCCCGAATCAATATTGAACTGCATTTTTTCGGCCACTAGTAGAGAAGCGACGTACCGGTACGTTGATTCTGCAGTGACTTGACTGATGTTTATTTGCTGTTTATGTTTTGAGTGTTATCCTGTCCTTGCTTCACAATAGCGTGCATCAATGGCATGATACATTACTGAAAAGTTTCATGCAGTACTGTTGGAACATGTTCGTACGCTTTTCACTATACTGTATCATTGTATCACGAAGTCTAGTCTCCATTAGACTGTCGTGGAACCTGTAATCCTTTCTCGAAAACAGACATCATCAAAGCGATGTGAAAATACTGTGAACAATGGATGTCTTTCGGAAGATGTGTTGCATGTAAACGTAGTGTGTGTGATACAGTGAACTCATTATTTCTGTGTCTGTTAACAATAGTATTAGCACGTTCGCCCTGTCCCCCGGTGTGTAACATCGAATGTGCGCCCAGATCATTTCTACGGTTATAAAGAGAGCATGAGTTTTGTGCCCATAGGAAAGAGTTATCTTTTGAGTGAGCACTTAGATGTGGAGGATTTTTGTCATCAATATATATTCCCTCCCAGGTTACGTGAATTAGGAACGTCGAAATGTTTTTCCGTAAGCTCTCTACAGATTTTGAATATCATTACAATGCTAGCACAGCTATGTAGATAGCATTCAAAAGTTCCATGCATTTCATTTACACCTTTCTCAGGCATTTAATCATTTACATCCGATATCCGGAATGAATCTGCTTATAGCTTTAAAGAGGAAAATAAAGGCCATTTCGCTTGTGTTGCGATACTCATCACATCTCAGAAGTCTCTATTTTTTCGATACTGAAAACAACTTTTTAGGTTTTATTCTGGACTTGATAGTATTGTTGAGTCTCTGTTCTAGTAAATTATGTTGCGATATTATGAGATGGGTTTATAAATAACAAGCTAGAGCCATTGAAAGTGACCCGAAAAACATCATATTTTGAGTTATGACATGCAGTAAATTAACGATTTATAGCCTATCATATAACTGTCCATAATTTTGCATTATTTTCCTGTATTCATTTTTCTCTTTCTTACAGACAGGCATGTAATAGTTACCATGTTAACGTATTTATTTGACGCATTTATGTACAAATATCTGCTACATTATAAAATAAATATCACGTGAAATTCCCAGTGCCAAATAATATTAAAAACGGATTTTATTCTCTTGTACAGACACTATGTCACAGAAATAATGTTGGAAAGAACAGTTATTAACATTTTGCAACTCAATAAGAGTTGTCCCTCGCCGCTGCAATTGGTTGTGTAAGTCAGCTCCAAAGTCGCAGGAACATCGCCAAATCAGCGAAGTACTCTTACAAACCTACAGGTTCACACTTCTGTCTCGCAAATACTGTATACGGCTATTGTACCAGAAATATTAGTCCTATGACAATACATCACATTCATTATACGGCGTGCTGATGTCTTCTCACAGAGAAAGTAACTCTTTAGTACGATAGTTATAATCAAATCATTGTGAAATTTACCTATGAATCGTACCTATTCTTCCTTGTACGAATTTCTCTCTGTATGAGTAGTGTAACAGGAATTCAGCATCGCAGTTCCAAATAAGCAAGTATAAAGAACTCGGCAGATGAGGTAATAACGTAAGTTTCCGTATTCGTGAGGATTGTAAAGTCTACCAGATCAGCGCTATATTAAAATCACGTGACTATGTCTCCTCACACGTGTCTCTCTGATTATGTAGTAGGTATAGAAGAAGAAAACGAGGAATTTCAGTAAATCTATCTAGATGCCCCAGATCTTAAGCTTGTGTGTTGAACACAGGAGGCGGAGCTAGGGATCAGCTGATTAACAGGGTAGTCTGCTCATGCTACTTGAGAATCACAATCGAAACAGCCTCACTGTTTGTTACTGATACACGGAGGCGACGTAATATTACGTTATAGTTGTCATGATTAACCATTAACAATCTATTTTTGCTTAGCGGCCTCCTTCACGCTTCTCCATGCATTACGATTTTCAATTAGACGTTTACTAAAGTCATATACCGTACCAAACTTCAGACAATTCGTCACATAGATTTTTCCATTTCCTCGCAATCCAGCAAAGTACTTACTTGGTCCATTTACCAGCGATTCTGTTGGCTAAATGTCCAGTCTCCCCTTCATTTTCATTATAGTAATAATTACGAGTTCCACAATAGCTTTTTCTCTGACCATTTTGTTATTTCCATTCCCCCTCTCTTTGTCTGTCCAGTCCCGGATTTAGGGGGGGGGGGGGGGGGAACCGGGGTATTTGCCCCGGGCGGCAATTTCAGGGACTGTAGCTAGTCTAACAGTTCACCCGACCCTGACCTCACACCACAGTGTTTTCGCAGTCAGTGAGTCTCGTAACATGCTGGAAGTGCAAGAATTTGCTGCTGTCGCAGTTAAGGCTGTATTAAAGAAAAAGGAAGAGGAGGACGAGGAGTAAGTTATGGTGTCACACTATTACTAACACCAGATTGGGTGCATTTGTTTGTCTACATGACGATCCTCGGAAGGATCCACAAAAGTTTTTTTTTAATTTCTAGCGCATGCCAGTGTCATCATTTGAGCAACTCTGTGCTATTTTGAAACCACATTTCAATGTGCAAGATACCAACACGACAAAATGCATTTCTGTTGAGGAGAGGATTGCCGTGACTCTAAGGTGAGCAGAAAATTAAATAATGTACTGAAGCGAAAAAATGTTCATTGTTGGTTCTTTTCTCCACATGGTGTCAAAATACAATCTTATTTATTATTTGTAATCTGCAATGTGCTGAAAAATCTATTCATTCCAGTGATGTGACAGAGCAGGTCTATGGGACAGAAAGAGAGACAGAAGAATTGTTACATGAAGTTTGTTCCTGGGGCAGTGTTGACTGAGGAATGTGGCGACAGTGTTTTTGTATTGGTTTGCAATTTGATATCTTTAGGGATATCTTTTAAGTCACTGACTCTCCTCGTCTGAAGACTGCTCGTCTGAACGGTCCCGTTGCTCGATACATTTGTGTAGAACGTTGCAAAGCTTATCGATATCGGGCTGCTTTCCATCTGTGCTGCTAGGATTCCATTTCTTCCGTGGTCTCGTTTAGTGGCAGCCTCAATATGTCGTTCATTTCGCTGACACCTCTTCACATTCCCCTGCATCTCGCGACAAATCGTCGTCTTCCGAAATGTCTGACACCGTTCTGGAACGGAAACCGTTCGTTCTTATTGCACTGCTAAATATTTGTTCGAAATTATTTGTTTGTTATTTCCACAATGCTGTTGCTCGTCACTAACACGAATTTTACACAAGAAAAGAGTATCACACTTGCAAACAAGAAGAGATGCAACATTACTTACTGTTTGTTTTCCAAAACTAGGGTCAGAAATGAAAGGATATCAGCATAATACGAGGGGCGTTCAGAAAGTAAGCTCCGATCGGTCGCGAAATGGAAACGACTATGAAAATCCGATAAAGCTTTGCACAGATGTGTTGGGTAGTGTCTCTAGTATAACCCCAGTTAGCATCACGTCGCTCTTCTCATTTCTGAGCTCGCAGTGAGTGCGTAAAGATGTCTAGAAAATAGTGTCTGCCGCCAAGTACGAGGGCCTGGTGAGAAATTTCGCCTGAAGCTATGCAGCTAACATTACATAACTGTCGTGCTGTTTCTTCTTCAAGACAATTCTCAGCCGCATTCTGCAGGGACAATGAAGATGCTCCTGCATCGTTTTCAAATGGAAATGTGAGATTACCCACAATACAGTCCGCAATTGTCTCCCCCTGAGTTTCATCTCTGGTCACATGAACCGCTGTCTTTGAAGACAACATTTTGACACAGACAACGAGGTGTAGGCCAGCGTGGAGAATTGGCGGAAAGCACTGGCGGCTGCCTTCTATGATGAGGCTATTGAAAAGTTGGTACAACGCTATGACAAAAGTCTAAGTCAGAACGGCGACTACGTAGAGAAGTAGCTGAAAGGTGTAGCTAATTGTTACAAGTAAAACATTTCTGATGTTCACTGTGGTTTCAATTTGGCAACCAATCGGAGCTTACTTTCTGAACAGGCCTCGTATATTTCGACATTTCACCCCCAACAGAATCTGATTTCGAATTTCTTGTCTTACGAAATTCTCTCACAAAAGACAGTCTTATATTTTTTCCATTTCTTTTGTAGATTATTTTCTGGAACTCAATGTAGAAAGAATATTTACAGAACAAAATCCTAAAATGCACTTCCATTATGAAATTAATGGCTCTGAGCACTATAGGACTTAACTTCTGAGGTCATCAGTCCCCTAGAACTTAGAACTACTTAAACCTAACTAACCTAAGGACATCACACACATCCATGCCCGAGGCAGGATTCGAACCTGCGACCGTAGCGGTCGCGCGGTTCCAGACTGTAGTGCCTAGAACCGCTCGGCCACTCCGACCGGCTATGAAATTAATATTTATATCTTTATAGATATATCAGCACGTACCACGACAGATTTTTACTACAGCTTCAGATCTGGAATTACAACACTATCTAAAATAATAAACGACTTGTGCATCAAGATTTGAGACCACATGAGAGACATCACAATGCTGCACCAACTAAGGAAAAATGAGGATAAATTTCAAAGGGATTTTTTGCAGCAGCTGATATTTCAAATTGTACTGGAGCAACAGATGGGAAACACGTTGAGGTGATTCAACCTAAAGACCGTGGCTCAATGTTTTACAGTTATCAAGGCTTCTTTTCTATTGTTCTCCTCGTCGTCTGTGATTCTAATTATTGTTATTCGGCCGTAGACATAGTCGGAAATGGAAAAAGTCCTGATTCCTGTCTATTCAGAAAATCAGTTTTTGGTAAAAAAAAAACTTGCGAAAGAGACACTAAATCTGTCAAACCCATGTGCAATGCCTGGAACAGGTGAACCAAAGATGCCTTTCGTATTTTGTTGCAGGCTTTTGCCCTGCAACGTAAGGTAATGCGTCCGTTTGCAGGTAGGGAGGGCATTTCTATTGGAATAGTGAGCGTTCAACTGTCGGTTGACTAGAGCCAGACGATTTATAGAGTGTACTTTCGGAAAACTGTCTAACAAATGGCGGATTTTCCAGCAACCTTTGAACGTTTCGCTTGATGTTGCAGGAAACATTGTGAAAGTCTGCGTCGTACTTCACAACCTTGTTAAAGTTCGTGGTGGTTATCAATTGAAAGACGTACTACAGTCGGAAGGTTTCAAAGATTTGAACAGTGAACTGCAGATCAAACACATCGACAGTTACAATGAACGTGTTTGCTGAATATTTCAACAGTGACGTTGGGAAACGTACACGGCAGTACTCAACGTGTGTAAAACTTAAGGAATACCTTATGTACTACTGAATTATCAAAAATGGTTCAAATGGCTCTGAGCACTATGGGACTCAACTGCTGTGGTCATAAGTCCCCTAGAACTTAGAACTACTTAAACCTAACTAACCTAAGGACAGCACACAACACCCAGCCATCACAAGGCAGAGAAAATCCCTGACCCCGCCGAGAATCGAACCCGGGAACCCGGGCGTGCGAAGCGAGAACGCTACCGCAAGACCACGAGATGCGGGCGCTGAATTATCATCTAGCACGCCGGGCTACAAATTAGTATTGAAATTTTGTCACTTAATTTACAGAAATAAAGAGAACCATTTAAACAGCGTTTTTTTTTTAATCCAGTAGAACAAAGTTAAGCCTCAAATCATTGAAAGAATACTCGTATTCATTATAAAACTAGAAATTTAAAGTGGCGCTCATGATTAGCTCTTTAGCTGTTGTGAAATTATACTCATATGAAACTGTTCTACCAAGAACCGACAGAACAAAGCATAAAATTAATTTAAATAACTGCGTGTTACATGGCTTTTCAGCAGACTACTTCACTTACTGTAAGTAAAACCACACATAGTCTGAATAAAAACGCCCGATGTGTTTGTGTGTTTTTATTTCTATTCTTTGTTTTTATTAGAATAATCTGCTTTGGAGGAATCCCAAATTGCCGCTGTTGCCTGAATTTCATGTATCAATTGTTCAACATCAAACACAGAAACCAACTTTTCCATTTTTTCTGCCAGCCTGAAAAACAGAGACTAACAATGGACGCCGAGAGTCGTCTGTTCGACTCATATGCTCTCGTCTGCATGCACGTACTATACTCTATGTAATGAGAGTATCAGGCGATTCGCTTTACAGCCGGCGTGTCGGCTGCAGAGGGCCGAAGCACCCGCCCCACTCGCCCACTTCTGAAAGCTCTCTTTTGAGTCCGTGTTACGTAAATTGCTTCAGCTCACTGCAGCCAGCTCGCACGCAGTCTCCCGTCTAAAAGGGCCCTAAGTTGATTTCTGCACGAATCATAAGTTGATTTTTGAAGGCGTGCATAGTGTAGGCCTACGTGATGTCTTTGCCAAGGGAATCCCCGTAGCATCTAGAAAAAAAAAGGGACAGGGCTGTACGAGCTGAGCCGAATAAACCCTAATAAAGCCTGATAAACAAAGTAAGAGCCTGCGGGATATCAGACCAGCTGTGTGGCTGGATTGAAGAGTTTTTAGCAAACAGAACACAGCATGTTGTTATCAATGGAGAGACGTCTACAGACGTTAAAGTAACCTCTGGCGTGCCACAGGGGAGTGTTATAGGACCATTACTTTTCGCAATATATATAAACGACCTAGTGGATAGTGTCGGAAGTTCCGTGCGGCTTTTCGCGGATGATGCTGTAGTATACAGAGAAGTAGCAGCATTAGAAAATTGTAGCGAAATGCAGGAAGATCTACAGCGGATAGGCACTTGGTGCAGGGAGTGGCAACTAACCCTTAACATAGACAAATGTAATGTATTGCGAATACATAGAAAGAAGGACCCTTTATTGTATGATTATATGACAGCGGAACAATCACTGGTAGCAGTTACTTCTGTAAAATATCTGGGAGTATGCGTACGGAACGATTTGAAGTGGAATGATCATATAAAATTAATTGTTGGTAAGGCGGGTATCAGGTTGAGATTCATTGGGAGAGTCCTTAGAAAATGTAGTCCATCAACAAAGGAGGTGGCTTACAAAACACTCGTTCGACCTATACTTGAGTATTGCTCATCAGTGTGGGATCCGTACCAGATCGGGTTGACGGAGGAGATAGAGAAGATCCAAAGAAGAGCGGCGCGTTTCGTCACAGGGTTATTTGGTAACCGTGATAGCGTTACGGAGATGTTTAATAAACTCAAGTGGCAGACTCTGCAAGAGAGGTGCTCTGCATCGCGGTGTAGCTTGCTCGCCAGGTTTCGAGAGGGTGCGTTTCTGGATGAGGTATCGAATATATTGCTTCCCCCTACTTATACCTGCCGAGGAGATCACGAATGTAAAATTAGAGAGATTCGAGCGCGCACGGAGGCTTTCCGGTGGTCGTTCTTCCCGCGAACCATACGCGACTGGAACAGAAAAGGGAGGTAATGACAGTGGCACGTAAAGTGCCCTCCGCCGCACACCGTTGGGTGGCTTGCGGAGTATGAATGTAGATGTAGATGTAGATGAAACGGGTGAACACCAATTGCTGTTTGTTCATGTGGTTGATTGGGTGTCCGAATGATAAGCGTTGTTATAATTACTAGCGAAACCCACATATTCAGTTACCAGGGTGGAAATAAATGACTAACAGGAATAACAGGTATGAAAGATTACATATTATCTTCTCTTTGTACCCAAGAAAATGAAATTTTGACAGAAAATTTTTGCCAGATCGCTACACTACTAAGGACCAGTTGTAGAGTCCGCGGTTAGTTGCTGCTGAACTTCTATTCTCGAAATAGTGCAGAGAACGCGTTGTACAAATACGTAATAACGCCTTACCGGAGTATAAATGCGGGATAACTAAACTGGTGATTCTGGCAGAGGTAGTGAAGTTAACCAGAGAAGAAGTTTTGACAGTGGCAGGAACCGTTACAGAATTAGTGATGAAGTGATTGTTTGTTAGAACGAGGAATGAGATGAAATGGGAACAACTCTCAATTTATATGGAAGAATATGACAGTTCCAAATTTATAAAAGAATTTAGTATTATCATTAGTTTTCGATCTCAAGCCTGAAAAACTGGAGCAATGAATACAACGTGAAACTATTTTCTGAATAAAATTTTTTGCTTATAATAGGCCCAACAGAAATTTGATATTGATACTTCGTGAATTACATTCTGCCGTGCTATTTATGTAAACGAGGTAATAAAAACAGTCTCGCTTATTTGGCGAGTGTTACAATATCTGCAGTATTAGTTCGTTTTATCTAGCAGACAGTCACAAAATAAATGTAATCAAACTGAGAAACAACACCAGCCTTGGATATTATTCGTATTAACTGGTTTTTCAGTACTGGACGACGACATTTCGATTTTTCATGTAGCAGAACGTTTGACGAAGTCTGATGAGGTAATAGATTCTTTCGCAGAAAGGAAAGCACGCTGTGTAAAGCTGTAGCAAGGTTAGAGAGAAAAGAATGTTGGGACCTAAGGATTGAAGAAATGTGTACTGTCTTAACTTGTCACTTGTCTTTACTGGTTTTATGTTTCATATATTTAATTTTATGTCACACAAGACAGACAGTTATTAGCTAACAGACAACAAAGAGTGCACACTTTCTAATGACCTCTCAGTCTTCCACTTGCAAATAATCCCACCCAGTATTAATTGTGAGGTTTTGTAAGAGGGGTGGGATGTCAAACCGGTCGACTGAGAGTAGGGGAGGCAACACAGGTCCTGAATATAGGTTTGATGGCTTCCATTACAAAATATACATGTTTCAGTTCCAAAGAACGAAATACAGTGACATGCGATAGAAGAATGCTATGTGAAAAGTGTCACACTGCACTTTGGCACACTTACGACCAAATAACACATTACATTTCCTTGAACATATATGTTTTATATATCAAACTCTTCAGAAAGATGTGCACTACAGAATGAACATTTTTTTTTAATCTTTTCTTTTTAATTTTTGATGTCCTATATCAAATGCTCGAGTGGGAGGGGGGGGGGGGGCGCTACTACCAAGTTTTTGTCCCGGTTAGGAAATGTCATAGGTCCAGGGCTATCTAACTCCTAATAGTTCTCGTGATGCTCACTGTGCAAACCCGCAGCTACTAATACTTTGATAGCCGATGTCTCACTGACAAAAGTCAATTGTAAACTTCCTGTTTCTGACACATCGTCAGCTCTAGACACATCAATTCCTCTAAAAGAATCAACAAATCATTAGCACACTCAGTTTTGGTTTAGGCTTCCTTATTATGGAAACAGAGTGGAGGGGGCAGAAAGGAAAGGATGGAGTTATTGACGTCAGGTGCATCGGGGCACATAGCGTAATCAGCGGCGACGAGACAAAATGCGTGCCGGACTGGGATTCGAACTTGGAATAGCCTGCTTCCCAGGCAACTGCATTAGCCACTGCTCCACCTGGACACAGAATTTATCGCGTCTGCGCGGACTATGTCGACACACCTCTCGGCCAACCCACATTCCCTCCTAGTGCCAGCTATCGGTAGTCTCCGCTCATGTCCTCCATGCTGGCTACTTTGAGATTCCCGCAAGAGGTCGAACGTAACTGTGCACCCACACCGACGGTGTTTTCATTGCTCTTTGAGGTGAATCAATCATATGAATGCATGGTGTCTGTTCTTTCAGACATGTGCATTAGGACACCCATCGTTTCTTTTTCCTTGAGGCATAAATTTGTATAGTAACTTAGGTACTCTTCTGTCTGACCTCCTTGAATGTATTCATGCCATTTCATTGTGCACTCCTCTATTTTCTGAAGTATGCGTCTGACGCACAGTTTATTTCCAATTTCACTATTCCTTATGCGATCTACGAGTATATGACCAGCTAGTGGCCTACCTCACTCTTCTACTTCAATCCTCCGTTGATTAGCAGTGGAGTCAAAGTCTCCGATCCACACATTAGAACTGGTACTATCCTCACATCATAAAATTTAATGTGATTTGACCTTAAAAGATACTGGAATAAAAGCGCCGTCGTGTGTGCGAAAGCAAAAAAGACACACCGAATTAATTTTTAACATAAAACTGAAACATCAGAATGAAACCGGCTGGTGATCTACTCAGCTGAAAGGTACATTCATACGTATTACATGAATAAATATTATCAATGTGTACGAAGGGTACTGAGAAACTAAAGCGTCGGTGAATGTTAAATCTATTGTCCTATGCAGGGCATTGGCATACAGATGTGTCGCGCGTTTCAGCTCTCTACGTTTAGAAATACAGAAGTGTACGTGTTTACTCGCCCCCCCCCCCCCCCTTCCTTCCTCGCCCCTGTTTCCTGGGGTAAACACGACGGTGCTGCCATCCTGGGAAGATCAATTCACTTCGCCGTCTAACACAAACCGTGGAGGGGGACAGAGTCGTGTGAAGTTAGCACCCCTTTTTCGAGAAATATACATTTTTTTCACAGTTATTGTTAGATGTGCCATAGTTCTAGAGTTCTTTGTACAAAATTTCAATAGTTCTGCAAAATGTAACGAAGAAAACAACAATACTCGAAAAAATTTTCGTATCGAAAATATTCTCTGACAATTTCCGCAAAATGTAAATAAGTACAAGAGTTCTGAGCACAGTTCTCAACAGAGCTCCAAGAGTTCTTTCGAAAATCCAAGTAAGATTTTTTTGTGCAGCTAATAGTTTACGAGATAATTGCAATTTAAGGAGAAAATCTTTTCACTTACTGTGAAGTTGGCACCCTTTTTTTCAGAAATGTATATTATTTTCGGAGTTCTTGATAGATATGCCATAGTTCTAGAGTTCTTTGTGCAAAATTTCAATAGTTCTGCAGAATTTAGCGACGAAAACAATATTCGAAAAAATTTTCGTATCGAAAACATTCTTCGTCAATTTTCGCAAATTGTAAATAAGTACAACAGTTCTGAGCACAGTTCTGAACAGAACTCCAAGAGTTCTATCGAAAACCCAAGTAACATTTTTTTGTGCAGCTAACAGCTTACGAGATAATTGCAATTTAAGAAGAAAATCTTTTCACTTACTGTGAAGTTGGCACCATTTTTTTCAGAAATGTGTATTTCTTTCACAGTTCTTGACAGGTATGCCATAGTTCTAGAGTTCTTTGTACAAAATTTCAATAGTTCTGCAGAATTTAGCGAAGAAAACAATATTCGAAAAATTTTTCGTATCGAAAACATTTTTTGTCAATTTTCGCAAAAATTAAACTTGTACAACAGTTCTGAGGACAGTTCTGAACAGAACCCAAGAGCTCTATCGAAAATCCCAAACAATATTTTTCTATGGCGATAATGGTTTGAGATAAATTGATTTAATATGGGACACACTTTCTTTACGGAAAATATAAATATATTCGCACAACAGTTCTGATGACAGTTCTGGACACCACGTGAAGAGTTCTATCGAAATTCCTAGTAGAATTTTTTAGTGCAGGTAATAGTTTAAGAGGTAATTGCAACTTAATTAAGAACCCCATAAGAGCTCCTACTGTGAAGCTGGCACCATTTTTTTTTTTCAGAAATATATATTTTTTTCAGAGTTCTTGATAGATAAGTCATAGTTATAGAGTTCTCTGTACAAAATTTCAATAGTTATGCAGAATTTAGCGAAGAAAACAACATTGTATAACATAGCTGATTCAGGAACCCTTTCCTTCTGATACAGTTCTTACTGTTGCCACAATAAATCACTTGTGCATAGATTCCAACGGTACTGATCATTACAAAAATACAACCATTGACCAGCGGCGCACATTTCTTGCAGCGTTGTACAAAGCATTCGGCTTATCCGCTGTGAAAATACCACACTTAACGCTATTGTAAAATTTACGGTGGATGGCTTCCGTTTATCTACAATGTCAGCATCTATCGAATTATCTTCATGCAAACGTGATGCCTGGATCACACACGTCCCCTTTTTAGGTACGGAGGAAACTAGAGTTCAGTCTTGTGGAAGCCAAAAAAGGAAATGTGGGCATCCCTTCTTTTACTGATAGCAAACTCTAGAGAAATCTCCACGCTTGTTTTTCTTCATCATGCCAACAAAAGAAAAATTCTCCCTTCATAGCTCTATTATCATTCCAGTACTAGTAAACCAGTTGTCCGCTTTCACATTTCGACCTGACTGATATATAGGTTTACACAGTCACAGAACAACATCAAAATGTTTATTGCTCAGTTGGTAAATCCTTCTGGTTGCAACACAGCGTATATTTCCACATTTTACAGGTAAAATACTTAAGAATCCACACTTAAGAATCCATACTCGTTTGTTTTGATTGATACATATTGGCGAAAACTGTACCTTCCACAGAATCCTTCCAGCTTCTTGTCTACTGTAACATTTTCTCCAAGGGTGTAAGATTTGTGGTAGTTGCGTACAAGCACAGTAAATATTTCCCGAATAGCTGTTAGCTTGTCTAATTGTCTCCTTTCATCACGAATAGCGCGACTGTAAAATCTAAGGCTCTCCAGAATAAATTTGAAACGTTTTATGTTCATTTGCGAGGTGAAATTTTTCAATGCCATCACCATCAGTTCCACACAGATCTTCCAGGCTTTATCTGTTACTTTTGTTAACAACAATTAAAACCAACAGACTCATGAAGGCTTTCAGTTCAATATCATCTATTGATTTTACCCCTCTCTCACGCTGAAATGAGGCTTTGATGCTCTCAAAATTCTGATTGGAATACAAAACTACAATAGACAAATATCGTTATCTATGAGGTAATTACAGCATCAAAAATGCTGCTTTGGCTGCACCTATTGGTACAGGTAAATTTCGAATAATATTATGCTCTTCGAACAATATGCTTTGGATTTCTTCAACACTATCTAGTACTTCCCACTTACAATAATAAAATTCCTATAAAATAACGCAACCATGCGCAGCGTATTAATCTGAAATTTTACGTTCAGACAGCGGACACTGACTATTAAACAGCTCAAACAGAATTTAAGTGCAGTTTACATTCTGGATTAGCTTTGTACTACTTACTACGTTGATAAACAAATAAATTAATCGCTAAAATGAAATACGAAAGGGCACAGTGGATAAAAACGAGCAATCGGCTCATATCTCATCAAGAGAGCATTAGCGTCGATACTGACTCATACAACAATGAAAGGCACACATGAAGTGTATACTTTTAGAATCAGGAAGAACCAGATGAATTTTATTACGCAAAACAGTAATTGTTTTGAGCTCTCATGACATCCAGGACTCACTAACAGCTAAAAATATGCCCAGGACCCTCATGGATGACAGTTATGTGGCAACATCACCAGCCGCTAGGATACATAAAAACATGTGCTGTGTGTAACGAATAAATTAGAAATTGCTGTCGTTAATATTGTTGCAAACATTTGTTCTAGTTAGAAAGGAAGTGTGGAAGTTTGATGAGATACACTACAGCGAGAGTTAAAAGTCTTTACAATGCATAGAAATGTAAGTATATTTACTGAATATATCGTACAAACGAACTAAGTAGTATGTTTAAACCCTAATTCAATACATGACTGATAGAGGTGTTATAATGTTGAGGGGATACAGTATTAAAGTTAATAAGAAGTTCGAAATTTGTAAATAAGAACCTCGTTTATTTGGTCCTCAGTAATCCGGATTTCCGGTTTATCTGGATTCATATTTTGTGTCCCTTGGTATTTTTCTCTTTTTTTCTTGTAACACGAAGATGTGTAGTCGGTGAGGTACATAGGCTGCTTATCACTAGGCCGGTAATTTAGTCTAGTACTGAGTGATAAGGAACTCGGAGTGTGTGAATGACATTGTTTCTCAAGTATTGTACATTAATATAACGGTGTATTGATGCCCATCAAGTAAGTTGCATAGTAACCACGCCAACAGCACTCCACCACAGCTCATTGTACCTCTGGTGCGATTCTCGACAGGTGTGACACCATCTGGTTAGTGGCGCGTGTGAATGTATCTGCTCTCTCAGCCATCTGTTTGTTTTGCACTGACGAGCCTTCTCTCCTTGAATCATCTAAGCGTGCACATCCCACGCTTCCACCTACAGTTACTACAGTCAGTCTTAAGAAGGTGTACTGGCATTTGTATAGTGCTGAACATTTAGACTTTTTGTATTTAGTAGAATATACATCCGGGTTTTCGATTTTCGGTTTTCCAAAATGAAAGTGAGAATTTACGATTGTACTCATAGCTGTACTTCCAGCAGTACTTCCCAATTTCGTAGAAGTTGTCCTACGAAAATTGCAGAAGAAGCACTCCTGGACGAAAGGATATTATGACGATATTCTTTCGTCACAGCCTGGGGTTAGAGACCCGGTCCGGCACACAGTTTTTATCTGCCAGTAAGTTTCACATCGGCGCACACCCACTGCAGAGTGAACACACAATCTATTTCATAATCTACTGGCACCATAAAAATGTTATGAGGGTTTTTAAAAGAACTCTTTCGGTGCTATCCAGAACTGTCAGCAAAAGGGTTGTGCCAATTTATTATAATGTAGACCAAGTGGGTCTCTCGAAAATGCTATTATCTCATTAACTGTTATCCCCACAAAAAATGTTATTACAGTTGTCGGTAGAACTCTTAGGGTCGTATTAAGAAATGCCATCAGATCTTTTGTACGAATTTATTACTTTTACATGACAAAAGTGAGTCTCACATTAATTATCTCATATAATGTCATCGTCACAAATAATGTTATTATAGTTTGTGGTAGAACTCTGTGGGTGATATTCAGAACTGTCATCAGAACTATTCTACGAATTTTGCTATATTAGATAAAGTGAGTATCAGATTAAAACAATTATTGTATAAACTATTATCGACACAAAAATGTTCTTATCATTTTCAATGCAGCTCTTCCCGTGCTATCCAGAACTGCCAACAGAACTGTTATACAAATTTATTTTTTCCAAACTGACAAATAATTTTTTACCATACCAAAATTTTGCCGAGTTAATGTTTTCTTCCCAAAATTCTGTAGAACTATTCGTGTTTTGAGCAGGGAAATCTAGAACTATTGCATATAAATCAAGAACTGTGAAAAAAAAATATATTTATCGTAAAAGGGGTTCAAACTTCACGGGAAATGCTCATAAGCATTCCTTAATAAAGGCAGTTACTACGTAAACAATTACCTGCATAGAATATGTTACTAGTATTTTCGATAGAACTCTTACAATGCTATCCAGAGCTGGCATCAGAGCATACGAACAGACATAATTTTTTTTTAGTAAGAGTGCCCCACAATTAATCAATTACCATACTAACTATTATAACCACAAAAAATGTTATTATGATTATCGATAGAAGTCTTGAGGTGTTAACCAGAACTGTTCATCAAAACTGTGGAACGAATTTACTTTTTCTGTGGAGAAAGTGGGTCTAACATCAAAGCAGTTACCGTATAAACTATCATCGCCACAAAAAGATATTATTAGGATTTTCGATAGAGCTCTTGGTGTTCTGTTCAGAACTGTTGTACGAATTTACTTTTTGCGAAAATTGACAAAGAATGTATTCGATAAGAAAAAATTTTCGAGTATTGTTGTTTTTCTCGCTAAATTCTGCAGGACTATTCCAATTTTGTACAAATAACTCTAGAACTATGCCATATCTATCAAGAACTCTGAAAAAAAACATTTCTGAAAAAAATGGTGCCAACTTCACAGTAAGTCAAAAGATTTTCTCATTAAAATGCAATTATCTCGTAAAATATTAGCTGCAGTAAAAAATGTTACTTGGATTTTCGAAAGAACTCTTGAAGCTCTGTTCAGAACTGTGCTCAGAACTCTTGTACTTATTTACATTTTGCGGAAATTGCGAAAGAATGTTTTCGATACGAAAATTTTTCGAGTGTTCTTGTTTTGTTCGCTAAATTCTGCAGAACTATTGAAATTTTGTACAGAGAACTCTATAACTATGACTTATCTATCAAGAGCTCTGAAAAAAATATATATTTCTGAAAAAAAGGGTGCCAGCTTCACAGTAGGAGCTCTTATGGAATTATAATAAAGTTGCAATTAGCTCTTAAACTATTACCTGCACAAAAAAATTTCACTAGGATTTTCGATAGAACTCTTCACGTGGTGTCCAGAACTGTCATCAGAACTGTTGTACGAATATATTTATATTTTCCGTAAAGAAAGTGTGTCCCATATTAAATCAATTTATCTCAAACCATTATCGCCATAGAAAAATGTTGTTTGGGATTTTCGATAGAGCTCTTGGGTTCTGTTCAGAACTGTCCTCAGAACTGTTGTACAAGTTTAATTTTTGCGAAAATTGACAAAAAATGTTTTCGATACGAAAAATTTTTCGAATATTGTTGTTTTCTTCGCTAAATTCTACAGAACTATTGAAATTTTGTACAAAGAACTCTAGAACTATGCCATATCTATCAAGAACTCTGAAAAAAATATATATTTCTGAAAAAAGGGTGCCAACTTCACAGTAAGTGAAAAGATTTTCTCATTAAAATGCAATTATCTCGTAAACTATTAGCTGCACAAAAAAATGTTACTTGGATTTTCGAAAGAACTCTTGGAGCTCTGTTCAGAACTGTGCTCAGAACTGTTGTACTTATTTACATTTTGCGGAAATTGCCAAAGAACGTTTTCGATACGAAAATTTTTTCGAATATTGTTGTTTTCTTCGCTAAATTCTGCAGAACTATTGAAATTTTGTACAAAGAACTCTAGAACTATGCCATATCTATCAAGAACTCTGAAAAAAATGTATATTTCTCGAAAAAGGGGTGCTAACTTCACACGACTGGGGGACAGGGGAGACACCACATGTGAAGGCGTACCCCGTTACTCGATGTTTTCGTAGCAAAGCTGGTGTAACTGTGCATATCCTGCAAGCTTACCCTCTTTTGCCTTTAAAGGTCCACTGACAGACATTATTTTCCTATTTCCGAATAGCTTTAAAAGATGACGCAGGTCCACTGACGTAACCTAGTGGCAGAAGTGCTCGATAGGCAAAGCTATGCGCATTGACCGTTCAGCGAAATACAGTTTTTTCTCTTTTGCTCAATGCTGCTTATCAGAAACCTTGTTTCGATATCGTCGAAGCTTTCGGAAATGAGTGACGTTAACAGATTATATGATCGCTCTGTATAAGGAAAGCGAATGCGATGATTTTGTGATGACACAACTATTTTGTGTGTGGTAATTCTCACTGCCAACCATCATTGTTTGATAAAAGATGTGCGACCAACATAGCACAAAGTTAGACGGGAAGAACACTTATCGGTAGCAATATCGATTATTTTAAGCAGGTGTTCATGTTTGCCATGTATCAGGGCATCAATAGCGTAAAGTATTAAGCAGCTTTAAGAGCCTCGCTACGATTTGTAACGCAAATTGGAGCGCTGTAGTCGCTTTTCATTATGAGTGCTCGTCCGTAGGCTTTGGCAGACGCGTGTTCCACGCGAAGCAAACACGATGCTTATGTCCCTGCCAAGAAGGCAGCATGCGCTCTACGGTGTAAAACACTAATTGCGCTATCGCGTGACTCTACCGGTCTACGTGGGACGAATGCTTAATATACTGCCACCTTCTATCAGAAATGGTAATTCAACAAGTCATTCTAAACAACCTGTCACACTAAATCAGTTTCGCATATCCAAATGTCTATTTGAGCTACATTTCTTGTATAGTCTTAATCGAAATGCTGGCGTCGTGCGTTGAACTACAGCATATTAGTACCTGACTATATTATGTAATAGGCGATGAAAGAAATTCAGTTACGTCGATAGATGAAATTACCCTTCGGTATCAATATATACAGGGTGTATCATTTATTATTTAACGCTGTGAGTATTGGGAAGAAAGGGTGTCTTCTATCGAGCTGAGAGTCTGATTTTTCGTAGTTTTTTTCAGAATTTTGCTTAGTGGATTCTAATGCAAAAAACTTAAGTCAGGCTACTGCATTTAAAAGAAGGGTCTTTTTTCTACGAGATACTGCGAAGAAACATGGACCTACAACAGTGACTATTTTTTATACTGAAATTAAAATGTGTTTTTTAACAAAACAAAACATTTTTTTCGTATGTCGTCATCAGAGGAGACAGAATTAGAACTTGTTGTTACTAAAAAACAAATATATTTGCAAATATAGTTTTTTATCGAAAATTACTTACTTGCATTTGCGTTAGGATGAAAAATTTTGAAGGGTTTTGGAAAACGATGTCCTACCGCATATACTTCTCAGTATACTCTCACAAACGATAAATCTCTTCTGAGGCCATTTTGGCGTTTCTGTAGGCAGAATAAATTTAGGAAAATGTCTTCCAGTGAGTCTATTTACAAGTGAACTATTTTGAGTGGAAATTAATTCAATGAGGCCGCCTTTGTGCATCAAAGATACTTCCAGTTTAGTAATGAATTCAAGGTGTTTGCTAATAGACACACGAATTTACAATCATATCATGTTAAAAAAAAGCTTTCTTCCACCAATTTGTCCGTTTCATCCCAAAAGTGTAGTAGCCCGTTAGCTGGTCACAGCGTTGTTTCTATTATAACGCAAAACACAGCCAGGTTTCATCTTCTCTGTCATTATTCATTGTAGTGTAAGGTTATTTTCAAATTAAATGCAAAGCATTTAGCACACTACTGTAGATTTCTTTTTTTTTTTTTTTTTTTTTACTGCGCGTGACTTCATGAGACACGGTCGGCTTGTGCAACAAGGGAAACGTAAATGCCGCAGAGCAAGCAACACACATTGTATTACGAGTGAGAGGCGTTGACATCTATGCTTTTTCGTGATAGTACAGGCTTCATAAAGTACTTTTATACACCCGACAGGCGTAAGACAAACTTTGGAATTTACGAGAGCCATTTGAAATGTTCTTAGCACTGTAAGATAGAACTGAAGAAAATAATTAATTTTACAAAATACCTTTACAGGTCTTCAACATAAACTTGTTGCTTAAGACAGCTTACGACAGCTTCTCAACGTTTTGGCTACTTCTGTATTCCAGATTGTAGAGCTGTCTGTGATTACTCGGTCACGTCACTGGAAGCTTCATCAGCTGTATCAAAACGCTTTCCACGGAGTTGTTCCTTCAATTTGAGAAACAAATTTAAGTCTGTTGGGCTCATACCAGGATTGTACGTAAGGTGGGGAAATGTTTCCCATCCTTATTTGTCGAGCATTTCTCTTACTGGTAGGGCAATATGCTGTCTTGCATTATTGTGCAAAACGATGACAGCTGCTGCAAGCATGTCAGCCCTTCTTTGACGAATTTTCGGGCGCAAAACATTTGGCAGAAACAGCTTATAGTACATGCGTACTACAAACTTCCCCTGGAGCCCTCTGTCTGTTATCGGCAGAATTTTTTCAGGCGTGGAGAGTCGGAACTTTTCCAATGCGAAGACTGAGATTTCAGTCCTGACTCAGAATCTTGTATCTGGGTTTCATAAAGTGCAACAGACCTTTTCATAAACTGTTCGCCGTCTGTTCGATAGCGAAGAAGCAATTCTACGATTCTTTTGCGACCTGTTTTCTGCTCTTCAAGCAGGTCATGTGGAACCCATGTGGCAGCAACGTTTCTCATTCTTAATTTTTCAGTTCTGATTCTGTAAATTGAAGTTAGAGACATTCTGGTCTCGTATGCAATTTCCTCGCATGTTTTTCGTCGACTCCCTCGCCAAATGTCATTAACAATAACCTGAGGGCTGTAGTCTGCTGCAGTTGATGTCTTTCCACTAATGTTCCGCCTTTTCATGTAAACCACAAAATCTGGTTATTGTCCAAATTTTTCTCAGAAAATTTATGTTATCATTTGTAGATAACACTTTATTGAGTTGTGAGGTTAATTCGTACGTGGAAAACGATAAGAGTGTATTACACACATTAAAAACTGTTTTTATGCCTAACTTTTCAGTCACGAATTATTCTGTCATAATCTTCATACATTAATCCCTTAGATTCGAATTTCAAACTTTACCTTTGGTTTGCCCAAGCCACGGAAACCTCTAGACTTCGGCATACATTCATCGCTCATCCAGTTTATATGATCATATTAAAAAAAAATTGTTATTTACGGTGAAATTTTGAGTGCCTTCCGTATATCTTCATGTGTCTTCTTGACATTCCTTGACACCCCCACAACTAATGGAAGAAACATCATTTTAGACTTTGACTTTACTTTTGTCCTTGCTAGTGAGGACCAGTGCTTCAGCCTCGTATAAACCAGCGTGTACCACCATAGTGTTGAAGAACGTCAGAATTTTTTCTGCTTTTATTTCTTAGTGTTTAATTATTATACTACACATTCTGTAATGTATTTCATTTTTCTTTCCAATGTAAAGACTTTAAAATGGAAGCAGAAATAGAATAAATTCTCAGAGGGAGCCTTTGAGGAATTAAAACCTGAAGGAAACGACTGCTGGTTTAGAAGCACTGGGGTAGAAGCCCTACCATCAAACTTAGATTTTGCAGCCCCCATAACGCAGCGAGGGGAGTCTAAAATCACAGACAAAGTTCAAACTGACCAAGTAAATCGGACAGATATAGTGAAAAACGAACGGAAGCGAATTATTCCGTGAAACATATTGTTCAGAACTCTGGATTACGCCAATCTGATGACAGTACACGCACGCCGAAACATTTTTTGGCAACATCATCATTTTGTGATTTGCGTAATTTAAGTTCACCCTCCTCTTTCGTGATACAGATCACTTCATTTTAAGGCACTTGGATCGTTCAAAAGGAGACAACTTACAAACAGATCACTTTTGGCAAAAGATGTCATGAGGCTACTGCCCGCAGCGTGTTTGTTATTTACTGCGATGCTGAGTTTAATGACTTCTGACACGGATCCTCTGCAATAAAAGACAATGTCCAGTGACTGAATTTATTAGCTTTCGCACAACAGAACGGTCTATAACTCACAAATCAAAATCAGTTTATTCCAGAGAAGTCACATTTTGTTCATTTTGGTTCAGTACCAATCTGATTATAAATATAGTAATGGCGCTCCTTAATTAATCAGTGTCCCAGTTTCCACGCTGACAATGAGCGTTCACATGAATCGCTTCACGTTGACATTAATATTTAGTTATGGTGCGTATGGTTCCTGACTGCAGTTTCTGATGCTTGGGACTATTTACGTAGAAACTAGTTTATCATGCTAAATACAACAGTGGCATTCACGGAACTGCTCGAATGTGCGACCATTGGCTAGTAAGCAGACGGTACATCCTAGGACTATTGTCTGTCGTGTCCGTTCGAAGATTCCTGGCTTGTCTGCAGTGGCACCAGAAGCGACGGAAATTCTAGCGACAAAGTCTTCTTAAGAGTCCACAATGGTTTCACACACCAGCTGTTTCATACGCCCCAAGAGGAAGATATCCATGCACGTGAGTTGGGTGGCCAGGCCACAGGGCCACCTCGTCAGTTTCATCGTTTCCAGAAGGTGGCACTCTGATGGTTCCTCACAGCAATGCGGGAACAGGGTGGCACTCCGTCGTTCTTGAAGTACATCTTTTGCCTAACGTTCAGAGTTGCATCCAATAAGTACAGTGCGTAGAGAAGGCAATTTTGAATGTCAGTACACGTCCCCATTCAGCGACACTGACACAACGACTTACGTCATCACCACGATCAAAATGTTCCCTAAGTTGACATCAGAGACCATGTGTTCCTTATGGAAATATATTTCTTTTGATGTTCTGTATCTCCTGTATTAATCTGAACAAATACACTGAAGCGCGAAAGAAATTGGTACAGGCATGCATATTCAAATACAGATAATGCAAACAAGCAGAATACTGGGCTGCGGTCGGCAACGCAAAAAGACAATACGTGTCTGACGCAGTTGTTAGATCGGTTACTGCCGCTACAATAGCAGGTTATGAGGATTTAAGTGTGTTTGAACGTGGTGTTACAGTTGGCGCACGAGCGATGGGACCCAGCATCTCCGAGGTAGAGAGAAGTGGGGATTTTCCCGTACAACCATTTCACGAGTGAATATCACGACTATACTGTAAATATCAGGAATCCGGTAAAACATCAAATCTCCGACATCGCTGCGGTCGGAAAAACGTCCTGCAAGAACGGCACCAAACACGACTGAAGAGAATCGTTCAGTATGACAGAAGTTGTAAGTAGGCTGTTTAGGTTTTTTTTATTGGTAACGCCACCTCTGTATAGAAAATCACTGGCTGTGCGGTGTGCAGTCTGTGGCTGCTTTGCATTGTTGTAATACTCGCCATTGTAGTGTTAGGCAGCTGGCTGTGAACAGCGCATAGCGTTGGGCAGTTGGAGGTGAGCCGCCAGCAGTGGTGGATGTGGGGAGAGAGATGGCGGAGCTTTGTAATTTGTCATGAACTGCTACATTTATAAATGATGATATAAAGGTAAATACATTGTTTGTTCTCTATTAATATCTTTCATTTGCTAACTATCCCTATCAGTAGTTAGTGCCTTCCATAGTTTGAATCTTTTATTTAGCTGGCAGTAGTGGCGCTCGCTGTATTGCAGTAGCTTGAGCAGCGAAGATTTTTGTGAGGTAAGTGATTTGTGAAAGGTATAGTTTAATGTTAGTCAGGGCCATTCTTTTGTAGGGAATTTTGAAAGTCAGATTGCGTTGCGCTATAAATATTGTGTGTCAGGTTAAGCACAGTCGTGTAAAATTGTTAAAAGGGGACGTTTCATATGGCGACCCTGCCAGGATACCTCACTGGAGTCTTCTGATTTTTTTCTTGTAGTTTGTGTAATTAGTGTAGATTTTGTTTATTGCTAGCGCGTAATTGTAGAGAGAATCTCCATTGTAGTTGTAGTTTTTCATTGTTGTATAGTAAAACAGTTGTGGCATGCATGTAGATTTGCACCAAGTATTTCGCAGCTGCAATTAACTAGATATTATTTTCAGTGTTATGTTAATGTGTTCTCTTATTTTTGCTCTTCAAATTGTGTTTTTCTGTGTTGTCGTGTGAAATACTGTGACAATAATGGCGTGTGAAAAACGTAACACTAGGCGCCAAAGTAAATTGAGAAATGACAGCGAAGACGAAAGCAGTGTGTTAGCGCCACCGTGTAATGAATTAACTAATATTCAAAGTAGTAATTTGGTAACTGTGCATAGGGAAATGGAGCGGGTGGCAAACAATGGTGTAGACAGCGAAACAATTAGAGAACAGGGAAGCATTATCGATCGATCGGTCGGCGACAGCTCGCCTCAGGAATCCGAAATGACAGGAAACAATCTCGGAAATGCTGTGGATTCAGGATTTGGGTCCTCACCGTTTTCTCAAATAAGTCAAGACACATTTTCTGCTTGTCAAAATGTGAATGTTGCCGGTGCAAATGCACTGCCGAAAAGCACTGAGGAACATGTTCCAGACACCAGTGCATTGTTATTACAATTAATACAGCAAATGGGACAAACACAGCAAAAGCTTCAAAAATTAGACACAATTGAACAAAATCAGAAACAAATGGAACAAAATCAGAGACAAACACAGCAACAGCTACAAAAGTTAGACTCATTGGAACAAACTCTTAAACAAACACGTGAAGATTTAACTACTGAGTTACATAACATTGAATCGAAATGTCAAAAAGCCTGTAATGACGTAAAAACACAAATTTGTGAGCATTTTCAACCTATTTTTTTGCGGCATGAAAATGCATTACAGAATCACGAAGCAGCCATAAAAGAACTGCAAACTATTGTTCATGAAAATCATGAGACCTTGCAAGTTAAATTTGACTCAGTTGCATCTACCGATTCGGTTACGCAACTTGCAAAAACTCAGGAAAACTTAAAGGACACAGTAGATACTCTGAAACTTGGTTCAGAAAAACACACTGAGGAAATGTGTTCACTATCGGAGAAAGTAGCCGAACTTTCGGATCAGTTCACTAACTTATCTACGAAGGTAGATGATAATCTGAACGACACAAAACTGGTAGTCTTTAATGACACAGAAGAGTTCGAACAAATTAGGAAACTGAAACAAAATCTGAATCAAATTAATACGCAACACCAAAGAGAAATCCGGGAAGTACAAGATCAGCTGACACAGGTAATACAAGAATTACGTATTTCAGAGGACACTCGCGCTCCAACACGGGAAGAGGGACTTAGAAATACGGAAAAGCCGCAAAATAATAACACAGGACATTTCGGAAGTTATGAAAGAAATTGGCAATGTGCACCGAATTTTGAGATGGAACGGCCGACACGACCTAACAATGACCGATATGCGACTCACCGACATGATGATTTTGACTATAAGCTGTTCATTACTACACGTAAATTCAAAACATTTAAGAATTCTGGCAACGACATTCATCCACAAGCATGGCTCCATCAATTCTCTCATTGTTTTCCTCCCAACTGGTCATTAGAACACAGATTAGAATTTATGTGTGGCTACTTAGAGAATGAACCAGCTGTAAGAATGCGATCAGTCATTCACGATTGCCACAGTGAAGGAGAATTTTACCATGCCTTCCTCTCAGCATATTGGTCTCAAGCCACACAAGACCGAGTAAAACATAGCATCATAATGATGAAACGTTTCGAACAATCTGAATTTTCCAGTATTATGAAATATTTTGAAGACATGTTGCATAAGAATCAGCATCTTTCAAACCCATACAGCCCCTCAGAACTCATCCGCATTTCCTTAATGAAATTACCTGAACATATACGACACATTATTTTGGCAGGACGTTGCAAAGACGACATTGAAGCATTTCAGGGACTCTTACAAGAATTAGAAATTGACACTGACAGTCGCCGGATGCGAAAACAGGAAAACAATAACTACAGGTCACATACGTCACAATTCCGTGACGACAGAAACAAGAACTGGACACGACAAGGCTATTCTCACAACACAAATCGTGACCAAAACAGACACCACCCGTATGACAACCGTTGGCAGAGTAGTAATAGTTACAGAGAAAGATCACATTTCCGAAGTAATGACTATCACAGAGACAATCAGAGAAACAGACAATATGGGAACCAAAACAATTATTATCAAGGGAGGCAGAATAACTTCAGACGCAACAGTTCGGCGCACAGTTACGATTCAGGGAGAAATTCTCCACCACGTGACGGACAAGGAAGAAACTACGGAACCTACCGACATGACGACAGACGATATATTCGTAACGACAGACCTGAATTGCATCAGAACTGGCGGGATTTAAACACGGCAGGGCCCTCTCGGCAAGGCGAATTTGTAGAAGTTCGGTCTCCGAATCCCATTAACGACGCGCGCCAACAAAGAGGCAGGCACTGACCCGCACAGCAGGCAGCCGCGTGCGCCGGCTGGCTCCGAGAAAAATAACATAGCGCTAACCTTGAGAAAAATTCCAGGATTCTTTACCGACGTATACCGCACGATAATTGCGTTCAGGTTGAAACTCTGCGTACTATGAAGAGTAAAGGATTTCACCACACTTCACATATAAAACCGCTTATTGAGAGATGATCTGCTTTTTAACTTAGTCTTTACCATAAAATTTTTCACTTTACATTACTAGTATGCTTTGTTAGACTTAGAAACTGTTAACATGCAACAGTGTTTGAAGTTAATTATTCAATCTAGAACCTAGGATACATATTTACACAGTAGTTACGAATGTATTCTTATAGTGAACAGACGACACAGTGTTATTGTGTGTGCATTCTTGCTTGTTTGTTGCACGATTACGTAACGACTATCAGGCTTACATACTTCGAACATGTACTGGTACTGCTAATGAGATTTTAATGCAACATTTTGGTTTACTTGAAAATACATTATGGATTCAAGGTGCTTTCTGAGAGATACCAGGTGACACAGTGGTTAGTTTATTTGACAGCTACACGACTATATCACGACGCTACTAATGTGTGACACAATTTACATTGTTGCTTTTGCGGTGTATCTGTTTTATATCTGCACAGTTTTTCTGAATTCTTCTCGAAAGTAAAACATGTTTTAGTAGTAACTTTTGTGGTATAGCAATAATGAGGCAGCCTTTTCCGTAGCACAACAATACGTTACAGCACAGTACTTTCTTCATCACAACAATAAGTGTAATAACTAAGATATCTATATGCAAAGCATTTCACTTTTGTGTATCATCAGGTAAGTACATTGACTTCTGCAGAACTTAGCTTTCGGAGGACGATAACTACGAGACTTCCACAGAGATCATCTTACAACATGACGCACATTTAGCGCTACAGGACACGCATTTGAGTGATCAATTTTGTACTTAAACCATTTATTTTTCAAGATTTTTGAATTACAAAGAAAGTTTTCCGTGATACATTTCATTCCATTGCTGTAATCTGTAACTCCTGAGGGTATAATTACATTAATCCTCAGGGGGGTATACGCTTACTTTGTGTACCATGTGTTTGGCGAGCACAAGGAGCCCTAGCTAATACGGTATTTGCTTATACAACTTTACACATCGGTACCATATTTCTCTAACACAGAATTACACAGCTATCTGATTATTTACCTGAGAGAGACAAACATTTATTTTACTACATCAGTGACAGATGTTTACGAAATTACACAGTTGGATAATTTCACACTTATGAAATTGTATTTTGTCAGTACTTTGTGAACTGTTCGTATTTTTTCGGAACCATTGTGATACTATGAGAGCTTTGAATGATGTATTTGGTATGGGATCATGATTTTTGAAGTACGTTTGAGGTAGATAACTCTTTTGAAATGAGCAGAGAATTTTTTTAGGTTTTGAAATTATTGGAGAAAGCTACGACGATTTTGAGAGTTGGCTGAGGTGTTATAATGTTATTTTTACGACGACGATGTGTATT
Source organism: Schistocerca nitens (assembly GCF_023898315.1). Lineage (NCBI taxonomy): Eukaryota > Metazoa > Arthropoda > Insecta > Orthoptera > Acrididae > Schistocerca > Schistocerca nitens. The sequence goes on along the minus strand of NC_064614.1, from coordinate 368,888,899 downwards.
ATGCTGCTGAGGTATGTTTATGGTCAAGAAGCTGATGCTATATGAGGAATTTGATTATGCTACGTATTTCATGTAATGAATTATTAAAGAAGCGTCGACGAATATATATATGTGTAATAAGGTAAGGAGTAATGAGTAGCGGTTTGGAACTCTGCCTTGTGAAGACGTATGTTGGAAACCGAGAATCGTACTTTTAGAATTATGAAATGTGTGTAAATGCGTGAATGTATCACAATGCTGACGAATATTTTTTTTGGTCACTTATATTTATAGGATTTTGTTTCTACAGATTTGCAACGCTAATTCTTGACCTGTGAAATATTTTTATATGCGACTGTCGCTGTAGCGAAAACTGCTGTCGTAAATATTTCGTTAAGAAAGGTAAGTGACCTTGATGTAATGCGTTGTGGCGCGCAGCTGGGCCAGCCGCCCGGAGATAAAGCCATTAGGTGGAGAAAAAAAGAGGCCATTAACCTCGCTTCTGACATTCCTTTGTAGAAAGCATCGTAAAAACGACACGGTCGAATTTGAAAACATATGATTACACTGGATGCCTAATGAAATGACGAGAAATATTTTTATGTCTATACACCTGATTATGACTACTGTCTCTCTAGTTGATAGATTTTTCTACTAACTTATGAAATGTCACATGACTATTGACTGATATTTTTGTGCTTTGCCTTTCATAGTTGCTTATTTCATTTGATATCTAGTTTCCAGCTGTGTTGCAGCATGGGTTTTATATAAAAATAAAAAAATAAAAATAAAAAAATTCATTTGCTAATGTGGACACTTTCTGTCAACAGATCTATTAAATAATTATTTTATGACCCACATTCTTCGAAAAAGGAGCTCTTGGAATGGAAAGAACAATAAGAAGGGACTAATAACAGGAACTGCATACATAATTTTCTTTTCAACTACTTGGTAATTTTTTTTTTTTTTGTAGAGTAAGTTTTTGTGATGCATCACTCTAGTGTTAAGATGTGACGTAAGTTTTAAACATGGCCATTTTTACTGTAATATTTTTTCTGCTTGAGCTATGTCATGTTTAGGTGTAAGTTGCTGCTGTTTGCCAGGCATGGTGTTATTGAATTTGACTTTGTATTATTCTGTTAAGCCAGTTTTACTAATGATTTATTTTTATTGTTGCTGCACAGTGCCTTAGATTAGTTGTAATATTACAATTGCTTTGCTAATTTCTTAATGCTGCTTGCTTCACAAATCTGCGTTTTTTTTCATTGCTGTTTATATTAATTGTTTTATGTGATGCTGCATTGCCTCGTCCCTTAGTTTAGCATCTGAGCTCAGTAGATTTAAGTTAGCTTAAGAGGGGGTAGACTATATAAGAAACTAACTATGATGGATTGGAAGAAATGCATTGAGAAGCTTAAAGAAAATGCTTTGGCCAAAAAAAAAGGGTATTTTGAAAGAGGATATGAACCAAAAAAGTAGGGTTTAGGGACAACAGATATAGGTAGGATTTTCTTGGAAATAAATAATGAGTTAAGAAATATGTGAAATAAATACAGAAAGCATGCTTGAATAGGATTTTTTTGGTGGAAGCAAAGGTTGAAATAAGACGAAAGGTCTACAGAATGAAGTTTTGCGTTGGACTGCAGTACCAAATGATACACTGAAAACAAACCCTGTCCTTTCCTTTTGTGTTATCCCACTATGTGTTTGTGTACCCTTGTGTATTTGTTTTCTTCCTGTCTTTGTGTAGTTTCATAGAATTTTTTTCTTCTTCTAATACTAAGCTACATTCACTATGATGAGGAATGCTGTTATCCTCAAATATAATAGGCATTAATAATATGTTATTTTCTTTGTAGAGATGTTAGACATTATTTATCTGTTCTGTTTTGTTTTAATGCTCATGTGTAAAGTTGATGTTTCGAAAGTTATTCTGAACTTTTATGTATCTACTTATCTCATAATTCCTGTAACATTGATGTATATATTTATTTCTATTCTGTTGTAAAGCCTGTACTACAAATGTTATCTGTATTATTATGTTTTTAATGATGTATTTTGTACCTTTGTAATTGTATCCTTATGTTATAAAATTGTAATTGACAGCAGTTCATCAAATTAAGCAACTTGTAAGTTACATTTCACTGCACACGATTTTGTTGGTCATAGTATATGGACAATATGTGAGAAGTAGGGACTGATAGTGTTTGCACGTGTGTTAATAATTCAGCAAGGGACTGGATAACAGCATTGCTGGTTCTGAGGACAATTCCAAAAACTTTGTGAGTGCACAAGTGGTTGTTATGGTCTTGCTAAATTATCCGCAAGACTCTTCAATGCTGATTGTGCACCTGCACAGTCACAACAGATGGCTGCTGGCCATCTCTACAAGGACTACAGTGGGTCTGCATCTTTGATGACCTACCAATACCGTAATCTCTACCAGGACTACAGTGGGTCTGCTCTGTGATGACCTACCCACCAATACTCTTCAAAATTTCGACTGACTCCGCTGTGGGTTTACTCTGTTGTGGCCCATTACCTGTCTGCATGTAGAGTCAGCACTGTCTTTTCGTTGGAAGGACAACAATACTTCTTCAATACTGCATGGAAATCCACTACTTCCGTGTGCATTTTCTTTTACTGCTCAGACTTTGAGAAAAAGACTGATATTTTACCGTCATGAACGATCAGGACTGTCTTTATGGACTGTGAGAAAATTTGAGCTTTTGACCAACATTGTATCAATAAGTGTGTGCATTTGATTTCTTTGTTATTGTAATTATGAAAAATTTTTCAAATCTGTATTGGGCACTGCCCAAAAAAATTTGTAAAATTTTTTGTGGGTAGCATGGGGGCTATGTAAGTAGGCTGTTTAGGTTTTTTTTTATTGGTAACGCCACCTCTGTATAGAAAATCACTGGCTGTGCGGTGTGCAGTCTGTGGCTGCTTTGCATTGTTGTAATACTCGCCATTGTAGTGTTAGGCAGCTGGCTGTGAACAGCGCATAGCGTTGGGCAGTTGGAGGTGAGCCGCCAGCAGTGGTGGATGTGGGGAGAGAGATGGCGGAGCTTTGTAATTTGTCATGAACTGCTACATTTATAAATGATGATATAAAGGTAAATACATTGTTTGTTCTCTATTAATATCTTTCATTTGCTAACTATCCCTATCAGTAGTTAGTGCCTTCCATAGTTTGAATCTTTTATTTAGCTGGCAGTAGTGGCGCTCGCTGTATTGCAGTAGCTTGAGCAGCGAAGATTTTTGTGAGGTAAGTGATTTGTGAAAGGTATAGTTTAATGTTAGTCAGGGCCATTCTTTTGTAGGGAATTTTGAAAGTCAGATTGCGTTGCGCTATAAATATTGTGTGTCAGGTTAAGCACAGTCGTGTAAAATTGTTAAAAGGGGACGTTTCAAAGTTCAACTGTTCCGCAAACTGCTGCAGATTTCAATGCTGTCAGCGTGCGAGCCATTCAACAAAACATCATCGATATGGGCTTTAGGAGCCGAAGACCCACTCGTGTACCTTTGATGACTGCACGACACAAAGCTTTACGCCTCGCCTGGGCCCGTCAGCATCGACATTGGACTGTTGGTGACTGGAAACATATTTCCTGGTCGAAAGAGTCTCGTTTCAGTTTGTATCGAGCGGATGGAAGTAGGGGTATGGAGATAACCTCATGAATCTATGGATCCTGCATATCAGCAGAGGACTGTTCAGTCTGGTGGAGGCTTTGTAATGGCATGGGACGTGTGTAGTTGGAGTGATATGGGACCCCTCATACGTCTAGATACGACTCTGACAGATGACACGTACGTAAGCACCCTGTCTGATCACCTGCATCCATTCATGTTCATTGTACATTGCGATGGACTTGCATAATTCCAACAGGACAATGCGACATCCCACACTTGTAGACTTACTACAGAGTGGCTCCAGGAACACTCTTCTGGGTTCAAACACTTCCACTGGCCGCCAGACTCCCCAGACATGGACATTATTGAGCATATCTGGGATGCCTTGCAACGTACATTTCAGAAGAGATCTCCACTCCCTCGTAATCTTAGGGATTTATGGACATCCCTGTTGGATTTATGGTGTCACTTCCCTCCAGAACTACTTCAGACATTAGTCGAGTCCATGCCACGTCATGTTGCGCCACTTCTGTGTGCTTGCGGGTCCCTACACGATGTTGGGCAGGTGTACCAATTTCTATGGCTCTTCAGTGTAGTTTGGGAACATCCTGCATATCAAATATAAATTATATTGATTACTTTCCGTCTTAGTTTCCATGTGTCCATTTCCCCGCGACACTGTTGTCGTATGTTCACGCAGCCGACCTAAAGTTCCAACTTCAAAAATCACTACTGACTCGAACTGCTTGCTGCTGCAAGCATTGTTGGCGCGGCGCAATGTTTCACCTCCAGAAAAGGTTCGTAGCAGCAAAACATACTACAAGGTCATCGACTAGCGCATGCGAAGTCGAAGAGTACGAGTGTCAAAGACACTGTGCTCTTACAATAAAGTGGAGGAAGCCAATTCACATAGGTTAACTACTCTGAAAAAAAAAAAAAAAAAAAAAAATTGTGTCAGATGGCAATACAGTTACCAGCGTTTCGTTTGCACTGAACTCTAACATTTGTGGCCTCCACATGCATATTTCACTGCCTGCTGTTGGGAGCGCTCGCGTGTTGCACACTATAGCTGCAACTCCTGCTCGCCCAACTCCCGGGAGGGTAGATCCCAGCAGCAGCGTGCGCCGCCATGTTTACGGAGCCTGGGGCCACGGGCCTGGCGGACGCAGAGCAGAGCGGAGAATCAATACGCAACGTCCGGCGGTGGGACCGGGTCCGGGTCGGGGAGGGCTCTACGCACGTCGGCACTCGGCACGCACCTCGCGGCACGCACGCGCCTCAGCTACGCCCGCAGTCCGCGCCTGGGGCGCCAGCCGGATGAACGGCGCTAGTCGCCGTGACGCATGTGCGGTCGCGGGCAACCGCCCCGGGCTTGGCAGAGGCCGTCAACGCGCCGGCGAGCGCATACCTCGGGCTGCTGCCCCAGGGCTTAACAGCGACGCTGCTACCAGGCTAGAGCTTCAGGCAAAGCCGTGCTCACTCGAGAGGGCACGAAACACTCCTGTACACTACTGGATGCGATTTCACAAGACTGTTTCTTCTGCGTAACTGAAGACGAGAACTCTGGGTTCATCTTAAGTTACGCATAGGACTACAAAGTTTTTATTTTCAAAATCTGTGTTATGACTTACCGCCACCGGTAGCTGAATGTTCAGCGTGACGGATTGTCAATCCTTTGGGCCCGGGTTCGATTCCCGACTGGGTCCGGGAATTTTCTCCTCCCAGGGACTAGGTGTTGTGATGTCCTCATCATCATCCTATCATCCTCATCGACAACAGGTCGCCGAAGTGGCGTCAAACTGAAAGACGGGCACCCGGCAAACGGACTGCCCGACGGGGGATCCTAGCCGTACGATTAAATAAATAAATAATTTTATTGTGCCTCTGTCCGCATCGGAGTAGGATCGTCATGATTATTAACGTATCTGGCATGGTTAATATGAGGGGTAGCCAGATGCCGCTTCTGTCACGCCCCATTCCCCCCCCCCCCCCTCCAATGGGAAACAGTACCTCATAACCTGGAAGCTATCAATATTAATTCCATTATGGAAAGCAAACACTGACCGTACTGTCCCTAACGGTTATAAGAGTGTATCCCTTACCAATTGTATAGGTAAAATTCTCAAACGCGTGGTGAACCGCCGCCTCGTCTGACTCCTCGAAGTCAGAGGTCAGTTTTTCAGCTCCCAGTGCAGTTTCAGGCGCTATCTTTCCGTTCCTGACAATTCTACTGGAGACGGCGATACAGGATTTCTTCTGACGCCGAAACCACTTGGTTGGTGTGTTTTCTGAACTCGGAAAAGAGTACAAGTTGTAGGTGCAGCACCCTTCGCTTATCCAACCCTTTCTTGAGGGCTGTCGCTTTCGATATCCCATTGATAATGCTATGTCTGACTGCTATGTTCAAGAGATTTGGTTCCCCCAAAGCAGTGTACCCAATGTCACACTGTTTGCAATCGGTATCAGTGGCATCTTCTCCGTAGTCAAGGGCCCTGTTCAATGTCTTTGATTGTGGATGACTTTGCGGTCTTTTACTCTTCCTCAGAACTTACAATGACAATTAAGCAACTACAGTTGACCATGAGCAGGCTGGAAGCTCGGGCGATTAAAACTACTTTTAAGTTCTAACCAGAGAAGACTATGAGTGTCGATTTTAACTGCCCTCGACGAAGCTTTAACCAACCAGAGACCACAACGGGGGACGATATTTTTCATTTTAAGGAGACTGTGCGCCTTTTGGGCCTACTGTTTCACTCTAAATTAATCTGGCTACCACACCTAAAAGACCTGCAGAAAAAGGGCTTCACACAATTGAGTATTTTAAATGTCTCAGCGTAAAGGCGTGGAGGGCTGACATGTGCAGTTTTACAGGGACTTTGTCAGAATAAGGTTAGATTACCGCAGTGTGGTTTATGGATCAGCCTGAATTTCCTACCTCGAGATGTCCACCATGAGGTCATTTGGATATCAACTGGAACCTATCATATCAGCCCAATTCAGAGTGTGTATGATTGGTGAACAAACACTCTGAAGTCGGCGGCTCCTTCTCCTGGCTCAACAGCCCGTTGGAATCTCGGTGTTGCCTCAGTCGTTGGTATTTAGTGAAGAAGTCCATCCCAACTTTGAGCAGTTGTTCAGGAATCGGCCCCAAGCAGCAAAGCCATTTGTGGCACATTCTACTGACTGTCTCAAGGATCGGTATAGAACAGACCTCCGAATTCACAGCCAGGACTGGAACAAAATTCTGCCTTGGTGTCTTCAGAAGCCCAAAGTATTTTAAGCTTGATGCAGTGCAAGAAAGCTTTTACTCCAAATTACATTTTTACAACTTTATTTTCTTCAGTTTGAAGTACGTACCGCAGTTTTGTCATTTTTTAGACAGATGGATCTCGGAAAGTGAACGCCCTCGCTTGTTCAGGTGTTTTCCCTGATGGGGTTTTCAAACTGCGCCATCCGGGGTAATGTACAAATTATCATGTGGAATTGTATGGCATTATGACGGCCTGGAATGGATTCACAGGCATTGCAACACAAGGTTTCTCATCTTTTCTGACTCTCTGAGTGTGCTACAAGCAGTCCACGAAATGAATTACTTAGACCAATAGATTCGGCTGATCTATGGCTCCTTGCATCAACTCCAACACAGTGGCAAGGAGTCGATATTTTGTTAGGTACCCAGACACATTGGGACACAAGGGAACTCTATAGCCGACAAAGTAGCCAAAGAAACATGTCGGGATGGTGTTGTACATCATTATGCCGCCCACTTACAAGCTGACATCTCATTATCTGACAGATGACTCGTACTTAAACTGGGAACTGAATGGTTGGAGATGGCGGAGAACACACTGCAGTCACTTAAATCGACCACATAGTCATGGAGGACTCCATGCCATCTGCATTGATAAAAGGAAGTGCTGACCCCCGGACTCCACACAGGACATATCCCAGGGGTGGCCTAGGATTCGGCTCATGCTGTAGTGCCCAGCCGGGCTGGCACATTTCCCCCACTGCCACGCCACGCTGCCTGAGCGTGAGGAGGGGGAAACTGCGAACGCGCCGCTTTTTGATGGTAATACAGTCACTGTGCGTACAACTCTGGATTTGTGTTTCACATTTCGCAACTACACAGATCAAAAACAAAACAAGTTTTCAGTATTATTTAATTATTTTTGGGCGCTGAGGACATATAATTTTTATCTTGTTCAAACTAATAGCGTACAGACAGACAAAGCCAAATTCACAGACTTTCGCACTTAGATTCCCACATGATCGTGATTTATTTAGTTTCGCAACCGAAAAAAACGCCTTTCAAGCACATATTTTGATCGAAATATTGTATCACTTTTGCAATCTTATACGGAGACGTGGCAACTCTATCTGAGGAATGCAATGTAGATATACTGGATACTTAACGTTAAAGGGATTTGTCTTTAAAAAGGGATTTGCTTTGCAGATCACTCACATCTGCAAATGCACAGTGGCGTTTTAAACTGACGCAGAAAACTGTCTCTAAAGCAGCTCAATAACAGATTAACATTGGCAGTTCCCTTAAAACGCTTAGGAAACTATCGTTTTCTTTAATATCGGTGAGCTTAGTAAACTAGCCTGTATTTTCTCAGATTGTGTCCCTTCTACAACGCAATTTTCGTTTTAAACGCAACTCCATCAAATCAGAAATAAGTTGTTTCTCTCCTTGCAGTGTCGTGCTGTGGGGCACTGTGCAGTAAAGTCCACTTAAAATGCGTCGTCTGCTAACCATTTCGGATGTGCTAATTTTCGTTCCTGCACTGCTTTTTCCTTCATATAAAGTGTTTACACTCTTCATTCATTTCCATCGAAAAGCGTTGCAACTGACAGCGGGATAACACGTGCGACTTTAGATATTTTACTATTCGCACCACCAATTTCTTCACGAACTCTACGCATGCAAACTTACTTCAAAGCGTTTCTATACAGAACAATGAATCCCGTCTGTCAATCGTTATAATTGTTTGCTCTTTCATTGTCAACTAAATCTTTAAATTCCTTCTGCATGATATTGTAATGTAGTTTCATAGCAGGGCTGCAGTACCCGTCGCTTGTGCGAGTGCTTAATATATAGTGATAATTCTGATCCCTCTCTTCTGTCATTGTCATTCATCTTTAAAGGCTTGTGACGATAGATCTCTAGACTGAATCTTTTTTGTGCCAACAGCCACTGGATCTATTAAGTTCCTCCATACCACGAACCAACAGCGAAGGGTTAATGGCACTGACACTATGATTCTGTCGAACTGCAGAGATACGATGTTGCAGCGCTTGTGTAGTGTAGAAGATCGATGCAGGAACAGACAGACACACCGGTGACTATAGCTGTTATGAACTCCGGCGACTACTGCCGTTATGAAGGACATGTAACGTATTCGCAGTTGCGAATACGAACAGCCATCAGCTGTATAAGGGAATGACGACAATGGAAATTCGTGGCGGATCGAGACTCGAATCCTGATTTGCCGCTTTACGTGAGCGGTTGCCTTAACCGTTTTGGTTATCCGTGCACGATTCACGGCCAACCTAAAGTACCGTGTGTCATCGTTCTTGCGTCGTAACCTGTACCTGTACACACATTATCTAATTCCCGTACACGCATGTCCGAAGGAACATTGCACCGTTCTTCACAACAACACAGGTACTGTAATGTCATGTTTATCCGCTGGTACCAAAGAGCGACTTTCAATTAAATATCCTTCTGTGTTCGGGAATTTACATAACGTGTGGAACTGTCAGCATTCCCTTATACATCTGATGGTTGTTGTGAATACATTTCATGAACTGAAGAGAGTTGTGCCGACCGGAAAATGGCACAGCGCAATACTCAATAAAATTTCGCGCTGTTCCGGGTACTTCGGATCAAAGCCGAGACAGGCTGGAGACTTGAGCCACCCGCCGTCCGCCCATCCAGTACGCGTGAAGTTTGGCATGCCATGGCTGGCCCTGACGTAGCCCTTTGACACACAGTTTCCTCCTCCGACAGAAGGATCCATAACTCTGTGAAGTTTGTGGTGTGCCAATTTCAGCTCAGCATGTTTTGGTTACGTGTGTCTTACATACTGACATCAGGGCAGCCCTCGGTTTGGCTGGGGATCCGTCCACTATCCTCGGTGGTACTGACACCGGTATTACACGTATTATGAAACTTTGTGATCTGCCAGGCCTCATCCCTAAAGCGCTGAGGAAATGAGGCGCAAGTTAATATGTTATAAATATCTCCACATGTGGGAACAACATACGTCCTTCCCTCCGCCGCTCGCCGCCCTCTCCCCCCCTCCCTTCCCCCACCACAAGCATTACAAGCTGATTTTTCGTCAGGGCGCTGATGATCACGCTGTTGAGCACCCCACATCCAAAATCATCATCATCTACAGTCTGTGTGCAGTGTTATCCACGTGAAAGTGAGAAAAAGTATTCAAACTGTATGCGAATCGTGTAAAAGGCGGAACTTGGGTACCAGGACGCTATTTACCCAGTGAGATGTCGGAAACAACCAAAAAACCACATCCAGGCCGGCCGCCTCGGAGAGCTTCGTCGCCGGGCGCATTCCATCCGGGATCGGCACGCCTTCCCGTCCAAGTAGCGGTGTTTTAACACACATAGCTATACGGGCGGTTAACTTATCTTGTGATATACAACTGCAAAATCACAAAAAGTTGACCACTGTTTCAAAAATCAAACGGTAGAATAGGTTTCAAGAAAGCACTATTCTGGGACTATGTCTCCGCCATAAGACTGGACCGAAACGTGACAAGTTCTTGAATTCAGATGTATATACAGTTAAGCACCAAAGAAACTGATATAGGCGTATTCAAATACAGAGATATGTAAACAGGCAGAATACGACGCTGCGGTCGGCAACGCCTATATAAAACAAGCGTCTGGCGTAGTTAGATCGGTTTCTGCTGCTACAATGGCAGGTTATCAAGATTTAAACGAGTATGAAAGTGGTGTTATAGTCGACCCACGAGCGATGGGACCCAACATATCAGATGTAGCGCTGAAGTGGGTATTCTCCGGTACGACGATTTCACGAGTGTACCATGAATATCAGGAATCCGGTAAAACATCAAATATGCGACGTCGCTGCGGTCGGAAAAAGATCCTGTGAGAACGGGACCAATGACCACTGGTGAGAACCGTTCAACATGGGAGAGGTGCAACCCTTCCGCAAATTGCTGGAGCTTTCAATGCTGGGCCACCAACAAGTGTCAGCGTGCGAACCATTCACCGAAACATCATAGATATGGGCTTTCGGAGACGAAGGCCCACTCGTGTCCCTTGATGACGGCGAGACACAAAGCCTTTCGCCTCGCCTAGGCCCGTCAACATCGACATTGGACTGTTGATGACGGGAAACATATTGCCTGGTCGGAAGGGTCTCGTATCAAATTGTATCGAGCGAATTAACGTGAAGGGTATGGAGACAACCTCATCAGTTCATGGACCCTGCATGTCAGCAGGGGACTGTTCAAGTTGGTGGAGGCTCCGTACTGGTGTGGGGCGTGTGCAGTTGGAGTGATGTGGGACCCATGAACCTCTAGATACGTCTCTGACAGGTGACGCGTACGTAATCATCCTGTCTGGTCACCTGCATCCATTAATGTCCATTGTGCATTCCGACTGACTTGGGCAACTCCAGCAGGACACTGTGACACTCCACATGTCCGGGATTGCTATAGAGTGGCTCCAGGAACACTCTTCTGAGTTTAAACACTTCCGCTGGCAACAAAACTCCATGCGAAAATACTTCGTTGACGCTGACCTACAAAGGGATAAACGAACGTTATTGAATGTGACTCAATGAGTGTTTTTACGGGTGGTTTCGGGTTTCTTTTGTGTGGGACGCTGAGTTGGTTGTCGTGCGCTAGGAGCAGGTGATGTTTGCGTCTCGTTTGGAGGGTAGCACAGGTACCTGGACAGAGAGATTTACCCATTTTAGTCTGAGGTTGGTTTGCCTGTCAGGTTGGTGGCGGAAGCCTGCCCCTCTGGTAGCTTCCGTTGCACCGGTAGTTAGGCGAAGCTTGGTGGAGAAAGGACACTCTGCAGCTAGTGGTTGGTGAGTATAGTTCGTAGCTTCAAGAGGAGATTTCTGCTGATAGGAAGTAGGTCGAATTAGAACTAGGGTAGGGTTGTAACCTCTCCGCACGATTATATGTCAATGTTGGTGTTAATGAGCCAAGCGTAACCTCCTTGCAAAATTAAAGAATAATAATGGCCCAAATGTAAACTCCCCACAAAATTAAGGAATGAAGATTGATTGTAAACCGACAATAATATTAATTAACTAATGAACCATGAACAGTATATAACATCTCAACAGAAAAAATTAAACCTGAAAAATTTTATAAGGACAGCAGCGCTGACCTTCGGCCCTGTGAAATAATTAAACCTGATAAATTTGTAAGGACAGCAGCGCTGACCTTCGGCCCTGTGAAATAATTAAACCTGATAAATTTTATAAGGACAGCAGCGCTGACCTTCGGCCCTGTATTCTGAATAAAAAAGCAAAAATTCTTACCTCAATAAAAACTACATCTATATCTGCTCTTATTTATCGACACAGCTTCGTGCAATGCTGGCGTATATTTAATTTTGATTCCTGGAGGAAATGCATACGAAATATTCTTTAAATTGGAATGAATGTTTTTCTTTAAAAGAGTTACTTTATAAAAATATTATTATTGGGGCATTTTTGAACAAATTAATTACAATTAACATACATTATTAGATTTACGCAATGCTGAGTCTTTACCTTCTACAACAATACACATCGTCCCGAATCGTGACCAGAGTCGCGAGAAGAGCACGCCGCCGACGCATGCCGACTTGTGCTCAGTACAACCGTCCACTCGCTACTACTACAGCCGACTGACTACTACTACAGACAGAGTGCAACTGCTCCTGCCGACTCGCTACATGGTACTGACTTCTACTAGAGACAGAGTACAACTGAACACTCGCGCGGTCAAGCGCAGACTAGCAACGATAAATAACTCTCTGGTCAGAGATTCTGTCATGCCTCGCCATCGCTGGTAATGAATACACGTCTTTCAGGGTGAAGGGAAAAACTTAATAAATACAGGTAATGATTTCCTATGGAACACAAAAAAAATCAAACATAATACACGCCTGGAAATGGAAAAAAGAACACATTGACACCGGTGTGTCAGACCCACCATACTTGCTCCGGACACTGCGAGAGGGCTGTACAAGCAATGATCACACGCACGGCACAGCGGACACACCAGGGCCCGCGGTGTTGGCCGTCGAATGGCGCTAGCTGCGCAGCATTTGTGCACCGCCGCCGTCAGTGTCAGCCAGTTTGCCGTGGCATACGGAGCTCCATCGCAGTCTTTAACACTGGTAGCATGCCGCGACAGCGTGGACGTGAACCGTATGTGCAGTTGACGGACTTTGAGCGAGGGCGTATAGTGGGCATGCGGGAGGCCGGGTGGACGTACCGCCGAATTGCTCAACACGTGGGGCGTGAGGTCTCCACAGTACATCGATGTTGTCGCCAGTGGTCGGCGGAAGGTGCACGTGCCCGTCGACCTGGGACCGGACCGCAGCGACGCACGGATTCACGCCAAGACCGTAGGATCCTACGCAGTGCCGTAGGGGACCGCACCGCCACTTCCCAGCAAATTAGGGACACTGTTGCTCCTGGGGTATCGGCGAGGACCATTCGCAACCGTCTCCATGAAGCTGGGCTACGGTCCCGCACACCGTTAGGCCGTCTTCCGCTCACGCCCAAACATCGTGCAGCCCGCCTCCAGTGGTGTCGCGACAGGCGTGAATGGAGGGCCGAATGGAGACGTGTCGTCTTCAGCGATGAGAGTCGCTTCTGCCTGGGTGCCAATGATGGTCGTATGCGTGTTTGGCGCCGTGCAGGTGAGCGCCACAATCAGGACTGCATACGACCGAGGCACACAGGGCCAACACCCGGCATCATGGTGTGGGGAGCGATCTCCTACACTGGCCGTACACCACTGGTGATCGTCGAGGGGACACTGAATAGTGCACGGTACATCCAAACCGTCATCGAACCCATCGTTCTACCATTCCTAGACCGGCAAGGGAACTTGCTGTTCCAACAGGACAATGCACGTCCGCATGTATCCCGTGCCACCCAACGTGCTCTAGAAGGTGTAAGTCAACTACCCTGGCCAGCAAGATCTCCGGATCTGTCCCCCATTGAGCATGTTTGGGACTGGATGAAGCGTCGTCTCACGCGGTCTGCACGTCCAGCACGAACGCTGGTCCAACTGAGGCGCCAGGTGGAAATGGCATGGCAAGCCGTTCCACAGGACTACATCCAGCATCTCTACGATCGTCTCCATGGGAGAATAGCAGCCTGCATTGCTGCGAAAGGTGGATATACACTGTACTAGTGCCGACATTGTGCATGCTCTGTTGCCTGTGTCTATGTGCCTGTGGTTCTGTCAGTGTGATCATGTGATGTATCTGACCCCAGGAATGTGTCAATAAAGTTTCCCCTTCCTGGGACAATGAATTCACGGTGTTCTTATTTCAATTTCCAGGAGTGTATCATGTAATATCCTTTTTTGATTGCTGAGTCTTTCTTGGGGAGTTAATAAATTAAACCACAATCAGGCGGTGGACAGAGTAGGATGAACAGAATTCAGTGAGACAAACGTCTTATGAAACGACTCCACAGAGACGTTTCAGTTGGTTATAATTAAACTTTCACTACTTAAGACAGTGTAGACGAAAAACTATTTACGTATATGTATCCAGCTTTATGCACTACTGTTTGGAGAAAGTAAAACATTCAGAAGCAGTGGTCTGCAAAACGCCACGATAAAAGGACGCGAATAACAGCGGAACCATCATTAGTGATTTTAATGACAAAGAGGTGGCGTGCACATAGGCCCAGTAGCGGGCTCTTTGGTGTGACCGGGCACGTGCGATGCTCACTCAGTGGGGAGCCGTCATGCGAAGTGCAAACGTGAAACCAGGTGCCACGGTGAGTCACCGACATTTTTCTTTTACTTATTCCGAGTATCAACACGATTTAGTCATCACTAACACATAGTTACAATGTACATAGAATTAAATAAAAGAATACAGAAATGCATATTTACAAGTAGAGAAAGCACAAACTGTCACAGCTGTGTCCTCTATATTTTAGCAACAATTAGATGAAAAGGTAGTTAAAATTGTGTTGAGTTACAGTTCACACCATTCCGGAAATATCTTCAGAAGCAAGACAGAAAAATAGAATATGTACACCATTAAAACCTCAGATTGTCCTCAATACTCTTAAGAAACTTAACAATCACTTTATGTAGGCCAATGACTTTGGTAAATAAAAGGAAAGCAAATTTTTCAGAAAGTCCAACCGTTTGCAGAAAAATTTGGGAGGCAAACAAGATGTGGTTGCTGACGTTGGATTCCGACTCAGGACCACACTCATAGGGTTGGTTGGTTTGGGGAAGAGAACCAGACAGCGAGGTCATCGGTAGGATGGGGAAGGAAGTCGGGGGTGCCCTTTGAAAGGAACCCTCCCGGCATTTGCCTGAAGCGATCTAGAAAATCACAGGAAACGTTAATCAGGATGGCCCCACGCGGGTTTGAACCGTCGTCCGTCCGAATGCGAGTCCAGTGTCCTAACCACTGCGCCACCTCGCTCGCGCAATCACATGCTGGCGAAGCGTAAATATTGATTCGATGCAGATATTATAGCAAAGAGGCGTGATTGAAGCGGAGTCGTATGATAGTAGAAATGGTGGATCGGTACAAATGTATCCTCAAGAACTACGGCTGTGAAGGAATCCTAGGTTGGAGCACTGCGCAATAACCGCCTTTCGTTTACTGGGAAACGTTCCACATCTCGTGCCATTGTTGCGTTGTTGTTCCTTGACATCACGAAAGTAGACTGTGTAAGGTAATTTCAGATTCAGGACAGTGCTTAAAGAAGTCGCTTGTTTCGCTAATGCATCAGCTTCCTCATTGTATAGGAGACCTCCGTAGGAAGGCAATCAAAGCAAATGGATTGCCCATCCGCGTGCTGCGAATATATTCCGAAACCACATCCAAAATATTACGGTTGGTTATTTTGTTCCCTCTCGGGTGTTGAATATTTTGAAGGACGATTTGAGAGTCAGACGTAATTAATATCTTGGGGAAGAGGCAAACTTAAGAGCTTCCAGAAGTGCCAATGGCTCCGCCGTAAATACAGAAGCGCTTGGGGGCCGTTTAAAGGTTTGCCCGATCTGAATCTCAGGGCGGAGAAATGCACGTCCTTCGTAATTTTGGATCCATCGGTATGTACACAGAGAAAATCCCGCCACTGAGCTGCAACGAGCTGGCTGAAACCTCTATTGACATTAGCTCTTTACAAACAGTTTATATTAAAATAATAGAACGGAATATGACAGCTGAGTATATGAAGATCACAGTCAAAAAGAGGCAAAACCGATGAACGTCGTATGGAACGTTTGAGAGGTGACCAAATGTCAATGCTGATACAAATGGCCGGAGCTTTAGCCCTTCTGTAGGAGGCAGGTCTTGGTCGGTAAATGTAGTCTCTACTTTGGTAGACAGAACTGTACATAAAGGTCATACCTTGAATGTAGAATTCTTCCGATAACTTTTGGCGTCAAATGCTCAAGGGCTTCTTCCCTGCTTCCACTAACAGTACGTTGGTGGGGCGTCGATCACATGGCTCCAAGACAGTTACGAATGGCTCTGTATTGAAGAGTATCTAGTTTGGTGAGATGAATCTTTGGCGCATTGTGGCGCATTGTGGTGCAGTTGACAGGCATAGTCTAGCCGAGACCGAATAATCCCCCGGTACATGGTACATGGTGAATAAACCACTCTGGTGCACTGCCCACCACACACGGTTACAGTTAAGCCTTCTTCACAATCGGTAACGATGAATCGGATGTGAGGCGCCCAGTTTAACCGAGAGTCAAAAATCATCCCCAGAAATCGAACGTGCACACGTAGTATGACCATCGATGCGAGCTGATATCAATTTGTAAAAGAGGACGATTACTGATTTCTCAACCGAAACCTCCAACCCGTTAGCAAATAGCCGCTCATCAATGAATGTATGCTATGGTTGTAAGTAATGCCGTTTTGGCCTGGAGATACGAAGCGTCAGTGGAGTAAACACAGACTTCGTCTGCACACTGACGTATTTTTGTTGTGGGGGGGGGGGGAATGAATATATATATATATATATATATATATATATATATATATATATATTCCTTTTTTTGGAAGAGACAGTCTGACTGCAATAAAGTAAAATTTTTCAGAAACTGCAGACATTTTTAAAATTTTTGTCGGTGTAGACATTACTAAGAAGAGGATCTCAGAAATAAATTTACATTTTTTTGGTTAAGGAATAAAACAATATTCGGTAAAATAATTGGTTCCGTTCTTCTGTGTCCAAAACCTTCAATGCCGTAAAAAAAGGGGGAGAAATTCAGCAGTACACTACTGCCACCACACCGTCCACGTGTTTCTCCGCATACGTTTTAGAAAGACGATAAGTGAAACATATAACCCGAGAATGTAATTTTTATGCGGCACTAGAGAGTAACGATAAATTTATTGAAATAAAAATTAAGATAAAATACAGAAAACTTTTAGACAGATGTAATGTCTCTAAGACACAATTTTCCCAAAACTATAAGCAATGACTAAGTTTGAACGCACGTTCCGTCGGAGGTTTTCGAGATTTACCGAAGCGTTTGGACCTAGCTGCTCACTTTCAACATTTCTTTGGGGTACTCCGTTTGCAGCGGCATGTTCTTTGTGAAACGGTGTCATATCTTCCTTGTTTTGTACCAACCCTACCTAGAGGCTTAAACCGATTTTCGATTACCAGATCTGTGTAGCGCTTTATTACAGTTTGGCCAGCGGGATGTGCGAGAAAAAAAATTCATTCCTAGTCGTTACTAAATATTTTATTCCGACACCCTTGTGAGGCGCAGAACCATTATTTTACTTCCAAATATTCCTTATATTCCTATGATATTATTCCACTCCCGTTCGAGAGCTGTTCGGCGAAATAAAATCGTTCCTTGTCGTTGCTGAGATATCTCTAAAATTAAATCTTTTGTTTACACCGAATTAAAGGAACACAGAGAGGAACGCAAACAGCTCACATATCGAACGGTCTACACTCACTGGGTTCGCGGAGCGCCGTCGACGAGAGGAATGGTTCGGCAACGTAGCCTGTGGTCGTCATGTAGAAACTTACTGTAGCTGTCAGCAACACTTTTGACTACTCAAGCTGCAACAAAATAACTGATTAACATATGATGAGTTATGAACAACGCATGGAGACGGATACCTGTCGGTTGTGCAAGTTGTATTTACAACACAAACCGTAGGGAAGGTTGAGAACCTGTTGTGGAGATGAGATACGTCGACGCGTCAGGAAATGTCGGGGGCCCGTCTCGAATGCTGTCCGACCGTTGCGGGTTTCTTGTTTGCCGACTGCCCTGTTCACACCGCCTCGGCAGAACCCAGCAACCTGTCCTCGTTATGCGCCTGGCCATCGCATCATCTTTTTCGCTCGCTGTAGCCTTCCTCAGTGCTACTGGGGCTCTCACTGCTTTTCACATATTTATCTCTACTAATTCCTTCATTTGTGCCATTTGTCTGTCATGTTCTGCAATATTTCCACGTCATAGACATCTGCCACAGAGAGATGGCACTAATAGCTAGGCACTGAGAACCTGTCCCATCATTCACCCCAGGCATTTACAGACTTAGGCTTAGATAACTTCTACATCGCCTGACGTGTAGTAACGCAACGTAATAACTACATCTGATAGAGAGTAGAACCACGATGCTCCCAGGCGTGTAATCTTTTGTGAAAAATTAAAGTTTATTAGCACTGTACGACTAGCTGGTTCCGTCTTACAGGCCATTTGAATGAAAGAAACCTGCCACATAAATAGACAATGGGATACAGGAGTATCGCTTGGTATCTAGGGATGAAACCGGGCAGTCGTGACTTACGAATAAATTTGGTGGTCATTCTTACAGTAACAGTAGATAAATTGCAGTAGTTTAAAGGAAAAACACCTCTTGCATGCCGTACATTATTTTTTTATTTTATTTGCACACCTAGACGTGTTTCACCTCATTTACGAGGCTACTTCAATGGGTCTTCCGAAATATTACATGATTTTATCGTTTGCACGTACCATTATAGATATCAAACATTTCATGGAAGTTTTTATAAGAAAATGAAAACGTACTTACATATCTGCATATTTATTACTTGTAAGCCAAACGGCTTTCTCTTATCTGGAAAACTATTTGAAAGCTTGTTGCTTTCTTCTTCTCTCTCTGTTTCCGAAACATACCACTGAACCGGCAGTGTACTGTATCTAGAGTATTATCCGTTTTTGTAAACGTTGCCAACCTCCTCAGTTCACTGCTTTCGACTGTTTTTTCTTTGTTCGACTGATGAGTGGTCATGTAAGTTGTGTGTGTGTGTGTTTGTGTGTAAATACTCATTATCTTCTTTCTTTTCCTTTTGGGTCCTCTCAGGAGCGCCGGCCGAAGTGGCCGTGCGGTTAAAGGCGCTGCAGTCTGGAACCGCAAGACCGCTACGGTCGCAGGTTCGAATCCTGCCTCGGGCATGGCTGTTTGTGATGTCCTTAGGTTAGTTAGGTTTAACTAGTTCTACGTTCTAGGGGACTAATGACCTCAGCAGTTGAGTCCCATAGTGCTCAGAGCCATTTGAACCAATTTGAACCTCTCAGGAGCACGCGCCAATTTCAGTGCTTCCTTCTTTGTTCTTCTTTCTTTGTCTTCCAGTATTTTTTCATCTTCTCAATACGTAACCTTTTTCTCTCCTCAGACCATTCCGACCCTGTCTTCTTCTCCCTCCCGCCTTGGAATCCTTCCATTTTCAACGCTTTCTTGTTAAAACTATGTTTCTGTTGCATCTTTTTCACTTGTGTGTTTCTTTCCAAATCTTTCCTAACTTCTTGAATCCAGGCTACTGTTGAATTCTTGTCCCAAAGATATTTAAAAAACTCTTTTTATTTCATTTTGTTATTTTATTTATTTGACTTTTTTCGATTTTTTATTTATGTACTTAGGAGAGGAATGGGATCTGTAATGATCCATTGGGATTTCAGACCATTTTATGTTCAGTCAGTGTAAACAGTGAGTTGTTAGTCATAATCACTTGGTCATTTAGTAGTAGTTTCTTTTGTATGTGTGATGATTTTCTTGTGTGGTTAGGATGTGCCTTTAATTTTTCTTAAAACTATTGTAATGTCTTTCTCGCTTGCAGTAGGTTTCTGATTATGTTCTCTTACATGATCTGCATAAATTGAGCGGCTTGTTCCACATTTCCGTGCTCTGATTGTTTCTTTTTTTTTAATTTTTTTTTTTTTTTTTTTTACCAGGTGTCAAATCTTCAGCTGGTTTGTCGCACATACCTTCCGTCACATTTGTTGCCGTGTAGCTGGTAAATTTCTGCTTTCTGTTAAATGTCTGTATCTTCCGTTATTTTTCGAATGTAATTTTGGATTCAATTGTCTGTTTAGATTGCTATGTCTATGGCTTATCTTTTGAAAATATTTGTTATTTTATGTGTGAACTTGTACTTGTATGTCATTGTGTACTATCTTGAACTTTTTTTGGCGTTTTCATGTAGTCTTTGCATTGTTGTTGTCCTAACTTTGTGTGTGCTTCTTTGTGGGTGGTGTTTTTTTATTTTTATTTCCTTTTCTTTTTTTTTTTTTTTTTTTTGCTGCCATTCGGGTCTGTGTATGTACTGTGTTTATTGACTGTATTGTTGTTTAATGTTTTGTCTCATTTTGACAATATTACTAGATTACTATTATATTCTATACTAAATTAATGTGCGGGATGCCAAAGGCTTCTTTCTTTTAAAGTAGAACAAATTTAAGGTTTTGAGAAAAGTGTACGGGCCCACCAGCAAGCTAACAGCGCCTGCGGAACCGAAACTAAAATAGTTGAGTAAAATAATTATGATTATAGAATTAGAAATGCTTAAAATTACGAAAGGCTGTTTCTTCTTAATATTTACCATGATGCATGGAGCAGCTGCAAATGGTCAAATACCAGTAATATAGTACTGAATATCACGTTGATAAAAATTTTATTAATTTAATGACGGATTCCGGATGTGAAGCATCTGGTTTCCAGGTACAATAAAGAGTAATTCAGTTACCACTTCGTTACAAATTCGGGGCGCCCGAAGTACTGACGAAGTGGTGACTGAACTGTTGGTAATGGTCGTTAAGTAAATTTTACAGTGCATTTGATTCTGAATGCTACATTGCTACAACCAGCAAGTCAGACGAGCGTCACTGCTTGTCGACATCTGCTAAGTGCCGCTGTAGCCCGTTCAGTAAACCGGAACCTATACTGTACTGTTACCAATACGTTTGTCGTAAAACTATATAGCATTTAGTGTCGCGTGATAAATAACAACATCGTATACATTCCGCTACAACAGTTTTCAGAATGTTGAAGGTGTGATTGCAATTGTTTGGAGAAACTACACACTGTCTAAATCTGGATACAGGAACGGGCATTTGAAACGGATTCATTCCGAAATTTGGTGTCCCAGCACAGTGCTGTCCCCTCAGTCCCATAAATTGAAACCGAAACTGCCGTTCTGTAGTTGAGTGATGCCTCAAACGATGTTTTGGCAAAAATGTGACGGCCGATCAAATACGGCACATTATCACATTGAAAGACGATACTTCCCGGCAGGAACCTTTGTCCCAGAGGTTGGACTTCACGTATCCACCAGAGTGACACAGTTCTCTGACGTGCGGATGAGTGGGTGAACACCTTGAGTGGAGCACAGACTACAGCTACCAATGAATCGCTCGCATCTCCTGCTACTCCGGGCAGGGGGGCGAAATGGGAAGACTAATATTCCATCGTTTTTTCTTTTCTCCTGTTAGCACGTTATACTTTTACGAATGACTGCAGCGCAGTTGGCCCTTTAAACGAGAAAAGAGGAAGGAATCCTTGTGTGCCTTTCAAGTACATGTTGAGAATGAGACAAAATTCCTAAGAGACAGTATGTATCCCTGTCCGTCTGCTTGAAGAACGTACCACGGTCCGCGCGGCTCCCCCCGTCGGAGGTTCGAGTCCTCCCTCGGGGCCGGCCGGAGTGGCCGAGCGGTTCTAGGCGCTACAGTCCGGAACCGTGCGACCGCTACGGTCACAGGTTCGAATCCTGCCTCGGGCATGGATGTGTGTGATGTCCTTAGGTTAGTTAGGTTTAAGTAGTTCTAAGTTCCAGGGGACAGATGACCTCAGAAGTTGAGTCCTATAGTGCTCAGAGCCAAAAAGAGCCTCCCTCGGGCATGAGTGTTTGTGTTGTCCTTAGCGTAAGTTAGTTTAACTTATATTAAGTAGTGTGTAAGCTTAGGGACCAATGACCTCAGCATTTTGGTCCCATAAGACCTTACCACAAATTTCCAATTTTTTTCAAGAACGTACCGGCCCGTTGTTGCGCACCTAATGTACTTTTCCGCGGAATTATTGCGTTACCAGCCTTACGCATGATCATAAAGAGATGCTGGTAATATTCTTCAGCCATTTTCTGGTCCTTCTATCACCTTCTGTCAACAGCGCAACATGAGACTAAAAACCTTAGTTTGACCCTCCCCGTTGATGTGGCAATTCTGTTTCCACTGCTATCTCTGTTGCTTGGTCTCTACTTTGCGACGATAAAGATCCACCAAAGGGTCATCCAGATGAAGAGTTCAATAAGTCGTTAGGTTCTTTTGCCCTGGAGGGCAGAGGAATTTATTATAGACAAAAGTTTGTAAATGAAATTATAGACCCAGGATTAACGTCCATCTTTTCCACAACTGACGACGAAGAAATACAACAGCCGTCGAATGCCGGAGCTTGCAATTTCCTACCGCTCACAGAGACCTGGGCAACCACCACTTGGTTCATTTTCTAGGCTCGTTTGCCCGCAATGGAAACTTCTACGTCACTTATCTACAGTGTCGTGGCTGTGGCTTTCGTTTGTGTACGAGGGCGTGCTGAAAAATAACGCCTCCGAATTTTTTGTGATCTGTTCTCAGTAGCGGTTGAGGTATTACATGTCGTGTATGTTACTCAGTCGACTTTCCCTCTTCGCTGACGCAAGTTGGAACCCTCTGCCGGTAGAGGGCTCCGAATTGCAGCGTATAACATGGCGGTGTGTAACATAATTACGTCTGTGCATGAGAAACTGCGTGCTATAATCATATTTCTAACCACAGAAAACGTGCCTCGAATTGAATCCATAGGAGGATGAAAGCTGTGTACGGTAATGATTGCATCGTCATCGGTAATGTGCGTCGTTGGGACGTTCATGCTCGTAATGGAGGAAACGGTGGTGCTAACCTCAATGTCTGTGACAGAGCTCGGAATGGATGACCGTCTTCGGCAACCGACGAGTCTGATCGGAATCGGGTTGATGAACGCATCAGAAAAACTCGAGGCACCCGCCTTGAACACAGTATTCTGTACCATCGTTCAGCAGTCATGGCATAGACATGTTCTCGTGACGTGTCACACTTACCTGAGAACTGTTTGTGTTCAAATTGGTTCAAATGGCTCTAAGCACTATGGGACTTAACATCTGAGGTCATCAGTCCCCTAGACGTAGAACTACTTGAACTTAACTAACCTAAGGACATCACACACATCGACGCCCGCGGCAGGATTCGAACCTGCGACCGTAGCAGCCGCGTGGTGCCGGACTGAAGCGCCTAGAACCTGTTTGTGTAATCCGACGATTTTCTCTGATGAGTTCATCAACCAGATTCCGGGGAATCTCTTCGGTTGCAGTACACGGCCGTCTACTCCGAGTTCTGTCACATACGTTGAGGTCAGCACCGCAGTTTCCTTCATCACGAACGCGAACTACCCAATGTTGCACATTACTGCTACCGTCACAATCAACCGTACGCAGCTTTCATTTTTCCATAGATTTAAACTGGAGGTACGTTTTCCGCAGTTAGAATCTTGATTAGAGCACGCTATTTCTCACTCAACGACGCATTACGTTACACGCCATCATGTTACACGCTACAATTCGGAGCCCTCTAGCGGCAGAGGGATGATACTTGCGTCAGTGAAGCGAAAGAGTCGAGCGAGTAATATGCATGACATGCAATACCCCTCCCCCCCCCTTATCCAACATGGAGAACAGAACGTAAATTCGAAGGCGTAACTTTTCAGCACACCCACGTACATCCCATTACATTAGTGCAATCGCCCAATTGTATGTTATAAATGACGCAAAAAGCTGTTTATTTATGGTTAATTAACTGTTGCAGCTCTCTCAGTGCAGTTCGTCATGAACAAAGTAGTTACTCTGCATGTATAAACCGTCAACATGATTAGAATCTCATTCCATCAAGTAAAATTTTTTGTTCAGGTAGGTTCTGTGCTGACACTCAGCAGACATCTTCCTTAGCTATCACTCTGGAAGTTCTGCTTATATCGGATTATAAGTCATATGACAAAACTTTTGCAAGTGCCACGAAACATGGACGCGATTGGTACCTTGAAGCAGAGTTCAGGATGTGGAGCAAAACGACACCGTCTCAAGAGGATGGGTAAGGGAAGGTGGGCGAGCGTAGTTAATTCCTCATAGATAGTCCCTACGGACACAGTCTCTTGGGTGACGTGTCAGTAGTTTAACGTTTCCCTGCAGCGTAGTGGCTCACGTAAATATAAATCTTACAAAATAATGAAATAGCACTTGCCTGCCGACGTCAGAACTGACCACGCCGCCGCAGAACAGCTCCTCGCAGTAGTCATACATATATTGCTCTGTGAGTTATATTTTGTGCTGGAACTGCGCTAGGAGGCATCGGATACACGATAAGAAATCTCGCTCGAAGGATGCCGGTTCTCGGATTACACCACACATCCTCCGAGAGCACGCCAACCAAGTTTAGTACGTGCTTGCTATGCGTAATGGGCGAGCATTTACGTTAATGGCATCGTCACAAACAGCAGTAGCGTAGTTCGCACTGGACTTAACGGCGACGCAGTTCACTTTGTCTAGGGGACTGCAGCTAACTACGTTGCGGTCACAGAGGAATGTACAGAAGGCTCGTCCTGCCATGTACAGCCACGAATCACACATTGTGCCACACACACACAAACTGTTTCATTTATCGTTGGTGAGTGGTGAAGTATGGCGAAGCAAATAAATGAATTCGTCTCTCTTTCGTACTTACAAAATTGCCGAAGATTAATATTTTCTTTGTTTAACAGTCCAACCGATAATTAGAAGTACCCCCTGCTTTCGAATATCTCTGGCGAGCAGCAAGCTGACTGGTTTGTTAGGAGTGAGTACCAACCATGGTTCACTCCTTCCCACATAAATCGCAAAGACATCGAGGGTTATCCTTTCTGTGACTGTGACAAGAAAGGACATGTCTACCACTAGCTGTTTTCCCTACACTTTTTTCGAATCACGGTGAAACAGTGCGAAACCTTGTGAAATAGAAGGTGCCCCTTATAACAAGTGCTCGTGTTTTATTTTGTCATGACCATTACAAGAACCCCCCACTCGTAGTAAACATCCAGAAATGTCTCAGTTTAGCCGATGACTCCGTTGATGATGGTATCTGGGGAGTACGGTGTAACTGGCCACGCTTTCCCACCCGAGTTTTGCGATAGTTAAACCAGTCCGTCATTGACTAACCCAGTGAGACGCCGCGTAGGAATTCATCCTAGCTGTTATGCGGAGATGAACTCGTAGTTTATGTCCCTTTGAAGAGCCGCATCAGTGCAGTCGTATTCTCGAAGTGCAATAACACTGTATGTGTTTTATGCAATGCAGCGGGAAGAAGTTTTTTGTGCAAATAAGTTTTACACAGAATGCCATTATGGTGCTTTTATTTAAGAAATACCGTAACATGAACTCCTTCACACTGATTATAAGCTAACAATTAACGGTACGAGAGCATGGTGTACTGCATGACTATGGCGCACAGTCCGTAACTTGAGCGTACAATTGGTATAGTCCGTGTAAGATCGAACATCTTGGGTAATGCCAATGTTATTCATTTCTTTATTAATTTCAAATGGCATTTTACAATGCCAGCATTGTAAAAGTCATGAATGATGGTATTTATGGCCTGTAGGCTCCTCTTAATGTCTGAATGGCAAAGGCAACTAGTGTTAGCAAATGTTTATTGACAACAATTAATTGATTCGCGCCAGAATAAATGTACTTTCTCTACATATCTCTTTGCTGAGGTCACAAAGGATTTCTGCATCGGCATCTCATCCCACTGCCTCTTAAAGCGCCAGATGCCCAAACGCCTCTGTCAGCCAGAGTGGGAACCTGTCGCTCGCTCCTTACTTCGTACGTACTGCAGTGCTGATACATTCACTTCACGTATGTGAAATAGCAAAACTGGAAATACAGTAAAATGCGCTCTCATCTGCAAATAAGGGTTAGATTACACCATCCTCAAATATACAAAGCATTTTTTATTTCTTTACGAGACTGTAACTTGTATATACGACATGTTTTATTCTATCTGTGGTTACATAAACCCTCTGATCTCCATTTGTATGCTTCCCAATCTCCGTTTAGTTTCTTTGTCTTCTATTTTATCTACAATTAATACGTTAAATTTTTTTAGCTATATGTATTGTACCTATGCGAACTTTGTAAAATAATTGTAGGTCACTGTTCAAACTTTTTTTAATTGTGATTTTTCAGTATATGCTTTTCATATTTGGATGAAGCTTTTGACCCGTGCGGATAGCCGTTTGTGACAAAGCTCCGCTTACAGGACGGAGGAATGTGCAGGCCGTGGATCGAATCCGCCTGGCGGATTGACGACGAGGCTTCAGTAGGGAGATGGCTTTTAAGCGGTTTCTCACATACAGCTACCTGAATATCGGCCTGATACCGAAATCCCGCCTCAGATACACGTTCAACAAACATTTTAGAAGCTTTTCGCTCACTTTCACGTGAATGACACTACATCCAGACAGTTTGGGCTCACATATTCCGTTCTGCAGAGTAACAGGGAGGCCACAGCAAGGGAATCCGGCCAACCCTCAAACTAACCATGCCAAATCCATAAATTACCATGCCGAACCTGGAACGATATGGGACAAAGGCACAAGCAAAAAGATTTGTACTAAGTCGCTGGCAGTGTGGCTCAATAAATCAAAGCCAAATAATAGTAAGAAAACAGCTGCCGGCACATGACCTCAAAGTCTTTCAAACGGCGCCAAAGAAATGACAGGTCTTCCGACAGATCAGTAGTGGTACATGAACTCACCCACAGAGCGGTGTGGGTTAAGGGTCCATCCTCCTCATTCAGCCTATAAAATGAGCGACTTTTACGTTTTTTGGAGAAACTAATAAAACAATCAACGTAAATCTTTTTGCACATTATCTAGTGACTGTTTGAAATTCTGATTTTAAAAAAAAAAAGAAACTCAGTCGTCATTAAGCCCCCCGTCCGAGGTGTTAAAGTTGCTGTGGCAAAAATGAGGTGTGTCCATGACGGAAGTCCAGCAGTCTGCAAATCTTGTCTGAAATACGACGGTTGTTTTTTAAGTAAGGGCCGTTCGCGCGTATAGTCCCGTAGTTCGCGCGAACGCCGCAACAAGCCACCGCGCCACTTGCCGGGATCCTTCCCGTTCACACTGATGCAAGTTGCAGCTCTGTAGCTGACGTGTACGCATCGCTGTGCTACTTTATAATGTTCACGATTATTGAATCGCCCGCCGCGTGTGAGATAGGTCAGTGATACGTTTTTTGACCGCAGGAAGCCTATCAGCTGCAGAAATTCATTGTCAGTTAACAGAAGCTTATGGCTTGAATGCAATGAGTGAAGGTAAAGTGCGTCAATGGGTTAGAGAGTTTAAAAATGGTCGTCAAAATGTCCATGACGAAGAACGCTCAGGCCAGCCCTCTGCGATCACTGTTGATTTGGTGGCTGCAGTCGAAACAAAGATTCGTGAGGACCGAAGATTCACAATTTCCACTCTTTCTTTGGAATTTCCAGAAATTTCAAGATCGGTTTTGTACAAAATTGTGTCTGAAAACCTAAACTTTACGAAACTGTGTTCTCGGTGGTATCCAGACTCCTCACAGAGGACCACAAAGGGAAGAGATTTGCCACTTCAATGGACTTTTTGATTCGTTACGAGGAAGAAGGGGATGACATGTTGAGTCAAATTGTCACTGGAGATAAAACATGGGTATCCCATATCACTCCCGAAAGCAAGCGGCAATCGATGGAATGGCGACACACAACCTCACCCGTCAAGGTCAAAGCCAAACAGACGCTGTCAAAGCGCAAGATTATGGCAACTGTGTTCTGGGACCGGCGCGGTGTTTTGCTAGTGGACTTTGTGCCACGATGAACGACAATCAACTCAGATGCCTACTGTGCAACTCTAAAGAAGCTCCGCAGAGCAATTCAAAACAAAAGGCGCGGCATGCTGACAAAAGGAGTTGAGAGGTGGCATGAGCCCCCTCTCATATTTCTATCTTACGATCCTCCTCTCTAGTTGCATGCGGTGGAGGGTTGCTATTCCTTCACACGCGGACTTCCCATGCAGCGTCTCTCGTCACCCGGGTGGTCCAGTGACAGGCGGGCTCTTCTGACTTTGAAAGGGTAGGCCGACAGGCGTGGGGGGTCGAGTGAATGCTTTCCGGACGCCGGCATTGTCAGGAGACACGCCCGTTTGGGGCCGGAAGTGGCGGCTGGGCTGGAGGTTCTGTTGCTTCGCAGAAGCTTAGCGAAAACACTTTCTGGCGGGCTACCAGCAAGGCGTGGGAATGACTTATGTACCCAGGCAGCTGTGGCGGGAAAATTCCCGCGCTTTCTGCAAAATAGTAACTGGGATTGGCTTGCTCAGGGCATAGCTCCGTGACGTAGCAAAATCAGCACAGAAATTGGCGCCAAGAATCTCCATTGGTGGAATGGTAGTGCTCCGTCAATGGAGTGGAATTTCCGCCGGTTTTCGGGTTGCTGATTGGAACGTAACCACGGCCACTGTCGTGGGGGCGGGAATGTTCGGTGTTCGGCCTGTACGGGTGCTCTAGGTAGTCAGCAGTCACTTTTCGGTCGAGGACGTCGAAGCAACCAGCCCTCGCCTGCGGTACGCCAGATCGCGTTGTGGCAGTCAAGAAGACAGTTTGGTAATGTATGTTCGCAGCACCGTCAGACAGGGATTTTCCTAGGTGATAATCAGAGCTCAGCAGAGCGCGCCTGTTCGTCTTTTTCTAACTTTGTTCTGTCTTGAGTAGCAGCAATTACTGTTGGGTTAGCTGTGTGTCTCTCTTGAGATTTGAGTGGCAAGGAATTGGCTCCACATACCACTTCGTCTTAAGCCTCACGATCTAGTTTAGGGACAACTTCACCTTTACAGTGTTTGTATGAATCTCCAATTTGAGCCAATTTGATGTATTATAAATATTTCCTGTGTTTCTTTTACTATTCTGTGTTTAGTCTTAATAAATCATATTGTTATTTTGGACAGAACTTTCATTCTGTTAATCGATAGAGCAACCCTATCATTCCTCACTATGCTAATGAAACCTTTGTTTATTTAACTTATTTATCAAATTAAATTATTGCAGGTGCCAAACTCTCTTCTACTCCACTGGCAGGGTTGATTAGAGTCAGTTCGCGTATTTTTTTTATCCTTGTGCAACAGCAAAAGTCGGAGTTAGAACAGGGGGGGCTTAGAGCATGATTTACATATGTGGATTCTAGTAGAATTTAGTGATAAATACACTGCTAGCCCCGGCACCTCGCATAAAATGGCGACCCTTAGCCTCGGATCTTTCCTGTGAATCGCTGATAAGAGACATTCAGGGACATTCAGAATTTGTTTTGCTTAATTTTTTTTATTGATTAATACCCAAGTTTTTTTTCTGGTAGTTCCGCGTTTAGTTTTAAGTAGCGGCGCATGATTACAGTTTTTGTTTTCAGTGTATATATTTTTTTTGTTCATTGTTTTTTGTGTTTCGTTGATGTGGTGTCCGTACCACATCGCACTTTGTCGGATTTGTGTGCGGTTTCTGTACCACATCAAATTGTGTTTGTGATTACAGCGTTGGAACAGCGTTGTTGAAATTTTATGTCTAAGTGTAAAAATATATGGAGTAGATTAATTTAATTGTGCATTCTAGATAAATTTGTTTTTCATGAATGATAACGAGAAGTAAGGCACGACTATTATCGATAGAAGCTAAAACAAAAGAGGATAGAATAATGGATAAGGGGCAGTTTACTGACGGGAATAGGTTCGGAGATGAGATGGGCACATTTTTAGCAGGACAGGACGCCAGGGTCATTGATGAGGAAGGTGATTTGGACGCGATCTTAGAGCAGCGTTGCGGCCGTGATTATGATAGTGAGGTAGAGGATGAAACAGAGACAGTCACACAGGTCGAGACGGTAGCAGAAGTTTATAATCAAACGAACGAGAGCAGACAGGGGCCAGCTCGGCCACGTCAGAGCTCTAGCGCCCAGGTGTCCAGAGTTACATCACCCATGTGTGACGAGGATCAAATTGATGACATTAACCCAATACTGAGCTTCCTATGATCAATGAAAGAAGAAGCTGACGAACAGCGTAAGAAGGAGAAAGAAGAAGCTGACGAACAACGCAAGAAGGAGAAAGAAGAAGCTGACGAACAACGCAAGAAGGAGAAGGAAGAAGCTGACGAACAGCGTAAGAAGGACACTCAGGCAATAATTTCGCATATAGGGAAAATTCGTGGGGAATTACTAACAATAAAGAAAGAATGTGGAGAAGCCAAACAAATGTCATTGGTAGCACAAAAAGTAGCAGGCCTAGCCAAAACGGCAGCAACAGGGGCAATGAAAATCGCAAAAGTAACTTCTCAACTCGCAGGTCGCTTGCGACGTACAACACAATCCCACTCAAAATCCCTAGCATTCTTAAAGACTCAAGGTAATATTGTGGTTACGAACATCACGAAACGAATGAAAGAAGTAGAGAGTCGGATAGCAACACTAGAGCGAAACGGGCACACGAGCGCTGCGCGTTCGGATACCAATGATGGAGTACACAGAATTGTATCTCCGAGGAAAAGCCCGCCGTGCTCTAGCCCAGTGACAGAGTGCGGAACTAACAATGCACACGCAGAAACAGAGAGTAATAGCTCCAATAATTGCAGCCCACTTAGAAGAGCGAATGCTGAATGCCACTTCCACTGTGATACAGACGTAGCACATCACAGTTATCAGCAAGATAGATCAGGACACTCAGCAGACGTGCAAGTATCGGAAACGAGTGACAACACCAGTGCGAGGATCGGACAGAATTTTGATCACAATCACTTCCTGTCGATACTAAAATTCCAGAAATTCAAAGATAATGGAGGGTCGATGCATCCGAAGAGCTGGGTGATGCAATTTACAAATTCATTACCGTCGTCATGGCCAACCCAGGCCAAATT
Source organism: Schistocerca nitens (assembly GCF_023898315.1). Lineage (NCBI taxonomy): Eukaryota > Metazoa > Arthropoda > Insecta > Orthoptera > Acrididae > Schistocerca > Schistocerca nitens. The sequence goes on along the minus strand of NC_064614.1, from coordinate 368,857,770 downwards.
AGAATTCATGTGTGGACACATCGAAGGCCAAGCTGCGGAAAAGATGCGGGGCGTGGCAGCGACGTGTCGGACTTATCAGGAATTTGTTGGTGCATTCCTGCGGACCTACTGGTCAAAGGAAACGCAAGACAGGATTAAAGAGGAAATAATATTTTGTCCTGAACTGGAAGTGTCCGGGCATAGAAGCGCAACCAAATTTTTTGATGATTTACTCAAGAAGAATCAGTTTTTAGATAGTCCATATAGCAACGGAGAAATCATTAAATTTTGCTTTTCCAAATTGCCAGTTAGGTATCAACAGACACTTGTCGGGAAGTGTGGATCTGACATAGATGCATTCAAGAGTCTACTGCGCGAACTCGAAGTAGTCTTCGATAAACAAGACGCAAAGGACAGGAAGAAGGCGCAAAATAACAAATACCACGGGCCAGCAAGGGAAGACGACAACAGATCGCATAATCGCACTGGTCAGTTAGGAAACCGGGGTTACGGAAATCAAGGTTACGCTATTCAAGGTTATGGAAACCAGAGACACGGAAACCAAAACGTCAGGGAACAGGGTCAATCTGGACAAGCAATCTGGGACAGGAGGAATGACGAACGGCAAAGCGACCGTAATTGGAGAGAGCGAAATCAAGGACAACAGGAGAACCGGGAGATAGAAATTAGACCTCCAAATCCTAATGCACGTCAGAGGACGGGGAGTCTAAGAAGGGACTGACGCTAGTCCATAGGACTCCACCACTTCTCTCACACAAAGAAGTTCGTGGAATAATAGTAGTTTAAGTGGTATACATAGTAGAATAGACAAATATATGAACCTTTCTTCGGGGAACGATAATCGTTACATTAATAGATTAAGATTGTCAAAGTATTAACACGCTGCATAAGAATTTACTGCTGTTAACGTTTTTTTTTTTTTTTGTCTATGTTCGCGATCTCCTCTGTCTTTGCGATAAGAGGCACTACCTTTCCATGAGCAATGTTTTTGTCCTTTCCTATCGGGTGTCCATGTTAAGGGATAAAGATGAGTGACGAGATGTCGCACAAACGGGCGCATACAAGAACGTGCTCTCAGAAGCGTTCTGAGAGGTCGTGTTACGCTCCATAGCGGCCACAACCAGTTCGTGAATCGTTCATACCAATGCTTGCAGGCACGCGTCAGTGCACTGCAAGATTGTGGTATATTGCGTGATTTCGAGGATGAATATGGGCAGTATAGTTTTTTTGCAGAGCTGCGCCAGCATCGTTGTCTTGCAAGTCGGGGTGATCCTGTGAGCGTTTGACTCCAATGGTGCCCTAGACGAGAGAAATGCGAGCATAAAGCCTACCATGCCAATGTGCTGGTTGGGGATTTAGCGTGCTGCTCGTGACTGTCACAGATGAATAACCAGGGACTTATACTTGGATATTCGTGACATACTGTGTAGCTGGCTTGTGTTGGGCGACTGAATCCTCAACAGGAACCAGTCCTGGCTTGGTCATATTACATTGCTTCTGGAAAGGTGTGCTTTGATCGCGAAAACCGCATCACACAGAGAAGGAAGTTGCAACTATAAATTTATTGTCGTGTATAGCCATGGCTAACCCAGTCTCTGGAGTTTCAGTGAGGCGTAATGATAACTCGGAGGTCATGTCGTACGGCGCGCACATCACTGTCGGCAATAGCGGCGAGCAGCGAGACATCTCAACGTAACAGGAATTATGTAAGAGTATTGTATAAGGTAAAAAAAAAAAAAAAAGGTACGATATACTAGGATAAGTTAAACTGGAGGATTTAACAATAACTAGATTAATATTGTGGGGGTTTTCTACCACAAGTGTTGTGTTTGGCGCGCGCCTGTTGGGATGTTATTTTTCAGGTCATCAAATCACAGGCCCGAGATGGAGGGACGACCGGCGAGCGAACGTAGAATAGTTGCATGTCTTTATAGTTCAGTAAAACTTCAGCCTGCATAATAACATAATTTATTCAGAAGACATAGAATGTAGATCGTTGACATATGGTAGTTAATTCTTGAGCATGTCTACTGTCGATCTATATAATTAATAGTAATATTAGTGCGGGCCCGCACATTTAGTTGTTCATCCATTACAAAGCATCAGTTATCACACACCATGTACATACTGAGATCGGTCTCTACACATATATCAAAATAAATTATTTCCATGTCTAGATTAGATGTTATAATGATTGCCATAGATTAATAACTATAAAAGTAAAATAAGAGTGTCTGAAATGACAGACCATCAATGTTTCATTATGTAAATTTATTATAACATAGAAGGACATGGGAAAAAGTTAGGCATAAGATTTTTGTAAGAATTGTGCAGATGACGGGGATCATGGCAATGCGGAGGCCAGCCGGAGCGGGAACAAGAGGTCTGCGGCTACCTGCAAGAAAAGAGCGTCAGCACCCCACCTGACGTGAAGGGCGAGAGCATCCGGTCCTACAGGCTGACAGTCACCCGGCCGTATACCTGAGGGATTACGCGGGACCCTTGCCGGGCCACAAGCGAAAGTGAGGCTGGCTGTTGACACTGACACGCGACCCACACGCGACAGCCTGCTAGCTCTCCAAACGCGGCAGCCGTTTGGAGGGATTCCCTGCGGCAGACCACGTTGTCGTGAGTACACGAAGAACATCACATATCGTGTCAGAACCTGCGCCTCATGTGCCTCAGGACAGAAAGGGACGCTCTATACTCACCTGTTTGGGTTTTTACAACTCACTAGCATTGGCCGACCTGCATACACAAAGCAGTATCGTGCCACACTAACAAATGTATGGTCTCATTTCTTACTTCTCCTCTGTATTAGAGAGCAGTTTTAACAATAGTCGCTCCTAGTTCGATCCTGTATGGATGACCTCACACACTTGTGGAGTCACTCCAGTGCCATCATCCCTCGTCGAACTGCAATATTGGGAAACGTAAAGTTCTGTCCAGCGAGAGAAGAGACCTAGACTAGTGATGTATCCCAACGAGTAGACCTCAGAGACAATTAATCGACGTGAGGAGAGCCTATCACTGTGTCTTCCTACTGTACTGCCGTGATCATATGCGTGGGTCTGACTACAATCTCAACAGCGTACTGCAGACACCCCAGAACTCCCTATTGCTGTTGCCACAACGTAGCAACAACACCCGACGTTTAGCCTTATGTGATGTCAGTACTGTGGAATTAGTGAAGTGCCACGGATATTTCTAACAATGTGATTTAGTGCCTCATTCTCAGCACAGTCGTGAACTTTGTGCAATGTGCACGCACAATTTGATGCCCCATGAACCTTGTTTTTTTTCTTAAATTTCTTTCTCTTATGTTGTTTTTGTAATGTATGTTACACCTTGTATGCGTTTGTGTTTTACACTGTAATTCTTATTACAGATTACTGTATTGTTCTCCACATCATGTTTCTTTTGTATTTTGTGTTTATTGTTGTGTGTATGCAAACAGTGTGCCTGAAGTCCCCATAAACTGAAGCAGATACCACCACTGTCATTGTGAATGGACCATCAGTTCAGGGAACATTTTGTAAAGGTTATTCTTGCTGCAGGGAGACAGAATGAATCGGAGGTTGTAACTAGATTCTGAAAGCTCACAAAGAGATTGTTAACTTATATAGTATCATGTGTGAGAGAGTTCAGGTTAGTTTAATGATTAAAATTGTTGTAACATCTTGGGCATTTAATTGCGGAGCACTCCAACTCTGATTGTAAAGAATAAACTGCTCCATATTTGGCTCAGATGCCCGGGCCATATTTAGAGCGTGAATGTCTGCGTGAATCGGTGTTTGGGAAGGGGCTCCCTGGGTATGGATGTGTGATGTGAGTGTTAGTGTTCCATATTAAGAAGGTGAAGTTGGCTACATCATAAATAATCCTCCCTCTATGAGCTGCATTTTTTCAGTTGCAATGATTTTTATATAGAGTGCGGCATGTGGAGTCACTTTGTAAGATTGTTCTTGGGCGATTGACTCACTACCTTGCTCCTAAGTGAGCCAACCACTCACCAATTACAATCTAAAATGGCGTAGGGGCAATGAGAGGTGGCATGAGCCCCCTCTCATATTTCTATCTTACGATCCTCCTCTCTAGTTGCATGCGGTGGAGGGTTGCTATTCCTTCACACGCGGACTTCCCATGCAGCGTCTCTCGTCACCCGGGTGGTCCAGTGACAGGCGGGCTCTTCTGACTTTGAAAGGGTAGGCCGACAGGCGTGGGGGGTCGAGTGAATGCTTTCCGGACGCCGGCATTGTCAGGAGACGCGCCCGTTTGGGGCCGGAAGTGGTGGCTGGGCTGGAGGTTCTGTTGCTTCGCAGAAGCTTAGCGAAAACACTTTCTGGCGGGCTACCAGCGAGGCGTGGGAATGACTTATGTACCCAGGCAGCTGTGGCGGGAAAATTCCCGCGCTTTCTGCAAAATAGTAACTGGGATTGGCTTGCTCAGGGCATAGCTCCGTGACGTAGCAAAATCAGCACAGAAATTGGCGCCAAGAATCTCCATTGGTGGAATGGTAGTGCTCCGTCAATGGAGTGGAATTTCCGCCGGTTTTCGGATTGCTGATTGGAACGTAACCACGGCCACTGTCGTGGGGGCGGGAATGTTGTGTGTTCGGCCTGTACGGGTGCTCTAGGTAGTCAGCAGTCGCTTTTCGGTCGAGGACGTCGAAGCAACCAGCCCTCGCCTGCGGTACGCCAGATCGCGTTCTGGCAGTCAAGAAGACAGTTTGGTAATGTATGTCCGCAGCACCGGCAGACAGGGATTTTCCTAGGTGATAATCAGAGCTCAGCAGAGCGCGCCTGTTCGTCTTTTTCTTTGTTCTGTCTTGAGTAGCAGCAATTACTGTTGGGTTAGCTGTGTGTCTCTCTTGAGATTTGAGTGGCAAGGAATTGGCTCCACATACCACTTCGTCTTAAGCCTCACGATCTAGTTTAGGGACAACTTCACCTTTACAGTGTTTGTATGAATCTCCAATTTGAGCCAATTTGATGTATTATAAATATTTCCTGTGTTTCTTTTACTATTCTGTGTTTAGTCTTAATAAATCATATTGTTATTTTGGACAGAACTTTCATTCTGTTAATCGATAGAGCAACCCTATCATTCCTCACTATGCTAATGAAACCTTTGTTTATTTAACTTATTTATCAAATTAAATTATTGCAGGTGCCAAACTCTCTTCTACTCCACTGGCAGGGTTGATTAGAGTCAGTTCGCCTATTTTTTTTATTCTTGTGCAACAGCAAAAGTCAGAGTTAGAATAGGGGGGGGCTTAGAGCATGATTTACATATGTGGATTCTAGTAGAATTTAGTGATAAATACACTGCTAGCCCCGGCACCTTGCAGAGTTTTGCTCCTGCACGATAACGCTAGGCCTCACACCTCTCAAAAGACTCGGGATTTGATTGATTCTTTTGGCTGGGAAGTTTTGGACCATGCACCATACAGCCCCGACCTTGCTCCTAGCGATTTTCGCCTTTTCCGGTACCTGAAACACCATCTTGGCGGGCAGCGCTTCAATGACGACGATGAAGTGAAAGCGGCCTTGAACTCTTGGCTGTCGGAGCAGGCGGCCGAATTCTTTGAAGAGGGAATTAAAAACTTAGTTGTACGGTATGACAAGTACTTAAATAAACAAGGTAACTATGTAGAAAAATAGGTAAAAGTGTGTAGAATCAGAAAATAAAAGTGTTTTTACAAAAGTATTTGTATCTTTTTTAAAAAATAAAAACGGCCCTCACTTAAAAAACAACCCTCGTATAAATTTAAATAATAATAATAATAATTTAGGTCCAAATTCACTCAGAGAAATCACACACATTATCCAAAATATTTGGCAAACCGAAAAAATCCCAGATGACTGGAAGATCGCACTAATTCACCCACTACACAAAAAGGGTGACAAATCAGATGTGAACAACTATAGAGGGATCTCGCTTTTACCAGTCACCTATAAAATTTTGTCAGCCTGTCTCCTGAAGAGAACACAAGAACAACTAGAATCAAAATTATCTGAATACCAAGCAGGATTTAGAACAAACAGGTCATGCCCAGAACAAATTTTTAACCTCAAAACCATAGTCAAAATGCGAGCTCTCAGACAAAAGCCATTAGTATGCACATTTGTAGACTTTAAGAAAGCATACGATTCAATAGATAGACCCTCATTATTTCAAATTTTAGAAGAAAGGGGATTAGATTACAAGACACGAGAACTAATAAAACAAACACTAACTGACACGAAGTCTAAAATAAAATTCATGGGAGAAATTTCGGAGCCCTTCGGCATTCAGACAGGTGTGAGACAAGGCGATGGACTCTCTCCTCTTTTGTTCAACATCGTTCTTGACAAAGTTATGGAGGAATGGGAGAAACAACTACGGAAAAATGAGTGTTGGAAACCAATTTCACTTGGCTTTTCCAAAAACAATCTTTACATTCCATACCTCGCTTTTGCAGATGATCTAGCAATACTAGCGGAGGATGAGCAGACCGCCATTAAACAGATTGACACACTCAAAGAATGTGCTGAGAAAGTTGGGCTACAAATCTCATTTGAAAAAACTGAATTCCTATGTTCAAAAGTAGAAATTGCAAGCTTAAAAACAAAATATGGCAAAATCAATAGAATCCCGTATTTTAAGTACCTCGGAGAATACATTGAACCAACAGGCCAAGAAATAGTATCACAGCAAAATCGTTTACAAAAAGTCAAAAAAGCATTCTGGTTAGTCCACAACCTCTACAACAAGAAATCCTTGTCAAGACAAACTAAAATTCGGCATTACAATACCGTCATAAAACCAACAGTCCTCTATGCAAGTGAAACACTAGTACTGAACAGAAAGCGAGAACTCGAAGACATCAAAAAAGAAGAGAGAAAAATCATTAGGAAAATTTTAGGAGCGAGACAGACTAAAGATGGCTACAGACTGCAAACAATCAAAACAACAGAAAAGTTTTCAAACATAGAAATTGATTTTAAGAAAAGGCGACTGAAATTCTTTGGTCATCTTAGCAGATTACCAGAAAACCGTTTGACCAGAAAGCTAATAAATTACGTAACCTCACTTAAAGCTTCAACACCTTGGATGATCGAAGTTAGAAAAGACCTCACCAACGCGGATATAACAGCAACCGATATTTCAGACAGAGATACTTTTAAGCACAAAGTAGAGAAGTGGAAAGTTTTACCAGAGCAACCAAAACAAAAACAGTACAGACCGAAGTGGTCAGAAGAGCGAAAGCAAGCCTTCTCAAAAAGAATGAAGATCTATTGGAGCAACAAGAAGAACCAGAAAAAAAGTTGATTGTCATTTGCTTAATGTCATTTGCTTAATGTCTTCCGTTATTGGGAGAATTCATAAATAATAATAATAATAATTTCCCTAATCTATAAGATATTTCTCACTGAATAACAGCATAGTTTTCTAGAAATTTGACAAAATAATGGTGTGGTGGACATTTGAAACTAAGATGTAGTTTTTTCATGTGTTATTGTTAACACTTTTTGCAATAACTAATAACTAAATTAAAATAAAAATAGCCTGTTTATCTCTGCAAATATACCCGAGGAGTGTTTCAGCCAAATTGCTGAAAAATGTCTATTAGTGTTCCCGCACTCCATTCTATCAGCTTGAGGTGCATTGTATTTGTAAGATACGATTTCGAAACTGCACGAGTTCCGTCATGGATACACCTCATTTTTTACAATGCAAGTTTAACTCCTCGGATGGAGGGACTAATGATTACTGAATTTCTTTAAAAAAGAAAAATGAAAACGTTGTCCAAGAATCAATTAATAAAGTGCAAAAAGATTTACGTTGATTGCTTCACTAATTAAAAAAAGACAGTTGTAACAATCGCTTATTTTATTGGTTGACTGAGGAGAACGGGTCTTTAAAACTAGACGTTGGTGCCTAGTGTGGCGACCAGGAACTGAACGTATTAACTCGTATACTTATTGGCCAAATCAGCACACCAAACAAAAAATTATGTCAGACCCTGCGAGGCATCATGCTAATACCGTATAACTTCGCCAGTGGGTTCAATACTGGCCTGGACTGAGAGAAGAATTCACCGTTAGTTGGGGTGCGCCGCATGCAGATAAAGTCACTCCTTGTTGATTAGATCCCGTAGATCTATAAAATTATGGGGATGCTGATTGTTACGTTTCTCCCGCTGTTTTCCCACGTCCGGGTTCCCGGGTTCGATTCCCGGCGGGGTCAGGGATTTTCTCTGCCTCGTGATGGCTGGGTGTTGTGTGCTGTCCTTAGGTTAGTTAGGTTTAAGTAGTTCTAAATTCTAGGGGACTGATGACCATAGATGTTAAGTCCCATAGTGCTTAGAGCGATTTGAACCATTTTTATTCTCCCGCTGTTCCAAACAGTCCAGGTATTTTCTGTGGGACAAGGGTGGAACGATTCAGCGGGCCAGTGGAACTGTAGTAGTACAGCAGTGTTTGTCAACGTGAGCGTGCAGACTTGTAAACATGGCTGCTAGTTCAAAAATGGTTCAAATGGCTCTGAGCACTATGGGACTCAACATCTGAGGTCATCAGTCCCTTAGAACTTAGAACTACTTAAACCTAACTAACCTAAGGACGTCACACACATCCATGCCCGAGGCAGGATTCGAACCTGCGACCGTAGCGGTCGCTCGGTTCCAGACTGAAGCGCCTAGAACCGCTCGGCCACCTCGGCCGGCTGGCTGCTAGTTATCTTGGAAGACGGAAGTGTACACAAATACTCGTCTTGTATAAACATATCGATATTCGGACGAGCTGTCAGAACGGTATCATCACGTACTACACATACGGGGAGAGTCTAGGACATCAGGTGGCTGGGCAGGGCGACTCCTAAAAACTGTGCGATAAGACAGCAGCAGCTGAGAGGAAGATGACAACCGGTACTGCTATACACGACATGGTCACCGTACTTACAGGGTGTTTCAAAAATGACCGGTATATTTGAAACGGCAATAAAAACTAAACGAGCAGCGATAGAAATACACCGTTTGTTGCAATATGCTTGGGACAACAGTACATTTTCGGGCAGACAAACTTTCGAAATTACAGTAGTTATAATTTTCAACAACAGATGGCGCTGCGGTCTGGGAAACTCTATAGTACGATATTTTCCACATATCCACCATGCGTAGCAATAATATGGCGTAGTCTCTGAATGAAATTACCCGAAACCTTTGACAACGTGTCTGGCGGAATGGCTTCACATGCAGATGAGATGTACTGCTTCAGCTGTTCAATTGTTTCTGGATTCTGGCGGTACACCTGGTCTTTCAAGTGTCCCCACAGAAAGAAGTCACAGGGGTTCATGTCTGGCGAATAGGGAGGCCAATCCACGCCGCCTCCTGTATGTTTCGGATAGCCCAAAGCAATCACACGATCATCGAAATATTCATTCAGGAAATTAAAGACGTCGGCCGTGCGATGTGGCCGGGCACCATCTTGCATAAACCACGAGGTGTTCGCAGTGTCGTCTAAGGCAGTTTGTACCGCCACAAATTCACGAAGAATGTCCAGATAGCGTGATGCAGTAATCGTTTCGGATCTGAAAAATGGGCCAATGATTCCTTTGGAAGAAATGGCGGCCCAGACCAGTACTTTTTGAGGATGCAGGGACGATGGGACTGCAACATGGGGCTTTTCGGTTCCCCATATGCGCCAGTTCTGTTTATTGACGAAGCCGTCCAGGTAAAAATAAGCTTCGTCAGTAAACCAAATGCTGCCCACATGCATATCGCCGTCATGAATCCTGTGCACTATATCGTTAGCGAATGTCTCTCGTGCAGCAATGGTAGCGGCGCTGAGGGGTTGCCGCGTTTGAATTTTGTATGGATAGAGGTGTAAACTCTGGCGCATGAGACGATACGTGGACGTTGGCGTCATTTGGACCGCAGCTGCAACACGGCGAACGGAAACCCGAGGCCGCTGTTGGATCACCTGCTGCACTAGCTGCGCATTGCCCTCTGTAGTTGCCGTACGCGGTCGCCCTACCTTTCCAGCACGTTCATCCGTCACGTTCCCAGTCCGTTGAAATGTTTCAAACAGATCCTTTATTGTATCGCTTTTCGGTCCTTTGGTTACATTAAACCTCCGTTGAAAACTTCGTCTTGTTGCAACAACACTGTGTTCTAGGCGGTGGAATTCCAACACCAGAAAAATCCTCTGTTCTAAGGAATAAACCATGTTGTCTACAGCACACTTGCACGTTGTGAACAGCACACGCTTACAGCAGAAAGACGACGTACAGAATGGCGCACCCACAGACTGCGTTGTCTTCTATATCTTTCACATCACTTGCAGCGCCATCTGTTGTTGAAAATTGTAACTACTGTAATTTCGAAAGTTTGTCCGCCTGAAAATGTACTGTTGTCCCAAGCATATTGCAACAAACGGTTATTTCTATCGCTGCTCGTTTAGTTTTTATTGCCGTTTCAAATATACCGGTCATTTTTGAAACACCCTGTAACTACTGCAGTACAATATACAACCACAACTAAATGAATGTTAACTCGAAACCTCTCACATTGTATTTCGACACTACTAGTTATTTACTGATAAAATTAACCATTTCGTCACCCCTGTTAGCTGATAACCTGTTTAGCAAATACTAGCTGTGAAGTTACTCTTTCGTAGTGCAAGGAAAAGGCGTGTTTGAAGAGTCACCGGCAGTGATGCAGGTAAACGACGTAAAATGCAAATCAGCGTGCTTCTACGGGATTTGAAATCTGTAACACCTAACCTACAAGAAACAAATGTGGAGTTAGGCGTATGCTATCGTACTAGCTCTAGCAGGGTTGTTCTCTTTCGTTTTGCTGTTAGGACTACACACTCACAATTACTAACTGCAAATACAGCCAATCTGAGCTACCACGAAAGCGTAGAATATATGTCAAAGCTGAAAGATATCGCTGACACCAGTGAATATTCTGCAGGCGGTAGTGACTTCCGAGGTCTATATTCCCTAGGGAATCGCTTTACAGTTTACTCTAATGTCGATTCTGTGAGCTGAATTACGGGCATGTCTCTTGTCAACAGTAATTATAATACGTGAATGTAATTTATGATGTTCTGCTATCAGCATTTGGTTAAATACCCTGTTGTCTGCTGTACAATCTCATCTTCAGCTATACCTTTGAAGTCTAATTAACTCATCCAAAAAGGTAACGACATTTTGTTTTCACGGGGACTGACACTGTAGACTGTACTGTACTTAGTAAAACTTCGTTATCCCTTACGGCTTCGGAACGAATTGTGAAGGTTCGGATCCAAACTATAGCAGTGTCTGCTGTTGCTAGTAACAGATTACTATGGGCGTTTTCATTTGAAAAAAATTATAATTAACTAGACCTGAAAACAAATTTACTAAGTCAGAGGAAGGCTTTGTGCCGTTTCTTAAGGTGTCTTCGTTTTACAGGAGCACCATACTAAGTATTTACACTGATACAGGGAACATCCTTTGTTGGCACTTTGGTATTCATTCTGGTTGTAGTCTGTGCCCTGCCCTCTTCAGATTCAAAGATTCTGTGCAAAACAGCTCCGTTTCCACACATAAACCACAAATCACAGGTTATGGAGTTTTTTAGATAAGTTTCAAATAAATTATCCCCGTCATCTCTCTTTCGGAATTTAACAAGCCTATACTTCTGAAGATCTACAGGGTCAGTGTTTAAATACAATAAACAACGTGCCTGTGTTAGTGTATGACACTTTTTTGTGTCTAGCGACAGTTCAGCACATTTTGTGGGAACCAATAAGTTAATTTCAACCAATTTATTTAATTTATTTCTCTGTTTTCATTGAAAAAAATTATAATTGTTTGGCATCACTTTCTCATTTTTTTTATCTGGTTATTATTTGCAACAACCATAAAATGGTTAATGAATTTCTTCTACACGCCAATGATTATCATGATACTGTAAATTATTTTTTGCAGAAGATGATTATATAGTGTGTGGATTGTGTATTGAACCGGGGACCTAGAAACGATGGAGAGGCTTCGTCCCACCGTAGCCCTCAATGATTTACAACCCCACAACAGGACACAGCAGTCCACCCACCTCACTGCCGCCCCACACAGAATCCAGGGTTATTCTGCGGTTCAGCCTCCAGTGGACCCCCCTTCGGGAACGTCTCATACCAGACGAGTGTAATCCCACATGTTTGCGTGGTAGAGTAATTATGGTGTATGCGTACAAGGAGATCGTGTTTGTGCAGCAATCGCCGACATAGTGTAACTGAGGCGAAATAAGGGGAACCACCCCGCATTCGCTGAGGCAAATGGAAAACCGCCTTAAAAACCATCCACAGACTGGCCGGCACACCGGACCTCGACACTAATCCGCCGGGCGGATTCATGCCGGAGACGACACGCCCTTCCGTTCGGGAAGCAGCGCGTTAGACCGCGCGGCTAGCCGGGCGGGCTAGATGACTGTGTGCTTTCCAAAGATTGACCATAATGTTCAAACATTCAAGCGACAGATACAATTAGGTAAAACGTTCAGAATGCTTACATATTATCTTCTTTTAAATGAAGGCAACGTTTTGGAAAATAATGCAAATAATGTGAAAAAAAACAGCAGTTTTACCGTGCTTTATGTGTTACCGCAGGGCAGGTCGTCCAGATGGAGGAAGTACTATGTTCCGTGGTCAGCAATAGTTTCCAGAGTATAAGTCAAACTTGATTCTAATAAATCACTTGATTTTGCTAAACATGGTTCAAAATCAGCCAAAGAGTTCTGCGTCTCAGTTACATCCTGCAATACCGTCGATACTTACACACTGATTAAGGGATTCAGAACATACTTACGGGACACCAGTCGTGAAAATGATCCCGTCTGAAGTGTAATAACGTTGTGTTGTGTCGAAATTGTTTGTATGACTGGATAGTGAACTTCAGCATACCACTATTTATGAAGTGGAAAGATGTAAAGAAATCAAAATATCTGTGTGAACCGCGATCTATACAAATCATTTTGCCATTCATTTTTATGTTCTCCCTGTTATAGACAAAATTCGAAGTTCACGAATTAAAAATTCTTACATTTCGTCACAAATATTTTTGCTGTCTATGCCACGTATTTATATAGCGAAGTAAGAAGTTCATGACGCTGTAAGTACGTAAGCCGTCGGACGCTGTAAGTACGTAAGCCGTCGGACACATGGTCTCAAGAATACCACGATACATTACGAACTTATTAAGTTGCATGTCAGTTAATTTATGAGCGTATATTACGTAAGCGGACAGTTTTTACCTTGCTGTTGTGAATGTCACAGCTCTTCAAGGCGTACACTGGTGTTGCTTGTTATTTTTATTTAATTCGCTTACATGTTTTCACTCCACGTGGAAGTAGACACCTATTGTAATCCGGTGCGGTGTAAGAAGAAGCCTTGAAAGGCCAATCAGGAAAATATTCCTTTGTTCCACATTCGCTTTATAGCAGTGCGGAAGTCCGTAAGTGAGATCAGCGGGTGCGAAAGCGACCTTTAGTCCACGCAGAGTGAATAACATCACGCAATATGACAAGTGAGGGTAAGCGGACACAAAGTTATTAATACGTTTCTTGTGTATGATACAATGGAGGAGAGGCAGAGTGAAGCGTGTCAAGATAAGAGATGAATGTTTTGGCGTCTTCTCTCATGTAGCTTCCATGTCCTTATTTCATTTTACATTACTTCAGGGAGACTATAATGTGAACAGCTCATTATTAAAAAAAAAAGAGACTTTTCTTCTCATTAGTTGTGTAGTTCACATCCCAAAATTACTCGTTTCGATGAAGAGATTAAGAAAATTGTTTATAGGTAAGTGCTTCAAATCTTCTTTCGCTCGCGTCTATCAAACCATCAACACTGCTGATAACAGTTTTGTTGTGGTGCCATTTCAGTGTTTGTTTCCCGATAGACCTCACTCTGCAGTCTCATGTGGTGTAAGACAATTTACGTTGCAAGGAAAACAGACGACCACAGATTTTCAACGGTCTACTTGATAACACGAATGTCAGAGGAACATCAGTATGACTGACACACCACAGACCAAGGTTTCAGTCACAGGCCATTTTGCAGTATAGTTCTGTTAATAATATATCTCATAAAACAGTTGTCAAAATACGACATTTATGCGAAGATAGATGCACGGAGTGTCCAGTATACAATATACAACACGACATAATAAACTAGTTGTATAATGGACACTCCATGCATAAATGTCATGTTTTGACAATTGTTTTATGAGATATATTGTGCTGTTATCAAAAACTGTACTGCTAAATGGTCACTAACTGAAACCTGTCGTACAAATAGAAACAAATTATTCAACTGCTTCACGTGGTACAGTATGTTATTTCTACGAGAAATACGTCAGTTGTATATTGCGCAAACTTTTATGCGATACAAAACAGAACCTACTTACGAGCAACGTTCTTTTTCCAAGATAAACGTGCGCTTGACGGGCTGCAGTAACTGTATCTCTGATGAATGTTACGTTGATGCGCACTATGCACTGTGTATAAAAAAAAAAAAAAAAAAGAACTGCCGAAACCCGGGATCGAACCAGGGACCTTTAGATCTTCAGTCTAACGCTCTCCCAACTGAGCTATTTCGGCTGCGAGCGATGAACGCTTCTCAGCCGTGACTGACAGTCGCTCACTTTATTGCGGGAATAGCCGCGTTGGTATCTCCACAACGTTGTATAACCAACTTCTGGCTTTGTTTTAGACTGGATGTCTCTTCTTTTCGCACATAAGAATAAAGCGTTACCAGCGTGACAGTAAATTAGGAGATACTTTAGTGAATTAATTGGAAAACGTGAATGTTCTGAACGCAGTTGTCGAGGAGCTAATAATAATAGTTCTCGACAGTTTTTGGAGATAAAAAAGGAGAATGAGGTACTCTCTCCGCAGTCAACTAACGAAATTTAATGATCATTTTATAACGAATAAATAAAAAAGCCGTTACTTCTAAGGGGAAAAATATGTCTTGACAGGAACACAAGATGCTCTTATTTAATTGACGAAAGCAAATAGAGTACACTAAGATAAGATAACGCCACCTTTCGATATGGATTATTCTCTGTGCCGTATCTTCCCCTATCTTGCACATCGTTTACTTTGTCAGCACTTTTGATAGCCGAGTTGCAACACGGACCGTTTTAAATAACCTCCAGTTTCTCATCTATGATGGAGTGAATACACACTTTACTATAAACGCTGTTGTTCACTATATCAATTCAAAGTCCTTTTTCAATTCAATATGATGTGGACACCACCGTCCAGACCAAAGACCGAGGCTGAACGGCTAAAACGTTCCAGGAAACATTTTGGTGCACTAGGTTCCTGCAAATGAAATAATGGTTACCATTTGGTGCATAATTAAATTTGCATCACTAGTGACATAATTTGTGACATTGTTATACGTTTTCGGCTTTGTTTTATAACAGACTTAATAATCGTTCCCACTAAATAATACTCATGGACGTCATCAGCACCAAATTATTGGGGAAACAATAGACAGGCTGTACATCACAAGAGGGTCTACACGGGAGATCCCCTTGAAGAAACTTCAAAAAATCAGAATCGAAAACCACTATTTGGAACATTCGGTTGCCTTAGACCATGTATTTCAATGACACTTCAAACGCCTAAATCAGCTCTATTTAAGCTTGGATCAAAACGTATTATGCGACTGACCGTTCATTCTGTCTTGAGACGAAAGGATATTTTTTCAAAATATCTTTGATGTGTGACCGCCGGTGTAGCCATCTAATAGGACATTAAGGCTTGGTCTGAGCAATGTGACTTACAGATCATTTAGCCACATCTTCAAAAATACGCATAAACTAGTCTTTTCCTTTGGGTCTGAGAAAAGTATTCCCAACTGATGAGCTGATTCCATAGAGTTTTTGACGGTTCTTAAAATTTCGTAGCTTGCATTAATAAACAAATGACAGCAACAAGCACCACAGTGTGCAAAATCTGCCAAAGCTGCTTTTCAGTTGTAACAGCCGAGTTTTATAGAACCACAAAAAACTTTCATGACGATCTATATTGTCGTCACACCATCTTACATAAAAACTAATTTGTTCGTCATCTGAAATATTCCTTGTGCCATTACAAATCCGTGAATAAATCAAAGGATTTACTGACCAAATTATTTTAACTCTACTGTTAACAATTTCTTTACCAAGGATTTCAGTTAATTCATTTTGTGTTTTTGTATGAATGTAAGTTTGTTCTCTTTGAAGCCACAATTTCAGAGATGGTTTGTCTTCAGTGCAGAAATTCAGCAGTTCCATTAAATTTCCTTCAAAGTTTGTGTGTCCCCTGATGTTCAGTCCTTGTTTGATAAGATGTTTAAGACTAATAATAATGATCATTAATAATTGTAAACCCGTTCTTGTTGCTCAAATTTCACTAGGTAGTTTCCTTTCAGTAGATGTTTTTAATTGAGTGTGGCTCAAAACAGTCTGAGAATGAGCAGCACTCTTCTCGGATACTTTAAATTTTTCCAATAGTCTTTCTCAGTCCTTAACTCGTTTTTTGGTAAATGCTGCATTAGATTGCAAGAGTTTTTTGGACATAAGTTAGTACATTTTGTGCAATAAAAACAGCTTACCTCTTCAGATCCAAGTCCAACTATGTGGAGCCAATGAAACGTCCCACACCAGCTTTATTGGAAGATAAGTACTCGGATTGGAAGATGTTGCACAGAGAAACCATCTGACAGACGTTGAGGTTGATACAGAGAGGGGAAGCAAGCAAAGCTAACGTCGGGTGTTACCAATGCTTCCGCAGCTGCAGAGGCCATGTTTGGTCTCTCAGTTGTTGATGAAGATGGGAATGGCAGAACCTGCTCTTCAGATTGTCCTTCTGATGAAAGTTCACCGGTGTTCCCTTCTGAATTCTTTGAAAATGAACACACGTTTTATGGGAGGGATGTCAAAATTCCAAATATCATAAGTTTGTTGTAGTCCCCGAAAAAGTTATTTCAGAATTACAGGAAAAATTGTTACGGTCAACTAGCAGGTTACCAATCCATCATACAAGTAAAATGAGTGTTTTTCACATTTGGCAGAATTACCCAAGGAACAATATGAGAAGATAACCAGAGGTTCCTTCTATTTTTTGAAACTTTTTTTGTGTTTTTTTGTGGATCAATTTATGAAGGACATGTCACTAATGACTAAACGTCTGTGCAAGGAAGTAATCTGCCAGAAAACACAATTTATTTGTAGTTTAAAATACTTACCTATGCTTTCAAAACATGGAGAACGCTGGAAACCTATTACTTGACAAGAATACACTCCAAAAATTAATACTGCGTAGTTTTCTTTTACGACTACCACTGGCGAAGCTGCGACAGGAAAAATGCTTGTTTACTATAAACCGTATTTTAGGGAAAAAATCAAGGAAAAATAATATGTATAGAACATAATAGGCTGTATGCTATATCTAGATCGATTTAAAAACAGTTGATAAATTCTCATAAAACAGGAATTCTACTACATTGTAGTGATACAAGTGAGTAAATTGGAATACATTTTGTAATAAACATTTACTTACCATTATTGCTTCGACCTTTACAAAGAAATGTTCATGAATTGCCTTGAACTCTCTTCATAGCAATGCCTCTTGACACATGTACTGACTGTAGCTTTATTACGAGACACTGGACTGTAAGTAATTGTCGCACGGAGCTCGATTGTTAGCCGCCTGCCTGCTGGCCACCCCTCCTACAAACGTACAGCAAAACCAAGCAGATTCGTGCTTATCACTCGTAATCGTAACAACTCAGTTTATTCAAACTTGGAATATTGTTTTTTTAATGGAATTGCTATACGTGGATTTGAATTACTGGTACGTTACTAAATCCTGCAGACCGATAATTCTTACCATGAAAGAGCTTTTGGAAAGTGTAATTAGTCAACCTTGTATATAATCGTTCAGCGGTGTCACTTTTGTTAAGTATGACCCAAAACTTTGAAATTTCTTTTCAATAAATATTGGAGGACGCCCATAATAACACCTACACGTGTCTGAAACTTTTTAGTGATCAGGGCACTCTTACGAGAAGCAGTGAGACACATTAGTAGGGCTGAGGAGCGCTCACGCAAAACTTGAGAGTCACGGTTTGGCGAACAGTGAACAGTGACTTGTCTATATAGTGTCAACAACTCCCCCCCCCCCTCCCCCCGCCCATCACCCGTCCCCGACCGAGAGTCTTTCGGGACTCATAGACATGGCTCGGCCCAATGCTCTTACCTACCTTCTCTTTCCAACGTTCCACTCCTGGAGGGATCTGAGAAGTAATGTCAGCCCTTGATGCCCCGCAGTTATGGAAGAAACAGCTAGCCTCTGTGGAACTCTGGTGATTTCTCGGCAACTTTTCAACAAAACGCTACTGCCGGAATCGTAACGAAAACAAAGCCACTGCTATGCTAAAAAAAACCTGGACACTGAATTTTCCCCATCGTTAACAAGCAAAAATACTGTTGTAAAAGAATCAGAACTATGAACGCGGGAGAAGGAGAAATCGGATATGAAATAACGGACAAAAAACCGATACGTCTAAAGGACGGGGTACTAGGTGTATTCCATGCAGCAACCTGAACCCTACTACATATCCTGTGGATTTTTAAGGGGCTGTGAAGTCGGTATTAATGAGTCAAGACCAACGACTGTAAATGTTGTTCACAGTGAAGTGGAGCCAGGTCCGATATCCAAGGTGAGGCCTGTGCTGAAGGAAAGGTACGGCTGGATGAGACTGAAGAATGGGGGTGTATCAGGTCTAAATAGCTGAACGTCCTTTCGTTTCAAGAGGACAAACTGCAATGAGAGGTGTTGTGCTTGGAGAAAGAAAACCCATGTGGAAGAAAATAATAAAGACTTAGGGAGACCATGAACGTACATAATTATATACTTGTGTCATTGTTTACCTTTTAATAATAACACACCACAAATACAACTTTGACTAAGTTGTTCTTAAATTTTGTTTGAAAAAGAAAAGCCAGAACAAGTAATAGATTTTTAGCAAATGATTCAAGAGTCATTACTTCGTCATTCACCATGAAACGAATATGAATTATGTTGCCCTCCTTCTACCTCCCCTCCTCAGCTCACAGGTCCTGGGTACGCTCTTGTTTACATCAGTCGTTGTCTCGTTTCGAGAGAACTGTTTTCACCTTAAATGTTTACTGGTAATGCCAGAAGGATTCTTTTTTAATGCTAATAACAATACCTCGCACATCGAGCGATCTGAATGTCGCCTATACGGCTAAATAAAATTAAAACAAAATATATATGATATTATTATTATTACGCCATAAGTATGATATTACGAGGTTAATCCCAAAAGTAAGGTCTCCTATTTTTTTTTATAAGTACAGAACTCTGTGTGGCAGTTGGTCACAGTGTTATGAAGAGTTCATCAAGCGCTGTGTGTAAAAATGCGCACGCCGCGCTGAGGCGCTCAGTCTTGGCTTGGCAGCCGTTGAGAGCGGGGCTACCGGCGATTGTTACCGCCAAGTGCGAAGTGTGCACACTTATTCAGTTTCTGAACGAAAAGGGCACTGCGCCGATTGAAATCCATCGCCAATTGACGGAAGTGTCTGGTGAGTCGTGCATGGATGTCAAAAATGTTCGTAAATGGTGTAGAGAGTTTGCAGTTGGTCGGACCGAAATTCACGACGAATAAAGGAGCGGTAGACCGTCAATTTCTGAGGAGTCAGTGTTGAAGGTTGAGCAAATCATGCGTGAAGATCGGCAGATCACGCTGGATGTTCTCTGACATGTACTGTGAGACTCTGAAAAAACTCAAACGGGCAACTCAGATCCGGAGAAGAGGAATGTTGAGCAAGGGCGTACACATGCTCCATGACAACGCTCGCCCACACATCGCTCGGCAAACCGTTGCTCTCCTGCAACAGTTTCAACCCACCCACCCTATAGTCCTGACTTGGCACCCAGTGACTGTTCCCTCGGTTAAAAGCACATTTGGCCGGAAAACGATTCAGCTCCGACGACGAGGTGAAAGAAGAGGTTCATAACTTTCTGAACAGCATGACGGCCAGCTGGTATGACATGGGCATACAAAAACTGCCACAGCGTCTACAAAAATGCATCGACAGAAATGGTGATTATGTCGAAAAATAGCTGAATGTTCAAGCTGTAAACAGATGTAAACCATTGTAGAAATAAACAGGTCTATGTACTTATAGAAGAATAGGAGACCTTACTTTTGGGATTACCCTCATATTATTACATCTTAAGCATTTTACGTGGTGGGAGACTGTAAGTATTACATTTAGTTACGCTATGTGATCAAAACTATCCAGACACCTGGCTGAAAATGACATAAAAGTTCATGGCGCCCTCCATCGGTAATGCTGGAATTCAATATGGTGTTGGCACACCTTTAGCCTTGATGACAGCTTCCACTCTCGCAGCCAAACGTTCAGTCAGGTGCTGGAAGGTTTCTTGGGGAATAGCAGCCCATTTGTGGGGCGGCGGGTTAAATACTATTTTCAGTGACGATGGTTGTTTAGTTCGCTGTCTTTCCCTCGCGAGCCTGGCAACTAATTTTGTGGTCAGCCAGAAAGCGAAGGAAAACATTCTGACCTGAGTTTCCAGTCTGCACGGCCACGTCCTGGTCCAGCCCACTGAAAGAAATGTTTCTATTCTCCTTCTGCTTAGCGGGATCAGGACTATGATTTTAAATGAAAGTATAAAGTTCTAGTTCATACATATATTGAGCAAAGTCTCTCACATACAACACTTTGAAATTCATTATGTTCAGTTGACAGTAAATCTTTCTATTCTAAACAGCACTATTATCAGTTCAGAGGCGACCTCTACGGTACATTCCTACCAACTTGTCTTTCGCCCTGACTACTAATATTCAAACAAATGTTCAACATAAATGTTCAAAATAAATGCTTGCCACAAAATTGGAAATAGTATTCGCCACTTGCCACGCGGGTTTGTAATTATCACGGACAGTACACTAACACTTACTTTAGTGAATACTAAGCGATCCAGGACGGTGTACAGTCCTCGCGAGTCCACTATCAGTTTTTACCACAAATACGCGTTTTGTCCGAGGCAGAGCGCGATCCGACGTTTAACAGAGGTGGATCTTACAGTGGCTGAGTGCGAAGTGAACCTTTTTCCTGCTTTTTTTTTTCTTTATTGATTTTCAATTCCCCCCGAAGGGGGCGGGCTGGCAGCAGCTTACTACGCTGCTCTACAGCCTACAGACATTTTTAAATAAAGGAAGAAGAAAGAAACAAGGTAAAACAGGCGATAACATGGTGATTTAAAGTGTGAAATGGCGTAAAAATGCGGAAAGTTAAAACAGAAAGCAAAAGGGGTTGGCAATGTAGATAAAATACACAGGAATCAGACAAGTAACATAGTAGACACACAATTAAAAAACACGGCGACAGTCTGGTTTCTGTTCGCAAGAGATAAAAGGCACACCCAGCGACAGTATGATGGCCGTTCGCAACAAATCCCAAAAAACACAACACGGAACACTCACTGTAAAACACGCACTGTAGAACACTCACTGGAGAACACTGCACGAAAGAGGCAGCACAAAGATGACACTCCCGAGCCAAAGGCAGATAGGCAGATGGGGGGGGGGGACCTGCAGGAGGGGGAAAAACAAGGAGGGAGGAGAGGAAAAAAAACGAAAAGGGGGGGGGGGAACCAAGGAGGGAGAGGACTAATAAAGGGGGAGAAGGGCAGACGCGAGAGGGAATGAGAGGAGGGAAATGTAAAAGGATGCGGGGGAGAGAAGGGGGCAAAGAGAGGGGAGGTGGGGAAGAAAGAGGATGGAAGGGGGGGAGAGGGAGCCCGGGAAAAGGACAGAGGAAAGGAGGGGGAGTGAGGATCAGAGTTGATAGGAGGGATAAATGGAGAGAGGGCATCATCCGGGAGGGGGAGTTGATGGAAGCCACCATGGGAAAGGAGATGTAGGGTGGAGAGATGGAGGGTAGGGGGGACACAACGGTGAAGACGTGGCAGGGGGCGGGGATTGGAGAGGAGAGGAGCAACCAGGGGGTGAGGGGGCCTTTTTCCTGCCTCTCGGGCTGTATTTATATAGATGCCGCAGCAGATGGCCGAGGGAACATCTGTTGTTATCTGTCAATGTACAGGGCAGCAGCCTCAGAACGACCGCTTTCTCGCACACATAGTCTATAACAACATAGTCATGAATTGATACAGATTCTTCTTAACTTTTACATGTATTTAGGTAAGCTGTTTGAAAGCACAGATAAAGTTTCAGCTTGCTTGAAAAGAAACTTTGTCTCCTAGAATTTTTATAGTGGAACTAACGGAAGATCGTTACCTCTGAACCATACCTTTACTAGAACTTGTATTAGCTGTTACTCATACTACAACTCTAAAGTTTAGTAGAGCTCTGTTTAATAGGTATTATCATCTGCTTTAACCAAAATTTTCTATAGTTAAAATTACAGGTACTTAATCTACTGCAATTGGATATATTTTAGTTAGAAAATTGGTTTTCATTTAATTACTCAAAAACTATAAGAGGTAGCTTAACGTGGTCTCTTAGTTATGATTTTTAGGGTGAACTGAAGCATAAAACAAATTTTTACGTTTCTAAGTCCAGTTTTTAGTGGCTTCCACTTTTCCTAAAAACGTGGATTCCGGTCGTAATTTTCGTTCTTTAACTTTGAAGCTTGCATCGCTTATTTATGAGCTCCATAGGCACCATATGACCAAATTCTGGCTTTATTATTTAGCGCCACTTATTTTTTTCTTAAAACGGCATTTTTACGGAAACTATTAAGTCTAGGTACATAAAGATTGATATTTGAAACGTTATTACAATGAAATATATGGTAACAAAGTTTTAAACGTAAATTTTGACTTTTAATGTATACTTAATTGTGTGGCAATACTTGCGCGCTATGCGCAGACGCGTTGAGGTTACGTGTCGCTACTTGCAGTGAACTGGGGTAAGTCCCGGCACAATCACTCTCAAAAGATACAGCGCTTGTTTTACTTCACATTCTTCATGGAGTGCTGCGCTGAGGAGAGGTATCGATGTCGGTCGGTGAGGCCTGGAACGAAGTCGGCGTTCCAAAACATCCCAAAGGTGTTCTATAGTTTCAGATCAGGACTCTGCGCGGCCAGTCCATTACAGGGATGTTGTTGTCATGCAACCACTACGCAACAGGCCGTGTATTATGAACAGGTGTTCGATCATGTTGAAAGATGTAATCGTCATCTCTGAATTGCTCTTCAACAGTGGGAAGCAAGAAGGTGCTTCAAACATCAATGTAGGTCTGGGCCGTGATAGTGCCACGCAAAACAAGGGGTGCAAGCCCCCTCCATGAAAAGCACGACCACACCATAACACCACTACCTCCGAATTTTTCTGTTGGCATTACACACGCTGGCAGATGACGTTCACCATGCATTCACCATACCCACATCCTACCATTGGATCGCCACATTGTGTACCGTGATTCGTCACTCCACACTACGTTTTTCGAATGTTCAATCGTCCAATGTTTACGCTCCTTTCACCAAGTAAGGCGTCATTTTGCATTTACCAGCGCGATTTGTGGCTTATGAGCACTCGCTCGACCATGAAATCCAAGTTTTCTCACATCCCGTGTAACTGTCATAGTTCTTGCAGACGATACTGATGCAGTTTGGAATTCCTGTGTGATGGTCTGGATAAATGTCTGCCTATTAAACATTACGACCCTCTTCAGCTGTCGGGGGTCTCATTCAGTCAACAGACGAGGTCGGCCTGTACGCTTTTGTGCTGTGCGTGTCCCTTCACGTTTTCACTTCACTACCACATCGGAAACAGCGGACCTAGGGATGTTTAGGAGTGTGGAAATCTCGCGTACAGACGTATGACACAAGTGACACCCAATCACGTGACCACGTCCGAAGTCCGTGAGTTCCGCTGAGCGTCCCATTCTGCTCTCTCACGATGTCTAATGACTACTGAGGTCGCTGATATTGAGTACCAGGCAGTAGGTGGCAGCACAAAGCAAATAATATGAAAAACGTATGTGTTCGGATACTTTTGATCACATAGTGTATGTCGGTTTCCTGTTAAAAGCACAAAACTGTTCTACGTATAACTATGATGTCTGGATATTTGAAGAGTCGATCGAACAGAAATGTTTCTCAAGTCTGAATACTATTAAACACATACAGAGCGTATTTTCTTACATTACATTAGGAAAGTTATTAAGTTTTGTGCCTAACAGGTCCACTCCAAGCCGAAGTTCGAGTAACCTCTGCTTGCGGGATTCCGTTAAACTAACGAAACGAGTAATCGCCGTGTCTCCTGTAGAAACCTATCGAAGTTCTTTAATGTAATTTGTAAAGGATACAGGTTCCGTTTCGCAGATAAATTCGACTCACTAATTGTCGGTGAAGCCGACCAAATATTTCTCCCACGATAGCTTCAGTTACTACAATGCTGAAGGCTACTTTTCACGAATTATTTGAAAATGGAATATGACTCAGGATATCTATATAATTCACATAACTTTAAGTAATACTTTTCCTTGAAATTCTAATTTCAACTTGAATACAATTACATTATGAACAACGAAAAGTCAGAATAGCAATCTCAACAGGAATCACTAGAGGAGAAATGAGTGATTTTACGTTGTTTAATCAGATTTATACTTTTACAAAAGAAACAATATAAGCACATTATGACGCATTCTGCGTCATGTCTTCGATTAACTTAAAATTCTTTTATGGTCGTCTATTATCGTAGGCACCTAGTTCATTACAATTTATTATTCGTAAGAAGTGAAACACGAATAAAAATACCAAAAGTAACTTGTAACTAGAAAAGAGGCGCCACACGTAACAACAAAGAACGCGCTCTATGTTGGTAAGTATTGATCGAAAGCGTTATAATATACAGTACACTGGCACATTTTGCTGCCTTTCTGAAAACAATGATCACTACCCTTGCAACATCCAACTTTCAGGAACAGCTCGTTCATGTTGCCGAATGCACTAACCAACTACTGCTGTGGTGTGTCACTACCTACTGCCGGCTACACAGTGCTACCAGTTCTTTACTTTCGCTGGTCTTCCGTTTCCTACGTGACAACAAAAGTGTACGTAGGAGACCGGAAGCTGGAACCGAACTTGAGGTCGGAAACAGTAGTTAGTGTTGCCAGATTATAAAATTTGATTGCTTTAAAAAGAGCGCATACACTGTCTGACAGCAGACGCTACGTATATTTTCTTCTTCGTTAATCAGACGCTAACGGTGAAGAATGGAAGAAAAAAAAATGTTTGCTTCGTTCTCTATTGCGTCACTATCCTATATATTGAAAAAAATATTGAGTTTTATTTGTATTTTTCCTTAAGACTGCGGAATGTAACGTCACACGGGCCGCCCTTAGAATTTGACCATGCACGCCAGATAGGCTGCAACCTGACCAGCAAGTGGCTCCTCTAAAGTTATCTGTTCTGTGCTGATGACAGTCCCTACATTATAACGTGCTACCTTGCTGAAGAGCGCTTTGTTATAAGGTAACCATTGGCAGCCGCGTGAGACTGAGGGAGGGGGGGGGGGGGGGGGGGAAGACGATTGCATCCCCTCAAAATTCTCATATGCTTCTCTGAATACTCATCAATTCTCCGGATAAAGGTGTTTGTGTCACCTATAAAATTTAGATCTTGTGGTACAACACCTCTCGAAAGTAACCTACTCATTTATATCACGAATGCGAATTTTTGAGTCTTGGCCCCTCTGATTTACTGACGCCCACGGACGATAGAGCGTCCTTCATTTTTCACGAGAGACATCGCAGTCATATCCACAACATACGTTAGAATTCCACCGTAAAAGGACGTACGCTGCATGAGTCGTATTTCACACAGAAGATTATAACTGTACATGGCTTTACAAAATCTTTACAATCACGTCGTAATCCCTGCGATTAACTTCGTGCGTAGATCAGTTTAGATTAACATACCTATATTTCTTGTTCTGGAGATCCATAGAGCACGTCCTACGTTACGCAACTTATCCTTTACTTAAAAGGACGTGCATAACATGACACACGTTTCAGAATGCCGTTAAATATAACGACGGACTTATTTCTTTATAACTTGGCAGTCAGACTGTGAAATGTTGCGGGGATTTATCCACTACCATTCTCGGCAATGGGCGCGCCAGAATAATGAAGTGGCAATTAGTACAACGACAAATTATAAATCCAGAATTACTTGTCCAATGAATTATGATTACGTCTTTCGCCTGTAAAACGAATGACACTGACACATTCTAAGACACTTATGTTCATTATTTTCAGATGAATATCAAAACAAAGTAAATTCGCAAGATAAAAAAACTGA
This sequence comes from Schistocerca nitens, assembly GCF_023898315.1. Lineage (NCBI taxonomy): Eukaryota > Metazoa > Arthropoda > Insecta > Orthoptera > Acrididae > Schistocerca > Schistocerca nitens. The sequence continues at coordinate 368,831,369 of NC_064614.1, read as the reverse complement.
AATGGAACGATTCGCTTTCCTTCAAATTACGATCTTAACACACTAATGGTTCCAATTAGGTCATAAATAATTACCGCAATTATCGACCTGAATATAAGGGTTTATATTCGCTACTGTTCTACTAATGTGGCTTCCAGTTAATTTTGGAACACATAATTTAAGAAACTGAAAGATTTAAATGCTCAGTTGCCCAATTAATATACGGCAACAGAACTAGCACAGAGTATATACTGATAAGAAATATTTTCCTCCTTCCTCTCTCTCATATACACTACTGCCATTAAAATTGCTACACCAAGAAGAAATGTAGATGATAAACGGGTATTCATTGGACAAATATATTATACTAGAACTGACATGTGATTACGTTTTCACGCAATTTGGGTGCATACATTCTGAGACAGCAGTACCCAGAACAACCACCTCTTGCCGTAATAATGCCCTGGATACGCCTGGGCATTGAGTCAAACAGAGCTTGGATGGCGTGTACAGATACAGCTGCCCATGCAGCTTCAACACGATACCAGAGTTCATCAAGACTGGCGTATTGTGACGAGCCAGTTGCTCGGCCATCATTCACCAGACGTTTACAATTGGTGAGAGATCTGGAGAATGTGCTGGCCAGGGCAGCAGTCGAACATGTTCTGTATACAGAAAGGCCCGTACAGGATCTGCAACATGCAGTCGTGCATTATCCTGCTGAAATATAGGGTTTCGCAGGGATCGAATGATGGGTAGACCCACGCGTCTTAACACATTTGAAATGTAACGTCCACTGTTCAAAGTGCCGTCAATGCGAACAAGAGGTGACCGAGACGTGTAACCAATGGCACCCCATACCATCACGACAGGTGATACGCCAGTACGGCGATGGCGATGACGAATACACGCTTCCAATGTGCATTCGCCGCGATGTCGCCAAACACGGATGCGACCATCATGTTGCTGTAAACAGAACCTGGATTCATCCGAAAAAATGACGTTTTGCCATTCGTGCACCCAGGTTTGTCGTTGAGTACCCCATCGCAGGCGCTCCTGTCTGTGATGCAGCGTCAAGGGTAACCGCAGCCATGGTCTTCGAGCTGATAGTCCATACTGCTGCAAACGTCGTCGAACTGATCGTTCGGATGGTTGTTGAGTTGCAAACGTCCCCGTCTGTTGACCCAGGTATCGAGACGTGGCTGCACGATCCGTTACAGCCATGCGGATAAGATGCCTGTCATCTCGACTGCTAGTGATACGAGGCCGTTGGGATCCAGCACGGTGTTCCGTATTACCCTCCTGAATCCACCTATTCCATATTCTGCTAACAGTCATTGGATCTCGACCAACGCGAGCAGCAGTGTCGCGATACGATAAACCGCAATCGCGATAGGCTACAATCCGACCTTTATCAAAGTCAGAGACGTGATGGTACGCATTTTTCCTCCTTTCACGAGGCATCAGAACAACGTTTCACCAGGCAACGCAAGTCAACTACTCTTTGTGTATGAGAAATCGGTTGGAAACTTTCCTCATGTCAGCAAGTTGTAGGTGTCGACATCGGCGCCAACCTTGTGTGAATGCTATGAAAAGCTAATCATTTGCATATCACAGCATCGTCTTCCTGTCGGTTACATTTCGCGTCTGTAGCACGTCATCTTCGTAGTGTAGCAATTTTAATGGCCAGTAGTGTATATATTTTGCGGTTGGCCCAGTGTTGCCAGTAAGTAGGTATAGGTCTAGAATATTTCTGTAATGTACACATCAGCCTAAACTATATTTCTGTGTATCCATCAATGAAAATGAATTTAAACGATGTAGTATATGCAATGAGTAATCTTTAAAGAGCCATTGCAATACAGTCTGTGGCGCAGCAGCGATCACCTTCAGACGTTACAAATGTTCTTGCCTCGTCCATTTTTCCAGCTATCGTACCACGTCAGCTGCGATACGCAATCGTGGCTGCAGTTCTCCTTTTCATATTCATCTACATCCTCTTCCATTTCCATAATATTGTCCTCAAGTAGATCGTCCTTGTACGAGGGCGGTTCAGAAAGTAACCTCCGATTGGTCACAGTGCGGGTTGTGGGGGGAGTAGCGACGCCATCTGTGCGTTCACGCACTCAACAGGTCAGTCGGCATCAAGCCGTGGTCGAGTGAACGTCGTACCTGCGCTAGTTTAGTTTTTGTGGCAGTTTGAAATGTGTGCTGCAATAGAAAACCCCGCCAAATGTGAAGTGCGTGCTGCATAAGGTTTTTTACAGCCAAAGGATATTCTGCAGCAGCTATTCATCGTGAGGTTTGTGCCGTGTACGGACCAAGAGTTATGAGTGAAGGAGTTGTCCGTGAATGGGTACGTTTATTTAAAAGTGGACGAGAAAACGTTCATGATGAAGAAAGGAGTGGTAGACCATCATTGGTGACTGACGAACTCGTTCAGACAGTTGATGCAAAAGTTCGTGAAAATCGACGTTTCTCAATGTCGGAGTTGTCTACTGGTTTTCCACAGAGTTCTAAGACTCTCTTGTACGAGATAGTGACAGCAAGATTGGGTTACCGTAAGTTCTGTGCACGATGGGTGCCCAAAATTCTTACCGACCACCACAAAACTCAAAGAATGGCCTCTGCATTAGACTTTCTGTCACGTTATGAGGACGAAGGAGAACCATTGTTAAACAGAATCGTGACCGGTGACGAAACCTGGATTAAGTACGTGAACCCTGAGACAAAAGAACAATCAAAGATGTGGGCACATTCAAATTCGCCTACCAAACCAAGAAAAGCCTCGCAATATTTTTCTGCCAGAAAACTGATGGCAACGGTGTTTTGGGATGCCAAAGGGGTGTTGTTGGTTGAATTCATGGAACGTGGTACGACCATTAATCAAGACGTGTACTGTGAAACAATAAAAAAGTTACGACGGGCTATACAGAAAAAACGCCGTGGTATGCTGACTTCCGGTATCGTTTTTTTGCACGATAACGCCCGTCCTCACTCTGCTCGCGGAACAAAGGCCCTTCTTGAGTCCTTCAAGTGGGACGTTATCAACCATCCACCTTACAGCCCAGACCTGGCGCCAAGTGATTATCACCTCTTCATGCATTTGAAGAAATGGCTCGGGTCACAGCGGTTTGATGACGACGAAGAGCTCAAAGATGCGGTCACAGGCTGGCTCCAGGCACAAGCGGGTGATTTTTATGCAGAAGGAATTTCAAAGCTTGTGAAGAGATACGATAAGTGCCTCAATCGCTATGGAGACTATGTTGAAAAATAGTGCAAAGATGTAGTTGTAAGATGTATATATTAAAATATTTTTATTTAACTTGGTGTATTTTTTTAAATCAACCGGAGGTTACTTTCTGAACTGCCCTCGTATAAACCCTCTATATACTCCTTCTTTGCTTAGAACTGGGTTTCCATCAAAGCTCTTGATATTCATGCAAGTGGTTCTCCTTTCTCCAAAGGTCTCTTTAATTTTCCTGGAGGCAGTATCTATCTTACCCGTAGTGAGATAAGCCTCTACATCCTTACATTTGTCCTCTAGCCATCCCTGCTTAGCCATTTTGCACTGCCTGTCGATCTGATTTTTGAGACGTTTGTATTGCTTTTTGCCTGCTTCATTTACTGCATTTTTATATTTTCTCCTTTCATCAATTAAATTCAATATTTCTTTTGTTACCCATTGGTTTCTATTAGCCCTCGTCTTTTTACATATTTGGTCCTCTGCTGCCTTTACTATTTCATCCCTCAAAGCTACCCATTCTTCTTCTACTGTATTTCTTTTCCCCATTCATGTCAATTGTTCCCTTATGCTCTTCCGGAAACTCTGTACAACCTCTGGTTCTTTCAGTTTATCCAGGTCCCATCTCCTTAAATTCCCACCTTTTTGCAAGAAGTATACTACGATAAATCTTGGACTCCACAAAACAACACCTAAAAATAAATTTTGCGCTACTTCAACGGAAATAGTGACCTGAACCTGTAGTTACTTTGTATAGGGCGTATCGGCGATTTGGGTCACGGGTGTTGTGACGAAAGGTCAGTAAGAACTGCAAATAAATTTTCGGGATGTAAGAAATATTCTCTGTCCTATCAATGCGAGCCGTCGGAACTACACTTGAGAGCCAAAGAAACTGGTATACCTGCCTAATATAATGTAGGGCCCCCGAGAACACGCAGAAGTGCCGCAATACGGCGTGGTATGGACTGGACTAATTTCTGAAGTAGCGCTGCAAGGAACTGACACCCTGAGGAGATTGAGATCTCTTCTGAACAACACGTTGCTAGGCATCCCAGATATTATCAGTGACGTTCCAGACGGGGGAGTTTGGTGGCCAGTGGAAGTGTTTAAACTCGGAAGAATGTTCCTGGTGCCACTCTGTAGCAATTCTGGATGTGTGGGGTGTCTCATTGTCCTGCTGGAATTGCCCAGGTCCGTCGGATTGCACAATGGACATGAATGAATGCACGTGATAGACAGGATGCTTATGTACACGTCACCTGTCAGAGTCTTATCTAGATGTATCAGGAGTCCCATTTCACTCCAAGTGCACACACCACACACTATTACAGAGTTTCCACCAACTTGAACAGTCCCCTGCTGACATGCAGGTCCATGGATTCATGAGGTTGTCTCCATACCCGTACACGTCCATCCGCTCGATAAAATTTGAAACTAGACTCGTCCGACTCATCAACAGTCCAATGTCGGTTTTGACAGGCTCAGGCGGGGCGTAAAGCTTCATGTCGTGCAGTGATGAAGGGTACGCGAGTGGGCCTTCGGCTCTGAAAAACCGTATCGATGATGTTTCGTTGAATGGTTTGCAAGCTGACACTTGCTGATGGCCCAGCACTGAAATCTGCAGCATTTTGCGGAAGGGTTGCACTTCTGTCACGTTGAATGATTATCTTCAGTCGTCGTCGGTCCCGTTCTTGCCCGATCTTCGTCCGGCCCCAGTGATGTAGGTGATTTGATGTTTTACCGAATTCCTGTTATTCACGGTACATTCATGAAATAATCGTATGGGAAAATTCTCACTCCATTGCTAGGTCGGAGATGCTGTGTCCCATCGCCGACTGTAACCCCACGTTAAAACTCACTTAAATCTTGATAAACTGCCGTTGTAGCAACAGTACCGATCTAACAACTGTGCAGACACTTGTTGTCTTATACAGAGTGAAGAAAAATTGTGTCACGAAATTTTAATCATGGATAGCTGATGCCAGTAGGAACCAAAATTACTTGGCGCCACGCGCTCTGATTGGATTGCGCTGTTGATGGCTGCCTGATTAGCTGGGTGGTAACGTGCTCGCCTCCCATGCAAGCGGGCCCGGTTTCGATTCCTCGCCGGATTGGAGATTTTCTCCGCTTGGGCACTGGGTGTTGTGTTGCCCTCATCATCTCATCCTAATCACCGGCGCACAACTCGCCACACGTGTCGAATAGGTTTTGCTGTTTGTCTCCACCTCACGTCATAGGCATTCACATGTAAGCTTCGCTTCGGAGCACACACACGTTACCTGCGATTTAGTCATACATTAAGCATGGCAGCACAGTATTCGTTTGAAGAACAACGAGATATGGTTTTTGTTTAAGGACTAGCCAATGGTAATGCGCATTAAGCTCGACAGTTGCATGAGGAATGATACCCAGCAAGACGCCACCCACACCCGCAAACGTTTACAGCAATCACCAGCGACTTGGCGAAACAGGTTCGTTAACAGGGTATCATGTCGATGCTGGAAGACCTCTAACACGACGGGACGCTGTGTTTGAAGAGACTGTTCTCGAACGCTTCGAGGACGCACCTACAACAAGTACTCGAGCGGTTGGACACGACATGGGGGTCACTCACTGGTTAGTCTGGGAGGTTTTGAGGGATGACGGCCAGCATCCATTTAGTTTCCACCCTGTCCAAGACCTAAATCCTGTGGCGGACTATGAACATAGGTTAGGGCTCAAAAAATGGTTCAAATGGCTCTGAGCACTAGGAGACTTAACTTCTGAGGTCATCAGTCCCCTAGAACTTAGAACTACTTAAACCTAACTAACCTAAGGACATCACACACGTCCGTGCCCTAGGCAGGATTCGAACCTGCGACCGTAGCGGTCGCATGGTTCCGGACTGAAGCGCCTAGAACCGCTCGGCCACAACGACCGGCTTTAGTTTTTTACATATTTCCGTATTTTAATACTCATGCCAATACCAGTTTCTTCGGCGCTTCAGTGTAAAATCCTGGAGGCGGCATACAAGTACAAGCTCACTGAGAGTCTCGTATATAAAATTCCTTCATACGTGACACAATACTACTATATCGTTTCAGATATACTGGCACGCTACTGACTGCCGCTAAATTCTGTGTCTGCGCGCTCCTGCGCCGAGGAGTGAAGTCACGTGTTTTGAAAACGTCAGTGCAATTGGCCGCTGTCCGCTGCCGTCGATCGCCGTTGCCAGCACCCTGTGGTGGACGGGTGGTAGACATCGTCTTCGACACCAGCATCCATATACCGTTTAATTTCACGTCCTCCTCCTTTCCATTGAAATTATTAGGGTGTCTGGCGATTTCGATTGCCTCCCTGTAGAGCCTCCGCTTATGGCCGCTAGTACTTACGTCTCCTCTAAACGAATATGGTGGTTACCTGGCTGGAAAGCATTCGCCGCAACAGCTGATCGTTCCGTTACTACTACAATTGCCCTTGTGCTCTTCCAAACGTTTTGAAACAGTTCTTTTATTGGTACCCACATAAACATCTCCATCTCCTTCCATCGAGCTACAGACCCCCTTGAAGATGTCCTTCGCAGACGTTGGGAATTGACACAGAATTCATCAGCCGACCACGGCATAACAGCCAGGATAAATATAATGGACATGACATTTCCGACCGTGAAAGTCTACATTTTAGTATACATGTTGCGAGGTGCCGGCGCTAGTAGTGTATTTATCACTAAATTCTACTAGAATCCACATGTGTAAATCATGCTCTAAGCCCCCCCTATTCTAACTCCGACTTTTGCTGTTGCACAAGGATAAAACAAATACGCGAACTGACTCTAATCAACCCCGCTAGTGGAGTAGAAGAGAGTTTGGCACCTGCAATAATTTAATTTGATAAATAAGTTAAATAAACAAAGGTTTCATTAGCATAGTGAGGAATGATAGGGTTGCTCTATTGATTAACAGAAAGAAAGTTCTGTCCAAAATAACAATATGATTTATTAAGATTAAACGCAGAATAGTAAAAGAGACACAGGAAATGTAAAACATCAAATTGGCTAAAATTGGAGATTCATACAAACACAGTAAAGGTGAAGTTGTCCCTAACTTAGATCGTGAGGTTTAAGACTAAGTGGTATGTGGAGCCAATTCCTTTCCACTCAAATCTCAAGAGAGACACACAGCTAACCCAATAGTAATTGCTGCTACTCGAAACTGAACAAAGTTAGAAAAGGATGAACAGGCGCGCTCTGCTGAGCTCTGATTATCACCTAGGAAAATCCCTATCTGCCGGTGCTGCGGACGTACATTACCAACAGTCTTCTTATCTCCCAGAACACGATCTGGCGTACCGCAGGCGAGGGCTGGTTGCTCCCACGTCCTCGACCGAAAGGCGACTGCCGACTACCCAGAGCACCCGCACAGGCCGAACACCGAACATTCCCGCCCCCACGACAGTGGCCGTGGTTACGTTCCAATCAGCAACTCGAAAACCGGCGGAAATTCCACTCCATTGCCGGAGCACTACCATTCCACCAATGGAGATTCTTGGCGCCAATTTCTGTGCTGATTTTGCAGAAAGTGCGGGAATTTTCCCGCCACAACTGCGTGGGTACACAAGGCATTCCCACGCCTCGCTGGTAGCCCGCCAGAAAGTGTTTTCGCAAGGTTTCTCTGAAGTAACGGAATCTCTAGCCCAGCCGCTACTTCACACCCCAGCGGGCGTGTCTCTTGACAATGTCGGCGTCTGAAAAGCATTCACTCGACTGCCTCACACACGTCGGCTTAACTCTCTCCAGTTCCACCGAGCCCGCCTGTCACCGGCCCACCCGGGTGACGAGAGACGCTGCGTGGGAAGTACGCGTGTTAAGGAAAAGCAACCCTCCACCGCATGCAACTAAAGAGGAGAATCGTAAGATAGAAATATGAGAGGGGGCTCATGCCACCTCTCATTGCCCCTACGCCATTTTAGATTGTAATTGGTGAGCGGTTGGCTCACTTAGGAGCAAGGTAGTGAGTCAATCGCCCAAGAACAATCTTACAAAGTGACTCCACATACCGCACTCTATAAAAAAGATCATTGCAACTGAAAAATGCAACTCATAGAGGGAGGATTATTTATGATGTAGCCAACTTCACCTTCTTAATATGGAACACTAACACTCACATCACACATCCATACCCAGGGAGCCCCTTCCAAACACCGATTCACGCAGACATTCACTCTCTAAATATGGCCCGGGCATCTGAGCCAAATATGGAGCAGTTTATTCTTTACAATCAGAGTTGGAGTGCTCCGCAATTAAATGCCCAAGATGTTACAACAATTTTAATCATTAAACTAACCTGACCTCACTCACACATGATAATATTTAAGTTAACAATCTCTTTGTGAGTTTTCAGAATCTAGTTACAACCTCCGATTCATTCTGTCTCCCTGCAGCAAGAATAACCTTTACAAAATGTTCCCTGAACTGATGGTCCATTCACAATGACAGTGGTGGTATCTGCTTCAGTTTATGGGGACTTCAGGCACACTGTTAGCATACACACAACAATAAACACAAAATACAAAAAAAACATGATGTGGAGAACAATACAGTAATCTGTAATAAGAATTACAGTGTAAAACACAAACGCATACAAGGTATAACATACATTACAGAAACAACATAAGAGAAAGAAATTTAAGAAAAACAAAAAAAACAAGGTTCATGGGGCATCAAATTGTGCGTGCACATTGCACAAAGTTCACGACTGTGCTGAGAATGAGGCACTAAATCACATTGTTAGAAATATCCGTGGCACTTCACTGATTCCACTGTACTGACATCACATAAGGCTAAACGTCGGTTGTAGTAGCTACGTTGTGGCAACAGCAATAGGGAGTTCTGGAGTGTCTGCAGTACGCTGTTGAGATTGTAGTCAGACCCACGCATATGATCACGGCAGTACGGTAGGAAGACACAGTGATAGGTTCTCCTCACGTCGATTAATTGTCTCTGAGATCTCCTTGTTGGGATACATCACTAGTCTAGGTCTCTTCTCTCGCTGGACAGAACTTTACGTTTCCCAATATTGCAGTTCGACGAGGGATGATGGCACGTGGAGTGACTCCACAAGTGTGTGAGGTCATCCATACAGGATCGAACTAGGAGCGACTATTGTTAAAAACTGCTCTCTAATAGAGAGGAGAAGTAAGACATGAGACCATACATTTGTTAGTGTGGCACGATACTGCTTTGTGTATGCAGATCGGCCAATGCTAGTGAGTTGTAAAAACCCAAACAGGTGAGTATAGAGCGTCCCTTTCTGTCCTGAGGCACATGAGGCGCAGGTTCTGACACGATATGTGATGTTCTTCGTGTACTCACGACAACGTGGTCTGCCGCAGGGAATCCCTCCAAGCGGCTGCCGCGTCCGGAGAGCTAGCAGGCTGTCGCGTGTCAGGGTCAACGGCCAGCCCCACTTTCGCTTGTGGCGGGGCGAGGGTCCCGTGTAATCCCTCAGGTAGGCAGCCGGGTGACTGTCAGCGTGTAGGACGGGACGCTCGCCCTCTAGCAGGTAGCCGAAGACCTCTTGTTTTTGCGCTGGCTGGCCTCTGCATTGCCACGTTCCTCGTCATCTGTACAATTCTTACAAAAGTCTTATGCCTAACTTTTTCCCATGACCTTCTATGTTATAATAAATTTACATAATGAAACATTGATGGTCTGTCATTTCAGACCCTCTTATTTTACTTTTATAGTTATTAATCTATGGCAATCATTATAACATCTAATCTAGACATGGAAATAATTTATTTTGATATATGTGTAGAGACCGATCTCAGTATGTACATGGTGTGTGATAACTGATGCTTTGTAATGGATGAACAACTAAATGTGCGGGCCCGCACTAATATTACTATTAATTATATAGATCGACAGTAGACATGCTTCCAGAATTAACTACCATATCCCAACGATCTACATTCTACGTCTTTTAATTAAATTATGTTGTTATGCAGGTCTAAGTTTTACTGTGCTATAAAGAACATGCAACTACGCTACTTTCGCTCGCCCGTCGTCCCTCCATCTCGGGTCTGTGGTTTGGTGACCTGAAAAATAGCAACTCAACAGGCGCGCGCCACACTTGTGGTAGAAAACCCCCACAATATTAATCTAGTTATTGTTAAATCCTACAGTTTAACTTATCCTAGTATCGTACTTTCCCTTTTATTTATTTATTTATTTATTTTATTTTATTTATTTATTTATTTATTTATTTATTTATTTTTTTATTTACCTTATACAATACCCTTACATAGTTCCTGTTACGCTGAGATGTCTTGCTGCTCGCCGCTATTGACGACAGTGATGTGCGCGCCGTACGACATGACCTCCGAGTTTTCATTACGCCTCACTGAAACTCCAGAGACTGGGTTAGCCATGGCTATACACGACAATAAATTTATAGTTGCAACTTCCTTCTCTATGTGAAGCGGTTTTCGCGATCGAAGTACACCTTTCCAGAAGCAATGTAATATGACCAAGCCAGGACTGGTTCCTGTTGAGGATTCAGACACCCAACACACGCCAGCTACACAGTATGTCACGAATATCCAAGTACAATTCCTTGGTGATTCATCTGTGACAAAAACGAGCAGCACGCTAAATCCCCAACCAGCACATTAACATGGTAGGCATTTATGCCCTCATTTCTCTCGTCTAGGGCACCATTAGAGTCAAATGCTCACAGGTTCACCCCGACTTGCAAGACAACGATACCGGCGCAGCTCTGCAAAAACTATACTGCCCATATTCACCCTCGAAATCGCGCAATATACCACAATCGTGCAGTGCACTGACGCGTGCCTGCAAGCATTGGTATGAACGTCTCACGAACTGGTTGTGGCCGCTATGGAGCGTATCACGACCTCTCAGAACGCTTCTAAGAGCACGTTCTTGTATGCGCCCGTTTGTGCGACGTCTCGTCACTCATCCTTATCCCTTAACATGGACACCAGATAGGAAAGGACAAAAACATTGCTCATGAAAAGGTAGTGTCTCCTACTCCATTGACATTGGAGATCGCAAACATAAACAAAAAGAGGATAGCAGCAGTAAATTCTTATGCAAGACAACGCAGCGTGTTAATACTTTAGCAATCTTAATCTATTAATGTAACGATTATTGTTCCCCGAACAAAGGTTCATATATTTGCCTATTCTACTATGTACATTTCTTACACTACTACTATTCTACGAACTCCTTTATGTGAGATATGTGGTGGAGTCCTATGGACTTCTTTCCTTTCAGCGTCTCCAATTCATAAGCATTGTGGTGAGCTGCTCTCCTTATACGGTACGGGCCGTTGTAAACAGAATAGAATTTTTGGCATTTCATTTTTTGTTTGTTCGAAAGTCGGAAAGACTTAACGAGCACCTTTTGTCCAATTTGGAAGTGTCGTAGACGAGCTCCCCTGTCGGCACGTCTCTTCCTGACCTCTGCTGCAGCCCGTATCCTCTTGAGAGCCAAATCCACTATGGCTTGGTGCTGCGTTCGCGCCCTTGGTGGGAAGTTTACGACCTTGGTTATCAAGTCCTTAGGAATCCGGTTTTTCAGTACTGTAATGGGTGCCAATCTTGTTATCCCATGGGGTGCCTCATTGATCACCTCCTGGAAGTCTTTAAGGAAAACGTCCCATGTCGTGTGCTGTTTGTTACAGTACAACCGGCACAAGTTTCCGAGTTCTTTAATAACCCGTTCTGCAGCATTCGAGCTCGGATGGTGTGAAGATATAAAAATGGGATCAATTTTACATCGACGCAACGTCTCCTTCCATGTTTTTGACTTAAACTGTGGCCCGTTATCAGAAATGATTCTACTCACATGACCAACCTGTGGTAGGAAATCCCGGATTAGGGCTCGTGATACAGTTCGTCCTGTCGCCCTCTTCAGTGGCGTAAAGGTAACGTATTTGGACGTTAGTTCAACAAACACTAATACGTAAGTATATCCTCTTCTTGTTCTTGGCAAAGGTCCCATTAAATCTGTTGCTGCTAATTGTCTTAATTTGGTCGGTACGATTGGGTATAATGGTGCCTGCATGCTCACAGTGGTGTGCTTAGCCTTTTGGCAGTCTTTACACACCGACAGTACCCTCCGAATTCGACGCTCCATGTTTCGAAAGTAACACATGGTCCTTAGTTTGAGATTGCACTTGCGTGGTCCGAAGTGTCCATAGCTGAGGTGAGTATGCCATATAACCTTGTTTATTAGGTGTTCAGGGATGCATACCCCCCATTCAGTGTCATTGGCATAATTTCGGTGGAAAATTATGCCTTTCCGCAAGAGGTAGAACTGCCTGACGGTGGCGTGTCTTCTGTCTATCCATTTCTGTTTCAATAACACTAGGGCAGGGTCCTTGTCTTGCTCCTTCTTGATGTCCTGCATACTACAGGTAATAAAATTTTCAAAGGCTACTTTCTGCATATAGTAAAGGCAGTAGTGATTTTCCTCCAGATCTTCTTCCATGTTGTGCTCAAATCCGATCGGTGACCGTGATAAGGCGTCTGCAATAATGTTCTGACTGCCGGGGATATATTCTATCGAAAAGTTGTACTGCTGTAGATATGATGCCCACCTAATGAGCCGCCTGTGATTAAGCTTTGCAGTCATCAAGAACTCGAGTGCCTTGTGGTCTGTGTAGACCCTCGTCTTGCGACCAAACAGAAGGTATCTGAATTTTTCAAACGCCCATACAATAGCCAGCGCCTCTAACTCGGTTACTGAGTAATTCCTCTCACTCTTGGCTAGTACTCTGCTAGCAAACGCAATTGTCTTCCACACCCTGTTTCCTTCATGTACATAGTCTTGGAACACCATGACACCCAGACCGGAGTATGAACTGTCCGTTACTATGCAAAGCTCTTCAGCTAAATTAGGGTGTGATAGGATGGGTGCTTGTAATAATGCGAATTTTAATGTTTTCCATTCGGATTCGGCCGCCTCATCCCATTCCCAAGGAATCTTCTTTCCTGTAAGTTGATGCAACCGAGGACTGCTCTGAGTTTTGACATGTATAAAGCGGTTGTAAAAATTTATGATCCCCAAGAACCCCCTTAACTGCTTCTTTGTCGTAGGAATGGGAAACTTTTCAATCGCTTCGATCTTTTCGGGATTTGGCGCAATGCCCTCACCCGTGATGATATGTCCTAGAAATTTCACAGAGGACGTCCCAAAATTCGATTTTTCGATATTGATAGTCACACCGTATTCCTTGAATGTCGCTAGGAGTTCACCGAGGACCGCATTGTGCTCTCCCCAAGATTTCTCCGCGATCAGCAAATCGTCCACATAGCTGGTGACATGACGTTTCAAATTATCGCTTAGTATGCCGTCCAGCCCCCGAATGAATGCGGCAGATGAAACGTTCAAACCAAATGGTAGACGACGAAACCGGTAACATCTTCCAAATGCTAAAAAGGCTGTGTACTGTCTGCAATTTGGATGGAGCTCGATCTGCCAGAAACTCGATTTTAGATCAACTGATGAGAAGATTGATATTCCATGGAAGTTTTGTAAGAGTTCCTCTAATCGTTCCGGTCTGTCTGTTTCGGGTTCTATTATGGTATTAATTTGTCGCGAGTCCAAGACTAAACGAATACTACCATCTGCCTTCTCGACTACTCTTAACGGGTTATTATAGGCTGAAGCCGTAGGTTCTATTATTCCTTCACTCAGCATTCGCGTAATTTCAGCTGCTACTTTCTGTCGATATGCCAAGGGGATTGGATAGGGTGGCACACGAAACTGGTTGTGCGGACGTACACGAAATTCATATTGGAAGTTCTTTATTGATCCTGTCTTGGGAAGGAAGACCTCCGCATGTTCTACTAGTAATTTATGAAGTTCTTTGCGGTGTTCGCCCCTTATATGCTTTATTGCTTCCACTTTTTCTCCTATTTTCTCCTTTATTTCTCCCATTATTCCGACTTCATTCTCATCCGTGTCCTCTCCCCTATCCGCAACGTCGTCCTGTTCTTCCTTTCTGTCTTTCAGACACGCATAGTTTATCCGAACACAGTTAGACGGTAGTTGAGCTGGGATCAGCTGATCGTCGAACTTAATGTGGACGGGATTCCCTTTCCTCAAAACCACTTCACCTCGTCCTAGATCAACTATCGCTTCATGTTCATTTAGGAAGTCCGTTCCTATTATCATGTCGATCGCCAGATTTGGCACGATCCAGAAGTTAGACTCTATTTTGTGTCCTTGGCAGGAGAATTCCAGTCTTGTTTGTTGGGTGACCTCCGTACATTTACCCGCTAATGCCCCTTTTATTTTGGTTTTCTTAACCGATAGGACAGGCCAGTCCATCTCTTGAGAGCACCTCTTGTATGCTGCCTCAGATATTGCTGTTATGTAGCTTCCACTATCTATTATCGCATTCAGACTCTTTTCAGCTATTGCTACTGTGATAAGAGGCTGCCGATCATGTCGAGGAGTTGCTTTATGTTCCTCGAGCAGGATTTCTGATAAATCTTCGTAATGTATCATCCGTAGTTGGCCAGGTCCGAGATTACGTGCGAAATTCCGGCGGCCTGTGTTCGCACTAGTCTGGCGTCAATCCCTAGTTAGGCTCCCCCTCCTCTGACGTGCATTAGGATTTGCGGGTCTGGTTTCAATCTCCTGGTTCCACCGTTGTCCTTGGTTTCGCTCTCTCCAATTACGGTCGCTTTGCCGTTCGTTATTCCTTCTATCCCAGATTCCTTGTCTAGATTGACCCTGCTCCCTGACGTTCTGGTTTCCGTGTCTTTGGTTTCCATAACCTTGAATAGCGTAACCTTGACTTCCGTAACCCTGGTTTCCTAACTGACCAGTGCGATTATGCAATCTGCTGTCGTCTTCTGTTCCTGGCCGGTGGTATTTGTTACTTTGCCCCTTCTTCCTGTCCTTTGCGTCTTGTTTATCAAAGACTACTTCGAGTTCGCGCAATAGAATCTTGAATGCTTCTATGTCAGCTCCACACTTGCCGACAAGTGTCTGTTGGTACCTAACTGGCAATTTGGAAAAGCAAAATTTAATGATTTCTCCGTTACTATATGGACTATCTAAAAATTGATTCTTCTTGAGTAAATCATCAAGAAATTTGGTTGCGCTCCTATGCCCGGACACTTCCAGTTCAGGACAAAATATTATTTCCTCTTTAATCCTATCTTGCGTCTCCTTTGACCAGTAGGTCCGCAGGAATGCACCAACAAATTCCTGATAAGTCCGACACGTCACTGCCACACCCCGCATCTTTTCCGCGGCTTGGCCTTCGATGTGTCCACACATGAATTCTAATTTTGCCTGGGTTGGCCATGATGCCGGTAATGAATTTGTAAACTGCATCACCCAGCCCTTCGGATGCATCGACCCTCCATTTTCTTTGAACTTCTGGAATTTCAGTAACGACAGGAAGTGATTGTGATCAAAATCCTGTCTGATCCTCGCACTGGTGCTGTCACTCGTTTCCGATACTTGCACGTCTGCTGAGTGTCCTGTTCTATCTTGCTGATAACTGTGATGTGCAACCTCTGTATCACAGTGGAAGTGGCACTCAGAATTCACTCTCCTAAGTGGGCTATAATTATTGGAGCTATTACTTGCTGTTTCTGCGTGTGCATTGTTAGTTCCGCACTCTGTCACTGGGCTAGAGCACGGCGGGCTTTTCCTCGGAGACACAATTCTGTGTACTCCATCATGGGTATCCGAACGCGCAGTGCTCGTGTGCCCGTTTTGCTCTAGTTTTGCTATCCGACTCTCTACTTCTTCCATTCGTTTCGTGGAGTTCGCAACCGCGATATTACCTTGAGTTTTTAAGAATGCTAGGGATTTTGAGTGGGATTGTGTTGTACGTCGCAAGCGCCCTGCGAGTTTAGAAGTTGCTTCCGCGACTTTCATTGCCCCTGTTGCTGCAGTTTTGGCAAGGCCTGCTACTTTTTGTGCTACCGTTGACATTTGTTTTGCTTCTCCACATTCTTTCTTTATTGTTAATAATTCCCCACGAATTTCCCCTATATGCGAAATTATTGCCTCCGTGTCCTTCTTACGCTGTTCGTCAGCTTCTTCCTTCTCCTTCTTACGTTGTTTCTCCTCTTCTTCCTTCTCCTTCTTACGTTGTTTCTCCTCTTCTTCCTTCTCCTTCTTACGCTGTTCGTCAGCTTCTTCCTTCTCCTTCTTACGTTGTTTCTCCTCTTCTTCCTTCTCCTTCTTACGCTGTTCGTCAGCTTCTTCCTTCTCCTTCTTACGTTGTTTCTCCTCTTCTTCCTTCTCCCTCTTACGCTGTTCGTCAGCTTCTTCCTTCTCCTTCTTACGTTGTTTCTCCTCTTCTTCCTTCTCCCTCTTACGCTGTTCGTCAGCTTCTTCCTTCTCCTTCTTACGTTGTTCGTCAGCTTCTTCTTTCATTGATCGTAGGAAGCTCAGTATTGGGTTTACGTCATCTTCTTGATCCTCTTCAAACATGGGCGATGTAACTCTGGACACCTGGGCGCTAGAGCTCTGACGTGACCGAGCTGGCCTCTGTCTGCACTCGTTCGTTTGACTATAAACTTCTGCTACCGTCTCGACCTGTGTGCCTGTCTCTGTTTCATCCTCTACTTCACTATCATAATCACGGCCGCAACGCTGCTCTGAGATCGCGTCCAAATCACCTTCCTCATCAATGCCCCTGGCGTCCTGTCCTGCTAAAAATGTGCCCATCTCATCTCCGAACCTATTCCCGTCAGTAAACTGCCCCTTATCCATTATGCTATCCTCTTTTGTTTTAGCTTCGCCCGATAATAGTCGTGCCTTACTTCTCGTTATCATTCATAAAAACAAATTCATCTAAAATGCACAATAAAATTAATCTACTCCATATATTTTTTACACATAAACATAAAATTTCAACAACGCTGTTCCAACGCTGTAATCACAAACACAATTTGATGTGGTACAGAAACCGCACACAAATCCGACAAAGTGCGATGCGGTACAGACACCACATCAGCGAAACACAAAAAAAAACAATGAACAAAAAAATATATACACTGAAAACAAAAACTGTAGTCATGCGCCGCTACTTAAAACTAAACGCGGAACTACCAAAAAAAACTTGGGTATTAATCATTAAAAAAAATAGAGAGAAAAAAAATTGAATGTTCCTACTAAGAATCCTGTTTGTTTATCAGAGATTCACAGGAAAGATCCGAGGCCAAGGGTCGCCATATTATGCGAGGTGCCGGGGCTAGTAGTGTATTTATCACTAAATTCTACTAGAATCCACATGTGTAAATCATGCTCTAAGCCCCCCCTATTCTAACTCCGACTTTTGCTGTTGCACAAGGATAAAACAAATACGCGAACTGACTCTAATCAACCCCGCTAGTGGAGTAGAAGAGAGTTTGGCACCTGCAATAATTTAATTTGATAAATAAGTTAAATAAACAAAGGTTTCATTAGCATAGTGAGGAATGATAGGGTTGCTCTATTGATTAACAGAAAGAAAGTTCTGTCCAAAATAACAATATGATTTATTAAGATTAAACGCAGAATAGTAAAAGAGACACAGGAAATGTAAAACATCAAATTGGCTAAAATTGGAGATTCATACAAACACAGTAAAGGTGAAGTTGTCCCTAACTTAGATCGTGAGGTTTAAGACTAAGTGGTATGTGGAGCCAATTCCTTTCCACTCAAATCTCAAGAGAGACACACAGCTAACCCAATAGTAATTGCTGCTACTCGAAACTGAACAAAGTTAGAAAAGGATGAACAGGCGCGCTCTGCTGAGCTCTGATTATCACCTAGGAAAATCCCTATCTGCCGGTGCTGCGGACGTACATTACCAACAGTCTTCTTATCTCCCAGAACACGATCTGGCGTACCGCAGGCGAGGGCTGGTTGCTCCCACGTCCTCGACCGAAAGGCGACTGCCGACTACCCAGAGCACCCGCACAGGCCGAACACCGAACATTCCCGCCCCCACGACAGTGGCCGTGGTTACGTTCCAATCAGCAACTCGAAAACCGGCGGAAATTCCACTCCATTGCCGGAGCACTACCATTCCACCAATGGAGATTCTTGGCGCCAATTTCTGTGCTGATTTTGCAGAAAGTGCGGGAATTTTCCCGCCACAACTGCGTGGGTACACAAGTCATTCCCACGCCTCGCTGGTAGCCCGCCAGAAAGTGTTTTCGCAAGGTTTCGCTGAAGTAACGGAACCTCTAGCCCAGCCGCTACTTCACACCCCAGCGGGCGTGTCTCTTGACAATGTCGGCGTCTGAAAAGCATTCACTCGACTGCCTCACACACGTCGGCTTAACTCTCTCCAGTTCCACCGAGCCCGCCTGTCACCGGCCCACCCGGGTGACGAGAGACGCTGCGTGGGAAGTACGCGTGTTAAGGAAAAGCAACCCTCCACCGCATGCAACTAAAGAGGAGAATCGTAAGATAGAAATATGAGAGGGGGCTCATGCCACCTCTCAATGTAACACATATGTATTAATACAGTAACACTAAATTTCAATTTTTTTTCTGTTACAGTGGAAAACATTTTCTGAGAGGTAAATTGAAATAATTTCAGTCTCTGGGTTCCGAATAAGGTTTTTAGTAGGTTCCTCCTACCTATCAGTCGAGTCACGGAACTGGAAGGTCATCTTCTCCCCTGACCCCCTCCACCCCCATCCCCACCCCGTATTCCCGATTACGAGTGCCTCTACGCTACCGCCTGCCTTATAGTACATTTATCTGAAAAGAACCCCGACTATATAATGGAGTAGACGCGAAATAGCTCGTTCTACTCTACGAAGCACTGTAAAAGAGAAAGCTATTGTTTTATAACAGGGGATGAGAGAACTGAGTGACCGTGCGTATTGGTTTAATCACTGTTCCCTAATAAATAAACAGAAAGAGGGTAAGATAGGAGCCCGCATCTCGTGGTCGTGCGGTAGCGTTCTCGCTTCCCACGCCCGGGTTCCCGGGTTCGATTCCCGGCGGGGTCAGGGATTTTCTCTGCCTCGTGATGGCTGGGTGTTGTGTGCTGTCCTTAGGTTAGTTAGGTTTAAGTAGTTCTAAGTTCTAGGGGACTGATGACCATAGATGTTAAGTCCCATAGTGCTCAGAGCCATTTGTACCATTTGGTAAGATAGGATTTAATTTCCTGTCGACCATTGTGTCAGATATTGAACACAGATAGGCTGGATAGGAGGGGCTGGATATCGGCTTTGTTCTTGTCGAAGGAACTACTGAGGCATTCCCCTTAGGCTATGTAGCTGAACCAGCGAAAACTTAAATCTTGCTGGCCAGGAACGCTATTCCTAAATCTAAGACTTACGGGTAATTACTGTGCCACCACTCTCTGTTCAGGAACTAAAGAGACGCTTCATTTACTAATGCCGAGATGGAACACCAGCACAAAACGATGTGGGACGACCACTCCCCCAGCTTTCAACAATTTATGGAATCCAAAGTAATGGTTCAAATGGCTCTGAGCACTATGGGACTTAACATCTATGGTCATCAGTCCCCTAGAACTTAGAACTACTTAAACCTAACTAACCTAAGGACGTCACACAGCGCCCAGTCATCACGAGGCAGAGAAAATCCCTGACTCCGCCGGGAATCGAACCCGGGAACCCGGGCGTGGGAAGCGAGAACGCTACCGCACGACCACGAGATGCGGGCCGAATCCAAAGTAGATCCAATTTATAAAGAGGAGCAGTTCTGATAACAGAGATAGCAAAATTAAAGAACTGCACCTCAGTTTAAAAAAAAGCAGGGTTAGAGATAAAGAAATAATATTTTAATATTCTCATACTCTTTGTTAAGCGATCGATTGTAATAAGTACGAGGGCGTTCAATAAGTAACGCAACATTTTCTTTCTTCTGAAGGTAGATTGGATTTATTCAGGATCCAGTACACCACATTATTCCCCACTCTTTTGCTACAAAACCTTATTTCTCAACATAATCTCCGTTTAATTCGACGGTCTTACGGCACCTTACTGGGAGGGCTAACGTTGCGTCCTTCTTTGCGCCAAGCAGATGGAAGTTGGAAGGTGCAAGAGCCAGTGAAGTTTTGTGAACTCGTCCCATGTGTGCAGACCTGTGTGAGGCCTTGCTTTGTCGTGAAGAAGGAAAACACGGTGAAGTGGTTTCTTGAATTTCCCGAGGATAGCACCATTCACTTCAGAGTTGATCGTTCCACCATGAGGGAAGACATCAAACGGAATAACCCCTTCAGAGTCACAGAAGACCGTTGCCATGACTTTATGGGCGGAGGGTGCGGCTCTGAACTTTTTCTTCAGAGGATAGGTGACGTAGCGCCAATCCGTGGAGTACCATTCTGTTTCCGGTTCGAAGTGATGGACGCACGTGACGATCTTCGACCAAATATTGGCACCATCAGCCTCGTAACGTGCAAGTAACTCCCCTCAGACGGCCCTTCGTTGCTCGTTATGGTCTTCTGTTAGGCAGCGAGGAACCGAGCGGCCGCTCGCCTTTGAGTACCCCAACTGGTGGACGAGTGTGTGAACACAACAAACAGTTGGGTACCGAAGAATTTGATTGTGATACGTCGGTCACCTCGAATGAGAGTGTCAGCACGTTCCAAAACTTGACGAGTCACAGCTGCGTGAGACCGACGGCACGCGGGAGATGGGCAGGTTTGCCCGATCTTGTTGCGATGATGAGAGACGCCTCGCCCACCGACTCAGTGATTTCCTTCACTGCCACGTCTCCGCAGACATTTTGCAAGCGCCTTGAATATCTGTGATGCTCTGGTCTTCCGCCAAAAGAATCTCAATGACAGTTCTTTTCTTGGAACGTGCCTCCATTAGAGGCGCAGTTTTGAAGGCTACGTATAGCGCCGCCACGTATCAAAACTTCGGGAAAGTACAGGAGTTGAAGTTAGAATGTCCCACAATGTCCCACAACAACTAACACGTTTTTTTTTTCAGTCGCAACTGATCCAAAATAAATGAGTTGCCTTTCTTATTGAAAGCCTTTGGCAGTAACTCAAATAATGCGTTTTCGGCTTGAGATCTCGCAGTTTCGCCTAAACTGCAAAATAAATAAATACAGTGCATTCCACCTATGCTCCGACATCTGATCTCTCTACATCGTAGCGCAGGTCTAAAAATTTACGGCCGAGCTCGTAACTGAATCGATGAAGTCTTTGTTTTAAAAACTCGATTCGACTCCAGATCAATGGACCCCGACCAAATTCTGGAACAATGCTACACATCGACGGCTGTGTTTATACTCTGGAACTGAAGCTAGGAGCGCCGGCCAGTGTGGCCGAGCAGTTCTAGGCGTTCAGCCTGGAATCGCGAGACCGCTACGGTCGCAGGTTCGAATCCCGCCTCGGGCACGGATGTGTGTGATGTCCTTAGGTTAGTTAGGTTTAAGTAGTTCTAAGTTCTAGGGGACTGATGACCTCAGATGTTAAGTCCCATAGTACTCAGAGGCATTTGAACCATTTGAACCGAAGCTAACCGCCCTCTACACTTCCGCTAGTCTGTGGAAAGATACGACTATGGTCTCAGAACAACAACAAACACCACTGGGCCCGACGTGAACGAAGACCAACAGCTTAATGCAATGCACGCTTCTCATTGCTCCCCGGTTGGCCTTTTAAAACGGATGGAAGGGGGGAGGGTGGAGGGGAGGGGTAAGGTAATTCCTCACACTTAAATGACAACAGTGACACTAACAGTGATAGTGACACTTCAAGAACACATGATAACGACGAGACAGATACCAGTGGAGTTTTCCATTATGTGCGTAGAAATGGAGCAAAGGCGGATTCAGCTCCATGTCTTGCACAGTTTAGATCAGTAAGTACCTACATAAGAAAATTATACTGTCGTATGTTTTGAAATTTTAATAAGAAGGCCTTAATAGCAACTAATTCCCAAGGAAGTCATCTCAGGAACTGAATCTGTATCACACATAATAAATATTGCTGTTCACAATATAACTGCTGTAATATAGAGGTCCTGTTATTTGTATCACCATTGTTCTTTCTGAACAGCAGAGACTGGCCTATGTAAGATACGTTTTCCCACTGTGATAAACACGTCCAATGTTATTTCTTGTTGTGTTAGAATTAAGTAGATGGATCAGAAAAATTAACAATGGGATCTTTAGAAACCTATAGCGATCTGTTTCTCATGTCGAAACTGTACGGACGCCCGGTTATTAGTTGACGCATGAGTGGACTATTACGCATAATCTTTAACTCAAATTACACTCCTGGAAATGGAAAAAAGAACACATTGACACCGGTGTGTCAGACCCACCATACTTGCTCCGGACGCTGCGAGAGGGCTGTACAAGCAATGATCACACGCACGGCACAGCGGACACGCCAGGAACCGCGGTATTGGCCGTCGAATGGCGCTAGCTGCGCAGCATTTGTGCACCGCCGCCGTCAGTGTCAGCCAGTTTGCCGTGGCATACGGAGCTCCATCGCAGTCTTTAACACTGGTAGCATGCCGCGACAGCGTAGACGTGAACCGTATGTGCAGTTGACGGACTTTGAGCGAGGGCGTATAGTGGGCATGCGGGAGGCCGGGTGGACGTACCGCCGAATTGCTCAACACGTGGGGCGTGAGGTCTCCACAGTACATCGATGTTGTCGCCAGTGGTCGGCGGAAGGTGCACGTGCCCGTCGACCTGGGACCGGACCGCAGCGACGCACGGATGCACGCCAAGACCGTAGGATCCTACGCAGTGCCGTAGGGGACCGCACCGCCACTTCCCAGCAAATTAGGGACACTGTTGCTCCTGGGGTATCGGCGAGGACCATTCGCAACCGTCTCCATGAAGCTGGGCTACGGTCCCGCACACCGTTAGGCCGTCTTCCGCTCACGCCCCAACATCGTGCAGCCCGCCTCCAGTGGTGTCGCGACAGGCGTGAATGGAGGGACGAATGGAGACGTGTCGTCTTCAGCGATGAGAGTCGCTTCTGCCTTGGTGCCAATGATGGTCGTATGCGTGTTTGGCGCCGTGCAGGTGAGCGCCACAATCAGGACTGCATACGACCGAGGCACACAGGGCCAACACCCGGCATCATGGTGTGGGGAGCGATCTCCTACACTGGCCGTACACCACTGGTGATCGTCGAGGGGACACTGAATAGTGCACGGTACATCCAAACCGTCATCGAACCCATCGTTCTACCATTCCTAGACCGGCAAGGGAACTTGCTGTTCCAACAGGACAATGCACGTCCGCATGTATCCCGTGCCACCCAACGTGCTCTAGAAGGTGCAAGTCAACTACCCTGGCCAGCAAGATCTCCGGATCTGTCCCCCATTGAGCATGTTTGGGACTGGATGAAGCGTCGTCTCACGCGGTCTGCACGTCCAGCACGAACGCTGGTCCAACTGAGGCGCCAGGTGGAAATGGCATGGCAAGCCGTTCCACAGGACTATATCCAGCATCTCTACGATCGTCTCCATGGGAGAATAGCAGCCTGCATTGCTGCGAAAGGTGGATATACAATATACTAGTGCCGACATTGTGCATGCTCTGTTGCCTGTGTCTATGTGCCTGTGGTTCTGTCAGTGTGATCATGTGATGTATCTGACCCCAGGAATGTGTCAATAAAGTTTCCCCTTCCTGGGACAATGAATTCACGGTGTTCTTATTTCAATTTCCAGGAGTGTATTTACCATCAGGTACCTTCGACAGAGGTCTGATGCTGGTCATATGAAAATACGGTGCATTCGTACGATTTAATTCACATTATGTATTCACCTAGCTTCAATAACAAAAGAGTTTCCCGCGTGTCGAAAACTCGGCAACGTCACGTGTAAATGCATTTTCGTAATCTGTCCACATATCCTCCTACAAACTTGTCGTCCGCAGCTCGTGGTCTTGCGGTAGCGTTCTCGCTTCCCGCGCGCGGGGTCCCGTGTTCGATTCCCGGCTGGGTCAGGGATTTTGCCTCGTGATGACTCGGTGTTGTCTGATCATCATCATTGACTCGCAAGTCGCCGAAGTGGCGTCAACTAAAAAGCACTTGCAATACGGTGCCCAAACTTTCCGGCATGGGGCCTCCCTGCCAACAATGCCATACGATCATTTCATTTTTTCAATAACTTGTCTTCGCGGATAAAACTAAAATTAAAACTTACTGTAACTCCTCCAGATCACAGTGATACAGTTTTCATATTTATAAAGTAAATAACTTACCTGTTTGAGCGAGTTAAATGAAATGTTGGAGTAGGTGTGTGTTCCGAGCGGGATGTGGCAGCCATGTTCCCCTCCTCCGCATGCTCCTGCCGAAGTGTCAGTCCTGAAGTGATTTTGCACAGACTGTAAATTTAATGATGTACCACACGTAGCCCTATAGCAGGGAGTAAGATCTTTGGTTGTAAAAAGGTTCTAACCGATAGGGACCGGAGAAATTTGCTACGACTTGTTAACGGCGATCAGTTCGAAGCCCGGCAGAAACGGCTGCTGTCAGGGAGTGCACGTCCATCTCAACCAGTTTCCGAGCGAACGTTTAGAACGGAGCTGCTGTGGCCATCACTTGCAGCGACACAAAAAGCTGTGCCTCTACGCACGGCCAAACAACACAGAAACTCGACACGAGTTGACTCGAGGCGTCTAGTGTGGTCCGACGAGTGTCGACTTTGTCTCTTTTACAAGTGACGGAAGGCGTCGGCTGTACCGACAGCCCAGTGCGGAGCTTAACTTGCTGTGTGTGGAATGTGTGGTTCAGGATGGAGTAGGTCCGTGGCGTTTTTGAGATGTCTTTCACGTCTTGACTTGCACGCATTCATTCAGGTTGTGCCACAGGCGGGTGTGGAGCGACGTGTGGTGAATAATGACCAGAATGACAATTTGATATATTTATTAATTACAACACATACACTTAAACAAGAAATAATTCTTTGAGAGTGAAGAGCTTCTGCTCGCACTCCAAGTCAAGCTTATGCTCAAGAATCATGACGTTCATGGAAAATGAACATGGATTCCGCAAACAGAGATCCTGCGAAACTCAGCTCGCTCTGTTCCTCCATGAGATCCACACCGCAGTGGACAACGGCGCTCAGGCTGATGCCGTGTTCCTTGATTTCCGTAAGCCATTTGACACTGTCCCGCATTGCCGTTTAATGAAACAAAAAATATGAGCGATTGGATTCAAGACTTTCTTGCAGACAGAACTCAACACGTCGCTCTTAAAAAAACTAAATCAACAAATGTAAAGGTAAGATCCGGAGTACCACAGGAGAGTGTGATAGGACCGTTGCTCTTTACAGTGTATATAAATGTAGAAAGAGTCGGATGCTCTTTAAGGCTATTCGCTGATGATGCAGTTGTTCATACCGAAGTACCAACGCCAGAAGATAGTAAGAATTTTCAGAACGACCTGCAGAGAATTGATGAATGGTGCAGACTCTGGCAGTTAAACCTAAACGTAAATAAATGTAACATTGCCGTTTAATGAAACAAAAAATATGAGCGATTGGATTCAAGACTTTCTTGCAGACAGAACTCAACACGTCGCTCTTAAAAAAACTAAATCAACAAATGTAAAGGTAAGATCCGGAGTACCACAGGAGAGTGTGATAGGACCGTTGCTCTTTACAGTGTATATAAATGTAGAAAGAGTCGGATGCTCTTTAAGGCTATTCGCTGATGATGCAGTTGTTCATACCGAAGTACCAACGCCAGAAGATAGTAAGAATTTTCAGAACGACCTGCAGAGAATTGATGAATGGTGCAGACTCTGGCAGTTAAACCTAAACGTAAATAAATGTAACATATTGCGCATACACAGGAAAAGAAATCCGCTACTGTACAGTTACACTATTGATGACAAACAGCTGGAGACAACGTCTGCCGTCAATTATCTGGGCGTAACTGTCCAGAGCGATATTAAGTGGAATGTCGATATAAAACAAAAAAATGGCTCTGAGCACTATGGGACTTAACATCTGAGGTCATCAGTCCCCTAGAACTTAGAACTACTTCAACCTAACTAACCTAAGGACATCACAGACATCCATGCCCGAGGCAGGATTCGAACCTGCGACCGTAGCGGTCTCGCGGTTCCAAACTGAAGCGCCTAGAACCGCACGGCCACAACGGCCGGCCCCATATAAAACAGATAGTGGGAAAAGACTCAGATTAATTGCAAGAATGTTAAGGAAATGTAACCCATCCACGAAAGAAGTGGCTTATAAGGCGCTTGTTCGCCTAGTCCTTGAGTATTGTTCATCTATCTGGGGTCCCTATCAGGTAGGACACATAGAGGAGACAGAGAAATCCAACGAAGAGCGGCGCGTTTCGTCACGGGATCGTTTAGCTGTCGAGAGAGCGTTACGGAGATGCTAGACAAACTCTTCTGGCAGACGTTACAAGAGAGACGTTGTGCATCACGGAGAGATTTAATACAGAAATTTCGGGACAGCGCTATTCAGGTGGAGTCAGACAACATATTACATCCCCCACACACATCTCGCGTATTGACCACGAGGAGAAAAATCGAGAAATTAGAGCCAGTACGGAGGCTTACCAACAATCATTCTTCGTACGCACTATTCGCGAGTGGAACAGGGTTGGAGGAATCAGATAGTGGTACCGAAAATACCCTCCGCTACACACCATTAGGTGGCTTATGAAGTATGATGTAGATCTAGACGAAGCTTGACCAGTCAATTGTTGTTGTTATGGTCTTCAGTCCTGAGACTGGTTTGATGCAGCTCTCCATGCCACTCTATCCCGTGCAAGCCTCTTCATCTCCCAGTACCTACTGCAGCCCACATCCTTCCGAATCTGCTTAGTGTATTCATCTCTTGGTCTCCCTCTATGATTTTTCCCTCCACGCTGCCCTCCAGTACTAAATTGGTGATCCCTTGATGCCTCATAACATGACCTACCAACCGATCCCTTCTTCTAGTCAAGTTGTGCCAAAAACTCCTCTTCTCCCCAATTCTGTTCAATACATCCTCATTAGTTATGTGATCTACCCACCTAATCTTCAGCGTTCTTCTGTAGCACCACATTTCGAAAGCTTCTATTCTCTTCTTGTCTAAACAATTTATCGTCCATGTTTCACTTAGATACATGGCTACACTCCATACAAATACTTTCAGAAACGACTTCGTGACACTTAAATCAATACTCGATGTTAACAAATATCTCTTCTTCAGAAACGCTTTCCTTGCCATTGCCAGTCTACATTTTATATCCTCTCTACTTCGACCATCATCCGTTATTTTGCTCCCTAAATAGCACAACTCCTTTACTACTTTAAGTGTCGCATTTCCTAATCTAATTCGCTCAGCATCACCCGACTTAATTCGACTACATTCCATTTTCCTCGTTTTGCTTTTGTTAATGTTCTCCTTACACCCTCCTTTCAAGACACTGCCCATTCCGTTCAACTGCTCTTCCAAGTCCTGTGCTGTCTCTGACAGAATTACAATGTCATCGGTGAACCTCAAGGTTTTTATTTCTTCTCCATGGATTTTAATACCAACTCCGAACTTTTCTTTTGTTTCCGTTACTGCTTGCTCAATATTCAGATTGAATAGCATCGGGGAGAGGCTACAACCCCGTCTCACTCCCTTCCCAACCACTGATTCCCTTTCATGCCCCTCGACTCTTATAACTGCCATCTGGTTTCTGTACAAATTGTAAATAGCCTTTCGCTCCCAGTATTCTACTCCTGCCACCTTCAGAATTTGAAAGAGAGTATTCCAGTCAATATTGTCAAAAGCTTTCTCTAAGTCTACAAATGCTAGAAACGTAGGTTTGCCTTTCCTTAACCTATTTTCTAAGATAAGTCGTAGGGTCAGTATTGCCTCACGTGCTCCAACATTTCTACGGAATCCAAACTGATCATCTCCGAGGTCGGCTTCTACCAGTCTTTCCATTTGTCTGTAAAGAATTCGTGTTAGTATTTTGCAGCTGCGACTTATTAAACTGATAGTTCGGTAATTTTCGCATCTGTCAACACCTGCTTTCTTTGAGATTGGAATTATTATATTATTCTTGAAATCCGAGGGTGTTTCGCCTGTCTCATACATCTTGCTCACCAGATGGTAGAGTTTTGTCAGGACTGGCTCTCCCAAGGCCGTCAGTAGTTCTAATGGAATGTTGTCTACTCCCGGAGCCTTGTTTCGACTCAGGTCTTTCAGTGCTCTGTCAAACTCTTCACACAGTTTCGTATCTCCCATTTCATCTTCATCTACATCCTCTTCCATGTCCATAATATTGTCCTCAAGACCATCGCCCCTGTATAGACCCTCTATATACTCCTTCCACCTTTCTGCTTTCCCTTCTTTGCTTAGAACTGGGTTTCCATCTGAGCTCTTGATATTCATGCAAGTGGTTCTCTTTTCTCCAAAGGTCTCTTTAATTTTCCTGGAGGCAGTATCTATCTTACCCCTCGTGAGATACGCCTCTATATCCTTACATTTGTACTCTTGCCATCCCTGCTCAGCCATTTTGCACTTCCTGTCGATCTCATTTTTGAGACGTTTATATTCCTTTTTGCCTGCTTCATTTACTGCATTTTTATATTTTCTCCTTTCATCAATTAAATTCAGTATCTCTTCTGTTACCCAAGGATTTCTACTAGCCCTCGTCTTTTTACCTACTTGATCCTCTGCTGCCTTCACTATTTCATCCCTCAAAACTACCCATTCTTCTTCTACTGTATTTCTTTCCCCCATTCCTGTCCATTGTTCCCTTATGCTCTCCCTGAAACTCTCTACAACCTCTGGTTCTTTCAGTCTATCCAGGTCCCATCTCCTTAAATTCCCACCTTTTTGCAGTTTCTCCAATTTTACTCTACAGTTCATAACCAATAGATTGTGGTCAGAGTCCACATCTGCCCCTGGAAATGTCTTACAATTTAAAACCTGGTTCCTAAATCTCTGTCTTACTATTATATAATCTATCTGATACATTTTTGTATCTCCAGGGTTCTTCCATGTATACAACCTTCTTTCATTATTCTTGAACCAAGTGTTTGCTATTATTAAGTTATGCTCTGTGCAAAATTCTACCAGGCGGCTTCCTCTTTCATTTCTTAGCCCTAATCCATATTCACCTACTACGTTTGCTTCTCTTCCTTTTCCTACTGTTGAATTCCAGTCACCCATGACTATTAAATTTTGTCTCCCTTCAATACCTGAATAATTTCTTTTATCTCATCGTACATTTCATCAATTTCTTCATCATCTGCAGAGCTAGTTGGCATATAAACTTTTACTACTGTAGTAGGCGTGGGCTTCGCGTCTATCTTGGCCACAATAATGCGTTCACTATCCTGTTTGTAGTAACTTACCCGCACTCCTATTTTTTATTCATTATTAAACTTACTCCTGCATTACCCCTATTTGATTTTGTATTTATAACCCTGTATTCACCTGACCAAGAGTCTTGTTCCTCCTGCCACCGAACTTCACTAATTCCCACTATATCTAACTTTAACCTATCCATTTCCCTTTTTAAATTTTCTAACCTATCTGCCCGATTAAGGGATCTGACATTCCACGCTCCGATCCGTAGAACGCCAGTTTTCTTTCTCCTAATAACGACGTCCTCTTGAGTAGTCCCCGCCCGGAGATCCGAATGGGGGACTTAAGAGGATGTCATCATCTTTTAATCATACAGTAAAGCTGCATGCCCTCGGGAAAAATTGCGGCTGTAGTTTCCCCTTAGTTTCAGCCGTTCGCAGTACCAGCACAGCAATACTATTTTGGTTGATGTTACAAGGCCAGATCAGTCAATCATCCAGACTGTTGCCCCTGCAAGTACTGAAAAGGCTGCTGCCCCTCTTCAGGAACCACACGTTTGTCTGGCCTCTCAACAGATACCCCTCTATTGTGCTTGCACCTACGGTACGGCTCTCTATATCGTTGAGGCACGCAAGCCTCCCCACCAACGGCAAGGTCCATGGTTCTTGGGGGGGGGGGGGGGGGGACCAGTCAATTATACAAGTCGTTAAGGTACGATTTTAAAGAACTGGACCTATGAGAAAGAGTTACTTAAGAACGAACTGGAATTTAAATTAAAAGAAACTGCAAGTCAATGATTTACAGTTAAAGCAAACATGGGACACCACTACTCAATAAATGACTGAGTTAAACTAATAGCTGAAACACCTAGATGCACCAATTAAATTCGAGAGTTACAATATACAGTTGATTCGTCGGTGGAGCGCACTTCTGGTCAATCGTCATAGTGGCACCTATTACTAACTGCAATCCATTACAAAGCATACAGTTCACTGTACAACTGGCACGGCTACATAACGGTGTACACGTAGAAGAACTCAGATAACCTGAAAAAAAAACTCCGCTAGTGCTCAGCAATAATCATTATAATTTCACTGTACCAATGTGGGCTGGGTTTATTACGTTTACCCTGAAAGGAACACGATGCTTGCCAGTAACTAACAAGAGAAGACAACTGTTCTTAGATTATAAAAGGCCAAGTTCGTTTAACTTCTCGTGAATTACCATAACCGACAGAATGTGTTACTCAACTCACAATGAGCAGTGAAGTTTTGTCAGTTGGAAGCACAACCAGCCAACCCTATTACACAAGCGCTTTAGTAATAACTGCCCAAAAACTCAACATAGCCAGAGCACTCTAGTCTTGACACATGCACGTAATTTCACTTGGACTTACAACAACGTATGCAAAATACAAGTGCCAACGATTATTAATTACGCAAACTGCAGAGGAGTTAAAAGGAGGCGCCGCCTGTGAGCACAGTATCGGACCGTTTAAAATAACGGTCGGATTAGTCACGCATCTCAAACGCCGTTACTGCAGTTATTAAGCGGACGGTCAGCGCACACTTATAACCAGCTCGTCCAACATTTTAAATTTAGAAGAAACGTACCGTTAACTTCACAGTTCCTGGTACTACTGTAGACTTTATCAATTACTGTTTTAGAAATATATCGCGTGTTATTATTATTATTATTATTACTATAATTTATCGTAAAGAAATTACACGTCACTTTAGAAACACAAATAAAATACGTACTAGGGCCTGCTGAAAAGTAGTGCCTCCGAATTTTTTATTCTGTTCTGCCTAGTGGTTGTTCACTGTCCTGTCCTTTTAGTGAAGAACGTCAGGTCAGTGACACCATACCGTTGTTAGAATTCTCGGTGATTGCAGACGCCTTTGAGGAGCGAGTCTCTTCACAAGCACCGAGAATTCGGCAGGAGGGTATCGCTATCCTGTCGGGTTTCTAAGAGCGTGCCTTCCTGTCGCGGAATCTGAGCTCCTTGAGAGGCATTCAATAATCCACAGTATCCTAACTCCTAACCTCCTACCATTTAATGCAGTGCGTTGTTATGCACTAACCTGCCGCACCCCCCCCCCCCCAAATGGTTCAAATGGCTCTGAGTACTATGGGACCTAACATCTGTGGTCATCAGGCCCCTAGAACTTAGAACTACTTAAACCTAACTAACCTAAGGACATCACAAACATCCATGCCCGAGGCAGGATTCGAACCTGCGACCCGTAGCAGTCGCGCGGTTCCGGCACCCCCCCCCCCCCCAACACAAAGGTGCCTCTGATAATGAAGAGACAAGTCTCCATTATATTTGGGGGGATAATGGCGCGATAATATGGAGCACATTAACAACTGAGTAGTTTTGTGAATCCACCTTGAGAGCTATAATGGCCAGGTTTTCTGAGATGGAAGTTAGGAGGTCAGCTAAAGTATTCATCCGACTTCTACACTTGGACATCCATACACAGTTTTATCATCCAGATGCAGCTAATAAGAAGAGATTAATTAATGTCAGAAATGAAAAGGATCAGGCTTGTTTTGTATGGTCAGTCATGGCTTGCGAAAGAAGTTACGTAGAAGATCCACATGCACGTCTCGCTATGGGAAATACCTTGACACTCGTAAGTATTACGACATTAATGGTATCGAATTCCCCATTAAACTCTAGGATGTATCTAAATCTGAGGCTCAGAATCCTGGAATATCGGTTCATGTTTATGGCCAGGAAAAACTCAAGTCAGATGAGCAGTATGAGCATATAGTCGTTGGCCCTCTCCATTTCTCAAAATTTGCCGGTGAGTGTAAGATGCATGTAAACATGCTATTATTCTCCGATAAGAAAAATAAGGAGAAAGGCAATTATCATTATGTTTGGATCAAAGACATGTCCCGACTTCTCGCCTCCCAGATGAATCAAGATAAAGGTAAAGAGCATATTTGCTTAAGGTGCCTCAACACCTTTTCCGAAGATAGGTAAGTAGCAAAGCATCTAGTACATTGCGCATCCAAGGACCCAGTAAATGTTATTGTGCTTACTGAGGAAAAAAGTTCATGCAGTTTAAAAATGCTCTACATCAGGAGCACACCCATTTGTGGTTTATTCTGAGTTTGAATGCCTCCTCGCTCCTGTAACCCTCTGTGAAGGGGTACCATATACAGCAGCATATCAAATTATATTGTCTTATGATGGAAGTCTTAACAGCTACAAATCTTATGTCGGTGATAATCCTGTAGTTTTTCTGCTCAAAGAACTTTCATGTGAGGTTGATAAGCTTTACAGCGACTGACTGTCTTATTTTCAGGCTGCAATTAGAAAAGTGGAAACTCCTCATAGGGACCACTGTCATCTTACGGGGCAGTTCCGTGGCACAGCTCACAATATGTGCAATTTGAAGTAACAGTTACCAAGGCCAACATCCGTTTTCTTCCATAATTTAAGCGGGTATGACGCTCACTTTCTTGCTGAGCACTTGGCTGACTTTGGCATCGAGAAGTATAATGTCAATGTCCTACCTGAGAGCGCTGAGAAATATATTTCTTTCTCAAAACGAATGTAACAGAAAATTAGGCTCCGCTTTCATGACACACTACATTTTATGCAGGCATCACTCCAGAAACTCAATGAAACTTATCTTGGGATGATATGTATATCACTTCAGCTCATTTCCCGAGTAGGAAAAGTTTTAACTTGTGACTAGGAACGGGGGTTCCCGTTGTGAGTATGGATAGCATGGCAAAACTCAATAAAGCTAGGTTACCCAACGTAACTGCATTCTCCAGCAACGTTACAGGCGATGGCATAATGGAGCATGCTGTGAATGTCTGATGGGAATTCAACATCTCCATTTTAGGTGAAATTACAATGAAATAAACACCCTTAGCTGCTTACAGGCGTTGACATACGTCAACGCGGACAGATGAAAATGTGTGCCCCGACCGGGACTCGAACCCCGGATCTAACGAGCTGCATGGTCACCGATAGTACCTGTTCTTTCGGACATGTCCGAAATATATCCGTTCTTTCGGACATGTCCGAAATATATCCATTTTAGGTGACTATGCACGACTTTACATGGACACAAATATGCACTTGCTTGCAGACATTTTTGAGAAATTCTGGAGCCTATGCATGACCACATATTGTATGTGTCCCTCCCTTTATTGCATGGCACCTGGTTTATCTTAGGATGCAGTGCTCAAGAAAATGAAGGGTGGCATAGAATTAGAGACTTATCCCGACATGCTTATTTTCGTTGAGTAAGGTATCGGTGGTGCACTTTGACAATATGTCCTTAGCCTCATCACGGCAAATAACCTACGAATCGCTTGATCTGAGTTACGTCATGCAGCTGCATGCAAATAACCTATACGGGCATGCCATGCAACAATCACTACACATTGATGAGTTTTTATGGGAGCCCAAAGACGAATGCAAGGGATTAGGTGGCAGAGTCAAGTGAGGTATGGGGGCTGATTCTCATGTGGGAATGTAAACGCCGATCGGACGCTGTCTCCAGAGCAACTGCGTGGTTCCGTGAGGGGACTCCTTCCCATTACTGATGACAACACTAGGGAATAATCCGTGTCTCAGCTTAGGAATGGAGCTCGTTTGAATCAACTGGTTCATCTTCTACCTCATCTGTTTCACTTTTCTAATATACATGTTTGCGTAAAAACGACTGCGAGAGAGCAAAGAAAATCGCACATTTTCGCGGTACAGGAAATCGTATTCTTTTTCGCAATCGGTTTCAACACAAAACCTGTGCACCGATATTTAAAAAATGTATATAACCTATGTAATCCGAATCTTTATTAGGAAATTGTATTCAAATTTGAAGCAAGTTGATCAACAACTTTTCAAAGTCTTTGCTAAGATGACAAAATTATCGGCGTTTGTTAGTCTGTACATGATGACGATAGTGATGACAGCTGACCAAGTTAACGCTCAGTCTTATTACTCACACAGAGGCAACAAATAATGGTTTATTTGGAACGTCATGCAGCAGGAAGTAGTTGGGCCGAAAGAGTGCTGGTGAAGGGCCTTTGTAATCGTGCTGCACATATGGGAGATTTTCAAATTATTTGGTAATATAAAACACTGTGTGTGTGCGTGTTTTTTTTTCAGTATCCGGTTACAATACGTGAAAATAAAGTACTGCTGGTGTGTTTTCACGAAAACAAATGTAAGGTGGTTGTTTAAGGCATTTAACCAATGTCACTCCATTTTTTATGATTTTTTGTCTCTAGAATGACGATAATCTGAACGACCTAAGGTTATACCTGATCCAGATAAACGACATGCCACTGTGTTCTGTAGTTTTCCAGATCACTTTAGATGAATACCGGGATGGTTACAGTGGAAGGGCTAAGGCCAATTTCCTTACTTATGTTCGTCCAATCCTGCGTTTCTGATAACTCGTTGATCAAACATTTTTTCGTCAGCCCCTCTCTCTCTCTATACACACAAACACACACACACACACACACACACACACACACACACACACACACACACACACGTATGGACCCTCGAAACCAAAAAAGTCGCAAAGGGTAAAAACGTAACCAAGCTTTATCGATAATAACCTCTGTTAATAACGAGGCAAAAACCTGTGGACACCAAGACATATAAAATGGAGAAATTGACTCAGTAAATAAAACGTGCAGCACATTCATAAAAAAACTCTTTTTAATCTGTAAACAGCAAAATTTAGAAACATATTACGTATGCTATATTAACAGAGCCACCATTGATGTTTTATAAACGAAAGTGAAGCGAGTCTGTTATAAAACTCTCTTTAATTGCAGTACACTTAAGACAGAAAATAACTGATACATAAAATGGCCTACCAAACAAACATTTTTTTATTATATATTCGAAACGCAATATACTTATGTACCTCTTATTTAAAGAATTGACGATTGACATCAAAAGTTATTACTGTTATTCATATTTTATTACATGTAATAGTTTAGTTATTACATGCTAAGTGCAAGCGAAATTATATTCGAAGTTAATTTTAAGAAGAATGTTGCAAGATTACTTATTACAGCAATCTGCTGGATTTTTGCGTCACGGCTTGTTTTCAAAAATGAAAACATACAGTCGTAAACGTACTAACACAATTTTCTTACTTTTTGATTCGGCTTTTTGTGGAATAATTTAGCCAATAACTGCTCTCTCACCCACAAGCTGATTCACAATTTGAGAAAATTGCATAAAATTTACAATTCCGTTCTTAAATCGTTTGCTACATTCGACTACTGTTTCGAAGTCGTGATATAAAACTTGTAAAGAGCGTGGGCAGACCAAATTTCTGTCAACGTATTCAACGAATAAGCGAAAGAGAAAAAAGGAAACATTAAAATACTGCAACCGCTGGAACTAAGCTATTTTACAGAGGGTGACAGTAATCTGCATTCGAAATCTTGCGGACACAGAATTCATTCCGATAAATATTCATTCTGTTATCCGCAGTATTTCGCCTGGTAGCTCGCATGAATAAGCAGTACGTAACATGATTGGGAGGAAAGGGCCTGGCCACGTTCATTACGTCGTACTTCTGCAAAACACAGTTTCTGCACTTCGCTCTGATAAGCTCGGTGTTCGATGAATATTTAACGCCTACAGAGGAACGACAGTGTAATTTTATTCTAAATTTACATTTTATTCTTTTTCATTTTTTTTTTGAAATGTGTTTGAGATTAAGGCGACGAAAGAGCAACTGACGATATAAGTTTTTAATTACCGTCAATGTTTTTTTCTAAATTCTTTCCGATAGGAACGTCACATTTTAGGGCTACGTTCAATGCTCAATGCCGAATGCTAGATTTGAAAAGGAAACGTACTAAGTGCGCAAGTTAAGAACTTCTGTGATAGGTAAGGCCTAAGCTATTCAAAATGACGTGCGTGTCATACTGTAAACATTTAAACAAACTCCGCCTTGTTTTAGACAAACTACGTACCCGAGAGCAGTATGCATACTTAAACTATCATGATGCATGATTGTGCGTTGGCATTGGCTTCTTTCTTAAGCAAGTAATTGGCACAGTGAAACCAAAAAGTTACTATGTACATGTATTTTTCTTTGTGTGAATCTCCTACGCGCTATGATCAAATATAAATATTTCACTGGGAAGTAACAAGATAAATTTCTGCTATATCCGTTTAGAATCTTCCAGCAATTAATCTGAAGTCGAGACGCGAAGAACTGAAAATTTACTTACCAAATAATCAAATAACATATAATGACTCCCAATATCCACAACTTAACCTTACTCCTGCAAGAAATGAGCAAATAACAGGTGTGTCGTGAAGTGACTTATGAGGTATGCTCCCCTTTTTACATAATTTGAAGGTTGTACCAGTGCTGAAATGGACGATATAAAACATATACATCGAAGTCACAGATTGTGTGGTGACTACTTTTTTCCATGACGCCTTTCGATCTATACATCATCAGACAAATGTGAAAAAAAATCACTAAAGATCTACAAATAACATACAGTGCATAACAGAATTTAACTAAACGCTAAGAACAAACAGGAAATATATCAAAGTACAATGCGAAAACATACCAAGGTTAAGGTTCAAATGGCTCTGAGCACTATGGGACAACATCGGAGGTCATCAGTCCCCTAGAACTTAGAACTACTTAAACCTAACTAAGCTAAGGACATCACACACATCAATGCGCGAGGCAGGATTCGAACCTGCGACCGTAGCGGTCGCGCTGTTCCACACTGAAGCGCCTAGAACCGCTCGGCCACACCGACCGGCCCAAGGTTAAGGAAAACACGTCATACATAGGTATGGAGTCAACATCTCATTCATCAGACCTTATGAAACTGAACCAGCACGGCGACTGCACCGTTCAGGAAGAAAACTAGGCCACCAGTAAGACTTAAATAAAATGATTATAGTAACGCAAAAAATGACGAAGATACGACCTGGAAGTCGTGTATAATTACAAAACAAATATAAATCGTGAAATAACAACTGTCTTAAACTCAAGAACAAAATAATGGCTCTGAGCACTATGGGACTCAACAGCTATGGTCATCAGTCCCCTAGAACTTAGAACTACTTAAACCTAACTAACCTAAGGACATCACACAACACCCAGTCATCACGAGGCAGAGAAAATCCCTGAGCCCGCCGGGAATCGAACCCCGGAACCCGGGCGCGGGAAGCGAGAACGCTACCGCACGACCACGAGCTGCGGACAAACTCAAGAACAATTATCATGTTGTAAGAGTAGGAAACCAATGGCAGATCACTAGGTAAAGGTGGGAGGGACCAATCTATGGGTCGGCACGATGAATAAGCTTTCTGTTACAGAAAAGTTGAGATTAAAACAAATGTTCACACACTGGCCGCCCGTGCATAGTACCAGGCCAAGAAATACATTTATAATTTTTTTTTTATATACATCTTTCCGACGTAGGATACGTAGCGAATACTGATCATTAGAGTAAAATGACATCATACAATGGTAAGCACACAGTAGCAACGACATATAATAATCATACAAGCGTGCATCAGTTGCGACAAACAGGTGTGGGACGCTGAAACAGTTGAGGGAACAGAGAGGAGGACGGCGGGATAGCACGGTCTGTCGGAAAGGAATTTGCAAAGTGTGCAGCTATAATTCTTTAAAAATAATTTAATCATTTCTGATTGACAACTCCCAGGTATTCTTGAAAATACAGGATAATTCAAAAAGTAAGTTAAACAAGTCGCCCTACGCTTAGACCATTCCGCCACAAGAGGGCGCACTTGTCAGAAGAGAGCACATATTAGGGTTTCCTGCAGATACAGTTCTGCTGCGGCGCGGGTAGCAGATGCCTCACAGTCTGCCGGTAAAATAGGGCGGGCGGTTTGCAGAAAAGTACACCAAAGTTGAAGTACGCGGGACTGCACGATTCTTGTCGGAAACATGTCCAAACTGTACACAGATTCACCTTGAAATTCTGGCGGTGCATGGACCAAGTGCAATGTCGCATCCAGCCGTAGTGAAATGGTGCCAACAATTTGACCGTGGCCGCACAGATGTGGTAGGTGGGAAAGGAAGGCCATCGACATCGACTAGAGCGACAATGTCCAGGCAACGGAAGACCTGATTCGCAGCAACTGCAGATTTTCCAGCGAAGGGGATCGTCACACGGTGGTTCTCGAATGGCTCCGCGACCAAGGAGAGGATTTCCATTGTAGAGGAAATGAACGATTGGTAGACCGTCTTGACTGTTATTTACGCAGACTTGTTGCCTATGTTGAAAAATAGTGCCATATATCTGTGTCACGTTGAAGTGTAGTGCAGAATTCAATAGAAGTGATGTGATCTATCATAATAATGTGTAACGTAGTTTCTGAAGTCCCCTCGTATAGAATCTATGTGTAGTTTGGTTGAATTTGTAGCACATCATTTCGTGTGCTCGTCCTCTTCGCTAATGTGGTCGGTAGTGCCGGTTCCCGGTATTTAGTAGAGGGTGGGGACGGATGGGGGGGGGGGGGGGGGGATGGGGGAGGGGGAGATACTGCTTTTGCTCATTCTGGAACTGATGGCCTGGTACTTCTTAAATCCATCTAAATCTGTAGTGGGCGGGAGTTGTGGTATTGGTTCAAGGGCTTACGACTTTCTTTTGATGTCAGATGTATTTCA
Source organism: Schistocerca nitens (assembly GCF_023898315.1). NCBI lineage: Eukaryota > Metazoa > Arthropoda > Insecta > Orthoptera > Acrididae > Schistocerca > Schistocerca nitens. The sequence goes on along the minus strand of NC_064614.1, from coordinate 368,792,213 downwards.
AAACTCGTTGGAAAAAACTTTTTAAAACACAGGCAGTAAGCATCGCATAACATAACAGTGCCAGCAGTGGCAGCAAGAATGGCCACGTGAAGTTCCTGCAGTCAAACCTGAAGGTGATTGTTGGAATCGCGAAACACCTGAATGTAAAATCATTACAAGGAGCGCTCTGGAGACGGCGAAATAGAGGAACCGACCAGCAGCCATCGAGGAGTGGAGAGGCGGGAGAGGTTGCGTTTTAGAGCGGTAATCACTTCGAAAATAGGTTAGCGATCCTTCGTGATAAAGGAAGGCACGTTTACAGAAGCCTACAAGTACTCCGGAGTTCCCTTGTAAGAGGGTGGAGTCCTGTTTAGTTATTTTCGTGTTTTTCTGGCCGTACGTTGCGTTGGTGAGCGTGGAAACTTTCAGTAGAAAGAGGAATTCTAGCAGTACGAAGCCATTAGCAAACTGGAGGACCTGTGTTATAAAAGATAGGGATATTTAATTGAATGCGACGATAACTGAAGCCAATAAGTTTCATATTTTTCCCTGTAAATTTGACTGAAGCGCTTTTTCCTTATCGTTCTCGGGAGGAGCGTAGGCAGATGCAGTGATCACGGAACGACCAATTTGGCTTTAGAAGAGGTGTGGGCACTTGAGAAACAATTGTAGTGTATTGTATGAAACAGCAGACCTAGAAACGACGGAGAGGCTTCGTCCCCGCCGTAGCCCGCAATGGTAACGCAACTCCATAACAGGCTACAGCAGTCCACTCACCCCACCGCCGCCCCACACCAAACTCAGTGTTATTGTGCAGTTCGGCCCCCAGTGGATCCCCCCCCCCCCCCATCCCAACCCCCCCTCCCACCAGGAACGTCTCACACCAGACGAGTGTAACCCCAACGTTTGCGTAGTAGAGTAATTATGGTGTACGCGTAGGCCTATGTAAAGAAAGTCTTTGCGCAGCAATCGCCGACATAGTGTATCTGAGACGGAATAAGGGGAACCAGTCCGTATTCGCCGTGGCAGATAGGAAACCGCCTTAAAAACCATCCACATACTGGCCAGCACACCGGACCACGACACTAATCCGTTGGGCGGATTCGTGCCGGGGACCGGCATGGCTTTCCCCGCCCGGAAAGCAGTGCGTTAGATCGCACGGCTTGTGATCAGTTCTTGAGAAAAGATTAAAGATGGCTCAGTATGGGGTGTCCGAGGAGGAATGGCCGGTATTCACGCATATGACGGGAGCGATCATCCAGATCAAAAAGTGTAGTAAATATGGGCTCTAAAATAATCACTTTTCATCTTCGCTACTGTGAACCACATCTATTAAACAAATACTCATAGCTCTAAAGGTAAACATTTTAATGCTCATGTTTACTGGACAATAGCTGCTTGTTTTGATCCATACTATCTCATCCCGAAATATGGAAAGCAAAGAGCTTGACATGGAAGAGGCTTTTTTCCACGGTCTCGAAGATGACGAATTACTCATAGCTCCTAAGGTATGCATTTAAGAGTCCATGTTTAATGGAATTTTCTGCTTCGAGTTGTCGTTCCTGTCATGTCTCCGAATACTGACCATTCCTCGTGGGACACACTGCATATTGCCTTCGTTGACTTAGAAAAGCTTTGCACATAGCAGCGCTTGGTACAAAGTATAAGGACGGAAGAGTAGATTAAACATTTTATAGGGAAGAGGTGGCTGTGGTGAGACGTAGAGAGCATCAAGAAGAAGCTACTATAAAGCAGGCTCTGAGAGAAGGCTGCTCACTCTCTCATGTATTGTTCAACGGATGCTTCCAGAGGGCAACAGACGAAGTCAGGCAAAAGCTGCGAGCTATAGGAAGAATTAAAGTCCATGGTAAGAAACCAGACAAGTTGACATTTGCTGATAGAATAAGAGTAAGTGATTTACAGTGAAAACAAGATATTTAATTATTTTACACCAATATCTGGTCTAATACGTACAGTCGCGGGCTCCGGTGAGAAAGCTAATACCGTTTGACAACTGGAGCGACACTAGCAAACTAAGCAGTGAGAAAGCAGTCACGTGCGTTGCAAGGATAATTTGTTTTTAATGCTTTTTTTGCTTAATACACTAAATAATTGTTACATTTTTGCTTTCAATGCCTTATTAAATTAGTAAGAGACATGAATTACTGTGAAAGAAACGTAAAAATAGCTAAACCTCACTGATCCAATGACATAAGCTGGAATTTATTCATGAAGAAATGCTTTAGAATATGCGCGAAATTCCAGCCTACTCCGCTGATAGCAAGAGAATATAAATACGTCTTTGATTGATGCAAAGCAAATAATTCTGTTGTTGTCGGTTCTTATTGTGTTGGTGCATAAGTTCGTTACGTTTTTCCATAAGATTAGTAAACACAACAGACACACGTAACGGAGACTCTTGTCAAAAATGTGTGTGAATTCCTAAGGGACCAAACTGCTTAGGTCATCGGTCCCTAAACTTAGACGCTACTTAAACTAACTTATGCTAACAACAACACACATACTCATGCCCGAGGGAGGACTCGAAGCTCCGGCGGGAGGGGCTGTACAATCCGTGACACGGCGCCTCAAGCCGCGCGGCCACTCCGCGCGGCAAACTCTAGTCATCGATATATTTTCCTTCACTTATTACAACAGTCTGCCAACGCCGGCGTAACTTCTCGATTCCGCGACTGAGAAATCACGTGTTCGGAGCGCGTTTTCACCCGCAAAGAAAGTTCATTAGAGATGTTCGACAGAGAACGGTAAAGGTGAAAATCTGAGGCTGCAAGATCACGTGAATTAAGTGGGTGTGGTATGACTTCACCACCTAACCACTGTACAGTGATTTTTGTCGGTCTAGCAGAATGCGTGCGAGCATTATCGTGGAGTAGCATCACATCACACAGTCTCCATGGTTGTTGTCCTTGGATTGCGTCTGCAAGACGTCTGAGTTGTTGACAGTTAATGTTAGCAGTGATGTGTGCACCTCGTAGAAGCAATCAGAGGTACACCACACTTCCCTGATCCACCTGATGCGTAACATTATCTTTCGTGGATGCACGTAGATTGCTGCTTTGTTTGGGCTCAGCCATTCCTTTCTTTTCCAGATGTTACCATTTCTCGTCACCAGTAACGATACAGTACAGGAATGGTCGGTGTTGTTCACAAGCCAATTGATGACGAGCAAGCAGGGATGCACCTGCTGATTTTTGTGATTTTGGCTTAGAGAGTGCGGTACCTATACACACGATTTTTGAATATCACAATTGCATGAAAATATCGCACAATGGTGGAATGACCACATTTCAGCACATTTGCCAGTTCCCGAGTACATTGACCTGAATCATTGTGGATTAATACGTTTAAACGATCTTCATCAAACCCCGAAGGTCTTCCTGAAAGTCGAGAGTCACTAATGTCAAAACGATCCTCCTTAACGCGAGAAAACCATTTTCTTGCCATGCTCTGTCCAATGGTATTATCCCCGTATACGGCGAAAGTGTTTCTGGCTGCATCTGCTGCTGTCACACATGTACTGAACTCCAACAGAAGAATACACTGAGGTGACGAAAGTTATGGGATACCTCCCAATATCGTATCGGACCTCCTTTTGTCCGGTGTAATGAAGCAACTCCACGTGGCATGGACTCAACAAGTCGTTGGAAGTAACCTGTAGAAATGCTGACCCATGCGACCTCTATAGCCGTTCACGTCCATAATTGCAAAAGTTTTGCCAGTGCAGTATTTAATGCACGAACTGATCTCTCAATCATGTCTCATAAATGTTCAATGGGGTTCGTCTCGGGTGATCTGGGAGGCCAAATATTTCGCTCGTACTGTCCAGAATATTCTTCAAACCAATGGTGAATAGTTGTGGTCCAATAACACGGCGCACTGCCATCCACAAAAATTCCATCCTTGTTTGGGAACATGAAGTCCATGAAGAGCTGCAGATGGTCTCCAAGTAGACGAACATAAGCGTTCCCAGCCAATGATCGGCTCAGTTGGACCAAAAGACCCAGTTCATTCCTTGTAAGCAGAGCCGACACTACTATGGACCACGATCAGATTGTACAGTGCCTTGTTGACAACTTGAGTCCATGGCTTCTTGGGGTCTGCGACCCACTAACCCTACCATCAGTGTTTACCAACTAAAATCGGGACATGTCTAAACAGGCCACGGTTTCCCAGTCCTCTAGGGTTCAACCGATATTGTCCGAGCCCATTAGAGGCGCTGCACGCGTGTCGTGCTGGTTAGCAAAGGCACTCACGTCGGTCGTCTGCTGCCATTGCCCGTTGACGCCAAATTTCTCCGCACTTTTCTAACGGATACTTTCGTCCGTCATCTATTTGCATGCATATCACTATCCCTTGACTTTTGTCACCACATTGTACGTCGGAAATATTCCGATTTCTCCACTTGGCACTCCAGTTTCTAGCGTCCACAGCTCCACTCGCATCTCCAAATGAATACAGTTCTTTTTTTTTTTTGGGGGGGTTCTTTGACAAGGCACGGCCGACTTCATTCCCCATCCTTCCCTAATCCGATGAAACCGATGACCTCGCTGTTTGGTTTCTTCCCCCAAATAAACCCAATAAGTTTTCCGCGTTTCACTTTTCACTGATTTGGCTGGAAGTGTAGCGAAGATAACTTCGCGTTTTGGGTAGAAATACAACATCTTTCTGCAAAAAGTCAGGTCTTCCGGTATTTACTAGGAATTTCTTGTTATTAAAAGAAAACGACACTCTTCAGTAAATATCTGTATGTTACAAGAGAATTGTAAATAAACCACATGATACCACCCAGGGTCCTTAGGAAAGTAAACAATGAGAAATGTGGTGTCATTTTTTAGTTATTGTCGGTTTTTACAGCTCTAGATACGCTCACTATTGCAAAAACTATATTACAAATCGATGTAAACGGTAGCATTCGCCCTCATCCGATGCTGTGTCACTTGCTGGGCACTTGGGGTGCTGCTATCGCAGTGGGTAACGTAAACGAGACGCAACTCGCGACTGTTACGTTAGGCGGTGGCAATGCTAGATCGTCGTGTATAAAGAGCATAGAGTAGAAATATCTCTGGGGTGAGCATTCATACGCGCAGAATTGATTTTTTGTCATCAACATACATTGCCACCATGGTCGCGTAATCTCGGAACGGTGTAGGTTTGTCCGCAATGTGTCCTATAAATTTTGAATGTCATTATATCGTGAGGAACTAACAACGACGAAGTTTTTAATGGCGAGAGTAAACTTAATAACGTGTGTTCTTGATTACTTTTGTTTCGCAATGTGCTGAGACGTGAAACAACAGTTCAAAACATCGACATCCACTTACTAGCGAAAATATATAGAGACAAACGCGTCAAACAAGATGTATAAATGAGTAAATGGATCCTGTTTCCTCAGTCATTATGTATTTTTTCTTACGTAACTAATAACATCATAAGCAATAGACGTCAAATCTGTTCTGTCATTGTGAAACCTAAATATTTTTCTCTTTGAGGTATCTGGCCTTGCTTATGTAAGAACACTCAATGGAAAAAACATCCAAGTCCTCATGGAACATCTACAGTTCGCCACGAAGATAAAGCGTAATAATGAAATAAAGATTACGAAGACACAAAAGCTCAAAATCCACTACTGAAACACGAGCGAGCGCGGCGAAAATAGGTTAACTTACGATACTGTCAAAACTTTCTTGCCGAGGAACGTTGATGTGACGTGCCGCAACGTGACGTGACGGTTCGTTGACGATTTGTGTGAATGCCGCATTTTCAAATGCATTGTGGAATGTTCTGACGTAACTTGACGTAGCCTTAAACAAAAAGTGTCGCTCGACATCACGTGACGATCCCAGCTTAATTTAACTACATGCACAGAACGCACATCCAGCGATGTTTTCACTCAGTGGTGAAGACAGAGAGTAACGCTAAACTGCTAGACAGCCCTGTTGTAGAATCTTTGGTTTCTACAATAACAATGTCAACTGTAGTACTAACATGCAGGTTTCTGATGATGTTTTTGGAGATTATAAACGTCGGAAAAGGATTTCGTGCCCAGAATTCTATTGGAAAGAACGATAAAAACGATCTCCTAAGATACAGTTAACATCTTTGGTTGACTGTGTAGTACGATCCATACCTATTTCAGCCGAGGAAGCGACGCTGCTTATATTACGCTGATACACAAATTTCATGACGCTGTTTTCATGCGCAAGAGTGTCGTATCACTGCAAGGTTTACAAATACACTATTATATACTGTTTCATAACGCTCTGATTACATAACTGACTTTTTGCTATAAACTTGAGCTACCCTAAAATTTAAAAAAAGCGAACCATTTCTTCTGCCCCGGGAGCTTCCATGGCGTCGTGCGAAATCTTATTCGCCGCCGCGACCACAGTATTAAGAATGTCTTAATAAGGTTGGCTGTAGATGTATAATTACTCTTGGGAAGATTTCGAGCTCCAAGCAGGGGAATGAAATGCATACACCGCTAACGGTACTTCCACCCTCTCTAGCTTGTTTCTAGCATCTTCTGCCGATAACCTCTGAAACACTGGACAGTATTTTAGTTCAAAGTCAGTAGGGTTCTTTTTCTTCTTAGGTCTTGAACGCTGTCGTTTCGAGATTTGAGTCCTTCATTGTTTTCCGATGTGTGGAATTTGTAACACTTCAGAATTTAGGCACGAACCGCCTGGTCCCAACCATATCTGCCTGTCTCTCGTACACCTGAGTCTTCTGCACCAGCCAGGCAGCTGAGGTGTTTGCAAGCTCATCAAACGCCAACAGAGAAGACATAAATCTCAGTCATTACTTGTACATAAATCTCCTTATTCCTTTTGTATGACATAAGTGTCTGTTTTGAACTACTCACTCTTGAGAAGCCTGCGTTCAGGTGTGACGAGATGACTCACGGTGCATTAGTGGAATGCTCGCTGGCTTGCCAGTTGGAGTGGTTAGCAAAACGCGGATCGAATCAGGGTACTGAATCAACGATGTTGGTTTGAAACAGCGGGAAGTATGGGCTGGTTTGTAGGTTCTTTCCAAGACCCAATTACGCAGATTACCAGTTGGTCCGTGTGTACATACTATAATCTCGATATTCAGCTAACTCAATCGCGAAAATGGGAACATCAAAGTTTACGATATTCACGGATAGATGACATGCGTCACCTCATTGAATTTTCCGCCCTACGTTCGCCGTCCCTTACATTAAGGTTGGTAACGATGAGACGTTAGGAATGACGCCCGGTCTCATATGCAATTGCGACATCCACAGTGCGTGCATATGAAATAAAAAGAAGGGCGTTTATTTCGGTAACTAAACGTATGCAAAGATTTCAATATTTTTTTGCGGTGCGGTCAACACTTTTTATTTTTCTGCCGAGACAGTGAAACAACTTTTATTTAAACAGAACTATGTAGTTTTTATAATGTCACACTTAACTTCTGAAAAAAATGGAAGTATAATAATATTAAGCTTGCAAAATTTTGGGAAATGTGACTTTAGAAAATATTTCAAATGTAAGCATAAATCCGAAATTCATACGCAATTGAAGACTTCTTAACAAAAACAACCCTCGTCGAAAGTTTAAATTTTTCACGAGAGCGAAAAACCTTTCGAATAAGGTGAATATCCAGAATGAGATTTTCACTCTGCAGCGGAGTGTGCGCTGATATGAAACTTCCTGGCAGATTAAAACTGTGTGCCCGACCGAGACTCGAACTCGGGACTTCTGCGAAGAAGAGCTTCTGTAAAGTTTGGAAGGTAGGAGACGAGATACTGGCAGAAGTAAAGCTGTGAGTACCGGGCGTGAGTTGTGCTTCGGTAGCTCAGATGGTAGAGCACTTGCCCGCGAAAGGCAAAGGTCCCGAGTTCGAGTCTCGGTCGGGCACACAGTTTAATATCGTTTTGCTATCATATATATATATATATATATATATATATATATATATATATATATATATAGGGTGTTACAAAAAGGTACGGCCAAACTTTCAGGAAACATTCCTCACACACAAATAAAGAAAAGATGTTATGTGGACATGTGTCCGGAAACGCTTAATTTCCATGTTAGAGCTCATTTTAGTTTCGTCAGTATTTTCGATTCACCGCCAGTTGGCCCAATTGAAGGAAGGTAATGTTGACTTCGGTGCTTGTGTTGACAAGTGACTCATTGCTCTACTGTACTAGCATCAAGCACATCAGTACGTAGCATCAACAGGTTAGTGTTCATCACGAACGTGGTTTCGCAGTCCGTGCAATGTTTACAAATACGGAGTTGGCAGATGCCCATTTGATGTATGGATTAGCACGGGACAATAGCCGTGGCGCGGTACGTTTGTATCGAGACAGATTTCCAGAACGAAGGTGTCCCGACAGGAAGACGTTCGAAGCAACTGATCGGCGTCTTAGGACGCACGGAACATTCCAGTCTATGACTCGCGACTGGGAAGACCTAGAACGACGAGGACACCTGCAATGGACGAGGCAATTCTTCGTGCAGTTGACGATAAGCCTAATGTCAGCGTCAGAGAAGTTGCTGCTGTGCAAGGTAACTTTGACCACGTCACTTTATGGAGAGTGCTACGGGAGAACCAGTTGTTTGCGTACCATGTACAGCGTGTGCAGGCACTATCAGCAGCTGATTGGCCTCCACGGGTACACATCTGCGAATGGTTCATCCAACAATGTGTCAATCCTCATTTCAGTGCAAATGTTCTCTTTACGAATGAAGCTTCATTCCAACGTGATCAAATTGTAAATTTTCACAATCAACGTGTGTGGGCTGACGAGAATCCGCACGCAGTTGTGCAATCACGTCAGCAACACAGATTTTCTGTGGACGTTTGGGCAGGCATTATTGTTGATGTCTTGATTGGGCCCCATGTTCTTCCACCTACGCTCAATGGAGCACGTTATCATGATTTCGTACGGGATACTCTACCTGTGCTGCTAGAACACGTGCCTTTACAAGTACGACACAACATACGGTTCATGCACGATGGAGCTCCTGCACATTTCAGTCGAAGTGTTCGTACGCTTCTGAACAACAGATTCGGTGACCGATGGACAATTCCATGGCCTCCACGCTTTCCTGACCTCAACCCTCTTGACTTTCATTTATGGGGGCGTTTGAAAGTTCTTGTCGACGCAACCCCGGTACCAAATGTAGAGACTCTTCGTGCTCGTATTGTGGACGGCTGTGATACAATACGCCATTCTCCAGGGGTGCATCAGTGCATCAGGGATTCCATGCGACGGAGGGTGGATGCGTGTATCCTCGCTAAGGGAGGACATTTTGAACATTTCCTGTAACAAAGTGTTTGAAGTCACGCTGGTACGTTCTGTTGCTGTGTGTTTCCATTCCATGATTAATGTGATTTGAAGAGAAGTAATAAAATGAGCTCTAACATGGAAAGTAAGCGTTTCCGGATACATGTCCACAGAACATATTTTCTTTCTTTGTGTGTGAGTAATGTTTCCTGAAAGTTTGGCCGTACCTTTTTGTAACACCCTGTATATATATATTGTTTCTTAGGGATGTCTAAAACATCTTTATGACACTATACTATGTTAACTGTCAGTGTTGCTAAAAGTATTATTTTTCAAAGTACTGTCCTCACTGACATAGACTGATTTTGTCAGAAAATGTAGCTGGGAGTATGAAGGAGTGACTCGAAGGCTGCACTAAGTATACTTCATAAACCTTGTATTTTGCTAATTTTCTTACGGAACAAAAGATTACATCGTATTAAAGATACACAGGATTGATCAAATAAAATTTCATTGGTCCTCTCCGCTACTGTCCTCAGATTCAATCATATCCACGTCCGGCCCATCTTCTTTCTATAAACAGGAAATCAGTGTGATGAAAACGTTTTGGCTGCCACTCGTCAAAAAAGGAAAATACCCCATGAGGTCTTGAGCTTTCGACTTCTTAAACTTGAGTACATTGCTGTAAATCTGAATGAAAGTTAACTTCCGTGAAATCATTACTTTGTTTCTAAATGCAACCGTACGCCAAGGCCCTGGATAACTGTCCCGCACAAAAATGTAGCTCGTGGATACCTCAGTGTTACATGTTTTATCAGTTTAAATTTTTTTGCAGATGGTTGGAGGCAGTGATCAACCGGTTCTTTCACAATGAATATCGCTGACAATTCTACATTGCAGATGCGAAAAGCAAAGGTGTTGGATGTTTTAGGGAAGAGGTTATGACTGTGTCCCAATCAACAAGTACTTCAAAGACCTGATTCTGTTTAGTACCTAAAACTAAGAAGAAATCTTCTAGAACGTTGGTAAGAATAACCTCTCAGATAACTTACCTAAGAGGTAAGTTGTTCTGTTGAAGAATCAGGCTGTGCACTAGCAAATACAGAAAATACATAGTGACAAAAGTTTTATTCTGACCAGCGCTTCTATCTGAAATCAAAACTAAACTTTTCTCCAGATGTTTCCTATTTTTAAAATAACGAAACAATAAAAAGGTGACTTCGTTCTGCCCGTTCTTGGTAGCTCCTTCGTGATAAGTCAACTTTACGGCTTCATCACTGGCGAGGTCGTGAACGTCAAAAACACAATATCATAGCTGTCTCGCAAAACATTTTGCATTACTTGTTAGTTGAGGTACAGGAAGGTATTGCATATAATCTAAGGATAACACTGTCACTAACGCCTGTCGAACATTCTGTTTGAAGTGTCGTTTTAGTTTATAAAAAGCTTCCACTTTTCTTGACCGAACTTCTTTCTGAACAATCAGTTCGGATTTATCACTGGCGATAGCAGTAGATATCTGCTTCTCTAAAGCGTCACATTAAGAACAAGCGTGAGACCGAGGATATTTAAATTCTGTACTGAAGGTATTGAACACTTTCCAGAAGAGTTTATAGCTTACATTATTTTGATATTCGTCCGGAAAATCTTCGTGAACTTTCTTCGCAGTTAGAGCTACAGGCAGACACCTTTTGGGCAAATTATTACGTAATGAGAGCTGATGGTAAGAGCCGACGGTATGGCTCAAGCCTGGAGCAGACGCCACGAAGCCATGGACCCAAGTTGTCAACAAGACACTGTGCAAGCTAGTAGTGGCTCCATAATGGTGTGGGCTGTGCTTATATGGAATGAACTGGGTCCTCTGGTCCAACTGTACCGATCATTGACTGCAAATGGTTCTGTTCAGCTGCTTGGAGACCATCTACAGCCATTCATGGACTTCATGTTCCCAGACAAATTTTGTGGATGACAACGCGCCATGTCACCGGGCCAAAGTTGTTTGCGATGGGTTTGAAGAACATTCTGGACAATTAGACAAATTTGTTTGGCTACCCAGATCGCCCGACATGAATCCCATTGAACATTTATGGGGAATAATCAAGAGGTCAATTCGCGTACAAAATCCTGCACCGGCAACGTTTCTGCATTTATGGGCAGCTATAGAGATAGCATGGCTCAATATTTCTGTAGGAGACTTCCAACGACTTGTTGCGTCCACACCACATAGATTTGCTGCATTACGATGGGAAAACGGAGGTCCGACGTGACACTAGGAAGCATTCTAAGACTTTTGTGACCTCAGTATAACAGATATACAAATTTGTGGAGAATTTAGAACAGATGCTATTTCTCTATTATGTGCAGTTGAGCTATAAAGAAAAATATTATTGTAACTATATTGGAAACTGCAATTAGGTGTGAAATGCCGTACTATTATGGATGCTATTTTCATTATATAATACCGAACAAATTCACTGGGTAGATGAAGGAGTAGAACAAAACTGAGGAAAATTTATTTTTAAATGTGTGTGAAATCTTATGGGACTCAACTGCTAAGGTCATCAGTCCCTAAGCTTACACACTACTTAACCTAAATTACCTTAAGGCAAAAACACACTCACCTATGCCTGAGGGAGGACTCGAACCTCCGCCGGGATCAACCACACAGTCCATGACTGCAGCGCCTTAGACCGCTCGGCTAGGAAAATTTACTAATGGAAGGAATTTTTTATATGTTGTTGTAGTGGTCTTCAGTCCGGAGACTGGTTTGATGCAGCTCTCCATGCTGCTCTATCCTGTGCAAACTTCTTCATCTCCCAGCACCTACTGCAACCTACATCCTTCTGAATCTGTTTAGTGTATTCATCTCTTGGTCTGCCTCTATGATTTGTACCCTCCACGCTGCCCTCCAATGCTAAATTGATGATCCCTTGATGCCTAAGAGTGTGCTCTACCAACCGATCCCTTCTTCTAGTCAAGTTGTGCTACAAATATCTCTTCTCTCCAATTCTGTTCAATACCTCCTCATTAGTTATGTGATCTACCCATCTAATCTTCAGCATTCTTCTGTAGCACCACATTTCGAAAGCTTCTATTCTCTTCTTGTCCAAACTATTTATCGTCCACGTTTCACTTCCATACATGGCTACACTCCATACAAATACTTTCAGAAACGACTTCCTGACACTTAAACCTATACTCGATGTTAACAAATTTCTCTTCTTCAGAAATGCTTTCCTTGCCATTGCCAGTCTACATTTTATATCCTCTCTCCTACATAAATAGCAAAACTCGTTTACTACTTTAAGCCTCTCATTTCCTAATCTAATTCCCGCAGCATCACCCGATTTAATTCGACTACATTCCAGTATCCTCGTTTTGCTTCTGTTGATGTTCATCTTATATCCTCCTTTCAAGACACTGTCCATTCCGTTCAGCTGCTCTTCCAGGTACTTTGCTGTCTCTGGCAGAATTACAATGTCATATGCGAACCTCAAAGTTTTTATTTCTTCTCCATGGATTTTAATACCTACTCAGAATTTTTCTTTTGAATCCTTTACTGCTTGCTCAATATACAGATTGAATAACATCGGGGATAGGCTACAACGCTGTCTCACTCCCTTCCCAACCACCGCTTCCGCTTCATGCCCCTCGACTCTTATAACTGCCATCTGGTTTCTGTACAAATTGTAAATAGCCTTTCGCTCCCTGTATTTTAACCATGCCACCTTCGGAATTTGAAAGAGAGTATTCCAGACAACATTGTCAAAAGCGTTCTCTAAGTCTACAAATGCTAGAAACGTAGGTTTGCCTTTCCTTAATCTATTTTCTAAGATAAGTCGTACGGTCAGTATTGCCTCACGTGTTCCAACACTTCTACGGAATCCAAACTGATCATCTCCGAGGTCGACTTCTACCAGATTTTCCATTCGTCTGTAAAGAATTGGTGTTAGTATTTTGCACCCGTGACTTATTAAACTGATAGTTCGGTAATTTTTTATATAGAGCGGCGTAAAGCAGCGTTGACAATCAGAACAGCATGTACTTGACCGTGGATGGTAGGTAAAACGTAGATGGTGAATATTCGATTTTTATACCATTCCTGATCATGAAGAGAAACTGTCAAAGGAAGAGAATCTTGGCCTTCAAATCTTCAACATGATGAGTTTTTACCTAGGATTCTGATAACCGTCGCAGCCAGGGTAGTAATGATATATGGGCATTATGATCACGAAAACACGAACGGACAGCCCAGTAGTAGCGAGCAGAGTGCTTCGCTTCCAAGACTTCTGAACCAGTGTAAGATATTTCTCACAGTTGTTTCTTTCTCACATACCATACCTCAAATGCAAATGGAGTGTCGCGTCCTTCACTTCAATTACTCAGCCCCGTCCCGGTGTACCGTTAGCTGCTGTCTGCGTCCAGACCAAGGCCGCACACTCAGGTCCCACGTCACGACGTTTTTTTTTTTTTATTGAATTTCCGTGTTCAGGAGACCTTGAAGACCGACAGCTGTAAACGAGACTCGAATTTTATTCGTTTTCAATTCGTTCACGTAGAGTCGCTTGGCGGCGTCCAACAAGATTTCTACAGTTTCAATGGGCAAAAAATCATTCTCCATCTAAACTGGAGATGCAAATTTGGCCATATTAGTAACATAATAAAATGGATCTAAAGTAGTTGTACATGAACGGTGTTTTCTACTGTTCCGCTTACTTCAGCGAATTGCATTCTCACTTTTTCTGCGGACAATACGCGAACAATAGACATACACTACACCTAGACTACACAAATGCAGACATAGATATATACACAGTAATAAGACACGAAGAACAATGGGCACAATTAAACGCTCTGACAAACAGTACTTCAAAAACAACACATGAAGAGTACATGCGGATACGACATTACAGACATGCCTAAGTGCAGCGTAACAACAATCTCCAGAGGATGGACAGCGATACCCACGGTGACAGCGAAAATAGTGACAATGAGGAGGAACAGGAGGAGGAAACTGAGATGTGACAGTAAATAAGCAAAAGTAAGGGCGATCTAGCCAAGAAAACACCAAATGCTGAACATGGATGGGCACCTAAAGTAGTTAATACATAGGATTAGTAATAAATAGGATAAGCAACATTATTTCTCTACTAATAACCATTTGTGTGTGTGTGTGTGTGTGTGTGTGTGTGTGAGTGAGTGCGTGTGTGTGACTGGCGGTCAACGGCTCGAAAACCATTCCGAGGTATTCACCGTCAGTCACATTCGGTGATGGTACTAACAAATCCCTCCTCTATCCTATCTTCTTTTTATATTCTTCTTGAAAAACAACAAAATTTTATTTATATTTCAACCTTAAATTACAGTTATTTTGAATAGTATCATTCTTTGTAAATGTTGTAGATAAAACAAAAGAAAAGAAGACTGCAAAAAGATGAAAAACGAAAATTGTAAGATGTACGACCTGTTTTAAATATCAGGTAACAGGTCTATAATTTGGCAATAAATAAAATAAAAATAAAAATAATAAAAATAAAATTCTCACTATACAATTAAATGGACCCAAATGAGTTTACCACCGAAATATGACATTATCTAGGGTTGAAAACCCTCACTTCGTCAGTAACAGCTTTTTGTTCTGTAAGTAGGCTGTTTAGGTTTTCTTATTGGTAACGCCACATAGCACTCGGTATGAAAATCACTGGCTGTGCTGTGTGCAGTCTGTGGCTAGTTTGCATTGTTGTCTGCCATTGTAGTGTTGGGCAGCTGGATGTTAACAGCGCGTAGCGTTGCGCTGTTGGTGAGCCGCCAGCAGTGGTGGATGTGGGGAGTGAGGTTGGTTGGTTGGTTGGTTTGGGGAAGGAGACCAGACAGCGAGGTCATCGGTCTCATCGGATTAGGGAAGGATGGGGAAGGAAGTCGGCCGTGCCCATTGAAAGGAACCATCCCGGCATTTCCCTGGAGCGATTTAGGGAAATCACGGAAAACCTAAATCAGGAGGGCCGGACGCGGGATTGAACCGTCGTCCTCCCGAATGCGAGTCCAGTGTCTAACCACTGCGCCACCTCGCTCGGTGGGGAGTGAGGTGGCGGAGTTTTGAGAGCGGATGATCTGGACAGAGACATTAAATTTGTAATAATGGATGTCATGAACTGCTATATATATTATGACTTTTGAACACTTTTAAGGTAAATACATTGTTTGTCCTATATCAAAATCTTTCATTTGCTAACTATGCCTATCAGTAGTTAGTGCCTTCAGTAGTTAGAATCTTTTATTTAGCTGGCAGTAGTGGTGCTCACTGTATTGCAGTAGTTCGAGTAACGAAGATTTTTGTGAGGTAAGTGATCTGTGAAAGGTATAGGTTAATGTTAGTCAGGGCCATTCTTTTGTAGGGATTATTGAAAGTCAGATTGCGTTGCCCTAAAAAATATTGTGTGTCAGTTTAAGCACAGTCATGTATAATTTTTCTTAGGGGACGTTTCATAGTTCTTTTGGAAACAAGCAGGAAATGTACATAGCAGTGTGCTACACACTTTTTTAAATACTAATTAACGATGTACTATCAATCAAAAGTTTTTACCAACGTCACTGTAAACTCATACGAATAGTATAACAAGTCATTGTACAACAAAACGAATTTCTGCCTTCAGCTCAGAATTCAATTTCATTTCAAATGGTTCAAATGGCTCTGAGCACTATGGGACTCAACTGCTGAGGTTATTAGTCCCCTAGAACTTAGAACTAGTTAAACCTAACTAACCTAAGGACATCACAAACATCCATGCCCGAGGCAGGATTCGAACCTGCGACCGTAGCGGTCTTGCGGTTCCAGACTGCAGCGCCTTTAACCGCACGGCCACTTCGGCCGGCTCAATTTCATTTGACAGTCCAGTTGAACACTTTGCAAAAAACGTAGGTAGGTAGAATTAATTGACGTATGGCACGTATAATTCTGCAGAAGTCACTCGGTCCATCTGTTGCTCCCGCAGCGAGTGTAACAACACAAAGGCTAACGAAAAGTAGAAAAGTACCCGAAGCAAGAAATTTGAGGCTAGCAAATTCTTTCGAATAGGCACGCTGCGGACACGAGTTGCGCGCTGGAAAGAAAACAAGGCGAGTCACAGAATGTATTCGGCACCCCATATCCGGGGCAGTGAGGTATACGGGCCCTGTGTCATACGTCACAGCACGTGGCCACACAGGTCCTACGACTTGCAGCGACCGTCTCCAGCGGGTAGTGAATTACTATTCTAGGCTAGTTTAATATTTCACAAATGCGTGTTTGAATACACTCACGCTCTCGACAGCAAATGAAAAAGTTAAGGACGTTATTGGGCACCTTTTCACTGAGATTTCCTCTCTGGCCCCGCACATAGCGGAGCGTTCGCGATGGCTGTCGTGCAAAATAACTAGTGAAGCGTCACAAATTCGTTGCGGGGGCCGTATTTCCCGTGGGCCTCGATCGTTTCACTACCAATCCAACAGCGATGAGCAATTTGAGCAACTCGAAAACTACCGAGATGGTGCGAATTGCATGCGGGGTAGAAGACACACGTGTAACGTAATGTTGCCCATCCTCCAAGTTCTCTGAGTGTAACGAAATAGAAGAATACGAAAACTACTGGTACAGTTCGAGCTAGTGTGAACTTTTTGACAGGGGGGAGAGGGGGGGGGGGGGGCGGAAAGGCAGTAACGAATCGCTACTTCGAGTCTCGTGTTTTTTTTTTTTTTTTTTTTTTTTTTTTTTTTTTTTTTTTTTTTTTTTTTTACTGAGCAACGATAACGTATGATACAGAACGGCTGTGGTTCAACTTCTTCAGCAAAGTAATTCATATTTCTCTCTATTACTTTCGGGTGAATTTTGGGATGTTTACTCCGAAGGCCCACGATCAGACCTATCACTATATGTGTCACATGAGCTGATGATTTATCCCTGAGGACCTTGTTGATGGGATGAAGAAGACTTTTTCCCCATTTTGTCAGTGTAGTGTGTGAATACATCGGCTCAGTCATGTGAGTGTTTGATTTGGGGAAGGAGACAAAACTGCGAGGTCATCGGTCTCATTGGGTTAGGAAATCACGGAAAACCTAAATTAGGATGGCCGGACACGGGACTGAACCGTCGTCCTCCCGAATGCGAGTCCAGTGCGCTAACCACTGCGCCACCTCGCTCGGTCATGTGAGTGTGAATGTTCGCCAAGCATGTCGCCACATATAATCGGCGGATAGAAGTCATGGGTACCTCCTAATATCGTGTCGGACCTCCTTTTTTACCCGGTCTAGTGCAGCAACTCGATGTGCCATGGACTCAACTAATCGTTGGAAGTCCCCTACAGGAATAGCGAGCCATGCTGCCTCTATAGCCGCCCATAATCGTGAAAGTGTTGCCGGTGCAGGATTTTGAGCACGAATTGACCTCTCGATTATGTTCCGTAAATGTTCAACGGGATTCATGTCGGCCGATTTGGGTGCTCAAATTCGTTCGAATTGCGGCCTGGTGAAATAGCCCATTGTTCACGGAACATGAAGTCCGTGAAAGGCTCAAATGGCTCTGAGCACTATGTGACTTAATATCTGAGGTCATCGGTCCCCTAGAACTGGGAAGTACGTAAACCTTACTAACCTAAGGACATCACACATATCCATGCCAGAGGCAGGATTCGAACCTGCGAGCGTAGCGGTCGCGCCGTTCCAGACTGAAGCACCTAGAACCGCTCGGCCACAACAGCTGGCTCCATGAAAGGCTGCAAATGTTCCCAGGTAGCCGAACATAACCATTTCCAGTCAATGGTCGGTCCAGTTGGACCAGAGGACCCAGTCCACTTCATGTAAAAACAGTCTATACCACTATGGAACAACCACCAGCTTTCACAGTGCCTTGTTGACAACTTGAATCCATCGCTTCTTGGGGTCTGAACCACACTCTAACCATACTATGAAGTCTTACCAACTGAAACCGGAACTCATCTGACCAGGCCATGGTTTTGCACTATCTAGGGTCCAACCGATGTGTCTAAGACCCCAGGAGAGGCGCTGCATGAGATGTCGTGCGTTAGCATAGGCATTCGCGTCGGTCGTCTGCTGCCATAATCAATTAATGCCAGATTTCGCCGCACTGTCGGATACGTTCGTCGTACGTCCCACATTGATTGTAGGTCTGTATCACGCAGTGTTCCTCATCTGTTAGCACTGACAATTCCACGCGAACGCCGCTGCTCTCAGCCATTAACTGAAGGCCGTCGGCAATTGCGTCCTACGCGGTGAGAGGTAATGCCTGACATTTGGTATTCTCGACACAATCTTGACACTGTGGATCTCGGAATATTGTATTCCCTAACTGTTTCTGAAATAGAATGTCCCATGGGCTAGCTCCAGCTACCACTGGCATTCAAAGTCTGTTAAATCCCATTGTGCGCCCACAATCACTTCGGAAAAATTGCTCTAAGCACTAAGGGACTTGACACCTGAGGTCATCAGTCCCCTAGACTTAGAACTACTTAAACCTAACTAACCTCAGGACATCACACACTTCCATGCCCGACGCAGGATTCGAACCTGCAACCGCAGCAGTAGCGCGGTTCCGGACTGAAGCGCCTACAACCGCTTAGCCACAGCGGCCGACGGTACCGGAAACCTTTACAGATGAATCACGTGAGTACAAATGACTGCCCTTTTATAGACTGTGTACGCGATACTGCCGCCATCTGTATACCTGCATATCGTTATCCCGTGACTTTTGTTATCTCCTCAGAGAAATACACTACTGGCGTGATTCTTGAGTCTCTCCCGGCGTATTTGATAATCAAAATATGCACTACTGGCCATTAAAATTGCTACACAACGAAGATGACGTGCTACAGACACGAAATTTAACCGACAGGAAGAAGATGCTGTGATATGCAAATGATTAGCTTTTCAGACATTCACACAATGTTGACGCCCGTGGCGACACATAGAACGTGCTGACATGAGGAAAGTTTCCAACCGATTTCTCATACACAAACAGCAGTTAACTTGCGTTGCCTGCGAAACGTTGTTGTGATGCCTCGTGTAAGGAGGAGAAATGCGTACTGTCACGTTTCGACTTTGTTAATGGTCGGATTGTAGCCTATCGCGATTGCGGTTTACCGTATCGTGACATTACTCCTCGCTTTGGTCGAGATCCAATGACTGTTAGCAGATTACGGAATCGGTGGGTTTAGGAGGGTAATACGGAACCCAAGAAGCAGCATGGGCTTTCACCCTTCTTCAGCATGGGCTATCAGCTCGGATACCATGGCTGCGGTTACCCTTGTTGTTGCATAACAGACAGGAGCGCCTGCGATGGTGTACTCAACGACTAACCTCGCTGCACGAATGGCAAAACGTCATTTTTTCGGATGAATCCAGGTTATGTTTGGCCGGCCGAAGTGGCCGTGCGGTTAAAGGCGCTGCAGTCTGGAACCGCAAGACCGCTACGGTCGCAGGTTCGAATCCTGCCTCGGGCATGGATGTTTGTGATGTCCTTAGGTTAGTTAGGTTTAACTAGTTCTAAGCTCTAGGGGACTAATGACCTCAGCAGTTGAGTCCCATAGTGCTCAGAGCCATTTGAACCATTTTTTGAGCCAGGTTATGTTTACAGCATCATGATGGTCGCATCTGTGTTCGGGGACTTCGTGGTGAACGCACATCGGAAGCGTGTATTCGTCGTCGCCATACTGGCGTATCACCCGGCGTGATGGTATGGAGTGCCATCGGTTACACGTCTCGATCAGCTGTTGTTCGCATTGACGGCACTTTGAACAGTGGACGTTACATTTCAGATGTGTTACGACCCGTGGCTCTACCCTTCATTCGATCCCTGCGAAACCCTACATTTCAGCAGGATAATGCACGACCGCATGTTGCAGGTCCGGTACTGGCCTTTCTGTATACAGAAAATGATCGACCGCTGCCCTGGCCAGCACATTCTCCGGATCTCTCACCAGTTGAAGACGTCTGGTTAATGGTGGCCGAGCAACTGGCTCGTCACATTACGCCAGTCACTACTCTTGATGAACTGTGGTATCGTGTTGAAGCTGCATGGGCAGCTGCATCTGTACACCCCATCCAAGCTCTGTTTGACTCAATGCCCAGGCGTATCAAGGCCTTTATTACGGCCAGAGGTGGTTGTTCTAGGTACTGATTTCTCAGGACCTATGCACCCAAATTGCGTGAAAATGTAATCACATGTCAGTTCTAGTATAATATACACTCCTGGAAATGGAAAAAAGAACACATTGACACCGGTGTGTCAGACCCACCATACTTGCTCCGGACACTGCGAGAGGGCTGTACAAGCAATGATCACACGCACGGCACAGCGGACACACCAGGAACCGCGGTGTTGGCCGTCGAATGGCGCTAGCTGCGCAGCATTTGTGCACCGCCGCCGTCAGTGTCAGCCAGTTTGCCGTGGCATACGGAGCTCCATCGCAGTCTTTAACACTGGTAGCATGCCGCGACAGCGTGGACGTGAACCGTATGTGCAGTTGACGGACTTTGAGCGAGGGCGTATAGTGGGGATGCGGGAGGCCGGGTGGACGTACCGCCGAATAGTTCAACACGTGGGGCGTGAGGTCTCCACAGTACATCGATGTTGTCGCCAGTGGTCGGCGGAAGGTGCACGTGCCCGTCGACCTGGGACCGGACCGCAGCGACGCACGGATGCACGCCAAGACCGTAGGATCCTACGCAGTGCCGTAGGGGACCGCACCGCCACTTCCCAGCAAATTAGGGACACTGTTGCTCCTGGGGTATCGGCGAGGACCATTCGCAACCGTCTCCATGAAGCTGGGCTACGGTCCCGCACACCATTAGGCCGTCTTCCGCTCACGCCCCAACATCGTGCAGCCCGCCTCCAGTGGTGTCGCGACAGGCGTGAATGGAGGGACGAATGGAGACGTGTCGTCTTCAGCGATGAGAATCGCTTCTGCCTTGGTGCCAATGATGGTCGTATGCGTGTTTGGCGCCGTGCAGGTGAGCGCCACAATCAGGACTGCATACGACCGAGGCACACAGGGCCAACACCCGGCATCATGGTGTGGGCAGCGATCTCCTACACTGGCCGTACACCACTGGTGATCGTCGAGGGGACACTGAATAGTGCACGGTACATCCAAACCGTCATCGAACCCATCGTTCTACCATTCCTAGACCGGCAAGGGAACGTGCTGTTCCAACAGGACAATGCACGTCCGCATGTATCCCGTGCCACCCAACGTGCTCTAGAAGGTGTAAGTCAACTACCCTGGCCAGCAAGATCTCCGGATCTGTCCCCCATTGAGCATGTTTGGGACTGGATGAAGCGTCGTCTCACGCGGTCTGCACGTCCAGCACGAACGCTGGTCCACCTGAGGCGCCAGGTGGAAATGGCATGGCAAGCCGTTCCACAGGACTACATCCAGCATCTCTACGATCGTCTCCATGGGAGAATAGCAGCCTGCATTGCTGCGAAAGGTGGATATACACTGTACTAGTGCCGACATTGAGCATGCTCTGTTGCCTGTGTCTATGTGCCTGTGGTTCTGTCAGTGTGATCATGTGATGTATCTGACCCCAGGAATGTGTGAATAAAGTTTCCCCTTCCTGGGACAATGAATTCACGGTGTTCTTATTTCAATTTCCAGGAGTGTATTTGTCCAATGAATACCCGTTTATCATCTGCATTTCTTCTTGGTGCAGCAATTTTAATGGACAGTAGTGTAGAACGTAGCGTTACACGTAATGGAATGCTGTTCCCTCGTCGAGGACAGTAATGTTGAAGGGTGATTAGGTAGTAGCTGCGACACGCGCTCATTAGAGTCCACAGAGGTCCGAGGCCGTGTAAGTAGCCTGCCCGCCGTCAGGACAAGACGGATAGCGTGTTCCCGCCGTGCCTGGCTGTCCTCACAACGCTGGACCAGCTGCGGTCCGCCGCCTGTCTACCTACCTATTATATCCCCCCCTGGACTGGAGCCTCCAGCCGCCTGCTTACCATAATCCCCTACCCCAATCCCAGCCACTCCTCCCCATCTGAATTCGGAGCTCTCTATTTGCCGAGAGCGGATCGCGGAATTTACGAATCCGCTTCACACCCCTGCAAGAAAGGGGAAACCAGCACTTGCGGCAAAAGCTCTGTTGTTTCACTTCCTGACATACAGGGCAGTCACGACTAGTAGTTGCTAGTGCTTCAATCAATTATTCCCATCAGTGAGCTCTATTTTTCAGCACTAAACTTTGCCCATTTGAGATTACTCATAGCTTCTTACATAGCAGTGTATCAATATCAAAAGAATTTAATTGCGACACTCACTTAATTCCTTTCACCCTTCTTCTTTCTAGTATTTTATTATCCATTAATATCTTCAACAATGCTTGGCTCATGAAAAACTCTTTCATTTTTATACGTATTCAAGTACGCTAATACATACAGTAATATTAGTAAAGAATCGGACTAAATACCATTTAAATCTACCTACCGTGCAGAATTTAGTCAAAATGTAAATCATATTTATGCAACTCATAACGGGGCAGATGAGATGATTTTGGAAAAAAGAGAAAATAGGCCCTGTCGATATTGTTTTGATTAGAGGAGGAATGCTAGCTCGGTTACTTTGACTGTACGTCTACATCTACATCACACTCCGCAAGCCACCTATTGGTGTGTGGCGGAGGGTACTTTCGGTACCACCATCTGATCCCTCCAACCCTTTTCCACTCGCGAATAGTGCGTGGGAAGAATGATTGTCGGTAAGCCTCTGTACTGGCTCTAATTTATCGAATTTTCTCCTCGTGCTAAATACGCGAGATGTATGTGGGGGAAGTAATATGCTGTCCGACTCCTCCTGAAAAGTGCTGTCCCGAAATTTCAATAGCAAATCTCTCCGTGATGCAGAACGCCTCTCTTTTTAACATCTGCCAGTGGAGTTTGTTTTACATCTCCGTAATGCTCTCTTGCCAGCTAAATGATCCCGTGACGAAACGCGCCGCTCTTCGTTGGATCTACTCTATCTGTCAGTCTTACCTGATAGCAGACAGATGAACAATATATTCAAGAATGGGGCGAACGAGCACCTTATAAGCCACTTCTTAAGTGAATGAGTTGCATTTTCTTAGGATTCTTCCGATCAATCTGAGTCTGGTGTCTGCTTTTCCCACTGTCTGTTTTATGTGGTCATTCCACTTAAGGTCGCTCTGGATAGTTACACCTAGATATTTTACGGCAGACGATGTCTCCAGCTGTTTGTCACCAATAATGTAGCTGTATCGTAATGGATTTCTTTCCTATGTATGCACAATATATTACATTTTTTTTACTCTCAGGGTCAACTGCCAGAGTCTGCACTATTCATCAATGCCCTGCAGGTCGTTCAGCAAATTCTTAGTATTTTCTGCCGTTGCTACTTTGGTACAGACAACTGCATAATCTGCAAATAGCCTTGGAGAGCATCCCACGCTTTCTGCTAGATCATTTATATATATTGTAAACAGCAACGGTCCTATCACAGTTCCTTGTGGTACTCCGGATATTACCTTTACATCTGTCGATGTAGTTCCGTTAAGAGCGATGAATTGAGTTCTATCTGCAAGAAAGTCTGCTCCGATACTGCGTACGCTCGTATTTTTTTCATTAAACGGCAACTGAAATCAGGAAACACGCATCGACTGGAGCGCCGTTGTCCACTGCGCTGTGAATCTCATGGAGGAACAGAGTGAGCGGAGTTTCGCAAGATTTCGTTTACGGAATCCATGCTGATTCTTATACAGATGTTCATTTTCCTAAAACGACATAATTCTTGAGCATAAAACATGTTCTATAATTCTACAACAGATTGACGTCAGCGATATAGGTCTCTAATTGTGTGGCCTTTCTTAAAAACAGGAATGACTTGCACTTTTTCCAGTCCTTAGGTACCTTTCGTTGCTCAAGTGATCTACGATAAAATACTGCTAGTATGGGAGCAAGTTCTTTCTCATGATCTTTATAGAATCTTATAGGTATCTCATCTGGTCCTGACGCCTTTCCACTACTAAGCGATTATAGCTGTTTCTAGTTCCTCGATCGGTTATCTCAATAACTGCCATCTCGGCGTTCGTACTGTGATTGAAAAGAGGAACAGTGTTACAGTCTTCCGCGGTGAAACAACTTCGGAAGACCGAATTCAGTATTTCGGCGTTCTCTCTGTTACCTTCCGTTTCGGAGCCGGTGTGGTCGCTGAGAGAATGGATAGATGATATTGACCGACTTACTGATTTTACATACGTCCAAAATCTGTTAGGGTTTTTACTCAGGTCGGTTGACAACCGCTTACTTTCAAAATCATTGATCGCTTCTCTCATTGCTCTCCTTATTCTCATTTTCGCTTCGTTTAGCTTTTGTTTGTCAGCTAGGTTTTTACTTCTCTTGAATCTGAGATGAAGTGCGCTTTTCTAACACGGCTATTGAACCATGGTATATATTCCCCATCCCTTAGAACCTTACTCGGAACATAATTGTCTAGGGCATATTGAACGACACCTTCGAATTTTTTCAATTTGTTCTCCACGTCTTCGTCCTCATCACCGAATATTTGATGCTGACTGTTGAGATATTCTGAAATTTGTATCCTGTCACCGTTGCTGAACAAATATATCTTGCTACCTTTCTTAACATAAGACCTGTCGTCATAGATGGTCTTCCTCTACGTTAACTGATTCGATAAGTTCAGGTCTGTTTGTTGCCAGGAGATCTAAGACGTTACCCTTACGAGTTGGTTCTCTATCTGGTAAAGGTAATTTTCGGACAAGACATCCAGAACAATGCCACACGAAACCCTGTCTCTGGCACCAGTTTTGATGGCATGACACTCCCAGTCTGTACCTGGCAAGTTGAAGTCACCCCTATTACAACGGCATGATCAGGAAAATTACTAACGGTATTCTGCAAGTTCCGTCTGAAGAGCTCTGCAACTGCAGATCCTGACCCAGATGGTCTATAAAAGCATCCGATCACCATTTTTGACCGTTCTTTGATACTTAATCACTGTAATTGTGATGTTGTTTAGCGGAAAAATGGTGAAAATGCTTTTTTCGGTTTTCTCAGGAACCGCACATGAACTAAATGGTGCCTCCACAAGTCTCTTAAGACACACCGTTCACTACATGTAATGCAAAAAGAACCAATCTGTTTGTCCCATTTATCTAAGGTGGAGCAAGTGTGTAACATTCAAAAATTGATCTTGTACTGTAGGGTACTTACAGTAATACGATCCTTCTGTTTAGGTATACAAATGATGTATACAAATGATGCCTAGCCCAAGGGCTATCCAAAACATTTGACGCAACATTTCTATCACCTGTAGAACCCGAGGTGTGAGTCCCGGAAAAATCCTGATTTATTCGCGGCGTTTTGGAACATGTTGCAAACGCATGCTACCGCATGCGTAACGATATCCATTAGCAGAGGTCTCTGAACGGTGTCGCATCCAACTGATTTTGGCTTTGCAAGGTCTGTTTAAAAAATGACATGCGAATACCAGATGGAATTCTTGAGTAATTTTCCCCTAGCTCCCGCCTCCTTTCCTATCCATGACCTACTGAGATAGTGCTTTATTGACCTGCATGTCAGTAGGACGTTAACTCTAACAGTTATTTTCTCACTTTGCCCCATTATGGTGCTGAAAGTCTTCCAAGCGGCTGGATAACAAGTGAACCGTGATTTCAACGGCCTTTGCGTGTCCTACGTGAAGTATCTCAGCTGTCGTAACCTTATCTACTTTGGTGTCTTTTGTGAAGAATTTGGTATTGTAATACTGTCTTGTTCTTCAGGTTGGCACATCAGATCCAATCTCTCTTTACAGAGATCCATGTTTTCAGTTTATGATGTGCTGGTCGAACCATTGTGAAGAGACAGACTGACAGGCATCTTGTTCTTTGAGGCAGAAGTGCCCGATTCTCCATAATGTGCTAAGATTTTAGAAAACGTGCTTCAAAACACTGAAAGGAGTCTACTGGGGCATTAGAATATGAATATTAATATAAATTAAAATGAAACTAGTGTACTATAAACGATGTATGTCCCTGATAGGCTTTATTATGCGGATCGCTGACTGTGTACGACCGCAGAACCAAAGATACTGCTTATGGTCTGAGATTGTAGTGTTGGAGTAAAAGAGCACTGGGCACACAGTGGTAGCTGCCTGTGAGCGAAAGACGATGGAGTAGGCAATTTTTGTGGTGTGCTATGTGAAGCCACCAAGTGTTAGATTAATGTATATATGTCAATATTGTTGAACATGTAAGCAGAAGTCTTTATGCAAGCAAGGTAAAGACGTTAAATAATTATGATTTTTGTTTTTTCAGCGCTTTAGAATAGAAGATCTGGCTTATAATTTGTAATTTTTGAGTTACCCCAGAATGTACGTAAACTGATTTGATAACAAGGCTCGTTAGATATTTCACTTTTGTAATGCTTCTAAGATTTGTTAACAGAGATATGTGTAATTTGATGACTTGCACTTATGCTGGATTAGTGAGAACAGATAACACTTGCTGTATAAATCTCATTGTATGTGGATCAATTAGTAAATATGATATATTATTCTAAGCAATGTAACTTCAGTTGTATATTTTTTGAAAAGACAAACTTAACTTGCAATATAATTTTGCTAAAAAAACTCAGCATTAGTAATTCACCACAGTCATTATCGCCTCCCTTTCCAGATCATATGTTATTTGAAAGAAGTTGGATTTTTCGTAAATGTTCTCGTTTATCAGCCAAAAGCATTTCATGTGCATTTCAAAATATTACCGCCAGCATTGCATATAGCTGAGCCTGTGGTTTGCATATTTATATTTTTTTTGTGAGAGACCAGAGTATATTGCGTTCCACCGTTGCTGCTTTAGAGGTAAGACAAGCTCCTAAGGGGCTGAATGTATTTTTGCAGTGACTGTTTTTCTTTATTGGTACCGAGAGTTGCATAGCCCAATAAATGCACTTAAAGTTTTTGGTAAGCACACCAGTTGCAGTTACAATGCGCTACAAGATAACTCGAGTTCAGTACCTATTCCACAGTTCAGACATTCATTCGACGTAGTCTTAAAGTTTATTTTTTTAAAAGAACGTTGCAACACATATAACAGTAGTATCTGAAACTGAGAGTGTCTATTTAGTTTTGAAAATCTTGTTACATGTTGTTGATTTTATTAAAGTTATTTGACTTGTTATATGGTATTTCACAGCAATACCGGCTTCTCAGAGAATTTCATCGATGGAATCTTTTTATTACATCTTATCTCTTTGTTATGAAGCCACGTTTCAGCGTATTTTGTACCTGCAAGAGAAGTGACTTCGGAAGACCGAATTCAGTATTTCGGATTCCTCTCTGTTATCTTCCGTTTGGGTGCCGGTGTGGACACTGAGAGAATGGATAGATGATTTTGACCCACTTACTGATTTTACATACGTCCAAAATTTCTTAGGGTTTTTACTCAGGTCGATTGACAACGTTTTACCTTCAAAATCATTGAACGCTTCTCTGATTGCTCTCCTTACGCTCGTTTTCGCTTCGTTCAGCTTTTGTTTGTCAGCTTGGTTTTTACTTCTCTTGAACCTGAGACGAAGTCCTCTTTGTATACGTAGTGCTTTTCTAATACGGCTATTAAACCATGATATATCTTTCCCATCCCTTAAAAACTTACTCGGAACATACTTTTCTAGGGCATATTGAAAGATGCCTTTCAATTTTTTCCATGTGTTCTCAACATCTTCGTCCTCATCACCGAATATTTGATGCTGACTATTGAGATATTCTGAAATTTGTATCCTGTCACCCTTACTGAGCAAATATATCTTGCTACCTTTCTTAACACTCCTTACAGGACCCGTCGTCATAGAAGCTGTCACAGCCTTATGCTCACTGATACCTTCCCCTACGTTAGCTGATTCGATAAGTTCAGATCTACTTGTTACCAGAAGTTGATTCTCTAACTATCTGATGAAGGTAATTTTCGGACGAGACATCCAGAACAATACCACACGAATCCCTCCCTGTCTCCGGCACCAGACTTTGATGGCATGACACTCCCAATCTGTACCTGGCAAGTTGAAGTCACCCCTATTACAACGGCATGATCAGGAAAATTACTAACGATATTCTGCAAGTTCTGTCTGAAGCGCTCTACAACTACAAATGCTGACCCAGATGGCCTATAAAAGCATACGATCACCATTTTTGACCGTTCTTCGATACTTAATCACTGTAATTGTGATGTTGTTTAGCAATTGATTTAGGGGCAACTTGTAGACTTCTATATATGTGTGGCCGGACAGGTTTCCGACTAGAGCGCCTCCGCAATGCGAATGTAGATTCTTAACCTTTACACTACCCCTCCCCCCGGTCACTCCCTTTCAGTGTGAACGTGAAAGTCAACACAAAATCCGTAAGGAGGTGAAATGGTATTATGTTGATAAGACAGGTTCGAAAGGAAATGCATGGATTCAGATTTCTTAAATTCACACACTGTAAATAACAAAATAAGTGTTATACCATAAAGCGCCAGGCCTAAAAGTACAATAGAGGGTGTCCAGGATCGAGGTACACAAAAACATTTGTTTGTATATCAGTATCTGTTAAAGTTTATAACTTTATTTGTCCAGCAATGTACACAGGAGCTCAAACATTTTTATGCATGTTGGTACAATTCACTGTGGGTTCCGTTTGTAGCTTGATGGTACTCCACTTCTCGCCACACGCTCGTGTGATTTATGGCCTCTACTGCGTCGTAGATCCATTGTTTCAGATTTACGAGATCTCCAACCCTAGTTCTGTAAACAATGCGCCATGCGCTTAAATCCAATGAAGTCAAATCGGGAGACCGAGTGGGCCAGCCAGATGGACATCTCCTCCTGATCCAACACTCAGGAAACGTCTAGTGGAGAAATATAATAACAACCCCATGATAGTAGAGAAATTGGGGCACCATCCTTTTGGAAAATGACGTCGGGAGGGATCTGTGGAACTGCACAGTTCACCAGCATGTCGAGCTAGACCTGCCCTAGCCGGCCGGAGTGGCCGAGCGGTTCTAGGCGCTACAGTCTGGAACCGCGCGACCGCTACGGTCGCAGGTTCGAATCCTGCCTCGGGCATGGATGTGTGTGATGTCCTTAGGTTAGTTAGGTTTAAGTAGTTATAAGTTCTAGGGGACTGATGACCTCAGAAGTTTAGTCCCATAGTTCTCAGAGCCATTTGACGCATTTAGACCCACCTGTCACCAGTGCGCATGCGCTATGCGACTCAGCGCTCTGCATGAAATCCTGAGGATCACTTCTTTGAGAGTGTCTCTGTCGATTATTAACCCAACAACATAATATACTGGGTTCTTTCGTTATAAGGATTTGTTTGTGTATAGCTCTAGCCCGTACACCTTGTACAGTAAAACGTAAACGAAAAGTGCAGCATGCTTAGGTAAAAACGAAAATGATTCATAATAAAGTGTTGTGAAACGCATATGGTAAAAAACAAATTACATTTATTCAATATAAACGTAGGCTGACGAGGCCAATGTCACAATAAATAAAATTAAAAAAAAAGCCTGAAGAAGGTCACTTGCAATAGTGTCCGAAAAGCCGGTAATTTTGCATATTGACAATGTAGTCACAAACCCAGAAAATTTTTATTGATAACATTTATTCAGTTGTGCAAAGACGTAATATCAAGCTCCTTAACATGACACATGTTACGGAATGTGGCGTAGTTGAAAGGTACTCCTGTCGGAGCATAAAAAGAGGCGAATATGCTCCTGTTTAAGAGACTGACTGAGAAGTGCGGTACCTTCCTCAGCACCATTAAAAATTTTCCCAAAATTTTGGCATGCAAAAATATTCTCACTCTTTTTAACCCGCAACTCACCTCTCACTCATAAAAGCTCCCCCTGACTGTAACTCATTCACATCCACTATAGTCTATTCATCGTAAGAACAATCCTAAACATTACGCTGCGTATTATTCCGCATTTTTTATTACCTCATTGGGTTTTATTTTCCGCGGAGCTTCAGCTGCTTGTAGTCGGATACAGTAATAACCTCACTTATTATGCGGCAGCTTAGCTCGCCCGCATTACTTAGCGAAGATAACCCAACGCCCAACGCTTTACCGACGCAGTTAAACAGGGACGCTGGTCAATCAAGCCTGCAGTGATGTGAACAATAGCAGATAATAGTGTGCAGGCTTATTTGTTTGGCTTAGACATTCCACAAATGAATGTTAATAACATTTTGTTTTATCCGTTTCCAAATGCTTTATTTGAACACTTCTCACGGATAGGTATTTGAAAATGCTGGAAAACTGAAATCATTTGCGTCAAAAATATTAAAATAAAACATTCGGAGGCAAATTATACTAAACATTACACCCAAAAATAATTAATAAAATCGACAAACAGCCCGACAAATAATAAAATATGAAATGTCACTTAAATTTGAAAAGGGATAATTTAATATACAATAATACTCCGGTAATACGCATCTTACGGGACCAGGTGGAAGCCATAGTTTAGATTAGGAAAAGAACATCAAAAAATACTTCCATAAACACAGTACAATTCATCTGTGAGAGCAATGTGTTATTTTAACAGCGTATTGCTGACATTTTGCTGTATAATGAAATACTGAAGCCACTTAAGGTATTTCAATATTTTTGATGCAAATGATTTCAGTGTTCCAGCATTGGTATTTCCCAACGGTTCCCTTCTTTCCCCTTGTACAGCAAGACCTGCCACTCAAATGAAAAGAATTTTACGGCTCAATAAAATTTTGGTAGCTACTTGCGTGAAACTGAAATAACGCAAAACTAATAATTATACGCCTCAGTCCGAATTTCACTTGCACAAAGGTTTTGTATGTGTTTCAGTATTACAATATGGGGTTCCAAGAATGCTTCTGATGAAATGGGAGACACTTTACAGCATATTTCTTTACGTCACTTTATACATTATTTTTTCCCCTCGCACCGACTTTTAAGTGCCTAATTTACGAGTAACGGTAGAGTAAATTTGAACCTCTGTATCTCGAAAACGGATAAAGATATAAAGCAAATTTTCAAAGTAGTTCGAGATCGAGAGTTTATCACTGTATTTCAGGAATGGATTTCAGCCATTTGCTGTGCATAGCCGTCTTGGAATCCACGGATCAGTTTTGGTACCCATAAATTAGGTTTTTGAGTATTAATCCATTATCAGAAGTCTCTGAACTGTGTCGCATCCAACGGATTTTGGCTTTGCAAGGTCTGTTTAAAAAATAACATGCGAATTTCAGAAGGGATTCTTTGGTAATTTACCCCTCGCCTCCCCCCCCCCCCCTTTCCTATCCATGACCTATTGAGATAGTGCTTTATTCACCTGGATGTCAGTAGGACGTTAAACTCTAACAGTTATTTTCTCACTTTGCCCCATTATGGTGCTAAAAGTTTTAAAAGTGGGTGGATAACAAGTAAACCATAATTTCAACGGCCTTTGCGTGTCTTACCTGAAGTATCTCAGCTGTCGTAACCTTATCTACTTTGGTGTCTTTTGTGAAGAATTTGAGATTGTAATACTGTCTTGATCTTAGGGTTGGCACATCAGATCCAATCCCGCTTTTCTGAGATACATGTTTTCAGTTTATGATGAGCTGGTCGAACCATTACGAAGAGATAGACTGACAGGAGTCTTGTTTGAGGCAGAAGTCTCCGTTTCTCCAAAATGTGTTAAGATTTTAGAAAACGTGCTTCAAAACACTGAAAGGAGTCTACTGGGGCATACTCGTATGTGGCATCAGAATATGATAAAAATATTAATATAAATTAAAATGAAACTAGTATACTATAAACGATGTATGTCTCTGGCAGGCTTTATAATGCGGATCGCTGACTGTGTACGACCGCAGAACCAAAGATACTGCTTCTGGTCTGAGATTGTAGTCTTGGTGTAAGAGGGCGCTGGGCGCACAGTGATAGCTGCATGTGAGCGAAAGACGATAGAGTAGGCAGTTTTTGTTGTGTCCTATGTGAAGCCAGCAAGTGTCGGATAAATGTAGGTATGTCAGTAATATTGTTGAACATGTAAGCAGAAGTCTTCATGCAAGAAAGGTAAAGATGTTAAATAATTATGATTTTTGTTTTTCCAGCGCGCTAGTATAGATGAGTTGGCTTATAATTGTAATTTTTGAGTAATCCCAGAATGTACGTCAACTGATTTGATAAAAAGGCTCGTTAGATATTTCACTTTTGTAATGCTTCTATGATTTGTTAACAGAGCTATGTGTAATTTGATGACTTGCATTTATGCTGGATTAGTGAGAACAGATAACATTTGGTGTATAAATCTCAGTGTATGTGGATCAATTAGTAAATATGATACATTATTCTAAGCAATGTAACTTCAGTTGCACATATTTTTTAAAAGACAAACTTAACTTGCAATATAATTTTGCTAAAAAAAACTCAGCGTTAGTAATTCATCACAATAAGTAGCGCCTCCCTTTCCAGGTCATAAGCTTTTTTAAAGCAGTTGGATTTTTCGTAAATTTTCTCGTTTATCAGCCAAAGGAATTTCATGTGCATTTCAAAGTATTACCGCCAGCATTACACATCGCTGAGCCTGTAGTTTGCATATTTATATATTTTTATGAGAGACCAGAATATATTGGTTCAACCGTTGATGCTTTAGAGGCAATACAATTTAATTTATCTGCCATTTGCACAGGGATAAAAGTTATCAGTTTTGAACAGGGGCAGAGGATTCAGTTCCTAAGGGGCTGAATGTATTTTTGCAGTGACTGTATTTCTTTATTGGTACCGGGAGTTGCATTGCCCAATAAATGCACATAACGTTTTTTGTAACAATACCAACGAGTAAGCACACCACTTGCAGTTACAATACGCCACAAGATAACTCGAGTTCAGACGTTCATTAGAAGTAGTCTTGAAGTTTATTTTTTTTAAATAATTTTGCAACACATATAACGGTAGTATCCGCAACAGAGAGTGTCCACTTAGTTTTGAAAATCTTGTGACATGCTGCTGATTTTATTAAAGTTATTTGACTGGTTATATAGTGTTATACAGAAATGCAGGCTTCTCAGAGAATTTCATCGATGGAATCTTTTTATTATATCTTATCTCTGTGTTATGAAGCAATGTTTCAGCATGTTTTGTACCTGCAAGAGAAGTGGCGGGTCCTACTGGCATGTGATTTTTTTATGCTTAAAGGATCACAGGCTCCTCTGCTATGGGAATATCGGACGAGTCAATCATGTGCTGTCAGAAGAGAAGAGAGTCCCGGGCAGATTCCCGCGTAGATGAGGCCAACTCTATAACAACCACGCCCCGCTTCACCGAAGATTTAACTGCTTCAAGATGGCGCCGCTACTTGGTTGATACCCATGAAGATTTCACTGGTAAAATGTATATGTGTCAATTTTTTATACGCTCCATCGATTAATAATAATACACATCTGTTTTAAGTTTTCTAAGTCGATCTTTGCAAGAGGTAGCAACAAGCTCTCCACGACGTGCACTGGGCTGTATCATGGTTCCTGTTCGGGAAGAAGGAGACAACTCAGACAAATGAACGATATAAGTATCCGTAAGTCATCGTAGATTCAGGTGATTTAAAGTTGACAGTGATTTGTAGCGTTAATTTTCAGCGACAGCAGTCACTGGTTAAGATGTCTTCCACTTACAAGGGAACCTCCCCATCGCACCCCACTCAGATTTAGTTATAAGTTGGCACAGTGGATAGGCCTTGAAAAACTGAACACAGATCAATCGAGAAAACAGGAAGAAGTTGTGTGGAACTATGAAAAAATAAGCAAAATATACGAACTGAGTAGTCCATGCGCCAGATAGGCAACATCAAGGATAGTGTGAGCTCATGAGCGCCGTGGTCGTGTGGTTTAGTGTGAGCAGCTGAAGATTAGTCCGGCTTTCGCCGCCGTGCAGTGCGGACGTGTTGTAGTTTCCGCCTGCGTAGCGCGCGCGCTCGCTGTTGTTTACATTTCAGCGGCCGTCACTTACGTGTCGCTTACGTGCACTAGAACCATGGCCAACCGTTTTCGAAAATCAACATTAGGATTCAACTTCTGCAACGAATAAGCACGACCAAAGGCCTTGGAAGTGGAACGCTTCCTACGTGACGTTGCTAAGATCCCTGCTTCCGACATCTTGGGCATCGATTTGTCCATATTAAGCAGTACTGTGTACGTCAAAGTCGTCAATGACGCGGTGTGTGAAAGAATACTTCGTGACACTAATCATGGATTACGCTTTTGCCACGCCGACGGCAATGTCGGAGCGGTCACTGTCGACCATGCCAGCTTAGGAATGCGCACCATAAGAGTTTTCGAACTCCCGTTCGAGCTTCCGGCGGAAGACGTTATCGCGGCTTTCCGCCGCTATGGCACTGTACATGGCCACACTGCCGAACGCTGGGCGCAATTCCAAACGTACCCCGTTCTTAACGGTGTACGGCAGATCACCATCGACCTCCATCGCCACGTGCCATCTTACCTGCAAATTAGCGGGTGCCGCGCGGTTGTCATATACGACGGCCAACCCAAGACCTGTTCCGGGTGCGGCAAAGAAGGCCACCTCAGATCTGAGTGTCTTCAGCGACGAATCACCCAAATGCCAGCCGCTACCGTGGCACCTCCGGCTCCGACGACGGTTTTACCGATCACCTACGCATCGGCGCTCTCTTCACCACCCACCGGCCGACGCCCATCGGACCACGTACCGGTGACTCTCCCAGCTGCTACGGATACCGCCGGGGCCGACACGTCGCGCTCAAAGCCTGACGCTACTCCGGCGCCACTACCAACAGCGACGACTTCCGACACCCACACGCCTGAACATATGGACACCCCTTCATTTGACGTTCCCGCGACGGCCTTCCTCTCAGAGCGACGCGACTTCCTTCCGTCTTCCGACACGGAGGGACGAACCCGCAAACAACGTTCACCTAAGAGACGCAAGAGAAGGCGCCGTACGGTCTCGGAACGAGACGGATCACCTCCCCCTGATGCTCCAGAGGCCGTCCGACCCGACGAGGCCTCGGAGAACCTACACGACGATACGAATGAGGACAACATGACGCCGACTGTGGCTGTGTCGATGCCTACTCTACTGGCTCGCTCAGGTGCTCCTGAACCAATGGACTCCACCGTTGCGACTGCCGCCGAGATGTCCTCCGCCCCTACGAGCGAAGTGGAACGTACGACCATCACAACGACAGCGCCTTCAATGGTGTGGAGTGAGGACGTCAATGAGGACCCGGACCACACGCTGGGGACAGAGTTACCCCAGACGGAAGCACCGTTACGCCGCTGATAACGCCGTCAGGTGGCGTACGGCACGACCCGCCGTTGCCTCGCCCCTCTTCATCCTCCGCCGGTGGAGTTCCCCTCCACGGCGGGGTACGGCTCCAAACCTACCGAATAGCGACGATCAACACTAACACCATTAGCTCACCAGCGAAACTTGCTGCGAGAGATGACATGGGCGTCGGACGTCGATATCGCACTACTACAGGAAGTACACTTGGCCACACTACCAGACATCGCGGGAACTAACACTTATCCTTCTCCTGGTGACCACCTGGGACGCGGCGTAGCCATCTACGCCAGAGAAGGCATTCCAGTGGCCGATATCACATACCTTCCATCTGCCAGAGGCATGGCCGTCACCGTCATGGTGACGCGTATCGTCAACATTTACGCTCCGTCAGGCTCCACCCGCAGATGCGACAGGGCACTCTTCTATTCAGAAGAAATCGCTCCTTTGTTTCTTGGACGCTGCGACCATTACTTGCTTGGGGGCGATTTTAATTGTGTCTTGCACCCTAAAGATCAAGTGCCCCACTACAACACCTGTCAAGAACTGCGTCTTGTCGTCCGAGATCTGTTGCTCTGCGACACTTGGGAAGTTCAGCACGGCGACGCGCCTGGACATACTTACCAGACGAGTCACTCGGCGAGCCGCCTTGATAGTATTTACGTCTCTCGGGAACTCACGCCTGCAGTCCAAGGTGCAAAACTTTGGCCCTTGGCCTTTTCGGACCACTGTGCCTACATCTGCACCATTCTCTTCCCCAAGCAAGTGGTCTGGCGTAGTCGTGCACCGTGGAAGCTAAACACCTCCCATCTTCATGATCCCGAATGTCTTCAACGTGTTACCGAGACATGGGCCACCTGTGAACGTCGCTTACCTAAATACTGCACGACCTTGACCTGGTGGCTGGAATGTGCCAAACCTGCTATTTGACGTACTTTGATTCAGTATGGAAAGGAAGTTGCTATGTGGCGCCGGCACACTACCGACTATTTCTACGCCGTTCTCCGCGACCTGGACGCCCAATCGCCCACCCCCGACACCCAGAGGGAACACAGCAGGATTAAGGCGCAAATTGTAACTTTGACAAGCCGTAGACTGCAGGGGGCTATGGTGCGAACCCGATGTCAAGATTCGGTGGAACAAGAACATCCAACCATGCATCATATCGCCTCCGATAGGAAACATCGACGACAACAACTCATCACCGAGATCACCACCTGTCGCAGCCAGCACGTCACTTGCCAGGCCGAAATCGTCAGTGCCTTTGTCGACCACTACTGCACAATGTGCCAGGAGGAGACTACCAACAACCACGCTGAGGAGTCCGTGTTACCACACGTAACTCGCACCCTCACCAGCGACGAAGCGGACAAGCTGATAGAGCCCATTACGCGTGACGAAATCCACGATGCAATCAAAAAAGGTGCTCTGAATAAGTCACCTGGTGTCG
This sequence comes from Schistocerca nitens, assembly GCF_023898315.1. Taxonomy (NCBI): domain Eukaryota; kingdom Metazoa; phylum Arthropoda; class Insecta; order Orthoptera; family Acrididae; genus Schistocerca; species Schistocerca nitens. The sequence continues at coordinate 368,755,150 of NC_064614.1, read as the reverse complement.
ACGGATTGCCGATGGAATTTTATCACGCTTTCTTCACACTAATGGCGTCATGGTGGACAACGATGTTTCATGAACGGCTGATGATGGGGAACGCCGTACCGCCGCCCTTTGTCACGGGAATTATTATACCCATCCACAAACCGACACCAGGTGTGACGACAGCACATTACCGTCCCCTGACTCTGCTTAACGCAGACTGTAAAATTTTTACACGCTTACTGGCAACGCGATGCCGCAAGGTCCTGCCCAGCATTCTATCCCCGGAACAGACAACTCCGGGCGGCTCAGTTAATATACAAACGGCCACAGGAGAATGTCGCGATTTAATTGCACTCGCAGCGGCGTGCAGACTCCGCGCCGCAGTAGTTGCCATTGATTTTGACAGCGCATTCGACAAAGTGCGGCATCTTTTTCTGTTCTCAGTGATGAACCGCATGGGTTTTCCACCAGCCTTTATCGACGTTATCCGGCGCCTAAACGGCACCGCCGAATCGCTGGTTCAGGTTAATGGCCGTGTGGCAGGACCAGTGGCGATCCGGCGTTCCGTACGGCAAGGCTGCCCACTTTCGACCCTACTCTATGCCATAAGCCTGGAGCCACTCATCGGGAGTCTGATGAGCCACCTTTCTGGTCTCACTCTGCGACAGCACAGTTTTCGATGTCGTGCGTATGCGGACGACCTCCTCCTCTTGATCCGCTCACGGAGTGAAACACACACGGTACTTGATTTCATATCAACGTGCGGCACTGCAGCGGGCAGTAACATGAATGTGGCTAAATTCGCGGCGATGCCCATTGGACGCGGCCTCTCACACGACGACTTAGCACCTCTCCCGTGTGTTCAAAAACTACAATACCTTGGTATTATTTTCACCTCCACCGTGCGCCGCTCCGCTGCCATCAATTTTCGGCGTGCACTGCAAACTATCCGCACGACGGTGCGACAAAATCTTCTCCGACGACTCGATTCTTTACAACCTGTCCAATACCTCAATCAACATGTGGCGTCCAGAATGGTCCACATTGCACAGGTCCTCCAGTTGCCACCAACTATTGGACGCTTCCTCCAGGCTGCTTTCGGATACTTCCTTACGGCCGGTACGCTCTTTAAGGTCTGCTACGACACGCTCACCCTTCCCCCGCAAGCGGGGGGCCACGGCATTGTCAATGTGCGACTCCGCGCGGCGTCCTTGTACATGTCCACCATGCCCAAACAGTGGCACGGGGGCACCTCCCTTACGCGCAGCTTGCTGGAAATTCTTGTGCTCGCGACCATAACACCACCAGTACCAGTCGGACACATCAAGCACCATCTGACGCACATTTCTGATTTCATCGTCGACTTCAGTTATGCTCACACACACTTACCGACCACGCGTTCTCCTCGACCTAAGGATTTTTACACCCCACTCCTTCGTTCCGCCGGCCAGAGTGGCCGAGCGGTTCTAGGCGCTGCAGTCTGGAACCGCGCGACCGCTACGGTCGCAGGTTCGAATCCTGCCTCGGGCATGGATGTGTGTGATGTCCTTAGGTTAGTTAGGTTTAATTAGTTCTAAGTTCTAGGGGACTGATGACCACAGCAGTTAAGTCCCATAGTGCTCAGAGCCATTTGAACCATTTTTTTTTCCCTTCGTTCCATATCCAGCAACAATATCGAACTGTGACATCCGTCTACGTGGTGGCCCACGGTTTGGCGTCACATCCACCAGCCTTTTCTTCCCTCCAACGTCCGGGCAACATGGTACCAAGTCGCAAATGAAAAATTCGCCACAAATCATCGTCTTCACGCCATCGGACTAAAGGACTCTCCACTTTGTTCCATTTGCCACCTCGTGGATGACGATGTCCATCAACTGACTTGTGCTGCCACCAGTGACGTCTGGAAACTTGCCCGACAGTTCGTTGCCTGTTACCTCCGCGTTCCGCCGGCCTCGATTGACCCATGGACTTTTATCCATCCTGAGAATACTTATTTCCCCGCCACCAAAAATCATGCGATTGTATGGGTCAAGGGATGGACGATCACATACATGTATAATGAGGGCGACAAATCACGCCTTGATTTCTGACAGTACTTACAAACCGCCCACAGTGAAGTCAAACATCGACCGCACTACCGCGCCTTCTTCGCCAATTACCTACATGCGATCTTTACGTCACCTCCGCTCAGTTGGATGGTGCCACACGCCGACAGCACTCCCCCCCCCCCCCCTCCTGCTGACATCTGAGACCCCCCGCACTACTTTCTACATTGTAACCCACAGTGGAGTAGGTGCATGGACACGCGCCTCCTTTCTTTTATGCACTATACCAGAAAACGCTGGTTTTTCCCTCACTCCACTGTATATTGCTTCACACCTCTTAGCTTACATCAGTATTATTATTCTTTTCTTCCTACACCTTGTTCATAAAAAAAATTGCTCGCCTTGTACGAGTATAAATGTCTTGTGTTATTTTCGCCGGAAGGATGGCATTTCTGTCGTATTTAAGTTTGTACCAATAAAGATCCTTTGTTCATTTACCCTGTTCCTGAAAAAAAATAATAAAATAAAATAAAAATAAATCAAAAAGCTACATTGAGGGAGTGATTCAGGGACGGGAGGGGGGAGACATCACGGCCAGGCCTCGGGTTCCGACCCCTGCCCGCCTTGTCTCCACCTACTCATAACTGAACACTCTTAAAAAAAAAAAAAAAAAATACGAACGAGAGGTCCTTGGTTCAAATCTTCTGTCGAGTGAATAGTTCAATTTTTTATTTTCAGACAATCATCACCAGACGTACTGTTTATCAACAAATGTAGGAAATAATCATACAAATGTTCGACAATCGTTCGATTTCTTAAGGAACTTTCCGATTCCTTACAGATCGGAAAATATTCATTAACCTAGTTATTGAAGTCGCGAGCTATATTTGCAGGATTCAAGTTGCCCACGGAATACATCTCACGTATTTAATGCACTCTCGTCCAAAGTAGTGAACAGTCAACTGCCAGCCAGGGAGCCTCGTTAGCAGGAATACTCTCTCTTCCGTGCGCTGTAGTCGACTGACGTCGTGTTTTTCGATGTTTGTTTAGGTGTAGCGTCCCCATACTACGGCGCAGTTATCTCGCATCGGACGGACGGACGGACAGATAATAATTGTCTGAAAATAAAAAATTAAACTTTTCTCTCGAGGGAAGACTTGAACCCAGCACCTCTTGTTCCGCAGCTGCTCACGCTAACCACGCGACGACGACGCTCTTGACCTCACGCTCTCCTTGTGTTGCCTATCGTGCGCATGGACTACTCAGTTTGTATATTTTGCTTATTTTTTTCATAGTTCCACACAACTTCTTCCTGTTTTCTCGATTGATCTGTGTTCAGTTTTTCAAGACCTATCCACTGTGCCAACTTATAACTAAATCTGAGGGGGTTGCGATGGGGAGGTTCCCTCGTTAGTAATCCTCTTCCCTTCACCCTTGGATACATCCAGAAGAATATGGTTGATGGTTATCAGGGCTTTTATTTTCTCGGGTAACATCAAAAGAACGAGAAGTTAACCGTAAACTTTAACACTGTTGTCATAAATTTTAGACTTAAAGGAAGAAGCGTCACAAATGCATTCTTTTTTAAAGCGCGAAGCACTTCAAACCCTGAAGTCGTATCGCCAGGTGTTTATCATCCTACCATTACTCCCACACTGCCAACCTCACTGGTCTTCTGTTAGCAGGCCTGTCCATAAATCCGTAGGAGTGTGAGGGGCTGGAGATCTCTTCTGAACAGCACGTTGCAAGACACCCCAGATATGCTAAATAATGTCCATGTCTGGGGAATTTGGTGGTCAGCGGAAGTGCTTAAACTCAGAAGAGTGTTCCTGGAGCCACTCTGTAGCAATTCTGGACATGTGGTGTGTCGCATTGTCCTGCTGGAATTGCCCAAGTCCGTCGGAATGCACAAGGGACATGAATGGTTGCAGGTGATCAGACAGGATGCTAATTTACGTGTCACCTGTCAGAGTCGTATCTAGACGTATCAGGGGTCCCATATCACTCCACCTGCATACGCCCCACACTATTACAGAGCCTCCACCAGCTTCAACAGTCCCCTGCTGACATGCAGGGTCCAAAGATTCACGAGGTTGTCTCCATAATCGCCCGCGTCCATCCACTCGATACAATTTGAAACGAGACTCATCCGACCAGGCAACATGTTTCCAGTCATCGACAGTCCAATATCGGTGTCGACGGGCCCAAGCGAGGGGTAAAGCTTTGTGTCGTGCAGTCATCAAGAGTACACGAGTGGGTCTTCGGCTCCTGAAGCCCATATAGATGATATTTTGTTGAATGGTTCGCGCACGTTGTCACTTGTTGATGGCCCAGCACTGAAATCTGCAGCAATTTGCGCAAGGGTTGCACTTTTGTCACGTTGAATGGTTCTGTTCAGTTGTCGTTGGTCCCGTTCTTGCAAGACCTTCTTCGACCGCAGCGATGTCGGAGATTTGATGTTTTACCGGATTCCAGATATTCACGGTACACACATGAAAGGTTCGAACGGGAAAATTCCCATTTCATCGCTGCCTGGGAGATGCTGTGTTCCATCCCTCGTGCGCCGACTGCAAGAAACTCACTTAAATCTACATCTACTCTGAAATTCACATTTAAGTGCTTGGCAGAGGGTTCGTCGAACCACAATCATACTATCACTCTACCATTCCACTCCCGAACAGCGCGCGGGAAAAACGAACACCTAAACCTTTCTGTTCGAGCTCTGATTTCTCTTATTTTATTTAGATGATCATTCCTACCTATGTAGGTTTGGCTCAACAAAATATTTTCGCATTCGGAAGAGAAAGTTGGTGACTTAAATTTCGTAAATAGATCTCGCCGCGACGAAAAACGTCTTTGCTGTAATGACTTCCATCCCAGTTCGCGTATCATATCTGCCACACTCTCTCCCCTACTACGTGATAATACAAAACGAGCTGCCCTTTTTTGCACCCTTTCGATGTCCTCCGTCAATCCCACCTGGTAAGGATCCCACACCGCGCAGCAATATTGTAACAGAGGACGAACAAGTGTAGTGTAAGCTGTCTCTTTAGTGGACTTGTTGCATCTTCTAAGTGTCCTGCCAATGAAACGCAACCTTTGGCTCGCCTTCCCCACAATATTATCTATATGGTCTTTCCAACTGAAGTTGTTCGTAATTTTAACACCCAGGTACTTAGTTGAATTGACAGCCTTGAGAATTGTACTATTTATCGAGTAATCGAATTCCAACGGATTTCTTTTGGAACTCATGTGGATCACCTCACACTTTTCGTTATTTAGCGTCAACTGCCACCTGCCACACCATACAGCAATCTTTTCTAAATCGCTTTGCAATTGATACTGGTCTTCGGATGACCTTACTAGACGGTAAATTACAGCATCATCTGCGAACAACCTAAGAGAACTGCTCAGATTGTCACCCAGGTCATTTATATAGATCAGGAACAGCAGAGGTCCCAGGACGCTTCCCTGGGGAACACCTGATATCACTTCAGTTTTACTCGATGATTTGCCGTCTATTACTACGAACTGCGACCTTCCTGACAGGAAAACACGAATACAGTCGCACAACTGAGACGATACCCCATAGGCCCGCAGCTTGATTAGAAGTCTCTTGTGAGGAACGGTGTCAAAAGCTTTCCGGAAATCTAGAAATACGGAATCAACTTGAGATCCCCTGTCGATAGTGGCCATTACTTCGTGCGAATAAAGAGCAAGCTGCGTTGCACAAGAACGATGTTTTCTGAAACCATGCTGATTAAGTATCAATAGATCGTTCCCTTCGAGGTGATTCATAATGTTTGAATACAGTATATGCTCCAAAACCGTACTACAAACCGACGTCAATGATATAGGTCTGTAGTTAGATGGATTACTCCTAGTACCCTTCTTAAACACTGGTGCGACCTGCGCAATTTTGCAGTCTGTAGGTACTTAAATCTTGATAACCTGCTGTTGTAGCAGCAGTAACAGATCTAACAACTGCAGCAGACACTTGTTGTCTTATACAGGCGTTGCTGACCGCAGCGCCGTATTCTGTCTGTTTAAATATCTCTGTAATTGAATTCACATGCCTATACAAGTTTCTTTGTCGCTTCAGTGCACTTTTATAGCCTTAAGCTCAGAATTAAGTTATATAACTATGTACAGAGTAGGGAATGGTGTTATTTAGAGGTTTTATTTTTTCTGGTATTTATTCTACCAGAACTTGTAGTATGGAAAAACATTCCATCATGAAATGCTGAATGGATTTTCTTAAGCTGTGAAAGTGCATGTGACTGGATTTTTCATTTCATGTTGTAAATTCATTTCTTTTTGTTTCTTAACGATTTCTTAAGTTTTACACCAGTAAATTCGTTCAGAGTTTGCCTTCTGCGCTTTCCGTTCGTGCTTCGTACAGTGAACCCGCGTGGTATTAAATGTTCACAAGGGTACCGTAGGAACTTTCCCTCACCGGTTTGATTCATATTGACAGGCTGTGTAGCATACGACTAGGATTTCAACATACATATGTAGCAAGACACAACTCTCAACCGATGTCGAGAAAATCGAATTTGGACATTCGTACTTACATACTTCTTATGGTCGCTAGTCACCAAGAACTCTGCATCAAGCGGGTAAGCGCTTAGTTTCCTAAGCGCGAGGTCTGTGAATCAAATCTCGCTTTCGGTGCTGTCATTTCCGCCTAATTCTAACAACAGGTGTGCATGGTACGCCGCGGATTCTTTTATCACGGAGTATTGCTTATGAATGTAACCAAAGTTCCTTAAAGGAACAGACACATCGAAAAAACCGTACACATGCAAAGATTCGGCGTTTATTGCAAATGCTGTATATCGCAATAATTACTGTGTTCCATGTTTTTGCGATCAGTATTATCCTTATTCGTACCGTGCTCCATACCTGCCACATATGTAGATAAAATAATATGTAAACAAAATGATTACACTGGTCTGATTGAAAATTCACGTGTAATCATTTCCTTTCCATCTCATTACGAAAACTTTTTTCTCATTTTTCAGGATAAAGATTATGAAAATAACAACAGAATCATTCAATAATGGCAGTCGGCACAGTGACAATAATTACATGGAAAGAAAAGAAAGGAAGTGCTGGCGGGGATATTCAATTCATAGACCTCGCGCTCTTGAAAGTAACCACTTACCATTCTCGGCTGCAGACTTCTCGAATATCAGCGACCACACGAAATAAATAAGTGTGCGTAAAATTTTCAAACTCGATTTCCTCTAAAACGGCTGAGAGTTGCGTCTTCCTATTTACACATGTTGAAATCCTGGTCGCGCCCTACACACACTCTACCAATATTAATCAAATTGATGAAGGGAAGCTGGTATGGCCCCTTGTCATCGTGATTAAGCATTTTTCAATTGATTTTATGGTCTTAAATTCAGATCATGAATATTTTCTTTGTTCGTATGGACCACATGCTCAGCTCTTCGTAATCAGTTTGCTCGTTTCCACTGCCAATCATTTTGTTTTCTAATCGTGGCGCGAATCTGTTTAATTAATTTGTTCGTAGATACTCAAATCGTTTGGGAGTGTCCCACTGTATTGAGTATTGCATCCAGGTGGTTCCTTTTTTACGCAAATTTGCTTTTTGTGAGGATACTCTGTGCTACTTCATTTATTGCAACGTTACTATATCTGAAAGCATGTATCTCTTGTTCGTAGTTGCGTGGTGAAGGGGTAACTTCATGTGATCTTTGTTCTTTTAGCTTGTATCTCATGTGCTTGTTTGAATTTATCTTGTCATGCCTTTAATTTTCTATGATTTCTCCTCATGACGCCCCTCATTACCCAGCATGCTGTTAGTCGAAACGATACACTGCATAAATACAGGTAACGGCAAACTTTAATTTAATTTTACCTCTTATTCAGTGTTTAAATTTATTACTTTATGAAAATTAATTGGGTTTAAAGTTTAATGACTGTTTCTAAACGGAACTCCCTCTCTTCAGAAGAATCCTAGGGCATCCAACCAGGCGTTTCCGTTGTGCAACACTTCATACAGGCCCAACATTTTCGTTTTTTTTAATGAGAGTTGTAACCTCCCCACAAAATAAAATAAAATAAATATTATGGATAGTGATCATAATTTTTGGTGTAACTTCCCCACAAAATACATTCTTTCACATTTAACCTCCATACAAAATTTGTTTCCCGTTTAATGTACCCACAAAATTCTTTTCTCATTTAATGTAAGCTCGAAACAGAAAAATTCCTAAACCTCGTAATAAAAAATAAATTCAGTAACCTGGTAAATTTTGGACGACAGCAGTGCTGCGTCATGGCCCTGTAAGATCATTCTGAATAAAAAAGCAAAAATTCTTACCTCAATAAAGTCGCCAAATATCTGCTCTTACAATAAATTTTTCCGGCACAGCTCTGTGCAATGCTGGCCGATAGATTTGTCATTTATGAAAGGAAGCAACTGATTTTTCTTTTGCAACAATCGGAATGATCATGGATTGGAGAAATTAGAAAATTCTTTAAATTGAAATGAATGCTTGTAAAAAAAATTACTTTATATGACAAAGATTATTATTAGGACATTTTTAAAACATTTGCATGGGAGTTCAGATAACATTACTAGATATGCGCGAGGCTGCTTTTTACCTTATACAATAATACTCAGGCTCCGGCATCGCTGCACCGCGACCGGCCCAGCCAACACGATACACTATTCCAGACCAGAGCAGACTGCAGACCAACGCAGACTAGCAACAACTTACTGCTACAGCTACACAGTTCGTACTCAGTCAACACTGCTCTCTGGTCAGCGATTCTCTTATACCTTGCATATCGCAGGCAGCGCATCGCAATTACATCTGCTCGGACCTCTTACATAAAATTACATCTGCTCGGACCTCTTACATAACCCTCGGGGGGGGGGGGGGGGGGGCAAAAATTTGGCAGCGATGGTGAGTCAATTGGACTTGCCATGAGCAACAAATTTTTCTTAATTAACTAAATTTACAGTCACAGAATATATACATATATATAAGTGCTGAACATGAAATGAAATATAGTGCACATGCACTGAGTACAGAACATATCAAGCAATGACAAAATGTATACGCAATGAGTACAAAATATATTAACAAATGACATAAAGTGCATACACACTGTAGTACAGAACATATCAAGCAATGACAAAATGTATACGCAATGAGTACAAATCATATTAACAAATCACATAAAGTGCACACGCACTGTATATATTTTTACCATTTTACAAGAACTAGTATACGCAATGAGTATAAAACATGTTAACAAATGACATAAAGTGCATAGATACTGTATATATTTTTACCATTTTACAAGAGCTAGGATAAGAAAGGGAAGGATTGCATCATGGTTGTAGCACAGTAGGTTGCACGTAGCTGCACTGAAAGTCCATATCTTTCTACAGAAGCACAACACCAAGTGAGATAATCTGAAGTTCTCTTCCCAGAAGTATTAATCAGTGTAGCCAAGACACTGAAATGTCGTATTAATATTCGATGTTATCATTTTGGTAGTACATTAGGTACACCAAACAGTGGGACCATAATAACATCTCCATTGTTCAAGGTGGTGGACAGCATGATGTGTCAACACCACACTCTTGCAGAATCCATACTCTTTCACCAACGTAGAATTAGTGCAAAAACCAAGTATAGTGCTCCATGATCATGAGGATGGACAGGACAAACGGATATTGCAGTAATTTCTGGTAATTAGGTCAGAAGGTGAAGGACATTAAGTCGTATGCTAGTCATCATTGAGAATTACACTAGTCTATCAACCGATTTGAGTAATCGGTGGCATTCATTGCCTAGTTACTAAATATTTCTGTACTATGTATGGAGTATTACAGAATATTATTCATAAGTCATCTGATTACAGTGAACATTGGCACTCATTGGCTAGTTACTAACCATTTTTATGCATTATTCAAAAGTGATCATTCAAAGCAAGAGTTAATTAATGGCATACCATTAACACAATTCATCTAGTTATAGTAATCATTGGCACTCATTGGCCAGTTACAAACTATCAGAAGTCATCATTCAAAACAGGAGCTAATGAGTGTAGCATCAAGCTACTGGTATTCATATATAATAGCATGTAAGTGACATAAGACAAATTTAAAATATAAGAAACGGTGGCATTCATGGGCCAGTTACTAAACATGTAGCAAGTATTGAATATTACAAAACATTTTTCATCATTCAAGTGACATACGACATATTTAAAAATAATTATTGGCACTCATTGGCCAGTTACAAACCATTTTTATGCATAATTCAGAAGTCATCATTCAAAACAGGAGTTAATGAGTGTAGCATCAAGCTACTGGTATTCATATATAATAGCATGTAAGTAACATGAGACAAATTTAAAATATAAGAAACAGTGGCATCCATTGGGCAGTTACAAGGTATTCATATAGTTTTATAAAACATTATTCAGTATTACTTAGAAGTCATCATTCAATATGAGAGTTAATCATTGGCATAGCATTTATAGAGTATAACAAAAATATTATTTACAGAAATTATTGGCATAGTATTTATGCATTATTACAAAACATCATTCAGTATTACTCAGAACTCATCATTCAAGTGACATAGGACATATTTTAAATGTAACACACTGTAACTATTACTCAAGGTCTGTGGTTAGAAAACATCATTCAGTATTACTCAGAACTCATCCTTCAAGTGACATAGGACATATTTAAAATGTAACACACTGTAACTGTTACTCTAGGTCTGTGGTTAGAAAACTTCATTCAGTATTACTCAGAACTCTCTTAAACTGGTAGCATTATTTGGGACTGGTAATAAATTTTTTTGTGCTAGCAATGCATTGCGTTGGGATCGATAATTAATTGCTGGGGCATAAAATATTTGCTTTTGACTTATTGCTGCAAATAAGGATTAGTAACGTCATTCGTCATGAGTCAGCTGTAGCAAGGTTATGAAACAAGTAGAGTATTTGTGATCACATTCATGAATGACACGCACAAATGGGCAAAAAAAAATGCAAGTACTAGAACAGGTTTAATAACTAACTGCTTATAGCACATTAATTTCATGAATAGCTTCTCCTGGAAAAAATACAAAATGAATTATTAAGCTGAAAGAAGAAACGCATATTATGCTGAAAATAGTGAACTTCGAATTAACAGGTAATGAAACGTGTACTCAATATGTATGTACTCTAGCTGTCCTTTCCAAAACATTCAGTTATTATACCATGTGACATAAGACATACTGTCAAAACGAACTGCAACAAATACTTAAATAACTACATAGCATTTATTAACTAACAGTAAATATATAAACTTCATCATTATCCTCATCTGCAAAGAAAAACTTCATTATTCATATTACCATAACTTCATCACTATCATCACCTGCAAAGAAAAACCTCATTATTCATATTAGCATATTCTGCATATAACTACTCATCATCATTCATTATCATCTGCAAAAAAATAGATACTTCATTATTCATATTACCATTTACTTCACACAACTATTCATAGTATAGGGTTTCTTATTTATAGCATATTTCATCACTAAAACTAAGATGTGTAGTTCTGTCTGACAGCCTGCATCAATCGCCTCGTATTCTGAAAGAAAAAATTAGCTAAGACTGCTATCATACGATGTGTATAGTATATTCTTCTTAATGTTTGTTAATTCTGATCCATTTACTCTTCGTGACGAGGTATTGCATGGGGGCTTAATTATAATAGAATGCAAATAATTTTAATTTTTTGCTTCAGTAGCTGTCTGTCCGATTACGAAGTCTCGTACCGGTTGGCCCTGACTAGTATTATTACGCTATCTGACTGCATAGAACAATAACAAAGAATGAAATGGAAATTTTCATTAACACAATTACTTAATTAAGTCCCCAGCAACTATAAAACCTACTAAACCAAAGCACAAGTGTAACTGTTCTGTGTGTGGAAGTATGACTCAACGTACGCATCTGGCACGGTTCTTCTTCAATAACACAAGAAATTTTAAATATCATTTATACTGAATTAATTAAAGAAAATAAAAATACCATAATTACTCAAGAAAACCAGAATTACACTCTAATACAAGAACACAAGCCAGATGCTTTGTTGACTGAACCTGTAATGACGCATTATTTAAAACATGGAAATAATGAAAAATAAATCAAGTTTCGTTACCTTCATATATTGACCAAAATCACTCTAATCATTACAATATATCTCCACACCGACTCGCTATTACCACATCTCAACAAGAACTTTTCAGTATCACATCTCAGCAAGCACTACCTACCAGCACATCTCAACAAACACTCTCTGCTACGAGTTCTTAACAAGCACTGACTACTACGAGTTCTCAACAACCACTGCCCACTACGACATCTCAATAATCACTGCCAGTGGAGGCGGCGGAACAATACTCTCTAGCGCGATCTCTGGCGCTGTGGCTCAGTGTAGCCACCTTTCATATGCCCTTCCTCCACGGGCTAGAATTTGATGGTATTTTTGCCAGCATTGGTGGTGAAAATACCACCAAATTCGTCAAAAAAAATACAGACAAAAATAAAAGATAATATTCATGCGTAAATATCATATAACTAGATAAAATTTTGGCTTTGCACTGACCTTTCAATAACCTAATATATAAAATACAGTAAGCAATCCAAATTCCTTCATACATGTGACTTTACATAACAGTTTACACAAGTATTATGTGGTTAAACAGTTCAATCAATAGCGTCAGCAATGACGAATATGTGCAGGTAAGAGTCTCATAACTTTTCACCAACAGTAATACACAAAAAATCAGTTTATACAAATATTCACATAAACGCTTTCCATAGCCCAAGAAACAAGTAGTTGACAGTTCCAGCAGTAGCACCCAGCAATGGTCAACAGGTGCAAATACCAACAAGTGACATTTTTTCAGTAGAAACAGTCCATCAGTGGCACCCAGTAATGTTGAATAGGTGCAGACACCAACAAGTAACACCATTTCAGTATAAGCAGTTCCATTAGTGGCACCAGCAATGTTGAGCAGGTGCACACAGCAACAGGTGACATCTTTTTCAGTAGAAGCAGTCCATCAGTGACACCCAGCAATGTTGAGCAGGTGCCGACACCAACAAGTGACATCATTTCGGTAGAAGCAGTCCATCAGTGGCACCCAGTAATGTTGAGCAGGTGCAGACACCAACAGGTGACATCTTTTCAGTAGAAGCAGTCCATCAGTGGCACCCAGCAATGTTGAGCAGGTGCAGACACCAACAAGTAACACCATTTCAGTAGAAGCAGTCCATCAGCGGCACCCAGCAATGTTGAGCAGGTGCAGACATCAACAGGTGACATCTTTTCAGTAGAAGCAGTCCATCAGTGGCACCCAGCAATGTTGAGCAGGTGCAGACATCAACAAGTAACACCATTTCAGTATAAGCAGTTCCATTAGTGGCACCAGCAATGTTGAGCAGGTGCAGACACCAACAAGTGACATCATTTCAGTAGAAGCAGTCCATCAGTGGCACCCAGCAATGTTGAGCAGGTGCAGACATCAACAGGTGACATCTTTTCAGTAGAAGCAGTCCATCAGTGGCACCCAGCAATGTTGAGCAGGTGCAGACACCAACAAGTAACACCATTTCAGTATAAGCAGTTTCATTAGTGGCACCAGCAATGTTGAACAGGTGCAGATATCAACAGGTGACATCTTTTCAGTAGAAGCAGTCCATCAGTGGCACCCAGCAATGTTGAGCAGGTGCAGACATCAACAAGTAACACCATTTCAGTATAAGCAGTTCCATTAGTGGCACCAGCAATGTTGAGCAGGTGCAGACACCAACAAGTGACATCATTTCAGTAGAAGCAGTCCATCAGTGGCACCCAGCAATGTTGAGCAGGTGCAGACCGCAGTCCATAATATTCACTTTCACTAATCACACTGTTCATCAGCAGAAATTAAACATGACTAAATGTCACACATCATGTTGAAAAGTGCAGCACCATCACTAATCAGACAGTTCAGGCATGAACAATAGTTTGAATACACGTACAATGCTTTTACACTAAACATACAAATCATAATAAACACACAAATGATATCAGATAATTGTCATATTAAATATTACAAATACACAAATATCAGTAAACCTATAATTTTTATGGGTGTCAGTGCAAGCCACAACAACAAGTAAAATAATATTTAGGAGACAGGTTGGTACCAATTTGGGATAGGGAAAGGAAAACACACAAAAAACACTCACTCATCTTTCATCCACATTAGTGCTACTGTGTAATTGAATAGTGTTAACTGTGTAAATGCAATTCTGTCAAAATTTTATGTTCATCATGTGTATCAAGTAGTAGTGGCAGCAATGTATAACAGTCAATAATAGTTAGTCAGCGTCATAGTCATCATGTCAAGACCAATGTTTGCCAAGCCAGATCAAATTGTACGGTTGCTGAACAACTGTCAGTGAGCCAAGATATGCAATTACTTCCTCTCTCCAAAAAAAAAAAGTATATACTGCTTAGTGATTTAACAAAGCGTGTGTGTAGACAATCTTCCTGCTACTTGAGTGTTCTAGTCTGCCATCTTTATCCGCCTTGTTCCATATAGACCAACGAAAAAAAAAAATATGCTCCTCACTTACTTCACCTCTTATCCACCAAAACTCCAATAATCATCAGCATCACATAATCTCAATACTTCAATAATACCTCTTCAATACGTCGATCATCAATATCATTTACCTTATCTCTTGTCCACGAAAACTCCAATAATCATCAACTTCACATAATATCAATACCTCAATCATACCTCTTCAATACGTCGATATATATAAATCTCAGCACCAATATCATTTCACTTCCATAACAGCTCTTTCCTCTAGTCAGTCTCCTCGAACAAGTACAGACAAAATCCTAGTGCAAACTTCAATTCAGCATCCCATACAATCCGAAGACACAGTGTCCACACACAACCTCTGTGTAATCCATCTGACCCAAATTTTCTACTCAATATAAATTATAAGATACATTTTGGTTCCTTGTCCATCATTAAATAAAAGAAATGCATACATGACCTCTAACAGCCTTTAGTTTGAATAACTTTCAGTAAGTAAGTACGATTACGAAGTGTTAATGATGGTGATATTTCAGTGTGTACACCACTTCAAAAATCATGGCAGAAACAAACATGTGGAGTATTTTTTGTGTCAAGTGTCACTTCCTATTTCAATTACTCACGAAAAATGCAGTGTAATAACTGTCAATGGTCTAACCTAGTGTTGGTATGTCATGTCGTTAGCTTCCTTCCTATTAGCATAAATTTATACAGCTTCCATAAAACCTCCAGCTCATGTGACTTCTATGAAGTTTCTCGTACTAATGTCGTTCGTAGAATTATAGCAGTTCATTTTCTTATCTTAAAAATATAAGGTACTGAGCGTAAGCAAAACATGCAATAGCGCGACAATATACCAGTAGAGAACAGAATGTCAACAAGTGGATGCAGCACAATCCCTATAACGAGTCTCCGTCAAGCGAACAATCTATAATTAACACCATGGTGTGACCTAAACTCTATGTTCGTACACAGTATATCAGCATTTCTATATTCTAAATTGAAGAGTAGTTATGACAACAAAACAGAAATGTGTAAATATGCAATCCATACGCACAGCAGCAAACATATATCTTACGTAATAAACAAGTCATTAGCATCATATCAGCATAAGCAAATAAATGTTCATACGTAATCTTAATAAGTAAACATGAAGACGCAAGCAGATAAATCACAAAGTGTAACCTACATACATAACCACAGTCAGCACAATTAATCAGTTGACAATTACAATTTAAATAAATAAGCACAGCAGGCACATCTTAAAAAAAAATATGACATCAGTGAAAAGGCATTGCAGCCAAGTGGTGCATAGTATACATAAGTAACAACACTGTTCATTAATCAATAATTGTCAAAATCAGTAAATGTACACAAGCACGTCGCTTCACAAGTAAATTCATAGAACATGAAATTAGCACAAAGTATGAATCACGTAATCGCGAGCAGCAAATTACATCTAAAATACGTACCTAAGTGGAATTATGTTACCTGAAAAATAAACTCAATTAATAGTTACCCTTTTTAGTTTATTACGTTTTTCTTCGAAATTACATTCTTCCTGAAATTTTCTCCATAGCAAGTCGTCTTAACGCACAGAGTTTACCTGAAGGTCTTAAATATTTTATACAACCGTATCCTGAAAAATACTGAACGTTAATAACATAATTTATAAAGTCACCATAGCTTTATACTGAATTTAATCCGAGAAATTAGACTGTGTATTTGTTTACGTCTGTCAGTGCATTCGCACTGAGCGCTCGATCAGCTGTCGACGCGTGACGTAGAAAGTGATTGTTTGCGGTCAACGACTGCCTTGTGCGGCGCGCAGACTTCACTGTTGCTTTGAGTATCTGCCGCCGCCGGAACACGGCGCGGTATCCTTGTACTCTCTTCGTGTTTACATCTAGCTGTTAGTTTCTCACAAGTATGTCATTCCACAAATTTTTTTCGAAAGTATATCATTCCACAAAAATTTTAACGTTAGATATGTGATGTATTCCCTTAGAGCGTCGTGATTTAAGAGTTTCTACTTCAATAGTGTTATCATGAATGATTTTGCGAACCCTATATGGATCGTTATAAAGCAGAAAAAATTTACGACACAAGCCTTTTCCTTTGTGAGACGAACGGTGGGACTTAATTAATACCTTCTGACCAACTGACAAAGTTTTTAAACGACCAGGACGCTTCGCTGATTTTTCTCTTCTAGCAGCCGCAGATGCAATATTTCGTAGAGCCAGGTTGACAACTTCAGAATGCCGCAGTTTCCGTGAAGGCGGAAAAGGAACAATTTCAGAAATGCGATTATTCGGTGTTTTGTTTTTTAATATCAATAGAGGCGGTAAAGAAGTTGAGTCATGTTTTGAAAAATATGAAGATACTGATCCCACGTTCTGTGATTCTGATGACAATAAAGACGACACAATTTATTGATTTCCTTCATCCATCTATCTGAAGCGTTAGATTGAGGGTGAAAAAGTGAAATGAAGATTGGTTTAATTTTACGACGCCGTAGAGTACGAAGCCAAATTTTAGAGCGAAACTGTGATCCATTATCTGATATAACCTTATCAACATGACCAACTTCTTTAAGAAAATGTTTGATGAAAGCATTAGATACTGAACGAGCTGTTGCTTTGCGTAAAGGTGTAAAACACACATATTTTGATGTCAATTCCACTGCTACGAAAATGTACGCAAAACCATTAGTAGAACGAACCACTGGACCGAACAAATCGACTGCAGCCATGTCCTTTAATTTCACTGGAATGATAGGAAACAACGGTGCTCTATGAGAAACAGTTGGCGGCTTAGCCTTTGGCATAATTTGCATTTGGCAAGAACAGATCGAATACGTTTTTCCATATTACTGAAGTAGCAATTTTCTCGCAATTTATGAAAACATTTTCTGGGACCAAAGTGCGCATAACTGAAATGTGTAAACGAGGTGTGGCCAAATCGTCCAATTTAACAAAGCGTCTAAGAAAATTACAGACACCAAGGAAACTACAAACATCACGTTTTGTGGTAGGAACAGCATAATTACGAATAGCGTCTAGTTTCTCTGGATCAGGAAGAATACCTTCTGTAGAAATAATATGACCGAGAAATTTCACCTGAGAACGACCAAATTCAGATTTTTTTTTTTAAGTTCACTGTAATGGCAACTCTTGCAAAGATACGTAATAAGTAATCCAAAATTTTTTTGTGCTCACTCCAAGAACGTTTAGCAATAAGAATGTCGTCAACGTAAGAAGTAATATTGTCACGAAGATAAACAGGTAAAATTTCATTTAAACTGCGAATAAATGCTGCAGAAAATATAGTAAGTCCAAACGGTAATTTCCAAAGTCACCTTTGGGTAAAATCGTCAAATCCGGTTATTGTTTACCTACTGTCTAGATAGATTGATAGTAGAAGAGTTGTTTTTATAGATGCAAAGAATAGTGAAAGAGTAGGCAGCGGTGCAGAAAACTAAAAGGGAAATAGCACCACTACAGCTCGGGGCCCTGTGAACGCTACGGCACATATTCACTTAGTATAGTGAATCCCCTGAGGACCTTAATAGCTGCACATAAATTTCAGTTTGTGACTTAGTGGCACATCTGGCGGAAGTGCGTACGTAAGCTGATCTAACCATGAACATGGATGTATGTCATTCCTAGAATTGCAAAAGATCTTAAATTTCCGAACAGTCAAGAAGTGTTTACAGTCAAAGTTTTCGCCTCGTGGCGACAAAGACCTACCGCGTCTGTCCCAGTCCCAATGTTGATTATTGTCAAGTTCCCGCGCCTGGCGCTCTCTTGTTACATCCCGTAAATGAAACAAATTACTTTCTTCAAAGCCCTCTGCTATCTGTGATACTAAAATTCGTCTGCTGTCTTTTCCTACGATTTCGCTTTCAATATATTTGTCTTGCTTTTGTAATGCCTCAAATTCCCTTTTGACGCGTTCATTAACTTTTCCCTGATTGTCAACATGTTTATTTATGCTCTGGTACTCTTCTGTTTCTGCAAATGGCAATGGAGCTGTATCATCCGAATCTCTGTCCCCATTTAAGCTAAGACTTATCGATTTATCTGTAATCTCCTCAACTCTTTCCGATAAGTCACCTATTTGTTCTTTCTGATTATTTATGTCTTCCGTAAGTGTCGCGACTCCGGTTTCGGTATTGTCACATTTAGTAGTTGATTGTTCACACTGTTGCGTTAAGTCATTTGGTACGGATTCCTCGACTCTTTCAAATACTTCTTCCTTATCGTGTGCACGTTGTAAATTTAACTCTGAAAAATTTTGTACTATCACGCGATCTTTTTCTTCCCGTTCTCTGTCCTGTTCCTCTTGTCTAATCCCTGTTGCAATTAATCTATTATTGTGAGAATTCAAAATCGGTTGTACTTCTTCTCTAATTTCTTTCTTTAATTCATCTTTCATGTTTTTGAAACATGTCCCTATTCGCGAATCTAACCGTGTTTCCATTGTTTCCATCTCTGTCTCTAAACGTGTTGCCACTGTTTTTAATTCAGATCCTAACCGTGTTTCCATTGTTCCCATATCAGTTTTAATTGTTCCTATCTCTGTCTTAATTGTTCCCATTTGTGAGTCTAGTGAGTCGAACCGTGATCCCAAATTTAATATTGCATTCATCAACTGCTCCGTGTTAAGTGTTTCAAAATTCTTTTCGCCCCTAACATTTCCCGCAAAACCAGTTTCCTTCGTCATAGCTGTAAAGCTATCTGTGTTCGATACTATTCCAGAATCTTCTGTCGTTAATCTCGAATTCTGAAAATTTTCTGATTGAGAAAAATTTTGAAATGGTTCCGGACTATTTTCCCGACTTATTAAATTGTTTTCCACTTCATTATTCACCATACTGTTGTCCTGTGTTGGCGAGTTCGCCATGTCAACAATTTCATCATTCTGACTATCCATCATTTTTGCCTTTTTCATCGATCGCGTAATCATTTACAAAACATACAAAACTCGTCACTGTACGAAAATTACACACAATGGCTCTTTATCTCCAACAATATCATTCACACGAAATGCTTCCCTCAACCACGATTAACGAACAATTGAAATAATTGCACTAAATTATCAAACACGTAGACAAGACATCAAAAAAAATAAATTTTGCAAAATACCATTAGAAGAATGTCAATTACCAAATCTACACATGCAATATAGACTACAATTACTAAACTACAAATTACTACAACAATCCTACTGTCTACTATTTCTACAATCAGAAGAATTCAAAGGGACGATCCGAAGCAGTGGTCGCCACGTGCATGGGGGCTTAATTATAATAGAATGCAAATAATTTTAATTTTTTGCTTCAGTAGCTGTCTGTCCGATTACGAAGTCTCGTACCGGTTCGCCCTGACTAGTATTATTACGCTATCTGACTGCATAGAACAATAACAAAGAATGAAATGGAAATTTTCATTAACACAATTAATTAATTAAGTCCCCAGCAACTATAAAACCTACTAAACCAAAGCACAAGTGTAACTGTTCTGTGTGTGGTAGTATGACTCAACGTACGCATCTGGCACGGTTCTTCTTCAATAACACAAGAAATTTTAAATATCATTTATACTGAATTAATTAAAGAAAATAAAAATACCATAATTACTCAAGAAAACCAGAATTACACTCTAATACAAGAACACAAGCCAGATGCTTTGTTGACTGAACCTGTAATGACGCATTATTTAAAACATGGAAATAATGAAAAATAAATCAAGTTTCGTTACCTTCATATATTGACCAAAATCACTCTAATCATTACAATATATCTCCACACCGACTCGCTATTACCACATCTCAACAAGAACTTTTCAGTATCACATCTCAGCAAGCACTCCCTACCAGCACATCTCAACAAACACTCTCTGCTACGAGTTCTTAACAAGCACTGACTACTACGAGTTCTCAACAACCACTGCCCACTACGACATCTCAATAATCACTGCCAGTGGAGGCGGCGGAACAATACTCTCTAGCGCGATCTCTGGCGCTGTGGCTCAGTGTAGCCACCTTTCAGTATTGCATCTTCTTTCGTTCATTCCGAAGGTGAAATTCCCATTTCATAGTAATCCACTGTGGTTTGTTTAATTTATCTCTTTTACACGTTATTGCTTTCTGAAAATGATGAATAAGGATTAATATCTTGCATTTAAATCATATACCCATTAAATAAAAACTGGTTTCTAGTGATATAATTAAGCATACAGCATAGCATGACAGAAAACGTACTATGTCAAAAACATAGACAGTGTTCAGGTGCAAAAATGTACACAGAGTATCATAATGTAGTAGCAAAAAAAAAAAAAAACGTAAAATAGTCACGATGTTGAGATATCATATGGCAAATATCAAAGTCAACTGGTGTTTGTTATATCTTAAAGATTTCGTAGTGCATACAAACAAAACAGGAAAACAATCATACATACATGAAAAATAGAAAATGTGCACGGTCTGATATATAACGACAAGAAATGACTTGCTTTGTGTTCAGCTTGTATGTTGTGTAGTTGATAGAGGCGAGAACTGAAGACTTTAATGGAGAAAGAATTTGATAAAATTAATATGTCACTAGATAGAATTGCATAATTGGTCATAAAATATGTAAGTTTATCTGAAAAAATGTGCACAGTGTGATGTGTAAAGACAAGAAAAGCGACCTGCTAACCTTACCTTGCCGGGCACTTGCCAAGAAAAACATATAATCATCAGTATGTAGTCACATAAATATAATTGCTTAAGTGGTCATAAAATATGTAAGTTTATCTTGAAAAATGTGCACGGTCTGATGTGTAACGACAAGAAAAGCGACCTGCTAACCTTATCTTCCCGGGCACTTGCCAAGAAAAAAATATGATAATCATCAGTAAGTAGTCACATAAATATAATTGCATCATTGGTCATATAAAAATCAGAAAATGGCATTACAGTGTGATAAATCATGAAGTATATTCATTCAATAAAGGGTTTAATATTGGAGACATGGTGATTGCCCTTGCTTTTTCTAGTTCTCAAAGTTTCGACGTGTACTAGATTGGGGTGAGGAATGCTGCGAATTCGATATGGACCTGCGTATAGAAGCTCAAATTTACTGCATCTATTCTTTCATCCATTGGATAAATAGTGTGTACGTACTAATATCTTCTGTCCAATATGAAAGTCACGGCGTGTACAAACCTGTTTTTGCTGTCTTCTCCGGCGCTCTGCGGTACGTCTGATGTTGTTCAGCGCAATGTCAATTATTTCATGGTGTCGTAGTCGACGAGATGTAGGAAAGGTTACTAATTCTTTAATTTTGTTAGGTGGTTCAACATTTTTTAATATAACAGTCGGAGATAGCATAGTAGATTCATTTGGTATGGAATTAATTATATCCTGGAATGAGAGTATGTGTGTGTCCCAATCAATATGTCTTTTATGGCAGTATATTCTACATAGTTTACCAATTTCTTTCATTAGTCGTTCACAAGGGTTCGAAGAAGCATGATACTTGGATATATAGATCGGAGAAATGTTTCTAGCTCGTAACATACGTGTCCATATAGCAGATCGAAACTGTGATCCATTGTCGGAAATTACTTTCAATACATGCCCCACATGGAATAGAAAATGTTTTATAAATGCTTTCGAAACAGATTTAGCAGTAGCTTTGCGTAACGGAGTGAAGGTAACAAATTTTGAAGTGAAATGATAATTAAATGGACACCCTACCTGCAAACAGGCGTTGATGTACTTCATTGGGGAAATGTTGAAAATGTGTGCCCCGACTGGGACTCGAACCCGGGATCTCCTGCTTACATGGCAGACGCTCTATCCATCTAACCCACCGAGGGCACAGAGGATAGTGCGACTGCAGGGACTTATCCCTTGCCCGCTCCCCGTGAGATACACATTCCCTACATGTTCACACCACTACATTCGTATTGCGCCTAATAGATGTTTGCCCATCATACTCATTACTCGTGGCAGATTAATCTACCAAGTCCCGTACGAGTTCGGGCATAGCGTGTGCGTTCGCACAAGAAGGTCAATGGGCGGGAGGCCATATTTTTAACTACATAAGATGATAATTAAATGGACACCCTAGCTGCGAACAGGCGTTGATGTACTTCATTGGGGACATGTTGAAAATGTGTGCCCCGACCGGGACTCGAACCCGTGATCTCCTGCTTACATGGCAGACGCTCTATCCATCTGAGCCACCGCGGGCACAGAGGATAGTGCGTCTGCTTGGACTTATCCCTTGCACGCTCCCCGTGAGATACACATTCCCTACATGTCCACACCACTACATTCGTAGTGCGCCTAATAGACGTTTGCCCATCATACTCATTACTCGTGGCAGATTAATCTACCAAGTCCCGTACGAGTTCGGGCATAGCGTGTGCGTTCGCACAAGAAGGTCAATGGCCGGGAAGCCATATTTTTAACTATATATGACGGTAGTATCTGTTCCCGAAATATCAGTTACCGTGGATGACCATGCAGCTTTCAACATGTCCCCAATGAAGTACATCAACGCCTGTTTGCAGCTAGGGTGTCCATTTAATTATCATTTCATTTCTAGCAAAGCTGCATGGTCATCCACGGTAACTGTTCTTCCGGGAACGGATACTACCGTCATATAAAGTTAAAAATATGGCTTCCCGGCCATTGACCTTCTTGTGCGAACGCACACGCTATGCCCGAACTCGTACGGGACTTGGTAGATTAATCTGCCACGAGTAATGAGTATGATGGGCAAACATCTATTAGGCGCACTACGAATGTAGTGGTGTGGACATGTAGGGAATGTGTATCTCACGGGGAGCGTGCAAGGGATAAGTCCCTGCAGACGCACTATCCTCTGTGCCCGCGGTGGCTCAGATGGATAGAGCGTCTGCCATGTAAGCAGGAGATCCCGGGTTCGAGTCCCGGTCGGGGCACACAATTTCAACATGTCCCCAATGAAGTACATCGACGCCTGTTTGCAGCTAGGGTGTCCATTTAATTATCATTTCATTTCTAGCAAAGCTGCATGGTCATCCACGGTAACTGTTCTTTCGGGAACAGATACTACCGTCATATATAATTAAAAATATGGCTTCCCGGCCATTGACCTTCTTGTGCGAACGCACACGCTATGCCCGAACTCGTACGGGACTTGGTAGATTAATCTGCCACGAGTAATGAGTATGATGGGCAAACATCTATTAGGCGCACTATGAATGTAGTGGTGTGGACATGTAGGGAATGTGTATCTCACGGGGAGCGTGCAAGGGATAAGTCCCTGCAGACGCACTATCCTCTGTGCCCGCGGTGGCTCAGATGGATAGAGCGTCTGCCATGTAAGCAGGAGATCCCGGGTTGGAGTCCCGGTCGGGGCACACATTTTCAACATGTCCCCAATGAAGTACATCAACGCCTGTTTGCAGCTAGGGTGTCCATTTAATTATCATTTCATTTCTAGCAAAGCTGCATGGTCATCCACGGTAACTGTTCTTTCGGGAACAGATACTACCGTCATATATAGTTAAATTTTGAAGTGAGTTCAACAGCGACAAAGATGTAGCAAAAACCTCTATTAGTTCTGGGAATCGGACCAAAAATGTCTACAGCGGCCATGTGTCTCAATTTAACAGGTACAATGGGATGTAACGGAGGAATATGTGCAGTCGTGTCTGACTTAGCTTTCTGGAAGATTTTACATGACGCTAAAACTCGTCGAATACGTTTCTCCATATTGGCAAAATAACAGTTCTGTCTCAGTATAAGAAAACATTTTCTGGCTCCGTAATGTGCGTAACTTAAATGAGTATACCAAATTAATTTGTTAACAAGCTCGTCAGGAATGCATAATAACCAATTGCTGCTGTCAGGGTGAGAGCGGCGAAACAGAATATTATTGCGTACAGTGTAATGGTTTCTAATGGTAACATTATTCCTATCTTGCCAAAGGTGTTTAATTTCTTTCCACACGTTGTCTTTACTCTGCTCTAGTGCTATGTCTCGTAATGACAACGAAATGAAATTTTCAAATGCAACTTGTTGAATTTACATAACGCTGAAATTTGCTTGGCAGAAGTTGGCTGCGATGTCTTGCTGATTGTTGCTGAGAGAACGGGATAGTGCGTCTGCTACAATATTTTGCGTACCGGGAATATGAACAATTGTAAAATTAAATTCCTGTAAATTCCTGTAAATAGAGTTTCCATCTGCTTAGCCTGTCATGTGTAAATTTTGCTGAAAGTAAAAACTGTATCGCTCTATGATCTGTGTAAACGGTCGTATGTCTTCCATAAAGAAAATGCCGAAATATTGTAAATGCCCATACAACACACAATGTTTCAAGTTCTGTGACAGAATAATTGCGTTCAGCAGGTGACAGAATGCGACTCGCAAAGGCGATGTTTTTAATTACTGTAGTACCATCTTCTTCAATTTCCTGAAAAATGTGTACGCCTAAAGCGGTGTTAGAACTGTCGGTGGCAATGGAAAAATTTCTAGTAAGATCTGGATGTGATAAAAGTGGTGCATACAACAAAGCTTGTTTCAGATTGACAAATTCAGAATGTGCTTGGCTATCCCAGGACCAAATAGTGTTTTTACCTGTCAATTGACATAATCTAGGGGTGTCTAAAGCAAAGTAATGAATAAATTTACGAAAAAAGTTAGTTTAACCCAAAAAGCTGCGTAGTTGTTTCTTCGTCGTAGGAACAGTAATGTCACGTAAAGCTTGAAGTTTTTCCGGGTCAGGCGCAATGCCTTCTGCTCAAATTACATGTCCAAGAAATTTTATAGAAGTTTTGCCAAAGTGAGATTTACTGAGATTAACTGTGAGTCCTTGTGCACGAAAAGTTCGTAACAGTTGTTCAAGAATCAGATTGTGTTCAGACCAGTTAGCTTCTGCAATAAGAATGTCGTCTACATACGTTGTGACAATGTCTTTCATGAAAAAGTGTGTGTCGTATGTCGTCAAAACTAATAAAATTTTCGTGAACAAGATTCTGTGTGTCAAAAGTATTGCTTACGTTGCTGGAAGATGCAACCTGTACTGTACGTAGTTAAATTCGTTCTGACGTGCTGTTACTTGCAGGAGGATGCTGTGGCATTTCGACTGTTTGTACTGTTCTGTTACTTCGTCCTGACGTATTACGCTCGGGATGATACCTACTGTCTGGTTCATTCATGATAATCTATTGTTGTGGTTGATTATGCTGCTGGTAAGACCGACTGTTATTAAACGTACGCTGAAAATTGTGGTCATTACATTTACGTCTGTCATAATAATCATTGCTATACGGCGCGTTGCGATGTTGTTGTTGTTGTTGTCTTCAGTCCTGAGACTGGTTTGATGCAGCTCTCCATGTTACTCCATCCTGTGCAAGCTTCTTCATCTCCCAGTACCTACTGCAGCCTACATCCTTCTGAATCTGCTTAGTGTATTCATCTCTTGGTCTCCCTCTACGATTTTTACCCTCCACGCTGCCCTCCAATGCTAAATTTGTGATCCCTTGATGCCTCAAAACATGTCCTACCAACCGATCCCTTCTTCTAGTCAAGTTGTGCCACAAACTTCTCTTCTCCCCAATCCTATTCAATACCTCCTCATTAGTTACGTGATCTACCCACCTTATCTTCAGCATTCTTCTGTAGCACCACATTTCGAAAGCTTCTATTCTCTTCTTGTCCAAACTGGTTATCGTCCATGTTTCACTTCCATACATGGCTACACTCCATACAAATACTTTCAGAAACGCGTTGCGATAGGAATTGAAATGTTGTGTTTTCTGTACGTAGGTATTTCCTTGTTGCTGTGCGTTACTGTTTGGTGGAGCCGACGCTATACGTGTAGGCGGCGAAACATTAAAGCTTGGTTGACCTTGCACATTACATTGTTGTTTAGGTATGCTAACCGGCTGGTTTGTTGCTGTTGTTGGGAAAAACCTCTATTGTTACCAAAATATGTTTGCGACTGCTGAAAATTTTGTACATACTGATGATTAAAATTTTGTTTGTTACTAAAATTATGCTGGTAGTTCTTGCCATTTCGGGAGTGTCTAATAAAAACTGTCACTTTCGGTAAAACTTGTCATATCAGATTTACTTTATTCATTCCTAATTCTAGATAGATCGATAGTTGAAGAGCTGTTTTGATAGATATAAAGGATAGTAAAAGAGAAGGCAGCAGTGCAGAAAACTAAAGATGAAACAGCACCACCACGGCTCGGGGCCCTGTGCACGCTACGGCGCATATTCATCGAAGTGTAATGAATCCCCTGAGGTCTATTACGCGCTGCAAATAAATTTTAGTTTCTGCGTTACAGGCAATGCCGGTGAAAATTCAAAAGCAAATTGTTGTATCCATGCCAATTCTGGTTTCTGCACTACAGGCCAAGCTGATGAAAATACAAAAACAAATTGTCGTATCCAGTCCAAAGGATATATTTGTGTTCTGTCATTTTTAAATACCTTAGATTTTTTTACGGATAAAAATTGCTTGAAATCAAAATTATCATCTCTGTATGTCTGAACAGGTTCAGAATTGTATGATAATCTGTTTGTCTGTGACTGTTCGGAATCTAACTCACGTACTCTCTGTAAATTACCTAAATTATACTGGCTGTGTGAGTCTGGCAAATGTTCGCAAAGTGGCGTATGCTGTGATGTGTTAAAGGCTGAAACATTTTTCATCTCTGTCACTTCTTGCTGTAAAGTTGACAATTTTCTACGTAATGTATTATTGGACGAACCTATCTCACTGATCGTCTGCTGTAAATTTTGGAATTCGGGCGTTTGATTAAACGAAACTGGTGACGTATCGACTGATTTGGTGTCATTATTACTTTCGATAACGTCAATACGACTGGCCAATTCATCATATTTTTCAGTCAGTGCTTTTACCTGATCATCGTTTTTAGTATCGCAAGCATTAATTTGTTCTTGTATTTTACGTGTGGTTTCGTTCAATTTTTTAACGTCTGCTTTGATGGCATCGGGATCCTGAATTAGTTCTAATTGTTCAAGTCTGTCGGTCACTGTCTGAAAGTCTACTGTGTGTGTGTCTGTTTTTGCTTTAAGATCGGAGATTTCATCATGCAATTCGGTGTTCAACTGTTTGATAGTATTAATTTCGTCTGATACTGTAGCAATATTGTTGTCTACGTATGTTTTTGCTTTCTTAAACAATTTACGCTTATCTTCCTGTCTCTGTGCAGCAATTGTTTCCATGACTTGTTGCTTTACTTTATTCTGTTCCTGTATAAATTTACGGTAACGCGTTTCACTGTTTTGTAGGTGGTGATTAAAACTTTCGTCAATTTGGCTGTTCTGTTGGTCAAATTTCGCGTCTACTTTTGCATCCAGTGTGCGCGAAAGTTCTGCTGACATTAATTTAAACTCGTCGCGTAACTGTGTTGCATTTTCAGAGCATTGTTTAGCGACTGCACTAATTTCATCTCTAAGTAATTTAGTAGTGGCTGCATGTGTATTACTTAATTCTTGAGCCACATATCTAATTTCTTCACTACTGCTCCTAGCACAAGCCTTAATCTCCTCACGTAATTGTTCTTTAGTATCATGACATTGCGCGGCAACGGCTGTAATCTGTTCACTAAGTTGTTTGTTCTGTTCATTAAGTTGTTTGAAATTGTTATCTTGCTTATCATTCGACTGTTTGGAATTGTTGTCCAGTTTTTCATTAAGTTTTTGTTTGAGATTTTCATTATTTTCATTAAGTTGTTGTTTGAGATTTTCATTATTTTCATTAAGTTGTTGTTTGAGACTTTCATTAAGTTGTTGTTTGAAATTTTCATTAAGTTGTAGCAATAATGCCATAACTTGATCCATGCCAATATTACCTACTCTATTCTCTGTGCTGTTTGATGGCGTACCTGCTATTGTCACGTTTTGTGTAACCATTTGGTCATTCTGTGATTCTCGAAAAGGTTTGCCAATCGGGTGTGCACTGTGGGTCACTACCTCGGAATCAAATAAATCTGACGTATTTTGAATACATTGTTCATCTTCGTGAGAAAAATTTATCTGTTCACAATTCAAATTTTGCAAACCGGGTGTGTCAAACTGGGCAGCGTTCATTGTATCGGAACATGCCGCGTCATCAATTGTTACATTTACTCTAGACATAATTGCATTTGTTTGCTCATCATTAGGATCAAAATCAATATTAGTGATCGGTACGCACTGATTGTCTGTAAATGGAGGATTATCATTATTACACTGAGTGTCGCAAGTATTATCGGACAAATTATTCGAGTCGACTATTTCACTCATTGCACATCGCGATGTACTGTTAACAGTTTTTCGCGGCATTTTTTTTTTTTTTCAAATCAAAGTTAAGCACAATTACAACAAAGAGCAATAAATTGCCGATGATCTGTGAAAGAAAGAGTGACAAATTAGTAAATGCGTTGCGCCAGATGCAAACTACATTTAAGTAAATAAGAGCAGATATATGACTACTTCTCAGAGATTCACAAAGAAATACGATCCTGGCCGGTTGTCGCCAAGTGTAACCTCTCCACAAAAATAGTATAAATAATAATAATATGGAATATGATTCTAATTTTTTTAGTGAAACCTCAGAACAAAATTGGTTCCCATTTATAACCTCCCTACAGGAATTCATTCACATTTAACCTCCACACAAAATTTGTTTCCCATTTAATGTACCCACAAAATTCTTTTCTCATTTAATGTAAGCTTGAAACAGAAAAATTCCTAAACCTCGTAATAAAAAATAAATTCAGTAACCTGGTAAACTTTGGACGACAGCAGTGCTGCGTCATGGCCCTGTAAGATCATTCTGAATAAAAAAGCAAAAATTCTTACCTCTGTAAAGTCGCCAAATGTCTGCTCTTACAATAAATTTTTCCGTCACACCTCTGTGCAATGCTGGCCGATAGATTTGTCATTTATGAAAGGAAGCAACTGATTTTTCTTTTGCAACAATCGGAATGATCATGGATTGGAGAAATTAGAAAATTCTTTAAATTGAAATGAATGCTTGTAAAAAAAATTACTTTATATGACAAAGATTATTATTAGGACATTTTTAAAACATTTGCATGAGAGTTCAGATAACATTACTAGATATGCGCGAGGCTGCTTTTTACCTTCTACAATAATACTCAGGCTGCGGCATCGCTGCACCGCGACCGGCCCAGCCAACACGATACACTATTCCAGACCAGAGCAGATTGCAGACCAGGGCAGACTAGCAACAACTTACTGCTACAGCTACAAAGTTCGTACTCAGTCAACACTGCTCTCTGGTCAGCGATTCTCTTACACCTTGCATATCGCAGGCAGCGCATCGCAATTACATCTGCTCGGACCTCTTACATAAAATTACATCTGCTCGGACCTCTTACATACCTCTTACATAAAATTACATCTGCTCGGACCTCTTACAGAGTCTATTATATTATGTCAGGTTAAACCTCTTGCTGCCTTCTGTTCAGAAAGAACATGCCACATCATCACTTTGGTTTCAGCTGATGAACCGATGGAAACAGTTAGGTCTATATAATGGACATTTATCAACGTCAGTAATTAATTCCATTGTCATAATTAAATTTTCCAAAGTTAGCGACCCTGAATAATTGATGAAATACGGATTATATGAGCAGACTTCAGAGTTCCCCAGTTTTTCAAATAGTGAATTCGAAGTTCACGTAACTCACTTGTAGGGTCCTGTCCACTCGTCTCTTATAGGGTACCTAAAGGATGCTGCTTTATCGGATAGCTATACAACAATTCAAGCAAATCACATTAATAGTTGCCCTTTTTTAATTTTTTTATTTTTATGTATTTATTTATGTATTTATTTATTTATTTACAGTGAAGAAAATTGCCGCGCGGGATTAGCCGAACGGTCTAGGGCCTTGCAGTCGTGGACTGTGCGGCTGGTCCCGGCGGAGGTTCGAGTCCTCCCTGGGGCATGGGTGTGTGTATTTGTCCTTAGGATAATTTAGGTTAAGTAGTGTGTAAGCTTAGGGACTGATGACCTTAGCAGTTAAGTCCAATAAGATTTCACACCAAATTTTTGAAGAAGATTGACGATACTTAACTTTGGATTTACAACGAGTTGTCACAAGCGATGGACGACATGCAAACAGTCAGTGCCCTTCACCACATACAATGTCCATGTAAACAATGGATATGGTTCACTAATAATAGCTCCACTAGTGTACATCTTGTACTGTCCCTTTATAGTCCGGCCGAGGCTGGCAGGAGCGGCGTTTATAATGTCTTCGGATAGGGGCCGCTCCTGTCGTGGTGCCGTCCTAGTCAGCGGGCTACTGGCTGACGTCGTCTCACAGCCCTCTTTGCTCTTGCGTTCTTTATCTTCATGCCGTCGCTTGTCGATATGTCGGAACACAATGTTTTTAAATGGACTGATAGGTAAGAAATGAGAGGGGTCTCCTCATAATTGGAGAGAAAAGAAATATATGGAAAAAACTGACAAGAAGAAGGGACAAGATGAAAGGACAACTGTTAAGACAACATATGAAAAACTTGGCACAGAAGAGGAATTCGTAGAGGGCTGCATCAAACCAGCCAGAAGACTGATGACGCAGAAAAAAGGAAGTAGTTTGTTTGGGGGTAAAAAGGGTACAAAATTTAGTCCACAGAGCTGCTTCCTGTGTCAGCTACAAAGGCTCTAGCTAGATGGACACA
Organism: Schistocerca nitens; assembly: GCF_023898315.1. Lineage (NCBI taxonomy): Eukaryota > Metazoa > Arthropoda > Insecta > Orthoptera > Acrididae > Schistocerca > Schistocerca nitens. The sequence goes on along the minus strand of NC_064614.1, from coordinate 368,723,754 downwards.
GAGTACGTCTGGGCTTGCATGACACATACGTCATTCTACTCTGCCACAACTGTGTATCAGCGTTTATCATTCTTAGTGACTGGCAAATGGTGGCATGCTAGTTGTCTTTCTGATTCCCTTGGCCGCGCGCGATTAGCAGAGCGGTCTGAGGCGCTGCCGTCATGGACTGTGAAGCTGGTCCCGGCGGAGGTTCGAATCCTCCCTCGGGCATGGGTGTGTGTGTTCTTCTTTCGGATAATTTAGGTTAAGTAGTGTGTAAGCTGATGACCTTAGAAGTTAAGTCCCATAAGATATCACACACATTTGAACATTTTTTTGATCTCCTTGACCAAACGTTTTCAGTAGGTGAGTAATCTGGAGAACGTGATGGCCAAGGTACAGTCGAACACCCTCCTATTGATGTGGAGAAGGCAACAACGGTAACATATGTTCTTGCGTTACCTTGTTGAAAGATGATGTGTGATATACCCCGAATGCAGGGCACAACTACTGCCCTAAGCGTGTCAGAAATGTAATTGTTTCTGTGTGATTTGCTGGCTACGTGAGCCTGACGTGTTCATATTGTGTATCAAATAGCACATCCATACCGCTGGCCCTGTATGACAATGACGAATGCAAAGCGACAACGTTCATTTTTCTTGGAGGCCCCATACATCGTGATGCTTTACGCGGAACCGGAACTCGTCTGGAAAGAGGATAGGTGACTGCTGTTGTTGAGTGCACCACTGTTGGTGCGCCACTCTCTGGCGGCGTATCGAGTCGTGCAGCACCGCTGATAACCCTGCTGACAGTCGTAGTGGTCCAGACGCCCTCGCGCTGCCCTTGTGTGTGGTATCGTAACGAGTCGACACCACGCAGGGGGCAATCGATCACGTTCAGTGGTTGGCACTGAAAGTTCCGCGGTCGTCCGACAGCGGTAGCGGCAGTGACCGGCGCCGCCCAACCATTAGCCGCACGAGTGCCACTCCCCATGAGCTGAGGCGCCAGGGGCTACATACGTCGCGAGGATGAAACGACCATCCGACTGCAGTTGTGCCCAGTTCTTGTGGAGTGGTAGACGAGTTCTTGCTGTGTTGTGTAGCTCCACTCTAAATCAGTCTACTGTCGACACGGTGTAGCAGCAACTTTCTTTACGAAACGTAATACCTCAGGATTGGCTCAAGACTTATGTTTATGTCTTCATTGTGAACAGTTGAATCATCTGACTTAACCCGGCTTTGCCAAAGACTACTATCTGCAATTCATCATGGTGTCACAGTACTGAAATTAATTATAGTATAATAATTAGTCATAGCTTCAGTTCTCTAATTCCTTTTATTCAGCCTGAGAAGTCATGTACCGTCCCAACAGGAAGTGAGTACTTTTGGCGACGTCACCTGGTCACTTCAGTGTGGATGCTTGTTTTGCTGTAAACAAATTCAGTTCATGGCTCAAGACACCTTTTTTAAATTTATTTGCTTTCTGGTCTCTACTATGGTTTCAGTAGTAATGTCATTTATGACAATACGAACGTAATGAAAACGCAACACCCAGTCCCCGAGCCTACAAAATCCCCAATTTGGCCGGGAAACGGACCTAGGCAAACACGCTTAGCAGTCCGCCGCGCTGACCTCACAGCTATCTTGGCGGACAAATAGGACGCACATGATGTGACTCTACGATGCTACATACGCCAACAAACAATATGCCCTCTCGGGCGCTAGTCGCGTGGGGCCATTGAGATCCTGAGCACTGTCTCCATGAAGCCATCAGTGCCACAGTCGCGTGACAGTCGCGGAATACCGACTAACGCGAGCAACGCTATCCCGGAACTGTAAATCTGTTTCGATAACGCATCATCCACCCGACGTCGAATTCCTATGTGTGCTTGTATTCAAGTGTGATTTATCAGTGAGAAACCCACTGTACGATCTTATCTCGTGTACAGAATGTAGCTAGCGTTACTCCTACCAAGTTTGTGCGGCAGCATTATTTGCATAAGCAAGTGTGTCGTAGACCGCTTTTAGTGCACAGCATGGAGAAGAACATATCTGACATTTGTCTCATGCCACCGTCCTGGGGTTGCAGTTTCACTAATGTAAATCAGTTACGGCTCCAAAAGTTAGCCTATATTCTAAACTTCTGATTGACTGTACACACTCAAAGACTAAGAAGAAATCAACGGAATGGGACGGAAACCGGTAGAAGTGATACATATGTAAACACACACAAATGGTTACAATTCCAGAAAAATTAGACGTTCTTTTCAATAGAAAGAGTTTCACAAAGCGAGCAAGCAAACAACGTGTTGCTCTATCTGTGACTCTTATGCAAGCAGTTATTCGGCTTGACATTGATTGGATGTACTCCTGAGGGACATCATGCCAAATTCTGTCCTACTGGCGTCTTTGATCGTCAGAATACCGAGCTGGTTGGAGGGCCCTGCCCATAATGCTCCGAACATTCTCAATTGGAGAGTCATGCGGCGACCTTACTGGCCACGGAAGGTTCTGGCAAGCACGAAAGACAAGCAGTAGAAACTCTCGCCATGTGCGGGCGGGGATTATCTTGCTGAAATGTAAGCCCAGGATGGCTTGCCATGAAGGGCAACAAAAGGTTACGTAAAATATCGCCGACTTACCGCCGGTTGTCGGACCGGTAGGTGACTGTGAGCTGGTATCCCACCATTATTCAAAGCGCCTCCAGACACGTCTTCGTTGGTCATCGGGGTCTATTCGAAGCGGGACTCATCACTGTAGATAATTCTGCTCCAGCGAGTGAGATTCCAGGACGAAGATGTGTGTGGAGACGCTCCAGACTGCGGTGGGATACCAGCGTTCGTGGTGCGTAGTTTTTTTTTTTATGGACTGCATTTATCCTCAAGAACCATAAGATCATATTACCTGTAAACCTGCAAAACAATGGAAATTAACACGTAGTCAACTTCGCGAATTAGACATCAGGCACTATGCTCAAATTGTTTACTTAGAGAACTCGATTAGCATATTTCTATAAGTTGCAATGTGGATCAGCAAGTCGAGCACAGAGATCTCGCATCAGTCCTGAAGAACTGGAACTACTTCGCAGCCGATCAGACGCCATAGTAAAATCGGAGCTTGTATTTGGCAGCACCGAAGGCTTGATCTCAGTCGTGGAAATCCGACCTTAATTTGCACTTCTCCTGCATCTGCTGCGAGTGCTGGCATCGGTCTCTCGGCGTTTCGTGGGTAATTTCTTCTCACATTATTCAAGATAATGTATGTCTTGCTGCACGAAACCCTCGCTAAATTTGAAAAGGAAAGAGAAAAACGTACAAGAAATGGCACCGCACCCTGAATTGTCTCAGACGACGCATTCAGAACTGGAAACACGTGCCTTTAAAATGGATTAACAGTAGGATTCCTCCCGGCCACATAGGGGAATGGTGCATCTAGAAGTCAACTCCTGGTTTTTGTGTCTTAATACCAGGTGTATAAGTATGTAACCGGAATTTGGCTGCAAATAATTACACGTCTGTTGTTTGAAACTGATAATCAATATTTTATTCAAAATAAACTCCATTGCTATTTATACATACCTCCCACCTCTCCGGCAGGCTATGAATGCCACCCCAAAAAAACAGTTCTCCTTTTGAAGTGAACCAGTCAGCGAGCCATTTTCGTACATTTTCATACGAACTGAAGCGTTGTTCAGCGAGAGCGCGTCCCAGTGATGCAAATAGTGATAATCGGACGGAGCCAAGTCTGGAAATAAGCCGCATGTCCTAGTATTTCCCAACTGAACGAACGCCTCGTTCCCTGACCCGTTTCGCTGCGCGTGGTGGGGCGTTATCATGGAGCAATATGACTCTGTGTTGTCTTTTTCCATGATCCGGTCGTTTTCCACGTAATGCCCTTCCTATGTCCTTTTCCCGGGCTTCCTCTGCCCCCCCTTCCATCCCGCTTTTTTCCCCACCTACCCTCTCTCTGCCTCCCCTCTCTCCCCCAAGTCCTTTTGCAATCCCCTCCTCTGCCCTTCCCACTCCCTCTCGCGTCTGCTCTGCCCCCCTCTCCCCCCTTATGATTTGTCTCCCTCTGTCGGTTCCCTTCCCCCCCCCCCCCCTCACTTCGTTTTTCCTCTCCTCCCCCCTTTTTTTCCCCCTCATCTGCCCTGGTCCCCCCCCCCCCATCTGCCCTTGGATGTGGTAAGTGTTGTACATCTTTTCCGAAGTGTTGCGAACGGAAATCATACTGTCGCTGGGTGTGATTTTTATATCTCTTGCGAACAGAAACCAGACTGTCGCCATATTTTTTTTACTTCTCTGTCTACTATTTTACCTGTCTGCTTCCTGTGTATTTTATTAGCATCGCCAACCCTTTGTTTTATGTTTTAACTTCCACAATTTTCCGCCATTTTACAGTTTATGTCACCGTTTTTATCGCCTGCTTTTATTGTTTATTATCCTCTTCTTATGTTTTAAAAATTCTGTACGCTGAAGAGCAGCGTACTGAGCTGCTGCCGGCCCACCCCCTTTGGGGGGGAGTCGAAACTCAATAAAGGAAAAAAGTACTCCTGACACGCATAATAAGGTAAACAGTACCTTGTCTTTGCTTTCTTCGCAGACATGACTCAAAAGTTTCAGATAAAGAACGGTGCAAGAGCTATGCAGCCCTGGTGTTGCGCCTACGGAGAGTCGGGTGGCCCAGGAGAGCTGTGGGCTGGACCGTGGCAGACGGCCGCTTGCTGTGACGTCACTGAGTTGCTGCGTCTGTCACTTGTCTGCAACAGGCGGAGCTCTGCGCCGTGCGGCTTCAGTGTAAATTGAGTTGGCGTGCTGGAACAGGAACGCCAGAAGCACACCCCTGCGTTCACCTGCCTTGCCAGGGGAATGTCTGCGGCTGTGGTAGGAAAGCACAGAACAGTGACTTCTTCCTAAAACGTCATATTTATGTAAATTTGGAAATACAGTTCTTCTTTCGTTTGAGCCTTTTTCCGTGTCTTCTTCTTCCGTTCTGTGTCATATAACTCCGGTCACAGCCTCACTACAATGGGCATGTAGCCTACTTTTATTTCTGTGAAATTTGTAGCTTTGCTCTTGGACATCTGTCATAAATGGTTTTACAGTGCAGTAAAGATCATGTGGATGTCAACCAAAGGGGTCCTACTATGAAAGGAAATGGCACCCCAACCATCACTCCTGGCTGGCTGGCCGTATGGCGGGCAACAGTCATGCTGTGTCCCATCGCTGTCCAGGACGTCTCCAGACACGTCTTCGGCTTGGAATCTCAGTGACTGTCTTCAGTGATAAGTCCCTCTTCGAACTGAGCCCCGATGACTAGTGAAGACTTGTCTTGAGATGCCCCTTACAAATCGTCCAATTTTTCTGAAGTAATTATTTGTTTGTCTGTATATGTATATCATATCTACCGATTTCGTTCCATTTGGATAATTCCTCCATGCTGCGATTTTCTTTTGTCTTAGAGTGTATATTGCAAAGTAACCTTCCAGTACTGGTGGTGGTAAAACTCTACCTAAGTAGGAAGATTACCGTCGCTTTGTCACGTCCTACCGCTCCTGCAAGCTACCGTCTGTAGTAAATGGTTTCTTAAATTCGTGTGGCCCACGAAATTACTGGTGCCTGCGAGTTATTTCCGGGTATTAATAATTTCTAGCGGAAGGATTTCTTTAACCAACCAGTAAAAATTTGAACGCAGTGGATAACGCATTTTTTTTACCACTACAGAAAGCACCTATATAGGGCTTAATAGGCAGTATATAGCTTTTACTTGCTTTCATGACCCAGGATTCGACTGAGGTACTGACTTTCACCTATTCTTTATGATGGAGGGAGCAAATAATCAGCCGAAGGTATATATTAAATGATATTTATTTAGTACCGATGGCATTTCAACAACTAGCCGTGTTTCTCTTGCAATATACATGATCACAACTGGTCTCATTAGTTAACATGGATCAGTTTCGCCACGTAATTATGGAATGGGACACGTGAGCGCAGACCTGGCATCAATGTAATTTTATACAAACACACAATTATACCTAAACCCACGCTTATTACATTCGATTGCTATAGATGACTCAGAACAAGTTCAGCAAAGACATTACAAACAAAACTAGGTCAGGATGGAAGAGTATTTCGCAAGTCTCTGTTAAATCAATGGGCATTAAAATCCGATACTTTTCCTAGTGGCACGAGTTTAAACCATGTATTTTACTTAACGCACATCACCAACAAATCAACTAGAGGCGCTACAGTTTGGAACTGCGCGACCGCTACGGTCGCAAGTTCGAATCCTGCCTCGGGCATGGATGTGTGTGATGTCCTTAGGGTACTTAGGTTTAAGTAGTTCTAAGTTCTAGGGGACTGATGACCTCAGAAGTTAAGTCCCATAGTGCTCAGAGCCAAATCAACTAGTTATGGGGAGCACAAGAAACATCGTCACTTCGATGCTATTCAACCCACGTAGCCAAGCTTAGGTAGCCAACAGGAACCCAGAAAAAATACGGACACACAAGATTATTCCTTCCGTATTTTACACTCGCCCACTATCGTATGATTATTCATCGTGTACAATACATTTTCAAACCGAAACTACAATTTATCAATTTGGTGGTTGGCGCGAAAGCAAGTTCACAAAGAAAACATATAAAAAATAAATAAAAATCCCCAAAATATTACTGTAAATGAATGAGCAGATTAAAATACATTGAATGAGTGAATTTCCGTTGAGCACAGAGGAATAATGTGGACCGTGAGCTTAAGACCCATAGTGCGTGGCCTGACCAAGGCACAAACGAATGTTCTACTGAAATTCGAATAATTTATGAAAATAAATTCCCTTATGGGGTTTAGTGGTAATCTCGCGCCTGATTTCAACATCTGGACTTCATTACCGAGCAGATTTTAGACAATATAATACCTTTGTTAACAATACCAAAACGAGAGCTGCGTCTCCATTTCTGTCCAGCGCCGCGACCCAGGAACAAGAAAGAGCTCGACCGGACACCTCGCCTAACCGTTCTTCGTTCAAAAGGTGGTAGAGGGGAAGGTTCGCCAACCTAACAGAGCCAATCCTCGGGCTTTCATGATATCTCCTACCTGACTTGCCCACCATCTTTGCTAAACTTGTTCACGTTTAGGGGGTTGGTACTACCCTACGACAGAACGACTCTACACATGCAATGCTAAGACCTCTGACCAGAGCTTTCTGCTACATCACATACTGTCTCATTCATACAGTCCAAGGTCGCATAAGGGAAAGGATACAAGGAAACGCGGCACACATGAAATAAAATGAATAAATAAACACCACTTGGTCCATTCTCTTCTGTTTGTTATTCACGGAATTCGCTTCTGCAGAGTCAAAACACTCTGGTTATAGTTCTCCTGTACCGGAATTTATTGGAAAAATATGGAACAGGACTACAAGTTCCTTTCAATATTACCAAAAATGTAGTAACAACATGACTCTTCCATTCGTAACAGATGGGATATCCATTTTTACCTATTATTTTCAATCTTTTCGTTTACATCAAAGGACTAACGCACTACAGAAGAAGACGAGGAAAATGGACTGCTTTCGTGCGATTAGAGGTTTTAAACGCAAAGAATAGATTTAAGAAATGTAATTCTGTGTCTATTAATTAACATTTCCATTTGATAATTAATATAAATCTTAGATAAAAAGTGAAAAAGATTGCTATTAGCGAGGACGCAACCAGCGACAAGGAGACTGTAGGAGTAGTGCGCTACGCGCTCACCTACCAATCGTCTTCTTATAACGCTCAAAATATTTCGTACTTAACAACAATCAGATGTATCATCGAAGGCGATTTTTCGAATTCCAGGCATCTTGAGATGTTTTGGGTATGGAGAAAATTGAGTAGGGCATGTCCATAAGGCCCCTTTGCGAGATAACCAACGGAGCTACAGGAACACTCAAAGTGGGAGGTGAGCCCTGATGGCTTGACGAGGGTTTCTTATCTTCTACATCTACATCTACATCCATACTCCGCAAGCCACCTGACGGTGTGTGGCGGAGGGTACCTTGAGTACCTCTATCGGTTCTCCCTTCTATTCCAGTCTCGTATTGTTCGTGGAAAGAAGGATAGTCGGTATGCCTCTGTGTGGGCTCTAATCTCTCTTATTTTATCCTCATGGTCTCTTCGCGAGATATACGTAGGAGGGAGCAATATACTGCTTGACTCTTCGGTGAAGGTATGTTCTCGAAACTTTGACAAAAGCCCGTACCGAGCTACTGAGCGTCTCTCCTGCAGAGTCTTCCACTGGAGTTTATCTATCATCTCCGTAACGCTTTCGCGATTACTAAATGATCCTGTAACGAAGCGCGCTGCTCTCCGTTGGATCTTCTCTATATCTCCTATCAACCCTATCTGGTACGGATCCCACACTGCTGAGCAGTATTCAAGCAGTGGGCGAACAAGCGTACTGTAACCTACTTCCTTTGTTTTCGAATTGCATTTCCTTAGGATTCTTCCAATGAATCTCAGTCTGGCATCTGGTTTACCGACGATCAACATTATATGATCATTCCATTTTAAATCACTCCTAATGCGTACTCCCAGATAATTTATGGTATTAACTGCTTCCAGTTGCTGACCTGCTATTTTGTAGCTAAATGATAAAGGATCTATCTTTCTGTGTATTCGCAGCACATTACACTTGTCTACATTGAGATTCAATTGCCATTCCCTGCACCATGCGTCAATTCGCTGCAGATCCTCCTGCATTTCAGTAAAATTTTCCATTGTTACAACCTCTCCATACACCACAGCATCATCTGCAAAAAGCCTCAGTGAACTTCCGATGTCATCCACCAGGTCATTTACGTATATTGTGCATAGCAACGGTCCTATGACACTCCCCTGCGGCACACCTGAAATCACTCTTACTTCGGAAGACTTCTCTCCATTGAGAATGACATGCTGCGTCCTGTTATCTAGGAGCTCCTCAATCCAATCACACAATTGGTCTGATAGTCCATATGCTCTTACTTTGTTCATTAAACGACTGTGGGGAACTGTATCGAACGCCTTGCGGAAGTCAAGAAACACGGCATGTACCTGTGAACCCGTGTCTATGGCCCTCTGAGTCTCGTGGACGAATAGCACGAGCTGGGTTTCACATGACCGTCTTTTTCGAAACCCATGCTGATTCCCACAGAGTAGATTTCTAGTCTCCAGAAAAGTCATTATACTCGAACACAGTACGTGTTCCAAAATTCTACAACTGATCGTTAGAGATATAGGTCTATAGTTCTGCACATCTGTTCGACGTCCCTTCTTGAAAACGGGGATGACCTGTGCCCTTTTCCAATCCTTTGGAACGCTACGCTCTTCTAGAGACCTACGGTACACCGCTGGAAGAAGGGGGGCAATCTTCATGACAGATTCCACCGAGCGATGTGAAACACATTTCGACAGCGAATGACCTTCGAGGCCAGTGTAGTTGGTGACAGTTGGGAACTGTGCTGCCTCAGCGCTAGCACCGTGTATCGGTGTGAGCGGCCACACAGGAGGACTCGTGAAGCGGCCCGCTGCGACGGCGCGCAGTCGATGGGCGCAGCGCGGCTGCCAGTGTTCGGCCATTGTGTGGGGACGGCGGCGGGGCCGCGCCGCTGCTGGTCACGACGTCCCGGCCGCGATACTGTCTCCAGGACAGCGGGACGCCTGCTCGCCACCAATTGGCGCCGCTATCGGGAGCCCTGAGTTAGTAACGCCTCTGTCACCGAGCGAGCGCCGATACAAGTGCTCGCGTGCACGTCGGCAACACGTTAATTTCCACCGCGGGACTAACTTTATCCTGCAACATCACCAGTAGCGCGTACTTCTCTCCTGGTGTAACGTTCCTTCTGTCATTTTTCCATCAAGGAGCAAATAAAAGGTTTCCTCTGCCGCCAAGATGTCCGGATGAAGTAACGCGCACCCGGTTTCGCTACGTAACGTGGCTACATCTAGGTCGATGAAATAGACAACTATTGCTCAACCTGGATTAACTTACTATCCACCTTCTATCCTTCTTAAAAATCTTTTACTGTAAAGAAATTCCTGAAAATTCTCCAAAAAAGGTTTTTTGAAACGGAACGTTTTCTTCAAGAATGCATTAGCCGTATGACTGTTCAGGTTTCTTTGTTAGGCAACACGACCGGTTTCTCACCGTTATAGGGTGCATCTTCAATAATAATCTGTATTGAATACAAATATATTTTCATAAAATGCTGTTAATACATTGTGTACAATAGCGGGAAAAAGGAACGGTTGTTACTCATAACTGTTCACTTCATAACGCTAGAGAGAATGTACGATGTCCCAACGTTCAAGTTGTAAACCGATTAACTGCGTAACATCTCAAAAACTTGATCATCGAATGGCTAAATTTGCAATTTGATTACTAAAGGAGAGGCCGGCCGAAGTGGCCGTGCGGTTAAAGGCGCTGCAGTCTGGAACCGCAAGACCGCTACGGTCGCAGGTTCGAATCCTGCCTCGGGCATGGATGTTTGTGATGTCCTTAGGTTAGTTAGGTTTAACTAGTTCTAAGTTCTAGGGGACTAATGACCTAAGCAGTTGAGTCCCATAGTGCTCAGAGCCATTTGAACCATTTTACTAAAGGAGAATGTGCACAAAATCAAAACTCAGACTCCAATGAAATATTTAGGGAATTAGAGCAAAGGAGATAGCAGCAAATTAGAACATATATGAGGCAACGGCCTTACCGCAGTGGCTACAGCAGTTCCCGTCAGATTATCGAAGTTAAGCGCTGTCGGGCGTGGCCGGCACTTGGATGGGTGACCATCCGGGCCGCCATGCACTGTTGCCATTTTTCGGGGTGCACTCAGCCTCGTGATGCCAGTTGAGGAGCTACTCGACCGAATAGTAGCGGCTCCGGTCAAAGAAAACCATCATAACGACCGGGACATCGGTGTGCTAACCACACGCCCTCCTATCCCAATCCTCAGCGGAGGATGACACGGCGGTCGGATAGTCCCGATGGGCCACTTGTGGCCTGACCACGGAGTGATTGCTTTAGAACATATAGGGCAGAAATAGTGGCGGTGAACACTCAAGTAGTGATACAGGGTACCCTCCGCCACACACCTTAGGTTGGCTTGCGGAGTATCTATATAGATGTAGAGTGTAGATATAGACAGTATGCTCCAATAAAATACCTAGGAAACGAAATTCAGTCACTGGAAATTAAAATATACAGGGTGATTTTTTCCAATGTGTACAAACTCTAGGTATTAATCGATAAGAGGTACAAAAACGGTCTAATCATCTCACGTACGGAAATACAGGGTTTGCATGCTAGCGACTATTTGTTTAATCATACTTTGTTACAGAGACTGTGAATCTAATACGCGCTGTATCATGCAGCCACAGTTACAGTATGCATGGTTACCTCCTAGAGCGTGGTCATGAAGTAGCGACCGCTACTGTCATAGTAATTGGTAATGTTGTGTTCAATTCACTTCCTTTGCTCAATCACCTTGCAGTGGACGTGAAAAACAACATTGTACACAACGGTTCCGTATTCGAATCGAGAGCTTGCTGACATGGTGTTTACTTCCGGAAAGACAAATGGCAACGGGCAGACGGCAGCAAGGTTGTATAAGGAGACATACCCCGCCGACAACGACCAGCATTCGATGTTTGCAATTGTGTTGCACCGTTTGTCTGGGACAGGGAAGCAGGAAATCATGAAGAACGTACCCGATATGTTGGTACAGCAGACGTGGAGGAAAATGTGATTAACACAGTTGAGGGCGACCGCTGTGTCAGTACCAGGTAGTTGGCCCGCTAGTACAGGGTAAACCAGACGACCCTATAGAACATTGTCCATGACAACTTTTACTACACTCATCATTTACACCGTATGCAGGGCTTATAGTCTGTAAAGTCAAGAGCGAGCAGCGCTTTGGTGGGGGAAGTGGCCTTTCCCGAAAGAACGCTGCCACCGGCCTACAGGGGCACCCAAAATCTGTTGCCCGTTATCTGTCTAGCGGTGTAGATCGGCGTGCAGTGGTATCTTAGTTGCCAGTGTCAGTTAACTTTGTATACTTACTGATATACTTTGATATCCGGAAGAGATGGATAATCGTCTAGCATGGCAAGAAAATGTGCAGAATACGAAGAAGAGGAGGTATTTGCGGAGTAACGAGCGTTCAATCGTCTCTAATGTTAGTAGAGCATATGTTAAAGAGTCGACGCAAAAAGAACTGTTGGCTAATATTACCAGTCCCAATCAAAGGGCTGCTCAGTAAGACGCATAATGAAGGAACACGAAAATAAGCCGCATGGTTTACTGGAATCGCCACGAAGGAGATCTAATAATTTTGGGAGGAAACCCATCGTTATAGACAGTTTCAAGATCACATACAACCTTTGATGCTTATGGAACAGTACATCTCTATCTCGGCCACTATTCTCCTGATTGTAAGACATATTGCTTAAAACATGTGCGCAATAGCTATTCTAAACACTGCTGAAATTTCCTTCGAAACACGTACCCCGATTCTGGACTTCTAAGAAGAAAGCTTGACATACGAGGTGCGTTTACATATTAATTTTTATTTTTTGGAAAGAACTTTATTTGTTAATCTACAGCAATGTTATCCTCTTCAAAATATTCCTCATTACATACTGTACACTTACGCCAGTGCTTTTTCCAATTCCCGAAACTGTTTCTTCGGGATAATTCATAGGTCTATTAACTGTGCATTTTTAATCTCATCCATGCTTGTGAAAACACTGCCCTTTAAGGCCTGCTTTGAAATGTTTGTACCACTCGTATGCCCTTGGTTTACCCATAACAAAATGGCTCTGAGCACTATGGGACTTAACTGCTGAGGTCATCAGTCCCCTAGAACTTAGAACTACTTAAACCTAACTAACCTGACGACGACCATGGAGGTAGTGGTCGAAAGCTTGGAGTTTTATCCTGATTTGACGCGGCATGTACACCGAGAGATTTTTACTCAAGAAATACGTCGCGAAAGACTTCGTAGCCATAACCTAAGGACATCACACACATCTATGCCCGAGGCAGGATTCGAACCTGCGACCGTAGCGGTCGCGTGGTTCCAGACTGTAGCGCCTAGAACCGCTCGGCAACTCCGGCCGGCTACTCATAACAGGCTCACCAAAAGCAATATTTAACATTTCTAAAAATTTCATACTTTATTCCATTCTTATAACAAAATTTACTGCAGGTTCTCTGATCTGTTTTTATACATAACAAATATTCGTTGATGCTACCACAACATATGTAACCTTTTTGACAGCTGACAACAGAGTAAATACCCAATACGCATAACATTGTACACGTACTTTTGAGACATGTGTATGAAGACAGCGATAAAAATGTTGTGCAAATCAGATTAATAAAGCACACAAAATTATAATTTTCTGCTTACTTTTTAAACAGTCTTCGTGTTGCAAGAATTGTTAAGTTTCAATGCAGTCCTTCAAAGAAAACTTATACGTTTCAGTAGAAACACAAAGTAAGAACAAGCCTTAAATTCTACAGATTGATTGCATTACATGGGATTCGTTTTACGAATAGCAACAGAGGAACATACATTCGCATGAACAGGCATTCGGTACTATGTTAGTAGTAGAGTATTTCCGTTCTTTATTTACTCTACAATGTTGTGTTTCGGAAGAACCTATTGTTTTTTGTATTCTCTATAGTCGTGTGCATTTGTCTAAAAATAAGCGCAGCCGAGACGTATCTGTACACGGCTCCGCGACAGATTTAAAGCGCGCGCCGCGGCAGGGCCGGTACTACGTTGTGAAACAGCCTGTAGAAGCGCCCTGTGACGTAGCAAGGTAGGCACAGTGGGGGACTCGCTCGTTCGCTCTTCAATTTACCGACAGACTATACTAGCGACAGACTTTCCACATCAGGAGCAGTTTTGTGATTTGTTTCTTCACAAGGCAACCACGTTTCCGGGATTTGTATCATCCATCCTATTCACGTGTAAGACCACCATTATGTGGAATGGTATCTTCAGCTTTCATAAAAGTCATCTGAGGGATAGTTTGCAGAACCCCCATGGTATGGTGACAGCGAATCGTCAGCATCGGTGCAGCCGGTATGTGTGGGCCAGGATAATTGGCGACCATATTTTGGGACCAGTCTTCCTTTCACTTCGCCTAACAGACTTGAACAACCGGAGTTTCTTGCGAGTGACTTTGCCTCACCTGCTGGATGAAGTGCCATTGATGATTCGAAGGGTGGCTACTACATGATAGTGTCCAAGCTCACTTCGCCGTTTATGTCCGGATGCATCTCAAACGTGTCTTCTCTGGGTGATGGGTCACACGAGGTGATCCAGTTGCACGGTCTGCTCGTTCACCGGATCTCAACCCCTGCGATTTCTGCTATTAGAACCATCTCTGAAGTATCGTGTATGCAGAGCCCATTCCAGATATGGAGGCCCTGGAACAGCATATTCATGCTGTCTTTAACACTCTTTGGATGCAGCCTCAATGATGTGAATGTGTGAGACAGAACATGCTACGGCACCTATACACATGTGGTGAGACACATGGAAATCATTTTCAACACGTACAGTAACTGTGTCTACAGGATACAGCACTCATTAGACTGCGCTCTCCGTAACAATGTATGATTGAATAAATGGTCTCTATGATGGAAACTGCCCCCCCACCCCCCACCCCCATGAACCATGGACCTTGCCGTTGGTGGGGAGGCTTGCGTGCCTCAACGATACACATGGCCGTACCGTAGGTGCAACCACAACGGAGGGGTATCTGTTGAGAGGCCAGACAAACGTGTGGTTCCTGAAGAGGGGCAGCAGCCTTTTCAGTAGTTGCAGGGGCAACAGTCTGGATGATTGACTGATCTGGCCTTGTAACACTAACCAAAATGGCATTAATGTTGTGGTACTGCGAACGGCTGAAAGCAAGGGGAAACTCCAGCCGTAATTTTTCCCGAGGGCATGCAGCTTTACTGTATGATTAAATGATGATGGCGTTCTCTTGGGTAAAATATTCCGGAGGTAAAATAGTCCCCCATTGGGATCTCTGGGCGGGGACTACTCAAGAGGATGTCGTTATCAGGAGAAAGAAAACCGGCGTTCTACGGATCGGAGCGTGGAATGTCAGATCCCTTAATCGGGCAGGTAGGTTAAAAAATTTAAAAAGGGAAATGGATAGGTAAAAGTTAGATTTAGTGAGAATTAGTGAAGTTTGGTGGCAGGAGGAACAAGACTTTTGGTCAGATGAATACATGGTGATAAATACAAAATCAAATAGGGGTAATGCAGGAGTAGGTTTAATAATGAATTAAAAACAGAAGTACGGTAAGCTACTACAAACAGCATAGTGAATGCATTATTGTGGCCAAGATAGACACGAAGCCCATGCCTACTACAGTAGTACACGTTTATATCCCAACTAGCTCTGCAGATGATGAAGAAATTGATGAAATGTATGATGAGATAAAAAAATTGTTCAGGTAGTGAAGGGAGATTAAAATTTAATAGTCATGGGTGACTGGAATTCGAGAGAAGGAAACGGGAGAGAAGGAAACATAGTAGGTGAATATGGATTGGGGCTAAGAAATGAAAGAGGAAGCCGCCTGGTAGAATTTTGCGCAGAGCATAACTTAATCATAGCTTACACTTGGTTCAAGAATCATGAAAGAAAGTTTTGTACATGGAAAAACCCTGGAGATACTAGAAGATATCAGATAGATTATATAATGGTAAGACAGAGATTTAGGAACCAGGTTTTAAATTGTAAGACATTTCCAGGGCAGTTGTGGACTCTGACCACAATCTGTTGGTTATGAACTGTAGATTAAAACTGAAGAAACTGCAAAAAGGCGGCAATTTAAGGAGATGGCACCTGGATAAACTGAAAAAACCAGAGGTTGTACAGGGTTCCAGGAAGAGCATAAGGGAACAATTTACAGGAATGGGGGAAAGAAATACAGTAGAAGAAGAATAGGTAGCGTTGAGGGATGAAGTAGTGAAGGCAGCAGAGAATCAAATAGGTAAAAAGACGAGGGCTAGTAGAAACCCTTGGGTAGCAGAAGAAATATTGAATTTAATTGATGAAAGGAGAAAATATAAAAATGCAGTAAATGAAGCAGGCAAAAAGGAATACAAATGTCTCAAAAATGAAATCGACAGGAAGTGCAAAAAGGCTAAGCAGGGATGGCTAGAGGACAAATGTAAGGATGTATAGGCTTATCTCACTGGGGCCAGATAGATACTGCCTACAGGAAAATTCAAGAGACCTTTGGAGAAAGGAGAACCACTTGCATGAATATCAACTCAGATGGAAACCCAGTTCTAAGCAAAGAAGTGAAAGCAGAAAGGTGGAAAGAGTATATAGAGGGTCTACACAAGGGCGATGTACTTGAGGGCAAAGTTATAGAAAGGAAGAGAATGTAGATGAAGATGAAATGGGAGATATGATATTGCATGAAGAGTTTGATAGAGCACTGAAAGACCGTCGAAACAAGGCACCGGGAGTAGACAACATTTCATTAGAACTACTGACAGCCTTGGGAGAGCCAGTCCTGACAAAACTATACCATCTGGTGAGCAAAATGTATGCGACAGGCGAAATACCCTCAGACTTCAAGAAGGATATAATAATTCCAATCCCAAAGAAAGCAGGTGTTGACAGATGTGAAAATTACCGAACTATCAGTTTAATAAGTCACAGCTGCAAAATAGTAACACCAATTCTTTACAGACGAATGGAAAAACTGATAGAAGCCGACCTCGGGGAAGATCAGTTTGGTTTCCGTAGAAATGTTGGAACACGTGAGGCAATACTGACTCTACGACTTATCTTACAAGAAAGATTAAGGAAAGGCAAACCTATGTTTCTAGGATTTGTAGACTTAGAGAAAGCTTTTGACAATGTTGACTGGAATACTCTCTTTCAAATTCTGAAGGTGGCAGGGGTAAAAAACAGGGAGCGAAAGGCTATTTACAATTTGTACAGAAACCAATGGCAGTTATAAGAGTCGAGGGACATGAAAGGGAAGCAGTGGTTGGGAAGGGACTGAGACAGGGTTGTAGCCTATCCCCGATGTTATTCAATCTGTATATTGAGCAAGCAGTAAAGGAAACAAAAGAAAAGTTCGGAGTAGGTATTAAAATCCAGGGAGAAGAAATAAAAACTCTGAGGTTCGCCGATGACATTTTAATTCTGTCAGAGACAGCAAACGACTTGGAAGAGCAGTTGAACGGAATGGACAGTGTCTTGAAAGGAGGGTATAAGATGAACATCAACAAAAGCAAAACGAGTATAATGGAATGTAGTCGAATGAAGTCGGGTGATGCTGAGGGAATTAGATTCGGAAATGAAACAAAAAAATGGCTCAAATGGCTCTGAGCACTATGGGACTTAACAGCTGAGGTCATCAGTCCCCTAGAACGTAGAACTAGTTAAACCTAAGGACATCACACACATCCATGCCCGAGGCAGGATTCGAACCTGCGACCGTAGTGGTCGCCCGGTTCCAGGCTGTAACGCCTAGAACCGCTCGGCCACCCTGGCCGGCGGAAATGAAACACTTAAAGTAGTAAAGGAGTTTTGCTATTTGGGGAGCAAAATAACTGATGATGGTCGAAGGAGAGACGACATAAAATGTAGACTGGCAATGGCATGGAAAGCTTCTCTGAAGAAGAAAAATTTGCTAACACCGAGTATAGATTTAAATGTCAGGAAGTCGTTTCTGAAAGTATTTGTATGGAGAGTGTAGCCATGTATGAAAGTGAAACGTGGACGATAAATAGATTAGACAAGAAGAGAACAGAAGCTTTCGAAATGTGGTGCTACAGAAGAATGCTGAAGATTAGATGGGTAGATCACATAACTAATAAGGAGGTATTGAATAGAATTGGAGAGAAGGGATCACAAATTTAGCATTGGAGGGCAGCGTGGAGGGTAAAAATCGTAGAGGGAGACCAAGAGATGAATACACTAAGCAGATTCAGAAGGATGTAGGCTGCAGTAGGTACTGGGAGATGAAGAAGCTTGCACAAGATAGAGTAGTATGGAGAGCTGCATCTAACCAGTCTCAGGACTGAAGACCGCAACAACAACAACAACATGATGGAAACCATGCACTTCAGGATATAAGTTCATTAGACTTTTTTTTTCATATCCTCTCATTGATCAGTCCTTAGAGTTTGTACAGGTGGAAAAAATCTCCCTGTATAGGGCAAAATCTGTGGTAATGGAATGATGTCACTCACTTAACAGCTGTGTTGTAACACAGTAAAGCTCTAAAAAGGCGACTCCTTGTTAAAAGCAGTCCTAAAATGCATTCCACATTAAAAGAAGAGTGCAGATTGCTCACTCAACGTCTCCACCAGGTAGATAAAACCACAGGTCATGTAGATCACCTACAGACAAACATGAACCATCAACATTTTTTAAAACCATTGTTGTCGAGCACAAATATGGAAGAAATGAGACTCCGAGCAAATCCTTGTTAATCGGGAAGAGTTGATAAGAAAAACTATTTAGGAAACTTGTCAATGAAACTGTGCTAAGCCCGTGGCGAACGAACTAAGAAGTTTAAAGCGATCATCAGGTGATATGTTCTTACAACAGGCTATTGAGGGTCCCTCTTGTATGGCATCCTTTACAGTGGACTCTTGTTACGGTTCCACAGTAGAGGAGGTCACTGAGAGGTACTAATACGAACTAGAGCAGGTAAGTCGTGAAGGGGAACTGGCATGTGTGCTAAAAAGGACAGAATTAATGGTCAAATATATCTGACCCCTAACTACAAAATAGTCTTTTAAAAGAGTCACGAGATTACACTGAAGGGAGAAAGGCCATGAGATACCTCCTAATGTGGTGTCGGACCTCCTGTTGCGTGGTACATCGCAGCAGCTCAACAAGTTGCTGAAAGTGCCCTGCAGAAATACTGAACCATGCTGCCCCTATAGCTGTGCATAATTGCAAAAGTGTTGCTAGTGCAGGATTTTTTGCAAGAACTACCCTCTCGATTATGTCCCATAAGTATTCAGTGGGATCCATGTCGGACGATCTGGTAGACCAAATCATTCGCTTGAAATGTTCAGAATGATCTTCAAAATAATCGCGAACTGTGGCCCAGTGCTATGGTGCATTGTCATCCATAAAAATTCAGTCGCTGTTTAGGAACATGGAATCCATTAATGGCTGTAAATGGTCTCCAGGCAGCCGAAGATAACCATTCCCAGCCAACGATCTCTTAATCTGGACAAGAGGACCCAGTCCACTCCACGTTAATACGGCCCACACCATTATGGAGCCACCACCAGCTTGCACAACGCCTTGTTGACAGATTGGGTCCATGGCTTCATGGGGTCTGCGCCACACTCGAACCCATTAGCTCTTACCAACTAAAATCGGAACTCGTGTGACCAGGCCACGGTTTTCCAGTCTAGGGTCCAACCGATATACTCATGAGCCCAGGAGCGGTGCTACAGGCGATGTCGTGCTGTTAGCAAAGGCATTCGTATTGGTCAACTGATGCCATAGTCCACTGACACCAGATTTAACTGCACTATCCTAACAGATACATTCGTTGTACATCCTACATTGATTTCTGCTGTTATTTCAGGCTGTATTGTTTATCTGTTAGCACCGACAAATCTATGCAAACGCCGCTGCTCTCGGTCGTTAAGTAAAGACCATCGGCCACTGTGTTGTCTGTGGTGAGAGGTAATACCTCATATTTGGCATCCTCGGCAGTCTCTTGACACTATGAATCTCTAATATTGAATATCCTACCAATTTCCGAAATGGAATGTCCCATGCTGTAAAGTGCCAAACAAATAACACACATTACACTGAATTCCTGAAACAATTCTGGTTAACTCGATATGTCACACGACATGGTTACATGAAACTAAACTAATTTTATTAATATGCAGATGCAATAAATAAACCAGCATTTCGTGAATATGAACCACTAACACTCACACTAGTAATTGCATGCAAGTAATTTCCCTGACCCGAGCTATGAGATACAGTTCTGAGGGAAAGGAGAATTTACGACGACACGCCGTCCTGCGCGGCTAAAAGGCCCTCACCGAGGGGGGTTACCTAGTGTAGGCCGCGGGCAAAAGCAGCCCTTGGCCCGGCTTTTAACGACGACGCTTTGGAAAGTGCTTTCTACAGGAACACGGCGGGAGATCCTAGATAAAAAGTCCGGAGAAACCCAACTCAAAACGTTGTGACTCATTGCAGCCACCTGCCTTAAAACTTGCATGAAAGAAAAAGCTGTTTCTCCGTATTACGTAGCAGAAGTTAAACTCTGCCCTATGAAAGAAACGAGTCCTGTGATAGGCTACAAAACTCTAGTGGGTGGATTTGTAACAAGTACGAACGCATTCATTGGCCAGCGAAAAAAAAAAAAAAAAAA
The DNA here is from genome assembly GCF_023898315.1 of Schistocerca nitens. Taxonomy (NCBI): domain Eukaryota; kingdom Metazoa; phylum Arthropoda; class Insecta; order Orthoptera; family Acrididae; genus Schistocerca; species Schistocerca nitens. The sequence goes on along the minus strand of NC_064614.1, from coordinate 368,703,347 downwards.
AGCGCGTGGCCACCAGCTTTGATATAGGCAAATTGCTCAGTGGCTCTTCTCTTATAAAAAATCGAGTGTTTGAGCAAGGCTATTCGTGTTGTGCTGAGATGATGACGAAAGCTATTATATGAACACTTGTTCACAGGCTGGTCGTAACTGGCAAGGAGTCTGCAAAGTCTTCTAGTACGGAGAATCGCACCAAGCACTGACAGTTAACGCTTGCGAGCGATTTGAGGGCAATGATGTACGCGGCTATTCCAGCCAAATAGCGTGTACCATGCCAGTTAACTTAGCTAGGGAATAACTAGGAGTCTCGGCTTCACCTATGATGTAGGAAATGCATCCGACTGGTGTTTGAGAGAGATTTAGAATAGATTCTCAGGTTCACAGCTCGTGCCGACAGCCACCAGCGCCGCCGCCGATGCAAGGTAAACATATGCGCACTCACAGCACTCCAGCAAGTGATATTCAGTTCACACTCAGAACTGCGATTGTCACCGTCTCTGCTATGTTTTTGTACATTGAACTGTGACCTGTAGTTAAACATATTTACGATGGTCAGGCCTAATTGAAGCAGAAACCAGAGATGTCCGATCTAATGAAAAGGACTGATCAGCCACTGTAGAGTTACGAATTTTTTTAATTGTGTACTTCTTTTTGATTGCTCTTTACTGACCCCCATTCAATTTTGGGTATTTTCTTCGTGCATTTTAGCGTAATTGATATCTCTGGCACCAATTGTGTTTACTTTGTTTGTATTTTTATCGACCCTCCAGACATGGTCATCAACCATCTTACCATTGACGAACCTTATAATAGTTAGGAATTTCGTGAGTCCGCAGCTCGTGGTCGTGCGGTAGCGTCCTCGCTTCCCACGCCCGGGTTCCCGGGTTCGATTCCCGGCGGGGTCAGGGATTTTCTCTGCCTCGTGATGACTGGGTGTTGTGTGATGTCCTTAGGATAGTTAGGTTTAAGTAGTTCTAAGTTCTAGGGGACTAATGACCCTAGATGTTAAGTCCCATAGTGCTCAGAGCCATTTTGAACCATTTTAGGAATTTCGCTTCACTCTTGCGAAAACCCAGTATCAATATTTCACAATACTGTATGTAATTTTGGTAACATTACTACTTCATGAAGTCGTAATTAGAGAAAAACTAAACCTTAATAACGAAAATCTAAGATTTTCATTTTTTGTTGACATATAGTTACGCCTGAACCCGTACACTAATTTCTTTTAGTAAAAAAACGTTTCCTTTTCATGGAGTGTAGTGGAACCTACATTGAGATCATTGCCTGATTACATCACTGTCTGTACTGCTGCACTCATCTGAGCTGTGCATGTGAGAGATGGTATCTTCCTACCTTGCAGGCGGTAGGTTCAACACCAAATTCCTAAAACACTCGCAGAGTCTTATTGCACAACTGTGGTAGGAAGATAGATCAGAACCATTCTCACATGTGTTAGATAACAACGACCCTGCCAGTATGGTAAATTACCATGGTAAGGTGGTCAACCATATGTAATTACTAGGACAAAAGAAAAAAAAGCATCCTCTTAAAAATTTTTGATAATAAATTTTCGTGTTGTATCAACAAATGGGAGACAGAAACATGCAATGCACTGAGAGACGTACGCAGTATCCCCGTAGTATAGCTGTAACGCCATTGTTAGCTTTAAGCTTTTCTTGCAAGCATACCAGTGGCTGGCATAGCATTGATACGTTGGTTCTGTCCCAACTGGTAATTCAACTGGATGGTCGTACAGTCTTGTTATTGTGTTAAGGGAATTAGGAACAGTAAAGAAAGGGTGTAGGTAATAATTTTACAAAGCGAGTAAGGTCGTATGATCACATGATTACGTGAAGTAGGGGGTCTCAGTTATAATTGCAAAGACGGAAACCAGAGAGATTAGCAATGGCAGATCGAGACCTTGACCGAAATGAGATTGACACTCAGCAAGATACCGTAGGGGAACCTGAGGACAGAACAACAGACGACACAGTGCCGCGAGTAGTAGATCAGGAGGTGCAGCAAACGTAAATACCGAGCAACAAGGCGCCGTAAGCGGCGACCAATATATTGCAGAGGTGCAAGACGATGGGGAACGTCTTGAATACGTAGAGCCTATAGTATATGTAGTACGACCTCCCTCACAACCAAGTAGGGGTAATACAAGCCCACCCGGTTAGCCGTGCGGTCTAACGCACGGATTTCCAGATTGGGAAGGAGCACCTGGTCCCAGCCACGAATCCGCCCGGCGGACTTGAGTCGAGGTCCGGTGAGCCGACCAGTCTGTGGATGGTTGTTAGGCGGTTTTCCATCTGCCTCGGCGAATGCGGGCTGGTTCCCCTTATTCCACCTCACCTACAGTATGTCGGCGATTACTGCACAAAGCCGGCCGTTGTGGCCCAGCGGTTCTAGGCAGTCTGGAACCGCGCGACCGCTACGGTCGCAGGTTCGAATACTGCCTCGGGCATGGATGTCTGTGATGTCCTTAGGTTTAACTACTTCTACGTTCTAGGGGACTGATGACCTCAGCTGTTAAGTCCCATAGTGCTCAGAGCCATTACTGCACAAACAAGTTCTCCATGTACGCGTACGCAACCATTACTCTACCACGCAAACATAGGGGCTACACTCGTGTGGTGTGAGACGTTACCTGGGGGGGGGGGGGGGGGGGGAGGGTCCACCGGGGGCGGAACTTCACAATAACACTGAAAGAATGGTTCGGTGTGGGGCGGCGGAGGGGTGGACTGCGGAAGTCGTCGTGGGAGCCGGCCCGGATGGCCGAGCGGTTCTAGGCGCTACAGTCTGGAACCGGGTGACCGCTACGGTCGCAGGTTCGAATCCTTCATCGGGCATGGATGTGTGTGATGTTCTTATGTTAGTTAGGTTTAAGTAGTTCTAACCTCAGAAGTTAAGTCCCATAGTGCTCAGAGCCATTTTTGAGTCTCTTGGGACGGTGGACCACTGCAGCTGCGGCGGGGACGGAGCCTCTCCGTCGTTTCTAGGCCCCCGGTTAACATACAATACAATACAATACAGGTAATACAAGTCGAAATGTGTCACCGTGTGGTTCACTGCAGTCAGTTGCCGACAGACACGAGAATGTAAACGCAGAACGAAGTGCGTTGGAAGATGAGGTAGCAGGCCCCGTTAATTTGTAGGGAAGTCTCCAGCAATTAACACGCACCATAACGATAGAAAACACAGAGCTAAAACAACAGACATGTGAGCAGAATGCAGAATGAAAGAAAGAACTGCGTGAAATTAAAAAACAAAACACAGAGGTCAAACAACAATTACGTCATATTGAGGAAGAGGCAAAGGAATCCCGAGATGTAATCGAAAATTTAATAATACGTCACACACAATTAAGAACAGACATTGACAAGGTCCAAGTGGACGTGCAAACATTGTGTGACGACACACAGACCGAAATCAGAACTTTACATGATGGCAACAAAATGTTACGTGCTGATACTCACGGTGAAATTGAGAAGATAACTAAACAGGTTAGTGCAATTACACGCCAAGCAGCGGGCACAGCACGACACATAGCTGAAGGTAGTGTGCTGCAAAAACGCATTACGAAAGCGGTTCTCAAGAGGTACGATACTCGCATGGCGAGAACAGAAGCGAAAACGAAGAATCAATTCGAAAAACTGCGAACTATACAAGAGGGAAGTGATAGAGATCATACAAGCTCTGAATCCGTAACAACTTCCGAGTCAATAACGCCACCAGAAAGGCAAGAAGTTTCACACGGAAGGAAAGATTTCACTTAAATATAATTTCAATGACAGGCGGAGAAGAAGTTATGTGATAGCCTACCACCTGCGATGCCACAGGCACGAAGACATCGTGTGCCACAAGCATACTTTTCGGAACAATTAGGACCACATGATGAAGCGGCAAGATTAGCTAGGCAAGACACCGAGCTTGGTGTCTACAAATATGTGAGAGTGTAAGCGACAAGGATCTATTTTTTTCCTTTTTACGTAGAATAAACATGAAGAATATCATCAGATATCTAAAGTAAAATTGTAAGAAATGGTAAACGCCCTGGAAATAATGTAACAAGCTAATAACAGTACTGGAAAAATAAACATGATGTTTAATAACAGACGAAGGCAGTATAGCAAAGCTGTCAGCACTACCTAATGTGAAGGTGAATATTTTACATAGTTAAATCTACATTTCACAACAGAAAATGATTATTTTATTATTAACATATGTAGTCTTCGCTGGTTCGTGTCTAATTATAGCATGTAAATTATACAGTATTCTTTGAACATTTAGGTGATAATTTTTATTTATCCGGTGATTTACATCCCGCTAATATGCTGCACAGTATATTCCAATTCTTTCCTACGTAAGCGGCACCAGTGTTCTATACTACTTACGAATCCCCTCAGCATTGGTGGAAATAAGCTGTACATGCATCAGAGACTAAGCTCATCACATTCGTTACATGTGACAGCAGTCAATGACACTTTTTTTTGTGATCTGTGTCGATCCATAGCTTACTATTCCCAATTGGAAACAAAGTCCAAATCCCAATTGGATGGAATCTACCTCGTTAGACACGAGATGTGCAATCGGCCAAAATACGAAACGGCCCACCTTATCCATGAGTGAAAGGAATGAAAAGATAAAACATAAAGAAGTAAATAAAGAGTTCGAGCAAGTGTGCTGTTTATATTCTGTAGTCTGCCCAGTTTCCGTCATACCTCTTTTTACTACAGTTTAGGTCCTTGTTCGCTGCTGAGACAACTCTGTTTGTATTGTGCACTGTCGAAGTATTTTGGCAGAACACGGACAGGGAATTTATACAGTGCTGAAGCTTCCTGTGTGAACGTCAGCGGACTTCGTGTAATGTATTTCTGGTTACTCAGCAATTACTTTCAGTGTAATCTGTATTCGTTTGTGCGGTGATTTACCTTTAAATTTGTAATAACAATAAGAGCGTTTCAACAGAGAGCTGTTAAGGGATTACGCAAGTTTGTGATGAATGATGAGTTTTTTGTTGCACGCCTCTTTGGATCCCCGTTGCTCAATAGCTAAACGTATTCTTCCTGTTAGCTGTATAAACGAGTCCGTTCCACTCCAGTACTCGTGTTAATTGGCTGATAGTAATCAGTGCCACTCGCTCATGCATCTTCGTCGTCTGTATAAGCGACTCCATTTCAGAGCAGTCAGAATCATTTCTTTTAATACAAACTCCTTTGTTTGTAATAGGACTGTAAGTCTTTCTGTTATTGGTTGTCAAGTAATGCCAGAAGTCCAGTCGTCCATTCGAATGAAGTGTCAGAATAACGGTACAAAATTAGGCAGCGGTGTGATACATGTTAAAAATGAAGAAGTTTTACTAATTCACCAAGTGTTCATTGCATGTACTTTAATATTCCGTTAGTGGCATTATAACTTACTCAAGTGTTAGGATTGTTACTTTCGCTAAGGAATATATCACCTTTCGTATGTTTTTTGCCACACACACAGAATTTTTCTCTGTTCAACGTTGCGAGTCTGGTATCAGTATTATGTGAATAACGATCACGGCTTTCCATGCACTGATGGAGGGTACTTTGTACTGAGTCAATGTCGGAACGCAGATTTTATGAGCACGCATTCTCATCGATACTTCATCAGTGTTATTTTTCGAGGTTTAATTGAATTCTGTTCTTTTGAGTTCAGTGTTGTTTGACCTCGACTGAAGATAGTTGGTCAATGGTATGGAGGCCTTTCTACATTACTTTACGTGTAGCTATTCCATTACATGTCTCAGCAATAAACTGTTAGCTCCACGTCTTCTCCGTGTGGAGCTCATCCAGCGCCCCTGGCGTAGCTATCAAAGCTGCGCTCCCCCCCCCCCCCCGCCCCCCCCCCTGCGCCCCATCCATCACATAAAATTACCTTATAGCAAATTTTTGCCACCCAGATATAGAAAATTGTATTAAGTTGTAAGTAAGTAAAATAGAAGTGAATCGTTATTGAAAATATTTCTTAAATGAACTGTGTTGATGGCAAACATTGCGTGTAACAAATTTATGTATCGCTGTGATAAGTAAATTATAAATTCTACAAAATTTCTAAAAAAGTGAAAGTAAAAGAATATTTGTATCCTTTTGTTTATGGCACTTACCGTACACTCGTTTCAGTATGATCTGCAATGAGAAATGATACCGTTCCAGGAATTATGCTTTTACTATAATTTTACATTGTATACCCTTGATTTAAGCAAATTCATTGATTAAATCATTGAAGTCAAATTTATCAGCGTTGATCGACTCTGTCGGCAAGGTAGCTAAATTTAACAGAACGATTTACCCGTACTCAATCTTACGTGGTTTTGTATCATATTTAGTTTGCTGAAGTTGCACTCATAAGATACTGCAGTCGCTGGCCTTTAACATAAATATCCTCAAAGCTATTTCGGTTTTTGGATAAGCACCTCTTAAACTATAGTTTAAATTGCTCTTAAGACATTCGAATGAGAAGTTGTGACAATGTTCTTCTTCAGCTCTTGAGCCTGTAACTTGAAAGCGGCTATTTCGTTAACTAGGTATGCAGCAATGTCTCTGCTATATTAGTCACCAAAATCAATGACAAATTTTTCAGGATAGTATCATTTATGCCAGAATAATAACAGAGTAACTAATATGTAAGTAATGCGTACTTCTAGTGGTCGTCCGACACTATATGTTTCAGCAATGTCGCCGATGAGGAATGGCAGAGCATAGGATTTTTGACACGACTGTTCAATCTAGATGTAAGGAGTGTAGTTTTCTATATAAACAACGACTAACAACTCATATAATATTATTAATCTGCTACAGAAGGCGTTTTCAGCCGGAGGAGAAAGGAAGAACTTCAAAGTCTTTGGTCAGATAGTATAACTGCTCTTGCAGCCGACCTTCGGCACCTTACAACACCGTAGCCAAGTAGCAGAAGAAATCCATTGTTGAACATTGTGGCGTTGCCGTGCGATGTTTATCTTTTTATTTGCTCAGTTTTTGATTATGTTCGAGGAAAACACAAGGCTAGCGAGGTATGGAGGAGGGTTTCAGTTTGCCTTAGCGGACTGAGTGGCCACGTAGCGGTTCCGGCGTGACTACAGATCTGCCACAAACGCTCTGGCGGAACGAGGCCGGACATACGGGTGCTGCTTTTCGCAGAGGCGATGTAGTAAGCCTGTGGCAGTCCATTTCGGCTACGTATGCGGCTTGCTCCTTTGAAAGTAGTTGCCGACTAGCCCTCAGAGAATTGCCATGAATTCGCCTCCCGGTACACAGTATGCAGTAGAGAACGATATGGCGCCGGTAGTCTGCTGTGGCAAAATCCGTTGCTTCCCTTTAAAAATAGGTTATCCAGTCATTTGAATCTCGTCTGACACCGTGCTTTGGCGCGAAGGACTCGACCACGGAGTGGAACGTGGCTAGGAGTCTATACCAACCTTCTGCTTACTAAAATGCATTCAGTGAGCCAAGAATGGTATATTTTGCATGTGTAACACTTTCATGCCGATGTGCTCTTTGACCATTTATTTTTGTACATATACTTTCTTTTATCTTTATGTAAATTTAAATGTACACGATGTATGAATTAATTTGTTTATTTTGCTGTATAATCAATTCTGTATATTATGTAAATATCGCTGAGTAATCGCTGACGGAATGTTAGGGAAACGTTAGGTTTTTTTTTAGTATCCCCGTGGTCTAGGGGTGGCGTCTTTGATTCATAATCAAAACGTCTTCGGTCCCGGGTTCGATCCCCGCCACTGCCTAAATTTTGATAAAGAATCAGCATTGGCGGCCGAAGACTTCCGGCATAAGAAGTCAGCCTCATTCTGCCAACGGCCTTGTCAAAGAGGGCGGAGGAGCGGATAGAGGTTCAGGGCACTCTCTTGTCCTAGGGGTGGGAAATTGCCCCTAAAGGCGGAAGAATCAGCAATGATCAACGACATGAGGATGCAGAAGGCAATGGAAACCACTGCATTAAAGACACGTAACGTGTATCCACAGGACATGTGGCCTGTAATTGAAGAAGTGTCGTGATGATCTCTCCATTGGCAAAAGATTCCGGAATAGTCCCCCATTCGGATCTCCGGGAGGGGACTGCCAAGGGGGAGGTTACCATGAGAAAAAGATTGAATAATCAACGAAAGGATAACGTTCTACGAGTCGGGGCGTGGAATGTCAGAAGATTGAACGTGGTAGGGAAACTAGAAAATCTGAAAAGGGAAATGCAAAGACTCAATCTAGATATAGTAGGGGTCAGTGAAGTGAAGTGGAAGGAAGACAAGGATTTCTGGTCAGATGAGTATCGGATATAAACAGCAGCATAAAATGGTATAACAGGTGTAGGATTCGTTATGAATAGGAAGGTAGGGCAGAGGGTGTGTTACTGTGAACAGTTCAGTGACCGGGTTGTTCCAATCAGAATCGACAGCAGACCAACACCGACAACGATAGTTCAGGTATACATGCCGACGTCGCAACCTGAAGATGAACAGATAGAGAAAGTGTATGAGGATATTGAAAGGGTAATGCAGTATGTAAAGGGGGACGGAAATCTAATAGTCTTGGGCGACTGGAATGCAGTTGTAGGGTAAGGAGTAGAAGAAAAGGTTACAGGAGAATATGGGCTTGGGACGAGGAATGAAAGAGGAGAAAGACTAATTGAGTTCTGTAACAAGTTTCAGCTAGTAATAGCGAATACCCTGTTCAAGAATCACAAGAGGAGAAGGTATACTTGGAAAAGGCCGGGAGATACGGGAAGATTTCAATTAGATTACACCATGGTCAGACAGAGATTCCGAAATCAGATACTGGATTGTAAGGCGTACCCAGGAGCAGATATAGATTCAGATCACAATATAGTAGTGATGAAGAGTAGGCTGAAGTTCAACACATTAGTCAGGAAGAATAAATACGCAAAGAAGTGGGATACGGAAGTACTAAGGAATGACGAGATACGTTTGAAGTTCTCTAACGCTATAGATACAGCAATACGGAATAGCGCAGTAGGCAGTACAGTTGAAGAGGAATGGACATCTCTAAAAAGGGCCATCACAGAAGTTGGGAAGGGAAACATAGGTACAAAGAAGGTAGCTGCGAAGAAACCATGGGTAACAGAAGAAATACTTCAGTTGATTGATGAAAGGAGGAAGTACAAACATGTTCCGGGAAAATCAGGAATACAGAAATACAAGTCGCTGAGGAATGAAATAAATAGGAAGTGCAGGAAAGCTAAGACGAAATTGCTGCAGGAAAAATGTGAAGACATCGAAAAAGATATGATTGTCGAAAGGACAGACTCAGCATACAGGAAAGTCAAAACAACCTTTGGTGACATTAAAAGCAACGGAGGTAACATTAAGAGTGCAACGGGAATTCCACTGTTAAATGCAGAGGTGAGAGCAAATAGGTGGAAAGAATACATTGAAAGCCTCTATGAGGGTGACGATTTGTCTGATGTGATAGAAGAAGAAACAGGAGTCGATTTAGAAGAGATAGGGGATCCAGTATTAGAATCGGAATTTAAAAGAGCTTTGGAGGACTTACGAACAAATAAGGAAGAAGGGATAGATAACATTCCACCAGAATTTCTAAAATCATTGGGGGAAGTGGCAACAAAACGACTATTCACGTTGGTGTGTAGAATATATGAGTCTGGCGACATACCATCTGACTTTCGGAAAAGCATCATCCACACAATTCCGAAGACGGCAAGAGCTGACAAGTGCGAGAATTATCGCACAATCAGCTTAACAGCTCATGCATCGAAGCTGCTTACAAGAATAATATACAGAAGAATGGAAAAGAAAATTGAGAATGCGCTAGGTGACGATCAGTTTGGCTTTAGGAAAAGTAAAGGGACGAGAGAGGCAATTCTGACGTTACTGCTAATAATGGAAGCAAGGTTAAAGAAAAATCAAGAAACTTTCATAGGATTTCTCGACCTGGAAAAAGCGTTCGACAATAGAAAATGGTGCAAGCTGTTCGAGATTCTGAAAAAAGTAGGGGTAAGCTATAGGGAGAGACGGGTCATATACAATATGTACAATAACCAAGAGGGAATAATAAGATTGGACGATCAAGAACGAAGTGCTCGTATTAAGAAGGGTGTAAGACAAGGCTCTAGCCTTTCACCCCTACTCTTCAATCTGTATATCGAGGAAGCAATGATGGAAATAAAAGAAAGGTTCAGGAGTGGAATTAAAATTCAAGGTGAAAGGATATCAATGATACGATTCGCTGATGACATTGCTATCCTGAGTGAAAGAGAAGAAGAATTAAATGATCTGCTGAACGGAATGAACAGTCTAATGAGTACACAGTATGGTTTGAGAGTAAATCGGAGAAAGACGAAGGTAATGAGAAGTAGTAGGAATGAGAACAGCGAGAAACTTAACATCAGGATTGACGGTCACGAAGTCAATGAAGTTAAGGAATTCTGCTACCTAGGCAGTAAAATATCCAATGACGAACGGAGCAAGGAGAACATCAAAAGCAGACTCGCTATGGCAAAAAAGGCATTTCTGGCCAAGAGAAGTCTACTAATATCAAATACCGGCCTTAATTTGAGGAAGAAATTTCTGAGGATGTACGTCTGGAGTACAGCATTGTATGGTAGTGAAATATGGACTGTGGGAAAACCGGAACAGAAGAGAATCGAAGCATTTGAGATGTGGTGCTATAGACGAATGTTGAAAATTAGGTGGACTGATAAGGTAAGGAATGAGGAGGTTCTACGCAGAATCGGAGAGGAAAGGAATATGTGGAAAACACTGATAAGGAGAAGGGACAGGATGATAGGACATCTGCTAAGACACGAGGGAATGACTTCCATGGTACTAGAGGGAGCTGTAGAGGGCAAAAACTGTAGAGGAAGACAGAGATTGGAATACGTCAAGCAAATAATTGAGGACGTAGGTTGCAAGTGCTACTCTGAGATGAAGAGGTTAGCACAGGAAAGGAATTCGTGGCGGGCCGCATCAAACCAGTCAGTAGACTGATGATTAAAAAAAAAAAAAAAAAAAGTTTTTTTTTTTTTTTTTTTTTTTTTTTTTTTTTTTTTTTTTTTTTTGTCGACGAATAAGTATCGTTGGAGTAGCGGCGTCTCTGGACGCGGGAGGATGTAACGTCAGAGCGCGAGCTACACAGAGAGCGGACTCTGGTGTCAGACTTGGTGAAGTGCGGACGCATGGGTGGCATGCACTGTACTGGAGGAGTGACTGTTTAGCGGCACGTGACAAGTGATGATCGTGGGTGGTGGAAATATTGGCTGCAGCAACATCAAGAACTCGCCACGCCAATATCACTCCCGTGCTCGCTAATTATCATGGAAAGGAGCCAGCAGCAGTACCGTCGTCAGCAACTTCGTCACAGCGAGAATGGACTGAAGTAAGATTGCTGCATCAGGACTTATTGTCAACTAGCTTTTTAAAGGCGTTACTCAGCTTTGTCATGTTTTGCGAGTGAATAATTATCATAGTTTAATCAAAACTGTTTACCCATGATTCTCCTAAAATCATTCACCAAGTAGGTTCCTGTCCTGTCCTATTGCTACAATAATCCGAGTACCGTTTATGAAAAATGAAAATTGCAGTGCCAGTTAATTTTGCTTATGAACTAAATGATTCAGTTAGATTAGAGATCTGGACTTAAAGCATTCAGTTATTTCAGTCTCACTAACCTTAAATTTGAACTTTAATCTGAGGCGATCTAATTGTTGCAAATAGTAAATCAACTAATCAAATTAAAATGATTCCTGGCACTATGAACAAAAGCACTAACTAGAATTAAGGAGTGAGTGAAAATATCAGTGACTATTGTAATTTGTTGTCAGTAAGGTTCTGGTTCACATTTTGACTTGCAGTCGTGCTAAAGTATAATAATTACCTTTTGATACAGTAATTATCAATTTCTACTTACCTGTTCAGAAGTCAATAGAGTTTCTTTTAATTATTTTTTGCCATTTTCCAAAATTCATATGAAAATAGTAGACGTTATTGTGAGGTAGCGCCATTGTCACTTACAACAGTAAGTAACCATTAATCTAAGTGTTATCTTGTATGTTTTCAAAATTTCAGCTGTGTTAGTTAATGATATTTCGAGTGCAAACTATTTTCTTTCTCGCTTTATTATGTAAATATTTCAATAGATTTTGCTAACGTGCTTGCAGCCTTCTGTTGCAGCGCGTGTTCGAGGAATTCTTGACATTGACTATTCGGGTCATTAATTCACCTACCGAACAGAGATTTTGCCCACTTGGGCTGGCGACCGTATTTCTTTTAGCTATAAATATTTCAGTAACTCTTATTATTCTGTTCCGACCACGTGGTACCCCTTCTCGTTGGCACAGTACGTGAATGATAGCACAAACCTTTCGAACAACCATATTAAAGTTTACAGTAATCAAGTATGCGGAATAAGTTGTCCTAGAAGGCATCTTGTTGTTAACCTCCCCCTCATTTATCGACTTTATATTGAATCTTCCGAACGATAGCCTTTTCAAAATTTTATTCCAATTGTTTAGACACATGCTTACACGGTCATATATTTCGAACATTGTCGATAGAAGGGAAGGGGGACGTTCACATGGTTGCTCTGCATTCTGGAGAAGAAAGCGAAGTTCTTGCTGGTCACTGTGCCAGTGCCTGGAGATCCTCGAGATTGAATTTTTCGCGAGTTAGCGTCTGAGGAGGAGACCACGATTCTGTTTCGGGACTTCACGTTGAGAGGACGCCTGGACTTGGCCTCTCTCTGTGGCAGTTATTCTTGGCTGCCATCTCAGCCATTTTGCATTCGGTTCTGACTTGTGCATTGGGGTGCACGTTCGCTGCCTTCTACGTATGTTTTGAATTTCACAGTTAGCGCTGTCCATTATCTAAGCAGCTCACAATTTGCAGGATTTGCTGCGCAACTTGGGTTGCGTGATTACTTGTCTTATTTCGCGTGTATTGCACGCGATCGATTATTTCGCATTTGCGAGCTGTGCAGATTACGAATGTTTGCTGCGCTCCCCAACCAGACTTCTAGTTAGATATGACGTATCCTCCACTGTATTAAGGGGTTCATTAACATACGAATAAGCTTCTGGTGAGGCACTGTATGCCGTTAGTGTTCAGAGAACTGAATATTGTCTTGATAGTCACTGCTTCGCAATCGTTTTCTTCACGTAAATTGATTTTGTTCAGTGCATTCTTGCTTTGCAATTATAAACCCGATTGTCCTACAACTAATCCTAACTAGGCCACCCGTAAATAGTAAACATAGTCAGTCACTTGCAAATCTAATTTGTTGTCGCACTGTGACGGTATTTCCGTTGCAGTACAGATGCCCACGCGTCGGAGATTTTGATTAAGTTTCCAGAATGAGATTTTCACTCTGCAGCGGAGTGTGCGCTGATATGAAACTTCCTGGCAGATTAAAACTGTGTGCCGGACCGAGACTCGAACTCGGGACCTTGATTAAGTTGTTTAAATTGATGCATAACGAACCTTGCACTCGTTTGCCTGACGTTTAGATGTTGAAGCCGTAAGTGAGGTAGGTAGGCAACTGGTGCAAGCACAGTAAAACTGAAAGTTTGTTGTTTAATCTCAAAACAATTATAAAATAATTTATGATAGAGTATTTCCTACACTAAAACAAGGGTCGCATTACCATAATAAAAGATTTCCTATTCATTCTGTACGGTAACGTCAGTGAATATGGCTGCAGAGTGAGTAACTACTTAAAAGCCCACATATTCCTAGAATCGTTCTGTGTTTTGTTCATTTTCGTGTCGAACCGTGTTTAAGAAACAACAGACATAGTTTACTTCTTTCACTGCAGCTTCAGTTTGTTGTATCTTTGGCTTCAGTTAGCAAGATAGGGAAAAGATATCTGTTAGCATATACACGGTCCAGGCGGATGGCAACGCTAGCAGTGGAGGGTATATTAAGCGTGTCGGGAGTCGCGGAAAACAGTGCAGTCGTTTTCGAAATGCGGAAGGGGAGCGATTTATCTGACGTCCAAAAGGGCATGAACATTGGTTTTCGGGCCAGGGGTGGAACCATTTCCGAAGCAACAAAGTTTGCAAACTGATAGCGTGTCGCTGTGGCTACAGTGTGCTTTGGATGGTAAAATGACATTTTCTAAAACCAGCGCCGAAGCAACTGTGGTGCACCATGGGCCATTGCTGACTGGGGTAAATGACAGGTGCATAGATGTGTACGGTCGTACACACGTGCAAATGTTGAGCAACTGACTGCCCAGATGAACCAGGGGGCTACCAACAGTGTCACCTCAACGGGCGTTCAGCGAATGTCGCTGCGTATGGGCGTCTACAGCAGGCACCCGGTTCATGCACTCACGCCGACTGCCGTTCATCGAGGAGAAAGGTTGGAATTTGAAGGCCAGTGCCGCAAATGGTCGTCCTATAAGTGGCCTTTTCAGATGAGTCACGTTTCATGCTCCACCAGACAGATGGCTATTTGTGTACGGCGTGGAACGGCTGAAAGTCAAGAGTAATCATTATGGTATCATCTTTCTGGAAGGCACAAAAGGTCAACATAAGTATGCATCTATCCTTGGATACCATGTCCGCCCCTACATGCAGTTTGCTTTTCCTGGGCACGATGGCATCTACCATCAGGACAATGCAACGAGTCACACAGCTCACAGTGTATGTTCTTTGTCCGAAGAACACCAAAATGAATTTACCTTACTCCCCTGTCCACCAAACTCCCCCGATTTAAAGTCAGTTGGGAATCTGTGAGACCACTTCAGGCTGTTCGCGCCGCGGATCCTCAACCAAGAAACCTAACACAGCTGGCATGGCACTGGAGTCAAAATGGTTGAAATGGCTCTGAGCACTATGGGACTTAACATCGGAGGTCATCAGTCCCCTAGAACTTAAAACTACTTAAACCTAACTAACCTAAGGATGTGGTGTCACCGCTAGACACCACACTTGCTAGGTGGTAACTTAAATCGGCCGCGGTCCTGTAGTACATGTCGGACCCGCGTGTCGCCACTGTGTATTCGCAAACGTAGCGCCACCACAGGGCAGGTCACAAGACACGGACTTGACCTCGCCCCAGTTGTACGGACGACATAGCTTGCGACTAGACCTACCAAGTATTCCTCTCATTTGCCGAGAGACAGATTAAATAGCCTTCAGCTAGTCCATCGCTACTACCTAGCAAGGCGCCATGTGTATCATTGCTAATTGCTTACTACTATGCAAGAGATGTATTTCAACAAGAACAAGACTACATTAAAGTTAAGTATATTAAAATCTCTCTTCTTTTCTTTATAGTTTTCATCCAGTCTCCTGTTTCAGAAGTTACGCCCGTCTGCGTTAGTTTCGCGTGCACCTAGCCACTCATTGTGTCGAGACCTTAGGGAATCGACACAACAATATTTTGGCGCCGAGGAGTGGTGCCGCGCCCACGTTGCAGTCTTTGTGTTCTACTTGCTCTAATTTGCTTGTGTCATGGCTTCGCCGCATTCTCCAGATGTACTGTCCGAATTTTTTCGCTTGCAGAATCAGCAGACGCAGGCGTTATTGGAAGCCCTTGGACAGCTCGTCCAGGGTCAACGTGCGCTGCAAACCGATGCGGCGGCAGCCGCTTCATCGCTACCGCAGCCACACAACGCTGTCGCACCGCCATTTCGGCCCTTTGAGGCCCATAACGAGAGCTGGACTGAGTGGGCCGATCAGTTCCGGTTCCACCTCACAGCTTATGGAATTCAAGGTAAAGAGCGGCAGCCGTTTTTGCTTTCTTGTGTCGGTGTGTCTACCTACCGTGTGATAGTGAAATTGTTTCCCCGACGCGACGTAGCAACTCTGTCCTACGAAGAAATTTTGTCGGCTTTAGATGCCTATTTCAAAGAAACAGTAAATGTAGTTGCAAAACGGTATACGTTTTTTCGTACAAAACGTACGGCCGGTCAGACTAACAGGGAGTGGGTAGCAACTTTGCAAGGACTTACTAGAGACTGCGCGTTTGCCTGTGAATGTGGCCTCCCATATTCAGATACTATGGTGCGTGATGCAATTGCACAGAACGTTTCTGATGTTCGCATAAGGGAACAGATTTTGAAGCTAGTTAATCCCTCCCTGCAACAAGTGATAGACATTTTGGACAGGCAAGACACACTTGACTTTGCTCAGGAATCATTTGCAACTTCGCCAGCAGTGTGTCACATTAATCGGCCCGCCGGGCCCGCTGCACGGGACGCTAAGCGGCCCTCGCGCCCGACTTCGCTGCGGCCGCCTAGCTTGCAACCACGTGCGCCGCGTAAGCAAGCAAATGCAGTGAAATCTTGCCCGCGGTGTGCCACTAGACATTCGCGTGAAAATTGCCCGTCCCGCCAAGCTATTTGCTTTTACTGTCAAAAGAAAGGACATGTACAAAGTGTTTGCCAGAAAAAGTTAAGATCAGACAATCACACAAATTCCAGGCCCTTTGCTTCGCGCCGGAATCGCACCCAGGACAATCAGGCTCGTGGACCTTCGCCCATGGACATTCATGTAGTTCATTCCCACCCGTCCAGTGACACTTTAGCTAACAGTGACTGTGTTCGTCCCACCCAAAGTGTGCGTCGACGTCGCCGGAAATCCCGTAAAGTTGCAAGTGCTTCTGGACCTGTATCAGTTCAAATTGCACGAGACAGTCGCTCTTGTCGTCAACAAGACAATAAACTTTTTGTGGACTTAGACTTTGCAGGAAAAGTGATACCATTCCAGCTCGATACCGGAGCTGCTGTTTCATTGCTCAATCACGACACGTACAAACAACTGGGCGCCCCGCCATTGCGTGCCGCAAATGTTAAGTTAACTAGTTACTCAGGACAGCATATACCTGTGTTAGGACAGTGCAGCCTTCTTGCCACATACAAGGGACAGACAAAACTTGTATCATTTTACGTTCTTCGTTCCTCTAGTGCAGTGAACTTGTTTGGCTTAGATTTGTTTCAATTGTTTAATTTGTCTATAGTAAATCAGGTCCTATCAGTGAATCAGACTGTGCCTTCCGCCAGCGTTTCTAGTCTTTGTGACGAATTTGCAGACATTTTTGCACCGGGCCTTGGTTGCGCTAAGAACTATGAAGCGCATTTGGAACTGAAAGACAACGCGCAACCGAAATTTTTCAGAGCGCGCAATGTTCCCCACGCATTGCGTGATGAGGTCGCACGAACATTAGCCGAATTAGAATCTCAAGGTGTCATTGAACGAGTGCAGGCTTCTCTCTGGGCCTCACCCTTAGTAATTTTGCCCAAACCTTCCGGAAAATTGAGACTTTGCGTGGACTTCAAGGCAACTGTGAATCCACAACTTGTGACTGCTACTTTTCCTTTGCCCCGCCCGGAAGATCTTTTTGACAAACTGTGCCCGGGAAAATATTTTTCAAAATTGGACCTAGCAGATGCGTACTTGCAAATACCTGTGGACGAAGAATCCCAGCGCGTCTTAGTGGTAAACACGCATCTTGGCTTGTATCGCTTCAAAAGACTGCCGTTCGGGTGTGCATCCGCCCCTGCTTTATTTCAGCAATATTTACAAACTATTTGTGCGTCGGTCCCTACTGCTGCGAACTATCTGGACGATATTGTGATCTCAGGAAAGACAGAAGCCGAACATTTGCAGAATCTCCGGACCTTATTTCAGGTCTTGCGTCAGAATGGTCTTCGCTTGAGGAAGGACAAATGTGTGTTTTTTGCTCGTGACTTACCGTACCTGGGCCATGTCCTTAACGCCCAAGGTATACATCCGAGTCCAGAGCACCTTCGTGCCATTCAGGACTTGCCGTCACCGCAGAACTTAAAACAGCTACAGAGTGTGCTGGGTAAGGTAAATTATTATCACCGATTTGTGCGCAATGCTTCTTCCCTTTCAGCTCCGCTTCATCGCTTACGCCGTAAAGGTGTTCCGTTCGTCTGGACGACGGAATGCGAACGCGCCTTTCGCCAGTTGAAATCGGCGTTACTTTCAAATACTTGCCTTACGCCATTCGATCCCCGAAAACCCCTTTTGTTGATGGTCGATGCATCGGATTTCGGGATCGGTGCTGTGCTTGCGCACAAGGATGGCTCGCATGATCGCCCTATTGCCTTTGCGTCCAAATTGCTCTCATCTGCGCAAAGAAATTATTCCCAAATAGAGAAGGAAGCTTTGGCTCTTGTGTTTGGTGTTTCAAAGTTCCATGACTTCTTGTATGGTCGTCACTTTACCATCATCACGGACCACAAGCCTTTGACATCGCTTTTTCATCCGAACAAACCTGTACCTCCACGTACAGCGCAGAAATTCATTCGCTGGTCTCTTTTTCTCTCGCAGTACCGCTACGATATCTTGTATCGGTCCACTGCTAAGCACGGCAACGCTGATGCGTTGTCCCGTTTGCCTGTTGCTGAGGATAAAGCATTCGATTCTTCCGAACTTGCTTGCATGTTCATTGATTCGGAAGCCGATGACGTGGTCGCATCGTTTCCGATTGATTTTCGTCGTGTAGCTACTGCCACAGCTGCTGACCCTGTCCTTGCTACTGTTTTGCGTTTTGTTGCTACGCAATGGCCCTTGTCAAAGTCACGGATCGAGGATCCTTTGGTTCGCCGTTTTTTTGCTCACAAGGAGAGACTTTTTGTCCGACGTGGTGTTTTGTTGTTGCGTTCCGATAATGATCAATCCCGAGTCGTGGTCCCACGTTCGTTACAGTCCTCTGTCTTACGGCTTCTTCACCAAGGACATTGGGGTATAGTGCGAACGAAACAACTTGCTCGACAGCACTGTACTTGGTTCGGAATCGATGCTGCGATTACGAATATGTGCTCCTCTTGCGTGGCGTGTGCCGAACAACAATCCGCACCGCCGCGGAAATTCTTTGCTTGGCCGAAAGCCACTTCCCCTTGGCAACGCTTGCACATCGATTTTGCTGGTCCATTCTGGAATGCTCGATGGTTGGTTGTGGTCGATGCTTTCAGTAATTTTCCTTTTGTTGTCCGGATGTCTTCCACGACGTCTTCTGCCACAATCCAAGCCTTATCCGCTATCTTTTGCATTGAAGGTCTTCCGCAGACTATTGTTTCCGACAATGGCCCACAATTCCTGTCCGCAGAATTTCAGTCATTCTGCACGGCCAATGGTATTCAACATCTGACATCCGCGCCGTTTTCGCCTCAGTCAAACGGTGCCGCTGAACGATTGGTCCGGACTTTCAAGTCGCAGATGTTGAAGTTGAAAGAGTCGCATTCTTGGGAGGACGCTTTGTTGCTCTTTTTGTCCTCATATCGCTCTCAGCCCCGCGATGGTCGCTCGCCGGCTGAGTTGCTCCATGGCCGTCCTCATCGAACTCTGATGTCTTTGCTGCATCCGCCACATCAGGTTCCTGTGCAGCGGCAGACTCCTGCTTTTGCTCCTGGCGACGTTGTCTATTATCGCAACTATCGCGGTTCACAGCGTTGGCTCGCAGGGCGCATTCTTCGCTGCCTCGGCCGCGCGATGTAATTGGTTTTGGGGGCCTCTGGTGAGGTGCGTCGGCATCTCAATCAGCTGCGCCTCTGTCGTCGCCTGGGTTCTGCCGCTCCCCGTCTGCTTTCAGCGACGGAGCCGTCAGGTCAGCGCCCTGGGGACCCATCTACTGGCTCGCCTCCTCCCCAGGTGTTACCGACGCTGCCTTCCATTTTGCCTCCTGGCGTCGCGCCGAAGCAGCCGCCGCCGGCGCCGCCAGCAGCGGACGCTTCGCTGCAGCCGCCTCGCGCCTCCCTGGGTCACGCGCCGCCGCTTGCTTCCCGTGACCAGCCGTCCTCCGCCATGGACCTCTTGCCCGCTCCGGACCAGATGTCGTCTTCGCCCGTCGGGTGCTCCGACCACATGGAGGTCGACCCTTCTGTATCATTCCGTGCGCATACACCTCATGTTGACGTGCACCCTGGACTAGGTTTGCAGGCGTTTCCTAGCTCCCCTCGGACCGAATGGCCGGGTGCGGGTGGCACAGCCTCGCCTGTTGTTAGGCTCCCCACCTCATCGCATACGTCAACATGGGGTCCTCCCCACGGCGGGCGGAAGCCTTATCTCACGACCGTTCGCCGATTTGCGGGGGAGGAATGTGGTGTCACCGCTAGACACCACACTTGCTAGGTGGTAACTTAAATCGGCCGCGGTCCTGTAGTACATGTCGGACCCGCGTGTCGCCACTGTGTATTCGCAAACGTAGCGCCACCACAGGGCAGGTCACAAGACACGGACTTGACCTCGCCCCAGTTGTACGGACGACATAGCTTGCGACTAGACCTACCAAGTATTCCTCTCATTTGCCGAGAGACAGATTAAATAGCCTTCAGCTAGTCCATCGCTACTACCTAGCAAGGCGCCATGTGTATCATTGCTAATTGCTTACTACTATGCAAGAGATGTATTTCAACAAGAACAAGACTACATTAAAGTTAAGTATATTAAAATCTCTCTTCTTTTCTTTATAGTTTTCATCCAGTCTCCTGTTTCAGAAGTTACGCCCGTCTGCGTTAGTTTCGCGTGCACCTAGCCACTCATTGTGTCGAGACCTTAGGGAATCGACACAACAAAGGACATCACACACATCCATGCCCGAGGCAGGATTCGAACCTGCGACCGTAGCGGTCGCGCGGTTCCAGACTGAAGCGCCTAGAACCGCTCGGCCACTCCGGCCGGCAGCACTGGAGTCGGCATGGCTCCACATCCCTGGCTGTACCTTCTAGAACGGCACCTCACTGGGACGTTATCAGTGTAAGACCTTCGAAGGGTTGAATGTCAGTGTGAGTGAGGTATGTAGGCGGCAGCATTGTGAACCAAATGCCATTCACACCAAAGGTAAAAAATAAATTACTATTCATCAGCAAGAAAAACAAACTATTAGAAAGATGGCTTGCGTTCTAAAGGGTCGAAAACTGCCTCTCCACGCGTTAGACATGTTAGAATACAAAGTATTAATGAAGCAAAGTAAATAGTTAGCCTTGTCCGCCAAATAACGTTTTCCGTAAAGAAAGACAATTGTATTTCCAGGGCTAGCACAGAACATAAACTGAAAGTAACACTTTTCAAGACAGTTTATTGATAAAATGGAAGGCTGCGACTGCATATGACGCCATTTACGCATCAACGGGTTAAGAACTAATGCAGAATAGCTGGTTCATCTACAAACGAATGGATATCACCGTTGGGAGTATGGCCAGCAGCCAGTCGGGAAGTGGACTGGTGGTGTGGGCGGTGCCTCCCGCGGCCGGTTGGTATTGACTGGCGACAGCGCGGTTCTCAGGGCTGTTAGCGGCGCCATTATACTGGCCGCGGAGGACCTCCCGCGCCAAGCGGGCACCCGAAAAAAAAAGAAGCGACGCACTGCGGCAAACTGGCAAATAAGCCGCTGCGCGCATTGGCGCCAGTGGTGTAACTGCCATGGCTCTGTGGCAATGGGTGCCGGCCAGATCGCGTTTATCGCGTTGTAATGTGCTGGACAGTCTCAGCACTCGATAACATCTTTTTCAGTTCCAGGAATGAATTCTGAGGACGAGTTCCTCACTCGTTTAACTTACATTACTACACTGTCCAATCCTTTCAGTGTGATCACCTGTCAAAAATCTGAATTATCACCTTTTGCAGCGCGGTCGGTGCGAAACGTACAGGAAGAGAGCCGTGAAGTTCTGGAAGGTACCAAAAGGGACGTGGATTGGATGCCAACTCCGGAGCAGTGGCCAGCTTCTAGGTTTCAGCCCGATCCAGGTGATCCACAGATTCTCGATTTGGTTTTCAACTGGTGAGTTTGGTGGGCTGGGGAGTATGGTAAACTCATCATGGTGCTATTTGAACCACGCACCTACACTGAGAGCTATGTAACTCTTTGCATTGTCCTGCTGGTAGGTGCTACCCTCAACGATTGTGATCCATTGTGCCTTCCAGAATGACGAGACCACCCAGAAACGAAAACATTTCCCAGAACACAACGCTCCTACCTTGTTGCAGGAGTTTGCTTTGAGACGCTTCACGCCGTACACGCCAACGGCTATCTATCCAATGGAGTACGGAACGAGATTTTTCTGAAAAGGCCTCCTCTCTCCACTCAGTGGACGTCGGGTTACAGTATTGGTGTGCAAATTCCAATCTTCCTCGCCGATGAACAGCAGTCAGCATTGATGCATGGGCTTACCGCAGAGGCCCATACGTAGTGACATTTGTTGAGGAAACACCGCTGATAGCCCCTTGGTTTATCTAGGCAGTTATAGTTGAATTCTTTTATCTTGGCGGCTCGCGCATGCCCGCCCAGACGCGGGAGATTGCTGCGTTGCCAGTTGCACACGACGCACGCGCCAAGAGAAGCAGCGCCATAGTATAGTATAGTTCGCAAGCTTACGTTTAGGGGGGAGCGCGCAGTTTATGAAGTAAAGCCACCACGGCCGCATTAACCCTTTCGCTGCTACAGATACGTGCTCCCCGCATTCCGCGCTGTGCGCGATTTTGTGACTGCACTGCTCGCCTGTGCTGACACATGGTGTTTCCGACTGCTTTGACACACTTATCATTCGATTCCACAAAAACTATTTGCCCAAAAAATTAGATTTTTTCACATCTTCTTGACTGATACCTTCCCCCCACTTCCTTTGACTGATTGAAGTGCTTTAAAATAAAGCCAAACGCGCCCGGTGTAAATAAAACTTTTATTACAGTCGCGAAAGACGGAATGTTTCTCAATATTACATACGACACCCATGTGGTACTTAAATTAAATGAGATATTGTTATACAGTAAATTTTATATGAAATTTAGGTACCTTGTCCACATTTCATTCTCAACATTGTGGCAACTAAAATCGACCATACGGAAAGTATACGCTACGGACTTTTACCTCTGCAAACTCTTCAAAATTTCATGCAATTGTTTACTACATTTAATGCTGCACAATAACTGGGTTGAACAGCGAAACAAAATTAAGTCATTTATGGGGGGAAGGTATCAGTCAAGAAGATGTGTAAAAATCTAATTTTCGGGCCAAATGGTTTTTGTGAAATCGAATGATAAGTGTGTCAAAGCAGTGGGAACACCATGTGTCTGCACAGGCGAGCAGTGCAGTGATGGCAAAATCGCGCACAGCGCGGAATGCGGGGAGCACGTGACTGCAGCAGCGAAAGGGTTAATGAAGACACAAAGCACTAGAAATTTCAAAAAAATTGCATTCAAACGAATAAAATTCGTGAAGTAAGACATTTCGATATTGTTTTTAAATAAAGAAAATATTTAGCATCGCACAAGGTTCGAACTCATTACCTTTCGTTTACTAAACCGTTACGCTAGCGCACCTCGTACTAGAATGTTTCTCCATAAGGATTATAACAGGTTACGCAAAATTCTGACAAACACTGTTGGTATGCCTATGAATTACTCGGACTTCGTCGAAGTACAATAAGAAATAAACAATTACCGCTGTTCTTTATTGCGAAAATGCGGTTCGTGAAATTGATACAAACACCTTTCCTTGCTATCGCCTGAATTAAGAGTCTTATTGCTTGTTTGGTTTAATTCATTAATAGAAAATGAAGCAATTGGTATAAATAATGGTTTTTCCAAACTTTCAAAAAACAAAGTCTGCTATCAAGACATTGCTTTTGTTCTATTACTTTATTTATGACTGAACGTTTCTAAAACTGAAGACACTCGTCCGTGCTCTGCTCTGCAGTCGAGATCTGGCAACGTCGTTCTCTGTTCATTGGCTGACTGTATTTTTTGACGTCATATGCGCAGAACGAACCTAAACTCGGTCGCCAACATAAATGAGGCGCACTTTAGTTGCTGAACAGTTGCACGTCTATTACTCCGTAAACATCTCCGCCGCCGTGTTCACTCCTATCATCTATGGCCCGTGGAGCATCACAACTGTCTCGGCGTCAGTTTTTGATAGCGCCATTTTGCCACGCATAATATTCTTTAAGCACGGTGAGACGCGAGCAGTTTATATAGGCTTGATCGTTTCGGAAATGCTTCCACCCTTGGCCCGAAAGCCAATAGTCGTACCCTTTTGGACACCAGAAAAATCACTCCATTTCCGCACTCTGAGAACGACTGCACAGTCTTCGTTCTCCCTGACGCGCTTTGTATACTCTCCATGTTAGCGATGCCACCTGCCATCTTTAAATGGTTATTATACGTTGACATCGAACACAGGCGGGGCCAGGTTAATGTGACTGCACAGTGTATATTCTTTACCGTATCTTGTTATGTGAAGCTGAGGAAACAACACACTTTAGTTGAAATGAAAGAGAAAACGTATGAATGTTGTTTCTTAAGCATGGTATGACACAAAGAAGAACAAAGTACGGAACGGTTACTAAGAATGTGCAGGCTTTTAAGGGGCTACTCTGTAGTCATCCTCAGTGACGTTACCGTACAGAATTAGTGAGAAAGCTTTTGTTATGATATTGTGACCTTCATTTCAGTATTCTTTACGATGAATTATGTTACAGTTTTTGTGAGATTAAACAGCAAACCCACTTTTATGGGCTTGCACCAGAATTTCAGCTCCTGAACAAAAGAATACTTTACAACATTTTGCAGGGGTCAGTGGTGTCAGTAATTGTCAGCGTTATTAGTTCCATATGAATGTACAATATGGGAGTATTGGTCAAAGCTTCAGGTGTGAAAAAGGCGATTACAGCCCTAATCTTTCTAAAGACCTGGAAAAATGTTCGTATTTGCTTCTGGAAACTGGCAGAAGTAGCATCTGGTTTGATTCACCCACACCAGGCTACTTCCCGTTGTGGCGGTGTGAAAAGTTCATTCCTCCGCCACGACCTCCGCTGTTGATCTACATCTACATCTACATCTACATCTATACTACGCGAGCCACCTTACGGTGTGTGGCGGAGGGTACTTATTGTACCACTATCTGATCCCCCCTTCCCTGTTCCATTCACGAATTGTGCGTGGGAAGAACGACTGCTTGTAAGTCTCCGTATTTGCTCTAATTTCTCGGATCTTTTCGTTGTGATCATTACGCGAGATATATGTGGGCGGTAGTAATATGTTGCCCATCTCTTCCCGGAATGTGCTCTCTCGTAATTTCGATAATAAACCTCTCCGTATTGCGTAACGCCTTTCTTGAAGTGTCCGCCACTGGAGCTTGTTCAGCATCTCCGTAACGCTCTCGCGCTGACTAAATGTCCCCATGACGAATCGCGCTGCTTTTCGCTGGATCATGTCTATCTCTTCTATTAATCCAACCTGGTAAGGGTCCCATACTGATGAGCAATACTCAAGAATCGGACGAACAAGCGTTTTGTAAGCTACTTCTTTCGTCGATGAGACACATTTTCTTAGAATTCTTCCTATGAATCTCAACCTGGCGCCTGCTTTTCCCACTATTTGTTTTATGTGATCATTCCACTTCAGATCGCTCCGGATAGTAACTCCTAAGTATTTTACGGTCGTTACCGCTTCCAATGATTTACCACCTATGACATAATCGTACTGGAATGGATTTCTGCCCCTATGTATGCGCATTATATTACATTTATCTACGTATAGGGAAAGCTGCCAGCTGTCGCACCATTCATTAATCCTCTGCAGGTCTTCCTGGAGTACGTACGAGTCTTCTGATGTTGCTACTTTCTTGTAGACAACCGTGTCATCTGCAAATAGCCTCACGGAGCTACCGATGTTGTCATTTATGTATATTGTAAACAATAAAGGTCCTATCACGCTTCCTTGCGGTACTCCCGATATTACCTCTACATCTGCAGATTTTGAACCGTTAAGAATGACATGTTGTGTTCTTTCTTCTAGGAAATCCTGAATCCAATCACAAACCTGGTCCGATATTCCGTAAGCTCGTATTTTTTTCACTAAACGTAAGTGCGGAACCGTATCAAATGCCTTCCTGAAGTCCAGGAATACGGCATCAATCTGCTCGCCAGTGTCTACGGCACTGTGAATTTCTTGGACAAATAGGGCGAGCTGAGTTTCACATGATCTCTGTTTGCGGAATCCATGTTGGTTATGATGAAGGAGATTTGTATTATCTAAGAACGTCATAATACGAGAACATAAAACATGTTCCATTATTCTACAACAGATTGACGTAAGCGAAATAGGCCTATAATTATTCGCATCTGATTTATGACCCTTCTTGAAAATGGGAACGACCTGCGCTTTCTTCCAGTCGCTAGGTACTTTACGTTCTTCCAGAGATCTACGATAAATTGCTGATAGAAAGGGGGCAAGTTCTTTAGCATAATCACTGTAGAATCTTAAGGGTAGCCGGCCGCGGTGGTCTAGCGGTTCTAGGCGCTCAGTCAGGAACCGCGCGACTGCTACGGTCGCAGGTTCGAATCCTGCCTCGGGCATGGATGTGTGTGATGTCCTTAGGTTAGTTAGGTTTAAGTAGTTCTAAGTTCTAGGGGACTTATGACCACAGATGTTGAGTCCCATAGTGCTCAGAGCCAATCTTAAGGGTATCTCGTCTGGTCCGGATGCTTTTCCGCTACTAAGTGATAGCAGTTGTTTTTCAATTCCGATATCGTTTATTTCAATATTTTCCATTTTGGCGTCCGTGCGACGGCTGAAGTCAGGGACCGTGTTACGATTTTCCGCAGTGAAACAGTTTCGGAACACTGAATTCAGTATTTCTGCCTTTCTTCGGTCGTCCTCTGTTTCGGTGCCATCGTGGTCAACGAGTGACTGAATAGGGGATTTAGATCCGCTTACCGATTTTACATATGACCAAAACTTTTTAGGGTTCTTGTTTAGATTGTTTGCCAATGTTTTATGTTCGAATTCGTTGAATGCTTCTCTCATTGCTCTCTTTACGCTCTTTTTCGCTTTTCCTTATCAGCTATGATTCGACTACTCTTAAACCTATGATGAAGCTTTCTTTGTTTCCGTAGTACCTTTCGTACATGATTGTTATACCACGGTGGATCTTTCCCCTCGCTTTGGACCTTAGTCGGTACGAACTTATCTAAGGCGTACTGGACGATGTTTCTGAATTTTTTCCATTTTTGTTCCACATCCTCTTCCTCAGAAATGAACGTTTGATGGTGGTCACTCAGATATTCTGCGATTTGTGCCCTATCACTCTTGTTAAGCAAATATATTTTCCTTCCTTTCTTGGCATTTCTTATTACACTTGTAGTCATTGATGCAACCACTGACTTATGATCACTGATACCCTCTTCTACATTCACGGAGTCGAAAAGTTCCGGTCTATTTGTTGCTATGAGGTCTAAAACGTTAGCTTCACGAGTTGGTTCTCTAACTATCTGCTCGAAGTAATTCTCGGACAAGGCAGTCAGGATAATGTCACAAGAGTCTCTGTCCCTGGCTCCAGTTCTGATTGTGTGACTATCCCATTCTATACCTGGTAGATTGAAGTCTCCCCCTATTACAATAGTATGATCACGAAACTTCTTCACGACGTTCTGCAGGTTCTCTCTGAGGCGCTCAACTACTACGGTTGCTGATGCAGGTGGTCTATAGAAGCATCCGACTATCATATCTGACCCACCTTTGATACTTAACTTAACCCAGATTATTTCACATTCGCATTCGCTAATAACTTCACTGGATATTATTGAATTCTTTACTGCTATAAATACTCCTCCACCATTGGCGTTTATCCTATCCTTGCGGTATATATTCCATTCTGTGTCTAGGATTTCGTTACTGTTCACTTCCGGTTTTTATCACAACAACCACAGTCCCTACACATGACTATGTTTACCCTACTCTATACGGTGACAATTCCCAAGATAATCTTCTGATGAGCTACTCTGATAATCAAGAAACACTCACTGAAATACGAGACGCGAAAACTACGCTAGGTTTTCCCAGAAAAACTATTTAAAAGCTAAGCGCAGCAAATAAGTACAAAATAAATTTCTCTCCTAACGATCAAGAACTGTTAGTTTCTATGCAGAGCAGATAAACACAAATAGAATCCCTTCCTTAGTGGAAGGTGTAACACCGGAAATGCATATCCTCCTATTTCCATCTATTGTACTATAAATTTGTTTTCCTTATTTTTATTACCTGAATATATGACATTTCTGTGCCTTTATATATTGTAATTGTTTTACTATTTGTATATATATATATATATATTTATGCATTTATGTCGATGTATTTGGTTCGTAAATATTATTTGTATTTTTACGCTGGGTCTTGCCTAGGGAAAACTGCTATCGAACGATTACATCGATAGGTCGTGTGAAGAATCAAAGTGTGTAGGATCTTTGGTAGTGTTAACTCTGCCGCGTGGAGCGCGGGCAGGGCAGTTGGAGTCTGGCTGGAGTAGCGAGTGGAGCAGGTGTGTGGTGTGACGCTCCCGCGAGTTGCCGCGCTTTCGGGGTTTAGCAGCATGTAATTGCGCTCGACTTGCTATGTTAGTTTCTGGCACGGTGTCGCGGACGGGAAGCATTAGCCGGCGCACATCAAGAGCCCGTTTCGTTTGGTGACCGTGTCGAGAAGAAGGCGCGCCAACATCCAGCTTCTGCAACAGCGACGGCCGACAATGAGTGACCGTCGCCACCTCCTCGATCGACGGCTTCAAACCTTCAATCAACTAACAAGGAAGACTAAAAGCACGTTAAGTTTCAGAACTGTATGGCAGACCTCAGCTTTTCAAATTGTTCCATTTGCCTCGCAAAATTACGGCAACTCAGCATGAACCTTTGTTGCTCATTGTCCCAATTGCATTACCAAGCAGGGTCCCTTCCTTTTCCGAAATGAAACCGAGTGTCGTTGAAATTCAGACGCCAGCATTAAAGTACTATCATTGCATTTCATTACTTTAGTTTCGAAGTGCAGTTAAAGCATAGCTGGCTACAATAGTTAGATTACACAAGCACAAATTAAGAGTGCGAGTTTTGTTAGCATATTTTAGCTTACCTGTGACTGCAGCTCAGCTTGGTACGTACTAAATTTTATTATTGTTAATTATTCAGAATCATTTAATTCAAGTTCAGAGTTAAATCTCTTGTTTCTAAATTGCGTAGAGTCAAGTTGCTTTTGAAATGATTGTTGAGGTAGTCCAAGACTAACCGTATTCTGCTGGATTTCGATGTGCTTCAGAAAGAAAGCTCACTATTAACTTCAGTCACTAAATTAACTTTCGATTTTCCGGTTTTATTAATTCTTTTGCTAAATTAAGTCAGAGTGTAGCGAAATTTATTACTTCTGACAAACTTTCAGTTTTCACACTACACGTGTCAACCTTCAGTTGCCACGCTTCTAGTGCTAATTATATGTGTAATAACCTTTCTTTTTCAGTTACTATAGTAATTGTCCTTAGGACAGGCGACCGTGATTTCCCCCAAATCTCAAATATCTAATTACCGCTAGTTAATTGTTGACGTAACGGCCGCACATTTACTTTCTTTATTAACTTTACCCCTTTTCAAAATTAATTTCCACCAGTTTCATTTGCATTTTTCCTTTCACCAAGATGTAACCCTTTCCTCCCTCTTTACCGACAGATTAACTTCGGTGACGATTGCTTTTCCAAAATTCCCATTAGGTACACGCGGTTTAATTTTTGACTGTCATTAAGGACGATAACTGAGGGGGAGGTTACAAAGGTCGTAGACAAAATGCAAAATAAACGCTTTATACAAACAGTACTCGCTGCTGCTGGTGCTCTCGCTCTGGCTGTCACAAGACAACTGCTGATTCAAGTGACTAGTGGCTAACGGCCGCGAAACAAACAAAAGACGGTTTTAGGGCGCTTTCTGTTCTAAACGATCAAGAAAACACTAAGAAATCTAACACGAAAACTACGTAAAGTTTTATCAAGAACTGTTAGTTACTATGCAGAGCAGATAAACACAAATAGAATCCCTTCCTTAGTGGAAGGTCGTAGACAAAATGCAAAATAAACGCTTTATACAAACAGTACTCGCTGCTGCTGGTGCTCTCGCTCTGGCTGTCACAAGACAACTGCTGATTCAAGTGACTAGTGGCTAACGGCCGCGAAACAAACAAAAGACGGTTTTAGGGCGCTTTCTGTTCTAAACGATCAAGAAAAAACTAAGAAATCTAACACGAAAACTACGTAAAGTTTTATCAAGAACTGTTAGTTACTATGCAGAGCAGATAAACACTAATAGAATCCCTTCCTTAGTGGAAGGTCGTAGACAAAATGCAAAATAAACGCTTTATACAAACAGTACTCGCTGCTGCTGGTGCTCTCGCTCTGGCTGTCACAAGACAACTGCTGATTCAAGTGACTAGTGGCTAACGGCCGCGAAACAAACAAAAGACGGTTTTAGGGCGCTTTCTGTTCTAAACGATCAAGAAAACACTAAGAAATCTAACACGAAAACTACGTTAAGTTTTATCAAGAACTGTTAGTTACTATGCAGAGCAGATAAACACTAATAGAATCCCTTCCTTAATGGAAGGTCGTAGACAAAATGCAAAATAAACGCTTTATACAAACAGTACTCGCTGCTGCTGGTGCTCTCGCTCTGGCTGTCACAAGACAACTGCTGATTCAAGTGACTAGTGTAAAAATAACTGTGCCTTTCACCTGACTGCCACGAAATGGGTCGCGACTGACCGCTACACATCCTCACAACACGTCAGCTCTTATGCGCGCCCTCAAAAATCTGTCGCTCTGCGTTTAAGTGTGCAGTTCTGCGCGATAGGCGTTTAGTCACTTTGTTGGAACTTTAACGCACATTATCTGATCAAAAATATCTATCACCTATTAGTGGACAATAATACTGGGTGTGTCTACCCTTCGATTTATGAAGGCCTAAGCTGTGCTACGAAAACTTTCAACGAAGTGTTTGAGCGTCTAAGGAAGAACCGAAACCACAGAAGGTAGAGATCTTGGATCTGGAGCGACGTCGACGCTGTAATTCATCCCAAAGGTGTTCCACTGGGTTAAGCTCGGGATTCACGGCAGGCTAGTCCACTTCAAGAATGCACTTGTCCACACATCATTGCCTCAAATGTGCTGTTTCATGACCGGATACCTTCTCATTCTGCCTAGTCTGCCATAGTCTCCGAACTCTTCCTCTACTGTGCACAGTACATATTGCTGTAAAATGTGTACATATCCCTCCACATTTACCGGTTTCTGAAGTGCAATTAGGGGAGCACACACTAACCACAAAAACGAACCCCACGACGTAACGTCATGCACTCTATACTGTTTTAACTACACATGACTGCAGCTAACGTGCTGCAGGCGTTCGCCAAACACAAACCCTTCCACCAGATTGACAAAGGATATAGCGTGATTCATCACTCCAAATCACCTGTCACCAGTCGTGTGTACTGTCCAGTCTTTACATCGCCTCAAGCGTCGCTTAGCATTGATTACAAAATAGTGTGGGTTATGATGAGCTG
The DNA here is from genome assembly GCF_023898315.1 of Schistocerca nitens. NCBI lineage: Eukaryota > Metazoa > Arthropoda > Insecta > Orthoptera > Acrididae > Schistocerca > Schistocerca nitens. Next base: position 368,671,991 of record NC_064614.1, on the reverse strand, counting down.
CTCAACCACCGAACACCATTATTTTTAACTCCCTACACACAGTCGTTGTGCTAGCTATACTGCTGGTAGCACTTTGGAACTCACGTGTCATTCCTCCCTCTGTGTTCACCTGCCTCAGTCTCTGATCGATTTGTTACTTTGAAAGGTGGCTACACTGAGCCACAGCGCCAGAGATCGCTAGAGAGCATTGTTCCGCCGCCTCCACGGGCTGTCATTATTGAGATGTGCTAGAGGTCACTGCTTGGGGAGAGCTCGTAGTAGTCAGTTGGTGTTCAGATGTGCTAGTAGGGAGTGCTTGCTGAGATGTGATACTGAAAGGTTCTTGTTCAGATGTGGTAATAGCGAGGCGGTGTGGAGATATATTGTAATTATGAGAGTGATTTTGGTCAATATATGAAGGTAACGAAACTTGATTTATTTTTCATTATTTCCATGTTTTAAATAATGTGTCATTACAGGTTCAGTCAACAAAGCATCTGGCTTGGGTTCTTGGATTAGAGTGTAATTGTGGTTCTCTTGAGTAATTATGGTATTTGTATTTTCTTTAATTAATTCAGTATAATGTTATTTAAAAATTGTTGTGTTGTTGAAGAAGAACCGTGCCAGATGCGTACGTTGAGTCACACTCCCACACACAGAACAGTTACTCTTGTGCTTGTTGTTGCGTTGGTTTTATAGTTGCTGGGGGCTTAATTAATTAACTGTGTTAATGAAAATTTCCATTTCATTCTTTGTTATTGTTCTAAGCAGTCAGATTGCGTAACAATAACAGTCAGGGCCAACCGTTACGAGACTTCGTAATCGGACAGACAGCTACTAAAGCAAAAAAAAAAAAAAAAAAAAAATTAAATTATTTGCATTAATATTTTTATTAAGCCCCCGCAAGTGGCGTCCACTGCTTCGGATCGTCCCTTGGAATTCTTCTGATTGTAGAAATAGTAGACAGTAGGATTGTTGTAGTAATTTGTAGTTAGTAATTGTAGTCTATATTGCATGTGTAGATTTGGTAATTAGCATTCTTCTAATGGTATTTTTCAAAATTTAATTTTTATTGCCTTGTATACGCGTTTGACAATTTAATGCAATTATTTCAATTGTTCGTTAATCGTGTTTGAGGGAAGCATTTCGTGTGAAGGGTATTGTTGGAGATAAAGAGTCATTGTGTGTAATTTTCATATAGTGACGAGTTTTGTATATTTTGTAAATGATTACGCGATCAATGAAAAAGGCAAAAATGATGAATAGTGAGAATGACGAAATTGTTGACATGGCGAACTCGCCAACACAGGAGAACAGTATGTTGAATAATGAAGTGGAAATCAATTTAATAAGTCGGGAAAGTAGTCCGGAACCATTTCAAAATTTTTCTCAATCAGAAAATTCACAGAATACGAGATTAACGATAGAAAATTCTGGAATAGCATCAAACACAGATAGCTTTACAGCTATGACGAATGAAACTGGTTTTGCGGGAAATGTTAGGGGCGAAAGGAATTGCGAACAAGCTAATATGGAGCAGTTGATGGGTGCAATATTAAATTTGGGATCACAAATAGGAACAATTAAAACACAGATGGGAACAATGGAAACACGGTTAGACTCACTGGGATCACAGTTACGATCTGAATTAAAAACAGATAGGGGAACAATGGAAACACGGTTAGACTCACTGGGATCACAGTTGGGATCACAAATAGGCACAATTAAAACAGAGATGGAAACAATGGAAACACGGTTAGATTCACGAATAGGGACATGTTTCAAAAATATGAAAGATGAATTAAAGAAAGAAATCAGAGAAGAAGTACAACCGATTTTGAATGCTCACAATAATAGATTAATTGCAGTAGAGATTAGACAAAGGGAACAGGATAGAGAACAGGAGGAGAGAGATCGCGTGATAGTACAGAAATTTTCAGAGTTAAATTTACAACGTGCACACGATAAGGAAGAAATATTTGAGAGAATTGAGGAATCCGTACCAAATGACAGAATAAATAAACTAACACAACAATATGAACAGTTAACTACCAAATGTGTTAATACTGAAACCCGAGTCGCGACACTTACGGAAGACGTAAATAGACAGAAAGAACAAATAGGTGATTTATCGGAAAGAGTTGAGGAGATTTCAGATAAATTGACAAGTCTTAGTTTAAATGGGGATAGAGATTCAGATGATACAGCTCCATTACCATTTGCAGAAACCGAAGAGTACCAGAACATAAATAAGCATGTTGAAAATCAGGGAAAATTTAATGAACGCGTTAAAAGGGAAGTTGAGGCATTACGAAAGCAAGTCAAACAAATTGAAGGCGAAATCGTAGGAAAAGACAGCAGAAGAAATTTAGAATCACAGATAGCAGAGGGGTTTGAAGAAAGTAATTTATTTCATTTACGGGACACAACAAGAGAGCGCCAGGCGCGCGAACTTGACAATAATCGACATTCAAACTGGGACAGACGCGGTAGGTCTTTGTCGCCACGAGGCGAAAACTTTGACTATAAACACTTTTTGACTGTTCGGAAATTTAAGATCTTCCGCAATTCTAAAAATGACATACATCCATGTGCATGGTTAGATCAATTTATGTATGCACTCCCACCAAATTGGCCACTAAGTCACAAACTGGAATTTATGTGTGGATATTTAGAAAACGAACCGGCGACGCGGATGCGTGCACTCATTAGAGATTGTAATAATCTGAATGATTTTTATCATGCATTTCTATCGGCATATTGGTCCGAAAACACGCAAGACAGAGTCAAACACAGTCTTATTATGCAGCGTAATTTCAAACAGTCTGAATTCCGCACGCCAGCAGAATATTTTGAAGACATGATTCGAAAGAATCAGTTCCTTTCCAACCCTTACAGTCCGACTGAATTAATTCGCATTTGTTTAACTAAGCTGCCACAATCCATAAGACAAATTGCTTTAGCCGGAAGATGTAAAGACGACATTGAGACTTTTAAGACTTTGCTACAAGAACTTGAGTATGACAACGACGACGGGACTTCTTGTAATTTTTTCAGTAGCAGTAATTACAATACATTTTCAGAGAAAAGGGATAGTGATCGGAACGGACGTTATTTGGGTAACTTTGAGAATGACAGACGTAACAGACAGGACAATAGATACCAGCCTTATGACAATAACAGACGTTCTAACAGAAATTACACAGACAATTATAATAACGGTAATTCCTACCGGAATGATCAACCATACGGAAACAGTAATCGGTATCATCAAGATAGAAATTATTCATACAGTAACAGAAATTCTTACTACAGAAATAACCAGGGTAGTAGATACAACAATAATTTCAGAAGTGACAGTCGAAATTACACAAGAAGTAGTTATGCAGACAGACAGGAAAACAGAAATTTTAATAACAGACACAACCAAGAATTTGCATCTAACAGACAGGAAGGACCTAATTGGCATCCTCCACGTGACAGAACTTCAGAGAGACAAGTGCAATTAGTAGAAATTGATCCGCGAAATGACGCGAATAATCAAAGACGTGACGCAAACAATCGACAATGACTAGCAGCTTCGGCTTCTGGCAGCAAAATAGACGGTTCAGAAAGTAATGACACTTCGACTTTACACTACGTACGACTGGAAGACATGAGAGACATTTTGTTAGACGAAAAGGAAACTAATGTAGACGCATTTTTACATCCTGTTATTGAAGTATGTGTGGGTAAGAATAAGTTCACTGCAGTTTTAGATTCTGGGAGCCCATTGAACGTCATTAGTGAATCAGTTTTTCGTATATGTGAAAGAACTATTGCCTGTCCCGTGTTACCTATTTCTAAAACTACAATTCGAGGAGCGATTTCTGGAAAAGGTGTGGAAGTTAAACAACAGACCAACCTAAATTTCATTTGTCAAGGATACGAATTTTCTGCTAATTTTATTATTGTTCCATTACTCAGTACACAGATTATTTTAGGTATGGAGTTTCTTAACGCACATAAGGCAATTTTGAACTTTAAAGAAGGAAGTGTGAATTTGACTGTTGCCGGAATGCTGAAATGTTTGAAATTTTTCGAGTGTTTAGCAAGATCTGAATCAGATACAAAATGTTTAAGGTTTCTTACTTCTGATGCTTTTGTTGAGCATTATGACGACAGTGTGTTTATTCATGACAATGACAATAGATACAGGGACGCGATGGATGATGTAATTAATAGCGAAGAATTAATTAATGAAAAGGTTAAGAAAGCTGAAGTGCCAGATGACGTTGCAAGAGAAGAGCTGCACCATATTTTGACTTCACATGCTACAGTGTTTAGTCATCACACAGGAACTATACAAGGCTTACAATATTTATTTAAAGTAAAAGAACACACACCATTTCGCGGAAAAACGTACGCTATTCCTTTGGCTTACAGAGACAAGGTTAAGAATGAACTTCAATACATGTTAGATCAGGGCATTGTTGAGCCAGCAGTCAGTCCTTATACCAGCCCATTACACGTTGTTCTTAAAAAGGATGGGTCAATTCGTTTGGTTCTGGATTCCAGACAGATAAATAATATTATTATTCCTGAAACTGACCGTCCACAAAATTTAGATGAACTTCTTCAACATTTCCATGGAATTAAAGTTTTATCCACGCTTGATATGCGCGCAAGTTTTTGGCAAATAGAACTCCACCCTGATTGTAGAAAATATACTGCTTTTTTAGCCTTTGGTAACTGTTACCAGTTTCGGAAATTACCGTTTGGACTTACTGTATCTTCAGCAGCATTCATTCGTAGCTTAAATGAAATTTTACCTGTTTATCTTCGTGACAATATTACTTCTTATGTTGACGACATTCTTATTGCTAAACGTTCTTGGAGTGAGCATAACAAAATTTTGGATTCATTATTACGTATTTTTGCACGAGTTGGCATGACAGTGAACTTGGAAAAATCTGAATTTGGTCGTTCTCAGGTGAAATTTCTCGGTCACATTATTTCTACAGAAGGTATTCTCCCTGATCCAGAGAAACTAGACGCTATTCATAATTATGCTGTTCCTACCACAAAACGTGATGTTCGTAGTTTCCTTGGTGTCTGTAATTTTCTTAGACGCTTTGTTAGATTGGACAATTTGGCCACACCTCGTTTATGTGAATTATCTGGAAAAAATTCTAATTGGTGTTGGGATGAGGAAGCTCAGTCAGAATTTGAACAACTTCGTGATGCTTTAGTTGCTGCCCCACTTCTTTCACATCCGGATTTATCTAAAGATTTTTGTTTGGCGACGGACTCATCATACAAAGGCCTAGGTGCACATTTATTTCAAGAGATAGAAGAAAACGGCGTTGTAGTACAGAAAACTGTTGCCTTTGGAAGCCGTGTTCTCTCTAAATCAGAGAAGAATTATTCGATTACGGAACTTGAAGCTTTGGCTGTTGTATGGGCCTTCACAAAATTTCGCACATTTTTGTTTGGCAGACATACTAAGGTTTACACCGATCATCGAGCTCTGGAATTTCTTATGTCGACAAAATTAACTCATGGCAGATTGTCACGATGGGCGTTGTACCTACAGGAATTTGATTTTAGTATTGTTTACATACAGGGATCTTCAAATATTGTTGCTGATGCTTTATCACGTGCACCTATGGGTTTGAAACAAAGTGCCGAAGAGGACGGCAAAGAAAACCATTATTGTTTGATGTACATTCAAGGTGTTGCGTTTGAGAACTTTATTTCATCTTCGCTCCAGGACATCGCTAAGGAGCAAAATAAGGATCCAATCTGGAAGGACATTAAGGAGAAGTGGAGGAGAAAGGAAAGCGTAGCGATCAGACAGTATTATTTAGTTCGCAATGATATTCTTTTCAAACGAAAATCGGTCGACAACTCTGTTTGGTTAGTTTGTATTCCTGATGAGTGGGTCAATAAATTGATTTGGTACACACATTTCAGTTATGCGCACTTTGGTCCCAGAAAATGCTTTCATAAATTACGAGAAAATTGCTACTTCAGTAATATGGAAAAACGTATTCGATCTGTTCTTGCCAAATGCAAATTATGTCAAAAGGCTAAGCCGCCAACAGTTTCTCACAGAGCACCGTTGTTTCCTATCATTCCAGCGAAATTAAAGGAGATGGCTGCAGTCGATTTGTTCGGTCCAGTGGTTCGTTCTACTAATGGTTTTGCGTATATTTTCGTAGCAGTGGAATTAACATCAAAATATGTGTGTTTTACACCTTTACGCAAAGCAACAGCTCGTTCAGTATCTAATGCTTTCATCAAACATTTTCTTAAGGAAGTTGGTCATGTTGATAAGGTTATATCAGATAATGGATCACAGTTTCGCTCTAAAATTTGGCTTCGTACTCTACGGCGTCGTAAAATTAAACCAATTTTCATTTCACTTTTTCACCCTCAATCTAATCCTTCAGAGAGATGGATGAAGGAAATCAATAAATTGTGTCGTCTTTATTGTCATCAGAATCACAGAATGTGGGATCAGTATCTTCATCTTTTTCAAAACATTCTGAATGAACTTCCTAATGATTCAACTTCTTTACCGCCTACACTGATATTAAAGAATAAAGCACCGACAAATCGCATTTCCGAAATCGTTCCTTTTCCGCCTTCACGGAAACTGCGGCATTCTGAAGTTGTCAACCTGGCTCTACAAAATATTGCATCGGCGGCTGCTAGAAGAGAGAAATCAGCGAAACGTCCTGGTCGTTTAAAAATCTTGTCAGTTGGCCAGAAGGTGTTAATTAAGTCCCACCGTTTGTCTCATAAAGGAAAAGGCTTGTGTCGCAAATTTTTTCTGCTTTATAACGGTCCATATAGAGTTCGCAAAATTATACATGATAACACTGTTGAAGTAGAAACTCTTAAATCTCGACGCTCTAAGGGAATACATCACATATCTAACGTAAAAATTTTTGTGGAATGACATACTTGTGAGAAACCAACAGTTTACGTAAACATGGAGAGAGTACAAGGATACCTCGCTGTGTTTGGCGGCGGCACATACTCAAAGCAACAGTCAGTCTGCGCGCCGCACAAGGCAGTCGTTGACCGCAAACAATTACCTTCCTACGTCACGCGCCTACAGCTGATCGAGCGCTCAGTGCGAATGCACTGATAGACGTAAACAAATACACAGTCTAATTTCTCCGACTAAATTCTGTATAAAGCTATAAGGACTTCATAAATTATGTTATTAACGTTCAGTATTTTTCAGGATACGGTTGTATAAAGTATTTAAGACCTTCAGGTAAATTCTGTGCGTGTCCGACGTTAAGACGACTTGCTTTGGAGAAAATTTTCAGGAAGAAGGTCATTTCGAAGATGAAACTAATAAACTAAAAAGGGTAACTATTAATTGAGTTTATTTTTCAGGTAACATAATTTGACTTAGGTACGTACTTTAGACGTAATTTGCTGCTCGCGATTACGTGACTCATACTTTGTGCTAAATTTTATGTTCTATGAAATTACTTGTGAAGCGACGTGCTTGTGTACATTTACTGATTTTGACAATTATTGATTAATGAACAGTGTTATTACTTGCGTATATTATGCATCGCTTGGCTGCTATGCTTTTTCACTGACGTCATATTTTTTTTATTATGTGCCTGCTGTGCTTAGTTATTTAAATTATAATTGTCACCTGATTAATTGTGCTGATGTGGTTAGATATGTAAGTTATACTTTGTGATTTATCTGCTTGCGCCTTCATGTTTACTTATTAAGATTACATATGAAGATTTATTTGCTTATGGCGATGTGATTCTAATGACCTGTTTATTGTGTAAGGCATGTTTGCTGCTGTGCGTATGGATTGCATATTTACACATTTCTGTTTTGTTGTCATAACTACTCTTCAATCTAGTATATAGAAATGCTGATATACTGTGTACAAATATAGAGTTTAGGTTACACTGTGGTATTAATTATAGATTGTTCACTTGGCAGAGCCTCGTTGTAGGGATTGTGCTGCATCCACTTGTTGACATTCTGTTCTCTACTGGTATATTTACTCGCTATTGCATGTTTTGCTTACGCTCAGTGCCTTATATTTTTAAGATAAGAAAATGAACTGCTATAATTCGACGAACGACATTAGTAAAAGAAAGTCATAGAAGTCACATGAGCTGAGGTTTTATGGAAGCTGTATAAATTTATGCTAATAGGAAGGAAGCTAACGACATGACAGACCAAAAATAGGTTTAGAGCATTGACAGTATTACACTGCATTTTCGTGAGCAATTGAAATAGGAAGTGACACTTGACACAAGGAATACTCCACATGTTTGCTTCTGCCATGATTCTTGAAGTGGTGTACACACTGTGAAATATTATGATTATTCACACTCCGTAATCGTACTTAATTACTGAGAGTTATTCGAACTAAGTCTGTTAGAGGTCATGTATGCATTTCTTTTATTTAATGATGGACAAGGAACCAAAATGTATCTTATAATTTATAATGAGTAGCAAATTTGGGTCAGATGGAATACACAGAGGTTGTGTGTGGACAATGTGTCTTCGGATTGCATGGGATGCTGAATTGAAGTTGCACTAGGATTTTATCTGTACTTGTTCGAGGAGACTGACTAGAGGAAAGAGTTGTTATGGAAGTGAAATGATATTGGTGCTGAGGTTTATATGTATCGACGTATTATTGAAGTATTAAGATTAAGTGATGATTATTGGAGTTTGGTGGATAAGAGGTAAAGTAAATGAGGAGCATATTTTTTTTTGTTGGTCCATATGGAACAAGGAGGATAAAGATGGCAGACTAGAACACTCAAGTAGAAGGAAGATTGTCTACACACACACTTTGTCAAATCACTAAGCAGTATACACTTTTTTTTTGAAGAGAGGAAGTATTTGCATATCTTGGCTCACTGACAGTTGTTCAGCAACAGTACAATTTGATCTGGCTTGGCAAACATTGGTCTAGACGTGATGACTATGACGTTGACTAACTATTATTGACTGTTATACATTGCTGCCACTACTACTTGATACACATAATGAACATAAAATTTCGACAGAATTGCATTTACACAGTTAACACTATTCAGTTACACAGTAGCACTAATGTGGATGAAAGATGAGTGAGTGTGTTTTGTGTGTTTTCCTTTTATAATCCCAGAGAAGTGATCCCAACCTATCTCCTAAATATTATTTCACTTGTTTGTTGTGGCTTGCACTGACACCCATAAATATTATAGGTTAACTGTTATTGTGTACTGTAATAGTTAATGTGACAATTACCTGATATCATTTGTGTGTTTATTATGATTTGTATGTTTAGTGTAAGAGCATTGATTATATTTTGTTAAAGAAATTGTATGTGCATTCAAACTATTGTTCATGACTGAACTGTCTCAGTAGTTATGGTGAATAGTATGGACTGTTACTTGCACTTTTTCTACATGATTGGTGCCACAAGGACATGTTTAATTTCTGCTGATGAACTGTGTGATCAGTGATTGTAAAAAAAAAATTATGGACTGTTACTTGTACCTTTTCTACAATATTGGTGCCACTAGGACATGTTTAATTTCTGCTTATAAACTCTGATGAACAGTGTGATCAGTGACAGTGTATTTTATTGAACTGCTTCTGCTGAGAAATGTGACTTGTTGCTGTGTGTACCTGCTCAACATTGCTGGGTACCACTGATGGACTGTTTCTACTGAAAAGATGTCACCTGTTGCTGTGTGTACCTGCTCAACATTGCTGGGTACCACTGATGGACTGCTTCTACTGAAATGGTGTTACTTGTTGATGTCTGCACCTGCTCAACATTGCGGGGTACCACTGATGGACTGCTTCTACTGAAATGAAGTCACCTGTTGCTGTATGCACCTGATCAACATTGCTGGGTGCCACTAATGGACTGCTTCTACTGAAATGGTGTTACTTGTTGGTGTCTGCACCTGCTCAACATTGCTGGGTGCCACTGATGGACTGCTTCTACTGAAAAGATGTCACCTGTTGATGTCTGCACCTGCTCAACATTGCTGGGTGCCACTGATGGATTGCTTCTACTGAAATGAAGTCACCTGTTGCTGTGTGCACCTGCTCAACATTGCTGGGTGCCACTGATGGACTGCTTCTACTGAAATGAAGTCACCTGTCGCTGTGTGCACCTGATCAACATTGCTGGTGCCACTAATGGACTGCTTCTACTGAAATGGTGTTACTTGTTGGTGTCTGCACCTATTCAACAGTACTGGGTGCCACTGATGGACTGTTTCTATTGAAAAAATGTTACTTGTGGTATTTGCACCTGTTGACCATTGCTGGGTGCTACTGCTGGAACTGTCAACTGCTTATTCTTGGGCTATGGAAAGCGTTTATGTGAATATTTGTATAAACTGATTTATTGTGTATTACTGTTTGTGGAAAGTTATGAGACTCTTACCTGCACATATTCGTCATTGCTGACGCTATTGATTGAACTGTTTAACCACATAATACTTGTATAAACTGTTATGTAAAGTCACATGTATGAAAGAATTTGTATTGCTTACTGTATTCTATATAATAGGCTATTGAAAGGTCAGTGCAAAGCCAAAATTTTATCTAGTTATATGATATTTACGTATTAATATTATCTTTTATTTTTGTCTGTATTTTTTTGACGAATTTGGTGGTATTTTCACCACCAATGCTGGCAAAAATACCATCAAATTCTAGCCGTGGAGGAAGGGCATATGAAAGGTGGCTACACTGAGCCACAGCGCCAGAGATCGCTAGAGAGCATTGTTCCGCCGCCTCCACGGGCTGTCATTATTGAGATGTGCTAGAGGTCACTGCTTGGGGAGAGCTCGTAGTAGTCAGTTGGTGTTCAGATGTGCTAGTAGGGAGTGCTTGCTGAGATGTGATACTGAAAGGTTCTTGTTCAGATGTGGTAATAGCGAGGCGGTGTGGAGATATATTGTAATTATGAGAGTGATTTTGGTCAATATATGAAGGTAACGAAACTTGATTTATTTTTCATTATTTCCATGTTTTAAATAATGTGTCATTACAGGTTCAGTCAACAAAGCATCTGGCTTGGGTTCTTGGATTAGAGTGTAATTGTGGTTCTCTTGAGTAATTATGGTATTTGTATTTTCTTTAATTAATTCAGTATAATGTTATTTAAAAATTGTTGTGTTGTTGAAGAAGAACCGTGCCAGATGCGTACGTTGAGTCACACTCCCACACACAGAACAGTTACTCTTGTGCTTGTTGTTGCGTTGGTTTTATAGTTGCTGGGGGCTTAATTAATTAACTGTGTTAATGAAAATTTCCATTTCATTCTTTGTTATTGTTCTAAGCAGTCAGATTGCGTAACAATAACAGTCAGGGCCAACCGTTACGAGACTTCGTAACCGAACAGACAGCTACTAAATCAAAAAATTAAAATTATTTGCATTAATAAATTTATTAAGCCCCCATGCAACTTAGTCAACACCCAATCACTAGTCGACGTTCGAAGTCGCTGAGCTCTCCTGACCGATCACTACTGTTGTTACTACTTTTCTACAGAAAACATAGTACTCCTCGCCTAGTTTTATATAAGCTGCTTCGACCCTCGTGACATCTAGTGGTCAATTATTCATTACATAGGCAGGGTGTATACGACCCGGGACAACCGGGAGATCCGGGAAAAACCCGGAATTTTTTCATCCGGGAGAAAACCGGGAAAAATCCGGGAATTTTTTAGAATTCCGGGTATTTTTCGTTTCCAGTTAAATTTTTGTTATTTTGACTGGTAAGAAACGTTACTCTAATAAAGGATATTACTGTATCCCGCTACTGCAGAATAATATTGCAGCATTAAAACATGAACGAGAGGGAAAAAAACGAAAATAAAACTTAAATTGCAAAGGAAATGCGCCATACAAAATAGCACAGTGCTCGTACAAGCGTCTGCCAACAGCAAAATGTGTCAAAGGCTTTCGGAAGACTATGCAGTGCTTCATAACAACAAATTGCCTTCGATGAGCGTGACGTCACAACTGTTTACATTAGATTCATTTAAGTGGGCTCATGCGCATGCGCAGTTGAGTGGCGTATGAGTAGTACCTTCTCCCGCTTATGGCTACAGAAATGTGGCTGTTGGCTGTGTAAGCAGCAATAGCAGCAACCAGCCACATGGTATCCGGAAAAATTTTACTGGCGCCCCAAGCTGCCAGATTCACGCGTGTGCAGCAGGTCCGGATCTACTGGGGAGTGAGGGCAAAACCGGGTATCTGAACCGGGCGGCAATTTCGGGGGGAGGGGGTAAATTCATATTCTTGAGAAAAAAAACCTTGTTTCACAAAGCACCTAGCATCCAGCGCACGTCGGTCTATCTATTATTCATATGATTTTGATACGCACCCCTGCTGGTTTTTGAACACATTCTAAGTTGATTTCTGAATGAATTATAAGTAGTTTTTTGAATGCGTGCATAGTGTACGTGATGTCCCTGCCAGGGGAATCCTCGTCACATCTAGAAATAAACTTTCCTGCGGACAAAACGGGACTGGGCTATACGAGCTGAGCGGAATAAAGCCGAAGCGGTGAATGCCAAGTGCTGCTTGTTTATGTGGTTGATTCGGTTTGCGAATGTTCAGCGTTGTTATAATTACTAGCGAAATCCATAAAAAAAATGGCTCTGAGCACTATGGGACTCAACTGCTGAGGTCATTAGTCCCCTAGAACTGAGAACTAGTTAAACCTAACTAACCTAAGGACATCACAAACATCCATGCCCGAGGCAGGATTCGAACCTGCGACCGTAGCGGTCTTGCGGTTCCAGACTGCAGCGCCTTTAACTCGGCCGGCCGCGAAATCCATAGATTCAGACTACCAGAGTGGAAATAAACGACTAAAAGGTAAGAAAGAATACGTATTATCTTCTCGGTGTATCCAAGAAAGTGAAATTTTGACAGAAATTTTTCGTCCAGATCGCTAGATGAGACAGGGCCAACTATAGTCCCCGGCTAGCAGCCGATTAAGTTCCATTCTGGGAGTAGCGTGGAAAACGCATTGTACGAACAAGTAATAACGCCTAAATGGAAAATAATGTCTGGATAACTAAACCGGTGATTGTGGCACGGTTAGTAAAGTTAACCGGAGAATGAGTTTTGACAGTGGTGGGAATAGTTACAGAATTAGTGATGATGACAAGACTGTTTGTTAGAACGAGGAAGGAGAAGAAACAGGGACATGACACAAATTATGGAAGAATATGACGATTCCAAATTTATACAAAAATTTCGTTCTACTACTATTCGGTCTCGTGCATGAGAAACTGCAGCGTGTAAATGAAATGTGAAACTATTTCCTAACGTAAAGCTTTTTGCTTGTAGTAGGCCAAATAGGTATTTCGTATTGGTACTTCGTGAATTATATTCTGACGAATTATAAAAATGATCATTGTTGCCAAAACAGTGACGTATTATAAAAATGATCATTGTTGCCAAAACAGTCTCGCTTATTTGGCGTGTTTTACAATTGCTGAAATATTAGAAAGGCCTATTTTGTTTTCTCCAGCACACAGTGACAAAATAGACGCAATGAGATCGAGAAACCACACCAGTCTTGGGTACTATTTGTATTAACAGCTTTTTCAGTATTAGACAACGACATTTCGATTTTTCATGTAGCAAAACGTTTGACGAACTTTGAAAAGGTAATAGCCGTCTCGCAGAAAGGAAAGCACGCCATGTAAAGCTGTAGCAAGATTAGAGAGAAAAATTGCTAGGACCTAAGGATTGAAGAAATGTGTACTGTCTTGCGTGTCTCTTGTCTTTACTTGTTTTAGGTGCCCTATATTTAATTTTATGTCACACAGAAGAGCAAGCTATTAGCCAATAGGCAATAGAGAGTCCAGTTTTTCTGAAGAGTTCTTGTTCTCCTGGTTATAAATAATCCTATCCAGTATTAACTGCGAGGGGTATTTTACAAAAAAAAAAAAAAAAAAAAAAAAAAGAGAGAGAGAGGGGGGGGGGGGGCAGGATGTCAAATCGGGTCAAACCGGCCGACTGGGAGCAGGAGAGGCGCTACAGGACATTTTAATTTCCACTGTCCTGAAATAGTTTGATGGCATCCATTACAAAATATACACGTTTGAGTTCCACAGAGCGAAATACAGTGACGTGCGGTATAACAATGTTGTTTGAAGATGGGTGGCACCTCACTGCACACTTCAGACGAAATAACGTGTCTTACATGACTCGTTTTTACATTTAGTGATTTTTCTGTTTCCTCTTCGTTTAGTGCTCTCACGCCAAATGAAAACAAGACTGATTTCTGTGCCTGGGAGCTATCAGGTGAATTAAAATACATTCACATAATTACGGAAGGGTAAACTATGTTTCTGGTTTCAGATTTTATTTTATTTCCACTTTTCTGACAGTCAAGCATTAATCGCCTTGCAGAACAATGAAGTTATTTTTGTCTGTTTGATAAATAAATTTGGCTTTTATTAAGCTTTCCTGGTGAGGCAGTCAATTTATTTCACACTATTGGCTAGTTTCAACTGTTCGCTGTATTTCAGGTGCACGTATTCATCTTCTAGCACGTATGGCATTATGCCATAATAAAGAACCAAACATGGGATAATACAGTACTGGTACTCCAAGAAAATTTATGTCCCGAAAACCACACTGAAAAGCTTCATATCTGATCGATGCCTACGTCATTGAGAATATGGACATACTGTTGAGTGGTACTTAAGTAAATAAATTAGTGAAATCAAAGTGAAGTAGAAATTAGAATATAAATGAAAAACTTGGTTTAGTTTAGAGAGTTACATACTGGCAAACAGCGGGCAGAACAGCAGAGCAGAAGAGACAGTGACCGTGAAGTCAGCAAGTTCCACATAAGCGGGCGCTGTCGATTCAGCCGTCAGGGCATCGCCCGACCGGCTCACGTGTTTCTCAGTTGTCGCATGTGAGCAAAGGCCCTCGCCTACATTCCAAGAGCCAATGACCGACGTTAAGAAGATTCTTCGAGAAGCTTTTCAACGTGACAGAAGAGGCAATGACCGGCTCACGTGTTTCTCAGTCATCACATGTGATCAAAGGCCCTCGCCTACATTCCAAGAGCCAATGACCGACGTTAAGAAGATTCTTCAAGAAGCTTCTCAACGTGACAGAAGAGGCAATGACCGTGAAGTCGTTCACCTCCAGTAAACTGAAGTGAATAAATACGTGAGACGCAGTGGGCCCGAGAGACGAGAGACGAAGAAGACGCAGAAGTGAAGAAGCGTAGCAATAGTTTTCAGTCAGTTTCGGTGCTGAAGACCGTCACGCTAGAAGAGACTGCATCATGCACAGACGCACCAAGTCCGCCGCTGTGTTAGAATAGCAAGCAGTAGCCGCGGCGCCAGAAGACAGAAGTTAAAAGGTATTTGAAGTCTGATTTTTACGTACCCGGGTGACTCATGAGGACGGGAAGGAGACGGCCTCACATCAGCAGTCATCTGTGAGCTGGGATGAAGATCTGCACTGTAAGGCGAACTATGCATTTTAGTATGGTTCACGAAAGTCTGACGCTCTTGGAGTATCCTCTGATATCTTGTTTCTTTTATGACGTAATGTAAGATCTTTTAATGTTTTACACGTACGAACTACGGGCTTCCTACGTCACCGTAGCCGCGCAAGCGCGGCGACGCCTCTTATCTGACGCTCTCTCACAACTGCTGAAATGAATCTATTTCCAACAGGTCACAGGAAAATATTGCGAATTGTTGTTCGGAAAACGTTATTTTCAAAGTAAATTTCCTTTCACGCAAGATGATCTATGTGCGAGAATGTACAATGAACTTCTTAAATGGCTCAAATGGCTCTGAGCACTACGGGACTTAATTTCTGAGGTTATCAGTTCCCTACAACTTAGAACTACTTAAACCTAACTAACCTAAGGACATCACACACATCCATGCCCGAGGCAGGATTCGAACCTGCGACCGTAGCGGTAGCGCGGTTCCAGAATGTAGCGCCTAGAACCGCTCGGCCACCCCTGCCGGCCATTTCTTAAATCACAGAGTGTTTGGTCTCTTTTAAAAATCAACTCTTTGATGACGAGCCATTTAGAAGAATTGCGAGCCCAGAAGATCAGAGATTTATGTCGGTATTAAAAATTTTGCTGGCGTATTTGTGTGATGTATCTTAAAGTGTAACATGCGCTAAACAGATCAACATTATAAGTGAAAGCTTAGCTTGTCTTGTAGTTTATTAATCTTCGAGATAAATATTATATGCGAAAGCTTTGCTTTTCTTGTAGCAACACTATGTATATTAATTTAAACCATTAACTTTTCCTGTTGGTGGAATTCGAATTTATACTTTCGTAATACGAAAATATGCAGCAACTTTCGTAATACGAAAATATGCAGCATAGATGTTGCTGCACATCAAAGATCTTTCCAAAACGTGTTTTTTTTCCCTGAGTATCGTTTTCTAAAGTGCCGGGAAATTCTACGCTGCTGTATAAAACCATATCCTATCAAAGGATAAGTTTTACAGTTTCGAGGGAAAGTATACTGTCACTTAACATGGAAAAGGCGTATTTTCACGCGGGAGAAAATGTATTTTTAACCGGGAGATCCGGGAAAAATCCGGGAATTTTTGCTCCTTGTCAGCGTATACACCCTGATAGGGGAGTCCGGATACTATTGACCAGATAGTGTATTCGGCAGGAAGTCATGGGAATGAATGGGAGGTGCTAAACTCGGTGGTGATGTAGCAATACTACAGCAAGAGAGAATAAATGTTACGCAGTGGGAATTATTTTTAGTAAAATAATTTACTATTCTTTAATAGTGGGTTTTGATATGGACCAGCGCAAAGTGCCAAATAAGGAAAAGTCAATTCGGTATTAAATCTTGTAGACAGATGTTAAAAGAAAATTGAATATACGCGTAAGAAAAGGTCCGAAGACAGGAGGCAGTGGCAACTGGAATTTTAAGTAAACTGGATCTGGAGTAAGATATAGTGGCAGAAGACACGTTAGAGCGTGAACGAGTAGACAGACAGCTGACAGGCCAGAGATGAGAAAAAAATGGTTCAAAAGGCTCTGAGCACTATGGGACTCAACTGCTGAGGTCATTAGTCCCCTAGAACTTAGAACTAGTTAAACCTAACTAACCTAAGGACATCACAAACATCCATGCCCGAGGCAGGATTCGAACCTGCGACCGTAGCGGTCTTGCGGTTCCAGACTGCAGCACCTTTAACCGCACGGCCACTTCGGCCGGCTACCCAGAGATGAGACTAAGATATTTCGAACAGATTGTCGTTATTGATGAGTACAATAGGTACCTCTGGGTAATGTAGGGCAACAAACGAATGGAAACATAGTTGATAGAAGGAGTTTGAAAAAAATGTGAGCAAAAGATACCGTCGCATCCGTCCTAAGGTTACCTTGAATTTCGGAACTATTTGACAATAATATAAGAGTTAAGAAAGAAAGATGATTTATCGCCATTACTTTTCACCTGAACTCTGGAGTAAGCGATGAGGGAATGGTACAAAGAAAATCCTAAAAACCTGAGAACTGGAACCAATAAAGTTCAAACAAACTTTAATTGCTTGGGATTCCACATGACTTAGCGTAACTAGCTAACAACATTCAAGAAGTCAAAAATCAAATGACAAGCCTACAAAACATAGCACAAAAAATAGGACTCCAGATATAATTTGGAAAGACTGATATAATGGTAGCAGATCCACAAGTAATCAAACATATAGTAAGCAAATAACAATAGTGAAACAATTTAAATACCTAGGAGAAATTATAACATGAAACTTGGACGACAAACCTGCATGGCAAGCAAGAACTAAAAAACGATAAGAGATCAAAAATAAACATGGCCTACATTCAATTAAAAATGTCTATCAATCAAAACTAAATTAAAACATTGCAAGACTGTGGTTCAGCCAGAGACATATGGAAGTGCAATTCTTTTCAGAGTCACCCAGAAAAATGGAATCCAGGTAAACCGGACAGCCGAGAGAAGACGAGCAAGAACGTACATAAATAACAAGTACCAAAAAGATGGACAATGGCAGATAGTACCAAATGAAGTCGGGGGCAGTGAACTGGAGCCCATTACAGATACTACACGGAAAAAAAAAAGATTTTTTGTCTCATTATGAGGATACCGGTAACCAGATTACCAAGAAAAATTACAGAAAAACTTTGGAACACGAAGCAACAAGTGGGATGGATAAAGGAAATCAGGGAGGATGTGAAAGAGCTAGAATTAACCCTGGATGATTTGCAAAACAAAACGGAAAAATATAAGAAACTGAGAAAATAAAAATAAGATTTAAAACAAAAACAGACAAACGACAAATAATAAAAAGGGTATCTACAGATGACGAACGACAAAAAATATCAGAACGAATGAAAAGATACCGGGAAATTCGGAAAGATACCCTATTGAAGAAAATGACCAGATAATGATTGAGGCCGTACAAGTAAAAGAAGGAGAATACGACCATTCATAGAGAAAATGGGAAGGTACCTCGAGTTGTCGATGTGTGGCAGCACCTAGGGTTGTTGATAGAGTGTCCCATTGAGGGCACTGCTCCCCTCAGTGCCCATAATGGCGGACAGAAGGTTTTCTATCGACCAGCGCATAAAATCCGTACGCCTTTTCTAGGTTACAAACAACTTATCCGAAGTCCAACGATGATTATGAGAGGAATTTGGACCACCTGCCGTTCACAGGGATACAATCACTCGCGTCACAATCACTTCGGTGCAAGCGCCAGTACTGTAAATCGCAAACATCCCAGCCAGCCGATAATTGACTGAATTCCAGACACACAAGGTCGTGTTGCAGTGGAACTAGCATCCTCTCCTGAGAAATCGAAGTCTACTCATCGCTTGCTGGACCTGCCGAACATATCGAGGACGAGTCAGCAAAGAGTTTTGTGTGAACTGAAGCTGACCATCCACCGCTTATTCGTGCACTTAACGAGTATGACTTCGAAAGGCGAATTCGGTTTTCTGAGATGATGCTCGCCAAGTTTCTGGAGGGCTCTGACGTCATCCGGAATATTGTCTGGACTAATGAGAGCAAATTCCACACATTAGTATCAGTGAACAGACACAACTGCGTGTTTCGACGGCGAGAGAACCCCTCGTCACCATTTAATATGATTACCAGATCGCGGGAGTGATGGTGTGGGTCGGAGTGACGTACGGAGGATTCATTGGTTCGTTATTCTTGGAAGGACGCGTCACGGGGGATACCTAAGGTGGGTTACTGAAGGACAGGCTGAACATCGATGAACTGTGGTTGCATCAAGATGGTGCTGGGCCACACTTCGCCAACATCGTTCTTGCATGCAGTTTTCGTGAGCGCTGGACTGGCGGTCAAGGAGCTGTGGAGTGGGTAGCCCGATCTCCCGACTTCGCCAAACGGACTTTCTTCTTTGGAATTACCATAAGGATTAGGTCTGCACTAATCCCGTCATTGGTGAGTAACATCTGCGTGGGGTGATTGTTCAGAAGTTCAACGGTGTTCTGGTGGACATGAGCAGGAAGGTGTCTGAAAATGATTTCGTGCATTTGCAATCCTGTGGTGACGTAGTGGGTGGTCGAGTCAACCGCTACCTTGAAAATCGATGACTGTGTCACAACATTTACTATCACGTGTCTTTACCCCATTTTTTTTCAATCCTTACTAGCATTTAACAATGAAAATGATATATAGTCAAAAACTGCCTAATTGAGCCTGGCCCACCCTGTATCGCGGAGTATCAATGTAGATGTAGATATATTACATCTGACAGCACTGAAATGGCGCCCCCATCGTCGTTCTGTGCTGTTTAAGACGGAGCAATTTCTCTGTTGAGAGAGTGGGGAAAACAGACTGTTGATGCTGTATTGATGAGTCCGTCTCGGTTTCTCGAGATATATTATCAGCAATTTGAATGAGGATGAATTAAACTTGCGTTCCACTTCTTGAAATAGAAGTCACGTATCATGAACGCAGCGTCGGGTTTCTCGGTATGTCTGCTGATCAATATCTAAAAATATCAAGGAACAATAGGCAGAACGTCGAATGCCGCTTGACAAAACACTGTCTTTCATGTGCGACGCGTACAATGCTTCAACTGAAACTCGATGCACAAAAGAGGGCAATTTTTCCTACGCTAATAAATTGACTGAATTGTTTGTACTGGAGCGCAGGTAACTTGCGGATACTTGTCTACTTAAGTTTGCTGTGTGCTGAAGACAAATCCTGCGTAAATTATGTCTTGCCATGTACCTGTTCGGCGCGATTTGCATCACAAGAGGTGGCGTGACTTGTTCACTTCCGGTTCTTTTTGTTTTATTGTCTTATTCAGTGGCTGGGCGTAGAAAGAACGACAATCTTTACGCTTGTCTGGAATCATTTAAAGGCTCGAGTACTTTGCTGGCTGGCAGATGGCCAGCATCGCGTTGCTGGGAGTGCTACACTGGAGCGCTCCTATTTCAAACGGTCTTAAGAGCTTAGCTACAGGAATCTGGAGCCAGTTCCTCTTTCCGAGTTTCTCTGGAGCATAATAAGTAGGACCAGGATTTTTCAGTTTTTGTGAAACTTATTTTACCTCTTTATTTTCTTGGAATAGCCATTGCTATTTTTAAATAAACTATTTTAGACTTTTCCGATTCTTTTAATGAAAAAATATAATGAAAACTAGTATTAACACGGAAAATTTTAATGTAATTTTGACGCAGTTATTCTATTTCTTTGTCAAAAATAAAGTCTAATTATTCCTTAAATCGACAATCGAAAACATGCCTACACAGTTGAGAAATTTAACCGTGCTGCAATTATTTTCTCTTTTTACAATTTTTTAATGTAAAGTCTTTTACTGAAACATTATTTTCATTTGTTACCCACAGAAAAAACACACGCTTGATTTGTGTACCTTTGCATGACCACAATCCGCGGCCTAACGATACAACTAACAAGAAATTTTATAGTACGTTTTGGTTGTGCAACACACAGTTAACTATACATTCTAAGTTCCGTGCAGTGAATTTTTTTATGTTGTCTCTCAGTACATTTTTGTTGTCTGAGACACATCACTGCAGCACATGAGGTCAATGATGAACATGTCATCGATGCAGTTGCTCGTTGTCCCCAACACAATCTATCTTCGAACTTCTCTCGCTGAATAATGGTGAACACTTTCTTCACATCTTCATATCCGGGATTCCTCGGAGAAACATTCCTTAATGTATTGAGGCATGCTCTACCTGTTAAACCAGGTATTCCCTCCACATACCTCTGCACCTTGAAGATCCCGTCTGCACCTTTCAGTGGTAGAAACGCCGGCTCAGGACGTTAAATTACAGCAAGTATATGTTCGAAGAGAACTCTTTAAAATGCCAAGGATACAAAATTCATTTTAGTCAAATATCCTCCTTGGCTTTTTCGGTAAAAACAATCCACTAGAGTCGAATGTGCTAGGAGGATGTTTGGAGCTATTTTCGTAAGGTAATGAATGTGGGTACGAACTTTGAGATATACTTTCATAAAAGAGGAAATGGAGTGTGTGTATTGTCTGTATTGAACTGGGGACCTAGAAACGACGGAGAGACTTTGTCCTGCTGTAGTCCTCAGTGGTTCACAACCCACAACAGACCACAGCAGTCCACCCACCCCACCGCCGCCCCACACCGAACCCAGGGTGATTGTGCGGTTCGGCCTCCAGTGTCCCCCCCTGGTAACATCTCATACCAGACGAGTGCAACCCCAAATGTTTGCGAGGTAGAATAATTATGGTGTACGCGTACGTGGAGACAGTATTTGCGCATTAATTGCCGAAATCATGTAACTGGGGCGGAATAAGGGAAACCAGCCAGCATTCGCCTAGGCAGATGGAAAACCGCCTTAAAAACCATTCATAGGCTAGCCGGCACACCGGACCTCGACACTAATCCGCCGGGCGTATTCGTGCACGAGACCGGCACGCCTTCCCGCTCGGGAAGCAGCGCGTTAGAGCGCGCGGCTAGCCGGGCGGGCGAGGAAATGGTACTGTTAGCGTCAGAAAATTTATTTCTGCCTTCCTCTGCTAGACGGTGTACGCAATGGGCAAGACAGATGCAACGGATCATGCTCAAATCGAATTCTTTCAGTGTTGTGATTCTTTCAGTGTTGTGTTCCGTTTTAACATATTGGCAGTAAAGTTTGTCACCAAGAGCAAAAATCTCTCATCCCGACCTTTCTTTCGCCATAGAATGCATAGGGCATACCGTACAGTGCGGTCTACAGTATCGCGATTCGTCTTCGCCAATTCGTTACGCAAAGATTGGTGGGGTTTATCTGGTGCTGCGGAATCTCATTTCCCCACCTCGAGAACCATATACACTGAGGTGACAAATGTCATAGGATGCCTTGTAACATCGTATTGAACCTCATTTTGCCCGGCTTAGTGCAGCAGCTTGATGTGGCACGGACTCAACAAGTCGTTGGAAGTCCCCTACAGAAATACCGATTCATGCTGCCTCTACGGCCGTCAATAATTGCGAAAGTGTTGCCGGGGCAGGATTTTGTCCACAAACTGACCTCTCGATGATGTCCTATAACTGTTCGATGGGAGGCGAACAACTGTCACCTGGTGATGTGCCGCATTCTCATCCATAAGAGATCCATAGTTGTTTGAGACCGTGAAGTCCATGAATGGCTGTATATGGTCTCCGAGTAGCCGAACATAACCATTCCCACTCAGTAATCGGTTCAGCCGGACCAGAGGACCCAGTCCATTCCACGTAAGCACAGCCCACACCATTATGGAGTCACCACCAGCTTGAACAGTGCCTTGTTGACAACTTGGGTCCATGGTTTCATGGGATCTGCGCCACATTCGAATCCTTCCATCACATTTTTTTTTCTTCTTTTGAGTCATCAGACTTCCTCTCCTGTGCCAACCTCATCATCTCAAGTGTAGCATCTGCAACCTACGTATCGATTACTTGCTGTTTTCTTCTACAATTTCTACCCTCTAGCACCATGGAAGTTAATACCTGATGTCTTAATAGATGTCCCACAATCCTCTCCCTTCTTCTTATCAGTATTTTCCATGTATTATTTTCCTCTCCGATTCTGTGCAGATCCTCCTCATTTCCTACCTTAGCGGTCCACCTAGTTTTTAACATTCGGCTATAGCACCACATCTCAAATGCCTCGATTCTCTTCTGTTCCAGTTTTGCCACAGTCCATGTTTCACAACCATACCATTCTGTGCTCCAAGCGTAAATTCTCAGAAAAGGCCTATATTTAATACAGTAGACTTCTCTCGTCCAGGAATGTCCTTTTGCCAGTGCTAGTCTGCTTCTTATGTCCTCTTTGCTCCGTCCGTCATGACTTTGTATTGCTGCCTAGGTAGCAGAATTCCTTAACCTCATCTACTTCGTGATCACTAAACCTCACGTTAAGTTTCTCACTGTTCTCATTTCTGTTACCACTCATTATTTTCGTCTTTCTTCGATTTACTCTCAGTCCATATTCTGTACTCATTGAGCTGTTCGTTCCATTCAACATACCCCGTAATGCTTCTTCATTTTCACTGAGGATGGCAATGTCATCAATGGCTCTTATTACTGATATCCTTTCACCATGGATTATAATTACACTCTTGAACCTTTCTTCTATTTTCTTCATTGCATCTTTGATGTATAGACTATATTCCTGTCTTACTCTCTTTTTAATCCGAGCATTTCTTTCTTGGTCGTCCACTCTTATTATTCCCTCTTGGCTCTTACATATTGTGTATTACCCGTATCTCTCAGAATTTCGAATATCTTGTACCATTTTACATTGTCGAACGCTTTTTCCATGTCGACAGATCCAACGAAGTAGTCTTGTCAACAGCAACGTCAGAATTGCCTCTCTGGTGCCTTTACCTTTCCTAAAACCGAACTCATCGTCACCTAACACTCCCACAATTTTATTTTGCATTATTATGTATATTATTCTTGTCAGCAACTTGGATACATGGGCTGTTAAGCTGGTAGTGCTGTAATTCTCGTATTTGTCAGTTCTTGCAATGTTCGAAATTGTGTGGATGACATTTTACCGAAAGCCAGATGTTGCATCACCAGACACATACAGTCTACACTCCAACGCGAAGAGTCGTTTTGTTGCCACTTCCCCTAATTATGCCCGCATCTCGTGGTCGTGCGGTAGCGTTCTCGCTTCCCACGCCCGGGTTCCCGGGTTCGATTCCCGGCGGGGTCAGGGATTTTCTCTGCCTCGTGATGGCTGGGTGTTGTGTGCTGTCCTTAGGTTAGTTAGGTTTAAGTAGTTCTAAGTTCTAGGGGACTTAAGACCACAGCAGTTGAGTCCCATAGTGCTCAGAGCCATTTGAACCATTTTTTGAACCCCTAATTATTTTAGAAAGTCTGACAGATTGTTATCTATCCCTTCTCCCTTATTCGATATTACATCTTCGAAAGCTCTTTTAAATTATGGTTCCAATACCGGATCCCCTGTCTCTTCGTAATCGACTCCTGTTTCTTCTTCTGCCACGTCATCATGTAACTCTCTCTCCCCCCCCCCCCCCCTCTTTCCTCCACGCCTTACAGAGGTTTTAAATGTACTTTTTTCATTTATCTGCTTCCTCCTCTACATTTAACAGTGGAATTCCCATTGCACTCCAAATGTTACCATCTTTCTTTTTAATTTTACCGAATGTTGTTCTGACTTTTCTATATGTTAAGACAATCGTTTATACTATCATTTCTTTTTAGATTTCTTGGCATTTTTCATGCAGCCATTTCCTATTTATTTCATTCCTCAGTGGCTTGTATTTCTGTATTCTTGAATTTCCCTGAACATTTTTATACTGCCTTTTTTCATCGATCAGCTGAGATGTTTCTTTTGTTTTGCCCATGATTTCTTGGCAGTTGTCTTCTTTGTACTTGTGTTTTTCTTTCCAACTTTTATGACTGCTCTTTTTAGAAAGTCCATTCCTCTTCAACTAAACTGCCTAATGAGCACCAGCCAACTGAAATTGGGACTTTTCTGACCAGGCCACGGTTTTCCTGTCGTCTAAGGTCAAACCAATATAGTGACGAGCCCAGAAGACGCTCTGCAGGCGACGTCACTCTGTTAGCAAAGGCACTCGCGTAGTTCGGCTGCTGTCATAGCCCATTAGCACCAAAGTTCCAAGTACTGTCGTAACATTCGTCGAACGTCTCACATTGATATCTGAGGTTATTTCAAGCAGCCTAGCACGGACTACGCAAACGCCGTTTCTTTCGGTCATTACGTCCGCCACTACGTTGTCCGTGGTGAGAGGTAATGCCTGGAATGTGCTATTCTCGATGCACTCTTGACACTATGGATATCGGAATATTGAATTGTCTCACAATTTACGTAATGGAAATTCACCATTTTTTAATTCCCAGCGTGCGGTCACAATCACATCGGAAACCTTTTCACGTAAGTAACCCGAGTACAAATGACGCTTCAGTCAATGCATTGCCTTTTTGTACCTGGTGTACGTGATACTACTGTCATCTGTATATGTGCGTACCACTATCCCGTGGTTTTTTCACCTAGGTGTATACCATAAAAATGAATGTATGTAGTGTATATGTACAGGGTGTTTCAAAAATGACCGGTATATTTGAAACGGCAATAAAAACTAAACGAGCAGCGATAGAAATACACCGTTTGTTGCAATATGCTTGGGACAACAGTACATTTTCAGGCGGACAAACTTTCGAAATTACAGTAGTTACAATTTTCAACAATAGATGGCGCTGCAAGTGATGTGAAAGATAGAGAAGACAACGCAGTCTGTGGGTGTGCCATTCTGTACGTCGTCTTTCTGCTGAAAGCGTGTGCTGTTCACAACGTGCAAGTGTGGTGTGGACAACATGGTTTATTCCTTAGAACAGAGGATTTTTCTGGTGTTGGAATACCACCGCCTAGAACACAGTGTTGTTGCAACAAGACGAAGTTTTCAACGGAGGTTTAATGTAACCAAAGGACCGAAAAGCGATACAATAAAGGATCTGTTTGCAAAATTACAACGGACTGGGAACGTGACGGATGAACGTGCTGGAAAGGTAGGGCGACCGCGTACGGCAACCACAGAGGGCAACGCGCAGCTAGTGCAGCAGGTGATCCAACAGCGGCCTCGGGTTTCCGTTCGCCGTGTTGCAGCTGCGGTCCAAATGACGCCAACGTCCACGTATCGTCTCATGCGCCAGAGTTTACACCTCTATCCATACAAAATTCAAACGCGGCAACCCCTCAGCGCCGCTACCATTGCTGCACGAGAGACATTCGCTAACGATATAGTGCACAGGATTGATGACGGCGATATGCATGTGGGCAGCATTTGGTTTACTGACGAAGCTTATTTTTACCTGGACGGCTTCGTCAATAAACAGAACTGGCGCATATGGGGAACCGAAAAGCCCCATGTTGCAGTCCCATCGTCCCTGCATCCTCAAAAAGTACTGGTCTGGGCCGCTATTTCTTCCAAAGGAATCATTGGCCCATTTTTCAGATCCGAAACGATTACTGCATCACGCTATCTGGACATTCTTCGTGAATTTGTGGCGGTACAAACTGCCTTAGACGACACTGCGAACACCTCGTGGTTTATGCAAGATGGTGCCCGGCCACATCGCACGGCCGACGTCTTTAATTTCCTGAATGAATATTTCGATGATCGTGTGAATGCTTTGGGCTATCCGAAACATACAGGAGGCGGCGTGGATTGGCCTCCCTATTCGCCAGACATGAACCCCTGTGACTTCTTTCTGTGGGGACACTTGAAAGACCAGGTGTACCGCCAGAATCCAGAAACAATTGAACAGCTGAAGCAGTACATCTCATCTGCATGTGAAGCCATTCCGCCAGACACGTTGTCAAAGGTTTCGGGTAATTTCATTCAGAGACTACGCCATATTATTGCTACGCATGGTGGATGTGTGGAAAATATCGTACTATAGAGTTTCCCAGACCGCAGCGCCATCTGTTGTTGACAATTGTAACTACTGTAATTTCGAAAGTTTGTCTGCCTGAAAATGTACTGTTGTCCCAAGCATATTGCAACAAACGGTGTATTTCTATCGCTGCTCGTTTAGTTTGTATTGCCGTTTCAAATATACCGGTCATTTTTGAAACACCCTGTATGTACGAGGGGGTGTTGAAAAGTAACGCCCCGAATTTTTTAAGTGAAAACTTTTTGAATAAAACTAACCTTATTAATATTCCACATAGTAATTTCCCGTGTCTGTATATTTTCAGACCTCTCCGAAATGTATCGTGTAATCTGGAGGTGTTTAACATAACTATGCCGGTGCGCAAGAAACAGGGTGTTATAATAGACTTTCGGATTCGAAGAGTTCGTTCACACATAGAGCACTCTCTCCTTCAGCATGACATTACCAGACCACACACAAGCGCTGCGCCATCTCCAACAGTTCGAGTCCCTGGGTTCGCTGTTGTCGATCATCCTCCATACATCTCAACAACTTGGCGCCATCCGATTTTCATCTATTTCCAAAACTTGAAGAACACATCCGAGGACTTCACTTATATAGTGATGAACCTTCGCGAACAGAGGCGAGGTTATGGCTCCGTCAACAAAGTCAAAAATCTCACAAGAAGGTATCAACGAACAGATATCTCGTTGTGAAAAATGTGTTCGTCGCTCTGGTGCCTATGTTGAGAAATAAATATGTAGACACGAAGAAGAAAGAGGTAGAATGTTAAAATCATTTGTTTTATTTTAAATGCCTTAATTGCGTTCACAAAAAACTCAGAGGCATCACTTTTCAGCATGCTCTTGTGTGTATGTACGTATATTCCATATCTTTTAAAAGACTGGACCGATTTCAACCAAACTTGGTGCGCATATCATTTACTGTCAATAAATAATTGCTGTAAGTGTGGCGGCGCGGTTCCTTCCGTCCCTTTACGACGAACTTGCACCTACCCGTGAACATTGTCTCATCAGATCATCAGTAGGGAAGCCGAGCGAAACCTACTGTACTTCGACGTGTACCAGGCTGCAACTAAAGTCACTAATCTACATTTCGGGAGAAAGTTTTCACACAAAATGTAAGGTTGAAAATTTTGTCCTTAATTAATATATTCTGAAACTTAGGTGAACAAGTATCACTGCCAAGCCCGTACTAGTCTTAACACAGTCACTCACAATCCCTTTCACTCACGTTAGCAAGTTTATGGTGTTGCATTTCCCGAAAACGTAATAGCTACAAAAAAATACGGATTGTTTTTGACTGAGAAGGCTCGACAAATATTAAGTGTGTCTGTACCTAATGCAGTCACAGTTTTTAGCCACCGACCTGCTCAATACTCCACGCGGAATTTATGTCTTTTCTCGTCACAAAATTCACTTAAAAATTCCGAAATTTCTGCACACCCATTGGAATAATTATGCCATGACTTTACAACACTTTTGATGTATGAAAAACTGCTAGATCCGGCAACTTATTTCCATCGGAACTACTACTACACACGTCCGAACTGTTTCATGGCTAGGCTCCGACTCCTCTCTAGAATGATCTTCTCTACCAGGGAAAGGAGCGCGAAGAATATTGTTTTACCATTCGTCAATTTACTCAACAGCCAATAGCAAAACAACATTCTCCCGCGTCAGTCCGCGCTTTTCATCAATAACCAATCGCAAAATAGTAAACCTAACGACTGCAATTTTTACCGACGTAATTATATAATATGCTGAAATTTTGTTTATGTATAAAGTTATTTACTATTGTTATTTATACCTGAATTAACTTTCCCTTTACCATAAACTTACTTTACAAATCCATTCTACAAAAATCCCCTTTGTCCACATCAATACTTCTTCGAAATGTTCCCACACTAAATCCCACTACATTACTAGTTAAACAAGTATCTTCATATTAAACTTAAACCACACTCACACAGCATTCATACTGCTAAAACAGATTTATAGCATTTTACATATACAAAAAGACATAATAACACTTTATGAAAATACTAGAACAGTTTATGAAAAACATTCTATTACTTTAGTGCACTCTAGTGGGCACAATCGAAACTAAATCACAGTCCCCTATCCAGTACTGTCCTCTATCGGCTGATACATGAACTACGTGCGCGTCCAGTCTCTCGTCACCATGTCACCATCCAGCTCTGAGACACATCTCCCACTTAACCGCCTTCAAGGCAGGATCGGTATACGGCGCTACGCCTCATAAGGGCAAGAACCCCCTATTTATCAAAGGGGTGGGGCTGGGTGTGGGAATGAAAAAGCAGAGTAGCTCATGACGTGCGAATGCCAATACTTCATTCACTCAGTATTTGAGAATGAGAGCACTTTCTGCCTTTACACATAATTTCAAACTTTTGCGAAACTGGCTGTAGCTGCAAACCCCAGAAAACGATGAAAGGAAAAAAAAATTATTGCTCACTACATTTCCGCTGCCGCTTGAAGCATGTCATTTTAGTGCACTACTTCTTTAACACTATCTTCCCGACGGATTTTGCATACAGTTTTCATATATAACATTGAATGTACCAGCAAAATATCATTGTACGACACATAGATCATGAGATATGACGTCATA
This sequence comes from Schistocerca nitens, assembly GCF_023898315.1. Taxonomy (NCBI): domain Eukaryota; kingdom Metazoa; phylum Arthropoda; class Insecta; order Orthoptera; family Acrididae; genus Schistocerca; species Schistocerca nitens. Next base: position 368,642,414 of record NC_064614.1, on the reverse strand, counting down.
AGCGCAGAGATGCGCGAAAAACTGCCGCATCAAGCATCACGTTTTAATTTATTAGTTCTTTACTAAGAACTCTGTTCACATTTCGCACACTTTAGAGACACGTACCACCGGATGTAAACTTAAAATGATATCATTGTACGACACGTGGTGCAGGAGATACGACGTCATAAACACTGAGCTGTGTGCAATGAAACTGCAAGGCACCACAGATATGGTCAATAATGTCCATGTCTGGGGTATTTGGTGGTCAGCGGAAGTGTTGAAATTCAGAAGAGTGTTCCTGGAGCTACTCTGTATCAATTCTGGAGGTGTGAGGTGTCTCATTGTCCTGCTGGAATTCCCCAAGTCTGTCGGAATGCACAATGGACATGAAAGGATGCAGGTGATCAGACAGGATGCTTACGTACGTGTCACCTGTCAGAGTTGTACCTAGACGTATCATGGGTCCCGTATCACTCCTACTGCACACTCCACACACCATTGCAGAGCCTCCACCAACCTGAACCACCACCTGCTGATATGAAAGGTCCATGGATTCATGAGGTTGTCTCCACACCCGCCCACGTCCATCCACTCGATACAATTTGACACGAGACTCGTCCGACCAGGCAACATGTTTGCAGTCATCAACGGTCCAATGTCGATGTTGACGGGCTGAGGCGAGTCGTAAAGCTTTGTGTCGTGCAGTCCCCAAGAGTACACGAGTGGGCCTTCGGCTCCGAAGGCCCATATCGATGATGTTTCTTTGAACGGTTCTGACGTTGATACTTGTTGATGGCCCAGCATTGAAATCTGCAGCAATCTGCTGAAGACTTGCATTTCTGTCAAGCTGAGCGATCCTCTTCAGTCGTCGTTGGTCCCGTTCTTGCAGGATCTTTTTCTGGCCGCAGCGATCTCGGAGATTTGATGTCTTACCAGATTCCTGATATTCACGGTACACTCGTGAAATTGTCGCACGGGAAAATCCCCATCTCAGCGTAACCTCGGAGATGCAGTATACCATCGCTTGTGCGCCAACCATAACACCACGTTCAAACTCAGTTAAATTTTGATAAGCTGCCATTGTAGCAGCAGCAAACTATCTAACAAGTGCGCCAGGCACTTGTTGCCTTATTAGAGGCGTTGTCGACCGCAGCGCCGTATTCTGCCTGTAGACTACAAGCCAAGGATGGTACTCACCAACATCTGTTTTAATGTCAGCAATAGCCTTCTGATACACCTGTATCAAATAATTTTCGGGGGTGTAACAATACAGACGCCTAGAACTGCTTCGAGGTAAGGTGAATTTCATGCTTTGCTGAACGTTAGTGGGCCCACGGCTCAGAGAACGTCGCGCCAAGCCGGGTGATTGAATGCTTCCTGCCGGCGAGCTGCAAAGTCTACGAGCCCTTAGCCGGAAACGGGTAAATCACAGAGCTGCGAATTTGGACGGCTGATGCTCGCACTGCCTTTGTGCAGAATATGCTCCAGGAAATGGCGTAGTGTCGGACAATCTTAAGGATGGTCGTGCTACAGCTCTTTGAGATTCGACAATAACTCATATCAAATATCAACGCATATCTGAATACATTTCCGAGCTCAGAAAAATTAGGCGCATCCAATGACACAATAATATCTTTGAAATTACAGAAGTTACTATTTCACAATGAATAAATATTTTCACAATGACTCTCTGACTTAATAACTTTTAGTCGCTTCATGCGATTTCAACGAACGTTGTCTCAGATAATAGCATTGCGCAATAGCCACCATCCCTGAAAGCTGCGTAACTGTATCTATTTTATTTATTGATTTACGACGTCTTTTACATCTTTTTCCTTATGCAAATTTTTGCAGAACATTGTATACTCCACTTTTCCAAAGCAAATGAATGCATCATGAATAACTCATATTTTGTCGTACTTGTGTTTTTATTTAATGAATAGTTAACCATTGTGTTGGTAATTTTATTTAAATGTTGGTTGCAAGTGCTATTAAAAAACTGTACTAATTTAAAAGTGGTCAGTCGCATGTGTTAGCGGACATCACAACCGAGAAGAGAATCAAAAGCCGCTTCTGTCAAGAAGGTACAAATAATTGTTAAAAAGATATCTAACGACAACCTGTTGTCATTTATCATGAGCACACTTGCGCAAAAATACTGTCGTATTTGCTTATGAATAATTATTTTAAATTATCTGAGTGTGAGAGAATGTTTATAACATTTCTTTATTTGAGTATGGTTGTAAATTATTAGTTTAGTCCGGGAAGTGGTCATGTTGAGTCAGATAGTATCTGGAGACAATTTCGTGTATTCTGAGCACGAATGGACTTAGTTTTCGGGTATCTTCGATGACTATATAGTTTGGGGGATTTTGCCACCATCCTCATAACACTCTCTACGTAAGTTTACTGCTTTTGAAAAAGGTATTTCCTGTGTGTGTAAAAAAATTGGAAATTTGTTTTAAGGTCTTATGGGACGAAACTGCAGAGGTCATCGGTCCCTAACCTAACGCACTACTTAATCTAACTTAAACTAACTTAAGCTAAGGAAAACACACACACCCATGGCCGAGGGAGGAGTCGAACCTCTGACGGGGGCAGCCGCGCGGACCGTGACAAGGCGGCCTAAACCTCGTCGCTGACTCGCGCGGTATCATCAATTACAGACGTTAGAATAGAACCACTTTTATTAAATTATTCGTTTCTTTTATTTTATATTTCTGTGAATTCTATTAAATCGCGATTCTAGTTATGCATAGGGAAACTGACGGCAGGATCACAGCTTCAGGTTACTATTTGCAGCGAATTAGCTGCGGAGCATAACAGAAGAAATGCGCCGCTCGACCTTATGACTGCATCGAGCTATCCTTTTTAAACAGAGCCGTGTACAGCCCAAGTGCCTACTGCTGTTTAGAAGAGCAGCTACTTAGCAGTAACAGTTAGGAGTGTGCTCACTGCCGCCGTTGGATAAGCAGCTGCCAGCAGAAAGTCGTATACTCCTAGCTCACTCATTTGTTACATAGTTTAATTCTTAATTTCTTTGTGTGTTTTTGGTACTTGCATTGTTTAAATTCATAAATTTTGGGCGTATTATAGTATTTGAGAGTTGCAGCATCGCGTTTTAGTACCTGAATAGTGTAAATCCGCGTAGTCGTCTGTCTTCTGTTTTTGTTTTGAACGGCCAGTGTCGGTTGGTCACAGCCAGTGTGCTCCCTGCCGCCGTTGGATAAGCAGCTGCCAACAGAAAGTCGTATACTCCTAGCTCACTCATTTGTTACATAGTTTAATTCTTAATTTCTTTGCGTGTTTTTGGTACTTGCATTGTTCAAATTCATAAATTTCGGGCGTATTATAGTATTTGAGAGTTGTAGCATCGCGTTTTAGTACTTGAATAGTGTAAAATCGCGTAGTCTCCTTCCGCCGCCAAGCAGTGTGTCAGCAGTGCGCAAGTAGCAGCATTACTGCATTTACTAGGCAGTCTTGTATTTTAATAACCGTTTAAATTTTGTGTCATTTGTTTGTGCTCTCTGTAGATTAGTTCAGACGTTCTTTGCACAACAGTTTTTAGCATGGATAGGGACTGCAACTGCTGTGTTCTGATGCAGGCTGAGTTGGCATCCCTTCACTCCCAGCTTCAGGCAGTGATCGCTTCGGTCACACAGCTTGAGGCTGTTGCCAATGGGCATCACTGTGGGGGTCCGGATGGGGGTTTGTCGGGGACGGCCAGCTCGTCCCACGCATCCCCCGATCGGACTACGACTATGGCTGCCCGGGATACTGCCCACATTGAGGCTGATCCCTCACCTGTGGTAGAATGGGAGGTCATCTCGAGGTGTGGCAGGGGGCGAAAGACATTCCGGAGGGCTGAACGGAAGGCCTCTCCAGTTTGTCTGACGAACCGGTTTCAGGCTCTGTCTCCGGCTGATACTGATGTTTGGCCGGAGATGGATGCTTGTCCTGTTCCAGAGGTTGCCCCTCAGTCTGCAAGATCCGGGCAGTCGCAGAGGGTGGGCTTACTGGTAGTTGGGAGCTCCAACGGCAGGCGCGTAATGGGGCCCCTTAGGGATATGGCAGCAAGAGAGGGGAAGAAAACCAATGTGCACTCCGTGTGCATACCGGGGGGAGTCATTCCAGATGTGGAAAGGGTCCTTCCGGATGCCATGAAGGGTACAGGGTGCACCCATCTGCAGCTGCATCTTCAAGCGCTGATAGAAAGCACCGAAGCTGAAATCGTTATAGGTACAGAAAGCTGGCAGAAGCCAGAGATAAATTCAGCCGAAATTTTTACAAAGGCACAGACGGTGTTTAGAAAGGATAGATTGCATGCAACCGGTGGTGGCGTGTTTGTCGCTGTTAGTAGTGGTTTATCCTGTAGTGTAGTAGAAGTGGATAGTTCCTGTGAAATATTATGGGTGGTCGCTCATGTCGGCACCAATGCTGTGTGTCGCAATGGATCGGAGGAAATCCTCTCTGGCTTCCGGCGGCTATCTGATTTGGTGAAGACTGCCAGTCTCGCTAGCGGGATGAAAGCAGAGCTCACCATCTGCAGCATCGTCGACAGGACTGACTGCGGACCTTTGGTACAGAGCCGAGTGGAGGGTCTGAATCAGAGGCTGAGACGGTTCTGCCACCGTGTGGGCTGCAGATTCCTCGACTTGCGCCATAGGGTGGTCGGGTTTCGGGTTCCGCTGGATAGGTCAGGAGTCCACTACACGCAGCAAGCGGCTACACGGGTAGCAGGGGTTGTGTGGCGTGGACTGGGCGGTTTTTTTAGGTTAGATGGCCTCGGGCAACAGCCTCAATGGGTGCGGGGCAAAGTCAGGACATGCGAGGACCAAGCAGCAATCGGTATTGTAATTGTAAACTGTCGCAGCTGCATTGGTAAAGTACCGGAACTTCAAGCGCTGATAGAAAGCACCGAAGCTGAAATCGTTATAGGTACAGAAAGCTGGCTGAAGCCAGAGATAAATTCAGCCGAAATTTTTACAAAGGCACAGACGGTGTTTAGAAATGATAGATTGGATGCAACCGGTGGTGGCGTGTTTGTCGCTGTTAGTAGTAGTTTATCCTGTAGTGAAGTAGAAGTGGATAGTTCCTGTGAATTATTATGGGTGGAGGTTACACTCAACAACCGAGCTAGGTTAATAATTGGCTCCTTTTACCGTCCTCCCGACTCAGCAGCGTTAGTTGCAGAACAACTGAGAGAAAATTTGGAATACATTGCACATACATTTTCTCAGCATATTATAGTCTTAGGTGGAGATTTCAATTTACCAGATATAGCTGGGACACTCAGATGTTTAGGACAGGTGGTAGGGACAGAGCATCGAGTGACATTATACTGAGTGCACTATCCGAAAATTACCTCGAGCAATTAAACAGAGAACCGACTCGTGGAGATAACATCTTGGACCTACTGATAACAAATAGACCCGAACTTTTCGACTCTGTAAGTGCAGAACAGGGAATCAGTGATCATAAGGCCGTTGCAGCATCCCTGAATATGGAAGTTAATAGGAATATAAAAAAAGGGAGGAAGGTTTATCTGTTTAGCAAGAATAATAGAAGGCAGATTTCAGACTACCTAACAGATCAAAACGAAAATTTCTGTTCCGACACTGACAATGTTGAGTGTTTATGGAAAAAGTTTAAGGCAATTGTAAAATGTGTTTTAGACAGGTACGTGGCGAGTAAAACTGTGAGGGACGGGAAAAACCCACCGTGGTTCAACAACAAAGTTAGGAAGCTACTGCGAAAGCAAAGAGAGCTTCACTCCAAGTTTAAACGCAGCCAAAACCTCTCAGACAAACAGAACCTAAACGATGTCAAGGTTAGCGTAAGGAGGGCTATGCGTGAAGCGTTCAGTGAATTCGAAAGTAAAATTCTATGTACCGACTTAACAGAAAATCCTAGGAAGTTCAGGTCTTACGTTAAATCAGTAAGTTGCTCGAAACAGCATATCCAGACACTCCGGGATGATGATGGCATTGAAACAGAGTGTGGTGTCACCGCCAGACACCACACTTGCTAGGTGGTAGCTTTAAATCGGCCGCGGTCCATTAGTACATGTCGGACCCGCGTGTCGCCACCGTCAGTGATCGCAGACCGAGCGCCACCACACGGCAGGTCTCGAGAGACTTACTAGCACTCAGCCCAGTTGTACGGACGACTTTGCTAGCGACTACACTGACGAAGCCTCGCTCCTTTGCAGAGCAGATAGTTAGAATAGCCTTCAGCTAAGTCCATGGCTACGACCTAGGAAGGCGCCATTAGCCTTACATAGCTTGTATCAAAAGAGTCTCACTTGTATTGTCAAGAGCCATGTACCACAAGCATGGATTAAAGTTAAGTATTCCCGGAGCTACGTACTTTTCTTTATAGCATTCATTACGTATCCTGTTTCAGACCTATCTCTAGCCTGCGTCAGTAACGCGTGCCTTTCGGCTACTTCCGAGTGGCGTGGCTGTCTTGTTACGCCACAACACAGAGGATGACACGCGTAAAGCTGAAATACTTAACACCTTTTTCCAAAGCTGTTTCACAGAGGAAGACCGCACTGCAGTTCCTTCTCTAAATACTCGCACAAACGAAAAAATGGCTGACATTGAAATAAGTGTCCAAGGAATAGAAAAGCAACTGGAATCACTCAACAGAGGAAAGTCCACTGGACCTGACGGGATACCAATTCGTTTCTACACAGAGTACGCGAAAGAACTTGCCCCCCTACTGACAGCCGTGTACCGCAAGTCTCTAGAGGAACGGAGGGTTCCAAATGATTGGAAAAGAGCACAGGTAGTCCCAGTCTTCAAGAAGGGTCGTCGAGCAGATGCGCAAAACTATAGACCTATATCTCTGACGTCGATCTGTTGTAGAATTTTAGAACATGTTTTTTGCTCGAGTATCATGTCGTTTTTGGAAACCCAGAATCTACTCTGTAGGAATCAACATGGATTCCGGAAACAGCGATCGTGTGAGACCCAACTCGCTTTATTTGTTCATGAGACCCAGAAAATATTAGATACAGGCTCCCAGGTAGATGCTATTTTCCTTGACTTCCGGAAGGCGTTCGATACAGTTCCGCACTGTCGCCTGATAAACAAAGTAAGAGCCTACGGAATATCAGACCAGCTGTGTGGCTGGATTGAAGATTTTTTAGCAAACAGAACACAGCATGTTGTTATCAATGGAGAGACGTCTACAGACGTTAAAGTAACCTCTGGCGTGCCACAGGGGAGTGTTATGGGACCATTGCTTTTCACAATATATATAAATGACCTAGTAGATTGTGTCGGAAGTTCCATGCGGCTTTTCGCGGATGATGCTGTAGTATACAGAGAAGTTGCAGCATTAGAAAATTGTAGTGAAATGCAGTAAGATCTGCAGCGGATAGGCACTTGGTGCAGGGAGTGGCAACTGACCCTTAACTCAGACAAATGTAATGTATTGCGAATACATAGAAAGAAGGATCCTTTTTTGTATGATTATATGATAGCGGAACAAACACTGGTAGCAGTTACTTCTGTAAAATATCTGGGAGTATGCGTGCGGAACGATTTGAAGTAGAATGATCACATAAAATTAATTGTTGGTAAGGCGGGTACCAGGTTGAGAATCATTGGGAGAGTCCTTAGAAAATGTAGTCCATCAACAAAGGAGGTGGCTTACAAAACACTCGTTCGACCTATACTTGAGTATTGCTCAACAGTGTGGGATCCGTACCAGATTGGGTTGACGGAGGAGATAGAGAAGATCCAAAGAAGAGCGGCGCGTTTCGTCACAGGGTTATTTGGTAACCATGATAGCGTTACGGAGATGTTTAGCAAACTGAAGTGGCAGACTCTGCAAGAGAGGCGCTCTGCATCGCGGTGTAGCTTGCTGGCCAGGTTTCGAGAGGGTGCGTTTCTGGATGAGGTATCGAATATATTGCTTCCCCCTACTTATACCTCCCGAGGAGATCACGAATGTAAAATTAGAGAGATTAGAGGGCGCACGGAGGCTTTCAGACAGTCGTACTTCCCGCGAACCATACGCGACTCGAACAGAAAAGGGAGGTAATGACAGTGACACGTAAAGTGCCCTCCGCCACACACCGTTGGGTGGCTTGCGGAGTATAAATGTAGATGTAGGTACAGTCGCACGGAGTGTCCACACATTCCTGGTATACTGCCGCCGCGTGTCCTCTCCAGGAAGCCCGTAGAAGTAGGTAACTGCAGCACGTTCAACGCACCTTAGCTCAAATTAAAGCCTCACACAAGTCTAGATTAAAGCTGTCCACTGCACTACTTGTCATAGAGGAAATAAATGGTTGAATCAGTTGTTCGTTCTTCTTCCTAGCGACGCTCATAATGCGAGCTTCTGAATCTTTGCGATCAAGGAACGACTTTTTATTATGGTTTATTTAAAATCAAAACAAACGAACACTAAGAGGATTGTAGTAACTAAAAATTAAGTATGTGGTCATAGAACATGTCAACGTCAGCTAAATCGCATATGCATGTCAGTAAACTAATTTTAAATTTCAGTTTGAAAGACCGAGGGAAGTCAAATGGTTCAGATGGCTCTGAGCACTATGGGACTCAACTTCTGAGGTCATCAGTCCCCTAGGACTTAGAACTAAGTAAACCTAACTAACCTTAGGACATCACACACATCCATGCCCGAGGCAGGATTCGAACCTGCGACCGTAGCGGTCTCGCGGTTCCCGACTGTAGCGCCTAGAACCGCTCGGCCACTCTGTCCGGACCGAGGGAAGTCGACTAGCAAGAAGACCGGTAGATAAAACGAATAGTAAAAAAATAACCTGTGGTTAATTACTTCTTTTTGACACGCTCGGCATAAAATTACTCGGCCATTACTTGTGACACTGGAGTCTTCCCCACAACTTCACTTCGTACTACAAAAATAAACAAACCCAAGTGACACCAATTTGCCTCTTTAATATATCTCTCTATTGTCGCGCGTTTTTTAAGTGGGACTGGCTGGGGTTGACACAACATAGCGGCGTGCGGGCATACTCTCAGAGCGAGAACGCGTCATACATGTGTTGATTTCAGTGCCGGCTATACACTATGTGAATAAAAGTATCCAGACACCCCAAAAAAATGTGTGTTTTCATATTAGATGCATTGTGCTGCCACCTACTGTCAGGTACTCCATATCAGCGGCCTCAGTAGTCATTAGACATCGTGAGAGAGCAGAATGGGGCACTAGGCGGAACTCACGGACTTGGTACGTGGTCAGGTGACTGGGTGTGACTTGTGTCATGCGTCTGTACGCATGATTTCCACACTCCTAAACATCCCTAGGTCCACTGTTTCCGATGTGATGGTGAAGTGGAAACGTGAAGGTACACGTTAAACACAAAAGCGTACAGGCTGACCTCGTCTGTTGACTGACAGAGACCGCCGACAGTTGAAGAGGGTCTTAATGTGTGGTAGGCAGACATCTATCCAGACCATCACACAGGAATTCCAAACTGCATCAGAATCCACTGCAGGTACTGTGAGTTAAGCGGGAGGTGGGAAAACTTGGATTTCACGGTCGAGCGGCTGCTCATAAGCCACACATCACGCCGGTAAATGCCAACCGACGCCTCGCTTGTTGTAAGGAGCGTAAACATTGGACGATTGAACAGTGGAAAAACGTCGTGTGGGGTGACGAATCACGGTGCACAATGTGGCGATCCGATGGCAGGGTGTGGGTATGGCGAATGCCCGGTGAACGTCGTCTGGCAGCGTGTGTAGTGTCAACAGTAAAATTCGGAGGCGGTGGTGTTACGGTGTGGTCGTGTTTTTCATGGAGAGGGCTTGCACCTCTTGTTGTTTTGCGTGGCACTATCGCAGCACAGGCCTACATTGAAGTTTTAAGCACCTTCTTGCTTCCCACTGTTGAAGAGCAATTTGCGTATCACGATTCCATCTTTCAACACGATCGAGCACCTGTTCATGATGCATGGCCTGTGGTGGAATGGTTACATGACACTAACATACCTATAGTGGACTAGCCTGCACAGAGTTCTGACCTGAATCCTATAGAACAGCTTTGGGATGTTTTAGAACACCGACATCGTGCCAGGCCTCACCGACCGACATCGATACCTCTCTCCAGTGCAGCAATCCGTAAAGAATGGGCCATTTCCCAAGAAACCTTCCAGCACCTGACTGAACGTGTGCCTGTTAGAGTGGAAGTTGTCATCAAGGCTAATGGTGGGCTAACGCCTGAACTCCAGCATTACCGATGGAGGTTCTAATGGTTCAAATGGCTCTGAGCACTATGGGACTTAACATCTATGGTCATCAGTCCCCTATAACATAGAACTACTTAAACCTAACTAACCTAAGGACATCACACAACACCCAGTCATCACGACCGATGGAGGGCGCCACGAACTTGGAAGTCTTTTTCAGGCATGTGTCCGGATATTTTTGATCACATAGTGTATTTCTTATAACTTACAAACGACAAAAATAAGTAGACTTGCTTGTCACCGATGCAGAACTGTGCTGAAAAGTTTCTGCGGCACATACTTGGTTTCATTCAGTGTATAAATTAATTTATTATTTCTTTTCTTGGAATAGGCAAATTCACTGATTTTCCTTAGTATTATTTTAGAACATATGTCGAAAAACCGTGTTTGTCTGTAAAAGTCCTTTGTCCTACTTTTTCTGTGAAAGTCCTATTTAGCCCCTTTCAAACCATTACGTACGATTTAGTCCTTATTCGTTTCTGTAAGGTTAAAACCTTCATCTGGGCCCTCGTCAAAGTAAGAGCGAAGAGAGGAAAGTAACTAATGTTTGTATTGTTTCAATTTTTATTCTGTTTACACTCTCTAAAATCAATCTGGGATTCTATGGAAATGTTTATGATGATGTGATCATATATAATGAATGACATGTTTACCATATGATCTTGTTGGTATCTATGCCTAGCTTACCTTGTAAGCCTACTGGAATAAAAGGCTATCGGTTGCAAGAGGGATGTTTTCCACAAACGTCGTATTCATATGCATTTGATGAGAAGGTAGGAGCTCAAGAGCGGACAGCTATTTTTGCAACCAGGCAGTTCTGCCGGCAAAAGAGGTCTGCCGAAGTACACGAGAATCGTACATTGGAGTCTTGGGGAGATATTCGTTGCATTTTTCGTGGCAATACACTGAGCAAGATTCGTTGCATTTTTCGTGGCAATACACTGAGCAAGATTAGTGGGTAAATAAAACCGGTGGTAGGCCATTGGTGTCTGGGAGATCTCTAAGAGCAGTTTTAGCCGCCTAGCAGAGAAGGGATATCTTCCTCAGCGCACGACGCCCCTTTCCTCACAGCGTGGGGATAGTTGTGACGTAAGAGTATCGGTTGTGCTGGTGACTATAGTGCGGTGACAAGTTCGTGTTGGATGATAAAGGGAGATTATTTATACTGGAGCCGGCACGTAGCCTGCTCCTCTTGAATAGCACCAAGGTGGCTGCCGCGCTCAACGTCCACATCGGACGGATCACCATCGACAGTGTCACCTGCCGTGAGGTATGATGTGGCATCTCGCTGTTGAGTGTTTCTTAAAGAAACCAGCCGAAATTATACTGGCATACAACAATATAAATACAGACGTCCCTAGTAAAAGTTCGAATCCGGTTTCAACCAACATTAAAAAACAATTGCCTTTGACTCGGCCGTAGGCTGTATTGACAGACGTGTTCGATAGCAATAGCGCTGTACCTTCCCTGGCTTTAAGCCGTCGTCACAAGGGAGTTTTAGCTAACACCGACGAGACGCTCTACGCGTTTTGTGACATTAATACCTGCTATTTTACGTTGAGGAGCCATTTCGTCACGTGAAACACAAAAGAAGTTCTGCGACATTTCGGCAACGTTCAACATAAAGTAGGACCGGTGGTTAGTAACTAGCATCCAGTATTCGTTAGATACTAGTTACTAACCACCGTCCACACGGAGCACGTCCGTACCTCACCACTGACTTCAAGTATCAGCCGCACGCAGTTGTCGTCAACAAGTGTATGGGCCTGAGGATGACGTTGTTACAACGTTGAAACTGAAAGGTCCCCTTAGAAAAATTATTGAATTACTGTGCTGGTAAACCCCTTACGTTATTTCATTTTCAAACAGCTGAGCAGAACTGAACGTACTCAGACATTTCGCTCTTTACTTATTCTGATCAACATTAAAATGACACACAAGATTTTTAGCGCAACGCAATCTGACTTTCAAAAATCCCTACAAAAGGATGGCCCTGACTAACAATAACTATACCTTTCATGAATCACTTACCGCACAAAAATCTTCGTTACTCGAACTACTGCAATACAGCGAGCGCCAATACTGCCAGCTAAATAAAAGATTCTAGTTACTGAAGGCACTAACTACTGATAGGCATAGTTAGCAAATGAAACATTTTGATAGAGAACAAACAATGTATTTACCTTAATAGTGTTCAAAAGTCATAGTATATATAGTAGTTCATCATCCAGTCTTACAAATTTACTGTCTCTGATGGACACACGTCCACATCATCCGCTCTCAAAACTCCGCCATCTCACTCCCCACATCCACCACTGCGCAACACTACGCGCTGTTAACAGCCAACTGCCCAACACTACAATAGCAAATTCCAACAATGCAAACCAGCCACAGACTTCACACAGCACAGCCAGTGATTTTCATACACAGCGCTACGTGGCGTTACCCAAATAAAAACCTAAACAGCCTACTTACAAAACTAGTTGCCAAACTAAAGTCGACACCTTAAATACAGCTGGAGGAATTTCTTCATTTTTAATATAAAATTAATATAAATTCTGAAGAATGTCTTGAACGCCTGATTTAGAGACGTCGCTCCACTGCGATTTGTGACAACAGCGTTGACATACTGCGGCCGCACGTCCACTGCGTAACACTGCCTGCTCACAGTGACTGGTCGAATGCACATCTGTTGTTTACAGTTGTTAGTTGCCACCACAGTTACTGCGCTAATGTCGTTTATACGCCAGGAATAAAATCAGTCTCGCAACTTTTTGCACAGACAGAGTAAGAGATCCCCGTCACCCACATCTGAATACAATGAGTTAAGCATTTCATGTCCTGCGAAAAATTTTATCAGAAATAAAATTGTATAACTGCCTATTATTCAGGATTTAAAAAAGGCTCAAGCCGTCTTGAATCAGATACGATTTCTTTTTGTGTTTGCTGAACATAACAATCGTGGAAAGAACGGCAAGAGCTTCACTAACATACAAAGTACTGCCTTGGAGCGCGGGGTCCTGCCACTGCATATGAGTAATGAACTGTTCAGATTCACTCGATACTGATTTCTAATGTGTGCACGAAGAATGGGATCGCGATAACTGTTCACGCGCTCGAGTCAGATGCGATCGCATAGCGCCGCAAACACACGTGTACGTTCTTCTAAACACAAACATTTCATTTAAGACTTCCTTCGATGGTATCGACTCGGCCGCGACCGCCGGGCCCTGCGCGGTGCTCCGCCTGACGGAGCATTTATCATGCGGGGCCCGGACAGTCGCGCAAATAAAAAACGCGGCGCGCTTGTCCGCTCGCGCCCCACGCTCCGCACCGCACCGCCTGCCGTGCTGCGCTGTGTGTTCCGGCCTGACGTCTCACTGTGGCAGCCGCGCGCCGAGGCGGCACCACGCGGCACGTCGGGTAAACAACTCTGACTGCCACGAGTTTGGTCGCATACTGGCCTCTAGCTAGCCTCGGGTACCTGCAGAAGTCAGCCGCTGGAAGTAATGCAATGTTAACTTGGCTGGTTTCGACGTTCTCTCAGCTTACCCTTTAGGACTCATACCAGTCACCGGCTGAACACCTCAGCGGCGGTCGCGGCAGTTAGCGTTCGCGGAGTCGTAACGCCTGTAAGGTGCCAGGAAATGGGCACTTACACGTTAACTTACCAACATTAGTATCAATAATAAAGGGACTGGAAAGGGCATCAGATCATGACTATTGAATTATGATAAATATGAGGCACTCTCGAGCAGTATTCGCTGCATGTCCTGCATGATTAAACCGCGCGGGATCAGCCGAGCGGTCTAGGTCGCTGCAGTCATGGACTGTGCGGCTGGTCCCGGCGGTGTGTGTGCATCGGTGTGTGTGTGTTCGTCCTTAGGATAATTTAGGTTAAGTAGTGTGTAAGCTTGGGGACTGATGACCTCAACAGTTAAGTCGCATCAGATTTCACACACGTTTGAACTTTTTTTTTTCTTTTTTTGCATGGTTAAGTCACTAACTTAAAGCGTTGGTGAAAAGTGTCGGAAGTTGAGAATTGTGGAATATAAAGTCTGCAGGTGGCCGTAGCTCGCAGGCCGCCGTGGGCTGCAGGTAGTGGTCACCGGAAACGCGGGACAATACGGCGCCACCTGTGCTGGGCAACACGTGGCGAAGACGGGAATTTCGTTTGCCTAGGGACGTTGTGACCTACTCAGTGGAGGGATTTCGGCGATGATAGAGCGTTCGACATTGGCCGAAACTGAGTATTCTTCCGCTGCGTTTTCGTACGCGTGGGAGACGGGAGAATTGTGGAGAGAGTGGACTTCGCCTTCAGCCATCGGGCGGTACGGACTTGGAGACGGCGTCTTGGCCATCGTCTTCGAAGGGAGATATACGGTCTCTATCGCAGCACTGCACCAACGCGTGTTCCGTGCAGAGTTCTGCGGTTAGAGCTCTTTGTGTGCTCAGAAACGAGATTTTCACCAACGCTTAACCACTTCTAACAACTTACCTAATATTCTTGATCTGGTAATTATCCTTGCGAGGTGCCGAGTATTTATCAACGCAGCTGCCGGTAATAGGGGCGCGTAATTGCAAATTGTTAATGTGCCATTCTCAGGAGTGTGTGGATGGACAAAGAAATCCACTTTTTTTTTTTTTTTTTGTAAATGTTGTCAGTTGTGGGGGATATCAAATTAAAATGTCAATATTACAATCGAATTATTGACTTCATTGTAACTAGCATTTATCCCGTCCCAGTAAGCTTTACGTGCACTCTAGTCACTGCACAGCTTGCCGAGACTGGAAGGAAAGAAGGTTTGCGGTCTTCTATATCAGCGACGGACAAACAAGCTTACACACCTGCTCCGATCACTGCCACCGAATTCTATCACTGTATGAGGTCTGAAGATGGTCTAAAGCAGACGTAAATCGCCAACCTAAAAAAAAAAAGTTTCTTGCGGTTGTCCCTGCTGATGTTCATTTGTAAGCAATTAAAGAACCTATTCTCCAAGAGAAATGTTCTCAAAATTGTAAAGTTTTGTTTATTTTTGACACGATCACTTTTTGTGAGTACCATAATAAATTTCGGCCCACAATGGGCATCTTCAGATGCTACGTAGAAAATTAGGGCGAAAAAATTATAAAAATTTTTACTGTGAGATGTAATGTACAACTTGCGACAGTACCTAAGGGTTTTCTGCTACCCAGTTGCTCTTCGTATCAGAATCCCATACGAGCAAACCAGTTGCGTGTTTATCTACGGTTACCGGTGCTTTAGGTACTTAGGCTATGCACAGCTCTGTTTAAAAAGAAGAACTCGTTGTAGGGTTGAGCCGCTCACGTCTGCTCTCATGCCCCACAGCTAATTCGCTGCAAATAATAACCTGTAGCCGTGATCCGGCAGTCAAATAGTCTACGCATTGGCTAGAACTGCGAGTTAATAAAATACGCTGAAATACAAAATAGAAGTTAAATGAATAATTTAATGACAAGGGTTCTGTTCTACCAACTGTAATTGAAGTAGCAGCAGATAATTATGTTGAGTGACGTTTACTCAGGAAACGACATCTCAAATAAATCGGAAGTGGCCATACGATATTCAGTTAAAATGTAAACAGTAAATACCTTTATCAGATGCAGTAAAGTTGCTTTCAGAGTGATACGAGAATAGCAGCATAATCCCCAAACTAAACAGTCATCAAAAGTATGTGAAACCTAAGTCAATTTCGTAATCGCAATACACGAAATATTTACCAGCACAAAATAGTTCAGAGTTCACAAGATGATTTACAAATTAACACACGTGATTCAAGAAATAATTCATAATCTTTCTGTACGCAGTTCTATAATACAAGAGGAAGAAGTTAATCCTACTGTGGAGTATTTACAGACCTCTCTAAATATAAAATCTCTTCAAACGTTAGAGTATTTTAGCGACATTTCACTATCCAGGGTTTATCACTGACATGACGGAAGATCTTTTTTCTTCCAGAACGAATATCTAAGTGTCCAGAATCGGTCCCTTGAGCTCTTAATTTGAAAACTTCCACTCTCCATTTGACTCCTGTAGTATTCCACTACTGTCTGCTTTTCCATTGTTTGAAGGCCGTTCCCACCAAAAATACATTGTACTTAAGTTCTACAGACATGATTTGACTGAAGTTGACCACTTATCAGGCTAAACCAATATGTTACAACAATATTTAAATAAGGGAATATTACAAATATTCGGTCATAGATCATTCACAATAATTACCAGTAAAGATTTCTTCATAAATAATTGAACTAGCATTTTTGCACAACGAACTGTCATTAAATATTGTTTAAACCATTATTAAGCATACTTGTAAGAAGCGTAGTGTCAGCTAACACATGCGACTGAGCACTTTTTAAATTACCATGATTTTTTAATAGCACTTACAGTCATCATTTAAATAAAGATACTGGCAAAATAGTAAATTGTTCATTAAATCACTATACGAGTACGACGAGGTATTCATTTGCTGTGTAAATGTACAGAATGAGATGTTCTGACAAATATTTGCATAATAAAAGGCATGAAAGACGCCATAGGTCAATTGATAAAACGGATACAGGTGAGTGGCTTTCAGGGCTGATAGCTATTGTGCAATGCTATCATCTGACATAGTGTTTGTTAAATTAGCATGAAGCATTTAAAAGCGGTTAATTCAGAGGTTCATTGTGAAAATATTTAGCCACTGTGAAATATTAACTTCTTTAGTTTTAAAGATGTTGAAAATATTGGTTTGTAACTGGATACCCCTTATTTTTCTGAGATCACAAATATATTCAGATTTGCTTTAATACTTGACTGTAGATTATAACAGATTCTCAATCTCATCTCTCAGCTTCTCTGGCATTCCAAAATCTTTGCTGCATCTCCTGCACAAAAGCCATGTGAGCAACAACCGTCTAAATTCCCAGTTCTGGTATTTACCCATTTCCGGCGACGTTAATTCCTTTTGTACCTGGACTCTCCCACACCGGTCGCCTAGCCAGACCTACCATGATGTGCTCTGAGCACAATTTCATCTTAGCTCGTGCCAATACTGGCCGGCCAATTAGCTCGCCTACACACAAGTAACGTTACAAACTAAAATACAAGTGGATCATATCCATGACGCTGTATTCACACATTGTAAAACTGAACATAATACCAAACATGAAAAAGTTATGCAGGATGTATCATATTTAATGGCATGAACGCATACAGCTGAAAGTACACGATACTATAAAAGCAATAAAGTCTCAGTAAACATAGTTCTGTAAACGAACATTTTGCGAGATAACTGTGCCTGACATGTTACTGCGTAAACAGCACATGCCAATCCGTGGTATCGCCAGTCTTTGCATTTTGGAGACACAGAGTTGTAAAGCAAATGGTTACGACAGTACAGTACACAACCAGAATGCCACTCACATCAGTTATTTACGAATTGTCAGTTGCATTGTACAAGTGTTGGTGATAACATGGAACATCAGTAACAGGAAATAAGAATAAATGCATTTCATGTATGTTACGGCTAACGGCAATATACAGAAAGCTGCTCGTTTGTGCTAAGAAGCGCACCCTAGCCGAAGGCACCCAGAGAGTCGAATATTTACAAGGATGCATCAGCGCCTCCGAGAAACTGGGAGATTTGCGCTTGCTGCGGGAGCGGGTAAAAAATGGTTCATATGGCTCTGAGCCCTATGGGACTTAACTTCTAAGGTCATCAGTCCCCTAGAACTTAGAACTACTTAAACCTAACTAACCTAAGGACATCACACACAACCATGCCAGAGGCAGGATTCGAACCTGCGGCCGTAGCGGTCGCCCGGTTCCAGGCTGTAGCGCCTAGAACAGCTCGGCCACCCCGACCGGCGGAGCGGGTAAGCCTGCACGAATTACATCTGTGTTTGAAGATGTGGTACTTAGAAATAATCGAACATTCAGCAGGAATCTCAACAAGGAGACTTGCCACACAAATTCCTGGATTGAGCCTTAAGTAGTGTTTGTAGAGTGTTCGATTGCAGAGCAATGTACCGATAGCGCCTCCAACGAGTTCAGTACCTTAGTGAGGCAGACGTTGGTGCTAGATTACTGTTCTGCCAGTGATGCAGCAACAAGGTGTAGGCACTCCTACGTTTGATAACAACATTTTTTTTACAGGTGAAACAGGGTTCACTCATGATGGTGTGTTTCATTAGTACAGTGCTCATGTTTGAAGTTATCTGGGCTCCAACCCGCATGCTGTGCATGAGTCTCCACATGAGGGACGTTTCTCAGTGAATGTATGGCTATGGGTACTAGGTAATGGTCTTATTGTGCCGTTCCTGTTTCCAAACAAACTCAATGAACAGAACTGACCTCGGTTTCTGTCGCATCATCTTGTAAGATTACTAGTGGGTGTTCCCGTAGAGCAGCACCAGAGGATGTGCTACATGAATGATGGAGTACACATACATTTTGCTGCTATGGTGAGACGGCATCTAACGCGCCGATATGGCGAGGGATGTACCATGGCCTCCAAGATCATCTATTCTGAATCCCATGGATTTGCATGTTTGAGGATACCTTTAAGGTGTAGTGTTCGAAGTTCCGGTTAATGCAGTTGAAGAAGCGAAGCGGAGACTTGTCAATATTTGTCAAGAATTTTGCATTGATGCAAGCGTGTGTGAAAGGATTCGATACTCATTGCGGTGACGGGTACAAGCTTGTATCCGGGTACAAGAACGGCACGGATCCAATCATGAAACTGTTGTCATGTTCATTCAAAACACCTGCACTTTTACCAAAGATTCTCTAATAATGTTTTACAGTACCACATGAGTTCTTCCTAACTGGTATGACGTTTCCACAGAATAAAGTCAGTGGTAGTTGGTAACCACTAAGCTACAATTATCTCGCAAATGGTTCATTTGCGGTCTATATTTAGAGAGGCCTTTTTGCTTCTAATATCGTGTACTTTCAACTGTATGCGTTTACGCCATTATCATTTATAGCTACAGCTAAGTGTGCTTTTCTTTCCCTACTCTTTGCACTAGATGTAGACTCCTATACAGGACAAATCTTTAATTGTAAAAACAACAACGTATGTCAAATTTACAATAAAAATTCAGCCAGTTATTCGTAAAGTATAAAAATAGAGCACAATTGGTTAAAGCAGTAAAACCGTATTTAAAAACAGAGTAAGATGTTTATAACAAAAGGAATAAATGAACAATTGATATGGTAAATATTAAATCTGTGTTGGAAGAGGCAAACGAGAAAACAAAATCTTCATTAAAAGGTGTACTTTAGAGGAATGCAGGAACTGGTTTCTATTCCATTTGTACAATAAAGAGAATTTAGAAGGTGAGGGAAAATAGGACTACAAGTAATTCATAAGATTCCACTCTTAGAAAACAAGCAGAAGGAGGGGAAAAATACGTTTTCAGATGATATTGCTGAATAAGTAGTCCAGGACCTGACAAATGTTTTCCATATTACGCATGTTGTTTACTGTACATTTTCAATATCGTAGTAACCAAATAGTCCACTACGCTGCATTCTTTTCTTGTTTTATGAGATTTCATTCTGGCAGCACGTCGTCATATTTGGTACGCTTCGACTGACTGTTTATGCATCTCTGTTTCTTTCGGTACTCTTGCAAGAAGCTATTGACTTCGAACATTTTTATTTGGCTAATTATTGGTTGTAGTGACATAACTGGCTGATATAACGATTTGCACACTCACTAGCTCTGTAGCGTACAAGTTATTTCAGGTATGTGTTTATGTATCAGCTTCAGCTGACGAATTGCACCTCCCTCACAGTGCAGTGGCCTTTCACAACAGACTCCCCACCACCCCTATCATTTGATGCACATCATGATAACACTGTTTGATTTTTGACGCTTTTCTAGTGACTTGTTTTGTGTGTTTTTAGGCATTCCACCATTGTTCAACCCGGTTCAGTCAGTATATTCTAAACACAATCTGCGTGCGATCAGAACTGGCAGTTTGTTAGAGGCTCCCACTGCCGTTTGGATAAACCGAATTATCTGTGTAATTAGCTATGAGAATAGCTTACAATTTCATGAAACTTAGTTTGAGTCATAAGGCACGTCATAATTCTGATGCAGGGTCTGTGTGACGTCATGGGAATGACGTCACTAGCCACTAGAATGAAAGCAGCAATCTCAAATGAAGGGAGGTACTTTGGCACTTGGACTGTAGTAGCTGTTGTGGGGAAAGAGTTGGCATGTTACGGACTGATGTAGCTGTCAGACGCATTGATATCTACAGAGGTGTGTACTTCCAAGTGGTGCGTTTTGTTTTTGCCTGGGATGAAGAAGGCAACACTGAGGTTGCTAGATATTCCACTGCATCGATATCGTGTTATTGTTTATGTACAGAGCAATAATTAACAAACATTATTTGAAGCTTTTTTTAATTGTATAGAAAGTTAAAAAACAACCCCGTCAACATAGGAAATCGTGGACTTGCGACTCTGGGCAACAACCGACTACGAGGTAAGTAGATCTAGGGGGTTGCGTACTTGATAATACGCGTTATTAATGGGGGCTCAAGTAATTTCATTTAAAATAAACTGTGAGAGTATCTACAACTAGTAATCTTGAAGTTTCATCACATATTTACGAAGCACTTATTCCACACAGTGTTTCATCGATATTATAAGTTACTGACGCTGGTATTTGATTATAAACTGGTAAGTAAATTGCCCCGCTTGCAGCACAAGCGCCTAGCTCTGTTACACGACGTCTCTGTCAGATATCCATTGTGAGGCGAGTAATAAAGGGCGCACGCGTGTATCTGTGTAGTGGCGGCGTAGGCCTTGTCGAGCAGAGATCGCGAACCAGATATTCCGCCGATTGCAGGTTATAATGGTGGAACGGCTTTTTCCGCGGGCGCGTGATTTAATGACGATGTTTCCCTGGCTCGCAGGCCGTCACGAGGTCTCGTTACAGCCCGTGAGTCGCACTGGGCAGGCGGCGGGGAAGACCTTGGAAGCTTAACGGAAATCGCGATGTAATTGCGCACAGCTGCAATCCACCGTACCTCTCATAACATGCACCACAAACGGCGATACGTTGCTGGTAAACTGTGTAGACACATTCCCCTGCATGTTTCATCTTTTCCTTAGCTGTTACCATCATTTTTCCATCTGCCAAGCAGTACTACACGTAAACGCATATTTATCGTCAAGACATCAGAGCATTATGAGACCATAAATTTGTAATTTATGCAACACGGATAATATGGATCCGCTTATAAAGATGTCTACTGAGCATTGCGATTAAGCGCCTAGTGGCATATGTACCGTACCTAGCTGTCCTTCACACTTGCAGTTAATCTGTTCCAATGCAGTATTCGAGGTCCCTCTCCCTAAAACTAGAAGCAACTGCAGATTTTTGTCACAGTGTCGTTTCATCTCCGCTTCCTTGTCAACAAATTTAACAGAGCTTCCAACTTTTTAGCGAGAAGTGTCACCGTGTAAATTCAGGCGTGCTGTGCCCATGAACTACCCATTTACCGAGTTATAGGATTCCATTAAAGGAATCCTCCACCGAAAGGAAAGTAGTTTATTCAATACCTCGGTATATAGAAAAACGGTAAGTGTATTACCCTGACTTGCTTGCTCATTTTTACAAACATGCCTCGTTATTATGAATCCTTTATGTAATATTTTGGGGTTTTAATGTACCTATGTTCATTTTCTGGTTTTTAATAGAACCCCCATTAGAAGATGCCCAAATCCAATGAAAAATCAAATAAGCCTGAAATTGTGGAGTTATACAATCTAACTAAAGGAGGGGTCGATGTATGAGATATGCTTTGCCACAGCAGGACCACAAAAAGAAAATCGAGAAGATGACCCATGGGGTACTTTTATGCTATTTTAGACATCGCTGCTATAAATAGTTTTATCATTTACAAAAGCAATAGCAAAATGGACAGCTTTTCAAATGACGCGAGAATATCATTTCTCAAAAATCTTGCGCTCTCTTTGACAAAACCTCTTATGGAAAAGAGGCTGAATAACACACATCTTCCCCGTGAGCTCTATTCGTCTATTGGAAAACTTTTAGAAAAAGAACCAATCGAATTAGACAAGCCTACCCAAGCACAGCCACTAAAGAAAAGAAGATGTGATTTTTGTGACAGATCAAAAGATAGGAAGGGGAACGCTTTTTGTAGTAAGTGTAATCGTTCTATATGTGGGGAGCATAAAGTTATTATATGCCCTGGCTGTAAAGAAACTGAGACGTGATAAATTGTGCCAAATATGTATTTCGAGGGCTGTATGTTATCGTTTCCAGGATAACATTATACATTTATTATTTGTTCCTATTACATTATGTGTACAAATACATTTATTGTTGAGAACTTTATATTTCGAAACTGCTGACACTATAATTATTTTCTACAATCAGTAAGAGATGTTTCTCATTTAGTTCCTATCTTTAGAATTTCTAAAGCACTCAAGTTCCTCGTTGATGATTGAATCTATTGATTTCTACTATGTTTTCAATAATTTTATAGAGAATATTTCTATTAAGGTATTTTTTTGTAATCGAGTTCCTATTTTTTCCAAAGTACTTTATGTTCTGACTTACTGACTATAAAAATAAAAAAAACTTGTTGTTATAACAAATATTATGTGTGTTTAATTGATAATAAAACTTTTTCCCATTATTGACTTTTTATTTTACCCCCAAAAATCGATATTTGGAGGGTGGGGTCTGATACAACCCCACCTTACCGTTTGTGTCAGGAAACTTCACCTTACCGTTAGAGGTTTAAATGGGCCTGCAGAATGTGGCTGAAGCGAGTGTCGCTAGGGAGAGGAGTGGTGTGGAGGAAGAATATTTTGTAACAGGTGCTACCCTCAGTCCGTATACTTAACGTTCTTTTCTTCGCAGTTCTATAGACAAATGTTGTTAAAAATAAACAGTGCATGTTGTCTCCCTGACTCAGTCTTTGGTTTAATGACACACTTACAGAAGCTAAGCATCGTTTATCTTTCATCATTTTAAAATGATTAATTGAGAAGAAAAGCAATCTCAAGAAATGTGAGGATTTTATAACCATAAGTTTGATTTCTCTAGCGGCAGAGGTTCTACTAAGGGTGATAAGTAGTAGACTTCACGGAAGGCTGGAGAAAAATATTGCAAAGGATCAGCGTGGATTTAGAAGTGAGAAAGGTACAAGAGATGCAACTGGAAGCTTGAGAGTTCTACGTGAGAGGTACAATGAAACAGGAAGAGAAGTTTATAGTTTTTTCATTGATTTGGGAAAAGCCTTTGATAGAGTACAGATTAATTAGTGGAATCGACTGAGGGCATAGAAGACTGATTAAGCATACATACAACAGAAAATGCGAGGACTGGGAATGAGGTGACAGAGGAAAGCACAGATGGAAGGGCAGAGGGGCAAGTGTGCTGTCTTCTCCCCAGTACTGTTTAACATATATTTGGAGCATATTATTCAGAAATGTTTGAAACGGAAAAGAGGAGTGCAGGTTGGTGGTAGGAGGATATAATATGTAAGATTTGTGGATGATACGGTGTTACTGGCAGAGAGCAAAATGACTGTGATTGGAATTTTAAAAGACATAAGACCGGTGGATAATTCGGAATGAGAATTAGTAAGAAAAAGAAAAAAAGTGTATGGTGAAAGTGCAAGAAAAAGTAAGAACAACTGTAAAGCTAGGTAAAAAATGTGTACAAAAGTTAGTGCTTTCAAGTATCTGGCAAGCATAATTACAGATGACATGAAATGCAATGAGGAGGTGAAAAAGCATATAGAAATTGCCAGGGAAATATTTAATAAGTAGAGAAGACTTCTACGTGGGTCCATGTACAGCGACCTGAGGAAGAGACTGGCGAAGTGCTCTATATGGAGCGTGGCATTATACGGAGTTGAGATGTGGCCGCTGAGAAAAAGGAAGAAAGGAGAATAGAAGTATCTGAGAGGTGGATTTAGAGAGGACCGAAGGAATAAAATGGGTAGACGAAGTAAGAAATGAAGAGGTATTGAGAAGAGAGAGAAGTTTGAAGGGTAACCAGGAAGAGGAAAGCCAGTTGGTTTGGACAATGCATGGTTCAAATGGTTCAAATGGCTCGAAGCACTATGGGACTTAACATCTGAGGTCATCAGTCCCCTAGAACTTAGAACTACTTAAACCTAACTAACCTAAGGACATCACAGACAACCATGCCCGAGACAGGATTCTAACCTGCGACCGTAGAAACAGCGCGGTTCCGGACTGAAGCGCCTAGAACCGCCCTGCCACAGGGGCCGGCCGACAATGCATGAGAAGAGATTGTTTACTGATGGGTACTATGGAAAGAACGGTGAATGGAAGAATAAGAAGAAGAAGAAGAATAAAACGCAGAAGATCCAACATGGTGGATGCTGTAAGGATAGAAAACAGTTAGGAGAAAACGAAGAGCGTAGCAAACGGTAGGATTGCATTGAGAGTTACTTGTGAAGACCTGCCCAAGTGCAGAACACTGATGACGGTGATTTTAAAATGAAAGGGTTCACAGAAAATATTTTTCGTTCTAAAATTTAGTTTGGCACTAACGGTTTGGGAAGGGGGGCTGGTAGTTAATAACTGACTCCACTCAGGGGTAATGGTTTCAGAAAGGTTGGAGAAGACTGCCCTACCAGCATCCCGCAAGGGCTAATAAACTTTCAAATTGTATCAATGATAGCCTAATGCTGAAAGCTACCCATCAAAGAGGATTTCACCACAAGTGTTGTTTTAGTCTTGCGGCTCATAATTAAGCCAATATAAAATATTTGGCTGTGGAGAAATGTATTGCCGATTTAAATAATATCGCACGGTGTCGCATATCAAAGGGAATAACGATGCAAATTACGATGAAAATCGATTACTCTTGACCGTACTCTAGGGCTTTCCAAACAAATAGGTTCCTGAGGAATTACTGACTGCGTAAATACTTACAAAATTCGTCCTCTAGTTTACGATTTCAAGTTATTTAATCAGATAGTTCAGTCAGAATAGACTTCCCTGTGTCTAATATTACTCCAAAAGTTCATTTTAGGAACAAATCTGTTACGACAGCATCTGGTATAGTGCTGTGTCCAGCACAGAGAAAATATCGCTGCAGGTGAATTGCTGAACCCACTTTTGTAGGACGTTAACTGATAATTTTCCTGAACCAATTAGGCGTGTGAAACGTCTTTCGTCCACCAGTCATCGACACAAGTAACCACGTCGATCCGGGTTTCTAGACCTTCGAAGAAGTTACGATTTAGTACGACACCAACGCCAGCTAAATAAACAGCTACTTACAGCATATCTAGTCGAGGTGGCTGCCACTATAAACTAACTGATGGACTTGCGTACAGCATCCACTATGGATAAAGTTCACAGAATAACATTTGTTTCACAGTTACAGAAGCAATTTCGGATGTACTTTAAGAAACTCCGATAGGGTCTTTACTATTTGTGTCAGACATTTAAGGAGTTATTGAATAGTGATAAGTCATGTAAAGTATTCGCAGTTGCTAATATTGACAACCGTCAGCTGTATAATGGAATGGCGACAGTGGAAATCTGTACCGGACCGAGACTCGAACCCGGATTTCCCGACTATCGTGATCGGTCGCCTTACCATTAGGCTATCCGAGCACGACTGCACGCATGTCTGAAGGAACAGGCATTGCGGCGACTATAGATATTATAAAATACATGAAATGTATTCGCAGTTGCGAATATAAAGAATCATCAGCTGTAGGAGGATTGGAACTTTGATAGGGGCAACTCTTTGTTTACAGCTCGTACAAAGTAGACACGTGTTTCAAAGTTTTACTGACCTCCAGAGTAGTCACCAACATTGTGTATAACTCGTTGCCAGCGATGTGGAAGTCGTAGGATATTCTTAGCAGTGCCAGTTGTGTTGACAGCTCGAGCGGCGCTGTCTATTGCCCTACGAATTTCTAGCAGTCCTGAAACGAATACCGTGAAGTGTTTGCTTCATTTTAGAAATCGAGTTCTAGGCGCTTCAGTCTGGAACCGCGCGACCGCTAGGGCCGCAGGTTCGAATCCTACCTCGGGCATGGATGTGTGTGATGTCTTTAGGTTAGTTAGGTTTAAATAGTTCTCAGTTCTAGGGGACTGATGACCACAGATGTTAAATCCCATAGTGCTCAGAGCAATATGAACCATTTAGAAATCGAGTTGAACTTACGAGAGCTTACGTTAGGGGAGTGAAGTAGGTAGTATAGCACTTAGCAGCCCCATCAGTCAAACATATCAGTAACAGCTTGCACTGTGCGTGCTTGAGCATTGTCCCGCAAAATGATGGTCAGGTCCTGCAGAAAGTGTCATCACTTCTGTCTCTATGCTGTTCATTTATGGAACACAACCTACGACCGGCTTAGGGACAGAAGTGATGAGACTTCGTGCAGGACCAGACCATCATTTTGCAGGACAATGCTCAAGCACGTACAGTTCAAGCTGTTACTGATTTGTTTGACTGATGGGGCTGCTAAGTGCTATACCACCTACTGCACTCCCCTGTCTTAAGCCCTCGTGAGTTCAAATCAATTTGTAAACTGAAGGAAACATTTCACGGCATTCGCTTCAGAACTGCTACAAATTCGTCGTGCAATTGACCGCGCCGCTCGAACTATCAACACAACTGGCACTGCTAAGAGTATCCTACGACTTCTACATTGCTGGCAACGGGTTATACATAATGCTGGTGACTACTTAGGAAGTCAGTAAAACTTTGAAACACGTATCTATTTTGTACGAGCTGTATATAAATAGTTTCCACTATTAAAGTTCCAATCCTCGTATAATGCAATGCATGCATGTCTGAAGGAACACTGCATCGTACTTTTGAAACAACAGAGGCACTACAATACCGTATTTATCCGCCGACACTTGTTTTAGGTTAAAATGTCTCCCCTGAACGGGAATATACACAATGAATGTACGAATGCAGGTTGTAGTCACATAGGTGACGACATATGGAAGTTTGGGGTTGGCCGTGAGTCGTGCTCGGCGACCACTCGTGCTAAGTGGATAATCCGGGTTCGAGTCCTGATCCGTCACAGATTTTCACTGTCGTCAGTCCATTATCTGACTGATGGTTGTCCGTAGTCGCAATTGTGAATACATTTCACGTATTTCATAATGGCTGTAATCGCCCAGGGCCCGTTCCATTGGACATGAAAGCATGTTTGAAGTAACTTTGCATTGTGTTTCTGAAACAATACAGGCACTGCATTACCGTAGTAACAACGCAATAAATCAAATTTTGTAGATGATCGAGATATCGATAAAAAAGTATTTCAGTCTGTTGCCCAAATCGACAGTTAGCCGTAACTGAGAACTCTACCAAACATAAAAATGTAGTAGTCTTTGGCTACACTGCAAGTGAGATGCAGCCAGAGTCAGACACGTAAAAATGCATTCAAGCTATAACATGAAATAAATCGCTGATATAGGTTTGGCGAAGACAATGTAAGTGGTGGGTTTTGATTTATTGCTAGTTTGCTGGGACATTGCAGTTTGTTCGCAGTAGTTATTGATTAGTACTCGACGGCTTGTACTGCGACACTATTCTTCCTTGTTGGACTAATAAGGGATATCGATTGTAATCAAAGAAGAACAGTGTGAACTATCAGGGACATCTTTGTACTTGTCAGAGTGGAACAGAAATAGGCGCTAAATCTAATTTGCCACGCACTCGAAGAATATCACGCTGGAAACTACTTAGAAAACTCTAACAATTAGCTTTCAGAGAAAAACTAGCGGAAGTTCTTCAGCACCGCAGACAGCGATTCAACGCCGCCCACGAAATTAACGTCTACTAACAGTTCTCACTCAGCGGCGATCGTATATTCAGTCATTCCTTCCAAAACCTCATTCAAGAACATTAATATTTGATTCAATTAAAGTAGCTCTCGCCGAACACTTTACAGGAATTTACAGAGTTTTCAGGTGTGAAACTGCCAGCTTCATTCGTCCCTCGTCTGTCGGAGCGTAGCGTTAGTGAAATGGCGGCGGTGGTGGCGACCTCGTATTAACCGGAACAGATGCCGGATGCAGCGTGATAAACGTCCATGAGCGTCTTATTTGGCCAGACTTGCCTTCTGTCCGTCCATCCATGTTTCAAGGCGAACTAGCCCATCAGGAGAGTTCGGGAATTCCCACAGTCCACTTCGTAGAATTGCGAATGTGTGTCCGGTGTAGGCGTTATTAACAGCGGACGTATTCATTGTGGACGTGGACAGTAACAAAAAACTCTCAGTGCGGTCACGATATCCCACCATATACTAGTCATATATTTCTGTTTTATTGAATGTTAGACGCCCATACCCACACTAAATTTTCAGGTAGGTTTGTGGGACTCGCATTTTATTACTCGATCTTTAGTTAGGCTTAGAAAATTCGGGATGGTGCAAAAGCTATCCAGTGTGGTATCATCTGGTTATTTGTAACGGACTGAAAGGGTACAAAGGTTTCAGCGCTATCGTTGGTATGTAAGTTTGCTCCAGTACCTTAAACCGTATGTAGTATAATGTATGATGGAAAAAAAGAAAGGTTCAGGAGTGGAATTAAAATTCAAGGTGGAAGGATATCAGTGATAGAAAACACTAACGACCAGTTTGACTGGTCACTGACACGACTCGGTAATTTGGCTTGTAGGGGGGAGGGGGCGGGGGCGGGGGCGAGGGAGCGGTAAGGATTAATGATTTTATCTCAGCACCTGACTGAAAACCGGCAGCAAAGAGCTACTAGATCTGTTGCCAGTACGTTATGCTTCGTGAACGTAAAGACGACGCTCTTTTCGCGGACCGCTATTATGAAAATCTAGAAAACCGGCATTTGTAGCTGACTGCAGAACTATTCCACTGCCACCAATGTGCATTTCGCGTAAGCACAGAGGAGATAAGTGAAGAGAAATTTGGGCTCATACGGAGGCTTGTAAGAAGTCTGGGAAGCTCGTAAGAGAGTTGCAGGGTAGCTTGTGCTGAGAAGTAACTGTTAGGAGAAAAGTCGATATATAGCGCCACTTCCGAATTAATTAGCATTGAAATTAGCCAAGAAGGCTCCTTCGCCAGCAAATTCAAGCGGCGAGCCAGAAACGGTGTTGCCAAACGTGTTATTCATTTGGTTTTCTAAAACGGAACAGAAGAGCGATACAACAACTGGACATGGGACGTTAGTAAGGACGGAACCCGAGCCAAAGACTGAGCGGTCGTATGAACTAACATCAACGCTATGAGTGCAACTGAAATTAATTGTTTCTTGCGGATCGCTTGAATTTATGAGCGCAGCAGCCTGAGTGGCTAACTTCTATACTAATTCAAAAAATGGCTCTGAGCACTATGGGACTCAACTGCTGTGGTCATAAGTCCCCTAGAACTTAGAACTACGTAAACCTAACTAACCTAAGGACCACACACACATCCATGCCCGAGGCAGGATTCGAACCTGCGACCGTAGCGGTCGCACGGTTCCGGACTGCGCGCCTAGAACCGCGAGACCACCGCGGCCGGCTCAATACTAATTAACTCGGAAACGGAGCAACGTATCAATTTTTTTTCTCAATAATTAGTTCTCAGCGCAACCTAGCCTATAATACCCTTACAAGCTTTTCAGATTGTTTCTGACCATCCTCTAGACATTCTTTTTTCACTTGTTTCACTTGCTATGCGCCATACGGTCATTTGCTGAGTATGAATATAGATGTAGATCTCTGCACTTCTGTGTACCCGCAGCTTTGCCGGTGACGTTCATACTAGCTTAACCCGCTTCTCGTTCCTCGCTTGCTGCCCAGACTCTGACCAGGGAAAAACCATTACCTTTCAGCCGACACAGCGCCATTCATTGTCTGGCTCGAGCGGCCGCTTGCTGGCTCACATTCTACATGCGGTGTCTATTGACTGAAGACCCGTGACCGAAATATATTTGGAGGCACATTTTCTGTCCTACTGGGTGTCGGCATAACATCGTTATGATCACTCACACTGGCAGTAACACCGGCGGACGAAACACGGGGTTCCTGAGGTCGATGAACAGGTTATCAGGAACAAGTATAAGGCGTAGTAAAGTCGTCTGAAGCAAGGAACAACGCGAATCAACACGTAATACAGGCAGGTAAAACTGATCAATGACGCGTGCTCAGTACTTTAGTGAACTAGCGAGATCCGCTCACCAGGGCCGTTCCATAAGCACTGCAACACTTTTTTTTTTTTTTGCCAGTTTCGGATGGAATTCGTTGTGGGACATAGTGGAATATTCCCGCTTCAGCTCCTTTAGTTTCATGAAGTTCCGATGGCGGCATCCCTATACGTAGCCTTCAAAATGGCGTCTACAACGAATGTGTGTTCCAAGCCGAGAGCTATCACTGTGTTTCTTTTGGCGGAAAACCAGAGCATCGCAGAAATTCATGGCCTCTTGCAGAATGTCTACGGTGACCTGGCAGTGAACAAAACCACGGTGAGTCGTTGGGCAAGGCGTCTATTTTCATCGCAGCGAGGTAGCGCAAACCCGTCTAGCGTCCCGCGTGCTGGCAGGCCGCTCACAGCTGTAACTCCTGCAGTGTTGGAACGTGCGGTCAGTCTCAGTCGAGGTGACTGACGGATCTGAATGAAACACCACTCTGCACAACTGGGCGTCTCTGCTGGTAGTGCACCCGAGAGGACATCACAAAACATCATTGGAATGTTCTTCCTCGTCTGCCCTCCAGCCCGGATCTTGCACCTCCCCACTTCCAGCTGTTTCGTCTAATGAAGGATGTACTCCGCGAGACACAGTACGTCGATGACGGGGAGGTTATTGATGCAGCAAGACGTTTACTCCGACATTGACCAGTAGACTGATATCATGCGTACACATAGACACTCCCAATAGGGTAGCACAAGGTCGTCTTATTGAACGGAGATTATGGTGAGAAATAGGTTTTCTTAGCCAAAAGAGTGGGTAATAATGTGGCGTATTGGAATCCTGAATAAAACCAACCTGCTTTCAGAAAAAAATGTTGCACTACTTATTGAACACGCCTCTTAAGCAGCCTTACGTCAGTGGACAGCCCCTGCAGGTCACATGCTTGGGGTTGCGGCAGCGCAGCGCGCGGGAGGAAGCTGCGTCTGGCGTATGTAGCCCGAGTATCTCCGACCTGTTCTCTTTATCGATACTCGGGATGAGCGCGGAATCCAAACAACTTTAAGATACTAAATTGTAGGCCAGGTGGCGGGAGCATAGAAAAATGTCCATGTTTTCTGTGGTGTCACCGCCAGACACCACACTTGCTAGGTGGTAAGACTTTAAATCGGCCGCGGTCCGTTAGTATACGTCAGACCCGCGTGTCGCTACTGTCAGTAATTGCAGACCGAGCGCCACCACACGGCAGGTCTAGAGACACTTCCTAGCACTCGCCCCAGTTGTACAGCCGACTTTGCTAGCGAAGCTACACTGACCAATACGCTCTCATTTGCCGAGACGATAGTTAGCTTAGCCTTCAGCTACGTCATTTGCTACGACCTAGCAAGGTCCCATTACCAGTTTATATTCAGTGTAATAATGTCTAAACAAGAGCGATGTTCTCCAATTGTGGATTAAAGTTAAGTATTCCAAGAACTACGTTCTTTTATTTTATAGGATAATTACTTTACCTTGTTCCAGACCTCACGCCAATCTGCGTGAGCTTAACGCGTGCCTTTCGGCTACCTCCGAGTGGCTTGGCTGTCTTGCCACGCCACTACATTTTCCAACAGTGGTCCTATAGAAAAACCATCTAACACGAAATGCAAACTGAGGATGTCATAACGGGACTACAATTGTTGGAGTGAACGCGGGAATCAGACCCAGATTCTCAAAGCTGAGTAGAAACCCGGCCGATGTGTCTCCAGAATGGGAAGTTAGAACGCTGTGTGTAAAATTGCATCTGAAACAGTGTGAATTCATACGAAAATATCCCAAAAGAATCACTAGAAGACACTGAGAATGATATTTTCTAAAGAATCCCGAATGTTTCCTTGAATCCACTTTCTTGGGAGTTTTGTTCGTCGTCCCCCACTATCGTCCTTCAGGACGCTGAATTTCCCTTGTCATTCGCAGGATAGTTTTCAGTGTCACCTAATGAACGATGACGATGGATAATCCCAACCTGCCAGTTTTGTTTACAGCTTGCCAAACTTCCTGATGTCACTTCGAAAAGTTCCTGGACCCCTCAGTGCCCGCAGCCAGTCGGCTTACGCAGTGGATTTTCTTGAACCGGTTATGAATGCCTTCACGCGTTTCTCTGAATACCTGACTCACCAAGAATGCTTGAAAGGAAGGTCCGTTTGTTTGTAAAGGGGAGGCCATTAAGCACACTGCCGAAGTGTCTCAGGTCCTCGGGAAGTCGGTGGCGTGACTCAGCTGCCAGGCGAGCTTTAAACCGGACATGCCTTTCAGAACGAAGCACAGCGCTTGTGAGTAGCACTTGTCGCTCTTCTCTGTCTCTGGGGCAAGAGTCATGATAGCAAGGCGCGGAATAGCTGAAACATGTGGGAATGGCAGTTTTCTTTACTTAAAATACGAAAACTAAGCTTGCATAAGGATGAAATTTCAATCAACATATCACACTGGCGTGTGATTTTGGTGCCATTCGAACAAGACGGTCCTGGTTTCATTTCCGTCAGTGTAAAAGAGAGAATATCCTGAAGCAATGAGCCCAACACATCAATGAGATTTCACTGCGGCGTATGACACGTCAGAAAGCACAGACACCACGCGTTCATATAATTTATTAGCCTTCAGTGCAGATGCACAATTTCGTTCTACCACCTGCGGTAATTTCGAACTAGCGAGCATGGAGGACATAGGCAGGGACGGCGGACAGGTGGCGCTAGGTGGGAACGTGGGTCGACTGAGAGGCGTGCCGAGATAGTCTGCGCAGTTGCCGTAAGCACTGTGTCCGGATGGGGCAGGGGTTAACTCAGCTGCCTAGTAAGCGGATCAGTGCGCCGGGTTAGCCGTGCAGTCTACGTCAGTGCTTTCCGGGCGGGAAGCCGTGCCAGTCACCGGCACGAATCCGCCGAGTGGATTAGCGCCGAGGTCCGGTGTGCCGGCCAGTCTTTGGATGGTTTATAAGGCGGTTTCCCATCTGCCTCGGCAAATGAGGACTGGTTCCCCTTACTCCGCCTCAGTTACAATATGTCGGCGATTGCTACGCAAACACTGTCTCCACGTACGCGTGCACCATAATTACTCTACCATACAAACACTTGGGGTTACGCTCGTCTGGTGTGAGACGTCCCTGGGGGGTCCACTGGGGCCGAACCGCACAGTCACAATGAGTTCGGTGTGGGGCGGGGGTGTGGTGAGTGGACTACTGTAGCCTATTGAGTGAATGGTTGTGAACCACTCAGGTCTATGGCGTGGACGAAGCCTCTCCGTCGTTTCTAGGTCCCCAGTTCAATACAAGCAGGAGGCGCCAGGTTCGAATCCTCGTCCATCACACAGTTCCACTTGTCGCCACTGACTCCGCATCAAGCCGGCCGCGGTGGTCTAGCGGTTCTAGGCGCTCAGTCCGGAACCGCGCGACTGCTACGGTCGCAGGTTCGAATCCTGCCTCGGGCATGGATGTGTGTGATGTCCTTAGGTTAGTTAGGTTTAACTAGTTCTAAGTGGTGGTGGTGGTTAGTGTTTAACGTTCCGTCGACAACGAGGTCATTAGAGACGGAGCGCAAGCTCGGGTTAGGGAAGGATTGGGAAGGAAATCAGCCGTGCCCTTTCAAAGGAACCATCCCGGCATTTGCCTGAAACTATTTAGGGAAATCACGGAAAACCTAAATCAGGATGGCTGGAGACGGGATTGAACCGTCGTCCTCCCGAATGCGAGTGCAGTATGCTAACCACTGCGCCACCTCCCTCAATAAAACAGTGTCATACACTACTGGCCATTAAAATTGCTACACCAAGAAGATGACGTTCTACAGACGCGAAATTTAACCTACAGGAAGAAGATGCTGTGATATGCAAATGATTAGCTTTTCAGAGCATTCACCTACAACGTGCTGAAATGAGGAAAGTTTCCAACCGATTTCTCATACACAAACAGCGGTTGACCGGCGTTGCCTGGTGAAACGTTGTTGTGAGGCCTTGTGTAAGGAGGAGAAATGCGTACCATCACGTTTCCGACTTTGATAAACGTTGGATTGCAGCCTATCGCGATTGCGGTTTATCGTATCGCGACATTGCTGCTCGCGTTGGTTGGTTGGTTGGTTGGTTTGGGGAAGGAGACCAGACAGCGTGGTCATCGGTCTCATCGGATTAGGGAAGGATGGGGAAGGAAGTCGGCCGTGCCCTTTCAGAGGAACCATCCCGGCATTTGCCTGGAGTGATTTAGGGAAATCACGGAAAACCTAAATCAGGATGGCCGGACGCGGGATTGAACCGTCGTCCTCCCGAATGCGAGTCCAGTGTCTAACCACTGCGCCACCCCGCTCGGTCTCGCGTTGGTCGAGATCCAATAACTGAATCAACGAAGGTGACAATTAGTGAATCGATAGCAAAGCAACACTCACTAGTTGACGAGTAACAGGAAAAGGTTTCGGTATTGGAGGCGAAGCTACAGACTAAGCCTCAGGACAAACGGGTTGAAATTAAAACTGTATGTGAACAGAGGCTGCAAAAGCCGCCAGATAAGCCGGATTTAGGATCAAAGCCGGATGGTTTTTTCTGGAATGACCTGGATATAGACGAGGATTTATTGTTGGAAAATAAAGAAACAGTCGAGGACAAGTGTAGACAGATAGTAATGTCTGTTAATATGCACGGCCTACAACTAAACGTGTTGATTGACACCGGTGCAGAATTGAGTACTGTATCCGGGAAAATATTTGAGTTACTGAAAGACAGACCTGGTATCGTAGTTATGCCAGTAACAGGAGTGAAAATTATCGGTGCTACTGGGAAGGCCAGTAAACCGGTCACAAAACAGATTTATGTCAACTTCGAGATATGTGGGGCACGATTTGAACAAGAGTTTGTCGTCGTGCCAGACTTAACTATGGAAGTAATTATCGGGTTAGATTGGCTATTAAAGTACCGTGCAGTGATTAATTGCGAAAGCAAAACTTTGACATGTACAAGATAAAGCAATAGTAGTTAGTTTTGACGAGGCAGGAGACGGTGTGCATAGGCAATACCAGCCTATACACATTGTTAACTGGCCGGATGACATTGACGTAGGAATGAATTTGAACTGCCGTAACGTGAGGAATCTCGGCATTGACAAAAGTGTAGAAAGTAAATTGGAAGAGATAATCAAATTCCCTCCACGGATTGACATTAGTATTCGTGTGAAAAAAGATCGTTTGCGAGAAGTAATGAAGCTAAAAGCCGATGCTCGCATACGTCGTCATGAAGCTAAAGCGCGTTTTGCTAAGTTTGCAATCGGAGACTTAGTACTTGTAAAAGCTCATGAGAAATCGAGCGAGATAGACGATGAAATCTCTAAATTTGTTTATAATGGACCATGTAAAGTCATTGGTATACCTCACACAAATGCTTTTTGCTTAGAGTATCCAAGCTCTGGAAAACTATTAGGTATACAGAACATTGTAGACTTGAAATTGTACCAACCTAGGATCGATTAATACCACACAATGGGTAATTTGTACAGTATGTAAATATAGAGTGTAAGATTTAAGGTTTGCTAGATTGCCATGCTTTTGCCTGACCAAGAGGACATTAAAGAAATTGTAATTAATAAGTAATTAATTTTGACTAAATGATTTAAGAGAGAGTGATTATTTGTCAATTGAAAAATCCAAGCTGCTAGTTTAAGTTTTCAGCTGAGTCACAGTAGATTAAGAAATGTAAATATGATTTTGTAACTAGCTGTAAGATTTCATAAATATGTGATTTACTAGTCATTGCCAATGTACTTAGACGCTGTTTTAAGTTTCAGGCTAGTACATGCGTGTGATGATGGACAGTGTTGAGTTATCCACTGTGATAGAATTAATGGACTCCTTGAGATTACTCGGGAGTGAGTTTTTCCGAAAGAATTCAGTGAAACGGACGTTCTGGAAATGCCGTTACACAGGCGAGTGAGATCAAGCGTGCCGCACAGGCGGGCGCAACAATACTGGCGAGGCGGAGCCGCTGTCGGCTCTTGTGCCGCTGTCGGCTATTGTGCCGCTGTCGGCATTCTTTGTACTTGCGGGTACGAAAGGCGGAATAGTTTTTCTTCCCGGACAGCTGATGTGAAAGAATTCTGCTGTCAATATTTATCTTTATGTCAATCTGCTGTATATTATTTTCTTGTTTAGCGTGAAGTGAACTCTCATGACGAGAATATTAATTATGAAAATGTTATATAAAATGTGTATTCTATGTAATTAGTTGTTAATTTGCGTATTTTAATATACCTGTTTTTTATGACCATGTACTCTGATTAATTTTGTAAATAGAATTCCATTTCTTGGTACTGTTAGGAATTTTGACGATTTTAGAATATCAAAACCATTTTCTATGTGTGCTATGAATTTTAATATGTTGTCAACCTGTTTTATTTTGTGCAAGATGTGAGTGGAATAAGATTAGCAGTGTCTCCACTCAATTATTATGGTCTAAAAATTGATTTATGCTTAATTAGACGAATGCTAAATTTTGTTGATGTTTTGAGCATATGCACTTCCGCTGTTTCTTTTTTGGGACATTTTCTGAGTCTGTTTAGGTTACACGAACATCCTCAGACAATGAGGGGCACGTGTAACGCCGGAAATGCATATCCTCCTATTTCCATCTATTGTACTATAATTTTTTCCTTGTTTTGTTACCTCAAGATATGACATTTCTGTGTCTTTGTATATTGTAATTGTTTTACTATTGGTATATATATGCATTTATGTCGATGTATAATTGGTTTGTTTTGTGAATATTATTTGTATTTATGCGCTGGGTCTGGCCTAGGGAAAACTATACTATCGAACGAATACATCGATAGGTCGTGTGGAGAACGAAAGTGTTTAGGATCTTTGGTATAGTGTTAACTCTGCCGCGTGGAGCGCGGGCTGAGCAGAGAGAGTCTGGTTGGAGTAGTGCGATTGAGCAGGTGTGTTGTGTGACGCTCCCGCAAGTTGCCGGGCTTTCGGGGTTTGGCAGCATGTAATTGCGATCGACTGGCTATGGTAGTTTCTAGCACGGTGTCGCGGACGGGAAGCATTAGCTGGCACACATCAAGAGCCCGTTTCGCCTGGTGACCGTGTCGAGAAGCAGGCGCGCCAGCATCCAGCTTCTGCAACAGCGACGGCCGACAATGAGTGACTGTCGCCACGTCCTCGATCGACGACTTCAAACCTTCAATCAACCAACAAGGAAGACTAAAAGCACGTAAAGTTTCAGAACTGTATGGCAGACCTCAGCTTTTAAAATTGTTGCATCACAAATTACAGCAACGTAGCATGAACCTTTGTTGCTCATTGTCTCAATTGCATTGCCAAGCAGGGTCCTTTCCTTTTCCGAAATGAACCAGAGTGTCGTTGAAATTCAAACGCCAGCATTAAAGCAGCATCATTCAATATCACTGCTTTAATTTCAAAGTTCAGTTTAAGTATTCATAGCTGGCTACAATATTTAGATTACACAAGCACAAATTAAGAGTGCGAGTTTTGTTACCGTATTTTAGCTTACCTGTGACTCCAGCTCAGCTTGGTACGTACTAAATTTTACTATTGTTAATTGTTCAGAATCATTTAATTCAAGTTCAACGTTAAATCTCTTATTTCTAAATTGCGTGGATTCAAGTAGCTTTTGAAATGTTTGTTGAGGTAGTCCAAGACTAACCGTATTTTACTGAATTTCGATGTGCTTTAGAAAGAAAGCTCACTATTAACTTCAGTCACTAAATTAACTTTCGATTTTCCGGTTTTATTAATTATTTTGCTAAATTAAGTCAGAGTGTAGCGAAATTTATTACTTCAGACAAACATTCAGTTTTCACACAACACGTGTCAACCTTCAGTTGCCACGCTTTTAGTGCTAATTATATGTGCAATAACCTTTCTTTTTCAGTTATTATAGTAATTGTCCATAGGACTGGCGACCGTAATCTTCCCCAAATCTCAAATATCTAATTACCGCTAGTTAATTGTTAACGTAACGGCCGCACATTTACTTTCTTTAATAACTTTACCCCTTTTCAAAATTAATTTCCACCAGTTTCATTTGCATTTTTCCTTTCATTTAGATGTAACCCTTTCCTCCCTCTTTACCGACAGATTAACTTCGGTGACGATTGCTTTTCCCAAATTTCCATTAGGTACACGCGGTTTAATTTTTCACTGTCATTAAGGTCGATAAGTGAGGGGGAGGTTACACGTTTTCTCTCATGATTCAGAAACTAGGTACCGCCGTTTATCAAGGCAACGCTCCTCCACAAACGGCACTTTTCTCTATGACGTGGCTGCATGGCTACGAGTATTGAAGTACTCCCTTGGTCAAAAAATCCCTTGATCTGTCTCCGATAGTACTAGTGGGGGCCAGCTAGGGTATCTACTGCATACTATAGATATTTATAGTTAGTTCCATCAGTTGTGGGCCAACTTAGGAGAGTATACAACACCTGCATGACACGTTTCCCAGGCGAATCAGTACATGCTTCCCGACACTAGGTGCTGCAACACACTACTTACGGTAATGTACTCTTACTGTCAGCAACGTTATTTATTTAACTTGTTATTATAATCACTAAAATAAAGCTTTCTCCTCTCCTTTTTGGTCTTTCGTTCTGCTATTCTGTGCGTGTTTTATAGGGATATGTTCTCCCTAATACAATTTTTTCATCATCTCCAAAACTTGAGTATAAACAATTTACGTAGATCTGAAATTCACTTAATACACCTTCCACTTATAATACGACAGGCGACCAGGGAATGGTGACATTCTGGTCATGTGGTTGCCAAGACCTTCCAAGCAGATACGAGACTTTCTCAGCGGGTAGTCCCATTACTGAAGATATAATCCGTTTCGTCACACTGTCTTCCGAAAGATCCAGGTGTTTGAGGCACCTCACATCCTTCAACAAATTACAGAGACTGCTCGTTCCGTATTTTACCTGAGCGCCACCGCCTCATTCTCTCATAACCGTTCTCATTTCCCTTACATTCTTGTTTTCTCACACTCCCATTCCACTACGAGCAGCATCTACCTTCCTATTTCATTCTGTCCCCAACATAAAACACGGTAAGATCCTCGACGATCGCAATGCTCGTCTGACGAATTCCATTCTCCAATTTCCCTCCGCACTTATAACTTCGCCTTCTTCCTCATGATCCCATTCCATACATGTTTTTCCTGGAGATGGTTCTGATGCCACCGGACACAGCCTTGCAGCCAAGCTTCTGAAGCAAACATCATCGTCAAGCACAATAGCAGCGCCACAGCGTTCTGCGTGCAAACATTCACCACGTGAGCATCCTTCTTTTCGACAAAATCATCTGTTTGTATTCCTTTTAGCCTTTCGTAAGTACGGCGAATGAAAAAATACCGTGTGGGTAGAGAGCACTCACATAGTGCTGCCGTTCACCCCGTTCTTGAGACAGCCAAACGATGATACAGAGAAACAAAAGATATGTCAATAGCGTTGGTGAAGTCCTGGGAATATTGATGGGAAATTACTCCCGAAGAAAACCGACAAGAGGAATTCAAACAAGGGGGAATATCAAGCAGAAAGACCATGTGTACAAGGTGTTGTTTGAGGCTGCTTCGCGATTGGACGATAGACCTGGTAGTTGCCAATCAAGTGCTCGCCAACGGTCGTATGTCTTTGCGATGGAACTCTTGTCTCATTTCTTTAATCTCACTGTCAGTTATGGCGACATGTTCCAACTGGCACAAATAACTGAATACTGCACTATTTGGCGAAGAAAAACAGACCAAAAGAACGGGAAAATAATTTTTACCTTTCGATTAAGATAACAGCGAAGGGTTCGAAACGATCAATACCTGAATATCGTTATTATTGTCTTTTTCGGATAAGTAAATTGTGGCTTCGTCACTCGTGATGTTTGGTCATGCAAATACTAAGCCTTGTTGTTAAAGTCGTGATATTCTCAGAAAATCCTGCTGCTTTCTGGAATGCTTTAGGTTTCAGTATGTATATCAGTATCCATCGCTGTTGATGTTATTACAGAAAATGTTGGTTGTTATATGTTGTTTATGCGTGTTTTGTTGTGAAACGAGACTCTGTGCATTTGCGCTGATTCAAGTACGTATCAGCTAGAATCGATCGGTGACGCCACAGTATTCTCCAACGCTCAGTTCTCGGTTACTAGTTTTGAATCAAAAGTCTTTGATCCCGTAGCCTTTTATGTCCGCCCATTGCTAATCTTGTTAGAGAACAAAGACTGTTCTATGAAGTAGGATGTCGTAGTGACTGGTAAATGCCGTGATTCGTTTCACTGTTCTTTGCCCAGGTTGTTTGTGTTAGAATGAACGAGTGAGCAGTTCCTGCTTCATTGAGGGCGTTTCTTGCGATTCCGCTTTGTAAAAGAAAGTTCGCTATTAACTGGGGGGGGGGGGGGGGAGGTGGTAGACTCTAGCTACGAAGCACAAAACACAGGCATTGTGGCGTTACTGCGCGAGGAAGGCTGTTCTCCCCAATACAGTCTCGGCGGAACTTGCTTTCTCTGCTTCCTGCACGCCCATGTGGTAGCACTAAAGAAAACGTTAGGTATTCTAATCATTTCCTGGTAGTTGATGTCTAATCCATACATTGAAACCTCAAATATCCTCGTTTTCAGAGGCGGTAAGCTCATGTACTTACATTCAGCATTGGTTGAAATACAAGGTGTTCAAAAAAAGTGTCGAATGGCTTGACATGTGGTAGTACTGATCGAAACAAGAAAAGTAAGTCCAATAAACATGGGTCCGGAAACTCATACTTTCCGAGGCAAACACGTGTTTACAGGACGGGCTGTGTGACGTTTGGTTCCGGATATTAGAACAGTCGTTCCATTGGCGCTCCGTCAGATGTGTCGACAAGGCATTATGATGTTAGGCGGGTTATGGAGCCCCTCAGGAAAATAGCGGGTAGGTCGGGGAAGAATGCCAGTGTGCACTCGGTGTGCTTGCCGGGGGGTCTCGTCCGTAATGTGGAGGAGGCCCTTCCGGCAGCTATTGAACGCACTGGGTGTGACCGGCTGCAGATAGTAGCACATGTCGGAACGAATGACGCCTGCCGCTTGGGTTCTGAGGCCATCCTTGGTTCCTTCCGGCGGCTGGCTGATTTGGTGAAGACAACCAGCATCGCACGCGGAGTGCAAGCTGAGCTTAATATCTGCAGCATAGTGCCGAGAGTCGATCGCGGTCCTCTGGTTTGGAGCCGTGTGGAGGGTCTAAACCAGAGGCTCAGACGACTCTGCGACTATTATGGTTGCAAATTCATCGACCTCCGTTATTGGGTGGAGAACTGTAGGGCCCCCCTAGACAGGTCAGGCGTGCACTACACACCGGAAGCAGCTACTAGGGTAGCAGAGTACGTGTGGCGTGCACACGGGGGTTTTTTAGGTTAGAGGGACCCCCCCTTGGGCGAAACGATAAAATACCTGACGGCTTACCAGAGAGAACATCAGCATCGTTGATAAAGAACGTCCGTCCTCAGAGACCAAAAACAGGAAAAGTTAACGTAATATTGGTAAACTGCAGGAGTATCCAGGGCAAGGTTCCTGAATTAGTATCGCTTATTGAAGGAAATAGTGCGCATATAGTATTAGGAACGGAAAGTTGGTTAAAACCGGAAGTGAACTGTAACGAAGTCCTAGACACAGAATGGAATATATACCGCAAGGATAGGATAAACGCCAATGGTGGAGGAGTATTTATAGCAGTAAAGAATTCAATAATATCCAGTGAAGTTATTAGCGAATGCGAATGTGAAATAATCTGGGTTAAGTTAAGTATCAAAGGTGGGTCAGATATGATAGTCGGATGCTTCTATAGACCACCTGCATCAGCAACCGTAGTAGTTGAGCGCCTCAGAGAGAACCTGCAGAACGTCGTGAAGAAGTTTCGTGATCATACTATTGTAATAGGGGGAGACTTCAATCTACCAGGTATAGAATGGGATAGTCACACAATCAGAACTGGAGCCAGGGACAGAGACTCTTGTGACATTATCCTGACTGCCTTGTCCGAGAATTACTTCGAGCAGATAGTTAGAGAACCAACTCGTGAAGCTAACGTTTTAGACCTCATAGCAACAAATAGACCGGAACTTTTCGACTCCGTGAATGTAGAAGAGGGTATCAGTGATCATAAGTCAGTGGTTGCATCAATGACTACAAGTGTAATAAGAAATGCCAAGAAAGAAAGGAAAATATATTTGCTTAACAAGAGTGATAGGGCACAAATCGCAGAATATCTGAGTGACCACCATCAAACGTTCATTTCTGAGGAAGAGGATGTGGAACAAAAATGGAAAAAATTCAGAAACATCGTCCAGTACGCCTTAGATAAGTTCGTACCGACTAAGGTCCAAAGCGAGGGGAAAGATCCACCGTGGTATAACAATCATGTACGAAAGGTACTACGGAAACAAAGAAAGCTTCATCATAGGTTTAAGAGTAGTCGAATCATAGCTGATAAGGAAAAGCTGAACGAAGCGAAAAAGAGCGTAAAGAGAGCAATGAGAGAAGCATTCAACGAATTCGAACATAAAACATTGGCAAACAATCTAAACAAGAACCCTAAAAAGTTTTGGTCATATGTAAAATCGGTAAGCGGATCTAAATCCCCTATTCAGTCACTCGTTGACCACGATGGCACCGAAACAGAGGACAACCGAAGAAAGGCAGAAATACGGAATTCAGTGTTCCGAAACTGTTTCACTGCGGAAAATCGTAACACGGTCCCTGACTTCAGCCGTCGCACGGACGCCAAAATGGAAAATATTGAAATAAACGATATCGGAATTGAAAAACAACTGCTATCACTTAGTAGCGGAAAAGCATCCGGACCAGACGAGATACCCGTAAGATTCTACAGTGATTATGCTAAAGAACTTGCCCCCATTCTATCAGCAATTTATCGTAGATCTCTGGAAGAACGTAAAGTACCTGGCGACTGGAAGAAAGCGCAGGTCGTTCCCATTTTCAAGAAGGGTCATAAATCAGATGCGAATAATTATAGGCCTATTTCGCTTACGTCAATCTGTTGTAGAATAATGGAACATGTTTTATGTTCTCGTATTATGATGTTCTTAGATAATACAAATCTCCTTCATCATAACCAACATGGATTCCGCAAACAGAGATCATGTGAAACTCAGCTCGCCCTATTTGTCCAAGAAATTCACAGTGCCGTAGACACTGGCGAGCAGATTGATGCCGTATTCCTGGACTTCAGGAAGGCATTTGATACGGTTCCGCACTTACGTTTAGTGAAAAAAATAGGAGCTTACGGAATATCGGACCAGGTTTGTGATTGGATTCAGGATTTCCTAGAAGAAAGAACACAACATGTCATTCTTAACGGTTCAAAATCTGCAGATGTAGAGGTAATTTCGGGAGTACCGCAAGGAAGCGTGATAGGACCTTTATTGTTTACAATATACATAAATGACTTAGTTGACAACATCGGTAGCTCCGTGAGGCTATTTGCAGATGACACGGTTGTCTACAAGAAAGTAGCAACATCAGAAGACTCGTACGTACTCCAGGAAGACCTGCAGAGGATTAATGAATGGTGCGACAGCTGGCAGCTTTCCCTAAACGTAGATAAATGTAATATAATGCGCATACATAGGGGCAGAAATCCATTCCAGTACGATTATGCCATAGGTGGTAAATCATTGGAAGCGGTAACGACCGTAAAATACTTAGGAGTTACTATCCGGAGCGATCTGAAGTGGAATGATAACATAAAACAAATAGTGGGAAAAGCAGGCGCCAGGTTGAGATTCATAGGAAGAATTCTAAGAAAATGTGACTCATCGACGAAAGAAGTAGCTTACAAAACGCTTGTTCGTCCGATTCTTGAGTATTGCTCATCAGTATGGGACCCTTACCAGGTTGGATTAATAGAAGAGATAGACATGATCCAGCGAAAAGCAGTGCGATTCGTCATGGGGACATTTAGTCAGCGCGAGAGCGTTACGGAGATGCTGAACAAGCTCCAGTGGCGGACACTTCAAGAAAGGCGTTACGCAATACGGAGAGGTTTATTATCGAAATTACGAGAGAGCACATTCCGGGAAGAGATGGGCAACATATTACTACCGCCCACATATATCTCGCGTAATGATCACAACGAAAAGATCCGAGAAATTAGAGCAAATACGGAGACTTACAAGCAGTCGTTCTTCCCACGCACAATTCGTGAATGGAACAGGGAAGGGGGGATCAGATAGTGGTACAATAAGTACCCTCCGCCACACACCGTAAGGCGGCTCGCGGAGTATAGATGTAGATGTAGATGTAGATGTCTTACACGGACTACTCTACCTACCATTACGTGGTCTGCAGTTAGTGGTGTGTTTCGAGTCATATTATAGGCTACGCTAGCTCCCGGTGTGTTTGTGTGCCTCATTGTACAGTACTGTCAAACCCGGGTACGTATTATGGTGTTTTACCTTCTTCCAAACACTGATTCACTTATGTGGTTCCTGTTATTGCGCTATTTGTACGTAAAAATTGTGAGT
This sequence comes from Schistocerca nitens, assembly GCF_023898315.1. Lineage (NCBI taxonomy): Eukaryota > Metazoa > Arthropoda > Insecta > Orthoptera > Acrididae > Schistocerca > Schistocerca nitens. Next base: position 368,597,507 of record NC_064614.1, on the reverse strand, counting down.
ACATTTACATTTTCTCTCTTCCACCACTTGTTAGCAATGTAAGCCTACTACTCGACAAGTGAAATGGCGGATATAATATTCTGCTATGGTTTAGAAAATGGACGTAGCCTGCGAGCCCATGCCCTCTCCGCTGAAAAATACCCACTGCGCGGAGTGCCCTTTGCTAAGCTGTTTGGCAGACTTTTCCAGCGTTTGTGGTACACAGGTACCCTTGCACCTCGGAAGATTGGCAGTGAAACATCCTGCACAGTCCGCAAGCTTGACATGCTTCGGTGCTACCTTCGGTGGAAGAAACCCCTGGGACCAGTGTGCGGCGATTGGTAGCAGAAGGCGTGTTTCACTGTCTTATCTGTGTGGTACCTCACGAACAGTTGTTGTACTCATATCATTTACATCACCTTCAGGCCCTAAGGCCACGGGATCATCATGACAGACAGCCGTTCCGTCAAGGGCTTCTGCAGGTGTACCACATATCCACTGTTCACAGCCAAGATTTTATTTACCGATGAGGCAGGTTTTACAAGAGGTGGTGTTGTAAATTTCCATGACCAGAATGTATGGGCAGATGTAGATCCCCAAGCAATTCAGTAGTATTTGTTGATAGATTAGTAGGGCCATACGTGCTACCAAAAAGGTTAAGTGGAGCGCGTAATCCGGACTTTCTCATTAATATATTGCCTACCTCGCTGGGGGCTGCGCCATTGCAGCAACGAATACAAATGTGATTCATGCATTATAGCGCACCAGTACACTTACGTCAGAACGTGCACCAATATCTGACGCAGACGTTTCAGGAGGGGCGGGGGTGGAGAGGTGGGGGCAGGGCACACTTGGCCTCCTCGTTCCCCAGACTTCAATCCCCGAGACTTTTGGTTATGGGGACAGTTGAAGGAATCGGTCGACGTCATGCCAGTCAACGATGTGTTGACACGACAGGGTCGTGTCTTCAATCGTGCCGGCAACAACAACCGTATGTACTTCAAAGGGTGCGTCATTCCTTATGCCGGAGGGCAGAGGGGTGCATTGTCATGAATGGAAGACACGTTGAACACTTCATGTGAACACGTGTTTATCTCAGAAAGTATGCATTTCCGGACCCATATTCTTTGGACTTATTTTTGCTGTTTCGATGAGTACTACCACTTCTCAAAGTATTCGACACTTTTGAACACCGTGTGTAGTTCTTGTATTCCGCACGGCGTCAACTTTGACTTAGACATCAGCGCAATCGCTGGCATAGGAGTACACCACAGTTCGAGCTAGTAGCAGCTCGCGATTCATCAGGCGGTGCCCTCAACTACGGCGTATGGCCAGTAACGGCCTGTACATAGAAATCAGCATCGCATGGTCCGCCCCCGGTAGCTGAGTGGCCAACGCGCGCGACGGAATTTCAATCCTAAGGGCCCGGGTTCGATTCCCGGCCGGGTCGGAGATTTTCTCCGCTCAGGGACTGGATGTTGTGTTGTCCTAATCATCATCATTTCATCCTCATCGACGTGCAAGTCGCCGAAGTGGCGTCACATCGAAAGACTTGCATCTGCCAAACGGTCTACCCGACGGGAGGCCCTAGTCACACGACATTTTATTTATTTTTAGCATCGTATGTACAATTACACTCTTTAGATCATCACAGAACTGGTGAAATCGCCTGTACTAACCGAGGTAACCTGGCGTTAGACTTCTGTTTTTCGACAATTTTGAATAAATTACTGTATTAGTCTCAATTTCAGTGTTGAATCATATATACATGCTGATGGTGACAATTTTGAATAAATTACTGTATTCGTCAAGTTCAGTGTCAAATTTTATACATATACACAGGCTGTTTCCGTAAGAGAGTGCAAAAATGTAACAGGACGTAGAGAAAGTTCCACTGAACAATTTGAGGTAGAGAACCCGCGGTCGGGGAAGCCAGCTTAAGGAAATATGGAAGTAAACTTGTCTACAACCTTGCCTAGAATTACCGTTTTCCAGCTTATTTACAACCAACGTGCGTACGAGTTTACACGTACTGCGCTGTTTATTTACATGTACACTTTTCATTTCGTACAAGGAAACACGGAGGACGAGCCTAATTACTAGGCAGTTATGATGCAAGTTTGTTCACTTTACTTGTCCATAAGGTGGCTCTGTTGTGTCGTATTTATATTGTCTCATGACAGAACGTGCTATAAACCAACGACAGACGCATTCATTACTCACTGCTATTCAGAGACGTACGGTACAATACGATGGAGCAGTACCGGTACAGTTTCGCAGAACTCACTGACATGCACCTTGTGTATGGAGAAGTACGTTGTAATGCTCTTGCTGCTAAAGGGCTGTATAGGGAACGATTTCCTAACAGGCATCATCTGCCACGTCTCTCGATCGACGAATGAGGGAGACTGGTTCATTAGAAAGAGGAAACGAAGGACTTGGCAACATGAGGACCAATCGCACACTCGATTTTGAAGAGCGGACCCCACAACAAGTAGTCGTTGTATAGTGCGTGAATTGGGAGCTGCACGTACTAGCGTGTGGCGAGTACTCCACGAACAACAGTTGCACCCATATCACGCACCATGAGATCATTAATGCTTCTGACTGACTTTGCACCAATGGTAGCTTTGTGTCAGTGACTGCTCCAACAATGGAGTGGTGGACCAGATTTCCTCCAAATCGTGCTATTCGAGGCCTCATTTGCTCGTGATAATATTTCGAACTGCACTAATAGCCACGTGCGGGATGAGGAAAACCCTCACGCTATAGTCGAGTCACGCCGTCAAGAACGTTTTACTGTGAATATCTAGCAGGCATTGTAGCCCACAATCTCATTGCGTCATATCCTCCACCTGGCCGTCTGAATGGCTACCTGTACTTGTGGTTGGTGCAAAGAGTTATACTTGAGTTGTTGGAGAACGTACCTTTGGCGGTTCGTGAGAGGATGTGGGTGCGACATGACGGTGAACCGCCTCACTTCAGTGTGGATGTCCCCATGGTTATTTCCTATGGGGATAACTAACGTCACTTGAGTATGAGACCCCAGTGGATACGGAGATGGAATTAGTTTCTAGAACTCTAGCTGCCTGTAATGTGATTCGAAACAAGCCAGGGATATTTGTCAGGTGCGTCAGAATCTTGTTCGCCGATGCATTGAGGTTGATGGCCGTCAGATGTAGCACATTTTGTAAGATACAGTACAACTGGTAAGTTCATTGTGTCAATGACAGTATTTGCAGTTAACTGTAACTAACGTAAATAAAAAGTACACAGTAATGTGATTTTATTCCTATTATCTCCTTAAGCTGGCATCTCCGACCCCAGGTTCCCTGCCTCAAATTGTTCAGTGGAGCATCCTCTATGTCCTCTTAGATTTTTGCATGCTCTTACGGAAAAATCCTGTGTAAACACATAGAAAGAGCTTCGCATATATGTATATACACACTGTATTCATCAATTTCAGTGTCTGATCTTACACTGAAGCCCCAAAGAAACTGGTATAGGCACGCATATTCAAATACAGAGATATGTAACCAGGCAGAATACGGCGCTTCGGTCGCAACGCCGATATAAGATAAATGTCAGGAGCAGCTGTTAGATCGGTTCCTGCTCCTACAATTTCAGGTTATGAAGATTAAGTGAGTTGCAACGTGCTGTTGTGGTCGGGGCATCTCCGAGGTAGCGATGACGTGGGGATTTTCCCGTACGACCACTTCACTAGTGTACCGTAAATAGTGGGAATCCGGTAAAACATAAAATCTCCGACATCGCTGAGGCCGGAAAATGATACTGCAAGAACGGGACCAACGACGACTGAAGAGAATCGTTCGACATGGCAGAAGTGCAACCCTTCGCAAATTTCAGCAGATTTCAATGCTAGGCCACCAACAAGTGTTCGCGTGTGAGCCATCCAACGAAACAACATCGACATGGGATTTCGTAGCCGAAGGCCCACTCGTGTACTGTTGATGCCTGCACGACACAAAGCTTTACGCCTCACCTGAGGCCGTTAACACCGACATTGGACTGTTGATGACTGGAAACATGTAGCCTGGTCGGACGAGTCTCGTTTCAAATTGTGTCGAGCTGATGGACGTTTATGGGTATGGAGACAACCTCATGAATTCATATATCCTACATATGGGCAGGGGAGTGTTCAAGCTGGTGGAGGGTCTGTAATGATGTGTGGCGTGTGCAGCTGGATTGATATGGGGCCCCTGATACGCCTGGATACGATTCTGACACGTGATACGTACATAAGCATCCCGTCTGATCACCTGAATCCATTCATATCCATTCCGACGGACTTGAGCAAACCCAGCAGGACAATGCCTTATCGCACACGTCCAGAATTGCTACGGAGTGGCTCCGGGAACACTCTTCTGAGTGTACACACTTCCGCTGGTCACCAAACTCCCTAGACACGAACATCATTGAGCTTATCTGGGATGCCTTGCAACGTGCTGTGGGACATCCCTGCAGGATTAGTGATGTAAATTTCCTTCAGCACTACTTGAGACGTTAGTCAAGTCAATGCCACGTCGTGTTGCGGCACTTCTGCGTGCGCGAGGGGCCCTACACGATATTAGACAGGTGTACCAGTTTCTTTGGCTCTTCAGTGTTTATATGCAAAAGTCTGTGTACGTGTTAGTTTGTTTATTACACCTTCACGCTGAAACGGCTTGTCACATTTGGATGAAATTTGGAGTGGAGATGGCTTATAACCTGAATGAATACACAGGCTACCTAATATATTCTCAAAGGGATGCACGTGGGCTGATAAAGGAGTGTAGTTGACGAAGTGGGAATAGACACACTTTATTCATCCATTTTTTGAGAATGGGAGCACTGAGTGGCTTGCAACAAACTGTAGATGTAATTTCAAACCTTTAAAAAACTCTTATCTCGGTGACAACCCCCACAAAATGATGAAAGGAAAATAGTTTATCGCTTGCTACATTTTCGCTGTTCGTGCAGTAAATCTGTCGCACGAAGTAAGACGTATTAATTGATTACTTCTTTGCTACTGACTTCGCGAAATGTTTTGCAGACAGTATTCACACATATCAATGACTGTACCGACAAAATTATACCATTGTAAGACACTATAGTGAAGAAGATATGATGTCATAAAGATTGAAATGCGCGAAAAACTACGGCATTGAGTATGATCCTTTAATTTATTACTTCCTCACTATTAGTTCTATTCGTAACACGTTTCGCAGACAGTTTACACACATGCCACTGAATATAGCTAGAAAAGTATGTTATTGTACGATACATAGTTCGGGATATATGGTGTCATAAACACTGAGATGCATGAAAAACACTCGCATCAAGCATGGCTTTTTAATTCATCACTTCTTTACTGCTAACTCTCTTCGCAACATATTACCCAGACAGGAACTACTTTACCATAGGATGTACCTGCAAAATGATATCATTGTACGACACACAGTTCAGGAGATATGTCATAAACATGGAGCTGCGTGGACATGAAACTACGGGGTTAAATCCGCTAGAGATGAAGGAGGAATATGTGTATTAATGCGTGGGAAATGTCTTACATATATATGATTTGCATTTGACATGTGTACATGCGAACAAAGCCATTGGTAAAATGCTCATCCTAAACCTCTGGAACAAATACAGCCAAATTTGGTACACATATTCGCTACGATCTGGAAAGAAATACTGTGGGGGTAACCACCAGCGTTCTATTGGGATGAGGGTGATAACGTGGAGCGAGAAGGGGGAAAGAGGAGATGGACAGAGGGAAGGAGGAGGAGATGGAGAGAGAGAGAGTTGTAGGAGGAGACAGACAGAGAGAGGAGGAGAAGAAAATGGACAGAGAAAGAGAAGAGGAGAGAAAACGACAAGGAGGGAGGAGAGGAGGAGATGGATTGAGAGAGGCAAAAGGAAGAGATGGACAGGGAGACGAGGGAGGAGGAGATGAACGGGGAGAGGATTGACGAGGAGATTGACACAGAGAGGGGAAGGAGGAGATGTACAGGGAGAGAGTGAGGAGGAGGTGGATAGAGAGAGAGAGGGGAGGAGCAGTTGGGTTCCAAAATTGTTCAGTTGGCTCTGAGCACTATGGGACCTAACATCTGATGTCATCAGTCGCCTACACTTAGAACTCGTTAAACCTAACTAACCTAAGGACGTCACACACATACATGCCCGAGGCAGGATTCGAACCTGCGACCGTAGCAGCAGCGTGGTTTCGGACTGAAGAGCCTAGAATCGCTCGACCACACCGGCCGGCCGGAGCGGTTGGGCGGAGAGAGGGAGGAGGAAGAGATGGACAGAGAGATGGGGGAGGAAGAGATTGCTAAGAGTGAGGATGGAGGAGACGGACAGGGGGGAGATGGAGAGAGTCGGGAGGAAGGAGGGGTTGGATACGGAGAGAGCAGGAGACGATCTAACAGAAGACTGTAATAAATACATACCTGGACTTTTTTTATAGATATTTAACTGCGGATAGCACTGAAATTAAGTAATTGGTAGTCATCTGGTACTGCGAAATACTGACGCCGACAAACATCGGTACAAACGCAATTGTAGCCGCATTCGTTTACCAGACAGAGAGTAGAGCGTAGCTGTGCTCAAGTTCCCATTAGCATACCGTATTTCTTTCACTGTGGTTTGTATCTCGACTATTTCGACAGTAATGAATGACCATTCATTTTGTCTCAGTATGGAACCGTCAAGTGACTGGCAGTCCAGGGGAAGTTGATCCTGGAGGGCACCATTTAAAGTAATTGTTATATTTACGGAAGGGTATGGGATTCATTATTATGCAAAAGTCTTCATACAATCTCTTCAAATACCTTCAAGTAAAATTCATTGTGTATAGCGATTTTTTCCCTTTTTGTTATTTCATTCCTTCAAAGATAGGGGGGAGGGGTCCGAGGAGCTCGCTGTGGCTGTTCATCAGCATCTGTGTACTGTGAAACACAGAGATAGGCACTAAAATTGTCTTGAGATGGCAGCTTCATGAGGGCATAAATACAGCAGAGAGCGCACAGTGGCGGTTAACAGACGGCTGATGGGCTGACGTCGTCTTTGTGTGCCAGCCGCAGCTTTCGTCATCTATGAGTTGCTAGCCGCCTGCTACCTGCCGTTTGCCGCCACAGTGAGATATCATCGCTGCGGTCAGAGAGAAAGCCGGCAACCGCTGCTCCTCTTCACTAATAGGGCGACCGGGTCAGCCGTGTCCGTCCATCGCAGCTAATTTCCATTTCGTGTCCCGCTCTCACAGGCGGCGACGGTAGCGGTGGCCACCTTGTCTACCCAGGTAGCTCAGCCACCCGCGCCGCTGTTACAGCGAACACTCCCAGCCTCTGTTGTAGCAGCTGGGGCTTCTCCCACTGGTCACTGACTGCATATAGACAGGCACACACGAAGACTGAAGACTTGCTGGACGAATAAAAAAAAAAAAAAAAAAAAAAAAAAAAAAGGTACCGGAGACCACGTACGCCCTCGTTCTGCAACTTTGCATCCGCCGTTGTGCAATAGATGCCAGTAGCGGTAAGTGGTGGTGCAGGTAGTAGATCGTAAGTGTCGTACAATATGCTTAAGCGTCAAAATATTAGTCGATTTATGATTCTATCATTAAGTTATTCTCGACTGAATATTTCAAAATGATTCAAATGGCTCTGAGCACTATGGGACTCAACATCGCCGGCCGGAGTGGCCGTGCGGTTCTACGCGCTGCAGTCTCGAGCCGAGCGACCGCTACGGTCGCAGGTTCGAATCCTTCCTCGGGCATGGATGTGTGTGATGTCCTTAGGTTAGTTAGGTTTAATTTGTTCTAAGTTCTAGGCGACTGATGACCTCAGAAGTTAAGTCGCATAGTGCTCAGAGCCATTTGACTCAACATCTGAGGTCATCAGTCCCCTAGACTTAGAACTACTTAAACCTAACTAACCTAAGGACATCACACACATCCATGCCCGAGGTAGGATACGAACCTGCGACCGTAGCAGCAGCGCCGTTCCAGACTATAGCGCCTAGAACCGCTCGGTCACAACGGCCGACCTGAATATTTCAACTTACGAGCCCAGTTCTCGTCATTAGCAGGAAATTTTAATTTTCTGTTTCAACATGGATAAATCTGCGGTAAGAGCTATTGTGAGGCTCTTATTTGTGAAAAAACGTGCAGAGAATGATTTCAATCATTCAAGAGCGATGAGTTTGACGCCGAAGTCTGGCACGGTGTGAAAGAAAGTTTTCGAAGCTACTGAAACCTAGGAAACACTGACCGGACACCGTTGTCGAAAGCAATTGATGCGTTTGAGCCAAGCACTAAAAGACGAACGGCTACAATTCACCGACAGACATGGAAAAGTGATTTTGCAACATGACAATGCTCGACCTTCTGTCATAAAACCCCTCAAAACGTAAAAGGAAACTCTGAAATGGGAATTCCTATCTCACCCACTGTATTCTTCAGATGTTGCTCTCTCTGACTACCTCCATTTTAGATCAATGGACATGGCCTGGCTGACCAGCACTTCCAGTAATATGAGTCACATGAACAAGTGCAAAATAGGATCCATTCATGGATCTCCTTCAAACACGCTCAGTTATTCAGCTGCGGCATTCCTACTTTGCCAGAGAGATGGCAGAAATTAGTGGCTAGTGATGGGTAATACTTTGAATCGTAAATTTTTTAAAGTTTTTTACAATAAGGCCTCGACGTTCGAGAAAAAAAAGTAGGAAACGAAGTGTAGACCTAATAGTTAAGAGAATTAAGTGAAATCAGGATAGCTTTGTAACATTTGTGAGCGTGCAATAACTTTCCAAAACGTTAAGTTGGATAAGACGTTGAAAATATGTAGTAAATTTGGTATAAACTGCCCACGTAGACAGGTAATCTACAGTTTTCGTCTTTGCTGTTGTAACCAAGGATGTGTGATTATTTCCACGCTATTTTCCTTGTATGTTGTCGCTGTCATGCAGTTAGTCAGAGATCACCTACCTCCAGGAATACAGTTAACGTACAGGATGGATGGAAAACGTTTTAGTATGAGTATCAGTGGCACACGGTACAAGAGGGGCGTTGTGCATCACGGAGAGGTATACTACGGAAATTTCGAGAGAGTACTTTCCTAGAAGCGTCGAAAAACATTTTACTTCCTTCTACATACGTCTGGAGAAATGACCATAACGAGAAAATTCCAGAAATTAGAGACTTATCGACAATCACTCTTCCCACGTGTCATTCGCAAATGAAGCAGGGTAGTGGGAATCAGTTAGTGATACCAGAAATACCCTCAGCTACATACTGTCTGGTGGCGTGCGCTGTATTGGCGTAGATGAAGATAAAAAATCAGGGATTCTAACATTTTCTGCAGCATTAGCTGAGGTACTGTACGGTGATGGTAATGCAGCTGGAGCTCAGTGGAACGAAGAACTAGGTCAAACCAGAAGCCGGCCGCAGTGGCCGAGCGGTTCTAGGCGCTTCAGTCTGGAACCGCGCGACCGCTACGGTCGCAGGTTCGAATCCTGCCTCGGGCATGGATGTGTGTGATGTCCTTAGGTTAGTTAGGTTTAAATAGTTCTAAGTTCTAGGGGACTGATGACCTCAGATGTTAAGTCCCATAGTGCTCAGAGCCAAAATTTTCAAACCAGAATGCCTTCTCCGCAGCATACAAAAGGACTGGTCTCAGACTGAAGGCCAACAAAATACAGATCCTTCACCAAGCAACACCTCCGGAAGGAAAAGAAATATCAGCCTCACCATCGACGGAGTGATCTTCAAGTACACTCTAAAGGAAACAAAATCGATGCACCACGAAGGAATTGTCCACATAGGACGGAAATCGGGGAATCGGCAGACGTGATTACATGTACAGAAAAACAAATGATTACAATTCGATGATTTATTCAAGAGAAAGAGCTTCACAAACTGAGTAAGTCAATAACTCCATCTCTGGTCCTTATGCAGGCAGTTAATCGACTGATAGAGTTTTTGGATGTCTTCATGAGTGATATCGTGCCACATTGTGGCCGACTGGCACGTTCGATTCTCAAAATCCCGAGCTGCTTGGAGGACCCTGCTCATAATGCTCCTAACGTTCTCAACTGAGGAGACATCCGGTGACCCTGGTGTCCAAGACATGGTTTGGCAAGCATGAAGACAAGCAGTAGAAACCTTTACCGTGTGCAGGCGGCCATTATCTTGCTGAAAGGCAGGCCCATGATATCTTTCTATGAGAGGCAACCAAACGAGGCGTAGAATATCGTCGATGTAGCGCTGTGCTGTAAAGGTGCCGCGGATGACAACCAAAGACATCCTGCAACGAAAAGAAATGGCACCCACGGTCATCACTCCTGGTTCTCAAGGCGTATGGCGAGCGACAGTCAGACTGGTATCCCACCACTGTCTGGCGCGTCTCCAGACACGTCTTCGGCCTGGGACTGGAGTAGAGTTGTCTTCAGTGCTGAGTCCTGCTTCGAACTGAGTCCCGATGACCAGTAGAGACATGTCTAGAGACGCTCAGGATATCAGCCCTGTCTGTCGCTCGCCATACGTTACGACAACCAAGGGTGATGGTCTACCATTCCCTTTCATATCATGATTTCTTTGGTTGTCATCTGCGCCACCTTTTCCGCACAGCGGTAGACCAATGTTGCCCTTCATGGTAAGCCATCCTGGGTTTACCTTTCATCAATATAACGCCCACCTGCACATGATGAGAAATTTTACTGCTTGTCTTCGTGCTTGTCAAACCCTACCTCCACCTGCAAGATCGCCGAATCTCTGCCCAGTTGAGAACGTCTGGAGGATTATGGTCAGGGCCCTCCAACCAGCTCGGACTTTTGACGATCGAACGCGCCTATTGGATAGAATTTAGCACGATATCACTCAGAACATCCAACAACTCTATCAGTCGACGCCAAGTCGAATAACTGGTTCCATAAGGGGCAGAGATGGACCAAAGCGTTATTGACTCGTTAAGTTGATGAAGTTCTTTCTCCTGAATAAATCATTCAATTTCTCTAAAATTGAAACCTTTCACTTGTGTACATGTGCATCACATCTATCGATCTCCGTCCCATTCGATTAATTCCTTCGCGGTGCATCCGTCTGCTTAGAGTGCAGTTAGCACTTATCCTTACCTTGGACGGCAAACGCAAATATAGATTCGAAAATTCAGTACAGAATTAACTGTGCTGGAGCATCGTTCGCCGGACAAAAATTTCCTGTATTTGACAACCACTATGTTAATACTCCAACAACAAGTGTTCGACTCTCTGACTTAAAAGTGGGTAGACGATGTGTGGGGAGGCCAGTGGAAACGATTTAGGGATGTAATTAAGGCTACCATGAAAATATATCGTTAATGTTAACAAATGGAAAGTGTCATACCACGGCGGCTGCTCCTTGACTTCACTAGCCCATAGTGGGGCACTTAATTTTAAAGTGGCCGAGCGGTTCTAGGCTCTACAGTCTGGAACCGCGCGACCACTACGGTCGCAGGTTCGAAACCTGCCTCGGGCATGTATGTGTGTGATGTATTTAGGTTAGTTAGGTTTAAGTAGTTCTAAGTTCTCGGGGACTGATGACCTCAGATATTAAGTCCCATAGTGCTCAGAGCCATTTGAACCATTTTTAAAGAAAACAGCTGCCAAATAGTGACTGACAAGCGTACAAAAGAAAAGGAAATGCTGAGACGGAATGGAAGGATACAACTTGCTCCACTTGGAACCAAGGATGGTTGAAAGACAAACTTATTTTACTACGAGTGTCTGGTACGGTTCAAATGGCTCTGAGCACTATGGGACTTAACAACTTAGAACTACTTAAGCCTAACTAACCTAAGGACATCACACACACCCATGCCCGAGGTAGGATTCGAACCTGCGACCGGAGCGATCGCGCGGTTCCAGATTGAAGCACCTAGAACCGCTCGGCCACAACGGCCGGCTGTCTTGTATGACGATGAGTCTTATTACAATGTTTTGATGCGGTGCTGTACGATTCCCCCTTCTGTGTCAATATTTTTGTCTAAGAGTATCATTTTATCCCATGTCCTCAGTTCTTTATTGCAGATATTCTAGTGTCTACCTTCTCTGACACATTAGTCCTCTACGGTTCCATCTAGTACCCCTGCTGTCCCTTCTTCTGATTAATATTATTTCCATGTTCTTATCGTCGCTGAATCTATAGAGTCTTCACATTACTTACCTTGCACTGGCGTACAAAACTTTCGCGTGATATGTCACTCCCAAGTAACATTGCTCGATAGAACTTGGACAATACATGGAAAGAACTTCTACAGTACTGTACAGTGAAGTACAGTACAGAAGGAAACTGAAAGAAATATGCAATGAGACGAACAGAAATGACATATTTATTCAAAGACAATAATTACAGTGAAGTCAGTGTGGGTTTATGGGAGTCCTCAGGACATTACAAAAGGTGGGAGATGGTTATTTACCGGTTATATGATAACCACGGACGGCAATTCACGCTGGCCACAAGCATGCTGGATATATACTTAGATGGTGAGGGAGGGGAGCACGTAATGCGGCCTGGAACATGTCGAACATGATCGTTTTGTTGGTCCAGATGTTACGGTGAAGGAAGATATAATGGAGAGTGAGGTACTAATCTTCAGATGTTTGAAGGCGATACACTAACCTGTCAGCATTATTGTGACACTGTACTCTTTCCACATGTGCGTCTTTTCAGGGTAATATTCAGACCTGAAGTCATCGAACAGCGCAAGCCGAAAAGTGAGAGGACATTCGGCAAATGGACAGGCTTGGCCGCTCCTTGGACTTTGGTCCCAAATAGAACGTGTGGGATGCATCTCCACACGCACTAACAACCAGCCGACAGTTGTCAACTGCGCTAGTGGAGGAATGTAACGCCCTAACACAGGAACTCTTTACGAACCTCGTAGGCGGTATGGAAGCATATTGTAGGGATTGCATTCCAGTCTGTGATAATCAGACACCGTATTAATAACAATGTTCAGCCGTTGCTAATGGCCAGATTCCATCACGAATCGTGGCGTGATTATTTTATTTGAATAAAAGAGCCGTTTATGTTCGTCGCATTACTTACTGCTTTCAGTTCATTTTATGTATGGTCCGAGGTAGACAGAGCTATGTTACTTGACAGTTACACGTTATGCGAAAGTTATCTTCGTCATTAAGTTTTGCACACCTGTTTAGCTCACAGTATTGGTGCTTCTGACAGAAACAAAACTGAAAAACCATCATATTTTTTTGTATGACACATATTAAATATAACCAAAGGCCAGTTTAACTACTTATTTATGGAGTTAATTTACTTACGTTGTAAATCACTGAGAAGAGGAAGTTGACATCGACAAGAAGTGGAATGCTACTATCTGACCGTTGCATTTCAGTTTTCGTTGTCCATGTGATCGCAAAGCTCAGATTGGTAATACTTGCCAAGTCACAATTCCAGTGTTAAAACTGTGCGACGAATTGATATTGAGATGAACGGCATACACCGACTGCGAGAATCGTACGTTCCTTGCTACGAACTCATCTCTGTGTCTTATCGAACCAAAGATTCTGTTTTATGGTCTGTTTGTGAAGGAAATGGGGAGATCGGACATGTGAGAGGAGGAGAGAGATTGTACTGTTGTGAGAGACCATGACGGTATTTATAGTAAATATTCAAACAGTTTTTTTTACAAAAATAAAATCCAGTAACTAACATCGAGTATTCAAGGTGTGTATATCTCCATACCGAGATTAGTTAATTATCACGGTACGATATTACGAGACGTAAATCACTCTGAGGTGAAGTTTGGAACGATGGTGCGAGCCTGCATTTTCCACCGTCAGAATACGTCGAGAGATTATCTCCGAAGTTATAAACTTTAACTTGCTAAATTGTTGAACCTATCATCCAGACTCATCTAATAACGTAGCACACAGTTGTGCCGAACGATCTGTGAAACGAGTAAAGGCTTTAGAGATTTCAGGTCGAGCAGATAACGACCGGAATTTCCACGAGAACGCCGCTGCAGAATACATCCCTTGCTGTCCTGTGGTATGGAACGAGGAATTCCGCCTTATGCAAGAGACGTTTTTTCTGTTTTATTTCACCCAGACATGTTTGAGCCCTTTTGGAGCTACCGTCAGTGGGTTATTTGTTATTTTCGAACTTAAAATTGTTGTTACATATGAACATTTAGCGAAACTTTTGTTACATATTATTTACAATTGTGAATGAATAATTGTTGAAAAATAGCCGGCCGGAGTGGCCGAGCGGTTCTAGGCGCTACAATCTGGAACCGCGCTACCGCTACGGTCTCAGGTTCGAATCCTGCCGCGGGCGTGGATGTGTGTGATGTCCTTAGGTTAGCTAGGTTTAAGTAGTTCTAAGTTCTAGGGGACTGATGACCTCAGAAGTTAAGTCCCATAGTGCTCAGAGCCATTTGAACCATTTTTGAACATGATCCGTTCATACTTCACGGTTGAGATATGCATAAACGACCTGATGCACTGTTGGTTGTTTATAACATTATGCCAAAGTTCTATTTATAGCTTTAAACGTATTTTTTTGTTTTTTTTGTTTTTCTGTCTATTATGCATTTACAAACGGAAATGAGAATATATCACGTGTTTTTGTGTGTAACTCACCTAACACCGCTGGATATCGAACCTGGGTTTTCCGCGTTATAATCAGACGCACTATACGACCAGCAACTGAGGCGGACTGCTAATGATTATTTACCTTAACTGACACTTTCAGATGGGACCCGGCACCTGCGTTTGTAGTTTTACTTTTCAGTTGCAAGTGTACAGCCCACAAGTATATTGAAAGTCACTTCTTCTGAAGGGAGGTGGGACACTTTCTTCAAATATATCGCCTGTAATTTTTACTTCCCGCATTCGGTATTTGCTGTGGCACATTATTGCGCAACCGTATTTCGACCTAGAAATAAGTCCTTACACCATGAAAATTTCATCAGTATTGGTCAGTTCATTGGATGTAGGCGAGTAGTTTTTACAGACATTCCTGCACTCCGCCGGAAGGTAAATTAACATAAAATGTGAGGAAAGGGGTAGGTTACAGTGCTCTATAGTTAGTGAGTAGTAAAACCATTATAGCCTAGTCAGATACCTTAAGAATACTAATTGTATGAAGTGAAATCAAACGATGACTATTATCCGTGGTAATGTACAAATTAAAAAAAATAGTGTATCATGTATAAGTAGACATACTGTCATGTGAATTAACTCCTCCACTGCATGATTTTTGGAAATGAACTAACTTACTACGTCCGAACAGGTTTCAGAGAGCCCAACGGCCGTGTCATCCTCGGCCTGTAGGCATCTCTAAATGCGGATATGGAGGTGCCAGTGGTCAGCACACCCCTCTCCTGCCCATAGTCTGTTGTGACTGAAGCCGCTACTTCTCACCACTCAGTCAAGCAGCTCCTCAGTTTGCCTCACAAGGCCTGAATACACTCCCTTACCAACAGAGCTCAGCAGACCGGACCATCACACACCCAAGTGTTAGCCAGGTCCGACAGTGCTTAACTTTGATGATTTGACGGGAAGTGGTATGAACACTGTGTCAAGACCGTTGGCTTATTCGAGTTGAATCTCATGACTTTTGTCAGTAACTTCTGTAGCCGGAACATATTATTTGAAAGATTATAAGAAGGCTACCGTGGACAGTTTACATTCTCGAACGCTTTTACTAGGTCGACAAATCCTATGAAGGTGTCTTGCTTTCTCGTCTTATATCTTTTTTACATTATCAAGCACAAATTCAGAACAGCCTATTGTGTGTCTTACGTTTCCTAAAGCGAAACTGATCGTCGTCAAACAGTAACATGTGTAGAGAAATAGTTATTTAGAAATGTGACATTTCTAATTTGTTTTGTGCTGGCGTCGCGTGCATCTGTACTCCCTACGGTTGTTGTAACTTCCACTCTATGGATTGTACTACAGTAGAGTCTCGATTATCCGATCTTCGGTTATCCGACCTTCTGTGTTATCCGACCCTTTCACCGCGCCGGGTGTGCGCCAGCCGACGACAAGTTGATCTGTAGTGGAGTGGACGTGTTGCATTTTGTTTATTGTAAAAAATTGTGGTGATGGCTTCAAAACGGAAAAAGGTGGTCGTTTCACTGGAAGAAAAACTTAAAATTTTAAAAAGAATAGACATTGGTGAAACTTTATAAAAAGTGGTGCAAGATTATAACGTCGGGGAAACAACATTTGAGACTGGAAAAGGAACCGCAATGAAATTGAGAAGTGGTGTTATCAGCAAGCAACCTCGGCTATTTTGGAAGATTGGAAAACCATGAAAAAATATGATTATGAAAAAGTAAGTGAAGCTTTGTTCCTATGGTTTAGTCAACATAGAGATAAAGGTGTACCCATGTCGGGACCTATTATGCACGAAAAAGCCTTAAAGTTTAGTAACGAACTAAACGAAGGTGAACCTGATTTCACAGCTAGTGTAGGCTGGCTCTATAGATGGAAGAAAAGATACGGAATTCGGCAACTTAATGTCTGTGGTGAAAATGTTTCAGCAAATTTTGAAGCTGTTCAATTGTTTAGGAATAAACTTCACAAGGTATTGGACAAGGAAAACTTAACAGGCGATCAAATTTTTAACTGCGACGAGACTGGTCTCAATTACAAACTGTTACCGGAAAAAACATTAACGTCAAAGGCCGAAAAGGCAGCGCCAGGCTACAAACGTAGCAAAGAAAGAGTGGCAATTCTTGCATGCAGCACAGCAAATTTGAAAATGAAACTGTCTATGACAGGTAAGCCAAAAAAAACGGAGAGCATTTAAAAATGTATCTAAAAATGCTTTACCGGTGAAATATTACAACCAAAAAAATGCTTGGATGAGCTCAGACATTTTTAAAGAATGGTTGTTTAACGAATTCGTGCCACAAACTGAAAAGTTTTTGAAAGCCAACAACTTGCACCGAAAAGCACTGTTGCCTCTAGACACTGCCACTTGTCATCCTAATGAAGATGAACTTCAAGATCAAGATATAAAGGCCATGTTCTTGCCTCCAAATGTCACATCCTTATGTCAGCCTATGGACCAAGGGACCTTAGAGACACTGAAGAGAAACTACCGCAGGAACTTGCTTTCCTCTTTAATTAATGCTATGGACAAGGGAGAAGACACGCTAGAGCAGTTGCGCCGTATTAATTTGAAAGACGTAGCTTATGACGTGTCCAATGTTTGGAGTATGTTGGAGCAAATACAATTGCAAAATCCTGGAAAATTTTGCTACAGAAAAAATTTCTCCAGATGATGAAAATCTACAGCAGCAGACCGAACCAGAAAATACTACCCTGCTTTCATTGTTACGAAAAGTTCCGGGTGTGCTGACGCCACAGAAGATGACATAAATGAATGGATTGTTCAAGATGAAGAAATAGTCAACATGGTAAACGAAAAAGAAGAAGACGAAGAAGCGGATGTGGTGGAGGAAAGTGCGCCCAAGATTTCTCACAACGAAGGACACAAAGCCTTAGAAACTGCTTTAAAATATGTAGAGCAACTGGAGGAAACATCGTCTACCGACGTTTTACTTCTTGAGAGACTACGTGGTTTAGCGGCAAAGAAACGACAAACAGCAGGCAAACAAAAGACAATTATTAACTTCTTCACACAGTAAACATCTATTCAGTCTAATTTGATTTGCATTGTATTAAATGTTTAACTCATTTGGCTTACTTTAGTTTAATTTTTGTGCTTTTTTGTATTATTTTCCGTGTTATCCGACCTTCCCGCTTATCCGACCTTGCCGCGGCCGGTTTAGGTCGGATAATCGAGACTGCTGTACTACGACACAGCGTAACTTCATCAACGATAATAACTGCGATGAAATGTCTGGAATAATCTGTCACGTATAAAACAAGGTCCAATGCGGGAAGAAGGGCGCCACTGAGACGCGCAGGAACTATTCCAGACTGCCGTTTGTACTGGAGGAGCTCGTCTGCAGCCACCTGTCTCAACGTGAGCGTTCCGGGATCACAAGCAGTGCGCCGTGATGTAACCAGGCCATTATAACGTAGACGTTAACGGCCTAGGTAATTAGCTCGAGCTGCCACTGGCTGGGGCAAGTTTCCGGGGGGCCATTCGTCAAATCAGCTTGTTCCTCTGCTACATTCTTCTTAACAACGGCGTCCAAGAGTCATAGTCTGGCAATGTCCACACATACACACACAATATGTGGCTCGCTAAATGAGGACCTCCCAGAATGAAGTGACGTAAGAGTATAATCACTCTTAACCGCAAACCCTTCATGACGAACATCTACGAGACTGAAGACTTGTAAAGGCTTGATAAAGTATCACTAAAACAAAACTATATATTAGCACTAAATTCGCAGAGGAAGTTCGCTGAAGTCCTTCAGTATTTCTCAAACGGTTAATACTGTATATTTCCGTACGCAGATCCATAGGAGACGAGTCGGCAAAGAGGAGAATAATATTTATTTGTAGCCACGTTGAAATCACGGTAATTAAGTGTATGTTTGTGTCTTTTGTTCTTCCCTCAAATATTTATGCCGATGACTTCTTTCCAGGCAGATAGGGTTCCGTTCAATCTGAATCTGAAGCACTGACACCGGATCGAAACCTTGGAAAATCGGATGATTCTTCTGAGAACAGAAAATATGTAGTCCTTTGGGTAAGCTATAATTTACCCCATTCATTCACGTAGAAGTTGTAGTGTTGTGAAATCTAATTGAACTTATGGAAACTCCATGTATTCAGTTACTTCAGTACACCTTCCCTGAAGCATCTTCCATCTGCTGGATATGACTGCATCCCCTCTAGTTTCTCAATAGCGAATAACCATCTGGAGTCCACATTAGTTCATTAAAACAAATGAAATTCTGTGGAATGCAAAAGTGAGAGCTTTTTACCTATGTAGACGACACTCATTCTGTGGCTGAGCTAAGTGTAAAATGCTATCTGGAGTCCACATTAGTTCATTAAAACAAATGAAATTCTGTGGAATGCAAAAGTGAGAGCTTTTTACCTATGTAGACGACACTCATTCTGTGGCTGAGCTAAGCGTAAAATGCTATCTGGAGTCCACATTAGTTCATTAAAACAAATGAAATTCTGTGGAATGCAAAAGTGAGAGCTTTTTACCTATGTAGACGACACTTATTCTGTGGCTGAGCTAAGCGTAAAATGCTATATTTGCAAATAAAACTCCATCTGAAGTTTTCGTCTAGTAAAATGACAGCTGACGGCTGACACACTGCCGTAGATCAATCCTGGAAGTGGAGGTGCAATTCCGAAAGACGTTTGACTCAAATAGAAAAATAAAATATCGAAACTTAGGGGAACGGAGAGGGTAGCGTGGTATGTGTGCAAGATGTGTCTAGTCCACACAAAGGAAGGCGTGCGTCGTTACTTAGCAGTCTTGCAGAGATCAGATAATGGTTAATACGACCATGGAGTAGCTTTCAGGAAGGTTCTAAGACATAGTGAATTCTTCTACAGACATTTCTCGACTTACCTAAAGCTCGAAGGGTTCCCCATGACATTTTCTGGACATTACGATGTACTTGAGAGGTCTTATCCAGAGACAGCACCATAATTGAATGTGCAAACAGCAGAAGAGAGGCGGCATCAACAGAAATGTTAGTTTCTAAATCAGAACCGGTCACACTGGAAACTCAGAGCTGTTTAGCTGTAGAGCTTGTTGAACAGTCTTCAGCAGTCGCTATGGACACCGGATTTCGATTAGCCGTCTAGGAATCCAGGGAGTGAAGCCAGAAGGTCTTGGTATCTTGTGGGGCTCAGAACGGCGACAGTAGTCATTCCGTGTATCCGCTTTTCTGAAGTATAATGTTTTGAACCAAAAAGACTCGCAAATTCAGAAGTATGGACAAAGCGAGAAATCGAGGTAGGCTGCTTATGTCTTGGTGCTCACCGGAGACACTTCTTTTAGCTCAGAAATGTGCCATATTTTTCAGGGGCAGCTTGATGTTAGGAGACAGATGTAACAGCTAGTTGAGGATGGCTCCGCTAGAAGGTTTTCATTTGACTAGTTTTGATTAAACCGAAAATTCATTTTCTGAAAATTGATGTTTATGCATTTGTCAGCTGCCGTGATTTGACTTTGACTATTTTTCGGAAATTCTTCTCTGCAATTATACAAGGGTTTTTAATGAAACCAGTAGGTACTCAAGTAGAGAAGACAAGTACCTTATAAATTCTAGTTCAGCGGTTAGATTTGTGGTTTTCTCGGAGAAATCACTTACTAGTAGAGCTCACATAAATAATATGTGATCGGAAATTAATTATCTCTGTCTCTTTGGGCAAATGGGAGATGACGAATTTTATTAACAAAATTTAATAAACGTCATACTGGAAGAAGTAAACCCAGGTATTTTTCTTTCGCTACCTGTATTACGCGTCTAACGATCATTGATGCGGGTGCAAGCGATCGCATCAAAGACCAGAGAAGGGATTTAATCATTTAATTTTTATATCCAGGAAATATGTGAGATACTGAAAACATACATACAACAGCTATAAAGTCGACCTACACCCTTTAAAGTTTTGTACGTTATAATATAAATATCTGTTCATATCAGGAGAATACGTCAGTAAAAAAGTCGATAAGATATATATGTCCTATGAGGAAAGTCGTGAGAATACAAATATACAACTGAAATTTCATTAGAAAAAAACCTAAGACCGATCCTACCATCGGCCAGTGAAACAGGAAAGGAGTATTGTGAAACTTACGAGTATATGCTGTGTACAAGAACCATGGTTGAAACCTTTTTTTCCCTATTCATTTGAGAACCTCGATTCATTATTCTCTTTTTCGTGCAACTATGGAAGATTACTATTGCGGAAAAAATTACAGCAAAACAGTTATTACTTATAAAGGACGATGGCCATCCAAAAACAACAAAAGTTGTGTCACTCCTCCCTCAACTCAGACAAGTTATTATTTTAAAATCGGCTTAATCAAATTCTCTTCCATAAGCGCGTATAGCTGCACACTAAGTATCTCCCAATTAATTTACCAAGCCTGGAAGTCATCAAAAACAACGATCAAGAGTTGATAGCTAAGAATGAGCCGTCTCGATAGGCTAGACATTATCAGATGAAGTTATAGAGGCGATTGGAAGGATTGCAGCGCCATTATCGCTCAGTTGTTGGAGAGAAAAATTATGTTTACAGTTCTGGAGCGCCGAGAAGACAGGTGGAGTAATCTTCCAGAAGCTAATTTTATTGCTCCCTGCTGGCACCTCCCGCGATCAAATTGATGTCAGAGGCGATAAGTATTTCTTATTAACAACCATCAGCTGCAAGGCTGTGCTCTGTATGAGATTAAGATTCCGCTTACAGATTTCTTTATGGAGGATAAATTGTATCTCGCCTCCGTTTATTGCCAGATATTATGTTGGTCCACATCTTATAATGAGGTTCCATCGCCTTGCCTTAAATGCTTGGGCAACGCATGTTTAACACAACTCTCCATGAGAAAAAGCAGTAGCATTTAATAACACTAATATCTTTTTTGTCACAGTAATATTGCAATATTCCTTACACTCGCGTTCGAATTTCACAGTCACTTAAGCATTCAGCTCACGACCATTCCAAAATTAGTTTTCCATTCAGACTTGAAACTGGACTATTTATGTTCCATTCTGGGTCATTTTTCATACGCTTTCTCTGTCGTCCAGATGACGCATGTCAGTAAATTTTATTCTGAAAATATGTTTAAAAATGTATAATAATCTGAAGGTACTCCGTCATACGTGACAGCTAAATATTTCCACTCTCGAAGACGAGGTGTGAGGAGAGGAACTAGAAGTCCCGTCAACATAGCTGTCTTTAGTGTCTACCTAAGAACTGTCTAGGCTAGCCCAGGGTCTTATTCAAGCAATACAACCATTCGTTAGTTTTGACCAGGAGGAGTAAGTCCTGTAAAGCAGATTTAGCCTGTGCCACAGACATTAGTTCAATGTAATGATATGGTCATAAACTCGGACTGCGTGTCACATCCATGTCTAATACACTCCTGGAAATTGAAATAAGAACACCGTGAATTCATTGTCCCAGGAAGGGGAAACTTTATTGACACATTCCTGGGGTCAGATACATCACATGATCACACTGACAGAACCACAGGCACATAGACACAGGCAACAGAGCATGCACAATGTCGGCACTAGTACAGTGTATATCCACCTTTCGCAGCAATGCAGGCTGCTATTCTCCCATGGAGACGATCGTAGAGATGCTGGATGTAGTCCTGTGGAACGGCTTGCCATGCCATTTCCACCTGGCGCCTCAGTTGGACCAGCGTTCGTGCTGGACGTGCAGACCGCGTGAGACGACGCTTCATCCAGTCCCAAACATGCTCAATGGGGGACAGATCCGGAGATCTTGGTGGCCAGGGTAGTTGACTTACACCTTCTAGAGCACGTTGGGTGGCACGGGATACATGCGGACGTGCATTGTCCTGTTGGAACAGCAAGTTCCCTTGCCGGTCTAGGAATGGTAGAACGATGGGTTCGATGACGGTTTGGATGTACCGTGCACTATTCAGTGTCCCCTCGACGATCACCAGAGGTGTACGGCCAGTGTAGGCGATCGCTCCCCACACAATGATGCCGGGTGTTGGCCCTGTGTGCCTCGGTCGTATGCAGTCCTGATTGTGGCGCTCACCTGCACGGCGCCAAACACGCATACGACCATCATTGGCACCAAGGCAGAAGCGACTCTCATCGCTGAAGACGACACGTCTCCATTCGTCCCTCCATTCACGCCTGTCGCGACACCACTGGAGGCGGGCTGCACGATGTTGGGGCGTGAGCGGAAGACGGCCTAACGGTGTGCGGGACCGTAGCCCAGCTTCATGGAGACGGTTGCGAATGGTCCTCGCCGATACCCCAGGAGCAACAGTGTCCCTAATTTGCTGGGAAGTGGCGGTGCGGTCCCCTACGGCACTGCGTAGGATCGTACGGTCTTGGCGTGCATCCGTGCGCCGCTGCGGTCCGGTCCCAGGTCGATGGGCACGTGCACCTTCCGCCGACCACTGGCGACAACATCGATGTACTGTGGAGACCTCACGCCCCACGTGTTGAGCAATTCGGCGGTACGTCCACCTGGCCTCCCGCATGCCCACTATACGCCCTCGCTCAAAGTCCGTCAACTGCACATACGGTTCACGTCCACGCTGTCGCGGCATGCTACCAGTGTTAAAGACTGCGATGGAGCTCCGTATGCCACGGCAAACTGGCTGACACTGACGGCGGCGGTGCACAAATGCTGCGCAGCTAGCGCCATTCGACGGCCAACACCGCCGTTCCTGGTGTGTCCGCTGTGCCGTGCGTGTGATCATTGCTTGTACAGCCCTCTCGCAGTGTCCGGAGCAAGTATGGTGGGTCTGACACACCGGTGTCAATGTGTTCTTTTTTCCATTTCCAGGAGTGTATATCATAAGTACACGGTCAAAATTAATTACAACATTCTGTTAACAGTGGCACTTCTCACATATGTACTAACCAAAATGAAAAATGCTTCGTCATAGCACAGAAAGGTGAATATGTTCGGGGCAGAGTTAGGGGGATGAAGGAGAAGGGAAGTAGCTCTCGCAGCTTCAAAGGCATTTAAATCTAAACATCTTGATATATTCGCGCTTCTTTACTTGTTAATATTAGTACCCATGTCATTAATATAATGCAACATGTCAAATAAAGTAATACGATCCACAATGCAATCCTTCCAGGAAAAAATCCACCCCCAGAAATTTTATTCCTTTCACAAAACCTTTTTCAGCTGTTACATGTATGTTCTTCAGCCATATGATATTACGTATTGTTTACTGTGGCTACAGAGTCTTATGTGTTTTGTGCACATGATCAGGCACTTCAGCCAATAAATAGCAAGATGCAGGTGCGCCAACACCTTGCAGGTAGCAGAGTTCAGTGCGCTGCGGAAGGAAAATAGCCTAATAAGTAGAGATGTTTTGATTCAAATGGTTCAAATGGCTCTGAGCACTGTGGGACTCAACATCTGTGGTCATAAGTCACCTAGAACTTAGAACTACTTAAACCTAACTAACCTAAGGACATCACACACATCCATGCCCGAGGCAGGATTCGAACCTGCGACCGTAGCAGTCGCGCGGTTCCTGACTGAGCACCTAGAACCTCTAGACCACAGCGGCCGGCGATGTTTTGATTTAAATGTCTTTGGAGCTGTCAGATAACTCGAAAAGCTAGTTCCCCTTTTTTACGTTCCCAACTCTGCCCAGGACATATTCGCCCTGGAGCATTTTGCAACCTGGTCCCCAACGTTTACTCTAGCACAATTTTAACAGTATACCACCACAGCTTGGCAACCGATGCAGATTTTTATTGACTCGGAGGACGACTGATCTGTGTGTTTTTTTAACCATGCTGTTTAAATCGTGGCAGCTGATGAAGTTTCCACAAAACAACAGGACGACCATTAATTACATGTGTCTACCTTCTTACGAAATTTGAACCGATTGGCACAAGTGGTGCGCGTACAAAACTCACAAAAAACGTGTTTTTTACATGAAAAATCCGAATGCAGCTATATTCCTTCAACCGATTTTCAGTTTTATCGTAAGAATGCATTTTTATTCAATTTAATAACTTTTAACCGTTCCTGCACGTTCACTTCTCATAAGAATGATATTACGTGCTACGTTTTACCTCGTCTTTAAGCTATCATATCTCGACAACGGATAAGGATTACTGGATTAAACATTTTTTTTGAGTTTATCCATTTATCTACCTTAGTGCAAAGTTTGATCCGATTCCTACAACTTTAAAGTATAGAAGGGGCACGCTTCAAAAATGGTTCAAATGGCTCTGAGCACTATGGGACTTAACAGTTATGGTCATCAGTACGCTAGAACTTAGAACTACTTAAACCTAACTAACCTAAAGACATCACACAACACCAAGTCATCACGAGGCAGAGAAAATCCCTGACCCCGCCGGGAATCGAACCCGGGAACCCGCGCGCGGGAGGGGGCACGCTTCGAAAAACTCCCAGAAAAAAGTGTTTTTTGCACATATTTGCACGTAAAGTGGAATGATGCACATATAAATGGTGCCATTAGCTGAGTATGAACTTCAGCCAATTTAACATCTTTTGCAAAAGGAATTAATCGAGTCGCACAATTTTTCTGGACCCCCAGCTCCGGCTCGTCGTTCAAACCTTGCTTAATATACTGTTACATGGCTACAGTAAGGAAGATGTTCGAATGGGTATACAAATGGCTGCTGGTCCGGGCTAAACCAAAATCTTTTTACCCCATGTCCCTAACTCAAATAGAAACCCAGCACAAAAGAGCCCCCAAACCGCGGTTCTCCGCGCGGCCCTCTCAAACATACATTGTTGCGATGCTTCCGCTGTCCGTGTTTTCAACTCATTAAATATATTAAACAAGTCGTGTCTATGAAGTTCAAGGATATCAGTATCTAAATGGTGACGTGAGATAAAAATGCGTTCATCCGTGTGCAGATGCATGTCGAGAAGAGCTACAAAGCCTTGAACACATTAAGACGAGGCCACCTTGTCTGCTGCTGCAACCAGTCGAGCAACGTGAGTGTGGGGATACGAGTCGTAGTTCACTGGAGCGATTGACAGACACGGTGTTGTACCACAAGCCTACGTTTAGACGTAAAATGAACTCTCAGTCGCTTTATAGTGAAAATGTGTGCTCGTATTCTGAAATGATTTCTGTGCTATCAAGGCGGAATTATAATATCAGGAACAAGTGTGAGATCACACACTGTCCGACCAGACTGTACGGCCATCGAGTCATTATGTGCACCAAACAAAAAAATGATGGAAGCTACCTATTGGATACGACACTACATTAACCAAAACGTCCTTTTCCTGTAAGAGAACGTAAGTTAAAGTAAGGGGAAAGGTGCTAAAAGGTGCTCCAGATTGACGGAATGACCGTCAATTCGTATTACTGAGTCTTGACTCTCGAAATAATACTACAATACATGGAAAAATGATATGAATGCCTAAATCATGTAATGACGCCTGCAACTACTAGTATAATTTATTTCCTTTATTCGTCGAGCGAATCCACAATTTCCGTTTTAACCTATTATTTTCTTTAGAAAATTCATCCTTTGTGCATTATGCTAGTTGTCATAAAACTGGCATCATTAGTTAGTAGGGTGTAACGCCGGAAATGCATATCCTCCTATTTCCATCTATTGTACTATAAACTTTTTTCCTTATTTTGTTACATGAAGATATGACGTTTCTGTGTCTTTGTATATTGTAATTGTTTTACTATATATACACTCCTGGAAATGGAAAAAAGAACACATTGACACCGGTGTGTCAGACCCACCATACTTGCTCCGGACACTGCGAGAGGGCTGTACAAGCAATGATCACACGCACGGCACAGCGGACACACCAGGAACCGCGGTGTTGGCCGTCGAATGGCGCTAGCTGCGCAGCATTTGTGCACCGCCGCCGTCAGTGTCAGCCAGTTTGCCGTGGCATACGGAGCTCCATCGCAGTCTTTAACACTGGTAGCATGCCGCGACAGCGTGAACGTGAACCGTATGTGCAGCTGACGGACTTTGAGCGAGGGCGTATAGTGGGCATGCGGGAGGCCGGGTGGACGTACCGCCGAATTGCTCAACACGTGGGGCGTGAGGTCTCCACAGTACATCGATGTTGTCGCCAGTGGCCGGCGGAAGGTGCACGTGCCCGTCGACCTGGGACCGGACCGCAGCGACGCACGGATGCACGCCAAGACCGTAGGATCCTACGCAGTGCCGTAGGGGACCGCACCGCCACTTCCCAGCAAATTAGGGACACTGTTGCTCCTGGGGTATCGGCGAGGACCATTCGCAACCGTCTCCATGAATCTGGGCTACGGTCCCGCACACCGTTAGGCCGTCTTCCGCTCACGCCCCAACATCGTGCAGCCCGCCTCCAGTGGTGTCGCGACAGGCGTGAATGGAGGGACGAATGGAGACGTGTCGTCTTCAGCGATGAGAGTCGCTTCTGCCTTGGTGCCAATGATGGTCGTATGCGTGTTTGGCGCCGTGCAGGTGAGCGCCACAATCAGGACTGCATACGACCGAGGCACACAGGGCCAACACCCGGCATCATGGTGTGGGGAGCGATCTCCTACACTGGCCGTACACCACTGGTGATCGTCGAGGGGACACTGAATAGTGCACGGTACATCCAAACCGTCATCGAACCCATCGTTCTACCATTCCTAGACCGGCAAGGGAACTTGCTGTTCCAACAGGACAATGCACGTCCGCATGTATCCCGTGCCACCCAACGTGCTCTAGAAGGTGTAAGTCAACTACCCTGGCCACCAAGATCTCCGGATCTGTCCCCCATTGAGCATGTTTGGGACTGGATGAACCGTCGTCTCACGCGGTCTGCACGTCCAGCACAAACGCTGGTCCAACTGAGGCGCCAGGTGGAAATGGCATGGCAAGCCGTTCCACAGGACTACATCCAGCATCTCTACGATCGTCTCCATGGGAGAATAGCAGCCTGCATTGCTGCGAAAGGTGGATATACACTGTACTAGTGCCGACATTGTGCATGCTCTGTTGCCTGTGTCTATGTGCCTGTGGTTCTGTCAGTGTGATCATGTGATGTATCTGACCCCAGGAATGTGTCAATAAAGTTTCCCCTTCCTGGGACAATGAATTCACGGTGTTCTTATTTCAATTTCCAGGAGTATATATATATATATATATATATATATATGCATTTTTGTCGATGTATAATGGTTTGTTTTGTAAATATTATTTGTATTTTTGCGCTGGGTCTGGCCTAGGGAAAACTATGCTATCGAACGACTACATCGATAGGTCGTGTGGAGAACCAAAGTGTTTAGGATCTTTGGTAGTGAACTCTGCCGCGTGGAGCGCGGGCAGAGTAGAGAGAGTCTGGCTGGAGTAGTGCGATTGAGCAGGTGTGTTTTGTGACGCTCCCGCGAGTTGCCGCACTTTCGGGGTTTGGCAGCATGTAATTGCGCTCGACTTGCTATGATAGTTTCTGACACGGTGTCGCGGACGGGAAGCATTAGCTGTCGCACATCAAGAGCCCGTTTCGCCTGGTGACAGTGTCGAGAAGAAGGCGCGCCAACATCCAGCTTCTGCAACAGCGACGGCCGACAATGAGTGACTGTCGCCACCTCCTCGACCGACGACTTCAAACCTTCAATCAACCAACAAGGAAGACTGGAAGCACGTAAAGTTTTAGAACTGTATGGCAGACCTCAGCTTTTAAAACTATTGCATCACAAAAATACAGCAACTTAGCATGAACCTTTGTTGCTCATTGCCCCAATTGCATTACCAAGCAGGGTCCCTTCCTTTTCTGGAATGAACCCGAGTGTCGTTGAAATTCAAACGCCAGCGTTAAAGTAATATCATTCCATTTCACTACTTTAGTTTCAAAGTTCAGTTAAAGTATTCATAGCTGGCTACAACATTTAGATTACACAAGCACAAATTAAGAGTGCGAGTTTTGTTAGCATATTTTAGCTTACCTGTGACTGCAGCTCAGTTTGGCACGTACTAAATGTTACTATTGTTAATTGTCCAGAATCATTTAATTCAAGTTCAAAGTTAAATCTCTTATTTCTAAATTGCGTAGATTCAAGTAGCTTTAGAAATGATTGTTGAGGTAGCCCAAGACTAACCGTATTTTACTGATTTTCTATGTGCTTCAGAAACAAATCTCACTATTAATTTCAGTCACTAAATTAACTTTCAATTTTCCGGTTTTATTAATTCTTTTGCTAAATTAAGTCAGAGTGTAGCGAAATTTATTGCTTCTGACAAACTTTCAGTTTTCACACAACACGTGTCAACCTTCAGTTGCCACGCTTTTGGTGCTAATTATATGTGCACTAATCTTTCATTTTCAGTTATTATAGTAGTTGTCCATACGACTGGCGACCGTAATTTTCCCCAAATCTCAAATATCTAATTAACGTCAATTAATTGTTAACGTAACGACCGCACGTTTACTTTCTTTATTAATTTTACCATTTTCTCAAAATTAATTTCCACCAATTTCATTTGCATTTTTCCTTTCATTTAGATGTAGCCCTTTCCTCCCTCTCTACCGACAGATTAACTTCGGTGACGATTGCTTTTCCCAAATTTCCGTTAGGTACACGCGGTTTAATTTTTCATTGTCACTGAGGTCGATAAGTGAGGGGTAGGTCACAAGGGGTGCATGTGAAAGTGTTTAAAATGCATATATTTTTATGAACCATTGCACTCAACATACATGCTTGTTACAACGTACAGACTTGTGCAATCGTACAACGAATAAAGGAAATAAGTGACAACTGCAAGAGACATTAAATCCGTTAAATAATTCATTGCAGCTTCGGATCCAGCCACAATGAAGAAATCTGGTAGTGCCGACTCAGAGACGATAAAATGAGGCTCAGTTTTGTAAGCTTCTAAGGTCATTTGTTGGCTCCTGTTCTTTTGTGTTTACCTTGAGTGTCTGGCACATTATGTTGGTGTATTACTAAATTTCGATTTTTCTCGCTATTGGCCTCGTTGCTCTGCGACAGACAGCAGCTGTAGCGGAGCGTTCCAAAACGGCGTCAGACATTTGTGAGCATTTGAAATAGAAATCTGCCGCTGAATTCCTCACTACTGAACAGATTGCGCCAACTGAAATCAATGGAGTCTTTTTCAAGGCTCATGGAGATGATACAGGAGGCACGAGTAATATGAGGCCCTGATACTGTATTTGAGCAGAGTTGAAAAGGGAGTTCACGACAAGCCGCGACGCGGTCGACAGCTTCCGGCCTTCAGACTGAGCAACGTCTCGTTCAACTCATCGATAGCGATCGGCAGATTACGATTAAGGAATTGCATGCAAAGTTGAAAGTCCTCTGTAATGTCTTAGACGAGAAGTTTCGCCTTCTTGGCTATCACAATGTCTGGGCGAGATGGGTTTTATAGATGCTTAAGGAACCACTGGATCAACAGGAGGCTAAAGGGGACAGTTTTCTGAACACCGTCAATACCACAGAAGGGCTGTGGCGTCATCACTGGGAGCTGGACTCCTAAGCACAAACCATGAAGTGGAGACAAGGGAATCCCAAAACAGGAGAAGTTGAAGACACAGCCATGCATGGATCAAGTGATGTGCACAATCTTCTGGAATAGGTAGTGTGAGATTCTTTTTGATGTCTTGGAACTTAAACAACTGTTAATTCAGAACACCACCTAGCAACATTATCACACCTCTGCAAGGTAGGAGGCTGGTGACACGCTCAGGTTCATTCACCACACATTTTAGATCAATGAAACAGTATTACAAGTGTCGACAATGTATCCAAGAAGTCTCTCTGCAGTCGAGGAAATCTCAGTCCTCTAAGGAAGTTCTAAAAGTTTCACTCCTTTCTGAGCAGCTTTTATAACAGAAGGTCATTATGGACGCCTGAAAATATTTAATAAATTCACTTTAGCTGTATTAATCAACATATATCCACAAAACTCAACACTCATATAGAAAAACTCAGAAAAACTTCAGGTTTCTACCACGAGAGCGCAGCAGTGAGTGATTAGGCAAGATAGCTACAGGCGCCGAGAAAGCGTATGTTGTCCTTGAAATACATTCACTTCTTTCCGCAGTAATAGTGTAACGTCACTTCAGCGTAACTTCACCAAAGATCCACCAACTGCCAACTCCATTCGGCAGTGGTATGCGCAGTTTAAAGCTTGGTGCACCTCTGCAAGTGGAAATTAACGGATCGGTCTGCAGTGACTGAAGAAACGCTTGACGGCGTGCGTGGACCTACTGAAAAATTGACTGATGCCACAAGTGGAGGCTGACAGTGTGGACTTCATCTACCAAGTGGATGGCACTCCACCCCACTCCCAGATGTTCGTGAAGTGTTACACAGGTAGTGGTAAGTTCCTGTGGAACCAAACTACTAAGGTCATCGGTCCCTAGGCTTACACACTACTTAATCTAACTTAAACTAACTTACGCTAAGGACAACACACACACCCATGCCCGAGGGAGGACTCGAACCTCCGACGGGGGTAGCCGCGAGAACAGTGGCAAGGCCCCCATAGACCGCACGGCTACCCCGCGCGACCTATTACACAAGAAACTGAGAGACCAATGGATCAGTAATGGTGGGGTTGATAATCATCAGTTAATGTCATGGCACCAACGCTCTCCCGCCCTAAACCCAAATGATTTATTTATTTGTGAGGTTGCCAACGAATCTATCTGAGTTGCGAGCTCAAAGTGCTTTTGAAGATATTGATAGGGACATGCGGTAACGAACGTGTGGAGAAGTTGACCATCGACTTGATATCTGCAGAATCAGTTGATTTGGTTTGTTAATACGGGGGAAAGAGGATCAAACAGCGAAGTCATCGGTCCCATCGGATTAGGGAAGGATGGGGAAGGAAGTCGGCCGTGCCCTTTCACAGGAACCATCCTGGAATTTGCCTGAAGCGATTTATGGAAATCACATAAAACCTAAATCAGGATGGCTGGATGCAGGTTTGAACTGTCGTCCTCCCGAATGCGAGTCCAGTGTGGTAACCACTGCACCACCTCGCTCGGTGCAGAATCAATAAGGAGGCACAGAAGAAGCACTTGTAATATGACAAAAAACACGACTTGAGTGTTTCTATGTATGAACAAAGCACTGTGACAGTATTTAGTATAATATAGGTACAGAAAATCTGTGGAATCGCTTCAGTCATTAGTAGTAATCTTGTATTTGTGTCCTCCGCCCACCTCTCTCTACGTACTGAAGCGATGCTCTTCCTGTTCTAATACCGGTAGTGTGACTTTGCATTATTTGAAACCAATGACAGACGCTTTTACTTTTTCTTCGTGATCTTTGCCCTTCTCTTCAGCACTCGTTCTCTCGTTTGTAATGCAGTGTGTAGCAGTTTAAACTCACTACATACCAGTAACAGACATAAAAACGTTTCCTGAACTTGAAGATCGGTAGAGACATCACAGTTGCCCTCAAGGTCTTGGAAAGAGGCACAGGCGAACTCTCGCGTGGGGAAGCATCCTTACAGTCACTCCCCGCCATCGATTTGAAGCTACCATCGGAAGGCAATTACCAGTATTACCGGATCTTTTTGACATCACCCCGTATTTACTGCAGTTCTACTACAGATAAATAACTGGTACGTTGAAACTTCCTGGCAGATTAAAACTGTGTGCCCGACCGAGACTCGGACTCGGGACCTTTGCCTTTCGCGGGCAAGTGCTCTACCAACTGAGCTACCGAAGCACGACTCACGCCCGGTACTCACAGCTTTACTTCTGCCAGTACCTCGTCTCCTACCTTCCAAACTTTACAGAAGCTCTTCTGCGAACCTTGCAGAACTAGCACTCCTGAAAGAAAGGATATAGCGGAGACATGGCTTAGCCACAGCCCGGGGGATGTTTCTAGAATGAATTCTGCAGGTTCGCAGGAGAGCTTCTGTAAAGTTCGGAAGGTGGGAGACGAGATACTGGCAGAAGTAAAGCTGTGAGTACCGGGCGTGAGTCGTGCTTCGGTAGCTCAGTTGGTAGAGCACGTGCCCGCGAAAGGCAAAGGTTCAGAGTTAGAGTCTCGGTCGGGCACACAGTTTTAATCTGCCAGGAAGTTGCATATCAGCGCACACTCCGCTGCAGAGTGAAAATCCCATTCTGGAAACTGGTACGTTAATAATATCTTAGCTCAATAATCAGAATCATCCTATATTGAGAGAAGAGTGTTGGAAAATTTTGCAGCATTCCTCTCAGCCATTTAATGAAGTGTCAGGTCTATTCCTGCAACAGGCTGGATTTCTTAGCGGAACTATGACTGTATCCTCCAGCGACTTCCAGATAAATGACGAAACACCTACTGTGTGACACTGGATGTTTGAATCCGCTTGTAAAGCCGGAAATGCATATCCTCCTATTTCCATCTATTGTACTATAAATTATTTTTCCTTATTTTTGTTACCTGAATATATGACATTTCTGTATCTTTACATATTGTAATTGTTTTACTATTTGTATATATATATTTATGCATTTATGTCGATGTATAGTTGGTTTGTTTCGTAAATATTATTTGTATTTTTACGCTGGGTCTTGCCTAGGGAAAACTGCTATCGAACGATTACATCGATAGGTCGTGTGAAGAATCAAAGTGTGTAGGATCTTTGGTAGTGTGAACTCTGCCGCGTGGAACGCGGGCAGAGCAGAGACGGAGAGTCTGGCGGGAGTAGCGAGTGGAGCAGGTGTGTTGTGTGAAGCTCCCGCGAGTTGCCGCGCTTTCGGGGTTTGGCAGCATGTAATTGCGCTCGACTTGCGATGATAGTTTTTGACATGGTGTCGCGGACGGGAAGCATTAGCTGGCGCACATCAGGAGCCCGTTTCGTCTGGTGACCGTGTCGAGAAGAAGGCGCGCCAACATCCAGCTTCTGCAACAGCGACGGCCGACAATGAGTGACTGTCGCCACCTCCTCGATCGACGGCTTCAAACCTTCAATCAACCAACAAGGAAGACTAAAAGCACGTAAAGTTTCAGAACTGTATGGCAGACCTCAGCTTTTCAAATTGTTCCATTTGCCTCGCGAAATTACAGCAACTTAGCATGAACCTTTGTTGCTCATTGTCCCAATTGCATTACCAAGCAGGGTCCCTTCCTTTTCCGAAATGAACCCGAGTGTCGTTGAAATTTAAACGCCAGCATTAAAGCAGCATCATTCAATACACTGCTTTAATTTCAAAGTTCAGTTTAAGTATTCATAGCTGGCTACAATATTTAGGTTACACAAGCACAAATTAAGAGTGCGAATTTTGTTAGCATATTTTAGCTTACCTGTGACTCCAGCTCAGCTTGGTACGTACTAAATTTTACTATTGTTAATTGTTCAGAATCATTTAATTCAAGTTCAAAGTTAAATCTGTTATTTCTAAGTTGCGTAGATTCAAGTAGCTTTTGAAATGATTGTTGAGGTAGTCCAAGACTAACCGTATTTTACTGAATTTCGATGTGCTTCAGAAAGAAAGCTCACTATTAACTTCAGTCACTAAATTAACTTTCGATTTTCCGGTTTTATTAATTCTTTTGCTAAATTAAGTCAGAGTGTAGCTAAATTTATTACTTCAGACAAACATTCAGTTTTCACACAACACGTGTCAACCTTCAGTTGCCACGCTTTTAGTGCTAATTATATGTGCAATAACCTTTCTTTTTCAATTATTATAGTAATTGTCCATAGGACTGGCGACAGTAATCTTCCCCAAATCTCAAATATCTAATTACCGCTAGTTGATTGTTAACGTAACGGCCGCACATTTACTTTCTTTATTAACTTTACCCCTATTTCAAAATTAATTTCCACCAGTTTCATTAGCATTTTTCCTTTCATTTAGATGTAACCCTTTCCTCCCTCTTTACCGACAAATTAACCTCGGTGACGATTGCTTTTCCCAAATTTCCATTAGGTACACGCGGTTTAATTTTTCACTGTCATTAAGGTCGATAAGTGTGGGGGAGGTTACACGTGGCGACCTGGTGACAGGACAATCTTCGGATTTGAGGTTGTTATGGACACGAATTTTGTATGGTGCAAATCTCGTAACAAAGTACTGGTTACGTACAGGCCGTTACGTCAGCGAGAATAAGTAGTGGGAGTAATCCTAATCGTATTTGAGATTTGGTATTTATATTGAAAATTATTAAAATGAGTGAAGGCAACAATTGCCAAAATTTGGTAGACTTGGATACGGAACAATCGGTCGAACAGTGGGAAACGCGCACCGCGGTACCCATTGTTCAGGGGCAGGCGGCTAGCATGAAAGACACGACCGCCGAAACGCAACAAAGAGCAGAAATGGAATTCCAAACTTTAGAAAATGTTTTGGAATCGGAAGTGAAAATCAAATCTGAATCCCTTGATGACGAATACGGGGGGACAATTAAAGAGGAAGCCGCTACGGAAGTAAAACCGGTAGTTTCCGGGAACTTAACTGATTTATTGAATGTTTTGATTAACGAAATCAAGAGTCAATCGGCCAAGCAAGAAGATCAGGCTGCCAAGCA
Organism: Schistocerca nitens; assembly: GCF_023898315.1. Taxonomy (NCBI): domain Eukaryota; kingdom Metazoa; phylum Arthropoda; class Insecta; order Orthoptera; family Acrididae; genus Schistocerca; species Schistocerca nitens. The sequence continues at coordinate 368,562,412 of NC_064614.1, read as the reverse complement.
AGAAGCTCAGGCGGCCAAGCAAGAAGCTCAGGCTGCCAAGCAAGAAGCTCAGGCAGCCAAGCAAGAAGCTCAGTCTGAAAAAATTGAACGGATGCTAGACAATCAGAACAAAGCTATTAACGTTGTTAACAACAATGTTGGAGTTGTTAACACAAAAGTTGATAAAATCAAAGAAGATATAGTTGTAATTAATACCGAAATCGGTAATCTTAAACAGGAAATGATAGGCGTTCAGGCGGAAATTGCGAGCATAAATACTCGTTTTTATTCCGAAATTAGCAGAATCGAGAAAAGTGTAGGAGAACCAGTTGCTCCGATCATCGAGAATAAGGTGACGGAACAAATTCAATTAGTGAAAAAAGAGGATCAAAAGAAGGTGGAAACTTTAAAGGCTTTAGTATCCGAAGTAGATACCAAAGTGACGAAGGAGGCTAATACCTGCGAAGAAAAAAAAAAGGGAAGTAGAAACGCTTGCGATAACCACTTGCCAAGTAATTACGAGAGTGTCGGAATTAGAAAAGAAACTTGACGAGAAACAGAGCTATGTGCCAATCTATGCACATAGTTCGGAATTGTTGACGAAAGAGGAGCGGTTCGACCCCTTGAAAAAAGGCGGTATACACGCGACGGATTTCATTAAAAATTGTGAAAGAGTTTTACCCAGATCATGGACTAATGAGAGAAAAATAATGCGATTATTGATGTGTTGGCTGGTGATGCCAAGCATTGGGGCTTAAACCTCAACATTACGAACCTGACTTTTGACGAATCTAAAAATTTGTTTCTGGCTGAATACTGGTCAGAGCAAAAACAGCAAAGTGTCTGGCGCGAATTTGTCGTATCGAGACCTTTCGATGCGAATTCGCGCGGTTCGATGAAGGAGTTTTGTGAGGTCTGGATCCGCAAGTTGGAATATTTGCGTGATCGCCGCACGGAATCCGAAATAGTCTGGGAACTCTACAAAAAGCTTCCAGATGATACAAAACGCTACGTAGGAAGCAATTACAGGACAATAAATGATTTCCTGGAAAGAGTGGAGGACGAGGACAATTGGCGCAATAATCGCGACAGTGGTAGAGGCCGTGGTAACAACAACGGGTACCACAGCAACCACAACAACGATAACCATGGGAATAATGCATACCACAACCATGGCAGCAATAACAATAATGGTTCGGACCGTAATAACAATCGGTACAATGCAAATAATAACAGGAATGACGGAAACCAGTATCATACTAACGTGATACGGGCTTCACAGAATAGTAATAACGCCAGAGGGTGTGATCAGCCGCCTCAGCAGCATCCGGGGAGCGTATCTGCTGGGACGAGACAGGGAAATCATTAGCCGCGCCGGTGAGGGGCCGACCGGGCGTGGAGAAATTTTGGCGGCCCAATAACAGGAGAAAACCCAGGTGTCGTCGTTATGAAAATTCCGTGTGGAATAATCAACGGCGGGAGAGTGTGCCAGTGTTAGGAGAAAGGAGTGCGCCCACAAGTAGTAGATCAGCTGTATACACGGCAGTAGAAAGTACATTCACTGTCAGTGAGAACAATTTAAGTAGTGTTCCGGAAATCGATTATAAAGTGGCAGCTGTAATACCCACAGCGCAAATGGGTATTGAGTTTAAGAATGATTCGCAATTGTTGAGAGAAGATCAGATGTCGGATAACACGTCCGTCATTGAGCGAGGGGATGCAGAGAGGGATGAGGTCTGGTTAAGGCAGTTCGGTCGCTTATACGACGAACTAAGAGATTATAGGGGCCTGTACGGGAGAAGTGTTTATGGGGAGCGCGGGCAGGATCTGCCGCGTCTCGTCCCACAGGAAGATAGTAGTTGTGAAGTGATAGAAAGTTCTGGCCCTAACCGGCAGACTTTACTAGAAATAGTTGCTGTTAATGGGGAGCACGAGCGAGATTCGTCGTGTTTCGTCCCGCAGGAGTTGGATGTTGAAGTAGTAACGGAAAGTTCTGGCCCGAACCGGCAGACTTTACCGAAAGTTGTAGTGTTAGAAGTGGCCGACCCATCCGACGCAAAACTCCTGTTTAAACATTGCGAAAGTATTGAGGAGAAAGATTACGAGAATTTTAGTGATAGCCGGACACGATTGGTAGAAAAGCACGTAGATTACAGCGTGTATGAGGTTAGAGCTCACGTTATACGGTCAGAGGGTAGCAGTGTGGGTTGCGCAGATCCAGAGGAAGTAATTGCAGATACTACTGGGCACATTCCTCCAGGTAGATTGGCAGATGAGATCAATCTGACCAAAGTGGAATCAACGAAGGTGACAATTAGTGAATTGATAGCAAAGCAACACTCACTAGTTGGCGAGTTGCAGGAAAAGGTTTCGGTATTGGAGGCGAAGCTACAGACTAAGCCTCAGGACAACCGTGTTGAAATTAAAACTGTATGTGAACAGAGACTGAAAAAGCCGCCAGATAAACCGGATTTAGGATCAAAGCCGGATGGTTTTTTCTGGAATGACCTGGATATAGACGAGGATTTACTGTGGGAAAATAAAGAAACAGTCGAGGACAAGTGTAGACAGATAGTAGTGTCTGTTAATATGCACGATCTACAACTAAAAGTGTTGATTGACACCGGTGCAGAATTGAGTGCTGTATCTGGGAAAATATTTGAGTTACTGAAAGACAGACCTGGCATCGTAGTTATGCCAGTAACAGGAGTGAAAATTATCGGTGCTACTGGGAAGGCCAGTAAACCGGTCACAAAACAGATATTTGTCAACTTCGAGATGTGTGGGGCACGATTTGAACAAGAGTTTGTCGTCGTGCCAGACTTAACTGCGGAAGTAATTATCGGGTTAGATTGGCTATTGAAGTACCGTGCAGTGATTAACTGCGAAAGCAAAACTTTGATATGTATGTCACTAGATAAAACAATGGTAGTTGGTTTTGACGAGGCAGGAGACGGCGTGCATAGGCAATACCAGCCTATACACATTGTTAACTGGCCGGATGACATTGACGTAGGAATGAGTTTGAACTGCCGTAACGTGAGGGAATCTCGGCATTGACAAAAGTGTAGAAAGTGAATTGGAAGAGATAATCAAATTCCCTCCACGGATTGACATTAATATTGGTGTGAATAAAGATCGTTTGCGAGAAGTAACGAAGCTAAAAGCCGATGCTCGCATACGTCGTCATGACGCTAAAGCGCGTTTTGCTAAGTTTGCAATCGGAGACTTAGTACTTGTAAAAGCTCATGAGAAATCGAGCGAGATAGACAATGAAATCTCTAAATTTAAGTTTGTTTATAATGGACCATATAAAGTCATTGGTATACCTCACACAAATGCTTATTGCTTAGAGTATCCAAGCTCTGGAAAACTATTAGGTATACGGAATATTGTAGACTTGAAGTTGTACCAACCAAGGATTGATTAATACCACAGAAAAGGTAATTTGTACAGTATGTAAATATAGAGTGTAAGATTTAAGGGTGTGCCATGTTGCGATACTTCTGCCTGACCTAGAGCTCATTAAAGAAGTTGTAATTAATAAGTAATTAATTTTGATTAATCTATTTAATTTTAATCAATTTAATCATGATCTAATCAACTGAAAAATCCAAGCTGCTAGTTTAAGTTTTCAGCTGAGTCACAGTAGATTAAGGAATGTAAATATGATTTTGTAAATAGCTGTAAGATTTCATGAGTCTGTGTTTTACTAGTCATTGCTGATGTACTTAGACGCTGTTTTAAGTTTCAGGCTAGTACATGCGTGTGATGATGGACAGTGTTGAGTTAGCCACTGTGATAGTGTTTATAGACTCCTTGAGATTACTCGGGAGTGAGTTTTTCCGAAAGAATTCAGTGAAACGGACGTTCTGGAAACGCCGTTACAAGGGCGAGTGAGATCAAGCGTGCCGCACTGGCGGGCGCAACAATACTGGCGAGGCGGAGCCGCTGTCGGCTCTTGTGCCGCTGTCGGCATTCTTTGTACTTGCGGGTACGGAAGGCGGAGTTGTTTTTCTTCCCGGACAGCTGATGTGAAAGAATTCTGCTGTCAATATTTATGTTTTTGTCGATCTGCTGTATATTATTTTCTTGTTTAGCGTTAAGTGGACACTCACGGCGAGAGTATTAATTGTGAAAAGGTTATATAAAATATGTATTCTATGTAATTAATTATTAATTTGCGTATTTTGATATACCTGTTTTCTATGACCATGTAATCTGATTAAATTTGTAAATAGTATTCCATTTCTTGATACTGCTAGGAATTTTGATTTTTAGAATAGCTAAACCATTTTCTATGTTTTCTATGAATTTTAATATGTTGGCAACCTGTTTTAGTTTGTGCAAGATGACAGAGTGGAATAAGATTGGGAGTGTCTCCATTCAATTATTATCGTCTAAAAATTAGTTTACGGTTAATTAGACGAATCCTAAATTTTGTTGATGTTTTGAGCATATGCATTTCCGCTGTTTCTTTTTTGGGACATTTTCTGAGTCTTTTTAGGTTACACGAACATTCTCAGACAATGTGGGGCACGTGTAACGCCGGAAATGCATATCCTCCTATTTCCATCTATTGTACTATAAATTTTTTTTCCTTATTTTTGTTACCTGAATATATGACATTTCTGTGTCTTAACATATTGTAATTGTTTTACTATTTATATATATATATATATATATTTATGCATTTATGTCGATGTATAATTGGTTTGTTTCGTAAACATTATTTGTATTTTTACGCTGGGTCTTGCCTAGGGAAAACTGCTATCGAACGATTACATCGATAGGTCGTGTGAAGAATCAAAGTGTGTAGGATCTTTGGTAGTGTGAACTCTGCCGCGTGGAACGCGGGCAGAGCAGAGACGGAGAGTCTGGCGGGAGTAGCGAGTGGAGCACGTGTGTTATGTGAAGCTCCCGCGAGTTGCCGCGCTTTCGGGGTTTGGCAGCATGTAATTGCGCTCGACTTGCGATGATAGTTTTTGACATGGTGTCGCGGACGGGAAGCATTAGCTGGCGCACATCAGGAGCCCGTTTCGTCTGGTGACCGTGTCGAGAAGAAGGCGCGCCAACATCCAGCTTCTGCAACAGCGACGGCCGACAATGAGTGACTGTCGCCACCTCCTCGATCGACGGCTTCAAACCTTCAATCAACCAACAAGGAAGACTAAAAGCACGTAAAGTTTCAGAACTGTATGGCAGACCTCAGCTTTTCAAATTGTTCCATTTGCCTCGCGAAATTACAGCAACTTAGCATGAACCTTTGTTGCTCATTGTCCCAATTGTATTACCAAGCAGGGTCCCTTCCTTTTCCGAAATGAACCCGAGTGTCGTTGAAATTTAAACGCCAGCATTAAAGCAGCATCATTCAATACACTGCTTTAATTTAAAGTTCAGTTTAAGTATTCATAGCTGGCTACAATATTTAGGTTACACAAGCACAAATTAAGAGTGCGAATTTTGTTAGCATATTTTAGCTTACCTGTGACTCCAGCTCAGCTTGGTACGTACTAAATTTTACTATTGTTAATTGTTCAGAATCATTTAATTCAAGTTCAAAGTTAAATCTGTTATTTCTAAGTTGCGTAGATTCAAGTAGCTTTTGAAATGATTGTTGAGGTAGTCCAAGACTAACCGTATTTTACTGAATTTCGATGTGCTTCAGAAAGAAAGCTCACTATTAACTTCAGTCACTAAATTAACTTTCGATTTTCCGGTTTTATTAATTCTTTTGCTAAATTAAGTCAGAGTGTAGCTAAATTTATTACTTCAGACAAACATTCAGTTTTCACACAACACGTGTCAACCTTCAGTTGCCACGCTTTTAGTGCTAATTATATGTGCAATAACCTTTCTTTTTCAGTTATTATAGTAATTGTCCATAGGACTGGCGACAGTAATCTTCCCCAAATCTCAAATATCTAATTAGCGCTAGTTGATTGTTAACGTAACGGCCGCACATTTACTTTCTTTATTAACTTTACCCCTATTTCAAAATTAATTTCCACCAGTTTCATTAGCATTTTTCCTTTCATTTAGATGTAACCCTTTCCTCCCTCTTTACCGACAAATTAACCTCGGTGACGATTGCTTTTCCCAAATTTCCATTAGGTACACGCGGTTTAATTTTTCACTGTCATTAAGGTCGATAAGTGTGGGGGAGGTTACACGTGGCGACCTGGTGACAGGACAATCTTCGGATTTGAGGTTGTTCTGGGCACGAATTTTGTATGGTGCAAATCTCGTAACAAAGTACTGGTTACGTACAGGCCGTTACGTCAGCGAGAATAAGTAGTGGGAGTAATCCTAATTGTATTTGAGATTTGGCATTTATATTGAAAATTATTAAAATGAGTGAAGGCAACAATTGCCAAAATTTGGTAGACTTGGATACGGAACAATCGGTCGAACAGTGGGAAACGCGCACCGCGGTACCCATTGTTCAGGGGCAGGCGGCTAGCATGAAAGACGCGACCGCCGAAACGCAACAAAGAGCAGAAATGGAATTCCAAACTTTAGAAAATGTTTCGGAATCGGAAGTGAAAATCAAATCTGAATCCCTTGATGACGAATACGGGGGGACAATTAAAGAGGAAGCCGCTACGGAAGTAAAACCGGTAGTTTCCGGGAACTTAACTGATTTATTGAATGTTTTGATTAACGAAATCAAGAGTCAATCGGCCAAGCAAGAAGATCAGGCTGCCAAGCAAGAAGCTCAGGCGGCCAAGCAAGAAGCTCAGGCTGCCAAGCAAGAAGCACAGGCAGCCAAGCAAGAAGCCCAGTCTGAAAAAATTGAACGGATGCTAGACAATCAGAACAAAGCTATTAACGTTGTTAACAACAATGTTGGAGTTGTTAACACAAAAGTTGATAAAATCAAAGAAGATATAGTTGTAATTAATACCGAAATCGGTAATCTTAAACAGGAAATGATAGGCGTTCAGGCGGAAATTGCGAGCATAAATACTCGTTTTTATTCCGAAATTAGCAGAATCGAGAAAAGTGTAGGAGAACCAGTTGCTCCAATCATCGAGAATAAGGTGACGGAACAAATTCAATTAGTGAAAAAAGAGGATCAAAAGAAGGTGGAAACTTTAAAGGCTTTAGTATCCGAAGTAGGTACCAAAGTGACGAAGGAGGCTAATACCTGCGAAGAAAAAAAAAAAAAAAGGGAAGTAGAAACGCTTGCGATAACCACTTGCCAAGTAATTACGAGAGTGTCGGAATTAGAAAAGAAACTTGACGAGAAACAGAGCTATGTGCCAATCTATGCACATAGTTCGGAATTGTTGACGAAAGAGGAGCGGTTCGACCCCTTGAAAAAAGGCGGTATACACGCGACGGATTTCATTAAAAATTGTGAAAGAGTTTTACCCAGATCATGGACTAATGAGAGAAAAATAATTCGATTATTGATGTGTTGGCTGGTGATGCCAAGCATTGGGGCTTAAACCTCAACATTACGAACCTGACTTTTGACGAATCTAAAAATTTGTTTCTGGCTGAATACTGGTCAGAGCAAAAACAGCAAAGTGTCTGGCGCGAATTTGTCGTATCGAGACCTTTCGATGCGAATTCGCGCGGTTCGATGAAGGAGTTTTGTGAGGTCTGGATCCGCAAGTTGGAATATTTGCGTGATCGCCGCACGGAATCCGAAATAGTCTGGGAACTCTACAAAAAGCTTCCAGATGATACAAAACGCTACGTAGGAAGCAATTACAGGACAATAAATGATTTCCTGGAAAGAGTGGAGGACGAGGACAATTGGCGCAATAATCGCGACAGTGGTAGAGGCCGTGGTAACAACAACGGGTACCACAGCAACCACAACAACGATAACCATGGGAATAATGCATACCACAACCATGGCAGCAATAACAATAATGGTTCGGACCGTAATAACAATCGGTACAATGCAAATAATAACAGGAATGACGGAAACCAGTATCATACTAACGTGATACGGGCTTCACAGAATAGTAATAACGCCAGAGGGTGTGATCAGCCGCCTCAGCAGCATCCGGGGAGCGTATCTGCTGGGACGAGACAGGGAAATCATTAGCCGCGCCGGTGAGGGGCCGACCGGGCGTGGAGAAATTTTGGCGGCCCAATAACAGGAGAAAACCCAGGTGTCGTCGTTATGAAAATTCCGTGTGGAATAATCAACGGCGGGAGAGTGTGCCAGTGTTAGGAGAAAGGAGTGCGCCCACAAGTAGTAGATCAGCTGTATACACGGCAGTAGAAAGTACATTCACTGTCAGTGAGAACAATTTAAGTAGTGTTCCGGAAATCGATTATAAAGTGGCAGCTGTAATACCCACAGCGCAAATGGGTATTGAGTTTAAGAATGATTCGCAATTGTTGAGAGAAGATCAGATGTCGGATAACACGTCCGTCATTGAGCGAGGGGATGCAGAGAGGGATGAGGTCTGGTTAAGGCAGTTCGGTCGCTTATACGACGAACTAAGAGATTATAGGGGCCTGTACGGGAGAAGTGTTTATGGGGAGCGCGGGCAGGATCTGCCGCGTCTCGTCCCACAGGAAGATAGTAGTTGTGAAGTGATAGAAAGTTCTGGCCCTAACCGGCAGACTTTACTAGAAATAGTTGCTGTTAATGGGGAGCACGAGCGAGATTCGTCGTGTTTCGTCCCGCAGGAGTTGGATGTTGAAGTAGTAACGGAAAGTTCTGGCCCGAACCGGCAGACTTTACCGAAAGTTGTAGTGTTAGAAGTGGCCGACCCATCCGACGCAAAACTCCTGTTTAAACATTGCGAAAGTATTGAGGAGAAAGATTACGAGAATTTTAGTGATAGCCAGACACGATTGGTAGAAAAGCACGCAGATTACAGCGTGTATGAGGTTAGAGCTGACGTTATACGGTCAGACGGTAGCAGTGTGGGTTGCGCAGATCCAGAGGAAGTAATTGCAGATACTACTGGGCACATTCCTCCAGGTAGATTGGCAGATGAGATCAATCTGACCAAAGTGGAATCAACGAAGGTGACAATTAGTGAATTGATAGCAAAGCAACACTCACTAGTTGGCGAGTTGCAGGAAAAGGTTTCGGTACTGGAGGCGAAGCTACAGACTAAGCCTCAGGACAACCGTGTTGAAATTAAAACTGTATGTGAACAGAGACTGAAAAAGCCGCCAGCTAAACCGGATTTAGGATCAAAGCCGGATGGTTTTTTTTGGAATGACCTGGATGTAGACGAGGATTTACTGTGGGAAAATAAAGAAACAGTCGAGGACAAGTGTAGACAGATAGTAGTGTCTGTTAATATGCACGATCTACAACTAAAAGTGTTGATTGACACCGGTGCAGAATTGAGTGCTGTATCTGGGAAAATATTTGAGTTACTGAAAGACAGACCTGGCATCGTAGTTATGCCAGTAACAGGAGTGAAAATTATCGGTGCTACTGGGAAGGCCAGTAAACCGGTCACAAAACAGATATTTGTCAACTTCGAGATGTGTGGGGCACGATTTGAACAAGAGTTTGTCGTCGTGCCAGACTTAACTGCGGAAGTAATTATCGGGTTAGATTGGCTATTGAAGTACCGTGCAGTGATTAACTGCGAAAGCAAAACTTTGATATGTATGTCACTAGATAAAACAATGGTAGTTGGTTTTGACGAGGCAGGAGACGGCGTGCATAGGCAATACCAGCCTATACACATTGTTAACTGGCCGGATGACATTGACGTAGGAATGAGTTTGAACTGCCGTAACGTGAGGGAATCTCGGCATTGACAAAAGTGTAGAAAGTGAATTGGAAGAGATAATCAAATTCCCTCCACGGATTGACATTAATATTGGTGTGAATAAAGATCGTTTGCGAGAAGTAACGAAGCTAAAAGCCGATGCTCGCATACGTCGTCATGACGCTAAAGCGCGTTTTGCTAAGTTTGCAATCGGAGACTTAGTACTTGTAAAAGCTCATGAGAAATCGAGCGAGATAGACAATGAAATCTCTAAATTTAAGTTTGTTTATAATGGACCATATAAAGTCATTGGTATACCTCACACAAATGCTTATTGCTTAGAGTATCCAAGCTCTGGAAAACTATTAGGTATACGGAATATTGTAGACTTGAAGTTGTACCAACCAAGGATTGATTAATACCACAGAAAAGGTAATTTGTACAGTATGTAAATATAGAGTGTAAGATTTAAGGGTGTGCCATGTTGCGATACTTCTGCCTGACCTAGAGCTCATTAAAGAAGTTGTAATTAATAAGTAATTAATTTTGATTAATCTATTTAATTTTAATCAATTTAATCATGATCTAATCAACTGAAAAATCCAAGCTGCTAGTTTAAGTTTTCAGCTGAGTCACAGTAGATTAAGGAATGTAAATATGATTTTGTAAATAGCTGTAAGATTTCATGAGTCTGTGTTTTACTAGTCATTGCTGATGTACTTAGACGCTGTTTTAAGTTTCAGGCTAGTACATGCGTGTGATGATGGACAGTGTTGAGTTAGCCACTGTGATAGTGTTTATAGACTCCTTGAGATTACTCGGGAGTGAGTTTTTCCGAAAGAATTCAGTGAAACGGACGTTCTGGAAACGCCGTTACAAGGGCGAGTGAGATCAAGCGTGCCGCACTGGCGGGCGCAACAATACTGGCGAGGCGGAGCCGCTGTCGGCTCTTGTGCCGCTGTCGGCATTCTTTGTACTTGCGGGTACGGAAGGCGGAGTTGTTTTTCTTCCCGGACAGCTGATGTGAAAGAATTCTGCTGTCAATATTTATGTTTTTGTCGATCTGCTGTATATTATTTTCTTGTTTAGCGTTAAGTGGACACTCATGGCGAGAGTATTAATTGTGAAAAGGTTATATAAAATATGTATTCTATGTAATTAATTATTAATTTGCGTATTTTTATATACCTGTTTTCTATGACCATGTAATCTGATTAAATTTGTAAATAGTATTCCATTTCTTGATACTGCTAGGAATTTTGATTTTTAGAATAGCTAAACCATTTTCTATGTTTTCTATGAATTTTAATATGTTGGCAACCTGTTTTAGTTTGTGCAAGATGACAGAGTGGAATAAGATTGGGAGTGTCTCCATTCAATTATTATCGTCTAAAAATTAGTTTACGGTTAATTAGACGAATCCTAAATTTTGTTGATGTTTTGAGCATATGCATTTCCGCTGTTTCTTTTTTGGGACATTTTCTGAGTCTTTTTAGGTTACACGAACATTCTCAGACAATGTGGGGCACGTGTAACGCCGGAAATGCATATCCTCCTATTTCCATCTATTGTACTATAAATTTATTTTCCTTATTTTTGTTACCTGAATATATGACATTTCTGTGTCTTTACATATTGTAATTGTTTTACTATTTGTATATATATATATATATGCATTTATGTCGATGTATAATTGGTTTGTTTCGTAAACATTATTTGTATTTTTACGCTGGGTCTTGCCTAGGGAAAACTGCTATCGAACGATTACATCGATAGGTCGTGTGAAGAATCAAAGTGTGTAGGATCTTTGGTAGTGTGAACTCTGCCGCGTGGAGCGCGGGCAGAGCAGAGACGGAGAGTCTGGCGGGAGTAGCGAGTGGAGCAGGTGTGTTGTGTGAAGCTCCCGCGAGTTGCCGCGCTTTCGGGGTTTGGCAGCATGTAATTGCGCTCGACTTGCGATGATAGTTTCTGACATGGTATCGCGGACGGGAAGCATTAGCTGGCGCACATCAGGAGCCCGTTTCGTCTGGTGACCGTGTCGAGAAGAAGGCGCGCCAACATCCAGCTTCTGCAACAGCGACGGCCGACAATGAGTGACTGTCGCCACCTCCTCGATCGACGGCTTCAAACCTTCAATCAACCAACAAGGAAGACTAAAAGCACGTAAAGTTTCAGAACTGTATGGCAGACCTCAGCTTTTCAAATTGTTCCATTTGCCTCGCGAAATTACAGCAACTTAGCATGAACCTTTGTTGCTCATTGTCCCAATTGCATTACCAAGCAGGGTCCCTTCCTTTTCCGAAATGAACCTGAGTGTCGTTGAAATTCAGACGCCAGCATTAAAGTGCAATCATTGCATTTCACTGCTTTAATTTCAAAGTTCAGTTTAAGTATTCATAGCTGGCTACAATATTTAGATTACACAAGCACAAATTAAGAGTGAGAGTTTTGTTACCGTATTTTAGAACAGGTTTGTACAGATTTTATGATAAATTAAAACATTGTATTTTTCAGGAAACAAATTACCTGTATCGTGTAACAGGCGATGGACGAAAATATATGAACACTCCGAAAAATGTATGCTTGAATGCAAATGCAGATGTTAGCCAAGCCTGCACGTTGCGTTGTTGTACTTAACCACGAACGTTGCAAATTTCAGTCGTTGTTAGAACAATATTGTGTGTAGTCGTCAGTGCGTTATATCGGAGATAAGAGAATTCGAACCTGGGCAAATTGTTGGTTCTCATATGGTGGGTGCTTCCTTCATATAGGCAGCCTAAGCGTTCGGTGTTTCAGCAGCCACCATGTCGATTTATACCGCATACGGGGAAAGCGAAGAAACATCATCCTCTAAATCTCATAAATCTCATCGAGGATGAAAGAGTGTGCTGAGCGATCGTGACAGACGATCGTTCGAGGGGATTGCGACGAAAAATGAAAGGATGACAGCTGTTAACGTCTCTGCAGAGCCAAATACCACACTCTCGAACACTGACAGCGCCAAAACAGCACGAAGGAAACTCCACAAGCAGAGAAATGCAAGGCGAGCTGGAATTATAAAACCACCCATCAGTGATGCAAATGCCCGTAACGGGAAACTTGGACTATGGAGCTAAGTAAGAATGTGATTTGGTGGGGTGAGCCTTGTTTCACACCGTTTCCATCTTCTGGCCGACTTTACGTCGCAAGAGTGAATGTGGTGGGGTCTGGATGGTTTGAGCAGCCGTATCATAGTTTTCCATGGACCCCATAGTTACTCTACATGGTCAGTTTACTGCCACAAATTGTGTGACCATTTCGGCTTATCAGTCCATTCCATGGTACAATGTTTGTTCCCCAATGGTGTTGCTATGTTCCGAGACGGCACTGCCCCAAGTGACACAGCTCGCGTCGTCGAGGACTGGTTTTGTGAGCCCAAGGACGAATTGTCGCAACTCACCTGCTCACCACAGACACAAGATCTCAATATTGTTGAGAAGGGTGCGTGATCGCTAACAGCGTCCATCGTCCTTACCCGAACTTGCTACTTTTTTTGCAGGAGGAAAAGGGTAAGCGTCCTTTGAAAACTGTAAGGGACCTGTATTTATTCATTCAAGGACGACTGCAAGCTGTTTTGGATGCAATCAGTTTTCCTATATCGTATTAGGCATGGTCACGTGTTGCGTTTGTGGTGTTTCCATATTCGTGTCTGACACCTTTGTTTCGGTCTTGTACATCCACTGTGATGCATCACTTGCTTCAGAACGGTTTTCAAAGAAATTGTCGGAAAGTACGTTGAGCAGTGCACTCCTATACGGCTTTGGTTCATGGGGGCTATAGTTCATAAAAACTGTCACGTGCGAATAAGAGCTGGTTTTGACTTTCAATAAACACTATTAATATTGGGGATTATGTATGAGACGAAACCAAATACTAAAACCTGCATCACACGAATAAAGATGATAAAGTAAATGTAAGTAAAAAAATCGATATGGAGAGAGACGGACACTCAAGAAATTTTTTTTTAGTAGCCGAAAGTGTTATGGTATATGAGAACCATGTGGTTATTACGCGAACATTGAGGTTATGCTGAACCAAAGGCCGGTCAGAGTGGCCGAGCGGTTCTACGCACTACAGTCTGGAACCGCGCGACTGCTACGGTCGCAGGTTCGAATCCTGCCTCGGGGATGGATGTGTGTGATGTCCTTAGGTTAGTTAGGTTTACGTAGTTCTAAGTTCTAGGGGACTGATGACCTCAGAAGTCCCATAGTGCTCAGAGCCATTTGAACCAAGGACCGTCTCTCGGAAGAAATTGATCTGGTAAAGATCGAGTATTTGCAATCGGTCTTTGACTTTCAAGAAGCGCCGAGAATTCAGTAGCACAACACTCGTTGGAATTCTGTAGGCCGCAATGGATGGAGAGCGAGTTGGTGACGGTGTCTTACATCTGTTACACTGTGTCACTTGTAATAACGATGCTGCCGTACCTTTTACTGCACAAGTTATCAGTGTGCCTCATTTTGTTTCTTGTATCTCGAGAATCCTACGAACTTTGTGGCATCATAGTGTTTCCTTTTCTTCTTACCTCCAATTTTGAGATCTGTTCAACATCCTGTCAACGATGAGGTCGTTGGTGTTAGTAACTGAATACGACGAGGATGAAGAGAGGATTAAGTCGTGGCCTTACTGAAGGAAGTATCGTGGCTTTCACTCGGGACATAGCTGCTGGAGACACTTTCTAGCAGTTTAGCATAATGCTAAAGGCAAGTGGAGACTGCGAAGGCAGGAGAGCTGGAGAGGCATGTTTAGCTTCTGTTTTCGTCGGGTGACAAACAGGAAGTGTTCATATAGGGAGGAGGAATCAGCGAACTGTGAAAGTGAACTTACTAGTCACGTTAGCGTTCGGTAAATCGTCATATGTAGGTCCTCGTTCCCATACTCTGTGTTTAAAGACAAAGTGGCTACTCGCACTTTATCTACTTTCAGTTTGAGGCCGTGGTCCCAGCTATGCAGCTTCTAATATGTTGACTACCACTCTGCTTATCTTCAATGCGTAATCTTCCTCTCCAGTCTTGAGAATGTATACTAGTGAAATGAGTTTTGAGGGTGTCCACAATGAATAATTTCCAGGCTTATCACAGGAACGATAATCGCAATTCCAAACTTCCTATTAGGAAAAGTCTTTTGCGTCAAGGCGGTATTTAAACCTAAATGAGGCTCAAGTTACCCTTGCTGACTTTCTGTCGGCATATCCACCCCCAGATTATTACGCTTCGTGAGCGTAGAACTGTCTCGAGAACACGGTCGTCTCCATTGGCGATCAGTATACGGCTCGCTTATTTAAACTTGACGCCATGTGGACAAATGGCACTCAATGCGAAACACCAGCCCATATACAGTGTGTTGACTAATACAGAGGAAACCTCTGGGGAATGGATAGAGGACTAAAAGGAAACGAAGAATTTCGTATACACATAAGAGTCATTTTTAAAAATAATTCTTGGTTACAGACACTTTTTCCTTGTTACGTATACGCTTCACTCCATTTCTTTGCTTTAAAATTTCCATCTTCGTTCTAGAGTTATTTCTTATCTTCCGTTAGGTAAACGAAATACTCGAAATGTTTACCGTTAGCTCTAACACAGGTTTCTAAACGCCGCATCATGGACTGTCGTACTCTCTCCCATATTCCTGGTGTCTGCTATATCTGCAGAAATCTTTCTTGAACACGTTGGCGAGAAATTTCAGGAATTTCTTGAATACACTACGTCCTATAAATGCCTGCACAAATAAAAATCCAATGGATTGATACCAGAAGACTGAAGAGGCAAATATGTTGCTTTTCCAGGACGTATCCACTTATTTGGGAAATGCTTATTTAAAATTATTCTCGCTTGCTTTTCTGGATTGAAAATCCGTTTCAGTAAGACACTGCACTCTCTGAAGACGAGAGCAAAGGAATTGCTCTCGTAACACTTTCCTTACTACCATGTGACACACATTTTCGATTTCTGTTGTTTCTCCTGTAGCGCTGCCACTACTGTCCTCAATATGATGAAATACTCTGTGTTCTAAAACTGTTTGGTCTTCCACAATGAAGTGACCTTTTCTCGAAAGACTTTGTCCGCACAAGACGTTCATGTATTCCTTGAAACGCCTTCTTGTTGGGTAAATGTCTATTAGGAATTCTGTCGGCATACAAACTCTAAGCCTTCTATAACAATTTTTCTTGTATATGAGAAAATTGATTATATTGACTTCAAAAACTTTCTTCTCATGTAACCTGTACTTTAGATATCGTATTGAATTGCTGAGCAAAATTGACTGTTGGGTGGCCCTGTGTTGCGCATGTGAACAATGGCATGAAATAAAACCTTCAACTTCCTAAAATGCAAAATTTGAAATAAAGAAAATGAATTTAATGAAATGGCAAAAGAAATTAACTGTGTGCTACGTGAAAACTACTGTATTTAACTAAAATTCAGTACCAAAGAACATTATGAATGTTGCGTGATATTAAGTGCAATGTTTGACTTGGAATATCCACAAAAAATAAATTATTGGACTACACGGAAAAAGTAACTGTTTGAAATTACCAACACTATTCACTGAAAATTAAAGTGCTTGCTAGCACGACACATGACTATCCACACTACATACTGTTCGCACAAGAATGGGAGGTGTGATCTGCTTTGAAATATAGGCGTAAGTGACTTACCTCTTGCTCAGCGTGCTGTTTTTGTGTCTGGAGTACTGATGTCGAAAGCAAACACAAATCAGCAGATGCAACAGCTAAAGGAAAATGAACAACTCACTACTAATTTCTTTCTTTTTCCTTATCAGAAACAATCTGTGACTCCGTGCGGCATAAGGTGCTATGCACACACGACAATATATTTTAACCTTTACTATAAATGTTCCTGAAAAATTTAACTCTGATTATTGACAAAATGACTCTTCAACATAAGAAGACTCTAACATCTGCGAAATTATCTCATTACAAAAATTGCAGACATCTCAACCAACTGTATAATTTGTGATACATTGAAAATAGAGATTATATTAACACTAATTATAAAACTTATTAGTTTTTGAGGGGGGAAAGATTTCCTTCAATTTACAGTTCTGATAAACAAACATGTACTCTTGCGCTTGCCTTACTTTTAATTACTGACCAATCAGAAATCATCTGTGGGCTGTATAAGGCCACCACAGCTGCAGTTTGACAGTCAACTGGACCTGACGAATACGATGGAGGTAATCGTCGAAAGCCGCGCGGAGTGACCGCAAGGTTTGAGGCGCCATGTCACGAATTGCGCGGCCCCTCCCGCCGGAGGTTAGAGTCCTCCCTCGGGCTTGGGTGTGTGTGTGTCGTTCTTAGCATAAGTTAGTTTAAGTTAATTTAAGTAGTGTGTAAGTCTAGGGATCGATGACCTCAGCAGTTTGGTCCCTTAGGAATTCACACACATTTGAACATTTAATCGTCGAAAGCTCTAGGTTTAAACCTGAACTGAAGCGGCAACAAGTCCGAGAGTATTTTATATAACAAGGGCGTCGCGAAAGACTTCGTTCTCATATACCTTCCCTGAACTGCAGATGCAACGCGTGAAATATGCACAGTTGCGGAGTAATTTGGCATATCGGCAGCGCTGTCGGAATATGGAGATCGTGTCCAAGTTTGCTGTGCTTAAACATCTCATAATGTCGGAAGGGGAGAATAATATTTTACGGAAGACCATCCTGTCCATCGTCAAAGAGGAGAAACGACACACATAATACGAACTGGATACTAACGCACGCAGTTTATCGAGCTGCCATCTCTTTTTATTTGCAGTGTTCTCGTCTCTCTGTTAGCAGCTCATCAAAGAGCTCACCAGAGCAATATAACTGCGAAACAAACAAAGAAATTTGAGTCACTTGCAACCACGCAACAATCGGTGTCATCTCATGAAACGGCACGCACTTTCATCAACGTGTCGGATAAGAACCTGGACGAAAGAGTCATGACGACGTAAAACTTACCACCAGTCGCGTTTTTGTCTCAGCCAAGCCGCCCAAATCCAACACCAGCAGAGGAGTGAAAGGGGGGTGGGGTTCTTGCATTGCCGAAAGACGACGATTTCGTAATATTTCCGGCTGACAAGGGAAATACCGCGGTTTCTCTTAATACCACTTAATATCTTGGCAAAGTGGCGTCGTTGTTAGAAGATAGCATGTAAAAACGCCTAAAACGGGACCCAACTCTTTCAGACAGCAGAAAAAACGGTGGAGCTGCTGAAGAATTCTGGTCTACCAGAGGATGTCGTAAAAATCTTAGAGTACGAGCTCCTAGATCTTCTATGCTGTACGGATTACCTAAAGTCCAAGGTATTCCGTGGACGCCAATTGTTAGTACTATTAGTTCTCCTACCTACACGTCGGCCAAAGTTGCTGACTTCCATAGTTGGCCGCTGTGAACATTACAGCAAAAACCCTCAATTAGAGTTGATCCAAAAGATATTTTAGTCACCTGGATTGGGTCTCAGTATTTACAATATTTCCTGTGGGGAACACATTAAAACTATTGGCAGAGCATTTTTCTCTTGAAACA
The DNA here is from genome assembly GCF_023898315.1 of Schistocerca nitens. Classification (NCBI taxonomy): domain Eukaryota; kingdom Metazoa; phylum Arthropoda; class Insecta; order Orthoptera; family Acrididae; genus Schistocerca; species Schistocerca nitens. The sequence goes on along the minus strand of NC_064614.1, from coordinate 368,544,157 downwards.
ATAAAGTTGTTCCGATATTTTATGGCGACCACTTACTTCTAGTACGGCGGTAAATTTTATAAAATAACATACGGAATGGCTATGGGTTCTCTGTTGTCTCCAGCAATGGCCAACTTTTTTATGGAACATTTTGGGAAACGTGCATTAAATTTGGCTCCCCTTCGTCCATCTTCATTTTATCATTATGCTGACGACACGTTTATGCTTAGCCCATACGGCTCTTGACCACTTTCAAAAACATATGAACCGTATGGATCCTAAAACCCAGTTCACTGTCGAGACAGAGAAAGACGGAATGCTGCCATTTTAGATGTTTTGGTATGACGGAAACTGGATGGACGTCTCGTCCAGACATGCCGACGAAAACTGATTTATATCTTAGCGACTAGAGTTTTCATCATCCAGCCCAGAAAAGAGTGGCTTTAAATGCATTGGTACACAGAGCAGAAACTGTTTCTGTCGAGGACCACTTGGATTTCGAAATTAATTGTATCAAGTATGCGCTTCGAAAGAGGCTATGGGTTACGTGATAGTCAGTGATCCTGATCGTCTTTTTAGAATTTACAAAAATGAGAATCAGGTGCAATTTATAAACTCCTGTGGGTAGACAGGAATAAGGAACGTTTGCTTCCAGACTGTTGATGCAGACATCGAGATTCTTCAGCAGGGTTCCCCGAGGCTAAAGCAAATCCTGTTGCTCATGGTACCCGCAGATTACCTCCAGCAAGTCGGTGTAGCTCGCACTAATGCGGCCTTTAGAGCTAGACAATGGAGAGCATGACCGAGCAGCTGCAGGCTACAATAGCGAAGGGAGCAGGCTGGCTGAGAGATCGCTCTTGGCGCTCGATATTATCTGAGAGCCTGCACTCCTGCTTTATGTAGGAGCAAACACGACGTATCACGCGAGGCGACGCGTCACTTTCGACCTCGTAGATAACAATTCACATCTCTCCCTGTGCGTGCAGCACTTTTCACTGCTCGACAGAGCTCGGCGTGTAATGGAAAGACGAGACTGGTGAGCGACTCTTGCATGCTGTTGGGAGTGACTAGCCGTCAGCGTCAACCAATGGTATGGAAACGAATCCCATTTTCCTTGGTGTCACCCTCTAACAAGGGAACCTCCCCATCGCACCCCCCCTCAGATTTAGTTATAAGTTGGCACAGTGGATAGGCCTTGAAAAACTGAACACAGATCAATCGAGAAAACAGGAAGAAGTTGTGCGGAACTACGAAAAAAATAAGCAAAATATACAAACTGAGTAGTCCATGCGCAAGATAAGCAACATTAAGGAGAACGTGAGCTCAGGAGCGCCGTGGTCCCGTGGTTAGCGTGAGCAGCTGCCGGACGAGAGGTCCTTGGTTCAAGTCTTCCATCGAATGAAAAGTTTAATTTATTTTATTTGATTTATGATAATCACATCCACAAGAAAAACATAAATCGGGCAAGGCAGAAGAATCTTTTTACCCATTCGCCAAGTGTACAAGTTAGGTGGGTCGACAACATATTCCTGTCATGTGACGCACATGCCGTCACCAGTGTCGTATAGAATATATCATACGTGTTTTCCTGTGGAGGAATCGGTTGACTTATGACCTTGCGATCAAATGTTTTCGGTTCCTATTGGAGAGGCACGTCCTTTCGTCTACTAATCGCACGGTTTTGCGATGCGGTCGCAAAACACAGACACTAAACTTATTACAGTGAACAGAGACGCCAATGAACGAACGGACAGATCGTAACTTTGCGAAAATAAAATTTTCACTTGAGGGAAGGCTTGAACCAAGGACCTCTCGATCGGCACCTCCTCACGCTAAACATGGAACCACGGCGTTCCTGAGCTTACGCTATCCTTGATGTTGCCTATCTTGCGCATGGACTACTCAGTTTGTATATTTTGTTTATTTTTTTCTTAGTTCCACACAACTTCTTCCTTTTTTCTCGATTGATCTGTGTTCAGTTTTTCAAGGTCTATCCACTGTGCCAACTTATAACTAAACCTGAGGGGGGTTCGATGGGGAGGTTCCCTTGTAAGAAGAATTTCAGAACAACTTGCGATCTCACTGTGTTCTACTGGAAGATTATATTAGATTAAAGCACTCCGTCTTCAGGCCACAAGTGCCCCATCGGGACCATCCGACCGCCGTGTCATCCTCAGCTGAGGATGCGGATAGGAGGGGCGTGTGGTCAGCACACCGCTCTCCCGGTCGTTATGATGGTTTTCCTGACCGGAGCCGCTACTATTCGGTCGAGTAGCTCCTCAGTTGGCATCACGAGGCTGAATGCACCCCGAAAAATGGCAGCAGCTCATGGCGGCCCGGATGGTCACCCATCCAAGTGCCGCCCACGCCCGACAGCGCTTAACTTCGGTGATCTGACGGGAACCGGTGTATCCACTGCGGCAAGGCCGTTGCCATATTAGATTAGGTTTGATATAATTTTTGTTCCACAAAACCATGGTGAGAAGATCCTCATGATTGTAAAACACGTCGTAAAGCAACGATCCATAATACATATCTTCAAAGAAAAAGAGATATGCTAATGTGCCTATCACAGATCCCAAGTGACATGGTCCTGTTGCCCCATAGAGAAAGTAACAGAAGAGACGGTAAATGGTATTTCTCAAAGAATTATAAAGTAGTTCTAAGGAAATAGACTCCTACTAATCTTTGAAAGAAACATGCTGTAATCAGTTACGAGCAACAGAGGCATATCAACAATTGGCGTAGCTCAGAGCAGGAGTCAATAAGTAGGTTAGAATGTTCCAAAGTTTTGGGTGGTCATACTGATGAAAAATTTCACTAGAAGATGCATATTACTGAGTTTCTCGAGCGATTAAGTTCAGATACTTTTGCTCTTCGTATAATTGCCCATCTTGGAATCAAACCAATCAACCCCCTGAAACATTTTTAATATTTCCACTCAATAAAGTCTTATGGAATATTTTTCTGGTGTTAATTTATCGCTTAGAAAGAAAGTGCTGACTGTACAAAAGCGATTAGTAATAGCAGTATGTGATTTTAACACAAAAACGGCATGTAGGTACCTCTTCAAGGAACTTGGCATTTAACTCCGCCGTCACGGTACATATATTCGCTAACGAAATTCGCCATAAATAATCCATCATAATTTTGAGAAGAACTGTAATGACCGTTCTTACAACACTCGGGTTAAAAATGACCTTTAGTATCCGTTATTAAAGCTGTAAGTGACTCAGAAAGGGTTTCAATGTGCAGCAACAAAAATCTTTGATCGCTTGCCCAACAACATAAAGTTCAAAAATGGCTCTTAGCACTATGGGACTTAACATCTGAGGTCATCAGTCCCCTAGAACTTAGAACTACTTAAACCTAACTAACCTAAAAGCATCACACACATCCATGCCCGATGCAGGATTCGAAGCTGCGACCGGATCGGTCGTGCGGTTCCAGACTGAAGCGCCTACAACCGCTCGGCCACACCGTCCGGCTACAACATAAAGTGTCTGACAGGTAGCAAAGCAAGTTTGAAATCTAACTTAAAATAACTCCTCTCGGACAACTCATTGTATTACATTGGCGAGTTTATACTTAAAACTGGTTCGTGAATGTTAATCCCGATCATGTAGACTTAGCCTGCAAACTGACTCGTTTTGCAAAACTTCCATAAAAGAATAGTTCATATGATCTACGGAACATGTAACAAACTATCTGGAAGTGGGGTAAATAAAAACATCTAAAACATAGTTTTATTTAAACAATAATAACAAACTTGTCACAAAAAATGTAAATATCTCAGGCTATTATAGAAATCAGTATTGTACAAAATCAGTTTACAAATTGTTTACATTGATCACATTACGGTACTGAAGATATATGGAAGTCCGATTTCAAGTAATACGTCACTTGATGCTATTAATAATGCATGGTCCATCAGTCTGTTCTTCTAACAAATTCGTAAGTGCAGTAGGAGTTCCCCACCAAAAAATCATTTAGGCTCCTCTGAAACCGAACTTTATTAGCAGTTTAAATGTTTTTGGCTACTGCTAAGTTACTGACAATATGCGTTCGTGAATAATGTACACCTTTATGTAGCAAAGTAAGTGACTAAAAATGTTCTCTTATTCTTATTTCTAGTATTGATTCCTTGAACTACGCTATTTGGTTTGAAACAGAGATATATTATTAATGATAAATTTGGTCAAGGAATAAAAATATTGGGAGGGTGTAATTAATATGTCCAGTTCCTTTAACAGGCCTCTGCAGGACTTTCTTGAGTTCACAAGAGAAATAATTCGTATTACACGTATTTGGTTTCGGAAAACTTTAGCTTAGATTGATGTGTTACTCCAAGTTAGGATCCTTTATGACATTATGGAATGAAAGAAAGTGAACCATGGTAGCTTTTTTTTTAACTTTGTTATCACACATGTCTGACACCATGTGCATTGTAACTAATTTGTTTATGTGCTTCAGCAGTTCTATGGTATACTTCTCCCAGTTGAATTTCTTATCAACCTGTAATAGCAAGAGTTAACACTATGAACCTCTCCTAGCTGCTTATCGTAATTTTTCAGTGTAACCTCTTACAAGTTCCGCACTGCCCAGAATGCCCTTTTTTTCTTTTTTTTTTTAAAGAATCTGGTGACAAATAATTGGCTAGGAACCATTTATTAGTGTCCACAAAAATTTCATTGACCAGACTTTCTATGAATATACTTCATTAGCTGTTTATTTCAGTGTTTGTATTTCTGCAAACAAAACTAACATGGCATCTGGTAATGTTACTGACGAAAGGTCATTGACAAACACAAGAAAAAGTAAGAGCTTTATCATACAATCTTGTGGAACCCCACATGTAATTAATCCCCCGTTAGATTATGCCTGATAGCTTAAAGCGGCTGTTGTCTGTTGAAACCCTTTGTTTACTGACAGAGAGATACTTTTTGAACCATTCTGTAGACCCATTGTATATTAACCCTCCTAAAATTTTCGAGAATGTTTGTAAAAGTGAAAATTGACAGATATTTTGAGGGAAGGACCTTTATGGACTAACTCCAGTGCGATCGTAGAAACATTTATGATTCTTATGTTCCACCTTAGCTTTGGCTGCACTTCGCTTACTCAGAAACGTAGGAATTTTACTATGTCTTCCTCTCTGTGTTTTTTCATTACCTGACAGTTTAATTACTTTTGTTCTTTTAGGTATGCGCGGGATTAAAATTATTTCATACGTCCTGGCGAACGGTTAATGTGTTTTTGCATTAAAAGGAAACTGCTAAATTATCTCTGTGGCAGTGCCAAGAACCTGTAGACGAATTATTGCAGCGGTGAATCTCTAAGCGCAGTCAATCGAACAGTGCTTAGAATACATCACTTCTGTAAGAACTATACAGTAATCATTTTCTCTGATTCATCGGCCGAGGTGGTGCAGTGCTTGGCACGCTGGACTCGTATTCAGCAGGACGATCGTTCAAATCCCCGTTCGGCCATCCAGATTTAGGTTTTCCGTGATTTCCTTAAATCGCTCCAGGCAAATGCCAGTAGGTTTCTTTGAAAGGGCACGGACTTCCCTACTCCGAGCTTGTACTGCGTCCCTAATAACTTCGTCGTCGACGTGAACAATGAAAACTAATCTTTCTTCCTCCTTTATCTCTGAGTCGGTAAAGGATCTGGTGAGTTAGAGTAATTGCAAACAAAGTACTGACAGTGATTCAGACTTCACGGAAGACTTAGTTATCATCGTAACAGGAACTGAGTATATCGCACGCAGCAGGGGTGTGAAAGATCTTGACAGCAGTTAGCATATGTTGAGTGAACAGAGATTGCCGTCGAAAGCAATTACCCGCTTCCACGAAACTTGGGCTTTAAAATCTCCACGAAGCAGTGGCTATCTGGAACATAAAGAAATTCTGTGAATTTAGCAGTTAGCTAAAACAGATAAAAGTATTTTGTGTTTCTTGATGCAATCCTTTTTATATGCGGGTACAGTTCGTAGAAGAAAATTTAACAGCTTCATAGACACTCCTTAGAAAATTGGAAAAAAACAGAGTTTTTCCTTTGCGAACAAGTGTTTTTAACTACACTGTCACATTATCCACTTGACGGAGAGTGCAAAAAAGATGCAAGAAGTTGGGTTGTACAAGACGTATCTCCAAAGAGGCACAAAAAAACAAAAAACGGAGACACAAGTAAAAAATCCTTTAGTCACTGTCAAAGTAGTCTATATTTACATCTATTCTCCGGAAGCCTCCTCACGGCTTATGGTTGAGTGTACTTGGGATACTAGTGTCGTCTCTTCCCATCCTATTCGCATATAGTGCGCTAAGCCACTGTATGAGTTATAATTTCTCTGATTTTCCCATCGCGGTCCTTTCGCAGGGTGAGCTTAGAACGAACGTTGCTTGACACTGGACACTTTAACAGTAAACTTCTCCGTGAAGCACTTAACGTCTCTTGTAGCGTCCGCCACGTGAGTCTGATGGGCGTCTCTACAGAGAGATGCTCTCGCGCCGTCGATACCGTGTTGAAACGCGCCGTTGTTCCTTCTTTCTTCGCCATTTTCTTTATTAATTAGGCCTGATAAGAGTCCCAAACTGTCGAGCAAAACTCAAGAATCGGTGAAACGAAATTTTAGTAAGCCACTTCTTTTGTGGACAAATTTAATTTCCATAAGATTCTTTCAAGTAATCTCAGTCTAGCATCTGCTTTTCCTTTTATATTTTGATCAGGTATTCGGGCGGAACGAAAACAAAATTCCCTACAAACGTCATAATAAATGCTTGTCCAAATTTTCATAGCCGAACGAAGTGTGGGGACTGGATAAATTACCAGCATAAGATCTAATTTTGCAAAAAAGTTTTAACTGCCTGAAAATAATCACAGTAATTAAGTTAAACTTAATTAGTGATCTGAGGGAAAAGTTTTTTCCGAATTTTCATAGCTAAACAAAGAGTGGGAATCGGCAAACGGGGTATGAAACTGACCAGCGTGGCTTCTAGTTTTGTCAAAGAAAGGGAGTTGTTTGAAACTTATCAAGGTAACTAAGAAAAATTTGAAATACTTAGGAAGTGTAGGGGAACTGCGTAGCTTGAGAACTACTAATGACACTACTGTAAACCAGTAGTCTTCGTATGACAGCATAATGGGATAATAAATAAATATATATATATATATTTTTGTTTTTTTTTTTGCTAGAATGGTTTCACACCTATACACTGCTCTGAATTATATATATATATATATATATATATATATATATATATATATATATATAATTCAGAGCAGTGTATAGGTGTGAAACCATTCTAGCAAAAAAAAAAAAACAAAAAAAAAACAAGAAGATAAACAGGAATTGAGTAATACGAGATGAGTGAGCTGTGAGGCTATCTTCCCAACTTGGTAGTTTCGGGCTCCGCCATTAACTACATGATTTACACTCGTCAAGCTACCTTACGGCGTGTGGTGGAGGGTAGTTTTGGTAGCACTACCTTTCCTCGCTTTTCCTGTCCCATTAACGAATGACGTGTAGGAAAAATTTGTCGGTAATGCTCTTTTTAAGTGTTAATTTTGTGGTAATTTTTTTTTAACAGAAAGGGAGTCAGTCACATGAAGTATCAAACGCATAAATACGTACACCAAGAAAACAATGGTGTCTTTCATCTTGCTCAGATTTACAGATTCTCGAGTTACGTCGTATTTTGTTTTGAACCGCTGTATGCAATACGTGATTCGCTTTCAACTTTCATCGTTGTTCGTGAACGTAGGCGAAAAAACATATTAACTGTACTCGTAGCTGTATGGAGCTCGAATTTATGATTACACATCCAGTCTTTCGGGGATTCTGCGTACAAATGTGCCCAACGCTTAAAACATATATATAAGACCTGAAATATGATATTATTTCCGTTAAATTAAAATCGAATTTCTATTGCTTATTAACACTTATTGTTGTTACGGTCTTCAGTCCAAAGGCTGTTTTGGTGCAGCCTCCAAGCTAGTCTAACCTGTACAAATCTTTTCAACTCAGCGTAACCATTTCAGACCACACCCTTTTCAACCTGTTTGCTGCATTCCAAGCTTGGACTTAACTACAGTTTTACCATCTGCACATCCCTTCATTATCAAACAGGCGATTCCTTGATATCTCAGGAAGTGTCGTACCAAATGATCCCTTCTTTTTGCGGGATTCTTTCATAAATTACTTTTGTTTCCATTTCGACTCAGTTCCTCGTAGTCAGTTGTTGCAGCTTCCCATAATATTTTTCAGTTTTTTTGTGTAATACCACATTTCAAACGCTTCTATTCTCCTCTTGTCTGAGCTGCTTATCGCCCACGTTGCTCCTCCACACAAAGCCACACTCCAGACAAATGTCTACAAAGAAGATTTCCTAACACATAAATTTATGTTCAGTGTTAGCAAACTTCCTTTCTCCAGAAATGTTTATCTTGCTAATATCAGTCTGTATTTTATATCCCATCTACTACGGCCATCAGCAGTTATTTTGCTTCCCAAACATTAAAACCAAGGACTAGTATTTGTGTTGTGTTGTAGTCCGAAGAAAGGGATGCCAAAGCAACGCTGGCACCTCGCAACGAAACCTCAAAAGAATACAATCACTGCATGCTGCACCGACGGATGAGCAACGCAGGCGTAACCACGCCTATGGTGCTTCCCTACGCCACTGCAATCGATGGTCTAGTTACTGCTGAGAATGTGTGTGTGAAATCTTATGGGACTTAACTGCTAAGGTCATCAGTCGCTACTGCTGAGTAGAGGAACGCTCTGTCCCGTTCGGAGAAAGCCAATGCAAGAACGCAGGACTTACTGTGAACATTATGTCAGTTATACTTAAAGTGAAGTGTCTTGTAAGTTTGTCTGTGTCAAGCGATACTTTAATATTCAGAGACAGTAGAAAATGCTAAGAACATTCCTGTGGAACCGAACTGTACTATGTTACGTATATCTTCGTATCTGTATTGTACTAAAGTGTACTAATACACTGAAGTGGGAAAATTCATTGGATAGCGATATGCACATATACAGATGGCGGTAGAATCGCGTACACAAGGTATAAAAGGGCAGTGCATTGCCGGAGCTGTTATTTTTAGTCACAAGGGGAGGCCACTACGTTGCAATCGCAGATTTACGACACTTTGTACGCCTTTACTTTACTTGCACATACTGTGCAAGTAATAAGGTGCACTATTCTGGCAGATCCGAGAAAATCGCAAGAGAAGTTTTAAGCGTTTGTTTGTTAGTAACAGATGTATCTGTGCGTAGGTGGTTAGTCTTACAGTTCGGGGTAGTCAAGTGGACGCCAGCACGGTAGCTCAGCGTGTTCGGTCAGAGGGTTAGCTACCCTCTGTAATAAAAAAAACTGAGAGAATGGTTCAACAAAGAACCTGAACTGGTGTCATCGGACGTCCGCCCTGAACAAATTCAACGAACAATGTAGAACAAAATCAGACTTAAAAAAAAAAAAAAAAAGAAAAAAGAAAACGTGGTTAGAGTTCGAGCTTCGTAAAACGAACGTATCTGAGGCGACGGTTCGGCACCAGTTTACAATTAATGTTTATTCAACATTTTTTCATTGCCGGTCATATTATATAATATATATGACATTTGAGAGGTAGTGTAATTACAAAACCATGTTTTGCTTGAAGCTTTAGTGAATTTCATGTTATTTGACTACTTACCCTCTGCCAGGAAGTTAAATGTGATTTTCAGAGTATCCATGTAGACTTACAATTTTAATTAAATTTAATTATTAGAACAAATATATTTATAACTATCGACAAGTAAATGAAGAAACGAAGAGGTCCCTGAAAACGTATGCCTGTCGTGATTTGCGAAATCCCTTATACGTACAATCTGATAAGGTACCCGAAACTACTTAGCATCTCGACGCTTCGAGCTGCTGGCACAGAAGCAGGCCCCATTTGGCAGTAAAGTGAGTCCGAAAAATATTCGTCTAGCTGTATATCTTTAAGAAAACAAAGTCTGTGTAATATGAAAAGAAATGTTTACAAAATCTAAAGAGCCAGTCATGTAAGAAGTACCTCGGTATTAAGGGTAGTGAGACGACGCTGATCGAAAGGAAACTTATTCTGTGCTTACGTAATGAGTGCAAATCTTCTTACGAGCTTGTTAAAGTAGTCGGTTGACCTAGATCGACGTTGCAGTCAATAATAGGTCGATTTTGCGCAACAAAATCAATAAGAAACCAATCACGTACTGGACGCCCTCACACTTTGACTGATGCAGACGTGAGATTTATCATGAGGGAAATGAAGAACAAATCTAAAATCAGCGCTCCTAAGTTAGCTGGAGAGCTAGAGTCTAGAGGTAAGAAGGTATGTGCCGACACAATCAGAAATACCTTGAAAAAGTATGAATATTACGGCCGGGTAGAGCGCAAGAAATGTTGGGTCAGTGAGCAGAATCGAAAGAAACGTCTTCATTTTGCGATGAAACATTGATTAAAAAAGGAAGACTTCTGGAAAAGAGTAATATTTTCTGATGAGAGTAAATATAATGTATTCGGTTCGGATGGCAGGCGAATGGTATGGCGTAAGAAGAATGCGGAGATGTAGCCACGCAATCTTGTGCCAACGGTTAAACACAGTGGTGGCTCAGTGATGGTATGAGGCTGTATGAGTGCTGCTGGTGTTGGAAAATTACATTCCATAGATGGTACAATGGATCACCATATGTATATCAACATTTTAAAGAACAATCTGAATTCTAGTGAGGAAAAATTAGGCGTTGAAGGAAATTACATTTTTCAACAAGGTAACGACCCAAAGCATACGGCTCTAAATACAAGGCTGTGGCTCCTGAACAATACCCTAAAGCAACACCCCTCCTCAGATCCCAGACATTAATCCTACTGAAAACCTTTGGAAAGTACTGGAAGATAGCGGGAAATAAATTTTTCAACAAGATAACAACCCAAATCATACGGCTCTAAATACAAGGCTGAGGCTCCTGAACAATACTGTAAAGCAACACCCCTCCTCAGATCCCAGACGTCAAACCTATTCAACACCTTTGGAAAGTACTGGAAGATAGCATCAGGAGAAGACACATTTCTAACAAGAGAGACCTAAAAGAAGCACTTCAAGACGAATGGGACAAAAATCCAGAATCTCTGACGGCAAACTTGGTCAAGTCGATACCCAGACGACTACAAGCAGCAATAGCTGCAAAGGGAAACCCCACTAAATATTAATTTTCGTAATTGAAATCATAGTGTCAGATTTCAAATTAAAAAAAAAAAATGAGTGGACGAATACTTTTTGAAATAGCCCTTGAATAAACTCTCCATTTTGTCAAATTTGTTATCGCTAATGATGTATTTATTTCCTTGTCCATCAATAACAATGACTTACCAAGGTTCGTTTGATGTGACTAGATGTTCACATTTTATGTACCCTTCCTTTCACGTGACAAAGACTTAGTTTTTTAAAAAATTACAACTATACGAATACTTTTTGGACTCACTGTAACCTGTTTAGCGGTGAGGCGTTGCTAATGCAGCAAGAACGAACAGTGTAGGAGCAAATTTTTTGAATATAACAGACTTTATACTCGTACTACAAAAACGAAGGTTTGAGCGGGAGTCGAATCGTCGCATTATAGATGTTGGTCTTGCGAAGCTCTAACTCTAACCACTTAACCACCACGAACGCTAACGTGTGGCATCTACGCACAGAGACATCATTTACATAACAGACACGTAAAATTTCTCTTGCGAGCCGGCCTTGGTGGTCGAGCGGTTCTAGGCGCTACAGTCTGGAACCAAACGACCGCTACGGTCGCAGGTTCGAATCCTGCCTCGGGCATGGATGTGTGTGATGTCCTTAGGTTAATTAGGTTTAACTAGTTCTAAGTTCTAGGGGACTGATGACCTCAGCAGTTAAGTCCCATAGTGCTCAGAGCCATTTGAACCATTCTCTTGCGATTTTCTCGGAATTGCCAGAGAAGCGCACCTTACTACTTGGAAATTTTGTTGCTTCAAAGGCCTAGTAAAGGTGAAGAAAATTTGAAGTATGCCTGTGATCCCAACGTCATGGCGTCCCCTTGTCAGGTGATTCATACGAAAAGGCAGAACAGTATTTGGAACTAACGATTTCGGAAATCGTTAGGGAATTCAATATTGCGAGATCAATAGCGTCAAGAGTGTGCCGGTTGGACTCTAGACGGAATGGAAAACGTATGCCTGGTCAGATGAGTCCCGATTTTAGTTGGTAAGAGCTGATGGTACGGTTCTAGTGTGGTCATGGTGCCAAGTTGTCAACAAGGCATTCTGCAAGCTGGTGGTGGCTCCGAAATGGTGTGGCCTGTGTTTGCATTGAATGAACTGGGTCCTCTGGTTCAGCTGAACCGGTCATTGTCTGGAAATGGTTATGTTGGGCTACTTGGAGACCGTTTGCGACCATTCATAGACTTCATATTCCCAAACAACGATGGAATTTTTATGGATGATAGTGCGGCGTGTCACGGGCCACAACCGTTTGCGATTGGTTTGAACAACACTCTGGGCAACTGGAGCGAATGATTTGGTCATACAGATCGACCGACATGTATCCAATCGAACATTTACGGGACTTGATAGAGAGGTCAGTTCGTGCACAAATTACTGCACTACAATACTTTCTCAGTTATGGATAGCTATAGAGGCAGCATGGCTCAGTATTCCTGCAGAGGATTTCCGACGACTTCTTGAGCACACGCCACGTCGAGTTGCCCACTACGCCGGGCAGAAGGACGTCCGACACAGTATTATGAGGTATCCGATCACTTTTGTCACCTTAATGTATTTTAGCTTTTACAGTTCCATTCGATCTCCTTCCGGAGCAAACCAAGGAACCCACCATTGACCGGATAGTGGTGCGGCACAATAAGTGTCCCATTTTCTGTTCTAATTCCCTCAGAACTCTCTAATTTAATTCGACTACATTCCACTAGCCTTGTTACTAAGCACTCCGTGGCGCACCGTCGGTGGCACAAGGCAGTACAAGCCAAGGTAAGAATGAAGCGGGCACGCCCGCCTATACAGGTTAGTACAGTGGACGCGTGCATGCAGATCAGCGTTCCACTAGCCACCCCGTGTCGCTGCCGCGCGCGCCGGAGTGTCACACAATGGAGAAAGCGACACTCGGTCGCCAGACGGTCGGCTGAACGGGTTCCGTTTCGCAACAGGGGGCGGTGGCTCGGCGCGGCCGCAGTTCCGCGTTACTTAATTGTTTGGGCAGCCGGGCGAGCGAGGGCGTTCCCGGGCAGGGCGACGTGTGGGGCGGGCTCGCAGTCGGCGCGAGAGCGACGAGTCGCGCGCGGCCACACATCACCTGCTGCTCCCCGCTGCCTTTCACTGCCGCCGCTAACGTACGGCGGGGACGCCGTGTTAGTCGCGCCCGTACCGCTTGTCCTGCCAGCGTTCAGCAGCGCACCACTTTGCGAAAGCAAATTACACACGCGCGCTGCGCATCTGACCGCCAGCGTCTCATGCTTCATTCTGTTCTGATCCAGTGCCTCCCCTACTGGCTCTCTAGAAGTACAGGGTATCTCAAAAGATCCATCTGATTTCACAACGATACTTCTTCTACGTCGGTCGTTCCCAACCTTTCTGACACCATTTTCCTTGAGTGAGTGCTATTAGATAATAGTTAGTACCCATATCCTCACCCCCACCCCTCACCCCCACCCCACCTTGGTCATCATCAGATACTAACAAAAATTTAGAATGAAAAGCATTTCACTTCAATACTTTCATTTTTTAAATGACTACAGATAAAGTATTTACAGTTTTTGTACCTATTTTATCAACCTCCGTGGTAATGAGTCTATGAGACAATTGGTACTACTTATTTCTAACAACATTTATTTAAATAGCGAGTGTGGTACTATTAATTCTCAGAAAACAATGCTAACTATCCACATTGAGTGTAGGTACTTGTTACCAAATATACTTCCTCTGCACAACTTCTCTCCTCAGTGACACCTCGTTCACACGTACTGCTTCCAGATATACGATCAACCAAGTTAAAATGTGTGCACTATACTTGTCTACGTTTGTAAATGTCAGCAGACGACCGACGCGAGTACCTTTGATAACAGCACGACACGGCCAGCAGCGGCTCTCCTGTCTCGCGACCAAAAATGGCTCTAAGTCTGAGGTCATCAGTCCCCTAGAACATAGAACTACTTAAACCTAACTAACCTAAAGACATCACACACGTCCATGCCCGACACAGGATTCGAACCTGCCTCCGTAGCAGCAGCGCGGATCCGGACGTGTCTCGCGACCATATGGTTGCACCCTAGACGACTGGAAAACCGTGGTCTGGTCAGATGACAACCGATTTCAGTTGGTAAGAAAGAGCTGATGTCCGGTCAGTGTTGCCGAGCGGTTCTAGGCGCTTCAGTCTGGAACCGCTCGACGGCTACGGTCGAAGGTTAGAATCCTGGCTCGGGCATGGATGTGTCTGATGTCCTTAGGTTAGTTAGGTTTAAGTAGTTCTAAGTTCTAGGGGACTGATGACGTCAGAAGTTAGGCCCCTAGTGCTCAGAGCCATTTGAACCATTTTGAACTTGTCCTTCCAGATCGTCTGACACGAATCCCATCGAACATTTGTGGGACACAATAGAGATGTCAGTTCGTGCTCAAAATCCGGCACTGGCAACACTTTAGCATTTGTGGATGGTTACAGAGGCAGCATGGCCCAATATTTCTGCATAAGACCTCCAAAAACTTCAATTCATGGTACGGGAAAAAGGGAGCCAGACTCGATATTAGTAGGTATCCCATGACTTTTTTTTTACCTCAGTGTATCTATTACATGCACGCATAGACAACTTTAGGGTACTTTCTGTAATCGCGTAGGAAGGTGCCCACTACATTTACAACTTCACTATACAATTATTTCGCGTATTACCTAACGTAGGTTTACTTCAGATTTGCGTTTGCGTTCCCAGTTACCGACCGCAACCTGTCTTTGGAACAGTCTGTTAAGTGTTTAGGTAGAGCTCCGAGTTTCGGTTTAGCTGGTCGATGAGGTCGCAGCCCGTCTCGTGGCGACCTACGGGTAGCGTGTTTGAAGATACATTAATTCATCCGAGGTTGGCGTGAGGTCGTGTTTTGACAGGCTGATGGAGCTCTTGTTTGTTTTCGGCACGACGGTGTGGTTAGATGTAGTTTGCCTGTGTGCGAGATGAGCACATTTACAATAAGAGTTTCTTAATCGTTTACAGACATCCTGTGGTTGCGAGCTAACATTCCAAAGATGTTCGTGCTCACATGCGGTTCCTCTTCGTCGAACTGTCTTGGCTCAAAATCGTCTAGGAATTGAACCGCACATGTCGCACTCCACGCCCTAAATTAGACACTTGTGACCCTTTATTTAAATTGTCTGGCTGATGGCAAGTTTGCGAAATTGTATGAAGTTAATATGACATATAATAACTGTAATAATAATATCGGGTACTAAATTAACGACCCATAAATGATGTAGGCCACACTGTTGCGATTTTGTTAGAATATTGTTTATTGAGAAAGAAAAGTAACAGCGAAAGTGGTCGTATTTAGAGCTACTGTTACACTAGAGAGCATACCCATTTGACACAGTTCGACCCTTCACAATCTCATCGCGAATTACAAGTCCCATACTTCGCCTCGTTAACTATGCTCACATCGGGCGCGCGGCTGCTCACTGCTCACAAAGTCCCGCGATACCACACAAAGCGACATTTTCTGAGTCGTTTCACTCCCTAGCTGCCTGAACACCGGCTGTCGGCTTTTGCGTCTCAATCCGAACTGTTCTCTTTGGTGTCTCCAGCCTAACTGTCCTCTTTGGTGCTTAAACCAGAACTGCCCTCTGCCCGTCTCCGACCGCGTTTCCCGAGCGCTGAACATCTTCGCTCAACTGACTAGCGCAGTTCCCTTTCCTAAAGCCGTCCATCTGATTGGCTACAGCTTATTCTTCATTACTTTACATTTTAACATAGTTAAATAATCAAAGCTTGGCCACTTTCACGTTCTAAATAAAGTAACAATAATATCCATTACATAATAAACGTTAAAATCTTTTACGGGAAACTAATATAATTTCCTTCTTAGCTTTGAATGCAACGCCTAGTAGCTTTGCACCAATGTGCTTTTTGATAAATTAAGAACAAAAGTAACTATTACGCACTAAACTTTAGAGCAAATATTCTATTACCTAATGATTCAATAAGGTGTCATGCTGTCATCGTTCAATGTGTTTTGCGTGGAGGAAACGATGATCTGATGCTTAACTGAAAATACTGATAATTTAAGTTTACTAAATCTTTTAAACAAATAAAGTTGCAGAGTTGATATTTACAACGTTTGTCATTATAATGATGCGCTTCTATATGAAATGTCGATCGTTAAGATCGACCAAAGCGTTCAGATTTTAGCATTCAGGTGTTTGTTACAAAACTTTTTAATTTCACTTGAACAGTAAATCCTAAACAGTTATAGATATGATTAATATTCAAGTTTTATTGGGATCACCATGAAAATTTATGGAGGATGGCAGAGTAAAATTACTGTGGTTTGATTCCATGCACTACTACAGAATTAAATAGTTTTCATAAATGTTTCCCTTTATGGCCGATCTTAGATCCGCCATATTTAAAACTGCTACGTCTCCTTGTCCACAAAAGCCTTGTACTAGGTTTTCCTAAGGCGTAAGTTCCCGTCTGTCTCACTCGCACACTACAGCGCTTAGGCCTCAATGAACGCCTGTGAGTTTCCCCATCTCGTGGTGAATCTGCGGCCTTTGTGGCACCCGCTCCTGGACGAGAGGGCTCGTTTCACAATTCCTGTAGGATGACTCTTTCGGTCACATATTTAAATGAGAGCGTAGTGCTCGTTAACTGACATGGTTCATGCGTAATTTATTTCTTGTTTTGTATCTCAAAGTATAAGGGCGAGGATAACACTGAAACGTTCGTCATTTTAAATTGTTTCTTCCATGTGGAGACATGGCATTTGCACCTTTGTTAGCCGAGTAAGTTTCGATGTAAGAGACAGATTATGTTTGCTAATAATCCATCCGACTGACAGAAAGTTTAAATTCCTCAGCCTCCCTACCAATGAGGTTTGTTCAATGTTTTCCACTGTCTATACATAACGTTCTGTTCCATTTCCTCATATGTTGAAAACTTTGTGTTCCACGCGTTTTCTGGACAGTAACGTTGCACGTGATATCGTTACGCGACAATTTTTGGAGGCAGTTTGTGGATTAATATTCAAATATCTTTTAATTTAACTCTCTTTCTTTGTCGCCACTTTTATACTTACAAGGGGAACACATGACGATCAGATTACTGTAATTTTTGTTTGTTTGTGGTACGTAAAGTTCAGAACTGAAATATCAATGATACAAAGCTGTTAGATTCAGTTCTCAAAAAAAAAAACTCGAGAAAATCGATTTTCCGACAGGCAGCGTAGCGTTGTGGCAGAATAGTAGCCCGGCACGTGAGCAGCCATGATTCGACTCCTGGCTGTGCAAGCTGTATGTTCTACGTGCATTTCCATGAATTTTAAAATACCGAAAAATGAAAAGAAATATAGTGTGTTATGTTTTTCTTTAATTGAAATGATCTTTATTAACAATCTTTCAGGAAAAATCTGAAATTAAGAGTTTATATTTATAATGAAAACTTCATTGTGGGCTATGATATGTAATTATAAATAAAATATTTGCATTTTTCATATAAGTGATAATGAAATATGTGTTAAATAGCTTACATTTGATGAATTTCATATCCAAATCGAACAGAATAAAACAAAAAACGACAAAACTAATTACTGAAACGAGACTCGAACCATCGATTACGTCTCGAGCACTACTGTTTTTATTCCATGTTTATGTATTTTACGCTTAATGGAAATGCTCGTAGAACATGAATTGTTTACAAAATTTGCATCACGCAAGAATCTAACCCAGGCCGCCAACCTGTTAGTCGAGATTCTGCCACAGAGGTGCTCTGCCTATCGAAAAATGGACCTTGAAAAGCTTCAAAACTTCGAAGTCGATTTTCTCTTGAATTTTGGAGAGTTGCTTTGCGTGATTAATATTTGAATTCTGAAGTTCGCTCACCATAAGTATAAAAAATTATAAGAACCCAACTGCCGCATGGTCTCCTTGTTAGACGAGTTTAACTGATTTCAGCAGTTAGCACAGTTTTACTCAGTGCAGAGTGTACTAATAGTCAACAGCAATGGTAGTAACTTTCTACAATTCTTATGATAGTTTATCTTTTAATTGGAACCAAATACTGTTTTTTCAGCACAAAAAGGATGTCCCGGAATTTGATGTAGGTGGCAGAGTCGCAGTTTCTTCATTGTATGCGAAGTGCGGTTATCTGATTTCTTGCATTTGTGTGCGATAATAACATTGTGGGTCGGCATGCGCATTGCACGCAACTTTCCTATCTGCCTGTTGCTTATATGCGTTTCACAAGAGATCAGGTATTTGTTATGACTATTCACGTTAACGGAAATTCACTTTTATTCGCTATTTCCATTGCAAATCGTTGCACAACGTAAGCCTGTCCTATTTACAGCTACATCGACATACAATTCCGCAAGGCGCCCTATGGTGCCCTTTACCACTATTAGTCATTTGTTTTCCTGTTCCATTCGCATATATAGCGAGGGAAAACGATTGTCTATAGGCGTCTGTGTGGGCCCTAAATTTCTGTTATCTTCGTAGTCCTTATGCGAAATGTACGTTGGCGCAGTCGAATCATCAAGCAGTCGGCTTCAAATGTCAGTTCTCTAAATTCTCTCAACATTACTCCTCGAAAAGAATGCCGCCTTCCTTACAGGGATTCCCACTGCGTTCCCGAAACATCTCCGTAATAGTTACATGTTGTTGGAATCTACCAATAACAAATCTAAAAGCCTGATTCTGAATGGCTTTGATGTCTTCCTTTAATCCGACCTGGTAGAGGTCCCAAACATTCGAGTAGTACTCAAGAATAGGTCGCAGTTGTGTTGAGTAAACTGTCTGCTTTACAAAACTGCCACACTTCCCAAAATTCTCCGCCGGCCAGGGTGGCCGAGCGGTTCCAGACGCTACAGTCTGGAACAGCGCGACCGCTACGGTCGCAGGTTCGAATCCTTCCTCGGGCATGGGTGCGTGTGATGTCCTTAGGTTAGTTAGGTTTAAGTAGTTCTAAGTTCTAGGGGACTGATGACCTGAGAAGTTAAGTCCCATAGCGCTCAGAGGCATTTGAACCATATTTGAGCCCAAAATTCTCCCAATAAATCGAAGTCGACCATTCGCCTTCCCTACTATGGTCTTTACATTCTCGTCCCATTTCATATCGCTGTGCTACTTTACGTCCATGTCTGCTTCAAAAAGCACACTTTTAATGCTGTATTGGAACTTTACAGGTTCGTTTTTCCCACTCATCTGCATTAACTTATTGTCTCACTGTTCTATAAATTTGGCAACCAGGTCGCGTCCCTAGTTAATTAATGAGACAAAACATTATTAATGAGAAGGCATTTTCAATTCGGGGCATATTCCAGAATTAGGTTTATAGGTATTTCGTTCTCGAAAACCTAGCAGGAAGCTCACAACGTTTAAGATACATTGACATCCCATAAGTGTTCAAAGTGTCCTCTATGGGATGCACGAGAAACAGCCAATAGAAAGTCAAACGCGTAGCATACGTTTGCAGGCATATCTAGAGTTGCTGCACTTGCTGCTGTTGCTACGCGGTGTCGTAATGCATCCAGAGTTATTTGAAGTGGAGGCACACTGGCATGTCTTTTGCAAGGCCCCTGAAATGCAATCACATTCCCTGACATCAGGCAACCTTGGAAGCTAAGGGTACAATGCAAGATCCTTACGACCGTCACGGTGTAGGAGCTGCAGCGCCATTGTATTCTCAACGAAAATCGCGCTGCACAGTTGCAGCTGAACTGCTCCCATTGAAACGGAGAGCGCAGGACACCTTTTGCTGCTGTGTTATTTCCACCTTGGTTCGACAGACTGTGGATGATGGAGTGAGCGAGCTAACTAGCTACATCAGAGAGACGCCTGCATAGGCAACCAAATGAATCGGCAGCTTGTAATGGGCACCGAGGTGAACTTAAAGTTCTGAAGCGCAAGTTACAATTCATAACTTAAAATTACTCCGAGTTTCTAAATTTTTCTCGTGTACAAGTGACAGCCTTGTGAAATCGAATGAGTCTATTTGAAAAACCTGTTTTTGTGGATTGTTATGTGATGATGTCGCTTTCATACGTATCTTTGGTGTAGATCGAAGTAACAGCGTCGTGAAGGTACGAGGTGTGACGTGGAAGTGGGGAAAAACATACCGCTGATCGTGCAGGATACTTTCCTGTTTCGGTGACGCAAGTTGCAACTCTCTGCCGTTAGAGGGTTCTGAATTGTAGTGTGTGGCATGGAGGTGTGTAACGTACCTATGTCATTACGTGAGACACAGCGTGCAGTAATTGAGTTTCTATCCGCAGGACCAGTGTAATATTTCTGGCCTATTCAGCCATTATATTAGGGTCCAGGAAGCTATTCCCAGGGCAGTGGAGATGCAAGAAGCATAGAGATGACGTAATGTGGGATGAGGTACCGGTGACAGATGTTACATTCGGTACCATTCCCGTGAGAAAGACCGCCTGCATGATGCTGCTGCTCTGTGATTGGCTGCTGTGTTCGGCGGTAGGGCGCCAAAACGTTAAACTTTAGTTGCGATTATTAATTAAACCTGTCATCAAAATTACTTCATTTTTTAAAATAAACATCTCTCAACAGCCAGCTATCAATCAGTCATTTTAAAATTATTAAAATCAAAGTATTACTAAAACAAAAGACTGACGATATTACTGCCGATGCACTTCGGTGGCGTTCGGGTCACGCTTTGCTGGCTTGGCGCGCGAAGTGTCTCGGGCAGTCCGGCTCTCCAGTTCTGACCGCTCCAGTATACAGACATGTTGCCTGTTATAGCAGTATTTGTTTTGTGCAATTTTATTTACTACAGTTCCGACCGTCGCTAGGTACAGACATGTTGTCTGTAATAGTAGTATCTGATTCATGTAATTTTATTCTCCAGTTCTGACGGTTCCAGTTGACAGACATGTTGTCTGTGGCAGGATGTATTTCATGTTATTTTAGCCAGATATAATGACTGTGGAAAGATATGTTCAATACGTTGTGATCAAGAATAGTTTCTCGTGTCTATTTCAATAAAAACGCGAATGGCATCCCAAATGAGTTATAGTTTATTCGTAGCAGCAGTTCCTTGCGAAGTTAATTTCAGCTTCAAGTAAAAGAATCCACGACATGCGTGCTGTTTTCTGCGCTGGGGACATCATCATCATGAAGACAGCAGGTTAGTGAAGGGTACATGAACTTATGTATTCCACACAGGGCAGTGGAAACAACTAGGCACCTCACGTGTACTGCATGCACAGTACAAATGTGCTCAGTGACACGTCATCTGCAGCAACGCAGAGGAGGTATAGAAGGATGAAGGTATTAACTCTATCTCACTTTTATTCCCTTTTTTCTTGCCGTACCAGTACCTGCAGTTGAAAGTCATAAAAGGATGAAAGCTGTGTACGGTGATGATTGTATCGACATCAGCAATGTGTGACGTTGGGTTGTTCGTGCCCGTAACGAAGGATACGATGATGCTAGTCTCAACATGTGTGACAGAGCTCGGCGTGGAGGACCAAGTACGGCAACCCACGAGACTCATCGTGATCGGGTTGATGAACTCAGCAGAGTAAACGCCGGTTAACACAACCGCAGCTGTCAGGTGTACAGGCCATCACTGCAGAACTACAGCACAGAAAGCTGTGCGCGTGGCGGGCGCCTCGAATGCTGTCTCGTGACATGAAACAGAGGAGACTCGACATCTGTAAAAAAATATCTTTTGCCGTTTGAAGATGAGTGGGACGGGTACGTTAACGACATTGTGACAGCTGATGAAAGAAGTGTTCACCACTTCAATCCGAAAATAAGAGATGGCCAATGGTGTTGTGCCACTAAGGATCACCGACGACAAAAAAAGATCAAGACCATGCCATCAGCAGGCAATGTCATGTTCACCGTCTTCTCGGACGTTCAACTTCTGGTGCATTTGCAGTTCATGCCTAAAGACTCTGTAAGATACTGTGAGACCCTCAGAAAATTGACAGAACGAATTCGAAGAGTTCTTCCACACGTGGAGCACACACTCCTTCGGCATTAGAGTGCCAGGACACACACGAACGCAGCAGCATCAGCAACAACCCGACGCCTTCTGTTCAGTGTCATCGATCGTGTTCCATACGGCCCCGACTTCGCCCCATCCGACTTTCGTCCGGTTCCAAATCTTAAAATATACCTTCGTGGACTTCACTATGATAGTGATCAAACTATGCAAGCAGGGGTGAGGTTGCATCCCCGTCAACAAAGTTAAACATTCTGCACTGACATTATCAACAAACTAGTCTATCGGTCGGAGAAATGTTTTCGTCGCCAGCGTGACTATGTTGAGAAATAAATACGTAAACATAAAGAATAAAAATATAGAGTGTTATAAAATTTGTTTTATTTAATAATCTTTAAGGCTTTTCACATAAAAAATTCTCAGGCGTTACTTTACAGCACGCCACCGTATATTTACTAGACGTGAATCACGAAGTTAAAAGTGATAGTTTCACGTGAAACCAACTGTACGTAAAGATGTGTAGTCACCTGGATTCATTTCTTCCAAGATTAGACAGGCACATAACAATTCATAAAAAAGTACTTATTTTAGATCTTCGTACACTCCGACGATGTCATAGACAGAGGACGAAGCAGTGCTCAGTCTCAAATGGCTCTGAGCACTATGGGACTTAACATCTGTGGTCATCAGTCCCCTAGAACTTAGAACTACTTAAACCTAACTAACCTAAGGAACATCACACACATTCATGCCCGAGGCAGGATTCGAACCTGCGACCGTAGCAGTCGCGCGGTTCCGGACTGAGCGCCTAGAACCGCTAGACCACCGCGGCCGGCTGTGCTCAGTCTGTTGGGAGGTTAACAGTAGCTCAGTCGTGCCAGTTACAACACTTACAACACGCTAGTATAGGCGCTGACTTTTAACGATGGAAGAAAGCAGTTGTTAATGATCTGAATTCTACGATACGCGTGAAATTTGACAGTATTATTTCACTCGAACAAATGAATTTGACGTTACTTTGAACTCCTTGTACTATAGGCATATATCTTTTTTTAATTTGTGTGTTTCGAAGTCGCTTATCAGTCCCAACTTTTTTCAGCTATTAAAGTGTAATGTAACATTCAGACATGTCGTAGCTGAAGAAGTAGGGAGAGGCACCGTTGGGTTGTCGATCGAGCTACTAGCAAAATTCTGAGAGATTTTCCAAAGCGATTGCCGAAATCTTATCTTTCTTTCTCTTTTGCGAATCATACTGTTTTGATTCATGTTCAGCTGGTGGGAGCAGTTACTGCTACGGTGAATTTACTGAGCGTTAGACACAAATATCTAGGGTGTACTAATTTGCAAATCCACCGAGAAGCGCTAGTGCGAACATAATAGGTATCGACAAACTATCTGACGAAAACATTACATTGTCTCTCCTAGCACATATATTCCACGGCAGGGGGAGGACACCGAAATAGCTAAATGTAATTATTGATCGAAAATAATTATTCATCAGCTCGAGACGACTCGAAAAATGGACATACAGGAATGACGTGATAACCACTTTCTTTATGCAACTGTAGAAAGCTAAACGACGTGCTAGAAATAAGGCTTTAAAAAGCCACAAAACTGCAAATGTTGACCGGATAGGTGTCATCCAAAACAGTTCAGACGAAAACGTAAGTGTTATAAAATTGGCGCTAGTGGCAATTTTACGAGGATTACAGACCTGAGGTTGAAATCTTCACCATTGAAGCAACAATAATAATAAAATGTACATAGCAAATTAATCCTTGTGACAAACACCGTAAAATATTAGGAACACTGGCACGTCAGTCGCACCATCGCATTACAAATAAAAAGTTCAAAAAACCTCGAACAAAGGGATTAACAAGCAAATTCATTTCCTACAAAACCGGAATGGCTTATGGAACGAACCCCGTTTGCTTACAGCTCTGTGATATACTGTGCAGCGACACTGCACGCATTTAGTGCACGCATTTTTAGCGAAAACAGGGAACATTTGAATTACGATAACAGGAAACAAGCAAGACACGGTAAAATGATAAATGGGGTCGCACAAAATTTTGCCGCAGTTTTTCAGGAAAGGTTAACTACGACAAGTTATGTAATTGCAACATTTCGCATAGAGTAACATGTTTCACAGTAACTGAATATCCATATCCAAAGTTATTTTTTTAAAAAAGTATTTGAATAAAACGAAGTTTAAAATCAGAACTAAAACTAACTAACTAACTCCGTCTACAGGCCGCAAGCGACCCATCGGGACCATCCGACCGCCGTATCATCCTCAGGTGAGGATGCGGATAGGAGGGGCATGGGGTCAGCACACCGCTCTCCCGGTCGTTATGACGGTTTTCTGTGACCGGAGCCGCTACTATTCGGTCGAGTAGCTCCTCAATTGGCATCACGAGGCTGAGTGCACCCCGAAAAATGGCAACAGCACGTGGCGGCGGGATGGTGACCCATCCAAGCGCCGGCCACGCCCGACAGCGCTTAACTGCGGTGATCTCACGGGAACCGGTGTATCCACTGTGGCAAGGCCGTTGCCTTAAAATCAGAACTAATAACAGAAAATAGAGATTTCGTAAGATGACTAAGAGACAGTTTTTACTGTAACCATTACTACGAAACATAGATAATAGAAGATTCCTAGAACCCGTAAGCTAAATGTGGAACTATAGGCACTAACAAAGTACGCTGAACATGATACGTTTCAGACATGCCTGGTTAACTGGTTAACGGATGACGGTGTAGAACATTAGCAGTTTTAGACGTGTGACGGGACAAACACTGGCAGGATTTTATTTCAATGTAGTCCAGCCTGCTTGTTTTCGGTGTGAAAGTTATAGGCTTTGTCTTAGATAACTCAGTTTGTCAAAGGTATTAAGATGATTGTTGAAAGCTGAAACAGCAAACAGTTGTATAAATACAAGAAAAAGGAAAACAGGCACTGTATTACAGCAATAAGATTATGCAACAAAAAAAAAAATGGTTCAAATGGCTCTGAGCACTATGGGACTCAACTGCTGAGGTCATTAGTCCCCTAGAACTTAGAACTAGTTAAACCTAACTAACCTAAGGACATCACAAACATCCATGCCCGAGGCAGGATTCGAACCTGCGACCGTAGCGGTCTTGCGGTTCCAGACTGCAGCGCCTTTAACCGCACGGCCACTGCGGCCGGCATTATGCAACAAACAGGCACATAATGGACGCGAGATTTTCCCAAACGCATATTATGAGTTGCAGTTTCATCTGTGGCTCGGTTAGCAGTCGAAGTGAGAAAGCAGTTTCTGGGAACACAGGTACCGGCGTGGAAGTCACATGGTGCAGAACGCAGCGGAGAGTTCATAAAGCCAGGTGACGCTGCAAGTATGAGCGTGAGACGATTCCCAGGGAACTATGTTCTGCCTTTCATCTGGCAACCGATTCTTAATCTCAAAGCCACCGGAAGGTGGTCCACAATTCTGTTTGATGCTACGATAGCGCTATTACGCTTCTTCGAAATGATCTAACGCTATTAGGTGTATCTCCTTTGCTGCCCGTAATTGGATTTAAACAGGATAACTGTTAACATACGTCTCCCTCACACCACTCAGAATCATTTCAGGTGCTTATAAAGCTGCAAGACATCATTTGTTACTGACAGCAGTGAGTTTTTTTGAGCAGCTTTTTCTCAATTCTACACCGCGAGAGCATAATTCCGCCATTTAGCACAGTGAGCACACCAGGTCAAGTGAGAGAAAGCTCGTTGCTACTGGCGTTTCACACTTCCGGAGGTAAAACCGGCTGTAGTCCCACTTACTTCTGGCTCACAGTCACTGAAGCAGAGAAAAATGTTTTTGCTGTGAGAGAAGTGGAATTCATGGCACTGTAACAGGCACCGATAAAACTGCAGAACGACTGTCATAGCCTTTTGCTGTGGTTCTCATTTCCTTGAAATGCTCAAGACGAGCGAGATAAGACATCATTATACTAAAGGTATCTGATTACGTACACATTGGAACCTACTCACATATCCCCGGCTGGAAACGAGTGCTGACCTTGGCTATAGTATCCGTTTACCAGCTGTAACATGCAACACATTTTTTCTCACTTGTCGCCCTACCCACATCACTTAGAAATTGTTTGGTATTCATTGCATTCCCTTTAGCATATTAATTTAATTCTTCATGAATTACAGTGGCTCTAAGCACTGTGGGACTTCTGAGGTCATCAGTCCCATAGACTTACAACTACTTAAACCTAACTAACCTAAGGACAACACACAAACATTCATGTCCGAGGCAGGATTCGAACCTGCGACCGTAGCAGCAGCGCGGTTCCGGACTGAAGAGCCTAGAACCGCTCGGCCAAAGCGGCCGGCTAATTACAGTGCTAAGATGGAGCCAATTGAAAGTGCAGTAGACAAGGAGCAAAAGGAATACTCTCGACGTCGCGTGTCCCAGATCGGCATAGCCGCAGAGGGACCCACTATCAATGTCGAGATTATACCGCATACCATGTACATGTGGAAAAATTTATTTTGGAATGACTGGACAATCAATCAACGCCAGGATCACAGAAGAAAGCGGCGTTTCAGCTTGGGCAGGTGGGAAAATTGGCCGTGGCAGAGCAAGCACTGTGTGAGACCGAACACAGAGTAAAATTTTCCGACACGGAAGTTCTCGCTGTAGAGAAGAGCTATCACACCCTCTTGTTCAGAGAAGCTATAGAAACACACAGACATGAGAACAGCTTCAACAAGAAAGAATAAAGCCTTAAGGTAAACGGATCCAAGATTCCCGCGCTGCAGCGAAAGTCCGTTGCAGATAGCAAATGGAAGAACGGAGTTGAAAATGAGCATGGAAAAGCCCTTGGATATTTCGCGCCATGTACTGTACATATAATCTTTCGCGGCGAGCTCGACTCCAGTCAATGGAGGTGAAGCTTTCGCAGTGCCAGCCACTTGTGCTGGCGAAAAGTCAGAAAAATCAAACAAACGTCGGCCAAAGAACTTGAGACAAAAGCCAACAGGAAGTTTGTCAACACTCAATTTGGTGCTGGGGAAGTGTGTGGGGTAATAACTGTATCAAGGCTTGACTACAGTAAACAGGTTCAAAGGGGTGTGTGTTGCAATACTTATGTAGAATTGAAGAGGCTTCCAGGGTATAGACGAGAAGCTCGTAGAAAACTACATCAACTACTTTACAACAACATGTAAAACAGTCTTAGATAAGCTAATGAAATTTTCATGGACGTTGATAAACGGTTCCTGGCCAATTCTTTGGAAATAAACTTTGAAAAAATATATTACATGCAATTCAGTCTTTCCAACAGTATATACGTAAAATACGATGACAAACAGTTGGATGAAGTGGACAGTGTTAAATTCTTGCTATAAACAGTTTGGTAATAAATTCAACTGGGAGCAGCACACCACAGAACTGCTGGAGCGTCTAAATAGATCTCTATTTGGAATGCGAATGTTGTCAGACATAGGGGATATAAAAATGAAAAAGCTGACATATTCTCCGGGGTAACTCATCATTCCACGCTAAAGTTTTCCAGTTACAAACACGTATAATGAAAATTATTCGTGGTATGAACTCAAGAACATCCCGCACAGGCATGTTTAGGAAACTAGGGATATTAAGTACTTGGTTCAAATGGCTCTGAGCACTATGGGACTCAACTGCTGAGGTCATTAGTCCCCTAGAACTTAGAACTAGTTAAACCTAACTAACCTAAGGACATCACAAACATCCATGCCCGAGGCAGGATTCGAACCTGCAACCGTAGCGGTCTTGCGGTTCCAGACTGCAGCGCCTTTAACCGCACGGCCACTTCGGCCGGCTATTAAGTACTGCTTCCCAATATATTGATTCCTTAATCGAAATTTTCATTAAAATATGTCTCTTTTCAAACCAACAGCTCAGTTCATGGACTCAGTACAATAAATAAGAATAATCTTAACAAAGATTTAAAGTCACTTACTTTGGTCCAAAAAGGTGTCCGTTGTTCAGGAACAACTTGCCAGCAGCCACAAAAAGTTTAACTACGAATAAAGTTCAGTTTAAGAGAAGCCTAAGGGGTTTAACGGTGACCAACTCCTACTCCAACGATGAATTTCCTAGTAGAAACAACTGATGTTTGTATGTGTTACTATTAATATAAAGTAATGCGAATACTAGGGCAATATAAATTCTGCACAAATTCAGTGCACTAATATAATCATCGTAAGTAAGTGTTGTAAAGCCCGCCCGGTTGGCCGAGCGGTCTATGGCACGGCTTTCCGGGCGGGAAGGAGCGCGTGGTCCCCGGCACTAATCCGCCCGACGGACTTGTGTCGAGGTCCGGTGAACCGGCCAGTCTGTGGATGGTTTTCAAGCGGTTTTCCATCTGCCTCGGTGAATGCGGTCTGGTTCCCCTTATTCCGCCTCAGTTACACTATGTCGGCGATTACTGCGCAAACAAGTTCTGCACGTACGCGTACACCACCATTACTCTACCACGCAAACATAGGGGTTACATTGGTCTGGTGTGAGACGTTCCCTGGGGGGTCCACCGGGGGCCAAACCGCACAGTAAACCTGGGTTCGGTGTGGGGCGGCGGAGGGGTGAAGTGGACTGCAGTAGTCATCGTGGGGTTGCGGACCACTGCGGCTTCCGGTCGGGGTGGCCGAGCGGTTCTAGGCGCTACAGTCTGTAACCGCTACGGTCGCAGGTTCGAATGCTGCCTCGGGCATGGATGTGTGTGATGTCCTTAGGTTATTTAGGTCTAAGTAGTTCTAAGTTCTAGGGGACTGATGACCTCAGAAGTTGAGTCCCATAGTGCTCAGAGCCATTTGAACCATTGCGGCTGCGGCGGGGACGGAGCCTCTCCATCGTTTCTAGGTCCCCGGTTAAGATACAATACAATACAAGTGTTGTAAACTGATTCTTCTATTCAGTCTTCATTACATCATAATTGAAAATATTTATAATTTTTTTTTCTCATTCCACGTCCATGACGATCATTCCACTTAGGATCTGTGGAAGGTACATTAGCATATTTCTTTTTTCATTGTAAATATTTGTTATGTATTCTTGCTCTCCTGACATGTTCTACATCCTGGAGAATCTCCTCACTATGGATCAACTTGAACGAAAAGTACGTCTAATGTAATCTATCATTGTGGTAGTGTTTCCGCGCGAGATGTAGACACGTGATGGTGCCCGATGGGCGTGTCCACAGGCACAGCAGACATTTTGCGCTAGAGAGCGCTTCCTGGACCGACGAGGTCGAACTCGCCTTCGCCACCGCAGCACGTTGCGGCACGACACGACGCAGCCAGCCACTGCTGCCATATGGGCGAAAGGCCTCCGACAGCTGCAAGCTGGGCCAGGGCGGCGGCCGGGCTGCCGGCCTTGGAGCGGGGAGTAACGCCGAAAAATCAAAACCACCGCCGCACTGCTCTTGAAAAAGCACTCCTTGAGGTTGTGTTAAACAACATTTTAAACCTCCAAATAGGCTCAAGCATTCTCTACACATTGTTTTAAACGATCTGGTACATGCGACACAGCTGCCCGCAACATGTTAGATTGCTAACACACCAGATAGTGCTGCTTCCAACTCATCCAAGTTCCGTAGTTTTCTCTTATAAACCTCCTCCTTAGCCCACCCACAGAGAAAACAATCACAAGGCGTTAAATCAGGGCCGCAGGCAGGCCATTCATGTGCACCACTTCTGCCGATCTAACGACCTGGGAAATGACCGTGCAACCATTTGCAAACATCATTTGCGAAATTTGCAGGTGCTCTGTCCCGCATGACGTGAAACAGTGGGTTGTTCCATTGTGAAATTAATGAGTATACACGATCTTGAAGCATTTCCAGGTATCATTCGCCATTCATTGTCTTCCGCAGAAAGAGAGGACCAACAGCTTCGGATGACCTGATACCACACCATACTGCTTTTTTTACGAATTCTTGTGTGTTCCCGGCTGTCTAATAACAGCAGTGTTCTTGTTTACAAACTCTCTAGTGTGAAAAACTGCCTCGCCAGTCCACAAAACATTCTCGAAAAGTTCAGGCCAATCATCATTCCGACCCAAGAAAATTTCTCCAAACTCCATTCTTCTGTCGGATTCATCAGGAAACAACTGCCACACATAATGAGGCTTCCACTGCATAAAAGTGAGATTTTCGTAAGAATCTTTGGAACTGTGTATTATGAGAGATAGATACACGACGCAGTGATATCTTAGGGCTCCTTGTGAACATCAACTCAGTGATTTCTTAGGGGC
Organism: Schistocerca nitens; assembly: GCF_023898315.1. Taxonomy (NCBI): domain Eukaryota; kingdom Metazoa; phylum Arthropoda; class Insecta; order Orthoptera; family Acrididae; genus Schistocerca; species Schistocerca nitens. Next base: position 368,513,683 of record NC_064614.1, on the reverse strand, counting down.
TCCTTGTGAACACTCCACGAACTCTGTCAACATTCTCTGGTGTTCTCCAAATTGGCGGGCTTATTGATCTTCCTGTATCGGCGACACTCGCTGTTGGCAGTAATTTGGAATGGTGATTCTTAACTGTTTTTGCGTACATTGTTGCTAGGATCCCTCGTTCAGGCCTCCGCACCACAGATCCCCAGATCTCATAACGAGCTGCTGTTTTGGTCCATTCTTTCACAGTCAACACAGGTGGAATTTGTCAACTGAAGCAACAGAAAAAATGATGTTAAACACAACATCAAGGAGTGCTGTTGAAAATTGATTCATAAATCAAGAAATTATAACTTTTTAAAAATAGGGAGTGACTTATCAGACACTCTGTACATACAGCCAAGCCTATGTATGTATGTATGTGTAAAAACTCCTCCCAGGTCCCTGGACCGATTTGGGGCAAATCTGACACACAAACTCCTTGCCCTCAGAGGACCAACGTAGGGTGGGTTTATAACGCTCTAGCTTTAATATTTACAGGGACACACATCTATGTTTTTAAGCCCTGTAGTATAGGCTGTCCAGCAGATCAAGTATGTTGTGCTACAGTAGTGTCGACCTGCTTTATCGGCATGTTTTGCATGGCAGTCTGTATGTCATGGATTACAAGCCCTTGGCACGTATATGCTGTGCTGCACATGACATGTATTGTCGGAGTAGTACAAGCCCGTTTCATCGACCTCTTCTGCAGGGGCTACACCTGTGAATGAGCATGCTGGGGGTAAGATTGAGGTGGATAGAGGCGGAGATGGAGAAAAAGGGGGCAGGAAAGGATGTATCCAGAATGAAATTTTCACTCTGGAGCGGACGGTGCTCTGATTTTGAAACTTCCTGGCAGATTAAAACTGTGTGCCGGACCGAGACTCGAACTCGGGACCTTGCCTTACGCGGGCAAGTGCTCTACCACTTCTTTTTTCTGTTTTATTTTTTATTTTTTATTTTTTTAAAGCGTCTTTCAGTTACGACAAACAAAATTACAATCTACATCCGCAGCAACAACAGAGCAAAAGTCCCTTCTAAACTATGAAATAGAATTTGAAACTAATAGGATGATGATAGATAATAATGAAAGAAAAATGTAACAAATCCCGCACGCCATTCCATGTGCGTGGCTCATCTGCGTACAGACCCATGTTCCAAATTGATAACACATTTCGCAGCTTGTAGAGCTCCATGAAGGCGGTCATCCTCTGCCCGGTACTCCCCAACTGTGAGGGGGGTTATCGAAGACACTGCGCAAATAGTTCGCAAATAGTTGTCGGTATCAGGGTGTACACTCAAGTGCGCTATGACTGTCCTGGAGAAATTGCCAGTAATCAAGTACCATCTTCTCATCATTTCGAAGGAGGTAGTATATGGACATGCCTTTAAACCAAGTGAGAGCATGAGTCTTCGCAGGTGGGAAATAAGTATCCTCTGGACAAAGGAGGAGCCGTGGCTCAATTGTGCGAGGCGCGATACGTAGGTAGCAGGCGAGGATCTTCTGCACTAGCAGCCATACCTCTAACGCCGATCCATATGTTAAACGGTTTTCGTCGGTATCCACGAGGTGGCAACGTGGGCAAAGGGGGGAATCCGTCATCCCAATAGCGTGCAGCCTTTGTCGTGTTACAACCTTCCCGTTCACCACCTGATACCACACGGCTCGTACCCGCCTGGGGAGGAACGGCTTCTGGACCGCTCTCCACACTGCAGGGCCACTGAGCTACCCAAGCACGACTCACGACCCGTTTGGAAGGTAGGAGACGAGGTACTGGCGGAAGTAAAATTGTGAGGACCGGTCGTAAGTCGTGCTTGGGTAGCTCAGTGGTAGAGCACTTGCCCCCATAAGGCAAGGTCCAGAGTTCGAGTCTCTGTCCGGCACACAGTTTTAATCTGCCAGGAAGTTTCAAAAGCATTTGTATGTATGTGTAAGAACTCTTACCAGGCTATTGGACCGAACTGGGCCAAATCTGACAGTCAAACTCCTTGCCCTGCACAGTGGCATGTAGACTGTGCAGCATAGGAAGAGAGGAAAGAGTAGGGAGGAGGAGGCCAGGAGGGGATGTACAGAAAAGGAGGGGGAGGATGAGAGGGGCAGAGAGTGAGTTTTGGAGGGGATTGTCGGAGACAGAGCAGGACGAGGTGGACAGAGGGTGGGGCGGAGATGGAGATGGACAGAAAGAGGGTGTAGGAGATGCGCTAATTAGGTGGGGGAGGAGATGGACAGGTGGGGAGATGTGGAAATGATGGGCAGAGAGTGGGCAGGAGGAGATGAACCATGCAATAAGTACATTATATATGATGCATATTTATGTAGGTGAAGCCGTAGGAGAAAGGCTAGTATCTACTAAACATCTGGGAGTAGGAATGATATATTTATTTGAAGAATGATGAGGTAGTACATCCACGAATCAGGCAGCTTACAAAAGCCTCGCTCGACCAAGACTATCTGCTGAGACCGTTACCAAATAGGATTGAGAGAAGAAATGGAGCATGTACAAAGAAGAGCAGAACGTTTCGTCTCAGTTGCTGAAGTGGCACGAGGATGCTCACTCCCGTGGCATACATTATAAGGTAGGCGCTGTACATCACAGTGTGGTTTCCTAGGGAGTACATTCCTAAATGACTTCACCAATATATCGCTTCCTCCTACGTATAACTCGGGAAAAGACCATGAAGATATATTTAGAGCTCACATGGAGGCCACCCAACAGTCATCCCTTAAAGCGTTTGTTGATGGTTTTGTCAACAATTGCAATGTTTATTATTAAGATCAAACACTGTCAGTGCAACCTCAGTAGACCAGGCTTCAAAATGAATCTGTAGGGTTCGAAACTATTCGCCAAAAAATACTGGAACTGTTGACAGAACCATTACTAAACGCTTTAAGGAATTTACATAAAGCTGCTGTTCCCTGTCAACAGAACAAGAATCATTCTTCTTGCTAATGGAACACGAAAGGAGGGTAGTTTTAGTGGTGCGTAAATTACACTTCACCACACACCATGAGTTGGCTTGCGGAGTATATATTTAGGTTTCCAGAATGAGATTTTCACTCCGCTGCAGAGTGAAAATCTCATTCTGGAAACATCCCCCAGGCTGTGGCTAAGCCATGTCTCCGCAATATCCTTTCTTTCAGGAGTGCTAGTTCTGCAAGGTTCGCAGGAGAGCTTCTGTAAAGTTTGGAAGGTAGGAGACGAGGTACTGGCAGAAGTAAAGCTGTGAGTACCGGGCGTGAGTCGTGCTTCGGTAGCTCAGTTGGTAAAGCACTTGCCCGCGAAAGGCAAAGGTCCCGAGTTCGAGTCTCGGTCGGGCACACAGTTTTAATCTGCCAGGAAGTTTCATATCAGCGCACACTCCGCTGCAGAGTGAAAATTTCATTCTGGAAACATCCCCCAGGCTGTGGCTAAGCCATGTCTCCGCAATATCCTTTCTTTCAGGAGTGCTAGTTCTGCAAGGTTCGCAGGAGAGCTTCTGTAAAGTTTGGAAGGTAGGAGACGAGGTACTGGCAGAAGTAAAGCTGTGAGTACCGGGCGTGAGTCGTGCTTCGGTAGCTCAGTTGGTAGAGCACTTGCCCGCGAAAGGCAAAGGTCCCGAGTTCGAGTCTCGGTCGGGCACACAGTTTTAATCTGCCAGGAAGTTTCATATATTTAGGTGTACAACTGAATCCATCTGGACTGTTGTATGTGTCATAATCGAAACAAGAAGAAGAAGAAAAAGACGAAGAAAAGGACGAATAAATTTAGAAACATACAAATTGCGAGACACCACTCACAGGAGCAGAACTATGCATGTCGTTATCCTTTCGGTTATCAACACTGAAGAACGTCTCCAGCAGTTAGCAATTAACATAATTACTGCATGCAGTGTCACCGTCGATTTTCCTCATTTACTCGTATGTAGGCTTGTCCCAGCGACTTTTTCCTTTCGCTACTCCTTCAACTACATTTTTCATAATCGACTCGTGTTATAATATGTGCCCAACCACACACTCTGTTTCTGTATTACCACTTGGGTATAGAGATCGGGTTATATGTCTGCCGTATAATAGCAGACAAATTTCTTTTTCTTTCGTTGCCTTGTGAGTGTTACACATCACCTGCACTTTACTGGAGATTGTGAATTTACGACTATCGCCTATAGTTTACTAAGAAAATCTACAATTTACCCTGATAAATAATTTGGCAAATATAATCTATAATAGGAAAATAAAAAGGTGAACTATGTATTACTTTACAGTTGTTAGAAAATAATAAATTCAAATATTGCTACCTATCGTGCCCTATATATTGTATCCTATACTATGTATTGTGATATACAACTGTGCAATTATGTCTCGAAGCAGCAAATTACAAGTCTCTGTTATTAAATAAGAAACTTAATAATACTACCAAGAAGTGGAATGTTGGTATTCAAACTGAATTCATTATTAAAAATTACTCAGGTGCGTGTTACACTGAAGGTTACATACAAAGTCAGTTATGTATATGGACAGTTCATCAACCAATCTCGACAGTTTTTGCATGTTACCGACATTGATGCTGGCAAGATATAGGTCCCAGGGATCCCAACATATTCGAGCATGTTTGAATTTCTAGTTGGACATCGGATAACAGATGCAAAAGAAATAATTTTTCGTATGATATAATTACAAATGAACAGTTTTAGAACTTTTTTCTTTACTTGTACTATGAAACCTTGCTTCTTGGCAATTTTCATGACTCCAGGTAAACGTGAAGCACCCTTCAGGTTTTGATGAGTCCATTCCCAATTATCAGAAGATGTGACATAAATGGCCGTACCTTTTGACTGTATTGACTTAGAAGATTCAGTTTTCTACAGCGACAAGGGGCCTTAGGCCTTAGTATGTGAAATAAATTTCAAGCTGCTACGTCTACCCGTTCCTAAAAAAAATGTGTTAACAGACGGAAGAATGGTTAGAGACTCAGATAACAAATGAAGAAAAAATTTTCGTGTGATATAATTACAAAATTACGGTTTTTGGTTTATTCCTATTGGTTTTCCTATGAAACATCATTTCTTGGCAAATTTTATGATTTTAGGTCAACGGGAAGTCCCCTACAGGTTTTAATGAATGAGTTTGCGATTATCAAAATACATGACATAAACGGCCGTATCCTTTGATTTCATTGACTTAAAAGCTTCAAATTCTTACACCGGTAAGAGACTGTAGGTATTAGTAAGTGACATGAATTTCAACCTGACACATCCATCCGTTCCTGAGAAAAAGCGTTTTTAACATGTGGACAGACAGACAGACGGAGAAAAGTAACCCTATAATGGTTCAGTTTCTATGAACTGAGGTACAAAACCCTAAAAATCAACTTGGAATTACACTTGTTTTCAAGCAATAATTTCTTTTTAAAACTGTATAAGAAGTGCACTGTTTTTGTGCTACTCATTTTTGTTTATTTCAAACTAGTTTTTTTAGCTTGTTAGGCCATCTTCAGGAAAGAATCAGTAGAACAAGAACTGTGTACTTGTTATTCAGCCTTAAACATGGAATTGCGCTACCAAGAAGTAACAGAAGAATACATAAATAAGAATACTTTCTTTGGAAACAGCATTGACAATCTGATATTACAGGCTGCTTTTGGTATCACTAATATTTACGTTCGTGAAAATACTTCTGTTAGTTCTCGAGGCCAGGACTGCTTCACAACAACAGCTGTTCCACTTCTGGCGTTTCTCCTGTTGCGAGGACCGTCTGGGCAGGCCTCTCGTTATTGTATTTTCTGCACTGCTGCTGTCCATGGTTTGCCTTCAGCACTCGGTTTAACTTCTGCTGGCATCACTCCTTGAACGGTATCGCTACATTCCCTATTTCACGCCCCCTTCCATTATCTTCTGTGCTCTTGCTGATCCGACTTCGTCCAGATCATTCTGGTTTCCCACATGTTTTGTGAGCTCTCTTTCAAATTTGGTTTACAAAATTGTCTACTTGGAAATCGTGCAACGTGATGAGCTGCGAACCAGCTGGCAAAGTTTGTGAAAACTCTCGTCACTTCACTTAAATCACTCGCGTTCTGGGGAATGCCAGTACGTCTAGCGTGTGGAATCATGAAGTTTTCAGACTGATTAGTAACGCAGAGCTAACACTGAAACAGCTAATATGCTGCCAATAACGGACTTTCTTGACTGTAAATGAAAATTTAATTTTTGAAATGTGTTTTATTTCGTTGATAAAATAGTGCCTGAAGCGATTCAATTGGCTTCTTAATCACGTGCAGGCAGTCACGGCTTTAATAATAGACGAATGCAAATTAGCTGATATTTGAATACACCAGTCTTCAGTTGCTGCAAGTGCCTTTCAGGTGTGTTGGGATATGTACATCGAAAGTTTTCTACCATGACAATTTCAGGTACAAGGACGCATTAGAGTTCCGGAAACTGATATACTCATACAAGAAGAATGATATCTTAGAAGTGTATCAATGGTACGCACTAATCGGTCAATGATGTTATTTGCTGGTGAAATAAGTGTTCAAATGGCGCTGAGCATTATGGGACTTAACTTCTGATGTCATCAGTCCCCTAGAACTTAGAACTACTTAAACCTAACTAACCTAAGTACATCACACACATCCAGGCCCGAGGCAGGATTCGAACCTGCGACTGTAGCGGTAGCGCGGTTCCAGACTGTAGCGCCTAGAACCGCTCGGCCACTCGGCGAAATAACTGTTAAATTTGGTAAAAGCCATATTCATTTTTTTTTAAAAAGTTAAATGCTCAACATTATCTCCTTTGAGAACCTTTTTTTATATCTTCAAAGAAGAAATTTATTTATAATCCTGTAAAATACCTGTTAGTGCCATGATAACCTCTTAATTCAGCGAAACGTCCTTCCCTTCGATCCCCTTATGGTTACAATAGATACGAAAATCACATTAGGTGCAGAATGGAACGGAAGGGGGGGGGGGGGAGGCGACTCCTGCTCTTGCAGGTCTACCATCAAAACGGTTAATGTGTGATGATCAGATTTTTTGTCCTGGTGCAAGACTACATATCTACTAGCTTAACTCCGTGGCTGCGACTTCAGTTCATTTCGCACATAGTTGCATAATGAGATATTATAGTCACTATCCCCCCCGCCCCCAAAAGTCAGTCAAGATGACACCGTGTAAGTCCCAAGGAGACCGTCACCATGGCGTTTCTCACCGAAAAATCGGTTTTCGCTCTACGTGATGACCTTTAACGTGCGCTCGCTGTACTATTTGGATCTCAGTTTCTCTTTTGGTCATGTAACGACGGTTGTAATCTTGGGACTACTGCTGATATTTTGCAAACACAATTCCTATATGTGGTTGATGTTAGGTTTATCGGAATCAAAGGACACGGTTTTATTCGCCCCATCGTTCAATACAAAATTTATTTTTTAGAGAAACTATAGTTTTTACCGTTACAATAATACTCTGCTATCCACTGTGTGGTGTATGGCGTAGGGTATCTTGTTGCTGTTCCATTCCCAAATGGAGCGAGTGAGAAACTACTGTCTATACGCCACGTTATGAGTCCTAATTTTACTTGTCTTCACGGTTCTTGTGCGGAATATTCTGGGTGGTTATAGGCCTAATTAAAGCGCTGCTACTCGCAGAGGCACCCTCTGGGCTGTAATTATCGTATAGAAGTGAAAATTGGTAATTATTCCTATGCGTTAATGCAAAACCGATTTACGCTGAAAAGAAGTTAGTTCCAATTTTGGCCACCAGGTGCAAATCTGACGCTGTGCAGCATCTCGTCGACGTCTCTGATGCTCATATTGAACGAACTGTGTAGGCGGCGGTTAATAGTGACTGAGTAGTCTGTGTGTTTGACTGCCATGCAGCGGCCTGGGTTCGAATCGCGGCAGTGACGGAGATTTTCTCCGCTCAGGGACTCATCATCACCACTGCATCCTCATTGGTGTCGGTCACTTCACTCAAATTCGCAATGCCTTATGAAATCACCAAATGCGATGTGGTTTGTCACATACAAATCAGCGATGAAACAATTTTATATAATTTGTAAGGTTGTTATGATTTCAAAAATTTGTCTGATTTTGTGAAATCATGATCATATTAGAATTTAGAATATAAATCATTTACATAAAAGATTAATATTTCGCTATACCCAATTTATATCATTGAATTGTGTATCTTTAGTCATCACGCCATCTTTGGCGATCACTTCTTTCTTTGTGAATGGGAGTTTATAAGTGGCTTGGTTTGGAGTAAGAACATAGAATACGTGATTATAGCGCACTTTAAAAGATAGAAAATAAACAACATATTTGTTCGAATTTGAAAAAGAGGATGAGGAACTACACCTAGCTACAATGAACTACCAACAACTATATAAACATTTTTAGCATGTGCGAGAAACGAGTTTATTGGCATGAATTATGCTCAGCTGCATACTGAAACAGATACACTACCAAAAACGTACGTTTTTCATATTAGGTGTATTGTGCTGCCACCTACTGCCAGAATATCAGCGACATCAGTTGTCATTAGATATCGTGAAAGAGCAGAATGGAGCTCTCCGCGGAACTCACGGACTTCGAACATGGTCAGGTGATTGGGTGTCACTTGCGTCATACGTCTGTACGCGAGATTTCCACACTCCTAAACATCCCTAGGTCCACTGTTCCTGATGTCATAGTGAAGCGGAAACATGAAGGGACACGTACAGCACGAAAGCGTACAGGCCGACCTCGTCTGTTGGTTGACAGTTGAAGAGGTTCGTAACGTGTAACAGGCAGACATCTAAACAGACCATCACACAGGAAACCCAAATTGCATCAGAATCCACTGCAAGTACTATGACAGTTAGACGGAAGGTGAGAAAACTTGCATTTCATGGTTGAGGGGCTGCTCATAAGCCACACATCACGCCGGTAAATGCCAAACGACGCCTCGCTTGGTGTAAGGAGCGTAAACATTGGACGACTGAACAGTGGAAAAACGTTGTGTGGAGTGATGAAACACGGTTCACGAAGTGGCGATCCGATGGCAGGTTGTGAGATGGCGAAATCCGGAGGCGGTGGTGTTATGATATCATCATGTTTTTCATGGAGGGGACTTGCACCCCTTATTGTTTTGTGTGGCACTATCATAGTACAGGTCTACATAGACGTTTTAAGCACCTTCTTGCTTCCCACTATAGAAGAGCGATTCGGGGACGGCGATTGCATCTTTCAACGCGATAGAGCACCTGTTCATAATGCACGGTCTGTGGTGGAGTGGTTACACGACAATTACATCCCAGTAATGGACTGGCCTGCACAGTCCTGACCTGAATCCTATAGAACACCTTTGGAATGTTTTGGAACTCCGACTTCGTTCCAGGTCTTACCGACCGAAATCAATACCTCTCCTCAGTGCAGCACTCCGTGAAGAATAGGCTGCCATTCCCCAACAAACCTTCCAGCACCTGATTGAACGTATGCCTGAGAGAGTGGAAGCTGTGATCAAGGCTAAGGGTGGGCCAACACCATAGTGAATTCCAGCATTGCCGATGGAGCGCGCCACGAACTTGTAAGTCATTTTCAGCCAGGTGTCCGGATACTTTTGATCACATAGTGTAGGTGAGGACAAAGTAAGCTTACAAAATACAAGCAATATGATTATTATAAACGCTACGACCACTACATTCGTACTATGTAGTATGACAAACAGTAGTTTTCACCCGGTTCTGTGAACATGTAGGGATCTTTACATTGAAGAAAGAATGAAGTATGAATGGAGCTCTCTATCCATTTAAAGAAGAGAAGAATAAGCACACCCTCTGCACGTTAAATACATGCAAGAAAACCCCAATACTTTAGGTATTATTAACATTTCCAGTTACAAATCCGTATTCTGTTATATATTAAATGAATAAATTAAATTTTTGACACTTGTACCCTTTTTGAATAGTTTACGAATATTTTTTCTTCCTTGTTTCTGTTCGAAACACTTTAAACTACCATAATTGATACTCATCTGCCGTAGGATCGATAGTTATAAGTTGAAAATCAACTGGAAGCACATTAGCGGTAGTCTCTTCAGTGATATTCCAGAATTTTTAGCTACTTGTTCTCCTCACAATGTGCTGTCACAAAGAAGGAACATGTTGCTCTAGAAGAAAAACACAAAACCAGAAATCAGAAAAAGGAGAAATTATACAATCCAAAGAAATCCTTGTCTTTTATTAACGTGGTCCCTTACACTGTGCGCGGAGTGTGTGTGCGCGGTCAGCGTGATGCATATGTATGGCATAACCCGAAAACGTGCGTTTCTGTGTAAATTTAAATTGAGAACTTGTTACATATGTAGAAAAAACAACAATAGCGTTACAAGAGCTGATGGTAAAAGTAGAATAACTCTCCTAGCTTAACATCAAATATCTGCCCCTAAATAAGATTTTAGTTCTCACGTAGACACAAAGTCTGTAGTATACAACTACAAATTTGCCTCGCGCCCTACAAATGCGAGTTGAGTAATATCGTAAAAAATTGTAGCAGTTAACTTCAATCGACGTCGTTGTTTACTATAGAAAGACTCGTTAGCCTTCCTCTCTGTCAGGCTGTATTTACAATTACAGGTTCAACTCTCGCAGCAAGACAAGTTGTTGTGGTTATTTCATAACACGTACAGAACAGAAATTGCCTTCTGCCATTAAGGCTAATCATTGTAACTTCATACTCCAGCATTACCACGGTCTATATAATGAAGGACTACTGGTAGTAAAGCCTAGAGAATGTGCGCAAATTGTAGAAGTCTATGATTAAATGAACTCCGGAAAAAATTTTCGTTGTGGAATTTATTTTTGCTGCTTAGTGTCAGTGCCTGAAGTCAGAGTACTTTTCAGTCAAGTACTTTCGAATCATGTGTTAACATTTTAATAGACAGCTTTACTTCGATCCAATAGGAACTTGTTACATAAGAATTCACTTTCAACTTACTTCAGACTCGCGTAAATGGAGCTTGTAAATGCTTTTCGTCCACCTTTTCAGGAACGTCCTTCACACTTGGATTACGTTCTGTGATTGCTGACGTGATGTTTCTTACTGCCACAATGTTTGAATCAGTGGATCCGCCGACGACCTGATCATTAGAAACACAGGAATGTTGGGGTAGACTCCAGTGCGGTTTTCTTTCCTTTGTGGCTAGTACTCTGCAAAACCACCTGGGCCGCAGTACTTCAGATGAATTCGGACGCTGCCAGAAAGAGCTTTACAACTGAAGAGACCCATGGAAAAGAAAACGGGAGTTTAAAACTCAATGTCCCATGCTCATCGAGGACAGAGAAGCTACTCGCAGAGGGCAAGTCGGGCTAGCGTTGCTGTAGAACACCGTCCACCGAGATTCTCCTGAAGCTATTTTGGATAAACCACGAAAAATTGGGACTATGAATGGACAAGAATTTGAATTCCAGTCTTCCAGAATATGAACTGTTTTCCACATTGCGTGACTTGAAACGGTTTCTATTAAAAATGAAGAAATTCCTCCAGCTGTATTTCAGGTGTCGATTTTATTTTGGCAACTGGTTTCAACGTTGTAACAACGTCATCTTCAGGCCCTATAAAATATACCGTACATACAACAACCAATCTGACATCAGTAATCTATGAGTTATTATGTAAACAAATATATTATAGGTATATTACATTATGGACGAATTCAATAAAATTACATTTTGGCCGTTTTCATTAAATGCAATCACTCTGGAAATTAACAATTTATCTGGTACCAATAAGTACAAATGAAATTATATATACATGATGGCTTTATTACAGATCAATATCAAGCATTAAATGAAATAAATATATATATAAAACCTAGGTGACAAGCCGTTACGCGTGTGGATAATAAAACAGTGCTAAAAAGAATATGCATTGCTAATCAGACATATATAGGGTAAGATCCATTATTAAGGAATAGTAAAGGGCGGTAAAGGTGGAAATAGAGCTATGTTTGCATAACACTGCATCATACTAAATTTTATTGAATTTGTCCATTATGTAATATCTCTATAATATATTTGTTTACATAATAACTCATAGATTACTGATGTCACATATAGGGCCTGAAGATGACGTTGTTACAACGTTGAAACTAGTTGCCAAAATAAAATCGACCCTTAAATACAGCTGGAGGAATTTCTTCATTTTTAATATAAATTTACACCAGCTCACGTCCCACTGTCCTCCATTTCAACTATGGATGTACGAAGATCAAACGGTTTCCTTGCTAAAGGTGGATCGGTATCTTTTCTGCATTGTATTAGCATGATTCATGTGAGCAGTTTTATAACATTATTTGCTTCATTATTTTCTTTGGAGCTTGTAACAATACACCTCATGATTATGATTTCATCAGAATATGTTTTCTTTTTCTAAGTTGGCAACGGATGTATTTTGGGCGGACGATCTGGGTGAATGCCAGCATCGGTGTTGAGATGAATTACGTGTAAGCCTGTGACTTGTAGCGGCAGCTGTGAAAATAAAGCAAGCGTCATATAGCGTGACATGACGCACTAAGAACTTTACTGCATGTTGCTGTCACCTAGGGCCAAAGATATGAAGTAGTTAAATGAATTCTTTACTGTGTTTTCTCTACCATGTTTTAATTATTAAAAGGTTTAACACTGATATTATGCCATATGTAATACAAACTGATAAACAATATAGTCAAGATAATTGTGTATTTAACAAAAGAGCAATGGCTGTAAAACATTAGCTCTAACATCGAACAGGGGAAGTACCACGGGATAAAGAGCGCTATGTGGTTCGGCCTCTCTCATTAGTCAGTCTTTCTTTGAGATTCATAGAAAGAAGTTGCTCTGAAAGGTAACTGCCTCCTTTGCCATCACGATTTTCAAAAAGTTTTGGCCGTAAGTGTTAATGAAGTTGCAAATTTGAAAAATGTACTCGACCTCCATAGTACTGATGTAACCATATTCTTTGTAAGTTTGTTCCTGAGACAGCAGATCTCAGTCAGAGAGATTACTTTTTTTGAAGAGCGTAGCAGTCAGTGTGTGTTAGAGAGTATGGCAATGTGATTGGTCTGAAGGATGGAAGCTGGTCTGTCGTGCGAGGGAGGCAGCAGTGTTTAGAAGGAAAGAATTTTGCAATAACATGTTTTCATGAAAAATACTGAGTAAGTGGGATTGTATTACAGCATGCATTATGTAAGCCAACGTGTAAGATAATCCAGTTTTTTTTAATATTTGTAATTGTGTAGTTTCTTATTATTAGAACATTGCGTACGATGGAAGTTTTGTGCAGAAATTTTATAATGCAATATATGGTTTTGCCTTATAATTGAAACAAGTTTGAAGGAAAGTAATCGTACACAGGAAATTTATGAAGAAATATTTTACCAACTTGTCTAGTTGTGAGAACTTTATGACAGTGTGTATTGCTATTTCGGTACAATGAAGCATAGTTACACCTGGAGTCTTAGTTCTCAGTTATCAGACGATAAGTTTAGTTCCTCATTTCCAATTCTTTACCTTTATGAATGTGTTTGTGTACTCGCACTGCACTGCACGAGTTGTGTGCTGCACAAGCATTTTTATGAAAAGTGATAAGATACTGTCTTGCATTGCACATAGCACGTACTGGAAATGAATTTGGTTTTGGACAGTCAGATCAATATTCCTAATAGTAGCGGGTTCCAGAACAGACAAGCGTTCCGTGCGCTCAGGTAGGCCAGAGAAGTTAATTATCATCAAAATTCATGTCCATTGTAACGCACATTGATTGTCACAGGGTTACTTGTGGAAATAATGTATTAGGTCAGAAGCTTAATACCAGTAGAAGATCTCAGTAAAGTGCTGTTTTGTCAGTTTTCAAGCAATTTTATCAGAAAGTCATTTGCTGTGTAATTAAATTGACAGTTCTGGTACAGTCATTGCTTCCAAGACTAAAAATAAAGATTAATAATATTCAGGACCAACATTTTAATCTGAGTCAATTATTTCGTAGGCAAATACTACATAAATTTCATTGAAAACGGATTGCTCTCTGTAGGCGAATTGTTTGATGTACCGCCTAGTCTGGATTTCGCTTCGTGTAGCGTGAGCTCCGCATATTTCCGTTCAAAATTTAAGTTTTACATAGTTCTGTTGCCCTGCACTGAGATTCACATACTTTGATATCAAAATAAGTTATGACAATTTATCAGATACCAACAACACCCATACAAACACTAGTTTAGACGTCTTTCTTACAATATACTTTCACGAACGCAGGTGAGTACATTTTACTGTGCCTCGGAAAACTGTACAAAAATGCTAGTTGTGGAGTATGCGGAGATACAAGAGCTATATGTCGTCTAAGTGGAGTAATTTGGATTACTTTCTGCAAGTAAATAATAGCCATTATGACAACCGTGAAATGCTTGTAGAACTGTACCTCGTGGGTGTCAACTGGCAGTTTTTACAAGGGATCTAGCAGTTTGTATGTACTGAAAGCTACTTTCTGAAGCGAAGTAGCTGCATGAAGTTGTGTAGCATTCACGATGTTGGCAAGGTTAGTGCCCACTGAAGCAACTGAGGCCAGATGTATCTTTATTATGAGTGTTCTGAAAATTTGTGAACACATTGTGAGGGAACCATTGCACAAAGTTACGTTGTGTTCCATATAAAGCAAGTATCTCTCAACTGTGATGTTTAGTTTTTGAACAATTGTTTGTATATTCACTGAATTGTGTGTTATGTGCTCTATTATATATATCGTGAATGATTTCCAAGTCTAAATTTCCTATAACTGGTCTAAACTTAATAAGTTATAACATTCAAAAATGCTGTGGAATAATATACGTAATAAATAATTCAACTTATGATAATGAAGATACCATCTGGCTGTGAGTCTGACTGTGAACTACACATCGAAGTTGACTTCTAAAGGTAATGTGCCATTTTATCCATTAAACAGCGTAGGCACCGTGATGAATAAAATCAGTGAAAATCTCAAGTTCCTTACATGTGCTGAAATTCAAGTGTTTTTGCAGTACGAATGTAGGGTGTTGAAATCGAGTTAAGTTAGTTAATACGTATCATATAATTACGACGCAGTCGACACAGTGGATTTTTGCTAACTTTTGCACACTGTGATGTATCATAAAAAATGTGTATAAAATTCCTATTTCAGACAACAGCCATCACAACGGGCATTCAACCTTCAGCCCAATGCAGGCTGCTTAGATGCTTAACGCTGAATATTAGTGACTTGTGTGTTGTGCATTTTAAGGGTTTTACCTATTTACAGAGTACGTGACCATAAATGCTGCAACGTACCTACATCTAACATGTAACGTAGCTACAAAAAAATACGTAACGTAGCTACAACCAACATTGCCTATGTTCGTCTGTGAAAATGGACTCGGTAAGCAACCTCAGCTATCAGTAATCGAAATCTAACCTGTATAACACTGTGTGCTATTGTATGACTGTTAGTTTCACCGTCATTTAAGCCTCAACAGATCTTTACATGAAAAACTTAAAACTAACATCTGGGTAAGCTATCTGACTGCGTTTTTGAACAAGAATTTACAAGTGATACAGAATCTGACTTGTGAAACGAAATTTACTGGATTAGAGTAAACGACATCATGTGGTGTGCCAGTGTCGATGACTGCATTTTTCCATGTGGTTTACAGCAATTCGCAGCAGCATGCAGCAGCAGCGGCTAAAACTTATTGTTACAAACAGTGAATAAATAAAAAAGGAGTTTGCTTCGGTCCTGTTAACTACTAAATAACCTGTGAGAAGGGATTTCACAAATGAAGTCTATTTAAAACTCATCATGACCAATAGTAGACAATGACAATGACATAGGTATCAATAATAGCTGAGTGACAGATTAACATTTTATTTCGATTTCAAAGTTACATTGACATTTAATAACAACAGCATTTATTTATTAATTAGATGTTGAGAATAAATATTGTTATTTGGAGGACAAGGAGGCTTCTTTAACTGACAAGCAAAACATGGAATTATTGCAAACTCAGACTAACAATCACAGACTAAACCTGCAATTGCTTTTGCGCTACGCTTGCGAATTTTACGTTGAATTCCCTCTTCAAGCGTAGTTAAGCCATCTAAATCTCTCCTGGCTATATGAATGAAATCAGGCCTTGAGAGTGGTAAGATCTGCCATCACCGACGTGAGGGCAGCGTGACACGTCTTGTGTCTCCGAGCTCTCCACCAACACTACTATTCCACTCTCGCAGACGGACCTTGTCTCACAAAAATGCTTAGAATCGCGTTCGCATGTTTCGCCCTCAGACTGAGTGCTTACACAATGCAAAGAATAGCGCTAAGTTGGCTATATTGTTTTCAGTGTAATGGGGAGTTCTGACACACTCCATACAATGCATGCATATACCAGTGTTTCTGCTGAGGTATTCTAGGGGTTGCAGTAATGTGCGCGTAACCGCTACGGTCGCAGGTTCGAATCCTGCCTTGGGCATGGATGTGTATGATGTCCTTAAATTAGTTAGGTTTAAGTAGTTCTAAGTTCTAGGGGACTGATTACCTCAGATGTTAAGTCCCATAGTGCTCAGAGCCAATTGAACCAAGTGAATTGCAGTAATGTGTCACCAGCGGTCATCTCAAAGTGACGGAACAGATAATAGTAAAATAAAACATTGGTTCCTCCACTTAACTAAAATTCTAATTAGTTACACATTTGTGTGGAAGCTAGCGTGCAAAATCGTTTAACGAAGTGCATTTTGATAAACGCAATTACTGAGCTGCTACTGCACGCGAGAATAATCGCTCCGCAGTCCGGTGTCTCGTGGTCAAACGAAGGTCATGTCCCATTAGCACAGAATTAATTCAAAGAAACGGAACGGTGGCACTGTAGGTTCTTGAACTA
The DNA here is from genome assembly GCF_023898315.1 of Schistocerca nitens. NCBI lineage: Eukaryota > Metazoa > Arthropoda > Insecta > Orthoptera > Acrididae > Schistocerca > Schistocerca nitens. Next base: position 368,496,794 of record NC_064614.1, on the reverse strand, counting down.
AAACCTGTCTATCAGCGCGGCTCGAGAAATACCAGCTAAGATCGTGCTGCTTGCTACTTCGTATAATCTCAAGGTCTTGGAAATTAATGTGACTGTCAAGATTATGTGATTAATTTAACATTACATGGCACAACCAAACATTCACTGTGACGCATCCACTACGTTTAAGAAATGAAATACTGTCTTAAGCAGATGTGGAATGACAAATATGACTTTACGATCCTCGTTCTTCCTTTTTTCGTAGAAAAATAATTATGCAGCTGATATGTTATCTAGACTTTCAGACAGGTTTATTGTCTTTCTTAGCTTACGCTGGAATATTTCCTTTGCACTACATATAACTATTTCATTTCCCCCTTCCTAAATGTTCGAGAGGCTCGTTATTCACAAATCCTGGCTAATTCATGAATAATGTGTAGTTAAATGGAGACCATTGTTTTTGAAAGCGATACCAATCGTGTTGTACTTATGGAGGATTTTTTTCTTTTCTTGTACTTCTGGGCTTTGACGAGGTGACATTAGAAAGAAATGCCGTAATCGATGAAAAGGTAATTTTATAGCTCATAAAAATCACTATATAAACTAAAGATGGTAGTTTCTGGCTAATACAGCTGTATTTCTACCACAAAACTAATATTACGTTACTTCACATCGAATTCAAACCAAGTATGGTGACACAGTCGTAAAGTAAACGGAATTGCGATAAGGAAGTGTGGGACCCAAATCAACGTCCTGCCATCTAAATTTGGGTTGTCCGTAAGTTCGATGAACACTCCGAGCGCAGCGCATCGTCTGTACCCACCGCTCTGTCAGCGAAACATTAATCACAACGATCCTTTGTACCACATGAGCTAAAATAACAACAGTTCGTAAATGTTCTGAACGTGATACTATGTCATTCGTTCCAGATCGCTGCATTCCAAAGTATATTTCATTTGAACAATGTAAGTTGCACATTTTGCTAGGAGAGCTCTGATATTTGGTAAATGAGACTATTTGGCATCAAGATTGTGTGCTGTAATATTTTTGTTCCCTCAATGAGCGGTTTAGACAGAGGCCAGCTGTCATCTTCGGATGTACAATGTACCAGGAGAAAAACATGAGTATGACAACACAAGATTAGAGAATATGGTATGGATCCAAGAAGTTAAAACGAAAGCCATCTACATACACATACTGCAATCCACTGTGTTGCTATGACGGACGATACCGTTTACCACTAGTAGTCATTTCTTTTCCTGTCCCACTCGTAACTGGAGCGAGGGACTGTCTACATGCCTCCGTAGGAGCCTTAATTTCATTTGTCTTCGCGATCCTTTCGCCAAATGTGCGTTAGAGCCGGCTAGAATAGTTCTGCAGTCGTCTGCAGTTGCATGTTCTCTAAAAAATTTTAATAGTGTTTCCCGAAAACATCGGCTCAGGCACAGTGATTTTGGCTGTTACAATGTATGGACAAAAACTTTTGGAAGATGGAAAGGACCTCGAGAAAGGGAAGATAGAAGCAGTGGAAGTACAAAACAGAAATCTGTTCAATCAAATGGAAACCTGTAGGGTAGTACAGCCCGAGAATTAGCATCAAAACGACAAGAACCATTTGGGCTGAAGACGTAAAAATAGCACAAGGAGAGAGAATGAGAGCCATGTAGACAGTCAGGAAAACACATCTAATGTCAGTGCTTGATACAGCAGCGTCCATACGCAAATAATTACACTACTGGCCATTAAAATTGATACACCGCGAAGATGACGTGCTACAGACGCGAAATTTAACCGACAGGAAGAAGATGCTGTGATATGCAAATGATTAGCTTGTCAGAGCATTCACGCAAGGTTGGCGCCGGTGGCGGCACCTACAACGTGCTGATATGAGGAAAGTTTCCAACCGATTTCTCATACACAAACAGCAGTTGATCGGCGTTGCCTGATGAAACGTTGTTGTGATGCCTCGTGTAAGGAGGAGAAATGCGTACCATCACGTTTCAGACTTTGATAAAGGTCGCATTGTAGCCTATCGCGTTTGCGGTTTATCGTATCGCGACGTTGCTGCTGGCGTTGGTCGAGATCCAATGACTGTTAGCAGAATATGGAATCGGTGGGTTCAAGAGGGTAGTACGGAACGCCGTGCTGGATCCCAACGGCCTCGTATCACTAGCAGTCGAGATGACAGGCATCTTATCCGTATGGCTGTAACATATCGTGCAGCCACGCCTCGATCCCTGAGTCAACAGATGGGGACTTTAGGAAGACAACAACCATCTGCACGAACAGTTCGACGACGTTTGCAGCAGCATGGACTACCAGCTCGGAGACCATGGCTGCGGTTACCCTTGACGCTGCATCACAGACAGGAGCGCCTGCGATGGTGAACTCAACGACGAACCTGGGTGCACGAGTGGCAAAACGTCATTTTTTCGGATGAATCCAGGTTCTGTTTACAGCATCATGATGGTCACATCCGTGTTTGGCGACATCGCGGTGAACGCACACTGGAAGCGTGTATTCGTCATCGCCATACTGGCGTATCACCCGGCGTGATGGTATGGGGTGCCATTGGTTACACGTCGCGGTCACCTCTTGTTCGCATTGATGGCACTTTGAACAGTGGACGTTACATTTCAAATGTGTTATGATCCGTGGCTCTACCCTTCATTCGATCCCTGCGAAACCCTACAGCAGGATAACGCACGACCGCATGTTGCAGGTCCTGTACGTGCCTTTCTGGATACAGAAAATGGCCAGCATATCTCTCACCAATTGAAAACGTCTGCTCAATGGTGGCCGAGCCATTCGCTCGTCACAATACGCCAGTCACTGCTCGTGATGAACTGTGGTATCGTGTTGAAGTTGCATGGGCAGCTGTACCTGTACACGCCATCCAAGCTCTGTTTGATTCTATGCCCAGGCGTATCAAGGCCAGAGGTGGTTGTTCTGGGTACTGATGTCTCAGGATCTATGCACCCGAATTGCGTGAAAATGTAATCACATGTCAGTTCTAGTATAATATACACTCCTGGAAATTGAAATAAGAACACCGTGAATTCATTGTCCCAGGAAGGGGAAACTTTATTGACACATTCCTGGGGTCAGATACATCACATGATCACACTGACAGAACCACAGGCACATAGACACAGGCAACAGAGCATGCACAATGTCGGCACTAGTACAGTGTATATCCACCTTTCGCAGCAATGCAGGCTGCTATTCTCCCATGGAGACGATCGTAGAGATGCTGGATGTAGTCCTGTGTAACGGCTTGCCATACCATTTCCACCTGGCGCCTCAGTTGGACCAGCGTTCGTGCTGGACGTGCAGACCGCGTGAGACGACGCTTCATCCAGTCCCAAACATGCTCAATGGGGGACAGATCCAGAGATCTTGCTGGCCAGGGTAGTTGACTTACACCTTCTAGAGCACGTTGGGTGGCACGGGATACATGCGGACGTGCATTGTCCTGTTGGAACAGCAAGTTCCCTTGCCGGTCTAGGAATGGTAGAACGATGGGTTCGATGACGGTTTGGATGTACCGTGCACTATTCAGTGTCCCCTCGACGATCACCAGTGGTGTACGGCCAGTGTAGGAGATCGCTCCCCACACCATGATGCCGGGTGTTGGCCCTGTGTGCCTCGGTCGTATGCAGTCCTGATTGTGGCGCTCACCTGCACGGCGCCAAACACGCATACGACCATCATTGGCACCAAGGCAGAAGCGACTCTCATCGCTGAAGACGACACGTCTCCATTCGTCCCTCCATTCACGCCTGTCGCGACACCACTGGAGGCGGGCTGCACGATGTTGGGGCGTGAGCGGAAGACGGCCTAACGGTGTGCGGGACCGTAGCTCAGATTCATGGAGACGGTTGCGAATGGTCCTCGCCGATACCCCAGGAGCAACAGTGTCCCTAATTTGCTGGGAAGTGGCGGTGCGGTCCCCTACGGCACTGCGTAGGATCCTACGGTCTTGGCGTGCATCCGTGCGTCGCTGCGGTCCGGTCCCAGGTCGACGGACACGTGCACCTTCCGCCGACCACTGGCGACAACATCGATGTACTGTGGAGACCTCACGCCCCACGTGTTAAGCAATTCGGCGGTACGTCCACCCGGCCTCCCGCATGCCCACTATACGCCCTCGCTCAAAGTCCGTCAACTGCACATGAATACCCGTTTAACATTTGCATTTCTTCTTGGTGTAGCAATAGTAATGGCCAGTAGTGTATTATTAATGGTATGGTAGTTAGATATCATTTTATAAATACAAATAAAACATATACATAATTTACAAATTTACAGACATATTATTTATATAATTGATCATATCTAGTGTTCAAGAAGTCCGAGTGGTTTTCAGGGTACGAATTTCGAAGACACTCTTCAATAATATGTCTGGCAGTGTGTCTTGGAAAGCCACAGATGCAGTCCGGAGTCGTAGTCTTTCACTACCTGCATAATAGATCACCGCTCTCCGATAGTTCGGATCCTGTTGAGTGTACTCAATGTCCTACGGGTCAGATCGACATTCCACAGTTTATTGTTGACTTTGAGAAAGGTATGGAGCTCTGATGGAGTGTTGCAGATTTTCTTATATTACCTCAGAAGAACATTCTTTCTTCTCAGATTGGTGATAGAATGATGCTCAGAGCAGGTAGACATAATTATGGAATGGGCTTAAGTGTACCAGTAACAGGCCGCATTGTTTGGTTTAGCTGAGTATGTACCACATTCGTGTTGCAGCTGTTTATCCGTAGACAGGAGCAGTATTCTGCAGCTGAGTAGATAAGTCGAGGGCAACATAGTGAGGTCGAGACTACAGAACACAATGTTGCACAACATAACTTTTGGAGAAAATTTTTTCTGACCTCAATTTAGCTGCAGTCTTTATTAAATGTTGTTTAAATGCCAGCGCTCCCTAAAGTATAGCTTATAGGTATAGTGGATATTTGTTATGGGCAAGGTGCTTACTCACCAAAACTCTATCCAGTTCACGGTTGGCTTGGATATTACTCGATGAAGACAGACAGATTCAGTTTTGTTAGGATTCCTGTTTACGAAAGATATTCTCCCATTATACTTAGGTCTTTAACCATCACCGAAAGTTCTGTTGTGAGTTGGCTGGCTTATTTGCAATAGTAGCGGTTCCTGTTTACGAAACATATTCTCCCATTATACGTAGGTCTTTAACCATCACCGAACGTTCTGTGGTGCGTTGGCTGGCATATTTGCAATAGTAGCCGCGCTAGGACTGAGACTTGAGGCAGGCCGCTGTTAAGGGTCTTTAGGTTACTAGTGGCATAGCCTATAATTACCTGAAATGGCCTGTCTGTCAGCAAATTGTTAAGAAGCTGTGCTATCAGATGGAGCATCTGATAGCCAACGCCCTGCCTCCTTACAGTGTCGTAAGTTGCTGGAAGATGAATGAATACAGCAGAGCTCTCCAGTTGCTTCTGGAAGCCAGCTTCTATGTATGCTTTCACTGGGGTAATTTATCCACAAAGCTACTTTCTGGTCGGAATTCGGCGTGTTCGGTAGGAATCTTTCCAAGTATATCCAACATAGGTATTTTGGTTATACAGCAGCCTCTCAATTAATTTGTACATCATACTCAGAAGGGCAGTGGGACGATACCTTTGAAGTTTTCTGTTGCCTTTACCTGATTTTAAGCTAACAATGATCTTCGTTTGCTTCATAAGTCGTGGAATGTATCCTGTTTGCAGAATATTAGAGAAACATTGGGCTAGCCATGTTTTAGGATATCTACTATAGTGCAGAAAGAATGCTGGGAGTACCCCATCAAGACCTTGAGCTTTATCTGAATTAACGTCTTGTAACGCCGTTGAAATGCCTTCAAGGGTACATGAGAATAAAGAAGCACTATGACGTGAACATCCTACCATCATGGTTCTCAGTTCTCGCTTCATTTCCAAGGCGTGAGAGCGGCAAACAGATGGTTTAGATGTTGGAACGATGTGAGCAGGTCCCGCATTCAGTTTTACGCGGTTGTAATTGCATGTTATTCGATGTCCACGCACCATTTAGGTAACTGAGACCACGATTATCTGCTTGATCATTCAAAATCATGTGTTTCGACAGTGACTAGTTATTTCTGGCGACGCGTTACGTCAGGACTACGCAGATGTTCGTCAAAAATATATAAAGCGAAAAAAAAAAAACTATGCATGGGTATAAAATTTTTACGGGTAGTAATGTTGAAAGACGGTGTTCACACTGCCGCGTGATGAATATTGTTTTAGAGATTTTGATGAGCTCCTACGGGTTCCTTTTTGTGTGGGAAGATGAAGTGTTCGGTGTACGAGGCATCGACAGACATACTAGACGAGCTGATTGCTCGTATAGCTGAAATGCAAACATTATTCATGGAACATCTGGTTTTTCTAAGCGTGCTAGACAGTCATTAGTACGCAGAGACGAGTTGCACATTGATGTAAACGGACGACATTTTCGGCATCAACCTTAGAACCATATGTCCCTGAATGTCAATAGGCTCGAAACCTTAATGGACTATTAGAGGGAAAATGGCTCATGTGTGACATTTCTGCCGTCCAATGTAAAAAGTGTTCCTTTTTATCTCTTCTAAAAGTTCTAAATTGCTGTGTAAGTAGTTTTTTACACCCAGTATACACCCGGTGTCCCTCATAAGAGTCAATATGCAGGGTGACCCAGAAGAAATACTCAGTATTCAGGGATATGACAGAAACGATAACTGAAAGCAAAAACGTCAGGAGAGCATGAGCTCTAAAATAACTATGAGTATTTTTTATCATTTTTGATACTGTGAAACAGATCTCTTCTACTGTAATCTCTTTGCTTACCCTATGTTTGGAGGTGGACGTACAAGAAAAAAATGACTTTTAAACATAGGCTATTGAATACCTTACTAGCTATGAGCTCTTTTTCATCTTCGATACTGTGAAACAAATCACTTCTACTGCAAGTTCTTTGCTTTCTGTATTTTGGAAGGTGGTAGTATGGGTCAAAAAGAAAAAGATTGTCCAGTAAACATAGGCTGGTGAATACCTTGAGAGCTATGAGCACTTGTCCGTCTTCACTACAATGAAACACATCTGTTCTACTGAAGAAGCGCTCGTATCTCTTAAGGTATGCTTTTAGAGCCCATATTTACTAGACTTATTTGCATTTAATGACCGTTTCTGTCATATCCCCGATAACTGACTATTTCTGCTGGGACACCCTGTATAAAATGTTGTTAAGGGATGTTTTTCTGAGTATTCTGTTATAAGAAACATGTGGTGTCTGGTGATTTGTTACAAAGTAATTTAATTTGATTTCACATCGTCAATTATCTCTCTATCGGTGCTGCAGTGAAAATACCAAAGACTTTCAAAAAATAAGCTACACATTATTACAGTCGGTCAAGTGACTTTCGTTTATTGCTGCATTACGACTCAAAATGACAAAAATACGTGACCTTATTTGTGTACTTAGTCACCAAGTCTTTGTAAACAACGGTTCGGAAGTTCTACTAATCCTTCAATTCATTGACTGTATAATTCCGCTCGTTGGTCTCGCAGCCATTCGAGAACCACTGTGTGAAGGTCCTCAACTTCGAAAAATATGAAATTACTGAGGGTAAATTCCTCGACTGCCTGGAAATTGTCGTCTGTGGTCGATATTGATCGTCTTCCTTTCCGATCAGCACCACCCACATCTATGCGGCCTTGATTAAATTTTTGCCACCATCTCGCTACGAGTGGACGCTACACTGCATCTGGTCCATATACCGCCAAAGTTTCACAGTGAATCTACGCGCAGTTCAGACGTTTTCCCCACTATAATCGTACTGCTACGCGCACTACAGGTTTGGATCACGTTTACAGCTGACACGTCATTTCACTCTCACACTGTGATGCGCTGGTTCTCCACACTCCATCAGAACTGTGTCTCCAGGATATCAGGAAGATGTACTCTCCTCTGATAATGCCCTGCTCTTTTTGCGCAATGGTTTTGGCGTGGGAGGACATGTATGACACATTTCTTAAAGTATCCTCCTATCTGCACATCAGTCTGAATGTCGATGGTACGTCACTGGACTAGCATTCGGGAGGGCATCGATTCATATCTCCATCCGGCTATCAAGTGTTAGATTTTCCAAGATATCCCTAAATCGCTTAAGACAAATACCTTGGTGGTTTCTTTGATAGGGTTCCTGTCCCCTCCTTTAGTAATCTGGTCTTGTGCTCCGTCTCTAATGATCTATTTGCAGACGGGACGTTGAACACTAATCTTCCTTCTTCGTCCTGTTTGGAAACAAACTAGATCCAGAATTCTTTCAGGAGTGCTAGTTCTGCATGGTTCGCAGGAGAGCTTCTGTAAAGTTTGAAAGGTAGGAGACGAGGTATTGGCAGAAGTAAAGCTGTGAGGACGGGGCGGGAGTCGTGCTTGGGTAGCTCAGTTGGTAGAGCACTTGCCCGCGAAAGACAAAGGTCCCGAGTTCGAATCTGCGTCCGGCACAAAGTTTTAATCTGCCAGTAAGTTGCAAACTAGATCTATTCGGCCTAGATACTTACTGTTTACGAAAGCCATTTTTCCACTAAAAACGCGATTGTTATTTACATAATCTTACGGTTCATTCGTGCGTTAGTTTGTTGTACAGCTCTATTCTTAACAACGTCACTGCTGATGAAGTAATTACGCGTTTGTAAATGCGAAGTATAAGGGGGGCAGTCAATGAAAACCGAACACCTACCACAACAGGACCATGGAATAGTTCAGTTGAAAAGTAATCACCACAGGCGTTAAGACGCTTATCGCAGTTGGAGAAGAGACGATCCATTCCTATTTCGTAGAAAGCAGTCGGCCGCTGACGGATCCACAACCGCACTCACTCTTGCACTTCCTCGTTCGACAGAAATCGACGTCCATGCATGTCTTTCTTCAGGTCACCGAAAATGTGAATATTACCCGGTGAGAGATCCTCCGGGATTTACGGAGAATATTGCAACGTTTCCCAACCAAATCACTGAAGGGTACCTTCATTCGAGAGGGGGGTGGGGGTTGGAGGGGGGGGGGCGCTATCACGTTACCGGATGATTCCCTCCGACAGTATTCCTGGGTGTTTCGACTTTATGGCTCGTCATAGTTTCAGCAAAGTGTCTTCAAAGGACCGCCCGTCGATCGTGCTACCACGCATAAGGAACTCGACGAGCAGAGGGCCCTTGAATCGAATAAGGTCATCATTAGCGTATCGAAACTGCTTTGAATTTCTTTGGTGGGGGAGATGTGGGATGCTTCCACTGTTGGCTTTACCATTAGCCTTCGGGTTGTCGGAATGCAGCCGGATGGAATCATCGTGCTGCACGACAGCGCCCATCCCCACACTTCCAATCGAACGAAGGCTACGCTTCAGCGATTTGGTTGGGAAACACTGCAAGATTCTCCTGAAGAATGACATGAGACGACGTCGGTTTCAGTGGAACGAGGAGGTGTAAGAGTGGATGCGGTTGTGGATTCGTCAGCGGACGACGATGTTCTATGAAACGGGAACTGATCGTCTCGCCGACTAGTAGGACAAATGCGATGGTTACTGTCGAATGGAACCATTCCATGGTCCCGATGAGGGAGGTTCAAATTGTTCAAATGGCTCTAAGCACCATGGGACTTAACATTTGAGGTCATCAGTCCCCTAGACTTAGAACTACTTAAACCTAACTAACCTAAGGACATCACACACATCCATGCCAGAGGCAGGATTCGAACCTGCGACCGTAGCAGCCGCATGGTTCCGGACTGAAGCGCCTGGAACCACTCGACCACAGCGGCCGGCTCTGAGGGAGGTGTTCGGTTTTCGTTTGACTGCCCATCATACGTATTAATTCTCAAATGTAAACCAGACGACTTTTATCTGTCACCTACAGATGGGAGGTAATTTATTTATTTCTCAGTAAAGACCTGCTGCCTGTTATGTATCAGATCGTACATTTTTTGATTTTACGTGCTGCTGTTGTTGTGGTCTTCAGTCCAGAGACTGGTTTGATGCAGCTCTCCATGCTACTCTATCCTGTGCAAGCTGCTTCATCTCCCCGTACCTACTGCAACCTACATCCTTCTTAATCTGTACAGTGTATTCATCTCTTGGTCTCCGTCTGCGATTTTTACCCTTCGCGCTGCCCTCCAACACTAAATTCGTGATTCCTTGATGCCTCAGAATACGTCATAAAAATTCAGTTTTATTGGTAGTACACTTTTTTGTGAATTTCACAAAATAAAAAAATAAAAAAATAAAAGAATATAAAAAAGTCATAAATGAGTATTTACCATTCTATTCAAATCTTTTGCTAAGTTAGAAAACGATAATAAATAAAACACATACTAGGTTGTGAATGTATTTTAAGTTGAAATTAAAAATTGTACTTAATGGAAGAAATAAGAGGTGACAATAATGTTGTCTTAAATATGTTGTGAGATTTCTTTCCTTTATACTTTCTACATGTTTGCTGCAAATCTGTTACATGTGTTGTCTTAACTACGTTAATAATTAATAATATATTGACTAATTAGTTCACAAAATGTTTCCCAACTTCAGGTAACAGTGGAGATTGGGAGCTGATTTAATATGTCATAGTCAGTAGCAGATGCGAGAGCTCGGTAGGACTTCAAGGCAGTCACATCTTATGCAGCGAAAGAAGAAGAAATGTCACAGCTTCAGATAGTGTTACATGTTATGAAACTGTATAACAACCAACTAGATAGAGAGTTACATTTTCAGATTGATTCTATTTATCGTCTGAAAACCTTAACTTACCTTTGCTATGTTTGTATGTTGTGAGCGTGTGAGGTTGATCTGCTATTCTGTTATTCTGCGCAACGGATTAATCTGAGATGTACCCTTTACCCCGTGGCTCCTGCAAGATTCAATTTCCACCCCCACACTACTACAGAAGTCAGACAGACGCTCCTAACGTTCTAAAGAGAAATGCCTGAAAAACTTCCAGCAATAAATATCTTCTGGTGTCGTCCGCTGTATGGAAATGACACACAAATTCACAAAATTTCTAATGTAACTAGTGGGATACTTGGGTACTGGAGTAGTGCCAGTTAGTGTAAGAAAAACATGAAACTAACGAAAATTATTATTTATTTTGCAAAAATTCTGAGAAATCACAATGGCACTTTTAGTTATGAATTGAACAAGTTATATCCTGGTTCTTTTCGGAATTCGCTAATGAAATTTCTATACGAAGTCTAAGATTGTTATTGGCTTGGCAGAATGGCTGAGAGGCATGCCTAGTCAACTTGAATAATTATCTTTTAGAATGTTGCTAGGTACGGTCGAGGCTGTCGCATGTGAAATGCAGTGAAGTGTACTGTTGTGGAGGGAATATGGGGCTCACAATAGCTGTAGCGCACAATACCGTAAGCTGCGATGACTACTGTCTGCGCCGCTTGCTGCTGACAAATAAGATAACTCTCATTCTATCTGGATTGACCTACGCCAATCAAACTCTCCCTACGCCTTGATGAAGTCAAGGATTCCTATTCGCCCCTAGTCTAACTATTGGCGTGTTACACCTGTCAGATAACCAGTCCACCGTGATGCGACTCAAAAATTCGCTCGCAGGCGTTTAACTATAACTCTGTCCGTTCACACCGCACAATAAGTGTGTCGGCCAACACAGCGAACAGCGCTTAATCACTAGGACTCAATATAGAGTCACACTTCGATTCGCTCTCGACAGAGGTGCTCTCCCAGTTAAGTACTGAGGAGAGACTTGTTCCTTGTTCCAAGAGCGACAACGGAACAGTGCCTCTCCACGCCAGACGTGAAGGGGTATATCTTTTGGTCTCTTCCATTAATCCTTCAGCTCAAGGCGTCAGAAATATCGTCTGCCAATCAGCATTGCTCTTCTAAAACGGGAGAATGACGTTTCGTTTAAGGCTGCCAATCCAGAAATCCGTAGTATTGGCGTTTGGCGTTTGCTGTCTCCCTGTGAAAATCTCTAAAACTGCGTGCTATGTGTAAAGAATGCGTAGGTTGGACGCTCCCACACAATTTAGCGGAATTTGCTTTTAAGCCGAACACAGGGGTTGTTCCCTCCCTTTTAGTTTGGCCCACGCTGTCCGCTACACGAGCGGTCTCCGGCCGACATAGGCTGGGTCGTCCTCTGAAGGGACCAGAATCCCGTTGTGTGGTTTCTCTTCCGAACTAAAAGCTTCTGCGACCGTCGTGTTTGGAATGTATGTGTGTACGCCAGCCTCGAGTATTTCAACCCCAGTGCACACTTGTTATTTGTATATCGTTTATATGAATTCATACAACATTGACTATCTTATCGAGTCCGGGTTCGAATGAAGCGTCTTGATGTGCGGAATATGACTGTGAGGGCGGAATATGTGAGCAATGAAGGTCAGGAGACCACGACGTCTTACAGTGTGTATCCCGTCTTCACTTCCTGTGTCTGACACTGAGTCAGAGTCAGTGTCTGTCTTGGTGTCGTTTACTACGTCTGATCTGTCAGATGTGGAGCCTGTAAGGATAAGCGGAAGTCATGTCGTGTGTGTCCTGCCACAAACGAGAAGAAGTTTTCCGCAGGCGGGTCTGGTGCCCCACCCAGGAGGAAGAAAGCCGCGCGTTTTTTACGAGGTGGTTCGCGAGCCCCGCCCCCACTCCTGCGCTGCGGCTCAGCCAGGCGTGGTCGCCGAAATGTGCGGCGACAGCAGACATAGGCACGGGGCCGCGGACAGCCCAGCCGACCGTGGCGGCGGCGGCGGCGGCGGCGGCGGCGGCGGTGCACAGTGAAAGCGCACACTGTCTGGTCTTGTCTTGTCTTGTCGCAGCCGCAGCGTAAAACAGGGCGGGGCCGCTTTCGCGCCCGTATCGCGGAAAAAGTCCGCAGCCGGGCGGCGCCACGAGGAAGCAAAACGCAGCCATTAGAGAAGGAGCACGCGCTCTGATTGGTGAAGGGCACAAAAGACAAACGGCCGCCGCGCTCTTCGCGGCAGAATCAAATCGCACTAGCCTTATTCGATTAATGATGACTACGAGTAGAGGTCTGCGCTGGTGCTGATATCGGGAAAAATATCCGAGGACATCCGGTACTCTGTGGATAAGAGCCCATGCCGATGCAGGAAAAATGGCTCTGAGCACTATGGGACTTAACTGCTGTGGTCATCAGTCCGCTAGAACTTAGAACTAATTAAACCTAAGTAACCTAAGGACATCACACACATCCATGCCCGAGGCAGGATTCGAACCTGCGACCGTAGCGGTCACGCGGTTCAAGACTGTAGCGCCTAGAACTTCTCGGCCACTCCGTCCGGCTCCGATGCAGATCTCCGTAGATACTTTACTTGGTGCTGATATCAGTACCACGTTTTTAGGCTATCTGGGCTGCATGGATGGATAACAACAATTATTCACTCGATGGACCGTAAGTCTGTCTTCCATTGTGAAAGCACGAGATCTGGGTCCCATAACGATTGCGGTTAAAAGTGAAACCCGAAGTGATACAAAATCTGAGGAAAAATTCAGTGAAAAAATTTGGGAATGTATTGAAAATAAAATAGGAGAGAGACATAAAAGTTAGGATAGACTCCTCAGCTTTATCAGATGACCTGGTGATTCTACGTCAGTTTATTCACACAGCACAAAAATAAACAGGAATTATTAAAGAAACTGCAGAAACAGTTGGTCTCCAAATATCATATGAAAACAAAAAATTACGACTGACATTGTGAAAGAAAGCTTCGTCATTGTTCCTGAGGAAGAATTTGGTACACCAAGTGACACAGGTGACGTAGAGTCAACGAGGAAGGCCGGCCGGGGTGGCCGAGCGGTTCTAGGCGCTACAGTCTGGAACAGCGCGACCGCTACGGTCGCAAGTTCGAATCCTGTCTCGGGCATGGATGTGTGTGATGTCCTTAGGTTAGTTAGGTTTAAGTAGTTCTAAGTTCTAGGGGACTGATGACCTAAGAAGTTCAGTCCCATAGTGCTCAGAGCCATTTGAACCAACGAGGAAGGTGCGTCAGCCGAGAAGGAATGACGCACGCACAGGGCGCCGAAGAAGAGAGAGTAGCAGCCGTCTGGCGTTCCCGAGGTTATTCGAGTACACATTGCGATGGCAGACGGACGTGTACTGACAGTATGGATGCCAATGAAAGTGCATGGTACGAAAGGGCACGTGTGACTAGTGCATTCGTTATCAAAGAATACCTACAGACCGAAAATGGTGAAGAGATCATGTCTCGTCAAATGGTTGGTCGCTGTTGTTGCACGTTCAGAGAAGGAATGCACAGTGTTCAGAATGTAGGTCGAAGTCAACAACCCTCAGAATCCACGAATGTGAATCGCAAGGCACCTAGCTTACGAGAGTGATTTCTTGAAACTGGTTGCACGCTACAAAAAATGTCTATGTCGGTGGCGACTATGTCGAAACCTAGTTCAAGGTGTATAGATCCTGATGTCATGGTGTACTTGTTTTTGGCAGTCAAGTTTCCGTATGAAAAACAATGACGAAATGTATTTTCGGAACGTCCCTCATGTAAGTCTAGCAACAGCCTGGTACACAAAATTCCCAGAAACTAAGTATGAGCAATAGAGTCACCTTTTCACTTCAAGTATTTAGGGGAAAATATTGAAAAGACTTGCCTGTCAAAAATAATAAAGAAACTAGTTGCCACAAAATGCAACTGTAAAACGCACAAAACTGAGACACCACGATACAGTCATCAAACCAGAGAGTCTTTATGAGGCCAAAACACTCATTTCAGACAGAAACAGAAACACTGAAGTAACTGAAAAGAGGCGAGGAAAAGCAACCAGGAAAATTTTCCCTAAATTGTACTCAAGAAGGAACATACAGACTACGAAGAAATAAACAAATTTGAAAAGTAAACAACGATTTATTTGGGCCGGAAGAAAAAGCAAACTAACATTTGACAGTATGCAGTATCTCACAGTATTGCGGAAAAGTTGAAGAACTATTCAAAACATTGGTTTCAGTACTTACTACGGAAAGCTGTAACTTACGAAACCTATCAAGGGTGTGGCAGGCAGGCTAACTGTTTTAAAATGTGGCCCTGATGAGCCTCTATGTTCTCACAGAGCGGATTTTAAATTACGAACTCAGACTTCAGCAGATGAATATGCAGGCCAGGTGCAAACCTACCGTGAGAGCTCCTGCAAGTATATGGTTTCCTACTATGTCAGGAACACGACAGCCCAGTGTGTTTTTAATAGCAAAGACAAGATATAGTTCTTAGCCAACAGTAGGGTATACAAAATCACCTGTTCTGATTGTGACAAATTTTACATTGGTCAGTGAGGCAGAGACATATCAACTAGGCTGGCTGAACATGAACGCAGCTGGAGGTTGCAGAATTCAGACTCTGCATTTGCTGAGCATGTACTGAGTGAGGGTCACAACTACCAGCCAGTGTCCCGTGTACTTCACTTAGAAAACAAAGGCCATAAACTCAACCTGCTCGAAGCCTTGGAAATTAACAAACATCTTGCTCACAGTCCAGATCTCATCCTAAATGACCAGACACAGCTCAACATTTCCCCTTCCTAAACTTCATATAACCATCTTTCTTGTTCATTACTTCCCACACTCTCTCTTCCTACATATTCCCATTTTCCTGTCTTCATTAAGTTGTTTTGTTTTGTTGAAGTTGTCTTTGTATTCCATATACACTGTAGTTTCAATAGTTAAGGCTTTCTTTTAACTGGTACTTGTATTACTGTCCATGTTTAACACCCCTTGCAGTTGTCTCAAATACTTTTCATATTTTACTTTGCTCATTTATTTAATGAAACCTGTTACACAGCCACTGCTTTGATTATAATGTTAATGTTAAAATGCAGTACCACCACACTCTTAGACTGTAGGTTCCCTCAAACACCTCCGTTTTCCTGCATTTATTTATTTCTGTTTATCGTATTTATATTGCTTAATTTCCTTATGTATTCTGTATTTACATTGATAACTGTCTCTTCTTTTAATTTGTTGTGTATCACTCTCCATGTTTCATACCTCCTGATGAAGCCATTTCTAGTACTAATTTTATTTTATTTTATTAGTTTTGTTTATTAATAGAAACTGTTATGTAGGCATGCTATTCCTATTTTGTGCTAAAGGTTTTCCTGTCTACTCCATTGTTATTCATGTGCAGTTCAGTTTTTACTTTTTCATTGCAAAGATGTTACTTACTGTATGTTTCTACATCAGTCTAGATGTGTTACTTCTCTTCCAATGTTGTCTGCTAACATTTAACTTATTTGGTGATAATACTCAGTAAATGTCTGAAGATGGCCGGCCGAAGTGGCCGTGCGGTTAAAGGCGCTGCAGTCTGGAACCGCAAGACCGCTACGGTCGCAGGTTCGAATCCTGCCTCGGGCATGGATGTTTGTGATGTCCTTAGGTTAGTTAGGTTTAACTAGTTCTAAGTTCTAGGGGACTAATGACCTCAGCAGTTGAGTCCCATAGTGCTCAGAGCCATTTGAGCCATTTTGTCTGAAGATGGCCTTGTAAGCCGAAAACCGGTTTACAATAAAAGTAATATTGTAGAACAAAGGCAAACTGGTGCTTTTCATTTACTATAATGTTGTTCTACCAAGAACCGACGGAAGGTTCTGTTAATATGACAAATATGACTTTCATCCTCATAGTGGCGCTACTAGCCCCACTCTTACACGACTGGCGCGAAACAGGTAAACTGGTACAGACGCCATCTTTAAAATGTAAAAACACGACTGCCAACTTCCGTTTTAGTCGCACAAGTCCTTCTTGGCGCTGCGTTTTCTTTCCGTCAGTGTGTGTGGATGTGATCTCAGAAAATTAATGCCGAAAGTCCTGTGAAATGTCTCACAACCTCTGGTTGTCCTTTCAGAACTTTTAGCATGGAAGGCCAAATTCCGGGCGGAAACCCTCATCTCTTACACTTTTAAAATCTGGTTCTCTAGTCTCCATTTTATCTTTATATAATCAAACTGAAACATGCCAACGTCTCCAGGTCTCCTACAAGTATACAACTTTCTTTCATGATTCTTAAACCGTTAGCGATGACTACAATACGCTCTGGGCATAATTCTGGCAGCTGGCTTCCTCTTTCATTCCTTTCCCCCAAGGCGTATTGACCTACTATTTTTCCTTATGTTCCTTTTCTCACTATCAACTGCCAGTCTCCCATCACAATTAAATCTTCCTGTCTCTTAGATACCCGAAAAATTCTTGTGTCTCATAATACATTATTTCAATCTCTTCAGCCAATGGTACCAACAACAAAATTTTTCTCTCTATTATAAAAAATCCGCAATATACTTTCCGTTGAAAAGCACACGATTAGATCAGTTGAAGAGAAGCATTTTTTATTTTTTTCACGTAAGTTAGACAGTTCCTGCAAAACATTATGCATTTCATTAAACTATATGGGCAATGGTTGCTACATAGATCTGGCCTGATAAATACGTTTTTTAATGTAATTAGCATCTTCGCTGGAAACATCGAGTCCACTGGGAGCAGCTTCTTTACGAACTAATTTTAAATTAGTAATTCATTACTAGCCTTCCGTTTTACACTACTGGAAGTTATTCGTCTGTTAAGCTATCAATGGCTTCATGGCTATGAATAAATGGCTCTGAGCACTATGGGACACATCTGAGGTCATCAGTCCCCTAGACTTAGTTAGGTTTAGGTAGTTCTAACTTAAGGACATCACACACATCCATGCTCTAGGCAGGATTCGAACCTGCGAGCGTAGCAGCGGCTCGGTTCCGGACTGAAGCGCCTGGAATCGCATGGCCACAGCGGCCGGCTTCATGGCTATGAGTGACTTTATTGTAAATAGAGAGTAGGCTGAAGACTCGTTAATAAAGTAGATACGTGACTTGCATTGTTTTTACTGTGAACCTCCAAGCTGCTCCACATTTTGTTTGTCTGTCTTTACGTAATTTATTTCTTCCAACAATAATCAACTTACGGCCTCTTTCACTTGCCATATGCTCCACAGGAAGTCACAATCCATCTTTAGCTTACCAGTCACATGCCAGGAGTGGCAAGCGGCGCGCACAGCTTGCCACTTTACACACTCGTAGAAAGTGACTAATGATAACAGTACTACCAACAGTTCAGTGCCTACGTCACCAAGTAGGAAATAAAACACACGCGCGCAGCCGACCTGTTTATACCATAACTCAGCACGCGCAGTCGACCTGTTTGCTGAAGTAATGTTGAACCTGCTCTCACGCAACTGGGCAAGCAGTAAACCTTTTCGAGCGCAATCGGGACCCACCCGCAGATACGACACCTGCTACCAGGATCATCGGTCCTTTTCTGTTCATAAACGCTGTGAAGGAAAATCGCTTAAATGTTGCCTAATCTACTTATGTCCGTCATTGTCGTTCCTAACCGGCATGTTGTTGCGATTCTCGATATCCTCTAGATAAAAAATAAAGTGTTGGGCGTTATTGACTGAGAAGCACTAAAGCACTATGCAGACGGAAAGCATTTTCTCTTTTGTGTGTTTCCTATAGCCTCAAGTGTCTCGGGCTGCAATCGACTTCATGGATGTCGATGTTGATTTATCATCTGTGACTGTGACTGTCGTCTACAGAGTATTTAATAACACGCTTTGATGAGCCAAAACATTGTATCCACCTGCTCAGTAGCGTGTTAGGTCCACCTCTGGATTCTCGTCAAACGAGAGCACTGTTGCTGAAATTTTAAAGTTGTTATGTGATTTCATTTAACTTTTAACATTCTGAACCATCGAAACTGGTTAAAGTGTTTTTTAAAAAATTGTGTGTAACCAGCTGGCTGACTACTACATTTTTTTATAACTGCATATTCGGTTGCTGAGCTCACATGTTTAAAATATTAATTTTATTAAATAATCATAACCGGGTATTACTATGAACAGTCCGATGAATGGAAACAAGACAAGTTTTCCGGACCTTTCCGTTAGGGCTGTACACGTATGAGCAGCCCTTAGAGACTCGACTTCACACATTCTTTTTAAATATTTTGTGACTAAAGCCCTTCTCGCCTGTTATTTATTTTATACGTGACATGTAAGTCTCTGTCTTGTATTGTTAGTCAATACTTACACTTTTTTAAACAAAAAAATTTTCCCATAAATTTGTAATTATGTTATAGACCACTTTAAATGTCTAAATTCTGATGAAGGCACTTTAGAAGTGTTGAAACCTGGTGAATAAGACTTAAAAATTGTGACCGAGGGCTCATTTGTTTCAGTTTTAAAAATAAAAGCACTTTGAAAAGCTGACTCACGCAACAATAATTACCGATACCATAAGAAAGGGTCACACACATTCTGGCCTCAGTACTCATTACTTGATAATACAAAGGACTTAAGGCACACTACTTATCACATGGCACGCAGAGCCTCGGATTTACGAAGAATTTCCTCTCCCGCAAGTTAGGAGCAGACCTCTGAGTTCAACGTAACAAATTCCCAAACAGTTAAGAAATACGACGTGGCCGAGAAGCGACCACAAAAAGAGCATGTGAACTCCCACAAAGGAACACGGCAAGAAATGCCAACCACAGTCATGTCACGGTAATTAACTAAACAGTGCAAGTGCGGAAAAGCGTCAAAGCATTTATGAAATTGATGAGTCAGGCAATATTAAATCTGACTACTGGGTGAAGGCCACGTGGACTCTGAGAAAACCCCAGTCAAGAGATTTTAATTATCAGTTTCAAGAACTGAGTATGGAACTGATTCCAATACCTTAACTAAGAAGAGGCGTAAACTGATCAAAGTGAGAAAAATAATTTTCGCTCTCTCGCTCAAGCAACGTATCACCCGAGCTACTCTGACAACAGCGGCGGCGGCAGCGAGGTCTATCAGAGGCAGGGCTCACGATATAACTCTCTCGACGAGAGTGTACACCCTCTTCAGCTAAGTCCTTTCATCCGAGACTGAGATATCCCACTTGACAAGTGGTCACACATTGCGCTCAGCTGGACAGTCTTTTGTCTCCCTGACCTTGGCGTCTGATACAAACACCAGAGTACATGTGGATAGTGAATGATTGTTCGCGAACATGGAAAGCTCTCTCTCTACTCGCTCATGCCAAATATACACGCGATTTCTGTTAAGATACTTGCGAATACTACAGTATGACATAAAAGTATAATTTTACTCTATTATAGAATCAGCCTCAAACTGCAGTGATCTTTCACGGTTTCCTTGAGAAAAATTATCGGTTTACCGTCCCACTTAAGTTACTAAGTGTTCTCAGGTGCAGTCAGTGTCACCAACTTACACTGATGGCTAATGGTTTGCATTACCGATTTGGATAACAGACACAGTTCGAAGAAACTTTGGCGTTCCACAAGGCATCACCTTCGCATATCCCAACTTGGGTTCCCCCTCCAAAAATGAGCTGCTTGTGTCCCTCACAACACGCTAAGTGCTACTTATTTATGTAAAAATAGATTTAGGCTATCAACAGCTACTGGAAGTCCCTTAGAGTGATTACTGAAGCGGTTTGTTTCGACCAGAAGTCTTTGCTTTCTTTTGTTCCAGTGAGCACGCACGTTCTTTCTAAAGTCCTCGAAGTACACGAGAATTTTAGAAAGTAACATTCCTTCCTCTTCCCTCCTCAGTATGTTCGCGACGTTATTTATTGGTAAGTATTTTCCTTTCTTATGAAGAGCAGAATGTGTGCAAGCTGTCTAGCATTCTGCAGATGTCATTTTCGCAAAAATACAATTAATGGCAAGAATTCTATTTCCTTAGCGGTCGACAAGTTATTAAAGAAAAAGTTCAGTGAGTATTCATCAACAGTTACAATTTTTGGGAGAGAAATAAATCTCTACACCGTTCTGGTACACTTTGTTTAGCATACTTGCTAAATTTTTGTTTTGTCCTTCTCAGTTGCATGAATATACAGTTTGATGCTGCAGTGGTTACCAATTTTAGGCTGACACTCTTATTCTGAAACCAAACACCTTAAATATGGCACAGAAAAATACATTCCGTATGCATGTTGATTAACAAGACCTTACATCATTATATACGTACCTTGTTATTAACCATAATTAGATACACAAATTGGTGCCAAAGGCATGAACTGCTTCATACAAGAAAATCGATCTGTGAGCAACAAATACACTCCTTGATATTACATCCTAAGTGTTTACAAATAGCATTTAGCGGTCAGTAGGAGCCCTTGGTGGAAGAGTCAGCTCAAAACCGAGAACAAAGCAAGAGGGTGCTGACGGAAAAAATATTTTTCTACATCAAATGAAAGCACGTTATATGTTTTATATCAAAGCCTGTCATATTTAAAAGTATCCAATTATATTACATTATTTCCACAAGTTTCATAATCTAAATTTCATTGTTTTTGTCTTTCACTTTTTCAGTGAGGAACTTTAAGTGTGTGTAGTATCATTTCGCACAAGCTAGCTCAAGTGTTTCAGAATTGATGATTTTTTATCAACATTATCACGTGTCGGATTAACGGTCAGCCTCCTATTGAACTGAAGGAACTTTCAGAAGAAATAAACAAAATTGATTTTTTTTTACTTAATAAATCACTTACAAGTCACACTTGATATTTTTACTGTTTTACATATATGCAAAAATCACATTTGACTTTTTCTTGCAGTAGAATCACATTTTCATGCGTAAAAATTAAAAGGAGTCATAATTTTTAGGTGATAAAGAACCTGAGCTAAAGTATTCACTTCATGTACAAGTATGAAATGCTTTTCATCTTGAGCTGATAGAGCTAACTTGTGCGGTTTAACAGAAAAAAGTGCAGAGCGTTAGGACTGAATGACATACACGCATGTCGGAAATTTGTTTAATGGGATGAGAAAGACATTGTAAAGAAAAACTTATAGAGTGCAAAGATGTATTGTAACATTTAAACTTGTTTTTAATTTACAGTGCACTAGTGCTGAACCAACTGTATCGCAGACAGCTAAGATCCCACGCAACAGCACTCAGCTCATCGTCTAGTAGCAAACCATTTTTATCCTAAAGAGGAGTTTGTTGTTTCTGACTTACGAATTAAAATGTGACCGATATAACTACTCAAAATGTACGAAAAATGAAAGATGTAAAACTAGTGACACCCTGAGAACGTACATACGGAGCAGATGCATTGATTGCATGACTTAATTTGCAAATGAGCGTTGTTTTTAACTAAACTTTGGTTGATATTGAATTAAACATACTTGATGTAGTCTTTCGTAAGGCAACAGTAGTATGAATGGCCATTTTAGATATTTCAAAGAACCATTTTATAGACTTTCATTATGGGTATACTAAACAAGCTTTCAACAAAGCATGCAAAACTGTGTTACGAACCATATCAGGTGCTTTGTTACTTCAGTTTTTCCTGAAAATAACAAACATAACATTCCACTTTCAAGTAAAAAGGAGGCTGGATTGTTGAAAAATGAGTCGAACCGTGAACCTATTACTGAATTAATCCATCTAGGAGCTGAAAAGTACGCCCCCCAAGAGTTTATCAGTATTTATTATGCAGAGAGCAAAAGGGTGTGAAACAGTCCTCCGTTAAGGAGTTAACCATTTGTGATTACCAGAAATGTGAGCTGAATTCTGAAAACAGATAACTGTACATTACCTTATTCAAACCTATAATTATTGGCTATTACGATAGCACATATTTCAATTTCAAAAGCTGAATCCACACAAACATGTTCTAGACTATCATTATCGTTTGTAACACATTTCGTAGATGACTCATATTACTCAACTGTCTGTAGCAGTCCTCTTCATCAACAACACACTGCAAAATGGAAATGTCACAGTATTCCTATGTACAAAATGTCTCAATGACACATGCACAGAGGATAACAGCATTAAACGTCTTACTTCTGCTAGTACCTGGCTCGCTTTATTATCTGTGTTTTTGTTTAGTTAGCGAATTAGTGCTTTCGCAAAATTCAGTATGTCATATATCGCCGACTCGGGAAAAATTGACGTGTGCTTTCTTAGGCAAACAAGCCAGGACTAAGTTGCAGCATGTTTGGACAAGCAAAAACGCTTTGTCAGCGAATTCAAACTTGCTGAGGCTTGTCACCCTGCACAAACGAATCAGCATGTGTGTCATATTACTCCAAGCCAAGTCAAATGCACTGGCGAGTATAGTGACCGCCTAATAATTTCGAAAATGGTTTATGGAAACATCAAGCATTACTTCATCAAGTATCAGCTGTACATTAATCTACATGTATATTGTGATTGCTCGCTACGATAAACAATTGAGCGTTATTGAAGCATTCACAGTTTGGTACTTTTGAATATAACACTAATTTACGCAAAATTCCTATCGTTCACATACTTTTGAAATTGACGCTAATTTACTTAAAATTCAGATACTCTGGAACAAAAACTGTGTTACCCTTTGCCAGCTCATTTACGGCGGTTCTGTGCCAATCATCTGCATATCGCAGAGTCACCAGACTTGGCCTGAGCTCTGCATGGCTTCTGGAGCTTTTACGTTGAAAGAACAGCTACAATATAGTACAGAAGGTAACTGACAGAAAAACTTAATAAGAAGAACAGGAATGACAGTTTTATTCAAAGACGATACTTAGACTAGTCACCGTGATTTCATGGTCCGCTGGACATTCCAAAAGGCGGTACTTGGTACTTAATAGGGTGTTTGATTACCACGGATGGCAATTCATGCTCTGCACCAAGCTCCGAGACTAGTCACTAGGTTGGTGACGTGTTCTTGTGGTAGGGCGTTTGATTCATCCACCATTGTGGTTGACAACTGCTGACTGGTCGCCGCAAGTGGACGTGCAGCAAAACGTCCCCCCAACACATCTCACACGTGCTCTATCGGATTTAAATTGCGGGAGTGGCCAGGTCAGTCCATTCGCTGAATATCATGTCGTTGCAAGAGCTCCTCCACTTGCACTTGTCAATGCAGTTGCGCATTGTCCTCCGCAAATATGAAGTCAAGGCCAAATGCATCCGTAAAAGGCGCACATCTCGAAGGAGTACAAAGTCACAGTAACGTTGATCGGTGAATGTACCGTGTTCAAACAGCTGAAGATCAGTGCGTCTATGCAACATTATACATCACCGCGCCATAACACCTGGACCACCAAAAAGATCAAGATCGACAGTATTCCCGGGTGCATTACGCCGTCCCACCTTTCGCCATATGAGGGTGAAATGATCAGAAGATAGGACACAAAGTATCGTTAGAAGACGATGTCTCCTTATTAGTGTTTTGTGTACTGGTGCGCCTCTACTGCAGGAGTATCCTCTCGTGTGGCTCTCGTACCAGCCCTGGTGGTTAGTTAAAGACTGCAGTGCGTCTCTTCTGCTGTCTGTGTCTCCCTTCTTCTAGTTGTAGTTGCGATCTCCCGTGTCACTTATACGTGCAAAAAAATGGAAATTAGTGGTAAAATCTTGTGGGACCAAACTGCTGACGTCATCGGTCCCTAAGCTCACACACTACTTAATCGAACTTAAACTAACTTACACTAAGGACAAAACACACACCCATGCCCGAGGGAAGACTGAAACCTCCGACGGAGGGAGCCGCGCGGGACGCGACAAGACGCGACAAGACGCGACAAGACGCGACAAGACGCGACAAGACTTATACGTACAGAATCTGTCATTTGTCTTGCAGGCCCGCAAGTTTGCAATGACCCTGATGAACTAATTCGTTTCACTTTTCCCCGCAGTACTTCATTTCTCATTTTTTCGTACGCAGTGTGTAATTTTTAAATTTGGTTCAAATGGTTCAATGGCCCTGAGTACTATGGGACTTAATATCTGAGGTCATCAGTCCCCTAGAACTTAGAACTACTTAAACCTAACTAACCTAAGGACATCACACACATCCATGCCCGAGGCAGGATTCGAACCTGCGACCGTAGTAGTCGCGCGGTTCCGGACTGAAGCGCCCATAACCGCTTGGCCACCGCGGTAGGCTTTTTAAATTTGGCACTCGCGGCGTTCAGTATTGGGTCTGGTGTTTTACCTTCTCGATACTATTCTGTCTATTCCCTTTAATCTAATAGGGTATGACATTTCAAAGAATCACGCCCACTGTGCAGAATTATTATTTAATTTAGGGGCGACTAGACACTTCAACAATAACAACAAACAACAGGATTGGCGTTGCCACAACTTAGCAAATAGCCTCTATTTTTTTTAGACAACATAGTTGTGTGGAGATAACAGCGATTAATTTACTTATAAGCAATTATTCAAAATGACAGTCACAATCGCATTATTTATTTTGCCGTCAACCGGTTTCAACCTCCTAATGTTACATAAATGCCCATTCCCAACTGGCCATGGTTGATTGGCTAATGGAGATAGGTGCCTACAATAACTACTTACAGATCATTACTAATTTACGTAATTTATTAGTAATAGTTCACCAACAACAACAAGTCTTAGAACACTTCATAAAAGACTGATTAAATAACTGTTCCTTTGGGTAATAAATTCTCAACCAATAACAGTAGCAAACAACATCACTTCCAAATAAAAACTTATAGAATCGTAATGGTAGAAAGGTACCTTTCAAACTTCAAAATTAACTTTCACTTAACACGCAGATATAAAAACATATACAAAACTCACACTTAGTAGATATAGTAAATTCCAGTATTTATAACCGGCTGAACTGCAGCGCAGAACTGAATTTCAAATCTATCCACTGAGTAATCCTGATAAAATTATGTTCACAAATAAGAAATATAATAACTTTATGACAATGCCCATCCGGCATTGTCCGCGACTTTTACACACTCGTCAGTTCCTTTGAAAAGTGACAGTTACTGCTCAATCGCCACGCAGTTAAGCAAACTTGTTTATCTGCCGCGGCCAAACACCCACATACGACATCGGCCACAGGTCGCCGTAACTTGCGCCCACACAATTGCAGAGCCCACGGCTTATCGTTCCGCACCAGAGCTGACTTCCCAAGCGTCTGGGTTTCTCCATCAGTCCACAACCACAGAGTGCCAAAATTATTAAATTCACAATTTGGACCATGCGGACCCCAACACTCTGCCATTCTGTCCTCTTTCGGTACAGTCTAATCCTCCACTCCTCGTCGCCAGAGGGCCACTCGCCGCCAACTCGGCGCCCCAGTGTCTCTGGCGAGGCCAATATCGACCTCAACGCTCGCGGCCGGAAAACAATCGTGCCGAAAATCGGTACACCATTTAAAAAGTTGATATGTAATAAACTTGATGGATTCATATGTGTGGTACTGTTTTGCCTTTCCTGCTCATTTGGCAAGGTTCAGTCCACACTTCTTCCATTACTGAGATGGTTCTATGTCCGTTGCCATTCCCTGACGAGATCTTTCTGAAGTTTTAATGTAGCTGTGACAGGTTGTCCATTAAAATGTACATAGAAAACATACATAAAGAAGGGATAAGTTGGCTACTTTATCCCATTATTTGGCAGTGAAGGCACCATTAAACGGGAAAAGTTCTAGACGCCGACATTATTGAAATACAGTATGTAGCGGGGGCTGTCAAAGTTGCTGAATATACCATATATACTCTATGACCTAATACTCCAACACCCCTATGTAATGCGAGAGATGGACCGGCCAGTATAAATGGAGGCTGGAAGTATTGTGTCGTCAGCTGAGAAGCAGTAACAGCACAATGGGTCGGACTACTTATTGGAAGTCAGCTGAGTAATGCATACATCAGGAACATTACAACCGTTCAAGTGCTTCCCAAGTTGAATGTTGGTAATATGATCCCGCAGTCGAAATGCGGAGGAATAACCACAAGAAAACCAAGACTAGAAAGACCTCACGTGCTGAAGGACAGGAGTCGCCGAGCATTATGGAAGTTGGTTGTAAAAAATAGTATGAAATCAGCGGAAGTTATCACTCCTGAGTTAAAAAGTGCTACCACCAGTCCAGGTAGCACAATGACTGCGTAGGGAGTTAAAAAGAATAGGGTACAACGGCCGAGTAGTTCATAAGCCACATTTTATGTAGTCAGAGCTAACCGACATTTGAGCTGACACAAAGAGCGACGCCACAGAATTACTGGAAACGAGTGATCTGGGACGATGAATCACGTCATACCTTGTGGTAAACCAATGGTGCGGTTTGGTTTCCTCAGATACTTGGAGAAAATTACCTGGCATTACGTGTAGTGCCACCAGTGAAGCATGGAGGTGGTAGTGTTACAGTATGGGGGTGTTCTACGTGTTTAGCTTGTGGTCCCCTTACTGCACTCAAGTAAACGCTATGGGCAGAAGAATGTGAGCAGCATGGCTATAGGGCTTCACTTTTCAGGTAAATGATTTTGAAAAATGCGAATGCCTTTCCAGTTGGGGACATGCCAGGGGAAATGCATGACGTCATCAATGCCCCGGCGCACATGATGTCATGAAAATGATGGTAGTGGTTAATTCAAAACCATAGATGACACTGGCAGAAAATTGAAAAAAAAAATGTAAGATGGCACTGTTGAGGAACTAAAAAAAAGACTCCGTTATAATCAAACAGCCAATTAGAGCACAGTATTTTACCAGACATTAAAATCAAGGAGAAAATCAGTATGCAATCTCCATGGTCAGAAGTATTTAATTAGTTAATTTTTTAATGTTACAGAACAATTATGTAACGACAGTACTCACGCCCGTGTTTTTGCACCCGAAATCTTACGTGTTTTGAGGAATAATACGATTTTATTGTGGTGCAAAGTTTGAGTTTTCGTTTGCATCCAGAGAACGGTAATTGCACTTGTGAAGTGCAGTAACTGCCAGCCTCTGTAGCTGTGTGACCAGCACGGCTGACTGCCACGCAGGACCCTTAGGTTCGATTCCCGGTGCTAGCAAGGATTTGTCTTTGGTGGGACTACTGGTAAGGTGTGCACAACCTCGTGAGACCAACTAAGGAGCTACTCGGCCGATTAGTAGCGGTCCAAGATTAAGAAACATGACGACGACTGGGAGATTGGTGTACTGACCACAGCCGGCCGCGGTGGTCTCGCGGTTCTAGGCGCGCAGTCCGGAACCGTGCGACTGCTACGGTCGCAGGTTCGAATCCTGCCTCGGGCATGGATGTGTGTGATGTCCTTAGGTTAGTTAGGTTTAAGTAGTTCTAAGTTCTAGGGGACTTATGACCACAGCAGTTGAGTCCCATAGTGCTCAGAGCCATTTGAACCATTTTTTTGTACTGACCACATGACCCCTCCGTACGCCGTTTACAGGGGTGACATAGCAGATGATCGGGCCCGTTGCGTCTGTGTAGGGGCAGAACACGGACTTTTTTGTTTATTATAATAAGCTACGTGTGCATTTTGATGATCTTTCATTATTTGATCAATAATTTACTTTGGTGCCAGGACCTTATTTTCGAGATATCGTCTTTTCATCTCCGAGTGTGGAACTCTATCCATCTTTGTCTTTGGTCATGTCTATATCCATATTACATGCGTTATAAAGGTCTCCTTGCTCATAATTTTAAGTGATGCATTGTAATAAAAATCTCATCAAAACGCCTTCTTCCCTCCATACGTTGGAGTTTCGTCAGTTCGCTTCTGTTTAGCTAAGCTGTGTATTTATACATCTCGTATTTTGGACCATTACGATGATTTTGGGATTATTTAGTAGCTGATTATGGTCTGTAAACATTTTAGAGAGCCTTGGTATTCCAGTTCCGATCGGTAAATGTCACAGACTCTTTCGGAAGTTCATTTTTGTACGTATGCTTGGGTATGCCTGGATTGAATGTATTAAAAAGAAATACCAGCCTGTCAGCATCATCGATTATATTTTTCTACAGTAAAATAGAATGCGTTACCTTTTCCTTCCTAGAGTGATGCTTGGTGAGTTAATGCGTTTCTGAAAAATTTCTACAATTTTTGACATACCTTTTAGACACAGAACTACTGGAAGTACACGCTTTACAGATCTTGATGGACACTTTACATAAGAAAATAATGACCCCTGACGTAAGCATTCTCTCTTTCTCTCTCTCTCTCTCTCTCTCTCTCTCTCTCTCTCTATATATATATATATATATATATATATATATATATATACTCCTGGAAATGGAAAAAAGAACACATTGACACCGGTGTGTTAGACCCACCATACTTGCTCCGGACACTGCGAGAGGGCTGTACAAGCAATGACCACACGCACGGCACAGCGGACACACCAGGACCCGCGGTGTTGGCCGTCGAATGGCGCTAGCTGCGCAGCATTTGTGCACCGCCGCCGTCAGTGTCAGCCAGTTTGCCGTGGCATACGGAGCTCCATCGCAGTCTTTAACACTGGTAGCATGCCGCGACAGCGTGGACGTGAACCGTATGTGCAGTTGACGGACTTTGAGCGAGGGCGTATAGTGGGCATGCGGGAGGCCGGGTGGACGTACCGCCGAATTGCTCAACACGTGGGGCGTGAGGGCTCCACAGTACATCGATGTTGTCGCCAGTGGTCGGCGGAAGGTGCACGTGCCCGTCGACCTGGGACCGGACCGCAGCGACGCACGGATGCACGCCAATACCGTAGGATCCTACGCAGTGCCGTAGGGGACCGCACCGCCACTTCCCAGCAAATTAGGGACACTATTGCTCCTGGGGTATCGGCGAGGACCATTCGCAACCGTCTCCATGAAGCTGGGCTACGGTCCCGCACACCGTTAGGCCGTCTTCCGCTCACGCCCCAACATCGTGCAGCCCGCCCGCCTCCAGTGGTGTCGCGACAGGCGTGAATGGAGGGACGAATGGAGACGTGTCGTCTTCAGCGATGAGAGTCGCTTCTGCCTTGGTGCCAATGATGGTCGTATGCGTGTTTGGCGCCATGCAGGTGAGCGCCACAATCAGGACTGCATACGACCGAGGCACACAGGGCCTACACCCGGCATCATGGTGTGGGGAGCGATCTCCTACACTGGCCGTACACCACTGGTGATCGTCGAGGGGACATTGAATAGTGCACGGTACATCCAAACCGTCATCGAACCCATCGTTCTACCATTCCTAGACCGGCAAGGGAACTTGCTGTTCCAACAGGACAATGCACGTCCGCATGTATCCCGTGCCACCCAACGTGCTCTAGAAGGTGTAAGTCAACTACCCTGGCCAGCAAGATCTCCGGATCTGTCCCCCATTGAGCATGTTTGGGACTGGATGAAGCGTCGTCTCACGCGGTCTGCACGTCCATCACGAACGCTGGTCCAACTGAGGCGCCAGGTGGAAATGGCATGGCAAGCCGTTCCACAGGACTACATCCAGCATCTCTACGATCGTCTCCATGGGAGAATAGCAGCCTGCATTGCTGCGAAAGGTGGATATACACTGTACTAGTGCCGACATTGTGCATGCTCTGTTGCCTGTGTCTATGTGCCTGTGGTTCTGTCAGTGTGATCATGTGATGTATCTGACCCCAGGAATGTGTCAATAAAGTTTCCCCTTCCTGGGACAATGAATTCACGGTGTTCTTATTTCAATTTCCAGGAGTGTATATATGTGTGTGTGTGTGTTTCCCAAAAAATAGAGATCGTTCAGGTGTGTTTTTGTTCACACTGTCATTCAGGTCTAGGAAGAAATGTCGACTGCCTGCTTAGCATGCTACATGTGTTTTGAACAGTTTTTGAACAATTTAGATGTGGAATTAGCATTGTAGCAATTAATTTGTGAGTCCACAGTAATACTTTACGTGTAAAATATTAACTACATTCTTCCACTTGCTGAGAATGATTCAGGCCGGCTATTTACACGCCTTACCTTATTACCTTATTAACATAGTATTTTTGTCAACATGTGTTTTGCGTAGTTATGGGCTTGGTCAGACTTTATGATTGTATTTTTCTGTTGCTGACGTATTTTTTCAGACATTTTAGACGTGGAAATGATGTTGTGATGTTTGACAAGCATCATGTATTTCATAACAATTTAATTGTGGATATATTAAACTTGACGGTACATTAGTACTGTCAACAGCTGGCAACAAGAAAGAGAAGCATAAAGCAGAGGCTGATTTAATTCAGCATTTTGAAGTTTTCTGGAATAATAGTTAAAACTCATCTTTGGCAGATATGTATTTCTAATTAGTTAATTAAATTGCATAGGTGAACATTGGTTTTAACTATCTTAGTCTAGAATGTTTTATATTTCTCTTATATAGTTTCCAATGAAATTTACAGATGTGAGATCAAATTTACTACAACACAGTACAGTATTTGACATAAACACTTTTTCAGAGAAATATGAAAACAGACACACAGAGGGGGGGGGGGGGAAGAGAGAGAGAGAGAGAGAGAGAGAGAGAGAGTGAGAGAGGGGGGGGGGAGCGGGGGGGGGGTAAAGAGATATATGTTTGTGCTTACTGTTTTTTGACGTGAAAATAGTGTAGGTTATATCAGTACTGTCAATATTTTCACAGTTTTGAGCATGGTGCAAAAATTATGATCTTTCGAATACTTTTTACACGATACCAGTTTACACATTTAGACGCTTACCTGTTTTCATAAATGATAAAACTCATTTAGACACTTCTGAACATGGCGTGAAATGCAGGTTTTCGTGTGTACAGGTGTGTGTGAATATATTACGAACAGCGTCACTTTACGCAATTCAGATGAAGCTTAATGATCTCTGAGGTGGAAATGCTGTAATGTTTAACAAATACCTTAATACTTTCCAACACTGTAGCTACATACTGATCAGCTGTTTCATTTTAATCTGTGGTACAACACTGCACTGTGTTTTTTTGGATGCCATCTTGCATTTTTTAAAATTCCTATCATTGCCATCTTGCACTTTTTTTTAAATTTACTGCCTCGGCCATATTAATGATATCGTGCATTCATGGTCATTGGTGATGTCATGCGTTTTTGCTTGGCATATATCTAAACCGCCCTAGCACTTCCCCTTTTCAGGGTGAATTAAATGCATGTATCAGCATGACAGTGCATTCTGTCGTAAATCAAGGTTTGTGAGTCAATGGTTTGTGGACAAAAACATTCCCGAAACCCGTGTAACACCTAAGGGATGAGCTAGAACACCAACTTCGCTCCAGACCCCACCATCCTTCTCTGATTCCGGGTTTTGAGGAAGAACGGGCTGGTATTCCTCCGCAGACAATTCAGACCTCATTGAAGGTGTCCCGACAGAGTTTAAGCCAGACATGGGCAAGCTGTGGTGTCCTGCGGGCCTGATTCACACACTTCCTTAAGATCGCTGGCCGATTCGTTACGTGACGCGACAGCACCGCTCCTGGTGCGCGAAGTCAATACTTGTAGCGTCCGCGACTTCAACGTTTAGGAAGTAACGCTCCGATATGAATGGCATCCCTTTTCATACACGCCACGCCAACAAATTATGCTTCAAAACACGCATTTTCGAGAGGAAATTAATTTTATGTCCACCCCGTCATCAGGAGTTTACATTTATTTACGCTTCATGAAACTGTTTCTTTACTTACGTCTTTTTACAACAACTGTCTCAGAAAGTTTCACCTCGCTAGCTCTCTCCCACAAATTTCTTCCATGGTCCAGATTGAGAGCAACCGCGGGACGGATGTCCTCACGAGGCTTAAGTCACCATGAAGGCGAAGATAGGACAGACCCATATTAATGGCCACTAATAGGTGTGTGATTATTTTCTTTTGATTATTCAGTGTATTTTAATATATGTAGAACAGCAACAACCCGTCGAAAAGCTGTTTACTCTGGAAGAAAAAATTTACCAACACTGATTCAGGTACATCGATAAACTGTGAACACATACGACGCCACTTCTAATTACCACTCACCATTTCTAATGATCTCGACGTTGGCGAGACATTAAATACGAAAGGATAACGCATAGAAGAAAGCAAGAACCGGCCGCTACGGTCGTTCTGCGAGCAGTTACTGTCTGCAGGGACTTCCTAAAACGCGGACTGCAACGCTGTTATGACGTGTTGTCTCGCTAAATACGGCCACTATGGCCAGAGATGTAGGGGACGTTTGCGTTGACTGCAGCCGTAACGGCTGGAGGCCGGAGGCGGCAGTCGGCACTACTGGTGCTGCCAATACCTCTCTTCCATCACGCGATGCCTACTTTAGAGATATGGTCTCTCAAACTACCTGAGTATACACCCAGATATTCAAGTCATCGTGTACATAACGAAATAGTCGTTCTTCTTCCCTACCGCTAAACACACGTCCAGTGCTGTATCTTCAGCAGCAAGTGACCCACAACATTTTTGTGGATAAATTTCTTTGAACACTACCCCTGTTTTGGAAGCAACTTCGCCATTTGGTTTTCGGAAGAGGAAACGTACTTTTTCTCGGGGAAACAATTGAGAAACTACGAGGGTTATTCGGAAAGTAAGGAACGATTGGTCGCGAAATGGAAACCAAAGTGAAAATCCGATCAAGTTTTGCACAGTTGTGCCCGTCGATCGCGTTACGTCGTTCTTTTTAGTTCTGAGCACACAGGGAACACATAAAAATACTAGAACAACAGTGTCTTCCGTCAAGTACGAGAGCCTGGTGAGAAATTTCGCCTGAAGCTATGCAGCCAACCTTACATAACTGTCATGCTTTCTCTTCTTCAAGACAATTCTCAGCCGCATTCTGCAGGGGTAATGAAGATGCTCCTCCATTGTTTTCAATTGGAAATGTTTGATTACCCACAATACAGCCAGTAATTGTCTCCCTGTGAGTTTCGTCTCTACTCACATGAACCATTGCCTATGAAGACAACATTTTGGCACAGACAACGAGCTGTAGGCCAGAGTAGAGAATTGGCGGAAAGCACTGGCGGCTGCCTTCTATAACGAGGGTATTGAAACGTCTAAGTCAGATCTGCGACTATGGAGATAAGTAGCTGGAAGCTGTAGCTAACTGTTGCAAATAAAACAGTTTTGATTTTCACTGTGGTTTCCATTTCGCGACCTATCGTTCCTTGCTTTCCGAGTTGCCCTCGTAATACGTTCTTCAACGGCGCCCGCGTCCGAGACCAACCGGAAATGCCACAGTGGTAATGTGGGTCACTACTTGACTAGTTCATGGTAACAGCAAAGACACAAGATGCGTTGACGAATCTCCGTTTTGGTCTGAGACACTCCACGCAACTACAATCTCTCACGGCCCCACATTGGCTGCTCTATGACAAAAATTATAATTTATCGTTTAATTCACCTTTCTATATGTAAGTGGCCTTCAACGAAAGATCAAGAAAAGTTAGAAAATTATGCAGCTTTTCCAGAATAAACCTGAAAAGAAGGCTAGTGCAAGCTGGACGGGAAAAAGAAGAAAACAACACCGTCAAAGGCTGAAGGGCGTGTGGAAGAGAAGGATAATAAGAAACGGTTAAAATTAATGAAATCCATAGTGGCTGATTAAAAAGAACTGCTGTAACAGACCCACTCATATAGAATGAGGGCGTTATGGCCACACAAAACAGAAAATTTCAGCACCTGATGTAATAAGATGTAAGTAAGTAATAGTGATAACAGTAGAAGTTGTAATAGTAATAATAACAAGAAGAAGAAGAAGGAGGAGGAGGAGGAGGAGGAGTAGGAGGAGAAGTAGAACTTATCAAACACATAAAAAAACTAAAAAATAGGTAAGCCTCTGGGGAGGATGGGATTGTAGCCGAACTTCTCGAAAGTCTTGGGCCTAATTCAAGAAAGGAGATAGTAAGAATTATTCAAAATATATGGGTCACGGAAGAAATC
Organism: Schistocerca nitens; assembly: GCF_023898315.1. Classification (NCBI taxonomy): domain Eukaryota; kingdom Metazoa; phylum Arthropoda; class Insecta; order Orthoptera; family Acrididae; genus Schistocerca; species Schistocerca nitens. The sequence goes on along the minus strand of NC_064614.1, from coordinate 368,462,126 downwards.
CCAGAAGTTTGGAAGTGTGCCTTAATACACCCATTACATAAAAAAGGGGACAAACATGATTCGAATAATTACAGACAAATTTCTCTACTCCCTGTCACATATAAGATATTATCAGCTTGTATTCTTGAAAGAGCACAAATTGCTAAAACCCAAAATCTCAGATTCCCAAGCCGGTTTCAGGCCAAACAGATTGTGCCCAGAGGAAATTTTAAACCTAAAATTAATCACAAGAATAAGGAAGATGCGAGGCGAGCATACAGTATATGTGTTTGTCTACTTCAAAAAGGCCTATGACTCAATCCATAGACCCACACTACTCAGGTTTCTTGAAGAAAAATGGTTGGATCGGGAAATACAGAAAATCATTCAGCGGACATTAACAAATACAACATCCAAAGTGAAATTTATGGGAAAACTTCCGAAACCATGCGAGATAAAAACTGGGGTTCGACCAGATGATGGCTTGAAGCCTTTGTTCTTCAATGTAGTTCTAGACAGTCATGGAAGAATGGGAAAAGGAACTTTAAGAAGAAAATTGCTGGAAACCGATTTCATTAGGAACAAATATATAACCTACGAATCCCCTACTTAGCCTTTGCTGACGATCTCAAAAAAATGGCAGATTTTTGTGAGATGGATATAAAACAGATAGAAACTCTAAACGAATGCGCAGAGAAAGCCGGCCTGCAGATATCATTTGAAAAGACTGTTTAGAACAACAAATTTAGAAATTTTCAAATTACAAACCAACTATGGAAAAATTAACAGAGTATCATAATTTAAATGTCTAGGAGAAATTATCTCTTAAAATATGCACAGCAAGAAAGAATACAAAAAGCTCGTGAAGTTAAGGATTAGTGAAAAACCTCTATAGTAAAAAATGCTTATCTTTAAATGCCAAAATTAGGCATTACAAAACAGTAATTAAACATCAATGTTATATGCCAGTGAAACCTTGGTACTAAACAGGAAAACAGATATAGAAAAGAGAAGAGAGAAAAATAATTAGGAAAATTTTGGGCCCAAGATGGACCGAGAATGGATACAGACTACAGAAAACGTCCAAAATTGAAGAATATTCGAACATAGAGACAGACATGAGGAAAAGACGCCTCAGATTCTATGGCCACATAATGGGGCTTCCCGAACACAGACTAACAAAAAGAATAGTAAAATACGTAGTGAAGAATGGATCCAAAATGTTAAAAAAGACTTGGAATTAGCCAAATCACCAAAGAAGAAATAGACGTAAGAAACAATTTTAGAATACAAGTAGAAAGCTGGGAGGCTAAACCAGAGACAAAAGCCCGAAGGACCGGAACAAAATGGATCGAAGGAAAAAGAGCTAAATTCCCGAAACGATGAAAAACTGGTGGGCAAATAAAAAGAACCAGAGGAACAAGAAGAACGGAAAATGAGCCACCTGTACCTAGGGTCTTCCGCTCTGGGAGCTTTGCGACTAATAATAATAATAATAATAATAATAATAATGTGCTACGAACTCAGCTGTAATTTACACCAAAATTGTCATCTGCCGATGACGGGGAACTGTGTTATCATAGAGAGAATTACACTTGAAAGTAAACAGCACTAAAATTACAGTCCAGTATACGCGGTCCAGTCACACTAACGTGACCACCACTTCTGTTCGACGTCAACGTATAATAACACTCATAGGCAACAGCTAGTGGGACTAGCAGCGTGAATGGTTCATACGTCCGTGCTGACTGCTGTTAATCGGCAACGAAGGCTGGAATTTGCACATCAATACCGTACTTGGACGTTTACTCAGTGTCGAGAGGTGGCCTTTTTAGATGAATCACCTTTCATGCTCCATCAGCAGAAAACGTCTGAAACCAAATGCCACACAACAATCGTCGGAAGGATGCAGACCGGAAGAGGGAGCGTTGTGGTCGAGAATGTTTTCGTGACATTCCCCAGTCGCACTCTTCATTCTGGAAGAACCAGCCATTCTGGTCGAGCGGTTCTAGGCGCTTCAGTCCAGAACCGCGCTACTGCTGCGGTCGCAGGTTCGAATCCTGGCTCGATCATTGATATGTGTGATGTCCTTAGGTTAGTTAGGTTTTAGTAGTTTAAGTGTAGGGGACTGATGACTTCAGATGTTAACTCCCATAGTGCTTAGAGCGATTTGAATCATTTGACATGAGACATCTGTCACGCTACCATTATACGATATCGTAACCCACATTTTATTGTCTTAATTTATAAAAGTGCATCTTGATCATACAAATAATACAATTAACAGTTATCAGTTTCAGCCATTGCCATCTTCAGATCTGTTTCAAACAGAAAAGCAGCGATGTGACTTACTAAGTTCAATCAGTTGAAGCAAAATCTACAGCAGGTATACTGTTACACAAGAAAAATAAAAATATTAACTTTATCAGCAACGATGCATACCACCCATACGTATCAGACAATATTCTGACGTAGGCGGCAACGTCAAAATCTATATATGTAGCTTCGTAATTAAGAGCTGGAGAAGTCCTAGATGCGTAGTATTTTTAAACAAATGACAGAGGTAGTAGAGCGCACAGCATACTGGGGTACATGAGTAACCAGTACCGTAAATTCAATAGTTAAAACGCAGTATTCGTAATCATTAATGAAAATTACTGCATATGCCAAAATAAGCGTCTGACAATAAAACGTGAACTGACAAACGTGTAATTAAATCTATGATACCACACCGTCACGTTTGCCTTTTCCACCACAGTGCAATGTGTCGTGCCACCACCTTGCAGCTGACTACTAAATTTATACACCTGAAGATGGGAAATAATTTTCCCGAAATCGGTCGTGTTTATAATAAAACAAAGTCACAATAGAGGACGACGGCTTAAACCCGCGTGCGGCCATACTGATTTAGGTTTTCCATGATTTCTCTAAATCACTTCAGGCAAATGCCGAGATGGTTTCTTTGAAATGGCACGGCCGACTTCCTTCCCTAATCCGATGGGACCGATGACCTCGCTGTTTGGTCCCTCCCCCCAAATCAACCTACCATCCAACCACAACTAAGGCGGACATTTCAAATCTCACTTTCTTTAATGTCTTATGTTCATTTGTTAATTAAAACCTTTTGGGGTGCAACCTTTAATCAATTGTTTTATTACCAATCTGGCGCCAACGATTCTATCCCTATGAATTCTCAATTGCTCCCGTCCCACCTTCACACTTAACGTAACCATTCCTGTGGTGCTGTAGTGTATTATTATTAAGCCTGTTTCACAATATCACAATGTGCTTGTAATCATCATCATCAGTGTTCCGCTCTAGGTCAGGTCTTCCCATGTAGCTCTTCATGCAGTACTGTTATTTGCTACCCTCTTCGTTTTCTCACAACTGTTTCCTATTCCTATGCTATCCATCTTCTGGTATCTTCTGCATCCTCTCCTTTTTCTTCCATAGAATCTATTCTCATCCAGTGTCCAAGCCAACTGTTTTTCTTCTCCCTGATTACCTTCAAAATTTCTCTCCCTTCCCCTACTCTTCTCAACATCTCCTCCGAATCTACATCTCAAATGCTATTCTTCTTTCTTCTCTTTCCTCAGTATCCAAGTCTCATATTCGTATAATGCCCCGCTCCATATGAAGCACTTCGCGATTCTCTTCCTCAGGTCCCTGTCCTTACACCCATATAGAGGCCTCCTTTTCTTGCTAAATGCGTACTTGGCAATTGCTATACGTGTTTTCACTTCTTTGTGACATCTAACGTCGTCCGTAATAATGTTTCCCAGGTATCTGAAAGCACTAACTTGATCTATATCTTCTTTTCTTAGCTTTACGGTTGTTCTTACTTTTCTTGCACTTATCACCATACACTGTGTTTTTCTTATTAAATCTCATACTGAATTCCTAATATGTCTTATTTAATTGTTTTAACATTCCAGTCATAGCTCTTTCGCACTCTGCCAGTAACACCATATCATGCGCAAATCCATTTCATTTTATCGTCCTACCACTAACCTGCACCCCTCTACTTTGTTTTAAACATTTTTGAATAATGTGCTTCAAATACATGTTAAACAGGGAGAGACTTACTCCCCTCCCAACTGTGCTTTCCTCTGCTATCTCATTCCCAATCTGTACTCCTATTTTATTTTGTAGGTATACGTTTTTAATCAGCCTTCTGTCCCTTCAGTCGACACCATTCCTCCTTAGAATATTCGTTAATTTATTCCACCTTACTCAATGAAAATCTGCCTCCAAGTCAATGAAAACAGTATAAACTTCTCTTCCTCTTTCAATATATCTCTCACCTATAATTGTCACCAGTCCAACTAAATCTCTTGTACCTTTCCCTCTTCTAAATTCAATCTTTCGTAAAGTCTCCCTCTTCTAAATTCAATCTTTCGTAAAGTCTTCTATTCATCACCATCGGTAAAACTTTTGTTGCATGAGAAATCATACTTATAGTTCTAAAATCCTCACATTTCTTGACATTCCTTTTCTTCTTAATCGGTATCCTTACTGCCGAGAAAAAGTCATCCGGCCTTTACCTTCTTCATGTATTTTATTATATGCTAACTGTTTCACACCACTACTGCCAAAGGTCTTAAAAAACTCCAGGTAATCCAATTCCACTAGCTTTATGATTCTTCGTATCTCTTAAAGCCCTTTCTACTTCTCCTTCCAAGATGCAGCATTCTTTGTGCTCTTCAAGACCTCTCGCCTCCTAATTCACTATCGTTTGGTTTTTGATAGGCCGCATATTCTCGCCATCTTTTCACACTTCCTCCGATTCATGAACCATAGTAACGTCACTTATTTCAATTTCCATGCTTGTCCTGCGTTTCTTTGCTTCAAAGACTAGAACAGTAGCTAATCTATACATCATTTCATATTGTCCTTCCTTTTCTAGTTTCTCCATTTCTTTGCAGCTGTCATTCATCCATATCTTCCTCGTGTGTGCTTGTAAACAAGCAAAGCGAACGTTAGTACCAACGGTGAAGTTGAATAGCACGTATCGGATGAAAAAGCAGCCTCTTAGAGCTGGGTGATGAAATTTCCACATGACGCAGGAAAACTCTTTCTCTGACAAGCGTGACAAACACGTGGCAGATTGCATAACGCACATTCTATTGAAATGCCGCCTGGAGTTGTTCACAAGCGGCTGCACGCAGCATTTCCTCTTTCGGGCATTTCTTGGCGGGACATGGGAGGTATGAGCTTCCCGGTTTCTCCAGGAGCGATGATTGCGGCCTGTCGCCACCACGCCACTGGCCGAGCTTGCAGATGCACGGTAATGGTGAGGACGTAGACAGGTTAGCTGGTAGCTAACACGTGGTACCTGCTGAGCTTTCTCTACTGTCCTTTGTGGGGGATGAGTGTTTTTTTACAGTTTGGGAATAGATTTTACGTGTGTTGGGTGCGGTTTGAACGATGTTCATTTGAGACACCCTACTGAACACTACTAATTAAGATCAAATTTCTGTTAATATAATATCTAACTTAACACTTACAATTCTTTTAGACCAGGGCACTCAGAAACACACGATACCCGGATCTAACCCATTTTTGGCATAACCGTCTGAACACATTCAGGGCTAATTCGACATTTGTGCCTCAGAAATGCAACACACAAACAATTAAAACACGAGGACACAAATATCAAATAATCATTGATGATATTGGAAGATTAGTTTTTCGTTACTGTGTCATAATGAAGTACATATTCACGCATAACAAACAGTCACAGTATTTACGGATTAGCAGCTTTATGACATTAATTCATTAACGACCCATTTCCAGTCACTAGTGCTCATCCCGATGCATCAAGGAATGCAAACGTACAATCTTCCGTAAGGAGCACCTGTACGTCGAGTTATAGTGTATTAGTACATTGTACTGTAAATGTAAAGTTTTTGACGTTGAAAAGTGCGTTAAAGTTTTGCGGAAACAAGGGTGAGTACCTTTACTAATAAGATAAAAAATACTCTAATGATCAAGAATAAAATGGAAAAGTATAATGCAGTAAGCCACCAGCATAGTATCTCCGTAAACATTTAGCCTATATGAGACCACTTCTTTTGGCAAGAAATACACCATAGATTTCTCGGTAGGGAGGGACCTGAACGTAGTGAAGATGCTGGCAATACAACAAATTAGCGATAATCTACCTCATAATAATAGTAGAGTAAATAGTATTTAAGTCTTTTGCACACTTTGATGCCTGATGAGAAAGAGTAGCTGCTCGAAAGGTGTCGCTAATAAAGTAATGTCATAAAATTAATGACCTTTAAACATGTGATTGGATGGGGTACATCCATACATTCGCAGGCGTATCTTGTTGGCCATTTTTATTCTATTTTAGGTTAAGTAATTATGTTGGGAGAATGATAATACGGAGGCACGCAAGCAATGGTAAGCTACACACAAAAAACAACCTAGTATCACCGTGAAAAGAACGTTAGGAGAAAAAGACATTTTAAAACACACGTTCGCTACTTCAGGTGAAGTCGCTCAGCATTTAATGCCAAAAACTGTGCATTATGAAATATGCTTTTATGTACTACTGATAAAATCTGCTACCTTGGAAATAGACATCGGCGTTCAAGGTCCAGTAAAGAAAGAACACGTTAGAGATGGGTCGTAACCTCGTTCCCAAATAAGTTTTCACAGTGCAGCGGAATGCGAGTTGTTTTGAAACTCAAGTGACAGGTTAGAACTGGGTAACGGATCGGAACTAGCCTTTTGCGGGAAAATTCTCGCTGGCTGAACTATCCACACACAACTCAAAACCCACCCAATCCACCCATGTGGATTGAAGTAGGGAACCTGTGTATGTACACACTTTTCTATGTCGTTGTAGCAAACGATGAAGAGGATATATCTTACATGCTCAAGAAGTTGTTGAGGGAGTATAAAAAGTGGGATCCTACGGTCGCAGGTTCGAAGCCTGCCTCGGGAATGGATGTGTGTGATGTCCTTAGGCTAGTTAGAAGCAGTTCTAAGTCTAGGGGACTGATGACCTCAGATGTTAAGTACCATAGTGCTTAGAGCCATTTGAACAAAAATTAATATTGATGAGACGGAATATCTATGTTGCGGAGAAGAAGGAAGTAGCCTGAACATTGACAGACATCGTATTAAAGTGTGCAAAGAGTTTAAGTACCTGAGTAGTATCCTATCACGTGGTGGAAGATGTGATAGATATCCGACAATGGATCAAGCAGGGAAGGGAGGCTACCCAAACATGAAACCCAGTATTTTGGTCCTCAAAAATGAGCTTAAAGGTTAAAACTGACTTATACAAATCTATCGTGGAACCAATAACAACCTGTAGGAGTGAGCGCTGGGAACTCACAGAAAGAAACAAAAAGAGACTTAGAGCCTTAAAAATGGACCACTTGAGTACGGCCTGTAGAATTTCCCTGTTTGACTATGTAAGAAATGAGGAAATAAGAGAAAGGACGCAGACTCATTATAGTATTACGGCTAAATTAAAAGAAAGACAGCTATGATGGTTTGGGATTGTCAAAAGAATGGATGAAAACAGAGGGCCCAAGAGAGTAATTTCACGGCAATCTCCTGGAAAGGAAAACAAGAGGAAGACCACGGAAAGTGTGGTTAAGTGGTTTCCGAGAAGCGATCTAGGGAAGAGGAATGGAAGAAGATGAGGAAGAATGGCGAGATGGAAGCATGCGGGATTCGGCGACAGCTGCAGGACGCCCGCAATAAGGAAGCACCTTCTTTTATCTTACTTCATCTTCTTCACAAGTAGCTGTGACTGCAGTAAGGATGGAAATCCTGTATCATGTATGACAAGTGAGAGCTTTTTCTTTTTTTCCTGGATGATGGTTAAAGACGGAAACAGGTCGGAATGCTTTGGAAATTTGTGATAAGTTCCTATGGGACCAAACTGCTGGGGTCATCGGTCCCTAGTCTTACACACTACTTAATCTAACTTAAACTATTTTACGTCAAGGGTAACACAGACACACACACACACACACACACACACACACAAGGGAGGACACGAATCTCCGACGGGGGGAAATTCTGAATAAATATCATGTAAGATCCTATATGACAAATACCACGCGGATAGAGATAGCCATTTGACAGTATCAACATATCGATGTTAATACTGGTACGTAAGATTTTAGAACCGTGCATATTATCATTGGAAAGGTGGCTTGGACGGACACAGAAAAGAGTTGTTTGTGATGAACAAGCGAGGTGGCCGGCAGGTGGCCGGTGGTTCACACGGCGGCTGCTTTTTCGGTTGAGTGGCACTTGTGACCACAGGTGGTATTGGGGGAGCCTGAGACCTCACAGGTGGAAGAAGAGAGAGAGTACGTGCGAGACAGAGTGTTTCCCTCCGTTGCGGCTAACGGGACACAAATACGGCGCGCCCATGGAAGGTGGGAGATCGGCGCGAAAGTTCAGAGTCGTGATTGGCCGAAAAGCGTAGGAATACATGTGAGAGGAACGGCAAAGTATGGCGGCAACAAGAACCGCGCCAAAATTCAGAGTCCTGATTGGCCAAAAAACGCGTATGGATAGATGCGCGAGGAACGGCACAGTTTGGCGGCAACAAGATGGGGAATCTGGTGTCGGTGGTGGTGCTAGGCGGACGCTCAGGGTCTGCTCCGCAGGAGCTCTCACAGGGGAAAGGCGACATCACGCTGGTGCATAGGACGACTGTCTTAGTCTACGTGCTGAATTATGGTGATATTAGAGCAAACAGCTGGCAAAGTAGGGCACTGTAACTGAAATTGCGTACGCATTCCACTAGTCCACTAGCTCTTGCTTGAGCTCTCTGATTCTGTATCCGTCTAGGTGGAACTTCAGTAAAACCACTTGCGTGGCCAGTACTAACCTACGTAAGTTAAGGAAAGGGACGATTAAGGACAGAGTCTCCATTGTGCCAACGGTAAGACAGTTAGCTTAGGGAATTAATTTGACTGTAATGTTTTAGGTTAGGAATATTGGTCATCCTGTTTTTAATGAATAAATGTAAGATTTAATAACAGACCATAATCAGAGCATTATCGTTTCTGTAGGTTGTAAGAGGTCCATGACTAAGGAATTTCTTGCTAGCGCACTCGAGCAGATGTAATTTCGATGGATTGCTCACGTGCTGCCTGCGATATGTAGGCCATAAGAGAATCTCAGTCCAGAGAGCAGTGTTGGCTGCAGTAGGAACTGTGTAGCTGTAGCAGTAAGTTGTTGCTTGCGAGCAGTCTGGTGTATGGAGTTGGTTGGGCCGGTCGTGGGGAGCGATGTAGTATAAGGTAAAAGCAGCTTCGCGCATATGTACTATTGTTGTATCAAGTCCCATGTAAATGTTTTTAAAAAATCTCTTAATAATTATCTTTTTATAAAAATTAACTTTTGACAGTCATTCATCTCAATTTAAAGTATCTACTAATTTCTCCAATCCATGGTCGTCCCGATTATTGTAAAGTAAATGAGTTGTTTCTTATTATACATGACAAACCTATCGGCCAGCATTGCACTGGGCTGGGCTAGAAAAATTTCTTATAGGAGCATATATATACGCGTTATCCGGCGACTTCATTGAGGCAAGAATTTTCAATTTATTCAGTATGATCTTTCAGGGCCATGACGCAGCACTGCTGACGTCCAAATATACCAGTTTACATACACAGTTAATTATTGAAAGGTTATAAGTGAGCCACAATTTTATTGAGAGGTTTGTCATTTTATTATTGATAGGTTACGAAATAATAATTTGTTGGAGGTTACACTGAATGTGAATGCTGCACAAATTTTTTTTTACTGTTGGGAGGTTACGCTGAGTGTGAATGTTATATAATTATATTTTTGATCTGTTGGGAGGTTACAATGTAGCAAACTACTGATGGAATAAGAGTTTTATTAATAAAATATATTATCATATTAATTCGATGCAAACGATACTGGGGGTATATTAGCGCAATGAAAGAGAGCCGAAGTCAGGTAGCAGTAACGAAAGAAGAAGTTTCATATTCATTATATCCCCGTACGTTGTAAGGTGTATCGACCATATGCGCAGGCAGCCGCAATCAGGATGGTACGTCGGTTCATCATATTAAGACAGTTCCCACAGTGATTAACAGAAGAAATTATTCAGAATAGAACACTTAGCATTTAGATCGATTTTGCTTAATGGACGAGTAACTACACGAGTGCAGAATACAGTATCTGCCTCGCTCCGTCAGTCGGTCGATATCCGGCACTGCCATGACCCAGTAAATAAAAAGCAAATACTGCAGAATTTGTTTTTAAATACTGCGACGTGGTCTTTATAGTGGTAAAGCGGGCATCAGTCAGCAGTTGATGGACGCCCGCCACGGCTCATGACAGGTGACAGGCTGACAGGATGTGAGACACGTGTCAGCTGGAAGGACGCCATCCATCTCAGCGAAACCAGCCTCATAACAAACAATGTGACATTCCTCATTTCGCATAAATACTTAGTCTGTTCCGAGTGGTTGTTTAGCTTAATTAAGTGAGATAGCCTGTCAAGTTGTTACCCGATATCGGAAGGTTGTTCCTCGTCGTGTTCCCCTTAAACGAGTATTAATAATTAAACATGCCCTACTTGAGAGTGTCGCCAAGAAAAATGACAACGACATGGAAATTTTGTAGGAAAATTTATCAGGACATGCGGAAGAGAAATAAACGATTGAAAAAAAAAAATTAACTTCCACATCAGAGAGTAACATTTATTAATTGTGTATTAGAAAACAATTTTAACTTCCACGTCAGAGGGTAACATTTGTTACTTGTGTATTATGTTCCAGATTACAAACATTGTTCAATGTGATGACCAGCCCCATCCGCAACAGCCTGGAATTGCACTACAGATACCGTTTCACAGCTGTTCGCAGCACTTCTCGAACGGTGAATCATAGAATGTTCAGCTCTCGTGACACAGCTGGTGCACTGCTTGAAGATCGCACATTACATCCAGCGTTCTCAACCATTGCAACAGTAACTTCTTGGTGCAGTTAGTCATCCACCTCTCCCAGGAGCAATTCCGAAATTGCCAGACAATTCGCATTTCTAAATCACGTTCTTTAAACCCCACTCACCTTGTCCACATCCATGTTGACGGTGTGCAATTGTAATGCACAGTTATGATTGTGCCTCAAACCTAAATCGCTGTACCAGTATTGGGGTTTGGCGGTAAGTCATGACACTAAACGCACTAACAACGCAAATCCTGCAGTTCATTCCTACGAAGTATGGTGCCCATACGGTAAATAGTTTTCAAATTACACTGGCTCAGATAGTGAAAGTTTAATGATGTTGTTGTTCTTGTGGTTTTCAGTCCTGAGACTGGTTTGATGCAGCTCTCCATGCTACTCTATCCTGTGCAAGCTTCTTAATCTCCCAGTACTTACTGCAACCTACAGCCTTCTGAATCTGCTTAGTGTATTGATCTCTTGGTCTCCCTCTACGATTTTTACCCACCACGCTGCCCTCCAATACTAAATTTTTGATCCCTTGATGCCTCAGAACATGTCCTACCAACCGGTCCCTTCTTCTTGTCAAGTTGTGCCACAAACTCCTCCCCAATTCTATTCAGTACCTCCTCATTAGTTATGTGATCTACCCATCTAATCTTCAGCATTCTTCTGTAACACCACATTTCGAAAGCTTCTATTCTCTTCTTGTCCAAACTATTTATCGTCCATGTTTCACTTCCATACATGGTTACACTTCATACAAATACTTTCAGAAACGACTTCCTAACACTTAAATCTATACTCGAAGTTAATAAATTTCTCTTCTTCAGAAACGATTCTCTTGCCATTGCCAGTCTACATTTTATATCCTCTCTACTTCGACCCTCATCAGTTGTTTTGCTCCCCAAATAGCAAAACTCCTTTACTACTTTAAGTGTCTCATTTCCTAATCTAATTCCCTCAGCATCACCCGACTTAATTCGACTACATTCCATTATCCTCGTTTTGCTTTTGTTGATGTTCATCTTATATCCTCCTTTCAAGACACTGTCCATTCCGATCAACTGCTCTTCCAAGTCCTTTGCTGTCTCTGAAAGAACTACAATGTCATCAGCGAACGTCAAAGTTTTTATTTCTTCTCCATGGATTTTAATACCTACTCCGAATTTTTCTTTTGCTTCCTTTACTGCTTGCTCAATATACAGACTGAATAACATCGGGGAGAGGCTTCCCTTTCGTGCCCCTTGACTGTTGTAACTGCCATCTGGTTTCTGTACAAATTGTAAATAGCCTTTCGCTCCCTGTATTTTACCCCTGCCACCTTCAGAATTTGAAAGAGAGTGTTCCAGTCAACATTGTCAAAAGCTTTCTCTAAGTCTACAAATGCCAGAAACGTAGGTTTGCCTTTCCTTAATCTATTTTTTAAGCTAAGTTGTAGGGTCAGTATTGCCTCACGTGTTCCAACATTTCTACGGTTTCCAAACCGATCTTCCCCGAGGTCGGCTTCTACCAGTTTTTCCATTCGTCTGTAAAGAATTCGTATCATCCACTCTATAAATGAACTGCTTTGAGCGTGCTTGAGAAAGGTGGGAAATGTCTGTACTTGGTCGTCTACAGCTGCCACATCCGTTCCCAGGGCTTATTGGAGTTACTGAGACGGAACGGGACCTTCTTATCCGAGATAATATCACTGTACTCGTCGCAAGTATGCCACTGCATCGCAGAGACGTAGATAGCGGCGAGAAGGAGACACGTGATAATGAGGCAGAGGGAAGGACAAGCATCATTCTCTACGAAAGAGTGCTAATTATAACTCGTTTATCATTACTTTTTAGTTGCGTAATAAATAATGATAAAGCCTCGTATAACAACTTTATTATTGCATTGAACCGTCGAAATTCCATACGTTTCTTGTTTTTCCAAACTGTTCAGAGTTGTGAAACCACGTCAAATAATCTTTTTGAATACAGATTTAATTACTACGGTGTCGTATTGCCTTTTATTGACTGACATAGCTGTCTGTCTCCTCACCGGAGCAATTTATTCCTGAACTTCTTGTGTACTTAACAATAAAACTGACTGGTTTCACAGGCTTCGCTTCTTTCTGATCGACGTTCAAACTAACGTGCTTAGTACAATCAGTCTTGATTTTTGCTTGCGAGCGTGTTTTATGCTATTTTCTGTCGCCCGTCTTACATCGAAATGAATAATATCTCTCCTAGACTCATGCAAGGTATGACGATGTTTCCAGTATCGTCGATGAATGGCTGGTTGGACGCCGAAGTAGAATTCAGTAACACGTATTACTAGACAGAAGAATTCGCCAGCGCTGTTAAATGAGATACTATCGTGAATGCGGTGAATTACAAGCAGCTTATTAGTGGAAAATGTCAACATAAATTAGCGTAACAGGAGCATTTACGACTACAGAAAGTTGCCGGATAAGAGCAAGTTCCATGGGCTTGTTCACAACGGGAAGTGGCTGTGGAAATCTGGCAGAGTATGCGTGCGTGCGTGTGTGTGTGTGTGTGTGTGTGTGTGTGTGTGTGTGTGTGTGTGTCGCGGAGGGGGGAGGGGGAGGAGGGGGGGGGGTAGCCTGCAGCTGCAAATTCCCATTCTACGGCTGGCAACAAACACACACACACACACACACACATACACATACACAAACAAACATAGTGACATGCAGAATGCATTCCGTTTTGTAGCATCACCCTGATATTTGTTAGGTGTAAGAGCCAAGCTGTTGACCTTACATTTGACGTTCCAATGAGTCTCTTTTATATTTGGCTCATTTCTCCTGGTGCTAAAATCCTTCTAGAAGCCACCAAAATCATAACGAGAACATTCGGGACGACGACAGTTCGAAACCGCGTCCGGCCATCCTGATTAGGTTTTCCGTGATTTCCCTAAATCGCTTCAGGCAAATGCCGGGATGGTTCCTGTGAAAGGGCACGGCCGATTTCCTTCCCTACCCTTCCCTAATCTGAGCTTGTGCTCCGTCTCTAATGACCTCGTCGTCGGCGAGACGTTAAACACTAATCTCCTCCTCCTCGTAACGAGAATGTCAATCTGATAGAGGCCTCCGTTTCCAAGTAGCAGGATACAAGATTCCTGGTTTTAAAGAATGATGACAAGCAGTGAGACAACAGGATTGTAGCTCAGAGCTGCGACAGCGAGAAACCACATTGCATCTCGTTCATTTAAAATGAGCGTTACAAGTCAAAATACCGCTATACGCAGAATCTATTCTCTGACACGGCTTTTGATGGCAAAAGGAATCTCGAAGCTGTTGCCATTCGTCGTTCCTGCATACAGAGGTGTGACTGGAGGTGTTCAGTGATGCTATCCCTCTTGTACATAGCAATTAAGTTGTACAGAAAAAGGAAAAAATTGTCAGTATTGGCGTTTCATGATATCTCAAGAATGGAATTAAGGAATGGAACTAACCAACATAAATAAATCACACATGACAGTGAGCAACATTCTTGCAATAATAACTATGCCAATAATGCAGTGATGATAATGGAAGTTCGAAACAGATTAATACTGCCTACAGCTTATGTTGTCGAACACGTGAGGGGTATACTAATGAAATATAAATAGAGATTACTGCTACTAGTTACTTACTAAATATTAATTTCCATAAACTAATTTTCGAGCCTTTTCTAGCTCACGTTCAGATGGGGCTTCTGAAGGTGAACCTGGAACCTGAATAGCCTCTAAAACTACTACATTTGACCTCTAGAAGAGTTACTGAATACATACCTTCCATGACAAGAGATCTTGTCGCCATTCTTTAATACCAGGGATGTTGTATCTTCTATTGCATTGCTCAAGCCACAACTGAAAGAAGAAATGACAGGATTATATGCAAGAGACAGTATATATTTTTTAAATACATAATGATGTATGGGGCTATTTCTTACACTTTTTCTGTAAAATGTGCTTTAAGTTAGATCAGCAGCGGTGCCCTTGGGTGTTTTCTAATGTTATCGAACTAATTTTTATGTCTTTTGGTTTCTTTAACGTGTGGCACAAAGAGTGAATTAATCTCTACGACTAACCTATAAGTTTTATAGTAGTGAAAATATGCGAACCATGTTTTTTTTTTTTTTTAATCTTACAGAACAAGTAAGACACTTTCGTAGTGCCATGTGTGGTTTGTACTCGAAATATTACGTACTTCGAGAAATTATACCATTTTATTTTGGTGCAAAGTTTGAATTTTCGATCATGATGAGAGGATGGAATTCGACTTCCATACTGTAATGACCAACCAGCATGTGTTTTGCAGTCGAAATTGTTGCGTATTTTGATAAATAATTTTATTATCGTCGAGGTATCGAAGTTTCCCTCCCCCCCCCCCCCCCTCTCTCTCTCTCTCTCTCTCTCTCTCTCTCTCTCTCTCTCTCTCTCTCTCTCTCTGTGTGTGTGTGTGTGTGTGTGTGTGTGTGTTTGTGTGTGTGTGTGTGTTTGTGTGTGTGTGTGTGTTTGTGTGTGCACTGCTCTCTTTAGCCATGTTTACAGCTCGTATTCGAAGCATTACGAACTTATATTTGCATATTACGAAAATATGTTGTTTAAGTAGTGCTGACAATGAAGATCTTATCAAAACGTCTTCTTCCCCTCTAAAATGGTTCTTAGTCAGTTCGTCTGTCTTTGGCTATGTTGTGTGTTTTTACATGTCTTATCTCGGGACGTAACGATTGAAACTTCGTATTATTTAGTAACTAACTGTGAGAAATATCTCCTGTACAGTTTTAGAGGCCCTAGGCACTGTAATTCCGGTCGATAAACGTCACGGTCTTCCTCGAGAATTCGTTTTTGTTCGTACTCTCATTTAGGCTTAAAATAAGGTCTCAACTGTCTACTTTGCGTGCTAAATGAGTCTTGGAGAGGTATAGATCAGATACAGAATTAGCATTACGGCAATTAATCTGAGAGTTCCGCATCAAGCTTTTGTAGTCACATATTAATTCACCCTTCCAGTTGCTAATAGTAATTCTGACAGCCTATTTGTTTTGGTACTTGCCTCTTTATCATAGTATTTTAGTCAACATGTGTTGCGTACGGTTAAAGGCTTGGTCAGGAGTGTTTCTGTATGTAGTCTCATTTAGGCCTAAAATGAAATGGCATCTGCCTGCTTTGCACGTTATTTTTTAACCACAAGTATTTTGTAACAATTTAGACATGGAAATATCATTGGGGTACTGAATTTGAGAGTCAACAGTCATGTTTTAGGCATCAGTTTTGGTGGTCATTTTAAATAACACTGACATAAGCATTGTGATGCCGATGAAGTTTACGTATTTTTGCAGACATTTCATACGGTAAATTAACATTGTGTCACTTTACACAACTCATGTGTTCTAAACGCCAGTTTAGATGTGGAAATATTTAATCTGAGGGACTCTCGTTCCTCACACCAAGTGTGGCACAGAGATCGAACTATGGCCGTTCGCTAGGGTTGCTTAACCTTGACGATGGAGTTTATGTAATATATTCTTTACTTAATTTTTTTCTGGTAAATACTTTTGCGCATGGCGCAAAAAATTGAGGTACTTCAGATCCTTCTAAACGCAGCCAGCCTGGCGCCTTTGTTGCTACATTGTGATTGGCTATTTCACTTTAATGGTCTATAAATTACTGGGATGACCGCCACCATTCTAAGAAATGAAGTGTGGCGTCTTGAATTGTGAATGGCGTCGTAGATAAGGGGGGGGCGGGGGGGGCATTTATTCTTGTTGTGTACTGATAGACAAGGGGGTGTGGCCTATGATGCCAGAGGTAGGGTACTGCCTGCCCATGTCACCTCACAAATGTAAACAAAGTGAGACAGAAGGAACATTGCTGTACCACTTTCGATTCCCAGCTCAGAACTTTCATTCCTTTCATTACATTATTTGTTTAACTAGTACTTCACTAATTTGAATATGAAACAATTATTGAGTACTGATGCTGTTACCTAAGTAGTAAGTCATTTACCTAAATTTGGGAAATGAACGGGCTAAGACTGGTCTGCAGCAATTTGAAGCAACTACAGTGCCTCATCAGATTCAAGTTCAAATGCTACTCCCAGTACACCACTGTATAGCAACTTTCTCTTTCCCATTACGTAAATGACTGCAAAACTGAAAACATAATGAATCAATGCTTTCTCAGCAATATTTTTAGAACCACAAAAAATGCTAACTGACCTTAATGTATGTCAAAATCATCTAACATTGCCGACAAGGAGTAATTTGATCTTCACTTGTAAACGCTCACGAAGTCCGTCTGCGAGTCTCTGTGTGAATACTTAAAAATGCAGACGATTTTGAGAACTATGGCGTGCATGGCATTACATGTCCGTCGTCAGTTTAATTTAGCTCCTCTCCTTTCTGCGGAGGTCTTGTGAATGAGAATATATCTCTGACTATGGACTGACTTGGAGGAAAGCGTAAATAGTATATACTTTCTTTATTGTTAACAGCCATACGAGTCCGTAATGTCTGATGCTTTATTTCCCTGCTCTGCTACTGCCCCACTATATTCGATAATATTCTGATTTAATTTTGTGAAAGAAACTGTATTTGTCGTTTTGGAGAATGCTGTAATTGATATAATAATTGTATATCATTCATGTAATCACAAGTTTTATGTATTCAATCAGTCACCGGTTCAATTGCAGTCAACAAAGAAATCAAACTTGGAAACGTTAATCTTTATACTTGGCACACTTCGTACTCATTGCCTGCTAAATAATGTTTGTTAAAACTCTGAGCGCGTAACCTGATTGTACTGTAAACTCTGAAACAACCACTTTTTCTTATGCTCTGCACTCTGACGTATGTTCGTCTTTCACTGCTGTTGTTGTTATACTTCCTTTATATCAGAACAAATTAATGCTCTTAAAATGTGACACTGAATACTCTGCAAAGTAAGTAATGATGACAGAATATTTCCTTGACGTAAAGAAATGAACCATGTGTCATAATAATTCTCATGTTATATCTTGAGGAAGGATCTTTGGTCAGGCTGTCGTACATGGCACGAGCACATTTTACAAGAGCCGTCCTGGCAGGCGCGTTCGACGTGCGCCTTCACAATGCCCATCGAAGAGAAAGTAATTTTCCGCTCCATCCATTCGATTTTCTGCACCGGGAGATGTCAGTTTGGCAAAGGCAAGGATATGGACCGTATGCTGTGTGGACCTCCTGCTGGGCGGAGTGCTGTTTCAAAATCAGACTTTGTCGGAACCGAAATGTTTCTCAAGCTGCCTTCCCTCTGAACGCTAGAGTAAATATCTTAGTGGATGCGAGGAATGCTACGCAGTGACTCACATGCAGATCTTCCTTTCTTACAAAACCGGAAAGAAGACCTCTGCAGCAAAGCAAAAACAAAGGCCTTTCTTTATGTAGCTGTTTTACATTGGCTACAAGTGAAGCTGAGTGGACGAGTAATGCACTCATCAACACTGGCCTCTGCAGGTATCACTTTTCAAGATACCTATACTTACCTTCACATTTGTACTCTGCAAACTGCTGTGAAGTTCATGGCAGAGGGTATGTCGTATTGTACCAGGTATTATGGCTGCTTCTAGTTTCATTCAGGTATGGAGCGGGGCGGTACGGTTGTTATACGTCTCTGCGCGCGCTACAGTTAGCCGAATTTCGTCTTCGCGATACCCATGGGAGAGGATTATCTTATATTGCAAGACTCATCACATAATGCCAGTTCTTGAAACTTAGTAAATAGGATTTCTCAAGTTAGCTGCCTCTACCTTCAGGTGTCTGCCAGTTCACTTTCTTCGGAATCTCTGCGATACTCTCCCATCGATCAAACAATTCTATGGCAATTCGTGCTGCCTTCTCTGTATACGTTTAATGTCCCCTGTTGGTTTCGTATTTCGTTCTGGTCCGACACACTTGAGCGCCATTCTAGGACATGTCGTACGAGTGATTTGTAAGATGTCTTCTTTGTTGGACATAATTCTGGTTTGGTGCATGCATTGTTTTGTAGTTCAAAGATATTTCAATGATTTTTAAGCCACTGGCGAATAAAATCTTTAACGTATAAACAACGAAACCATAATCAACTCTAACAACCAGTTTTTTAATTATATCCAAATGCAGCGCTTAAAATGCAACGCATTTCTGTGAAAGAGTGTTTCATATTCGAACGCGTGATTTTTCAGATATGAAACACGGCTGATGAAAGATTTTAGCAAACGCTTGCTATAATTACCGTAGAACATATATTTTACTGTCATATGTACCACTTTAAACAGCCCCAGCTGGTGCGATTCGCGTAGAAATGGATTTTACTCGCATCTCACATGAAAATCATCTTGGAAACGTTAAAGCTTTCGCAAATCAATAGGAAGACCATTAATTACGTGTATTTGTTTAGCTTCTTACAAAATTTAAACCCATTCGCACAAGTCTGAAGCAATGAAGTGGCGCGCCAAAAACCTAATGAAAAAACGTGTTTTTTAAACGAAAAATCCAAATGAAGCTGGATTTTCGAAAGCGAATTTACAATTTAATCATAAGAATGCATTTTTTATGTACTGATTCACTTTAAACAGTTTACGTACATCAATTCACGTAAGAACGAATTTTACTTGCTACATTTAGCTCGGCTTTAAATCATTGTATCTCGACAACGTGTAAAGGCTATTGGATAAAGGAAATTTCGAATCGACTTTAGCCATTCATCTACTTTCGTCCAAAGTTTGAAGCGATTCGCACAAGTTTAAATCGCAGAAGTGGCGCACTTCCAAAAATGTTCAGAAAAACGAAACAAGATTTTTTCAGATGGTTCAACGTTTACCAAATTTGAACCATCAGTCTGCCTCGAGTCCGGAGTTTTTTAACGGTGACTGTTTTTGCACATAAGATCCGTACGGTGCGCATACATATGGTGCCATTAGTTGAGCATTAATTTCAATGTAATTAAAATCCCTTACAAAAGGAATTAATCGATTCGTACGATTTGCCTGATTGCCAACTCCGGTTCGATGTTCAAACCTTGCTTAATATGCTGTACTACAAGATAGCTGATGTTCGAATTACTATACAAATGGCCGCTGGTCTGGGCTAAACCAAAAACTTTTTACCGCATGTTGTAGTGCTGTAAATGAGGGACTCATCATATCCATTAAGGACGCCATGAGTTCCTGTCTTTCTGGAAACAAAGTGCACTTCGCAAGATGTGCCACTTCTGCAAAGAAGAAAAAATGATTTATTGCGCAAGTTTCTAATTAAATCAAGCAAAGTACTGCAGAATATGCAGAGATCGATTCATGGGCTGCTTATCTCTTCAATATTTCCAGCCATTTCTGAAATGAGTCTGTAACTATTTGCAATTCTCAAATTATTGGTTTATTCTCAATATTATTTTACAGTTATCGTCTTAAGCCATTTTCAGATACACTATATGTGAATATTGATGAATAATCATTGAATATGTGATGACAAATATCCTGCGCTGTCTTTTACGTAAATCCATGTCATGAGCCCAATATGTTGAGAGCGATATTTTATATATCCGTCATCACAGAGAAAATTAGAAGTCTGCCTATGGAAAAGTTTCGGCTTGAACTGATGATGCTCGTTGATCTGTATTCTAAAGAACGTTGCAGGTTTGATAAAGACAGGATAATCCGTAGATAAAAGAATAAGTCCTGATAGAAAAGAGACTACTTCAACTTTATCAACTATATCATGGAACAAGAAGCCTTCAGATAGTACTTGTGTTATGCATTGTTGTCTGTTATTGAACATCTTTTAGTCATGTTAGCAAACATTAAGTGTTATTCTAGAATGAGTGTTAGTTCTGCAAGGTTCGCAGGAGAGCTTCTGTAAAGTTTGGAAGGTAGGAGACGAGGTACTGGCAGAAGTAAAGCTGTGAGTACCGGGCGTGAGTCGTGCTTCGGTAGCTCAGTTGGTAGAGCACTTGCCCGTGAAAGGCAAAGGTCCCGAGTTCGAGTCTCGGTCGGGCACACAGTTTTAATCTGCCAGGAAGTTTCATTAAGTGTTATTCTGTCTCTGAAAAATGGTACAAGGTAAAAATGTTAAAAGTGTGGGTGTAGAATTCACATACGCAACAGTACACGAATTCTGTACAACCTCTATGCCTATTGTCAATGTTGTTGATGTTGTACCCTTCACCCTGAAATAGTTTGGTGCAGCTCTCCATGCTACTCTGTCCTGTGCAAAACTTTTCGTTTCTGTGTAATAACTTGCATCCACACTTCGCCAAATTAAATTTTCCTTGTAGCCTCAGGATGTATCCAATGAACTGAACGCTTCTTTTAATCAAGTTGTCTCATATTTCTTTCTCTCCGATTCAGTTCAGAAACTTTTCTTCTTTGTCCGATTTACTCACGTATTCTAACGCTTCTCTGAAGCTCCTGTTCTTTTCTTTTCTGCACTGTTTGTCATCCACGTTTCTCTTCCACATAATAAAACCGCACAAAAACTAATCTTTTCAGAAAAGACTTCCTAACACTTAAATGTATTAATGATTTGAACACAGCTGCGCGGTCAGGGACCGTTTCCAAAGTAAAATTAACAGCAAAAACTGCCCTCGGTCGCAAAAAAGAGTCTTTTGACCCAGGTTTCGGCACTGCCATGAGAGTCTTCATCAGAAATAAAACTCTCAAATTGGCCTATGACATAATTACATAATTATGGGAAAGAAACAGTTTTAAGTATGTACTGGGTAGTAGTACAAAAAGAAACAGTACATACATGTCACGTATTAATCTGAAAATCAAGCGATGAAGCTTTACTCACAAAATTTGTGAAACAGAATATATAAAAGCCAAGCCACTATGGACTGCTCACTTGCGTCGAGCTACGTTAGCATCAGATAGAGGCGCTCACGTTAGTAATTACGGGCACGTGAACATTACATCAAGAGAGCCATCTAGTAGCCGCAAATACAAATAGGCTACTTAACATTCAAGATGTAGACAGACGAATGTTACGATGAACATTATTTTGTACATGAAGTAAAAGGTAATAATTTTATCTGACAGGAGCAGACACAGTAGCAATTTGTCTTCATAAGAGCTTAAAAATACAGTTTAAAGGCTGAAATCGCCATTTTAGAAATGCAAAGGGAGTTGAATAACTCAGCGAGCAGAAATGAGTGATATAACATGAAATACATTTATTGTAAACTTAAAAAAAAAACAAAAAAATTATGAGTCGACTTGAATAGAAAAAATATTTCGCTAACTACACGAGGGAACACGAGATCAAATATCAAGTAACGGCTTTATATCATTGAAGAAGCTTTTATTACGTAATTATAGCAGCTCATTAAGAATGAGACCATCATTACGAGAAAGATGTTTAAAAATTTCTAATTATTTGATAACATCTAATCTACGCCCTTTCTTTCCAGTGTGCAAAATATTGATATCGTGAACAGCTTTAGGTGCGTGACGTGTAGTCAGAAGGTGGTCGGCAAAAGATGAATTCTGGCTGCTGGTGCCATTTTTTTTTAAATATGTTCTTTGCATCTGACTGTAAAGGTACGTCGCCACGTTCTATCTAGTAAGAAGAGGAAGTGTCGCAAAAAATCTAATAGACACCAGAGATTTTCAAAGGGAAACAGGGCGATTTTAAACTATGGCTAAATTTTTTTTCACATGCTTGCTGAGTTATTCAGCTGCCTTTTTATTTCTAAAATTGCGTATTCAGCCTTTAAATTGTATTTATAAGCTCTTATGTAGACACATTGTTACCGTGTCTGCTGCTATCAGATAAAATTATTGCCCTTTTACTACATGTACAAAATAATGTTCATCGTATCATTTGTCTGTCTACATTTTGAATGTTGACTAGACTGTTTGTATTTGCGGCTACTAAATGGCACTCTTTGTGTAATGTTCACCTGTCCGCAATTGCTAACGCGAGCTCCTCAGTCTGATGCCACCGTAGCTCGACGCATGTGAGCAGCCCATAGTGGCTTAGCTTTATGTAATCTGTTCTACAAATTTTGTGAGTAAAGCTGTATCGTTAGATTTTCAGTTTAATACGTGACATGTAAGTACTGTTTCTTTTTTGTACTACTACCCAGTACATACACTTTAAAATGTTTCTTTCCCATAATTATGTCATAGGCCAATTTGAGAGTTTTATTTCTGATGAAGGCACTCTTAGCAGTGCAGAAACCTGGGTCAAAAGACTCATTTTTCTGCTACCGATGGCTGCTATTGCTGTTAATTTTAATTAAATGTGCATTAGATGTTACCGTATTTGTCTTCTCCACGGAAATTCGTCGTGCTATGACCAGCCTGCATTTTATACGTTCTTTACTTCCGCCTTGGTCAGTAGCTTTACTGCCCTAGAAGAATATAAAACTATTACTTTTAGTCTCTCCTTAACTAATTTAACTCTTTCAGCACCGCCCGATTTAATTCGATTACATTACATTACTGTTGTTTTACTTTTGTTAATGCTCATTTTACACTCTTTTCACGCCCTGCACATTCCGTTCAAGTGATCTTTCAAGTCCTTTGTGGTCTCTGACAGAATTACAGCCTCATCGACAAACCTCAAAACTTTTCTTCCTTGTCCTTGAACTTTAATTTCGTTACGAAAAGTCTCCATGTTTTCATTTACTGCTTGCTCCATTTACAAAATTGAAATTTATCTATGTTATACTCCCTTCACAACTACTGCTTCATTTTCATAGCTTTCGATTCTTGTAGTTGTAGTGTGGCTTCTGTACAAGTTTCATATAACCTTTTGCTGCTTGCATTTTTTCCTAGATGATTTTACACTTCCAAGGGGTGTAATGCAGTCAGTATCGTCGGAAGCCTTTTCTAAATCACTAGAAACATTGTCATGACTTCCTGCTTTTTCCATTCTTAAGAAAATAATTCGTGTTAACATTTTGAAAGTGTTACTTATTAAACTAATGATTCAGCGACAGAATCAAAAATTTGAAACTGCGTGCACTTAATCTATTACTGATTACATAGTTCTTTAAAAAATAGGTAACTATGGAAAAATAGGCGAAACGTTGACGAGATAATTATCTGAAACCATATGAAGAAATTGGAATGAAATATACGAAACAAAGATTTTACGAGTGATATTTTATCGAAGAAAATTGTGAATTTCAAATTATTAACAGACAATGGAAATCAGTTGCATTAATATAGTGAGGTAATGCACAAGTTCTGACGTACCGTGAAGCTGAAATAATACTCAAGAGACGAACATGTATAGCTTCCATGGCATGTAGTGGAATGACCATATTACAAGATAATCAAATTAGACTTCACATTGCCCAGCGGCAGTGAATGTAAAGCTCTTTACATATATAATAAAAAGGAGATCGAGTAGCTCACAGAAGAGATTTTTGAATCCTCCTTGTGTAAATCACAGAGACTGAATGGCAAGGGTGGATATAAGGAGAGAATGTCTTATCTGCGCGGATAAGAAAATAGTATCTGCGTAGCATCCGCCAATGCCTCTATCTCCATCCACAAGTCTTTCCACAGGTCATGAGACACTACAGTTTTATAAAGCACTTTAACCCTACGGCGCGTAACGTCTCTGAAAATTTGCTTGCGCCTGGCCTGAATTTTCGTTTGTTGAAGTCCGCAGTCGTCTTTGAAGATTTGCTGTGATTTAATGGCAGAACATATTTCAGTGTCAGCCATATCAAATTTAAAACTCATTTACTTGTCCATCAAAGAGCGGCACAAAAGAATTTTGTTCTTCATTTATGTGTATTAATGATAGCCTGCCCTAATCTGTACACTTACAGATTGTTATTTTTTGCATATTGTTAAATGTTGGTCAGATACCTCGTTTATAATATCTACGTTAATTCACTATAATGCTAAGCCGTGTCTCACTGTAACAACCATTGTATCATGCAATCGCCTATACTGAACGCAAGTAACTCGACGTGACGAAAAATCTTGCAGCAATGACATTGTCCTTTAAGTATAGGTTTGACCAAAAGTCACGAAGAGGTGATAACGGTGAATATTATTTACGTATTCTTTCCTCCTTTCTTTTGTTTCAAGGAGGACGAGAGGTTATATTTGTGTCCGCGGAAACTTTTATTCGCTAGAATACTGGGGTATCCGCTGATGTTCGCATCAGTGTATATATAGAAGATAAACACCAATTAAAATCGAAATGGGCATTTCAAAATATCATATCGCAGTCGCCTGCTATACGTGGAAATGAATATAAAGCTCTTCGCAAACGCGGATCTCACAGACGAATAAAGTTGGGGAAACGATGTATCTTAATGGATTTTAAATTTCTATAATTGCAGAACTCATTACTGTTAATGGATTATGATGGTGGTGGTGGTGGTGGTGGTGGTGGTGGTGGTGGTGGTGGTGGTGGAGGTGATAGATCAAGTGAGTAGAGAGATATTTTCTTAAAATTAAAATCAGAAAGAACGCGGAAGTTTGGACATAACGAGAAAGCGACCAGCGCCGTTACGGTAATATGTCAAAAACCTGGAAAGTGAATA
Organism: Schistocerca nitens; assembly: GCF_023898315.1. Lineage (NCBI taxonomy): Eukaryota > Metazoa > Arthropoda > Insecta > Orthoptera > Acrididae > Schistocerca > Schistocerca nitens. Next base: position 368,436,675 of record NC_064614.1, on the reverse strand, counting down.
CAATTAACAAGACGCAGCAGGTTCGGAGATAGCGCATCGCAGTTCACAGAATGAACCAGGAAGAGGTGATGGTGGAAGTATTGAAATCGCCAGGTCTTAGAGCCCTTTCTCTCGGCTGTCGAAGAGGCAGATGTTGACGCCCAGCTGGTTCCGCATCAGACGGTCTTAAGCCTCGCCCGCACCTTGAACCCTTCTGGTAACCGAATCATCGACACTTGTTCGACCTCTCTCGTATACCACATCGGCGAGGTTGCGCGGAAGTACTTCTCACTCAAGGCAGTCCGTCCATGGACGGCCTTTCGCTTTACTCCATCTCTTATATAGCCGAAGTCTGCCACTTCCGAAGAGAACAAAAGATCATCACATTTAATATTATTCTGATTTTCATAGGTCTTCAGGTATCCATTACATGTTCTACAAGTACAGGCATTTGAAGAGAGACGAGGTAGTAAAGTATTAGTACAGTTGCGCTCTAGCATAACTACGGTTCGGTAGTATTCGTACACTACATAATACCGACACTGTTGGTAGAACTGGTAGGGAAGTAAAAAAGGAACATAAATGAAGGTGTAAGAGAGAAAAGGGAGCCGACGACGACTATTCTTTTGTTTGTTTGGTTGTTTGTTTTGCACATAATTAGAACCACACATCAGTCAGTGTTAGTCCAATGTGTATTTTACATCCTTACGGAACACAAATTGCATTTTATAAGTTCATCGCGTAACGTCAGTGTTTTTATGTAACCAAAGCAATTACTTTCGACGCAAGTACAATTCACAAGAAACGTAAGAAAATGTAATTATTCTTGTTATTTTGGACGCAGTGGAATGTTTTTCAATCTGTTATTATTGACAAATGCGAAAGTTGTTTATGAATAACAAACACATGTTTTATATAAATTCGGTGAGTTATTAAAGCGATGTTTGTTATACTTTTGATGTTACTTACTCTTTTATTTTACATTTTTGTTGAGGAAAGGGCGTTTTCTAGAGAAATTTGTGAATCTATATTGTTTTCTTTGTTGTTACCACAATATCGCTCTATTCCATCATACAGATCAACAATTTTCGAATAAAACCTGAACTAAACATGACCATTTCAGTTTTACTATAAATACTGTTTATTCTTAAGAAATAGAACTGTGTAGAAAAAAAAAGTTCCATAGGATACCCGGCACTTTATACATCCTCACTCAGTTCGTAGCCGGTTTACAGCTTCCGGTTTTAGGGGAATCTACACACATCAAAAAATGTTTTGCATCACCCCGGTTCCCAGAACTCCTGAAGATAGACGTTGACTGTGGATATTGTACACATTCCCTTTGACTGTTCAGAGATGGCTCTAAACCTGCCCAAAGATGTAAACAACCAAGCATGAGCAGCGCCGATTAGACGGAAGGGCCCCGATAGCCTATCAGTTTCAGTCATTCCACCAGGAAGGAGGTACACGGCTTGTGTTATCTGCAGTTCAACCATGTCTAGTCGGTCAATACCGTGGTTGGATCACGTCCGCATAGTTACTTTGTGCCAAGAAGAGCTCTCAACAAGGGAAGTGTCCAGGAGTCTCGGAGTGAACCAAAGCTATGTTGTTAGAACATGGAGGAGATACAGAAAGACAGAAACTGTCGATGACATGCCTCACTGAGGCCGCCCACTGCTATTGCAGTGGATGACTGCTACCTACGGATTAGGGCTCGGAGGAACCCTGACAGCAACTCCACCATGTTGAAAAATGCTTTTCGTGCAGCCACAGGAGCAGCCACAGGACGTCGTTCTACGACTCAAATTGTGTGCAATAGGCTGCATGATGCACAACTTCACTCCCGACGTTCAAGGCGAGGTCCATCTTTGCGACCACGATACCATGCAGCGCGGTGTAGATGGCCCAAAAACATGAAGAATGGACCGCTCAGGATTGGCATCATGTTCTCTTCGCCGATGAGTGTCGCATATGCTTTCAACCAGACAATCGTCAGATACGTTTTTGGAGGCAACCCGGTCATGCTGAACGTCATAGACACACTGTCTAGCGAGTGCAGCAAGTTGGAGGTTCCCTGCTGCTTTGGGGTGGCATTATGTGGGGCAGACGTACGCCGCTGGTGGTCATGGAAGGCGCCGTAACGGTCGTACAATACGTAAATGCCATCCTCCGACCGATAGTACAAACATATCGGCAGCATATTGGTGAGGCATTCGTCTTGATGGACGACAATTCGCGCCCCCATCGTTCACATCTTGTGAATCACTTCCTTCAGGATAATGGCATCGCTCGACTACAGAGGCCAGCATGTTCTCCAGACATGAACCCTATCGTATACGCCTGGGATAGATTGAAAAGAGCTGTTTATGGGCGACGTGACGCACCAACCACTCTCCGGGATCTACACCGAATCGCCGTTGAGGAGTGGGACAATCTGGACCAACAGTGCCTGGATCAACTTGTGGATAGTATGCACTGACGAATACAGGCATGCATCAATGCAAGAGGACGTGCTGCTGGGTATTAGAGGTACCAATGTGTTCAGAAATCGGGATCACTATCTCTGAATGTCTCACTGTATGGTGGTACAACATGCAGTGTGTGGTTTTCTTGAGCAATAAAAAGGGCGGAAATGATGTTTATGTTCATCTGTATTCCAATTTTCCGTTTAGGTTCCGAAACTCTCGGAACCGAGGTGATGCTAGAAAATTGTAGCGAAATACAGAAAGACTGACAATTAGTGGAAACAGTTACACCTATTAAATATATGGTACAGAGCGTACAGTAGAGCCACTGAACAAAACTGCAGAAAATTCAGATTCCAGACAGATTCATTGGACGAATACTTACATGTGTAGCCCATCCACGACGAACGTTGTCTAGCAAACCCTTTTTCACCAATACTTGAGTACTGATCGTCATTCTGTGACCTCTGCTACATATAATTGATATACGAAATAGATAAGATCCAAAGAAGGCAGCGTCTTTCGTCACAGACACGTATAGCGAGCTAAACGCATCGTGGAAACGCTCATCCACCTCCAAGGGCAGGCGCTACAAGAAAGGCGGTGTGCATCGGGGTGTCATTTATTATTAAAATTTCAATAGTGTGTTTTACTAGAAGAGTTAACCAGCATGTTTGTTCCTGTTACGTATATCTCAGGACAGATCCGAACCCTGTTTACTTCGTGCTGCAACGTGACTTGCAGCTGGCGAGATATGTGCAGCGGAGGAGGTGAGACGTGGAGGCGGTACCTGTGAATCGATTGCGGCCACGAAAGAAATGCAAAAATCTCAAGATCTAGCGATCAGGCAGACGGATCGCAATTTATTCTCTACCAGAGCCCTGAAATCACGGTAGATTTCACTGTGTGTCGTGTGCCGAATAATTGTGCCCTCGGCAAACGAATAGTTCGAGAAGTTTGAAGTGACATTGTCGGTACAGTAAGAACTTCACCACTGGCTCCCCAACCTAAACTACTCGCAAGTGAAGTCAGTCTCAGGTCAGGTCCCAAGTACCAAACACACATGCCAGAACTTAGACCAGCAGAGCTTACCAGCCCAAAGATCCCCGCACCTGAGAGCTTTCCACCTATCCAGAAAAAAATTTCGTTTTCCCGTAAAGTGCACAAACGACACCGCCTTCACACCGTCTTGAGCCAATCACAAGGCTCTAGAGGCGCTACATCTCCAATCCCACATGACAGCACAAACTCATGTTGAACCAGGGTAAGCGTTAAGAAACCTGTGTCTCTGAGAAAAAAAAAACTGCCAATTACTGGCTTTAAGTTTTTGCAGAGGGAAAAGATAATTTTCTTTAAAGTCGTGCCTCTTCCCATGGCAAAAAGCAAACAGCTACAGTCACAAAGATCTTTATCTAGATCTGAGCCTTGGAGCTTGTTAGTCCTAGTTAGTAGGTGTAATAAAGATAGCATCTCCAAACTTTTCTCAGATGCTGGAGTTTACTTATACAATGGGGGCGGCTGAGGGAAGTGGCTCGCTGGCCTTCTTGCAATGTTGGCGAACACGAAAACCTGTGAATTTTTATGATGCGTGGCTTCTCACACAATGCCCGGTTTATGATTCCACTGTGTAGACACGTTCCTTTAGACCATCGCCCCTGTCCAAGCTTCTGCTGGCTCCGCAGCAGGTATCGTTCCATTATTCTGCTGGAGCTCTATCCTGACGAGGGGCTGCCCGTTTTGCCTCGTACAGCTGTGGACCTGCCCGGCAAGGTTTACGAAGGGATGCGTTCGCCGCCAATTGCTTCCTGCCCCAACAAGCCGTTACTATCAGCTAAGAATCATGTTTTTAGCGGGCTACCATGCTCCATCAATGTCTGCTCAGGCCGTTAACTTTCTGGAGTCTCACTCAAGGTGTCTCAGAATCTAATGAAATCTTTAATGATTTCCCATATGCGAAATAATAGGCGAGAGAGTGTCGTGTCCTCTCTCATGCTGTCGTGACGTGTCTGGACAGAGAAGATCTTTGACTGTGATTTTGGTGGGCTCGTATCCCAAATCACCTTCCCACAGAAAACATCTGGTCATGGGTAGCTGTGATTTTCACGCCACCACTCGCCAGACCCATTGGTTGATGAACTGTGGCACAGAGCTGACGTAACACGGAACGACGTATCCGAATCTGTCTACATCTACATCGATACTCTGCAAATCACATTTAAGTGCCTGGTAGAGTTTTCATTGAACAACCTTCACAATTCTCTATTATTCCAATCTTGTATAGCTCGCAGAAAGAAGGAACACCTATATCATTCCGTACGAGCTCTGATTTCCCTTATTTTATCGTGGTGATCGTTTCTCCCTACGTAGGTCGGTGTCAACAAAATATTTTCGCATCCGGAGGAGAAAGTTGGTGATTGGAATTTCATGATAAGATTCTGTCGCATAAAAAGGGCCTATGTTTTAATGATTTCCAGCCCAAATCCTGTATCATTTCTGTGACACTCTCTCCCATATTTCGCGGTAATACAAAACGTGCTGCCCTTCATTGAACTTTTTCCATGTACTCTGTCAGTCCTATCTGGTAAGGATCCCACACCACGCAGTAGTATTCTTAAAGAGGACGGACAAGCGTAGTGTAGGCAGTCTCCTTAGTAGGTCTGCTACATTTTCTAAGTGTCCTGCCAATAAAACAGTCTTTGGTTAACCTTCCCCACAAATTTTTCTGTGTTCCTTCCAATTTAAGTTGTTCATAATTGTAATTCATAGCCATTTAGTTGAATTTACGGCCTTGAGATTTGACGGATTTATCGTGTAACCAAAATTTAACGGATTCCTTTTAGAACTCATGTGGATGACCTCACACTTTTTCTTATTTAGGAACAACAGCCAATTTTCACACCATTCATAATTTTTTCTAAATAGTTTTGCAGTTTGTTTTGATCTTCTAATGACTTGATTAGTCGATAAACGACAGTGTCATCTGCAAACAAACTAAGACGGCTGCTCAGATTGTCTCCCAAATCATTTATGTATATATAAGGAACAGCAAAGAGCCTATAACACTACCATGGGGAACGCCAGAAATCACTTCTATTTGACTCGATGACTTTCCGTCACTTACTACGAACTGTGACCACTTTGACAGTAAGTCACAAATCCAGTCACGTAACTGAGACGATATTCCATCAGCATGCAATTTCACTATAAGCCACTTGTGTGTACAGTGTCAAAAGCCCTCTGTAAAACCAGAAATACAGAATTGATCTGAAATCCCTTGTCAATAACACTCAGCACTTCAATAGCAAATAAAAAGCTAGTTGTGTTTCACATGAACGATGTTTTCTAAACCCCTGTTGACTGTGTGTCAATAGACCGTTTTCTTCGAGGCAATTCATTATGTTCGAACACAATATATGTTCCAGAATCCTGCTGCGTATCGACGTTAACGATATGGACCTGTAATTTAGTGGGTTACTCTTACTACCTTTCTTGCATATTGGTGTGACCTGTGCAACTTTCCAGTCTTTGGGTAAGGATCTTTCGTCGAGCGAAAAGTTGTATACGATTGTTAAGTATGGAGCTATCGTATAAGCATAATCTGAAACGAACCTGATTGGTATCCAGTCTGGTCCAGAAGACTTGCTTTTATTAAGTGATTTAAGTTGCTTCACTACTCCAAGGACATTTACTTCTACGTTACTCATGTAGGCAGCTGGTCTTGGATCGAATTCTAGAATATTTACTTCGACTTCCTTTGTGAAGGCATTTCGGAAGGCTGCGTTTAGTAACTCTGCTTTGGCAGCACTGTCTTCGATAGTATCTCCGTTGCTATCATGCAGAAAAGGCATTGATTGTTTCTTGCCGCTAACATACTTCACATACGACCAGAATCTCTTTGGAGTTTCCTCCAGGTTTGGAGACAAAGTTTTTTTGTTTAAACTGTATAAGCATCTCACACTGAAGTTCGTTTGATCTTCAACGAGGCTTCTACTTGTGCCGTGGCAGGTATCGCGACATTGTTCTGCTGGAGCCATGTTCCAATGAGATAAAGCTGCGTATTGTGTTTTGTACTAAATTTCGCACCCTGGTAACCTCCGAATCATGTGCAAGTTTATGTGTTATTCCCATAATACAGGAACATAGAATATGTAAAACTTCAATGTTTGCTCTCTTTTTGCGTGTTGCCATTGATGGCCACTACTGTATTACAAAAATCGTTCTTTACGGTAGTAATGACAATTATAAAGCTTCTAGCGGTAAAAAATTATCGGACTCTACCATTCACCCCCTTAATTACGAGACCTTGACGCATTTTTGGAGTGGAAACAATATCGGATAATTATAAGCTCCAACGAAACATAACAAAATTTAGGTACAGATTAATGACCAAAAACAGCGTAACAAAGTGTCTGAATGACCAACTCTCAAAGACTTCTTTTAAAATACTTTTAAATGTTCCATGTGCCCACCAATCATATCACGGCATACCTCAAGTCGGTAGTCCAATTCTGTCCATACCGAGTGCAACATACTAGAGGTGACGGTAAGAACAGTTGCCACAATGCGGTGTCACAAGTATTCGAGGGTTTGTAGTGGAGCTGGAACATAAAGGCTATCCTTACTGGTGGTAGTCCTCAAAAGAAAATCGCAAGGCGACCGTGATAGCCACACGAGTAACGCGGAGTCAGCGGACGCAACACGGCCTTCTACTGCGGCGTAAGAATGTCTCAGGCAATCTCGAACACAACTGTGAAAATGTGGAGGGATGACATTTTGTTGAAAGAGGAAATCCCTGCTGTCAGTTTCAAGTTGTGGCATGAGCCACAAATCCATTATGTCGAAATAGGAATGGAAAAACTGGTAGAAGCCGACCTCGGGGAGATCAGTTTGGATTCCGTAGAAATATTGGAACACGTGAGGCAATACTCACCCTACGACTTATCTTAGAAGCTAGATTAAGGAAAGGCAAACCTACGTTTCTAGCATTTGTAGACTTAGAGAAAGCTTTTGACAATGTTGACTGGAATATTCTCTTTCAAATTGTGAATGTGGCAGGGGTAAAATACAGGGAGCGAGAGGCTATTTACAATTTGTACAGAAACCAAATGGCGGTTAAAGAGTCGAGGGGCATGAAACGGAAGCAGTGATTGGGAAGGGAGTGAGACAGGGTTGTAGCCTATCCCCGATGTTATTCAATCTGTATATTGAGCAAGCAGTGAAGGAAACAAAAGAAAAATTCGGAGTAGGTATTAAAATCCATGGAGAACAAATAAAAACTTTGACGTTCGCTGATGACATTGTAATTCTGTCAGAGACAGCAAAGGACTTGGAAGAGCAGTTGAACGGAATGGACAGTGTCATGAAAGTAGGGTATAAGATGAACATCAACAAAAGCAAAACGAGGATAATGGAATGTAGTCGAATTAAGTCGGGTGATGCTGAGGGAATTATATTAGGAAATGTAACACTTAAAGTAGTAAAGGAGTTTTGCTATTTGGGGAGCAAAATAACTGATGATGGTCGAAGTAGAGAGGATATAAAATGTAGACTGGCAATGGCAAGGAAAGCGTTTCTGAAGAAGAGAAATTTGTTAACATCGAGTATAGATTTAAGTGTCAGGAAGTCATTTCTGAAAGTATTTGTATGGAGCGTAGCCATGTATGGAAGTGAAACATGGACGATAACTAGTTTGGACAAGAAGAGAATAGAAACTTTCGAAATGTGGTGCTACAGAAGAATGCTGAAGATTAGATGGGTAGATCATATAACTAATGAGGAGGTATTGAATAGAACTGGGGAGAAGAGGAGTTTGTGGCACAACTTGACTAGAAGAAGGGATCGGTTGGTAGGACGTGTTCTGAGGCATCAAGGGATCACTAATTTAGTGTTAGAGGGCAGCGTGGAGGGTAAAAATCGTAGAGGGAGACCAAGAGATGAATACACTAAACAGATTCAGAAGGATGTAGGTTGCAGTAGGTACTGGAAGACGAAGAAGCTTGCACAGGATAGAGTAGCATGGAGAGTTGCATCAAACGAGTCTCAGTACTGAAGACCACAACAACAACAACAAAGAAATAGGTGACACCGTTGACGGCTGTCTCGGCGAAAGAGAAGGGTCCACTTATCCCTTGGATAACTTCACTATGCTGTTGTAATATAGTGGTGCCTTGTGAAACTTGCCACGGAAAGCTCTTCGCATACTCACTACCGATTGTGCAATGGGTAAATTCTAGCGAAGTCCAGTCTGGAACCCCGTGACCGCTACGGTCACAGGTTCGAATCCTGTCTCGGGCATGAATGTGTGTGATGTCCTTAGGTTAGTAAGGTACTGATGACCTCAGATGTTAAGTCCCATAGTCCTCTGAGCCATTTGAACCATTTAGCGAAGTCCGGTTCACCGCCATTTTCGGCAACTACAGTCGGTGGTGCTGCTGTCGGCTGTCTTCCAAATTGACTTCCCGGCATCACGTTCATAAAATAGACTTTGAGAATTTGTCTTTCATGTACTGTGTTTTTTTTTTTTCTACGTTGTGTTTAGCCATTTACTTACACAGATTTCTGAAACCGTGACATGGGCTCTATAATTAACCAGTGTTAGTTTTCTCAGCGTGAACCGCAAGACACGAGTGCAGGCGTCCCCCGAGCCGCCCCGCCGCCTAGTGACACGGCGCTGGCGGTGACGGCCGTATCGCACCTGTGCGGCGGCGGCGCCTGCGGCCCCGGCGTTAATGGCCGTCAGCTGCCGCGAGGTCCGCGCCGCTATCGACAGCCGGCCTCCGCCCACGGCCGGAGCCAACGGCTAACAGCCTCTGACAGCCGCCTCTCGATACAACAGCAGCAGCCAGCTCTGCGGCACACGGCCGTTCCGCCTCCACGTCTCAGCCAGCCCGCTAGGAACGCTGCAGGCGTGACGCGTGGTGCCACACTCTCGGGAGACGGCAGAGTAATGCGGACTTAACAAAGACTCCGAGGCGGAGTTGAAACGCACGAATGCGTTTGACGACTGACAGGATGACATAGATTCATTCTGTCAATTGCTACGGCGGTTGTAACAACGCAACTCAGAGATGAGGTACACTACTGGCCATTAAAATTGCTACACCACGTAGATTACGTGATACAGGCGCGAAATTTAACCGACAGGAAGAAGATGCTGTGATATGCAAATGATTAGCTTTTCAGACATTCACACAATGTTGACGCCCGTGGCGACACATAGAACGTGCTGACATGAGGAAAGTTTCCAACCGATTTCTCATACACAAACAGCAGTTAACTTGCGTTGCCTGTGAAACTTTGTTGTGATGCCTCGTGTAAAGAGGAGAAATGCGTACCATCACGTTTCCGACTTTGATAAAGGTCGGATTGTAGCCTATCGCGTTACGGTTTATCGTATCGCGACATTGCTGCTCGCATTGGTCGAGATCCAATTACTGTTAGCAGAATATGGAATTGGTGGGTTCAGGAGGGTAATACGGAACGCCGTGCTGGATCCCAACGGCCTCGTATCACGAGCAATCGAGATGACAGGGATCTTATCTGCATGGCTCTAAAGAATCGTGCAGCCAAATCTCGATCCCTGAGTCAGCAGATGGGGACGTATGCAAGACAAAAACCATCTGCACGAACAGTTCGTCGACGATTGCAGCATCATGGACTATCAGCTCGGAGACCATGGCTGCGGTTACCCTAGACGCTGCATCACATACAGGAGTGCTTGCGATGGTGTACTCAACGACGAACTTGGGTGCACGAATGGCAAAATGTCATTTTTTCGGATGAATCCAGGTTCTGTTTACATCATCATGATGGTCGCATCCGTGTTTGGTTACATCGCGGTGAACGCACATTGGAAGCGTGTATTCGTCATCGCCATACTGGCGTGTCACCCGGCGTGATGGTATGGGGTGCCATTGGTTACACGTCTCGATCACCTCTTGTTCGCATTGACGGCACTTTGAGCAGTGGACGTTGCATTTCAGATGTGTTCCGACCCGTGGCTCTACCCTTCATTCGATCCCTGGGAAACCCTACACTTCAGCAGGATAATGTACGACCGCATGTTGCAGGTCCTGTACGGCCCTTTCTGGATACAGAAAATGTTCGGCTGCTGCCCTGAGCAGCACATTCTCCTGATCTCTCAACAACTGAAAACGTCTGGTCAATGGTGGCCGAGAAACTGGCTCGTCACAATACGCCAGTCACTACTCGTGATGAACTGTGGTATCGTGTTGAAGCAGCATGGGCAGCTGTACCTGTACACGCCATCCAAGCTCTGTTTGACTCAATGCCCAGGCGTATCAAGACCGTTATCACGGCCAGAGGTGGTTGTTCTGGGTACTGATTTCTCAGGATCTATGCACCCAAATTACGGAAAATGTTATCACATGTCAGTTCTAGTATAATATATTTGTCCAATGAATACCCTTTTATCATCAGTATTTTTTCTTGGTGTAGTAATTTTAATGGCCAGTAGTGTGTATCTGACGAATGTGGGTTAACAAGTGGTCATCTAAAGGAGTGGTGTGTACGACTTCATTGACGCGCAAGAAGTATGCGAGCAGCTTTTGTACTGGTCTCGTCATTTCTAAATACACTGGACGACGAAAAGAGATAAGCACACAGAAGACGAGGAGGAAACGAAATGAATTTCCTGGGTTCGAAAGTGTGTGTGATATTAATTCAGTGTTTACAAAATCGTTCTACGTTTACAAATAACATGCCAATTTGAACCAATTTATCAGTGTGACGATCCTCCCCTTCTGGTCTGGATGCTAACGCACCGTTTCGGTTGGGAAGAATATCACAAAACCATTGTATGCTCTCCTGTGGCAAGCTGGTTCATGATTGTTATAACAGGGGAAATGCCCAGCCAAAACACATGAAACTCCACACTACCAGAAACTATAAAGCAGGAGAAACATGCTGCACCACAAAATTATTCGAAATCGGAGCCACAAACAAACAATCAATCAACAACACCAACCACACACATCCAAGGATCCCCAGCCGAATACCGTTAATCACATGAACTACGAAAACTTAGAAGCTAACCTACAGCTTAGCAGACTAGAAAACAAGGATATATTTCAAACAGCTCTTCGCTATGAAATACGAACTAAGCATAAAAATAGGAATAAAATCGGCTTGCCAACTACAGAACAAACTGACAGGATGATCCTAAGAGATGAAAATCTGCCAACGAACTCCAGGGAAGTATGTAAGCTTTTAGGAGAGGCATGTGCTCGAAGGGGTCGCATCCTGAACCTAGAGGAAGTGTACAAGGACTTCGTGAGAGCAGATGAACTTGTGTGTCTGGATTTTAAAGAAACCACACCCAAGTGTTTTTCCTTCACTAGACAACCCTTCTGAAGGTAATACAACTACATTGCCAAAGCAGTACCCTAGTAAACATGGAACTAGGTAAGCTCATAGAAGAAACAAAAGCAGACATCGCCTGCGTTCAGGAACCTTTTCTGCGAGGCGGGAAGATTTAATGCCTCCCTTATATTACATCACAACAGCAGGAACAGCAAACGCGAAAGCCACGATAATAGTACTTGAAAAAATCAGATCACCCAGTTTTGCTCTGAACACATCGCCACAGCAGAAATAACAGACGGACAGGATGTATGGCTTATGCCGTCTATTTACGCTCTGTATTGGTATGATATAGAACGTTTCCTAGACAAAATAAAAGCCATTTCACGACACTCTGAAAGAAAATTCTAACTAAACAAAATACTTTCAGAAACATTAAAACAAACAGTAACACAACTCACACCTTTTCTTACTAACATGTTCAACGAGGCTCTACTAACAGACAGAATTCCAAACCTCTGAAAAACTGCTAATGTAGCAATAATCAGGAAATCACAAGACAGAGAGCCAACAGACTCCAAAACGTACCGACCATCTGCCTCTTAAATATCATCGCCAAGGTACTGGAAAGGCTGCTGTGTGACCGCTTACAATCGCACAGACGCCTCCTCGGGCTAACTCCCCATCCATTCGGCTTCAGGGAAGGTAGAGCAATGGGAGACGCCGTCAACCAAGCACTGACAGTTACAAATAGCATCAGTGACAAATACGTGGCTACCATACTAATCGACTTAGCCGGGGCTTTTGACAACCTGTGGTGGCCGTCCCTCTTCGCCAGGTAAAGGGAAATGAGGCTATCAGCTTCAATCTACAATAGCCTCCTCGATTACTGCAGAGGCAGAGTGGCGGAATAGGGGGCTGGTACACGCAAGGTTTTCAAGAGAATAACGAAAGGATGTCCACAGGGCTCACAATAATCTGAGATGTCGCATCAAGCCGTTGTTGATCACGCTGGACGGTGACAATAGGGTAAAAGGTGTGGTGGCGTACGCAGGTGACCATCTCGTGGTGGTGTCAGCCACCAGCACGCAACTGGTTCGAAAATTAACAACTGGTGCAAAGAAAATAAATTAAAAATAGCTCCCAACAAAACTGTATATCTACTGCTCAGAGGATCACTACTGAGGAATCCAGTTGTAAAATTAGATAATACAAGCACACAGAGGAAGCAAGACACGCGTTATCTGGGACTGACTCTTGACGAAAAACAGACTTAACTACCATATCAAACTGACAACTGAAAAAGCCTCCAAAATTATGCACGAAATAGCAAGATTCAACACAACTCAGTACAAATTAGGTATTAAGACGATAAGGACCTACCACATTGCGATATTTGAACCCATCGCATGCCTCGCCGCAGGTGCGTGGGCTCACAGACTGAACATACAGACTAACAAGACAATTGCAAGACGAGGTCAGCGTAGCGTACTCCTGAGAATGAGCGGATCCTTCAACACCACGTCACTAGGGGCACTTTTCGCTGTGATGCGGACCCGTCCTATAGACATGACAATAGGTTATAGACCTTCACTTTACCGGTTTAAGAGGGACAGGCTCGATAAAGTGACCGGAATTTTAGGAACCAACATTATGTACAAAACATAAATGAAACAATGGTGGATTTAATCATGGTAGAGAGAGTAGGACGCATTCGACAAGGGTCGCCGAGTACACTCTTTCTTTTCTGACGTACGCAGAAGGTTACAACTGAAACATGTCGACTCAGTCCGGGGGATGGTCCATCTCCTGGCAGGCCACAGGCCATATAAGGTACACTTAAACTGCATGGGACTAACTAATGATGAAATATGAGTATTCGAGACACTGGGGCACCAGAACATGTCTCACTGCTTTGCAACACGCTGGCACAAGTGAGACCTACACACAACGACAGTGACATTGCCAGAATAATACGTAATTCCGGTGACTGGAACGCAATAAATAGCGTAGCCGATATTGTACCAAACACTCTGCGTGAGGAATAAAAGCGACAAAACCCATATGGAAGAAGACACAGACAAGCACAAGCAACACAATAAACCACATGGGAAGATGCAAGCACGACCACAGATTCCGAAACCGAGGAAGGAACCAACACACTAAGTGAACATGACTCAGAAGGGATCAACACGTAAGGGAACTGAACCAAGAACGCATGGCACTACATGCCAAAACACAGTCACAAACACAACAGGCAGAACAACCATAAAACAAACAAACATCGACACCACATACTAATACTCTAGTAATTACGTAACGTTGCTTGGGAGAAGGCTCGAAGAACTTTTATTCCGAGGCTGCTACTTCCCAACGACATACTGATTAATGTTTAAAGTATACTGCACAAAAGCAGTAACGTATTGTTTGTCTTATTGTGTGTAGATAGAAGTGTATTATGTTCTCTGTTTAAAGCTACAATGAATTAATTTTATATATCAAATGTATTTTTTGTATAAAGTATGTAAAATACTAAAAATGTAATTTATTAAGTTATTTCAAAAATAATGCATTCAAGTACCAATGAACTACATCCTATTTCTACTAACAAATTTACAAACGTAAGTGTATTTCTCCCGTAAAGCTAAAATTCATGTATTCCATGTATCAAATGCTAAATCAGTATTTAATCTGTATAATACCAGGTGTATGTATCCAAGGTATCACATAGGATATACCGCAACTACCAACAATAGAACAAACAAACAGCTCCTGAATTTCGTGTAGTGTCCAGACTTGCAACACTCATTGTAATATACCAGTACACACAAACACGGTAAACATACGTAAGCACAAACCATTTCAGGTGAGAATAGCTCGAGGTTCTACCGAGATCTTCTCACCTGAAGTTGGTAGAAATACGCCATTACCAACCGACATTCTGAATAGGCTATATCACGTATTCTTATAAAGTATATCACTTCCCTCTAGATACTGCAAATTATTTTCACCACACTCATTGTATTACTTATTTATTTTTCTTTTTCTTTGGCATTTGCATTATATAACTTGTTTTCTCATCAACTAGGCAGAAACAAATTGTATGGAACCATTTTAACGATTTTTAAGCACTCAGTTCGCTGTAACCATAGAGAAATTTTTATATAGTGTTCTTTATAATATTTAAAAAAGCATTAACAACGGTTTACCAATAAGATTGTAATAATAAGAAGTGTTTGCTCTGATTTAGAAGCATCCAACCCGCCTTACATTTCAAGGTGGTGGGTTTCTCTGTACTGTTAGTGAAATGTTGATGTAACTGGTCTTGATATCCTCAATATTGGCTCCCTCTCTGGCCTGGAAGCTAATGCACCGCTTCGGTTGAGAAGAATATCATGAAACCATTGTATCCTCTCCCGAGTCAAGCTGGCCCATAACTGTTGTAACTGGTCTTCATATCCTTCATACTGGCACTGTGACGGAGTTGACACCTGAACTAGTTCCACATATGTTATGTCAGGGACAGATCTTAGAGACATATGTATGGACTGTAATTGTCCTGTTCAGAAATGGCAGCATGAGAGTTTCTTATGAGAGGTAACACAGAAGGGTGCATGAACCCACAAGGAGATGTCAGATCGAGAGAATCATAACCAGTTCGTAATCATTTATTCATGAAAAACTGATCTTCGGAAGTCAAAGTGTTGTTGGATGTATGAGGTGTATTATTATGCTGTTAAAACGACTTGAGCTACAGCTTGCCTTCAGACTGCAGCATCATCTATACGTCGCACTTCCTCTTTATTGTGTCATGAAACAATTGTGAGGAAGATTCACCTGTGTGACTTTGACACCAAAGAGCCTTCTTTCTGACACAGCACAGGTAACTCCTGCCGCTGTTGAGGAGTTTCCATAGTCCATATAGATACATTACGTGCATTCATCCATCCTTCAAGGTGCGACTACGCTTTGTCACATCACAACTACTCTTGGGCTTCTTTTCATACTTGGCATTACAGATACAGTGTCACACGTCAGCAGCATGGACACCAGGGCACAACGTCACTAGTTGACCACACTCACTGGAGGAATAACATACTTCATTCCAGCATACGAATGTAGCTTTTTTTGTGAGTTTCAGGCGACACCAGAGAAGAACGTAATGAAGAAATTCCTCTAGTACTAGATCGACGAGAACGTCTCAAGCAACACCCCGGAGAACAATGGCACCAAGGATTCTAGCCAAGATACACACATATTCAATTTTTCGACTGGAACGATGGACAAAATTGTCCAAGAAATCAGGCGAATGGCAGAACTGGAAACTTTCTCCCAAGTATTCCCAACTGGGACCCCATCTGTCAAACTCCCAATCTACTGGATTATTTAGGTGCAAAGAAAAGCGTCTTTAAATACTTGTGAAAACTACCAACAGACTGACCAGACTAGTTACGTAGGCTTCTCACAGACATTGTGAAGTTAAAGAATTTGTAGTTTGCATGTCTTTGGTAAAGTTACAATTGGATTTCCACTTCTAGTTGACTCTGACACATTTTCTGTCATTTATAATTTCTTATACGGTCCCTTTATGGTGGCTTGTCTTGTATGCATCTTTACCACACTTTTCTGTGAATGCATTCTTAATTTAGGCATAGCTCGCACATTTTATGTGCTTCGAGAAACCTCAACGTTGCTCCAGTAATGTCTAACCAATTTCTCCCTAACCTAAAAGAGGACCATGTCGGCAATCAAAACGAAACATTCCTCCATAAAATTGCATCCCTTTTGGAGTATCCTGTAAAGCGCAAAGTAATATAATCCTTAGCAGGGAGGACTACGAACAAAAGGAAATGAACTCTGCACTACTGTTTCCTGAAGAAATGATACTGATTTCCAGGCCTGTTTCTGAGTAGAAGAACGACGTAATTACTTAGCTCCAGCGGCGACAAAAGATACTCACGTAGAAAGATGAATAAGACCGTAACGCCAACTCGATAAAACCCGCAGCAATTTGTGAAAAACATTGAAAGAGTAACGGTGAGACCTCGTGACTGGCGTCGCCCAAGACTTTCACCTGAGGAAAAATACTCGTAGAGCACGGCGTTACTTCTTCGCTTAACTTCCTACTTTGGCTGCCAACGAAGTTCACAAAAGACGAAAGGGAACGCAGAAGGAAATTAGTATCAATATGCAGGATAGGTTCCTTCTAACTATGACACTCTTAATACCTATTTCAGGAAAACCCTGACTGCTGTTCGTTATTCATCGTATCAGTAATGCAGACTACGTAAAACCAGTTGAAAAGAATGCTTCTAGAAAGAAGCCAAACAAACTACGTGTGATTCTTCCCTGACTACTTGCATTGGAGGAAAGGTATGAATATAATTTTTTTTGCATTTTTTATAATTACATTAAGCAGTAAATTCCTTCGTATTTCCAAACACAATTTCACTGAGAGTCAAGTATATCATTCGAACAAAAGCATGCCAGAGGCGCAATGATCTTCTCAGTAATTACCGAATCAGTTGTATGAATTACAGAAAACCAATCAGTGAACTGTATGGAATAATACTGAAAAGGAAGTCAGTTAATAGGAGCAATTTCTGTAACCCAGATGTTAAAGGAAAATTGATGTCTCCTATTTGCAATGTAAACTCTTTGGTGTGACGTCATAAGCGCGTGACTGCGTGTGAGATCGCTCTCTAAGTTTTCATCGATTTTTAGGTTTCAGATATATATTTTAACTGTTTTTGTGATAATATTTACTATATAAGTGACTTATTAGTGGTTTCTTCATTCACCTCTGCATTTCTTGTGTTGTGGCGTGATATTTGTGAGTGTTTCGTATCGAGCAACTTAACCTCTTACCCGTGTTTACATTCCGCGCTGACCAGTTGCAGCTGTAGCGGCGCATCGAAAGCTAAGTACTAATTAATTGTTTGTGTATAGTAGTTTATTTAGGAACTTTAGTAGTCTTCAACCGGTGTTCTTGGTGTTTTCCGGTGAAATAACTTCAGAAGAAATTTTTGCGAACTACTTTCAGTTTCGTTACTGTCATTAGACGTTTGATTTTCTTTCTGTGTTAGTATTTTGTTATATTCTCATTTGTTGTTGATTAATACTGTCAATAATAGTAGTTACTTCCCTTGTTAGAGCAAGTTTGTGATTATTGTTTTCTTGTTTCAATAATTGTAAAATTTTACCATGAGTGAGAAGTGTGGGCTTTGCCGTAGGTTCGTGAGCAGTGGATTGCGGTGTGAGACTTGTTCGAAGTATTTTCACTGGGGGGAATGCAGTGGGGAAGCCAGTGGGCATTCTGGTGAGATCCTCTCCTGGAACTGCAGGTTATGTAGCAAGAGTAAGATGATAGAGGAGCAGGAGCGTAAGATCTGTGCCCTTCAGGTGCAGTTGAAAAACGCACAGGAGGAGCTAGATAGGATGAGGAGGGAGAAGGGGGTTGGGGAATGGGAGCTGGCTGTTGGCAAGAGATCTGCTAGGAGAAGGAGATTTTCAGATAGTTTTACTGTTGGTGTTTGTAATAGATATGACCAACTGTCAGAGTGTAGTGGAGAGGAATCTCTAGTAGCTGTAGATGTAGGAAGTATGCAGCAGACCTCAGCAGTTACGGTGGCTAGGACAGTTGCAAAGTCTAAGAGAAAGAAGAAGGTTCTGCTGTTAGGTAGTTCTCATGGTAGAGGTGTAGGCCAGCAGTTGCAGGAAGTTTTGGGGAGTGAGTACCAGGTCACCAGCATTGTGAAGCCTAATGCAGGATTGGCTCAGGTGACTTTTAACATAGGGGGGTTATGTAGGGATTTTACTAAAGAGGATCAGGTAGTGATTGTGGGTGGGGCTGGTAATAGTATTGATAGGGATGGGGAGTATGACATAGATGGTGACCTGGAAAGATAGCCACTCAGACTGGCAACACGAATGTGCATTTCGTGGAACTGTTTCAGCGTCACGATCGGCCTCATCTTAATACAGCCATCAGGCGTAATAACATGAGACTTGGGGGTGCGCTGATGACGGAAGGCATGAGTCACATTTCAGTGGTGTCGGTGGAGTCTATCGGCAGGACGGGTTTCACTAGACATGGCCTACACCTCAACAGGTATGGGAAGGGGAGGTTGGCAAAACTTATAGGTGACAGCATAGGTGGGGGTGGTGGGATCACTCATGGGAAAATTCCGGTAGTTGTGGGTGTTAGAGCTGTACCTTTTTTAGATTGAAGTCAGCTGATAGGTATTCCTGCTTAAGGGAAGTCTCTCTAACAAAGAAACCACTTTCTACAAAGCTTGGGTATCCGATTAATGAGGGAATTAGTATATTTCATCAAAATATACAAGGTATTAGAGATAAAGTTAGTGAACTGCTTATAGATGTTGACTCTGAAATTATTGGTATATCTGAACACTTCTTAAATAAGGAGATAATTCAGAGGCTTCCTTTACCAGGATACAGGTTGGCTGGCAGCTTTTCTAGGAGCTCTTTGCGGTGTGGGGGAGTAGCCATGTATGTGAAAAACGGTATCCCATTTGAGTCAATTGATGTTTCAAAGTACTGCACTGAAAAGGTGTTTGAATGTTGTGCAGGTGTGGTTAAATTTAGTGGAGCTAAACTTCTTACTGTTGTTATTTATAGATCCCCAGACTCCGATTTCACAACATTTTTGCTAAAGCTAGAGGAGGTTCTTGGTTCACTTTATAGGAAATACAAAAAGTTAGTTATATGTGGTGACTTCAATATTAATTGTATAAGTGATTGTGCAAGGAAAAGGATGCTGGTGGACCTCCTTAATTCATATAATCTTATGCAAACCGTATTCTTTCCAACGAGAGTGCAAGGGAACAGTAGAACAACCATAGACAATATTTTTGTTCATTCGTCATTATTAGAAGGGCATTCTGTTAGCAAAAAGGTGAATGGCCTTTCAGATCATGATGCACAAATTTTAAGTCTAAAAGATTTTTGTGCTGCAACACGTGCTAAATATAGTTACCAACTTTTTAGGAAAGCTGATCCAGTTGCTGTACAGACTTTTTTAAACCTTATCAAGGAACAAGAGTGGCAAGATGTTTATGGTGCTGATACAGTAGACGATAAATATAATGCTTTCCTCAAGACTTTTCTCGTGCTCTTTGAAAGTTGCTTTCCGTTAGAACGTTCAAAACAGGGTACTAGCACAAACAGGCAGCCTGGGTGGCTGACTAAAGGGATAAGAATATCTTGTAGAACAAAGTGGCAATTATATCAAAACGTTAGAAACAGTCACAACCTAAATGCAGCAGCCCATTACAAACAGTATTGTAAGGTGCTTAAAAATGTTATTAGGAAGGCAAAAAGTATGTGGTATGCAGATAGAATAGCGAAGTCTCAGGATAAAATTAAAACCATATGGTCAGTCGTAAAGGAAGTGGCTGGTCTGCAGAGACAGGTCGAGAATATAGAATCAGTGCGTAGTGGGGATGTCCGTGTTACTGATAAGTCGCATATATGTACAGTACTTAATAATCACTTTCTGAATATAGCAGGTGAACTAAATAGAAACCTAGCCCCAACAGGGAATCATATAGCACTCTTAGAAAAAAGTGTTCCGAGACTGTTACCTGAAATGCTCCTCCATGATACTGACAAGAGGGAGATTGAGTTAATAATTAAATCACTAAAGACCAAGAACTCTCATGGATATGACGGGGTATCTAGCAGAATACTGAAGTATTGTTCCACGTATGTTAGCTCAGTACTTAGCCATATCTGTAACTTTTCCTTTAGGAGTGGTCGGTTTCCTGACCGATTAAAGTACTCGGTAGTGAAGCCACTTTATAAAAAGGGAGACAGGGATAATGTTGACAATTATAGACCTATTTCTATGCCATCGGTGTTTGCTAAAGTTATCGAGAAGGTTGTATATACAAGGTTACTACAGCATTTAAATTCACATAATTTGCTGTCAAATGTACAGTTTGGTTTTAGAAATGGCTTAACAACTGAAAATGCTATAGTCTCTTTTCTCTGTGAGGTTTTGGAAGGATTAAATAAAAGGTTGCGAACGTTAGGTGTTTTCTTTGATTTAACGAAGGCTTTTGACTGTGTTGACCACAAAATATTACTGCAGAAGTTGGAACATTATGGAGTAAGGGGAGTAGCTTACAATTGGTTCGCCTCCTACTTTAAGAACAGAAAGCAGAAGGTAATCCTCCGCAATATTGAGAGTGGTAATGATGTTCAGTCCCAATGGGGCACTGTTAAATGGGGCGTTCCCCAAGGGTCGGTGCTGGGGCCACTGCTGTTTCTTATTTATATAAATGATATGCCTTCTAGTATTACAGGTGATTCAAAAATATTTCTGTTTGCTGATGACACCACCTTGGTAGTGAAGGATCTTGTGTGTAATATTGAAACATTATCAAATAATGTAGTTCATGATATAAGTTCGTGGCTTGTGGAAAATAATTTGATGCTAAATCACAGTAAGACTCAGTTTTTACAGTTTCTAACTCACAATTCAACAAGAACTGACATTTTAATCAGACAGAATGGGCATGTTATAAGCGAGACGGAACAGTTCAAGTTCCTAGGCGTATGGATAGATAGTAAGCTGTTGTGGAAAGCCCATGTTCAGGATCTTGTTCAGAAACTAAATGCCGCTTTATTTACCATTAGAACAGTATCTGAAATAAGTGACATTTCAACACGAAAAGTAGTCTACTTCGCATATTTTCATACGCTAATGTCATATGGTATTATTTTTTGGGGTAATTCTTCTGATTCAAAAAGGGTATTTTTGGCTCAAAAACGGGCTGTTCGAGCTATGTGTGGTGTAAGTTCGAAAACCTCTTGTCGACCCCTATTCAATAGTCTGGGAATTTTGACATTGCCCTCACAGTATGTATTTTCTTTAATGTCGTTTGTTGTTAGCAATATTAGCTTATTCCCAAGAGTTAGCAGCTTTCACTCAGTTAATACTAGGCAGAAATCAAATCTGCATGTGGAATGCACTTCCTTGACTCTTGTGCAGAAAGGAGTGCAGTATTCTGCTGCATCCATTTTCAATAAGCTACCACAAGAACTCAAAAACCTTAGCAGTAGCCCTAACACTTTTAAGTCTAAACTGAAGAGTTTCCTCATGGCTCACTCCTTCTATTCTGTCGAGGAGCTCCTGGAAGAGCTAAAAAATTAAGCAAATTCCAGTGTTACATTCTTGATTTTCTTTATTTAAACTAACGACTTGTCGCCTGAATATGTTTCTTATATTTCATTTCATTCTGTTTCTACAATCGTGTTATAATTTCATGTATTGACTCGTTCCATGACCATGGAGACTTCTCCTAAATGTGGTCCCACGGAACAATAAATAAATAAATAAATAAATAAATAAATAAATAAAAAATTATGTACCCTAGTGAAATATCAGCTAAAAAGTGTTCTTAGGAATACTCGTAATTGGAAGCAGATGGTTAGTCGTTCCGGATTTCTTATAGTTTCCTTGTATTACTATTACTAGTCTTATTATTTTATGGTCAATTATTTCAGATTGTTACAGTTTGTCTTTATTACTGTTAATATTATTATTTCTTTCCTTTCTCAGACCTTAGGTCTGGTTCGAAATGAAAGTGACACGGACCTTGATCAAGCGTGACTTCCTTTTAACTGTACGGTATATGTTATATTGCGTTTAGGAACTTTCGGGTAATTGAACATGTATCAATAATTACGGATTTCTGTAGTTGTATATATATATATGTTTGGATGTAGCTGTATTGCATTGATGTACTGGTGGATATTGTGTGGTATGACTCCTGTAATTGATAGTATAATTAGTATGATGTCAACTTTATCCTGATGCCACATGTCTTTGACTTCCTCAGCCAGTTGGATGTATTTTTCAATTTTTTCTCCTGTTTTCTTTTGTATATTTGTTGTATTGGGTATGAATATTTCGATTAGTTGTGTTAATTTCTTCTTTTTATTGGTGAGTATGATGTCAGGTTTGTTATGTGGCGTTGTTTTATCTGTTATAATGGTTCTGTTCCAGTATAATTTGTATTCATCATTCTCCAGTACATTTTGTGGTGCATACTTGTATGTAGGAACTTGTTGTTTTAAAAGTTTATGTTGTAAGGCAAGCTGTTGATGTATTATTTTTGCGACATTGTCATGTCTTCTGGGGTATTCTGTATTTGCTAGTATTGTACATCCGCTTGTGATGTGATCTACTGTTTCTATTTGTTGTTTACAAAGTCTGCATTTATCTGTTGTGGTATTGGGATCTTTAATAATATGCTTGCTGTAATACCTGGTGTTTATTGTTTGATCCTGTATTGCAATCATGAATCCTTCTGTCTCACTGTATATATTGCCTTTTCTTAGCCATGTGTTGGATGCGCCTTGATCGATGTGTGGCTGTGTTAGATGATACGGTTGCTTGCCATGAAGTGTTTTCTTTTTCCAATTCACTTTCTTCGTATCTGTTGATGTTATGTGATCTAAAGGGTTGTAGAAGCGGTTATAAAATTGCAGTGGTGTAGCCGATGTATTTATATGAGTGATTGCCTTGTGTATTTTGCTAGTTTCTGCTCGTTCTAGAAAGAATTTTCTTAAATTGTCTACCTGTCCATAGTGTAGGTTTTTTATGTCGATAAATCCCCTTCCTCCTTCCTTTCTGCTTAATGTGAATCTTTCTGTTGCTGAATGTATGTGATGTATTCTATATTTGTGGCATTGTGATCGTGTAAGTGTATTGAGTGCTTCTAGGTCTGTGTTACTCCATTTCACTACTCCAAATGAGTAGGTCAATATTGGTATGGCATAAGTATTTATAGCTTTGGTCTTGTTTCTTGCTGTCAATTCTGTTTTCAGTATTTTTGTTAGTCTTTGTCTGTATTTTTCTTTTAGTTCTTCTTTAATATTTGTATTATCTATTCCTATTTTTTGTCTGTATCCTAGATATTTATAGATATCTGTTTTTTCCATCGCTTCTATGCAGTCGCTGTGGTTAACCAATATGTAATCTTCTTGTTTAGTGTGTTTTCCCTTGACTATGCTATTTTCCTTACATTTGTCTGTTCCAAACGCCATACTTATATCATTGCTGAATACTTCTGTTATCTTTAGTAATTGGTTGAGTTGTTGATTTGTTGCTGCCAGTAGTTTTAGATCATCCATGTATAGCAAATGTGTGATTTTGTGTGGGTATGTTCCAGTAATATTGTATCCATAATTTGTATTATTTAGCATGTTGGATAGTGGGTTCAGAGCAAGGCAGAACCAGAAAGGACTTAATGAGTCTCCTTGGTATATTCCACGCTTAATCTGTATTGGCTGTGATGTGATATTATCTGAATTTGTTTGGATATTAAGTGTGGTTTTCCAGTTTTTCATTACTATGTTTAGGAACTGTATCAATTTAGGATCTACTTTGTATATTTCCAATATTTGTAGTAACCATGAGTGGGGTACACTATCAAAAGCTTTTTGGTAATCAATGTATGCGTAGTGTAGAGACCTTTGTTTAGTTTTAGCTTGATATGTCACCTCTGCATCTATTATCAGTTGCTCTTTACATCCTCGTGCTCCTTTGCAGCAGCCTTTTTGTTCTTCATTTATAATTTTGTTCTGTGTTGTATGTGTCATTAATTTCTGTGTAATGACTGAAGTTAATATTTTGTAGATTGTTGGTAGGCATGTTATGGGGCGATATTTAGCTGGGTTTGCTGTGTCTGCTTGATCTTTAGGTTTCAGATAAGTTATTCCATGTGTAAGTGTATCAGGGAATATGTATGGGTCTGCAATGTAACTGTTAAATAATTTAGTTAGATGTGAATGTGTTGAGGTGAACTTCTTTAGCCAGAAATTTGCTATTTTATCATTTCCAGGGGCTTTCCAATTGTGCGTAGAATTAATTGCTCGGGTGACTTCATGTTGCAAAATTATCACTTCAGGCATTTGTGGTATCATCTTGTATGTATCTGTTTCTGCTTGTATCCACCGTGCATGCCTGTTATGTTGTACCGGGTTTGACCATATGCTGCTCCAGAAGTGTTCCATGTCTCTTATGTTTGGTGGATTGTCTATTTTAATGTGTGTGTTATCTATTGTCTGGTAAAATTTCTTTTGGTTTGTGTTGAATGTTTGGTTTTGTTTCCTTCTATTTTCACTTTTTTTGTACCTTCTAAGTCGTTTCGCCTAAGCTTGTAATTTTTGCTTCTTTTCATCTAATTGCTCTATTGCTTCTTGTTGTGAGATTTTACCTAACCTTTTTCGTTTTTTGTATGATATTTCATTTCTTATAAATTGTGTTAACTGTCCGATGTCTTTTCTCAGTTTTTCTATTCTGATCTGTAGCCTGTGTTGCCATGCTGGTTTTGTGGGTTTCTTCTGTGTGTTGGTTGGTTCTGATATCTGCCTAGTGTGTATATTTAGTGTAGTGAGTGCTCCTACATAAACCAGTAGTTGTAACTCTTCCATATTTGTGTATTCATTTATTTTGTTGTGTATGATTGTGTTGATAGTTTTTATTGTTGTTTCGACTTGTGGGCTATTTGGTGGTCTATGCAAGAATGGTCTAATGTCTGTATTTGTGTCTTTGTATTCTATATATGTCAACTGAAATTTTTCTTCTATATCTAACATGTGTGTCACTTCGTGTTCTATTTGTGCTTGTGCTGGTGGCTGTACAGTAAATCTTGCTGGACAGGCCCACAGCTGTACAGGGCAGATAGGGCAGCCCATTGTCGAGAGAGGTCTCCAGCAGAACAATGCTGAGCTACCTGCTGTGGCGCCAGCCGAAGCCTGGGCTGGGGGTGACGGTCTGAAGGAACCTCATAGCATAGGACTAACAAGCTCCAAGACACAGGTGATTTAGGTTAAAGATCTTTAAGATTGTATCTGTTTGCTTGTTGCCATGGGAAGTGATGCGACTTCGGAGAGAATCATCTTCCCCCTCCATGAAAACTTAAAAAAGCCAGTAATTAGCAGTATCATTTTTTTCCAGAGACCCAGGTTTCGTAACTCTTGCCCTGGTTTGACATGAGTTTGTGCCGTCGTGTGGGAGGGGAGATTTAGCGCCTCCAGGGCCTTGTGATAGGCTCAGTATGGTGTGAAGGTGGTGTCGTTTGTGCACTTTATGGGAAAACATAATTATTCAGGAGGGATGCAAAGCACTTGGGTGCAGGACTTCAGTCTGGAAGCACTTCTGAACAATGCTCTGGCATGTGTCATTGGTACTTGGGACCTGTCCTGAGACTTACTTCACTTGCAGGTAGTTTAGACTGGGGAGCCTGCGGTGAAGTTTTCACTGTATCAACAGTGTGACTTCAAACGTCTCGGACTACTCGTTTGCTGAGGGCACACTTATTTGTTTTTGGTTTACCAGTCTTGACGTTTGGTATCTTTGTGTGCTCTGTCGTATAAGTGAGCCAAATTGGTCCTTGGTACGACGAACGAACTGGTGTGTCACACACTGAAATCTACAGTAATTTCAGGGCTCTGGTGGAGAGCAAATTGCAATGCATCTGCCTGATCGCTAGACCGTGAAAGTTTTGCATTTCTTTCGTGGCCGCAATCGATTCACAGATGCTGCCTCACGTCTCACCTCCACCACACACATCTCGCCTGCTGCAAGTTACATCATTGCATGGAGCAAACAGTGTAACGTACTGCCGGTCCGGCATTGTCAGGGCGTACAGATCTCAATCACCACTTACTCTCAGCTGCACCTATGTAGTGAAACTACAGTAGATTTGTTCAATCAGAGTCTGCTCAGCGCCAGATCAATTCATATTGCGTTATCCACATTTTTAGGGCCAGAGTACTTGACTCACTTCTGCCACCCAGGATCCTTGTGCATTGTACTCTTAAACCACCTGTTAGTTGTTTATGGTATTCAATCAATAAGTTGTTTAGCATAATTTATGTCTGGTTTAATAAAGTAAATGTTGTTAGTAAATTAATTAATTTCATTCAGGACAATGTGTAACTCTAGCAGATAGCCTCGCACGTTGACACCACAGAGCATGGGAGTAAGTGGGTTCCAAAAACTATCTCACCTATATTATTTTGTCCAGGTTATCTACAGCATTGAATTTATTCACTCGTTTATGTATGGTCTGTTTATTGTACAACTGCCGTTTGAGCCGAGTACGTTACGAACTGTTGAGGTATTCTGCGTTACACCGTTCCTGAACTCTACTTGGTATATGTGCAGCAAATAAAACAAACATGCATTCTGTTAACCACATTCTTCTACATAAGCACAATCGGAACGAATAATCGGAAGATAAACTTATTGCACAGTCGTACAACGCAGCTGTGCGTGTAGGAGACAACGCTAGTTTTTTTTTTTACTTATACTTCTACAGGAAAGTGTAGGAAATGAAAAAAGTGTTAAGTTGCTATCTAATAACTGAAATGAACATGTAATACGTTTGCTATTAATAGATGTTCCTAAATAGAAGCGAACGAAACTAAAATAAAACTTACTCGTAAGATAATTTTCAATTATTGTTTCGTCTCAGTTGCACATTTTTAATTAAATTGCATGTTTCCATCACTCTGGGTCATCTTCAGATCTTAGCAGTTTTTTCAAAAACCCGTCTTGGCTACTCAGAACCACGTACCAGGGACGGAACAATAAATGAGAATAATCTTAATTATCTAAATAGTGGCTGAATCTCTCAAGACGATTATGTCGACTGTTGTATTACGATCTAATAACTGGAATTATGTTTCAGATTACAGTTGTAGGTTTCTTCGCACCTTTCTAGTTTCCTGTCATTGTTCTACCAAATGGGGAGGGGCGCCGGCTAAGAATTCAAACTGCTCGGCGTACTAACTGCGAGTACCGGAGTGTGAGCCAGCCTTGGTGTGATTGTTTGGAGGTTTGCCACATCCGAGTAGGAGAATACCGCACTAGTCCCTATGTCCCGCCTCAGTTAAACAGTTCGTAAGCACTTCGAAAATGTTCTCACACATTCACATGGGATAACACTGGGCGCAGGCAGTTTGTAACCATTTCTCTGCTCATTTACATGTTCTACAACTTCCTTTCTTACCTTTTTCTCTTTGCTTCCTCCTTACACATGTTTTATGACTTCGTATACGTCTCATGTCTTACGAGAGCTCACTGCAGTACTACACATAACATTACTGTTATAATACTAATCCTATAGTAACAATTTACACAGAGAATATGCATCATGAAGAAACTCAATTAATGGCATAAGTTTGGAAGGAAAATGCAACCTCAAAATTCATTAAGCTAAAGCAATGCGCGTGATCATGTTACATCATATGTACCCATCTTGCCTTTCTGTCATATGTAACACAAGACGACAATTAATTTGCAATGTCACACATGTTAGTGTAAAAATACTTCTAAAAGAATCTTATTCTATGCCATGGCAACAAAAATAAGCTGAAACATAAAAAACCATCATCATTATAATTCCTTATGTCACCATGTCACCACACGAGTAGTGAATTTTATCTCCAATTTCAAAATTTAAAAGTTTTGAAACATCTAGACTGATGGACAATATTGTAACGAAATCGTTTCATACATATGTAAAGTTTATCTCAGAGTCCTTTTCGAAATAATAATAATAATAATAATAATAATAATAATAATAATAAACCCCGTGGAGGCCCGGGAAAAGAATAGGCCTCCGGTATGTTCTGCCAGTCGTAAAAGGCGACGAAAAGAACAAACCACTAATAGGGCTAACCCCCCTTTTAGTGTGATTACTTGGTTCAGGACAGAACTAAAGAAGCCTCGGACAAGCGCCGTCATGGTCGGGGACGGCGCTTGAACCCTATGCCCGCCCACAATGGTAATGACACTGCTAGCCAACTGGAAAATGATTTAAATCCAAATAGAGGTGTTTTGCAGGATATGCTTCCTGCAACCACCCTAGAAGGAAAACAAAGACAGAGGATGAGATGGTCAGATGAAGTTAATCGACACCTCATGTTCTGTTATTACCAAGCAACAAACCTAGGAACCAACACAACTGGATACAGATCACAAGTATACACAACATTTATTACCAGATACCCAGAATTAAAATTTTTAACAGAACAACGTCTAGCTGATCAGATTCGTGTAATAATAAAAAATAACAGGATACCCCAGTCAGAATTAGAAAACATCAAACAACAAGTACAACAAATACTGGAACAAAATAATGTGCAATTAGAAGAAGAAGAAAATACAGTAATGGACTCAAACATCCCAGAGCAAACAAACAAAGAACAACACGCATCAATTAAACAATCAGAGGAAAATGAAATTTTAAGACAGCCACCAGCACAAGCACAAATAGAACACGAAGTGACACACATGTTAGATATAGAAGAAAAATTTCAGTTGACATATATAGAATACAAAGACACAAATACAGACATTAGACCATTCTTGCATAGACCACCAAATAGCCCACAAGTCGAAACAACAATAAAAACTATAAACACAATCATACACAACAAAATAAATGAATACACAACTATGGAAGAGTTACAACTACTGGTTTATGTAGGAGCACTCACTACACTAAATATACACACTAGGCAGATATCAGAACCAACCAACACACAGAAGAAACCCACAAAACCAGCATGGCAACACAGGCTACAGATCAGAATAGAAAAACTGAGAAAAGACATCGGACAGTTAACACAATTTATAAGAAATGAAATATCAGACAAAAAACGAAAAAGGTTAGGTAAAATCTCACAACAAGAAGCAATAGAGCAATTAGATGAAAAGAAGCAAAAATTACAAGCTTTGGCGAAACGACTTAGAAGATACAAAAAAAGTGAAAATAGAAGGAAACAAAACAAAACATTCAACACAAACCAAAAGAAATTTTACCAGACAATAGATAACACACACATTAAAATAGACAATCCACCAAACATAAGAGACATGGAACACTTCTGGAGCAGCATATGGTCAAACCCGGTACAACATAACAGGCATGCACGGTGGATACAAGCAGAAACAGATACATACAAGATGATACCACTAATGCCTGAAGTGATAATTTTGCAACATGAAGTCACCCGAGCAATTAATTCTACGCACAATTGGAAAGCCCCTGGAAATGATAAAATAGCAAATTTCTGGCTAAAGAAGTTCACCTCAACACATTCACATCTAACTAAATTATTTAACAGTTACATTGCAGACCCATACATATTCCCTGATACACTTACACATGGAATAACTTATCTGAAACCTAAAGATCAAGCAGACACAGCAAACCCAGCTAAATATCGCCCCATAACATGCCTACCAACAATCTACAAAATATTAACTTCAGTCATTACACAGAAATTAATGACACATACAACACAGAACAAAATTATAAATGAAGAACAAAAAGGCTGCTGCAAAGGAGCACGAGGATGTAAAGAGCAACTGATAATAGATGCAGAGGTGACATATCAAGCTAAAACTAAACAAAGGTCGCTACACTACGCATACATTGATTACCAAAAAGCTTTTGATAGTGTACCCCACTCATGGTTACTACAAATATTGGAAATATACAAAGTAGATCCTAAATTGATACAGTTCCTAAACATAGTAATGAAAAACTGGAAAACCACACTTAATATCCAAACAAATTCAAATAATATCACATCACAGCCAATACAGATTAAGTGTCGAATATACCAAGGAGACTCGTTAAGTCCTTTCTGGTTCTGCCTTGCTCTGAACCCACTATCCAACATGCTAAATAATACAAATTATGGATACAATATTACTGGAACATACCAACCCAAAATCACACATTTGCTATACATGGATGATCTAAAACTACTGGCAGCAACAAATCAACAACTCAACCAATTACTAAAGATAACAGAAGTATTCAGCAATGATATAAATATGGCTTTTGGAACAGACAAATGTAAGGAAAATAGCATAGTCAAGGGAAAACACACTAAACAAGAAGATTACATATTGGATAACCACAGCGACTGCATAGAAGCGATGGAAAAAACAGATGCCTATAAATATCTAGGATACAGACAAACAATAGGAATAGATAATACAAATATTAAAGAAGAACTAAAAGAAAAATATAGACAAAGAAAAATACTGAAAACAGAATTGACAGCAAGAAACAAGACAAAAGCTATAAATACCTATGCTATACCAATATTGACCTACTCATTTGGAGTAGTGAAATGGAGTAACACAGACCTAGAAGCACTCAATACACTTACACGATCACAATGCCACAAATATAGAATACATCACATACATTCAGCAACAGAAAGATTCACATTAAGCAGAAAGGAAGGAGGAAGGGGATTTATCGACATAAAACACCTACATTATGGACAGGTAGACAGTTTAAGAAAATTCTTCCTAGAACGAGCAGAAACTAGCAAAATACACAAGGCAATCACTCATATAAATACATCGGCTACACCATTGCAATTTCATAACCACTGCTACAACCCTTTAGATCACATAACATCAACGGATACAAAGAAAGTAAATTGGAAAAAGAAAACACTACATGGCAAGCACCCGTATCATCTAACACAGCCACACATCGACCAAGATGCATCCAACACATGGCTAAGAAAAGGCAATATATACAGGATCAAACAATAAACACCAGATATTACAGCAAGCATATTATTAAAGATCCCAATACCACAACAGATAAATGCAGACTTTGCAAACTACAAATAGAAACAGTAGATCACATCACAAGCGGATGTACAATACTAGCAAATACAGAATACCCCAGAAGACATGACAATGTCGCATAAATAATACATCAACAGCTTGCCTTACAACATAAACTTTTAAAACAACAAGTTCCTACATACAAGTATGCACCACAAAATGTACTGGAGAATGATGAATACAAATTGTACTGGAACAGAACCATTATAACAGATAAAACAGCGCCACATAACAAACCTGACATCATACTCACCAATAAAAAGAAGAAATTAACACAACTAATCGAAATATTCATACCCAATACAACAAATATACAAAAGAAAACAGGAGAAAAAATTGAAAAATACATCCAACTGGCTGAGGAAGTCAAAGACATGTGGCATCAGGATAAAGTTGACATCATACCAATTATACTATCAACTACAGGAGTCATACCACACAATATCCACCAGTACATCAATGCAATACAGCTACATCCAAACATATATATATATACAACTACAGAAATCCGTAATTATTGATACATGTTCAATTACCCGAAAGTTCCTAAATGCAATATAACACATACTGTACAGTTAATAGGAAATGACGCTTGATCAAGGTCCACGTCACTTTCCATTCTTAACCAGACTTAACGTCTGAGAAAGTAAAGAAATAATAATAATAAAGTTATTCAAAGGTCACATTGTCTTCGCTTTCTAATCTTTACAACTTATTCATCCTTGCCGCCCTTTACAGGCAATCTTTCTTTGTATAACAGATACTATCGTAAGTCAACACAGCATATGTCGATCACCTACCACATTCTAACTAAGAATGTATCAGACAGCGCAGAGTAAAACAGTGTGACACTAAAAGACCAAAGATTGTGTAACAGTAGCGTAACTTGCTCTGAATATGACGTGCACAGCGATAACATAGAAAAATCAAAATGACATGACCACCTTACATATCCTCCAACTTACTCCAGCAGAAATTTGTATGGTCATTTCAGGCAGGAATGAGATGAGAACAAAATTCTAAACATTATGGATAGGAATATACAAAACATGATACAAATAAAAAGAGAAGAATAGTTTTACAAGAACGTGAGTTAAAGAACTATAAGGAAAAAATATTTACAAAATTGAAGAACAAGGCAATGATTAATCAATAGAATTCACCACATATAGATTATCACGTTTCATGATGTCTATGCCAACGTTCTGCTCAGTGGTGTTTTGAAAGATTGTATGGCCCATTTTGTATTGCAGTAGTATTGGTGATCAGCACTGTTTTTTGTAGCACATAGGAAGTAGGTTAGAGAATGTCTATATCATACAAGGCCTACATTTCTTAAGCACAGTCGCATACGGCAGTTGTAATTTGCACGATGAAAGTAGGTAGAAGATTGTCCTTGTCACAAACGACTGAACTTTCTCTTGCTCGTTGCAGTTATGTCACTGTTGTGGGAAGTTGTGTGAAAGCAGATTCGGTGAGACTAAGTACAGTTATCAGTTGACAACTCCGCTCATACACAAACAGTAAAATGTAGTAGTATCTGCTTGAAGCAGACTGTAGATCCATTGATAACTTCAAAGCCATTTTGTAGTATCGAAGATTTCCCTAAGAAAATCGGTTGCAGTTTGTATCAGTGAAGTATGCCAACATGTGACGAACAGTATTCCAGTATATAATCAGAAGACATATTACTTGCGGCGTGGCATGTCTCAATTATTTTTAGTGAGTGGTCAGTCAGATACAATTTGTTAAACTTACAATATACAATTACCTTTGTTAATACAGGAGTAATGGGATCTTATTTCTATGTTTGAAAAAAAAAGTAAGAACAAATGGCATCATGGTTTTACGATAATGAATTACAGAAAGATCGGACAAGTGAATCATGTGAAACAGACTACATAATGGACATGATAAGAGACAACAGAAAATTTAAAATCTACTGAAATAAATATGTTTGTGTGGACATAATTGAAATACACAAAAGTATAGCAAATAAGGCATCAACAGGCACATTAAGAGTGCGCTCACACAAAAAAATGGCTCTGAGCACTATGGGACTTAATTTCTGAGGTCATCAGTCGCCTAGAGCTTAGAACTAATTAAACCTAACTAACCTAAGGACATCACACACATCCGTGCCCGAGGCAGGATTCGAACCTGCGACCGTAGCGGCCGCTCGGCCCCAGACTGTAGCGCCTAGAACCGCACGGCCACTCCGGCCGGCAGTATATATATATATACATATATGTGTGTGTGTGTGTGTGTGTGTGTGTGTGTATGTGTGTGTGTATGTACACATGTGTCTGTCTGTGCCTACATACACTTTAAGATAGAAAAAAAGGACGCACCATGAAGAAATTATCCGAATGGGACGGCAATCGGTAGATGTGATGTATAATTACAAATAAATGATTACAGTTTCAGAAAAATTGGATGACTTATTCAGGAGAAAGATCTCCTCTGACTCTTGTGCAAACAGTTACTCGGCTTGGCATTGGCTGATTGACAGAGTTGGTGAGTCTGCTCCTGAGGGATATCGGCACGATTTACGCGTTAGATCGTCAAAATCCCTAGCTGGTTGTAGGACGCCGCCCATAATGCTCCACACTTTCTCAATGTGTAGAGGTCCCGCGACTTTGCTGGCCAACTTGACGGCTAAGCACGCAGGCAAACGGTACAAACTGTCACCGTATGTGGGCGGGCATTATCTTCCCGAAATGAAAGCCTAGGATGGCTTGCACTGCAGTCCAACAAAACGCGGTGTAAAATATGGTCACAGGGTGCGCCGGATGACTACCAGAGGGATCCTGCTATGAAATAAAATAGCACTCCAGATCATAAAACCTGGGTGTCGCGCCGTATGGAGGGCGACAGTGACGTTGGTATCCCATCGTTCTCCAGGGCGTCTCCAGACACGTCGTCGGCCTGGAATCTCTTTGGAAGGAGTAGAATTGTCTTCAGTGATGAGTCCCGCTTCACACTAAACCCATACGACCAGAGCGGCGCCCCAGAGAACGGCTGATACGAACCTTACTCTTGCCCACCCTATGGCTCGACAACCAGGACAAATGGTCTTTTCATAGTAGGACCCCATTGGTTGGCACCCGCGGCTCCCTTACCCCACAGCTGTACCGTGACCATATTTTACGCCCCGGTTTGTTGCCCTTTATGACAATCCATCCTGGGCATACATTTCAGCAAGTAATGCCCGCCCGTATACGGGAAGAATGGCTACTGCTTGTCTTCGTGCTTGATGAACCAGTATAGTACAGTTGTGGCCTTGCAACATGGACAGTTGACCTGCTGCTAGATGCCTTTTACTGTCGGGGAAAACATGCTGCACGCAGAGCTGCAGGAAGTCCGCTGTAATACAGATGTATTTCGCAGCTGTCACGGTTCCGTCGTTTACTACAAGTCCCACGGGACCACACACTCTCCCCACTAGCCTGCAATCACTGCACGCCACCGTTTCGAGCTTCAGTTTGACTGGATAACTATTTATCCGGACACGACCATCGAGATGGCGCAGGCAAACACCGTGATTCGTCCGATTAAGCGACCCGTTTTTGACGACATCGTTGGGTCAGCATAGCAACACGTACGGGTCGTCTGCTGTGGAGCCCTGTGTTGTACGTCGAGCCCTGGAACGATGTGCCTGTGCCGTCATTTGTCTCAGATCGCCTTTTATCTTCCTTTAGACTGGATCAGCCTCCGTCTGGGATCAGCTGTGTATGTCAAACGCCTTGTCACTGTTCGTGGTTTCACCTTCTTTCAGCTTCTTTCCATAATTGCTCACTACAGTCGACCAGCTTCGCCGTTAATGAAATTCTCGTTCCCAGGCTCCTGCCATTAAGTCCGGCCTTTGTCAAAGTCGCTTGTGTCAGGGTATTTAACCACTTGCAACCACTATCATCGCTCGAATGATACCCCATTCGTCTCGTCTCCGATTGTACAGGATGATCAGAAACAGTCCCAAAAACTTTTAAGAATATTGCAGGGTACGTTGTGCTGAGAAATAACTGATAAGAAAAAAAAATTCGGTACGTCGCGCCGTTTCAGAGTTAATCAGCGCTAAGTTATTGTGGCCTCTGGGCGCCCAAATTTAATTGGCCGCTTGAGACAGTCTTGCAAGACGTGTTCTTCGTTTGGTTTCCTAAAACCGAACAAGAGGGCGATAGAAAAATTGAACTAGAGCCGAAGGCTGTAACAGTCTTGTGCGCTACCATCTACAGTATGACAACAACTGTGTTGCGGGCTGCTTAAATTAGCGCGCAACGGCCCGACTGGTCAACTTCAATGCTAATTAACACGAAATCAGCGCAACGAATCTAATTTTTTTCTGAACAATTATTTCCCGACAGTACCTTCCTTGCATCACCGATGCAAGTTTTTCAGACTGTTTCTGACCGTCCTATGTACCTTCTTTAGCGCTTCACATTGTAAGGTGTATGATTCGCCGGCGATGGGCGAAGCATGACAGAATCTCTGACCAGAGAGTAGTTTATTATTAGTTGTTGCTTGTCGCGTGTCTGCGCTTGACTGCGCGATCTGTCATGCTTCGCCCATCGCCGGCGAAGCATACACCTTACAACATGCCCACAGTACCACCATGTGGCATTCTGTCTCTTGGTGGACAGTGGTGGTAGTGTTTTGGCTCAGCAGTGTAATATTGATGTGAAATTACAAGAACCTGCGGTTAATGGTTTAATGAATAGAAACATCGGTGTGTAAGACAGTAAACATATTATTTTTTTCTGTATGACTTGCTATGATTTCAGTTAAACAGGTGTGTGTGTGTGTGTGTGTGTGTGTGTGTGTGAGAGAGAGAGAGAGAGAGAGAGAGAGAGAGATTGGGTGCGAAAGAAAGAGAGAGAGAGACAGAGGAAATTTATGAACACCTGACGTAAACAACCAGTGGGAGATACATTAACTAGATAAGGGCAGTTTCTGTATTTTACAGTGTCTTTATACTCGTACTATGATGCAATGTTCCTCCGGACATGCATACATGTACGAACGAACACTGCTACGTACTAAATAAACACTGCAAAATACGGACACATCAAAAAAATTTTGCATCTCCTCGGTTCCAAGAGTGCCGGTATCTATACAGAAAATTGGAATAGAGAACAACATACATCATTTCCTTCCTTTTCATTGCTCAAGAAAACCACACATTGCGTGTTGTTCCACCATACAGCGACACCTTCAGAGGTGGTGGTCCAGATTTACTCACCGGTACCTTTAATACCCAGTAGCACGTTCTCTTGCATTGATACATGCCTGTATTCGTCGTGGCTTACTATCCACAAGTTCATCAAGGCACTGTTGGTCCAGATTGTCCCACTCCGTCGTATAGGCGCTCTCATGCATGGTTGTTTACACCTTTGGGCGGGTTTAGTGCCATCTCTGAACAGTCAAAGGGACTGTGTCTGTTATACAATATCCACAGTCAACGTTTACCTTCAAAAGTTCTGGGAACCGGGTTGATGGAAAACTTTGTTTGAAGTGTGTATTTCATGCCAAAGCAAGGAAACTTGACGTGTGAATTCATATCTCTCTTTTTGCGTGGAACACACGACTGGTTTGTAGTCAGTTAGTTAGTTACGTGTTCCATTGATCAATAGCACGGAAAAACCGTTATGATGTGGAACGTGCCAAATGCACAAGAAATGTGCACAGGAAACAAGTTTTTTTTTCTTTTTTACATTATAGGGTTATACCTAAATATTTCTATTATCTATCCCATTCCATTAAATGGCACAAAATGCATATATTATATCTCCAGATTTATTTACTCATACTCAAGAATTCATCTATGGTATAGAAGGAGTTGTCAAGGAGGTATGATTTCAATTTGTTTTTGAAACTATTACTGCTGTCAGACATTTTATTTCATCTGTCAATTTATCAAAAAGTTTTATTGCAGCACATTTTACCCTTTTCTGTGCCAAAGATAGGTTAAGTAAAGGATAGTGTAGGTCTTTCTTTTTTCTGGTATTATAATTATGATTGTCACTGTTGATTTTAAACTGATCCATGTTGTTGAGAAAACATTTCATTACTGATTAATGTACTGTGAAGCAGTTCTAAGAATACCTAACCTTTTAAACAAATGCCTACAAAATGTGCGACTATGAACCCCACACATTATTCTAACTACTTTCTTTTGAGGAGTGAATACCTTATGCCAAAGTGTTGAGTTGCCCCTGAATATTATTCCGTAGGACATCAGAGAGTGGAAGTATGCAAAGAATGTTAGATTACTAATTTATACATCCTCAGAATTGGCAATTATTCTGATTGCAAATGTTGCTGATCCTAATCGCCTTAGGTGATCAAAATATGAGTTTTCCAATAAAAATTCTCATCTATATGTACACCCAAAAACTTAGTACGCTCTACCCTGGCTACTGACTTCTTTTGATGTGTTATGTTTATTGAAGGAATTATACATTTTGTAGCAGCAAATTGGATGTACTGTGTTTTTTCAAAGTTCAGAGGAAGCCCATTCGCAGAAAACCAATTAATAACTTTTCCAAAGACCTTATTTGTATCATTTTCTATCGGACTTTCTTTTACTGGATTAATAATTATGCTTGTATCATCAGCAAACAGTGTCAGTTCAGCATCTTGTTTCACATAAGAAGGGAGGCCATTCACATATATCAAGACCAGGAGGGGACCCATGATCGAACCTTCTGGAACACCTAATGAAATTTCACTCCAGTTAGATGAAGTGACAAACTCCTTTGAATCACTTGAAGCATATAAAGACACTTTTTGCTTCCTGTTCTGTAGATATGACTTAAACCACTCATATGCTGTTCCATTTATACCATAGAATTGTAATTTCTCTAATATAATGTCATGGTTCACACAATCAAATGCTTTGGATAAGTCACAGAATATTCCTACTGGTGACATTTTACTATTTAAAGACTCTATTATGCGGACAGTGAAACTGTATATTACTGTCTCAGTGGAACAGCATTTCTGAAATCCGAACTGTGTTTTACTAAGTATCCTATTACTGTTGAGATGGCTAACCACTCTTGAGTACATTACTTTCTCAAAGATTTTTGAAAATGCTGTAAGCAACGATACTGGCCGGTAATTATTGACATCTGTGGTTTCCCCCTTTTTGTAGAGAGGCCTGACAATGGCATATTTTAACCTGTCTGGACAAATACCCTGAGTCAGTGATGCATTACATATGTGACTCAAAACATCAGCTGTAATTGCTCCACATTGTTTTAATAATTTGTTACAAATGTCATCTACTCCAATAGAACATTTATTTTTTAAAGATTTAATAATTTTCCTTATTTCACAAGAGGTTGTTAGATGAAACTTAATCTGACTAAACTTTTTCAAAACTGACCCTTCCATGTACTGCCTGGCTTTTTCTTTTGAACTATTCTCACCAATCTTTTCTCCTACACTTAAGAAGTGACTGTTAAGTACATTGGCTACCTGAGTACTGTTGGTTAAGATGGCCTCATTCTCTTTAACAGTAGTACTACCTACCTCAGTGGTTACTTTTCCTGTCTCCTTTCTAACAACATTACACTGGGGGACGTAGACACTAGGACATTATGACAATTTGGGTCTGGCCGTGGCACATCCTCGGATAGCGGAAGCGCTCAAGGCAGAGGCTCGCGTAAAGCCGGGAATCCGGGATCAGATCCCGGTCTGCCACAAATTTTCGTATGTTACTAGTAAATCATACAACTGTTGCAGATTCTCATTAGCAATTTGCGAATGCTTTCATTATCATAATATACTAAGTTGTTCATATTAACAAAATGAGGAGGAGAGGGGGAAACATAACAGATGTGACTGAATGTTTTGTTGCTCTACCCCACGACCAAATATTGAGCTACGATTGGTGGAAAAAAGCAATGTATAAAACAACGTATATGTCTTTTTCCTGTGCCGTCATCCCCATCCCGCTCCTCATCTTGTAGTAGGAAGCTGACTTATTGGAAGGAAGGAACGTTAGGACTTTATGCATTGTCGTGACAGGATCATTAAGACTAAGTGCGATTCCGTTTAGACTGTGTACCTGTGGCGTTTTCAAAATAACGATCTTGAGGTTCGCTTCAGGAGTTTTAGAGTAACGACAGAAAACTTAATTCTGATTGGGCAAACAGGCACATGTATTCTGCACCTACAAATCTCGAGACTGTGCCTTAAATTTTGCACCGCCTCCTTCGAGCTCTCCCCAATTGATTAGCAGTAGCTATCTTGTTACGTCATGACACATTATGTCAAGGCTTTGACGCTACCACAGTATATCGGTCGAATACGCTCCAAAGTATTCGAAAACAGCACCTTAAGGATGACAGCCGGTAATGAGGGGTTGTTCATAAGCTTCACTGATCTCAAAGAGAGGTGTCATCTCACAACCACCTGGAGAATACATTCATCTGGTAAAGCAGCAGTCATCTTATTCAGATAGCTTGTTGTCTTGCACCTGATCAGCGGAATGTGTAACAAGATTTCTAGTGTGATCTTCTTTGGCCTCTAATGTCTGTGCTGTGAGTAATTATTTCCTCCAAACAGGATACTTCCGTAAGGAAATACGTTTTGTAGTTGACGAAGAAACAAACATGTTAGGCTCAGAATTCGCTGTATTTTACGCACAGCGACTAAGGTTAAACAACGCAAACAAATTTGGGATGGCTAAGCACTCTTGCTAGTTGTTAAAACAATGTCTGCAGTATGTACCTTAACTATATACTCACACTTCGAAATTCATTGATTCGAAATTAGTGGCCCCGCAATTTCACTTTCAGTTGATACTTGTTCCGCGTTATAGTACCTGCCACTCTCCATTTTAAACCATAAACGTGGGGAAAAGCATTAAACACAACGTCCTTGCGTTTCTTCGGCATCAACGCTCCGCCGTCGGAAAATGCGCAATAAAAGTTTCAGCTTGTCTCCACGCTACTGCAGTTAAACAGCCGATCGCTGGCTCTGACGACCCGGCAAACGCCTTCTTTTACGGTTATCGCCATCTTTATGTTTACGATAACGTAGTCTTGTCTCCTGAGAAGGTTTTGGAGATTCTAGGAATCTCGAAAACAGTTTATGTTCCGAATTATATGGACTAGAAGAACAGAATCGATAGCAACATACCTTGCCCGCCTGTCCACATTTCTCTAATAGCTTTACAGAGATGTAATGAAGGATATGTTCTCGTGTTAACGATGATAGTTCTCCTGATGTGTATTCTTGAAGCGATGCACAGTGTTTCCAAAGTGCTTTGAAAGAGACAATGCGTTCTCAACCTACCACTACTTACCACAGTTTACGTTAACTTACGCTCGTGTATTTCCATCTACATATATATATATATATCAATACACTGTAAACCATTGCGAAGCGCGTGGCAGAGGATACTTCACATTGTTCGATTATAACACACATAGCTATTAGTCCTGTTCCATTTCAGACTGTAACCTTGTCTGAAATATATTGTCCTTAAATCATTACCTTTTAAACCACCTCTCGCCAGCACACTGAGCTGTGCGATGCATTAATTATGGCAAAGAGCTCATACTCGAGAGGGACTGTGTTCAAGACCTCACGGGATCGTACCAAAGTGAAATGTCCATGAAACCTCTGAAACGCCTCGCGTGAAACCTGGATTAGGTGTCTGCACAAAATCAAGGTAACTTTTTATTGCTACTTTAATGCAAATAAGCTTTTAGTTGGTCGCTGTACTGGTCGTCAGTTGTAATACTATCTCAATGGGTTTAATAATGTACTCACGATGATCTCTGCTATGTGACAACACAAATACAGATTAAATGTGTCACCTACTGCCCGGCCGCGGTGGCCAAGCGGTTCTAGGCGCTTCAGTCCGGAACCGCGCGACCGCTACGGTCGCAGGTTAGAATCCTGCCTCGGGCATGGATGTGTGTGATGTCCTTAGGTCGGTTAGGTTTAAGTAGTTCTAAGTTCTAAGGGACTAATGATCTTAGAAGTTAAGTCCCATAGTGCTCAGAGCCATTTAAACCATTTTTGTCACCTACTAATCTTTAACCAGGCAATGCCTTTGGTAAGACGACGCCTCACTATATATATTCTCATTCCCCTGGATAATTTTGACGTATGTAAAAAAGTGTTTTTCATTTTAACTGCTTCTTTCTTATTTTGTCTTGCAATGTTCCAGTTTTACGACTTTCGTTTTGACTATAGATGAATGTCATGTCAAATTATTATATTTACACATTCTGTATGCAGAAAATTCGACATTGCTGCATCCTTATATGTAATTTTATATTTTTATATCTGAAGATGGCTCTTGTGTAAGTGAAACTAGCAATCACAATAAACTTTCTTTGGTATCTTAACTTCGAGGATTTAAGTATATATATAACGCCTTCAGTTAATTTTTGAAGCTCTATAACACTGATCAGATGTTATAGTCTAACAGTTTTTCTCTTTACTGTGGGAGTCAGCAATACAAACAGTTCACCAGAATGTTACTCCAATTATTCACAGCAAACAAGTATTAGTTTCATTTCCGATAGCTGACACATTTCACAGCCCAGTCTCTTCCCAATGATTGCACTCAGTTTTTTAGCGGTACATAAGCTATGGTTTTTCACCTGGAAGTGCATTATTAACTGTGTATAATAGTTTCTCCATGCATCTGATAATTCTACTAAAATTCTGTATCAGATCAATTAACACAAAAATAATTACATTCTTTTTATGGGCGCTCAGGGACGAGTTTACCATCGCCCAGCAGCAATATGCATTCATGATTGTTATCTGTCTTTGTTATTTAACGTCAACTGTTCATGCCTATCAGATACTTCGCATGTGTGCCT
Source organism: Schistocerca nitens (assembly GCF_023898315.1). Classification (NCBI taxonomy): domain Eukaryota; kingdom Metazoa; phylum Arthropoda; class Insecta; order Orthoptera; family Acrididae; genus Schistocerca; species Schistocerca nitens. Next base: position 368,394,352 of record NC_064614.1, on the reverse strand, counting down.
AAACTTTTATATAACTTTTCCTGTCATGCAACTACTGTAGAACACAACTTGATATTAATACGCTCTAAGAAATAGAAAAACACCATGAAGGAGTTATCATAATGGGACGAAACTCGGCAGATATGATTAAAAGAGTGATAAGAAAAATATAACAACAAAAGCTGGGAACGGAAACAACCTAAAGCCTATTGAATTCTGAAACACGTTACTAAAAATCGTGAAAGTTCAAGGTTGGAGAGGTGAGATCTCTAGCAGCTGGAACGTTTCCAGTTTTGTGGGATGCAAGGCAGCGCAACACGCAGTCATACGGTGACAAATTTTGCAGTCTGTTAGGCATGGCTTCATAATATCGAGGCAAACTGGGAAGACGAGGGCCACCTTGGTTCAGGCCTAGGCCGTTAAGAGTCTGTTCTGCCGACCAGTTTAACACTTGGTTTGGAACGTGTCCAACATTCATCTCCTTGAAAGCTGGCCTGAATTAAACTTCATCCAAACAAACTTTCAAGAAACATTTGGGTCAACTTTTATTGTGCCAGTCAGCATTAAGAAATATAAGAGATGGACATATAAGAGATGAAAGTAATACATCAGTCGATTAACACGACCAAATGTCAATTTTTGTAAGAAGTACATTTGGCATCAAAGTTTTTAAGATATTCCGTTTGATGGTGGTCTCCTCGGATTTGTCAGATGCTAAACTCAGCAGGACTCAATATTTCCGCGATCCGTCTGTCCCTCATATTCAGGATATCTTTCTTTAAGATGGCTGACAGATGTATCGCGGGAATATTTACAGTTTCAGAAAAACTGGATGATCCATTTAGGAGAAAGATCTTCACAAATTGATCAAGTCAGTAACACCTTGGTCCACCTCTGGCCCTTTTGCAAGCAGTTATTCGGCTTGGCATTGACTGACAGATGTTTGCCAGCCTACTAAGGGATGTCGTGCCAAATTGTGTCCAATTGACGAGTCAGATCGTCTAAATCTCGAGTTGGTTGGAGGGCACTGCCTGTAATGCTCCAAACGTTCTCAATTAGGTAGAGATTCAGAGAATTTGCTGGCCAAGAACGGATATGGCAAGCACGAAGGCAAGCAGTAGAAACTCTCACCGTGTGGAGGCGGACGTTATCTTGCTGAAGCGCAGGCCCAGCATGGCTTGCCGTCAAGGGCAACAAAAGGGGGCGTAGAATACCATCTACATATCAGTGTGCAGTAAGGGTGCCGCTGATGACGATCACACCTGTTTGTCTCGCCGTTTGGCGGACAACAGTCTGCTTGGTATCCCACCTCTCTCTGGCGCCTATTCAGACTCGCCTTCACTGGCCATCTGGGCTCAAGTCGAAGCGGGATCATGACTGAAGGCAATTCTGCTCCAGTCAATGTGATTCCGGGCCGAAGACGAGTCTCTAGAGGCCCTGGACGGCAGTGGGATACCAACGTGACTGTCGCCAGCCATCCAACCGACCAAAAACCAAGAGTGAGGGTCTGGGTTGCCATTTCTTTTCGTAGCAGAACCACTTGGTTCTCATCTGCGGCACCCTTTCAGCATAGATGTACGTCGACGATATTATAACCGCCATTTTGTTGCCCTTCACAGCTTACATTTTTGCAAGACAATGCCCGCCCGCACACGGTGAAAGCTTCTACTGCTTGTCTTCATGTTTGCTAAAACCTACCTTGGCCAATAAGGTCGCCGGATCTCTCCACAACGTTTGGAGCATTATGGGCGGGAGCCTCTAACCATCTCGGGAGTCTGACTATCTGACGCGCCGATTGGTCAGACGTGGCACAATATCCCTCAGCAGTACATCCTGTAACTCCATCCATCAAAGCCAAGCCGAATAACTGCTTGCACGAGGCCTGGAGGTGGACTAACGCGGTATTGACTCGCTCAGTTTGAGATGCTCTTCCTCTTTTTCTTAAATTGTAATTATTTGTTTGTCTGTACTTGTACGAACGTCTACCGGTTTCCGTCCCATTCGGATAACTCCCGTCTTGGTGAGTCTTAGAATGCTTTCAAAAATTCGGTACGTGTATTTCTTACACTTATAAGCATTCAGACGAAGTTAAAACATACAACAGAAGAGGCATCGAATACAAGTAACATGTTGTTAGCTGGCATTAGAATCCCTTGCTACTTGTAGAAACTCTCAACATGCAGGTAAGTGCGAATATGTCTACTGGAGGGAAAGCTAATAATGGCATTTCTATATTGTAATCGCTTCCCTTCACAGAATTTTAGCATGCGTGGTATCTCTGTAACAATAAGAGCTGCCATATTTTAATAAACTCCTGTAGAAAGTAAATTGTCAGTTAATTACGGATATGTGTGTGCTGTTTCAGCTTCCCTAAAGCACGATGTAATGCACTTACGTTTCCTTCTGTCTTCATTTCTCCAACTTTTGTTTATTCCAATCTAACAAAAATTGTATGGAAATATGTTCTGTGGTCCGTGTAAAATGTCGTTTTTCGCGGTACTGCAGTACCATTTGTTGTCATTTATGCTCGAGAAAGGAGTAGCTGTTTGTATTTGTGGCCGACAGAGTCGGATTAAAAAGTCCACTTTCTAAACGTGTTAGACCAGAGGCAGAGACGTGGACATTCTGGAGCTGCTCGGGGTAAACGCTTCGCTCCGCCACGTGAGCATCACGGCCGCTGGTTTCGCGCTACGTGACGTCTGGCTGCCGCGCCACGACACAGGCAGCCAGGATTAAAAACTTGTTTCTCGGAAGTCAGTAGGAGAAAGGAAAATGCCGTTCTTGGCAGGCTTTGGTAGTGTCCTCGGGTGTGCTGCCGGGTCCTACGATCGACATAGCTAGTTGTTTCCTCGGTACATCTGTCAGCCATCTTAAGGAAAGATATCCTGAATATGAGGGACAGATGGATCGCGGAAATATTGACTCCCACTGAGTTCAGGATTTGGCAAATCCGAAGAGACCACCATTAAACGGGGTATCTCAAAAACTTTGATGCCAAATGTACTTCTTACAAAAATTGACATTTGGTCATGTTAATCGACTGATGTATTACTTTCATCTCTTATATGTCCGTCTCTTATATTTCTTAATGCTGACTGGCACAATAAAATTTGACCCAAATGTCTCTTGAAAGCTTGTTTGGATGAAGTTTAATTCAGGCCAGCTTTCGAGGAGATGAATGTTGGACACGTTTCAAAACAAATTGTTTAACTGGTCAGCAGAACAGACTCTTAACGGTCTAGGTATGAACCAAGGTGCCCCTCGTCTCCCCAATTTGACTCAATATTATGAAACCATGCCTGACAGACTGTAAAATTTGTCACTGTACGACTGCGTTTTGCGCTGTGTTGCATCCCGCACAACTGGAAAGTTTCCAGCTGTTACAGACCTCATCTTTCCAACCTTGAACTTTCACACTTTTTACTAACTTGTCTCAGCATCCTATAGGCTTCAGTTTGTTTCCGTTCCCAGCTTTGTTTTATATATTTCTTATCTCTCTTTTAATCATTGCTGTGTGTCGCTTATACTCGATATAGTCTTACCGTTTCTTTGACTCTAGATATTTCAGGTAGGCTTGTTTCTTACATTTTATGATGTCTGCTATTTCTTGGTTTCAGATTGAGGGTCTAGTTTTGTTTTTATATTTCCATCGTTTTCCGTAAAGCTTCGCCGGTAGCTATGTGTATTACTCCTACTATTTATTTTCACTCTTCAGTAATGTTCTGTTTTTCTTGCACATATGTTAGTATTTCATCTCTACGTTTTCTGTATAACCACTTAATGCTTGGATCTTGTAACAAATGTATTCTATAGACCTCTACTGTTTGTTTTTTGATTGTGTTTTTATTGTTATACAGTGGGATTCTTAGTTTTGATGCTACCAGAAAATGGACAATGCTAACATAATATCCTCCTCAGACTCTGGCGTCTTCTATTAATGGGATGGCTTTCTCATTTGCAATAACATAGTCTATGCAGATCTAATACCCCTGGCACTCCATGTAAATTTATAAATATCTTTATGAGGAAAAACTATTGGTTTATTTGTTATACTTAAGTGATTGACGGCAGAAAAATCTCTTCACTGACCTCCATTATAGTTTTTAGTATGTTCTCCGTGTGGTTCCACTTTTCCTTTAATAGTAGATTCATCTATTGTAGCACTGAAATCTCCAGCAATTATTAAGTTTTCTGCTTTAGGTATTGCATTAATAGCCGTCTGTATGCATACGTAGGTTGCATGTGTTTCTTCTCTCTTTCCCTCCTCTGGCACATATTCACCAGCTTCCACAACATCTTTAACCTTATATGTATAGATCATTCATTGATGAAAATACATGACTGCAACCATTTTCTGTTTGTGTTTTTCTCAACATAACTGCAACTCCAGCTCTTTCCCGTTCAGTTCTACTTACTGCACTTCAGATCATAACATGACCATTAATTTCTTTAACACCTTTGAAAGGTGGCTACACTGAGCCACAGCGCCAGAGATCGCTAGAGAGCATTGTTCCGCCGCCTCCACGGGCAGTCATTATTGAGATGTGCTAGAAGTCAGTGCTTGGGGAGAGCTCGTAGTAGTCAGTTCGTGTTGAGATGTGCTTGCTGAGATGTGATACTGAAAAATTCTTGTTGAGATGTTGTAATAGCGAGTCGGTGTGGAGATATATTGTAATAATTTGAGTGCTTGTCATCAATATATGAAGGTAACGAAACTTGATTTATTTTTCATTATTTCCATGTTTTAAATAATGTGTCATTACAGGTTCAGTCAACAAAGCATCTGGCTTGTGTTCTTGGATTAGAGTGTAATTGTGGATCTCTTGAGTAATTATGGTATTTGTATTTTCTTTAATTAATTCAGTATAAATGTTATTTAAAAATTCTTGTGTTGTTGAAGAAGAACCGTGCCAGATGCGTACGTTGAGTCACACTCCCACACACAGAACAGTTACTCTTGTGCTTGTTGTTGCGTTGGTTTTATAGTTGCTGGGGACTTAATTAATTAACTGTGTTAATGAAAATTTCCATTTCATTCTTTGTTATTGTTCTAAGCAGTCAGATTGCGTAATAATAACAGTCAGGGCCAACCGTTACGAGACTTCGTAATCGGACAGACAGCTACTAAAACGAAAAATTAAAATTATTTACATTGCATTTAATTAAGCCCCCATGCACGTGGCGACCGCTGCTTCGGATCGTCCCTTGGAATTCTTCTGATTGTAAAAATAGTAGACAGTAGTATTGTTGTAGTAATTTGTAGTCTAGTAATTGTAGTCTATATTGCATGTGTAGATTTGGTAATTGGCATTCTTCTAATGGTATTTTTCAAAATTTATTTTTTTTTGTTGCCTTGTATACGCGTTTGACGATTTAGTGCAATTATTTCAATTGTTCGTTAATCGCGTTTGAGGGAAGCATTCTGTGTGAATGGTATTGTTGGTGATAACGTGTTATATTCTCTGTAATTTTCGTACAGTGACAAGTTTTGTATGTTTTGTAAATGATTACGCGATCGATGAAAAAGGCAAAAATGATGGATAGTCAGAATGACGAAATTGTTGACATGGCGAACTCGCCAACACAGGGGAACAGTATGATGAATAATGAAGTGGAAAACAATTTAATAAGCAGGGAAAATAGTCCAGAACCATTTCAAAATTTTTCTCAATCAGAAAGTTTTCAGAATTCGAGATTAACGACAGAAGATTCTGAAATAGTATCGAACACAAATAGCTTTACAGCCATGACGAAGGAAACTGGTTTTGCGGGAAATGTTAGGGGCGAAAAGAATTTTGAACCATTTAATATGGAGCAGTTGATGGGTGCAATATTAAATTTGGGATCACAAATAGGAACAATTACAACTGATATGGGAACAATTAAAACAGAGATAGGAACTTTGGCAACACGGTTAGACTCACGAGAATCTAAATTAAGAGCAGCGATAAGAGGGTTAGGCTCACAAATAGGAACAAGTAAAACCGAGATGGGAACAATGGAAACACAGTTAGGCTCACGAAAAGGGACATGTTTCAAAAACATGAAAGATGAATTAAAGAAAGAAATTAGAGAAGAAGTACAACCGATTTTGAATGCTCACAATAATAGATTAATTGCAGTAGAGATTAGACAAAGGGAACAGGATAGAGAACAGGAGGAAAGAGATCGCGTGATAGTGCAGAAATTTTCAGAGTTAAATTTACAACGTGCACACGATAAGGAAGAAATATTTGAGAGAATCGAGGAATCCGTACCAAATGACAGATTAAATAACCTAACACAACAATATGAACAGTTAACTACCAAATGTGTCAACACTGAAACCCGAGTCGCGACACTTACGGAAGACGTAGGTAAACAGAAAGAAAAAATAGGTGACTTATCGGAAAGAGTTGAGGAGATTTCAGATAAATTGACAAATCTTAGTTTACATGGGGACAGAGATTCAGATGATACAGCTCCATTACCATTTGCAGAAACCGAAGAGTACCAGAACATAAATAAGCATGTTGAAAAGCAGGGAAAATTTAATGAACGCGTTAAAAGGGAAGTTGAGGCATTACGAAAGCAAGTCAAACAAATTGAAGGCGAAATCGTAGGAAAAGACAGCAGAAGAAATTTAGAATCACAGATAGCAGAGGGCTTTGAAGAAGATAATTTGTTTCATTTACGGGACGCAACAAGAGAGCGCCAGGCGCGCGAACTTGACAATAATCGACATTCAAACTGGGACAGACGCGGTAGGTCTTTGTCGCCACGAGGCGAAAACTTTGACTATAAACACTTTTTGACTGTTCGGAAATTTAAGATCTTCCGCAATTCTAAGAATGACATACATCCATGTGCATGGTTAGATCAATTTATGTATGCACTCCCACCAAATTGGCCACTACGTCACAAACTGAAATTAATGTGCAGCTATTAAAAGTCCTCAGGGGATTCACTACACTAAGTGAATATGTGCCGTAGCGATCACAGGGCCCCGAGCTGTAGTGGTGCTATTTCCCTTTTAGTTTTCTGCACCGCTGCCTACTCTTTCACTATTCTTTGCATCTATAAAAACAACTCTTTTACTATCCATCTATCTAGACAGTAGGTAAAGAATAAGCGAATTTGACTGTTTTACCCAAAAGTGACTTTGGAAATTACCGTTTGGACTTATTGTATCTTCAGCAGCATTCATTCGTAGCTTAAATGAAATTTTACCTGTTTATCTTCGTGACAATATTACTTCATATGTTGACGACATTCTTATTGTTAAACGTTCTTGGAGTGAGCACAACAAAATTTTGGATTCATTACTACGTATTTTTGCAAGAGTTGGCATTACAGAGAACTTGAAAAAATCTGAATTTGGTCGTTCTCAGGAGAAATTTCTCGGTCACCTTATTTCTACAGAAGGTATTCTTCCTGATCCAGAGAAATTAGACGCTATTCGTAATTATGCTGTTCCCACCACAAAACGTGATGTTCGTAGTTTCCTTGGTGTCTGTAATTCTCTTAGACGCCTTGTTAGATTGGCTGATTTGGCCACACCTCGTTTACACATTTCTGTTATGCGCACTTTAGTTCCAGAAAATGCTTTCATAAATTACGAGAAAATTGTTACTTCAGTAATATGGAAAAACGTATTCGATCTGTTCTTGCCAAATGCAAATTATGTCAAAAGGCTAAGCCGCCAACGGTTTCTCACAGAGCACCGTTGTTTCCTATCATTCCAGCGAAATTAAAGGACATGGCTGCAGTCGATTTGTTCGGTCCAGTGGTTCGTTCTACTAATGGTTTTGCGTACATTTTCGTAGCAGTGGAATTGACATCAAAATATGTGTGTTTTACACCGTTACGCAAAGCAACAGCTCGTTCAGTATCTAATGCTTTCATCAAACATTTTCTTAAAGAAGTTAGTCATGTTGATAAGGTTATATCAGATAATGGATCACAGTTTCGCTCTAAAATTTGGCTTCGTACTCTACGGCGTCGGAAGATTAAACCAATTTTCATTTCACTTTTTCACCCTCAATCTAATGCTTCAGAGAGATGGATGAAGGAAATCAATAAATTGTGCCGTCTTTATTGTCATCAGAATCACAGAACTTGGGATCAGTATCTTCATATTTTTCAAAACATTCTGAATGAACTTCCTAATGACTCAACTTCTTTACCGCCTCTATTGATATTAAAAAATAAAGTACCAACAAATCGCATTTCTGAAATCGTTCCTTTTCCGCCTTCACGGAAACTGCGGCATTCTGAAGTTGTCAACCTGGCTCTACAAAATATTGCATCGGCGGCTGCTAGAAGAGAGAAATCAGCTAAGCGTCCTGGTCGTTTAAAAATCTTGTCAGTTGGCCAGAAGGTGTTAATTAAGTCCCACCGTTTATCTCATAAAGGAAAAGGCTTATGTCGCAAATTTTTTCTGCTTTATAACGGTCCGTATAGAGTTCGCAAAATTATTCATGATAACACTGTTGAAGTAGAAACTCTTAAATCTCGGCGCTCTAAGGGAATACATCATATATCGAACGTAAAAATTTTTGTAGAATGACATACTTTAGAGAAACTAACAGCTACGTAAACATGCGGAGAATGCAAGAGTACCGCGCTGTGTTTTGGCGGCGGCACATACTCAAAGCAACAGTCAGTCTGCGCGCCGCACAAGGCAGTCGTTGACCGCAAACAATCACTTCCTACGTCACGCGCCTACAGCTGATCGAGCGCTCAGTGCGAATGCACTGACAGACGTAAATAAATACACAGTTTAATTTCTCCGAATAAATTCTGTATAAAGCTATAAGGACTTCATAAATTATGTTATTAACGTTCAGTATTTTTCAGGATACGGTTGTATAAAGTATTTAAGACCTTCAGGTAAATTCTGTGCGTGTCCGACGTTAAGACGACTTGCTTTGGAGAAAATTTTCAGGAAGAAGGTCATTTCGAAGAAGAAAGTAATAAACAAAAAAAAGGTAACGGTTAATTGAGTTTATTTTTCAGGTAACATAATTTCACTTAGGTACGTACTTCAGACGTAATTTGCTGCTTGCGATTACGTGATTCATACTTTGTGCTAATTTCATGTTCCATGAATTTACTAGTGAAGCGACGTGCTTACGCATATTAACTGATTTTGACAATTATTGATTAATGAACAGTGTTATTACTTGTGTATATTATGCATCGCTTGGCTGCTATGCTTTTTCACTGATGTCATATTTTTCTATTATGTGCCTGCTGTGCTTATTTATTTAAATTATAATTGTCACCTGATTAATTGTGCTGATGTGGTTAGATATGTAAGTTATACTTTGTGATTTATCTGCTTGCGCCTTCATGTTTACTTATTAAGATTACATGTTGTTGTTGTGGTCTTCAGTCCTGAGACTGGTTTGATGCAGCTCTCCATGCTACTCTATCCTGTGCAAGCTTCTTCATCTCCCAGTACCTACTGCAACCTACATCCTTCTGAATCTGCTTAGTGTATTGATCTCTAGGTCTCCCTCTACGATTTTTACCCTCCACGCTGCCCTCCAATGCTAAATTTGTGATCCCTTGATGCCTCAAAACATGTCCTACCAACCGATCCCTTCTTCTAGTCAAGTTGTGCCACAAACTTCTCTTCTCTCCAATCCTATTCAATACCTCCTCATTAGTTACGTGATCTACCCACCTTATCTTCAGCATTCTTCTGTAGCACCACATTTCGAAAGCTTCTATTCTCTTCTTGTCCAAACTAGTTATCGTCCATGTCTCACTTCCATACATGGCTACACTCCATACAAATACTTTCAGAAACGACTTCCTGACACCTAAATCTATACTCGATGTTAACAAATTTCTCTTCTTGAGAAACGCTTTCCTTGCCATTGCCAGTCTACATTTTATATCCTCTCTACTTCGACCATCATCGGTTATTTTACTCCCTAAATAGCAAAACTCCTTTACTACTTTAAGTGTTACATTTCCTAATCTAATTCCCTCAGCATCACCCGACTTAATTTGACTACATTCCATTATCCTCGTTTTGCTTTTGTTGATGTTCATCTTATATCCTCCTTTCAAGACACTGTCCATTCCGTTCAACTGCTCTTCCAAGTCCTTTGCTGTCTCTGACAGAATTACAATGTCATCGGCGAACCTCAAAGTTTTTACTTCTTCTCCATGAATTTTAATACCTACTCCGAATTTTTCTTTTGTTTCCTTTACTGCTTGCTCAATATACAGATTGAATAACATCGGGGAGAGGCTACAACCCTGTCTCACTCCTTTCCCAACCACTGCTTCCCTTTCATGCCCCTCGACTCTTATAACTGCCATCTGGTTTCTGTACAAATTGTAAATAGCCTTTCGCTCCCTGTATTTTACCCCTGCCACCTTCAGAATTTGAAAGAGAGTATTCCAGTCAACATTGTCAAAAGCTTTCTCTAAGTCTACAAATGCTAGAAACGTAGGTTTGCCTTTTCTTAATCTTTCTTCCAAGATAAGTCGTAAGGTCAGTATTGCCTCACGTGTTCCAACATTCCTACGGAATCCAAACTGATCTTCCCCGAGGTCAGCTTCTACCAGTTTTTCCATTCGTCTGTAAAGAATTCGCGTTAGTATTTTGCAGCTGTGACTTATTAAACTGATAGTTCGGTAATTTTCACATCTGTCAACACCTGCTTTCTTTGGGATTGGAATTATTATATTCTTCTTGAAGTCTGAGGGTATTTCGCCTGTCTCATACATCGTGCTCACCAGATGGTAGAGTTTTGTCATGACTGGCTCTCCCGAGGCCATCAGTAGTTCTAGTGGAATGTTGTCTACTCCCGGGGCCTTGTTTCGACTCAGGTCTTTCAGTGCTCTGTCAAACTCTTCACGCAGTATCTTATCTCCCATTTCGTTTTCATCTACATCCTCTTCCATTTCCATAATATTGTCCTCAAGTACATCTCCCTTGTATAAACCCTCTATATACTCCTTCCACCTTTCTACCTTCCCTTCTTTGCTTAGAACTGGGTTTCCATCTGAGCTCTTGATATTCATACAAGCGGTTCTCTTCTCTCCAAAGGTCTCTTTAATTTTCCTGTAGGCAGTATCTATCTTACCCCTAGTGAGACAAGCCTCTACATCCTTACATTTGTCCTCTAGCCATCCCTGCTTAGCCATTTTGCACTTCCTGTCGATCTCATTTTTGAGACGTTTGTATTCCTTTTTGCCTGCTTCATTTACTGCATTTTTATATTTTCTCCTTTCATCAATTAAATTCAATATTTCTTCTGTTACCCAAGGATTTCTGTTAGCCCTCGTCTTTTTACCTACTTGATCGTCTGCTGCCTTCACCACTTCATCCCTCAGAGCTACCCATTCTTCTTCTACTGTATTTCTTTCCCCCATTCCTGTCAATTGTTCCCTTATGCTCTCCCTGAAACACTCTACAACCTCTGGTTCTTTCAGTTTATCCAGGTCCCATCTCCTTAAATTCCCACCTTTTTGCAGTTTCTTCAGTTTCAATCTGCAGTTCATAACCAACAGATTGTGGTCAGAATCCACATCTGCCCCAGGAAATGTCTTACAATTTAAAACCTGGTTCCTAAATCTCTGTCTTACCATTATATAATCTATCTGAAACCTGTCAGTATCTCCTGGCTTCTTCCATGTATACAGCCTCCTTTCATGATTCTTGAACCAAGTGTTAGCTATGATTAAGTTATGCTCTGTGCAAAATTCTACAAGGCGGCTTCCTCTTTCATTCCTTCCCCCCAATCCATATTCACCTACTATGTTTCCTTCTCTCCCTTTTCCTACTGACGAATTCCAGTCACCCATGACTATTAAATTTTCGTCTCCCTTCACTACCTGAATAATTTCTTTTATCTCGTCATTCATTTCATCTATTTCTTCATCATCTGCAGAGCTAGTTGGCATATAAACTTGTACTACTGTAGTAGGCATGGGCTTTGTGTCTATCTTGGCCACAATAATGCGTTCACTATGCTGTTTGTAGTAGCTAACCCGCACTCCTATTTTTTTATTCATTATTAAACCTACTCCTGCATTACCCCTATTTGATTTTGTATTTATAACCCTGTAATCACCTGACCAAAAGTCTTGTTCCTCCTGCCACCGAACTTCACTAATTCCCACTATATCTAACTTTAACCTATCCATTTCCCTTTTTAAATTTTCTAACCTACCTGCCCGATTAAGTGATCTGACATTCCACGCTCCGATCCGTAGAACGCCAGTTTTCTTTCTCCTGGTAACGACGTCCTCTTGAGTAGTCCCCGCCCGGAGATCCGAATGGGGGACTATTTTACCTCCGGAATATTTTACCCAAGAGGACGCCATTATCATTTAATCATACAGTAGAGCTGCATGTCCTCGGGAAAAATTACGGCTGTAGTTTCCCCTTGCTTTCAGCCGTTCGCAGTACCAGCACAGCAAGGCCGTTTTGGTTAATGTTACAAGGCCAGATCAGTCAATCATCCAGACTGTTGCCCCTGCAACTACTGAAAAGGCTGCTGCCCCTCTTCAGGAACCACATGTTTGTCTGGCCTCTCAACAGATACCCCTCCGTTGTGGTTGCACCTACGGTACGGCCATCTGTATCGCTGAGGCACGCAAGCCTCCCCACCAACGGCAAGGTCCATGGTTCATGGGGGGTAAGATTACATATGAACATTTATTTGCTTATGTCGATGTGATTCTAATGACCTGTTTATTGTGTAAGGCATGTTTGCTGCTGTGCGTATGGATTGCATATTTACACATTTCTGTTTTGTTGTCATAACTACTCTTCAATCTAGTATATAGAAATGCTGATATACTGTGTACAAATATAGAGTTTAGGTTACACTGTGGTATTAATTATAGATTGTTCACTTGGCAGAGCCTCGTTGTAGGGATTGTGCTGCATCCACTTGTTGACATTCTGTTCTCTACTGGTATATTTACTCGCTATTGCATGTTTTGCTTACGCTCAGTGCCTTATATTTTTAAGATAAGAAAATGAACTGCTATAATTCGACGAACGACATTAGTAAAAGAAAGTCATAGAAGTCACATGAGCTGAGGTTTTATGGAAGCTGTATAAATTTATGCTAATAGGAAGGAAGCTAACGACATGACAGACCAAAACTAGGTTTAGACCATTGACAGTATTACACTGCATTTTTCGTGAGCAATTGAAATAGGAAGTGACACTTGACACAAAAAATACTCCACATGTTTGTTTCTGCCATGATTCTTGAAGTGGTGTACACACTGAAATATTATGATCATTCACACTCCGTAATCGTACTTAATTACTGAGAGTTATTCGAACTAAAGTCTGTTAGAGGTCATGTATGCATTTCTTTTATTTAATGATGGACAAGGAACTAAAATGTATCTTATAATTTATAATGAGTAGAAAATTTGGGTCAGATGGTTTACACAGAGGTTGTGTGTGGACACTGTGTCTTCGGATTGTATGGGATGATGAATTGAAGTTGCACTAGGATTTTGTCTGTACTTGTTCGAGGAGACTGACTAGAGGAAAGAGTTGTTATGGAAGTGAAATGATATTGGTGCTGAGGTTTATATGTATCAACGTATTGAAGAGGTATGATTATTGGATTGGAGTTTGGTGGATAAGAGGTAAATTAAATGAGGAGCATATTGTTTTTGTTGGTTTATATGGAACAAGGAGGATGAAGATGGCAGACTAGAACACTCAAGTAGAAAGAAGATTGTCTACACACACACTTTGTCAAATCACTAAGCAGTATACACTTTTTTTTGAAGAGAGGAAGTATTTGCATATCTTGGCTCACTGACAGTTGTTCAGCAACAGTACAATTTGATCTGGCTTGGCAAACATTGGTCTAGACATGATGACTATGACGTTGACTAACTATTATTGACTGTTATACATTGCTGCCACTACTACTTGATACACATAATGAACATAAAATTTCGACAGAATTGCATTTACACAGTTAACACTATTCAATTACACAGTAGCACTTAATGAGGATGAAAGATGAGTGGATGTGTTTTGTGTGTTTTCCTTTCCTAATCCTACCAACCTTTCTCCTAAATATTATTTCACTTGTTTGTTGTGGCTTGCACTGACACCCATAAATATTATAGGTTAACTGTTATTGTGTACTGTAATAGTTAATGTGACAATTAACTGATATCATTTGTGTGTTTGTTATGATTTGTATGTTTAATATAAAAGCATTGTATGTGTATTCAAACTATTGTTCATGACTGAACTGTCTCAGTAGTTATGGTGAATAGTATGGACTGTCACTTGCACCTTTTCTACATGATTGGTGCTACAAGGATATGTTTAATTTCTGCTGATGAACTGTGTGATCAGTGATTGTAAAAAAATTATGGACTGTTACTTGTACCTTTTCTACAATATTGGTGCCACTAGGACATGTTTAATTTCTGCTTATAAACTCTGATGAACAGTGTGATCAGTGACAGTGTATTTTATGGAACTGCTTCTGCTGAGAAATGTGACTTGTTGCTGTGTGTACCTGCTCAACATTGCTGGGTACCACTAATGGACTGCTTCTACTGAAATGGTGTTACTTGTTGGTGTCTGCACCTGCTCAACATTGCTGGGTGCCACTGATGGATTGCTTCTACTGAAATGAAGTCACCTGTTGCTGTGTGCACCTGCTCAACATTGCTGGGTGCCACTGATGGACTGCTTCTACTGAAATGAAGTCACCTGTTGCTGTGTGCACCTGATCAACATTGCTGGTGCCACTGATGGACTGCTTCTATTGAAAAATGTTACTTGTTGGTATTTGCACCTGTTGACCATTGCTGGGTGCTACTGCTGGAACTGTCAACTGCTTATTCTTGAGCTATGGAAAGCGTTTATGTGAATATTTGTATAAACTGATTTTTTGTGTATTACTGTTTGTGAAAAGTTATGAGACTCTTACATGCACATATTCGTCATTGCTGACGCTATTGATTGAACTGTTTAACCACATAATACTTGTGTAAACTGTTATGTAAAGTCACATGTATGAAAAAATTTGTATTGCTTACTGTATTCTATATAATAGGTTATTGAAAGGTCAGTGCAAAGCCAAAATTTTATCTAGTTATATGATATTTACGTATTAATATTATCTTTTATTTTTGTCTGTATTTTTTTGACGAATTTGGTGGTATTTTCACCACCAATGCTGGCAAAAATACCATCAAATTCTAGCCGTGGAGGAAGGGCATATGAAAGGTGGCTACACTGAGCCACAGCGCCAGAGATCGCTAGAGAGCATTGTTCCGCCGCCTCCACGGGCAGTCATTATTGATATGTGCTAGAGGTCAGTGCTTGTCCAGGACTCGTAGTAGTCAGTTCGTGTTCAGATGTGCTAGTAGGGAGTGCTTGCTGAGATATGATACTGAAAAATTCTTGTTGAGATGTTGTAATAGCGAGTCGGTGTGGAGATATATTGTAATAATTTGAGTGCTTGTCATCAATATATGAAGGTAACGAAACTTGATTTATTTTTCATTATTTCCATGTTTTAAATAATGTGTCATTACAGGTTCAGTCAACAAAGCATCTGGCTTGTGTTCTTGGATTAGAGTGTAATTGTGGATCTCTTGAGTAATTATGGTATTTGTATTTTCTTTAATTAATTCAGTATAAATGTTATTTAAAAATTCTTGTGTTGTTGAAGAAGAACCGTGCCAGATGCGTACGTTGAGTCACACTCCCACACACAGAACAGTTACTCTTGTGCTTGTTGTTGCGTTGGTTTTATAGTTGCTGGGGACTTAATTAATTAACTGTGTTAATGAAAATTTCCATTTCATTCTTTGTTATTGTTCTAAGCAGTCAGATTGCGTAATAATAACAGTCAGGGCCAACCGTTACGAGACTTCGTAATCGGACAGACTAATACTAAAGCAGAAATTAAAATTATTTTCATTGCATTCAATTAAGCCCCCATGCACCTTGTAGTTTCTTTTTTGTTTCTGATATTACAGCTATATAAATTTTTGCAGTGTTTAGTTCCCTTTTCAGTTATTCTTCTTTAGTGCTCATTTTTGTTTAGTGCTAACGTATCATGTAGCTTTCAACAGTTTCCTAATACCAATCTTTAACCAGGGTAGCTAACCCAGCACATCTGTTTTCCTTTAAAGGTTGTCTGTGCTTAGATGGTTCCTTTCGCTACGGCTATGGCTCCATATTTCCAGGTTTTGTATAGTGTTGAAATGGTTCAAATGGCTCTGAGCACTATGGGACTTAACATATGAGGTCATCAGTCCCCTAGAACTTAGAACTACCTAAACCTAACTAACCTAAGGACATCACACACATCCATGCCCGAGACAGGATTCGAACCTGCGACCGTAGCAGTCGCGCGGTTCCGGACTGAAGCGCCTAGAACCGCTCTGTCACCGCGACCGGCCTTGTAGGGTGTCCTTTTCTGTTTTTAGTCAAGGTTGTCTCCTCTAGGAGGATAGACTTCCCTATGCCAAAGAACCACCACTGGCCTCCTATGTTGTGGACTACTCTTCGTCTGACTCCTTCCAGAAAGACCTGTCTAGCATGGGTGGTCCTGCCAAGAGCTTTCGCCCTCTCCAGCACAGCAGACTGCACAAACCTCCTCGCCATTATAAGGTGACAGTCGTCGAGGAGGTTGTCCACAGACAAATGGCAAATCTCACTTAAGTTGTGCAGCAAGGGAAGAGCAGCTGCAGCCATGTTTACTTTGTGGAGGGTGTTTAATTGTCCCTTGCCGCAGAACACGATAAGCAATTTACGAGAAACCCTGAAAACTAACTCTGGGGACTTTATTTTTGTTGATTTCTGTAGAGGTTAATATCCATTATGAATGGAAAACAGAGCCGAAACAGCTGCCACGACAAGAAAACGGTACAATTTGACGTTAACAGTCTTGCAAGGAAACACAAAAGTTATGTAGTGCAGGTTTCCCCGTGCATTTCGTGATGCTGAAGGTTGTAGTCGAATCACAGACAGCCGTTTCCAGAAATTCGTGAGACGTATATAAGGAATAATGTCTGCATCCAGGACTTCACAGACACCAGGAGGGGGCAAGTGCTCACTCCCCACCCCTCCCCCCCCAATCCTTCCCCCACACTGTCACCTCTGCCACCCTGCGCCCCCCCCCCTCCCCCACCCCCACTTTTGCAGACACTCATGGTGCCATCGTTGTACGCTTTTAACTGTGACAGGTGCATACCTTACTATCGCTGAAATTTACGCCGTAGAGGTGTAACTGGATTGCCCTGCTGAAACGGAGAACTCTAAACTTCTTTTATTCCAATGTTATCGCCATCTTTACTCGGAAGACACTGAATAGCGCTTGGAAAAATGCATGGCATAATGCTCTCTCGTGATTGTTACTTATTGCGAACGTTTCCGGTTACTGACTATCCCTGCAGTAGAAACAATTACAATCACAACATCACATGTTATACATGCCTCCAGATGTGAGGAATAACTTTATCATAGTCAAAATACGTATGTTACTTGAGTAGCCAGTGTACTGCTTACCATTGATCGAGCCATATTGTTTTGGTACTGGAAGCTTTTCACTGTGTGATAGTAATTTTTTCTGCTGTGACGATGGTCAGCGACCGAAATCGGTCGTAATAACTGCGAATCGCAAGACAATATTGTGTCGCTTTTTTCCAAGCATTATGAAATGTACGAGTAAAGATGGCGATAGCATTGGAATAAAAGGAGTTGAGCGTTCTCCGTTTCAATAGGGGCAATTCACTTACACCTGTACGGCGTGAATTTTGTCGAGTGGCTGGTCATTCTCCCTCAAAAGCCGAAATCAGAGAAGGAAGTCATTTGGACACTGGGTTCTTGAAGGAATTTGAACCTCTAACTCACCCCAAAGAAGTTCCATTGCGTTCAGGTCAGGACTAGGGGCAGGCCGGTCCATTACAGGAATGTTATTTTCCGCAAACCATTGCTTCATACACGCTGTTTTGCGACAGGGCGCATTGTCGTATTAGTGCAAACTGTCGTCGTCTCCGCACTGTTCCGCTACTGTAAGCAGTACACAACAATGTAAAATGTTGAAATTTTAAACATTTTATTCGCTGTGGTTCAGCAACAGTACGCTATTTAATTACAGAAACTTATGTACAGCCACTTCGGTTGCACAAAATTTTGTCAATTGACCATGATTTTGATTGCACTAGGGCAGTCTTCATCAGAATAAAAAGTTACACAGAATACCAAAAAATATAATGACATGGACTGAAATAATATACAATTAATACGATTACCTCCATAAATTATGTACAAACAGAATGTACTTACATGTAATCAGACCATGGTTTAAAACGTCTGAGCAAAAGTGCTCTCGTCAAACAGAAATTTCGTAGGAATAAAAACTAAAATGTAAAAGTATAACAAGAAGTAATCGACATGCAGACAACTTAAGAGCAAATGAGGCATTGCAAGGAAAATTTTAAACATTGCTGGTAACAAATGGGAAACATTGTATGGAAGTTACTACATAACAGAACAGTCTTTTACAAAAGAAAATACGGTTCACGTAATATACAGAGGAAACATAAGATAGCCGGCCGGGGTGGCCGAGCGGTTCTAGGCGCTACAGTCTGCAGCCGCGTGACCGCTACGGTTCGAATCCTGCCTCGGGCATGGATGTGTGTGATGTCCTTAGGTTAGTTAGGTTTAAGTAGTTCTAAGTTCTAGGGGACTGATGACCACAGAAGTTAAGTCCCATAGTGCTCAGAGCCATTTGAACCATTTGAACATAAGATACGAAGGAAAAACGAAGTTTAGGAGACTACTGTACATTGAGGAGAGTATCGCCATTCAGACAATTCTAATTAGCGGCTCTATACCTAGAAAACCGTTTTTGTTGCGTAATTGCAGCTGTTCGTTAAGAATGAGACCGTCCTTCAGAGATAGGTGTTTAAAAATTTCTAGCTCTTCTAAGATGTTAACCCTAGAGCCTTTTTTCTCTGCGCACAAGATCTGGACGTCTTTTAAATCTTTAGGAGTATGCCCAGTGATTAATAAATGATCGGCGAAAGTTGTATTATGAACACTGGTGCCATTTCTCCCTAGAACGTGTTCCTTGAACCCTATCGATGTAGCTCTGCCTGTTTGCCCAATGTAATAGACGGGACAATTGTTGCAAATAATTTTATATACATCAGAATTTTGCAAAGGGGAAAGCGTAGGTTTCAAGTTATGTATGATACTATTTTTAAAGAATTATTAGTGGCATAGCCTACTCTACAGTCACACTTATTTTGAAGCAGGCGCTGTATTTTCTAAGAAACTGGCCCAGAAATGGTATAGAGAAAAATTCTTTCTTTTAATTAGGTTCATTATTAGGAATGCCTAGGTTGGTGATTCTCTTATTGTTTTTAGTACTAAAAATATTATCTACTACGGAAGGGTCATAGCCATCACGAGGAGTTTTAATCAGACTGATTTCAGATTTGAGATTTTCATTAGAAAGGGAGCTCTATGGGTACCTAATTGAAAAGGCTTTCTTATGAGAATGTGGGTGTACTGAAGTGAAAGGTACAATTTGATCATAACTGGTTTCTTTACAGAAGATATTAAAGTTAATTTTGTCGTCTACTATCGTAAGAGTGAGGCCTAGAAAGTTTAAGTGCCGAAACTCTTTTTCAAGTTCACAAGTGAACGAAATATTTTCGTGAAAGTCGTTAAAGTTTTGAAAAGTCGATCAATACTGTCGTTAGGTCCTTCGTAAATGATTAAGATGTCGTCGACGTATATAGAGTATGAAAGAATGTCCAAAGCTGATGCTGGGAAATTAAAAATTTTACTTCTAAGGAATTAATGAACACGTCTGCAAGGATTCCTGCGAAGGGATTCCCCATTGCAAGGCCGTCTAGTCGTTATAGCTTTCCATTAGATTCTAAATAATTGTTTCACTACAATTCGAAGTAAATTCATAAAAGCGATGATTTGCTCATCAGATAAGTCTGTTTTGAATTAACGTAATTTTTGTCTAGGGTTGCGAGTACTGGTACGTTTGTGTAGAGATTTTTAATGTACGTTTTAAGATACGAAATTACTTTCGTTTGATATTAAAAATTCAGAAATCCAGACGACCGTCGTCACGACTTTATTGGTTCAGGGTGCAGCTTTGAACATTTTCTTCGGAGGAGAGATTGTGTGATTTCACTCCATAGATTACCGTTTTCCTTCCGGCTCGGAGTGATGAACCATTGTTACATTGCCTGTGACGACGTTCGACAAAAAAAATTGTCACGATCAGCTTCGTAACGCGCAAGCAATTCTGCACAGACGGTCCTTCGATCCTCTTTGTGGTCTTCTGTCAGGCTGCGAGAAATCGAGCGGGCATTCACTTTTGAGTGACCCAGTGGTGGACAAGTGTGTCAGTACTACCAACAGAGACGTCAAGTTGAGCAACGAGGTGTTTGATTGTAATCCGTCGATCACCTCGAATGAAAATGTCAACACCTTCCAACACTGCAGCAGTCATATTTGTGCGGCCGGCCGGCACGCGGACAGATTTGCTCTTCGTTGTAGTGATAATGACGGACGCCTCGCCCGACGACTCCCCGTGCTTTTGTTCACCACCAGATCTCCGCAGGCATTCTCCAGGCGCCTATGAATAACTGTGATGCTACGATTTTTTGCCAAAAAAAAAAAAAAACCTCAGTGACAAGACTCTGCCTGGAACACACATTCGCCACAGACGCCAGTTTGAAGGCTACGTGTTACAGCATCATTTATCGGGACTTGATGAAACTGTGAGAGCTGAAGTGAGAATATTCTGCGATGCCACTCGACGAATTCGGCACTTTTTCAGGTGAAACTGACCAAGAAAAAATGTGTTTCATTACGTACTGAGCGTCCCTCTTACTTCACAAGCCGCTGTGCAGTGCGTCCTGGATGCCACATAGTACCAGTGTCATCGTTTCTCTTTCCCATTCCGCACACGGAACGAGGGAGTAATGACTGTGTACATCCCTTGTACGGGCCGTGATCTCCCTTCCCTTCTTGTCATAATGCCTACACGAGATATATTATGACGACTGCTGAATGGTTAAACAGTCACCTTAGAATACAGGTTATCCAAGCTCTCCGACTGCTTTCAGCGGGAGCTATATCGCTTTCATTCCAAGAACTTCAAATTAAGTTCCCAAAGTGCTTCTGTTACGCTTTTGTACTGGTTTACCGACCTATTGCAAACGTAGCAGCGCGCCTCTGAATTTGTCCTGTCTGTCCGATAAGCACTGCAAATACTGGAACAGCACTCGAATTGGTCGCACTAGCATCTTGTATGCGATAACCTTCACGGAGGAGTTGCTTTCTCCCAGAAGCCTTCCAACAAACTGAGCCATGCTCCGGTTCGTGTTTATGCCGTTGACAAGTTGGCGTCGTGTATTCGGATTGTGGCCCTTCGTTTTCTTAGTCCTTTCACTGGCGTCACTACACTTGCTCGCTTTGTCTGTTCGTGAGGCAGCAGCGGCGTTTATCGATTGCTAGTACTGTGGTACTATCTTTGGAGCGACCTCTAGTATTTCCGGGTCGTCGTGTGTCGGAGTTCGGTTGGGGGGGGGGGGGGGGGGACGGAGCAGCTGTGAGGTCCGACAGCACCAGTACTCGCCGAGGGAGCTGGCGATATATGCACTGCCCGATGGGAGAATGTGGTCGCGAGAGTACACGACCACGTCGAGGTCCGGATTCAGCGAGTTTAAGTTGATCGGTATATTCGAGTAGGGCAACTTTCACTTGTGTGTGTGTGTGTGTGTGTGTGTGTGTGTGTGTGTGTGTGTGTGTGTCTCCGTCCGTCGAAGTAACCTCATGCCAACAAGCTGTCAGTTGGCGGTTTTATTCTCCGACGTTTCCCTTGCCTGATTTGATTGGCAACGACCGATGGTTGATCGTTCGGTCGGTCGTTTCAGTGGACGACGTCTATCTGGTCTTTCGACCGTTTCTGTGTTCTTAGCGTTAATGTCTTCGTGTAATTCGTCTTGTTGCTGTACAGTGACTGTTTTAGCATTGTCTGAGTTGTTTGTGGAATTGTCTTTTGCGTTTCCGTGTACATATAGTCAGATTTTGAATATGCACTAAGATTTGGTGGAGCCAACTTGTGTAATTAAATGCTTGTCATTTGACGATATTAACTGCTATTCTATCGTGGTATTGGTTATCGCATCTTAGGTGGATTTTGCGAGAGTGTTGGTCTTGCGTTTAAACTGTGACTGAGTTGCCATTTTGTTAAGTGAGTATAACACTCGACTGCCTGTCTCACCGCTTACGTAGTTGTAGGGACTTGTCTCAGGTCTATCCTTGGAGTACTGTCTGTGGATCACTCTTTATTTGGTCTGATTGTGTCAATTGTTAAAAATAATGTTTAAATTAATCCTATTGCTTCTGGCCTTCAGCCGACAAATAATTTGAATTCTTCTTAATAAGGCCTTCAGTCGTCAGTGTAGCTTGTGTTACAGTCATTTTTTTTAAAAATGATTGTTTTAAAAAAAATTATTTCCTTGAATGAAGTGTACGTGTTTACTGTGCAACCAACGGTAACTGATTCGGCCCCGTCCACACCATTTCCTGCCTTCCCTAAGTTCCACGTCTCACAAATCCAGGTCTTCCATTCGTCTCCTCTAATACTTATTTTATGTGATAGCCGCATTTAATATCGCTTGACGATACACCCATAAATACAGTATTTGAGGTGCTCAGCATGTTCACTGATAGGCTAACCGCAAAATCAGATACTATCGGGTTGTTTCTCTTTAACTGTTTCCTTACTTAAAGAGACCTGCGGTTCGTTACACCAAGTGGAAAATTATTCCTGTCATTTCTTAGGATTGGTACAAATTGATACTTTCTTGTACACGACCGCGACGTCAGCTAACGTTACAGTGCTGATGAGTCTCTCTGATGCATACATTGCCATCATGGAAGCGAGTACTACCTCTAACGTGTCACACTAGCGTTTCAACCTAGCGGGCCGCAGCTGTACGTCGCGTCGGGTTTGCTTGGTCTGACGTGGAGTGACAGGCCTCTCTGCCATTAGAATCAACAAAACGCGATATTCCGCCCGCGCTAGTTTCGGAGTGTTTGCGGCTCGCAACTTCAGCATCGGAAGAGCAGTCCTGCAGCCGCAGGTGCGCCTCCCAACTCTGCCCTGCCCTGCCAGCTCCCTTGCCTCGACGGATAGTGCAGCTAAGCTTCCAACCGTGCGCGGAGGGGGCTGGGTTTTATCCTGGCCTCACAAGTCTTAGGCTTAAGTTCTCTTTCGTGTCGCTGAGCGTAAAGTCGGCAGCATGTACAAAATATGTTACAGTTGTTCTCGAAGTACGTGATTTTCTTCATTTGCACTCCAGAGAATCACACTATCTCAAACCACATCCATGTACTCTTAAAGATGAAACTGTGCTCTTGATTCGTTTCTTACGTTTCCATGGTTTCCCAGGTTTCTTTTATAAGAAGCTGCGGCCGCTTTTTTAAACTGCTTTTACAGAGTGAAAGTATTATTGTCGAAAATAGCCTGTGCAAGCTGTGATTTTAAGACAGGTTTTCAATAGAACTGACAAAACGTTATGGTTATGCATCGAGTTTTATAAAGTTGACTTAGGACAGGCTTGTTTTAGACAAACATTTAAATAACATTTTATGTTCTGAAGAAGACGTTATTACGAACGTTGAAACCTAGGTAAGCGACAAAGTTAACCTGCAACTGTAGGCTGTATATTCTTACATTTCAAATAACTGTTAGGATTACCATTAACTATGTGACTGTATACTGTGCTTAAAAAATACATTTTGACGGAAAACAGTTTTGTACTTGTACATATCATCAGCACTACCTCAGACTGGCAGGCTAAACTTACTGACCCACATAAAGCAGCAGCCAAGAGACAGTTTTTAAACTTCAACTATTAATCAATGAAATGGCGGACATAGTTTGCTGCAACTAATCAGACCGAATAGTCAGTAAACCCAAACGGCGCATTGTGCTAGGACAATGCAAATGGATACTCGAGCTAAGAGCACTAGCCCACTAAAGTTAACAGCTGAAAGTCAGTTGGGAGCTCTTAGATGAATTAACAAATTTAAAAGGCTGTTTATAAAGCAGTAATTTTCAATGAATAAAATTCTAGTCTACCGCAATTAATTATGGAGGATTAATGTGAAACAGCAACCATATTCGGTGCTACTGTAAAAAAGTATCAGGTAGTAGCAAAATATTTATATAGCTGCTCAAGCTAAGGGCGTTACATTAAGCTCATCAGAAGAGCACTAGCTGGCGTAAGTTAACCAGTTCAAAAGGCTATTTGTAAAGAGTAACGTTTAGCCAAGATTTCAGTGCACGTAGGCCTTAACCAATTGTTACGCCAATGTGACAGGTAACTGTAGCCCGTTTAGTGGCAGTAGCTTTTTAAACGGTTGCTCAGACCAAGGGCGCTAGGCCACTAAAATTAACGAATTGAAATAACGAAAGATTCTTTCTAAACAGTGATAATAAATTAATTAGTGACGGACTTAGTATTCAACAACTAGTTTCTGGGAAGTAAACATTGCAATAAACATTCTTGACGTGCCGAGGATTCTTAGACAAAATGCACGGTCTTCTTACAACAAGTACACACAACTCACAGTATGCTGCACCATTAGCCACGCCAAGTAGTATAAATAATGAACGGCCGTCAGATAAACATTCTGCCATCGGCAGAGCAATGAGTGGCGTGAGCGAGTCTTCAACAACAACATGATAACGCCAGCTAGCACATCATCACACTCACGTCCAATACTGATCTTACTTAGCACCGTGACCCACAAGTTTCCATAACAAAATAACGCAAGTTAGTTAGTACCGCAGATGTAGAACAACATCCCACTGATCGGAAGGCACACTCCGGACAAGGTAATTGACAGACAAGCAAATCAATCGTTGGGCACCAGTTCGCACACAAGGAGGTGAAGTGGTATTACTCAAAGCATGAAACCGTTAGTGAGTAACCATGGTCATTTCCCACAGCTGGCTCCGACCGCTTGTGCGCACACACCCGACTCCACGCTGTCGCTATCCATGGCGCAGCGCAAACAGGACGAAGCAAAAACACTTCCCGGAGAAATAGCTCTGGACGGTGCACACAGAGCGTGATTCCGACTAAAGCGCTATGTAGGAGATCCACCTCTCTCGACCACGTCCTCACGCCAACTGCCCGCCGACTCACCCCTTCTAAAACCTCCTTCCTCGCACGGCGAGCGCTCCCTCTGAGTCCCGTCTGGCATAGTACACACTCTGTTAACTGGAAGACGGAGCGAAGCTAATACACACGTATCACGTGGAATCCGGAGCTAAGCGGGCGGCAATCAGCCACACTCTTTAAAGGTAATGATCCAGCGACCGGTAGCCATTTCTGCTTCTTACACGCGGCATAACATGATCTAGCACACAACAGACAATGAAATGTGATTTTTGCATAATGTCTCCTTATACGCAGAATGCACATGAAGTAGCGCCTACTTTCTTCATGTGGTTGCGCTGAAATGCTAGTCGTATACATCTAAATCTATTTCTGCATGATTACTCTGCAACTCACAATCAAGTGCCTGACAGAGGTTTCATCGAACCACCTAACGCTATTTCCCTACCGTTACACTCTCGAACAGCGCTCGGGAAAAGCGAACACTTAAATATTCCCGTGCGAGCTCTCGTTTCTCATTTTATATTGTGATCATTTCCCCCTATGTAGGTGGGCGCCAACAAAATATTTTCACACTGTGATGAGAAAGCTGGTGAATGAAATTTCTTGAGAAGATCCTGCAGCAGCGAAAACCGCCTCTGTTTTAATGACTGCCACACCAATTCGTGCATCATAACCGTGGCACTCTCTCCCTTGTTTCGCGATAGTATGAGACGTGCTGACCTTATTTGGACTTTTTCAGTGTCCTGCGTCAATCATATCTGATTCGGATCCCATACCGTGCAGTGGTACTCCAGAAGAGGGCGGACAAGCGTAGTGCAAGCAGTCTATTTAGTAGACCTCTCACATTGTGTGTTGGGAGAAACCAATAAATCACAGTCTTTAGTTTGGTTTCCCCACAACAATATCTATGTGAGCGTTTCAATTTAAGTAATTCTTAACTGTAATCGGGAAAGAACTAGTTGAGTTTAGATTTGTATGACTTGTCGCGTAGCTGAAATTTAGCATATTCCTTTTAGTGCTCAAGTGGATGATGTCAAACTTTTCATTATTTAGAGTCAATTACCACTTTTTGCACCATACAAACATCTTATCTAAATCATTTCGCATTTCGTTTTGATCATCTCAGCACTTTACATGATGGTACACACCATCATTACCTGGAAACGATGTAAAACGTCTGCTCACATCGTCTCCTAAAACTTTTACATAAATCAGTAACAGCAGAGGGTCTATACCTCTTCCTTGGGGAATGAAACATATTGCTTTTTTATTCGATGGTTTTCAGTCAGTTATGAACTGTGAGCTTTCTGACAGAAAATTACCAGTCCAGTCATACAACTGAGACGACACTGCATAGGCATGCAATTTGACTAGAAGTCTCTTGTGAGCAACGGTGTCGAAAGCCTTCTAGAAATCTAAAAATATGGAATAAATTTGGCATCCACTGTCGATAGCACTCATTACTTCGTGAGAATAAAGAGCTAGTTTTGTTTCACAAGAACGATACTTTCTGAATTAGTGTTATCTATCTGTCAATAAATCGTTTCCTTGGAGGTGATTCATTACGTTCGAAAACAGTATATGTTCAAAATTCTACTGCAAATCGACTTTTGTGATACGGGTCTGTAATTCAGGGGATTACTCCTATCTCCTTTGTTGGGTACTGGTGTGACTTACTCAACTTTCCAGTTGTTGGGTACGGACCTTTCTACGAGCGAGCGGTTGAATATGACTTGGAGCTGTTGTATCAACATACTCTGAAAGGAATGTGACTGGTTTTAAGCTGCTTCGCAACACCTAGGATATTTACTTTTAAGTTACTCGTGTTGGAAGTTGTTCTTGATTCGAATTCTTGACTATTTACTTAGTCTTCTTTTGTGAAAGAATTTCGGAATATTTTGCATGTGAAAGAATATGGTATACTTCTGTTTGACGTTTGTTCATGGAGCTCAAATTTTAACAGCCAGAAGTTAATTAATGTGTAATAATTGCTCCAGTGTGGGATTACACTATCCATTTCCAGAATTAAGATGAATCCTGTTTCTACTACATATGTGTACCACCTTAATGGGGCCTGTCCGCAGCTCGTGGTCGTGCGGTAGCGTTCTCGCTTCCCACGCCCGGGTTCCCGGGTTCGATTCCCGGCGGGGTTAGGGATTTTCTCTGCCTCGTGATGGCTGGGTGTTGTGTGCTGTCCTTAGGTTAGTTAGGTTTAAGTAGTTCTAAGTTCTAGGGGACTGATGACCATAGATGTTAAGTCCCATAGTGCTCAGAGCCACCTTAATGGGGCATGAACGCAATTATGGAAGATTATAGACATAGTAAAAACTGTTCATTCACAGGAATACAAGCGTTCAGCCTAGTAGACACGTACCTATTACAGCCACGGATGATGGTGGTAAGTAGTTGAAAACTTAAAATGATATTTACGTTACTAAAGCACAACACGTCTTAGAGGCTGGACCAATAACTGACAAAAAGTTCTGATACACGATTAGTAAAAATTAGAGAGAAGTCAAATTGACGGTTTTAATGCTTCAAGTGCTCTACATACTCTCCTCCCATTTGTGTACAACACACAGAACGGTATTACACCATGTCCAAATATCAGGAAAGTCCGTCTTTGAAATGTTGTACAGCTCTCCTGCCACACGGGCGTGAATGTCTACGGTATTATGCCGTCCAAACGTTTACTCATCACGTGAATTTCTGCACTCTTTGTTCGTCAGAATTTCACAACTGGCATACCGTATCACACAGTTTAAGGACCACTTAAGCCACTCAAAGATAAAGTCAGAGTAGAATTTATAGCGCTGAAGAAAACATAAATCGCGAAGACACAAACAGTGTCAGGTAGGTTGTAGAGGCTATTTAGTAATCAACTAGGCTTCAGGATTAACTAAAGGAAGGGCTGTAATGAGGAGAACTATGAATGAGAGAAGAGGTCTTCAACAAACACAGAGTGGTAAAGATGCAGTAAAAGAAGTTTAATGATTTAGACTGTCCGAGTAGCAAACTGCATGATTGTAGGAAGTGAAGCTTATACAGCAAGGGAAAAAAAACTTGATTTAACGAAAGAAATTGAATGGTGTAAAACATGTCTTTAATTAAGGAAGAAACGTGAAGAAGTTTGCTTCGAGAGCACAGCGCAATATGAAGATCGAGCGTGGACAGTGCCCAAGCAGAAGCAGATGGCACATACGTATTTTCATTGTTGAAATGTGCATCTTAGACTATTTATATCGTAAAACAAATTTCGTTTTGTGATAGGTTAGTACTGATACCACCAAGGTTCACCACCCGTGATGATTTTGGCAGAAAAGAATTTTTCGTGTTTCGCGTTTCAGTCAGTTCGTGGCAGGGGTCAAAGCATCATTGTTTTTACTAGAGAAGCAAAGTCTACATTGCACACACTTTTCTCTTCTTCAAACCATTCTGGAGAATATCGTGAACAATAGTTATAGAGCCTCTGCTCCATTGCGACTGATACAGATATTGGTCGCGGTTTACCATCTGACACAATTAAGAGCGCAATAAGGACTTTTTTTAGTAATTATAAAAAATTACTAGAATCACTAAACAAACTCCAACACGACCAAAGAAGACTGCCGAAACTATGCTCTGGCTGTGCCCTTGAGTCAGATTCAATGACCGCTTCTGTTATGAACCCTTGTTCTCACTCAATTTGAGTATTTGCAAAAGTACCATTGCAATCTTTTATATAAAACAATTATATCAGTAACAAGGCTAAATGTGTTCTTTATGAAGCATGAGTAGCTGAATTAAGAAATTTCAAATATTTTGTCAAAACTGAAGCCGAGAAGGAACTTGCTGCTTTGTTACCCTTCTCAAAGGCATCTAGTCTCGATTACTCTCCTCTAACATCGTAGAAAGTCTCGAAATAAGTCACAAGTTTACATAAAATGAATCATTTGTCACGTACAAATTAACATTTGTGGGTAGATTGCAGTATCTGCTGTTTTCAAGAGCCGGCCGGAGTGGCCGAGCGGTTCTAGGCGTTACAGTTTGGAACCGCGAGACCGCAACGGTCGCAGGTTCGAATCCTGCCTCGTGTCTGATGTCCTTAGGTTAGTTAGGTTTAAGTAGTTCTAACTTCTAGGGGACTGATTACCACAGCAGTTCAGTCCCATAGTGCTCAGAGCCATTTGACCCATTTTTTGTTTTCAAGAAGTACTTCTCAAAAGCGAAACCCCATGGTCAGCAATGTCTGTGCTGTGTTGGGTGTTACGGTATACTGAGTGAACTGAAGTAAAAAATGCGAATTTCTTAAATTACTAAAATTTGCACTTATCAGTTTCTTCAGGATGTTGATCGTTACCATGGCTGGATTCTGACGTTACACTTGCTACCAGAATCGTAAGAACTAGAAAGTTTAAACTGTAGGCGATTATAGCAGCGTAGCCTGTCAAGAAGGGGAAAATCCTTTCTGATAACATAGCTTTAGTTTTGTCTGAGAACTGAACTTAGCAAGAATAAAAATGTTTCAAGAAACTACACTCCTGGAAATGGAAAAAAGAACACATTGACACCGGTGTGTCAGACCCACCATACTTGCTCCGGACACTGCAAGAGGGCTGTACAAGCAATGATCACACGCACGGCACAGCGGACACACCAGGAACCGCGGTGTTGGCCGTCGAATGGCGCTAGCTGCGCAGCATTTGTGCACCGCCGCCGTCAGTGTCAGCCAGTTTGCCGTGGCATACGGAGCTCCATCGCAGTCTTTAACACTGGTAGCATGCCGCGACAGCGTGGACGTGAACCGTATGTGCAGTTGACGGACTTTGAGCGAGGGCGTATAGTGGGCATGCGGGAGGCCGGGTGGACGTACCGCCGAATTGCTCAACACGTGGGGCGTGAGGTCTCCACAGTACATCGATGTTGTCGCCAGTGGTCGGCGGAAGGTGCACGTGCCCGTCGACCTGGGACCGGACCGCAGCGACGCACGGATGCACGCCAAGACCGTAGGATCCTACGCAGTGCCGTAGGGGACCGCACCGCCACTTCCCAGCAAATTAGGGACACTGTTGCTCCTGGGGTATCGGCGAGGACCATTCGCAACCGTCTCCATGAAGCTGGGCTACGGTCCCGCACACCGTTAGGCCGTCTTCCGCTCACGCCCCAACATTGTGCAGCCCGCCTCCAGTGGTGTCGCGACAGGCGTGAATGGAGGGACGAATGGAGACGTGTCGTCTTCAGCGATGAGAGTCGCTTCTGCCTTGGTGCCAATGATGGTCGTATGCGTGTTTGGCGCCGTGCAGGTGAGCGCCACAATCAGGACTGCATACGACCGAGGCACACAGGGCCAACACCCGGCATCATGGTGTGGGGAGCGATCTCCTACACTGGCCGTACACCACTGGTGATCGTCGAGGGGACACTGAATAGTGCACGGTACATCCAAACCGTCATCGAACCCATCGTTCTACCATTCCTAGACCGGCAAGGGAACTTGCTGTTCCAACAGGACAATGCACGTCCGCATGTATCCCGTGCCACCCAACGTGCTCTAGAAGGTGTAAGTCAACTACCCTGGCCAGCAAGATCTCCGGATCTGTCCCCCATTGAGCATGTTTGGGACTGTATGAAGCGTCGTCTCACGCGGTCTGCACGTCCAGCACGAACGCTGGTCCAACTGAGGCGCCAGGTGGAAATGGCATGGCAAGCCGTTCCACAGGACTACATCCAGCATCTCTACGATCGTCTCCATGGGAGAATAGCAGCCTGCATTGCTGCGAAAGGTGGATATACACTGTACTAGTGCCGACATTGTGCATGCTCTGTTGCCTGTGTCTATGTGCCTGTGGTTCTGTCAGTGTGATCATGTGATGTATCTGACCCCAGGAATGTGTCAATAAAGTTTCCCCTTCCTGGGACAATGAATTCACGGTGTTCTTATTTCAATTTCCAGGAGTGTACTATTAGCAAAACCGATAAAAAGCTCTACTTTATAGTCAAATTAATGAATGTAATTACCATAAAAATACTGTTAGGTTTATTGTACAAAATGCTCTTGTATCTATTTAATAGTAGTATTTTAACCTCGTTGTTAAACGTTGTCTAGAGGAAAATGAAGAACATGAGAGATAATAACACTTAACAATTCGACATCAGAAGGTGAAAAAAATTCGATAAAAGATTTTGATAACTTGTTTACGTATTAATAACTTCTATAATAACCGCTAATAACAGTTGTAGATCATTAGAATTAATAGCAAGTAACTTCTCTGCGGAACTAATAGACGGCACTAAATAGATACTTTGTTCAGAACTCATTGCAGTCATAAAAGACTGAAAAATCGTCACAACTGATATTTCCTGAAGTTTGACATCTAGTAGCACGAAAGTGGTGAATGAGCATGCCTTAACAATCTGAAGTGCTAAATTAGTGCTACTTTCACTTCTGAGCACTCTTAAATTTGCCAAAATCTGGCACGATTTTGTACAGCTCTCTACTGAATGACTCGTGAAATCTTGAATTTCTTACATCTTGAGCTCAAGCTAAGCACAGCGTAGTTTTACTCTATAGGTAAATCAGTTCAAAATTTCATTCAGACTGAAAATGATCAGGTGGGGATCACTGGTGCACGTCATGTGAAACGACATTATGCAGAGTTCAGTCTCAAACGCAGTCAGGAAATAATGTTTGAATGTGAAAGGAAACGGAAACGCTCCTTTTCGAAACGTTTTCAAATTTTTTTCAGTTAGGAGCTTAAGGAATGCAAAGTTATGGAAGTCTAATGTCGTGGAATAACAAAAAAGTGAACACATAATTGAAAAAACTAATCCAACTTCGTGATAAAAATACTAAACATAACAATGTTGAGTACTTCACAATAGAGTGAAAGGAGTGGTGACGACTGTTTTGAGTTAGCTCAGTGGTTACGGCAGCGGGTCTTTTCAGAACCGTTCTCCGTCTTATTTTATTTGCGTGTTGCGGATGCCGTATCAAGGCACTTACAGTCAGGGGCGCCGATATTTTTCGTTCCTTTACGATCGCGCGCCTACACGCCAGCAGCAATCACGCCAAAGAAAATTGCTGGCTCGCACCTCATGCGCGTAGTAGTGGCCAGAACAGCGCACACCCATCTCGCTTGTAATCAATGAAAGCAATACCCGGCCCTAAAAAGTCTGTTTAAAGACCACAAAGGGTTGGTAAACGAGACCCGGAGAAAAATACTTCTCTACCAGTTACGGCACTCAGATATACAATTTTTATGTTTTGGCAGACACCATCCTGTACTGTAATCAGTCGGCAAAGAAGACTATAGACAAACTGCCATAAAGGCTTGTGTGTCATGTCGTTTTCGTGTTTTCTGCTGAGACATTACTCTTTCATCCCGTCGGTTCTGAGGGAAATAATGCACTGAGGTGACAGAAGTCATGGGATACTCCTAATATCGTGACGGGATCACTTTTGCCCGGTATAATGCAGCAACTCAACGTGCCATGAACTATACACGTCGTTGGAAGACCACTGCAGAAATATTGGGGCATACTGCCGCTACAGCTGTCCACAGTTGGGAAAGTGTAGCCGGGGCAGGATTTCGTGCACGAACTGACCTCTCGACTACGTCCCATAAATGTTCGATGGGATTCATGTCAGGTGATCTGGGTGGCCAAATGATTCACTCGAATTGTCCAGAATGTTCTTCAAACCAATCGCGAACAACTATGGCCCAATGACATGGCGCATTGACATCTATAGAATTTCCCCTCGTTATTTAGGAATATGAAGTCCACGAATGGCTGCAAGTGGTCTCCAGGTGGCCGAACATAACCATTTCCCATCAATGATCGGTTCAGTTGGACCAAAGGGCCCAGTCCATTCCATGTAAAAACAGCCCACTCCATCATGGGGCAACCACCAGCTTGCACAGTGCCTTGTTGATAACGTGAGTACATGGCTTTGTGGGGTCTGCGACAAGCTCTAACCTACGATTAGCTCTTTTCAACTGACCAGGCCACGGTTTTCCAGTCGTCTAGGGTACACACGATATGGTGAAGAGTCCAGATAGGCTCTAAAGATTATGTGCTCTTAAAGGTAGTCTGCTCTCATAAACCATTAGCATCAAATATCGCAGCACTGTCCTAACGGACACGTTCGTTGTGCGTCCCACATTGATTTCTGCGGTTATTTTACGCGGTGTTGCTTGTCTGTTAGGGCTGACAACTTTACGCGAACACCACTGCTCTCAGTCGTAAAGTGAAGGCCTTCAGTCACTGCGTTATCTGTGGTGCGACGTACTGCCTGAAATCTGCTATTCTCGGCACATTCTTAACACTCTGGATCTCAGACTATTGAATTTCCTAACGATTTCCGGAATGGAATGTCCCATGTGTCTAGGTCCAACTAGAATCATTTTCACATGACTCACATGAGTACAACTCCGCCAATGCACCTGCACAATATCTTGTATACACGATACTACGTTATTTGCATATGTGCTTATCGCTATTCCATGACTTTAGATATCTCAGTGTATGTAGGCGCCACCGTGGTAGATGGAAGTTGTACGAGGTGTGGCTAGAAAAAAACCGGACTAGTACTGGTGAAACAATAAAACGAATGCAATAAGGCTGAAAGTCGCGTGGCCTGTCACGTGACTCTCGCTCCGCCTACTGCTCGAGTTTCATATGCCTCCTGCACTCAGTCTGCCCGTGTCGTCTGTTTTAAGTAGTTGACGTTTTGTCTGTGCGTCGGAAAATGTTGAGTGTACAGAAAGAACAGCGTGTTAACATCAAATTTTGTTTCAAACTAGGAAAATCTGCAAGTGAAACGTTTGTAATGTTACAACAAGTGTACGGCGATGATTGTTTATCGCGAACACCAGTGTGAGCGGTTTAAACGATTTAAAGATGGCCGTGAAGACACCAGTGATGACACTCGCACTGGCAGACCATTGTCAGCAAAAACTGATGCAAACATTGAAAAAATCGGTAAACTTGTTCGACAAGATCGCCGTTTAACAATCAGAGCAGTGTGAGTTAACAGGAGTTGACAAGGAAAGTGTTAGGCAGATACTTCATGAAAGTTTCAACATGAACAAAGTGTGTTCAAAAATGGTTCCAAAGTGTCTCACAATTGAACAGAAGGAACGCCGAAGAATGATTTGTTCTGACATCCTGGAAAACATTGAAAGTGATCCCACCTTCTTACAAAATGTTATTACTTGCGATGAATCGTGGTTTTTTACTTACGATCCCGAAACTAAACGCCAATCGATGCATTGGAAAACTCCTGGTTCTCCACGACAAAAAAAGCACGAATGTCAAAATCGATATCAAGGCAATGATGATTTTTTTTTACATCAAAGGGATTGTGCACATTGATTGGGTACCAGAGGGACAAACAGTGAATCAGCATTACTACATTAGCGTCCTGGCTACCCTACGTGAGCGAGTACGGAGAAAACTGAACGATTTATGGAGAAAAAAGTCATGGATCCTTCACCAAGACAATGCCCCAGCTCACAGTGCGTTGTCAGTGAAGACTTTTTTTGGCAAAACACAACATTCCCATCTTAGATCATCCACCCTACTCACCTGATTTGGCCCCCTGTGACTTTTCTTTTCCCTAAAGTCAAGTCAGCTTTGAAAGGAACTAGATTTGAGACTGTTGAAGCAGTAAAAGAAAAAGCGACGGAAGTAATGTATGGACTTACCGAAAATGATCTGCAGCATTGCTATGAACAGTGGAAAATTCGTATGGAGCGGTGTAGAGACCGAGGAGGAGAGTACATTGAAGGAGATAACATGAAATTGTAAGTAATTGTAAATGTTTTTTCCAGCATCAGTCCGGTTTTTTCCTAGCCGCACCTCGTAAGTGGGCTGCTTCTGTGTTGGCAGCGCTGTGTAGCGCTTTGCATGGGATCTCTCACTGCGCTTTCTTTGTAAGAGACTCTGGCTGGTTGGACTCTTTGTTGGAAGTCAATCGCCAGTGGTGCTGGGCAATTGGAAGTTAGTCGCCAGCAGTGATGGAAGTACTGTTGGGCTGTTGGAGGTGAACAGCCAGCAGTGATGGATGTTAGATGTGAGAAGTTAGCATTGATGGAGGGTAGAGGTCTGAAGTGTTAGCGTTGGCTAACGATCTGTACATGTTCGACTTGGAGATTGAATATTATTCATGATTATATAACTTTGTACTAGATCTCAATGACAATTCGTGTCTGAACTGGATGTCACATTATTAAGGTAAAGAAAATACATTATTTGGTTTCCAACAAAATCTTTCCTTTGCTAACCACATGCCTGTTAGGAGTTAGTGGCTTCAGTAGTTAGAATCTTTTATTTATCTGGCAGTATTGACGCTCGCTGTATTGTAGTAGTTCGCGAAATGAAAATTTTTGTGAGGTAAGTGCTTAATGAAATGTACAGGTTATTGTTAAGATTTCTTTTTAGTCAGGACCGTTCTTTTGAATTAATTATTTGAAATCAGGTTGTAATTTTTTTGAGCAGTCAGACTGCGTTGCGCTAGAATATTGTGGGTCAGTGTTGACATGATAAGAAAAAGTAAAGAGAAAGTAGGTTCAGTACGTTCAGGTGACGACTGGGTGTTGTGTCCTGTCCTTAGGTTAGTTAGGTTTAAGTAGTTCTAAGTTCTAGGGGTCTGATGACCATAGATGTTAAGTCCCATAGTGCTCAGAGCCATTTGAGCCAGTATGTTCAGTTTTGCTCAGCTGTTTCAGAATCAAATAACGTAGAAGTCTCATCTTCTCAGTCATTCTGCATTTTAAGTACAGACACACTCATGTAAATAAAGAAGTTTCAAAGTCTTAGATTTTCCGAATGAAAGATGAACGTGGATAGCTGAGTCTTTCCCTGACTCATTGAATTCCCTTCTAGTCCATCACATTCTCCTGTAGCAGCAACTTGAGCTTCATATTTATCAATATGCCCAGACTCTGTAGAAGTTAAAAGGTTCTTGTTTTCTGCATTAAAGATCTGTCTCACAGAAATTTTACCTTATTTATATCTTATGCTTCGAACGAAGTTCGCCCGTAGTTTTTTCAAATTCGTCACCGGTGTTAAGCAGCAGTATATCACATTCTTATTCCTCAAGAGTCTTTCCGCCTCGTAAGTTATTCTCTCATCGTTAGTGGTTGGCAAAAACATCAATTTCACTTTTCACTTGTCTCATAGATCCACGAATTCAAACATATTCAGCACTGTAGACCCGCAAAGGGCTACATTAATCACATTTGTGTACTTAGGGAGAGGCACAGAGAATGTAGCATGGATTTTTTTGTTTGTTTCGACCAGAAACTTCCTACCGAATCAATGTGAAAGGAAGTGGAAT
This sequence comes from Schistocerca nitens, assembly GCF_023898315.1. Classification (NCBI taxonomy): domain Eukaryota; kingdom Metazoa; phylum Arthropoda; class Insecta; order Orthoptera; family Acrididae; genus Schistocerca; species Schistocerca nitens. The sequence goes on along the minus strand of NC_064614.1, from coordinate 368,357,862 downwards.
ACATACTGCGAAGAGTAAGAGGAGTGGAGATGTCTAAAAAAGCAATCACAGATTTTGAACAGACGAACTTAGTTTTAAGGAAAGTAACTGCGAAGAAACCTTGGGTAACTGATCGATGAAAGACGGAGACACAAAAATGTTCAGAAAAAGACAGGAATAAAGCAACATAAATTTCTCAGGAATGAAACAAAGAATACAGGGCAGGCAAGGCGAAATGGCTGCAGGAGCGGTGTCAAGAAACAGAAAACAATGTATTCAATGGGAGAACTGATTCAGCGTTTAGAACAGTTAAAACAAAACTTTCGGTGAAATTAAAAGCAAAGACGGTAATATTAAGATTGTAGTGGGAATTTCACTCTCAAACGCAGTAAAGAGAGTGGATAGGTCGAAAGTGTACACTGAAGGCCTATATCAGGAGGAGGACTTGGCTAATGAAGAAGAAACTTTTGTGAAAGGGGATGACATAGGGAATCCAGCATTAGAGTCAGAATTTAAAAGAATTCTGTACGACTTGAGATCAATTAAGGCGGAAGGAATAGAAAACATCCCATTGAAATGTCTAAATCACTGAGGGAAGTGATATCAAACGACTATTCAAGACAGCGTATAGAATCTATGAGACTGGCGACGTACCATTAGAACTTCAGCAAAATACCATCCAAAGCATGGGCAAGTAACTGAGAAAATTATCGTGCAGCCACCTTAACAGCTTATACATCTAGGTTGCTGACAAGAATAATTTCCAGAAGAATGGAAAAGAAACCTGAGGATCAGTTAGATCACCAACAGTTAGGCTTTAGGAAAGGAAAACGCACAAGAGGGCCAGTTCTCACGTTACGCTTGATCATACACACATCAAAAAAAGTTTTGCATCCCCTTGGTTCCGAGAGTTCCGGAACCTGTAAAGAAAATTGGAACAGAGATCAACATAAACATCAATTCCGCCCTTTTTATTGCTTACGAAAACCACACATTGCATGTTGTACCACCATACAGCGAGACCTTCACACCTGGCGGTCCAAATTGCTGTACACACCAGTACCTCTAATACCCAGTAAGTAGCATGTCCTCTTACATTTATGCATGCCTGTATTCGTCGTGGCATACTATCCACAAATTCATCAAGGCACTGTTGATCCAGATTGTCCCATTCCGCAACGGCGATTTGGCGTAGTGGTTGGTGGGTCACGTCGCCCGTAAACAACCCTTTTCAATCTATCCTAGGCATATTGGATAGGGTTCATGTCAGAAGAACATGATGGCCACTCTAGTCGAGCAATGTCGTTATCCTGAAGGAAGTCATTCACAAGATGTGCAAGGTAGGGGCGCGAATTGTCTTCCATGAAGACGAATGCCTCGCCAATATGCTGCCGATATGGTTGCACTATGGGTAGGAGGATGGCATTCACGTATCGTACAGCTATTAGATGCCTTACATGACCACCAGCGGTGTACGTCGGCCCCACATAATGCCATCCCAAAACATCAAGGAACCTCCAACTTGCTGCACTCCCTGGACACTATGTCTAAGGCGTTCAGCCTGACCGGGCTGCCTCCAAACATGTCTCCGACGATTGTCTGGTTGAAGGCATATGCGACACTACTCGGTGATGGGAAAGTGATGCCAATCCAGAGCGGCCCATTCGGCATGTTGCTGGGCTCATCTGTACCGCGGTGCATGGTGCCGTGGTTGCAAAGATGGACCTCACCATGAACATCGGGAGTGAAAGTGCGCATCATGCAGCCTATTGCGCACAGTTTGAGTCGTAACACGACGTCCTGTGGCTGCACGATAATCATTATTCAACATGGTGGCGTTGCTGTCAGGGTTTCTCCGAGCCATAATCCGTAGGTAACGGTCATCCACTGCAGTAGTAGCCCTTGGGCGGCCTGAGCGAGGCACGTCATCGACAGTTCCTGCCCCTCTGTATCTCCTCCATGTCTGAACAACATCGCTTTTGTTCACTCCGGAAAACCTGGACACCTCCCTTGTTGAGCGCCCTTCCTGGCACAAAGTAACAATTCGGACGCGATCGAACCGCGACATTGACCGTCTAGGCATGGTTGAACTACAGATAACACGAGCCGTGTACCTCCTTCCTGTTGGAATGACTGGAACTGATTGGCTGCCGAATCGCTCCGTCTAATAGGTGCGGCTCATGCATGATTGTTTACATCTTTGGCTGGGTTTAGTGACATCTCTGAACATTCAGATGGACTGTATGATACTACATCCACCGACAACGTTTATCTTCACCATTTCTGGGAACCGGGATGATGCAAAACTTTTTTTTGATGTGTTTAGAAGCAAAGTTGAAGAAAAATAAATACACGTTGATAGCTTTTGTCGACCTAAAAAAAGCGATCGACAGTATAAAATGGTGTAAGACGTAGAAAATCTTAGAACTAAGAGGACACAATAAGACTTAAAGACGAAGAACGAAGTCCTGGTTCAAATGTTTCAAGTGGCTCTGAGCACTATGGGACTTAACTTCTGAGGTCATCAGTCGCCTAGAACTTAGAACTAATTAAACCTAATTAACCTAAGGACATCACACACATCCATGCCCGAGGCAGGATTCGAACCTTCGACCGTAGCGGTCACGCGGTTCCAGACTGAAGCGCCTAGAACCGTACGGCCACAACGGCCGGCTCGGAAATGAATACAGCGAAGAACTTAACATCAGGTTTGGTGATTACGAAGTAGATGAAATAAAGGAATTTGCTACCTAGGCAGCAACATAATCCGCCACGGATGGAGCTTGGAAGATATAAAAAGGAGAGTAGCATTGTCAAGGAGAGCATTCCTGGCCAAGAGAACTCTGCTAATATCAAACATAGCCCTTAATTTGAGAAAGAAATGGCTGAGAATGTACGTTGGGAATACAGCATTGTATGGTATTGACAAATGGACGGTGGGAAAACCAAGTAGAAAAAAACCGAAGCATTTGAGATGTAGTGCTACAGAAGAATCTTGAAAATGAGGTGGACTGGTAAGACAAGGAATGAGGAGGTTCTCCGCATAATCGGCAATGAAAGGAATATATGGAAAATCACGACAAGAAGAAGGCAGAGAATGATAGGATATCGGTTAAGGCATCTGGTAGTAACTTCCATGGTAGCAGAGGGAGCTGTAGAGGTTGAAATCTGAAGAGGACGACACAGATTGGAATACATCCGGCAAATAACTGAGGACGTAGGTTGCAAGTGCTACTCTGAGATGAAAAAGTTAGCGTAGGAGAGGTATTGAGAAATTCCTGGCGCACCGGATTAAACCAGGCAGAAAACTAATGAAAAAAAAAAAGGTGAAGGGATACCCTCAAATGAAGAGGTTAGCGCAGGACAGGAATTCGTGGTCAGCTGCATTATACCAGTCATAAGACTGGTGACTAAAAAAATTCTGAACTGGCGATACACTTAAGAAGCAGGCTGCAGTTTCGAATACTGTGTATGGAAAACAGCTCAGAGATGAAACAAAACCAAGTACATTTCAAAACTGGCTTACAGCACTCACACAGTTTAACAACCAGTTTAGGCACTGAAAAATGAATTTGTAAGAGAAGCTATAGCGTAGAAGAAAATTTAATTAGGTAAAATACACTCCTGGAAATGGAAAAAAGAACACATTGACACCGGTGTGTCAGACCCACCATACTTGCTCCGGACACTGCGAGAGGGCTGTACAAGCAATGATCACACGCACGGCACAGCGGACACACCAGGAACCGCGGTGTTGGCCGTCGAATGGCGCTAGCTGCGCAGCATTTGTGCACCGCCGCCGTCAGTGTCAGCCAGTTTGCCGTGGCATACGGAGCTCCATCGCAGTCTTTAACACTGGTAGCATGCCGCGACAGCGTGGACGTGAACCGTATGTGCAGTTGACGGACTTTGAGCGAGGGCGTATAGTGGGCATGCGGGAGGCCGGGTGGACGTACCGCCGAATTGCTCAACACGTGGGGCGTGAGGTCTCCACAGTACATCGATGTTGTCGCCAGTGGTCGGCGGATGGTGCACGTGCCCGTCGACCTGGGACCGGACCGCAGCGACGCACGGATGCACGCCAAGACCGTAGGATCCTGCGCAGTGCCGTAGGGGACCGCACCGCCACTTCCCAGCAAATTAGGGACACTGTTGCTCCTGGGGTATCGGCGAGGACCATTCGCAACCGTCTCCATGAAGCTGGGCTACGGTCCCGCACACCGTTAGGCCGTCTTCCGCTCACGCCCCAACATCGTGCAGCCCGCCTCCAGTGGTGTCGCGACAGGCGTGAATGGAGGGACGAATGGAGACGTGTCGTCTTCAGCGATGAGAGTCGCTTCTGCCTTGGTGCCAATGATGGTCGTATGCGTGTTTGGCGCCGTGCAGGTGAGCGCCACAATCAGGACTGCATACGACCGAGGCACACAGGGCCAACACCCGGCATCATGGTGTGGGGAGCGATCTCCTACACTGGCCGTACACCACTGGTGATCGTCGAGGGGACACTGAATAGTGCACGGTACATCCAAACCGTCATCGAACCCATCGTTCTACCATTCCTAGACCGGCAAGGGAACTTGCTGTTCCAACAGGACAATGCACGTCCGCATGTATCCCGTGCCACCCAAAGTGCTCTAGAAGGTGTAAGTCAACTACCCTGGCCAGCAAGATCTCCGGATCTGTCCCCCATTGAGCATGTTTGGGACTGGATGAAGCGTCGTCTCACGCGGTCTGCACGTCCAGCACGAATGCGGGTCCAACTGAGGCGCCAGGTGGAAATGGCATGTCAAGCCGTTCCACAGGACTACATCCAGCATCTCTACGATCGTCTCCATGGGAGAATAGCAGCCTGCATCGCTGCGAAAGGTGGATATACACTGTACTAGTGCCGACATTGTGCATGCTCTGTTGCCTGTGTCTATGTGCCTGTGGTTCTGTCAGTGTGATCATGTGATGTATCTGACCCCAGGAATGTGTCAATAAAGTGTCCCCTTCCTGGGACAATGAATTCACGGTGTTCTTATTTCAATTTCCAGGAGTGTAGAATCATTATCAAGTGGATTGAAGAAGCTGTTTAGTAATGAACTTGGCTTGAGAAAGGGCAGTAAAGACGAAAATTGTATACGAAAGCAGAGGTCTTTTACAAACACCAATTGGAAAAGATGCAGTAAAAGAAGTTAAGTAAGTTATGTTCTACGTGTAGAAAACTCTACGATTGTAGTAAATGAAGGTTATGGAGCAAGAGAAAAAAGCGTTATTTAACAAGGCATTAAATGGTGTCAAACATTAAGGACAATACGAAAATCGAGCGTGACTGTGCAAAAGTAGATGCAGATGGTACATTGTCGGAGACATCATACACCAAGGTATCCTCATTGTTAAACTGAGCTTCGTTATTTATTTTATAGCACAGTTTTCCGCTGTTGTAACTGCAAAGCTTGCAATAACAAATTCTACTATTAGGTAAAAGGTTGTATCCTTACTAAACTACGTTCATGTTACCTTCATGAAAACCTCAATTTTTTTTGCTTAATGAGAGCGAATATAATTTACTTTACGATCCATTTAATGGAAGATTAATTCTAAAAATATGAAATACTTTTCATATTGGTCAGGCTGTTTGCCTAAATACGAGACTACGTCAGGCTTTAGATGTAAAATCGGAACATTTGTTAAACTAAAATCCTTGTCTAAAGTATTACAGCTAAGTGAAACATCAATTTCAAAACTAACAGCAGTGCAGATTAAATTAGGGCAAATAAGTTGATGTTGATTAATTTAGAAAAATGGTTCAAATGGCTCTGAGCACTATGGGACTCAACTGCTGAGGTCATAAGTCCCCTAGAACTTAGAACTACTTAAACCTAACTAACCTAAGGACAACACACACATCCATGCCCGAGGCAGGATTCGAACCTGCGACCGTAGCGGTCGCGCGGTTCCAGACTGTAGCGCCAGAACCGCTCGGCCACCAGCGGCCGGCAATTTAGAAAAATCTGTGACAAATTTCAGCAATCAGCCCTTGCCAACAAACTGTATAACATAACCATACCGACATCTCCTACCAAAATTAAGACACGGCAGCATAGCACGTTAAGATCTGGACAGAAAGCGGCGGCAGCTGCGCTAACGAGGCAGCGCTCTCCACGGAGTCAGCCTCCCAGAAACACCCAGCCGCAACGAAACCCCAGCTGCGCCCACCACCAGTGGCAAGGATCATGAGTATGTCAACTGAACGAATTCTCGTGAGTTAAATCGAAATACTTGGATTTTTGTTGATTATTAATTTGTATGTTTACTTTTTGCTATCTCTTTCATTATTCGTTTTATGCTGTTACTATACCACGTTCCATAGTATTTCCATTGCGTAAATTTAATGAACTCTGAAAAGCTCAGAAGGAAACAATAAAAGTTACTTGCAAAACTGAGCTCTACAACCATGACTCACTCCCCTCACTCACATCTGTTTTGTTGCCAGTTCCTCTCTCCTAACATCTAAACTACGGGCTTATTGGAAGATATACTTCCTAATCGTGGCCTAGAAGCTGCTTCCAGAATGAATTCCCTCTCACGAGAGACCCCTCTTCTATATAATTCAAGAAATGGTTATTTTCATAATCTTACTGGCATATATTATCAAACTTTCATATAAAAGGTTTTGCGAAACTGTAACACACTTCTTGAATTTTGGATGCAACTACTAGGTAGTGGCCTCACCACTTTTTTGAGGTAGCATTGCTTCCTGGAGTGCTAATCCAGCATGGCTGTCTGACCTCACAGTTTATTTCTCAATCGATTCCGCCATGTCAATACTAGCCGTTCGAATGGAACGGCTCACTGGCATCCCTGCGCGGTTCACAGTGACAGAACGTTGCTCAAATACTTGTTGGACTGAGAGTGCGTCCACTTTGCCAAATACTGTCGTTTTTCTGCTGGAATGCTTGCAGCCTATGTAATTTATACAAGGGGTCCGCTATAAAATAATTTAGTTTATTTGAGATTTTATTTTCGTTTTTTTTTTTCTCCTTATGCAAGAAGATACAACGATCATTTATCTCATCTTCTTCTGCACCTCGTTCCTAGCAGACGCAAAAGTCAATGATTTACACAGTCTACGAATACTTCCTAAGAGAAACGCAGCGCAGTCTCGTAGTTAATGGATTTTGCCCTCAGGTCACTGAAAAGTAAACCTGCGCGAGTTACATAATTCGGCTATGATCGGTGTCGAATATATTTTAGTTTTGAGCAAAATAAGAGCCACTTATTCTTTTAAACGTGCCCATACGACAGTTAAAGTGATGACAAACCACCTTAAAGAAAGCAGTGTTTAATATTTCTGAACGAATACCGTTGAAACGGTAACGGACACAAAAATTCAAATAAAAGTTTTATGGTTCTTGAAGCACGTTATAACGGTGTACCTGGATTTGTCAAAATCTTTTTCTTTGCGTAATCAAATTGCATTCACATCTTTTAGACCAGAACAGTTCCGCACTTCGTCATTATCGTACAGATTTACAGTACTGAACAAAAATTCCAAATGTAACACAACTAAATCTAAAAAGGTTAGAAAAGAAATGTAAAAAAAATAAATAATACAAAATATTTTATATTTCATAAAATTAAAAGACAGATTAATATATGTAGAATATACATCTATAATAAATTCTTCCCCCCCATGAACCATGGACCTTGCCGTTGGTGGGAAGGCTTGCGAGCCTCAGCGATACAGATGGCCGTACCGTAGGTGCAACCACAACGGAGGGATATCTGTTGAGAGACCAGACAAACATGTGGTTCCTGAAGAGGAGCAGCAGCCTTTTCAGTAGTTGCAGGGGCAACAGTCTGGATGATTGATTGATTGATCTGGCCTTGTAACAGTAACCAAAACGGCCTTGCTGTGCTGGTACTGCGAACAGCTGAAAGCAAGGGGAAACTACAGCCGTAATTTTTCCCGAGGACATGCAGCTTTACTTTATGATTAAATGATGATGGCGTCCTCTTGGGTAAAAAAATTCCGGAGGTAAAATAGTCCCCCATTCGGATCTCCGGGCGGGGACTACTCAAGAGGACGTCGTTATCAGGAGAAAGAAAACTGGCATTCTACGGATCGGAGCGTGGAATGTCAGATCCCTTAATCGGGCAGGTAGGTTAGAAAATTTAAAAAGGGAAATGGATAGGTTAAAGTTAGATGTAGTGGGAATTAGTGAAGTTCGGTGGCAGGAGGAACAAGACTTCTGGTCAGGTGATTACAGGGTTATAAATACAAAATCAAATAGGGGTAATGCAGGAGTAGGTTTAATAATGAATAAAAAAATAGGAGTGCGGGTTAGCTACTACAAACAGCATAGTGAACGCATTATTGTGGCCAAGATAGACACAAAGCCTATGCCTACTACAGTAGTACAAGTTTATATGCCAACTAGCTCTGCAGATGAAGAAATAGATGAAATGTATGACGAGATAAAAGAAATTATTCAGGTAGTGAATGGAGACGAAAATTTAATAGTCATGGGTGACTGGAATTCGTCAGTAGGAAAAGGGAGAGAAGGAAACATAGGTGAATATGGATTCTGGGGAAGAAATGAAACAGGAAGCCGCCTTGTAGAATTTTGCACAGAGCATAACTTAATCATAGCTAACACTTGGTTCAAGAATCATAAAAGAAGGTTGTATACCTGGAAGAATCCTGGAGATAGTAAAAGGTATCAGATAGATTATATAATGGTAAGACAGAGATTTAGGAACCAGGTTTTAAATTGTAAGACATTTCCAGGGGCAGATGTGGATTCTGACCACAATCTATTGGTTATGAACTGCAGATTGAAACTGAAGAAACTGCAAAAAGGTGGGAATTTAAGGAGATGGGACCTGGAGAAACTAAAAGAACCAGAGGTTGTAGAGAGTTTCAGGGAGAGCATAAGGGAACAATTGACAGGAATGGGGGAAAGAAATACAGTAGAAGAATGGGTAGCTCTGAGGGATGAAGTAGTGAAGGAAGCAGAGGATCAAGTAGGTAAAAAGACGAGGGCTAATAGAAATCCTTGGGTAACAGAAGAAATATTGAATTTAATTGATGAAAGGAGAAAATATAAAAATGCAGTAAATGAAGCAGGCAAAAAGGAATACAAACGTCTCAAAAATGATATCGACAGGAAGTGCAAAATGGCTAAGCAGGGATGGCTAGAGGACAAATGTAAGGATGTAGAGGCTTGTCTCACTAGGGGTAAGATAGATACTGCCTACAGGAAAATTAAAGAGCCCTTTGGAGAGAAGAGAACCACTTGTATGAGTATCAAGAGCTCAGATGGCAACCCAGTTCTAAGCAAAGAAGGGCAGGCAGAAAGGTGGAAGGAGTATATAGAGGGTTTATACAAGGGCGATGTACCTGAGGACAATATTATGGAAATGGAAGAGGATGTAGATGAAGATGAAATGGGAGATACAATACTGCGTGAAGAGTTTGACAGAGCACTGAAGGACCTGAGTCGAAACAAGGCCCCGGGAGTACACAACATTCCATTACAACTACTGATGGCCTTGGGAGAGCCAGTCATGACAAAACTCTACCATCTGGTGAGCAAGATGTATGAGACAGGCGAAATACCCACAGACTTCAAGAAGAATATAATAATTCCAATCCCAAAGAAAGCAGGTGTTGACAGATGTGAAAATTACCGAACTATCAGTTTAATAAGTCACAGCTGCAAAATACTAACTCTAATTATTTACAGACGAATGGAAAAACTGGTAGAAGCGGACCTCGGGGAAGATCAGTTTGGATTCCATAGAAATGTTGGAACACGTGAGGTAATACTAACCTTACGACTTATCTTAGAAGAAAGATTAAGAAAAGGCAAACCTACGTTTCTAGCATTTGTAGACTTAGAGAAAGCTTTTGACAACGTTAACTGGAATACTCTCTTTCAAATTCTGAAGGTGGCAGGGGTAAAATACAGGGAGCGAAAGGCTATTTACAATTTGTACAGAAACCAGATGGCAGTTATAAGAGTCGAGGGGCATGAAAGGGAAGCAGTGGTTGGGAAAGGAGTGAGACAGGGTTGTAGCCTCTCCCCGACGTTATTCAATCTGTATATCTACATCTACATCTACATCTATACTCCGCGAGCCACCTTACGGTGTGTGGCGGAGGGTACTTGTTGTACCACTATCTGATCCCCCCTTCCCTGTTCCATTCACGAATTGTGCGTGGGAAGAACGACTGCTTGTAAGTCTCCGTATTTGCTCTAATTTCTCGGATCTTTTCGTTGTGATCATTACGCGAGATATATGTGGGCGGTAGTAATATGTTGCCCATCTCTTCCCGGAATGTGCTCTCTCGTAATTTCGATAATAAACCTCTCCGTATTGCGTAACGCCTTTCTTGAAGTGTCCGCCACTGGAGCTTGTTCAGCATCTCCGTAACGCTCTCGCGCTGACTAAATGTCCCCATGACGAATCGCGCTGCTTTTCGCTGGATCATGTCTATCATGTCTATCTATATTGAGCAAGCAGTAAAGGAAACAAAAGAAAAATTCGGAGTAGGTATTAAAATTCATGGAGAAGAAGTAAAAACTTTGAGGTTCGCCGATGACATTGTAATTCTGTCAGAGACAGCAAAGGACTTGGAAGAGCAGTTGAACGGAATGGACTGTGTCATGAAAGGAGGATATAAGATGATCAACAAAAGCAAAACGAGGATAATGGAATGTAGTCAAATTAAATCGGGTGATGCTGAGGGGATTAGATTAGGAAATGAGACACTTAAAGTAGTAAAGGAGTTTTGCTATTTAGGGAGCAAAATAACTGATGATGGTCGAAGTAGAGAGGATATAAAATGTAGACTGGCATTGGCAAGGAAATCGTTTCTGAAGAAGAGAAATTTGTTAACATCGAGTTTAGATTTAAGTATCAGGAAGTCGTTTCTGAAAGTATTTGTATGGAGTGTAGCCATGTATGGAAGTGAAACATGGACGATAACTAGTTTGGACAAGAAGAGAATAGAAGCTTTCGAAATGTGGTGCTACAGAAGAATGCTGAAGATAAGGTGGGTAGATCACGTAACTAATGAGGAGGTATTCAATAGGATTGGGGAGAAGAGAAGTTTGTGGCACAACTTGACTAGAAGAAGGGATCGGTTGGTAGGACATGTTTTGAGGCATCAAGGGATCACAAATTTAGCATTGGAGGGCAGCGTGGAGGGTAAAAATCGTAGAGGGAGACCAAGAGATCAATACACTAAGCAGATTTAGAAGGATGTAGGTTGCAGTAGGTACTGGTAGATGAAGAAGCTTGCACAGGATAGAGTAGCATGGAGAGCTGCATCAAACCAGTCTCAGGACTGAAGACCACAACAACAACAACAATAAATTCTTCTGAAAAACACTTATTAAACAACCCAATCTGACAAATGGGATTGAAGCAGACACATATTGGACACGCGTACAACGATATAGATATATTTCTAGCTTATTTCTGACAAGTGCGGCGTTGGAGTGCCATTTAATCATATATGATCGAGTTTGATGTTAAGGATCCCACGCATTTTACTATTTGTCAAATGTAGAAATGGAAAACAAAATAGCAGGGGGTGGGTGGAGCGATTTCGAAAAAATTACTTTTTCAACAAATCTGGGTGCACAGTTGTAACATCCATTAAAAACCATAGAAATTTTGTGTAGAGTTTTCTTAAATATTTGTTACCGTTCCAACCGTATTCATATATAAATACTAAACTCATTTTTTTTCAAAGGTTTGTAACCTCCTCCTTCCTAATCGTCGCACTTTTTTTTTTTTTTTTTTTTTTTTTTGTGGTTTTAGGGCGCACAGCGTCAACGGTCATTAGCGCCCAGACTACTTTAGGAATGCACCACGAGTCAAGTTTAAAACAGCAACAAAACGGAGAACACGATGAGAGACATACTGACAGGCATAGGATTAAAAAAGAAAACAGCATAATCAAATGTCCTTTGAGAGGGTTGTCAAATTGATAAAATGAAGAACGCGAGCAGCTGCTCGTGGGTCATCCGCTAAAATGGCTTCTACAGTACATGGCAGGCCAATATCGAGACGTAGGGTGTTAAAATTCGGACACGACGTTAAAATGTGGCGGACCGTCAGCAATTGCCCACATGGGCAGAACGGCGCCGGCGCAGCCGTCAGCAGATGGCGATGGCTGAACCGGCAGTGGCCAATTCGCAACCGGGCCAAAACTACCTCCTCCCGCCGAGAAGGGCGTGAGGAGGACGTCCAAGCCACGGGTAGGGCTTTCAAGGCCCGAAGCTTGTTGTCTGAAAGTGCAGCCCAATCGGCATGCCACAGCGAGACAATGCGCCGACAAATTACCCTGCTACAATCTGACGAAGGGACACCACAAGAAGCTGTCCGAGGCTGGAGGACCGCAGCCTTGGCCGCGGCATCTGCAGCTTCGTTCCCAGGGATACCGACATGGCCAGGAATCCACATAAAGCTAACCGGAGAACCGACGTCCACCAGCTGCTGAAGAGAGCGTTGGATCCGGTGCACGAAAGGGTGAACCGGGTACGGATCACCGAGGCTCTGGATAGCGCTCAGGGAATCGGAGCAGATGACATATGCAGAACGTCGGTGGCGCCAGATGTAAAGGACAGCCTGGTAGAGGGCAAAGAGCTCAGCTGTGAAGACCGAACAATGGCCATGGAGCCGATATTGGAAACTTTGTGCCCCGACAATAAAAGAACACCCGACCCCGTCATTGGTCTTAGAGCCATCTGTATAAATGAAGGTCGTATTAATGAACTTCGAACGAAGTTCGACAAAACGGGAGTGGTAGACTGAATCGGGGGTAACCTCCTTCGGGAGTGAGCAGAGGTCAAGGTGGACGCGAACCTGAGCCTGGAGCCAAGGTGGCGTGTGGCTCTCGCCCACTCGAAAGGTGGCAGGGAGTGAAAAATGAAGGTGTTGAAGGAGGCGACGAAAGCGAACTCCAGGGGGTAGCAGGGCGGAGACATACAACCCGTATTGACTGTCGAGAGAGTCATCAAAAAAGGAACGATAAGATGGGTGGTCAGGCATTGCCAGTAGCCGACAGGCATACCGACAAAGCAGTATATCGCGCCGGTAGGTGAGTGGCAACTCACCAGCGTCAGCATGAAGACTCTCGACGGGACTAGTATAAAACGCTCCGATCGCAAGTCGTAAACCCCGATGTTGTATGGAGTTGAGGCGGCGTAAGATGGATGGCCGTGCAGAGGAGTATACGAAGCTCCCATAATCCAGCTTGGAGCGGACGATCGACCGATATAGGCGAAGGAGGACGGTTCGATCCGCTCCCCACGACATACCACTGAGAACACGGAGGACATTGAGAGAACGGGTACAACGGGCAGCCAAATAAGACACATGTGGAGACCAACTAAGTTTCCTGTCAAATGTAAGACCTAAAAATTTTGTTGTCTCCACGAATGGGAGAGCAACGGGACCAAGTCGTAAAGACGGTGGGAGAAATTCTTTGTAGCGCCAGAAGTTAATACAGACCGTCTTCTCGGCAGAAAAACGGAAGCCATTGGCGACACTCCACGAGTAAAGACGGTCAAGAGAACGCTGAAGACAGCGCTCCAGGAAACACGTACGCTGCGCGCTGCAATAGATGGTAAAATCGTCCACGAAAAGGGAGCCTGATACATCAGCTGGGAGGCAATCCATTATTGGATTGATCGCTATGGCGAAGAGAGCGACGCTCAAAACTGAGCCCTGTGGTACCCCATTCTCCTGGCGAAAGGTGTCTGACAGGACAGAACCCACACGTACCCTGAACTGTCGATCCATTAAAAAGGAACGAATAAAAAGAGGGAGGCGACCGCGAAGACCCCATGTATGCATGGTGCGGAGAATGCCCGCCCTCCAACAGGTGTCGTAAGCCTTCTCCAAATCAAAGAACACAGCCGCGTGTAGGGAAGCAGCCTACTCACGCTGTAGTAAATGCACATCAGTTTCCATTGTGTGCCAGCCAGTCTGCTGTAACTAGTTCTGACGTCATAAAGGTTGCGCAATACTTTAAAAATCAAGCAAAGGACCTAAAACTTTTATAGCATGTCAGGAATAATGATAAATTACTGTGTGTTAAATATCAGTTCGATAACTTAAGCCATTTCCGAAATTTGGACGTTTTTCTGCAAAAATAATTGGCGCAACAGAAAAGAGCTAGAGACTTCAAAATTTATATTTAGATTCATCTTTCATAATGATTTAATAAAAACAGTACTTTGGATTTCACAAATTAAGATTTTAGTGGAAATCCATGATTTTGTGGTTTTCGTCTCAAAACTGAAGGAAGCAAGATAGATTAAGTAGGCTAGTAATTAAGGCTAGGATGTTTAGATTTAAATAGGTTGGAGGTCCGCTATGACTATGAAGATGTGTGAAGTTTCTTTTGAATACCTATAAAATTATAGCGATAGCGGATCTCAAAAGGGACAGTTCAGAGCTCATCTGCTGCGTGCAGTGCAATTAAATTAATTCTCTCGCCCAAAATATTTAAGTTAGCCACGTCAATATTTTATTATCAATACTTACCTGCGTGCTGAATGCACAGTTAAATTAAGAGCTTATTCGGCCATCAGCAAGAGAAGCTAGAATTTACTATGTAACCTGAAGTGGTGCGTTACTAGCCCAGCGGCTAGTCGGGACAGCCGATTTGATCAGGCGTTCCCTCAGCCGTCCGCACCGCGGATTTATATATAAGAGCGCTGCGCGAGGAAGCAAGGCCCCAGTTCTCTCCAGACGCTGAATGACACGCCATCTGTGTCGGGAATCGCGTCGCGCCAGTATCAGTGCTACTAACAGCCTCGGGTGCCGTATTATGTTACTCGAGATGCGCGTAACCAGGAAAGCGTTTCTAGTAAAGTGTTAATTCTGGGATGATTTTCATTATCTAGCCTCAGTGTGCGTATTGTCGTATTTTCACGTGCCGTCGCGGGACAGACATTCTACTACTTATTTAGCGTGGCGTTTGATGAGATATTTCATCAAATTATGGCGAGCATTTCATTTCAACATTTAATTCGGACATTTATAGTTGCATCAGCGCATTAGACTCTGAACTGCTCTGTTAGTTAGGTTGAAAGGATATTTATGTTTTATCAACGAATTTCAGAATATACTCAACTATTTTGAAAAATCGTGTTTGATTGGAAATCCCGGACAATCTCCTAATTCCTCAGAGTTATAAGCGGCAGCTATAATATTCTTCTCAGGTGAAGTGGGCACTAGGAACTCTTTTTACAGGCTTCACGTTTTATGAAATCGCTTTCTGGGGGCCTATAAAGTAAATAGAGAGCCAGTGTTGAGAAGGGCGAAAGACAGCATTATCAACATTCTAATAGCCAGAAACTGATTCAACAAACAAACATTATGTACAGCAATTATATTTTCCCCTCTTACTTAGTCGCCGCCCCACATATGGTGCATCGGCCGGGAAAGTCAACTAAGTGAAAGTGATTTTTAACTATTCGAATTCGCGAGTGGAATGCGACACGCAGCTGAGTAATAGAACACTGAAAGTGTTACGTGTGCATGTGGACGACGCAATTGGATTAACAACGCATCTGGATTGACGGAGCTAGCACTGAGTCTAGCGGTGCCGCCGGCATCGCGAGAAGCCTGTTTCGCCGCATCGCAGTCGGAGCCGCAGCAGCCGGAGCCGAGCCTGTAGTTACGGGCCGCGCTAACACACAACAGCCGTCGGAGTGCCGTCTGCAGTTCAACGTGCCGCGTCGCCTCAGTAACCCTGGTACGCCGCGCCGACAACGTCGTGCAGAAGGAACTAAGTTTAGTGAAAAGCTGTTAAAAATTTTACTAACCTGCACTAAAAGACTGTCGGCGATGGAACCGCCAAAAGAAACTGAGTTTAAACTTAAATTAGAACCTATGTCTGTTGAGGGAACTGTAAATTCAGACAACGTTTCAAGTGTAAATATGCATGAAAGTAGTAATGTTAAAGTGAAATGTGAAGTATTGTCTCCTGACAGTAGTGGGCGAAAGGGCAATGATTCAATAATAGAGACCCCTGTAGTAAAGAAGAAAGTAGAAATTGTAAGTTTATTTGATGATAGCTTCTCTGATGAATTAAAAATGAAACAGTCATCAGAGATAGTAGAGTTTAAACAGGAGAAGTTAGATATAACTGATCAATCTGCAGTTTCATGTAGTTTTGATGATTCTGGTATTGGAGCTAGTTTTTCGTCACCTGAGTGTGATAAAAAGCCAGCTAGTGAGCAGCCCAAAAATGCTGGGGCTGTTGATTTAAATGTTATATTACAAGCAATAGCTGCCAGCAATGCTGAATTAAAGTCTGAAATGGTGGCCAGTCAAACTAATTTTAATAAACGGTTTGAAGCAATGGACAATAAATTAGAATTCAATAATGCGGAATTAAAGTCTGAAATAAGTGAACAGGTCAAAAGTAGTAATGCTGAATTAAAGAATGAAATTGTGGCCAGCCAAATAAATTTTAATAAACGATTGAAGGTAATGGATGATACCTTCAAGGCTGGTTGCAATAAGTTGAAAGAGGATCTAGACAGTTTGAATGGTAAAATTGATTACAACCATGAGGATATTAAGAAAAAGGTTGCTCAGCAGTTTTCTGAAATGTATAAAACAGTAAAATCCGAAGTTGCTGAGGTTCGCAAAGACTTCCAAATGGAAGATGCGAAGCTGGAGCACAAGTTAACAGAAAAGATCGAGGCAGAATCTGAACTGTGCTCAGATAGATTTAAAGATGTTAATATAAAGGTAAACATGTGTCAAGCTGACATAAATGCAATCAAAACTGATACTACTCATATTGTACAAAGAGTAGATAATGTGGAAATGAAAGTAGAAAATATTAGTACTAACATTGCTAACATTGAAAGTAGAGTAGCTTCAGTAACTTCTGGTAATGGTAGTATACAACAAGTTGTAGCTGCAAACGCCGCTTTTATCGGGTGTCGGCAGTTCTTGCGGTTCGATCCAGATAAAAATATCCACCCGCTAGATTTCTGGAACGATTTTGAAGATGTGATTCCACCAACTTGGTCTGAAAGAGAGAAAATCTCATTTATTAAAAGCCATTTAGCAGGTGACGCCATGCGTTGGTCAGCTGATGTTATGTTAAAGTGTAAAACATTAGCGGAATTTAAGACAGCTTTTATTAATGAGTATTGGTCTAGTAACAAGCAAAATGAAGTGTTGAGGGAATTTTGGAGTGGAAAACGCTTCAATGCAGGCAAGGAATCTATTAAAGAGTTTGCTAGGTCATGGATTTCACGTTTGTCACATTTGGACGAAAAGCTGAAACCTGAAATGATTATACTAGGTCTTGAAGCCAAACTGCCATGGTACTGGCAAACTAGAATTATATCTGCCCCTAGAGACAATCTTGATCGTTTCATTGAATATTTGGAACGTGTAGAACGTGTTGCTGCCAATGAGGAGCAAGCACGTATTAACAGAAATGCCAATAACAATAATACTAATTTTAGGAACGAGCAAAATGGCAATGTAAACATCAGAACAGTAGGTGTTCGCCATCCTAAGAGAGGTAGGAATGGGGGAACTAATTATCAGAACCAACGATGGCATCCAAATGACAGTAATTTTGTTCCAAACAGAAATATGCATGTAAACAACAGTACGGAAAGTAATGCTATGCCAGTTAACTATAATGAAAATAAAGGAAACAGCAGTAGGCCGAAGCAGGAAAACTAGTTCCCGTCTATGAGGACACTGGCGCTCACCAGGCGGTTACTTTTCCTAAGCCAGTAGTTAAGGGAATTGGTAAGACAGATCAAGATACTCAAACTGACTATGTGGATGAAGAGTCGGTGGCACCTAAGGATACAACAGAAATATTAGATTACTCACAGTATTTGATAGATACCGTGTTAGAGACGCTTTCTAAGTGGGAAGAGAAAGAGAAGGCGCAGCTGTGTAATGGTAGGGAAGAGCTACAAAATATTGAATTGTCAGGTGAAGAAGCAGAAGAAATTCATGCTTATATTTACGATGAAGATGATGTGCTCTTATCTAAAGTGCCTGTGCAGGATGTTGATAATGTACTAATAGATTTAGGACAGGAGATAAGTGAGAATGTAGAGGGTAGGCTGTTGAGGGTCGATGAACCCAGTAGCTGTGACCAGTTGTCACTTGAGAAGGAAACCGCCGATAATGGTGAAAGTGGTTTAGCTGTAACTAATGTTATGCCCGGTCTGGAGGCGCAGAATCGCTCAGACTACAGTAATTTGGGTCATGTTCAGCAAACTAAATGTAATGAAGTCATGCGATGTTTCGATTTAAAATTAATGGACCGACTGGAAAAGGCAGCTGAAAAAGTAATTCAGGAAACCCCTACACACTGTGACCTAAATGTAATGAAGACAGATGTCAATCACTTTAATTGGAGACAAATCCAGAAGGAACTATTAGATGAATTTGAGGAACCACCTGTTCAACCTAGAATAAGCCACCCTATAATAATAGTGAATATGTTGGGTATCAATGTACGTTGTCTCTTAGACAGTGGAAGTGAGGTGAGTGCAATATCTCAGTCCTTCTTTGATGCATTACCTGGTAAAGACAAGCTTACAGTAATGAGGGTATCAGGACTAAGAATAATTGGTGCTACTGGCAAGGTGTCAAAAACAGTAAAGCAAGAAGCTTTGCTGCCCTTTAACGTTAATGGTAATTTAATTGATCATCCATGTTTAATTGTAAACAATCTCAGTATTGAGGTTTTAATTGGCATAGATTTCTTGTCAAAATATCAGAGTGTTGTTGACTTTGAAAGAAGCCAGTTAAAAATGGTCTTGCCAATAACCGGAGTAATTACAGTCCCTTTTAGTGATAAACATGTAGTAACTGATGATGAAACTTGGGAGCTGCCTATACGAGTTCTGAAAAACAGGAGATATTGGGACGATGGTGTTAATCCTAGTAAAAATAAGCTGAACACAGAAGAAGAAGAAGAAGCAATAATTTTGGACAAAATAGATGCTAAATTGCAGGAAATCGATAAGATTTCAGCCAATCAAAAGGAAGAACTGAGACAGGTTCTAAAAAGGTACCATAAAGTATTTTCAGATCGACGTGGCGTGTTCATAGGCAACTAATGAATGCTGTAGGGAGGAGGTTGTTCTGTAACCTCTACACAGTGTGGCAGCTGTGCAGTCCCAGCTGTGTGAGATCTTCTTTCCCTTTCAGATCTCACTCAATCTTCATCTTTCCTGTCCACAAAAAATTTCGACCCCTTCTTTCCATTACGAAAATTTTCTGAAACCAGCATTCAATTAATGAATGCTGTAGGGAGGAGGTTGTTCTGTAACCTCTACACAGTGTGGCAGCTGTGCAGTCCCAGCTGTGTGAGATCTTCTTTCCCATTTCAGGTCTCACTCATTCTTCATCTTTCCTATCCACAAAAATTTCGGCTTTTTCTTTCCAAATACTAAAATTAAATTTTCCGTTATCAAGCCAGCATTCAACTAATGAATGCTGTAGGGAGGAGGTTGTTCTGTAACCTCTACACAGTGTGGCAGCTGTGCAGTCCCAGCTGTGTGAGATCTTCTTTCCCATTTCAGGTCTCACTCATTCTTCATCTTTCCTATCTACAAAAAAATTTCGACCCCTTCTTTCCATTACGAAAATTTTCTGAAACCAGCATTCAACTAATGAATGCTGTAGGGAGGAGGTTGTTCTGTAACCTCTACACAGTGTGGCAGCTGTGCAGTCCCAGCTGTGTGAGATCTTCTTTCCTTTTCAGGTCTCACTCACTCTTCATCTTTCCTATCCACAAAAATTTCGACCTCTTCTTTAAAACAAAATTTTCTGTTATGGCTATCAAGCCATGAATTATGTAACCATTCTATCCACCGATTAGTGAAACAAAATACCTGATATGACAAACCTAATAGTGACAAACAATAGAGAAGTATGACGTAAATAAAGATACAAATGTATTTGAGTAACAATTATGTATAGAAGCTTGGTAATATTGTAAGTACAAGTGTTGTTTATTGGAAATGGTCCCATAATAGTGATTTAAAAGGAAGTACAAATGCATGTACAAGCAGGATCTGAAGTGGTAGTGAAACCTAGTGTATGCATGAGAGCTAACTGAGAAATAGTAAAAGAGATTGCTTAGTGTTAGGAAAAATATGCAGATAAGTTGTAAGGATGAACTCACCTGGTGTAGCAAGGAATGGCAGTGAAATAGAATTGAGCAGTGTTTGTGGTTGAGACGTGAAGGACACGTCCCTGAAGTATTTATAAGGTTGGAGCTGGCCATTATTTTGGTGTAGTGTGTGACAGGATACACCTACACGTATTGAGTTTATGAGTTGGAGGCGTGAATGCGACCATAGGTACCCTTATGTTAGATGAGACAGAGAAGCTCATGGTGTCCTATAGGTTTAAGGAAATTAGCATTACGCTCGTCCCTAATTATTTGATGCATTTTAGTGGTAGGTCTGAGAGAGACTACCTGTGGTTTCAGCGTCCGATTGAGTGGAAATGGATTGCCACGTGAGCAAACTAATCAGCTGCAATACACTAAAGATATGAAATAAATGTGTTATCCTATGCTTTGAATATTAATAGAGTGAGTGTTAAATAAGTAATACACTAAGCAAAGTAAATAAGTAACAGAATGACAGACGTAAAACATTATTTTTGCTCAGCATAAATACACTTCAAAGTAAGTAAGTACCTAATTGCAGATGTGGAACTGACAACAGCAGAGGACCAATAAGTGGATTTAGTAATCAACTAAACGTAGTGTGTTTTGAACACTCACAACTGTACTATTACCAAAAGTTACTCACATGTACAAAGAAGCTGAGAAAACAACCACTAATCATACTCATACTATCTCTAAGAATAAGGTAATCAAAGAAGATTCAGCGAAGTGAATAAAATACAGATTTGTCAGAAATGTACCGAGCATTGGTTCAGTGTTCCGGCCCCGAAATAATAAATTCAGACTAAATAGGATTTATGATGTTATGCCTTAGGAGCATAAATTTTCTCTAGTACGTGACTAACGGCGTTTTAAGCCATTTGTTTATCGATTTTCATAGTTAAGTAACCGCGAGAGTAATACTGAAAAAGTTCTGTTAACTTGTTCCAGCAAAATATTGAAAGCTAAAATGTATATATCCCCATTTCATTGTGACCCACCCTTAGATATTAAGTGAACAGAGTCTGAGGCACTCTTTTTGTTTGTTCTACAGGACAAACCAGATAATGGCAGCCTGGTAGCTGCGTGAAAGCGTGGAGTGACTTGGACACAACTCACAGTGACCCCTCCCCTTTCCCCATGTAATTTAGAGGGAACGAGAAGGACGCACACCATAGCGACTTCCCCTCCTCTACCCTTGTGAATGGAAGTGTAGGACGCCAGCCAAAGCGGCTACAACCACGTGTGTAAAAGATTATTTGTAAAATTTTCTTTCAGGTTTAAAAAAGACTGCTAAGAGATAATCATCTATTTATGTATCATGTTATTTTCTTTGAATTTGTGTATGTAAAAATGTATTTAATGGTTCTAAGATTTTCATAATTTTTCAATTTGTATGTGTTTGTTTGTCTAAGGCAATATGTATGCCAAAATATTTCATTGACTTTGCTTAAAATTTTGAGTAATGACATTGTTCAAAAGGCAGTGAACATGCCCACAATTTAAATAATTAATGTAGGTAATCAGTTTTCTTTTACTGTTTCTACATGTTTTCATTTCAATTTTGATTTTTTATAGGGAGTTAAACTCTACTCTTGCTTCCCTTTTTGTAATTAAATTTTTTTTTCATTCATTAACATTCATAAACAAAAAATTTAAGTAGAGGGTGATGTAGGGAAGCAGCCTACTCACGCTGTAGTAAATGCACATCAGTTTCCATTGTGTGCCAGCCAGTCTGCTGTAACTAGTTCTGACGTCATAAAGGTTGCGCAATACTTTAAAAATCAAGCAAAGGACCTAAAACTTTTATAGCATGTCAGGAATAATGATAAATTACTGTGTGTTAAATATCAGTTCGATAACTTAAGCCATTTCCGAAATTTGGACGTTTTTCTGCAAAAATAATTGGCGCAACAGAAAAGAGCTAGAGACTTCAAAATTTATATTTAGATTCATCTTTCATAATGATTTAATAAAAACAGTACTTTGGATTTCACAAATTAAGATTTTAGTGGAAATCCATGATTTTGTGGTTTTCGTCTCAAAACTGAAGGAAGCAAGATAGATTAAGTAGGCTAGTAATTAAGGCTAGGATGTTTAGATTTAAATAGGTTGGAGGTCCGCTATGACTATGAAGATGTGTGAAGTTTCTTTTGAATACCTATAAAATTATAGCGATAGCGGATCTCAAAAGGGACAGTTCAGAGCTCATCTGCTGCGTGCAGTGCAATTAAATTAATTCTCTCGCCCAAAATATTTAAGTTAGCCACGTCAATATTTTATTATCAATACTTACCTGCGTGCTGAATGCACAGTTAAATTAAGAGCTTATTCGGCCATCAGCAAGAGAAGCTAGAATTTACTATGTAACCTGAAGTGGTGCGTTACTAGCCCAGCGGCTAGTCGGGACAGCCGATTTGATCAGGCGTTCTCTCAGCCGTCCGCACCGCGGATTTATATATAAGAGCGCTGCGCGAGGAAGCAAGGCCCCAGTTCTCTCCAGACGCTGAATGACACGCCATCTGTGTCGGGAATCGCGTCGCGCCAGTATCAGTGCTACTAACAGCCTCGGGTGCCGTATTACGTTACTCGAGATGCGCGTAACCAGGAAAGCGTTTCTAGTAAAGTGTTAATTCTGGGATGATTTTCATTATCTAGCCTCAGTGTGCGTATTGTCGTATTTTCACGTGCCGTCGCGGGACAGACATTCTACTACTTATTTAGCGTGGCGTTTGATGAGATATTTCATCAAATTATGGCACGCATTTCATTTCAACATTTAATTCGGACATTTATAGTTGCATCAGCGCATTAGACTCTGAACTGCTCTGTTAGTTAGGTTGAAAGGATACTTATGTTTTATCAACGAATTTCAGAATATACTCAACTATTTTGAAAAATCGTGTTTGATTGGAAATCCCGGACAATCTCCTAATTCCTCAGAGTTATAAGCGGCAGCTATAATATTCTTCTCAGGTGACGTGGGCACTAGGAACTCTTTTTACAGGCTTCACGTTTTATGAAATCGCTTTCTGGGGGCCTATAAAGTAAATAGAGAGCCAGTGTTGAGAAGGGCGAAAGACAGCATTATCAACATTCTAATAGCCAGAAACTGATTCAACAAACAAACATTATGTACAGCAATTATATTTTCCCCTCTTACTTAGTCGCCGCCCCACACGCGGTCGGGCGCTTCCGCAAGAAGTTATTCATAATGAAGGTCGACAAGGTAACCAGATGGTCAACAGCAGACCGGCGCCTACGAAATCCACATTGTACATTGGTAAGTAGGCGTCGAGACTCGAGCAGCCAAACCAATCGAGAGTTAACCATTCGCTCCATCACTTTACAGACACAGCTGGTAAGCGAGATGGGTCGATAACTGGAGGGCAAGTGCTTGTCCTTCACCGGCTTAGGAATCGGGACAACAATAGACTCGCGCCAGCATGCGGGAACATGTCCCTCAATCCAGATGCGATTGTAAGTACGAAGAAGAAAACCTTTACCCGCAGGAGAAAGGTTCTTCAGCATCTGAATATGAATAGAATCAGGCCCTGGAGCGGAGGACCGTGATCGGCCAAGTGCGGTTTCGAGTTCCCGCATGGTGAATGGGGCATTATAACTTTCACGATTCGAGGAGCGGAAGTTAGGTGGCCTAGCCTCCTCTGCCTGTTTGCGGGGGAGGAAGGCAGGGTGGTAATGAGCGGAGCTCGAAACCTCTGCGAAAAAGCGGCCGAAGGCATTGGAGACAGCCTCAGGGGCTACAAGGACGTCATTCGCGACCGTCAAGCCAGAAACTGGTGAGTGGACCTTAGTGCCAGATAGCCGGCGCAGGCTACCCCAGACAACAGAAGAAGGAGTAAAACTGTTGAAGGTGCTTGTGAAAGCAGCCCAGCTGGCTTTCTTGCTTTCTTTAATAATACGACGACACTGTGCACGTAATCGTTTATAATTGACACAATTCGCCACTGTAGGGTGGCGTTTAAAGGCGCGTAAAGCACGTCGACGAGCACGTAGAGCGTCTCTACATGCTGCGGTCCACCAGGGGACCGGTACGCGACGTGGAGAAGAAGTAGGGTGAGGGATGGAATATTCAGCAGCAGAGAGAATGACTTCCGTGAGGTGTGCGACCTGACTATCGCAGCTTGGGAATGTTTGATCCTGAAAGGTCGCCCTTGAAGAGAAGAGCCCCCAGTCTGCTTTGGAGATGTTCCAACTAGATGAGCACGGAGAGGGGGTATGCTGCAGGAGATGGATAACACACGGGAAGTGGTCGCTCGAATATGTATCAGAAAGAGCATACCACTCGAACCGGCGTGCAAGTTGGGGAGTACATATAGAGAGATCTAAATGGGAATAGGTGTGAGATGTATCCGAAAGAAAAGTAGGGGCGCCAGTATTAAGGCAGACGAGATTGAGCTGGTTGAAAAGGTCTGCTAACAGGGAGCCCCTCGGGCAGGATGCTGGAGAGCCCCAAAGGGGATGGTGGGCATTGAAGTCTCCAGTTAACAAAAATGGTGCAGGTAGCTGAGCAATAAGTTGCATCATGTCTGCCCTGGTAACGGCAGACGACGATGGAGTGTAAACGGTACAAATGGAAAATGTAAAAGTGGGGAGAGTAATGCGGATGGCAACTGCCTGCAGGCCGGTGTGCAACGTGATGGGATCGTAGTAAATATCATCCCGGACCAGCAACATAACCCCTCCATGAGCTGGGATACCTACCACAGGGGGTAGGTCAAAACGCACAGAGGTGTAGTGTGCCAAGGCAATTTGATCGCATGGGCGTAGCTTCGTTTCCTGGAGGGCTACGACGAGCGGACGGTGCAAGCGAAGCAGCAACTTCAAGTCCTCTCGGTTGGAGCGAATGCTGCGAATATTCCAGTGAATAAGTGCCATCGTAAGAAAAAAGGAAGATGAAAGAAGGGGTCACCTCGAAGGCCGCTGAGGGCCTGGCTTCGAGCGAGCACTGCCGCCGCTATCAGTAGGCGGACAGTCATCGGCCATTGGGTCTATAGGTTCATCGGCCATCTTGGGAAGATGGCCGGGAGGGGGAGCTTCCTCCGCCGGTGAACGGCCAGATGTTCGGCTACCAGCGGTGCGGCCAGGCGAAAGGGATGACGGCCTGGGGTGGCAACCGCTGGGTGGCGCAGGAGAAGAAATGCGCCGTGGCGGAGAAGGAGAACTGTGCTTCCTATTAGCCTTCTTGGATGGTCGTTTGGTGGAAGTACCGGACGAAGGCTGGGAGGTCGAGGTACGTAGGAAGTCTGCACGGGACGGTTCCTTCTTGAAGGCCCGTGCATCTGACTTCTGGGTCTTCGTCTTAGCAGAAGCTGATGAAGGGGCTGGTGTCTGTGGGGGTGATGGGACGAAGAGGAGACGTCGACCGCGCGATCTTAGCACTGGCCGAACGGACGACCGTGGTGCTGAAGGTCAGATCGCAGGTCTGGGTTGCCACCTCCCTGGTAGTCCGAGGAGAGGCGAGGACAGTACTGTATTTCCCCGCTGGGAGCAGCGTGGGCTTCCTACTAGCCAATAGCTTGCGAGCAGCCGAGGTGGACACTTTCTCTTTGACCCGAATTTCCTGGATACAGCGTTCTTCCTTATAGACAGGACAGTCGCGGGAGGATGCAGCATGGTCACCCTGACAGTTCACACAACGAGGAGACGGAGGTGGACAGTCACCCTCATGGGCATCCCTGCCACAAGTGACACATTTAGCCGCATTGGAACAAGATTGGCGAGTGTGATTGAAACGCTGACACTGGTAGCAGCGCGTAAGTGTCGGGACATAGGGGCGAACAGAAATAACCTCGTAGCCCGCTTTGATGCGCGATGGCAGCTGAACACTATCGAAGGTCAAAAAAAGTGTCCGGGTCGGTACAAGGTCATTGTTGACCTTTTTCATGACCCTATGGACAGCCGTCACGCCCTGCTCAGCGAGGAAAGATTGAATCTCCTCGTCAGTCAAACCGTCGAGGGATCCAGTGTAGACCACACCACGAGACGAATTCAAAGTTCGGTGAGCCTCCACCCGGACAGGGAATGTGTACAGGAGTGTGGCCCAAAGCAGTTTTTGTGCCTGAAAGGCGCTCTCAGTTTCGAGTAATAAGGTACCGTTACGCAACCTGGTACAGGATTTGACAGATGCGGCTATGGCATCGACGCCCTTCTGGATAACGAAAGGGTTGACAGAGGAAAAATCCTTTCCGTCCTCAGATCGAGAAACGACGAGAAACTGTGGGGCAGGCGGTAGTACTTTTGTCACTGGTAGCTGGTCACGTTTCCGTTTTTGGGCAGAAGTCGAGAGAGATGGAGTGAAATCCATTGCGAAGAAATCCCCCATGATTGCCAGCGTCTCCGATGGCGCGCTCCTTCCTTGTGGGGACCCTCTCAGAGGGCACTCCCGCCTTAGGTGAATGTTTACACCTCAGGTCACACCTCCCGAGAAACAGACGGAGGGACCAATCGGCATGGTCAGAAGGTATCAACTCAGGCAATCACCCCTCCCCGGGCCTGGCCTTTACCAGGGGGTACGCGCGTGCCTTACATGTCTACCCAGGGCGGGGAATTACGCGTTACCCCGTCACCGGCTACGCGTGCGAACGCGTGGGTCGGCCTTCAGGCGCGCACAGGGAGGAAGGAAGAAGAGGAAAAAGGAGAGAGAGAGAGAGAGAGAGAGAGAGAGAGAGAGAGAGAGAGGACAGTGTCTCAAACGCCGAGGCGGAGACCAGAGAAGGCAAGGAGAAGAAGGCAATGAGAAGGCAATGAGAAGGCAATGAGAAGGCAAGGAGAAGAAGGCAATGAGAAGGCAAGGAGAAGGCAAGGAGAAGAAGGCAATGAGAAGGCAAGGAGAAGAAGGCAATGAGAAGGCAAGGAGATTATGCAGGGGAAAGAGTAAGGAAGACAGTGAGGTGGAGAAGAGCAAAGAAAGGAACCAACCAAAGAAAGGAAGAAACGAGAAGTGAAAAAGCAAAATGACCGCAAATAGAGGTCGTGGAACCGTCCGTCTCCGGACGCAGGCGCTAACTACCCCCTTGAGGGGGAGGGACTCCTTTTAGTCGCCTCTTACGACAGGCAGGAATACCTCGGGCCTATTCTTACCCCGGACCCGCAGGGGGATCGTCGCACTGGATTGCGATTTAACTGACCGTGATCACATATGCCTAATGAACTTTTACAGTCAATAAGGCTATCGTTGCCGAAGGAAAGTAACACCGGTTATTTGGAGGAACGTGTACAACAGATTCTTCTGAAGGAAGAATCTATTCTAACCTTCAGCTAAATACTGACGATAATTTTGAAATGGGTGGAATATAGTGCAGCCGCTCACGAACCGCAGAGGAGGGAACGTACCACATACTATTTACTACAAAAATTACTGATAATGTAAGGAAAACACTGATTAGCTAAAAAAGGGCTAATTAAATGATTGCCAGCCCGCTAGGGCAATGAATCGCCAGAATCTTAAGAAAGGTAATGGCAAAGAAATTTAGGCAAATAAATCACCGGCGTGGCAACGGAGGGTTGTCACGCTTTTCCTTAGCACAAATGTTCACGAGAAAATAAATGAATCAGAGAGGACTGAGTTTGCAGTTACTTATTCTGAAATACTAAATTTTGAAAGTAAAGTTAAATGGAGTCGCTGGTTAAATAAATGACTGGCTCTACTTAAACTTTGTTATGTAAAAAATGGCATTAAGTAACATCAGTCGAACTTCATCCACAAAGTAAAAAAAGCGAGCAATTTGCTTTTGATTATTGAAAGACTGAAGTGAATTTACCTTAAGCAAATGAGCAACTGATTTTATTTTTAATATAACAACAATAAGATACATACCAAGCCAGCAGAAGTCAGTCCCTAAGCTAAATACAGAATAAACGAAATGTGCACTCTTAATGTGTGTTGTATCTTTAATTATTAGTTTTTCTATTGAAATTTTACGTTACTTGAAGTGAATGAAGTTAATATTCAAAATTGAAAATTTGTTAAGTCTCTGTTATGCAGTACAAGAATGAACTGTTACAGAGTGAGAAAATTTAGACTGAAACTGGTAATTGGCAAACACACAAAACTGGCAGAAAATACAGCAGTTTAACAATTTTCATATTCATACGGCACTAGATGATTGCATGGAAAGGAAAGGGACATTGGCTGGTAATAATGTCAAAGGAGAACGATAACACAGTCGCCCTACAAGTTTTGACTATTGCAGGTTATTATTCATACTTTGTGAAAGAAATGTCGCTGGGTAATGCCTAGGTAAGTTTATGTTTTTCACTTAACAGTCTTACGATGTTGTAGCTGTGCGAACGACGAAGAATGTAGCCGACGACAGTGCTGAACTGCCGCTGGTGCTTCTCCCGCTGCTGGATGAGAACCCCGAGTCGTCTCCAGAGCCACGGACAATTATGCGACAGGCAACAGTTGGAACTGCAGCTTCCTCCGCCCGTGTTCTCAATACTCGCCGGTTAGCCAATTAGGGGCGTCTACACTGGCGCGATCATAGCTGCTCCCCGCGGCTGCGAGAGCCCCTAACAAAAACTTCCGAACTCTTTCATGACTCATGCTGCTCCGTTTCTTCTCCGCTCGCAACGCGACAGAGACTCAACATACGCACAGATAAACAACGGCACAGCTACTGCCGTTTCGTCGTTGCTATGGATACATTTAAATAAAGTTCCCTTGGCTATTATCCAGCAATTTACAAAATTTTTATTATAATTACAATTATAAACAGTCAGAAATAAATACACTATTACATCGATTACGTATTAAATACAGTTTCTGTAATAAAGCTTACAGATTCAGAATCGAAAGTACAGTACAAGTTATCAAAGGATATTAAAAGGCGAAAAATTCTGAATGGTGCACAAGGTAATTTATCTGTATTTTCGGTACTTCAGGGTGTTTCACCCCCTAAACGGGAGTATGGGCAGGCTTAAAAATTTATGTCTCGTAGTTTGTTGTATACTACAACATATTCGAAGCCGATCAAAATCGAAGCGTATCCCTCGCTTAGGTTTACTTGCGAGTGACCTGGGGAAGAAATATGCAATCAGTGATTCAGTTCTTCCGTTAAACAAACTGCCCTTAATTCAGTCTTAATCGCTGTCAACACCAACGTTAAGCTTCTACGAGAAATGCACAATGTAACAACGTATTTCGGTTTAGATACCTGCCATCTGTCATCAGCTTCGAACAGGAGGCAGCAACAGTACCGAACAAGGTAATATACCGTACTGCCAGATGGTATCAAAACGAATATTAATATAAGACAATGTCGTGGGAATATGTGCGAAACTATTTCTATCTAAATTAGTCTTCCACTCTGCAGCGTATCATGTGCTGTTTTGACACTTCCAGGCAGATAAATATTATGTGGCTTTCGGAGGAAATACTCTTAACCACTGTGTTATACAGGCGTAACACGTCACTCGCAGTACTGGTGGAAGTGAAGCTGTGAGAGCGTGTCGTGGATGGTGCACGGATATCTAAGTGCTGACACTACTCGGAAGAAATGAACGTCAGCAGCGCAACACGGTGAAAGTAAGTTTAATGACCAACAGCCTTGAGGTAGTGGTAACAACGGTTCCTGAGAGATCACCGAAGTGCTGTTGGGATTGCCTAGCATTTGTACTCGTATGTGGGACCATCCAGGTCTGCAGAGGTTCTTGACTGAGAAATAGCGGTTCCGGTCACCAAAACTGGCAACGACGGGAGAGCGGTGCATTGACCACAGTCCACTTCATGTCGGCATTCGGAGACACCTATGGGCTGTGGATGACACAAAAAATGCTTCAAATGGCTCAGAGCACTATGGGACTTAACTGCTGAGGTCATCAGTCCCCTAGAACTTAGAACTACTTAAACCTAACTAACCTAAGGACATTACACACATCCCTGCCCGAGGCAGGAGTCGAACCTGCGACCACAGCGGTCGCGCGGTTCTAGACTGTAGCGCCTAGAGCCGCTCGGCCACCACGGCTATGGATGACACAGCTGTCTGCCGGTCCCGTTGGTTCTTCAAGTCCTGTTCGCACATAGTTTGTTTTATGTCACCCTGTAAGTTTTATCCACAGGAACGTCTCAGTTCTTGAGGAAGGGGAGCCTTGCTTGTTTCAGAAGACGAGATTTCTTTGCCTTATAGAAGGACCCTCTGGCTTCTAGAAGAGAAACCTTTTCACGATAAGAAAAAAAGTCTTGTCTGATTTACTAGAGCAGCTTTGCTGATTTCAGAAGAGGAACTTGACTGTTTGAAAAGGGAAAACTGACTTGCCTTATAAGAGAAGCGCAGTTTTCCTTTTCTTTTCTTTTTTCTTTTTCTTTATTTTAGAAGAAGTAATGTTGAATTTAATAGAAGTTTGTTTCTTCTCGGAGATCTATTTTAAAGAGGAGCCTCGTTGTCTTAAAAGATTTATCTTGAGCGTCCTAGAAGAGAAGCCTTGTTTGTTTGTAAGAAGCCTTGTTTGTTTGTAAGAAGCCTTGTTTGTTTGTAAGAAGCCTTGTTTGTTTGTAAGAAGCCTTGTTTGTTTGTAAGAAGCCTTGTTTGTTTGTAAGAAGCCTTGTTTGTTTGTAAGAAGCCTTGTTTGTTTGTAAGAAGCCTTGTTTGTTTGTAAGAAGCCTTGTTTGTTTGTAAGAAGCCTTGTTTGTTTGTAAGAAGCCTTGTTTGTTTTAGAAGAGGCCGAATTTTTATTTCAGAATATGAGTATCCTTAGATTTAAGAAGGGGAGTCTTGTTTGTTTCGAAAAAAGAGGGTTGTCTTACGAAAAGGGAGACTTCTTTTCTTTAAGAGTTTTGTTTGCTGTTTGCTTTCGAAGGTGAGTCTTGTTTGTGTTCGAAGGCGTATCATGTTTGTGTTTCGATAAGTAGTCTTGTCTGATGCTTCGCAAAGGACTCGTGGTTGTCATGTTACGTTAAAAGATAGTATCACATGTTCTCCCAAAACAAAACGTGAAAGTCGATAGCCTGAGGATATAGCCACTGGAGGTATTTGAGCGAAAAAGGACTGAATGTAATGAAAGATTGAAGGCAAAGAATAAATAAATAATAAAAATAAATATTGCAGTACGAACATTGTCAACGAAATGGGGACTGGCACACTGTTTTAATCAGTCATGGAGTTACTGCGTAACAAATTTTGAAAGATGCCTAGTACCAGTGGTAAGATTATAAACAAATCTCAGTTTCACTTAATCACTAGGAGTGGAAGGAGTGGTTTTAACTAAAAACTTTTTCACCCTCCCGTCCCCGTGTGCTTCACATAAGATACATAATTCTGACTCGGGTGAAACATCGGTCAAAAAGGAGCCTAACACAAAATGTCCGATAATGCGCAAGAAATAATTGTTTTAAAGCCTGGTGTTCAACAGTCGACGAGTTTATAGGGTTTGCAGAAAGTAAATACTTCTTACTACTTCCGCGCACAATTCTTCAAATTAATAAATAGCTTGCATTAAATATAATAAACTGAAAGTTCATAAATTCTCACAACTTTTCGAAATGTCAAGAAAACGATGAATTACTAGAGTAACACAACTTCCCTGTGTTAACAGAAAACATTTGTACTGCTAATGCACCCTGTAATTCCGTAGCCATCTTTGTTTAACTCAGATCCAGTTAATAACAATTCCATCAAATAGTCTGGGCTGGGGCAATCATTAACATTACGCCAGTCAAATACTGATAAAATTCAAATACTGACTGACGTGTATACTGTTTAGATCAAACCATCTTTAAACTGCAGTGTCCTCCGGACGTTCCTTGCCTACCGGATCACTGTCAGGTTGGTGTCGCAGTGGACGCTGCTTACTACCAGGTTGTATAGTTACCGGCGAGTCGGATTGCTGCGTACTGGCCCGTAACTTCCTAGAGTATTTCTCCAAACGTGTCAATTGGTGATCCACTTAAATAATGTTCGTATACTTTAACGTACAGAATAACGTTTTTCTCCAACGTAAGAACACTGGAACGTTCGGTGAAGCAAGGTAACGAAAAGCAAAGTGACACAGGGAACAAGACCTTGTATCTTAGGAGAACGCCGACCAAGACGTCTTAGAGGAAGGGCAGGGGAAATTGAGGTCATTAATTACCAAGTACTCTTTAAAACAATTTATTAATCAACAATAAGTCTCAACTAGAAAAACGCATCAGAGATTAAACTTGAACTTCCCCCCTTATAAAACGCGTTAAGTGTGTGACACCAGCAGGAGACAATTTAGATATCTTTTAAAGTTTTCTCACAAGAAATTACAATTCATCAAAACATGAAATAATAATTTACATCGAAAATCATGCCGAGGCACACCATGAACTGAAAACTCCAGTAAAGTAATGGAGCGGTCCTTGCGTCACGTCAGGGCACAAACCTGCACACGACACAACAGACCCCATACGCAAACATCGCGACCCAGACCAACGTCACCTAGACTACAGGCCTGCGCGCACACTTCTGACGTCACAGGCTGATGGCCAGGTCTGTATAGGAAAGCTCCTGTTCCGATACAGTTCTGTATGAACTTTACGAGTTTTAGAGCTGAGACCGCATGGGGATTCTCGCGCTTTTCCTCTTCTACATGGTCTTGTAATGAAAGTATGGAAATTTATAGCATTGCGTAAATTAACTGAACAGAACTGCCCTATGTTATTTCAAGATGTAAAATTATTTTGACGATTTGCCTTAAAAACTTGTTTCTAGGCTTGAATACAAACTGTAATTTTTAATTCTGTCTTACCCCAGGAGCAACGTTTTCTTGCAGTAAAAAATCGGCAATACGCATCAACAAGCAGGCGTTTTCGGTTGTAAATAAAGCAGCTGGAGCTTCTACAGAATTTAAGAATTTGTTTCCCCGGTTATTTTCGTAAATTTTCCTCTCCACTTTAAAATTTGCCGACCTCACACGAAACTCAGATCTTTCGACGAAATGGAGCACCTCCTGACAATGTTTAATAAATAAAAAAAACCGAAAAAATATTTTATTTCCCTGTTTCTCCAGAACTTTAGAACCTTAAACATGAAAAGATCGTTTCTCCTATATCGCTGATAAATTCCTGTCACAGAGTGCTGTTAATTTAATCACAATGCACTTTCGTCTCAATTCTGCTTTACATACTGCTTTATCTGTCTAACACTGAGTTAATTAAAACGATTTTCTAAGTTGGTTTACTCAAATTGAAATTATTTCCGTATAGCTGTATATGTGAAACTGAACAAAATCATTCTGTAGCTCTTCCAAATAAAAGTACTGGAAACTCAATAATCTGGTAGGAATGATAAGGAATACTAAACATTTTCGAGCCACACTAATTAATATAACTATTCTATGAGACAATAGTTGCAAATATGAGACATTTCACAGCCAGTTTCGTATTAACCTCGCAGCAATGGTCCAGAATTAAGAAAAATTATAAACAAATAACACGCTATAAATTTTTTGTCGTTTACTTACCCTTGAATGATGCGTAGACACAAATTCCTGTCTGGGAATAGCTGCAATCTAGCTATTTCTGAACTTCACACATTTGGGAAATCGAAACATGTGCACTTTCATGCCTTTTTGGGATTTATAATTTCCCTGGCAAAAGGGAACGCAACACTTGCATCCCATACTTCGAAGAACTGTAGGCGAATACTGTATGAAATCTATATCTGTTTCACGTGGCACACACTTTCAACACAACATACACGTCAACAGGACTGCCGACTGAAGATAAGATGGCCAACAGTTTGTGACGTCACGTGCCAATATGGCCGCTGTGCGTAGGCCTTTTATCTAGAAGGCTTTGCCCAGACCCGCCGGCGACAACAAGCCGAGAGAGGATAGGTGGTGCACAACAACAGGTACAACACAGATCTCTTAAGCAGTAAACAGGTTAAGCAAAACTAAAATGTTTGCAATGGCTCTAAAATAAATCCAACAGCTAATATTAAGTTAAGCTTAAAGCGCCACTGAATGTTAACTAGTCTCGTTATGCTAGTTAAGGTTAGGATATTCAGTCGAGATACACACTAACAGCTGGCATTGCTACCGGCCAAGGATTAAAATTAATACTATCTTAAAAGTGGAACCAACATAATCCCAGTCTTAATAAACGCAGAAGCAGCCTTCATATTAGCACCCACAACCTAAGGTACACCAATGGTCTATTATTAGATTGTCAAGAATTTCAGTTACCCTCATGGAATTTTTTTTAGCACAGTTTACATACAATGTAACAGATGAAAGCGTCATTAAGCATCACATAAAAAAATTTCACTTATTTTTCTTAAAGACTTATGTAAGTAGAAATAGAAAATGTACTGGCTGCAAGAAATATGTTAAAAAATAAAAGTGATCTCTTTTCTAAAGGTTGGAATATTGAAAAGATATGACTTACAACGAAGCAAAGGTAGGCCTTAAAATTGGCTGAAATGGCTATGAGCACTATCTGACTTAACTTCTGAGGTCATCAGTCCCTTAGACTTAGAAGTACTGTAATTAAACCTGACTAACCTAAGGACAGCACACACATCCATGCCCGAGGCAGGATTCGAACTTGCGACCGTAGCAGCAGCGTGGTTCCGGACTGAAGCGTCTAGAACCACTCGGTCACAGCGACCGGCGGAGCTCAATACAAGAAATTTAAAAACCAAGTGGAAGGCCAGAGCCACAACCAACACAAACACAACCAACATCATGCAATGGAGACAAGTCTCTGGCAAACATACAAATGACGCTCACCATAAACATAAGGAAGCAGAACCGGGCTCTTTCCTCGACCAAGAACTCGACGAAGGTGTTGACTAGGTGACCGATAAAATTCTGTGGTGAATACGTTCCGGCCGCCTAGTCCAGAACCGAACAGACCGGCTGGCTTCGCCGAATCACACCAAATTCTCCGGTAATAACCGGGGATATTGAGAGAGCAAGTGCAGTCAGGGCAGGACTAGGCTGGCCGGCCGGGGTGGCCGAGCGGTTCTAGGCGCTACAGTCTGGAACCGCGCAACCACTACGGTCACAGGTTCGAATCCTGCCTCGGGCATGGATGTGTGTGATGTCCTTAGGTTAGTTAGGTTCAAGTAGTTCTAAGTTCTAGGGGACTGATGACCTCAGAAGTTAAGTCCCATAGTGCTCAGAGACGTTTGAACAGGATTAGGCTGGTCTAGCAAGGCACGTCAACAGCCTCACCACTCTGCACGTAGAACGCCGACCGCCAACGCTCACGCCAGGAAAACTGTGCGCCGACACTGCTGACCATTTGACACCATCCACCATAACCGCCCACTTCCGACTGCGTCCTTCCTTTGCGCACAACTCTCTCTCTCTTCCATCAGCTAGAAAACCAAAGACCCTCTAAGAGGCAAAGACAGTGCTCCACACGCCGGTCGCGAGCTATCGAACTCGGCGCTCAGCTCATAAAAAATTTTCAAGAACGGCAAAGATAAGAATGCACGTCAGCGAGGTGACAGGTATGTATCGTCAATCTTGCAATACTCAAGTACAAGAATACGTCACGGCAACAAAGTTTCATCTTCAAGTTGTAGCTTTAATTCCATCGTTCAGTTTCTATTCTTCCACGTCGCCCTACGTTTATTACTTTGCAAGAGTAAATAAAAGAAGCGCAATATACTCTGACTTTACAGAGGTAAAATCTGTGAGATTTCAATACGCTAGGGGAATGCAAAAGGCGTCTGCGTCTCACCAGAGAGTGAAGCCGCAGTGGGAGGCACCGTACTCAACACAGGACGGGAAGTGGTCGTCGCTGGTCGGTTCACCGCGTGGTCGGGCTGTGTTCACCGTCCGCAGAACACGGCAGTAATTTGCCCGGCGCGATCGGATAAAGCCGCAACACTTCCTCGGTCACCCACGTAACGAGAGCATTTCCCGCGGTGTGACGGCGTGTAGGCGGGGTGCACGCTGGCTCACACCGCCTCCCTCGTGTGTCGCCCATGCCAGATCAGGGGCGCATATATCGGCTAACATCGTATACGTGTTATCTAACGTCGAAGACGATGCTCTGTCGCCATAGTCAACACTTTTTATTAACGTAGGAATGACATTTATTTCTTACAACAACTAAACCTACGGGGTCAAAGCACTGTTCGGAGGCGGAAGATACACTCAGGTGACAAAATTCACGTGATATTCCTAATATCGTGGCGGACGTCCTTTTGCCCGCGTAGTGCAGGAAGTCGATGTGGCATGGACTCAACAAGTCGCTGCAAGTCCCGTAAAGGAATACTGAGCCATGCTACCTATGTAGTCGTCCATAATTGCGAACGTGTTGGCTATGCTGACGTCTCCATTATGTCCATAAATGTTCGATGGGATACATGACGGGGAATCGCCGGCCGAAGTGGCCGCGCGGTTCTGGCGCTGCAGTCTGGAACCGCGAGACCGCTACGGTCGCAGGTTCGAATCCTGCCTCGGGCATGGATGTGTGTGATGTCCTTAGGTTAGTTAGGTTTAACTAGTTCTAAGTTCTAGGGGACTAGTGACCTCAGCAGTTGAGTCCCATAGTGCTCAGAGCCATTTGAACCATTTTTAGCCATGACGGGGAATCTGTGTGGCAAGATCAGAAATGGTTCAAATGACTCTAAGCACTATGAGACTTAACATCTGAGGTCATCAGTCCCCTAGACTTAGAACTACTTAAACTTAACTAACCTAAGGACATCACACACATCCATGCGCGAGGCAGGGTTCGAACCTGCGACCGTAGCAGCAGCGCGGTTCCGGACTGAAGCGCCTAGAACCGCTCGGTCACAGCTGCCGGCGCGGATAGATCATTCGCTCGAACTGTCCAGAATATTTTTCAAACAAATCGCGATCAACTGTGACCCGGTGACATGACGCATTGCCATCCATACAAATTCAATTTTAGTCTGGGACCATGAAGTCCATGAATGGCTGAAAATGATTTCCAGGTAGTCGACGGAAACCATTTCCAGTCAATGATCTGTTCTGCTGAGCCAGAGAACCCAGTCCATTTGATATAAACACATCCCATACTATTATGAAGCCACCATCGGCTTGCAAAGTACCTTGTTGACAACTTGGGTCCAGGGCTTCGCGTGATCTGTATTACACTCGATTCCTACCATCAGCTCTTACCATTTCAAATCGGGACGCATCTGACCAGGCCACAGTTTCCAGTCCTCTAGGGTCCAGACGATATTATCACGAGCCCAGGAAAGGCGCTGCATGTCATGTTGTGCTGCTATCAAAGGCACTCGCGTCGGCCGTCTGCTGCCATAGCCCATTAACGCCAGTACTGTCCTGAGGGATACGTCTGTCGTACGTCCCACATTGATTTCTGTGGTTATTTCGTGCAGTGTTGCCTTTCTGTTAGTACTGACAAAGCTAGGAAACGCCGCTGCTCTCGGTCGATTAGTGAAGGCCGTCGGCTACTGTGTTGTCCGTGGTGAGCGATAACATCTGAAATTAGGTCTTCTGGCACACTCTTGACGCTGTGGATCTCGGAATATTGAATTTCCTAACGATATCCGAAATGGAATACCTATACGTCTAGGTCCAGCTACCCACCTGAGTGCAAATGGCAGCTGCGCCAATGCACTGCCCTTTTATGTCTTGTGCACGCGATACCATAGTCACTTGCATATGTGCATATTTCTGTCGCACGACTTTGGCCAACTCAGCGTAAATCAGGTGTAAGTAGGCTGTTTATGTTTTCTTATTGGCAACGTTACGTAGCGCTCTGTATGAAAATCACTGGCTGTGCTGTGTGCAGTCTGTGGCTAGTTTGCATTGTTGTCTGCCACTGTAGTGTTGGGCAACGGCAGCTGGATGTTAACAGCGCGTAGCGTTGCGCAGTTGGAGGTGAGCCGCCAGCAGTGGTGGATGTGGGGAGAGAAATGGCGGAGTTTTGATATTTGTAAGAATGGATGTTATGAACTCCTATATATATTATGACTTTTGATGACTATTAAGGTAAATACATTGTTTGTTCTCTATCAAAATCTTTCATTTGCTAACTATGCCTATCAGTAGTTAGTGCCTTCCGTAGTTTGAATCTTTTATTTAGCTGGCAGTAGTGGCGCTTGCTGTATTGCTGTAGTTCGAGTAACCAAGATTTTTGTGAGGTAAGCGATTTGTGAAACGCATAGGTTAATGTTAGTCAGGGCCATTTTTTTGTAGGGATTTTTGAAAGTCAGATTGCGTTGCGCTAAAAATATTGTGTCAGTTTAAGCACAGTCGTGTATAATTGTTCAAAAAGGGGACGTTTCACAGGAAAGTAAAAGATTCTGGAAC
Source organism: Schistocerca nitens (assembly GCF_023898315.1). NCBI lineage: Eukaryota > Metazoa > Arthropoda > Insecta > Orthoptera > Acrididae > Schistocerca > Schistocerca nitens. The sequence continues at coordinate 368,319,440 of NC_064614.1, read as the reverse complement.
CATTTTTAGGCAGTTCAAGATGCAACTGGCACTTTATTTTTCTCCTCGTCACTGACATTAATAGTTTGCAATTTTTCCCTGCACCCAAAACTCCTATTTAGAATTAAGGACAATTTAACATAGGTTTTCTGAATGTAGGTTTAAATGTACCAACGAACTAGGCCTACTACTGATGCCGATGCTGACTAAGTATTTAAGGAGACTAAACAGCTGAGTTAATCAGTCTTCCATTCAGCCCCCAGCACACATGCAGTGTACCCAATTCTCTACGTATAGAGTAAATTATATGTGCATACGTAAGAAAGTGTTCTAAATGTTTCCGTAGCGTGTACCCGAGGTGGAACCTGGGAACCAGCCTGATATACACTAATCGGGGTGTGATAAAGAGCCTAAAAATCACTTCTAGCATGGCCGGATCATCTATCTCTCGTCGTTGATCTGCAGTTCGAACTCGTCCTGGAAGCGATACGTGAGTGAACCTCTTCTGAACAATAAGGAAGCAGGCTCATCCAACAGATTATTTAAATCCTAACTTCTGAGATATTGTTGGTGCGTATTTCAAAGCCATTAATAGCCTCTTTGCGTCATGACATCGTGTTGAAACATGCGTCGAATGTACCCCTTACTATTTTCCAAGCTAATCTGCGTCCTACAGTAAAACGTCATAACCGAACATAGTGCAAGAACGTAGTAAGAACGCAGTGTCTGCGAGTCTGTGGTGCCAAGAAACATTGCTGTGCGTTGTGAGTTACGCGTTTATGCCTGGTAAGAGGCAGCTGTGAGTCCAAAAAAGCTGAACAAGGACAATGAAAACAATTACTCACTGAAGTATCAAGGTAATTCCAGCCCTTATGGAGGCATTTGAGAACCGTTCCCAAAGTGCTGAAAAAATGTCAGCGAAATGAAAAGTGGAACGACACGAGCCTATGCGAATGGTTCGAAGCAGTAAAGTAATAGTTGGTATTTGGGTTTGTAAGGATACAACGAGGACCTGTATGTTCATTAATGTTGCCTCTCGGTAGCCGTGTCACTGGTCCTTTAACTAAAACTGTTCGTGATAGGACGGTATCTCTCAATAAATAAAAAAAGAGAAGTCCAGTAGTTCCCTTCAAATGTTCACACGGAATCACTTGGCATATTTATTTACGGACTTTGATTCCTATCACTAAAGACTAGGCCTCATTACAGGTCATAAATGTTTTTACAGATCTCTTGTACTCACTTTTGACAGGTAACTTTAAATTATATTCCGCCAAAAGATAAGAATAATGCATTACTTGTCTCACAAAGTAATTTTTCCTATAACAGATTAACAAATTACCTACAAAGCACCGGAATGATGACGATAGTTCGTTAAAGCACAGTGACATGTTTACGAAAATTACTTTTTAAATGTATCACTGATTCTAATAGTCACTGCTCATATCCTCGAAGAATCCTGAGGCTAATACAAACAACAACACAGGAGATCACAGTGTAGAGAATACTGAAATCTCAGAGCAAGAGTTAACTTCAAGAAAAACGAGAAGCGTGATTACGGAACGGTGGGCATTTCACCCTTATATAATCGCGCGAAAATATTATGTGATTTTTGTTATCTTACTATTATTTGAAGTTTCCCTAGATCAAATTATTCATTTTAAATAGAAGTAATAATGACTATTTGACGTTGTTTATCAAATCACCGATAACATCAGTAGCTATTGAAATATACAGAACCAAACTGTGCTTACATTATCAGAATTCTTGACTTTTAGGCATGGCATCCATATCGATTATTAAAATTTGGATACTAAAAATACGCATCTCTTAATTATGGCAATTACACATATTTGTTATTGGTGTCGTTGGGTTCAGAAAATTTAGCCCGTCAATAGTATGTTAACGTATTCCAGAAATTTATAGTGGTTTGGTCACAATATAAGCTGAAAGTTTCGGCAGATAGATTAATTATATGTCCTGAATTAATTAAATTTAAGCTAAAATAAAAATGTCTTGGAAATCAGCGAAAATTGAGAGATAATCTACCTTTCTGAATCTATTTCTTAGCTTACTAGATTTTCATGGATGCCTTCTAGATCGAAAACTGTAACATACAATATCTTTTGCAATATACTATTTCCAGAAAAGCTAATTAATACAAAACTTTCAGAACAGATAAACAGATTTCACAGGGGAAATTAATTTACGTTAGTTTGTAATTCAGGTAATGTGCGCTCAGATAATGGATTCTTTTATCAAAATTTTTGGGAAGAATAACAGCAAGAAAATAAAAGAAAAAAAAGCCTGTTTAGATCCAAGCCATTGTAATTAGGAATATGAAAGCTAAAGTAAGACGGCGGAAGCCAAAGCTGCTTTGTCACAGGTAGAAGAAGTGTTTTGGAGAACACACATTCTTGCTCAAGCAGACTCCATCTATGCTACACTCCTCCCTTTACTGTGCTGACCTATTTTTAAAGAAGAAAGTGAAATGTTAGCGAAGGAGGGAACATCACGTTGGCAGCAAGAAAAGCCATGAATATAGTTATAAAATTTAGAAATGATGCATTGAGCTTTAAACAATTTTCCTGCTGCACGGACCGATTTCGTAAGGAATTACTTCTTTCTTTAACCATGTGAATGTGATTCAGACCCAGAATCCGTCATTAGAAAGCGGCGAGTTTGGTGACACAAGACAGAGTTATTGTTGATTATTAACGCAAGGAAACAGTTTGCACAATAATAGTGATTAGAAACTGATTCCGTTAAAAAAAAAATGTAGACTGCAGATGTGGCACCGCACCGTCGCGTCCACCTGTTCCACATTGCAGCCAACGCCGTGTGACCGCCTTGCAGCTGACTCCTAAATTTGTACATCTGAAGATGTCGTGTTTATAATCAAACAGTCACAAACTAAGCGAATATCAATCTCATTGTATTTATGCGGAAACCGATTTATAATGGCATGGTTTCATAGATCCTCTTGAAAAGGAACCATGTTGGAAACTAGAAATGGAAAAATAAAACAACGTAAGAAAGTAAATTGCACCTCCAGTGGAGTACACCTATAAAGAAATCATTTTACAGAATTTATTGATGCTGCAGAACTGCATCTACAAAACATGTTCAACTCATTTCTTCCTTGTCCCATTCATTCATCATTTTAGTTTTTTACATGGAATAATTTCTTCACATTTTTATTACATAGGCCTGCTTCCAATGTTTAGTCATTCCTGGATTATTTATGTTATCTGTAAGATCTTCAACACACTATCAGTCAAATTTTTTTCCCACTCTCTCGCTTTGCCTCTCGATTAAATAATTCATCTAAAAGAATTAAGTATTTTATCTATCTTCTGTATTTTATCCATCGTCTGTATTTCTGTTTGTTGAAATAATCAGAAACCAGCTGCTCAAAAGAAATTTTATTCCTTCATCGGTTTCAAGCACCTAGGGCCCATCTTCAGAAGAATCAATATGGAACACAAATGTGTGGCGATTGGGCCAGTATGAAACATTTCCTTAGAAAAATTAGTGAATTATTGTGCTGATAAACCTCTTACGTTATTTGATTTTCAAACAGCTGAGCAGAACTGAACGTACTCAGACATTTCTCTCTTTACTTACTCTGATCAACACTAAACTGACACACAATATTTTTAGCGCAACGCAATCTGACTTTCCATAAACCCTACAAAAGAATGGCCGTGACTAACAGTAACCTATACCTTTCATGAAGCACTTACCTCACAAAAATCTTCGTTACTTGAACTACTGCAATACAGCGAGCGCCAATACTGCCAGCTAAATAAAAGATTCTAACTACTGAAGGCACTAACTACTGATAGGCATAGTTAGCAAATGGAAGATTTTGATAGAGAACAATGTATTTCCCTTAATAATATTCATAAGTCATCATATATATATATATCAGTTCATGATGTACAGTATTACAAATTTACTCTTTCTGATGGAAACACGTCCAGATCGTCCGCTGTAAAAATTCCGCCATCTCTCTCCCCACATCCACCACTGCTGGCGGCTCACCTTCAACTGCGCAACGCTACGCGCTGTTCACATTCAACTGCCCAACACTACAATAGCGAATATTTCAACAATGCCAACCATCCACAGACTGCACACAGCACAGTCAGTGATTTTCATACAGACCGCTACGTGGCGTTACCAACATAAAAACCTAAACAGCCTACTTACAAGTCATTCACGGAAGAGAACTGTGCCATTTATTATGTTGATGGAGCTGCGACAAAATGTCAGGTATGTAGTTTACCGTGTCTTTCCTCACTTCACAGTGGGTAGGAAGTGGGAAACGAAGCAAACTCGCTCTGTGGTGCGCTGGATCCTGTAGCAAAGGCAGCAGTGCCAGTACCAGATATTTGGGCACGTTGTTTTTTTCACTCTCGCGAGCAGCTAATGGCATTCTGTCGCTGTGTGCTCTGCTCCACTCTCCAACTGCCGGCCGGCTGCCCCCGCCCCACCTTCGCGAGGCTGGTAATCCATCATCTGTTACCACACGCTCCGGCGGGTCGGCGTTTGGTTGGGCCGCTGCGGTACCTGCTGTGGCCACGGAACGCTGCACTTAGCGACTGCATCTCCGTGGCTGAACTGACGTTTTTACAGGTCATCTGTCTGCTAATGGAAAGGCTTAAGCTACTCTCGGTGAGGGATGAAAGGTCTCTGCAGAACTCTTTGACTCTTTGTTGCCTTTTTGCGCAGAAACCGCAAAGCCTGCGGGGTCTACTCTCTCAGTCAAAGCTGCAGACATTAACGCGTCTACCACTGTGAAATAAATAATCATTGCTTTTGAATAATCATTGCTTTTCTGTTGGAAGGAGTAAAAATAGAAACTGAAAGTAGAGTTATTATCACGTAATTCATAGACGACTAGTCTTTCATTTTAACAGTAGAATATAATTTCTGTTTAAAATATAAGGGGCGATCAGGAAGGTTTCGTTTTAGGGCGTTGCTGAAACCTACATACCTGACATCCCCCAGGGTTCTCTATCAGGTCTCATACTGAAGGCAGTTATCGAGAATCTCAGTACCGACCTCTGTGTACTAACAATATGGGCTCAGGACATAGCGTCAAAGCTCAATCCATCCAAAACCTAGGCGGCAGTGGTTGGTCTTTCTGGGCTCATTAGGCCGAGTTATGGGGAATCTCTACCATCTTTAACCCTAAATGGCACAAACACGAATTTTTCTCCGTCAGCAAAGAGTCTAGGAACAGATGAAAATATAAACTGGACGAGTACTTAACTTCAGTGCGCAGGAAGGCATCAACATATCTCCATGCCCTACAAAAATATAAAAGGCTTTAATCTCGTGATCTGAATAAGACTCACGTACGAACATTTCTACTTTCAGTTGTTGAACACAGTGATATTACCTTGCAAGGCCTTCCTCGAAAAAGCTCCTGAAACTAGCTCTTTCGATTTTTTGATGACATTTCGCCATCATATGCACAGCTGTCCTGGCTGCGTGCAGACAAGCGCCGACATTTCCATGCCCTCCGCCTTTTTTTGCTGTCTTATCCGCGTAAATTTCCCCCACATCTCTCTTCGAGCTTAACGCTCTTCTCTTAAAAACTTGGCAGAAAGCCCGTTCCCATCAGAACAAAATCCTTTCTGTCTTTCTCCGTCGTTCACCCTCTTTTTCGAAGTCCTTCTCAGTAGCAGGAACCTAGCTCTGGAATAATCTCCCTCGTTATGTTAGAGAATTGAAAAACACCTCCAGCTTCGGAAGACCGCTAATTTAGTACGTATCAAACCAAGAATAATCATAACGGTTATCCCAGTACACACTCGCTACTCTTGTACATCCTACTTTCCAATTAGATCTTCCTCATTTCCAAGTATTCTTAGTTGGAGTAGTCTCCTTTAATTTCCTTTCCCTAGAGCTCGCTGTATCAAGAAACATCTATTTTGTACACCCATATATTCTTTTTGTAACTGCCACTATCATTATTGTTATTATTATTATTATTGGTTCAAATGGTTCAAATGGCTCTGAGCACTATGGGACTCAACTGCTGAGGTCATTAGTCCCCTAGAACTTAGAACTACTTAAACCTAACTAACCTAAGGACATCACAAACATCCATGCCCGAGGCAGGATTCGAACCTGCGACCGTAGCGGTCTCGCGGTTCCAGACTGTAGCGCCTTTAACCGCACGGCCACTTCGGCCGGCCTATTATTATTATTATTATTACTGCCATCATTATTAGTGGGTGCAGCAAATACTGCAGTATTAATTATACAGGGTGATTCTAAAGTCACTATAGATTTCAGTGATATAGTGTCACTAAACATTTCAGTGATATAGTAAGTCAGTAAACATTTCAGTGATATAGTAAGTCACTGTACAGCTCAGTGATATAGTAACGGAATATTTGTTTCTTGCAGGTACTACGACAGAATGCTAACCAAAGAAGAACGAATCGATGATGTTTCTGCTCGTCTTCGTGGAATGACGTATGAACAGGTGCGGACAGACTTTGCCCGTCGATTCCGGAAAACAGGCCCCACCAGGCGTGTTATCAAGACCCTAGTCAATGAATTCCAGCGTTCTGGTAGTGTTGCAGATGAAGAACGTCCAGGGAGGCCGGCCATAACGCCAAACACCGTGCAAAGTGTGCCCTTCCGCATCTATCCGGAGACTTAGTAGGGAGCTTGGTATTCCTCAAACCACTGTATGGAGAGTTCTTCGTTACAAGCTGCACAAACGTGCGTACCATATCGAGGTCGTATATAAGCTTGAAGCGGAGGATTACAAAGCCAGACAAGCTATGTCTCATGACCTGCTACATGCTGTGGAAAATGATAATTTGAAGCAAAATGTCTTGTTCAGTGATGAAGCTACATTTCATACCTGTGGACATGTGAACAGACACAACTGCAGGATCTGGGCAGACCAGCAACCAAGTGTGCTGCAGGAGTGGCAACGGGACACAGCAAAAGTGAACGTGTGGTTAGTGATAACGAGGTCAACAGTGTACTGGCCCTTCTCCTTCGCAGAACAAACCGTTACTGGAACCACATACCTACATATGTTGGAATAGTTTTTGGAGCCCTGGTTGATGTCTGATGCGATTATGGATACTGTTGTTTTACAACAGGATGGTGCACCACCCCATTTTGCCCTCGTTGTTCGGGATTATCTGAATCAAGCATTTCCCGGCAGATGGATTGGTCGTGCCTCTCCACGGATGTGGGCACCCCTCTCCTGAGTTGACACCCTTAGACTTTTTTGCATGGGGGTTTATCAAGTCTAAGGTATACCAGGTGAAGATCCGCAGCACGTAACACTTAACACAGCGGATTCGAGCCGCAGCTGCTGAGATTACACCACATATTATGGGCAGGCTTTTCGGTCTACAGTGGAGCGCTGAGTGGTGTTACTAGACATGCAAGGTGGTCACATTGAAATGTACTGAAATTATGCCCTATTGTAACATAAGTTGCAGTGCCATTATATATTGGTTAATAAAATTTGTTTAAGTACGAAATGTATAGTGACTTTAGAATCATCCTGTATTAGTACATTACAAAAAAAAATGGTTCAAATGGCTCTGACCACTATGGGACTTAACATCTGTGGTCATCAGTCCCCTAGAACTTAGAACTACTTAAACCTAACTAACCTAAGGACATCACACACATACATGCCCGAGCCAGGATTCGAACCTGCGACCGTAGCGGCCACGCGGTTTCCGACTGAAGCGCCTAGAACCGCACGGCCACACTGGCCGGCAGTTCATTACATTACTTACTTATATTGTCGCTACAGACACTCAAATCATTTCAGTACTATTTGTCCTATTAAAACTCGTCCGACGTGAGGCGTGATGGGCCTGATCATATGAGGTTAAATAAATAAAAATAAATAGATAAATTTATGTAATATAGCTCGACACCAGTGCGGCTATATAAGCACCGACATGTAGATGACGGGTAAATGTCACATTCGTGTAAGTCCAACGTGCGTGCGGTGAATGTGGAAGCCTGAACTATAGCGACATTATTATCAGATGCGTCCGGCACAGTCAAAGTTCTGTTATTCTTTTCTTGGCTGCTTAATGAGAAACACTGGTAGACGTCTATCGGGGAATGTAGAATGTGTATGGGGAAACAGTTTTGTCGAAAACCACTGTTGTGGAATGGCGCGCCAAGTTAATGAAAATGCACGTCACCACGTCGCAAATGTAACGCAGAAGTTACGCCATGTGGGGGACACTAGAGCACCCGCCCTATAGCCCTGATGTCTCTTGTGTGATTATCACGCCTTCGGCCCCTTAAAAGAGGCCTTGAAGGGTCGACGATTCCTCTCGGACGAGGATGTACAGCAGGCAGTTACGGATTTCTTCACCTAGCAGGACACGGTGTTTTACCAAAACTGGTATCTTCAACATGATGCGTCCGTGGGATGAGTGCCTCATTATTCACAGCGATTTTTCCTGAATGGCACGCCGGCCGGTGTGGTCGAGCGGTTCTAGGCGCTAAAGGCTGGAACCGCGCGACCCCTACGGTCGCAGGTTCGAATCCTGCCTCGGGCATGGCTGTGTGTGATGTCCTTAGGTTTTAGTAGTTCTAAGTTGTAGGGGACTGATGTACTCAGATGTTAAGTTCCATAGTGCTCAGAGCCATTTGAACCATTTGAACGTGAATGGCACACCGATTCAGGACTGTATGGTCTTCTTAAGGAAAGTTTTTGTTCGTTCCATATAATATCATTAGAAATGGGATCACCGTAAATAAAATGGGCTCACTGAGACATATCCTCGCTGTTATCAGTGCTCTATGAACCACTTTGGAACCGAGGAAAAATGGTGGAATCAAAAGAGTCTTTTTAAAAAGAGCTTCGTGCATAAATCTGAGGTATTTTGCTCTTCAGTGTAGGTGAATGAAAAATTCTACGTTCTTGCTGAGTGCGTGGATATGTGAACAAACGTATGCGAATACCAGCGAGCGAGGCGGTAGACTGGTTAAAACTAAAGGCACGTATTTGACAAATGGTTCAAATGGCTCTGAGCACTATGCGACTTAACTTCTGAGGTCATCAGTCCCCTAGAACTTAGAACTACTTAAACCTAACTAACCTAAGGACATCACACACATCCATGCCCGAGGCAGGATTCGAACCTGCGACCGTAGCGGTCGCTCGGTTCCAGACTGTAGCGCCTAGAACCGCACGGCCACTCCGGCCGGCGTATTTGACAGTAGTCAGGTTTAAGTCGGGGGCTGGCCATTCTGAATTAATTTTTTCATGACTTCCACACATTAGGTCATTGCCGGAATCATATACTATTAACAACAGCTTCGTCAGGTTCCTTCTCGTTTCTACTCAACTGAACTAGTTCTGCGCTGTCAATAGCCGCAGCATCGATGTGATATTTTGTATCAAATTTACTTACATCCATATCAAAGGAGTAGTGAACACACAGTAGCATCACACATGATGTGCTACAGGGGCATAGGACTGAGAAGCCATTGTGACAGTACAGGCACAGCAGTTTTATGGAGCTGTCGGATTTCCAGAACATCCAAGTAATTCAAAAGGAAAAGGATAATAATTGACAAATCGTGTATGGTACCATAAGAATGAATGATAAACTCAGATTTTGGGTGTTAAAGGCAGCATATTCAGAAAACAAAGAAAAAAAAAGAATGTCTTTTGCTTCTATCTTGTTGGACTGAAGCGTAGATTTCCAAATTCCTCGTTACCCAAATGGTTGTGTAACTTTAAAGTAACTTTATTTCGATATTTCACATAACTCAATCGATTTTTAATATTTCTCCGTTTAATTTTGTTAAATTTTTGGCTCTGTGAACATTACTGTAAGTACAGTACTTGGGACAGAGGCTGTCAGAAAGTATCAGAAGCATTATCAGACTGTCCGCTGGCTACGCTTTTATCCATCCGAAGATAACTTCATTGACCAGTCGTAAGGAAATGTAGAAAGACATGGACAAAATTTGCTTTCCTCTAACAAATGTTCGTTCTCTTTAAATGCCGAGAAATGGAAGACAAGCCTATTCGAAAGAGAGAACCCGACGCTCTCCTATTTCACAATTAGTGGCGAACTTATGGATCAGGTTATTTACGTATTTACGGGTAATACTCAAAAGCAATATGAAATGGGATGAACACGTAATTTAGTATTACGGTATGGGAACGAGACATTAAGATCTGTTGGAAGGATTCTTACAAAATACAGTGCCTCTGTAAACGAAATGGCTTACAAGACGCTAAAGCTACTAATTTTCCAGTGTTCTTCGTCTTTATTAATTAGGAATCAAAGCGAGAGATGGACGAATTCACACGCGTGCTGCTAGGATCGTAAAAAGTCGAAATAGGTCAAAGAGATCGTAATAGAAATGCCTGGAGAACTTAAATGGACATTTTTTTTTAAAAAAAGACGGTGTTTTTGAGAAAGCCTACTGCGTGAATTTAAATAACTTGTACTGGAGGAAGGCTACGCGACCGTCGTATTGTTTCAAAGACATATTTCGCCAAAGCAATGGGGAGATGCCATATTGCATTTTGTTAAGCTCTTATTTGCTGTGTTTTATATCACAACCACATTCTAACTAATGTGCTGTGAATACATGCTGTTGTAAAACTCTGACACATTAAGAATTTCTCGAAAAGGTTCAGTTGTTGCAACTAAATGTCAGATAATGAGTTACCGGCATTTAAAGCTTACAGATGATGTGTGACACAGGATAAAGTCACAATTTACGCATGATCACTATCGTGTAGTATTTATAGAAGTGGAGGTGCCAATTCGAAAACTCTAATTCGCCTCCTGTCGTCAGAAAAAGTTTTATTATTCATATTCGCGTTTCTGAAAGATTCTGGGACTTTTCTGATCAATATAACAGACGTATGTTCCCTAACATTCAATGTTATGTACATATAAGAGTGCTCTCTCAAGAGTGAGTTGTCACTGTCAGTAATATTTATAAATTTATCAAGAAACACGGAAATTCGAGTGTAGCCGGCTGGTGAAACCATGGTTGCAAGTGGCAGCACAAGTTAACAGCTGTAGCTGGCGGATGAAACCATGGTTGTAAGTGGCGGCACAAGTTAACAGCTGTAGCCCGCTATTAACTTGTGCCACCACTTGTAACCGTGGTTTTATCACTCTGTGATAACTGTCTGTCTTTGTTACTATGATTTTTGTTCTTGACTTATGGAACACAATACGTGTCATTTGACGAGAGCACTGTTTAATGAAATTTTAAAGTTGTTATGTGATTTAATGTAACTTTTACCATTCTGATGAAGACAGTCTTAGAACTATCGAAACCAGTTTAATGTATTTTTTTAATATTTGTGTGCAACCAGTTGGCTGTTTATTGCATGTTGCATAGAAAAGATGTGAAGGGCCTTGCCGCAGTGGTAACACCGGTCACCGTCAGTTCACCGAAGTTAAGCGCTGTCGGGCAGGGCTAGCACTTGGATGGGTGACCATCCGGTCTGCCGAGCGCTGTTGGCAAGCGGGGTGCACTCAGCCCTTGTGCCCTTGTGAAGCAGACTGGGGAGCTACTTGACTGAGAAGTAGTGGCTCTGGTCTCTGAAACTGGCATACGGCCGGGAGAGCGGTGTGCTGACCACATGCGTAACATTGCAGAGCGATATCAAGTGGGACAAGCATGTAATGGCAGGTGTGGGGAAGGTGGATAGTCGTCTTCGGTTCATTGGTAGAATTTTGGGAAGATGTGGTTCATCTGTAAAGGAGACCGCTTGTAGAACACATAATACGACCTATTCTTGAGTAGTGCTCGAGCGTTTGGGAACCCTATCAGGTCGAATGGTTCAAATGACTCTGAGCACTATGGGACTTAACAGCTGAGGTCATCACTCCCCTAGAACTTAGAACTACTTAAACCTAACTAACCTAAGGACATCACACACATCCATGCCCGAGGCAGGATTCGAACCTGCGACCGTTGCGGTCTCGCGGCTCCAGACTGACGCGCCTAGAACCACACGGCCACACCGGGCGGCCGTATTAGGTCGGATTGAGGGAGGACATCGAAGCGATTCAGAGGCGGGCTGCTAGATTTGTTACTGGTAGGTTTGATCATCACGCGAGTGTTACGGAAATGCTCCAGGAACTCGGGTGGGAGTCTCTAGAGGAAAGGAAGCGTTCTTTTCGTGTATCGCTACTAAGGAAATTTAGAGAACCAGCATTTGAAGCTGACTGCAGTACAATTTTACTGCCGCCAACTTACATTTCGCTGAAAGACCACAAAGATAAGATAAGAGATATTAGGGCTCGTACAGAGACATACAGGCAGTCAATTTTCCCTCGTTCTGTTTGGGAGTGGAACAGGGAGAGAAGATGCTAGTTGTGGTACGAGGTACCCTCCACCACGCACCGTATGGTGGATTGCGGAGTATGTATGTAGATGTAGATGCCCCTCCATATCCGCATCCGGTGACGCCTGTGGTCTGAGGGTGACACGGCGGCCGTCGGTGCCGCTGCGTCCGCCACGCCATGTGGACGGAGTTTAAAAAAAAAATACGGAAAAAATACTGATACATCGTACAGCACTTCACAGTGGTTTACAGAGTGTGGAGGTAGAAGGACAGTTAGTTGTACGGCAGGTAAAGCGTTCATCTGGAGAAGGCCACGTTCCACATGACAAGCGATGTTCGCTCTTCACTTAACGGACTGATTAGCGCTATCCATTTGATACGTAGTAAACTGTACTGCATGTAGTGGAAAAACTGAGCGCAGCTTGGTGGGGTCGCTTGTTGGAAATTCCAACCATTCTCCTTGGCATTCAACTCGATAGCAGCTGATCCCTGCAGCGCGGCTGTATGGCAGTACCGGAACTCACACGAAACGGCAGAATTTGCATGCTCAGCGTGCGGACATGTGTTCCTCCCCCGTTCCCTGGCGAAAGGTCGACTGCAGTGTCGGTTGCAGGAAGCTGGTGTCGACCTCCCCGGTAACGGTGGAGTCTCAGGCCCCGGCTGCGGCTGCGGCCTTCGTCATAACGCTCCGGCGCTCAAGGCGAGTGTTTGACACTTGTGCGGAATGCGCGCCGCGCGCCCTCACCCCGTCAGGAATGGAGAGAGGCGGCCGGAAGTGAAAGTGTGGCGCAGAACGGCCAACGCGCCGGCCGTGTGATTAGACCGGCGAGAGCGCCGCGCTCAAACAAGGGCGCCCGCACACGCTGTCAGCGGCTCGCTTTCCCACGGGCTGACGTCGGAGGGCGAGAGAACTCAGTCCTGCAGTGTCGGGTGGTCGGACTAGCAGAATCAGGGAAACACATCATCGGTATACCTATCGAAAACTGAGCTGTATAGCTTATGAAGTTTTTGTTGTGGTCTTCAGTCTTGAGACTGGTTTGATGCAGCTCTCCATGCTACTGTACCATGTGCAAGCTTCTTCATCTCCCAGTATCTACTGCAGCCTAAATCCTTTGGAATCTTCTTGTTGTATTCATCTCTTGGTCTCCCTCTATGATTTTTACCCTCCACGCTGCCATCCAATACTAAATTGGTGATCCCTTGATGCCTCAGAACATGTCGTACCAACCGATCCCTTCTTCTAGTCAAGTTGTGCCACAAACTTCTCTTCTTCCCTATCCTATTCAATACGTCCTCATTAGTTATGTGATCTACCCATCTAATCTTCAGCATTCTTCTATAACACCACATTTCGAAAGCTTCTATTCTCTTCTTGTCCTGCCGGCCGGTGTGGCCGAGCGGTTCTAGGCGCTTCAGTCTGGAACCGCGCGACCACTACGGTCGCAGGTTCGAATCCTGCCTCGGGCATGGATGTGTGTGATGTCCTTAGGTTGGTTAGGTTTAAGTAGTTCTAAGTTCTAGGGGACTGATGACCTCAGATGTTAAGTCCCATAGTGCTCAGAGCCATTTGAACCATCTTCTTGTCCAAACTATTTATCATCCATGTTTCACTTCCATACATGGCTGCACTCCATACATATACTTTCAGAAACGACTTCCTGACACTTAAATCTATACTCGATGTTAACAAATTTCTCTTCTTCAGAAACGCTTTCCTTGCCATTGCCAGTCTACATTTTATATCCTCTCTACTTCGACCATCATCAGTTATTTTGCTCCCCAAATAGCAAAACTCCTTTACTACTTTAAGGGTCTCATTTCCTAATCTAATTCCCTCAGCATCACCCGACTTAATTCGGCTACATTCCATTATCCTCGTTTTGCTTATGATATAATTTCATAATCGATTATCGATTCATCGTAGATTTGAACACCTGGCAATGACCAGATTGACGCTAACTTAAATTAACAATACACAAATTCTATTTATTTCCGATGCATAAGACATACTTACAACAAAAGAAAACTGTTGCTAAGTGCTTACTGATACCTTAGACAGCATATAATGCTTTTAATGCTTTTGAAATTATATTTTATGATCCTTATACGATATTTATGCTTTGAATGCTGAAACAATTTTAAATTACAACCTCACACACTGTGGTGACAAAAATCACGGGATAACGGTATGCACATCTTTGCATGGCGATAGTATCGCGTACACAAGGTATAAAACGGCAGTGAATTGGCGGAGCTGTCATTTGCACTCGGGTGATTCATGTGAGAAATTTTCCGATGTCATTATGGCCGCGAGACGGAAGTTTGCGCCGCGTGAGATTAGCCGAGCGGTCTTGGCGCTGAAGGCATAGACTGTGCGCCTGGTCCCGGCGGAGGTTCGAGTCCTCCCTCGGGCATGGGTGTGTGTGTTTGTCCTTAGGATAATTTAGGTTAAGTAGTGTGTAAGCTTAGGGACTGATGACCTTAGCAATTAAGTCACATAAGATTAAAAAAAATAAAAATAAACAACGGAAGTTTGCAGACTTTGAAAACGAAATGGTAGTTTGGAGCTAGACGCATGGGACATTCCATATCGGAAATCGTTACGGAAATAAATATTACAAGATCCACAGAGTCAAAAATGGGCTGAGAATACCAAATTTTACGCGTTATCTCTCACAATACACAACGCACTGGTCGACGGCCTTCACTTAACAGCCGAGAGCAGTGGCGTTCGAGTACAGTTGTCAGTGCTAACAGACGAGCAACACTGGGCGAATTAACCGCAGAAATCAGTGTGGGACGTACGACGAACGTATTGGTTAGGACAGTGTGGCGAAAGTTTGGCATTAATGGGCTATGGCTGTAAACGAATGATGCGAGTACCTTTGCTAGCAGCACGACGTCGTCTGCAGCACCTCTCCACGGCTCGTGACCATATCGGTGGGACACTCTAGACTGTAGAATCTTTTCATCAACACATTTAATGTAAATAACCCAGCGCTTGACAAAAAAGAGGCACACAGAAGTGGAGGATGGAACAAAATGAAACTTGGGATAAGAGTGTATGTAATGTTATTTCAGTGATTTGGATATGGTGCCAAATTTCCGAAGAACTTGGCGGTATGAGTGCACTCACCATTGTGACGCTGCAGCTTCTCTGGTCTTGACGCATACGCTGATTCCGTATCATAAAGTCGTTGTGTCTCTCCTGAGGCAATCTGGTCCACAACTACTGTAACTGGTCCTCGATATCCAGATGGTGGCACTAGGACGGAGATGACGTCCTAGCTGGTCCCAACGATGTTGTATTGGGAACAAATATAGGAACCTTGCTGGCGACGGGAGTACCTCAACAACACAGTTCATATGGCTACGTGTGGAGGAGCAACGTCCTGTTGAAAAATGGCACCACGATACTGTCGTTTCACAAGAAACACGTGAGGACGCTGTACCGCTCTACCACCAGAGTTATGTCAATCACCACGAGCTGCTACCTGTAATTATACCCGATAACTCCCCACAGTGTGACGTCAGGACTAATACTGCTGTTACTTTCCAAAACACTGGAAGAATGGGACATCTCCCCAGGTCGGCCCCCTCCTAACCGACGATGGTAACGCGGTGTAGTGCAGATCCGTGATTCATTGCTGAATACAACAGGACGCCATTCATCAATAGTCCATGCTTTCCGGTCATGACACCGCTCCAAAGGAAACCGTTAGTGTTACGATTTTAACGACAACCTTCGCTTGGGATGGTAACACCCGACTGCTGATGTTCTTCGACCAATGGCGCGGGATGACTCAAAAGTTTTCTGGAAATAATTGCATGTTCTCGTACGGCAGACACAGATGTGGTTACTATGCTTGGTGCAGAATACGGTAATCATCCCTACTAGTGACCAGACATTGTCAATCGGGTATTTGATGACGGTTGTGCCTGCTTTCACATTCCCATCCAGTCAAACATCATACCATAAATCTGGATATTGCACTATTCGACGAGCCAGCGGAATGGAGACCCACACTCAGGCATATTTTAAAGGCTGTCAGGCGCTGATAATGCTAACTCAAAGCGAGTTTGTGGCATTTCCATCTCCTTAACAGTGACAATGCAACATCTGACGTTATCCAAGCCTCTTACACCGGATGGCCAGAAACAGTCTAAAAAGCTTGTAAGGGTGTCCCTGCTTAGGTTGTGGTGGGACATAATTGTTAGGTAAAAAAACTTTCATTGGCTTACATCGATAAAATATTTCTTTATTTAAGACGACGGGTTTCGACAGACTTAGCTGTTATCTTTAGCTCTTAAAAATATTTGGCTGTGAAACATATTCATTTTAAGTTGAATCTCAAGCCAAGTCGTCATATGTATAAAAACCAACACATTATAAAAGGTTTGTCATAACTAAAATAACACATGACAACTTGATGTGAAGTTCAGCGTAATATGAACATGTTTCACAACAAAAGATTTTTAAGACCTGAAGACAATTGAAGATTAGTAGAGATTCGTGCGTCTGTGAAAAGATCTATGCGCGGAGCATACGACTACCACCGTCACAACTTAGCAAACAATGTGTCAGAGGATCCGGAACAGTTACGGTCTTACGTAAAATCACTGTGCGGACATAAGGCTTTCACTCAGTCCCTTGTTGACCAGTCTGATGTGGCAGTTCAAGATAGGAAAACGAAAGCTGAAGTTTTAAATTTCACGCCCAAGAAATCGTTCACACAGGAGAATCGTACAATCATACTGTCATTTGACCATCGGACAGACTTCCGTATGGACGAAATAGTAATAGACATCCCTGACGTAGAGAAACAACTGAAAGATTTGAAAGCAAATAAATCATCAGGTCCGGTTGGAATCCCAGTTCGATTTTACAAAGAGTGTTCTACCTCTTTGGCCCGTTACCTTGAATACATTTTAGTGACTCTCCCGCGCAGCACAAAGTCCCTAGATACTGGAAAAAGCGCAGGTAACAACTGTATATAAGAAGGGTAAAGGAACGGAACCCCAAAATTATAGAATATCCCTAATTTCGGTTTGCTACAGAATCCTTGAACATATTCTCAGTTCGAATAACTTTCTTGAGACTGAGAAGCAGCATGGGTTTAGAAAGTATCTCACGTGCAAAACTCAGCTTGTCGCTTTTTCACATGATATACTGCGAAGAACGGATGAAGGGCTACTGGCATATTCCATATTTCTAGATCTTCGGAAAGCATTTGACATAGTGCCCGTTCTCAGGCTGTTAACGAAGGTGTTAGCATTTGGAACAAGTTCACAGATATGTGAGTAGCTCGAAGACTTCTTAAGTAAGAGAACCCAGTATGTTTCCCTGAGCCGGCCGCTGTGGCCGAGCGGTTCTAGGCGCTTCAGTCCAGAAACGCGCTGCAGGTTCGGATCCTGCCTCGGGCATAGATGTGTGTGATGTCCTTAGGTTGAAACGGTACAGTAGTTTCCGCTCCATAAGCAGCAGGTTTCGCTGCTCGCTCGCACCAGGAAATAGAAACAGAGGCGGCTCCGCAGCCAATTTTATTACACGACGCGGCCGGCCGCGGGTGCAACAGAACCAATGTGGACGGGTGGAAAGAAATGTGTCAGGCTTCATAATACGTATTTATATGTGTCGTGTATTATGCATTTCTTGTACGTGGATGTGAATCTGCACATGAACTTTCCTAATCCTCCTCACACCTTTCCGCAAAGCTTGGCCAAATCTTTGTTGGGAAAACCTCCGGGTGCCCGCCATATTCTGGGAGTGTTACAGAAGACGGGTAAGTGAGCAGACGTGCCCTCAGTGCGTCTGCCTCAATGTTCACGCATTGAAGAGAGGTAGTTGAATATTTGTACTAATTCTTTTATTTCCAGCTTCGGATTGTGTAAGGTAATGAGTGTGCTCGTTTAATTCCGGAAATTTGACCCCCTGTGTTAAAGTATCTGGTCCCCAGCTTGCCCGTTATCCTCCTCACATAGTGAATGTCCTATGTAAAACATTGGGAGAATTTGGTGGTATACATTTGGCCAACGCAATTCCGTCTTACCCGTAGAAATGTGCGTGCAGATTAGTATATAATATACCCGAGCTATAAGTTGTAAAATTGTAATATCTGTAAACTGAAACAATTGCTGCTATCGCTGTAAAGTCGAGTGATAATGTTTAAAATAATAGGTAATCAACTGTCATCAATCTTTAACATACCTTAAAAATCACAAAGAAGTTAAAGGAATTTATTTAAAGTAAAAGCTATAGAATGCAGGGAGCCACACACCAGCGTGTGAGCCCTACAGCCCCTTGCCTAGTATCGTACAGAAAGGACGCGCTCTCTAGGTAGCGCTCTCAAGCTCCTCTCCCCAGTTATCCGTTGCGCAATTTTGATTCAGGGCTTGACGACATCAACTTTCATCTGGCGTCCCTAGGCAAGGAGGTAAGACGGTAAATTTTCAAGGTTAGTTAGGTTTAAGTAGTTCTAAGTGTAGGGGACTGATGATCTCAGCTGTTAAGTAGCATAGTGCACAGAGCCATTTGAATTTTTTTGTTGCCCTCGGTGGCAAGTGGTCATCACAGACAAGGGTATCGTCGGGAGTGTCCCAGGGAATTGTGACAGGGCAGCTGTTGTCCTCTATGTACACAAATGATTTGGCGGACAGGGTGGGCAGAACTTAGAACTACTTAAACCTAACTAACCTAAGGACATCACACAACACCCAGTCATCAGGAAGCAGAGAAAATCCCTGACCCCGCCGTGAATCGAACCCGGGAACCCGGGCGCGGGAAGCGAGAACGCTACCGCACGACCACGAGCTGGGGACCCTCCTTGATTGGCAAACTTCAGTCTAATGAACTCGGTGTAACGTACCGATTGTTTTCCTTAACATTTATTTCTCAACACATCCTACCCTGAAACATCCTTATAAGCTTTGCAGACTGTTTCCGACCACCTAGTATACCTCACCATGCCTGATAACAGTACTAAGCCTGAACAAAACTATCACTCTCTGGTGGCCCTTCTACCTGTCACAGAGAATGGCATTTCTAATAATTTACATATTCGCCGATAGTGTGCACGTGCACGAATTTACATTGATATTCGACCATGTCCTGTACGTGCTTTGTCTGTCAGGCCGTATAATCCTCAGTAACCAATAATTTTCATTAAACTTGCTTTGCAAGTTTATAAAGCTGCTGAAACTTTGTAGAAGAAATTCCAGAAAACTGAAAGTAGTATGTCGGGGAGTGTACGCAGCTTTAACAGTTCTGCCGAGGGTGGAGGGGTAGGGGAGGTAGGATGACCTGGGTACAGCTCCCGGGTCGTTTCCTGTCAGTCACGGTCGTAACTAACAGCAACAAATGTGTTCTGCGTGCATTGTAAGATGTAGCTCAGGCTCTAAACCAGGGGCGTCCAACGCGCACGGTCCGCGGGACGCATGCAACCTAAAGCAGGTATCAGTACGGCGCAAGACGTGAGCATTTATCACACGATCAGTGAAGAAAAGTTCAGAATATTCCATTTATGTGAACTTGCGATAAAATGAATATATCTCAAACTCGCGCAACATGATGCAAAGATCGTTCAAATGGCTCTGAGCACTATGGGACTTAACGTCTGAGGTCATCAGCCCCCTAGAACATAGAAGTACTTAAACCTAACCTAACCTAAGGGATTCACACACATCCATGCCCGAGGCAGGATTCGAACCTGCGACCATAGCGGTCGCGCGGCTCCCGACTGTAGCGCCTAGAACCGCTCGGCCATTCCGACAGGCGCATCAGGCAGTTATCTCATTTGTCCATAACGTAGTTGTTCTTTTTTCATTAGTTTTATTCGTTAAGTATATTACGTGTGGCCCCAAACGTACTTGTCTTTTTCCACTGCGGCCCAGGGAAGATAAAAGGATGGACACTCCTATTCTAAACGACGCTCGTGTAGCGATAATATAGACGAGAATGAAATTTTCGTATATGAAGCTCGGTTTCCTTACTTGCCAAACAAAGTGTCACCTCAATGCGATTGGATGAAGCTGCCCGCAGCAGCGACAGCGGTCGTTCCGTCGCACACTGAGTGCGTTTGGAAAAGCGACACGAGACGAACAACTCTGTCATAAGGCGGTGTGGCGTGGCCGCTATCCCTGGCCGCAGATAGAGCTGTACGTGACAGGGCTCTCTTTGTAGCCGCGTCAAACCCATTACACCCCGCCGGCAGAGATAGCGGGCCAGCCGTACTGCATTCAGCGCCACGACACGCGCGAATCGAAACTAATTCCAAGCCGGTGTGCCGCCGGTAGGGTACACGCGACGAACCAGTCGCTCTCGGCTGCAGTGCCGCTGCCGAAGGCGTCTCAGGGGAAAAAACCGGCTGCAGCGTCTTCGTGCGCTGTCGATTACTATGAGTCTTCCGGGTCGTAAGGCGATACTGCTATCGGCAGATGATGGGGCGCGAGATTGCGATCAGGTTTTCCATCAAGGGGACTCGTTTACGTCGTCGAGTGATAAGTTTTCGTTCCGAAATTTAGTCAGGCTCGGGATTTCGGTCACGTGCTTGGATTTTAATCTGGCACCGTCGCAGTTTTTCTGCATGTTATAACATAAGCGTTCCAATATTCCGAGGTAATGGGATGTGTTGAGCACGCGTCATTGACTTCATAGGTTTTCCCCTCTCTTGCTATGTGTGTGTGCGTGCGTGCGTGTATGTGTGTGTGTGTGTGTGTGTGTGTTTGACAGAGAGAGAGAGAGTGATAGATTGTGAGTTAGTGTGTGTGTGTGTGTGTGTGTGTGTGCGAATGAACACCTGCGCTCCATCAGCACTCTGGCTCCATTTACTCCACTTATCTCGGATATCGCGCGCTTGAAACGAACCAATTAAGGTACTGAAATACGTCGACATTTACGTCTAAAGAGATAAACGTGTGTCCTAATTCGCGAGAGTGATCAACTACCTCGTACAGCAGAACATCTCTGCACGCGGGAATTATACAGTCTGTTTCAAGTGTAGTTTTCAGTGACCTAGAAACAGACCTGCTATTTGGCTGACTGTTCTGAGTACGAGCGATATCATCCCAATACGATGGACGAGCTTTTACTGGATTCCATTGGTTTCACTTATTTGTTTTAGAAATTTTAATATTAACGCTTTTTAAGAATATACAGGAAAATATAATAATAATAATTATTATTTTTAAGAATAAATAAATGAATAAGAAATAGTAATAAAAA
The DNA here is from genome assembly GCF_023898315.1 of Schistocerca nitens. Lineage (NCBI taxonomy): Eukaryota > Metazoa > Arthropoda > Insecta > Orthoptera > Acrididae > Schistocerca > Schistocerca nitens. The sequence goes on along the minus strand of NC_064614.1, from coordinate 368,297,892 downwards.
TAAAATAAATAATTTTTATTTTATTAAAAGATCTCTCTGTCTCTAATACACACACACACACACACACACAAACGTTCACAAAACAGTTTAATGCAGGAAACTGAGAATGTGGGTAACACTTAGCAAAAGAAATGAAACTCTGTATTAAAAAGATGGCAATTACAGTGATGTGTAACGTAAACAGTGAACTGAAAGTGAACTGTAAGATGCCCACCTGATTGCCAGATGAGAAAAAGCAGTTTGCTTAGATGCAATGAATTAGAAGTTACCTGTAAATACCTTTCCATTTCATAAAAAAAAAAAGTTAGGGAACGGTTTTTAAATCTATAACCTAGATGTGAAACCATAACCTATGTGTAAAAATGGGCAAATAATGTAATATTTCAGGACACCCACTGAAGATGCCTAGTAAAAAAGGCGAAATGCGTCTGGGTGCATAAATATAAATAAAAATTTCGATGTGTAGCATGCAAAAAAAGGCATTTTCTTTGAAACAACTGCAAATCTGATTTATTTATGACATCACTTCACAAGTGCAGGTTAACTCTCTCTGCACAGAACTTTACTTAATATGCATTACCAGATGCGGTTCTCTCATCATCAGAGATAAAGGTACCAAAAGATGTGCCACACCATTTCTACAGGAATGTTTTATGTTCATCTTTCCACGATCGTAAATAATATAAAATACCTTCACAGTCTTTCGACTGCCTCCTCATGGAAATAAGAAGACAAAATGGCGGCTGCTGTGGTCTGCTAACATAAATACAGAACACATTGGAGCCACAGCCATACGCGCTTTCTACATCGCTATCCGCTTCAAATAACGCGGTTGCCCAGAGGCAACCGAGTGGCTTCCGTACTCTAGGCATCTGACTGCCTTAACAAAAATGTGGTGCTTAAAAAGCACTTTCTTGAAATTTTCTTTATCACCTTTCTACTATCAAAATTATTAAGACATTTCGACAGGTCTAAGGTCTTTACAACTGCACCGCTTATCAAAATTTGATTTGTTAACTTCCTATGTGGTAACCAATTTTAATCTATACAAAAGGTCAGCAGAAAAAACGCGAATATATTCTGAGTGAAAAGTACATTATCAGCTGCCTTATTCTGCTTTTCTCAGCACTTTTAAAATTTTTAACAAAATGACAAACTGCCTATTGGCTTCTGTATCGGGTTCTTCAGGCGACGTTCATTTAATGATTTTACTGACGTTTCGCCCGTAAAATCATTAGATGAACGTCGGTCGAAGAACCCGATACAGAAGCCAATAGGCAGTTTGTCAACAAGTGGCCACGAAAGCCTTAACAATTTTGTTTTACCAAAATATTTGGTACGCTCTTTTTAATATGGAACTCATCTCTTACTCCCACAAGCTCCTCTAACTGTAACTCGTTCACACCATTCCAGTCCATCGCTGTAGGTCGCTCTTTGCCCATCTGCTCCCACTTCCTTATTCTCACTCACTCATTCAGCCCAACTCGTTGTCATTATCTCTTTGTGTCTCTGTCACTGTCTCACAGCTACAGTCACATTCGTTCCATCCTACTACTACTGTGTCCTCTCAAAATCACTGCCTCCCTTTTGCTCTCGCTTAGTGCTACTGTCTCATTCATTCCTTACTATTGCTCCTCTCTCTTCTCACTGTCGCTATCTCTCTCTCTCTTCCTCGTTGCCATTGTCATAGACTCAGTCTCTCTTATCACTAGCTCTCACCCATTTACACTTTCTCCTCCTCTTTATTCTCTTCACACTGATACTGTCTCCTTCACTTTTTTTCCAAGCGCTACTCTGTCACTATCAACCATATTCCACTGTCTACTATCTTCCGGAATTTATTACTTTTCTGTCTCTTTTCCGCTGGCACTGTTTTCTTCTACATCAGCGTAAAAGATAGCGAAAATGTTCGCATGCCAAAATTTTTGGGAACATTTTTAAGAGTGCTTAGGAAGGTAGAATTAGGCAGCTGGTACTTCAATTTTCGGTCAGGTCTTTTAATGAACAAGAGTATATTTGGCTTTTTCGTGTTCCGATAGGAGCATTTTTCCGCTGGTTCCCTTTTTTCCCCGCTACAAGAGGGCATGTCACTCATATAAAAACAGCTATATGGGTTAGTAAAGTTTCATAGTTTACTTATGTAAAACTGAAATAACACAAAACTAATTTTACACGTCAGATGTGATTTTACGTGAACAAGAAATTGCATGTGCTTCAGTACTACAAAATGAGGGCCCAGAAAACTTGTGGTGATAACAGAGATACAAAACAGCACATTTCTCGGTGCTACGTTACTTCATACTCTGCGTTTTCGCCTCAGATCGGATTTTACGTGCGTATTTTACAAGTGGGATAATACTGGAACTCTATATCTCGGAAACGGATAGAGATATTAACAAAATTTTCAAGGTCTTTCGAGATCGGTGTCTCAGGAATAATCGTAAAAAAGTATATCTATTTGCCGTGCATAGCCGTTTTAGAATCAGAAGCTCGGTCTTGGTTCCCAAGAACCATGTTTTTGGAGTGTTTCTGGATAGTGGGTAACGATTTTGAAAACAGGAGGATGGAAGTTCTAGATATCTGTCTAGAGAATTTATTGTTAAAATTTGGGCAGTTTGGTGCTCTTTGTATTTAGTTTTCACCCCGCACACCATTTTACGTGCTTATTTTCCGTGTACAAGTAGGGTAAGTTTGAATTTCTGTACCTCGGAAACAGGCAAAGATATAAAGGAAATTTTCAAAATAGTTGGGGATCTTAGGAATGTATCGTAAATATTTCAGCCATTTTCTGGGCATAGTCATCTTGGAATCCAGGCTCAGTTTTAGTACTCAAAAACCATATTTTTCGAGTTTTCCCGGGAACCGCCATTAATTAAACAATGCCACCGGAAGCCCCTTAAGACGCACAGTAGACCACATATAATGCAAAAAAAAAAAAAAAAACCGATAGAATTGCTCCATTTGCCTTAGCTGCAGGAACTCTGTAATAACCTAACTTTGACCCTTTACTGTATGACAGTTGCAGTATAAGATAACCCTTTCGTTGGATATACAAATGGTTCCTAGCGCAAGGGCTATCCAGAACACTTGCGCTTTTTTCTTGTCACCAACAGAATCCGTGGTATGAGTGACGCAAAAATCCCGTTTTTACGCTCGGCGTTTTGGAACATGTTAGGTAGCGCACGCTGTCGCGTGCGGGCCGATGAGATGAGGCAGTTTATTGCAAAATTTCAAAAAGCAAGTAATATTATATGACACTTAACACCAATAATTTTCGTTTTACATATGATGGCACGCATTTCGTAGTTTAATGATTGCCTGTTTAACCATCACTGGAAAGTAAGCATGTAAATTGCAGTTTCAAAGATTTAATGTAACTGACCATGTGTCCATTTGCACGGGAAGCGCAACGAGAAATACAGAATGTAAAACTTCTGAGAAATACGAGGGCCGTTCAGAAAGTAAACTCCGGTTGATTTAAAAAAATACACCAGGTTAAATAAAAATATTTTAATATATACATCTTACAACTACATCTTTGCACTATTTTTCTACATAGTCTCCATAGCGATTGAGGCACTTATCGTATCTCTTCACAAGCTTTGAAATTCCTTCTGCATAAAAATCACCCGCTTGTGCCTGGAGCCAGCCTGTGACCGCATCTTTGAGCTCTTCGTCGTCATCAAACCGCTGTGACCCGAGCCATTTCTTCAAATGCATGAAGAGGTGATAATCACTTGGCGCCAGGTCTGGGCTGTAAGGTGGATGGTTGATAACGTCCCACTTGAAGGACTCAAGAAGGGCCGTTGTTCTGCGAGCAGAGTGAGGACGGGCGTTATCGTGCAAAAAAACGATACCGGAAGTCAGCATACCACGGCGTTTGTTCTGCATAGCCCGTCGTAACTTTTTTATTGTTTCACAGTACACGTCTTGATTAATGGTCGTACCACGTTCCATGAATTCAACCAACAACACCCCTTTGGCATCCCAAAACACCGTTGCCATCAGTTTTCTGGCAGAAAAATCTTGCGAGGCTTTTCTTGGTTTGGTAGGCGAATTTGAATGTGCCCACATCTTTGATTGTTCTTTTGTCTCAGGGTTCACGTACTTAATCCAGGTTTCGTCACCGGTCACGATTCTGTTTAACAATGGTTCTCCTTCGTCCTCATAACGTGACAGAAAGTCTAATGCAGAGGCCATTCTTTGAGTTTTGTGGTGGTCGGTAAGAATTTTGGGCACCCATCGTGCACAGAACTTATGGTAACCCAATCTTGCTGTCACTATCTCGTACAAGAGAGTCTTAGAAATCTGTGGAAAACCAGTAGACAACTCCGACATTGAGAAACGTCGATTTTCACGAACTTTTGCATCAACTGTCTGAACGAGTTCGTCAGTCACCAATGATGGTCTACCACTCCTCTCTTCATCATGAACGTTTTCTCGTCCACTTTTAAATAAACGTACCCATTTACGGACAACTCCTTCACTCATAACTCTTGGTCCGTACACGGCACAAAGCTCACGATGAATAGCTGCTGCAGAATATCCTTTGGCTGTAAAAAACCTTATGACAACACGCACTTCACATTTGGCGGGGTTTTCTATTGCAGCACACATTTCAAACTGCCACAAAAACTAAACTAGCGCAGGTACGACGTTCACTCGACCACGGCTTGATGCCGACTGACCTGTTGAGTGCGTGAACGCACAGATGGCGTCGCTACTCCCCCCACAACCCGCACTGTGACCAATCGGAGGTTACTTTCTGAACCGCCCTCGTACAATCTCAGACTCGGATCATTATCTTTAGAAGACCAAAGGCCAATTCCAAGAAATAACGGAAAGCTTACAAGCAGAAAATGATTATAAGTTTGGCAGAGACAAACAAACTAAGGAGAGTCCAAGAATTCAACCACAAGTTAGAAACGTTAGCTCTAGGTAACTGGGAACAACTACAGGAGGCTACACTGAGACCAGCTGGGGAGACTATCCCACTCGCGAAATCAAGAAAGCGTAATTGGTGGGATAATGAATGCGATACAACTTTACAGCTGACAGGTTGTTTGGCAGAAATGGAATTGCCGCAAAAATGAAGTGGAACATGTTCAGCTTTCTAAAACCGACAAAATCTACATCAAAACCTGAAAACTATCTGCGAGGTGAAGCGTGGGTGAGTTTGATAAGAATCAGGTGATACACAATGACCAAGACTATGGAAAAGTGGTAGTCGACCACACAGAGGAAGGTAATTGCCACTCATAACTAGTCATTTTGAATGTCTCCTCATCTGCGGGGCTCCAGAGACTCCATTCGCTTATGAAAGGAATCCAAACATCCTACCAGATCAGTCTGTTCCCACGAAGGAAGAAATCAAGATCATCCACGCAAAGCACCACAATAAAGCACCGCCTAAGCTAAAGTAAAGGCTTGTTGAGTGAATGACTGAGAGACTTCGAAAGGCAGGGTGAGCCGTCCAACTGGAAAAGATTTTCAACAACTTCCTTGCCCACAGGCCAGAGCTTAACCAATCAGAGAAATGAGCCTTAGTGTCACACATTAATAAAATGGAAATGGCTTACCAATTACCTAAAGTCATCTACAGTAAGAGATAAATATCCTTAAATGCACTACTACACTTATTCGACCGAAGGCTCTGTATGCGGCAGGGACTCTTTCAATGAACAACAAAGGTTTAAAAGAGAAACGCGGCCAAAGATAGAAAGATTTTGAGAGAAATACTGCGTCCAGTTAAAGGAAACAGCGAGTACAGAAGACGTAACAACGACGACTTATGTACGCTTGTGGAAGAGATACATGACACGATTCGGAAAAGAAAGATTATCTTCTATGGCCAGGTGAGACGAACCAATCCAGGAAGTATATTTCAAAGAAAATTGATATATTTTCAAGATAATAATACCAAAGGGACATGCTCCATAGAAGTAGAAAGAGATCTAAGAAAACTAGAAACTTCCCTAAATATGTCCAGAAGTGTGATTCCCTCGAAGGAAACTGTGAACACACAATGGTTTCAAAGAAAAGCCGAAGCTGAAGATGGGGAAGGCGTGGAACCAAGAGAGAGAAGAGCAACAAAGAAAACAAATACAGGACCACTGGCCGACAGTTCGAAAAAAAGAGACAGTTGAATTGACAGGGTCCCTAGTCAAGGTACAAGGCCAAACCACTGAGTAATCATGACATAAATGCTCCAGTTTTCCCATAATTTCAGCAACTCCATATATCTGTCAGTAATGTAATCATGCCATAACTTCTCCTTTCAAAAGTTCCGAGTGGCGTACTAAATAAATGTTCTTGGGCCAGTGCACCTAGTTACTGAGGTGTCTTGCAACACCTTCCTTATAACATTGTTTTGCTGAGTCGAGCAGAAAAGCTTCACTTCGCCATGCAAAACCATAGTGCAATAGGCCTCTCCCCTTCAGAAGATCAGGTCCACCAGATCGTCGTCTGCTTACATTTCTGAAAAAAAAAAAAAACTTAACAACACATATCATAGTTTGGCAAATATGCACAATATATTTTGATTCTCTTTATTCTAATTCACTATGACCCAGAATGTTAATTGGCTGTTTATTTAATTAAGTGCTATTTCCTAGTATTGATCTAGTCCGCTGGGAACTAAAGCAATTGCTGCTCAAGAGGATGGGCTGTTGGACTAATTCACGCTTAAAGTACAGTCTTGGACATAAAACCTGGCCGCCGGCCGGCTGCTGCACACTTACGGCGAGCGATATGATCGGCCACCTCTAAGAATTCTAAGTACGACCGTATGCACTGTTGGCAACCATGTCGGTTGCGGGAGTGCATGGAGGAAGTGTTGTCATTCTAAATGAACTGTTACACTGCTGTATCAGCTAATGATCTAGAGGTCAGTCTGTCTTTGGCAGAGTACCAGTGCGAACGCGCTGTTGTGCTTCTGTGTGCAGAGCGAGAGCTCGCGTTATTTACATTTTGACGTCCGATACTTACGTGCCGGCTTAGACTCTACGAAGCATGGTGAACCGTTACTTTCTGAAACGGCTGTGATTGACCCAAGGTGCTCCACTTGGAGCCTTTTTTGAGAGATGAAGCCAAGATTCCGGCGACCGACACTATAGAAATACAACTGTCGAACGTGAACAGCACGGTCTATGTTGAAATCGTCAACGACGCCGTGAGTGAAGGCATCCTACACAAGACGAAATAAGTGTTCCACTTCTGTAGCGCCTACGGCAACGTCGGGGTGGTGACCGTCGACTATGCAGGCTTGGACATGCGTACGATATGCGTTTTCGAATCGCCATTCTAACTTCCAGCAGAGGAAGTTGTCGCCTCACTCCGAACATATGGCACAGCCCACAGCCACAGTGCATTGGAAAGGGCTCAGTTTCGGACATATCATGTGCTAAATGGCGTCTGACATATCACCATCTATCGCCCTACTACTTACAGACCGGTGGGTACCGTCCAATAACGTTGTATGACGGCCAGCTTTGGACCTGTATCGGGTGCGGCAAAGATGGCCACCTTAGATCCGAATGCCTGGAACGGGGCATTATGCAACTTCCTGCCGCCGAAGGGTCACCCGCATCGCAAACAAGTTGCTACCAGTGACCCACACCATTACTCTCGCTTCTCCTGCCGCCTGCCAGAGAAGCCCAGACGCCACAGCGGAGCCAGATCGTAACACCATGGAGGGTGCCTCGGACGGCCGGCCCAGATTTGCTGGCCGTAGACCATGCTCCGGTGACGCCGACGCTGCCGACTGCTGACCCAATCCTCGGCAACAAGACGGAAATCGACTCACTCGTCATCCCTACAGCGGCCTTCGTACCAGAGCGACGCAGCTCCCTGTTGTCGTGAGACTTGGAACATCGCGTGAGAAATCAAAGTTCTCCGAGACGTCGCAAGAGAAGACTCCGAACCGTCTCCAGCCAAGAGGAGAGACTGCAGGCCGAAGACGAAACCTCCGTCGACCCGATAGGCGCCCACGAAACCGCCATTACTGAAGAAGACGATGTGAGTACGACGACATCTACCGTCTCCGGCCAAGAGGAGACACTGTACGTCGAAGACGAGGCCGCCGTCGACCCGAAAGACGCCCACGAAACCGCCATTGCTGAAGAAGATGAAGTGAGTGCGATGTTATCTGACGATGTGCCTGCAACCGTCCCCCAACAGCACAGTGAAAACGCCTAACTATTTAAGGGACTCTGCTAGTATCAATATTCCATCTGTTGAGGAGAAAATTGATGATACACTGGTGCCAACCTCCACAGCGTGGAACGAAGAGGAGGTCGAGGAGCAGAACTCGCTTTGGGGCCCTGCGCCGCTCCACTAATGTTTCCTGCTTTTTCTTTTCTTTTGGGTCAACAGTTTTCTGACTGGTTTGACGAGGCTCGCCACGAGTTTCTCTACTCTGCCCTCAGAGAAGCACTTTCAATCCATGGCCTCAATCATTTGCTGGGTGTATTCCAATCTCTGTGTTCCCCTGCGGTTTTTGCCCTGTACAGCTCCCTCTAGTAACATGGAAGTCTTCTCTGGTGTCTTGACAGATGTCCTATCATTCTGTCCCTTCTCCTTGTCAGTGTTTTCCACATATTCCTTTCCTCTCCGATTCTGTGCATAACTTCCTCATTCCTTCCCTTGTCAGTCCACCTAATTTTCAACATTTTTCTGTAGCACCACATCTCAAATGGTTCGATTCTCTTCTGTTCCAATTTTCCAACAGTCCATGTTTCAGAACCATGAAACGCGGTGCCCCAAACGTACATTCTCAGAAATTTGTTCCTCAAATTAAGGCTTCACTTGGCAGCAATGCCCCTTTTTGCCAGTACTAGTCTGCTTTTGATGTCTTTCTTGCTTTTGCTCAGTCCTTTATTGGTTATTTTGCTGCCTAGCTAGTAGAATTCCTTAACTTCATCTACGTCGGGACCATAGATCCTGATATTAAGTTTCTCGCTGTTATCATTTCTGCTACTTCTCATTACTTTCATCTTTCTTCGATTAACTCTCAAGCAATGTTCTGCAGTCATCAGACTGTTCATTCCATTCAACGGATCATGTAATTCTTCTTCACTTTCACTCAGGATTGCAATGCCGCCAGCGAATCGTGTCACTGATATCCTTTTACCCGGAATTTTAATTCCATTCTTAAACCTTCTTTTTATTTTCATCATTGCTTCTTCGATGTACAGATTGAACAGTAGGGGTGAAAGACTACGTTCCTGCCTTATATCCTTTTTAATCCGAGAACTTTGTTCTTGGTCATTCACTCTAATTAATCCCTCTTGGGTCTTTTACATATTGTATATTACCCATTTCTCCCTACGGCTTACCCATATTTTTCTCAGAATTTTGAACATCTTGCACCATTTTACACTGTCGAACGCTTTTTCCTGGTCGACAAATCCTATGTCCGTGTCTTGATTTTTCTTTACTACTGATTCCATTATCACCCGCAATGTCAGAATTGCCTCTCTGGTGTCTTTACCTTTCCTAAAGCCAAACTGATCGTCATCTAACTTATCCCCAATTTTCTTTTCCAGTCTTCTGTATATTATTCTTGTCGGAAACTTGGGTGCATGAGCTGTTAAGCTGATTGTGCGATAATTCTCGCACTTGTCGGCTCTTGAAGTCTTCGGAATTGTGTGGACGACATTTTTCCGAAACTCAGATGGTATGTCGCCAGACTCATACATTTTGCGTACCCACTTGAATAGTCGTTTCGTTGCCACCTCCTCTAATGATATTACAACTTCTGATGGAATGTTATCTATCCATTCTGCCTTATTTGATCTTAAGTCCTCCAAAGCTCTCTTAAATTCTGATTCTAATACTGAATCACCTGTTTCTTCTAAATCATACTTTCCCTCAAATTCGTGGGGGTGAGTGGGTTGACTTTCTACTGCAATGCCTACGTCCCTCCATTGACGCCTGCCGGATAGTAACTACCAGCACCAACAACATCAGTTGACAGATGAAAATCCATCTTCTTCGAGCCATGTTCTGGGCTTTTGATGTTGATTTCCCCCTCCATCAGGAAGTTCATATCTTCAGTCTCCCAGATATACATTGCTCTACTGCTCACGCCTCTGCATATGATCCCATGGGATGTGGAGTGGCCATCTACGTCTGAATGGATTGTTGTCACTGATGTCACCTTTCTTCCATCAGCTAGAGCCATGGGGACATGCTTCATTAGCAATCCTTATTAACCTACCTATGATGGGACTGTGATTGTGTAATATCTTCTGATGATTAATTAATTATAAGTATATATGTTTCCTGCCTATGATGGCAATATAATACATATTTTCAGCCTAAGACAAGGCCAATATAATTAAAGACTGAATTGTCAAGGCTGAGTTGCTACAAATTATTTGATAAGCTTTTAATTATGAAGGGTTAATGACTGTTTAAGTACAAATTATGGTTACTTGTTATGTAACATACAAATGCGTAGCTGATGATTCGTATGGAATTGTTATTACTTAAATAAATAGACATGGTTTAATCATTTTTTTTATTTCACAGATAATAGCTTTAACGAATATGGTAACAACTTACCCCAGCATGTTAACAATTTTCCCCAATTCGGGGTAAGTTGTTATTTTACGACTTCAGACATTGAAACATTATTATTAAAAAAATCTCACAGCAATTGACCCAAATAACTGTCTTAATTTCAAAGTTACATATATAAGTTAAATTCGATTACATCGCATGAATACTAAAATCAAGTATTCTCAACGGATTTTGAGGTGAACTAAAAATCGGAACTTGTAGCCCCGCTCGCCCCTACTACACGATAGCACGGTTTGCTGATTTCAAAAACAAATTCGTCCAGGAGGTTGTTTGGGAAGTCATCCTCCAGGAGGTTGTTTGGGAAGTCATCCATCACCCACTTATTATGCCGATCTTAACCTCTCAGATGTTTATCTTTCCCGCTAATGATCGAAAAACCGTCAAGAAAATTCGTTTTCTAACCTGGTCTGACGACACATTTAATTCAGGACCAGTAGCTTTCTACATGTGTGGAATCGGTAAACTATCCGAGGATTGTCAGACTGTTTTAGGTAATGTGAGAGAATATTTTGTTGATGATTGATTAATGTTTACTATTATGTTCAATAAATTAATGGAAAATGCTATTAAAGTATGCACTGTTCTAATAAAAATGAAACACGACTCACCACAATAAAATTCAGGCCTAAGTCTATTTTATTAAAACATGAAACATCTGTTCCACGAGCGTGCCTATATCAGCATTAATTAGTACGATATTATTCACTTTGGGCTATGCAACGGTCTGTGTTTATTACCTGTCCTGTCTCATACTCAAGTAATATGGAAATATCGAATTTCAGAAATAAAATTATGAAAGGCATTATCAATTGTACAGTATCACAATTTTTTCATCTTTACTGGAAGTAGAAAGACGATATTTGATGGAGACCTCTTTGAAGATTTCCTTGTTGATTTTCAATCTAGCTCCCTGTAGCTCTGTAACAGAACGACTAGAAATGTACTATCAGCGGGCCTGGAACTGTGAGCCAAACACGGCTTTCATTTCACAGGCGAGCACGTTACCCCACGGCTAGTCGAGCTGCAGCAGACATCTGTCTCATTGCCCCAGCGGAGGCTAGGACAGATAACTCACAATGTGAAAGACGAGATTAGTTGCGATTTCCACGTGGAAAGACATTCCTGATCTCAAAACCATAAAGTGATAACTTTATGTCTTACCTTAAGTGAAAATTACAAACTTTATTCAATGGAAATTACACGTAAAGTCAAGTGAATTTAGTAGGATAGTTCTGTGCCATTCAGGAAGTAACTCGTCGGTCGCAGAGTTGTCAAACTTATTCTGCGTTGTTTCCAAGGTCCAATTACACTGTCAACAGGAAGAATACTTACTGATCTGCGCCTCGAACGGATTTGGAAGTGATTATAGCTTACATCTTAAAGACGCGATTGCTGAGGGTCGGAATACCAAAAGTATATACTGAGTTTTACTGGCATTTCCGTAACTAGCTTTAAGCACTAGAACGTAGTTACTAATAATACTTAGGCGCACCGACTGCAAATTTTATACAGTAAATCAATAACTATAACAAATATTTCTGTTTCTCTCTCTTAAGCGCACGGAATATTGAATAGCTCATTCACCAAACAGAATTCACTTTTTTGAGCGTTCCTGTAGTTATACTGTAACCACTACGACTAAGCAACACATCTTTTGATCATACTACACTTTGAAAATATTTTTGTTGAGAGCACTGTCATTGTCACTATCTCTCAATACAGAGAAACACAAATTTCTCGGATCTTTTCGTTGTGATCATTACGCGAGATATATGTGGGCGGTAGTAATATGTTGCCCATCTCTTCCCGGAATGTGCTCTCTCGTAATTTCGATAATAAACCTCTCCGTATTGCGTAACGCCTTTCTTGAAGTGTCCGCCACTGGAGCTTGTTCAGCATCTCCGTAACGCTCTCGCGCTGACTAAATGTCCCCATGACGAATCGCGCTGCTTTTCGCTGGATCATGTCTATCTCTTCTATTAATCCAACCTGGTAAGGGTCCCATACTGATGAGCAATACTCAAGAATCGGACGAACAAGCGTTTTGTAAGCTACTTCTTTCGTCGATGAGTCACATTTTCTTAGAATTCTTCCTATGAATCTCAACCTGGCGCCTGCTTTTCCCACTATTTGTTTTATGTGATCATTCCACTTCAGATCGCTCCGGATAGTAACTCCTAAGTATTTTACGGTCGTTACCGCTTCCAATGATTTACCACCTATGGCATAATCGTACTGGAATGGATTTCTGCCCCTATGTATGCGCATTATATTACATTTATCTACGTTTAGGGAAAGCTGCCAGCTGTCGCACCATTCATTAATCCTCTGCAGGTCTTCCTGGAGTACGTACGAGTCTTCTGATGTTGCTACTTTCTTGTAGACAACCGTGTCATCTGCAAATAGCCTCACGGAGCTACCGATGTTGTCAACTAAGTCATTTATGTATATTGTAAACAATAAAGGTCCTATCACGCTTCCTTGCGGTACTCCCGAAATTACCTCTACATCTGCAGATTTTGAACCGTTAAGAATGACATGTTGTGTTCTTTCTTCTAGGAAATCCTGAATCCAATCACAAACCTGGTCCGATATTCCGTAAGCACGTATTTTTTTCACTAAACGTAAGTGCGGAACCGTATCAAATGCCTTCCTGAAGTCCAGGAATACGGCATCAATCTGCTCGCCAGTGTCTACGGCACTGTGAATTTCTTGGGCAAATAGGGCGAGCTGGGTTTCACATGATCTCTGTTTGCGGAATCCATGTTGGTTATGATGAAGGAGATTTGTATTATCTAAGAACGTCATAATACGAGAACACAAAACATGTTCCATTATTCTACAACAGATTGACGTAAGTGAAATAGGCCTATAATTATTCGCATCTGATTTATGACCCTTCTTGAAAATGGGAACGACCTGTGCTTTCTTCCAGTCGCTAGGTACTTTACGTTCTTCCAGAGATCTACGATAAATTGCTGATAGAAAGGGGGCAAGTTCTTTAGCATAATCACTGTAGAATCTTACGGGTATCTCGTCTGGTCCGGATGCTTTTCCGCTACTAAGTGATAGCAGTTGTTTTTCAATTCCGATATCGTTTATTTCAATATTTTCCATTTTGGCGTCCGTGCGACGGCTGAAGTCAGGGACCGTGTTACGATTTTCCGCAGTGAAACAGTTTCGGAACACTGAATTCAGTATTTCTGCCTTTCTTCGGTCGTCCTCTGTTTCGGTGCCATCGTGGTCAACGAGTGACTGAATAGGGGATTTAGATCCGCTTACCGATTTTACATATGACCAAAACTTTTTAGGGTTCTTGTTTAGATTGTTTGCCAATGTTTTATGTTCGAATTCGTTGAATGCTTCTCTCATTGCTCTCTTTACGCTCTTTTTCGCTTCGTTCAGCTTTTCCTTATCAGCTATGATTCGACTACTCTTAAACCTATGGTGAAGCTTTCTTTGTTTCCGTAGTACCTTTCGTACATGATTGTTATACCACGGTGGATCTTTCCCCTCGCTTTGGACCTTAGTCGGTACGAACTTATCTAAGGCGTACTGGACGATGTTTCTGAATTTTTTCCATTTTTGTTCCACATCCTCTTCCTCAGAAATGAACGTTTGATGGTGGTCACTCAGATATTCTGCGATTTGTGCCCTATCACTCTTGTTAAGCAAATAGATTTTCCTTCCTTTCTTGGCATTTCTTATTACACTTGTAGTCATTGATGCAACCACTGACTTATGATCACTGATACCCTCTTCTACATTCACGGAGTCGAAAAGTTCCGGTCTATTTGTTGCTATGAGGTCTAAAACGTTAGCTTCACGAGTTGGTTCTCTAACTATCTGCTCGAAGTAATTCTCGGACAAGGCAGTCAGGATAATGTCACAAGAGTCTCTGTCCCTGGCTCCAGTTCTGATTGTGTGACTATCCCATTCTATACCTGGTAGATTGAAGTCTCCCCCTATTACAATAGTATGATCACGAAACTTCTTCACGACGTTCTGCAGGTTCTCTCTGAGGCGCTCAACTACTACGGTTGCTGATGCAGGTGGCCTATAGAAGCATCCGACTATCATATCTGACCCACCTTTGATACTTAACCCAGATTATTTCACATTCGCATTCGCTAATAACTTCACTGGATATTATTGAATTCTTTACTGCTATAAATACTCCTCCACCATTGGCGTTTATCCTATCCTTGCGGTATATATTCCATTCTGTGTCTAGGATTTCGTTACTGTTCACTTCCGGTTTTAACCAACTTTCCGTTCCTAATACTATATGCGCACTATTTCCTTCAATAAGAGATACTAATTCAGGAACCTTGCCCTGGATACTCCTGCAGTTTACCAATATTACGTTAACTTTTCCTGTTTTTGGTCTCTGAGGACGGACGTTCTTTATCAACGATGATAATGTTCTCTCTGGTAAGCCGTCAGGTATTTTATCGTTTCGCCCAAGGGGGGGTCCCTCTAACCTAAAAAACCCCCGTGTGCACGCCACACGTACTCTGCTACCCTAGTAGCTGCTTCCGGTGTGTAGTGCACGCCTGACCTGTCTAGGGGGGCCCTACAGTTCTCCACCCAATAACGGAGGTCGATGAATTTGCAACCATTATAGTCGCAGAGTCGTCTGAGCCTCTGGTTTAGACCCTCCACACGGCTCCAAACCAGAGGACCGCGATCGACTCTGGGCACTATGCTGCAGATATTAAGCTCAGCTTGCACTCCGCGTGCGATGCTGGTTGTCTTCACCAAATCAGCCAGCCGCCGGAAGGAACCAAGGATGGCCTCAGAACCCAAGCGGCAGGCGTCATTCGTTCCGACATGTGCTACTATCTGCAGCCGGTCACACCCAGTGCGTTCAATAGCTGCCGGAAGGGCCTCCTCCACATTACGGACGAGACCCCCCGGCAAGCACACCGAGTGCACACTGGCATTCTTCCCCGACCTACCCGCTATTTTCCTGAGGGGCTCCATAACCCGCCTAACGTTGGAGCTCCCTATAACTAATAGGCCCGCCCTCTGTGACTGTCGGGACCTTGCCGGAGAATCGGCCACTGGCCCAACAGGCGAGGCATCCTGTGGTGGCTCGGAAACGATGTCATCACCACTAGGAAGCACCCCGTACCTGTTGGAAAGGGGTAAGGCAGCCGCCACGCGGCCAGATCCCACCTTCGCCTTTCGGCCAGGCACGCGCGAGCCCACCACTGTCCGCCATTCACCCTGGAGTGATGGCTGACCGGTAAGATGCTCACTGCCGGAAGACGCAGCGACATCAGGGGTTCCATGTGATTCCAAGGCCACCGAAGTAGGCATAGGTCTCACCACAGTTGCCCCAACGCCACTACGAGCCGACGCCTGCGCGTCGAGCTCGATGAGCCTAACAGACAAAGCCTCCACCTGTCCCCGAAGAGTGGCCAATTCTCCTTGCGTCCGCTCACAACAACCACAGTCCCTACACATGACTATGTTTACCCTACTCTATACGGTGACAAATTCCCAAGATAATCTTCTGATGAGCTACTCTGATAATCAAGAAACACTCACTGAAATACGAGACGCGAAAACTACGCTAGGTTTTCCCAGAAAAACTATTTAAAAGCTAAGCGCAGCAAATAAGTACAAAAACACTGTTATTGAAATAAAAGGTTCTACCTAGTAAGCACTCGAACACGCAAGAAATTACAAAAATAAACTAGTAATTACACAGATAACTGAAAATAAGTCGCTGCTGTTTGTAAAATATGTAAGAAGCAAACGGTGTACTCGCCTTAGTAGTAGCAGGAGCTAGCGATGCGCTCTCGCTGACGGTCTAACAGATTTTTCTCTATCATAACATTAATGATCGAATAACAGTTTTTTCAGTTGAAGAACACCACAACTTCACTGTTCAACCTGGAATTTCCACAGTCTCTGAAGCTTTTCCTGGACCTCGACCGTTATGACCCATTGCTGGGCTCAACGTTCATTCATTTCATGGCACATGTACACTACTACATTGAATTCATCTTTATATTCGGTGTCATTCACCTAATATGTTGTAAATATAATTTGGTAATGTTTTCATCACATTTGATTTACCATCCATCATTCACAACAACCTCTTTTAAGCGTAATACACTGAAAGCATAGAGTGAAAGCGTAGAGTTATCATCGTCGTGAAACGCATAATTTTCAAGATATAACCGAAAAACTGAAAGAAAAAGCTAAAATTTTGAAGTTTTTTGCGTTTTTCGTTGGCAGGCCGACCTCCTACAAGGCGGCAAACATAAAATTCTGGTTCAGTACTTCAAGAATCACATAGAAACGCCGAGGAAAAACTTTCGCGATTTAGTTACGAACACGACTGTTTTGAACGCCAGTTGCCTAGACTGCCCACTGAGTTTCACTGAGAGCTGTGAAAGGTCACTTTTCACGCTTTTTCTCTTATCCTTACTACACTTTACTGGGCCTATTTTTTTTCAAGTTCACATTGGTCGCGAAATAAGAATAACAGTGGAAATCCAATGAAGCTGTAGTGGTAGGGAGCGGGCAAGGAATAGCAAGGTGCTGGATCGAAACTAAATGATTCATTTTGGTAAAGATTTTATTACACTCATTTCCAAAACACAATAAAGAAATTATGAAAACTGGTAAGATGATAGCTTTAAACATTTGCATAAAAAGACCAAAGTCTGTTCACAACCCTTCATCTGAACATTCAACTTTGATATTCTATTCCGAAGTAAGTTAGGTTTCAGGAAAGTAAATTGAAAAAGAAAAGGTCAGTATAATGTGACCTACCACAGAATGCAACTTAAGGCCATAACATGGAAAATTAATGAACCTGAAATTAACTTAATCCTCAAATTTGTTTCTACAAACAAATCTTGGTTAACTGGAACTTTAGTTACTTAAAAGTTCTAGTTTTTACATTTTTTGATAAAATCCTGAACTAGTGATACAAGAACACGCTGTTCAGCTTTACGTAAATTTGGCTTCAAGCTCAATAATATATTCTGAGAGTAGCTCACAATAACTTATACAACCTGTAGCAAATGACTGCTTCTCAAGCGTTTAAAGATAATATCAAGAAACAAGCTTGCAGAAAACAGAAAATAGTTAATGATCAGAATTACATAATTACTATTGGAAAATTTCAGAAGAGAATGAATGAAGTTAACAACAGATTACTCACTATATGCAGGCGATGTCGTATTCAGCCGTTAACAGCATGCGAGTCACCCGCTGTCAAAGTGACCATCATCGTGCGAGTTTGCCACTTCCTGTACCTCAGGTTAAATTTGCAAAATTTTGTATATAAAACAAATTGATGAAACATGAAACGATTACCAGAAGCAGATAACTGTACATAAAACGCACAATGTATCTAACTTACAAGTTGAAAACGGAATCTTTAGTCATCCATACTTCTGTATTCACAACAGTTCAATTTATACTAGAACAACAAGTAACGTGACTGACAGTCAGATCTCTGTAAAGTTAAGCACTATTTAGAACGCTGCAGGGTACTGAACAACTTAATCAACCTTTCTGAGGTTTTCCATAAATAAACACTCTTTAACCAAACCACTAAGAACTAGTCTATCAATTTGAACATTTTCTCACCGATTTTTGGTGGATCCGAATATTGCGGAACACTGTTCGAATATTACGCTTGCCTCTGATTGTAAAAATAACTACATCGTGGCAACAGACCACGGAGTCCGTAAGTACGACCAGGACTTCCGTGATTAGCTTGTCACAATGTTGAGAACGTGACACAGTACTGGTGTGAATTCATCTATGATGTTTACCAGGTGTAGAAGTATGAATCCGGAACTTCCCTATAGACGGTGCTAGCCACCAGTGTAGGGCCCGTGCGGTCGCGTCTGCAGCGCCATCTGCTTCCTGTAATGGCTGACGACGAATGTCAACACACAGAAACCCAAGTTACATACATTGGTATCTGTTTCAAGCCCGTAAAAATGACGAGTTTTTTGTTTACGAACTACGATTTGCACATAGCGTTGGTTTTCTGTTATCATTTGAAGAAAACTGCTGTACAATCGCATCGAATGCTTGTCGAGGCTTTCGGCGAACATGTTCTTTGGAAAACACAGTGTTTAGAGTCGCTCAAAATATTCAAAAGCGGTGATTTTGACGTGAGAAACAACGAACGCGGGAAACCACCGAAAAAGTTCGAAGACAACAAATTGCAGGCCTTATTGGATGAAAATGACATTCATACTCAACAGGAACTCGCGGAGCAATTGAATGTGATACTGAAAGCCGTTTCTCTTCGGTTGAGAGCTATGGGAATGGTGCAGAAAGTGGGAAAATGGGTTCCGCATGGAGTGAATGAAAGACAGCAAGCAAATCTAAAGACCACTTGTGAAATGCTGCTCACCATATACAAAAGGAATTCGTTTCTCCGTCGAATGATGACAGGTGCTGAAAAATGGATATATTTTGAGAATCCTAACCGTCGTAAATCATGGGTGAATCCAGGCGAACCGTCGACATCCATTGCAAGACCAAACCGTTTTGGAAAGAAGACAATGCTCTGTGTGTAGTGGGATCAGAAGGATGTCATCTATTATGAGCTGCTGAAACCTGGTGAAACCGTTAATACTGTTCGCTACCAATCGATTTAAATCGAGCATTACGTGACAAACGACCGCAATACGGAAAAGGACAACAAAAAGTCATATTGCTCCATGATGACGCCCCATCACACACAGCAAAACGGGCCAGCGAAACGATCGAGGCGTTCAGTTGGGAAATATTAGGGCATGCGGATTATTCTGCAGACTTGGCTCCGTCCGATTACCATCTATTTGCATCACTGGGACACGCTCTCGCTGAACAACGCTTCAATTTGTAGAAATATGTACGAAAATAGCTCGCTGACTGGTTCGGTTCAAAAGAAGAAGATTTTTTTTTTTTTTTTTTTTTTTTTTTTTTTTTTTTTTTTTTTTTTGCGTGGCATTCATTGCTCCCGGAGAGGTGGGAGAAGTATATAAACAGCAATGGAGATGGTATCGACATGCATGATACCCACTACTAACAAAGCCTATCCTTGCACAAACCTATCGCACGCAGCAAGACAATCGCTACTGCTCTTACCACCCGACCTAGCTATCGCAGAGGTTTTTTTCCCTTGGCTCTTGCCTTGGCACTTTTTTTCCTCTGCCCTTAAAACCGCTACCCTTCGTCAGATTTCGACCAATCTATCTCCAGATGAGCGCGTATTAATGGTTAATCTTAACCAGACGTACGCAAACATCGCAGTACCCACATCCTGCGACACCTCACTTCAGTGAAAACTAGCCCTTATGCAGAGATGGCAGTAGACCTTTTGTGTTGGCCATCATGCCGGTGTGGGCGTGGAGGGGCTCCACCTCTATTTAAAAAAAAAAAAAAAAATTGAATAAAATATTGATTATCAGTTGCAGACAATAGATGTGTACTTATTGCAACCAAATTCAGGCTTCATACTTCTGTACCTGCTATTCCAGAGTGAGGGCTGAACCGCACAAAGGCAACTCACTACGCAGACAGAGGACCACGGAGATGCGCTAGACGACTCGCACAAGTGAAGACCGCCCTCGCTACCACAGCAGCTGATATCCGGAGGCGCCACCTTTCGCTTGACACACACACACACACACACACACACACACGGCGGGTCGATTGTACCGGCACCTCTCGCAAACTAGACACCTGTTGCAAGCTTGAAGCCTTAACCACCGGAAACACGATGTCGCGCCACTGGTCACCTGATTCTCTACAACCCGGTTGATCTCTGGCGTCACCGAACACACTCCCTAACAAGCACACCTCTCTGCCTTCGCTACCCTCTGGAGGGAAAACTAAAGACCACAGTCGATCAGACCAAAGAGACAAGGAAGACTGGAGGCAAAAATAGCTGGCGGACGGTTCGGAAGCTTTGCACAGATGCATTGTTCAGTGTCTTGAGTTCGGGGCGCAAAGTGAGCACGTAGAGATGCCTAGAACAATAGGGTCTTCTGCCAAATGTGAAGTGTGTGTTGTTATTCGATTTCTTCATGCTGATGGGTTTCGCCTGATTTCAAGCAGCCCACATCACGTACCTAATACGCGTGGCAGCAAAGGGCGGTAATGATGGAAAAACTTTGAAGCAGGGCGTAAAGTCGTTCTTGAAGCACGTGGTCACGGCAGTGTCAACCAATGATCCTGTTCAGTGAGTGGATCGGACGATTTGAGAAAATCTTCTAAGAAGGGCAGTTCAGAACAACGGGGTGCACCAACAACAAAGACGCTTCTGCAGCGTTTTCGATGAGAAATGTTTGATCACTGGCCACTCAACCCGGACTTGGCCCAGTCCCGCTGGCTAAGAGGACAGCGTTTTGGCACAGACAACGAGACATAGACCAGCGTAGAGAATTGGCGGAAAGCCAGGCGGCTGCGTTCTATGACAAATGTACTAGAAATTTAGTACAACGTTAGAAAAAAATGTCTAGGCGGAGAGGCGACTATGTGCACAAGTAGGAAGGTGCAGCTAAATGTTGCAAGTAAAAGATTTTTAATGCTCACTATGATTTTCATTTCGCGACTCATCGTACTTCGAGGAAAGAAAAGGAACTGGGACGGTAAGAAGTAGCCCTCGCTCATTTCATCATCAACTTTATGAATTCCTGTTTTTCAGGCATACATTTCCTATTGTCAGTCCGTTTCTCTCTTTCGAAGAGCTTTTCCTTTTTCTTTTCCTACCTTCACCCACACCCACCCTCTCCTTTTATGTGAGTGGCACTGTGGCAGGTGGCTTACGAGCGTCATACTTCATACTATGCATGGTACGAGAGGTGAGAAAGAGAATTTAGAAGTTGTTCATTGGTAATGTGATGTGTAAAGGTATACACAAACACCGTGCTCATATATGAGACTCTTCATTCAGGTTGTTACTTAATCTGTATCAAATAGTGTGTGCCTTTATTTGAATTAAGACAATACTAGCTTTTGAAATGAAGTGTTACAGATGACTACTGAAGATTAGATGGGGATCTCACGTAACCATTGAAGAGGTACTGAATCAAATTGGAGAAAAAGACATTTAATGCACAACTTGCCTAAATCATCAGTATGAAAATGTCATCCCATCGGGTAGACCGGTCGCCTGGTGCAAGTCTTTTTGAGTTGACACCACTACGGCGACTTGCGCGTCGATGGGGATGAGATGATGATGATGAAGACAACACAACACCCAGTCCCTGAGCGGAGAGAATCTCCGACCCAGCCGGGAATCGAAGCAGAGCCCCTTTGCACGGCATTCCGTCGCGCTAACCACTCCGCTATCGGGGCGGACAAATCATCAGTGAAAAGGACACATCTTGAGATGTCAAAAAATCGTCTATCTCGTGATGCAGAGTATGTGTATGCAGAATATGTGTGCGTGTGTGTGTGTGTGGGGGGGGGGGGAATTATAGTGGGAAAACAGGACTTCACAACAGTAAGCAGGTTCAAGTGGATGTATGTTGCAACAGCTACGAACAGGTAGATTTGCACAGGAAAAAGTAGCATGGAGAGTTGCATCAAACCAGTATTCGGACTGAAGACCACAGCAGTAACAACGAGACTATCTGTGTGACCATACGAGGCAAAGCTTCTTAATCGTGGAAGAGTCACTACATAATTCAAAGTACGCTGATGCATATAATAAAACAAAAAATAAGACTACAAATATTATAAAGAAGGTTGACAAGTTGTACACCATACATAATATTTTACAGCGCAAGTATGGAACCTACTGAATAAATGGAGTGTAAAAAAAGGAATTCTTTCAACACAGGAACGAAAATCGGATGTTTATCATTCAAATTTTTCAGTTCTGTTGAAGCGTACTGAAAATGAAACCTGCAAAAGAGTACACTGCTTTCGTGTGCGAATGAAGATGTTTGATCCAAGCGGAAGCAGTTTTCCCATCTAATACGCATTGAGGGAATGGTTGCTTTTGAACGAGCCCATGCTGTTACTCACAGATTCCACGAGGAAGTGAGTTATAGGGATGGCAGACGTTTGATCAACGGCCTGTACAAATTTCGCGATTGAAAGATCTTCTTGCCCTTGTCTCGCTTGAGAATATTTTTGATGAATGTGTGGATTTGGAACAAAAATATCATTGGAAATAGTAGAGTGAAATTTTGTAAAATAAACAAGATTGTGAGTTTTAGCGTCAGTGACAACGGAGGCTGCGTGAGATTTCAGCTTTTTCCGTTTTTTTCGGTGTCTAGCTCCCGGAGTGAGTAAGGGGCAAGAAATGCGGGAGGGTAAACTCGGTAACCACCGCCGTTTTTCGACAGGTAACCACCTGCCATTTTCAAGGCATTAACTGAATACTAAACAGTTTTCTTTTTATCTTCCTTCTATTGTTATTTCGTGGGCCAGCAGAGGAATATTGTCGCTCTTAAGCCGTGGACATTTATAAAGATATATAAATACAGTTCCTAAAAATTTAGAAATGAAAATGCGTACACATTTAAAAAATTATCACACTTAAGCAAAACTTCGATACATTATCTTTAGAAATACAGTTACTTCACGGTAATGTTTAGTGAAGGTACAGGAAATGACAGTAGGTGATCGGGTTTTTTGGAGGTAGAGTGTTTTGGATAGGATGTGCAGTGGAAGAGTAGGGGAGAAGAACCCAGAACGGAGCACGGGAAAGGGAGTGAAGAAAGTGGGCGAGGGGACGAAGTAGATCTCTGGCATGGAGAGGAAGGGAAATGTTCTGTTAGAGGTGGACATACAGGCAGCTCTCTGAGCGACGAGAGATGGCTGAAGTTTCTTTGGGGTAGGGTGTGGAGAGTGTGTAGGCGTAAGGTCGGGGCACGAGATGCAGCAAACACATCAGAGTACGGGGATTAAGAAAGAAAGATTAAACGGTAGGGTGTTTGCGGAGTGTATGAAATACACTGATGTGAAAAACCTGAGTACAACAGAAGCATAGCTCGATGTATCATGGACCATAGGACTGCTACAGTATATCGCAGAAGGTATTTGAAAGGAATACGCATAAACGAACAGGAGCTGCACTTTTATTCTAAGACAATAATTACACTGAAGCCATCGCGATCCATGATGATCCCCAGGACATTAGAACAGGCAGGACCTTATTCTTAATAGACTGCGTCATCATCACCGACCGCAATACCGGCCTTGCACAGCGTTCACATGCTGACCGCTAGTTTGGTAACGAGTTCTTACGGTACGTAGTTCCACTCCCCCATCAGTGCGGGTGACCACTGAATAGTCGATGGTATGTCTGGAAGTGCAGCAACACATCTACCCAACGGATGCTACAGATGATCGAAGGAATTTAAGTCGAGGGAATGAGTAGGCCAGTCCAGTTGCCGAATATCCTCTCAATCCAAGAGCACTTCCACCTGCCCTGTTCAATGCGGTGGCGCATTGTCATTTATAAAAATGAAGTCTGGGCAGAGACCACACGGGAAAGGAGTAGAGTGTTACAGTACCATCGATCGATGAGTGTACTGTGTTCAAAGATTTGGAGGTCAGTACGCCCATGTCACATTATGCCTCCATACACCATAACATTTGAACCACCAAAACTATCATATTCGACAATGTTCGACGGGGCAATATGTGTTTCCATCCTTCGCCAAATGAGGGTACGCCCAGAATTAAGGAACACGATCCTTTTTGTGGTCCTGGTGGTATGACGTGGACAATGGCGTACTGTCCTCCACGTCTCTGAACACGGTACACTCACCGCTCAAGGGCATTGTCATGCGCAGGGAGACGTACTGTAGCACTTCCACATGTACCAACGACCATCCAACAGTTGTCAGCCACGAAAGTCGAGGAAAGGAACACCGTACCACAACAACGCCTTGCTCAGCTCGTGGCCAGCATGGGACCATGTTGCAGAGCGGGCATTGCCGTCCGTATATAAAACACACTGATACCCAGTGGATCATCATGAATCGCAGTGACATCAGTGTCGTTACTACCTTTGAACAAAAATATCATTTCTGTACGTCTCTTTGCGTATTTCTTTCAGTTACCGGCTGCACTATTTTGTAGCAATTCTATCTACGTATACGAGGTGTGGCTAGAAAAAAACCGGACTAGTACTGGTGAAACAATAAAACGAATGCAATAAGACTGAAAGTCACGTGGCCTGTCACGTGACTCTCGCTCCGCCTACTGCTCGAATTTCATCTGCATCCTGCACTCAGTCTGCCCGTGGCGTCTGTTTTAAGTAGTTGACGTTTTGTCTGTGCGTCGGAAAATGTTGAGTGTACAGAAAAAACAGCGTGTTAACATCAAATTTTGTTTCAAACTAGGAAAATCTGCAAGTGAAACGTTTGTAATGTTACAACAAGTGTACGGCGATGATTGTTTATCGCGAACACAAGTGTTTGAGTGGTTTAAACGATTTAAAGATGGCCGCGAAGACACCAGTGATGACACTCGCACTGGCAGACTGTCAGCAAAAACTGATGCCAACATTGAAAAAATCGGTAAACTTGTTCGACAAGATCGCCGTTTAACAATCAGAGCAGTGTCTGAGTTAACAGGAGTTGACAAGGAAAGTGTCGAAGGCGAAGACCGTATTAGGGGCCATCCAGAAAGATACACCACAAACAATAGTGACTAGCGCCACTAACTACCACGGAGCCGCTGGAAGTAAGCGGAGTGGTGCTCACATTGTCTCCATGCTGTTTCACTAGACAAAGCGCAGGGTTCCATGTAGCATTCAATCAGAATCATCACTGGCCATCACATAGAGGTCCCGGCGGAGGTTCGAGTCCTCCCTCGGGCAAGGGTGTGTGTGTTTGTCCTTAGGATAATTTAGGTTAAGTAGTGTGTAAGCTTAGGGACTGATGACCTTAGCAGTTTAGTCCCATAAGATTTCACATACATTTGAACATCACATAGAATGTGAAACCTTCCTTTAGTCAGAGCATCGGTGTTTTCGTGGTATCGCATTAACTAAATCTCTTTGCTGTCGCGGGCGCACTCTTGTCGAAGCGTGGCGGCGAGACAAATTACAGGACGTACAGCTGTGCAGACGTAATTGCAAACGGTTATTGGCCATCACTGATCAATATTCTGTACTGCCATACTGTTAATGAGGTCTAAATAAGGATCGCTAGCCTCTCTTTTGCCCGTGGGACAAGATTATTTACTGTAGAGTATTCAAATGGCTCTGAGCACTATGGGACTTAACATCTGAGGTCATCAGTCGCCTAGAACGCAGAACTACTTAAACCAAACTAACCTAAGGACATCATACACATAGATGCCCGAGGCAGGATTCGAACCTGCGACCGTAGCGGTCGCGTGGTTCCAGATTGTAGACTGTAGAGTATTCAAAAATTTAATTTTGTCCCAGCAGCCAAGTAACTGAGTAGAAAGACTCAGAAAGACTCCAGTCAGTGTATTTGGTATCCCAGTACAAAATTTAACTACATTAAATTTCCTACAAATAGGCCTTGTTTTTTTCCTGTAGGACTGATAGCGAGCTAGAGAAAACGAAAATCTTGAACGTGGTACTTGAAGGCATTGCTGACTGCATAAAACCCAGAGGTAGGGGCAGCTGTATCACCACATATGTCTAAGACAGAGAGAATCGGTGCAGTTGAGATGTGTACTGCCGAAGAATGTTGGAAATAGGTGGACTGATGCGATGAGGGCGAAAAAAGGAATATATGGAAAACACTGACAAGAAAAAAGAGTCAAGATCACAAGACATGTATTAAGACGTCAGGGACTGTGCTAGAGGGAGCTGAAAGGCATAGACTGGAATACATATAACAAGTACTTGACGACATAAGCTGCGATTGCTACATGAGATGAAGAAGTTGAAGAGAAGACTTCGTGCAGAGACGCGTCAAACCAGTCAGAACGCTGTGGCCAGTTTGCACGGAGAGGAATGTGAAATGTGAGAATATGTAACAATAATTCTATGCATGCACTGTTTCGTAGCAGATTATCTGGGAATATTAAACTCTAGGTTGATTAGTTCACACAGAGGAATAACGAAATAAGAATTTCATTTACCATTTGCTTTATTTTGAGTACACAAATTATTGGAGCCCGAGACATGCACTCATATACAATACTAAATACTTTTGACTTCGGAATATTTTTCTGCAGTATTCGTCAGATAATTATGCCTCTTGTAATGTCAGGTAATTTCATATGTAGGACCTCGACAGAAAAACTTCTAATTCAGTGAGGCGACGAACGCAAACTGATCTCCCCCTGGCATTGATTCTTCTCCTTAGTTGTCTTGCTATAGATCGCAGAGTGAAACGTCTTGAAATTATATCGTAACAAACGGAACTTGCTACGCTGCAGGTGTAAAAATGAAACTGAGATACCATATTGCTCCCATCGTAGGTTGAATTTATAGTTACGATCATTTCGACCTAGGTTTACATTGAAGTTTCATAAACTGATATTATCTACAATACTTTGACAGCGACAGTGAACTGGGAAGCTGAACTGACAAAGATTATCTGCGAAACAATATAAACAAGTTGCACGCTATATTTTTATTTTTGATGACGTAGTGTTTACGGTTTAAAGTTTTTGTCATTGGTAATTATTGTTCAGTTCTTTGGTTCTAAATTGCAATCAAAATTTAGACGACCTGGTGGGAGATCGTATGATATTGTGATTCGCGAGACCTATGCCTCTCCAACTCCTGAAACCATGTTAAGGGGAGATATTGGATGTTACAAATAACAACACACCACAACCGCCTTGACGATTGTATGGAGCCTTGAGAGGCCCTCCTGGCCCCATGATTTATCATTAACAGAGAATGTTTGGGATGCGATGGAAAGACGCATCGTGTGAGATATCAGTCTTCCTGAACTGACATCATGTGTTTCAGGCACGGAAATAGATCGGAGGCTTTTTTCTTAGCCGGCTGGTGTGGCCGTGCGGCTCTAGGCTCTTCAGTCTGGAACCGTGTGACCGCTACGGTCGCAGGTTCGAATCCTGCCTCGGGCATGGATGTGTGTGATGTCCTTAGGTTATTTAGGTTTAAGTAGTTCTAAGTTCTAGGGCACTGATGACCTCAGATGTTGAGTCCCATAGTGTTCAGAGCCATTTGAACCTTTTTTAGCTTTTTGCTTCCTTATCGCAACAAATACAAGATAATATTCGTGCCTGTGGGGCACACGACTCATTTTGATGTTAATGACAGTAACCAGGTCTGCATGGGGTGAAAGTTAGTCATTTAATACTCGTTATGTGATGAACAACTACACAAAGTTTGATAAATATCGGGCTGGTCCTTCATGGTTTCGATTAGTTGGGCACACACTGGCGGATTTTAAATACGGGCCACGGACAGTTCCGACGGATTCTCGAAGACCTATAGTCCTCGCGTGTACATTGATCGAGGCACAACCTTGCAACTGTTACCTCTTGTTTTGGGAACTGCCGATCCGTTCTCTCAGTTGGTACACATACGTGCGGATTTCTGCTACGGGTCTCTTTCAGCCAAGTCCATGAGTTTTCGGCGAGCCGGCAGCGGGCGCGCTGCTGTGACACAATGGCGCGCACACGGCGGCTACCCTGCAGTCTTTCTTACACATTTTTAAAGAAAACATTCACTAAAAAGTTGATTTTTACGTCAGTTATAGCTTTATATGTCAGCTTCATGATGAAGTGCATATCATTTCGCCAAAGGACATTGTTATTGTGATTTTTTGTATATAAGTAACATACTGCATGAAATTCAAAAAGTTTGAAATGAAAAATATGGGTCGCTATGAATTTGCGTTTGATGCGTGTTAGAAGATATATAGCTGCGTGTGAAATTTAGTTACCGTACTGCATTTTTCTTTAGACTTGGGAAGAGGTCTCTATCTATCACTAATCTGGAGAAAATTGATATCTGTAGTGGGCTTACTAGCGATCTTGCGCTCCAGCGATAAAGCTAGAATGAAGTACTCATAACACGCCTCATCCGTCACACAGGGTTTGAGATTCCGAAACGAATTGGAAAATGATAGTACACAAAGAGGAGAGTATTTTGCATTATGGTCAACAAACAGAACTTTCTTATGTAGCATGGTTACGAGTGGGGGAGACCGGGGCACATTGGCCATATTAAAAAAAAATTATATAAATTTTTTTTGCATATTTAGATTTATGAAGTTATTGCTAAATATTCAGAGAAGTCTCACTGAATCTGGATCACAATTATTAACCTTGAAAATATGAGTTAAAAAAATTAAAAAAAATAATTACTGGACATATGTCAAGTGGCCAATCTGCCCCTACCTCGGGGTAAGTTGACCCAGAGGCTGGGGCACGTTGACCCATGTAATATTTTGATAAGTTGAACTAGTATAACTTTAGGATATCAAAATAAAGCGAATAGTTATCAAGAAACATACTTTAATGAACATCAAATCAAGTTGAATATTGAGTTAAATGCTTAACATTTTATTATGACAACGGGAAAGCTTAAAATTATTAGGAATTATAGTGTCTTAATACAAACCAATCACCGAGCGTGGTGGCGCAGTGGTTAGACACTGGACTCGCATTCGGGAGGACGACGGTTCAATCCCGCGTCCGGCCATCCTGATTTAGGTTTTCCGTGATTTCCCTAAATCTCTCTAGGCAAATACCGGGATGGTTCCTTTCAAAGGGCACGGCCGACTTCCTTCCCCATCCTTCCCTAATCCGATGAGACCGATGACCTTGCTGTCTGGTCTCCTTCCCCAAAAAACAACCAACAACAACAAACCAATCAACTTCAATCACTGTCCACATCCAAAGGATCAGCACAATTGTAACACTCATAAAATAGTCCACGGATTTCGTATTTCACGCATGTCTGATGAGCCCAACGCTTGCAGTTTGTGCACTAAATCCATTGTGCTCCAGGTTGACTGTTTGAAAAAGTCTTGAGACACCTTAGGCGCAGTGAATCTTCATCTTCCTCATCATCATCATGTTCATCATCGTCATCTTCCATTGGCTTCTTTTTGCGTTTTAGGCCTACTGCAGTTGATTTAGATAATTTCATTCTACCATTGCTCCTACTTTCTTTTTGAAAAAGTGCTTTTTTAGCCTGTGATTTAAGTTTTCTTTCCAATGCTTTCGCCTTCTTTTCTTTTGCACCTTTTTGTTCTTCCTCGAGGGCTTTTTTTACTGGAATGTCTGTCACTCTGGCAGAAACTCTTTTCCTTTTCCCTGCTCCCACACTTTTTCTGGGCTCTGCTTTTTTCAAAAGGTCTGACCTCTTCTGAAGTTGGAAACGGTCTTACGTTTATCTCAGCTCGAGTTGATGGACTGTTTTCAGTGTTTGGGTCTGGCATATCCGAAGTGTAGGAAGGCATAAAATCACTGTCAGTAAAAACATCTCCTGCAGGAGAGCTTCTGTAAAGTTTGGAAGGTAGGAGACGAGGTACTGGTAGAAGTAAAGCTGTGAGTACCGGGCGTGAGTCGTGCTTCGGTAGCTCAGTTGGTAGAGCACTTGCCCGCGAAAGGCAAAGGTCCCGAGTTCGAGTCTCGGTCGGGCACACAGTTTTAATCAGCCAGGAAGTTTCATATCAGCGCACACTCCGCTGCAGAGTGAAAATCTCATTCTGGAACTCTAGTTAAGTTACCCATAGAGGCAAAGTTTTTCTTTTCATGTGTGTGTGTGTATGTGTGAGTGTGTGTGTGTTTGTGAAAGAGAGAGAGATAGAGAGAGACAAACCAGTAGGCCTACAGTGCACAAGACGACGTAGAGATAGACACAATAACAGTGGAAGGGATAGAGAAAAAACATTAGATATTGAAAAATAGTTTTGCAAATAAAAATAGTTTTGGTTAACAACATTTCATACCTGAAATCTTTTATCATAGCCAAATTTATCCCAAGGCTTCTTCTTGTCATTAAGTATTTGTAGGACTCCTCCAGGCTGAGGGTTTTAGTCCATTGGCATGGGTTGAGGTTCAGTTTCAGTTTCCTGAAGTTCAATTGACTGTGTAGGCTGACATGAGATCTGTTTGTACTTAGCACAGTACCTCCCCAAAGTTTTTCTTGGAATCCCAAATACCTCGCTAGTAGCCCTCACAGATCTTCCCTTC
The DNA here is from genome assembly GCF_023898315.1 of Schistocerca nitens. Lineage (NCBI taxonomy): Eukaryota > Metazoa > Arthropoda > Insecta > Orthoptera > Acrididae > Schistocerca > Schistocerca nitens. Next base: position 368,267,208 of record NC_064614.1, on the reverse strand, counting down.
TCTTTTACTTCTAAAACTGCTTTTAGCATCCTCTTTCACTTTTCCTTTTATAATTTCGCACCATTTTTACGTTCCTATAGATAAAACAAATGGTTTAAACTAAGGGCTTAACTCTGATGTTCTAAAAACAAAGAAATGAACCAGGTTCTGACTACTCAGATCGCTATTTAAGATTATAACAAAATTTACAGGTTGGTGTTTTCTTTTTAAAACCCCTTTTATCTCGTGAATATGACGATTTTTTGACCTCTGAAACGTATCAAAATATGTTTAACTTCGAAATTTATGTTAATAATTTCATAAACTCGACGAATTATAAATAAATAATAAATCTTTCATCGAGTTTAAAAAAAATATATAGGATGGGGCAGGCTGGCCCGTGTGGCCATCGTGCCCCGTCGTCTCTGGGCCAACCTGCCCCATCGCCATGTTTACAATAAATTCTATTCGTCACAAAACCCACTAAAGCAATTTAGATTGTGTTCCATATAGAAACAATCCTTAAGCTACGACGTTTAATTATACTACTCACCTCTTGCACCTAAAGTAAGCAAACTTTACATAACACACATTTAACCGACGTGTAGAATTTTACTCACACACGCACAAAAACAGTTATTCAACACAACTTGTACAAAACTGCTCCGCCGGCCATATTGCTCCTGTAGAGGGAGCGGGACAGTGTTACCAACCTGCTGATTGATTCCCAGCACGATCTAGCGTCTATTGTATGAACTAACTCGACTGGGCCATCCTGCCCCTATGGCCAACGTGCCCCAGTCTCCCCTAACTGAAGACTTTTCCATTGGATTGATGTAATTTTTTAAGAGTCATCAGTAGCTGGTGAAATGTGAATTAGTGTGTCTTTACGACAAGATAAGTGAAGAAATTACACTTTCATATTTGCACCGAGAATGTGCTTTTACATAAGCTTTTGAGCTGATTAGTCCTTAGTTCCTCGTTCAATAGACCACGGTTGCATTATTCTATCGTAATTGCAAATGCGTTAGGGTGTAAGCGAGGTGGCATTGCGTAAACTTCTCTTTGTTTTGCCAAAAGAAGTAAATTTTAACGTGGCAGCCACAGAAATGTAGGTGATACTCGAAATTCGCCATTGATGACTCAGTGGTTTTCAGCTGACACCAAGTTTTAGTTGCTACTAGTACAGTAAAGGAAGTGAATCAATGACCACATCGAAAAACTTATACAACTGTACCGTGAAATACACTACTTGTCATTGCTGACACATAAACATTACACAAATAACAATGTGAAAAATAGGGCGTACAAAGAGGCGATAAAAACATTTCTAGACAGTACTCCAACTGTGGACATAAGTGTTACAAAAACACAGCCAAACTAGGGAATACCTTAAAAACGTACAAGCAGACGGCGATTCCTGATGTGAGAGAAATTTGGACATGATATATCGTACGTAACATCAACATCTTTTGTAACAAACTAGTTTTAGACCCAGAAACCAAGTCAAATTTTAATATGTTTCATTACAGACCACTGATGAAGCTTTATTTCAATAAAACGATACGGTTTTGGTTACAAAAATACGCGTAACATTGTGGTTGCAAAGAAGGACTTAAAGCAACTTCATTAATTTCAGAAATATCCTCAGAAAGGAGTAGGTCTACGTAAAAAAGCGTAAAAAAAGGAGGGGGGAGTATGAGTTGTACAAACCAACACTGTAGTGAGCACCGATAAAATGTTGTTTTTACTGTGTTCTATTGGGTCTAATGGCTCTGAGCACTATGGGACTTAACATATGAGGTCATCAGTCCCCTAGAACTTAGAACTACATAAACCTAAGGACATCACGCACATCCATGACCGAGGCAGGATTCGAACCTGCGACCGTAGCGGTCGCGCGGTTCCAGATTGAACCGCCTATAACCGCTCGACCACACCGGCCGGCTTTCCTGTGTTCATTATTGTAGGCTGTTACCCATAACGGTGTTATGTCTATCCACTTAACAGGTATTACGATTCACTGTACGTTACAAAGACGCAAACAGCCGACGACTGCCACAATTTTCTTCCTAGTATCGTCTATACTGGGTCTCGAAGATGTAAACTACTTGGGTTGGAACTTTAATAGTGGCAACTATTTATTGACAGCTCGTACAAAATAGATACGTCTTTCAAAGTTTTATTGACCTTCAAAGTAGACACCAGCATTGTGTATAGCCTGTTGCCAGCGATGTGGAAGTCGTAGCATACTCTTAGCAGTGCCAGTTGTGTTCACAGTTCGAGTGTCGCGGTCTACTGCCCGACGAATTTGTAGCAGTTCTGAAGCGAATGCCACGAAGTGTTTCCTTCAGTTTATAAATAGAGTTGAACTCACGAGGGATTAAGTCCGGGGAGCGAAGTGGGTGATATAGCACTTAGCAGCCCCATCAGTCAAACAAATCAGTAACAGCTTGCACTGTACGTGCTTGAGCATTGTCCTGCAAAGTAATGGTCAGGTCCTGCTGGCAGTGTCATCACTTCTGTCTCTATGCTGTTCATTTATGGAACACAACCTACGACCGGATTAGAGACAGAAGTGATAACACTTTCTGCAGGACCTGGCCGTCATTTTGTAGGACAATGCTTATGCACGTACAAAGAAAGCTCTTACTGATCTGTCTGACTGCTGGGGCTGCTAAGTGCTATACCACCTACTTCACACCCCTGACTTAAGCCCTCGTGAGCTCAACTCGATTTCTAAACTGAAGGAAACACTTCACGGCATTCGCTTCAGAACTGCTACAGGCCGGCCGGGGTGGCCGCGCGGTTAAAGGCGCTACAGTCTGGAACCGCACGACCGCTACGGTCGCAGGTTCGAATCCTGCCTCGGGCATGGATGTGTGTGATGTCCTTAGGTTAGTTAGGTTTAAGTAGTTCTAAGTTCTAGGGGACTTATGACCACAGCAGTTGAGTCCCATAGTGCTCAGAGCCATTTGAACCATTTTGAACTGCTACAAATTCGTCGGGCAATAGACCGCACTGCTCTAACTGTCAACACAACTGTCAGTGGTAAGAGTATCGTACGACTTCCACATCGTTGGTAACGGGTTATACACAATGCTGGTAACTACTTTGAAGGTCACTTCAAAAGGTTCAAATGGCTCTGAGCACTATGGGACTTAACAACTGAGGTCATCAGTCCCCTAGAACTTAGAACTACTTAAACCTAACTAACCTAAGTACTTCACACACTTCCATGCCCGAGGCAGGATTCGAACCTGCGACCGTAGCGGTCGCGCGGCTCCAGACTGAAGCGCCTAGAACCGCTCGGCCACGCCGTCGAAGGTCAGTAAAACTTTGAAACACGTATCTATTTTGTACGAGCGGTAAATAAATAATTGCCACTATTAAAGTTCCAACCCTCGTACTTTCAATGTGCGAAAATTTACTACAAATTAAAAATTCCTGACAAATGCCGAACTGTACAACGTACTTATGGTGAGCCACAATCGCAGCTCATGATATCTGTCGTCGGTGGCATCTGGCCAGTCAATCACGCACGTCAGTCCAGTTCTCGGTCCGCGGATGAATCGCAAAAAACCGCCGCATTGCCTCCACACGCCGGTCTGATTCGCCGAGCAGTTCTAGGCGCTACAGTCTGGAACCGCGCGATCTCTACGGTCGCAGGTTCGAATCCTGCCTCGGGCATGGACGTGTGTGACGTCCTTAGGTTAGTTAGGTTCAAGTAGTTCTAAGTTCTATGGGACTGATGACCACAGCAGTTACGTACCATGTGCTCAGAGCCTTTTGAACCATTTTGCCTCTACACACGAAAGGACTGGGCCAGTGGGCAGATCGGAGGGACTAGACACGACGGGAGGGGACTGCACGTTAGAGGCAAACGATCAGATCGGTTGGCCCGATCCGTCAGAGTTATCCACGGAACTGCTCCGCGGTTCTGGCTCGTCGCGTGATATTTTCGTCAGTGTCGAGGCAGGTAGAAGTTGTGAAAGAACGAGCTGCGACGGCCACAGAATACGCGCAGTGTCGTGTACAGATGGAAGCACAGTAGGATACGAGAGCTCTGGGCCCAGGCATGTCCAGTCCCCAGTTGGAGTGGCTGGCCCGCATCTCGTGGTCGTGCGGTAGCGTTCTCGCTTCCCACGCCCGGGTTCCCGGGTTCGATTCCTGGCGGGGTCAGGGATTTTCTCTGCCTCGTGATGGCTGGGTGTTGTGTGATGTCCTTAGGTTAGTTAGGCTTAAGTAGTTCTAAGTTCTATGGGACTGATGACCACAGCAGTTACGTACCATAGTGCTCAGAGCCTTATGAACCATTTTGCCTCTAAACAAGAAAGGACTGGGCCAGTGGGCAGATCGGAGGGACTAGACACGACGGGCGGGGACTGCACGTTAGAGGCAAACGATCAGATCGGTTGGCCCGATCCGTCAGAGTTATCCACGGAACTGCTCCGCGGTTCTGGCCCGTCGCGTGATATTTTCGTCAGTGTCGGGGCAGGTAGAAGTTGTGAAAGAACGAGCTGCGACGGCCACAGAATACGCGCAGTGTCGTGTACAGATGGAAGCACAGTAGGATACGAGAGCTCTGGGCCCAGGCATGTCCAGTCCCCAGTTGGAGTGGCTGGTATGGCCGCCAGGTGGGCCCCGGGATCCTGCCGGATGCGTGCTCGGCACGTGCGCTGCGGCCCGCCTGCCGCCTTCATTAGGCGCCAGCAGGAACAGGTTCAGCGCGGCCACCACTGAGCCAGCCGACACGCGCCTCCGGGCAAGCAACGCCTGTCTCCGGCGGAGGCGGCGCAGCACAGCCGCCACGCAGCGACAGCACCCTGACACACGCCCGCACACGTGCTGCAGGGGCTGCCATATCTTGTTTATTCGTAAACCGGATCGAATACGCCCGGTGTGCTGGCCGCCTGGAGGTGGCTATTTCTGCGGTTTCCCACATCCGACTAGGTGAATACCTGACTGACATGCACGTCCCGCATCAGTTTATCTGCACCATTCGTAAACATTTCAAAAACGCTCTCACGCTTTCACACGGCCAAAACGAGATGCAGACACAGTGGGTACGCAATTTCCATCCCTGAACGGCAGGGGCAGTGTGGTAGGGCCGCGATGGCGATGGTTCAAATGGCTCCAAGCACTATGGAACTTAACTTCTGAGGTCAACAGTCCCCTAATCAGTAAAACAAGTACAGAAACATAGTTTAGAGGATACATACTGACTGAAGTAGTACGGAACAGTTTTTTTTTTTTTTTTTGTCATCAGTCTATTGACCGATTTGATGCGGCCCGCCACGAATTCCTTTCCTGTGCTAACCTCTTCATCTCAGAGTAGCATTTGCAACCAACGTCCTCAATTATTTGCTTGACGTATTCCAATCTCTGTCTTCCTCTACAGTTTTTGCCCTCTACAGCTCCCTCTAGCACCATGGAAGTCATTCCCTCATGTCTTAGCAGATGTCCTATCATCCTGTCCCTTCTCCTTATCAGTGTTTTCCACATATTCCTTTCCTCTCCGATTCTGCGTAGAACATCCTCATTCCTTACCTTATTAGTCCACCTAATTTTCAACATTCGTCTATAGCACCACATCTCAAATGCTTCGATTCTCTTCTGTTCCAGTTCTCCCACGGTCCATGTTTCACTACCATACAATGCTGTACTCCACACGTACATCCTCAGAAACTTCTTCCTCAAATTAAGGCCGGTATTTGATATTAGTAGACTTCTCTTGGCCAGAAATGCCTTTTTTGCCATAGCGAGTCTGCTTTTGATGTCCTCCTTGCTCCGTCCGTCATTGGTTATTTTACTGCCTAGGTAGGAGAATTCCTTAACTTCATTGACTTCGTGACCATCAATCCTGATGTTAAGTTTCTCGCTGTTCTCATTTCTACTACTTCTCATTACCTTCGTCTTTCTCCGATTTACTCTCAAACCATACTGTGTACTCATTAGACTGTTCATTCCGTTCAGCAGATCATTTAATTCTTCGTCACTTTCACTCAGGACAGCAATGTCATCAGCGAATCGTATCATTGATATCCTTTCACCTTGTATTTTAATTTCACTCCTGAACCTTTCTTTTATTTCCATCATTGCTTCCTCGATGTACAGATTGAAGAGTAGGGGCGAAAGGCTACAGCCTTGTATTACACCCTTCTTAATACGAGCACTTCGTTCTTGATCGTCCACTCTTATTATTCTCTCTTGGTTGTTGTACATATTGTATATGACCCGTCTCTCCCTATAGCTTACGCCTACTTTTTTCAGAATCTCGAACAGCTTGCATCATTTTATATTGTCGAACGCTTTTTCCAGGTCGACAAATCCTATGAAAGTGTCTTGATTTTTCTTTAGCCTTGCTTCCATTATTAGCCGTAACGTCAGAATTGCCTCTCTCGTCCCTTTACTTTTCCTAAAGCCAAACTGATAGTCACCTAGCGCATTCTCAATTTTCTTTTCCATTCTTCTGTATATTATTCTTGTAAGCAGCTTCGATGCATGAGCTGTTCAGCTGATTGTGCGATAATTCTCGCACTTGTCAGCTCTTGCCGTCTTCGGAATTGTGTGGATGATGCTTTTCCGAAAGTCAGATGGTACATCGCCAGACTCATATATTCTACATACCAACGTGAATAGTCGTTTTGTTGCCACTTCCCCCAATGATTTTAGAAATTCTGATGGAATGTTATCTATCCCTTCTGCCTTATTTGACCGTAAGTCCTCCAAAGCTCTTTTAAATTCCGATACTGGATCCCCTATCTCTTCTAAATCGACTCCTGTTTCTTCTTCTATCACATCAGACAAATCTTCACCCTTATAGAGGCTTTCAATGTATTTTTTCCACCTATCTGCTCTCTCCTCTGCATTTAACAGTGGAATTCCCGTTGCACTCTTAATGTTACCACGGTTGTTTTTAATGTCACCAAAGGTTGTTTTGACTTTCCTGTATGCTGAGTCTGTCCTTCCGACAATCATATCTTTTTCGATGTCTTCACATTTTTCCTGTAGCCATTTCGTCTTAGCTTCCCTGCACTTCCTGTTTATTTCATTCCTCAGCGACTTGTATTTCTGTATTCCTGATTTTCCCGGAACATGTTTGTACTTCCTCCTTTCATCAATCAACTGAAGTATTTCTTCTGTTACCCACGGTTTCTTCGCAGCTACCTTCTTTGTACCTATGTTTTCCTTCCCAACTTCTGTTATGGCCCTTTTTAGAGATGTCCATTTGCCGGCCGAAGTGGCCGTGCGGTTAAAGGCGCTGCTGTCTGGAACCGCAAGACCGCTACGGTCGCAGGTTCGAATCCTGCCTCGGGCATGGATATTTGTGATGTCCTTAGGTTAGTTAGGTTTAACTAGTTTTAAGTTCTAGGGAACTAATGACCTGAGCAGTTGCGTCCCATAGTGCTCAGAGCCATTTGAACCATTTAGAGATGTCCATTGCTCTTCAACTGTACTGCCTACTGCGCTATTCCTTATTGTTGTATCTATAGCGTTAGAGAACTTCAAACGTATCTCGCCATTCCTTAGTATTTCCGTATCCCACTTCTTTGCGTATTGATTCTTCCTGACTAATGTCTTGAACTTCAGCCCACTCTTCATCACTACTACACTCCTGGAAATGGAAAAAGAACACATTGACACCGGTGTGTCAGACCCACCATACTTGCTCCGGACACTGCGAGAGGGCTGTACAAGCAATGATCACACGCACGGCACAGCGGACACACCAGGAACCGCGGTGTTGGCCGTCGAATGGCGCTAGCTGCGCAGCATTTGTGCACCGCCGCCGTCAGTGTCAGCCAGTTTGCCGTGGCATACGGAGCTCCATCGCAGTCTTTAACACTGGTAGCATGCCGCGACAGCGTGGACGTGAACCGTCTGTGCAGTTGACGGACTTTGAGCGAGGGCGTATAGTGGGCATGCGGGAGGCCGGGTGGACGTACCGCCGAATTGCTCAACACGTGGGGCGTGAGGTCTCCACAGTACATCGATGTTGTCGCCAGTGGTCGGCGGAAGGTGCACGTGCCCGTCGACCTGGGACCGGACCGCAGCGACGCACGGATGCACGCCAAGACCGTAGGATCCTACGCAGTGCCGTAGGGGACCGCACCGCCACTTCCCAGCAAATTAGGGACACTGTTGCTCCTGGGGTATCGGCGAGGACCATTCGCAACCGTCTCCATGAAGCTGGGCTACGGTCCCGCACACCGTTAGGCCGTCTTCCGCTCACGCCCCAACATCGTGCAGCCCGCCTCCAGTGGTGTCGCGACAGGCGTGAATGGAGGGACGAATGGAGACGTGTCGTCTTCAGCGATGAGAGTCGCTTCTGCCTTGGTGCCAATGATGGTCGTATGCGTGTTTGGCGCCGTGCAGGTGAGCGCCACAATCAGGACTGCATACGACCGAGGCACACAGGGCCACCACCCGGCATCACGGTGTGGGGAGCGATCTCCTACACTGGCCGTACATCACTGGTGATCGTCGAGGGGACACTGAATAGTGCACGGTACATCCAAACCGTCATCGAACCCATCGTTCTACCATTCCTAGACCGGCAAGGGAACTTGCTGTTCCAACAGGACAATGCACGTCCGCATGTATCCCGTGCCACCCAACGTGCTCTAGAAGGTGTAAGTCAACTACCCTGGCCAGCAAGATCTCCGGATCTGTCCCCCATTGAGCATGTTTGGGACTGGATGAAGCGTCGTCTCACGCGGTCTGCACGTCCGGCACGAACGCTGGTCCAACTGAGGCGCCAGGTGGAAATGGCATGGCAAGCCGTTCCACAGGACTACATCCAGCATCTCTACGATCGTCTCCATGGGAGAATAGCAGCCTGCATTGCTGCGAAAGGTGGATATACACTGTACTAGTGCCGACATTGTGCATGCTCTGTTGCCTGTGTCTATGTGCCTGTGGTTCTGTCAGTGTGATCATGTGATGTATCTGACCCCAGGAATGTGTCAATAAAGTTTCCCCTTCCTGGGACAATGAATTCACGGTGTTCTTATTTCAATTTCCAGGAGTGTATATTGTGATCTGAGTCTATATCTGCTCCTGGGTACGCCTTACAATCCAGTATCTGATTTCGGAATCTCTGTCTGACCATGATGTAACCTAATTGAAATCTTCTCGTATCTCCCGGCCTTTTCCAAGTATACCTCCTCCTCTTGTGATTCTTGAACAGGGTATTCGCTATTACTAGCTGAAACTTGTTACAGAACTCAATTAGTCTTTCTCCTCTTTCATTCCTTGTCCCAAGCCCATATTCTCGTGTAACCTTTTCTTCTACTCCTTCCCCTACAACTGCATTCCAGTCTCCCATTACTATTAGATTTTCGTCCCCCTTTACATACTGCATTACCCTTTCAATATCCTCATACACTTTCTCTATCTGTTCATCTTCAGCTTGCGACGTCGGCATGTATACCTGAACTATCGTTGTCGGTGTTGGTCTGCTGTCGATTCTGATTAGAACAACCCGGTCACTGAACTGTTCACAGTAACACACCCTCTGCCCTACCTTCCTATTCATAACGAATCCTACACCTGTTGTACCATTTTCTGCTGTTGTTGATATTACCCGATACTCATCTGACCAGAAATCCTTGTCTTCCTTCCACTTCACTTCACTGACCCCTACTAATGGAACAGTTACCCTGACGATTATTACTCAAATGGTTCAAATGGATCTGAGCACTATGGGACTTAACGGCTGAGGTCATCAGTCGCCTAGAACTTAGAACTACTTAAAACTAACTAACCTAACGACATCACACACATCCATGCCCGAGGCAGGATTCGAAACTGCGACCGTAGCGGTCGCGCGGTAACAGACTGAAGCGCCTAGAACCGCTCGGCCACCCTGGCCGGCGATGGCGATAGGGAGAAAGGGGAGACAGAAAGGGCATCCGGGCATCCTCAAGCGACAGCGCTGCCAAATCCAGATTAACTTGTCAACCCCATGAAGGTCCTGTATAAGAACAGGAAGAAAAGGAAGCTTACAGGTACAATACTACGAAAGATAGCTGATTACACTTTCAGCATTACGCAAGAAATTTGCGTTAAGAAAATAATGCCAGATGCACAGTAGCAGCTTTTTCGGCACGACACAGCAATAACTGGCGAAGATTGTCGATTCACCGAGAGCCAGTAGGTAGTAAACGGAGATAGGGCGCGGTGCCTGGTGAACGAATTCGCCGCATGTTCAGCTGACTATGTCTCGGATGACTGGAGACTATGAAAGAGATATTATCTGATGCTTACGGATCTTATTGGATACAATGTGAATGGCATCAAAGGGCCCTCCTCATTGAAGCGGTTGTTACTTTTCTTTAAAACCCTGTTGTTTATTATAGTGGCATTTTTCCAATTAATCGTAATTGGTAATTTGTTACTATACATTTCTTGATATTTGCCATCGATTCTTATTCATGATGGTCACAACCATTGTAGGAGTAATAATCGTCAGAGTAACTGTTCCGTACTATCTAAGTCAGTATGTATCCTCTAAACTATGCTTCTGTACTTGTTTTAGTGCGCACATATCGGACCTTCTACGGGTAAATAATTTCTTTCACGTCGACATCGTATAACGTCCTATATACACTCGCCGGCCGCTGTGGTCCAGCGGTTCTAGGCGCTTCAGTACGGAAGAGCGCTGCTGCTACAGTCGCAGGCTCGAATCCTGCTTCGGGCATGGATGTGTGTGATGTCCTTAGGTTAGTTAGGTTTAAGTAGTTTTAAATCTAGGAGACTGATAACCTCAGATGTTAAGTCCCATAGTGCTTAGAGCCATTTGAACCTATCTACAGTGAAGAGCCAAAGAAACTGGTACACCTGCCTAATATCATACAGGGCCCACGCGAACACCGCAACACGATGTGTCACAAATTAGACTGTCTGAAGTAGTGCTGGACAGAATTGACACCTTGAATACTGCAGGGCTGCCCATAAATTCGTAAGAGTACGAGGAGGTGAAGATGTCTTCTGAGCAGCACGTTGCAAGGTATCCCAGATATGCTAAATAATATCCATTTCTGGGGAGTCTGGAGGCCAGCGGAAGTGATTAAACTCAGAAAAGTGTTTCTCGAGCCACCCTGTAGCAATTCTGGACGTGTGGGGTGTCGCATTGTCCTGCTGGAATTGCCCAAGTCCGACGGAATACACAATGGACATGAATGGATGCAGGTGATCAGACAGGATGCTTACGTACGTGTCACCTGCCAGAGTCGTATCCAGACGTAACACGGGTCCCATATTACTCCAACTGCACACGCCCCACATTATTACAGAGCTTGAACAGTCCCCTGCTTAATTGCAGGGTCCATGGATTCATAAAGCTATCTCCATACATGTACACGACCATACACTCGAACAGTTTGAAACGAGACTCGTCCGATCAGGCAATATGTTTCCAGTCACCAACAGTACAACGTCGATGTTGACGAGCCCAGGCGAGGCGTAAAGCGTTGTGTCGTTTAGTCATCAAGGGTCCATGAGTGGCCTTAGACCTCGAAAGCCCATATCGATAATGTTTCGTTGAATGGTTCTCACGCTGACACTTGTTGATGGCCCAGCTTTGAAATCTGCAGCAATTTGCGAATATGTTGCACTCCTGTCACGTTGAAAGATTCTCTTCAGTCGTCGTTGGTCCCATTCTTTGATGTTTTAGCGGATTCCTGATATTCACGGTTCACTCCTCAAATGTTCGTACGGGAAAATCCCCACTTCACTGCTACCTCGGAGCCGGCCGCTGTTGCCGAGCGGTTCTAGGCGCTTCAGTCCGGAACCATGCTGCTGCTATGGTCGCAGGTTTGAATCCTGCCTCGGGCATGGATGTGTGTGATATCCTTAGGTTAGTTAGACTTAAGCAGTTCTAAGTCTAGGGGACTGATGATAAGTCCCATAGTGCTTGGAGCCATTTGAACCATTTGCTAGCTCGGAGATGCTGTGCCCATTGCTCGTGCGCCGACTATAATACCAAGCTCAAACTCTCTTAAACATTGATAACATGCCATTGCAGCTGCAGCAATCGATCTAACAACTGCTCCAGACACTTGTTCTCGTATATACGCGTTGCATACTGCAGCGCCGTCTTCTGCCTGTTTACATATCTCTGTATTTGTACACGCATGCCTCTATGAGTTTCTTTGCCACTTCAGTGTATAACTGCCAGTTTGCAAAGCCGATATTGTAGCGGCGTTTCCGCAAGCGACCCTGCGAACGAGGGTGTCAACTGATGTGAAGCACAGAGAATTTTTTTTTTCAGTTTCTCATTTACCGGAATCTTATCATTTACAATGAATTATTATTGTGATCTTAGGTATGACGCTAGATTTGGATTGTGGACGTTTCTCCAGACGATGCTCCACGTCGATAACAATGGCCACTTGTCTTCAGCACGATTCCCCTTATTGGATTCAGTGAATAAATCACGTAGTTCACAGTGGGTTAACAGTTTCAGAGGCTTGCTGTACTCGAGCTATAAAGCCTGATGTGGCAGTAGTCTGAATGTATCGCAGCTATGTCTACAGTAGTTCCATTTATTTCGGCACTAACTCCATTTTAGGTTTACGATCAAGCTCGGGTTCTGTGTGTTAATATGCTTCCTCATGCTATTTATCAGAATAGCCTACATGGAATGTTACAACGTAAAACTTTATTTTGAATACGTTGCCTCTGACGGCACTGTTATCGACGTGGTGTGCACCCGCAAGTATTTCCTTTTGTTGTTCTACAGCGTCCTCTAATTCGGTAAACGTAAGACTATAAGAGTTTTAATACGACAGTTGTCTGATAAGGCACTACAGGGCATTTCACAAATCCTGTTACAGGATGCATGTTGTAAAAAAGGCTAAACAGAGAAGGATTTGATAAAGAATCCAAACTAAGTTACAAGATCTGATCACTTTCAAATCTCCCGCTTCACGGTACGCACACACATATTGAGAAGAGGGCGCCTGTAGAGGAATAAGAGGCTCTTATGCCATATGATGGTGTATAATAGGTAACTGTAGACTGTGCTGCCCTCTGCAGCTCGCTTGTGTGATATACTCCATACGTAATGCGTGCTGTGAATAAAAGTGTGTGCTGAACTTTACTGTGCTGAATTCCTGTGAACAGTATTAAGTACCATCTTGTCTTGATGGGAAGGTTGATGGGAACGTATGAAACGTTCTGTCAAGAGTTGCCTGAGGAAAGTCGTCGATCGCTCTTGGATGGATGAAGAGAGCATAAACACCATTTTTATGGGAATAAAACCTTTAATAAATTCAAAGCCCATCCCTCAAAAGGAAAGTGATACGGTATTGATGGCAGCTCGCTTCCTAAACGGCCTAAGGTGGACCAGAACCACCAACTCGGAAGGACCTTGCCAAGGATTTCCAACTGAGACAAAATATCAACGAGTACATTTGGTGTACATAAAAAATGAATACTTTTTGCTGCTAAGGAGTTACCACGAGGCGAAGGGATATCCCTCAAGAACAGAACCAAGAAACTGAGAAGTAGTTCTATTTCAGGAGGAAATCAAACTACGACACTTGTGGAAGAGAGCAGATGTGAAAGAAATACGGCATGGCAGGGACGAAAAATTAAGATGTATCATTCTCCAGCAGCTGGATGGAAGGAAGGTCTGTCGACCGGGCTAGCTGCTCATCCCCCTTGAGACAGACCAGGGTGAGAGGCATGTTGAGGAATAAGAGACTCCTACGTGATCGGTTAGCTTCTCTTTCCAGATGTGGAAAGGGTCCTTCCGGATGCCATGAAGGGTGCAGGGTGCACCCATCTGCAGGTGGTCGCTCATGTCGGTACCAATGATGTGTGTCGCTATGGATCGGAGGAAATCCTCTCTGACTTCCGGCGGCTATCTGATTTGGTGAAGACTGCCAGTCTCGCTAGCGGGATGAAAGCAGAGCTCACCATCTGCAGCATCGTCGACAGGACTAACTGCGGACCTTTGGTACAGAGCCGAGTGGAGGGTCTGAATCAGAGGTTGAGACGGTCCTGCGACCATGTGGGCTGCAGATTCCTCGACTTGCGCCATAGGGTGGTGGGGTTTCGGGTTCCGCTGGATAGGTCAGGAGTCCACTACACGCAACAAGCGGCTACACGGGTAGCAGGGGTTGTGTGGCGTGGGCTGGGCGATTTTTAGGTTAGATGGCCTTAGGCAAGTACAGAAAGGGCAACAGCCTCAACGGGTGCGGGGCAAAGTCAGGACATGCGGGGACCAAGCAGCAATCGGTATTGTAATTGTCAACTGTCGAAGCTGCGTTGGTAAAGTACCGGAACTTCAAGCGCTGATAGAAAGCACCGAAGCTGAAATCGTTATAGGTACAGAAAGCTGGCTGAAGCCAGAGATAAATTCTACCGAAATTTTTACAAAGGTACAGATGGTGTTTAGAAAGGATAGATTGCATGCAACCGGTGGTGGAGTGTTCGTCGCTGTTAGTAGTAGTTTATCCAGTAGTGAAGTAGAAGTGGATAGTTCCTGTGAATTATTATTGGTGGAGGTTACACTTAACAACCGAGGTAGGTTAATAATTGGCTCCTTTTACCGACCTCCCGACTCAGCAGCATTAGTGGCAGAACAACTGAGAGAAAATTTGGAATACATTTCACATAAATTTTCTCAGCATGTTACAGTCTTAGGTGGAGATTTCAATTTACCAGATATAGACTGGGACACTCAGATGTTTAGGACGGGTGGTAGGGACAGAGCATCGAGTGACATTATACTGAGTGCACTATCCGAAAATTACCTCGAGCAATTAAACAGAGAACCGACTCGTGGAGATAACATCTTGGACCTACTGATAACAAACAGACCCGAAATTTTCGACTCTGTATGTGCAGAACAGGGAATCAGTGATCACAAGGCCGTTGCAGCATCTCTGAATATGGAAGTTAATAGGAATATAAAAAAAGGGAGGAAGTTTTATCTGTTTAGCAAGAGTAATAGAAGGCAGATTTCAGACTACCTAACAGATAAAAACGAAAATTTCTGTTCCGACACTGACAATGTTGAGTGTTTATGGAAAAAGTTCAAGGCAATCGTAAAATGCGTTTTAGACAGGTACGTGCCGAGTAAAACTGTCAGGGACGGGAAAAACCCACCGTGGTACAACAACAAAGTTAGGAAACTACTGCGAAAGCAAAGAGAGCTTCAGTCCAAGTTTAAACGCAGCCAAAACCTCTCAGACAAACAGAAGCTAAACGATGTCAGAGTTAGCGTAAGGAGGGCTATACGTGAAGCGTTCAGTGAATTCGAAACTAAAATTCTATGTACCGACTTGACAGAAAATCCTAGGAAGTTCTGGTCTTACGTTAAATCAGTAAGTGGCTCGAAACAGCATATCCAGACACTCCGGGATGATGATGGCATTGAAACAGAGGATGACACGCGTAAAGCTGAAATACTAAACACCTTTTTCCAAAGCTGTTTCACAGAGGAAGACCTCACTGCAGTTCCTTCTCTAAATCCTCGCACAAACGAAAAAATTGGCTGACATCGAAATAAGTGTCCAAAGAATAGAAAAGCAACTGGAATCACTCAACAGAGGAAAGTCCACTGGACCTGACGGGATACCAATTCGATTCTACACAGAGTACGCGAAAGAACTTGCCCCCCTTCTAACAGCCGTGTACCGCAAGTCTCTAGAGGAACGGAGGGTTCCAAATGATTGGAAAAGAGCACAGGTAGTCCCAGTCATCAAGAAGGGTCGTCGAGCAGATGCGCAAAACTATAGACCTATATCTCTGACGTTGATCTGTTGTAGAATTTTAGAACGTGTTTTTTGCTCGAGTATCATGTCGTTTTTGGAAACCCAGAATCTACTATGTAGGAATCAACATGGATTCCGGAAACAGCGATCGTGTGAGACCCAACTCGCTTTATTTGTTCATGAGACCCAGAAAATATTAGATACAGGCTCCCAGGTAGATGCTATTTTTCTTGACTTCCGGAAGGCGTTCGATACAGTTCCGCACTGTCGCTTGATAAACAAAGTAAGAGCCTACGGAATATCAGACCAGCTGTGTGGCTGGATTTAAGAGTTTTTAGCAAACAGAACACAGCATGTTGTTATCAATGGAGAGACGTCTACAGACGTTAAAGTAACCTCTGGCGTGCCACAGGGAAGTGTTATGGGACCATTGCTTTTCACAATATATATAAATGACCTAGTAGATAGTGTCGGAAGTTCCATGCGGCTTTTCGCGGATGATGCTGTAGTATACTGAGAACTTGCAGCATTAGAAAATTGTAGCGAAATGCAGCGGATAGGCACTTGATGCAGGGAGTGGCAACTGTCCCTTAACATAGACAAATGTAATGTATTGCGAATACATAGAAAGAAGGATCCTTTATTGTATGATTATATGATAGCGGAACAAACACTGGTAGCAGTTACTTCTGTAAAATATCTGGGAGTATGCGTGCGGAACGATTTGAAGTGGAATGATCATATAAAATTAATTGTTGGTAAGGCGGGTACCAGGTTGAGATTCATTGGGAGAGTGCTTAGAAAATGTAGTCCATCAACAAAGGAGGTGGCTTACAAAACACTCGTTCGACCTATACTTGAGTATTGCTCATCAGTGTGGGATCCGTACCAGATCGGGTTGACGGAGGAGATAGAGAAGATCCAAAGAAGAGCGGCGCGTTTCGTCACAGGGTTATTTGGTAACCGTGATAGCGTTACGGAGATGTTTAATAAACTCAAGTGGCACTCTGCAAGAGAGGCGCTCTGCATCGCGGTGTAGCTTGCTGTCCAGGTTTCGAGAGGGTGCGTTTCTGGATGAGGTATCGAATATATTGCTTCCCCCCACTTATACCTCCCGAGGAGATCACGAATGTAAAATTAGAGAGATTAGAGCGCGCACGGAGGCTTTCAGACAGTCGTTCTTCCCGCGAACCATACACGACTGGAACAGGAAAGGGAGGTAATGACAGTGGCACGTAAAGTGCCCTCCGCCACACACCGTTGGGTGGCTTGCGGAGTACAAATGTAGATGTAGATGTAGATGGAAAAGTATAGATAACGCTGCCTATGCGCCACGGGTGTACCGTAACTTTACATGTATGCTGTGAATAAATGTGTGTGTTGGAGATTACTGTGTTGAATTCCTGTGAATAACAATCAGTAGAAACAACACCTAACGGGTATTATTTAAAATATCCTCGTATTCTGGTGGTAAGTGTATTAATGCAGTACGACAAACATATGACTTACAGCGCGCAAATATCACATTCAGCAGTGACACATGAACTCACGTACAGACCGCTTATTATCATAGAGCATTTGCGAGGCACGAGTAATTTCACAATATCATTAAGACTCAAAGAAGTGGAAACTGCTGAAGTACTGGGGTATAATTTGCATGCGCACGTTTTTCTTGACCTTTGTCCTCGATATCAAACAACACAATCAGAGTAGGCCGTTAGGGGCTGTCAGTTTCTTAGAAACCGTCTTTTACACTGCTGAATGAATTCACAATTGAACACGGCTATTGATATAAAGAAATTATTATTATTATGTGTAAAGAATTATTTTTGTTGTGTTGTTGCATGTTTTGAAGTAATGCCAACTTGATTTGTGGAATATTTTTGTTTATTTGACTTTTTAAAGTAATCGTGTTGCGCGTGTTTCATTCAGATGGGTTGACTACACTGAGGTGACACAAATCATGGGATGTTTCCTAATATCGCGTTGGACTTCATTTTTTCCAGCGCAGTGCAGCAACTCGACGTGATATGGACTCTACAATCGTCGGAAATATTGAGACATGCCTCTGTAGCAGTCCACAATTGCGAAAGCATTGCCGGTACAGGATTTTGCGCACGAACTGACTTCTCGATTATGCCCCATGTCGGGCGACCTGGAAAGCCAAGTCATTCACTTGAATTGTCTAGAATGTTCTTCAAACCAATCGCGAACATGTGTGGCCTGGAGACGTGGTGCATTGTCAGCCATAAAGGTTGCATCGTTTTTTGGGAACATGGAGTTCATAAATGGCTGTTGATAGTCTCCAAGTAGCCGAACATAACCAATTCCAGCCAATGACCGGTTCAGTTGGACCAGAGGACCCAGTTCACTCCATGCAAACACAGTGCCCTGTTGACAGTTTGTGTCCATGGTTTCGCGACATCTGCGCCACACCCGAACCCTACTATCAGTTCTTACCAAACGAAATCGGGAGTCATCTGACCAGGCCACAGTTTTCCAGTCGTCTAGGATCCAACTGATATAGTCATGAGCCCAGGAGAGGCGCTGCAGGTGATATCGTGCTGTTGGCAAACACACTCGCGTCGTTCGTTTGCTGCCGTAGTCTAATAACGCCAAATTGCCAAAATTCAACTTTTATGCCAACTTATGCGTTCGCCGTACGTCCTACATTGATTTGTACCGTCATTTCGCGCAGTGTTGCTTTTCTGTTACTACTGACAACTCTTCGCAAACCTCGCTGCTCTCGGTCGTTAAGAGAAGGCCGTCGGCCGCTGCGCTGTCCGTGGTGAGAGGTAATGCCAGAAATTTGGTTTTTTCGGCGCGCTCTTGATATTGTGTATATCGGAACATTGAATTTCCTAACGATTTCCGAAATGGAATGTCACATTTGTGTACCTCTAATTACCATTCCGCGTTCAAAGTCTGTTAGCGTCGTCGTGCCGTTATAATCACGTCGGACACCTTTTCACGTTGATCACTTGATTAGAAATAACAGCTCCGCCAATGCTCTGTCTTTTTATACCTTGTGTATGCGATACTACCGCTATCTATATAAGTGCATATCACTACGACTTTTGTCTCTTCTGCTTGAACTACTGCGTGGTCATAAAATTTATATGTTTTGGACGTGCATTGCTGATGGAGATTCATGCAAAGCTGGCGAATGTTTATGAGAAGTATACTCCCTCCATTGTCAACTGTTCAGAAATGGGCAGCCGCATTCAGTTGTGGCCGTACTTAGATTGACAATGTGTTGCAAAACTTTCGGATTAAAACTGTAGAGGACACTAAATTGGGTACTTTCAGATAAGGAAATAATGGTTGGAAATGAAAATTTTGTCTTTCTAGTCCACTACGTAAGTTACTAATAAAGCTTACTGCATCTGTTCAAAGTGTCTATTGACAGACCTACGGTCATGATTTGGCCAGAAGTGCATGTTGTTTATGAGAGGAGTGTAACTGATTCCCTACTAGTTAGGACCACACTGTTTTCACACGCAAAATCAGTGGAATTTTTATTGAATAAGGACATTCATCAACCAATCTAATCTGACGAACATGTACCTCAATCCATACTGTAGTAAATTAGATCTACTCGAACTGAATAACTGTTCATTGGGAGAATCTTAAGGAAATGCAGTCCGAAGACAAAGGAAGTAGGTTACAGTACACTGGTTCGCCGACTGCTTGAATACTGCTCACCGGTGTGGGATCCGTACCAGATAGGGTTGATAGAAGAGATAGAGAAGATCCAACGGAGAGCAGCGCGCTTCGTTACAGGATCATTTAGTAATTACGAAAGCGTTACGGAAACGATAGGTAAACTCCAGAGGAAGACTCGGCAAGAGAGACGCTCAGCAGCTCGGTACGGGCTTTTGTTGAAGTTTCGAGAACATACCTTCACCGAGGAGTCAAGCAGTATATTGCTCCCTCCTACGTATATCTCGCGAAGATACCATGAGGATAAAATCAGAGAGATTAGAGTCCACAGCCGGCCGGGGTGGCCGAGTGGTTCTAGGCGCTACAGTCTGGAACCGCGTGACCGCTACGGTCGCAGGTTCGAATCCTGCCTCGGGCATGGATATGTGTGATGCCCTTACGTTAGTTAGGTTTAAGTAGTTCTAAGTTCTAGGGGACTGATGACCTCCGAAGTTAAGTCTCATAGTGCTCAGAGCCATTTAAACCATTAGAGCCCACACAGAGGCATACCGACAATCTTTCTTTCCACGAACAATACGAGACTGGAATAGAAGGGAGAACCGATAGCGGTACTCAAGGTACCCTTGGCTTGAAGAGTATGGATGTAAATGTAGATGTAGATGTAGTGTGCCAAGTCTTTGTTGTTTTCCACATAACATATTCCCTTACGTTCGTTATCCACTAAAGAAGTAAAGAGGCACATGGCTAAACTCTCCCTCTGACTAAACCACTTACCTGATTTTGTGTCTATGGTTTAGTATATGAAGAGACATCTTGATGACTAAATAACAGAATAGTTTTCCTGCTTCCTCAGGGTTTACTAGTAAGAGTTGAATGCGCTTTCAGGAAACCATTAAATGTAGTTATGCGCCATTGGTGTAGGGTTGCGAAATCACCCAAGGCTGGCCCTATTTACGCATTTTGCTGTGACGTCTGTCTGACTCTTGCAACAATTGTGTAACTGACATATTGGGAAAGAACGAGATGTAGGTGAGGCAGTCAGGCACGCAGACGTTCGGGACACGAATTAATTAAACTGTCAGCAGCAATGAGCGAGCCTTCGATAGCAGAGCGATAAGACGTCAGCGGCCCCGTCCAGCGGGCCGCTTTTCGGGCTGTCCGGTGTCGACGTCATGGGCCTGAGGGCCACGTGGCGGCGGGCTCTGGCTCTGGCTCTGATAACGCGGCTGCCGTGCTTCGCATTCCTGCTTGCAGCCAGCTCGTTACCTGCACTCTCGTTTCTGCAGGAATTTTTCTCTTTTTCCAACAAGCCTCGTTACATTCTGTTTCTTGAACTGCTGTCTAGAGATAGCCTAAGAAACGAGTCCTGTTCCCAGAAGGAAGGGAACTAACAATGCCACACCACATTTCCTCCTGCTTTCTTCGTACACCTGTTACTTCTCGCTCCCCTCGTTGTCCCACCGTGCTGTTGGTTGTGTGTTCGGTGTTTCCTGAAAATACCACAGTTAGGCAACCTAATGGTCCCTATTTGTTGATGGCACTGTGGTGTACGGGAAGGTGTTGTCCTTGAGTGACTGTTGGAGGATACAGGATGACTTAGTCGAAACTTCTAGTTGGTTTGATGAATGACAGCGAACGCTAAATGCAGAAAAATTTATGTTAATGCAGATTAATAGCTAAAAGCATCCCCTAATGTTTGAATATAGCATTAGTGCAGTTTCAGTTGACAGAGCCACTTCGATTAAATATCTGCAGCAGCGACATTTAGCGTGCCAGACCGCAAGGACGTCGCTATCACTGCACGGCAGTACATCTCATGTTTTTAAAGTGTCAACATGTCTGAAGTAATAGCAGTCATAGTACTCAGATTTTATGATGAAGCTTCTA
Organism: Schistocerca nitens; assembly: GCF_023898315.1. NCBI lineage: Eukaryota > Metazoa > Arthropoda > Insecta > Orthoptera > Acrididae > Schistocerca > Schistocerca nitens. Next base: position 368,245,948 of record NC_064614.1, on the reverse strand, counting down.
TGGCTGATTAATGTGACTGTGCCATCTACGTAAGCAATGACGAATTATGTGATGTACTGGATTCACTCAGGTCAGGAGATGGTCATGACTGACCGAAAGTAATTACCTGGCTAATACGATTACAGTTTTTGTGATCCTTGACTGGATTTATATCAAAACAAAACTAGGTACAACGCTGCAAAGTTGTATGAAATGGAACAAGCATATAAGGACTGTAATAGGGAAGGTGAATGACTGCGTTTTATTGGGCGAATTTTAGCAAAGTGTCGTTCATCTGTAAGGGAGACTGCATATAGGACACTAGTACGACCCATTCTTGAGTACTGTTCGAGTGTTTTCGATCGGCAGTAGATCGGGTTGAAAGAAGGCATCGAAGCAATTCAGAGGTAGGCTGTTACTGGTAGGTTCGAACAACACGCAAGTGTTACTGGGATGTCTTGTGAGATCAAATGCGAATCAGGGAAGACGATATTGTTTTCCCCAAACACTATACAGAATATTTAGAGAACTGCTATTTGAAGCTGACTGCAGAACGATTGTATTGCCAACAGCGTACATTTCGTATAAGGACCACGGAGACAAGATAAGAGAAAATTGAGCCCATACAGAGGCATATACACAGCCGTGTTTCTCTTGCTCTGTTTGCGAGTGGTTAGGAAAAACCGGCCACGGTGGCCGATCGGTTCCAGGCGCTTCAGTCCGGAAATGCGCGACTGCTACGGTCGCAGGTTCGAATCCTGCCTCGGGCATGGATGTGTGTGATGTCCTTAGGTTAGTTAGGATTAAGTAGTTCTAAGTTCTGGGGGACTGATGACCTCATATGTTAAGTCCCACAGTGCTCAGAGCCATTTGAACCATTTGGTTAGGAAAAGAAATGACCAGGTACAAGGTATTGTGTACCATGAACCATATGGTGGCTTGCGGAGTATATTTGCATCTGCAGCAGCGATATGAGTAGCAGATGGCACCACAGTGACACAACGAACTGACAAGTCGTTTACTTCCTGAACAGCTCCGAGCCAGATGCCTTGTAACGTGCAATCAAATGGTTCAAATGGCTCTGAGCACTGTGGGACTTAACTTCTGAGGTCATCAATGTCCTAGAACTTAGAACTACTTAAACCTAACTAACGTAAGGACATCACGCACAGCCATGCCCGGGGCAGGATTCGAACCTGCGACCGTGGCGGTCGCGCGGTTCCAGGCTGTAGCGCCTAGAACCACTCGGCCACTCTGGCCGGCCTAACGTGCAATCCACCGAACCCAAACCACTACAATTTGCGACTTCCGTGGCGCCAAGCGATAGGTCAATGGAGGGCAGGGTGGAGATCCGTTGTGTCATCTGATGAAAGCCGGTTCTGCTATTATGGCAGTGATGGCCGTGTGTTGGTTATGAGATGGCAAATCGAGGACCTGCAACGAAAGTGTCTGCAGCCTAGACACACTGGAGCTACAACTGAAATTATGGTCTAGGGAGCGATATTGTATGACAGCAGGAACACCCTTGCGGTTATTCCACACATCTCGATTGCAAATTTGTACATCAGTCCGGTGATTCGTCTGTTTTGCTGCCATTGATAAGCAGCATTCCAAGGGCGTTTTCCAACAGGATAACGCTTATACTCATAGCGCTGCTATAATCCAACACGCTCTAGGGAGTGTCGACATGTTGCCTTGGCCTGCTCGATCATCTGATCTGTCTCCAGTCGAGCACATATGAGACACCATCGGTCGACAACTCCAGCGTCACCTACTAACAGCAACAACCGTCGCTGTATAGACCGACCAAGTGTAGCAAGCACGAAACTCCATCCCACAAACTGACATACTGCACCTGCACTACACAATGCATGCATGCTTGCATTCAACATTCTGGTGATTACACCGGTTATTAATGTACCAGCATTTCACATTTCCGACGGCTTGTCTCGCTCTTACATTAACCTGTGATCTCGGAACATGTTGTTGTTGTTGTGGTCTTCAGTCCTGAGACTGGTTTCATGCAGCTCTCCATGCTACTCTATCCTGTGCAAGCTGCTTCATCTCCCAGTACGTACTGCAGCCTACATCCTTCTGTATCTGCTAAGTGTATTCATCTCTAGGTCTCCACGCTGCCCTCCAATACTAAATTGGTGATCCCTTGATGCCTCAGAACATGTCCTACCAACCCACCCCTTCTTCTAGTCAAGTTGTGCCACAAACTCCTCTTCTCCCCATTTCTATTCAATACCTACTCATTAGTTATATGATCTACCCATCTAATCTTCAGCATTCTTCAGTAGCACCACATTTCGAAAGCTTCTATTCTCTTCTTGTTCAAACTATTTGCCGTCCATGTTTCACTTCTATACATGGCAACACTCCATACAAATACTTTCAGAAACGACTTCCTGCCTCTTAAATCTACACTCAATGTTAACAAATTTCTCTTCTTCAGAAACGATTTCCTTGCCATTGCCAGTCTACATTTTATATCCTCCCTACTTCGACCATCATCAGTTATTTTGCTCCCCAAATACCAAAACTCATTTACTACTTTAAAGTGTCTCATTTCCTAATCTAATTTCCTCAGCATCACCCGATATAATTCTACTACATTCCATTATCCTCGTTTTGCTTTTGTTGATGTTCATCTTATACCCTCCCTTTAAGACACTATCCATTCCGTTCAACTGCTCTTCCAAGTCGTTTGCTGTCTCTGACAGAATTACAATGTCATCGGCGAACCTCAAAGTTTTTATTTCTTCTCCATGGATTTTAATACCTACTTCGAATTTTTCGTGAATCACTTAAATATATCACCCAGACAAACGTATTTCGAAATTTCTTTAGTCTACATTATATTTTGGTGTTCGATTATTTTCCATCGATGTATTATTCGGGCCATTTTTATTTCGCCCACGCTGTAGAAGATAGGAGCATTTCATCTCGAGCTCGTTTAGTACTAACAATAAGATCTTTGTCATTTTTTGTGGCAGACGCTACAAAACAAGCGTTCTACGCTACAGATGGGTTTAGTGTTCGAAGAGCGCACAATCCAGAAACATTCAGAGGAGATATTACGTAATAGGTACCACGAAAAGAGAGCACCGATAATACCAGAAAAATTAGAATCCTTACTGGGGCTTCCACGTGCCATTCACGAATGGAAGGGAAAAGAGGGGAGACAACTGTGGTGCAAGAAGTGTTTTCCCCTTAAGCTCCTTAAGGTGGCTCGCGGAGGATAGAGCTGAAACCAGTGGAACAGACACTAACGAGCAACATCGTAAACAGCCTTGTCGAGGTAAAAAGCTGAGCGGAGAATGCGTGATGATGGAAGTCCAACACGCCAGGCCGGCAGCAGGCCGGCGTGAAATCGCGCTAATCTCGCTGCCGAGAACTGGGCTGTTGTTGCGCAACAGGGCGACCCGCGGCTCGCTACCCGGAATTGTGGACGCGGGTGCGGGCGTAATGAGCGGCCGGTTGGCCAAACCGCTTCATCGGCGGCGCCCGGCGCTCGCACCCACTACACTACGGCTGCCCCCCACTACACTCCTCTACACTACACCTGCCCGCGCCGCGTCGGTAGGCGCGGCTGGCCCGCGTTTGCGTAATTGGCGGTGCTGCCCTCGCTGCCGCCCACCGCTTAGGGCCGCGCCGTGACATTTGCCACAAATTGCCGCCCGGCGCGCGGTCCCGCAAGTGCGGCGCCCAATTTCGTTCTTGTTTCACGCGCTTCCGCCGGCCGCGCCGTTTCGACACGGCTCATTTTGGGGCCAGTTTCGGAGCAAGCAACCGCCTGGGGCCGACTGTAGTTGCCCTTGCGTCCAAAATGCCACGTTGCAGTGAGAAATTCGACGCATGTGACTTACTCTGACGGAGACTTTCGTAAGAACTGTGTAACACCATTTCTCACAGGCTATGTTTCTGAAAGACCTGAGTCGAAACAAGGCCCCAGGAGTAGACAACATTCCCTTAGAACTACTGACAACCTTGGGAGAGCCAGTCCTGACAAAACTCTACCATCTGGTGAGCAAGATGTATGCGACAGGCGAAATAACCTCAGATTTCAAGAAGAATGTAATAATTCCAATCCCAAAGAAAGCAGGTGTTGACAGATGTGAAAATTACCGAACTATCAGTTTAATAAGTCACAGTTGCAAAATACTAACACGATTCATTTACAGACGAATGGAAAAACTACTAGAAGCCGACCTCGGGGGAGATCAGTTTGGATTCCGTAAAAATATTGGAACACGTGAGGCAATACTGATCCTACGACTTATCTTAGAAGCTAGATTAAGGAAAGGCAAACCTACGTTTCAAGCATTTGTAGACTTAGAGAAAGCTTTTGACAATGTTGACTGGAATACTCTCTTTCAAATTCTAAACGTGGCAGGGGTAAAATACAGGGAGCGAAAGGCTATTTACAATTTGTACAGGCAGTTTTAAGAGTCGAGGGGCATGAAAGGGAAGCAGTGGTTGGGAAGGGAGAGAGACAGGGTTGTAGCCTCTCCCGATGTTATTCAATCTGTATATTGAGCAAGCAGTGAAGGAAACAAAAGAAAAATTCGGAGTAGGAATTAAAATCCATGGAGAAGAAATAAAAACTTTGAGGTTCGCCGATGACATTGTAATTCTGTCAGAGACAGCAAACGACTTGGAAGAGCAGTTGAACGGAATGGATAGTGTCTTAAAGGGAGGGTATAAGATGAACATCAACAAAAGCAAAACGAGGATAATGGAATGTAGTAGAATTATATCGGGTGATGCTGAGGAAATTAGATTAGGAAATGAGACACTTTAAAGTAGTAAATGAGTTTTGGTATTTGGGGAGCAAAATAACTGATGATGGTCGAAGTAGGGAGGATATAAAATGTAGACTGGCAATGGCAAGGAAATCGTTTCTGAAGAAGAGAAATTTGTTAACATTGAGTGTAGATTTAAGAGGCAGGAAGTCGTTTCTGAAAGTATTTGTATGGAGTGTTGCCATGTATAGAAGTGAAACATGGACGGCAAATAGTTTGAACAAGAAGAGAATAGAAGCTTTCGAAATGTGGTGCTACTGAAGAATGCTGAAGATTAGATGGGTAGATCATATAACTAATGAGTAGGTATTGAATAGAAATGGGGAGAAGAGGAGTTTGTGGCACAACTTGACTAGAAGAAGGGGTGGGTTGGTAGGACATGTTCTGAGGCATCAAGGGATCACCAATTTAGTATTGGAGGGCAGCGTGGAGGGTAAAAATCGTAGAGGGAGACCAAGAGATGAATACACCAAGCAGATTCAGAAGGATGTAGGTGGCAGTAAGTACTGGGAGATGAAGAAGCTTGCACAGGATAGAGTAGCATGGAGAGCTGTATGAAACCAGTCTCAGGACTGAAGACCACAACAACAACATGTTTCTTTATTTGCGGGACGAATATACTCAACTGCGTCGGCTCTGTCTGATGCGGGATATCTGTTAGGAAATACAAAAATCCTATTAATAATCCTGTCTCATAAAATTCGGGGATCGGAGACAAGTCATGGAGAAAGACTTTGGACTTTTGAGTGTGAGGACCCAGAATCCCAACACAACGAGGAGAGGGCAAAAATGAAGTATAAAGAATCCACTACATAAAATAATGGGCTACTGCATTTAAAACCATGTTGCCTGACATAGCTGAGTAGTACATTTAATCACTAGCCACAATGCAGACGACTACTCATTTCACTTTGCAGATGGCGGAATGAAGTAATATATCAGGCTCCGAGATTACTTGTGTGCTCTGGTTCCATATTTTCACTTAATGACGCTATTCGCTTTTACCGTATCTACATTTAGGTAGTCTAAATTCATCACTATTTGGTTTTCGTTTAACGTCAGACAATGTTATAGGTTGGTTGGTTGGTTAGACGATTAAGGGGACCAAACTACCATGTCATCAGTCCGTTTTTCCTCTAACAGACTGGTCCATATGACTGTTGATCGGTGAGAGCCTACCGCTCAAAAAGCTAGGTAAAGAAAACCCCAAGATGTACCAAAGGTCAACATGGCTTAGTTAAGGGACAAAAAGAAGAAAGGGAGACAGTATAAGGAATGAAGACAAGGTGCCCCATCTAGGGAGCAACCGGAATCCCCGCGAAAGCAGAATGCAATGAGAGAACATACATCCACAACTTCGCCACTTAACAGAGCTATTCCATTCAGAAAGCCTAGGAAACACTATCAACACGGACAGTGCAAGAGAAGCACCGATAGACAAAAGATTAACAAGTCTAACAGACGACGCGGGAGAAGGGAGGAAGAGTAAAAGAGCTGTTGGCATTGGACCATCAAGCCCCGACAGATTCTGCCTTGCCTGGGCAGAGGAGGCACGTGTTTACAACGTAAAACAGATGGTACATTAAATAAAATCACCTTGCGTTGAGACATGTATCAGTTGAAATGGTTCAAATGGCTCTGAGCACTATGGGCCTCACATCTGACGTCGTCAGTCCCCTAGAACTTAGAACTACATAAACCTAACTAACCTAAGAACATCACACACATCCATGCCTGAGGCAGGATACGAACCTGCGATCGTAGCGGTCACGCGGTTCCAGACTGAAGCGCCTAGAATCGCTCGGCCACACCGGCCGGCGTGATATCAGTTATTATTCCACGTGTGTTTTCCTTAATGACTATAAAAAAGTCGTTTCTGGACTGGCTCACCAGCCACATCTGTAAATTTGATTGGTATATATATGTCTTTATTTTCTATGGAACATAAAAACTAGTATAACACCTACTCCCCATGAATAGTTCAAAATCAACATTTGCTTATGCAATGTAATTAACAAATTGGTAATATGTAGTCGGTGAACATCAATTTCACTAAATACTACTCCGCAAAACTTCAGAAACGAGAGATAAATCAACTGCTGGTTTATGCTTCTTCGATTTGTCATCACCAATAAATGGCTGCACTTGTAAACGTCCTGAGTTTGAGCTGAGTACTGAGCTCTGATAGCGCGAAGGACCTTCAAATTAAATTTTTACCGTATCTATGGTGCATGTCAAGTGTCATAAAGTTCTCAAACATCTGCAAAAATATGGTAGTGTTGTAAAAAACTGTGATGTTTACATTAAGTATTACAGTGTTTTCTTTTTCAGTGACACACCTGTATATCATATTGCTTTCTACAATTCGACTGCACTAACTTATGGTATTTCCGTGCCTAAAATCTTGCGATTAATAAGAACAGCAGACAGTTGAGATTTAATCTTAGGTCTAAAACATCGATACTAACCAGACCAAAGTAAAATAGTAGGCAAACACAAAAACAAATATGTGTTCGGAATATAATTATTTAGACTATTTTGGTGTAATACCCCCAAATTAAATATTTAAGTGTTATAGAGGCATCTAAATTTGTGAAGAATGTTCAGTGTGATGCTGTGCACTCTCATCACCTAAAGCTTCTCACCACAGATTGAGGAGAGACGATTTTAATAATCACTACAAAATTATAGTCAATGGCAATCATTTATTTTTGTAACAAATGATTCGGCCCAGCAGGAGTGAAGGATAAAATGAACTGCTGCAATATTTACTAACCAGAACTATAGCGTAATGGCCCTATAAAACGTGTACCAATCGGAACTAAGGCTCTCTGAAACATTTGGGGAATATAGTACCTACAATCAGCTACTAAATAACAGCAACATGTAATATAAACACTCGATGTAAAACACACAGACACACCACATAACCAGACACCATACCAGAAAGGAAGGAGGTATTTTTATTGCTCATATTGCAAACCGTTTTCTTCAACAAATAAAAAGTAAATTATTAACTGAAATTTTGGGGAAAATTTTCTAGTCACGATGTAACCTCCCAACAGAAAAAATAATTATATCATTTACATTCAGTGTAACCTCCCAACGGTTTATTATTCCGTAACCTCGCAATAATAACGTGACTAACCTCCCAATAAAAAATGTGACTCATATATAACCTTTCAATAATTAACTGACTGTGAATCTAAACTGGTAAGTGGACGTCAGCAGTGCTGCGTCATGCTCCTGAAAGATCATACTGCATAAATTGAAAATTCTTACCTCAACGAAGTCGCCGGATAACGCGTATATATCTTGCTCCTATAAGAAATTGTTCTGGCACAGCCCAGTGCAATGCTGGCCGCTAGATTTGTCATGTATAGAAAGAAACAACTGATTTTTCTTTACGATAATCGGGATGACCATGGATTGCAAAAATTAGTAAATTCTTTAAATTCAAATGAATGAGTGTCAAAAAGTTAATTTTATAAAAAGATTATTATTAAAAGATTTTTTTAAATATTTACATGGGTGTTGATATAACAATAGTACAAACTTAGTTGTAACAAACTACATATGCGCGCTTCTGATTTTAGCTTATACTACATCGCTCAGGCACCACCATCGCTCCCCACGACCGGTCCCGCCAACTCCATACACCAGACTGCTAGCTGCTCCTTACTCCTACTGACAATGCTCTTACTGCAGCCAACACTGCTCTCTGGTCTGAGATTCTCTTATATGTTACATATCGCAGGCAGCGCGTGAGCAATCCATCGAAATTACATTTGCTCGAGTGCGCTAGCAACAAATTCCTTAGTCATGGACCTCTTACAACGTCCCTCTGGTAGTTTTTAGGGCACAACAGAAAGGCAAATTGTAATTTTTTGCCCTGTTTTTCCCCAGCAGAAAATGAGCAACGATAAACCCTTACAAAATGTTACCGAGAGCTACAACAAGCATTTGGTCACGGCTGAGAGCTCGATGAACTGACGCCATTTCCCTTAATGCTTCATCCGAGTGACACCATGTGGCAGAGGATGACGTGGCGGCCGGTCGGCATCGAATGTTTCGCCAGGACCGGAACGCGAAGCACGAACAAGATGCATAGACGTGTCTAGAGAACCAATGGCGTTTCGTCAAACTTCACGCTACTGTAGTTTAAGGCGGTAGATGGTTAACAATTTGGGAGGAAGAAATACCCAACTACATGGGTTCGCGACAACGTTCTGTAAATCTGTGAAGCGCTCAGAGCACCAGGTAGGTCCCGGCGCCACTGCCACACGACAGGAAAAGCGTGTCATTGGGCGTCCTTGGAGCGAGTGACACCTAGCAGCACTGTCCATTGTCGCCCGGTCACGGTCTGAGGGGCGCAGAACAAAGCCCGACGTCCGGCCGCCGGCGCGAGGACAGCCGGCAGCGGGGGCGTTGAGCAGAACCCGCCCGGGTCGCTCTGTGCGCGAGCGGCGGTCCAGGCCACCCGTCCAGGGCCGGTGGTGACTTCTCGACGAGGTGATTACTCCGCGGCCATTAATGCAAGCACATTAAGCAGCCAAAGAGAACCGCCGTGGTGAAGGACTAGTGCCGCTAACGATTAATAAAAATACACTACTGGCCATTAAAATTGCTACACCAAGAAGAAATGCAGATGATAAACGGGTATCCAGTGGACAAATATATTATACTAGAACTGAAATGTCATTACATTTTCACGCAATTTGGGTGCTTAGATCCTGAGAAATCAGTACCCAGAACAACCACCTCTGGCCGTAATAACGGTCTTGTTACACCTGGGCACTGAGTCGAACAGAGCTTGGATGGCATTTATAGGTACAACTGCACATGCAGCTTCAACACGATACCACAGTTCATCAAGAGTAGTGACTGGCGTATTATGACTAGACAGTTGCTCGGCCACCATTGCCCAGACATTTTCAATTGGTGAGAGATCTGGAGAATGTGCTGGCCAGGGCAGAAGTCGAACATTTTCTGTATCCAGAAAGGCTCGTACAGGACCTGCAACATGCGGTCGTGCATTATCCTGCTGAAATGTAGGGTTTCGCAGGGATCGAATGAAGGGTAGAGCCACGGGTCGTAACACATCTGAAATGTAACGTCCACTGTTCAAAGTACCGTCAATGCGAACAAGAGGTGACCGAGACGTGTAACCAATGGCACCCCATACCATCACGGCTGGTGACACGCCAGTATGGCGATGACGAATACACGCTTCCAATGTGCGTTCACCGCGATGTCATCAAACACGGATGCGACCATCATGATGCTGCAAACAGGACCTAGATTCATAAGAAAAAATGACGTTTTGCCATTCGTGCACCCAGGTTCGTCGTTGAGTACACCATCGCAGGCGCTCCTGTTTGTGATGCAGCGTCAAGGGTAACCGCAGCCATGGTCTTCGAGCTGATAGTCCATACTGCTGCAAACGTCGTCGAACTCTTCGTGCAGAGGGTTGAAGTCTTGCAAATGTCCCCGTCTGTTGACTCAGGGATCGAGACGTGGCTGCACGATCCGTTACAGCCATGCGGATAAGATGCCTGTCATCTCGACTGCTAGTGATACGAGGCCGTTGGGATCCAGCACGGCGTTCCGTATTACCCTCCTTAACGCAGCGATTTCCATATTCTGCTAACAGTCATTGGATCTCGACCAACGTGAGCAGCAATGTCGCGATACGATAAAGCGCAATCGCGATAGGCTGCAAGCCGACCTTTATCAAAGTCGGAAACGTGATGGTACGCATTTCTCCTCCTTACACGAGGCATCACTACAACGTTTCACCAAGCAACGCCGGTCAACTGCTGTTTGTGTATGAGAAATCGGTTGGAAACTTTCCTCATGTCAGCACGTTGTAGGTATCGCCAACCTTGTGTGAATTCTCTGAAAAGTTAATCATTTGCATATCACAGCATCTTCTTCCTGTCGGTTAAATTTCGCGTCTGTAGCACGTCATCTTCGTGGTGTAGCAATTTTAATGTCCAGTAGTGTGCTTCTGGATCTCGAGTTCGATCGCAACCACTTCTTTTTTGGAAGTTGTGCAGGAAATAAATGCTACTGTCTTGATTATAAGGATAATATCCCCTGTCTTTGGCAGTATAAGGCGGAGGCTTGCTTACTTCGCTTACTTTCTTTCTGTAGTGTTATACGAGGATGGTTCAAAAAGTGCTGGAGCGCATTCCTTTCCTCTGAGAATTCCGGTTGAAAAAATGTGGCATTTGTTGTGGAACATTGTGGATTGTTCCTACTTCACTCCCTATAGCTCTATAAAGTTCGGATAGGTGGCTGCAACATTCGTAGCTTTCGAAAAGGCATCTACAACGGAGGTGCATTCCAAACAGAGAACTGTCGTTGAGTTTCTTTTGGCAGGAAACCAGAGCACCGCAGATGTTCATAGGCGCTTGCAGCATGTCTGCGCAGGTCTAGCAGTGAACAAAAGCACGGTGAGTCGCTGGGAAAGGCGCCTGTCATCATCGCAACAAAGTCTTGCGAATCTGTCGGACCATCCGCGTGCCGGCAGGCTGCACACAGCTCTGACTCACTGCAGTGTTGTCTAAAAATGCAAACGAACTTCTGATTCTTCTCCGTGACAAAGTAAGGCCTCACAGAAGCCTGCACAGTCGACAGGAGCTCACTAAACTTCGTTGGACACTTCTTCCTCATCCAGTCGACAGCCAGACTCTCACAGCTTCTGGCTTACATGTGTGTGGCCAACCGAAGGACGCACTTCGCAGGAAGCAGAAGGTGCACGGTGGGGAGGTTACTGATGCAGAAGGTCGTTGGTGCCGACGTCAACTAGTAGAGTGGCACCATGCAGGCCCTGCCAGCAAGGTGGTGTAGGCCGTCACATTGGAAAAAAAAAAAAGGTTCAAATGGCACTGAGCACTAAGGGACTTAACATCTGAGGTCATCAGTCCCCTATAACTTAGAACTAGTGAAACCTAACTAACCTAAGGACATCACACACATCCTTGCCCGAGGCAGGATTCGAACCTGCGACCGTAGCGGTCGCGCGGTTCCAGACTAAAGAGCCTAGAACCGCTCGGCCACACTGGCCGGCGGTCGCATTGAACGGAGGTTTTGTTCAAAAATACGGTTTTGTAGCTAAATGCATTGGGAATAATACGGTGTATTTGGAATGCTAAATAAAACCAAACAAATTATTTTTTAACAATAGGGTCTCTGTAATACAGCACTCCTAGGCCGTTTTTCTTCCTTCTGTCTTACAGAATTTTGTTCAACTTCCTGGCAACTCCCAAAATTAAAGTAGCATAAAAGTGATATTTAAAACGTGTGGAGGTTGGCGTAAATGTATTTTGCAGAGAGGATGTTATCAGCAGGATGTTATTACAGATTGACTTAGATTTATTTGAATTTTTTTAGAGACTTCGAAGAAAAGTATACTGATATAAGACACAGTTGCAATGCTGCTTTTATTACTAGTCACATACTTTTTAAGCTTAAAATCTTGTAGATATTTGCCTTTAGAAATGTAAGGGCTTATTCACAACACAACAGAAGCCTACAAAATAGACCTCGCTGTTCGAACTGTTGCTCATTGCCGGTATAGAAAAAGTGACGATGTTTTCGGCTGCGTGTATGGTAACTTGATGGATGTGCGTGGCCATCATTTTTTTTGGTATGCACTGCTGGATAGTACTTGCTCTAGGCTTTTCCAAGATTTACGGTCTTTAGCTACACTAATCCATGTTGTAAGATGGGGCACCCGGCCCCAGACAAGTTCAAGGCATTTCTGACACGCAGATCAAAGTGTCTTACCTGTAACTGTTCGGATCAAAGCTCTCTGCAACAATGCAAGATTTTTAATTGTTGACTTTGAAAATCCTCTGGATCCATATGGACAACAGCCTCTTCTATACCCGCATTCTGTTAATAAATAAAGATGTTATTAAACTGAAGGTTTCAGCAGCACAGTGCTGAAATAGGCATGGTCCTGCTTCGTCCTGGGGTCATCTTCCGATCTTTGAACTCAATTATCCAGCTAACTTAACGAGGAGCTACTGCTTAACGAGACCGATAACACTCCTGTGACTGACCAGAACTCGAATCCGAGATATTTGGGTCTCTAGGCTGACTCTTTCGCACTGATCCACCGAGTCACCCAAAGAACAGATTTCCACGAGTCGATTTGAACCCTAAAACTTGTTTATCATCAAGTGTCTCACATAATTAACAGCACTGAGGCTGCAGGTTGGTTGGCTCTTGCTCTAGCCGTACCACACCCAGACGGTACAGCAACAGGAGCACATGATCCGCAGAAACGTTCTGTATTTGCTCTTCGGTTTGTGGCACGAATGGAAGTTGACGATATGCGGCCGGGCATATTCTATGGAATGACGAGGCATGTTTTGCACTAAGGGATGTAGGGAATACACAAACTGCCGAATATGAGGTACTATTAAACCGCGTGTTGTGCACGAAGAGCCATTGCTATCACCGTGTGTGACTGCGTGGTGTGGATTCACAAGCACTTTTATTCTCGGTTCGTTCTTCTTTCAAGAGAATACACCCAGATAGCCTATCAGGTGTACCGTGGTATCTGCATGTTATCCAGATTTCATCATACAACATGTGATGCCTACTTTCGATAATGCAGATATCAAGACTAAGGAAGTCGAATGTTAACAAAGGGTTGTTTTATTTAAAAATCTTTAAGAATTTTCACATGAAACATTCGGAGTGATTATTTCCCAGTACACCCTCATAGATTAGTGGGTTCTGGGACTGTAATTCTAAATCCAGTTATACCACGTTAATCCGCCACTCAGTAATCCGGCAGACGTGACAGTCTCACACGCATCAGAAATCTTGTCATATTTTTAGTTCAGTGCGATTGGCAGTACATTCCGACGTCTTCGAGAAACATCTGCATCAACCAATGAACTGAGTGCTTTTTCAGCAGAGGAAGTTGACGAATAGATCGACACTGAAAGAAATTTAGCCATCGAAGAAAAGCTGACTGACGATGTGACGTTGCAGAGAGTTCTCAAGCCACACGAGGCAGTGGAAACTGAGGGTAACGAAGAAAAAACATTCACAAGACACACACATCTCGTGCGCTTTGACTGCAGAAGCTTTACATAAGGCCTTTGTGGCCGAGCGGTTCTAGGCGCTTCAGTCTGGAACCGCGCGACCGCTGCGGTCGCAGGTTCGAATCCCGCCTCGGGCAGGGATGTGTGTGATGTCCTTAGGTTAGTTAGGTTTAAGTAGTTCTAAGTTCTAGGGGACTGATGACCTCAGATGTTAAGTCCCATAGTGCTCAGAGTCATTATTTACATAAGTTTGTGAAATTCGCTAGAAATAGCCAACAATAAGAAGCTTCTGCACACCACAAAAAGTTAATGTGTCTAAAAAGAGCTCAATGGAAGAAAAATGTTATAATTTCCGAAATCTTATAGGCGGTTGAGAAGAGAATTTGAGCGAAACCATCAGTAGTAGATACTAGTGCGATATGTTCCACTCTATCGGTATTTTAAGATGTCTGTTCTATTCCGAAAGACAATGATTCCAATTAAACTGCACCGAATCCTTGGTAACCGTTATTATTAATTATTTTCTTCTTGATATTTAAAAATCAATGGTGCATAATTTATTTCGTAACTGTCATGCAAAATAAAGTTAAAATTTTCTAATACTTTGACCGTTAAACTGATTTAATAGGGAGGTACAGCACTCGATTTCAATCCAGTTTTTTTACGTAAAAATGATCCATACTTGTAATTTTTTCTGCTGCAATGTCTCTTGTTGTCCTGATGAATAACAAATATTTGTTTTGGTTCGTTAAAACTACAGGTTTTGCGTGCCTAGTTATGAACCTGGATTTTTAGAAATGTCTGTGATAAAACGTCATGCTTGGTTGTCCGGATATTAGAGATCCCTGAGCAAGCCACTCACAGTTTCTCCGGTCTTGTACTGCCGCACGCTTATTCCACTGCACAAAAACTAACAGCCGAAGTTCCTGTGGGGTTCCCATACTCTCAGAAGCTTCAGGCTTCTGTGAACGAGTGGTAGAGGAATGGGACGTGGCATTATGAGAAGGTATTTGTTACGAATACAATTCTTCCGTACGGTACTCGTGGACGCGTGTCGTGAGTTAACAGATCGTCAGCGACCGGGTCAGAGGCGGCTGGGGGAGTGCTTATTACGGCCACCGTCACCGCAGGGCCGGCCTGTCAGGGAAGCCCGGCCGGAACCCATTTGTTACGGGCGGGCCTGGCTCTGCGGGCGACGTCTCATTTTGGGCGCCAGCGCCGACAAAGAGGCGGCGGCGGCGGCGGCGGCGGCGGCGGCGGCGGCAGCAGGCCGCAGACACAGCCAGGGCCAGGGCGAGAGCTGGTCGAGAGAGGGGGCCGGCTTTGGCAGGTCGTTAGGCGGCTGCGCTTCTACCACACAGCCACGGGCACACTGGCGCGCTCAACACAGCCTGCGGGACACGCACTCGTATCCAGTACATCTGGCCGAGCTTAAAGGCAGCGTACAGGCAAGCTGCATAAAGAAAGGCAGGGAACGGGCTGAGACCTGAAATTTCGTCTGTCTACACTGCCTGTCATCAAAACTGAAACACTATACACTGATCAGCCAGAACGTTGTGACCACCGACCTGCTATCGATATAAACCCGTCCTGCCGAGGAACGAATGCTAGTCAGACACACGTACGGTGCATGTAGTCCCAGTAAGCGTGCTGTTCGTATGTACAATGGGGATGGTGCGCAATCTACCTGAGCTTGACTGACAAGGGGAGGCCGCCAATTGTGAAATTCAGATTCAATTCATACTGCGCATAATGAAAGCTCATGGCCAGAGGTGTAATGTGGCAAAGCACCAAGATTCACTTCTCAGCCGTTGTCGAGAAAATCGACAGTTAAAATAAACCGTTGCGGTGAAATAATCTCTACGATTAATAATTTCATATAGCGTTGTGGCGCAGCGGTATATATATATATATATATATATATATATATATATATATATATATATATATATATATATATACTCCGTTACTCGCTCGTTACACTTGAGGGACAGATGTTGAATGGGCCGAAACGAGCCGCCGCATAACAGCGTAGTTGCCTGCTAACTTCGAAAGAAGGTAGATGCGGTCCCTAGCGCAACTTATAACATCGTCGAAAATCAGTGCGGACGTGAGAGCTTTGGTACACCCTGTTAAACAAACGGAAAAATGGAGGCGGTACAATTGGAGAGCGATCCGCCTTCACCAACATGCATAAGCAATTCATTAATAGTATATATATATATATATATATATATATATATATATATAATTTAAATTTGAAAAAACTAATAATAAAAAATGTTGCACGGCGCGAGATTCGATCCGGCGCCCTTCGGTTTACGAACCCGAGCGCTTACCGCTGCGCCACGACGCTGTAGGAAACTATTAATCGTAAAGAGTATTTCACTGCAACGGTTTCTGTGAACTGTCGATTTTCTCGACAACGCCTGAGAAGTGCATCTTGGTGCTTTGCCACATTACACCTCTGGCCATGAGCTTTTATTATGCGCAGTATGAATCGAATCTGAATTTCCCAATTGGCGGCCTCCCCTTGTGAGAGCGGATTGTGATGGCTCGGAGGCTCGGCACGAGCATTCTGGAAATTGCGCGAACTTTCAAGTGTTTGAGGAGTGCTGTCGTGAGTGTCTCCAACATGTGGTGAAACCAAGTGGAACCACGTCCAGACGTCGTGGGGTGGGCGGCCAAACGACATTACAGACGTCAGACGTCGTAGGCTGGGCAGACTTTAACGCCAGGCAGAGTACAAGTGCAGCTGAACACACTGTGCGCCGAACACTCCTAACAAAGGGCCTCCGCAGCCGACGACGCATCCTGTGCCATTGTTAACACGATATCGACAACTACGACTGAAATGAGCACATGACCATCGGCACATCTACAAAGCTGAAACTATGCGAGCCGAATAAGTGCAGGAAACTTCCTCGTGACGCATCTACGAGACTCACTCCAAAAGAAATGCACACTGGTTTTGTAAAAATACAGTTTTGATTCTGCATGTGTGAAAGTCTTACAGTGTGTAGATACATCCTTCCCACTTGTTTTCAGACTTAGTTCAACCTGTTCCCGTGAGTGGCGCCGTCACAGCATGTCTTCAAGATGGCTGCTACACTTAACGTTCGTCAGAAACAACGTGCTGTCATAGAATCCGTGTGCTGTGAGAACGAGACAGTGGGAAAAATCCTCAAGAGGTTGAAAAAGGTGTATGGAGATGCTGCTGTCGATCGCAGTACAGTTGGTCGATGGGCAAGCAGGGTACGTGATGAAAGCGGGCACGGCAATATTGAGGATTGTCAAAAAAATGGTTCAAATGGCTCTGAGCACTATGGGACTCAACTGCTGTGGTCATTAGTCCCATAGAACTTAGAACTACTTAAACCTAACTAACCTAAGGACATCACACACATCCATGCCCGAGGCAGGATTCGAACCTGCGACCGTAGCAGTCGCACGGTTCCGGACTGCGCGCCTAGAACCGCGAGACCATGAGGATTGTCCTCGCAGCGGCAGGCCTCGTACTGCACGCACTCCAGACACTGAAACACCCGCCTTACAGTCCTGACCTGGCTCCATCTGACTATCAACACTTTGGGAAACAAAAAGACTCTCTTCGTGGAACATGGTTTGAAGATGATGACTCCCTTGTGCACGCTGCCAAACAGTGGCTCCAACAGGATGGTCCAGAATTTTACCGTGCGAGTATAAAGGCGCTGGTTCCAAGATGTCGTAAGGAAGTTGAGAGGGATGGAAATTATGTGGAGAAATGAAAATATTGTTCCTAAGGCATATATCTACACAGTGTAAAACTTTCAAACATGTAGAATAAAAGATGGGTTTAATAAAAAATAGTGTGCATTTCTTTTGGAGTGACCCTCGTAGTCCTAACAATCCTGGAAACACAAGTGTCCTTTGTGTCACAGGTCACATAGACACGCTTCTCCGACTCTGCCATAGTGAAACCGGATTGATCAGACACAACTTCTCCGAAGTATCGCGTACAGATGTATCATCACTAAGCAGTCAAAGAGCATGGAATTCGTAACAGATGAAATTATTTGCTCCTCACCAGCAACTAAAAAATCGCGTAAAAATAAATGATTTGAAAGACGTTTTCTAATGGACAGATTTCAAATGGTTCAAATGGCTCAAAGCACTATGGGACTTAACATATGAGGTCATCAGTCCCCTAGACTTAGAACTACTTAAACCTAATGAACCTAAGGACATCACGCACATCCATGCCCGAGGCAGGATTCGACCCTGCGACCGTAGCAGCAGCGCGGCTCCGCACTGAAGCGACTAGAACCGCTCGGTCACAGCGGACAGCGACAGATTTCAGAGGGTGGCGTTTGCATCTTCACTGTTTTACTTCCACAAAATATTTCTTTTTGCCCACGGCTTGTTTGGTTACAGCTATCTTGCACAAAACGTATTCTGACGTACATAATAAGTTACCATCAGATGCTACAGTAAAACTAAATCACTGCTCGTTATACTAATGAAAATCTCTGGGTCAGTTCCTTGGTTTTAGCTAATGCTTTGAGAAGAAAAGAAACATAGGTGGATTTTTACCGGGTTGCTTTGGTGAATGTTATTGCCAGGAGATTAGCCTGTTGGTCGCGCAGTCATTGCTCGGTGTCGAAGCTGTACTTCAGAGAAAGGCAGTCCCTTGCAGCATGGCAGCCAGGTGTTGCAGTGGTCAGGTCGGATTGGGACTGGTGGCTACTGGTTGCGACGAACTGATAATCGTGATGTTCGGAACCAAAATACTCAGGGATCTCCGAACAGTAGCTGGAGTGCCTATCAGTGAAATGTCTTTCGGGAAACGTAGCAGTGAAGTGCTCCACACTCTTCCTTATGCTGCCAGATAACAGTGAGTTTGGCCATAATTCTGACAGGTCACCCCGGATACTAGCTGAATTACTGAGTAACTACTTTCGTTTAAATTACAGTATCCTTCTCATCACACACCAGAAGCCAAATACGCTCGCTAAAAATGTCCTTCTCTAGAAGCATTCCTATATGATCTTAACTGTTATCTCCTCTGATATCTGTAAGCTCTGTCTCATGTTTAGTCAACAATTACAGACTTTACTTTGGCTAACGCCTATTATTATGTCGACATCATCATCACTGACGATGAAAGCCCGCAGTGGGTCTTGTCTGGTTTCTCATCACACTACAATAGGGTTCGTCTGTGGCGATTTTTTGGTCTCTCTCTGTCAGTGGCTCGAAGAAGTTTAGGAACCCCTGGCTGACACGCTAAATCTTCATCTTCATCACCAGGTGACAAGTTAGAACAATTCCCATGAGTAGTGAAACAGTGTGATTCATTTGTATATTGTTGTTGTTGCTGTGGTCTTCAGTCCTGAGACTGGTTTGATGCAGCTCTCCATGCTACTCTATCCTGTGAAAGCTTCTTCATCTCCCAGTACCTACTGCAACCTACATCCTTCTGAATCTGCTTAGTGTATTCATCTCTTGGTCTGCCTCTACGATTTTTACGCTCCACGCTGCCCTCCAATACTAAATTAGTGATCCCTTGATGCCTCAGAACATGTCCTACCAACCGATCCCTTCTTCTAGTCAAGTTGTGCCACAAACTTCTCTTCTCCCCAATCCTATTCAATACCTACTCATTAGTTACGTGATCTACCCACCTTATCTTCAGCATTCTTCTGTAGCACCACATTTCGAAAGCTTCTATTCTCTTCTTGTCCAAACTGGTTATCGTCCATGTTTCACTTCCATACATGGCTACACTCCATACAAATACTTTCAGAAACGACTTCCTGACACTTAAATCTATACTAGATGTTAACAAATTTCTCTTCTTCAGAAACGATTTCCTTGCCATTGCCAGTCTACATTTTATATCCTCTCTACTTCGACCATCATCAGTTATTTTACTCCCTAAATAGCAAAACTCCTTTACTACTTTAAGTGTCTCATTTCCTAATCTAATCCCCTCAGCATCACCTGATTTAATTTGACTACATTCCATTATCCTCGTTTTGCTTTTGTTGATGTTCATCTTATATCCTCCTTTCAAGACACTGTCCATTTCGTTCAACTGCTCTTCCAAGTCCTTTGCTGTCTCTGACAGAATTACAATGTCACCGGTGAACCTCAAAGTTTTTACTTCTTCTCCATGAATTTTAATACGTACTCCGAATTTTTCTTTTGTTTCCTTTACTGCTTGCTCAATATACAGATTGAATAACATCGGGGAGAGGCTACAACCCTGTCTCACTCCTTTCCCAACCACTGCTTCCCTTTCATGCCCCTCGACTCTTATAACTGCCATCTGGTTTCTGTACAAATTGTAAATAGCCTTTCGCTCCTTGTATTTTACCCCTGCCACCTTCAGAATTTGAAAGAGAGTATTCCAGTTAACGTTGTCAAAAGCTTTCTCTAAGTCTACAAATGCTAGAAACGTAGGTTTGCCTTTTCTTAATCTTTCTTCTAAGATAAGTCGTAAGGTTTGTATATATGCAGTCATTAGTAGCTCACGCTACCCTCCTTGTACTGTTCTTCTAGTGACAGGACGCAGATCGATAGCGTACTGGGAGGTACCAATATACGTAATATGACAGTAAATAGAGAAACATTTGATACGAATAGAAAGCATGTGAATACCGGAATGTGAACTGCCAGACGTCATTGTGGACGCAAAAGGTAGTTTAGACAAAGCGACAGGAATTCAGGAAGGCTGTGAGGGACACACGTGTATTCAGGGGATTCTTTGATGACACTGATCATTATTTAATCTGCAGTGAAATTGGGATTGTGAGGCCGAAAGTGCAGGAGGTCAGGTCTATATGTAGGAGGATAAGAGTGGAGAAACTTCAGGATAAGGAAATCAGGCACAAGTAAATAACAGCGATCTCAGAAAGGTACCAGTTAGTTGAATGTAGTCAATTACTGTCATTGGAAAAGGAATGGACAAGGTACAGGGACGCAGTACTAGAAGTGGCTAAAGAATGTCTTGGAACAGTAGTGTGTAAAAGTAGGATGAAGCAAACAGCTTGTTGGAATGACACAGTCAAGGCAGCCTGTAAAAGGAAAAAGAAGGCGTATCAAAAATGGCTACATACTAGAACTCAGGTAGACAGAGAAAGTTATGTTGAAGAAAGAAACAAAGCCAAACAGATAATTGCAGCATCCAAGAAGAAATCTTGGGGAGACTTTGGAAATAGGTTGGAGACTATGGGTCAAGCTGCTGGTAAACCATTCTGGAGTGTAATTAGCAGTCTTCGAAAGGGAGGTAAGAAGGAAATGACAAGTATTTTGGACAGGTCAGGAAAACTGCTGGAGAATCCTGTGGATGCCTTGGGCAGATGGAGGGAATATTTTGAAGAGTTGCTCAATGTAGGTGAAAATACGATCAGTAATGTTTCAGATTTCGAGGTAGAATGGGACAGGAATGAATACGCCTTCTTTTTCCTTTTACAGGCTGCCTTGACTGTGTCATTCCAACAAGCTGTTTGCTTCATCCTACTTTTACACACTACTGTTCCAAGACATTCTTTAGCCACTTCTAGTACTGCGTCCCTGTACCTTGTCCATTCCTTTTCCAATGACAGTAATTGACTACATTTTTGATACGCCTTCTTTTTCCTTTTACAGGCTGCCTTGACTGTGTCATTCCATTTAAGGAAGTGGAGAAAATGGTCAAGAGATGCAGTGCAATAAAGCAGCTGGGGTGGATGAAATTAAGTCGGAACTCATCAAATACAGTGGAATGTCAGGTCTTAAATGGCTACACAGGATAACTGAATTGGCCTGGGAGTCGGGACAGGTTCCATCAGACTGGACAAAAGCAGTAATCACACCAATCTTTAAACATGGAAACAGAAAAGATTTTAACAACTACAGAGGTATCTCTTTAATCAGCTGTGTGGGTAAAATCTTCTCAGGTATTGTTGAAAGGAAAGTGCGAGTATTAGTTGACCAATTGGATGAAAATCAGTGTGGGTTTAGGCCTCTTAGAGGTTGTCAGGACCAGATCCTTGGCTTACGGCAAATAATGGAGAAGTGTTATGAGTGGAACAGGGAATTGTATCTATGCTTTATAGATCTAGAAAAGGCATATGACCGGCATCCTAGGAGGAAGTTACTGTCTGTTCTACGAGATTATGGAATAGGAGGCAAACGTTTGCAAGCAATTAAAGGTCTTTACATGGATAGTCAGGCAGCAGTTAGAGTTGACGGTTAATTGAAATCATGGTTCAGAGTAGTTTCAGGGGTACGACAAGGCTGCAACCTGTCTCCACTGCTGTTCATATTATTTATGGATCATATGTTGAAAACAATAGACTGGCTAGGTGAGATTAAGATATGTGAACACAAAATAAGCAGTCTTGCATATGCGGATGACTTAGTTGTGATGGCAGATTCGACTGAAAGTTTGCAAAGTAATATTTCAGAGCTAGATCAGAAATGTAAGGACTATGGTATGAAGATTAGCATCTCCAAAACGAAAGTAATGTCAGTGGGAAAGAAATATATACGGATTGAGTGCCAAATAGGAGGAACAAAGTTAGAACAGGTGGACGGTTTCAAGTACTTAGGATGCATATTCTCACAGGATGGCAACATAGTGAAAGAACTGGAAGCGAGGTGTAGCAAAGCTAATGCAGTGAGCGCTCAGCTACGATCTACTCTCTTCTGCAAGAAGGAAGTCAGTACCAAGACTAAGTTATCTGTGCACCGTTCAATCTTTCGACCAACTCGACCAACTTTGTTGTATGGGAGCGAAAGCTGGGTGGATTCAGGTTACCTTATCAACAAGGTTGAGGTTACGGATATGAAAGTAGCTAGGATGATTGCAGGTACTAGTAGATGGGAACAATGGCAGGAGGGTGTCCACAATGAGGAAATCAAAGAAAAACTGGGAATGAACTCTATAGATGTAGCAGTCAGGGCGAACAGGCTTAGATGGTGGGGTCATGTTACACGCATGGGAGAAGCAAGGTTACCCAAGAGACTCATGGGTTCAGCAGTAGAGGGTAGGAGGAGTCGTGGCAGACCAAGGAGAAGGTACCTGGATTCTGTTAAGAATGATTTTGAAGTAGTGGGTTTAACATCAGAAGAGGCACCAATGTTAGCACTGAATAGGGGATCATGGAGGAATTTTATACGGGGGCTATGCTCCAGACTGAACGCTGAAAGGCATAATCAATCTTAAATGATGATGATGATAACAAAGCGATTCATTCTCGGCGGTACAGCGCTTTTTCAATTTCTGCATATGGGGGTCAGAAGGAGGCAGTAGACGTCATTGGCGGCGCAGGTGGAGACAGAGTGAAGAGGATGGGTTTTGACTTGTTACCAGCGCTGAGCAGAATGAATAAGTTACCTGAAGCAGTAGGATAACAGCTGCCACTGTAAACTGATATTTCCATCTGACATTTAATTTTAAACCTTAAGCGTTGATGATCAGGACAGGTGCACGTACTGGCAACTGCAGGAGAGCTATTTAAGCAGCCTTATCATGCTTAAAAAATATTTATCTAATGCAGAGTAAATTTTGGCTCCTCTGAAATAATTCAATAACTGACTTTAATATCACCGTCCTTGCGCTCTTCAGTTAACGAAATTTAATTTTAGGTAGTACTTTCTAGCCAAAGAAAGAATTTAAATAAAATACGAACAACGAAAATTTCTGAAGTAATTCAGAAGAGAGGTTAAGATGAAATAACAGAGAATGCAAGACAAAGAAATGCAAAATGAGAAATCTTTGTTCTCATAAGGCAATTAACAACACTTAGAATAAAACAGTAATAAAACTATGGTCAATAAAATCGTCTCCAGAGATTCAGCAACTGCTTAGAATATTAA
The DNA here is from genome assembly GCF_023898315.1 of Schistocerca nitens. Taxonomy (NCBI): domain Eukaryota; kingdom Metazoa; phylum Arthropoda; class Insecta; order Orthoptera; family Acrididae; genus Schistocerca; species Schistocerca nitens. The sequence goes on along the minus strand of NC_064614.1, from coordinate 368,222,250 downwards.
GATAATTTTCATTTATTGTTCCGTCTCAGTTGCACATTTTAAATTAGAATACATGTTTCGATCACTCTGGAACACCTACAGATCTTAGTAGTTGCGACAGCAACACGTCTTGTCTGCTCAGAACGACGTACTGTGCTATGTGGTTCTGAGTAGACAAGACAGGTTCCTGACGCAATCACTTACATCTTAAGATGATACAAAGTGACCAAAACATGTAATCTAATTAAAAATGTGCAACCGAGACGGAACAATAAATGAGAATTATCTTAATAGTAATAAAATTTTCATTTAGAGAGTGTATGTCGTGAATTGCTTAATACTAAGTGGGAAATGTGAAAAAACACTTTTATAAAAAGCGAATTCTGTATTAAGAAAAGTACCAATTTCTACCACCTTTAGGCAAATTCAAGTCTACCTTTGAGGATCGTGGAGTATACAAGAACATGGAGTCTTGGAAACTATACGATAATGATGAAGAAAAATGAAGATTTGTAACAAATGCATACAAAATAATAAGCGTACATTGAAACAGCGAAGTAGTAATTACCATGGAATATCAGCTCAACCAATTTTGGAAAGTAAATTCGAAGAAAATACGGGAGTGAAATGCACCAATCGTGTGAAAGAATACTGGAGTAATAGTAAATTAAAAGAGAAACATGTATGTTCATTAAAGTTCAAATGTTCACTCTAATAAAATACCACCTTACCAATGCTTAAATGGATCCAAAATATGTCGAGAATTAAAACAACTGTAATGCGGGTGTTGCACTTCTTAAGCTGGATCGATCTTCCTACAAAAGTAACTTCTCCACATCTGATGGACTATTCATTCGTGTGTTGTGCTCTTCAGTCCAAATACTGGTTTGATGCAGCTCTCCACGCTACTCTACCCTGTGCAAGCCTCTTTATATCCGAGTAACTACTGCACTACTGCAACCTACTTCCCTCTGAATCTGCTTACTGTATTCATTACTTCGTCTCCGTTTACGATTTTTACCCCCCCCCCCCCCCCCATGCTTCCCTCCAGTACTAAATTGGTGATCCCTTGATGCCTCAGAATGTGCCCTACCAACCGATCCCTTCCTCCTCATTAGTGACATTATCTACCATCTAATCTTCTTCATTCTTCTGTAGCACCACATTTAAAAAGCTTCTATTCTCTTCCTGCCCAAACTGTTTATCGTCCATGTTTCACTTCAATACATGGATACACTCGACACTAATACTCTCAGAAAGGATTTCCTGGCACAAATCTATACAGGATGTTAACAAATTTGTCTTCTTTAGAAACGCTTTCCTTGTCATTGCCAATCTACATTTTATATCCTCCCTATTTCGACCATCATCAGTTATATTTGTTTTCCAAATAACAAAACTTATTTACTACTTTAAGTGTCTCATTTCCTAATCTAACACTCTCAGCATCACCTGATTTAATTCAACTACATTCCATTATCCACGTTTTGGTTTTGTTGATGTTCAGCTTATATCCTCCTTTCAAGACCCTGTCCATTCCGTTTAATTGCTCTTCCAGGTCCTTTGCTGTCTCTGACAGAATTACAATGTCGTCGGCAAACCTCAAAGTTTTTATTCCTTGTCCCTGGACTTTACTTCCTACATCAAATTTTTCTTTTGTTTCCTTTACTGCTTGCTCAATATACAGATTGAATAACATCTGGGATAGGCTACAGCCCTGTCTCACTCCCTTCTCAAACACTGCTTCCCTTTCCTGTGCCTCTACTCTTATAACTGTCATCTGGTTTCTGTACAATTTGTTCCCTGTATTTTACCCCTGCCACCTTTAGAATTTGAAAGAGAGTATTTCGGTCAACATTGTCAAAATCTTTCTCTTAGTCTACAACTGCTATAAACGTAGTTTACTTTTCCTCAATCTACCTTCTGTGAGAAGGTGTAGGGTCAGTATTGCCTCGCGTGTTCCTACATTTCTCCGGAATCAAAACTGATCCTCCAAGAGGTCGGCCTCGACGAAATTTTCCATTCTTCTGTAAGGGATTCGTGTTAGTATTTTGCAGTCGTGACTTATTAAACTAATAGTTCGATGTTTTTCACACCTGTCAGCACCTGCTTTCTTTGGAATTAGGATTATTATATTCTTCTTGAAGTCTGACGGTATTTCGCCTGTTTCGCTGCAGTTATGGACTGTGCGGCTGGTCCCGGCGGAGGTTCGAGTCCTCCCTCGGGCATGGGTGTTTGTGTTTGTCCTTAGGATAATTTAGGTTAAGTAGTGTGTAAACTTAGGGACTGATGACCTTAGCAGTTAAATCCCATAAGATTTCACGCACATTTGAACATTTCGCCTGTTTGATACATCTTGCTCACCTGATGGAAGAGTTTTGTCCTGGCTGGCTCTCCCAAGGCTATCAATAGCTCTAATGGAATGTTTTCTACTCTCGGTGCCTTGTTTCGACTTAGCTCTTTCAGTGCTTTGTCAGATTCTTCACGCAATATTGTATATCTTTTCTCTTATTCCTCTACTCCTCCCTTCCATTTCCATAATATTGCCCTCAAAAGCATCTCCTTGTATAGACCCTCTATATACTGCTTCCACCTTTCTGCTTTCTCTTCTTTGTTTAGGACTGGTTTTCCATCAGAGCTTTTGAAATTCGTACAGCTGGTTCTCTTTTCTCCAAACGTCTCTTTAATTTTCCTATAGGCAGTAACTGTCTTGCCCCTAGTGATATATGCTTCTACATCCGTATATTTGTCCTCCAGCAACTCCTGTGTAGCCATTTTCCACTTCCTGTAGATTTCATTTTGTAGACATTGAAAGGGTTCTGTTGGATTCCTTTCATGTTAATTTCTTAAATCTGTTGTCATTTACGGCATAAATTCCTCTTCTAAATTTACTGTGGTGTTTCTGACTATCTGGGAGGAGACTGAGCCGTGAAACGTGTTACTTTTACACATAAACAAGAACGATCTGTCACACTACTACACTTTAAAACACAGTTCATATGTAATTCATGTCACACAGTCTCATACGGAACCTACATCCGCTTTCTTTTATATACTGTATATGATAAGATACTGTCATCCCCCTTCCCTTCTGTGTGAGAGGATGAATGAGCAAATGTATTTCTAGTTGCATGCTTGAGGGTAGCAGACAAGCCTGTCTGCTAGAGAACAGTAGGACCAACGTCGGAACAGGTAGCTACGCTTTCTAAAAGCAGAGAGGTTTCTATTCTTAGTATGGTCCTGTCCATCCCTTGTCATGTTGGTATAGGAAGTTGCCTCTCTGGTCACTTCCGTTTGTATCTGTTAACCACGCTCGGTAGCGGGCCAGGGCAGTCTGTCCCCGGCGAGCGTCTGAAGTAAGATCTCCGGCTAAGCGCGTGTCTGCTAAGTCCGTAGGACAATGGATTTCCTAAGTTCAGCCTAACTGAAAACTTTACACCTTTATTTCAGGTTTAGCTCTAAAATATCTAATGTTATCTTAAATTGCAACGCAGTGTATTTCGAGTGTGAAGTTCAGAATATCTTCCAGTAGTTGCTTTGTCACTACTTTGTGAGTAAAGTGGAACCACGTGTTGATCAGTAACTCTAACTAAGATCTTTTTTTTTTTGGTCATCAGTCTACTGACTGGTTTGATGCGGCCCGCCACGAATTCCTTTCCTGTGCTAACCTCTTCATCTCAGAGTAGCACTTGCAACCTACGTCCTCAATTATTTGCTTGAAGTATTCCAATCTCTGTCTTCCTCTACAGTTTTTGCCCTCTACAGCTCCCTCTATTACCATGGAAGTCATTCCCTCATGTCTTAGCAGATGTCCTATCATCCTGTCCCTTCTCCTTATCAGTGTTTTCCACATATTCCTTTCCTCTCCGATTCTGCGTAGAACCTCCTCATTCCTTGCCTTATCAGTCCACCTAATTTTCAACATTCGTCTATAGCACTACATCTCAAATGCTTCGATTCCCTTCTGTTCCGGTTTTCCCACAGTCCATGTTTCATTACCATACAATGCTGTACTCCAGACGTACATCCTCAGAAATTTCTTCCTCAAATTAAGGCCGGTATTTGATATTAGTAGACTTCTCTTGGCCAGAAATGCCTTTTTTGCCATAGCGAGTCTGCTTTTGATGTCCTCCTTGCTCCGTCCGTCATTGGTTATTTTACTGCCTAGGTAGCAGCATTCCTTAACTTCATTGACTTCGTGACCATCAATCCTGATGTTAAGTTTCTCGCTGTTCTCATTTCTACTACTTCTCATTGCCTTCGTCTTTCTCCGATTTACTCTCAAACCATCCTGTGTACTCATTAGACTGTTCATTCCGTTCAGCAGATCATTTAATTCTTCTTCACTTTCACTCAGGATAGCAATGTCATCAGCGAATCGTATCATTGATATCCTTTCACCTTGTATTTTAATTCCACTCCTGAACCTTTCTTTTATTGCCATCATTGCTTCCTCGATGTACAGATTGAAGAGTAGGGGCGAAAGGCTACAGCCTTATCTTACACCCTTCTTAATACGAGCACTTCGTTCTTGGTCGTCCACTCTTATTATTCCCTCTTGGTTGTTGTACATATTGTATATGACCCGTCTCTCCCTATAGCTTACCCCTACCTTTTTCAGAATCGCGAACAGCTTGCACCATTTTATATTGTCGAACGCTTTTTCCAGGTCGACAAATCCTATGAAAGTGTCTTGATTTTTCTTTAGCCTTGTTTCCATTATTAACCGTAACGTCAGAATTGCCTCTCTCGTCCCTTTACTTTTCCTATAGCCAAACTGATCGTCACCTAGCGCATTCTCAATTTTCTTTTCCATTCTTCTGTATATTATTCTTGTAAGCAGCTTCGATGCATGAGCTGTTAAGCTGATTGTGCGATAATTCTCGCACTTGTCAGCTCTTGCCGTCTTCGGAATTGTGTGGATGATGCTTTTCCGAAAGTCAGATGGTACATCGCCAGACTCATATATTCTACACACCAACGTGAATAGTCGTTTTGTTGCCACTTCCCCCAATGATTTTAGAAATTCTGATGGAATGTTATCTATCCCTTCTGCCTTATTTGACCGTAAGTCCTCGAAAGCTCTTTTAAATTCCGATACTGGATCCCCTATCTCTTCTAAATCGACTCCTGTTTCTTCTTCTATCACATCAGACAAATCTTCACCCTCATAGAGGCTTTCAATGTATTCTTTCCACCTATCTGCTCTCTCCTCTGCATTTAACAGTGGAATTCCCGTTGCACTCTTAATGTTACCACGGTTGTTTTTAATGTCACCAAAGGTTGTTTTGACTTTCCTGTATGCTGAGTCTGTCCTTTCGACAATCATATCTTTTTCAATGTCTTCACATTTTTCCTGCAGTCATTTCGTCTTAGCTTCCCTGCACTTCCTGTTTATTTCATTCCTCAGCGACTTGTATTTCTGTATTCCTGATTCTCGCGGTTCTAGGCGCGCAGTCCGGAACCGTGCGACTGCTACGGTCGCAGGTTCGAATCCTGCCTCGGGCATGGATATGTGTGATGTCCTTAGGTTAGTTAGGTTTAAGTAGTTCTAAGTTCTAGGGGACTGATGACCACAGCAGTTGCGTCCCATAGTGCTCAGAGCCATTTGAACCATTTGTATTCCTGATTTTCCCGGAACATGTTTGTACTTCCTCCTTTCATCAATCAACTGAAGTATTTCTTCTGTTACCCATGGTTTCTTCGCAGCTACCTTCTTTGTACCTATGTTTTCCTTCCCAACTTTTGTGATGGCGCTTTTTAGAGATGTCCATTCCTCTTCAACTGTACTGCCTACTGCGCTATTCCTTATTGCTGTATCTATAGCGTTAGAGAACTTCAAACGTATCATCAATCTTAAATGCGAGTGTGCGTGAGATTATAACGTCTCGTCTTGACAATTTTTTTCAATTTAGCAACTTTTCTTTATGTTCAACCCACGTGGGGTGTATTTTGAGACCAGTACCACGCACTTATACAATTGTTTGACCCATCAGGTTAATAGTAAGACGATAGTAACCAGTTCGAGGTTTTTCTTTTGTAAATTGCTTTTCGATCTAATTTATTTTAATTATCAAAATTATTGAAAAGTTACACTCTTTGCGTAAACCAAGTTGACCACGTGAATCATGTGGTGTAATCATCAAAGTAGCCCTCAGCTATTCTTTTTGGGAAGATTTCACAGAGAGTTAGTATGAATTTAGTATACCAGTGTGTGGTAATTACATGACAGACAGGATTGTGCTACGAACGTAACTTCTTTGGGTGAAAATTGAATCGGTTGGTTGTGGCTAATTTCCTCTTGCATATGTTTCAACGTTCTTCGTGTGTTATTTTATGAATGCAGTGTTCTATGTAGTCTCTCAATCTTGGCTCCATATTTGATGTGTTCCGTAAGATTACAAACTCACATTTTCACAATCCTAAATAAGGCACCAGTTTAGTTACTAAACAAGTTTGATATGCTGAAATTTTAACGGATCAATGATCAATGTTAAAATAAATGTCCAAATATAAACTGATTTATTTATTTTTATTTAAATTGTCTTTTTATATATATATATATATATATCACCGGTTATCGTAAGATGAGTACTAAATTATAATTAATGTTAGTCTGATTGGGAATTTGGTAAGCTAGTCTGGATACCTTGTGAAACAGTTGCGCAGTAATGCAAGGTTAACTTCCTCAGATAGCTCACAGCGTTTAACCCACTTTTATGGTCATGAATACCAGCACCTCTTTCAGAAAAAATTAATGCAACAACATTACACATAACAACATTACAACGTTTGTACTCCCTTTCATCTGCTTCATTTATTGCATTTTTATATTTCTCCTTTCATCGATTAAATTGGATATCTCTTGTCTTACCCAACGATTTCATCTGGCTCTCGTCTTTTTACCGACTTCATCCTCTGCTGCCTTAAGTATTTCATCTCTCAAAGTTACCGATTCTTCTTTTATTGCATTCCTTTCCACTGTTCTTGGCAATCGTTTCCTAATACTCCCTCTGTAACCCTCTACAACCTCTGATTCTTTCAGTTTATGCAGGATCCATCTTCTTAAATTCCTGCCGTTTTGCAGTTTCTTCAGTTTTAATCTGCCTATGTGGTATATTTTCTAGCGCATAATGTGCTGCAGTTGTAAGTTCTTTTACCCTAGACGAACACTCCCCAGTTATGAACGCGGCAACAGGGTGCAGTGCCTCGCAGGACTGTCAGCCGGTATCTTGTCCAGAGTGAGCTCCACGTCAGCGGAATCGCCGCCTCTCGGCGCCCACCCTCTCTGACATGATTATCGCAGGCTGTGACGTCACGGGACGCTCTGCTGGGACAAAGCCGGCCGGCCAGCGTTTAGCGCGCGTTCCAAGGCCGGCCGGCCCCGCCTTCCACCATAGTCGGCGCGTCCGCACAGGGGAAGCACGGCCTAATTGCCGCCTCAAATTTTAATTAATATTCTCTGCTGGCCGCCGCACATTGTCGTCTCTGGCTTAATTAAACAGTCGGCTTTTAATGAAAGCCTGTTCTCTATCCCTAAGAACGGCCGTTAGCCGGACTAATGAAATGCAAATAACGCTGTGCTTAAAGCAATCTCGGCGAGATTAACACTGCAGTGCGATTGCCCTAAGACGGAAATTCCTGCTACAGTACCACGCGTGCATTTCGTCTGTTTTAAACATACGAAAACCTTAACCATCATAAAGAGAACAGGCTTACATTTTCTATGACACCCATTTCGTTTTGACCTGTTTTGTTCTAATAAACAAAATTGAGGAGCTAATAGCCAGAATAGAACCATACAACGCGGCTATCTTTTGCGTTACGAGAAGAAGTATCAGAAGCTGAGTCATGTGAAACTCTAGAATTTTCCATATCTATTAAAAACTGTGGTAATAATTGAGATAATTAACTATAAAATTTGAGTTTGAAATGTAACAGCTCATCCATTTTTGCATAAATTAAATAAATTCTACAGTTTCATACACCCATAAGTGTGGTTTGTATGCTGTGCTAAATTCATCGAAGAATCTCTCTTACTTATGAAGAAAAGTGTACCTATAGAAAGCAAATGCAGCCAATAGTAAGTGAAAAAATGATGAAATTTTACATGTAAAAAAAAATTGTTATGTTTTCGAACTTCCACTGCTATGAGTGTGAATCCGGAACCCTTCCTGGTCATGCTGACGCTATGCATGCTAAACGAGACGCATCACTCACAAAGGGACCGTACAAACTTCCTCTCACCGGTCTCATTCATATTTGACAGAACATGTAGAGCACGACTACGACTTGAACGTATCTAAGCAAGAAGACGAAATTCTCAACCGTTTCCGAGAAAAACGAGTACGAAAATATGTTAGGAGAGCGTATATATCGCGTAGGTCAGTAAGTTTCTAGTGTTTTTCCACAAGATTAATAAACACAACACATACACATAACAGAGACTTTAGTCACTAACAATATATTCTCCTTCGCTGTTCAAATGGCTCTGAGCACTATCGGACTTAACATCTGAGGGCATCAGTCCCCTAGAATTAGAACTGCTTAAAACTAACTAACCTAAGGACATCCCACTCATCCAAGCCCGAGGCAGGATTCGGACCTGCGACAGTAGCAGCCGCGTGGTTCCGGACTGAAGCGCCTACAACAGCTCGGCCACCGCGGGCGGCTCTAACAGAATGCTGTCAAACATTAACATGGAGTAGCATCATTTCGAGAAGTTTTCCTGCTTGTTGTGTCTAGATTCCGTCAGCAAGACGTCTCAGTCGTTAACAAGAGATGTCAGTAGTGATTATTACAACTCGAGGAACCAATTCATAGTACAACAGACTGTCGCTGTTCCACCAGGTGCATAAGATTATCTTTTGAGGATGCACGCAGGTCTTTGTACGGGGACTTGCTGCTCTGTTAGGGGCTCTACCATTACTTTTTGCCCTTCTGCAAGCATAAAAACACCACCTCTAGTCAATATCTACATCTACATATATACTCCGCTAGCCACCAAGCGGTGTATGGCGGAGGGCACAATTCGCGCCAAAGTCATATTCCCCCCGCCCCCCCCCTCCCCCCCCCCCACTCCCCACTCCCCACAGTTCCACTCACGGATCGCGCGAGGGAAAAACGACTGTCTGAACGCTTCAGTAAGAACTCTTATTTCCCTTATCTTTGAATGATAATTATTACGCGATTTGAAAGTTGGTGGTTATTATATGTGCTCTACATCCTCGGTGAAGATTGGATTTCGGAATTTAGTGAGCAGCGCCTTCCGTTTAGCGCGTCGTCTAACTGCAAGTGTGTCCCACTTCAAACTTTCTATGAGATTTGTAACGCTCTCGCGATGGCAAAATGTACCATTCACGAATCTTGCCGCTTTTCTTTGGACCTTCTCAATCTCTTGAATCAGACCCAACTGGTGAGGGTGCCATACAGACGAACAATACTGTAAGACTGGACGAACTAACGTATTGTAAGCTATTTCCTTTGTTGAAGGACTGCATCGCTTCAGGATTCTACCAATAAACCGCAATCTAGAGTTCGCCTTACCCGTTACTTCTGTGATCTGATCATTCCATTTGAGATCATTTCGAATAGTCACACCCAGATACTTGACGGATGTTATCGCTTCCAAAGACTGATCATTTATTTTGTACTCATACATTAATGGGTATTTTCGCCTTGTTATACGCAGTAGGTTACACTTACTGACATTGAGAGATAACTGCCAGTCATTACACCACGCATTTATTTTCTGCGAATCCTTATTCAAATGGCTCTGAGCACTATGGGACTCAACTGCTGTGGTCATAAGTCCCCTAGAACTTAGAACTACTTAAACCTAACTAACCCAAGGACATCACACACATCCATGCCCGAGGCAGGATTCGAACCTGCGACCGTAGCGGTCGTGCGGTTCCAGACTGTAGCGCCTTTAACCGCTCGGCCACTCCGGCCGGCCGAATCCTTATTGATTTGTTCATAACTTTCGTGTGATACTACTTTTCTATAGACTATAGCATCATCGGCAAACAGTTTAAGGCCGCCGTCAATACCATCAAAAATGGTTCAAATGGCTCTGAGCACTATGGGACTCAACATCTTAGGTCATAAGTCCCCTAGAACTTAGAACTAGTTAAACCTAACTAACCTAAGGACATCACACACACCCATGCCCGAGGCAGGATTTGAACCTGCGACCGTAGCAGTCCCGCGGTTCCGGACTGCAGCGCCAGAACCGCTAGACCACCGCGGCCGGCTCAATACCATCAACCAGATCGTTTATGTAAATCGTAAAAAGCATAGGACCTATTACGCTGCCCTGAGGCACACCTGAAGTTACTCTTGTTTCTGTTGAAGTTACGATACAGGATAGGAATTGTCGGTGTTGTTCACGAGCAAATTGATGACGACCAAACAGAAATGCATACATACCCACCCGCTGATTTTTGTGATTTCCGTTTAGAGCAGGCGGTATCCATACCGCACATCCGGTTTTTGAATCTTCCCCATTGCATTCACATGTCACACGATGGTACACTGACCACAATTCGTCACATTTGCCAATTCTCGAGTGAAGTGACGGGGATCTTGGTGGATTAATACGTTTGAACAATCTTCATCAAACCCCGAAGGTCTTCCTGAACGCGAAGAGTCACTAATGTCAAAACGATCCTTCCTAAAACGAGAAAACCATTTCCTTGCCGTGCTCTGTCCAGTGGCAGTATCACCATACACGACGCAAATATTTATGGCTGCCTCTGGTGCTGTCACTCGTCTGCTGAACCCAAACACAAAAATACGTCGGGAATGTTTCGATTTCTCCACTTGACACTCAATTTTTCTAACGTCCACAGCTCCGTTCACCATCTCCAAATGACAGAATGAACACATGTAAACTCAAATAGCAGCAGTGTAGTACAAACAAAAAATGACAAGCGATACATAAAGTAACCGGAATGCCAACAAACAAAACAAAAACGCTACGAACTTATGCACCAACCTAATACTTCGTATGGCCGCTAGCATTGAAGGAGCTCGCAGCCGACCTAGTAAAAAACACAAAGAGGTAAGCACTTAGTTCTGTAATTACAACGTCTCTTTATCGAATCTCACTTCCCGTACTTTTATTTCATTCCCCGTAATTCCAACAACAGGTAAGCGTCGTACTTCCCGTACTTTTATTTCATTCCCCGTAATTCCAACAACAGGCAAGCGTTGTACGCAACGAAACTGTTTGATGACGGAGAACCGTTTACTAACGTAAACCAAGCATGTTCTGCAATAGACACATTGAAATATCATGTAAATGAAAAATTTCAACTTTCATTACATGTGCTGTATCTTGCAATAATTATTTTTTCCATGTTTCCATGATAAGGGTCAACTTGATTCGAGCAGTGCTTCATAGAGTACGCACACTTTTCACAAATGTAGATATCATAATATGTGAGTAAATAAAATGGCTGTACTAAGTTGACAGGAAGTTCTTGTGTATCTTGTTTTTATATCCAGTCTCCTTAAGAAAGAAATTTCTCTCTCCTTTTTCCAAGCTAAAATTCATGAAACTAATAAATGAATCATTAAATAATGATAATTAGCACACTCATAATAAATCTGGTTTTAGAATTACATGGGAACGAAAAAAAAGACGATTTACCTGCACACCCACATGATGTTAGTCAAAGCAGTGAGAGGAAGTTCGTACGGCCACTCGTCAACGCAACTGGAAGCGTTTTCGATCAACGTAATTTCTGATTGATCGTATTCTTGTACAATAAAGTAAGTGAACTATCGTCCAAGGCTTGTGGGTGTATCTGAAATAGCACGAAGGTGCATCACGCTAATGCGGATAGTTCTTAGCTTCCAAAGCCTACTATCATCATAAGTGACTCTGTTACTTTGTCGTCTGCACTACATGACAATGCTTCATACGTTATCACGGGAACAGGACAGTTATGATCTCATAGAATATGTGATTTAGGATATTCTTGTGGTTTAATGACGAGGTAATTATTTCAATACGGTGCTGTCGAAGCCCTGTTTCTTTCCTAGCATTATATCTGTTGACCCTGGGTAGGTGCTAGTTGTCAGTGAAGTGCTTTAATTTTAAATAAGATGTTACGTGCTTTCTTATTTCGTAGGTTCTTGTGAGTAAATTCGCAACTTGTTTTTGTTCAAAGATACCTGAAAGCGGTGAATGGTTTGCCTAATCACCTGTTATAATGAAGAATGACATTACCGACTGTGATGGAGAAAGCAAAGGAAAACAGACAGTTCTATATTATCCTTATTTTACTGTAACATATCGCTGACCTGTCTTAATATGATTACTCTATGTAGGAAAAACGGAAATGTCTGCTGTAGGGGCAGTTTTAGTGCGCCGATTCTGCATGCGAACTTCCCTTAGCAGGCTCACAACCCATTGCCCCTCTTCTGCTGCTAAGCAGTCAACTTATAACTGCTTGTGGCTGCTGTCTTCCTCCGTCACATCAGCTTTCGTATAGAGGCCCGAAATTGAAATAGTTTTCTCTTCTAGCCTCTACACCGTTTCGTCATTCTTTCAATGTAAATTGGGAATTTTCTACTATTTTTCTTGAATGTTAACTGACATTATCCTTAAGGATCACATTAACTTTTTCTAAACACGTAATAAATCTAAAAACCAGTGTTTAAATACATCACCATTCATCTCTTCATCATAATCACTGGATTCGCGAGGTGTAAATATTTGCTTTACATTTTTGGCACAGCCATATTCAAATGATCCAGCACGACTGCCAGTAAGTCTGCTTCCTTTGCCAGTTGGTACTTTCACACTGAGGACCAGGTCTCATTGAGATAAATAATAGGGCAACGATGATATTCTTTTCTCAGAAAAGATGCCCTAGCTGCTGCAATACCAGATCTCTCCATGAGAATACGTCTTCCATAGTTGCATTTTCTGTACCTGAATCCAAAAGGTTTCAGAATTCTTCCGTTGGAATGGCGGCCCCTTGTGGAGGAAATTTTGTCGTGTAAAGCACTTTCTACATTTTGACATGTAGGATGCACGCCACGGACATAAAATTCCAACGCCTACAATGAACGACACCTTTCTGTAAATCGTCCAAATCACTGACAGTTCTTCTTCCACTACTACTTTTCCTCGATGACTGAAACTTCATCCCTTCACCCCAGGTTTCTATTACCGCGAATCTGCAAATATTCTCTGTGCGGTTCGGAGTGAAACACCACGCGCCTCAAATGTTCTACGAGCTAAAGTAACGTAATTTTTTCAGTGCACTCGAGTATGAGCTTAACGCCACGAAACTAGTAATAGTTTGTAGGGAATTGTGCAATCTATGACGTTACAAGAAACTCAGAACTAATTACTCATTCGTCAAGCTACGGAATAGTGCAAGCGCGCACTGAAGAGTAAACTGGTATCAGTGGGGAAAACATAACAGCTGTGTAGGTGTATATTTTCCGTTATAGTCTTGGTGCCAGCCATTCTAGCATTTTTCTTGTACTGTGAGTCAGCTGAGAACAGTCGCAACTGGGAAGTGATGGATTATTACTTAAATAAAAAAGTAAAAGTACTTCAGCTTGTATCGAAAGTGGAGGTTTCGGATCGTGCAGAGGTTTCAGATGCATGTGTGGGGACAGAAAGTGCCTGTAGTACAGCTTCGCTGATGTCCTGTAACATTCAGGCGCACATTTGGGGACACGACCTAACAAGCTGGTTCTGTGCGAAACACAAAGCCACTGTGATACCGTGAGGTCTTTTTGTTCTGACATCTGCATGGCCACGCTATTTCGACTGCCATTGTATTCAGTGCCACGAATTTGCATGGCATTGTCCCGGGCCGAGGGCATAAGTCGATGGGCGGCCGCGACCTGGATGTTCGCGTCACACACTGGGTCAAGGCGCAACCCGCCGCCGTGCAAATAACAGTCGGCAGGTGCTGCCACCGTGCGCCCAAACGCACAACTACCGCATAAATTTGTGCCACTCTGCCGCTATCGAGGCTGCAGCGGCAAAATGTCGGAAACAGCCGCAAAAAATAGGACGCGCTCTTTCTCAATTTATTTACTGCGAAAAACTAAAAATTAGAGCACAGACTGAAAAGACTGTATTGTTTTTAGAGAAATTACAACGTTTGTATTAACTCTTCACTCTGAGAAGACTTACGACCCGCTAGCTGATGGGAGTAGCTGTTTCGATAAAAGTCGAAAGATGGTACATATCTTTGGACTAATACTTATTTCCGGTCTCTGCCAACCTTAGCTTTCAGTACTGTGTGCTTCTATGCTGAAAATTGTTGTAGAATGTCCTTAATTTCTAAAGTTGTAGATTCAAAACAATAAAACCACAAGATTTAATATAAACATCAGGTGCTATAGTCTGTGTCCGTAGCAGCGTCACTTTGGCCCCTAGTTCTGCTCGACACACATCGATTGACACGCTTCGGTAGTCTTCATAACTATGACGCCTTGTTTTTAACTGTTGACAACCACAACGTTCAGTTGTATTGTAGCTACTCGGTGAACGTGTGTCCAGTACAAATTAATACATGATTTAGTATTTAGCAATGAATAATGATGAAGATATTCCCGACCCTCGTACTCATTACTACAAATAAGCAACACAATTGAACACGAATATTAGTGTAAGATGTCTTGGCGGCAAAATACAGGTGCGTTGTGATTAAATACACGTGAACTATTTTAAGTCTGTGGCGCCGATTTGTTCCAGTAAGTTCCCAGAAACTTCCGTGGGGACTTGCCGGAAGCTCGTACCAAAACGTTCCGGCCGAAGTTAAGCCCTGGTTGTAAACGTGTTGTTTCCACGTCAACTTCGCAAAGAGATCATGAAAATGAACAGAGGACATTTATTTTCCTGTATTTGTAATTAATAGTATAGTGCCATTTACTAATACGTAGACGCACTGAACATGTTAGGTTGGCTAGAATGCCGCGCCGAAAAGCTGTCAGTACCGACCAAGGACATTCAGTTTCAGTCGATACCGCTGTTTCCACCAGCCACCGCAAGCAGTCTTCCTAGAGTGTGTCATACATAGTTTAGTTTATTACACCATAATGAGATTTTCACTCTGCAGCGGAGTGTGCGCTGATATGAAACTTCCTGGCAGATTAAAACTGTGTGCCCGACCGAGACTCGAACTCGGGACCTTTGCCTTTCGCGGGCAAGTGCTCTACCATCTGAGCTACCGAAGCACGACTCACGCCCGGTACTCACAGCTTTACTTCTGCCAGTATCTCGTCTCCTACCTGCCAGGAAGTTTCATATCAGCGCACACTCTGCTGCAGAGTGAAAATCTCATTCCGCTATATCCTTTCTTTCAGGAGTGCTAGTTCTGCAAGATTCGCAGGAGAGCTTCTGTAAAGTTTGGAAGGTAGGAGACGAGATACTGGCAGAAGTAAAGCTGTGAGTACCGGGCGTGACTCGTGCTTCGGTAGCTCAGATGGTAGAGCACTTGCCCGCGAAAGGCAAAGGTCCCGAGTTCGAGTCTCGGTCGGGCACACAGTTTTAATCTTCCAGGAAGTTTCATATCAGCGCACACTGCGCTGCAGAGTGAAAATCTCATTCTGGAAACATCCCCCAGGCTGTGGCTAAGCCATGTCTCCGCTATATCCTTTCTTTCAGGAGTGCTAGTTCTGCAAGGTTCGCAGGAGAGCTTCTGTAAAGTTTGGAAGGTAGGAGACGAGATACTGGCAGAAGTAAAGCTGTGAGTACCGGGCGTGAGTCGTGCTTCGGTAGCTCAGATGGTAGAGCACTTGCCCGCGTAAGGCAAAGGTCCCGAGTTCGAGTCTCGGTCGGGCACACAGTTTTAATCTGCCAGGAAGTTTCTTATTACACCATCTTTCGCTCTTTTTAAATACTGAAATACTGTCGAAATACCAAATTAATATTTACATTAAACATGGTTTTAGAAAGTTAACGATACTTAGCGAAACGAAATGGAATCGACATCATACTGTACAGAAAGTCGGTTTCTAATTTTTTGTGACTTTTATAAATATATCGCTCTACAATTATTCAGATTTCAAAAGTTTTCTGAGCTGATAGTGAAGTAATTAACGTCAATTTAACTATCATTTCATACTCCAGTTGCTTTACATGCATCCAGAATAAGAAATCCAGACACTTGAGGTCAGGTGACATAGGTGGCTCGACCACAGGGCCACCCCAGGCGCACCCCAGGCGGTCAATCTATTGCTGAAAGTGACTGTCAGATGATTTCTCACAGCAACGCTGAAATGGGTTGATGCCCCATCGTGCTGGAAGCACTTCCTTTGTCTAACATTCAGAGGTACATCATCCAGCAGGTTTGGGAACATACGTTCCACGAAGATGCGATGTCTGCGTCCGTTGAGGCGGACGCAAGATTGAATCATCCAGTCAATCTATCACCGAGAATCTGGTCCACAAGTTAACACCGAATCGTTGTTAATCAGCACGAGGTCGAATACTTTGAGGATTCACATGTGTCCAAACATGCGAACTATGGATACTGAAACGAGTAAACAAAGCCTCGTCGGTATACAGGACCTCCACAGGAAATAAGGGGTACAGGACAGTCTGTTGTGCGAACTGCAGTCACTGAGAAAAATCTTCAGGTGGTATTGCGGATACGCGCTGAAGATGGAAAGGATGAAGCTGCTGGTCATGTAACACATTCCACAAGAGGCATTGTCTAACGCCAATGATATGTGCAATACGTTGTGTACTTGTAGATGGAGTGTTTCCAACATTTTGCAAACATTCTTCTTCCATTTCGGGTGTTCGGACCGTTCCTTCCCACCTGTATCACGCATAATTGGACGGAAACTGCCTGCTTCACGTAACAGGTGATGCAGATAATCCGAATGTCTGATGTTAGGGAACCCGTCGATTGGTAAAGCGCTGTCGATACCCTCTCACTGCAGCTCTTCCGTTTCCATTCACGGATGCTTATCAGCCATTTCGGCATACGCATGTTCAGTGCTGTTGTCATAAGGTGGTAATAATGACTGCGACCGATTCGGTGTGTTCACAAGAATGTCACCGTTGTGGTCACATGGCGGTGATGCCTTGAATGAATCGGTGTGTTTCCAAGCAGACCGGTCATGCGGTAGCGTTCTCGCTTCCCACGCCCGGGTTCCCGGGTTCGATTCCCGGCGGGGTCAGGGATTTTCTCTGCCTCGTGATGACTGGGTGTTGTGTGCTGTCCTTAGGTTAGTTAGGTTTAAGTAGTTCTAAGTTCTAGGGGACTGATGACCATTGATGTTAAGTCCCATAGTGCTCAGAGCGAAGCAGGCCACAGAGCCAACCATCCGTAGACAAAGCAGTTTTAAGCGTCAGTACAGATTTTCAGTCGGAGACAACAGCTTATGTCACCGTTACTAACAAGATTTTTCTAACATCTTTCTTACCGAAATACAGCGTGATCTTTTCCATCGTGTACAACTTCTAGGGATTGATCGATGAGAGGATACGGAAAAAAAGGTCTAATGAACTTACGTTCGGAAACGCATGGTTGCCGTGTTAGAGACCATTTATTCAATCATACTTTGTTACAGTGATTGCGGTCTAATACGCGCTGTACCATGCAGCCGCAGTTACAGTATGCGTCGTTTCCTCCTAGAGGGTGGTACTGTTCCTCTTACCTCATGCCCTAGCGCCCTCTCCTGCCATAGTAATTGGTAATGTTGTGTCCCATTCACGTCTCTTGCTGGCCCCCCTTGTAATGGGTATGATACGGCTTTGTACACAGTGGTTCCGTTTTCGAAACGAGAGTTTGCCAACATGGAGTTTACTTATGAGAAGGCAAATGGCAACGGGCGGCGGGCAGCAAGGTTGTATCAGGAGAAAAAAACCACAGCATTCAATGTTTGCAATAGTGTTTCGCCGTTTGTCTGAGACAAGGTCGTTTCAGGAACCAGGAGATCATAAAGGACGCACCCTAAATGCTCGGACACCAGACCTGCAGGAACGCGTGATTAACTCGGTGGAAGGCGACGGCTGTCAGTACCACGCAGTTGGCCCGCCAGTACAGGGTAAGCCAGATGACCGTGTGGAACATTCTCCATCACAATTATTACTACTCTTATCACTTACAGCGTGTGCAGAGCTAACTAGCGACAGACATTCCACATCGCCAGCAGTGTGTTACTGGTTTCTTCGCCAGGCAACCACGACTCCGGGATTTGTGACGAGCGTCCTATTCACAGATGAGGCCACCTTTACGCGGAGCGGTATCTGCAGCTTTCATAACTCATTGGGATAATATTCAGAGCCCCATTGTATGGTGACAGAGAATCATCAGCATCGATGCAGTCTGAATGTGTGGGACGGGATAATTGGCGATCGTATTTTGGGACCAGTATTCCTTCTACGTCGCCTAAAAGGCCGGAACTATCGGTGTTTCTTGCAGGTGACCTTGCCTCGCCTGCTGGAAGAAGTGCCACTGATGATTTGAAGAGTTACGTGGCTGCTGCATGATAGTACTCGAGCCCACTTTGCCATTAACGCCCGGACGCATGTCAGTCGTGTCTTCTTTGGTTGATGTATCGGACGAGTGGGTCCAGTTGCATGGCCTGGTCGTTGAACGGATCTCAACCCGTGCGATTTCTCAAAAGCATCGTGTATGCAGAGCCCATTCCAGATGTGGAGACAATCTAGCAGAGTATTCGTGCTGCCTTTGACACTGTTGGGACGTAGCCTGGCCTATGTAAACTCTGGCTGCATGGTAAAGCGCATATTAAACCGCAGTCTCTGTAACAAACTATGACTGAATAAATTGTCTCTAGCATGGGAAAAAAAGATTCAAATGACTCTGAGCACTATGGGACAACTTCTGAGGTCATCAGTCTCCTAGAAATTAGAACTACTTAAACCTAACTAACCTAAGGACATCACACACATCCATGCCCGAGGCAGGATTCGAACCTGCGATCGTAGCGGTCGCGCAGTTCCAGACTGTAGCGCCTAGAACCGCTCGGCCACTCCGGCCCGCTCTCAAGCATGGAAACCATGCGTTTCCGGACTGAAGTTCATTAGGCCTTTTTTGTTCCGTATCCTCTCATCGATTAATCCCTAGTGTTCGTACACGCTGGAAAAAAACATCACCCTGTGTATTTGTTTTGATGTTCTCTATTTCCTGTATTAATCTGAACGAATAATTTTGGAGCCGCGGCTCCTCCCGCCGGAGGTTCGAGTTCTCCCTCGGGCATGGGTGTATGTGTTGTTCTTAGCATATGTTAGTATAAGTCAGTTTAAGTAGTGTGTAAGACTAGGGACCGATGACTTCAGCAGTTTGGTCCCATAGCACTTCACACACATTTTTTTAAATTTTGGGACACCCTGTACATTTGACACAAATGACTACAACAATTGAGGTCGTAGCCTTAATAGAATTTGATTATTTTGGTTGTTTCACATAAAGTACGTAGTGGTTCGCGCTAGTATTAAGAAGATATCGTACACAAGGGTCGCCGCTAAGACCTACGCAACTATAGTTCGGGAAGGATCGCATTATTCCACACCGTACCAGTACGAGGTAGCCAGTGTTAGCGAGTAATTTTGACTGATCACAGTGTGCCACAGAAGGATATCGTGCAAGGGCCCTTTGTGGCCGCTGTGTGAGCTCAGAATCGTGACTGTGGGCGGCAAAGCGCGCTTGCTCTGGCCCTGGAGAGGGATCTCCCATCAGGTAATGGCCGCGGCTGTTAACAGCACACAATGCCGCCGCCGAGGCGCGCCCGCCTCTCACAATAAACGGATCACGCTCCTTTGTACGGCTTCTGCTGCTGGCTTCTGCAGGAGCGAAGAAGAAACGGACGTATCTCTGAGTACTCACAACTTTATTGGTAAGACATTTCGGTGTTTCCTAACTTCACAGGGGTCGACAATTGTCAATGCGACTTGGGAAGAACGGAAAAGAAATACGCCTGGGAAAGCAGATGGCGCTAGGAAGCCACTATAAACGCTTTGCAAGAGACAATTTCGTCCAAGATTCTTCATTCAGTTACACCTCTGAAGGCAGCTCCGAACAACTCGATATTTAACTGTGGCTATCGATGATTAATTAAGTTAATGGAAATAGTGTGCTGTCATTCTTTCTCGTATTTCTATTTATATTACCAAGATGCTTCCATCATGTAGACTGGGGTCATGTCAAGGGCGGTTGATTCCAGTAATGCCAATTTCGCCATTTGTGAGGTCATTGTTACTTCACACTATTTATTCCCTCTGGCGGAGAGATAAAAAATTACACTCCGCCATTCAAGAAGAAAGAGTGACCGGATTGGCGGGTTGTTGCTGTTCAGTTCGCCGCTTTCGTGAAGGTAAATGTGTTTCATGATATCAACTGACTAATGATCTTTTGCTTTTAATATACGGCTATTTAATTGTCATTACACTTATAAAAACTCTATTTAGTCAGGGATGTCAAGTGATTAGCAAGTGTTTATACACAAGCAAAACAATAGGAATTTCATTCAACCATGGCGAACTTTAGTTTCGTTTTCATAGCCTGTGCACTCGGGGAAAGACTGGGTGCATTGAATGAAGACAAGACCGGGCAGTTCCCGGTCCTGCACCACCATAGATTATTGTACTATAAACTTTTTTTTTTATTCTACAATGTTACATATGCTGAGAATTTACCAGAGGAGGACAAATGGACAGAAAATCATGCAGCCAAGAGAACATGGAAGGGGCAATGGCGGGAAGTTGTCGGAGAGGGTAGGTTAACTGAAAGCTGCAAGAATCTTCGATGTTTCAGAAAGTATCTTAGAAGATAAAAAAAAAATTCTAAGAGAAATCAACTAACTTCTAGGGAAGCAGCAATCAAAGAACGATTAGGACCGTGTCCACTTGAGTTCTCTTACAACAAGGAAAAGAATTGGTCAATCACATAATAAGGCTCTCAGGTTTAACTTTGAAGGAAGTCAGTAGGTGAGCATGTGATCTTGCAACCAAAAATAATTTGATGCAACTAAACTGGCTGAAACGGACTGGTTGCATTCAGTTGCGGAAAATGTCTTTGCCGGGCCGACGAAATCTGCTGTGGAGCAAACGATGAGGATTGTTACTTTATACGTGAATTTTATTAATAATATTGCTAGTTAAATTGCATTCAAACAAACATTTCTGTTTCTGTTCCAACGAAAATCTTGTTTTTCTATATTCCCATGAAGTTAGTGCAGATACCAGCTCTTACCCCACTAGTGGGGTAATACTGGCTGATTCGACTTTTTCTACAAAAGAACCTCTCGTTAAAAAAAGTACTGAAGCTATGACTTTAAAGGAATAATACGGTGTGCCCAATTTAAAAATTTTTGGTTTGCTCAATCTGACTATCTCTTCGTTAAACAAATTAGCTCCAAAGGGCCTTGGAGCACTAACTACCCAATCTTACAACTTTTCCCGATTTTTCAGCTGTCACGTTGGCAATGGTATAGTTTTTGAGAGGTAGGGAGCCGCGTAGAAGGGAGAAATTTTTCGGGGGTTGGGGCTGGATGGTCTAGTGGCACGTCCAAGAGAGATTGAAGCTGCTGCTCATCTGTGGCTGCTGTCTTGGAGCAGTGCTGAGTTCTCACATCCGTGATAGTACGACCATAATCTGAGCAGTTCCCTTTCCATTTGTTTCAGTGTACAGTCTAAGTTTGCTAACTTAACTCCAGTTTGAATGTAGTTTCTCTACTCTTGCTACAGCGACGTTGAAAGGTGGCTACATTGAGTCACAGCGCCAGAGATTGCGCCAAAGAGTATGATTCCGCCGCCTCCACTGGCGCAGTAGTTGTTCAGAGAATGTCGAGTTCAGTAGTAGTTCAGAGGTTGTCGTGGGCAGCGCTTGTTGAGAGGATGTCGAGTGCAGTACTAGTTGAGAGCATGTCGTATGTAGTTGTTCTGTTGGGCGAGACAGCAGAAGCTGTTCGGTTGGTGTAATGTATAGATGGAAGATGTTGCAATGATCACAGTGTATTTTCCGTCAATATATATGAAGGTAACAAAAAATTTTTTATTTCAAATTTCCTAAATAACAATGCCTCTTGGTCACAGGTTCAGTCAACAAAGCATCTGGCTCGTGTTCATGTATTAGACTTGTAATTCTGGTTTCTATGTGCAATTATAGTATTTCTGGTTTTTCAATTAGTTCATTGTAAATGATTTTTAAAATTTCTTATCGTATTGAGGAAGAACTGTGCCAGATACATGTACATTGAGTCACACTACCACACACAGAACAGTCACACTTGTGCTTTATTGTTTCGTAGCTTTTATAGTTGCAGGGGACTTAATTAATCAATTATGTTAACGGAAATTTCCCTTCATTCTTTATTGTTATTTTATGCAGTCAGATTGCGTACTAACACTAGTCAGGGCCAACCGGTTACGAGACTTCGTAACCGGACACACAGCTACTAAAATTATTTGCATAATTAAGCCCCCATGCAACGTGCACTGATAAATAAAGGACATGTTGGCGTTGTTGCTTCCATACAGTCTCCCTACCATTAGGGTTCTTCTATGGTGTCAGCCTCATCTGCTTAGTTAAACTAGTTCGAAGGTCAACTGATTTATTTCCTTCATTGTCTAAGTTTGTCTAATATTTTCTCAATTTAATTGGGAAATCAGGATCTTCTGAGAGAAGAGTTATATTGACTAACCTCAGTTTCATAAAAAGAAGAACTAAAAGTTGTGATAGAGGTAAACAACTTTTTGATTCATACTGCTTAACTTTATAACAATAATAATTTGGTTAAAAGCATATCTGATTTCCGTTAGAAGATCGTAAATTTTCCCCCTAGCTTTCCTGGTTAGGTAGGACGAAGATAACCTGGTGTCCTATGAAGTTCTGCCTTGCTGTGTCAGTGTTGTCCCTCGTGGTGCGGTGGTCGGACTTCACCAGGACATCATTGTTTCACTAAATGCTACAGAAGCAGCCTGAGCACACATGCTCTACCAAGGGTTTAGACTCCGTTGAGGACGCCCCCGCTTCAAAACAAAGTACCCTCCGCCACACACCAGACACGAAAGCGAATTAATAAAGCACTGCCACTTCAATTTGAGCTACACTGCTGGCCACCGTAAATGCAACACCCTGAAGGAAGCATCCGAATGAAGTGAAATTTACACCATGGGTTTGCAGCGATGAGATATGCAACTGATTAGAATTTCAGCGCAGACGCACATCACGCGCGCCTGTGGCGCCACCTCATAGCGCCATTTAAGGCTTGGCGATTTCGACGAGTGTACGTTCGGCACGTGTGTTTACCTTGTGGTTGTTTCACAAGACGATCAGTTATGCCTCGTAGACAACAGCGAACATCTTTTGATCAAGTATCCGAGTTCGACAGAGGAAGGATAGTGGCTTACCGAGATTGTGGATTATCATACAGAGAAATCGCTAGTCGTGTTGGACGAAACCAAACAACTGTAATGCGGATATGTGACCGTTGGATGCAGGAGGGTACGACGGACCGACGTGGTCGATCGCATTCACCTCGGTGCACCACTGCACGTGCTGATAGGCAAATTGTGCGCATCCCGAACCGTAGCACAGCACATTGCGTCTGTAACGCATCATCCAGTGTCTGCGCGTACCATTCGACGCCGTTTACAGCAGAGTGGTCTGTCCGCAAGACGTCCATTGCTTCGTCTACCATTGACGCAGAACCACAGACGTCTCCGTCGCCAATGGTGTGATGACAGACGGATGTGGACGGCAGAATGGAATGACGTTGTCTTTACTGACGCGGCACGCTTCTGTCTGCAGCACCGCGATGGTCGGATTCGAGTGTGGAGACACCGTGGAGAGAGGATGCTGGACAGCTGCATTATGCACCGCCACACTGGTCTTGTACCGGGTATTATGGTATGGGGCGGTATTGGATATTACTCTCGCACGCTTCTAGTACGCATTGCCGGTACTTTAAATAGCCGGCGCTACATATCCGAGGTGCTGGAGCCAGTTGTCCTTCCTTACCTTCAGGGCTCGGCCACAGCCATATTTCAACAGGATAATGCGCGACCACACGTGGCACGCATTGTCCAAAGGTTCTTCGTCAATAACCATATGGAATTGCTTCCCCGGCCGGCTCGCTCTCCAGATCTTTCGCCGATAGAAAACATGTGGTCCATGGTTGCTCAACGAGTGACCCAGATTACATCCCCAGCTGCCACACCAGATGATCTTTTGCAACGTGTGGAAGCTGCTTGGGCTGCTGTACCCCAGGAACACATCCAACGTCTCTTTGACTCAATGCCGAGACGTGTGGCAGTGGTGATCTCCAACAATGGCGGCTACTCTGGCTACTGATTCTGGCAGGAACCACATGTCACAGACGTCTGTAAACGTAATCATTTGATACTTAGTCAACATGTTATCTACAAAATAAATTTTGTTGTGCTACCTCTTGTCTTTCTTGGTGTTGCATTTACGGTGGCCAGCAGTGTATGTTGGAAGCTTAAAGTCTCTAACTTATCGAGAGATCAGTTTAAAACCAATTAGAAAAATTGTACCGAACAGACAGACAGAAAAACGAAATACCTTCCACTACACCAGACAGGACAGCGAGTTAATATTGCGTTTCACCTCCTCTGAGCTATGTTGAAAGTTTTAAATCTTTAGCTCATCGAGGAGTTAGTTTAAAATCAGGTACAAAACTTCTACCAAATAGACAAGAAATTCAACCAATAAAAACCATTTATTTACTGCGATATTACTGTTACATTTTTTGTACTAAATCTAAGTGCGCGTGTGTGCGCAAATTCATGTACATGTACATATCTAACAGTCTGGAAAGCTTTTTCGACGAATAAATGGATACGTAAGTATTGAAATGCCATTGACTTACAAAATCACGAAGCAAGCAGTGCCACATATCAGTGGTACATGTTCCATGCCATGTTCACAACATCGAACGAACTCGCTCTTCAGAGAGAGTGCTTCGAACATTACAGAACATAATTCTTTCAAATTAAAAAGGAAGTTTCAGAATCAATTAGTAAAAGCGAAGGTGAAAAAAGTTAGAGATATCAGGACGCGAATCAGTTACATCTGACTTAGTGAACACCGCCCTTCAGGCCACTGCACTATAATTGATGTCTTTTTTTCTTTTTTACTGATGGTATGTGTGTCTATGTCTTCGATGTTACGCTATCGTAAAGGCTTTAACTACGGATAGGTCATCTGACATCAAATTATAGCAAACAACGCAAAAACAAACAAATACGAAAATTCTTTAACCACCAATATGGCGTTTTGTTAGAACAAGTTGTTGTGAAAGTAACACGTTTTGAGAGATTTTCAATGTACGAATGCTCTGAAACAGAATATATTTATCAAGTGTAAGTTATAGTGTGAAACCCTCCTAATATAGGCTTTAGCTACAAAAGACGTAATCCGATATGATGTCTCCCAAATTTTAATTGTGACGTAGAACGCGATCTTGCATCTCATTGGCCTTGTTTCTATACACAAAGTAAAAATCTGACTTGTCTTATTCAGTATTTCATTATTCGGAATGCTATGAAATATGAAATTTCACATTGTGAGGTCAGAAACTCTACCAGCTAATCTTTCACGAACGCTTCACGTCCCGCGTGGAAACGGCTTAAAGAGCAAGCCTGCAATGTACGGAGCGAACGAAATAGCGGGTGGTTATAATTAAAGTGCAGCTACTCATGAAGGTTTAATGTGGGTTCTAATTATAGTATGGCAGCGAAACTTGATAGATATGCTAATGCTTTAATGCGGAACCGATCGAGGCTGGAAAAAAATTAATTCCAATTTCGGCACTATGAAAGGCGTAAGCAAATGTTTCCATAACTAATGGATGAGGAACGCGACGTGGGCAGAAAAGACCAAACCAGCCGGTACATGTTCTCGCAGTTGTTGCTCTTTGCTCCTCCACTCAGTTCAGTACCTTTCCATTAAGTAATGATCTGATCTTTAGAATGCTTTTGTAAGACCACATTTCAGAAATTTGTGTCCTCATCTTACCTGTTTGCTTATTTTTCACGTTTCATTTAGGCCATCCTGCACACAAATAATTTCAGTAAATATTTCCTGACGCTTAAATTTATCTTGGGAATTCCGGTTCTCCTATTATTTCCGGTGTCAAGCGGCACTAATAGCGTTGGAAAACCTTTTCGCATGAATCACCTGAGCGCAAAAGGCAGCTACGCCAATCAACTTTTTGTACCCTGTGTGTGCCATACTGGCGCCACCTGTATAAGTGCATATTGCTAGCCCATGACTTGTGTCATCTCAGTGCATTTCACATAAAATACCTACCTGTGTGTCTTGTTTGGAAACAATATGGTTCCACTCACTCATAGTACTTCTTGTTGACAATGGTGACTCCCAACTTACATTGTGCCCACAAGCCTGCAGGTAGTATGGGTAGTTTTTTTTTTTTTTTACTTTTGTTTATCCTGCAGTGTTAGCTATGCTTCAAGAGTGATACAGAGCAGATTAGGGTCGTTGTGGCGCTCGTCTGTGGTGTTCAGTGAACCCGATCACACGTTTCATATCGGCCAACTGCACGGAATTGTTTATTGCGAGACCTGCCACTCGAAAATAGCTCGAGAATTTATTCTGTGTATGCTTGTAGATATATCCGTGATATCTGTCCTCATCTGTATGCTAATCACAACAGACATGAAATTTTTATACGCCTGATTATCATTCAAATAATTATTACTTACAATATGATTTCATTTTACTGATCTGAGTATAAATATCCACTAAAGATAACACAAATGTACAGTAGCATGTTTGAGCATTAAAAAGAACAGTTGTTTGCATATCAGACTGGTTTGAATTCTTGTAACAGATTTAAGCGCCGAGGAATATGTTTTGAAATTGTTTGTCTGGAGTTTAGCCCTGTATGGAAGTAAAACACGAGAAACACGCAGTACGGAGAAGAAGACAGTCGTCAGAAGACACAGTGTACACAGTGTTTAAACCTACAAGGAAGGCGTGAGAATATTTGAACAGTACAAAGGACATATGCGCACCTCGTTGCCACAGCAAGAGCATGTAAATGCCTTGCACAGGAACTATAAAAAGAAGCTTTAACTACCGTCTTAAGAAACACAAAAGCAATTTTCTGGACAACACTGCCATATCGGCAGTAACAGATCATACAATGGAACCTGTGAAACACCAAATTTGTTTCTTCAATACTGTTATTTTATCAAGAATGCATCATTACTATGCTGGGACGTACAGAGAGGCCATATAAATTCAGAAGCACATAGACAACACTAGGGATTGAGGGCCTTCGAGGCAAATAAAACAAGCAGCGCCAACTTTTCTCCACTTCAAACTCCACACCACACGACAGCACGACTACGAGGTGGGAATCCTATGCGGCGTCTGCCGCACGCGTCTGCCATTATGCGTCTGACGTAGTACGGCCGACGCACAGCTGCTGATTCCTATAGAGGGTCAGCCACGCAGAGATAGTTGACCTGTGTCCGTGCCAAAAGGATGAGTGAGTGCAATTTCTTGTTTTATCTAACGTAGGAAGAAGGTGAAGAAATTTAACTACTGCTATGTAGGGTAATTGTTGAAACACAGCCGATTTTCCGAAAAAGAACTGAGGAAGATTGTTTTGAACAACTCATCAATCGGCACTTGTTAAAAAATGATCAGAAATTTTCGGGATTCAGCTGGAACTTAGCCCAGTTTAGATATTTCCTCGACATCGTCAAAGACATGGAAAAGACGTGCGAATTTTTCGCCTGCGCAATCAGGCTTGTTGAATTACAATTACAAACGTTTTCCTTCTTGCTGTTGTTGACGCGAACTGTAAAGTCATTTCCATTGATGCCGGGTCGTAATGGCAGGAAGGTGACAGTGTAATTCTGACAAAAGTAATATCGGGAAATTATTTGCAAATGGTAAGATGTTTCCTTCGCCTACTAAACTGGCGAATTCGTTCACAATAGTGCTACCTGTTTTTGTAGCCGACAAGGAATTTTGATTATATCCAAAGATGATGAAACCTTTCTCTCGTCGAACTTTTAGTACTAACAAAAATAAGCTAATTTAACTACAATGTTTAAAGAGCTCGTAGAATTTCTGAAAATGCCTTCGATTAGGCCAAATGTTCACCAATCAGTCTAAAGCCAGAAATGACTGATAATTTGGTTATTGTTGCTTGCTGTTTACACAGTTTACTTAGAGATGTATTCTTAGGGGAAAATGACGAGGCTCATTTCGAATTAAACAGAAATGACTCACTGTGTACTGAAAATCGTGGAACTTTAGAAAGGAGTGGCAGAATGCACACGGTGTTTGATTTTATAAGCGAGATTCATTTACGGAATACTCCAGAAGCCGTGCAGGTGCAGGAATAACAACCTCGTAATGTTAACAGGAATGAGTAGGCATTTTTTCTAAAAATGTCAACGCATATCCTTATAAACTGAACTACTGTAATATATATCGGGTGTGCTCTTCATTACAATAATAATACCTGAATAATAAGTGGAAAAATGCTAGTAATAAACTTTTTTATTTATTGTTACATGAATTATTTCCCTGAAAATAAACTGATAAAGAGTACGGATAAACCGAAAATATTTAGTGCTCTTCTTACTTGTTCTAATCATGAAGTCTGATATTTCTCTACAAGCATTATCTTTCACAGTTTGGATCTTGTACAGTGGTAGGGATAAATTGTAGATGCAAGGAAATTTCGGAACCATTTCCACAGGTTTCTCATCTTCCACCACCGTAAATAGCACTTTTCCCTCGTACATGCTCACTGGTTCTCCTTTGCGGCTTCGTCTATGCTGCTGTCCAACCCGATCGCCCTGTCCTAGCATCATCCGCAAGTAGCTGACGCATCGTGCAACAAGGCCTAAATAATACCATTTGTAGCATTAAAGTACGGGAAATGCGTAACGGCAATCGACTGCAACACAATGTTTTGATGATATCACGAACCGACCATTGTCTGGATACTTTGGCTCACTGAGTCATAGCAGGTACCTACGATGTCTGCAGCATTGGAGCGCCGGCCGGTGTGGGCGAGCGGTTCTAGGCGCTTCAGTCCGGAACTGCGCGACCGCTGCGGTCGCAGGTTCGAATCTTGCCTCGGGCATGGTTGTGTGTGATGCCCTTAGGTTAGTTAGGTTTAAGTAGTTCTAAGTTCTAGGGGACTGATGACCTCAGATGTTAAGTCCCAAAGTGCTCAGAGCCATTTGAACTATATTTTGCAGCATTGGAAGAGAACTTCTGGGAGAGAAATTTGCCTCGGACAGCAGTCTAATGGCCGCAAAACAAAAATCAACAAATACGCAAATATCAGACTTGAGTCTTCATTATACGAATAAACATTTGAAAAGTGATGTTAGAGAAGAATGCTAAAAACCAGGTCTTGAAGCTAATGGGAAGGCAGAGAATGGAATGGAGGAGCGAACAGCATTATTGCAGAAATCTGCTAAAGGGAGGGACATTTATTTATTTATTTCATTAACAGTACAGAGTAACACCGCCTTGAAATGTAAGGTGTGTCGAATGCTTCTGAATCTAATAGCAAAGACTTCTTATTAGCATACAGTTGTTAATGCTTTTTTTTTAATAATATAAAGAACGTAATATATAAAGATTTCTCTGAGGTTATAGCAAATTAAGTGCTTAACAGTTGTTAAAATGGTTCCATATAATTTCTTACTATCTTGTTGATGAGAATATAATTTATATTAGAATTATATTAATACCGTCTGCTGCGCACGGGCGTTGATATAGATCAACGGGGACAGGTGAAAACGTGTGCCCCGACCGGGACTCGAATCTGGGATCTCCGGCTTGCATGGCAGACGCTCTATCCACCTGAGCCACCGAGGGCACAGATGATAGTGCGACTGCAGGGACTATCTTGCGCACACCTCCCGCGAGACTCACATTATCACCTTGTATGTCCACACAGTACCTTCGTAGTGTCCCATCCCAACACACTCATTACTCCTGGGAGACATTCGTCCAAATCCCGTAAGAGTTCGGGGAATATGTGTGCATTCGCACAGAAGAAGGAGGTCATGGCCGGTATCGCCAGAACTACTCGTATATACGTATATGGATATGGTGTCTGTTCTTTCGGGCATGTCAAAGAAAAATAAAAAAAAGAAAATGTAGCACAATGAGCGTCGTGAATATAATTTGTAGTATGTAGAGGGAAGTGATATGCTGTATTTGGATGTGTAATACAGTCAAAGTAGCATGTTGGTTAATAATGGCCTATTTCTATCTATTTCAGATGAGGAGGTCTCGGTACAGCCTCTAGGTATTCTCATCTGAAATGGTTTGTGCTAATGTATGTTTACACAGATTATACAGATTAAATGCTGATTGAGCACTTAAGGGGGTAGGACTTCAAACGGGACGACTTGGAACAGGAGAGACACCACAGGGATTTTTAATTTCCACTGTCTATACTTTTAAAAATAAATTCATAAAACTTTGTCAGAATGACCAGAAAGGATTCTGGATTTACACTTATAGTGGTGGAAGTTCAAAAATGTAAAACAATAATTTATTTTTTTACGTTTGTATTTCACCTTTTTTTCACTTACCATTGGCTGGATTTATTGCTATAGTTACACTTCTCTTCATTAGTAAGGGAGATTCTTCGATGAATTTTGCACAGCATACAAACCATACGTACAGATGTATGAAACTCTAGAATTTTCCAAATCTGTTAAATACTGTGGTAAAATTAAGATAATTAACTATAAAATTTGAGTTTTTTCTAAACATGAAGTTTAGAATGTAACAGCACACTCTCATTTTTTCATAAATTAAATAGAGTTTCATACACCTGTAAGTATGGTTTGTATGCTGTACAAAATTCATCGAAGAATCTCTCTTGCCGGCCGTGGTGGCCGAGCGGTTCTAGGCGCTACAGTCTGGAAACGCGCGACCGTTACGGTCGCAGGTTCGAATCCTGCCTCGGGCATGGATGTGTGTGATGTCCTTAGGTTAGTTAGGTTTAAGTAGTTCTAAGTTCTAGGGGACTGATGACCTCAGAAGTTAAGTCCCATAGTGCTAAGAGCAATTTGAATCATTTTTGAATCTCTCTTACTTATGAAGAAACGTGTACCTTTAGCAACAAATGCAGCCAAAGAAAGTGAAAAAATTATGAACTTTCACATGTAAAAAAATTATTTTGTTACTTTTTTGAACTTCCACTGCTATGATGGTGAATCCTTAATCCTTCCTGGTCATGCTGACAAAGTTTTATGAATTTATTCGTAAAAGTATAGACAGTGGAAATTAAAATGTCCTGTGGTGTCTCTCCTGCTCCAGGACGGCCCGTTTGACGTCCTACCCCCCTTAATACACGGAATACATGAATTTTAGCTTTAAATGAGAAATACACTTATGTCTGTAACTTGTTAGTAGAAATAGAATACAGTTCATTACTACTTGAATCACCCACATGAACCATGGACCTTGCCGTTGGTGGGGAGGCTTGCGTGCCTCAGCGATACAGATAGCCGTGCAACCACAACGGAGGGGTATCTGTTGAGAGGCCAGACAAACATGTGGTTCCTGAAGAGGGGCAGCAGCCTTTTCAGTAGTTGCAGGGGCAACAGTCTGGATGATTGACTGATCTGGCCTTGTAACATTAACCAAAACGGCCTTGCTGTGCTGGTACAGCGAACGGCTGAAAGCAAGGGGAAACTACAGCCGTAATTTTTCCCGAGGACATGCAGCTTTACTGTATGATTAAATGATGATGGCGTCCTCTTGGGTAAAATATTCCGGAGATAAAATAGTCCCCAATTCGGATCTCCGGGCGGGGACTACTCAAGAGGACGTCGTTATCAGGAGAAAGAAAACTGGCGCTCTACGGATTGGGGCGTGGAATGACAGATCCCTTAATCGGGCAGATAGGTTAGAAAATTTAAAAAGGGAAATGGATAGGTTAAAGTTAGATATAGTGGGAATTAGTGAAGTTCGGTGGCAGGAGGAACAAGACTTTTGGTCAGGTGATTACAGGGTTATAAATACAAAATCAAATAGGAGTAATGCAGGAGTAGGTTTAATAATGAATAAAAAAATAGGAGTGCGGGTTAGCTACTACAAACAGCATAGTGAACGCATTATTGTGGCCAAGATAGACACAAAGCCCATGCCTACTACAGTAGTACAAGTTTATATGCCAACTAACTCTGCGGATGACGAAGAAATTGATGAAATGTATGACGAGATAAAAGAAATTATTCAGGTAGTGAAGGGAGACGAAAATTTAATAGTCATGGGTGACTGGAATTCGTCAGTAGGAAAAGGGAGAGAAGGAAACATAGTAGGTGAATATGGATTGGGGGGAAGAAATGAAAGAGGAAGCCGCCTTGTAGAATTTTGCACAGAGCATAACTTAATCATAGCTAACACTTGGTTCAAGAATCATTAAAGAAGGTTGTATACCTGGAAGAATCCTGGAGATACTAAAAGGTATCAGATAGATTATATAATGGTAAGACAGAGCTTTAGGAACCAGGTTTTAAATTGTAAGACATTTCCAGTGGCAGATGTGGATTCTGACCACAATCTATTGGTTATGAACTGCAGATTGAAACTGAAGAAACTGCAAAAAGGTGGGAATTTAAGGAGATGGGACCTGGATAAACTGAAAGAACCAGAGGTTGTAGAGAGTTTCAGGGAGAGCATAAGGGAACAATTGAAAGGAATGGGGGAAAGAAATACAGTAGAAGAAGAATTGGTAGCTCTGAGGGATGAAGTAGTGAAGGCAGCAGACGATCAAGTAGGTAAAAAGACGAGGGCTAGTAGAAATCCATGGGTAACAGAAGAAATATTGAATTTAATTGATGAAAGGAGAAAATATAAAAATGCAGTAAATGAAGCAGGCAAAAAGGAATACAAACGTCTCAAAAATGAGATCGACAGGAAGTGCAAAATGGCTAAGCAGGGATGGCTAGAGGACAAATTTAAGGGTGTAGAGGCTTGTCTCACTAGGGGTAAGATAGATACTGCCTACAGGAAAACTAAAGAGACCTTTGGAGAGAAGAGAACCACTTGTATGAATATCAAGAACTCAGATGGAAACCCAGTTCTAAGCAAAGAAGGGAAGGCAGAAAGGTGGAAGGAGTATATAGAGGGTTTATACAAGGGCGATGTGCTTGAGGACAATATTATGGAAATGGAAGAGGATGTAGATGAAGACGAAATGGGAGATAAGATACTGCGTGAAGAGTTTGACAGAGCACTGAAAGACCTGAGTCGAAACAAGGCCCCGGGAGTAGACAACATTCCATTAGAACTACTGACGGCCTTGGGAGAGCCAGTCATGACAAAACTCTACCATCTGGTGAGCAAGATGTATGAGACAGGCGAAATACATTCAGACTTCAAGAAGAATATAATAATTCCAATCCCAAAGAAAGCAGGTGTGGACAGATGTGAAAATTACCGAACAATCAGTTTAATAAGTCACAGCTGCAAAATACTAACGCGAATTCTTTACAGACGAATGGAAAAACTGGTAGAAGCGGACCTCGGGGAAGATCAGTTTGGATTCCGTAGAAGTGTTGGAACACGTGAGGCAATAGTAACCTTATGACTTATCTTAGAAAAAAGATTAAGAACAGGCAAACCTACGTTTCTAGTATTTGTAGACTTAGAGAAAGCTTTTGACAATGTTAACTGGAATACTCTCTTTCAAATTCTAAACGTTGCAGGGGTAAAATACAGGGAGCGAAAAGCTATTTACAATCTGTACAGAAACCAGATGGCAGTTATAAGAGTCGAGGGGTATGAAAAGGAAGCAGTGGTTGGGAAGGGAGTGAGACAGGGTTGTAGCTTATCCCCGATGTTATTCAATCTGTATATTCAGCAAGCAGTAAAGGAAATAAAAGAAAAATTCGGAGTAGGTATTAAAATTCATGGAGAAGAAGTAAAAACTTTGAGGTTTGCCGATGACATTGTAATTCTGTCAGAGACAGCAAAGGACTTGGAAGAGCAGTTGACCGGAATGG
This sequence comes from Schistocerca nitens, assembly GCF_023898315.1. Classification (NCBI taxonomy): domain Eukaryota; kingdom Metazoa; phylum Arthropoda; class Insecta; order Orthoptera; family Acrididae; genus Schistocerca; species Schistocerca nitens. The sequence continues at coordinate 368,188,265 of NC_064614.1, read as the reverse complement.
ACAGTGTCTTGAAAGGAGGATATAAGATGAACATCAACAAAAGCGAAACGAGGATAATGGAATGTAGTCAAATTAAATCGGGTGATGCTGAGGGAATTAGATTAGGAAATGAGACACTTAAAGTAGTAAAGGAGTTCTGCTATTTAGGGAGTAAGGTAACTGATGATGGTCGAAGTAGAGAGGATATAAAATGTAGACTGGCAATGGCAAGGAAATCGCTTCTGAAGTAGCGAAATTTGTTAACATCGAGTATAGATTTATGTGTCAGGAAGTCGTTTCTGAAAGTATTTGTATGGAGTGTAGCCATGTATGGAAGTGAAACATGGACGATAACTAGTTTGGACAAGAAGAGAATAGAAGCTTTCGAAATGTGGTGCTACAGAAGAATGCTGAAGATAAGGTGGGTAGATCACGTAACTAATGAGAAGGTATTGAATAGGATTGGGGAGAAGAGAAGTTTGTGGCACAACTTGACTAGACGAAGGGATCGGTTGGTAGGACATGTTTTGAGGCATCAAGGGATCACAAATTTAGCATTGGAGGGCAGCGTGGAGGGTAAAAATCGTAGAGGGAGACCAAGAGATGAATACACTAAGCAAATTCAGAAGGATGTAGCTTGCAGTAGGTACTGGGAGATGAAGAAGCTTGCGGAGGATAGAGTAGTATGGAGAGCTGCATCAAACCAGTCTCAGGACTGAAGACCACAACAACAACACACTACTTGAATGCATTATTCCTTAAATAAGTAATAAGGGAGAAGCTAAGAGGACATATACTGAAGCCAGTGGCTGCTGGAAAGCCCACAGGAACTCTGTGCCTCCACCAACGAGTATCTGGAGGCGCGAGAGGCGAGGCCGTCGGCGAGCCGGACAGCAGCTCAGGCACAGACAGAGTCGGTCAGTCGGCCAGGCGCCCCTAGCCTCAGCCTGGCTCGGTGTCGGCTCGCCGCCTGACAGGGGCGGCCACCACGCAACACGCGCTCCCAGTTGCCCACCTCCCCGTTAAGTAGAGCGTGTCACAGGCCGATTCCCCTGTATTTATAATTTTAGAAAGCATTCTTGTCTGGGACACAGAGATCGGTACAAATGTTAAAAATCAATAAAAACAGTCTCGATCGCGTTATCTGATTTATTTGTTGCCGACCGGTTTCGGCCCTTTCCTCGGAACATCTTGAAGCTTACACCGCCATAATGGCTGTTGGTGGCGGCAGACGGAGCGAGATCCATACAAGTGATAACCGTAATTCCAGGGATTTCGCTCCGTCTGCCCCAACCATAATGGCGGCGTAACCCTGAAGATGGTCACAGGAAAGGGCCGAAACCGGTTGCCGACAAATAAAAAAATCTGAAATCGCGATCTAGACTGTTTTTATTCATTTTTAAGGCTCCCCTGTGCCATGTACGCAATATCTGAAATCGAGTTCGACAGCAGAATGCTGAGCCAATGTGCGAAACATCGCCACATGCTCAGGAGACGAGACGATTGATCCACTGGTCGACATACGGTCGCTTCATCGCACAACCGTCTTTCGTGTACGTTTTTATGTATACTACACCCTGGTTACATCAAGCTATTACACTAAGAAATGTACCAAGTAGAAATTAAAGATCCATACTACCATTTTCTGTTTACATTATTATACTGGCCGGCCGGTGGTGGCCGAGCGATTCTAGGCGCTTCAGTCTGGAACCGCACGTCCGCTACGGCCGCAGGTTCGAATCCTGCCTCGGGCATGGACGTGTGTGATGTCCTTAGGTTAGTTAGGTTTAAGTAGTTCTAAGTTCTTGGGGACTGATGACCTGATATGTTAGTCCCATAGTGCTCAGAGCCATTTGAACCATTTTTTATTATACAGGATGATTCCGTCATGATGTAATAAACTTATAGGGATGATGGAGGAAGGCTATTTTATCAGTTTCAGGTTAAGAGATCTTGGTCTGTAAATGACCGAGTCGACAATTACAAGCGAAACTCGTTTTGATTACTCTGATAGTGGTCCTCTTCTACTGCAACTTCTTTGATTTCCATATTTTGGAAGGAGGTACTATGGACCAAAACAAGAAAAAAAGTTGTCTAGTAACCAAGGGCTATAAAATGCATACCGTAACATCTTTGAGCACTTTATCACTAGAACAGATGTGTTTGGCAGTAGCAAAGATGAACAAGTGCTCATAGCTCTTAAGATATGAATCTCAGAGCCCTTGTTTACTGGAATTTTTTTCTTGTTTTGGTCCTCTGGTCCTCTGAAGACATGAAAAGCAAAGAGATTTCAGTAGAAGAGGACCACTGTCAGAGACATCAGAACGATTTTCGCTTATAACTTGCGACGTGGTCGTTTCCGGACTTACCTCAAATTGATACATTTGCCCTTCTCCATCACCCCCGGCAGTTTGTAACATCATAACGGAATCATCCTGAATAGAATAAGTTATCACAGTGAAAAAAAAAAGAAGAAATGTCGTGTGGCTAGGGCCTCCCGTCGGGTAGACCGTTCGCCTGGTGCAGGTCTTTCGATTTGACGCCACTTCGGCGACCTGCGCGTCGATGGGGATGAAATGATGATGATTAGGACAACACAAGACCCAGTCCCTGAACCGAGAAAATCTCCGACCCAGCCGGGAATCGAACCCGGGCCCTGAGGATTGATATTCCGTCACGCTGACCACCTTTTTTTCTTATCTCATTTTGTTCGTTTTCGTTCGTTGTATCTGCTCGGGGCGAACGTCGCAAGACACCCATTTCAGTTCGTCGTTGTTCCATTAATTCAGTTTTTTTATTACAGAGGGCAGCTAACCCTCTGACCGACCACGCTGAGTTACCGTGCCGGCGCCACTCAGCTACCGGGGGCGGACAGTTATCACAGTTATACAAGTAAAAACAAGACAGACAATAACACAAATAATTATATAGTTATTGTCACAGCTGCACATCTGCATCAAATTTTTAACACCGTGGAAGCTATGGAGGGCGTTCCTAATTTGCTTACAGAACAGATTCGCAATACAAGATAATAATAATAATAATAATAATAATCTCGTGTGGCCTGGTGCTAATTTTTCATTTGGACGCTACTTCAGCGACCTGCGTGCCCACAATCTACTCCCGTTATCCATCCGGGCTAAGGAGTTATCAGCTTGAAGTGTAATCCGAACCACGTGCCGTTTCTGGCCACTCATCGCTGGGAGGTGAAGGCAAGGTTGGAACAAAGACCGAAAACTCCCCTGTCCGACCGAGATCCGATTCCACGACCTCTCGATTTCCAGGCACGCACTTTGCGCTAGACCACCATGTCCGTCGTGCAATAAAAGATGGGTAGTAGGGACAGCGTAAGGAGGAGTTAAAGGCGCACGAGGCAGTTCGCAAATGACGCTTTGGCACACGGAGAAGTCGCCACGCTGCAGAGGATCGAAGTTTGATGCAGCTGACCCCATCAATTAGCAACCGAAACTTATTGTTCACGAATAGGCGGAGAGCTCCGTTACTGCATGATTACAGGATTGCCGGACAACCACGACAAGCAGTCAGATCCTTTAAGTGTCTTTGAGCATGCGTACGGAGCGATTTAAAGTGGAGCGACGGCATAAAGCTAACTGTAGGAAAGGCAAATGCCACGCTGAGTCTTGCTGGAAGAGTCCTCAACAAGTTTAGTCTTTCCACGAAGGAGGTAGCTTACGAAACGTTCGTACTACCCATACTCAAGTACCGCTTGAAACGTCCCCTTTCTGAACAATTATACCTGACTGTGCTTAAACTGACACACAGTATTTTTAGCGCAACGCAATCTGACTTTCAAAAAATCCCTACAAAAGAATGGCCCTGACTAACATTAAACTATACCTTTCACAAATCACTTACCTCACAAAAATCTTCGCTGCTCAAGCTACTGCAATACAGCGAGCGCCACTACTGCCAGCTAAATAAAAGATTCAAAGTACTGAAGGCACTAACTACTGATAGGCATAGTTAGCAAATGAAAGATTTTGATAGAGAACAACCAATGTATTTACCTTAATAGTCATAATATATATAGCAGTTCATGACAAATTTCAAAACTCCGCCATCTCTCTCTCCCCACATCCACCACTGCTGGCGGCTCACCTCCAATTGCGCAACGCTACGCGCTGTTCACAGCCAGCTGCCGCTGCCCAACACTACAATGGCAGACAACAATGCAAACCAGCCACAGACTGCACACAGCACAGCCAGTGATTCCCACACAGACCGCTACGTAACGTTGCCAATAAGAAAACATAAACAGCCTACTTACACGCTCACCACTCTGCGAGCCTTATTATACAGAAATTACAGAGGAAATAGAAAGAAGATCCAAAGAAGAGTGTCACGTTTCGTCAGAGTTTCGTTTAGTAAGTGCGTAAACGTCACGAAGTTCAGCCAACTTCAGTTGTGGACGCTACTGTTAAAACCGAGAGAACTTACGTTCCAAGTACAATCAATCAATCTACTGCTTGCTCGTAGATATTCTAGCCGAAATCCCACGAAGCTAACATTAGAGAGACTTCCCAACAATTATGTTCCCATGAGCATTCACGTCAGCGACAGTACATGGTCTCGTACGACTGTCCTGGCCTTCCTGCCGTTAGTACCGCCCACGACCCACTATGATGTATTCAATATGATGCTACTGTTTACTGCAGGCAGATTCCAAAAACTGTACACTCCCCATGATTCTTCAGCTCTTCTTCGTGGTCTAGGGGGAGACTGTATACTTGTCGCACTAGAAACCTACCACGGACAGCTGCTATGTCTGGATCCTCGACTGAAGACTAGTCTGCCAATGAGGAGGGTGATGTTAAAATACCAGCAGTGTCGTAACCCACTCTGAAATATTAAAATTAAAACTTGCATTTGTTGTTTTGTAGGACATATTCCAGATACGAAATCACTGCAACTAATGGCAAGGCTCACTGAAAATACGACTCCGATACGTTACGGTCAATCGCGGTTTCTAGTTTTATGAAAAGATAGCCTGCGCACCGGGTCTGTCACCATCAAACAGATCCAGCTTGCCGACGATAAGAGACTACCATACCGTCACTGCAACTGAAGACCCACGCCAAAAATCAGCCAGAACTGCTGCCGAGAACAGCTTCCTGCAAAAATCCTCCTTCCTACAGCTCAGCTCTCCGCCCCTATTTGTAGGCATTGCTTGTCGTGCTATTGTTGTAAAACTGCATGTGTACCTTTATTGCTACACGTTATTTCATCAGCCGGATATTCAAATTAGGCGCCTCAGAGGCTTGATTATTACGGTACACCACACTAGGTGTTTTTTGTATGAAGAATAAATAGAATTTAAATAAAAGTTAATATAAGTGATCATTAGTTCACTTAAAATCTAAATTACCTACTTATGCTTATGTTGCGATGACTGTCTACATACAAATGAATTATTACGAATTGTGCTTGAAGTATGGAGGTCATCATTTGACACTCTGGCCTGAAATTATTACGAAAAAGCTACTTATCCTTATTATGGCTATATCTGAATACTAATCATTTCATCAATAATCTATGTTAACTCTACTTATGTTGCACTGCTGCTGCCGTGATGTGTGTGTGTGTGTGTCGCCTCATTACAGTATTTCGATGTCACAAGTCATTCATTCTCACATTACTCAAGTGTGCTGTACACTTTTTAATGAATGATGTCAGTTCATAAATGCTGTCCAATGACCCCTCAACCATGGTTGACGTTGTCTATGTTCACTCGCAATCGACTTAATAAAGGCCGGATCACGTGTAACACTTCGATTACAAATGGTGCTGCAACCGTGGTATAATTACGAGGGTAATCTCAAAAGTAAGGTCTCCAATTTCTTTATAAGTACATAGACCTGCTTATTTCTACAATGGTTTACATCAGGTTACAGCTTGAACATTCAGCTATTTTTCGACATAATCACCATTTCTGTCGATGCATTTTTGTAGACGCTGTGGCAGTTTTTGTATGCCCATTTCATACCAACTCGCCGCCATGCTGTTCAGAAAGTTATGGACCTCTTCTTTCACCTCGTCGTCGGAGCTGAATCGCTTTCCGGCCAAATGTTCTTTTAACCTAGGGAACAGGTGATGGTCACTGGGTGCCAAGTCAGGACTATACGCTGGTTGGGTGATTATGTTCCACTGAAACTGTTGCAGGAGAGCAACGGTTTGGCGAGCGATGTGTGGGCGAGCGTTGTCATGGAGAATGTGTACGCCCTTGCTCAACATTCCTCTTCTCCGGTTCTGAATTGCCCGTTTGAGTTTTTTCAGAGTCTCACAGTACCTGTCAGCGTTAACTGTGGTCCCAGCGATTCAGCTCCGACGACGAGGTGAAGGAAGAGGTTCATAACTTTCTGAACAGCATGGTGCCGAGCTGGTGTGACATCGGCATACAAAACTGCCACAGCGTTTACAAAAATGTATCGAGAGAAATGGTGATTATGTCGAAAAATAGCTACATGTTCAAGCTGTAATTTGATGTAAACCATTGTAGAAATAAACAGGTCTATGTACTTATAAGAAAATAGGAGACCTTACTTTTGGGATTACCCTCGTACTACACAGTCGTGTAGGGTACATACATTCTGACTTACCTCTGGTGTTCATTTCATATTTCATTACATAGCATTTCATTATACATGCAAACGTAATAATAAATACATAAAACTGTCGTGTCTGCGTCTGTTTGGACACACTTCTTCAAAACTACTAGAAGAATTTTCATGGGTTTTGCGCAGGTAACTTGGGCATACCTTGGGACGCAGTATAAACTTTAGTTAACCAAAATCTGATCACGCAAAAAAGATATCGTTATTGAAAGTTTTATCCCTAATAATACTATAAATGCAAACGTAACTCCGTCTGTTACATTTTTACGACCAACCCGCGAAACTGATTTCAGTGAAATGAAATGATGCGTGCTCCTGCCCACGCAACCTCTGTACGCACTGCTCGGCAGCGACGCGGCCCATGTTGACGCATCGTGTGTTCGGACAGCTTCGGAGGGAGGAGAGCAGGGCGCACATCATGTACTATGCTTATCCAAACAGGCGGACACATAAGGCCAGGTGACGTTATTGCACATACAGTAGCTTACTTAGTCACCATCATTCATCATAAGAAAACTACTGATATCTAAGTTCAGTCGCGGGTAGTAGGTACTCAATAAATAATTCATTTAAATTATCTGCAGCGCACAGAGTTTTTGGCACAAAGACACGTTCTTAGTCTCCCTGTACTCGTCAGATTGATACAATGAAGCGGCGTTCTTGTTTTACTTACGTACCATAGTTCATATTTTTGTGTATAGAGGTAATATTGTAGCTATCGGCCAGCGCCATTTGCTTTGGAAGTGAGTCACATTAGCCTCTTTCTTAGCGACTTCTTATTTTCCGGTCCCAAACACGTTCTCCCATTTCAGTGGCTATTGTGGAAACCTGAATGAACCTCATCCACACTGACTGACGGTACCCTACCTTTCAGGACCGCGATAGCACCTACATTTAAGTGTGATATCATCGCTGGGAAGTTGCAGCAGTCCCAAAAATAGCCTCTGCCACATACCATGATGTCGCTTGACGAGTATAGATATAGCAGCAGATGCTGGGAGCCTACTTTATAAATGTTGATCCAAGGGCCCGTCTTGCAATATAGCCATACAAACGCTGGCACACATTCTTTGAAAGTAAGCAAGTGAATAGAGTTAGGATTAATGTTTCCGGTAGCTGTTCTCGTTGCGAACGAAGTGGAAAAAACCGGAATGGTCTACACCCCACGGAGATGAGACCGATCCACGCACGTCGCTCCGAAGTGTTGAAAATTACTGAGGAGACAAACTGAAAATTACATGCTTCCCATTTAGGCGGACATAAAGAGCATATTGCGTGGAAGATATCACCTAAATTGCTCCATGAGATTGTTTCAGTGGCGAACTCCATTATATGAATAACACCACTGCGAACGTTTCATTTCGTTTTTGCTGTGCGCTGGCAGCAAAACCTGCTCGGGTTCTGGCAGCATGAAGAGAGCTGTCAAATTGAGTGACGCTGCACTATTTGAAGTATCTTATCGTTACTTCGATATCTTCTTCTACAGAAAGTGTCCTTTCTGTTAAGTTAGTATTGTAATTAGAAGAACATGACACACCTCTGGTCCAAGTAATTACAGTGATGAAGTTCTGTTTTCTCCACGGCATACTTCATAATTTGGAACTATCATTAGTTCAAATGGTTCAAATGGCTCCGAGCACTATGGGACTTAACATCTATGGTCATCAGTCCCCTAGAACTTAGAACTACTTAAACCTAACTAACCTAAGGACAGCACACAACACCCAGCCATCACGAGGCAGAGAAAATCCCTGACCCCGCCAGGAATCGAACCCGGGAACCCGGGCGTGGGAAGCGAGAACGCTACCGCACGACCACGAGATGCGGGCAACTATCATTAGTGCTTATAAAACTTGTGTATATAGAATGTTGTATGAGTTGTCCTCGAGAAAGTTGCACAGGCTGAGCTCTAAAGCTAAATTCTGTCAGTGGGGAAAGTCGCTTACAGATACACTTCCGACCTACAGACCTCGTTAATCCTCTGAGTTACACAGTTTAGCGATTTAATGAAACAGATAGTTGTACTGCACTAAACAGTTAGTTACGTGGAGCGAGGCGGTGCAGAGCTGAAATGTTAAGGTCCGTATTTGTGGAAACAGATTAGAAACCCACAGGAACCGTCTTAACCAAGAGCGATGTAGGATTTCTTAATTTTTGAACGATAATTCCGGGTTTCTTTGGGATGGAACTTTTATACTAACACTTTAATCTAACACTTTAATCTAACACTTTTATCTATAATAACATCAATGTTGATTGCAAAGTTCCTACTGCATTGGAGGAGTTGATTTATCTCGAGAATATTGCGAAGAACGATTTTTCACAAAATCCAAAGAAATTCTGCCGTATGCAAAGGCTGTTAGTGGCACCAAAGTTAGTGTCCAATCGCTCACGAATGACACAGTACTGAAATTTAGAGTAGCAAAGTAAAAGCAGAAATGATTAATCAAATTTTCCTTTACAACGGGAAACCCAGAATAAAAGCCCAAATGTAATCCTCGTACGATTGAAAAGATGAATAAAATAGGAATTGTTGTCAGTAGCCTTAAGAAAGCTGAACAAGGCTCCAATGTTCGGTGGAATCCCAATCAGATTCTCTACTGAATTAGGGTTGAGTTAGAACCTCTTTTAATTCTAATCAGTCACGGATCTTTCGAACTAAAATCGTGTCCAATAGTTGGAAGAAAGCACAGGTCACACTCGCCTACAAGAAGGTTAGTAAAATTGATCCACAAAGCTATCGTCAACTATCCTTGGCATCGATTTGTTGTAAAATACAACGTCGTAGTCTGAGTTCAAACATACTGAGGTATCTCGAACAGACTCACTGCCACCCGCCAACCAGCATGAATTCCGAAAACATCTGTCATGTGAAACACAACTCGCACTTTCTTACATGGCACACTGAAAACCACACCTCAAGGCTGTCGGATGGATAGAGCTATAATTGTTATCATTCAATCGTTCAAATGGTTCAAATGGCCCTAAACACAATGGGACGTAACATGTGAGGTCATCAGTCCTCTAGACTTAAAACTACTCATACCTAACTAACCTAAGGACATCACACACATCCATGCCCGAGGCAGGATTCGAACCTGCGACTGTAGCAGCAGCGCGGTTACGGACTGAAGCGCCCAGAACCGCTCGGCCACAGCTGCAGGCCATTCAACCGAAATTTTTGCCCTACACATAACTAAACAACGTCTATCGAGAGACAGTGCTCTCATGTCCAGGTTGTAGAACTTACCTCATGAGGGTGAAACGTTAAAAACTATGCCAACTGTGGCGTTAACAAAATAACATGGAATAAAACACACTGAAGTGTGTGTCGTCGTCTTATGTTAAATCGACGACTTCTGTCTAAAGCCGTCCCATCTCACACTGCACGCTGCACCAGTCCTCATCCTGTTGGTCTGTTGTGGGCTCCAAAAGGGTCAGGTTGACATTTATGCACATCGCCGTGGTTTGATGTGAGCTGACATTTCCGAGGTATTACAATGTAATCGCCATGTTGGCTTAACCATACTCTGAGGCGACAAAATTCATGGGATTCCTTCAGATATCGTTCCAAACCTGGTATACTGCAGCAGCTCGACATAGCATGGACTCAAGATATTGGAAGTCCCCTGCAGAAATGCTGAGCCATGTTGGCTCTATAGCCGTCCATGATTGGGAAAATGTTGCCGGTGCAGGATTTTGTGCACGAACTGACCTGTCGATTATATCCCATTAATATTCGATGGCATTCATGTCGGGCACTCTGGGTGGCCAATTCATTCGCTCGAACTGCCCAGAATGTTCTTCAAATCATTCGCGAACAATTGTTGCCCGGTGACAAGGCGCATTGTCATCCATAAAAATGCCATTGTTGTTGGGGGACATGAAGTAGGTGAATGGTTGCAAATAGTCTTCAAGTAGTCGAACATAAACATTTCCACCAGAGGACCCAGTCTATTCCATGCAAACACAGCACACACCATTATGGAGCTACCACCTCTTTGCACAGTGTCTTGCTGACAAGTGGGATCTATGGCTTCTTGGGGTCTGCGCCACACACGAACCCTAGTGTCGGTTTTTACCGAATGAAATCGGGACTGTTCTGACCTGGCCACGGTTTTACAGTCGTCAAACCGATATCATCACAAGCCCAGGAGAGGCGCTGCAGGCGATGTCGTGTTGTTAGCAGGGGAAGTAGCATCGGTCGTCTGGTGCCATAGCCCATTAACGTCACGTTTCACCGCACTGCTCTAACGGACACGTTCGTCCTATGTCCAATATTGATTTTTGCGGCAATTTCACGCAGTGTTGCTTATTTGGGAGCACTGACAATTCTACGCAAAAGCCGTTGCTCTTGGCAGTTAATGAAAACCGTCGGCCACTGCGTTGTCGGTGGTGAGAGGTAATGCCTGCAATATGGCATAATCGGCACATTCTTGAGACTGTGAATCTCAGAATATTGATTTCCCTAATGATTTCAGAAATGGAATGTTCCATGCGTCTATTTCCAACTGCCATTCCCGTCGTGTGGCCATAATCACTTCGGAGACCTTTTCACATGAATCTCCTGAGAGCAAGTGACAACTCCGCCGATGCATTGCCCTTGTGTACCTTGTGTAAGCGATATTACCGATGCCTGTATATGTGAGTATCGCTATTTCATGGCTTTTCTCGCCTCATTGTATTGCTGTTCTATTGGTAGCCTACATTTGACTCACTTCCTAGGCTCACGGTCGTCATCTTATAGCTATTTCGTCAGTGGCACTGCAGATTTATAATTATGTATCTACCTTCAAATAACTCTACAGAGACGCTAAGAAATCTCATTCCGTTGTCATTATCTTGCGCATTCAGATCCTTGTCGTATTTCTTTTCATGAATGGTGATCTCCGGTTTTTCCAGCAAGTCGAGTTTCCAAGTCTTGTTGTATTCGCTTAAGGGAATGGCCTCCATCTTCTTGTATGTGACCGAAAACGATCTTACAGTTTGCCAACAAACTTTGCATCACAGGATGTGCACTGAATTTTACAAACGACCGATCGTTTGAACTTAGTTATCTTTTTACCGACGTCATATTTCAGGTTGTATCTCACTAGATTGTTTGTCTGGAATGCTATTTTGACACCACGCTGTTAAAAAATTTCGCGAGCTTCTTCAAGAGTGGGCACAAAACGATGTAGTGATTCTGCTCATTTTTTCTTCTCTAGGTTTATTCCTTCCGATCTGATTACATTTTTGCAGGAATTTATTAACAATATCTACAGTGTAACCGTTATTAATCGTTATTTTCTTTCTGGTGTTTAAATCCGTCTCTCTATCTTTCGTGCTCAATGGCATGTTGACTGCCCTGTACACTAAACTACAGAAGTCAAGTTCTTTGTAAGTCTGTGGATGGCATGAACCATTAGCAAACACAGCATCAATAGTTGTCGAGTTTCTGTAAATGATAAAAGCGTGCCTATTTCCCTGCCCTTTGATGTTCAAATCGACAAATAGCAAATTACTGTCATTTTCGTGCTCCATGTTGTTTGTTAACGTCTCTGAGGAAGATAAAGCAGAAACGACGCCCATAAAAACACTGAGTTCCATGCCACGCCTCATCGCCGCCTCGGTGTCGTCAGGATGATACAGTGAGCTACACGATGGTAAGTAGGTGATTCTAAATCAGTTTCCCATCAAAGCACATGAGTGAAAAACCACTATATCCACATCAACAGACATATCAGAATAGTGACGGCGCGACCCTCATAGTTCTATAGAACTCTGAATGTTTCACTTTATGAATGCCGACGATATAGGGTCGTTAAACAATTTAAATGCTGGTAAGCAGCATTGCTGTTCTTAGTGAATTTGAAGAAGAGTTACAGGATCAGTTGAACGGAATATACCGTCTAATGAGACCAGAATGTGGATTCAGAGTAAACTGAAGGAAGGCGAAAGTAATGAGAAGTATCAAAAATGAGAACAGCGAGAAACTTGACATCAGAATTGATGGTCAGGAAGTAGATGAAGTAGTCAGAAAAATAATCAATGAGAATCGGAGGAAGGAGGACGTAAAAAGCAGACTAAATAGAACTGCCTAAAACAGTCTGGTGACGAAACTCATGGGATAGCGATATGCACATATACAGATGGCTGTAGTATCGCTTACACAAAGCATAAAAGGCGCTGTACATTGATGGAGATGTCATTTGCACTCAAGTAGTTTACGTGAAAAGATTTCCGGCGTGATTATGGCCGCACGGTGGAAATTAGCACACTTTGAACGCGGAGTGGTAGTTGGAGCTAGACACACGAGACAGTCCATTTGGGAAATCGATGGGAATCCAGTACTGCGATATCCACGGTGTGAAGGATGTGCCGAGAATACCACATTGCAGGCACTTCTTCTCACCACTGACAACGCAGTAGCCAATGGTCTTCACCTAACGACCGAGAGCAGCGGCTTTTGCGTAGAGGTGTCAGTGCTAAAAGACAAGCAGCACTGTCTGAAATAACCGGAGAAATCAATGTAGCACGTACGAAGAACTTATCTGTTAGCACAATACGACGAAACTGGATGTTAATGGGCTGTGGCAGCAGCCTACAGCGCCTCTCCTGGGCTCCTGACCATATCTATTGGACCGTAGGCGACTGGAGAACGGTGGGCTGGTCAGAAGGGTCCCGATATCAGTTGGTAAAGACTGATGATAGGATTCGTGTGTTGTGCAGACTCCGCGAAGCCATAGACCCAAGTTGTCAACACGGCACTTTGCAAGGTGGTGGTGGCTCCATAATGGTGTGGGATGTGTTTACATGGAATGGACTGGGTGGCTGGGTCCTCTGGATGTTCGGCTACTTGGAGACTATTGTCAGCCATTTATGGGCGCCATGTTTCCAAACAACGATGGAATTTTTATGGATGACAGTGCACCATGTCACTGGGCCACAGTTGTTTGCGATTTGTTTGAAGAATATCATGGGCAGTTCGAGCGAATGAATTGGCCATCCAGTTAGCCCGACTTGAATCGCATGGAACATTTATGGGATTTAAATGAGAAGTCAGTTCGATCATAAACTCCAGAACGGGCAACACTTTGGCACGGCTGTAGAGGCAGGATGGATCAGTACTTCTGCAGGTTTGTTCCGACGACTTATTGAGTCCGTGCCACGTTGAGTTTCTGCATTGTGCCGGGCAAAAGTAGGTACGACGCGACGTTAGGAAATATCCTATGACTTTTGTACCTCAGTGTAGAACTCATTGTCATCTTGCGAAGTGTTGTTGTGACATCACTGTCGACATTACGGTCTTTCGTCAAATATGCTCCACACCCAAGTATGTAGTCCGTATGTCCGTAACGAGTGTCTGAATGCTTATGTCTGCATTGTTAATGGAGATCTGGAACCGGACGAAGGCTACATCCAAAAGTTCATGCGTGGTCTCTGTAACACTTCATGTAGACGACAGTTCACTTATAGCTAGTGACTTTTGCACAAGGCCCTTAATAGAACATAATCGGTATTTAACCAAAGATATTAGCACACACTATGGAGGTCTAACTACATACCACTAGCTCATCCATTATTTCTGACGAAATTTTGGTCGTAAGAACTTCTCCCATCATAAGGAATTTGTCAGCCATTTACCGAATTGCGTGCATGAATCAGCTGTGTGGTTCTTCCTTAGAAACGCCGTATTTTGAAAGAGAACATCATAGCGACTCTAAATAACGTTAATAATACAATAAAATTTAAGGACGAAACTAAATTTCGCATGATGTGACATAGATCGATTAAACTTGGACCATACGTGGATAGAAATGCTACAGTTTAGCGCAAAAGGTAACGGAAAGAAATACGCAAAGAGATGAACAGAAAGGATTTTATTCAAGAACAATAATTACAGTGAAGTCACCGCGAATTATAACGGTCACCTGGTCATTACAAAAGGCGGGAATTGGCTCTTAATAGGGTATGCGTTCATCGTGGACGGCAATGCAAGCTCTGCAACGTGTTCCAGTTCTTGCCACAAGGTTAGTAAGGAGTTCTTGCGGTAGGACGTTCACCAGAGTGGTTTACAACTACTGAATGGTCGTTGACACATGTGGCTGTGCTGTATCACATATCCCCAACGCATCCAACACGAACTTGATGGGATTTAAGTTGAGGGAACGGATAGACCAGTTCATTTGCCGATTATACTGGAACTCTCATTCCAAGAACTCCTCCAGCCGCGCTGTTAGATGCGGTCGCGCATTGTCATCTACAAAAATGAAGTGAGGGCCGAATTCATCTCTGAGAAGATGCACATGGGAAGGGTCAAATTCGGAGCTCTTGGAACGGTATATTCGGCTGGTGGACTGGCCTGCGCGTTCCCGGTTGTAATCACAAAGAGTACGTGTGGGTTGCGTTGAAGAAAAGTATTTCGGCACATGGAAATGCACCAACGACCATCCAGCAGTTGGCAAAGATGAATTTGAGTAGTGATTATAGTGTACTTAAATATCAGTTCACGATAATAAAGACAGATAATATTTGAATTAAATGAAACCTGGAATTAGTCTTTAATATCTAATGATTCTTAATAATCTTTTCACCTCTAAGCCTAAAAAATTAAGTCGTAATCTCCACTCTTTAAGCATCATTATTAAAGGAAGAAGGCAAACCGACGTTCAAAGTTCAGCTCGGTAACTATGTGGACCATATGTGAGTTTTGCAGACATCACTTTTAGCTGGGTAGCATGGAATAAAATAAGCGCCTTATTAATAGACAAGGAATCCACTCTCGTTTTGTTTCTATATTTGGATTTACTACAGAAAAATTTCCACATCATGAATTGCCACCACTAACGTTTGCTACTGTAATTAGTAACGTAATTACAGATCTGTGTAGACGTAACGCAACAGATACCATAACTTAGCTAGCGAATGATTTAAGTGCAATTCATATTTACTTTAGAAACACGCACGTTGGAAATTATTGCAGTGACACTAGTATACGCACAATATATAAAATAAGTGGAACGGGTTAGCATAAACGAGTGTACCTCATATTTTTCAGTAGCTACAACTGTTATCACTTCACCGGATCGCATAAGTTCACAGTTTGTAGGCTATCTATTTTCGGTGTGTACTGTTACAGTCATGCACTAGTTAGCTGAGTAATTACTGCACACTTTTTTACTTTCAGCATAGAGAGGGTACGACTTTTGCTGCACCTTTCCTGTATACAGCCCTCTCAGTACGGATAAAGAACTGTACGGACTACAATTAAAACTCGATGAGAACACCAGCGAACCAGGCTATGTATCACAGTTACTAAATATGTAGGGCAATTGGATATGCATCCCAATATCCTTCCCCCCCCCCCCCCGTGTATCTTCCCCTCTCCTCCAGGATCCTCCCTTTGTCCATCCCCCCCCCCCCCCCCCCCACCGCGCCATTCCCGTCCATCACCTTCCCTCCTACCCATCCCTCCGCTTCCTGTACATCTCCTATCCCACACTCTCGCTATTCATCTCTTTGCCCATGTCCAACTTCCCCTTCTTTATATCCATTTCCCCCCTCCTTCTCTGTCCATCTCCTCCTCCCCCCCCTCTCTGACTTCATTTATCGTTGTTGCAAAAGGAAGCTTGATTGGGAATAAAAGTCAAAATAAGTGCGCCGAACTCGACTTTGTTCGAGATCGTAATGGATCGCGCTTGAGAAATTCTTATTTGATTTGCCTCCAAACACTGTCTACGCCCAGTTGCTTGCGTTGCGCGTGCGTCAACCGATATTGCAATGCCTCACTTGTGGCACTTTTTTCCAAAGAAATAAACCATGAACTGAAATCAACTGAATATTTGCACCACACCAAATTACCACGAGCTGACATCAGTTCAGTAAAAAATGTTCAAATGTGTGTGAATTCCCAGAGTACCAAACTTCTGAGGTCATCGGACCCTAGACTTGCACACTACTTAAACTAACTTACGCTAAGAAGAACAGACACACCCTCATGCCCGAGGGAGGACTCGAACCTCCGGCGGGAGGGGCCGCGCAATCCGTGACATGGCCCTCAAACCGAGCGGCCACTCTGCGGCTATCAATTTAGTCTTTGCAAGACATCGAAGATATGATTACCATCGATACACAAGTCAGGCAGCCTGTTTTGTCGTTGTTCCAAATTATTTCGTGGGGAAGCGCCAACTGAGCAAGACGAACTCGACTGCGTCCATCGCAATGGATCGCGCTTTAGAAATTCTTATTCGATTTGCCTCCAAACCTTGTCTAAGCTCTTCCTCAGTCTCATTGATTCGATGATCATTCAGTTGGCTTGCACTGCGCGTACGCCGACCGATATTTCGACGCCTCACTAACTATTTTTTTTTCTAACGAAATAAACTACGAACTTAAATCAACTGAACGTTTGTAACAAATCAAATAACTACGAACTGACTTCAATTCAGTCTCTGCAACACACTGCAGATATGATCTTCACCTATAACACACATAAAATTTCGCTGTTAATGTATTCTTTCTCGCAAACTATCAGTATTCAATGCTTAATTTGTTGAAACTTCCTGGCTGATTAAAAATGTGTGCCCGGCCGAGACTCGAACTCGGGATCTTTGCCTTTCGCGGGCAAGTGCTCTACTAACTGAACTTCGTGCTTGGGTAGCTCAGTTGGTAGAGCACTTGCCCGCGAAAGGCAAAGGTCCCGAGTTCGAGTCTCGGCCCGGCACACAGTTTTAATCAGCCAGGAAGTTTCATATCAGCGCACTCCGCTGCAGAGTGAAAATCTCATTCTGGCTTAATTTGTTGTTGTTATGAAAACATGCGACAGCCGAACTGTCAAACTGAACGTCACATTTTTTGGTTATGAATACAAGTGACAGGAGAACTGTCAGACCGATCGGCACATTTCTTTCATTGAGGTTTTCGTACAAAAATACCATCCAGATTTCTGACTTTTCCGTTGCATTTTCCAAAAAAATTATTTCATACATACATTGTCATCACAATTTCGAACAAAAAAAAAAAAAACAGTCAAATCGGTCAAGCCGTTCTCAAGCGATGATCATTCATACATGCGTCAACTGATTTTTACTTACATAGATCCCTAAACGAGCAACAGAATAATGTGGTATGACGCAGAGGTAATTGCGGAGCAATATAGGCACTTTATCGAGTCGAACGAATGGGAAACTCCATAGTAGTGAGGTGTTAAAGAGTCTGTAATGGCAGTGACTCCATGACCGAGCGTGCACATCAGCTTTTCCTTCCTGACAAACTGCAGAACGCTTACAATGCCCTTCATTTACATACAATAAGCTAACGCCGAGCTAGATGGCAGTCTGATAATTTAGTTGTCACGTCAATCTCACAGCGAATCGTCAATAGCCAGAGCAACGATCAGAAAATATGTGTCTCACCCAACAAACAACTCCTCGACGCGGTAGCAGGGCCAGTCTACGAAATTCGTAACAATTTGGTGAGCTCATTTCGACATATACTCATGCTGAGGAGAATACGGTGCTTCAAAGCCATGATACGACACAAGCTAAGTGACACCATTAATGGAATTACGAGTAAATCTTTTTTGTCAAGCAGTATAGTCCAGCATACAATATAACATGATAGGACCTCACTCTTCTGTGAAACGCATGCGATTTGAAAAGGCATTTGGACGTGGCGCTGCTATTGTGTTCCGCGCATAAATTGGAAGCCGTCCAGCGCGCCTGGCATCTTTAGACTTCATTGTCCTTTCCAGCAGGACGCAAAAAGTCAGCGAGAACTTCGGTGGCGTTTCGGCGTGCCGTGCAGCTCCCAGGCGACGCGTGAAAGTTCGCAGAAGACCTTGCGTCCCGTATGTCACCGGGCAAGGCCGACTTTTCTGCAGAGAAACGGTGGCATGAATTCCGTATGTAATGGGGTCCAAGGGCCGTGGCTGCAGCCGACTGACAAACTCGCCGAGTATTTGCATCTAAATGGAGACTCACGGCCCGAGGTACTTTTCTGGGGTCTGACGCGGGTGGCATATCCAAGGAAGGCTGCTGCATACGCGGCGTATATTAAAAAACATCACTGTCGGCATGAGCTTCTAAATATGCTTTTAGTTTCTAGAAAGTTGTAATAAGGATGTCAGGGTATGGCAAACAGAAGTCAATGCCCAATATTAATGATTTATAATTTATCCATTCCGCTTCAGTGCAGCAAGCTTATATGCGGAGATTTCCATTTGGCTACCTCCTATCACGGCCACAGAGACGAACACAGTGGCATAGAACGGATCAAGGATTGTTTTTCTCGAACAATGAAGTTTATTGCAGAGGTACTAACTGCTATTTAAACAAGCATAGCCACATTGAATAATCATAGCTATTTCATTTTCGTGTCGAACTGTAATCGTGTTGCTTGAAAATTGTGAAACGTGTCTAATATGTGTAGTCGACGTTTAAGGAAACATAATTACGATCCGCAACTCACTTATCGTAATGATGCGGCAAATAGTTTTTTACATCTACTTCCACAATTACATGACTACTCTGCAATTCACACTTAAGTGCCTGGCAGAGGTTCAGCGAACCACTTTCACAACATTTTTCTATCGTTGCACTATCGAACAGCGCGCGAGGAAAATGAGCACTGAAATCTTTCCTTGCGAACTCTGATTTTTCTTGCTTCAATACAACGATCATTCTTGCAATGTCGTGTCAACAGAATATTTTCGCACTCGCAGAAGAAAGTCGGAGATTGAAATTTCGTCAAAATATCTCATAAAAAAAGCAGTCCGTCTTCAGGCCACGAGTGGCCTACCGGAACCATCCGACCGCCGTGTCATCCTCAGTGGAGGATGCAAATAGGAGGGGCATGGGGTCAGCACACCACTCTCCCGGTCGTTATGATGGTATTCTTGACCGAAGCCGCTACTAATCGGTCGAGCAGCTCCTCAATTGGCATGACGAGGCTGAGTGCACCCCGAAAAAGGGCAACAGCGCATGGCGGTCCGGATGGTCACCCATCCAAGTGCCGGCCACGCTCGACAGCGCGTAACTTCGGTGATCTCACGGGAACCAGTGTATCCACTGTGGCAAGGCCGTTGCCCAAAATATCTCAGAGAACATTCCTGAATCGTAACTTAAAGTGAGCGCGAACTTAACGACTTTTATCGAGAACAAGAATCAGCAGCGCTAATCCCAAAATATTGTGTAATATTGCACGTCAACCCATGTAAGTAAGACTATTAATATTACTATTACATTCGCCTTTGTTTGCAGGTGATCCTGGCCGGCCGCTGGTGGCCGAGCGGTTCTGGCGCTACAGTCTGGAACCGCGAGACCGCTACGGTCGCAGGTTCGAATCCTGCCTCGGGCATGGATGTGTGTGATGTCCTTAGGTTAGTTAGGTTTAAGTAGTTCTAAGTTCTAGGGGACTAATGACCTCAGCAGTTGAGTCCCATAGCGCTCAGAGCCATTTGAACCATTTTTTTGCAGGTGATCCGTGCTTACGGGTACTTTGCATGTACTGAATACACGCCACTGCGGTGTGAGGAGCTATTGGTTGTGACAACAGGACTGATCTGATAATTTCTGAAGTGAGGCTGACTGTTCACCAGTATTTGGCGAGAAAGGTAAACTGTTTTGTCATAACCTTCTTGTCCAGTGTATAAAACAACGTTTCCCAGCAGGATGGTGCAAGAGCCTACACTACAGTTAATTTCATAGAGGCCTTGAGGAATGTACGGATCTTTGACTAGCCTGGCCAGTCCTCTGATTTGTCACCATAGAACATGCATGGAATGCGACGTGAAGACTTATATGTTCACACCAACTTCCTCCTCTATGTCTTCTTGTTCTGCCGAAGCATGTGTTTCAGTATGAGAAAAAATCACTCAAAATATCATTCGGAGGCTGTTTTCACCAATGCCACGAAAAATTCTGTCCGTTCACTTGGGGGCCACACCTCATAATGACGTTGATGGTGGCCATTAACTCTGATTGGAATTAAAGAGAAATCACTTAATACCCGCTGCGTGATGGTATTATCAACGAAGTTTGTTAAAGAGCGGACTGGTGCTTCATGGTGTAACACTTCTTCCATTTCCATCTCAGTCTTTATCGGAGGCCTTTGTCTTTACTGGTATTGCCTGTGTGGAAACTGAGCTCCAGGAAGACGTCTATCTGTTGTCGTTTATATTTTCTTCTGGGCTTTCGATTGTTTGACTAACACAAACAGTCAAATGACTCTGAGCACTATGAGACTTAACTTCTGAGGTCATCAGTCCCCTAGAACTTAGAACTACTTAAACCTAACTAACCTAAGGACATCATACACATCCATGCCCGAGGCAGGATTCGAACCTGCGACCGTAGCGGTCGTGCGGTTCCAGACTGTAGCGCCTAGAACAGCTTGGCCACCCCGGCCGGCCACAAACAGTCAATGTCAGGTCCGTAACAGAAGCTGAATTCACAGGCCCGTGTGAAGGAGTCCTGTAACGTACTTTATTTGCGTGTTTGCAATGTAATGTCTGGTAGGAATTTCCACTTTACTGGAGGCTACTGTAAAAAGAACTGGTATTTCTTAGAACGGAAAAATTCACGCTCGATTTCCGCTAGAATAAAACTGTCACTTGAAAGTACATATCTAATATTGTTAAATTAATTTTAAGGGAAAAAGAAAAGGAGAGTAAGGCCACGAAAGGCAAGAAACCTTGAAGTCACAAAACTGTTGTTAAGTTTGAAGACGTAAATGATAATATTCTAACATTCTTGGTACAGTTTACAAGGCCGTTATCAGACAACACTTTTCACTCCAGCCGTTGTATCAGATACGAATATGGGATGTCCTTGAATCCTCTGGACCGAATACACTTCCTTTTACGATTCACTCCGGTGCCTACTGGATGCAGCTGGCAGTGTTATTAGCAGAACTGGAGTTGTTGCTGCCGGAAAAGCAGCAAGATGCATTTCACTCAGCAACACTTTTGGGTGGAGGACATGAAATAAGTTTTCTTCTCACCACCAAGTAGGTGAACGTTTTGAAGGTAATTTATGTTTGAACGAAGCCTGCTTGTTAAATGCAGCGCTAAAGTTTAAAGGAACACTTGTCTTCTCTTAATGTCGATTGAGAAACTAAGCACTGATTATAATAACACTAGCTCCGGTCTCGTTTATGCCGCATTGTTTTCCTTTACTGATGTCGATGTAACGATGTAATGTCGCTGTCCACAAGCGCGGATACCGGGTACAGGCTCAGGAGACTGAGGTGCGGGTGGTGGGGTGGGGGTGGAGAGGAGACAGTGTTTGTTACGTCATTCCTCCACCCCCTCTCTACTCCATGCTGCCAAATATTCCTTGCTATCACCCACACTTCTAAACTGCCACAGATGCCTAGAATTTTGACACTAATAGCAATTAAATTTAACTGCTTACATCAATACTTAGTGCATTACTTTAGTAGGACCTTCAAAAAATTTAATTCCGAAAAATATATCATTTGATAAAAATTTCCAGGAAAATTTGAAAATTTGTCCTGCAATTGTTTAAATAACTGTATAGCAACAAGCTTGAACAATTTTGACAATGCCATAATATACATGAAACAGTGTCGGGTTGTTGACACAGCATTAGCAGTATCTGAGGCTGCGCTACCTCTCAATAGGCGCTTTTACACGGATTGTTGTCTTTCACTGGTTTCATCTCAAGTTCATCCACGTGGACACTCAGGACTGAAAATTGTTCTGAATTAAATATATCTTCTAGAATGAAATTTTCACTCTACAGCGGAGTGTGCGCTGATATGAAACTTCCTGGCAGATTAAAACTGTGTGCCGGATCGAGACTCGAACTCGGGACCTTTGCCTTTCGCGGGCAAGTGCTCTACCAACTGAGCTACCCAAGCACGACTCACGCCCCGTCCTCACAGCTTTACTTCTGCCAGTACCTCGTCTCCTACCTTCCAAACTTTACAGAAGCTCTCCTGCGAACCTTGCAGAACTAGCACTCCTGAAAGAAAGGATATTGCGGAGACATGGCTTAGCCACAGCCCGGGGGATGTTTCTAGAATGAAATTTTCACTCTACAGCGGAGTGTAATCTGCCAGGAAGTTTCATATCAACGCACACTCCGCTGTAGAGTGAAAATTTCATTCTAGAAACATTCCCCGGGCTGTGGCTAAGCCACAGGTCCCGAGTTCGAGTCTCGTTCCCGCACACAGTTTTAATCTGCCAGGAAGTTTCAATGTGTTGTTCATCCTCAGTCGTTTCAACAGCAGCGAGCAAATCCTCGATGGTTTCGATTGCCTTCGAACGTACAAAACATCTCGAAGAGTACGATCTTCAATACAGGTTCGAACTACTTTCATGTGGCTAATGTGTCAGCATGACCTGTTATCGCGTATCTTTTTTTTTTGAATGAATTCAATTGAATACTGTTTCTACTGCTTCATAGAACGATAACTGTGCCGTTATTCCTATTGTACGAAATTGTTTTGAAAGTACTCTTTTATGCTTGTTAAAAGCCACGGCTAATTTTTCTCAGGGCTCTGTCGCCAGAAATATCATATGTATCCCACCGTGAAGACATCCGTCTTACGATGGATTAAAAACTTTTCTTTAATATTACGCGATAATTCATCCAAGGAATGCTTAATTATTTTTTCTGTGAGGCTGGATGCACCAGGATAGCTACCTATGTGCAATGGCAGCGTAAGCATTTACAGATATTACTATTAATAAAAAACTGTATCTCTGGCCTAATATGAATTGGAAAGTATTACAAGACGCCGTTTACAGTTTATTCAGATAATTCTTTTTAACACTCTTAGCATTAAATGACTGTTAAAAGAACTTATATAGTTTTTGTCATCAATGGCGTAGCTACAATAATGAGACTACACAAAATGGCCAAGGCAACATTTAATTATTACGTACTGAATCGTATGCATGATAGATACTCACTCACTTCTGACAAAAACACATATTACAATTATTAATTTCATATGTATTCAAGAAAATTCCATTATTACTACAGATAATTGTATCAGTTAGAGACCGCGAACAATTAGCGTCCGTCAGCTAGAACATCAGAATCGATAAGATAATGAAAAAAAAGCTCATTCTTCATATAGAAAGGGACAAAGACAATAATAACTGTGATTCTAATAGCGCAGATAGCGCTTCTCCATTACTGAATATCGACGACTGATTTATACTCTTTTTTTACCGGAGGCTATGCTATACTGTTTTGATATTACTTTTCTGATTCTCTCCAATAGTTACTGACATTACTTTACGGCTTGCAACATATTTTTCCACGCACCTTCACAAGTAGCTACTTCTATAGTCAGTATAATGCCACATGCATCTGCCAGACGTGCAATACCTGCAGTTTGTGCGCTGGCGCGGCACTTAATTTTATAAGGGGCAATCAAATAGTTTCCGTTTAAGGGCGTTGCCGCTGCGTGTATGCCACGCAGCGCGACACCAAAGCGGGTATATAAGCACCGAGATGTAGGCAACGGATTGGTGTGCCATTGTGTCTCTCCGACTTGTGTGCGATAAATACGGAAACGTTAACTATGGTGACATTATTACCAAATGCATCCAAACTGGACCAACGTATTGTTATCATCATCTTGGCTGCCGAAGGAGAAACACTGATAGGCGTCCATCGGAGAAGGAAGAATGTGTATGGGGCAGCATATCTGTGGAGCAACACCGTCATGGATTGAGCGTTATTGTAATGCACGTCCCCATATGGCAAATGTCGTAACGACGAAGTTACGTCACCGAAGTTACATCTACTCAAGTGGCAGACACTCGAGCACGAGCCCTATGGTCCTGATCTCTCCCCATGCTATTATCAAGTCTTCGTTCCTTAATAAAGGCCTTGAAGTGTCAACTATTCCAGTCGGAGGAGGATCTGTAGTAAGCAGCTACAGACTTCTTCACGCAGCAGGATGTTTTACCAAACGGGTATCTTCAACCTAGTGTGTCGATGGGATGATTGATTCCCTGCTCACGGCGATTTTGCCAGACTGGCATACCGATTTTGGACTGTACGGCCTTCAGACGGAAACTTTTTGATCTCTTGTTCTATTAACAGACACTGGATGTCACCTGCAAAAATCTTCCAATCGTATGAAATGTTGTATTTCATCCAGTGAACGATTTTCCAATTACTATGAGGTCTGGATCTTTTCCCAGCTCACAGCTTGCTACTACAGTTTGTTTAAACCACCTAATGATTCTTTTCACAGTATTAATCAGCTCAGGCAGTTTGCCAGTTATTTCAATAGATTATTTTGCTGTCAAATTGAGCCTGTGGTCAAAACACACTGTATGATTTCCTTCACATACAGCTTCGAATTCCATAAGCGTATTTGTTCCTGCAGCATCAACGGCTACTATTGTGCTCGTATTCATTCTCTATTGTTACCAATCTGTAATAATATTGTAAATTTAATACTTTCACTTCCCTATCTGTGTGAACGTCTAGTGTAACTTTCCGAGTGAGTGTTTTTATTGTTGTAACCCAATGAAATCTAAGACTTTTGTCTGGCTGTGTACGAGATGTAACCTTATGCTCACTAGAAGCTATATTTAACTGTTATTTGTAGTACGTATGAAGCTTCTGTGTTTGTACGCCCATAATTACGAACTTTACATGTACTCCTTATAAACACAATACATGTGACCTACGACCTGTGAATAAGTCTATTGCTGCACTATCTTTATGCATAATCTCAGTACCTAGATTTCGAACTCAAAACACTTACACAACCATTGAATTAAGTAATTTATTTATTTATGTATTTATTTATTTATAAGAGCCCATAACAGAATATATATATATATATATATATATATATATATATATATATATATATATATATATGCAATGATTACAAAGTATATGTGCGTATTTATATTCCCTGGGCTGCCTAGAATTCCGTTGCACGGACTGCCTTATCATTGGCGACACCCAGATCGTCCATGGAAACAGCTTCTGCGGTTGAGTATATGTTGGTGGTCTTGAGGTTCTCCACACTCACACAGTTCGTTACCTGAGATGTATCCCCATTTCTCCATGTTCACCTTACACCGAGATACTCCAGTTCTCAGTCTATTGAGGATCTTCCACGTCTCGTATGGGAGGTGATGACCTGCAGCAAGTTCTTCTTCGGGATTGTCCCAATATTTCTCTGATGATGAGCAATGCCAGAATTGTATCCTATGGTTTGCAGGTGTTGTCTGAAATGGTTGGAATTAAGTAATATCGGAATATATATCAATCCAATGATTGTTTCAGTGAATGTAATGTGAAAAGATAATCACTGATTCCTAGGTGCATAAAACAATGCTTAATTTTAGTCCTAGGAATCACTTGTCTTAATGCTGCGACGAAGTATAGCAGAGCTACTCTTTGCAAACGCACTCCCCTGGTGCTTTGACAGTACTTAAACAAATATTGCCATGCACAATGCAAGAGTGTAACATGCCCACATAATACACAGTTAACAGTCGGATCTCGCGAGCTGCAATGCGAGTCTGAATTAGTCTGTTTCAAAATTTAAAAAGAAGCAAATGATAAGTGGAGGCACAATGCCGAATAATTTGAGAACTAATTGCAATTCAACTTTGTATTCATTAGCAGAAATAAAAATACGTGAACGTATCTGCATCTTTTATTACAGTTATTAACAAATTATCACTTAGAAATAAACGGTAGGTTCACAAAGATTTTTAGACCAAATTTTCATGAAAATTAGTTCTTTAAACATAATTTATATTCAGCATTTAAAAATGAAAAAGGGTAAAGAGTGATGCATTTCTTTCCCGAGTCTGTGCATTTACAAGTACAGTACCAACTAGTCAAACAGTCTGATTTACGAAAATTTACAAAGCAAAACTGGAAATGTTTCCTAAATACTACAGCCTATTTTCCGCAGAGATAGAACACGCGTGCGGATTACCTTCTCAACATATTTCAAGTTACAGCAACAGCATTCCGAAATTAGGCCTCCACACTAGTATAGACATCTGTCTCAGCCAAAGCTCGACACTTAAGTCTCTCTCTCACACACACCAGCTCACTATTCAACAAACAATCTTCAACAAACAATGATCTCTGGAATCCAGAGAACCTCCTTCACTCACGCACACAAAGACATACATTACTACTCTGGCAATACCGTATACGGTATCACTGGTGTCACTTGGTGTCACTGAAGGCAGCTCTGAAGAATCGCAATGTGGTGACGAGTGCAAAGTACGTGTTAGCAGATGCTTATTTTCTGATAAAACAGTCGTAAGAAATGGGTGTATATTGCTATAACTATTTTAGCTTCGGAGTTTCGACATAATGGTCTTTACATGCTTCGCATTTGGTTGCAATTTTTCGTCTAGTTAATGGAAGATAGAAGGAAAGGAACATGTCTTAATGCAAGCATAGCTAGAAACATTTTACGTATTTTTGCTTTTGTACAGTATCCAAGCTTAAATAATTACATTACAGCTTGCCTTACCTGAAATGCCGGCAGTGGTTACGTATATTTTTAGGGGTTTAATGAATTTTTTATTATCAGAAGTAGCTTAATGATGTGATTATACCTAGTTTAAATCAACTTCGGCTTTTCTGCGAATAGTATATTCGGCATGAAAGTGCTATCACAAGTACATCGTGCTATTTGTCGTTGATAACAGGTGTCTTTATTCCTTCGCGTGTTCTTACGAAGAATACAGTCTGCATTAAACGTGTGTATATGAAACTTGACGTTCTTCTCATCAAACGATTCTACATTGTATGTGTTAAACTCAACTAGTACGAAGATATTCGCTCAACTGCAGAGACCACCTCGTAAAGCTTACAACGTCATTTTTTTCTTCAGGAAATCCTGGTAGTGCGATACACAAACTTCCTGAAGCCACCATCTTATCTCATCAAACGTCAGGCTTCAGTAAAAGATGTGTCTTTGTCAGTCTAGTAATGTATGTCTGTGCTTGCACTCAGGAAAAGTGTTATCTGTGACCAACATCGCGTAGAAAACTTCCACTTCCCATACTGCAATACCTTTTCAATATGCTCGAAATATTTTCAAGTGTAGGTGATCCTGACAATTCATAAATGTCAACTGTAGCCATTTCAATGTTATTGCCTTCGAAATAATGAACGGTGATTCCTAGAAAACTTTTACAGTGCATTGTGTCTATCCTAATATGTGTCGTCAAAATTGTCGTACATTAGTTTATCGAAATCATTAGTAAATAAATAAGTAAAACTCTGGTGTTATGCGGTTTCAGCTTCTGCGTGTGCTAATTTCTGTATAATCTTGACACGAAGACGTAGAGTTTCCTTATGTAATGCGCTTCAGTGCTTGGTAACACCGACGAAAATCCCCACTTTGCACTCGCAGATAAGTCACCTTTCTACAGCTGTGTCTCTGCGCTTTATGGCAGCGCCTTGCGAAATTTCGAACACTTCTGTGACATGAATAACGAGGTAGTTCTTTCTGCACGGCGAACATAAAGGTCAAGCGTCAAAGAAAAGCGTTTCACGGCTCACCGTAGAAGGGAATGCCAAAATGGGGACAGAATGGAAAAGTGGGAGCCAAGGAGAAAATGCAGAATTAAGAGAGGTCTGTTTCGTGTAGGTGGTTGAGGACGTACAAAGGAGTCGTGGTAACACTTTCGGAGAGGACGTGGACTGCGATTGGGCGTGGAAGGGGAAAGTATAATGGCGCGGTCAGGAGGGAGGAGGGGGAAAGGAGTGGAAAGGGGAGGGGGAGGGGGGACGAGAAAGAGAGAGTGCTGAAGTGCTGCGGCAGTAATGAGAGAACATCATCTGTCTGCGTACTTCGATGATTAATTTAACAGTAATAATTCGACTTTTACTTGCTGCAGAACAATGTTCCCCTGTTTATTCGAACTCTTCAAGTGTACGGTATTAGTGTGGTATTAAAGAAGAGACACCGGATGTTAACAACATTTAGTTCCTTATTGTACATCTGCTACGATGACAGATCTCGAATTCTGTCTCCTTTTCCGCCTGTCATACTCGCATAGGCACTTGCCGGTAGCGCCTCAGTACTACTACTTCGTGTAATTATTTTACCTGTGAACGTTTGAAATGAAGTTATGGAGAGATGACACAAGACAAAAAACAAATTTTATGAGAGTAGAGATATGAAGTAGTTTGCTGTGACTTGAATAACAAGGTAGTTCTTTCTGCACGGCGAACATAAAGGTCAAGCGTCAAAGAAAAGCGTTTCACGGCTCACCGTAGAAGGGAATGCCAAAATTCCTTCTTAACTTCTTACAGAAAGTGATAATGCGAACGAAAAATGCAGAACATAAAGACGAAGACTCTTAAATATTACAGAGAATGTTGAGTTCTGTAAGCGTTCAGTAGGCCTGTGAATGGATTATTGACGAAGAGCGGGAGGTAATGACCGAAAATGAGGAGAAATGGTCCCATAAGCTTTTTAGCGATGGAGAAATTGCCTCTTTATCGATCGTGCTATATAGTGCCGATACGGCTGAAATTAATACAGACAACACCTGTATGACATTTGTGTGTTCTGACGCCTCCTACCGTGGAACCATAGATAGTTTCCACCTCCTGATCAACTCGATCGACACCGATCTTCATGGACGCTAAAGTAAACATATTACTAAATTTTCTCGTACAAAAGCAAATTTTCGACACTTTTATTACTGGTCGTCTCCACTTTGGGTATGACGAGTAGAAGACCCATCTAAACTTTGCGTCAATACGCCACTGTTATCCTAGAAAATACCAGTTGCTAATCAGCTGAGAAAGTTTGTGTTCCCATTACTGAACACCTTTATGAATAATTCATTGCACCAGTTGATATCCTTCACCACATCAGCGGAGGCTAAGACACATGACCTTGCAAGTGTGTGTGTGTGTGTGTGTGTGTGTGTGTGTGTGTGTTTTGGGGGAGGGAGTTAATGTTGCCTGGGCAAAAGCCCCTTTGCTTTCAGTCCAGTTTCCAGTACGTGATTGTAGCAGACCATATCTGACATTCCAGGTGCAGCATAAGTCGCAATATGTGCTGCGGCCGCTTGGAGTGGTCAGTGGCTGCAAATATGAGGTAGTGATGACATCCGTATACATGCCATGGCTGTAGCAAACCAGAATGACAAACGTGTGCACCATCCTTTGAGCAACTGTCAGCTGCTGTTTTACGTTCAAGATCTTGGCTAATTCTTCTGAAACACAACCCAGTCTCTCACTGGTCGTTATTACGATATTGATGTAATGCAGATAATTGGGCCAAATTCTGTCTCGTACACTTCATCTTGGTATCCCTGCAACGTTTCATACTCAGTGCGATTCTCGATACAACACACTATCTTTCAGCAAGTCATGTGTGGTCACCAAGCATTCAGGGTTTTCAAGCTCAGAATGTAGTATTTCCTCTGTCAGCAACGTGACGGTTTGAATCATTCAGATTATTGTCGTCTGTGTGCCTGAGGCACGTATAGTTTATCATCATTTGATGATTTCATTTTTCGTTGCCCGCCAGAGTGTTTCACTGTGTTACCGGGCAGACACCCGCATTAAGTAAGACAGAGAATGCCTGCGTTGCAACAGCGATGTTCGCCGCCTAACGTACCTCTATCTTCTCATGGAAGCACATAAGCAGGTACATCGTGTCCTCATTTTCCATCATAGTCTTCTATGCAGTCTCGTTTATTCTGCCAGTGCATAGTTCTCATTACTGTCGCAAAATGCATTCTTCGCAGTGCGTGTTTCTTGTGGTATGCAAAACTGTTTCGGAGGCCACAGTAATAAAAATGAAGATTTGTATACGGTGACGTGTTATCGATATCTGAGTTGTTACTAATATTGCGTCATATGAGGCGACAACTACTGCCAATGGTGAGTCAGTTCGGTGCCTTGCCTTTTCGTACGCACTACCCTTGGAAAATGTCAGTGACAGAATAAAATAAACCGTGAGAACTATAAGAATAGCCTACTCCCGACATTTTTATTCTCCTACTTGAAAC
Organism: Schistocerca nitens; assembly: GCF_023898315.1. Lineage (NCBI taxonomy): Eukaryota > Metazoa > Arthropoda > Insecta > Orthoptera > Acrididae > Schistocerca > Schistocerca nitens. The sequence continues at coordinate 368,157,656 of NC_064614.1, read as the reverse complement.
ACAATAGCTCGGAAGATAATGTAAGTGGGTAAATTATCTAATGTAAGATATTCCACAAGGAGCAATACACCTACATCAAAATTCTTTAATATGAACCAATTTCAGTTTGATCTGCTATTTGTTACGTTGCCAAATTTCTTAAGAGAAACATGTTTCCGCAGTAGTAGGACCAGTACACAAGAAAGGGGGGGGGAGGGGGAGGGGAAGCAGCATAGCACGAAAGAATGGGACGGAAAACGGTAGATGCAACGTACATGTGTGGACAAACAGATGATTACAGTTTCAAAAAATCTGAATGATTTGTTCGAGAGAAAGAGGTTCACAAAGCGAGAAAGTCAATAACGCCTTGGTCCAATTGCGACCCTTATGCAAGCAATTATTCAGCTTGGCATTGATTGATAGAGTTGTTGGAAATCCTGCTGAGGGATATCGTGCCAGTTTCGGTTCAACTGAGGCTTAAGATCGCCAAAAAGGCGAGCTGGTTGAGGGTCCTGCCCATAGTTCTCCAAACATTCGTCATTGGGGAGAGATCTGGCGATCTTGCTGGCCAATGCAGAGTTTGGCAGGCATGAAGAAAAGCAGCAAAAGCCCTCGCTGTGTACGGGCGGGCATTATCTTTCTGAAGTGTAAGCCCACGAGGTTTGCCTACAGGGCGTAGAATATTCTCGACGCACTGCCCTGTTATAAAGGTGCCGCGGATGACAGCCAAAGGGATCCTGCTATGAAATAAATGGCACCCCAGCCCACGACTCCTGGTTAACGGGCCGTATGGCGGGCAACAGCCAGGATGCTAAGCCACCGATGTCCGGCGCGTCTGCAGACTTGTCATCTGCCTAGAATGCCAATGACTGGAGGAGAATTGTCTTTAGTGATGAGGCCCGCTGCGAAATGAGCCTCCATGTCCAGCGAAGACGTGTCTGGAGACGTCCTGGACAGCTGTGTGATAGCAACCTGTCTCTCGCCCACCATACAGCCCAACAACCAGGAGGGTAGCAGGACCACTTTGATTGTCATCTGCGGCACCATTACAGCGCGATAATGCGTCGAAGATATTCTGTCCTATTTCGTTGTCCTTCATGCCGAGCCCTTCTGGGTTTACATTTCAGCAAGATAATGCCCGCCCGAAAACGACAAGGGTTTCTACTGCTTCTCTTCGCGCTTGCCAAACCCTACAGTGGCCAGTAAGGTCGCCGGATCTCTTCCAAATTGAGGACGGGATCTTGACGATGTAACGCACCTATTGGACAGAAAGCGGCACGATTTCCCTCAGGAGAACATCGAATAACACTGGCGATCAGTGCCGAGCCGAATGATGGGTTGCTTAAGGGGCAGAAGGGAACCAACGCGTCATTGATATGCTCAGATTGTGAATCTCTTTCTCTTGAAATGGAACTGAATTCAGTTTTTAGTTTCTACATGTACATCACATGTACCGACTTCCGTCCCGTTTGGATAATTCCTTCATGGTGTGTCTTTTTTTCTTTTTGTCTTAGAGCGTATTTCCCTATTTCCTAGTCTGCATTCTACGATAACTGTTCGGAAAGTAAGGTCAGATAGGTCGCGAAACGGAGATGGCAATGAAAATCCTATGAAGCTTTACACAGGTATGTCGGGCAGTGTTCAGAATGGTTCAAAAGGCTCTGACCACTATGAGACTTAACATCTGAGGTCATTTGCCCCCTAGACTTAGAACTACCCAACCCTAACTAACCTAAGGACATCACACACATCCATGCCCGAGGCAGGATTCGAACCTGCGACCGTAGCAGCAGCGCTGTTCCGGACTGAAGCGCTTAGAACCACTCGGCTGCAGCTGCCGGCTTGGGCAGTGTCTCTACTATGCCTGAAAACCGCGTCACATCGCTCTTTACGGTTCTGAGCGCAGAGTGAACACGTAAAGGTGGCTAGAACAATAGAGCCTCCCGCCAAGTATAGGTGCCCGCTGAGAGGTTTCACCTGGATTCATGCTATCCCACAAACGTACCAGTCACGCATCTCCTTCTTGGTGTCAATTCCTGGCCGTACACTTCAGAAGCAATGAGGATGCCCATGCAGTGCCTTCGATGGGAAGTGTTTGGTTACCCACCATACAGTCCGGACTGGGCTCCCTCTGATGGTCGTCTCTGTTCACATGAACTGCTGGTTACGAAGATAACATTTTGGCACAGACAACGAACTGCACACCGGCGTAGAGAAATAAGAGAATGCACAGGCTGCTGCCTTATGTGACGAGAGAACTGCAAAGTTGGTATAACGCTACGAGGAATGTCTAAGTCTGAGAGGCGACAATGTAGAGAAGTAGGAGAAAGGTTTAGCAATCTATTGCGAATAGAACATTTTTTATTGTCACTGTGGTTCCCATTTCGCGACCTTACTTTTGGAATATCCCGCACGCTCTACATTTCATAGCTGAGCCCACGTCGGAAACGCTTTTACCGTAATGCCTATAATTTCAGTTTCAGTGTGAATTTCGTTTAAGCTACTATTAACTAACTATTAACCATTATCGTATTATCTGTTGAAAGCCAAATTAATATTTCGTCACTTAGCGTATTTTTTAATCAAAGCCACAGTGCTCTGTGGAGACTGTGTTCTCACGTATCTCAGTCAAGCAGTTAGGTTGCCACTAACTGATGAAGATTCAGCCGTTCTCAGATATTACCGACAGTCTAGCTTGTCTAATCACTTGACTGCCAGTTTGTATACAATTATCTGTTCAACGGCAATAAAGTCGCGTAGTTTATGAGAATCTGTACCTGTGTAATGTTTTCTGTTTCAAAAATTTGACAGTTCATCTACCAAAATGCAAAGCCAAACATAATTACTTGGAATACAACAAATTTCATCTGGCGTTATGTTATATAAAGGCTTCTCTTTGAACTCCTTGTAATGCTAAATATTTATTGATTTATTTTAACATTGTACGTTCGATAGTTTACTATACGATAAGAATTTTTATTATTTTTATCGTCTTTATTGTCCACTAGGTACTTACATTTAGTTGTGGGGATTAATTTTCTAGATTAATAATTTCATTTTGTTACCGTTTACTAGTCTTTTTATTCCAGTACTTGTAGTCGATCGACGTGAATCCAGTTACCTTCTGTTACTTTAGCAGTTTTCGAGTTTAGTACTATTTCTTACTACGTACGCATATAAAGCCGCGGTGGAAGTCTACTTACGGCAGACTTACCGAGTTTAGTGTACGTTTCCCGCCCATTTCGAGTACTTCTTTTAAGACATTTCCGTTAAGATGTTACCTTGAGAAAGCCGGCCGCGGTGGCCGAGCGGTTCTAGGCGCTTCAGTCCGGAACCGCGCTGCTGCTACGGTCGCAGGTTCGAATCCTGCCTCGGGCATGGATGTGGATGATGTCCTTTGGTTTAAGCAAGTCTGCTTTCCGCAGCGCTGCGGCGAGGACGTCTTGTTTACGTCCCGTCCGCGCGGTCACGAGTGCCCGTAGTTGTTTACTACTGCGTTGTCGCTAGTTCAGAGTCCATCACTACCGACGCAACATGGCACGTTCATACAGACAAACCACCATCAAGATCAGTTTTCAACCCGATCATGCACGACCGCGAGCTTTTGAAGTGGAACGTTTTCTACGTCACGACGTTAAAATTTAACCGCGAGACATAATTGGTATCCAGCTCTCTATCACGAGCAGTGTTGTTTACGTCAAGTTAGTAAGTGACGAGGTGTGCAACAGAATCGTGCGCGCACATGCGAACGATCTTAAATTCAAACATTCTGATGGCCATATTGGGGCAGTCTCTATCGATCACGTGGGGCTTGGCCTCTTTACGATACGCGTCTTCGAACTCCCTTTCGAAGTACCACCGGACGTAGTCACCGCGGCTTTCCAGCCCTACGGCAGAGTGATTAGCCATAAGGCCGAAAAATAGACCACCTTTACAACGTACCCCGTTCTTAACGGGGTACGACAGATCAGAATTGAACTGACCAAACATGTACCGTCGTATCTTGTCATCGGCGGATGTAGGGCGATCATTATGTATGACGGTCAGCCACGCACTTGCTCTGGTTGTGGCCAAGAAGGGCACGTCCGGTCGGATTGTCTCCGACGACGGCTAACTCAAATCCCGACAGGTGAATCTATGACTCCTTCTACGGTGACGACCCTTCCTCTCAATTACGCCGAAGTTGCACGGGCAGCAACTCTTTCCGATGCTGACCACATTAGTCCGATAGCTGCCCCCGATAGCGAGACCATGATGGATTCTGCAGTACAGGATCCGGCCTCTACAACGGCGCCCCCACCTGAAGATAGTCACCGACCGACCTTGCCAGGAGGCATGGATGCCAGGATGGACATTGACCCACGGGTTGTGCCGACAGCGGCTTTTCTTCCAGACACTGGAGCAGCTGAAGAAATCCACCCACATTCAGATACTGAAACGCACGTCCGTAAACAGCGTTCCCCACGAAAACACAAGAGACGGCGGCGTGCTCCATCGGACGACTGTTTACAGCGATCGTCTGACATGGACTGTGGACACTCCGACGACGGTACCGGCGGTACAGAGGCCGCTGTAACATCAAACTCAACAGTTCGCCGTGGTGACGGCATCAGATCCTCCGACCCCACAGAACAGCAGGATCGCAAGCAGACAGCCGCTGCCGATTCCCAGCCAGTAGAGCTGATGGAGTCTGCGCCGAGTGCCGCAGCAGCCACTAACAGCCACCAACAGCCGATGGTATTTCATGGCGACTGGGCGGACGACTGTGACTAAAACTCCTTGCCCACAGTGTCGGACGACACGCGGGGAAATTTACCCAACCAGTGTTGATCTTTTTCCGCCATCAGATACAGTGACGAGACAGCCTTACAAGGGTATTGATGACCAACACGGGTGGATAGACCTCAAACGTATCGCGTTGCAACTATAAACATCAACACTATACGGACGTGCGCTAAGTTATCCTTGCTTCAGGATATGTTGAACTCTGCTTCCATCGATATAGCCCTTCTCCAGGAAGTGTACGTCGACGACTTTCCAAGCATGTACGGTTACGATGCTTGCGTCTCTCCAGCTTCCCCTACAGGCAGCGGTGTCGCTGTACTTCTTCGGGAAGGGATAGTGGCGGACGATATCCTGTTTCTGCCTGGGGCAAGAGGAATGGCACTCACAGTACTGGGTGTCCGCCTTATCAATATCTACGCACCTTCCGGGACGGACAAACGTCGCGAGCCCGCATCTCGTGGTCGTGCGGTAGCGTTCTCGCTTCCCACGCCCGGGTTCCCGGGTTCGATTCCCGGCGGGGTCAGGGATTTTCTCTGCCTCGTGATGGCTGGGTGTTGTGTGCTGTCCTTAGGTTAGTTAGGTTTAAGTAGTTCTAAGTTCTAGGGGACTGATGACCATAGATGTTAAGTCCCATAGTGCTCAGAGCCATTTGAACCATTTTGAAACGTCGCGAACGTTCACGATTCTTTGCGAAAGACGTCGCCCCGCTCTTCCAAGGCCGCCACGACCAGCTGGTGTTTGGAGGTGACTACAATTGCGTACTGGCGCCCAGAGACCAACTCCCACGACATAATCCGTGCCCGGAACTCGAGACGCTAATTCGAGACCTGCAGATGGTGGACACTTGGGAACATCTTCACGGCCACCGACCGGGATTCACACACTTCACGAGTCACTCTTCCAGTCGTATTGATCGGATTTATGTCTCACGCTCTCTGGCCGCTGGAACACAGGATACGGAAGTGTGGCCTGCAGCCTTCTCGGACCACTCAGCTTACATTTGTGCCGTCACCCTGCGGCGGCAACAAGTGTAGAGAAGCCGCAGCCCGTGGAAATTAAACATCATTCACCTGTCGTACCCGGGTTGCCGCCAGGCCGTTGAGGATACGTGGCATTCATGTGAAAATCGCCTCCGTGCATACCCCACAACGATCCGCTGGTGGTTGGACTGCGCCAAACCGGCGCTGAGGCGAACGTTGATAACCTACGGTCGCGATCACGCTACTTGGCGTAGACATACACTCGATTTTTACTTCAGGGTACTGCGCGACTGCGATGCTATGGCGCCGTCTCCGGAATGACAAACGGCGGTCCACCGTGCTAAGGCTCAGATCATCGCTCACATGCGACGCCACCTAGAGGGGGTAGTCATCCGCTCGAGGACGCAGGATCGGATACCGAGCGAACGCCCGTCAATGTTCCACGTCCTTCGTGAACGTAAACGACGCCAACGAGCGCTGATACGCTTCATCGACACGGAGGACGGTCGTCGCCTCACCACCCAACAAGACATAAACACAGCGTTCTACAATCATTATTCCCCACTCTATTCCACTCAGACCCCTGATCCGATAGCACTGGAGGACGTCTCTCAGACGATTTACGGCACCGTCACCCCGGCAATGGAAGCGGCCTTGATGGAAGAAATTACAGAAGAAGAAGTGATCGACGCCATTAGAAAAGGAGCTGTCAACAAGTCTCCGGGTCCTGATGGCCTCCCCTTGGAATTTTACCGGACTTTTCAATATTTATTAGCCTCCCGATGGACGGACATCTGTCGCGAACTACTATCCCCGGAAGTGCCGCTCCCTGCGGCCCTTGTGGAAGGGATGATTATTCCTATTCACAAACCGTCCGGTGGCTCACGACTGCAGGACTACCGCCCGTTGACGCTATTGAACTGCGAATTTAAGATCTTTTCTCGACTGTTGGCGGCGCGGATACGCCAGACCCTACGAAATGTTATCTCACCCGATCAAACGTCGTTAGGAGGCGACAATAATATTCAAACAGCACTCAGTGAATATCGTGACTTGATTTCACTGGCGAGGGCACGTCGTCTGAAGGGTGCCCTGGCAGCAATCGATTTTAGTCAAGCTTTCGACCGAGTGGATCACGACTATTTGGAAGCGGTCCTCCAACATATGCGGTACCCACAGCCATTCGTCACTGTCGTCAAGCGACTACTCCGTGGCGCGACGTCCAAGGTGATCGTCAACGGCCGATCTACGCAGCCCCTCACCATTTCTCGATCGATACACCAAGGCTGCCCTCTGTCCACTTTACTTTTCGCTGTGACCATGGAACCACTCCTCTACGGCCTGCGCCGACTAACGGGTATGACGTTACGAGGCCACACTTTCCGATGTAAAGCGTACGCTGAAGACCCGGTGATAGTCATCCGCAATGGCGACGACACGGCTAGCGCACTGAATTGGATAGCGAAATATAGCATGGCCACTGGTAGTCGTATCAACGCCGCAAAATCTGTGGCGATGAACATTGTCTGAGAACAGTGTCACCCCCTTATAGCTCAGAGATAGTTTGAAATGTCTCGGCATTGATTTCACAGACGATATACGACGGACCGCTGCTCACAACTTTCGACGGCTTTTACGAAATGTTCGGACTGGAATTGCCAACAACCGCCTACGAGCCCTGGACATCGTCCAAAGGACCCAGTATATCAACACACATTTAGCGTCACGCATTCCGCACATCGCCCAGATGTTACCTATACCGGTGATGGTAGCTCGCCGTATACTTGCGGCTTTTGGGTCCTTCGTGAGTTCAGGAATGCTTTTCAAGATCAAATATGAGACTCTAAATGGTTCAAATGGTTCTGAGTACTATGGGACTCAACTGCTGAGGTCATTAGTCCCCTAGAACTTAGAACTAGTTAAACCTAACTAACCTAATGACATCACAAACATCCATGCCCGAGGCAGGATTCGAACCTGCGACCGTAGCGGTCTCGCGGTTCCAGGCTGCAGCGCCTTTAACCGCACGGCCACTTCGGCCGGCTAAATATGAGACTCTCACCCTTCCCCCGGATCGGGGAGGGCTTGGACTTTATCACGTTCATGACAGAGCGGTCGCCCTATTTGTGAGCACATTAGTCGAACTATGGCACCGCCGTCCGGACAGTCTGACGAGTTTGTTAATAGAAGAACTAGCACCGCCCTCCCTGTTGCCACCTGTGCCGTTACACCACGTCCACTCCTCGCTCTTCTACATAGGTGTCTTTTACCTCGAACTAAGTTACGTTCGACTTGCCTTACCAGCGACTCAACCGGCGACGGCAAAGACGGTTTATCGGGTCCTGCAACGTGGACGACCCGATAACGTCGTGGAGAGGAAGCACCCGAACGTCAACTGGCGAGTAGTATGGAGGACAATTCGCCACATAACACTGGACACTGATGTCACGGCGATGTGGTATATCACTGTCAACGGTAAGCAGGTGACCAGATCAAGGCTACATGCGATCCACAGGGTAAACTCACCCACGTGCACGAGCTGTGGCGTTCAAGACAACGATGAACACCGTCTTAGCTGTGGCGAATCTGCGGCAGTGTGGCACTTAGTGAGGCAAATGTCAGCATACTTCCTTCGAGTAACGCCGAATCATATCGACCCCAAGACTATCTTCTTCCCAGATGAGACGTATTACCCACGCACTAAAACTAATGCAATGATATGGCTTCGTGGACATGCAGTGCATTATTTGTTTCAAGACGGCACTAAGGACACTTTAGACTTTTGGAACTATTTGCTGGAACGACATTGCAAGATCCTCCGTAACCCAAAGTATCGACAACATTTTTCCAATTATTTGTGGAGTGCGTTCCACGACCCTCCACGTAGCTGGAACATCACGGGTACGAGAAGCTAAAATTACAATACGATGATAGAACACTACACGGTACAACGTGGGATCTACCTTGGTCATTACGAGAAGTCATACTTGGATGATACAGCAGATGGAGAGTTTCGTTGTGAACCCTCACACTCTGTAGCAGTATTTGCCCCATTTCCCCTTTTTGTCCCCGGTGCGAAAAGGTCTTCGCAGTTTTTGTTTCCCATCCGGTGCAAGATGTAGCACTGGTTAATGGTGGAATGGATTCCACCCTTCAGTTTTGTTTCACGGTTTCCTTAGCCCCGCGCTTTGCTCTCTTTCTTTATGCCTTTTTCTACAACTGTTAGCATGTTTTTAGTTATGTACGTCCCCAACTCGACGCAACGAGTGCACTTACTACTTTTCAGTTCCTTACTGTTAAAAAAAATAAAAGAATAAAAAAATTAAAAATAAATGAATAAATAAAATAACAAAAAAATTCACAATAATACACCAACTGCATCCTTTGTACCACATCCCCAGAATGGGAGGGAGGAGACGTCGTGGCCAGGCCTCGGGTTGCGACCCCTGCCCACCTTGCCTCCGCCACCCCCCCTACCTGATCTACCTGAAAAAAAAAAAAAACAAAAAAAACGTAGTTCTAAGTCTAGGGGACTGATGACCTCAGATGTTGAATCCCATAGTGCTCAGAGCCATTTTTTTTTTTTTGTTACCTTGAGAAAGTACAGCTTTTGTAATAAGTTATACACTTGAAACTCGGTAACTGAAAGACTGTTGTAACAATTCAGGACAGAGTATGGAAACACTTCTCATGCACCTACCTTTTTTCCTTTGCTTTTGTTGTGTCATAGTCATACACGTTACCTTTGGTTTGACAGAGTCCTGTTGCTCGCCAATCATTCTCCGAATGACCACTGTGCTTTGTGTCACCAGCAATCTGTCTTATACCTTCTTCTTTATAGAAATCCCTTATTCTTTGTGCAGTTGTGCGCCTTCTTCCTTTAACTATTACACTTCGGGAACAGGAAACTTCGTTCACCTCTTCAAGAGTCTTTTGACCAAGTTTATCATAAAGCCATCCATTATGCCCATCAGCGCAGAAAATTACTTATTTTTGTTTTAAGTACATACTGTAAGTGTACCATTTCGCTAAAGAGCCCGATCAATTCCTCTTCAGTTTTGGGACACACTGCTACGTTATCAGCGAACCGTAACGTTTTTGTCCGTGGAAAACGGTTCCGTAGGCTTTTCGTTTAGTCTTTTAAACTTCGGTACGCAATTTGGCAGAAATCATCTTCGCCTGAAGATGAGGAGCAGGAAACTCTTTGAAAATTTAATCATGCGCTTTACACGTTCTCTATTAATGCCTGTACGTTATCGATCAACCATGACCCCTTCTCTGACTTGTTCAATGCAAGTGCCTCTTTTAACTGACCTCTTCCTAAGATTTCCACAGTTCTTTGAGTTGTCCTACTCCTTTGTCCACATGGTGACTTCAGGCACTACAGGAGATTCAAATTTATAGTCCTAGGTCGTTAACAAGTACGAACAGTTTGGTACTTAACTCATATCGATGGCTGCGTTGTTGTCTTCGTGAAGTCTAGAGGTGACTCCACTGCGATGTTCCCGCGGTTTTCCTTTGTGTTTGGATGAGACTAACTGGTTTGTAGGGCGACGTGGTATTTTGATTTTTAGAGAGCAAACGTTACATTAGTTTTGCACATCACTATTTAATTCATTTATTCACATTTAACACTTCTACAAAAATATCAAATAAGACATTGTTTTACACTACATCTGTATCACCACCTCCTCCAGCCCACGCTTCCTCTCCAAAAAAGCCCCTCAACCACCTCTGCCAAAGATCGACCTCCTTTCCGCATGACCAAAGATAACTGTCTCTTAGTTGTTAAACTAGCAGTCAAAGGCTATATTTACATAAAACGTTACACGTAAAGAAATTACTGACATACACGATATTACGTTCTGTTATAATACCCCCCCCCCACACACACACACACAAGTCCGTGCATGGCATGCATGGGGTTGTGTGTCACTATGGAATAAAATATATCTAATACACACATCATAATAAAATTTCCAGTTCCGAAAGTTAGTAATAAAATTGGTTTCCCAAGTGATCTTAGTTATATATATACACTTTCCATGATATACAATTTGAAAGTTACATTGGCTGAATTGAGCAATAAGTGTAAGGAGCTTATAACTAATAATAAAATATGGCACCTTATATTTAATAGATCATGGTAGCTGCAGAGCCGTGTTAAGATGGGTACATAATTATATAATATATGCATAAACTCAAGTTTACTTCAATACTGACTTAATGCATCTTAGTTAACCTCATTCTTCTGATTGTCAGTGGTTTCTTTAGAATATATTAAGTGAACTGTGGAAAGCAGGCAGCTCTCACAATCTTTTAATATAAGTGCTTCAATAAAATACCTTATGGCATGGCTTGTGCCCAAAACAACCATTAAATCTAAAGAAATCATTATTCTAAAATAAACAGGTTCTTTTAACCACATACATAAAATAGACATAGTTCAAAATATTGTAATACTTATACACAATGTTAAATGGTTGTCTCTCAGGGAAAATTCATGTATACGTGATGAATGGAATCACATGGTGAATCCAGTGCAAATTCAATTACGTGTGATCAGCACTGTATTTTCAGAGTCAGATTGGTTTACATATTTATGATTTAATGTTTCCTTTATAATGAGATAGCTGAGACGTAACATATGATTGCGACTATAATTGCAGTATCCTCACATTGTACATCTATTTCAGCTTTATAGGTCAAATTATGACAAACTCTACACTTAAATTGTGTAAGATTGTTAGTATTTATACCTTAACTTTACATCATTATTAAGCAGTGTTTCATTTTTATTTACTCTCCTGTGCTCAAATAGCATATTGCCATGAACAGAAATTATTCCAAATTGTGTAACAGGGTATGGGATAAATTCCTAACAGCTCTTCATTCACTTTAACATTAAATTATCTAAACTATTACAAAATATTCTCCCATAATATAAACTTCAAAATTAGTAGGCCTATCACATAACCTTCAATCCATCACAAGTGTTTCAAAAGTAATACACCAACATCTGTTTCCATAATGCTCTAAACCTCAATACATTCTTAATTTGCATGATTAAATTTCATGACTACCCACTATATTTTTAACACACTATAACATACCTGGTCTTTCAAAGTACACTCTCATAATCCGACAAGTACCTCCAGTTTGCTCTATCCATTAAATAATGTTCCATCTGACATAGCTTACAAATGACAAGGTTTTGTCTTCTTACACACAATCACTATTCGTATCTTATTACTTTAAAAGTGTCCACATCATTAACTTTGGTTTCTGTTAAGAGACATTACTATGACACTGTAGAATGGTTCGTAGTCCGACACACTGATCTCGTACCAAATTTAATGAATGGGTATACTAGAGAACAAAGAGAAATTAGTACAGACATAATTCACATTAACACAAAATCTACTTCATACTTTTTGTTGTGTCTAGCTCATACAGCATAGACACAATGAGGTAGCTAGGTGCACGCTAAACTAACGCAGACGGGCTTGAAGTTCTGGAACATGAGACTTATCAATGAATAAGAAGAAAAGTACGTAGATGTTACTTAACTTTTATTCTCTTGTTGGAATACATCTCTCTGGAATTTTAGTAAGCTATAAGCACTGATACAAATGGCGCCTTGCTAGGTAGTAGCTATGGACTAAGCTGAAGGCTATTCTATCTGTCTCTCGGCAAATGAGAGGAAGACTTGGTAGGTCTAGTCGCAAGCTATGTCGTCCGTACAACTGGGGCGAGGTCTCCCGTGTCTTGTGACCTGCCATGTGGTGGCGCTAGGATTGCGATTACACAGTGGCGACACGCGGGTCCGACATGTACTACAGGACCGCGGCCGATTTAAGTTACCACCTAGCAAGTGTGGTGTCTAGCGGTGACACCACATTCCTCCCCCGCAAATCGGCGAACGGTCGTGAGATAAGGCTTCCGCCCGCCGTGGGGAGGACCCCATGTTGACGTATGCGATGAGGTGGGGAGCCTAACAACAGGCGAGGCTGTGCCACCCGCACCCGGCCATTCGGTCCGAGGGGAGCTAGGAAACGCCTGCAAACCTAGTCCAGGGTGCACGTCAACATGAGGTGTATGCGCACGTAATGAGACAAGAGGGGCCGAAGGGTCGACCTCCATGTGGTCGGAGCACCCGACGGGCGAAGACGACATCTGGTCCGGAGCGGGCAAGAGGTCCTTGGCGGAGGACGGCTGGGCACGGGAAGCGAGCGGCGGCGCGTGACCCAGGGAGGCGCCAGGCGGCTGCAGCGAAGCGTCCGCTGCGGGCGGCGCCGGCGGCGGCTGCGGCGGCGGCGGCGCGACGCCATGAGGCAAAAGGGAAGGCAGCGTCGGTAACACCTGGGGATGAGGCGAGCCAGTAGATGGGTCCCCAGGGCGCTGACCTGACGGCACCGTCGCTGAAAGCAGACGGGGAGCGGCAGAACCCAGGCAACGACAGAGGCGCAGCTGATTGAGATGCCGACGCACCGCACCAGAGGCCCCCAAAACCAAATACATCGCGCGGCCGAGGCAGCGAAGAATGCGCCATGCGAGCCAACGCTGTGAACCGCGATAGTTGCGATAATAGACAACGTCGCCAGGAGCAAAAACCGGAGTCTGCCGCTGCACAGGAACCTGATGCGGCGGATGCAGCAAAGACATCAGGGTGCGATGAGGACGACCATGGAGCAAATCAGCCGGCGAGCGACCATCGCGGGGCTGAGAGCGATACGAAGACAAAAAGAGCAACAATGCGTCCTCCCGAGAATGCGACTCTTTCAATTTCAACATCTGTGACTTGAAAGTCCGGACCAATCGTTCAGCGGCACCGTTTGACTGAGGCGAAAACGTCGCGGAAGTAAGATGTTGAATACCATTGGCTTTGCAGAATGACTGAAATTCTGCGGACATGAATTGTGGGCCATTGTCGGAAACAATAGTCTGCGGAAGACCCTCAATGCAAAAGATAGCGGACAAGGCTTGGATTGTGGCAGAAGACGTCGTGGAAGACATCCGGACAACAAAAGGAAAATTACTGAAAGCATCGACCACAACCAACCATCGAGCATTCCAGAATGGACCAGCAAAATCGATATGCAAGCGTTGCCAAGGGGAAGTGGCTTTCGGCCATGCAAAGAATTTCCGCGGCGGTGCGGATTGTTGTTCGGCACACGCCACGCAAGAGGAGCACATATTCGTAATCGCAGCATCGATTCCGAACCAAGTACAGTGCTGACGAGCAAGTTGTTTCGTACGCACTATACCCCAATGTCCTTGGTGAAGAAGCTTTAAGACAGAGGACTGCAACGAACGTGGGACCACGACTCGGGATTGATCATTATCAGAACGCAACAACAAAACACCACGTCGTACAAAAAGTCTCTCCTTGTGAGCAAAAAAACGGCGAACCAAAGGATCCTCGATCCGTGACTTTGACAAGGGCCATTGCGTAGCAACAAAACGCAAAACAGTAGCAAGGACAGGGTCAGCAGCTGTGGCTGTAGCTACACGACGAAAATCAATCGGAAACGATGCGACCACGTCATCGGCTTCCGAATCAATGAACAGGCAAGCAAGTTCGGAAGAATCGAATGCTTTATCCTCAGCAATAGGCAAACGGGACAACGCATCAGCGTTTCCGTGCTTAGCAGTGGACCGATACAAGATATCGTAGCGGTACTGCGAGAGAAAAAGTGACCAGCGAATGAATTTCTGCGCTGTACGTGGAGGTACAGGCTTGGTCGGATGAAAAAGCGATGTCAAAGGTTTGTGGTCTGTGATGATGGTAAAGTGACGACCATACAAGAAGTCATGGAACTTGGTAACACCAAACACGAGAGCTAAAGCTTCTTTCTCTATCTGTGAATAATTTCTTTGCGCAGATGAGAGCAATTTGGACGCAAAGGCAATAGGGCGATCATGCGAGCCATCCTTGTGCGCAAGCACAGCACCGATCCCGAATTCCGAAGCATCTACCATCAACAAAAGGGGTTTTCGGGGATCGAATGGCGTAAGGCAAGTATTTGAAAGTAACGCCGATTTCAACTGGCGAAAGGCGCGTTCGCATTCCGTCGTCCAGACGAACGGAACACCTTTACGACGTAAACGATGAAGCGGAGCTGAAATGGAAGAAGCATTGCGCAAAAATTTATTATAATAATTTATTTTACCCAACACACTCTGTAGCTGTTTCAAATCTTGCGGAGCAGGTAAGTCCTGTATGGCACGGAGGTGCTCTGGACTCGGATGTATACCTTGGGCATTTATGACATGCCCCAGGTAGGGTAAGTCCCGAGCAAAAAACACACATTTGTCCTTCCTCAAGCGAAGACCATTCTGACGCAAGACCTGAAATAATGTTCGGAGATGTTGCAAATGTTCGGCTTCTGTCTTTCCGGAGATCACAATATCGTCCAGATAGTTCGCAGCAGTAGGGACCGACGCACAAACAGTTTGTAAATATTGCTGAAACAAAGCAGGGGCGGATGCACACCCGAATGGCAGTCTTTTGAAGCGATACAAGCCAAGATGCGTGTTTACCACCAAGACGCGCTGGGATTCTTCGTCCACAGGTATCTGCAAGTACGCATCTGCTAGGTCCAATTTGGAAAAATATTTTCCCGGGCACAGTTTGTCAAAAAGATCTTCCGGGTGGGGCAAAGGAAAAGTAGCAGTCACTAGTTGTGGATTCACAGTGGCCTTGAAGTCCACACAAAGTCTCAATTTTCCGGAAGGTTTTGGCAAAATTACTAAGGGTGAGGCCCAGAGAGAAGCCTGCACACGTTCAATTACACCTTGAGATTCTAAATCGTGCAATGTTCTTGCGACCTCTTCACGCAATGCGTGGGGAACATTGCGCGCTCTGAAAAATTTCGGTTGCGCGTTGTCTTTCAATTCCAAATGTGCTTCATAGTTCTTAGCGCAACCAAGGCCCGGTGCAAAAATGTCTGCAAATTCTTCACAAAGACTAGAAACACTGGCGGAAGGCACAGTCTGATTCACTGATAGGACCTGATTGACTATAGACAAATTAAACAATTGAAACAAATCTAAACCAAACAAGTTCACTGCACTAGAAGTAGAACGAAGAACGTAAAATGACACAAGTTTCGTTTGTCCCTTGTATGTGGCAAGAAGGCTGCACTGTCCTAATACAGGGATCTGCTGTCCTGAGTAACTAGTTAACATTTGCGGCACGCAATGGCGGTGCGCCCAGCTGTTTGTACG
The DNA here is from genome assembly GCF_023898315.1 of Schistocerca nitens. Lineage (NCBI taxonomy): Eukaryota > Metazoa > Arthropoda > Insecta > Orthoptera > Acrididae > Schistocerca > Schistocerca nitens. Next base: position 368,141,682 of record NC_064614.1, on the reverse strand, counting down.
TGTCGTGATTGAGCAATGAAACTGCAGCTCCGGTATCGAGCTGGAATGGGATCACTTTGCCCTCAAAGTCTAAGTCCACAAAAAGTTTATTGTCCTGCTGACGACAAGAGCGACTGTCACGAGCAATGTGAACTGATACAGGTACAGAAGCACTTGCGACTGTACGGGATTGCCGGCGACGTCGACGCACACTTTTGGTGGGACGAACACAGTCACTGTTAGCTAAAGTGTCACTGGACGGGTGGGAATGAACTACATGAATGTCCATGGGCGAAGGTCCACGAGCCAGATTGTCCTGGGTTCGATTCCGGCGCGAAGCAAAAGGCCTGGAATTTGTGTGATTGTCTGATCTAAGCTTTTTCTGGCAAACACTTTGAACATGTCCCTTCTTGTGACAGTAAAAGCAAATAGCTTGGCGTAACGGGCAATTTTCACGCGAATGTCTAGTTGCACACCGCGGGCATGATTTCACTGCATTTGCTTGCTTACGCGGCGCACGTGTTTGCAAGCTAGGCTGCCGCTGTGCCGACAGGCGCGAGGGCCGCTTAGCGTCCCGTGCAGCGGGCCCGGCGGGCCGGTGAATGTGACACACTGCTGGCGAAGTTTCAAATGAGTCCTGAGCAAAGTCAAGTGTGTCTTACCTATCCAATATGTCTACCACTTGTTGAAGGGAGGGATTAACGAGTTTCAAAATCTGTTCCCTTATGCGAACATCAGAAACGTTCTGTGCTATTGCATCACGCACCATAGTGTCTGAATAAGGGAGGCCACAGTCACATTCAAATGCGCACTCCCTAGTAAGTCCTTGCAAAGTTGCTACCCACTCCCTATTAGTCTGACCGGCCGTACGTTTTGTACGAAAGAACGTATACCGTTTTGCAACTACATTTACTGTTTCTTTGAAATAGGCATCTAAAGCAGACAAAATTTCTTCGTAGGACAGAGTTGCTACGTCGCGTCGGGGAAACAATTTCACAATCACACGGTAGGTAGACACACCGACACAAGAAAGCAACAACGGCTGCCGCTCATTACCTTGAATTCTGTAGGCTGCTAGATGGAAGGCAAATTGTCGGGACCACTCTTGCCAGGTCTCTTCGGCCGCCACGTATGGCCGAAAGGGAGGTGCAACAGCGTTTTGTGGCAGCGGTAGCGAAGAAGCGGCGGCTGCCGCATCGTTTTGCAGCGCACGTTGACCCTGGACGAGCTGTCCAAGGGCTTCCAATAACGCCTGCGTCTGCTGATTCTGCAAGCGAAAAAATTCGGACAGTACATCTGGAGATTGTGGCGAAGCCATGACACAAGAAAATCAGAGCAAAGTACAATCAATTTATGCAACGTGGGCGCGGCACCACTCCTCGGCGCCAAATAATGTTGTGTCTAGCTCATACAGCATAGACACAATGAGGTAGCTAGGTGCACGCTAAACTAACGCAGACGGGCTTGAAGTTCTGGAACATGAGACTTATCAATGAATAAGAAGAAAAGTACGTAGATGTTACTTAACTTTTATTCTCTTGTTGGAATACATCTCTCTGGAATTTTAGTAAGCTATAAGCACTGATACAAATGGCGCCTTGCTAGGTAGTAGCTATGGACTAAGCTGAAGGCTATTCTATCTGTCTCTCGGCAAATGAGAGGAAGACTTGGTAGGTCTAGTCGCAAGCTATGTCGTCCGTACAACTGGGGCGAGGTCTCCCGTGTCTTGTGACCTGCCATGTGGTGGCGCTAGGATTGCGATTACACAGTGGCGACACGCGGGTCCGACATGTACTACAGGACCGCGGCCGATTTAAGTTACCACCTAGCAAGTGTGGTGTCTAGCGGTGACACCACACTTTTAGCTGACATAGTCCCACACTTTGACATGAAGTTTTCCTTGAATGATAAAACAATAAAGTGATGTAGTTGGGCCAGCCAACTAGTACTTTCCGAGCAGCATTTTACTTATTAATGACTATTTTATGGGTCATGTTTGTAGAGTTTTAACTCTGTAACATTGCGCAGTCCAAATAACTTCTTGGATTTTGGGTAGATTAGCCTATAGGCATTAGGGTGTGGGTTTTCCTTGATTTCAAAGGGGCCTATATAGATGTCAAAACATTTCTTTATTTCAGAACTCATCAATTTAGATTTTTCCTGTGTTTTTACTAAAACCAGATCTCCTGTCCTGAACTGTACTCCTTTACTTCTTGCATCATGTCTCCGTTTTCTTACCTCTCCTTGTCTTTTCATAGTCTTCCTAACAGCTGTCTCTCTTTCCTGGGGTGTCATAGTTTGACAAGGTGGGAAATCGACATTCTCAGAAATCAAATTTGCAGGTCGTTTATTAAACATTACTTCATAAGGTGAAAAACCAGTGGATGAATGCTGTAGGCTGTTCATTATATCCTCAAAGTCAGTAACATTTTCAATCCAATTAACATGATTTTTACTACAGTATGTTCTGCAGAGCCTTCCAATTTCCCTCATGTCCCTTTCTGCTGGGTTACTTGATGGGTGACAAACCGAAATCAAAATATGTTTTATTCCTGTATCTTCAATAAAATTTTTCCATAATTTAGATGTAAACTGTGACCCATTATCAGACATGATGGCCTGGGGTATACCAACATTTGTGAAATAATGATTCGTCAGCTTGATGATAATTTGTTTACTGGTTGCTCTCTTTAATGTATACAATTTTATAAATTTAGAGAAAATGTCAACTATAACGAAGATGTAACTATACCCTCCCCTTGCCCTTGATAGTGGTCCATATAGATCAATAGCTGTCAATTCAAGGTTTTTATTTGGTAAAATGTTTTGCATCAATCCTTTAGATGTTTGGTTGCTCACTTTTACTCTCTGACAACGATCACAGGTTTCAAGTTTTTTCTTCACTCTCCTACTGATATTATAGAAGTATACATTTTCCTGTATCTTCTGTATACATTTTGTTGCCCCGCAGTGTCCGAAGCTTTCATGTATGTAACTGATTAACGTGTCAATACATTGCTCAGGCCAACATAGTTTCCAATTGTCTAAGTCAGGTCTAGGTCTCCTAAACAAAATCCCTTTTTGTACTTTATAATACTGATCTACCTTTTCTCCTCCTTTTTTCCCTATATAACTTTTAACCAACTTCCAATTTTCATCATGGTTTTGGTTTCTATGAATATCATTACAGATTTTCAGTATTTCAGCTTCATCTTTTACACCCTTTAAGTACATAAGTTTGAACTCTTTCTCCTCTTTTCCATAAGTATTTTTAACATCTGCACCTACTGGTAGTCTGGAAAGGGCATCTGCAATGACATTATGTTTACCCTGAATAAATTTGATCTCATAGTCAAACTGTTGAAGGAATAAAACCCACCTTGTTATGTGGTCATGATAGAGTCTGCACTCCTGAATGTACGATAGAGCTTTATGGTCAGAGAAAACAATTACCTTGTGCCCTAAAAGATAACTTTTAAACTTATTAAATGCCCAGTGGATGGCAAGTAGTTCCTTCTCTGTGACTGTATATGAGTTTTCATACTTTTGTAAAACCCGGCTAGCAAAAGCAATAGAATGGTGTTCTAATTTTCCTTCTACTTCTATGTTTTGAAACAAGTGTGCCCCTAAAACTGTCTCACTACTATCTGTCATTATACAGAATGGTAACGACATAACAGGACTATACAACATTTGACTTTGGGACAGTTGTTGTTTTATTTCCACGAATGCATCCTGACATTCTTGTGTCCAATCCCAAACAGTATTCTTTTTTAGTAAGTTACATAAGCAGTTTGCATATAAAGCTTGGGTACTAAGAAATTTTCTATAGAATCCAGTGAGACCAAAAAAGGACTTGAGTTGTTTTTTGTTCTTGGGAGTAGGGGAGTTTACAATGGCCTCAAGTTTATTCTTATCAGGTAAGATTCCCTTTTCTGAAATATTATGCCCCAAAAATTTCAGTTCATTAACTCCAAAACAACATTTTTCCAATTTTACGGTCATTCTCCCTTCCCTCAATTTTGAACAGACTTGTCTCAGAAGGTTTAGATGATCTTCCCAGGTTTTTCCAGTTACAAGAATGTCATCTACATACACTATTAATTTTGAAGACAATTCATCACCTAATACAAAATCCAGTGCTCTGATAAATTCAGCCACAGATACATTCAATCCAAAAGGGACAACACAATATTGGTAACTTTTGCAACCATACAAAAAGGCAGTATACTTCCTAGAATCAAGTTCAAGTGGTATTTGGTGAAAACCAGATGTCAAGTCTAGGCTACTCATAAATTTTACATTATCAAATTTGTGCAGGAGTTCATCCATATTGTCAGGATGGTCATTTTCTCTAATCAAAAACTTATTAAGGTGCCTAGAGTCAAGTACAAGTCTAACCCCACCATTTCTCTTAGACACAACTACTAATGGGTTGTTGTAAGCACTTCTACTTCTTTTTATAATCCCCCAAGTTTCCATTTTTTGGATTTCCCTTTCTACATCTTTTTTCCTGCAGAATGGAATGCCATATGGTTTTAGGAAGAAAGGATGATGATCTCTGAGTTGAAGTCTGCACTGATAGTCTTTTACCTTCCCTGGTCTCTCACTGAATGTATCCTGAAATTCCCATAACACTTCTCTTAACTGATTTTTCTGACTTTCACTTAGATTTACAGCTTCCTTCAATTTGACTTCGACTAATTCTTCGAAATTTTGTTCATTTATAAGATCAAAGGATGTGTTATCACTTATGGCTTGATTATCTACTTCGCTTACAACAGCTTTGATATGGTTGCAAGAATTACTACAATTAAGGATGTACATTTCTGTTTTCAGAATACTATTTTTCTCAGGTTCAGTAATTATAACAGTCTTATCTTCCCAAGAGAAGCTTACACCCACTTTTAAGACCCAATCCATGCCAAAAATGATATTTTCTTCTAACCTTGGGACCACAAGGCAACCCTGCTCAAATTCCACATTTTCAATTTCAAACGTTAACAATACTTGACTCTTAACTACCTTACTTTGCCTACCAGTGGCACCTCTGATTTTTACCCCTACAACCGGCATTTCTACAAAGTTCTTACCATCTCTAATTTTATCAAATTTTTCTGATATTGCACCTATGGGGCTTCCTGTATCAATAAGACAGTGCCCTTCCCACTGATTTACTCTTATTTTAATATATGGACAGCCTAATTCCTTTTCATCTGCCTTCCCCTCGGGGACTTCAAATAATAAATCTTTTTCAATTTCTTTATAATTTTCATCTACTTCCTCCCTTTCAGTCTTCATCAGGTTTACCTGATTTTCAGATTCTAAGTTACTAGTGTCAAGTTTACACTTTGGCTGCACACAAAATATCTCCCTACTGTTTATGTACCTTTCACTCAGACTATTTCTTTTAGTCTCCCACCAGCGTGGGCATAAAACTCCACTAATTATACTTAGACGATACCAAAACACTTTGCTACTACAACTCTCATTATACTGGTTCCACAGGATTTCTAAGAATTGGCTTCCTTTACTTTCAATAATATCACGCAAATCTAATTCTTTCACAATATTTTCACTTTTGTTATCACCACTTTGATTAACCATGAACTCATCAGGACAGACATGTAGCAATTGATTTTCAGCTGTCACTTCATTATTCTTATCATATTCCTGTGCTTCATCACCACAACTATCATCAAGTTCCAACACTTCATTATTTATTTCAATAAAAACATTGTACTCACTTACTGGTTTGCTTACCATACTTTTCACATCAAAAATACTAACATCATTACTACTATGGTATACTTTACTGCCAGTTTCATTTATTTCTCTCTGTTTTTCACTTTCTATGGTTGATTCTTTTTCCTGTTGCTTATGTTTATCATCAGCTGATTCACTATTACCTTCTTGTGTGAACAACCCCCCTAATTCTGAACTAAAACATTTATTACTCTCTTCATTATTAGCTTGCTCTCCCCTTTTTGCCCGCCTGTAAAAATCATTTAACATCTCCTCATCCAGAACTGAGTCAGAACTTTGATCTCTCCTATGTTTATTTTGTGGTGGTCTACTGTGCCACATAGCATCCCAAAATTTTTTATCAAAATTTATATAATTCACTTGGTATTCCTGGTTTTTAACCTGTTTGTTTATGGTACAGTTATTTACAGTATTGGGTTTTGTGTGAAAGTTAGTGGTCCTATTATGTTTAAATCTGTTTGCCCCAAAGCTGTGGACCCTCATTGAGGCGGTCCGGAGTTTTCCGGATGTCTACCTCTATTGTCACTCCTCCAATTTGTATTCATTCTGTTGTTACCTTCCCATCTGTTGTTCCTAGTTACACCATTGCTTTCCCAGTTACTCCCGCTCCAATTAGCATTGTACTCTCTTGTTCTATCATATTGGTGTTCATTCCGAAAATCTCTATCGTCTCTTCTAGGGTTCTCCCCACGGTAATCAGAATTCCACCTCCCACTGTAATGGTTTCCGTTACTAAACTGTTGCACATTTCTCTCCATTGCCCTGTCTAATTTGTCTATATATTTTAGAAACTGGTCTAAACAGTCGTCAGGTCCATGCACTAATTCCCACTGTATTCTTTCAGGTAACCTCCTTTTAAGGGCATCAATTTGCGTCATTTCGTCGAAGGGTTTATCTAGATGCACCAATTTCCCAAGATGATCCCTGCAAAAGTCTTTCATTGAGTGGTTTCTGCCCCTGAAGCTAGGCCCATTTAAAAATTCACTTTTTATTCTACCCTGTTCAGTCTCAGACCAAAACTTATTTAAGAAACTCTTCTTAAAATCATCAAACATTTTCCACTCATCAAAATGTTGGTTTGCCCAAGACAAAGCTTCTCCCTCAAGAAATTTTTTGACAAATTTAATCTTTAGATTATCAGACATGCCAGGAACAAGGTTGTCAGAGCAGTGTTGTAAAAAATCTACAGGGTGTAAATTATCACAAGGGAAACTTTTTACAGGTGAATTACTCCACACACTTCCACCATTCATACATAAATTTCTAGACACAAAATTATCTTGCATTTCAGTGAATCTCTTGTCTATTACACTTAAATTACATGTTACAGACTCTTGTATCTTATTTAATTCAGCATCTAAGGAGTTAACTTTTGATTCTGTATCTAGACTTAATTTGTCTACCCTCTCCTCCACAGTTCTTTGAGCTGCAGTTACTAACTGTGGCTAACTTATTTTCTAAGGTCACAAACTTATTTTCTATAGTTTCAATTTTAGAGTTCACGCCCTTCAAACTTTCTCCTAATTGAAGTTTTAAATTTGAGATCTCTTCTTTCAGTACATCCCTGTTGCTTTTCATTTTTGCTTCCAGCGATTCACTGGATGCATTTATTTTCGATTCTAGGAATTCACTATTTGAGTTCATTGCCCTTGTTAATTCGGACTGCATTTGTCCCATTCTGGCAAAGAGTAAACTTACCCAGTCCTGTTGATCCGGTTTTCTTTCGGTTTGTGAGTCATCTGGATCGTCACTTACACCACACACGTTCGAGTCTAACATTTCTCCAACTTCCTGTTTAATTTCTTCTGATAGCGTCATGATGAGACCACGTGTTTGGACACAGTTTTGACGAAAAGTTTAAAACAAAGCAGAATTGTACTTATCTTTTCACACCACGACCTCGATCACAGGTCCACCTCTCCGATAAGCCAGCACTTTGTTGGTTCTCACACTACTTTTTCTGGTCCAGGAAACGTGTACAATGTTATTCACGTTTTACGAATTATAAAGTTTGTAATGTTCCGCAAACGAAGCACAATTAGTCCCATCGCATTTAACTGTAATATCCCGGACGAGCCCCCAAGTTTAACTGACCTCTTCCTAAGATTTCCACAGTTCTTTGAGTTGTCCTACTCCTTTGTCCACATGGTGACTTCAGGCACTACAGGAGATTCAAATTTATAGTCCGAGGTCGTTAACAAGTACGAACAGTTTGGTACTTAACTCATATTGATGGCTGCGTTGTTGTCTTCGTGAAGTCTAGAGGTGATTCCACTGCGATGTTCCCGCGGTTTTTCTTTGTGTTTGGATGAGACTAACTGGTTTGTAGGGCGACGTGGTATTTTGATTTTTAGAGAGCAAACGTTACATTAGTTTTGCACATCACTATTTAATTCATTTATTCACATTTAACACTTCCACAAAAATATCAAATAAGACATTGTTTTACACCACATCTGTATCACCACCTCCTCCAGCCCACGCTTCCTCTCCAAAAAAGCCCCTCAACCACCTCTGCCAAAGATCGACCTCCTTTCCGCATGACCAAAGATAACTGTCTCTTAGTTGTTAAACTAGCAGTCAAAGGCTATATTTACATAAAACGTTACACGTAAAGAAATTACTGACATACACGATATTACGTTCTGTTATAATCTGCTGCTGCATACACAATACTTCGTATTCAAGGTCTTTATCGTAAGTAACTGTTTGAAGTATCTTTATTCCTTTTGCCACATGTTCTTCCGCGGTAATCTGTACTTTCATTCCTTTTAAGTGTATAGGTTGCAACATTTTGGAGTCTTTTTTATTTCCGTTGTTTATGAAACATGATATGGTCTGGGTTGTAAGACTGGTGTTAACTCCAAGACTTGGCAAGTTTTTGTTACGAAAATTTGAGCATAGAACCTTTTACCTGGTAAAATCCGTTGACATACCAAACATTCACCTACTGGGTAACTACTACTAATTCTGCTGTGGATTTCAGGGAAATGGTGTCTATGGGAAGTTAGTGCGAAGTCATGAGAATTTTAGAACCTAGTATATCGGCAACATAATATGATGTCTAATGAAAATATGTGGTTCCAGAGACCTTTTCAAATCTCAAACATCGATGATATATGTAGGAGGGAGGCGTGCCATGGTAGACCGTGCAGTCGTGCAGATCCACCGAGCCAGGCTGACGTAGCGTTTAGCACAATTATCTAACGAGTAGGAAACCTGCGCTCCAATCCTGACCTTGGTACAAATTTTCATTCGTATGGCTGGCTCTGAGCACTATGGGACTTAACTTCTGACGTCATCAGTCCCCTAGAACTTAGAACTACTTAAACCTAACTAATCTAAGGACATGGTTCAAATGGTTCAAATGGCTCGGAGCACTATGCGACTTAACTTCTGAGGTCATCAGTCGCCTAGAACTTAGAACTAATTAAACCTAACTAACCTAAGGACATCACACGCATCAATGTCCGAGTCAGGATTCGAACCTGCGACCGTAGCGATCGCGCGGTTCCAGACTGTAGCGCCTAGAACCGCTCGGCCACTCCGGCCGGTTTTCATTCGTAGCTTCAGTCTTCATACATATTGTGCAAGATATGTTATCAGCGTATTTTCACCACCTAAGACATCTGATTATGCAGACTGGAGTGTAATGGAGAAATTGAACTGACGTGGTGTCGAAGGTAATTCAGAAATTTGTTTTTCTTGTATTTATATGGTCGGAAACATGGAATCATGCAAGGCAGGAGTTTTACTTAGCATTATGAAACTTTTTTTCAAATGAAGACGAATCATTACCGAGTTGCAACGTCGATAATTGTCTTCGATGATGATGTAATCATGTAAATGAAGTCTGTCAAAAGAACAAAACAGCTTATAAGATTAATGAAAGTTTCAGTCAAATTATTAATTGGTTCCATAACTCAAGTAATCCATTCCGTAAGACAGACAATATTGCAAACGTGAATATGCAGATAACTATCGAATTCATCGCAGTATACTTTCAGTGAAAACACATTGACGGTAAGTAAGTGATTAGACAAAATGTTCCCGCACCGGTTCAGCTCAAGGCAGACGGTAAAAGTTTTGTTTCTCTCGAACTGGTGACTTATTGTTTGTTGGCAACACTATAGAAGCAGTGTACCAGTCAAACGTCTCGTGGAAGTATTGTAGTAATGACAAATACCAATCTTGAACTGTTTCACGAGTTCTGCAGAGATGTAACTTACCTGCGGAGAGACTGGTCCTAAAAATATCTCATTGTATCAACTCTTTAATATTTGGCTTTTGCGTGGAATAATGGCAGTTTGTAGAGGATTTACATAAATTGCTATTATATCGTTCAGTCAATACAATAGCGTCCCTGACATGTTTATTCAACGCGTAATGCCTCATGCATGAAGAAGTAACCGTCAGAGCGCGTCCAACAACACTTATCACATCCAGTTCAAGCGAAATTAAAGAAATTATCGGAAATATAAAAGTATGACTTACAGAAGAGACAAATGCGTACTCCCTGTTTCGCAACCATCACCTCTGAGTCCGTTTCTGGTTCGTTTAGCATTAGCATTCACGAATATATTCGACCCCGTGACATTTGCAAGCTTTGGCATTCCACATATTGGCGGTCGACAAAACGCCTGGCAGCTGGCGCCTGTTACGAAAGACAAAGCCAAAGCGGTCACACAGACATACACACACACACTCAGAAACAAGGGACGAATACCAAACAAAGGCGTCTGGCGACTACCGAAGCATGCATAGCACTTGATGGTATTCTCTGCGTCATAAAGGTCAGCAGCGTTCTGTAATAAGTATGTCATATTAGACTATAAATTTGGAGTGATAATTTCGCAGCATTTATTGGGAGCACTCAACATATGAGACTAGAAAAAAGGACTGGAGGAAGAAGATGTAACATCTCAGCCCCTACGTGTAACATGAGCGCATTACATTCAATGGAATGGACGTACGTGAGAGTAAGAACAGCAGGTAATTTAAGTAAATCAGAGCTGCTGTTATATTCATTTAGCGTGCAACACGCACAGGATACCAATGTTGACATTAAGTGGCGTGTTTCGAGAGTCACGCTCTCATCATATGACTATCCGTGTTGAAAATTAGCAATCAGAATTATTCGAATTTTTCAGAGTTGGTGTTCACTCGACAAAACAATGTACTTGAAATCAATTGGTACGACAGTAAGTGAACGCGGTCGAAATCAGTTCTGAAGAAAAGGAGGCACATTGGTGAACGAGCAGAAATGGAAATTGGAATCTGGAAATTAAGACAAGAATCTTCAGTCCCAAAAAAGGTTATTTTACGAGTGCTCCTATAAGAAATTCAAGTGTATTTGATTGCTGATTTAAGCATGGACATGCAGGTGATGAGATCATGATTTCTGAACGAGTACGTGTATGTTAACATTGCTTTATTCTGTCTTTTTAAGGTAAATAAACATAACAACTGATTAAATAACCCTACTTCTTTAAGATTTATAAAATGGCACACAATGGGCACCGCTTTGATATTTTCGAAAGAAACGCTGTTTTCAGAAACTCCTAATCTCGCGACATATTCATACCTAGGGGCCAATCGTAGTACGTAAAAACACACCAATGAAGCATATTTCTGTTTATAGACCCTCTGAGATAACTGCAAGTCTCTTACATTGTAGTGCAAATAACAAAACGTAAATTTCTTCCAAAAACAGAAGAATATTTCTGTTAAACGAAGTTACTGAGAGTATAAGTTACGAGGTACCCTAGAATGCCAAAAGGCTGCGTGTAGCGTACGCTTTGCATCGTGATATATATTTTGTTTCTAATTTTCTCGGGTTACCTAATACCATATGAGCTAAACTTTATCATTAACTGAAAGAGTCTCCTCATACACTGATGAGCCATCTGCTTAAGAGCTTGTTTGTCCGTCTTTGGAACGAAATACCTCTCTGATTCCGTGTATCAGGGATCCAGCAGTTTGTTGGTAGGTTCGTGGAGGTATGAGGCATTACATTTCTACGCGCAGGTCATGTAGTTTGCTTGAATAACGGGCCACTGATTTGCGTACGCAGTGTTGGCGCCCAATAGTTACCCAGGTAGGTCCATATGATTTACATAAGGTGAACTTAGTCGCCGAGACATCATCGTCCGTACATTGCAATACTCCGCAAACCACTATAGCATATTTCTGGCACCGAGACACGGACAGTTGTACTACCGAATGGTGACATCGCCATCGGGGAAGACATCAAGTATGAAGGGATACAGTTGGTTCGCACTTGTTTGCGTGTTTTCGATTACTACGAAGCTCCCATGCAAGCGCAGAGAATGTCTCCCTTAGCATAATACCGTTCTCTCCAGTTTGTAATTAACGATGTCGTCGGGTCAGCATATGAACACTTAGAGGTGGTCTGCTGCGGATCTCCATGTTCAACAATGTACGATGAACCACGTGCTCCGAAACATTTGCACGTGCACCACACTGTGCTCTTTCGGCGGAGATGCCACCGATCAACATCTATCCTACTTTACATAGTAGATAAACCTCCGAACCTTACTTTCTGTGAAGAGACGTAGACTTCCAACCATTTAGCGCGTAGTTTTAGTTTCTCTGTCCTCCTGCCTCTTTCCGTAGATGCTCACGACAGTAGCACGTGAACATTGGACCAACTCCACCGTTTGTGAGATATTCGTTCACAGGTTTTGCGTAATAATAATTTTTTCTTTGACCAAGTCGCTTATCTCAGTGTATTTCCATAGAGTAGAAATATCTCTGGAGTGAGCATTCAGAAGCGCAGAACTGATTTTGTGTTGTCAACATACGTTGCCACTATGGTCACGTGATCTCGGGACGCCGTAGATTTGTCTTATAAATTTTGAATGTTGTCATATCGCTATTAAAAACAGATTCCCTTCGTAATTGCTGTGGATTTAGCATAGACGTGTTGCAGGAACCATAGCAGTTTGCGTCTGATATTGGAAACAAATTTGGCTCTTAGCTTTGAAGAGCAAAATGAACGAGCATGACGTCACAGAAGCTTCACGTCAGCATGTATTTACAATGTCTTTCATGTCACATCTCGTCAAGTCGCTTAACACAGTACTGAACGGCGAAATTGGGGTTTTGAGTCACCATCCCTAATATGCATAAAATGTTAGAGTATAGTATCAGAACTGAGGAGCTAAGAACGACAAAATTTGTCAATGGCCGAAGCAAACTTTATAACCTATGTTCTTGATCAATTATGTTTGGTAAATTACTGAAAAGTGAGACAACGTTTCAAAACATCGACAATTATTTACTAGGGAAAATATGTACATTCATACACATCAAAGAAAGCTTCAAACGAATTAATGAAGCCTGTTAAACTTATCCATTATGTTTTTTCTTACGTAATTAATAACGTCATAAACACCTGTATTTTACTCCTTCGATAAAGCTGACTTTTTTGCTTAAAATGTCATATGGTGGAATTTGCATCGTCTACTTATGTTCTTATACATATACATTGTGGGCGTCAGCGCCGTTGTGTTATTGTAAAACCTAAATAACTTTCCGCCTTCAGATATACGATCTCGGTTGTGTAAGAAAGTGGATAAAATATCCCATTCGTCATGTAACATCTCCAATCTGTCACTAAAATAAAGCGCTGTTATAAAATAAAGATTATGAAGATACAACAGTACAAAATCCCCTATTATAAGGAGAATGAGCGCGGCGAAAATAGGTTAACTTAAGATGTTAACAGACTGGTACCGTTAAAATTTTCTTTCCGAGAAACCTTGACGTACCGTGAAATGACGTGACGTTCCGTTGACGACCTGTGCGAATACCTCCATTCGAAAGGTATTGTAGAATAATTTGGTGTTGTGTGACGAGACGTGACGTTACCTGATGGCGGACGCGAATTGGCGCTAAACAATCGACGTCGTCCCTAGATCACGTGACAATTCCAGTTTAATGTTGACAACATGCGCAGGACGCAATGCTCACTCCAGAGATATTTCTACTCTATGTGTATTTCCCCCTATGCAGTCCATATCTTCGCTAGGGTGATCCCCACCAGTCTCTGCTGCGCGTATATACTTATCATAGAGCGTTAAGTATCCGCAGGGTCACCAGGTGTCATTCAAATTCGCGGTGAGCAGTGCTCTTATATTTTAGCTTATCAGTGTAGGTCATGGAAGAGGTAAAATTTAAAAATAAAATAAAAAATAAAGAAACATAAAGCAAAGCTTTTTCGATAACACGTAACAATAAAATAACACTCTGCGGGCGAACTACCATACTACTGACAGCTGTTATAGAGAATAAAAGGATATTCTCCAACTTAAATTTGTTGATCTGCAGTTTACAGATCCTTCAGTTCTGTTGCACTTTGGTCTTCGAGGCGTGTATTACATATGACTTGTAGGCTCCGCTGAATGTCTCACTTAATATCATCATCACGTTTGTTGGAATAGCCCTCAGAAGTGTTAAAGCGACTAATCGATTTGTTGACTTGTCATTAACTGGAAAAAATAAAAGGTAACGTCCGCAACGTGAAGGACTACACATTGAAATCGTATTCATTGCTACCCATACGAATGATTGTTTGTTGCAGCAATTACTGTGTTAATAAATATGATTGAAACACCACTAAAAGATGGGGCGTTGGGAATTCGCACACTTCGCGAGTGTCCATATGACAGCAAGCGTTTAGCAACGTCAGGCGTAGGGCGAAAAGGCGTAATTCCTCGCGTGTCGTCTAGGCGGTAATCTTCATCGCTTCGAATGGTAGTTAGCCTAATGACTAATGGACGCTCAAGGAAAGATTTAGGGCCTGAAAGCATACATTACTGTCTGGATACTCCTGACGTTATCTACATCTGCGTCATTCCCCGCAAGCCACCTAATGGTGTGTGGCGGAGGGACGTCTGGAACCACTAACTGATCTCCCCTTTCCTGTTCCAGGCGCGAACTCCTCTTGGGAAGAATGACTGTCGCCAATCCTCTGAATTAACTCTAATTTTTCGAAGTGTCTCGCTTTGTCATTTCGCGAGATGTGTACGTGGAGGGAGTAGTACGTTTCCCGACTCTAGCCGGAAAGTGCGATCTCGAAATTTCAATAGTAAACCTCACCTTGATTCCCAACATCTCTACTGATAACTTCTGCCAATAGAGTTCGTTTAGCATCTCCGTAATGCTCTCCCGCCGACTAGCCGTTCCGCGAAGAAACGCGCCGCTTTCGTTGGGCCTCCTCTCTGCCTTCCATCAGTTCTACCTGGTAACAGTCTTGGAATGATGAAAAATTCTCAAGAGTCGGTCGAACGAGGGCCTCGTAAGCCACTTATTCCGTAGATGAGTTACATTTCGTTTAGATACTTCCTACGACTCTGTCTGGCGTATGCTTTTCCGGCTATTTGTTTTATGTGGTCATTCCACTTACGGTCGCTCTGTATAGTTACTCTTAGATACTCTACCACACACATTGTTTGCAGCAATCTGTCGTCAATACTGTAGTTGTGCAGGAGTGGATTTATTTTTCTATGTGTGAGCGATACGTTACATTTACTTACGGTCGGGGTCAACTGCCAGAAGTGCCCCATTCATCAATCCTCTGCTAGCCATTCCGCAAATCGATACCGTTTTCTGGCGCAGCTGATGTCTTGTAGACAATGATCTGCGGACAGTCTCAAATAGCATCCAACGCTTTCTGCGATATCATTTATATACATTGTAAACCGTAACGATCCTCTCCCACTTCCTTGGGGTGATCTCGACATCAGCTTTACACCTGTCCAGTTTGTTCCGTTAAGTGCTGTGTACTGAGTTCTAGCTACAAGGAAGTCTTGATTACAGTCGCAAATCTAGTCCGATACTCGATAATCTCTTATTTCTTTCACCAAACGCCAGTGCGGGACTGTCTCAAATGCCCTCCTGAAGTGAAGAAACACGTTATAAACCTGAGCGCCGGTGTCTACAGCGCTATGGATGCCGTGGAGGAACAGAGAGAGCTGAGTTTCGCAGGATCCCGGTTTGCGGAATCCATGTCGATTTTGATTGATCTTAACTATGTGCATCTGTCCCAAGGCCTCTCTTGAAAACGGGAATAACTTGCGCTTTTTCCAGTCGCTACGTATTCTTCGCTGCTCCAGCGATCTACGATAAACTGCTACTAGAAGGGAAGATGTTCTTTCGCATAATCTTGTAGGATCTTACAGGCATCTCATATGGTACTGATGACTTTCCACTACCTAAGCGACTGTAGCTGCTCTTCTATTCCGCAGTCGATTATCTAAATATCTGCCATTTCGACGGTCGTACTGTATGGTGATTGAAAGGATGGACCGTATTACGATCCTCCTCGGTGAAATAATTTCGGGAAACCGAATTCAGTATTTCTGCCTTCTCTCTGTTATTTTCTGTTTCGATGCCAGTATCGTCATTGAGTGACTGAATAGAGGATTTAAAACCGCTTACTGATTTTACGTAAGACCAAAACCTATTAAGGCTTTTAGTCGGATCGGTTGACAAAATTTTACTTTCGAACTCATTGAACGCTTCTTTCATTGCTCTCCTTATGCTCGTTTTTGCTTCGTTGAGCTTTTGTTTGTCAACTAAGTTTTGATTTCTCTTGAATCTGTATGAAGCTGTGTTTACGTAGCAGTTTTCTGGCTCGTCTATTAAACCCCGGTGGGTCTTTCCCACCCATTAAGATCTTGCTTTGAGCTTACTTGTCTAAGGCATATGCAATGATGGGTATAATTTCTTTTTCCATTTGTGTTCCATATCTTCGTCCTCATCACTGAATAATTGATGCTGATTATTCAGATACTCTGCAGTTCGCATCCTGTCACTTTTTCTAAGCAAAGGGGTAGATGGTGACAGCCTCGACGTGGCCTACCCCCCCCCCCCCCCAGTATCGTGCCGCACAACGATCGCATTGCGAGAAGAAAATCGAAATGCTCAGAACGAGCTGCGACACTAGAAGCAAATGTCACCACCAAACGGCGGCCGGACGTAGTAATACCTCCCGGCCCTCACAGGCGAAGTTACGCAAGAGAGCGAGACAAATGCCTCAGTTTCCCCCCCGGAGCCAAGTGCGTGGACGAATACGTATATGCCAAGTTAACATAGAAGGATACACGAGGACAAAAGGAGACATCCTCACAAAGCTACTAACAGAAGAAAAAATTGATGTGCTGACCTTGCAGGAAACACATCTATCAGAAGAAAATATCTCGAGACTTCTAATACCAGGCTATGAAATTGTGGGCTATAAAGCCCATAATAAACACGGTATTGCAACACTGATCAAGAAAGAACTGGTTGATAATATTGAGGAAACTATGCACCACGATTTTGCCGTGGGAATCAAACTAAACGATATGACTGTGTATAACGTGTACAAGCCACCTTCAGAAAAATGGGAACAACCTGTTTTACCTAACCCACAACACCCTGCAGTCATAATTGGCGATTTTAACTCCCACCACCCCAGATGGGGCTATCAGTCTTGCGACAAAGAAGGACTCATGCTGGCAGACTGGGCAGATATAAATAATTATACATTAATATACGATGCAAAAGATACCCCCACCTTCTGTTCAGGAGCGTGGGGCACAACATCAACGCCCGATCTTTGTTTTGTCTCATCTGGAGAAACTGGAATAGCACCTCCGTCTAAGAGAACTGTACTGAGCCGTATTCCTCGGAGCCAACACAGACCAGTTATTATAGACCTTGGGATCCAAATACCAGTAATAAAGAGCCCCCCTATAGCCCGCTGGAACCTCAGGAAGGCTAACTGGGTTAAGTTTAAAGATATCATTGAAAATAATGTAAACAGAATTCCCCCAATTCCAGAAAATTACGACAGATTTACGAAGTTAATTATTAAAGCGGCACATAACTCAATACCAAGAGGAGCGCGGAAAGAATACATCCCATGCTGGACAAAGGAGTGCGAACAACTACTCGATGAATATAAAAAAACAGAGAATCCAGAACTAGGAGAACAGCTCATAAGAGCTATGGACGAGGAACGCAAACAGAGATGGCAAAAGCGGATGGAACAAATGGACTTTACGCACTCCTCACAGAAGAGCTGGAGTCTACTGAGGAAACTTGGCGGAGCACAATTCAAGGAACGGAACATCAATAATAAAATGACCCCTAACAAGATATGCTCTTCTATACTACAAACATCCAGAATCCATGCCTCCGCCTCGAAGAAAAAAGAACTGCACCAACTGATGAACGAAGAGCTAGATGCAAGCGAGGAGGAAGCAGGTTTAGCGAACTGGGTAACACAAGAAGAGATAAATATAGCACTAAAGAAAATGTCACCTGGTAAAGCAGCTGGCTGTGACGGCCTTCTTCCAGAATTCTTGAAGAACTTCGGGCCAAAGGGAAGAGCATGGCTGTCTTCTCTTTTCTCTAATATCATAGATACCAGCCGGTTACCAAAGCAATGGAAAAACGCACAAGTCATAGCCATCCAGAAACCAGGGAAAACAGGAGAGAATGCTAAAGATTATAGACCGATATCTTTATTGTGCACCACTTACAAGCTGTTTGAACGAGTCATCCTAGGCAGAATAGAAAGTAAAATAGAAGCTGCTCTTCCCCCAGAGCAAGGCGGTTTTCGAAAAGGAAGAGATTGTTGCGACCAAGTTCTCGCCCTAACCACTTTCATTGAAAGAGGTTACCAAAACAAAAAGAAAACGGGCATGGTATTATTAGATCTCACCTCAGCATACGACACCGTATGGACAAAAGGGATACTGTATAAACTGTCAAAAGTCGTGAAATGCAAGAAGATCATAGATCTAGTCAGAAATATGTTGATAAACAGGAGATTCAAGGTATCTCTGAATGGGAAAACAAGCAGCTACAGGACACTACAAAATGGCCTCCCCCAAGGGTCTGTGCTGGCTCCATGCCTTTTCAATTTATACATAGCGGACATCCCAAACCTGGAATCTCGTTCTTTTATGTATGCAGATGACATCGCTATCGCGGCTCACGCCAACACTTTCGAAGAACTGGAAGAAATTTTAAACAGGGATCTGGAACGACTACAACAATATTATGACAACTGGCACCTCAAAGTAAATCCGACTAAATCCGTGGCATCAATAATGCACTTGTGTAACAAAGATGCAAATCGTGAGCTAAAAGTG
The DNA here is from genome assembly GCF_023898315.1 of Schistocerca nitens. Lineage (NCBI taxonomy): Eukaryota > Metazoa > Arthropoda > Insecta > Orthoptera > Acrididae > Schistocerca > Schistocerca nitens. The sequence goes on along the minus strand of NC_064614.1, from coordinate 368,122,768 downwards.
CAAATAAAAGGTAAATTGTTGAAAAACGATAGAACGCCAAAATACCTGGGTGTTAAGCTAGATCGCACTCTCACATATAAGAGCCACCTGTACGAAGTCGCCCAAAAAATGAAAACAAGAAACAACATCATAATGAAACTGGCAGGAACAACCTGGGGATGTACGCACATCAGCACTGGCACTTCTGTATAGTGTAGCGGAATATTGCACACCCGTCTGGGCCCGCAGTAGGCATGTCAGATATATTGATATGCAACTTAACGAGACAATGAGGCTCATAACAGGAACAGTAAGACCCACCCCGAAACCTTGGCTGCCCGTCCTTGCCAATATCGAACCACCCTCGATTAGACGTGAAAGAGCAATCCAGAAGTACAAAGAAAAGTTCAGGGATCTACCTCCTCCCCCTGACAGATTGATGTCAAGAAATCCCTTCTGGAAAGAACTCAAACAACAGATTGATATCGATAACCTGTGGAAACAGCAATGGCAGGAAAGCAAAGTGAATAACAGTTTCCTTATTGAGGACCCATCTCAACGAGTTCCAGGCTTCCAACTCCAACGTAGAGTGTGGGTAACTCTAAGTCGTCTGCGGACAGGTGTTGGTCGGTGCGGATATTTGTTGAAAAAGTGGGGTTTCTCCCAGGACCCCAATTGTGAGTGCGGAGAGAATCAAACCATGCAGCATATAGTTGAGTGCGACGTACACGGACTTAAGGGAGGAAATCTGATGGACATACATGTGATAAGTGACCAAGCACTTTTGTGGCTGGAAACCCTGAAAATTTTATTGTAAATCATTGTTAATGTTAATTTAAATTTTTATGTTGATGTTTGTAAGTGTATCACGCTTTGCCTGTAGCTGAACGAGAAATAATTCTAAGCAAAAATATTTTCCTATCTTTCTTAACATTTCGTGTTATAACGATAGACATAGCTGCTATCACAGACTTATGATCACTGATACCTTCATCTACGTTCACTGATTCTATAATTTCAGGTCTGCTTCTTGCTAGGAGGTCCGAGACGCCACTTTCACGAGATGATACTCTAATTATGTGCTCGAAATAATTATCCGACTAGACATTCAGAACAAAGTCACACGAATCCGCGTCTCTGACACCAATTTTGACAGCACAACTCTCCCAACCTCTACCTGACAAATTGAATCCCCCCATTATTACAACGCTATAATAGGGAAGTTATTAACGACACTCTGAAAGTTCTCTCTGAAGCACTCTACCACTACAGCCAGACTAGGCTGTCTCTAAAAGAATGTGATTGCCATTTTGACCGACCTTTGGTACTTAAGTTCGCCCAGACAATTTCACATTCGGAATCAGTGATAACCTCACTAGATATTATCGAATTCTTTACTGCAATAAATACGCCTCCAACATTGGCTACTAACCTGTCCTGACCATAAGTATTCCAGTATTAACTTACGATTTCGTTGCTACTTACAACTGGTTTCAACCAACATTTGTTCCTAAATACCACCTGGGCATTATAACTTTCAATAAACGGTAGTGAATCTGGGACCTTTTCCTGGATGCTTGTGAGGTTTACTGATATTATATTAAACTTTTCTATATCCGATCTGCAAGGACGAGTATTCTTTGACAACGTTGGAACCGACCTATCTTCCAACAAACAAGTGATGTACAAATTTCCTTAATCACCCCCTTGCCACATATATAGTTGTTCAAACGTTTATTGTGTATAATCACTCGATAGATGATCCTTCTATGTACTCCAGTGACCACTACAAATAAGTTGTAGACTTGAATTGAGAAGCCTTAGCAAAGTACTAAATCACTCATTTGGGATGACGTTAGAGCGTGCAGGAGTTGTTCCGGAACTTATTTTTATGTTAGACCAATCTCATAACATGACAACAATCACAGTTTGATTCAGCCATAGGGTGGCCATCTACAGATTCTGTCATAGGCATTTGGTGAATTAAGCGTTATTTATTTCGTAATACTAATGTAGTTATACTAATCTGCAAATTAATTTCTTTATTTGAATCACTATTTCTTGCTCTCAGCCTCACCTACTCATTCTACGCCGCTATAGAGATTTGAGAAGCGCGAGTGCATGTTAAAAGAACTTCTTGACTAAAGTAATGTATTATGCGAAGGCGAACAGACTGTTCTGTGCATTATGGGTCCATAAAATGTGAACTCCCTTATTTACAAAACGTGTAGTTGCTCATTTATGGTTCGATGGTTAAGTAGATGTCAGAATACATCTCTACACGTACGGGCTTCACTCCTCAGTCGGTGTTGGCATTTTTTCTGTTACCTTGTTTCATATTTGTCAATGGGCTGCCAATGTGCGTAGTGCCATGGTGGAGACTGGTGCTAAATCTTTGTTAAACAATAGGTTTCCCTATGGTTCAAATGGCTCTGAGCACTATGGGACTTAACATCTGAGGTCATCAGTCCCCTAGAACTTAGAACTACTTAAACCTAACTAACCTAAGGACATCACACACATCCATAACCGAGGCAGGATTCGAACCTGCGACCGTAGCGGTCACGCGGTTCCAGGCTGAAGCGCCTAGAACCGCACGGCTACACCGGCCGGCGGTTTCCCTATAACTGGCTGTGTGAGCCAGATCAAAGATCGATGAAAAGCAAGTGCATATCAACTTTAGTGGGAGTTTGCCTTGTATGGTATACTGCTGCTGTGTTCAAACCGAGCTTAGGGCTGTTGGTGTGGCGAATTCAGAACAGGCGCATCGAAAAGCACACACAACCGAAAACAGAACTTTACTGGCAGTTAATGTTTTAAATTTAATGTGTGTGAAATCTTATGGGACTTAACTGCTAAGGTCATCAGTCCCTAAGCTTACACACTACTTAACCTAAATTATCCTAAGGACAAACACACACACCCATGCCTGAGCGAGGACTCGAACCTCCGCCGGGACCAGCCGCACTGGCAGCTCATCGCTACATTCGTGTATAGTACGTATTCACTTCTGAAACAAGTCGTGGCCCTTCCAACATTTCCTAAGGAAAGTCGATGTCCTACGACATTATCGCTTTGCAGGTGGCAGCCGTGGTTTTCGCATTCCGACGCCGCCTCAAACTCACAAATTATCTTACGTCGCTATTATACTGTGGCATCACATACGGAGATGATATTTTTTTTAAGCGAGCAAATTATCTAATTTACATCCCGAAGGAATGTTAAGAAAAAGAACAAAAACAGGAAGCAGTCATACAGTCAATGACCTTCATTAATATACAGGGTGATTGTAATTAAAGTTAAACTTTCAAAGCGCTGTAGAAATAACACCATTGGTCAGAATGACGTCAAATTGCAACGGAATATTATCGGAGAAAGGGGAAAACGTATGGCAGAAGAAAAGTAAATAGTTACAAAATGTAGCAATAGATACCGCTGTAAGTATCACAGTTTAACAGTGGTCGACTACAAATGACAAATGAATCATACAACAATGCCTAAGGTGTACGTTTGACGTTAAACAAACTGTACTAGTCAGTGTGCTTGGGTGTAAAGGTGTGATGCTGCTAGTTACGTAAGCCCACTCACCACGGCAGGGTCATATCACATCAGATGGAAAAAAATCGATTTTTAATTGTCCTGGGGTCAAAACCCACATAAAATGTATGAATCAAAATCAAATCAGATTGTTAATTTCCGTGTGACCGGCGCAAAACATGTTCAACACGCTGTCCACCGTTTTCTGCAACAAGTTGAAATCGAGAAACAGCATGTTCCACAACTGATCGAAGTGTTTCAGGGGTCACGTTCAGAACATGATGCGCAATGCGTGCCTTCAATGCAGCTAAGTTTGCGATCTGAACACAACATATTTCAGATAGCCCCACAGCCAGAAGTCACACAGACTAAGATTAGATGATCGGGACGACCAGGCTTTAGGGAAATGGCGGCTGACAATTCTAGCATTTCCGAAATGGCGCTTCAGCAGCTGCTTAACTGGATTTGCAATGTGCGTATGTGCGCACATTCTGCATAAAAATGATCCCATCCACACATCCACGCTGTTGGAGAGCTGGAATGGCGTGTTTGCGCAAAAGACACTCATTGCGCTTAGCAATGACGGTACCGGTAACAGGACCGGTAGCACCTGTCTCTTCGAAAAAATATGGCCCTATGATAAATGGTGCTGTAAACCCGCACCACACAGTGACCTTTTCAGAATGAAATGGTACTGGTTGATTTGCGTGTGGATTCTCCCTTGTCCATATTCGACAATTCTGTGTATTGACATAGCCTGTCAAATCGAAGTGGGCTTCGTCTGTCCACAAAATATTCCACAGCCAATCATTGTTCACTTCCATGCGAGCAGGAAATTCTAAAGCAAAAGTGTCTCTTTCTGTCAGGTCAACAGGAAGCAACTCGCGCACGTGGGACATTTTGAATGGATAGCAATGAAGGACGTTTCGTAGGATTTCACGCTCCGTGCTCACGAGTATGTCCAATGTTCGGGCAGTTCTCCGTGCACTACACGTTTGCACCCCATCACTCGTCTCCTCCTGCGTTGCTGTGCCCACTGCTTCCACTGACGTCGAATTAATTCGTTTCGTCCCTCTACCAGGTTGCACACCGAAAGAACTCGTATTTTCGAATTTCAGAGTCATTTTCTCCAGACACACAGCAGTCATCGCAACAACTCCTTTTTTCAAATCCTTCAGTGTCCGGAACTTCTGCAGAGCGACGTGTGCGCAGTCATCATTCTTGTAATGCAGCTTTACAAGCAGAGCGCGAGCCTGCATTGATACAGTCATGGCGAATGTCACAGACGCAAAAGGAGGGAAAGCCGTGTACCCGGCGTGTTTATACCAACTTCAATGGGTCGTGCGCGTGACAGGTGTTTTCATTTACGTATTCTGACACATACAGCACCATCTATTGATCAATTTTCACACTATTTTTTTCTTCTCCCTTACGTTTCTCCCCTGTCCTATAATATTCCGTTGTAATTTGACGTCATGATGACCGGTGGTGTTATTTCTACAGCGTTTTGAAAGTTTAATTATAATCACCCTGTATATATGAGGTAACTGCAGATAGTATGGAATGGAAGTGCGACTGACAGTAGCGACAAATTGTGATTGGACTGTGTGGCCACTGCCCATATTCGTTTATACGTCTTTCTCCGGAGATTCACGATCCACTATTCATCCTCGAATAACTCAAAGGGCACCAACATATCACGATAGCGCTGTAGTTCAGTGATTCCCAAAGTAGTCGATATCGAATCCCAAAACATGGAAAAAATTGAGGGTGCATTAGATGTAGGGGAGATGGGGCGAAGTCCACGAGACTTGATCTCATTTAGACAGATGGCAACAAAAATTCTGAATTCTGCTCAGAGCTGGAGCTTGCTCCTGTGACCACTACTGTTTGTGTAATCGGCTAAGGAAGACAGTGGAGCAACTCAATTTTCGCCCTTCTGCTCACAACATTCAGCGACATTATTAATCATTTTTCTACCCCTTGCCGCTCTCCGACAAGTGGGAAGACTAATTGGCGTCTTCCATGATTGGCCAGGAACCTTCTCTGCATTCATCAAGAGATGTATTAATCTGCGACACAGCACCACACGCCAGTCACTTCGCAGTGGCTACGTAGATAAGGGTCTATGTCACACAGCTGAGATTGGCAGCGACCGGACACAAAACAAGAGCAGACCATATTCGATCGACTTCCGCCGTCTTCTGCTGAGCCAGATATAGGAAGCCCAGATTCACCTCTTTGTGAACAGACAGTAGTAATGTACCATGCAAGTTAAAGTGAATCGATGTCATGTAGTTTTGGAGTGCCGAAAAAAAGTACATTACATTTTTATCAGATTTTCTTTTCATAGTTGCTTCGATTGCGTAGAGACGCACCGATCATGACTTGACGTAGAGAAGACTGATTTTTACAGCTATCCTTTATTATCTACAAGGTGTTTCACAATACTTGTTACAGGCTTCTAGGGGTCGTAGAGAAGACTTAATAGATAAAGTCCTGATAAGTGAACCACGTTGAGAAATGTACCATTTTCTTGAAAACTAAACTTGAAAATCGAATATCAAATCTGTCGTTTCACGGCACGCACCCAGCGGAAACAATAAGCTCTGACCTGTGCGCCCTACAGGAGCCCATGGCCTCGGCAGTGTTTCGAATACTCGTCGACGGTTTCTCTTTTGCGTGACGAAGGACGTCATCTTTCAAAGACGAAAGTGCACCGTGTCCCTGGAGCACCAGCCAACTCTCCTAGTTGCGAAGAACCAGTTTCTCACAACTATTTTTGTACTTGGTGAAAATGGTATATAATACCATAATTACAACAAGGACAGGTGACCGCGCCTTCCCCTCAGTTTGTGTGCATACTCTGAAGTGGGAGGTCTAAAAGTGATTTGGCCTTTAAACTTATTTTATATCCAAAAGTAGATTTTCGTACATGGGTTCCTTACCTAAACTTTATCTATTATTTGTCCTCTACAACTACCAGAAGCCTATAAACGGAATTGTGAAACATCCTGTAAATTGTACTTACCGAATAACTTGGTTTTTGGTTCATGGTTTATTGTTCATGGACAGAGTCTCAGCTGCATGTTGACTATCTAACGGTTTCCAGGGACAACAAAAATTTTGTTTTAAATATTTCATATAATTATTCACTGAATTTAAAAATTTTAAATACGGTCTTAACCTAATCATTAATATGTATGATCTAATATTAAAAATTTAACACAGTAAGACAATTATCATAGGTAGAGACCGTGTATACGCTTTCAGGTAGTGTAGCTGGCTAGAAGCACATTACCTTGACTTGATTCATCCGGACTTTATTCGTCCAGTATTTGAGAAAGAGAGCAGCTAGCAACCTCCAAGAAACTTTAAACATAGTTCTTCTCGCTGGATTCGTTACAAAATAATGGAAAGAAAAACGTTTACCGCTTACATTCTAGCTGTTTTTGCAATAAAACGTCAGCATGAGGCAAGACGCTTTAAGTTAGTAATCTTTACTTCTAACTCTATTGGCAACACACTTTGAATACAGTATCTTCACACATACGATACCACTGAAATTACCTGCGAAACTATATCATTGTATGACGCACAGATTACCCAGACTATAATCATCCACTGTTTCATAATGAGAATAAGTAAACGTAATTTCAAAACTTTTCTAAACTTTTTCTCCTTTTTATATATTTAACGTCAAATATTTAGCGCATAACTCGTTTATAAAATAATCAGACGTTTGAAGCTGTTTTATAATGGATGTTCGATTCTTTAGAGAATCCAAGATTTACTGTTATCGTAACGTTAATACTCGAACACGAAAATTGAAGTACCGATCTTTAATTTCAATTATACAAGGAAGCTATAGAAACTTATGCAATGCGAAGGGTGCTTTGCCATAGATGTGCACAAAGAAAAATCATGCTTGCACGTAGCCGTTAAGAGTGGTAAATGGTAGTAGATGTTTCTGTATTCATAACAATGATCATACCTTCTCTATCACGCATAAAAATCTAAAACACGTGAACATAAACAATTTAAGTGCTGCCAACTTCTGCCCTGCGTACTGCTCAGGTGCTATTGTTGAAATGACACACGGATGCAGTCCCATTCTAGGGACGTTCATGTTTGCATGGCTCATTTGCAGTAACATAAAGGGCAGCTACAATGCGAGGACTTCTAGGTCGATGATGTCAGCAGAGGAAATCAGAATATCGTAGTAACGAAGTCTGTAAATAACTTTGTGTATTGAGTTCGTTATTCCGCTTACTTTTCTGTAAGAGTAATTTTTTGGTGATTTTCAGCAGCTACGATAAATTTGATGTACGTTCCTCTTTTTTAATTCATTCATTTTGAATAACTATAACATCCGACTTCCTTTATTACACGGAAAAAATGTTTGCTTTAGGCTGTGACTAGCAGGAGAACGCTAGCCCTTCGCAGTGAAAGACGAAGAGCTAGACAGACGCAACTTTTTCGTAGGAATGTTGACGTTCATGATTATAATGCATTTGTTTCCTTGAATATTCATAATATTAATACTTCAACATGGAAAACTGAAAAACTGAGTTTTAAAAATAATTAACAAGGAGGCCAACGAAGTTTATATAATCCGAAAAGTACTTTGTCATAGCTGTGTACACAAAAATTGTGTGTGCACATAACCATCAAGAGAGGTGAAAGGAAGCAGACATACTTATATGATAAAAGTTTTCCTATGTTCTCACATTGCTGCCAATTTCTACCATGCCTACCGATCAGGTGCTATATTAGAAATAACACACGAAAGTAACGTTTCCTGAAATCGCATCCTAGGGACTTTCATGTTTAAATGTTGCATATGGTTTATTTGTAGTGACACACGCATAACCGGCATCTACATCGCTACAACCGCCACGTCATTCATATCGTCAGTAGTGGAAAACAAAATTTGGTAACGAAGTCGTCGGGGGCAACAAACGTTGTTTGTTAAGGTCCTCTTTTTCCCTTACTTTCGTCTAAGTGTAAGCAGAACATATTTCGTGTTCGTTTTCCGCCGTCTCTACAAAATCCGAAATGTTCCTAATTTTCAGTTTCTTCATTTTCTCTTATTATATGGAAACTATATTTGTTTTAGACAATGTAACCCAAGAGGAACACTATCGGGTCGTACTGAAAGACGAAGAGCTAGAGAGACACAATTTTTCCGTAGACAAAGTAACAGAAATAATGTGGACGTTGCTAATGATAATCCTATTGTTGTTCTGAAAGATACATTTAAATGTGTACTGATGGTAACTCCAAATGCTTTTGAGAGTTATAACTGCGGTTTGATGAATTTACAGTCCAGATTTTGTAATGCAACTCATTTTGTATCTAGGGTTCTTTTATACGATACGTCATTCACATTGTTTTGTCATAAGCTAATCTGCCGCCGTTATACAAAATTTATTTTTCAACACAGTGTACCAAGGACGCACTTCCAATTATAGAACAGTTAAGGGGAAATCCAAGAGCTATTTCAAAAATACTCGTAACTCAAATGCAGCATTTTCTGTGGGTCAGTTCTGAAGGTAAAATATCAGTTGTACATGGAGTGTATCACTTCAAGATAGATGACATTTCTCTGTATCACAGATTAGGTCCACTGACTCAACTTGTCGAATTTCGACCACGGGCGATACTGCTTTACGTAAACAGTTTAACTTTCGCACACATGGTGAAATCTAAAAAGAAATGTAAAGAGCACAATGTTGATTTTTAAAGTTTGGATACACTCCGTCATTGTGGGTCAAACGACTGCCTATATCCCTTTTATGCAACCAAGTATTAAGCAGTGACGCTATGAAACAATTTAAGTTGAAAGATCATCTGAGGAGATGTCACCCTGATAAAACAGATACAGATCTGAAATACTCTCAAATGCTTAAACTACTTGAACTCAAAAGAACTCCGGTGGACAGTATGTTCGCTTCCACATTATAAAGAGATCTCGCTATTTACAGAAAAATCTGGAAAACTGCATACTATCGGTGTACAGTTAATTATGATAGCCATTGAAGATGTTTTTAAATATTCTGTGTACAAACCTGCTTATGATATATTAAAAACATTCCTCTGAGCAACAACACAATTCAAAAAAATTGATGAAATGAGTTACGATGCTGAAAGCTCCTTGTACAATTATCTGCAGGCGAACCATTTCTGCATACAGCTGAACAAGTGAACTTTACCTGTGAATAAAGAATTATCATTAACGTTTGTTCGTTTTGTTATGGACCAAGAAATCCGTAAGTAACTGCTCTTCGGTAGAATTGTGACAACACACACTAAATATGAATCAATATTTAATGTTTTGAAAGTTTATTTCATGGAAAAAGAGATACATTTATCAACTATAATATTACCAGCAGTAATTTTTGGATGCTCTCCTGGGTTTACAAGTCACATAAAACGCAATGTACTCTGGGTTCTTGAAGTACACTGCGACATTCATTGGCAACTTTTAGTTGTTAAAAATCCGACTAGTAGATCGCATGAAAAACTTCAGTTTGTCAATAACGCAGTACACAAAATTCGAGGCAACACATTGAACTCTACGGTACTTGCACAGTTATGTGAATAAATGACGAGAACTTTGATCGGTGACTCGTTCACAATGAAGTACACTGGCTGTCAAAAGGCCTGCGTTTCACAAGATTTTTCTCAGTTTGGAATCCACAGGTTTGGTTACTAAGTTCAACTAGGTTAATTTGCATTTACGAGGTGACAGTCTAAATAGAATACAAAAGAAGTCCATCATTTCAGCTTTTCTTGCCAGAATCAAACTAATGAAGCAAAACACTAGACGGCGCGAATTTTCCCAGTTTCGGAGTCGGTCACTATGATGTTATTTCAGCTTACGTTCAATATTCAAATGGTTCAAATGGCTCTGAGCACTATGGGACTTAACATCTTAGGTCATCAGTCCCCTAGAACTTAGAACTACTTAAACCTAACTAACCTAAGGACAGCACACAACACCCAGCCATCACGAGGCAGAGAAAATCCCTGACCCCGCCGGGAATCGAACCCGGGAATCCGGGCGTGGGAAGCGAGAACGCTACCGCACGACCACGAGATGCGGGCTTCAATATTCAAATATCCTTCACATAGACTGCGAAAACAGGTTTGAGAATGCGTTGACTGTGGAAATACTGCGATGGATTATCAATCCAAACAGAGATACAAAAGAAGGGACGTCGTTTTGCAAGAAGAATTTATCGGAATGCACACTAATGACGAACCTAAGGTACACTTTACTAAAGAATATCAGTGGTTCTGGCTTCAGAGAGACATACCTGTTAGTTATCCTGTATTATGAAGTACTACGAGAAAATCCGATAGCTTTGTCAACTTCATATCTTGTGGAAAGGATATGCAGAGCAGACCCAATCTCCTTAAATAATAATAAGAAAACCGCGATTTCAAACCACTTACCAAGAAGATTTAAACCTAACCAATGTAGCATAAGTGTGTAGTGGTAACGAGAATTGTGTTAACAAAATGCAGAATGAGTACTCAACATTTATTCATCAAAAATACAACAATTTCTGAGAATCCACATATAAATAATCTTATGACACAACTAAGAGACAGTTTACATTCAGAGCAATGAGTAGTTTCCCTGGAACCTTCGTAACGAACAGTCCTCCATATCTACATCTACATCTACATGGATACTCTGCAAATCACATTTAGGTGACTGGCAGAGGGTTCATCGAACCACCTTCACAATTCTCTATTATTCCAATCTCGTACAGCGCGCGGGAAGAATGAACACCTTTATCTTTCCGTACGAGGTCTGATTTTCCTTATTTTTTCGTGGTGATCGTTCGGCCCTATGTAAGTCGGAGTCAACAAAATAGTTTTGCATTTGGAGGAGAAAGTGGGTGATTGGAATTTAGTGAGAAGATTGCGTCGCGACGAAAAACGCCTTTCTTTTAATGATGTCCATCCAAAATCGTGTATCATTTCTGTGTCACTCTGCCGGTCGGAGTGGCTGTGAGGTTCTAGGCGCTACAGACTGGAGCCGAGCGGCCGCTACGGTCGCAGGTTCGAATCCTGCCTCGGGCATGGATGTGTGTGACGTCCTAAGGTTAGTTAGGTTTAATTAGTTCTAAGTTCTAGGCGACTGATGACCTCAGAAGTTAAGTCGCATAGTGCTCCGAGCCATTTGAACCATTTGTGACACTCTCTCCGATATTTCGTGATAATACAAAAAGTGCTGCCTTTCTTTGAACTTTTTCGATGTACTCAGACAGTCCTGTCTGGTAAGGATCCCACACCGCGCAACAGTATTCTAAAAGAGGACGGACAAGCGTAGTGTAGGCAGTCTCCTTAGTAGGTGTGTTACATTTTCTAAGTGTCCTGCCAATGAAACGCAGTCTTTGGTTAGCCTTCCCCACAACATTTTCTACGTGTTCCTTCCAATTTAAGTTATTCGTAATTGTAATACCTAGGTATTTAGTTGAATTTACGGCTTTTAGATTAGACTGCTTTATCGTGTAACCGAAGTTTAACGCGTTCCTTTTACCACTCATGTGGATGACCTCACACTTTTGTTTATTTAAGGTCAATTGCCACTTTTCGCACCATTCCTATATTTCTTCTAAATCGTTTTACAGTTTCCTTTGATCTTCTGATGACTTTATTAGTCGATAAACGACAGCGTCAACTGAAAACAACCGAAGATGGCTGCTCAGATTGTCTCCCAAATCGTTTATATAGATAAGGAACAGCAAAGGGCCTATAACACTACCTTCGGGCACGCCATAAGTTACTTCTGTTTTACTCGATGACTTTCCGTCAATTACAACGATCTGTGACCTCTCTGACAGGAAATCACAGATGCAGTCACATAACTGAGACAATATTCCATAAGCACGCAATTTCACTACGAGCCGCTTGTGTGGTACAGTGTCACAACCTTCCGGAAATCTATAAATACGGAATCGATCTGAAATCCCTTGTCAATAGCGCTCAGCGCTAGATTACTAGTATTCAGTACTTAGGTTTCTTCTTGTTCACCCACTTAAAAGTTATATACAAAGGATATTCTGCTGACCCGAAAAATAAATCAAATAAAAATTTAGCCTAGATATAGGGTTAAAATCCCTATATTAACAAAGCTTGTAAGGCGTCCGGATTTTAGGGACCTTACTTGAGCTTGAGCCATAACGACAGTACGATACAGTATGACATCCTCAGAAAAAATAATTGTATTATATCAATAAAAGGCAATTGCAGTAATCTCATGCATCGAAAACTAACAAAACGATATCTACCAGTATATGGACAGGGGCAGGAATAAACAATTTAAAGTGAAACGCATTGGCTGAAGCCATACTGGGCGGCACAGACGCGACACGGCGGGGAGATCCCCATTACATAAAAGCATTTTGAGAATTAAAATGGCTAGATATCTCTCTCGTCTTGCGGTGGACCGCGTAAGTGTGTGGAAAATAGCGAGGGCATTGAGAGCTTTGCTTTCCGCAAAGTGTGGACGATACGCTTCACGTATCATGGCGACAGATAGCAAAGATGTAATTAATTATTCCTGCGGGAATTTTTGCGAGAGAAGAAACTGTGCACGTCGCTCCAACCCTTAGTGTGCAGCAGCCATTATTTCGATTAAGGAAAGATTAACATTCTACGGAATGCAGGAAAGTTGAGACTGAGTGAAGGCCAGATCCAGCAGGGAGACAACCTCGTGGCAGATGCCGCTTGGCCACAGTAAATATTGAGTCGAGATTTTGCTCACTCTAAGCTGCGTGCGCTTTGACCAGTGAATGTCAAAAGCTTGGATACTAACCTACCCTTACATTGAGTATATGAGAGTTTTTTCATTGGTACAAAAAGTAAATTTATTCTCCACAAACTCAGTGCATTGACCAGCTACGATAAAGTAGATGAAAATGAGCTGATGAAGATTTTTAAGCATTGTTTCCTGTGATAAAATTTTTTCAGATGTAGAGATAACGATTTTAATAATCATCAGTTCAATATGTCTAATAGTTCAATATTTTGTTATGAGTGTCAAACGTAATTGATCATAATTGTTATGTACCACTTGACCCCTGAAAGCACAGTTGATAAATTATATGTGGAAAACAAAGGGAATAGCTGTTTTGTGTTTCTAGAACAGATCACAAACTTTCACTTTTATTAATTCGTGCATTCTAGTTATGTGACAGCAGCATTTCTAATGATTTTTGTTACAATCCACACCTAATATTAGCTCCCTTACAGGACCAGGTCTGTTTAACACCCTGGACGTGAGAAGACAGTTTAGATGTTTTGTCCATTTGCGCGCTAAGTGGTAAGCTAAGTTCGCACATATTAGTACACTCACCGTGCAGACACGAAACGTGCGGACGCTGACAAATGGTGACACCTGCCAGGATGAGAAATTACAGCATTCTCATAAATTGAGAGTTTGCTTTTGATAGGTACAAAACCCATAATACTCCAAAACAATAAGCTGACTCGCATTGGAGAAAAAAATGTAAATGTAAATGTGACTCAACTATGTAGTAAGTGTAGATAGAATTGTATTTATGTATTTCTTATTTGCTGGCGCGCCACATCGTTGAATTAGGTTTGTTGAGTTCTGACTCAACTCCAGTAACCAAAACACTAATAAAGGCCGAGAAAACGGATTCAGATATGGAATATAGGACTGTGGGTGATATTTTGGGATAGAATCAAGTCTTATGATCAGATGTTAACGCGTAGTCCTGTTAGAAACATTCGCGAACAGCAACGGTTATTGGAACACTAAAAAATGGCAGAAAATGATAGATTAAGACAAAGAGAAGTCATAGAAGAGCTTGATAGGATCGAGTTGGATATGCAACAGGTAGATCAGCGTGAACAACACGAGACAGAACACGTAGAAATACAGAACGAAAATGCAACATATGATGTTCAATATGGTCCAAGGAATGCAGATGAGAACGGCATTGCTAATGAATCAGACGCTGAGTCTGTAGATAGTGATTTTCAGCATATTGAACCAAACGTAATCGAACTAATATTGAATCAGGCAAGTTGGCACTTGCATGAAAGAACGAGTGTTAGTGCTCCTACACAATGATCGGAAGTGAAGGAAACGGTTCACGAAAAACGAGATAGGGAACGGTTGCATCAGATGGCAACTGGCGAAACTGGTGGAGATTTAAACGCCAATATATTTGGAATGTTTCAGCGTTTATTACAACAACCTCAGGAATCAGGTAAGTGTATAGAAGGGCGCATAACACAAGAGCAAAAAGAATTAACACTGGGGCTGAAAGAAACTAACAAGGGAATACAAATAACTCGTGATAATATTCAAGGCCAATTAGATCAAATGCGAACTGAGGCTAAGGAAGCGCAAATCACGATTCAAACGCTCGTTACAGGGCACAAACAATTGAGAACAGACATTGACACTGTCCAAAGAGACATGCTTACGTTGAGTGAAGTTACACAAAAAAGTGTCAAAAAGGTTAAACAACAGGTCGAAGGTTTTGCCATCAAAGCGATGACGAAAGCGAAACATATTATTGCTGAGACGACGTCTCACAAAAGAACGACACAAGCAGCATTAAAGAAATTCGTTGCTCGTACTACAAAAATACAAGAAAAACGAATACTAATTTCAACGGCTGAGATCGGAAGTTTTACGTTCAATCGAAAGTCGTGGTGACGTAGAAAGCGTCAGTGAGGAGTCGCAGACGACGACAGAATCCACTTTAGTGCCGGTAGATACTACTGTGAAGACTGCAGACTCAACAGTTGCCGATAATACGAGAAAAGGGTACGCGAAATTACGTGTGACGTAAGTCGGAAAGGCACATGTGGATGCCAGTCCGAAACCGCAAACCGCGAACGGGAAATTAGTCCAGACTAGCGTATGCCAGAACATCATGGTAACCGTAGGGAACAGTGTGGATTGCGAACACTTGTTCAAGAAAATATAACTGGTCAATCGGGAATACAAAAGTGTGGTTTGCAGCAAGGTTCAGTACGTCTAGCACAAAGCGTGACATACGCTGATCAAACCACAGAGACGCCTTACGCAACGTCACAACCTGTAGGACGAATACCGACGGGTTACAGTACGGCGTCTAAAGAGACAGAATTGCTTACACGTCAAGATACAGAGCCGGTAGCGGGCGTTACACATGCATATTGCGCAATGAGATCTGCAAGTGATTCGACGGCACAAATGTCACAGAATGAATCAAGTTCCACACGACTGCGTATATTTGTCGCAATCCAAAGACAGAATACCAGTCTTCAAAACCCAGAAGGTACACCGCAGAGAGAAGCTAGAGGATTTGATGTTACCCACTTTCTTACAGTGCGGAAATACCAGCACTATAAGGAAGATTCAAATATTCTCCATCCCCGCACATTTATTGACCAATTTAAAGTAGGAATACCGACACATTGGCCATTGAAACGAAAGTTAGATTTCATTTGCGCACATATGGAGGGAAGCGTTGCTGGAACTATGCAGAAGAGAGCAGAAACTTGCTATTCGTGTGATTCGCCTTTATAGCAAGATACTGGTCACCAGAGGCTCAGATGAGAATAAAATATGGTTTATTACAAAATGTCTCATTTGAAAATTCGCGTGAGAAACAGCAATCAAATTCTTTGAAATGTGGCTAACAGGAACGAATACTTAGATAACCCGTATAGCGACGGAGAATTGATTCAAATATACAAAACGAAACTGCCAATGAAGTATCAAAAAACCTTGATAGGATGTGGGGGCGATCATGTAGAAACTTTCAAAGGTGTTTTGAGAGACGTAGAATTCATGTATGAAAACGACGCTCAAAGACGTCGCGATTCAAAACAGAATAATTTGGAAGGAACACGTAATAGTAACGAAAATAAAAATATTGGTAGCGATGGTAGGCCAGTATTGGGATTGAATTCTGGACGAAATGAGAATAATTACGGAAATGGGAGTAGTGGAAACACTAGACCACAGCGTAATGGATGTTGTTGTAATAGTGGTTGGAACAGGCGGAATATAGACGAAAACAGGAACGGAAACTACATCTACATCTACATCTACATTCATACTCCGCAAGCCACCCAACGGTGTGTGGCGGAGGGCACTTAACGTGCCACTGTCATTACCTCCCTTTCCTGTTCCAGTCGCGTATGGTTCGCGGGAAGAACGACTGTCTGAAAGCCTCCGTGCGCGCTCTAATCTCTCTAATTTTACATTCGTGATCTCCTCGGGAGGTATAAGTAGGGGGAAGCAATATACTCGATACCTCATCCAGAAACGCACCCTCTCGAAACCTGGCGAGCAAGCTACACCGCGATGCAGAGCGCCTCTCTTGCAGAGTCTGCCACTTGAGTTTATTAAACATCTCCGTAACGCTATCACGGTTACCAAATAACCCTGTGACGAAACGCGCCGCTCTTCTTTGGATCTTCTCTATCTCCTCCGTCAACCCGATCTGGTACGGATCCCACACTGATGAGCAATACTCAAGTATAGGTCGAACGAGTGTTTTGTAAGCCACCTCCTTTGTTGCTGGACTACATTTTCTAAGCACTCTCCCAATGAATCTCAACCTGGTACCCGCCTTACCAACAATTAATTTTATATGATCATTCCACTTCAAATCGTTCCGCACGCATACTCCCAGATATTTTACAGAAGTAACTGCTACCAGTGTTTGTTCCGCTATCATATAATCATACAATAAAGGATCCTTCTTTCTATGTATTCGCAATACATTACATTTGTCTATGTTAAGGGACAGTTGCCACTCCCTGCACCAAGTGCCTATCCGCTGCAGATCTTCCTGCATTTCGCTACAATTTTCTAATGCTGCAACTTCTCTGTATACTACAGCATCATCCGCGAAAAGCCGCATGGAACTTCCGACACTATCTACTAGGTCATTTATATATATTGTGAAAAGCAATGGTCCCATAACACTCCCCTGTGGCACGCCAGAGGTTACCTTAAGGTCTGTAGACGTCTCTCCATTGATAACAACATGCTGTGTTCTGTTTGCTAAAAAATCTTCAATCCAGCCACACAGCTGGTCTGATATTCCGTAGGCTCTTACTTTGTTTATCAGGCGACAGTGCGGAACTGTATCGAACGCCTTCCGGAAGTCAAGAAAAATAGCATCTACCTGGGAGCCTGTATCTAATATTTTCTGGGTCTCATGAACAAATAACGCGAGTTGGGTCTCACACGATCGCTGTTTCCGGAATCCATGTTGATTCCTACATAGTAGATTCTGGGTTTCCAAAAACGACATGATACTCGAGCAAAAAACATGTTCTAAAATTCTACAACAGATCGACGTCAGAGATATAGGTCTATAGTTTTGCGCATCTGCTCGACGACCCTTCTTGAAGACTGGGACTACCTGTGCTCTTTTCCAATCATTTGGAACCCTCCGTTCCTCTAGAGACTTGCGGTACACGGCTGTTAGAAGGGGGGCAAGTTCTTTCGCGTACTCTGTGTAGAATCGAATTGGTATCCCGTCAGGTCCAGTGGACTTTCCTTTGTTGAGTGATTCCAGTTGCTTTTCTATTCCTTGGACACTTATTTCGGGATAACCGACGGACTGATTTTCATCAGCGATCTCCAGATCCGTGGGGAGAAAGCGTATGTGGAGGTGGTGCAAGGAAACAGTCACAAGCAAATACTTCGGGTACTTACCGGAGAAACGAACCACAGATGGAGACTGAATTACGACCACCGAATCCTGGGAAGCGTGAGGATTGACTGACGTTAGGTATTGTAGGAGTTCAAGCAGATAATACACTTTCTGCAGAAACGGATGACAAGACGACCGCAGCAATAAATAGGTTAAAGTGTGACGTACAGGAGTCGGAATTGGGAACAGGAACGACAGAAATATCATCAAAAAAGTATCTGTACAGATACTACGAATAGGGAGGAAGTCACAACTGAACTGTTGGGACGAGATAGATTGGGCTGACACTGACGATGAGGATGAACTCCCAGCATTACTTAGTAATGAACATTTGATTATGACGAAGCATTAATGTATATGGTGCAAATGTTTGATTCTGCAAAGACGAAACATGATTTTCAGTAGGATAATACATATCCTATTGCAACCCGTAACGCTACGATTGATCAAGACGATAGGATTAACCGACAAAATACGGCTAATACAGGTCATAGACGAAAGAGGAAAGTACGGGTAAGCACACCTGATCAAAAGCTCGACAGGCTACAAGATCTACTAAAATCCTTCCACAAAACTAGAGAAGAAAAGCAGAAAGAGTCTGAGGCGGTGTGGATAGCGGGAATTGAACAAAATCGGGAAGAACAAGTCGATAAAGGAGAGGAAAATCACAGGGAAAATATCCCGTCTGGATTGGGAAACGAACCAGATTATAAAGTATGTGAACAGTTTGATAAATCAGATTCAAAGTTATACAGTTCTGGTGCATAGGAGGACATAGTACGGCAGTATTACCGAGACTATGAAATTATCACACCACACACAGAAAACATCGTCGTAATAAATGACGACACAGCTGAAAATTTGAGTCTGCAATTCTTAGCGTCAGGCAACGAATATGATAACGAGTTGAGTCAAAGTTCGAGTACAGAGACACTTAACGTAGAACCTGAGGACTCCCCAGAATATAAGTGTGGAGTACTGTCACACTTAAAGAATACTTGCCAGGCTCTGAAATCTAAACACGACTACACAGATGTGTAATCACAAACTTAAAGGAAGTAGCAAGGTGTGAAAATGAGGATTTAAAATCTAGATTCGTTACTTTAGAAGCTGATCTAGAAGCAGTCAGACTACATTTGGACAATTTAAAAAGGGAAAGTACTTCTCCCTAAACTCTCGATGAAGACCATCAAATGTTGATGGAAAATGACGCAACTATGGATGTCCATAAACATCCAGTTGCGACGGAACAAACACATACACGTCAGTTAAATTACGAAGTAATTGAGGACATATTAATGGAGGAAGTCGAAGACGAGAGTACTTCAGAGAGAAGTCCGATACCTCATGTAATAGTCAAGGGTGTTGTCGTTAACGCAATAGTAAATAGTGGGAGTCAGTTAACGGGGACATCAGAGCCGTTGTTCAATCGTTGAAATGGTGACAATGACTTATTCGAACAGAACAAAGATCCAGAGGTGTTAAGGGCCAAACATAAGAGGAAAGACAAAAACTCAGTTGACATTCATCAGCATTATTTGCTGAAGAATGACATGCTGTTCTACAGAAACATTGGATAGGAATCCTTGCAGTGATCATACAGCAATTAGTCATGAAAACAGAAATATAAGTGGATCACAGATGATACAGCAAAAAAATGTAGATATGTTTCAGGTAGCAATAGATCTCAAGAGGCAGAGAGGATGAGCTACAAACATGTAAATACTCAAATATAGGTACAATAATTCTAATCATATGAATCATAAAAGTAGATTAGAAAAAGTAAAATAAAACTAATTGCATGATGCACTAATTAACTATCCTACATATCACCAATCCATGCTCATTCAAGAAGTAAAGGAACCGTTACAAAATAAAGTAACTTAAAGTGTAAATGATAATTCATCTGTAAAGTACTGGAAAAAACCAGTTAAATATTCATCGTATTACTCAAGTAAATATTCAAATGAAAAACTCATTGCAAATTTAGATAAAGAATAATGCAAGTAGTAGCATTAAGCAAAAGTAATTGTAAACAAATGGAACAACGTCACTACAATCGTCTGGGGCAGGAAGCCAAGCTGACAACAGAAGCGGAAGGTCGAAAGGGGGGCTATAGTCTGAGTGTGAGAGTTTATGAGATTGCACAATATGGAATTGGCGACAAACTGGTGACCGAAGTAGGGAATTTACTGACTCATGCTTTACATTAGTGCGGTGACCAAGCCAGGTGTATTTTGAAGAATATTATCCCACGCCTCAACCCAGTACCGAGAGGACAGGGAAGCCCAGCAACAGCGTGTGACAAAGGAAGCACAATTGCAAGGAAGGCGAAGCGACCCCAATTGCGCGATGCACAATAGCAGCGACTAACAATAGCAAACCGTCGGTAATAGCTCCGTAGTACAACTGCCTGGATAAAAAAACTCAGAATATTTCTCTCAGTACCAGATGGAGAAGCTAATAACTGAAAACAGATATATCACTTCCGAAATTATCTATTCAGACTTGACCATATCTCATAACATTAATGGTAGTCCTTCCGAATAACGTTCGCAGAATAACATGTCCCATCCCTATGTCTGATAAGTTGCAAGTTCCTAGAAAGAAGACACGAAGACACAGCAAGTAATGAAGAGAAGAAAGGGTCCCATGATGAGGGCAGAAGACAGTAAGATTCCTTTCTAAGTCCTATACCTATGAGACATGGTAGAATCAATAGAAGGCAATATTCAACAAAACTGTGGCAGTTATTTCATCCTAAATATCAAAACAACCATCAAACATAGATCGCGTAATGGCGACATCCAAAAGCAGAAAACGTTGAGGGGCTACTCTCATCAACCTCGATGGCAATGACACCAATCAATGTGCTACCTATGTTGTCACATCATGGCATTGCCTGGGACGAGCAGTTTGTCGTCAAAACAATGCAACTTGGAATTGATGATGTAATGGCATTCGTGATCGAACACTCAGAACTGTAAATGTCAATAATTTTCATCAACAACACGCAGAGTCTACAACTGACTAACAGCATCACCCATCACTGATTGACAGCAGCATCAGCCCAAAGTATAAAGTGTAAGGTGTGTGAAGAAAGAAAGTGATGCATGTGAAAAATTCTTGTAATATTTTAAAGAGTGCAATAGATAATCACTTCAGCAAGGAGTTGAGATGCCTGTAAATATTCAGTCAACCTGTACCACTGAGAATTTGTACTTCATGTGTTTCATTTGTATTTTATAATTAAAGATATGTTAATAAGAATTTATGTATTGTAGATATTTCGGAAACGTGTTTTTAATGATAAATAATGTCAATGACTAAAGTTTGTTTTAATATGTTTAACAATATGCAAAAATATTGCAAGGGTGCAAAAAAGGGCAGCTCGTTTTGAATTATCACGTAGTAGGGGAGAGAGTGTGGCAGATATGATGCGCGAATTGGGATGGAAGTCATTACAGCAAAGACGTTTTTCGTGGCGGCGAGATATATTTACGAAATTTCAGTCACCAACTTTCTCTTCCGAATGCGAAAATATTTTGTTGAGCCCAACCTACATAGGTAGGAATGATCATCTAAATAAAATAAGAGAGATCAGAGCTCGAACAGAAAGGTTTAGGTATTCGTTTTTCCCGCGCGCTGTTCGGGAGTGGAATGGTAGAGAGATAGTATGATTGTGGTTCGATTAACCCTCTGCCAAGCACTTAAATGTGAATTGCAGAGTAGTCATGTAGATGTAGATGTACAATGTCACTTAAGTAAATACATGTCTGTTTATGAGGTCAATTGTAATATTGATGTAGTATTTACATGAGAATAGATATGAGAAACAAACGCTTCCTTAACTTCACTGAACTTCCGCAATCATCAGTATCATGAACGTTTGAGAACTGTGGAGTGGCTGAAGTTATTGTAAAGAGAGAATCTAAAGCGTGGTTGAATCATTTTAACAGAATTTAACCACAAGTACTAGAGAGAAAAATATTGAAAGATTAGTCAAATAACTGCTATAAAAAACTGTAAAGCCACATAATAGTCATCTAAATATAAAATGCTGTGTAAAGTAATACATTTCAAATCAAAATATAATATTAAAACGACATCATCTAGCATAAGCTAGACAAGTATTTGGGCAATGATTAAAATTAATTGAAGTTATAATTTTGCACTGCAATGAGCAATGCCTCATCCGTTGATCACAGCAACAAAAAATTGATTTGGAAGGGACAGCATGTGTAGGGCATCCAGATTTTATGGACTTTACATGAGCTTGATCCATAATGACAGTACGACACAGTATGAGATCCTCAGAAAAAAATAATTATATTATATCAACAAAAAGCAATTGCAGTAATCTGATGTACCGAAAACTAACAAAACAATACCTACCAATATATGGACAGGAGCATGAGTAAACAAGTTAAAGTGAAATGAATTTTGGAGACGAACTGAGCAGGTGGTTAGTGGTATCAGAAAAACCCACTTAACAAGAGAACAGCGAGCTACAGTACGGAAAGGGATAAGGCCAGAACAGTACATTATTCCTTTTAACGTAAATATGGCTGGGACCTAGGGGAAGTGGCTGCACGGCATTACCAGGGCTGGGCTGCGACCCAGCAAGAAAAATAAAATTCCCCTCTAGCAAGACAGCTATTGGCTGAAGCCATACTGGGCGATGAAGACGCGACACAGTGGGGAGATCCCCATTATATAAAAGCCTTTTGACAACTAAAATGGCTAGATATCTCTCTCTCATCTCGCTGTGGAACGCACAAGTGTGCAGAAAACGACGAGGGTGTGGAGAGCTTTGCTTCCTGCGAAATGTGGACGATATGCTTCATGTATTGTGGCGACAGATAGCAAAGAGGTAGTTAATTATTCCTGCGGAATTTTTGCTTGCAAAAGCATTGTGCATGTTGCTCCAACCCTTAGCAAGTGTGCGATGCCACTATTTTGACTAGGGAAAGATTAACGTTCTACGGAATGCAGGAAAGTTGAGACTGAGTGAATTCAGTCAGCCGGCCGGTGTGGCCGTGCGGTCTCGGCGCTTCAGTCAGGAACCGCGTGACCGCTCCGGTCGCAGGTTCGAATCCTGCCTCGGGCATGGATGTGTGTGATGTCCTTAGGTTAGTTAGGTTTAAGTAGTTCTAAGTTCTAGGGGACTGATGACCACAGATGTTAAGTCCCATAGTGCTCAGAGCCATTTGAACCATTTTTTGAATTCAGTCAAGGCCAAAATAGGGTATTAGCGTTTCAGATCCAGCACGGAGACAATGCTGTTGCAGATGTTGCTTGGTAAAGTGCCATTGCACATGAGTTCACAGTAAATGTTGAGTCAAGATTTTGCACACTCCAACTTGAGTATGCTTTGACCACCGTGTCATACTGTGTGAAGAAATCTGCAACTGCCTGCTGCATATCCTAGTCCGACGGGATTTGTCGAACCTTCAAGACCTTTTTTAAGTGACCAAAGGCGTGATAATTGGATGGCTAGAGATTAGGACTACAGGGCGGGTGCCCAAAAGCCTCCCAATTGTCCATAATGGATCAGGCTGGTCTCCCAGATCGACAGGTGTCTTGTGTCGAATCACGACCAGCACTGAACTTCATACACCATTCCACAACAATGGTTTTCGACAGATATGCTACCCCATACACATTCCTCATTCTTGGATGGGTGCCTGGTGGTGTTTGTCTTTTGGCAGCCAAGAAAAGAATAACAGCACTTTGTTCTTGTTTGGACGCATCTAATAATAACATTGTCATAGTTCTCGTTTTCACATTTACCGGGTGCACTCCAGAAGCACATGAGTTCCACATTAATACCTTGCCTACATGTACTACTCCGTATTGGAGTTGCGTTACATTGGAGGCCTGCTGCAGGGATGCCCTCGAGTGGAAACTTTTTGATCATCCCTTATGTTAACACTTCCTGGTCACCCCTGTGTTCCAGAATTTTAAGTAAGTTTAATACAGCAAATAAGTGTTGGGACAGTATACACATCTAATAAATGGGCCATGCGCTGTTCGTGAGCAACAACCCACAGTGGCAACAAGCTGTATCAACACTGACCCCAATGTCTGACTAGCTGCATCTGTGATGACTAACCAATCCAGAGAGGCGCCAACTCAAAGCCGAGATTTAAGCAACTGGCACAACCAAAACACCATGAGTCTGGGAACAAACCCTCGGAACCACACCTACAGTTCCAAATTACAACCTACAGTGAGGGGGTACTACTGAAATACAAATAAACAGTCATATTTAGATAACAGTAGGAATGTACCACCAGCATTCTATATTTCGTTGAGTGGAGTGCCACCGTCCACAATATATTTCCTCCCACAAATTTGACTATTGTCAAACAGATGCTCCAGGGTTTCGTTGAGAAGGCTGGTATCGTTTATCCGCAGCACAGATGCTAATTCGAACTCCAGGACAGATGAAAACCAACAGCGTACTGCAGATAGTGTCGCAAACAGTATCACCACCACACCGTCGCACTTCGCATACAGCACAATGTCACTCGGAGCTCACAACATTAACTCCAGTAGTCAGTTTACTGTCACCTCAGCTCCTTCCTATTAGTAGCCTCGAATTGCCCTCGCGGTCATTCTGGTATATCTCCATGGCTGTGCTACATAGGAGGCGGCATCTTACAGAGTTAAAAATCACAACGGCTGGCGAATTTTCACACTAAATTGAAGGCAAATATTGAAAATTTTGCTAATAAAGCATCATGTTCATCCTTCTCATTAAAATCATTTATGTATTAATTTTGCTAGATTTGCATTTTGGGTCGGTTAAAGTAATAAATGCATGAAACGTAACATTTTTAATAAATATTTCACTTTACCCTTCTATAGTTAACCTCACCATTGTGGGTAACAGTGTAACAGCTGTCAAAAACGCATTTGAAATTGAGGGACGGGGATGGAGTGTTTACCGAAAACAGATAAAACTGGTACGGGACCGACGAGAGAAAAAGGTTTGGGATATCAGTCTTAGTTACACCAACGCCATTCAGCGTAGTTGCCTGAGGCCTGTAGACTGTGGTCAACGCTGCTTCAAGATGTTTTCCGAAAACTGGACTTCACTATGCGTTCGCACACAACAGTGACTCCTGCCCATCCTTTAATACAAAAGTGTACAGTGTGTACCTGATGACACGATAGGAACGATCTTTCGCAGCAGAAAACTCTAGTAAACATGGGCTCTGAAATGCGTATCTTCAGTTATGAGAGAGACGTGTTTACAGTAGCGAACTGAACAAGTGCTCGAAGCTCTTATGGTAATACTCTTTAGAGCCCATGTTTATTACACTTCTTTTGCTTCGAACTATCGTTACCATCATATGCCTGACTGCTACACTTCTTTTGCTTCGAATTATCGTTACCGTCATATCCCTGACTGCTGACCATTGTTCGTAGAACACTCTGCGTAATAACGCAAAAGAAAAAGCTAACCCAAAGACTACAGTCAAACAAATATCAAAAGCGATCAAAATATACTACTGTTTCCTTGGAAAGGCTCAAAGGATGACCAAAAGAAAACAAGTCCTGGTGTCTTTCATCGATGGTAAACGCTAATGACATTATTTCACAAAAACAAAAGTACAAGCTACCGAGAAAATTTTGGAAGAGAGCACTATTGAACTGCATCTAGGTACACAATCGAATACAGAATATTGAGCCGTGGTAAAAATTGCTGTTTTGAAGGGCGGACCGCAGCGCGTAGTGTGAAGCAGTCGCCCTCCGTTTCTGGCGGTGGCGGTGGCGCCGCTATGGCAATCGCAGCTATGGTGTCTCCCTCTGGTGGGAAAGGGGAAAGGTTGCCTGTTCACGTGCATTTAAAGGGCGCTATGAGCTCGCCAGTGGGTTAGTCTGGATCAGTCTCTCGTCCGCATTTGTTAGGCAGTTAGTGTCTGTCTGTCGTTCGGAGTGCTAGTATGTCTGTCGTTCGGATCAACCCTTAAAGCCAGCAAAATGAGAGTGTTTCCTTTCCGCCAGTAAGAGAACTCAGCGAGTGGTCGCCCGGTCGGGGCTTAGTTCCTGCATCTGGGTCTGCGCATTAGGCTGCCAGTCTGCTCGAGTTTGCTCAGGCAATGATTGGCGGTTGGATCGATCGGTTGGTCGGTCGCGCACTGAGACACAAGATGACTTGTCCGTCTTGAGCGTCGGCGCATGTGAGGTCGTCACGTGAGTGCAGTGGGCCGCGGCATATAACAAGGGGTAGTGACTTCGCGGTCGACACGAGAGCAACAGGAGTCAACCCACGACATCAGTCTGGCCGGTGCGAGCTGCGACGCCGTGACACGGGAGATCGGTGCGCCTTCCTGCGTCCGTTGAAGCGGCTGGCAGCGGACGCTTCGGGAGAGCGATTTGAGGGTGCTGCGCCAGGTCTTCCCGAGAAATCGCAGTTCATTAGAAGTTAAGGGATTGGTGATACGTTGTGAGGTCACCAGCCGTTTTGCTTTGGGGTCGTCCCACCATTCTTCTCCGTTTGCCCATCTGCAGGAAGGTGGTTGTTTATAAATTGGGTGGTCCGTTTTTCCCTTGTGGAGTAGGGGCGGGTTAGAGCAACCTGCGGCTCGGGTTGTCCGATAATTTTCCTATCAATCTACCGTACGTTAGTAGCTGCCTCTGTCATGTTTGTCGGATTTGGTGTGTTAACGAATTTATTGCTTGGAGTGTAACGGCCTAATACCTGAAACATGTTTTGATCTTTGGAAACTTTCATATTATTGAGAGGCGGTATATTATTGAGAGGCGGTATCTGTGTACTGTAGAGCTGCTTATTGTAGAATTTTATATAAGATTGCATTTCATGGGATTTTATTTAAATGATCATAAAGTATATAAAGTTGCCACCCTTTCACCGTAAGACTTTTCTCAGAAGTTAAAATCAAGTTGCACCTTCGGTGGCAAGGTTAGTATTTTTAATTGTTAGTGCTTTGTACCATTTTCATCCCTCCTACGGGGGGGGGGGGGGGTTGCTTAGCTTGTGTGCTTGTGCAAATTGTTAAAACTCTTAGTTTATAGTTATCTGGTGTTGTGCAGATTTCCACCAGTGTAGTCTTTCAGAGGCTTTTGTGAGCGGTCGTAACTACGGCAGTGTCAAAAGGGAGCGGCAAGGTTCTCTGCCCGAAAGCTCATACAGTCAAAACTTGTTTCTTTCTGCCTCTGAATAATTTGTAACTTTGATATTTAGAGAGTGCTTTCTGATTATAATTTTTAAATCTGTTTCTTTTAAAAAATGCTTTTAGGCACTATAAAAGTGAATAAAATTCCCATTTTTAAAAGGAATTTGGTTATGATTTCATCAGCTACTCCCTGGCAACTACTTCCATGCTTACATAGTGTGATTAAATGTGTTAATGTTCTTGATGAATCGCTAGTAAACAAAATAAATTCTTAAGAATATTCTTTGAGAATAAATCACGGTTCAACGATTAATGTAGTCGGATAACAGTTTTCAGTTTTTATGAGCAATGTCAATAAAGCGAGCGACTGTTCTCATGGACCACCAGAGCACTGGAGAAATCTTTGGATGCCGCAACGTGTGTCTATTACTACAGCCACTGATCGCGTATCAGTGCAGGCAATTATGAAAATTGCTCTCACAGACCGTTTACGATCTCGTAATTATTGTGTACAAGAGCGAGTATGCAAATCATGTGTTTGCCTACTGGACTTGTGGTGTGGCAGCACGTCGCCGCGGTGTAGGTCAGTGCTTTTGACTTCACATTTCCTGTTTATCAGCAGGAATTTGACGGTTGTAAACTGTGCTACTGGTAATCCGGTCAGGCTGGACCACGGGGAGGATTTTGGCACACAGACACACACGTTGCTTGATGTGAGTCTTCCTTTTTGGTGTGACATTTTCTGATAAACTGCGCTGAGGTATCATTGAATCTTGACAAGTTTACCTCTAGAACGTTGACTCCCCTTACGTTGTACCTAACACACTCAATCATTATGATACCAACGTAAATAAAGGTCTTTTTATTTTGTCGAATGGGCGATCGCCCAACACTTGTAAACGGTCGATTTGGAGTTGCGGATTGAACGTGATTGTACAGGGTGTTACGAAAAGGTACGGCCAAACTTTCAGGAAACATTCCTCACACACAAATAAAGAAAAGATGTTATGTGGACATGTCTCCGGAAACGCTTAATTTCCATGTTAGAGCTCATTTTAGTTTCGTCAGTATGTTCTTCCAGCTACGCTCAATGGAGCACGTTATCATGATTTCATACGGGATACTCTACCTGTGCTGCTAGAACATTTACCTTTACAAGTACGACACAACATGTGGTTCATGCACGATGGAGCTCCTGCACATTTCAGTCGAAGTGTTCGTACGCTTCTCAACAACAGATTCCGTGACCGATGGAGTGGTAAAGGCGGACCAATTCCATGGCCTCCGCGCTCTCCTGACCTCAACCCTCTTGACTTTCATTTACGGGGGCATTTGAAAGCTCTTGTCTACGCAACCCCGGTACCAAATGTAGAGACTCTTCGTGCTCGTATTGTGGACGGCTGTGATACAATACGCCATTCTCCAGGGTGCATCAGCGCATCAGGGATTCCATGCGACGGATGGTGGATGGATGTATCCTCGCTAACGGAGGACATTTTGAAGTCACTGGTACGTTCTGTTGCTGTGTGTTTCTATTCCATGATTAATGTGATTTGAAGAGAAGTAATAAAATGAGCTGTAACATGGAAATTAAGCGTTTCCGGACACATGTCCACATAACATATTTTCTTTCTTTGTGTGTGAGGAATGTTTCCTGAAAGTTTGGCCGTACCTTTTTGTAACACTCTGTATATGAAGTTTCGTAAGTGTAACCTCCCCGCAGTAGTAATGTCAATGATAATGAGCCATAATGTAACCTCCCCACAGAAATAAAAGACAATGATAATGAGCTAAAAATGTAAACTCCCCACAAAATATCGTTAAATTGAAATGGAGCCAAGCGTAACCTCGCCACAAAATTTAAGGAATGTAGATTGATCATTAACCCACAATAATATTAATTAAATAATGAACCTTGAACGAAATGTATCCTCCTAACAGAAATAATAATATCTGGTAAAATTTATAAGGACAGCAGCACTGACCTTCGGCCCTGTATTCTGAATAAAACAAGCAAAAACTCTTACCTCAATAAAAACTGCAACTATATCTGCTCTTATTTATCGACACAGCTTCGTGCAATTTTGATTCTTGGAGGAAATGCATAGGAAATATTCTTTAAATTGAAATGAATGTTTTTCTTTAAAAGAGTTACTTTATAAAAAATTATTATTGGGGCATTTTTTGAACAAATTAATTACAATTAACGTACATTACTAGATATGCGCAATGCTGCTTCATTATCTTCTACAACAATACTGATCGTCCACCACAATCCTGACCAGAGTCGCAAGAAGAACACGCCGTCGACGCATGCCGACGCCTGCTCAGAACAACCGTCCACTCGCTACAACTGACGACTGACTACTACTATAGACAGAGTACAACTGACTACTGCAGACAGAGAGCAACTGACTACTATTCCAGATAGAGTACAACTGAACACTCGCGCGGTCAAGCGCAGACTAGCAACAGCTAACGATAAACTACTCTCTGGTCAGAGATTCTGTCATGCTTCGCCCATCTCCGGCGAAGCATACGCCTTACATAACCCTCCACTGGGGGGGGGGGGGGGGGGGCAAAAATTTGGCAGCGATGGTGAGTCAATTGGACTTGCCATGAGCAACAAACTTTTCATAATTAATTAACTTTACAATAACAGAATATATACAGATATATAGGTGCAGAACATGAAGTAAATATAGTGCACAAGTACTGAGTACAGAACATATCAGGCAATGACAAAATATATATACAATGAGTACAAAACATATTCACAAATGGCAAAAGTGCGCACGCACAGTAGTACAGAACATATCAGCAAATCACAAAAAATGTATATGCAATGAGTAGAAATCTTGTTAACAAAATGACAAAAGTGCACATGCACTGTAGTTCAGAACATATCAGCAAATCACAAAATGTATAGGCCATGAATACAAATCATGATAACAAAATGATTTTTACTATGTTACAAGAATTAGTATAGGAAAGGGAAGGATTGCGTCATGGTTGTAGCACTTTAAGTTGCACGCAGCTGCACTGAAAGTCCATATCTGTTTACAGAAGCACAACACCAAGTGAGACAATCTGAAGTTCTTTTCCCAGAAGTATTAATCAGTGTAGCCTAGACACTGAAATGTCGTAGTAATATTCCATGTTATCATTTTGGTAGTACATTAGGTACACCAAACAGTGGCACCATAATAACATCTCCATCGCGTACGGTGGTGCACAGCATGTCGTGTCAACACCACGTTCTTGTAAGGTACGCCAACGTAGAATTAGTGCAAAAACCAAATATAGTGCTCCATGATCATGAGGATATACAGGACAAACGGATGTTGCAGTTATTCCAGGTAATTAGGTTAGAAGGTGAAGGACATTAAGTCACATACTAGTCTTCATTGAGAATTACACTAGTAATGGGTGGCACTCATTGCCCAGTTATTGAACATTTCTGTACCATGTATGTAGTATTACAGAATAATGTTCATGAGTAGTTTTACAGAGAACATTGGCATTCATTGTCTAATTACAAACCATCAGAAGTCATCATTGAAAACAGGAGCTAATAAATGACATAGTGTTACATAATAATATTCATGAGACGTTTTACAGAGAACATTGGCACTCATTGCCTAATTGCAAACCACCAGAAGTCATAATTGAAAACAGGAGCTAATAAATGACATAGTATTACATAATAATATTCATGAGACGTTTTACAGAGAACATTGGCACTCATTGCCTAATTGCAAACCATCAGAAGTCATAATTGAAAACAGGAGCTAATAAGTGACATAGTATTATATAATAATATCCATGAGACGTTTTACAGAGAACATTGGCACTCATTGCCTAATTACAAACCATCAGAAGTCATCATTGAAAACAGGAGTTGATAAGTGACATAGTATTACAGAATAATGCACATAATTAATCTAATTTCTAATTATAGTAATCATTGGCAGACATTGGCCAGTTATATATATATATATATATATATATATATATATATATATATTTGCGAGCAATGCATTGCGTTGGGTAATTACTGGGGAATGAAAATATTTGCTTTTCAGTTATTGCTGCAAATGAAGATGTGTAACGTCATTTGTCATGAGTCAGCTGTAGCAAGATTATGAAACAAGTAGAGTATATGTAATCACATTCATAAATGACATGGGTTTAATGAACAACTGCTTATAGCACATTAATTTCATAAATAATTTCTCCTGCAAAATATACAAAAATGGATTATTAAACTAAAAGAAGAAACGCATTTTATGCTGAAAAGTAGTGAACTTCGAATTAACAGGTAGTGAAATTTGTATAAAAAAATGTGTTCCCTAGCTGTCCTTTCCAAAACCTTCAGTCATCATACTATGCAATATAACACATACTGTCAAAACGAACTGCAACAAATACTTAAATAACTACATAGCATAAATACATAAACTTCAACATCATCCTCATCTGTAAAAAAAAACTTCATTATCCATATTATCATAATTCCATTATTATCATCACCTGTAAAGAAAAACTTCATTATCTGTAGTAGCATATTCTTCATCATTATTCATCACCATTCATTATCATCTGCAAAAAAATTACTTCATTATTCATTATACAACTATTCCTTATTTCTAGCATATTTCATCACTAAAACTAAAATGTGTAGTTCTGACAGCCTGCATCAATCGCCTCCTATTCTGAAAGAAAAAATTAGTTAAGACTGCTATTCTACGATGTGTATAGTATATTCTTGTTAATGCTTGTTAATCCTGATCCATTTACTCTTCCTCATGAGGTATTGCATCTTCTTTTGATCATTCCGAAGGTGAAATTCCCATTTCTGTTTAATTTATTTCATTTACACGTTATTTCTTTCTGAAAATGATGAACAAAGATTAATGTCTTGCACTTAAATCATATATCCATTGAATAAAAACTGGTTTATAGTAACATAATTCGAGCATACAGCATAGCAGGACAGAAAACGTAATATGTGAAAAACATAGACAGTGTTCAGAGGCAAAAATGTACACAGTGCATCACAATGTAGCAGCAAGAAAGTAAAGTAGTCACGATGTTGAGATATCATAAGGCAAAAATGTTAAAGTCAATTGGTGTTTGTTATATCTTAAATATTTCATAGTGCATGCAAACAAAACAGGAAAACAATCATATATACATAAAAAATGGAAAATATGCACGGCCTGATGTGTAACGACAAGAAGAGCGACCTGCTAACCATACCTTGTCGGGCACTTGCCAAGAAAAAATACGACAATCATCAGTAAGTATTCATGTGAATATAATTGCATAAGTGGTCATAAAATTAGGAAATGGCACTACAGCATGTTAAATCATAAAGTATCTTCATTCAATAAAAGGTTTAATATTCGATATGTGTTGGTTTCCTTTGGATTTTCTGGTTCTCAAAGTTTCGACGTGTACAACATTGGGGTGAGGAATGCTGCGAATCCGATATGGACCTGCGTATAGAAGTTCAAATTTACTGCACCTACCTTTTATTCTGTTGGATAAATAGTGTGTATGTACTAATATCTTCTGTCCAACGTGAAAGTCACGGCGTGTACAAACCTGTTTTTGCTGTCTTCTCCGGCGCTCTGCGGCACGTTTGATGTTGTTCAGCGCAATGTCAATTATTTCATGGTGTCGTAGTAGACGAGATGTAGGAAAGTTTACTAATTCTTTAATTTTGTTAGGTGGTTCAACATTTTTCAGTATAACTGACGGAGATAGCATAGTAGATTCATTCGGTATGGAATTAATTACATTTTGGAATGAGAGTATGTGTGTGTCCCAATCAATATGTTTTTTATGGCAGTAAATTCTACACAGTTTACCAATTTCTTTCATTAATCGTTCACAAGGGTTCGAAGAAGCATGGTACCTGGATATATATATCGGAGAAATGCTTCTAGCTCGTAACATACGTGTCCATATAGCAGATCGAAACTGTGATCCATTGTCGGAAATTACTTTCAACACATGCCATACAAGAAATAGAAAATGTTTTACAAATGCTTTTAAAACAGTTTTAGCAGTAGCTTTGCGTAACGGAGTGAAGGTAACACATTTTGAAGTGAGTTCAACAGCGACAAAGATGTAGCAAAAACCTCTATTAGTTCTGGGAATCGGACCAAAAATGTCTACAGCGGCCATATGTCTCAATTTAACAGGTACAATGGGATGTAATGGAGGAATATGTGAAGTTGTGTCTGACTTAGCTTTCTGGCAGATTTTACATGACGCTAAAACTCGTCGAATACGTTTCTCCATGTTGGCAAAATAACAGCTCTGTCTCAGTATAAGAAAACATTTTCTGGCTCCGTAATGTGCGTAACTTAAATGAGTATACCAGATTAATTTGTTAACAAGTTCATCAGGAATGCATAATAACCAATTGTTGCTGTCAGGATGAGAGCGGCGAAACAGAATGTCATTGCGTACAGTGTAATGGTTTCTAATGGTAACATTATCCCTATTTTGCCAAAGGTGTTTAATTTCTTTCCATACGTTGTCTTTACTCTGCTCTTGTGCTATGTCTTGTAATGACGACGAAATGAAATTCTCAAATGCAACTTGTTGAATGTACATGACGCTGAAATTTGCTTTGCAGAAGTTGGTTGCGATGTCTTGCTGATTGTTACTGAGAGAACGAGATAGTGCGTCTGCTACAACATTTTGTGTGCCGGGAATGTGAACAATTGTAAAATTAAATTCCTGCAAATAAAGTTTCCATCTGCTTAATCTGTCGTGAGTAAATTTAGCCGAAAGTAAAAACTGTATAGCTCTATGGTCTGTGTAAACGGTAGTGTGTCTTCCATAAAGAAAATGCCTAAATCTGGTAAAAGCCCATACAACACATAATGTTTCAAGCTCTGTAACAGAATAATTTCGTTCAGCAGGTGACAGAATGCGACTTGCAAAAGCGATGTTTTTAATTACTGTATAACCATCTTCTTCAATTTACTGAAAAAATATGTACGCCTAAAGCGGTGTTAGAACCGTCTGTGGCAATGGAAAAATTTCTGATAAGATCTGGGTGCGATAAAAGTGGTGCATTCAACAAGGCGTGTTTCAAATAACATTTTCGTGAACAAGATTCTGCGTGTCAAAATTATTGCTTGCGTTACTGGAATACGCAACCTGTACTGTATCTAGTCAAATTCTATCTGACGTGCTATTATTTTCAGGAGGATGTTGTGGCATTTCGACTATTTGAACTGTTCTGTTATTTCTTCCTGACGTATTACGCTATGGATGACACCTACTGTCTGGTTCATTCATGATAATATGTTGTTGCTGATCTTCTTGCTGCTGATGAGATCGACTGTTATTAAATGTACGCTGAAAGTTGTGCTCATTATTTTTACGACTGTCATGATAGTCATTTTTATACAGCGCATTGCGATAGGAATTGTAGTAGTGTGTTTTCTGTACGTGGTTATTTCCTTGTTGCTGTGCGCTACCATTTGTTGGGGTTGATGCTATACGTGCACGCGGCGAAACATTAAAGCTTGGTTGACCTTGTGCATTACATTGTTGGTTATGTATGCTAACCGTTTGGTTTTGATGCTATTGCGTGAGAAACCTCTATTGTTACCAAAATGTGGTACCTGTAGCTGATAATTTTACACATACTGATAATTACAATTTTATCTGTTATTAAAATTACGGCGATAGTTGTCATATCGGGAGTGTCTAAAGAGAACTGTCACTTCCGGTAAAATTTGTCATATCGGGTTTTCTTGACTCATTCTTAATTCTAGATAGAGCGATAGTTGAAGAGCTGTTCTGATAGATATAAAGGATAGTAGAAGAAAAGGCAGCAGTGCAGAAAACTAAAGATGAAACAGCACTACTACAGCTCGGGGCCCCGTACACGCTACGGCACATATTCATTAAAGCGTAATGAATCCCCTGAGGTCTATTACGCGCTGCAAATAAATCTTAGCTTTTGCGTTACATGCAATGCCGGTGAAAATTCAAAAACAAATTGCTGTATCCATGCTAATTCTAGTTTCTGCATTACAGGCAATGCTGATGAAAGTACAAAAATAAATCGACGTATCCAGTTCAAAGCGTGACTCTGTGTTCTGTCAAAATCAAATACCTTAAATTTTCTCGCTGATAGAAAATGTTTGTAATCAAAATTATCATCTCTGTATGTCGAAACAGGTTCAGGATTGTATGCGAATCTATTTGTCTGTGACTGTTCAGAATATAAGTCACGTACTCTCTGTAAATTACCCAAATTATACACGCTGCGTGAATCTGACAAATGTTCGCAAAGTGGCGTCTGCTGTGATGCGTTAAACGCTGAAACATTTTTCATCTCTGTTACTTCTTGCTGTAAACTTGACAATTTTCTACGTAATGTATTATTAGACGAATCTATCTCACTGATTGTCTGCTGTAGATTTTGGAATTCAGGTGCTTGGTTAAACGAAATCTGTGAAGTATCGTCTGATTTGCTGTCATTATTATTTTCAATAACGTCAATACATCTGGCCAATACATCATATTTTTCAGTCAGTATTTTTACCTGATCATCGTTTTTAGTGTCAGAAGCATTAATTTGTTTTTGTATTTTACGTGTGGCTTCGTTCAATTTTTTAATGTCAGCTTTGATGACATCAGAATCCTGTGTTAGTTCTAATTGTTCGAGTCTGTCGGTCACTGTCTGAAAATCTACTGTGTGTGTATCTGTTTTTGTTATAAGATTGCAAATTTCATCACGCAATTCTGTGTTCAACTGTTTGATTGTATTAATTTCGTCTGATACAGTAGCAATATTGTTGTCTACGTATGTTTTTGCTTTCGCAAACAATTTACGTTTATCTTCCTGTCTCTGTGCGGTAATTGTTTCCATAACTTGTCGTTTTACTTTATTCTGTTCCTGTATAAATTTACGGAAACGCGTTTCACTGTTTTGCAGGTCGTGGTTAAAACGTTCGTCAATTTGTCTGTTCTGTTGGTCGAATTTCGCGTCTATTTTTGCATCCAGTTCTACTGTCATTAATTTAAACTCGTCCCGTAACTGTGTTGCTTTTTCAGAGCATTGTTTACCGACTGCACTAATTTCGCCTCTAAGTGCTTCTGTTGTAGTTGTTTGCATATCCCTTAATTCTTGAGCAACAGATCTAATTTCTTCACTACTTTTCCTAGCACAAGCCTCAATTTCCTCACGTAATTGTACTTTAGTATCATGACATTGTGCGGCAACGGCAGTAATCTGTTCACTAAGCTGTCTGGAATTGTTGTCTAATTTTTCATTCAGCTGTTTGGAAGTGTTGTCTAGTTTTTCATTAATTTCATGAATAAGTTGTTTGTGATTGTTGTCTTGTTTTTCACTCTGTTGTAAGGAATTTTCATTAAGTTGTTGTTTGAGACTTTCACTATTTTCATTAAGTTGTTTGATCTGTTCACTAAGTTGTTTGTGATTGTTCTCGTTAAGTTGTATCATTAATGCTATGACTCGATCCATGTCAAAATTAGCTACTGTATTCTTTGTGCTGTTTAATGGCGTACCTGCAATTGTCACGTTATCTGTAACCATTTGGTCATTCTGTAATTTTTGAAAAGGTTTGCTAATCGGATGTGCACTGTTAGTCACTACCTCGGAATCAAATAAATCTGCCGTACTTTGAGTACACTGTTCATTTTCATTAGAAAAATTTATCTGTTTGTCACGTAAATCCTGTAAACCGGCTGTGTCAAGCTGGGCAGCGCTCATTGCAACAGAACGCCCCGCGTCGTCAATTGTCGTTAAATTAACAGAGGACACAATTGAATTCGTCTGTTCATCACTAGCAGCAAAATCATTACAAGTGTTCGGTACGCACTGATTGTCTGTAAATGGGGAACTGTCATTATTACACTGAGTGTCGCAAATACTATCGGTCAAATTACAAGAATCGGCCATTTCACTCGTTGTACATCGCGATGTACTGTTAACAGTTTTTCGCGGCATTTTTACACAAATCAGAATTATTCAGAAATCAAACAAAGACAATACAAAATGCAACAAACACAAATATAACAAAGAGCAACAAATTGCCGATGATCTGTGGAAGAAAGAGTGACAAATTAGAAAATGCGTTGCGCCAAATGCTAATTACATTTAAGTATATAAGAGCAGATATATGACTACTTCCCAAAAGATTCACAAAAAAATACGATCCTGGTCCGGATGTCGCCAAGTGTAACCTCCCCGCAGTAGTAATGTCAATGATAATGAGCCATAATGTAACCTCCCCACAGAAATAAAAGACAATGATAATGAGCTAAAAATGTAAACTCCCCACAAAATATCGTTAAATTGAAATGGAGCCAAGCGTAACCTCGCCACAAAATTTAAGGAATGTAGATTGATCATTAACCCACAATAATATTAATTAAATAATGAACCTTGAACGAAATGTAACCTCCTAACAGAAATAATAATATCTGGTAAAATTTATAAGGACAGCAGCGCTGACCTTCGGCCCTGTATTCTGAATAAAACAAGCAAAACTCTTACCTCAATAAAAACTGCAACTATATCTGCTCTTATTTATCGACACAGCTTCGTGCAATGCAGGCGTATATTTAATTTTGATTCTTGGAGGAAATGCATAGGAAATATTCTTTAAATTGAAATGAATGTTTTTCTTTAAAAGAGTTACTTTATAAAAAATTATTATTGGGGCATTTTTGAACAAATTAATTACAATTAACATACATTACTAGATGTGCGCAATGCTGCTTCATTACCTTCTACAACAATACTCATCGTCCACCACAATCCTGACCAGAGTCGCAAGAAGAACACGCCGTCGACGCATGCCGACGCCTGCTCAGAACAACCGTCCACTCGCTACTACTGACGACTGACTACTACTATAGACAGAGTACAACTGACTACTGCAGACAGAGAGCAACTGAATACTATTCCAGATAGAGTATAACTGAACACTCGCGCGGTCAAGCGCAGACTAGCAACAGCTAACGATAAACTACTCTCTGGTCAGAGATTCTGTCATGCTTCGCCCATCGCCGGCGAAGCATACGCCTTACATAAGTGATGAATAAGATACGATCCAATAACTTTAGGAAGAGCTAAGACTCATGGAAGTCTTCGGAATTATTTCGAGATGTTCCAAAACAGGAAACATGTGACACTGGGTCCTTTGACATCTTAAAAGTTCAAATCTGTCGATTTTTTCAGTTCATAATTAGCTTTATGACTATT
This sequence comes from Schistocerca nitens, assembly GCF_023898315.1. Taxonomy (NCBI): domain Eukaryota; kingdom Metazoa; phylum Arthropoda; class Insecta; order Orthoptera; family Acrididae; genus Schistocerca; species Schistocerca nitens. The sequence continues at coordinate 368,084,117 of NC_064614.1, read as the reverse complement.
TGACTTATTACATACTAAGCCTTTATATATGCCTATTGGAAGGCATGTATTAACTACACTGGCGGAAAAAATCGCAGCACCATAAAGGAGTGGAGCGACGCAAAGGATTTCTGGTAGTCATGTTTCTACATCTGAAAGAGGATTTCTATTCAAAATTCGCGCCAGTCGCATAAGAGTGGCGTTAGTAGCGCCATTATAAGGATATAGATCAGATTGACTCCAAATACACGCTGTAACGATCGTGAGAGTTGGTTTCTCTTGAGACTGGACGTGGTGAGTCGATGTTAGTCAAGACTCCTTCCTTTATCAACACTTCAGTCAGTTTGAACGAGATCATTTAGCAGGGCTACCAGAAGCTAGAGTTTTCTTCTGCGACATTGCAGAAAGACTTGGCAAGAGTGTAGCCACTGTCCATGATTGCTGGTAGCGGTGGTCACGAGGATATACGGTCGCAGGGAGACTGGGCTCTGGACGGCCACGTGACAGTGCTGAGAGGGAAGACCAATGCGTTCGGCATATTGATGTGGCGCATCGTACTGCGTCTGCAGCAGCAATTTTGAGCCGCAGTTGGCACCACAATGACACAACGAACTGTTACAAAACCGTTACTTCAAGGACAGCTCCTAGTCAGACGCACTGTGGCATGCATTCCACTGACCCTAAACCACCGCCTTTCGACTTCAGTGGTGTCAAGCGAGAACCCGTTTGAGGGCAGGGTGGAGTTCTGTTGTCTTTCCTGATGAAAGCTGGTTCTGCTTCGGTGCCAGCGTGTTGGTTACTACGAGGCCAGTTGAGCGCCTGTAACAACCTGTCTGTATCCTAGACGCACAGGACCGACACCTGGAGTTACGGTCGGCAGTGTGATTTCGTATGACAGTAGGACAACCCTCGTGGTTATCCCACGGAGCCTGACTGCAAATTTGTATTTCTCTCTGGAGATTCAGCCTCTTGTGGTGCCATTCATTCACAGTATTCCAAGAGGTGCTTTTTAACAGGATAACGCTCGACCACATGCCGCTGTTGTAATCCAACAAGCTGTACAGAGTGTCGGCGCGTTGCCTTGGCTTGCTCGATCAACAGACCTGACTCTAGTCGAGGAGATACAGGACAACATTGGCCGACAACTCCACCGTCATTCACAAACAGCATTAACTGTCCCTGTATTGGCCGACCAAGTGCAACTGGCATGGAATTTCATCCCACAAACTGACATCGGGCTCCTACAAATGGTTCAAGTGGCTCTGAGCACTATGGGACTTGAAATCTGAGGTCATCAATCTCCTAGAACTTAGAACTGCTTCAACTTAACTAACTTAAGGACATCACACATATCCATGCCCGAGGCAGGATTCGAACCCGCGACCGTAGCTGTCGCGCGGTTCTAGACTGAAGCGCATAGAACCGCTCGGCCACAACGGCGTACTCGGGCTCCTACACAACGCAGTCGATGCTTGCATTCAAAATTCTCTCGGTTACACCAGTTATCAATGTACCAGCAGTTCACAGTTGCAATGGCTTATCTCTCGCTCTAATTAACCTGTAATCTTGCAATGTACTCAAATATGTTTCCTTGAAAGATACATTCCCACAATTTCATTACCCTACATTAATTACTTTTTGTTGTGGCAATCTTTTCCCGTCATTGAATATATGATAATGTTATAGCCTAACAGCATATTTCTGTGTGTGTTTCTCTCTCCAAGAATATCATTTGAAATTATAATGTAGTGTGCATTAAACTGGGCTGTCTATTTACGTAATCGAAGTACAGCAGCAGTTATATGGAATTTGTAGCTAATTCCTCGTTTCATGTAAGGTGTAGAAACTGGACTGTAGTGCATTTTTGTCGACGTGTTATGTGCAAACGGAATTGAATTTAAAAGTAAGTGATATGTGTTAATGTAGGGAAACTGATACTTGAAGAGGTAGTTACACAGATTTAAAAAAGACTTACAGTCTACTGCAGATCCGTCGGACCCTAGTTAGATAAAAGCTTTGTAGAACTCTGTGAGTGTCAGACAGAGTGGTTCTGGAACACAGTTCACGATCTGCGAGTTGCTTATTGTATTGAATCCACTACGAGAGCCAGTCTGTTTCTTTGACCGACTAAGGAGCCATTACTTCTTCTGTGTGAATGGTCATAATTTTAGTGTGTATCCCGTACATTACGTAGAGCAGGCTGATAGATCTACAGTTCTTTATATCTTGCCTGTCTCCTGCCTTATGAATTAGAAATATTACAGTATTGTTGTAGTTTTGTGGTACTGACTTCCTGCAGAGACACTTTGTAAACAATTTTGCAAGTTCCTTTTGTATTACTCTGCTTCCACCTTTAAACGTTTGTGTTGAAACACCATCAGCTCCAGAGGCCTTTCTCTTTTGTGTACTTCGAATTGCTACATAAGCTTCGTTTGGAATTGTTACCGGAATGCCACCATTTTCATTGCTAACTGCTGGTATCTACGTTTCTGATTCAACTCTTGAACTAGAAACAGATTTAAAGAAGCCCTGGGTTGTTGGCATAATATTCTCTCTGTTGTTGTCTATAATGCTGTGCCATAGTAACAGTATTGTAATGCTTTGACCAACCAACACTAGTTTCTGTTTCGCCCTCTTCTCGTTTTTAGTTGTTTCTTGTATAATTTCTCTTGTATAATTCAGCATATAGAAGAGCGTTCCGCTGAATCTTTGGTTGAAACTATCATCCTAAATAGTTGTCTCGTTTCATTCGAGATTTTTCTTTCTTTTGTTTTCTTTGTATGTACATCTTTTGTTGTCTGGTTAACTGAATGTCCCTTTCGTCCATATAGCCTTAATTTTCTTATATTCTAAACATGTTACTTTGTTTATTGAGGTACACTGTTCAATTTATAAATAAATTTTCATCATATATATTGGTGGCTTCCTGTCTGTTGAATCTGTTTCTTTGTTGCTCTCTATGTTCACTCTGAAACTGTCGAATTTGTGGTCACTTGAAATCCTTTAGTCGTCTGCGACTGCCGTACACTGCGCAATTTCTTTATTGTTTGATAAAACTTAAAAACTGATCACATACATGTACATTAAAAATGTTTTAACTTTCAACCCTGCATGCTGACGTTATATCTACTAACATGAAGACCTTATATTATGGTTTTTGTGAACTGAAGGAGACAGTACTTACAAAAAAATTTATTAATCTTTTGAAAAACATTACTTGGTTTTTTCTTCTGTGGCTGAAAGCCTAATGGGATTAATTTATAATCTCCTGTTACCTGCAGTCTAATCTGTTGTGTATTCAAAACATTCACGTGTATGAGTACAGGTAGTGGAGCTAGTGGAACTATTTAAAAGATTCACTCATACCTTGTGCTTCTCCGTGTGGAAATTCTGCTGTGTCTTTCATATTGAAATATTTAGCAAAATTTTCTTACTTTTGGTTAAATATCATGCGATGCTATCACTTACTAATCCATTTATTTTATTAGACTTCATTTTATGTAGCACTTTTTCTCTATTTATACAGTGACGTCTTTTAAATGCCACAAAAAATATCAACTAGACGTATGTTGATATTTAGTGCTGGCAACGTTTGAACTGACATTCTGGGTGGAGCAAGTCTTACGAAATACAAAATTCCATTCAGTAATTGTGTACCATTACCTCAGTGTGTTGCCATTATCGAGAATACATTATCTTCTAAACTGTAGAAGGCGATACAACTAACGATACAGGATGATAATTGTCGAAGTTTCTCTAGCTGTTTCTTAACATAGATGTATATATGTGTTTGTCGCGTATTTCGAAGAGTTGGTGCGAGTGGCTACTGCAGCAAGATTCTTCGATTGGGACGATACTGCAACACACAAATCAGCAAGTGATCTGCTGAAGTTTTTCGTTGACTACTCAAGGTCAGAGATCAATTTCTTTTGCTGCAACACAGAACGGATATTGCATCAGCGATCTTTCGTGACCTCCCTGAGCACCTGGCCACTTTCTGGCGGCACAAGAATAGTGAATGTTTGCGGCCGTCGAGGCGAGAGGAATGGAAACGTAGGTCGTACCGAGGAGGCCGTCACCTTCACACAAAGGGTGCGGCAGAAGTCACTCTCTGTACCAACTGGGGCTTGAAGCCTGCACAGTATCTATCGTTTGACGCTAGGCGCTCTAAAATTGAACTCACTGTGCTGTAAACGTGTTCCATACCAAGTTTAGCTCTACAAGACAGATCGTTTTAGGTCAGAAACAGAAATACATATTCTCTGAAGAGGTTTACAGACGTATCTCTTTATACATATTCCATTTCACGCTTCACTTATCGATTTCCCAAGTGCTATCGTGGTTTTGAAGAGAACTGTTGTTCCTGACCCAAAGGCTGATCACGTAAAAAGAGAACACGTGGCTATCGTCGTGATACAACTGACAGCAAGTTGCGAGTCAAAAGCACTCAACTGACAGTTCTATCTGTCACTGATATTTAAGTGTATTGCCCCGAGTAGTCTCTACACATCTTTCCAGCGGCTTAGACTTCTTATTCACTCAGAGCCCATAAGTCTGTCTTGTGTGGAAAATAATACTGAACTTCATGTGGTTGTACTTCAGTATTCACTGAATATCGTGCAACATATATTCTCTACAGTTTTGACAGGTTTAAGATTTCTGCGATGTAAGTGGCGTCATTAAAACTTCTCTAATTGAGTCATCATACTTCTAGAAAACATTATGTTATCGACATCCTTCTCAGTGTTTCAGGGTCGTTTGCGACAAAAAAAGAATTCCTCTGTGAACGAAAATACGTAAACAACTATCCCATATTTAAGACAATGTCAGTATCGGTACGTCGATTTGAATTGCAAAAGGTCATTGCCCGCCAAAGAACGTTTTTATGCCACTTTTTTCTGAATCTGCATTCGGAGGATATAAACAAAATCTATAAACTAATATTTTTAGACGAATTAGATCGACTAAAATGGGGTAAATACGCATTAACTATCTTATCAAAAGTATTCGAACACTTCCTGAATGAGATTTTCACTCTGCAGCGGAGTGTGCGCTGATATGAAACTTCCTGGCAGATTAAAACGGTGTGCCGGATCGAGCCCCCAGGCTGTGGCTAAGCCATGTCTCCGCAATATCCTTTCTTTCAGGAGTGCTAGTTCTGCAAGGTTCGCAGGAGAGCTTCTGTAAGGTTTGGAACGTAGGAGACGAGATACTGACAGAAGTAAAGCTGTGAGGACCGGGCGTGAGTCGTGCTTGGGTTGCTCAGATGGTAGAGCACTTGCCCGCGAAAGGCAAAGGTCCCTTCGAGTCTCGGTCCGGCACACAGTTTTAATCTGCCAGGATGTTTCATATTCGAAGACTTAATAGTGGTCATTAATTTGGGGTGTCCACCCTTCACCTTTGTGACGGACAGACCTCTGATGGGGACACTGGTAAAGGACATGTCTGAGTGGTAGCCCATTCTTCGTCATGAGCCGAAACCGGAGGAGGTAGTGATTCTGGAGTTTGGAGCGACGTCGACATTCTAACCCATCCCATTATGTATCCCATAGGGTTCATGTCTGGGATCTGACCAGTTCACTCATTTTCGGGAACGTTATTGTCCACAAATCATTGCCTCACGCATGCCATTTTATAACAGGTGGCATCTAAAAACGCACAGTCATCGTCTCCGAACTGTGCATCTACTTTAGGCAGTACATAGTGCTGCAAAATGTGTTCGCATCCTTCCGAATTTAGCATTTCCTTAATCGCAAAAAGAGGCATTCCCAAAACCTAAACCCTTCCATCGTACTGCTGCAAGTTACACTGTGATTCGTCAGTTCAAATCACTCGTTTCCATTCATCCACTGTCTAGTGGCGTCGTTAACTACATACAGGTCTGTTTTGCAACGAACTGCGCGACAGTTACACCCGCTTCCTTTAACTCCTGACTCACAGTCACCGCGCTATCTGGACAGCTGGTAGCTCTTTGGAATAACGAATGAAACCATCATCTGATTTCATGCGATTACAACCACCGTTCGCAATATTCGACGGCACCTGTACGGCAGTATGTGAGGTCTGCTAGGCCTTAGTAGACCGAGCGAGGTGGCGCAGTGGTTAGCACACTGGACTCGCATTCGGGAGGACGACGGTTCAATCCCGTATCCGGCCATCCTGATTTAGGTTTTCCGTGATTTCCCTAAATCACTTCAGGCAAATGACGGGATGGTTCCTTTGAAAGGGCACGGCCGATTTCCTTCCCCATTCTTCCCTCACCCGAGCTTGCGCTCCGTCTCTATCGACCTCGTTGTCGACGGGACGTTAAACACTAATCTCCTCCTCCTCCTAGGCCTTAGTTTAGCTGTGATTGTTCCTTTGGATTTTCTGTCTATATCCACATCACAAACAGTCGATTTGGGCAGCTTTAGAAGGGTTGAAATGTCGCTGATGCATTTGTTACTCAGATGACGTCCAGTGAGTAGTCTAGGTTGTGTAAGTAGGCTGTTTAGGTTTTTATGTAGGTAACGCCACGTAGCGCTCTGTATGAACATCACTGACTGTGCTGTGAGCAGTCTGAGGCTGGTCGGTATTGTTGCAATATTTGCTATTGTAGTGTTGGGCAGTTGGCTGTTAACAGCGCGCAGCGTTGCGCAGTTGGAGGTGAGCCGCCAGCAGTGGTGGATGTGGGGAGAGAAATGGTGGAGTTTTGAGAGCGGATGATCTGGACGTGTGTCCATCAGAGACAGTAAATTTGTAAGACTGGATGTCATGAACTGTTATATATATATTATGACTTTTGAACACTATTAAGGTAAATACGTTGTTTGTCCTCTATCAAAATCTTTCATTTGCTAACTATGCCTATCAGTAGTTAGTGCCTTCAGTAGTTTAAATCTTTTATTTAGCTGGCAGTAGTGGCGCTCGCTGTATTGCAGTAGTTCGACTAACGAAAATTTTTGTGAGGTAAGTGATTTGTGAAAGGTATAGGTTAACGTTAGTCAGGGCCATTCTTTGGTAGGGATTATCGAAAGTCAGATTGCGTTGCGCTAAAAATACTGTGTGTCAGTTTAAGCACAGTCATTTATAATTTTTCCAAGGGGACGTTTCAGTTGGAAGTCCCTGAGCTCTGCTGACAGACCCATTCTGCTGTTACTCATTATGTACTGAAAACACAATAGTCTCCCCCTCCTTTGATACTGCTGAGTCCGCCTTTCATGACAGCAAAGGGTCAATCCCTCATTACATAGGGGCGTCTGCATACTTCTGATCAAATAGTGTATATTTTAGTGTATAGTAGGACTTCGAGTGACTGTAAACGTAAGAAACCGTTCTGGTTTCACTGTTTGCCATCTTGTTTCTAATGAATTTATAATTGCGGATGAGGCACTGATTTCACGGATTCATGTTGTACATGCTAAAAGTCATGTTGAACTTTGCCCTTTAATAAAGGCGGATTACGTTGCGCCCCCTCCAGAAAACTAGGTATTGGACGTCTCATCGGCGCCGTCGAGTTCTGCCAGTTGCTCGGCGTCGGATGATGCACCTTCGTGTGAAGCTCTAGTGCAAGGCGACTTGTTATGCGCCGTATGAAAAATCGTTTTAGAACTATTTCAATTTTTTTCTAGGATTCGCTGGAATGAGCCTGAGGGATACAAATAAGCCATTTAGTACATATATAAATGAATTACCTATATTGTCTTTCCAAAAGTGATGGATTAGCATGTTATAGGAGTAAGTAGAGAAATATTATTAATAAATTACCTTGATATCGACTTCCTTGGCAGTATCAATAGTTTATAGTTGTATCATAGAATCAAATTTGAAATTACTATGTGGTATTTCTCATGGATGCTCTTTTCCTCTCTTCATTTAGAAACCTGTCGTGAAGGTGCATTTTACTTTTCAGTGAAATAACGTTTCCTAATGAGAAGTAATTCTGTGACAATTTCAAGAAGAGTGTATCACGCATACACATACGTTTAAACAAAAGTACTCACTTAGCCGTTGGACTTCAATGAAGAACAAACGCGAACTGACAGTTTGTGTTATTGCGGTCACCAACCCCTCCGGCCGGTGTCCTTCTCCAGTCTCGTTGCATCCCAGCTAGCCTTTTGATTTCAGATTAGCTACTGCATCTTATATCATCAGCAACTTCCCTTGAGTGTCTTATACAACCAAAATCATGTCTGCCACTGAAATTGTTCCCTTCCAACATTCATTCAACAATAGTTTTCAGTGACTCCGTCTCGTCTGCTCATCCATTCTCTTCATTTCATTATATTGTTTCTCAGCTATTTTCCCCCAGTGAATCTTTGCAGGACTTCCTTATTCCTTACTCCAACAGCCTGTCTACAAATCTCCTGTATCATCGCATTACCAAGAGTTCTGGTCGTTTCGTATCAGCGGTTTCCCATTGTCCAAATTTCGTAGCGATTCAAAGTATAGCCATACAAAACATATTTTTTAGAAAAATCTTTACCTTGCACCAAAGATTATGTATTTGTTTCTTTTTATAAAGCTCCTTGTGCAGTTATTGCCATTGTGTTTTCCATGTTTATTCCGTCTTTATTTATTTCCGAGGTAGAAAAATTCATTCGCCTCTACAAGAATCAGAAAAAAATTAAGAATTAAAAAAAATCAGCTGCGTGTATCTCACTTAAAAACAGAGACGCTGTCTGTCACATTCTGGCGGCTCAGTACTGTACTCGGGAAACATTGCCTAGTATATAAATTAGAGATGTATGTTTTCTGTTATACGTAAATCAGTGCTTCAACACTCAGAGTACGGTTACGTGTCACTAGCTGATAGGTTGCAGTCGTTTCAGATATACCTAACAGTTCTCTAGTTGCCACAGGCACCTCACATACATCGCACTGGTCATCACAAATCATCTGACGACGCACAGCAGTCTGAGTAGCTTCTTTCGAGGCTTTGGTGTAAGGATACTGATTATTGTCTCGAAACCTGATCAACAGTTTAAGATGCAGTAAGTTCTGGAGAAACCTCTTGTTATATTTTGCGCAATTCCTACTTGCACGTCTCTCATGACCGACGAAAGACACGGAAAGCGATTGCCGTTACCTAGTTTGATTGGGAAAAAATAAGCTGTCGAATGAGTACTTTACCAAGATATATAGAACTGCCACGTTCCTACGTTTATTGAGGTAGAAAATAACAGAGTGCGAGAACCACGACATGTAAAAGGCATGAAGAATGTGCGGGCTGCATGGAGCTCACGGCACGCACACTAGGCGGCGACCACCAATTAGAGAACTAGTGGTGAGTTCACAGACGTACGTAACCTTTAGCTGGAGATTGATCCAACCTGCAAGCCTCCTATTTGTGATTTTAATGGCCTACGCTGTAACGAATTGAGACCTTTGGCAATGACTCACGACCCACGGATCAGTTTCAATATCGTTCACCAACGTAAAGTGTTCAAGGCCTAATACCGGAATGCAAGCCGAATATATCGACAAGGAAAATATGTAGTGCTTACTCTGACTGTACACTGATTTGTATCCACGAAACCACTACGACGCCCATATAGGCAAGGTGAAAATGACACACGCTGTGTACCTAATTTTGTTTCACACAACTAATATAAGGATGTGTACTCTTGTAATAAGGATCTCATGTGATTGCGTCTAGATACTCGTGTGTAATAAATCTGTCAAGTGGTCGGCCGATGTGGCCGAGCGATTCTAGGCGCTATAGTCTGGAACCGCGCGACCGCTACGGTCGCAGGTTCGAATCCTGCCTCGGGCATGGATGTGTGTGATGTCCTTAGGTTAGTTAGGTTTAAGTAGTTCTAAGTTCTGGGGGACTGGTGACTTCAAAAGTTAAGTCCCATACTGCTCAGAGCCATTTGTAATCTGTCAAGTAAGACGTCTCTCATCATAAGAAATTTATGTCGTTTCGCTGAAGTTCCAGCTAACATTGAGACTACAATTGGATGTAACGTATGGCCTGAGGGCATTACTGTTTCTGTGATGAAACAAGCGCTGTATCGCGTGTGATAGGCGAGCGAGTGTGCCGAGACTTACCCCGGTTCACTGCTAGTAGCGCCACAACGCGTCTGTAATTTAAGAACGGAATTAGAAGTTAAAGTTGCTTTTCCAAATTTTGTCAGCATGTGCTTTAGTATATCGATGTTTAAACTGTCAACACTCACATTGATCAGATGACTGTTTTTCCCTAAATACATCGTTTTAAGAAAAAAATAAGTGGCGCTAAATAATAAAGCTAGGAAGCCAGAAATTGGTCGTAATGTGCAGATGTATGTCAAAATTAACTGGTACAAGTCTCAAAGTGATTAAAGCAATATTTTGGTCAGATTTCACGTTTTTAAGAAAAAAAGTGGTGACAATTATTTTCCACTTTTGTGGCGAGCAATTATTTTGATTATTAGAAGTCAAGGCGAAAGACAATTTAATAGGAACTTATCGTAGATGTCGCCTCTGAACTTCTCATAGTGCCGTTTAGCTTAGAGAGGTTTATTAATAGTATTAACATAATGAATATTATAATGTTGTGGGTGTGAACTCTACCAAATATATCTATCAATTAGAATTCAAAATCTTCCATTATAATCATAGTCCTGATCCCGCTGAGCAAGTAGAGAATAGAAATATTTTTTTTCAGTGGGCAAGACAACAATGTGGACTTGCAGACTGGGAACTATGGTCAGTATGTTCTCCATAGCTTTCTAGTTGCCCACAGAAATAGTTTCCAGGCTCTTGTTAAAGACGGCGAATAGTATTTCCAATAATTCTAATATTTCCTCCAACTTACGAGTGACTAAGATTATCATTAATATTAATCTTAACCCGCCGCCCCACACGTCTTATTATGACTCACAATTGTCGTAAAGATGTATGTAGATTCTAGGCCCATAGTACAGAGGAACAAGCGTACAAAGCTACCAAAATGGAGATATGCGTTAATTTATTTTTGGTTCTAAGCATATTTCTTGTTGGTTGAATAATACGATCCGTCATAAACACACTATATGCAAGAGTGTACTGAAGATATCCGACGAATGTTGGGAGAAGATTGACAAGAAAAGGATTATTTGGTTAAAAAGAAATCACTTATATTCTACATCCTTACCTGCATTTGTATTCCACAAGTCAGCACACAGCTGCCCTTCCTGTAGCATTGTAGATGATGCACGAGCGGATCGACTTCAGCACGCCTTCCTGTAAGACAGTATTTCTTCTGAATTGCCTGATATACAGGGCGGTAATAATTACACTTCCGCTACGTGAGCCAGCGTAGAGGGAAAGATATGTACTGAATGGGTACCCATCATTACAGGAATGATGTTCAGACAGTGCGGTGCAGGATTTGCGTTATAAGAAGTGTCTGTGTCATAGTGTCTGTGTCACGATTGGTGTCAGGTATCGGTACTGGTACGACGACATAGGGTTGAAACACAAGCTTCGGAGTGTATCAAAGTGACACAGTCAACAGTAGTCTAGAAAAAGTGAGCACGGTTTTACTCGTAAAGCCGTTTTATGAAGACAACAGCATTAGCGCTGCTGCACTTCGCGGGTGTCAACGCATTAAAGGAACACGGAGAGGTCCTCTTTCGCACCAGGGTTGAAGAACGTGATTTCTTAAGTTCGAAATTACTGGCAGTTTTAGAAATTTTCTTTGTAGAGAGCTAAGGTCAACTGCGTCACAAATTGTTGAAAAAGTTATAGTTGCGATGACTGAGAATGTTGGACGAAACTTACGATCTTCCTGCAGTAATCGGACTGTGTCACGGCAGCTGAAGATTCCATGGTCCACCGTTCGGAAAGTGCTGCGAACAGGTGTGAAATGGTACCTCTAGAACGGTTCTAGACTATCATGGATGCAGATGGTCGTCACACTGACCTATTTTTCTAACGTAGAACTTAAGCATGATACGCAATTAACAACGGTTACCATCTCCTTTGGAAATTAAAATGTATTTCTTTCGATGGTTTATTTGTCTCTCCTCTTCCGCACCTCGTTAAGAAAGTCTCTAAAAAGTTTAATCGTCCTACAATCACTCGTTTATCATAGGTCCCTATCAGTAGCAAGAGTTTTTAGACACGGAAGCGGCAAACAAACTGGTACAGCTATGCGTATTCAAATACAGAGATATGTAAACAGCCTGAAAACTGTGCTGAGGTCAGCAACCCCTATATAAGACAACAAGTGTCTGGCGCAGTTGCCAGATCCGTTACTGCTGCTACAATGACAGGTTATCAAGGTGTAATTGAGATTGAACATGGTGTTATAGTCGGCGCACGAGCGATGGGACACAGAACCATTCAACGAAACATCATCGATATGAGCTTTCGGAGCCGAAGGCCGTGTGCCCTTGATGCATGCACGACACAAAGCCTTAAGCCTCGCTTGGGTCTCTCAACACTGCATTGGACTGTTGATGACTGGGAACACGTTGCCCGGTCGGACGAGTCTCGTATCGAGTGGATGGACGTGTAGGGGTATTGAGACAGCCACATGAATCCACTGAACCTGCATGTCAGCAGGGGACTGTTCAAGCTAGTGGGGGCTCTGTAATGGTGTGGGGCGTATGCAGATGGAGTGATATGGGACCCCTGATACGTCTAGATATGACTCTGACAGGTGACAAGTACATAGGCATCCTGTCTGATAACTTGCATCCATTCATGTCCATTATGCATTCCGACGGACTTGGGCAATTCCAGCAGGACAATGCGACAGCCCACACGTCCAGAATTGCTACAGAGTGGCTCCAGGAACACTCCTCTCAGTTTAAACTTTTGCGCTGGCCATCAAGCTTCCCAGACACGAACATTATTGAGCATATCTGGGATGCCTTGCAACGTGCAGAGGAGATCTCCACCTCCTCGTACTATTACGGTTTTATGATCAGCCCTGCAGGATTTGGGGTGTCAATTCCCTGCAGCACTACTTCAGACATTAGTCGAGTGCATGCCAAGTCGCCTTGCGGTACTTCTGCATGCTCACGGGGCCCTACGCAATATTAGTCAGGTGTGTAAGTTTCTTTGGCTCCTCAGTTTATAAACCCCCTGTATTTGGTACAACCGAGAGAAAGGCAGGATGGGCCGGGGTTCGAGTTATATATGTCTGAGCTGGTTAAATGTTGTTCCTTCCACGATGTAAAACGTCTTTAATGTTAACACATCATATTGGAGATGGTCCAATACATAACGCCTAGCAGAATATTAGAGACCTCACTAATTACGCCTGTTTTTAAGAATATAACAGTTAGTTATATGCACAACTGTTATCACAGCTTGACTGAAGATGAGGCGATATGCAACACACTCTCCGTCTAAACCTATTTTCGACCGATTAACAGAAGCTACTCGCTGCGATGACTGGTTGACTGTCTACAAACAGTTACACTGTCTACCGAAGACGGTCGAGCACATTATTTTTCAGCCAATGCAATGCTGCCTGACGAATTTACTTTCATTTACTTCTGATCACACCACGAATACATGTGGTTCTATCTTATGACCCACTTACTTCACCATTTAGAATTTCAGTTAGTTATCACAACATACTCGTCACCAATTTTCTCAGAGTTCATCAAAGAAGCAAATCCTTATAGTTTTTCTCCATCTCTCTTCCCGCCTTCTCTCTATTCGTTCTCAGATTAGTTCTCTCCTCCTGTACGTTTAATTTCTCCTCTCTTCTCCTTTTCGTGGGAGCTCTTTGTCACATACCAAAGCTATTTATGCAGTTAAACTTTATTTGGTGTCTATTTCATTCGGTTTTCATTTAGGATATGTTCTTGTCGTTACACACTACGATTCATCTGTCTCATGCCTGCGAGACACTACTTCTTACATCTCGTTACGGTAGTATATCGTCCTTGTCGAACGCATTGTAAGTAAACACATATCGTACAGGGCAAACGGAAACATCTTAATTGCAAATTAGTATCTATAATATCCCTTGTTTGTATAGTAGCTAGTATTTGTTTTCGGTATTATCAAATAATAATTCCAAATTTGTTACTAGAATGTTCCTTATTTCTGTTATTGCTAATACTTTCCATCGAAACTGTTAAAAAATAAAGATTACCAAAGCGAATCAGTAACTGTAACTATAAACCCGCCAGACAATATGTTAGTCTCTCTCAAAAGAGCACACTGGTCACTTTGCAGCCCTGTGCATTTTGCAGAATGGCTGCCAAACGGTTATGTGACCTTTCACTAACAGTGAATTGTGTTTATGTGTCAGACGGTTATACAGAATCAGTACAAGTACACTGCTGGCCACCGTAAATGCAACACCAAGAAAGACAAGAGGTAGCACAACAAAATTTATTTTGTAGATAACATGTTGACCAAGTATCAAATGATTACGTTTACAGACGTCTGTGACATGTCGTTCCTGCCAGAATCAGTAGCCAAAGTAGCCGCCATTGTTGGAGATCACCGCTGCCACACGTCTCGGCATTGAGTCAAAGAGACGTTGGATGTGTTCCTGGGGTACAGCAGCCCAAGCAGCTTCAACACGTTGCCAAAGATCATCTGGTGTGGCAGCTGGGGATGTAATCTGGGTCACTCGTTGAGCAACCATGGACCACATGTTTTCTATCGGCGAAAGATCCGGAGAGCGAGCCGGCCGGGGAAGCAATTCAATCTGGTTATTGACGAAGAACCTTTGGACAATGCGTGCCACGTGTGGTCGCGCATTATCCTGTTGAAATATGGCTGTGGCCGAGCCCTGAAGGTAAGGAAGGACAACTGGCTCCAGCACCTCGGATATGTAGCGCCGGCTATTTAAAGTACCGGCAATGCGTACTAGAGGCGTGCGAGAGTAATCTCCAATACCGCCCCATAATACCCGGTGCAAGACCAGTGTGGCGGTGCATAATGCAGCTGTCCAGCATCCTCTAAAAAATGGTTCAAATGGCTCTGAGCACTATGGGACTCAACTGCTGTGGTCATAAGTCCCCTAGAACTTAGAACTACTTAAACCTAACTAACCTAAGGACAGCACACAACACCCAGCCAGCACGAGGCAGAGAAAATCCCTGACCCCGCCGGGAATCGAACCCTGGAACCAGGGCGTGGGAAGCGAGAACGCTACCGCACGACCACGAGATGCGGGCCCAGCATCCTCTCTCCACGGTGTCTCCACACTCGAATCCGACCGTCGTGGTGCTGCAGACAGAAGCGTGCCTCGTCAGTAAAGACAACGTCATTCCATTCTGCCGTCCACATCCGTCTGTCATCACACCATTGGCGACGGAGACGTCTGTGGTTCTACGTCAATGGTAGACGAAGCAATGGACGTCTTGCGGACAGACCACTCTGCTGTAAACGGCGTCGAATGGTACGCGCAGACACTGGATGATGCGTTACAGACGCAATGTGCTGTGCTATGGTTCGGGATGTCACTGAGCGATCCGTCACTGCCATGCGCACAATTTGCCTATCAGCACGTGCAGTGGTGCACCGAGGTGAATGCGATCGACCACGTCGGTCCGTCGTACCCTCCTGCATCCAACGGTCACATATCCGCATTACAGTTGTTTGGTTTCGTCCAACACGACTAGCGATTTCTCTGTATGATAATCCACAATCTCGGTAAGCTACTATCCTTCCTCTGTCGAACTCGGATACTTGATCAAACGATGTTCGCTGTTATCTACGAGGCATAACTGATCGTCTTGTGAAACAACCACAAGGTTAAACACACGTGCCGAACGTACACTCGTCGAAATCGCCAAGCCTTAAATGGCGCTATGAGGTGGCGCCACAGGCGCGTGTGATGTGCGTCTGCGCTGAAATTCTAATCAGTTGCATATCTCATCGCTGCAAACCCATGGCGTAAATTTCACTTGATTCGGATGCTTCCTTCAGGGTGTTGCATTTACGGTGGCCAGCAGTGTAAATAAAAGTCAACGTGGAGAAAGATTGGCAGAATGGAGCTAACGTGTTTAGACGTGCCATGTACCACTCGCAGCCATATTAAAACGGCCTAAGTACAAAGATAGCGAAACATAATCGTAGCGAACTATCTGCGAATGGCACGCCACCTGATAACTGTGTGATTAGTGGAATATATTGTGATGCCATGTTTTAGAGACTCAATAACTCAAAAGTAGAAGGTGTATAGTGAGCTGGAAGTGTCTCATTTCAATTACTGAAACAAACAGTCACAGAATCTCAGACTAGATAAAAGAAATGTGGCAGTTTACAGAACAAGTTCTACAATACTCTTCACTCTTTCCTGTACAATATGGAATGTTTTTAAACTAACTAACTCCGTCTACAGGCCGCAAGCGACCCATCGGGACCATCCGACCGCCGTATCATCCTCAGGTGAGGATGCGGATAGGAGGGGCATGGGGTCAGCACACCGCTCTCCCGGTCGTTATGACGGTTTTCTTTGACCGGAGCCGCTACTATTCGGTCGAGTAGCTCCTCAATTGGCATCACGAGGCTGAGTGCACCCCGAAAAATGGCAACAGCACGTGGCGGCGGGATGGTGACCCATCCAAGCGCCGGCCACGCCCGACAGCGCTTAACTTCGGTGATCTCACGGGAACCGGTGTATCCACTGTGGCAAGGCCGTTGCCCCATGGAATGTTTTTAAATTTATTATATTATTTGAGTGTATCTGAAACTACCTAATTTCGGACGGCGATCTATTTACACGTGGACATCTTGGAAACTACGCTGTATAGAGGGCTGGGATTTTTTGTGTGGCTATAAAATATTCGGCGTTCAACGTTTAAAGAATATCTGCTACCTGGCCATTTTTTGTTTGGAACTTAAAACAAAATCTGCACAGCACCACTTTGTTAGATGGCAAGCCACTGAGGGTGTCGACTAACTGATAACAGAATGGATCAGCCTCAGCATCATTATGGAATGGTCATCAGGAATAACGGAAATGATTGAGAAAGTATGAAGAAAGCGGTCTGGGTCTCATACTTCCACAAACTCTCAACTGACAGAAAACCGATATATCCGCTTTGCTCATGTCAACCTGAATCATGGTGTGTATTACGGAAGGCAGAAGTTTCGGGAATGTGTTTTGAACTCGAGAACACTGTTCATGAAGCTGTTACATAGGCCATCAAAAGAATTTCTTGGGATCTAGCTCACTCAAACTACTCCAAAAATGTCTAAGTGAGCTGATTCAGAATCCGAATAAGTCTTCCAGTAATCTTACCTGGATACTGTCGCCCAAAAATGTGGCTGTGAGGTTAAATAATCCGTATTAACATTTAATAAAGGAAATAAATATGGGGAGAATAAGACTTCTAACCTATCTTAACATCATCGCAGGCTGTCATACTGTAAAGGGGTTGAAATTATTAGATAAGGTGAGAGTTTCCAAGACACAGTGTGCAGCACAGTTCACCACCACGGAAGCCAGTCATCCGCAGGAATAAGCCTTTACAAATGGAAGGTGACAAAGAAGATAATGTTGACTATGCTGCTAGGTGATTCTGAGCCTGAATTTGGAAATATGAATGGACATAAATAACCTGTATAGCTTACCAATAAAAAGTATAGACTTGTGTCTTTATTGGTTCTAGAAATAAAGATACATAAACTTGGCTTGTATTGTATGGAACTGGGGACCTAGAAACGACTGAGAGACTTCGTCCCCGCCGTAGCCCTCAGAGGTTCACAAGCCCACAACAGTCCCCGGGAACGTCTCATACCAGACGAGTGTAACCCCAAATGTTTGCGTGATAGAGTAACTATCGTGTACGCGTACGGGGAGACAGTGTTTGAGCAGCAATCGCCGACATAGTATAACTGAGACGGAATAAGGGGAACCAGCCCGCATTCGCCGAGGCAGATGGATACGCCTTAAAAACCACCCACAGACTGGCCGACACCGGACCTCGACACTAATCCGGCTGCCGTTAGACAGCACGGCTAACCGGGCGGCCTTAAACTTGGCTTACTTAACACTGCATGGATCCTGCAAATTCCTCTTACCTGCAGCGTGTGAAGGGCGGTTCTGTATTGTTTGAGGCAGTTTCTCGTATCATGAATGGGTCCACTAACGCAGGTTATCTTGAACGAGAACCAGGATCTTAATTTCAACATTCTCAATGATCAAGTGTTGCTTTTTTACCATCATCTTCATGATGAATATGCTGTTAACACCCCCCTCTCCCATGATGAGAACAGCCGTGTTCACAAAGCTGAATATGTATGTTTCTAGTCTGACAAATACTCAGTGGCACTCCAGTTCCTCTCGATTAAGTCACCCGGTCCTAATCCCACAGAAAATGACTGACACTGCTTAGAACACGAGGTGATATCTAGCAATCAGCATTCCCATAATTTGGCAACTCTACAATTTGGTAATTCTGTCAGTGGATATCTTCAGCTGGATACGTCACATGTGAAGAAAGTTATGGACCTTCTTATTCCCCTAATCGAATGCATTAACAAGACTACGTGTGGATATGATGGTACACTATATGAGCATGAATTTTCATTCGGGTCATTAACTATTTGTTCATTGTGTTCATTTGTTAATATTAAGATTTAAAGAAGATTGTTTTTTAATGTTTAGATTGATTAGAACTCTTATTCTCTCCATGTTTCCATCAGTAAATGTTAATACATGGTATTTAGCCCCACAAGCAATTTTTGACACTAGTTCTCGGATAATATTATTGGAAGAATCATTGGGATTTTGAGTCTGCCCATGAAGACTTTCGGAGAAGGTCTGTGCGAGCTACATTCCCTATATCTATCGTGGTTCAGCTCTTCTAGGACGTCAATGGAGCAAGGCCGAGATCACTATCAGCGGGCTAGTTAGGTGAGGCTGGACTATTATTGATATAAATGTATTCCTTAGACTTGTCTCACGTCGCAATAAACATCCAAGGTAGGTTTTCATAGTTGTGCTTTCTTTCAGAAGCGGTAGTTATACTTCGAACCCAGCATACTTTTTATTACGGCTGCCGTTACCAGCTCCCAGCTGAGGATTTCACAAAGTCCCAGCGTCACGAAGGTCGGTGGTCGGTTGTGGGGGAAATTCCGCGCAGGCGGAGCCATACGAGGCATTACACCAGGGCTTCACAACATACGTGCTCGCGGAGCAAGCTGTGAGCAGCAAGGCGCGAGCACGGAGCAGCGCGAGCACGCTACCCCCACTACCGGACAAGAGCGGAGAGTGGGGAGAGTCATGTGAGGCACACAACAGCTGCCGCCAGTCAATGTAAATCCGCGGCCACCTGCAGGGATATCACTCACGAATTATTACTGCGACAAATGAAACAAATAAAGGAGAATGTACACGTGCCACATAATTTTATTAGCTTAGTGTATGCCTCTACCATCTGTAGACACTGAAACTAAAGAATTCCACGACAATCCTATATTTTCAACACTTTCTTCAACACTACTTAAAATATCACCTCCGGTTGTAGTGTTCTTCATGGCTACTACATCGAGGAGCTCCTCCCTCACCTGAAGATCTCTATTAACACCTCTAATAAATATGGCAAGCTGCGCTGTTCCAGTGATATCAACACTTTCGTCCAGAGCTAGAGAATACGCCATAAAATCTTTACAGATATTTGCAAGCTGGCTCTGGACGTCGTCTGCCATGTCCTGTATGCGACGCATAATGGTCATGTTGGATAATGGCACAATCCGAAACTGTTCAACTTGAGATGGACACAAATGTTCCGCTGTAACTACCAAACATTCCTTTATTAAATCGCCATCAGTTAAGGGGCGCAGGGATTTTGCTAAAAGCAAAGCAATTTTGTAACCCACTCTGAGAGCTGCCTCAGTTGATTTTTCTTCGTCGTCCAGATCTTCTTCGGATAGCTTCCTTTTAAGTTTAATAACTTCCTGTGCACGATCTGGTCAATCACATTTTCCACGTCCGTAGTCTTTCGCGTGGTACGACATATAATGTCGCTGAAAATTAAATTTCTTAAAAGAATTCAGCGTTTTGTGACATACTAAACATTTTGCAACACCATCTTTTTCTGTAAACAGATACAATTCCCCCCAATGGGGGTTGAACTGCGAAAGCATGGTTGGGGTTACACAACGGCGACTTCACATGATTCTTAACCAGCGAAGTGACTGTTAAGAGCTGATCGTAGTACTTTAAACTTTACACAGTTGGCGCGAATTCAATAGGCACGCTGCGGCCCTATTCAAACGTGCGCGCGCATTTCCCCTCCCTCCCCTCCCTCCCTACACCACGACCTTGCAGCTGCTCGCGAGCATGTGCCTGAGCAGACGCGAGTACTCGCGCTCAAAACCGGCCGGTTGTTAAGCCCTGCATTACACAAAGCTGTAACTACGTACATCGTTCGTGTTGTAATTTTTCTTGTTTCCTTTATTTATTATGTTGTTTGTCAACCCCCTGGTTCTACATGTTACAGTCAATTTTTATTAAAACCTGTTGCCTCAACGCCTTAGAACTACTCTTGTACACTGAAGAGCCACAGAAACTGGTACACCTGCCTAAAATCGCATAGAGGCCCCGCGAGCACGCAGAAGTGCCGCAACACGACGTGGCATGGATTCGAGTAATGTCTGAATTAGCACAGGAGGGAGCTGACACCATGAATCCTGCAGGGCTCTCCACAAATTTGTAAGAGTACGAGGGTGTAGGAATTTCTTCTGAACAGCACATTGCAAGGCATCCCAGATATGCTAAATAATGTTCATGTCTGGGTAGTTTGGTGGCCAGCGGAAGTGTTTAAACTCAGATGAGTGTTCCTGCAGCCACTCTGTAGCAATTCTGGACGTGCGGGGTTTCGCATTGTCCTGTTGAAATTGTCAAAGTCAGTCGGAATACACAATGGAAAAATGGGTGCAGGTCATCAGACAGGATGCTTACGTGCGCGTCACCTGTAGGAGTCGCCGGCCGGGGTGGCCGAGCGGTTCTAGGCGCTACAGTCTGGAACCGCGCAACCGCTGCGGTCGCAGGTTCGAATCCTGCCTCGGGCATGGATGTGTGTGATGTCCTTAGATTAGTTAGGTTTAAGTAGTTCTAAGTTCTAGGGGACTGATGACCTCAGAAGTTAAGTCCCATAGTGCTCAGAGCCCAGCCACCTGTTGGAGTCATATCTACACGTATTAGGGGTCCACATCTCTCCAACTGTACACCCCCCACACCATTACAGAGCCTTCATCAGTTTATACAGTCCCTGCATTTCAGCAGGGTCCATGAATTTATGAAGTCGTCTCCATACCCGTACACGTCCATCGGCTCGATACAATTTGAAAGGAGACTCCTCCGACCAGTCAACGTGTTTCCAGTCATCAACAGTCCTATGTCGGTTTTTACGGGCCTAGGCGAGGCGTAAAGCTTTTTGTCCTGTAGTAATCAAGGGTACACGAGTGGGCATTCGGCTGCGAGCCCATATCGATGATGTTTCGTTGAACGGTTCGAGGTCTGACACTTGTTGATGGCCCAACACTGAAATCTGCAGCAATTTGCAGAAGGGCTGCACTTCTGTCACGTTGAACGATTCTCTTAAATCGTCATTGTTCCCGTTCTTCCAGGATCTTTTTCCGGCTCCGGCGATGTCGGAAGTTTGATGTTTTACCAGATTCCTGATATTCCGGTTGCAGTTGGTAAGAGTTGATAGTATGGTTCGACTGTGACGCAGACCCCTCGAAACCATGGATACAAGCCATCAACAAGGCACTGTGCAAGCTGGTGGTGGCTCCATAATGGTGTGGGCTGTGTTTACGTGGAATGGACTGTGTCCTCTGGTCCAACTGTACCGATAATTGCCAGGAAATATTTATGTTCATCTACATGGAGACTATTTGCAGCCATTCATGGAATTCAATTTCCCAAACAACAAAGGAATTTTTATGGATGACATTGCGCCACGCCACTGGGCCGTAATTGTTCGGAAATGGTTTGAAGAACATTCTGGAGAATTCAAGCCAATGTATTGGCCACCCAAGTCGCTCGACATGAATCCTGTCGAATATTTATGGGACATAATCACGAGGCCAGTTCGTGCACAAAATCCTGCACCGTTAACACTTTCCGAATTTTGCAGGGGACTTCAAACGACTTGTTGAGTCCATTCCATGTTGAGTTGCTGCACTAGGCAGGGCAAAATGAAGTCCGATATTAGATGGTATCCCATGAATTTTGTCACCTCATTGCATTAGTTCACTTTATTACAGATGCATAATAGATTCACTTAGCTTTAACACACTTCTTTGCAAGAGGAATACTAAATAATTAACAAAACGGTCTTTGATTATGAACACATCCCTTGATGTACCAAGTAAGGTACAATGCACGACATTTACAACAGTACAAGTTCATCTGGAACTACTCTATGATGTTGACTTGTTCAGCTGAGATCGCAGACTGGCCAGAGCTCTTGTTTGGCCGACACTATATTGAACTCAGCGTGATGCTGCTGTTGCTGAGAGCGAGGAATACTATCTGAGTACTTTGGTGTGGCACTGAAATCTCTGGACGATATCACAAATATGAACCTAGATGGTGATATCAGTTTTCACAGTGACCATTGCTCTTTCAGCCACACGTGCATAATGTTTGGCGTGGACAGTCCAGCCTTCTGTGGACGGCAATAACCGTTTCATATGTTCATGATTTAACGAACTCTCAGATACCCTATCGCGTCTCTTTCCCATCTTAATCCCGCAGAAAGTTTCTGGGACTATTTGGAACATCAGGTGAAATGTAGCAATCAACTTACCCGCCATTATGTACTTCTATTGGATCTGAGACTCTTCGGCTGAATGTGATATACACGAAGAATATTTTGGACTCTCTTCCTCGCTGAATTCATGTCATTCCAAGGCTAACAACGGTGATAAAAGGTATTAACTTCGTGTCTCATGAAAGTGATTAATTTTTTACTGGGTTTGCTTAGTAACTCACTATCAGTCAAATGACTAGCGTGCGATGCACTACGTTTGAATGATTCTCGTGGTAGCAGCATCTCAGGCATCATCATCTTCCCCCAGAAGGTATTCGGCATTGTTTTACGGATTACTACCTGAGTACCCGGTGTTGCACAGGTACATATTGATTCCACTTCTGTTACCCCACCTCTTCCTTTCCACCGGCAGGAGTGGCCGAGCGATTCTAGGCGTTACATTCTGGAACCGCGCGACCGCTACGGTCGCAGGTTCGAATCCTGCCTCGGGCGTGGATGTATGTGATGTCCTTAGGTTGGTTAGGTTTAAGTAGTTCTAAGTTCTAGGGGACTGATGAACTCAGAAGTTAAGTCCCAAAGTGCTCAGAGCCATTTGAACCATTTGAATCTTCCTTTCCCCTCTCACTGTCCATCACCTCCTCGGCCATATCTGTGACCATCTCCTCATTCACCCTTCACGTTATCTTTCTCATCCTAATATGAAGTTGCTGGTTCTTATCCCCACGCTCATGAAATGTCGTACGGGAAAAAGCCCCTCTTCATCGCTACCTCAGAGATGCTGTGTCCCATTGCTCGTATGCTGACTGTAACACCACATTCAAACTCACATAAATCTTGATAACCTGCCGTTGTAGCAGCATTAACCGATCTGGCAACTGCGCCAGACACATGTTGTCTTATAAAGGCGTTGCCGACCTCAGCGCCGTATTCTGGCTGCTTATGTATCTCTGTATTTGAATACGCATGCCTATACCATTTTCTTTCGCGCTTCAGTGGAACTGGGAGACACCCGAGCACCCGCCCTGTAGACCTGATCTCTCCCATGTGGTTACAGGGTGGGATTCTTCTGAAAACTTGGAAAGCGGGAAATTACAAAAAATGTGTGTGAAATCTTATGAGACTTAACTGCTAAGGTCATCAGTCCCTAAGCTTACACACTACTTAACCTAAATTATCCTAAGGACAAACACACATACCCATGCCTGAGGGAGGTCTCGAACCTCCGCCGGGATCAGCCGCACAGTCCACGACTGCAGCGCCCTAGACCGCTCGGCTAATACCACGCGGCGGAAAATTGCATTTTACACGGAAAAGTCAGGGTAATCTCAGGGAATTCTACGTTTTTAACCGGGCATTGAAATTGAATTTTATTGAGTTCGTAACTCATTTAGCTTGAAATGTATTGAGTTTTGTGAATCACGAAGTTTAAAATATTTAATGTTTCAAAGTGCTTTAATTATGTAATATGTAAATATTATTCTAATATTATTCCATATAAATTATCTATGGTTAAAAAATCTGCGGTTAAATTACTGCTTGTGGTTGGTATATAGCTCAATAGCCGCCCCCCCCTCCATCCCCCTTCCGCTCACCATTAATTCATCAGGAGCTCCTTGACACAATCTTCCTCCTGCACACCTGGAAATCTCATGGAAATTTTGAATTTTTGGAATTTTTTCTCTACGTTTCAGTAGTCATCCTTGTTATCACACCTTCAGTCCCCTAAAAAAGGCCTTGAGAAGTCAATGATTCCTGTCGGATGAAGATTTGCAGCAGACACTTATGGAGTTTTTCAGGCAGCAGGACACGATGTTTTACCAAAGAGGTATCTTCAATCTGGTGCGTCGATGGATGGCCCTTATAGATCCTACTATTCTTGAAACATGTGCGTAATTTCCTCTCCGCACATACTCTGACAGCGAATATCTCCGGCTGGAATGCCTGGAGAGACTGCACTCTCCAGTCGTGGCTCCATCTCGCATATCCCAGCACCTTCATCTGCTTTTCTATCCGCCGCAATAAATTATTGGTCACCCAACATTTCCACGACCATTCGGTTAGGTTAGGTTAGGTTCCTATGTATAGTGTGAAAATCACCAGCAACGTAGTGCCACAGTAGGCTGACGGTAACTCTACACTCCGGGCCATTTTTGTTTGTTCTGGTTACTAGTTTAGGGAGACAAACGAGCGTACTGATGATCTCAAAAAATGGTTCAAATGGTTGTGAGCACTATGGGACTTAACTGCTGAGGTCATCAGTCCCGCCGGCCGAAGTGCCCGTGCGGTTAAAGGCGCTGCAGCCTGGAACCGCAAGACCGCTACGGTCGCAGGTTCGAATCCTGCCTCGGGCATGGATGTTTGTGATGTCCTTAGGCTAGTTAGGTTTAACTAGTTCTAAGTTCTAGGGGACTAATGACCTCAGCAGTTGAGTCCCATAGTGCTCAGAGCCATTTGAGCCATTTGAATCATCAGTCCCCCAGAACGTAGAACTACTTAAACCTAAATAACCTAAAGACGTCACACACATCCATGCCCGAGGCAGAATTCGAACCTGCGACCGTAGCGGTCGCGCGGTTCTATACTGTGTCGCCTAGGACCGCTCGGCTGCCCCGGCCGGCACTGATGATTGAAACTCCTCACCAAATAAAGGAATGCTTTTACGATCATATACCGCTTTGAATTCCACAGGTTTTGGTTACTAGTTTAGGAAGACAAACGAGTCTAATGATGATCGAATAGATCGAAACTGCTCACCAAACAAAGGAATACTTTTGCGATCGTATACCGCTATGAATTCCACAGGTTCTGGAGCACTGATCACTGTATACTTCAATGTGATTGTCGCGCTTCATCAAGAATATGTTGTGACCTGGTAGATTCGAGAAACGACTTTAAGACCTAATCGAGGCTGGTAAAGCAAGAACTCTGTGTCCCGTTGCTTATTTCTTCTCCATTTTCTGTCCACCTGGGAAGAAGAGGCGCCTGAGGACTATCTGGAACACTGCACCCACTTTCCGCTCTGTTGCGTGAGTTGTTCTTTGTGTGCAGCCAGCTACTGCGAATCCAAGGCGAACGCGGTCTTTGCTGTGGAGGTGTAACGCGATACCCGCCCACGGGACAGCCTCCACCTTTGTGCCCGCCACTTTCACGCTACCACCGTAAATCACCGCCCTATGCGCTGTCAGTCACGGCGGCAGTTCTCAGCCAGTAAACGCCGGTGACTCCACTCTTCCTCGCGCATAAAACGGAATAATGATAGTAATAGTGGAAAGGTGCTCCCGACACTCTGGCGGGATTACGCACGCAGCCGTGTCGGAGAAACAGTGACAGTTGTTCGGCTATTCACTCCCACCAGTAACGCTCGTGGGCTATTTCCATTTGACGTCGTCAACAACAACACGTCCTGCTTTCAAATTACATTTCATTCCGTACCATTATTACCGATACCAATATTACAAACATTCGCAAATGATAAGGCTCCGCTGTTTACTTGCTGCTTACAAGGGAACCTCCCCATCGCACCCCCCTCAGATTTAGTTATAAGTTGGCACAGTGGATAGGCCTTGAAAAACTGAACACAGATCAATCGAGAAAACAGGAAGAAGTTGTGTGGAACTATAAAAAAAATAAGCAAAATATACAAACTGAGTAGTCCACGCGAAGATATGCAACATCATGGACATTCCGAGACCAGGAGCGCCGTGGTCCCGTGGTTAGCGGGAGCAGCTGCGGAACGAGAGGTCCTTGGTTCAAGTCTCCCATTAAGCGAAAACTTTTTCTTTATTTTAGCAAAGTTATGATCCATCCATACGTTCATTGACGTCTCTGTTCACTGTAAAAAGTTTAGTGTCTGTGTTTTGCGGCTGCACCGCAAAACCGTGCGATTAGTAGACGAAAGGACGTGCCTCTCAAATGGGAACCGAAAACTTTTGATCGTAAGGTCATAGCTCAACCGATTCCTCCACAGGAAAACACGTCTGATATATTCTATACGACACTGGTGACGGCATGTGCGTCACATGACAGGAATATGTTGTCGACCCACCTAACTTGTACACTTGGCGAATGGGTAAAAAGATTCATCCACGTTGCCCGATTAGGTTTTCTTGTGGATGTGATAATTACTCCCAAAAAAGTGATGAAAACATAAGAGTTTATCACTTAAACTGCAACAAATCAATCCAAAAGTCTCACACTCGCACACTTTTCCCTGTGCTCTGTCAAAACATATGTTTTTTACGTTTTCAAATTTTTCCGTGTGTAGACCGTCAAATCCTGCATATGTCCAAGCAAATCTGAACATGTCCTGGAATTTTGGAGAGCGAAGTTGATTATGTGTGAGGGCCTGAACTTTGATAATTGTCTGAAAATAAAGAATTAAACTTTTTGCTCGAAGGAAGACTTGAACCAAAGACCTTAAGTTCCGCAGCTGCTCACGCTAACCATTGGACCACGGCGCTCCTGTATTCTGTCGGTACTTGATGTTGCCTATCTTGCGCATGGACTACTCAGTTTGTATATTTCGCTTATTTTTTCATAGTTCCACACAACTTTTTCCTGTTTTCTCGATTGATCTGTGTTCAGTTTTTCAAGGTCTATCCACTGTGGCAACTTATAACTAAATCTGAGGGGGGTGCGATGGGGAGGTTCCCTTTTTAGTAATTCAGTACTCAATGAAGCTCGCTTCGTCTTTGCTTTAGTCGTTTTTGTTCCCATTGAAACCTTCCCGTCTTCTCTATATCTCTTTTGTTACGCAGTAACCGTCTCCTCTATATCTCTTTTGTTACGCAACCTTCCCTTTTACACTAACCTATGAAACCTTCCCTTAGGATTTCTACCTCTTGCTTAATAATAACAAATGAAATCTTCCCTTTGAAATTTATTCTCTTTCTCAATCTTCGCATACAAATTTAATTGCTGCTTATTAAAAGTGATTTTCTGATTATTTCGACGAAACATAGAATCTGTCGTCGTCGTGGCCCTCAGTCGTTATCTGCAATAACCCAAAACTGTTCCTTACCCCCCCCCCCTTTTTACCGTTACTGGATCGTCATCTGAATGCTACATCGAACTGCGACATGAATATACTTACTCTGTTTTACTGTACTCTATTAGCTGCTGGTGGGCTCTCATAATAAGTGGCTGTATTTATTACCACAGCTGACGTTATTCTTTAAGAACAAAGCTGACGTTATTCTGTAATTAATTTAACTGAAGTTACGTAATTCGTAGTTAAATTTTTTCTTGACAACAATAAAATTTTGCGAAGTTTTACGTTGATGGTTTTTGGGATGGATTATAACCAGTAATGCAATATTGTGGGCAAAAATTAATTATATTCTGAAAACGATTCTTCAAATATTTACTGTTGGTAATGAAATGATTTTACGAACGTTCAAATGCGACTTACTTTTTACAATAATCTTACAACTAGCACTGCGCAAACATACCTTCAGTAGTCTTGAGTTTCTCAAAAAAATAATTCAATAATATTGGTTCCTGTTATGATAATAGTTAGCTGATATCTCTGTACATCCGTTTATAATCCCTTGTAAATCATAGCTAGTGGCTGGCAGACACACCGTTCCTCTCAACCTCTCGCTTCAGACCTGCTACCGACTCGCTTCACATCTCGCTTAGTACTGACTTCCTACGAACGCTAAGTGCGGTCTCTCCTGCCAACAATGCTTTCTGGTGCAGACATTCCCTGCTACCACAATTATTTCCAACATGACAAATATTAATTACTCCCACTTAATCCTATTAATAAAATATATGCGACTGCTACGGTCGCAGGTTCGAATCCTGCCTCGGGCATGGATGTGTGTGCTGTCCTTAGGTTTAAGTAGTTCTAAGTTCTAGGGGACTGATGACCACAGCAGTTGAGTCCCATAGTGCTCAGAGCCATTTGAGCCAATAAAATATAAACATCTTCATTAATTGTGGTTTGACAATAGACAATAGAAATATACACGTCTTACACCATTTTGCTGTTTCGCTCACAACCTCTCACTCACTTGTTTCGGTGACGTCATTTGCCTGCCAAGTAGCCCTGTCTCACCCTTCTGCAATGCCACGCACCGCCCTTTCTCCTTTATCTATTGCTCTTTTCCAAGAACGTAGTATGGAAAGGAAAAAATATATACTTCTGGTTAGGGTTTCTTACTTGATTAACTTCCGCATTACTTTACTTATAGAGTATTTCGAAATGGAAGAAGAAGACATGGGCGTTGTTCTACAGTGTAGAATAATATGAATTAACCTAAGTTTGTATTATAATTTATTACGTCACGATCGCTTATATATATACAAAATATTCACACTGTCGGTTTCGGGAAATAGCTACCATCTTTATATCCCATAAAATCCGCTACAAAGTTTCGTACACATAAAATAAAAACGGTCCGACACTTACGTTTTAGTTGAATTCATGATGATCGAAGTCAAGATACTTGTGTTGGGCATTTTTTGTTTTTGTTGTGTATGTGCGAAGTTTTGTAGCGGATTTTATCCCATCTGTAGACGACAACTATTTGCTGAGAACGATAATATGAATATTGTACATATGCAATGTATTTTAGCAATCACGATATAATAAATTATTATACAAACAGTAAGTTCGGATACTTCCTGTCGGCAATATTCCAAGTTAATCAAACTCAGTTTTATCAGTGCGCCAACAATACGTTACACAACAAATTACGGGTGAAATGAGAAGCAAATCTGAAAGAGGCGAAGATTCAGGCGCACTGCTGTAAAAACATATCTTCATTGAGGAAATAATGCAGATATTGCACTAATGTTTACATTATTCGATTGACCTCGCCGTTGCGTTATTTATAAAGAATTCTGACACAAAAGAAAAAAGATAAGGCGTTAACTAATGGAGACTGAGGGTCCATTCCTCAGCCGTGTAGAATAATAGGCCTATGAAAGAAAGTAAGTTTCGTCATTATGCATAAAGAAAACCTTTTGCAAGAAACAATGTGTGACAAGAGAAGGGGCTTGTAAACGTAACGCACACATGAAACTCTCTAGGTCATTCTATTCTAAAATAATTGAACACGCAGGCGTACTGCTGAAAACGTATTATCTTCATTGATGATTTTTTTTATACTGCGCTGGTTTCCATTATAGTCATAATCACACGACAATGTGTGGCAGTAGCTGAATCATATACCTGCATTTTCATACTCTGTGGTAACGGGAACTTAAGTAAAGCTGTCATCAAGCTCGATTTGAAAATCACAGTTCTATGTTAGGCATGGTCCTACTGGAGATGGTTAGCGCTTAATTTCTTCCAACCTTTTAACTGACTTTCAGAGGTGAGGGGGAAGGGGAAAGCTACAATTTAACGTGGACATCAAACCTTTTAAAAGTAGATGCTTCTAGAAATGCTCTGATGTTTGATGAACAATAGTATAGTCCTCTGGCTCCATTAACTAAACTGTAGACAGGTGCGATAGTGGTGATGAGGCCATGTCGTACACCCATCTTAAAACAAACACGTTTTTCTGAATTCACACTTCTTAGATTGTTATGACTGTGTACGTGATTCCCATTCGTTTAACTGTTTCGAGCAACTTATTTCATTTTACGTCGTTTAAGACTGTCCCTTGCTTGTGAATGTTTTGAACGAATTCTTGGTTTCCTAAAGTTTCCACTGCTAAGTGTAAGGTCAGAATTACTTTTTTGGAACCAAACTGATTATCCTCCAACATCTCACCATATTTTTCCTCTTATTCTTCGACATATCAGAATAAATGTAGAAATGTGAAATTTCAGGCTAATGACCCACTGATTTCTAATTTAATTCAGAGCTTCCTTTCGTTTTCTGTACTGTGGTTCCCATCCTTCCGACCTGATCCATCTCGACCGACTTGACCCGTCCAACTCCGAAAAATATGTACTGGTCCCTGGGACTCGAACCATGGACTTCAGCGTCAGTAGCCAGCAACACTGTACACAGGACCACAGAGACAACATAGTGATCCGATTATGTTCTTTGTTTATTTACTGCTGTTATAACTGAATTCACCATCCCATTTTTCTAAGGCAGCTCGTGATGTTTTATAGATTATACATTTTTTTGCAATATTACATTAAATATATAGCGTTGAACCTCTACTGATTTATATGACGTTGCACCTATAATATTAAATATCTGCTGCTCTATTCTACAGCTCTATTAATACCAAAAAAATGTAAAATTGGAAAAGAAGCGGGGAGGGTGAATTACAAGTGAAAGAAAGAACCACCGCCACGGGACCATCAGTTCCAATTCTGCTGGGATGGTAGTCAGCAACCTTGGAATTGGTAATGATTTCTGATCATGCAGTGCTGTACACCTGTGTTTATATGTACATTAAACGACTGAAAAATAATTCTCGGTGGCTCAAAGCGTAAACAAGAGTAATTCTGAAGCGCTGTGATAACTAAACCGCTAATGGTCAGTTAAATACAGTTACACAATTTTGTACGAGAACTGATCTCATTATAGCAGTAATTAGCCTAATCGTCATCAATCATTCCATCTCATCATCATCATCATCATCATCATCTCTGTCCAAGCTAGAAATTTCCAATGACTTCTCCTCCTCGTTATTTCCTTGTTGCACTTCTTTTTGAGGTGGATCTCTTGCAGCTGCTCTACTCGTACGCATTCAGTCCGAACCCCTTGATCTCGTTCCATTTGGTTATCAGTATATTACCCCTTATTTCCGCATCAATAGACGTATGTTCCTTAAGATAGATCTGATACCGCAGTGCATCTGATACTTTATTAGAAGCAGCATTAAGAAACTTCCGTCCTTCAATATTGATCGGTCTTGTGCCGATTCAAGTTATCCAGTTCGCTCCCGTTTCTGTTGGGCGTAAATTACACTGAAGCAACCCCTGCCCAGGCCGCTCTATATCTCCTCACCGAGCGAGGTGGCGCAGTGGTCAGCGCACTGGAATAGCATTCGGGAGGACAACGGTTCAAATGCGCGTCCGGCAAACCTGATTTAGGTTTCCGCCGTTTCCCTAAATCACTCAGGTAAATGCGAGGATGGTTCCTTTGGAGCTTTGGTGCTCCACCGCTAATCTTCTTTCCTTCCTTCCTTCTGCTTCTCCGCAATGACTGAGAGCTGTTGCCTGTCCCCCTGTTGTATATAGTCGAAAGGGGTATGGACTAAGTCCAGTAATGAAGTGCACCATATCCTTAAACCTTCCTCTCACGGGACGTGAAAATGTACGTGAACGAGAAAATGGTGACGTCATAGCGTGGAGCTGCACGTCCCACTACATTGCGGATCATGTAATGAAGAACCTGGTATCTCAGATTTTTGCTTCGTCGAGAGGAATGTGGCCAATGAGATACGGAATCGGTTTCACCTCACAAACAGAACTTAGATGCCACCATACTATGTGGAGATAAACACCGTATTTGGTGGGCTGTTTTACTATGTTATGAATAAAAGCATCAACACGTTGACGACCTCACGAAAATGTACTTAAGGCGCGATTTGTTAAAAAATTACAGGAAACGACTTATCTATAGTTATAGGCTTCCCGTATTTGATGCTTTTAGTGTTGTAAATTGAGTGCTACGAAAGTGTGTTGTTTGAATGCTACAGCACAATGATGACCTATCGAAAGCACGTCGTTTTGGGTACATTTTGCCATAGTAAAGTATCAAGAAATGACGTTCGTATATATCGGTGTTACCCAATAACTGAGACACTCTAGCCGTGTAGAAATCGTTGTGTAATTTATAGTGTAGTAAACTTTTATAAATCGTCCAGCTACTTCCAATTTTTTGTGACCATTCGTTCTCTAAAACATTCTTTCTTGATAAATCTAACAGAAGTACTACCTGCAGCAGTCACTGTCACTTATTGTAAATAACGAATTTGCTGCAGTTCTTGTTGCATAGACTGAAGACACGAACGTTTTCTCAGTGGCTAGAAATTTTAACATGATTGTCGGTCTATGTCAGAAAGTAAACGCAGGTTACACAGTGGTTGTTTTTGCCACTGCGAAACTTGGTGTAATATATATACACCTATCTCTCGGTTTTATTGGTTGTCTAATGTTTGTATCTCGCCGGTAAATATGTTTTTCAGTAATGGCAAGCAACTTATAAAAAAAATCTTCTGTTCCTTTTGAATGAAGTTACGAAACGAATGACGATCTGGAAACTCATACGAATTACGAGCCGGCCGCTGTGGCCGAGCAGTTCTAAGTGCTTCAGTCCGGAAACGCGCTGCTGCTACGGTCGCAGGTTCGAATCCTGGACGTGTGTGATGTCCTTAGGTTAGGTAGGTTTAAGTAGTTCTAAGTCTAGGGGAATGATGACCTCAGATGTTAAGTCCCATAGTGCTTAGAGCCATTTGAATCATTTGAACGAATTACGATACTGAAATCTATACGTTACTTCAGAGTGATGGTAGTCAATATAACATCGAGAATATGGATATTATGAATGCGCAAACTGGCATCAGGAATAATACACTCCTGGAAATGGAAAAAAGAACACATTGACACCGGTGTGTCAGACCCACCATACTTGCTCCGGACACTGCGAGAGGGCTGTACAAGCAATGATCACACGCACGGCACAGCGGACACACCAGGAACCGCGGTGTTGGCCGTCGAATGGCGCTAGCTGCGCACCATTTGTGCACCGCCGCCGTCAGTGTCAGCCAGTTTGCCGTGGCATACGGAGCTCCATCGCAGTCTTTAACACTGGTAGCATGCCGCGACAGCGTGGACGTGAACCGTATGTGCAGTTGACGGACTTTGAGCGAGGGCGTATAGTGGGCATGCGGGAGGCCGGGTGGACGTACCGCCGAATTGCTCAACACGTGGGGCGTGAGATCTCCACAGTACATCGATGTTGTCCCCAGTGGTCGGCGGAAGGTGCACGTGCCCGTCGACCTGGGACCGGACCGCAGCGACGCACGGATGCACGCCAAGACCGTAGGATCCTACGCAGTGCCGTAGGGGACCGCACCGCCACTTCCCAGCAAATTAGGGACACTGTTGCTCCTGGGGTATCGGCGAGGACCATTCGCAACCGTCTCCATGAAGCTGGGCTACGGTCCCGCACACCGTTAGGCCGTCTTCCGCTCACGCCCCAACATCGTGCAGCCCGCCTCCAGTGGTGTCGCGACAGGCGTGAATGGAGGGACGAATGGAGACGTGTCGTCTTCAGCGATGAGAGTCGCTTCTGCCTTGGTGCCAATGATGGTCGTATGCGTGTTTGGCGCCGTGCTGGTGAGCGCCACAATCAGGACTGCATACGACCGAGGCACACAGGGCCAACACCCGGCATCATGGTGTGGGGAGCGATCTCCTACACTGGCCGTACACCACTGGTGATCGTCGAGGGGACACTGAATAGTGCACGGTACATCCAAACCGTCATCGAACCCATCGTTCTACCATTCCTAGACCGGCAAGGGAACTTGCTGTTCCAACAGGACAATGCACGTCCGCATGTATCCCGTGCCACCCAACGTGCTCTAGAAGGTGTAAGTCAACTACCCTGGCCAGCAAGATCTCCGGATCTGTCCCCCATTGAGCATGTTTGGGACTGGATGAAGCGTCGTCTCACGCGGTCTGCACGTCCAGCACGAACGCTGGTCCAACTGAGGCGCCAGGTGGAAATGGCATGGCAAGCCGTTCCACAGGACTACATCCAGCATCTCTACGATCGTCTCCATGGGAGAATAGCAGCCTGCATTGCTGCGAAAGGTGGATATACACTGTACTAGTGCCGACATTGTGCATGCTCTGTTGCCTGTGTCTATGTGCCTGTGGTTCTGTCAGTGTGATCATGTGATGTATCTGACCCCAGGAATGTGTCAATAAAGTTTCCCCTTCCTGGGACAATGAATTCACGGTGTTCTTATTTCAATTTCCATGAGTGTATTTTAACTACATCCAATTGAAAACCGAAAATGACATCGAGATTCCATTAAGTTAATGAGTAACTTCTACTAGTGTGTACCTGAGATCGTTGTGCAATTCGCTGTTCAAGCCATCGACGAGTCCAGAATCATCTTCGCGACTTTCTCCGCTGTTCCTGGACGGTCACCAACAGAGTCAACGCAACTATTTTACTCGTCTCCATTTCCGTAACGAGACGGCGTGATCCGCGCGACGTTGCTGCCGAGAAATGCCGTTGGAGAGCACTGCGCCCGGAAATCAAGGTGAGGAGCTCATTCCGTGAGGGGTCTTTCAGAGCGTGCAACAACCGCAACGTACAGCACGTCTCGTGTGCTTCGCGATGAGATATACGTCCCGTGTGAGGTCGGCTTCCGTCGTGTTATTTACGCGCGGTATTAGTCTGTCTTCACTTAGAAACAAGTTATATCGTCCATTAGATTTCGGACATGCAGCCGTGAAAATAAAATTTCTTCCACTGATATTTCGCATCGTATCGTCCGATCATTCCTCAGTGAGTCGCAAGACTGATGACAAGGTGCCAAGTGCGACCTTTTATGCTCCACCGCGACTGCCTGGCCGAAATTTAAAAGACTCCATTACGCCACGAGAGATTGGAAATGCACATGGAGAGTCTCGTAGGACCGTTGCTGTCCACAACATACATAAATGACCTTGTGGATAACATCATAAGTTCACTGAGGCTTTTTGCGGATGATGCTGTAGTATATCGAGAGGTTGTAACAATGGAAAATTGTACTGAAATGCAGGAGGATCTGCAACGAATTGACGCATGGTGCAGGGATTGGCAATTGAATCTCAATGTAGACAAGTGTAATGTGCTGCGAATACAGAGAAAGAAAGATCCTTTATCATTTAGTTACAATATAGCAGGTCAGCAACTGGAAGCAGTTAATTTCATAAATTATCTGGGAGTAGGCATTAGGAGTGATTTAAAATGGAATGGCTCAAAATGGTTGAAATGGCTCTGAGCACTATGGGATTTAACTTCTAAGGTCATCAGTCCCCTAGAACTTAGGACTATTTAAACCTAACTAACCTAAGGACATCACAAACATCCATGCCCGAGGCAGAATTCGAACCTGCGACCGTAGCATTCGCGCGGTTCCAGACTGTAGCGCCTAGAACCGCTCGGCCACCACGGCCGGCTAAAATGGAATGATCATATAAAGTTGATCGTCGGTAAAGCAGATGCCAGACTGAGGTTCATTGGAAGAATGCTAAGGAAATGCAATCCGAAAACAAAGGAAGTAGGTTACAGTACACTTGTTCGCCCACTGCTTGAATACTGCTCAGCAGTGTGGGATCCGTGCCGGATAGGGTTGATAGAAGAGATAGAGAAGATCCAACGGAGAGCAGCGCGCTTCGTTACAGGATCATTTAATAATCGCGAAAGCGTTACGGAGATGACAGTGGAAGACTCTGCAAGGGAGACGCTCAGTAGCTCGGTACGGGGTTTTGTTGAAGTTTCGGGAACATACCTTCACCGAGGAGTCAAGCAGTATATTGCTCCCTCCTACGTATATCTCGCGAAAAGACCATGAGGATAAAATCAGAGAGATTAGAGCCCACACAGAGGCATACCGACAATCTTTCTTTCCACGAACAATACGAGACTGGAATAGAAGGGAGAACCGATAGAGGTACTCAAAGTACCCTCCGCCACACACCGTCAGGTGGCTTGCGGAGTATGTATGTAGATGTAGATATATCGTTCCGGTCGCGCTGCTATTCCTCCGTTCTCCGGGCCTGGACTTGGATTTAGTTTATGATGATACTATCGTCTTTGAAAACCTGTCTCTCTGAGTTTCGAAGACGAGGTACTGTAGTGACGGCTGCTGTCGACTGTGCCTACGTCGGCGCGACGCCTATCGTCGCTCTCTGCAGATGCTTGGCCACCCCTGCGCGGCGCAGCGGTGCGGAGCGCCGTGGCGGCCTATATTTTAAGGGGCGTTAGCGAGCGCCGAGGCGCTTGGCTCGCGACGCCTGTTACATAAATCTCCATTAGGAGCGGCGTCACGGCGCCCGAGGCCGCAGGCGGGAGCCGGACGTAAATGGTGCCGACGCCGGCAGCTGGTAAAGCAGTGTGGCCGCATCGCACCGCATAGCACACGCCGATGCCGATAACTGGCCGTCACGACGACCTCGATGCAACTTCTGCCTACCCAGCCGACTGTCACACTGGCAGTGGTTGAAGAACAGGGATGAAAGGAAACTTGTGTCTCATTTCCAATAAGTACCCCGCTCATACAATTATAGTCGGTGGTGATTTCAATCTACCCTCGATATGCTGGAAAAATTATACGTTTAACCTTCACGCGCTCGCGCGGGCAGTGAAGTGAGCACCTTTTTGCAATTTCGCACTATACTTACTCCACAAAGGTACCGAGACGGCGGGAGGGACATGTATTCTCTAGTTACACCTTTTTCCGACAGATGCTGCTCAAAGTTCGTCCAAGTCGCACCTCTCTGCCTCTCAGGACAAATTCAAATAGGTCCGAACACGTTGGGCGGTCAGTTTACCGCCTTGCGAGCGCTTACGAGACTTTGTTCTACTCGTCTACTTCGGAATGTAAGTATTTCTTTTTGTAATTCCCCTATAATTCCTCAATTTTATAGACTCTTCCAATTCTCAAGTGAATGTGCATGTGCTCCAGAATTTCAACATCAAGAAGAACACAAAGGTGGCCTGCATGTATATTTTTCCGCTTACTTGACTTGACAGGAATAAATTCGTTACGCATATTTCAATTCAACACAGGTAATATGATAGAAAAAACGGGAAGACAATTCTTACATGCGTTATCTTTGGAACTGATGAGCGAATACCTGAAAGAAAGAGCTACATTGAAGCATTTACCAAAAGATTTTTTAGTATTTTTGGAAAATTACAGAGAGAGTGATGTAGTTTATCCAGCTGTATCAACCCCTACAGCCGGCCTGAGTGGCCGAGCGGTTCTAGGCGCTACAGTGTGGAACCGCGCGACCGCTACGGTCGCAGGTTCGAATCCTGCCTCGGGCATGGATGTGTGTGATATCCTTAGGTTAGTTAGGTTTAAGTAGTTCTAAGTTCTAGGGGACTGATGACCTCAGAATTTAAGTCCCATAGTGCTCAGAGCCATTTGAACCATCAACCCCCGCAAGGAGAGGAATATGTTATTTGTGTGGCTCAAAAAAGAATATAAAAACAAGGCGTGTATGCGGTGAATGTGGAAGAAACGTCTGTCTACGACATTCAACAACGACAGTTACGTGCAATAATTGCTGTAGGCCTCAAAACGAAAATGAAATGGATACAGACTGATTAGCATTTTTCATCTGACAGAAATGTTTGTGACGTTTTCAATCAAAAATTCTTTTTTCAAAGCAAAATTAGCTTTTCTTGTGACGAGTTAAGACAGTGAATAGTTCTAGTCTTAAGTATTACATTATGTAGTCCCAAAACATTACAATTAAAAATGTTCTTATATTTCATTTGGGTATTTGGTTTCCTTTTTGTATTCCATAGTATATTTTATTGTTAAATAAATAATTTTGATTACAAATGTGTTTGCAATATTGTGTGAGATATACTATGTCGATATTTTATGGAAATATGACCTTTAAAAACGAAAAACCTCAAGAGATTGATGGTTGCGAAAGCATACTTGACGTTTCAGCAACAAATAATCCTGGACAAATAGTGAGTGTTGTGACGAATACAGGGATTAGCGACCACAATGCAGTTGCTGCTAGGCTGAATATCGTAACACCTGCAACCATCAAAAATATCTATTTAAAAAAGCTGATAAAAATGCTCTTAACGCGTTTTTAAGAGACAGTCTTCACTCCTTTCGATCTGATCATATAAGTGTAGAAAAGTTGTGGAATGTTTTCAAAGAGATAGTATCGATAGCAGTTGAGAGATGCATACCACATAAATTAATAAGTTATGGCACTGATCCCCCATGGTACACAAATCCGGTCAGATCGTTGTTGCAGAAGCAACGAAAAAACATGCCAAATTTAAAAGAACGCAAAATCCCCAAGATTGGCAAAGTTTTACAGAAGTTCGAAATATGGCTTGTACTTCAATGCGAGATGCTTTTAATAATTTACACAACGAAATTCTGTCTCGAAATCTGGCAGAAAACCTAAAGAGATTCTGGTCATACATAAAGCACATTAGTGGCAAGACACAATCAATATCTTCACGGCGCGATAACAACGGTGAAGTCACTGATGACACTGCCACTAAAGCAGAGTTATTAGACAAGGTTTTCCGAAACACCTTCACCAAAAAAGACGGAGTAAATATTCCCGAATTCCAATCAAGAACAACTGACAAGATGAGAAACATAGGAGTAGATATCCTCGGTGTAACAAAGTAGCTTAAATCACTAAATAAAGGCAAGACCTCCGGTCCAGATTGTATACCAGTCAGGTTCCTCTCAGAGTATGCTGATAAAATAGCTCCATATTTATCAATTATAGTCCGCAGCTCGTGGTCGTGCGGTAGCGATCTCGCTTCCCGCGCCCGGGTTCAATTCCCGACGGGGTCAGCGATTTTCTCTGCCTCGTGATGACTAGGCGTTGTGTGCCGTCCTTAGGTTAGTTAGGTTTAAGTAGTTCTAAGTTCTAGGGGACTGATGACCACAGATGTTAAGTCCCATAGTGCTCAGAACCAACCAGGAGTAATCAGCTGAATTACAGGCCTATATCACTAACGTCGATTTGCAGTAGGATTTTAGAACATATACTGTATTCGAACATTATGAAGTACCTCGAAGAAAACGATTTATTGATATATAGTCAGCACGGATTGTGAAACACAACTAGCTCTTTATACTCATGAAGTAATAAGTGCTACCGACAGGGGATGTCAAATTGATCCCATATTTTTAGATTTCCAGAAGGCTTTCGGCACCGTTCCTCACAAGCGTCTTCTAATCAAACTGCGTGTGTATGGAGTATCGCCTCAGTTGTGCGACTGGATTCGTGATTTACTGTCAGAAAGGTCACAGTTCGTAGTAATAGACGGAAAGTCATCGAGAAAAACAGAAGTAATATCGGGCGTTCCCCAAGGAAGTGTTATAGGCCTTCTATTGTTCCTGATCTATTTAACGACATAGGAGGCAATCTGAGTAGCCGTCTTAGATTGTTTGCAGGTGATGCTGTCGTTTACCGTCTTGCAAAGTCATCAGATGATCAAAACGACTTGCAAAATGATTTAGGTAAGATGTCTGTATGGTGTGAAAAGTGGCAATTGACCCTGAATAAAGAAAAGTGCAAAGTTATTCACATGAGTACAAAAAGAAATCAGCTAAATTTCGATTACGCGATAAGTCACGCAAATCTGAAGGCTGTAAATTCAACTAAATACTTAGGGATTACAATTACAAATAACCTAAATTGGAACGATCGCATAGATAATATTGTGGGTAGAGCAAACCAAAGATTGCGATTCATTGGCAGAACACTTAGAAGGTGCAACAGGTCTACCAAAGAGGCTGCTTACACTACGCTTGTCCGCCCTATTCTGGAGTCTTGCTGTGCGGTGTGAGATCCGCATCAGGTGGGGCTGACGGATGACATCGAAAAAGTACAAAGAAGGGCAGCTCGTTTTGTACTATCGCGAAATAGGGGAGATAGTGTCACTGACATAATACGTGAATTGGAGTGGCAATCATCAAAACAAAGGCGTTTTTCGTTGCGACGGGATCTTGTCATGAAATTTCAATCACCAGTCTTCTCCTCCGATTGCGAAAACGTTCTGTTGGCACCCACCTACATGGGGAGAAATGATCATCACGATAAAGTAAGAGAAATCAGGGCTCGCACGAAAAAATTTAAGTGCTCCTTTTCCCGCGTGCCGTTCGAGAGTGGAACGGTAGAGAGACAGCATGAAGGTGGCTCATTGAACGCTCTGCCAGGCACAATATTGTGAATAGCAGAGTAATCACGTAGAAACGGAAGGGAACAGGATGGTCAAGAGATAAGAAGGAAATAATGACAGAGCCGCACGTTGCACTGCGGCAATTCAACAGCGAGAACTGAAAATTTGTGCCGGTTTGGAAGTCGAACCAGGAGGTCCTGCTTCTCTAGAACGGTTGCCTTAACTGCCTCAGGCATTCGGACACGCTTCCCGTCAGGCCCAAGTTCCAAACTTCCCTCTCGGTACACTGCAACAGCCCCCACCCATTAACTCTTACTTGCAGATTTATGATTCCCGTAGGAGTTGGGACGTTGGTTCGTCATCCGAAGTGAAACTTTTTCATCAAACACATCCGACAGAACAGACAGTACACATACCTATACTTGCAGTGGTGCCGTTAACAGGCGCAGAGCCGGCCGAAGTGGCCGTGCGGTTAACGGCGCTGCAGTCTGGAACCGTAAGACCGCTACGGTCGCAGGTTCGAATCCTGCCTCGGGCATGGATGTTTGTGATGTCCTTAGGTTAGTTAGGTTTAACTAGTTCTAAGTTCTAGGGGACTAATAACCTCAGCAGTTGAGTCCCATAGTGCTCAGAGCCATTTGAACCATTTGAACAGGCGCAGACTTCAGTCACAGCAGACCCAACCTCCAATTTCTTCCTTTCTTACAAGGGAAAAACGGCATAGGCCGACTTCTGATGCAGTCGTAACTTGGCAGGGTGAAAGAACAGCGAAAATAAGGGGCTTAGGTGCCAACAGTCAATAGTTTCCGACCAAACTATGGTCAAAGTTTCGATGCTACTTCATCAGTTGGCTCGCACATGGCGTATCCACGGGAGTCGTTTGTGTAGTTGTTACGGGGTGAAACCGGGACAACACTAGTTTACCAATTCCTTCATCAAAAGTGGCCTCAGCATGACACAAAGTTGTGAACGATACCTGCAACTAACGAAAAACTCTGTCGGATTGGTAGCGCAGTGGTTAGCAAACTGAACTCGCATGAGAGAGGACGACAGTTAAAGCTTGCGCTCGACTATCCTAATTTAAATTATCCGCTTCCCAAAATCGCTTCAGGCACATGCCGTGATGGTTCCTTTGAAAGGGCACTGCCGATTTCCTTCCCCTTTCCTTCCTAATCCGAGCTTGTCCTCCGTTCTAATGATCTCTCTGTCGACGGGACATTAAGCACTAATGTCCTCCTCGTCTGTCGGATTGGATTAAGCGTCACTGACAAATGCTTCAAATGTGGTCTGCTGGATACGCTGCCACACAGATAAACTTACTGTGGACATTTAATAAGCTGAAAATGCGTCAGGAATAGAAGAGTGCTCCTCGCACGGAGGTTGGAAACCAATTACAACACAGACGTACTCCTCTGGCCTGACATCACAGACGAAAACGAATACTGTGATTTGGATACTCGGGAAGTATGTAAACTGCATAATAAACAGAAACGGTGAAGACATCACCACGTTTCAAGTACACGTGGAAGAAGTCTATTGTCGAATGAAACGTTTTCCGAACCTCAAAACGAATTTCGCAATTATGCTGACAATTACATCTGAAAAAGTAGAATCCGATGAAATTTGTGTGTGTGTGGATTATATATTTTTCTCCACAAAGACACGATTTTCGTTTTTGTACATTCAGTTCATAAGGCAAAATCAGTAAATTAGGTACTCCTGAACCTCCAAAACTTCCGTTCTGGAACTTCAATGAGGGGCAATCTCCGCGCAGTTTAGAGTTGGTCACGTACTACCAGAACATAAATCACTGGAAGGCCACTGGAAATTGTATAAGGATGTTCATAATGAGATTAAATTTTTGCTCCAATGTTCGTCATTTAAAAAATGAAACGTTTACCAATGTTGTAAATTTACTGATGTTCTTTGTATTGCATACCGGTATGTAATGTAAGTGAAACAAGGACTGTAGATAGTTATTGATCGTAAGATCTTAACCGAAACCAAAATGTCCTCGTCCAGGGTCCGAATTATTTTTTTTTTTTTTTTTTTTTTGTAATCAGTCCTCTGACGACTGATTTGAAGCGGCCCTCCACGAATTCCTCTCCTGTGCCAACCTCTTCATCTCAGAGTAGCACTTGCAACCTACGTCCTCAATTATTTGCTGGGTGTATTCAGATCTCGTTTTTCCTCTCAAAATACCTTTAGTATCAAGAGAGTTCAGATACCTTTAGTATCAAGAGAGTTAATCCGTGATTTCTTAACAGGCGTTCTACCATCCTGTCCCTTCCTCTTGTCAATGTTTTCCAAATATTCTTTTCCTCGCCTATTCTCCTGAGAAACTCCACACTCATTACCTTATCAGTCAACCTTATTTTCAATATTCTTCTTCAGCACCACATCTCAAATGCTTCGATTCTCTTCTTTTCTAGTTTTCCCATAGTCCTTGCTTCGCTACGATACAATCCTCTGCTCCAAACGTACATTCTCAGAAATTTATTCCTCAAATTAAGGCATACTTGATACTAGTAGGCCTATACTTCTCTTGGCCTGGAATGCCCTTTTTGCAAGCGCTGGTCTGCTTTTGATGTCCTCCTTCCTCCGACCGTCATGGGTTATTTTGATGCCTACGTAGCAAAACCCCTGAACTTCATCTACTTTGTGACCAATAATGATTTTAAATTTCTCGCTATTCTCGTTTATGCTACTTCTCATTACTTTCGCCTTTATTCGATTTATCTTAATTCATCAGACTGTTTACTCCATTCAGCAGGTCCTGTAATTCCCCTTCACTTTCACTGAAGATAGAAAAGTCATCTGCGAATCTTATCGTTGATATTCTTTCACCTTGAGTTTTGTTCCTCTCTTGAACCTTATTCAGATCTCGTTTTTCCTCTCAAAATACCTTTAGTATCAAGAGAGTTCAGATACCTTTAGTATCAAGAGAGTTAATCCGTGATTTCTTAACAGGCGTTCTACCATCCTGTCCCTTCCTCTTGTCAATGTTTTCCAAATATTCTTTTCCTCGCCTATTCTCCTGAGAAACTCCACACTCATTACCTTATCAGTCAACCTTATTTTCAATATTCTTCTTCAGCACCACATCTCAAATGCTTCGATTCTCTTCTTTTCTAGTTTTCCCATAGTCCTTGCTTCGCTACGATACAATCCTCTGCTCCAAACGTACATTCTCAGAAATTTATTCCTCAAATTAAGGCATACTTGATACTAGTAGGCCTATACTTCTCTTGGCCTGGAATGCCCTTTTTGCAAGCGCTGGTCTGCTTTTGATGTCCTCCTTCCTCCGACCGTCATGGGTTATTTTGATGCCTACGTAGCAAAACCCCTGAACTTCATCTACTTTGTGACCAATAATGATTTTAAATTTCTCGCTATTCTCGTTTATGCTACTTCTCATTACTTTCGCCTTTATTCGATTTATCTTAATCCATCAGACTGTTTACTCCATTCAGCAGGTCCTGTAATTCCCCTTCACTTTCACTGAAGATAGAAAAGTCATCTGCGAATCTTATCGTTGATATTCTTTCACCTTGAGTTTTGTTCCTCTCTTGAACCTTATTCAGATCTCGTTTTTCCTCTCAAAATACCTTTAGTATCAAGAGAGTTCAGATACCTTTAGTATCAAGAGAGTTAATCCGTGATTTCTTAACAGGCGTTCTACCATCCTGTCCCTTCCTCTTGTCAATGTTTTCCAAATATTCTTTTCCTCGCCTATTCTCCTGAGAAACTCCACACTCATTACCTTATCAGTCAACCTTATTTTCAATATTCTTCTTCAGCACCACATCTCAAATGCTTCGATTCTCTTCTTTTCTAGTTTTCCCATAGTCCTTGCTTCGCTACGATACAATCCTCTGCTCCAAACGTACATTCTCAGAAATTTATTCCTCAAATTAAGGCATACTTGATACTAGTAGGCCTATACTTCTCTTGGCCTGGAATGCCCTTTTTGCAAGCGCTGGTCTGCTTTTGATGTCCTCCTTCCTCCGACCGTCATGGGTTATTTTGATGCCTACGTAGCAAAACCCCTGAACTTCATCTACTTTGTGACCAATAATGATTTTAAATTTCTCGCTATTCTCGTTTATGCTACTTCTCATTACTTTCGCCTTTATTCGATTTATCTTAATTCATCAGACTGTTTACTCCATTCAGCAGGTCCTGTAATTCCCCTTCACTTTCACTGAAGATAGAAAAGTCAT
Organism: Schistocerca nitens; assembly: GCF_023898315.1. Taxonomy (NCBI): domain Eukaryota; kingdom Metazoa; phylum Arthropoda; class Insecta; order Orthoptera; family Acrididae; genus Schistocerca; species Schistocerca nitens. The sequence goes on along the minus strand of NC_064614.1, from coordinate 368,039,433 downwards.
CTGCGAATCTTATCGTTGATATTCTTTCACCTTGAGTTTTGTTCCTCTCTTGAACCTTATTCAGATCTCGTTTTTCCTCTCAAAATACCTTTAGTATCAAGAGAGTTCAGATACCTTTAGTATCAAGAGAGTTAATCCGTGATTTCTTAACAGGCGTTCTACCATCCTGTCCCTTCCTCTTGTCAATGTTTTCCAAATATTCTTTTCCTCGCCTATTCTCCTGAGAAACTCCACACTCATTACCTTATCAGTCAACCTTATTTTCAATATTCTTCTTCAGCACCACATCTCAAATGCTTCGATTCTCTTCTTTTCTAGTTTTCCCATAGTCCTTGCTTCGCTACGATACAATCCTCTGCTCCAAACGTACATTCTCAGAAATTTATTCCTCAAATTAAGGCATACTTGATACTAGTAGGCCTATACTTCTCTTGGCCTGGAATGCCCTTTTTGCAAGCGCTGGTCTGCTTTTGATGTCCTCCTTCCTCCGACCGTCATGGGTTATTTTGATGCCTACGTAGCAAAACCCCTGAACTTCATCTACTTTGTGACCAATAATGATTTTAAATTTCTCGCTATTCTCGTTTATGCTACTTCTCATTACTTTCGCCTTTATTCGATTTATCTTAATCCATCAGACTGTTTACTCCATTCAGCAGGTCCTGTAATTCCCCTTCACTTTCACTGAAGATAGAAAAGTCATCTGCGAATCTTATCGTTGATATTCTTTCACCTTGAGTTTTGTTCCTCTCTTGAACCTTTCTTTTATTTCCGTAATCGCTTCTCCGACGTACAGATTGAACAGTAGAGACGACAGACTACATCCATGTCTTACACTTTATTTAATCCCAGCACTTCGTTCTTCATCTCTTATTCTTAATATTACGTCTGGGTTCTTGTACATATTCTATATTACTCGTCTTTCCCTGTAGCTTACCCCTATGTTTCTAAGGATTTCGACCATCTTACACCATTTTACATTGTTGAACATTTCTTCCAAGTCGACAAATCCTATGAAGGTGTCTTGATTCTTCTTCAGTCTTGCTTCCATTATCAGCCGCAACGTACGATTTGGCTTTTTGGTGCCTGTACCTTTCCTAAAGCTAAACTGATCGTCATCTAACATGTCCTCAATTTTCTTTTCCGTGCTCCTGTATATTATTCCTGTCAACAGCTTGGACGTATGACGTGTTAAGCTGATTGTGCGATAATTCTCGCAGATGTAGTGTCTCGAAACCTTCGGAATTGTGCGAATAATGTTTTTTCCCAAAATTATATAGTATATCGCCTAATTCTATAGACCAACGTGATTTTCTCTGCCTCTTGATGACTGGGTGTTGTGTGATGTCCTTATGTTAGTTAGGTTTAAGTAGTTCTAAGTTCTAGGGGACTGATGACCTCAGCAGTTAAGTCCCATAGTGCTCAGAGCCATTTGAACCATTTGTTTCTTCTCACTATCACGCATCAGACACGTCTTCCACTTACCCCTCCCCAGATGCCTTAAATCTAATCTTTCCACCTATAGGTTCTCTCCTTTGCGGTTAACCGTGGACTTCCCATTGCACTCTTAATTTACCACCCTTGCTTTTTAATTTCACGAAGTGCTGTTTTGAATTTTGTGTATGCTGTGTCACTCTTTCCGACAGTAAATTCTTTTTCGATTTCTTCACATTTTTCCTGTAGCCATTTCGCCATAGCTTTCCTGCACTTCCTATTTATTTCATTCCTATGTGACTTGTGTTCCTGTCTTCCTAAATTTCTCTGAACATTTTTGTACTTCTTTCTTTGATCGATCAACTGAAGTATTTCTTGTGTTCATGGTTTCTTCGCACTAACCTTCTTTGTACCTACGTTTTTTTTTGCAACTTCCGTGAGTGCCACTTTTAGAGATGTCTGTTCATCTTCATCTGAACTGCCCACTAAGCTATTACTTATCGTAGTGTCTACGGCCTTAGAGAATTTCAAGGGAATTTCCTAATGAAACTTCCTGGCAGATTAAAACTGTGTGCCGGACCGAGACTCGAACTCGGGACCTTTGCCTTTCGCGGGCAAATGCACTAGAGCGTGTTTGCAAATATAATATTAATGAGCTGACAATAACGATACGCACGTATACATATGGCGGTAGTATCACGTACACAAGGTACAAAAGAGCAGTTCATTGGCGGAGCTATCATTTCTACTCAGTGATTCATGTAAAAAGTTTACCGACGTGATTGTGTGTGCTCGACGCCAATTAACAGATTTTGAACGTGAAATGGTAGGTGGAACTACACGTGTGGGACATTCCATTTTGGAAACTGTTGGGGGTCAATATTCCAAGATCCACAGCGTCAAGAGTGTGCCGAGAATACCAAATTTTAGGCATTACCTCTCACCCGTACTGGGGAATTTCACTTAACGGCAAGAGCAGCGGCTTTTTCGTTGAGTTGTCAATGCTAACAGACAAGAAAAACTGCGTGAAATAACCGCAGAAATCAATGTGAGACATGCGACAAACGTATCCGTTAGGACAATGAGGCGAAATTTGGTGTTAATGTGCTATGGCAGTAAGTCATTGCCTGCAGTGCATCTCCCAGGTTCGCGACTGTGACGGTTGGACCCTAGATGACTGGATAACAGTGACCTGGTCAGACAAATCCCGATTACAGTTCGTAAGAGTTGATGGTAGGGTTCGAGTGTGGAGCAGATCCATGGAGCTACTGGACCGAAGTTGTCAATAAGGCGCTGTGCAAGCTGGTTCTGGCTCCCTATCTGTGAGGGCTTTGTTTGCGTGGAATGCACTGGGTCCTCTGCTCCAAATGAACCGATGATTGACTGGAAAAGGTTATGTTCGCCTACTTGGAGAGCATTTGCAGAGATTCATGCATGGGCTTTATGTTCCCAGACAACGATTGATTTTTATAGGTGACAATTCGCCATGTCTCCGGGCCACAACTCTTCGCGGTTGGTTTCAAAAACATTCTGGACAATTCGAGCGAATGGTTGGACCACCCAGATCGGCCGACATGAATCTCATCAAACATTTATAGGACATGATCGAGGTGTCAGTTCGCACACAAAATCCTACTTGGGCAACTCTATGGCAGTTATGGACGGCTGTAAAGACAGCATGGCTCAATATTTCTGCAGGGTGTGTAGGGAACTTTCAACAACTTGCTGAGTCCATACCCCGTCGAGTTGCTGCACTAGGTTGGGCAAAAGGAGATCCGACACGATATTAGGAGCTGTCCCATGACATTTGTTGCTTCGGGGTATATCAGTTTCCGGTAAAAAACTTTTTTTTAGGATTTTTCATGTTCCTCGGTTATCCGTTAAGTCTCGAGTCCGTATTAAACTGGGTAAGCGGCGGCTCACTGTGCCTCAAGTCAGGCCATCAAGTAAAGGGAAATTTTGTCAAGACATTTATTAAAAATAAGGTGTGCCACTCTGAAACTGTCCATACAGGATAGCAGAGGGTCACACAAAAAGCAATAAAATATCAGGGCAAATACAATAGGGTTCCCCTTAAATTTATTGTCTATGAAAGCCACTATCCAAAAAAAGGTAGTAGGAAAAAGGCTTTCCGCTTCGTCTGAGCCGCGCGGGATTAGCCGAGCGCACTAAGGCGCTGCAGTCATGGACTGTGCGGCTGATCCCGGCGGAGGTTCGAGTCCTCCCTCGGGCACGGGTGTGTATGTTTGTCCTTAGGATAATTTAGGTCAAGTAGTATGACCTTAGCAGTTTAGTCCCATAACATTTCACACACATTTGAACATTTTGCTTCGTCTGACGACAACAGCGTTTTATGAAGATTGCTGTAAACAATTTTGCACAGGTACTACACCTGTCTGTTGCAAGCTCTTCTAGAATGAATTGCACAGAATGAACTACTTATCAAGAAACCTACAATTGATACTGTAATGTCACAATAGGTTTCGTTACATAGTTAAAATCAGTGTTATCTTCCTATCAGCTGACAGATATTATCAACGTCAATTCAATTACTTTATATAATTAATGAACAGTGAAATTATCTCAGCCCCAAATTACATGCACGTAGAAACAATAATTGTTTATTCTCATTACAATATGCACGTCCTGTGTCCCTATTTACATTTCCCCACCTCTCCTTAAAGTACGTGATCAGGTGTGAATGTTCTGAGTGTGGTAGTAGACAAACCAGAGATGTAGTGGGTCTCAGAATCTCCTACCAACTTTAACACAGTCAGTGGAAGGGAAAGAGCAGGAACAGAATGGTTCGACCAGAGGTGCGAAAGTCTAAAAAAAAAGTTTTCTTACCAGAGGTTGGTCATGGGCCTCCCCCAGCACCTCGCGCTGCTCGGGAGAAAGAGCCGCGCAACGGTTACGGGGAGTTTTTTGGAAGACAGGTAAGCGACCAGACGTTCCTTCAGAACGCTGCGTCGAAATCAGGACAAAGGTATTTGAATGTTTAAATATGTTTAATGTTAACCATTTATTTATCAGAGACTTTTTCGCGATTGATTAATTAAGAACCATTTATTGATTTTTGTTCAATTTATCCGATATAAGAATAATTTTCTCCGTTCGAGATTTCCGTTACGACCCGCCACGTGGTGCATAGTTTCAAACTACAACCGCCGAGACAGCTAATAGAGGGAGTTGTAGCCAGTTTTTGCGATTGCTGAACATTTATGCTAGCGTGTGTCGATGTTTAACAACTTATTGAAAATTTTGTGACGAGTGTAGCTTTTCTAAGATGAATCGTTTCGTATTCAAGCACTTCGCGCTGGAGATACCAGCCACGAGTCCTGATCGATGCCAGCCAATGTACATAGAAAATCTGCATAGATAAATAGTTACGATATTTGCATTTCAGTGATAACTTAGCGCATGTGCATGTATCAGCATAGTAGTAATGACCACGTGCTCTCCAAGATTTTCCTTCCCCCCCGCAGGACGATTCAAATCAAAGGCAACACGGCTTGTAATTCAAAGGAGAAATAATCTATGTGCATAGTTAAATAATCTTTGTCCATAGTTAAATGAAAATTCAAAGCAGAATTAGTGAAATATGTATTCAAAAGATTGTTAAGAAGTAACTTCGTAAATTTGTCTAATGTTGGTTAAAATGAAATTAACTGTTTTTCGAAGTAATTTCCGTTCTCGGCTTGCTCATTTAAACCATACCGAAGAAAAGAGAATCATATCAATCATGCTGCCCCTTTACTAAAATTATTGGCACAAGACTAGATTCGTGCAGGATGTTTTCTCTGACCATCCCCAAAATTACAATTGCGTTATCTATTGCGACTTCAAATTCAATCGATAAGATTGTATTCTGAACTTTGATGGGCCTAAACATCAATTCTAAAGCGGGCAGGATGGTCAGGGAAGGTTGCGCTGCCCAGAGAGAAAATGTGTGCATAAGATCCTTCCCCACAGCAGGCTTATATAAAAATGAATAAAAGTAATCCCTGCTGATAAAATTAAGCAAACTCCCTTCTCAGCCTGCCACAGACAGGGAGAATTAACGACATTTACGATCTAAATACCAGTCGTTGGGAGCTTGCAATACACACTCCACTTGTGACAAGATTAGGTAGCAGATTATACTAACTTCTGCCAAATGTGCAATGAAGAAACATATTATCTATACATCACTACCAAATTATTCGATTACAAGCCATTGGAGACTATGGGTTTCCTGTGGCAAAGTCCTCATCAGATAATCCCAAATTACGCCTTAAAGTTCGCCTTAGACAAAGGTTCCTATGGAAATGCTCCTAATAACAGTTGCTTACCATTTGGGGTTAACTGTACACGTGTGATAACATTCCGTGAGTTCTTTCTACTTGCAGCTGCACTGTGAATGACACGTGCACGAAAGATTATCTGATCATGTCAGGCTGTTTTCAACTGGCATTTCATTTCTCCCGCTATGTAAAAAGTACGAAGTGATGGCCTTGACTCAAGGCGACACGTCCTGGAAACCTACAGCCTTTGTTGCACGCCCCAATTGAGGGAGATGCCGGCAGATAACCTACAGCTGCCTGACAGCCGCACTTAGCAGGCCGGAATGCCCGCAGATCAGATCCGCAGCGCCGACTGCGAGCCGCAGCAGGTCTCCGCTCTGCCGCAGCGGCCGGTCGCCGTCACGGCTGGTTGGCTGCCGAGGCGCTTGGGCGGACACGCCACCCTCCTGTTTGCCTTAGAGGGACACTCCCCACCGCAAGCGCTCACGCTCTACCGGGTTCCACGGCAGTAAACGACCCGCCACAAGGGACGGAAAACAATTCCTGTATCTTCAATAAATATACTTTCACGTATTGAATGTTCCACCTCACGGCACTCATCTATTTTATTCGTTTTATCGGGCTCCGTCACACTATTGGTCCTGTGATGATAAAACGAACCGGCAACTTTTCCGCTCGCGCAAAGACCAGTTGAATCAAACGTAGATGAGCAGATAAATGAATTTGAAAAATGAAATATGTATGTGGCATATTTCAACTGGAGTCTCCTTTTGGATAGTTCGGCTGCCTGGTACAAATCTTTTCATTTGACACCCTACGCCGACTTGCGTTTCGATGAAGATAAAATATAATGCCCAGATCAACACAACACCCAGTGCCCGAGAGGAGAAAATATCCGACGCGGCCGGGAATCTAACCCGGGGCTCTTTCATAGATTCAGCCGCGCTGAGCCCTCTGCTGTCTTTTTTATGTTACATTACAGGGAAGGTTGAAATGGTTCAAATGGCTCTAAGCACTACGGGACTTAATATCTGAGGTCATCAGTCCCCTAGAACTTACAACTACTTAAACCTAACTAACCTAAGGACATCACACACATCCATACCCGAGGCAGAATTCGTACCTGCGACCATAGCAGTCGCGTGGTTCCAGACTGAAGCGCCACAGCGGCTGGCTTACAGGGAAGGACGGACACAGCTTCAGAGGTCGAATCGCAAGACCTGACCACAATGCCTCCCACCTGCCTGTCACTGTGCTGGTCACTTACATGGTACTGGCCTGTCATTTTATTTTCCATTTTTTACTTTTTTGTGAAAATATAATTTCATAGACATAAATTCCACGATTTCGGAACCCTAAAGAAAACAATTTTTTCAGTAGAGAGAACGCAATGAGAGGAGACTCGAGGAAAAGGGAAAAAACAAAACTATTCAATACCTTGACGGTTAACGACAAAGTCCATCATATTTTAAAATAAGGCACGATAATATGGAAGCCTCTGCCATTTACAATCTGCGTTCACCGTATATTGGCGAAAAACACAGTGGTCGGAATCGTTGTGTCGGCTACTATTAGAGTCACCTCCGACACAATCAAAGAAGGAGAGCAGTTGAGATGAGCGGTAGCAGGAATCCAAAATGACTTGTACATTAATCTATAAGATATCTGTAACACTTTATTTCTACAAAGAACAGAACCATTACTCAACTTGCCGTGCCTCCTACGCGCAAGTACACCGACAGTGTACTATTTGCAGAACGCAGGCTAAGCATCATCTTCCTAATACTCAGTACTCATGGTCTCTGCTACTGACCGGGGCCGACCGGCGATGGACGGCTGGTTAAATCAGCCTTGACAGGGGTCGCTGCACTCTGTCTTGGAGGTGTGGTACAGTCAGCGCTTTCCATTGGCACAGGGGTTGGTGTGCGCTGGTTGGTGTGCAGTCGATGCTTTAGGACTGCACATCCCCCTCCTCCCCCTCCCCCTCAAATGCCGCAAAGTTGTCGTGTAGGGAACCATCTCACTACAATGGGTGGGAGGGGGGAGGCAAGAAGCACTGAATGGCGTGAGGAGCCGGAAGCCGCAACTATGACCGACACCGTACCCCAGCCGCACCACGACATCCATCCTGCCCTCCAAGGGAAACGTCGGTCGGAAAACCCCCGGAAAGGCGCCCACGCTCTCCCTGAAGCATTCCGACAAAAAAAGGAGACGGCGGCGATGCGGACGGCGGCGGCAATGACGACGACGACGACGACGACGACGACGACGAGTCCACGGAAGGCGCCCGGAAGTTGAGCTGGTGCAAAGGCGAAGGCGACGAGTCCAATTCCATTGGTTCCGCAGGTGATGTCGAAGAGGCACCCGGGGAAGGCCGCACCCGCCGCAAGATCCCGGTAGGATGCGAATCTGGGCCGGCCGAAGTGGCCGTGCGGATAAAGGCGCTGCAGTCTGGAACCGCAAGACCGCTACGGTCGCAGGTTCGAATCCTGCCTCGGGCATGGATGTTTGTGATGTCCTTAGGTTAGTTAGGTTTAACTAGTTCTAAGTTCTAGGGGACTAATGACCTCAGCAGTTGAGTCCCATAGTGCTCAGAGCCATTTTTGCGAATCTGGGGACAGAAAATCTGCGAAAGAATCTCGCAATCGGCAAGCACGAATCTGGTTCTGAAGACCGCCCAGCATCCCAGAAGGACCTTGAATTAAATACAAGCAAGCCCAAATTTCGAAGAATCGTTCCTCTGTCCCAGCGCCTGTACGACCAAAAAAATCTTTAAAAAATAGTATCATTAGGTGCAGAGTGATAGTTGCGGAGCGTAGGAGGCGCCATGCGCTGCAGTGGGTGCAGCGTGGGAGACGCCGTGCGCTGCGGTGGGTGCAGCAACTGGACCAGCGGCAGTGGCGTCGCCCATGTAGAAGCTCCGCCGGCGCCGCACCGTCGCCGAGCTGGAAGCGGTACGTTGCGAGGAAGGGCAGCAGCACTTGTTCCCTTGTGTGGGAGGCACATAGTTTGTTCATCTGTTGCTTGAACGCACGCACTGAGGATGAAACGGAGCACTGGTAAGGTGAATAATGCCATTGGCTTTACAAAACTGTTCAAAGACATGTGTCGTAAACTGTGGCCCGTTGTCTGTAACCAACATTCCGGCAAACCTTCGAACCACAAAAGTAGATGACAAAGCCTGAATGGTACTATGCGACGTATTCGAGTTCATTGGCACTGCAAACGATTATTTGCTAAAAGAGTCTACAACAATAAGCTAACGAGTGTTCAAAAAGGGACCAGAAAAGTCAATATGTACTCGTTGCCATGGCTATTGAGACTCTGGCCAAGATGAAGTGGTTTGCGGCTGCGCTGATAGATTCTCAGCACAAGCGCGACACTGTGAGATTTTTAAGAAACCTCCAGATGAAATGGACAGAATTGTAATGGAGGAAACATTACAGAAAACGAATCAGTTTGCCTGACCACGCCGATTCCGTACAACGACCTCTATTTTATTTCACTAATTATTATTTACTTCAATGTGTTGATCCGCAATCTAGACGCTGTACCATGTATTACATGTCAGGTAGAATTGTGAAATAATATTTTCATTAAAAACACGTGCAAAAAGATAACCAAAGTAACCATAAAATGAAATATAGCACTGAAATAATCTCACCAACAATATAACCCCTCGTGATGACTGGGTGTTGTGTGCTGTCCTTAGGTTAGCTAGGTTTAAGTAGTTCTTAGTTCTAGGGGACTGATCACCATAGATGTTAAGTCTCATAGTGCTCAGAGCCAGCCAACAATATAACCGACCGTGAATCAGACCTATGGCATGAATGGGTCAGCCCATTGTCAGTTGTAACGATGGACGGTTACAGGCTATCAGTCCACGAAATCCTAGTTACATATGGTGCCACGAGGTGAAATTATGTTCCATCAGTTGTTCATAACTGGAACCAAACTAACTTCGTACTCGCCGTGAAAACGAACTTAATAAAGTTATAAGCACTATAGCGAACTGTTTGAGGGGACTTCAGGAGCAAGCACTAATTACGAACTTGTTGAAGCAGCGCATGATTTTAAATGCTTTAATCTCGGTAAATAACAATAGTTGCTTTTTGGGTTTCAGCAAAGATTTCGACACACTTCACTTCACATCCTAATTGCTGAACATTCAAGTCAAGATATTTCTTCCAGTGCTCTACAGTGGTACCAAGTGTACCTTAGAGCTCGCCAAACAGGACGCAGTGGATAGATGTAGTGTCAGGGGTCCCACGAGAATCAGTACTGGGCCCATTACTCTTCTCATTATACGTTAAAGATGTGTCAGCTATTCTCTACAATAGCAAATATCACCTATACGCTGACGACATTGTGTTGTATCTAAGTGCACGGCTAACAAACCTGTGCACAGCCATCCAACATGTAAATGCCCAGTCACTTGCCCTCTCAGTGTGAGGGCAGAGCCCAGGTTTGAAACCTGACCCATGTATAACGCAAACAGCCTTAGTCGCTCACGAAAGACTTATTACCCCTCCGTTCAGTGAAACTCTTCCACTATTAATCCTAAGTGGCACAGAAATAACCCTTTCTTCTTCTGCAAAGAATTTTGAGATAATTCTTGACCATTATTTAGACTGGACTTAACACATAACTGTAGTCTGGAAGAACGTGTCAGCGTCAGCTCACTCGCTGCAGAAATGTAAAAAAGTATTTCGTTTCGAGATTAAAAACACACTAATATTCCACATACTTGACTACGGCGATGCCATTCCCTAAAGACTTTCGTACGAAAGCAGGCTTGAACTGGTGATGAATGCTTGTGTACGATACGTTTGTGACGTACCATACCATACCACTCTACGAAAAATTGTCATGGCTATAAGCGGAGCCTATCGTAGACTGTGTTTGCTCTATCGTCTTCCCAATTATGCACTCCCTCTCATTTGTCTTCAGCTCTTACTTTTCCGTCTGAGCAGCACAGTAGAAAGACTCGTTCTCAACAAACTAAAACTCTCTCTGTACCCTCACGAAATACTATCACGGTCTCTAAATCTGCATCAGGAAAATGACTCTGGAACAAACTTCTTCAGAATATTAGGAAAGTAAATTCCTGCCAAATATCAAAAGACAGCTAATAGTCCACCTTCTGTCACAACAGCCATCTCTGCTACATTCTGTGCAGCCAATTCTCGTCAGTCCCTCCCCAAGGGCTTTTCCCTATCCCTAGTCGACAGGGTTACCTAATCATATTCTTTTCTTTCCTAACAGCCACTGTCACTGTGATTTCAGTCTTCTCCTTTTGCTTTATGCATTCCGCTTCTGGTTTTAAATATGCGAAGCGAATCTATATCATTCTAAATGTCCTTTACTCTTACTGTTATTATTATCATTATTATTTACAATCGTACTGACCAACTAGAATCACGTTAACAACTTCAGTTCCTCTTCTTCCTTTGTTGTTGTTTCCTATTTTTCCAGTATTCCCTCATTTTCTCCCCATAAAGTCTCTTCCTTTCTTCTGTCCCTGGTGTTCCTGATTTCTTATTTTTTCTACTTTTAAAGCCTTGCAAATTTAGTATTTTATTTTTAAAACGGTTTCTTTCTGCTGATCCTGATTCTTTGATGTTGTTTCTTTCTAGATCTTTCCTTACTTCTGTAATCCATGCTAGCATCGATTTCTTCTTCCAGTTATTATTATTATTAAAATTAATGTTATTGTTGGGAAGGTTTTGTAAAATCTTTGGTTTCTGTTTCTCTAGGCCAGATGCAAGAGATGGCCGTAGGGTCCTAGCCTGGTGAGACTAAATTAGCAATAAATAAATAAATAAGATAAACCAACTATTTTCTGCGAATGCTAGTTGCATAATGGTAATTTATGGCAAGATGATTAGCGACGTGCGAAATAGCTGTCTGTTGAATTCACTCTACTTGTGAAGAGGTGAGATACATGGCGGTCACGTAGACGTAGTGGTGCTGTAGATCGAGAGTGAGGCAGGTCATTCACATTAGTACGTGGCAGCAACTTTGTTAAACTGCAAAAAACAAAACAGAAATGATGATGTCCGTATCGAGATATCAATCCCGCTCAGCGCAAACAAAAGCCCATTGTTTAAGCACTGCGGCACCAGCTAGAGTTTTGCGTTCGCCACGCCTCACTCGGCTGTCACGCGGCCGCGATCTGTGGCCGGCGGTAAGTCATTCCGCGCTCCGTCCAGAGCGCGCAGCCCGCCTCATCGCCGATGAAAAAAGGAAGCCGTGGTCCGGCGGGACGGCGGCCGGTGTATTAGGGCAGCGCGCGTTATGCGCCGAGACTAATCGCCAACGGCCCTCGTCCATAACGCCGGCGTCGTTCGCCGCGAGCCAGCCGGCTACCAGATTGCTTCTGCATGCCCACACTCCGATAATGCGGATCCATTCGTCTAATAGCGCGCCGCGGCGCGTCCTGTTAATTACGGCAACAACAGCACTTGCGTCCCGTTCGTCCTCTTTTTGCGTGACACTGGACACCGAGCTTTCGCTGATTATCGTCTGCCGTACGAAATTACCAGATGTAAACAGTTCTTTATGTGTATGTAAGTTTGCAGTAATCTGTTCATCACTCAGTCGAAGCAGCAGTTTCATTTTATTTTTTAAGCTTGTACTCAAAACATTTATGTCGACTTTCTCGATCCATTACGTGACGTGTAAACGTCTTATACTCAAGAAATTACGGTTCCTGAACAACAATAGAACATGAAAAGGGTTTTACCAGGGAGATGGCAAGGCCAGCACAGGGGCTGTGGTGTGGAAGAGGAATCCAAGCTAAACACAGCAACACCAATCACAGATAAAAAATGTTAACAGAAAATTTATTTGACAATTGCCAAGCTTAATTTGATGCAGCATGTATTTACGATAATGAAATCTTAAGGATTTTTTTTCAGATTTCGTGTAGCTTCGACAGTCAGATATATTTACAGTAAAGATCTCTTAAAAAAAGATAAAAATTTCCTTAAAAATACTGTGTCATATATAGCTTTACCAAATCCCAAGAGAAATGGTATCTTAAGTAAGGATTTTGCTTTACAGTTTTAGCAATTATTAAGATAATCAACATTTTGAACTGCTAGCAACTTCCTGAATTCGTGCCGGAACTTGAGGCTAACAAATAGTGACGTTAAGAAAATGACTGATAAAATTTATAACACCCAGAATACCACGACAAGTAAAACTGTTAGTTACTTCCTTTCAGAAACAATCATTTCTCAAGGCACATAACTTGCTAAAATCGGTAAACCCACATTCAATAACTGGCTAATAATAATTAACAGAGATTAAAGCGCCATTAAATGAATTTTGTGCACTCGCATAGAATCTCAGAAAATACTGCTAGTTACTTGCTTAAACACAGTTCAATTGCCAAGTGGCAAGCAAATTAAGAGAGGCACTTATGTAAACCTTTAAACATAATAACTTTAACACACCTGTTATGTACATGACTTAGTCCACAATTGTCCACGGCCAAGGCGCCGCACCGTTCTCCTTTGTCACAGCAATATTATTAATACGGTTACTGAACTGTGCGGTTTCCTTCCTCCATCAACTGATCGGACCACCATAAACAACGTGAATTGCTTTCCCAACAACATGGAGAGAAAGACGACCAACTACAGTATCGGAGGAGCAGTGCACTAAAACAGGCTAAGTTTATGTGATTACTAAGGAGCAAAGTTGGCCGCACCGAAAGCTTATATTGCTTAAAGGGGCGCTTGGCAAGTGAGCATTGACACAACGTTAAACCCCGTTATCTGACAAAAATGAAAACAATGTACCAAAATACTGTCAGTCTGCGCTAACAAGGTTCAATGTATGTAATTACAGCAAGAAGGACGCTGCAAGGGAGTACAGTTGTGAAAGCTAACAGTTGAGAGCATGTAATTCAGCTGACCAAGCTGTACCGCAAAGTGGCATGCAAATGCATTCTTGAGCCTGCTGCACTTGCGGGACCTTAACTAGCATGCACTGTTCCTGTTCCAAGCATTAAGATCAAAACATTCACAACCGGCTTGTGACCCAACTCGCCACTTTGTAAACAGTTGTTACACTCACGTTCTCCCGATGCGCAGCTAGGCTCATCGTTTCCAATCGCTGGGATTGGTCCCATCGGGCAGCGCCCACAGTAGTATCAACAGACACGAGGTCACCACTGCACAGTTCCACGGATTACTTCAGTGAAGGACAATCATAGCCGACCAAGATAGCAGCAGCCGACTGACTCAGGACTGATCTCCACACCCTCTAGCGGCCGCCGACAGCACGCGTCTCTACGTTCGCGCCACAACCCCGATCTCTCGAGGCTATTTTCTCTACTTAAGCTCTGGAAATTCTCGCGAACTTCTTCTTACCTAAGGCAAGCGTACCATCGCATTGAGCGCCACGGTTCACTACAACATGCTGAGAATTTATTACCTCAAGTAATCTGATTCTCTCATTATACACCGCTGGAAAAAAGAAGTAATACACCCTTTTAGAGGTTTCCAATTCACTCAAGATTTATTGTTGCAACAGTTTACACTGCACTGAGTCTATTGGCTGTGAGCATTCCATATTAAAGGGTAGACGCAGATGGCGCTCTGGTAGCTATGCCGCTACGCTGTCTGTCGGCGGACGACGTTCAAACCATTATCAGGACATCTACTATCCCACATGTGGCATATGCTATCATTAGATCAAAATCGGCGTCCTATTTCCAGGTGTACCAATTATTTTTACCGGCAGTGTAAGTGAACCCTAATTTCTGACTGTATTCTGCAGCCCAAACGAAGAGTGTCAAAATCATACAGCTGTTCTGACGGTTCATAATAATAGCTTACAATAAAAATGTTGCCTGACATAATAAACAAATTTTATTAGCATTTTTGTGCGATGCCCTTCTTTGTGCCGACTTGTTCAAATAAACTAAGGCACTTGAGCGACGGCAAATTCTTCTGGAGAAGGTAAACGCATTATATAATTTTCTTTATATATCGCTACTGCATGATATCTATTTTATTAAAAGAATAGTCATATTTGGTAACCATGGATGACGATAGGACACGTTTCTAACGACACTTCCGTCAAAAGTGTTTTTGGTAAGGTTTTGCCTAACAAGGGGAACTCGCCATGCCTGCCACGGATTCGTCAAACGAGCCGGTACACGTATAAAACAACGTTTGGCAGCTTAATCTCACTTTGAAGCAGACGATGTTCGTTTTTGAGAGTATTTTGACAGTAGTGAGAATGGCTAGAAATGTAGATGTAGCAATTCTGGCATGACTTTGGCGCTGTGTTTAAAGAAGACGAAGAAAACAAGATGCTGGTGTTGGGAATGGCTTAAAATGAGAGAGAGATTTACCCATGAAACTCTGATAAAGAAAGCATTACTCTCAAAACCCGCTGATTAGATCAAATTTCTTCGAATTAACGATGACACTTGTTACGGCCCTTGTAAAAAAGCGTACTTGTTCGTCAAATTCGCTCTTACCTAGCCACGGATGCGTCAAACAAGCACGTACACGTACTAACAAAGTATGTCAATTTAACCATACTTTGTAAACAGACGCCGTTTGTGCTTGCTGCACTTTGACGCTAGTGGGAATGGCTACAAATGCTAGTGGGAATGGCTACAAATGCAGGTAAAGCATTCCCAACAGTGACTATGGCACTGTATCTGAAAAAGTGAACAAGACACTGGTCCAGGGAATGGTTTAAAATGAGAGAGAAATATACGCATGGAAACCAATTAAAGTAAATGCTACGTTTGGAACCTGATGATAACAAACTTTCTGCGGATGGACAGGGTAACATTTAATAACTTGTTTAGAATTACTTCGCCCTCACACTGAAACAGAAGAGACAAGACTGAGAAAATTTCTGCTTCATTAAAATACCATAACGCGGAAACCTACAGCCCTCATATTTCGTGGAAGAACAGGAGAAATCCTTTTTTTTTTATTATTTCATTGCACTATCCAGTGTATGTGATGCATAGAATATTGGTTTTCTTCTTAACCTCTTTCTATGTAACATGTCGCTGGTAAATTTTGCTATTTTGTTTTTCTCCTTGATCGTAGTTTCTATAGTTGTCAAAGCTCCCAATACATTGAAATTTTTATAATAAATAAGTACACAAAAACGTCCGCCACCTTGTCAAACTTTCCGTCAATCAAAACGTCTTGCACACATGTCAAACACAATCTGTTCTTGAGAAACACATCAAACAGCACAATACAAGGTACTAATAAACGTGACAGCCAGCGTAGAAATCGCGCGGTTTTCTTGTACGTGGCCAGGGAAGACAATTAAGGCACACAGCAGCTAAGAATAGACTCGATAAACCTCATGGGATGGCATAAATAGCGTTATGAGAAACCACACCTTCCCTTGGGGCCTTGAATTCCACACATTTCGCGATCTAAAACGACAATTATCAGTGCGATGAACAACAGGAGGATATTCTTGACAAAGGTCAATACTGCTTAACGCCCTGTGCATTTCAGTCCTCCTCTAAGGATATCGTGGGATGCAACCCCATTCAATGTGCTCTGACCACTTCAGAGTGTAGTGCGACTGCAATTTTCGCTCTACTGTACAGGATGGAACTACTAGGAACAGTTCAAAACCACTCAACGAAATTTTTGCGTGATCCGAAGTAGCAAATGGTACCTTTTTCAGTCCTCCCGTTTTGCGCCCACCTGTGGCGTGATAACAGGGGAGTGCAACATTTACATGTGCGTGAATAAAATGACATAGTTCAGTAACATCTCCAGTGTCACTCACGCACCCCTGTTATAAACGTTACAAATGTACGTGTCAGAAACTTTGACACAAATTCAGCTAGCGGCTGCTCTAGTCCTTGAAAGCGGGAAAACCCCACTGGATCATTGTCGAGGGAGTTGCCTAGCCCTTAGGCGCTAGAGCAGCCGAGTGGCTAAATTGGTGTCGAAATTTCTGACGGGAATGTTCTCAGAGTGCTCACAAACGTGCATGGAGACACCGAGGGTGTTTCACAAGCTGCGACATTGTTGGGAATAAAACAGTGACCCGTATATACAATAAGTTTCCCTTAATTTACGTCTGTGGTCAGAAACTTTTTGTTAACAGATAACCGGTTTCGATCTGTGATGACCATCATCAGATCTGTTTTATAAAAACAAAATCCTAATGTACTGCAGCCATAGTGTCATCGTCAAATGTTAACTGCAAAATCAGCACCACATATTTGACGATGCTGGTGCTGATTTTCCATTTAATTTGTATAGACCCTCTATATACTCCTTCCACCTTCCTGCTTTCCCTTCTTTGCTTACAACTGGGTTTTCATCAAAGCTCTTGATATTCATGCAAGTGGTTCTCTTTTCTCCAAAGCTCTCTTTAATTTTCCTGTGGGCAGTATCTATCTTACCCCTAGTGAGATAAGCCTCTACATCCTTACATTTGTCCTCTAGCAATCCCCGCTTTTGCACTTACTGTCGATCTCATGTTTCAGATGTTTGTATTCCTTTTTGCCTGCTTCATTTACTGCATTTTTATATTTTCTCCTTTCATCAATTAAATTCAATATTTCTTCTGTTCCCACGGATTTCTAATAGCCCTCGTCTTTTTACCTACATGGTCCTCTGCTATCTTCAGTATTTCGTCTCTCAAAGCTACCCATTCTTCTTGTACTGTATTTCTCTCCCCCATTCTTGTCAATCGTTCCCTAATGTTCTCCCTGAAGCTCTCTATAACCTCAAATTGCCACCTTTTAGAAGTTTCTTCAGTTTTAATCTACAGTTCATAACCAATAGATTGTGGTCAGAGTCCACATCTGCCCCTAGAAATGTCTTTCAATTTAAAACCAGGTTCCTGAATCTGTCTTACCATTACATAATCTATTTGATACCTTCTAGTATCTCCAAGGTTCTTCCATGTATACAACCTACTTTCATGATTCTTGAACCAAGTGTTGGCTATGATTAAATTATGCTCTGCGCAAACTTCTACCAGAGGGCTTCCTCTTTCATTTCTTCCCCCGCAATACATATTCACCTATTACGTTTCCTTCTCTCCGTTTTCCTACTGACGAATTCCAGTCATCCATGACTATTAAATTTTCGTCTCCCTTCACTATCTGAATAATTTCTTTTACCTCACCATATATTTCATCAATATCTTCGTCGTCTGCGGAGCTAGTTGGCATATAAACTTGTACTACTTTGGTAGGCGTGGGGTTCGTATCTATCTTGGCCACAATAATGCGTTCACTATGCTGTTTTTGGTAGCTTACCCGCATTCCTATTTTCCTATTCATTATTAAAGCACTCCTGCATTACCAAAATGGCTCTGAGCACTATGGGACTCAACTGCTGTGGTTATCAGTCCCCTAGAACTCAGAACTACTTAAACCTAACTAACCTAAGGACATCACACACATCCATGCCCAAGGCAGGATTCGAACCTGCGACCGTAGCAGTCGCACGGTTCCGGACTGCGCGCCTAGAACCGCGAGACCACCGCGGCCGGCCCTGCATTACCCCTACTTGATTTTGTATTTATAACCCTGTATTCACCTGACCGGAAGTCTTGTTCCTCCTGCCACCGAACTTCACTAATTTCCACTATATCTAACTTTAACCTATCCATTTCCCTTCTTAAATTTTCTAACCTACTTGCCCGATTAAGGAATCTGACATTCCACGCTCCGATCCGTAGAACGCCAGTTTTCTTTCTGATAACAACGTCCTCCTGAGTAGTCCCCGCCCGGAGATCCGAATGGGGACTATTTTATCTCCGGAATATTTTATCCAAGAGGACGCCATCATAATTTAACCATATAGTAAAGTAGCATGCCCTCGGGAAAAATTACGGCTGTAGTTTCTCCTTGCTTTCAGCCGTTCGCAGTACCAGCACAGAAAGGCTGTTTTGGTTAGTGTTACAAGGACAGATCAGTCAATCATCCAGACTGTTGCCCCTGCAACTACTGAAAAGGCTGCTGCCCCTCTTCAGGAACCACACGTTTGTCTGACCTCTCAACAGATACCCCTCCGTTGTGGTTGCACCTACGGTACGGCTATATGTATCGCTGAGGCACGCAAGCTTCCCCATGATCGGCAAGGTCCATGGTTCATGGGGGGTGGTGGGGGGGGGGGGGAGTATGAGTATGACAGATATTACTTTTGACACTACGATGCAGTGTACTGTAAGTACCTAAAAGTGACAACCTACTCATTACCGATAGCTAAATTTTATCCATCTCCGCCAGCTCCACGATCAGAGCGTCCGACTGAGAACAGTTTGTCTTATTCATTTTGCACTTTTGAATTTATCACTATCCGAATAATTTTAATGGTAACTGTAGCAGTAACGTATATGCATTTTGGAGTATTTTAATATACTTTGAATCATGGTTACGCTTCTCAAGACCTAGTACCATGCGTTTTGTTGCATCTGAGTGAAAGGTACTTTTCCAAAAGGGGGCATCTAGCGAGAGGCAGAGGATGGGAGCTTTACCCTCCTCACACCCACAGCCGCCGGAAGAAAACCTTCGCAAGCCATACGCGATTATCTAGTGATCCATTCTGTTATATCCACTTCGAAATCCGTTTGCCTGAGAGAAATATAATGTTCTTTGTACGCAGTGAGTGATATTTTTAATGAACACGTTGTGTGTTAGAGGCTAATATGTCTACAGTTTTTATGTCTGACTTCAACCCATTGTCGTGAAGGAGAATAGTTTCTGAATTCTTATAAATGTGACGATTTTTTTCTTTCACACATATTTTGCAATTAATTTTCAAGTTCTTTTAGTTCAATCTTTCTCAAGTTTCAGTAAAAAAAATGGCTCTGAGCACTATGGGACTTAACATCTATGGTCATCAGTCCCCTAGAACTTAGAACTACTTAAACCTAACTAACCTAAGGACAGCACGCAACACCCAGTCATCACGAGGCAGAGAAAATCCCTGACCCCGCCGGGAATCGAACCCGGGAACCCGTGCGTGGGAAGCGAGAACGCTACCGCACGACCACGAGCTGCGGACTCAAGTTTCAGTCAGTTCTACTGTAACTTTACCTTGTGGCACACTTCCTTTCCTTCTATGTAGAATCGCTTCTTACAACTCATATGGTATTACTTCCTGGATATCACTGTTTTCATTACTAATTATCGGTGTTTCCAATTCGTCTCTTGAACTCTGCTTACATTTAAGGTGTTCTCTGAATGCCTGAAGACTTTTGTTAGCTACTTTACCATATGGATTGTTTTTTCGTCTTTAGTTCTCTTCACACTCTCGTTTTATTCATTTCTTGTCCCCATTTTTTTCACTTAGTAAATTTTCAGTTTAAGTTTTGACATCCACCGTAAGGAATTTACTAACACGATTATTCAGTTTAGCAGATACTATCATATTTCTGTTATCACATGTTTTAAAGTCTTGTTCTCTGGTCCACAGCTTCTACATTTTGTTTCAAATTTTCTTTTATTTTGCTTTCTTCCTACCTGTAACGTCTTATGCTCTTTGTGTGAGTACCTTTCTTAAGCAATCTCCCGCATCGTATGCGTTTGTGTAACCTATATTTTCTAAAAAAAAACTAAAATAAACTCCTCCCGAACAGGCGCGACGGCACCGGCCGGCCGCCGTGTCATCCTCAGCGCACAGGCGTCACTGGATGCGGATATGGAGGGGCATGCGGCAGCACACCGCTCTCCCGGCCGTATGTGAGTTTCCGAGACCGGAGCCGCTACTTATCAATCAAGTAGCGCACCCCGCTTGCCAACAGCCAACGGCGCTCGGCAGACCGGAAGGTCACCGATTCAAGTGCTAGCCCAGGCCGACAGCGCTTAGCTTCGGTGATCTGACGGGAACCGGTGTTACCACTACGGCCAGGCCGTTGGCAGTACCTGTATTTTCTAAGATGCTAAATTTGTTGCCGAATTAAATCCGATATATCTCCTTGTTCTTTCATAAATTCTCTAACATCTGTGATTTCCGGCGTGAAGGGTCTGTTCCTTTCTAGCTTTGTATGTACTTGTTTTATTCGCCATCCTGATAGTTGACCACCTCCTTAAAATCGAAAGTATCTAGCACCGCCGCTTCCTATACAATTTCTTTAATGATTTATGAAAACAAGTCAGTTTCATTTTTGGTTTCATTGGTTTAGTATTGTGTCCGTTTTCTGGTTGTTTTCTTCTGGAAGAATTTAATAACGACAAACGTGTTGTTATCATGGTGAAAGTTCCCATTCAAGAACCGTTCTTAAGCTTTTGTCCTATTTTCACATCAGTATCAAAACGTCCTAAATAAAAGAATAGTCCAAGCAGTTGAGCTTCTAAGGTCCATGTTAGTGTCTGTTTCACCAAACCTAGTTTAGTAAAATGCTAGGGCATAATTAGTTGTGTATTCTCCGTAGTGTGAAGTAGTTACTTGAGTGCTCCCAATAGCCTTTCAACCAGGCTTGTAATCCGTCACCCCAGGAACTCTAACGTTAACAATGGGGCATCCAAAACCCCGATCCTTGGTACACTACCCTTCCAGGCCTGAATAACTTGACGAGACACTTGAAGAGTGCAAAATACAGAGATAAACTCATAATACTCTCAATCGACATATGCATACTTTCGAATCTCAAAGCTACAGGGTGGTGATGCAATAAATGGTTCAAATGGCTCTGAGAACTACGGGACTTAACATCTGAAGTCATCAGTCCCCTAGAACTTAGAAGTACTTAAACCTAACTGACCTAAGGACATCACACACATCCATGCCCGAGGCAGGATTCGAACCTGCGACCGTAGCGGTCGCGCGGTTCCAGACTGTAGCGCCTAGAACCACTTGGCCACACCGGCCGGCGGTAATTTAATATCTGCAGCGTATGTGCAACGTAGCACGACTACGATGCGGGTGTATAAGAGCCGCAATATAGGAAAGAGATTAGTGTGGCATTCGTCTCTTTTCGACGTGCGTGCGGTAAAACCGGGAACTGGACCAACGTGCTGTTATCCTTTTCTTGGCTGCCGAAGGACAAACACCGGTAGACTTCCATTGGAGAATGAAGAAAGTGTATGTTGCAGCTTGTTCCTGTCCAACAACACAGTTGTTCATTGTAACGTATGTCCCCAAATCGCAAATGTCGTAACGCTGAAGTTAAGTCTGCTCAAGTGGCAGGCACTCGAGCACCAACTCTATAGTTCTGATCTCTCCCCATGCTATTACCACATCTTCGTTCCCTTAAAAAAGGCCTTGAAGGGTCGACTATTCCCGTCGGACAAGGCTGTGCAGCAGGCAGTTACGGACTTCTTAACGCATCAAAAAACGATGTTTTACCAAATGGGTACTTTCAACCTGGTGTGCCGATGGGATGATTGACTAAGTGCTCACGGAGATTTTATCGGATTGGCATACCGATTCTGGATTGTATGGCTTTGGTACGAATACTTTTCGATCGCCCCTTATACACTCCTGGAAATAGAAAAAAGAACACATTGACACCGGTGTGTCAGACCCACCATACTTGCTCCGGACACTGCGAGAGGGCTGTACAAGCAATGATCACACGCACGGCACAGCGGACACACCAGGACCCGCGGTGTTGGCCGTCGAATGGCGCTAGCTGCGCAGCATTTGTGCACCGCCGCCGTCAGCGTCAGCCAGTTTGCCGTGGCATACGGAGCTCCATCGCAGTCTTTAACACTGGTAGCATGCCGCGACAGCGTGGACGTGAACCGTATGTGCAGTTGACGGACTTTGAGCGAGGGCGTATAGTGGGCATGCGGGAGGCCTGGTGGACATACCGCCGAATTGCTCAACACGTGGGGCGTGAGGTCTCCACAGTACATCGATGTTGTCGCCAGTGGTCGGCGGAAGGTGCACGTGCCCGTCGACCTGGGACCGGACCGCAGCGACGCACGGATGCACGCCAAGACCGTAGGATCCTACGCAGTGCCGTAGGGGACCGCACCGCCACTTCCCAGCAAATTAGGGACACTGTTGCTCCTGGGGTATCGGCGAGGACCATTCGCAACCGTCTCCATGAAGCTGGGCTACGGTCCCGCACACCGTTAGGCCGTCTTCCGCTCACGCCCCAACATCGTGCAGCCCGCCTCCAGTGGTGTCGCGACAGGCGTGAATGGAGGGACGAATGGAGACGTGTCGTCTTCAGCGATGAGAGTCGCTTCTGCCTTGGTGCCAATGATGGTCGTATGCGTGTTTGGCGCCGTGCAGGTGAGCGCCACAATCAGGACTGCATACGACCGAGGCACACAGGGCCAACACCCGGCATCATGGTGTGGGGAGCGATCTCCTACACTGACCGTACACCACTGGTGATCGTCGAGGGGACACTGAATAGTGCACGGTACATCCAAACCGTCATCGAACTCATCGTTCTACCATTCCTAGACCGGCAAGGGAACTTGCTGTTCCAACAGGACAATGCACGTCCGCATGTATCCCGTGCCACCCAACGTGCTCTAGAAGGTGTAAGTCAACTACCCTGGCCAGCAAGATCTACGGATCTGTCCCCCATTGAGCATGTTTGGGACTGGATGAAGCGTCGTCTCACGCGGTCTGCACGTCCAGCACGAACGCTGGTCCAACTGAGGCGCCAGGTGGAAATGGCATGGCAAGCCGTTCCACAGGACTACATCCAGCATCTCTACGATCGTCTCCATGGGAGAATAGCAGCCTGCATTGCTGCGAAAGGTGGATATACACTGTACTAGTGCCGACATTGTGCATGCTCTGTTGCCCGTGTCTATGTGCCTGTGGTTCTGTCAGTGTGATCATGTGATGTATCTGACCCTAGGAATGTGTCAATAAAGTTTCCCCTTCCTGGGACAATGAATTCACGGTGTTCTTATTTCAATTTCCAGGAGTGTACGAGAGCTATTCGGAAAGTAAGGTCCGATCGGTCGCGAAATGGAAACGACTATGAAAATCCGATAAAGCTTTGCACAGATGTGTTGGGTAGTGTCTCTAGTATAACCCCAGTTAGCATCACGTCGCTCTTCTCATTTCTGAGCTCGCAGTGAGTGCGTAAAGATGTCTAGAAAATAGTGTCTGCCGTCAAGTACGAGGGCCTGGTGAGAAATTTCGCCTGAAGCTATGCAGCTAACATTACATAACTGTCGTGCTGTTTCGTCTTCAAGACAATTCTCAGCCTCATTCTGCAGGGGCAATGAAGATGCTCCTGCATCGTTTCAATTGGAAATGTTTGGTTACCCACAATACAGCCCGTAATTGTCTCCCTCTGAGTTTCATCTCTGCTCACACGAACCGCTGGCTATGAAGACAAGATTTTGGCACAAGACAACGAGCCGTAGGCTAGCGTAGAGAATTGGCGGAAAGCACTGGCGGCTGCCTTCTATAGCGAGGGTATTGGAAAGTTGGTACAACGCTACGATACACGTCTAAGTCGGATCGGCGACTATGGAGATAAGTAGCTGCAAGGTGTATCTAACTGTTGCAAATAAAACATTTTTGATTTTTACCGTGGTTTCCATTTCGCAACCTATCGGACCTTACTTTCCGAATAGCCCTCGTATTACGGGCGACACAACGATTAACCGATCGTTAAATCGGAATGTTAACTAGATGAATGATGAATGACGATACTGACTGTAGATTTTCGGGCTTTAGCAGCACTTGTTTAGTATGCTTGCTGATCTTATTAAGGAAATATTTGGCCGTAATGTATTGTAGATGAAATGTCGAGTGGCTGTAGCGAAACCTGTTTAGAAGAAAAATTGTTTTCGTTTCTGGATATAGAAAGAGCTTGTAAACCTGAGAACGAATACATGTAAATATCATGTTCCGGTAAAAAGTAGGGAGGTGTCGTTAATTATCTCTTAATTTATTTGAGGATTGTCAACGTTAGGGAAAAAAACAATATTTTATAATCTTGTTGACAGAGATTGATGTCCTCCGTTTTTTAAGAGAAAATCAAGTTCTTATTTTTGTTTTGTGTCAAATAATCTCTTACTACTAGCATCGTAAAACGGGTACGACGTGTGGCAGAACCTGTCTCCCGATATTTTCGCAGGAAATTTGGTGCCAGATTTAATTATCCAGTATCCTGGGAACCCGGGTGTTGAGATTTGTTAAGTTCAACGCGACACTCACAATAAATAGCAGGCAACAGTCATATGTGCGTAGTGATTATAAAACTTCTTGTACGGTTTGTAACCAGGAGACGTCTATTTCTTAACCATTGGGCATATAAGTGAAACGAATGACAAGTTATTCGATCAAAGATTAAGAGATTATCATAATCGAAGCCGACCATGATTCGATCTGTTATTGAGAAACTGACTCGTTAATAAATACTTTATTAAAATAATTTGTTGCTGATCGTGTACGTGCGATCGTGTCTAGGTAACATATTACGCATATCAAAAATTACTCTCCTTTGTCTTTTCCATTTTCTTCTCGTATTGACCATACATTGAGGGTAGGACAACTTCAAATGACGAACATAAACGTGGTGGACTTCCCAGTAAATCTAGTTGTCGTTTCTTATATTTAAGGTATAGTAAATGAAGCTAACATACAATCAGCATTGTTCATTCACACGTATACGTTCACAGTAGGTTACAGTACTGCATGAAATTGTGAAGAGCTGCGGCATTCAAAACACTTTGTGCAAGAAGAATAAAATATATTTCTGATAGGAGTCTGAGATCGTTTTCAAGTTGGTTGATTGATTATTTGATTTGGGGGAGGGTACCAATCAGTGACGTCATCGATCCCATCGGATTAGGGAAGTCGGCCGTGCCCTTTCAAAGGAACCATCCTGGCATTTGGGTGAAGCGATTTAGGGAAATCACGGAAGATTTACACCAGGATGACCGGACGTGGGTTTCAACCGTCGTCCTCCCGAATGTGAGTCCAGTGTGCTAACCAATGCGCCAACTCGCTCGGTAATTTCAAATTTAATATATTTATTACAGTCATGAATAAAAACGAAATGAAAAAAACTTGAGGAAAGTTAGTGATATCTTACGTAAGAAGTAGGAAAATTATTTATTTCAAATTTCTGCTTCCAGTCACTTTTTATTTTATGCCTAATCTAACATAATGTAACGCGTTTCGAACATGTTTTGTTCATCTTCAAGCGTTTGTACATACATACATACATCGAGAAATGTTACTTATAGCCGGCCGCAGTGGCCGAGCGGTTCTAGGCGCTACAGTCTGGTACCGCGCGACCGCTACGGTCGCAGGTTCGAATCCTGCCTCGGGCATGGATGTGTGTGACATCCTTAGGTTAGTTAGGTTTAAGTAGTTCTAAGTTCTAGGGGACTGATGACCTCAGAAGTTAAGTCACATAGTGCTCAGAGCCATCTTGCCATCTCTTGTTACTTATAAATAAACAGTTTTAAACTAGATTAATCTAGAACACTTTGTTTTTTACTGTATCTGCTGGTGTGGCATTTGGGGGAAGGAGGGGGGTAGTGTATATCTAGAGATTGAAGTCAGTGATGTCTTCTGCTGGTTTTCTTCTTTGTTGTTGACTATGTATGATATCACAGCCTGTATCGGGTGCAGATAGATTTGCATCAGTATGTGTTACGAAAATAGTGTGAAAGGCTTTTATATGACAGTTGATCACTTACAGTTACATCCTCTTGCTGCTTCACTTGTATCACTGGTGTAATGGCGGAGCTGTTGATTGACATTGCACTATTGCACAAATCTGTGAAACAGGGTGCACGTGAAATCGGGGTAAACCCATGAGGCATTCGACAAATTATGAAGGCTGCAGAGTGGAAAGTGTACATTCCAACATCGTTGCACGCTATGAACGAGGACAACAGAATCGAAGGATGGAGTACTGCGAGTTGTTTGAAGGCATGTTTTGCGGTGTCGTGGGGTTTCCTACCGTGGGGTTTCCTACCGTGTGGTTTCCTACCGTGTGGTTTCCTTCGAGCAGTGGCACACTAAACCTGTCAGAGGCCCGGGCCGGCAAAACAAATCGTGGTTCCCCTCGCTGCCCCCACCCACCCTCCTCACCACACAGGATTTCTCCGACAGTTTCAAACGCAAACGGGAGGAAGTCCCACATTTTGTGTCCTGATAATTTACAAGGTACAACGTTATTTTACGTAACACTGAAAGTGACTGCTCTCGTCATCTCGTTACTATTGTTTAATAGCTATGTTGCCCCATATACGACAGAAATCATTACATGATTTCTGTTGTTCGAATGTATTCAAAAAATGGTTCAAATGGCTCTGAGCACTATGGGACTCAACATCTGAGGTCATCAGTCCCCTAGAACTTAGAACTACTTAAACCTAACTAACCTGAAGACATCACACACATCCATGCCCGAGGCCGGATTCGAACCTGCTACCGTAGCCGTCGCTCGGTTCCAGACTGTAGCGCCTAGAACCGCACGGCCTTACAGTTAGTAATTAGATAAAGATTTACGCGATAATGGGCGTGTTCATCTGAAAGAAATTACAGAATATTTCCCTATGGTTAGATGCGGCGTATAAAGTGTCGATAACTAGAGTGTTGTTCTTGATGTCTCTACAGATGATAAAATTCGTTGCTTAATATAGATGACTCCATCAAAGTTCATCTAGTTGGAATTTCATCTTTATAAAATGACCTACACAATAATCAGCTGAAAAATGCTCCTGTTGGAGCACAATAAATGATCGTGTTTAAAAGTCTCTGACAGAAAAGTGGGCTGCCAGCTGTCTGAGTCCTCATTCCGCCTTCCTCACCAAAAATTCTGGAAGCTTCACAGGATGAGTGACCATGTTATCTAAGAAATTTACCAAGTAAAATTTCAGTTTTGTTGAGATAAAAATTCAATAAATAGCAGATTGTGTATTAGAACTTTAGAAATACCGTTAAAAGCGTACTTTTGTGAATGAGATCCGTCAGATACAAATAATTAGGTTCATATGACATATATGACGAAACTCAGCAAGTTGACTTTGTGAAATTATTGTGCTGATCGACGACGACACCGTCTGAGAAACGGTGACAACACCTGCACTGAGGGTGAGCGACTGGGGTAGACAAGCAGTGGGGGAGGCTCAGTTTGCAAACACATCGTTAGGGAACCGGTTGCTCGGGACAGCTTCGCCACCTGCTGCTGCACCCTTGTAGGAAACCCCACGGTAGGAAACCCCACGGTAGGAAACCCCACGTAGCCTGTTTCGCGATGCTGAACGGTATGCAGGGATGGTCTGACGAGGTGCAGTTCATATTGATCGCTATAGTGAATCGCCACTACTGGGCTCCTGAAAATTCTCACGTTCCTATGGACAAACATGGTAATCTACCAGATGTTAATGTGTGGAGTGGTCTGTTATCGCGCCGTTTGATTGGCCTATCCTTCTTTGAAAGTACCAGAACTAGTGAAGTGTATCATCATATGGTGCAAACATCAGTTTTACCTGCCATCCGAGAGCTATTTGAAAATGAAAGATTTTACCTACAACAAGATTGTACTCCTGGTCATTACCACGGAAATGTCAGACCCTGCTTGGATGAAAATCTACCTGGATGATGGATAGATTGAAGAGGAACTGTGAAGTACCCACCACGGTCTCCAGACCTTATGTCTCTTGACCTTTACCTATGGGTACCTAGAAAAATGAAGGTTATAAACCGAAGCCATCTAACTGAACGAGTTAGGAGAAATCATCGAGGCGTCTTGTACGGCTATCACACCGGCAACGCTGACAGCCGTAGTTCGGTCAACAGTTCAGCAGCATTGACGTCGTTTGGCTGCTAATGGGGGTCACTTCGAACACACAAAAAAACCTTGCCACGTGCAAGTATTGTAATAATATCATATTTTGTTCCAGTAATATTGACTATCCAAGCGTGTCGAGCCTAAAAGCACGAATCTCTTCATTATGGTTCAGAACATTATCAAATAATTCAGAGCTGCATGTTGTAAAGTTATTATATAAAGTTTTAATGTTCCAAGCCTCTTATGAAAATAATATAATACCTCATAGATATTCTAAGATTGTTCTTTACACCTTATACATAGCGCTGTGTTACAACAGAATGGTGAGAAAAAATTAATCACAGCGTAAAAATTCAAGAAATTTCTTTGTATATGACTGATGAGAGCTACGTGCATCTCTGGTCAGAGATTATAGGCAAATGAAAGATAGGAGTTGTGTGTATCTTCGTTCCTCGTTCATTGTCTAGTGCTGTTTTAATGCGGTTTGTTGACAAATTCCTATTTTCTACTTTTCGCTCCCCTTCATCAAGCTAAACAGTGCAATAATTAGTGTTATAGGGATATCAGTATCGACTTCTGCCACACTGCGGAATATTATAAAGAACGATTGTCCTCCGAGCGGATATCGGTGATTGTTGTCCATACCATGATTTTTAACGAACATGTCACGTGTAGTTAGACTGTAATAGCAAATACGTAGTTTCACTCAGAACTGCACACCTGTTTTTGACTGGAAAAAAGGTGCGTTTCCATAGACTACCTACCGCAGCTTAAAAAAGAAGTTACATAGTACGTTGACATTACCATTAATAGCATAAAAGGATCTCACGATAAATATGGATAAAATGAAAGTCGTGAAGTAGCACGGCGCTAGACCCAAACGTTTACTATGAGGTTAATTAAAAAAAACAGAAACAAAGACTAATGCATAACTGCTTCGATCTTCGCAAACTGTGCCATGTCCGAAGTCTACTAATCATTCCCATGGCATTTTTCTGTCGTGTGTCTCAAGTTTTGAGCCTTAGGTACAGTATCAGCATCTCCATAATCTGCCGCGTATCAACGGTTAAGGACGTTTCACATTTTCTACCGGCCAATAGTTCAGAGCTGGAGTGATGCATGTAGTTGCGGAACATCCTGTACGCAATGAAACTTCCAGTACAAGTTTCTTGAAAATCGTCAGCGATGCTTTTGTTAAAATTAATAATTTATAAAATTCACATCTGCAATTTCGGCCTTAATGCTTTTTCAAGTAGAGCACAATGAAACCGCAAAGAGAAAGTGTACATACAGAAATGCATCACATCGCTTATTGTTCGCATCTGAGAAGAATTTGCGCGGCTGGAATGCAGGGGCGACTCAGACAGAATGTCATGCAGTGTTCTAAAAACATCTTCATGGTTGCAATTACGTCATCATTGTAGCTGTGAAAATGGTTCGAGTGACGTAAAGATATTCAATCGTCTCATCTCTTTAGTGTACAGATGTTACCAAAATAATATTGATAAAATTCTCCATTTGTGTGTATATGGTATCAGTAACTGCTGTATCAATATTTTATTAATGCTGATAGTGTGTACGTATCTATTGAAATGAGTTTTTACGTCACTATGCACGTTTCGTTTTATCGACCTATTACTTCTCCAATGCTTCGGAATTCTCGTTCGTTTCTTGCTTTCAGTACGAATGCGATATTGGTATGCACGTTTCATTAGATGTTCCTTTTTCGCAGTGGCGCTGTACACAAAAATTAAAGAAACTGAGAGAGTATAAACCGTGAACAGTGAAATGAAACCAGATCGATAATGAAGTATACGGTAAGGCAATAATTTTCGGTCAGCGAATAAGCAGACTTGCGTGGTTAAAGCGAGTGAGGGAAAGATGTTCAGCAGAAGGGACGTGTTTCACTGTAGCAAAGATGCACAAGTATTTAATAGCTTTTAAGGTATTCACTTAAGAGCCCAAGTTTAGAGGACTTTCATTTCTTTTTTTGGTTTATACTATCTCCTCCCAAAATACTGAAAGCAAAGAGCTTGCAGTAGAAGAGATCCACTGTCAGATATATCACAAGGATTTTCGCTTGTAGCTATCGACTCGGTCATTTCCAGAACACGACTCCTTAGCTCGAACTGATACATTTACCCTTCTCCATCATCCCTGAAATTTTGTAACATCATCACGGAATCACTCTGTATATGTACACTCAGCCTTTGAGTTTCGGTGTGTTCCACTTGAAAACGCAAAAAATTAAGGTATTAGAATTCATAAATAAATGATTTTAACTGTCGAAGTTGACGATAGTATCTTTCAAAATGTTTTGTAAAACTGCGAGCCCTAGTCAAAAAAATAAAATTACAGTACTGTGTGTGGTGGGCGGATGCTTTTTGTACTGAAATAAAAATAATAATAGATGAATAGCGCATCTAATCGTAAGTGTAGTCCAAGTGTACTTTCTCCATCTCCTTCATAGTGTATGCTGTCCCGTCTTCCGAACGTTGGAAGCTCCAACGTTAGATGCGTTATGGGGCCCCTTAGGGACATGGCCGCCAAGAAGGGAAAGAAAAACAATGTGCACTTCGTATGCATACCGAGTTGAGTCATTCCAGATGTGGAATGGGTCCTCCCGGATGCCATGAAGAGCACAGGGTGCACCCAACTGCAAGTAGTTGCTCACGTCGGTACCAGTGATGTGTGTCACTTTGGATCAGAAGAGATTCTCTCTGGTTTCGAGCGGCTAACAGAAGTGGTAAAGGCTGCCAGTCTTGCTTGCAAGATGAAAGCAGAGCAGACCATTTGCAGAATATTCGACAGGACAGATTGCGGACCTCTGGTACAGAGCCGTGTGGAGGGTCTGAATTAGAGGATCAGACGGTTCTGCGACCGTGTAGGCTGCAGATTCCTACACTTGCGCCAATGGGTGGTTGTGTTTCGGGTTCCGCTGAATAGGTCAGATGTACACAATACGCAGGAGGCGGCTAGGCTACACAGGTAGCAGGGGCTGTGTGGCGTGGACTGGGCGGTTTTTTAGGTTAGAGGGTCTCTGGAAAAACACAAGAAGGGCTTCAGGCACAAAGCGTGAGGCCGAACGCAGGAAGAAACGTAGATACAGGAACCATCGGCAAAACAGTTGTAAATTGTCGTAACTGTGTTGGGAAAGTATCAGAACTCCAAGCGCTAATAGAAAGCACTGATGCTCAAATTGTTATAGGCACTGAAAGCTGGCTAAAGCCGGAGATAAGATCAGACGAAATTTTTGCGAAGGCTAACGGTGTACCGATAGGATAGGCTAAACACGGTTGGCGGTGGCGTGTTTGTTGCTGTTAGAAGTAGTTTATCTTGTTGCGAAATTGAAGTAAATAGCTCCTGCGAGTTAGTATGGCAGAGATCACTATTGGCAACCGGAATAAAATAATAATCGGATCCTTTTACCGACCTCCCAATTCAGATGATACAGTTGCTGAAAGGTTCAAAGAAAACTTGAGTTTGATTTCAATCACGTACCCGACCCATACGATTACAGTTGGTGGTGACGTTAATTTACCCTCGATATGTTGACGAAAATACATGTTTAATTCCGGAGGTACGCATAAAACATCATCCGAAATTGTGCTAAACGCATTCTCTGAAAATTATTGAGAGCAGTTAGTTCATGAATAGTAAATGGTTGTCAAAACACACTTGACTTCTTAGCAACAAATAATCCTGAGTCAATAAAAAGCATCAAAACGGATACCGGGATTAGTGAACACAGGGTTGTCGTAGCGAGACTGAATATTGTAACCCACAAATCCTCCAAAAATAACGAAAAATATAAATATCAAAAAAGCAGATAAAAATTCCCTTGACGCCTTCCTGAGAGACAATCTCCACTCCTTCCAATTAATAATAGTCTATACGTGTAGACCAGATGTGACTTAAATTCAAAGTAACAGTATCAGCAAGAATTGAGAGATTTATACCAAATAAATTAACAAATGACGGAGCTGATCCTCCTTGGTACACAAAACCGGTCACAACACTGCTGCAGAAACAACAAAAACAAAACATGCCAAATTTAAACAGACGCAAAATCCCCAAGACTGGCGATCTTTTACGGAAGCTCGAAATTTAGCGCGGACTTCAGTGCCAGATGCTTATAACAGTTTCCACAACGAAACTTTATCTCGAAATCTGACAGAAAATCCAAAGAGATTCTGGTCGAATGTGAAGTATGTTAGCGGCAAGAAACAATCAATACCTTCTCTGAGCGATAGCACTGGAGATACTATCGAAGACAGCGCTGCCAAAGCAGAGTTACTAAACACAGTCATCCGAAATGCATTCACAAAACAAGATGAAGTTAATATTCTAGAATTCGAATCGAAAACAGCTGCCAACATGAGTAACTCGGAAGTAAATATCCTCTGAGTACTGAAGCAACTTAAATCACTCAATAAAAGCAAGCCTTCTGGTCCAGACTGTATACTAATTAGGTTCCTTTCAGAGTATGCTGATGCATTAGCTCCATACTTAACAATCATATACAACCGTTCGCTCAACGAAGGATCAGTACCCAAAGGCTGAAAAGTTGCACAGGTCACACCAATATTCAAGAAAGGTAGTAGGAGTAATCCACTAAATTACAAGCTCATATCCTTAACGTTGATATGCAGCAGGATTTTAGAACACATATTGTGTTCGTACATTTTGAATTGCCTCGAATAAAATGGTCTATTGACACACAGTCAACACAGATTTAGAAAACATCTTTCTTGTGAAACACAACTAGGTCATTATTCGCATGAAGTGTTGAGTGCTATTGACAATGGGTTCCAGATCGATTCCGTGTTTCTGGATTTCCGGAGAGCTTTTGACACTGTAGCACACAGGCGGCTTGTAGTGAAATTAAATGCTTGTGGAATATCGTCTCAGTTATGTGACTGGATTTGTGATTTCCAGTCAGAGAGGTTACAGTTCGTAGTAATTGACGGAAAGTCATAGAGTAAAGGTAGTATTATACATCTACTAAAAAGACTGCTTACACTACGCTTGTCCGCCCTATTCTGGAGTACTGCCGTGCGTTGTGGGATCCGCATCAGGTGGGACTGACGGATGACATCGAAGAAGTACAAAGAAGGGCAGCTCGTTTTGTATTATCGCGAAATAGGCACATTACTGTGAATAGCAGAGTAATCACGTAGATGTAGATAGCCCCTTTGCTGTTTTTTATCTATATAAACGATTTGGGACACAGCCTGAGCAGCCGTCGTAGGCTGTACGCAGATGACACTGTCGTTTATCGACTAATAAAATCAACAGAAAATCAAAACAAATTGCAAAAAAATGGTTCAAATGGCTCTGAGCACTATGGGACTTAACATCTTAGGTCATCAGTCCCCTAGAACTTAGAACTACTTAAACCTAACTAACCTAAGGACATCACACACATCCATGCCCGAGGCAGGATTCGAACCTGCGACCGCAGCAGTCCCAACAAATTGCAAAACGATTTAGAAAAGATACGTGAATGGCGCGAAAATTGGCAATTGACTCTAACGAAAAGAGTGAGGTCATCCACATGAGTGCTAAAAGGAATTCGTTAATCTTCGGTTACAAGATAAATCACTCAAATCTAAAGGCCGTTAATTCAACTAAATACTTAGAAATTGCAGTTACGAACAACTTAAATTGGAAGGAAGAAATAGAAAATTTTGTGGGGAAGGCTATCCAAAGACTGCGTTTTATTGGCAGCACTCTTAGAAATTGTAATAGATCTACTTAAGGAGATTGCTTATATTCGCTTGTCCGTCCTCTTTTAGAATGGTTGAAATGGCTCTGAGCACTATGGGACTTAACATCTTAGGTCATCAGTCCCCTAGAACTTAGAACTACTTAAACCTAACTAATCTAAGGACATCACACACATCCATGCCCGAGGCAGGATTCGAACCTGCGACCGTAGCAGTCCCGCGGTTCCGGACTGCAGCGCCTAGAACCGCACGACCACCACGGCCGGCCCTCTTTTAGAATACTTTTGCGCGATGTGGGATCCTTTCCATGTAGAAGTTCATCGAGAAAGTTCAAAGAAGGGCAGTACGTTTTTTATTATGGCGAAATATGGAAGATAGTGTCACTGAAATGATATAGGATTTGGTCTGGACATCGTTAAAATAAAGGCGTTTTTCGTTGCGACGGAATCTTCTCACAAAATTCCAATCACCAACTTTCTGCTCCGCATGCGAAAATATTTTTTTGACACTGACTTACATGGGGAGAAACGATCACCACGATAAAACAAGAGAAATCAGAGCTCGTACGGAAAGATATAGGTGTTCGTTCTTTCCGCGCGCTGTACAAGATTAGAATAATAGAGAATTGTGAAGGTGGTTCGATGAACCGTCTGCCAGGCACTTAAATGTGATTTGCAGAGTATCCATTCGGATGTAGATGTACTTGTGATAACTCAGGGAAGTACCGTAAAATGTGATGAAGTGAAATAATTTAGTGAATAGGAACGAAACTTCAAAAGCAGTTCTGTGCTATCGTGTCGGGAGACAAATGGGAATATAATTCAAACGTATGTATGTCTAGGTTGGTAGTACACCATTCTTACAGAGAAATTGATATTTTGTTCACTCTACGTCAAACTTTGGAGGTGGTGCTGGATTTACTTACTCCGAACTTCATTTTTCAGTACCAAACTATCTTGTGTTGTTTTAATTTACGTGCTTCGTACGAAAATTTGCGATCTCGTTTCACTAACCAGAAGTTTAGTTTTGAAGTTTACTTCACTCTGACTTATCGTTCGTCTAACTGAAATGAATGGTTGTTTTTTCGGAGTTTGTAGGGTGAACTGAAACAATATTCGTCAGTGTTTCCTCAGAAGAAGACCAAAAATTGGCATTGTTCTAATCACAGGGGATTATGCTGCGATCAAAGTATATGGAAAAAGGGCGCAGTGTTTTAGAGTGTATGCCATGTATAATTTGTCATTGAGAAGGCAAACTTTATTATGTTGATTGATTTTTGAAAAAAACAAGGCTGATTAAACTCATTTCTATTGTTAGCGAGGGGGTCATTATTTAATCAATAAGATATTGTTCGAAAGCCCTTCGTTACTTCCAGGGCTACAACTTGCAGATTCTAAAACAATAATTTTATACATGTCAGTGACTTAACGTATTAACAAACAAATCAAGTTAATCATCTTAATGTTGAAATAAAGGAAGCAGAGATATAAGTATTTTAATTTGGGAAACAATAAAATAACTCAATTCTTACACCGTTAATAGTTTTTGTACTGACTAACACTTTTTTTACTAGTTAAATGTTGTTTCTTATTCTCTAAGATCCCAAACAGATTTTAGTATGCCATATTCACGCCAAAGACCGATAAACAAAAAATATCGTAAGATTATCACAGCTGTTTCTATTCAACCCAGTCTGACCTTTGAGCCCATTTAAATTGGATTTTCATATTTCTCTTTAAAATTATCATTTTTTTTCTTTTGAAGCTCGGAACTTAACTATTCACCTAATTTCACGATACTTTTCTAATTAAAGACATCCTGGAAAGTTCACAATTTGTGTTTGATTGCTGTCAAGTGCTTGATATGATCAAGCTGAGACAGTCACCCTCGACCTACGACCCATTTGCCTCAATTATTTCTCTTCAGAATGTGATACAGAAGGTGGTACTTGTTGTCACGTGGTATGTGGCCAAGTGGTGTGATTTTATATCGACTGTTCCAATCCGAAGCGACCAACACCTAATGCTTTTTATTAAGGTTACGGCTACTCAAGATGCTTGTCGTACGTGTCCGCAAAGATTTCGTTCCGTCGTTACAGTATTTACCGTTCTCTTGGCAAACAGATTTAAGAGGACTGCGTTTGGTTAAGGGATACGTGGTGCCGTGACTACACCGATGTTGCGAGTTCGCCGTCCTCTAAGTGGGACAACGCGCGTAGCTTGGTGTTGCAACGAGCGTGTTAACACCAGTTTCGACATGACGACTGCGCCACTGCCTGACTACAACGGAGAAATTCTGCTGCACCTTCTGCTGCAGAAAATTTATTTAATTGTTGCAGAAGGGGCGCTGTGTGGAGGGTCAGGTCCCTTTCTTTCATATAACATGAAGAATTAACGTTAAGCACATACTTTCGCCGGCCGCTATGGTCGAGCGGTTCAAGGCGGCTGCTACGGTCGCAGGTTCGAATCCTGCCTCGGGCATGGATGTGTGTGATGTCCTTATGTTAGGTTTAAGTAGTTCTAAGTCCAGGGGACTGATGACCTCAGATGTTAAGACCCATAGTGCTTAGAGCCATTTAAACCATTTGAACCACATACTTTCACGTGAACGAGTATAAGGACTATCAACTGTGTACGCGAGAACATGTGTGTTGTCTCAAGAGTGGAACAGTATCGAATGGTGAGGGCGATACCGACGGAAAATGAAGTACAGATCTCGTTTTTAGTACTGTTGTACATAACACTCTCCCTGCTCAGTATAATGTTCAGGCTATTGCGACTTTGGAATGCAATAGCATCACTTGCCTGAAAACGAAACTCTAAAATAAAAATAAACTGATCTGCTTTCCAGTGTACTGAAATACTTAATCTTGTGAGTATTCACTGACTGAAGAATAGGCTTCACTACCCAATCTTTGACATCTGAGTTGAGAAGTGCCACTTTTGTTGTTAAATTTTTCCCTTTTCTTCATAGTACATCGAATCGCATTGGCTAGAAAATTTGTAAAAATCACCTGTGATTTACAGACAGCAAATTAAGCTTTACTGAACATGTTACCTGATTTTTTAAATAGATTTTGAAATAAAAAAACAAACATTACATCGCTACGTCGCCATTAGCTCTTGTGTTGTGCATCACATGTAAGAAACGCAGATAAGGAAGTACCTTCGATAGGAACACGTGACAACTCCTAAAACTGTACTTGAGTCGCAGCGCTTTTTGGTTTTACAAATTTAAGAGTAACACCCATAAAAAATTTGAATCCGGTAATAGAAGTTCATGTGACCCCACTGACTATCGGTGGATAAGGAAACCTTCTGCAGCCAAGATCGCTTGCTATTTTAATTTCATTTCGCAATGACCGGTTTCGACAGACTCTTACTGTCATCATCCGAATTTCGGAATGCCAACGTGGTGTCGATTCGTGCAAGTAGAAATTGTTCCCATTTTATCGGTGGCAAGCATGCCTGTTAATAAGAATTTTCCGAATATCGGAGGATGAGAGCAAGATTCTGTCGAAACCGGTCATTGTGAAATAAAATAAGAATACCTAGTGAACCTGGCTGCAGAAAATTTTACTATCCGACAATGACAGATTGCTCCATATGAACATCTGCAAACTATATGTGGAATTATCATTCCCAATTTGTATTTAGGCATTTTTTTAGAACATTATACTTCTGATTACAGTATCACATTGCTCTCATTGTTAGTTGGATACAGTTAACTGACATTTCCCTGACAATAAAAGTTAATTTTCTGTATGCGAATATGGAAAATCTGTGCCGGTACGAATGCTTGCTTGGAAGCATTTATAAGGGGCAGAAAAATGAAAACTAGACACATGAAGAAAAAATAAGTAAACTGTTTATTATTTCAAACGCAACTCCATAATTGTTAATATGTTTATTTATCCCACTGTGAGACAAGACGGTCAAAACATTTATGGAAAAATGTTCGCGCTTGCCTACAGAAGCATGATTGTACCACGGCGCGCACCTCTTCGTTCGAAGCAAATCAACGGTTACGAATGTCTTCCCTCATGGCTCCAAAAATAAGGAAGTTACATGCGGGGGGATCGGGACTGTATGGAGTATGTGTAAGGGGTAAGGACTTCTCAGCGGAACTCATGGAGCGTAGTCGAAATAACGTTGTCAACGTGTGGGTGGGCATTTTCCTGCAACGGCATGATGCCATCCGTTAACATTCCTTGGCGTTTGAACTTGGTGGCATGCTACAATTTTTTTCAAAGTTCCCATCTACCTTTTGTGCGTCCAGTTGCCCCGATTGGCTCATCAGGACCAGAACGCGCTGTTTTGATTTTTTTACCTTTCATACATAATTGAAATTAATGGTATGCATCAACGGCAGAAGTCTAACTGAACTGCTGTGCACATAACCTGACTTGTCCCCATTGCTGGCCCTAATTTTTAGGAACATGACAGCGGCACAACAGCGCTTCCGGTATACCAGACGAAATAATCGTGAAAACATAAAGTAATATTACTGATTTTTTATTTGTTTCCAAGTGCAAGTCTGCAGTCCTAGTACAAACTTCAGTCCTCGCGCCACAATATCGAAGCAGACCTTTTTAGTATCGAATTGTATCGCAGCAGCGGAACTATTGCAGCTGTGTCAAGCCATTCCAGATGGGTAAACAAATAATCCGGATAGGCCTGACATAGCTGCAATGTTTTCGCGGCTGCCAGTAACAAATTCTTGCTCGATACTTTAGCGGCCTACTACGATAGTATGGTGCGCAGACCTGCACCTACAGATAAAGAAAAATAATAACTTTATTTGTTGAGGTTGTAATTCATACTTTATAATTTCTCTCGTACGTTGCGGAAACTGTAAAGAAAAACTCGTAGCTCTTGTTGCTGTATATATAAAAAAAGATTTTTACCGTTATATACCTGTGGTACCTCGATATCACGTCATTTTTTTACATGAGTGATACAACTGTCGTTGATTCAACAGGAAAATTCCTATAAAATACAGGAGAAATGGCGTCAACATCAAAGCCTGCCAGGAATGTTTCACGCATTACCAAAACAGATTATTTCTTTATGAGTTTGACAGAGAACATCACCCAACAAATGAAACTTCACCGCAAAAATGCGTGCGTCTACCCTTTTGGAGGTTATTACTCTTTGATCCGATGCGGACAGGCTGACAGACAGCAGGCGCACGTGTGTAATATCGTAACATTTTCCTAGCGCTTTCTGCTTTCATCCAGTTTCCAGCGCTGTCATAAATGTTCTTTCCGTAGACGCTAAATACGTTTTTTTATCACCCGAAATTCATTTACATCAGTTTAATGTCACAGCCCCTACACTGCTGTCAGAAAATTAACTGATGCGAAGTTCACTGCTTTGTGCATTAGAGACAGAGAGATAGAAGGTTGAGGGGGAGGTGGGCATATCCGATTATACGGGCGAGCTTGAAGATCAACGTTAAAATCAAAAAGGATCAAAGAGGTAGCATATGGCATCATGGAAACAATATTTATTTCGTATTTTGCTCGGAAACAACATTTGAAAGAAAGAAGGAAAAAAAGTCCTCTGTTGCTGACTAAAAAAGAAACATACCGCATGTGAGTATCGCTTTACACGTAAAAAGGGACGGCGATGCAAACAAAACAGCACTTATATATCAATCGAAGATGTAAAGTCTTTAAGTGAGCAGTTGTAATCCTTTGGCAGATGCGAATCTTAGTACATTCAGGTAGGCAACGAAACTGTCGTATCAAAATAGTTTTCCTATATGTGTGACTGCAGCGAACGGCTGAAAGCAAGGGGAAACTACAGCCGTAATTTTTCCCGAGGG
Organism: Schistocerca nitens; assembly: GCF_023898315.1. NCBI lineage: Eukaryota > Metazoa > Arthropoda > Insecta > Orthoptera > Acrididae > Schistocerca > Schistocerca nitens. Next base: position 367,999,448 of record NC_064614.1, on the reverse strand, counting down.
CATGCAGCTTTGCTGTATGATTAAATGATGATGCCGTCCTCTTGGGTAAAATATTCCGGAGGTAAAATAGTCCCCCATTCGGATCTCCGGGCGGGGACGACTCAAGAGGAAGTCGTTATCAGGAGAAAGAAATCTGGCGTTATACGGATCGGAGCGTGGAATGTCAGATCCCATAATCGGGCAGGTAGGTTAGAAAATTTAAAAAGGGAAATGGATAGGTTAAAGTTAGATATAGTGGGAATTAGTGAAGTTCGGTGGCAGGAGGAACAAGACTTTTGGTCAGGTGAATACAGGGCTATAAATACAAAATCAAATAGGGGTAATGCAGTAGTAGGTTTAATGATCAATAAGAAAATAGGAGTGCGGGTAAGCTACTATAAAGAGCATAGTGAACGCATTATTGTGGCCAAGATAGACACAAAGCCCACGCCTACTACAGTAGTACAAGTTTATATGCCAACTAGCTCCGCAGATGACGAAGATATTGATGAAATATATGACGAGATACAAGAAATTATTCAGGTCTCCCTTCACGGGAGACGAAAATTTAATAGTCATGGGCGGCTGGAATTCGTCAGTAGGAAAAGGGAGAGAAGTAAACATAGTAGGTGAATATGGATTGGGGGGAAGAAATGACAGAGGAAGCCGTCTGGTAGAATTTTGTACAGAGCATAACTTAATCATAGCTAACACTTGGTTCAAGAATCATAAAAGAAGGTTGTATACATGGAAGAATCCTGGAGATACTAAAAGGTATCAGATAGATTATATAATGGCAAGACAGAGATTTAGGAACCAGGTTTTAAATTGTAAAACATTTCCAGGGGCAGATGTGGACTCTGACCACAATCTATTGGTTATGAACTGTAGATTGAAACTGAAGAAACTACAAAAGGGTGATAATTTAAGGAGATGGGACCTGGATAAACTGACTAAACCAGAGGTTGTAGAGAGTTTCAGGGAGAGCATAAGGGAACAATTGACAGGAATGGGGGAAAGAAATACAGTAGAAGAAGAATGGGTAGCTCTGAGGGATGAAGTAGTGAAGGCAGCAGAGGATCAAATAGGTAAAAAGACGAGGGCTAATAGAAATCCTTGGGTAACAGAAGAAATATTGAATTTAATTGATGAAAGGAGAAAATATAAAAATGCAGTAACTGAAGCAGGCAAAAAGGAATACAAACGTCTCAAAAATGAGATCGACAGGAAGTGCAAAATGGCTAAGCAGGGATGGCTAGAGGTCAAATGTAAGGATGTAGAGGCTTATCTCACTAAGGGTAAGATAGATACTGCCTACAGGAAAATTAAAGAGACCTTTGGAGAGAAGAGAACCACTTGTATGAATATCAAGAGCTCAGATGTAAACCCAGTTCTAAGCAAAGAAGGGAAGGCGGAAAGGTGGAAGGAGTATATAGAGGGTTTATACAAGGGCGATGTACTTGAGAACAATATTATGGAAGTGGAAGAGGATGTAGATGAAGACGAAATGGGAGATAAGCTACTACGTGAAGAGTTTGACAGAGCAATGAAAGACCTGAGTCGAAACAAGGCCCCGGGAGTAGAGACCACATTCCATTAGAACTACTGACGGCCTTGGGAGAGCCAGTCATGACAAAACTCTACCATCTGGTGAGCAAGATGTATGAGACAGGCGAAATACCCACAGACTTCAAGAAGAATATAATAATTCCAATCCCAAAGAAAGCAGGTGTTGACAGATGTGAAAATTACTGAACTATCAGTTTAATAAGTCACAGCTGCAAAATACTAACGCGAATTCTTTACAGACGCATGGAAAAACTGGTAGAAGCGGACCTCGGGGAAGATCAGTTTGGATTCCGTAGAAATGTTGAAACACGTGAGGCAATACTAACCTTACGACTTATCTTGGAAGAAAGATTAAGGAAAGGCAAACCTACGTTTCTAGCATTTGTAGACTTAGAGAAAGCTTTTGACAATGTTGACTGGAATACTCTTTCAAAGTCTGAAGGTGGCAGGGGTAAAATACAGGGAGCGTAAGGCTATTTACAATTTGTACAGAAACCAGATGGCCGTTATAAGAGTCGAGGGGCATGAAAGGGAAGCAGTGGTTGGGAAGGGAGTGAGACAGTGTTGTAGCCTGTCCCCGATGTTATTCAATCTGTATATTGAGCAAGCAGTGAAGGAAACAAAAGAAAAATTCGGAGTAGGTATGAAAATCCATAGAGAATAAATAAAAACTATGAGGTTCGCCGATGACATTGTAATTCTGTCAGAGACAGCAAAGGACTTGGAAGAGCAGTTGAACGGAATGGATGGTGTCTTGAAGGGAGGATATAAGATGAATATCAACAAAAGCAGAACGAGGATAATGGAATGTAGTCGAATTAAGTCGGTTGATGTTGAGGGTATTAGATTAGGAAATGAGACACTTAAAGTAGTAAAGGAGTTTTGCTATTTGGGGAGCAAAATAACTGATGATGGTCGAAGTAGAGAGGATATAAAATGTAGACTGGCAATGGCAAGGAAAGCGTTTATGAAGAAGAGAAATTTGTTAACATCGAGTATAGATTTAAGTGTCAGGAAGTCGTTTCTGAAAGTATTTGTATGGAGTGTAGCCATGCATGGAAGTGAAACATGGACAATAAATAGTTTGGACAAGAAGAGAATAGAAGCTTTCGAAATGTGGTGCTACAGAAGAATGCTGAAGATTAGATGGGTAGATCACATAACTAATGAGGAGGTACTGAGTAGGATTGGGGAGAAGAGGAGTTTGTGGCACAGCTTGACCAGAAGAAGGGATCGGTTGGTAGGGCATGTTCTGAGGCATCAAGGGATCACCAATTTAGTATTGGAGGGCAGCGTGGAGGGTAAAAATCGTAGGGGGAGACCAAGAGATGAATACACTAAGCAGATTCAGAAGGATGTAGGTTGCAGTAGGTACTGGGAGATGAAGAAGCTTGCACAGGATAGAGTAGCATGGAGAGCTGCATCAAACCAGTCTCAGGACTGAAGACCACAACAACAACAACAACAACAACATTAAGAACGTAGCCGGAGTTAGACGTCTTGATATATGAAGCTGCACTTCACAAGTTAATCAAGCAAGGCGAGCACCAGGTGGCACGAACCATTAACAGGAGATTCGAGACCGTGAGAACTGTCTAGGACGCACAGTTCATTAGGTGACGGTAGACTTTTATTTAGTTTAGGAGGGAATGTTGCGACCTTTGATAAATCATGACATTCTTGGAATTCAGTTACCACAAGAGATTTACTCCGGAAAGACCTTATACTAAATGATAGTTTATACTGATGCTTGACTGTCCCTGTTTTTACTTATTAACATAGAATGACATGTCAACGGGCTTCCAGTTTGTAATGGCGGTCGCTGAATGGATAACAGTCGCAACAACGGCAGTCATCAAACTAAACCGTCACCTCAATCAGGGATGGTCGAGGGGTGGGGGGGGGGGGGGCATCTGTTCCCACCTCTCTCCCCACCCACCGTCAACTAGAAAAAAAAGAAGAAACGTCGCAAGTAACTCACGTCCTGTCTCGCCGAAGAGAAAGACGTACCAGTTTGAGCAACGTAAGAACAAATGATTGGAAATGACTAGTCGCAAGGTCATCCGTCGCCATTTGTCTTGAACCTGAAAATTGATACTCCGTTCGTTACCTCGTTGCAACTAAAGATGCCAGGTGGCCCTACCTTCAAAAGGCTTCCATTAGCGTTTTACCTTTTAATTCCTGGTGTTCTTCTTACAGGCAATGGTGAAAACTATTAAATGTTATTATAAAATGCATTCGCATGTAACTGAACGTTACCTGTCTGAGAGGAAAATAATATCTACAAATGACATACCAGTCTCTTAATTAAGACTATCAGGAACGTAGTAGAAGTGGTAGCATTAGTATGTTCTGTGAGTAAAAGTTACAGTTCCTCTACCATTTACCCTCCCAAAAATCCGTATGGGTTGGGCTTACACCTTCCCTGCACTTCTGGTCCTGAGTAAGCTTTTGGACAGGCATCTAATGAATGAGATTTGCTGTATCATGCAGCACTGTACGTCTATATATTCGAGTCATTATTTTTAGTAATACAATGAAGTCAAGTGATCTTTAATGCCTTGTGCTTTGTTTGAAAGACTGTTTCAGATTAGGTCGTTATCCCCCACAGCGTTCTGCAGAGAGAATGAATGCTATTCTGTACTTTGAGGCCAACAAAGAAGTAAGAATGCACGGTAGTGTGGCATTTTAACTATATCAATGACAAGTAGTGGGTAAACGAAACGCTGGCAGCTGTAATAACTAAAGACACATTAAACTTTGTCGTTAGAAGTAAAAGATGCAGACGTACGGTAAATGTTGAAGCACAGTCATGCGAAGAAAACGTCAAAGGGTGGTTCCCGCAAAGCAACCTAGCATCGGGAAGAAGAAAGTAGCTGATGAAACCTGAACGACCAGGACCATAGCTAAGACTTGTAGTGATTAGTGTGGCATGCATCTATGGATGCTTGGTTGGTTTGTTTGGGGGAGGGGACCAAACAATGAAGTCATCGGTCCCAGCAGATTGGGGGAGGATGGAGAATGAAATCTGCGGTGCCCTTTCAAAGGAGTCATCCCGGCATTTGACTGGAACGATTTAGGGAAATCACGGAAAACCTGAATCAGGGCGGCCGGACGCGGGTTTCAGCCGTGGTCCTCCCGAATAACTAGGTGATTTACGAGAATTTCTATGGACAGAGTATTTATGAAAGCTACCAAACCTACTTCTGTGAACTACATCTGAAAAGGCGGTAATGCGGACAATTACCTCTTATTATACTGTACATATGGCGTGTCTGTTCTTTCGGAAATGTCCGGAAGAACATAGACCATCCTTGATCCTGCACCCTTTACATAACAATTAGAGGAATAATGACATTAGCTGCTAGTGGACACTGAAATAAATCACTGGCGAAGTTGAAAATATGTGCCGGACCGAGACACGAACACGGATATTTCCCGTTTATCGCATATGTTCGTCTTTACCACCTCAGTGGACCAACCTAAATAACCAACCTATCCACACACTACTGACGTAGTGTCCCTGCCCATTACCTTCTCCACTCGAAGCGATCGTAAATTCCCATAGGAATTTGAGCTTGTTTGTGCACCTGCACTGAAAAAAATGGTTCAAAAACCTCTAAGCACTATGGGACTTAACTTCTGAGGTCATCAGTCCCCTAGAACTTAGAACTACTTAAACCTAACTAACCTAAGGACATCACACATATCCATGCCCGAGGCAGGATTCTAACCTGCGACCGTAGCGGCCGCGCGGTTCCAGACTGTAGTGCCTAGAACCGCTCGGCCACACACCTGCACTGAAGGAATCATTAGCAGTTTCACCCTGATTCTATACATGTGGCTTCTGTTCTTTCGGACATGCACTGGCTTTATATATGCAGTGTCTGTTCCTTCGGTCAATGATCCTTTCAGCGCAGGTGCACAAGCAACCCTGAATTCCTTCGTAAATCAGCGATCGGTGCAGTAGAGAAAGTAATGGACAGGGGCGCTATGAGAGTAGTATGTGGACAAACTGGGAATTTGGGTCCGGCGGGGACCGTGTCCAGATAGCCGAGGCAGTCAAGGCGACGGAAAACGATAAACGGAAAAATCCAAGTTCGAGTTCCGGTCCGGCACTAATTTTCAGCAATCAGTACCCTCTAGCAGGTAATATTATTACTTTGATTAATTACCATTTCTTGCTGTCCTTTTCGAACCTAACTGTATGGCACCCCAAATGCATGCATAGCATGCTGGCGGTGGTGCAGCTTGTTATTTGCAGCAGCACTTTCATGTTGACACAGATTAATTGCACAGAAAATTGCAAGATTTTTTTAATTTGATTCAGTCAGACGGACAAAACAACACCGGCCACAGAGTCTTGTTGCCACGACGGAAACGAGGTTTATTGTGCGGTTTCTTTCGTTGTCATTCTAGTAAAGCCAGGCAGTACCCTTGAAGAGTAGTAGTAGACTCTTTGTTGGACATCTCAGGACTTAATGATCCAGATATCCAGTATCTTTGAGCCTCCAGTGGTTCGCAATGCGGTTTCAATGTCCCGCACCACACAGTCTACACTTACGGGCTCCTTTCTCTACAGACCCTACTCATCGTATGCAGGTGTTCCCCGCAGCTTCCATTGCCAATCATTAGACCTACCATGAATTTAATCTGCCTCCTGTTTAGGCCGAAGATTGCAGAACTTCCCCGAAAACATGTTTTGGGCGTCATTAGCTTGGCACGTTTTTGTTTTTGGATCTTGGTCTAATCCTGATCCCGATACCTAGTTTAGATCTTACCACCTCCTTAGCGGTGGTTAAGACAATGGAATCGTAGTCCCTGCTCTGGGAGGCCATCAGCTTGCTTATTACCACAAATTACTGACCGACCAGGGACCTGCAGTGGGTTTTCCCTGTTGCTTTCCCCTAGCGTCTCAAGAGATCCATGGCCTTCTGCGATGGTCATTGTTCTGGTTGCAGAGTCTGACAGAGATTTGAGACCAGCCTGTCAGCAGAATAAATGTAGCTACTATGGTCCTTGCAACACCTACGTAGATTCTCCTCCGTTCACATTCTGATAGGGAATATCTCCTCCTGGAACACTGTGGCCCCTAAGCAGATTGCGCTCTCTAGTCTAAGCCTGTGTCCCGTAAACCTCGGTCCCAGTACCTTCGTCTGTTTTCGACCATTCAGTAAACGATACTATGTCTCCTGAACGGTGTCTTGATTCATTCTTCCATTTTACTTCCTATTATTCCACTGCAATGCTTTTGAGACATATAGAAGCTGCTGTATAGTCAGCCGGCATTTCCCCGACCATTCATATACTTACCACATTCATTCCTTTAATGTGGGTGTAAGGATATCGTAAGGGCTACCTGTTGCCTCTAGACTGTAAACTATACGCCCCTGTCACTGTTTCCATTGTAACCCACTGACGCAATTGGTGCATGTCCAGAGTGGTCTCCATCCTAGCAGTGGGTGTGCTTGTAATTCCTCCCGTTGTAGCTTGGCAGGCCAAGTGAATCTTCCCAAGGTCCCTAGCAGTCATCGTCTACTTTGTTCCATCATGCTGCAGCCCCATAAATTACCATACGTCTTATTACAGTGGTTTATATCCGATTCATGCTCAGGCGACCTAGACCTCAGGTTTTACTAAAGGTCCTTCTAGTGCACATGGGAGTACCATTTCCCTTGCAATGTTTTTTTTTTTTATTTAAAAGTATTTTTACATATTTACTATTATTCTGTCCCAAATATACAATTCAATCATGGTTCAATCATTTACATTAGGCAGCTCTGCATGTGCAAACATGCAATGTGGCGCAGTGTCTAAGGCACTGGTCTCGCAAATGTTTGAAATGTGGGTAACACATTCCATCTACTTCTCCGGAATTCTACTAAATCAGTTAATAGGAAGGCACAGATGGTTTCTTTCATCCACATGACAGCAGATTATCTGTGCTGTCTACAGTAACATATATGAATGGTCACACGAGGTAAAATATAAGAGTGACACTGAAAAATATGACAGTCGAACACATATTAACTTCATAGGTAATTTACGACAAACAGGGTGGGAAATTTATCATTGATAATGACAATGGCTCTAAGCTGGATAGGCATCGGATCGAACTTAGGTTGGAACACAGAGACATAACGTCATTCTGCTGCTTCGGCTCTCAGCCCACCGTTCCCAGTAGCTGGTGAGTGGTGACGTGTGTAAGGTACCCCTTATTTACAGATAAGAGCGCATTTTACTTTATTTCCAGTTTTTCTATTTCATACACGTGAAGTAAATGTATCAATGCTGCAGTACAAATGGAGTAAGGAGCGAGCGGTAGGTTTCTATGCTGGCTAGCACAAGCAGTTCGCCACATGGCGCTTTCAGAGCCAATGGGATGAGGTTCCGACGCAGAAATCGCTCGTGACGTCAGCAAAGAGATACGTAGGGAAAGCACACTTATTCTGGTGCGAACCAAGTAATTGTTATTAATAAATATTTACTAACAATAGTTGCCTTTTGCCACTCAGACTTTAGAAGGAGTCTACGCGTCATAAATACTATCTTTTAGTAATTTTACAGTTCCAGAACACGATTATGTTAATAAATAAATGAATAACTTTGGCATAACCGAAGATGTACGATTTTATACGAACTATGCCGATTGTACGCTCAAGTTACAGACTGTGCGCCTTAGTTGGCAGTAGTGAATAGCATCTTTCGATCTAGTCTTGCGCTAGACCATGCTCTCATATCGTTAATAGTTAGCTTATAATCAGTCTGAACAAGTTCATTTTACGGCGTATCTTAAATAAACGTACCTCCGTTCCGCTTCATTACGTAAAACACAGACAGTAGTTTTGCACTTACTGACTCCGACGGCGCTGCTACGGCTCTGCAACTATGAGAGCATCTCCACATAACAGGTAGGAAAACTCCTAAGTCAGTTCAAGGAGTGACTGATTTAATTATCGCAGAAGTCGTGTAGCAAAGAGTGGTCAGTTATACTGTACGCCTCTTATATCATCATTTACGGACTCACGGGCTAAACAGAGACCTTTCTGGAGGTTTAGTACGATTGGGGAGCGGTGGGGGGGGGAGGGGGGGGGGGGGAGGCGGGCGGTTATTGTACGTGCTAGTCTCTTGGCAACTCAAGAACAGGTGTTTTAAATAGCTACGAGATCTGCCGTACGTGCTAAGTATGGAAAACGTCGAACGCCTCTAGGTCAGAACATCACAGGCAATGTGTGGTCTTGCATTATCTTGTCGAAGATCGGCTACAGCCACTAGCCTTAACATGACAGAAATGAAACGGCTGCTATCCGAATCACCAGTTTTGAGAACCACTGGTGACACCTTGTGTACTCGATGGTACATCTTATCATCACGTCAAATGATGGGTCCATATCAATTAATAAATTAAGTAACGATCTGGCAAGATTATAGGGCCATCAAGTCCTCTCTCACAGTCACCCAAGTAGTCTACATATTTTACATTCCGTACATTATGGTAAGCATGTTTTACTACATTTGGAAAATAAAAATTACGACAGTACAGACAAGAACACACACACACACACACACACAATTTACATTCGTACATGACAAATACAACAATAATTACACATGAGTTTCTTGGAGTGCTATGATGTCGATTTTATGATAGTTAGCCAGCTTGCTTATGTAGTCACATTTATCCCTTGTCAGGCCTTCTACATTAATTTGCAGAACATGGACGATGGGTCCAATATCTTTAGTCTATTGGCTCTCAGAAGAGCCTTTCTCGATGATAGCATTCTTGTTTTTCTTGTTTTGTCACTGTGTATGGCCGTGAGAGATCAATGATCTAGCTCGGCCGCCATCAAGGAGCAATGGCGGCAATTTTGGAATGATTCTGGAGTTAATAAACAAGGTATCCAAGATCCTACTCTGTAATTACAGGGCTTTGACCTGAAGAGATGTACCTGGACTAAATTGAACCGTATCGGAACGGGCCATGCAAGATGCAATGCATGTAAGTGCAAGTGGGGTCTATGCGACTCACCAGCCTGTGACTGGAGCACCAGAACAGAACGTCCGCCATATTATTGAGGAATGCCCCTTAAGAAGATACGCCGGACCTGTCTCTGAGGTTATATATGCCAAACCCTCCGCTTTGGAATGGCTGTGCAGTCTACATATTGAGCTTTAAATATATGAATGAGTTTCTAGTCAGACTTGCCAAGCTTTTAACGTGTAGTTATTTTGTGTTGAGTGTTTGTACTTTATCCTTTTATGCTATTGCTTGTTTTTCTACACATGTACTATTTGCACATTGTTTTGTTTTATACATTTCGTTTACATATTGTTGTACTTATATAAAATTTTGTCGCTGTATTGCCATACGCAAAACAAAACAAACAAACAAACAAATTACACACTACGGTAATGGAGGATTTTAATTTCGAGTGGTATCAACAATAGGCATGGAGAAAGGGAGGAGGATGACACACAGTTGACAAATATAAGAGCAAATAAAGGAAATGAGAAGCACAACTGAGAGAAGGTAGGAGCACTGGCTTTACTCTTTTGCAGAGGGAAGGTTGGACCTATGCGTCAGCTTTTCGGGAAACGCTATCAGGGTGGCGGAAGGAAATACTTCAACATCTTAAAGGCAGCAGGGCATTGAACTGTGGAAAGAGTGTGGGAAATGTTTTTGTTTTGTGAATGGGGTACTAGATACGCGAGGCCCTGTGTTCCGAATATGATGTAGTGAAAGGAGGTTTAACCTTTGACGCGGTGTACTAAGGTGCTTGTTACGACGATAAATGCAATTTGGTAATTTTCGTTCATCTCGGAGCCTCCACAGATGGATAAGTCCAGGGTGACGCTATATGCATAACGGGGACTCGTCATCAAAGACGATGTTGCGCCGTCCTCTCTGCAGTATTGTCGCTGAGCTTACCACTATCTCCGCGCTTCTTACTGAGCCTGCGTCAAGGGAAGATGGGAAGTCAGTGGTGCTCCAATCGTCGTCATACTGTACGTGTGGATATTTGCTTACTACAGAGAACCTATTTCCTGACGTACGTGAGATACATCAGGTACATGGCGTGGCTGTACGACCTTGCACGGCAGGGCGAATAATATGTATCTCCTCGGACGCTAGTCGCGTGGGACCATTCGAATGCTGCATCGGATTCGCGTGGTACCGCTGTGATCCTGAATCGGATTGAGCCATGGTGCTTCTGAACCCATCGATTCCATATTCGCATGATAGTCGTGGTATCATGACCAACACGTCGACCAGCAGTATCGCGGAACGATGGGCCACAGTCGATTGCCCATGTGCTGGCAGGCGGTTCACCTTTTTTGCACGAAACCTAACAAGATCTTCTCACAAAAAAAAAAAAAAAAAAAAAAAAATTCTAATGCGATTCTACATGAGAAACTCACTGCGTAATCTTTCCTTACATAAACCATTTGCCTTGTCCGTTACTCTGTGCGAGTGCACTGCAATTGTAATTATTTGCATACCTATGAATGAAGTGCACTTCATACTAATTTGAAGTTTGTTGCATGTTGCCTTTATGAAGTTGCAATTTTAATGGCCAGCAGCGTATTTCATGCTCCACTTAACATGTATTACCCCAAAATGTGTTAAAGCATTTGTTAAGACGCTTTTGTATGAACTGTAAATGCTACCAAATTGAAAACTTTTCGTGGCTGCTTTTAACAGTGCGAATTCAGTAACCAGTACTATCTGGCACCTGGGACTTCTCAACTCTCAGCAGGCTTTCCAGGGGAAGCGGTTTGCAGTCCCTAAAACGTGAAGCGCTGCATACGCAGTCTCCTGCTCGTTACTCATCCAGACCGCAGCCATACGTGGAGCTCTACTCGACGATTGGGGCAAAGTGTTTTGAAAGCTGTCGGTGCGCACCGCTGCCTCGACTCGGCTCACTGGACCTTGTTTAGAAATGATTTCAACTGCCCTCGTCAGAGCGCTGCCGTGGAAAACGCAGCGAGCCATCCTGTTGGCGTAGCTCTTTTATTGCAGCCTCAAATGGTGCCGCAGCTGTACTTGATACAGCGTCGTGGTGGGTCGTCGTCTGCTTCCCTCCACCCCCCCCCCTCCCCTTTCCACCTCTCAGTTCCAATGAGACGTAATATGTACTCCGTAGCTATGTTTTAGGGCAGCCAACATTACACGATGTACGTTTGTGTTTTTCTAGTGACTACCTTCAAAAACCGAGGATCGCTGAACGTGAGAAATATGCATTACTGGGCTGTAGAGAATCCGCTCTGGCTGAGGCATATTCAATATCAGAGGCAGTAAAGTGTGAGCGCTTGGTGTGGAATTATTCGGAACTACACGACTGGTCCTTACAACTTCATCTACATCTACGTATATACATACTCCGGAATCCAGTGTGTGGTGTGTAGCGGAGGGTATCTTCTGCTCCACTACTAACCATTACTTTACTGTTTCACTCGCAGAGAGCGAAGGAAAATCTACTGTCTATAAGCGTCCGTATGAGTCCTAATTACTTTTATCTTCATGGGCATTAAGCGGAATGTACGATGGCGGCAGTCACCTTCAAATGCCGGTTCCCTAAATTTTCTCTTTGCGTCGCTCGAAAAGACCGTCACTCTTCCTACAGGGATTCCTATTTGACTTCCCGAAGCATCTCCTTAATACAAGTGTGCTGATCGAACCTAACGGCAACAAATTTAACAGCCCCCCTCTGAACTGCCTCGATGTCTTCCTTTAATCCTACTTGGTCGGGATCCCAAAGACTCGAGCAGTACACGAGGATGGGTCGTCACTGAAAAAACCTGAACGGATCAAAGAAACGCACAATTTCTTACCGGAGTTGTGGCGCCTCACCTGGGGGAATTACCACTTGAAATATGCTGATGTAGGTGGTACTAGCTCATTGCTCGTTTGTGGCTGGGAAAACGCTCACTCATCCCTTTCCTGTTCACTGGATTTGGTATGTATGTTCGCCTGATCTGACACCACTGGAAGTTTCTCTGTGTAAACTCGAAGATGAGGTCTGTGTACAAGTTTTTACGATCCAAGAGGAGATGAAAACAAAGCACTGTTGCAGCATATGCAATGATATCAAAGGTATCTCTTCAGTATATCCAGACGGCCTTGCACCAGCGACTGCGAATGCATACTGCAGTAGACGGTGAACATTTCGTAAGCCTGGTTACGTAAATGGAATCTTACGTAAGTTTTAAAGCCAAATCGTTTTGTGATTTCTTTCTTGTTGCTGTTGCTGAAGTTATTTTGCAATGCAGCTATGTATGTTGGCATGAAACTCATGAGGCGAAGTTATTATTTAACAATCCTTATACCTCATTTCCTTGTTTGAAAAAGTATTTGATGAGCACATTTCTTTCAATTCTCTGGCAGAATCAAGAGCATAACTGTTACCAAATTGACACGTGACTCATCCATAGATACCATGCCCTTTGCCTTCCACTTGGTGTATCAGTCCAACACATGTATCCAAGTGTGATTAGCATCAGTTCAAAAATCAACTTATCTCCACACTTACGTCTCTGTAGTCTCGCTCAGCTGCGTCAACGTGGAGTGCTCCATCAGCCTCATAGAACAGTTCCATATTACAACTTCCGCATAGTCCGCCTCGATAGCTCGGCAGACTGCTAACTGAAGGGGTCCGCGTCCGAGTCTCAGCCCGGTCGGAGACATTTCTCCGCTTGGGGATTGAGTCCTGTGCTGTCCATACACTCGTATCGTCGTTACTGTCACGAAACTCGCATCACACACACTATCGAACTGTGTTTTCGCTATTGGCACTACATGGGCACGAACCGAAAAGAAAGTCTTCCGCACAAGACAGCAATAGGTTTAAAGTTCAAAACAGATGGATCTCAGGTTCTAAATTTTGTAATTTCTCCAAAATTACTCATCCGATTTTGGTGAATGGAGTGCCACTGAATTTCTGGCTTTTAGAACTACGATACTCTCAGCAAAAGTTAGTATAATGCCACTGAAAAAAGAAAATTGAAACTGATACCTCTGTAACTAAGACAGCTAAGAAATGAGACTGTATGTCATTTCATGAGGCCTTTTAACAAATAATTTTGGTGAAAACAAAATTGCGATATCTTAAACGCTTCACGAAGTACCTGAGGCGAACAACATTGCTGAATCACACTTTATGTATAGTGAGGAGTGATAAAGTGAGGTGATGGATCAAGAACTCTCCTGAACTATGTTACAAAAAGGTAAGCGAACCAGAGTGAATACGTCCTAAGGAAAAAATGACAGTATTACCACTGAAGGAAACCAGATGGAAAAGACACAGATGTAGAAGAAGATATGGCATGTTGATAGGACTGAGGGAAGGAACTTATTATCCAAAATTAAAATAAACTTCAATGATTACAGCATTGATGACGAAACTTCGTCTCGAAACCTGTCAGAAAATCCAAAGAGATTCTGGTCGTATGTGAAGCATCTTAGCGGCAAGAAACAATCAATGCCTTCTCTGTGCGATAGCAATGGAGATACTATCGAAGACAGTGCTGCCAGAGCAGAGTTACTAAACACAGCCTTCCGAAATGCCTTCACAAAAGAAGGCGAAGTAAATATTCCAGAATTCAAATCGAGAACAGCTGCCAACATGAGTAACGTGGAAGTAAATATCCTCGAAGTAGTGAAGAAACTTAAAACACTTAATAAAAGTAAGTCTTCTGGTCCAGACTGTACTCCAATTAGGTTCCTTTCGGAGTATGCTGATGCATTAGCTCCATACTTAACAATCATATTCAACAGTTCGCTCGATAATAGATCCGTAGCCAAAGACTGGAAAGTTGCACAGGTCACACCAATATTCAAGAAAGGTAGTAGGAGTAATGCACTAAATTACAGGCCCATTTCGTTAACGTTGATATGCAGCAGGATTTTAGAACACATATTGTGTTCGTACATTTTGAATTACCTCGAATAAAACGGTCTATTGACACACAGTCAACACGGATTTAGAAAACATCGTTCTTATGAAACACAACTAGGTCTTTATTCGCATGAAGTGTTGAGTGCTATTGACAAGGGATTTCAGATTGATTCCGTATTTCTGGGTTTCTGAAAGGCTTTTGATACTGTACCACACGGCTTGTAGTGAAATTGCGTGCTTATGTCTCAATTATGTGGCTGGATTTTTCATTTCCTGTCAGAGAGGTCACAGTTCGTAGTAATTGACGAAAAGTCATCGAGTAAAACACAAGTGATTTCTGGCGGTCCCCAACGTAGTGTTATAGGCCCTTTGCTGTTCCTTACCCACATAAACGATTTGGGAGACATTCTGAGCAGCCGTATTAGGTTGCTTGCAGATGACACTGTCGTTTATAGACTAGTAAAGTCATCAGAAGACCAAAACAAATTGCAAAACAACTTAGAATAGATATCTGTATGGTGCGAAAATTGGCAGTTGACTCTAAATAACGAAAAGTGTGAAGCATCCACATGAGTGCTAAAAGGAATCCGTTAATCTTCGCATACACGATAAATCAGTCAAATCAAAAGGCCGTAAATTCAACTAAATGCCTAGTAATTACAATTACGAACAACTTAAATTGGAAGGACCACATAGAGAATGTTGTGGGGAAGGCTAACCAAAGACTGCATTTTATGGTAGGACACTTAGAAATTGTAATAGATCTACTAAGGAGACTGCCTACACTACACTTGTCCGTCCTCTTTTAGAATACTGCCGGATAGGACTGACGATGTACATCGAAAACGTTCAAAGTAGTGCAGCACGTTTTGTATTGTCGCGAAGTAGAGGAGAGAGTGTCACTGAAATGATACAGGATTAGGGATGGAAGTCATAAAAACAAAGGCTTTTTTCGTTGCGGAGCAATCTTCTCACGAAATTCCAATCACTAACTTTCTCCTCCGAATGCAAAAATATTATGTTGACGCCGACCTACATAAGAAGAAACGACCACCATGATAAAATAGAGAAAATCAGAGTTATTACGGAAAGATATAGGTCTTTGCTCATTCCGCGCGCTATACGACATTGGAATAAGAGAACTGTGAAGATGGCTTGATGAACTCTTTGCCAGGCACTTAAATGTGATTTGCAGAGTATCCATGTAGATGTAGAGAATTGAGATGAAACCTGTCTTTTTGAAGGATTTATATGATGAATATGGTATACTTTGAAACTAATCATCATTTGCAACCATTTCACTCCGAAATAAACTCCTTCGAGTGCTATCCACTCGTCACTACAATAATGAAATTAGCGTATGGCATCGTTGGCCGGGAGGCCCCATCCTGGGAAGTTTGGCCGCCAACTACAAGTCTCATTTCAGTCGACGCCCACATTGGGCGACTTGAGCGCCGGTGATGAGGAGGAAATGATGACGAGGACAGCACAACACCCAGTCCACGAGAGTAGAAAATCTCCATCCTGGCCGGGAATAGAACCCGGGCCCGCTGCAAGTGAGGCAAGCACGATACCACCCAATTAAGCAGGCGGACCGTCAATATAATAAACAACAATAAACAGTTTTGCATGTTACATGTGTTTTAGCCAATGCGCACAACGTAAACACCATTACACATAAGCAACACCTTAGTGTATTCCTGATTGTATTTCTTATACAGGGTTGTCAGATACAGTCTGAAAAGTCTGTAAGGTGTTGCAGGAAAGGCTGTGCTGAGAAATAATCACTAAGAAAAAGAATTCGATGCGTGCGCAGTTTCTGAGTCAGGCAGCCCGTTACGCGCTGAAATTCATGCGTTCGGCCAGAGACGGTGTCCCTTAACGTGTTCTCTCCCAAAAAAAAAATTCTGTACAAAATTTGGACATGGGACGGTAGTAGGGACTGAGCCGAAGCCAAAAACTAAGCAGTTTCGTGCGCTATCATCTACACTATGAGAATAACTGACACTAGTTATATCCGGTGGGCCACTTGAATTTACGCGCGCAACGTCCTGATTGGCTAACTCACAAGCTGGTCAGTCTGTTTCTGATCGACCTGTACAATGGCAGCCTAATCATGAGAGAAGTTGTAGGAAGTACGGTTCATTTCGATTTAATAAATTACTATACTTTTATTTAAATTAAAAAAAGAAAAAGAAAACATTTGAATCTTCCTCCAAAGTTATTCTTCGAAAGTAAAAACAACAGAAAATTTACGTGATAAACTGAAGTAAATAATGTGGTGCTTTGACTGATATCATTAGGAAGACTGAACGAGGAACAAATTAGAGTTCCTCTTACGCCCAACTAGCATTTTCAAGTAAACAAGAGAAATAACCGAATGAACTCCGCATCCAAAATGCACAAGCAACTAGGTAAATGCGAGTTGCTCAGAGTCCTCACTCTGAGATAAGAAACTGACACTCAGTGCCATAGAAAAAAAGCGGCACTTACACCTTCAGACTGCACAGTCAGCGTGAAATGACAGCCAGCAAGCGAATGATAATCAGCAAGGAAGGACTCCCAGGAAAGGAATGACAAGAACGTCAAGTTCTCTGTAATGAACTCAAACTCTCTTTGGAAGGAGATCAGCAAGCTTGTAGCCATCCTGAAGAACGTTAGTGTGCCCTTAAGCTTGAAAATAGACGGGATGCTGCAAAAGTTTCCCTGAAATGGCATAACACTATGCCTTACAAATTGGTAAGGTTGATACCGTATTTGAACGGTCTTCGACTATTGGAGAACGTAGCACACATAATGTCTAGAAAAAGAGGCAATACACACGACTGGCCCAACAGAAATGCTGTTGAGACTGAGTTAAATTTCTCGAATTTCATGAGAGTGCAAAGGCAAGATTCTTGCTGAAGTACTGAGGTACATGCTGAATGGTCGTAGACGCTTGCTACATCTCAAGTGGGCAGCAACTTCTTCAGAACATACCGGCCGTGCCCTGGGAACCACCCGAGTATGCCAAACAACTCCTGAGCAACGCGTTCTTGCTGTAATTGGGTGAGGAATTGTAGGACTCCCCTAGATAGGTCAGGGGTGCACTACGCAATGGAAGCGGCTACTCGGGTAGCAGAGTACTTGTGACGTACACATGGTTTTTTTTTTTTTTTAGGCTAGGCAGTAGTGCGAGGTGTCCTATGAACATGAACACCCACCAGTCGACGGTCAGGCAGGGAAATCAGGACGCGCTCGGTGTAAAGACACTTCAGCTATCAAGATATTAACAGTAAATTTTCAAAGTGTTCGGAATAAAGTTCCTGAGTTTACTGCCCTCCAGGAAGCGTGTGGCGCGCAAATTGTTCTCGGGACTGAGACCTGGCTGAATCCTGAGATAGGAAGTTCTGAAATATTTAGTGAGGGTTGGAATGTGTATCGGAAAGACGGATTAGACACCGTATGAGGTGGTGTCTTCATTGCAGTTGACAAAAATATTGTGTCTACTGAGGTCGAAGTAGAGTGTGATTGTGAAATTATCTGGACACGTTTAACAAGGCTAGGAGAAATAAAGTTAATTGTTGGGTGTTATTACCGGCCACCAGGTTCCACCATGTCAGTTCTAGAATCATTCAAAGGGAGTCTACACTTTGTATCGCAGAAGTACCCGGATCATGCATGCTATATTAATCGGAGGTGACGTCAACCTACCTACTATAGACTGGGATGTCTATGGATTCATTACAAGTGGTACAGACAAGCTGTCGTGTAAATTACTTTTGAACACATTATCCGAAAACTGTCTTGAGCAGCTAAATCGACAGCCAACATGTAATGGAAATATTTTAGATCTGGTAGCCACGAACAGACCAGCCCTCATCGACGGTGTCAGTGTTGAGACAGGGATTAGTGATCATGATGTTGTCATTACGACTATGGTTACGAAAGTTAAAATGTCGGTCAAGAAGGCTAGGAGAGTATTCTTACTAGAAAGAGCAGCTAAGCAGTTGTTAGCATCCCACTTAGTAAATGAATCGACTTCATTTACTTCCGGTACGATGTACGTGGAAGAATTATGGGCAAATTTTAAACACATTGTAAATCACGCATTGGACAAGTATGTGCCGAAAAAGTGGGTTACGGACGGAAAAGACCCACCGTGGTTTAACAGCGCAATTCGGAGAATGCTCAGGAAGCAAAGAGAGTTGCACTCGCGGTACAAGAAAGATCGGGAGAATGAGGACAGGCAAAAGTTAGTAGGGACTCGTGCTGCTGTAAAAAGAGCGATGCGCGAAGCATTCAACCACTACCACCGTCATACCTTAGCAAAAGATCTTGCTGAAAACCCAAGGAAATTATGGTCTTACGTAAAATCGGTAAGCGGGTCGAAGGCTTCCATCCAGTCACTCACTGATCAGTCTGGCCTGGCAACGGAAGACAGCAAAACGAAAGCTGAAATTTTAAATTTAGTATTTGAGAAATCTTTCACGCAGGAGGATCGTACAAACATACCGCCGTTTGAGTCTCTTACAGATTCCCGTATGGAGGACATAGTGATAGACATCCCTGGGGTTGTGAAGCAGCTGAATGGGTTGAAAATAAATAAATTTCCAGGTCCTGATGGGATTCCAATTCGGTTTTACAGAGAGTAATCTACTGCATTTTCATTTGTCGCGAATCTCTTGCCCAACGTGAAGTTCCCAAGTATGTGAGTGGCTCGAAGACTTCTTAAGTAATAGAACCCAGTACGTTGTCCTCGATGATGAGTGTTCATCGGAGGTGAGGGTATCTTCTGAAGTGCCCCAGGTAAGTGTGGTAGGTCTGCTGTTGTTTTCTATCTACATAAATGATCTTTTGGATAGCGTGGATAGCAATGTGCGGCGATTTGCAGATGATGCTGTGGTGTACGGGAAGGTGTCGTCGTTGAGTGACTGTAGGAGGATACAAGATGACTTGGACACGATTTATGATTGGTGTAAGGAATGGCAGCTAACTCTAAATATAGATAAATGTAAATTAATGCAGATGAATAGGAAAAAGAATCCTGTAATGTTTGAATACTCCATTAGTAGTGTAGCGCTTGACACAGTCGTGTCGATTAATTATTTGAGCGTAACACTGCAGAGCGATATGAAGTGGGACAAGCATGTAATGGCAGTTGTGGGGAAGGCGGATAGTCGTCTTCGGTTCATTGGTAGAACTTTGGGAAGATGTGGTTCATCTGCAAAGGAGACCGCTTATAAAACACTAATACGACATATTCTTGAGTACTGATCGAGCGTTTGAGATCCCTATCAGGTCGAATTGATGGAGGACATAGAAGCAATTCAGAGGCGGGCTGCTAGATTTGTTACTGGTAGGCTTGATCATCACGCGAGTGTTACGGAAATGCTTCAGGAACTCGGGTGGGAGTCTCTAGAGGAAAGGAGGCGTTCTTTTCGTGAATCGCTACTGAGGAAATGTAGAGAACCAGCATAAGATAAGACAGATTAGGGCTCGTACAGAGGCATATAGGCAGTCATTTTTCCCTCGTTCTGTTTGGGAGTGGAACAGGGAGAGAGGATGCTAGTCGTGGTACGAGGTACCCTCCGCCACGCACCGTATGGTGGATTGCGAGGTATGTATGTAGATGTAGAGCCTTACAGAAATCACTGGACGTCCCGAAATCCGTTTCATGGCGTGATAACCTTTCACCCACCAGCCAACTATCTGTACTGTCTGCATTGCATATAAAATAAAATAGAACTGAAATCATACAGGATCGTGACGCGATCTGTTTTCTTGTATCCAACCCGCGGGTCTTCTCTTGTGAACTGCTACTGTAATATAGGCCGAGAATGAAGGAAGCGAGTGCGAGTAGGAACAGGAGAGGTGAAGCACCTCGGTACTGCATACACTTTTTTACTAGTCAAAAACGCAAGTAAATACAAAGGCTTACATAACTTTGGCTAGGATGAGCACGTAGATGTGAATCCGTAGTCCAAGTCGGATCAATGTCTCAATAGCAAGCTAGCCCACTCGGTTGTAGAAGCGATATTTCCAGGCCGTCTGCTCTTGATGAAATGGGCCGAAACCAAGACTGCACTCGCTGAGCTCCACAGCGTCGGCTAGAGGGCGCTATGGTCAGCGTAGTTGGTCTTCTCTCGTAGTGCCAACTAACTAGAGCGTGCACCTACTTTGTGGCATCGTAATTATCGACTCCACAGTACCAGTCTTGCTACTGTTTTTGTGTACATTTAATTTTTAAAATGCTTTCATAACACAACACTTCAAATTGTTGCAGTTTTTCTCCTTCGATTCTCCGGTCGTCTCCTTTCCACTTATGCTTAGTGATATGCTCGAGACGAATTGCTTCACAAATATTTCCCAATATTGCCTGCCATTATTTAATAACAGTGGAGCTTTTCTGTTGAACGCTTCGGTGCCAACCTGGATCTCTTCCGTGCTACGTCATGCCGTGCAATCTTGCATCGTATTGTAATTCTCTCACATAAAGGACTATATGTTCTCCAATTTTGATATTTAGTAGGTAATTACTTTCCGTGATCCTTCCCTACTCATTCATGTGTGCTTTCCTTCAATCGCTGTTCTAAGTCTCCCATTTCTTTGTTCAGATGTACTACGTGCTCCCTTTGGTATGGGATGCAAAATGCTGACAACGCTGGAGTGACATTCCAAAGGCACTCGCCGTTTCTCTGCAGCTAACATGTGTTTTATGGGCAGCAACTGCTAGAACGTTTACGAGCTTTCGCTCCGGTCA
Organism: Schistocerca nitens; assembly: GCF_023898315.1. Lineage (NCBI taxonomy): Eukaryota > Metazoa > Arthropoda > Insecta > Orthoptera > Acrididae > Schistocerca > Schistocerca nitens. The sequence goes on along the minus strand of NC_064614.1, from coordinate 367,978,262 downwards.
TTGCACGCACTCTCCTTGGCACCTGCGTAATATTCCAGTCCCCTCCCTTTCATTATGTTTTTGTACATTCACTCAACTGTCATTCTTGTTGGACACTGTTAGTCTGGAGATCTATGTGCCTCCACATTACTTTTCTGGAAATGGAGGGTAGGGGAAACGAAGGGCAATTTCTTACAAAATAAATGTCATAGCTATTAATTCTCTCTCTTGAAAATATTTTGTTGTACTGAAATTGATCATACTGAGAGAGTGCGGTGGTGGTGGTAGTGGTTAGTGTTTAACGTCCCGTCGACAACGAGGTCATGGACCTCGGGTTAGGGAAGGATTGGGAAGGAAATCGGCCGTGCCCTTTCAAAGGAACCATCCCGGCATTTGCCTGAAACGATTTAGGGAAATTACGGAAAACCTAAATCAGGATGGCTTAAGACGGGATTGAACCGTCGTCCTCCCAAATGCGAGTCCAGTGTGCTAACCACTACGCCACCTCGCTCGGTGAGAGAGTGCGGTTTGTACGAGATTTGTAGATATTATTCTGTGGTCTGGTGGGAACACTCAATTCCATGCGGGTACTTTCAGTATTATCGTTTTAGTAGTTTTTTATTTTGTCTGGTAACAAGAGAAAAAGGACATGAAATGAAACTCTACTATAAGCTTTTACGTTCAGAAGCTGGAGGCAAGTAGCAGTCTTAACTGTAAAGAGATTCGGTGAAACCTGTGATTTCACAACAAACGGCACTGGATATACTTCCTACTAGTCAGTATCCCTTATGTGTTCTCCCATTGCTCAAACCGATACTGAACTAACAGATCTGAATGTGATGCGGTGTAAAATGTTACTTCGGTTTTATAAGACCATAATCATTTTTGGAGGAGGAGGATGGTAGCTGCCTCCCCTGTTGCCGACGGCTAGTCTCTTTACCGTCAGCCTTGACCTGCGAAGTGTGTCTAAGGCTTATAAAATTCTCTTTAAGGTCCACGAGCTTTCGGTCCTGTGCTCCTCGGCTATTGTGAAGTTACGACTGTCGTGATTGCTGCTGCCGTATGAGGACAACACGGAGAAGCCTGAGTTTATGCCGTTCTGAGGCTTAATAGCAGGAAACATTAGACGGGTCCTTAAAGAGGCATAACACAGGTTCGGTCTTTAAGCCCCAGTTAATGAGGCCCGTGAAAGACGATGTAGGTCTCAGAACGTCAGGAATATATAAAATATCGTGTTGATGTTGACAGTTTTATGTCGGACAGACTATGCGTACAGCCGGCCGCGGTGGCCGTGCGGTTCTAGGCGCTCAGTCCGGAACCGCACGACTGCTCCGGTCGCAGGTTCGAATCCTTCCTCGGGCAGTGATGTCCTTAGGTTAGTTAGGTTTAAGTATTTCTAAGTTATAGGGGACTGATGACCTTAGAAGTTCAGTCCCATAGTGCTCAGAGCCATTTTTGAAAAGATTAGTACGATCAGCAATGCTGTGGACTCGGTTCTGCGAGGCTCGGTATTGTACGCGTTCTGCGCCAATGACATATTCCCGCGGTGACTGGTGAGATGATTGTACCTGCTCATGACAGGCTAATATTTACAGTATGTCGCATCCTCCATTTCACAGCTATCTAACTTCAAAAACATGTATCAAAAGTTTGGAATATCAAAATAAAAGGACAAATAAAAGTGTTACTGACGTTTTACAAAGCGAAATCACTGTTCCTCAAATATTCCCTGGCTGCCGGAACTTGCAGTGGAATGATTCAAAGGTTTTTACAATGACAGAAGATTAACGTTCGTGGAAGAAATTAACGTAAATGCCTCAGGGCCTTCAACCTGGCGATTCGACTATTTAAGATTGTCGGTGGGAGGCCGTGTGGGCCGGGGGAGTACTAGAGACATTAAGACTACCAAGACGCAGCAATTGTCCAACGATGCTGCATGGATATAAGGTATGGTCTATGGCAAAACCCATCCACGCATGAACAAGCAAGTACAATTGAGAAAACTGCAGCATTTTGAAAGTAGGATAATAGCTGAAGCTGACTGGTGCGAGCCTACCAACAACATTACATTGCTAGGTGATCAAAAAGTCAGTATAAATTTGAAAACTTAATAAACCACGGAATAATGGAGATAGAGAGCTAAAAATTGACACACATGCTTGGAATGACATGGATTTTTATTAGAACCAAAAAAAAAAAAAACAAAGTTCCCAAAATATCTGCGTGAAAGATCTCTTGCGCGCGTCGTTTGCTCAGCCGCCACTTTCATCATGCTTGGCCTCACAGGTCCCCAGCCCTCAGTTCGTGCGATTATTGGCTTTGGGGTTACCTGAAGTCGCAAGTGTATCGTGATCGACCGACATCTCTAGGGATGCTGAAAGACAACATCCGACGCCAATGCCTCACCATAACTCCGGACATGCTTTACAGTGCTGTTCACAACATTATTCCTCGACTACAGCTATTGTTAAGAAATGATGGTGGACATATTGAGCGTTTCCTGTAAAGAACATCATCTTTGCTTTGTCTTACTTTGTTATGCTAATTATTGCTATTCTGATCAGATGAAATGACATCTGTCGGACATTTTTCGAACTTTTGTATTTTTTTGGTTCTAATAAAACCCCATGTCTTTCCAAGCATGTGAGTGAATTTGTACCTCGCCATCCACATTATTCCGTGATTTATTCAGTTTTCAAATTTATACTTTTTGATCACCTGGTACATCTACATCTACAAGGATACTGTGCGTATTACCCTAAAGTGCCATGCATGTGGTTTTTCGAACCACTTTCACAATAATTCTCTGTTATTCCACTCTCGAACAGTAAGCGGAAATTAAGAACGCTTAAATCTTTCCGTCTGAGCTCTGATTTCTCTTGTTTTATTATGATGATTCTTTCTCCCTATGTAGGTCGGCGTTACAAAATTTTTTCGCATTCGTACGAAAAAGTTGGTGATAGAAATTTCGTGATAAGATCCCGCCGCAACGAAAAACGGCTTGGTATTAATGACGTCCACCCCGAATCCTGTATCATGTCCGTGATACTATCTTCCCTATACCACTATAACACTCTCTCCCATATTTCTCGATAATACAAAACGTGGTGCCAACTTTCTCGGTATACTCCATTAATCCTATCTGGTGAGGATTCCACACAGCGCAACAGTGCTCCAAAAGAGGGCGGACAAGCTTAGTGTAGGCAGTATCTTTAGTAGATGCATCTTCTAAGTGTTCTCCAAATAAAACATAATCTTCCGTTCGCTTTCCCACAACATTTTATATGTGTTCTTCCCATTTTAAGTTGTTCGTAATTGTAATTCCTAGGTATTTAGTTGAATTTATGGCCTCTAGCGTTGACTGATTCATTGTGTAACCGAAGTTTAACGGATTCCTTCCAGCACTCATGCTGATCACCTCATACTTTTCATTATTTGGGTCAACTGCCAATTTCCGCACCACACAGATATCTTATCTAAATCGTTTGTGATTGGTTTTCTGATGACTTTACTAGACGATAAACGACAGAATCATCTGCAAACAGCCTGAGACGGCTGCTCAGATTGTCTTCTAAATCGTATATATAGATAAGGAATAACAGAGGGCCTATAACACTACCTCGGTAAACTTCAGAAGTCACTTCTGTTTCTCTCGACGACTTTCCGTAATTACTACGAACTGTGATCTCTCTGACAGGAAATCATGAATATTCCATAAGCATCCAATTTGATAACAAGCCGCTTGTGAGGTACGGTACCAAAAGCCTTCTCAAAATATGGAAAAATGGAATCAATCTGAAATCCCTTGTCAGTAGCACTCAGCATTTCCTGTGTGTAAAGAGCTAGTTGTGTTTCACAAGAACGGTGTTTTATACATTGAACGGCCAAAGAAATTGGTATAGGCATGCGTATTTAAATACAGAGATATGTAAACAGGCAGAATACGGCGCTGCGGTCGGCAACGCCTATACAACACAACTGTCTGGGGCAGTTGTTAGATCGGTTACTACTGCTATAATGGCAGATTATCAAGATTTACGCGAGTTTGAATGTGGTGTTATACTCGGTGCACGAGCGATGGGACTCAGCATCTCCGAGGTAGCGATGAAGTGGGGTTTTCCTGTACGACCATTTTACGAATGTATCGTGAATATCAGAAATCCGCTAAAACATCATGTCTCCCACATCACTGGGGTCGGAAAAGATCCTGCAAGAACGGGACCAACGGCGACTGAAGAGAATCGTTCACCGTGACAGAAGTGCAACCCTTCCGCAAACTGGTGCAAATTTCCGTGCTAGCCAATCAACAAGTGTCAGGGTGCGAACCATTTAACGAAACATTATCACATGGGCTTTCGGAGCCGAATGGCCACTCGTGTTCCCTTTATAACTGCATGACACAAAGCTTTACGCTTCGCTTGGGCTCGTCAGAACCGACATTCCACTGTTGATTACTGGAAACACGTTGCCTGGTCGGACGAGTCTTGTTTCAAATTGCATGGACGTGTACGGTTATGGAGATAACCTCACGAATGCATGGACTCTGCATGTTAACAGGGGATTCTTCAGGATGGTGGAGGCTCTGTAATGTTTTGGGGCGTGTGCAGTTGGAGTGATGTGGGAAACCTGATACGTCTATATACGACTCTGACAGGTGACACGTATGTAATCATTCTGTCTGAACACCTGCACCCATTCATTTTTATTGTGCATTCCGACGGACTTGGGCAATTCCAGCAGGACAATGTGACACCCCGTACGTCTATAATTCCACTTCCACTGGCCACCAAACTCCCCAGACATGAACATTATTGAGCATATTTGGGATGTCTTGCAACTTGCTGTTCAGAAGAGCTCCGGCTCTTCGTACTCCTACGGATTTATGGACAGCCCTGCAAGATTAAAGGCGTCAGTTCCCTCCAGCACTACTTCAGACTTTAGTCGAGTCCGTGCTACGTCGTGTTGCGGCGCTTCTGCTTGCTCGCGGGAACCCTGCACGATATTAGGCGGGTGTAACAGTTTCTTTTTCTTCAGCGTGAATCCCTATTGACTACGTGTCAATAGACCGTTCTCTTCGAGGTAATTCATCGCGTTCGAACACAACATATGTTAAAAATCCTGCTGTATACCGACGTTAGTGATAGGGGTCTGTAATTTAGTGGTTTACTCCTTTCATGAATATTGGTGTGATCTGTGCAGCTTTGCAGTCCTTGGGTACGGATCTTTCGTCGAGCGAACGGTTGTATACGATTGTTAAGTATGGAGCTATTGTATCAACGTACTTTGAAAGAAACCTAATTGGTATGTAGTCTGGACCAGAAGACGTGCTTTTATTGAATGATTTAAGCTGCTTCACTATTCCGAGAATATCTACTTTTGAGTCACTCATGATGGCAGCTGTTCTTGATTAGAATTCTGGAATATTTACTTAGTCTTCTTTGGCGAAGAAATTTCGGAAGGCTGTGTTTAGTAAATTTGCTTTAGACGCACTGTCGTCGATAGTATTTCCATTGCTGTCGAGCGCCAGGAGGCACCGATTGTGTCTTGGCGCTGGCATACTTTACATACGATCAGTCTCTCTTAGAATTTTGTGCCAGGTTTGGAGAAAAAGTTTCGTTGTGGAAACTATTATAAGCATCTCGCATTGAAGTCCACGCTAAATTTCGAGCTTCTGTGAAAGACCGCCAATCTTGGGGGTTTTGCTATCGTTTAAATTTGACATTCTTTTTCCATTGTTTCTGCAACAGTGTTCTGATCTGTTTTTGGATTAGCTCCGTCATTTGTTAATTTATTTGGTACAAAACTTCCAGCTGCTGTCGATAATATTTTTTTGAATTGAAGCCACATCTGGGCTACATTTACATTGTGGATTTAGAAGGAGTGGAGATTGCCTCTCAGGAATAATGAAAGATACATTAGAACATCTGTCTAAGAAGGCTTCCTCTCCGTCCCACTAATTTCTTAGGTACAGAATAGTCCTACACCAGGAATAAATAGCTACTTCTACTCCCAACAGACCTTTAAGACAAAACATAGTGTAGACATAGATTATCCATGTACACCATCACCCAGATTTTTATGTCGAGCTATACTTCTGAGAGAGCACACGGTTGTCTTCTTCATTGGTCCATTTCTCTTTATTAGTAGCTGGATACTACTTGCAGATACCAATACGTATTCGTTAGTCATTAGATTTGCGGCTTACATTGCTTAAGAGGTGATAAAACTCGAATTTGAGAGGAACGGTACTGCACTCACCGTCTTTCCGTGTAAATTTAAGAATCCAGGGTTTACATAACACATACATTACTGGAATAGTTCCTTTGAAAACGACAGCCATTTTCCTTCCCCGTCTATGTCGAATCCGAGGCTATGCTTCGACTCTAATGAACTTGCTGTCGACGGGACCCTGAACCACAACGTTCCCTTTTTCTTTTGCTTCTAATTTCAGAAGACTGAGAGCAAATCAAGAAGAACCTAGTTATCTGTTCTCCCTAGCAAAGAATTTTGACATTTTTCATGGATAGTAATCACATACCTGTTTACGTTCTTAGGGAAGCGGAAGAATGCTCGAGTCACAAAGCTGGTACTTTGCCAGCTGCGTAAATACACGAAGAAACAACGTAATTGTTGTCGTATTTCACGGAGAATGAGGAGAAATAAGAACAAACAAATCGTAATTTCTTGTTATTTACAATATAGTTTCTCGTAGAGAACAAACCATGAGCAACTAGAATCGATTTTAATGTGGCGAAAGGAGTCAAGCCAGCTTCATTAGCTGCCACCCGAGGATGACAAGGTGCTTTTCTCCTCTAGCGGTAAGAACGCAACTGAACGTGACGTCCGAGACCGGTATCAGGATTGCCGTGTGCCCGGTAATGATTTCCTTGATTTATCGACCATCTCATTTAAGAGATATCAAGGACTCTGATGCGAAAGAGATGCTACCCATAAATCAGCGGCCGTCCAGCTAATGTAGAGCAAAGAACAAACGAGCGCCTTCCATGCACTTGACATTAAGTTATGTGCTGCTCTCGCAATCAGCTCTGAAATAAGAACGAAAAAAATGTATTCAAGAAACACAGATTATGTATTTTTAAGCATATCTTTTTGTAGAGGAGTCATAAACCACATTCAACAAAGCAGTTTGCGATATCCGTGTCTCTTTTTCTGAGATTGTTGTTCCTTTTTCAGTCGAGAGATCCAAGAGCTGCTATTTAGATGCAGCTGCGACATGCAGCAGTGACACAGAATGATAGCTACACACGGCGACGATCTTCATGGATGAATGTGTTCTTTATCCAACGACGAATGACGTAAAGTAATGTATACATTATGAAGTATGTTGTGCTTAAGTAACTTTGAAAATGGATCTCTTGTTGATTATAGGCGTTTAACTTTTGATTGGTGGTAATACGGTCAGTTACGTTCGAAGAACTATTTCCCTGTATGTTTAATTGCTCAATGTTTCTCAGGAAGTTCGTTTGTTAGACTGGTCAAGTACTTTTAATTGCCCCGTTTCATTTCCTGTTATCCTCATTCGTCAAGATGCGTTGACTACGTATATATTTCACAGTTACATATTCCTTTGGTACTGATATTCCATCCTATCTCGTAGATCTTGCACTAGATGTTTTCCAATCCGGTGGCGCACGAATTAAAATACTATAATTTCCCTAAATCCTTATACATTGTAGTTTCTGTTTCCCATTCCGTTACTACTAGTTTTTATCAGCATTTATAGTGTTTTCAACCTTTCTGCTGGATTCAATGTTTATTTCATCTTGGTAATTACTATTCATGGGCAGGATATGGTTCAATTAGCTATTAATCTATAGTTTTCAAAATTTTCCTTTCTGAACTTGATTAATTCTGATTAAAATATTTTCGCCGTGTTAGGGGAATTGGGAAAATTGTATATTATCCGAAAAATCAAAAGGACTGTGATCTAATGAAAGATCCAGTGAAGATGTTCATGTATTACTGAATGCAGTTTTTGCGATACAGCGTACATGTTAGAAGGTTAGATTATAGCAACAGTATCACAAACATAACACTTTCAGAATGAGATTTTCACTCTGCAGCGGAGTGTGCGCTGATATGAAACTTCCTGGCAGATTAAAACTGTGTGCCCGACCGAGACTCGAACTCGGGACCTTTGCCTTTCGCGGGCAAGTGCTCTACCAACTGAGCTACCGAAGCACGACTCACGCCCGCTACTCACAGCTTTACTTCTGCCAGTACCTCGTCTCCTACCTTCCAAACTTTACAGAAGCTCTCCTGCGAAACTTGCAGAACTAGCACTCCTGAAAGAAAGGATATTGGGGAGACATGGCTTAGTTTTAATCTGCCAGGAAGTTTCATATCAGCGCACACTCCGCTGCAGAGTGAAAATCTCATTCTGGAAACATCCCCCAGGCTGTGGCTAAGCCATGTCTCCGCAATATCCTTTCTTTCAGGAGTGCTAGTTCTGCAAGTTTCGCAGGAGAGCTTCTGTAAAGTTTGGAAGGTAGGAGACGAGGTACTGGCAGAAGTAAAGCTGTGAGTACCGGGCGTGAGTCGTGCTTCGGTAGCTCAGTTGGTAGAGCACTTGCCCGCGAAAGGCAAAGGTCCCGAGTTCGAGTCTCGGTCGGGCACACAGTTTTAATCTGCCAGGAAGTTTCATAACACTTTCGGTTTTAATTCTATTCTACCAACGTCCAGATACTGACTGATGGCGTCCTTGCAATATCGATGGTTACAAGCCTGGTTTATACTGCGAATACGTCAGTAAACGGTTTAATGGTATTTTCATTGCGCTTCATTTGAAAGATCCACATTTATACTTGTAGCCGTATTGCACTTACATTTTCTTCCTCTCGTATTTTATCTACCGTTCAGGCAAGGTGCCGTCCTCACAAGTTTCCACTAGCTGCGTTCTTGGGCTTCCCTGACCAGGAATCCTTGAGTATGAACCCTGATATTACTATTACGGCTTTGTTTACCACCTGAGGAACTTTGAAGACATCACTCGAAATACTTCATAATTTTTTGTTTTATTTATTTTTTTGTTACTCGTACTATTTGATCACTTAGAGGTTCTATTGCTTACTTAAAGTAGTTCCACAGTAGGTTGTTAGAGTAGCTGTCTGCTTTGTGTGAAACAAGAGCACTTTCTTCATAGTGTACTACCTGCCTTTTTATGTGGAGCTGATAGCGAATGTTGTCTGTTTGTATTCCACACATGTATTTTCTTCTCAACTGTCAGTGATCTTCATTTGCTGCTCTTCCAGATATGCATCAACTTACATAATTTTTATATGAACACACCGTCATTTGACTGTATTGTTTCTATTTGATTAGAACCTAGGTTTCTGCCTTTTATGCCATTTTCAAGTGACTGAGTGTATGTCATTAACGTTTATTGCAGGACATGAAGCTCAAAATTTTGAGCCGAAAACTAGGTCGTAATTAAATTAACAAAAATACAGACTAATTGCGGTGTGTTCATTTAAAATTTATTGTACGACTGTTGCTCAGTAACATCAAAAACTGTCTAGGTACGTACTCTGCAAATCAGTCTGAAGTGTGCAGTAGTACAGTACTTAACAATGCACCACATATTAGAGTTTCTTCCCGTTTCTTCCAATGGCTTGTGGCGAGAGAGAAGACTTACTGTTTAAGTGTCTTTGTGCACACGAAAGAAGTGTAATCTCTTCTTCACGGAACGCAAGGGACGGAAGTTTAGATTCTTTGTTTAATACGGAAACTGTATAAGTAGAACTTCGCAGGATAAGTTGCATCGACCTGTATCTACATCCGCGTCTTGTTCCTCAAGACACTTCACGGTGTGTGGCGGACGGTTCTTTGTGCGCCACTTTCGTTTCCCCCTTTTCCTGTTTCAGTCGCGAATAGTTTGCATGAAGAATGATTGCTGGTAAACCTCCGCGTGGATTCCGGTTCCCGTCGCAAATGGTTCAAATGGCTCTGAGCACTATGGGACTTAACATCTATGGTCATCAGTCCCCTAGAACTTAGAACTACTTAAACCTAACTAACCTAAGGACATCACACAACACCCAGTCATCACGAGGCAGAGAAAATCCCTAACCCCGCCGGGAATCGAACCCGGGAACCCGGGCGTGGGAAGCGAGAACGCTACCGCACGACCACGAGCTGGTTCCCGTCACATCAGCGAAGTTAAGCGCTGTCGGGATGGCTGACGACCTGGTGTGCCGAGCGCTGTTGGCAACCGGGGTTCACTCAGCCTGAGGCAAACTAAGGAGCTACTTGATTGAGAAGTAGCGGCCCCTGTCTCATAAACTGACATACGGCTGAGAGAGCGGTGTGTTGACCAAATGACCCTTCATATCCGCATCCAGTGACGCCTGTGGGCTGGGGATGACACGGCAGCCGGTCGCTACCATTGGGCTTTCATGGCCTGTTCCGGCGAAGCTTAGTTTTTTTTTTTCCTCCTTGTGCATTCAAGTGTCTCTAATTTTGCGTTCATGACCTATTCGCGTGGTAAACGTAGGAGAAAGCATCGTTCGGCTCTTATAGGAACGTACGCTCTTTGAACTTTAACAGCAGATCGTTCAGCATCTCCTTTACGCTTTCTCTCTTCCTGTATGAACCTGTAAGGAAGCGCACTGCCCTTCTTTGGAAAATCTTTATTTCCTCTATCAATAAGATCTAGTACGGATTCTACGGACTGACGACCAGTATTTAAGTACTAGTCGAACGAGGGTTTTGGAAACCACCGTCTTTGCGGTTCCAATGAATCTCACGCTATCATCTACCTTCTCTGCAATTAGATTTATGTGGTCATCCCACTTTAAATCATTCTGTAGGTATAGTCCTAGACATTTTATGAAAAGAACTGCTTCTAGAAATTGTTACGCAATCGTGTAATCATACAATAATTTCCTGCATCAAGCGTTGATTCTCCGTAGATCGTCCTACGTTTCGCTGCAATTTTCTCGTGTTGCGACTTCTCTGTATACAAAAGCATCATCTGCGGAAAGCCTTATGCAACTCCCAACACTATCCACTAGGTCATTTACATACATGATATATAAAAATCATCCGATTTCCAAAAAATCACATCTGTTATGTTATCTGAGACATGTGAGTCAACAACGTATTGTTGGAAAGAGCAAACTCTTCGAGTTTTAGAGTTTTACATGGTTCTCGCTAGGTAGCAGCAGTGTGCGCCCACTTCAGTTCTATTAAAATGGTGTCGGGACAACAGAAAGCGTTTTGTGTTCTACGTTTTGCTCAGTGCGGGTCAGTAATACGTTTTCAGAGTAACTTTCGTATTAGGAGTGGTGTGGATCCTCCTACAGCACAGAGCATTAGATGATAGCATGAACAATTACTACAAAGAGGTTGTTTGCTTAATGGCAAATCGCCAGTCCGTCCCCGAGTGTCTCACACAGACGTCAAACGTATCCGCCATAGTTTAACAATGGAGTCCGTGCAACTCGACATCTCAACATGCCCCCGATATCCGTCTGGCGTGTGTTACGACGACGTTTACACATGGAACCACACGAAATTCAGCTACTGCAATTTCTTCGTGAAGGTGACAAACAACAATATGTGGAGTTCTGTAATTTGGTTCTTGGCAAGATGGAGGATGACAGTTTCCTTCGACGTTTAGTGTGATTGGTGACGAGGTAACATTCCATTTAAACGGAAAGGTGAACCGTCCTAATATGAGAATATGGGGTACGGGACAATCACATGAAGTTGTTCAGCATAAGAGAAACTCTCCACAATTCAATGTGTTTTGTGCGGTTTCAAGGGAAATGTGCATGGACCATTTTTCTTTGCTGAGAACAGTGTTACAGGAAGCACATATCTCGATATGTCTGAGAACTTCCTTTGTCCACAGTTGGAGACTGATTCGAATGACTTCATTTACCAACAGGATGGGGCTCCTCCACATTGGCATCTTGAAGTGCGGGAATTTTTTAAATCAAAGGATTACTGAAGGATGCACCAAATGTTTCAACCTTACATTACTGGCCTCCAAGGTCACGGGATCTTACTGTATGTGATTATTTCTTGTGGTGGTTTATAAAAGACTTTATTTGCCTCCGTTACCAACAACAATGAATGAGCTGAGACTCCGCCTAACAACGGATGTGGAAACTGTAACTCAAGACATGCTTTCTGCAGTGTGGGAACAATCTGAATACCGCATCTCTAGGGGGCATATTGAACACCCATGAAAAGATATGAAAAAACTTTCTTTGATTTTCCCATTCATCAAAAAATAAAATTCATTGGTTTCATAAATGTAGACGTGCCAAATCGAAGATTCTTTTTAATACACCGTCTATATTGTGGAAAGTTCTGGTCGTATAACAGTTCCTTGGGGTACGCCCGAAGTTATTTTTACGTCTGAGGACTTCTCTCGGTTCAGAATGACACGCTGTTATCCGTTTGCTTGAAACTCTTCAAACCATATAACACAGTAATTTGGTGGCAGTTCGGACCTGTATCGAATACCTTCCGGAAGTCAAGGAAACCGTCATCTATTTAGGCGCCGGTATTTACAGCTTCCTGTGTCTCGAGAACGAACACTTTCGTTGTTTTTGGAAACTTCTCCTACAGAGGTTTTCGGTCTCCAGGAATATCAATAATCGAGCATAAAACATGTTCCAAAGTTCTACAACAGACCGACGTCAGAAATATAGGACTACCGGTTTTGCATCTGTTCGACTACCCTTCTTGGAAACGGGATCACCATTTTCCAATAATTAGCAACGCATCGCCCCTCCAGAGATCTGCAGTTCATTGACCACAGAAGAGGGGCAAGTTCGCTCGTATACTCTGTGTAATAACATCTTGGTAGTCAGTCAGGTGCAATTTTAGTCACTTTTCTGTCCCATTATCCATTATTTCGACATCTGTCAATATGACACTCTTGAGACGATCTAAAGGAGGAAGTACAGTGCAATCTTCCTCTGTGAAACAGTTTTGTAAAAAGACTTGAGTATTACAGTCTTATTTGTCATCCTCCGTCTCTGTGCCATTGCGGTCACGGAGTGTCTGGAGAGATGGCTTCGGTCCATTTACTGATTTAACATATGACCAAAACTTCTTAGGATTTTATGTCAAGTAGACATACAGAATTTTACATACGTATAGCCCTCATTACGCTAGTTAGGATTCGTGTAGTTTTTGTTTGTCTCTGAGGCTCTGGCTACGTTTAAGTTTGCAGTGAAGCTCTCTTTGCTTTCGTACCAGCTTTCCAACTCGGCTGATGAACCACGATGGTTGTTACGCCTCACCATTTCGCTCGTCTACTAATCTAAGCAGCATTGTACAAGTGTCTTGAACTCTGTCCTTTGACAACACTATAATTGCTGGATATGAAATTTTTATGCTGACCGCTAAAATGATCTTAATTTGTCTATCGTAGCTCTTGCTAGGCAGGGAGACCTACCTATTTTTCTTTTTATTCCTATTTGCAGCTGTGTTTAGTGATGCTGTAAACGTCTTGTGATCACTGATTCCCTGTTCTGCGCCAACTGATTCGAAAAGTTCGGCGCTCTTTGTCACCAGCAGATCTAAGGTGCTACATTTATCAGTCAGTTCTGCGATTAACTGCTCAAGGAAGTTTTCGAATAAAGCTGTTATAAAAATTTCACACGATACTCTTTTCCTACTGTTCGCCCTGATCAGTTGAGTCTCCTACTCTACAGCTGATAAGTTGAAATACCAATCTAATAACATGGCCAGGAAATTTCCTTAGAACAATCTCCCAGTTCCCGCTACGTTCAAGCGTCTCTTAACTCAGGCTTTTCATCATTTCTGAGAAGCTCGATGATGATTCACCGAGACAGGTGGCGCAGTGGTTAGCACACTGGACTTGCATTCGGGAGGACGACGGTTCAATCCCGCCTCCGGCCATCCTGATTTCCCTAAATCGCTTCAGGCAAATGCCGGGATGGTTCCTTTGAAAGGGCACGGCCGACTTCCTTCCCCATCCTTCCCTAATCGGATGAGACCGATGACCTCGTAGTTTGGTCTCTTCCCCAAATCAACCCCAACCCCCTCTGTGGTGATTCAAATCAGTCTGTGAACATTCGTGCTGCCACTGTTTTTACATGTACAACATCCCCCGTTAATCCAACCTGAGCGGTATTCTAAGATGGAACGCATACGTATTTTGCAAGATGTATCGTCACAGGCTGACTGCATTTCCCCAGTGTTCTGCAAATGGACAAAAACCTACAGCCTGCTTTACCTACGATAGAGCTGATATGATTATTTAATTTCATTTTACATCCCCACAAATTGTTAAACCGAGGTATATGTATGAATTGACAGATTCCAGTCACGGAATATTACTATTCTGTCTCTTGTGAAGTCCACAGGTTTACATTTCTGTACATTATTGTTGTGATAACTATTGCAATACGTATATGAAGTACCCTTCTATGTTGTTGGTTTGACGTTTACTTAGCATGAGTGGCGACACCAAGAATGCCATCTAACTGTAGCAGCACGATTAAATCCAAGCACATGTGTGTAGAATTTACAGCTACCTCAGAAATTGGAGCTTCCGGTAAATTGCTCAGTAAGGCTCAGAAAATCTCGGGAGCTTGTATCCGGTTCAAATGGCTCTGAGCACTATGGGACTTAACATCTGTGGTCATCAGTCCCCTAGAACTTAGAACTACTTAAACCTAACTAACCTAAGGACGTCACACACATCCATGCCCGAGGCAGGATTCGAACCTGCGACCGTAGCGGTCGCGCGGTTCCAGACTGAAGCGCCTAGAACTGCTCGGCCACCAAGGCCGGCCCGGGTGTAATATTGGAGTATGGAATCCCTAATTAGGCGTTCAGCAGAGAGATTTGATAACGATGGATGAATCAGATTCATTGTACTAAAGCATTAACAGTGTTGCGGATACTTTGTAAAAGACTTTAAATGACTCTTTGTGAGATATTCCTCAAGGCTGAAACAGCAGCGTTTATCTGACATTCTTGCAGATTACCACTCCAATCTGTAAAACACGGCCGGCCGGTGTGGCCGTGCGGTCCAGGCGCTTCAGTTTGGAACCGCGTGACCGCTCCGGTCGCAGGATCGAATCCTGCCTCGGGCATGGATGTGTGTGATGTCCTTAGGTTAGTTAGATTTAAGTAGTTCGAAGTTCTAGGGGACTGATGACCACAGATGTTTAGTCCCATAGTGCTCAGATCCATTTGAACCATTTTGTAAAACACGGTGCAAAAGGCGTCTTTGTAACGTTACGCTGCGAAGTCACCTAGAAAAAAATTCTGCCCACAAGGGAATTGCAGACAACTGAGAGATCATACTTTTAGAGATCTACTTTCCTTATCTTCTAAGCAGCTGTTCCTGTGCAGTTTGCAAATTCCAGTTATGTGGAAAAGTTTATGACTATTTACGGATATTACTAGCCATTCTAACGTAACATCCAATCTTTTCATCCATTCAGTACTGAATATTGGTTCTGTAAGAGGTTTCATTCTGCGAATTATTTTGTTGGCAAAACATTCCAATTTACAGGGAGCTAAGAAACGGTCTGAAAAGCTTTTGTGTAAAGAAGTAACCGTTAAGGAAAAAAAAAAGATGCTTTGTGCTGTTCCCGAATTACATAGCATCAGGTCGTCGTGCGATCCAATTCAAGCAGTGTACCAGAAGCGGTGCTGCCATACATGTTCTTCGTTTGGTTAGCTGAAACAGAAGAAATCAAAACACGAGAAATTATTGGACTGTAGCGAGGATCGAACACGCAACAACTAACCCCTGATGGGTCCATCAGATATGTTTGTTTCTTAAAGATAGCTGCGCAGCGTAGTGATTAAGGGATACTCGTAACGTGCAGAAGGTTGTTGGTTCGAAACTCGTACGATGGTTTGAAGTTTTCATTTGTAATTCATTGTCGGAATGACTTTGATCATTATTTGTATGCAATTAATTGCTTTAAATGTAATGTCTTCTATTTCTTTGTATCGTTTAAAAACCAAAATACGAAATAATCTATACTGACGGTGCTGTGGCAGCAAAAATGTATTTTTCGTTGGAAGATGTTGAATGTTGATGTTGTGGGTGGTAACCGACAGACAAAAATTTACGGCATCCATTCTTGTTGTAGTCTGGAGAATACAACGCAGATGAAGATGTACACGAATGAAGGGATTATAAGTAAAACCGAAATTCAACCACAATGGGGAATAGGAATAATGAATGCAGTAACATGGGCGAAAACAAAGTGTTAAAACGAACGAAATGAAATCGACGTTAAACATATAAAAATAACTGCGTGAACAAAGCTCGCAAACGCATAATGAATGTTAAGAAGTAACAATGAGAACAAATGAAAAAGTTCAAGCAATGATTACAATGGCGTGACAAAGCAATAAAAATAAAAAATTACATTTAAGCAACGTAACTGAAAAACTTTATGATCAAAGTAATTTCGATAAAGATTTAAAAATAAAACATTTCGAAGCACCCCCATGATAAGCCACAACCTTCTGCACGTGAACAATATCCCCTTGTCGCTACGTTACGCCACCAATCTATGCATCACTTTTATGTTCAAGGCACTAGCTTATCACGCGAAATTACGATGTTTTCAAAACGGAGATCCCACCCCTGGGGACCTGTCCTTGTTCTTCAACGGTCAGAAATGTAACAAAAACAGTGAAAAATAATCATAATGGTGAAGCAATACATACAACGTTTTCTCAAGTAGTTCATGTAACAACAAAATAATCAATAATGAAAAGTAACAGTAATATTTTTATAATACCTCTTAATAATTACAATAACTGTTAATAAAACCGTCTTAAGTTGCACAACAGCTGCTTAAAGTGTTCTTCAACCTGTTTGCACTCACTGCAACGCTGCGTCATTGAGTCCACAAGTTTTCCGAAATCAAAGGTTTCCCCAATTTCATCAGCGGCTGAAATCATCCTCGCAAGAACCTCTTCGACAGTGTTACTGGGGTCGCATAGACAATTTTCTTCACATGCCCCACAGATAAACTTCTAAAGGGTTAACATCTGAGCCCGCATCACGTGGTCGTGCGGTAGCGTTCTCGCTTCCCACGCCCGCGTTCCCGGGTTCGATTCCCGGCGGGGTCAGGGATTTTCTCTGCCTCGTGATGGCTGGATGTTGTGTGTTGTCCTTAGGTTAGTTAGGTTTAAGTAGTTCTAAGTTCTAGGGGACTGATGACCATAGATGTTAAGTCCCATAGTGCTCAGAGCCATTTGGTTAACATCTGACGAACGAGCTGGCTAGGATACGGGACCACCTCTCCGGATACAACGCATCTAAATACTCATGTACCGCAAGAGCAAAGTGCGGTGGTGCGACGTCATGTTGGTACTATATTACCTGACAGACCGCTAGAGGAATGTCTTCTAATTTCGACGGTACGACGTTTACGTAGCCGGCCGCGGTGGTCTAGCGGTTCTGGTGCTGCAGTCCGGAACCGCGGGACTGCTACGGTCGCAGGTTCGAATCCTGCCTCGGGCATGGGTGTGTGTGATGTCCTTAGGTTAGTTAGGTTTAAGTAGTTCTAAGTTCTAGGGGACTTATGACCTAAGATGTTGAGTCCCATAGTGCTCAGAGCCATTTGAACCATTTTTTTGACGTTTACGTGGAACGCTGGATACGTCTGTTGGCTTAAACGTGGAGGAAGCAGGTCGCGACAAACAGTCGCCTACGATACCTGCCCTGATTTTCACAAAAAACTTACGCATATTACTTTGCAGCATTTGGGTTCTTGGTGGAAGTATTGTAGCAGATTAGCAACGGAGCTCCGACCGACAGTGTTCCCTAGAAGATCACTCACCTATCTTCTGTCCCACCTGACGGACTTCGTCTCTTCTGCTGGTGTTTCGTCGCCTAATAAGAAATTGGTTTACAAAAGGGACAGTTGGGAAGCCACAGACAATGAAAGTCGGGGTAATCTGCCGAAACATATATTCAGAAATGAATTCATAAATTCAGTTACAAGTATTCATGCATTGTTACAGACGGAATGTCGCCGCCGTAGGAAAAGTTGAAAGTTGATCACTCACAAGCCTGTCTTCAATATGAAGACCAGTCTCCAGAGAGAGCACAGAAACAAAATAGCGGGTATTACTACAGCCAAAGAAACTAACCATGGGTCATGCTTACAGCGGAAACCTACAAATAGCTTACTACGCTACATGCCGGTCTGCGGCGTTAGTATCTTCTTGTACGGACGTAGCATTAACGCAGTCGTAACCACCGTAATTGCGGAGTGCTTCAGAAACATCACGAGTTGTTCCCGGATGACTAAACCTACGCAGTTTCCAAGGCAATGGGAAGTACTAGTCATTAAACGGCGGTAACTGCCGTACGATGAACTTCGCGGCGTTGTCTCCTCTAGAAACTGAAACGGAATGGGGCTGGAGATCTGCTCTCCAGTTTATTTAAAGGCTCGTTCGATGAGCTCAGTGCACCTCCACGGTACGCGCAAATCTCCTCGTAGTCAACGTAACAGGGGTCAGAGATGGAACCGTTAAGTTGGGTGCCCTGACCTGGCGAGAATTCTCAGAAGGCGGGAGAATCGTGTGTGCCCCCGCCACCGCGTGGCTCCAAAGACGATTTCAAATAACGGCCAGAACAACAGCTGGATTTCGCCATCTTGGGCGTTTTCTATATTAATTAAGCGGGAAATGCTAAAATTACTGTGCCCCCTCTAACCGATGGTCTTCTGCGTAGACAATATGTCGGTTGTGTCTGTGGACTTGGGAAAATTAATGTAGTGGTATTAATTCAGTGATCAATTTTTATGAATTGTTAATTAATTATTCGACTGGTTGGAGTTAGGTATCAGTTTACTCGGAATTGTACATGGAGCTCGAATCTGTGATCAGAATTAAAGGAATAATTTTATTTCTCTCTCTTCCTTTGTGGCGAGGCCTTGCCACGTGCTTCACAAAGTCATTGCGCTACAACTTCACATTCATGCCATGCGTATTTTCGTCATTCGAAATGTGGCTGTTTCGAAATATGAACTGCCCTTCTTTGGTGAAACATTCTTCCACAGTAATCTGCTTTGGAATGTTTAGAATTTCAATGCATTAATGTAAGTACCACAGGGAATACTGGTTCCGACAAGGATAATCCCTTTCCATTAAATCTTGCACTTTCTGCAGATGTTACGGAGATATGTTTTAGGCGCACAGGAAGTCCAACAATACAGTGTGCCAAACCTAGAGCGACAAACAAACGGATACAATTTACCTTGTTTAGTTTTCAGGTGTAATTTAAGAACACCAAATTAACTTTATTTACTCCCGACGAATTGGTTAAAATGGCTCTGAGCACTATGGGACTTAACATCTGAGGTCATCAGTCCCCTAGAACTTATAACTGCTTAAACCTAAGTAACCTAAGGACACCACACACATCCATGCCCGAGGTAGGATTCGAACCTGCGACCGTAGCGGACTCGCGGTTCCAGACTGAAGCGCCGAGAACCGCACGGCCACACCGGCCGGCCCCGACGAATTACCAGTGGCCCTAGAGCTGGTAGTAGTGTTTACAAAAACGTATCAAGAATGTTTTATTAAAATTGAACGGTCCGCGTCCAGTGTCAGTTTTGTTCATAAGGAAACTTCCAGTCTACACCTTAATCGGCTATTAACCGTTACAAACGTATTCGCACATGGAATATCACGGTTCTAAAACCTTGCGTTGTAAATTTCGAGGGGCTTCGATGCATTTTGACGCGGAGCGCCATATGCTGAATGCATATCGGCATATTCGTCGACGAAATTCCGATGACTCGCCATGGTGCCACTATGTTCAGTGCTGTGGAAGTCTATGTCACGCCTGACTCCGTCGTTGTCCCATTGCACCTCTTTCAGTGTGCATTCGCAGCTAAACGAACACTTCCGACAGCGGTCGATGGCTCCAATACGATTTCTGAAAATTATCGAATGCTGCACAAGCTGACACCAGTAATGCCACTCGTTCTCATAGCGTAATAGTTGCGCATGAGACTTCGACCCGTTGGCTCGACTTCAGTGCCTGCTACAGTCGATTGTTGAGTCTTTGTATTGTTCTCTCGTTTAATTTGAGGAAACCAAACGAAGAACACGGCTGGCAACACCGCCTCTGGCAGGCTGCTTGAATTTGCTCGTGCGACGACCTGACTGGCGAACGTGTCGATTTGTTTTCAAAACAATTATTTCTCAACACAGGCTCTCTGCGACACCCTTATAAGCTTCTCAGACTGTTTCAGCAATCCTCAATATAATCATATGCCACCTATTCAACGGATATCGTTAGAACAACAATTATGCAGAATAAACAAATCCAGGGTCCGCACATGAAAGAACCTGACTCAAAATTTATACATCGTTCCATTTATTCTTTCCAGGTGCGATAAACAATTTCATAGCTTTCATTAGTTACTGTTTGCGCACTAATTCGAATCGGTACAGCGCGAAATAGTACAAAAATCTGAGTGAATTGAAGTACATGGTAGTGGCCCTGTTAACATTAATACCTTTTTGTCAGTAAAGTTTTACTTTCTTCGCCGGCCGGAGTGGCCGAGCGGTTAAAGGCGCTACAGTCTGGAACCGCACGACCACTACGGTCGCAGGTTCGAATCCTGCCTCGGGCATGGATGTGTGTGATGTCCTTAGGTTAGTTAGGTTTAAGTAGTTCTAAGTTCTAGGGGACTTATGACCACAGCAGTTGAGTCCCATAGTGCTCAGAGCCATTTTTTTTACTTTCTTCATCGTGATAACTCACATAATTATAATTTTCTTATCCAAGTAATTTCACTTCGAAATTTACATTAAAATTTACTTGACATTTTAAATTAAATAATTGAAAAGCCGATTTATCGTTTTTTTTCGAAATTACAAAACCTAACATACTTGCTTCTCATTTATCTCGACTCAACATTTCCTGCTTTAACGTCGCCCAGAAGAATGCGACCATTAACCCGTTGTGGATGAGTTAACTCGTCTTGCTCCACTTTTTCCCAGGTGCTGAGGAAGTGTTTGAATGCGGTCATTAGGTTTCCCTTTGTGGATCCCGTTCTCCCGATCACTCTTTGCTGTGGACTAGTTACATCCATGTCTCGGCAAATAAAAAAGTTTCGAGCATTCATCATAAAACATATGAGCCTTTTAGTGTGCTATAATTTGCAACCAAAAAAACTCCTTTTGATATCTTGAACCGTCTATGAAATATGACAATTGTTATGATCATATGATCCCCGATGCGCTAGGAGTGAAAACCAATAACTCGACAGTGCAGGGAGACACCGTTCTGCTCCTACTTTAAGGAAAATTTCGATATCTTAAATTTTGTAAATTTGTGGTAAGGTCTTATGGGACCAAACTGCTTAGGTCATGGCAGCCGCGTGGACCGTGACAAGACGCCTGAGACCGCGCGGCTAATCCGCGTGGCTTCGTTATCTACATTTCATACATAGCAATATATGAGGAAAGTCAACCATACATAAAGTTCCCGCAAAGCTTTTTTACATTTGCCAACTCTTTAAAATTTCATGCCATGTTTTACTTAATTCTCTGCACCACAGTAACTATGACGAATAACGAAATGAAATTCAGTCCTTTGTCGATCGAAGATATTACACTGTAAAATGTGCAAAAATCATCTTTTTCACCGAGTTGTTTTCTTAAAGTGGAATGATAAGTATTTCATAGCAGCAGGAAAGCCACCTTTCAGCAAAGGCAGCAGTATTTGGAGAGCTATACAGTGACAACAAAACCACACTCAGTCCAGAATGCAGAGAACAAGTCTGTAGCAGTGAAAGGGTTAATTAATGTGTTCAGCCGTTCAGTAAATACGACTTTTTAGGAAGTTTTATCTTTTTGAGGGAATCGCGTCAGTCAAGTGAATTTAAGCATACACTGTCTTCCGCTCGCTTATTATTGCTTGACACTATTAATTTTTCAATGTATTGAATCATGAGTACAAATGAGGGAAAAATTAGAAATAATCGTAACTGAAAAACACCAGTGCAAAACTAAAATGCAGTGATTAAAAGGTAAATTAGGAATATGGAACCATACTTGTGTATCGCGTTGTGAATTAGTTGTGAGTATTGTTGAGGCCACTACTAGACAACGTTGGCAGTCCCGTTACACCATTCCTCTTCTCACGATTACCCTCAACTACCGACCAGTAGTGTAGGAGGCTGTGGGAGGGGAGTAACTACTCTAGCATGCGACTGGACGATATCGGACGGTTAGATCCTCGGTAGCCATCCCGCGATTGGGTAAGCGATCGCCGGTGAGAGGAGCCTGACGTAACCCCGGCGTGCTCGGGCGCCCATTACGCAACGAGGAAGCGCCCGCTGGGCCGGCTGGGATTGCGCAGCCCTCATATCCAGACCCGGCCTGCTGTCGGCTCTGCTGGCAGAGGGCGCGCCGAGGCGCATGCCTCACAATAGCTCAGTGAAAACAGCGAGGCGAGGCGAGGCGACGGGTGCGCCTTGCGAAACTGACCTGCGTGTCTCTCGTAACTCTTAGCTTCCTACACCCAACAATCGCTCACCTCAGTTTCCGCCTCAGCCGCAACTCTCCTGCCGGAGTTTCGTCATGCTGGTGTCGCCAGTCTTCAATAGAGCACCTGCATCTATGTCCAGATTGTTAGACATTGCCAAAAACTTTCATGGTGTTCCGTATAAAAAGCATCTGCACAAATATTGTCATATCTAGATATGATTTAAATTTGGCGCAAAAATTGACAACTTGCCTTAAACGTTCAAAATGTAGAACTGTGCAGTTTTATCCAATGGCTACAACATTAGTGATTCGTAGCTGAATTGGTTAGCTCGTACAAATACCCAGGTGTTTGAACGGATATGAAATGGAATGATAACACAGGCTCAGTCGTAGGTAATCGTGGGTATAGCAGATGCCCGACTTCCGCACATTGGCATTGTTGCTGTTGTGATCTTCAGTACAAGGACTGGTTTGATGCAGCTCTCCATGCTACTTTATTCAGTGTAACCCTCTTCATCTCCGAGTAAATACTATAACCTACATCCTTCTGAATCTGCTTATTGTATTTATCCATTAGTCTGTCTCTATAATTTTTACCCTCTCCGCAACACACTTCGCTCCAACATTAAATTGGTGATCCCTTGATGTCTCTGAAAGTGTCCTGTCAACCGATCCCTTCTTTTAGTCATGTTGTCCCACAAATTTCTTTTCTCCCCCAATTCCGTTCAGTACCTTCTCATTAGCAGCGTATCTACCCAACTAATCTTCAGCATTCTTCTATAGCACTACACTTAAAAACTTTTCTAATATTCTTGTCTAGACTGTTTATCGTCCATGTTTCACTTCCATACATGGCTACTCTCAAGTCAGATACCTTCTGAAAAGACTTCCTAACACTTAAGTTTATTGTTCTTCAGAAACGCTTTTCTTGCCATTGTCAGTGTACATTTTACATCGTCTCTACTTCGGCCATCATCAGTTATTCTGCTGCCCAAACAGCAAAACCTATCTATTACTTTAACTGTCTCGTTTCCTAATCTAATTCCCTCAGCATCACCTGATTTAATTCGACTACATTCAATTATCCTTGTTTTGGTTTTGTTGATGTTCGTCTTACGTCGTCCTTCCAAAACTCTGTCCATTCCGTTCAACTGCTCTTCCAAGTCCTTTGCTGTCTCTGACAGAATTACAATCTCACAGGCAAACCCCAAAGTTTTTATTTTTTCTCTCTGATCTTTAATTCCTATTTCAAACTTTCTTTGGTTTACTTTACTGCTTCCGCAATACACAGATTGAGTAACATCGGGGATAGGATATAATTCTGTCTTAGTCCTTTCTCAACCACTGCTTCCTCTACATGCGCGTCGACTCTTATAATCGCTGTCTGGTTTCTCTGAAAGCTGTAAGTAACATTTCGCTCCCTGAATATTACTCTTACTACCTTCAAAATATCAAAGAGAGTAATCCAGTCAAGAGCTTTCTCTAAGACTACAAATGCTATAACACGTAGTTCTGCCTTTCCGTCACGAATGTTCTAAGATAATTCGTAAGATCAGTATTGCCTCGAGTATTCCTACATTTCTCCGAAATCCAAACTGATCTTTCCCGAGGTCTGCTTCTAACAGTTTTTCCATTCTTCTGTATAGAATTAGAGTTAGTATTTTGCAACCTTGAGTTATTAAACTGTTAGTTCGGTAACTTTCACACCTGACGTTGGCATAATACTAGGAATGCAATCAGTCTACCAAGGATATTGCTTGCAAAACACCCGAGCAATCCATTCTTCCATATTGTCCAAGATGCCTCTCCAGGCGGGTGTAAAATGAATGTGCTCAACGGAAAATAATAAACCCTAAAATGAAGATTTGGCCCTGTCTGACTACCCCCTGAAGCAGATCTTAGGATCTCTTGATTCTATAAATTACAATCTAAACATAAATGAATAATGAAGGTAACTAATCCTACTAAATGATAAACGTTGTTCCTGCTTATATATTTATCGTAGATTAAAAACAACATTTAGATTACAGAGTTTACATTTCATAAGTAAAATTACTAATCAATGGCCCAATTCTGCCCCTTATGACTGCGCGGTCTAATATCAATAATGCGAAATGACTGACATCATCTACATACCAAACACAAGAAGACACTACTTCCAGTGATGATCTACGGTGATGCGGAACCTCAGTGGAAATAAGCTAACGTGATCACAGCTGTTTAGCTTTTATAGCTCGAATAAGCCGAAGTAATTTGCGATATCACCGTATGTACTGCGTCCGGTGCGTCAAAGTGATGGGTCTCGTACTCGTCAGCGACGATGGAAGAACTCCAGCCACAAATAAACTCCTTCAAAAACTAGGACGGCAGAAGGCGGTCCTCTGACTAATATACTCTAATACTGTCTTCTCCTCTCTGTGTTCTACAGACGAGAAATGCGAACTCCCAGCCACAAGGACGGACTTTAGATAACGACTCAACGCAAGTATAGGAAGAGGACGTGCTCTCAATTACTGAGCGCTGCGTACTCAACGACGACTTCGAACCCGGAGGTAAGTCTAGAATCGTATAGGATCGCAACAGTACAGTGTCTAACTGTTCTAACTATAAACTCTACTGAGAGCAAAGACAGCAAGTCCGTCTGTACCAACAAAAGCTGATACCGAGCGATCGTCATACACGGGCGCTCACAACGGAAGACTTCGTCTCTCCACCGTCGGCCTCCCAGCAAGGCTCAGCTCTCCACCATCGTAATTCCGAAAACGAATCATATTCCCGAAACCACGGAATACTTTCCCTCTCTACAGATTTTTCCTAACGCCGACCAACCATATTTTAGTCTTTTGTCATCCAGCGCGGAAAGTTTGCGAGGAAAAACTTACTCTCGTACAATGGTACGCTTCTGAGTAAAAATCCTTGGAAATAACCCAGCCTGAGAGGTTTTCGAGGAGCTGCTTCATCGTTCCTCTCAACTGCGCCCGATTTCCGTAGTTTCAAAAGTATAATCCTTCCGGTTCGGCTACAAACCGGCCGGTCGCGACTCTACGGTGCTCCAGCGCTTAGGTGTTACGACGTCCGTCTCCTACTTCCTGTTTTTAAGCAGGACCAACGCACCTGTGTGGGCCATCCATCCAGGGCTTGAGTTCCGTCTGCCGTTTCATTTCCACTGTCGTTCCTGCCTCTACCAGTATGATAATAAAGACACTCCGTCACCTTTCATGCAATAAGCGTTAACAATTATTTACAAGACGTAAGTGACAATGTCAGTCTGCTTCATATATTAATATATACGATGTGCAACCTGTCACATGATACCTAATTGTGTTTGTAGATCACGGCAAAGGATGTGGATGAGTTTTTGTATGGTGCGAAATTGTAGCCACCTTACAATTGCACTGCGACATGAATGGAGCCCGTACCAAGAAGAATAAATAGGGCATATTGAATGGATAGAAAGAAGGACAGCACGAATGGTGTCAGATTTATCCGACCCACGGGAAAGCGGTTTGGGGATACTAGGAAATGTGAAGGGCATGCGCTTTAACCGAGCCTCAAACCATCCCGCGAAAGTTTGAAGAACGAGGTTTAAATGGGTAATCTAGGAATATAAGAAGGGCGTTCAACAAGAAACGCTACTTTTTTTTTTGCTGAAAGCAGAATTCAGGATTCCAGTACACCATGTTTCTCCCCACTCTTTTGGCTACAAAACCCTATTTTTCAACGCAGTTTCCGTTCAATGCGACGCCCTTACTCCACCTCATTGGGAAAGCCTGTGTACCCGCATGGTTCACTCTACTGGCCAACGTCGGCGACAATGTCATGCTGGATCAACAATCTCAACATTGTCCGTAATGCTTCCCGTGGATTGCATTCTTCATTGAGCCAAACAGTGGGAGTCGGAAGGTACGAGATCCATGCTGCAGTGTGGATGAGGAAGAACAGTCCAATGAAGTTTTGTGAGCTCCTCTCGGGTGAGCACGCTTGTGTGAGGCCTGGCGTCGTCATGGAGAAGGGGGAAATGCGTTTGCATCTTTGGAACGACGAACACGCTGAAGTCCTTTCTTTAGTTTCTTCAGGCTAGCACAATACACTTCAGACCTGATCGCGGCACCCTGAGGGAGGACCTCAGAGTAATCCCTTCAGAGTCTCAGAAGACCGTCGCCATGACTTTAAAGGCTGAGGCTGAGCCTTTGAACCTTTCCTTCGGAGGAGAGGTGATGTGGCTCCACTCCACGGATCGCCGCTTTTTTTCAGTTAGAAGTGATGAACCCATTTTTCATCGCCTGTGACGATGTTCGACAAAAAATCGTCACTATCAGCCTCATAACGCGCAAGAAATTTCGCACGAATGGTCCTTCGTGGACCTTTATGGTCTTCTGTTAGGCGGCGAGAAACTCAGCGGGAAAACACGTTTGAGTGTTCCAAATGGTGGACGACTGTCCAGCACTACCAGTAGACTAGACGGATGTGCAGCGCCGTGTTTGATTGTGATCCGTCGTTCACCTCAAACGAGAGCATCCGCACAATCCAACATTGCAGGGGCCTCAGCTGTGTGCAGCCAGCCGGCACGCAGGAGAGATTGGACGGGTTTGCGCTACCTTGCTGCAATGATGACAGACGGCCCGCCCAACGACTCTTCGTACTTTTGTTCATTGCCAGGTGTCCGCAGTCATTCTGCAAGCGCCTATGAATATCTGCGATGGTCTGGTTTTCCGGCAAACGAAAGCCGATGACAGCTCTATGCTTGGAACGCAATTCCGATGGAGACGCCATTTTAAAGGTTACATATAGCGCCGCCACCCATCGGAATTTCATGAGACTACAGGGGCTGAAGCGGGAATATTCTACGATGTCCCACAACAAATTCCGCATTTTTTCAACCGAAAAATTACTTATTGAACACTCTTCGTAACACAACGCCCTACATATTGCTCGCTTGAGGGTCGCGAAGGAAAGATTAGACTAATGACAGCA
Source organism: Schistocerca nitens (assembly GCF_023898315.1). Taxonomy (NCBI): domain Eukaryota; kingdom Metazoa; phylum Arthropoda; class Insecta; order Orthoptera; family Acrididae; genus Schistocerca; species Schistocerca nitens. Next base: position 367,950,812 of record NC_064614.1, on the reverse strand, counting down.
TGCACAGAGGAGTTTAAGCATTGATTCTTCCCGTGCTCAATAAGAACGGAAAGGAGCCCGAAGAAGCGGTACAGTGGGAACTTCCCTCTGTCACGTACTATATAATGTAAAAGTGTAGATGTAAATATAAAACTAATCGTAGGGAAGATCACGATTGATTGGAAGAGGCCTCAAGAAGTGTAAACCACACAAGAAAAAGCTAGCTTACAAAACGCTCGTTCGTCAAATACTTCTCTATTGGTCGTCAGTCTGATTTGGGAAGCTACCAGGCAGGGTTGACTAAGGAAACACAGAAGACTCAAAGGAGATTTTGCAAAAACATCCATAATGTCTGATAGGATAGCCGCAATCAGTGATTTTTCAATATTCCTTAAAATCCGTCTTGATTGCAAAAAAATTTTTTTTATTCATATGAGCGGTTTCGGTTTACCTTGAACCATCTTCAGATCTGTAACGATAATGATACTAATCTACTATTTCACGAAAGCAAATCTTTTTCATCCTATCTAATCAACATCAAATGTACCACAACGTACCTGATATTTCGGTTACAGGAGTAACCTGTCCAAATCGAGCAACTTTCACACGCTGCGTCACATAAAATTAGTTGGCAGAATGCACGTAATTTATATTAATTATAACACTATTACCGACAGGTGGCGTCTGGTACATTTGTTACATTACATATACACATACTGTATTCAGTAGATTTTGGTGATTAACTTTTATCTCCAAAAATACTTAATTAAAATCTGTAGATGTCAAGGTAAAAATCTATACTTATCAGAATTAAAAAACACACTAAAATTATCATTTTATACGATCTAAAAACATGGGGCGATTTCTATATCTATGGCGCTGGTGTAGACTTGTTTTCCTCCATGGTCTGATTCCGTGGTTCCCGCCATTTCGGTGTTGTGCCGCGATCCGCTCAATTGTCTGACGTCCATCGCCGTGGCCAAGAGGACCGCGCAGGAGGGCCCCGTCAACGACGCCAGGCGCTGCACGCATCTTCCAGCTTCTCCATCACGCAGCATCTCTCATCCTTCGGCCTGGATCTCCACACGCAACAGCTGTCATCTTAGTAAGTCGTCATAAATACTAAAATAGGCGTTATGATTGAACTCGCTTTAGTCGTTGACGATTAAATCCGGATTTTTTTTTTTGTGTGGGTGTATGTTTCAGTTTCTTCCAAAATGTTAAGAAACCGTCCCTTATGAGCTCTATGCGGGATGTCTAAATTTTGTTCAATGTCCGTGACTGAGTGCTTTTAGGCAGCCATATGCGCCCCAAACGCTGTTTTGTTTTGAGAGTAGGTGTGCGCCCTGAATCTGGTCTTAAAGGAGAGTAGCGAAGGTTTGTTTAGTAAGCGCGAAAGCGTGCCGGAGATGCTAATCGAACTACAGTGGCAGACGCCACACGAGAGGGATAGTGTATCACGGTTCTGTTTAACTTTAAAGTTCCGAACGCAACCAATTTATTGTTTCCTCCTACGTATATGTCGCTAAGAGATTGTAAAGGTAAAGTTAGAGAGATTCCAAATAACACAGAGTTTTACCGACGAGTAATTCTTCCCGCGAGTCTCCCGCGGTTGGACCAGGATATGGGGGAAAAGACTATGGCACGAGAAATACTCTTTCCCAAACAGCATTAAGTATCTTGCGAAGTAGAAATGTCGATGTAAGCCGGCGGGCAAACGCGACGCGCGCGCGCGTTTGTGTGTGTGTGTGTGTGTGTGTGTGTGTGTGTGGAATTCGTTAGAAGCGCGACAAGCTGTTGGCCTGGTGTGTTGGGAACCGCCCGCTGTCAGGCTGCGGTCGGTGCTTGGTGCGGTTGGCAGCCGCCTTCCGGAAATGCGACGCCAAGGCCGGCTGATCTCACGTGCCAGCGATACAGGGCAGTCAGGCTCAGCCGCGGCTAACGGATTACCGCCGCGTGAAATCACGTTTCGATCAGCTCTATAGCCCTCTCTGCTATCGTTCCGATTTATAGGCTACTTGTCTTGGCTGTTTGCGGCAAGTTTATTACCCAACGCGGTCCGTTCGATATGGACAACGCTCTTAAGCCGTTACGGATTGCGCCATTCGACCAGTACTCCCCATCTTCTTCGTTTTTGTTCAGTATCTATAGTTCTCTAGACATCTTTACAGATCAATCAGAATTCGGTTGCTGGTGCTGTTACTCAGCATTTTATTTTTTATTTTACTTGCTTTCGGAACGTGATCATACAGCCACCTCAACACTGGAAATGTTGTGCTATAGTTTGTTCTCTCTCTCTCTCTCTCTCCTCTCTCTCTCCCTCACTCTTTCTCTCTTCAAAGTTGTTTTGTTTCAGCAATGATGAAACTGAAATGATCGACATGTAGTTTTGATCTTAATTCCACTTTTCCCTTCCATAACCCTATTACATGCGCGATCTAGAGCAAGCGAACAATTTCTTTGGAGAACCACATCTTTACCTCGGAAATCACTGTTTTCAAGCAATACGTTAACCACACCTGCTATAGATACACTCGACATTTTTATATGCCATCAAGGTTTTTCATTGACATGAAAGTGATCGACTCATACTTCATTTTTGGTGTTATTAAAATTTATTTATATAGTTTCTTTGAACAGTAATTCTTGGTCTAACCCCAGCGTTCGGGCATCGTGTTTGAACTGTTACTGGTGTTTTCACAGTATTTCATCACGATGGAAATATTAGCTATTCAGGGGATGCTATCGCTTTCAACACGTCAAAAAGTTCTCGTTGTCATTCTAACAGAAGTTTTTGGGATGCCACGGCGTCCCTGTGTTTAGGGAAATAAATGTTATCTATGGCAAAGAATTTCTGCTTTATTTCCTCAAGACTGTTGAACTCATCTAGGCAAATGACATTTAAGATGCAGTACAACAGAGCACTGCCGAATCAGACATGAAAATAGTGAAGTGCAAAGGAGGTTGTAAGCCCGTCACTCCTTTTGAATGTTAAAATGCATGTTCATATTAAATTAGGAACTTGTTTTCTGCCCTGAAATATACCCATTAACAACACAGGAGGTAGTACCGAAGTTTGCAGTCGTCAAACACCACATCAAAACCGCTACAGTAAACAGAATTTTACGAAAGACCAGCCGTGCTATTGTGAAAGAGAGGATACGTCATACCAGGTATGAACTAGACATGATTGCTCGCCTGTTATTTAGTTGCCATTTACTTCTGGCCGGAGTCCTCTCACCATTGGACTGGGAATGGGTGGATATGACTTTGGCGGCACACCAACGAGCCAATTTAAGCAGGACTACGGCGAAACAGGCCGATAAATTTGAGCGGCTTAACCGTGATCAAGGAACTACTGGGTCCAACGGCATTCACCGCACTGTTATCAACTTCTCTGACAAGGAACTTGATGAAGCTACCATCTCGGCTCTCAGTAAAGGATTGAACTTTGCCCCAGCTCCACGTAAGTTACCGATGGTTGAGATTATTAGTGGAGTGGAACAAGCAGTTCGTCATCTTCCTCAAGAAGCAGCGGATGACGTAAGGCTTGCTACTAGCCGGATTTTAGCGACATCTAAGCCGCCTAAGTCAAACATCAGCAGAGAGGAGAGACAAGGACTGAAATTGTTGCAGAAAGATGAAGATCTAGTTGTTCTACCTGCTGACAAGGGGAACGCCACGGTAATCCTCAATGCTACAGATTACCACAAGAAAGTTGGATTATTACTGGAGGATAGCACATACCGGATTCTCAGACGGGATCCTACATCGGCGCTCAGCAGGAAGACAAGGGAGCTACTAAAAAACTCTGGCCTCTCCGACGAACTGGTGAAGAACTTACGGCCGAGAGCACCTAGGCCATCAAGACTGTACGGTTTGCCAAAGGTTCATAAGGAGAACGTCCCGTTGAGACCGATTGTTAGCGCTATTGGCTCTCCTACGTACAGGCTTGCAAAACACTTAACTAAATTGTTGGCGCCTATAGTTGGTCACTGCCCACATCATATTAAGAATTCAAAAATGTTTGTTGATATCATAAAACAGATGAAGATAGGCCCAAGTGATATCATGGTCAGCCTCGACGTGGTTTCTCTGTTCACCAAAGTACCTGTGGATGACACCTTACAACTGTTGGCTGCTCATTTTTCCTCAGAAATTTTGAAGTTGTTCCGGCATACCTTGACGACCACTTACTTTTTATACAGTGGAAATTATTATGAAATGACGGATGGAACAGCTATGGGTTCGCCGCTGTCACCAGCTATAGCGAATTTTTTCATGGAGGACTTTGAAGAACGAGCGTTGAACAGTGCTCACCTCCGCCCATCATGCTTCTACAGATACGTCGACGATACTTTTTTAATCTGGCCACACGGCAGCGACACGCTGCAGCAGTACGTCGAACATTTAAATGGTGTACATCCAAACATAAAATTTACATTGGAGGTAGAGAAGGAAGGGAAGTTACCTTTTTTAGATGTGTTGGTAGAGCGAAAGCCGGATGGACGACTGGGCCATTCTGTGTACAGGAAGCCAACCCATACAGACTTATATCTGCATAGCCATAGCTTCCATCATCCGTCTCAGAAGAGAGCTATGCTGAATACTTTAGTACACAGAGCCAGGACTATTTCCGACAAGGACAACCTCGTTCCCGAGATTAGCCATTTGACGACTGTTTTCAAGAGGAATGGTTATTCTGCCGGTGAAATTAAATCAGTATTGTCCAAGAAAGTTGGACAAGATGCCAGCCATATACAAGAAGAGGACCAACACATAGCGCGGCTTCCTTTTTGCGGTGCTACAACGAGCAAGATAGCCAGAGTCCTGAAGAGGCAAGGAATAAAACCAGTTTTCCGACCACCTAGGAAAATTAAGGAAATGTTGAGATCAGTCAAAGATAGTCTCGGCTTAAGAGTGCCGGGAATTTATACTATTCCTTGCGAATGCGGCAAGAATTACGTGGGCCAGTCTGTAAGAACCGTTGCCGACCGCTGCATCGAGCACCAGCGCCACCTGAAATACAGGTATTTGGAAAAATCAGCGGTGGCTGAACATAGCCTGCTTAACAAGCATAAGATTTTATTTGAAGAAACCAGAGTAATAGCCCACGCATCGAATTACTGGGACTCTGTGATCCGGGAAGCAGTCGAAATTAGACTCAGCGATAATAACTTTAACAGAGACAACGGCTATGCACTTAGCAACACTTGGAAGAGTGCACTGGATAAAGAAAAATCGCAGAGAAAAACTTCCCGCACTTTACCTCCTGATTCAAGGGATGGCGCTGCAAGCAACACAGGATAGAAACTACATCTATGGAAGTAGAGGGCACCACTTCACTACGCGCCATATCGCTGTTGCTATGACGTATTCCAGCCAATCAGAAGCCGTCCTTGGCATATAAAAGTGGGAACCTCGCTAGTTCACGACAGTCAGTTTTAGCCCTGACGACGACCATGGAGGTAGTGGTCGAAAGCTTGGAGTTTTATCCAGAATTGACGCGGCATGTACACCGAGAGATTTTTATTCAAGAAATACGTCGCGAAAGACTTCGTAGCCAACAACACAATACGACTACAAATATTAAGTTTCGGGTGGAAAAACTTACGCAAAACGCAACGAAATTGGGGGTGGGGGGGAATGGGGGGGAGGAGGATGTTCACTCGAAGTAACACAGCTGAGATTTGAAGTGGACATCACACTATACTGCTTCAAAGTGTCATAAATTGGACTTTACAGGCTCGATTTTTGCAGAATAAATGTGTTGGTCTTTTTAGCCTACAGTACCCAATAATCTGCAACCAGAGCACTTGTTCTATGTAGCTCACCACTCGAGGGCACGCAAAGCTTCCGATCACACGTTCCTCTCGTTATACGTTATGCCAATCTGTGAGAGTCGTGCGATGAACATTTCGCGCGACATTCAGTGACTATTTAGGCATCATCACTACTAGGTTCGGTCTATATGCAAAGCAAAGGCACTATTATATAGTATGATTGGATTATTTATCCAAAAATGAACAGAGTTCTAGAAATATAGTCACTTCACAAGGAGTGAAATGTAGAGGTAACACCATCATCATAGTCATGCTCATAGCAATCCTAATATGATCGTATTATCCAATATCATCAGCACTGTTTTTCGTTTTCTTGTCTCTCAGCACTTCCCTGGCATACAATTTCGATTACCCTGGATTCAGGCGTGATATGTAATTTATAAACTATCTCAGCATCATAATTCAATATACCTGATGCTCAGAGTTTTTTCGTTGCATCTATACTTAAGCAATGAATATTTTCCACATATTACATTGAACATCATTTCCGTTTACTTGTTTTACGTGAACTAATATTTGTCTGGTTTCCGCTTTCAGTGGCAGAAATATTATGATTTCCAGTTTTTTCTTTGTTGTCCAGTTTTCATTTTGTTGTTTTCATAAATTCCTAAATTCCTTTAGTTTCACGCATAGTTCTTCATTTAATATGGTTTTTGCTCTAAAAGGCATTTTCCCCTGTTTTTTTTTCATTATTTTCCGTCAATCATAGTGTCTGTAAGATGTAGAAATGGCAGTAGTTTTGTAATCCTTGTCACAGCGCATGTGTGGAGCAGATCCCTTTGGGCTACCAGAGTTAATGTTATTAGGGGTAGATGACGTCAGTTTCTGCCATTCTCCCTTATTTCTCTGGCTTCTACTGTTGGCAGTGATGGCATGGACACTCACTTTCGCGACACTGTTTTCTCCACCTCGGCGTACTCTTGATAAGGTAACGTCTGCCGGAGCAACTCTGTTAACTCAAAAATGGTTCAAATGGCTCTGAGCACTATGGGACTCAACATCTTAGGTCATAAGTCCCCTAGAACTTAGAACTACTTAAACCTAACTAACCTAAGGACATCACACTCACCCTTGCCCGAGGCAGGATTCGAACCTGCGACCGTAGCAGTCCTGCGGTTCCGGACTGCAGCGCCAGAACCGCACGGCCACCGCGGCCGGCTCTGTTAACTACGATAGTAAATGTGAGAGTGATACGGCTGGGGGAAGTTTTTTCATTTCGTGCTTCATAGTTCTATTCTTAGTTAACGTTATATTATTTGTGCAGCTACTTAATAATTACCATCCGTAGGTTCAGGAAAACATTACATCGCTCTTCAACATTTCAAATGTATTAATGTAGAGTTAATACATAGTCAGAATTGTTCAGTTTACTAAGACAGTTTTATGTTCCCGTGCTGGTGTCAAAATGATTCTTAGCAAAAGCAATGTTTAACCTCTGTCACGTTCATAATTTCAAATACTAAACTTTCAATCGTCCATGCTTTCTCAGTCAAAATACAGAAATTGTTGTAGAGAGCTAAGTTTGGAGCGATAAGGTGCTGATACTGAAATAACAGCCTAACAATAAATTTACTGAGAATTTCAGAAAAAAAGAGCAGTTCGTTCCAGAGTTCCACAAATTTCGGATGACAGTTTTTTCTCACTAAAAAAACGGCAGCCAAAATAGATATCAGTTTAAGTTTACCATGCGGCCACACTTTATCAAACCTTAAGTAAGTTACTTAAAACAGAAAAAGTCAAATGGTGGAGCCGCACTACAGTAATGGCTTCCCAGATTTGTACACAATCATCAAATAACTAAACCCAAACACCAATAATTACAATAAAAAGTACAATAAAAGAGAACGGCCCCTTTGCAGCTAACACATGTCCAGAATAGTCCTAGGTTGAAACACATAGCAACAGGTGTCAATGTAACCAACACTTTGTACAATAGCAATTACATGTTGGTGACACTGAACTAGTAATCGGTAAGAGCAAATTACAACTTCTTATATGTGCCGCTGGAGACATAGCGCGTCGCAAGAATTTCAATAAGGTAGCCTTTGAAGTAATTATCTGTCAAGCACAGCCCAGAACTAACAAAATTCATGGCTCTTGACTATAAGCGTAAAGCCTCTTTCGAACGGCCACACAAGCCGTTCAGAAACAACAAAATGCCCATTGAATTTATACAGGAGCCAAGACAAATGCCTAGCAGTAAGAGGGCGTATTAAACAACCTTACGAACGCAAACCAAGAACTATACATTAGCGCACACACACAGAAAACTTCAAGGAACGGTAACGGCAGCCTAATAACGGAACTATATCGTGTCCCAAAACTAAAACAAACAAGAGTCCACAAGCCTAACACGGCGCCGCTAACGCACCGAAAAAAAAAGTATCGGTTTAAAGTAAGCGCTCTAGCAGGAAACCAATATCTAGGAAGAGTGACGTACTAATCTCTACACAGCAAGCCGTGTTTCGGAATAGAGCGATCACAAGAGTAACACAGAGTTAACTCACTCGGCAACTTGAATAAAGAACAGAATATCCCCTTTTACAGCAGGCGTGTACTTCCTGGTGTGAAAGCTTGCTGTTTACAAAGTCATACAGTGCCCAATGCTTCACCTTCTTCACTAACAGGAAGTGGAGGAGGAGATTAGCGTTTAATGTCCCGTCGACAACGAGGTCATTAGAGACGGAGCACAAGCTCTGATTACGGAAGGATGTCTAAGAATATCGGCTGTGCCCTTTCAAAAGAACCATCGCAGCATTTGCCTGAAGTGATTTAGGAAAATCTCGGAAAACCTAAATCAGGATGGCAGGAAGCATGTTTGAACCGTCGTCCTTCCGAATGCAAGTCCAGTGTGCTAACCATTGTACCACCTCGCTCGGTTTATTAACAAGGGTTGAAGCCACAACAAGACAACAACCTTAGTAACATTATTAAACATACAATTAAACAAACTGAAAAATATACAAAATCAAGTTAAAAAATGCAAATTTCAGCCTATAACTTAAATGTCTTAAAACCAAATCCTAAGAATTAAAACACTTAAACTCGAGTGGGTAGCTACTATGAAACAGGAACAGCAATATGATTTCAAACAGAAAATACCTAGTCTGCTGTGGCCGTACTTACTCAACGCAGTTCCTCAAAATTCCGTGCTGTGCGGAGTGGCTACGCGGTTTGCGGCGTCATGTCACGGATTGCGTGGCCCCTCCCGCCGAAGGCTCGAGTCCTCCCTCGGGCATGGGTGTGTGTGTTGTTCTTAGCATAAGTTAGTTTAAATTAATTTAAGTAGTGTGTAAGTCTATGGACCGATGACCTCAGAAGTTTGGTCCCTTAGGAATTCACACACATTTGAACGTTTTTCAAAGTACTGTAGCCGGTGACGTAAGTCGGTCGCGCCGGTTAAACACAACAATTCAGCTTTCTGCCAATCGTACAGTAAAACAACTGCAACACATATGCATAAAGCCAATCAATAAACAAGAAAAGCACAGGTAGACAGCCGATAGCTGTTTAACTCTGAACACTTAGCAGAATAAAGGAGTTACAACCGCCGTACGACTTGTCAAACCGTTTACTCAAGACATACTATCATAAACAAATTTAAATAAGACGCTGACAAAAGGTACAGTAGAATCACGTGCAAAACCAGCAAAGTACGCGAAAAGAAGTACACAGTCACTCACTGTTTAACTCTGAACAGACAAAGGTACAAAGAATGCACTCAAAACGTCCGCATGACTTGTCACATAATTTACTCAACGACCGCGAACAAATACGAATAAGGTGCAGCAGTTAAACGAAGTGAGCCATTGACTAGTTCTAAAAGTGCGTTCAGGCCACACATATTCAGCACAAATTCAAGAAATTACCGAGATTCAGCACTTCCTAACCATAGACCAAAATAGAAAAATGCTCACCAAAAGTGAAGTCGTTAGTCGGCTAACAAAATAAGTAATCCAACACTTCCTGGTAAGCCGGCCGCGGTGGTCTCGCGGTTCTAGGCGCGCAGTCGGGAACCGTGCGACTGCTACGGTCGCAGGTTCGAATCCTGCCTCGGGCATGGATGTGTGTGATGTCCTTAGGTTAGTTAGGTTTAAGTAGTTCTAAGTTCTAGGGGACTGATGACCACAGCAGTTGAGTCCCATAGTGCTCAGAGCCATTTGAACCACTTCCTGGTAGCGTCGGCACATGTAGCCGCATAACAGCTTCGATGCCCAATAGCTCCTGCTTCCAGCGGTTGTCTCCAATGACTATATGGAACCTCCTAAAGCGTAGTGGCACCTTGCTCACCGATAAAGGGCGCGTACAGGCATCCTCGGGCGGCGTTAACACTTCTCTCACCTGGGTGCAAAAACTCCTCTACCCAAACGCACTCACGTCTTAAACACACTCTCCCAACGGCTTTCCTTCCCTCAGCAGGCGCCGCGGCTCCGATAAAGATAAGCTTACGACCAAAGCGGAGTCGATAATGTGCTTCGCGCCAGTTGCACGGCCCTGCACGGCACAGAAACTAATCAGAAATACGGCTGTGATTTACTTAATACTGCACCTTCATATGGTCGCCTTGCCGACTGATGAACTGCTGAGTACGAACATGCTCACTCGCTTTACACCTTTCTCGATTTATTTAACAGAAACATGCCATGGGGATTTTACTTGGCGGCGCTTTTGGCAAAAGCAGTGTGACTTATTTCAGGCTAGTGTGCAGCGAAGTGTTGAGGTGGGGTGGCAGAGCATAGCTGAGCTACGTTATAGTTAAGAATTAATATCAGGGCCATGACAAAACGATGTTCAGAGTACTCAGGAAAGAGTTGATAGTTACACGTCCTATTTAGATTCAGATTAATATCAGTGACTGAACATGGTTGTTCTCCATGTCAGTCAGTATCAAAATCTCGATTGCTGAAATTTTATTAGCCACAGATGCTATTCCACATCTCCTACTGGATTCATTGTCTTAGAAAGTTGTCACAGTCACATATATAATCAGCTAGTTGTAGAGCCATTTTATGTTGGTGAGTACACAGCTTAAAGGTTACATGTTGTTGTTGTTGTGGTCTTCAGTCCTGAGACTGGTTTGATGCAGCTCTCCATGCTACTCTATCCTGTGCAAGCCTCTTCATCTCCCAGTACCTACTGCAACCTACATCCTTCTGAATCTGCTTAGTGTATTGATCTCTTGGTCTCCCTCTACGATTTTTACCCTCCACGCTGCCCTCCAATGCTAAATTTGTGATCCCTTGATGCCTCAAAACATGTCCTACCAACCGATCCCTTCTTCTATTCAAGTTGTGCCATAAACTTCTCTTCTCCCCAATCCTATTCAATACCTCCTCATTAGTTACGTGATCTACCCACCTTATCTTCAGCATTCTTCTGTAGCACCACATTTCGAAAGCTTCTATTCTCTTCTTGTCCAAACTGGTTATCGTCCATGTTTCACTTCCATACATGGCTGCACTCCATACAAATACTTTCAGAAACGACTTCCTGACACTTAAATCTATACTCGATGTTAACAAATTTCTCTTCTTCAGAAACGATTTCCTTGCCATTGCCAGTCTACATTTTATATCCTCTCTACTTCGACCATCATCAGTTATTTTACTCCCTAAATAGCAAAACTCCTTTACTACTTTAAGTGTCTCATTTCCTAATCTAATCCCCTCAGCATCACCCGATTTAATTTGACTACATTCCATTATCCTCGTTTTGCTTTTGTTGATGTTCATCTTATATTCTCCTTTCAAGACACTGTCCATTCCGTTCAACTGCTCTTCCGAGTCCTTTGCTGTCTCTGACAGAATTACAATGTCATCGGCGAACCTCAAAGTTTTTACTTCTTCTCCATGAATTTTAATACCTACTCCGAATTTTTCTTTTGTTTCCTTTACTGCTTGCTCAATATACAGATTGAATAATATCGGGGAGAGGCTACAACCCTGTCTCACTCCTTTCCCAACCACTGCTTCCCTTTCATACCCCTCGACTCTTATAACTGCTATCTGGTTTCTGTACAAATTGTAAATAGCCTTACGCTCCCTGTATTTTACCCCTGCCACCTTCAGAATTTGAAAGAGAGTATTCCAGTTAACGTTGTCAAAAGCTTTCTCTAAGTCTACAAATGCTAGAAACGTAGTTTTGCCTTTTCTTAATCTTTCTTCTAAGATAAGCCGTAAGGTTAGTATTGCCTCACGTGTTCCAACATTTCTACGGAATCCAAACTGATCTTCCCCGAGGTCCGCTTCTACCAGTTTTTCCATTCGTCTGTAAAGAATTCGCGTTAGTATTTTGCAGCTGTGACTTATTAAACTGATAGTTCGGTAATTTTCACATCTGTCAACACCTGCTTTCTTTGGTATTGGAATTATTATATTCTTCTTGAAGTCTGTGGGTATTTCGCCTGTCTCATACATCTTGCTCACCAGATGGTAGAGTTTTGTCATGACTGACTCTCCCAAGGCCATCAGTAGTTCTAATGGAATGTTGTCTACTCCCGGGGCCTTGTTTCGACTCAGGTCTTTCAGTGCTCTGTCAAACTCTTCACGAAGTATCTTATCTCCCATTTCATCTTCATCTACATCCTCTTCCATTTCCATAATATTGTCCTCAAGTGCATCGCCCTTGTATAAACCCTCTATATACTCCTTCCACCTTTCTGCCTTCCCTTCTTTGCTTAGAACTGGGTTTCCATCTGAGCTCTTGATATTCATACAAGTGGTTTTCTTCTCTCCAAAGGTCTCTTTAATTTTCCTGTAGGCAGTATCTATCTTACCCCTAGTGAGACAAGCCTCTACATCCTTACATTTGTCCTCTAGCCATCCCTGCTTAGCCATTTTGCACTTTCTGTCGAACTCATTTTTGAGACGTTTGTATTCCCTTTTGCCTGCTTCATTTACTGCATTTTTTTATTTTCTCCTTTCATCAATTAAATTCAATATTTCTTCTGTTACCCAAGGATTTCTATTAGCCCTCGTCTTCTTACCTACTTGATCCTCTGCTGCCTTCACTACTGCATCCCTCAGAGCTACCCATTCTTCTTCTACTGTATTTCTTTCCCCCATGCCTGTCAATTGTTCCCTTATGCTCTCCCTGAAACTCTCTACAACCTCTGGTTCTTTCAGTTTATCCAGGTCCCACCTCCTTAAATTCCCACCTTTTTGGAGTTTCTTCAGTTTCAATCTGCAGTTCATAACCAATAGATTGTGGTCAGAATCCACATCTGCCCCTGGAAAGTCTTACAATTTAAAACCTGGTTCCTAAATCTCTGTCTTACCATTATATAATCTATCTGATACCTATTAGTATCTCCAGGATTCTTCCAGGTATACGACCTTCTTTTATGATTCTTGAACCAAGTGTTAGCTATGATTAAGTTATGCTCTGTGCAAAATTCTACAAGGCGGCTTCCTCTCTCATTTCTTCCCCCCAATCCATATTCACCTACTATGTTTCCTTCTCTCCCTTTTCCTACTGACGAATTCCAGTCACCCATGACTATTAAATTTTCGTCTCCCTTCACTACCTGAATAATTTCTTTTATCTCGTCATACATTTCATCAATTTCTTCATCATCTGCAGAGCTAGTTGGCATATAAACTTGTACTACTGTAGTAGGCATGGGCTTTGTGTCTATCTTGGCCACAATAATGCGTTCACTATGCTGTTTGTAGTAGCTAACCCGCACTCCTAGTTTTTTATTCATTATTAAACCTACTCCTGCATTACCCCTATTTGATTTTGTATTTATAACCCTGTAATCACCTGACCAAAGTCTTGTTCCTCCTGCCACCGAACTTCACTAATTCCCACTATATCTAACTTTAACCTATCCATTTCCCTTTTTAAATTTTCTAACCTACCTGCCCGATTAAGGGATCTGACATTCCACGCTCCGATCCGTAGAATGCCAGTTTTCTTTCTCGTGATAACGACGTCCTCTTGAGTAGTCCCCGCCCGGAGATCCGAATGGGGGACTATTTTGCCTCCGGAATATTTTACCCAAGAGGACGCCATCATGGCTCTGAGCACTATGGGACTCAACTGCTGAGGTCATTAGTCCCCTAGAACTTAGAACTAGTGAAACCTAACTAACCTAAGGACATCACAAACATCCATGCCCGAGGCAGGATTCGAACCTGCGACCGTAGCGGTCTTGCGGTTCCAGACTGCAGCGCCTTTAACCGCACGGCCACTTCGGCCGGCAGGACGCCATCATCATTTAATCATACAGTAAAGCTTAGCAATCACAATTATAACCTTCCAACTTACGTCCGGAATACTACGCTATAACATTACACAACTGGAAGATTAGAGGATAAAGGTTACACCTACGTTGTAGTATACAATGTATACAGCAGTCACTCTTAGAAGCATAAACCCTAAAGGTTACGCAGGTTTGTTACAAGCGAAAACGTGATCGTTAGAAATGAAAACAGGGAGGTTTCAAGTAGAGCAGGTAGCAGATACATTTCCAGACAATTTATCATTTATGAGTTTTGGTGCTCACTAGTTTCATAACTTATTGTGTGTTTCATTCGGAAAACTATCTACCAAATTCTTACATTTTTTCACATTTATTGCCTTTGGCACAGATCTTAAAACAATAGCATTCAAGTTAACAATAACGTTTTCCTGGTGGCTTTTCCCCTTTAATGTTCAAAAGGACATCATTTTTTCTTCGGTGTACAAGATTTGGCAAAGGTGTTGTCAGCAAAACGTAGCTCACTGGTTTTGGAGAATAGTGAAACGTGCGTAATCATCCACTCCGTTGTATCCGGGGTTCAGGGTCGTATTACGATCGATACATCCAAAGACTGGATCTATATTGCGGGGCCTTTTAGTAGAAATTTTGTGATAAGTAGCTGCAAGAAAAAAGTTTTAGGGCAGTGTTCGAATTAATGCCTGTAATCAGCATTAAAGGTTTATTGCTGAATTGTATAAAATTTCCCTACACAATTTATGAATCATTGGATTGATGAGAATAAACAAAGTAAAAGGACTAGAAATAACTAAGGTAGTCAACAGTTTCATTTCATCGTCATCATCATTCGTGATTGTGGCTAGACTGGACTGTGTAAAAAATTGGAGTGTGACAAAAATTGGACCTTTGTACGGGCACTGATGGCTGATGCCCCCCAGATGAGCGCCCCACAAACCAACATCATCAAACATATTCTCTTGCACACTATGTGCAACAGACTGTTAGTACTGGGATACGTTTCCGATGGAGGCCAAAGTTTTCGATTATTCGAGAAATAAGGCTACTTTGGTATGTTTTTCTTGAGTAATTCAGACACTACGTCGTCAAGCGAAAACGTATGCTGGTATAAAAATCAACTACATTAAATTCCCTACAGAAATGTCCTGTTCGTGTTTTCTGTAGGGCTAATAGTCTGTGTGTAGCTGGCGAGAGAAAACGAAAATATTGCTTGTCGTATTTGAAGGTGTTGCAGGTTGCGTAAAACTCTTGGGTAGGGGCAGCTGAATCAAACTGTATATGGTTGCAAGGCCACACAACACAGATTCATCCTTGGAGTGGGTAATATTCAGGAATATGGCAGGAACGATCATTCGAAACGAAAGCGTCTGCTAAGTGTGGGATCTAAAGTGCATACCTTAAGTAGAGCAGACGTGTTTCATAGCAGCGAAGACGAAATCCATATAGTTCTTGAAGTATGCAACTTAGTGCTTATGTTTAGCAGACTTCTTTGCTTCAAATTATTGTTCCAGTCATTTCCCTGAATATTGACGATTCCTCCTGGGACATCTTGTGTATATGTGTTAAATGAGCACAAATTTTGAGATTCATATCGACCCAAAAGTCAGTATTTAAATTTAAAAACATGACAAACTGTTACACGTTTGTTACTGTTATTAGCTGGTTAGGTAAACGCAACATAACAAAAAGAATGTATCAATCAAGCAAACTTTCCCATTATTTAATTAAAATAATGTACTGTCCCATAGAATCAGCCTTAAGGGGGGTAGGACGTCAAACGGGCCGACTTGAAGCAGGTGAGTCACCACAGGACATTTTAATTTCTACTGTCTATACTTTTACAAATAAATTCATAAAACTTTGTCACCATGACCAGGAAGGATTGAGGACTCACACTCATCGCAGTGAAAGTTCAAAAACGTAGTAAAATACCTTTTTTTACATGTGAAATTTCATCATTTTTTCACTTACTACTGGCTGCATTTGTTGCTATAGGTACACTTTTCTTCCTAAGTAAGAGAGATTCTTCGATGAATTTTTCATAGCATACAAACAGTAGTTACAGGTGTATGAAACTCTAGAATTTTCCAAATCTATTAAAAAACTGTGGAAAAATTGAGATAATTAACTATAAAACTTGAATTTTTCTAAACATGAAGTTTAAAATGTAACAGTTCATTCAGTTTTTCATAAATTAAATAACTTATAGAGTTTCATACACCTTCCACTGCTATGAGTATGACTCCTGAATCCTTCCTGGTCATGCTGTTAAAGTTTTATGAATTTATTTGTAAAAGTATAGACAGTGGAAATTAAAATGTCCTGTGGTGCCTCTCCTGCTCCAAGGCGGCCCGTTTGACGTCCTACCCCCCTTAATCTCCGATTTCTAACTAAAGTTACAGGTTAGTTGGTTTTCGCCTACACTTTATACTAATGATCCTATCTACAACATTTTCGTAATTTATTTGTCTGAAAGTATCACTTTTAATGCTGAGAGAAGCCAAAACGCTCAGCTTGTCCTACAACGCACCATTCAAAAGTCTGTATTTGATCATTTGTAGTTTTGAAAAAGTCCTTTTGTCACTGTTGTTTGTGATCGAAATAGACAGGTAGATTCATGTACCGAACTCGATATTAGGAAAACAATATTTGAAGTTTTATGGCCTCCGGTTTGTATGGATGGAATGTGGAAGAAACCAAGTTCCCAGGAAGTCGGACTCATTTCAAATTAGGAAAAACTTCATCAATCATTCTTTTAAAAGTCGCAATGCGCTTAGTAGCTAAAGGGTTACGTGATTAACGGGGTTCCACTGGGAATTTGATGAGACGGAGCGTTTGTTTTGACCACAGTATTAAAACAAAGATATGTTTCTTGAGTGATACATTTTTGTGTTGCTGTCCCCTCTGTGGTGTGAGGATGCAGCCTCGACAGGCTGCGTGTAAGCGTGATCCTTCTGACTGAAAAAGGCTATAGTCGTGACTATCTCAAAAGCTAATTAAGTTTTACGTGATTTAGGAATGACTGTCAGATGTGGCAATGCTATCAACAGAAAACGAAATAGCAAGAAACTGGGACAACAAACCATTGCTGTAACCTGACAACCGACAGAAGTGTAGTTAGTTTTACAATGCCAGAGACAGCCCGCAGAAGGCGGCAGAGGCGTTGGCCTGTCAGTGTGTAGCCCCGGACGACCGTCCCCACGTGTCCTGGGCTGAGCAGATCTGGGCTGCCCGGGGCGGTGCTGACCTGACCCAGGGTGACCTCCCTTCTCTCCTCTACGCCCCCCCCCCCTTCTCCCACCGCCCGCCCAAGCCTCGCCAGTGGAAAGAAACGTCCCGGATCCGATGTAACTCTCTCAGCTGAGCCGATCTCTCCCGGACCACTGCCAGAGGCGCCCAGAGATCAACACGCCAAACTCGTATTGGTAAGTGCGGTTCAAAACCACCTGAGGCGATCTCAATTTCTAAAATGATCATTCGAGGCGAAAAGTACCTAGATGAAACAACTATTATACCAATTTTCTTTGTGTTGTAATACACCACTGTCCCGATAACGCATATAGCAAGTAGACGGGGCTTGGAAAGTGTAATATCTCTGCCACTGCTTCATCGCTAATGACAGATTTCAGTTTAAAAAAGTATTTGGAAATATTTAGCAAAGATTGCAGTCAATATTTTTAGGAACCTGAGACATTTTTCACAGCCGTGAGGACCCTACTGGAAACAGCTGTAACCATAGTAACATGATGGAACATTCTGGGGAAAATTAACTTTCGTTGTCTATAAAAAAGATACTGAAATTCGATTAAACGAAATGGACATTCTAATAATGATCTGTTCATGGAAAGCTTCACTGGGTCTGCATCTATGGAGTTTAATGCGGATGTCGCAACATCAGATGGAAAACCTCACGTTACATTTGTTAATACACTGTTGTCTGGATTTTGAAAAAAAAAATAATACAAAATTTTATATTTACACGTATTGGCGCTGTTTTTACATATCTGTTTATTAGTAACAGCAACGGTTAATAACTTAAACAATTACGAATGAAAATTGAAATTCACAAAAATTACGTGATTTTAGAGGCATGTTTGTTAGCGAATGCTTGTTTCGTAGTTATTCCCTCTCTTATTTCTGCTTTATGGACCAGCAAACGAAATCAGTATTACTATCTGTCCCAAGAAGCATAGAATCTTGAACAAATGATGTGAACAGTTCTTTACTTTATAGGTACTAACTATTAAACAGGTGGAAATTCCACAATTGTCTTTTCTCGTAAATGTACTGTATGAAATATCAGATAAATATCAATTAACTCCAGATATTTAATTAATGCCTGAAACTGGTATAATTTAAATCTCGGAGTCTAAAATAATATAAGACGTCTTCTTCAAAAAGATTCCAGCTGATAAAAAACCTTAAATAACAAAATGATCAATTAAAAATTTTGTTCACGTTTCTCTAAACAGTCAAGGTCAGCTCATGACATTAAGATACGTCACAATTTTCGCAATCGTTGTGATCATTTCATCTTGACATCTTTTTATCCGATGAGTATCTCTTTTATTCTTTTCTTTTTTTTTTTTTTTACACTTCACTCAGATGTGATACTTCTATTTCATTACATTTCTGAAACAAATTTCCCAACTGACGTCTGACTTAGTGAGGCTCTGCACACGTTTAGTTTTTGTGGAAAGGGAGTACATCGGAAACAAAAAAGCTTCCGTTAAATAAGCGTAGTCAATATACTGAATCATCAATGATTCTGGCAGAAGACGGTGAATGTAAGCAAGGTAAACGTCGTTGCGGCTACTGTAGTGTCTCACAGAAGCACTCAGTAGCTTTATTAACCGAAACAGCCTTGAAAAGATAGGTTAAATTGGCAAAAGAGAACCAAACACAAATGGATCATTTACAGCCCATACAGGAACCACAAAATACAGAACACCAGTTTTCAGTGCTATGTTTGAATACATCACGTACATAATATACAGGACAGAGTAAAGAAGTATAGGTAAAACAAATTCTTCTTAAATATTCGTACACTATTATTTTCGTACCATCTGTCGCTTGACTGTAGAAGAGGCATTGGCGCATAATGTCACTATAGTATTGAACACTTTCACCCACTCACTTAACTTGCATGCAGACGAAGAAACAATTAATGTAATCATCAAAACTGTGTGGCGGACCGAGACTCGGACTCGGGATCTTTTCCTTTCGCTGACAAGTGCTCCATCGAATGAGGTACCCATGCAAAAGTCACTACCTTTATTTCCGCCAGTAACTCAACTCCTACGGAAGTTATCGTACGAAACTAACAGGACTAGCGTCCCTGGAAGAAAGGATATTGCGGAGACACGGCTTAGCCACAGCCTAGGACATGTCTGCTGAGTAAAAATGCATTATGGAAATATTCCCCATGCAGGGGATGGGGAACGGGGCCAAGAGTGGCCACTAGCTTCTCCTGGAATCTGGCAGTAAACTTTTTATTCATTTCAGAACTATGATCCATGCGTAGAAATTATTGCCTTGGGAAATACTGTGGATTTAGTAGTCGCTATACCACTTACGTTTATTTGGCTGTCAGGCTGATCACGGGAAAATAAAACAGTCTCCTTGGAGCAGCGGCATTTTCGTCACCGACTTGCAGTCATGGAGGAACACTGCCTAAGTGATCCCTATCCTTCCTTGTCACTCGTTGATACAGCCTGTATGGAGTTAAGGAAAAGAACCCGTCCAACATTCAGTGCAGACTCTACGCCGGTTCCAAGGGCACTCCTTCCCTCCCTCACTTTTGTGTCCATCATTAGGCTGCAAACTACCTTCACCACGACTCGTAGAGATGCCCGTATACACAGCCACACAGTTGCATCTCTCCAGATAGACACAGAACACTTGCAACCCGTCATCAGTAACAGCAAGGCGCAATTTGCTATCTCTATAAACGAAACCTGAGTCCGTTCACCGTCACAGCCGCTTCCTTCACTACACCAATGGAGCAGAGCTACACTGTGATGAGCTACCGGAGGAAGGCTGGCGTTCTGTGTACAGTGCTTGCTCTAACTTACGCAGAGGTCATTTACGATCAACAAAGGCTGCTAGTCTGATGCCGGCAGGCAGGCATATGCCACTGCAGTCCTGAAGCGGGATGTTGAACACGTTCTTTGAACCCTCGTCACAAACCCATATCACACCAGAAATCTCATGTTCAATAAGTTCAACAATTCTTCTGGAAAAGTGAAAAAAAAACGTATTTCTTCCTGTACCATGCATCATGAATTACGACCAAGATAGTAAAATCAGTGAAAAAATGCTTGTAACGTAGCACAAAAACGCGAAAATTTATTCAAAAGACTCTGACCGCAAAATGGGTACCAATTGCCTCATTCTAGCTTTCTCAGCGTCTTTAAAAATTTTCCCAAAACTTTTGGAATGCGAACATGCCTGCACTTCTTTTTAACATGCAACTCACCTCAAACTCCCCCAAATTCCTCTAACTGTAATTTGTTCACACCTAATAGTACGTAGCTGTACGTTGCTCATACCCATCCACTCCCATTCCTCCTTTTTCACTCACTCACTCAGACCAACTCACTGCCATTATCTCTTTGTGTCTGTCGTCTCCTGTGACGCAGTCGCAGTCCCCTTCGTTCTGACCTACTACTGCAGTCTTCCTCTTCCTGTCTCTTACTGCTAATATCTAATTCCTTCCTTTCTACTGCTGCTGGCTCTTCTTACTGTCACTATCTCTCTCTTCCTCGTCACCATCATATTCTGCCTCTCGTTATCACTGGCTCTTAACCATTTCCACTTTCTCTTTATTCCTGCCCCCCCTCCCCCCCACCCCAACCCCGGCACTCTCCCCTTGACCCTTATCCTAGTAACGTTCTGTCACTGCCAACTACGAGGGTAATCCCAAAAGTAAAGTCTCCTATTTTTTATAAGTGCATAGACCTGTCTATTTCTACAATGGCTTACATAAGATTACAGCTTGAACATTAAGCTATTTTTCAACATAATAACCATTTATGTCGATGCATTTTTGTAGACGCTGTGGCAGTTTTTGTGTATCCATGTCATACCAGCTCGCCGCCATGCTGTTCAGAAAGTTATGAACCTCTTCTTCCACCTCGTCGTCGGAGCTGAATCGCTGGGACCACAATTAACGCTGACAGGTACTGTGAGACTCTGAAAAAACTCAAACGGGCAATTCAGACCCGGAGAAGAGGAATGTTGAGCAAGGGCGTACACATTCTCCATGACAACGCTCGGCCACACATTGCTCGGCAAACCGTTGCTCTCCTGCAACAGTTTCAAGGGAACATAATCACCCACACACCCTATAATCCTGACATGGCGTCCAGTGTCTATCACCTGTTCCCTAGGTTAAAAGAACATTTGGCCGGAAAGCGATTCAGCTCCGACGACGAGGTGAAAGAAGAGGTTCATAACTTTCTGAACAGCATGGCGGCCAGCTGGTATGACATGGGCATACAAAAATTGCCAAAGCGTCTACAAAATTGCGTCGACAGAAATGATTATGTCGCAAAATAACTAAATGTTCAAGCTGTAAACTGTTGTAAGCCAGCCGGGCTAAGTGACCGAGCGGTTCTAGGCGCTACAGTCCGGAACCGCGTGACCGCTACGGTCGCAGGTTCGAATCCTGCCTCGGGCATAGATGTGTGTGATGTCCTTAGGTTAGTTAGGTTTAAGTAATTCTAAGGTCTAGGGGACTGATGACCTAAGAAGTTAAGTCCCATAGTGCTCAGAGCCATGTTTTGTTGTAAGCCATTATAGAAATAAACAGGTCTACGTACTTATAAAAAAATAGGAGACCTTACTTTTGGGATTACCCTCGTATGTTTTACCGCCACTGTGTCCCACTCTTTCTCCCATACTGCTATTATCTACTTCGCTATTTCTACACTCCTGGAAATGGAAAAAAGAACACATTGACACCGGTGTGTCAGACCCACCATACTTGCTCCGGACACTGCGAGAGGGCTGTACAAGCAATGATTACACGCACGGCACAGCGGACACACCAGGAACCGCGGTGTTGGCCGTCGAATGGCGCTAGCTGCGCAGCATTTGTGCACCGCCGTCGTCAGTGTCAGCCAGTTTGCCGTGGCATACGGAGCTCCATCGCAGTCTTTAACACTGGTAGCATGCCGCGACAGCGTGGACGTGAACCGTATGTGCAGTTGACGGACTTTGAGCGAGGGCGTATAGTGGGCATGTGGGAGGCCGGGTGGACGTACCGCCGAATTGCTCAACACGTGGGGCGTGAGGTCTCCACAGTACATCGATGTTGTCGCCAGTGGTCGGCGGAAGGTGCACGTGCCCGTCGACCTGGGACCGGACCGCAGCGACGCACGGATGCACGCCAAGACCGTAGGATCCTACGCAGTGCCGTAGGGGACCGCACCGCCACTTCCCAGCAAATTAGGGACACTGTTGCTCCTGGGGTATCGGCGAGGACCATTCGCAACCGTCTCCATGAAGCTGGGCTACGGTCCCGCACAACGTTAGGCCGTCTTCCGCTCACGCCCCAACATCGTGCAGCCCGCCTCCAGTGGTGTCGCGACAGGCGTGAATGGAGGGACGAATGGAGACGTGTCGTCTTCAGCGATGAGAGTCGCTTCTGCCTTGGTGCCAATGATGGTCGTATGCGTGTTTGGCGCCGTGCAGGTGAGCGCCACAATCAGGACTGCATACGACCGAGGCACACAGGGCCAACACCCGGCATCATGGTGTGGGGAGCGATCTCCTACACTGGCCGTACACCACTGGTGATCGTCGAGGGGACACTGAATAGTGCACGGTACATCCAAACCGTCACCGAACCCATCGTTCTACCATTCCTAGACCGGCAAGGGAACTTGCTGTTCCAACAGGACAATGCACGTCCGCATGTATCCCGTGCCACCCAACGTGCTCTAGAAGGTGTAAGTCAACTACCCTGGCCAGCAAGATCTCCGGATCTGTCCCCAATTGAGCATGTTTGGGACTGGATGAAGCGTCGTCTCACGCGGTCTGCACGTCCAGCACGAACGCTGGTCCAACTGAGGCGCCAGGTGGAAATGGCATGGCAAGCCGTTCCACAGGACTACATCCAGCATCTCTACGATCGTTTCCATGGGAGAATAGCAGCCTGCATTGTTGCGAATGGTGGATATACACTGTACTAGTGCCGACATTGTGCATGCTCTGTTGCCTGTGTCTATGTGCCTGTGGTTCTGTCAGTGTGATCATGTGATGTATCTGACCCCAGGAATGTGTCAATAAAGTTTCCCCTTCCTGGGACAATGAATTCACGGTGTTCTTATTTCAATTTCCAGGAGTGTATAACACAACCACTGTCTACTATCTTACAGTATATATTAGTTTTTCGTCGCTTTTCCACCGCCACTGTCTTCTCACTCAGCATAAAAAATTGCGAATAGTTTGTACACCAAAATTTTTAAAGGTGCAGAGGACGGTAGAATGGGGCAGCTGATATCCCACTTTTCAGTCAGAGTCTTTTAAATAAACAGCATCGCAATCCTATTTTTTCTGCTTCGATAGGAGCAGTTTTGCTCTGGTTTCATTCTTTCCTCTGCTACAGCAGAGCATATAACTCATATGAAAAGAAATGTATTCGTCAGTAAAATTTAGATAGTTTGCTAAAGTGAAACTGAAATAACTCGAAACTTATTTTACACCTCCGACCGGATTTCACGTGCAAAAGAAATTTTTTAGATGATAACGGAGACAGTTTGGAGCATATTACTCCGTGATACGTCACTTTATCAACTACGTTTCCGTCTCACACAGGATTTTATGCAAGTGTTTTTCGTGTTCAAGTGTGGTAACTTTGAACTTATGTATCTTTGTAATAGATTAAGATACCAAGAAAATTTCTAAGCAGTTCGGGATCTGCATCTGACGAATATATCGTAAAAATTACAGCCATATCCTATGCATAGCCGTCTTGGAATCCTCGGCTGGGTTTTGCTCCGCTGGTGACGTCAAAAATATAGTAAATAAGCTCTTTTTTGGTTTTTGTGTGTCCATCGTTGTGATCGGAGGTCTGGGGAACATAAGCCGTTTACCTATGTAAGAAAATGAAACACCTACTCCCATTTTTGAACAGATGTAGAACATTCGCCGAATTTCACTGCTTACACTATGAGCTATCTGAAGCTCAGTTAATTACGCCAGACTGTGCTTTCTGAGGCTAAAGGATAGCTACATGATTCCTAACCGAGTACGATGCTCGACACAGACTATTCTTAGAGTAAATCATAGTTGTTATGGATTCAAGATATTCATTCTTCCTACGTGGTTCCTCCTTCATCCATCGTAAGGTGCTTCGAATTTTACATTCATATCTATGGAGGTGCTCGCCGGGGCGCATGCAACAGCACGCTTACCAATATGTTCCAAAAGGTCGCGCATAAAATACTGTATCTTCGGTTCTATTGGTGTGAGAAATGGGCGGTCAAGTGTTTTGGATAGTCCTTGGGCTACAGACCATGTGCATGCCAAAGAGAAGGATCATATTACTATAAAAGTATCAGTACTGCACAGTTCCTTCAGATTAGGGAAATGGAGCACATCGGTTGGTTCTTTTTGCATTTAAATTGTTGCATGGTGGGCCTTAAGGGGCTTATGGAGGCACAATTAGTCCATGGATGGTTTCTTAGAAAACCTGAAAAAGCGTTTTTTAACCATTTTTTCGTACCAAAACGGAGCTGAGGCTCGCATGACGGCTATGCGTAGCAAATGGCTGAAATTTTTACGATATATTCCTAAGATCCCGGTTTTTACAGAGGTTCAAAGTTGCCCTACCTGTACGCGTATAATTCCGGTGTGGGGCAAAAACGTAGTTTACAAAGTGACATAGCACGGAGAAATATGCTGTAATGTGTCTCCGTTATCATCGTAATAGTTCTGGGGATCTCATGCTCTAGTACAGAAGCACATGCAAAATTTTTAGCACGTAATATCGGTTTTGCTTTATTCCGATTTCACTTAAGTAAACTATTTAAATTTTGCCGAAAGATACATTTCTTTTCATATGAATGACATGCCTAGCTGCAGCAGGGGAAAGAAGGAAACCAGCGTAAAAATACTCCTATCGAAGCACAGAAAAGGCGAATATGCTCCTGTTTAAAAGACTCTGAAAAATGGAGTACCAGCTGCCTTATTCTACGTCCTTCAGCACCTTTCAAAATGTTCCCAAAAATTTTAACATGCGAACATATTCGCGCTTTTTTAAGGAGACTTTGAATATGGGAAAGAGACGGAGAAGTAATAAGTACATGAAGATTGTAGACAGTGGTTGTGCTATAGAAAGAGCGAAGGAGACAGCGCCAGTGGGAAAGGAGTAAAGAGAAGCAGAAAGTGGAAACGTGTGGGAGCAGAGGCAAAGTCTATGACGATGATAACGAGGAAGAGACAATGACACTGGGAAGAGACAGTAACAGAGGGAAGGAACGAATGAGATAGAAGGAGTCACAGAGAGCAAGAGGAAGGCAGTGACAAGGAGAGGATACCGTAGTAATAGAACAGAACGAAGGAGACTATTGCTGGGACACAGGAGACAGTGACAGTTAGAGAGACACAAAGAGTTAATGAGAATTAGATGGTCTGAATGAGTGAATGAGAATGGGCAAGAGGAACTGGATGCGTATGAGCGGCGTACGCGATGGGTTAGTGGACGTGAGCAAGTTACAGTTAGGGGAGCTCGTGGGAGTCAGCGGTGAGTTGTATGTTAAGAAGAGCGCGAATATGTTCACATGCAAAAATTTTTGTGAAAATTTTTGGAGCTGCTGAGGAAGGTAGAAGGAGGCGGCTGGTATGCCAATTTTTAGACAGTCTTTTAACCAGGAGCATATTCGACTTTTTTGTGCCTCATAACGCTGTTATCTTTGCTGAACAGTAGTCTGGTTCATATTCTGCCGAATACCTCATCGGAAAAGACCAATATGGGAGCTTAACCTCCGTGCAACAATCAACTGAGGAAACGGATGAAGGAATATTTGCTCACTGCGTACTTCGTTAGACGTTGCGATGACG
Source organism: Schistocerca nitens (assembly GCF_023898315.1). Lineage (NCBI taxonomy): Eukaryota > Metazoa > Arthropoda > Insecta > Orthoptera > Acrididae > Schistocerca > Schistocerca nitens. Next base: position 367,924,700 of record NC_064614.1, on the reverse strand, counting down.
ACGCATGCCTGCAGGTGGTTTATTGTCCGCTGTGGTAGGCCTACTTTCTCCAGCAATGTCAACTTTCTTCTTTGGCAGGCAGAACGTCGAGAAGCGGGGCGTCGACATAGAAAGCCGATTTCTTTCGCGAGTATATCTACCTACCCGTTTTCTCCCAGTCACGTGGGATCTTGGACCTTAGTTCGTCACAGTGGATTAAAAAGAGACCACATGCCTTTTTTATTAGATAATAGATTACATTTTCCAAGTGGAACAGCAGGTTTCTTCTTCTCCACGCTTGCGATTACAGAACACGAAAGATACATTAGCTTATCAGGTAGGAAAGGAATCAAACTTTGCTCTTTTTTGTTTACTAGTCCGGTAACAATAAATAATCTAGTCAGTATATTAGCTTCTTACAAATTTTCTGTTGTTTTTGTATGCAGACGTGCTATATACCTTTCATAGGCATATGATTTTCGTACATGGTCTTTGCGCAACACGGACATCGTTTTATCATCTACTTTGCTCAGTTTCAGTGAGGTACAATTTTATAAATGTTCCCAAAGACGTTATTCTAAAACACATATCGCGGTAGCTGTACTCATTATAAATGTTATTATTTTCTGTTTCGTTGTAGGTTTAAAATATACGTACAATGTTATGGATTTACGGTGTTTCGTCTAAGTTAATTTTCGACCTTTATCAAAATATTTTGGCATCTTAGGAAAATAGCTTAGCTTCGAATAAGAAATCGAAACGTTTACACGAATTCACGAGAAGCTATGGTATAGGAGGTTGGAGCTGATTAATTACTGTTAATTTTCGAAAAAGAATCATGCAAGGTACTACTTGAAATCTCTTAAGTAATACGCCGTGTTCGAGGTTCTTCTGAAGTGAGGAAATGCTGTTGATCGGTTTATTAATATGAAAAGGCTGTTACCTTTCGTATCACAGTATTTAAATCACTTCTTGGAACACATTTAATTAATTTTCAGTCCTGCATGTAATAATCGGCCCTGTTATATATTTGATTCATTTGCATATCTGTTCTGAACGGAATCGGTTTATGAACCCCGCAGACAGCTCTACCATGAATCGAGCTATTAGTGTAACGGAAGCTATTGCTACCGATGGAATTTAATTAATCGTTGTATGTAAATCATTCGAATATTCTTCGATGAGTGGATCTTCATAAATTCCTGACAGCGTGCGTATTTCAGAAACTTACTTCATGTCTTACGCGATAGCTTCCCTAGGGTATTTGTCGTGACCAGTGCCATTAACAACTTCTTTCCAGCAACTCCGTTTTCGAAGTTTTTTTGAAAACATTTGATTCATTCAGGAAGTTCCTTGAAAAATTTGAAAAATGAAACAGCACTGAGAGAATAATTACATGCTACTGAAACTGTTATCCCAAGGGTACGAAACCTTTAAAAGCATTACGTAGTAATTACATGTATATTACTATGTTACGTTTTCTCATATGGTTCTCTTGTTTTTCAGGCTAGAAACAACTTTTGCAGCACAAGTGTTTTGGTGTCACTTACGATTTCCAATGTTGGTAGTCCATTTGTCTGATCCTGGAGATGTTTACTCTGGCCCCATACACCAGATGGCCGATTTCGTCGTTTTCTTGTCCCACATTTATTACATGCATGTTTCGCTGTGTATTGAACGTGTGTGAATTTACAGTGTGTAGTGCTACTAACTGTCGCTGCGTGTTTATCTTTCGTTTTCTGTTTATGTTGTGTATGTGTTGTTTGATATTTGTTCATTTGCTGGTGTGTGTGTGTGTGTGTGTGTGTGTGTGTGTGTGTGTGTGCGCGCGCGCGCGCGCGCGCCTCTGGGGGGGAGAGAGAGAGAGGGATTAATTAATTATTTATTCTGCCTGTGCTTTGCATTCCTGTCTGTTATTATTTTAGTGGCTAACAAGAACCCTGAGTTTTCCTGTAATGTCAGACGTTTTTCGTTGTAATTGTTCACTGTAAAAATTTTTCATGTCCGGTCCACGTTTTATCAGGTGTTCAGCGAAGGTAGATAGCTATTTTCGTACTTACAACTTCTTATGTGTTATTTATACCTAATTTCGAAATTTCTGCCTGTCATTCCGAGATATACTGAACCACACTCTTGACTTTCTAACTGGTATATATCTGCACCTTAGTATTTATATGGTTTGTCTATTGTTGTTTGTAAACGTAACCAGAGTGTATTTAAGGCAGTGTATGCAATGTGTAATCCTTGTTTGTTTAGTATATTTGCTGTTCTTCAAATGGTTCAAATGGTTCTGAGCACTATGGGACTTAACATCTGTGGTCATCAGTCCCCTAGAACTTAGAACTACTTAATACGAACTAACCTAAGGACATCACACACATCCATGCCCGAGGCAGGATTCGAACCTGCGACCGTAGCAGTCGCGCGGTTGCGGACTGAGCGCCTAGAACCGCTAGACCACCGCGGCCGGCTGCTGTTCTTCGTGCTGGTTTGTATTTGTATGTTAAACTGTACTATTTCTTTCAGTTAGTCATGTCATGAGTGTTACTGTTTTGTGTTTTTGTGTGTGCTGTAGTGTCTGTATTGTTTGTGGGGCTCTGTGGTGGTTCAAATGTGTGTGAAGTCTTATGGGACTCAACTGCTAAGGTCATCAGTCCCTAATCTTACACACTACTTAACCTAAATTATCCTAAGGACAAACATACACACCCATGCCCGAGGGAGGTCTCGAACCTCCGCCGGGACCAGCCTCACAGTCCATGACTGCAGCGCCTAAGACCGCTCGGCTAATCCCGCGCGGCGGCTCTGTGATGTTTGTGTTCTCTGCTTGTTTTACTTTTTCTCTAGTTGTCTTTAGGTTTTGTGGTTAAACCTTTGTACTACATAGATATTGAAAAACTGTTTGTGGCCATGAGTTGTATTCAGAATGAGATTTTCACTCTGCAGCGGAGAGTGCGCTGAAATGAAACTTCCTGGCAGATTAAAACTGTGTGTCGGGACGTGACTCGAACTCGGGATCTTTTCCTTCCGTGGGAAAGTCCTCTGCCATCTGAGCTACCCAAGCACACGTCTCACGCCCTGTCCTCACAGCTTTGCTTCTGCCAATACGACGTCTCCTGACTTCCAAACTTCACAGAAGCTCTTCTGCGAATCTTGCAGAGTTCCCGGGTTCGATTACCGGCGAGGTCAGGGATTTTCTCTGCCTCGTGATGGCTGGGTGTTGTGTGCTGTCCTTAGGTTAGTTGGGTTTAAGTAGTTCTAAGTTCTAGGGGACTGATGACCATAGATGTTAAGTCCCATAGTGCTCAGAGGCATTTGAACCATTTGAGCCTTGCGGAACTACCACTACTGGAAGAAAGGAAGGTAGAGCACTTGCCCGCCATAAGCAAAGGTCCCGAGTTCGAGTCTCGGTCCTGCACACAGTTTTAATCTGCCAGGAAGTTTTATGAGTTGTATTGTTTGTAATTCTTTTTCATAGGTTTCTTTGCTGAATTGATATTATTTAACCTACGTATTATTTAGCCGCTGATTTTTGATCTTGTGGTTGGTTGGACGTGGCATGTACAGCGTGTCTGTGGCTATTGGCTTTTCGAAAATGTCAGATGTGTGCTTATTGCTGTCTCTCTTTATTTTTATACGCAGGAAATGTATTTCCTTTTTTTGTCTGTTTTTCCACGGTGAACTGAATACTCTTATGTATAATTTTTATGTATGTGTGAAGTTTATCTATTTTCTCTGTTGGTTCATTTGCTATATACATTTTGTCATCCACATCTGGACCAGTGAACAATTTTGTATTCTTTTTCTTTGTGATAATTGTATCAAAGATTGTGTTTTCTGTGTGTTTTTGTTGTTGACTGATAGTGTTCGTTTCCTCTTCAACTATTTACGACTATTCTGTAGACAGTTTTCCGTTGCTTATAACGAAAATTCCGAATGAAAGTCCCATTCACATTGTTCCAAATTGTGAATCTATTTCCTTCATTCCCAATTTCTTAGGCTCTGGCTGAATGTATCCCAGTACTCCAAGGACGCAAAGTCAAAAACATCCCACTCTGGTCACTTGCAAATGAAATGAGCAGCGAAAAAATAATTAAAAGTTATTCAGTGCGTAGTTAACCGTATAGTTTTTCAATTGGAAACCCCTCAGGGGACTCAGCATTCATTTGCTGGGTACGGGCTTGGCGAACCCGGGGTCCCCGAGCTGTGGACTGGTGTGCGCCGCCAGTCTGCTGATACCGTAAGCTCTGGGCATGCTTCAGCGACCACCGTTTGGCGCAACGGTGGAACGTTGTGTGTCGCAGGGACCGGGGATCTTGGCTTGATTGCCTGGATCGCGAGGACGGTACATACCTCTATAAAAAACCCTTCAATCTTAAGGTGTGCTGCGCGCCGATAAGATGCATGGCTGTTGAGGTGGAACAGTCGCTATAATAGCGGGCAACCTCTGGGGAACCTGCCGCACCTCAGTTGTACAAGGCTTATCCACGCATGCGGGGCTCTGTCTGGATGGACATAAGTTTCCCTAGCTGCTCGTGGGACGACCATGGATACCACGAATTCTTCCTCTTTTCCTCCTTCTAATTTTTCGCTGGCCAGTGGGATGGGTGGACCGCTGGTAGGCACTACCACCCAATCCAACAAGAGGACTAGGTTAGCGAGTCCTCCTGACTCAGGCGTCAGCAAACGTACAGCAGTTCCGAGTAACCGAGCACATACTGACAACCAGAATGTGTTTTTAATAATAAAAAGGAAAGAGGGTTCCTTTGAAAAGGTTTCTCTATTCTATATCCAAAAGGGTCTAGAAGGAATAGCTGGAACTTCAAAATCAGTGAAGCGCTTACGGAATGGGACACTGCTTGTTGAAACATCAACTACTCAGCAAGCAGTTAACCTTCAAACAGCTAAAAGCTTGGGGGAATACACAATCGATACAGAGCTCCACAGTACCCTGAACTTCAGTAAGGGTGTTGTGACCTGTAGGGATCTTGTTGACATTCCTGTAGAGGAATTAAAGAGTGAGTGGGCTCAGGAGGGAATTGTTGACGTTCAGAACATCATGAAAAGGGTGGATGGGAACCTGGTGAAATCTGACTCCTTCATTCTTACTTTCAATACCCCCAAACTCCCAGAACACGTCAAGGCAGGATTTCTTCGACTAAACGTCCGGCCGTATGTCCCAAACCCAATGCGCTGTTTTAAGTGCCAGCGTTTTGGGCATACAACTCTAGGGTGTAAAGGAGAAGCGATGTGTGGCAACTGCAGTAAGGCTGCCCATGACGGAATTGACTGTTCGTCGCCTGTCAGATGTATAAACTGTTCTGAAAGCCACCCTGTTTGGAGTAGGGACTGTAGAATCTTCCTAGAGGAACGTAAAATACAAGAAATAAAAACAACTAAGCGTATCCCCTACAGTGAAGCCAAAAAGATCTTTAAGGCCATGCAGCCACCCACATTCGTTACGTCTTTTGCTTCCATTGTTCAGAAGCCGCCTCCAAAAGTCGATGCATCTACACAGACAGAGGTTGATAGTGTTGGCACGAACACCTGCACGTGTCAGTGCACTTGCAAGGCAGCAAGTGTATCAGAGCCTGTAGCCCCTCCTCGAACAGCAGAGAAAGGTACAGTACCTAACATTGAAGAGCCCCAGGCATCTCCGACTGCTGAGGCTGTTCCAAAGCCCAGCGTGGTCATAAACACCCCTGCTCCAGTTCTAGAAAGCCGCCTAAACAAAGGAAAGCACACATCAAGCAGCACCAACAGATTAAATCGGCTGGTAAACCCTCGGATCATGTTAATGTGGTCCCATTAGACGCTTTATCAGAGCTGATGGAGTCTGAGAATATGGTGCAATCATCTCGCCCCAAGACTGAGCCTCCACCCACTGCAGTCTCCCCACCTCGGCGGAAAGAGAGGCAGAAAATACAACCACCGTGATGGCTCCCATATTGCAATGGAACCTGCAAGGGTTCAGGACACATGTGGGGGAACTACGTCTATTGATTCAGGTTAGACCTATGTGTGTATGTCTGCAAGAGACAAATTTCAGTGAAACATACACCCCTGAGCTACGTGGTTATCTCCTCCACAAAAAGGACGACCTGAGTGGATAGAGAGCTCGAGGAGGAGTAGGTATCTTCGTCAACACCGACTACCACTCCTCGCCTCTCTCCCTCACGACGAATTTACAGGCAGTTGCAATATTAGTACATGTGCGTCATATGCTAACAGTATGTTCGCTTTACCTGCCCCCACATGATGTGCTCGACGAAGAGGCTCTCAGTGATCTTCTTACACAGTTCCCCTACCCCTTCATCCTCTGTGGTGATTTTAATGCACACAATATGCTTTGGGGCTCTGTGAGTACTTGCCCCAGGGGTAGAGCAATCGAGAGGCTTCTTCTGTCTTCCAGTGCCTATTTGCTAAATACAGGTCAAAGCACGTATTTTTGCATTGCAACTGGGTCGTTCTCTGCCATTGATCTATCGCTTTGCTCTCCAGCCATCGCCCACACTGCTGCATGGGAAGTGGTTGATGACTTACACGGCAGTGATCACTTCCCCATTTGGATTCACCTGCCACATGCAGTGGAACCGGAAAGGAAACCGCCTCGATGGGTGCTCCGTAGAGCCAACTGGGCACTGTATAGTATAGTCAACTAGCCCAGTTTGAACATCGGGTCAGTGTCCAGGAATGGGTGGATCATATTACTAAAGTGATCCACCGCGCCAGTGAAGCGTCCATCCCACAGTCCATGGGACAACCGAAGCGGCAGCCTGTCCCTTAGTGGAGCGACGAATGCCGCTCTGCAGTCAGGGCTAGGCGGGCAGCTCTGCGTAGGTTCAAATGCCGGCCAACTGTAGAGAACCTTGCAGCCTTTCGGGTGGCAAGGGCAAAGTGTCGTCGGATTACACGAGAGAGCAGGAAGAGGTCGTGGCAGCAGTTCCTGAACACCATTAATCGTTCATCACGAAGTTCCATTGTATGGGAGACCATAAGGAGGATTTATGGGAGAGGTGGGAGGTGCCCTATGGCTGCTATAATGTGGAATGGTACTCTCCAAACGACCCCAAAAGATATTGCCCAGTCTATGGCGGCTCATTTTGCAGCTATTACTGCAACTGCCAGTCAGAATCCAGCTTTCCAGCCCCACAGAGTGGCTGCTGAGAGGAGCAGTTTTGACTTCCGCTCACCCAATACAGAAGAGTACAACTGCCCATTTTCCATGTGGGAACTGGATTCTGCATTGTGTGGGGCTCATGATACATCCCCTGGTCAGGATAGAATCCACTATAGCATGCTGCAGCACCTCACAGGGAGAAATAAAGAAATCCTCCTCCGACTTTTTAATCTGGTTTGGATGTCTGGTCACTTTCCCAACTCGTGGCGTGAAGCAATTTTAATTCCTCTTTTAAAACCTGGGAAAGACCGCACGTGCCCGGGTAGTTACCGTAGTGTTGCCCTCACTAGCTGCGTGGGAAAGACCTTGGAGCGGATGATCAACCGCCGCCTTGTCTGGATGTTAGAATCCAGACAACTCCTTAGTCGCTTTCAGTGTGGGTTCAGGAGGTATCGCTCCACCTTTGATAACCTGGCCCTCCTGGAGGCGGCTATACAACAGGCTTTCCTGCGCCAGCATCATTTGTTGGGAATATTTTTTGACATTGAAAAGACATACGATACTACTTGCAGGCATCTTATCATCAGGCAGCTCCACGAATGGGGTTTTCGTGGATGTCTTCCCAATTTTATTCGGTCCTTCCTGTCGCCACGTTATTTTCGGTACCGAGTCGGAGACGTACTGTCTAGTGGCTTTGAACAAGAGAACGGTGTCCCTCAAGGTAGTGGTTTAAGTGTGACGGTCTTTGCTATTGCTATTAATAGTATTACGTCTGTTGCGAAAAGTCCTGTGCAGTGTTCCTTGTTTGTGGACGATTTCTCTGTATTTTGCTCTTCTTCAAGCCTTGCAACGACGACTCGTCAGTTGCAACTCACTCTGCGACGTTTGGATGAATGGGCACAGAAGAGTGGTTTTAAGTTTTCAACTGATAAGTCGGTGTGTGTTCTTTTTAACCGTTCTCGTTCCATTTTTTACTTGCCTGCGTTGAGGATGAGGGACACCGTTGTGAATTTTAAAGACGCGGTGAAGTTTCTGGGCCTCACTTTTGATTCTAAGCTTACGTGGCTGCCACACATCAACGAACTGAAGAAACGGTCTCTTAAGGCGCTGTCTATTTTAAAATGTCTTAGTCACCACACATGGGGAGCAGACAGGACTTGTCTGCTCCGGTTTTACAGAGCCTTCGTGCGGTCCCGGCTTGATTATGGATGCACGGTGTATGGGTCTGCAAGACCCACTTATTTGAAGCTGTTGGATGTGGCGCACCATGAGGGTATTCGGTTGGCCACTGGGGCGTTCAGAACGAGCCCCATACCGAGCCTCTGTGCAGAGGCAGGTGAACCGCCACTTCACCTCCGGCGGCGTCTACTAATGGTGCGCCAGGCCTATCAAACATTATCCACACCATACACACCTGCATTCCACACTGTTGCTCGGCCTCCACTGGAAAGGCTTTTTCACAACCGCCAACGAGCAACAAGACCCTATGGGATTCCTGAAAAGGATTGCATTTTAGAGATGGGTGTGACCGGTATTAATGTTTCACGTCGAGGTTGGAGCAGATATCCACCTTGGCTCCTCCAGAGGCCCACACTGACTTTAGATTTGGCAAATTTTAAGAAAGACAGTACATCAGATTTTACTTTCAAATCTTTGTTTTTTAACATTTGGACAGGCATCATGATTTTACAGTAGTCTACACTGATGGATCCCAACAGGGGGATTTTCTTGGCTGCTCAGTCGTGTTCCCCGACCGTGTCATCAGGATTCGCCTTCCCCAGGAATACACTGTTTTTTCCGCAGAACTTCACGCGATCCTGAAGGCATTGGAGCAGATACGGTTTACTCAGGGCAAACACTTCCTAATTTGCTCTGACTCACTGAGCGCATTACAGTCACTGCAGAACCTGTACCCAGCGGAGAAGTTGGAACAGCTGATTTACGACCAACTGTACATCCTCCAACGACAGGGCAAGCAAGTGTCCTTTTGCTGGGTGCCAGGGCATGTGGGCATACGGGGAAATGAACAAGCTGACAGAGCTGCCAAGGACTCCTGCAGGTTACCGGAGGTGACACAATGTTCTATTCCTTTGCAAGGTGTCGTTTCTGTGCTGCGGCGGAAGTATATGCAATTGTGGGAGGAGGAATGGCTGGCGGTGAGGGAAAATAAGCTGCGGTTGGTGAAACCCACATCCAGCCGTGGTGTTCCTCCTGCCGGTCACCTAGGCGTGACGAAGTGACCGTTACACGTCTTCGCACAGGGCAGTGTCCTCTTACGCATGCCTTCTTACTACGGCGCGAGGAACCCCCGCTGTGTGATGCCTGTGGCGTACGAATCACTGTACGCCACATTTTAGTTGAGTGCGATTTATATCGTTCTGTCAGGGTGGAAGTTAATATTAGTGGGGATCTGCCCTCGATTTTAGCCGATGATGAGGCGAGTGTCAAAAAAGTTTTAAAGTACTGTGATGTTTCTGGGCTTCAGCCTAAAATTTTAGGTTGGAATTTTTAGTGTGTTGCCGAGTGGTTGACCACTCCTTTTTATTCTTGTAATAGGCCAGTTCCAAACATGTGCTATGTGTTTCATTTTCACCCCTTCCCCTACGTTCTCTTGCAGTTCTCCTCTTTATGTGCTGCTTTGCACTTTGCTACTGTTGACGTGCACACTGCCTATGTAGACTGTCACCTTTAATTTTAGTCCTATTTTTGCACTTGCTGCATTTTAGTGACACTCTTCCGTTGTTGTTTCCGTTCGGGCGCTAAAGACTACACTTTTGAGCGCCCGTAACACCATATCCATCCATCTATCCACATCAGTTGAAAAGAACTCAGACCAACTTCCACAAAGTAACAACTGGCCGCTTGGGTAGAGACACTTTGGCAGAATATGTATTGTATTATGTACGTCGTATCTACTACTTTGGACAATAACGTACATAAACTTGAAACGAAAGAAAGGAAGAAAGAAAATTATAGTTTAACGCCACTTTGAAGATGAGGATGACAAAGAATGTTGTCCAAGTCCTTTTCAAAAGAACCATCCTGAAATTTTCTTTATACAGGTGAACGTAAGTACTTTCGTGTGGTTCCTCGCGTGTTCGCATTTGTCTATCACACGGCCATCTGTGAAGCCCATTAAAACATCCTACAGAGAAAAATAATGCAAAATGATGTAAGTTACTTATGAGATTACATATTACACATGCCAGGAGAGTATACTGTTCTCACTTCACTTAGGTTGCTGTCAACAGATTGCATAGGCTAAGGAAAAAGTCAGTTCGTTGCTGGACAGTCATCAGTCATAGGAAACTTTTCATTGTGTCATAACATACTGGAGTTTTACACAGCGTAGAAAACTGCCATTGTGACCTGGTCTTGTGGTCATCAGTTCGATAGATGGAGCTAGTCTATCTGGTGTAAGTTCCTCATCTCTGCAGAAATACTGCTCCTATATCCATTTGAACCTGCATGCTGTAGTCAAGTCAGGCTCACTCTCTATAGTATTACTCCCACACTTCCTTTCATTATCCAAATGATGATTCCTTCGTGCCTCGAGTTGTGTCAAGTTATTGTATTTCCCCAACTGGATTCAGTGCCTCTTCAGTAGTTCTACTATCTACCCACCTTAACTTCTGTATTCTCCTGTAGGAGCACATTTCAAAAGCTGCTATTCTCTTTTTGTCTGTACTGTTTGTCGTCCATGTATACTTCTATTCACGGCTACTCTCCAGAAAATAACTTCAGAGAAAACTCCTTATATTTAAATTTGTATTCGTTATTAATAAACTCTTTTTCTTAGAAACGCTTGTTGTTATTACCATTCCACATTTTATATTCCCTCTACTTCTTCAGTTACATCGCTACCCAAAGAGAAAAACTCATCTATTACTTTTAGTGTCTCGTTTTCTAACCTAAGAGTAGTCTTATTTATTTCGGTTACTTTCCATTAGCTTTGTTTTCTTAGTGTACACCCGATGACCTACAGTACTTACTTTTTAGCCACAGCTTCGTCCATGTACGCATACGTCATAAACATTGCACACACCTCCTGCTCTCCCTCTCTGTCCATCTCTTCCTCTCCCTTTCTCTGTCCATCTCTTCCTTCACCCTCTGTCTGTACATCTCCTCCTCCTCCTCCTCCTCCTCCTCCTCCTCTCATTGTCTACATTCTCCCCCCGTGTCCGTCTCCTTCTCTCCCCTATCTCTGTCCATCTCATCCTCCCCTATCCATTCCATCCTCCCTCTCTCTCTCTGACCATCCCCTCCTTCCGCCTTTATGCTTCTCCTCTCCCTTCTCTCTGTTCATTTTCTCCTCTCCCTTTCGCTGTCCATCTCCTTCCCCTGCCTCTCTCTGACCATCGACTCTTCCCATCTTACTCAGTCCATCTCCTTCTACCCCGTTCCTCTGTTCACCTCCTCCTGCCCTCTCTCTGTCTCTCTCTCCATCTCCTCTTTATGTCTCTCTCTCACCATTGCCACCTCCCATCTCCTTCTGTCTCCTCTCTCTGCACATCTGCTTCTTGTCCTCTCATTCTGTCCACCTCCTCCTCACTCTCTCTTGCCATTTCCCGTGTCAGTCCTCTCCCCTCCCCCCCCCCCTCAACCACTGCGGAAGGTGATTCTTACGCTTACATACTTTTCAGACAATAAGTGGTACCAGTATGCATACCTAGTTTCTTTGTAGTCGATTTATTAGTTTTGGAGGAAATTTGGAATATACACACATAGAACCAATATTATAATATATACAGATTTTCGAGACATTGCCCACTACGTTCAAGTGATTTTCGAATTCGTTTGCTGTCCCTGACAGAACTATAAAAGCGGTCAGAAAACTTTGCCATTTTTATTTCCTTGAACTTTAACCTGCTTTCCAAATTTCCCCTCGATATCCTTCCCTTGTACTTAGACCCAAACAGATATAAGCCGGCCAGTTTCTTCCATTTGAAATGGAAACCATAATGGTTCAAATGGCTCTGAGTACTATAGGACTTAACATCTGTGGTCATCTGTCCCCTAGAACTTAGAACTACTTAAACCTAACTAACCTAAGGACATCACACACACCCATGCCCGAGGCAGGATTCGAACCTGCGACCGTAGCGGTCACGCGGTTCCAGACTGAAGCGCCTAGAACCGCATGGCCACACAGGCCGGCTGGAAACCATACTCTTATCGTCAGTGAGGAGTAGGCAGTGGTCAGGGAATAATGTAGACAAACTGAGACATATGATTATGTAGAACATAGAACTCGGGACCTTTGCCTTTCGCGGGCAGGTGCTGTACCAACTGAGCTACCGAAGCACGACTCACGCCCGGTACTCACGGCTTTACTTCTGCCAGTACCTCGTCTCCTACCTTCCAAACTTTACAGAAGCTCTCCTGCGCAGGAGAGCTTCTGCAAAGTTTGGAAGGTAGGAGACGAGGTACTGGCAGAAGTAAAGCTGTGAGTACCGGGCGTGAGTCGTGCTTCGGTAGCTCAGTTGGTAGAGCACCTGCCCGCGAAAGGCAAAGGTCCCGAGTTCGAGTCTCGGTCGGGCACACAGTTTTAATCTGCCAGGAAAGTTTCATATCGGCGCACACTCCGCTGCAGAGTGAAAATCTCATTCTGGTTTCCAAGATGCTTTTGGCACCAGCATGAAAAGTAAAAGAAGAAAACAGAAAAAGAACAAAAGCTGCACGAGCGAAACTGAAGGGAAACCGAACAGTTTGACGGCGGTTTCAGAGCTGCAAACCTGGGCGCTGCCGAGATCACCCCTGGGTCCGGCTGCTGGCTTCGCCTCTTAATACAATATGCAAAACAGGGCGGCCGCCGCGAGGCGAGGGAATCGCGTGGGACGGCGTGTGCCGCGGGCAGCGATGAATCGGCAGATCCAGTTTTTGCGACGTGTCTGGCAGGCGACCGGCCCATCGCCCCGAGGCGCGGCGCGGAACGGCAGTCGCTGACAGCGGCTGAAAGAGAGAGAGGCTGCCGACCGTGGCTGGCTGGCGTGCCGAACGCCCGTAAAGCAAAGTTTGGCAGCCGGCGCATCTGCATAATGGGCAGGTGCCGTCACACCCCGCTGGCTGCGCGCTCTCGGGGGCGCGCTACTGCTTCCCGCTCCGATGTCGGGGCCCGATAACGGGGAACACGCGAAACGGTGCTTCCGAGCTCGAGGCTTGTCTCAGCTGACGGGCTCACGTGCTCTACAATTCGTGCACATACTTTATATGGTGATTTAGATAAAACTTGAGAGCCGTGATAGTACATTATGTATGACATGTAGCAAAATAGGCAGGGCCCTGGAACGACAAAGTGCAAGACATACCGGGGCTTGTTGAAAAGTAATGCATCCGAATTTTTTAATGGTAAACCTTTTCAAGGGGAGGCGTTCATGAAAAACACGCACTATTTATAACATCCAGCAAATGCGCAAATTCGAGGATACGGCAATGAAATTTTTTACCATGCTTTACTTTAACACATTTACTGTTAAGTTCCTCGGATTATATATATATCTGCTTTAACTCAAACTTTATTTTCAGAAAAATAATATATGTACCTTTTTATCAGAAACTATTCAAGATATTTCTACAAAATTTTCCCAACTCTTTACATATAATAAGCTTATCCCATGTTTTTTGATATATAGAGAATTTTAACAATTTTTATTTATAATTGTTAATTACAATATAAAAGTCACGCAAAATTCCAAGCACTTTGCCCCACATCACAGCTTACCTCTGAATTTCAAAATTTTCCCTTGAGTCAACAGCTACTGGGTTTACAGAAAAGGGTGTACAAAACTTCATAATTCTGTCCTTCATAGATTCTGAGAGAAAGGAATATAAATTCAGAAAATATGATTTTCAGGAAATGCAGTTTAAAGTTCAACCTAACGTTTTCTTCTTCCGTCATCCCTTCAGAAGGCCCTAAATTTGTACTCGGGGTCATCTTTCCCTTCAAGGCTTCTCTTCTGGTTTTTTGTTTTCTGTCTTCTTTCCTTTACCAGGTCTTCAACTGACTTTTCAGCTGTACAAAAGGCACTGTACATCTATTTTTCTCAAGATATTTTCAGTGAGATTTCCTATCTTAAAACCGTTACTCTCTACTTTTTATATACATTCTTTGTGACTGTGGCGTTACTGAAAGATGAAAGAATCGAACATTTGCCTAAATCTACGTCAGTAGCACTACATAAGACGAATTTATTCTGAAAAAAAAAGCATCTGGTTTCTGACTTTTTTTAAGGTAAGGAACAGAGTCACAGTCGATATGTAAAGTCAAACAGTATAAAGCATAGCGTTCTAGATGTATTCTGTGACGTTTTCTTGAAATTAATCCACGCAATCGCTGTTCGCCGAGCTAGTATTGAAGTGTTGCTTCAGAAACTGGACGTTGCAGAAATGTCACGTCACACATTTATTTTTCTGGCACTTTGGGTGCGCTTTCATCATTGACACTTTGGGAACTTCATGTTCATGAGTTCTATTAATAAATAAAAACAAATTGAAAACTGACATTTTCGGTCAATATCATGTACGTCATCCCTTAAATGAAATGAGCTTTATTAACATTCTTCATGTCTACATATTTATTTCTCAACACAGTCACCCTGGTAACGAACACATTTCTCCCAATGAGAGACCAGTTTGTTGATAGCATCACTGTAGAACGTTTCACTTTGTTGACAGAGCCACAACCTCACCTCTGCTTGCGTCACTTCATCGCTATGAAAGCGAATCCCTCGAAGACGTTTTTTTAAGTTTTGGAAACAGATGAAAATCGGATGGAGCAAGCTGGGACTGTATGGGGTATGATCCACGATGGTGAACCCAAGGCGTTCGCTTGTTACAGAAGTCGCGGCGCTTGCGTGTGGTCTGGCGTTGTCGTGCTGAAGGAGACTGTGCTCCAGGTGTGGACTAACTCCTCGAATTAGTGCTTTCAGTTTTCTGATGGTCTCTCGAGCACCGACATAGTTAGGTTACGCACCGCCAAATTGCATGCTATAATTCACAGTCCCCTAGCGGCAGAGGGTTGCAACTTTCGTCAGCGCAGCTGTAAATTCGATAGAGTAATGTGCATTACATGTAAGAGGGACCTTTGGTAAGTAATATAGAACTTTTTTTTTTCTTGGCCACTTTCGGTTGAAAAAATGCCGAATTTGTTGTGGACATCATAGAATACTCCCGCTTCAGCCCTAATAGTTTCATGAAGTTCAGATAACTGGCGGCGCCACACGTTGTAACGTACCTACAACAAATAAAGCCTATGTTTGTCTCTGAAAATGGACTCGATAAGCATCTCGAGATATCAGTAATCGGAATCTAACCTGCATAACACTGCGTGCGTGTTGTGTTAGTTTCACTGTCATTTAAGCCCTCAACAAAACTTAAAACCAACATTTGGGTAAGCTATCTGACTACGTCTTTGAATATGAAAAACTACAGGAACAAATGAACCTGTAACAATGAATACCTAAGCTACCTGACTGCTTTTTTTAATAAGAATTTATAAGTGATACAGAATCTACCTTGTGCATCGGAATTTACTGGATTAGAGTACATGACATGTTGTGGTGTGTCAGTGACTGTTTCGGTCCTAAGTTTTGCATTCACCTCTTTAGATGACTGCTTTTTCTAAGTGGTATACAGCAATTCTTAGCAGCATGCAGCAGCAGTGGCTAAAGCTTATTGTTCCTAAGAATGAATTTAATTTTAAAGGAGTTTGCTTGGGTCCTCTTAACTACTAAATAACTTGTAAGAAGGGATTTCATAAATTAAGTCTATTTAAAAAGTTCAGAAATCTTCATGACTAATAATAGTTTGATAAGTATTAATAATGGCTAAATGCCTGACAATGACATTAGAAGTGCCAATAATGGCTGAGTGCCAAATGAACGAATTATTTCAGTTTCAAAGGTACATTAACATTTAATAACCACAGCATATTTATTTCGAGGATAAGGAGGCTTCTTTAACGAACCCTGCAATTGCGCTTTACGCTATGCTTGCCTATTTACCTTGAATTCCATCGCAAGCGTAGTTAAGCCTTCTGAATCTCTCTTGGCCATATAAATGAAGTCAAGCCTTGAGTGTGGTAAGATCTGCCATCACCGAAGTGCGGGGAGCGTGACACGTCTTCTGTGTCCGAGTTCTCGACCGACCCTATTTACAATCGTGCTCCCATGATTTATTTACGTTACTACTGAAACGGTGGAGCCACCAGCGCAGACGTTGAGACAGTCTATAATGATGGCATTCACTTACCAATCACAGGCTGCCTGTGGGCTATAAAAGCCCACCACAACTGCCCCTGAAGATGATGAAGGTAATGGAACTTAAGGTTCTTCCCAGATTTGAGGCGGTGACGAAACCGACAAACCGAAAAAATCCACTTGCTCTGGTATTATTTATCATCAATGATAGATGAAACACAGTGTTTTAATGGCCTTTGTACTCTGACATGAATAGATGGTCGCACATTAGGGCAAAATCCTAGCTGTTAGCAAAGTCAATGTCAGCGCCTTTTGGATCGGTTCACTTTTAGTTCCAATGGAGAGCGGATGGACTCGTCTTTGAGGCGCGTAAAATGGGTGTCGGTGACTTACCAGTTATTTTTGTACTGCCCCAATAATTTGAAAGGGGGGACTAATAATGCAAAGAACTAGGAAGCACTACTTTACCACAAAAGTGTTAACAGAAGGAGAAAGAAGATAATTATTGTAAGCCCTCATTTTCAGTATAAGGTTATTCTACACCTCTGTGCCTCATTGTTTGAACAACTTTGGTGAGTTGTTTGAAGCTGGCGAAATATGGGAATAATTGAGCAGTCTACATGGGAGCAGAGGGCGAGTTACTGACCGCCTGAACTCGGAAGCTGTTGGCCTTCGATTATCGGCGAAGTTATTGTGTCAGCACGGACAGCTTTCAAAAGTTCTAAAGTGACTGGAATGTTACTAACGAGATGGCCTTAGCGTGACGTTTCTGATCCTAATTCCCTCTTTCAGCATGGCTCAAACCAACTGACTGGGTTGCTGTGGTTGGTCTTAGCCTGTTACAGGCCTTCCATTTCCACCGGTTTTGAGTTAAGCATCTATAACTGTTCTGTAAGCAAAAATGTCTTACGCATTTGAGATGTTATTTGCGAAGACCTATAAGTATAATAGATGATCTTTGCTGACAATTCATTCTTGTGAATTTTGAAACAACTCTTGTTCACTCCACCCAAGTATAATATTGGATCTTCTGTGTTGCAGTTCGCCATCCACTAGGCTGTTAGGAAGCTTGTCTAAGTAGGGCCTGTTGGCTAACTGTATACAGCTGTAAACAGTCAGATACAAGAAATAGAAGCAGTAACTAGCTTCTTCCATTAACTCTTCTATTGACCTTGAAAGTTTATTGTAAAACTTCTAAACTCGTACTTGAATGCGTCAAGATTGGTAAAACTCATTTTGATATCAAAATACGTAAATCTTAGTGTAGGGCAACGGAACAATGTTGTTGTTGTTGTTGTGGTCTTCAGTCCTGAGACTGGTTTGATGCAGCTCTCCATGCTACTCTATCCTGTGCAAGCTTCTTCATCTCCCAGTACCTACTGCAACCTACATCCTTCTGAATCTGCTTAGTGTATTGATCTCTTGGTCTCCCTCTACGATTTTTACCCTCCACGCTGCCCTCCAATGCTAAATTTGTGATCCCTTGATGCCTCAAAACATGTCCTACCAACCGATCCCTTCTTCTAGTCAAGTTGTGCCACAAACTTCTCTTCTCCCCAATCCTATTCAATACCTCCTCATTAGTTACGTGATCTACCCACCTTATCTTCAGCATTCTTCTGTAGCACCACATTTCGAAAGCTTCTATTCTCTTCTTGTCCAAACTGGTTATCGTCCATGTTTCACTTCCATACATGGCTGCACTCCATACAAATACTTTCAGAAACGACTTCCTGACACTTAAATCTATACTCGATGTTAACAAATTTCTCTTCTTCAGAAACGATTTCCTTGCCATTGCCAGTCTACATTTTATATCCTCTCTACTTCGACCATCATCAGTTATTTTACTCCCTAAATAGCAAAACTCCTTTACTACTTTAAGTGTCTCATTTCCTAATCTAATCCCCTCAGCATCACCCGATTTAATTTGACTACATTCCATTATCCTCGTTTTGCTTTTGTTGATGTTCATCTCATATCCTCCTTTCAAGACACTGTCCATTCCGTTCAACTGCTCTTCCAAGTCCTTTGCTGTCTCTGACAGAATTACAATGTCATCGGCGAACCTCAAAGTTTTTACTTCTTCTTCATGAATTTTAATACCTACTCCGAATTTTTCTTTTGTTTCCTTTACTGCTTGCTCAATATACAGATTGAATAATATCGGGGAGAGGCTACAACCCTGTCTCACTCCTTTCCCAACCACTGCTTCCCTTTCATGCCCCTCGACTCTTATAACTGCCATCTGGTTTCTGTAAAAATTGTAAATGGCCTTTCGCTCCCTGTATTTTACCCCTGCCACCTTCAGAATTTGAAAGAGAGTATTCCAGTTAACGTTGTCAAAAGCTTTCTCCAAGTCTACAAATGCTAGAAACGTAGGTTTGCCTTTTCTTAATCTTTCTTCTAAGATAAGTCGTAAGGTTAGTATTGCCTCACGTGTTCCAACATTTCTACGGAATCCAAACTGATCTTCCCTGAGGTCCGCTTCTACCAGTTTTTCCATTCGTCTGTAAAGAATTCGCGTTAGTATTTTGCAGCTGTGACTTATTAAACTGATAGTTCGGTAATTTTCACATCTGTCAACACCTGCTTTCTTTGGTATTGGAATTATTATATTCTTCTTGAAGTCTGTGGGTATTTCGCCTGTCTCATACATCTTGCTCACCAGATGGTAGAGTTTTGTCATGACTGGCTCTCCCAAGGCCATCAGTAGCTCTAATGGAATGTTGTCTACTCCCGGGGCCTTGTTTCGACTCAGGTCTTTCAGTGGTCAAACTCTTCACGCAGTATCTTATCTCCCATTTCATCTTCATCTACATCCTCTTCCATTTCCATAATATTGTCCTCAAGTACATCGCCCTTGTATAAACCCTCTATATACTCCTTCCACCTTTCGGCCTTCCCTTCTTTGCTTAGAACTGGGTTGCCATCTGAGCTCTTGATATTCATACAAGTGGTTCTCTTCTCTCCAAAGGTCTCTTTAATTTTCCTGTAGGCAGTATCTATCTTACCCCTAGTGAGACAAGCCTCTACAGCCTTACATTTGTCCTCTAGCCATCCCTGCTTAGCCATTTTGCACTTTCTGTCGATCTCATTTTTGAGACGTTTGTATTCCCTTTTGCCTGCTTCATTTACTGCATTTTTATATTTTCTCCTTTCATCAATTAAATTAAATATTTCTTCTGTTACCCAAGGATTTCTATTAGCCCTCGTCTTTTTACCTACTTGATCCTCTGCTGCCTTCACTACTTCATCCCTCAGAGCTACCCATTGTTCTTCTACTGTATTTCTTTCCCCCATGCCTGTCAATTGTTCCCTTATGCTCTCCCTGAAACTCTCTACAACCTCTGGTTCTTTCAGTTTATCCAGGTCCCATCTCCTTAAATTCCCACCTTTTTGCAGTTTCTTCAGTTTCAATCTGCAGTTCATAACCAATAGATTGTGGTCAGAATCCACATCTGCCCCTGGAAATGTCTTACAATTTAAAACCTGGTTCCTAAATCTCTGGCTTACCATTATATAATCTATCTGATACCTATTAGTATCTCCAGTAGTGGTGGGCAGGAAATCGCGTATCTGTTAGAAATCGCAGTGACTGAGAAGTCACAGATATCACAGTAGCAACTTTACAGAATATAACTTCGATTTCAGTCACAGTTAGCAGTCGCAAGTAGTATTTCACATTCAAAGACGTGAGCCATCTATTGGTCGAATTTAGCACTGCTTTCTGAGATTTCAGTGACAAGTCGCAACTAAGAGTCGCAAGTAGCAACTAAAAAGCGCGGTTAACAGTGGCATCTGTTGGCCGAAGTTCGTACTACGTCCATATCTGCGGTACGCTATGGAGTCTAACTGCGATTTCCGTGACAAGTCGCAACTAAGAGTCGCAAGTAGCAACTAAAAACCGCGGTTAACAGTGGCATCTGTTGGCCAAAGTTCGTACTACGTCCATCTCTGCGGTACGCTATGGAGTCTAACTGCAATTTCCGTGACAAGTCGCAACTAAGAGTCACAAGTAGCAATTAGAAAGCGCGGTTAACAGTGCCATCTGTGGGTCAAACTTTGTACTACGCCCATCTCTGCGCTACGCTATGGAGTCTAACTGCGATTTCCGTGACAAGTCGCAACTAAGAGTCGCAAGTAGCAACTAAAAAGCGCAGTTAGCACTGCCATCTGTTGAGCAAAGTTCATACTACGCTATTCGCTACCGAGTCAAACTGCGATTTCTGTGACAAATCGCAACTAAGAGTCACAAGTAGCAACTAAAAAGCGCAGTTAACATACTTTTCCTAGTGTCATCTGTTGACCGACGTACGTACTTCGTTATGAGAGCCTTGTGCCTCACGAGATCGATGTGCTGTGTGTGCGTATGAAGGGCTTATTTCAATAGTGGTACAAGTCCATTTTTGTTAATTTTGAGATATAGAGTCGTAAAGTTAAATGAGCGCTGAAAAATCTGCAGTTGAGATACCAGAAATATTCAAGCATATGGCTTCTTGCTAGAGATGAACCTTTATTTATGTTTGTTTGGATCACTAATTTCAGAAGCATTATAGACAGAAAAGTGTAGGTAATGGACTTGTACCACTATTGAAATAAGCCCTTCATATTATATGACGACATGCACATTCAGCATCAGTTATGGTTGGTCAAATACTGCTGTGACTCTGAATGTATTATATTAATAAGAAGCAACATTGCCTTTTTCTCCTGAAAATATCAAGTAACGTAACAAATGTGTTTGATTCTGCTTCCAATATGACAGTTTTGGTTAATACTCCACATGCCTACAGGACTTTGCAATGTTAACACAGCAGAACTCAGACATCTGTATAAGTGTAGAGAAATGAAAACAGTCATATGAATGCCTCACTTTTGTTCCGACACAGTTCAAGACTCGGGAGAAAAGTTTTACACCTGGTGTTCTACATGGCAACTTCACACACAATAACTTTTTGCCGACACTACTACCACCTACATAAGTAAGCTTTGCCTGTGTCACTTTCAGGTAATGCACTTAAGCTATTCCTGATTTAACTGGAAGATCTGTACTTCCCACTTTCATATCAACAGCCTCAAAATGCATATTGTAGACTTCGGGATATGTTACAGGTCAGTGTCACACCAAGATTGTGGAGAAAGGGGGGGGGGGGGGGCGGCACGTCGGTATCCAACAAGTGTTTACCAATAAATAAGTGGCGGAAAATTACGGGTATAGGACGGCTTAACATGTGGAAAATGAGATTTTTATTATTCACTCAATGTATTTAACATTTATTATTCCTTTAAAATCGCACAACAACTTCAATAAAACACTTTAATCAGTCACACACTTATTTCATAATTATTTCACTTTTAAACTGCAAATCCTCTAAGAGCTGTCTTGAATCTTCACGAGTCTCTCTCAACAGCCTTGATGTGGATAGATATGTACAGCAACCAGTAATCAGTCCAGTAATCAGTCAGAACTTCGTCTGCAAAAACACAAGGATTATTAAACAATTTTTGCTGTCACTAATTACTAGCAATATAATTGACAGAGTGGATTGCTAATATTTGCTATATCACATTCGCAAGAACGATCTCACTGAAGTAATTAAGGCCATCAAAACGCTTAGAAACTAACCTCTCGTCTGACGAAAACGGTCTAAAGACTGGCAATTTCTTCAGATCTGTTGACAATGATATTTTGAATTATCACTTCACTGAGTGACTGAAATGTAGTTCAGGTACCTATGAACATAACAATATGTTAGAATTCATTTTCTAAACACGAACTATTACGGTACTGTGCGGCTACTTACATATTAATTACACTATTAATATTTTCACAGTTGTTTCTTTAATACAAAATTAAAGCCAACGGAAGAATAAACGTAAAACATACTTACCATTGACAGGTTTATTGAGATGAAATTTTCTGTGTGGACAGATGTAACTTTTTCATACGGTGGTACGTCGCAGAAATCGCAGGAGTCACAGAAATCGCAGAAGTAGCAGAAGTCACAGAAATCGCAGAAGTAGCAGAAATTGCAGAAGTCGCAGAAGTAGCAGAAGTCGCAGAAATCGCGGAAGTAGCAGAAATAGCAGTGGCGGAGGGATACGCGACTTAGGTTCCTTAACTGCGACTCTTAACTGCGACAAATCACAGTTAAGAATAACAGATACTGAAAAGTAGCATTCACAGAAATCACTGATATCGGAAAATCGCAGTTTAGCCCATCACTAATCTCCAGGATTCTTCCAGGTATACAACCTTCTTTTATGATTCTTGAACCAAGTGTTAGGAACAATGTTAAAATTCATTTTTGATGGAAGGATGTGATGTACACACTACACGATTCAAAAGGTTACACAGTACATCAAACAGTTAGCCTGCGAGAGAGCAAATTTACATGCGAATATACTTTACTATTTGAATGCAAAACAGATGACTCATATTAAAATGTTGAGCCTGAATATTGTTAATCTTTATCTTTAATGAAATTTTGCATATTCTGCACTATTTCACTGCAAGAAGAAAAAAAAACTCAGATTAAAATTCTGGGCCTGAATACCGTTAATCTTTATCTTCAGTCCTTCAAACAATGACTGTACCAGAGCTGTTCATTTAATTACCCAAAGAAAGAGCATAAAATTTAATGCATCTGACTTTCTGATAAAACTGCTTGAAAACTCACAAGACAGCACTTTACTGAGATCTCCTAGCGGTATCAAGCCTCTGGACTAATACAAAAATGGTTCAAATGGCTCTGAGCACTATGGGACAACTGCTGAGGTCATAAGTCCCCTAGAACTTAGAACTACTTAAACCTAACTAACCTAAGGACAATACACACATCCATGCCCGAGTTAGGATTCGAACCTGCGACCGTAGCGGTCGCGCGGTTCCGGACTGTAGCGCCAGAACCGCTCGGCCACCAGCGGCCGGCTCTGGACTAATACACTGTTTTCGAAAACAACACTTTCACAATCACTGTGCCTTGCTGTGGACATAAATTTTAATGATAATTAAATCTGTTGGCACGGTACGCTCGTCTGTTCTGCAGCCTGTTACTATTAGGAATATTGATGTGACTGTCAGAAACTAGATTTCATTTGCCGTACTTGCGAGGTGCAATCAAGACGGTATCTTATCATTTTTCATAAGAATGCTTCTGCAGTAAAAAGCTCGTGATGTGCAATGCGAGTATACAATACAGCATCCACTCCTCTAATTTATAGTCGATAGAAAATATTTTTTATTATCTTTTTAATACCTGATATCGTGTTGTCAGAGAAACGGTTTCGTTATGCTAGTGCAGAGACATTTTTTTTGTATTATGCACAGGTCATTATTGAAGTGACATACTATTCAGAGCTGATCAGTATTATTCAGAACTCTCTTAAACTAGTAGCATTATTTGGGACTGGTAATTCGTTTGTTTGCTTTTGAGTTATTGCTGCAAATGAAGATGTGTAACGTCATTCGTCATGAGTCAGCTGTAGCAACGTTATGAAACAAGTAGAATATATGTGATCACATTCATAAACGACAGACACAATTGGGTAAAAAAAATGCAAGTACTAGTACAGGTTTAATAAGTAACAGGTTTAGTAAGTGTCATAAAAAGCTTCTCCTGGAAAAAATACAAAATGGATTATTGAGCTGGAAGAAGAAACGCATATTATGCTGAAAAGTAGTGAACTTCGAATTAACAGGTAGTGAAATGTGTGTAAAAATATATGTGTTCTCTAGCTGTCCTTTCCAAAACCTTCAGTCATCATACCATACGATATAAAAAATACTGTCAAAACGAACTGCAACAAATACTTAAATAACTACATAGCATCTCTTAACTAACAGCAAATATATAAACTTCATCATTATTTTCACCTGTAAAGAAAAACTTCATTATCCATAGTAGCATACTCTTCATCATTATTCATCACCATTCATTATCATCTGCAAAAAAGTCACTTCAATATTCATTATACAACTATTCTTTATTTCTATCGTATTTCATCACTAAAACTAAGATGTGTAGTTCTGTCTGACAGCCTGCACCAATCGCCTCGTATTCCGAAAGAAAAAATTGGTTAAGACTGCTATTCTACGATGTGTATAGTATATTCTTGTTAATGCTTGTTAATTCTGATCCATTTACTCTTCATCACGAGGTATTGCATCCTCTTTCGTTCATTCCGAACGTGAAATTCCCATTTCTGTTTAATTTATTTCGTTTACACGTTATTTCTTTCTGAAAATGATGAACAAAGATTAATGTCTTGCATTTAATTCATATACCCATTAGATAAAAACTGGTTTATAGTAACATAATTCAGCATACAGCATAGCATGACAGAAAACGTAATATGTCAAAAACATTGACAGTGTTCAGAAGCAAAAATGTACACAGTGTATCACAATGTAGCAGCAAAAAAAAAAGTAAAGTAGTCACGATGTTGAGATATCATAAGGCAAAATGTTAAAGTCAACTGGTGTTTGTTATATCTTAAATATTGCATAGTGCATACAAACAAAACAGGAAAACAATCATATATACATAAAAAATGGAAAATATGCACGGTCTGATGTATAACGACAACAAAGGCGACCTGCTAATCTTACCTTGCCGGGCACTTGCCAAGAAAAAATACGATAATCATCAGTAAGTGTTCATGTGAATATAATTGCATAAGTGGTCATAAAAAAATTAGGAAATGGCATTACAGTGTGATAAATCATAAAGTATGTTCATTCAATAAAAGGTTTGACGTTCGACATGTGGTGGTTCCCTTTGGTTTTTCTGGTTCTCAAAGTTTCGACGTGTACTACATTGGGGTGAGGAATGCTGCGAATTCGATATGGACCTGCGTATAGAAGCTCAAATTTACTGCATTTACTCTTTCCTTTGTTGGATAAATAGTGTGTACGTACTAATATCTTCTGTCCAATGTGAAATTCACGGCGTGTACAAACCTGTTTTTGCTGTCTTCTCCGGCGCTCTGCGGCACGTTTGATGTTGTTCAGCGTAATGTCAATTATTTCATGGTGTCGTAGTCGACGAGATGTAGGAAATGTTACTAATTCTTTAATTTTGTTAGGTGGTTCAGCATTTTTCAGTATAACAGACGGAGATAGTATAGTAGATTCATTTGGTATGGAATTAAGTACATCCTGGAATGAGAGTATGTGTGTGTCCCAATCAATATGTCTTTTATGGCAGTAAATTCTACACAGTTTACCAATTTCTTTCATTAATCGTTCACAAGGGTTCGAAGAAGCATGGTACCTGGATATATATATCGGAGAAATGTTTGTAGCTCGTAACATACGTGTCCATATAGCAGATCGAAACTGTGGTCCATTGTCGGAAATTACTTTCAACACCTGCCCTACATAAATAGAAAATGTTTTACAAATGCTTTCGAAACAGTTTTAGCAGTAGCTTTGCGTAACGGAGTGAAGGTAACAAATTTTGAAGTGAGTTCAACAGCGACAAAGATGTAGCAAAAACCTCTATTAGTTCTGGGAATTGGACCAAAAATGTCTACAGCGGCCATATGTCTCAATTTAATCGGTACAATAGGATGTAACGGAGGAACATCTGAAGTCGTGTCTGATTTAGCTTTCTGACAGATTTTACATGACGCTAAAACTCATCGAATACGCTTCTCCATGTTGATAAAATAACAGTTCTGTCTCAGTATAAGAAAACATTTTCTAGCTCCGTAATGCGCATAACTTAAATGAGTATACCAGATTAATTTGTTAACAAGTTCGTCAGGAATGCATAATAACCAATTGTTGCTGTCAGGATGAGAGCGGCGAAACAGAATGTCATTGCGTACAGTGTAATGGTTTCTAATGGTAACATTATTCTTATCTTGCCAAAGGTGTTTAATCTCTTGCCATGCGTTGTCTTTATTCTGCTCTTGTGCTATGTCTTGTAATGACGACTAAATAAAATTTTCAAATGCAACTTGTTGAATGTACATGACGCTGAAATTTGCTTTGCAGAAGCTGGTTGCGATTTCTTGCTGATTGTTGCTGAGAGAACGGGATAGTGCATCTGCTACAATATTTTGTGTGCCGGGAATGTGAACAATTGAAAAATTAAATTCCTGTAGATAAAGTTTCCATCTACTTGATCTGTCGTGTGTAAATTTAGCGGAAAGTAAAAACTGTATCGCTCTATGATCTGTGTAAACCGTCGTATGTCTTCCATAAAGAAAATGCCGAAATCTCGTAAAAGCCCATACAACACGTAATGTTTCAAGTTCAGTAACAGAATAATTGCGCTCAGCAGCTGACAGAATGCGACTCGCAAAGGCTATGTTTTTAATTACTGTAGAACCATCTTCTTCAACTTCCTGAAAAATATGTACGCCTAAAGCGGTGTTAGAACTGTCGGTGGCAATGGAAAAATTTCTGGTAAGATCTGGGTGCGATAAAAGTGGTGCATTCAACAAGGCTTCTTTCAGGTTCACAAATTCAGAATGTGCTTGCCTATCCCAGGACCAAATAGTGTTTTTACCTGTCAGTTGACACAATCTAGGGGTGTCTAAAGCAGAGTAATGAATAAATTTACGAAAAAAGTTAATTAAACCCAAAGAACTGCGTAGTTGTTTATTCGTCGTAGGAACAGTAATGTCACGTAAAGCTTGAAGTTTTTCCGGGTCAGGCGTAATGCCCTCTGCTGAAATTACATGTCCAAGAAATTTTATAGAAGTTTTGCCAAAGTGCGATTTACTGAGATTAACTGTAAGTCCTTGTGCACGAAAAGTTTGCAACAGTTGTTCAAGAATCAGATTGTGTTCAGACCAGTTAGCTTCCGCAATAAGAATGTCGTCTACGTACGTTGTGATTCTATCTTTAAGTTCTGTCGGAAGTATCGTATTCAAACCTCGAATAAAAGCTGCTGAAGAAATTGTTAAACCGAACGGTAATTTACAAAATTGATAAGTCACCAAAACAGAGAAATGCTGTGTACTTTCTGCAGTTCGGATGGAGCTGAATTTGCCAAAATCCCGATTTCTAATCTAATGTGGAATAAATAGCAGTACCATGAAATTTCTGTAGAAGTTCTCCTAGTGTCTGTGGGCGATCTGTTTCATTAATAATAATGTCATTGATGTGACGCGAATCAAGTACGAGGCGAAGTGAGCCATCTTTTTCCTTAACAATATGCAGCGGGTTTATGTACGGACTAACTGCCGGTTCAATAATTCCTTGGTCAAGCATAGCTTGAAATTCTTTCTTAACCTGTTCTCTATGAATATACGGAATGGGATAATGCTTGGCTTTAAATGTGTCGTGCTGTTTAACTTGAAATTCGTACATAAAACCGGACATAGTACCAGGAACGTTGTCAAAAACTGGAGCTTGCTGTAAAAGAATTTTGTGTAGTTGCGTGCGTTCGTCGTCTGTATTTGCACTGCTCTGTTTAACTTTATCAGAAATCGTCTGTATAACGTCATACTCGGCTTCGTCTGGAGTATTATAGTTGTGTACGTACAGTCGTGGACAAAACGAGCGAGACCCCTCGCCTTTTCGTTATGCTGATCCGCACGGCTTTAAAGTCTGCTACACAGCATAACAGGCAAGGCGACGAAGTGCTACCAACATACTATGCGCAGGCGTGAAATTGACAAACTATATGAACTTTTTTAGACTGTATTCCATAATTTCTAAGACTACATTAATGCTGATTAGTGTGTTAAATACAACACGTAAACATAAGACAGAACTGAAAGAAGAAACGCTAATTTGTATGAAACGGACGAATAAAAATGAATTTCAGCTTATCCAGATAACAGACAAAGAACCCCAGACCGTTACGAATTAGCAAAATATTATCCGCATTCGCCCGCGAAACGGTCTGTGTCAACGTTCAGACCAGTCATACTGGATTACCATTGCTGACCTACCATGAAAGTGTGCAAATTTAGCAATGCGTGAAGATTCATAACGAAATTCACTTAAACATCATTCAGTGCCACACTTAAGTCAATTCCATTATTGACAGAAGCGGAAAAAGGAGGCAGTATCATGTATGAAATTCTACAAGAGTGTCATATTGACATCCACAGAGCGCCAGTACAGAATAAAGGTAGCGATAAATCGTATTGGGTGCGCGAGAATTTCTTAAAATTGCTTTACTGATATTCTACCTGCCTCCATAGAGATTAGAACCGAAAACAAACCAGACCTTCCTTTCACTATGCTAGCAGACAACCTAGGCAAACAGCCCTCTATTATTACCCCAGACATGAACAAGCCGGCAATTTCGCAATAAAAATCTGCAGTTTCTGTTGCATAGAGCTTTCTGGACTCAAAAACATGAATTTTCTTCCTTTATGTCACCACTTATGCGACAATCATTCGGGATGATTATCGAAATAACAAATTACTGTTATTAGAGAGTAAATTTTGTAGGATAATTCTGCACCACCCCAGGAAATAAACGGCTACATAGCTGCCAAACGTATTCTGCATTGTTTCGAATTCTCCACTAGACTCGCCACAGCCAGAAAACGTTCATTAGCAGAAGTGTTTCTTAAGCTAGCTAGCAATGAGAATGTTCGTACTTCTAAAACGCGGTGGCATTAATACTGGGATGTGAATTACCACGTGTATAGGCAAATACATTCTATTTGCATTCCTGTAAACGTGATTTGGATCGAAAACGTAGCTACGACTAATATGCTTATGTATCGACAGCAACTAGAACATTTCGAATAAAGAGTAGCGGGTGTTATTTATGCGGCCCTCATCTTCAGTGTTTTCGTTGTTAGGATTTCGTCACCTAAACCGGTAAAAACGGAACCCTACTAGTCTCACTTTCTTGACCGTCTATCGGTCTACCCAACCCTTAAAACCCGTTTACCTCCAGAACGGGTGGACATAATAAGCGGAAATGTATCGCACTTCTTGCTGTAACCGGTCCCTTGCTGGTGTAAAAAAGTGAGCTTCTATGTCAACGCAATCAAAAGATACGACGGTTTATGTAAAGAAAATTTACGCGAAAGGTCAAAAAATGGCTTCAAGAACTATGCGACCTAACTGCTTAGGTCATCAGCCCCTAGACCTAGAACTACTTAAACCTAGCTAGCCTAAGGGCATCACAGACATCTATGCCCGAGGTAGAATTCCAACCTGCGACTGAAGCAGCCGTGCGGTTCGTCACTGAAGCGCCTGGAACCGCTCGGCCACCGCAACGCGGCGAAACCCTACTCACCTCATGTATAATGATAATATATACTGTCTAGTGAGGATAAACTGTATTCTCCAGCAACTCAGATCGTTTGATCACGGAACTTTTACGAAGCTACATTCAAACTTTGTCGAAGTCGTCTGCAATATCCATTACAAACACCCTAGGAACTTCGTATGCGATATCCACTTCTGAATACGCTGGCAGATAATGCAGTACTATAACAAGTAGGTGGGAACTTATTGTTATTGGTCCATGCATGACACTTTATTTCAATATCACTTTAACGCGCCTAGGTGTTCGTATATGGCTGAAATTAATGAACAAAATGTAAATAAACAGTAAACAACTTCGATGTTCAGATCAAGTGAAAGTCACATGTCGTAATTACAACATAATTTCGTTGTTACATCTACATGACTACATCAACAGGATTTCTTTGCAATCCGGACTTACGTGCCTGGCAGAAGGTTCGGATTATTTCTCTACCGTCCCACTCATTAACAGTGTGCGGGAAAAGGGACTACTTAAATCTTTTCTTGCGAGCCTTGAATTACATTATTACTATGGTTCCTTCTTGTGTAAGTACCCTAGGAAATAATGTTTTGGCATTCAGAATATATGGTGGTGATTGAAATTTCGTGAAAAGATCTCGTGGCAACGAAAAACGCATATGTTTTCATGAATGTTACCCCAACTCGATTATCAAATCTGGGATCCTCTCTCCCCTATTTCGTGACATTACAAAGCGTGCTACCGTTCCTTGGACGTTTTTGCGTGCACAGTCAATCACGTCTGTCAAGGATATTATAGCAGTGGACGGACAAACGTAGTGTAGGCAGTGTTTTCAGTTGGCCTGTTGCGTATTCTTAGTGTGCGGCCAATAAAACGCAGTCATTCGTTTGCCTTCCCCACAAAAGTATGTTTTCGATCTTTCCAGTTTAAGTTTTACTGGGTACTGAGATGAACTGACAGTGCTTCGACTTGTGTTTTGTCATGTAACCGAAAGTTAATTATTGTTATTGGACGCAGCTTTCGTGTTTAATGTATTCCTCAGTCAACAACAGTAGACTCCTCGTACACCACACATAACTGTTTCAAAGTATTAAATTGTTACTGATCTTACCATGTTGCAGTGGTCATCTTAACTTGCCGTTTTGAAAAAAAGGAAAATATTTTAGCGAAATGTAGCAACTAAGAAGCGGAGTATCCAAACAAACAAACGTTTCCGGTTTAAGTAGTTGCAGTAGGTCTACTACACAGTAACGTAAATTAGGAGCAAAGTCCATAAGTAGATCCTCATCAGGAAAACCAGCCCTCATAATGCAAAGTGCAACTACAACAAAGAAAGTTTCCAAACATGTCAATGAGTAGTCGAGGAAAGTGGACGCATTCTGTCTACTGAATCCCAACGCACGCAATTTACGAGGGGGCACGCCAAGTGTCAGACCCCGATCTTGCTTTTAACTACGCTCATTGAAAGAGGGGACAAAATAAGCTTAAACTCTACCGCTTCTGAGAAAACGACGGTCAAAGTGTTCAATGCGTTGTTGCTATAGTGTAGATACCGCTTAGCGGTTAAGGATTCAACTGAAGCGGTGGCTCTGCGGCTACCATAGCGACTTCGGAACTTTGCGCTGCGAGTTCGAAACCCGGTTTTTCCTTTTTTCCCCCCTCACTCTCTGAATTATCTACGAATGTTTATTCCAATTTATGATGAAACACTGTTGTCGTTATTCGTCAGTTAATTTACTGTGTAAAGAAATAAGTTAAAAAGGGAACACACAGTGCGTAGTGGGGCGATCACTCTGTTGTAGAAATAATTCAGAAGCCAAGATCGCTTAAATACTGTCTACTGGATAACCGGTTTCAACACACTAAAGGTGCCATTATCGGATCTAAATGTAGATTAACATTGATAAACCATTTGGATACAACGATACATGAGGCAGACGAGATGATTTTATATCAGCTTGTCTCATTCGTTTATTATTTTTTTAATTCATTAATTACACATAAAGTTAATTGTCGAGTAATGACAACATTATTTCAACATAAATTAGAAAAAAAACATTCGAAGATAATTCTGATAGAGAGGCAGGAAAATAAAATAATTAAAAAACCCAATATGGTCTCGAACACGGGAATCAATGCTAAGAAGGAACGACGGTAGCCACTGAGCCACCGCTTCAATTGCGTTCTCGGCTGCAGAATGTATCTACACTAGAGCAACAGCGCGTTGATAACTTTGGCCGTCGTTTTCTCGGAAACGGTCGAGTGTCTGCAGATAAGCCGAAACACAAGTTCGCTTATTTTGTCCTCTCCTTCACTGACAAGGGGAGGCCGCCAATTGTGAAATTCAGATTCGATTCATACTGCGCATAATAAAAGCTCATGGCCAGAGGTGTAATGTGGCAAAGCACCAAGATGCACTTCTCAGCCGTTGTCGAGAAAATCGACAGTTAGAAGAAACCGCTGCGGTGAAATACTCTCTACGATTCATAATTTTCTACAGCGTCATGGCGCAGCGGTAAGCGCTCGAGTTCGTAATCCGAAGGTCGGCGGATCGAATCTCGCTCCATGCAACTTTTTTTTTTTTAGTATTTGTTTTTTGTAATTCAAATGTGTGTATAAACACACACACACACACACACACACATATATATATATATATATATATATATATATATATAATTCCCGGCAACAGGTTGCAACAATTATGCATATAATAAGTTGTTGAAAGTCGTTTGTCGTGGAAAAACTGGCGACTTCGAACATCATTATGTTTTCCGCAAACAAATTTGTATTTCACAAATGTTATTAATTGTCTTCATAATGTTAACCACGTATAGTTAGCGGAAGACGTAGAAACGATATTCCGAAACGAATACGTATAGCGTAAGTCAAACGTTCGAATTAGAATAGAAACCCCACGAACACAAATTTGCTGTGGCAGGTATGAAATATAAACTCCGTTAATCGCTCGTTACACTTGAAGGACAGATGTTGAATGGGCCGAAACGAGCCGCCGCATAACAGCGTAGTTGCCTGCTAACTTCGAAAGAAGGTAGATGCGGTCCCTAGCACAACTTATAACACCGTCGAAAATCAGTGCGGACGTGAGAGCTTTGGTACACCCTGTTAAACAAACGGTAAAATGGAGGCGGTACAATTGGAGAGCGATCCGACTTCACCAACATGCATAAGCAATTCATTAATAGTTTATATATATATATATATATATATATATATATATATATATATATATATATATATATATTTGAATTACAAAAAAATAATAATAATAAAAAAATGTTGCATGGCGTGAGATTCGATCCGGCGACCTTCGGATTACGAACTCGAGCGCTTACCGCTGCGCCACGACGCTGTAGAAAATTAATAATCGTAGAGAGTATTTCACCGCAACGGTTTCTTCTAACTGTCAATTTTCTCGACAACAGCTGAGAAGTGCATCTTGGTGCTTTGCCACATTACACCTCTGGCCATGAGCTTTTATTATGCGCAGTATGAATCGAATCTGAATTTCACATTTGGCGGCCTCCCCTTGTGAGCAAAGTTTCGGGACAATCAGCCTATGACACTTGGCGAGTTCCCCTCGCTCGTCGAGTCGCTTCTTACGCCCGGCGAGAATTATGTATGCCTCCGAGTAAACTGCGCCACCTGGAAACACGGCGAGCGGGGATAAACACGTTTTCCTTCTTATAAGGCAACCCTCTACAGATAAAATTCATGAAGTGTTCTTCAGGTTGCCTCAGATATTTCAGAAATGTTTCTTGCGTCAGGCCTGCCGCATATGCAAAACGTAAACATTTCATTTCATGTAATATTTATCAGGATAAGACATGACAAGAGTGGACCAGTCCCTTCTGAGAAAAATTAGAGATTTTAAGTTGCTCCACTATGTAATGACACGGGTATGGGCTTGCGATCTCTCTTTTATGCCATCGATTTCCGTGTTACACATACTTGGCCACTGCGTTGTGGCTGCCATCGTGGAGGAGGCAGTCTGTTTCCTGCCAGCGCTGTTTCCGCAGCCAATATTAACCGCGACGAATCATTCAGTCAACGCTAAATGGCCCATCTGGCTGAGGCAGACAAGGGCGCTATAATAGAACTCCATGCAGAGGGATCTTCAAATGCCGACATAGCAAGAACTATGGGTCTTCACAAGTCGACGGTAGCCAGGTGGATCAGACGAAAGGAAGAGAGTGGTAACTTGAATGGGAGGCCTCATGGCCGTCGCCGCAAAACAACAGCAGCTCAGGATCAGCAGATACGCCGTTTCAGTGAGAACCACCCATTTGTCAACGCACGACAAATTCAGCAAACTTTGGGTCTCAATGTTAGCAGTAAGACCGTCACTCCTCGTGTAAGGGAAGGTGGACTGAGAGCAAGAAGCGCTGCTGTGAAAGAGACATTGACTGTTTCCCAAAGAGAAGCTTGCCTTGCTTTTGCTACTGAAAATGGCGACAAACCTCTCCAGTTTTGGAGGCGAGTGATTTTCACGCACCAAAAAGTTTTCTCTACGGCATCATCCGGAAAAGTACTAGTTTACCGGCCTAAATGTGCTAGGTATAATCGAAAATATATTTACAGTTGCCGAAGGAGTGGCAGGTTGTCGGTGCCGGCCGGTGTGGCCGTGCGGTTCGAGGCGCTTCAGTCTGGAACCGCGTGACCGCTACGGTCGCAGGTTCGAATCCTGCCTCGCGCATGGATGTGTGTGATGTCCTTAGGTTAGTTAGGTTTAAGTAGTTCTACGTTCTAGGGGACTGATGACCACAGATGTTAAGTCCCACAGTGCTCAGAGCCATTTGTAGTCGGTAACGGTATGGGCGTGGATATCGGCCGAAGGGTGTGGGCTCCTGTGGGAAGTGGAAGGAAGATTCGATGCGCGCAATTACATATCAGTTCTGGAGAACGTGATGTTGCCTGCTGTGGCAGCAAGATTTGGCGATGATCAGATCATGTTCCAACAAGATAGCTCGTCTATTCATATGGCACGTGTGGTTAAGAGGCGGGTCGACGACCATAGTAATATTACTGTAACGGAATGGCCACCTAAAGGAGCTGACACGAATCCCATTGAGAATATCTGGGCAGAAATGGTCAGAGTAATACGAGAAAAGGGCAGTCACCGTCGACTCGCCGACAGCTTTCTGATGTGATTCATGACGCTTGGAATGAGTTACTTGAATCTCCTAGTTATGTGGCTCGAGTTGTGGGCTCAATGCCCAACAGACTTCGAGCTGTTGTGGAAGCCAAAGGAGGCTTCACCAATCAGCTGTTTCAAGCTTTGTTTCTTTCTTCTTCGTCTTTTTTTTTTTTTACTTACAGACGTATATTTTATATAATTTCAAGGAAACGCAGTAAATGGAATGTGGACTGATTTTTGAGGCTTCATTTTGTGACGGCTAAACAGTGCTGCATCATGGGACCCGCTATTTGTCCACATGTGGCTGAACATCAGAGGTGTAAAAAATTTTGAGGTGCCGAAGTTCTCTGGAAGAATAACGTCTTTTAGACGAGGAGATGATTTTTAGTTCATTTCATTTTAACCATTCACACTATGATTTGACATTCTAATCTTTGATTTCATTTTATTATTATGTATCTTTTCTCCAGTGAAAGTCAACGGTAGTAAGTTTCAAGATATGAAGAATAACTGGAAGTTTCTAATTTGTGGAAAGCGTATTTAACAGTTAATATTTTCGACAAATCTGTAGTTATAGGACATATTAAGAAGCGAGTCAAAAATGGCATTGTGGAATGATCAGGTTGGTCTCTAAAGGGTAACGACGATAAAATAGCAAATATGAAACTATGGGTAACAACTATTGTTGATGGTGAGGAGCCATAATCGATATGTCACTTTTCCGTAATTGTATTTCTGAAGTTTATCGTCAATCCTAGGACTGACACCGATACTCTGTTTTACGTAAAGAATACAACCTTCAAAATTTATTTAGCAGCGCAGAATATTAAATCACAGTTTATAGATCAGGAACCTAATCCAACTGCCTTTAATTTTATTTTCACGGATGACATTGAGACAGTAAATAACAAGAGAAATAAGAAAACTCTCAGAATCAATATAGAGAATTCAAGTATCATGTGAATTCAAAAGTTTGCTATAATAGCGATTAATTGCTTTTTACAGACCCCTTCATGCCTACGTTTTCCGTCAGACAGACAATGTTTGAAACTAGGACTAACGAGGTAAACAATTTTTCCACAAATTGTCAAATTGGAAGTCGGAGAGCCAGTTACATAAATTACGATGACAACAAACGTTTTTCAAGTAAACTGATCACAGGAGGCATCCAACGCATTTATTGTGAGTTACATGCACAGTATGTAAACTGGCAACGCCACCAACACACAATACCACTAACAAGGGAACATCCCCATCGCACCGCCTTCAGATTTAGTTATAAGTTGATACAGGGGATAGGCCTTGAAAAACTGAACACAGATCAATCGAGAAAACAGGAAGAAGTTGTGTGCAAGTATGAAAAAAATAAGCAAAATATACAAACTGAGTAGTCCATGCGCAAGATAGGCAACATCAAGGATAGGGTGAGCTCAGGAGCGCCGTGATCCCGTGGTTAGCGCACGCAGCTGCGGAACGAGAGGTCCTTCCGTCAAATTTTCCCAGGAGTGAAAAGTTTAATTTTTATTTTCAGACAATTATTATCTGTCCGTCCGTCCGTCCGATGCGAGGTAACCGCGCCGTAGTATGATGACGCTACACCTAAAAAACATCGAAAGACATGACGTCAGTCGACTATAGCGCACGGAAGAGAGAGTATTCCTGCTAATGAGGCTCCCTGGCTGGCAGTTAACTGTTCGCTACTTTGGACGAGAGTGCATTAAATACGTGCGATGCATTGCGTGGGCAATATGAATCCAGCAAATATAGCTCGTGACTCCAATAACAATGTCAATGAATATTTTCCGAACTGTAAGGCATCGGAAAGTTCCTTAAGGGATCGAACGATTGTCGAACATTTGTATGATTATTTCCTACATTTGTTGAATAACAGTACGTGTGGTGATGATTGTCTGAAAATAAAAAAAATCAAACAACTAACCCGAGGGAAGCCTTAAACCAACGACCTCTCGTTCTGCAGCTCCTCACGCTAACCACGCGACCACTGCGCTCCCGTGCTCAAGCTATCCTTGATGTTGCTTATCATGCACACGGACTACTCAGTTTGTTTGGTTTGAATATTTTTTTCATAGGTCCACACAACTTCTTCCTGTTTTTCGAATGATCTGTGTTCAGTTTTCAAGGCCTATCCACTGTGTCAACTTATAACTAAATCTGAGGAGGGTGCGATGGGGAGGTTCCCTTGTTAGCTATGAAACAACTGTAGCAAAACGGAGCATCCTCGTTATCCATGTGATGGATAAGACGACTAATTCGCAACATAAATGTCAATGTAAGCATCAGTTTCTGTTGGAACGTGCTTCCCGGACCAAATAACATACATTTCCTACGTCTTCAATGCGAATCATGTAGCAAATGTAATTTAAAGGACATAAAAATATCGAGTGAATTTACTAAAATAATTATGAACCACTTGAATTTGCATTCAACAGGCAATGTTCAGGAGTCTGGTGTAGGAGTACTGCATGCTCTAATTCGAAACAACAAAAATCAACAGAGTAACTATTATTGAACGTCATCAGGTCACTCATCGAGCATTCCTATGCAGTACTGTTACTGGTGACGTGTTATGATGCCTTTATCGTTAACTTCCTAAGAAGAAATGAAAGGCTGAGCCCCACCAAAAGACGTAAACTCGAGGAGAGAGTTGCGTGAACATATTATTTTACATCTGATAAATCCAAAAGTGTGTTTTGGGCTACGAATTCTGCCCCCAGGGTGTGTGCAACACAGCTGGAATTTGTTGCCAACAACTGAGTCACCTTTCGGTCACAGTGTAAGAAAATCGAGCAACAAAACTACATCACCTGTGCTACTGCATGATAACGCACTATGTTGATTTGAGAAACAAAACTATCCAGGAGATTGATAGGAAAGTCGTCTCTCAGGCACATTTGTATTGATAGGGAAGTCCTCTCTCAAGCACTTGTCCCTCTCGTCATATATTTGTAAAATTTTACCTTTCCCACTCTAGATCGATCAACCGTCAAGGCAATTCATTTCTAGACGAAAATACTTTTAAAACTACTCTGGTTTATTGACATCGTTAGAACAAGTAGGTTTCTACAGGCGTAGAATTTGTAAACAACTTTACCATTGTCATATCGTTTTAGATATCGTGAAAGAAAATTCTGCTGCTAATTAATTTCTCTTTGATAATTACTGTTGCGTTTAGTAAACTAATGGAAAATGCAATTAAAATATTCACTGTACTAATACAAACTAAAGTCAGCTTAATACAGAAACATCACGACGGCAGTCTATCTTAATAAAGCATTAAGTTTCTGTGAGACAATTGGGCTTATTTTAACACGAATTAGTAGGATATTACAGACTTTACACTTAGAAAAGATCTGTATTTATTTCATTTCCTGTACCATTCGTAAGTGTTATGAAAATGGGGCTTTTCATAGATAAAATTATGTATTCACAACAACAAAAAAATGTCGGCAGAAAACAAAAGTGGCATTATGAATCTGGCAGTACCGTAAGGTTTTCACTCTGACACTAAGAGTTACTGAAAGTAGCAAGAAGAATTTTGCTCGAGCGTTGTCTTACGATTCCCTTATTAAGTTTTTATCTGCCTGCTTGTAGCTGTGCTACAAAAGAATTAAAAATCTGGCTTTCAGCAAGTCTCGAAAGGCGAACAAAAG
This sequence comes from Schistocerca nitens, assembly GCF_023898315.1. Lineage (NCBI taxonomy): Eukaryota > Metazoa > Arthropoda > Insecta > Orthoptera > Acrididae > Schistocerca > Schistocerca nitens. Next base: position 367,886,358 of record NC_064614.1, on the reverse strand, counting down.
CAGCTTGCACCTGGTTACTAAGCATGTTACCTGGGGACTGGTTTTTTCTTAAAGCGGGAAGACATCCTTTTGTGGTTCAATTGGCAAATGTCAGTCAGACGTGTGACGTTAGTCTAAGCGTTTCGGTGTGTTGAATTTGTACCAATGATTTTTCTACACGTTTTTTCTGTCCCAAATAGAGTTGAAGTCTCCCATTAGTATTTTCACGTCATCTTGGTGAATTTTGCTCATGGTATTTTCGAGTGTGTTCCAGAATTTTTCAACATTGTCGGTGTTTTTCTTATTTTCGATGTTGGTGGGTTCAAATGGTTCAAATGGCTCTGAGCACTATGGGACTTAACTGCTGTGGTCATCAGTCCCCTAGAACTTAGAACTAGTTAAACCTAACTAACCTAAGGACATCGCACACATCCATGCCCGAGGCAGGATGCGAACCTGCGACCGTAGCGGTCGCGCGGTTCCAGACTGTAGCGCCTAGAACCTCTCGAACACTCCGGCCGTCGATGTTGGTGGGGACACGTGCATTGATGAGTGTATATGTTTTACTGGGGCTCTGAATGACCATAGTCATAAGTCGCTTGTTGACGGGCCAGCCGCGGTGGCCGAGCGGTTCTTGGCTCTTCAGTCCGGAACCGCGCGACTGCTACGGTCGCAGGTTCGAATCCAGCCTTGGGCATGAATTTGTGTGATGTCCTTAGATTAGCTAGGTATAAGTAGTTCTAAGTTCTAGGAGACTGATGACCTCCACTGTTAAGTTCCATAGTGCTCAGAGCCATTGGAACCTTTTGATTGTCGATCGGTGTGATTTCTTTGACAGAGTTGATAGATCGGTGTTCGAGAAATGCAATGCCGAAGATTGGTACGCCTTTCGTTACCTTTTGTTGTATTCTGCTCTTGAAGATGCAATGGTTTCCCTAATGCACGGTTTCATTGTCAGTTAGTCGTGGTTCTTGAAGTGCAAGGATGAGAATTTTTTGTCGGTCCATTTCTTTTGTGAGATTATTTAGTTTTCGTGTTTGGATCAAGGTATCGATGTTTACTTTTAAATGCATGTTTTTTGCTTGTAGGGAAATTTACCAGAGATCTTCGATATTCTCTGTCGTGCTAACCTGGACTCCCCAGAATCCGAAAATCCAACTGCCGCCTGTCGACAGCCGGGTTGTGTACCACCTGGGATAAAGTTGACTTTGCTTGCATAGTTTACGTTTGCTTGTGTTTCATTGGTTGTGCTTGGGTGATACCAGGACCGGACAGGACCAGAGGGTGTTGAAGCCTTTGAAAGCAAATATTTTCAGCCAAGCTCATTGAGCTAACACGGTGACCAGAGTAACGGTGATTTTCACTCAGACGTGTCTGGATTTTGCGTTCAACGGATTGAGTAGCCGTTCAGGATTGTGTTAGTATTTGGTTCACCCCTAGTATTTGATTTCCTCGGTACCACCCATATGGGGGAGGGTTTCCACTATCCGCCACACGCGATTATTATTATTATTATTATTATTGTCATTATGTCTCAGCAAATCCCATATGGTGTATCTTCCCACCACTGAAATAGATGTGTATTGTTCGATTCAGTATTTCCATCACATAAATGTGGTTTATAATTACGTTACATTGCTACTAGTAGACATATTTCTCACTTTTTCTTAGACAGTTGCTACCTGTTACTCCATCATAGGAATTTATGTGCGAAGCATTGTTGAAATACAGACGTTCAAATTATCCGATTTCTGTAATTTCATTTCGATACCAGATCGTTCTAATCGGATTCAGCCAGGTAGTCTTAATGTGGATATCCGACCACGACTGTCATCATATGATAGACTGTGTAAACCACATTCTTTATCGGACTGTTGAATATAGATCACTTATCTATGACAGGACCTGAATTCTTAAACACTGTGGAAAATAATAATCCGATGTGCTTATTACAAATACGTTATTCCAATATAAATATGTGAACTAACGAGATAACAGTTTATTTACAGGAGCAGAACTAATGTTCAAATGTTCAAATGTGTGTGAAATCGTATGGGACTTAACTGCTAAGGTCATCAGTACCTAAGCTTACACACTACTTAACCTAAATCATCCTAAGGACAAACACACACACCCATGCCCGAGGGAGGACTCGAACCTCCGCCGGGATCAGCCACGCAGCTCATGACTGCAGCGCCCCTGACCGCTCGGCTAATCCCGCGCGGCTACTAAAAGTATACTCGTCCACAAAACCCATGTGGACAATTATCTGATAATCGGTCAAGCTTTGCTTTGTCGCAGCTCTTTAGGACAAAAGAATGGACAGCTCCCTGCTTTTTGCGTTTCCGATAGCGCCTACGATAAGAATCTGGTGTCATATTATGTTTCAGAGCCGTAAACTGTTTATTTTTTCACCTCATACTAAAACAAAAGCTATGATATGAGACGAGGAAATGACTTTTATGCTTCTCAGGAACTTAAGTTTTTCGCGTTACTTTTCTCACTTCATTCTAAAACAAGGACGTTAATATGAGAAGAGGAAATGAAATATACGCTCCCAAGACATATTATTTCCTTGTGTGCTACTACTGCATACATGAAAGCCCTGCAGTTAATTTTTGTATGTTGGATAAATTTTGATATCACCTCACATTCCTTTGTGAGAAGGTTCCTATTTTCTTAGGATTCAAATAGAGTGGACATTTCATCACTGGTTAATATTCTCATGACTAATGACATGATACCCGTTGCAATTGCTCCATGGCACCTGTGAGTAGAGTCTCACGTTGGTTACTATAAGAACACGCAGGCAGTGATATCCGCTCACTGCAGTCAGAGCCAAGGTGATTTCTTTCTGTTTATGGCGAAGCGTCTGCTGCAGTGTCCACGCTCAGCCAACATAAACAAATCGCGGCGGCATTGGGCAGTGCTGATCGCTGCGCTTGTCGCAGGCCTCGACAACAAGAGCGCACTCTCTGCTAACGATACTATGGAGTTAATACATCTTACTTAACGTAATATGCAGGACGTGGGTTAGGTGAAAATTCAGTTTGTAACTTCCCATCGCATTAACATACTTTACAGTCATATTTGATGCCCGGTTGTCTGTCTGATGTTAATAGTATTGATTCAGATTGTGCATTAACACGAAAACTCACACACACACACACACACACACACACACACACACACACACACACACGCACACACTCATTGATTCCAGTGAGGGTGACAACTACTGTGTGTTGAACAACACATGCACCAGTCAGTTCCTCAGTTGGCGTCGAGTGGATGAGTTTTTTCAATTACCTTGCATTGCAAGAATTGTATGTAAGAGCCTGAAAGTAAATGGACTTGTATCCTAAAGAGCTGCGACAAAGCAAAGCTTGACCGATTATCAGATAATTGTCCACATGGGTTTTGTGGACGAGTATACTTTTAGTAGCCGCGCGGGATTAGCCGAGCGGTCAGGGGCGCTGCTGTCATGAGCTGCGTGGCTGATCCCGGCGGAGGTTCGAGTCCTCCCTCGGGCATGGGTGTGTGTGTTTGTCCTTAGGATGATTTAGGTTAAGTAGTGTGTAAGCTTAGGTACTGATGACCTTAGCAGTTAAGTCCCATACGATTTCACACACATTTGAACATTTGAACATTAGTTCTGCTCCTGTAAATAAACTGTTATCTCGTTAGTTCACATATTTATATTGGAATAACGTATTTGTAATAAGCACATCGGATTATTATTTTCCACAGTGTTTAAGAATTCAGGTCCTGTCATAGATAAGTGATCTATATTCAACAGTCCGATAAAGAATGTGGTTTACACAGTCTATCATATGATGACAGTCGTGGTCGGATATCCACATTAAGACTACCTGGCTGAATCCGATTAGAACGATCTGGTATCGAAATGAAATTACAGAAATCGGATAATTTGAACGTCTGTATTTCAACAATGCTTCGCACATAAATTCCTATGATGGAGTAACAGGTAGCAACTGTCTAAGAAAAAGTGAGAAATATGTCTACTAGTAGCAATGTAACGTAATTATAAACCACATTTATGTGATGGAAATACTGAATCGAACAATACACATCTATTTCAGTGGTGGGAAGATACACCATATGGGATTTGCTGAGACATAATGACAATAATAATAATAATAATAATAATCGCGTGTGGCGGATAGTGGAAACCCTCCCCCATATGGGTGGTACCGAGGAAATCAAATACTAGGGGTGAACCAAATACTAACACAATCCTGAACGGCTACTCAATCCGTTGAACGCAAAATCCAGACACGTCTGAGTGAAAATCACCGTTACTCTGGTCACCGTGTTAGCTCAATGAGCTTGGCTGAAAATATTTGCTTTCAAAGGCTTCAACACCCTCTGGTCCTGTCCGGTCCTGGTATCACCCAAGCACAACCAATGAAACACAAGCAAACGTAAACTATGCAAGCAAAGTCAACTTTATCCCAGGTGGTACACAACCCGGCTGTCGACAGGCGGCAGTTGGATTTTCGGATTCTGGGGAGTCCAGGTTAGCACGACAGAGAATATCGAAGATCTCTGGTAAATTTCCCTACAAGCAAAAAACATGCATTTAAAAGTAAACATCGATACCTTGATCCAAACACGAAAACTAAATAATCTCACAAAAGAAATGGACCGACAAAAAATTCTCATCCTTGCACTTCAAGAACCACGACTAACTGACAATGAAACCGTGCATTAGGGAAACCATTGCATCTTCAAGAGCAGAATACAACAAAAGGTAACGAAAGGCGTACCAATCTTCGGCATTGCATTTCTCGAACACCGATCTATCAACTCTGTCAAAGAAATCACACCGATCGACAATCAAAAGGTTCCAATGGCTCTGAGCACTATGGAACTTAACAGTGGAGGTCATCAGTCTCCTAGAACTTAGAACTACTTATACCTAGCTAATCTAAGGACATCACACAAATTCATGCCCAAGGCTGGATTCGAACCTGCGACCGTAGCAGTCGCGCGGTTCCGGACTGAAGAGCCAAGAACCGCTCGGCCACCGCGGCTGGCCCGTCAACAAGCGACTTATGACTATGGTCATTCAGAGCCCCAGTAAAACATATACACTCATCAATGCACGTGTCCCCACCAACATCGACGGCCGGAGTGTTCGAGAGGTTCTAGGCGCTACAGTCTGGAACCGCGCGACCGCTACGGTCGCAGGTTCGCATCCTGCCTCGGGCATGGATGTGTGCGATGTCCTTAGGTTAGTTAGGTTTAACTAGTTCTAAGTTCTAGGGGACTGATGACCACAGCAGTTAAGTCCCATAGTGCTCAGAGCCATTTGAACCATTTGAACCCACCAACATCGAAAATAAGAAAAACACCGACAATGTTGAAAAATTCTGGAACACACTCGAAAATACCATGAGCAAAATTCACCAAGATGACGTGAAAATACTAATGGGAGACTTCAACTCTATTTGGGACAGAAAAAACGTGTAGAAAAATCATTGGTACAAATTCAACACACCGAAACGCTTAGACTAACGTCACACGTCTGACTGACATTTGCCAATTGAACCACAAAAGGATGTCTTCCCGCTTTAAGAAAAAACCAGTCCCCAGGTAACATGCTTAGTAACCAGGTGCAAGCTGCTTTTGTTCGCCTTTCGAGACTTGCTGAAAGCCAGATTTTTAATTCTTTTGTAGCACAGCTACAAGCAGGCAGATAAAAACTTAATAAGGGAATCGTAAGACAACGCTCGAGCAAAATTCTTCTTGCTACTTTCAGTAACTCTTAGTGTCAGAGTGAAAACCTTACGGTACTGCCAGATTCATAATGCCACTTTTGTTTTCTGCCGACATTTTTTTGTTGTTGTGAATACATAATTTTATCTATGAAAAGCCCCATTTTCATAACACTTACGAATGGTACAGGAAATGAAATAAATACAGATCTTTTCTAAGTGTAAAGTCTGTAATATCCTACTAATTCGTGTTAAAATAAGCCCAATTGTCTCACAGAAACTTAATGCTTTATTAAGATAGACTGCCGTCGTGATGTTTCTGTATTAAGCTGACTTTAGTTTGTATTAGTACAGTGAATATTTTAATTGCATTTTCCATTAGTTTACTAAACGCAACAGTAATTATCAAAGAGAAATTAATTAGCAGCAGAATTTTCTTTCACGATATCTAAAACGATATGACAATGGTAAAGTTGTTTACAAATTCTACGCCTGTAGAAACCTACTTGTTCTAACGATGTCAATAAACCAGAGTAGTTTTAAAAGTATTTTCGTCTAGAAATGAATTGCCTTGACGGTTGATCGATCTAGAGTGGGAAAGGTAAAATTTTACAAATATATGACGAGAGGGACAAGTGCTTGAGAGAGGACTTCCCTATCAATACAAATGTGCCTGAGAGACGACTTTCCTATCAATCTCCTGGATAGTTTTGTTTCTCAAATCAACATAGTGCGTTATCATGCAGTAGCACAGGTGATGTAGTTTTGTTGCTCGATTTTCTTACACTGTGACCGAAAGGTGACTCAGTTGTTGGCAACAAATTCCAGCTGTGTTGCACACACCCTGGGGGCAGAATTCGTAGCCCAAAACACACTTTTGGATTTATCAGATGTAAAATAATATGTTCACGCAACTCTCTCCTCGAGTTTACGTCTTTTGGTGGGGCTCAGCCTTTCATTTCTTCTTAGGAAGTTAACGATAAAGGCATCATAACACGTCACCAGTAACAGTACTGCATAGGAATGCTCGATGAGTGACCTGATGACGTTCAATAATAGTTACTCTGTTGATTTTTGTTGTTTCGAATTAGAGCATGCAGTACTCCTACACCAGACTCCTGAACATTGCCTGTTGAATGCAAATTCAAGTGGTTCATAATTATTTTAGTAAATTCACTCGATATTTTTATGTCCTTTAAATTACATTTGCTACATGATTCGCATTGAAGACGTAGGAAATGTATGTTATTTGGTCCGGGAAGCACGTTCCAACAGAAACTGATGCTTACATTGACATTTATGTTGCGAATTAGTCGTCTTATCCATCACATGGATAACGAGGATGCTCCGTTTTGCTACAGTTGTTTCATAGCTAACAAGGGAACCTTCCCATCGCACCCTCCTCAGATTTAGTTATAAGTTGACACAGTGGATAGGCCTTGAAAACTGAACACAGATCATTCGAAAAACAGGAAGAAGTTGTGTGGACCTATGAAAAAAATATTCAAACCAAACAAACTGAGTAGTCCGTGTGCATGATAAGCAACATCAAGGATAGCTTGAGCACGGGAGCGCAGTGGTCGCGTGGTTAGCGTGAGGAGCTGCAGAACGAGAGGTCGTTGGTTTAAGGCTTCCCTCGGGTTAGTTGTTTGATTTTTTTTATTTTCAGACAATCATCACCACACGTACTGTTATTCAACAAATGTAGGAAATAATCATACAAATGTTCGACAATCGTTCGATCCCTTAAGGAACTTTCCGATGCCTTACAGTTCGGAAAATATTCATTGACATTGTTATTGGAGTCACGAGCTATATTAGCTGGATTCATATTGCCCACGCAATGCATCGCACGTATTTAATGCACTCTCGTCCAAAGTAGCGAACAGTTAACTGCCAGCCAGGGAGCCTCATTAGCAGGAATACTCTCTCTTCCGTGCGCTATAGTCGACTGACGTCATGTCTTTCGATGTTTTTTAGGTGTAGCGTCATCATACTACGGCGCGGTTACCTCGCATCGGACGGACGGACGGACAGATAATAATTGTCTGAAAATAAAAATTAAACTTTTCACTCCTGGGAAAATTTGACGGAAGGACCTCTCGTTCCGCAGCTGCGTGCGCTAACCACGGGATCACGGCGCTCCTGAGCTCACCCTATCCTTGATGTTGCCTATCTTGCGCATGGACTACTCAGTTTGTATATTTTGCTTATTTTTTTCATACTTGCACACAACTTCTTCCTGTTTTCTCGATTGATCTGTGTTCAGTTTTTCAAGGCCTATCCCCTGTATCAACTTATAACTAAATCTGAGGGCGGTGCGATGGGGATGTTCCCTTGTTAGTGGTATTGTGTGTTGGTGGCGTTGCCAGTTTACATACTGTGCATGTAACTCACAATAAATGCGTTGGATTCCTCCTGTGATCAGTTTACTTGAAAAACGTTTGTTGTCATCGTAATTTGTGTAACTGTCTCTCCGACTTCCAATTTGACAATTTGTGGAAAAATTGTTTACCTTCTTAGTCCTAGTTTCAAACATTGTCTGATAGAAAATGTAGGCATGAAGGAGTCTGTAAAAGCAATTAATCGCTATTATAGCAAACTTTTGAATCCACTGGACACTTGAATTCTATATATTGATTCTGAGAGTTTTGTTATTTCTCTTGTTATTTACTGTCCCAAAGTCATCCGTGAGAATAAAATTAAAGGCAGTTGGATTAGGTTCCTGATCTATAAACTGTGATTTAATATTCTGCGCTGCTAAATAAATTTTGAAGGTTGTATTCTTTACGTAAAACAGAGTATCGATGTCAGTCCTAGGATTGACGATAAACTTCAGAAATACAATTACGGAAAAGTGGCATATCGATTACGGCTACTCACCATCAACAATAGTTGTTACCCATTGTTTAGTATTTGCTATTTCACCGTCGTTACCCTTTAGAGGCCAACCTGATATTTCGACAGTGCCATTTTTACTTGCTTCTTAATATGTCCTATAACTACAGATTTGTTGAAAATATGAACTGTTAAATACGCTATTCCACAAATTAGAAACTTCCAGTTATTCTTCATATCTTGAAACTTACTACCGTTGACTTTCACTGGAGAAAAGATACATAATAATAAAATGAAATCAAAGATTAGAATGTCAAATCATAGTGTGAATGGTTAAAATGAAATGAACTAAAAATCATCTCCTTGTCTAAAAGACGTTATTCTTCCAGAGAACTTCGGCACCTCAAAATTTTTTACACCTCTGATGTTCAGCCACATGTGGACAAATAGCGGGTCCCATGATGCAGCACTGTTTAGCCGTCACAAAATGAAGCCTCAAAAATCAGTCCACATTCCATTTACTGCGTTTCCTTGAAATTATATAAAATATACGTCTGTAAGTAAAAAAAAAAAAAAAAGACGAAGAAGAAAGAAACAAAGCTTGAAACAGCTGATTGGTGAAGCCTCCTTTGGCTTCCACAACAGCTCGAAGTCTGTTGGGCATTGAGCCCACAACTCGAGCCACATAACTAGGAGATTCAAGTAACTCATTCCAAGCGTCATGAATCACATCAGAAAGCTGTCGGCGAGTCGACGGTGACTGCCCTTTTCTCGTATTACTCTGACCATTTCTGCCCAGATATTCTCAATGGGATTCGTGTCAGCTCCTTTAGGTGGCCATTCCGTTACAGTAATATTACTATTGTCGTCGACCCGCCTCTTAACCACACGTGCCATATGAATAGACGAGCGATCTTGTTGGAACATGATCTGATCATCACCAAATCTTGCTGCCACAGCAGGCAACATCACGTTCTCCAGAATTGATATGTAATTGCGCGCATCGAATCTTCCTTCCACTTCCCACAGGAGCCCACACCCTTCGGCCGATATCCACGCCCATACCGTTACCGACTACAAATGGCTCTGAGCACTGTGGGACTTAACATCTGTGGTCATCAGTCCCCTAGAACGTAGAACTACTTAAACCTAACTAACCTAAGGACATCACACACATCCATGCGCGAGGCAGGATTCGAACCTGCGACCGTAGCGGTCACGCGGTTCCAGACTGAAGCGCCTCGAACCGCACGGCCACACCGGCCGGCACCGACAACCTGCCACTCCTTCGGCAACTGTAAATATATTTTCGATTATACCTAGCACATTTAGGCCGGTAAACTAGTACTTTTCCGGATGATGCCGTAGAGAAAACTTTTTGGTGCGTGAAAATCACTCGCCTCCAAAACTGGAGAGGTTTGTCGCCATTTTCAGTAGCAAAAGCAAGGCAAGCTTCTCTTTGGGAAACAGTCAATGTCTCTTTCACAGCAGCGCTTCTTGCTCTCAGTCCACCTTCCCTTACACGAGGAGTGACGGTCTTACTGCTAACATTGAGACCCAAAGTTTGCTGAATTTGTCGTGCGTTGACAAATGGGTGGTTCTCACTGAAACGGCGTATCTGCTGATCCTGAGCTGCTGTTGTTTTGCGGCGACGGCCATGAGGCCTCCCATTCAAGTTACCACTCTCTTCCTTTCGTCTGATCCACCTGGCTACCGTCGACTTGTGAAGACCCATAGTTCTTGCTATGTCGGCATTTGAAGATCCCTCTGCATGGAGTTCTATTATAGCGCCCTTGTCTGCCTCAGCCAGATGGGCCATTTAGCGTTGACTGAATGATTCGTCGCGGTTAATATTGGCTGCGGAAACAGCGCTGGCAGGAAACAGACTGCCTCCTCCACGATGGCAGCCACAACGCAGTGGCCAAGTATGTGTAACACGGAAATCGATGGCATAAAAGAGAGATCGCAAGCCCATACCCGTGTCATTACATAGTGGAGCAACTTAAAATCTCTAATTTTTCTCAGAAGGGACTGGTCCACTCTTGTCATGTCTTATCCTGATAAATATTACATGAAATGAAATGTTTACGTTTTGCATATGCGGCAGGCCTGACGCAAGAAACATTTCTGAAATATCTGAGGCAACCTGAAGAACACTTCATGAATTTTATCTGTAGAGGGTTGCCTTATAAGAAGGAAAACGTGTTTATCCCCGCTCGCCGTGTTTCCAGGTGGCGCAGTTTACTCGGAGGCATACATAATTCTCGCCGGGCGTAAGAAGCGACTCGACGAGCGAGGGGAACTCGCCAAGTGTCATAGGCTGATTGTCCCGAAACTTTGCTCACAAGGGGAGGCCGCCAAATGTGAAATTCAGATTCGATTCATACTGCGCATAATAAAAGCTCATGGCCAGAGGTGTAATGTGGCAAAGCACCAAGATGCACTTCTCAGCTGTTGTCGAGAAAATCGACAGTTAGAAGAAACCGTTGCGGTGAAATACTCTCTACGATTATTAATTTTCTACAGCGTCGTGGCGCAGCGGTAAGCGCTCGAGTTCGTAATCCGAAGGTCGCCGGATCGAAACTCACGCCATGCAACATTTTTTATTATTATTATTTTTTTGTTATTCAAATATATATATATATATATATATATATATATATATATATATATATATATATAAACTATTAATGAATTGCTTATGCATGTTGGTGAAGGCGGATCGCTCTCCAATTGTACCGCCTCCATTTTACCGTTTGTTTAACAGGGTGTACCAAAGCTCTCACGTCCGCACTGATTTTCGACGGTGTTATAAGTTGTGCTAGGGACCGCATCTACCTTCTTTCGAAGTTAGCAGGCACCTACGCTGTTATGCGGCGGCTCGTTTTGGCCCATTCAACATCTGTCCTTCAAGTGTAACGAGCGATTAACGGAGTTTATATTTCATACCTGCCACAGCAAATTTGTGTTCGTGGGGTTTCTATTCTAATTCGAACGTTTGACTTACGCTATACGTATTCGTTTCGGAATATCGTTTCTACGTCTTCCGCTAACTATACGTGGTTAACATTATGAAGACAATTAATAACATTTGTGAAATACAAATTTGTTTGCGGAAAACATAATGATGTTCGAAGTCGCCGGTTTTTCCACGACAAACGACTTTCAACAACTTATTATATGCATAATTGTTGCAACCTGTTGCCGGGAATTATATATATATATATATATATATATATATATATATATATATATATATATATATATGTGTGTGTGTGTGTGTGTGTGTGTGTGTGTTTATACACACATTTGAATTACAAAAAACAAATACTAAAAAAAAAAGTTGCATGGAGCGAGATTCGATCCGCCGACCTTCGGATTACGAACTCGAGCGCTTACCGCTGCGCCACGACGCTGTAGAAAATTATGAATCGTAGAGAGTATTTCACCGCAGCGGTTTCTTCTAACTGTCGATTTTCTCGACAACGGCTGAGAAGTGCATCTTGGTGCTTTGCCACATTACACCTCTGGCCATGAGCTTTTATTATGCGCAGTATGAATCGAATCTGAATTTCACAATTGGCGGCCTCCCCTTGTCAGTGAAGGAGAGGACAAAATAAGCGAACTTGTGTTTCGGCTTATCTGCAGACACTCGACCGTTTCCGAGAAAACGACGGCCAAAGTTATCAACGCGCTGTTGCTCTAGTGTAGATACATTCTGCAGCCGAGAACGCAATTGAAGCGGTGGCTCAGTGGCTACCGTCGTTCCTTCTTAGCATTGATTCCCGTGTTCGAGACCATATTGGGTTTTTTAATTATTTTATTTTCCTGCCTCTCTATCAGAATTATCTTCGAATGTTTTTTTTCTAATTTATGTTGAAATAATGTTGTCATTACTCGACAATTAACTTTATGTGTAATTAATGAATTAAAAAAATAATAAACGAATGAGACAAGCTGATATAAAATCATCTCGTCTGCCTCATGTATCGTTGTATCCAAATGGTTTATCAATGTTAATCTACATTTAGATCCGATAATGGCACCTTTAGTGTGTTGAAACCGGTTATCCAGTAGACAGTATTTAAGCGATCTTGGCTTCTGAATTATTTCTACAACAGAGTGATCGCCCCACTACGCACTGTGTGTTCCCTTTTTAACTTATTTCTTTACACAGTAAATTAACTGACGAATAACGACAACAGTGTTTCATCATAAATTGGAATAAACATTCGTAGATAATTCAGAGAGTGAGGGGGGAAAAAAGGAAAAACCGGGTTTCGAACTCGCAGCGCAAAGTTCCGAAGTCGCTATGGTAGCCGCAGAGCCACCACTTCAGTTGAATCCTTAACCGCTAAGCGGTATCTACACTATAGCAACAACGCATTGAACACTTTGACCGTCGTTTTCTCAGAAGCGGTAGAGTTTAAGCTTATTTTGTCCCCTCTTTCAATGAGCGTAGTTAAAAGCAAGATCGGGGTCTGACACTTGGCGTGCCCCCTCGTAAATTGCGTGCGTTGGGATTCAGTAGACAGAATGCGTCCACTTTCCTCGACTACTCATTGACATGTTTGGAAACTTTCTTTGTTGTAGTTGCACTTTGCATTATGAGGGCTGGTTTTCCTGATGAGGATCTACTTATGGACTTTGCTCCTAATTTACGTTACTGTGTAGTAGACCTACTGCAACTACTTAAACCGGAAACGTTTGTTTGTTTGGATACTCCGCTTCTTAGTTGCTACATTTCGCTAAAATATTTTCCTTTTTTTCAAAACGGCAAGTTAAGATGACCACTGCAACATGGTAAGATCAGTAACAATTTAATACTTTGAAACAGTTATGTGTGGTGTACGAGGAGTCTACTGTTGTTGACTGAGGAATACATTAAACACGAAAGCTGCGTCCAATAACAATAATTAACTTTCGGTTACATGACAAAACACAAGTCGAAGCACTGTCAGTTCATCTCAGTACCCAGTAAAACTTAAACTGGAAAGATCGAAAACATACTTTTGTGGGGAAGGCAAACGAATGACTGCGTTTTATTGGCCGCACACTAAGAATACGCAACAGGCCAACTGAAAACACTGCCTACACTACGTTTGTCCGTCCACTGCTATAATATCCTTGACAGACGTGATTGACTGTGCACGCAAAAACGTCCAAGGAACGGTAGCACGCTTTGTAATGTCACGAAATAGGGGAGAGAGGATCCCAGATTTGATAATCGAGTTGGGGTAACATTCATGAAAACATATGCGTTTTTCGTTGCCACGAGATCTTTTCACGAAATTTCAATCACCACCATATATTCTGAATGCCAAAACATTATTTCCTAGGGTACTTACACAAGAAGGAACCATAGTAATAATGTAATTCAAGGCTCGCAAGAAAAGATTTAAGTAGTCCCTTTTCCCGCACACTGTTAATGAGTGGGACGGTAGAGAAATAATCCGAACCTTCTGCCAGGCACGTAAGTCCGGATTGCAAAGAAATCCTGTTGATGTAGTCATGTAGATGTAACAACGAAATTATGTTGTAATTACGACATGTGACTTTCACTTGATCTGAACATCGAAGTTGTTTACTGTTTATTTACATTTTGTTCATTAATTTCAGCCATATACGAACACCTAGGCGCGTTAAAGTGATATTGAAATAAAGTGTCATGCATGGACCAATAACAATAAGTTCCCACCTACTTGTTATAGTACTGCATTATCTGCCAGCGTATTCAGAAGTGGATATCGCATACGAAGTTCCTAGGGTGTTTGTAATGGATATTGCAGACGACTTCGACAAAGTTTGAATGTAGCTTCGTAAAAGTTCCGTGATCAAACGATCTGAGTTGCTGGAGAATACAGTTTATCCTCACTAGACAGTATATATTATCATTATACATGAGGTGAGTAGGGTTTCGCCGCGTTGCGGTGGCCGAGCGGTTCCAGGCGCTTCAGTGACGAACCGCACGGCTGCTTCAGTCGCAGGTTGGAATTCTACCTCGGGCATAGATGTCTGTGATGCCCTTAGGCTAGCTAGGTTTAAGTAGTTCTAGGTCTAGGGGCTGATGACCTAAGCAGTTAGGTCGCATAGTTCTTGAAGCCATTTTTTGACCTTTCGCGTAAATTTTCTTTACATAAACCGTCGTATCTTTTGATTGCGTTGACATAGAAGCTCACTTTTTTACACCAGCAAGGGACCGGTTACAGCAAGAAGTGCGATACATTTCCGCTTATTATGTCCACCCGTTCTGGAGGTAAACGGGTTTTAAGGGTTGGGTAGACCGATAGACGGTCAAGAAAGTGAGACTAGTAGGGTTCCGTTTTTACCGGTTTAGGTGACGAAATCCTAACAACGAAAACACTGAAGATGAGGGCCGCATAAATAACACCCGCTACTCTTTATTCGAAATGTTCTAGTTGCTGTCGATACATAAGCATATTAGTCGTAGCTACGTTTTCGATCCAAATCACGTTTACAGGAATGCAAATAGAATGTATTTGCCTATACACGTGGTAATTCACATCCCAGTATTAATGCCACCGCGTTTTAGAAGTACGAACATTCTCATTGCTAGCTAGCTTAAGAAACACTTCTGCTAATGAACGTTTTCTGGCTGTGGCGAGTCTAGTGGAGAATTCGAAACAATGCAGAATACGTTTGGCAGCTATGTAGCCGTTTATTTCCTGGGGTGGTGCAGAATTATCCTACAAAATTTACTCTCTAATAACAGTAATTTGTTATTTCGATAATCATCCCGAATGATTGTCGCATAAGTGGTGACATAAAGGAAGAAAATTCATGTTTTTGAGTCCAGAAAGCTCTATGCAACAGAAACTGCAGATTTTTATTGCGAAATTGCCGGCTTGTTCATGTCTGGGGTAATAATAGAGGGCTGTTTGCCTAGGTTGTCTGCTAGCATAGTGAAAGGAAGGTCTGGTTTGTTTTCGGTTCTAATCTCTATGGAGGCAGGTAGAATATCAGTAAAGCAATTTTAAGAAATTCTCGCGCACCCAATACGATTTATCGCTACCTTTATTCTGTACTGGCGCTCTGTGGATGTCAATATGACACTCTTGTAGAATTTCATACATGATACTGCCTCCTTTTTCCGCTTCTGTCAATAATGGAATTGACTTAAGTGTGGCACTGAATGATGTTTAAGTGAATTTCGTTATGAATCTTCACGCATTGCTAAATTTGCACACTTTCATGGTAGGTCAGCAATGGTAATCCAGTATGACTGGTCTGAACGTTGACACAGACCGTTTCGCGGGCGAATGCGGATAATATTTTGCTAATTCGTAACGGTCTGGGGTTCTTTGTCTGTTATCTGGATAAGCTGAAATTCATTTTTATTCGTCCGTTTCATACAAATTAGCGTTTCTTCTTTCAGTTCTGTCTTATGTTTACGTGTTGTATTTAACACACTAATCAGCATTAATATAGTCTTAGAAATTATGGAATACAGTCTAAAAAAGTTCAGATAGTTTGTCAATTTCACGCCTGCGCATAGTATGTTGGTAGCACTTCGTCGCCTTGCCTGTTATGCTGTGTAGCAGACTTTAAAGCCGTGCGGATCAGCATAACGAAAAGGCGAGGGGTCTCGCTCGTTTTGTCCACGACTGTACGTATCTGTGAACAATGTGGAATGACAGTCTAAGTTCCGTGATGCGGAAATGACCTCTGTACGATTAATTGTTTGTTCTTCTGCAGATAATGAGTGCTGAAATTGTAAAGCTAGTTGTACATTTTCATCCGTCAACATTAAATAGGAATTTTGAAAGTCAATAATGGCATCGTGTTGTACCAGAAAATTCGTACCTAAAATAAGGTCTGTCGTCAATAACGGAATAATCCAAAAATTTGAGTGAAATGTATGACCTGCAATACAAAATGATAAATGAAAATTGACCAAAAACCACACAATAATATTAATTAAATAATGAACCATGAACGAAATGTAACCTGCTAACAGAAATAATAATATCTGGTAAATTATATATATATATATATATATATATATATATATATATATATATATATATATATATATATATATATATATTGATTCTTGGAAGGAATGCATAGGAAAAATTCTTTAAATTGAAATGAATACTTTTCTTTAAAAGAGTTACTTTATAAAAAAAATTATTATTGGGGCATTTTTTTCTGAACGAATTAAATTACAATTAACATACATTATTAAATATGCGCAAGGCTGCTTCTTTACCTTCTACAACAATACTCATCCTCCAGAGTCCTGACCAGAGTCGCGAGCAGAGCACACAGCCGACGCATGCCGACTCCCGCAGACTACTCCTGTCCACACGCTACTAAAGCCGACCGACTACTACTGCAGACTCGCGCAGACAAGCGCAGACTGACTTCTACTGTCGACTCGCGCAGACTAGCGCAGACTCGCGACAAGCAACAACTAACGATAAACTACTCTCTGGTCAGAGATTCTGTCATGCTTCGCCCATTGCCGGCGAAGCATACACCTTACAAAGTGAGTATTGTATGTGGGAAGAATAATAGTCATTCAATCACAGATTCGAAACCAGTCATGAATAAATAAAAATTGAAGAAGAAACGGCGATTGGTTGTAGTAATTCCTGAAACAAAAAAAAAAAAGTTTGTGAAATCTTATGGGACTTAAGTGCGAAGGTCATCAGTCCCTAAGCTTACACCCTATTTAACCAAAATTATCATAAGGACAAACACACACACCCATGCCCGAGGGAGGACTCGAACCTCCGCCGGGACCAGCCTCACAGTCCATAACCGCTCGGCTAATCCCGCGCGGCCATTCCTGAAACCTAGAACAAGACACACCGCTCGGCTAATCCCGCGCGGCCATTCCTGAAACCTTTAACAGGACAGTCGCAGTGTTACAAACCCAGAATGGATAAAAGTTTTAACTTTGTTATGGGCCTTTTTAAGTCCATAAAGTATCGGACGAAGCGCACCACATGGTTTCAGTCCTCGCCCAACCTCTGATGAAAGGAGGAGGCGTCCAAATGCGAACCACTCTTCCTTACCGTCCAGTTAGTGGGATCAACACTGATCTTCCGAAAACGTGCTGCCGTTCAGTAAACTGTGAATTTTATCAAGATAGCAAAACTTTTGGCGTGGGTGCAATACCTGCGTTTATCAATGCCGGCAAAAAACTATTTGACAATTCTCCAAGCATTCAGCATAAGAAATAAAACGTGAAACTTGGTGGGCTATCGTGAAGGCTCGCCCTCAAAGGAGCAACACATCAGAGGCAGAGAGGGGGCACTACGTAAATTCCATGGGATATCCAGACGGTGGTTCTGCCCACTAATAAAGGTACTGTTACTCTTTTAATAACTCGTGATGACTACTGTAGTGGCATACCAAGGGTTGGCTACAGCAAGCATATTCAGGTGAATGCAGATTTGCAGTCGCTATGCAGAGATGAAGATAGTTGCACAGGATTGACTAGTGTGGAGATTCGCATCAAACCAGTGCTCCGACTGAAGATAAAAACAGCGAAAATGATAAACAAATCAACGAAAATTTTCCCTTTCTCCTCCTCCACACCCAATGTCTGTCATGGTTACACATCTTAATCACCCGTAGTTGACTTTTGCTGTATGTTGGAAAGTTAGTCTACGGAAACTGTGCTGTAGGCTTACACACTGTGCGCGGTAACCGTGTTTCTTGGTAGCGTTGCTGGCCTGTGCTACTTGCCTGCTTGGTTGTTTGGTGCTCATACACTAATCTGACACAGTATTCTCATCTTCCCTACTGGATGCTGTGGTTGAATTTGCGTGATAATATTTCGTGTGGGTACGTCCCTGACTTTTAATTATTGGTAAAACACTAGTGCACGCAACGGATAACAAGACATAAACAAAACCAATGCACTCAGTAAAGGGAGCGGTAACTGCTAGCATTTTATCAGGCCTACGTCCATATTCCTAATGGGTTATCAAAAAAGAAGGGAATACTAGATTATTTGTCATTATTTACTAAGGTGATAAGGGGTTCTTACTCTTACAATTATGGATTTGAGCTTTGGAAGACGACAGGTAATTGTCTGAAAATTACACCTCTTTCTTTTTTTAGGTGACTGAAATTTTATTAGGAATTTAGATGTTGTAATTGAACATAATCTGGAATCACTGGTCCATACTATTATTGCCCTTCCATGCGTCGCCACGCTGAAGCGCACCTCGAAGAACTACGTGAAATGCCGCTACAACGTAAATTAATGCAAAAGCGCGACCGCATACAGCTGTGAAGTTACCCAAAGAGATGTCCTGAGCACATAATTTTCTAGTACGCTCGTGGGACGAGCCAAAGAGGTGAAGTTAGTTCGCGAACTGTATTACTACGATATACTGCATTTCTCATCTTACGACCTTCCAGATGTAAGTCTGCACACTGCGTCCTCTTCTCAGCACGTCCTGGCTACCAGTCTCTTCTCCGCCACCCTACCGACTGGCCACCCCTGCAGTTGTTCGAACTGACACGTTCCTGTTGGCTGAAGGCCAACCTCCGACCTCCGCACTCCTCAGAATCGATTTTCCGAAATGCCTCGAACAATCTCTGTGTTTAACTTCCTTAGTTTCTGATTTGAGAAGCCTACCGCATCTACTGACAATGCTTTTAAACAGCACTTCACCTTTCTAAGACCAACACATTCACACAGAATGCCCTGATACATAGTGGAAAGGTACAGAGAGGACGAGGAACTGTGACGCATTGAAAAGTAATCGAAATAAAAAACTTTGTTGCCTTCTATAAGGCACGAAGCGTACTCACAGTACCGCTTCAACTGTTGACTATTACAGCCGGCGGGCAGGCAGAGGGAAGACACAGCAGGTGTGTTGTAAACAGTGTGCGATTTGCAGGGGGCGATGGGGGGGATTTCCCCCCCTCCCGCCCTCTGCATCAGACCATAACCTCCTCTGGTTTTAGTTTATGCATCCCAACCTGGGATGTTTATTTCCCAAGCACTGGAGTAAAACTTTACATATAATTTAAATTTGTGGAGCCGAACACTGAAAGTTTTTAATACAGTCTTAAATACTATTAATATGTTTGCTTATTAATTTTGAAAAAGTGTTATGTAGTAGGTAAGCATTTCAAAACATTTAGAACTAAATGACAAGACGACGCACGCCACATTTCCGTAGCATGCCACAATGTTGCAAGACGTCGCCACAGCGTAAACGAGGCTTTAGAGCCAGGTCTGTATTGTATGGTGGATGTGATGTGTTGCGTACGAAACTAAAACCTACAATCAGATCCAAACGTCGTGGAAAACTGTGAAGAGGTGTCATCCTGCAGCAAGATAACGCTCGCCCACATTCTGTCAAACGGACAGCCGACGCAATAAAGGAGTTGAGATTCGAGGTGCTGGAACATCCACCATACAGTCCAGACCTGGCTCCAAGCGATTTTCACATGTTTGGACCCTTAACGGAAGCACTACAGGGAAGAAGATTTGAATGTGATGAAGACGCCATTGGTGCGGTGCAAAATTGGTTACAGATGCAACCGATAAATGTATTTTTTTCTGATGAAATAAAAAAAAACTCGTAAAACGTCGGGAAAACTGCATTGAAGTCGAGGGATGTTACGTAGAAAAATAACGCATGTTTCAGTTTTCTATCATCAGAATAAGTACAGCTTTTCACAAATGTACCTTTACTTTTTGAATTCCTCTCGTATACCTGTATGTAGATGATTTTGTAAATAAGCTTTACCTATAATGTACTGTAAGAGGTCCGAGCAGATGTAATTTCGATGAATTGCTCATGCGCTGCCTGCGATATGCAAGGTATAAGAGAATCTCTGACCAGAGAGCAGTGTTGACTGCAGTAGGAACTGTGTAGCTGTAGCAGTAAGTTGTTGCTAGTGTGGAGTCTGCTCTGGTCTGGTCTGGTGTATCGTGTTGGCTGGCCCGGTCGCGGTGCAGCGATGCCGGAGCCTGAGTATTATTGTATAAGGTAAAAATCAGCCTCGCGCATATGTAGTAATGTTATCTCAAGTCCCATGTAAATGTTTTAAAAATGTCCTAATAATAATCTTTCTCATATAAAGTAATTTTTAACAACCATTGATTTCAATTTAAAGAATTTGCTAATTTCTCCAATCCATGATCATCCCGATTATTACAAAGGAAAGATCAGTTGTTTCCCTTTCATAAATGACAAATCTATCGGCCAGCATTGCACAGGGCTGTGCCAGAAAAATTTATTGTAAGAGCAGATATATATGCGTTATCCGGCGACTTCATTGAGGTAAGAATTTTTCCTTTTTTTATTCAGAATGATCTTTCAGGGCCATGACGCAGCACTGCTGTCGTCCAAAATTTACCAGGTTAAATTCACAGTCAATTATTGAAAAGTTATAAGTGAGCGACAATTTAATTGAGAGCTTAGTTACATTGTATTATTACCAGGTTACGGAAATTATTTTATTGGGACGTTACACTGAATGTGAACGAAATAATTATAATTTTTACTGTTGAGAAGTTTAGGAATTTTTCTGTTTTGAGGTTACGCTAAATGTGAATGAATTTTGTAGGGAGGTTAAACGTGAATATTATTTATGTTAATATTTTCTGTTTGGAGGTTACATTAAAAGAGAGAGAATTTTGTGGGGAGGTTACAGTACTTTTAAAGATATAACAAGGAATGGCTTTTCTAATAGTGCATACGCATGAATAGTGAGTTTCGGCATTAACATCTATTTATAAATAACTGTTTAACCATCGGTAACGCCACGGTCCAAGCTAGTAACATATATAATTATACTAACCCACTAGGACATCCCCCCCACTGGTAAAACCACAAATCGCACACTGGTTGTGAAGCCTGGCGGTCGTCCAGCAAGCCCACGGGCTAGCAGGGAGCGCTGGTGGAGATCCGCCAGAGGCCGCACTGCTTTGGTCGCAGGTGGCCGACTTGGCGGCCCCGCTTTCAAGGCCACGGAGCACGCTCTGAGAGAGGCCTGATTCATCGCGACGGCCCGCCTGCCGCGGTCATCCCCAGCACACCGCCACGTCACACCGCGGCGCCGCGTTGCAGTGTCTAATCTGCTCCCTGCGGCTTAGTCTCCAACGAATAAATTCCCCGTTGCTTATTCCTGACGCAGCGGCACTGGGAGAGCAGGAGTTGGGTACTTGCATTCGAGGATTCCAGAGTCATGAAATACAGGATGAAAATGGTTTTAACTGTGGAATGTTGCACTCGTTTCTAAAACAAATATTTTTCTTTAATGTCTTAATTTCCTGTGGGCGTTACGTAATCTGGTAGAGAGCGTATTCACTCTTCAGTTGTAAGGACTGATTGCTGTTGTTGTGGTCCCTGTTGTACCGGTAGAGGGCACACTTCGCTCTTCAGTTGCAGTATCTGTTCCACATTGATAGCGGCACGTCTTGGCCCAGCACATGGAGCGGTACACCTGGAGTGAGGACGATGATACGTTCGTTGCTAACTACGTAACGAACCGCAACGGACGAGCAGCATAGCGAGTTTATCATGCACAATATCCCAATCGCCGTAACACACATCATTCGACATTTACCTCTGTATATTGAAGTCTGAGTGAGAGCGGGTTATTTAGCAGATTACCTGGACGGGGATGAAGTCACACAGTCCAAATTCTGCAGTTCGAAGAAGCTGTCCTGCAGCATGTCGAGAAAGGTCCTTCCATCAGAATTCGTGTAGTCGCGCTTAACATGGGAATGAATGAGACGAATTAAAGAAACATCCTTCATGAGCAATCGCGGCATCCATTTTACTTATAGTACAGTCTGGAATCAGATGATTATCCACTCGGAGCACAATTTTCGGTACTGTGCCTAGAACAGTGTCAAATACATCCTACATTTCCATCATCTGTGCTGTTCACAGATGAAGCAACGTCCGTATGCGACAGAGTCTTCAACACCCACAATTAGCGTGTTTGGAGTGAGTTTAACCCACATAGCACCCCTTTTACTCGCGCTCATTGAGTGCCTAGTTGTGTTTGTGTGACTCCAGCAATATGAAACAGTCAGCCAATAGTGATGCCAGCGGCATTGGTGATGGGAAATGCCCAAACTTGTGGCAATTGCAGTGTAAGTATTTATAAAAAAAAATTATGAGTTCACATTGCGACATTGCGACAGATATAAAATTTCGTAGCAAAGTGTTCAATTTTTTCGAGATTGTGATACACTTTGGTAACAAGTGGTTGTAAAAGTTCTTTTTCCTTTTTCTTGCTATTGCAGTATTCAATCCCAAAATTCTGGCTGAGTCAGAATGCCAGCTGGAAGATGGAACTCACCAGCAAGCTGAAGAGGTTGTGTTACCATCATGTAAGTACATCTCCAAATTCTGTGTGATAATTTACATGATTCGAAAACAGCTCTTGATCTATTCGGATCGTAACAAGTATTTATAAAATTATTGATCTCGCTGTTGCAGCATTAGAGCAGCAGCTGACAGACATTGAGCTGCTTCTGGAGGCCAAAATGCAGCAAGAACATCAGTACATTTGTAATATATTGCCATTAGAATCTTTGATTCATCGTGTACAGTTGTGTGAAGCGTATATTATTCATTGTTGAAGGTGTTGCTATGAATCAAGAGGAGGATGAGATTCTAGTAGGGGCATGCATCGAGAATGATGACCAGAAGTCAACACTTCCATCTGATGTGAATTTTTTATTTTTATTTTTTCTTAGTTACGTATAATCAGTATCTCGCTGTAGGACAAATTCAGTACAAATTTTTTGTTGTTGTTTCCTATAATCAATCTCTTGTTGTAGATGACTTCTATGAGATGGATCGGTGCCCCACAACAACAGCAGTTCCATCGAGAATGAAATACCAGGGTGGGAGTGTGATAGTGGCTGCTGAAAGGCAGTGCCGTCTCTCCCGTCTGGAAGAGGAGGTGGAGGTATTTGACTGGGTGGGAGAACAAGCAGAAAGATTGACTGAACTGCTCAATCCTGGGGCCCATAATGCAAAAGGTGATTATAATGTGACTGTCATCGTTACAGAATATAATTATTATTCTGGAATTCGGATGAACTTAATTGTTGTTATTTGTTTACAGCACATGTTTAAGAAATCTTGAGCATTGTACTTAATTTTTTTCCGTTATTCGTACGTTACAGAGGTGGCACCAACACCGCCACGGTAACAGCTTGTTGTGGCATGTGCACCTGTACCGGTGATTGTGGGGGCGGACATCAAACACCCACCTGAGCAATGTGCACCGCTGTGCAAAGCTGCACTTGTTGCTACGTGAGAGGCAGCGGCGGCTGCTGCGGAGCTGGCCCCTGCACCATAGCATACCCTCTGGCATCTGTGGATGGTTCAGTCAGAGCAACGATCTCCCTGCTCTGGAGGGAGCATGCAGCAATATCAACTAGTGCCCTCTCCACAGACTGGTTACTCCCATAGGAGCTCCCCTCCACCACCTCCTCCTACTCCGGCTCCAGCTGTTGGCCCACACCAACAACGAAAGGTATGCATGCCTTGGCATATATCCCTCCCCCCTGAAGATTCCTCCTCCTCAGTGCCCTCATCCACCTGGTGGACGCAGTCGTCTCCTAGTTGTAGTATTAATGAACCTGTCGCTAGTGGTAGCGCTCTATTCCGTCCTGATAGTGAAGAACATTAGATCTGCAGCTTTGAGGGGCATATCTCGTTTACTAGAATTGGGAATCGTGCCGGGGGATATCGCGACCTGGTCAGGTTTCTAGAAGCATGCGTCCCGGTGATGGAGGTAGAGCTCTTCAAAGACTTAGTTGATCTGAGATATAATGTCATTAAATGTAACACAGTAGTCCGTTGCGAGTTGATTGACTCATCCCCCCCCCCTCCCAAACAGCAGGTTGCTGATGAGGAGACGATTTCGTTAAATCTCGGAGTACATCAGTCGCCAATTGGTTTCGTGAATCACATTTGGTGCTATACTGTCCCAGTTTTCTGAGATAGAAGTAAGAGGTCAGCTAACCCACTCAGCCAAATATTGCACCTCGACGTCCATATTCATGTCTATGATCCATTAAATCGAGGGTCCAATTACTTCAAACTCTCTAAGGATATAGCTGATAAGGAGGCATGTATTAATGTACAAAATGAACAGGTTCACGCTTGTTTTGCATGATCAATCTTGGTATGTGAAAGAAATTACGCAAAAGATCCTCAGCATACATATTAATGTGGAAAATGTCTTAATATTTGTGGATGTTATAACTTGGACTCTATTGAGTTCCCCGTAAAGATTCAGGCCATACCAAAGTTCGAGGCATAAAATCATGGAATATCGCTTCACGTTTATGGCCTAACGAAGAAGCAGAAAAGCAGGCCATATGAGCAGAACAAGAATACTGTAGCTGAACCACTCCATTTTTCGAAATATTCAGGTAGTGTGATCTTCATGTAAACATGCGGCTTTTTTCTGAAGGTGATAATCAACTCAATAAACACAAGTGCAAAAAGCACATTTGCTTCAGATGTCTAAATACCTTTTCAGAAGAAAAGTATTTAAAAAGACATCTGAAAGACTGTGAATCCAATGAACCAGTACGTGTTGTTATGCCTACAGAATAAAACAAGTTCATTAAATACAATAATGCTCACTGATAGAAACCATGTCTGTTTGTTGTACACGCAGACTTCGAATGTCCCCCTGCCCCTAGCCTCACTTAGCACCTTCATGCAAAAACATGTACCATATGTGGCAGCTTATGAAACTGCATGTTCATATGATTCAAGTCTTAACCATTATGAATCTCATGTCAGGGATAATCCTGTGGTTTGGCTGCTCATTGAATTTTAAAAACTCTCATGGGATGTTTATAGGGTTTACAGCACCAACATCCCCTTGATCAAATCGGTGGAGGATAAAAAATTGTATAATGATACGGTTAACTGTCATATTTGTGGGCTGTCGTTAGACAGAAAAGCAGAAACTCCCCGTAGGGACCACTGTCATCTTAGGTATGGTCACAATGCATGCAATTTGAGGTAATAATTACCAAGGCACATACCCGTCTTCGTCCATAATTTAAGTGGGTAGGACGCTGACTTTCTTGTTGAGCAAATAGTTAATTTTGCCTGGGTGAAAAATCAGGTCAGTGTGGAGAGTGTTCAGAAATATATTTCATTCTCCAAACAAATGACGCCAAAGATTACGCTCGGCTTACTTGACACACTATGTTTTATGCAAGCGCCACTCCATAGACTCGTTGAAACTCTAACTCAGAACGATATGCTTATCACTCAATCTGTATACCCCGGTGTGGAAAAGTTTCAGCTTGTGACTAGGAAAGGAGTTTTCCTTTGTAAGTATCTTGATAGTAAGGCGAAACTTAACGTAACCAGGCTACCCGACGTATCTGCATTTACCAGTATTCTGACAGGCGATGCCATAGCTGGTGCAGATTATGAGCACTCTGTGAATGTCTGGCGGGAATTCAGCTTTCCCAATTTAGGTGAATACACAAGACTATACATGGACACTGACGTGAAAAGTTCCGGAGTGTATGCTACGCCATGTTCTCTCGGGACCTTGCCTTTTATTGTACGGCACCTGTGTGGACCAGGGACGCAATGCTCAAGAAAACGAGTCGGAGCATCGAATTTTTGACAGATGCTGGTTTGATTCTTTTCTCTAAGCGCGGGATCCGTGGGGAACTTTGCCACTTTGTCCATAGATATGCCAAGGCAAATAATCAATGTAAGGGTCCGTGGTTTAACGTATCTGTCGATTCAAGTTAAATTCTATATTTGTATGTGAATAACATACACGGGCAAGTCACTATGGAGCCAGTGCCAGTTGGTGGGTTTCAATGGACGCCCGTAAACGAATTAGAGGGATTAGGTGGAAAAATATTGGTCTGGCGATTCTGACGTAGGGTATGTTGTAGAGGCAGACCTGATATACCCTGTTAGTATGCACAGAATCACAAGCGACTTGCCGTTATGTCCAGAGCAAAAGGTTCTGCAAGGAAGCACTATCCCTAAACTGATGACCACTGTTGGATACAAGCAGAGGTATATGATTCATTATTGTAATCTCCAGCAGTGGCTCAGCTTAGGGATGGAGCTAGGTAGAATCACCGACGCTATCTCCTTCAATCAGTCCCCCTGCTTGAAGGAGTGCATTGAATTAAATACCGAAAAGAGGGCAGGCGCGACTTGTGAATTCGAAAAAGACTTTTATAAATTGATGAATAATTCCATTTTCGGTAAAACCATGCAGAATGTAAGAAATGAATGCAATATTTTGCTAAACCGAAAGGGATGACTATTTCGATGAGAATTTTGTTGCTGTGGAGATGTCGAAGGTTTCAGTAGAGTTTACGAAACCAGTCTGTTTGGGTATGTGTATACTGGACATCTCCAAACTCCACCTGTACTGCTTCCACTATGAGTTTGCTAAGGCTCATTTAGTGTAACCAAAGTTACTTTATATTGGTACAGAGAGCTTCATCTATCGGGTGAAGAAATGCGATCCATATGACATAATTAGGTGTCAGTGTAAGAAATTCGACACCACCGACATACGCAGCTGATAATCCTTACGGTATTGTTCCACAGAACAAGAAGGTTATCGGCTTAATGAAAGATG
Organism: Schistocerca nitens; assembly: GCF_023898315.1. Lineage (NCBI taxonomy): Eukaryota > Metazoa > Arthropoda > Insecta > Orthoptera > Acrididae > Schistocerca > Schistocerca nitens. Next base: position 367,859,185 of record NC_064614.1, on the reverse strand, counting down.
AGGCGGATGGATTGCCGATTGTGGAATCTGTGAGTCTAAGATACAAAATATATGCATATCGTACAATAGATGGAGACAACCAGAGGCTGGATAAGGGTTCGGCATCACGTGTCCTCACGGTCGAAGACTACTTGCAGTTTCTGTATGGTGGTTCGCGGTGCTCCGCTGTAGCCTCCGCATTTGGTGCAAACTAGTATTCCATCGCAAGACCACGAGCTATACACTGTGGTGCAATCTAAAGTCGGATTGTCACATCATGATGATAAAAGAGTCATTTGTGATGATGGGATCGAAACCCTTCCATACTCACACTATTTACTTTAAACAGGACAGGGATTGGGGGTCTCCGACGGTGTGAAAGAGAGAGAGAGTGAGTGATTGGCTGAGTGGAGCTAGTGCCGAATAGTATGGCTCTTTTATCATAGTGTAATTATTGTATTTGTGTGATGTATGATGTGCCTGCATGTGTGAGTGCTTATGTGTGTCTGTGTGTATGCATCTGGGTGTGTTTAAGTGTGGATGTACGTGTAAATATGCATACCTATGTGTAAAGTGTAAATATATTCTGTTTATTATTTTCTGAATGAGTAGCGTAATGTCTGCGCATGAATATACAAGCCGCATACGCTGAAAAAAATTATTAAAAAAATTGCAATATACATAAAAAGATTAAAAATTGGACTAAAACGTCAAAAAAGCAAAAAATTTAAATGAAGAAACAAATAGCCTACTGTATTTTTTGCGCTTTATGTGCGTATGTGACTGTGTGAGTGCATGTATAAATAGATTGGTTTTTGAGTTTCACCTATCGCTAGCGGTCCAAGTCATACTAGTTTCAAGAGCGAGTTCCACCCAGTTCATTTTAGTGCAGCTGTTTGGGATGAACATTTTAGGACCACCCACATCACTGTATTAACTGTAATAAATTATTATAGCTGTTTGACGTGGAAAATGTTTAGAGCCACCCAGCTTAACGTACAAATTAAGTCTTCTGTGTGGGTGGAATTTCATAATAACAGCAATAGTATTAGTGGAAGAGAAACTGTACTTCTGCGATAGCTATTATCAGTACTGCAGTGTTGAGTAAAGTTATTTGTAAAATCAAGAAACGTGAATAAAAAATTTCAAACAGTAACAAGAACTGTGAATTTAAATGCAGTATTACTTCGTGTATTGTAAGGAAAACAAGATTTGTGGAAGTAAAACTGTATTACTACTGTGAATATTTATGCCTGAATAATAAATTGTTATTCGTTACCATACGTCTTTGTTGTTATTTCACAGATCTCTACCCTCATAAATGTATATAAAGGCTATGAAAGATGCACAGGATATTAGTTTGAAGTATGAGGGAGGTGAGGTTTAAGATGGAGGAAAACAAAATAACGTAATGATTACACGGGATTTCGCCTATCGTGCTGCACGTATAAGTTTTTTGGTGCAGGCGGCACATAATCGTGTCCGCTTCCAAAGACATATAGCGAACATGACTGAAGTTCCATCTCCTGTGCTTGAACAAAGCCCCAGACGTAGGATCTGGGCAAAACTACCTACTATTTGAGTAGGAGCTGGGTAGAAAGAAAGAAAAACACAGAATGTGAGGTTAAAAAATCATTAATTTTCATTAATATAACTTGAAAGTAATTTCACATTTTCGTAAGCAGACACAACACTGTTTTCACACACCTTCTTCTTGAGCTGATGACCCGTAGAAATCCAGGTCTTGAACAGATGCAAACTTGAAGATTCACTGCATCCACATTATATTCTACTCGGCTTTGACGTAGATGATGGTTTCAGGATGGTCAAATATTCGAAGTGACGTAATCATTTCTTTATAAGGTATACCAGAATCGTCCTATAGGAGTCCATGAAAGAAACGTGTAAGCCACTTTGCACTCCTCCGTGTTTTAACACAATTCACATTCTTGAAAGGCCTCGGTGATGCAATTCTTGCTGAGAATGTCTCTATTATGCGAGCATCTTCTGTGTATGCTATGAGTGCAACATGTTTAAATATGAATTGTCTACACTCATCATCGTAGAAACCTTTAATGTCGGCAACGACGTTCACGCTGTAAGTTGTCATTGTGTAATGCTCTGGGTATGCCACAGCACTTGGTCGTTTATACAGCACGCTGCACAGCACCAGTATGTGGGCAATAGTTAATCACTTGGTCATGTAGAACTAGAGTATGCGATGCAGTTTGTTCTGGGAAATTTTATGAGGATTTAAATTCGATTCCTACATCTGTAAGTAGGCTGTTTAGGTTTTTTTATTGGTAACGCCACCTCTGTATGAAAATCACTGGCTGTGCTGTGTGCAGTCTGTGGCTGCTTTGCATTGTTGTAATACTCGCCATTGTAGTGTTAGGCAGCTGGCTGTGAATAGCGCGTAGCGTTGCGCAGTTGGAGGTGAGCCGCCAGCAGTGGTGGATGTGGGGAGAGAGATGGCGGAGTTTTGTAACTTGTCATGAACTGCTATATATATTATGACTATTAAGGTAAATACATTGTTTGTTCTCTATTAAAATCTTTCATTTGCTAACTATGCCTATCAGTAGTTATTGCCTTCCATAGTTTGAATCTTTTATTTAGCTGGCAGTAGTGGCGCTCGCTGTACTGCGGTAGTTCGAGTAACGAAGATTTTTGTGAGGTAAACGATTTGTGAAATGCATAGGTTAATGTTAGTCAGGGCCATTCTTTTGTAGGGATATCTGAAAGTCAGATTGCGTTGTGCTAAAAATATTGTGTGTCAGTTTAAGCACAGTTCTGTATCATTGTTCAAAGGGGATGTTTCATATGTCGACCCTTAGCCGAGGATACCTCACTGGAATCTTCTGATTTTTTCTTGTAGTTTGTGTAATTAGCGTAGATTTTGTTTATTGCTAGCGCGTAATTGTAGAGAGAATCTCCTTTGTAGTTGCAGTCTTTCATTGTTGTACAGTAAAACAGTTGTGACATGCATGTAGATTTGCACCAAGTATTTAAGTAGACATTATTTCCATTTCTATGTTAATGTGTTATCTTATTTTGCTTTTCAAATTGTGCTTTTCTGTGTTATCGTGTGAAATATTGTGACAATAATGGCGTGTGAAAAACGTAACACTAGGCTCCAAAGTAAACTGAGAAATAATAGTGACGACGAGCGTAGCTTGCCAGCACCACTGTGTAATGAATTAACAGACGTTCAAAGTAGTAATTTGGTAACTGTGCATAGGGAAATGGAGAGGGCTGCAAACAATGGCGTAGACAGTGAAACAGGTAGTGAACAGGGAAGCATTATCGATCGATCGCTCGGCAACAGCTCGCCTCAGGAATCCGAGATGACAGGACACAATTTTGCAAATACTGTAGATTCAGGTTTTGCGTCCTCACCGTTTTCTCAAATGAGTCAAGACACATTTTCCGCTTGTCAAAATGTGAATGTTGCCGGTGCAAATTCACTGCCGAAAAGCACTGAGGAACATGTTTCAGACACCAGTGCATTGTTATTACAATTAATGCAACAAATGGGACAAAAGCTTGAAAAGTTAGACACAATGGAACAAAATCAGAGACAAACACAGCAAAAGCTTCAAAAGTTAGACACAGTGGAACAAAATCTTAAAAAGTTAGACTCATTGGAACAAACTCTTGAACAAACACGTGAAGATTTAACTACTGAGTTACATAACATTGAATCGAAATGTCAAAAAGTCTGTAATGACGTAAAAACTCAAATTTGTGAGCATTTTCAAGCTATTTTTTCGCGGCATGAAAATGCATTACAGAATCACGAAGCAGCCATAAAAGAACTGCAAACTATTGTTCATGAAAATCATGAGACCTTGCAAGCTAAATTTGACTCAGTTGCATCTACCGATTCGGTTACGCAACTTGCTAAAACTCAGGAAAACTTAAAGGACACAGTAGATACTCTGAAAATTGGTTCAGAAAGACACATGGAGGAAATTAGTTCATTATCAGAGAAAGTAGTTGAACTTTCGGATCAGCTAAATAATTTATCTACGAAGGTAGATGATAATCTGAATGACACAAAACCGGTAGTCTTTAATGAGACAGAAGAGTGCGAACAAATTAGGAAACTGAAACAAAATCTGAATCAAACTAATACGCAACACCAAAGAGAAATCCGGGAAGTACAAGATCAGCTGACACAGGTAATACAAGAATTACGTATTTCAGAGGACACTCGCGCCCCAACACGGGAAGAGGGACTTAGAAATACGGAACACCCACAAGATAATAACACAGGACACTTCGGAAATTATGAAAGAAATTGGCAAGGTGCACCGAATTTTGAGATGGAACCGCCGACACGACGTAACAATGACAGATATGCTACTCGCCGACACGATGATTTTGACAATAAGCTGTTCATTACTACACATAAATTCAAAACATTTAAGAATTCTGGCAACGACATTCATCCACAAGCATGGCTCCATCAATTCTCTCATTGTTTTCCTCCCAACTGGTCGCTAGAACACAGATTAGAATTTGTGTGTGGCTACTTGGAGAATCAACCAGCTGTAAGAATGCGATCGGTCATTCACGATTGTCACAGTGAAGGAGAATTTTATCATGCCTTCCTCTCAGCGTATTGGTCTCAAGCTACACAAGACCGAGTAAAACATAACATCATAATGATGAAACATTTCGAACAATCTGAATTTTCCAGTCTTATGAAATGTTTTGAAGACATGTTGCATAAGAATCAGTATCTTTCAAACCCATACAGCCCCTCAGAACTCATCCGCATTTGCTTAATGAAATTGCCTGAACATTTAAGAAATATTATTTTGGCAGGACTTTGCAAAGACGACATTGAAGCTTTTCAGGGACTCTTACAAGAATTAGAAATTGACACTGACAATCGCGGAACGCGAAAACATGAAAACAACAATTACAGGTCACATCCGCCACATTTCCGTGATGACAGAAATAATAAATGGACACGACAAGGCATTTCTCACAACACAAATCATGACCAAAACAGACACCATCCTTATGACAACCGCTGGCAGAATAATAGTTACAGAGAAAGTTCGCATTTCCATAGTAATGAATATGACAGAGATAACCATAGAAACAGACAATATGGTAACCAGAACTATTATTATCAAGGGAGACAGAATAATTTCAGACGCAACATTTCAGCGCGCAGTTACGATTCAGGGAGAAATTATCCACCACGTGACAGACAAGAAAGAAACTGTGTAAACTACCGACAAAACGACAGACCTGAATTCCATCAGAACTGGCGAGCTTCAAACAGGGCAGGGCCTTCTCGTCAAAGGGAATTTGTAGAATTTAGGTCTCCTAATCCCAATAACGGCGCGCGCCAACAAAGAGACAGACAATGACTCGCACAGCAGGCAGCCGTGTGCGCCAGCTGGCTCAGAGAAAAATAACATAGAGAAAAATTCCAGTATTCTTTACCGACGTATACGACATGATAATTCTGTTGAAGCTCGAGCTTTGCATAGTAGGAAGAGTAAAGGCTTGCACCACATTTCACATGTAAAACCGTTTATTGAAAGATAATCTGCTTTTTAACTTTGTCTTTGCCATAAAAATTTTCACTTCACATTTCTAGTATGCTTTGTCAGACTTAAGAAACTGTTAACATGCAACAATGTTTGAAGTTAAATATCCAGTCTAGAACCTAGGGAACATTTTTAAACAGAAATTACGAATGCATTGTTATAGTGAACAGACGTCACAGTGTTATTGTGTGTGCACATTCTTGCTTGTTAGTTGCACGATCACGTAACGACTATAAAGCTCACATACTTAGAACATATACCGGCACTGCTAATGAGATTTTAATGCAACATTTTGGTTTACTTGAAAAGACTTTCCTTATTTGAAGTAGTTTGTGTGAGATTAAAGATGACTTAGTATTTGGTTTCTGTGACAGCTACACGATTTTATCACGACGCTACTAATGAGTGACAATTTACAATGTTGCTTTTGCGGTGTATCTGCTTTATATCTGCACAGTTTTTTTGAATTCTTCTGGAAAGTAAAATATGTTTTAGTAGTAACTTTTGTGGTATAGCTACAATGAGACTGCCTTTTCCGTAGCACAACAATACGTTACAGCACAGTACTTTCTTCATCATGGCAATAAGCGTAATAACTAAGATATCTATACGCAAAGCATTTCACTTTTGTTTATCATGAGGTAAGTACATTGACTTCTGCAGAACTTAGCTTTCGGAGGACGACAACTACGACACTTCCACAGAGATTATCTTACAACAAGACGCACAGTTCAGCGCTACAGTACATGTATTTGAGTGATTAATTTTATACTTAAAACATTTATTTTTAAAGGTTTTTGAATTACAAAGAAAGTTTTCCGTGATACATTTTATTCCATTGCAATAATCTGTAACACCTGAGGGTATAATTACATTAATCCTCAGGGGGGTACACGCCTACTTTGTGTACCATGTGTTTGGCAAGCACAAGGAGCCCTAGCTAATATGGTATTTGCTTATACAACTTTACACATCGGTACCATATTTCTCTAACACACAAATTACACAGCTATCTGATCATTTAACTGAGAGATAAACTTTTTTTTTACTACATCAGTGACACATGTTTACGCAATTACACAGTTGGGTAACTTCACACTTATGAAATTGTATTTTGTCTGTACTTTGTGAACTGTTCATATATTTTTTCGGAACCATTGTGATACTATGAGAGCTTTGAATGATGTATTTGGTGTGGGATCATGATTTTTAAAGTAAGTTTGAGGTAAATGACACTACTGACATGAGCAGAGAATTGTTTTTAGGTTTGAAAACTATTGGAGGAAGCTACAACGATTTTGAGATTTGGCTGAGGTTTTATGATGTTATTATTACGACGATGATGTGTATTATGCTGTTGAGGTATGTTTATGATCAATAAGCTGATGCTATATGAGGAATCTGATTATGCTATGTAGTTATTATGATGAAATATTGAAGACGTGTCGACGAATATGTATATGTGTAATAAGGTAAGGAATAATGAGTACTGGTTAGGGACTCTGGTTTGTGAAAAAGGTTGTTGGAAACCAAGGATCGTACTTTGAGTTATGAAATGTATGTACCTGCGTGAATGTATCACAATGCCAGCGAAAATTTTTTGGTCACTGTTATATTTATAGAATTATTACGGTACTGGTTGGATAGGAATTTTTTGGTGGAAACAAATGTTGAAATAAGACGAAAGATCTATGGAATGAAGTTTTGGGTTGGACTGCAGTACCAAATGTTACACTGAAAACAAACCCTGTCCTTTCCTCCTGTGTTATTCTGGTGTGCGTTTGTGCACTCTTGTGTATTTGTGTTTTTCCTGCCTTATGTGCTTATCTGATAAGAGATATGTTGTAGAATTTTTCAAGTACTATGTTATTTTCTTTGTAAAGATGTTTAGACATTATTTATTCTGTTTTGTTTTAATGGTCATGTGTGAAGTTGATGTTTCGAAAGTTATTCTGATCTTTTATGTATGTACTCATGTCATAATGCCTGTAACACTGACGTATATGTTATTTCGATTCTTTTGTAAAGCCCATATTACTACAAATGTTATCTGTACTATTATGTTCTTTAATGATGTATTTTGTACCTTTGTGATTGTATTTTCATGTTGTAAATTTATAATTGTATAGACACCAGTTCTTCAAATTAAGTTACATTTCACTGCACACATTTCTGTTGGTCATAGTATATGGACAATATGTGAGAAGTAGGGACTGTTAGTGTTTGCACGTGTGTTAATAATTCAGCAAGGGACTGGATAACAGCATTGCTGGTTCTAAGGACAATTCCAAAAACTTTGTGAGTGCACAAGTGGTGGTTTATGGACTTGCTATATTGTCCGCAATACTCTTCAATGGTGATTGTGCACCTGCACAGTCACAACAGATGGCTGCTGGCCATTTCTACAAGGACTACAGTGGGTCTACACCTTTGCTGACTCACCAGTACCATTATTTCTACAAGGACTGCAGTGGGTCTGCACCTCTGGTGGCCCACCAGTACCGTAATCTCTACCAGGACTACAGTGGGTCTGCTCTGTGATGACCTACCTACCAATACTCTTCAAAACTTCGACTGACTCTGCTGTGGGTTTCCTCTGTTGTGGCCCATTACCTGTCAGCATGTCAAGAGTCAGCACTGTCTTTCCGTTGGAAGGACAACACTACTTCACTTCTTCAAGACTGCATGGAAATCCACTACTTCTGTGTGCAATTTCTTTTACTCATGAGACTTTGTAAAAAAAAAAAAAAAAAAAAAAACTGTAATTACTATTATGATGAATGATCAGAACTATCTTTATGGACTGTGAGAAAATTTTAGCTTTTGACCAACATTGTATCAATAAGTGTGTGCATTTGATTTCTTTGTTATTGTAATTGTGAAAAAAATTTTAACAAATGTGTATTGGCCAGTGCCCAAAAAAATTTGTAAAATTTTTTGTGGGTAGCATGGGGGCTATGTAAGTAGGCTGTTTAGGTTTTCTTATTGGTAACGCCACCTCTGTATGAAACTCACTGGCTGTGCTGTGTGCAGTCTGTGACTGCTTTGCATTGTTGTAATACTCGCCATTGTAGTGTTAGGCAGCTGGCTGTGAACAGCGCGTAGCGTTGCGCAGTTGGAGGTGAGCCGCCAGCAGTGGTGGATGTGGGGAGAGAGATGGCGGAGTTTTGTAACTTGTCATGAACTGCTATATATATTATGACTATTAAGGTAAATACATTGTTTGTTCTCTATTAAAATCTTTCATTTACTAACTATGCCTATCAGTAGTTAGTGCCTTCCGTAGTTTGAATCTTTTATTTAGCTGGCAGTAGTGGCGCTCGCTGTACTGCAGTAGTTCGAGTAACGAAGATTTTTGTGAGGTAAACGATTTGTGAAATGCATAGGTTAATGTTAGTCAGGGCCATTCTTTTGTAGGGATATCTGAAAGTCAGATTGCGTTGCGCTAAAAATATTGTGTGTCAGTTTAAGCACAGTCCCGTATAATTGTTCAAAGGGGATGTTTCACATCTATTGGTTCTGATTTAACTATCTCATTCTGCTTAGAAAAGTCTGTTACGATGATTGGTGGCAGCTCCTCGAATTTCCTTGGACTTAGTAGGCATCCTTCCTCTTCAACACCTACATAGTAAGAAGTACAGAACCTTGCATACATATCAAATGCTAGATTGTATACATTCTGATTACAATGTAGCAGTAAATTGTCATACGGGTAGAATTCTTAATTCAAGTAGACTCTGGCATTGGTCAATTACAGTTGTCTAATACGGTGGAATCCTTTGCTAAATTCCCCCTTCTACTGGTCTGAAATAAACCTCGGCGTTTGCAGCTGCACGAGGTTTTAATACCCCATGTTTGTCTGCTTGCTGTCGGTAGCACCGGGTACTCTTAAAACCTCTCATGAGCGGAAAGTTAATTGCCGATATGTACCAGTATTCAGAACTTTTAAAAGCTTCAAACGCTCATCGTCTGCCACAGCGATGTGTGGTATTTTCCACATGATTTTATTGATGGTGATCTGATTCTCCTCTTGAGCTACTTAAATAATGAGCTGCTATCCGTTGCACTCCGTGCAAGAATAAGGTCTCGTTTAACGTTTATAATAATTTGCTGTATTTTTAGAGGTATGCATGATGTAAATCGTAGTAAATCGGGGTACTGTGCTGCTGTTCCGCCCACAGGCTCGTCCATGAATTATCCTGCATTTTCTAAACCATTCAAATACGAGGATGATGAGGAGACACATGTGTTAAGGGTTGTTGCTATGCCATCGTTACGTGTACGATCAATCTCTGCACCATTAAGTCCATACCGTATTCCCTGGAACAGGAAATATATGAAATTCTTGCATGAAGACTTAAGGCGTCATGGTGCTGGATGACAATCGTAATTTCATCTTTCTTGTTAAATGTAGTTGAAGCGTAAGGTTTATGGGAGAAGTATTCCTGGCGTCTGATTCACTCATCATATTCCACTGGGTGAGATACATTGAGTGACGACGTCATTGCGAGGTTTCGAGCCTACTGATTTAAGAAACTCGTAGTTCGCACCTGTTATCACCTTGCAGTTATGCTGCGAGTGTGCTGTGCTGTGCGCTGTGTGCGCCGATTTTATACCTCACACCCATCTTGTCTCAGATGTAGTCGTAAAATGATTTCCTCGCCACGAAAGTCAACAATTTGGTTATTCAGGTCCGCCAAACGCAGCTCCAGATGGTCCAATGTCTGAACGGTCTGTGGAAGGTGTATAGCATTGGTAGCAGTCTCAACAATCTTATAGCCTGTTCCAACTGATGGGAAGAGCCCGTAAGTTGAATGAACCAATCTATCGTTGAGATATGAGTTCACTGCAATGTTATACTCAACACGGATTGTACTGACAGGGAGACATCCACTGTCTGAGCAGATTTATAAAATTTACTGGGATCCATCTTGAAAACCTGTCCCTTTGTGAAACCTTTCTGCTTAAAGACAATCGATGCACTCACCGTGCTTGTTTCAGATTTAAGTGTACTGATGTTTGCATGGAGCTCAACGCCTTCTCCGGACTGTTTTAAAACTTCTTTTAAATATCGCGTGCACCAGGTTCAATTTCTACAATTTCGTTTTTATCATAATACAGACGATGGTTCTTTTAAAGGCATAGTGTACGACATTGCATTTAAACATCAGCTGATGAATGTATGCTTAATATTCGAACTTATATATCATTCGTTAACGTCAGGAGGAACATGATGCATAGATGAGCACGCAGGAATGTATTAAAGTCCTGGTAGCGTCGAAAATTGCAAACACAGGTCATCTACCGGTGATGTATCGTTGTAATTCTTCTGGGGGTGGCATGTCACTGAATGAGTCGAAATAGTAGACACTATTTGTATTTCTTTTTTTAAAAATAAGCTACCCAGTGAGTTCCAGGTCCTCCTGCTACATCTAGATTCACAATCGAATTCTCCTGATTTCCACATAGTTTTCGGTAATGTATCCCGCGTAAACAAATCTCGGAATCCCGGAATGTTGAACTTCTTCTTAATAACCTTAAGCAGATCGGTGTTTGTAAGCGCCCTGCCTGGTAGGACTGCTATGGGGCCTTTTTTATGAAGATACCTAGTCCTTTCTTGTATGGTCCTTTCAAGTATAGCTCTTTTCCGATGGCTGCTGCCTCCATCATGTGGTTATGTCTTCGCGCGTGATGGAGTTGCTCCGGAGAGTTTCGTGCATTTCGGCTGTCCTGGCAATAGCACTAGCACTCCCCGTCAGTGAGAGACCGGCTATGAGAGGAATGAGGAAGGGAATAATTCCACTCAACGTCTTTGGTATTGGTAGAATCCTAGGTGGTTTAATCGATCTTTTTTCTCTCTCCTTTCTGCTTCAGGGCGCTTTTAGCAGCATACAGCGCGTTCAGGATACCCTTTGGTTTCATCTTCTTCCTTAGCACCCTACGTGCAGCGCTCACAACTTTTCTAAACATTTTCACACCCAAGCCCAACTTAACTTTACCACGCATAGTTTCTTCAACTGCAAATGCTGCAATGCGTGGACCTATACCAGTGTCCCTTCTCGCACGTATTGGCTTAGCTTTATCACATAAAATTCGATCGGCGGTGTGACGATATTTATTTGCTGCGTCTGCTATGTCGTGTTCCATACACGCTTCGTCGAGCAGATTTATCCCCTTATCATCGTATGCCAATCGTTTTTGAAGATTTGTTCCAGGCCCACAGCAGTTATATCCAGGAATGTGTAATTCGACTGGTACCTTTGTCGAGAATACCGCCACCTCCTCTAACGCCTCTCCTACCACGCATATTATGTTGCTGAGGTGGTTGTGATCAGTGCACCCTGTTAAATAACAAATCGTCAGTTTCGATCCAGCTGTCTTGTAATGCGAGAAAACCAAACTACTCGTATTTAACCAACGCTCTATTCCCCCGACGCTGTATGACCCTCTCTACGAGATACACATCTGGTTCCGAGCTCTTATGTAACTCTTGTGTGCAAAAGCATTCTGCAGTTTCCGTACCACTACTGTCATGGCCAAACTTTTCGTGTCAGAATGTCCTGTGAAGATACAACGCTCGGCTGTGGCCCACTTACTAGCCTATGAAAGACGAATTTGGCGATCATGTACATCGCAACTTTCGTGAATTGTGCATGTGGTATGGCCAATACAATGAGGGGATGCGGTATTTCTGATGGCGACACCATACATCTGTGGGCAAGTTACGGCCGGGTGGCCCTGCGGTTCTAGGCGCTACACTCTGGAACCGAGCGACCACTACGGTCGCAGGTTCCAATCCGGCCTCGGACATGGATGTGTGTGATGTCCTTAGGTTAGTTAGGTTTAATTAGCTCTAAGTTCTAGGCGACTGATGACCTCAGAAGTTAAGTCGCATAGTGCTCAGAGCCATTTGAACCATTTTGTGGGCAAGTTATCTTGAGTGAATCGTTACAGTACACAGCACAACTACAACCTCACAGAAATATGATAAATATTTAAGTTTTTATCATTCGTGTTAATAACAAGTGAAAACATAGTGTGCAATGTAGTGTGAAGCGCATGGCAGAGCGTACTTCCACTGTAAGACATATTAAGTTTTCCTCTCGTTCTGTTCATTTATGGGTGCAGGAAGACTGACCGGTTAAATGCCTTTGTGCGTACTGCGTAATTACTGTAACCTTATCTTTGCGGCCCCAACGGATGCGATCACGTCTGGTGATGTATCACTTTGGTAGACTGCTCATTAATGCTGACTCTCCGAAGTTTTGTTGGCATCTATTTGCAAGCGTCAGTCAGTTAACGTTTATCAGCGTTTCCTTGAGGCTCTATGACCATTCGTACTGCCCCCATCGCACACGTCCAGAATGCCCTGTTAGTCGTATCTGGCATACTTGAACAGTATTCTATGATGTGTCACAAGACTGTTTTTTAAGTAGTTTGCTTTGTAGTCTGACTACATGTTCCCAGTAAGCTACTAGGTAACCGAAGTCTGCCGTCTACGACTGAGCCTAAGTGATCATTCCATTACATATCCCCACAAATTGTTGGAAACAGGTATCTGTGGAGTTTATGTTGACTGAACACGACTATGACTTATTGAAATTAATGTTGTAGCATATTACGTTTTTGAATGTTCTGGTGTTCGTAATTGTACATGTCAGAACGTTCACAGCAAGTTACTGCTCATTTCATAACTTTAGACTCTTTTCAGTACCTCACAATATTTGCACTGTTTTTTGTAGATAATGCGTCATTATAGATAACTGCATAGCCTGTAAAGGTATAAGGTTACTACCGATGTTGTCCTCTATGTTATTAATAGACGACATGAACTGCACACTTCTCTGAGGGCCACTGAAAGTTAATTTATACACCTTGTAATATCCCTTGGCCCGTGCTAGCAGGGGGGAGTCGTGGATCGATCGGCTGATGAGTTAATATATATCGCGAGGTGGTGCGAGACAGTTCTTCTTTCACTTTGCGTTGTTCCATGGCGAGCGAAGAAAAGTAAGAAAATCGGAATGTGACGGGACTTTGTTGCGAGACAGGTAAAGAGAGGACGTGTAGGAAGTGTGTGCACTGTAGCAGTCATTGTTAGCCGCCATACTGTATAATTTGTGTTTTTTGAGATTCACAAGCGATATGTAATGTTAATGTAAGTTTAGTAATGGCCACAATACAGTCTGTTGCTTTTCAGAGGTAATTTCGGGTATTTAATTTTGATCAAAGGATTCTGTGATGAACTACACTCATGCTCATAAATTAAGGATAACTGCAGAATGTGGTGCCACACAGTGTGGCACTACACAAAACTGGCGCTAATAGCATAGGCACTTAGAGAACACACACGACACAGATCTGTAAGTCCACGGTATTGGTGATAAGTTGAGAAAACCGTCCCGAAACACATGTGCTACAAAACGCTACTGTTTCCTGCGCATGTACCCCTACATCAATACGGGATGTGATCACCATGCACACATACACAGGCCGCAAAACGGGTTGTCATACTCTGGATCAGGTGGTCGAGCAGCTGCTGGGGTATAGCCTCCCATTCTTTCACCAGTTCCTGTCGGAGCTCCTGAAGTGTCGTTGAGGTTTGAAGACGTGCAGCGATACGTCGACCGAAAGCATCCCAGACGTGCTCGATGGGGTTTAGGTCTGGAGAACAGGCAGGCCACTCCATTCGCCTGATATCTTCTGTTTCAAAATACTCCTCCACGATGGCAGCTCGATGGGACCGTGCGTTATCATCCATCAGGAGTAGTATGGTGGGACCCACTGCACCCGTGAAAAGGCGGACATATTAGTGCAAAATGAGGTCCCGATACACCTGACCTGTTACAGTTCCTCTGTAAAAGACATGCAGGGGTGCACGTGCACCAGTCATAATTCCACCTCACACCATCAAACCACGACATCCATACAGGTCCCTTTCAAGTACATTAAGGAGTTGGTATCTGGTTCCTGGTTCACGCCAGATGAAAACCCAGCGAGAATCACTGTTCAAATTATACCTGGACTCGTCTGTGAACATAACCTGGGACCACTTTTCCCATAACCATGTACTGTGTTCTTGACACTACGATTTACGGGCTCTCCTGTGACTAGGGGTCAGTGGAATGCACCTTGCAGGTCTCTGGGCGAATAAACCATGTCTGATCAGTCATCTGTAGTCTGTGTGTCTGGAGACAACTGTTCCAGTGGCTGCGGTAAGGTCCGAACAAGGCTACCTGCAGTACTCCGTGGCACTGATGGTGAGATATCGGTCTTCTTGTGGTGTTGTTCACTGTGGACGTCCCGTACTGTAGCGCCTGGACACGTTTCCTGTCTGCTGGAACCGTTGCCATAATCTTGAGATCACACTGTGGCACACAGAGGGCCCGTGCTACTATTTACTGTGTTTGAGCAGCCTCCGATCGCCCTAATATTCTACCCCTCATAACGTCATCAATATGTGTTCATTGAGCCATTTTCAACATACAGTCACCATTAGCATGTCTGAAAATGTCTGCACACTTTCTCGCTGCACAGTACTCTGACATGCACCTCTGTGCATGTGGACTGCTGCTTGTAATCAAGGAAAGTATTTTCATTCACAACGAAGCTTCTGGAACTCTATTAAACGTTTGTTATATTCTTAGCTATCAAATGAAAAGACTGATCTTAATTTTTTCTTACTTCTACATTTATATCTTTCGCCGATGTGAGCTCTTCGAGATGCGATTTACATTTATTACCTCTTGTTCTGCTGGCCAATAATAGTGTCATTAACTGCGTATAGTCATGTTAATCATTTTTAATTTGTCTTCATTCCTTATCGTGATGTTATGCAGCTAAATTTGTGTTTTAAGAATTTTTCAGGACCTGAATGAGACGAGTTAGAAGTACATTGATGACGAAATAACCGAACAATATTCGTATTCTCTCATTACCGCCCATCTGAGTGAAGCCAGAGCCCCCCTCCCCGTGAGATTCATTTACCGATAATTTCTTTTACCTTATGTAATATCATGCGTAATAACTGTTCCAGACAGATCGGTAGTCCATCATCGAACAATGGTGTCAACCAACATACTCGCTGGCTTCATGAAGACCCCTATACAATCATTTTAGACGAGGATGAATCTAAGGCAATAAAAAATAAAAATACCAGTTTGATCAGTGGGGTTGCACCACTCGTTGCCATTTAGAACAAATCTTACAACAATCTCATTGGAACGTCTTTTCTCGTCGCAAAGCTTCATATTCTTCGAAATACTATATAATGACGTTATTGAGAAACCTTTATTGGAATGTCTCACTAGACAAGAAAGGGAACGTTTCACCAATCAAATGATGTTTCGAAGTCAAGAAATACCGCCTCCACCTAACGACTTTATGCATGGTTTTCAGATGTCGTGTGAGAAAAGCGGGCGTTGCGTTTCAGATGACGATTTTTTTTCTTTTCTCTTTTTCTTTTAAATTACCGTTCTCACCTGCATTATCTCCTTTGACGCTTCGCTTCCAGATGTTGTTTAAGTGAACTAGGTTCAGCGTTTATTCGTTATCAGTCTCTGAACTGAACGGGAACGCGTTTCTCAGACATGATAAATGGTTTCCTTCTTTTTATTAGCTGAATTTTGATTCAAGTGAAAAATAATGTTATAAGGAATAACAATACGTCCAACTTTTTGTCTCCTATGTTGTCAGCATCTTAAAAATGTCGTCGGAGATCACGTTGTGGAAGAAAGTTACCCGGAATTTCATAAAGAGTGCAAATGAATATTTCACGTCGTTTGGATTTATAAGGTGTCAGGCAAATCTAACACCTTCCATGAAAACCCTGACATGATAAGCAAATCCGGCAGTATGTCACAAAGCTACGAATAAATCCTAACATTAAATTAACCAAAGTAACACGATCAACGAGTGAGCAAATGGAATACCACAGACTATCACAAGAACGCCTAAATGCATGTCATACCTTCCCACCGTGAAACAGACGCAGTTCCGAGGGAAGAAACGAGAACAGAAGCCAAGAGCAGAACCGTCTTAAGCTAGAAGGCCCTACGATAAGGGACAGACACCCACATCGCCGGCTGACCACCAGGACCACCCCCAAGCCCATGTTAAAAGATAGAGCCATCCAGAAGAACAGTATAGATCTTATGATAACACTAAAAGGGCCACACCAGCTGCAAGTTTTAGCGTGAGACTTTTTCGCGTCTCTGTTACGTTGCAAACGTTAAAAACATTGCCCCACCACGAAAAGTATAACGTTTCTCATTGGATAGACAGAATTTTTGTAGGCGGAGCTTAAGGTTAACATTGAGACCCTGATTGGTCAGTGGAAAACACATCCAGGTAGCTTTTTTTAAACCAACTTTGGTAAATTGTAGTAAGGTGAAGTTAGGGGAGAGTGCTTCCGAGTCGGCGAGATGTGAGGAGCTGCGCCGCCCGCCGCCCGCTGAGGCTGCCTAAACACCGACAAGGTAATGAATGCACGCGATGCCGCATAACAGCGCATAAAGCTTCACTCAGAACTGCAGAAGTCTCATCTGTTACATCCCCCTTTTACGTAATACTAGAGTCGATCGTCAATTAAAGGTCACAGTATTCACATTTGCTACTAGAAGTTAAAATCTGAAACGCGATGATTTTTCTGCTATATAATTATTGAGAAGCCACATCAGCCACTGTAATTTACGACAAGTTAGATAAGTAATTAAAGATAATTGAGGGTCACTGTAGACCATTTTGATAGTTTTCTCTTTTATGAAACTTAACTTAAATCTAGATTATAGATGTGATATGGCATAGGTCATCCTTTGATCCATTGTAGAACTTGGAAACCCATTCAGGGAATATTCGTTCACATTTTTGTTGAACGCAGTTGGTTTCTACCATCCTGTATTAAAACATTTCCTTTTATCATTAGTGCAATTTATAAACAATGTTTTGTGAGTAGAATAAAATTTCCAATGGTAAATGTAACTGCTTTTTCGACGTTATTTTACCAGCTAACTAAAAATAGGAAAGCCTTGAACCCCTTCCACTAAATTTAGTTAGTATTAAGATTCTTTTACAGGGAGTGCAGTGGAGCTGACGCTGAAATCATTAAGTATTTGATTATATCAGCGCTAGTCTCACTGAACTCTTCTGAACTCTACATGTCATGTGTGGTCTGGCGTCTCCTTACCAGCAATAGGTCCCAGGTTCAAACTAGTCAATTCCCTAAAAAATACGTTCAGAGCGTTGTTGCGCGAAAGTGGTAGGGAGACACGACTTAGAACAACAGACACCACGCTGAATGTTAGAGATTGGGACGTTGAATATGGTGGAAATTCTTAACCAGATAACGGCTTGAACTTGAGAATGTGAGAAGGGGGGTCAGGAGGGTTCAGGCTGCGAGAGATATCGCTTAGCGAAGCCCATCGCCCACCTGGCGCGGCCTCTCTGACCTGCCCCGCTTTACTTCTGAAGCGACGATTGCAATGGGGACGTGTCCGCTCTCACAGCTAACTGCAACCTGCCCTCTTAACGAGGCCCCAGATGGATTGGCCCCTTCCCTCCACAAGCTAAAAGGCCGGGACTGATACCAGTTATGGCCTGAAACAGCACAGCCTGTTGCCATCTTAGAAATGGCTTCGCTTCTGCTGACGGGGAGACCCAGAGCGTCTTCATTACTGCTTTAACTGCGTCCGAATATAGCAAATAGTCTGAAAATAACGAAGAAAGTATATTTACTAGCAGAAGATAAAAACAATATGTTGAATCAACCAGACTTTCAATTGGCATTCCATACTCTGATTCCAGAAATTCCATTATTGTAATTTTAAACCACTGTTCTAATGTTTCTACTGTCTGGTTTACTCCTTATACGTAACTGTTTAAAAGTCGTACGTAATCGAAAATGGATGAAAATGGAAAGAGGAAACACGTCATTGTAACTTGCCGACAGGATCTCTCCGCAGAAGAAAACTGTGCTGTCAATAAAGGGTGATGATGACACAAACCTTTAGGGAACCCGAGTACATACAGTGGCATATCCAGCTTCTATGTAGGGGTCATTTTATCGCACAAAGTTTTGTCGTATCCAGTCGTGCAGCCCCACGGTCATCCAAACATGGTTATAGGCAGCAGAAATTTCTGCTACGAGATCGCCGACGTTAGTGACCGAGTGGTTCTAGGCACTTCAGCCCGAACCGCGTTGCTTCTACAGTCGCAGGTTCGAATTCTGCCTCGGGCATGGCTGTATGTGATGTCCTTAGGTTAGTTAGGTTTAAGTAGTTCTAAGTCTAGGGGACTGATGACCTCAGATGTTAAGTCCCATAGTGCTTAGAGCCATTTTTTGCTACGAGATCCCGTTCAGTGTCAACAGGTGTCTCGAACACAAGACCACATGGCTCCGCGGTCACGAAGCAGTAACTCCTCACCTTTCTGGGAAAGAGACACTCGTCTTCAGCAGCCAGATGTGCAATGTGCGCTTGGGCTGCATCATGTTTGAACTATATACGTGCCTGGAAAAATGCATGGAAATATACACGTAGCGCGCTACGGTCGCAGGTTCGAATCCTGCCTCGGGCATGGATGTTTGTGTTGTCCTTAGGTTAGTTAGGTTTAACTAGTTCTAAGTTCTAGGGGCTAATGACCTCAGCAGTTGAGTCCCATAGTGCTCAGAGCCATTTTATACACGTAGCGAGTCTGATGTGGCATGTCTTCGTTGATACGTATTTCAACTTTGACTGTGTACTGTTACATGCACAGTACCACTTCTCTAGATATTTGACACAGTATTTTGGAGGTTCGTCTCTACTGTATTGAGAGAAAACTGGGCGCAAAAACTTTAATATTTTAGGCTAAAATTGTTGTCTAAACTTGTGTTAATTTAGTTGATTGCTGCATCGCTCAGGTAACTAACGATGCCCTTTGCTCACGAAGGTATAACAAGGGAGGTTGTTATGACGTCAAAGTTTAGTCCCGTAAGTCCCGCTCAATGAACCAATAATCAATCAATGACGTCAAAAACTTGAGCCCGACGCCCGCCATGTCAGCTGCCCCAAACATTAACTTCTGCTGAAAAATGTTTTGATAAAAAATTGCGAACGCTACTTCCTGCTCCGTAATGAAACACACGTGTGGACCCTTGCAACTACTCACATCACTGCAGATTGGTTAGACTCTAACCGTTAGAGCATCTGGGTAGCCAGTGTTGTCCATGTTAAATGCGGCGGTAGCTGTTGTTCCGTATTATCGCTCAGTTGGTGTGCGCGTAACGCACAGAATAACACGTATCCTAATTTTCGTACTCGAGACAGCTTGGCTTCCGCTTCACGTGAAACGAAATCCAATGAGATTCCAGCAAACACGGAAGAATACATGCTGCAGTAATTACAACAGGTTTATTCTTACGATGAACACGGTATAGCGCCGTGGACTGTCTGGACGGCGACCATCTTTGCGGCTTCCTTTGACTTGGCAGCAGAGAGAAACATGTCGACTGCGCTGCGCCCAACCACAACAGTGGGCAAATGAGTTACAGTCTTGCTTACATTACGATGGTCTTACCCGCTGTGGATGCTCCAAGGAGAACGAACGTTGCCAGACCGAACTGGTCATCGTCATACGGACTCAGCACCGGAAGTGATGATACTGGGTACCATCTGTCACGCAGTTTCGCACAGTGTTCGGCCCTTGACCCGCCCGTCACGTTCTCCAGATCGAAAACGTTGAAGCAATTTAGAGACGGGTTGCTAGATTTGTTTACACGTAGGTCCGAAAAACAAGTATTACAGAGATGCTTCGGGAACTCGAATGGGAATCCCTGGAGGGAAGACGGTGTTCTTTCGCCAAGGCACTACTGCGCAAATTTGGAGAACTGGTATTTGAGGCCGTCTGCAGAGCGAATCTACTGGCACCAACGTACATTTCCCATAGGAACTATAATGATAAAATGCGAGAAATTAGGTCTCGTGCTGAGGCTTTTAGACGCTCATTTTTCCCTCGCTCTGTTTGCGAATGGAATTGTAAAGGAAATGACTAGTAATGGTAGAAGGTAGCTTCCGCCACACACCGTACGATGGTTTGCGAAGAATGTACGCAATGTAAGTGTAGTATCCTGCTTCGGTTCGACTCGATACTCAGCTAGGTTACAGCCATTATTGCTGCCGGAGGTGACAGCTGTATATACATAGTTCGAACTCTCCGTACCCCCAAATCGGCTACAGATTTAATAATGTTTCCTTCCTACTTCACTGTATGCGTAAAATGTCGTTGTATGACTAGATCCGCGGCGTTGTAATTTCAATAGCTAGCACCGTACATGACATGTGAGTACGAAACTGTCTGGTGTGTCTGCAACGCAGTGCTTGGGCAAAGGTCTTGGGAAACAGGGATACTTATGCGGGCTCAGCACACAACTTTAACTTCGTGCGTATACAGAACGGTATAGCGACCATACTTCGTGCCATTACATGCGGCTGGATCACTGTTGGATTATAGAACGCCCATAGTCACCTTGATATGGTTCTGTACTGTCTTCTCACAGCTGTACTGCAGGTTGAAAGAGGGAGACATCATTTAACGACATCTCGGTAAAGGTCAACACCCTGCCACGACTCAACAGCAAAATTGCATGCCACCTTAAGTGACCGAAGACGTCCAAGCAGTAGAGCTCTTTACTGTCTAGAGATCACGTAGCAGCTCCTGATTAACAATTCTCCCATCTGTCTGTGGATCATCGGCTTCGACAGAGTGAGCCGTATTACCGACTACCTTCCAGATTCACATCCTTCGAAAGAAGGCGCTATGTGTTTCTACACATGTGTTGTCCTGTTCACTGTGGACAGATCCTGCCCACAGAAAATCGCGGCATTTAGTCTGAAGAGTAGTTCTCTACGTCTGTTCATCTGGCATGAACCTGGGTCACATTCAGCCCCGTTAATGTTGTGGGAAGGGAGTGGCACGGAGGCACAAGCGAGTTCATCTGAGTTGGTGCTACTTAAACAACAATTGCACCACATGTTGAGCCATCAGCTGTAGAATGGAATGACGACAATGAAAAATTGTGCCGGCCGTGACTCGAACCCGTATTTCCGGTTTATCGTGCGCGGTCCCTTACCATTTGGCTATCCGTGCACGACTCACGGCCGGGCCCAAATTCCGTATGTCGTCAACAATGCGGCTACGACCCGCACTCGTACATCCATTACGTATATTCCCGTACAGTTCAGACGTTGTACTTGAAAGGCGCTAGCCCGGTATCGGCAGAGAAATACGATATTACAGCGCCTGTGTTATTCTCATGCTTAAGCCGTGGACTTCACGTGAATGGATGTACATAAGGAGAGCCATACAGAGACGCTAAAATGAAATCTGTGAGAATTGTACAATACAGGAAGAATTTATTGTTTTCACCGTGTGAGAAGTGCACAACAGTACTGTAGTACCACTACAATCTCAGAAATTTGGTCTTGTATTGATGAGTACAGATTGTTATGTCCTTGTGGTGCTTTAGGCTGAAGGACTATCGATATTAGCAGAATTACCTCTGCCACACACGGTGTAGAGATTTGTTAAACATAGATATTGATGTACTAAGACAGAAAATTTTAAACGTTGAGCGTTAATACCTAGTTAAGAGAAACGTACCAGCCACACATAAATGCATCGGCTTAGCTTATCGTTTCAGATGTTCTTCGCCGAGCCAACAAATGAACTAAGGCGATAACTATGGAATCTAGAGGGCACAGGCGTTCCTGAACAGCCTATTGATTAGTAAGCAGTATAAATTACTGATATAATACACTCTTGGAAATGGAAAAAAGAACACATTGACACCGGTGTGTCAGACCCACCATACTTGCTCCGGACACTGCGAGAGGGCTGTACAAGCAATGATCACACGCACGGCACAGCGGACACACCAGGAACCGCGGTGTTGGCCGTCGAATGGCGCTAGCTGCGCAGCATTTGTGCACCGCCGCCGTCAGTGTCAGCCAGTTTGCCGTGGCATACGGAGCTCCATCGCAGTCTTTAACACTGGTAGCATGCCGCGACAGCGTGGACGTGAACCGTATGTGCAGTTGACGGACTTTGAGCGAGGGCGTATAGTGGGCATGCGGGAGGCCGGGTGGACGTACCGCCGAATTGCTCAACACGTGGGGCGTGAGGTCTCCACAGTACATCGATGTTGTCGCCAGTGGTCGGCGGAAGGTGCACGTGCCCGTCGACCTAGGACCGGACCGCAGCGACGCACGGATGCACGCCAAGACC
Organism: Schistocerca nitens; assembly: GCF_023898315.1. Lineage (NCBI taxonomy): Eukaryota > Metazoa > Arthropoda > Insecta > Orthoptera > Acrididae > Schistocerca > Schistocerca nitens. The sequence goes on along the minus strand of NC_064614.1, from coordinate 367,836,377 downwards.
GTAGGATCCTACGCAGTGCCGTAGGGGACCGCACCGCCACTTCCCAGCAAATTAGGGACACTGTTGCTCCTGGGGTATCGGCGAGGACCATTCGCAACCGTCTCCATGAAGCTGGGCTACGGTCCCGCACACCGTTAGGCCGTCTTCCGCTCACGCCCCAACATCGTGCAGCCCGCCTCCAGTGGTGTCGCGACAGGCGTGAATGGAGGGACGAATGGAGACGTGTCGTCTTCAGCGATGAGAGTCGCTTCTGCCTTGGCGCCAATGATGGTCGTATGCGTGTTTGGCGCCGTGCAGGTGAGCGCCACAATCAGGACTGCATACGACCGAGGCACACAGGGCCAACACCCGGCATCATGGTGTGGGGAGCGATCTCCTACACTGGCCGTACACCACTGGTGATCGTCGAGGGGACACTGAATAGTGCACGGTACATCCAAACCGTCATCGAACCCATCGTTCTACCATTCCTAGACCGGCAAGGGAACTTGCTGTTCCAACAGGACAATGCACGTCCGCATGTATCCCGTGCCACCCAACGTGCTCTAGAAGGTGTAAGTCAACTACCCTGGCCAGCAAGATCTCCGGATCTGTCCCCAATTGAGCATGTTTGGGACTAGATGAAGCGTCGTCTCACGCGGTCAGCACGTCCAGCACGAACGCTGGTCCAAGTGAGGCGCCAGGTGGAAATGGCATGGCAAGCCGTTCCACAGGACTACATCCAGCATCTCTACGATCGTCTCCATGGGAGAATAGCAGCCTGCATTGCTGCGAAAGGTGGATATACACTGTACTAGTGCCGACATTGTGCATGCTCTGTTGCCTGTGTCTATGTGCCTGTGGTTCTGTCAGTGTGATCATGTGATGTATCTGACCCCAGGAATGTGTCAATAAAGTTTCCCCTTCCTGGGCCAATGAATTCACGGTGTTCTTATTTCAATTTCCAGGAGTGTATTTATTCTTATTCGTCTCTTTCAAAATGAGAACTCGATAATAGCATCATTTACGAAGTTTGTCACTCAAGTAATAAACTGCTCGTTTGTGCTACATGCGCTGACTTCCATTCACTGGAACTGTACATTTACTAGAGGTGTGTAACTATAGGCTGCAGAAAAGACGGACAACCAGATTTTTGATCTATATGATGTGTATTTTATAAAAAGAATTGCTAAATCTAATACAGTGCCATTAGTTACCTCACTACTACGTAAAGAAGTTTCATGTTCAACAAGAGGTGTGGCAATGATAAGAGAGTACCGATAAGTGGGTGAAGGATACTGAACACTTCGAATCTCCCAATGGGACCAGGCCCACTGGGCAAACCCAAGCAGAAATAGGGGAGGAGGAAAAGGGGGATTAAGTTCCTGGGGTTTGATAAATGATGACCATTAATGCGTATACCATTATGCTTAAAAATGTCAAATTACATGACTAATGGTTAAACGTACACTTTTTGATTTTAAAAATCTGCCGTTCCTTTGATGCTCTCTATCATAGTAAGTGTAAAGACGACTAACCAGTGGAAATTATAGAAAATTTACCGCTCTACTGAAAGATCACAGTGTTTTATGAGGTGTAACGCAAGGGAAAAATGCTATTGGCAAAACACTGAATTAGGAGCCAAAATTTCGAAGTTTCTTTCTTCAGCATAAGTTATCACAGAGTCCTCAAGGCGGGAGGCGTGGGTGTCTACACTACAGACCACCTGCTAGCAACATACTAAATGTTGAGAAAATTCAATGTAGACAAGGTAGCCCTCTTTTTTACATTGGTACTAATGCCTCTTTTGCAAAATGCTGTGATCTCGACAGTCACTAGAGGAACGTTACTGAGCAGATATCAAATATAATAATACTAATGTCCATTGACCTCACTGAATCCTGCTGACTGGCAGGTGACTGGCAAGGTTGGCAACCTATTACCAGACAATACACTATTTCAGGAAATATTCGCTGTTAACTGCTTAGACTTCCAAGTTGAGGACATAGTAACAAGCATTCCTGGCGTAGATAAACAACTGAGAGAGACTGAAAAGAAATGAGTGGCGAGATCGGGATGGGATCCCAATTCGGGTTTGCAAAGAGTTTTATAAGGAAATGGCCACTTACCTAGCTTGCATTTATCGCGAATCTCTCGTCCAGTGCAAAGTGCAAGAGACTGAAAAAAAACACAGGTGACTTCTGTATACAGTATAACAAGGGTAAAAGAACTGATCCGCAAAGCCACAGAAAAATATCCTTAACACTGGTTTGCTGGCAGTATTCTTGAACATGTTCCCAGTTAGAATAAATTTCCTTGAGGCTTAGAAGCTTACGACCACTAATCAGAACGGTTTTAGAAAGGATTACTTGTACGAAACTCAGTTTGCCCTTTTCTCATATGATGTTCTGCGAACAGGCAGATCCGAAAAGCATTTGAGACGGTGCCCTAATGCAGACTGTTAACGAAGAAAGGAGCATATGGAATAGGTTCCCAGAAATGTGAGTGGCCCGAAGAGTTCCTAAGTAATAGGACTCATTATGTTGTTGAGAGCAAGTGTTAATGAGGGACAACGCTATCATGAGTAATGCCACAGGAAAGTGTGATAGGACCGCTATTATTATCTGTATACATAAATGATCTGGCGGACAGGAAGAGCAGCAATCTGCGGTTGTTCGCCGATGATGCGTGGTGTACAGGAAGGTGTCGAAGGTAACTGATTTAAGGTTGATACAAGATGATCTACAGAAAATTTCTAGTTGGTGTGATGAATGGCAGCTGGTTCTTCACGTAGAAAAATGTACTTTAATGCGGATGAGCAGGAAAAACAAACCCTTAATGTTCGGATACAGCATTAGTAGTGCCCTGCTTGACACGGCCACGTCGTTTAAATATCGGGGCGTAAGATTGCAGAGCGATAGAAAATGGAACGAGCATGAGAGAATTTTGGTAGGGAAGGCGAATGGTTGACTTAGGTTGATTGGGAGAATTTTGGGAAAGTTTGGTTCGTCTGTAAAGGAGATCGCAAATAGGACGCTGGTTCGATCTATTATTGAGTACTGCTCAAGTGTATGGGATTGCATCAGGTCGGCTTAAAGGAAGACATCGAAGCAATTCAGAAGCGCGCTGCTAGAGTTACTACCGGTAGTTTCCAACAACACACAATTATTACGAAGATGCCTCGGGAACCCGGAGGTAATCTCTGGAGGAAAGCCGACTTTTTGTCGAAGAACACTGTTGAGAAAATTTAGAGGAGTAGCATCTGAAGCTGACTGAGGAGCGATTCTGCTGCTACCAACATACATTTCGCGTAAGAAGCACGAGCATACGAGAAATTAGCCCTGATAAGACGCATGTATACAGTCGTTTGTTCCTCGTTCTATTTGCGAATGGAACAGGAAGGGATATTACTTGTAGCGGTCCAGGGTAACCTCCGCCACGCACCATACGGTGGCTAGTGACGTATGTATGTAGATGTAGAGTTGATATTTCCTCTTTGCAGTCTATACGGTCTTTTCCTCCGGACCAAGTACAGCAATCTTTAACGTAGTAAATCCGTATTGGAGAAGAGCAGTCTTTGCAGTCCTCATTGTTACCTCCTGTTCAAGGTTGCCTAACTCAGGATGAATAATGCGACCGCCCCAGACGATTCCTTCGCTAAACTTGTCGAATTCAAGGTTATGCTCCGTCTGTAACTACGTCAAAGTCGACGACCATTGAAATCCATCCGTATTTCTTCATCCAATAGCTTAAGCCAAAGCCGACTTACTAAAGACAGCCTTCCGAAATGCCTTCACAAAAGAAGACAAAATAAATATTCCAGAATTCGAATCGAGAACAGCTGCCATCATGAGTAATGTAGAAGTAAATATTCTGAGTAGTGAAGCAACTTAAATAACTTAATAAAAGGAAGTCTTCTAGTCCAGACTGATACCAATTAGGCTCCTTTCGGAGTACGCTGATGCATTAGCTCCATACTTAACAATCATATACAACCGTTCGTTCGACGAAAGATCAGTACCCAAAGACTGGGAAGTTGCATAGGTCACACCAGTATTCAAGAAAGATTGTAGGAGTAATCTACTTAATTACAGGTCCGTATCATTAACGTCGATATGCAGCAGGATTTTAGAACATATATTGTGTTCGAACATTATGAATTACCTTGAAGGAAACGGTCTATTGACACACAGGCAACATGGGTTTAGAAAATATCGTTCGTGTGAAACACAACTAGCTCTTTATTAACATGAAGTATTGAGTGTTATTGACAAGGTGTTTCAGACCGATTCCGTGTTTCTGGATTTCCGGAAGGCTTTTGACACTGTACCACACAAGCGGTTCGTAGTGAAATTGCGTGCTTATGGAATATCGTCTCAGTTATGTGACTGGGGTTGTGATTTCATGTCAGAGAGGTCACAGTTCGTAGTAATTGGCGGAAAGCCATCGAGTAAAACAGAAGTAATTTCTGGCGTTCCCCAAGGTAGTGTTATAGGCCCTTTGCTGTTCCTTGTCTATTTACACGCTTTTGGAGACAATCTGAGCAGCCGTCTTAGGTTGTTTGCAGATCACGCTGTCGTTTATCGACTAATAAAGTCATCAGAAGATCAAAACAAACTACAAAACGGTTTAGAAACAAGATATCTGAATGGTGCGAAAAGTGGCAGTTGAGCTTAAATAACGGAAAGTGTGAGGAGTTGCACATGAGTGTTAAAAGGAACTCGTTAAACTTTGGTTACACGATAAATCAGTCAAAGCTAAAAGCCGTAAATGCAGCTAAATACCTAGGTATTACAATTATGAACAACTTAAATTGAAAGGAGCGCATAGAAAATGTTGTGGGGAAGGCTAACCAAGACTGCGTTTTATTGGCAGGACACTTAGAAAATGTAACAGACCTACTAATGAGACTGGCTACACTACGCTTGTCCGTCCTGTTTTAGAACACTGCTGCGCGGTGTGGGATCCTTACCAGATAGGACTGACGGAGTAGATCGAAAAAGTTCAAAAAAAGGCAGCACGTTTTGTATTATCGCGAAATATGGGAGAGAGTGTCACAGAAATGATATAGGATTTGGGCTGCAAATCATTAAAAGAAAGGCGATTTCCGTTGCTGAGGAATCTTCTCACGAAATTCCAATCACCAACTTTCTCCTCCGAATGCGAAAATATTTTGTTGACACCGACCTACATAGGGGGGAACGATCGCCGCGATAAAATAAGGGAAATCAGAGCTCGTACGGAAAGATATAGGAGTTCATTCTTTCCGCGCGCTATACGAGAATGGAATAATAGAGAATTGTGAAGATGGTTCGATGAACCCTCTGCCAGTCCCCTAAATGTGATTTGCAGAGTATCCATGTAGATGTAGATGTCCATGTAAATGTAGATTAGAGGACATAGAGACTCTTAATGTCCTTGGAAGGCCAAAACGCCAGGGTGATATTTCTGCCACGTTTGTTAGTTTCACAATCTGATCTTGTGTAGTTTCGTAGCTCAGCGCGATCGTGTTTTAGGGGCAGGGTCCTGCTTGACGCGAGCGTCATCGGAATGGAGCGACGGAATGCGCGAGAGGACCGCGAGGAACCGGCTGCGCCAGTGGAGGTCGCCGGTCAAGTGCAAGGCCGCAGCCGCAGCCGCAGCCGCCACCTGCTCCGGCTGGCTGGCTGGCTGGCTCTATGAATGGAGCTGGCCGCGACGCCGAGCGTGGCCGGGCCGCGGTGCTGGCCGCTGGTTTCGCGCTCTCTCTGCTCCCTTCGGAATCGTAACGTTTGTGAATGTCAAACGTTCTCCAGACACTCGGCTATTCCCACACTCGTTTAAGGGGGGGTAGGACGTCAAACGGGCCGACTTGGAGCAGGAGATGCACCACAGGACATTTTAACTTCTACTGTCTATACTTTTACAAATAAACTCGTAAAACTTTGTCACCATGACCAGGAAGAATTGAGGACTCACACTCATCGCAGTGGAAGTTCAAAAACGTAACAAAATACCTAGGTAGCTGTGTTTAGTAACTCTGCTTTGGCAGCACTGTCTTCGATAGTATCTCCATTGCTATCGCGCAGAGAAGGTATTGATTGTTTCTTGCCGCTAACATACTCCACGTTCGACCAGAATCTCTTTGGATTTTCTGTCAGTTTTCGAGATAAAGTTTCGTTGTGGAAACTGTTATAAGCATCTGGCCCTGAAGTCCGCGCTAAATTTCGAGCTTCCGTAAAAGATCGCCAGTCTTGGGGATTTTGCATTTGTTTAAATTTGGCATGTTTTGTTTTTGTTGTTTCTGCAGCAGTGTTGTGACCGGTTTTGTGTACCAAGGAGGATCAGCTCCCTCATCTGTTAATTTATTTGGTATAAATCTCTCCATTGTTGCCGATGCTGTTTCTTTGAATTTAAGTCACATCTGGTCTACACGTATAGACTATTATTAATTGGAAGGAGTGGAGATTGTCTCTCAGGAAGGCGTCAAGGGAATTTTTATCTGCTTTTTTGAATATTTATATTTTTCGTTATTTTTGGAGGATTTGCGGGTTACAATATTCAGTCTCGCTACGACAACCCTGTGTTCACTAATCCCGGTATCCGTTTTTATGCTCATTATTGACTCAGGATTATTTGTTGCTAAGAGGTCAAGTGTGTTTTCACAACCATTTACTATTCATGAACTAAATGCTCTAAATAATTTTCAGAGAATGCGTTTAGCACAATTTCGGATGATGTTTTATGCGTACCTCCGGAATTAAACATGTATTTTCGCCAACATATCTAGGGTAAATTAAAGTCACCACCAACTGTAATCGTATGGGTCGGGTACGTGATTGAAATCAAACTCAAGTTTTCTTTGAACCATTCAGCAACTGTATCATCTGAATTGGGACGTCGGTAAAAGGGGCCAGTTATTTTATTCCGGTTGCCAACAGTGATCTCTGCCATACTAACTCGCAGGAGCTATTTACTTCAATTTCGCAACAAGATAAACTACTTCTAACAGCAATAAACACGCCACCGCCAACCGTGTTTAGCCTATCCTATCGGAAAACCGTTAGCCTTCGCAAAAATTTCGTCTGATCTTATCTCCGGCTTTAGCCAGCTATAACGATTTGAGCATCAGTGCTTTCTATTAGCGCTTGGAGTTTTGATACTTTCCCAACACAGTTACGACAATTTACAACTGTTTTGCCGATGGTTCCTGTATATACGTTTCTTCCTGCGTTGGGCCTCACCCTTTGTGCCTGAAGCCCTTCTTGTGTTTTTCCCGAGACCCTCTAACCTAAAAAACCGCCCAGTCCATGCCACACAGCCCCTGTAGCCTAGCCGCCTCCTGCGTATTGTGTACATCTGACCTATTCAGCGGAACCCGAAACACAACCACCCATTGGCGCAAGTGTAGGAATCTGCAGCCTACACGGTCGCAGAACCGTCTGATCCTCTGATTCAGACCCTCCACTCGGCTCTGTACCAGAGGTCCGCAATCTGTCCTGTCGAATATTCTGCAAATGGTCTGCTCTGCTTTCATCTTGCAAGCAAGACTGGCAGCCTTTACCACTTCTGTTAGCCGCTCGAAACCAGAGAGAATCTCTTCTGATCCAAAGTGACACACATCACTGGTACCGACGTGAGCAACGACTTGCAGTTGGGTGCACCCTGTGCTCTTCATGGCATCCGGGAGGACCCATTCCACATCTGGAATGACTCCACTCGGTATGCATACGAAGTGCACATTGTTTTTCTTTCCCTTCTTGGCGGCCATGTCCCTAAGGGGCCCCATAACGCATCTAACGTTGGAGCTTCCAACGTTCGGAAGACGGGACAGCATACACTATGAAGGAGATGGAGAAAGTACACTTGGACTACACTTACGATTAGATGCGCTATTCATCTATTATTATTTTTATTTCAGTACAAAAAGCATCCGCCCACCACACACAGTACTGTAATTTTATTTTTTTGACTAGGGCTCGCAGTTTTACAAAACATTTTGAAAGATACTATCGTCAACTTCGACAGTTAAAATCATTTATTTATGAATTCTAATACCTTAATTTTTTGCGTTTTCAAGTGGAACACACCGAAACTCTGAAGGCTGAGTGTACATATACAGAGTGATTCCGTGATGATGTTACAAAATTTCAGGGATGATGGAGAAGGGTAAATGTATCAGTTCGAGCTAAGGAGTCCTGTTCTGGAAATGACCGAGTCGATAGCTGCAAGCGAAAATCCTTGTGATATATCTGACAGTGGATCTCTTCTACTGCAAGCTCTTTGCTTTCAGTATTTTGGGAGGAGATAGTATTAACCAAAAAAAGAAATGAAAGTCCTCTAAACTTGGGCTCTTAAGTGAATACCTTAAGAGCTATTAGGTACTTGTGCATCTTTGCTACAGTGAAACACGTCCCTTCTGCTGAACATCTTTCCCTCACTCGCTTTAACCACGCAAGTCTGCTTATTTGCTGACCGACTTCATTATCGATCTGGTTTCATTTCACTGTTCACGGTTTATACTCTCTGTTTCTTTAATTTTTGTGTACAGCGCCACTGCGAAAAAGGAACATCTAATGAAACGTGCATACCAACATCGCATTCGTACTGAAAGCAAGAAACGAACGAGAATTCCCAAGCATTGGAGAAGTAATAGGTCGATAAAACGAAATGTGCATAGTGACGTAAAAACTCATTTCAATAGATACGTACACACTATCAGCATTAAAAAATATTGATACAGTAGTTACTGATACCATATACATACAAATGGAGAATTTTATCAATATTATTTTGGTAACATCTGTACGCTAAAGAGATTTGTTGCTATAGGTACACTTTTCTTCCTAAGTAAGAGAGATTCTTCGATGAATTTTTCATAGCATACAAACAGTAGTTACAAGTGTATAAAACTCTAGAATTTTCCAAATTAATTAAAAAGTTTGTGGAAAAATTGAGATAATTAACTATAAAACTTGAGTTTTTTCTAAAGATAAAGTTTAAAATGTAACAGTTCATTCATTTTTTTCATAAACTAAATAACTTCTAGAGTTTCATACACGTACAACTGTGGTTTGTATGCTGTGCAAAAGTCATCGAAGAATCTCTCTTACTTAGGAAGAGAAGTGTACCTATAGCAACAAATGCAGCCAGTAATAAGCGAAAAAATGATGAAATCTCACATGTAAAAAAAAATTGTTTTGTTACGTTTTTGAGCTTCCACTGCTATGGGTATGAATCCTGAATCCTTCCTGGTCATGCTGTTAAAATTTTATGAATTTATTTGTAAAAGTATACACAGTGGAAATTAAAATGTTCTGTGGTGCCTCTTCTGCTCCAAGTCAGCCCGTTTGACGTCCTACCCCCCTTAACCAGAGAAGATACTTTGGCAGTATAAACAGGAAACCTGCAATATAATAAGGCCACGCTTCCACGGATCCGCAAGCCCTCTCTTATGCTGTATAAATAAAACATATACGTAAAAAAGTAACGCCCCATTTACGCATTTGCGTAGCCTTCCTTCTAACAGTGCCACTGACTGCAGAAACTCTTTACCATTTGACAAGGCTGACCAACAGATGCAACTAATGTCAAAAGATCGTACTTACAAACATCAGGCTGAAAAGTTTTAACTCTACATTAAGGGTAGCATAGCGTACTCTTTGTAAATGAAAGCCAATGATGACTGGAAAAACAATGGCATTCGCTATGTGAGCGTGGAGAAGCACTCGGAAGCACATTATGCTGTTATCTAAGGGATCGATAGCTGTTCGAGATATTGTAAATGATACAGAGGTGAGCAGAGCTAATAATTCAAAATGTGACTGATTTCTTTGCATAGACAAACTCTTATCGGAGATTTAGAATGATGTAGCTGGAATGACTTAACGTTTCAATTGTCCAGTACACACTATTCCAAAATTTCAAAAAAAAAAGAAATAAAAAAAAATAAAGGTTCAAATGGCTCTGAGCACTGTGGGACTTAACTACTGAGGTCATCAGTCCCCTAGAACTTAGAACTACTTAAACCTAACTAACCTAAGGACATCACACACAGCCATGCCCGAGGCACGATTCGAACCAGCGACCGTAGCGGTCGCGCGGTTCCAGACTGTAGCGCCTAGAACCGCTCGGCCACACCGACCGGCCCGAAAATTTCAGAATAGAAATTATAAAGCATTTAGTGGATCCTAAACTGAGTAGTATGAGACAAGAATACTACGTTCAATAACGAATATTTAATTGAAAATGTATTTTTTTTCTTTGAAAATTTTGTTTCCATTTGGAAATTCATCTACATCTGTACTTCGAGAGCTTTGTTACGATATGTGGCAGAAGGAACGTCTGGTATCGCTATTATTCCTCAGAGCGTTTGCAATCTGAACTACTGCGTAGGGTCTTGCATTACCCAGTTGGTGTTTTCCATTTGTCACTCGCGTCATAAGGAACATGACACAAGGGCTTACTATTTTTGCCAAATACTAGCAAGCACTGAGGCTTCCTTTAGCAGTTACCAAATTAGTCCGTTGTATCACCAAGATATCTACACGATTATTACAGAAGTTGGTGAGGTATTGGTGTCGAGAAGTCTACAACCTGTGACCTTTTCCCAGGTCGTCAGTGGACACAGTGACGTAGACCTGACCGCCACAAAACAGAAGGGAGCCACATCGCTGAACTGCACAGAACTCCACCCAGTGGCCTGCTTCGTTGTGCCTCAGCACTACGCAAGTCTTTCGTTTTTGTTAAGATGTCAGGCATAAACGACAGATGGAAACGCTGTAGCCTTTAGAAATCTGGTGCCGGCTATTCGTGATGACGCTTTCTCCATAACGTCTGCCTGGATTTCAGTTGTTTTCATCTCGTTATTCACAGTGTTAGCCGAACAATCATCTCGTGGTGTATCACTTCTGGAACGACTTGTGTTTGCTCTTCTCGCCACATAGTTGTCCTGAGTCGACGTCGTCTCGTCGACACTTGTTCAACAGCTCTTGCTCTACTGCCAAGTGTCTGTGTGATGTATCGATTTGTGTACTGCCATGTCTCTCACAGCTATGACTTAACCTTTCTCAGAGGTAGTAAGCTGGTTATAAGCTACACGTGCACGTCGTCGGGGTATGCTCTGTTCCAGTTACGTTAGCCATTCATGAGTAAGAAAGGTACTCTTATAGAGAAAATAATAATTTAAGTAAAACGTTTCTGCAGTGAACACTTGGTGTGTCGTGTGGCGTTCACTCTGTTTTTAAAATAATTGAATAGCCACGATCGTTTCAATATAATACTTTTTATAAGGCTTGAAGTGTAGTTGGCCAGCTTCGCCAGTAAAACTTTACTCGATGATTACCATTGCCCGCCAAGCGTGTCTTCATTACGTTCTTATTTTATTTTTGTATTTTACAGACATATTTGTGTATGAAGCCAGAACGCTTGGGTTTTTGGTATCATAGTAATATGGTTTTTCATTATTCCGCATTCGGTGAGGCCCACGGACGAAACGAGTGCCATGCAGATGGGAGCGTCGTGGAGTCACTGTGCATCTTGGTCCGCATGTCATTTCCCCTCTGTTCCTGTGCCCTTCGGTTTGCTTCTGACCTGGCATCCGTTAATTCCATGTGCCTATGCAGGTTTTCGTAGTTGAATCGTACCTTGCTCATAACGAATGTATAGATGGTGAGAGACTTTATAGCAACTTATTTTTTTTTTTTTTTTTTTTTTTTTTTTTTTAGCGCTTACAAACCCTAAGACCATAGTGCCTAGACAGGTAAAGCCCAGCATACAGTTTTTAATCGCTCGTCACATTGTACTAAGTCGTGTTATGAACAGCTTTCTGTGTGCATATTCCTGACGTCCATATATCGATAAAGGTAAATTATAATATGTAGTTTTGTAAGGCGATAATGGATAATGTCTGTGCCTCAGATGCTTATACTTTGTAATTGGCGTACTTTAAGGTGATTATAGTGTGTACAGGAAATGTATGCGCAAATGTGGGCTTTGCATGGGTATGTGACAAGCAGTTACAGTAAAGTTGTGTTTAGTAGTAATGAGTGGTTATACCGTGGGACTGTGTGTGAGCGGCTTGGACAGCACTATCTGGTGGCCGGTTGTGAACCGCTAGAATCACAGCAGGTAAGCCTGCGCGGAATAGGGCAGTGATGATGCCGGCCGGTGTTAGGCCAGCAGTGGTAGTTTCATCTGGAGACTTCAGTTTTATATTTTATGGAAAGAACGATCATGACAGCAGTTTTGTATTATTTTTTATTGGTTGTGAGAATGATTTTTATCAGATGGTCTGCCATGATGTCCATATGGTTTTATAAATGTTAATCCACGTTTCAGGTATGTGGTTCTGTAATAATTGTAATCTATAGAGCTAACTCATGTAAGCCCTCCCTCAAACCTGTTATATGTTATACCTTCACAGATCCGATGATGGCACCTTCAGAGTGATGAAACCAGTCATCTAGTAAACGATATTGAAGCGATCGTGGCTTTTCAATTATTTTAAAAAGTTTTTCATGTACCACATTTTTAAAACGGACTAAAAAGTATAAAATAATTTCTCCTAGCCCCACATACAGATTCCTGACACCATACAGATAGCCCTGAAAATTTGTACTTATGAATTTTTAATATCGATAACAATACTTATAAAATTTAAAACGAAAAATACGGCGCTCAGGCAACAGATAATAGTAAGGAGTGTAAAGAGTAGATGTCGTTGAGAAAAATCACACAACGTTCATATCATTTGCAGCGCAATGAAATTGTTAGTGACTTAATTTAAATAGTCATGCATCAGTTTTCTATTGCATGGACACCACGGTTTTCGTTTTAAATTTTAGATCTATTGTCGTAGCTATTAAAAATTCTCCAGCGTAGATTTTCAAGACTGTTTATATGGGGCCAGGTATCTTCATGGGGCCAGGAGAAATTAATTTATACTTTTTAGTCCGTTTTAAAAACGTATTATGTTAAAAAGATTTATATTTAAATAATTATTTCCTGGTATTCAGTATTGTGAGGTGAAAATTTTGAATCGATTACAAACATTTTGATGACCGAGACATGTGGTAAGTATTTGGTTTATTTCAATTTCTTTTCACCTGAGACAACCAATATAATACTGCCCCGCCGAGCGGGGTGGCGCAGTGGCTAGCACACTAGACTCGCATTCGGGAGGACGACGGTTCAATCCCGCTTCCGGCCATCCTGATTTGGGTTTTCCGTGATTTCCCTTAATCGCTCCACGCAAATGCCGGGATGGTTCCTTTGAAAGGGCACGGCCGATTTCCTTCCCCGCCCTTCCCTAATCCGATGAGACCGATGACCTCGATGTTTGGTCTCTTCCCCCAAACAATCCAATCCAATACTGCCCCCTACGTATATCTGGCGAAAAAACCTTGGAAGTAAACATTAGGGAAGTTCTAACTCTCACAGAGGGTCACCAGTAATCATTCTTATTGTGAAACATTCGCGGCTGAAACAGTAAAAGGGAGAAACAGCACTAGCACAAAAACTACCCTCCGGCACACACCAGCCAAGAAAGCTAGTTTCTATGACATTCTCATCCACTTCAGGGTTATTCTGGAAATTTCAAGTCTGTTGTTCATTGGGAGGTTACTTTGAAATCGACTGCAAAGTGTGTACTGAACAGGCTAACAAGAAACGAAGTACTGTCCGCCATCAACCATACAAGAAAGTGAGTTGATATTGCATTGTCATCCACTTCTGAACTACGTTGAAATTTTCAAGTCTCTAGCTCATGTGAAAGTTAGCCTGATTCCAAATGCAAAATTTGTACTGAACAGCCGTAGAAGAAAAGGACCTAATAAAAACGTGTTAACAAGCTCATACAAGAGTGAACTTGTAATCAGCAGATTCCAAATGCAAGAAAGTAATGGAGTATCAGTTTGGTTGCTTTCGGACAAGGTGTTCGTGGTGTAATACTTTCCATTTCCCTCAGTGTATTTTGAAATCAACATTGTGAAGTGATAATTACTTGACTGATTTGGTACATTCTTTCCCTACATCTTCGCTCATCCGGGTTGGATGAGACAGACAGAAAGAGAATGAAATCAGCAGCAGCTACTTCACTCCTACAGTGATGTAAAGGTAACACAATCCTGTCGGCGCGGCTTCCACGAAACGTTTTCGTACCGCAGGATTCCGCCTTTTCGGCACGGAAGAGGCTGGCCCTAACGAGCGGTTTGCCTCAATTTGCGGCGAGGCCTTGGTAACGGGGCCGCGGCGCGGGGCGGCACGAGGCGAGGCGAGGCGAGGCGAGGCCCGTGGGCCCGCCAAGGTCAGGGTTACTACGAGCAGCCGGCGTGGCGTAGCGGTGCTCAGCTCACTGCCTGCCAGCACAGCTGGCGGGACGAGCAGCTGCCGGCGGCTGGCAGCGAGCCAGTGCGAGCTCTGCCACACGCGCGGGGCGCTACGGCGCTCAGGCCGCAGCCGGTAGGGCCGAGATAGTCCGACAGCCAAGGCGGTGGGATCTGTTGAAGATGTCAAAAGCAACTGTTCGATGTTTCTCTTCTTCACATACCCAGTGCACTCTACTGAAAAGGGGAAGCAACCTACTGCTCATCACTAGACCACGGATTTTTAGGTCGTAAAAAAGTGTGTTTTAAGTAACTAAAATAGGCTCCTTCAGTAGTTCATTTAGGCTACATAAAACCTAAAATAGGCTCTAATAAAAATGATGCAGACAAAATAAAAATAAATTAAAATACACAGTGTTGACAGTGTGAACATCTTATTAGTCATTAAAACAAGGAGAATGAATATCTACACAATTAAAGAGCACAGCAATATACAACATTAATGTTGAACTTAACTCCAATTATTTTTGAGTTCCTGCAAGATAAAGATCTTCGTTTAATTAATACATTCGTAGTTTCACATATTCTGACGATAGTTGGCTTCACAATAAATAACCAGAATCTTTTCTAGGCTTTCTAGTGAAAAACTGTGGCGCTTGTCAGTCAGAATCAATTTATACTCTGAAAAAAGGACGTTCTACATCAACAGATGTGACAGGGGCGTACTTCATTTTCGGCACATGTTAGACAGGAATGCCGCAGTAAGGAGTGCTGGATTATCCACTAAGTATGTCGGCAGCTGCACACAACTCCTTCAGGCCAGTGTTCTTCTGCAAAACCGTTTGCATTTTTGCCAGTACTTTTTCCCTTACTTCACCTGGCGCTTCATTAATTTTCATTTTGACTTCTTCAAGCAAAGAAATATTGTCGTAGATAGGTCTCCCTGAGCCTTCTAATAGTGAAATTATTCTTGCTATAAATGTGTAGTGGGCCCTAATGTAAGATAAGTCCCGTTTTAAAGAAGAATCTTTGAGTAACTTCATTGCTGCAGTTACGGATGCAGCATCCTCCGGTATATTTTCAACCACCTTCTGGACAGCTGAGTAGGCGCGGTCCTCTTGAGAGTCAGATCTCGTTAGCAGGCGAAGTTACAACTATGGAAAAAAAAGACAAGCTGCGACTATGAAACTCTTTGTTGATGTTACTCCTCCACATATTCATCGTACAATTCGACAATTTTTTTGAATGATAGTTGACTTGGCAATGACCTGAGGTGTAGAAGATTGCATTTTGGATATTCGCGAAACGTTCGAGCGTGAAAAACAGCATGTAGTCACTCGGGAAATGTGTGCCACGGAGTGGCTCTTTGTTGGAGGATAGAGGAAGAAGTCACTGGTAGCACAACAGGATAAAAAGAGGGTCAGCCAAAATCAGTCAGCTTAAAGTAGCAGCATGGGCAACCGTATCGTGTGCAGAGTCAGCTGGGGTCTTGTCGCAGAAAAAACACAAACCCCTGTAGAGCTTACAGCCACATTTCGTTTTCACAACCTGCCATAACCTCGTCAGGAGGTTCTGGAAGTATGTTCCTGTGTCTTTTTGCCCTTTACGAGCACCGCACCACGACAATCTCAAAAACATTCAACATCATATAAAGTGCCCTCTTAATATTAGACGTTGTATGTCTCAGTTACATATTTATTGCAAATAAGTGAGCGACGCTGTTAATGCAATATTTATAGAAATGTTTTAAGAGGATAACTTTATATCAAAGTTCAGTTTTCTTGGCTTGCAGTTGGCGTCAACGTCCATATTTCTTGTCCAGTTCATAACGTTAATGAAAACAGAAGTTCGTCCAAGGCTGTCTGTCAGCGATGAATGGAGTATAAGTCATTAATTTTTTTCATATCCACTTTTTATTTGAACTTCTTCCGATTCAGTAGAGATGTCACAATAATTTTCCACAACAAATAAAGTCACATTTTGCATGACAAAACTTTGTGCATAGTAGCTCTTTCTACATATCATTCATAGTAAGGAGTATCGTGAACTACTCTTGAGCATAGTAGAACAACTAGCGATTCCTATGGCGCCAGAATTACACATTATATACCTGACATTTAATTCTAGGAGAAACCAGAACATTTGGTGAATGAATATAATACTATTAACATTTACATTTTTAATATTTAACACAAATCAAAGTTAGTTAATGTGTCTCCCACATACAAATACTTTTAACATATTATGGAAATAAAAGATATTTACGAAACTGACAAAATAAATTAAATGTTTCTCAATAATACAGATATTGAACTATGTCATATAGTCAGCGTAATATACGCTGGTAAATTAAGCGAATATGACATTTCTCATAAAAGACGTTACTTTTATTTTATGAAATAAAATTGAGAAGAAGATTGTATTTTATATTTTCTTTTGACGTTTTGTAGGAAGACTCATTTTCGTAGCATAACCTGATGATGTGTGAAAGTATCGATATATACTCGATGAAGTTCATGCTCGACGGAACATCACCAGACTGCTGCAGCATTGTGTAAATATCCGAAAGCATGAATCAGACACCGTATATCCGAAAATAGGTATAGCCATGGCTGAAGCTAAATCTATGTCGTAAGTTTTCATAACGTAAAAAAGTTACACAAGACCTTGGTACATCATAATAAAGTTTGGGTTCAAATGATTGAAATGGCTCTGAGCACTATGGGACTTAACATCTGAGGTCATCAGTCCCTAGAACTTAGAACTACTTAAACCCAAACTAACCTAAGGACATCGCACACATCCACATTCGAACCTTAGATCGTAGTGGTCGCGCGCTGAAGCGCCTAGAACCGCTCGGCCACAAGGGCCGGCCAAAGACTGGGTCTTCACTTTCTTCAGTCGTGGCATATCAACGAGTTTCCACTGCTTGCTTTGCTTATTTTTCTTCGTGCTCATAGTGACTCAACGAGCACTCGTTCATGGTGTTTTAGGCGGCTAGGAAAGTCACCTGAACATTTCCACTGCTGCCCCGCACTGTCCGAAGGTGCAAGCAGTCGCTTAACACAGCGGGCGGGGATCACTGTCGTGTTTAAATGTCGCTCTCGATATTGAAAACTGATGCATGGTGATTGTCACGCGTTCCACTATCGCATCGACTATGCTACACTAGTCTTCGAGAGCCTCCGCTTCTGCTGCAATTCCCGGTGCTTCACAGAGGTGGTCCGCTATGTCGGTAATCATCATTTCGGCTTGTTTGACCACACTGGAAGCGCCTGTGACACCTAGCCCCTGCCTCATACGACAGTGCCTTGTAGTTGTGCACTTCTAGCAATTCACAATTGACCATTGCAGTATTGTTCGCCTTCAGATTCAGAAAATATATTACCACACTATACTCCACCCATCAGTGGGCTGCGCCGTTTCGTTTTAACTCCTGTACCCGCGTGCTGCGGTGATCTACTTTGGGAATGTCAGTGTCTGCCAGTATTGTTTACGTTTACCTGCAAATAGACAAAAAAATATAATCACGTAAATTAATTTTTTCAAGAGTCTTACATATCGAAGTGCAAGTGCCAATATTCTGGCTGAATGATTTTCATGAAGAGCTACATATCGTCTGTACTTCGGTTTCCGGTGCAGCATATTGCCACGAGAAATCACATCTCACACGTAACTGAACCTAATGAAGCGTCTGAATCAGTGTCTAAATTCGCTCATAGGCTCGTAACATTACATATCATTATCCACGTGACGAAGAATCATGTTTAGTTCCTCTGCACTACAAGACAAAAAACAAGGAGAGACATCGATTCATGTTGTGCTCTTACCAGACTTTTCTGGTAACGCCCAAAAATGTTTTTAGCGACTCGTTACGCGATTCTCTTTTGACAGCATCTAAGAAGCCTATGTTAGTGAACTGGAAGTCACTTGTATATGATGTCATATACGTAACAGAAATTTATAATTACATTGGCTTCCGGGCTAGAACTAGTTAACATGTCTGTCACTTATGAAACCAACAGTAGAGGAGCGGAACCAGTTCTGGAACAAAGGGCCCTTTGTTCTCCTTACGTAAACAAACCAGCCACTTTCCCTGGCCTATTTTAATGAAAATATTGTGAACAAACAGCTCACATGGGCTGCTAGTTTTGTT
Source organism: Schistocerca nitens (assembly GCF_023898315.1). NCBI lineage: Eukaryota > Metazoa > Arthropoda > Insecta > Orthoptera > Acrididae > Schistocerca > Schistocerca nitens. Next base: position 367,817,939 of record NC_064614.1, on the reverse strand, counting down.
TATTCAGGACCAAATTAAAGACCAGATGCTTTTATCTTAATGACTCTCAATTAAACAAACTGTTCACTTGTCTGTGACCGTACATAAGACAAAATAGCCACCAAACACTTTTAGCCTAATGTAAACAAACTGCTCATTCGTGCTCGTAGTTTTCTTTAAACAAGTGTTGCTTAATGGCCAAATGCTTTTAGCCTAATCTTATTGCCATAATTTAAGACACAAAATGGAGACCTCCCATCCCCCATTCGTGTAATACATTGCTACAGGGTTCTCCATCACCAACACTCTTTCGGTACCCAGCTCAGGAGACAGACTTAGCATTCATACTCCATAGGTCAGTCGATCAACAGCACCAACAAATTCAGGTGATCTTAGCAGTTTTGTTTTCACACCTGAGTGTCACACCCAATAGTATTTGCTGAAAGCACGCCAAAATATTATGCTACTTACAGTTTTCTGGCTATTTGTTACAATTAAGCTGATCTTCTCCGACTTTTGGGGAAGACAGATGTAAACATGGGACCGTAAATGTTCAACAACCAACACTAGAGTGCATAGCCTGCAAGGACACCAAAGAATGACAAAATTTACAATTTTGGACCAATTCGTTACAATTTTGTAGATTTTTCTCAATTCAGCAAATACTGACTTTTCAATAACACATGTAAATGTTTATAGCACCACCACAATCTGTTATTTAAAGAGACACACTGATATTCCAGTAGTTTAGCTCTTAGCAGGTAGCATAGTGTAACAAATGTACTCTCGTTAGGTACCAGTTATCTGTTTCACTGCAAGGAGCTCACCCCTGTATTATTAATGTGTTTTTTTAAATATATTTGTAATTTGTATTTCCTTTATACCACACCGATAATAAACGTACCTTACACCGCATCGTGCTTTGAGTAAACAAAACTTTCCTACATCGAGGTATATAGGGAAAAGAAAAATGTGCTTCGTACACGATGCAGAAGAGTATGTCGCTACTCTCCTTACGCTTCATCATCCAGGTATATCTTCACGCATGTCGTATGTTATTCCACCGATAATCGGACATGTTCTTGTCAGCTCAGTCAGTGGGTATCTTCCCCTACTTGTTGATGATACAGCTGCGTGGAGGGCCGCGTCAGGCACTTCCTAAGTAATTAGAAAAGTACTGTCCATATTTTGGGTTCCTTACAATCTTGCCATAACGTTCTTGTAGGTAGTTCCAAAAGCCCAATATATCTTTAGGTCCATCGTGAAATAAGTATTGTAACGCACGCCCACGGACCCACGTGACTGCGTTGGTTTTGGTGCGCTGGAAATACTGTTCATCCGGAAATAGAAGAAGCCGAGGCGTGATGTGTTCCGGAGTCAGTCGTGGAAAATACGACAAAATTTGTCGCACCAAGAGCCATACGTCTTCTGCCGCACCACATGTCCACATGTGAGACGGTACTCGTCCATGTCCGGTACTCCGTAGTCTGCACATAGAGGTGAGTCCACCATATTAAACTGGTGGTAGCGTGATCGGGCGATTTTTCTTACCGTTGACTGTGATGTACCATGTGGATCGCACGTCTGTTACCAGTGTAAGCGCGTGTATCGTCCGCTACACGACCTTCCAACTAAGCTGAGGGATTTTGGCCTCCACGATGTTTGGTGGGGCCCTCTGCTGTAGGACGCATAATTATCCCGCACCGACGCTTGTTTCGTCGGTGGTACTGCGAGACGGACATTACTGTGTTCAATGTAAAAACGTCCGAAGTAATAGAAGGGTGGGTGTATGCCTTGCGTCGCCAGTGGAGGCATAAGAGAAGACGGAGCTAAGGACTTCATCATCAATCCTGTCAAACCTTCCGAGTGGTGGCGCCTCAGCTTGATGTGCGAGCTGACAAACAGAGCCAATGCTCTGTCATGGACATGGACCGGGCCAAGACCTCCCCTTTCGGTGAGGGGGGGGGGGCGGGGGGGGGGCTGAAGGGTCAGCTACTCATAACTGACTTTGATGAGCATGCCTGTACTGGCGTAGGCTCTCAATGCCGCTAATAGACGTCGAGCCATCAGTAACGGTATTGGAAGGACATGCGTTATATGTGGAAGGCGCGATGCGAGGTAAACATTGACGAAGTGTGTCGGTTGGAGAATGTCGCGGGTCTGCAAACGATGGCTGGAGATCTGGACCCGAAATTGTTGTAATAAGCGGCGGTAGTTAAGGGCCGCATTGCGCCGTATGACGTCGTAAAACTCTGATCCGAGACTTTTGATAGTGTCTCTAAGCTGTAGGGGGTCGATACACGCTGGGGTCAGCCTGTCTCCTATGGCCATGGTGACCGATTTTGAGACGTTGAGACAGCTGCCGGAAGCCACATCGTATGTGGTAATCCATTTTAGTGCGCTGCGGAGCACGAGAACCAGGTCCTCTGGATATGCTGTACAGCGAAATGCGACGTCACGTAAGGCGAGTCCGGTGAGGCGTTAACGGAGGCCACAGCGGAGTGCTTGCAGCGCCAGAGCGTAGAGTATGGTCGACAGGGGGCAGCCTTGACGCACCGATCTGAAAATCTGGAGGGAGTGAGACGCCCGTTAAAGAGCACCTTCGAAGTCGCCCCTCGGAGGAGGCGCATCACGACGTCTGTGAATTGCTGAGGGTACTGCATGTGTTGAAGAACGGAAGGTAAATACACGTGATCCACTTGCTCGAAAACTTGGCTAAAATCTAGTGATGCCAGCGCTTTCTGGATGCGGCGTGCCTTCGACCTTTCGTCACGGTATCGACACAGTGCTGAGTGGATGTTATTGATGCCCCCTAGGAAAGTCTGATCTGGTGAGATGACGTGGGCAGGGTCGGTCATAAACAGTTTGCTAATAGTCTGGTGAATATCTTCATGTCGTAGTTGACGAGTGTCAGCGGGCGGTGATCACGTATTCGAGCCCCATCTTTAGCTTTATGAACCGGTATAATTATTCCTTCTGCGAAGGCCGCGGGGAGCGGCACCGTGGAGGACATAAGCTCCCTACAGATGTCTGTCTACCTGAGAGCCAGTAAATGCTGCAAAATTCTATAAAACTCAACAGGGAGCCAGTCGTGGCCAGGAGATAACTTCGTATTCCGTGATGTTCAATAACTCAGTTTGTAAGTCCTGTGGGACAGCCCAAAAAACCAGTCGTGAGACTGCTGTCACCGTCGTTGGGTCGGAACATTGAGCAGAATAAAGTCGTGCGTAATGGTTGAAGAAGGCTGCACCAGCATCGCGCTGTGTGGTGTGGTGACGACCGACCGCGGTGGTGATGACCTGTATCAACGCCCGTCTCCACAGTTTACGTTCTCGAATGACGTGCTTCATTGTGGGTCATTCCGTTGCGAGTCTGTCATGTGTTCGCGTCGGGACGATCGTCTCCTCGAGGTGTCGGCGCATATGGGCTACGATCTGTGTCTTCGCAGACTGTACTGTCATCCGTCGTTCCGGTGTGGGTTATAAGGAGGCACATTCGTGATGTATGGCGAAATAAAAATCGAGGGTCTGCCACCTCCAAGCAGCGGTCTCACGACCATACGTAATAAAGTTTCTCCGTAGGCCGGCTTGGCGCAGTTCAACCACTAACTGATCGTTGTAGGATACGTCGAGAGGTGGCGGACGCATGAACTCCACGTGTCCACGATGGCGCGTCGACATCCAGAGAAGCGAGATGAGCAAGGTTTAATTTCCAGAGATGTATTCTGCGGCACATATATGGGCCTCGTGATCAGAAAAGGCTACTGGCCACACCTCTGCGTCGCTCACTGTTGCTGCGAGAAAACGGCAGACGTAAATCCTATCAATGGGACTAGATGAGTGACTCGTGTAATGAGTGTATCCCGGTCGATTTCCTCAGACATGTTCCCATGTATCTAACAGCTGGAGATTGCTGATGAGTGTTTCGAGTTCGGGGCACGGTAAATTGCGTGGCAGCTGATTTTTAGGTGCTTGAGTGCTATTGAAATCGCCTCCTAATGCGAAGTCCTCGTCCCTGCCCTGAAAAAGCGGTGCTACTCCTTCTGCGAAGAAGAGCGATCGGTCGCGAGGATGATTCATTCCGGAAGAGGTAAACTGGATAAACTGATAATCTGAACACCTAGCACCGTTACAGCCATTCCTCTAGCGTCGGGGAAATATCGTACTTCGTCCGCCTCGAGGCCTTTCTTGAGTAGTAATGCGACTGTTAGTTGGCAGGGCGTGGGACACGAGGCATATAACTGTACATACTCTAACATTCTGCGTGGTGTCTGTTTGTTCTAAGTCGTGTCTCCCGACCACTTTCGCGCAACGACGCTCTGAGCGTGTTTTTTAGGGAATTGACTAGTTTGAACCTGGGACCTATTGCTGGTAAGGAGACGCCAGACCACACATGACATGTAGAGTTCAGAAGAGTTCAGTGAGACTAGCGATGATATAATCAAATACTTAATGATTTCAGCGTCAGCTCCACTGCACTCCCTGCAAAAGAATCTTAATAATAACTAAAGTTAGTGGAAGGGGTTCAAGGCTTTCCTATTTTTAGTTAGCTGGTAAAATAACGTCGAAAAAGCAGTTAAGTTTACCATTGGAAATTTTATTCTACTCACAAAACATTGTTTATAAATTGCACTATTGATAAAAGGAAATATTTTAATACAGGATGATAAAAACCAACTGCGTTCAACAAAAATGTGAACGAATATTCCCTGAATGGGTTTCCAAGTTCTACAATGGATCGAAGGATGACCTATTTCATATGACATCTATAATCTAGATTTAAGTTAAATTTCATAAAAGAGAAAACTATCAGAATGGTCTACAGTGACCCTCAATTACCTTTAATTACTTATTTAACTTGTCATAAATTACAGTGGCTGATGTGGCTTCTCAATAATTATATAACAGAAAAATCATCGCGTTTCAGATTTTAACTTCTAGTAGCAAATGTGAATACCACGAAGTTTAATTGACGATCGACACTAGTATTACATAACAAGGGGATGTAACAGATGAGACTTCTGCAGTTCTGAGTGAAGCCTTATGGCGGCTCCGTGTGCGTTCATTACCTTGTCGGTGTTTAGGCAGTGTCAGGGGGCGGTGGGCGGCACAGCTCCTCACATCTCGCCGACTCGGAAGCAACTCTCCCCTAACTTCTCCTTACTAAAATTTACCAAAGTTGGTTTAAAAAAAGGTAGCTGGCTGTGTTGTCAACTGACCAATCAGGGTCTCAATGTTAACCTTAAGCTCCGCCTACAAAAACTCTGTCTATCCAATGAGAAACGTTATACTTTTCGTGGTGGAGCAATGTTTATAACGTTTGCAACGTAACAGAGACGCGTATGGTCCCACACTAAAACTTTCAGCTGATGTGGTCCTTTTAGTGTTATCATAAGATCTATACTGTTCTTCTGGAGGGCTCCATCTTTTAACATGGGCTGGGGGGCGGTCCTGGCGGTCGACTGGCGACATGGGTGTCCGTCCCTTATCGTAGGGCCTCCTAGCCTACACGACTCTGCTCTCGGCTTCTGTTCTCGTTTCTTCCCTCGGAACTGCGTCTGTTTCAAGGTGGGAAGGTATGACATGCATTTAGGCGTTCTTGTGTTAAGTCTGTGGTATTCCATTAGCTCACTCGTTGATCGTATTACTTTGGTTAATTTAATGCCAGGATTTATTCGGAGCTATGTGACATACTGCCGGAATTGCTGTCATGTGAGGGTTCTCATGGAAGGTGTTGGATTTGCCTGACACCTTACAATACGCGGGAAATCGGCTATGATGACTTCTTGGAGAAGAAACAATGTCATCGTCTGCTGTATTAAGCATGTCTTGGAGCAGCGAAAAATTCGTATATGTTCAAATGGTGTTAGTGTTGATGGTCGCTAAGCGATAGGTCCGTAGATCGTCTCCCACAATGGGTGTGGGAAGAGAGACCCCTTTCCTCATCCACCTCAGCGGGCGTAGAATCGTCTTCAATGTCGTCCGCCCAAGGTCAGTAAGTTAACAGTGGTTGCAAAAGAACACTTGTGAGCTGAGTGACCAAGGGTGAATCCGTACTTGTTTCCGGTTATGTACCAGTGGCGGGCGCTGTGCCTGCGATCTGTTTGCCCGAGAGAGCGGGGACGGGTGTGCCGAAATCAGAGAAAGTGACAGGTGAGGGCGATCCTGTGTCATTCATTTTTCTCGGCCATCCGTTCGTCAAGTGGAGAAGATGTACGCTGGAGGCAACACTCTGAGGGTGTGCGACGTCGCTTTTTATGTTTCCTCGGTGACCTTTGTTTGCGGACGTGGGCTTATGTGTCCGAAAGAGTGTGCGGTTCGCGAATCGTATTCCCCTCAAGGAGAAAAGCAGAGGTCGGTACAACCCTAGCGGCGAGTTCCATTCTTTCGTCCGAATATGCTTGTGGAGTAGTATAATGGAATCTTTCTGACAGATATCTATAATTTCACAGTGTAAACGTCCAGGAGATTACCCCTACGTCGGGTTGAAACCGGTTGGCGGTATAATAATAATAAATGCGATTAAGACTGTTTTTGAATAATTGATTAATCATACTAATCGCTGCTTCATCTCCACAACCATGTCGTCCAAAAATGTAGGAGATGGTGCCGCGTCATCTAATGGAATCTGTGTAACCCGACGTTGAATACACACCGAGCGTACATGACCCTCTTGGCCGCAGCCAGGAAAAGTACGAGGCTGTCCTTCGTACATTACAATTGCTCGACATCCACCTATGACTAAGTAGGATGGCACGTGTTTCTTTAAATCAATTTTGACTTGTCGGATGCCGTTGAGGGCCTGTTATGTCTTGAAGATATACCGCTAATTAGCGTCCTACAAGGGCGGGAAGCTGCAGTAACTACGTCCGGTGGCACTTCGAACGGGAGTTCGAAGGCTCTTAGTGTACCTAATCTTAGTCCGGCATGGTCAACGGTAACCGCCCCGAAGTAGCCATCTGAGTCTTTGAACTTGAGATTGTTCGCACATCTGCTCACAACAGAGTGACATTCCTCGTCATCGACCATCTTGACGTAAACAACGCTACTTCTGATGAATAGGTGGATACCGATGATGTGCTGTGGTGGTATTTGAACTTCGTCATGGATGAATTATTCGATTTCAAAGGCTCATGGTCTTGCGTGGTCGGTGTGGAAGCTTTTCTGTACGAATGAGCCACAGTGTCAACGGACGCTCGTACTAGCTGCGGCGAGGAAAAAAAACAAACTGTGCACGCTCTCGACTCTGCTGACAGGACGTAAACAAGACGCCCTCACCGCTCACCTGGCGAAAGCAGACTGACAACACTAGAGTGATTAACCTACAAGCACACCAAAAGTGACAAAATTTACAATTTTGGGGCAACTCGTTACAATTTTGTAGATTTTTCTCAATTCAACAAATACTCACTTTTCAAGAACACACGTAAATGTTTATACCACCACCACAATGCTTTATTTAAAGAAACACAATAAATCCCAGTAGTTTAATGCTGAGCAATTAGCATAGAGCAACAAATGTACTCTCGTTGCGTACCAGTCCTCTGTTTCACTGCAAGGAGCTCACCCTGCATTATTAATGTGTTAGTGGCATGACACCTTAGTGCCAACACATAAGACACAGGCTTTTAGGGTTCAAAAATGGTTGGTTCAAATGGCTCTGAGCACTATGGGACTTAACATCTATGGTCATCAGTCGCCTAGAACTTAGAACTAATTAAACCTATCTAACCTAAGGACATCACACACATCCATGCCCAAGACAGGATTCGAACCTGCGACCGTAGCAGTCGCGCGGTTCCGGACTGAGCGAGGCTTTTAGGGGACTTGTGCTCACACTAGACAACGTTATCATATCAGCACCAATTATATCTATACGTAATGGTTCAACAACCGCCACCTCTTCTAGGAGAGTATAGGAAAAATTGCCATTACTCTATTTAAACAAACGGCACACCTTGTCGTGCGTGTCCCCTAGTGCGCCGAGGAGTGCTGCCGCGATGTGTTCCTTATTGCCTCTGCTACGTTCCGACAGTCGCTGTGCTGTTGCCAATACGAAGCACGTGGCTGGGCCAGTGTATAAACAACACTTTGAACACAACCTACCTTTATTCTCTCGAACCTCCGTAGCAGGACTGCGACGAGCTCAGTACAATGCTCATAAATCATAAGTCGTAACCGGAGATCAAAGAACACTCATATTTAAACAAAAAAATTTGGCACCTGCTTTATAGTGGGACATAATGAAAAAGAGACAGACGAATTGGGAATACAGAGTTTATATTTGTCTTTACAGGTTCGCCTGACAAAGATCAATTCTAGGACAATAGTTTGGTTCTGAGATTCCAGTCAAATATGAGTTTGTAAGTAATTTAGTTGCTCTAATATCTCGACTCACCCTCATTAAAATGACTGAGAATAACTTTCCAACGAAATGAACATTAAGTCTCGTAATGTTGACTGAGAAATTGCTTCAACATAAAGAACTCAAAGGTACCTAAAATATTAAAACACAAAGCTCTCTGGAAGCTCAATTTAATCATGAGTGTTCCACTAACATTATGAGGAGGTGTCACAACAACGTGGAAGCCTACTTGGGAAACTCTACAGCTTCCCTAATCTCTGCACCTTGCAAATGCAAAGTGAACCAGATAAGACCTACAAAACAAAGCAACTGATCAGGCAACACGAGTTGGGTAGCAAACCCCACAAACTGTAAGGTGCTCAGAAAGTGTCTAGCGTTAATGCGAAATGACACTTATTCAAAACTCGGCAAACGTGCGTCCCAGATGGCGACAGGGCCTGAAGTCTCTGTCCCTCCGTAACAGGACCGCAAATCTCTCTCCTTCTGTAGTAGGACGGCATGTCTCCAAAATTATTCCTCTTTAAATCGTACTTCCCACTGTTAGAAAAACTCTACAAGGAGGGGAGGACATCCAGCCATTGACGCAGTAACCAGTGAGAATTTCGAATTATTTACTTGAATATCGGCGATCCCTGTAGAAATTTCCCATTCTCAGCAGGCAGATCACATCTTCATGCGCAAGAGGTTGGTATCTGCTGCTAGCCATGTTACTCTCCTTGATCAATATCTTCACGCCTACGCACGATGACAAGCAAGGCTCATTTGATTGGATAACAAGATGTGGAAGGAAACGAATTTTATCATTGTGACCATGCTGCGGTGTGGCGGCTCCTGCACAGAGGAAGGTGAATTCGTCATGCACAGTTATACTCTAGGGACATGCAGAGGCTTATTGGCAGCCGCCTTCAAAGGAGAATACCTCATTTGCCGCCGAAACATGGAGCTGGCGCTTACCGCAATCACTTCCGCGAGCTGCAGTGCCTTGGGACCCACTTCACTTCTCTAGAGTCTCTGTGGCTGACCCCCTGTGGTCAAGCCAGACCACGGCGCAAACACCTGGGCCCTTTCGTTTCTTACAAGGATGATCTGAAGCTTTCTTCCCTAGATAGCAAGCCTTGTACTCTCCTCAAAAACGGCCAATAAACGAGCAAAAAACTAATCCATTATCGCTCACCGATATGTGACTGTCATTTCGTATCACCCTGACATCTCTCTTTCCGAAAAGAATAAAATCCCATTCTTGTAGAACTCGATAGTTTAGTATCGGTATTTTAACCAGGCACCTTACTCCAAGTACAATGAGGTATCGCGTACACAAGGTATAAAAGGGCAGTGCATTGACGGAGCTTTCATTTGTACTCTAGCTGATGCTTGCGAAAGGCTTTCCGAAGTGATTATAACCGGACGATGGGAATTAACAGACTTTGAACGCAGAATTGTAGTTGGAACTAGACGCAAGGGACATTCCATTTCGGAAATCGCTAGGGAATTTGATATTCCGAGATTCACAGCAGCAAGAGTGTGCTGAGAATACCAAATTTCAGGCATTAATTCTCATCACTGACAACGGAGTGACTGGCGGCCTTCACTTAACGACCGAAAGCAGCGGCGTTTGCGTAGAGTTGTCAGTGCTAACAGACAAGGAACACTGTGCGAAAAAACCGCAAAAATCATTGTCGGACGTACGATGAAGGTATCCGTTAGAACAGGCTGCGAAATTTGGCGTTAATGGGCTATGGCAGCAGACGACCGACGCGAGTGCCTGTCCTAACAGCACTATTTCCCCTGCAGCGCCTCTTCTGGGGCCCGTGACTATATCGGTTGGACGATTGGAAATGCGTGACCGGGTCAGATGAGTCCCGGCTTCACCTGGTAATAGCTGATGGTATGGTTTGTGCTTAGCGTAGGCCCCACGAAGCCATGGACCCAAGTTGTCAACAAGGAACTGTGCAAGCTCGTGGTGGCTCCATGATGATATGATAATAGACCCCTTTGTCCCTCCCCCCCCCCCCCTTTCTCGCTGCACCACTGCATCGAGCTGCATCGTGCATATTATTTACCGGCCGTAGCGGTCGATAGTTCTTGTTGTGACTTCCGTACCGGCGAGGGAAAGACAGTCTGCAGGTGTGTAAGAGAAACTTGACTCGAGCTGACACTTGGGGTGGTGAAGGTGGATGCTGCCGTCGGTGGAGGGCGAGGGGCAGACTAGCCACAGGAAAGGGGCAAGTGCCGAAAGCCGCGGCCCGCGCTTCCCGCCGCCAGCTGCACAGCACACACGGCCGCTTTCTAACGCGTCGGCACGCGAGCGCTCACCGCCGCCCGTTCCCGCTTTCCAGCCGTGATTTGTGCGCCTGGATCCACGAGCTGCCGCCGCTGCCGGTGCCAACGGGCGGGTGTCACGCCAACACCGGTTTCGGCGCGGCTCCCGATACGCCCAGAAGTAACTCTTCTAAACGATATTCTTGTTCGGCGTTTTAATGTTCTTCTGGTGCAATTAGTTAACGGACGGGTCTGAGCAAACGAACGAGTGCTGCGAGGTTACACCGCGTTGCCTCATTGCCGTTGTAGAGCTCCGACCCAACACATTCACATTTCTTCCGCTACCACTTTTCGGGGACTTGCGCAGTGAAGCACAAGTATCCACTGCGTGTTCGCGAAACTGCGGTCCTAGGCTGATGTACTGGTGCATTTAGGTCGGTTGGATGAATGATCGTGAAGGTTCGTTGATGTGGTGTTTCAGTAATTTCTCTCCCTTTTTAAGACGATTGCGACAAACTGAGAAATGCACAATGCCTACAGACAGAATAAATCAGAGATCTCCTTCAAGATTAGTCACTTATCGAGAGATTTTCAGCATGCACATTTATACTATCTTACAACTCAACGTAAGTAAACAGTGACACGGTTTTTTAAAGCAGACATTTTCAACTAAGGTCTGTCGTGAACTTATAATATTTTAGTTATATGTCACATCATAAGATAAAAGAGACAGATTGAGCGGGGCTACCAGCCGAACCAGACCACAAACATGACGGAGAGGCAAACAAGACATTAGTAACAGATAATGCGTTTAGACACAGCTGGCAACGAGTTGTCTCTTGGGGGTCGGTCAATGTGCCAGCATGGGACTAACACTTGTTAGCTTGCCAAACGAGTCGAGGCTCGTAGCCAGACCTGTGACAGGAAAAAGCCAGAGCTGAATTTGGAGCGTTAAACGAGAATTAAGGCGATCATGTGCAGGTGGGACGTTTTAGAAAGATAATGAAGAGGGTCGTGTACAACCACACCCAAGTAGAGGCCAGTTAAGAGATGTATAAAGCATCAGCCATGTGCAGCATGAGTATCAGTATCAAGTAACTAGCGAGCAGCCACATAGTATCAAGACGTCATTGAGCAGTGACTCCTAGCAGCACATAACCTCTAACAGCACCTATTGGTTGAACTAGAGAAACTTCGATTATGAGAAGGCGGTGAAATACTCTGGTGGACACAACTACAACTGTTAGATAAGCAGCACTTTATGTTTTATTGGAACAGAACTGAAGAGAGACAGCTGGTCACTGTCTCAAATAGCTACTCCTGATAACTTCCGTTAGTAACAGTAACAACTCTCCGATTAATACTTGTTTCCTGTGAGTACGGCCAACGATTGATTATGTAGGCAAGTGGCCAGATAGTCGCTAGTTCACAGAACTAGAGGCAGGAAAAGCACACGTCTCTGATTGAAATTGTAGCTCGGGTGTTATAAGCGTTGGATCCTGAAAAGGGCTTCTAGCTGAATCTATAGAAAACTATATGACTCCGTATGTATAACAAGGGGTAATTGGTCGGATACCTCAAAGGTAAACGTGTTTATAGATAAGTAAAACTATTTCAAGAAGATTAATAACTCGCTACTTCGGCAGACCACTCCTGCGAAAACCAACTCTGTAACAAGTCGCTAACACAATCCTGAGCAACCAGGGAGGATCTACCAGCTCTCACCTCCGCTGTAAAGGTTGATTAGGGTAATTACAACTGCATCACGAATTCACATGTTCGTCAATGTCCCGAATGCACCACGCAGGCCACATCTACGCAGAAGGTGTTTCCGTAAGAGCGTGCAAAAATGTAACAGGACATAAAGAATGCTCCACTGAATAACTCGATGTACGGAACGTGGGGTCGGATAAACTTGTCTACCTATTTGTCAAGTACTACCGTTTTCTAGCTTATTTACAACTAACATGGGTACAAGTTTACACGTACTGTGCTATTTATTTACGTGTAAATTCTTTATTTCTTGCAATGAAACAATGAGGACTAGCTTGATTACTAGGAAGTCTACCTGGCGATCTGAATGGACACCTCTGATTGAGGTTCGGTGCAGAGAGTCCTGTCTGACTTGTTGGAAAACTTATCATTGGCTGTTCACGAGAGGATGTGGATACAACATGACTGTGCATCGCCTCACTTCAGTGTGGATATTCGCAACCATGTCAGTGCTGTGTTTCCTGGGCGCTGGATTGGAAGGGAGGGCCTATTCCACCGCCTGCGAGGTCACCTGATTGGAATACCCTCGATTATTTCCTATGGGGATATTTCAAGTAAGCTGTGTATGAAACCCCAGTGGACACGGAGATGGAATTAGTTGCCAGAATTGCAGTTTCCACATCAAAATGTGATTCGAAGCACGCCAGGGATATTTGTTTTGGTGTTCGCCGATGTCATGCTTGCACTGACGTTGATGGCTGTCAATTTCAGCACATTTTATGAGGTACAATAAAAATGATAAGTTCGTTTTGTCAGTTATGGTATTTGCAGTTAAACAGTAACTAATGTAAATAAAAAAGGACACAGTAATGTGATTTTAATCCTATTATCGCCTTAAGCTGGCTTCTCCGACCCCAGTTCCCTACCTCAAATTGTTCGGTGGAACATCCTCTACGTCCTGTTAAATTTTTGCACGTTTTTATGGAAACACACTGTGCATCGGTGTATCAGACCTCTGCCGGGACTCGTCTGCAGCTCGTGGTCTAGCGGCTGGCGTTGCTGCCTCTGGATCACGGGGTCCCGGGTTCGATTCCCGGCCGGGTTGAGGATTTGCTCTGCCCGGGGACTGGCTGTTTGTGTTGTCTTCATCATCAGCTTCATCATCATTCATGACGGTGACTGAACTGGACTGTGTAAAAATTGGGACTTCATAAGGGTGCTGATGAGCGCGCAGCTGAGCACCCCATAAACCAAACATCATCATCTGCCGGACTCGACAAGCCTACTATGACCGTACGTGACGGAAGTATAAAAAGTTCATACTGAAATCCGTATGCAATGCTAATTTAGATTGTTAATGGCGCACAACATATTTCGAGGTTATGGACCTCACACTCCAATATTCATAGTAAATTGGCACTGGAGCGTGTACGGACGTACAGTGAAAGTGTCGTCTACGTTCATTCCTTAACTTTAATGTGCCTTATCAATAAATCCATAATAACATTATCCAAATGTACATCAGACAGATGTTGCCGATAGTATGCAGCCGACGACGTAAGACTAAGAAGGCAGTTGCTTTTCAGTTCAGTAAAATAGGATGCCCGGAAATATCGTAACATTTGTGATATGAGCCTTTGTGGGTAAATAATTAAGGAAAAATATGATTGTTTAGTACGTAGTTTACAGAACTCACACTTATTAATGGACGATAAAACACATAACTGGTCAGTGCAGCTATACAGTAGTCAAACGATTCTTTCAGATGAAGGTGGTGGTAGTGTAGATCTTCTGTGGCTATTAAAAAAAAAGCGTCAAACGTATCCTCTGCTCTTGTTTTATAACAAAGTCTGAACATTCTCTTCTTAGCGTCGCATTTTCGTATCTCAGAGCTAACCAATGAATGCCATGAATAATGTGCCAAGTTCGTCCCATATCCTGAACTATATAAAATCACCTTGTTGCTCTTCTTGCCTCTGTCCGCTCACAAAGTGCGAACACTTTGTTTGCGAGCCACCGACTAAATCTTACCAGAAAGCAATCTTGCGGTTCGACCACCTAATCCACTTTTCCTGTTTCCTCGAAGCCAGTTTCGTCGAGCAGAGGCTTCTCTACAAGCATTATCTCATTACAAACGTAAGCACTCTAAGCTTGGACCAGTATTATAAGTAAACTTTTAACATTTCCGTTCTTTTGTAGAATATGGCTTTTATAATTTCGTCCATAGCTTAATTACAAGTACATAAATGGACGTAAATAATGACTAAATCATTTACATGGATGTTACATCAAAGGTAACGGTAAGACACATTTCACATTCAGTAATACGCGATGAGTAAAAAGAATATCGGTTTTGGCGTTACAGGCACCAGGCTGTATGTCAGTTCAGTATATTTCCAAATGGTTCAAATGGCTCTGAGCACTATGGGACTTAACAGCTGTGGTCATCAGTCCCCTAGAACTTAGAACTACTTAAACCTAACCAACCTAAGGACATCACACACATCCGTGCCCGAAGCAGGATTCGAACCTGCGACCGTAGCAGTCGCGCGGGTATATTGCCAAATGTATCGATATGTGTCACGACAGATGCACTTCAAAATAACCGTGCTCGTAACTAGTAGTACAAATAAAGTCATTTCGAATTTAACGTGGTGGAATAACGTCCTTTTCAAATATATCGTCGATGCGACGCTGATCCGGAATAAAATATACCGATGAGTGTGACCAAACTCGTGTATCATATTGAACCCAATATTCCGTACAACGTTGTTCATTGCTTTTATACCTTAGCTTCAATACGAAATCAGATATATAGGAAACACAAAAACGTACAGTGATGTAGCAACCTTGGTATTACCCGTTCGCTTCAGACCAGTCTTCTGAGTTCACCGCAGGAGTTCCAGTTTGTTATTGTCTGATTCATCTACCGGGGCTGTAAGAATGATGAAAGAAGCAAATACTATATTAATTTACAGAGTAGCTATAATTAAACTAACACTACTTGAGACGGGCCCCATGAAAAACGAGTAATCCTAGAACAATTAAACTTTCTGGAAACATTTGTATGCAGATGTAGAAAAGGACAACGAAAAAATCATTGAAACAAACTCATTTTAATTTCAACTCGAAAGGAAACATTTTTAAATTGCGTACCGTGTTTACGTTCCAGGTTACAAACGAAGCTCGTTGTGAAGACCACCTGCATCCACGGTAGCGTGGAACCGCACTGCTGTTGCCCGACTGTTCAATCGGTGGGTCATTGACTGTCCAGTTGTCGTGACACAGCTCGTGCACTGCTTGAAGATGCCACACTGCGCCCAGCATTCTCACCCATGGCAACATTATCTTCTTTAACAATTTGTAGTGCAACTGTCCGTCGACCTCTTCCAAGAGCAATTCCCAAATCGCCAGTTAATTCGTTCCGAATCACGTCCTTCAAACCCCATACGGGAAGAAGACCTCTCCGTATCTCTTTAACGCGTCGGTATTCGCGAAGAGCAGCAGCACTATCGTTGTTCTTTTGATAAAGCAGCTTTACGAATGAAGTCCTGTTCACCCTGTCCAGAATCGTGTTGACTGCCTGCAACCGTAATGCACACTGATGCTTGTGTTTCAACCCTACGCCACCGTACAAGTACCGGCGCCTAATGGCAAGTCATGACACTGACACTACTAACAACCCAAATGCTGCAGCGCGCTTTCTCAACATTATTCCCACAGAGTTGAGTACCCATACTGTAAATAGTTTACCGTCTACACTGGCTCTAGTAGCGTAAGTTTATAACCAACATATACAGGAACACGTGCAGTTTGTATAGACGAAATACAGGTTGTAAGCTATTTATTCAACATTACATAAAACCAGCCGTCCTCGCACTGTGACACCAAAATACAATAATGGCAGTTATTTCTGTGCAAGTCAATGAATCAATTATGTATTTTCAGTGCCATAATACGGAGTTTGTACTTTTTTATTTTTTTATTTTTTTTAAGAAGCCGAATTATTCATTATACGTAGAGAACTTCAGCTTTCCGAGCTATTCATCCAGATAAAAATTCTGTATCGACACGAAGTGGTTCCAAATTTTGGAGGAATTGTTACTGTCTACTCTAGAGCAAATTCAAAAGTTAAGATGCCAAAGAAGAAGCATTTGTTACTTGTTGAAAGCATGCTGCAAGTAACCTGATAAACACTTAAATATATTTCATGGAAATCTGAATAGAAAAATTCACTGAAATAATGTTTTATTTCAATTAAGCAGAGGAGATCAATTACTTTCCAAATGGCTCTGAGCACTATGGGACTTGACATCTGAGGTCATCAGTCCTCTAGAACTTAGGACTACTTAAACCTAACTAACCTAAGGACATCACACACATCCACGCCCGAGGCAGGATTCGAACCTGCGACAGTAGCGGTCTCGCGATTCCAGACTGAAGCGCCGAGAACCGCTCGGTCACAGCGGCCGGCAATTGCTTTCCACGTAAACTTATAACTAGAGTTTGTGAGTTGAGAATAATGTACCCCTTTTCGTGAATTTATTTTTTATTTGACATCCAATTGTTTCGCAGTTTGCGTACAATGTAATTGATCCCCGCTTCTGCCTTGTTTATTGGTGAACGCAATGTATAACGAACTCTTCCCCGATATATTGGGCGCCTATCAGTTCTCTTTTCGCTCTTAGAGGGGACGATGTTATTTGCTGCAGCGACTGCGTAAGATTACTTGAGCGCTAGTCCCTCGCACATTTAAAATACACTCATTTAGATAGCAAGGAATAGTGACAGTTTAGCATGAAATCAAGACAGATTTTATTATACATGCTAATATTATGGGACAAATGCCTCAGAATGTAATATGTGTGTAGAGACGTGGAGAAACATCAAGTAATGTAAGTGTACAGTGCTAAGATACCGAACTTACATTCGGTAGGACCGTGGTTCAAGTCCTCGCCCTGCCAGCTAAGTTAAGTTTTTTCGCGGTTTCCGGAAATCACTAAAATACAGAAGTTCGATGGAGATTTCCCTAATCCAAGTGTGTGATCCGTCTCCAGAGGAACCGTCGTTGCCATGACGTCAACTAACCTCCTTTTTTTGCAAATAAGAAACCTAACTCCCTAGAACATATAACTACGTTCTAAACGAATTCATCACTGGGGCCGACATAAATGGCAATAAAACACATTCACAGCCGTTGCCACAGGCAAATTTAGCTGTATGGTAAACACACATGCCAGATCTTACATCAAACCGCTTCTGAGAATAAAAATGGCATACTCAGGAAAATATAAGTAAAGTTTATTGCACAGCATGTGTTTATGGATTGGCGCTGTCAGATGAACCCTCGACTGCCATTAACATTGCGTCGCCGAACGGACAGAGCGCGATAACCAACTGAGGCACGTGGTGCAGGATACGTCGATTGCGTTGGTCTGCACGATCTGCAGCAGTCGGTAAATATTCACAGACAGTTTTGTTCATTAGCAGAATTACGCGACGTATGATATAGTTAACCGAATGTAAATAAATTACATACAGAAACCATTTACAAGGCGTAATAAAACCAAGACATCTTTATTAACTACAAGTGGTTCTCACTCGTTTTTAGACATCAAGTAAAACAAACTGTTGTTACCCAAATTGACACTTTTTTCGTTACCAAACTAACAGCATGTGGAGGTCAAGATCGGTCATCTACCGTTCAGTAACACCCGAGCGGAGGCTTACCAGGCGTGACAGAAGAAATCTCCTTCTCTATTGCTGGCAAGGTAATCGTGGAAAGAGAAGGATCACTATTATCTTGACTCGATGTTCGCAAAAAGATCACTACATTTCACAATGCCACACTTAAGGGACGACAAAGATACGTAAACAGCAAAAACACAACACATTACCATGCATTTTGTTGTTGTTGTGGTCTTCAGTCCTTAGACTGGTTTGATGCAGCTCTCTATGCTAATCTATCCTGTGCAAGCTCCTTCATCTGCTGCAACCTACATCCTTCTGAATCTGCTTAGTGTATCCATCTCTTGGTCTCCCTCTACGATTTTTACCCTCCACGCTGCCCTCCAACGCTAAATTTGCGATCCCTTGATGCCTCAGGACATGTCCTACCAACCGATCCCTTCTTCTAGTCAAGTTGTGCCACAAACTTCTCACCAACCCTATTCAATACCTCCTCATTAGTTACGTGATCTACCCACCTAATCTTCAACATTCTTCTGTAGCACCACATTTCGAAAGCTTCTATTCTCTTCTTGTCCAAACTAGTTATCGTCCATGTTTCACTTCCATACATGGCTATACTCCATACAAATACTTTCAGAAACGACTTCCTGACACTTAAATCTATACTCGACATTAACAAATTTCTCTTCTTCAGAAACGATTTTCTTGCCATTGCCACTCTACTTTTTATATCCTCTCTACTTCGACCATCATCAGTTATTTTGCTCCCCAAATAGCAAAACTCCTTTACTACTTTAAGTGTCTCATTTCCTAATCTAATTCCCTCAGTATCACCCGACTTAATTCGACTACATTCCATTATCCTTGTTTTGCTTTTGTTGATGTTCATCTTATATCCTCTTTTCATGACACTGTCCATTCCATTCAACTGCTCTTCCAAGTCCTTTGCTGTCTCTGGCAGAATTACAATGTCATCAGTGAACCTCAAAGTTTTTATTTCTTCTCCCTGGATTTTAATACCTACTCCGAATTTTTCTTTTGTTTCCTTTACTGCTTGCTCAATATACAGATTGAATAACATCGGGGAGAGGCTACAACCCTGTCTCACTCCCTTCCCGACCACTACTTCCCTTTCATGCCCCACGACTCTTATAACTGCCATCTGGTTTCTGTACAAACTGTAAATAGCCTTTCGCTCCCTGTGTTTTACCCCTGCCACCTTTAGAATTTGAAAGAGAGTATTCCAGTCAATATTGTCATAAGCTTTCTCTAAGTCTACAAATGCTAGAAACGTAGGTTTGCCTTTCCTTAATCTTTCTTCTGAGATAAGTCGTAAGGTCAGTATTGCCTCACGTGTTCCAACATTTCTACGGAATCCAAACTGATCTTCCCCGAGGTCGGCTTCTACCAGTTTTTCCATTCGTCTGTAAATAATTCGTGTTAGTATTTTGCAGCTGTGACTTATTAAACTGATAGTTCGGTAATTTTCACATCTGTTAACACCTGCTTTCTTTGGGATTGGAATTATTATATTCTTCTTGAAGTCTGAGGGTATTTCGCCTGTCTCGTACATATTGCTCACCAGTTGGTAGAGTTTTGTCAGGACTGGCTCTCCCAAGGCCGTCAGTAGTTCTAATGGCATGTTATCTACTCCCGGGGCCTTGTTTCGACTCATGTCTTTCAGTGCTCTGTCAAACTCTTCACGCAATATCGTATCTCCCATTTCATCTTCATCTACATCCTCTTCCATTTCCATAATATTGTCCTCAAGTACATCGCCTTGTATAGACCCTATATATACTCTTTCCGCCTTTCTGCTTTCCCCTCTTTGCTTAGAACTGGGTTTCCATCTGAGCTCTTGATATTCATACAAGTGGTTCTCTTTCCTCCAAAGGTCTCTTTAATTTTCCTGTAGGCTGTATCTATGTTACCCCTAGTGAGATAAGCCTCCACATCCTTACATTTATCCTCTAGCCATGCATAATAGTGTGAAAAAAAAAAGAAACCGTTGGCGTTGGCGGTCGAAACAGCTTCCATTCGTCCCGGAATCAATAAAAGCAGGTCCTATACGATTTTAAAACGAATCCTCTACCACTCATCCTGTAAAATAAAGGCAATGTCAAGTAACGATGATGTCGATGAACAGTCATCACACACCATTGTCTCCAAAATATACCACAAAGGCTCAATAATATTGAGATCTGGTGCCTTTGGTGACCAGAGGAGATACGTCAATTCATCCTCATGCTCGCAACACCAGTCCTGGACGCTGTGATCTGTGTAAACCGAGCCGGCCGCTGTGACCGAGCGGTTCTCGGCGCTTCAGTCCGAAACCGCGTTGCTACTGCGGTCGCAGGTTCGAATCCTGCCTTGGGATGGATGTGTGTGATGTCCTTAAGTCAGTTAGGTTTAAGTAGTTATAAGTGTAGGGGAATGATGACCTCAGATGTTAAGTTCCATGGTGCTGAGAGCCATTTGAGCCATTTTTGTGTGAACCAAAGGGCTTCCGTCTTAGAACACAGCATCAGCGATGTAGAACAAAACTGTACCATAGAACGGACGCAATTAGCCAGAATTCTCACATAATCATAGTTAGTATTGAGACATTGCAGAGTAACAATGGGGCCCATGGAATACCACAACACAGCTGCCCAAATCATCACCGAACACAGGAAATACTTCACTTTTTGAACGTAAACTCAGCCAGAAGTTGGAAGCAGTGTCAAACAAAACTCATCCAACCGAATGACATTGCCATTGCTCCACAATCCAGGTTTCATGGCTTCGGCACCAGATTTTCCTATTATGGACGTTTGAATCACTACAGAGTGGTTTTGGAATTCCATGTCGGCCTGCGATTCTCTGCGTGGGAGCTCTCTTCTTTTCGCTTTGAGGGTGACGAAAATATAGACCCCATAGACTTAAGCGGACTGCTTTTAGACATTCTGCTGTTTCCCAGTATCGTGTTAATGAATAAAATTCTAAAAAAGAGCTTTTTTGATAGTTTCACTTCATGCATTTATACAGCCATTCCTAGGTTTTTTATTGGCTGACTGACTGTACAAAACGTCCCGAGTCATCGTTAGCGTAACTATTTACTCTCTTAATTACATCTGCCACTCTCAACTGCCTGCGAAGATGTGAGTTTCGGTAGGATCAGAGTTCTCATCCGGGCTGCTGACCAGTAGCTTCGGCGTAGTACTCAGCAAACGACGAGTGAGTCATAGCTGGTGCACTGGCATCGGAAGCCTCTAGGTTTGCAGCATCGCTGTAATAACTCGACACTCCAAATGGAAGGTACGCCGGCTTCCGTCCGCAGAATCCCACGTCGCGGCGAGGCTTATGGCGGGATAATTCCGTGCCTGATAAAACTCGACGTGGGCCCCCTATATGAGCATAACTTCGCCGAGCGGTGACTTTGATGGCTTGTAATTAGAGGGTCCAGCTAAACGCTTTCCGACCCCGCTCCGCTTAATTACACATTACAAATGACAGTGGCTGCAACGCCCGAGAGTCATGCACGGCAAGCGGTCACGTCTCTTTTTTTTTTTTTTTTCAGAAACGCCGAGAATGCGCGGCGTGTGGTCATACCCGACCGCAAATGGCTGATCGATGCACCGTATAAGGAATCTCGCGTTGGTGTCTGCGCATCTAAACAAGATATTGCACTTGTCTGGAATGCAGACTCCACCGTGTTGTGGTGTAGGCGTGTCCCAGCTCTTGGTTCTCACGGTTCTCTAGCGATGAGTTATGCCTGGCGGTCTGACACAAATAGAAACAGCCTTTTGGGCATGCAAACCGGGACGGATGATTGTGATTTAAAATGTGTACAGCTGGAAATTACGAACGTGATATACACTAGTCTATAACGCAGGATACCGACAGTAATAATTTAACAAAATTATGCTGTCAAACGTATGATCTTAATTTTCTAGTCACGAGATGGAGCCATTGCTTACATATTTATGCCGCGAGACAGCTGCCGACAATTAAAGGAACGTTCAGGGAAATATTTAACCACTCGGAGCTACGGACAGGAAGGTGTTCGTCAGTTTATTCGATGAGCTCGAACCTTCCCCTTCCTCTTCGTGACGTGGAAGCCTCGCTTGCGTGAAGACTCCATTTCTCTCCCATTGCACCATCCTTTTTCTTCTTCTCAGGTGCAATGTCTACAGCAAAGTAAGGAGAAACCAATTAGCGACATTATCACTGTTGTTATCATCTTAGGCAGAATGTTTTGCACGACAAAGAAATTATCCCGCCAAATTTCATTACAATTTCTCGTCATTCAAGAATATTCAGTCATCATTGTTTCCTCTGACCTAAGTGGTAAGTCGTTGGCATTGCAGCTTCTGCGTAGCCCGACTTCGATGACGAGGGATCTCTGCCACACTGTTAAATACACCTAAAACGGATCAGTTTCACACATAATTCTGAAGAAAAAAATGTTCAGATGTGTGTGAAATCTTATGGGATTTAACTGCTAAGGTCATCAGTCCCTAAGCTTACACACTACTTAACCTAAATTATCCTAAGGACAAATACACACACCCATGCCCGAGGGAGGACTCGAACCTCCGCCGGGACCAGCCGCACATAATTCTCAAGACGAAACTATGATATACGAGAGGCGTTCCAATATTTTTTAAAAAACAGATTTGTTTTATTCGGGATTCCAACACTCCAAATTATTCCCCACTCTTTTGGTTACAAAACCCTATTTTTCGGCGTAATTCTCATTCAGTGCGACGGCCTTGCGCCACTTTATTGAGTGGGTCCGTATGCCTATATGCCACCATTCTACTAGTCGACGTCGTAGCTAATGTCTTGCTGCATCAATAAACCCCCGCCACTCACGTACTGCTTCCAGCGGTGTGCATCCTTCATTGGGCCAAAGAGATGGAAGTCGGAAAGTACGAGATTCGGGCTGTAGGGTGGTTGAGGAATACAGTCCAGTGAAATTTTGTGAACTCCTCCCGACCCCTGATGACGTACACAGCCTCCGTCTGGGGATACGACTACGGTCGCAGGTTCCAATCCTGCCTCGGGCATGATGTGTGTGATGTCCTTAGGTTAGTTAGGTTTAAGTAGTTCTAAGTTCTAGGACCCGTGGTCGAGGGGTAGCGTCTTGGATTCATAATCAAAACGTCTTATGTCCCGGGTTCGATCCCCGCCACTGCCTAAATTTTGATAAATTATCAGCATTGGCGGCCGAAGACTTCCGGCGTAAGAAGTCAGCCTCATTCTGCCAACGGCCTTGTCAAAGAGGGCGGAGGAGTGGATAGAGGTTCAGGGCACTCTCTTGTCCTAGGGGTGGGAAATTGCCTCTAAAGGCGGAAGAATCAGCAATGATCAACGGCATGAGGATGCAGAAGGCAATGGAAACCACTGCATTAAAGACACGTAACGTGTATCCACAGGACATGTGGCCTGTAATTGAAGAAGTGTCATGACGATCTCTCCACTGGCAAAAGATTCCGGAATAGTCCCCCATTCGGATCTCCGAGAGGGAACTGCCAAGGGGGAGGTTACCATGAAAAAAATATTGAATAATCAACGAAAGGATAACGTTCTACGAGTCAGGGCATGGAATGTCAGAAGCTTGAACGTGGTAGGGAAACTAGAAAATCTGAAAAGGGAAATGCAAAGGCTCAATCTAGATATAGTAGGGGTCAGTGAAGTTAAGTGGAAGGAAGACAAGGATTTCTGGTCAGATGAGTATCGGGTAATATCAACAGCAGCAGGAAATGGTATAACAGGTGTAGGATTCGTTATGAATAGGAAAGTAGGGCAGAGGGTGTGTTACTGTGAACAGTTCAGTGACCGGGTTGTTCTAATCAGAATCGACAGCAGACCAACACCGACAACGATAGTTCAGGTATACATGCCGACGTCGCAAGCTGAAGATGAACAGATAGAGAAAGTGTATGAGGATATTGAAAGGGTAATGCAGTATGTAAAGGGGGACGGAAATCTAATAGTCATGGGCGACTGGAATGCAGTTGTAGGGGAAGGAGTAGAAGAAAAGGTTACAGGAGAATATGGGCTTGGGACGAGGAATGAAAGAGGAGAAAGACTAATTGAGTTCTGTAACAAGTTTCAGCTAGTAATAGCGAATACCCTGTTCAAGAATCACAAGAGGAGGAGGTATACTTGGAAAAGGCCGGGAGATACGGGAAGATTTCAATTAGATTACATCATGGTCAGACAGAGATTCCGAAATCAGATACTGTATTGTAAGGAGTACCCAGGAGCAGATATAGACTCAGAGCACAATAAAGTAGTGATGAAGAGTAGGCTGAAGTTCAAGACGTTAGTCAGGGAGAATCAATACGCAAAGAAGAGGGGTACGGAAGTACTAAGGAATGACGAGATACGTTTGAAGTTTTCTAACGCTATAGATACAGCAATAAGGAATAGCGCAGTAGGCAGTACAGTTGAAGAGGAATGGACATCTCTAAAAAGGGCCATCACAGAAGTTGGGAAGGAAAACATAGGTACAAAGAAGGTAGCTGCGAAGAAACCATGGGTAACAGAAGAAATACTTCAGTTGATTGATGAAAGGAGGAAGTACAAACATGTTCCGGAAAAATCAGGAATACAGAAATACAAGTCGCTGAGGAATGAAATAAATAGGAAGTGCAGGGAAGCTAAGACGAAATGGCTGCAGGAAAAATGTGAAGACATCGAAAAAGATATGGTTGTCGGAAGGACAGACTCAGCATACAGGAAAGTCAAAACAACCTTTGGTGACATTAAAAGCAACGGAGGTAACATTAAGAGTGCAACGGGAATTCCACTGTTAAATGCAGAGGAGAGAGCAGATAGGTGGAAAGAATACATTGAAAGCCTCTATGAGGGTGAAGATTTGTCTGATGTGATAGAAGAAGAAACAGGAGTCTATTTAGAAGAGATAGGGGATCCAGTATTAGAATCGGAATTTAAAAGAGCTTTGGAGGACTTACGATCAAATAAGGCAGAAGGGATAGATAACATTCAATCAGAATTTCTAAAATCATTGGGGGAAGTGGCAACAAAACAACTATTCACGTTGGTGTGTAGAAGATATGAGTCTGGCGGCATACCATCTGACTTTCGGAAAAGCATCATCCACACAATTCCGAAGACGGCAAGAGCTGACAAGTGCGAGAATTATCGCACAATCAGCTTAACAGCTCATGCATCGAAGCTGCTTACAAGAATAATATACAGAAGAATGGAAAAGGAAGTTGAGAATGCGCTAGGTGACGATCAGTTTGGCTTTAGGAAAAGTAAAGGGACGAGAGAGGCAATTCTGACATTACGGCTAATAATGGAAGCAAGGCTAAAGAAAAATCAAGACACTTTCATAGGATTTGTCGACCTGGAAAAAGCGTTCGAGATTCTGAAAAAAGTAGGGTAAGCTATAGGGAGAGACGGGTCATATACAATATGTACAACAACCAAGAGGGAATAATAAGGGTGGACGATCAAGAACGAAGTGCTCGTATTAAGAAGGGTGTAAGACAAGGCTGTATCCTTTCGCCCCTACTCTTCAATCTGTACATCGAGGAAGCAATGATGGAAATAAAAGAAAGGTTCAGGAGTGGAATTAAAATACAAGGTGAAAGGATATCAATGATACGATTCGCTGATGACATTGCTATCCTGAGTGAAAGTGAAGAAGAATTAAATGATCTGCTGAACGGAATGAACAGTATAATGAGTACACAGTATGGTTTGAGAGTAAATCGGAGAAAGACTAAGGTAATGAGAAGTAGTAGAAATGAGAACAGCGAGAAACTTAACATCAGGATTGATGGTCACGAAGTCAATGAAGTTAAGGAATTCTGCTACCTAGGCAGCAAAATAACCAATGACGGATGGAGCAAGGAGGACATCAAAAGCAGACTCGCTATGGCAAAAAAGGCATTTCTGGCCAAGAGAAGTCTACTAATATCAAATAGCGGCCTTAATTTGAGGAAGAAATTTCTGAGGATGTACGTCTGGCGTACAGCATTGTATGGTAGTGAAACATGGACTGTGGGAAAACCGGAAGAGAAGAGAATCGAAGCATTTGAGATGTGGTGCTATAGACGAATGTTGAAAGTTTGGTGGACTGATAATGTAAGGAATGAGGAGGTTCTACGCAGAATCGGAGAGGAAAGGAATATGTGGAAAACACTGATAAGGAGAAGGGACAGGATGATAGGACACCTGCTAAGACATGAGGGAATGACTTCCATGGTACTAGAGGAAGCTGTAGAGGGCCAAAACTGTAGAGGAAGACAGAGATTGGAATACGTCAGGCAAATAATTGAGGACGTAGGTTGCAAGTGCTACTCTGAGATGAAGAGGTTAACACAGGAAAGGAATTCGTGGCGGGCCGCATCAAACCATTCAGTAGACTGATGCCCAAAAAAAAAAGTTCTAGGGGACTGATGACCTCAGAAGTTAAGTCCCATAGTGCTCAGAGCCATTTTCTGGGGATACGTTGCGCCCACACGCGTGCGCCGTCGGCAGCTCATACAGAACAAAGTACTCAGTATCATCAGCAACGCTCCGCGCTACACACGCACCGCGGACCTTCACCGGGAATATCGGGTAGATACCATCTTGCAGGTATTCCAAAAACTCCCTACACGACTGTACAATAACACGAGAGACTCGCGTAACCCGTTTGTTCTCTGGGTAACTACGACCACAAGCATAGATGAAAACATAATAGACAAAAGACACTATTGGCAAAGAACTAAACATCTATGGTCCGTAGCACGCTAACACGACAGTACTGGCGAGCCCCTGCAACACAGCTACTACTGGTAACCCCAGATGCTCGACCCGCCGAAAAACAGGAAATTGCAGGAAAACCCTGCTGTACACAACACGCAAACCAGCCACACACTCCCCCTACACTGTGAGCCGATCTGACCGATCCCCCTCTAATGTATGACGACCTTGAAGTGTTACACGGACGCAGCAACTGCAGCAACCCCTACAATGAGCTTCCGCAACAACAAACGTAACGATGCACGATACCTCGCACTAACATAATCACACCTTGCATGCACTGTCGCAGTTAACAAGCCGCTACTGCCCTTACTACCCGTCCTACTGTCGCTTGCCTTGGCACGTTTTTTTTCCTCTGCCCCCACAACCGCTACCCATTGATCGCTTTCGTCTATCTCCTGATGGACCATGTTAATGAGTAATCTTACACAGACGCATGGATAACATCACAGCCCGCATCCTGTGACTCCGGATTCAAAAACTAACATGTTATACGGAGGTGACAGTAGCACTTTTGGTTTGGTCATCACGTTGGTGTGAGCGTGGAGGGGCCCCATCCTAATTAAAAAAAAATCCTCCCGGACTCGCAAACTTGTTTTAGGCCTTGTGTGGTCATGGAAAAGAAGAAGTTCTCTTGTATTTCTGTGGCGACGAACACGCTGAATCCTTTCTTCTG
The DNA here is from genome assembly GCF_023898315.1 of Schistocerca nitens. NCBI lineage: Eukaryota > Metazoa > Arthropoda > Insecta > Orthoptera > Acrididae > Schistocerca > Schistocerca nitens. Next base: position 367,790,488 of record NC_064614.1, on the reverse strand, counting down.
TTTCCTGAGGGTAGCACAACATACTTCAGAGCTAATCCTAACACGATGAGGGGGGACATAAAACACAACAACACCTTCAGAGTCCCAGAAGACAGCCGCTATAATTTTACCGGCTGAGGGTGCGCCTTTGAACTTTTTCTTCGGAGGAGAGGTGGTGTGGCGTCACTCACTGGATTGCCGTTGTGTTTTCAGTTCGAAGTAATCATCACATATTTCTTCGCCTGTGACAATATTACACAAAAAATATCACGAGCGACCTTGTAACGCGCAAGCAGTTCCACACAGGTGGTCCTTCGTTGCTCTTTATGGTCTTTTAGAATGCGAGGAACCCCAGCGGACACATACCTTTCAATAATACACCTCTTGAGTATCCCAACTGGTGGACGAATGTGTTAGCACTACCATCAGAGACGACCATTTCAGCGCGGGATGTCTGACTGTGATCCCTCGATCACCTGGAATAAGGGTGTCTGCATGTTCCAACACTGCAGGACTCAGAGCTGTCCGGACCACTGGCACGCGGAGATGGGACAGATCTGCGCGACCTTATTGCGATTATGACAGACGCCTCGTCCAACGACTCACTGTGCTTTTGTTCACTGCCGGGTCTTCTTATATATTCTTTAAACGAATATTTGCGATGCTCTATTTTTCTTCCAAGAGAACTTCAGTGACAGCTCCCTGCTTGGAACGCATCTCCGTCACAGGCCCCACTTTGAAGGCTAAGTAGAGCCTGCCACCTATCGGAACTTCATGAAACTTTAGGGGTTGAATCGGAAATAGTCCACCATGGCCCACAACAAATTCTTCATTTTTGTAGTCAAAATTGTCCCAGAAAAAAAAAAGTTGAATCACTTGTTGAACGTTCCTCGTATAATTGTGCTGGACTTTCCGCTCTTTTTACAATCTAAGGCGCTCTGCAGGCACAGTTTCTTGGCATCAAAATAGAAGTGTTTGGAATTATCTCTCACTTCTATACACTTTATAAACTGAAATTCCCTGAAGTGCTTTTCACCCTCACCTACCTTGGCCTCACCATTGACCGTCACCTCACCTGGATCCCTCATCTCCTCTCCATCCAATCCAAGGCCCACAACCGCCTCCGACTCCTCAAACTCCTCTCTGGATGGACATGGGGGTTGCACCCGTCTACCATCCTCCACACCTACAAATCCTTAATCCGTCCCATCATCTGTTATGCCAGTCCTGCCTGGATATCTGCCCCCCCCCCCCCAAATTCTATAAGTCCCTCCAGATCGTCGAGCATCATGCACTCCGCCTCGCCTTCCGTATACGCCTCCCGTCCCCCACGCGGATCCTCTATGACCTCATTCCTTTCCCCCATCTGCTCCTATTCCCCAAACAAAGCCGCACACTCTACACCTCCCGCCGCCTTGATCCCCCTCACCCCCTGGTTGCTCCTCTCCTCTCCCATCCCCACCCCCTGCCACGTCTTCACTGTTGTGTCCCCCCAAGCCTCCATCTCTACACCCTTCATCTCCTTTCCCAAGGTGGCTTCCATCAACTCCCCCTCCCAGATGATGCCCTCTCTCCCTCCATTTAGCCCTCCTATCAGCTCTGATCCACACCCACCCTCCTTTCCTCCATCCTTTTCCTCGGCTCCCTCTCCCCCCCTTCCATCCTCTTTTTTCCCCACCTACCCGCACTCTGCCCCCCTTCTCTCCCCCGAGTCCTTTTGCATTTCCCTCCTCTGCATTTTTCCATTCGCACCTGCCGTGCCCCTCCCCCCCCCCCCCTTATGAATCCTCTCCCTCCATTTTACCTGTCTGGTTCCTGTGTATTTTATTCGCTTTGCCAACCCTTTGGTTTATGTTTTAACTTTCCACACTTTTCCGCCGTTTTACAATTTCTGTCACCGTTTTATCGCCTGCTTTTATTGTTTCTTATCTTCTTTCTTACGTTTTAAAAAGTCTGTAGGCTGCAGAGCAGCGTAATAAGCTGCTGCCAGCCCGCACCCTTCGGGGGAAATCGAAATACAATTAAGGAAAAAAAAAAGGAAATGGTTTTTGGTATGTATTTGAGGGTTAATCTCATGAACTTCTGAATTGTTTTTCATGCAGTTTTCACTGACAGACATACCGATTCACGAGGAAGGTTGTGTTTATAATTTATTAGCGCTAAGTCCCCAGGTCGTAGTACCTAGTGCAGCCTGCGAAGCTGGTGCGGTTTGCTAGTTCCTTGCATGTACTTGCAGTATACTAGGTTTCATCATGTGATGTAAATTTTGTCCTTTTGGTTTCGTTTTTAGAAATTATGCGTGAGATTAATCATTTTTATTGAAACTTAGAACCACCTCTTATTCGTAGTGGCAGAACAGGTTTTGTGGGGAAGCGCTGCTCAAATTATTTTTTGACATTTCTTGAGGCTATTTTTCTTCTGACGTTGCAACTCCAGAAATGCGTTTTTTTTTCAACCAAACGCGTTTTACTTAATTCAGGTAAAGTATCTTCAGTGGTGGTAATTTCCGCTTGATATCTCGCTTACTTGGGAAAATGCCGTCTGCTTACACATCGTTTCTGTTTTTCTTCTTAGACGGCGCTATTTATGGTTTAATTTTTAGTTGTTCCGCAGGACTATGCATTTCTTATGTTTTGCACACCACACTTTTTCGTACACCACTGTTAACTGTTTGCTTTTATACTTCTAGTACTTTTACTTTTTGACACTTCGTTTTTTAAAAGAAAAAATCTTTTGAAATAAAATAAGTTGAGTCAGATAAATAACTTCATCTAAAACGCTTAGATAACATTCAAAACATTTTTCCTTGGTAAAATCCGATTACAGACATTTATCCTCCCACTTCAACACAACCATTTGGTATAGAAAACAACAAAATTATGCAATTTTTTTTACATTTTAGTGGTGATTTCTGTTTTTTGTATTGTTTTTGTCGTACTGTCTTCAAGTCAACTCCGTTAAAATGTACTATGGACATGATTTGCAAGTTAACAGAATTAGCAATCTGTGAGCGACTTCATTCTCTATTAACCCACCCATTTCATTCTTTCTGCACACCCAGCACCGTCACAATACCACTCAACTATCATTTCTCGGAGCGTACGTTTCCTCTCTCAGTGTTTTCTTTTAATATCTTCGCACCTTCTTTTTTAACATACTACCTGTAGTTTAAAACACACTCAGTTTTAACTACATTTCCTAACAATTTTAAAAATATGTTAGCTTATAATGTGTTTTAAGAGTACAAAATATTTGATCAGGTGAACAACCGCATCTGATGGATATATTTAGAGAATAAAGATCTGATTGATTTGCTAGTATCTTTGGTATTAAAATTAATTTGGCTTAAGAGCAAAACGTTGTATCGCCGCCAAACAATCATCGCCTTGAAGGGCGTCCGAGTGAACCATCAGTAAAGGAAAACTAAATATGAATTGCAATTTTTTCTGATGTAACATATGAAAAGGATAGAATAACAGGGTGCAGTTATGCGATGACAATATTATTTTCAAGAGAAGGTCACCAACTTTAACTTAGCCATCTCGGGATTGTGCAGCACTTGATGAGCTCCTCCAGGGCACAACTCAGATAGTGGTGAGGAATCAGTGCAGAATATCTGCTTTGCAGCTCTATAGGACTATCTTCGTAAGAAATCATACGGTGGAGAATGCTAACCTAAGTTGCTGTTGTGATAGTTGTCTATCAGCAAAGCAGGTGTTAAAATAATTCTTTAATACTCCTTAGAATTGTGTGACAGAGTGAGACCTGAAAACCTGTTCATATCTTTACTTCGTTAACGGACCGCTGCACGACGTACATTATGTGTGTTATGGGCGCTGTAAAGTATTTCATTTTAAAATACAGCTATTACAATGATCCACATTTGAATCGGTGTTCGTAACATGGCCTATGTTTTGAGTAATCGAAAAACTGCATTACCACACGAACACAGGCAAAGAAGTAAGCCCATTTACTTCGCCAACAAAACAGGAAAACGTACCACAACTTCAAAACTATGACATGTTGTATATTGTGTAGCATAACAGCTACCAAAACGAGAGGACAATAATATAATTTAAAAATAAAAAATAAAAACAGAACCCACTGATGATAGCACAAAAGTGCTGAAACATGTATGGGTGAAACAAAAGAAAGAAGGTGTCTTGCATAAGGCGGAACTTCTCATCCCATCGCCTTCTAACTTTATTTACGTTACATTTAAATTTAGATTTCTAATGTTTCTTCTTTAGTATTCGTAACTTGTACAGAGGAATGCTGAAGTTTAGATGGGTCGATCACGTAACTAAAGAGGAAGTACTGAACAGAATTGGGGAGAAGAGGAATTTGTGGCACAACTTGACCAGAAGAAGGGATCGGTTAGTAGGATATGTTCTCAGCCATCAAGGGATCACAGATTTAGTATTGGAGGGCAGCGTGGAGGTTAAAATTTATAGAGGGAGACTATGAGATGAATAGGCTAAGCAGATTGAGAAGTAGTTACTTGGAGATGAAGAAGCTTACACGGGATTGAGTGTCATGGAGAGCTGCGTCAAACCAGTCTCCGGACTGAAGACCACAACAACATTCGTAACTTGCAGATTGCTTTCGTCATTCATTGGCTAGCTATAATACCAATCCATTTCTAGTCCGACACACAGTTTTGATCTGCTAGGGAGTTTTAAATCAGTGCTCACTACGCTGCGGAGCGAAAATTCATTCTAAAACCCTAATTCCATTATCCAAGACTTTTCACCATCGCCATTCTTAGACTCACAGTTACTCTTACACAGTTACATCTCTTTTGCTATGCTATTCGCCATTTTTGTTCAGTTGATAGGATGCTGCCTGTGGCTTCTTTTATCTCAAAATTTCTGCACACCACTCTCGCACTGTTCCTTTGAATTCCATTATTGGAAGGAATATTAGGAGGAGGAGATTAATGTTTAACATCCCGTCGACAACACGCTCATTAGAGACGGAAGAAAAGCTCGTATTAGGGAAGGAAGAGGAAAGAAATCGACGGTGCTCATCATCCCGGCATTTGTCTGAAGCGATTTAGGGAAATAACGGAAAAAATACATCACGATGGCGGACGCGGGTTTGAACGATCGTCCTCTGAATGCGAGACCAGTGTGCCGACCACTGCTCCACCTCTCCCAGTGGAATATTAGTTGAAGCTACTTATGTACTTAAATATACTTCACACTATATTGTTACTATGTACTGTGTTCCCAACGTAGTGCAGTCCAAATGGTAAATTGCAGCCTCTCTTGGTATTTTGGATGCTTCTATTCTTGTTGGTTGATTTTTTTTAGAGAATTTTGCTGTAGCTAATGTGCTAATTTCTCTTTACGATCAAATCAGAGGCTGTCGTAGGCAACATACTTTGAATGACGCGAACTGAGCACAACCATTTTAGCTCTATCTGTTCGAACTTTATTGGATAGCATCAGCGATTTTTTCAATTAAGAAGCAACGGTCCAAAAATAGTCACTGAAGTAGATGAGAGGAAAGCAGGGCAAAAAGGAACTTCTACTATATCGACGACAAAAGCGTTAAAACAAAGCAAATGATGTTTCATTTTATCTCGTAGATAGCTGTGAAATGCTGGAACAGATTTCAGACAGTTCCATATACACTAAAAATAAAAAATAAATGAAAAGAAGGATGGAGCCTGTAATATCGGTGAACCGGTACTGATCTGAAGTAAAGAGATCACTAAGAGGCAAAGAAAATGGCTTTAGATTAAAAGCTTGGGTAAAGTTTGCTTCTGGTACAACATCTTTATATTTTTTTTTATTATCACACGATTAGAACAGAGTATCCAAGAAAAAATTTTCAGTAAACTTCTGTGATATAGTCACTGGCTTTGGTGGAATCCCACACACAAAATGTGCGGAAAATTATAAAGAAATTATATATAACACAGGAGATGTGCAGATACACTACTGGCCATTAAAATTGCTGCACCACGAAGATGACGTGCTACAGCCGCGAATTTTAACCGACAGGAAGAAGATGCTGTGATATGCAAATGATTAGCTTTTCAGAGCATTCACACAAGGTTGGCGCCGGTGGCGACATCTACAACGTGCTGACATGAGGAAAGTTTCGAACCGATTTCTCATACACAAACAACAGTTGACCGGCGTTGCCTGGTGAAACGTTGTTGTGATGCCTAGTGTAAGGAGGAGAAATGCGTACCATTACTTTCCAACTTTGATAAAGGTCGGATTGTAGCCTATCGCGTTGCTCGAGATCCAATGACTGTTAGCAGAATATGGAATCGGTGGGTTTAGGAGGGTAATACGGAACGCCGTGCTGGATCCGAACGGCCTCGTATCACTAGCAGTCGAAATGACAGGCATCTTATTCGCATGGCTGTAACGGATCGTGCAGCCACGTCTCGACCCCTGAGTCAACAGATGGGGACGTTTGCAAGACAACAACCATCTGCACGAACAGTTCGACGACGTTTGCAGCAGCATGGACTATCAGCTCGGAGACTACGGCTGCAGTTACCCTTGACGCTGCATCACAGACAAGAGCGCCTGCAATGGTGTACTCAACGACGAACCTGGGTGCACGAATGGCAAAACGTCATTTTTTCGGATGAATCCAGGTTCTGTTTACAGCATCAAGGTGGTCGCATCCGTGTTTGGCGACATCGCGGTGAAAGCACATTGGAAGCGTGTATTCGTCATCGCCATACTGGCGTATCACCCGGCGTGATGGTATGTGGTGCCATTTGCTTTCACGTCTCGGTCACCTCTTGTTCGCATTGACGGCACTTTGAACAGTGGACGTTACATTTCAGTTGTGTCACGACTCGTGGCTCTACCCTTCATTCGATCCCTGCGAAACCCTACATTTCAGCAGGATAATGCACGACGGCATGTTGCAGGTCCTGTACGGGCCTTTGTGGATACAGAAAATGTTCGACTGCTGCCCTGGCCAGCACATTCTCCAGATCTCTCACCAATTGAAAATGTCTGGTCAATCGTGGCCGAGCAATTGACTCGTCACAATACGCCAGTCACTACTCTTGATGAACCGTGGTATCGTATTGAAGCTGCATGGGCAGCTGTACCTGTACACGCCATCCAAGCTCTGTTTGAGTCAATGCCCAGGTGTATCAAGGCCGTTATTACGGTCAGAGGTAGTTGTTCTGGGTACTGATTTCTCAGGATCTATACACCCAAATTGTGTGAAAATGTAATCAAATGTCAGTTCTAGTATAATATATTTATCCAATGAATACCCGTTCATCATCTACATTTCTTCTTGGTGTAGCAATATTATTGGCCAGTAGTGTAATAAAAGAAATGCGCTGAGACATTATAAGTGGATCTTTCACTTCACGTTTTGTAGTCCCGTATTAAAGCAAAAACGGCTGCAATATTTTCCGTATCGAATGTGACAAAAATCGAGAGCAGAAAATTTCATTTTATGTCACCCAGAAGTACTGGATTTAAGCCGTGATGCCAGTGCTTCCCACTTTACGCTTCATACGTTTACCATTGCGAAACCTGCCGTCCACCAAGTAATTCGCAACATGCAATAAACAGTAAAGACTACTGCTGTGTACAAAAGGTAGTCTCCCTACTGGGTACGTCACAGAATAATTAGAAAGACGCGACGTAGCGTTTTTTGGGTCATACATTGCCACCATAATGACTGATAATTGTAAAGTGAGGGAACTGAAATTGAATTAGATATGAGACGTAAAACGCATTCCCATTACTTTCAAGTACTTACGTAAAGTATAAGCTACCTCTACAGGTTTTTGCAAGTGAGATGAGAGCGCCGGTTCTCTAAATGTGAAGAGCTGCACCGTGGGCTGGTCAGGAGAAATCGACGACAGAGGTATTGCGGCTTTCGAGTCTACGAAGTTCAAGCGTTCCGCGTTTGTTTCGAAGATTTTGATGTTTCCAGACAGTTCGCTGGTGTATACGGGCATCCTGCTCACAACTGTTGCATGGTGGGTTTATTTAATTTTATTTATTTATTTTTATTTCGATACATCCTTGATTATGGAGGATAACCCCGATCTCTCAGACTGATGTAGGTCTGCTCGCACACTATTGCAGACTGAGCACTACTTACAGGCACTGGACGCATTTTTATTATAATCAGCAAAACGTGCCATAAATCTGGGTCAATTTGGAAGATAAAATCAGGTGTCATAGCCGAGGAATCTACAATCGACATAATGAATGGCTAGATAGACTCATCATACAAATACGCACGAATTGGAAAGTCCTTGGAAAACCGTGCGCCTTATGTTAAACATAGAGAAGAAATAGCAGCGACACAGTACAATATTTTTTACGAGAGTCGTGAGAGGGAACTAAGATAATGCCACCGGAAGCACATGTAGTTGTTTTAATTACTGTTATTATAGTGTGTTTTAACATTCTTCAGCAAATCTTATTTAGAAATATTTACATGATTATAATCAGGCACAAGTGCGCACGTTGAAAATGATGATTGTGTTTGGTTTGGGGGCGCTCAACTGCGTGGTCATTAGCGCCCGTACAAATTAGATTCCAGTAACCCCATTGTGTCCCCTCTGCTCACCAACACTGGTACGCTGCCGCACCTTCAGAAACACTCCCCTTCATCACTACACCTACACACAGTCCATATCCTATCTCAACTCAAATTCAACCAACTCCCTCTTCCAGACAGTGAGATCCGCTCCGATATTTATCCCTCCTACCAACTTTAACTCTTCCCCAAGCATCCCTTTACACATCAGGTTCCTCTCTCCTTTCCCATCTCCATCCATCCCTATCCCTTTTCTCTTGTAGCCCCAACCCTCCTCAAACACCACACTACTTCTTTCCCTCTGTCTTTCCCATGTCTGTATTCCCACTTTCAGTCTCACACCCTACCTATCATCTCCACAGTTCCCATAACTAACAGCTCCTATCTTCTTACCCGAACCCCTGCGACAATACTTCTCACCCAGTGCTAATACTTCAGATTTTTAGATGGAAGTGCAGTACTTCATGGTTTTTATCAGAAGAATTTCACCTTTCTACGACGTGTTTTTCAGATCTATATATTTTCCTATTTTTAGCGGTCCGTCTTTGACTTTTAATTTGAAATAGGACAAGAGCACCAAATTTGTTTGTCATTTTATATGTTTTTTTAATAGTTTGACTGAAGAGCGGAATTTTATGCGATTGACAGGTCAGCACTCCGCCCATATGAGGTGAGGGGGCTGAAATAACAATGAATGGAAATAACTAGCAATCTGCAGTGTAAAACACTCACCTGAAGATGGTTGAATGGTTGTTAGCCGAAATACCGTGATCAGAAGTCAACGTCATCCGTCTACAATACCGAACCTTCACGGAATACTCTTTACACCGCGAAAATTTCAAGAATCGGTAAGAAATTCAATGAAATTATTTCTGCGAAAATTCTGTAGTGTATGTTGATTCATAATCAACTGCAAGCGCTAGTTTTCGAAAAAGTGATCCGTTGTGCGTGATATGTAACCAAACTATTTGCAACTCGTGAAACCTTCAGCACTGTTAACGAAGTTTCTTTCCCGAGTGAGTATCATACGAAGAAATGTCACTGTGACAAAGCTGCCTTCACGCGATGCCCGTGGTGTGCGGAATTTCTAAGTTTCGAATGTTGCTACGAACGGTATCATCCAAGGAAATTCAACCAAATCTCCCTGAAGAGTAAACATACGAATAACAAGAAAAAAACTAATATAAGAATGGATATAAGAATGTAATAAAAGAACATGAGAATACATAATTAATGTATGGCAATTATTGTGAAACACAGTTGTAATTTTTCAATTACTGTAACGCTCTTGCATCCCTTAACGGCCACCGGGTTCCCGGGTTCGATTCCCGGCGGGGTCAGGGATTTTCTATGCCTCGTGATGATTGGGTGTTGTGTGCTGTCCTTAGGTTAGTTAGGTTTAAGTAGTTCTAAGTTCTAGGGGACTGATGACTTCAGATGTTAAGTCCCATAGTGCTCAGAGTCATTCGAACCATATCCCTTAACGTGATAAGAAACATTCGTGTACTTTCCTTCTACGGACTTAGGTAGATAAACGAAAACAAAATTAAAAACTGTAATTTGGTTTCAAACAAGGGGCGCAATTGTGAGGGGCCGAGGCGCTAGTCACAGCGTCACCATTTCGGCTGAGAATATTGTGCGGTAAAGGCCATCCAAATTACGTCTAGAACTGTGACCATTGTTTCCTCAGAAATGGTCGAATATCTACAGATAAGACGAGAAACTGGTTCGCTTATTTTGACTTCTCTTCCACCGAGAGAGGTTTCTGGGAAATCGGGTTATGGCACTTGTCATGTTCTCCCCGTGAGTGGCTAAAAGTTACGGGAATAGCTGTTTCATTTTGATGAGGTGCTATCTATGGTTCCTGAATGTTGTAATTAGATGCCGAGTATGGCCGTGAGTACAGACACGACATATTACATCCAGGCGTGAGTTAACCTACTTCGAACGTGAGATGATAAATTGTGTAAGCCACATGGGTCACACAGCATGTCGGAGGTTGCACAAAATCTCTGGTTTCCGGTGTGAGCAGTATTGAGTTTGGATTTCCAAGACCGTAGAGACAATGTTTCACTCGCTTAAATGCCGCATACTACGCCCGTAGTTGTTTGAATTTTTTTTTAATTTGTGGTAAGTTCCTGTGGAACTAAACTGTTGAGGTCATCGGTCCCTAGGCTTACACAATACTTAATCTAACTTAAATTAACTTACGCTAAGGACAACACACACACCCGTGGGCGAGGGAGGACTCGAACCTGCGCTACGCAACATCCTCAGAGCCCCACTGGGAGATCGACTGTCTACTAATTGGTAATTGGGTCAAATGGACGCCTGTTTGAGCGGGGGGGGGGGGGGTGATAATACCATTACAGCGCATTTGTAACAGTTGTGCGGAGAGACATTTGTGTGATGACGGAATTCGTTGAATTTGAATGTGTTAATTTTTTGCGGATCCCAAGGCATTTTACGTAGTTTTTAGCTTTCACACTAATTGGCTTCGCCAGCTCACAACCAAACTGCCTTTGTCCAATCCAACCTAGGCCTTGGGCTAAGCTACAGATCAGGTTGTGACAACAGTCAAGTTTTTTTATCCCTGTCAGTCGTTGGCTTCGCTAGCTCACAAACAAACTGCGACATTCCAAAGTAACATAGACCTCTTATGAAGGTGGTCAAACTAGCCTGCAACTGGTAAATGCAAAATTAATTATCAAAATTATTTCATCATACATTAAAATTAATTCATGGTAACACTTGTTGTAGACTACAGCACGGGTCATCATAAAACGCTACCTGCGAAAAGTCGCTTATTCCATCAAGTCTCAGGCTCCGCAGATATGCCACTCCGCAGAGGTATCGCTCCACGTAAGTGTCCCAATCTCCTTGTCTACCATGAGTCTACCGAGACCAATGTACTGCATAGTATTCTCCTTTTAAAATATGGATATATTCTCAACAATTTTCGAAGACTGCAAGCCCTAATCGCAAGACCATGAGCGCACAAAAAATTCCATCGCTTAGAATTGGCGTGAGTAACTTAAGTAATACTAGTTACTTAAAATGAAAATCGATATGTCGAGCAAGTCTCATGACACTTATATTTTTCTCGTTTTCTGGATGTACAGATCAAATTAGCACTTTGTAAGGGGTTTATTAGGGGTTCATTACTATTCGCTAGCGCACTTGAGTAGATGTAATTTCGATGGATTACTCCCTGGCTGCCTGCGATATAGAATATCTATGGTACAATAGAATCGCAGGTCAGAGCAGTGTTGGCAGTAAGTCGAGGTTTGTAGGTCGCACAGAGCGCTTGAGTTATGGAGTTCGGACAGGGCAGTCCAGCGGTTGACTTGTGTTGGGCTGGTCGTGCAGAACGATGGCGGTGCCTGAGCGATGTGGTATAAGGTAAAAAAAAAAAAATAATAATATATATTATTGTTCTTTGTTGCCACGTGCATATGTTAATTGCCACAACTGATTTAACCACAATTGTAATGTTAAAATCTCATGTAATTCCTTGCAGAAATGTTTCAATAATAACTTTTGTTCTGAAGAAAACTTTTGCCAGTCATTTATCTGAGTTTAAATATTTTACGAATTTTTCCTGTGCATACTCATGTTCATTAAGCAAAAGAAAATCAGTTGTTTTCCTAGAAATGAAAATCTAGTGGCCAACAATGCACTGGGCTATGCCAAAAAATTTCTCATAGGAGCAGATATATAGATAGCGTTATCCGGCGACACCATTGTAAGGTAAGAATTTTTCAGTTTATGCAGGATGATTTCACAGGGCCATGACGCAGCGCTGCTGACGTCAAAACTTATTAATCTCGATATGCAGTCAGTCTTTAATGGAAGGTCACATTAAAACTTGAAATTTTATTATTGGAAAGAAATTTTTCTATTGGGAAATTAAACGAGATTTTTCTGTTGGGTGATTTTTCTGTTGGGAGGTTACACTAAATGTGAATATTATATTTTTCTGCTGGGAGGTTGCAACTTCTTCAGAAGAGTTTTTACAGATAACGTTATGTCAGAGCAATTCCATGTCCATTTTATCGCAAGTTAACAATAGGATTCCATATAAACATTTCCTCTATTTCGATGCGAGCAAAACTGACTAAACATCTGAACGTTAACCACTTTCTGTAGTCAACAGACGCTCTTTGCTTTGCGCTCTTTACTAGATCCACAGATAAAAGTATACTCTGACCCCAAGCTGGTAATAAATGCTTGGCGTTAGGAAATTCCCGTTACAAACTTTAAGCACTTGTAGAGGGGACGAGTGGACAATATTGTGAACCGGTACCCATGTCTACCGTTTCCGTGCTACAACCATTCGAAAACATGTCGGTAAAGCCACCGCTTTTCCAAGTAACTGATTAGACGTGGCCCAGTACATCACTTACTTTGCAGTTCCACTCATTAATAGTCAAAGAAATGGTTTGAGTACTCGTTCACGGGTTCTCTTCAACGTGATGCAGTACGACCTCTTCCATTTCGGGTGAGCGGCGTCTCATTGGAGCACCACGGCCATCCCTGCTGACGATGAAGATACTCTTTCTCGAAGCCGTTGCGTGACTGTGGCGAAGAGAATATGCGATGGAGTCGGACGCTGTGGAGAGCGATCTTGATAAAGGCGGCGGGTAGCTCATCCGTTACCGTGAGCTTCGCCTTGCAGAGGGAACATATCGGTGTATTCTGCAAACGTGTACGCAGCCATATTGCTCTAACACTCACAGACACGTGAATGAGGCTCGAACCAAGTCACAGAAGTAGAGAGACGTCAAATGACATCAGCGTATCCAATGTAAGCTGCTTACAAGAATAATATACAGAAGAATGGAAAAGAAAATTGAGAATGCGCTAGGTGACGATCAGTTTGGCTTTAGGAAAAGTAAAGGGACGAGAGAGGCAATTCTGACGTTACGACTAATAATGGAAGCAAGGCTAAAGAATAACCAAGACACTTTCATAGGATTTGTCGACCTGGAAAAAGCGTTCGACAATATAAAATGGTGCAAGCTGTTCGAGATTCTGAAAAAAGTAGGGGTAAGCTATAGGGAGAGACGGGTCATATACAATATGTACAACAACCAAGAGGGAATAATAAGGGTGGACGATCGAGAACGAAGTGCTCGTATTAAGAAGGGTGTAAGACAAGGCTGTATCCTTTCGCCCCTACTCTTCAATCTGTACATCGAGGAAGCAATGATGGAAATAAAAGAAAGGTTCAGGAGTGGAATTAAAATACAAGGTGAAAGGATATCAATGATACGATTCGCTGATGACATTGCTATCCTGAGTGAAAGTGAAGAAGAATTAAATGATCTGCTGAACGGAATGAACAGTATAATGAGTACACAGTATGGTTTGAGAGTAAATCGGAGAAAGACTAAGGTAATGAGAAGTAGTAGAAATGAGAACAGCGAGAAACTTAACATCAGGATTGATGGTCACGAAGTCAATGAAGTTAAGGAATTATGCTACCTAGGCAGTAAAATAACCAATGACGGACGGAGCAAGGAGGACATCAAAAGCAGACTCGCTTTCGCAAAAAAGGCATTTCTGTCCAAGAGAAGTTTACTAATATCAAATAGCGGCCTTAATTTGAGGAAGAAATTTCTGAGGATGTACGTCTGGAGTACAGCATTGTATGGTAGTGAAACATGGACTGTGGGAAAACCGGAACAGAAGAGAATCGAAGCATTTGAGATGTGGTGCTATAGACGAATGTTGAAAATTAGGTGGACTGATAAGGTACGGAATGAGGAGGTTCTACGCAGAATCGGAGAGGAAAGGAATATGTGGAAAACACTGATAAGGAGAAGGGACAGGATGATAGGACACCTGCTAAGACATGAGGGAATGACTTTCATGGTACTAGAGGGAGCTGTAGAGGGCAAAAACTGTAGAGGAAGACAGATTGGAATTCGTCAAGCAAATAATTGAGGACGTAGGTTGCAAGTGCTACTCTGAGATAAAGAGGTTAGCACAGGAAAGGAATTCGTGGCGGGCCGCATCAAACCAGTCAGTAGACTGATGACCAAAAAACAAAAAGAAAACCACAAAATGTGAGACTCTTCTCTTTGACGTAGGAGTTGAGAGCCTGCACAAGTTGTAATCGATAGGGCTCGTACAGCAAACGCCGTCTCAGAACTTTCCTTACAGTTGGTTGGGGTATTCCAAGTTCCCGTCTGGCTCTACTGATAGACTTACTGGGACTGCGCACAAAACTTTCCTGCATCCGTCGGACATCATCCTCTGACACACGCGGTCGGCATGTGCTTTTTCCATTGCACACACTCCCAGTCTGTTTAAATTGCTTAAACCAATGGGTAATGCTTTTGCGAGTTGGTGGGTGAATACAGAATTTGATACGAAATTCCCGCTGCACTACAATTTGCGACTCACTTTTCGCGAACTCAAGAACGCAGAAAATCTTATGCTCCACACTCGCCATCTCACTCACAACAGACAGTGAAACGGAAATGACGGGCCTATTGCCACGCGAACTCTACAGGCCGCTCCTGAAACTATCACCTCCCACCCGCTGCCGCCCGCCAAAAACTTTGAAACTTCCTCGTTTCATTGGTATAAAGGTTGTTCATTATGGATTTGCACTTGAATACGTATGAATTTTTGAAAATAGGCCCATCATTTAAAATAACCCTATATTATTTTGTAACCTCCCAACAGAAAAATAAATATAATATTCACATTTAGTATAACCTCCCAACAGAAAAATCTCGTTTAAGTTCCCAATAAAAAAAATGTTTTTCCAATAATAAAATTTTCAACTTTTAATGTGACCTTCCATTAAAGACTCACTGTATATAGAGATTAATAAATTTTGACCTCAACAGCGCTGCGTCATGGCCCTGTGAAATCATCCCGAATAAACTGAAAAATTCTTACCTCACAATGATGTCGATGGATAACGCTATCTATATATCTGCTACTATAAGAAATTTTTGACACAGCCCAGTGCAATGATGGCCACTAAATTTTCATTTGTAAGAAAACAACCGATTTCCTTTTGCTTAATCACCATGAGCAAGCACAGGAAAAATTCGTAAAATCTTTAAACTCAGATAAATGACTGGCAAATTTTTTCTTCAGAACAAAAGTTATCATTGAAACATTTCTGCAAGGAATTACATGGGACTTAAAAATTACAATTGTGGTTAAATCGGTTGTGGCAATTAACATTGCCGGCCGGTGTGGCCGTGCGGTTCTAGGCGTTTCAGTCGGGAACCGCGTAACCGCTACGGTCGCAGGTTCGAATCCTGCCTCGGGCATGGATGTGTCTGATGTCCTTAGGTTAGTTAGGTTTAAGTAGTTCTAAGTTCTAGGGGACTGATGACCACAGCAGTTAAGTCCCATAGTGCTCAGAGCCATTTGAACCAATTAACATATGCACGCGGCAAAAAAAGAACATTTTTTTTTCCCTTCCTTATACCACATCGCTCAGGCACCGCCATCGTTCTGCACGACCGGCCCAACACAAGTCAACCGCCCTGTCCGAACTCCAGAACTCAAGTGCTCTGTGCGGCTACAAAACACGACTGCTCTCTGCGAGCTACTAAACTCACTGCCAACAGTGCTCTGACCTGCGATTCTATTGTAGCATAGATATTCCATATCGCAGGCAGCGAGTGAGCAATCCATCTAAATTACATATGCTCAAGTGCGCTAGCGAATAGTAACCAACCCTAATGAACATCTTACCATGTACTAACTTCCGTCTACGAGTGCTAGAAGTTTGTAACGGGAATTTCTCGAACAGTCTGTATAAAGAGATGTTGTAGTACGCTTCAGCAGCCGACTGCCGATATCACATCGAATGCCCTACTATGAGTTTTGATAACTGTGTGGGCGGCCCGTGTGGCCGAGCGGTTGTAGGCGCTTCAGTCTGGAACCGCGTGACCGCTGCGGTTAGTTAGCTTTAAGTAGTTAGGTTGAAGCAGTTCTAAGTTCTAGGGGACTGATGACGTCAGATGTTATGTCCCATAGTGCTCAGAGCCATTTTTTTTATAAAGGCAACCAGATACGTAAAGCCTGTTTACATCACTACAATCGGTTAGGTACCAGACATGTCAACTTTTCGCATTTACTTCACGGCATAGCCCAGCAGTTTGCAGCTAAACGTCTGGTGTTCTCATAAAAGCGCGTGGCGTGTGCGCTTGGCTTATCAGATCCACAGCCGGGCCGGCGCCGCGTTTGAAAGTCTTTTGAATGCCCTGGTGCAAGTAATTGTAGGTTAGGCCGCTTTAACGGCTTTCAGAATAGAATGAGGTAGTCGGCGGCGCACTGGAATCAAGATTATAAAGCACGGCCGACGCGCGGTGTCGCCTTTCTAGCTGACCGGTCGAGGACTCGGTTAACAACGCGTTCGAAAGCTGAGCCGCTCGTGAAAGTAAAGAGCGGGCACCCGCCTGCGAGTGTGACCTTATCTAGAAAGCTGCGCGGACCGCCCTGGGAACACCGACTGGTAGCGGCTCAGTTCCCTCCCCCTCAACAGCGGCAGTCGTCATCGCAACGGAGAAAGCCATCAGGGCTGCCTTCGCTACTCTCCTTCGGCTCCTGCGGGCAGACGGCTAGCTCCGCAAGATCTGCTGCTTGTTGGCCAAGCCATAAGGAAAAAAAAAAAAAAAAAAAATGGAGCTAATAAAAGAAAAAAGACAAGGAATTATATCTGGAGGACATTATAGGCTACTGTAACAAACAGTCACGACGCTGTGGTTTAGCAGCCAGCAAAGGCTATGTAAGCTGCTCCGAGTCGACTGCTGCCGCAGCCTACAATTATCGGATATACATGTAGCTAATAATATTAATGCAAACAGTTAGACTAAAACGTCAGCATCGCTACCTAATGTAATGCGCGTCAGCTTCCGAACGCAGCTACTCCTATTTCCGAACTACTTCTGAGAATATTTTCCTTATCCTCTACCATATCGGTGAAATGATTCGCGTTTCCGCTTCATCTTTCTGTTTCTCATTTTCTTGAAACAAACATGCACACTTTTCACAGCAAATTAAGAAAAAGTTGGAAATATAAGGATCACACATGAAGTTTCTCGTAGGTCGTTGCAGCAGTGAACGGTAGGAAGCGAAAAAAAAAGAGCGCCTAGACTACTGGCCATTAAAATTGCTACATCAATAAGAAATGCAGATGATGAACGGGCATTCATTGGACAAATATATTATACTAGGACTGACATGTGATTACATTTTCACGCAATTTGGGTGCATACACCCTGAGAAATCGGTACCCAGAACAACCACTTGTAGCCGTAATAACGGCCTTGATACACCTTGGCATTGAGTCAAACAGGGCTTGGATGGCGTGTACAGGTACAGTTGCCCATGCAGCTTCAACACGATACCACAATTCATCAAGAGTAGTGATTGGCGTATTGTGACGAGCCAGTTACTCGGCCACCATTGACCAGACTTTTAAATTGGTGAGAAATCTGGAGAATGTGCTGGCCAGGGAAGAAGTGGAACATTTTCTGTATCCAGAAAGGCCCCTACAGGACCTGAAACATGCGGTCGTGCATTATCCTGCTGAAATGTAGGGTTCGAATGAAGGGTAGAGCCACGGGTCGTAACACATCTGAAACGTAACGTCCACTGTTCAAAGTGCCGTCAGTGCGAACAAGAGGTGACCGAGACGTGCAACCAATGGCACCCCATACCATCACGCCGGGTGATACGCCAGTATGCCGATGACGAATACACGCTTCCAATGTGCGTTCACCGCGATGTCGCCAAACACTGATACGACCATCATGATGCTGTAAGCAGAACCTGGATTCGTACGAAAAAATGACGTTTTGCCATTCGTGCACCCAGCTTCGTCATGGAGTACACCATCGCAGGCGCTCCTGTCTGTGATGCAGCGTCAGGGGTAACCGCAGCCATGGTCTCCCAGCTGATACTCCATGTTGCTGAAACGTCGTCGAACGGTTCATGTAGACGGTTGTTGTCTTGCAAACGTCCCCATCTGTTGACTCAGGTATCGAGACGTGGCTGCACGATCCGTTACAGTCATGCGGATAAGATGCCTGTCATCTCGACTGCTAGTGATACGAGGCCGTTGGGATCCAGCACGGCGTTCCGTATTACCCTCCTGAACCCACTGATTCCATATTCTGCTAACAGTCATTGGATTTCGACCAACGCGAGCAGCAATGTCGCGCTACGATAAACCGCAATCGCGATAGGCTACAATCCGACCTTTATCAAAGTCGGAAACGTGATGGTACGAATTTCTCCTCCTTACACGAGGCATCACAACAACGTTTCACCAGGCAACGCCGGTCAACTGCTGTTTGTGTATGAGAAATCGGTTGGAAACTTTCCTCATGTCAGCACGTTGTAGGTGTCGCCACCGGCGCCAATCTTGTGTGAATGCTCTGAAAAGCTAATCATTTGCATATCACAGCATCTTCTTCCTGTTGGTTAAATTTCGCTTCTGTAGCACGTCATCTTCGTGGTGTAGCAATTTTAATGGCCAATAGTGTAATTAGAGGCCTGAATCTGTTGCAGAATCATGTGACACGTTTTATGCTGACCCGTAAATGGATACCATGTGGAGGACTCGAGTACAATTCCCGATTCCTTGCCAGTATCGGGAATCGAACGCGGGTTGGTCGCATGGCAGCCTCGTGAATCCAATTGATGCGCCACTTGGACGAGTACTAGCGGCTCCACGGTCTGGAAAGTCAGCGAAACGGCAGGGAGAGCGTTGTGCTGAGCACATGCCTCTCCGTATAGCTTCCACAGGACTCTCCAAGACAGGGGATGACGCGTCGGCCGGTAGATATTCCTTTGCTTCCACAGCCTTGCAAGGAGCTCGCTTATTACGTAGTTTTTGGAAAATGAAAATATTATTCATAAAGTCAACATAAACAGAGATCTTGCGAACCACAGCTCACTCTTTTCGTCCATGAAAACCAGACCGATTTGGACAAAGGCCCAGCCTGCTGCTGGGTTCCTTGACTTCTGGAAAGCTTACGCGCAGTTCAGCGCTGTCGTTAAATGAACAACGACTGTCGGAACTGATTTGTGACTCGAGTCAGGACATCACGGCAGACAGAGCTCAACACACTGTTCTCCGCAGGATGAAACTGACAGACGTAAACATGATTTCGGGAGCACTCCAATGGAGTGTTACGGGTCTGTTACTGCTCAAGACAGACATAAATGGTCCAACGAATAACGTTGGAAGTTCCATAGGGCTGTTTGCAGACCATTCTGTTGGCAATAGAAAAGCTAAAAGTCTGAAAACTGTAGCGGAACACCTTCGAGGATCAGTGACTGGTTCAGGGACTAACGACAGACCGCGAACTTCAATAAATGCATAAATGGCCCAAGCGACCCATTATTTTTCTGTTACGCTATTGGCGATCAGTCATTAAAATCACTAACAGTCGTAAAATACCTAGAAGTAACCGTCCGTGGTGATCTAAAGCGGGATGACAACGTAATTCTATTTGTAAGAAAACGAGATGCCAGGCTGAGATTCATGGGGAAAAACTCACGGAAATATAGTTCACGCGCGATGAAAGTGGCTCAAAAACCATTTGCAGAGTCCGAGCATTGCTCATCGGCCTGGGACGAATACTAGAAGGTACAGAAAAGATCCAAAAAAGACCGGCGCGTTTCGTCTCAAGACTGTTAGTAAGCGCGAAAGCTCAACAAATTATACTGGCAGACGCTACAAAAGCGACGTTGTTGTTCACGGAGAGATTTGTTTTTGAAATTTGGAGAGCCTTCGTTCCAAGATGTGTTCAGTAAGTTATTACCTCCCCCGAAGCATGTTTCGCGAAGCAACCACTACCGAGAAAATCAGCAAAATTGAAGTGCATTCGGTTCTTCCCATGCCCTATTCTGTATGACATGATGCAAGAGGTGGTTACCATATGTAACACTAACGCTACATAGAAACTGAGTACCATGCCTTGGGATAGAGTTACATGGCACTGCTCCTGCTTCCGGAGAACGCGTTTTCCAATTTTCCATTGAAGCATACCGAGCAGATCACGACCAATATCCTTCTCATTCCAGACCAACAAATCGTTTGTCATTGATGGCATGTATAGTACAGTACGTGTGAAACTAAACTATGACGACACGATGAATAGCGATTTTGAAATGATAAAAAAATAAAACTAAATAAATGTACAAAACAGTGTGGATTGTCGCAGTTGAATCGTCAAAGAATTCCATAGTAAGTGACTACGTTTCTCCTTATACAATGTGGCGTAGTGAAACGCTGCTTTCGTCCGCGACTCTACGCTTCCGTGCTGTCACGCGGAGCCATACTAGTTAGTGCCCGCGGCCTCAATACGGCGCGCGAGCCAAGTTGCGTGGCGTTCTGCTTCGCATAATTAATCGAAAACGTCTACTGGTGGACCTGGTTTAATTCTCTGCACTGCTGCACACGTAAAACAGTCTAAATAAGGGTCGAAGGTCTCGCTTCGACCTGCGAGACAGACTTAAATTCCTTACTACTCCAGTGTCAATAATTAAAAGCCCTGTAGCAATGTAAACACGCTCAGAAAGATTCAGAGATCCGATACTGCAATATGATCAGCCATTAACAATTCAATACATCGCCTCCAATAGTTTACTAGTAAGCCAGCCGTTAATATCCACAACATAAAGGAATATAGTTGGAAGTCAACAGGGAAAGAATCACACACAAACAACACTCTCAGATTTTCACAGAAGAAAATGCCTGGCATGAGTTAACCCTAGCCAAGTCTTTTATCCAACATCATATATAGTTGGCTGAAGGCCCTTTTTCTAACATACAAGCCACGCTTACTGATTCACGACGCTCGCGAGGAAGATAGTAAAGCGCCCGAAGAGAACCCCAAGCCCGCGCCCGGGAACGATTTTCGGACTCTCTGTCTTCCATACTACACCTAGTAACTTGTTTCATCTCGAACGATCAACTGTTCCCGGCGTACGGAGCACACAAAGAAAATTCCTCAGTTTCCCGAGCTTCAAACCGCTCCATAAAATTATGTAAGATTCACGACTTAGAACAAAACAGGAGCCGAAGGTAGGCCTTATCATTGATCGTTTCCTGATAACACAGTGCTTGTTTAGGATGCTGGTTCCTGGCAGGACTTTTGCGTAAGTTAAGGTAAATTAAAGTTCCGCCACCTGGCCCTAGACAGTCCAATTGCGTACCACCGACCGCCGTACTACCTTCTGCTACTGGCGTTGTCGGATGTGATATTGGAGAGGCGTGTGGTCAGCACATCGCGCTCCGGTTCGTTGTCGGTTTTCATGACTGTGGAAACGTTACTAATCAATCGAGTAGTTCCTCAGTTGCGCCGATGATGCTAAGTGCACCACGTACCAATCCTCTCACCATGCAAAAATCTTTGACATTACTGGGAATCGAATCTGGTTGCCCCACATGACAGTCGGCCGCGCTGAACACCCAGCTACGAAGGCAGACACTTTACTTTAAAGTGTGTTGAAGAACATCGGACATCTTGGGAAATCACAAGTCTCTAAGCTAGCCTTGTAGACTCAGGCCACAACCTATTTAAGAGGATTAGGAAAACCCTAAAACCCTGCCCGTCACCTCCAGGCTGGAGAAATTTTAATGAACTAAGGATGGGTCCGTCTTCTTGCAAGTACACAAGCTATTGTTTTGTTTTGTGTACTTGCAAGAAGGTCGACCCATCCTCAGTTCATTGAAATTTTTCTGCAAGTGCGAGAACTGAGCTCAGAACTCCAACACATCAAATTGGTAAGATCTATAGATCTCGCAAAATAAATATTGATAATTTTAGAAACAATTTAGTCTCATCCTGTTTATTATGAACATGAACACGGCCATAGCTGAATGTGAATGTACGTATCTGACAGCGGCAGCTTGCTGGCAGTCGCGTGGTTGTCTGTAGTCGTGTAGTAGCGATGAGGCAGGAGGAAATCTGAACAAGATATAGGCTTCTGATATCCCACGCTACTGAGAGGTTGCCGCTAGAAGAAGACAATTATGAACCGCAGTGGCACTAATACGGAGACTTGCAGCGACGATTAAGTATCATGGCGCTTGCAGGGCGACAGCTGGAACAAAGGACAGCCATCTACAACGACTGAAGTTGATCGCTGCTCCGCCACTAACTGTATTGAAATGGCATTCAAAGATTACTCATTGTAACTGCTCCCTCATTTAAATTCATTTTCATTGTAGAATATAGCGGACTATAATTAAGTTTGATGTGCGCCTTACTGAAATTTCGAGACCTTTTCTAACGGCTGCCAACAGTAACACATTGTTCCACAAAGCAACATTTATCATCAATATATACTCGGAGTTTCTTCTATTGCTCCATATTAATTATGCAAACGAGCATTTAAATCTTTTAAATTATTAATCTTTGTATTGGACTATTAATCCGAAGCCACACAGCTCAGATGTGATGGATATAATGTACGTTCTATAATGCGATTAATTATAGTGGTAATAACATAAGCCTTACTTAAAAAAGACTTGTGTACGAAGGAAATAATATGAAGGACAGCACATCAGTCAACTGTCTTAAAACAGTGCGAAACCAGTTTGGTGGTCTAGCGCTGAAGTGCGTGCATCGAAACCGAAAGTTTGTGGTGTCGAATCCTGGCCGAATAATGGAAATTTTTAGTGTGCCTTTAATTAGCCTTCACCTCTAAACGATGTGAGGAGTGGTCAGGAACGAAACGTGATTACGATGCCACGTTAAACCCTATGTTCATTTTCCAGCTGGATAACTGATGTGGATTAGGAACACGTAAGTCACCGAAGTGTTGTCCAATCTAAATACTTGCACTCGGCCTTTCAGTCATATGCAATTATTATATCAGTTCGTACATTTTTATCTTGTCTTTCTGTGTTCTCTTGTTACTGATTTGATCGTAATGGCTCCATGTGTGTTTAGAAGCCAAAATGCCTTCCGCTCTTTAGTCGACCGGAGTATTCAAAACTAATCGGACAAGTAATTCTGGATTTGCCATTTTTCTTTGTTTTATTAACCGCTGTTTGGCTGTCCTGGGAGAGTTCACCAGCGAATGTGGCAGAGAATGAATCCCGTCTACATTTCACAGTACCATTTCCAGGTTCAAAACAATAAAGGCCGACTACGGTTCAAATGGCTCTGAGCACTATAGGACTTAACATCTGAGGTCATCAGTCCCCTAGAACTTAGAACTACTTAAACCCAATTAACCTAAGGACATCACACACATCCAAGCCCGAGGCAAAAGGCCGACTATACAGGGTGAGTCACCTAACGTTACCGCTGGATATATTTCGTAAACCACATCAAATACTGACGATTCGATTCCACAGACCAAACGTGAGGAGAGGGGCTAGTGTAATTGGTTAATACAAACCATAAAAAAATGCACGGAAGTATGTTTTTTAACACAAACCTACGTTTTTTTTAAATGGAACCCCGTTAGTTTTGTTAGCACATCTGAACATATAAACAAATACGTAATCAGTGCCGTTAGTTGCATTGTAAAATGTTAATTACATCCGGAGATATTGTAACCTAAAGTTGACGCTCGAGTACCATTCCTCCGCTGTTAGATCGTGTGTATCGGAGAGCACCGAATTACGTAGGGATCCAAAGGGAACGGTGATGGACCTTAGGTACAGAAGAGACTGGAACAGCACATTACGTCCAAATGCTAACACCTTTTTATTGGTCTTTTTCACTGACGCACAAGTACATTACCATGAGGGGTGAGGTACACGTACACACGTGGTTTCCGTTTTCAATTACGGAGTGGAATAGAGTGTGTCCCGACATGTCAGGCCAATAGATGGTCAATGTGGTGCCCATCATTTGCTGCACACAATTGCAATCTCTGGCGTAATGAATGTCGTACACGCCGCAGTACATCTGGTGTAATGTCGCCGCAGGCTGCCACAATACGTTGTTTCATATCCTCTGGGGTTGTAGGCACTTCACGGTACACATTCTCCTTTAACGTACCCCACAGAAAGAAGTCCAGAGGTGTAAGATCAGGAGAACGGGCTGGCCAATTTATGCGTCCTCCACGTCCTATGAAACGCCCGTCGAACATCCTGTCAAGGGTCAGCCTAGTGTTAATTGCGGAATGTGCAGGTGCACCATCAGGCTGATACCACATACGTCGACGCGTTTCAAGTGAGACATTTTCGAGCAACGTTGGCAGATCATTCTGTAGAAACGCGATGTATGTTGCAGCTGTTTTGGCCCCTGCAATGAAGTGAGGACCAATGAGGTGGTCGCCAGTGATTCCGCACCATACATTTACAGTCCACGGTCGCTGTTGCTCTACCTGTCTGTGCCAGCGAGAATTGTCAACGGACCAGTAATGCATGTTCCGTAGATTCACTGCCCCGTGGTTTGTGAAACCCGCTTCATCGGTAAACAGGTAGAACTGCAACGCATTCTCTGTTAATGCCCATTGACAGAATTGCACCCGATGATTAAAGTCATCACCATGTAATTGCTGATGTAGCGACACATGAAACGGGTGAAAGCGGTGACGATGCAGTATGCGCATGACGCTACTCGCCGACCGTGGCCCGTGTTTGTTATAACACGCAACTGAAAGTCGGCGGTTTCAAGCGTCAACTTTAGGTTACAATATCTCCGGATGTAATTAACATTTTACAATGCAACTAACGGCACTGATTACGTATTTGTTTATATGTTCAGATGTGTTAACAAAACTAACGTGGTTCCATTTTAAAAAACGTAGGTTTGTGTTAAGAAACATACTTCCTTGCATTTTTGTATGGTTTGTATTAAACAATTACACTAGCCCCTCTCCTCACGTTCGGTCTGTGGAATCGGTTCGTCAGTATTTGATGTGGTTTACGAAATATATCCAGCGGTAACGTTAGGTGACTCACCCTGTATATAACGGTATTCTTAAATGTATGTTTCCGATAGTGTCTTTTTTGGTTAACTCGGGACCGAGTTCGAGTCTCGGTCGGGCACACAGTTTTAATCTGCCAGGAAGTTTCATATCAGCGCACACTCCGCTGCAGAGTGAAAATCTCATTCTGGCACATAAAAAATTCTTTGTAAAACATGATTAACAATATCTTCTGTTGCCTTCTCAGCAATATAATTTATTATAATACCAGTATTATCGGCAGAAAATACCATTTCTGCTTCTTGAATGTTCGGTGAAAGGCCATTCACATCTTTAAGGAATAGCAATGGATCCCTAATTGAACCCTGTAGTACTTCCTTTGTAATTTGACTTCAGTAACTAAATTTTTCAAAAGGTGACTCAAATCAGTTGTGTTTAATGCCATCAGTTCCACAAAACTTGAGTTTCTCTAAATATGTAACATGATCTACACAATTGGATCCTTGGAAAAATGACAAAAGTACCAACTGGCGAGATTTTATGCTCGTAATATTTGGTGGGTAAATGTGTAAATAGCATTCACAATTGAGTAACCCTTCTAGAATCAAGTCTGTGATATACTAAGTAAAGGTTTTCCTCTAGTTTTGAGAAAATTATTTTTTCAACTTTTTCGGAAAATATGTTAGTAGGAAATAACACGATAATCGATAATTATTTAAGCCTTCCTTGTCACCTTTTTTATAAGGAGGTGCAGCAATTGCACGTTCTAACCTGTCTCTAAGAATTCCTTATGCCAGTGACGCTTTACATGTATTGCTAAGGACGTTACTTTTTAGTTAGAGCAGCTTTTCAGAATTCTGTTTGAAATTCCATCAACACCATGTGTGCCTCTGTTTTTAAGAATTTTTATAATTATTAATTTCAATGAAGTATATTAGTCCTATATCTGTTAGATAAAAGTTCTGCAGAACGACATTTTTAATATATTCTTTTGTTTATTCAACTGAACCATTTAATCCTACATTTAGAAAGTGATTGTTAGGAGTAGTGTAATTTAGTTTATTTTTAAGGTATCTTTTTCACTGACTGGCTGTTTTGTCTCCCATTTGCCAACATACCATATAGTTTTAATCATAACTGAAGGGATCTATGTCTACATCTACATACATACTCCGTAAGCCACCGAGTGGTGCGTGGCGGAGAGTACCTAGTACCTACTATTCATTTCCTTTCCTATTTCACTCGCAAACAGAGCGAGGGAACAACGACTGTCTATGTGCCTCCGTACGAGCACTAGTTTCTCTTGTTTTAGGTCGTTTTCCTTGCACGAAATATGCGTTGCGGGCAGTAGAATCGTTCTGCAGTCAGCTTCAAAAGTCGTTTCTCTAAAATTTCTCAAACGTGATCTTCCAAAACAGCACCACCTTCCCTGTAGTGATTTCCGTTTGTGCCCCTGAAGCATCTTCATAACACTTAGGTATTGTTCGAAACAACCAGTAACAAATTGAGCAGCCCACCTCAGAAATTCTTCAATGTCTTCCTTCAATCTGACCTGGTGCAGATCCCAAATACTCGAGCAGTGTTCAAAAATAGGTCGCGGTCTACTTTACAGATGAACCTCAAATTCCCAAATTCTTCCAATAACCCGAAGACGACCATTCGCCTTGTACAGTTCTTACATGTTCGTTCCACTTCATATTACTCTGCAACGTTACACCTAGATATTTAATCTACGTGGCTGTGTCAATGCTGTATTCCAATATTACGGGATTCTTTTTCCTGCTTATCTGCGATTACTTAAATTTTTCTACATTTAGAGCACGCTGTCACTCATCACACCAACCATAAATTTTCCCAAAGTCATCTTGTATCCACCTACAGTCACTCAACGACGACAACTTCCGGTTCACCACAGCGTCATCGTTAAACATCCGCAGATTGATAACCAGATATAAATGTTTTGTAAATTGTAACATGTCATGTACTGTGGTGTTCTTGTATTTCTCGTAAATCTGAACTCAATTAGATGGAGAACTGATTAAAAAGTTAACATTTCAAATAAATGTATACTAGTTAGGGCATTATTTCATACTAAAGTCAGTGGCACACTTGCAAATTATCTCGCAAACGGGTTGTTTTGCTGACTGATGTTTAGTAGAACAGTTTTGCTTTCATATATATCACCTGTTTTAATGTTCACTATTCATTAAGGTAATTTCCTATTTTTCGACTGTGATCAGTGGCTACGTTTCTATGACTGAGTGAACGAAAGACCATAGCTCTGAGGGAGAGATGAATTATATGTAATGAAAAAAAAAAAATGCCGGTCACGGGGAACGTTTGGTAACCCGCGGGCCTGATCCACATATTCCCTTAAGCTCGCGGGCCGCCTCGTAACGTGACGCGACATCAGAGCTGCATAAAATCAAAACTATAGCGTCTGTGACGCTGAAGGTTTATCGGGAAGCGCTTTGACACGAATGGCATACCTTTCAATACATGCCACGCAAACAAATTATTCTTCAATACACGCGGTTTTGAAAGTAAATTTAATTTATGTTGATTCTATCGTCAAATGCATACATTTTTGTACACGTCTTGAACATGGTTTTCTTACTTACAACATTGTAGAATAGCTTTCTTGCCGGCCGCGGTGGTCTAGCGGTTCTAGGCGCTCAGTCCGGAACCGCGCGACTGCTGCGGTCGCAGGTTCGAATCCTGCCTCGGGCATGGATGTGTGTGATGTCCTTAGGTTAGTTAGGTTTAAGTAGTTCTAAGTTCTAGGGGACTGATGAACACAGATGTGCTCAGAGCCATTTGAACCATTTAATAGCTTTCTTAAAAACAAATTCTGCAATGTCGTGAGAAAGGATTAATGTTCACGACACGTAAATAAATGTAAACATTCGAAGATGGGATACAAAGCACCTTGAAATGTCATCATAGAAAAAAGGCCCCTATGAAACCAACTGGTTGTAGCTAATTCTTTATGAATTACTTTTAATTTCAATAGCTGCGGTGTTCTAATTCGTCCACAACGGATAAGAATTATTTATTAATGTCAGTACGAGGAACGATTATCATCATCAGTTTTGTGCCCTAGGGCAGGTCTTCACATGTAGCTCTCCATGCAATCCTCTCATTTGCTACCCTCTTCGTTTTCTGACATTTGTTTTTTATCCTTATACGACTCACTATCTTCTGCGTTCTCTTCGTCTTCTTCCATTCACTGTTGGATCCACAGCATCTCACACAATCTCCAAGCCAATTGTATTTTCTCTTCCTGATTGCCTTTAAAGTTTCTCTCTCTTCCCCCACTCTTCTAAACTCCTCATTTCTCACTTTGTCTACCCTTTTCATCCCTTCAATCCTCCTCCAAATCCACATCTCAAATGCTTCTATTCTTTTTTCCTCTTTTCTCAGTGTCCATGTCTCACGCTCCGTATAAAGCACATCGCCATTCTCTTCCTGAGTCCCCTGTCCAATTACTCTCATAGAAGCCCCTCTTCTTATTAAATGCCTCCTTGGCTATTGATGTACGCATCTCATGTCTTCCGTAATTATGCTTCCCAGGAAGAATAAAACAGGCAGCTTGTTCGAGTGTTTGAAATTTAGTGTGTTAATATTCTCAAGCACTATTAGCAAGCATTTTTTAAAAAAACATTTGTCCAAAAATACTTGTGATAACTGATCCCTTAGGCATGAGTTGCTTCTTTACCACTAAATAAATACAATGTGAGCGCCCTCGTCTCTCCCATGTATTTCATCGTCGGGCCGGATTGAAAGCAACCGTGGGCCAGATCCGGCAAATACGCACGTGATTATGTGAGTAAATACGCTGCAGAGGCGACATCGCATTAAGCTT
Source organism: Schistocerca nitens (assembly GCF_023898315.1). Classification (NCBI taxonomy): domain Eukaryota; kingdom Metazoa; phylum Arthropoda; class Insecta; order Orthoptera; family Acrididae; genus Schistocerca; species Schistocerca nitens. The sequence continues at coordinate 367,761,210 of NC_064614.1, read as the reverse complement.
TTTACACATTTTATGCACAAATTTATCGGTATTCTGATGGCCTTTGCTGTATCTCCGTTACAGACTGCTTCACGAGAGGGACTTTGGTACGACTTTTTCCCCACACTACAGGCAGCTGGCCCCGTACGGCCTTACAACGACTAACGCAGACACTCGAAAAGTGGGAGTGTCGCTTTTAGACGGGCAGGGCTGACATTTAGCTGGGCCCGCGGTCCACCGCCGCCTTAACGACGGAGCCCGCGCCGCGCGCATGCGTGCCACGGCGCTAATTACGGCCCAATGCTGGCCGACCGCTCCGCCAGCTAACGAGCTGTTGCCCAACTGGAGACACCGGGGCTTTCTCGGATTAAGACCGCCGCTACTGAAACAGGGAAAGCGACGCACAACGGACACTAAATGAAAGTACGTCACGCGTGCTACTGTGAGTCTCAACTACGACAGCACCCAACGACTGGTTTCCTTTTTCGGTTCGTTCTGTGGTGCAACTTTGGTGTTACATGTCGAAATAATAGACAGTCGAACTGAAATACGCGGATCCATTTTCAGCAGATTATTCGTTGTAATGTCCATTCGCTCTGAAGCGTTGCACAAGCGGTACAGCAGATAACTCCGCGCCAGCTACTAGTACTTATTTGTTACACTGCAATATAACATTCTCTCCTCAGGACGAAATCCAACACACTGCGGATTTTTTGTGACGCTCGACTTGGAGGTAACAGGATGCAATTCTTGTCATGAATGGCGTTATCTTCGCCGGAATGTTTCATGTAAGAGCAACAGGATGCAGGTAAATGTTATGCATCCACATACATAGTATGAAAGCCACCGTATGATGCACCTCTACTAGTCATTACCTTTTCCATTTCACTCGCAAGTAGAACGAGGGAAAAACGACTACCTACATGTCTCCGTAAGATCCCTAATATTTGTAATCTTAATTTTAATGGAAATGTACGTTGGCGATCGTAGAATCGTTCTGCAATCAGCCTCAAATGTCGGTTCTCTAAATTTTCTAAGTAGTGCTCCTTGAAAAGAACATCGCTTTCCCTCCAGTGATTTCCTTTGAGTTCCCGATGCGCCTCTGCAAGCCTTACGTTTTGTTGGAACTTGTTGGTAACAAATCCAAAGGGCCGTCTCTGAACTGCTACGATGCCTTCCTCTAATCCAGCCTGGCGCGGATCCTACACTTTCGAACAGTACTCAACAATGGGTTGTTGTGTCCTACATGTGGTCTCCTTTACAGGTAATCAACACTTTCTTAAAATTTTCCCAATAAACCTAAGGCGACCATTCGCCTTATACAATCCTTATATGCTCGTTCCATTTCATACCGCTTTGCAACGTTACTAAATTAAAAACTAAACTAGACTCCAACCGAACAGATCATGAAAGCCCAACGGTACTCACCAGCCGCCGTGTCATCCTTAGCCCACAGGCATAAATGGAAGCGGATATGAAGGGGCATGTGGTCAGCAACCCGCTCTGCCGGTCGTATGTCAGTTTACGAGACCGGGGCCGCTACTTCTCAATCACGTAGCTCCTTAGGTTGCCCCACAAGTGCTAAATGTACCCCGCTTACCAACAGCTCCCAGCAGACCGGGTGGTCACCCACCCAAGTTCTAGCCCAGCCCTACAGCGCCTAACTTCGCTGATCTCACGGGAACTGATGTTACCACTGCATCAGTGCCGTTGGCTTTGCAACGTTACGCCCAGATGTACACAGAAGAGGCAAAAGAACTGATATAGTCACGCGTATTCAAATATGTAAACAGGCGGATACGGCGCTGCGGTCGGCAACACATATATAAGACAATAAGTGTCTAGCGCAGTTGTTAGATCGGTTACTGCTGCTACAGTAACAGGTTATCAAGATTTAAGTGAGTCGGCGCACGAGCGGTGGGATAAGGCATTTCCGAGGTAGCGATGAAGTGGGGATTTTCCCGTACGACCATTTCACGAGTGTTCCATACTAACTGACAGGAACTATCTGCTTCAATTTCGCTACAAGATATACTTTTAACAGCAACAAATTCCCCACCACCAACCGTGTTCAGCCTATCCTTTCGGAACACCCTTATGTTCTTCGCAAAAATTTCGGCTGAGCTTATTCCAATTTAGGCAGCTTTCAGTGCCTATAACGATTTGAGGACCAGTGCTTTCTATTAGCCCTTGGAGCTCTGGTACTTTCCCAACTCAACTACGACAATTTACAACTGTTGCACTGATGGTTCCGTATCTACGATTTTCCTGTGTTCCACCTGCACCCTTTGTGACTGAAGCTCTTTTCGTTTTTTCCAAGACCCTCTAACCTAAAAAAAGGCCCAGTCCACGCCACACAGCACCTGCTACCCGTGTAGCCGGCTCCTGTGTATAGTGGACACCTGACCTTTTCAGCGGAACCCGAAACCCAGCCACTCTTTGGCGCAAGTCGAAGAATCTGCAGCCTACACGGTCGCAGAACCATCTGAGCCTCTTATTCAGATTCTCCTCTCGGCTCTGTACCAGAGGTCCGCATTCGGTCCTGTCGACTATGCTGCAAGTGGTCACATCTGGTTTCATCTTGCAAGCAAGACTGGCGGCCTTTACCACTTCCGTTAGCCAGAGAGAATCTCTTCTGATCCAAAAGTGACACACGTCACTGGTACAGATGTGAGGCATCACCTGCGGTTGGTTGCATTCTGTGCTCTTCATGGCAACCGGGAGGACCAGTTCCGCATCTGGAAAGATTCCATCCGTTATGCATACAGAGTGCACATTGGCTTTTTTCCGCTTCTTGGCAGCCATGTCCCTAAGTGGTCCCATAATGCGCCTAAAGTTGGATATCCCAGCTATCAATAATCCCACCTTCTGTGACTGTCCAGATCTTGCAGGCTGAGAGGTTTCCTCTGAAACAGGACAGGCGACGGCATCTGGCTCAGCGACAGTGACAGCCAGAGACAGCACCTGGAACCTCTTTGTCAGACTAACCGGGAAAGCCTTACGTGTGGCCCCCTGGGAAGTCTTTCGCCACCTGCTACGCCCCCGGACGACCGCCCACTCGACCACGGGTCAGGGTCAACCTCAGTGCGACCATTAACGGGACTGATCACCAGTGAGGACTGACTGGAGGAATCAGACGTACTGGACGTCCGTTGGATCCCCACGGCCGACCCACAACAGTGGCACCCGTCCACTGTAGCCTCAAGCTGTGTAACAGGAACCATCACAGCCGGGAGCTGAGAGCAAAGTGTCACCAACTCGGCTCGCATCCACACACAATAATTACAGTCCCACTCCATACTAAAGACCGTGGAAAACTAAACTATCCAGATTATCGTACTATTGGCATGTGCTGCGGAACTCTACTGTAGACACTGACAAAAACGCAGAAACTGTGTGTAATAAATTAGATTAATACTCAGAGATTCACAAACCTCACTACCAAAGCACTCAGGTGAAACTAAATAATTCACCCCTGATGAGGAACTTTTAATATGTCACAATATCGGATTACTTCCCGACAGCCGGCCGGTGTGGCCGTGCGGTTCTAGGCGCTTCAGTCTGGAACCGCGTGACCGCTACGGTCGCAGGTTCCAATCCTGCCTCGGGAATGGATGTGTGTGATGTCCTTAGGTTAGTTAGGTTTAAGTAGTTCTAAGTTCTAGGGGATTGATGACATAAGATGTTAAGTCCCATAGTGCTCAGAGCCATTTGAACCATTTTTGAACTTCTCGACACAAACGAAAACGCGAGAATTGTGGCTATTAGATATTAAATTAACACGCATAAACCCAAGAAACTAAACTATTAAAGTACACAGATGACATTATAAAATTCGCTTCTGTTTAAGAACTCGTAAAAGTCACAAAAGCGGTTACTTGCCTGTCGTTGCGTCTGTCTCGGCCGGTTGTTGTTGCCTGACTGGCTGAATAACGCCAACAAGTGGTCGCTAGCTACCAAAACAAACAAATAAACGACTATCGGCTCTTGCTACGGAACTCTACTGTAGACCATGACGGAAACACAGGAATTGAATCTAATAAATTAGATTAATACGCAGAGATTCAGAAACCTAACTACCGAAGCACTCAGGTGAAAGTAAATAATTCGCAATGATATGCACGTAAGCATCCTGTCTGATCGTCTTCATCCATTCATGTCTATTGTGCATTCCGACGGACGTGGTCAATTCCAGCAGGACAATGCGACACCTCACACGTTCAGAACTGCAACAGAGTGGCTCCTGGAACACTCTTCTGATTTTTTCTGCTTCTGCTGGCCACCAAACTCCTCAGGCATGAACATTATTGATCATATCTGGGATACGTTGCAACGTGCTGTTCAGAAGAGGTCTCCATCCCCTCGTGCTATTACGGAATTATGGACAACCCTACAGGATTCATGGTGTAAGTTCCCTCCAGCACTACTTCAGACATTTGTAGAGTACATGCCAAATCGTGTTTCGGCACTTCTGCGTGCTCGCGTGGCCCTACACGATATTAGGCAGGTGTGCCAGTTTCTGTGGGTCTTCAGTGTGTAAACGATGTGACTGTGTCAAGCAGGACACTAATAATGCTGTTCTGGAACATTACGGGTTTGTGTTTACTACTCATCTGCATTAACGTACAGTTTTCTACATTTAGATCTAACTGGCACTCATCACACCAACTGCAGATTTTGTCTAAGTCAACTTGCATTCTCCTACATTCACTCAACGCCAACACCTTCCCTTACACAACAGCATCATCAGAAAACAGCCGTGGACTGCTGCCGACGCTGTCCGCCCGATCATTTATATAAATAAATAACAGTGGTCACACCACATTTCGCTGGGGCACTCCTGACGATACCCTTGTCTCCAACAAACATTCGCCGTGGAAGAGAAGATACTGGTTCTGTTACTTAAGAAGTCTTCGATCTACTCACATACCGGGAAACCTGCTCCGCATTTTTGTACCTACGTTAACAGTCGATTTCCCTTTCGATTCCAAAATATCCAGTCAGCGAGATCATATCTGTTTTACCTGTTATGGTCAGAAAAGGAGTGAGTGATCAAATATAGATATCTCAAAAGTAAATTAATTTTATTATAACTGTCGAGACCGCCTAGCTTGCAATGTAAAACTCTGAAATTCGATGCCTAGTTTCATTTCACTAAGCAACCATCTTCAGATCACTCATGGTAAAGTACACGTCAGCACACCGCGTATTTAAAACCCTGCATCGTCTATATCTGGAAACATATCCGTGTGAGTAAGGCTTTCGGTAAGAAACTGAATAAACGAGGTTTTGCTTAGCCGATCTATTCACTTGTTTTACAAAAAAAAAAATTAAGTTTCAAGCCATCATAAGAGTCAGAATACGTTTTTGAGATGGATAAGGACGAAAAAAAAGGCGTAATGTAGATCTGGGTCGTCGTATGGTTGCGTCGAACGTGGCCCTTGCCAAAATCGTACACTGCTGGTCTCTCACCGACATCACTATATGCGAAAGTTAGATGAGCAGATGCAGGGAATTTATTAGTCGAAATACTCTTTCCCTCTGGAAGAATTATTTTAAAATCTCCTTCTGGTGTTCTAGATTTTTTAATTTATTTTACAACTGGTAGTTAAGACATTTGGTACTGCTTACCCTTTTATCTGTCGCTATCGAGACATTTGAGTTTCACTGTTCAGCAGCCTTCCACGGCCCTGATGGCATGTAATGCGCCGCTCTGAGGAAGATCTAGCAAGTAATTTTATCTACGAATTCTGTATAACATGAGGCACATTCCAGCTATTTTACAACAAATTGAAAGCTAAAGCTGATGATTGGCTGCACTCATCAGAATCACATACGTAATAATCAACTGTATCCACGCGAATTTGAGACCACCAAATGCATGAAAGTTGTCGCGGACGCTAATAAAAAGACAGCTCACATAGATAATTTCTGTGTAGCGTAAAGAATCGCTTTTGCTTAGAATAGTATCACACAACATCGACAATTTGAGATCAGAACAAACTTTCCCCTGCAATTTGCTTTCTCAAAGAGTGAAATTTTATTGAAATCTATGCGTGCAATAACATTTTCGTTACAAAAATTTCATACATTCAGTGCTGAAACAGCCAACGGGTTGTTTAGGTTCAAAATGGTTCAAATGGCTCTGAGCACTATGGGACTTAACATCTGTGGTCATAAGTCCCCGAGAACTTAGAACTACTTAAACCTAACTAACCTAAGGACGGCACACACATCCATGCCCGAGGCAGGATTCGAACCTGCGACCGTAGCGGTCGCGCGGTTCCAGACTGTAGCGCCTAGAACGGCTCGGCCACTCCGGCCGGCGATTGTTTAGGTAGGTATATAACTTGACTCTGATTTCCCCCCTTGTTGTCTTGGGGTACAGGTGGCGTAATTCGGTCGTAGGAGCACTGGGACATATGTGGTAGGTTTTTTACAGCTTTGGTATTTTTATGTCAGTAGCTACATAATTTCCCGAGAGGTTTTACGCTAACGTATGCAGCCAGTGCACTGACCCAATAGGTGCAGATCAGAAAGTGAGTGTCACCAGCCACACCTTAGCCGCCCAGTGCAGTTTCGCGCTCGACGGCTGCTGTCGTAGCACTGGCGTAAAGGGCGGAACCTGACTGCATTGTCCTTTCGCAAATCAGCCGCGCCTCTGCGCAGTACACCCGCCGCAGCCTACCCGGCTTCCCGCGTCTCTCAATGGCCCGAGTGAAAGCGATTATGGTACCGGAATCGCACACCGTTCCCGACCCGGTGCTCACTGTACTGTGCTTCCCATGTTTTCTGCAGCTCACTGCGTCGGTTGCTGGGAGACCATAATGTATTTGTCTGTGGTGCTCAAAAGTAGCACTGCGGGGCTCCAGCACCTGCAGACATCGTCAGACTAAAAATAGAGATTACAGTTTAATATATAAGAAACTGTCAACTTCGATTGCGGTAATGGAACCAACCTTTACCTAGGTTTCAGCCCAAATAATTGAGCCTTCTTCAGAAGCTATGCCTGAATATATAATTTGTCTAAGAAGGCATGGTCTAGAAATAAAACTAAAACAGCCTGAATATTTCTGGACCATGCCCTCTTTGACAGGCCGGCCGCGGTGGTCTAGCGGTTCTAGGCGCGCAGTCCGGAACCGCGCGACTGCTACGGTCGCAGGTTCGAATCCTGCCTCGGGCATGGATGTGTGTGATGTCCTTAGGTTAGTTAGGTTTAAGTAGTTCTAAGTTCTAGGGGACTGATGACCACAGATGTTAAGTCCCATAGTGCTCATAACCATTTGAACCATTTGAACCCTCTTTGACAAATTATAGATTCAGGTACATCCTCCGAAGAAGGCTCAATTATTTTGGCTGAAACTTAGTTAAAGGTTGATTTCATTACTACCGCGGTCGAAGCTGATAGTTTCTTATAATTTAGATTATGACTATTGTTGATTGGGCTGCAATATTGAAAGCAATATACAGTTTATTAGAAACACCAACTAGAGTCTGGCGTGAGGTCAGTCACTTGACGGCGCGTCTCGGTGCGGGCCCGCCCGTTACCGGCGCGCCGTAAGGCACGGAAGCTCGCACTGGGGCGTATCGCTTTCCAGTCGGGTGTGCCGTGGCAGTCCTCACAGGGGAAGTGATGCGTCTCTCATAGCCTCTCCTTCCCAAGTGGCTCTTTCCGCCTTCCCGTGGTGCCAGATGTTAAGCTTGGCATTCTGCCTTGCGACAAAAGGGAGAGCTGCGACCCAACCCGATGCGAAAGCGAAGGGTGCGTGGCACAGGGGGAGCTGTGTCGAGGGACAGAACACCAGTCCCTTTCTGTTCGCAGGGCACAGACCAGCAGGTGCTCTGCATGCCGGCGACCTCGTTTGTCGGCGTGGGATCACGGCGCGAGTCGGCAAGGGTGCTTCGCCGCGCCCCTGGAAAACCGGGGCGTGTTCTGCCAAACCCAGGAGGTGGTGACATCGCCTGGGCTAGGTTAGATGGGCCCAGACCGCTGAACGACTGGGGGACCGACCCACCACCTGAGTAGGAGTGGGTCCTTGGCCTTCAGGTGGAAACTCGGGCAAGTAAGCGGCGAAGGGCGAGAGGTGCATCCGCCTCTCCGGAGTGCGGGGTGCAGTTGCCGAGGAGCGTCGTGTGAAATCGTCGACGACGAGGCCATCGATGGGGACCAGTGCGCTGGCGACGGCGTGCTGAACCCGGCAGCTCTGGAGTGCTCTTGACCTAGGGGCGAGGTCGGTGGGCGAGCTGCAGAAGTCCCCCCCCCATGCCAGAGGAGCCGGTCCGGGGCAAGAGACGGGCTCCCACCTCTTTTATATCACTCGTTAAATATGGAGACGCCAGAAACGAGTGATTTGAGTGCGCTATCGAGAGCTTCGCTGATGCCTGTACCTGCTCCTCAGGACGAGTCGGGTCAGGCAAATGAGGAAAATGTTCTGCAAAGACACACGAGAATTACTCTGCTCCTTGAGCAAAATATCAAGAACGGCAAAATCAGCCAGGCGGCACTAACCACAATTAAGAATGAGTTGGCGGCGTGGGCCATAGCCAACGCCAAGCTCGAGGGCAGAGTGGAAGAATTAGAGAAGGAAAACGAAAGACTGCGCAAACAACCAACTAAGACTTGGGCAGGAGTGGTCGCACAAGCGCCACCAAAGCCACAAACAACTAGGGATACTATTGCTAAGGTAACAAAAAGAGCAGATACAACAGTCTTCCTAAGGACCTTACCTGGTCAGGACACTAGCGTAAGGAAAATACAGGAACTGCTCACCACCACAATAAATCCTATAAAAGATAAGATCAAAATAAATAAGATTAAGCCAAGCAGAAATTCCGTAATTGTAGAGGTGGCCTCTGAAGAGGACAAAGCCAAATTATTAAACAATGCGAAACTTAACTCGGTGGTCAAATGTGAGCCACCGAGGAAAAGAAACCCGTTGGTCATCTTATATGATGTACCTACAACCATGACTAACGAGGAAATACACGAAACCATTAGGGCTCAAAATTTCGAGGAAATGTCAGAAAATGAATTCACACAAAACTTCAAACTAAGATTCAAGACAGGGCCTCGGGACCGTGACGTGGTTCACCACGTCGCTGAGGTCTCTGCTCAACTATGGAAGAAAATAACTGCAATGGGCAGACTCTATATCGGCTTTCACGCCGTGAATACACGCGACTATCTTGTGGTACCGCGTTGCCATAATTGTGGAGATCTCGACCACGTTCTGAGGCACTGTACCAGGGGGTCGGCCTGCTCAAAATGTGGTGAGGATGGACATGTGCGCAAAGACTGTAGGGCTACAACAGTCTGCATCCCTTGCAAAAGAAGAGGTAAAAAGCCTTGTGGCGCAACTGGGCGAAACTGCCCTACTTATAGACTTTTAGAGCAAAGGCTTATCTCAAGAATAGACTATGGCTGAACAAGCCAAAGTAAACAGGATGCCTAAAAGGAAATCCCCGAGCAAAAGGAGGAGGGATGCCATGAGGGCAAGTGCCTTTAAAATATTTTTGAGGTCACTCACAAACGCCCCAGCCATCACCAAAGATGCGAGTACTCAAACGGTATCCACCACAACCGACAGAGGTACCCAAACTATTCCTCTTACAGTCAAGTCTCCCTCCTCCCAAAGCCGGGAGACAACGCCGACCACAGATCTACGGCAAAGGCATCCTGCAATCGAGACGGTGGCAGTCCCAACGAAAGAAAGTGGAAACATAAACCAACCACTCCAAGAAAATAAAATAACTAGCTCAAGTAATATAAACACTAAAGATCCTGTTGTGAGATTGCCACCTATCGACCCAGTCAGAGTCTACCCTAACCTCGAACTAACTATGAAATTAGCAAGATTAGAGCAGCCGACTACCCTGACCACTGCCTTAAGACATGTGGTCCGGGTGGGACATAAGTACGGTAGGAGAGTCACCTTCTCGGTAATGGAGGCCGTAGACAGAATTCAACTAAAGTCAGTGAATCTCCCCACCGACTTCGGAGCCCTGCGGGACTTACTTCAGAAAGTGTTTGATAGACGTGGTGAAAAATTTGACTTGAACGATATATACGAACAAGCAGTACTAGCAAACGGACGTATCGCATTCGACTGGAACAAGAATTGGCCAAATGACAGATTTCATACATATACTCCTTAAAAACTAAATGACAAAAATTACCATCGGACAACTTAACGCACACAACAGCAGACTTGTGATGCAGGAGCTACGTAAGGAAGTGGAGGAGAGGAGACTGGATTTGATCTGTCTACAAGAGCCGTACTCCCTAAATGGAAACTTAGCTTTCACAGCCGCAACATGGCAAGTTATATGCAGAGGAGGAATCCCAAAATCGGCCATAATAATAACTAACAAATTACTAAGAGCTACAGTTCTGACACAATTCACCACCAGCCACTGCAACGTCGTTGAACTGCAATCTCCATCAGGTAACATTATCCTTATTAATATGTATTTCCAGTACGGTGATGATATTGAAAGACACCTAGCACACCTTACCACAGTCATCACGGCGTTGCGGGGGCGAAAAGTAATAATAACTGCCGATATTAATGCAAAATCCCCCCTATGGCACAGTGGCAGCAGGGATCCAAACGGAGAGAAGGCTGAAGAGGCATTCATGGCCTTGCAGCTAGTGGTGGCAAACAAGCCTGGAAACCCTCCAACTTATGTGGCGGGAGGTGGCCAAGGCACAAACATCGACGTGACCTTGGCTACGCCAAACGTGGCACACTTGATACAGCAGTGGAAAGTGGTAGAAAACGCCACCACTAGTGACCACAATCTCATTACCTTTAGTGTGGGAGACAGGGAGAGCCGCTGGGCCATGGGGTGGGAGATGCAGTATAATTACAAAAGAGCCGACTGGGAGAAACTTGCCAGGGAGTGCGACATTCCTGCACTGCCAGAAGGTGATGGACACCAGGACTATGACATAGACAACAGAGCAGAAGAACTGATGACGACAATAACCCGAGCGGTGAAGGCTGCTGTACCTACTAGGAGGAAGGCCGTGGCGGCCTCTCCGTCACCATGGTCAGCTGAACTGGAGGAGATGCGCCAGTCTGTCAGACGGCTGAGGAGGCACTACCAGCGCAGTGTCGTCTGGCTAGAAAGACAAAGGCGGCTGCAACTATACCGGGAAGCGAAAGAAAATTTCCAAAGACACCTACGTGAGGTGAGAACCAAAAGCTGGGAACATTTTGTTCTCAACCAACTCGCACTAGACCCTTGGGGTGTTCCCTACAAGCTTGTTCGAGAAAAAATCCGCTCTCCGATGGAACTCTCAACCGTCAGGCGTGGGGATGGGATGACAGAATCTTGGCAGGAAACTGCTGAGGTCCTTCTCCAGTCCCTGCTGCCTGACGACACAGCGGATGGAGAGACAGACGAACAACAGCAGCTGCGCGAGATCTATAATAGTAATGAATATGGAAATGATACGGCAGTCTACCCCTTCTCTACAGAGGAGGTAGCTGCCCACATAAAATCCCTGAAGATAGGGAAAGCTCCCGGGCCAGATGGCATTGTGGCGGAGGTGGTGCAATTTCTGGCTCCTCAGATAGTCGCCCCTTTAACTCATCTTTACAATGAGTGTCTTAGACAGCAAAAGTTCCCACGAATTTGGAAAAGGGCGAATGTAGTGATAATAAAGAAAGGAGCTGACAAAGACCCAGCAGAAACAAAATCATATCGGCCAATTTGCCTGCTTGATCTGCTTGGGAAGGTCCTGGAGAGACTGCTGGCTGATAGACTGGCTGCACACCGAGTGCTGTGCGGGATGAGCAGCAGGCAATTCGGTTTTAGGCCTGGGCGTTCAGCATCTGATGCAATTGCCCTGGCGGCTGAGGTCTGTGGCTCTACCCCGCACAAGTACGTTGTCGGCATCATGGTGGACATAAGTGGCGCCTTCGACAACCTGTGGTGGCCTTCGCTCTTCTCCTGTTTACGGGAGAAGGAGTGTCCAGGGCCGCTATATGGGTGTCTGAGGAGCTATTGTGAGGATCGGGAGGTCTGGCTATCATCCCCTAGCACAAGGGTAAGGAAAATAATCACCAAGGGATGTCCCCAGGGCTCCGTGCTAGGTCCCCTGTTTTGGGACATCCACATGGAACCTTTATTAGATAAATTACAGCAAAGTGATGAAGTGCTAGAGGTGATAGCCTACGCTGACGACCTCCTCCTACTGGTTGGCGGCCGAAGCCGAGAAGACATAGAGCCGAAAATTGAACAAGTAGTAGAAATCTTACAACTATGGTGCCGAAATACTAAAATGAAAATTTCACCAACAAAGTCCACTTATCTCCTTTTAAAGGGACAATTAGTCAGAAATCCAACAGTCAGGATAGAGGGCTCACCAGTTCTTAGACGACGGGAGACTCGATACCTGGGCATCATCATTGATGAGAGGTGGTCATTCGGCAGACACATTGAAACCGTAACACAAAGAGCTTTACAAGTACTGAACAACCTCATCGCCATTGGTCACAAACGTTTCCACCTCCCACCACATCTCATCAAACTATATCATAATAGCATACTCACCTCCATAGTTGGTTACGGTTCCGGAGTCTGGGCACACAGACTCACGAGGGTGGTGCCCGCTATGACAGTGAGAAGAGTGCAGAGGAACATGATTATGAGATCAATGGGGGCTTACAGGACCACACCGGGAGGAGCCCTATTAGTCATAATGGGGCTCTGCCCCTTAGATATCAAAATTCGAGAGCAGGCCGCTTGGTACTGGGCTAAAAAGGGGAACTTAGATAAAATAGAGGAAATACTAGGAAGTAGAACTGAAAATAAAGTTGAAATCAGGTTAAGAGGGGATCAGCTATGGCAACATTCATGGGAAAATGAGGAAACAGGGCGCAGAACTTTTGATCTGTTGCCAGATGTTAGGGAGAGAATGAGAATGACATATTTCGAACCAACCAGGGGACTGATTCACTTTCTCACTGGACATGGACCCTATCCGACATATTTATGTCGTTTCGGGGTAAAGGCGACACCCGCGTGTGACTGTGGTGTTCCGGAGGGCACTCCTGACCATGTAGTCTACGAATGCCCACTTTTCAATGATGTGGCCTCTGTGTTAAGAGACCAACTACCAGACAATAACACATTCAGACTATTGAGACAACACGACACCTTTCAGATTATCAACGAACTGGCTAACGCGGTATCACAGAAAGTCTTAACGGACTACCTGCGAGAACCAAACTAGCCTTTTATTAAGACCTTTCAATACCGATGAAGTCTAGCACCCTATTCCCAAACCGCCTGAGCGCGGAAAGGCCGACTTTTATAGTCAGAATCCGCCGCGTTCCGGGACCAGGGGGAGTGGGGTCCAATTATATACCGATTTAGACAACGCACCCAACCTTGACCTTAGGATAAGTTTAGTTGTAGGACCTAGTTTATAGATTCTAATCATAGGAACCTGCAGCGACTAACATCATGGCCTGCCCGGTGTCAGGGGCACGCTCATTGGGGTTAGCTCAATGAGCAAGGCCTTCAGTAGGTTTATATTCTCAGCTGACACATATGTAACACTGCAGGCTTAGTGACTAGTCCATATGTAGTTTAGGCTACCACTTACCACTTAATAACATTTTACATTTGCCCATTGCAGTTCCATGTAGTTCTTTATAATGTTCTTACTACTAGTTACTAAATCATATGTAGAATAGCTGCAAAAAATCTAAAAATGTAGAAGTATTACGGCCCACTAATCATATAAGGTAGTGGGTTACTTTGTATAATTAATAAACTTGAAATAAAGATTTTTTTTTTTTTTTTTTTTTAAAAAAAAAAAAAAAAAAAAAAAAAAAACACCAACTAGAATAGCATAAAAGATTATTCAAATTCTGAAAATTAAAATAGAATCATTACTAAATAAATGAAGAGGTATGAGCATCTCCCTTTGATGCGCCCCAGGTCATGTAGGATCGGTTTACAATGATAAGGTCGACCATGAGGAAGGCTAGTGTTTCTGACCCTGTAATGAACGTCATTCTATCATTTCAAAACAAAACAAAAAGAGAAATGGCTCAAATGGTCCTGAGCACTATGGGACTTAACTTCTGAGGTCATCAGTCCCCTAGAACTTAGAACTACTTAAACCTAACTAACCTAAGAACACCACACACACCCATGCCCGATGCAGGTTTCGAACCTGCGACCGTAGCTGCCGCGCGGTTTCAGACTGTAGCACCTATAACCGCTCGGCCACCCCGGCCGGCTGCCATTTCAAGCTATGAATGTGGAAACTGGTCGAAACTAAGCAGAGGATTGGCGCCTTTCAATTTGCCATAAGAGTCAGGACAACTATGCGATCCAATCACTAATGAGTAGGCCCCTCTGGTTTCTAAAATTTCAAATGAGCAGGGTGCTGGTAACTACCTTGTTACGAATGTGTACAAACCATAGCTGAATTCCTTCCATTTACTGGGAACAGGCATAGAGCATAACCATTTCTGCGACCGTCATAAGAAATAAGAAGGAGATGTAAACAACTTGCTGTCTTCCTGCAGTAAGTTCGAAGAATAGCAATACCGTCTACTGCAACATCTTGCGGAAAACATGAAGTGCCCCTTCGAGAAAGTGCTTTTATTTTATGGTATCATGAATATCGTCAAATATACACAGACCTAACGTAACGTGACTACCGGAAGTTTAGTGCTTTATCTGTTGTTGCATAGTCACTCTTGTCTCCAGGCGTATGCTTCCTAAACTATGCTGAGGTCTCTCTTCTTTATTAAGTCTACAGCCGACATGTCGGGATCCATTAGTTACAATTGGTGAACCTATGTGGAAATTGTAAAATAATTGAAAATCGTCGAACTATTTATATTGCAATTTCATAGTTGGTATGGTACACACGCTACTGCCTACACGCTTATACAACATGCTTGCCCATCTTTCTAAGACCATTGTCGCAGAACGGGATCGGACATGTGCAAAGACTCTTAATTAAACATTAGATTGAAAAAGGAAATATATAAATTAAAAATGACTAAAGATGAATAATGTTTAGTTAACAAAATGGCTGTGAGCACTATGGGACTTAACATCTTTGGTCATCAGTCCCCTAGAACTTAGAACTACTTAAACCGAACTAACCTAAGGACAGCACTCACATCCATGCCCGAGGCAGGATTCGAACCTGCGACCGCAGCAGTCGCGCGGTTCCGGACTGCGCGCCTAGTACCGCTAGACCACCGCGGCCGGCGTTTAGTTAACATAAAACAGATAAAACACTCCTAATTATGTAGGATTTGAAACTATCAAAAATAATAAGTCAAACCGATTTTTTGTATTAGATTTGTTTTGACCAATGCACATTGCGAGCCATGCTCGACGTTTATTCGATTCTCCGCTGTTGTTTTCATTAATACAACAAATGGAATTCTACTTTCACACATGTAAGTTGTGGTGAACGGAATGAGTAGTCTTAACACACTTTCCGACAACAATGGACATTGTGCACTTAACTTTCGACAAAATAACATCCGTTTTATTAAAAAAAAAAAAAAGCTTTTTAAAGTGTGTTGTCTTTGTGAAGCACGCGCAGTTGTACACTGGATCGCATTTGACTTACGGAAAACAGTCTTTCACTTACCGTATATCATCTTGGAATCAATTTATTTACACTCCTGGAAATGGAAAAAAGAACACATTGACACCGGTGTGTCAGACCCACCATACTTGCTCCGGACCCTGCGAGAGGGCTGTACAAGCAATGATCACACGCACGGCACAGCGGACACACCAGGAACCGCGGTGTTGGCCGTCGAATGGCGCTAGCTGCGCAGCATTTGTGCACCGCCGCCGTCAGTGTCAGCCAGTTTGCCGTGGCATACGGAGCTCCATCGCAGTCTTTAACACTGGTAGCATGCCGCGACAGCGTGGACGTGAACCGTATGTGCAGTTGACGGACTTTGAGCGAGGGCGTATAGTGGGCATGCGGGAGGCCGGGTGGACGTACCGCCGAATTGCTCAACACGTGGGGCGTGAGGTCTCCACAGTACATCGATGTTGTCGCCAGTGGTCGGCGGAAGGTACACGTGCCCGTCGACCTGGGACCGGACCGCAGCGACGCACGGATGCACGCCAAGACCGTAGGATCCTACGCAGTGCCGTAGGGGACCGCACCGCCACTTCCCAGCAAATTAGGGACACTGTTGCTCCTGGGGTATCGGCGAGGACCATTCGCAACCGTCTCCATGAAGCTGGGCTACGGTCCCGCACACCGTTAGGCCGTCTTCCGCTCATGGCCCAACATCGTGCAGCCCGCCTCCAGTGGTGTCGCGACAGGCGTGAATGGAGGGACGAATGGAGACGTGTCGTCTTCAGCGATGAGAGTCGCTTCTGCCTTGGTGCCAATGATGGTCGTATGCGTGTTTGGCGCCGTGCAGGTGAGCGCCACAATAAGGACTGCATACGACCGAGGCACACATGGCCAATACCCGGCATCATGGTGTGGGGAGCGATCTCCTACACTGGCCGTACACCACTGGTGATCGTCGAGGGGACACTGAATAGTGCACGGTACATCCAAACCGTCATCGAACCCATCGTTCTACCATTCCTAGACCGGCAAGGGAACTTGCTGTTCCAACAGGACAATGCACGTCCGCATGTATCCCGTTCCACCCAACGTGCTCTAGAAGGTGTAAGTCAACTACCCTGGCCAGCAAGATCTCCGGATCTGTCCCCCATTGAGCATGTTTGGGACTGGATGAAGCGTCGTCTCACGCGGTCTGCACGTCCAGCACGAACGCTGGTCCAACTGAGGCGCCAGGTGGAAATGGCATGGCAAGCCGTTCCACAGGACTACATCCAGCATCTCTACGATCGTCTCCATGGGAGAATAGCAGCCTGCATTGATGCGAAAGGTGGATATACACTGTACTAGTGCCGACATTGTGCATGCTCTGTTGCCTGTGTCTATGTGCCTGTGATTCTGTCAGTGTGATCATGTGATGTATCTGACCCCAGGAATGTGTCAATAAAGTTTCCCCTTCCTGGGACAATGAATTCACGGTGTTCTTATTTCAATTTCCAGGAGTGTACTTGTAGATTCTTCAAACACAAGAAAAGTGTTGATATATTTTGTTACTAATGGCAACTACGACTGGATGAACAGCAAAACAAATAAACAGAACTATAAAAATCGCCTGCATATGTAAGTTGCGCAGTCGTTTGACAATTTGTTTATAAACTGTTCATTGCTTTGACCGGTTGTTTTTGTCGTGTTGATTCAGATTCGGACAATTCGTACACAGCTTTTCCGGACTACGTACTCCCGAGGTACACGTGTCACTGCAGTAACTTCCATAACCGTGCACGTATGTGCTACATCTCCTAGTGGTTTGTTACTCCCACTCTTAAATATAACTGACTCAGCGAACATAATACGATGAAAAGGGATCTCGAAATTAAACAGTTTTTGATTACTACTGCGATTATTATATCTTGAGTTCATGAAAAAATGTCACTAAATTGATCTAAAGCCAACCTGAAGTACATGCACAGCCATACTATTCACGTTGTCACTTGAGTTAGCCGTTGTCCGTTTTGCTTCCGTTCGGTCGTTGTCTTCTGTACAGTAATAACCATCAAAGAAATACTTCGCACCCCTATTCGTGCCAACGATTCAACGCCCCGACTCGTCCTTCTTCTCTCCGTGAGACAATCTCACGATTAACTACGTGTCTCTTCTGCTGGCGTCAAAATCTCACTGCAGTCCTTATCTGACGGAGTATTTCCGCGTCACCTGGGGGTCTAACAGACAGGTAATGGAAAGATTCACCGAAGCGGCATAGGTATGTGTACCCATAAACATTATCCTTAAACTAAACATGTTTTCAAGCTTCCACTTTGTCTGAAACTATTGTGGTTTTCAGTTCATGTGGATTACCTGTTTTGACTTACCGTATGTCAATGGGACAAGGACTTTTACGAGGTGCATTCAAGTTCTAAGACCTCCGATTTTTTTTCTCCGGACTGGAAAGAGATAGAAACATGCGCATTGTTTTAAAATGAGGCCGCGTTCATTGTCAATAAGTCCCAGAGATGGCAGCACCGTACGGCAGATGCAATTTTACCGCTAGCGGCGAGAATGAGAACTGTTTTAAATACTTAAAATGGCGACGTTTTCCTTACTTGAACAGCGTGCAATCATTCGTTTTCTGAATTTGCATGGTGTGAAACCAATTGAAATTCAGCGACAGTTGAAGGAGACATGTGGTGATGGAGTTATGGATGTGCCGAAAGTGTGTTCGTGGGTGCAACAGTTTAATGAAGGCAGAACATCGTGTGTCAACAAACCGAAACAACCTCGGGCTCGCACAAGCAGGTCTGACGACATGATCGAGAAAGTGGAGAGAATTGTTTTGGGGGATCGCCGAATGACTGTTGAACAGATCGCCTCCAGAGTTGGCATTTCTGTGGGTTCTGTGCACACAATCCTGCATGACGACCTGAAAATGCGAAAAGTGTCATCCAGGTGGGTGCCACGAATGCTGACGGACGACCACATGGCTGCCCGTGTGGCATGTTGCCAAGCAATGTTGACGCACAACGACAGCAAAAAAGTGGTTCAAATGGCTCTGAGCACTATGGGACTTAACATCTATGGTCATCAGTCCCCTAGAACTTAGAACTACTTAAACCTAACTAACCTAAGGACATCACACAACACCCAGCCATCACGAGGCAGAGAAAATCCCTGACCCCGCCGGGAATCGAACCCGGGAACCCGGGCGTGGGAAGCGAGAACGCTACCGCACGACCACGAGATGCGCCAACGACAGCATGAATGGGACTTTCTTTTCGTCGGCTGTGACAATGGATGAGACGTGGATGCCATTTTTCATTCCAGAAACAAAGCACCAGTCAGCTCAATGGAAGCACACAGATTCACCACCACCAAAAAAATTTCGGGTAACCGTCAGTGCCGAAAAAATGATGTTGTCCATGTTGTGGGACAGCGAGGGCGTAATCCTTACCCATTGCGTTCCAAAGGGCACTACGGTAACAGGTGCATCCTACGAAAATGTTTTGAAGAACAAATTCCTTCCTGCACTGCAACAAAAACGTCCGGGAAGGGCTGCGCGTGTGCTGTTTCACCAAGACAATGCACCCGCACATCGAGCTAACGTTACGCAACAGTTTCTTCGTGATAACAACTTTGAAGTGATTCCTCGTGCTCCCTACTCACCTGACCTGGCTCCTAGTGACTTTTGGCTTTTTCCAACAATGAAAGACACTCTTCGTGGCCGCACATTCACCAGCCGTGCTGCTATTGCCTCAGCGATTTTCCAGTGGTCAAAACAGACTCCTAAAGAAGCCTTCGCCGCTGTCATGGAATCATGGCGTCAGCGTTGTGAAGAATGTGTACGTCTGCAGGGCGATTACGTCGAGATGTAACGCCAGTTTCATCGATTTCGGGTGAGTAATTAATTAGAAAAAAAATCGGAGGCCTTAGAACTTGAATGCACCTCGTAACGTGAAAACCGTTAAACTGAGGAAATCTCAGCAAGCAATGTAGACATGTACGATGGGAGAGTAAAACAAAAGAATAAGAGGAGTAGGGAACAGACTGCAGTGGAATACGTGATTCTGCTTGTAGTGTGAAGGAAGTGTAGGTGGACGGGCATGTAACCAAGAGATATGGCTTGAAGAAGTTCTTAGCTGAGGTCCACAAAATTAAAAGAGACGGAGACGACGACCTGTCGAAAGGTGAGTAGGTCACATTTGAAAAAATATATGCTGGGGAAATACGCACATTTAGGGCTGAAGGCTTCAGTGCAGGAGGTCCCTATCTGGCAGTACATGTCAAGTGGTTCATTATGATGTCGCTGGCGTTGCTGATGATGGCGACAACGGTAGGTAAGCTAAGAAGTAGCATACTGTAAACAAAGAATGAAACAGAGATTACCGTAATTTACAGACAATAATACGAAAATTTTTCCTCGAAAAATTACCTACAAAGGTCAGGTGCGTCTTATACTCGAAATTAATATGAAAAAGCCCAGTGTTTGATTTCAAATTCACGCCACTCTTAAAAATGGCGATATACTCGATGCCACGGGAAATCTATTTCTATCTGGTAACGATAGATTCAAATGTCAGTAACACTACACCGATGCGACGAACATGAGTTTCGGGGATTCGCAAGCTTGCTAACACTGTCTCCCTCCTGTTCCGCCATCACAAACGCAGAACACTGACTAGCCTATGATGCGTCATTGCCGTCTACGGTGCCAGTGAACTTGAACTGAAAGTGAATTGTGTTATTGTTAACAGTACAACATTTTTGTTAGTAGCTAGTTCCGTAATGGAAAAAAATTTTAGTCTGGCTTTGCAATATAATAATAAAAATGTTATTTTAAAAAATGCTTGAAAATTAAGGTGCCTCTTATAGTCCATAAAATACGGTATGTTTAAAAAAAAAATATTTACTGTCATCACTATTGTCCAATACATTTTTATTTTGCCCATCAGAAAATATGAAACTGTCCCTCCCCCCTCTTCTTATTGAATTCATGGAGAGAGAGAGAGAGAGAGAGAGAGAGAGAGAGAGAGAGAGAGAGAGAGAGAGAGAGAAAGAGAAAGAGGGGGGGTGGGGTGGCTGGTATCTAGCATCTAGTAAGAGTTTGGATGCCGATAGAATATAAGGATATCCCGATCGACGTGAGCACACGACCCAAACCTATGCACAAGGAGCTAAGTTCCGTTTTCGGTCAGAATGCGAAGGAAAAGTAAAAGATACTCTCTACGTAACCGCAATATCATAAAAATAAATTCGTTCCAAATGAATGAAGCCGATTTTACTTGCAATGCGTCGCTTCAGCTAAAAACATGTAGAGACCCCTTAAATGTTTCCCATCAATATGAATTAAACACAGCACAGCGATTGACCGTCGCGTCGCCGATCAGGAATGAGACACCACAGCAACTGAACCACATCACGCTGAAGTTGAAATTGAATTTACTGTTAGAACCAATGTCTCGCGGTAAGCATGTGCCTCCCTTTACAGAAGCAATGCGTCCATCTACCTGCGAGTCCAAAAAGCTACGATAGTCAGTATCGATACGTGTGTGTATCGTGCGTGTCTCTTTGTTTATAACGGGATAGTCTCATGTTAATGGGTCAAAGAAGGGGAATGAAACAAAAATTCGTTTCAAAGTGAAGTAACACAGAAAAAGAAACTTTTCTTTTTGTTAATCATGAGGGGCGGTCACCAATCTTTTGACATAATTTGATGCAGCCCAGCACGAATTTCCTCTCCTGTTCCAACCTCTTTGCCTCTGAGTAGCAATTGCACCCGAAATCCTCAACTAAATTTTTGGAAAAGTTCCAATCTCTGTCTGCTGTCTATAGCTTCCTCTGTTACCATGGAAGTAATTCCCTGATGTCTTAACACATGTCCTCTCATCTTGTCTCATCACCGAGTCAGTTTTTACCACGTTCTTCTTTCCTCGCCGATTTTTCGGAAACCTTCCCATTTATTGTCTTATAAGTTCACTTAATTTTTAGATTCCTTGTGCCACAGCATTTCTTAAAACATTTGGTTGTATTCTTTTTCGTTTTTCCCACCGTCCTTCAATCATTTCATACGATGCTGTGCTCCACGCGTACACTCTCAGAAACATGTTTCTCGATGGGCTATGTTTGAGACTCAAAAAATGTTCAAATGTGTGTGAAATATTATGGCACTTAACTGCTAAGGTCATCAGTCCCTAAGCTTACTCACTACTTAACCTACATTATCCTAAGGACAAACAGACACACCCATGCCCGAGGGAGGACTCGAACCTCCGCCGGGACCAGCCGCACAGCCCTTGACTGCAGCGCCTGAGACCGCTCGGCTAATCCCGCGCGGCTATGTTGGAGACTAATAGACTTTTTAAATCGATAAATTCCTTCTGTTTCATGCGATTGTTTTCTCATTTATCCGCCGTTGCTATCTTCGGGACAGTGTGGAATATATTCCTCCAGATGTCCTCTGGTATGTTCCCAGTATTGTAGATTCTAGAAACTAATTTAAGTACTCGTTTGACGCCGCGCGGGATTAGCCGAGCGGTCTGAGAGCGCTGCAGTCATGGACTGTGCGGCTGGTCCCGGCGGAGGTTCGAGTCCTCCCTCGGGCAATTGGTGTGTGTGTTTGTCCTTAGGATAATTTAGGTTAAGTAGCGTGTAAGCCTAGGGACTGATGACCTTAGCAGTTAAGTCCCATAAGATTTCACATACATTTGAACATTTGAACTCGTTTGACATGCAGTTACCCCTCCTCCGTAGCCGTGGTCGCTAGCGTACACCTATGCGGCGGTAAACCATTTCGATTCCTGGTGCGGGATGAAAATTTCACTGCCAATATTTGTCCTGTTAGGGTAGGAGAGTGCTGTCAGAAATTGCTGACGACTGGTATTTGCGCCGATGTCCTGTAATAATTCCAAACTTCTCTGCAGTGTCTCCTGAAGTGACGACATGTGATGTTCACCCGTCGAATGGGGTCGTTAAGCTCTGTCGGACCGTTGGCGCTTTTCGACAGGAGTAGGCTATGTGCTGGAAACGGGTTTCACTCTCTCCCTTCTTTTCATCCATAACAACAAAACCAAACTGAACACTGATCAAGAGCTCATCACAGGTATCCACAGGACACAGATGCACACCGACACTTCATAACAGTTCGGAGGAAGGCAACGGAAAATCATCTCCACTATTAATGACCCCACCACAAACGACGGTACAGGACTCCTGCATCTGCTCCCCCTATGCTCTTTTCCTGCATTCAAGACTACTTAGTATTACTGATATCCACTTATTCCAAAGATTTTAGAAATTAAAAAGCAATATTAGCTATTCTTTCTGTCTTGTTAGATCACAATTCATCCAAAGCTCTATCAGATTTTGGGTCTTCCAAATCAACAATCATTTTTTTCATCTCTTACGTCGACAAAACAGTTCTTCCTTATCCTGAGGGCCACAGTTTTCTTTTTGCACCTACTCATTTCTTTCCTCTCCCTTAAACCTCTATTATAATCTGTTAATGTTGAGGCCTTTTCTTCCAACCATAATTTGTTTCGACTATTTGTAAATGCTCAATTCCGAAGATATTTCCTTGTCTGTTTCATCAAATATTTCCTGTAGCCGTTTCGCTTTATATCCTCTGCACTTTCTATGGATTTCATTCCCACGTGACTTATATTGACGAAATACAACATTGTGACCACACCTCACCGGGAGATGGAATGCCGTTCGGCATTGTTGCGGGTACGTGGCACTGTACGGAAGTAAGATTCGCGGAGCACGGACGAATGTGGAACCATTCTAGTGACGTTACACGTCGCAATCGGAGAAATCCAGTGATACAACGGACTGCCAAAATCGGCAGGTAGTTGTGGCCTGGCAGCGAGCGTATCGCAGACGGTGAAGCTGGTTGGCTATGCGCATGCAACTGTCGTGATAATCCATGGGAAGTGCTACTAGGTCGGCGAAAACACGAGTAGTGAATAAGGTGTTGCACGTCTATATCTCGTCACAGAATATGGTGGTCGGAGGCTTACCCGTTCTGAAAACCATGATAGGTGACGATTTGTGTCATATCTGGCGACAGAGTACAAAGCTGGTACCGTTCGCTGTACACTGTTGAACACGGTTTATATCGTTTCGACGGCGATGGCATCTTTCAGCAGGACAACCGTCCCGGTCAGGAGGCCCTAAAATCATGTTACAGTGGTTTTAGGAGCATGGTAGTGAAATAACATTGATGTCTTGGCCACAAAATTCACCTTATCTGAATCCGATGGAACACATCTGGAAGGCTGTCAGGTGCCCATACTGCGCTCATGAAACACCGGTGCGTAATTTATGAGAATTGAGAGGTCTGTGCATAGAAATCTCGGGGCACGCACCTCCATAAACCTATCAAGGACTTTTAGAATCCATGCCGTGGAGAAGCTCCGCTATATTGCATTCCAAAGGTGCACCAACACGCTTTTAAGTAGGTCGTAATGTCAACGTATACTGCTGCAGTCGGTACTTTTCTTGAACATGTTTGTGTATTTTCTTTCGATCCCTATACTTTCAGGTCCAGATTCTGTGAGTGCCCTTTTTAGTGATGTCCATTCTTCTTCAACTTAACTGCTTACTGGGGTAATCGTTATCGCCAGTATGTTCAGCCTCACAGTGCTTCAGAAGCATATCATCGTTCCTCATCATTCCTGAAACCCCATCCTTTACGCACTGATTCTTCCTGACATTTCTCTTAAACTTCAGGCTACTCAATTGTGGTCTACATCTACTCCTGGGTACACTGCACAATCAAGTATCTGACTTCAGTAGCTCACCATGTCATGACGTAATCCAGTTGGAGTCTTCCCATGAGTCCAGGCATTATCCGAATGAACTTCCTCCTCCTGTGATTCTTCTGACTCTTGGACAGTGTACTTGCCGTTATCAGTTCAATTTTATTGCAGAATTCAATCAGCCTTTCTCCACTCTTATTCCAACTACCGAGCCCATATTCCTGCATAACTCTGCTTTCTGTTCCCCTCCCCGAACACAGTTCCAATCCTCTCATCGTTATTAGATTTTCTTCTCCTTTTACATACTTTACTACCACTTCAGTGCCCTGATACCCTTTCTCTATCTCTTCCAACTTCTGCTTGTGAATCAGCACGTATAACTGAACTATTGTCGTTGGTATTAGTTTGCTGCCGCTTCTGTTAAGAATAATCCTATACCCAATTGTTTACAGTAGCTTTCTGGACTTCCTTCTTATTCAGAACGAATGTTACTCCAAATACGCCACTTTCTACTATTGGTGATATTATCCTACATTCGTTAGTCAGCAGTCCTCTTCTTCTTTCCATTTCACTCCACTGACTAGTATTATATCTAGACTGCGCCTGTATTTCCATTTGCAGATTGTCTAGCGTATCTGTCGCATTTGGACTTCTGACATCCTGCGTTCCGAATCGTACATTGTTACTCTATCGATGGTTTTTCTTCCTTACCAGACCTCTCCTGAATGTCCAAATAATGAACTAATCTGGAATCTTTTGCTAATGGACCGATCACAATGACACTTTTTCAGTTACAGTCTACATTCTCTGTACATACACATGATGTGTGTTTAATGCAGTGGTTTCTGTCTCCTTCTCGTCCTCATGTCGTTGATCATTGCTGATTTTTCCGGCTTTTAAGGTCAGTTTCCAATCTGAAGAGCGATATTGTGCTCTGAACCTCTATCCACCCCTCAATCCTTTTTGACAAGACCGTTCACAGAATGCAGATGACTTCTTATGACAGCGATCTTCTGACACCAATGCTAACTACTTTTATTCAAAACATAAGTAACGGCTGGGTCTGGCCTCGGGACTCATGTCCCTTGGATCAGTAAACGAACACGGTACTCCTACACCACGGTGACTGACACATAAGAAAAAAAGTAAATAAAATTTTTGTCAGGCTCAGTGCGAACAGTATTTGTGTATCTTGTTTTCGACCCATACGAAGTCTACCAGCATTTTCCACGACATCTTCTAACTAACACCTGTGGTAGACAATGAGAACGTCGTAACTGGAGTATGTTAAATTTTGCGGGAGAAGCAAAAGCGGTCTCTTTAAAAATAATATAAAGTGATACAGATAAAGTTCTATATGTGTAACTATGTAGTGGAAGCCTAGTTATCGACAGATTAGAGAAATCCATACCCTTTCAAATCTCTGTTAGATCATGAGTTACTGATTACTGGAGTTACGAGACTGTCACAGACAGGTGGAGTTACCAAGTCTTACATTGCCTTCCACTGACATTTTTCGTAAGACTGATGATATGGTATTCGACATATATACATGCTCGAAAAGTTATGAAAGAAAGCAACAGATGGGAAAAGCTAAACATTTTCATATAATTCAAGGAAGATTACAGTTTAACGGGGCAAGGTGATTGAAAAGATTTTCAGGGTGTGATTTCACGATCAAAAATATTTCCTGTTTCCGCCAGAATGCAGTGGCACTGCAAGCAGAAGCCAATGGATAAAATATGGAACAACAGTATATTTGCAAGTCAAAGGTAACCATCACAAGAAAATGAGAGAGGTGGAAATATACATCCAATGAGTACATCCAATCAAGCGAGGTAGTACGGTACACTTTACTGACTGCCAGCACATAACTCCCATCTCCCATGAAATATCAGAACAAAGTTTTTTTTTTTCAAATTAGAAATGTTATTTAGATCGGTTGAACGGACGATTTGTTCTCTGTTTGCCCCCATTAACTATTAACCTCATGCAGATTTACGTAGCAAGATTAGCAGCGGTAAGAGTTACACTACCAGTACCATTAGTAGGAGTATCTGTTTGTTCTTTAATTGTTCACTACGTAATAACTGACAAGTCACACAAAAATATGCAAGATTCAAAATGGTTCAAATGGCTCTGAGCACTATGGGACTCAACATCTGTGGTCATAAGTCCCCGAGAACTTAGAACTACTTAAACCTAACTAACCTAAGGACATCACACACATCCATGCCCGAGGCAGGATTCGAACCTGCGACCGTAGCAGTCGCGCGGTTCCTGACTGAGCGCCTAGAACCGCTAGACCACCGCGGCCGGCAATATGCAAGGTGTTGCAGGACCTCTTTAGTAACGCTCTGAAGGAATTATTGTACAATACAAAATACAACAGCCGGCCGCGGTGGTCTCGCGGTTCTAGGCGCGCAGTCCGGAACCGTGCGACTGCTACGGTCGCAGGTTCGAATCCTGCCTCGGGCATGGA
The DNA here is from genome assembly GCF_023898315.1 of Schistocerca nitens. Classification (NCBI taxonomy): domain Eukaryota; kingdom Metazoa; phylum Arthropoda; class Insecta; order Orthoptera; family Acrididae; genus Schistocerca; species Schistocerca nitens. The sequence continues at coordinate 367,734,413 of NC_064614.1, read as the reverse complement.
TGTGTGTGATGTCCTTAGGTTAGTTAGGTTTAAGTAGTTCTAAGTTCTAGGGGACTAATGACCACAGCAGTTGAGTCCCATAGTGCTCAGAGCCATTTGAACCATTTTTGAAAATACAACACACACACACACACACACACACACACACACACACACTCTCTCTCTCTCTCTCTCTCTCACACACACATACACACACACACACGCACACACACACACACACACACACACACACACACACACACACAAACACACAACACCGAGAGAGAGAGAGAGAGAGAGACAGGGAGAATGGAAAGAAACGAAACAGATTTAATGCTCGTTTACGTCTAAGAAAAAAAAAAAAAAGTAATAATAAATGACAGTTGGAAGCGCATGGGAGACGTAAATTTGCGCAGTGAAACGAGTGTCCAAGCCACAGCAACAGGACGTAGTATCTACAAACAAGCAGGGGAAAAGTGAGTAAACAGTGTCAAAATACTAACCATAATCCATGAATAACAAACTAGACGTAGCATACCTAAGCTTCGCAAAACTTTTATTGATATCCACATGTTCAACTCAACTGCACAAAAACACATTTGGTACATAAAATGGTTCAAATGGCTCTGAGCACTATGGGACTCAACATCTGTGGTCATAAGTCCCCGAGAACTTAGAACTACTTAAACCTAACTAACCTAGGGACATCACACACATCCATGCCCGAGGCAGGATTCGAACCTGCGACCGTAGCAGTCGCACGGTTCCGGACTGCGCGCCTAGAACCGCGAGACCACCGCGGCCGGCATTTGGTACATAAAAACAACAAAATACTACAATGGTAATACCAACAGACTCGATATTAAATACAAGTTCAATGTGGACCATGTTGCATATGAAATAGTGTGCTAATTTAGACCCGTGGGCGATTTTGTTTGGCAGCGACATGATACGCACAATGTAAAATAAAAGGTAAACTGCAAACACAATTTAAATGACAACAGCATCTGAATTATCGTATTCTTAACCTAAAAATGACCCTACGTAATTCAGGAAAATACTAAAAATCCCATTAAGAATACCACAGCTGTGGTGAAACACCTTCTGGTGATAAAGTAAAACAATAATTTGAGCACTTACAAAAAGGCAGACCCATTCTTAATTCATTATTATTTTCCTAAAACCACAGGAACTGAACTCAAAACTCCAGTATGATACTCTTTAGGAAACTCCGAGGAACGATAAGTGACGTACTTAGGGTCATTTCTGTTTCTGTTAAGGAGCATACTATTTTTTAAGCCGCCGTTTATGAGTTGCATGCACGTGACTTGCGACTGATACCGAATAAATATGTTGTAACAAATTCTGCTTTACTGAAGACATGATAGACAAGTGTTCAAACAGGCTGCCCTGAGCCTCATTGCACGCTTTACCTCTTGGCGGCAATAGTCACTAATCCCTGACGAATTTGCAAGAATTGTATTTTATATAATGAAACGCATAATTGGCAGTCGGGTCAGTTTTGGTGGCGGTTATGGTAATGTATCTTACATTCTTGAGATGCTCCCAAAGAAAAAAATGTCAGGGTCATTTAATCAAGCAAAAGTACCTGTCACACAACAGACTCACTCTTCCCGAAAGTCGGCGTTATATTACATTCGCACATCACCCCCGAAATGCGCAAGCACTCCAAAATAATAGAAACGGATGTTGCTGTGGACATCAGACGGCATACTTTTCTAAAATTCCATTAGCGTGGTATGCAGAAAAAGGTGGTAAACTGCTGCCATTAAAGGTGCTAACATTTACAAATCCTACAAGATCACTACTGACCATTCCAGTCCAAGTGTTAAAGAAAACCTCTGTTCGTGATATCTAGCAGCAGTCGATTGTTACTATTCTGACTGTTAAATTAACGGACTCACGAATGTTATTACCAGTTCGTGAATAACAAATGTGTGTAGAAGACAATGCCATCGTCATTTTGATGAAGAACCCACTACACACTTTCCATACATGTAGTGAAAGAGGGAAAGCTTAGTGGGCCCGTTTTCGAAGTCACTCGCAAGTAGGTTGTACGTTTCTTGTAACATTAACACCTACCACAGACCGCGTACTGATTTAAGATGCACTGCTAAACATCTGTGTCACGACTTCCTCGACGCAGGACCTTCCACCACCACTATTCTCAGAACGAAGAATTTCTGTTTGTTCAAGGCTTCAATGAACTTGAGTACCAGTTCGGATATATTGATTTAGGAATATAATCGAGAGAATTGTATACATGTATGTCACACAGACTTGTAGTGAGGCCACAGTCAACAGATTTAGTCCCCTGAATCTGTCCTTGCAGGGACTGCTTTAAGGCATGTTCATGTACAATAACCATAGGGGTTCACTGTCGTGTCCAATAGATCTACACCGATTGATTTGCTCTTGTTATTATACAACATCGTTTACTGCACTGCGCCACAGAGCACTACCGACTGAAAATCTGCGTATGTTGCCCCTGATATTTTCCTCGTTAAGAATAAGATAATAGGTTTTTAAATAGGATGTCACAAGCGGTCAAGAGAGTGGGAGGACTTTGAAATCCACGTTCGAACATATGAATAATGGTTTTCTGTGGTTATGCTAATTTAGTATTTGTGAAACCCTGTAAGGTTCCTTTAATCTGAGCACAGCTAGTTTTCCTTTACATTACCCCGCTGAGCTGGTGCCTCACCTTAAAACGTCTCTTGTGCCGATAAGACATTAAACTGTATCGTTGTATTACGTATAACCCCTGACCAAACATTTCTATCAGTTCAAGGCTTTGCTTGATTACTCCGCTTACCTTATCTCAACAGCTTACTCAGACAGCGTTAACTACGCTCGCTCATTATGTAACTTATCATATACGCTCTGTCAGAAATGGGAAAACAAGCGATAAATGCTCATCTTTGGATTAGGTAACAAATCAAAAGATACTACTAAACAGGACCGGCTGGTCGCTTCGCCCGTTAGCTCAGTTGGTTAGAGCGTCGAGCTAATAACGCGAAGGTTCTCAGTCTGCTTTCGGCTGCGGTGGGGCCAGGACGTCCGCTGCGCCCCGCCGTGCGCGACCGTGAGCGCTTGCTTGTGTTTACCTTCTCGCGGCGCGAGTTGTATTTGTTCCAAGTTCAGTGCGACTATGGCACACACATGGCGCCACGATACGATCAAAATTACTTTCCAACCAGATCACGCGCGTCCTCGAGCCTATGAAATAGAACAGTTCATACGCGACGATCTACGTTTAGATCCGGCGACTGTCGTCGGAATACATTTTTCTATAACGGCGAGCGTGGTCTATGTTAAAATGACCAGTGCAGAGGTCTGCGCGACAGTGGTTTCTAAATACTCGAACTCTCTCAGATTCAAACATTCTGACGGGCATATCGGTGCAGTGACGGTGGATCATGCAGGCATGGGCCTAAGGACAGTAAGAGTTTTTGAGCTCCCCTTCGAGGTCCCAGAGGAAGTTGTCAAGGACGCCTTCCGACCATATGGCAATGTTATCAGCCACGATGCAGAAAAGTGGCAAACTTTCTCGACGTATAAGGTCTACAATGGTGTGCGCCAAATTAAACTTGAGCTCAAGAAACATGTGCCGTCCTATTTGAACATCGGTGGCTGTCGTACAATCATCATGTACGACGGTCAACCGCGTACCTGTTCCGGATGTGGGCAGGAAGGCCATGTTCGATCGAGCTGCTTACAACGTAGAATTACGCAGATACCACTGAGAGACTCCGTTTGCCCGACGGGGACGACAATCCTGCCCCTCACGTACGCTCAGACGACGATGCGCACCATAGTTGAGGACGAAACTGGCGATCAGACACATCCATTGACGTCAGAAGTACCAAGGGAGGAAGAGGAAGGACCCTCGGTGCCAACCCATATGTCGCCCCCTCCACAGCAACAACAGCAGCAACAGTCCCACGGACTCCAGACGCAACATTCAGAACACGATGGACGTGGACGCGAACATTGTCCCGACCGCGGCTTTCCTAGCGGAAGGTGATACGACGCTGGATTGCCTCCCACATTCGGATACGGATGTCCACGTTCGAAAGCAACGTTCGCCTCGACGACGCAAGCGACGTCGGCGGACCCCTTCTGACGATTGCCTCCTACACACGGCCGTCTCATCAGACGGCATGGATGCTGCACCTGCTGAGGATCTAAGTGGTGTAGACGGTTCACTTGCCCATACTACGAGTGCCCAGTTACTTCTTGCACCACAAACGCGGCAGGTCGCGTCGACGGATGGCGCTCCGTCTACCTCTACCAAAGACGACGTACGTGAGAGAGATTTAGGTGCCGATCAGCTACACAACATCGTGTTGCACCCACTGTGGTCGGACGATGTTGAGGAACTTCCTGAAGAGGGCACGGGTGACAGGGGAGGGGGCGGCATTGGGGATGCCACTCCTAGCGTGAAAGACTCATAATTTGTAACGTATTTGGTGGGTCCGGCATCTCTTGCGGTTAGCTTTGATTGCCATGGCGTCTACCCTAGGTGAAGAGGCTAGGCAGCACACCTTTTGCCTTGCCACAACCAATATCAACGCGATAAGGGCACCACACAAACTGACAATGCTACAACGCATGCTTGATGCGGCGGACATCGACGTGGCCCTCTTACAGGAAGTATGTGTCGCTAGTTTCCATTACTTCTACGGATATGCCGCCCACATCTCCCACGCCTCTTCTACCGATTGTGGTGTGGCTGTTCTGCTATGGGACGGTTTGGCGGCTACGGACGTACTGTACTTACCGAGTGCAAGAGCCATGGCAGTAACTGTCAACGGTGTACGACTCATCAATGTATATGCCCCTTCAGGGTCAGGGAGATGGAGAGATCGGGCCCACTTTTTTTCGGAAGATATTACGCGTCTTATTTATGGGCTGCATAGACGATATGGTGATCGGAGGAGATTTTAACTGTACATTATCTCCGTCTGATCAGCAGCCACATCACGTCCCGTGTGCGGAATTGGAAATGCTAGTGTGTGACCTCCACCTGATTGACAAGTGGCGCCACATTCATGGCCCAGCTCCTGGTTACACCCATTATACAAGCCATTCATCAAGTCGGTTGGACAGGATTTACGTCACAAGCACCCTTTCGACGGCGACGAGAGGAGCAGAGGTCTGGCCCACTGCATTAACCGACCACACAGCCTATATTTGCACCATTGCCCTCCAACCTGCACGTGTGTGGCTCAGTAGGCCCCCCTGGAAACTGAACTTCGCCCATCTGGACGAGCCGGCATGTATAGGTGCAGTCGAAGAGTCGTGGAACGCGTCCTTACAGCGTCGTGGTCGTTACCGATCGACCCTCAGTTGGTGGATTGAATGTGCGAAGCCTGCTCTTAGGCGCACCATCATGGCTTACGGCCGGGAAGCAGCGGCATGGAGGATGAGCACGGAAAACTTTTATTATACCGTCCTACGGGAATGTCTTGCTATGGAGCCCTCACCTAACAGGCAGATCATAGTCAATCGCGCGAAAGCGCAGCTCGTCTCCTTAGCACGCCATCATTTACAAGGCGCTGTTATACGGTCGCGTGCTCCAGACATGATACAATCAGAAAGGCCATCTATGCATCACGTGCTCCTAGAACGCAGGAGGCGCCGTAGGGCACTGGTAACCGACATGATAACGGACGACGGTCGACACGTGGTAGAACAAGCAGATATAGCAGAAGCCTTGTATGGGCATTACGCTCAACTTTATTCAGCAGTGCTCGCTGATATGGCGACGGTAGACACCGTTTCAGCACATGTCCACGGTACAGTTCCACCAGACATGGTCCCGACTTTACTGGGAGAAGTGACAGAAGAGGAAGTGCTCGACGCCATTGGTAAAGGTGCTCCCCATAACTCACCAGGAATCGATGGATTACCATTAGAGTTCTATCGAGCCTTTAAACAACTGTTGCTACCGTGTTTGATTGAAATTTGCCAGGAATTGATGTCCCCGGGTACAACATTGCCTGCACCATTCTTGGAAGGTCTGATTGTCCCCATCCATAAGCCGAAGGGACGGAATCATGTCCGCGATTATCGTCCCTTAACGTTATTGAACAGCGACTTCAAGATCTTTTCGTGTCTGCTATCAGAACGTATTCGCGGCACATTATTGCACGTCTTGTCCGGCGATCAGGCGTCCTTGGGGGGACCCAACATCATCAGAACTGCGTTATGTCGTTACAGAGATCTCATCTCCCTTGCACGGGTGAGACGTTTGCCGGCAGCCCTCGCGTCTATCGACTTTAGCCAGGCTTTTGACCGTGTGGGACACACTTTCCTCACGGTCGTTCTACGACGCATGGAATACCCCGACCCCTTTATCACAGTGTTGACACGCCTACTACATGGTGCTACTTCTCGAGTTCTTGTTAATGGAAGACTGACGGCACCCATGCCGATCCGCCGATCAGTACGACAGTGATGTCCATTATCAACATTGTTATTTGCATTGGCCTTAGAACCTTTGTTGTGTGGTCTCCGAGACAGGCTCACTGGGATACAGTTCGGCGGCTCCATCTATCGTTGCACCGCATATGTGGATGATTTGATGATCGTCATACGTGGAGCTGACGACATGGCCGCGGCTTTGGACTGGATTGCAACCTACGGTACAGCTTCTGGTAGCCAAATCAACGTTGACAAGTCCGTCGCCTTGAGCATCGGGATTGGGCTACCGCAGGAACACATTGCCCCCTTACGCTTCAGTGATACTGTACGCTGCTTGGGCTTACATTTCATGAACGACATGCGACGCGCGACGACGCTCAATTATCGACGCCTTCTTAACCAAATTAGGGCCGGAATTGCAAATCAGCGCTTGCGATCCCTCAACATCGTTCAGCGGGCGTATTATGCCAATGTATACCTTGCGTCCCGCATACCGCGTGTCGCCCAAACGCAACCCATTCCGAAGCCCTTGGCTCGTAGCGTTATGGCAGCGCTGGGATACTTCGTCACCGCTGGTATGTTACTGAAGATCAGATACGTATCTCTTACCCTCCTCAAGGAAAAAGGTGGTCTCGGCCTAGTTAACATCCATGATAGGGCCATTGCCCTCTATGTTAGCTCACATTTATGTCTGCTGCGCCGTTGTCCTACGAGCCTCACGAGTCTGCTTCTGACGGCGCTACGACCTGCTTCACTAAGAGCGCCGGTGCCACTACAGGACATCCCAGCGCCCCTCTTTTATATAGGACGTTTCTATTTGGAACAAAGTTATTGCAGAGTTGCGCTCACGACACCACAAATGGCCACAACTCGACGCCTATATCATGACATGCTGCAACGCCGCCCCCTATATGTGGTCGAACTAAAATACCCTGACGTACGGTGGCGCGTGGTGTGGAAGACTGTACACGATGCCATGCTTGATTCCGATGTTGTTTCCCAATGGTACGTAGTCGTTAATGGGAAGCTGGTGACGCAAGAACGTCTCTAGAATATTCACATGGCAGAATCTCTCAATTGTGTGGGTTGTAATACAGTAGATTCTGACGAGCACCGCCTCAGCTGTGGAGAGGCGGAACCGGTTTGGCACCTAGTGCGGCAGATGCTGGCTTATCTCTTGCGAGTTAGGCCTGAGTATGTATCTGCACGCACGTTATTGTTTCCGGATGAGACATTTTACCCCAAGACTCGAACCAACTCTGTCACCTGGATACGTGGACATGCAGTCCATTACCTCTGTCGTGACGGTCACAAGAATTTCCTTGACTTCTGGCTCTATTTGCAAGAAAGACATCATGTTATTTCCGGGCATACCAGATATCGACAGTGCTTCGCAAACTACCTATGGAGTGCCATTCACTGCCCGCCGTGCAGCTGGAATGTTCCCGGCAGTGGCAGATGAGGTCAGAACGAACTGCAAACGAGCATATATTGAACAATCTTTATCAGTGGGCGCAGTCGCTGGGAAGCCTCACTACGACGTGTTAGCTTTCTTTTCATGTTATTTATGTTTCATATCTTCTATGGCGTCTTCATTCTGTTTTAGTTTCCCAGGCTTGATTAACTATGACTGTTCGCACATTGATATCTATATAAATAAAAAAAGATTAAAAAAAAGTGGGCAGGAGACCTGCGTTCGAACCCAAATAAATACACAAGAACAAAATAAGAAAAAAATTAACAACAAATAAAATATAATAAAGTATTATACCCTTTCCTTTCTCCTTTTATTTTATTTTTTTATACAAAGTTCTGAGGCATATTTAATTTTTGTTCGTTGGCGGAACCTGAAGTGGTGGCGAACGGCCGTCCTAGTTAGCTTTAGGATGAAAGTGGCGGTGGCACTTTCTTTGCTTTTGTTTTTAGGCTACATAGGTTTTTGGGGGTAGTATGGGTGATAGGGGCCAACGCCTGAAGTGGAAGAGGTAATTTTCTTTAATTAAAAAAGAAAAAATAAGAAAAAAAGAAAAAAAAACAAGTAAAAAATTGGAAAAATAAAAGAAAATAAATAAAGATAAAAAACAAAAAAACAAAAACAAAGAAGGGGTAGCGTAAAAAAAGGTCGTGGGTTCGATCCCCCCATGGGCTATGAAGTATTTTTCACATATTCATATATATTCACATTAGATAATAGTACAGATTGGCATTTGAATTAGTTCGTGGATCTTGTGATGTGAGAGTTTTTTAGCAGACGGTAGCCGCTCTCACTTGAACGTTGAAATATACAAGGTATGGCAATAGGCAGAGGATGAAATGCATGCAGTTAGCGATACCTGGCAACGATTAGTGGTCAGTGGTACCGGTCGGTTGGCGGAATTAACAGGTGAGACAATGGAGGCCGCTATATTATACGGCAATGGACTGTATTTTTCCGAAAACGCAATAAAGCTATAGGCAGAACAATCTCAGACAAGGTACAAGTATCTGTTTGTGTATTTGACTTTATCTGTTCCATTCATTATACCTCACAGCCAAGACGTAGCTTCCCTCATTATTCTCTTTTGTCTCTTCTCTGATTATGTTGTCCACTGGCTCTCGTCAGTTGTTTTTGTGATACCTCCATTGCTTAGGATGTTCCAATTGAAACTAGAAGACTCTATCTGTATCACAGACGGTATCAGAATAGCTTTTTCTGATATTTGTATAATATTTTCCCCTGAAGTAGCATAGCATATGAGAGATCTACGACTTTGGTATAATTTTAAATTGTACACAATACTCGCAACGACCAACCGACTGTGTAATTTTCACGTATTTGTAATAAAGCCCAAAGTGAAGTGCAGAGATACTTACAAAAACTATTCTGACCGCAGTAGGCCCTCTCTTACATCGGAAGAGGAATAACACATACCAAAAAAATTATAAATATTATCCTCAGTTTCTGTGCATTCTTCAGGTTCAATTAAGTACACGCGAGAAATTATTGTGAGAACAATTATAACTCTCAATACAAACAGAAACAGGAAATAATAATAATAATTAAGAGCATTATGATAAAAAAATTATTTGTTTAACACGTTTGAACCCGTATCATCAGAAACAGATAGGATAAGAAATGGCCGTGAGAGTACATTGTCCAGTGACATTAATGTGATAACTGTCAAAAGTTCGAATAAGCGGCAGGAAGAGAGACAGTGAGGTTCTGGAAGGTGCCGACAGGAATGTAGAGCCCTGCCGCCTCCAGTACAGTGCGAGTTGTGTGACACGTTGCATTGTCCTGCTGATAGATGCCATCGTGCCGGAGGAAAGGAAACTGCATGTAGGGGTCGTCGTGGTCCCCACGGGTAGATCATACTTGAGGAGCGTCGGAACAAAACCCGATATATACACTTTTGCTGTATTCGCGTGTTTGAGCTGTGGGTGGAGATACGGGAGTAATAATACATGCTGCCACAAAATAATTTGCAGAACAACGCAGCATCAAGTGTTTTATGGTGTGTCTATTCTTTTTATACCTTGTGGAGCCATTTAGAGATCACTATTTGTTACTTTCTGTATTAACAGCAAATGCGGATTTATCGGTTTTTGTTCCGGCGCTCCTCACTTGTGTTAATCCACTGTGCCTTCCAGAATGTCGAGATCACCGAGGAAATGCCATAAAGACATTCCGCAGTCCTTAACGCTCCCTCCACCGCCCACTGTCCTCCCGACTATTGTTGCAGGTGTTTGTCTCCAGACGTTCCACGCTGAGGGAGCATAAAACGTGATTCATTTGAAAAGACAACCAGTCGCCGCTCAGTGGACGTCCAGTTATGGTACTGGCCTGCAAATTCCAGCTTTTGTCGCCGATCTGCATTAGTCGGCAAGGGAGCATCAAACAGGCGCCTGCTGCACGGGCAGGAAAGTCTGCTGAACAGTCGCTGAGAAGACGCTGTTGACACTGCCGTGGTTCACCTGGGCGGTCAATTAATTGTTCAACGGTTGCACGTCTATTCACCTCAGCCGCCGCTCACCCCTGTCATCTATGGCACCGATCTATGCCTTGGCACCGATTTTGGATAGCGCCGTTCTGTCACGACGGTATAATTTAACCATGGTGGCACACGAACAGTTTACAAACTTAGTCGTTGCGGAAAGGCTTCCACCCTTCGCCCGAAAGTCAATGTCCGTGCCCCTTTGGACGTCAGATAAATCGCTCCGTATCCGCATTACGATAGCGACTGCAGTCTTTCCGCCGGCCGAAGTGGCCGAGCGGTTCTAGGCGCTCCAGTTCGGAACCGCGCGACCGGTACGGTCGCAGGTTCGAATCCTGCCTCGGGCATGGATGTGTGGGATGTCCTTAGGTTAGTTAGGTTCAAGTATTTCTAAGTTCTAGGGGACTGATCACCACAGCAGTTAAGTCCCATAGTGCTCAGAGCCATTTGAACCATTTTGCAGTGTTTCTGCGTCCCCCGGACATGCTTCATATACCCTCCAATGTTAGTGTTGCCACCTGCCGTCTTTGAATGGTTATTGGGGTTGACGTCCAACAAGGGCAGTGACCAAATTACTGTGAATGGAACTTTTGTATGGAAGAGATTGTTATTGTGATAGAAGATGTACTGTTAGCTGTCTCTTGAAGTTTCAAAGGAATTTACTTCTCTGAAATTTTGTGGAAGATCATTTAAGACGGGTGCCTCATACAGGAAATGATTTCAACAAGATAGCTGTATTCTGTAGTGTTACAGGGAGGGTTTTACCTTGTTGAGAAGCTGTATTTTTACTGTATAGTAGTCTAAGGCGCTGCAGTCATGGATTGTGCGGCTGGTCCCGGCGGAGGTTCGAGTCCTCCCTCGGGCATGGGTGTGTGTGTTTGTCCTTAGGATAATTTAGGTTAAGTAGTGTGTAAGCTTAGGGACTGATAACCTTAGCAGGCAAGTCCCATAAGATTTCACAAACGTTTGGATTTTTTTACTGTATTGTAACGGTAATCGCGTTAGGGTGGGCGATGAATAAGAAGAAGTGCATTGATTGGGAAGACTATAGATCAAACAGTGCTTGCTCCACTGCATAAAGCCAAAGCTCATTTTGGAAGAAAAAGATAGCTGCTTAAGCCCACCATAATTATACCACGTGGCAATTATATCCAAACAAAGAGTACAAAGAGTTGTAAAATTATTAAGCTCGTCCTCTATTGTACAATGACGGCTACATTAATTGCCTCTCATTATTACGTTGCACTGGTTTCGGAAAATGCTATATAGACCCTTAACTAACCATCTGACAAGCATAACTAAGCCGACAATGATCATTTCTGAAACTAAAATAATAAATGTTTTTCGTTTAACCCCCTCCCAAAAAAAGTCAAACGACGCTTTTCGGGAGAAGTTTCTCATGTCCAGGTAAAATATGCGAGAATCTGTAAAAAAGTTAATACTTCGACAACATAAAGACACATTACAACGCTCGAACTCTGTCTAAATGTGCAGTCAGTATTCTGTGGGCACCGTGTAATCCACTCACATGTTTCCTGCTGCACGTTGTCTCGCGTGCTGTGATGCGAGCTTAAATTCCACCTTCCACAATAATGTAGAATTAGGATCCACTAATGTAGTTAGGTAGTGGGTTCATCATGTTTCAATTATTGTTTTGATTCCATAGCGTGAAAGCAAGAAAGCCAGATTTCTGTTTCGTGGAGAAGAACGTGGCGAATGTGATACAAGACCACATGCTACGTTACGAGGAGAACTTGGGAGTCGCCGTAGTGGATTTTGATGTTTGTAGTTGAAGCCCATATTTGGTGAGTTTTACTTCTTACGTCCTATGAACGTCTTGTTTCAAAGCAGCAACACACTGAGGATCCCTCGAAAACACTTTTTTATTCTTGATATAATAATACTCTACTGGCCATTAAAATTGCTACACCAAGAAGAAATGCAGATGGTACACGGGTATTCATTGGACAAATATATTACACTAGAACTGACATGTGATTACATTTTCACGCAATTAAGGTGCATAGATCCTGAGAAATCAGTACCCAGAACAACCACCTCTGGCCGTAATAACGGCCATGATACGCCTCGTCATTGAGTCAAACAGAGCTTGGATGGCGTGTACGGGTACAGTTGCCCGTGCAGCTTCAACACGATACCACAGTTCGTCAAGAATAGTGACTGGCGTATTGTGACGAGCCAGTTGCTCGGCCACCATTGACCAGACGTTTTCAATTGGTGAGAGATCTGCAAAATGTGCTGGCCAGGGCAGCAGTCGAACATTTTCTGTATCCAGATAGGCCCCTACAGGACCTGCAACATGCCGTCGTGCATTATCCTGCTGAAATGTAGGGTTTCGCACGGATCGAATGAAGGGTAGAGCCACGGTTCGTGACACAACTGAAATGTAACGTCCACTGTTCAAAGTGCCGTCAGTGCGAACAAGAGGTGACCGAGACGTGTAAGCAATTGGCACCCCATACAATCACGCCGGGTGATACGCCAGTATGGCGATGACGAATACACGCTTCCAATGTGCGTTCACCGCGATGTCGCCTACAAGAGGCATCACAACAACGTTTCACCAGGCAACGCCGGTCAACTACTGTTTGTGTATGAGAAATCGGTTGGAAACTTTCCTCAAGTCAGCACATTGTAGGTGTCGCCACCGGCTCCAACCTTGTGTGAATGCTCTGAAAAGCTAATCATTTGCATGTCACAGATTCTTCTTCCTGTCTGTTGAATTTCGCGTCTGTAGCACGTCATCTTCGTGGTGTAGCAATTTTACTGGCCAGTAGTGTAAATGTTTTTCGTTTAAACATGTAAAAAAAAAAAGACAGGGAACGTCATATAGGTTAACATAATGGCGATTAAAGCTTGTAGGGTATCGTAATATAAAAGTCGTTCTTGCGTGGTATATGAGTTCAGCATAGTGTAGTGGAGATATGAAGCCAAACGCAGTTGTTTCGAGTCAGTAAGAACGACATTAGGGCTACCCACCTCCGTAACCAATGTCACAAACGCACGTTTGTGTGGTGGTGCTCGACTAGTGCGTAAGTCGGTTCGAATCCTGGTGGTGGATGACGTTTTCACTGCCAGTATTTGGGCGGCGAAGGGAGGAGAAGTTGCTGGTCACCAGTCTTTGCACCAATGTTCTATATCAAATTCCGAGCCTCTCCGGAGTGTCTCATGACGTGAAAGCATGTGACTCTGTTGGTCGTAATCTGTCCGCCGGATGGGCAAATTAAACTCGGCGGTCCTCTTGGTGCTTTCCTGCTAGTCACGAAGAGTAAGCTATGTACTAGGTGTCACCCTCTCCCATCTCTCATCATACCCAGCACGATTTCCACACGCCCCCCCCCCTCCCTCCTCTTCCCTACCCCCTCCACACACATACACATATTACAGGCACGTACACTTGACAGATACGCTTACCTACATAGTTCTCATACTTCGCGACGGGAAGGTGCCTGCGGGCGCGGTGGTCAGAGAAAACATTTCCAATTTTGTGGTTCAACCTGCCCTTCGTAATCTTCCAGCCGTTCATGCCATGTTATCTTTACTTTATCTTAGTGTTTCACTTACAAGTGGGAATAATGAAATAATTTTTATCTTATGTGAAAATATTGGAAATTTATATTGCTCTGCTTGTAACGGAACTTTTTGACTTATGATCCGTCCATGGATGTTGAAATTTTTCTTTGTGTTTACTGCAGACAGAAATAGCATGTGTAGCATACGGACAAAGAGGAAATATGATTTTTACGAAAACTAAAGAAGAAGTTTTACATTTTACGCTAGAGTCTGCAAAAAGTGAAACATTCAGAAGCATTGGTCTGCAGAATACCGCAATAAGAAGTCGTGGAGAACAGCGGAACCATAATAAGTTATTGAAATAGCAGAGAGGTGACGTGGACGTAGGCTCAACAACGCCTTCTTTTGTGTGACCACACGGGTCAGTTTTACACAACACTCAGTCGATGCGGAGCTGCCATACGAAGTACAGACGTGTAATAAAGTGCCACTACTCCTCGCAGACACCACAGGTGGAATATCGACGTGTGAGTGCGTTCGAACGGTGCAGAATGATTTGTCTCCTGGAGGCGGGTCTGTCGTTCCGTGACGGTGCAGGTCGTATAGAGCACACTGCTTCACCAGTGAGGCGTACGTGGAACCAATAGAGAGAAGAGGTCCTACAGAGCACCGACAGGGTACTGGATGACACAGTTTGACCACAGAAAGAGATGACTGCCATCTAGTTCACTTGGCCGTGACGGACAGAACAACTTGATCCACAGCGTAGGCGCGACGCTGGAACACTGCAATGTGTGTGGAGATGCCTGCCTCGACCGTTCGACGCCATCTTCTGCTGGTTGGACTGGTGGAGCCCATGTCACTGCGTCGGCTTCCGTTGACAGAACTCACGAACGCCGCAGACTGCAGTGGCCACATGAACGCCGACATCGGTGGCAAAATGTCTTGCTCCCGGACGAGTGCCACTTCAACTTGTCCTACAATGATGATATCGTACGCCTTCGACGCCGCCGTGGTGAACGCAATTGGTCGGACTGTATTGTTGAGCGGCATAAGGGACAACTGGCAAGTATGGTGGTTTGGGACGCCATTGCCTAGAAACGCAATATCGCATACTGCGCCTTGAGGGCAATTTGGACAGCTACCGCTACATCAGGGAGGTTTCACAGACAGAGGCACTGCCGCTCCTTCAGGGCGTTCCACATACCATATTTCATCAGGACAACTACCGGCGGCATGTGGCGAGGAATGTGCAAGCCTTCTTCAAAGAATGACATGTACCCCTGCTTCTCTGGCCTGTCTGTTCGCCTGACATGTAATTCATCGAACATGTGTGGGGTATGGTCAGTTGGCAAGTTGTTGTTTTAGGTTCCCCTGTAGGCAGAGATGATGCTTTGTGGACACGTCTACAAACCGCGTGGTGGAGTATTCCCAAGCAGGCGCTCATTGATTGCATGCCACGACGTCTAGGGGCTCTGAATGAAACACGTGGTGTCGCTGTTCCGTACTGAATTTCCAGTCACAGTGCATGTACAGCTCTGGAATGCTAACCGTTTTGTAGTGTCATGTCATTAATCGGTGGAATAAATTTCACTATCATCACATCTCTCGATCTTGATGTTTCACATTACCAAGCAGTAGTGTACATTCTCGTAAACAAATTATGTCATCTAGGAGCCAGATATAGCCGATAACAGCCGCTGGAGAGCGCAGCGTTCGCAATTCAAGCTGAGGAAAAAGTTCCATATGATCCATCAGCTCCCTTCTGAGCGTACGGTGGCCACGATGCAAACCACACCTGGCATGCTTAACGATAGGAAACACGTCCCGTGTGAGGACGGCTCCTACTCTTAACTGGGAGACGTTGATGAGCGTCCTGTCTCACCCATGGCACTAGTCAGCACTGCACTAGGCTTCTTGCTCTTATTGCATCAGTCACCAAGAATGTCGGGTCGTGGCACATCTGTTCTGTCTGCAAGTGACGACTGAACTACCACTTCGTCAACGTTTCCCAAGAAACACGCAGTAGGGAACGCGATATGAGGTCGTTGTGCAGGTCACCTCATGTACCATGAGTCAAGAAATGGGTCTGTTTGCGACGCGACAGATGTTCACACGGGGAATGCGAAGGCGCCTGGAGCACTAAGGAGTGTTAGTGCGATGGCCATTGTTGCGACTTCCCTTGACACGCCAGTGTAGAGGGTCGTGCCGTCAGTTGTGCGTCCAACAACATGCCCACAGCAGCGGAAACAAGTCGTCTCGTTTGTGCGTGCAGTATCACGATGGACCTGTCTGTGTTTGAAAGTCCTAAAGAGAACTCAGGTTGCCAAACTGCATTCGTCATCACCATTTCAGGTCCTGCACTTGGCGTGATAGAGACATGGTGTGATGGAGTAGGGTCGCAGTGAGTTCACTACACCATCACTTTTGGTGCGCATAGCCAATAACCATTAAATTTCTATTTTGAAGTGGGTAGCTGTGCCTCATCTCCGAGATCTCACTGACTTTACCTTACAGCGATATAACGCGCGACGTTACCTAACAGTTTTCTGCTGTTGAGTGGTAGCTCTCTTAACGGCATCTCATACAAGCAAATGTTCTGCGAGTTTACTTGAGGTTGCTCTCACCTTAGGTAAATGGGCTATGCACAATTCTGTTTAAAAGGAATTGGTCGATGTAGTCGTAGGGTCGAGCCGCGCACGTATGCTTTCAAGCCCAGCAGCTAACTCGCTGCAAACAATAATCTGTAGCTGTGATGGTGCAGTCAAATAACCTATGCATTGGCTAGAATTGCGAACTAATAAAATTCACATTAATATAAAATAGGACGTAGATGAATAATTTAATAAAAAAGGTTCTGTTCTAACGTCTGTAGCTGATGTAGACGACAGAACTGCCGCCAATTTTCCGTTTTCCATCGTTTGTTAGTCGCCTTAAAAATCGTGATTGTATGTTCCCTCTTTGTAACTGAATGAAACACAATTTGTTTTTGCAATATGAGTTTCGCTTCTTTTATTCGTGAAGCACCTTCAGTGGCCTGTAATACAAGTTTGTTTTTATACATATAATAAATGCGTTATGCGGTAGTTTCAAACATGTTAGCATGTTTTCTTATGTTGATTTTCAGATTAGAAACAACTTTTGTAGCACAATTTTCGTGGCGTTAAATTATAGTTTTGTGTTTTTTACGATATGGAAATAAATTGTAATTAACACCAAACGATAATTTAACCTCACGGAGCTTCAGTTACAAAATTTGTTTCTAAATTGCAGAACAAGAGAAAAAAATGAGAAAACGTAACATAGTAATATAAGATTACGATTTGTAAATCGCAAGTAACATCAAACACTAACTTAATTTCGCGGAATTTGTGCTACAAAAGTTGTTTCTAATCTGCAAAACAAGAGAAAATGTAAGATAATAACATATTTTTAACTACTATATATATAATTGGACACAGAGGATGCTTCACATGTTAAAGGAGCGAAGCGCATATGGCAGTAACAAACTGCTTTCTCGGATCGCTTCAAACAATTCAAACAAATCGTATTGATGAGTTTTATTACGAAATGAACGACGACAGTACTTAACTTCGACAATAACACAGAAGTGTCGCAAGCAAAGGGTGACACACAGATAAGAAATCTCTTCAGTATATACAATTTCTATGTTTCTGATCTTGAAGTGCTTAATCTTACGCTGCTGCAGAAGTGGGCCGCTACCAGTCATGAGCGGTGCTTACAAGGGAACCTCCCCATCGCACCCCCCTCAGATTTAGTTATAAGTTGGCACAGTGGATAGGCCTTGAAAAACTGAACACACATCAATCAAGGAAACAGTAAGAAGTTGTGTGGAGCTAAGAAAAAAATAAGCAAAATATACACTGAGAGTAGTCCATGGGCAAGATAGGCAACATGAAGGCTAGTGTTAGCCCAGGAGCCCCGTGGTCCCGTGGTTGGCCTGAGCAGCTGCGGAACGAGGGGTCCTTGGTTCAAGTCTTCCCTGGATTGAAAAGTTTAATTTTTTATTTTCAGACAGTTATCAAAGTTCAGGCACTTACACATAATCAATTTCGCTCTCCAAAATTCCAGGACATGTTCAGATTTGCTTGGACACATGCAGGATTTGACGGTCTACACACGGAAAACATATGTTTTCACAGAGCAGAGGGAAAACTGTGCGACTGTGAAACTGTTGCATTCATTTGTTGCAGTTTATGTGACAAACTATTACGTTTTCATCACTTTTTTGGGAGTGATTATCACATCCACAAGAAAACCTAAATCGGGCAAGGTTTAAGAATCTTCTTACCCATTCGCCAAGTGTACAAGTTAGGTGGATCGACAACATATTCCTGTCATGTGACGCACATGCCGTCGCCAGTGTCGTATAGAATATATCAGACGTGTTTCCCTGTGGGGGAATCGGTTGACCTATGACATTGCGATCAAATGTTTTCGGTTCCCATTGGAGAGGCACGTCTTTTCGTCTACTAATCGCACGGTTTTGCGGCGCGGTCGCAAAACACAGACACCAAACTAATTACAGTGAACAGAGACGTCAATGAACGAACAGACAGATCATAACTTTGCGAAAATAAAGAAAATAAACTTTTCACTCGAGGGAAGACTTGAACCAAGAACCTCTCGTTCCGCAGCTGCTCACGCTAACCACGGGACCACGGCGCTCCTTAGCTGATACTCTCCTTGGTGTTGCCTATCTTGCGCATGGACTACTCAGTTTGTATAATTTGCTTATTTTATTCATAGTTCCACACAACTTCTTCCTGTTTCCTTGATTGATCTGTGTTCAGTTTTTCAAGGCCTATCCACTGTGCCAACTTACAACTAAATCTGAGGGGGGTGCGATGGGGAGGTTCCCTTGTTAGGTTCTCTTCACATAGACGCCACTGCTGTCGCGTTGTCGTCCTAGAGAGGGGTCGGTCAGCGTGCGATTGGCTGACGTCTTCTCCACAGTCCTCTCTGCTCTCTTGTTCCCGACTGGCGTGCCGGTGCTTGACCTTACACCGGAACAGAACATACCACTGATCAGAAAACTAATTCCAAACACCTCAAAGTAATTCAGAGGTCAACATAATGATTCACAAACATGCGATAAAATAATAAGAGCTCATATTCTGTCTACTCCCAGTTCTGTAATGCAAGCGGAAAATGTCCTACACTGGAGTACATTCAAAACTCTCGAAATACGAGGCCCACCGCCGAACATCTATCATCTGTATGATGTAATAGCATACGATAACCCAGGCAGGTTTGCCTTCTTCTAGAACTCACCAGACAGTGTCCAGAATCGCTTGCATGACCACACTATTCAAAAAGGTCCCTCTCCACTTGACTCCAGTGTTCTGCCACTGTTTGCTTTGTGATTGGGTAAAGGGTGCCGGCCGGAGTGGGCGAGCGGTTCTAGGCGCTACTGTCTGGAACCGCGCGACCGCTACGGTCGCAGGATCAAATCCTACCTCGGGCATGGGTGTGAGTGATGTCCTTAGGTTAGTTAGGTTTAAGTAGTTCTACGTTCTAGGGGACTGATGACCTCAGAAGTTAAGTCCCGTAGTGCTCAGAGCCATTTTTGCTAAAGAGTGTCCCCACCAAAAATACATTTTTCTTAACTTCTGCAGACGTGAGCTCACTCAAATCGATCACTCCCTGGACAAATTAATATATTAATGTAAATAAAGAAATGTTATTAACATTTATTCACGCTGAAGCATTTACAATAATTATAAATAAAGGTTTGTTCATAAATAAATAGTCAATAAATATTGTTTAAACAATTATTTTTCTCTGCTTGATAGAAGCATACCGTTTTCAAAGGTGGTGTTAGCTAACATATACAACTGACCACCTCTTAAATTGCCAATGTTATGTAGTAACAATTTTATTCAATAGTTAAATAAATATCTGGCAAAAATAGTAACATATTCATTAAGCAGACACAGAAGCATGAGAAGATATGAGATATTCATGCTACATTAATTTCAGTTCTGTGTTACTGTGGAGAATATGATGTTCACACAAACATTTGCGTAATAAAAAGGATATAAAAGACGCGGAAAGTCAATAAACAAAACAGGTACAAATACATAGGACGATAGCTATAATACAATGATGTACTGTTTGTTGAAATCACGTGAAGGGTTTAAAGAGGTTCATGGTAAAAATATTTAGTCACTGGAAAATTATCAACTTTTCTCTCACAAGCGAAATCACCTCCACTTTGATACAGACGGTGTCACCCCGGATAGCGGTTTCTCCAGATCTCTCACCCAATGAAATTATCTAGTTATAGTTTTCCGAGAGACTGACGTACCATTATCTACACAAACCTCAGCATATATACTCCGCGAACCATCTCACGGTGTATGGGGAGGGGACTTAATGTTCCACTGACCCTCCACCGCTTTCAAGGGCGAACAGTTCGCGGGAGGACCGACTACCGAGAGGCCACTGATAAGGAAGAATCATTGATTTTATATTCGTGGTCTTTGTGCTAGATACGAGTACATGTATGAGGAATCAATAGTACACGGGTTCACTATTTTAGGAACTTGAGCACTCGCAACGTTATAAATAAACCACGCCGTGATACAGAACGCCTCTCTTGCAGTATTTATCACTGAAGTTGGTTGATTAGCTCTGGGACGCTTTCGTGTTTACTAAATGAATGCGCTGCTCTTCTTTGGATCTCCTCTATATCCTCTGTGAATCCTCATCGATCAATAAAGACGACTACTATCAAAATATTCGTCGAACTAGTGTTTTGTGCGCTACTTCCTTTGTTGATGGACTACATCTATTGAGGCTTCTTCCAACGAATCTGGCATCAGCTTTACTCGCGATGTAATTTTTTGTGGTCATTCCACTTCAAATCGCTCCTTACGCATACTCCTATGTACTCGTATTTTACGGAAGTAACAGCTTTTAGTAATTGTCTTGCCATTGTGCAATCATACAATAAAGGGTCTTTCAATCTATATATTGACAATTTTGTTCACGTTTAGGTTCAACTGATACTCCCTGCATCAAGCGTCGATCCTCTGCAGGTATTCCTCAGTTTCGCTCCGATTTTCTAGCGTAGCGAATTCTCTGCAAATCACATTTAAGTGCCTGACAGAGGCTTCATCGAGCCACCTTCAAAATAATTCTCTATTAATCCAGTCTCTTACAGTGCGCGGAAAAAACGAGCACCTATATCTTTCCGTGCGAGCTCTGATTTCCCTTATTTTATTATGATGATCGTTTCTCCCTATGTGGGTCGGCACTAGGAGGAGAAAGTTGGTGATTGAAATTTCGTGATAAGATTCCACCGCAATGAAAACTCCTCTGTTTTAATGATTTCCACCCAAATCCCGTATCATTTCAGTGACACTCCCTCCCCTATTTCGCCATAATACAAAAGGTGCTGCCTTCTTTGAACTTTCTCGATGTACTGCGTCGATCCTATATGGTAAGGATCCCACACTGCGCAGCAGTACTCTAAAAGGGGACGGACAAGCAGTCTTCTTAGTAGATCTGTTACATTTTCTAAGTGTTCTGCCAATGAAACGCAGTTTTTGGTTAGCCTTCCCCACAACATTTTCTATGTTTTACTTACAATTTAAGCTGTTCGTAATTGTAATTCCTAGGCATTTAGTTGAATTTACGGCCTTTAGATTTGTCTCATTTATCGTGTAACCGAAGTTTAACAGATTCCTTTTAGCACTCATGTGGATGATCTCACACTTTTCATTATTTAGGGTCAAATGCTAATTTTTGCACCATACAGATACCTTTTCTAAATCGTTTTGTAATTTGTTTCGATCTTCTGATGACTATACTAGTCGATAAATGACAGCGTCATCAGCAAACAACCTAGCATGACTGCTCATATGGTCTCCTAAATCGTTATACAGGCAAGGAACAGTAAAGGGCCTATAACACTCCCTTGGGGAAAGCCAGAAATAAATTTTCTTATACTCGATGACTTTACGTCAGTTACTACGAAGAGTGACCTCTCTGCCAGGAAATCACGAATCCAGTCATATAACTGAGACGATATTCCGTAAGCACGCAATTTCAATCCAAGCCGCTTGTGTAGTACAGTGGTACAGTGTAAACGATAGCATTATCCGCGAAAAGTCTCATGGAACTTCCGAAGTTTTCTACTGGGTAATTTATATATACTGTGGAAAGTAATGGTCGTACAACACTACGTCGGGGCACGTCCGACGTTGCTTTTACGTCTGAAGACTTCTCTCCGTTCAGAATGAGATGCTGTATTAAGTTTGCTAGAAACTTTTTAACTCAGCCACACATTTTGCCTGATATTCCGTATGCTTGTATTTTATTCGTTAGGCGGCAGTGCGGAGCCGTACTGGGTGTCTTCCGGAAGTCAAAGGACACGGCATACACGAGCGAGCCTACGTCCACCGCTTTCTGGGTCTCGTTCACGAACTGTCAGCTGGGTCTCACATGATCGTTGTTTTCCAAACCCAAGTTGGTTTCTGCGTATAAGTTTTTCGACCTCCAGAAATCTCATTATACGCTAGCATAAAAAATATTCCAAAATTGTACAACTGGGCGACGCCAGAGATGTAGGTCTACAGTTTCGTGCGTCTGTTCGGCGACGCTTATAGGAAAAGGGAATGACATGTGCTTTTTTCCAATGATCAGAAACACTTCTTTCCTGCAAAGGCCTTCGATAAACTGTTGCTGGAAGAGTATTCACGGTGAAGACACCTCCAATTTGCGTTGACAGCTGTTTCAAAGTGAATTTTACTTGCGCTTAACGCTATGTTAAGAATGGGTTTCTCGAACCATGTTAAAAATCATTTTGTCGCCTTGTAGAGTCACTTTACCGACTAAACCACGTTCGGTAAAGCCATCCATGTTTTTAACCAATTTATGGGGCCTTATCCACTTTTGTACAAATGACTTTGATTTCCCCATATATTTAGAAGCCGCAGTATGACTCATTTTCGGACCTTTGTGGCTATAAAGAAACACATCTGCCAAACGCGAAGCTTAAATTGCTGTTATGTCTCTATCTCAGTCAAGAATTCGAAATAAACTAATGCTTTATGTACAGTTCATGAAGGACAAAGGTTCCCTCTATTGCACCGTGAAAGAACTAAGGAGATATTCTTCACCAGATGTGTGCAATAACGACAACGCTCTTACTTAACAGACTATATAATAATAACAAAGTTTGTTTTGCTTAAAAAGCTCCAATAGATTTCACACAAAAAATTCGGAGCACTACTTTTCACCACGCCCTCGTACTTACTCTGTTCTCTATGTAGAACTGAGTTTAAGTTTCATCGGTTAAGTCTTTATCAGGGTGAGTGACAATACCTAGATTGGGTGTCTATATTGCGATTATTGGTGTCATTAGATCTTTGAGAATGGGTTTCCATATTGTCTTCAAAATAATTTCGTTCAGTCACATTTAATGTGTATGCTAACTCGAGGATCACTTTTGAAGGACACGGAAGCCTATTGTGTTACAGCCCTTAGCATTTGATGGGTTGATTTACTTTTTGTAACGCTGGTTTAACGAAATCTAACATAAGATTTAAGTTTTGTTTTTTGATCTTGAGTTATAATTAAGATTTTTAGGTGTGCAGTTCCGCCAAAGCCTGTCTCATGACCTTTGTCACCTCAGTGTAAATAACAATTTGATCAGAACGCCATCAGTCTCTAGCCTGCTCTCCATTTACAACACAAACAGATGGAACGACTCCACTCGTGAATGAAGATTCATTCTTATTTGAGTCTAATCGATGTAATAATTGTTGCTTTAGTTGATAGGACGGTATAATGTAGGTCTGAACAAGGCTGTAGCTGGAGAACGGTGTTTATTGAATAAGGCTGGCTCGTTGATAGACGCGAGTCCTAAATACCGGCCGCGGCCGTAAGCAGGCGGTCGTCCTTGACTGAGTCTCCCAGAACGCGCCGGGCCGTCCCGCACACTTGCTGCGGAGGCTGCCGGCTTCCTGCCAGCCAGCCAGCCAGGGTAACGGGTCCAGATAGCTAGCTAACGCCGCTGAGCCAGCCAGCCGTCAGACCGTCTCCGGAGCTCGAAATACCTGTTCCATCTGTTGCAGATTACATCTTCTCTGTATAGTAGCCAACTGCTACACTGCGATCAAACATTGCACTAATAGTACTTGATTCTGCTGTAATGAGTGAATTAAACATCGAGATGGTTGTTTACTTGATTATGATAAAGATCGCGTGTCAGCCTCTGGTAAAAGCGAGCTATGTTGGTGTAGGAACCACTAAGGAGCCCTTCGACGTCTGCAAAGCTTTCTATTCCGTCCGGGGAGGCCGCCAATTCTTTAAATTTTGCTTGCAAAGTTCGTCCAGTACTATTTTTACGCCAATGCTGTCTCAGCGAGGGTAGACTGTCAGCTCATCGACGAACACATCTGTGAAGGGTCCAGTGCAGAATATTTTAAACCCAACAGATGAAGGAAGTCTGCGTACAGCTGAAATTATTCGCGGAATACATTGACGTGACAAAGTCACGGGATAGACACAAGCACGTATGCAGATGGCTGTAGAATCGCGAACACAAGATATAAAAAGGCAAAACATTGACGGAGCTGTCATTTGTACTCAGGTGATACATGTGAGAAACCTTCTCACGTGATAATGACCACACGACGGCAATTAACAGGTTATGAACGTGGAATGGAAGTTGGAGCTAGACGTGTGGACATTTCATTTCGAAAATGGTTGTTGTTGTTGTTGTCTTCAGTCCAGAGACGGGTTTGATGCAGCTCTCCATGCTACTCTATCCTGTGCAAGCTTCTTCATCTCCCAGTACCTATTGCAACCTAGATCCATCTGAATCTGTTTAGTGTACTCATCTCTTGGTCTCCCTCTACGATTTTTACCCTCCACGCTGCCCTCCAATATTAAATTGGTGATCCCTTGATGCCTTAGAATATGTCCTACCAAGCCATCCCTTCTTCAGGTCAAGTTGTGCCACAAATTTCTCTGCTCTCCAATTCAGTTCAATAACTCCTCATTAGTTATGTGATCTACTCACCTAATCTTCAGCATTCTTCTGTAGCACCACATTTCGAAAGCTTCTATTCTCTTCTTGTCTAAACTATTTATCGTCCACGTTTGACTTACATACATCGCTACACTCCATACAAATACACTACTGGCCATTAAAATTGGTACACCAAGAAGAAATGCAGATGATAATCAGGTAGTCATTGGACAAATATATTATACTAGAACTGACATGTGATTACGTTTTCACGCAATTTGGGTGCATAGATTCACTTTCAGAAACGACTTCCTGACACTTAAATCTATACTCGACGTTAACAAATTTCTCTTCTTCAAAAACGCTTTCCTTGCCATTGCCAGTCTACATTTTATATCCTCTCTACTTCGACCATCATCAGTTATTTTGCTCCCAAAATAGCAAAACTCATTTACTACTTTAAGCGTCTCATTTCCTAATCTAATTCCCGCAGCATCACCCAATTTAATTCGACTATATTCCATTATCCTCGTTTTTTTATGTTCATCTTATATCCTCCTTTCAAGACACTGTCCATTCCGTTCAGCTGCTCTTCCAGGTCCTTTGCTGTCTCTGACAGAATTACAATGTCATCGGCGAACCCAAAAGTTTTCATTTCTTCTCCATGAATTTTAATTCCTACTCCGAATTTTTCTTTTGTTTCCTTTACTGCTTGCTCAATATACAGATTGAATAACATTGGGGATAGGCTACAGCCCTGTATCACTCCCTTCCCAACCACTGCTTCCCTTTCATGCCCCTCGACTCTTATAACTGCCATCTGCTTTCTGTACAAATTATAAATAGCCTTTCGCTCCCTTCAGAATTCTAAAGAGAGTATTCCAGTCAACATTGTCAAAAGCTTTCTCTAAGTCTACAAATGCTAGAAACGTAGGTTTGCCTTTCCTTAACGTATCTTCTAAGGTAAGTCGTAGGGTCAGTATTGCCTCACGTGTTCCAACATTTCTACGGAATCCAAACTGATCTTCCACGAGGTCGGCTTCTACCAGTTTTTCCATTTGTCTGTAATGAATTCTTTTTAGTATTTTGCAGCCGTGGCTTATTAAACTGATAGTTCGGTAATTTTCACATCTGTCAACAACTGCTTTCTTTGGGATTGGAATTACTGTATTCTTCTTGAAGTCTGAGGGTATTTCGCCTGTCCCATACATCCTGCTTACCAGATGGTAGAGTTTTGTCATGGTTGGCGCTCCCAAGGTTATCAGTAGTTCTAATGGAATGTTGTCTACTCCCGATGCCTTGTTTCGACTGCTCTGTCAAATTCGAAAGCAAGTATCATACCTCCTATGTCGTCAACTACGTCATTTCCATAATATTACCCTCAAATACATCGGCCTTGTATAGACTATTTCCACGTTTCTGCCTTCCCTTCTTTGCTTAGAACCGGTTTTCCACATGAGCTCTTGATATTCATATAGGTAGTTCTCTTTTCTCCAAAGCTCTCTTTAATTTTCGTGTAGGCTATATCTATCTTACCTCTCGTGATATAGGACTCTACATCCTTACATTTGTCCTCTAGCCATCCCTACTTAGCCATTTTGCACTTCCTGTCTATGTCATATTTGAGACGTTTGTATTCCTTTTTGCCTGCTTCATTTACTGCATTTTTGTGTTTTCTCCTTTCATCAATTAAATTCAGTTTCTCTTCTGTTACTCAAGGATTTCTATTAGCCCTCGTCTTTTTACCTACTTGATCCGCTGCTGTCTTCACTATTTCATCTGTCAAAGCTACCCATTCTTCTTGTACTGTATTTCATTCCCCCGTTCTTGTCAATCGTTCCCTAATGCTCTCCCTTTTTGCAGTTTCTTCCGTTTTAATCTACAGTTCATAACCAATGATTGTGGTCAGAGTCCACACGTACCTCTGGAAATGTCATACAATTAAAAACCTGGTTCCTAAATCTCTGTCTTACCATTATATAATCTATCTAACATCTTCCAGTATCTCCAGGCTTCATCCATTTGTACAATCTTCATTCATGATTCTTGAACCAAGTGTTAGCTATGATTAAGTTATGCTCTATGCACAATTCTACCAGGCGGCTTTCTCTTTCATTACTTGCCCCCATCCCATATTCTCCTACTACGTTCCCTTCTCTTCCTTTTCCTACAGTCGAATTCCAGTCACCCATGACCATTAAATTTTCGTCTCCCTTCACTATCTGAATAATTTCTTTAATCTCATCATACATTTCATCAATGTCTTCGTCATCTGCGGAGCTAGTTGGCATATAAACTTGTACTACTGTGGTAGGCGTGGGCTTCGTATCTATCTTGGCCCAATAATGCGTTCACTATGCTTTTTGTAGTAGCTTACATGCATTCCTATTCTTCTATTCATTATTAAACCTACTCCTGCAATACTCCTATATGATTTTGTATTAATAACCCTGTATTAACCTGACGAGAAGTCTTGTTTCTCCTGTCACCGAACTTCACTAATTCCCACTATATCTAACTTTAACCTATCCATTTCCCCTTTTAAATTTTCTAACCTACCTGCCCGATTAAGGGATCTGACATTCCACGCTCCGACCCGTAGGACGCCAGTTTTCTTTCTCCTGATAACAACGTCCTCCTGAGTAGTCCCCGCCAGAAGATCGGAATGGGGGACTATTTTACCTCCGGAATATTTTACCAAGAGGACGCCATCATCATTCAATCATACGGTAAAGCTGCATGCCCTCGGGAAAAATTACGGCCGTAGTTTCCCCTTGGTTTCAGCCGTTCGCAGTACCAGCACAGCAAGGCCGTTTTGGTTAGTGTTACAAGGCCAGATCAGTCAATCATCCAGACTGTTGCTCCTGCAACTACTGACAAGGCTGCTACCCCTCTTCAGGAACCACACGTTTGTCTGGCCTCTCTGTATCGCTGAGGCACGCAAGCCTCCCCACCAACGGCAAGGTCTATGGTTCATGGGTGGGGGGGGGGGGGGGCGAAAATCGTTAGGTATTTGAATATTACGAGACACACAGTGCCAGGAGTGTGTCGACAATGCCAAATTGCAGTCATTACACCACTCACCACGTAAAAGACATTGGCCGGCGGCCTTTATTAACAACGGAAAGCAGCGCCGTTTGCGTAGAATTGTCAGTGCTACCAGACATGCAGCTTTGCTTGAAATAACCTCAGAGATCAATTAGGACATACGGCGAACATATCAGTTAGGATACTGTGGTGAAATGTGCCGTTAGTGGGCTATGGCAGCGGATGGCAGAAGCGAGTGCCTTTGCTAACAGTGCGATATCGGCTGCAGCGCCTCTCCTTAGATCGCGACGGTACTGGTTGGGCCCTAGATAATTGGAAAACGGTGGCATGGTCACAGTGGTTCCGATTTCAGTTGCTAAGAGCTATTGGTAGGGTTCAGGAGTGACGCGTACCCTTCGAAGCCACGGACCCAAGTTGTCAGCAAGGCACCGTGCAAGCTGCTGGTGGCTCCATAATGGTGTGGGCTGTGTTTAAATGGAACCAGTGATTGACTGGAAATGGTTATGTTCGTCTACCTGGAGACCATTTTCAGCCATTCATGACTTCATGTTCCCAAAAAACGATGGAATTTTTATGAATGACAATGGGCCGTATCACTAATCCACAGTCATTTGCTTCTGGTTTGAAGAACATTCTGCACAATTCGAGCGAATGATCTGTCCGCCCAGATCACCCGACATGTATCCCGTCAAAGATGAATGCACAAAATCCTGCACCAGGACACTTTCGCAATTATGAACGGCTATAGAGGCAGCCGCGGTTCAATATTACTGCAGAGGCCTTCAGCAACATCTTGAATAAATGCCACGTCGTGGCGCTGGGCTACGCTGGGCAAAAGAACGCCCGAAACGATATTATGAGGTATCCCATAACATTTGTCATCTCAGCATATACTCCTTGGTTCTCGTGGTGGACACTTGGAAGGAGGATGAGAAGGGCCTGCTACGTCCTCTCCACACGACAACGAAATGGAGGCTAGCAAGTATACACCTACATCGGGTATACTCCGCAAGGCAACTTCCAGAGTGTGGCGAAGAGTACTTTCCATGTCAGAATGAGATCGTTCATTCCTCGTTCTGTTTATGATTGATATTTTGGGAGAACGCCTGTCATTAATTTTCCGTATTGATTTTACTTGATTTTCTCACTCTGGTAATTGCACGAGATGTACAGGTAATAAGCAAAGTAATGTGAACATTAGTACGAGGGTAGTTCAATAAGTAATGCAACACATTTTTTTCTGAAACAGGGGTTGTTTTATTCAGCATTGAAATACACCAGGTTATTCCCCAATCTTTTATCTACACAACACTATTTTTCAACGTAATCTCCATTCAATGCTACGGCCTTACGCCACCTTGAAATGAGGGCCTGTATACCTGCACGGTACCATTCCACTGGTCGATGTCGGAGCCAACGTCGTACTGCATCAATAACTTCTTCATCATCCGCGTAGTGCCTCCCACGGATTGCGTCCTTCATTGGGCCAAACATATGGAAATCTGACGGTGCGAGATTGGGGCTGTAGGGTGCATGAGGAAGAGCAGTCCACTGAAGTTTTGTGAGCTTCTCTCAGGTGCGAAGACTTGTGTGAGGTCTTGCGTTGTCATGAAGAAGGAGAAGTTCGTTCAGATTTTTGTGCCTACGAACACGCTGAAGTCGTTTCTTCAATTTCTGAAGAGTAGCACAATACACTTCAGAGTTGATCGTTTGACCATGGGGAAGGACATCGAACAGAATAACGCCTTCAGCGTCCCAGAAGACTGTAACCATGACTTTACCGGCTGAGGGTATGGCTTTAAACTTTTTCTTGGTAGGGGAGTGGGTGTGGCGCCACTCCATTGATTGACGTTTTGTTTCAGGTTCGAAGTGATGAACCCATGTTTCATCGCCTGTAACAATGTTTGACAAGAAATTGTCACCCTCAGCCACATGACGAGCAAGCAATTCCGCACAGATGGTTCTCCTTTGCTCTTTATGGTGTTCGGTTAGACAACGAGGGACCCAGCGGGAACAAACCTTTGAATATCCCAACTGGTGAACAATTGTGACAGCACTACCAACAGAGATGTCAAGTTGAGCACTGAGTTGTTTGATGGTGATCCGTCGATCATCTCGAACGAGTGTGTTCGCACGCTCCGCCATTGCAGGAGTCACAGCTGTGCACGGCCGGCCCGCACGCGGGAGATCAGACAGTCTTGCTTGACCTTGCGGCGATGATGACACACGCTTTGCCCAACGACTCACCGTGCTTTTGTCCACTGCCAGATCACCGTAGACATTCTGCAAGCGCCTATGAATATCTGAGATGCCCTGGTTTTCCGCCAAAAGAAACTCGATCACTGCCCGTTGTTTGCAACGCACATCCGTTACAGACGCCATTTTAACAGCTCCGTACAGCGCTGCCACCTGTCGGAAGTCAATGAAACTATACGAGACGAAGCGGGAATGTTTGAAAATATTCCACAAGAAATTTCCGGTTTTTTCAACCAAAATTGGCCGAGAAAAAAAATGTGTTGCATTACTTATTGAACTGCCCTCGTAGTAATGGGATGATTTGTTTGACGGTCAACAAGCAGGTAAAGAACGTGTCGCGCTTGGCTGTACGTGTTCAGTACGGACTAGGCATCAGTGTTGAGTGTTTACGAGTAGTGCACGCTTCGTATTTGCATGCAGAGACTGAGGTCGACGTGCAATGAAAAACCTAACAGAGTTCCAAACAGGATGGATTATGGGGGCCCGATTAGCTGGAGCATCAGTAGTCAAACAGCCTACTTACTGAATGTCTTAAAAGCAACTGTTTCAACAGTCATGACAGACTACAGAAAACATGGAAAGGCATCATCGTGTAAACGCAAAACGTAATAGAGGGCGCAAATGAAAACTAAATAACAGAGATCGTCGTACGCTAACACGAATTGTGTCATAACAACACTAAACTACGGCGGCTAAAGTTATGAAACGTCCCCTTTTAGAACAATTATACTAGACTGTGCTTTAACTGACACACAATATTTTTAGCGCAACGCAATCTGACTTTCAATAATCTCTACAAGAGAATGGCCCTGACTAACATTAACCTGTACTTTTCACAAATCACTTACCTCACAAATATCTTGGTTACTCCCACTACTGCAATACAGCAAGCGCCACTACTGCCAGCTAAATAAAAGATTCAAACTATGGAAGGCGCTAACTACTGATAGGGGTAGTTAGCAAATGAAAGATATTAATAGAGAACAAACAATGTATTTACCTTGATATCATCATATATATAGCAGTTCATGACAAATTTCAAAACTCCGCCATCTCTCTCCCCACATCCACCACTGCTGGCGGCTCACCTCCAACTGCGCAACGTTACGCGCTGTTCACAGCCAGCTGCCTAACACTACAATGGCGAGTATTACAACAATGCAAAGCAGCCACAGACTGCACACGGCACAGCCGGTGATTTTCATACTGAGGTGGCGTTATCAATAAAAAAAACCTAAACAGCCTACTTACAAAGTGACTGCAGAGCTCAATAGCCATCTTCGAGACTCTTTACCTATCGACACTGCCCGCCGAGGACTCCATAAAGCCAATATTCATGGACGAGCTGCTATACCGAAACCATTAGTGAAGACAACCGCCAGCCGGGGTGGCCGAGCGGTTCTAGGCGCTACAGTCTGGAACCGCGTGACCGCTACGGTCGCAGGTTCGAATCCTGCCTCGGGAAGGGATGTGTGTGATGTCCTTAGGTTAGTTAGATTTAATTAGTTCTAAGTTCTATGGGACTGATGACCACAGATGTTGAGTCCCATAGTGCTCAGAGCCATTTCAAGCCATTTTTCTAACATCGGGCCGGGCTTATGTCTGGAGAACGCAAAATGAATGGTACTATCCTGATTGCTTGATTCCAGTGATTAAGCATTGAGGTGGAAGTGTGATGGTGTGGGCAGCCATATCATGTCTGGAGAACGCAAAATGAATGGTACTATCCTGATTGCTTGATTCCAGTGATTAAGCATTGAGGTGGAAGTGTGATGGTGTGGGCAGCCATATCATGGTATTCTGCTGGTCCCATTATTAATCTCAAAGGTCGTGTTACAGCCAACGACTATGAGAAAATTTTAGGTGGTCAGGTGCACCCCATGATAAAGATGTTGTTCCCCAATAATGATGCCATATTTCAGGACGACAGTGCACCCATTCACTCAGCCAGGCCAGTACAATAGTGGTATGAGGAGCAATCAACTGAACTGCAGCGTCTTCCCTGGCAAGCAAAGTCCCCGGACTTGAACATTATCGACCCCTTGTGGGCGGTATTGGAGCGAAGACTCCGGAGCAGATTTCCGGCTCCCTCGTCCCAACAGAACTTACAAGAGGTGGCAAAACATTCCACTGGACACTATACAATCATTATATGCCATAATTCCAAGAAGAAACTCAGCTGTATTACGGGCAAATGAGAGTCCAATCCCTTATTAATAAACTATTCCCAAGTAAGTACAGGTGTTCACATTTATTTCACCTGTCCGCTGTATGTGGGCGCAAGTAATGTGTTTCGCTACTCTTACCGGGACGCACGCTTTCGGAATTTCAGCGATAAACTTCTTTGTGATGCACAACGCCTCTGTAACAGTGTCGGCTACTGCAGTTTGTTGAGCGTATCCTTAACGCTCTCGCACTTACTAGAAGATCCTGTGCCAAACTTTGCACTTATCGTCAGACCATCTTTTCCTGCTCTGTTATTCCGCATGGTAAAGGTCCTAAGTTGATGACCCGACGTAACCTAATGGATATTAAATTGAGTAGTTGCTGTCTAACCAGCATTCCATAGGAGCAAACGAACTGCGACTTTGCCCGATGTTTCTCGTACCTTTGGTAAATGGGCTATGCAACATTAAAAAGAATGGCTGAATAATGTTAGCTGGATATGTCGAAGGGTCGAGCCACACACATCCGCTTCCATGCCCAGCAGCTACTCGCTGCAAATAATAGCCTATAACTGTGATCCTGTACTCAAATAGCTTATGCATTGTCTTGAACTGTGAACAAACATATTAAGAAAAAGGTAAACGATTAATTAATAAAAAGGGATTTATTCTAACTTCCGAATATTTACACAAGGAAGTAAACCTCAAATAAACGAAAAATGGTCCTACGATAACTAAGTATAATACAGACAAAAATAATCTTATTAAATTCAATGAAGGTGCGTTGAGAGCGTTACGTGAATGGTAGCAGAATCTCCAAGCTAAATACTCATTAAAGACTTGCTAAAACTAAGACCATTTCCTGATCACAAAACACAAAATATTTTCCAGTTCAAATAATTCAGGGTTCAGCATTATTATTTACAAAACTCAAGAAATGTAAAGAGAAGCAACTCGTACTCTGTTTATTGTCCGTTCCGTAACGCAAGCGGAAAAGGTTACACTTCTACACCGGAGCACATACAGATCTCTTAAACTATAAATTCCCTTAGAAAGTTAAAGTATGGTAGCGGCTATTCAGCGGCCAGAATCAAACACTACACGACCGAATAACCCAAATTACCGCAGGCGGGGCTGTCTTCTTCGAGTACAAATATTAAAGGGTCTAGCATCGTTACCTTGAGTGCGACGCTCAAAAGTATTTGTTTTGTGAATAAAATTGCCTTTTGTTCCTACAACTAAATTTTTTCCCCAGATACGTTTCGCCTCTTTCTTACTGTAAGGCATATTCAGTGGGATCCAGAACGACACAGTTGTGTTATTTTTAGATTGTCAAATAGTTGACGTCGCGTTATTTTATGTAAATAAGTAATTACTTACAGTTTGTTGGCATTTGTATTTCCTGTCATCTGGTCTGGAGATGGCACTACCATTTCATTCCCAAAACATAAGCACAATTTTGTATTCCGAACTTTTCCTTTCACACTGTTCATCGTGTTACTCCTTCTTCTTTGTGGTGCACTATTATTCTTTTGCGACTAGTTACAGCTATTTGTTCGAACATTGTGCTTTTCATGACGTAAATATTGTGAGTTCATTATGTGTTTACTCCTGTTTTGTTTGTTTACCTACATGTTGCCAACCTAACGAAGTACTTCTTGAATATCTGTGTGTGTGTGTGTGTGTTTTGTGTGTGTGTGTGTGTGAGAGAGAGAGAGAGAGAGAGAGAGAGACAGAGAGAGAGAGAGAGAGAGAGAGAGGGAGGGAGGGAGGGAGAGAGAGAGAGAGAGAGAGAGAGAGAGAGAGGTGAGTTGAAGGGTGTGTACATGGTTATTTTTTATCCTTTTTTTAATTTTTAGTGTGTGTCTCAGTTGACTCCAGCAGTGTTCCGCCAGTGTCTGCTTCTCCATTGCCTAAAGGTCGTCCTCAACAAGAATATATCGTTCTTGTGTTAAACAGACAGGATTTTGACTCAGCTTGACCACTTTCCGCGCTAAAGCAATATATTACAACAATACTTAAAGACAGGGTTGTTATCAATATATGATGTTCTGACAAAAATTTGCAGAATGAAAAAGAAATAAATATGTAATAATCAGTAAACAGAACAGATACAAATACGTAACTTTCATGGATGATAGCTACAGTGCGATGCTGTCAACTGAGATATCGTTGTTTTAAATCACAATAAACGTTTAAAAGTTGTTAATTCTAAAGTTCATGGCGAAAATATTTAGTCACTGTAAATTATTAACTTTTGCCGTTTTAATGATACTGACAATATTATTGTTTCATTGGATGTGCCTCATTTACTTGAGACTGACCATGTAATCAGCTTTGCTCTACTAGTTGACAGTGACGTCCTACAGATTTTCTAAGAGCTGTAGGTAGCCATATTTCAGACTGTCTCAGACTCCTCCGTTTCTGATGCATCGCCTGTTCTAAGCGAGCAACCTCATCAAACTCCCCACTGTGGGATTTACCCGTTTCCGGCCATGCGCTCCTGTCCCTCCACCTAGGTTCTCCTGGAGCGGCTGCGTCACATTCTCATCTAGCCGACCCACACTCAGCCCCACAAGCGAATTCACCTCTCCTCAGTACCAACCCTACGTGGCCGTGTAACTCGTCTACATACTCGTTACGTTAGAATGAGTTATATCGTACTCAAGATACCATTTGTTTTGTAAACCACTTCTTTCTTAGGTGAATTACATTTCGTTAAGATTTCTCCAATAAACCTGAACATGATATTTACTTTTCCTACAACTGGCTTGATGTGGCCACTTCCCTTAGAATCATTTCGGAAGTTACTTCTAGGTATTTTACGGTTGTTACTGTTTCTATCTAGTAATTGGCAATAGCTTAATCGAGTAGCAATTGATTATCCGCTTGTGTATAAGAAATGTGTGATATTTATTTAGATGTCTACACCTATCATCGATCCTCGGCCGGTTTTTCTGCATTTTCCTACTGTCTTCTGGCGTTGCTGTCTTCCTATAGACAACTGCATGGCCTTCCAACAGTCTCACGGAGCGTCCGACGCTGTCCACCCACGAGGTCATTTATATATATTATAAACAGTGACGTTCGTGTAATACTCCTTTGAGGTACTCCGGACTTGACCTTAACATTTCCGATTTCGTCCGTTAAGACTGACGTAACTTATTCTGCGTGTAAAGAAGTATTCAATCCTTCACACTTCCTGTCCTGTTCTCGTTAAACTCATATTTTGCTCACTAAAAGTCAGTGCAGAATGGTATCGAATGCTTTCTGGAAGACAAGAAACATGGCATCAACATGGACTTCATTTTCTACAGTGCTCTGAATTTCATGGAAAATGGCTCTGAGCACTATGGGACTCAACTGCTGAGGTCACCAGTCCCCTAGAACTTAGAACTAGGTAAGCCTAACTAAAGTAAGGACATCACAAACATCCATGCCCGAGGCAGGATTCGAACCTGCGACCGTAGCGGTCTTGCGGTTCCAGACTGCAGCGCCTTTAACCGCACGGCCACTTCGGCCGGCTGAATTTCATGGACATACGAATTGTGTTTCGAAAGATCTCCGCTCACTGAATCATTATGGACTGGAATGATCGACTTATTGACGACGTAGACTTTCGTCAATCGCCTGGTAACCTTCGTTGCTTCAGCAATCTCCAATAAACTACTGCTAAACAAGGATCAAGCACTTCCGCGTAATATCTGTAAAATCCTGGAGCCATATCATCTGGTCCAGATGCCTTTCCAAGACGTTTTAGTTAATCTTCGGTTTCTGCCATTTCGACGTTCGTGCTAAAAGAGGTGTGTTACGTTTTTAGCATGCCTATTACTGACAATAAAAGAATCTGACCACTGACACTGAACAATACAGGGTCGATTTACTTGCAAATATTGATCAGTGCATGCTTCTCCAGTTAGTCACATTCGGTACCTAGCAGGCTTGTGTTACTGAATGATTAATAGCACACATATGAACCAACAAATAAGATAATTTACGAGTTTGTACAAGTGGTAATGTAAGTCAAAACAAGCTTTCCAGGGTTGCAGCATAACGGACATCGTACTAAGCCACATCGTATTGTACAACTCTCGTTCCTCTCATTACATTTTTAAAATCTGCTCTAATATTGCAAGTGCATTGATTTTTCTGGAGTAGGTCGATACAAGTGTGTGGAAATCGATATAGGTCGTAGGAAAATTATTTGCGAAGTACGTGAAATTATGTTTCATGAATGGTGACTGTTTGTTTAAGCAAAGACACAGGATTGCTACCCAAAACACTTAGAACTACATGTGTCAGACGAAATTGATAGTATAAACATGAGCACATGATCATTATTGGTCGTTGAACAGAGGCCCTTAATGTAATATTATGGTGTATCCTTGGTATTGGGCTTAGCTTCGACTCATAAACATCGAAGTTCCAATCTGCGGAGTAAAAATCACGCCATTCATACACATTCGTGCAACGATATGCGGACAACAATTTCTTCCACCCTCTAATACTAGGGAGGCAGACAGAGAACGGATGAAGAATGCAGTGAGCAACGCTACATCAGAGATATACAGTTGCAAATATTTTTTTAAAAATCAGAACAATTTTAACGGGCAATAATTCTCCCTGGAATCAGGTGTTTCTTCGGGACAGAATTTGACGCACTAGAAAACGCATAGCAACGTTGTTCAGATCGTAAGAGATCACGCATATGTGTGGTAGGACACAAAGGCTCGCCCATTGAAATGCTATTAAACTTCACAAAAAAATTCTGCTCACTGTACGTGGGTTACCAAACAAACAAACTTAGAAAGTGAACCCACGATGTTTAAGGCACCGGAAGGATATGCATTGTGATGGCTCAAGTCCAGAGAAAGCAGTGACCATAAAATTACCCCCACGCTAAGTGAAAGAATCTAAATATGTGATCTCTTCCGCCAACTAAGCTTTTACATTCACATACCTGTCTCCACTAATGGAGGAGCCAGCTCAGGAGAGCTTGTCAGTTCGCTTGCCAGGACGCCGTCGATGTCACGAACGTGGCGTCTGGCCGAAGAAAATTCCTCTTTCGAACAGGTACATCTGAGACGCGTCATGTATGCGACCTTTTTGAAACGACTCTGTTTTACCCGTTTCATTGTGATGACTGAAAGAAACAATCAAATCCAGTATTTCGGCTTTGTCTTTGTCATGTTCTGTTTCTGTGCTAGTATGGTCAGTGGGCAACTGAACAAACTGTTTCGTTCCTCTTATTGACTTTACTGAGATCAAAACTTCATGGTATTTTTAGTCAGGTCAACTGGCAAAGATTTACTTTCAATTTCATTTAACGCTTCTCGGAAATCTCTTTTTACTCTCATTTTGGCTTCGTTCACCTTTCATTTGACAGCTAGTCCTTCACTTTGCTTAAACTTGCTTTTGGAGCAACGTCCTAACATGGCTATTGTACACCGTTGTGCCTTCCCTATCCCTTACAACCTTGTTCTGTACAGCCCGGTTTAACTTCTACTGTACGCTACTTATGAAAATTATCCATTGGTGCTTCACATTTACGTCCTCGGCGATTAATATTTGATGATGACTACTCAGATGCTACGCAGTTCGGTTTCTGTCACGTTTAATGAGTTAAAATACACTCCTGGAAATGGAAAAAAGAACACATTGACACCGGTGTGTCAGACCCACCATACTTGCTCCGGACACTGCGAGAGGGCTGTACAAGCAATGATCACACGCACGGCACAGCGGACACACCAGGAACCGCGGTGTTGGTCGTCGAATGGCGCTAGCTGCGCAGCATTTGTGCACCGCCGCCGTCAGTGTCAGCCAGTTTGCCGTGGCATACGGAGTTCCATCGCAGTCTTTAACACTGGTAGCATGCCGCGACAGCGTGGACGTGAACCGTATGTGCAGTTGACGGACTTTGAGCGAGGGCGTATAGTGGGCATGTGGGAGGCCGGGTGGACGTACCGCCGAATTGCTCAACACGTGGGGCGTGAGGTCTCCACAGTACATCGATGTTGTCGCCAGTGGTCGGCGGAAGGTGCACGTGCCCGTCGACCTGGGACCGGACCGCAGCGACGCACGGATGCACGCCAAGACCGTAGGATCCTACGCAGTGCCGTAGGGGACCGCACCGCCACTTCCCAGCAAATTAGGGACACTGTTGCTCCTGGAGTATCGGCGAGGACCATTCGCAACCGTCTCCATGAAGCTGGGCTACGGTCCCGCACACCGTTAGGCCGTCTTCCGCTCACGCCCCAACATCGTGCAGCCCGCCTCCAGTGGTGTCGCGACAGGCGTGAATGGAGGGACGAATGGAGACGTGTCGTCTTCAGCGATGAGAGTCGCTTCTGCCTTGGTGCCAATGATGGTCGTATGCGTGTTTGGCGCCGTGCAGGTGAGCGCCACAATCAGGACTGCATACGACCGAGGCACACAGGGCCAACACCCGGCATCATGGTGTGGGGAGCGATCTCCTACACTGGCCGTACACCGCTGGTGATCGTCGAGGGGACACTGAATAGTGCACGGTACATCCAAACCGTCATCGAACCCATCGTTCTACCATTCCTAGACCGGCAAGGGAACTTGCTGTTCCAACAGGACAATGCACGTCCGCATGTATCCCGTGCCACCCAACGTGCTCTAGAAGGTGTAAGTCAACTACCCTGGCCAGCAAGATCTCCGGATCTGTCCCCCATTGAGCATGTTTGGGACTGGATGAAGCGTCGTCTCACGCGGTCTGCACGTCCAGCACGAACGCTGGTCCAACTGAGGCGCCAGGTGGAAATGGCATGGCAAGCCGTTCCACAGGACTACATCCAGCATCTCTACGATCGTCTCCATGGGAGAATAGCAACTTGCATTGCTGCGAAAGGTGGATATACACTGTACTAGTGCCGACATTGTGAATGCTCTGTTGCCTGTGTCTATGTGCCTGTGGTTCTGTCAGTGTGATCATGTGATGTATCTGACCCCAGGAATGTGTCAATAAAGTTTCCCCTTCCTGGGACAATGAATTCACGGAGTTCTTATTTCAATTTCCAGGAGTGTATTTTCCTACCGTTCGTAATTGGTGCTACATCTGCATTACATGCTGATTAAAAAATGGCTCTGAGCACTATGCGACTTAACTTCTGAGGTCATCAGTCGCCTAGAACTTACAATTAATTAAACCTAACTAACCTAAGGGCATCACACACATCCATGCCCGAGGCAGGATTCGAACCTGCGACCGTAGCGGTCGCTCGGCTCCAGACTGTAGCGCCTAGAACAGCACGGCCACTCCGGCCGGCCATGCTGATTACTACGAGGGTTGGAACTCTAATAGTGGCAACTACTTATTTACAACTCGCACAAAATAGATACGTGTTTCAAAGTTTTACTGACCTTCAAAGTACTCATCAGCATTGTATATAACCCGTTGTCAGCGATGTGGGAGTCATAGGATACTCTTAGCAGTGCCAGTTCTGTTTACAGTTCGAGCGGCGCTGTCTATTGCCCGACGAATTTGTAGCTGTTCTGTTTTGGAACACAATCTATGACCAGCTTAGAGACAGAAGTGATGACACTTTCTGCAGGACCTGACCATCATTTTGCAGGACAATGCTCAAACACGTACAGTGCAAGCTGTTACTCAGGTGTTTGATTGATGGGGCTGCTAAGTGCTATACCGCCTACTGCACTCCCCTGACTTAAGCCCCCTTGAGTTCAACCCGATTTCTAAACTGAAGGAAACACTTCACGGCATTCGCTTCAGAACTGCTACAAATTCGTCGGGCAATAGACCGTGCGCTATAACTGTCAACACAACTGGCACTGCTAAGAGTATCCTACGACTTCCACATCGCTGGCAACGGGTTATACACAATGCTGGTGATTAGTAAAACTTTGAAACATGTATCTATTTTGTACGAGCTGTAAGCAAATAGTTGCCACTATTAAAGTTCCAACCCTCATACAAGAGAGACTCAGGCTGCTACAGTTTCACATTGTTAGTGGTCCCATACACTGGAACAACAATGCAAAATCAATCATCTACCAGAACGCTTACATTTCTGGGACATTGGAAGTGAATTGCACTGACGACTTCACGTACTAAGTACCATTCGCTTATGCATGTAGATCATTCAAACCATCGCTGTACCTACCAAAGGTAGGATTATAGAGATGGAATACTGGAGGATAGTTCCATACAGGCGGAATGTAGACTCCAGATACATTAACAAAATCTTGAAAGTTATCCTGTGGTGGGTCCTGTTTAGGGTTGACTAATTAACTTTCGTCAGTATCAAAAGGGAAGAATTATGATATCCGTCACTCTCCATAGGATTCGTGTTGACACTGTGGTGTGGTTATCGAAGGCTAATTTATTCTGACCCTAATGAGGTGGTTAATTTTTCATAAATACGATTGTTAAAGAAATAATATGATAACCCCTCCAAAATATGTGACATTGGCGATGATGTTAACTGATGATCACGAACCAATAAGACAATGTGCTAAGCTAGAAAATACAGATTTATTTCTGTAATGACAACACTGATTCTTGGATCTTGACACACCATATTAGAATGGCAGAGTGTACAAAAATCACGAACTGGAAGAAGATTTGTTGTTGGTTTGCTAACAGTACATGTCCGTGTTCCTTGTTTGACTGCAGCAAACAAGCCGTGGAACCTACTAAGTGGAGGGACGTTAATACTAATGTGGACTTTACCTAACTCAAAACAGAGATTGAACACACACAGAAAAGCCGTGGGTTTGAATACAAACAGAGAGGCGCTGATTGGTGCTACTGTAGATGGCAACAAGGCAGCAAGTGTTGGTAATATAGCTCAGAATTCCCTGTCTACCAGTGCTGCGACACTTTATCAAAACCGCAGACGTGTGAAGTGCAGCCGACAGGTGTATGGTGACGACGTCGAAGCTGCAAGAGTTGTCAACTGCCCAGCGTCCAGTCCGCCGTACTTCGGAATGAATCATGATTTATTTTGCAGCCGCTTGCAAACTCAATATTGGACATGTCATCTTGAGAGCACAACTCTGTGTGAATCTCTCCATGGATATGGAAGAGGTAAAGAGACTCCACTCCTTGACAGTCGAGAAACGGTCCCCGAGGTCTCTCTCTTTTTCACCACAACACGGACATCCGTCCCGTTGCTCTCGAAAATCGCCGATTCTGTCTTAGCAACGGAACCTGCACCAATCATGACCTCGAAACAGACGCTCTCTGTTCCCGTTACGGCAAGAGAAAAACACCCTGTACCACTCTCCAGGCGTCCGGCCAGAGCCAAAAGGCTACTTTGAACGTGGGTGGACGTCCCAGATCACCCACCGATCACAGGCCCGTGTGCGATACAACTCAAGCGTGAGGTGCAGTGACCGGACATGAAAATTTGCTGCCCTACGTGAGGTGCCTCCCCGGAGGGCGTCTCGCACAGCCAGAGTGCAATTTCTGCTAATCGTAACACCCCAAGCAATGCGGGCACAGCACCCGAGCTCTCTGTCATATGGTCACGAGGAAAGGCTTCTAGCAACACACAGAGCGAGCAGTAAAGCGATTTGGCCTGCGTAGAGTCGGGGGAACCTGGCGGCAACTCAAAGGACGGAGACTGACCTGCCCTTCACTGCTTTCACGCACTGTTCTCGCTTCCTTCCGGGAAGGTCACCGACTCGCCACAATGACGTGATCCCTAGCCACCCTGCCTCGGCCGAATGCAGCCAGCCGAATGCAGCCGCCGCTTACAGTGGGCGAAACGTAGTATTAAGAAAAGAAATTCACCCTTTCACCTATGAAATTCCCGAGAGATTCAAGTCTGTGAGCTCAATCACCAATCCTTGCCCCGTGTTCCATAACAGAAATAAAATGACAACACGTAAATTAGGTCCGATTTGCATGTTGAAATACTAACAGAAAAAGTTAAAAAAAGTGATTGGAAAAGGAACTGATGGGCCTTCCAGCGAGAGTGAAGGGGCCAGAAGGGTCTTTAACTTTTCAGAGACATAGGGGACAGCAATGCTATTTCGCTCACGAGGCTAATCCGCCTGAAATAAGAAATGACGCAACAGTGCACTAGTTCCTCACAGACTCAAGGTCGTTTTGCCGTCAGTGTGAGTCATTATTACTGTGTCGCTGCATGTGGTTGTAGTACGGGTGTCTTTTGTTCCATTATTGACACGACAGAAGAACAAGCGAATTCTGATGGATTATTGCCATAGTTAAAGAATACAACCTAACAAATTAAGGTGTACCACGCACAATGTTCAAAAATGTTCACATGTGTGTGAAATCTTATGTGACTTAACTTCTAAGGTCATCAGTCCCTAAGCTTACACACTACTTAACCTAAATTATCCTAAGGACAAACACACACATCCATGCTCGAGGGAGGACTCGAACCTCCGCCGGGACCAGCCGCACAGTCAATGACTGCAGCGCCTAAGACCGCTCGGCTAATTCCGCGCGGCTACCACGCACAATGAACTC
The DNA here is from genome assembly GCF_023898315.1 of Schistocerca nitens. NCBI lineage: Eukaryota > Metazoa > Arthropoda > Insecta > Orthoptera > Acrididae > Schistocerca > Schistocerca nitens. The sequence continues at coordinate 367,691,513 of NC_064614.1, read as the reverse complement.
ATATTTTAGGCTCTTATTGTTACTTGCATAACAACACAAGTTATGCAGTGTGTGTACCATCAATATTGCTGGCTTTCTGCGCAAAGGTCTTATTTGCTGCGTCTTTCGAAATGTTTACACATGGGGCTGTTTCGCCCTGTTCCGATCAGTCAAATTATTGGTTTAACTGATATTTTACTGCGAAATTCCAAAGAACAAGTTTTCTTGGGTTCTTTTCAGGTGATCTATCCACGCAAAAAGGAGAAAGTCAAGTGCTTCGTGGTCCGAGAACGATATGAAGGAAGCAGTAACAACTCCGACGGGCAGCTTCTCTGGATAAAGTGCCAGCAATGTGCTACATGGTTTCACGAAGTGAGTGTGGGTGCAAAAAGGCGAAAACGTTTATTTGTGGTAAATGCTTGTGATTTTGACACTAAAAAGCACTGGGCGGAATAACCTCTTGACTGGTTGGAATAACCCTACCATTTTTATATATTGTAATTTCTGCCTTCTTCAGATGTTTGTTTAATAATACGTTCGCGTAAAAGAATTTCGACTTTTTATGTACTAGAATGTATTAACAATTAACATATCAGAATTGTATCACATTGACAGAATTTTTTAGAATGTTTCGTGTCTTATTACATAGAGCTTACGATATAAGAGCAGAAAAAAATGGTTGAAATGGCTCTGAGCACTATGGGACTTAACATCTGAGGTCATCAGTCCCCTAGAACTTAGAACTACTTAAACCTAACTAACCTAAGGACATCACACACATCCATGCCCGAGGCAGGATTAGAACCTGCCACCGTAGCGGTCGTGCGGTTCCAGACTGAAGCGCCTAGAACCGCTCGGCCACCACGGCCGGCAAAGAGCAGAAAAGCCGCGCTATACCGTTCTTAGCTTTCGGCTAAAAGTTAGTCTGGCCTGTTTAAGACACATGAATCATGTTGCACATGTCCTAGTTAAGAGATAGACAACATAGAAAATCGCCTTTCGTAAAATAAACGCGAATTATCTCGTCTCAACGCCGAGAAGTAATAAAAGAAAAGAACAAATCTCTTTTATTTCCGTCAATGATCACAAAACGTTTGGTCCTTAGACTACTGGTTTCAGCCAGCAGTGACTGTCTTCAGATCTGTTTTATAATATTTTCTACTAAAATAAAGCCATAGTTGCATCGCCACAAAAAATATACAAAATTAGCTTATATTCGTCGCACCTATTTAAGATACAGTGTAAACTAGGTCAAAGTGCCGGCAGGGTCGTACCGCCAATAACACTACTGCTCATGAATTATTATTTTAGTACATATTATAAAACAGGTCTGAAGACGGTCACTGCTGACCAAACCCGGTAGTCTAAGAACCAAACGGTTTGTGATTATTCACTGAAATAAAAGAAATTTATCCAACACTTCCTGGATCATTGTTTTAATCCGCGACCCATGTCGCAGCTTGGGAAAATAAAAGAAACGCTTAAAATACTAGTCAGCCACGAAACGTGCCATAGACTTCTAGCTGACGAGACCTATGCACCTATGCATTCACTATTACAATATTAGTTGTTGTTTCTTCCCAGCTATGACTGTGGCACCAGAGACAGATTTTCACATAAATGTAAACACCTTGTGAGTGGGTGTGTGAAGTGCCACTGCTTTATGGGAGATATAATATGGAACCACCAATAATAATAATGGTGACTAATACGCTGTTATCATGAAACATATTTGTAACAAATGTGATAAATTTAATGTGAAGACAATGTGGATACACCAGCTTTATGTAAGTACTATAATAATTTGCAACATATGTCGCTTAACTACTTCCAAATGTTTTGTTTGTGTCTTTTTAGTCATCATAACATTATTTGTTTTTGATTTAAAGCGTGATATCCAACACCGACTCTGGCAACATGTACTTGAATTTAAACCACCTGAAGATGGGCACAAGAACAAAACCAGTCGTGTGTTAAATAAAATCATCGCTTATCATGGCAAGTAGCGGTTATTTTTCTACACCCTTACAAAAAATTTCCTGTGCAGATGCCGCGTATACAAACGTGATTTTAATGTTAGCTCGTCCACTCTTACTCATATTTTCTGTAATTAGTTTATCGTTTCTGGTGAATAACACATAGATGTATCTGTTTTTTTTTTCCGTTCTTCCATTTCACGATGGAATGTATTTCATACAGTTAATGGTTATTTTCTTTAATGCTATGTTCACAAGTTCACAAAGGTGGAACGTTCAAATGTACCTCAGACTTTTATCTTCCGATCGTGGCCCACGGATTATCTCTTTCTTCGGGCCAACTTGGGAAATTTCTTATGAACGCTACAGTATTTGAAGAGATAGGCCGGTGGTCTTGCTGGCAGTCTTTTCTAAAGAATTCTCCATGGAAACCAAAGTTTTGTATTTTCTCTGCTTGATTTAGTGTGTTATTCCGGCATCACATGTATTTGTGCTGGATAATTAACGCACGAGACGAAATGTAGGGGTTTATGCTAATGTTGCAGTAGGCTGCATAAATTTATTTGGGAAGCAGAGAATTTAAAGGTCGTAGAAATTACCAAAATGACTTTCTTGTTAGATATCGATATGTTTCTTGTTCATGCTAAGAATAGAAAATGTTTGGTAGTAGGAAAGACATAAGAATAATGGATAGAATATGAGAACGATTGGAGGAATCGACTGATATATGAAGGCCGTAACATTTAACGCGATAAAGTGTCCAACTCCAGGTTCTCGGGAATGACATACATCGAATACTGCGATAGATCGATCAATAAATGTGCGATCAGTCACGATAGCTGACCTGAAGTGTTTCAGCCCCCATATTAACTTCAACGAAAGATTGGAATCATAGTGTTTTATGACTGTTTGCGTTCCTACAACTGTTTATCGAAGTAATATATTTCATTTCATTCCGGCAGTTCGAGCGAGCATTGCGTGACTTCTAAACGACCCGGGGTCTGTTATTAGAATCCGATGCAGTTCTCGTAGGTATGTTGTTAGGCAGACTAGGTGAACATTCACCGCTATCTCACGACGCACAAGGGCGTTCATTGGCACATGTGACCCCACAAACGTCTTGATCTTTCATTTCTAGGCCAACAGGTAACATTTCGCCTCGCGGCTCGCACTTTCAACGAGGAAACAAGGAACTGCCATTAATTTTGAACGCGCTGCGTAACCAACCTCGAATACCAAGGTTTCCTTGACGGTGAATTTACAGTGAAGGTTCTCTTCCAAATGAGTATCAAGCTCCCGCTAGCATATTTCCAGTTCCTTCTAAATATCCAGCACCTATGGCATATTTACTGCCTTTGTTCGGTGACGTTTTCTGAATATTTTGGCTCAGGGTCTTTGGTCGCACGTCAGAAAGTTTTGCACGTCAATTTCACTCACTAGAGTCGTCTGAAATACATTCCTCAATGGTGTCTTCATTAACTTCGTTGAAGATATCACATAGGTAATTCGTATAACGGAGTATTTTCTGAAAGAGAGGGAGCCATGACGATTTGCACGAGAGTTAAAAACTAAGTTGATGTACAAGTTGGCCAAGGATGGACTGGTACAATCTCATGACCATCTCTGATGCCAGAGGTGCCTGGACTTAAATGTTTGGCTCATGAGGCGAGCCACGTTTCTAAGACTACGTTTGGTATTTGAACATATCTGGTAAACAGGACTCTCTCAGTCGCTGAAATTGAGCACTAATCACATGAGATGTTGGAGTATGTGAGACAATCCGTCGCTGTTAGCTTAAGTCGAAATAATGATGGTCGATTTTCCGAGAACTTGCTTGAGTGAAATAGTTTTGTAGAGTAACAGAACATGGTTGACGTTTGCAGTACTCCTCACGAAATTATTTTTGTTGCGGTTTGTTTTACTGCTCCTGCGCGTACAATCGTCACATTATAAGAAGAAGAAGTACCTTCTGGCTCACTCTCATAGTACCACGTGACTCACCGTAATGCGGAATTAAGTAATTAACATCAAAGTACATCGATCACAGTCTCACGCCTCCATGAAACTTGTTTGTAACCACCCATAGGGGCGCGTATACTTCTTATATGAATCACGGTGCGCACGCAAGTTAAAGTAATTAATATTTCATAGTGCAGAGGAATGCGCGCTGTTTTCAAAATTCATGACAAGAACCGGGACTCGAATCCAGAACCTTGCCTTTCTGGGGCGTATTAACAACCACTGAATACGGTAGGTATAGTTCGTATCCACCGTATACTTAAATTGCTTCCTTTCTGTTCAGAGGAAAATGCAATGAAAATTGTGGGAATACAAAATGAGAGGTTTAGGCGTGATCTGGTTCAATTCATCCTGTCATTCGTGATTTAATAGCCACATCGGTAATCAGCCATTATATCGTACTAGTTGCTCTATGAAATATATGCATCTTTTTGGGAGTCACAGCAGATCTGATGCTATAGGGATCCACATCGGAGACGATAAGAGCTACTCTCTTATTCTGCGTGTATTTCAGCGGCGACCTTTTCCTAATGTTTTACTTAAGTGATCATTAGTATAAGGTCGCCGCTGGAATACACACACAACATGAGCTTGTTAATCTGCTATTCCTACGACGAAACTTATTTAATGTGGTACCTAACCATTCAATGTACGGAATGAAAAAGAAATATACATTTCCGTACTCCTTACCGCCCCACAAAATAATTACTGTCATATATATGTTTGTGAGACATGGCCAAGTACACAGACAATGGAAGAGCGCATCCGGGCCAAGTACACAGACAATGGAAGAGTGCATCCGTGCATTTGAGAGGAAGATTGTAAGGAAATCTTATGGTGCGGCATACAATACAGTACGGGGTAGATGAGAAAAAAGGCACCATGAATTTATGTGTCGGTGGTTCAAGAAAGTTGATACTTGGAGAGTGATTGAGAGAAGAAGACTACAATTGGCTGAACATGTTCTCTGAGCAGAGGGTACTCTCCCTAAAATAGTTTTCGTACATCGACCAACTGGTGGACGTGTCAGAGGTATTACGCAGACAAGATGAAATGACAGAACTTCAGTGACCTTGGAAGAAGCAGATGCAGCAGCCAGTATTGAGGATTCTCGAAAGAGAAGTAAACGAGCAAACAATTTTTGTGATGTTATAGTTCTATTTAATTATAATTCGTGGGCTGAATGTATTGATCATTTACTTACGTTTTATTTTATGTATCGATATACTTTTGTAGTCTGCCATGGGGTTAAGTGGCCTGTTTATGTACAATAAATCATGATTATGATGATGATGTGTGCAAAGGAGAGGAAAGCACGGTGCCATCCCGACGGGAAATTCATACTCTTCTCACCTACCAAACACAAAAATAGTCTAACTGAGGCTGGGACAACGACCTCCGATGGGAGATAGACTAGTAAGAAATTTACAGGAGGGCTCAGCAATTGCTCTGTTGAAAAATCAGATGAGGGCTTGGTAAACTTGAAAAAGGTGAGGAGGTACACGAACACACTAACTGGATTACATCATGATGATACAGAGATTGCAGAGTTGGTATCGGATTGTCAGAAGTACCCAGGAGCCGACGTAGTCTCAGATCATGACTATGTAGAACCCATTTAACGTGGTAGGACTTAAATTATGTGATGGCTGACTTGTTACTCTTGCCCAGTAGTAATTTTAGCCGAATCTTAAACACGGACAGAAATTCAGATAACAGTAGTTGGAGTGTTCCTTAACAGAACTTGTAGCTGAATAGTCGCATACGTTGTTGTTTGATGAATGTACTGCAAAGGAGTACTCACTGTTTGTTGGGGATAGCAAAGAAGGTATTTGCCTCTCGCTAACGATTATTTCTCTCCGAATAGAACACTATGACAGACAAATTTCTCACATATGAAGACGCCCAGCACTTTGATTTCACCTTATTTTTAAACAGTGTATTTTCGGTTTCGCTACGTTTCTGTTTATTCATTTTTACCACTGTTCAGTTTCAGATGTCTTCCGATTTAGGATTCCCTTATTCTGTGTCTATTTCTGTACCGGCTATCTCTTCTTGACATTTATTATGTTTTCGAAACTAACGTGCTAATGGAAGCAGAGATTGTTACATATAGAATTTTTTAACAGTTTCGTACTCTGATGTTGTGTTAGTATTCCTCAGCCATCAGAACCATCACGTTGACAAATATTTTCCGGATGTTTCTGAGTTTTTCAGCGGATAGAACTCTTCACAGGCAACCGTAGTATTCGCAAAAAGACATTGCAATTCATACGGAGTGGTTATAATTATACTTTCTCTATTTAACACGTTATAACACGGAAACTAACTAGCGTAGGAGTACCGAAATTGGTTTCATTAAAGACAGGAACATGGCGAAGAGAAATAATGCGGAATCATTTCAATTGAAACACTTTTAATGTACTGCTACGGAACATCATACCGTAACATACCGGCACCATTACTGCTACAAAAGGAGCTCAATATGGCGCCCATCAGTGTCCAGAAGAGTCTGAAAGCGAAGGATCGCATTCTCCACAGCAGAACGAAGCATGTCCGTAGGTATGCTGGCTACCTCTCTTGAGATGCTGCCCTTCAGATCAGCACATGTGTGAATGTTGCCTTGGTAAAGACTGTCCTTCAGGCAGCTCCACAACCAAAAATCACAGGGAGCGAGATCAGATGATCGTACCGGTCAAGCATTTGGAGACAATCGTCTGATAATTCGATTGTTTCCAAATGTGTTTCGGAGAAGCAGGTAAACTTCACGAGCGATGTGCGGTGGGGCCCCATCTTGCACGAAAACTGTTGAGTTCAATGGGTCTCTTACTGTAGAGCGATTATGAAATGCAGGCGAAGAATATCGCAGCAACGCTGGCCAGTCACACTGCACGTCTATGGCCCTTGAGCGCCAAACTGTTCAAAAAAGAATGGGCCAATGATGTACGTAGCCATGTAGCCACACCATACGGTGACACGTTCACTGCACAGAGGAACTTCATGCACAGTGACTGGAGGTGAAGATATCCACAGTCGACGATTCTCTGTCTTCGTCTCACCCCTCAGAGAAAAATGAGCCTCGTCTGTCCGTAGGATCGTCCAGAGCCAGCCCTCGTCAATCTTTGAGAGTAAGTGAGTGGAGAGCGATGTCAACATGTCGTTGTGCGTCCTGTGGCCCAAGCCCAAGCTGCTGTACAATACGGATCTTGTGCGGATATCATTTGAGAATGGTTCGAAGCAACTTCCGTACAGTGGAACACGGGATGTTCAACTGTCGTGACACAGCACGCCCACTGCCTGACGATCGGGAATTGCGCACAGCGTTATCTGCCATAGCAACAGCGATTTCATCTACCACCTGCGGTGCAACCGGTCGTCGGACTATTGCCAGAACGACGCCGAGTTTTCCAGTTGATTCGAACTTCATCATGCTCCGCACAGCATGTAGAGAAAGAGGACCCTTCCGTAATCCTTTCAGCCGGCGATATTGCCGAAGTGCAGCTGCAACATTACTATTGTTTTGATAAAAGAGCTCAAAAAATAATGCCCTTCTCTTTTGTCCAAGCTCATGTTGACACGTCAACAAATGCACTGCCACTGGTCAGAGATGTGAGACTATGAATACGATGACTGGTCAAGGCACTTGGTGATTATAATTGGAACTGGACGATGGCGCTGTGATGCTTAGAAATCATGCACCCCATACTCTGGACATTAATGCTACCAAGTCTAGTATTTGTATGGTAATTAGTGAAATAGGGAAAGTTTAATTATAACCACCCAATACTATCTGATACATCATTAACGTCTAACGTTATGTAGACTTCTTCTTCTTCTTCTTCTTCTTCATTCGCTCGCAGGGCGGCATGGTTAGGATCGGATTTGGCAACGTTAAGGTTAAGGGGTAGCTGGATGCCCTTCCTGCCGCCACCCCGTACCCCCCAGGACGGAATTAGTGTACCCCAGCTGTCTGCCTCTAGTGTAATCCATGAGATAATGAGAACGTGTTCAGATGTCTGTAAGTCGTGTAACTGAGGCGGAACGTGGGGACCAGCCCGGTATTCACCTAGTGGGATGTGGAAAACCGCCTAAAAACCACATTCAGGCTGGCTGGCACACCGGCCCTCGTCGGTAATCTGCCGGATGGATTCGATCCGTGGCCGGCGCACCTCCCGAGTACAGGAAGCAGCGCATTGGCGCTCTCGGCTAACCTAGCGGGTTCTAACGTTATGTAGACTGCGGTGACAAAAATCATGGGACAGCGATATACACATGTATAGATGGCAGTAGTATAGCATACACAACGTACAAAAAGGCAGTGCATTTGCGTAGCTGTCATTTGTACTCTGGTGATTCGCGTGAAAAGGTTTCTGACGTGATTATGCCCGCACGACGGGAATTACCAGACTCTGAATGCGGATTGATAGTTGGAGCCAGACGCATGGGACATTCCGTTTCTGAAATCGTTAGGGAATTCAGTATCCGAGAACCACAGTTCAAGAGTGTGCCGAGAATACCAAATGTCAGGCATTACCCCTAACGACGGGCTGTGCAGCGGCCGACGGCCTTCACTTAACAACTGAGAGCAGCGGCGTTCGCTTGGAGTTTTCAGCGCTAACAGACAAGCAACACTGAGGGAAATATCTGCAGAAATCAATGTGGGACGTGCTACGAGTATATCCGTTAGTACAGTGCAGCGAAATTTGGCTGTAATGGCGTATGGCAGCAGACGACCGACGCGAGTACCTTTGCTAACAGCACGACATCACCTGCAGCTCTTCTCCTGGCTTGGAAAATCGTGAACCAGTCAGATGAGTCTCGATTTCAGTTGGTAAGAAGTGATGGTAGAAGTTGAGTGTGGCGCAGATCCCATGAGGTCATGGACCCAAGATGCCAAAAAGACACTGTGCAAAACTGGTGGTGGCTTCATAATGGTGTGAGCTGCGTTTATATGGATCATCGACTGGAAATGGTTATGTTCAGCTACCTGGAGACTATTTGCAGCCATTTATGGACTTCATGTTCCCAAGCAACGATGGAATTTGTATACACAGTGTCACCTGATCTTACTTATTCGCAATTGGTTTCAGGAACATTCTGGACAATTCGAGAGAATGATATGGCCACCCAGACCGCCCGACATGAATCCCATAAAATATTTATGGGAAATAATCTAGAGGCCAGTTCGTGTACGAAATCCTGCTGCGGCAACACTTTTGTGATTATAGACGACTGTAGGGGCAGCACGGCTCAATATTACTTCAGGGGACTTCCAAGGACTTATTGCGTCCATTCTGAGAGGTGGCATGAGCCCCCTCTCATATTTCTATCTTACGATTCTCCTCTCTAGTTGCATGCGGTGGAGGTTCCGTTGCTATTCCTTCACACGCGGACTTCCCATGCAGCGTCTCTCGCCACCCGGGTGGTCCAGTGACAGGCGGGCTCTTCTGACTTTGAAAGGGTAGGCCGACAGGTGTGGGGGGTCGAGTGAATACTTTCCGGACGCCGACATTGTCAGGAGACGCGCCCGCGGGAGCCGGAAGTGGCGGCTGGGCTGGAGGTTCCGTTGCTTCGCAGAAGCTTAGCGAAAACACTTTCTGGCGGGCTACCAGCGAGGTGTGGGAATGACTTATGTACCCAGGCAGCTGTGGCGGGAAAATTCCCGCGCTTTCTGCAAAATAGGAACCGTGATTGGCTTGCTCAGGGCATAGCTCCGTGACGGAGCAAAATCAGCACAGAAATTGGCGCCAAGAATCTCCATTGGTGGAATGGTAGTGCTCCGGCAATGGAGTGGAATTTCCGCCGGTTTTCGAGTTGCTGATTGGAACGTAACCACGGCCACTGTCGTGGGGGCGGGAATGTTGTGTGTTCGGCCTGTACGGGTGCTCTAGGAGTCGGCAGTCGCCTTTCGGTCGAGGACGTCGAAGCAACCAGCCCTCGCCTGCGGTACGCCAGATCGTGTTCTGGGAGATAAGAAGTCCGTTTGGTAATGTACGTCCGCAGCACCGGCAGATAGGGATTTTCCTAGGTGACAATCAGAGCTCAGCAGAGCGCGCCTGTTCATCCTTTTCTAACTTTGTTCTGTCTTGAGTAGCAGCAATTACTGTTGGGTTAGCTGTGTGTCTCTCTTGAGATTTGAGTGGCAAGGAATTGGCTCCACATACCACTTCGTCTTAAACCTCACGATCTAAGTTAGGGACAACTTCACCTTTATAGTGTTTGTATGAATCTCCAATTTTAGCCAATTTGATGTTTTATAAATATTTCCGGTATTTCTTTTACTATTCTGTGTTTAATCTTAATAAATCATATTGTTATTTTGGACAGAACTTTCATTCTGTTAATCGATAGAGCAACCCTATCATTCCTCACTATGCTAATGAAACCTTGGTTTATTTAACTTATTTATCAAATTAAATTATTGCAGGTGCCAAACTCTCTTCTACTCCACTAGCAGGGTTGATTAGAGTCAGTTCGCGTATTTCTTTTATCCTTGTGCAACAGCAAAAGTCGGAGTTAGAAAAGGGGGGGCTTAGAGCATGATTTACATATGTGGATTCTAGTAGAACTTAGTGATAAATACACTGCTAGCCCCGGCACCTCGCATAATATGGCGACCCTTAGCCTCGGATCTTTCCTGAGAATCACTGATTAACAAACAGTATTCTTAGTACGAACATTCAAATTTTTTTTCTCTAAATTTTTTATTGATTAATACCCAAGTTTTTTTTCTGGTAGTTCCGCGTTTAGTTTTAAGTAGCGGCGCATGATTACAGTTTTTGTTTTCAGTGTATATATTTTTTTTTGTTCATTGTTTTTTGTGTTTCGTTGATGTGGTGTCCGTACCACATTGCACTTTGTCGGATTTGTGTGCGGTTTCTGTACCACATCAAATTGTGTTTGTGATTACAGCGTTGGAACAGCGTTGTTGAAATTTTATGTCTATGTGTAAAAATATATGGAGTAGATTAATTTAATTGTGCATTCTAGATAAATTTGTTTTTCATGAATGATAACGAGAAGTAAGGCACGACTATTATCGATCGAAGCTAAAACAAAAGAGGATAGAATAATGGATAAGGGGCAGTTTACTGACGGGAATAGGTTCGGAGATGAGATGGGCACATTTTTAGCAGGACAGGACGCCAGGGTCATTGATGAGGAAGGTGATTTTGACGCGATCTTAGAGCAGCGTTGCGGCCGTGATTATGATAGTGAGGTAGAGGATGAAACAGAGACAGTCACACAGGTCGAGACGGTAGCAGAAGTTTATAATCAAACGAACGAGAGCAGACAGGGGCCAGCTCGGCCACGTCAGAGCTCTAGCGCCCAGGTGTCCAGAGTTACATCACCCATGTGTGACGAGGATCAAATTGATGACATTAACCCAATACTGAGCTTCCTACGATTAATGAAAGAAGAAGCTGACGAACAGCGTAAGAAGGAGAAAGAAGAAGCTGACGAACAACGCAAGAAGGAGAAGGAAGAAGCTGACGAACAGCGTAAGAAGGACACTCAGGCAATAATTTCGCATATAGGGAAAATTCGTGGGGAATTACTAACAATAAAGAAAGAATGTGGAGAAGCAAAACAGATGTCACTGGTAGCACAAAAAGTAGCAGGCCTAGCCAAAACGGCAGCAATGGGGGCAATGAAAGTTGCAAAAGTAACTTCTCAACTCGCAGGTCGCTTGCGACGTGCGACACAAGCCCACTCAAAATCCCTAGCGTTCTTAAAAACCCAAGGTAATATTGCGGTTACGAACATCACGAAACAAATGAAAGAAGTAGAGAGTCGGATAGCAAAACTAGAGCGAAACGGGCACACGAGCACTGCGCGTTCGGATACCAATGATGGAGTACACAGAATTGTGTCTCCGAGGAAAAGCCCGCCGTGCTCCAGCCCAGTGACAGAGTGCGGAACTAACAATGCACACGCAGAAACACCTAGTAATAGTTCAAATAATGGTAGTCCACTTAGGAGAGGGAATTCGGAGTGCCACTTCCACTGTGATACAGAGGTAGCAAATCACAGTTATCAGCAAGATAGATCAGGACACTCAACAGACGTGCAAGTATCGGAAACGAGTGACAACACCAGTGCGAGGATCGGACAGGATTTTGATCACAATCACTTCCTGTCGATACTAAAATTCCAAAAGTTCAGAGATAATGGAGGGTCGATGCATCCAAAGAGCTGGGTGACGCAGTTTACTAATTCATTACCGTCATCATGGCCAACCCACGCAAAATTAGAATTCATGTGTGGACACATCGAAGGCCAAGCCGCGGAAAAGATGCGGGGTGTGGCAGCGACGTGTCGGACCTATCAGGAATTTGTTGGTGCATTCCTGCGTACCTACAGGTCAAAGGAAACGCAAGACAGGATTAAAGAGGAAATAATATTTTGTCCTGAACTGGAAGTGTCCGGGCATAGGCACGCAACCAAATTTTTTGATGATTTACTCAAGAAGAATCAGTTTTTAGATAGTCCATATAGCAACGGAGAAATCATTAAATTTTGCTTTTCCAAATTGCCTATTAGGTATCAACAGACACTTGTCGGGAAGTGTGGATCTGACATAGAAGCATTCAAGAGTCTATTGCGCGAACTCGAAGTAGTCTTCGATTAACAAGACGCAAAGGACAGGAAGAAGGCGCAAAATAACAAATACCACGGGCCAGCAAGGGAAGACGACAACAGATCGCATAATCGCGCTCGTCGGTTAGGAAACCAGGGTTACGGAAATCAAGGTTACGCAAGTCAAGATTATGGAAACCAGAGACACGGAAACGAGAACGTTAGGGAACAAGGTAAATCTAGACAAGGAATCTGGGACAGGAGGAATGACGAACGGCAAAGCGACCGTAATTGGAGAGAGCGAAATCAAGGACAACAGGAGAACCAGGAGATTGAAATTAGACCTCCGAATCCTAATGCACGTCAGAGGAGGGGGAGTCTAAGAAGGGATTGACGCTAGTCCATAGGACTCCACCACTTCTCTCACACAAAGAAGTTCATGGAATAATAGTAGTTTAAGTGGTGTACATAGTTGAATAGGCAAATATATGAATCTTTTTTCGGGGAACAATAATCGTTGCATTAATAGATTAAGATTGTTAAAGTATTAACACGCTGCGTTGTCTCGCATAAGAATTTACTGCTGCTATCTTTTTTTTGTCTATGTTCGGGATCTCCTCTGTCGTTGCGATAAGAGGCACTACCTTTCCAGGAGCAATGTTTTTGTCCTTTCCTATCTGGTGTCCATGTTAAGGGATAAAGATGAATGACGAGATGTCGCACAAACGGGCGCATACAGGAACGTGCTCTTAGAAGCGTTCTGAGAAGTCGTGTTACGCTCAATAGCGGGCACAACCAGTTCGTGAAACGTTCATACCAATGATTGCAGGGACGCGTCAGTGCACGGCAAGATTGTGGTATATTGCGTGATTTCGAGGATGAATATGGGCAGTATAGTTTTTTTTGCAGAGCTGCGCCAGCATCGTTGTCTTGCAAGTCGGGGTGATCCTGTGAGCGTTTGACTCCAATGGTGCCCCAGACGAGAGAAATGCGAGCATAAAGCCTACCATGCCAATGTGCTGGTTGGGGATTTAGCGTGCTGCTCGTGACTGTCACAGATGAATAACCAGGGACTTATACTTGGATATTCGTGACATACTGTGTAGCTGGCGTGTGTTGGGCGACTGAATGCTCAACAGGAACCACCCCTGGCTTGGTCATATTACATTGCTTCTGGAAAGGTGTGCTTTGATCCCGAAAACCGCATCAGATAGAGAAGGAAGTTGCAACTATAAATTTATTGTCGTGTATAGCCATGGCTAACCCAGTCTCTGGAGTTTCAGTGAGGCGTAATGAAAACTCGGAGGTCATGTCGTACGGCGCGCACATCACTGTCGGCAATAGCGGCGAGCAGCGAGACATCTCAACGTAACAGGAATTATGTAAGAGTATTGTATAAGGAAAAAAAAAAAAAAAGGGTACGATATACTAGGATAAGTTAAACTGTAGGATTTAACAATAACTAGATTAATATTGTGGGGGTTTTCTACCACAAGTGTTGTGTTTGGCGCGCGCCTGTTGGGATGTTATTTTTCAGGTCATGAAACCACAGACCCGAGATGGAGGGACGACCGGCGAGCGAACGTACAATAGTTGCATGTTCGAACGTACAATAGTTGCATGTTCTTTATAGCTCAGTAAAACTTCAGCCTGCATAATAATATAATTTATTTAGAAGACATAGAATGTAGATCGTTGGCATATGGTAGTTAATTCTTGAGCATGTCTACTGTCGATCTATATAATTAATAGTAATATTAGTGCGGGCCCGCACATTTAGTTGTTCATCCATTACATAGCATCAGTTATCACACACCATGTACAATACTGAGATCGGTCTCTACACATATATCAAAATAAATTATTTCCATGTCTAGATTAGATGCTATAATGATTGCCATAGATTAATAACTATAAAAGTAAAATAAGAGTGTCTGAAATGACAGACCATCAATGTTTCATTATGTAAATTTATTATAACATAGAAGGTCATGGGAAAAAGTTAGGCATAAGATTTTTGTAAGAATTGTGCAGATGACGGGGATCGTGGCAATGCGGAGGCCGGCCGGAGCGGGAACAAGAGGTCTGCGGCTACCTGCAAGAAAAGAGCGTCAGCACCCCACCTGACGTGAAGGGCGAGAGCATCCGGTCCTACGAGCTGACGGCACGGGCCATGTACCTGAGGGATTAGGCGGCAGACAGTCCTCGCCGGGCCACAAGCGAAAGTGGGGCTGGCCGTTGACACTGACACGCGACCCACACGCGACAGCCTGCTAGCTCTCCGGACGCGGCAGCCGTTTGGAGGGATTCCCTGCGGCATACCACGTTGTCGTGAGTACACGAAGAAGATCACATATCGTGTCAGAATCTGCGCCTCATGTGCCTCAGGACAGAAAGGGACGCTATATACTCACCTGTTTGGGTTTTTTACAACTCACTAGCATTGGCCGATCTGCATACACAAAGCAGTATCGTGCCACACTAACAAATGTATGGTCTCATTTCTTACTTCTCCTCTCTATTAGAGAGCAGTTTTAACAATAGTCACTCCACGTGCCATCATCCCTCGTTGAACTGCAATATTGGGAAACATAAAGTACTGTCCAGTGAGAGAAGAGGCCTAGACTAGTGATGTATCCCAACAAGTAGACCTCAGAGACAATTAATCGACGTGAGGAGAGCCTATCACTGTGTCTTCCTACCATACTGCCGTCATCATATGGGTGGGTCTTGGTCCAATCTCAACAGAGTACTGCAAATGCTCCAGCATACCCTACTGCCGTTTCAACAACATAGCAACAACACCCGATGTTTAGCCCTATGTGATGTCAGTAAGGTGTAATGTGTGAAGTGCTTCGAATATTTCTAACAATGTGATTTAGTGCCTCATTCTCAGCACAGTCGTGAACATTGTGCAATGTGCACGCACAACTTGATGCCCCATGAACCTTGTTTTTTTTTCTTTTCTTCCTTAAATTTCTTTCTCTAATGTTGGTTTTGTAATGTATGTTATACCTTGTATGTGTTTGTGTTTTTACACTGTAATTCTTATTACAAATTACTGTATTGTTCTCCACACCATGTTTTTTTTTGTATTTTGTATTTATTGTTGAGTGTATGCGAACAGTGTGCCTGAAGTCCCCATAAACTGAAGCAGATACCACCACTGTCATTGTGAATGGACCATCAGTTCAGGGAACATTTTGTAAAGGTTATTCTTGCTGCAGGGAGACAGAATGAATCGGAGGTTGTAATTAGATTCTGAAATCTCACAAAGAGATTGTTAACTTAAATAGTATCATGTGAGAGTGAGTTCAGGTTAGTTTCATGATTCAAATTGTTGTAAAATCTTGGGCATTCAATTGCGGAGCACTAGAACTTTGATTGTAAAGAATAAATTGCTACATATTTGGCTCACATGCCCGGGCCATATTTAGAGAGTGAATATCTGTGTGAATCGGTGTTTGGAAGGGGCTCCCTGGGTATGGATGTGTGATGTGAGTGTTAGTGTTCCATATTAAGAAGGTGAAGTTGGCTACATCATAAATAATCCTCCCTCTATGAGCTGCATTTTTCAGTTGCAGTGATTTTTTTTATAGAGTGCGGCATGTGGAGTCACTTTGTAAGATTGTTCTTGGGCGATTGACTCACTACCTTGCTCCTAAGTGAGCCAACCGCTCACCAATTACAATCTAAAATGGCGTAGGGGCAATGAGAGGTGGCATGAGCCCTCTCTCATATTTCTATCTTACGATTCTCCTCTCTAGTTGCATGCGGTGGAGGTTCCATTGCTATTCCTTCACACGCGGACTTCCCATGCAGCGTCTCTTGCCACCCGGGTGGTCCAGTGACAGGCGGGCTCTTCTGACTTTGAAAGGGTAGGCCGACAGGTGTGGGGGATCGAGTGAATACTTTCCGGACGCCGACATTGTCAGGAGACGCGCCCGCGGGAGCCGGAAGTGGCGGCTGGGCTGGAGGTTCCGTTGCTTCGCAGAAGCTTAGCGAAAACACTTTCTGGCGGGCTACCAGCGAGGTGTGGGAATGACTTATGTACCCAGGCAGCTGTGGCGGGAAAATTCCCGCGCTTTCTGCAAAATAGGAACCGTGATTGGCTTGCTCAGGGCATAGCTCCGTGACGGAGCAAAATCAGCACAGAAATTGGCGCCAAGAATCTCCATTGGTGGAATGGTAGTGCTCCGGCAATGGAGTGGAATTTCCGCCGGTTTTCGAGTTGCTGATTGGAACGTAACCACGGCCACTGTCGTGGGGGCGGGAATGTTGTGTGTTCGGCCTGTACAGGTGCTCTAGGAGTCGGCAGTCGCCTTTCGGTCGAGGACGTCGAAGCAACCAGCCCTCGCCTGCGGTACGCCAGATCGTGTTCTGGGAGATAAGAAGTCCGTTTGGTAATGTACGTCCGCAGCACCGGCAGATAGGGATTTTCCTAGGTGACAATCAGAGCTCAGCAGAGTGCGCCTGTTCATCCTTTTCTAACTTTGTTCTGTCTTGAGTAGCAGCAATTACTGTTGGGTTAGCTGTGTGTCTCTCTTGAGATTTGAGTGGCAAGGAATTGGCTCCACATACCACTTCGTCTTAAACCTCACGATCTAAGTTAGGGACAACTTCACCTTTATAGTGTTTGTATGAATCTCCAATTTTAGCCAATTTGATGTTTTATAAATATTTCCGGTATTTCTTTTACTATTCTGTGTTTAATCTTAATAAATCATATTGTTATTTTGGACAGAACTTTCATTCTGTTAATCGATAGAGCAACCCTATCATTCCTCACTATGCTAATGAAACCTTGGTTTATTTAACTTATTTATCAAATTAAATTATTGCAGGTGCCAAACTCTCTTCTACTCCACTAGCAGGGTTGATTAGAGTCAGTTCGCGTATTTCTTTTATCCTTGTGCAACAGCAAAAGTCGGAGTTAGAAAAGGGGGGGCTTAGAGCATGATTTACATATGTGGATTCTAGTAGAACTTAGTGATAAATACACTGCTAGCCCCGGCACCTCGCAATTCCACTTCGAATTGCTGCACTAGGCCGGGCAACACGAGATCCGACATGATATTAGTAGGTATCCCACGACTTCTGTCACCTCGTTGTATAATGGTCCAAGTAAAGGTCATAGAGGACCATTAATTTGCGTTATTACTTGACTCTCTGTCGAGAATAATATACTGAGTCGTAACTGACCAGATATGTTAAGTACAATGTCAAATCTGAATAGATATTCCATATTAAAGTATTTCCTCTAGTGCATGTTGGTTTGGTATTCAAAAAATTCTTTTTAAAAGGCCTTAGAAATTATATCAATCTGGCTACCTCTGTCCATTGCATGTGGAATATCGTGTGTGAACAGTGACAGTTGGGATGTGTATGTTCGATGTTTTCGAAATTTATGTTGACTTCCTTGGAAACGGCGATTCTGTTACAGGTAAATCATTGCTTGAATTCAGAACCCATAGTAGAATTCTGCTAGAACGTGTAAGTGTTATTTAGAAGATCAGTTCTGTAGATCAGTTGTACTACCTTCTCGTATATGGTTGTGTCTGGCGCTCTTTTGGAACTGTTGGGCACAGTGCTCAACTCATGGGATCTTCAGTAAATTGTGGTGAACAGTGGTACTAATGCCCTCAAAAGTTCTGTAGAGAACACTACGGAGACCCTAGACCACCCAGGCCGCTGTCAAGGGTTTCTCTTTCGGTTGTGCGGAAGAACGACAGTATCCCTTGATTTTCCCATATGAAGGAGTTTTCAGTGATATATTTCAATATTTGATCTACAGTTCTTCACACATTATCTCCCGTAGTTATGAAAACGAACATTAGGAAACATTCCACGGAAGTGGAACAGGTATGCAAAACTGCATCCTAATTTCAGCATAACAAAACAAGTGTTTCGTGAGAACGTTAGGCTATTACGTAATGCGCTGAAGGTTTGTCGGAAGAACTTACTATAATCTTTACGTAAATGAAATAACTCAATAAACAGTTAAGAAATGGACGAGATAAGTTATATACTTTCGTCGAGAATGTAAGTGTCTACCCAGCAGAAAACACATCTTTCACCTTTTATGAAAGTATGTGGCACATTCTTCATCATCGAGAGATAGCGGAATAAGTGTGCCAGGATATGGTGCAACATCGATAGGAATCTCAGTTCGTTCCAGGGTAGGAGCAGGAGGAAAATGGCTTGGTTTTTCTAAGGAAGTAGAACTCGGGCTTGACATGTGAGTCCGCAGCTCGTGGTCTCGCGGTCGCGTTTTCGCTTACCGAGCACGAGGTCCCGGGTTCGATTCTCGGCGGGGTCAGGGATTTTAACCTGCCTCGTGATAGCTGGGTATTTGTGTTGCCCACATCATTTCATCATCGTTCATGAAAGTGTGGGGACTGGGCTGCGCAAAGGTAGAGAATTTCTATGAGCGCTGACAACCGCGCAGTTGAGCGCCCCACAATGCAAATATCATTATCATCATCATTGACATGTGAGCCTAAATAAATGGTTACCTGCTGGCTGGATCCATTGTGCATTGGCCACAGGTACTATACTCTGCACTGAGATTTTTGTCAATAGCAGAGGTCAAGTGAACCCACATGTTAGTAATCTCAAGCATGGAATAAGGTAGCATCTACATTCAGATGAGACAAACGTTCTGTTCGTTGTGCTAAAGAGATCCACTCTCTCCTAGAATTCTAGGTGCGAAAGAAGACACCAGTCTCGGACTGGGAAAAGAAGTATAAGGAAATTTGCCGAATTGCCATAGCGGCAGCTGCGCTGTAGAGAAGCTGCGGAACAGCTAAATCTACATTGCCGGTTGCGGATTTGAACGCCTGTCTTCCCAAAGAGGAGTGATTTAACCACTGTGCCACCTCGCTCGGTAATTCCAGTCACCCAGTTTCCAGAGATGCGACCGCGAACGAGGCAACAAGTAGCCGCCACTGGAATGCAGCGGCATTCCCCGGGCACGGATACGGGCACGACAGCGGTCTGGAATTACATCCCATTATCGTAAAATACGGGACAGTTTACGGCCAAAGAGTGACAGAGGAAAGAGCCCCATCGTTGAAGAGCTGTCAATCTGCGGGTTGCACGCTGCTGATGATTTGTGTATGGTATTTCAAAGGCTTCTGTCGGGAATGGCAATTATTGTTCAGGATTTTATGTCAGAGTGACAAAAGGAACGCGTATCGTTGAGATCCGTGTTTTCACAGTTCCTGTGACACTTGGTTTTCTTCTATTGGTAGTAGGATACAACTTTTTAGGATCGCTTTGTTGTCTTTCTGTCTGTCCGTCCTATTCTTAAGACCCGTTTTTCTCGGGAACCGATAAATGTATCAGGTTGACATTACAGTGTCAGATGCTAAGAGATATGGTTTCTTGGCAGTGTAAAAAATTTAAACCTCTAATACGATCAAAAGATACCACCATTTATGCCACATATTTTGATACTTTCAAATTCACTCGTCAGAACCTGTAGAGCAGTCCCCACAGACCTGGAGTCAGGAAATTTGGCAAAATGCGAGGTTTCACACTAAAAACACAGGAAAAAATCCTAAAATTGTTAATCTGTACCAGTATCAGAAGGAAAAAGTATTTTCTTCATTTTTGTCATTCGTTATCCGTCTGGCTGTCCGCCCGTCTGTTAAGACCCCTTTTTCTTGGGAACTGATCGACATGTAAAGTTGAAATTTACGTCACATACTAAGGTCTACACTCCTTAGCCGGTGAAAAAAAAATAGGTTTCCAAGTCCTTGCAATCAATCGATACGGTCATTAGTGTTACATATTTTGATATCTTGCAGTATCGATATCAGACAAAAATCGTCGAAATTCCGGATTCCCAGGATGAATGAGGTTTGTATTTTAATTAACTTTGTAGGGAACCCTCGGCGCCCTAGTCCTACTCGCATTTATCTGCATTTTTATTTATTGTAAAATAAATCTTGGGTAAAATTGTGAAATAAAATTGTAAAATAAATCTTGGGTAAAATATTCCGCAGGTAAAATAGTGAAAGGTCTCTGTTGGATTCCTTTCATGTTAATTTCTTAAATCTGTTGTCATTTACGGCATAAATTCCTCCTCTAAATGAATCCAGAATGACCACCACAGGCGAAATAACTGATTTGGAAGCGAAAGGTAACTTAAAGAAGGAACGAAATGGGTAAGAAAATGTAGTATAACCTGTATAATGGAAATATTTTTACCCTTCTCAGAGTCATCTGTGTGATTAATTCTTGTGATAACGTAATTTTAGATGAAATTGTCTTACTATTTTATGTGTGAATATATGAGTATGATAAATGTATAATTGCGAGTCTCTTATCAGGTGTGTCAACTGGTATAAATGTTTTGGCATGTAAATAACCATTGTTCTTTTTACTGTGTATGTTTAAGGAAAGTTTCTCCATATTTATCATGTCACAAGACATATGCGGCGAGCGTCAGGAAGAGGACGAATTAGAACAATGTTGTAGTGGTATAAACACTGTGTTGAAGTAGAATTGAAGTAGCTTTTTGGATTAGCTAGTAGTGGATTGAAATAGAATTTTGAGTAATACATGTTTATGGGTAGTTAGTTTGTAGTATAGACAACAGGTGTGCATGTGTGTGTGTGTAAATAACATGTGAACCCTATGCTGTCCTGACCTATACTTGCACAAGGCATAATCCTATTCATTTTAGTGAATTAATAAGTAGCATTTGATTTATTAAAACGCAAGTGAACCACATTAGTGATGTGGATTTAGATATTATATTGTCAGTTCATTTAATTTTTATTTTTTACATTGTCAAGTCATTTAACTATTATTTTTATATTGTCGATTCATCTAATTTTTTTATTTAAAAAAAATTAAGTCTCACTTTTGTTCTTAAAAATTGTGAAAGTGGTATTATGTATGATATTGTGTAATCACATAACTATGATGAACAATTGTTGTGAATGCAGTTGAGAACGTGAAAGCAAACCGGCTAAACTCTTACGAGACAGCGGGAGCAGCCCGACTAGTTGTAAACAGGCGGGTTTCCCAGCAGGACACAGTGTCAACCGGGCCACTTCGGGAGCGCGGTCGACAACAAAAGAAGGGGACGGGACAAACACTTTCCCTTGCACCCGGAGCTAATGGCCAGCCGCACCAGTGCGACCCTTCGTGGAGGCAATGACCTGAGATGGCCGAGTGGTCCACCGCGCGGAACTCCATCTGCTGGCAACGCACCACACGCACGCGACCGTGATGAGACGGCCGCTGTGAAACGACAGAATACAGAGGAGGTGTGGAGCCTTTTGACAGGTACTGTCCAGAAAAACTTGCAGACGACAACGACTATCAACATTTCTTGGCGGAAGCCCATTGTCAAGCGACAGTAAATCATGGTTCGATGTTCTCTGGTTGCTAAGGGTGGCACAAAGAAGAGCCACTAAGTATCATCCTTGCCCAGGAATATCAAACCGGCGAGCCAATTGAGGATAACTCAAGAATGTAACAACACAAGGGGCATGGAGCCTTTTGACACATACTGTCCAGAGAAACTGGCAGACTTCAACGACGCCTATCAACATTTCCTGGCGGATGCCCACTATCAAGCGACAGTAAATCATAGTTCGATGTTCTCTGGTAGCTAAGGGTGGCACAAAGAAGAGCCATTAAGTGTCATCCTTGCCCAGGAATATCAGCCTGGCGTGTCAAATGAGGATACCGCACGAATTTAACAACACAAACATGGAACCAAATCGAGAAGTACATGACACGGGCCACCAAGAGAAACTTCATGAGAGGGCAGAGACGGCGGGATTGCACACAACAGATGGACAAAAATCCCTACTGACAGCTGCAGCGACGAACCCCCCCCCCCCTCCCCTTATATTGTGTCTCGAAACAGTGGACCTATTGAGTGTGTCAGTGAACAGTGATTATACAGTTCTTAGTTCAATGCATATACGTGTGTTTCTGTCAGAGAAACTTTGACTCGTGTGTTTTGCAGGGGTTTGATTTATTGGTGTTTATTAGACTGACTCTTGTATTTTGCAGGTGTTCTATTTATTGTTTTTTTTAGACTTTGACTCTTGTATTTTGCAGGTGTTTTATTTATTGGTGTTTTTTTTCAGATGTTGACTATTGTACTTTCAGAGCTGTTTTATTCATCAATGTTTGTTCTTGTGTGATGTATTAGATTTGTGATATTTTGTATCGTAAATTCATTCCTGTGGCATTGCTTCGTTTATCAGTCAGATAGCTATTCATTCTCATTGGACTGTGATCGATTAGCCTTTGCATGGGGCATATTTATAGTGAGGAACCCCATAAGGGTAACAATCACATAATTAATTGTAGTTTCAGTATAATGACACAGTGCTCATTGTTTGCTAACTAACTGAAATATAGTAGAGTGATTAAATTAGTGCCACAAAGTTATTTTAATTCTACAAATTATTAGTTTTATAAGATATAGAATTTTTTTGCGATAACCTCTTTGTAAAACATGATTTTTTTTTCTCTTATCATGTTTTTGCTTTTGCGGATTGTGCATTGTAATGTTCTGCTTTATAATACTGATGTTACGTCATGTTTTTTTTTAATTGCTGTGGCACCTTTGCTATTTCCATAAATTTTACTTGTTAATCAACAGTCATAGATCTTCCTGTGATCAGTTGGCTCTTGCAATGAGCAAATACTGGTGAACTCCATAAGGGTAACAACCAGAAATTGTTTTCATATTAATGACACAGGAACCATTGTTTTTACTTGCTGACCGAATTAGGTCTACACTATCTTTTAAATAGGTGTCACAGATTTTTTTTTCTCTTTGAAATTGGTAGATTCTAAAGGTGTGTTGAAATTACTGTGTTTTAGCAAGTAGCTGGTGACCTTTTGCTTTTCTTTACATTTTTGGTTTAAGTTTGGTATGAGAAGCCTGCTTGGGATTGTCCTAGCATGGCCAGAAAATTCCCTGCACAGTCTGTTCCCGGAGCGTTGGGGTTATGAAAGGTCTCTCCTGGATTCCTTTCATGTTAATTTCTTAAATCTGTTGTCATTTACGGCATAAATTCCTCCTCTAAATTTACGGTGGTGTTTCTGACTATCTGCGAAGAGACTGAGCAGTGAAATGTGTTACTTTTACACATAAACAAGAACGATCTGTCACACTACTACACTTTAAAACACAGTTTATATGTAATTCATGTCACACAGTGTCACACCGAACCTACATCCGCTTTCTTTTATATACTGTATATGATAAGATACTGTCATCCCCCTTCCCTTCTGTGTGAAAGAATGAATGAGCAAATATATTTCTAGTGGCATGCTGGATGGTAGAAGACAAGCCTGTCTGCTAGAGAACAGTTGGACCAACGTCGGAACAGGTAGCTACGCTTTCTAAAAGCAAAGAGGTTTCTATCCTATGGTCCTGTCCGTCCCTTGTCATGTTGGTATAGGAAACTGTCTCTCTGGTCACTTCCGTTTCGTATACGGAACCACCCTTGGTAGGAGCTCAGGTCAGTATGTCCGCGCTGAGCGTCTTAAGTGGTAAGATCTCCGGCTAAGCGCGTGTCTGCTAAGTCCGTAGGACAATGGATTCTTAAGATCAGCCTAACTGAAAATTAATCACCTTTATTTCAGGTTTAGCTCTAAAATATCTAATGTTATCTTAAATTGCAACGCAGTGTAATTCGAGTGTGAAGTTCAGAATATATTCCGGTAGTTGCTTTGTCACTACTTTGTGAGTAAAGTGGAACCACGTGTTGATCAGTAACTCTAACTAGCATCATCAATCTTCAATGCGAATGTGCGTGAGATTATAACGTCTCGTCTTGACAATATTTTTCAGTATAGCAACTTTTCTTTATGTTCAACCCACGTGGGGTGTACTTTGTGAGACCAGTACCATGTGCTTATACAATTGTTTGACCCATCAGGTAAATAGTAAGACGATAGTAACCAGTTCGAGGTTTTTCTCTTGTAAATTGCTATTCGATCTAATTTATTTTAATTATCAATATTATTGTGGAGTTACACTCTTTGTGTAAACCAAGTTGACCACGTGAAGCATGTGGTGTAATCATCAAAGTAGCCCTCAGCTATTCTTTTTGGGAAGATTTCACAGAGAGCTAATATGAATTTAGTATACCAGTGTGTGGTAATTACATGACAGACAGGATTGTGCTACGAACGTAACTTCTTTGGGTGAAAATTGAATCGGTTGGTTGTGGTTAATTTCCTCTTGCATATGTTTCAACGTTCTTCGTGTGTTATTTTATGAATGCAGTGTTGTATGCAGTCTCCCAATCTTGGCTCCATATTTGACGTGTTCCGTAAGATTACAATCTCACATTTTCACAATCCTAAATAAGGCACCAGTTTAGTTATGAATCAAGTTTAATATGCTGAAATTTCAATGATCAATGTTAAAATAAATTTCCAAATATAAACTGATTTATTTCTTTTTATTTTAATTCTCTTTTATATATATATATATATATCATCGGTTGTCGTATGACTATTAAAAGATTATAAGTAATGTTAGTCTGGTTGGGAATTTGGTAAGCTAGACTGGATACCTGGTGAAACAGTTGCGCAGTAATGCAAGGTTAACTTCCCCACATAGCTCACAGATTTTAAACCGCTTTTATTGTCTATCAGCACCGCTTTCATAGCAAATTAAAGCAACAACGTTACAATAGTCTCCGATTCAGTAGGACGTCGTTATCAGGAGAAACAAAACTTACACTCTACGGATCGGAGCGTGGAATGTCAGATCATCTAATCGGGCAGGTGGGTTATAGTGTTTAAAAAGGGAAATGGATAGGTTAAAGTTAGATATAGTGGGAATTAGTATAGTTCGGTGACGGGAAGAACAAGATTTCTGGTCAGGTGAATACAGGCATATAAATACAAAGTCAGATAACGGTAATGCAGGAGTAGGTTTAATAATGATTAAAAAAACGCGGATAAGCTACTACGAACAGCATAGTTCAAATAGTTCAAATGGCTCTGAGCACTATGCGACTTAACTTCTGAGGTCATCAGTCGCCTAGAATTTAGAAGTTATTAAACCTAACTAACCTAAGGACATCACACACATTCACGCCCGAGGCAGGATTCGAACCTGCGACCGTAGCGGTCACGCGGTTCCAAACTGAAGCGCCTAGAACAGCACGGCCACACCGACCGGCCGAACAGCATAGTGAAAGCAATATTGTAGCAAAGATGAAATGTATAATGCGATAAAAGAAATTATTCAAATAGTTAAGGGAGACGAAAATTTAAGAGTCATTGGGGGATTTGAATTACGATAGTAGGAAAAGGGAGAGAAGGAAAAGTAATAGGTGAATATGGTCGAGGGGGCGGGGGGGGGGGGGCAAGGACAGAAATAGGAAGCCGCCTGGTAGAATTTTGCACTTAATCATAGCTAACACTTGGTTTATGAATCATGAAAGAAGGTTGTGTAAGTGGAAGAGGCCTGGAGACACTGGAAGGTTTCAAACAGATTATATAATGGTAAGACAGAGATTTTGGAACCAGATTTTAAACTGTGAGACATCTGGAGGGGCAGATGTGACTCGGACCACAATTTCTTGGTTATGGACTGTAGATTAAAACTGAAGAAACTGCAAACAGGTGGCATTTTAAGGAGATGGAACGTGGATAAACTGAAAGAAACAGAGGTTTTAGAGAATTTCAGAGAGAGCGTTAGGGAACGATTGACAAGAACGGAGGAAAGAAATACAGTAGAAAAAGAATGGGTAGATTTCACAGATGAAATAGTGAAGGCACCCCCTGCATCGGATCAAGTAGATAAAAAGACGAGGGCTAGTAGAAATCCTTGGGTAACAGAAGAGATATTGAATTTAATTCATGAAAGGAGAAAACATAAAAATGCAGTAAATGAAGCAGGCGGTCTCAAAAATGAGACCGACAGGAAGTGCAAAATGACTAAGCACAGATGTCTAGATGACAAATGTCAGGATGTATAGACATATATCACTAGAGGTGAGATAGATACAGCCTTCAAGAAAATTTAAGAGACCTTTGGAGAAATGAGAACTAGCTGTATAAATATCAAGAGCTCATGTGGAAAACCGGTTCTAAGCAAAGAAGAGAAGGTAGAAAGGTGGAAGGACTCTATACAATGCGATGTACTTGAGGGTAATATTATAGAAATGGAAGTGGATGTAGATGTAGATGAAGATGAAATGGGAGATATGATACTTGCTTTCCAGTTTGACAGACCATTGAAAGATCTAAGTCGAAACAAGGCCCCAGGGTAGACAACATTTCATTAGAACTACTGATAGCCTTTGGAGAGCCAACCATGACAAAACTCTATCATCTGGTGAGCAGGATGTATGAGACAGGCGAAAGTCCCTCAGACTTCAAGAAGAATGTAATAATTCCAATCCCACAGAAAGCAGGTGTTGACACGTGTGAAAATTACCGAACTATCAGTTTAATAAGTCGCAGCTGCAAAATACTAACGCGAATTCTTTACAGACGAATGGAAAAACTGGTAGAAGCCGACCTCGAGGAAGATCAGTTCGGATTAAGTAGAAATGTTGGAACAGGCGAGACAATACTGGTCCTACGACTTACCTTAGAAGCTAGATTAAGGTAAGGTATACCTACGTTTTCAGCATTTGTAGACTTAGAGAAAGCTTTTGACAATGTTGACTGGAATACTCTCTTTCAAATTCTAAACGTGGCAGGGGTAAAATACAGGGAGCGAAAGGCTATTTCCAATTTGTACAGGAAGCAGATGGCAGTTATAAGAGTCGAGGGGCATGAAAGGGAAGCAGTGGTTGGGAAGGGAGTGAGACAGGGTTGTAGCCTCTCCCCGATGTTGTTCAATCTGTATCTTGAGCAAGCAGTAAAGGAAACAAAAGAAAAATTCGGAGTAGGTATTAAAATCCATGGAGAAGAAATAAAAACTTTAAGGTTCGCCGATGACATTGTAATTCTGTCAGAGACAGCAAAGGACTTGGAAGAGCAGTTGAACGGAATGGACAGTGTCTTGAAAGGAGGGTATAAGATAAACATCAACAAAAACAAAACGAGGATAATGGAATGTAGTCGAGTTAACTCGGGTGATGCTGAGGGAATTAGACTAGGAAATGAGACACTTAAAGTAGTAGATGAATATTGCTATTTGGGGAGCATAATAATTGATGATGGTCGAAGTAGAGAGGATATAAAATGTAGACTGGCAATGGAAAGGAAAGCGTTTCTGAAGAAGAGAAATTTGTTAACGTCAAGTATAGATTCAACTGTCAGGAAATTATTTCTGAAAGCATTTGTATGGAGTGTATGTAGCCATGTATGGAAGTAAAACATGGACTATAAATAATTTACACCAGAAGAGAATAGAAGCTTCCGAAATGTGGTGCTACAGAAGAATACTGAAGATTAGATGGATAGATCAAGTCACTAATGAGGAAGTACTGAATAGATTTGGGGAGAAGAGGAATTTGTGTCACAACCTGATTAGAAGAAGCGACCGGTTGATAGGACACGTTCTGAGGCATCAAGTGATAACCAATTTGGAATTTGAGGGAAGCATGGAGGGTAAAAATAGTATCGAGACACCAGGGATGAATACCCTAAACAGATTCAGAAGATTGTAGGTTGCAGTAGTTACTCAGAGATGAAGAAGTTTGCACAGGATAGGATAGCATAGAGAGGTGCATCCAACCAGTCTCAGAACTGAAGACCATAACAACAACAACATTTATTGTACAGCAGTCTTCACAGTGGAAAGTGCGGGAGTATGTTACCAGAGGTGTCTCAGTCGGGCACAGAAAGCTGGACGTCATACGGAGTGAGGTCAGCAGAACAACAGCTGCAAATAGGGTTCTCCCCACAGCGCGAAGTAGTTGAATAAGAAACGCAAAAAGACACTGTGTTTGTGTGTTTGTGTGTGTATGTGTGTGTGTGTGTGTGTGTGTGTGTGTGTGTGAATCAACGAGGAGTTACGGCGCACGGTAGTGATCTTCTTCATGACAACATTACTCGGAGACAACATGTGGGCCGGCCGGGGTGGCTGAGCGGTTCTAGGCGCTACAGTCAGGAACCGCGCGACCTCTACGGTCGCAGGTTCGAACCCTGCCTCGGGAATGGATATGTGTGATGTCTTTAGGTTGGTTAGGTTTAAGTAGTTCTAAGTTCTAGGGGACTGCTGACCTAAGATGTTAAGTCCCTTTGTGCTCAGAGCCATTTTTTTAACAACATGTAGATGACTATTGCTCACACCACAGTTTCAAGAGCATGGGGAGCGCTCCACAAGGTACTGCTGCCAGACGGAAATAAGGTGGTCGATTATGGTCGTCAACTACAGTAACAGATGACCGCTACATTGTGTAACTGTTGCAGCCACTTTTAACAAGACTGCAAAGCACGCAGTCTTATGCTCCACAGTGGCATGGCGATGGCGTAGAACAGTATGTGTGTTCCGTTGACCCCTGCACATCAACGGTATCGCTTGCGATCACATCAAAGGTATAGCGGCTGGACTAACGAGGATGGGGCCGCGTGCACTTCTCGCATGAGAGCAGATAAAGCCTCAGTAGTGACTCTGGGCGTATCGTCATAGGGCGAGAGGTGAGAACGCGTAATGCATCCAGGAATGCTGTTGTGCACGATGGTTTTGGTGGTCTAAGTGTTACGGTGTTTGGAGGCGTAATGAAGCATGGGGTTACTGACCCGCAAATATTTGAATACGGTACAATCATTGGTCACCGTTATTGTGACATTGTACTCGTTCCTTAAAAGCGTCTTTTCAGAGGTGCATTCGGCTCTTCTTTCATTTTTATGGGTGAAAACGCGGGACCGCATCTCTTGGAACGACAGGATACCCGACAGGCCTACGCGATTCCCTGACTTAAATCTCATCGAGCACCCGAGGAATGTGTTCGGGAGGTGTTCTGCTGCTCCTCAATTGCACTAGCGACCATCCAGCAGTTTCAAGCGCACTGTTCGAGGAATGGAACGCCCTACTTCAAGAACTCCTTAAAAACCTGTTAATAGTTTCTGGACAATAGCTGACGCCTTAACTAGAATACTACCAATCAACCTTGATTGCTGTAGACAGCATAGAAATATCGACATAGGCAGAAAACACGTCGACGTGAGCGCCATCTCTCTAAAATCTGCCTATCTAACATAGACGTTTCTTTACGATCACCCTGTCTGTCACAGATAACCGTTGAGTTCTCCATCGTTTAGCTGCCACTGTGGAGAAAGGGATACTGTCCATTAAGACCCTGACGGTCATTCGGTGCTGTGATAACGTTGCGTCTCCTACACTGAGATTAAAATAACTTTGTGACTGATGTGTCAACAACTCGAGTGTTAGGGCCAGCCGCCAGCCAATCGTAGTTCTCTCTCAAACAACACGTATTCGCTATGTTGCCTGTTTTGTAGGTATATGAAGAGTCTTGTCTAGCGTGGATAGCTGCACGGTGGTGACGCTGCCCCGCGGTACTGCATTCCGTCAGTCAGAAAGTTGCCGTAACAGGAGTACGGTTCCGCTCGTCGCTGCCGACAAAGCCCTGTCTTTTTCTGAGACCTTAACTTTTCCCGGAGAATTGAATGATCAAATAATTTACGGGTTTGCTGCCGGGTGACGTCGTCGACCACAACCGATATTTCGGCAGGAGCACACCCTGC
This sequence comes from Schistocerca nitens, assembly GCF_023898315.1. Lineage (NCBI taxonomy): Eukaryota > Metazoa > Arthropoda > Insecta > Orthoptera > Acrididae > Schistocerca > Schistocerca nitens. The sequence goes on along the minus strand of NC_064614.1, from coordinate 367,661,292 downwards.
CATTCTCAAGGCACAACTGCAAGGAGGAAGCAATGTGCAAGGGAATTTAATACCTCGGTTCACAGAGGAGACACAAGGAAGATACCACACACAGAACAAGTAACGGCAGAGTCAACACACAACCAAAGATAACCAACATCAGAAATATCGATAGTGACTATTAATCAACAGGTGAGGTAGCACTAATTCCGTCCCTCTGTTTTTTGATGAGAGACAGACCCGGATTCCAAGCAGCATGAAGGAGTACTTCGTACCTTGGTTCACAGGGCCCACGTTATCTCAGACCCTGAAAGTTTGGCAGCTGAGCTATTACATCTCGAAGTCACCTTTCGTCAGAGTGGTTATAGTGAGAGGCAAATCAAACGTGCGTTGCGCTATCAGCCTTCTGTGCAACGGGTGAGTGAGGATAGCAACTAAGTGGCACCTAAGTCTACGGCCTTTTTGCCTTACGCAGGAAGCATTTCCAACAGGATTGGCCGTATTTTGCGGAAATATGATGTGAAATGTGTTTTTCGACCACCTTCTAAGATTAAGGCCCTGTTGCCGTCCGTAAAAGATGATCTCGGTTTGCGTAAGGCTCATGTCTATCGTATTCCTTGCAGTTGTGGCATGTCATATATTGGTCAGACAATCAGGACTGAGGAAGACCGGTGTACTGAACATAAGCGTCACACACGCTTACAACAGCCGAGCAAATCCGCTATTGCAGAACATTGTCTTGACACCGGTCATCCTATGGAATACAACAACACGGAGATTCTGACTTGCACGTCCAGCTATTGGGATAGTGTCATTAAGGAAGCTGTTGAAATCAAACTATCAAGCAACCTTATAAACAGATATGGTGGATTTTGTCGCGGGACTGCTACGGTCGCAGGTTCGAATCCTGCCTCGGGCATGGGTGTGTGTGATGTCCTTAGGTTAGTTAGGTTTAAGTAGTTCTAAGTTCTAGGGGACTTATGACCTAAGATGTTGAGTCCCATAGTGCTCAGAGCCATTTGAACCATTTTTGTGGATTTTGTCTAAATGCTGCTTGGAATCCGGCTCTGTCTCTCATCAAAAAACAGAGGGACAGAATTAGTGCTACCTCACCTGTTGATTAATAGTCACTATCGATATTTCTGATGGTGGTTATCTTTGGTTGTGTGTTGACTCTGCTGTTACTTATTCTGGCCCGCATCTCGTGGTCGTGCGGTAGCGTTCTCGCTTCCCACGCCCGGGTTCCCGGGTTCGATTCCCGGCGGGGTCAGGGATTTTCTCTGCCTCGTGATGGCTGGGTGTTGTGTGCTGTCCTTAGGTTAGTTAGGTTTCAGTAGTTCTAAGTTCTAGGGGACTTATGACCACAGCAGTTGAGTCCCATAGTGCTCAGAGCCATTTGAACCATTTTTACTTGTTCTGTTTGTGGTACCTTCCTTGTGTATCCTCTGTGAACCGAGGTATTAAATTCCCTTGCACATTGCTTCCTCCTTGCAGTTGTGCCTTGAGAATGGCAGGGTGTGCTCCTGCCGAAATATCGGTTGTGGTCGACGACGTCACCCGGCAGCAAACCCGTAAATTATTTGAACCCTCTCAGTTTGTTCCATACATAATTCACTGTCCTAGAAGAGTGCTCCGTACGATTCTAATAGTTTCAGTACGACAGTCACGTTGTCTAGAGACTATAATGAACACATCTCGAGCTCACTTGCTCATATAGCACCCTTCGAATAGTGATGTGCCATATTTTTTTCTTTCGCTTTATTTGAGAGCTCTCCAAATATTCGTGTTTAGGGTAACATCGAGCTCTTCAGTCACGGCGGAGATATTGTTGATGTGTCCACGAATGCGCCATCTCTCTACAGTCACTTATTGCAGCTACGCTGTTTACCAGTCCTTTGCACTGATACCCTGACCAATCTTTTTCTGGTCTTGCTATTTTCAGAAACTGTAGTGTAGTCAATATGACTGGTGACTGAATAAGATAAGATCGCTTTATTGCTTTCGTTGTCAAGTAAGACGTCAGTTCACTTCGAAACAACCGCGTCTGCACTTCGCGTTGTACCTGGCCCGTATTCTCTTCAGCCAAATAAAGCAGCTGCTACTTGGCCTGCTCAGTAGGTCAACCCCGCATCTTTATTGAACACGTTGCGGCGATCGGCAGTCCACGGCGCTGCTATGTTTCCAGTATCTGCGCGCTTCGTGTTTCGCTCTAGTTGGCTGGCAAACTATCCTCGCGGCCAGAGTCGCGGCCCTACTTAGCGCTCGTAAAGAAACTAACGCGAGAGCACGGCGGCGGCCGGCACCGTTACGCCCGGCTGCCGGCTGACATTTGAGAGGCGTCCTTGTGCTAAATTTGCACGCGACCCTATTATCATGTTAGCGAGCAATTTGTCAGTGACGGAAATTAACTGTTCGCCAAATGAAAGATACGCAGACTTTTTTTTAAAAACTATGTTCAAGTCACCCAACACTCTCGGTGACCTCGGTTACGCCCTTAACGTTACCAATTATACGTATCGATTACAGTTCAAACAGTGGCCGACGACGGGAATGTGCACGATGGCGGTATCGCAGAGGTTTCACGCCTCTTTATACCGAGTAAGGAGGCATATTTTTAAAAGTCACTCTATAAATCTTTTCCTTCTGATACTTATGTCAGACGCCTGTATTAACATTGTGAATGTAACATAGTGTGGCCATAAATTATCTTTACGACTTCAGACTTTAAAGCTACACTATGCGATCCAAGGTATCTTAGACACTTGTTAGCGGAGAATAATATGGGGTGTGTCCGCCTTTCGCCCTTGCGACTGTTTGAACTCTGCTTACTTACAGTGAAGGAATGAAAGCTCATTCTTCCTCAGTAGGCTAAACCAGAGAAGGTAGTGATGTTGGACGCTATGATCGACTGTGAATGGTTTCATGTCGGGACTCTGCGCAGGCCAGCCCATTTCATGAATATTATTGTCTACAAACTATTGTCCCAGAGATGATACGTTATGATAGGCTGCATTGCTATGCCGATGAAAGCAATAATCGTCTCCGAACGTTCCCTCTACTGTATGCAGAACACAGTAACTAAAAATATCTTAATGTCCTTACACAATTGCCGGCCGCGGTGGTCTCGCGGTTCTAGGCGCGCAGTCAGGAACCGTGCGACTGCGACGGTCGCAGGTTCGAATCCTGCCTCGGGCATGGATGTGTGTGATGTCCTTAGGTTAGTTAGGTTTAAGTAGTTCTAAGTTCTAGGGGACTAATGACCACAGCAGTTGAGTCCCATAGTGCTCAGAGCCATTTGAACCATTTGACCCTTACACAATTAGCGTTTTCTTGAGAGCAATAAGGGGACCCCATTCTTACCACATCCCCATACCGAAATATCACCTCGTCCGCACTTCGGTGTTGGCTCTACACATGACAAAGAACATTCTCCACGCTTTCACCATACCCAGATCCTCCCATCGAACTGTCACAGAGTATAATGTGATTCATTATTACGAAGCAGTCGTTTCTGGTTATCCACTACTGTTCATTGGCGTCGGTCTTTACGCCATCTCCAGTATTGCTTAATTTTGACTACAGTAATGTGTAGCTTATGAAGGGCCATTGTACCTCATCCTTTTTACCTCCATACGCACATACTTGCTGGACTGATGGGAGCACTTTAGAATAGACGGGTGATCCGTTCCGCCGATTTCATGCGATATTTTACAACCACCCTTTCCATGTCTGACGGTCACTTTCTGTTTCTACATAGACTTGGATGCTCTTGACTCAGCTGTAGTTGTTCCTTTCCGTTTCCAATTTACAGTCTCACCACCAATTGTGCAGCTTGGAGAGATGAAGTAGTGAAGGCAGCAGAGGATCAAATAAGTAAAAAGACAATACCTAGCAGAAATATCTGGTTAACGCTAGAGATATTGAATTTAACTGATGAAAGGTGAAAATATAAAATTCCTGAAGGATTTTTCGCTAAGGTGGCATACAGAGACCAGTCGATGTTCAAAGTCAAAGAGCTCTCGTGACATCTAGTTGTCAGTTCTGTATACACCGAAATGTCAGAATATTTTTGACGAGATCGCCTATAATATACAGCAACGTATCTAACAAGCGGCAATACAACTCGCGAAGTATGAATGCTGTATCCAGTGTAGGTGACTGTCGTCTGTGCTTGTAGAGTCTGGTGCCCTCTCGGTGTTGTTGATGCCAGTGAAGGAGAGGGAGAGGTAAAGCGCGACATATGGACTACTTGCCGACCAGCTCGACAGCGATAGGAGACACGGAAATGCAATTGTGCTCAAGTGCAACCGACCCACAATTTTAGCAAACAAGTAGGAATACTTGTCATAGAACTGCAGATAGTTTTCTTGCAATAAATCTTGAGCTACACATTTTTACACCACGAAATAGTACAAAAGTTCGCGTTGAGAAGAAGTACCGTCTGAAAAATTTTGCATGATGGCTGTTTACGTCCCTATCAAATCCATGCTTATCAAGCATTCAGTGAAGATGATTTGCAGATAAGAAACGCCTTCTGCGCCTCATATTTCAATCGAAAGTTTGATTTCTCGTCTGTAATACTGTGGATTCACGAAACCATTTTCAGAACTTATGGTGAGGTGAGCAGCCCCAGTGCTGAGCTTTCTCCATAAAAATATATCTCTGATTAAGTCAGCGAGGCAACCAGCACGTCTAGAACGTAATTATATACCTGGTACTGATTCATCTTTGATAACGTTGTCGGACCTTATTTTTTTGATAACCAATTAACTCTCATGGACCCACCTTACTGTTCGTATGGTGGCTTGCGAGACTTAGTGATACAGATAGCCACATAGTAGGTGCAACCACAACGGAGGGGTATCTGTTGAGAGGCCGCACAAACGTATGGTTGCTGAAGACGGGCGGCAGGCTTTTCAGTACTTGCAGGGGCAAACAACGTCTGGATGACTGACTGATTAGGCCTGGTAACATCAACCAAAACGGCCTTTCTGTACTGGTACAGTCAACAACTGAAATCAAGGGGAACCTTCAGCCGCAGTTTTTCCCGAGGGCATGCAGCTCAACTGAATGGTTAAATGACGATGGTGTCCTCTTGGGTAAAATATTCTGGAGTTAAATTGTCTCCCATTCGGATCTGCGGGCAGGGACTACTCAGGAGGACGTCGTCATCAGGAGGAAAAAAAGGCCTTCTACGGATCGGAACGTGGAATGTTAGATCCCTTAATAGGGAAGGTAGGTTAAAAAATTAAGAATGGAAATGAATCCGTTAAATATAGTGGGAATTAGTTAAAATCGGTGGTAGGTGGAACGGGACTTCTGGTCAGATGAATACAGGGTTATAAATACAAAATTAAATAGGGGTAATGCATGAGTAGATTTTGTAATGAATAAGAAAATAGTAATGCGCGGCAACTATTATGAACAGCATAGCGAACGCACTATTATAGCGAAGATAGACTCAAAGCCCACATCCACCACCGTAGTACAAGTTTACATGCCAACTAGCTCCGCAGACGATGAAGAGATCGAAGAAATGTATGACGAGTTATAAGAAATCATTCAGACAGTTAAGGGAGGCTAAAATTTAATAGTGATAGGGGACTAGAATTATATAGTAGGAAAAATTGTCTGTGGCTATGGACGGGGGGAAAGGAATTAAAGGGGAAGCGGCTTGCGAGAATTTTGCACAGAGTATAATTTAATCATCGCTAACACTTGGTTTAAGAGTCATAAAAGAGGGTTGTGTGCGTGAAAGAGTCCTGGAGACACAGGAAGGTTTCGGATTGATTACACAATCGTATGACAGATTGAGGAACCATGTTTTAAATTGTCAAACTTTGCAGGTACAGTGTTGACTATGACCACAATTTATTGGTTACGGACTGCAGATTAAAACTGAAGAAACTAGAAAAGATAGGACGTTAAACAGATAGGACCAGGATAAGCTGAAAGAACTATATGTTAATGAGAGTTTCAGAGGGAGCATTAAGCAACGGTTGACTAGAACAGGGAAAAGAGTGAAGTAGAAGACGAATGGATAACTTGGAAAGATGAAATAGTGAAGGCAGCAGAGGATCAAATAAATAAAAAGACAAGGTCTAGCAGAAGTCCTTGTATAACACAAGAGACATTGAATTTAACTGATGAAAGGAGAAAATATAAAAATGCAACAAATGAAGGAGGTGAAAAGGAATACCAACGTTTAAAAAATCAGCTGATAGGAAGTACAAAATGCTAAGCAGAAATGGCTAGAGGTCGAATGTAAGGGTTTAGAAGCATTTTTCCTTAGGGGAAAGATAAATACCATGTATAGGTAAATTAAAGAGGGCTTTTGGGAAAAGAGAAGCAGTTGTATGAATATCAGGAGCTCGGATGGAAAACCAGTCTTAAGCAAAGAAGTAAAAGCTGAAAGGTAGAAGAAGTATTAGAGGGTCTTTACAAGGGAGATAAGCCTGAAGGCCGTATTACGGAAAGGGAAGTAAACCTAGATGATGAGATGGGAGATACGCTACTGCGAGCAGAATTTGAGAGAGCTCTGGAAGATCGTAGTCGAGACAAGTCCCCGGGAGTAGACGATATTCCGTCGGAACTACTGAGAGCCTTAGGAGAGCCAGCCATGACAGAACTCTTCCATCTGGTGTTAAAGATGTATGAGACAGGCGAAATACTCTCAGACTTAAAGAAGAATGTAATAATTCCCAATCCAAAGAAATCAGTTCCTAATAGGTGTGAAAACTACTGAACCATCAGTTTAATAAACCACTGTTGGAAAATAATAACACGAATTCTTAACAGAAGGAAGGAAAACTTGTAGAAGATGAACTCGGGTAAGATCAGTTGGGATTCTGGAGAAATGTAGGAACTCGCGAGACAATACTGACCCTACGACTTAGCTTAGAAGATAGGTTAAGGAAAGGCAAACCCACGTTTATAGCATTTTCTTTAATTTAGAATAATCTCTTTGAAATTGTCAAGTTAGCAGAGGTAAAATACAGGGAGCGAAAGGTTATTTACAACTTGTACCGGAACTAGATAACTGTAATGAAAGTCGAGGGGCATGAAAGGGGAGAAGTGGCTGAGAAGGGCGTGAGACAGGGTTTTAGCCTAGCACTATGGGACTTAACTTATGAGGTCATCAATCCCCTAGAACTTAGAACTCCTTAAACCTAACTAACCTGAGGACATCACACACATCCATGCCCAAAGCAGGGTTCGAACCTGCGACTGTAGCGGGCGCGCGGTTCCAGACTGTAGCGCCTAGAACCGCTCGGCCACCCCGGCTGGCACAGTCTGTACACTAAACAAGCAGCAAAGAAAATTCTGGAGTAGGGACTGAAGTTCAGGGAAAAGAAACAAAAAAAATTGAGGTTTGACAATGACGTGTTAATTCTGTCAGAGATAACAAAGGACTTGGAAGAGCAGTTGAACGGACAGTGTCTTGACGGGAGGATGAAAGGTGCACATCAACAAAAGCAAAACAAGGTTAATGGAATTTAGTCAAATTAAATCAGACGATGCTAAGGGAATTAGATTAGGAGACGATAAACTTAAAATTGTGGATGAGTTTTGCTATTTGGGCGACAAAATAACTGATGATGGCCGAAGTAGAGAGGATATAAAATGTAGGCTGGCAATGGCAAGAAAACCTTTTTTGAAGAAGAGAAATTTGTTAACATAGAATACAGATTTAAGTGTTAGGAAGTTATTTTCTAAAAGTATTTGTCTGGAGTGTACCATGTACGGAAGCGAAACATGGACGATAAACAGTTTAGACAGGACGAGAATAGAAGCTTTCGAAATGAGGCGCTACGGAAGAATTTTGAAGAATCGATGGGTTGATCACGTAACTAATGAGGAGGTACTAAAGAGAACTAGTGAGATTAGAAGTTTCAGGCACAACTCGACCAAAGGAAGAGAGGGGTTGATAGAACACATTATGAGACATCAAGGGATCACCAGGTTATTATTGGATGGAAGTGTGGGGGATAAACATCGTAGAGGGAGGCCAAGAGATGTAAACAGTAAGGGGATTCAGAAGGATGTAGGTGGCAGTAGTTATTCGGAGATGAAGGGGGTCGCAATGGATAGAGCAGCATGGAGAGTTGTATCAGCCAGCCGGGGTGGCCGAGCGGTTCTAGGCGCTACAGTCTGGAACCGCGCGACCGCTACGGTCGGAGGTTCGAATCCTGCCTCGGGCATGGATGTGTGTGATGTCCTTAGGTTAGTTAGGTTTAAGCAGTTCTAAGTTCTAGGGGAGTGATGACCTCAGAAGTTAAGTCCCATAGTGCTCAGAGCCATTTGAACCATTTTTAGAGTTGCATCAAACCAGTCTTCGGGCTGACGACCATAACGACAACAGCAAGCAATTAAACGTGGAGCGTTAATTTGTTTTTTTTTTCAACACGCAGTGACAAAAGTTCCTAGATGTTCGCTGGGAACATGGGTATTAATGTGGTTCAGCGCTGGTTAGCGGCGCGGACTAGGGCGCCTTGACACGGTTCGGGCGGCTCTCCCCGTCGGAAGTGCGAGTCCTCCCTCGGACATGGGACTGTATGTTGTCCTTAGTGTAAGCTAGCTTAAGCAGTGTTTAAGACTAGTGACCAATGACCTCAGCAGTTTGGTACCATATGAAGTGAACTTACCACAAATTTCAAAATTAATGTGATTGCAGCAAGATGGGTGTCCAACACATTTTTCGTTGGTGACCAGGATTCCTTAAATCACATTACTCTTGTTATACGTATTTGTATAGGAGAACCAGTGGCTTACCAATCCAGGTCGGTCGGATTTAGTCAAGTGCCCGGGTAACTGGTTACGGTGTCGAATCAAGCACATACAGTTTTTTATCAAGCTATTGAAAGAGTTCTCCAAATAAGAAATCATTCAAGGTCCAGTTAAGATTGCACATTTACTAACAACATGATCGCGTACAATAGATGAACGGAAATCAACACAATGAGGAACGCACTACCAACAGGCAAATGGAAAGTCACATTTAAACACTGATACAATCAACAGTTATAGATCATTTCTTAGATAACACGTGGAACCTAAATCTGCTTGCCCGAAATGGAGCTGTATCATGATATATTCAAACAATGGGAAGTCCGGGTTGGAATATCAAAATATGAAAAGGATAAAGTGCTACTCACTGTAAAGACGACATGTTGAGTGGCAAACAGGCGCAACGATAAGACTATTACACATTAAGCTTACGGTCAAAGCATTCTTCAGAAAATAAAACACAAAAACACACACACACACACACACACACACACACACACACACACACACATATATATATATATATATATATATATATATATATATATATATATATATATATACAAACACAGACACACACACATACATGCAATATATATAAATTCACACAAGGAAGCACACTTCACTCACATATCACCCTTGACTACGGAAGCTCAGACCAAAACGGCATTTTCTTCCATTCAGAAATAGAGCGAGGGGAAAACGATTGTCTGTACGCTACATACGAGCCCTAATTTCTCTTATGTTCGTGGTACTTACGCGAAATGTACGTTGGCAGCAGAAGAATCATGCTGCAGTGGCCTACAGTTAGATCTTCACCATTCTCTACAACTGGCAATAACAACGGACAAAAGATCGATAAATATTTGTTAGCCACGTCTTCCATGCTTGACTTACTCCGTTTTGTGTTGCATTCCGCACCGTGGTGTCGGTCTGCTACAGACATATGGAAGTACTACACAGCATAACAGAAGACGTAAACATTCATAGCGCGAAGTGAAAGCTTTCTCCTTGCCACTCCGCGCATCGTTGACAGATTCCAAACAAAGTTATCGATGAGTATTCTGCATATTTGGTATTCTAGCAGAGGTACTGATGTATTAGAATTTTCAGCGGGCGTTTAAGCCAATAAAAGTCAGCACTTATACATAGCTACGTACATTGTGCCAGATAATGACCCAATAAAAACGGATTTGAACGTCGTAAGGGAACCGCTTTCCACAATCACTGAATAACAACTTTAGAAAGCCGCAAGTATATTTGTAAGTCTTACCGGTGTCTGGATTACAGAGGAAGATATATTGCTGTGTAAGAGTCTCCTATTTCCCTCTACAAGCACTTGAAATTAATACCAGGAGAGTGAGATGAAACTCGTTCAATGGAGCTCGGCTACCCGATATAATGAATTACATTTTTTTCTTGGGCTGCCGCTCTCTTTTGAAAAGCGTTTTGCGCTGCCCGCGCAAGAAAAATAGAAGGTCCGAGCGTAATTTACAAGGCTTCTGGGGGCCAGTATGCAAATTTATTATGCCCACTAAAGGGTCACTTAGCGCCGAGTGAAAGCTTTTATGCGGCCGCTTTGTGCATCTTCCGCTTGTCCCGCGGCACGATAACTCGCGAACAAATTGTCCGCGGCCAGCGCGCGCTCCGGCCTTAATGCGACGAAAGCGGCGGGCACGGCCGTTTCTGCTCACCTACACAACACGAGGGGAGTGCCAGTTCTCCGTAACGCTACCAGGATGTTATAGAAAATCGTAGCCTCGCTCCTAATTAAGTGATACTCGTTAGAGAATACATGTAGACTGGAAATATAACAGTTTGCGTTCTTCAGTACTAATACCCAAGCGTTTCCTGGCCATTTGCTGGAGGATTTTAACTGTGTCTATTATAGACGTGTTCAGAACAACGGGAGTGTGCTTTTCAGTGATAACTTTGTAGCCTCAGACAACCCTCGCCGTCAGCTGCAAGTACAACCTACAATTCCTTTCGAAATTAATTCGCTGACTGCGAACCCGGATTTCCCACCTATCGCGAGCGGTCGCCTTAATGACTTAAGCTATCCGTGTACGCCCGCCAGAGCGATCCAAATCTCCACATCTCACACTGCCTACATCCTTACATCGCAGTCATCTAAATTCGTTACATAATGATCGCTATATTACTTTGAGTCCTACAGCAGGACTTGCATATAAGTATTACAAGCTTATGAGTGCTCACGGCGGTGACAACATAGGCCTCGATCCCTTGTTTTCTCATTCTCCTTTTTGATGAATTTTAGTGGACTACGATATAAGGATACATCGTGACATATTGAGGTTTGGTCTGGTCCAGGGAGTGTGCACGGATAGCTGGAGGGAATAATTTGGCTCGAAGAACCGTGCGGCGCGGACTTGCTGTTTACATCTCTCCTGCGGAGAGATGTCTGTCCACGGCTTCGGCCATATTGCGTGTCTTACTGCTTTTGCGGATTAGAACGGCCATTTCTTGCAGAAAATCGACGCTGAAAATCAGTATCAGGAGTGAATTTACTCCTTTCCACAGTTAGCAATGTGGTGTATTTCAACATTCTCAAAGACGCAATCTGCGACAAGAGCCATCGGAAGATTAAAAAGGGCTCAAATTCTGTCACTTAGCTGGTAAATACATGTTGCCGAGAAAGGGTCTCATTTCGGCCCATATCCCTTCCTTAGTGGTATCAGTGATGTTCATATTATTTTGAATAAACATTTCCCATCCTATTTATACATTGGAGAATTTAGAATCATCATCTTTTACGACAGACAGCCGAAGACATTCTCGGGATGCATCAAAGAAGGCAACATGTGGTTCGTATGTCTGCAGAGAAGGATAGCACAGCTGCCACCTGCGGACCCAATCCCTACCCCGTTGCCTGTGACGTGGCAGTGCACAAGAATGATGTCAGTACCTTGCCGCCTCAGCGACACTCCTCAGATGACTGACGGGCTACAGAGGAAAGAGTTGACTTCCGCGCCCGTCACAGCTCCCCCCCCCCCTTTCTGCCTCGCCGGCAATGTAGACGGATGACGAAAATGCCAACGGTGCATAAATGTTGACAACATGATAATGCCCCCGGTAGCATGCGTGCCAGATCGTCGGCATTCTTCACAGTCGTCCGACACGAAAGACCATTCTCGTAAACAACGATCGCTGAAGAAACACAGGGGGAAGAGGACGCCATCTAATGACCGGATGACACAGTCGCGGGCAAATGATGCTTCACTTCACTCAGACATAATGCGCTGATAGAACCCATAGAAAGATGCAACCTATGCTCACACCTGGACCAGACACTCTTGAACCCTTGTCAAAAGTGGCACAATCTGATGATGATGGCTGGGATAAACAACGGTCTCCTGCCACTGCAGCCTCAACGTCGTTATTGAACTCATAGGAAATGATAATGGCTGATATCCGCCCCCCCCCCTTCCCGCCCATCTTTGTGAGTAAATGATAACGCTGAAGATCTCCTCGCGAAGGAAGTTGAGGAACATGAACACGTGGACATTGAAGTTTATATCGAGTTACCACATCCATATGTTGCAATCAGTGTCCCTGCGCCTGTAATTCTGCAGCAGACCTACCCGATTGGTTACTTCAGTCTCAACACCATTGGTTCGAAAGTGAATCTTCACTTTCCACGTGATATGCTACGAATGCCAGATGTGCACATCCCATTCCTGCAAGAAGTTCTTTTGGAGAACTTTCCACACTTCTAAGGATCCGCACTCATGCAAGAAGTTCCACACTTCTAACGTTATGCTTCACACGTTACGCCTGTTGATGATGCCGGTAGCAGCCGGCCGAAGTGGCCGTGCGGTTAAAGGCGCTGCAGTCTGGAACCGCAAGACCGCTACGGTCGCAGGTTCGAATCCTGCCTCGGGCATGGATGTTTGTGATGTCCTTAGGTTAGTTAGGTTTAACTAGTTCTAAGTTCTAGGGGACTAATGACCTCAGCAGTTGAGTCCCATAGTGCTCAGAGCCATTTTGATGCCGGTAGCGGTATGGCCACACTGGTGCGAAATGGCATAGAGGTTGATGAGGCGACATATTTGCCGTCGTCCAAAGGGTTGGCTGTAACCACATAACGCACATGGATTGTAAACGCGTCATTGGCACTGACAAGAGATGCGACTAGTTGCGTTTCTATTCGGAGGAGTTCATGTCTCTCTTCCTGGGACGCTATGACAACTGTTTTCTTGGTGGTGACTTCAACAGCGTGTTTCATCCGAAAGATCAACACCTCAGTTACGCCACGTGTCCTGAACTGCATGTGCTGTCACAAAAAGAACGTCCCCTAGATACTTGGAAAAAGACGCATGGCGGTTGCCCAGGATACACATACGTCACCAGTCTACGAGTGTCCTCGATCGCTTTTATGTCTCCCCAGATCTAGAGGCAACGACAATGGACGCAATAAGATGGCTCTTAGCCTTTCCCGATCATAGCTCATATATCTGCACTGTCTCCCTCCGTCGTCAGAATGTATGGAGGAGTCGTGGCTGCTTGAAATAAACCTAGCGTGCCTTCAAGAGCCAAATGTCGTCGATGTATGGACTGCCTGCGAAGATCAGTTGCTGAGACATCGCTCTACGCTGAAATAGTGGCTCAAATACACCAAACCGGCACAAAGGGGCGAGATGATGCCTTATGGCTTCATTACACGACGGAATATTAATTTACTTTTCTCCAAGAACTCAAGGTAAGACCACCGTCCCCTGAATCGCATGCGAGGATTCCTTGCATCAAGGTGAAGATCACCTCACACAAGCGGTGTCGTCTCGAAGGTATGGTGTGAGCACGGTGTCAAGAATAGGTTAGCAGTGAGCCTCCGCCTATGCACCATATTCTTCTCGAACTGCAGTGAAGACGAAGGACGATGATCCATGTTCTTGGCATGCCAGATGGCCACCTCTTGACTGTGCAGAACGACATTGTGAATATATACGTTGACCGCTACCGACCGTTTTATCGTGAGGAGCATTACGATGGTCCAGGTTTTGGTGCAGTGCCGCAGTCGATATCGGGTACCCTCGACAGACGGGGAGCGGAATCTCTTGTGATACCCCTTACCCTCGTAGATGTCCAGGAAGCCATGGTAAAGAGTGCAAGCAATAAGCTCGCACCTTCTGACGGTATCCCCTTGGAGTTCTGCTGGGCTTTTCAAGATTTGATGATTCTTAGATGTGTCAGGAACTGATGACACCTACTGTCCCACTGTCTCCATCCTTTGTTGAAGACCTGACTATTCTGGTCTGCAAGCCGAAAGGAGGACGAGGGATTGAACATTACTCCCAGCTTATGTAACCCAACGGCGAATTCAAGATCTTCACAAGGCTTCAGGCCTTAAGAGCGTCTTGCCTCAATTACTTTCTGTGGAACTAACATCCATGGAAGGAGCTAATGAAATGCAGATGGCGCTTAAGAACTATCAGGATGTGATAGCCCTCACAGAGGCTTGTTGGCCTTAGAGGTGCCTTGATCAGGGTGGGCTCTGACCACGCTTTTGACACGCTGCGCCATGATTTCCTTGCGAAGGTGATGGTCCACACATCTCCTCCCCCCCCCCCCCTTCCCCACTCCCCGGGCTTTATCAGTGTCATCTTGTGACTTCTCCACGGTGCATCATCAAAAGTGCATGTTAAAGAAGGTATGGCGGGCCGCCTGTCAATTTCGCGAGGGACATATTTCATTGCAGAGCTTATGCTTTTGATATGGTCTTCCTGACCTAGTGCGGCCATGAGGTGAATTCGGCACTGGGATGGATCGCGCGATACGGGACGGCAGTGGAGAGTTGAATGAACATAGAAAAGTCAAAAGTCATTCCACTCGATTCTCAAACTTATTTTCGAGCTGCTGTTGTAAGAATTCGTGAGCTGCTCCTTCCTGACAATGCTATTAGAAAAGAATTGAACAACCTACGTTATGTAGCACAGAAAAATGTTTACATCCTATCGCTGGTACACCGGTAACATCTGAACCCCCCCTTCCGCGCCTATACTCTTCCTGAAGTATGTGAGGTTACAAGAGTGGCGATTCCGTTTTTAGATTCTTTTTCTTATAATTAAGTCAAGTTATGTAAATAGACTAATGTGCAAATTGTTTTTTCCGTCTCGATAGCTCGATTCAGTGTGATGTTTCCCATAAAAGAGAAACCCACTAATCACTTATTTTATAAATCGGGGGTTTATAAAATTAGGTACCCAGAATGTTCGGCCGAATATATCGGACAGACGGGAGGTCATTTACTGTTAGAGTCAGCGAACAATTGCTAACGAAAAAGGGGCAAATTAAAAAAAATATACCCCCTTCGCTGAACATCTTATAGCCTCGGGATATCGGTCGCCTGGTTTGGAAAAATCTTATAATCCTGCAGGTAGAAAATTAAATTTGCTTGAGAAATTCGTAATTTCGAAACATATGCACTTCAAATTTCCGAGACTTTTAAACGAACAGTTATTGTCGAAAAGTGAGACGTTTGTCGACGCTCTGATGCGCACCTTTAAATGAGTTTATGAATTAACGCTAGTTCAGACACTGGGCGTTCTTCCCAGTTGTTCATACACAGCTTTCCGTAGTTAGAAATCGTAGCGTCGCTGCCTGGTGAGCCTCCCCGTACTACTACACCGTAGGCCTTAGTTTTCGTCTAGTTAGACAAGTGCTAACACATAAGGTTGTGCATATATGACAGATGCAAACAGGCCCTATTTTGTGTTTAATCGTACCATTACCCCTTATCACCTGAAATCGCACCTCGCCTAACCAGGCTATTATTTTTCAGTCGTCTCGAGTCCACGAGAGGCGCTGCAGGCGACGTCGTGCTGCTACCAAAGGCACTCTCGTCGATCGTCTGCTGGCACAGCCCATTAAGTCCATATTTCGCCGCGCTGCCCGAACGGATAAGTTCGTCGTACTTCCCACATTGATTTCTACGGTTATTTCCGGCAGTGTTGTTTGTCTGTTAGAGATGACAACCATAAGAAAACGCCGCTACTCTCGGTCGTCAATTGAGGCCGTCGGCTACTGCGTTGTTCCTGGTGAGAGGTAACGCCTGAAATTTTGTGTTCTCGGCACACTCTTGATACTGTGGACCTCGGAACATTGAATTCGCTAACGATTTCCGAAAGGAATGTTCCATGCGTCTAGCTCCAGCTACCATTCCGCGTTCACAGTCTGTTAATTCCCGTCGTGCCGCCGTTATCACGTCGCAAATCTACTCACATGAACCACCTGAGTGCAAATGACAGCTCCGCTTTTTTTTTTCTTTATTGATTTTCAATTCCCTCCGAAGGGGGCGGGCTGGCAGCAGCTTACTACGCTGCTCTACAGCCTACAGACTTTTTTTTTAAATAAAGGAAGAAGAAAGAAACAAGGTAAAACAGGCGATAAAATGGTGATTTAAAGTGTAAAATGGCGTAAAAATGCGGAAAGTTAAAACAGAAAGCAAAAGGGGTTGGCAATGTAGATAAAATACACAGGAATCAGACAAGTAACATAGGAGACACACAATTAAAAAACACGGCAACAGTCTGGTTTCTGTTCGCAAGAGATAAAAGGCACACCCAGCGACAGTATGATGGCCGTTCGCAACAAGTCCCAAAAAACACAACACGGAACACTCACTGTAAAACACGCACTGTAGAACACTCACTGGAGAACACTGCACGAAAGTGGCAGCACAAAGATGACACTCCCGAGCCAAAGGCAGATAGGCAGATGGGGGGGGGACCTGCAGGAGGGGGAAAAACAAGGAGGGAGGAGAAGAGGAAAAAAAAGGAAAAGGGGGGGAACCAAGGAGGGAGAGGACTAATAAAGGGGGAGAAGGGCAGACGCGAGAGGGAATGAGAGGAGGGAAATGTAAAAGGATGCGGGGGAGAGAAGGGGGCAAAGAGAGGGGAGGTGGGGAAGAAAGAGGATGGAAGGGGGGGAGAGGGAGCCCGGGAAAAGGACAGAGGAAAGGAGGGGGAGTGAGGATCAGATTTGATAGGAGAGATAAATGGAGGGAGAGAGGGCGTCATCTGGGAGGGGGAGTTGATGGAAGCCACCTTGGGAAAGGAGATGTAGGGTGTAGAGATGGAGGGTAGGGGGGACACAACGGTGAACACGTGGCAGGGGGCGGGGATAGGAGAGGAGAGGAGCAACCAGGGGGTGAGGGGGTTCAGGACGGCGGGAGGTGTAGAGGATGCGGATATGTTCGAGGAATAGGAGCAGATGGGGGAAAGGAATGAGATCATAGAGGATCTGCGTGGGTGACAGGAGGCGTATACGGAAGGCGAGGCGGAGTGCATGACGCTCAAGGATCTGGAGGGACTTATAGAACTCAGCGGGGGAGGGGCAGATATCCAGGCGGGACTGGCATAACAGAGGATGGGACGGATTAAGGATTTGTAGGTGTGGAGGATGGTAGAGGGGTGCATCCCCCATGTCCGGCCGGAGAGGAGTTTGAGGAGTCAGAGGCGGTTGTGGGCTTTGGATTGGATGGAGAGGAGATGAGGGATCCAGGTGAGGTGACGGTCAATCGTGAGGCCAAGATAGGTGAGGGTGGGGGTGAGGCGGACAGGACGGGCGCAGACAGTAAGGGAGAAATCCAGGAGCCGGAAGGAGCGAGTGGTACGACCTACGATGATTGCCTGCGTCTTGGAAGGGTTGGAAGGGTTGAGTTTCAGGAGCCACTGGTTACACCATGCAGCAAAAAGGTCAAGGTGATTCTGGAGAAGGCGTTGGGACCGTTGGAGAGCAGGAGCGAGGGCGAGGAACGCGGTGTCATCAGCATATTGCAAGAGGTGTACTGGAGGGGGGGGGGGGGGGACAGCTCCGCCGATGCACTGCTCTTTTATACTATGTCTACGCTATACTACCGCCATCTGTATACGTGCATGTATCTACCCCATGACTTTTGTCGCCTCAGTGTCTTTCAACTCATTTAGTAATGGATCGTGTGTATCTGCGTTTTACTTCAACACAGTCCCACAGTATTTCACTGGAAATCGTTGCATTAATATGATATGAATAAAAATATTTTGATAACAAGTGCTACTATAACTCTCAAGTCTTAAAATATTACTTAATGTGAATTCCACTGAGAGCAAACGACTATAAATCTGTAAATCTTAATTAGTATTAACAGTCATATTTTTGGGCAACTCATCCAGCCAAACTAAAATCTTCAAGTTCACATAACATACGACATAGAAATATTTATTACATTGACTCAAGAACGTCTGTCACAAGACTATTCAAATGGTTCAAATGGCTCTGAGCACTATGGGACTTAACATCTGTGGTCATCAGTCCCCTAGAACTTAAAACTACTTAAACCTAACTAACCTAAGGACATCACACACATCCATGCCCGAGGCAGGATTCGAACCTGCGACCGTAGCAGTTGCGCGGTTCCGGACTGAGCGCCTAGAACCGCTAGAGCACCGCGGCCGGCAAGACTATTCAAGGAACTAGGTGTAGTAACTACTGTTCCTCAGTTTATTTATTTCTTAACCAAATTTGTCGTTATTAATGCATCTCTCTTTCCGAAAACACCGCAGTTCGCGGAATCAATACTAAGAATAAGAGCAGTGACTCGCTTTTACGGATTGAAAACACCGATGAGTCTACTTCATATGTAGGCTTCAGCGTATAACCGTTGTCTGCCATATTCGTAACATTACAATGATAGTAATCTTGTGAAACTGGCCGTAAACAAATGCAAATACGGCTATTTTACTTCTACTTGGCTGCGTACAGTTCTGTTGAAGCCAGAATTTTTACAGAGAACTGAAAAATTAGCAAGTAACTAACAACACAACCCTCTTCGTAAAATTCGTGGTTTGTATGGCCATTTCCCGAATCATTTTCATAGTTTTCTTCGCAGGAAACTGTCTTCATGTCGCAATGCCTCTCTATCTCTTTCTCTCTTTCTCTCTATTTTATTGTTTTCTTGCATTACTTACACATAACCGCATGTTTCAGCCACGAAACTCTCATCTGAAAGGAGTGTTGTTGAAATCCCCTCTAACAATCAGTTTTTATATTTCCTGTAGTTTCCGCAAGCTACTGTCGGGTAATACCTGTTTCGTCCCTTTTGTCTGAGAACACTGCTGATCTCCTGCACTCACCTTGTGAAATTCGAACTTGTGTTTCATATACAGTGTGTCCCATTTACCTTGACTACCCTAAATAAATATTTGTCCAGAGGCAAAATAAAACGTATAAAGCAAATGTTGCACTATTTATTCATTTACTCATAGTGAGACAGGTTACACAACGAGCTCGTTTTCGCGACTTGCTACTATTACTATTAAGTGTACGTCTAAGGTGCTATGAGTGGTACATGTGGCATATAGGAGAGTAAATGTAAATGTAGATTGTCTTTTTGTAATGATATCATCTCGTTATTTACATGATTACTTTTTATTTGTGTGATCTAGTAAAATTATTTTTTGACAGCTTTGCTGACAGCCTTGGATCCAGCGATGCTATATGTTTACAAGAGAGGCAGGGTAAGCAAGGGGTAGGGTGGTGGGGGGAAGGAATCAAAGGAACTTAAAGGAACACAATAAATAAAGAGAAGGGAAAATAATGTTGCGTACTTAGTAAAGGAACAAAACGAGACATATGCATAACAGGAAGAAAATGGAAGCATTATTGTTTGGCGTAGAGAATCTGCCTACAAGCATCCGCATCCGAGACAGTCTGTACCAACACTAGAGAAACCTATTTCAAAATTGTTCGCAGCACTTTAAGAACCGTGGACCATGGAATGTTCAGCTGTCGTTACACCGTTCGTGCACAGCTTGAAAGTCGCACATTGTGTCCAGCAACAGTAACTTCCTCAACAATTTGTGGCGCATTTGGCCGTCGATCACTCCAGGAGCATTGCCCAAATCGCCAGCTAATTCGAACTTCTGAATCATGTTCTTCAATCCCCGTGCAGAAAGAGGGCCTGTCCATACTGATTTATTGCATCGATACTAGCGAAGAGCACAGCACTATTTCTGTTGTTTTCATAAAATAGCTTTACGCATAAAGCGCTGCTAATTCTGCCCAGACCCATGCAACTGATGCTTGTGTTTCAGCTCTACGTCGCCGTGTCAGTACCGGTCTTAACAACAAGTAATGACACTAACACTATTACAACGCAAATGCTGCAGCGCACAGCCCTATAAAGTAAATGGTTTTCGTCCACATTCACTCAGGTAGCGAAAGATTGATTATAACCACCCTCTACATTTCGGGTAAGGACCACGAAGATAAAAGATTTAGGGCTCTCCGGAGGCGTATAGACAGTCGTTTTTCCTTCGCTTCATTTGCGATTGGAACAGGAAAGGAAATGACTAGAAGTGGAGCAAGGTACTTTCTGCCACATATCGTATGGCGGCTTGAGGAGTATGTATGTAGATGTAGACATGTAAGGAGAACAATAGCGGGCCCAGCACCGAGGCCTCTGTCACTCCTAAGACAACGTGCTTCCATGTTTCATCCACACCAAAACACGCTGCTGTAAGGTAACGGGCCACAACATTGTCCTTGTTCCTAATTTCGTCCCCCTAGGAATTTCCGGTTTCTATAGCTGGTAACTTATGTTTAGCTACGGGAGCATGCGTGACCTCTATCCACCGTTTTGTTGAAGGAGTCTGTTGTGTGCTGCACGTTTAGTTTCCGTATATGTGTGAATTAATCTTTTTACCGTGAAGTGAGTGAGTGTAGCAGTCAAATTAAGAACCTGCTGTTCCTAGTTTGAGCACTAATTCGTGTTCAAATACTGGGCTCTATTTCAGTTGTGTGTGGTAGTTTCTCTCCTGCAGTTCCTGTAGTAAAGGGTTTGGTCCATCTTGCTGTAGCGGCCACTGTAGTAGTTCTCGAGATGTTCGTAACTTCATCCCCTTGCAGCTCCATTTTGAAACTATTATGAAAATCTGATTTTATTTGCTATTTATAAAGATTACTTTCCTTCGCTCATATAGGAGAACGCAAGCGGAGATAAATGGATACATTGCACAAATTTGTGTCACGAAATATGCTCTTCACCTACACATACGTGACATGTGTATAGAAGACTGAAATTTACCGGAAAATGTTGCTCTTTCCTGACCTTCAAGTGATTTCTAATAGTGAAACTGTTTGGCAAAGTTAGAACCGAAAAATACATACAAATTAATTGTACTTTGAGAATTTTTAGGATGAATGAAATTACGAACATTATATTTCTGTTTTTGCAGTGCTGATATTTATCAGAGTCTAATTATAGTATGTAACAACAGTTTGTTACTTGACCAGATGTAAACAATAAATTCCATATCTTCTATGGCTTACACATGTAAACAATAAATTTCATAACTTCTATGGCTTACACATGACCTAACATATTAAGATGACGAAACTTTTGGACACCCACCATATGTCGTGCGGTTCTAGGCGCTACAGTCTGGAACCGAGCGACCGCTACGGTCGCAGGTTCGAATCCTGCCTCGGGCATGGATGTGTGTGATGTCCTTAGGTTGGTTAGGTTTAATTATTTCTAAGTTATAGGCGACTGATGACCTCAGAAGTTAAGTCGGATAGTGCTCAGAGCCATTTGAACCATTTTGAACCTACCATATGTTTCTCAACTACCTTTCAAACCACTATAGGGCTCTATATTAAAATAATTGTAGCTGTCGCTCTTTTCTGAGCCATATGTCTGAGTTAACGGTATAGAGTGCTTTACTGAAGTTCTTCTCGCTGAAAATTCATCTGGACCCCAACGTTTGCTGATGAAAGAAAACTAGTTTTTTTCTCATTTAATCATTAGACAAGAAAGATGGACTCTTACAATTCAATTTAAAATTTTGAAACAACATGTCATTTCCGGTTTCGTGGTTCTGAGTGCACTGTGATGATGGTGCACAAATGTTTAACAATAAGACAGCCGGCCGTTGTGGCCGAGCGGTTCTAGGCGCTTCAGTCTGAAACCGCGCGACCGTTACGGTGGCAGGTTCGAATCCTGCCTCGGGCATGGATATGTGTGATGTCCTTAGGTTAGTTAGGTTTAAGTAGTTCTAAGTACTAGGGGACTGATGACCTCAGATGTTAAGTCCCATAGTGCCCAGAGCCATTTGAATAAGAGAGAAATTACAAATATAGTTTTTTGTATGTATCGTAGGATACATTTTAGCTTGTGAATCAACGCTCATCACGTGTTAGTGTTTGACACAGCTGGAAGTTGAGGAACCCAAGTAACAGCAGCCGCGCGGTTTTTTTGCCGGAAGCGGGATGGCCAGCCGCAGTTTGAGGCCGCCCGGCGACAGATGTGGGTCGCGGCTGTGCCGACAGAGTACTGTGCGTTTCGCCTGCGCTGGGGTCGTCGACCGACCCCGATCCGCGACCCTAGCCGAGCCGCCGCGCCGGAGATAGGCGGCCGGAATCTGCGCTGCCCGCATTGCGACGTGCCCCCGGCCCCCGGCCCCGGGCCCTCGGCTGCAGCCGGCTCACTCGCCGCCCCACGCCCCTCTACTGCGCGCCGCGCTGTGCCTCCTTGTCGACAGGCCTGCCAGGCCCAGAAACTGCCCGCATCTGGGTCAGCCATCTCCAGCTCCTTACCCACATCTGCATTCTGCACGGTGTACGAGTATCACTCCATGCCTTCCTCCCGCCGCTCTCCCCCCGTCCACTCCTTCTTGTAGGACAGGCGGATTGTGTCTGGGAAGAATGACTGCACCACGTCTCCTTATAAGCTGGAATCTGTAAACTTCCAGAGTCGTAATCACTATACGTCATGTTAAAGAGTGTTATTTTCAATTGGAATGTTCTGAAAAATTTGCAAGTTTCAGTCCACCTAAATGTTCACATCACTGTGGAACTGGATAGATGCAGGTTGAAAGAATGACTGCCTTGCCTTCCTTGATGATCCATTGATTTACATTTATGATATGTTGAGACATGCCGTTTATAGGTAGGGATACTGCACCACATTCTGTCCATTTGGAGCATTAGATCGTCAAAACCCCAACCTGATTGGAGAATTCTGCCTATAATGGTCCAAATCTTCTCAACAGGGAAGGGATCCGGCGACCTTGCTGGCCAAGATAGGGTTTGGTACTCTCTATTATCACTACTGGTTCTTTGGCCGCATGGTGGGTGACAGTCAAGTTGGTATCCCATCGCTGATGGTGGCGTCTCCAGACAGACCATTCCTGGTCATCGGCGCTCAGTTCCAAGCGAAACTTATCACTGAAGACAATTCTACTCCAGTCAACGAGATTCCAGGCCACAGGCGTGTCTGGAGACTCTGAAAGGTGGCTACACTGATTCACAGCGCCAGAGATTGCGCCAAAGATTATTATTCCGCCGCCTCCACTGGAGCAGTAGTAGTTCAGAGGATGTCGAGAGCAGTCGTTTTTCTGTTGGGCGAGAGAGTAGACGATCTGAGTGTTGACTGAAATGTTGTACTGTTCGGTTGGTGTAATGTATAGATGGAAGAAGATGCAATTGTCAGAATATATTTGAGAAAGGAGATGGGCTTTTGATTTATGATGCTGGTGTAATGGAATTTTTTCGTCAGTATATAATGAGGTAAAAAGGTATTACAGTTTTCTTTAATAACGATCCCTCTTGCTCACAGGTGCAGTCAACAAAGCATCTGGCTCGTGTTCATGTATTAGACTTGTAATTCTGGTTTCTATGTGCAACTATAGTATTTCTAGTTTTTAAGTTAGTTCATTGTTAATGGTGTTTAAAATATTTTGTCGTATTGAGAAAGAACCGAGCCAGATACATGTACGTTGAGTCACACTACCACACACAGAACAGTTACACTTGTGCTTTGTTGTTTCGTAGCTTTTATAGTTGCAAGGGGCTTAATTAATCAGTTGTGTTAATGGAAATTCCTTGTCATTCTTTATTTTTATTTTATGCAGTCAGATTGCGTGCTAATAATAGTCAGGGCCAATCGGTTACGAGACTTCGTAACCGGTCACACAGCTAGTAAAAATATTGCATTTATTCATTAATATTAGTCTCTCTTTTTAATTAAGCCCCCATGCAACTCCCTGGACAGTGGTCGGATGGCAACATGACTGTCGCCAGCCATACGGCCCAACAACCACGGGTGACAGCCTGGGATGCCATTTCTTTTCATAGCAGGTCCTGTTTGGTTCTCATCTGCGGCATACTTACAGCTCAGCGGTACATGGATGATATTCTATGCCCCGTTTTGTTGACCTTGATGGCAAGTCATCGTGGGCTTACATTTAAGCAAGGTCATGTCCGCCCGCATACGGCGAGCATTTCTACTACTTGTCTACGTACTTTCCAGACCCTACTTTGTCCAGCAAGGTCGCCGGACCTCTCCGCAATTGAGAAAGCCAGGAGCACTACGGGCAGGGCCGTCCAGTCAACTCGGGGTTTTGACAATGTGACTCGTCAGTTGGATAGAGTTTGGCAGGATACCCCCTGAGAAGGACAACCAACCTCTTTATCAATCAATAACATGTCGAATAGCTCCTCGTATAAGGTCCAGAGGTGGACCAACGCGTTACTGACTAGCACAATTTGTGCAGCACTTTTTCTTGAATAAATTATCCAATTTTTCTGACATTTTAATCTGTTTTCTGTACATGCAGTACATCACATATACCGATTTCTATCGCATTTGCATAATTTCTTCTTGGTGAGTCATTTTTCGTATACTGTACTTGCTAACACATTGGTAATTAATATTGGCGGTCGGTAACTTCTAATGCTGGTCATCTCCGATTCATTGGTGGCGCTATTGTTTACGGTATGTGTATGTTGTCCTTTTGCACATTTCGTATTGCGGTTCTTGGTTTCTGTAGCCCTCCCTACGTTTATATTTCCTTCCATTGTGCTTTCTACTTGCATCTGTGACTTGAAATTCATGTGTTGGAATATCGGCGGTCGTCGAATACGTCACCACAACATTCCCGTAAGTTATCTGAATACTTTATACGACAGTAGAAACACAAGTTTCGCATAGTTACCAACGATTCATTAGCGTAACAGTGAACGTAATCTGAAAATAAATGTTCAACATCTACTTGCAACGTTGGACATCTATATCGTGACCGTGTATCCATTCCAGAGCTGCAACAAGGTGGGAAAAACGTACAGAAATTATTTGAGTGTGGCAGAAATGAAAGGAACAGTTGAGCCAGGGTTTTGCTACGCACAATGAGTTTACTTGAATATTGCAACGTGGGGTTACTGCAGCGTCATTCAACTCGGCAGTGCACGAACCGGGCATCCAAAGCATAACCTCACCTTTCAGAGACTGTCCCTCTAGAAGTGACGTCTTCTTCCAATACGGAAACCGTTGGTCTTCGTTCGACGGCTGTTTTCAGAGAACCTATGCAGTTCGCCTCCTATTTCGCCAACCCATTTTTTCATTTTTTTTATTAGACCCTTTGCCACAGTAGAACAACAGAAGAATTTCTCTGTGTAAATTTTCGTGGTAAGGTAGATTTTGCATCACGCCTCTGAGTGACATTATCTTTGTCTCCTTCACCGAGTTTCAACTTAGCGGAGTCGCTAACAATCCCTGTCCGGAGAAGCGGCCATTTCTCCAGAACTGTACACGCCACGCGACGAAGAGCGATGAGCCATGTCGTCAAATGTGAGTTTTACTGTTCCGCCGTTCTCTCTCCCACTCACGTCGGCGAGAGTCTGGAAAAATATTATGTGTATCTGCTTGCATTTCGTGAAGGTTTCCTAATGCTGAGACTTTGCGCAGAGCGCTACGTTCACGGACAACCTTTGAGAGCTACTAGTACTATTGTATCTACCAAGTAATTTATATTTATTAACTGTTCTCTCACAATTCCATGTAATACATCAAACGTTACTTCCCATTTTGATATCTCCTAATTAAGTACGGTATGGAAAATTAGGTTCCTTAATAAATCTCCAGTCCTACCTAGCCTGATATTCCATAAACACAGTAGTTCCATCTCCAGGTTTTTCTTTGGTTTCTCAGTGTTTCCCTTTCATATACTTCGCCTCTTAACTTACAAGCGCTGTACAATCTATGGCTCCCTGTACTGTATTCCTGCTGGCGTCAGAACTTCACAGAGAGAACGCCCTTCAGCATTGTCAAAACCTTTCTCTAGATCTACAAATGCGATACGCGCACATCTGCCGTTCGGTAACCTATGCTGTAGAAGTCGTAGGGTCAGTTCTGTCTCGCATTTCCTACATTTCTCCAGAATCCAACCTGATCTTACCCGAGGTCGGCTTCCAGCAGTTTTATCTTTATTCTGTGAAGGACTCTTGTCAGTATTTTGCAACCATGACTTATTAAACTGACAGTTCGGTAACTTTAACACCTGATCCCAACTGCTCTCTTTAGAACTGGAATTATTACATTCTTACTGAAGTCTGAGTGTATTCCGCCTGTCTTATATCTCTTGCACACAAGTTGGAGATTTTTTTTTTCATGGCTGACTCTCCCAAGGCTATCAGTAGTTCTGACGCAATAAAATCTACTGCCTGGGCCTTTTTGCTGCCTTTCTATAATATTGCCTTTAAGTTCATCTCTCTTGTATAGACCCTCGTCATATTGCTTCCACCTTTCAGCTTCCCTTCTTTGTTTAGTACTGGTTTTCCATGTGAGCCCTTGAAAACCACACAGCTGCTTCTCTTTTCTCCAAAGGCCTCTTTAATTTTCCTGTGGGCGGCATCTCTCTTTCCCATAGTGGAATGTACTTTCAAATACTTGCATTTGTTCTCTGGCCGTTCCTGCTTACCCTTTTGCACTTCCTGTCCATCTCATTTTGTAGATCCCTCATTCTCAGACAAGATGCCTTTTTGTAGCCGAGAAGGATAGGAATAAGGCATATAAAGAGGTGGGCTCTCTTCTGGACCCGTTGGATGCACTTACTATCTGTTAGGAAGACCCGACGGGCGCAGTGAATAATGGGTTTCGTGGCTGAGCGTATTTTAGGGACTGGGCCAGGTGGCGGCTACAAGTCGGCTGCCCCCCACTGTGTCTGCCGTCTCCGCACCTGCTGAGAGGCGGCGGCTAGACCGAGCAGACACGCCACGCAGCCGTCCAGACCAGGGAGGGCAGGGCACAGGCCGGCTTCGCGGAGTAATTACGGCCGCTGCCTGCCGCCTGATGACGTCAGGCGCGCAGATCCGGCCGCAGCTACTGTGCGCGCAGCCACGTTGGCCCGTTCTTCAAAGAGTCCAGACTTCTTATTGGACATAGGTTCCGCCTTTTATGTCAAACACTGTTTTTTCTGTTAGTTGAGGCTTTCCCGACGGACATGCATATATGGTTCTCGGGCGAGAAGCGGATGTCATAGTGAAAAGTCCACAATATTTAATCAGCGCAACTGGCCGACATCTTCAGGTGCGACAAACACACTACTAAGACATGTTTTTTTCCTTTAATGTGATTTAATTCCCCTGCCCCATATGGGCAGGGGAGGGCTGTCAGCGGCACAATCCGCCGCTCTTGAGCCGAGTGACATGACAACTAAAACAAGAATAAAATGTTACATACATAGGGCGATGAAGAAGTGGAACATAAAACAGAGTAAGGGGAGAAAATGGAGGTAAAAATACATTGACATGGAGACGTTCATGGGGACAGTTAAAAAAATCACCAGAAAGTTAAAGAAAAACACACACACACACACACACGGCGATTCTTAAAACACAGAGAAGACACTGGATGCACATGCACAGGTTAAAAGTCGCCCACAGTATTAAAAACACTCCAGAGCGACACATTTAAAACCCACTTGGAGCACACACGACAAAGAATAAAACTGCCAGGTGGGACCTGCCGAGGGAAAGGTCAGAGAGGATGGAAAAGGAGGGGAGAGCAAGGGGCAACAGGGGAAGCGGCGGGATGAAGAGAGTAGGGGCGTCATTGGGTACATTAAGAGGCAGGAGATATGTGGGGCAGGAGATGAAGAGGGAAGACAAGGCAGGAGAGAGTGCAGAGACACTGAAAGGGGGCACAGGAGAAGAAGGGGGGTAGGAGGTGGAAGCCGCTCAGGAGGAGGGAGAGGGAGGAGAGGGAGCCCTGAGGAGGAGGCAGGAGGATGGGGTTAGAGTTGGTAGGAAGGGTAGATGTCAGGGCGAAGCTCATCATCCGGGAGGGATAGATGGTGGAAGTTGCGTTGGGAAAGGAGATGGAGGATGTGGAGATGGAGAGAGGGTGGGATACAACGGTAAAGGCGCGGCAACTGGTTGGGGGTGGTGAGGAAGGGAGACGCCAGGGGGTGAGGGGGATCAAGGCGGCGGACAATATAAAGTGTGCGGTTGTGTTCAAGGAAAAGGAGAAGGTGCGGGAAGGGGATGCGGTCGTAGAGGATGCGCGTGGGGGACGGAAGGCGGATGCGGAAGGCGAGGCGGAGCGCATGGCGTTAGAGGATTTGGAGGGCTTTATAGAACCGGGGAGGGGCGGAAATCCAAGCTACGCTGGCATAACAGAGGATGGGGCGGATCAAGGATTTGTAGGTGTGAAGGATGGTGGAAGGATGCAGACCCCACGTCCGGCCGGACAGGAGTTTCAGGAGGCGGAGGCGGTTGTGAGCTTTGTTTTGGATGGTAAGGAGATGGGGAGTCCAGGTGAGGTGGCGGTCGAGTGTGAGGCCAAGGTACTTGAGGGTAGGAGTGAAGTGGATAGGACGGACATAAATGGTGAGGCAGAAATCATGGAGGCGGAAGGAGCGGGTGGTGCGGCCTATGATGATCGCTAAGGCATGACTAGAGCCCCCTATTTGTGCCATTCTTAGGCAGGGAGTGCGCATGCGTGGAGGCGCCATAATTCGATGGCCAATAGCGAGATATCAAACGATAGCCGGAAGGACAGCAACGCCACCTGCAAGATGAAGACCCAAAGACTTCGGCGCACGCGCAGAGGCTGCCGCTGCTGCTATGCGCTGCCATCGGCCGCCCCAGCGACCTCTGTCGGAAGCCGCAAGCAAAGATGCGCGTCCGCGTAGGCGGGTGACTATCCTCCCGTTGTCAACAGAATATTTATGTTGCTGGCGAACCGTCATCCGTCCTATGACCAATAGTACTCCTCTCTGCTCGATGGGACTTCAATATGGCCACTGCTGGATCCCAAGCTGTATTGAGCTGAAAGCCCGTGTGTCTGTTTACAAGATTCATCGAGCTACGTATTTCCACTGCTTCCTTAATAGCACTGTCCCAGTACGAACTCGTCGACGCGAGAATTTTCGTGTGTTGATAATTCATAGAATGTCGTGTACTGAGACAATGCTCGGCCACTGCAGACTTCTCTGGTTGCTCCAGACGAGTGTAGCGTCGGTGTTCAGTACATCTGTCTTCTACAGTGCGACAAATTTGTCCGATATACGACATGCCGCAGCTACAAGGAATCTCGTAAACACCGGGTCTTCTTAGGCTAAGGCTGTCCTTAGATGAGCCCAAGAGAGCTCTGAGTTTTGCCGGCGGACGAAAGACACATTTAACTTTATGCCTCTTCAATGATCTTCCTATTTTTGAAGAGACACCGCCGATGTATGGTAAGATGACCATTCCCCTTTGTTCTTCGCCTTCTTCCAGTTCATCACGTTGGGTAACCCGCTTCGGGTGTAAGGCATGGCGAATCTCCCGTTCGGAATATCCATTTTGTTGGAAAGTGGTACGCAGACGGAGTAGCTCACTGGATAAGCTGTCTGAGTCTGATATGACTCGTGCTCTGTGAACCAACCTCCTAAGTACGCCACTTCGTTGGGAAGGATGGTGACAGCTGGTAGCCTGAAGGTATAAGTCCGTGTGTGTTTGATTTACGGTACGCTGCGTGACCTAATGTGCCATCTTCTGTTCTGTTTTTTCTGTTTCAGCACCTCTGTGTAATCATCAGCGGATTTTGTTTATTGAACAACTGTACAACGTGAACATATTTCAGGTTGTAGCTGATCTAAACATTTTGTTCGTTTTTGTTCTTACCTTGATTTTACAATATTTGGGTTTCCAGGAGCATCCCTATAGTGTCCTGCGCCGACATCTTGTCATCTGTAAACCGAATGTTATAAATATTAATTTTATTCGCAATTTAACACATTCCTTGATTCCTAAAAACGTGATCTTGGTGTGGCAAATTGTTTTGTGTGTATATCTGTTATCACTTACATTTTTAAAAATCGAGGAATGTGTTAACTCGCAAATATAATTCACATTTACGTCTTTTTGTTTTCAGATGGCAAGATGTCAGTGCAGGACACCCTATGGATAGTCCTGCAAAGCCATATAAAGTAAAATCACGGTAAGAACAAAAACGAACGATAACTGTCTTTAGACCTCATTTTGGTAGATCAGTTACTACGTAAAACACGTTCTCTTTTTACATTTGTTCAATAAACAAAACCCACTGATGAAGCGTCAGAGGTGGTGAATACGTTTGGGTAACAAGAAAGAACAGTGTTTTGTATAAAAGGTGGAACCTGTATCCAATAATTTTAACCCCAAACACGGAAAAAAGTACAAGAGCGGCAATTCCAAAAGATGAATAAGTCTAAACTTCTCCTTACCATCTTAGGTCGGCGTCTCTCTCCCGTCAGTTTGTACTCTAAAGCTACAGAAATGCTGTCGTGATTCGCGAATATTTCCGGTACACCGAGGGATTGAACGTTTTAACAGCCTCTGATAACGTGAACATCTCTGGTTGCTCACAGATCAACTTTGGTATTAAACTTAACTGTATATCTACGTTTCCAGCGCTGTTAGTAAGCGCCGCCCTTTCCCACTTTCTAGACATTTTACCACAGGAGACGAAACAGTCTATTGAAAATTGTCACTTCAAAAGTACCTTTCAGTAAACTTCAGTTTGAGCATGAATTAAAAGTAGTTTTCATACAAAACCAATTATTTATTTATTGATTTTACTTGCAAAAATTAGGGCTATGAGACTCAGTCTCACGACATACAAGACATTCTGCAAAATTCTGCTACAGTATTGAAATAAGAAATGGTTTTAGATGCCGTTTAATACCATTACAGATACATTTCGAAATTAATTCGCTGACTGCGAAGTTTTCTGACGTCAGCTCTATAAGATATATACCTAGAACTCATAAGTTTCCCACTTATGACGAGCGGTTGCGTTAAGCACTTGGATTATCCGTGCACGCTCCCCAGACCGACCCAAACTTCCATGTGTCACACTGTCCACATTATTACATCGCAGTCCATTAAATTCACCACCCACTGCTCGCGAAATTACTCGAATTCCCACAACAGGAAGAACGAGACAACGGGAATCGAGACTAATGTTGTTATCTTTGTGCACCCACCTAGGCTTATAATGCTTAATTTCACGTCTGGAAGAAGAGGCACTGTTGGCGAGCCACAGCAGTTCTACTTCATATAATCATTAAACGTTACCAATCGTGAGAGTGGTAAGACAATAAGGAAGACAATGGTAGCAAACAACAGGGTTTTGTGGCTAAAGAAGTAAGACTCTAATTTGTTGTTCAAAAATTTTAATATTTTATTAATCATTAACTAAATGATATTACTGAGGGTAGAAATTGGTCTTCAGATTTCCAAGTGCAATGTGATGGGGCTGCGGGATGGCATGAAGTTGGCGAGAGATTCTATACAGGAGATGGTGTGCGTGTGGCAGAAGAAGACAGCCCGTGGGTACAAGTGCCCTTCATTGTTCATTATTTACAGTCATTTACTCTTCCTCGCCATGGGTGTTGAGCCGGCCGCTGTGACCGAGCGGTTCTAGGCGCTTCAGTCCGGAACCGCGCAACCGCTACGGTCGCAGGTTCGAATCCTGCCTCGGGCATGGATGTGTGTGATGTCCTTAGGTTAGTTAGGTTTAACGAGTTCTAGGGGACTGATGACCTCAGAAGTTAAGTCCCATAGTGCTCAGAGCCACTTGAGCCATTTGACCCATGGTTGTTGATTTCTGGGAGCTTGGCGAGTGCGGCCAATGCGCCGCCGTAGCGCCGTCCTTGTGAGCAATGGCAGCGGTGACTGATGCTGATGCTGCGTCAAGCTCCCATCGACTTCACGTGTAACTGACCCCTTGGCAGACCCGGCTGCGGCGCCTGACGTTGTCCTGGTGAAGGCTGCAAAGTGTCTGTAGAGCGACCCGGCGACCCAAACTCCGCACTGGAGGATGGACGGCTACAGCTGACTGCATCAGGCCTATTGGCGTCGGGCAGGAGACACCTCAGTTCAAGCGGAACGTCACTGGATAATGGAGAGCCGGCCGGAGTGGCCAAGCGGTTCTAGGCGCTACAGTCTGGAACCGCGCAACCGCTACGGTCGCAGGTTCGAATCCTGCCTCGGGCATGGATGTGTGTGATGTCCTTAGGTTAGTTAGGTTTAAGTAGTTCTAAGTTCTAGGGGACTGATGACCTCAGAAGTTAAGTCCCATAGCGCTCAGAGCCATTTGAACCATTTTTTGGATCCTGGAGAGCAGACGCACGCTGACATCAGAGGGCAGAGTTTCGACGAGCCTGTGTGGTCGGGCAGCAGTCGAGAGTTCTGGGCCACATCACGGTGATGCTAGCTGCATCATAGGTTGTCTTCAGGGCAGCGCCCGACGTGGAGTGGGCATCATAAAATAACCTAGCTGCCCGGCGGTGACTGCCTGGTCCCGCGAGGTATAATACTGCTATCAGAAGATTCTTCCCTTATGCGGCAGCCTCTCTATGGGTGCCAGTGCTCGAGGACCCCGCCATTGCTAAACGGAAGTTGAAGTGCGGAACCGGCCCGCTGATGAGGCTGCTGTGTCGGCAATTTGGTGTTGGTCGTTGGCTGTGACTTTCAGTGTCAAGAACACTGCGCTGCGACTACAGGTACCGTTTCATTCAGTACAGTAGGGTGGCTCTACGTCACACTTAAATTGCATTTAGTTGACTTCAGAATCACAGAAAGCTATATATTTCTTTGCCAGTTCCCGCGTATTGCAAAGATGCGCTACTGGAATAAGCTACATGTGCTCCCTTTACCCATGGCAATGCATCCAGACTTCAACGGTTGGGTGACACATCTCAAAACTGAACAGCGGCTGCAGGCGAATTATAGTGGACTGTTCCACAATGTCTAGTCATTTTATTGCTGTTCTAAGTAGCCTCGCTACCATCCTTATCATGTTTTCTCCCACCCTCTCCCCATTTCTTCGCCCACCTACCTACCTCTTCACCTATTATGTTTTTAGTTGGCTGTTTAACCCCACTTTTTCCCTCTAAGTGCGCGCCCAGTACCACTGTGAAATTCCTTCGATGGTGGTAAGGAAGACATCAACCCTCAAACTCCGCTTCGCCTTAGAATGCACAATTATGTGAACAAATTTTATTTCTATCACATCGTTTTGTTTCAAGCATCGAGTAGTGCAGCACCCCATTCGCGTTAGGTTTTCTCTGTCTACATCTACATCTACATCTACATGACTACTCTGCAATTCACATTTAAGTGCTTGGCAGAGGGTTCATCGAACCACAATCATACTATCTCTCTACCATTCCACTCCCGAACAGCACGCGGGAAAAACGAACACCTAAACCTTTCTGTTCGAGCTCTGATTTCTCTTATTTTATTTTTATGGTCATTCCTACCTATGTAGGTTGGGGTCAACAAAATATTTTCGCATTCGGAAGAGAAAGTTGGCGACTTAAATTTCGTAAATCGATCTCGCCGCGACGAAAAACATCTTTGCTTTAATGACTTCGCTCCCTACTCGCGTATCATATCTGCCACACTCTCTCCCCTATTACGTGATAATACAAAACGAGCTGCCCTTTTTTGCACCCTTTCGATGTCCTCCGTCAGTCCCACCTGGTAAGGATCCCACACCACGCAGCAATATTCTAACAGAGGACGAACGAGTGTAGTGTAAGCTGTCTCTTTAGTGGACTTGTTGCATCTTCTAAGTGTCCTGCCAATGAAACGCAACCTTTGGGTCGCCTTCCCCACAATATTATCTATGTGGTCTTTCCAACTGAAGTTGTTCGTAATTTTAACACTCAGGTACTTATTTGAATTGACAGCCTTGAGAATTGTACTATTTATCGAGTAATCGAATTCTAACGGCTTTCTTTTGGAACTCATGTGAATCAACTCACACTTTTCGTTATTTAGCGTCAACAGCCACCTGCTACACCATACAGCAATCTTTTCTAAATCGCTTTGTGACTGATGCTGGTCTTCGGATGACCTTACTAGACGGTAAATTACAGCATCATCTGCGAACAACCTAAGAGAACTGCTCAGATTGTCACCCAGGTCATTTATATAGATCAGGAACAGCAGAGGTCCCAGGACGCTTCCCTGGGGAACACCTGATATCGCTTCAGTTTTACTCGATGATTTGCCGTCTATTACTACGAACTGCGACCTTCCTGACAGGAAATCACGAATCCAGTCGCACAACTGAGACGATACCCCATAGGCCCGTAGCTTGATTAGAATTCGTTTGTGAGGAACGGTGTCAAAAGCTTTCCGGAAATCTAGAAATACGGAATCAACTTGAGATCCCCTGTCGATAGCGGCCATTACTTCGTGCGAATAAAGAGCTGTGGTAGTTTTAACGTCGATGTGAAGTCCTGACACAAGTAGACATGAGACCGGGATAATTTCCGTGAGTAATTACGCACTTTTAGAGTGTAGATGTTAACACTGTTCTAAAATTTCTAGAAATAAAAATTTTTGGTCCTCAGGTATCTGAAGAGAGAAGAACATTGTTTTCGTAAAGTTCGGTTTCAACTATGTAAGCCAGACAGCGTGGCCGAGCGGTTCTAGGCGCTTCAGTCTGGAACCGCGCGACCGCTGCGGTAGCTGGTTCGAATGCTCCCCGGGCGTGGATGTGTGTGATGTCCTTCGGTTAGTTAGGTTTAAGTAGTTCTAAGTTCTAGGGGACTGATGACCTCCGATGTTAAGTCCCATAGTGCTCAGAGGCATTTGAACCATTTTTGAACTACGTAAGAAAATGACTAATGAAGCAAAAAAAGCGTGAGACTACAAATACATACTGTATATTCCGATTTCAACCCAAACCGGTTGAAATATTTTTTCTGTCTGTTATTACTTCTTTCGCCTCTGACAAATATTCGGTAACGCGAAAAATCCTAGGCTTGACTTTGAGTCGGATTCTACGTTAAACTGTTGGGCTCTCTATAACTGTCTGGGTAACTCAGTTCAAAGGTTGGAGGAGAACTAGGGAAGACCACTTAAATAGCACTATGTCCAGTAAGGCAATGCCGTGTTCAAAACAAGCTAAGGACTGAAGAGAACTTAACTTTACTTAACTTTTGACATAATTATTTTGAAATAAATTATTTGCGATCGGTGATTCTCTCACAGATATCAAGTCTGGTTTTTCCAATGTACTAATAATGCTCACGTATACACAGAACAATTACTGAACTATATGAAGAAAAACGTAAATGAGTTGCAAACTACGGAGTGCACACACTTTATTCAACATGTAAACGTCACTACAGATATTCGGATTTAGGTTATGACATGTTCGAAATGCCTACAATCCTTGGCAATCATGTGGCGCAGACGAACAGCGATATTCTGCATGACCCGCAGAAGCGTCGGAACATCGATGCTGTCTATGACCTCCTGAATGGCTATTTTCAGCTCAGCAATGACTTTGGGGTTGTTGCCGTACACCTTGTCTATAATACAGCCCCACAAAAAGGGGTCGCGTGTGTTCAGATCCGGAGAATATGGCGGCCAATCGAGGTCCACGCCAGTAGCTCCTGGGTACCCCAGAGCCAGAATGCGGTCCCCAGAGTGCTCTTCCAGGACATAGAACACGCTTCTGCTTCGATGGGGTTGAGCTCCGTCTTGCTCGAACCACATCTTGGCGAAATCAGGGTCACTTTGGATAATGGGGATGAAATAATCTTCCAAAACCTTCACTTAGCTTTCGGTAGTCACCGTGCCATCAAGGAATATCGCACCGATTATTCCGTGACGGGACATTGCACACCACACACTCACCCGCTGAGGATGAAGAGACTTCTCGATCGCGAAATACCGATTAATACTAATCCCGTCATGCCCGGTGGCCAACCGTGCAGTTTGAACGTGTTAACGCAAACCGTTCAGAAGTTATTACGATTTAGTAGTTCAATAATTGTCACCCTGTATCTCGTTTTACATTTAATCGAAATGGTTCTTCTTGACGCCTAATTTGCTGAATTACTGTTATCAGTCTGATATAATTTATATTTTTTTTTACTCCTTCCGTACTTCAAAGGCCTGACGCATCACTACTGTCGTGAGGAATCTTTATTATTGTGGTACACACCATGTGAGTTCATTATCGATGTGAGGCAGAAAGACATGTCAACAGAAAAGTCCACGAAATCTGGGAAATGTTTGAGATTTTAAACATTGCAGTATATTCCCAGTCCGCGGGACGGCAGGAGTATCATAAACAACTTAAATACTCATTTACAGACATTAATAGTCTACGTATTTGACATGTAAGCTTGCGAAATATCACAAAACCAATGACATTTTTCCTGCGGTCAATTGCCTGGATAGAAAATTTATCGCAACAGACGGTCGTTTTCGATGACTTAGATGATGTTAGGAAAATTTTCTGACTTTTGTTCTTTCTTACTGGACTGTTATATGTTTCTTAGTATGAGGCATAATGGCATGTGCAAATAAAGGAACGCGATACGTCTCACACAATCGAGCCTTTCGCCGTTCCTCAGGTAAGTACTCTGCACTTCACAAATTTCCAAGTTAACCATCAGCTTTCTGGAGCTTCTAAAAATGACGGGACTGATGTTATCATGCAATAAGTATGCATGCGCCAAAGATGAACAACCAATAGCTGTGAAGCGTGAAGCCTTTTCATTCGAATGCGTCATCTCTGGAATATGTAAACAAATTAATGTGGTGGCCTTCGTTAGTGTAAAAGTGCGTAGCCTGTTTTGTTGGAGAAATGACCAGTGTAATAACAGAGCAACGAGCTGTCGTGAAGTTTCTCATAAAGCTTGAAGAAACTGCTACTGATACCTGTCTTTTACTAAAAGAAGTTTCTGTTTCACGCATCCGCGAGTTTTTGAGTGGTTTAAGCGCTATAAGATGGTGGAGAAGACATTGAAAATGACTCACGCCTGGGACGCCCTGCAACATCAAGAACGGATGAAAGTGCCGGAACAGTAGGTAATCTGATTCGATGTGA
Organism: Schistocerca nitens; assembly: GCF_023898315.1. Lineage (NCBI taxonomy): Eukaryota > Metazoa > Arthropoda > Insecta > Orthoptera > Acrididae > Schistocerca > Schistocerca nitens. The sequence goes on along the minus strand of NC_064614.1, from coordinate 367,624,367 downwards.
ACATCGACTAGGTTTTAGATCGATTGTCGAAACTGTAGGAATTGACAAAGAATACGTAAGGCAAATTTTACATAATTAATTTAACATGAGAAAGTGTGTGCGAAACTGGTGCCGAATATTCTCACGATCGAACAATAAGAAGCTTGTGAGAACGTTTGTACTTCGAGAACCACTGAAAATGATCCCTATTTCTTGAAAACAGTGATAGCATGTGACGAATCTTGGTTTTTCACTTATAATCCAGAAACTAAGAGGAAATCCACGCGCTGGAATGACCAGAATTCACTGAGAGCGAAGAAAGGTCGAATGAGCAAATGAAGATTCAGAGCGATGATTATATTTTATTTTTTTTACATTCATGGAATTGTGTTTCTTGATTGAGTTCCTGAAGGCCAAACTATTAATCAAAATTCTTACCTCGAGGTTCTACCTCAACTCCGTGAGACAATAATAAAAAAAAAATGAGCTGAATTGTGGAAGAACGTCATGAGTTCTGTGTCAAGACACGGCACCGTCACATATCGCATTGTCTGTTAAAAGGTTTCTACCGAAATACAGCATCCAGCCCACCTTATACGCCTGAACTAGTGCAGTACGACTTTTATTTATTCCCCAAAACTCTGCATTAAAGGGACGAATATTTCAATCCATTAAAGCGGCAAACGTTATCACGGAGTTCACAGAAAAAGACTTCCAGCACTGTTTCCATCAATGGAAAACTACCAAGGAGCGTTGTAGGGATAGAGGAGAGGGGTATGTTGAGGGTGACAATAAGTAAACATGTGCAGTACGTTTCTGAAATAAAATGTTTTACAGCAATAGTCCCGTTATTTTATAGGCACACTGTACATGATACTGTATGTGATGTACGAGTACACATGATAAAAAGTAATCTGTGAGCACTAAAGGTATCTAAAATTATATTACTAGCCGTCTTCTCAAAGATTTTCGCCCTGTTGCATTAAAACAGCACTTTGTTTTGTTGTTTTGTATTATTGTACCAGACAGCGTCTCAGGTTGCCCAAAAGTCATACACACAACACGTATACTATGTCTTATCAACTGTCGTAAACTCACTTGATGATGGAAGTTTAAACTACCGAAACGTGTAGTGGAAATAAAGTAAACTGTGACCGGTTATTGTAAGCTTGTAGTTTCAGCTGTTATTTGTAAACGTCACCGTAAACCCTATCCTGAAACGTTAGCATTGAAAGATAGAAATATAGCAGATATAATGAAGATGCCTTCATTTTGTCTCGTTTCGTCTTTGCTAAAGCTGTCTATAAAGCACAAAGAACAAAAGAACTTGCACAAACACTGTCTTGTGCTACGCCCGCTCGTTATCTAGTCCATTCCGGCTTTTGTCACTATGTCTACGTAAGATGGCTCTGAGCACTATGGGACTCAACTGCTGTGGTCATAAGTCCCCTAGAACTTAGAACTACTTAAACCTAACTAACCTAAGGACATCACACACAGCCATGCCCGAGGCAGGATTCGAACCTGCGACCGTAGCGGTCGTGCGGTTCCAGACTGTAGCGCCTTTAACCGCTCGGCCACTCCGGCCGGCTGTCTACGTAAGAAAGTAATAAACAGTTTATCAACTAGGAAAGTGCATTACACAAAATACTTAATATTTGTCGCTGGACCATATGCAATATTTCTGTTTAAAACGTGCAAATCAGTTTGTAACGACTTAGAACATTCCTGAGAGCTGTCTATCTGATTCACCACGATGCGAACTGTGCCCCTGAAAATACAAATTACTTGTTGAAATGAAGAACTTGCGTTTGGATCTTGCGATTAAATGTTATTTTTTAAAGATTATTTATGCTTTGCAGAAAAGGTTTCGCGTTTTCCTGGTGTTGTCAGCAAAGCGAATTTGAGACGTATTCACAGATGTATGAATGAGACCGTGGCTCAACAGAATGCATTGTTACTACTGTCGAACCACAGATGTGGAGTGTATCATTGTGTGCCTTCTCGGGTTGAGATAGACATCAGGACTTAAAGAGGACCCGGTTTAACTCGCTTGGCCTCACACTCTTTCCTGAACGGCAGCCGTTACCTCAAGAGGTAGGCTCCTTCAGTAATGGTCGGCCATCGGCGCAGACAAATATCGGTTCCTTAACCCGGGCTCCGCGGGCCAATCAGGCCGGCTATTAAGGGGACAGAGGAGAACGGGCACAGTCCGGAATCTTGTCTCGAGGATGAAGGCCAAGGGCCCAAGCGAGGCGGCCACCGGCAGTGGGGGGTATCCTGGAACCTGAGGGCAGCCCAGCTGCGGTCTAGGTGTGGAAATTAACATCTGCAGTGCTATATGCTACTCCGAAATTGCCTGCGACCTCTAGCCTCGATCGAAGAGGAGAAAGGTACGCCGCTGCATAAAGAGCACTTGGACTTTTCGCCTTCGTATTTAATAAGGCACAGCCGCATTGACTTGAGTAATGTTTTCGAGCGAGTGAACGTACGAACGCGGCGTGCAAAGTGCAGCTGTTGCCCTTTCGGCGCACGGCGTTTCCCAGAGGTAATTGGGTCGGCCGTAAATTTCTGCACTCTTGACAACCGGGGCGCTAACAACGTGACAGATGCGCCGGTCTGTCTTCAGTGAGTGGTTAGGGAAGCTCGTTCTTTAGAGAAAAATTCAGTTGTGTACCTCTCGAAAAATAACACGTTTACGTGCTCTTAAAAAGGGTACCGCTTATTAAACAAAATATCCTACACATACCTCCAAGTCTGCACTCCACAAAGTGAACGGCGGGGACTACTTTCCATTGTAATACGTATTAAGGCATCTTTTCCGTTTCATTCACGTGTGGAGCACGAGAACAATGATTACTTAACTGTATCTGTGCGCACGATGATTAGTCTAATCCTGTCTTCAACGTTCCTGCGGGAGCAATATGTAGGTTTTGTAGTAACTTCCTAGATTCTTCACTTAATACTGGTTCTCGAAATTTTGTAAGTGAGTTTCTTTGCAATAACTGGTATCTATCCTCAAACTTCTACCAATTCAGATTTTTCACCATTTTGGTGACGCTCTTCAATAATAATAATCCTGCGACTTTTCGTATTCACCTTCTTTTTATACGTTCAGTATCCGATATCACACCAACCTTCGTTGAAATTAAAAGAAGGAACTGTAACAATAAGAGTGCAATTGTAATTACACTGTTAAATGTACAAGAGAGAGCAGGTAGGTAGAAAGAGTACATTGAAGGCCTCTATGAGGGGGAGGACTTGTCTGACGACATCATAGAACAAGAAACAGGAGTCGATAGAAAAGAGATACGGGATCCAGTTCAAACGGTTCAAATGGCTCTAAGCACTATGGGACTTAACAGCTGAGGTCATCAGTCCCCTAGGCTTAGAACTACTTAAACCTAACTAACCAAAGGACATCACACACATCCAAGCTCGAGGCAGCTCGCCGCAAGATGGCCGCCGAGTAAGTGACGCCAGAAACCATTTCCAGAAAGTTAAGTGATTTAGACAGGAATATAATTTAGTTTAACGCCGACAACAAATTAAATACGTGAATTAGTGTATCGTTTAGTCTTGCCGTTAAAGGTTTGACTTTTCTTTGCGTATTTTTTCAGAAAACACGAAAAGATCGTAACTTCGCGAAGTCGCGCTTAGGCTTAAATTTTGTAAACGTGTTTATTTCTTGTTTCACGGTAATTTAACTAGTTTCTCGGTAACAAATAAGTAAACTACCGTAAATAGCGAATAACTTCATTGTTTTAATACAGATTTCAGAAAAACAGCGTAACTTTATATCAGAAACTTGCTTATATACATTTGTTTATAGGCCTAATTCTCGTAACGTTTTTGGAGAATCAAAGTTAAAGTATCTCGTTTAATTGTCCTTTTTTTCATTCCATCGAGTGAAATATATAATAAATAGCGTATACCTTCATTGTTTTAATACAGATCTCAGAAAAACAGCGGAATTTTAAATCAGAAACTTGCTTATATACATTTGTGAATAGGCTTAATTCTTGTAACGTCTTTTTTGATTTTCTGCAATTTAATTGATTTATTCTAGCTAAAGTATTATTTTTGCCATGAGTGAGAAGTGCCTGACTTGCCGTAGAATTGTTGGTTCCGGGGTTTGGTGTGATGGATGCAGTAGTTTTTTTCACTGGGGGGACTGCAGTGGCGTGGGTGTTGGGAAAGTGGATCAGGCTCAACAGTGGTTATGTAGGATTTGCAGCAGAGATAGGAAGATAGTGGAACAGGAGGGGAAAATTGCTGCCCTTCAGGCTGAGCTAGATCAGGCTAGGGAAGATCTGGAGAGGTTAAGGAGGGAGAAGGGCAAAGAGAGGTGGGAAGTGGCAACAGGTAGCAGAAGGAACAGGCCTAGAACTAAGTCTGACAGTTTTGTGGTGAATGTCAAAAATAAGTTTGACCTGTTGCTTCAGTTAGAAACTGATGAGCCTCAAGCAGAGGTAGGTGTAGACAGGACACAACAAACTTTCAATAGGAAATTGAAAAAGAATGTAGGAAAGTCATCGAAAAGGAAGAAAGTTTTGTTGTTAGGCAGTTCTCATGCCAGAGGTGTAGGCCAACTTCTGCAGGAGGAATTAGGACCAGAATACCAGGTCACAAATTTTTTCAAACCAAGTGCTAGTCTGGATCAGGTGACAGAGGATTTAGGTTCACTCTGTAAAGGATTTACCAGGGAAGACACCGTGGTTATTGTGGGAGGGCCAGGGAACAGCATCGACAGAGATCCGGGGTAAAGTATAGGGTGTGACCTGGTAAAGATTGCGTCGGCATCGAGACACACCAATGTTGAATTTGTATCTGTCCTGAGACGCCATGACCGGCCTCATTTGAACTCTTCTGTTGGGAGAGTTAATTTGGAGTTGGAACGGCTGCTTGGGTCGGGTGCGGGGGCTCATATTGGTGTGGTTCCTGTTGATTATCTCAGTAGATGGGACTATACCAGGCACGGCCTACATCTCAACAGGAAAGGGAAGGGGAAACTGGCTGGGGTAATAGCAGGAAATTTAAGGGGGGGGGGGAGGCACTGCCATGAATGGTAAAATACCAGTGGTTACAGGTGTTGGAGCAGCACCTTTTTTAGGATAGGTAAGACAGAAAGATGTCAAGTTCTACGAGAGGTTAGGATTGAAACAAATCTTCAGTTTAGGAAAGAAATTAAACAGCACAATTCTAGCACATTGGATCACCAATCACAGCTGTCAATTATAAATTTTCACCAATCACCAGAAATTTTATCTCCACCAAGTTGTATCTCAGTCCTAGGTAATTGCATTGATGAATTAAAGTCACCCAACCCAGTTGACATAATCTGCCTCTCTGAACACCATGTGACCACTGGTATAGGAACTAGGCCTAAGCACAATGAGAAACTCAGACAGGAGAGTACTGCAAATGTTAGATTAAGGAAAGGTTCTCATAAAAGTATAATTAAAAATAATGTAAGTATATTTCATCAAAATATTGGGAGTTTAAAGAATAAAGTAGATGAGCTTCTGGTTTGTTTAGAAGATTTAGAATCTGAGAATGAAATAGATATACTATGCCTGTCTGAGCATCACATTGTTACTGATATGGATAAGATAAATGTAAGTGGATATAAGCTCTCTGCACATGTAATGAGAGAAAATATGGAGAAAGGAGGAGTTGCCATATATGTCAAAAGTTATCATTGTGCAAAAAGTATAGAAACAAAAAAGTTTTGTGTAGAGAAACATATAGAAGCATGTGCCTGTAAGCTTAAATTAAATAAACGCACATTTATAATTGTAACTGTATATAGGTCCCCATCAGGAAATTTTCATCTATTTCTGAAAAATTTGGACTCCTTGTTGTGCTATCTGTCAGACAGAGGGAAGCAAATTATTATTTGTGGGGACTTCAATGTAGATTCTCTTAAAGAGGGTAATAGGAAAAATGACCTTGAAGGATTACTTGGTTCTTTCAATTTGACACCCTTATTGATTTTCCTACTCGGGTGGTAAAGGATAGCAGCTCACTGATAGATAACTTCTTTATAGACCAAGATAAGTTTAACCAGAAAAATGCTCAGCCTGTTGAGAATGGTCTTTCTGATCATGGTGCACAGCTAGTTACAATATATGACATAGCTCCATTCAGCAATACTAAACAGTCCTTCAAAGTAGTACGTTCAGTCAACGTTTTAACAATTGCAAATTTCAGGGAAAGCCTACAGCAGTTAGACTGGGATGAGGTGTACCGTGAACCTGATGCCAATTTAAAATATAATTTATTTCACGACATTTTTGTAAATGCATTTGAAAACTGCTTCCCCAAGAAAATAGTTAAATATACTCGTAAGAAACTTTGTAACAAACCATGGCTTACTAAGGGTATAAAAATATCTTGTAACCGGAAAAGGGAAATGTATCTGACAGCAAGAAAGAGTAGTGACCCAGAAACTATCAAACATTATAAAAACTACTGTGTTATATTAAGAAAAGTTATTAAAAAATCCAGGAGTATGTGTATCATGTCTGAAATCAGCTACTCTGATAATAAAATTAAAACAATTTGGAATATTATTAAACGGGAACCAGGTCAACCAAGAGCAGAGGAAGACAGTATTACCATCAAATTGAATGAAAACTTTACGAACAAAAAGTCAGAAGTTGAAAATATTTTTAATAATCATTTTCTAAATGTTGTGGATATAGTAGGATCCAGGTGTTCATTAGAAGATGCTAGGCTGTTAATGGAAGAGGCCATACCTATGCAATTTGATACAATTGAAATTTCACCCACTTCTCCCTCTGAAATTAGGAAAATAATAAACTTGCTTAAAAGCAAAAACTCACATGGAATTGATGGCATTTCCAGCAAAATACTAAAAGCTTGTTCTCAACAGATAAGTAAGATTCTCAGCCACCTGTGTAATAGCTCTCTGGAACAGGGCATTTTCCCTGATAGACTGAAATATGCTATTGTTATACCTTTGCATAAAAAGGGGGATAGATCTGATGTCAACAATTACCGTCCAATCTCCCTTCTAACAGCTTTATCCAAAATTTTCGAGAAAGTAATGTATTCAAGAGTAGCTTCACATATCTGTAAAAATGAAGTACTAACAAAATGTCAGTTTGGTTTCCAGAAAGGTTTTTCAACAGAAAATGCCATATATGCTTTCACCAGTCAAATTTTGAATGATATGAATAACCGAACACCACCCATTGGGATTTTTTGTGATCTCTCAAAGGCTTTTGATTGTGTAAATCATGAAATTCTGCTAGACAAGCTCAAGTATTGTGGCATGAGTGGGACAGTGCACAAATGGTTTAATTCGTACCTAACTGGAAGAGTGCAGAAAGTTGAAATAAGTAGTTCTCATGACATGCAAAGATCTGCACATTCCTCAAACTGGGGAACTATCAAGAATGGGGTTCCACAAGGGTCAGTCTTGGGTGCTTTGTTGTTCTTATTATACAGTATATTAATGACTTGCCATTCTATATTCATGAAGAGGCAAAGTTAGTTCTCTTTGCTGATGATACAAGTATAGTAATCACACCTGACAAACAAGAATTAACTGATGAAATTGTCAATACTGTCTTTCAGAAAATTACTAAGTGGTTCCTTGTAAACGGACTCTCACTGAATTTTGATAAGACACAGTACATACAGTTCCGTACAGTGAATGGTATGACGCCATTAATAAATATAGACCTTAATCAGAAGCATATAGCTAAGGTAGAATATTCCAAATTTTTAGGTGTGTCCATTGATGAGAGATTAAATTGGAAGAAACACATTGATGATCTGCTGAAACGTTTGAGTTCAGCTACTTATGCAATAAGGGTCATTGCAAATTTTGGTGATAAGCATCTTAGTAAATTAGCTTACTACGCCTATTTTCACTCATTGCTTTCATATGGCATCATATTTTGGGGTAATTCATCACTGAGGAATAGGAATAAAGTATTTATTGCACAAAAGCGTGTAATCAGAATAATAGCTGGAGTCCACCCAAGATCATCCTGCAGACATTTATTTAAGGATCTAGGGATATTCACAGTAGCTTCTCAGTATATATACTCTCTTATGAAATTTGTTATTAACAACCAAACCCAATTCAAAAGTAATAGTAGTGTGCATAACTACAATACTAGGAGAAAGGATGATCTTCACTATTCAAGATTAAATCTAGCTTTGGCACAGAAAGGGGTGAATTATACTGGCACTAAAGTCTTTGGTCACTTACCAAATAGTATCAAAAGTCTGACAGATAACCGACAAGTATTTAAGAAGAAATTAAAAGAATTTCTGAATGACAACTCCTTCTACTCCATAGAGGAATTTTTAGATATAAATTAAGAAAAAAAAATATTAAAAAAATAAAACACAAAAAATAAAGTTGTTATATTAACTTAAGTATGTTGTTAAATTAACCTAATTATGTCATGTATTGGAAAATTCGACTCGTTCCACATCATTCCGAAATATCGTATTCATGATCCATGGAACTTGTATTAATCTAATCTAATCTAACCTGCGATCGTAGCAGCAGCGCGGTTCCGGACTGAAGCGCCTAGAACTGCTCGACCACAGCGTCCGGTCGGGACCCAGTATTAGAGTCAGAATTTAAAAGGGCTTTGTAAGACTTAAGATCAGATAAGGCATTAGGGGTAGATAACATACCATCGGGATTTCTGAAATCATTGGGGAGGTGGCACACTGGTGTGCAGAATGTATGAGACACAATATACTATCAGAATTTCGAAAAAACCACAGCCACGCAATTTCGGAGTTAATAAGAGCTGACAAAAGCAGGAACTGTCTCATACTCAGCTTAACAGGGTCCAAGTTGCTGACAAGAGTACTTTACACGAGAGTGGAAAGACAATTGAGGATATCTTAGATGACGGTCAATTTGGCTTTACTAAAGGTAAAGCCACCAGAGAGACAGTTATGGCACTGTGATTGATAATGAAAACAAGGCTGAAGAAAAATAGAGACACTTTCATAGAATTTGTAGACCTGGAAAGTGTTAGGCAATTTAAAATGGTGCTAGATGTTCGAAATTCTGAGAAAAATAGGGGAACGCTGTAGAGAAAGACGCGTAACATACAGCACGTACAAGTACCAAGAGGGAACAATAAGAGTGCGAGACCAAGAATAAAGTGCTAGGATTAAAAATAGCGTAAGTCAGTGATGTGGTCTTCGAACGCACTGTTCAATTTGTACACGTAGCAGCAATGACGAAAATAAAAGAAAGGTTCAAGAGTGGAATTAAGATTCAAGGTGAAAGGATGTCAATGTGAAGATTCGCTATCGTCAGTGAAAGTGAAGGAGATGTACAATTTTTTTTTAAGGGACTTGATAGTCTCACGAATACAGAATATGGATTGACAGTAAATCGAAGAAAGACGGAAGTTATGAGAAGTAACAGAAATGAGAATAGCGAGAAAATTAACATTAGAGTTAAGGAACGTGAAGTAGGCGAAATTAAGGAATTCTTCTATCTAGGCAGCAAAGTTACCTATGATGGACGATCAAGAATGATATAAAAAGTATACTAACACCGGCAAAAAGGGCATTCCTTGTCAAGATAAGTTTATCAGTATCAGACAAAGGCATTAATTTTAGGAATATATTTCTGAGAATGTATGTTTGGAGCACAGCATTGTATGGTAGTGATACATGGACTATGGGGAAACCAGAACAGAACAGAATCGAAAGATCTGAGATGTAGAGGTACAGAAGAATGTTGAAAACCTGATGGACTGATAAGGTAAGGAATGAGGAGGTTCTGCGCAGAATCGGCGAGGGAAGGAGCGTCTGGGAACAATGGAAAGAAGAAGGGACAGGCTGATAGGAGAACAGAATCGAAAGATCTGAGATGTAGAGGTACAGAAGAATGTTGAAAACCTGATGGACTGATAAGGTAAGGAATGAGGAGGTTCTGCGCAGAATCGGCGAGGGAAGGAGCGTCTGGGAACAATGGAAAGAAGAAGGGACAGGCTGATAGGACATTTGTTAACAAATCAGGAGTAACTGCTGTGGTACTAAGAATGAGTCGTAAATGTAAATATTGTAGGGGAGACAGATTGGAATATATCCAGCAAAAAATCGTGGACGTAGGTTGCAAGTGCTTCTCCACAGGAGAAGAATTCGCGGCGAGCTGCATGAAACCAGTTAGAACACTGATGACCAAAAAGAAAATAAAACCCGATGTTAAACCTATCAGGAACGGTCTTCATATTAAATAGTATTGTTGTTGTTCCCTTTGTGTCTTCAGTCCGAAGATCGTTTTGATGCAACTGTGAATGCTAGTCTGTGTTGTATAAACCTTTTCATTTTTACGATCTATTGCAACCAATATACCTTTGATGGTATTTACTATATTCAAGCCTTGGTCTCCATTTAGAATTTCTAGTTTCCCCAACTTCCACCAACGTCCACTTCCTTGCATTACAAAAATGATAATTCCTTACTGCCTCAGGATGTGTCCTGTCAACCGATTATTTCTGTTAGTCAACTTATCCCACAAATTTCTTGTTTCCCCTATTTGATTGTATACCTCCTTAGTATTTACTCGACCTAGCAGACTACTTTTCAACGTTCTTGTGTAACACCACGTTTCTAAATTTCTGTTCTCCTCTTCGCTGAACTGCTTATCGACCACGCTTCACTATCGTACAAGGCTACATTCCATACAAGTACTTTCCTCATAGAATACTATCATACACTTGAATTTATTTCAAGTGTTAACAGATTTCTCTTTTTTAGAAGCCTTTTCTTGCTGCTGGCATTCTGCATATGCTCTCTACTTCGGCCACTGGCAGTTATTTTGCTGCCCCTGTAGTGATACCCATCGATTACTTTCAGTGTCTCATTTCCTAAACTAATTCCATATCACCTGAATTAGTTGGACTACATTATTTCACCCTTGTTTTACTTTCGTTGATATTCATTTCATAACATCTTTGCAAGACACTGTCTATTCCGCTCAACTGCCCTTCCACGTCCTCTGTCATCTTTGCAAAAACCGCAATGTCCTCAGCATACTACAAAATTTTTATTTCTTCTCTCTGACCTATAATGCCCAAAAATTGTTTTCTTTGCTAATTGCTCACTATCCCAATAGAAAAACATCGGGACTAGGCTACAACCCTGTCCCATTCTCTTCTCAACTACTGGTGCCCTTTCATGTTCTTCCACCCTTACAACTGCAGTCTGCTCTCTGTACAAGCTGCAGATAACTTGACGCTCCCTGTATTTACCTCTGCTAGTTTCAGAATTTCAGAAAGTGTATTCAAGTCAACACCGCGAAAACTTTGCTCCAAATCTACAAATAGCACAAAGGTGAATGGCCTTTTTTCAGTTCATCTTCTGAGATAAGTCGTAGGATCAGTATGACCTCGCGAGTTCCTGTATTTTTCTAGAACTGAAACTGATCTTCAGCAGTGTCAGCTTCTTCGAAATTTTACATTCGTCTGTAAATAATTCGTGTCATTATTTTGCAGGTAAGACATACACCGAGGTGACAAAAGTATGCCACACCAGCCAATATCGTGTCGGACCCACTTTTGCCCGCTGTAGTGCAACACCTTGACGTGGCATGGGCTCAACAAGTCGTTGGAAGTTCTCTGAAGAAATATTCACCCATGCTGCCTGTATAGCCGTCCATAATTGCAAAAGTGTTGCAGATACACATTTTTTCCCTTAAATATTCGATGGGGTTCATGCCGGGTGATCTGGATAGCCAAATCCTTCGCTCCAAATGTCCAGAATGTTCTTCAAACCAATCGCGAACAACTGTGGCTCAGTGACATGCCGCATTGTCACTCATAATAATTCCATCCTTGTTTGTTAACTTGGAGCCCATGAATGGTTGCAAATAGTCTCCAGTTAGCTGAACATAACCATTTCCAGTCAATGATCGGCTCAGTTGGACCGGAGGACCTAGTCCATTCCGTGTAAACACAGCCCACACCATTATGGAGCCACCACAAGCGTGCACAGTGCCTTTTTGGCAACTTAGAAACATAGCTTCGTGGGGTCTACGCCATGCTCGAGCCGTATTATTAGCCATTTGCACCTGAAATGGGAACTAAAATGACTAGGCCATGGTTTTCCAGTAGTCTAGGGTCCAACCGAAATGTTCACGAACACAGGAGAAGCCCTGCAGGCGATGTCGTGCTGTTTGCAAAGGCAGTCACGTCGGTCGTCATATATTCATCTCAAAGTCTAAGGGCACTTCGCCCATCCCTACAATCCAAGACAAGAAAAGAAGGAATTAAAGTCACTCCACTCCATGACTACCGCAGTGGCATTGGTGTAGCAACAGTCATAGATTTTAGAACAGAAATAACAACCTTGGTGGCACATGATAGGTTTATTTAATCATCAAAAGTTACGCGTTTTAGGCATCATCAGAAAATATGGGGAAATTACAAACTGTATAAGTATAAATTTCTATTACAGGTAATAACAAATGAAGAAATTAAAAATAACAAGAGGAAGTCATACACCGACTGGACTATGGAGAACAGGGCTACATTTGTGTTTCAGGAGGTGACGAGGGCTATAAATTTCAACTTCTAAAATACTACACCGTAACTGAGCTTACCAATAAAAAGTCTTGCTAACCGTAACCAAGGTGTCGAACGTAATTAAAACGCCCATAGAACTGGGCGGTAACAGCCAGATAACCACTGTCAGTGCTTCATTACATAGCGGACAAAATTCTTTCTACTCGTAGCTGAGGAGTCAAACGTAATTAAAAGGCCTATAGACCTGGGAGATAACAACCAGTTAGCCACTGTTAATGCTCCATTACATCACCTAGAAGGAACACGACAAATCCAATGACAGTAGGAAAAGAAAGAGCTACCAAAGCATGCAAGGGATATATAACTTAGGCAAACAGGCATTTTTACTTATCTGAACAAACTCACGAGTGAAAAAAAAGGAACACCCATATAATGGCTACGCTGAAATACCTTTGGCAAATAGATGGGCTCTTATAAGAATAGAGATACAGCTAAAACTTTAAATAAAAATATGAAGCAAAGAAGCCAAAACAACGCTAAGGCGGAAAACTAACTGTAACGATTATAACTTATCCATGAAGAAACCGTCCGACGAACAATGGTCTGTTTGCAATACTGAGAGGACAACTGTCATGCCACGCAAGCGTCAAGGAGTCGTGGAGCCATAGTGAGAAAAAGCGCACGATGTGACGCGCTAAAACTTAACTGATGGATGGCTAAGGCTTAAATAACATAATCAGTAAGAAATATAGATGGCAACCATCATTTAAAGTTATGTATCATAATATCAAAAAATGTTTGACGTTTCGAAAAACATCTGTTCATTTATTAGATTCGCAAATTTGAAACAGATATGCTAAGAAATTTCAAACTCTTCCAAAAAATTCAGTTTCTTGCCTTTGTAAGCCACGTGAAGGATTTTAAGGTTTTCTAAATCTGGAGATCGATGGGCAAATGATTTGAGGTGCTGGGCAAACGAGGAAAATTTTTCACCTGTCCTTTTTTTGTCATCATCGTTAAAGCTAACAGCGAAAGATCTCTCTGTTTTACCGATAGACTCGGTGGAACATTCTGTACGCCTAATTTTGTAGACAACTGATTTAGAGAATAAAGTTCAGATATATTGCTCGTTATTGGGGAGCACTTCGAAAATACAACTCCAACGATAGTACGCCGAAATAAATTGGCCAAGTTGTTTGAAAACGGTGCACCACGTATGTAAGCGAAGAATTAATAGTAGAAACTACAGCATTTTTTCGTTCATCATTTAAACGGTTCGCCAGCGAAGGACTGTAGCACTTCTTATGTGCTACAAAGCGAAGATTGTCTAATTCTTTACTGATATCGCTGTCGGAGGGAGTTCACACATTCGTGTTATAGCAGCTTTAAAATAGCTGAGTTTATAGTCCCTCACATGACTGAAGGTGGAGTGCGCCGTTGAAACACTAGTAGAAGGCTTTCCGAAAATATCTAAGGTAATTTTACCGTCATTCAGCCACAGAGAGAGGTGAAGGTGATTTAAGATTCCATCTTGGTCCATTATTTCATGGGTGAAGATTAACATGAAGTGCAACTGATTAAACTCCTCAATCAGTGACTCAGTCTCTTTTAAAATGATCAAAATGTCATGCTGTTGCTCTTCGCGAGTATCGACGCGTTAGAGAAAAACAAGTTGTTCGTTCACAGATTCAGAAAACATCGTTCTCGTGAGACACAACTAGCTCTTTAATCTCACGAAGTAATGAGTGCTATGGACAGGGGATGTCAAATTGATTCCATACTTAAAGAATTCGAAAAGCATTTCTTTACCGTCCCTCACAACCGTCTCTAATCAAATTGCGTGCCTATGGAGTATCGCCTCAGTTGTGTGACTGGATTCGGGATTTCCTGTCAGAAATAGTACAGTTCGTACTGACTGACGGAAAGTCATCGAGTAAAACAGAATTAATATCCGGCGTTCCCCAAGGAAGTGTTACAGGCCCTCTTCTATTCCTGATCTACATACGTAACACAGGAGACAATCTGAGACGCCCTCTTAGATTGTTTGCATCATTTACTATCTTGTAGAGTCATCAGATAAACAAAATCAATCGTAGAATGATTTGGACGAGATATCTCGATGGTGCGAAAAGTGGCAATTGACTCCAAATAATGAAAATTGTGAAGTTATCCACATGAGTATTATCGGTTACACGATAAATTATACAAAACAAAAAGTCGTAAATTAATCTAAATACTTAGGGATTATAATTACGAATAACTTAAATTGGAATAGATTATGTAGTGGGTAAAGCGAACCTAAGACTGCGATTTACTGACAGAACACTTAGGAAGTGTAACAGATCTGCCGGCCGAAGTGGCCGTGCGGTTAAAGGCGCTGCAGTCTGGAACCGCAAGACCGCTACGGTCGCAGGTTCGAATCCTGCCTCGGGCATGGTTGTTTGTGATGTCCTTAGGTTAGTTAGGTTTAACTAGTTCTAAGTTCTAGGGGACTAATGACCTCAGCAGTTGAGTCCCATAGTGCTCAGAGCCATTTGAACCATTTTTTTGTAACAGATCTACCAAAGGGACTGCTTACACGACGCTGGAGAATTGCTGTGCGGTGTGGGGTCCACATCAGATGGGATTGATGGAGGACTTAGAAAAGTTCAAAGAAGATTATCTTGTTTTGTATTATCGTGAAATAGGGGAGAGCGTGTCACGGACATGACACATGTATTGGGGTGGCAATCATTAAAACAAAGTCGTTTTTAGTTGCGGCTTGAAAATTTCAGTTACCAACTTTTTCCTCCGATTGCGAAAATATTCTGCTGGTGCTCACCTACATAGGGAGAAATGATCATCACAATAAAATAAGAGCAATGAGAGCTTGCACAGAAAGATTGAAGTTCTCGTTTTTGCTACGCGCCTCCGAGAGTGGAACGATAGAGAAATAGCTTGAAGGTGGCTCTTTAAACGCTCTGCCAGGCACTTAATTGTGAATTGCAGGGTAATAATGTAGATGGCTCAGAAAACTGGACGCCTTGTGCGCTCTTCAAGCAGCGCATGAGCTGTGTCACGATAGCTGGACATTCCATGGAGTACTGTTGAAAAGTGCTGCGAAAAATTGAGGCTCTGAGAAACATCAGGACCAAAAGCACACCATCATCGATCTTGAGATTGTATTGCGCATACATTTTCTTGACAACTGTCGATCTTGCGGTGAACCAGCTATATCGGCATCTGTAGTCCTTCTCTGTATATATGAACATTCATGAAAAGCTGCTTCGCCGATTTCTCGGGTATTCATTTCCATAAGGCCCCTCAGCACAAAGCATAGTTTTGTTGCTTTGTGCTGCTCAACTGTTTCTTATTATTGACAACATAATTTAGACTCTATATCATGTACATAGTAGTAATACTTCATAATCGAAAGTGTACTGACAGTTTATCTGAACCTCAAGCCACAGAATGTGCTTAACGCAAATGATGATAACGAGGACAATGAAGTGTTTTAATAGGTCATAAAACTGAGTATGTGGTGCATTTAGTATCTGTCCTTTATTAGAAGATTTTGAGAATATTTCTGGTAGAGAATTTTCTGATACTAATTTCACGTTAATTATTAATTTGAAACAGTCAAAAGATACTATTGTCACTAGCCTATATATGAAACTTTTGTGAATTAATATTAACAATAAATATAATCTTAATTACTAATTAATATTTCGTAACAAAATGGCTCCTTTAATTTTTCGTAGGAAGTATAGTATGTCGAGACGTGGTTCAAAAACAGTTTAGACCCATGTGAGTGGCATAAATTTGATTTTCAGAAACATCTATTTTTCTCAAAACTTTGTTTCTGTGCTTTGGGCTCTTATGGGTCTCAGCATCTCAACTGTGAACTGGTACATTTAGTGAGATTTCAGGCTGTCATCTATGCTGATGGTCGTCACACTAAGCAAGGTTTGTAACTTGGAATGTAAACACCGATCGCAATTAACAAATAGTAGCCTCTCATGTGGAAATGAAAAAGTCTTTCTTTCAATGGTTTATTCGTTATTGATTTTCCGCATTGCCTTCAAAATGTTTTCGCAATGTTTTATTGTCCTACCATCGCTCGTTTTCATGGGGGCCCCTCTCAAGTGGTGAAGGTGTAATTATTATAACCACCGCACATATTTGCGAGTGTATGTTATTTGTTTCCAGGCTACACCTCTTTTGTTGGTTACATCGTGAGCATCTACGTATTCTTGCTGTCGTATCGAATGTGGTACAGGGGTGCGGATCTGATTTACGACACGTCAGTCGTCGTCGTGTGAGCGCGCAGTGGACAGACAGGTGGGCGTTGTTAGCCTGTTCGTGTCATTAAGTCGTTACCAGACGTAATGGTCCTCTCGGCCCTGCTATCTGCCATGCAGCCACAAATGAGGACCAGCTGTAATCAGCTTCCTTGTCATCTGCTGACGTCTTGGAGTAGCCGGCAGCAAAGGATTACAAGTCGGACGGGTCTCCCAGGTATTCACATAAAAAGAGGAGCAGCGGCGACATGCAAGCATAGCCAATAGCTAACAGGCATGTAAACTGGACAACACGGCATCGTGGTATCTCCCAAGACAACTATAAAATCTACTTTTGTCTTTTCAAGCATTTGATATTTTGTGACAACAAAATGTTTTGCTAATAGAAACATCTCGTAATAGGATAAAGTTCTATACTGAAAAGGACGTCAAACTGCAAAATACGTTAAAGAAACGAGGACGAACTACTGGTCCCACTTATAGTGCGCCACACACTACTGACCCGTGAGAAACTGTGATGTCGATGTAAGCTCCATTGCTGACTTCCGACAAAGGGTAAATACCGGTGGAGGAATTTCTGCTCACATACATTCTCTTATGATTTCCGTACGGCTGAAATCGCTTTCGTCTCAAAGAAAGGAATGAATCAAAAGCGCACGTTGATCTGTGAGACACTCCAGCATCCTTTGTGTTAGGAATTGCAGTGAAGCATCACACCTACATTCTACGACTTGTGAGGGTGTGCTGAACAGCTCTTGAGAAATGTAGTGATTTACAGATATTTCTGTTAGCAGTTTAATTCTACTACATCTTAGAATGTTATACACAGACAAATTCTTAAAACTGATGTGGAATGAATATACTCTTGTCACAATGTTTTGTTTATAGTGTGATTCATCGTATTACTCATATATTACTGTACTAAATTTTAAATATTCTATTTTGACGCATGTAAGTAAAAATGTCCATTTTTCATTTTCATCCTTCTCATACAGGGTGCCTATGCAGTATAAAACACATAACATGATGCAAAAAAATAAGATTTTTCATCTACGAACAACCCAAATATTTTTGTAATTATTAGCGATATAGAACAATAATGTTCAGTTGACGTCCATCAATGGGAGTTATCTTTTGCTTAGTGAAGCAAGCAAATGTCTCGAAAATAGAGATTAACAGTATTCAGGAAAAAACGAAATGCAGTCAGCATAATCAGTGGTTTGCTAGTCAGTTTGTAAACGATACGGTAACCTACGGTCAGAGAATGTATTGCACTGTCATAGCGACGTTTTCAAATTTATGTATACTCCGTGATTCTACAAAATTTGTTGTGAGCTAAATGTATCAATCCTCTTTCTTATTGTTGTTAATACTGATTTTAATAACCTATAATATCTGTAATTTGGTATCGAAACCCGAGAAGAAAGGAGAAGCAGGAAGCTGATTTTAAAACCAAGGAGAAGGTATTAGATAGACTTCAAGATCGAGAATTAGGAACACGTCAGACTACACTCAGCAAACAGGGTAGTCGCAACATTCGCTGTACATTCGCTATACCGCTTTTGGATGAAGAGTTCCGTTTTTTGGCATACGTATACTTTAGTCGATAGCAAACAATCAAAATGCGGCAATTGTAATAATTACGAACCATGGTTAAGATGGCAGCAAATTTTTTTAAGTAAAATCGTTTGCGGGCCACATTATATTAAAATGAAATTGATACGTTCGATGCTCTCAAGAGAACCGAAGGAGCAGAATATTTTCAGGAAACCTTGGTAGGTCTAAACACGTCAAACGATTCAGTTCGGGTTTACTCGACGCCAATTGATATGAAGTTGACCCAGCAATTTGTGAAGAATATAAATGCGAGTCGGCTGTTGTAGAGATCAAAGGTCTTTGTGGAACAGAGTAGCAAGGGATGTCAGTAATACATCTCTGCGACAACGAGTACAGCGTTCTAACCTGCCTATTTAAACAGCAAGCTAATAACTATTAAATTCAATTCACTTAGGGAGATGTAGAAATACTGACTAGATTATAGGAGCAGTTTACAGCTTATGTTGATGGAAACTGCACAGTTTTTAACACTTAAGCACAAGCGTGGTAGAATGAAACCCCAAATAAATGGTCCACTGTTATCAGAACCACTGCAGAAACCTGTGAATAAACTAAACAAATCCTAAAATCTAAATATGGCTATAAAATTAAATTATGCGCTCCCATATCTATTGTTCAAAAAAGGCCTAGCTCGTTTGCGATAGCACTGATGCGTGTAGTACAAAACATATCGACTGTTTTACGCAGTATACGCTTAACGTTGACCAAATTAACGGACATGATCTGTATAATCACATAAGCGTTATTGCAACCATCCAGATTTTGAAATTAAGTTTCACGACATTCCAGTTAACTGGAATCTGAAAGTTCGAATTTAATTTGTTTCCAATAGTTAAAATGTAATTCCATTCCGTGCGACTTTCAGGCGGCCATTCATTGCATTACATGTTTTTTAAAGAGGAATTACTGCTTCCTAAGCCAGAAAATAAAGAGATTCGATGCAGTTGTTTCCTACTGCATCTATTTACGAGCAGATTTTGTTTCGTTGTTCAATTATTAAACTTGGCAATACGTCAAGTAATTTTTACAGACGTTGTTTGTACCATATATTTTACGTATTTATCGTACTGTAGGTTTTTTCTTCATCCGTCGTGATAGAGAAAAAAGATCCCTGCTTTAGTACCGTTAGTGCATAAGCCGCTAATTTTTTAGGACACGTAAGACGTGTCTACGGTGATTACGGAGATGTTCTTATGGCGGTAATAAAAATTAAAGTCACATTTAGGGCGGACAGGTGTCTTGTTCGTCCATTTACATAAATCCGGTTTCGGTTCTTAGAGATCCGAAATGAAATCGTAAAGAAAGAATCTCATCTGCAATTAACTGTAAATTACGCTGTTGGAATGCTATCTGGAGTACGCTCTAAAGGACCAGTCCCATTTCAAAACCAATCCAATTACATCATAAAAGTCATGTTCTCTGTCGCTTGAATGTTCAGTTCATTTCGGCTTGTCACGGTGGGCAATAACAAATGATTCAGATTCATGGTTTACCTCCGACCAGTATATTTGGCAAACCATACATTCGACTGCGGTCCCACACCATAATTTTTATACTGCTGACAACTACAAAGGCACTTTTATATGGGATTTAATTACTGCATATAAGATATAAATGCTGTAATGTAAACAGAATGCTTTAAATTGGAACTTTTATTGTTTTAGGAAAAACACGTTTATAGTCATCATCTGACGTATTAAACTTCATTCATTACTGGTTTTCGTTATGACAACTACCATGACTGGAAGAAAAGCAGTAAATCAGAAGAACTAAAAATGCATACCGCTGATAAATGTTTTAACAATGTGTCAAATACAACGATGTTCCACAGTGGTGTGTAAAATACACATAATTTGGTTAGTGTAATAAATTGGTTTACGATAACCGGCGTTTGAGTCTGACTGCGGAACGGTTCTACTTCAGCTAACATACATTTCCCGTAAGAAACACAAAAATAAAATAAAATCGCACGGAGGCATACAAACAGTCGATTTCCCTCGCTCGATATGTGAGTGAAACTGAAAAGGAAATGACTAGTGGTTGTACGAGGTATCCCCCGCCATACACCGTACGGTGACTTCCGGAGTGTGTATGTAGATGTAGGGGTAGTGTGTTCGAGTTTAGACAAGAGTTAATTCGAAAGATTAATAAAACTCTAATCCAATGAACACTGTAGCGACAGCTGAAATGTTTCAATGAATTTTTAGAAGCAGA
Source organism: Schistocerca nitens (assembly GCF_023898315.1). Lineage (NCBI taxonomy): Eukaryota > Metazoa > Arthropoda > Insecta > Orthoptera > Acrididae > Schistocerca > Schistocerca nitens. The sequence goes on along the minus strand of NC_064614.1, from coordinate 367,603,735 downwards.
CACTAAAACATCCTTGTCTTAATGTGACTCTGATTTTTTCGTGTGTCCATAGTTCTTCTAGCCCTGTAGCGTGCTTGTTATACGTCTCTTCGATTTTGTGCCACATCAGACCGGTAGAGAACGATATAAGCTGTAATGGGCTGACAACGTTGCAGGATACATAATAAAAGAGAGAGCAGCCGTGAACGGTGCGCGAGCGAGACTACAAACTTGTCGTCGGACGTAAAGTACCGGCGCGTCACGACTGCGACCACATGGCTCTCAGAAAGCGGGTTGAGAAGGACACGATCTTAAATCGACTTTCACATTACAGTCGACCGCGCTAGAAACTGATACTGACAACACGCCCCTAAAATGCCCCGCGAATAAATATGCTTCATTAGATATTTCCGTGTTTCACAACAGGGAGTTGCCGAAATCAGTTCGGCCTCGCCGCAATATGTGCCCGCCCTGTGTCCCACAAATTTACCGCATAGGCAGAATGGTCTCGAAATATCCCCACACAAGAGCTTAAATTTTCCCTTTGACTTTCTACCTGTGACAGTATAAAGTACTACCGACGGAGAGACAGTTAATGGCACCAAGGTATCAAATTTCTTATGCGTATTTCGGTGTCATGTTTTTATCTTAACTGTGTCATTAATTTAATTTGTATCTTCTACTCCACATGTGTAATAAGGTGTTATCTGATAGCTCTGTTCCTTTTTACAATATAATCAGTTTTAGCAGAAATTGTCTAATCGGTGGAAGGAAATTAGGCTACTGAATTTGCGGAAATCTTCAGAATTCCTCGAACAATTAATGCAGGGTACTGATGGTACTTGAAGACGTTAAAGCAACCGATCGCGAGAAGTGGGAAATCCCGGGTCGAGTCCCGGTCTGGCTTAAATTTTCAACGTCGTCATTCCATTATACAGTTGGATGTTGCCCATATTCGCAACTGTGAATACACTTTCTAGATCCGCTGTGTCCTTTAAAAATTCAAATGGTTCAAATGGATCTGAGCTCTATGGGACTTAACATCTGAGGTCATCAGTCCCCTACACCTAACTAACCTTAGGACATCACACACATCCATGCCCGAGGCAGGATTCGAACCTGCGACCGTAGCAGCAGCGCGGGTCCGGACTAAAGTGCCTAGAACCTCTCGGCCACAACGGCCGGCTGTCTGCTTTAAATTCGTTCACTTTTATTATACTGAGTGTCCCTTTATGTTTTGAAGAAGTAAGTTGGTTCAAATGGCTCTGAGCACTATGGGACTCAACTGCTGTGGTCATAAGTCCCCTAGAACTTAGAACTACTTAAACCTAACTAACCTAAGGACAGCACACAACACCCAGCCATCACGAGGCAGAGAAAATCCCTGACCCCGCCGGGAATCGAACCCGGGAACCCGGGCGTGGGAAGCGAGAACGCTACCGCACGACCACGAGATACGGGCGAAGAAGTAAGTAACATGTTGTACAGATCTTCTCGAGTATCGCAACTCTGCTGTTGCAGATAATATGGTCACAGTACTCCATGCATAAATATTCAGTATGTTGCAGAATAATAAATTTTTCTCTAAAACTTGCTAACACATATTGCTTACCTTACTAACATGCTTTAAAATTGACTTAAGGTATGATTATTCAGCCCAGAGGATTACAGGCTTCAGTCAACTAAATTCCAGAAGACAGAAACAACCGTAAATACTGATCGAAATGGTGAGTCTCCAAAGACCTGTGTTGTGTCTGGATCTGTGAGCATGTTTTCGCGTGTACATGTAAGTAGATAATGGCTCTGAGCACTGTGGGACTTAACATCTGAGGCCATCAGTCTCCTGGAACTTAGAACTACTTAAACCTAACCAACCTAAGGATATCACACACATCCATGCCCGAGGCAGGATTCGAACCTGCGACCGTAGCGGTCGCGGTAAGTAGATTACTAGAACAGTAAAAATAATACGCTGTCAAACTTCCTTCATATATACAATCTGTCTGGCTAGAGCCATATTCATTACGACGGGAGTAACAAAATAGAGGTATGTGAAATTTCTAGCCTAGCATCACACGCTAGCTGTCACCGTTGATTTATCATAGGTCTACAGTTACACAACTGACACGTATCCTTAGCTAATGCTGCTGAACTGCTGTGGTTAGCTGCCAATAACCCAGACAAAAAAATTGTCTTTAGCGAAATTTTTCTTACAGTGGTAATTAATTGTCAAATGGTTCAAATGGCTCGAAGCACTATGGGACTTAACATCTGAGGTCATCAGTCCCCTAGACTTAGAACTACTTAAACCTACCTAACCTAAGGACATCACACACATCCATGCCCGAGGTAGGATTCGAACCTGCGATCGTAGCAGCAGCGCAGCTCCGAACTGAAACGCCTAGAACAGTCCGGCCACAGCGGCCGGCAATTATGAATTTGTTCTACTTTTATCAGTGAATTTGTATACGTCGGTATATTGTAATTTCTAGCTGTCTCTTTAAAATTTCCGCCCGCCTGCTCCTTTCAGAGGGAGAGATTGATGATAATTAATGCAACAGTCAAACAGAATATTTAGCTTCATGACCAACTAACATCTCCTCGATATTTAGACTTACGTAATAGTTTGAGTGGACTAGAAATAACAGCCAACCAGTTGCAAAATACAGTTTTATGAAACCATGGTCAAGGTTTAATAAATCTGTGTTTTGCAACTGATTGTAATCCACTGAAGTTCTTAGGTGCTGAAGGGTAGCCATATTCAGAATCTTACGTAATTTTATTGTGTAACTCGTAATCACGTCAGTTTGTACTTCCGCTTGATTACGGAAAACTGCATATATAAAAGCAGCAACACTGACATACGGCAGAAGACCGAAACTGATCATAATTATTACATTTTGGTGTAAATGATGGTATATTTATTACCTACTTCTTGCATTGTAGCGTTTTAGATTTAATTTAAACACAACATATATTAAGATCAATAAATTAATATTCATTTATATACATATGCAGTTAATGAAATTATTGCTGCAACTGCATGGTACGTATTTCAGCCTGCAGTCATCACAGCTAATTCTAGTATTAATCAGCAGTGGTCCAACTAAAACAACTTACTCTGTCTACTACTACTACTATACTGCAATCAGTTTCACTACTATCTGTTGTTATTGCATGTCATACGTAACTGAAGTCCACTGTAAACTGTGATAACAAGAGGTATACCGCAGCCTATTTAGACAAAGGCACCATCAAAAACGATTCAATGCAACCTCACTACCAATGTAACTTACCCTAGCTGAACCGTAATCATTACATATGGTGCTGCCATTTTAATCTGCAAAGTCTTAGCAAAAAACACTACATCTGATCGGGCTTGTAAGTGGGCTAAAACAGTCACAAATGTAGACATATGACTCTGCCAGATAATTATCGTTAATTATTTTGCACAGTCAGATTTTGAACTTCAAATAGCAAAATAATGGTTACAACCATGCTCATTTATTCAGATTCTTCCGCACAAAGAATCGCAGAACCGAAAGTTACGTGCCAGAGAAACGAATAATAAACGTAACTATAAAAAATATTATCTTATGGTTCTGTAACTAAGGTGAGCTTCAGCTTAACACCAACGTCATGCTAGAGCAAGAATTATTGCGACACATGTTAAAGTGCATATTACAACGCGAAAAACAGTAATTTAACAGAACGCAGACAAAATCTGGAACAAAGTCACGTTGATATGTACACAGTGTCATCACTAATTTCATGCCACTCGTATTGAACACAATCATACATGTTGGAAACTCTCAGCAAATGCGACTTTAAATAAAAATGATTCGTGACCGTTATCAATCTTAGTGTCTTCTAGCCCTTATTAAAGAAATTACTATACAAAAGTTGTGCACTGCTGCGTAAAAGTTACCAGTTACTAAGATAAAGTGAAATATTACTGGCATTTACAAATCAAGCAATATTAACATCTTGCAACTGTGTCTTACGAAGTGGCGATCGAGATTGAATTAAATTTCAATTTAATGTATTGCCATGAAGTTTAGACCTGTTACCTGGAAACTCTAAACAGGTTGTATACATTCAGTACTCATGGTGAAGTACAATGTTTATGTATCACAATATTGACCACATAATCAAATAAAAACAATATAAAATAAAAGGAATTAATTCAAGTTCTAAGTGAATAGCTTCCAGCTGTATTACTAGATGTGTTACTGACAATCTCGGAAGAACTTGAGGTTTACCAGCTGGATACAACTACACCTACATGTATTGCTACGCTATTCAACATCGCCCACACTAGTACGTATATTCCTTGGCAATCCTCAAGTCCACCCAGATCCTTGTTGGTGGTCACTCCATATGTTAAATATTTCCTATATATCCACTTCATTTTATAGACTGAAAGATGAGAAATATACTTTTAGACATTCGATGTGCTACCATATTAACAATAGTCCACAACTTTTGGTCACTTACAGTTGTTTCCGGATTGCAATCTAAATGTCTGCATTCTCCATATCTGCCTGGAGAACTGAAAACGACATGACCAGCAGAACTCTCCTCTGTGACCTGTTAATAGGTGTACCTTACATCGTGTAGGGGCAATGTCGCCCAGTTTGAGTTTGTTCCTAATGCTTGGAGAAATTCTGTGTACTCGCCTCGAAATGCTGCTAATTTCCAAATCAGACTGCCATTAATCTAACTTCGGGCTCTTAAGTGTCTTCTGTCAGTAATATGAGTTCCTGTTACCTCGTACACACGATCATATTGCTCACCCCCTGAGCGATGCAACGCTGCCCTGTAACGTACCACGATATTGATCGGACGTACCTTGAGAATCACCAGTAAACGCTTAACAATTGTATTATAAAGGCACCAGCGAGTCTCAGAAGAACGGTCCGATAAATACGTCGCAGTATTCTTTTGTAGCTACCTAGTCTAAGGCAATGGGCCCAGACGCTGGCAGCGAGGCTCACAATGGCGTTGATATGACCGCACCACTTACAACGGCAATTTACAATAGGCTGCTCCACCACGGGAAAATTTATGCATAACTATAGCCGTTTTAGAAGTGTAAGTAGGCTGTTTAGGTTTTTTTATTGGTAACGCCACCTCTGTATGAAAATCACTGGGTGTGCTGTGTGCAGTCTGTGGCTGCTTTGCATTGTTGTAATACTCGCCATTGTAGTGTTAGGCAGCTGGCTGTGAACAGCGCGTAGCGTTGCGCAGTTGGAGGTGAGCCGCCAGCAGTGGTGGATGTGGGGAGAGAGATGGCGGACTTTGGAAATTTGTAAGATATACAATGATCTGTTATGTATATTATGAGTTTTCAACATTATTAAGGTTAGTCAGGGCCATTCTTTTGTAGGGATTATTGAAAGTCAGATTGCGTTGCGCTAAAAATATTGTGTGTCAGGTTAAGCACAGTCGTGTATAAATTGTTCTAAGGGGACGTTCCATATGTCGACCCTTAGCCGAGGATACCTCTCTGGAAGCTTCTGATTTTTTTTCTTGTAGTTTGTGTAATTAGTGTAGCTTTTGTTTATTGCTAGCGCGTAATTGTAGAGAAAATCTCCTTTGTAGTTGCAGTCTTTCATTGTTGTACAGTAAAACAGTTGTGGCATGCATGTAGATTTGCACCAAGTATTTCGCAGCTGCAATTAACTAGATATTATTTTCAGTGTTATGTTAATGTGTTCTCTTATTTTTGCTCTTCAAATTGTGTTTTTCTGTGTTGTCGTGTGAAATACTGTGACAATAATGGCGTGTGAAAAACGTAATACTAGGCTCCAAAGTAAATTGAGAAATGACAGTGAAAACGAAAGCAGTGTGTTAGCGCCACCGAGTAATGAATTAACTGATGTTCAAAGTAGTAATTTGGTAATTGTGCATAGGGAAATGGAGCGGACGGCAAACAATGGCGTGGACAGTGAAACAATTAGTGAAGAGGGAAGCATTATCGATCGATCGGTCGGCAACAGCTCGCCTCAGGAATCGGGAATGACAGGACACAATTTTGCAAATGTTGTAGACTCAGGTTTTGGGTTCTCACCGTTTTCTCAAATGAGTCAAGACACATTTTCCACTTGTCAAAATGTGAATGTTGCCGGTGCAAATTCACTGCCGAAAAGCACTGAGGAACATGTTTCAGACACCAGTGCATTGTTATTACAATTAATGCAACAAATGGGACAAAAGCTTGAAAAATTAGACACAATGGAACAAAATCAGAGACAAACACAACAAAAGCTTGAAAAGTTAGACACAATGGAACAACACCAGAGACAAACACAGCAACAGTTAGACACAGTGGAACAAAATCTCAAAAAGTTAGACAAAGTGGAACAAAATCTCAAAAAGTTAGACACAGTGGAACAAAATCTTAAAAAGTTAGACACAATGGAACAAAATCTTCAAAAGTTAGACACCACACTTGAACAAACACGTGAAGATTTAACTACTGAGTTACATAACATTGAATCGAAATGTCAAAAAGTCTGTATTGACGTAAAAACACAAATTTGTGAGCATGTTCAACCTATTTTTTCGCGGCATGAAAATGCATTACAGAATCACGAAGCAGCCATAAAAGAACTGCAAACTATTGTTCATCAAAATCATGAGACCCTGCAAGCTAAAATTGACTCAGTTGCATCTACCGATTCGGTTATGCAACTTGCAAAAACTCAAGAAAACTTAAAGGACACAGTAGATACTCTGAAAATAATGGTTCAGAAAGACACATTGAGGAAATTAGTTCATTATCAGAGAAAGTAGCTGAACTTTCGGATCAGCTAAATAATTTATCTACGAAGGTAGATGATAATCTGAATGACACAAAACCGGTAGTCTTTAATGACACAGAAGAGAGCGAACAAATTAGGAAACTGAAACAAAATCTGAATCAAATTAATACGCAACACCAAAGAGAAATCCGGGAAGTACAAGATCAGCTGACACAGGTAATACAAGAATTACGTATTTCAGAGGACACTCGCGCTCCAACACGGGAAGAGGGACTTAGAAATACGGAATAGCCACAAAATAATAACACAGGGCATTTCGGAAGTTATGAAAGAAATTGGCAATGTTCACCGAATTTTGAGATGGAACGGCCGACAGGACCTAACAATGACCGATATGCGACTCGCCGACATGATGATTTTGACTATAAGCTGTTCATTACTACACGTAAATTCAAAGCATTTAAGAATTCTGGCAACGACATTCATCCACAAGCATGGCTCCATCAATTCTCTCATGGTTTTCCTCCCAACTGGTCGTTAGAACACAGATTAGAATTTATGTGTGGCTACTTAGAGAATGAACCAGCTGTAAGAATGCTGTCGGTCATTCACGATTGCCACAGTGAAGGAGAGTTTTACCATGCCTTCCTCTCAGCATATTGGTCTCAAGCCACACAAGACCGAGTAAAACATAGCATCAAATGATGAAACATTTCGAAGAATCTGAATTCTCCAGTCTTGTGAAATATTTTGAAGACATGTTGCACAAGAATCAGTACCTGTCAAACCCATACAGCCCCTCAGAACTCATCCGCATTTGCTTAATGAAATTGCCTGAACATTTAAGAAAAATTATTTTGGCAGGGCGTTGCAAAGACGACTCTGAAGCTTTTCAGGGACTGTTACAAGAACTGGAAATTGACACTGACAGTCGCGGAACGCGAAAACAGGAACACAACAATTACAGGTTACATCCGTCGCAATTCCGCGATGAAAGAAATAATAACTGGACACGACAAGGCAATTCTTACAACGTAAATCACGACCAAAACAGACACCACCCGTATGACAACCGTTGGCAGAGTAAAAATAATTACAGAGGAAGATCGCATTTCCATAGTAATGACTATCACAGAGACTGCCAGAGAAACAGACAATATGGGAACCAAAATAATTATTATCAAGGGAGACAGAATAATTTCAGACGCAACGGTCCAGCGCGCAGTTACGATTCAGGGAGAAATTCTCCACCACGTGACCGACAAGAAAGAAACTATGGAATCTACCGACATGACGATAGACGATATGATCGTAACGACAGACCTGAATTGAATCAGAACTGGCGGGATTCAAACAGAGCAGGGCCCTTTCGAGGAGGTGAATTTGTAGAAGTTAGGTCTCCAAATCCCAATAACGACGCGCGCCAACAAAGAGACAATAGGCAATGACTCACACCGCTGGCAGCCACAAAACGTACTTATGAAACTAACGACGCAGCTGCCGTAGCTAGTAATTATGTAAAAATGGAAGACATTAGGGACATCTTACTCCAGGAACACGACGTAAAACATAACAACATTGCATATCCTGTGATTCACATTACAGTAAATGACGTAAAATTTACGGCAGTACTTGACTCTGGCAGTCCCATTTCAGTAATTAGTGAAACAGCCATTAGCAAATGTAACAAATCGAACGAGTGCCCCACACTTCCGTTACGTAAGATTAAATTACAAGGTGGAATCTTTGGAAAAAGTGTAGATGCACGCCAACAAACCAATTTAGAATTCTTTTGCCAAAGCCACAGCTTCTCTATGATCTTTCTTATTGTTCCATTATTGTCGACGGAAATTATATTGGGAGTAGACTTTTTGAATGAATACAAAGCAATCTTAAACTTTCACGATGCTGAAATAAGTTTAGAGAAAGAAGGTAAGTCAATAGCTTTGAAATTTGAAGATTGGCTCTCAAACCATGACGAGGAAATTAATCGGCTTTACCTTCTGTTAGACAACAGTTCGGAATTTTCTACGGAACTAGACACTAACAATCACTCTGCAAGTACTGACAGGGATGATATCTACGACATATTTGATACTAATGAGTTAATTCAGAATAAAATTCAAACAATTGAGAATTGTAATGACACTGATAGGCAGGACCTTTTTGAGATTTTACAAGCACATTCCACAGTTTTTACTCACAAAACAGGAACAATCAAGGGATTTCAATACAAATTTCGTGTTTGTGAGCATACTAAATTTTGCGTTAGACCATATGTAATTCCAGCACATTATAGGGACCGTGTTAGAACAGAAATACAATCTATGCTTGACGAGGGCATTATTGAGCCTGCAGTATGCTCATACAACAATCCATTACATGTTGTTGAGAAGAAAAATGGATCGATCAGGCTTGTCTTAGATTCGAGACAAATCAATACTATCATTATTCCTGAAACAGACAGGCCGCAAACGTTGGAAGATCTTCTTCAAAATTTTAATGGTGTACACGTGTTTTCTTTCATTGATCTCAGATCCAGCTTTTATCAGATCGAACTTCATCCAGAATGTAGAAAATACACAGCTTTCCTTTGTTTCGGCGTTTGTTATCAGTTTCGGGAACTTCCTTTTGGTTTGAACATTTCTTCAGCAGCATTCATTCGCGGGCTAAATTCCATATTACCTGAGTTCTTAAAACGTCACATCACCTTATATGTGGACGATATTCTAATAGCAGAAGCTTCATGGGAACAACATAATCGCATCCTCAACAGTTTGTTACGTATTTTTGCAGAATCTAGAATTACAGTTAACTTGGAAAAGTCTGAACTCGGTAGGTCAAAGGTGAGACTTTTGGGACATATTATTTCTTCTGAAGGCATACAGCCGGATCCTGAAAAGTTAGAAGCAATCAGAGCCATTCCAGTTCCATCCACAAAAAGACAAGTCCGCAGTTTTCTAGGTCTCGTAAATTTTTACCGTCGTTTTCTGAATATGCTTTGTTCTCTCACTGGAAAAAATACTATTTGGAACTGGGACGAACAAGCACAGTTGGAATTCAATTCTTTGAAAGAATCGCTACTTAACTCGCCAATACTAGCTCATCCAGATCTGTCACAAGATTTCTGCCTTAGCACGGATTCTTCTAAAGTCGGTCTTGGTGCCCATTTATTTCAAGAAGCCACAGAAAATGACACTACTATTCAGAAAACCATTGCTTTTGCTAGCCGAGTGCTAACAAAATCTGAAAAAAATTATTCCGTTACTGAATTAGAAGCTTTAGCTATCGTTTGACATTTAACAAATTCCGTTTCTTTCTTTCTGGTAAGCACGTAAAACTATACAGTGATCATCGTGCATTACAATTTCTTATGTCTTCAAAATTAAATCATGACAGGTTAAAACGTTGGGCATTGTTTCTGCAAGAATTCCGCTTCACAATAGTCTACATTCCCGGCAAGGAGAACATTGTTGCGGACGCACTGTCACGCGCACCAGCTGGGCTTGAGAAAAGTAACACAGAAGGCAACCTCGAAAAAAATTTCAGTATTCTTTACATTCAGAAAGTCGCCTTTGAAAACTTCATCACCACATCTTTAAAGGACATTGCTCATGAACAAGATAAAGATCCGATTTGGAAAGACATCAAGAGCAAATGGTATGAAAAGACACACACACAGATTCGGCATTATTAACTGGTTAGAAACAACATACTCTTCAAACGCTGCACTGTTGATGACAAGCTATGGGTACTTTGCATTCCAGACGATTTTGTTAATAAGCTCATTTGGTACATTCATTTCAGCTGCGCACATTTTGGTCCACGAAAATGTTATCATATTCTTCGAACGGCTCGTTATTTTAACAATATGGAAAAGAGAATTCGAAGAGTCTTGTCTATTTGTAAACTTTGTCATAAGGCGAAACCATCTACTGTCTCACATCGTGCTCCGTTGTTTCCTATTATTCCTTCTAAATTAAAAGAATTTGCTGCTGTTGATCTCTTGGGACCGCTTGTGAGAACATCTAATAGATTTTCGTACGTTCTAGTCGCTGTTGAACTTACTTAAAAATTTGTTTCTTTCACTCCGTTACGTAAAGCCACTGGACGGTCTGTATCCAACGCCTTTGTTAAAAATTTCTTACGTGAAGTTGGACACGTTAGTAAAGTGATTTCAGATAACGGACCGCAATTCAGATCTGCTGTTTGGTCACGCAACCATAAAATCAAACCTGTTTTTATTTCATTGTACTCACCACATTGTAACCCCTCCGAACGGATTATGAAAGAAATCAATAAGCTTTGCAGGCTTTATTGTCACAGAAAGCATCAGCATTGGGACAGATATTTACACTTATTTCAAAACGTGCTGAATGAAATGCCTCATGATTCCACTGCTTTACCACCTACTCTTGTACTAAAGAATGAAGAACCACCGAACAGAATCAGAGAGCTTGTACCTTTCCCGAATACACGTAAACTTCGACACAAAGACATAATTGATTTGGCTCTTAAAAATATAAAATCTGCAGCAGACAAAAGGAGAAAACTACACGGTAAAGCAAATGCAAAGAAATTGTATATTGGTCAGAAAGTTCTCATTAAAGCTCATTCATTGTCACATAAGAAGAAACACTTGAGTCACAAATTCTTTCTAGTTTACAATGGACCTTACAGAATCCGACGTATACCACATGATAATTGCGTTGAAGTTGAAACTCTGCGTACTAGGAAGAGTAATGGTTTACACCACATTTCACATGTAAAACCGTTTATTGAAAGATAATCTGCTTTTTAACTTTGTCTGTGCCATATAACTTTTCACTTTACATTGCTAGTAAGCTTTGTCAGACTTAGAATCTGTTAACATACAACAATGTTTGAAGTTAAATATCCAATCAAGAACCAAGAGAACTTATTTAAACAGAAATTACGAATGCATTGTTATTGTGAACAGACGACACAGTGTTATTGTGTGTGTACATTCTTGCTTGTTTGTCGCACGATTACGTAACGACTATAAGGCTCACATACTTAGAACATTTACCAGTACTGTTAATGAGATTTTAATGCAACAATTTGGTTTATTTGAAAATACATTCTGAAATTAAAGTGCTTTCTGAGAGATACCAGATGACACAGAGGTTAGTTTATGTGACAGCTACACGATTTTATCACGACGCTACTAATGAGTGACAATTTACAATGTTGCTTTTGCGGTGTATCTGTTTTATATCTGCACAGTTTTCTGAATTCTTCTGGAAAGAAAAACATGTTTTAGTAGTAACTTTTGTGGTATAGCAACAATGAGACAGCCTTTTTCGTGGCACAACAATACGTTACAGTACAGTACTTTCTTCATCACAACAATAAGCGTAATAACTACGATATCTATACACAAAGCATTTCACTTTTGTTTATCATGAGGTAAGTACATTGACTTCTGCAGAACTTAGCTTTCGGAGGACGATAACTACGAGACTTCCACAGATGTTATCTTACAACATGATGCACAGTTTAGCGCTACAGTACACGTATTTGAGTGATTAATTTCGCACTTAAAACATTTATTTTTGTAAAGATGTTTGAAGTACAATGATACAAAGTTTTTCCGTGATACATTTCATTCCATTGCTGTAATCTGTAACACCTGAGAGTATAATTACATTAATCCTCAGGGGGGTACACGCCTACTTTGTGTACCATGTGTGTGGCAAGCACAAGGAGCCCTAGCTAATATGGTATTTGCTTATACAACTTTACACATCGGTACCATATTTCTCTAACAGAATTACACAGCTATCTGATTATTTACCTGAGAGAGACAAACATTTATTTTACTACATCAGTGACAGACGTTTACGTAATTACACCGTTGGATAACTTCACACTTACCAAATTGTATGTTGTTTGTACTTTGTGAACTGTTCATATTTTTTCAGAACCATTGTGATACTATGAGAGCTTTGAATGATGTATTTGGTATGGGATCATGATTTTTAAAGTACGTTTCAGGTAGATGACACTATTGAAATGAGCAGAGAATTTTTTTTAGGTTTTGAAATTAGAAAGCTACGACGATTTTGAGATTTGACTGAGGTGTTATGATATTATTACTTTGAATATGTGTATTATGCTGTTGCAGTATGTTTATGATCAATAAGCTGATGCTATATGAGTTATTTGAGTATGCTACGTATCTGTTATCATAAAATATTGAAGAAGAGTTGACGAATAAGGTAAGGAATAATGAGTAGTGGTTAGGGACTCTGGTTTCTGAAAAAGGTTGTTGGAAACCAAGAATCGTACTTTAAGAGTTATGAAATGTGTGTAAATGCGTGAATGTATCACAATGCTGGCGAAAATTTTTTGGACGCTGTTATATTTACAGGATTTTGTTTCTAAACATTTGTAACGCAAATTCTTGGCCTGTGAAATTTTTTATATGAGACTGTCACTGTAGCGGAAACTGGTGTCGTAAATATTTCCGTAAGAAAGTTAAGTGACCACCTGCACGTAATGCGTCGTGGGCACCCAGATGGGCGACAGTCGCCTGGAAAGAAGTCATTACTGAGTGCCTTTAAAGGCACAGGTGAAGAAAAAAAAAGGGGGAGGCCATTATCCTCGCTATTGACGTTCCTTTGTAGAAAGCATCGCAAAAACGACATGGTCGAACTTGAAAACATATGATTACGCTGTGGAGCTCTTAATTTATGATATTTACTGAAATGCCTAATGAAATGACGAGAAATATTTTTATGTCTATACACCTGATTATGACTACTGTCTCTCTAGTTGAGAGATTTTTCTACTAACTTATGAAATGCCTCATGACTACTGAATGATGTTCTTATGCTTTACTTTGTACATTGTTGCTTATTTCATTTGATATCTGGTTTCCAGCTGTCTTGCAGCATTGGTTTCATAAAATAAAATAAAATGCATTTGCTAATGTGAACACTTTCTGTCAACAGATCTATTAAATAATTACTTTATGATCCACATTCTTCGAAAAAGGAGCTCTTGGAATGGAAAGAACAATAAGAAGAGACTAATAACAGTAACTGCATATATAATTATCTTTTCAAGTACTTGGTAATTTTTATGGTAGAGTAAGTTGTGGTGCACCACTTTAATTACATAGACATTAAGATGTGAATAGACATTTCCCTTATCTGCATTGTTGTCTTTAGTGTACGAGCTTGCGCTTTGTCATGTTTAGATATAATTTATTGCTCCTGCTGTTTGCCAGGCATAGTGCTACTGAATTTTGTGTTACTCTGCTAAGCCAGATTTATTTTTCTTGTTTGCTGCACATTGCCTTATATTAGTTGTAATTTATGCTGCTGCATTGCCTCGTCCCTTAGTTTAGCATCTGAGCTCAGTAGATTTAAGTTAGCTTAAGAGGGGGTAGACTATATAAGAGAATGAGTTGCGATGAATTGGAAGAAATGCATTGAGAAGTTATACGAAAAAAGTACAGAAAGCAGGTATAGATAGGACCTTTTGGAAATAATCAGGAACGAAGGGAGATCTCCGAGAAGTAAAGAAAGTTTTGTTTACAAAATACTGCAGTAAAAGAAACCCTGTCCTTTCCTTGTGTTATCCCACTATGTGTTTGTGTTCCCTTGTGTATTTGTGTTCTTCCTGTCTTTATGTGCTTAGCTAATACGATTTATGTTGTGGAATTTTTTTAGTACTAAGGTACATTCACTATGATGAGGAATACTGTTATCCTCAAATATAATTTACATGAATAATATGTTATTCACTTTCTAAAGGTGAATAGACATTATTAATTCTGTTCTGTTTCTATGCTCAAGTGTGAAATTAATGTTTCGAAAACTATTCTTATTATTTTATATATTTACTTATGTTATAATTCCTGTAACACTGATGTACATGTTTATTTCTATTCTTTTGTAAAGCCTGTTTTACTACAAATGTTATCTGTATTGTTATGTTCTTTAATGATGTTTTCTGTATCTTTGTTATTGTATTCTCATGTTATAAAATTGTAATTGACACGAGTTCATCAAATTAAGTAACTTGTAAGTTACATCTCACTGCACACGTTTCTGTTGGTCATAGTATATGGACAATATGTGAGAAGTAGGGACTGTTAGTGTTTGCACATGTGTTAATAATTCAGCAAGGGACTGGATAACAGCATTGCTGGTTCTAAGGACAATTAGAAAAAACTTTGTGAGTGCACAAGTGGTGGTTTATGGACTTGCTATATTGTCCGCAAGACTCTTCGATGGTGATTGTGCACCCGCACAGTTCAACAGATGGCTGCTGGCCGTCTCTACAAGGACTACAGTGGGTCTGCATCTTTGATGGCCCACCAGTACCATTATTTCTACAAGGACTACAGTGGGTCTGCACTTTTGATGGCCCACCAATACCATTATCTCTACAAGGACTATAGTTGGTCTGCTCTGTGATGACCTACATACCAATATTCTTCAAAACTTCGACTGACTCTGCGGTGGGTTTGCTCTGTTGTGGCCCATTACCTGTCTGCATGTCAAGAGTCAGCACTGTCTTTTCGTTGGAAGGACAACACTACTTCTTCAAGACTGTATGGAAATCCACTACTTCCGTGTGCATTTTCTTTTACTGCTCAGACTTTGAGAAAAACACTGCAATTTTATTGTGATGAATGATCAGGACTGTCTTTATGGACTGTGAGAAAATTTTAGCTTTTGACCAACATTGTATCAATAAGTGTGTACATTTGATTTCGTTGTTATTGTAATTACGATTATGAAAAATTTTAACAATTATGTATTGCCGAGTGCCCAAAACAATTTGTAAAATTTTTTGTGGGGAGAATGGGGGCTATGTAAGTAGGCTGTTTAGGTTTTTTTTATTGGTAACGCCACCTCTGTATGAAAATCACTGGGTGTGCTGTGTGCAGTCTGTGGCTGCTTTGCATTGTTGTAATACTCGCCATTGTAGTGTTAGGCAGCTGGCTGTGAACAGCGCGTAGCGTTGCGCAGTTGGAGGTGAGCCGCCAGCAGTGGTGGATGTGGGGAGAGAGATGGCGGAGTTTGGAAATTTGTAAGATATACAATGATCTGTTATGTATATTATGAATTTTCAGCATTATTAAGGTTAGTCAGGGCCATTCTTTTGTAGGGATTATTGAAAGTCAGATTGCGATGCGCTAAAAATATTGTGTGTCAGGTTAAGCACAGTCGTGTATAAATTGTTCTAAGGGGACGTTCCAGAAGTAACACATTCTGTGTCCTTAAAAGACCATTTTTACGTCTAGAAGAATACCTAGATACTTGAAAACAATTCTGCCTTTTATGGAGATCGCGTCAAGCCTCAGGGAAACATTTCTCATTAGAGAAAGTCTTCCCTGCAGAAGTATATATATCTGGCTTTATGAACAGCTATAGCCAATTTGTTGCTCATGTACGAAAGCTGCAACTGAGGGAACGCATATTTCTTCTCTTCCTCTAGTCTCACCCGGGAGTCTGCAGATAAAGCTTCTAGGATGTCCTCTGCGTATGCGACAACACCTTCAACAGTAACTAACCCGTCTAACAGGTGTCACAGGGGTTCAATACTATGGTCCCAGGAGAACGGACCACTTAAGGAGTCATGAGGACAGCCCTTGGTAATGTTTTTGATCACTTTGCTCTGCCCCGCAAGCCACTGGATGCTACGTCTCGTACAGACATTTGGGGACCCCGGTATTCCGGAGGCGTGCGATAATCGCAGGCCAATAGAGATTATCGGACGCGTTTGCGATGTCAATCACAAGCGCAACTGCATGCTTCATTGCCGACGTTTCTACAGTCTGAGTGGCTCTGTTGACGGCATCATTTATATACTCCCCTTTCCTGAATCCGTGTTGACATTGGTTCTTAGCCAAGAGCTCCCTTTACGCTTGACACTAGTAGTGACAATCGAAAGTGGGACTGGAATTTTGTTTCAGTTTAATGATCTAGTCGTGAACGGAATTGTCGAATAGCATTTATTTAGGAAATGGAATGCGAGCTGTAGAGATTGGAATGGAACTCGCTTTAATAGGCCCGATTTCACTTTAGTTGCGACTTTAGTTGCTCGTGCTCAGGCCCGTCCTCCATCTTAAATGAAATTATTGTCAACATTCGTTCTCTATGCGTCCAGATAATTAATGCAAGCCCATTAACAGGCAGGCGCGTCACATTAGACACCGCAATGGCAGCCCCGTCCGATTCTTGTGGTCGCTGTGTCCAGTCTCCTTCACTAGCTGTTCCCAGCTAAGCGCCTTGTTTGTGAACCACGCTGGTCGCGATTAAAACCGGAACGCTGTGAAGACGACATGCAGCAAGCGTCAAATTAGCATAAAGTGCACAACATTCTTGGATATGCAAATGATCAGCATTACTCTGCAACCGCACGGATTGGATAAGAGTAAACCCGTCTGCTTTCTGTATATTAGGATAGGTAACGGACTGGGTTTCTCATTCAGAAACCGAATTTGAATGTTTGTGAGATGACGTAACACGATCTTCTCACAAACACCTAGATTCAAATGCGAATGTTGAGTACGAAAACCGCTGCGAAATCGTTATGTACAGAATGTTGTAACTTTTATTTAAAAAGAGGTTAATTGTTGTTGTGTTCTAAACTGAACTGGTTTCCTATTCTTTGTGTTTGTGTTGTGATGCTCAACAAAGTAAGTGGTGTACGTAAATGCCATTTGATAAAAAGAATCGCCCAATGTCTGAAATGTATAATTGTGCTGCAGTTAACTTTTACCAAAAATAACTAGACAACGTAAAACTGTAGCCTAAAAAAGTTATTCTGTAAGATTCTGTATCGTGCAGTGCAGTGTATCATGTTGCAATGGTTCACGTCGCAATTTCCAACACGAAAGGAAACAGAATAAAAATTCTACATGAAATTAGAAATCAAATTTTGAAAGAATATCTATTCAGAAGGCTTCCGTGGAAATGCCAGGTAAATTTATGTTTGTAAACTGACTAAATAAAATTCTAAACACTAAACGACACACAATCGAATTTAGAACTGCTCTCTAAGAATGAGAATGTCTGCATAAGAAGTGAGATCTGCACTGAACTTTACCTACACTGAATCTGACAATAATTTTGAAATGTAACGCCTGACTGTCAATGATTTTATTGTTTCCTGACTGATGTTAAACTTGCCCTAACAAATTTTTATCGCTTACCTGTGGCAAGGGAAACTCGGTACTGCTCGAAAGTTGTGAATAGTACAATAGAGCGCCGCAGCAAACCAGCTAAACAAAAGAAAGACTTGTGCAAATGCAATGCAAGGACGTGCAGCTAAGGTACGCAAATCATACTTTGTTTTTAGTGGCCCTGTTCCACTCAGTGCAATGCGGCGACCCAAATACAAAAAAAGAACTTTGGTCAGGAGACAGGGATCTATATTGCTATAAGATGTCGACGGTGTACAGCAACCAGCCACATATTGGTTCTGAGTTACTTTATTTGAAAGTACCGTTACCGGTTTCGAATTTTTCACAATTCATCATCAGACGGTGTTTTCATACTTTCATCACAACAAATTATTCATTGATGAATTGTGAAAAATTCGAAACCGGTAACGGTATTTTTTAAATAAAGTAACCCAAAACCAGTTTGTGGCTGGTTTCTCTACACCATCAACAATTTATATCATATGACAGCAACGGTCTCCAACCATGTTTGTGTGTGGCAATATTGCATTGGACTATATTGCATCTACTGAATGACTCAAAAGAGACTAGCTTTCGAAAACTGCAGTATGAAACTGTGATTCCTTAACAATTACGATCATCTTTACAAAACTCACTTATACAAAAATATATTACTCTGTCTTGAGAATACTGAATTAAACGGTAAAGGAGTGGTGCATCCATTACTCTGGGCGCAAGCTGTATCGACAGACAGTTTTCACTTGATTTCGTCACGACAATCAAACTAACTAACCCGAACCAACAAAGAAAAATTTCACTAAAGCTTTCCATTTCAAACACATCATAAATTATGAACACGCAAGCGATGCATCAGCTTCATTACCTGAATATATTCATAGTTCTCAAATCAATCTTTAGCAAAACCATATTTCCAAAATTCAACATCCTCTGCATTGGTATCTCTGTGCTCTGTAAACAGTTCCCTGACAGCCTAGTAGTGTGATCAACGCCCGATTCCCTCACATTCTTCTCGTGAAAGGTCAAGGAAGGAAGGAAGATGGGGTTTAACGTCCCGCAGAGATCGAGGTCAACTGGGATAGTGTCAAGGATGAGAAAGAAAATCTGCCATGCACTTTCTAAGGAACCATCCTGGCATTTGCTTTGAGCGACTTAGGGAAATCTCCGAAAACTTCAAACTGGACGGTCGGACGTGAGTTTGAACCGTCGTCCATCCGAATGCGAGTGCAGTGTGCTAAGCACTGCGCCACCTCACTCGGTCACTGAATTGTCACTGGCAACAACAATGCAACCGACAACCAAAGGTCACATTGCTTCTACTGAGAATCTCTGTGGTGTAGCATATTGAGTACTGAAGACTTATACTGGAAAAAAAAATCAATTGTACAAATAAGAAGTACAGGATTCATCAAAAAGAAACATCCAATTTTTAAAAAAATCATAACTAATATGTTAGTTTAGATATGTGCGTGAACACTGTACTGTTGGAAAGAGCAAACTCTCGAGTCTTACATGGTTCCCGCTAGGTAGCAGCAGTGTGTGCCAATTTCATTTCTAGTAAAAGTCGTGTCGGAGCAACAGAAAATGTTTTGTGCTCTACGTTTTGCGCAGTGTGGGTCAGTAATAACGGTTCATCGTCACTTTCGTACTAGGTATGGTGTGAATTCTCCTACAGCACAGAGCGTCAGACGATCACATGAACAATTCCGAGAAACTAGTTGTTTGGTAACGGCAAACCGCCGGGCTGTCCTGAAGTGTCTGACACAGACGCCGAACTCATCCGCCATACTTTCACAGAGTCCGCAGAAATCCGTTCCCCGTGCAGCTCGACAGATCAACATGTCCCTGATATCCGTCTGGCGTGAGTTGCTTCGACGTTTACACACGAAACACCACAATACTTAGCTACTGCAAGCTCTTCTTGAAGCTGACTAACAACGTGTGGAGTTCTGTAATTTCACTCTTCGCAAGATGGAGGATTACAGTTTTCTTCCGCACTTAGTGTTAAGTGACGAGACAACATTCCATTTAAATAGAAAGGCGAACCGTCATAATATGAGAATGTGAGGTGCGGAACGACCATATGAGGTTGTACAACATGAGAGCGACTCTCCAAAATTTTACAGGGAGCACATACCTTGATATGCTTGAAAACTTTCTTTTCCCACTGTTGGAGGCTGATTCGAACGGCTTCATGTACCAACAGGATGACCAACCGCCACACTGGCATCTGGAAGTGCGGGAATTTTTAAATAAAAGCGTTACTGAACGGTGGATCGGTCACACTAGACCGAAAGATTCAGTCTTCCATTACTGGCCTCCAAGGTCACCGGACCTGACTGTATGTGATTATTCCTTGTCGGGGGTCTATAAAAGACTCTGTTTATGCGCCTCCGTTACCAACAGCAATGAACGAACTGAGTCACCGCATAACAACAGCTGTCGAAGCTGTTACTCAAAACATGCTCACTTCAGTGTGGGAACAATTTGAATACCGCATTGACAAATGCCGTGCATCTAAAGAGAGGCATACTGAACACCTCTGGAAAGGTATAAAAAACTTTTTGATTTTCCCGTTCACCAAAAAACAAAATTTATTGTATATGTTTATTAGTTTCAGAAATATAGACGTGCCAAATGGGATGAGTCTTTTTGATATAATCTGTATAAAACATAAGAATAAAAATAGAGCTTACATCACTTTCATTAAATACGAAAAATAAGATAGAAACCTTACAATATTCATAGATGGTGTTACTCCTAACTGCTTTGTGAGACTACTATGAAATACTAATCATTTGCATGTCCAAATATGTAGTACATTTCACACCAGTCTGCGGTTTGTTGAATCCTGCTTTCATTGTGTTTCAGCTTTAATGGCGAGTAGTGTATGTGTTTCAGAGATCTTTTGCTTCAATATCTATAACACAGTCACTGAAAGGTTTTACAGTGTAGTTTGATACAATGCGACACATTGAATTGTGCTTAACTGTACGAGTATATTTATAATGATGTCTACTGAATATAAATGGAAAGCTCTCAAGGGCAGAGTAAGTTACTCCTTTGTTAGCAGTCGATGGTTGATTGGCAACATTTAGCTCAACCAGTTGCTTTTCTGCTACAGCCTCGGAGATAGTACGTGAGATGTGTCATTCTGTCCGACAGGGCAAGGTCTTCCTAGTATAATATTCTTGATGGTGATTGATTTGTTGCTGTCCAGCATCTGAATACAGCAGGCATTCCTAAACAGCATGTTCTGGCGTCCTTTCGTCACTACAGACATATACGGAACTTGTCTTCCACCATTTCGTTATTAGTAGGTGACAACGATCCATCAAAAAGTGTCAGATCTCTTGAAGAGCATTAGCCATCACATCCTCGGGGTCTTTTTTAGGTTGGGGAGGAAGGTACATGGTTTCACTGTCTGAACAAAGTACCAGAATTTCTACCACACGAGAAAGAAGTTGTTTCTAAATCGATGTTTTCTTTTCACCTATGTACCAATTATAGTCTACACTAAATGATATTCTTCTCTCTTCCGTTAATATTTTACCTGTAGATCGTATGGAGATATTCCGAATAACACACTCGGTTCTCCAAACGACACAGTGACAGAAGTTCCTGTCAACCGAAGACATACCTTATTAACTGTCCTGTTTGGTTTTATGAACTCGCATTGTACACTCGATTTTTCTCCCAACGGTTACGGTGTCCATATCAAACAAAATGACTGCTGCGACAAAGACCATAAAAAGCGCACCGTCGGTTGGTTTTCGTTGTGGAAAGAGATTGAGAGACGGTTGTGTGACAGAAGCCGTGAACAAACATGGAAACTCGCCAAAAAACATCACCCCGACTCGTTGTCACACGAGAGACCGGTTGCTACCTGAGTGCAGCAGAGTTCCTGTCACTCGCGTACCGTTGTGTGTACGAGTAGCATCGTTAGCGAAACTGTGGAATACTGTCTTCGTGCCTTTTCTGTTCTTAACTGTCACACGCGTGAAAGATAACTCAGACTATAACGATGCTGCTAACGAGCAGGAGTCAACCCTGAGAATAAGAACGTAGATTCTACCCTTTCGCTTTTCATCCTGCTCTAAAAGCACTCTTTGACACCACAATGTGATGCCTACCGAGAAAAGCAAGCATTAGTCTGTTTGCCACATGTCTCTAGAAGAATGTTTTAGCCGTGCACGAGCAGCGTCTTGATTATCCCATTCGTAAAGGCATACAAGTGGGATTAAGTTTCAACAGTCAACTAAAAGCTGGAGCCGTACGTTATGTAAGATTAATGCGTTTCTAACGATCGTGCTGTCGACAAGATGAGACCCGTAGTGCAGGATGGTAGTTTTCTGACATTAATCTTTGGAGTAATCTATTAACTGTTTCTCTTGTGATGTGTTTAGCCGTGACACATCACCCGAAATTTCGAGTGCAATGGCATGAACGATTAGTGGTGTGTTTGTACGTATGGCCAACATTTGTGATAGTGACAGTAACAAAAACATAAGCTATCGAGAAGTCATTTTTACTCTTTTGTGATCACTTCTTGTATTGTTTGATGCCAGCCTCCTTTTCTCTCTTGTGATTTCGTTGTTTCCCATTACACCTAACATTTGCACACTGTGTTGATGTTATTTTAATCTTTGTCCACTACTATATTTTTTTTCTTTTTCTGCTTTACTTGGATACCAAACAGCTGTCTGGTCATTCGGCAAGATTTCTACTGGGTGCGCCAAACCTCTACAAGTCAAAATTACGACGGCGTGCTGAAAAGTATTGCCTTCGAATTTATTTGAAAGCTTTCAAGGCCTTTTAAAGAAAACCAATGTATTAGTGTTCTACATCTTCATTCTTCGTGTCTACAATTTATTTCTCAGTACAATCATCTTGGCAACGAACAGATTTCTCCCAAGGCGAGACGAGTTTCTTGATACTGTCACTGTAGAATGTATCATTTTGTAGACGGAGCCAAAACCTCACCTCTGCTTGCACTGCTTCATCGCTGTTAAACTGAAGTCCTCGAAAGTGTTCTTTAAGTTTTGGAACGAATGGGGCCAAGGGACTAGATGGAGGATGATCGATGACAATGAATTAAAAGCGTCAGATTGTTGCAGATTTCCCAGCGCTCGCGTTCGTTCTAGTATTGACATGCTCAAGGAGAGAGAGCTCCATTTGTGGAAGAACTTTTTAAATTGCTTTCGGTTTTCTGATGGTCTCGCAATACCTTGCAGAGTTTATGATGGTGCCTTTCGGTACGAATTACAGATGCGCCCACTTTGAACATCCTAGAAAAATGTGAGCATGACTTTACCTGCTGATGGCTTGGTCTTGCACTTTTTTTGGAGTCGAGCGGTTCTGGCGCTACAGTCTGGAACCGCGTGACCGCTACGGTCGCAGGTTCGAATCCTGCCTCGGGCATGGATGTGTGTGTTGTCCTTAGGTTAGTTAGGTTTAAGTAGTTCTAAGTTATAGGGGACTTATGACCTCAGCAGTTGAGTCCCATAGTGCTCAGAGCCATTTTTTTTTTTTTTGGAGTCGGTGACCCTTTGGAGCGTAAGTCCACTGGTGCTCTCTTGTTTCCGGGGTCATAATGGTGAACCCAGATTTCATCAATTGTCACAATGTTGTTGATGAACTCATCAGTCTCACGCTCAAAAGAAATTGTTGACGGATGTTCTGTCCTCTCTGTTCCCAGTCAGCAGTGAGAATTCGAGGCACTCGCCGTGCGCACAGTTTCCTGTACTGCAGTTCTGCAGTGATCGCCCGTACACGTTCTCGTTATATGCAACAGTTACCTGAGAGCTGTGTCTGTGGTTTTCTCTGATGAGTTCATCAACCCGATTCCAATGAGTCTCGTCGGCTGCCCTACGCTGCCGTCTACTCCGAGCTCTGTCACACACAGTAAGGTTAGCTACACCGTTTTCTTCACTACGGGCAGAAACAAACCAACGCTACACATTACTAACTTCGACAGAATCATCACCGTACACAAAGTTCATTCTTCTTTGGATTTCAATCGGAGAAACGTTTTCTGTGGTTAGAAAGTCGACTACACCTTGCTGTTTCTCACACACCGACATACGAGAAATTAGGTTACACACCGCCATGTTACATACTGCAACTTCCCCAAGTAGCAGAGGGTGCAACTTGCGCCAGTGGAACGGGAAAGTTGACCATGTAATATATATGACATGTAATACCTCGAACGACATTGGGAACAGCATAAAAAATTGAAAGGCATTACTTTTCAGCGCGTACGGGATCCAAGCAACTATTTTGTAATCAGGTACCAGTAGTCGTAATTTAATATTCAGAGCACGTGGCTCTGAAGGAGCAATGCATGTCAGGCACATGCTTATAAGCTGCTTAATTATGGTAACAAGGCCAGGCGTAGTAGCCGCGCGGTTTATGGGCGCCTTGTCACGGTTCGCGCGGCTCCCCCGTCGGAGGTTCGAGTCCTCCCTCGGGCATGGGTATTTGTGTTGTCCTTAGCGTAAGTTACTTTAAGTTAATTTAGGTAGTGTGTAAGTCTAGAGACCGATGACCTCAACAGTTTGGTCCCATAGAACCGTACCACAAATTTCCAAATTACAGTAACAAATACCTTCCGCAACTGCACTGTTCAAGTTACGGTGTAAAACAGTATAGAGTCACCGATGACGTGCCTGCCTTCCCGAAGCATGAGTGGTTGTCGAAGCTGAAACATTTGTCGTTGCACATACGAGGTGCATTCAAGTTCTAAGGCCTCCGATTTTTTTTCTAATTAACCACTCACCCGAAATCGATGAAACTGGCGTTACATCTCGACGTAATCGCCCTGCAGACGTACACATTTTTCACAACGCTGACGCCATGATTCCATGGCAGCGGCGAAGGCTTCTTTAGGAGTCTGTTTTGACCACTAGAAAATCGCTGAGGCAATAGCAGCACGGCTGGTGAATGTGCGGCCACGGAGAGTGTCTTTCATTGTTGGAAAAAGCCAAAAGTCACTAGGAGCCAGGTCAGGTGAGTAGGGAGCATGAGGAATCACTTCAAAGTTGTTATCACGAAGAAACTGTTGCGTAACGTTAGCTCGATGTGCGGGTGCGTTGTCTTGGTGAAACAGCACACGCGCAGCCCTTCCCGGGCGTTTTTGTTGCAGTGCACGAAGGAATTTGTTCTTCAAAACATTTTCGTAGGAAGCACCTGTTACCGTAGTGCCCTTTGAAAGGCAATGGGTAAAGATTACGCCCTCACTGTCCCAGAACTTGGACACCATCATTTTTTCAGCACTGGCGGTTACCCGAAATTTTTTTGGTGGCGGTGAATCTGTGTGCTTCCATTGAGCTGACTGGCGCTTTGTTTCTGGATTGAAAAATGGCATCCACGTCTCATCCATTGTCACAACCGACCAAAAGAAAGTCCCATTCATGCTGTCGTTGTGCGTCAACATTGCTTGGCAACATGCCACATGGGCAGCCATGTGGTCGTCCGTCAGCATTCGTGGCACCCACCTGGATGACACTTTTCGCATTTTCAGGTCGTCATGCAGGATTGTGTGCACAGAACCCACAGAAGTGCCAACTCTGGAGGCGATCTGTTCAACAGTCATTCGGCGATCCCCCAAAACAGTTCTCTCCACTTCTGGATCATGTCGTGAGACCGGCTTGTGCTAGCCCGAGGTTGTTTCGGTTTGTTGTCACACGATGTTCTGCCTTCATTAAACTGTCGCACCCACGAACGCACTTTCGACACATCCATAACTTCATCACCACATGTCTCCTTCAACTGTCGATGAATTTCAATTGGTTTCACACCACGCAAATTCAGAAAACGAATGATTGCACGCTGTTCAAGTAAGGAAAACGTCGCAATTTTAAGTATTTAAAACAGTTCTCATTCTCGCCGCTGGCGGTAAAATTGCATCTGCCGTACGGTGCTGCCATCTCTGGGACGTATTGACAATGAACGCGGCCTCATTTTAAAACAATGCGCATGTTTCTATCTCTTTCCAGTCCGGAGAAAAAAAATCGGAGGCCTTAGAACTTGAATGCACCTCGTACTTATGCATAGTTGTTTGATTTATGGCCCATTGGTACCTTGTACCGGGAAAGCAGCTATGAATATAAAGACGCAAGTTTAGTAACAGACATCATCCTAATTGCAGTGAAAGTATCGCCGTAGACATAAAATTTGCCACACACTGGGATATTCGAAGGTTTTTCAGGCATAGGAACTTCGGTGTAACGAATCCGCGGTCTCCAGTGGTTCGTTACTAAGTGTAATGTATCGGTTTGTTATACCAATTACATTTATTTCTGTGAAAATGCTTTCAGGATAGTTTAAAAGTCTATAATATGAAACCACCAAACCATACAATACGAACACGGTAATGCAACAACCGTCCGATGAAAATGTGCTGTTATGTGAAACAGAGTAGGCCAGTGGTCATAGAATCAACCGTTAGTGCGGCCCGCGGCTCTTAGCCGTATGCAGTGTGCACGTAGCAACTATAAGCCGAATCCAAAAATGTCAAATAATGTTAAGGGCTTCTTAAAAGTGTAGTATCACTGCTTTGTTACAAGCAAGAAAGCTTACAGAGACAATAACATTTGCCCGCATCTCGTGGTCGTGCGGTAGCGTTCTAGCTTCCCACGCCCGGTTTACCGGGTTCGATTCCCGGCGGGGTCAGGGATTTTCTCTGCCTCGTGATGACTGGGTGTTGTGTGCTGTCCTTAGGTTAGTTAGGTTTAAGTAGTTCCAAGTTCTATGGGACTGACGACCATAGATGTTAAGTCCCATAGTGCTCAGAGCCATTTTTGAACAATAACATTTCAAAGAAGTGTTTAATTTTAACTGACGTTGGTGAATTTGGCCTTGAGGTATGTGTAGTCGGCCGCTTACCTCAGTAGTAGAGGGCAAAGTAGCGCGGCCACTGCGGAGCCATGGGATGCGAGGAGTAATGTTCTATTGTTTGTCTTCCAGTACTGACAAGTCAAGGGAGTGCGCGTCTTGTACCGATCAGCTGCTGTAGTACAAATTTCAAAAGGAAGTAACATAGATTCGTTACTGCGCATTATAGGGATGGTCATCATCAAATGTGGTAAATATTTGTAGCAAGGAATATGAAACTAAATGAAGACTGTTGTAATACAGAGTAATCAGTATAAGAATGAGTACAAGAAAAATGACGTTCAGAACATTATTAAGCATTAGTGTTCGTGTCTCATATTCCATGGCGCATTTAAATATAAGTATAGTTACTGTTATTAATCAGTTAAACAACCACTGAACATACAACAAAACAACGCTTCGTCAGGCAGTTACAGTGTCACAACTTGGGAGTTGCAAAGGGTGGCAGCAGTCTGAAACAAAAAACAGTCGAAGCGAGGTGTTCCGAATGGTGCCGCCTTTCAACGACCAGTATTTGGGGACTGGTCGCCTGTTTATCGCGCACTCATAGTAACTAGTCTATTGAGGGCTCATAACATACTGTTTATTTACGAGGAAGTGATATATGTCCGCAATTTTTATTCTGTTCTCAGTATCTGATGACATATTACATGTCATGCACATTGAGGCCGCTTTCTATTATAGCGGAACAGCGCGGTGCGCAGCAACGCAGCGTGAAGCGTTTTCCGTGGTGACGCGGCGGCTTGCGAAGCAGGCGTTTCCACCCGGAAGCGGCAGAAGCTAGCCGGTATCCATTGACGGACAGGTATGGGGCGCAACCCGCTGAAACGCGCGGTGCATTTGATGAACTTTACAACAGACCTGCACGAAAGAAAGACGAAGTTGGGTGAAGACATGCCAACTCTTTCTTTTATTTTCTTTACGTTATATCCTTCCACGGTCCATGTTTACTCATTTCAGCATAAACACATTTGTGATTACCTTTCTTGAATGTTCCCTGTCTCATTATACAGTCGACATCATTTAGGAAACCGATCGCCACAGAACAAAAACTTGCTCTGACGCTCATAACAGCTTTCAGTACTGTAGTTTACTATTGCAGTTTATTACAGTGATAGTACATTATCTTCTATGTGGTAGACATTTATTTATAACTGAAAACTGTGGCAGCTGACCATGAATGTTTGCGATATTGTCGTTTATTTTTAACCACTCTGCGAGTTTTAGTTGTTGGAACAATGAACGAAGCAGTATCACTATACTCAGCTCCATCTCTAAACTGCCATTAACATTATCATAACCAAGACAGATATAAAGTCAACACCCACCCATGTCAGTGGTACAAGTTTACATACCCACCAGAATCGCAGATGATGAACAGATGGAAACAATGTACGATAAGATAAAAGAAATTATTCAGACAGTTAAGGGAGACCAAGATCTGAAATGTTATGAGAAGACTGAAGCTCGGCGGCAGAAAAAAAAAAAAAGAGGAAGAGAAAAAGTAGGAGAACATGGGCTCGGGGGAAGGAATAAAATGGTAGAATTTTGCACAGAGCATAATTTAACCATAGTTAACTCTGTTTAAGAGTCATGAAAGAAGGATCCAAGCGTAGAACAGAGTTTTCGAAATCAGATTTTAAATTGTAAGACATTTCCAGGTGCAGATGCAGACTGACGATAATTTATTGGTTATCAGCTGCAGATTACAACTAAAAGGATAGCAAAAGGTAGCAAATTAAGGAGATGGAATCTTACTACTTCAAGTCCCAGAGTTTGTCGATAATCTTAAAGGGATAAATTTCATGTTTTAATCTGTCAAAAAAATTCCTCGTACCAGTGATCCATTACATATGTTGCTCATTAAGTTAGAAAAACTTTCCAGAACTTTGTCCGAAATTCCATCAACACCATATGAGCCTTCGTTTTCTAGACTTTTTATAATTTTATTTATTTCAGTGACGGACGTTGGTGCTACTTCCGGTTATTAAAAGTTTTGTGGAATACGGTTTTTAATATATTCTCTTGCTTTTTCATCTGAACCATTTAATCCTATGTCTGCTGCAAATTTTGAAAGTGATTTTTAAAAATGCTTGCACCTTGTGAATTATCGGACACAACATTGTCATTAAATTTAATTGTTGCAGTTCTCGTTCACTGACTGGCTATCCTGTCTCCCGTTTGACAATATCCTGTATAGGTTTAATCTTATTGTTTGCATTATTAATTTCTGTCAGCATGTGCATACTACTGGATGTTTTAATGATTTTAAAATATAATAGCATGCCACCGTCCACGAACCTTGGAGCTTGCCGTTGGTATGGGGTGGCTTGCGTGCCTCAGTTATATGAATAGCCGCACTATAGCTACAGCTACACTACTGGCCATTAAAATTGCTACACCACGAAGATGACGTGCTACAGATGCGAAATTTAACCGACAGAAAGAAGATGCTGTGATATGCTGGTGGTTTTCAGAGCATTCACACAAGGTAGGCGCCGGTGGCGACTCCTACAACGTGCTGACATGAGCAAAGTTCCCGGCCGATTTCTCATACACAAGCAGCAGTTGACCGGCGTTGCCTGGTGAAACGTTGTTGTGATGCCTCGTGTAAGGAGGAGAAATGCGTACCATCATGTTTCCGACTTTGATAAAGGACCCATCGCGATTGCGGTTTATCGTATCGCGACATTGCTGCACGCGTCGGTCGAGATCCAATGACTGTTAGCAGAATATGGAATCGGTGGGTTCAGGAGGGTAATACAGAACGCCGTGCTGGATCCCAACGGTTTCGTATCACAAGGAGTCGAGATGACAGGCATCTTATCCGCATGGCTGTAACGGATCGTGCAGCCACGTCTCGATCACTGAGTCAACAGATGGGGACGTTTGCAAGGCAACAACAATCTGCACGAACAGTTCGACGACGTTTGCAGCAGCATGGACTATCAGCTCGGACACCATGGCTGCGGTTACCCTTGACGCTGCATCACAGACAGGAGCCTTGCGATGGTGTACCCAACGACGAACCTGGTTGCACGAATGGCAAAACGTCATGTTTTCGGATGAATCCAGGTTCTGTTTACAGCATCATGATGGTCGCATCCGTTTTTGGCGACAACGCGGTGAACGCACATTGGAAGCGTGTATTCGTCATCGCCATAATGGCGTATCACCCAGCGTGATGGTATGGGGTGCCATTGGTTACACGTCTCGGTCACCTCTTGTACACATTGACAGCACTTTGAACAAAAAAAAAAAAAAAAAAAAAAATGGTTCTGAGCACTATGGGACTTAACATCTATGGTCATCAGTCCCCTAGAACTTAGAACTACTTAAACCTAACTAACCTAAGGACGTCACACAACACCCAGTCATCACGAGGCAGAGTAAATCCCTGACCCCGCCGGGAATCGAACCCGGGAACCCGGGTGCGGGACACTTTGAACAGTGGACGTTACATTTCAAATGTGTTACGACCCGTGGCTCTACCCTTCATTCGATCCCTGCAAAACCCTACATTTCAGCAGGATAATGCACGACCGCATGTTGCTGCTCCTGTACCGGTCTTTCTGGATACAGAAAATGCTCGACTGCTGCCCTGGCCAGCACATACTCGAGATCTCTCACCAATTGAAAACGTCTGGCCAATGGTGGCTGAACAACTAGCTCGTCACAATACGCCAGTCACTACTCTGGATGAACTGTGGTATCGTGTTGAAGCTGCATGGGCAGCTGTACCTGTGCACGCCATCCAAGCTCTGACTCAATGCCCAGGCGTATCGAGGCCGTTATTACAGCCAGAGGTGGTTGTTCTGGGTACTGATTTCTCAGGAGCTATGCATCCAAATTGCGTGATAATGTAATCACATGTCAGCTCTAGTATAATATATTTGTCCAATGAATACCCTTTTATCATCTGCATTTCTTCTTGGTGTAGCAATTTTAATGGACAGTACAATGGAGAGGTATCTGTTCCTGAAGAGGGGAAGCAGCCTTTTCAGTAGTCTTTGCTACGATAAGGCATTCATTATGCTGTTTATAGTAGCTTACTCGCATTTCTACTTTCTAATTCATTGTTGAACCTATTCCTGCCTTATCCCTATTTGATTTTGTGGTTACAGCCCCGTATTCAACTGACGAGAAGTCTGTTCCTCCTGCCATCGAACTTCACTAATTCCAACTATATCTAACTTCAACTGATCCATTGCCCTTTTTAAATTTTCTAACCTAACACTCGACGCTCCGATCCACAGAACGCCAGTTTTGATTCTCCAGATGATGACATCCTCCTGACAAAGGAAACTCCCCATCACACACCTCTCAGATTTGATGGTAAATGGCCCAGTGGACAGCCTGTCAAAAACTAAACGCGGATCAAGAACGAAAACAAGGTGTATGAACTGTGAAAAAATAAGCAAAATAGAAACAGTGAACGGTCCAAGCTCATGACGTGCAACATCGAGCGCAATACAAGAACCCCACCTCGTCGTGGTTGTGTGGTCATGGTGTTGGGCTGCAAAGCCGGAAATCCGTGTTCAAAGCTCCCTGGTGGCCCATTTTTTCCCAAAAATTTATGAACTGTCCGTCCGGTCACAGACGGCTCCTTTTCTTTTATAGTCTTGGAAACTTCCTTTTTTCTTAATTCCTCTCCTGTGTCAATCTCTTTATCTCAGAGTAGCACTTGCAACCTACGGCCTCAATTATTAGATGTATTCCAATCTCGCCGGCCGCAGTGGCCGAGCGGTTCTAGACGCTACAGTCTGGAACCGCGCGACCGCTACGGTTGCAGGTTCGAATCCTGCCTCGGGCATGGGTGTGTGTGATGTCCTTAGGTTAGTTAGGTTTAAGTAGTTCTAAGTTCTAGGGGACTGATGACCTCAGATGTTAAGTCCCGTAGTGCTCAGAGCCATTTGAACCATATTCCAATCTCTTTCTTCCTCTACAGTTTTTGCCCTCTGCGGTTCACTCTAGTACCATGGTAGCCATTTCCTGATGTTTTAACAAATGTCCTATTATCCTGTCCCTTCTCCTTGTCAGTGTTTTCCACATATTCCTTTCCTTTCCGATTCTGTGCAGAACCTCCTCATTCCTGACCTTATCAGTCCACTTAATTTTCGACATTCGTCTCTAGCACCACATCTCAAAGCTTTGGTTCTCTTCTGTTCCGGTTTTCCCACTGTTCATGTTTCACTACCATACAATGCTGTGCTCCAAACGTGCCTTCTCATAAATTTATTCCTGAAATTAATGCCTGTGTTTGATACTAATAGATTTCTCTTGGACAGAAATGTCCTTTTCGCCAGTGCTAGTCGGCATTTGATGTCCTCCTTGCTCCGTCCGTCTTTGGTTATTTTGCTGCACATGTAGCAGAATTCCTTTACTTAATCTACTTTATGACCATCAATCCTGACTTAAAGTTTCTCGATGTTCCCATTTCTGCTACTTCTCATTACTTTACGTTTTCATCGATTTAGTTTCAGGCGATGTTCTGTACTCATTAGACTGTTCGTTCCTTTGAGTAGATCACGTAATTCTTCTTCACTTTCACTCAGGATAGCAATGTTATCAGCGAATCGTATCACTGATATCCTTTCACCTTGAATTTTAATTCCACTCCTGAACCTTTCTTTTATTTCCATCATTGCTTCCTCCATGTACAGATTGAACAGTAGGGGTGAAAGACTACATCCCTGTCTTACGCCCTTTTTAATCCGAGCACTTCATTCTTGGTCTACCAGTCTTATTATTCCCTCTTGGCTCTTCTACGAATTGTATATTACCCGTCTCTCCTTGTAGATTACACTAATTTTTCTCAGAATTTCGGACATATTGCACCATTTTACATTGTCTAAAGCTTTCTCCAGGTCGACAGATCCTACGAACGTGTCTTGATTTTTCTTTAGTCTTGCTTCCCTTATCAACCGCCACGTCAGAATTGCCTCTCTGGCGCCTTTACCTTTCCTAAGTCCAAACTGATCGCCACCTAACACATCCTCAATTTTTTTTGCCATTCTTCTGTATATTATTCTTGTCAGCAACTTGAACGCATGAGCTGTTAAGCTGACTGTGCGATAATTCTCGCACTTTTCAGCTCTTGCAGTCTCCGGAATTGTGTGTATGATGCTTTTCCGGAAGTCAAATGGTATGTCGCCAGACTCATACATTCTACACGATAACATGAATAGGCGTTTTGTTGCCACTTTCCCCAAAGTTTTTAGAAATTATGAGGGAACGTGATCTATCTCTTCTGCCTTATTTGTTCTTAAGTCCTCCAAAGCCCTCTTAACTTCTGATTTTAATAATTTATCCTTCATCTCTTCTAAATCGGCTCCTGTTTCTTCTTCTATCACATCAGACAAATCATCTTCCTAATAGAGGTCTTCAATGCACTCTTTCCACCCATCCTCTCTCACTGCTGCATTTAACAGTGGAATACCCGTTGCACTCTTCATGTTGCCATTCTTGCTTTTAATTTGTCTTACTATACATTGGTTATGGAATATGAGTCATATGGTAAGACTATAGTACCATGGCAAGCAAACGTGATGAAAGTGAGAGAAGGTGAGATACCACATAGACCTCTCATAGAAATGAAAACAACAAATAAACGGATGTGAACTATGTTACGAATAAGGAATTCCAGAGTCAAAACTTCCAAAACGGAACGCAAGGGTCATCAGATGTGGTACTTGTGTGGAACAAATAGCAGGTAAGTACCTCTGGAGGTCCTTTCTTTACACCTCACTATTTTAAGCGGACGTTATACGACGACAAAGACACAAATTCAAATACAGCGAACACACACGTCAATGACCGAACGGACAGTTGATAAATTTGTGAAATAAATGGGGAACGATGGGGATTTGAAAACAGATCTGCCCCTTCGCAGTCCAACACCGTGATCAAATAACCACGACGCCATGGCTGCTCAAATCTGCTCGAAGTTGCAGATCTTGAGCATGGACCATTCACTGTTAATATTTTGCATCTTTGTTCGAAGGTCACTACACCTTTTTCCTGTTTTCATGCTTGATCTGTGTCAGTTTTTGATGGGCTACCCGCTGGGCCATATTACCACTATATCTGGGGGGGGGGGGGGGGGGGTTGCGATGGGCAATTTCCCTTGTGCACTGTCTCCACCCGGATATCCAGTTGAAGGACAGTTTTCTGTTTTACTTTCGGAATATTTTACCCAAGAGGATGCCATCATCATTTAACCATAATGTAGAGCTGAATGCCCTCAGGGCAAATTACGGCTGTAGTTTCCCTAACTTCCAACCGTAAGCAGTACAAGCTCAACAAGGCCGTTTTGGTTGATGTTACGAGGCCAGACCAATCAAGACGAAGGCCACGCCTACACCAACGATGGTACAAGTTTATATGCCAACTAGCTTCGCAGGTGAAAGAGACACCAACTTGATTGTTAAGGGAGACGAACATTTAATTGTGATGTTGAATTGGAGTTCGATAGTATGAAGAGGAAGAGAAATAAAAGTTGTAGGTGAATATGGGTTCGGGGAAAGGAATGACAGGGGAAGCCACCTGGTAGAATTTTGCGCACAGTATAATCTCGTCACCACTCACATTTGGGTTTAAGAACTATGAAAGAAGGTTACATACGTGGAAGAGACCTGGAGACACCGGAGGGTTACGAAATGATCAAGTAATGGTAAACAGAGATCTCTGAATCAAATGTTCAAATGTGAATGAAATCTTACGGGACTTAACTGCTAAGGTCATCAGTCCCTAAGCTTACACACTACTTAACCTAAATTATCCTGAGGACAAACACACACACACCCATGCCCGAGGGAGGACTCGAGCCTCCGCCGGGACCAGCCGCACAGACCGTGACTGCAGAGATCTCTGAACCAGATCTTAAATTGTGAGACATTTTCAAGGGCAGACGTGGACTCTGACCACAATTTATCGGTTGTGAACTGTAGATAATAAACTAAAGAAATTGCAAAAAGGTAATAAATTAAGGCCCGGGTTCCCGGGTTCGATTCCCGGCGGGGTCAGGGATTTTCTCTACCTCGTGATGACTGGGTGTTATGTGATGTCCTTAGGTTAGTTAGGTTTAAGTAGTTCTGAGTTCTAGGGGACTGGTGACCATAGATGTTAAGTCCCATAGTGCTCAGAGCCAATAAATTAAGGAGGTAGGACCTGGCTAAGTTCTTGAGAATTTCAGTGGAAGCATTAGCAATGATTGACTAGAACAGAGTAAAGGATACACTACAAATGGGTATCTTTGAGAGAAGAAGTAGTGAAGGGAACAGAGGTATAAAATGGGAAAAATGTACAGTATAAATCCTTGGACAGCTGATGATATAATGAATTTAACTGACAACAGAGGAAGATATAAAATTGCAGTAAATCACGTAGCAACAGGGAATACAGATGTCTAAAAAATTACATTGACAGAAAGTGCAACATCAAGGAAAAAACAGAAATCTGGTATGTGGATGGAATATGTTGGTAGGAAGGGGGGGGGGGGGGTGGAGGAAGGGCTATACAAACGAACTTGAGCACAACGTTAGATTCCTGTGACATGTCTGAAAACGCGAGCAGTACTGATCGTGCCACTTATTTCAATAGATAGACCGATGAACGGCAAACTTATATTGATAGAATTTGTGGATTTAGGGACAGCTTTTGATAATTTTGACCAGAATACACTCTTGAAGCTCTAGAGGTATCAGGGAACAAGAGTATCTGCAGATTGCAAAGAGACCGAACTGCAGTTACAAGAGTTTAAGAACTGGAAAGGGAAGCAGTAGTTGAGAAGCCAGAAGCAGAGATGATATAAAATGCAGACTGGCAATAGTAAGAAAAGCGTTGTTGAAAAGGAAAAAATTTTTAAGATTGATTAAAAATTTAATTGTTGGAAAGTATTTTGTAAAGGTATTTGAGTGGAGAGTAGCGTTTTATGTAAGTGAAACGTGGACAACAAACAGTTCTGTCAAGAAGACAATGGATGCTTTTAAAATGTGCTGCTACAGAAGAATTTTGAAGATTAGATACGCAGACTATATACCGAATGAAGAGCTACTGGATCATTTAGGGAGAAAAAGGAAATCATGGCACAACTTGTCTAAAAGAAGGGGTTGATTGACAACACATATTCTGAGGCATCAAGGGATCGTCAGTTTGGTAATACAGACTAAATTGCAGAGGGAGATCAAGGCTTAACATTGATAAGGAGATTCGACGGAGGCTGCAGTTACGCTGGATAGGCTAGTGCGGAGCGCTCCATCAACATAGTCTTCAAGCTGAAGACTATAACAGACGCCTGTTGAGACGAACTGTATTTCTTGTTTACGGAACCCAGCAGAAACTAGCAATACCTCTCATTAGCCAGGCCAGTTGCGTATTTATTGCCAGAATATTTAATTAATATATTACTTGTATTCGTCTATACATCTCTGTTACTCACCGCAAACACCCTTATATTAGGAAAAAGGTACAATTTGAATGCAGTTTTCTTATGGTAATAGTCAGCAAACGATAAGGTTGAGTTACTGTGTTGGCCACTCTGCAATTTGTGGCATTTTCTGTAAGTCATTAATTCCTTCATAAACCAACAGCCTCTGACTGATCACTTATTACCCATGACATTCGAATCCACTGGCAGTTTGCAAACTGTGCAGAAGTCATCGATGGCAAATATATCGTAATGCAATTAGGCAAATGCTGCCATATTTATTTGGTGCAGGGAGGCTTTTTCCGCTGACTGTATCTTGTGGTCATTCTCATGCCTATGAACGGATGCCCTAACGTCGTATGGAACTTAATTACGGTTTGCTTCAGGGAAGCAGGGTAATCAAAAAGTAAAAAGTAGTTTGGCGAGCAAATATAGATTCGGCCGTTGTATCATAACTGTGAAACTAATTTTTATGACTGGACCAACGTAACAACTTGCAAGACTGGCTCATTGAGAAAGCTCATCTAGTATTTTTGGCACTTTGTGCCAATGTCTTTTGCACAAGGATGCGATCTGGGATGTTCAACCTTTCTATAAAAGAAATTACCTTACCTAAGGCTATATGTCCTGCCTGTAAAGACTATTTTAGCGATACTGGAAAGAATAAATGGCAAGCTGGTGTTATTACTTGTACCTAGCGATTACTTGTGCGTCTTATGACATACCAGCAAATTAAGCTCTGTAGGACTGGAGAGACTATTGTAAATATTAACATATTCATGTCACTCCACTTCTCATGTCACATGCTACTAAATGCCGTTTAACAAAGTACAGCGATCGACTGTAAAAAAAATGTAGTTGTTTCCACATCTTGAAAGATAAGAAGGTTTACCGTATTTCTCATGTGACAAAATACGAGACTCTTTGCGAGCTATCATTTGCAGAAAACCACTATTCAATGTCTTGGAACATTTATGAAATTTGAGGCTGTTAAACCACATATTTATGACAAGCAGGATATTTGTCGCATCAAGTGCGACCCGGGCGTGGCTCCGCTGACGTATCATTCAATATCTCGAGAATGGTCGTAGCTATCGTTCTGCTCCCAACTTTAAAAACAGTTTCGATGTGTTGGCCATATTTACTTAAAACGGAGCATACGCAATATCTATACAATACGTTTTTATTTCTGCAAAACTACTAACATTTGGCGTTGTGGTTTACTTAGAAGTGATACAACAAGTAACCATGATGAATAACGAAAAGAAATTCAGTCCTTTGTCGAGCAAAGATACCAGGCTGTTAAGATGCGTAAGAATCAAATTTTTTCACCACATACTTTCTTTGAAACTGGATCCTAAGTATTTCATAGCAGCTTGTGCGTTGAAGCCGTTGTTTCTGTGACAGCTCGTGTGGCTCGAGATCATATATCTGACGTCACGCTCAGTGCCTTCTGTGACTGGCAGCGCGGACCTGCGGCACGGTACACGGCAAAGAAAACGGTTCGACATTTGCAAACCACGACGCTGAAGGCGTTTCCACGGCAACCTGCCGGTACCATGGGCGTTCGACGCGTGGCAGCTCCTAGTGGGAATCAGCCTCTGCTTGGCCGACTTGCCCACTCCACTGACACAAGTTGCAACCCTCTGCTCCTGGAGAGCTGCCGATTGTAGCGTATACACACGTGGTGTGTAGCGTCACTATTTTGGCGCTTGAGAAACGGTGTGTTGTGGTCGAGTTTCTAACGGGAAAAACGTTGCAGCACCCTCTCCGTCATCACAGCAAATCTAGACCACACACGAGCGCTGCGAAATCTGCAGCAATCCGGTGCCTTTGGTTCACTGTCCTCGATCATCCTCCATACTTTCCCAACTTGCCCCCATTCGAGATTCATCTGTTTCCAAAACTTAAAGAACACCTTCGGGGGTTGCACATTGATAGTGATGAAGCAGTGTGAGCAGAAGTGGCTCCGTCAATAAAGTCAAACGTTCTACAGTGACATTATCAACAAACTAGTCTCTCGCTGGGAGAAACGCGTTCTTCACCAGGAGGACTACGACGAGAAACAAATATGTAGACATGAAGAATAAATATGTAGAATTGTAATACAGTTTGTTTTATTTTACAAGTTTGGAGAGTTTTCACATAAAAAATTCAGAGGCATTACTTCTCAGCACATCCTCTTAGGTTACCAAGTAATAATAAGATCAGTACATATGCGGTCCGAGTTGCGGTCCCAAAATTTCGGTTTTGACTTTTCAGCAAAAAAATTTTGTCGAGCACTGGCTCTGAGTATAGTTTCCAGAACGAATTTTCACTCTGTGGCATAGTGTGCGCTGATCCTAAAGGGTGGCTGTGTGGGCAGGTCGCGAATCGGGGCTGGAAAGCTAGGTCGGTAGAGCAGTTGTTCCGCAAAGGCAGCAGATCTGGTTTCAGTTCCTGACGTGCAACACAGTTCTAATCTGCCTTATACAAAAATAAAAAGAAACTGTCGATGATCCACACCCGAATTTTTGTATTGCTGTATTTCTGGCTGATGGTTGGCATGTAATTCTTGGCACAGAATTTCAAGAGATGGTGTTGAGTCTTGTGGCAGAAAATCACCAAACAGTAGTCTCCAACTTCCGCATGAAATGCATTCGTCGAAGAGTACATCTGACTGTTTGAATAATACCCCTATCATAAACAAGGTATGAAAGCAATGAAGCCAAATGAATGCAGAGTTCCGTTCTTTCAATGGATTTCTCGGGGCAATAGGGCAACAACGAACTTCTTACAGTTGGAGTCGATCATGGATGAAGTCTCTCCCAAAATCGATGTTCTTTTCAGCTGCCTTAACCAATACCTGTGAGGTTGTGGCCTGGAACTGTTGTAAATGAATAATAAAGGAGTAGCTGGGCTGGGTTCTAGCTGCCTGTCTAATTGTACAATAGCGAACAGGGCTATTCCCTTTATGCGCCGTTGCACTGCATGCGTTGAGAATTGCGGTCGCTAGTCCAAACAATTCCTACGAGCATAAATTGTCGCTACAGGGTGTATGTTGTTGATATCAATAAAACACTACATATAAGTTACCGACTATTGATACACTGTCTCAAAGTACTCATTTCAGGATCGTCCACCGTGCACATAATTTTCACACTATGGGTTTGGGACACCGCATATACAATATGTACCGTAACTAGTAGCGAAAACTGACATTGAAATACGATAATAGAAGCAAATATGTTTGAGTGACATGTGTCCATAAACGACCCATTTGCGAGAAAGTTGTGAAGGTGTGGCTATAAACCGACACTAGAAGTATTGTCCTAGTTAGTACAACTGTATTCGACAAGGTGATTTTTCGATTAAGCTCTCATCCGTCTGGACTCAAATTTTACGCATGGTCTACCTTAACGAGAAGTACAATACTGCTTCAGCATGCTACGTCGGTGCGCACTGCGCTACGTAATGAATTCCAGAATGCTGGGGCTCTTACTTCGGTTTCTGCTGGTGATAGATAACCCCTCCCTTGGGAGCAAAGGCGACTTGCCTGTTAAATCAACCACAGGGACCTCATAGAATCTTGGTCCTCTCTGATCAGAGATAGAAAAGATTAATACGATTTTAGTGAACTGCAGGAGGATCCAAGGAAAGGTCCCAGAATTAGTATCGCTTACTGAAGGTTATGATACACAGATAGTATTGGGAACAGAAACCTGGTTGAAACCAGACGTCAATGACAACGAAATCCTAAGTGCAGATTGGAATGTTTGTCGTAAGGATGGGTAAGTCGCCAATGGTGGCGGCTTGTTTATTGCAGTAATAAATTCGATAAAATCTAGCGAGGTTATCACGGATTCCGAATCTGAATTAATCTGGGTGAAACTGAGTATCAAAGAACTACCAAAAATGGTGATCGGATGCTTTTATAGACCACCTGGGTCAGGATCTGTAGCTGTAGAGCGCTTCAGACAGAACTTGCACAAATATCATTTGTAATTTTCCTGATTATGCAGTTGTAGAAGGGAGTGTCTTCAACTTGCCAGGTATAGATTGGGAGTGTTATGCCATCAAAACTGGTGCTTGAGCAGATAGAGAACCAACTCGTGAGGGTAACGCTTTAAACCCCCTGGCAAAAAAAAAAGACCGGAGCTTATCGAATCAGTTAACGCATAGGAAGCCATCACTGATAAGCTGTGACAGTATCTATGATGACGGGTCCTACAAAGATTGTTAAGAAAGGTAAGAAGAGCCCGCATCTCGTAGTCGTGCGGTAGCGTTCTCGCTTCCCACGCCCGGGTTCCCGGGTTCGATTCCCGGCGGGGTCAGGGATTTTCTCTGCCTCGTGATGGCTGGGTGTTGCGTGCTGTCCTTAGGTTAGTTAGGTTTAAGTAGTTCTAAGTTCTAGGGGACTTATGACCACAGCAGTTGAGTCCCATAGTGCTCAGAGCTCCCCCTAAAGGTAGGAAGATATATTTGCTCAGCAAGGGCGACAGAATAATAAATTTCAGAATATCTCAGCATCAAATGTTTGGTGATGAGAACGAAGATATGGAGAACAAATGGAAAAAAAAGTCAAAGGTGACGTTCAATATGCCCTAGACAGGTATGTTCCGAGTAAGGATTTAAGGTTCAAATGGCTCTGAGCACTATGGGACTTAACATCTGTGGTCATCAATCCCCTAGAACTTAGAACTACTTAAACCTAACTAACCTAAGGACATCACACACGTCCATGCCCGAGGCAGGATTCGAACCTGCGACCGTAGCAGTCGCGCGGTTCCGGACTGAGCGCCTAGAACCGCTAGACCACCGCGACCGGCAAGGATTTAAGGGATGGGAAAGATCCACCATGGTTTAATAGCCGTGTTAGAAAAGCGCTACATAAACAAAGAACACTTCATCTCAGATTCAAGAGAAGTAAAAACGTAGCTGACAAACAAAAGTTGAACGAAGCGAAAATGAGCGTAAGGAGAACAATAAGAGAAGCGTTCAATGATTTTGAAAGTAAGATGTTGTCAACCATTTTTGCGTAAAAACCCTAAGAGATTTTGGTCGTATGTAAAATCAGTAAGCAGGTCAAAATCATCTATTCATTCTCTCAGCGACCACACCGGCAACGAAACGGAAGATAACAGATAAGGCCAAAATACTGAATTCGGTCTTCCGAAGTTGTTTCACGGCGGAAGATCGTAACAGTGTCCCTCTTTTCAATCGTCGTACGAACATGGAAATGGCAGATATTGAGATAACCGATCGCGGAATTGAAAAGCAAAAAAATGGCTCTGAGCACTATGGGACTTAACTTCTTAGGTCATCAGTCCCCTAGAACTTAGAACTACTTAAACCTAAGTAACCTAAGGACATCACACACATCCATGCCCGAGGCAGGATTCGAACCTGCGACCGTAGCAGTCGCGCGGTTCCGGACTGCGCGCCTAGAACAGCTAGACCACCGCGGCCGGCATAATTGAAAAGCAGCTACAATCGCTTGGTAGTGGAAAGGCTTCAGGACCAGATGAGATACCTACAAGATTCTGTAAAGATTATGCGAAAGAACTTGCTCCCCTTCTAACAGTAATTTATCGTAGATCGCTTGAGCAACGAAAGGTAGCTAATGACTGGAAAAAAAGCGCAGGTTATTCCCGTTTTTAAGAAAGGCCGTAACACAGATCCACACAATTATAGACCTCTGTCTTTGATGTCAATCTGTTGTAGAATTATGGAACATGTTTTATGCTCAAGAATTACGACGTTTTTGGAAAGTGAACATCTCCTCTATAAAAATCAACATGAATTCCGCAAACAGAGATCACGAGAAACTCAGCCCGCTCTGTTCCTCCATGAGATCCACAGCGCTCAGGTTGATGCCGTGTTACTTGATTTCAGTGAGGAGGCATTTGACACCTTCTCGCATTGCCGTTTAAAGAAAAAAAATTCGAGCTTACGTAATATCGGAGCAGACCTGCGATTGGATTCAAGACTTCCTTGCAGATAGAACCCAACACGTTGCTCTTAACGGAACTAAATCGACAAATGTAAAGGTAATATCCGGAGTATCACGGGGAAGTATGGTAGGACCGTTGCTGTTTACAATATATATAAATGATCTAGTAGAAAGCGTCGGGTGCACTTTAAGGCTATTCGCACATGATGCAATTGTCTGTGCCAAAGTAGTAGCGCCAGAATTTAATAAGAATTTGCAGAACGACTTGCAGAGAACTGATAAGTTGTGCACACTCTGGTAGTTGACCCTGAACGTAAATAATTGTAATATATTGCGCATACATAGGAAAAGAAATTCACTACTGTACAGTTACACTATTGATGACAAACAGCTGGAGACAGCGTCTGCCGTAAAATATCTAGGGGTAACTATCCAGAGCGACCGTAAGTTGAAAGACCGTATAAAACAGATAGTGGGAAAAGCAGACACCAGATTCAGATTCATCGAAATAATCTTAAGGAAATGTAAGTTATCCACGAAAGAAGTGGCTTGTAAGGCTCTTGTTCGCCCGATTCTTGAGCATTGTTCATCTGTCT
The DNA here is from genome assembly GCF_023898315.1 of Schistocerca nitens. Taxonomy (NCBI): domain Eukaryota; kingdom Metazoa; phylum Arthropoda; class Insecta; order Orthoptera; family Acrididae; genus Schistocerca; species Schistocerca nitens. The sequence continues at coordinate 367,560,954 of NC_064614.1, read as the reverse complement.
GGGATCCCTATCAGGTAGGACTGATAGAGGACATAGAGAAGGTCCTACGAAGAGCGGCGCGTTTCCTCACGGGATCGTTCAGCTAGCGAGAGAGCGTTACGGAGATGCTAAACGAACTCCACTGGCAGACGTTACAACAGAGGCGTCGTGCATTAGGAGAGATTTACCATCGAAATTTCGGGACAGCACTTTTCAGGAGTCGGACAACATATTACTTCTCCCCACATCCATCTCGCGTATTGACCACGAGGAGAAAATTCGAGAAATTATAGCCAATACAGAGGCTTACCGACAATCATTCTTCCCACGGACTATTCCCGAGTAGAAGAGGGTTGGAGGGATCAGATGGTGGTACCGAAAGTACCCTCCGTCACACACCGTTCGGTGGCTTGCGGAGTATGATGCAGATGTAGGCGTAGAGCCAAGTGTTTTGGATAGCCCTTGGGTTAGGGACCATTATTATACCCAACAGAAATATCGTCTTAACTGTAACTACCCTACAACACAGGGTCAAAGCTTGAACATTATACATTTCCTCCAGCTTATGCAAATGGAGCAAATCAGTTTGTTACTTTGCATTAAGAGTGGTCTATGATGCCCCCCCAAGCGGCTTATGGAGCCACCATTTAGTTCATGGGCCGTGAAAAAAGCGTTTTTCACCATTTGTTTTGCTGTCATTAGAGGATATCTGAATAACTAAAGGCAGCAAATTGCTGAAATTTTTGACGGTATATTCTCTAGACATTTGTCTAGAAGTGCCATTTATCCGGTATCGAGAAACACCCGGAAAACATGGTTTTTGGGTATCAAAACCGAGCCGCGGATAGCAATACGGCTATGCACTGTAAATGGCTGTAAATTTTACGATGTAGTCCTAAAGTCCCGACCACGAACAACCTTGAAAATCTTCCAATTGAGAGAAAATCAGCCCTCGGTCACTATTTTTAACAAATTAAGCTGGTTTCGACACTGCTAAGGAGTGTCGTCCTCAGAATTTAAAACTAAAAATGGTCTATATTCTATAACATGGTCACAGAATTATGACTAAAAATGTTTGATAGAGTATAAGTATGGAATCGTCGTGAAAGACGGGCAGTACTTATATGTCATTTATAAAGTAATAAATATGCCAAAAGGGCGTTAGTCACAAACATATTTAAGATAAAAAAAACTGTGATGGCGAGCCAGTAAGGGTTGCTCGTTGCTTGCGTGGTGCAGGTTGCGAAATTTTCACCCTGCACCATGTGTAGGATTTGAGCCCACTTAGATGAGGACGTAATTGGTTCAAATGGTTCAAACGGCTCTGAGCACTATGGGACTTAACTTCTGAGGTCATCATTCCGCTAGAACTTAGAACTACTTAAACCTAACTAACCTAAGGACATCACACACATCCATGCCCGAGGCAGGATTCGAACCTGCGACCTTAGCAGTTGCGCGGTTCCAGACTGAGGCGCCTAGAACCGCTTGGCCACTCCGGCCGGCGAGGACGTAATTAAAAAGTTTACATTTCTGATACGTATTTGCTAAATAGGACAATATTTCATACTGAAGTCATTCGCAGTTCATAACCACACACTCGCAACAACCTCACAAATGGTTCGTTTGCTGGCCCATGTCTACAGAATGTTTTGGTTGAATGTTTTGTCTGACCCGTGTCAGCTGTCGCCTGTGATTACGATACACCTTGAATAGAACTCATTCCCTTCATATTGCATCTACTACCTTTTCGTTTCACACTGCATCTTCGCTCCATACTAGCTCTTAATGCTGAATAGAGGAGGCTGAGAATTCAGATCGGGCTCTACAACCACACACGTGGTCGGCCCGCTCCAGGCGCACGCTTTGGGCGGCTTCGTAATGTGTATTCACTCGGTCCAGCCGTCAGGTTACAGTGATACGGCTCGCCGGCTACAGCGCCGTTTGCTATAATTCGCCGTCCGTGGCGCGCCTATTATTGCGGCGGCAATTGTAAACTTTATTGGAGTGGCAGGGGCCGGGCGTTCTCGCGCCCTGCTGTCTCTCTCTCTCTCTCCCTCTCATTTAATTTGGGCCGCGCGCCGCCACGGGACACGCAGAGCAACCAGTCATCAGGCAATTAGGGCGTGCGTTAAAACGGTGCCGTGCCGGGCAGCGCTGGAGAACATTTCACGGCGGCCGCTCCAAATTACTCGAGCTTCGTTGCGGCTGGCGCTGGACGCGGGCCAAGCAGGACGCATGCGGCCACTTCTCGAGAGAGAAAGAGAGAGGGGTGGGGGAAGAAAGGAACGGAGAGGGGGCAGGGGTGGGGGGAGAGAGCCAGCGGCAGCTACCACTCGCCCAGTGCGGCCGCCTGACCTGCCCTCATTGGCCGAGCCGGCACAGCCTTGTCACCACGGTTGCTGGCCCCTCACTTCCGCTACGCGTCTTACAAGGATACGCCGCATCCTCGGACACACCGATTGCTCGAGCTTCAGCACACTACTCCGAGGCCACTCCAAAGTTACCTTTCGTGGAATGATCTATCTCACTTTGCAACCGTCTTCCAAAAAACGTTGAAGTCAAAGCTTTGTACTAACAAGGGAACCTCCCCTTCGCACCCCCCTCAGATTTAGTTATAAGTTGACACAGTGGATAGGCCTTGAAAAACTGAACACAGATGAATCGAGAAGACAGGAAGAAGTTGTGTGGAACTAAAAAATAAGAAAAATATACAAACTGAGTAGTCCATGTGCAAGATAAGTAACAGAAAGGAGAGTGCGAGCTCAGGAGTGTCGTGGTCCCGTGGTTAGCGTGAGCCGCTGCGGAACGAGACGTCCTTGGTTTAAGTCTTCCCTCGAGTGAAAAATTTACTTTCTTTATTTTCGCAAAGTGATGATCTGACCGTTCGTTCATTGACGTTTCTGTTCACTGTAATAAGTTTAGTGTCTGTGTTTTGCGACCACACCGCAAAACCGTGCGATTAGTACACGAAAGAACGTGCCTCTTCAATGGGAACCGAAAACATTTGATCGCAAGGTCATAGGTCAACCGATTCCTCCACAGGAAAACACGTCTCACATATTCTATACGACACTGGTGACGGCATGTGCGTCACATGACAGGAATAAGTTGTCGACCCACCTAACCTTTACACTTGGCGAATTTGTAAAAAGATTCTTCTACCTTGCCCGATTTAGGTTTTCTTGTGGATGTGATAATCACTCCGAAAAAAAGTGATGAAAATATAAGAGTTTGTCACATAAACTGCAACAAATGAATGCAACAGTTTCACAGTCGCGCAGTTTCCCCTGTGTTCTGTCAAAACTTATGTTTTTAACGTTTTCAAATTTTTCCGTGTGTAGACCGTCAAATCCTGCATATGTCCAAGCAAATCTGAACGTGTCCTGGAATTTTGGAGAGCGAAGTTGATTATGTGTGAGTGCCTGAACTTTGATAACTGACACACGATCACATGCCGTCACCAGTGTCGTATAGAATATATCAGACGTGTTTTCTTGTGGAGGAATCGGTTGACCTATGACCTTGCGATCAAATGTTTTCGGTTCCCATTGGAGAGGCCTGTCCTTTCGTCTACTAATTGCACGGTTTTGCGGTGCGGTGGCAAAACACAGACACTAAACTTATTACAGTGAACAGAGACGTCAATGAACGAACCGGATGGATCATAACTTTGCGAAAATAAAAAATTAAACTTTTCACTCGAGGGAAGACTTGAACCAAGGACCTCTCGTTTCGCAGCTGTTCACGCTAACCACGCTAACCATCCTTGATGTTGCCTATCTTCCGCATGGACTACTCAGTTTGTATATTTTGCTTATTTTTTTCATAGTTCCAAGCAACATCTTCCTGTTTTCTCGATTGATCTGTGTTCAGTTTTTCAAGGACTATCCACTGTGCCTACTTAAAACTAAATCTGAGGGGGGTGCGATGGGGAGGTTCCCTTGTAAGTAGAACAGAAAAACAGAGAGAAAAACAGGCAAAATGAGGGTGATATCCAAAAGTTCTCAAAATAAATTAACTGTAAGTATTACTTCTTACCTAGATCTTATGTTACACAATCACCTTCAAGGTAGTCACCCTGGTAGCGAATACCAACGCTTCCGCCACTTCTGCAAAGCTATCTGCAATTGTTGCTTTGTTAGTGTTGAGACCAGGCGAAACTACACAACTGTCAGTTCTTTGATCGCTCTTGGAGAAGGCTCATTACATTAGAATTCATGAAATATCATTTCACTTTATTACGTAAATGAATAAAAGATTTACTTACTTTGAGACACTTTTTTGCCAGAGGAGTACTATATATAGGATCAAGACTTTTGGTCAGGTGAATACAGGGTTATAAATACAAAATCAAATAGGGGTAATGCAGGAGTAGGTTTAATAACGAATAAAAAAATAGAAGTGCGGGTAAGCTACTACAAACAGTGTAGTGAACGCATTATTGTGGCCAAGATAGACACGAAGCCCACGCCTACTACAGTAGTACAAGTTTATATGGCAACTAGCTCTGCAGATGATGAAGAAATTGATGAAGTGTATGATGAGATCAAAGAAATTATTCAGGTAGTGAAGGGAGACGAAAATTTAATAGTCATGGGTGACTGGAATTCGACAGTAGAAAAAGGAAGAGAAAGAAACGCAGTAGGTGAATATGGTTTGAGGCTAAGAAATGAAAGAGGAATCCGCCCGGTAGAATTTTGCTCAGAGCATAACTTGGTTCAAAATGACGAAAGAAGGTTGTATACATGGAAGAACCCTGGAGATACTGAAAGGTTTCAGATAGATTATATAATGGTAAGACAGAGATTTAGGAACCAGATTTTGAATTGTAGGACATTTCCGGGGCAGATGTGGACTTTGACCACAATCTATTGGTTATGAACTGTAGATTAAAACTGAAGAAACTGCAAAAAGGTGGGAATTTAAGGAGATGGGACCTGGATAAACTGAAAGAACCAGAGGTTGTAGAGAGTTTGAGGGAGAGCATAAGGGAACAATTGACAGGAATGGGGGAAAGAAATACAGTAGAAGAAGAATGAGTAGCTTTGAGGGATGAAATAGTGAAGGCAGCAGAGGATCAAATACGTAAAAAGACGAGGGCTAGTAGAAGAGATACTGAATTTAATTGATGAAAGGAGAAAATACAAAAATGCAGTAAGTGAAGCAGGCAAAAAGGGATACAAACGGCTCAAAAATGAGATCGACAGGAAGTGCAAAATGGCTAAGCGGGGATGGCTAGAGGACAAATGTAAGGATGTAGAGGCTTGTCTCACGAGGGGTAAGATAGATACTGCCTACAGGAAAATTAAAGAGACCTTTGGATAAAAACCGAGCGAGGTGGCGCAGTGGTTAGCACACTGGACTCGCATTCGGGAGGACGACGGTTCAATCCCGTCTCCGGCCATCCTGATTTAGGTTTTCCGTGATTTCCCTAAATCGTTTCAGGCAAATGCCGGGATGGTTCCTTTGAAAAGGGCACGGCCGATTTCCTTCACAATCCTTCCCTAACCCGAGCTTGCGCTCCGTCTCTAATGACCTCGTTGTCGACGGGACGTTAAACACTAACCACCACCACCTTTGGATAAAAGAGAACCACTTGCATGAACATCAAGAGCTCAGATGGAAACCCAGTTCTAAGCAAAGAAGGGAAAGCAGAAAGAGTATATAGAGGTCTATTCAGGGACCATGTTCTTGAGGACAATATTATGGAAATGGAAGAGGAGGTAGATGAAGATGAAATGGGAGATATGATACTGCGTGAAGAGTTTGACAGAGCACTGAAAGACCTAAATCGGAACAAGGCACCGGGAGTAGACAACATTCCATTAGAACTACTGACAGCCTTGGGAGAGCCAGTCCTGACAAAACTCTACCATCTGCTGAGCAAGATGTATGAGATAGGTGAAATTCCCTCAGACTTCAAGAAGAATATAATAATTCCAATTCCAAAGAAAGCAGGTGTTGACAGATGTGAAAATTACCGAACTATCAGTTTAATAAGTCACAGCTGCAAAATACTAACGCAAATTCTTTACAGAAGAATGGAAAAACTGGTAGAAGCCGACCTCGGGGAAGATCAGTTTGGATTCCGTAGAAATGTTGGAACACGTGAGGCAATACTAACCCTACGAGTTATCTTAGAAGAAAGATTAATGAAAGGCAAACCTACGTTTCTAGCATTTGTAGACTTAGAGAAAACTTTTGACAATGTTGACTGGAATACTCTCTTTTAAATTCTGAAAGTGGCAGGGGTAAAATACAGGGAGCGAAAGGCTATTTACAATTTGTACAGAAATCAGATGGCAGTTATAAGGGTCGGAGGCCATGAAAGGGAGCAGTGGTTGGGAAGGGAGTGAGACAGGATTGTAGCCTCTCCCCGATGCTATTCAATCTGTATATTGAGCAAGCAGTAAAGGAAACAAAAGAAAAGTTCGGAGTAGGTATTAAAATCCATGGAGAAGAAATAAAAACTTTGAGGTTCGCCGATGACATTGTAGTTCTGTCAGAGACAGCAAAGGACTTGGAAGAGGAGTTGAACGGAATGGACAGTGTCTTGAAAGGAGGGTATAAGATGAACATCAACAAAAGCAAAACGAGGGTAATGGAATGTAGTCGAATTAAGTCGGGTGATGCTGAGGGAATTAGATTAGGAAATGAGACACTTAAAGTAGTAAAGGAGTTTTGCTATTTGGGGAGCAAAATAACATGATGGTCGAAGTAGAGAGGATATAAAATGTAGACTGGCAATGGCAAGGAAATCGTTTCTGAAGAAGAGAAATTTGTTAACATCAAGTATTGATTTAAGTGTCAGGAAGTCGTTTCTGAAAGTATTTGTATGGAGTGTAGCCATGTAAACATGATCATCATTGTAATAGTCATAAATCCGACTTTCGTCACCAGTGACGACCTTGGAAAGAATCGACCGAAGAGACTACAAAAAATTATTACACCAGGAAACCCTATGAAATCAAAATCTTCGGATCGTCTTGTCGCCTTGCTGTAGTTGTTTAAGTTCGCTACAGAATCCCATCCTATGTTGCTTCTGTTCGCCTTTGAAACGGCAGTAGCACGAACTTTGGCGAAATCCTTCTGATACCCAATCCTCCTGACAGAGTACGTTCCCATGCTCAGTAAATTATTACCAAGATGTTGCAGAAGTCCGTTGTGGTTCCCCTAAGATCTCGGGGACTCATACCTCGCACCTTCTGAACGTTTTCTGGTATGACGTCAGTTGACAGCCGTGCGGATCCGGAGTCATCAGTCGCAGTTGCCCGTTTTTGAAACGCTTATAAGTCTGACCTAAAGGGTGGTCTCCATAAACTTCCTTCTACATTGGGTGCGTTTCAGAGGCGATTTTGCCCTAAGTTTAAAAACGAACTTTGTTCACAAACGCTGCTCTTTCAGAGCAACTAACACGAAACCTCAATCACGTGGGAACACCAAAATGGAGACATGTCTCCAATAAGTGAACGAAACCACCCAACTCGCAGGCTATTGCCACACTGATTCAAGAAAAATGTATGGAGAGTCAACTAGCGGGATTTCAGTTTCCTCGTAGCAATTTGCGTGCAAAATACCATCTCGTAGTTGCATAACACTTTTGGTGTCTTCATTTTCTTCATATTTCCTAAACAAGTATATAATACAATTTCTGAAAAAAACACAAAAATAAAAAAAAATCTGTACACTATAGCAAACCCTTGTCGTCAAAGACTGTAGTCTCTCAGACTGATGGCTTTATTCTTTGATCACTCTAATATTTATTTGATTAAAATGATTGCGACAAACTGAGACGAATTATTTACAGACCTCGAGAAACATTAGTCTGGTTTCCAGAGAAATGTCCGAAAACTTGTGGCAATACTGACTCTACGACTTACAAGAGACACTGAAAAAAGCTAAACCTAAGTTTCTAGCATTTTAAGATACAGAGAATGCTTTTGATATTTTAATTGGATTATACTCTTTGAAATTCTAAAGGCAGTAGAGATAATATATCTGCAACTTGTACAGTGGTTCAAATGGCTCTGAGCACTATGGGACTTAACATCGATGGTCATCAGTCCCCTAGAACTTAGAACTACTTAAACCTAACTAACCTAAGGACATCACACACATCCATGCTCGAGGCAGGATTCGAACCTGCGACCGTAGCGGTCACGCGGTTCCAGACTGAAGCGCCTAGAACCGCACGGCCACACCGGCCGGCCAACTTGTACAAAAACATGCTATAGTTCTAAGAGTCGAAAGGCATGAAAGGGAAACAATAATTGAGAATGGAGTGAGACAGGGTTGTAACTCTTCTCCAGCATCATCACTACACTCCGGAAGCAGGAAAGTAACCAAGGAGACATTAGGAAAGGGTGTAAGTAGGCTGTTTAGGTTTTTTTATTGGTAACGCCACGTAGCGCTCTGTATGAAAATCACTGGCTGTGCTGTGTGCAGTCTGTGGCTGCTTTGCATTGTTGTAATACTCGCCATTGTAGTGTTGGGCTGTTGGCTGTTAACAGCGCGTAGCGTTGCGCAGTTGGAGGTGAGCCGCCAGCAGTGGTGGATGTGAGGAGAGAGATGGCGGAGTTTTGAAATTTGTAACACTGGATATCATGAACTGCTATATACATTATGACTCTTAAGGTACATACATTGTTTGTTCTCTATTAAAATCTTTCATTTGCTAACTATGCCTATCAGTAGTTAGTGCCTTCAGTAGTTTGAATCTTTTATTTAGCTGGCAGTAGTGGGGCTCGCTGTATTGCAGTAGTCGAGTAACGAAGATTTTTGGTGAGGTAAGTGATTTGTGAAAGGTATAGGTTAATGTTAGTCAGGGCCATTCTTTTGTAGGGATTTTTGAAAGTCAGATTGCGTTGCGCTAAAAATATTGTGTGTCAGTTTAAGCATAGTCTTGTATAATTTTTCTAAGGGGACGTTTCATAAGGGAATTACAGTTCGGGAGAAGAAATACTAACGTTGCGGCTTGCCAGTCAGATTGTAACTCTGTCAAGGACGGAAAAGAACTCGGGAAATCAGTTAAATAGAACGGAAAGTGTCTCGAAAATACGAAAAAAAGGAGAGGAAAATATAACTGTAAAAGTATTCGCTAAGCTCTGCTGTTTGTGCACCGAAATAATGGACGATGGCCGAAGTGGAGATGATTAAAATGGAGACATGTAGTAAGAAGAAAAGAGTTCCTGAAAAACAGAAATTTGTTAAATAGAAACTTTTTAAATATGTTGCTACAGAAGAATGTTGAAACTTAAATGGGTAGCTCGAAAAATTAGTGGGATAGTACTGAATAGAACTGAGAAAACAGAAATTTGTGGCACAGCTTGTCTAACAGATGGGATCGGTGGATAGGGCACATGATGAGGCATCAATAAATCGTAAATTTGGAAATGGATGGAAGGCTGTGAGGTAAAAATTGTAGAGGAAGACCAAGACTGGAATACAGCAAGCAGTTTCAAATGACTGTGGGTTACAGTACTACGCGGAGATGAAGAGCCTTTCACAAGATAGACCAGCATGGATAACTTCATTGGACCAGTCTTCCGGCTGAAGACCGCCACCACAACTACAACAATTTGAAGTAGTAAATACATTACGTGAAAGCATGCATCCTGTTGCCGAAGAGTAAAACACTTCGCAAAAACCGCGATTAGAGCGCGTGTGCACTTTAAGCTGGCTGTGAAGCACGGGCACCGGCCCACCTAGCAAAGGCTTTCCCTCGGAAACTATTAGATTACAGTCATCGGAGATTAGAATACACGAAGTCATCGAATTCGGAGGTTTTCCGGTCCTGGCCTGTTCTTTTCAATGTGTCAATGACACGTTATAAGTAATTCTCAGTCTGTCTCCTTTTGTCCTGATACAGGTGGAGAGAACTATCTACAACAGGGGTTCCCTACCTTTTAGCTTACCTGGGCCACACTGGAAGAATACGAGTACTTTCTGGCCACACATAATTGCTTGACATTAAGAATAAGCACTGGAAAAAATGGTCGTAGTTCAACAACTAACACATATAAGTAAGGATTAATTTTACAGTTTATTAATTTTTGATTTTTATTCTAAAAAGCAAGATTGAATTCATTTGAAATTTTACATATAAGATTTCATTAACAATTTTATAGATAAGTAATCACAAATCATAGAATTAATGTGACATTTGACTTTAAATTTGGCAAACTGATATATTACTATGAAGATCGAATCTGAGATTTTGGTTCCAGTATCACTCTTTGTGTGCTTTAGTCCCGCAAATAACCGTTCACGAAGGTACGTGCATCCAAAAATGACATACTCGTGTATAACGCACAACTGTTCAGCGAGGGATATTTGTCTCGGGGCAGATGCGATTTCCAAAAGTCCAACAAAGATACGTGACAAAATTTTTATTTTAGTTGGATGGCCAGCCGGAGTGGCCGAGCGCTTCTAGGCGCTTCAGCCTGGAACCGCGCGACTGCTACCGTCGCAGGATCGAATCCTGCCTCGGGCATGGATGTGTGTGATGTCCTTAGGTTAGTTAGGTTTAAGTAGTTCCAAGTTCTAGGGGACTGATGACCTCAGCTGTTAAGTCCCATAGAGCTCAGAGCCATTTGAACCATTTAGTTGGATGTCAGACTAAAAATCTATGCATTTCATCTGAAAATCATGTGCTAACGTTGGCAATAATTGCAATGCACATAAATATTTCTAATTTCTACCGACTTGTAGTGATCATAGCTGCTGTGGTAACGATTATTTATCACAACTGTACAGAAATAATACAGAATTTCCTTGCATTTACATAAAATAATTTCATTATACATATCTGAATCTGTAGTTCCGCAATTACAAACTGAAGTGGCCGTAAGATGACACGTCAGTACGTCTGGCGAATTGGCCGGCTAAAAGAACGAGACTAGGGGCGTTCAAGTATAGCGCTGGCGGAAATGTTTAGGATGGGACGGACCAATTAGAGAACAGCAGCGTGTGGAATTTTTTTTATTTTATTTTTTTTTATTTTTTTATTTACCGGCCGTGTGATAGACTCTCACTTCTGGGTGCGCATTAATACTTGTTTTGTGCCGCAAGCGGATCACGGGCTGCGAGTTTGACACCCTGATCTACAACAACAAAAGAGTGATAGATAAATATTATGATGTTGAAGTTTTGAGACCAAAGCGGTAGCTGTCCGTCTGTCAGCAGTGTTTCTCCCGTATTATGTGAAAGGAGGAAATTTACTGTCAAAATCGACTGCAAAATCTTTTGCTCATTAGGTATAGAACACCGCACTGTTTGATATAATCAGGAAAAGAGAAAAGTGGCAAGGAAAAAGGTGACAAACGAGCCCAGCTGAAAAAATTAACGCCAGGACATTACCAAAAACTGAAGTTTTCCTGTATGTACAGGAAATAAATACTCCATGCCTGGAACGGAGATATGGTTTAAAGAAAAATAAATGTAGTACCTCATACACAAGACCTGTCCTACAAGGTGTGGAAAAGGTACACTCATGTCGGCGGCAAAATTTTGTGAAGTATTCGTATATGCTTCATTACTCTAGTGAAACAGTGGATGATGTGCAGACGTTCATTATTTGTCCGTGGTGTTGAGTTTTAGTTTACTTTTTACAACACACTGCACACGTTATGTCTTTACAGTGAGTTCCATGTCTGTACCTACCAGATTCTGCACGATGTACAATTATCTACAAAAAGTTCCGTACACTGATAGAACCACCAGATAAGGATAATGTGCGTACCGCGGATGACTATCTGTGAAGCAACTAAATTGGTCGTAGATTTAGCCAAACACTAATCCCATTCTCTCAACATTAAATTAAAAAGAACTGGTATCTGTGAGTGATGTATTCTCGGCTGTGATAAAGTCTCCGGGAGATGGCTTCAAATCGAATAGCTTTTGGATTATTTCTCAAGTACTGTATTTCTGAAACCTTCGTATACCGTTGGATTTTGATCCACCGGTAATGAAAATCTAAGTTATTCCCATGTTATGACGTTATTACGTCACATTGGCTTCTTCTCTCCCCTGGCATCGTAATCCTTTCAATAGCGATGTGTGAAAGTACGAAGATTATTCTGTAATTAACTGTAAACATATTCAGTGTCTTAAATCATGCTTTCAGAACAAAAGAGGAGAACTTTGTGTCGACAGATCACACGACAAATAACCGTAAATATTTGATTTGCATTGTTTGTGATTTTCTGTAGCGATTCAACTTTACATCTGAGAACGCCATAATGTTACATGTACGCCTCATTTCTTTGCTTTTTTTGTACAAGGATGTCAAGAAAAGAAAAACACGTTATTACTACAGCGATAAATATCCGTTACAGAAGATACGGAACATTTTGTAGCAACTTTAATTGTAGATAAGCTCCAGATTTGTGGATTCTGAAAACTGCTGATCTTTGATACTATCAGGTACAGATACCGTGACGAAACAACATGGACTCCCAGTTAACGAGCACACTACGTTGTCGCACTGTAGTTAAACATTTCCTGGCCGCGTCATAGGGCACCGTCATTGGCTGTTGCGTACGCCAGAGCCGGTTTCCGGTTTGTGGGGGAAGGAAGCATTTCTAAAATCTCGAGAAGATGCGCCGGACTCCTCGTAACCTGCATAAATGGATTGTAGTGTGGGACTGCTATGCCGATATCAAGGGCGAGTTACTGTTATCAGGATGGCCGGTATTTTCCAAGACCTATTTGAAATTTATTTTGAAGTGGTCTGACGGGAAGTACAGCGCTTTAGCAGGAGCAGGAATTGGCGGCAGTAGAGCTATCTGCAGTCAGTTTCAAATGATGATTTTCTAAATTTTCTCAGCAGTGTCCCTCGAAAAGAACTCTGCCTTCCCTCCAAGGTTTCCCATTTGAGTTCCCGGGGCACCTCTGTAACACTTGCGCTTTGTTCTAACCTACCGATAACAAATCTAGCAGCCCGGTTCTGAATTGCTTCGATTTCTTTCTTTAATCTGACCTTGTGCGGTCTCCAAAGAATTGTACTAGTGTCCTATTTGCGGTCTTCTTTACACCTGAACCTCCCAAAATTATCGCAATAAACCGAAGTCGGTCGTTTGCCTTCCCCACCACATGCTCGGTACATTTCATATGACTTTGCAACTTGCGCCAAGATATTTAAGGGGAGGTTTACTATCTTTTGGTTAAAAAAATCGATATTTTTAAAATTTCATTTTTGGATCGATAAAAGTGTTTAGAATCCACCCATGAAACGGTTTTTCCGAATACGGAAAGGAAATATTTGTTATTCGTGGTTGAATAGAAAAATTTCATCTGCCTGCAAATGGCCTTTTTCACGTACCACCTTTTTTCTTTCGGAGGACGAGTTATTGTACCGGTGCTTTGGAGGAAACACAAAATTCAAACGAAACTTTGAACGCGAGTGTTTGGAAGTTAGCCCCCAAGCATTTGCATTCTGGTGCGAACACTGATGGAGATTGCGACTTTCCTGGAAGTGAGCAGCTTCAACGAAGGGTATTCAGCAATTCTGAAGACCATGACAACGATGGACGTCGCCCTGGGACTTTATTCGACGCAGTTCGCCAAGCATTCGGACGACCACCCGATTCAAGCTGCCGAAAACCGCTTGTCACCGGCCGTACGAGCGGCTCTGGAGCAGCGCAGGATGGCCTAGATCGAGCAGGAAGCCCACTCGGAGGAAGAGGGACTAGTTTATGGATCCGGAATAGCAGATTGAATGTAAGTTGCATAATATTGCATTTATATTTAGTCAAAGCTTCAAACTCGTTTTTCTCGAAATGGACTTTTTTTTATCGCGCGGTATGGTAACTTCAAATCTACTGAACTGATTATCATGATTCTTTGTTTCCGACGAAGCTAACTAAATTGCCTACGAGTTGTGTCACTTTTATTCCGATCCATCAACTTTAAATATTTTTACTTGGCCGACGAAGTCGAAAAGTCGATGAAAAAAAACCCTATTATTTCAAATGACCGCCATTTTGTTTCCTATGGTTCAAATAACTTAAGCGAGGTACAACTCCTAAAGAATCTTATACACTTCGCCAACGTCAAGTCAATTTTGATTTCAGACGAGCCAGCTGATCTGTGACATACCGCGCGCGGAAGTCTACATCGAAATTTTGTTTCGTTCCAACGGCACTTCCACCTTTGCTCTTCGACATTTCCTGTCGAAAAAATTCCAGTTTGTGGAGGAAATATTAATAACCATTTTGACCAAATTTGACATTGATATCTATAACACATCCCGAGAAAAAAAAATCTCAAATAACTTGCTATTTTCGTGCCAAAGATAGTAAACTTCCTCTTAAACGGCATGACTGCGTCAAGCAGGACACTACTAATGCGGAATCCGACCATTACGGGTTTGTTTTTCCTACTCATCCACATTAACATACATTTTTTCTGCATTTACAACTAACTGTCGTTGGTCACACCAAGTAGAGAATTTGTTTAAGTCATCCTGCATCCTCCTACAGTCATCTTCGACAGCTTCACTTACACGGTACCATCATCAGCAAACAGCCGCAGACTGCTTCCCACCCTGTCCGACATATCATTTATGTTTATAGAAAATAATAGCGGTCGTATCATACTTCCGTGGGGCACTCCTGACAATTTCCTTGTCCCCGATGAAACCTAGCAGTCGAGGACAACAGACTCGGTTCTGTTACTTAAGAAGTCTTCTACCAATTCACGTATCTGGGAGCCTATTCCGTACACTCGTACCTCCGTTAACTGTCTGCAGTAGGGCACCGTTTCAATGTTTTTCTAAAATATAGACATACGGAATCTACCCGTTGCCCTTCATCTACAATTCGCAATATATCATGTGAGAAAAGGGCAAGTTAAGTTTCGCACGAGCGATGATTTCTAGATGAACGTAAGCTTCTCGGTTCCACAGAAATTTATTATATTCTAACAGGGAAAATGTGAAGAATTCTGTAGCAAACTGATGTCAAGGATATTGGTCTATAATTTTGCGAGTCCGTTCTTTTACTATTTTATAAACGATAATCATCTGAGGCACTTTCCAGAAAAAAATGGAAACGGGGAATGGTGTGTTATTGAAAATTATTTGGTGCACGTGCTTCGTGCTCGCGAAACTGAAAGAGTCGGCCGGCAGTCTTCACAGGGAGCAGGAGTTTAGTTTTGTACCATGTGGGCTGGAGGTAGTTTTTCAAAGGTTACTTCTGATGTGTGGATCAACCATGTTACTCTTCAAATACGGAAAGACTGCAAGAATCGAAAGTGCGTTCCCGTGTACGGGTGTGGAATTCTGCTACGGCGCTTTCCACTTCTCTAGGCGAGTGCTGCGGTTTTGTGAGCCTACGCGCGTTCGGCAGGCAGAGCCTTTACATTAGAGCGCGGAACCAGTAGCTATGTGGATGGTGGTCTGGTATTTAATGAACGTAATGGTCTTGGCGTGGTGTTTCTATTGAAACTTGAAGTGAAAATCTTTTTGTGTGACTTCGACCTGTCGACGTCGAACTGTTATCTTGTGCCTTGTTTTGGTGGATTATATCTGTAGGAGCTATTGGGAGCAAGCTGGAGCCGGTATATGAACTGTCAGCGGTATATGTTTTTGAGACCTGTGGGGATTTGTCGGAATACCAGGTCGGTTCGGAAAGCAACTGCTGTTCCAGTGTGGAGCTAGTATTTGAGCGTGGAGCTCCATGGTTGTCACACTTGCATGTTCTCTGATTCAGTAAATGTCCATCTGCTGAAGTAAAAACCTCGTTTTTTCACACATTAGTTTCTTGTAACCCCAAAATGTGTACACACTAATAAAAGATACTCCGAAATTCCAAGTACGAGCGGTAATAAAATTTCTTTCTGCGCAAAACGTTTTAGGAGCACAGTCATCACCAACTGCGTACTATATAGGTCCAGACTTGTGCGGCATTGGGTCTGATTTTTGAGAGGTCGTAGAACAGACAGTCTTGATGAAGAGAGGAGTGGGAGACTTTCCGGTGTGAGTGACGATCTCGTCAAGACAACGGAAGATTCACTATCTCTTAACTTTCTTAACAATTGCTGCAAAGTTCTCGTACAGTTTTGCACGAGGATCTTACACATAACTTAGGCTACTGGAAGTTCTGTGTTCAGTTGGCACCGAAATTGTTTAGTAAACGAAATTGCCTTAGATGTTCTTTGCAGTACGACACGGAAGGAGCAGGTTTTGTGAAGAGAACAGTGGCTGGTGACGAAACTTGGGTGGCATACGTAAACACCGAAAGGAAACAATAGTCGACGACAGTTCTCCATGCAAGCCGAAGAAAGCCGCAAAACATTGCCGTCGAGGAAGGTTATGGCTACGGTTTTTTGGGATGGCGAGGGGGTTTTGCTGGTTGAATTTATAGAGCGTGGAGCGACGACCATTTCAGAGGTCTACTGTGAAACTTTGAACAAATTTAAGAGAGCATTTCAAAACAGACATCGCAATGTGCTGGCCTCCGGTGTTATGATTTTTGCATGGCAGAGGTCATCTTCACAGTACCCGAAAAACTCCAGAGATTTTGAAGCAATACAAATTTGACTTTTTGGTCATCACCCATACAACCCATATTTGGCGCCAAGTGATTTTTATCTCTTCGCTCACATGAAGAAGTGGTTTGCTTCGCAGCACTTCTATAATGACGACGAACTTTATGATGCCGTGAAAGAATGGTTACGCGCCCAAGCGGCAGTATTTTGTGGAGACGGAGTTTGTAAATTAATGAAACAGTATGAAAAAATGCTTAAATTTAAACGGTGACTATGTTGAAAAATTGCAAATAGCAGTAATTTCATGAGGTATATGATTAAATTTCTTTTTGCTTGCAAGTTTCTTTCAAACCGGACGGAGGTTACTTTACGAATTGGCCTCGTATTTCTGAACTTAATTAGATTGTTATAAAGCATAAATTATTGTCTCTAGAGTACTGCAGGTGGCAGCGAGGTCAGCGATCTCTATTAAGATCCCTCGGTTCCGACCAAGGTTTTCGGGTGGTTTCCCTTGGTTCTAAAGCGTGTACCGGAAGTGGTCAATCCCCTCTTTATTCATACAATGTAGGCTTTCACAGCCGGTGTTGCCTTCAGCTGAAACTTCCGGGCTGAGAGGCCTTGGTCGATGTATAAAATTTCCACCTGACGTTTCGTCTCCATCTGCGGGAGACATCTTCTGCGGTCGTCCGGCTACTGCCACTGAGGCTCCAGGTACTCTAGCATTCATAGAGCGCATAGAGGGCACCACCATTCGTCACGTGATGCCGATGGTATGCCTATCTTTGGAAGGCGTCATCATTCTCGATAAAGAGTAATCGATTGTCATTCTGCTGGCGCAACGTCGACATCCATATTTAGTCTAACTTTAAAACTTACTCTTTATTCCCAACTGGGATCCCCCATTTCGTCCCACAATCAGCTGAATAGAACCGCGACTCTTCAGTGGGATGGATCTCAAACATCCCGCTCGACTTCTTGGAGGAAGACTGAAAGGCGTTAAAAAAAGAAAGCAAAACTGTGGCAGTACAGAGAATTAATGCACTTTCACCAATAAACGTTTCCAAGTACACCAGGACGTCGCGTAATGTGTCCCGCATGGCGCACATTATTCAGTTGCGTGTGTGGATAGCGGGCGCCAGTCGAACGTCACGGATGTTCCGAGGCGCGGACGTACGAAACGTTGCGGGGCGTATCCGCGAAAGCTGCCGCGCCTCACCGTTAAGCATGTGGGACGGATCGGGCTGTCTGGCGTATTTGTATCGCACGAGCCAAGCGAGGCCGCCGCCGCGCCGGCTTTCACGCGTCGTGTTACTGCCCTGCGCCTCACGCCCGCCTTTCAGTTAATCGGGTAACGAGGCTACTGAAGCCAGCTCACTCCCCGGTCGTATTCGCGTTCCGCGGTGACAATGGGACGTGAAAGCTGCCTCTCGCTGCAGAGTACGTCTAACGCCACTTGCAAATGAATGTACTCACTCTACATAAGCACTACATTTCATCGCTGGAAAGCACAAACATTACTAAAGGCATTATGTGCACACAACGGCACTTAACCCACACTTATGATAAAACAGTACTTCTGCATGCTAAACAGAGCTAAAGGTAGGCCATATCTAATCTTGATCGCGCGACAAGTTAGAGAAAGCTGTAATTGATGATGTAATCACGGACATTTGTGATAAGTTGCTAGAGACGTGATGAAGTTACAGGGCAGATGCGGGGAGAGAATTTTGAGTAGTAATATGAACTGTTAAATGTGATTACTGTATGTAAAATACGAAATAGTGTATGTCACGCAATTTTGGGGGGAATTCTAGGATATTCTCTACAGAGAAAACTGTTATGACTCAACGAAACTACACTCGTCTGGCCATAACGAAGTTCGTTGATTTCTCTGGGAGCTTACTCTCCGGAACTAAAACCTATGAAAAATTAGTTCACTTTATTACGTGAATGAATAAAAAGATTTACTTAACCTGATACAATCCTTTGTCTCAGGAGTTCTTCATAACTGCCAATTGTCATTGACTATTAAAGCATCACTCGATGCAGTAATTACCGAACTCTTCTCTTGACGTACAATGTTCAACATTTACAAGAGTACATTTCAATGTGAGACTTGAAAAACTCTTTAGCCATACCTCGATGATTTCGACTACATCAGGTAAGTTTACAAGCTGGAGCTGAGCGCTTCCATGCTCGGCTCTATACTGATCTCCGTGCGAGGACGCCATTGTGCTGAGACACAGAGAGAGTGTCTTCTGTACATCTCTTCTTTACACTCTCCAATTCGCCACTGCGGATTGCAGAGAGACATAGCTAATATCTGTGATATGACTCGCATTGCCGACCGTGGAGGGTCACCGCGATATTCGGACGGTAGCACAAAAAGCCAAACGATAAAAATTGTCAGTATAACTGCTCTATATGTGATCTGTATAAATGTTGTGTGTCATCACAGACATCTATGGCTTAAAAATGGCTCTGAGCACTATGCGACTTAACTTCGAGGTCATCAGTCGCCTAGAAGTTAGAACTAATTAAACCTAACTAACCTAAGGACATCACACACATCCATGCCCGAGGCAGAATTCGAACCTGCGACTGTAGCGGTCACTCGGTTCCAGACTGTAGCGCCTAGAACCTCACGGCCACTCCGGCCGGCCAGACATCTATTTTTCCGATGCTACGAAGAGTACTAGAAAATACTAACACTGTAAAAACTTCTAATCTTTTGTTGCTAGATAAAAAGTGTTCAAATGTGTAACAAGTGTATGGGATTACTGTTGTGGATTAGCAGCAGAGCCAACCCACGAATTTTAGAGGAAGCCGAAAGGCACGCGTTTAAGCTCACGCAGGCTGGCGTGAGGTCTGGAACAGGACAAGGAATTTAGACTTCAGAAAAAAGGAGGTAACTGGTGGAATACTTAACTTTAATCCATTAATGTTGAACGTAGCTCTTGTCTGTAAATTATTTACAATATCAATAGTAACTGAACATGGCGCCTTGCTAGGTCGTAGCAAATGACGTAGCTGAAGGCTATGCTATCTATCGTCTCGGCAAAAGAGAGCGTATTTTGTCAGTGAACCATCGCTAGTAAAGTCGGTTGTACAACTGGGGCGAGTGCTAGGAAGTCTCTCTAGACCTGCCGTGTGGCGGCGCTTGGTCTGCAATCTCTGATAGTGGCGACACGCGGGTCCGACGTATACTAACGGACCGCGGCCGATTTAAAGGCTACCACCTAGCAAGTGTGGTGTCTGGCTGTGACTCCACAATTATTACTAAACAACATATGTTTTTTACAGATGATGAAACTTAAAATATCGTACAAAAACACGTCATGTAGCCAAGCAAGAAAACATCCCTATCATTCGCAGCAGACTAAGCACAAAGCATTGTAAATGTAGAAAACTGCGGCTACTCACTTTCCTGGTTACTTGTTTATTCCATAAATCGGTTTTGGGACCTTTTTACGCTCATCTTCTGATGGTGCACAGGAGGTTACATGACTATTCCATAGCACACAGCGGTTCCAGAAGTCTAATATCTTGATATCTCAACAGAAAACAGTTCCACGCTTTTCCGCGCAGCAAAGAAAAAAATGTCAGTTTATGTTCTTGTAGCAACGTTGGAGTCATGACAGTGCTCACTTGCTCAAGAAGCGTTGACAGTCGTCCACATGTGACTGAAGAGTACCTGGTTTCTATCACTGCTGTTTTGGATGTAAACATGACGATCTTGACACTGTAGCTGGAAACACAGTCAGATAATGCTAAAGGTGAATTTGTAAACAAAAAGGAATCCACAACTTCATTACAAAAAAAGCTCTACACACGATGTTTAACGCATGCGCGTGCACTCCTATCAGAAACGTGTGAATACAAATTATCCTGGCTAAATTAATTGTAATAATTGCATAATGTTCGCCTCGGAAGTTCCGTGGTCAGCCGAGTGGTTTATAAAGCGAACGGGTCCGGGTTCGATTTCCGGCCGGGTCGGAGATTTTGTCTGATTGGGGAATGGGTGCTATGTTGTACTTACTTTCCTATCGTTATCTCTGACATTCCACTGTTGAACTGGCTGAATGTGCACCTTCCAAAAGCCAATAAACTGAAAAAAAACGCTGAAACTACCACATAAGTATGAATTTCTCCATCACGTATCAGCCAAAGTCTCTCGTGTCATCCATCACGGCATTTGTAGAAACTATACCTTTATTGCAAACATTCTAACGGACCATCGACAACATGTCAGTAGATAATGTTCGGTGGAATGGAGTAGGTTTTCCCCCCAAGATACTGCTGCGCAGAGAAACAACCATGACTTCTGGAGTAAGTTGCATATCAATTACAGTGCGTGATGGGCTACCCAAGGAAGTCGGTCTAACTTATTTGCTGCCAGAGACGACACCAATATTAACTGAGACATTGTATAAACATTTGTAAGTATTGTTTTTAAATACTCAGTTCTGTATTTCTTCATCGTACAGCACAATTAAAATAACCGAAGTGACCACGTCAAACTTGCATGGGTCTCTAAAAAACGACCAGTTTCCTGGTGCAGAAAACAGCTGTCTTAAAAAAAGAACAGTCTGCCTAATGAATAAAATAACATTCACATCAGTACTAAGTGACCACTTGTCGATGGTCTGAGACGCATTTGCCCCGGTTCGCGCGGCTGCCCCCGTCTGAGGTTCGAGGCCGCCCTCGGTCAAGGGTGTGTGTGTTGTTCTTAGCGTAAATTAGTTAAAATTAGATTAAGTAGTGTGTAAGCCTAAGGACCGAAGACCTCAGCCGTTTGGTCTCATAGGAACTTCCACAAACTAAAATTAAAAAGTTATCGATGTATAAAGGCTAACACAGATGTTAGCGAAAAGAGAATGAATGTTATCATATACCAGCGTTTTCAAGAGACATGATTAGTAATAAAAAAAGAGGAGGCAATTTGAAAGACCAAACTTTCCAGTCCATTTAAAGCGAGAACTGGAACGTAGCGTGACTCATCTTAAAGTAATGACTTACCTTCCATAATTGGAGTTACTTCTTTCCTATTTTCTACAGCGCTCCTGGAAAAATTGTTAATTAATCATGGTTGTTGTAGATACACATGCTGTACAGTGTGGGTATTTCCGTGCTAAAGAAGCTGAAAGTCCCATGTATAATTTGCCTCCGATGATGGTTATGTCAGAAGAACGTAAGAAAGCGAATATAGGGAGGTCACGGGGCAATGTAACTGATCAGCTCTGACCGCTCTAGATTATCATAATAACCAGAGTCTTGGTTGCGTTTTGCAGTTGCGTGAACTGAAGACGTGCTGATGCCCTACACAGTAGTTTCGAATTTCATTCAGTGCCAAAGAAAAGACTAAGCTAATGAAACGACTGCACGATGACTGTTAAGAATTAAACATTCTCTTGATTTATTGCTGATACTCTAGTTTTCTCTTTTTTTATATTGTAGTCCATAGATCATGTATGATAAGGAACGCTACACGTGTGTCATCGCTGAAACATAACAGTGCCAACGGGATAATCAGCTTTACTCGCAGCATAACTATTGTGCAAGTACTTCTATGTTCACAAATCGTCTTATTTCTCATGTTAATACATTGCCTACTTCTACCAAAGAAAAAGTAAACTGAAGCTGACAGAAGTGTTAGAAGAGGCGCCATGAACAAAGTAACAAATCCTTGCGTCTACCACATACATTTTCCTTATGATATCACCGTTGCCTTTTCTTGCTGCTTCAGCTAACTGAAATCAATGGAGGTCCAGAATAAATCTTACATATGCATCGGAGTATGTGTTATTTTGAAACTTAGTGGCAGATTCAACTGACTCTAGAGCCCAGACCCTCTCTCATTTTTTCTTCCAGAACTCCCATCAGCTGAACTACCCTGGCAAGAACCGTGACCTCTCCTCACAACTTGACTTCTGACACTAGCACTGTCCCATCTTCCCAACTCCAAACAATCTTTTCTGGAGTTCATTTCTCTGGGATGAATGGAGACTACATTAATTTGCGATGGCCTTGTTCACGTTTGCAGCATTGCCGCTGAGTTAAAACAGCAATATTTACACAGACCTTTATTAAAACTGTAACAGCGACATTTATACCCACTTTTGCTAGAGTAGAAACAGCCTATTAACTATAAACTGTTTTGGATATGAACTTTTCTGGTCATAGCGATTTCTGTTGTTTTGTCTGTGTATCATTTAAATTCCATTGTTCACTGTCATGTATTATTAAATTTGCTCAGGCTTAAATCTGATCAGCGTAACTGGAAGCAATCAATTAATTAAATGGACACTCTAGCTCAAACAGGCGTTGATGTACTTCATTGGGGACATGTTGAAAATGTGTGCCCCGACCGGGACTCGAACCCGGGATCTCCTGCTTACATGGCAGACGCTCTATCCATCTGAACCACCGAGGGCACAGAGGATAGTGCGCCTGCAGGGACTTATCCCGTGCACGCTCCCCGTCAGACCCACATTCCCAACATGTCCACACCACTACATTCGTAGTGCGCCTCATAGATGTTTGCCCATTATACTCATTACTCGTGGCAGATTAATCTACCAAGTCCCGTACGATGGGCAAACACCTATTAGGCGCTACGAATGTAGTGGTGTGGACATGTTGGGAATGTGGGTCTGACGGGGAGCGTGCAAGGTATAAGTCCCTGCAGGCGCACTATCATCTGTGGTTCAGATGGTAAGAGCGTCTGCCATATAAGCAGGAGATCCCGGGTTCGAGTCCCAGTCGGAGCACACATTTTCAACATGTCCCCAATGAAGTACATCAATGCCTGTTTGCAGCTAGGGTGTCCATTTAATTATCATTTCATTTCTATCAAAGCTGCATGGTCATCAACGGTAACTGTTCTTTCGGGAACAGATACTACTGTCATATATAGTAAATTAATTAGATAAATAAATTAGATAAATAAATAAATAATTAGATAAATAGATATAATAAATTAATAATTAAATTAGATAAATAAATTAATTAGATAAATTAAGTAGATAAATAAATAAAATGCCCTGGATGTATCTAATTGGTGACCATCAACGTTGCAAACAACAGTAAGATTGTCCGTGAAATTGTCTGCCGAACCATGTCCGTTATTCAGTACGGCGATTTATTATTGAGGACGTATAAACAGTGTAAGAGCTTATAAGCGTGCGCGCAGGTGAATTTGGCCAGCTATGGACCGCATACAACTTAAGACTTACGGTGTTTCTTTTTCTTCCGTTCTTCCCAGTACTTCTTCATTTTCTCGCCAACTGCTCGTCTCTGCTCATCTGTCCACACTCTCTTGGGTCGAGGTTTTGGCGCATCTTCTTCATAGTTTGCGTTTTCTATAAGTAGCCTAAAGTTATTCCTGTCACGTATTATTTCTTCTGTAACACCTATTTTGTTGGCGTCTTTCTTTACTGCTTCTATCAATCCTACAGTGTTTTTCAGCTTACTAACGTAATTAAAAATTTTCTTTGTAATCCGTGTTTCTTCCATTCTTTTTAAATGTCCATAAAATTTTAGCCGTCTCTTCCTCATTGTATCTGTGATCTTTTCTGTATTTTTGTATAGGTCTTCATTTCTCCTTTTAATCCACCTGTTTTCCTTGTTTTTCTCAGGACCTAGAATTTTTCTTAATATTTTTCTCTCTCTTTTTTCTAGTTCTCTTAATTCGCCTTTCTTAATCAATGTTAGGCACTCTGATCCATATGTTGCTTGTGTCCTAATAACTGAATTATAATGTTTAATCTTTGCTTTTATGGATATTGATTTCTTATTGTAGTAGTTTTGTGTTAATTTATATGCAAATTCCAACTTTTTTATTCTTTCTTCATTTGTTGTGTTATCCAGGCCATTAGCTTGGATCCACTCCCCCAGGTATTTGAATCTATCAACTCTTTTAATTTTTCCATACTTTGTTTTCATAAACTTTTCTGTATTATGTTTGTGTTCTATATACTCGGTTTTTTCGTAGGATACTTTTAGCCCAGTCTTTTCAGCAATCTCGTGTAACATATCAAGCATAACTGTTGCGTATGTTCGGTTTTCAGTTATCAATGCCATATCATCCGCAAAGGCTAAACATTTTACTTCAAATTTGTTCTTTCCTTGGCCCATGCTTATACCCTTTGTGCCTCTGTTTTTTAATGTGTTTTCCCATGTTTTTACTACTTTATCTAAAACCAAGTTAAGAGAATTGGGGACAGTCCGTCACCTTGTCGAACTCCTGTTTTGATTTTGAATGGTTCAGAAATTTCGCCTTGAAACTTAATTCTTGATGTTGTATCTGTGAGCGTTTGTTCAACAAGTCTTCTGATGTTTTCATCTATCCCTGATTCATAAAGTATATACACTCCTGGAAATTGAAATAAGAACACCGTGAATTCATTGTCCCAGGAAGGGGAAACTTTATTGACACATTCCTGGGGTCAGATACATCGCATGATCACACTGACAGAACCACAGGCACATAGACACAGGCAACAGAGCATGCACAATGTCGGCACTAGTACAGTGTATATCCACCTTTCGCAGCAATGCAGGCTGCTATTCTCCCATGGAGACGATCGTAGAGATGCTGGATGTAGTCCTGTGGAACGGCTTGCCATGCCATTTCCACCTGGCGCCTCAGTTGGACCAGCGTTCGTGCTGGACGTGCAGACCGCGTGAGACGACGCTTCATCCAGTCCCAAACATGCTCAATGGGGGACAGATCCGGAGATCTTGCTGGCCAGGGTAGTTGACTT
The DNA here is from genome assembly GCF_023898315.1 of Schistocerca nitens. Lineage (NCBI taxonomy): Eukaryota > Metazoa > Arthropoda > Insecta > Orthoptera > Acrididae > Schistocerca > Schistocerca nitens. Next base: position 367,535,719 of record NC_064614.1, on the reverse strand, counting down.
ACACCTTATAGAGCACGTTGGGTGGCACGGGATACATGCGGACGTGCATTGTCCTGTTGGAACAGCAAGTTCCCTTGCCGGTCTAGGAATGGTAGAACGATGGGTTCGATGACGGTTTGGATGTACCGTGCACTATTCAGTGTCCCCTCGACGATCACCAGTGGTGTACGGCCAGTGTAGGAGATCGCTCCCCACACCATGATGCCGGGTGTTGGCCCTGTGTGCCTCGGTCGTATGCAGTCCTGATTGTGGCGCTCACCTGCACGGCGCCAAACACGCATACGACCATCATTGGCACCAAGGCAGAAGCGACTCTCATCGCTGAAGACGACACGTCTCCATTCGTCCCTCCATTCACGCCTGTCGCGACACCACTGGAGGCGGGCTGCACGATGTTGGGGCGTGAGCGGAAGACGGCCTAACGGTGTGCGGGACCGTAGCCCAGCTTCATGGAGACGGTTGCGAATGGTCCTCGCCGATACCCCAGGAGCAACAGTGTCCCTAATTTGCTGGGAAGTGGCGGTGCGGTCCCCTACGGCACTGCGTAGGATCCTACGGTCTTGGCGTGCATCCGTGCGTCGCTGCGGTCCGGTCCCAGGTCGACGGGCACGTGCACCTTCCGCCGACCACTGGCGACAACATCGATGTACTGTGGAGACCTCACGCCCCACGTGTTGAGCAATTCGGCGGTACGTCCACCCGGCCTCCCGCATGCCCACTATACGCCCTCGCTCAAAGTCCGTCAACTGCACATACGGTTCACGTCCACGCTGTCGCGGCATGCTACCAGTGTTAAAGACTGCGATGGAGCTCCGTATGCCACGGCAAACTGGCTGACACTGACGGCGGCGGTGCACAAATGCTGCGCAGCTAGCGCCATTCGACGGCCAACACCGCGGTTCCTGGTGTGTCCGCTGTGCCGTGCGTGTGATCATTGCTTGTACAGCCCTCTCGCAGTGTCCGGGGCAAGTATGGTGGGTCTGACACACCGGTGTCAATGTGTTCTTTTTTCCATTTCCAGGAGTATATATATATATATATATATATATATATATATATATATGTGTGTGTGTGTGTGTGTGTGTGTGTGTGTGTGTGTGGCGGGATATATATATATATATATATATATATATATATATATATATATATATATATATATGTGTGTGTGTGTGTGTGTGTGTGCGTGTGTGTGTGTTGCGGGGGGGGGGGGGGGGTAGACTCATTTCATTTCTGTATAAGAAAGTCAACTGGTACAGTGATTCGGCGAGGTAACGTGAATTAAATTTTTCGTCTGGTATGTAAATCAGACGTCGTATACTGCCTCCCGAGAGTTCGAAATTTTTCGTCAGCCTGTGTGCTGAATAAGTAGTCAGTTTAAAGGATGAAATACTGCTATTGCGAATAACTAGTTTAGGTGGTTTTGTCCGATGCTTAAAATTATACCGGGCTTAGTCTAATCACAAGCCATATAAACTTCAGTTTTCGAGAAACTGCCTGCATTTAACGCGCGGAGTAGCCGGCCGGTCTGAGGCGTCCGCGCGGCTCTCCCCATCGGAGGTTGCAGTCCTCCCTCGGGCACGGGTGTGTGTGACGTCCTTAGCGTAAATTAGTTTAAGTTAGATAAAGTAGTGTGTAAGCTTAGGGACCGATGACCTCAGCATTTAAGAGAAATAGCACGATGTGTGTACAGTATGCCGGGCAAGTTAGATGCGACTGTAATTAGCAAAATCAAAGGGTTAACGTTGCATTACAATTGCAGACGTAAAAATCTATTATTAGCCCTATTGCATTCCAAAAGTTTCTGAAAAATGTTCGATGTTTATGGGAAGCGCTCGCATTTGCTCTATACGGCGTGAACCAGAAAACTCAACGGCAAACTTTCAGAGGTGGTTGTATGGACCAAACCAAGAAAAAATGTCCAGTAAATATCGGCTTTAAAATGCATACCTTAATAGCTACGAGGAGTTATTCATCTTTGCTACTGTGAAACAGGTTTCTTCTACTGAACATGTGCTCGTAGCTCTTAAGGTATGCATTTTAGCGCCCATGTTTTTTGTTTTGGTCCATAATGCCTCCTCCCAAAACATGGAAAGCAAACAGCTTGAAATGGAAGTGAAGTGTTTCACAGTATCGAAGATGAACAAGGGCTCGTTGCTAAGGTACACGTTTCAGAGCCCACATATACTAGATTTATTTTTCTAGTTGTGGTCCTTACATCCACCTCTGAAATTTTGTCTGTGGCGTTGTGTGTCACCCTGCATATATTGTCCAGTATCTGACACGGCGAGTACTACTACACGTGTAGCTGTAATTTTGTTTTTTTAAATTTATGGGACTTAACTGCTAAGGTCATCTGTCCCTAAGCTTACACACTACTTCACCTAAATTATCCTAAGGACAAACACACACACACACACACCCATGCCCGAGAGAGGACTCGAACCTCCGCCGGGGCCAGCCGCACAGTCCATGAGTAGCTGTAATTGAAGTTATAAACATTCTTTTCTCTTCGAACTGCCTACGTTAAAAATCGAAGGAAGAGTCAAAGGAATTTAGTCCATTTTTACTCTTCGCATCTCGCACATTTTAAGGATAAATGATTATTGACGCTTAATGGGTTTCTTCCTCACTAAATTTCTTCCTCGCTAAACTATGTGGAAAATATATTGTTGGTCGCTCATGTGTATTATGTTCAGAGACGCAAACATGTCTCTGACTGCAGATTTCCAGTTTCGGCTGAAATGACTAAATCGTATGCTCGGAGTCCAGGTCTCTTCGCATCAACCGACGGGCGGAGCTCTAGAGTGGAAAGAAGCTGTAAGTGTTACTCGTAGATCTTGTTAACATTTTTACTTCGTGATTTTCAAAAAGTTACAAGAGCAACTAACGAAGATTCATTTGCATTTTTTTCTAAACTTCTGTAATTCAAACAGCATATAGCAGGAGAGGGAGACATCAATGTACACCGATGTCTCTGGTGCTTAAAGTTATCCTTATGTAAGTTGTATGATCTATGCAAAAGTAGTACAGCCTCTCCATTACAGTTTTTTTCAAGTAGGCCTGACTCTATGTCTGCGCTCAGCTTTGACTAGCTAAAGTATTTTTTAAGTTATGATTCTTATTCCTGCATGTTTAATACTTTGTTGCAGATCTATGCTGCACGCATTTGCCATGAATGTACACTTCCTATTTATGTGTTGCGACTACGTGTGTCACATCCTTCATTTTGAGTCGTTAAATGTACTTCTAGAATACTGATTATTCTGATTTTCAATCACATTTTGTATCACATTGTCTGCGATTACCTGCTGTAAATGTATTTATTACCCTCAGCCAATGTCCCAGCTCGTCCACATGGGTTAAGTCCAGAGAACACCGCCCGTACACTTATGATTTATGTCTACATCTACATCTACATTTATACTCCGCAAGCCACCCAACGGTGTGTGGCGGAGGGCACTTTACGTGCCACTGTCATTACCTCCCTTTCCTGTTCCAGTCGCGTATGGTTCGCGGGAAGAACGACTGTCTGAAAGCCTCCGTGTGCGCTCTAATCTCTCTAATTTTACATTCGTGATCTCCTCGGGAGGTATAAGTAGGGGGAAGCAATATATTAGATACCTCATCCAGAAACGCACCCTCTCGAAACCTGGCGAGCAAGCTACACCGCGATGCAGAACGCCTCTCTTGCAGAGTCTGCCACTTGAGTTTGTTAAACATCTCCGTAACGCTATCACGGTTACCAGATAATCCTGTGATGAAACGCGCCGCTTTTCTTTGGATCTTCTCTATCTCCTCCATCAACCCGATCTGGTACGGATCCCACACTGATGAGCAATACTCAAGTATAGGTCGAACGAGTGTTTTGTAAGCCACCTCCTTTGTTGATGGACTACATTCTCTAAGGACTCTCCCTATGAATCTCAACCTGGTACCCACCTTACCAAGAATTAATTTTATATGATCATTCCACTTCAAATCGTTCCGCACGCATACTCCCAGATATTATACAGAAGTAACTGCTACCAGTGTTTGTTCCGCTATCATATAATCATACAATAAAGGATCCTTCTTTCTATGTATTCGCAATACATTACAATTGTCTATGTTAAGGGACAGTTGCCACTCCCTGCACCAAATGCCCATCCGCTGCAGATCTTCTTGCATTTCGCTACAATTTTCTAATGCTGCAACTTCTCTGTATACTACAGCATCATCCGCGAAAAGCCGCATGGGACTTCCGACACTATCTACTAGGTCATTTATATATATTGTGAAAAGAAATGGTCCCATAACACTCCCCTGTGGCACGCCAGAGGTTACTTTAACGTCTGTAGACGTCTCTCCATTGATAACAACATGCTGTGTTCTGTTTGCTAAAAACTCTTCAATCCAGCCACACAGCTGGTCTGATATTCCGTAGGTTCTTACTTTGTTCATCAGGCGACAGTGCGGAACTGTATCGAACGCCTTCCGGAAGTCAAGAAAAATAGCATCTACCTGGGAGCCTGTATCTAATATTTTCTGGGTCTCATGAACAAATAAAGCGAGTTGGGTCTCACACGATCGCTGTTTCCGGAATCCATGTTGATTCCTACATAGTAGATTCTGGGTTTCCAAAAACGACATGATACTCGAGCAAAAAACATGTTCTAAAATTCTACAACAGATCGACGTCAGAGATATAGGTCTATAGTTTTGCGCATCTGCTCGACGACCCTTCTTGAAGACTGGGACTACCTGTGCTCTTTTCCAATCATTTGGAACCTTCCGTTCCTCTAGAGACTTGCGGTACACGGCTGTTAGAAGGGGGGCAAGTTCTTTAGCGTACTCTGTGTAGAATCGAATTGGTATCCCGTCAGGTCCAGTGGACTTTCCTCTGTTGAGTGATTCCAGTTGCTTTTCTATTCCTTGGACACTTATTTCGATGTCAGCCATTTTTTCGTTTGTGCGAGGATTTAGAGAAGGAACTGCAGTGCGGTCTTCCTCAGTGAAACAGCTTTGCAAAAAGGTGTTTAGTATTTCAGCTTTACGCGTGTCATCGTTTGTTTCAATGCCATCATCATCCCAGAGTGTCTGGATATGCTGTTTCGAGCCACTTACTGATTTAACGTAAAACCAGAACTTCCTAGGATTTTCTGTCAAGTTGGTACATAGAATTTTACCTTCGAATTCACTGAACGCTTCACGCATAGCCCTCCTTACGCTAACTTTGATATCGTTTAGCTGCTGTTTGTCTGAGAGGTTTTGGCTGCGTTTAAACTTGGAGTGAAGCTCTCTTTGCTTTCGCAGTAGTTTCCTATTTTTGTTGTTGTACCACGGTGGGTTTTTCCCGTCCCTCACAGTTTTACTCGGCACGTACCTGTCTAAAACGCATTTTACGATTGCCTTGAACTTTTTCCATAAACACTGAACATTGTCAGTGTCGGAACAGAAATTTTCCTTTTGATCTGTTAGGTAGTCTGAAATCTGCCTTCTATTACTCTTGCTAAACAGATGAACCTTCCTCCCTTTTTTTGTATTCCTACTAACTTCCATATTCAGGGATGCTGCAACGGCCTTATGATCACTGATTCCCTGTTCTGTACATACAGAGTCGAAAAGTTCGGGTCTGTTTGTTATCAGTAGGTCCAAGATGTTATCTCCACGAGTCGTTTCTCTGTTTAATTGCTCGAGGTAATTTTCGGATAGTGCACTCAGTATAATGTCACTCGATGCTCTGTCCCTACCACCCGTCCTAAACATGTGAGTGTCCCAGTCTGTATCTGGTAAATTGAAATCTCCACCTAAGACTATAACATGCTGAGAAAATTTATGTGAAATGTATTCCAAATTTTCTCTCAGTTGTTCTGCCACTAATGCTGCTGAGTCGGGAGGTCGGTAAAAGGAGCCAATTATTAACCTAGCTCGGTTGTTGAGTGTAACCTCCACCCATAATAATTCACAGGAACTATCCACTTCTATTTCACTACAGGATAAACTACTACTAACAGCGACGAACACTCCACCACCGGTTGCATGCAGTCTATCCTTTCTAAACACCGTCTGTACCTTTGTAAAAATTTCGGCCGAATTTATCTCTGGCTTCAACCAGCTTTCTGTACCTATAACGATTTCGGCTTCGGTGCTTTCTATCAGCGCTTGAAGTTCCGGTACTTTACCAACGCAGCTTCGACAGTTTACAATTACAATACCGATTGCTGCTTGGTCCCCGCATGTCCTGACTTTGCCCTGCACCCGTTGAGGCTGTTGCCCTTTCTGTACTTGCCCAAGGCCATCTAACCTAAAAAACCGCCCAGCCCACGCCACACAACCCCTGCTACCCGTGTAGCCGCTTGTTGCGTGAAGTGGACTCCTGACCTATCCAGCGGAACCCGAAACCCCACCACCCTATGGCGCAAGTCGAGGAATCTGCAGCCCACACGGTCGCAGAACCGTCTCAGCCCCTGATTCAGACCCTTCACTCGGCTCTGTACCAAAGGTCCGCAGTCAGTCCTGTCGACGATGCTGCAGATGGTGAGCTCTGCTTTCATCCCGCTAGCGAGACTGGCAGTCTTCACCAAATCAGATAGCCGCCAGAAGCCAGAGAGGATTTCCTCGGATCCATAGCGACACACATCATTGGTGCCGACATGAGCGACCACCTGCAGATGGGTGCACCCTGTACCCTTCATGGCATCCGGAAGGACCCTTTCCACATCTGGAATGACTCCCCCCGGTATGCACACGGAGTGCACATTGGTTTTCTTCCCCTCTCTTGCTGCCATATCCCTAAGGGGCCCAATTACGCGCCTGACGTTGGAGCTCCCAACTACCAGTAAGCCCACCCTCTGCGACCGCCCGGATCTTGCAGACTGAGGGGCAACCTCTGGAACAGGACAAGCAGCCATGTCAGGCCGAAGATCAGTATCAGCCTGAGAGAGAGCCTGAAACCGGTTCGTCAGACAAACTGGAGACGCCTTCCGTTCAGCCCTCCGGAATGTCTTTCGCCCGCTGCCACACCTTGAGACGACCTCCCACTCTACCACAGGTGAGGGATCAGCCTCAATGCGGGCAGTATCCCGGGCAACCACAGTCGTAGTCCGATCGGGGGATGCGTGGGACGAGCTGGCCGTTCCCGACAAACCCCCATCCGGACCCCCACATTGATGCCCATTGGCAACAGCCTCAAGCTGTGTGACCGAAGCCAACACTGCCTGAAGCTGGGAGCGCAGGGATGCCAACTCAGCCTGCATCCGAACACAGCAGTTGCAGTCCCTATCCATGCTAAAAACTGTTGTGCAAAGAACGTCTGAACTAATCTACAGAGAGCGCAAACAAATCGACACAAAATTTAAACGGTTATTAAAATACAAGATTGCCTAGTAAATGCAGTAATGCTGCTACTTGCCCACTGCTGACACACTGCTCGGCGGCGGAAGGAGACTACGCGATTTTACACTATTCAGGTACTAAAACGCGATGCTACAACTATCAAATACTACAATACGCCCGAAATTTATGAATTAAACAATGCAAGTACCAAAAACACGCAAAGAAATTAAGAATTAAACTATGTAACAAATGAGTAAGCTAGGAGTATACGACTTGCTGCTGCAGCTGCTTATCCAACGACGGCAGGCAGCACACTGACTGTGACCAACCGACACTGGCCGTTCAAAACAAAAACAGAAGACAAACGACTACGCGAATTTACACTATTCAGGTACTAAAACGCGATGCTACAACTCTCAAATACTATAATACGCCCGAAATTTATGAATTAAACAATGCAAGTACCAAAAACACGCAAATAAATTAAGAATTAAACTATGTAACAAATGAGTGAGCTAGGAGTATACGACTTGCTGCTGCAGCTGCTTATCCAACGACGGCAGGGAGCACGCTCACTAAACCACAAATTGCTTAAATGCAATGTTTTAAAATAAATGGTTCAAATGGCTTTGAGCACTATGGGACTTAACTTCTGAGGTCATCAGTCCCTTAGAACTTAGAACTACTTGTTGTTGTTGTGGTGGTCTTCAGTCCTAAAACTGGTTTGATGCAGCTCTCCATGCTACTCTATCCTGTGCAAGCTTCTTCATCTTCCAGTAACTACTGCAACCTACATCCTTCTGAATCTGCTTAGTGTATTCATCTCTTGGTCTCCCTCTACGATTTTTACCTTCCACGCTGCCCTCCAATACTAAATTGGTGATCCCTTGATGCCTCAGAACATGTCATACCAACTGATCCCTTCTTCTAGTCACGTTGTGCCACGAATTTCTCTTCTCTCCAATTCTATTCAATACCTCCTCATTAGTTATGTGATCTACCCATCTAATCTTCAGCATTCTTCTGCAGCACCAGATTTCGAAAGCTTCTATTCTCTTCTTGTCTAAAGTATTTATCGTCCACGTTTCACTTCCATACATGGCTACACTCCATACAAATACTTTCAGGAACGACTTCCTGACACTTAAATCTATACTCGACGTTAACAAATTTCTCTTCTTCAAAAACGCTTTCCTTGCCATTGCCAGTCTACATTTTATATCCTCTCTACTTCGACCATCATCATTTATTTTGCTCCCCAAATAGCAAAACTCATTTACTATTTTAAGTGTCTCATTTCCTAATCTAATTCCCTCAGCATCACCCGACTTAATTCGACTACATTCCATTATTCTCGTTTTGCTTTTGTTGATGTTCATCTTATATCCTCGTTTCAAGACACTATCCATTCCGTTCAACTGCTCTTCCAAGTCCTTAGCCAGCCGTCTCTGACAGAATTACAATGTCACCGGCGAACCACAAAGTTTTTATTTCTTCTCCATGGATTTTAATACCTACTCCAAATTTTTCTTTTGTTTCTTTCAGTGCTTGCTCAATATACAGGTTGAATAACATCTGGGAGAGGCTACAACCCTGTCTCACTCCCTTCCCAACCACTGCTTCCCTTTCATGTCCCTTGAGTCTTATAACTGCTTGGTTCAAATGGCTCTGAGCACTATGGGACTTAGCATCTATGGTCATCAGTCCCCTAGAACTTAGAACTACTTCAATCTAACTAACTCACACAACACCCAGTCATCACGAGGCAGAGAAAATCCCTGACCCCGCCGGGAATCGAACCCGGGAACCCGGGCGTGGGAAGCGAGAACGCTACCGCACGACCACGAGCAGCGGACTCTTATAACTGCCATCTGGTTTCTGTACAAATTGTAAATAGCCTTTCGCTCCCCGTATTTTAACCCTACATAACTAACCTAAGGACATCAGACACATCCAAGCTCGAGGCAGGATTCGAACCTGCGTCCATAGCGGACTCGCGGTTCCAGACTGAAGCGCCTAGAACCGCTCGGCCAGCAATGTTTAAAACAATCGCAAAGAAATCCAACCTAGTTACTTTGGACCCCTTCAAACATTACAGATTTCTGAGGCTATAAAAACAATTGAATCGTGAGAATTTTCACACAAATATTTGTTTCAAATCTTATGGTGACAAATATACACACAGGGAGGTGAAATCCAGGTTTGCATCCGGAAGTTCCAAACGTGGCCGGCTGTATAGGTGGCTGGAACAGGTCTGACCCCTCGGCAGCGAAATTAACGGCCCCGGTAGGATGTTAAGCGGTCGCCTGCTAATGATGACAACTCGTACGTCTGGCGGGGTCCCCGGAATAAAACATGAGGCCCTGTCCAGATTAATGTGCCCCTACTGCAGCGGCTATCCCTACTTCCGCGCGACACGCTAACATTTCGCTCGACTTTCGTTTCTATGCCCGCTTGTTCAGAAAAGTGCAGTACATGTCTCCCTTGGACATTCGACGTTCACATTTCGTGAGCCACAGTAATCGATTTCTGCAACGCTTTCACCCGATTCCCGGAACACCAGAAAGCTTTTTTGTGTGTAGCGCTCCTACTGATGCAACATGAAGTACATGGAGTTTCAAAAAGAATGATCTGATTTCAAAACTCCGTATTTATTGACAAAAACATACTAAAAACATGGGGTGAATTGTAACATAAAGTCTTAAACTTTTAGCTATGCTATTACAAATGCTCTATGGGCCTACCAGCTGCAGCACGAAAAACGTCTAGGCGATAGCTAAATTTATCATAAACTTCACACAACGTAACTGCTTTTACAGAAGTTACGACTGCCGTTATTCTGCTTTTCACGTCTTCCATATCACGAGGTAAAGGGGCGATGAAAACACTTCCCCTCACATATCCCCACAGGCTCGTGCGCTCTTCCAGCGTTGAGACAGAGTATCATTGAGAAAATGATGTACGTCGTTGTGCCACTGTGGTGGAACTCCATCATGCTGGAACATAAAGCCATCAGAGTCTGCCCTAAGTTGTGCAAAAAGAGAACTCTCCAGCAGGTGAAGACAGATTTTCATGGACTGCGCTCAAACGTTTGCCTTATTATTTCCATCACAGGTACGAAATCTTCTTGTACTCTTACCTATCCACAAGCATCCTGTCACTTCAAATTGGCGATACCAATAACGAACGTTTTTGGGTGCAGGCGGGTCAACACCAAAACGCCAACGAAAACAATGCTGGAGTGAAATCACTGACTGGTTCTTTGCAAACTGCAGCACACACAACGTTTTCTGTTGAGCGGACGCCACCTTACTTCAGACTGACTGAAAACTGCGAAGACGCATTAACGACATCTAAAGGCAATTTCTGAAACTCTAGAGCACGCCCATTCAGACAACACGCATTGCTTTGCCGGCATGTAATTATTACCGTCCAAAACCAGGTCTTTCTTTCTGAAACACACTGTATATTCTGTTCACCTTCATGTTTGTCGATGCATCCGTTCTGCTAAACTGTTTATATTATCTGTATACATGGTATAAAAAAGAGACAGTTAAATCGTCACTGAAAATGAATTTGCGGAATCCAAGTTTGTGCCTTAGTGACCGAGCGGTTCTAGGTGCTTCAGTCCGGAACCGCGCGACTGCTACGGTCGCAGGTTCGAATCCTGCGTCGGGCATGGCTGTGTGTGATGTCCTTAGGTTAGTTAGGTTTAAGTAGTTCTAAGTCTAGGGGACTGATGACCTTAGATGTTAAGTCCCATTGTGCTCAGAGCCATTTGAACCATTTGAATACAAGTTTTCTAATGTACCGTAACTTGTTAGTTACGTAGTTTACAGTTTCATAGCTGTTCTCTATAAGAGTTATGAAATCACCTGTCACAAACAGTAAATATGCTGACTCGTAGGTATAGTAGCGTAGTAGCATCGTATTTATAGGGGTGAATTTTTGGATTCTCGGTCTGTCACTTTGTTTCAACATTTCCCTGTATTACTTGATCCGAACAATGGTGTAATTCTGCCTAGAGAGTTATTTTAACACGATTTTTATCACGGATGGCATGTGCTTCATTTCAAAAATTACAGTAATAAATAACTGGATTCGGGACACTTAACCGGAAGCTTTTAGCAAACGAATTGTGCCACGTACCGTTCCATAGCAATTTATGAGACATCGAGAGCGGCGATCCATGACAGCCCAATCGCTGATCACAATACGCGAAGACTGCTCGAAGTACGGTCCAAAGTGCGCACATTTCGACAGCAGTCTCTTTAGCGTTAACAGTTATCAAGTTACTTTAACTGAACACACTTCCGCGTGCACTTCAATTATTGACTGTCGCTTTGCAACTGTCTCTCCACAAGCGTGCATTTACGAACTACCGTTAAGTGGAAAATTTTAGTCGATTCTACGTTACTTAACTTCTCTGACCTTAGTGTTGTTGTGGTATTCAGTCCGAAGATTGTATTTGAACTGTGTATCGCACACGTTCCACTTCCGTACATTATTTCTACACTCACAAGGGAATGGTCAGACTTGTCATGCCGAAACATGTTTTGCTTTTTTTAGCACTGTTATTTAACTGTGAAAAGGTCCGTATGCAAAATTGTAGCTGCTGACATGAACTGGAAGTCACCTAAAAAAAAAAAAATTACGAACATGGCTGTGTTTCCTGCTTGGCGCTAGCAGTGACGGCTGGCCACCCCTGGAAATAGCGAGTCGTGAGCGTTGTGCGCATGGTCGGGAAGTGCGGCACTCTTATCGCGGTGTTCACTAAAGAGGAATATCGCTGCACGGTTTTGGTGGAAAGGGGAAACGAATATTCGTTTCTGTGGCATGCACCTCCTTTTAATTTCTGGTACGTATTTCGAAACATACCGTCCTGAAACTGGTTAGAGATGTGAAAGATGTTCTGTACATGTTCATCTATACTCCGCAAGCCACTTTACGGTGAACATTCAATCTCCCCTCACAGGTGATGGCGAACTCTGTAAATGTTTTCCTGCTTGTCATGGAGATATACCACAGACGCCAAATGAAGCAATCAACAGAAAACATGCGTGAAGACTATGTGTTGTGCGACATGGTTTTTAAACTTCTAGACGAGCATGTAAATGGCGCACACATGTGGCTAGAAACGACTGAAACACTCGATATTGCAGACTGTGAATCTACAGACGGCGTAGACAACGACGAAAGTTGCACTCATGAAGACTCTTCGATTATCTCCGAAAGTAACAACCAGCAACTACAATTACCTTATCAGACAAAGAAAAAACGGTGACGTATTGGTTGAAGGAAAGTGGTAAGAAACGCCTACGGGTCAGTACTGTTCAAAATAAGTATCGCTTTGTCCGTTCTGAACGTGAATTGTATAGATGGAAAAAGGAAGTCGCTGGACGACGTAAGAGTCGACTGGAAATTGCGTCGGAGATAAATGCGTGACTTTTTGAGCTATTTACCGATGCCAGACAACAGTCATTTAGTGTCAGCGATACAACTTTGCGTGATTGGGCGTTAGAGATTGCAAACGCGATAGGCGGTAAAGAATTTACAGCTTCTCAAAGTTGGATTAGTCGCTTCAAAAGATCACATAAAATTGTGGAAAGAAAAATAACAAAATTTGTATCGAGAAACAGGTCGGAAAATGAAGTGACACAAATCGAAATGATAGAACTTTTCTTACGAATTCAAAAAATAAGATCGCTAGTTTTAGTGAATCGTACGTGTACAACGCAGATCAGTCAGGTTTTCAAAAAGAAATGCGTGCGAAAAGAACACTGTCATTCAAAGGGGAAAAACGTATTGAGGCGATTGCGCAGTTCACGACTGCACTCACCCATTCATAAACTGTAATGCCCATAATTAGTCTGGATGGCTTATTGCTGCCTAAACTATATGTGTCTTCAAGAACCAACTGGACGTTTTGGACCACTTGTTAAAAGAACAATGTTCTACGCAGACAATCTTGTGGTAGACTCTTCGAAGTCTGGAAAAATGGGAAATGAAAACGTTACACTTTTCATGCGTCATGCTTTTCTTCCGTTCTGCGGGAACAAATCTCTTCTCCATCTAGATTCGTGGTCAGGTCATAAAAGGTCTGATTCATTAAAAGCTGTATTTCGAACCCACCCTGACAAAGAAGTAGAGATACTTCAGATTCCACCCGGCACGACGAACGTAATTCAACCTCTAGACAGAGAATTTTTCCGTCAGTGGAAGGCATTTTACAGAAAACTAACAGAGAAAATTATTGTGTGCAGGTCACTGCAATTTCCTGTGTATCACCGTGACAATATTCTTAAGCTGGAATCAGTAGTACATTATCAATTTTCCTCCCCACGGTATCAGAATTTGATTAAATATGCGTGGCACTCCTCGAAATATTCTGATACTAGGCCTGATTCATTCCTAACACCAGCCCAGTTTCGTCTACGGACATCTAACAACGCCTGTGATTCGCAGGGCTGTCATATGTCGTCTTTGCTTGTATGTTCTTGGTGCACAAAAAACCTATGTTTTGAACATTTTATCAATATTTCGCGTTTTTGCGGTAATTACAGGAAATAAAATTGGGACGTGTTCTGACCCGTATATTTATTTGTGTCTATTTCATAGCTATTTGGAAATAATGTTGTAGATAGCCGGCCGCGGTGGTCTCGCGGTTCTAGGCGCGCAGTCCGGAACTGTGCGACTCCTACGGTCGCAGGTTCGAATCCTGCCTCGGGCATGGATGTGTGTGATGTCCTTAGGTTAGTTAGGTTTAAGTAGTTCTAAGTTCTAGGGGACTGATGACCACAGCAGTTGAGTCCCATAGTGCTCAGAGCCATTTGAATGTTGTAGATAACATGTCACCCATATTTGTCAAAGGATGTTTAAATATCATACGATCGCTTTCACTGGGGGAATCACCTTGAAACGTCCCCTTAGAAAAATTTATGAATGAATGTGCTGATAAACCTCTTAAATTATTTGATTTTCAAACAGCTGAGCAGAACTGAACGTACTCCGACATTTCGCTCTTTACCTATTCTGATCAACACTAAGCTGACACACAATATTTTTTAGCGCAAAGCAATCTGACTTTCAATAATCCCTACAAAATAATGGCCCTGACTAACATTAACCTATACCTTTCACAAATCACTTACCTCACAACAATCTTCGTTACTAGAACTACTGCAATACAGCGAGCGCCACTACTGCCAGCTAAATAAAAGATTCAAACTACTGAAGGCACTAACTACTGATAAGCACAGTTAGCAAATGAAAGATTTTAATAGAGAACAAACAATGTATTTACCTTAATAGTGTTCAAAGGTCATAAAATATATATAGCAGTTCATGACATCCAGTCTTACAAATGTACTGTCTCTGATGGACACACGTCCAGATCATCCGCTCTCAAAAATCAGCCATCTCACTTCCCCACATCCAACACTGTGGGCAGCTCACCTCCAACTGCACAACGCTATGCGCTGTTCACATCCAGCTGCTCAACACTACGATGGCAGAAAACAATGCAAACTATCCACAGACTGCACACAGCACAGCCAGTGATTTTCATACAGAGCGCTACGTGGCGTTACCAATAAGAAAACCTAAACAGCCTACTTACATAGCCCCCATGCACCCCACAAAAAATTTTACAAATTGTTTTGGGCAGTGGCTAATACAGATTTGAAAAAAATTTTCATAATTACAATAACAAAGAAATCCAATGCACACACTTATGTTGGTCAAAAGATAAAATTTTCTCACAGTCCATAATGACAGTCCTGATCATTCATCACAGTAAAATTGCAGTATTTTTCTCAAAGTTTGAGCATTAAAAGAAAATGCACACGGAAGTAGTGGAGTTCCATGCTGTCTTGAATAAGTAGTGTTGTTCTTCCAACGGAAAGACAGTGCTGACTCTTGACATGCAGACAGGTAATGGTCCACAACAGAGCAAACCCACAGCAGAGTCGGTCGAAGTTGAAGAATATTGGTAGGTAGGTCATCACAGAGCAGACCCACTGTAGTCCTGGTAGAGATTACGGTATTGGTGGGCCACCAGAGGTGCAGACCCAGTGCAGTCCTTGTAGAAATAATGGTATTGGTGGGTCATCAAAGATGCAGACCCACTGTAGTCCTTGTAGAGATGGCCAGCAGCCATCTGTTGTGACTGTGTGGGTGCACACCATTGAAGAGTTTTGCGGATAATATAGGAACTCCATAACGACTACTTGTGCACTCACAAAGTTTTTGGAATTGTCCTTAGAAGCAGCAATGCTGTTATCCAGTCCCTTGATGAATTATTAACACATGTGCAAACACTAACAGTCTTTACTTCTCACATATTGTCCATATAGTATGACCAAGAGAAATGTGTGCAGTGAAATGTAACTTACAAGTTACTTAATTTGATGAACTGGTGTCAATTACAATTTTATAACATAAGAATACTTCCCCCATGAACCATGGACCTTGCCGTTGGTGGGGAGGCTTGCGTGCCTCAGCGATACAGATGGCCATACCATAGGTGCAACCACAACGGAGGGGTATCTGTTGAGAGGCCAGACAAACATGTGGTTCCTGAAGAGGGGCAGCAGCCTTTTCAGTAGTTGCAGGGGCAACAGTCTGGATGATTGACTGATCTGGCCTTGTAACATTAACCAAAACGGCCTTGCTGTGCTGGTACTGCGAACGGCTGAAAGCAAGGGGTAACTACAGCCGTAATTTTTCCCGAGGACATGCAGCTTTACTGTATGATTAAATGATGATGGCGTCCTCTTGGGTAAAATATTCCGGAGGTAAAATAGTCCCCCATTCGGATCTCCGGGCGGGGACTACTCAGGAGGACGTCGTTATCAGGAGAAAGAAAACTGGCATTCTACGGATCGGAGCGTGGAATGTCAGATCCCTTAATCGGGCAGGTAGGTTAGAAAATTTTAAAAGGGAAATGGATAGGTTAAAGTTAGATATAGTGGGAATTAGTGAAGTTCGGTGGCAGGAGGAACAAGACTTTTGGTCAGGTGATTACAGGGTTATAAATACAAAATCAAATAGGGGTAATGCAGGAGTAGGTTTAATAATGAATAAAAAAATAGGAGTGCGGGTTAGCTACTACAAACAGCATAGTGAACGCATTATTGTGGCCAAGATAGACACAAAGCCCATGCCTACTACAGTAGTACAAGTTTATATGCCAACTAGCTCTGCAGATGATGAAGAAATTGATGAAATGTATGACGAGATAAAAGAAATTATTCAGGTAGTGAAGGGAGACGAAAATTTAATAGTCATGGGTGACTGGAATTCGTCTGTAGGAAAAGGGAGAGAAGGAAACATAGTAGGTGAATATGGATTGGGGGGAAGAAATGAAAGAGGAAGCCGCCTTGTAGAATTTTGCACAGAGCATAACTTAATCATAGCTAACACTTGGTTCAAGAATCATAAAAGAAGGTTGTATACGTGGAAGAATCCTGGAGATACTAATAGGTATCAGATAGATCATATAATGGTAAGACAGAGATTTAGGAACCAGGTTTTAAATTGTAAGACATTTCCAGGGGCAGATGTGGATTCTGACCACAATCTATTGGTTATGAACTGCAGATTGAAACTGAAGAAACTGCAAAAAGTTGGGAATTTAAGGAGATGGGACCTGGATAAACTAAAAGAACCAGAGGTTGTAGAGAGTTTGAGGGAGAGCATAAGGGAACAATTGACAGGAATGGGGGAAAGAAATACAGTAGAAGAAGAATGGGTAGCTCTGAGGGATGAAGTAGTGAAG
Source organism: Schistocerca nitens (assembly GCF_023898315.1). Lineage (NCBI taxonomy): Eukaryota > Metazoa > Arthropoda > Insecta > Orthoptera > Acrididae > Schistocerca > Schistocerca nitens. The sequence continues at coordinate 367,518,627 of NC_064614.1, read as the reverse complement.
GCAGCAGAGGATCAAGTAGGTAAAAAGACGAGGGCTAATAGAAATCCTTGGGTAACAGAAGAAATATTGAATTTAATTGATGAAAGGAGAAAATATAAAAATGCAGTAAATGAAGCAGGCAAAAGGGAATACAAACGTCTCAAAAATGAGATCGACAGAAAGTGCAAAATGGCTAAGCAGGGATGGCTAGAGGACAAATGTAAGGATGTAGAGGCTTGTCTCACTAGGGGTAAGATAGATACTGCCTACAGGAAAATTAAAGAGACCTTTGGAGAGAAGAGAACCACTTGTATGAATATCAAGAGCTCAGATGGCAACCCAGTTCTAAGCAAAGAAGGGAAGGCAGAAAGGTGGAAGGAGTATATAGAGGGTTTATACAAGGGCGATGTACTTGAGGACAGTATTATGGAAATGGAAGAGGATGTAGATGAAGATGAAATAGGAGATAAGATACTGCGTGAAGAGTTTGACAGAGCACTGAAAGACCTGAGTCGAAACAAGGCCCCGGAAGTAGACAACATTCCATTAGAACTACTGATGGCCTTGGGAGAGCCAGTCATGACAAAACTCTACCATCTGGTGAGCAAGATGTATGAGACAGGCAAATACCCACAGACTTCAAGAAGAATATAATAATTCCAATACCAAAGAAAGCAGGTGTTGACAGATGTGAAAATTACCGAACTATCAGTTTAATAAGTCACAGCTGCAAAATACTAACGCGAATTCTTTACAGACGAATGGAAAAACTGGTAGAAGCGGACCTCAGGGAAGATCAGTTTGGATTCCGTAGAAATGTTGGAACACGTGAGGCAATACTAACCGTACGACTTATCTTAGAAGAAAGATTAAGAAAAGGCAAACCTACGTTTCTAGCATTTGTAGACTTAGAGAAAGCTTTTGACAACGTTAACTGGAATACTCTCTTTCAAATTCTGAAGGTGGCAGGGGTAAAATACAGGGAGCGAAAGGCTATTTACAATTTGTACAGAAACCAGACGGCAGTTATAAGAGTCGAGGGGCATGAAAGGGAAGCAGTGGTTGGGAAAGGAGTGAGACAGGGTTGTAGCCTCTCCCCGATGTTATTCAATCTGTATATTGAGCAAGCAGTAAAGGAAACAGAAGAAAAATTCGGAGTAGGTATTAAAATTCATGGAGAAGAAGTAAAAACTTTGAGGTTCGCCGATGACATTGTAATTCTGTCAGAGACAGCAAAGGACTTGGAAGAGCAGTTGAACGGAATGGACAGTGTCTTGAAAGGAGGATATAAGATGAACATCAACAAAAACAAAACGAGGATAATGGAATGTAGTCAAATTAAATCGGGTGATGCTGAGGGAATTAGATTAGGAAATGAGACACTTAAAGTAGTAAAGGAGTTTTGCTATTTAGGGAGTAAAATAACTGATGATGGTCGAAGTAGAGAGGATATAAAATGTAGACTGGCAATGGCAACGAAAGCGTTTCTGAAGAAGAGAAATTTGTTAACATCGAGTATAGATTTAAGTGTCAGGAAGTCGTTTCTGAAAGTATTTGTATGGAGTGTAGCCATATATGGAAGTGAAACATGGACTATAACCAGTTTGGACAAGAAGAGAATAGAAGCTTTCGAAATGTGGTGCTACAGAAGAATGCTGAAGATAAGGTGGGTAGATCACGTAACTAATGAGGAGGTATTGAATAGGATTGGGGAGAAGAGAAATTCGTGGCACAACTTGACTAGAAGAAGGGATCGGTTGGTAGGACATGTTTTGAGGCATCAAGGGATCACAAATTTAGCATTGGAGGGCAGCGTGGAGGGTAAAAATCGTAGAGGGAGACCAAGAGATCAATACACTAAGCAGATTCAGAAGGATGTAGGTTGCAGTCGGTACTGGGAGATGAAGAAGCTTGCACAGGATAGAGTAGCATGGAGAGCTGCATCAAACCAGTCTCAGGACTGAAGACCACAACAACAACAACAACATAAGAATACAATAGCAAAGGTACAAAATACATCATTAAAGAACATAACAATATAGATAACATTTGTAGTTCAAAATGGTTCAAATGGCTCTGAGCACTATGGGACTTAACATCTGTGGTCATCAGTCCCCTAGAACTTAGAACTAGTTACACCTAACTAACCTAAGGACATCACACACATCCATGCCCGAGGCAGGATTCGAACCTGCGACCGTAGCAGTCGAGCGGTTCCAGACTGTAGCGCCTAGAACCGTACGGCCACTCCGGCCGGCGATAACATTTGTAGTAACACAGGCTTTACAAAGGAATAGAAATAAACATATACATCAGTGTTACATGAATTATGACATAAGTAAATATATAAAATAATGAGAATAGTTTTCGAAACATTAATTTCACACATGAGCATTGAAACAGAACAGAATAAATAATGTCTAAACATCTTTACAAAGAAAATAACATATTATAAATGTAAATTATATTTGAGGATAACAGTATTCCTCATCACAGTGAATGTAGCTTAGTACTAGAAAAATTCTACAACATAAATCTTATTAGCTAAACACATAAAGACAGGAAAAACACAAATACACAAGGGTACACAAACACATAGGGGGATAACACAATGGAAAGGACAGGGTTCGTTTTCAGTGTAACATTTGGTACTGCAGTATTTTGCAAACAAAACCTTTTTTGTTCTTGGAGATCTGCCTTCCTTCATCATTATTCCCAAAAAGTCCTATGTATACCTCCTTTCTGTATTCTAACCATATTTCTTTCAAAATAATTATTGCTCATTGTAGGATACTCATTTTGGCCCAAATCTTTTTCATATAACTTCTCAATTCATTCTTCCCCTATTCTCCATAGTTAGGTTCTTATATAGTCTACCCCCTCCTAAGCTAACTTAAATCTACTGAGCTCAGATATATATACTAAGGGACGAGGCAATGCAGCAGCACAAAACAATGAACAGAAACAGCAATGACAAAAAAATGGAAATTGGCAAAGCAAGCAGCAGTAAATGTAATAACTTATATTTAAACATGACAAACCCACAAGCAGAAAAACTAGTACACTAAAGACAACAATGCAGATAAGGGAAATGTCTATTCACATCTTAATGTCTATGTAGTTAAAGTGGTGCACCACAAGAAGTTATTCTATAAAAAATTACCGAGTGGTTGAAAAGAAAATTATGTATGCAGTTCCTGTGAAGGGAAATGTCTTTTTGGGCTCCCTCATTTTTTAAGAAGTATATCATAAAATTATTATTTACTGGATCTGTAGACAGAAAATATTTATATTAGTACATCTATTAAATTTTATTTTAACCAATGGTGCAGTGCAGCTAGAAACTCGATATTAAACGAAATGAGCAATCTCTCAACTGGAAAGACAATAGATGTAAAATGTTTCTCATCATTTCATTAGGCATTTTAGTAAATATCATAAATTAAGAGCTCCACAGTGTAATCATATGTTTTCAAGTTTGAGCGTGTCGTATTTGGGATGCTTTCTACAAAGGAATGTCAATAGCGAGGATAATGGCCTCTTTTTTTTCTCCACCTGTGGTCTGAAAGGCACACACTAATGGCTTTTTTTCCAGGCGACTGTCACGCAGCTGGGTGCCCACGATGCATTACGTGAAGGTGGTCACTTAACTTTCTTACCGAAATATTTACGACACCAGTTTGCACTACAGTGACAGTCTCATATAAAATTTCACAGGTCGAGAATTTGCGTTACAAATGTGTAGAAACAAAATCCTTTAAATATAATACTGTCCAAAAAATTTTCATCGGCATTGTGATACATTCACACATTTACACACATTTCATAACTCTTTTAAGTACGATTCTTGGTTTCCATCATCCTTTTTCACAAGTCACAGTCCCTAAGCACTACTCCTTATTCCTTACCTTATTACACATATACATATCCATCAACACATCTTCAACATTTCATCACAATAAATACATAGAATAATCAGATTCCTCATATAGCATCATTTCATTGATCATAAACATACCTCAACAGCCTAATACACATCATCGTTGTAATAATAACATCGTACCAGATCAATCACATCTCAAAATCGTCGTAGCTTTCTGAATATTTTAAAAACTAAACAAATTCTCTGTTCATTTCAAAAGTGTCATCTACCTCAAACGTACTTTAAAAATCATGATCCCATACGAAATACGACATTCAAAGCTCTCATAGTATCACAATGGTTCCGAAGAAATATGAACAGTTCACAAAGTACAGACAAATACAATTTCATAAGTGTGAAGTTATCCAACAGTGTAATTACGTAAACATCTGTCACTGATGTAGTAAAATAAAAGTTTGTCTCTCTCAGTTAAATAATCAGATAGCTGTGTAATTCTATGTTGGAGAAACATGGTACCGATGTGTTAAGTTGTATAAGCAAATACCATATTAGCTAGGGCTCCTTCTGCTTGCCAAACACATGATACACAAAGTAAGCACGTACCCCCCCCCCCCCCCCCTGATACCAATAAGAAAACCTAAACAGCCTACTTACAAGCTCTCTCACTGCTATGGCAAGAGAGCGGCGCGTAGCTAACGCCACCTTGTCCCTAGATGACATTGGTATAACGTAGCGAGAGAGGTCAGGGTTGTACAAGAGGCAGTTATAAGCGCGGAAACCATGCGACAATATTGTCTTACTTCATAAAATTGTTTACAGACTTCTTGCAATGTTAACTCACAGCGGTAAAAAAAGCAACACAGGTTTCGACATGAGAAGTCTGACCATTCCCTTGTCAGACAAATATGTACTTTCAGAAAAGATTTCCGAACAGTACAATTTATATTCGATGTGAGCAAATCCTCTTTTCTTGGTATTTCGTCCGGTTTTCGTCTTGTCCCTAATTCAGCCAACATTTATTTTGCAACTCAAATACAATGGCGCTCTGAAAAATGTCATTTGAAGAGTTGTGTTTCGGAGTAGTGAAGACGAACAAGTACTCAGAGCACTTAAGATGCGCATTTTGGAGCACATGTTTACTGAACATTTTTTTCTTGTTTTGGCCCAAATTATGTAAAGCAAAGACCTTGCAAGGAAGAGATTTGTTTCACAGTATCGAATAACAAGAATTGCTCGTAGCTCTTAAAGTAGGCGTTTCAGAGCCCTTATTTACTTGACTTTTTTTGTTTCGAATGATCATTCCTGTCCTATCCCTGAATACTAAGCATCACTTCTGAAACACCCTGATGAAGAGGACTAGAAGGAGGACCTGGAAGGAATAAATAAAAACGAAATTACAAAACGTAATTTAAAAAGTATATTTACTAGCTGATTAAAATTAAAATAAAATATTGGCCGTGTTGCATGTAATACGTTATGATACTAATTAGCTAACGTAAACTGAACATGGCTTCTCGTGGCACACATGGCGCTACAGGCGCGTCCTTTGTATATGACTTCAAAACATGAAAACACTTCAGTTGGAATTCTGCATAATTCAAGCAGTAGATATATGGGCATTATAAAATATCATGTTAAGTAAGATATACTTTAGAAGGACAGAGCAGACTTCATTACGCATTGTAACTAAGAAATAAGATTTTAAAGGTGATTTTTCAAAGTATGACAGATTATGCATCACAGAAGAAGGAAAAACCGGGTTTGAACGTTTACACAACTAGAACCAGTCAATATGCGTACGTAAGGAAGTATATCGTAGAGTTGGTCGCAGAATATTTACGATGGTGGTCGTCTTCAAGACGGCGTCGGCACAGCTGACAGAGCGGCGCATTGCCCCTCTGCGGGCATACGAAGCGTTTCTGGTGGACGAGGGCTCTTGGGGTGCTGGTGGACCGTCACTTACAAGGGCACATAAACGATCCTGATGAAGGGTTGGGTATTTTGGGGGAAGAGACGAAACAGCGAGGTCTTCGGTGTCATTGGATTAGGGAAGGAGCATTTGCCTAGAGCGATTTAGGGAAATTACGGAAAACCAAAATCAGTGATTGAACCGTCGTCCTTCCGAATGCGAGTCCAGTGTGCTAACCACTGCGCCACCTCGCTCCGTCCTGATGAAGCTCGGTGGATGTGTAGAGGGGGAAAAATACTTTTTTTTTTATTTGCACTCAGTTTCACTTTTAAAGGGTAAAAGACACCCATTTGGTGTGTTTCGAAGGAATGTCTTCAAAACGATGGTATGTAAAAAATGTTTCGCATATAAAAGTTGATATGTAATTAACGATCTTGAAAATGTATAATCGAATTTTGTAATAATTTAAATATGCCACCACCGTTAATTAATTCTGAAAAATGAAATAAGTTGTTCTTTTATGTTTTGAATTGCTCTTTACAGTTTCACTGGTGTTTAATTGTTAATTGAAAACAATAAGTCACTCATTACTACGATTCACGATCATTACAATAACGAAAATCTTTAAGTAAATGCTTAAACATAACATTTCTTACACCATGAACATAAAATGAACGAAATTTCTTCATACAATATACATCATAGAGAACACAAAATATGACAAAATTGAGCAGGATTTCTAATTTTCGCGGGTGACCCTCTAATCCTTATTTGTGTTAGGCATATTACAGTGCCTTGACAAAGAGAACTGGTTATGTATTAATGACTACAGCTTGAGTATATTATTTCTCAAATGGAGATTGACATAATAATCATTCAACATAACGATACCTGAATATCTTCTCACAATGTGCTTCCAACATCGAAATCCGTATACATCTCATGACTGTACCTGTGCCCTCGAGCCCGTTTGGTGTTCACCACATGGACAAGTTACTTGTCCTTGGGTATGACGATCAAAACGGTTTATCTCGCTGACTGTCCGCCATTTCATAGTTTTAAAAGAAACTAATGGTGAGACTGGACCGATCATTCTAAAATCTCTTTTCGAAGCCCCAGTCTTTGAGACAGCGTCGAATTCTGGTGAACAAACTTCTCACCAGGTCAAAAGATATTTGAAAAATGTTTTCTTTCCCAGTGAGGAAGAAAAAAAATCTGTATTATTGTTATACTGTTGAGGCTGTCACTGTGTAAAAATACGTACTGCATTATTTTGCCCCCAGTGCGCATCCGCCTAATTTCCTCAAGATCGTTTCTTGACATTTGGAAATTTTCCTCTTGTTGGCGAACATAAACCGGGTGATCAAAAAGTCAGTATAAATTTGAAAACTTAATAAACCACGGAATAATGTAGATAGAGAGGTAAAAATTGTCACACATGCTTGGAGTGACATGAGGTTTTATTAGAACAAAAAAAAAAAACAAAGTTTACAAAATGTCCGACAGATGGCGCTGGACAGTAAAACTGCTACCGTGACGGGTGAGAGGTACGCCGATATGTTACAGAATCGCATCATACCCAGCCTGGCTGATAAACACCTGCTGGAACGTACGATGTTTATGCAGGATGGCGCTCCTCCACCCCATATTTCTAGACGCGTGAAAGATCTCTTGCGCGCGTCGTTTGGTGATGATCGTCATGCTTGGCCTCCCAGGTCCCCAGACCTCAGTCCGTGCGATTATTGGCTTTGGGGTTACCAGAAGTCGCAAGTGTATCGTGATCGACCGACATCTCTAGGGATGCTGAAAGACAACATCCGACGCCAATGCCTCACCATAACTCAGGACATGCTTTACAGTGCTGTTCACAACATTATTCCACGACTACAGCTATTGTTGAGGAATGATGGTGGAGATATTGAGCATTTCCTGTAAAGAACATCATCTTTGCTTTGTCTTACTTTGTTATACTAATTATTGCTGTTCTGATCAGATGAAGCGCCATCTGTCGGACATTTTTTGAACTTTTGTATTTTTTTGGTTCTAATAAAACCCCATGTCATTCCAAGCATGTGTGTGCATTTGTACCTTTCTATCTACATTATTCCGTGATTTATTCAGTTTTCAAACGTATACTGACTTTTTGATCACCCGGTAGTTCCCGGCAATACTGGGTGCAAAACTGCACATACCCCTGCATGGGAGCAAATTTCACTGGAGGCAGTTTCCACGCGTCCAGAGAGCTCCCCTTGCAGTGCGAGAGCCCGTGCAAGGCACCCGCATCCCCGCACCGCAGCGCGCCGGCCGGCCAGTGAGCTGGCAGACGGCGCCGGCAGCGCTGCCTGACTTTCCCCGCGCCGCTTTCGGAACCTCCTTTCTAAATTCCCGACATTAGCGCCGACAAGGAAACGGCTTTTAGCTCTCAATATCGCCCGCCCCCAGCTTTCAGCTGCCGGCCGTGACGGCACCCGTACTTCCCCCTCCCCCCCTCTCCTTTCCCCAAACTCTTCTCGACAGTCATAAAGCAGCTGCAGCTGTAGCGACGTGATTAAGCGGAGCGATAGACCGTAAAGAGCCCCCTTCGCACTGCTCCGACGTTGTAGCGACCCGTTTTGTAGCCTCGTAGATTCGCACTCCGATTAGCAACCTGCGGGACGTTGCCTGCCGTCCGCTGTTTACATAAGCCATGGAACTTGACACCAAAAAAACACTTAAATATGTCCCACATGAGAGCTTTCAGTCACACGGAAAGAAATCAAGAATTAGCAAGACTGACATCGAAATGTTCACATCTTTATGTAGCGATTATGTTTCTGTGTCCTAGTAGTTCGGTGCATGCGGAGTATATCTTACGTTTCCAATAACTGATCGTGCATTAGGTTGAATGAGACAGCAACCAGCCACAAATTTATTTACAGTTCCTTTTTTCAAAAGGTATAGTTACCGGTTTCGAATCATTACGATTCATCGTCAGACGGCTTTCATGCTTTCATTATAACATGTGCTGCGTTTTTTACTGATTAGTTATCCTAAAATATAAATAAAACATAATTATAAGCACGTCACAAAGATGGTTGAGTTACAGATTTGCATTGGGATGTGACTCAAGTGAAATGTCGGTTTGGAAAAAAAAATTCAAATGGCTCTGAGGACTATGCGACTTAACTTCTGAGGTCCTGAGCCGCCTAGAACTTAGAACTACTTAAACCTAACTAACCTAAGGACATCACACACATCCATGCCCGAGGCAGGATTCGAACCTGCGACCGTAGCGGTCGCTCGGTTCCAGACTGTAGCGCCTAGAACCGCACGGCCACTCCGGCCGGCTGCCGGTTTGGAGTACCGCTACTTGTTTTCATAGTTTTCGTCCAGCAGAAGAAATAGAAATATACACAGACAAAAACAGCACCCCAGACTATATCCTTAATGAACAAACTGAGCAGGCTAACACCTCTTTCCTGGAAAATTTCCAAAAATTAATTTCCACCCTCCAAAGTAACTAGTATTCCTACACCTATCTGCAGATCAAGTAGCAAATTTATCTGTTACTACAATTCTTATCATGCTAGATGTAAATGAATAATGTACTGTCTTACCCATATATATGTGCATAAAAAATGAAAAAAGTAAGAAAAGCTTTGACATGGAACATCTTTATAATTAGTGTAGCAGTATTCGCTCTAATATTTACAAAATCAACATCTCTCTGTACTGGTGTGAATGGCGTTTCAGTTACAGAAGTGAATCAACATGTAGGATGTTTGTAATAGTACGATATATCATAGCATCTTTGACACTCTTATGTTTGTAAACACTGTTCTGTGACTAAGCTGAAGTGCTCAGTGATACAAATTTACGTGCGCAACGATAGAAATGTGGTGAAAATAAATTCAGTGACAAAGCTGAAGCGCTCAATTATGCAAGTTTATGTGTGCAATGATGTGAATGCGGCGAAAACTACAAACGTTGTCTGCTGGACGGAAACTATGAAAACAAGTACTCCAAACCGACATTTCACGTGAGTCACATCCCAATGCAAATCTGTAACTCAACCATCTGTGTGACGTGCTTATAATTGTCTATTATTTATATTTTACGATACCTTATCAGTAAAAAACGCAGCACATGTTGTAATGAAAGTATGAAAGCCGTCTCACGATGAATCGTAGTGATTCGGTAACGGTATCTTTTGAATAAAGGAACTTAAAATAAATTTGTGGCTGGTTGCTGTCTCAACAACATTAACATTTGTCCATAAATCCCTTATTCTTTTTTATTTTATTTTATTTACGCATCTAGCTCTGTAGGATCGCATTGAGGAGCAAATATCCAAGGTCATGGAACGTATCAGTACGTGAAATTACAACACGAAAGTAATAACAGATAAAATAAAATGTTTATGAATTCAAAAAATTCAAACCATAAGTTTAAGTAAATACAATCAACAATATAACATAAGAATCAGCTTTATATATCAAGGGACTCCTCCTACCATGAGGAAACTTCAGTTTAGATTTGAAAGCTCGTAGATTACTGCTAAGATTTTTGAATTCTTGTGGTAGCTTATTGAAAATGGATGCAGCAGTGTACTGCACACCTTTCTACACAAGAGTTAAGGAAGTGCGCTCCAAATACAGATTGGATTTCTGACGGAAAGCTGCTAATTCTTGGGAATAAGCTGATACTGCTAACGAGAAACGACACTAAAAAATATATGTATTGAGAGGCCAATGTCAGAATTCCCCGGGCTAGTGAACAGGGGTCGACAAGAAGTACGCAAACTTACACCACTTACTGCCGAACTGCTCATTTCAGAGTCGAAAATATCCTTTGAGAATGGGAAAAGTTACCCCAAAATATAATACCATATGACATAAGTGAATGAAAATAAGCTAAGTAGACAAATGTTCGTGTCGAGCGATCACTTACTTCAGGTACCGTTCGAATCATAAAAATGGCAGCATTAAGTCTTTGAAAAATATCCTGAACGTGGTCTTTCCACGAGAGTTTACTGTCTATCGGAACACCTAGAAATTTGAACTGTCCAGTTTAACTAATCCTATGCTCAATCTGTAAAATTAAAAAGTCGAGTTTTGTTGAATTCTGTGTTAGAAACAGTAAAAACTGAGTCTTAGGGTGATTTAGCGTTGGTTTATTTTCTACAACCCATGAACTTATGTCATGAACTGTACTATTTGAAACAGAGTCAATGTTGCACACAACATCCTTTACTACCAAGCTAGTGTCATCACCAAACAGAAATACTTTAGAATTACTTGTGGTAGCGTTCTCGCTTCCCGAGCACGGGGTCCCGGGTTTGATTCCTAGCAGGATCAGGGATTTTCACCTGCCTCTAGATGACTGGGTGTTGTTATGTCGTCTTCATCATCATCATTCATCCCCATTACGTTCGGAGGAAGGCAATGGCAAACCACCTCCACTAAGGACCTTGCCTTGTACGGCGGTGCGGGTGTCCCGCATTGTTCCCCTACGCTCTGTCAAGGAGTATGAGGCTTCATCATCATCATCACCTGTAATACTAGCGGGCATGTCATATCTTTGGAGTACAAGGAATCAGTCGTTTCTTTGCATGTTGTTCCTTCCTTTGGGCCCACAGTTTCTTCACTCTCCCTGACCTTCTTCTCCTCTCCTCTTCCGAGATGGTGGGTTTCGATTTCATTTTAAATCTGTCGTCATTTTTCCCTCTTTAGCATATATCTGAGCTGTTTTACTGAGCAATCGCTATTCTGTAGTTTTTAATTCTCTTAGGTCTTTTTCACTTTCCGTAAACCAATTAGGTTTCTGTGCTAAGAGAAATCAAGACTTCAGCCGTCTACATGCATTGAAATAAATCAATGCTGAAGGCTAAAATTTGTGCCAGAGCAGCACTCGAACCCCCACGCTCCGCTTCTCTAGAATGGCTGCCTTAAACAGCCTCGGCCATCCGTACACGCTTCCAGTCCAACCCAAATTCTCAGCCCGTCAGGCGCAAGCAGCGCCTCCATCCATTAGCATCACTGTTCGTAGCATTCGCTAAGTTCCGCAGAAGTTCGAAGATAGGTGCATCCGCAATGAAAATACCTAGAGCCGTTCTCTCTCATGTAACTATTGATGTGTGGTGTCTGTTCTCTCGGACACCGAATATTTACAATTTGCTTTCTTTATTTGGTTATAGAAGAAGTCAAAAATTTATTTAGTTAGCCTGTTCGAGTTTATTCTAAGAAGATGTGCATAAAAATTTAGTCATTATTAATTTATTCATTATAGATTTCTTACCAATTCCTAGAAATGGTTGTGATTATGCAAGTAAATTGCAGATTTAGGAATGGCAAACATTGTGGTTGCAGCAAGCACTACATAACTTACACTGAGGAGCCAAACAAAATGGTACACCTGTCTAATATCGTGTCACGGGTTATCTGCTCACGGAGTGTGATGATTATTGTAAACTACCTGCTCCCCAGACAGGCCGTTACTACGCCCCGATATACCTGACAAGTGGAGGTTTATCTCTACATTTAAAGCCTAACTGTGGCTATGCCCCCTGCAGGAGATGCCTGCGTTTACTAAGCTCAGATACCCGTTTTTTGGTAAACTCGTACCGTTGACACAGTTAAGAAGCTGTAAACTCGTTAATTAACTAGACTTTATTGTATTGTTATAAATAGTAGGCTGTAAAAGACACTACTAATATGTTACCAAATAAAAAAAAAGATGGCAATTGCTGCTAACTAGAATGAAAAAGCAAGGTACATTCCCGGTGATCATCCCGCGTTTTAGGACGACGTATCATGCGATTCTAACGAAAAAAAGAAACATTCTAAGCTGAATGAAAATGACTTTGATGAAATACGGACCTGGTACCGGAGGCCTACAAATAAAAATATTTAAGGGGCTCCGGAAAGGCTCAAAATCATGAAAAGTTCAATTTTTACTTTTTTGCGTTTTCTGAATCTGCAGACTATTACCTTTTAATAGATATATAATTTATTCAATTCTGTAGACTGCAACTATTTTTAAATTTTTTTAAAAATGTGTTCTACATGGGCGTGACCCACTGTGGCGCTGTTAAACTGCTGTCAAATGGTGTTATTATTAACGTCCGTGTTCATCAGGTACATTTTAGTGATGTGAGATAAAGTATGTGTTGTGGCTAACCTGTGATGGTTCAATATATATCGCTGGTGTGATTGTCGATTGTTTCATGTTTATTTACTCTGTCGTTATCTCGAAGATATTCGTAATTAATTCTGTTTCTTGAGTCTCTATTTTGTTGAAGTATAATAATGAGTAAAAGTAAAGTTATTAGAAATCCTCTGAAGGCTTTTAAGAAAAGGAGAAATGTTGGAAAGCCAAAGGTATGTGTTATTACTGTAAACAATAAAGACGATAACCAAGTGAGTGAACCTAACCTCTCAAGTACACCTGCCCATAGCAGTCAAAGTGGGAAAGAAAATACTTCAGAGAAGAAGCTTGGTTCAATGAGTGAAAACTATGAATGTTTTATGGGCGAATCGGATGTGAATGAAATATTTGATATGTCGGTTCTCAAAGGAATTTTTTCAAACTGTGTAAGATGTATTCATTGTAGTGAAGTTGGTCTGGAACTCTCCATAATAAAGCACGTAGGACTTGCTAGTGAAATACAACTGAAATGTGATAAGTGTTCATACATGACCACCTTTTGGAACAGTGTTGCAGTAACTGCAACTGAAGAAAATGGTAGCAAAATCTACGAACACAACATTAGATTTGTTTATTCCTTGCGTTCAGTTGGTAAGGGTGCTACTGCAGGTGCAATTTTCTGTGGCATCATGAATCTTCCAAATCCCCCAACCAAGTTTACGACCTATAATAAATTAATAGGGTCTAAAGTAGAAGATGTCTGTATAGAATCTATGAAGAACGCTGTGGAAGAGGCAGTAATGGAAAATAATGGTAACAGAGATTTGACTGCAGCGTTCGATGGTACCTGGCATAAACGGGGACACACATCTCTTCATGGTGTAGTATCTGCCACCAGTATGTATACAGGGAAAGTTTTAGATGTAGCAGTAATATCAAAGTATTGTAGATGTCCACAAAAATATAAAGGTACACATGAAAATAATTGCAAAGCTAACTATAGTGGCAGTAGTGGAGGAATGGAAGTGGCTGGTGTTGCCAGTATATTCCAGCGTTCTGAGGCGTGTGATAAAGTGCGATATGTTAATTACCTTGGTGACGGTGATTCTAAAAGTTTCAAACATGTTCAAGAACTGAAGCCCTATGGTGATGATGTTGTAGTGCAGAAATTTGAGCGAATTGGACACGTACAGAAGCGAATGGGAACAAGACTTCGGCGACTGAAAGCTTCGTAAAAAAAACAAAACCTCAGTGATGGTAAAGGGTTGGATGGGAAGGGAAGGTTAACTGACAGTGTAATTGACAAAATACAGAACTATTATGGAATGGCTATTAGGCAAAATACACAAAGTGTCGACGAAATGAAGAAGGCTGTTTGGGCTCTTTTTTTCATACTTCTTCAACCGATGAAAATCCCCAACATAGCTTGTGTCCCAAAGAAGAAGACAGTTGGTGTAAATATAACAAAGGATTGCTAACTGGTGAAGTGTACACTCATAAGCATAGTCTGCCTCATGCAATAATGGAGGTGATAAAACCTATTTTCAGAGACTTAGCAGCACCTGAACTGTTGAAAAAGTGTATTCACGGAAAAACTCAAAACCCCAATGAAAGTGTAAATAGTGTTATATGGTCGAGAATCCCCAAGACTGTATTTGTTGGAATAGAAACACTTCACTTTGGTGTGTATGATGTTGTTGAGACTTTCAATGATGGCAACATTGTAAGGTGCAAGGTATTTAGAAATATGGGAATGAAGATAGGTTCTAACATGGTACGAGCGATGCTTGCTTTAGACAAGGAACGCCTTCGGGCTGCAGACAGGGCTGTAAAGAGTCTAGAAATACAAGCAAGAGTAAACAGGAGGAGGAACAAGAGGAAGCTGGAGGAGGAGTTTGCAGAGGATGAAGATAATCCATCCTATGGACCTGGAATGCACTAAAAAGTTAATCCAATCTTTGTCGCTCGATTCCCGAAACTTTTATTTTCTCATACTAATTACATGTTTTCTAAGGATCTTCCAAACATATTTGTTTCAAACTTTCAGTAAATGTTACACAGTACCTTCTGCATAATTTAACACAGCCTTTTTCCAAAAAAACTGTATATTTTTGAATATATAAATAAAAAATTGCAAAAAAATGTTGTGAATTTTCATTACAATTGAAAAAAAATCATCTTTAATAACTGAACTAAAATTTTGTAAAATCCCTGTGTTAAGTTGTAGCCCATATTCCAATAAGTAATCTGTAAAAAGTTCAACTTCCTAGCTGAAATACTTTGTGAGGAAAGATGTAATTTATAAGCGTTATTTTAACATTGCAAGTATAGGGCGTTCCGGAGTCCCTTAAACCAACTTGTGACAGTATGCTGTTTTCCAGTAAAAATTTTCCTCTTAGATTAACTGTATCACTCATGCATTCAAAAGGTGCAGAGGCAATGATACTCGACTTTATAATGCTTATTTTGTTCTTTCCCAAACTGAGACACGAACTCATACCACTGAATCTACCTCATGTTGAAATTATTTTTATGCACAACCTTCCATTTAAATCTTCCCTTACACTCCTCCTTCCTACAGTATATATTACGCGTCAGCAAGATGCTAAGATTCGCCACTACCTACACTCTCATAAATGAACCTGTTTTGTTGTACCAGTCACAACTTTATTACAGCGACTCCAATCGTTAGCTGTCAAGCCATTGCAATATCGGAATTTATAATTCTTGAACGTCTTGTTTTTTTTTTTTTTTTTTTTTAGAACCGACTGCAAGTGATATCTAGCAGCAGTAAACCGGCACTTGACACTAAACAGAATATGAATAAAGCAGGTATAATTTTCTAGTATACGATAACAGTACAGCTGTCGAACCCCGTATTACATCAACGAAATTGCAACTGATGCAGGTTACGAATTTGATTTAAATTGTTAGTCGATGCCCTTGTCACATAGTCTTTAATGGGTGGGATTCTAAAATATCCACTCCATGGATTACTGAAGTTTAAGTCTTCGCTAGATGTTGTAGCCAAGGACTTTGTTTTATATTTTCTTATGACACGGTGCCTTGCTGAAGATTGTTAAAGAAGATACGAGCATATGGAATAGGTTCACAGATAAGTGAGTGGTTCGAAGACTTCTTAAGTTATAGAATCCAGTACGTTGTCCTCGACAGAGAGTGTTCATCGGAGACAAGGGTATCGTCAGAAGTGTCCCAGGAAAGTGTGATAGGACCATTATTATTCTCTATTTACGTAAATGACTTGGCGGACAGGGTGTGCAGTAATTTGCGGTTGTTTGCTGACTATGCAGCCGTGTTCGGCAAGGTGTCGAAGTTGAACGACTGTAGGAGGATACAAGATGACTTAGACCAAATTTCTAGTTGCTGGCTCTAAATGAAGAAAAATGTAAGTTAATGAGGATGAGTAAGAAAAACAAACCAATAATGTTCGGATACATCATTAGCAGTGCCGTGATTTACACAGTCACGTCGTTTAAATACTTGGTTGTTACGTTGGAAATACGAAATGAAACGAGCGTGTGAGGATAGTGGTAGGGAAAATGAATGGTCAACATCGGTTTATTGGGAGAATTCTAGGAAAGTGAGGTTCATCGGTAAAGGAGATCGCATGTAAGACATTAATGCAACCTATTCTGCTCGAGTGATTGGGATCCGTACCAGGTCGGATCAAAGAAAGATATCGAAGCAATTCAGAGGTGGGCTGCTAGATTTTTTACTGACAGACTGGAACAACAAGCAAATATTACGGAATTTCTTCGGTAAATGAAATGGGAATCCCTGGAGGGAAGACGACATTCATTTCGAGGAATACTAGTAAGAACATTTAGAGAACCGGCATTTGAAGCTAGCAGAAGAACGTTTCTTCTGCGCCCAACATACACTGCGCGTAAGGACCACGAAGTTATATAGGAGAAACTAGGACTCATAGGGAGGCGTATAGGTAGCCGTTTTTCCCCCACGCTGTTTGCGAGTGGAACAAAAAAGGAAATGATTCGTACTGTTACAGGGTAACCTATGCAACGCGCCGTACCGTGGAGTGCGGAATATCTATGTAGATGTAGATATAGAGTGAGCTTTCAAACTTCCTTTTGTTACTTCCAAATTACAATTTCCAGTGGCTCGTTCGGTCTTTTCGAAGTCCTAGTACTGATTATTTCCATGAACTTCGTTACAGAATTATAAAAATGAGTGTATGCTATCCTAATTGAATATTTTCATAATTTTCCTGAAGTATACTTCCGAAAGCTGAAATTATTTTGTCAATGAGCCCAGGACTGTATTTTTGTGTTCTTTACACAGTCAGTAGCAATCCATTAAGTCTTAGCTGTGTCACAGTTCTCATACTTTGCGAAAATTAGTATATCAAAGCAAGAGTTGTCATCAGGCAATTGATTTTATACCGGGTGGTTGGAAACAGTGTGAAAAGCTCGCAACGGTATTTACGGATAAGTAGTGCTGGAAAACAACAGTTTAGAAAAAAATATCGGTACGTTGTGCCGAGTTAATTAGCCTTTAATTAGCTGTTGCGCGCGCACATTCAAGCGGCCCACCAGATGCGATAAGTTACATGCTGTCATAGAGTAGACGATAGCGCACGAGACTATTCAGCCTTTGATTCGGATTCGATTCTTACAACACCCCATGTCCAACTTTTGTATCTCTCTCTTGCTCGGTTTTAGAAAAACTAGGCGAAGGATACGTTTGGCGATACCGCCTCCGGCGGGTGGCTTCAATTTGAGAGGGCAACGGCCTCATTGGCTAACTTCAATGTTAGTTAACTCGGAAACGGCGCAACCTACCGAATTTTTTCTGAACAATTCTTTCACTGTACAATCTACCCCACAGCACCCTTACGAGCTTTTCACACTGTTTCATACGACACCGTATATGACCATCGGAAACAGGCATTGGCGACTCAGCAATAGTTAAGTCTTCACGCTTTTGATAACTGCTGAGAAGAGAGAATGACTTTCGAGTATCGACTCTGTCACTGTACTATCCGTTTGATATTATCTTAGCACACACGAAGAAAAAAGTCCGTTTGTGCTCTTTCCAATTAGTTGCAAAAACTTATTTCAGATGTTTTAGTATACCAGCTGATCCAGTTTTCAATTTCATCTGGGAAGATAACAAAGAAACTCCACGTTCCGGCCTTGTGGATAATGCCGTCGTCTCATCGCTCATCGCGTGCCAAATCGTTACTCGAATGCGAGACGGAGGATGTGGACTCAGCGGCCCACGATCTCTTCAGTGTGGATGCACACCAAGCTCGATCTCTACAGGAATCAGCCCAGTGTTGTGAGTAATGAGGATAATGGACAAGAGGCACTACATTAGTAGTGCGTGGATAAGTTGAGAATTTGGGTCTGATAGGAAGCGTGATGGGGTAGTCCGTGCAGTTGTGATGACCACAGTGAACGGACGGCTTAGTGATAAGAGCATCTGCGTAGTAAGCATGAGACGTGGGTTCGAATCCCAGTCTGACACATATTTTCAACTTTCTTCATTGATTCGAAACAATGTCCACTTGCAGACAATGCCTGTAATTCCTTTGCGACTTGTTTCCACAAAATTTCATTGTCGTACAATCACACTTTTTTCATTGGGGACCTCTCAAGTAGCAAAAGTTTAATTATCACCATCCAGTATATGTTCCTAAATCCTATTGCAAATCGACGTGATATGGTTCCATAATTCAGTGGATTACTTCTATTTCCATTCTGGAGTGTTGGTGATCTCTGCAACTTTCCAGCCTTTCGATATATATCTTTTGTTGATAGAATGTTTGTATATGATTGCCAAGAATGGTGCTATTGTATCAATATACTCTGAAAGGAGCCAAACTGGGACACTATCTAGATCAAAAGAATCGACTTCATTAAGTGATTTACACTGTTTCGCTACACTGAGGATATCTACTTCTAAGTTATTCATGTCAACAGCAGTTCTTTATTCAAATTCTTGAATATTTACTTTGCTTCTCTGGTAAAGTACTTTAGGAAAACAACATTTAGTGACATTGTCATCAGTACTGCACAGTGAAGGTATTAACTGTCTTGCCAGTGGTGTACTCCACATGAACCAAAATCTCTCTGGATTTTCTGTCAGATTTCAACACAGTTTCACAGTGGAAGAGATTAAAAGCATCTCCCTTTTAAGTCCAGTATAAGTTTCGAGCTTCAGCAAAACAACACCAACATTGGAGATTGGCGTTGCCAGTTGTAGCGATCTTAGAGCCACTACTTTCCACTCAAGTACCTTGTCAGTTGGCATCGTTAGACTGAGAACATCAACTCCTCGCACCAAGGAAAAAATGCCTGGCAGTGCCGGGTACTGACACCGCACCTTTTGGGTGGCAATCATACGACGTTTTTCGTCACGAGATTTGAATAACACGTTCTCCAGCTTCTCACTGTGGCAAACTGGAGTGACAAAAGAATATTTCGACGACAACGGTCATCACGTAGTTTGGTAACGGAAAATACGGTATAAGCAACCGTCGAATCTCAAGTTTTTAATTTAACGCGGTGAGAAGTACGAGAATAAGCTCCGTTCCCAGTACTCATAGAAAATAGCTTTCGTCTGGCCAATCGCTTTATTTCGTTTTGATATTCATCAACATATTATAAATTACCAACAGCTTTTACAACATCCACAATGTGCGCCTGCAAATCTCGGCACGAAGGAAACGGAGAAAAAGCAATGAAGACATATCAAAATGGTGGAAGTATATCGTTGTTGGCCATTATAGGCATTCTGACACTGAGTGAAGTTGTCTTGCACTGAAAAATTGGATTCATCATTCTGAGACTGGTGTAGGGGTGATTGAGAATTATGACGTATTTTGGGGTACGCCGATGGGAGAACCATGTTTGCAAATGGCGATTCCCCATAACTATTTCTGAAAGACTACACAAGTTCATACATTACCCTTCACCGAACTGTCGCTGTGAGATTAAGAAATAAAAGATACATGATGATGTGGAACTATATTCCCAAATACTTCTTCAGTCGTCTAGTGAAAGATCTTCCTGCAGCACGCTTCGTTCTTCGAATTACGTAATTAATTAATATACTGTACTTGCACGTATGTTTTCTTTCGAGAAACAAACTGCTTTGTCGACGCTACGAATAAACATTAATGCGGAACTCATTCTGCTTCCGTTGTGTGTTTTGGTCTAATATGTCTGTTGCAGCAACATTTGCTTCATAGCGCTCAATCCAACTACAGATTACTAATTTTGTACACTTTTATTTACGTCAAGCGTGGTGTACTTTCAGTAGTTATAGCAATGAATTGTCACTAAGAAAGCAGTCTTTATTGATTTGTTAGTTGCACCATACATTCCGAGACTGCGTTCATCTTCCGGTGCTTTAATTCAATGTTTAGGTGACGAAATCGTTGACGGAAAGCATTAATACATTTCTTAGTAAGACTTAATGCGTAGCACGTGGTTTTTATCGCTTCATTTTTCTAATCTTAGCTCTGTTATCATTCTGGCGTATGTAAGCATTTGAGAAATAGCCCCAAGCATTACAGGCACTAGTCTCGGGACATTAAAACTCAATCAGCGCTGTCGCGAGAACGTCCTTCAATGTCATCGTCCACGAAGTGAGGAAACATTCATCATTCCGAGGAGGAAGCAGTCCCCAGGAGCAATTTTTAATGAGAAATGGCGGGAGTAATCATTAACGAGGTGCTTAACAATAACATGAAGACGTCCCTCGAACCACAGCAACGTCCACACAGCTTTTACACGCAATAAGCCGTGCTGTCTGGTAGGAGTACGTCGCCAACGACGACGCCATCAGAGCAGACTAAGAACAACAGCCGTTTTAAGGAGAAAGTGAAACAGCGACACGTTCTCTTATGTTATGGCACTAAGACGGAATTAAAAATTTGCGTGCAATGTGCTTGTTGTTGAAGCCATTAGTCTTCATAAGTTACTTGCATCTAAACGCTTACGAAGCTAAAGATGGTGTGTTTTAATAACGTCCGCAAAAATGCTTTTACTTGTCTCAAATATGGATACCAAATGCTGGGAACCTCTTCTTCCTCTCCTTCTTCTTTCATTCTTCAACCCAAAAACTGTTGGGCTCGCCAATCCTTCCTTTCTTCTTGATGCTAGTCTTTTGATGCTCTCGTATCTTCCGCCAGCGTTAATTTCGTCCCTGCACTATCTCGGTCGCCCTCTTGGCCTTCTTCTTTCCTTAATCGCAACTATCACGCTACTGAGTTGAGATGAAGTAGATGACTAACCATGTTCTTTCTGCTAGCAATGACGATTCTGAGTAGGTCCCTTGCCTCTCCTGCGGTTCTCAGTTGTTCTTCTTTTGAGACTATGTCAACCCTCCATATCTACAACATTGTCGTTCAACACAACATCCTCAGAGTCTAATTTTATGCTCCACACAAGTATATGTGTCAAATGCAAATGCACTCTCTGTCAGTTAAGACCCCCTTTTCTCATGAACTGGCAGAAATTTAATGTTGAAATTTATGTCACATTCTACAGTATATGGTTACGCGTCAATGTACAACATGTAACCTTCTACGTTTATAGAGTCAAAAGAGTGTCCCATCTCTTCATATTTTGTCACTATCGATATCAAATAACAGGCAAAAATCATCGAAATTCTCGATTCCCAGGATGTAGGAACTAACCCATATTCATAATTAAGTTTGTACGGAATCCTAGGTGCACGAGACCTGTTCGCATTTATCCGGATTTTTTTTTTTAGCTATTCTAGCTTTAACATCCATTGCACTTCTATCATCCGCAGTAATACAACCTCCGGCATACCTGTAAGAAGACAATTGTGCCACCTTTTCGCCTTCAGTGTGCACAACTGCGTTGTTTTTCCCATCTCTTATACACTTCATGACTTTTTCTTTTATTTTTGTACATCTTCATCACACAACTCTCTAACTGATTCATCTTGTGACGCGATGTCTTAGCACATCTTCATTTCTACCCAGTAAAGTAATGTCATATGGAAAAGTATCGTTCGTAAACCATCCAGAAACTGGGAAACTTGTTGTTGAGTATAATGCATATAGCACTTCTTTCTTTGGCTCAATATTTGCAATGTAGGAGGATATTTATGATGCTAATTTGTGTCCAAGATAGCCCACGAAGTTGGTAACGTATACTCTTCAAAATATTGGAAAAAGTTGAAAATATACTTTCAGAAACAAATACATGCTGTTTCAAAATGAATATATGGGTTTTAAGGCATTGTACCTTTTATTATATTTAGCTTACAATTATAAATAATACATCAAATGAAAGAGCAAGTATAGCATTTTTTCTTAAAAGTGTTCAGTGTGAGTACCATCGTCACACATCGCGTCGATAGGCGAGTTTTTCCCAAACCTTAGCCACTATGTCTATAGTAAGTGTTGCAACAATGCTGTTTCTGAAGTCGGATAGTTCACCTGGTAGCGGAGACATATACACATCATCCTTTATGAAACCACAAAGGCAAAAATCGCATGGGGTCAGATCGTGTGTGAACATGAAGATCATATAAAACTAGCTCTGTCATCCAGCGCATTATGGGGAATCCAGCGGTCGGGTACAACGTCGCTTGAATGGTCGCTTGCTGAGTTATGCCAGCGAGATGGCGCACCATTTTGCTGCCAAATAAAATTCTAAGTTTCATCTTGTTCCAGTTGAGGGAAGACTCATAGTTCTAGAGCATCAAGATGAGGAACACCAGTTACAGTTGCGTCACCGGAAAAGTCGAGAAGAGTCTCGTTGCGACTGTACCACCTCGTGAGGATTTGCTTACCCCCATTTCCATTTAGGTGAAACGGTGATTCACCACTGAAGACGATAAGATCCAGAAAATTTTTATCTCATTCAGCAAAATTTCGTTTGCGAAAATGGCACGTAAATCGTTGTCTGTAGGCTTTAGAGCTTGTAACAACTGCGAACGACAAGGACGAGCTGATTTCTTGGGACTACGCGTGATAGACTCTCACTCGTTCAAGATGTTTTTCATTCATTCTTGGTCGTTCCATACTCCTCCATTTGCGCATGGGTATACAAGCAAATCTATTTGGGTTGCTCTTTCATTTGACGTATTATTCATAACTGTAAGTTGAATGTAATAAATGTTACCAAGCCTAAAAATCCGTATTTTCATTTTGAAACACCCTCTAATTTTAGAGAGATAATTACGATGTGAATTCAAGTTCTAAGGCCTCCAATTTTTTTTCTCCAGACTGGAAAGAGATAGAAACATGCGCATTGTTTTAAAATGAAGCCGCGTTCATTGTCAATACGTCCCAGAGATGGCAGCACCGTACGGCAGATGCAATTTTACCGCCAGCGGCGAGAATGAGAACTGTTTTAAATACTTAAAATGGCGACGTTCTCCTTACTTGAACAGAGTGCAATCATTCGTTTTCTGAATTTGCGTGGTGTGAAACCAATTGAAATTCATCGACAGTTGAAGGAGACATGTGGTGATGGAGTTATGGATGTGTCGAAAGTGCGTTCGTGGGTGCGACAGTTTAATGAAGGCAGAACATTCGTGTGACAACAAACTGAAACAACCTCGGGCTCGCACAAGCCGGTCTGACGACATGATCGAGAAAGTGGAGAGAATTGTTTTGGTGGATCGCCGAATGACTGTTGAACAGATCGCCTCCAGAGTTGGCATTTCTGTGGATTATGTGCACACAATCCTGCATGACGACCAGAAAATGCGAAAAGTGTCATCCAGGTGGGTGCCACGAATGCTGACGGACGACCACACGGCTGCCTGTGTGGCATGTTGCCAAACAATGTTGACGCGCAACGACAGCATGAATAGGACTTTCTTTTCGTCGGTTGTGACAATGGATGAGACGTGGATGCCATTTTTCAATCCAGAAACAAAGCGCCAGTCAGCTCAATGGAAGCACACAGATTCACCGCCACCAAAATAATTTCGGGTAACCGCCAGTGCTGAAAAAATGATGGTGTCCATGTTCTGGGACAGCGAGGGCGTAATCCTTACCCATTGCGTTCCAAAGGGCACTACGGTAACAGGTGCATCCTACGAAAATGTTTTGAAGAACAAATTCCATCTTGCACTGCAACAAAAACGTCCGGGAAGGGCTGCGCGAGTGCTGTTTCACCAAGACAACGCACCCGCACATCGAGCTAACGTTACGCAACAGTTTCTTCGTGATAACAACTTTGAAGTGATTCCTCATGCTCCCTACTCACCTGACCTGGCTCCTAGTGACTTTTGGCTTTTTCAACAATGAAAGACACTCTCTGTGGCCGCACATTCACCAGCTGTGCTGCTATTGCCTCAGCGATTTTCCAGTGGTCAAAACAGACTCCTAAAGAAGCCTTCGCCGCTGCCATGGAATCATGGCGTCAGCGTTGTGAAAAATGTGTACGTCTGCAGGGCGATCACGCCAGTTTCATCGATTTCGGGTGAGTAGTTAATTAGAAAAAAAGATCGGAGGCCTTAGAACTTGAATGCACCTCGTAGTAGCGTGTACCATTCCCCTTCATCCTTCTGACAGCAGCGATGGTTCGTCGACATGGACTTCACAAGAAACGGAAAGTTTTTGCAAGGAATACTGACCCAAAATAGTTCAAGGGAGATTGGTCGCAGTTAGAGCTGAGGTGATCACCATGTCTCTCGATGGCGTTCGCTGAGTGCTCAGTTGGACTGCAAGCAGGCCATCCGGGGATCACACAACCACCATCAAGTCTGCCAAGTCTGCGGCATGTTCATCACAGCGGCAGACGCAAATCGGGACCAATGGAGTGGTGCACTGTCTTGTTGAAGGTACTCATCGCTTGCAGATGCACTTTATAATGAATTCTCTCTACTTTAAATGATGTAAGTATGTGAATGCAGCTTGCCGCTAACTTGGTGTAATGTTTTGTCTGTACAGAGGTGTATCTGTCGCCTTTATTACTCCTTCACTCTCACACATAAATCGGTACAATAAAGTCAGGGCTTCGTGGTTTATATGTAGGCTGATCCGTGAAAAGACAGACAAACAATTATGCTAATGGAGGATTCAGAGTAATTTCTCGAATTTCATTCGCTCTCTCTCTCTCTCTGTCCTTTATCTGTGTACAGTTTAAATATATTATTTACGTGAAATCAGCCTAGTAGAATCTCTGGTGGAGCCCTTCGTCTTAATATTCAGCGGCTGGCTTGCTGGAATAGATCTTTACATTTGTTATTATTATTAAGCGCTGCATTCAGTTGGGAAAATCGATCGTTTGAACAATTCGTTCAGTTTACTACAGATCTGTAATTTCAGATGTGGACGAAACCTTTTTGGACGATTTATAAAAAACTCAGAGATTGCAGGCTCTCTTCGTCACAGCTGAAACTTCCCAATTAATTACAGGGCCCAGACAATCATCAATGATTCAGACAGAGAACCCATTCGTCATTCACTCTAGAATAAAATGCTCACAAACCTTATTTCTGAGGAAAATTGTATATTGAATCCATCTCCGTACATGTTCCGTTTTCTGTGGATTTCAAGTCTCATATAATTTGCTTTTACAGGCTTTGTCTTTCTCTTTATCTATCACGCTAGCGGCCCAAACCTTCCTAGCTCGTTTTAGCGCGAAGAAGAGTAAATAAATCTCTTTTAGCAATCCGACAATCTTCCAACCGATACTTCCGAAGCTGTTCCCTTCTCTCTCTATAATAACCATGGAGCATACATCTCTGTATCTCTGTTATTCCAAAGAATAAACGTACTAGAAAAATACCTTGGCGTCGACGAGCTGTCGGCGCATATATTACTAAAAAATCTGATCAGATACTTTTCAAAAGTAAATAATTGTGGATGACTTGATTGACCATTATTAATTATTGCGTGGTAGAGGGTAATTTTCCGTGGGGAGATTACAATGCCCCTCGCAGCGAGCGAAGTTTGTGAGCTCAATTTTGATTCACCGAACACACTTCGCGAGCTATCTATTAGCGTGGATAACCCGGAAGTGATGATTGTCAGTCCTCCGACTGAAAAAGAATATTATGCTTGAGACAGACGAAGAAAAGAAATGTTGAAGACAGAAGAAATGAAGAAACCGGTACCACGGCTGTATTGCTTTTACGTGCATCTAGGTGTTATGTTTGCTGTGCACAACCAAGGAAGATGATCTTTCATGAACTGTTGTCAGGGTCTAACCATTCGGGAACTTTCTTAAGCAGGGAAACCTTGGAAAACCTCTTAAGCCTAGACCCCCAGCCCACGGTACATAGAAGATAGGAAAGCCTATAGAAGAACAAAAATAATTTTGAAATTCATCTCTAAAGGAAAGACAGGGATCAATTTGCATCACGATTTGGAGAAGAGTGGTTTGTGCCTCTAGCAAACAAAACGTTTTACAATAAATAACGTGAATTCTCGTTTTACAATCTTGTTCCTAGTACAATATCTTGCGGCGCTAAACTCCCCCGGGTCTTGCATGTCCCCGACGTCCACATTTGTAGTCGGTCTTCTACGCGGCCCCCTTTGTAGTTGATCTTCTACGCG
This sequence comes from Schistocerca nitens, assembly GCF_023898315.1. Taxonomy (NCBI): domain Eukaryota; kingdom Metazoa; phylum Arthropoda; class Insecta; order Orthoptera; family Acrididae; genus Schistocerca; species Schistocerca nitens. The sequence goes on along the minus strand of NC_064614.1, from coordinate 367,492,191 downwards.
GCCCACAATGGGAAGAGTAGAAGGAACAGGGATACTCGAATTTACATGCAACATTCATTCCAAAAGAATTAGCAATGACCAAAAGGGAAACTCTTCCTGTAAGAGAACTGGTTAAGTTGCACCGTCCAAGATTCTCCTTTTTGAAAGCAAAATCCTTATGGCTTCATGGATCCTTTTTGTTACGACGTACTTCAAGGAATTCAACCATTACTAATGATGTTGCCAAAAGCATCATCCGATTTACTCTCGTTTGAATACTCCTTTTGACTTTGCCTCCCCACTTGTGCTTATAAGTCCAAAAGTTCTAACACATTTTCTATCACTGATTTGTTCGTAATTTAAAGGATTCATGTAACTTACTATAGATTTTGGATTCAAATCATCGAATAATGGAAAGTGTAGTTCATTTGATACAAAGACATAATTCATATTTCCTCGATAAGTCATATAATTTACCTATACTCAAAACTTTTTATTCTAAATACATATATTTCTTCGCTTGAGTGCTGAAATGTAAAAGTTATTAGCATTGAGGAATGCGGATTCACTTCTTTCATTTACTCTCTGATTCATGCGGTGTTCATCCATGCTCATATATGGAAATGGATTTTTCACACAAAATTCCCAAACGAACACGAACCGTTAAATAACTCCTAATTCTATGAATATTACTTTCTTTAATCATTCATTAATAAATTAAAAACTCTTAACTTCTAATTATAACCCCTATTCTTTTTAAAGTTCAACATGAATCAGTTTACCCTCGCGTTTGGTGCGAGTCTCTTACAAAGCATATCTGTGTCGTCTTTATCGATTTTAACTCTCGCGCCGACGTCACTGTTTTGCGCGGGGAAATTCTCTTTGCGGCGTTAACCGTCACTCACGATTCACTGCCACAACACATCCCTTCACACGTTTACACATGTAAGCGTTCACATGAGATTATATATGAACATTCACTCGGAACCTCTTTTGATTATTCAGCGTCATTTGCGGGAAACATTTCATTCTTCTTGAAGGTCAGTTAGATCCTTTATAAATCTTGATAACATTAGCAATGCTAAAGTCCTATGTTCACCCAAACCACAGGTGAAGCCTATCTCCACTATCTTCTTTACAACACTCAATAATAATAGTTAGTCACTATTTCTATACTCTATGTCACTGATTAACTATTTCAATTTAAAGGTTTCTATCGATACACACACAGTTTATTGTTATGTTTTTTACGAGCGTTCATTTCTGTCACTCGGAACATCATTCCTCACTATCTTCTAATCTTCATTATATTTTTTTAAGTCATTATGAGAAAATAACCCTTTTATTTTGTTCGATCCCGGGTATGCTTTTGGCACGACCAACAATGGGGAGCAGTATGGGCTTGTGGATGGTTCGATCAAACCCCATTTCAACATGCGATCTATTTCCTTTTGAACTTACGCCTTTAACCTCCAGGGAACAGGATAGAAAGTTCTACAATACGCTTCGTGCGGCTTAACGTAGAGATGGCATATGTATCCCTTAATAACTCCTGGCCTTTCGTCATACACGTTTTCATACGCTAATAATAATTCTTTGAGCTGCTTCTTCTGATCTTCAATAGTGCAGTCGGATTCATTCGACTTCTTATACACTAATTGACCGAAATCTCCTTTGACTTGGAACTCATTATTTACGTGCTGTTTAGAATTTTGTGCAGTCCTGATTACTTGCACACTGATCCCACTATTATATTTTCTGGTAAGGCTTTCCTTTTTCAACAAGTCCAACTCAATTTCTTGTTTATTTACATTTAACCAAAATTTTCCTGTTTTAAAATCTATTCTGCATCCGTATTGACGTAGGCTGTCGACTCCGATAATGCAGTCTACCACCAGATTTTTCACAACAAGGAATGTGCTTAATATTGCTACATTTCCTACTTCTACACTAAGTAGTGACTGCACTTTTACATTAGCCGATCTAGCCCCAACGGCGCCTATTATTCTGCAATTTTGAACTGGAAAAATTGGTACTCGTCTTATATTTCTGATCTTGTTGAATAGAGCCTCCGAAATAACATTTGTGGTTGCAGCTGTGTCTAAAACCGCCACTATAGGAACAGTCTCCAAAATGACTTGCACTTCGGCTACTGCCACCTGTTCCTTATCCTCATCTTGGGGTTCTAAGTCCTCGGTCAATTCATCTGCCAGTAATCGTCCATCATTATACGTTAGCATGGGTACACATATCCTGTTGCCCCTCAACCAATTGTTGACCGCTCCTCCGGGGCACGAGTGGGTCCTTACAAGTTTGTTGGATTTTGATTCGCCTGGTGGTTGACATCATCCGTCACTTCGGTAATTACCGGTTGATTCGTAGATGTCCGTCCCCACTGATGTTGGTTATTTGAGTTTATTCCCCCCGGTTGATTCCACTTTCTATTACTGTTATTATTCCAGGCTTGCGGTCTGAAATTCCTTTCGTTCCCCCATACGGGATTGTATCGTTTCCCATTCCTGTTGTTCCTTGGATAGCCCCTCGCAAGACTATTGCCGGTATTAGTATTGAGATTTTGAGGGGTTTCTCCACTATTTATCGATCTCTGTGCGTTCCCTTGCCTACCATTTGGCGGAGGTTCTATCTCCCTATATTGGAATCTGTTGTTACGGGCTTTCTGATTGTTCTCTTCTATAATGTCTATATGATCTAACGTCGTGAGGAACGACTCCAAGTCTTTATCGTTCCCGTAAATTAATTGATTCCGGATGCTAGTTGGCAGTCTTGCCTTAAGTATGTTTATTATGTCTGGCAAGGGCATAGGTCTGTCCCAATATCTAGTTTTATTTATATATTTTTCAAAATACTTCCTAAGGCTTCCTTTTGAAAAAGAGAAAGGCTCTGGATAAAGCACCTCCTGCCTTAGGCGTTCCTGTACCCCTTCTGACCAGAATTTTGCTAAAAACGCTTTCTCAAAATCGTCATAGGTCGAGCAAACAGAAGTCATGTCCGAGGCCCAGATCGCCCCCGAACCTTGTATATACCCAGTAACGAAACTGATCTTCTGCCACTCCGACCAATTTCTGGGTAGCACTCCTCTAAAACTTCGGATAAAAACAATCGGATGGACCCCCCTTTTGTCAGTGTTAAAAATCTGAAATTGCCGATGCTTTATCATTTTTTCTTCGGCATGGCAAAGACTTTCGTAATCTCCGTCAGATAAAACTTCACGCGAACAACTAGCTCGTGGCAATTTAATATTTGAGTTACTTACACAAGTCGGTATTGTGTGCGAATGAGCAGTAACTGGCTCTATAGTCGCTGCCAACTTCTGCTGCTGGCCTGTATTCATTTGTTCTGAGCCTTGTTGTGAAACGCGTATCGACTCTTCTATCGTTTGTTTCCAATGCTCGAAATCAGCACCTAACTGCTGTCGCACTTCCTCAAGTCCTTTTGCAAACAAATTCTCTTCCTGTTTGCCACATAGACTCTGGAATGCTGCTTTAACATTTTGCTCAACGTTTTCACACATTAGCCTTTTGTTTTCTAATGTAATTTCGGATAATTTACCCGTTAATACATTAATTTGGTGGTCTATAACGTCTTGACGTTCTGTCAGATGTTCAACACTTTCCTTTAGGTTCGTCTGCGTACGTGCCAATTCAGGAAGTTGCGCAATTGCACATGACATGGCATCTTGCTTTTGTACTAATTGCGGAACCATTTCCACCTGTTCCCATACGGTATCTATTTTAATAGCCACATACTCCTTCATTTCTACACGTACGCGGTGAGTAGATTCCTCACATTGAGCTTTCACCAATTCTATTTGTGCAGTTAATTTTCGTTCCGTCTCTTCGGCCTGATCTTTAAGTTCCTTTGTCTTCGCCTCTATCCGCTGCTCTAATTCGGAAAAACTGTCGTGTAACTGCTGCTTAATCTCAGCTTTCAGATTTTCCTGCCCTTCCGTCACTGAGGCTAACTTCGTATTCAAATCATTTTGCCCCTCAGTAACTGAGGCTAACTTCGCATTCAAATCATTTTGCCCCTCAGTAACTGAGGCTAACTTCGCATTCAAATCATTTTGCCCTTCATTAACTGAGGCGAACTTCGCGTTAATGTCGGTTTTCAAATTTTCCTGCCCCTCAGTAACTGAGGCTAATTTCGTATTCAAATGATTTTGCCCTTCAGTAACTGAGGCTAACTTCGCATTAATGCCAATTTTCAGATTTTCTTGCCCCTCAGTAACTGAGGCTAATTTCGTATTCATATTATTCATGGTCTCAGTTAACATCTGCATCTGCCTCATGATAATGACCAATGGATCTAATCCATGTTGCGTACTTGCCGTTACATCTCCAGCCGTGTCTACCGGGCGTTCTATTGCGCTATCTGTAGCGATCAGTTCTACAACACTTCTTACTACATCATTATTATCAGTGCTCACAGCTGAAGGCTGTTGCGTGTTGCTCTGCTCTGCTTGACTCATCTTAAACATTGCCCTAGTTAAAACCATATAAATGTTTTATCGTCAATATGTATATATCTCCCTTCACACAAGAATACTTCTGTGGCTACTTTCTTATAGTACTTATACAGATAAATGCAACCAGGGCAGTTCAATCAAACTACATCTGGCATGAACACAATTAGTAAATGTTCAAATCTACGTCTACTTTCTCAATACCAGCAAGCTTTAATAAAAAATTATAGATCAAACTACATCTGGCATGAACACAATTAGTAAATGTTCAAATCTACGTCTACCTTCTCAATACCAGCAAGCTTTAATAAAAAATTATAGATCTGGCCCTTTTTTCTGCGCCCAGCGTGCTGCTTTAATTTGTAGATCCACTTAATTTGACTGCGAGTATTTCTTCTCTTTTCCAAGTTAAGTTGTCTCGTCGTAGTTCACATGAAACAGAGAACAAAATTATTTTAACAACGTCCAAAAACGTGTCCTGTCACGGATTGGCCATTATAATGAATTCTCTCTACTTTAAATGATGTAAGTATGTGAATGCAGCTTGCCGCTAACTTGGTGTAATGTTTTGTCTGTACAGAGGTGTATCTGTCGCCTTTATTACTTCTTCACTCTCACACATAAATCGGTACAATAAAGTCAGGGCTTCGTGGTTTATATGTAGGCTGATCCGTGAAAAGACAAACAATTATGCTAATGGAGGATTCAGAGTAATTTCTCGAATTTCATTCGCTCTCTCTCTCTCTCTCTCTCTGTCCTTTATCTGTGTACAGTTTAAATATATTATTTACGTGAAATCAGCCTAGTAGAATCTCTGGTGGAGCCCTTCGTCTTAATATTCAGCGGCTGGCTTGCTGGAATAGATCTTTACATTTGTTATTATTATTAAGCGCTGCATTCAGTTGGGAAAATCGATCGTTTGAACAATTCGTTCAGTTTACTACAGATCTGTAATTTCAGATGTGGACGAAGCCTTTTTGGACGATTTATAAAAAACTCAGAGATTGCAGGCTCTCTTCGTCACAGCTGAAACTTCCCAATTAATTACAGGGCCCAGACAATCATCAATGATTCAGACAGAGAACTCATTCGTCATTCACTCTAGAATAAAATGGTCACAAACCTTATTTCTGAGGAAAATTGTATATTGAATCCATCTCCGTACATGTTCCGTTTTCTGTGGATTTCAAGTCTCATATAATTTGCTTTTACAGGCTTTGTCTTTCTCTTTATCTATCACGCTAGCGGCCCAAACCTTCCTAGCTCGTTTTAGCGCGAAGAAGAGTAAATAAATCTCTTTTAGCAATCCGACAATCTTCCAACCGATACTTCCGAAGCTGTTCCCTTCTCTCTCTATAATAACCATGGAGCATACATCTCTGTATCTCTGTTATTCCAAAGAATAAACGTACTAGAAAAATACCTTGGCGTCGACGAGCTGTCGGCGCATATATTACTAAAAAATCTGAACAGATACTTTTCAAAAGTAAATAATTGTGGATGACTTGATTGACCATTATTAATTATTGCGTGGTAAAGGGTAATTTTCCATGGGGAGATTACAACTTGATTGGACGGTGGTACGCTTGCAATTGACAGACAGTTCCTCGGGAACAGTCACTACGTGAGAATATCTGCGCCACCTGACTGAACCTTGCCCTATCGATATGCGTGTAACATCGCTGCATTTGGTTTTTTCGATGCACGCTACTCTGTCACAGGCAAGTACCGCGACCCGTCATTACTGGCGACGTTTTCAATCTTTCGACTGCCAAAAGGTGGCATTCCCGTACTTGTGCCGTATCCTGCGGTAAACACAGTTACGGATGTATAGTCATTGCGTCTGTGCTCTACAGCAAGAAGATGGTTCTGGCTGATATCCCTGTTTTCCTGTTATTGTTCAGAAGAGAACTAATGAATGTTTACCCGTACTTGCCTGCTGTACCCGCGACTGCAATCTGAATCATTCGACGGCAGATGATTGTCGGCAACGATTTTCCGTGAAATGAGGTACTTATGATACACCATTGACATGGTGGAAACAAAAGCCTGCATATCCTCGTAGATAGTTTCCCACGCTCAACTATAACGCTGACTGGCAACAAGTACTTCTAATCCAATTTGCTCATGAGTGTATTATGAGCAAAACCTGGCACTTCCAACAAAAGTGACCGATGAAACTCAGCTGCTAGGACTATGAAGTGAAAAAATTATTGGCACTCCAATGTAGTCGACACATTCAATCATCGAGGGCGTGTGTATCTATCGCTTTTAAAAACAGACTGCTTTAACAACGATTAGATCGCGTATTTCAACGGTTACAGCGGACATACATATTGCAGCAAAATTTGCTGAATAGTGCTCGTAAATGGCTCTGAGCACTATGCGACTTAACTTCTGAGGTCATCAGTCGCCTAGAACTTAGAACTAATTAAACCTAACTAACCTAAGGACATCACACACATCCATGCCCGAGGCAGGATTCGAACCTGCGACCGTAGCGGTCGCTCGGCTCCATACTGTAGCGCCTGGAACCGCACGGCAACTCCGGCCGGCTGCTCATAAATACTAGAGGTAATGACTGATTCTGCAGCAGTTTTACTTGGGGAAAACACGGTACAATCCAAGTAATTAAAACAGTGACTTGCTCGCAAGCCGGCCGCGGTGGCCGAGCGGTTCTAAGCGCTTAAGTCCGGAGCCACGCGACTGCTACGGTCGCAGGTTCGAATCCTGCCCCCGGCATGGATGTGTGTGATGTCCTTAGGTTAGTTAGGTTTAAGTAGTTCCACGTTCTAGGGGACTGATGACCTCAGATGTTTTAAGTCCCATAATGCTCAGAGCCATTTTGAACTTCTTCGCACTCGTGTCATAGAAGCTTGTTGTAACAGTTGATTCCGGCTATTACGAGTGTACTTGCAATCGACAGCTACCAGCTTTTGCTATTGGTGGGTAGCATTACCAGGCAGGCAACGTCTGTCTCTCTCCTAGAGTACGTATTACTTACCTACACAAATGGCTACGTCATTAATTACTAGCATTCACTCTGAGAAGGATCTCATAGTTGATTTTACATTATGAATATTGTTGGTTCTATATATGCGTTTTATATTTCAAACTTTATATGGTTACGTAGGCAACAGTAGCTTTAAGTTCCAACAATCGGAGCGTTGTAAAACTGTTGGCCTGTTCAGCTGACTAGCTACTGGGTTTTGCATTGAAACGCAAACAGTTGTGTGTAGAAGACAGTTTGGTCTGTAATGTAGTTTGCTACTATTTTGTAATCCCTCTTTTCCTTATTTTTAACATATCATCAGGTGATAAGTTAGTATGACGTATAATCCGGTAAAGAAACTATTTGTGTGACCAGAGGCTATAAAATATAATAAAAGAACTTCGCCATAAGGCGGTCACTACTTTCACTTTAGACAGTACCCAGCCGGTGCAGGAGTAGGTGGAATAAGACACTTCTCATAGGTGACTAACTTTTCAGTTTCACGGTAAGTTGCGAGAACACGTTCATCTTTTGCTGCAGTAATAAGCAGTGATAGCTGCCGAAAACTACGGAACAAACCAGAAACGAATATCTCATGGAGATTCAGATGCAGGCTGTGTTAGGCACTAACATTTAGAATTCACCCACAATATGTTTGTTTTAGAGGCGGTTAATCTTGAGAAAATTCTCACACGAAGAGAGTGTGAAGTGTCACAAACAAGCTTTACTAACGAAGCAACTGCAGTAAAATGCTTGGCTGAGTCTGGATTCATGAAGACTTAATTAATCAGTAATCTTTTTGTGATCAAATGTTTTGTGCGTAAAGGAAATGATTTCAGTACTAATATTTCCTCAGGGTTGCAATGTGTAGGTCTTAACCGACGAAAGGGAGCAGAGTTGCGGTACATGTCTTTCCATTCGTTTAGTCGTACAACAGTTTCCGACTTCGGTGCTATATCTATGGCAACATAAACCAGAACTGTATTTCAAAATTTTGTACATGGCATGAGCAGCAACCGTAGGATGAAATCTCCTTGTAGGATTAAAAGCAGCCATACATTCCAAGATGGGACCCCTTTTACCATGCTTTCAACGTTTATAAAACTGTCTTCTTCGGATGGTAATAGTGACAAAGTGAACAGGTTCTCATTAGGAATGCAAAAATTGTTCAGGCTTACTGGGTTACATGTCGTGGTGGAGGTGCGTTGAAATATATCCGAAAGGCGACAATCAGATACGAAATTTAACCTCCGTGATAATAAAAACATAGGCAACATGGTGGCTGACGTTCAATATTACCTCACCAGTGAACAGCTAGTGCACTAGCATCGAGTACACAACGCTTGGGTTAAGGAAAGCTTCCGGCAAGAGAGCGCACTAGTAGTATGCGCGAGAAGGGTGCGCGATAGTGAAATAGCATTATTATGCCATTAAAAACCAGATCATATTTAACTGTATACATATTTAAAGTTAATAAAATGGCAACAAGTAATTTACCAGCCAGAAAAGGTCAGTGTGAAAAAAACAAATTGCATTAACTGTGAGCTAACGCAAACAGAAAACAATAGCAAAAAGACCAGTGGGGACAAGTGCGGAAAGAAGGAAAACGGGGAAATGAGGGGTAGAGGGAGGGGAGGAAACGGGGGTGGAAAGACATGGGGAGAAGGAGAAGATGGTAAAATGCGTATAACTTATAAATATAACATATTTGAAAAATTGTAAACATCAGAACCTCTAGAAATACGTTTACATCATAACAAAGAAGAAATACAATTACCACGGGAAAAACTACATGTTCAATAGCCACGTGGAAAATCGAGACACCTCTCTGTTACTTTAACGGAAGCCTTTCGGCTATATTTTAAAGTAACTTCGCGGCAACATGTAACGCGATATTAACTTAACAGTGACTAGTGACAATATATATACTGGTTATGTTGTTACTATTTCATTCTGATCATTCTGAAGAAGATGCTTTTATAAACGTTGAAACCATGGTAATGGGGTTGAAATATACCTTCGAATTTGCAACTGATTAGTTTTCTATTAATTCTATAAGAAAAAACGTATTTCATTCGATAAAGGCAGTATTGGCTCCTTGGACTACCTATTTTACCAAGAGCGAAATCGTACCTCGCCATCGACCGTGGTGGCAGCTCACACAGTATTTCTGATGCGACGGTTGTGATCCAATTCAAAGACGCGGCGGTCCTTCCAATTTGCATTATTTCGATTAAGTAGACTGCCGGAGTCCAGCGTCGCCCCAAAACGAGAAGTGCATTTCTGCTGACGACGCGATATTTTGCGGAGGGGATAAAGTTTAATTGGCTCGCGGTGCGGGATCAGAAGCCGCCGCTGCTTCATATATTGCCACATCTCGGTATGCCCCCAGCGCCCCACAGTTCGGCTTCCTGCATTGGACACGACTACCCAGCTATCTCGTTACGTCACCCGGCGGAAAAGCTTTGGGGAAAAAGTAAAGTAGTGGTTACGTCTGCGTTATATGAAGCGGCCAGGAAACCAGATTGCCACAGCCAGAATATTATTAAAGTCAAACCGTGCTGCACGTATTCATAAATATGACCTCGCGATGAAATCTTATGTTCTTGCTGTTAATAACAGGGCACGACTCAGAATTTACGAAGTTGGGAAGAGAAAAACTACGTTGGCAGTTTTATATCTGAACAGAATTTTATTAGTGTTCAAGTAAGGTAACTTAATTAGCTGATTGCCTAAATTTGCAGTTTGAGTTACTACGTCATTGCACCATAAGATAGGCGGGAAACATGCCTTCTGTAGTTAGGTGGAAGAAAATGTGTCACGGTATTGAATAGTTGTTATCACTACAAATATTACTCGTCAACGAATAAAGAGCATGTAGGAGGTGGCTAGTCATTTGTTCCAGCTCGCGTGTTAGTATCCATTGTCGTTGCTACTGGTCAAACACACTGAAATACTCAGGTATGATCTCTCTTGTCTGTTCACAAAAATGTGTCAAATGTGTGTCTGTATAGATCTGTGTTCCATCTAAATTTATATGACTACTCTCCCATTAATACTTAAGTGCGTGGCGGACCACGTTCAGGCTATTTTTCTACCGTTCCAATCCCTAACAGTGCACGGAAAAAATTTAAACTTAAATCCTTCCATGCAAGAGAGCTCTGATTTCTCTTATCTTATTAAGACTACCATTTCTCCTTATGTAGATGAGCGCCAGCAAAATATTATCGCAATTGGAGGAGAAAGTTAGTGGTTCAAATTTCGTGATAAGATCTTGCCGCAACGGAAAACGCCTTAGTTTTAATTATTTCCACCAAACACGCGTTTTATATCCGTGAAATTCTCGCTCCAATTTCGGAGTAATACAAAACGACCTGCCCTTCTTTGAACTATCTCGGTGCTATCTGTCAGTCACACCCGGTAAGGATAGCGTAGTGTAGGCAGTCAATTTAGTAGATCTGTTGCATCTTCTAAGTGTTCTGCCAATAAAACACAGTCATTGGTTCCCTTCCCCACAACATTGCCTATGTGATCGTATAGATTTAAATTTTTCGTAACTGTATTTACTAAGCATTTAATTTAATTGGTAGCTTTTAGATTTTTCTAGTTTATCGTGCAATCGGAATTTAGCGGATTGTTTTTAGTACTAATGTGGACGACTTCACACTTTTCATTATTTAGGGTACATTGCCACTTTTCGCACCATTCGGATATCTTGTCTAAATCATTTTGAAATAGTTTTTGATGAGTTTCCAAGACGGCAACTGACAGCATCATCTGCAAAACAATCTAAGAGGGCTGCTGAGAATGTCTCCTAAATCGTTTATGTAAATTAGGAACAGCAGAGCGCCTATTGTGCTTCCTCGCGTAACTCCATACCTCACCTCCGTTATAATTCATGAGTTTCCGTCATCTACTACGAACTGTGACCTTTCCGACATGAAATCATGAATCTAGTCTCACAACTGAGACGGTACTGTGCAGGTACGCAATTTGATTAGAAGCCGCTTGTGAGGAACGGCATCAAAAGCCTTTCGGAAATCTAAAAAAAAATCTGTAAATATAAAATCAGTTTGAGGTCCCTGTCCACAGCACTCATTACTTCGTGAGAATAAAGAGGTAGTTGCGTTTCACAAGAACTATATTTTCTGAACCCGTGCTGACTGTGTGTCAACAAATAGTTTACCTCGAGGTAATTCATAATGTTCTAACACAGGATATGTTCCAAAATCCTACTGAAAATCGACGTCAGTGGTATGGGTCTGCAATGCATCGGACTGCCCCTACTTTCTTTCTTGAGTATTGATGTGACCTGTGCAACTTCCCAGTCCTTAGGTACGGATCTTTCGTTGAGCCATCTGTTGTGTGTGGCTGTTAAGTGCGGAGCTATTACATCAGCGTATTCTGAAAGAAATGCAGTCGATATACAACCTGCGCTGGAGCGCTTGACTGTGTTAAATGATTTAAACTGATTAACACCGGGGATATCTACTTCTAAATATCTACTTCTAAGTTAGTTAAGTTTGTTTCTGTTCTTCATTCCAGTCCTGAAATATTTAATTCGTCTTCCTTGGCGAAGGAATTTCGGAAGACAGTGTTTACTACCTCCGCTTCAGTGGCACTGCCATTGAGAACATTACCATTACTATCAAGCATGAAGATAGTGATTGCCACTGGCGTACTTTAGATAGAACCAGATTCTCTTTAGATTTTCTGTCAGAGTTCGAGACATAGTTTCGTTGTGGAAACTATTAAAAGTATTTCGCACTGAAGTGGACACTAAATTTCAAACTTTTGTAAAACATCACTAATTTTTGAGGTTTCGTGTTTTTTTAAATTTGGAACGAGTTTTTAGTTTCTTCTGCAACAGGGTTCTGATTTTTGTGCGTAAGATAGGGTATTAGTTCCATCTCTTATTAAATTATTGTCGTTGCCTTTAATATTGTTTCTTTGAATTTGAGCCACATCTGGTCTACTCTTACATAGATAATTTGGAAGGAATGGAGACTGTAGGAAGGCGAAGCCCGAATTTTAATCTGCTTTTTTAAATAGACATATTTGGCGTTTATCCCTAATCCATGTATCTGTCATGATGCTCCCTGTTTGCTCAGGATTATTTGTTGCTAAGAGCCAAGTGTGTTTTCGCAACCATTTTCACAGCGAGTGGACTCGTGAACTAACTACTCAAAATAATTTTCAGAGAAAACATTTAGTACGACTGCATATGATATTTTATACCTGCTTCCGCCACTAAATAAGTATTTTCGCCAACATATCGAGGGTAGACTGGAGCCACGAAATGTGTCAGTGGGGTACCTGTTTAAAATGAGACTCAAGGTTTCTGTGAATCGTTCACCAACTGTATCAATTTAGTCGGGGGATCGGTAATAGGAGCCAATTATTAATTTAGTTGTTAAGTATAGCCTCTACTCACAACACGTCACAGATACTTCAATTTCACTACGGGATAAACTGCTTTTAGCAGAAAGAAACTCTCAACCACCAACTGTATTTAATCTGTCCTTTCTGAACACGAGTATGTCCTTTTTCGTTGTGGATAGTTACTGAATGAAAGGAGGAATTATGGGAAACCAAGAACATAGTCTACTAATGTCAAGAACCTAAGATACAATGGAACTCAACGTACGCTGCCTTTGAACAGATCACTTCCTCCAGCGTCAAATATCCTCAGCATTTGACGAGGGCTGAAGTGGTTAACTCAGGATAAGGATAGCGGGATCTGACGAGTGCTGCAGGTGATTGATGAAATAGTGCTACGGTAAGTCAGTACCAGGGATTTTTCTCAAACACGATGGAATTCAAGGCGCCAAAAAAAGGAACATGCTCCTGGAACTAACAATGAGAATGACAAATACAGTACTAAAATTCATTGGGATGATTCATGACAGCGTATCTTCTTCACTCTCATAGCATTCAATTTTAACTCCTATCTGTCAGTAGCTAATGGTTATCCAGTTAGAAAGATTGAAATATCTGGAAACAGTACAGAGACGAACTTAGCTGTTTGCAGTTATTCTTTTCCATCTCCATGAAAGGAATAATGTAGATGACAATCACAAGAAAGGGACAGCGTTTTGTAGGCTATTGTGCAAGGAGACATAGACTGGTACCATGCTGAATGAACCATTCCGGGTGTCAAGTATTAGGTGGGACCAAGAAACTCGTTATCACTTAAACCTAATTATTTATTAATTTGAGTTTAGATGGCGCAAAATGTCTTAAGGTGAGCAATATTGATTAACTGTTACAATACATACTTTCTGTTTCCTCTTAAGTACGCTTCTCCCGCACACTATGCCATTAACAGATATCTGTGACACTCATTTCTGCACGTATTCAAACAATATATGGATGATATTTTGTTGGAATACAGAACTGGGAGCAGAAATGAAGACAACGTGAGTTATAACATGTTAAAATGACAATTTTATTCTCAGAGATAAATAAACTAAGCAGAATGTGACGAGCGGAGCGGTAACTCTAGTGTGTGTTCTGATGAGGAGAGCAGCCGGTTTCTGCCCACACCTCGCACAACGGCAATGCCCTCTTTGCGTGTCTGCTCGCTTACATATTCGCTCGAACATAAACATGATGTGTCAGAGATACCGCATAGTGCGAATAGAACATGCCGCAGATGCGGATAGCAGATGGTGTAACGAGTGGAGGGACGGGGTATGAAATACAATCGCGGCGAGCGCAGCCTGCAGCTGACAGCGTACACGTGAATAGGAAACCGGTATTACGTTTTTAAGTGGCATAATACATGGGACAGACGTTAAAGAAGAATTTTTCGACTAGGAATACTAAAGAATAGGTATTGTAAACTCTGCAAAATACTTCAGCAATATGAAAAAAAAGTAGTGGGACAGAACAAAATTACTTTTATCGGAGAAGAGTTAAATTGCATATTTATACGAATGTTAACACATGTAGCATATCCCACTGCATTCAAATATGTTGTAATGAATTCAATATTTTTCTTTTTTTTTCTTGTTTTGCATATGACATATGTTTGATGTCGAGAGTTTTAGAATTTTGGGGCGTACTACAAGTCAGAGTAATCATTGGGTGTAGTCGTTACCACTAGTCGTGACTGGTTAGTAAATAATAGCAAGTACTCATTAGCCTCGAAAAAAAGAAACAAAATGATTAATGTTTCATATTTCTGTACGCAACTCGTTAACAGCCGTAAATCGGGCGTGCTCTTTCCATGTAACATCCATGCGACTGGAGTGATTACTTCATGAGAGACAAAAGGCAGCTCGTGGGCGGAGAATCACCCACAGGGACCCACATTATTTCGGATGGAGCCCAGCGAATATGCCAGTGCCTCTACCGTTCGCGTCAATGACTTGCTGCGTAGCGTTAGATACATTACCAGACTTTCTGCACGTGATACAATAAATGCACATAGTTAAATTCAATCAAAAGTCTTCTAACTTTGACATGCGCACGACCAATATGGATATAAATCTATAAATTGTGAATAGAAATATTTTATTTTTATTGGCACTGATGCATAAGGACGCCGTCTGTTGCCGGCTATATGAAAGAGCAAGAATTACACATGATGGCCATAAATGACTTCACAGTTTTTCAGATTTTCAGTCGGAAAATTATACTAAACATTCATGATTAAACCAAAATATAGTGTGCAACACTGACACTGCTAGATTATTCCATTAAACAGACAGTTATTGTAAACATTTTTCACTCTTTTTGTATGTTCATAACTGCCAAATATAAAATGCCCACAAAACATGCAGCACCATCTACATATCTGTATATGTGTGTGGGATTTTATACAATATCCCAAGAGGAGTGGTCAGTGTTCGGGATTATAACTGGAACGATCATTCGAAATAAAAAAGTGTAGCAAACACGGGCTCTAAAAGGCACTGCTCAAAAACAACGTGCAGTACGTGTTCGATAGTGTGAAACAAATCTCTTCTGCTCTAAGCTCTTTCGATTCTTTATTTTGGGAGAAGGTTGTACGGACAGAAAAGCTTGTCGAATAAACATGGGACCTAAATGGATACCTTAAGAGCCATGAGAACCTGTTCAGTAGAAGAGATGTGTTTCACAGTGCACGTAAGAACAAATGAACAAGTGCTCACAACATTTAACGTATACACTTTACAGCCCATGTTTAATGGACTTTTTGCTTTGTTCTGGGAAGCAAAGAACTTGTAATAAACGAGATTTGTTTTACGATATTCAGAACTGAACAAGCACTCATAGCTCCACAGATACGCATTTTAGAGCCCATGTTTACTAGATGTTTTGCTTCGAATGACCGAGCCTGTCATATTCCTGAAAATTGACCATTTCTCCTGGGACACCTCGCATTAGAGGAATCAGAGTAGAAATGAATAAGCCTTAGAAAACTAAAAAATTACTTTACTGTGAAATAAAGAACGAAGCTAAAGTTCTCATATGTGAAACCAGAATCTGCTACGGGTATCACTGAACACCATGTTGCTACACCCTGTGCACTATAACAAGCTTGGGTAAATCTGAGAATGTTGTCCACGAAATGTTAGAGACGTAGCTGCTCCAGCCTGCGTGACTCCTCGATTGTGACACTCCTGACGTTACTAGTCTCTGACGAAGGTTCCTGCGTGAAAGCACTGCGAATTTCAGCCTGGCGCAAACTTGCTCAGTCGGGTTCGTGACAGCACAAGCAGCGGGTTATTCAAGTTAGCTGACTCTTGACCCCTGGAAAAAGGCCTCTACAAGATGGACCACCTGCGGACATGTATTGCCGTCTTGAAAGAGGATCCTCGATCCAAGTCATTTTTATTTGAAGAGTGTCTCACTCAATGATGTGTATAAAATAGGTTACTTGTTGTCCGGAGCATTGCGTTAAGCTCTCAGCACCTGTATTTAGAAATTTGCAGCTGCCGCACGGAGAGCAACAAGCACCGCGTTTCCAAGCAATTACATTACAAGGTAAGATATTTTCATTTCAGGACCAGTTTGCTACAAAAATTATCAACCCACAGGGACCATTCCCTGAACAGCATTATTAGGCAGATCATTAAGGCACAGCAATCACTTGGTTTAATCAAAGAGGTTAACAGTACAGTTCAGGATTTAATCAGTTTGCACATATTTATAAAACAAGCCAAATTCATGTTGTATTCTCGCAGGCAGATATATTCGGTTTCTGTCGCAGTTGGAAATGCACAAAGTCACCCGGCCGGCCGCGGTGGTCTCGCGGTTCTAGGCGCGCAGTCCGGAACCGTGCGACTGCTACGGTCGCAGGCTCGAATCCTGCCTCGGTCATGGATTGTGTGATGTCCTTAGGTTAGTTAGGTTTAAGTAGTTCTAAGTTCTAGGGAACTGATGACCACAGCAGTTGAGTCCCATAGTGCTCAGAGCCATTTGAACCATTTTGAACCACAAAGTCACCCAAAGCTAAACAACAGTGAAGTTACAACCAACCAACCAAGCCAGCACCCGTTCAAAATTAACCGAAAATAATTTTTAAGGGAAACTGTCACTGGAGAAAGGTAGTGTAGTGGCTGGTGTCTGTTCCGAAAGAGAGAAGAACGCTCTGACGCTGTACTAGCCGCTATCAGTGACTGAAGAGACTGTTCAGCTAATGATTGCACTCTATTGCAGTGTCAATGACACAAAAAGAAAAGTTTCTGTGTTACAACTATGTTGTTGTGGCTCCTAACTCAAAGAGATAAGGCCAAGGTTAACGTGGTCTGCGATATGGTAGCAGGAGAGTCGACGTTAATAACTAAGGTTAGATGAGGAGTCGTAGAGGACGAAATATCGCCAAAACACCAGAGATATTACTGACTGTTGCTTCATGTACATGAGTGATAAAGAAGCCTCACTAATTTCGTCAGTAACGTTAATTGTCTGTCCCCCAACAGACATTGCTGCTTTAAACTGCAAAATCATACATTGTATTCATTCATAGTACCCAGTAGTACGCTGACTGCCCGCTCCCGTAGCTGAGTAGTCAGCGTGGCCGATTTCCATGCGGAGGCCCCAGGTTCGATTTCCGCCACAGCCACCAAATTTTTCTGACTGGAAAGACTGGAACAGGGTGCATTGACCGAGTAATAGCCGCTCCAAGTGACGAAAGCTTACAACGGCCGGGAGACCGGTTCACTTCGATCCATTTGCTTATTTTAATATACGACGAAATCTTCCTAGGATTTTCGGTCAAGTTGGTACAGAGAACTTTACTTTCGAATTTGTTGAAAGCTCCAAGCATGGCTCTCCTTACATTAACTTTGCTTTCGTTCAGTTTTTGTTTCTCTATGAGGTACTGGCTGCGTTTAAATTTGCAGTGAAGTTTTCTCTGCTTTTGTAGCAATTTTTTAACATGGCTGTCGAAACACTTTCCCCTCTCTCTCACAGCTTTGCTTGAGACTTAGCATACAGGTAAACAAGTACAATACCTTGTAACTCAGGCCTATATTATGAATCAAACTTCCAGATATAGACAATATGGTTCAAATGGCTCTGAGCACTATGGGACTCAACATCTTAGGTCATAAGTCCCCTAGAACTTAGAACTACTTAAACCTAACTAACCTAAGGACATCACACACACCCATGCCCGAGGCAGGATTCGAACCTGCGACCGTAGCAGTCCCGCGGTTCCGGACTGCAGCGCCAGAACCGCTAGACCACCGCGGCCGGCATATAGACAATATGAATGGATCATAAACTGGTAATGCTTTTCGACTCAAAAGGCACTGTATTTCCATCTTTTTGTTTTTCTTTTGTGTTTATGAGTGATACCTGATGATACAGATGAATCTATATAATGACCCGAGCGCACTTTTTACTGGAAAATGTTTAAGTAATTTTGTTATCATTTAACCCTTCGAGTCCCAACAATATGAAAAACCTTAACGTTAAAATTTTTCACAGACTTAACCTTTATTGTCATAGGAAGTTACAAATGCAAGAAGAAATTGATTAAAAGTAAACACAATTGTGCTCAGGTGGTGATTTAACTTTGGAACCACTAGGACATACAGTTTTCAACCACCCATCATTTCATCTGTTATATTTGAAAGCAAATTCGCTTTTTACCCAGCCATGAACTCCTAATGCCTAAAACAAGTTATAGTTATAAAATTTAATAAAATTGTATTAAAACCAAGTGGTTTCATTTCGAAACCAATCATAAAGTCAACTCAAATTTACTATACAATAACATGAGATACACTTACTTTCACTGCAAATTATCTCTTAAATAGAGCCAATATAAAGAAAAAAACTTTTATGTTAAAATTTTTCACAGAATTAACCTTTACTGTTATAGGAAGTTACAAATACAAGAAGAAATTGATTAAAAGTAAACAGTTAGTCGCGTCAATCCTACAATCACGTAACACAGTCTCCGTGCCAACTGCTGCTCTGAACGCAGTAAGTTGCTACAATGCGTTACTCCGTAGATATACACTACTGGCCATTAAAATTGCTACACCAAGAAGAAATGCAGATGATGAACAGGTATTCATTGCACAAATATATTATACTAGAACTGACATGTGATTACATTTTCACGCAATTTGAGTGCATAGATCCTGAGAAATCAGTACCCAGAACAAACACCTCTCGCCGTAATAACGGCCTTGATACGCCTGGGAATTGAGTCAAACAGAGCTTGGATGGCGTGTACAGGTACAGCTGCCCATGAAGCTTCAACACGATACCACAGTTCATCAAGAGTTGTGACTGGCGTATTGTGACGAGCCAGTTGCTCAGCCACCATTGAGCAGACGTTTTCAGTCGGTGAGAGATCTGGAGAATGTGCTGGCCAGGGCAGTAGTCGTACATTTTCTGTATCCAGAAAGGCCCGTACAGGACCTGAAACATGCGGTCGTGCATTATCCTGCTGAAATGGTAGGGTTTCGCAGGGATCTAATGAAGGTTAGAGCCACGGATCGTAACACATCTGAAATGTAACGTCCACCGTTCAAAGTGCCGTCAATGCGAACAAGAGGTGACCGAGACGTGTAACCAATGGCACCCCATACCATCACACCGGGTGATACGCCAGTATGGCGATGACGAATACACGCTTCCAATGTGCGTTCACTGCGATGTCGCCAAACACGGATGTGACCATCATGATGCTGTAAACAGAACCTGGATTCATCCAAAAAATGACGTTTTGCCATTCGTGCACCGAGATTCGTCGTTGAGTACACCATCGCAGGCGCTCCTGTCCCTGATGCAGCGTCAAGGGTAACCGCAGCCCTGGTCTCCGAGCTGATAGTTCATGCTGCTGCAAACGTCGTCAAACTGTTCGTGCAGATGGTTGTTGTCTTGCAAACGTCCCCATCTGTTGACTCAGGGATCGAGACGTGGCTGCACGATCCGTTACAGCCATGCGGATAAGATGCCTGTCATCTCGACAGCTAGTGATACGAGGCCGGGGGGATCCAGCACGGCGTTCCGTATTAGCCTCCTGAACCCACCGATTCCATATTCTGGTAACAGTCATTGGATCTCGAGCAACGCGAGATGCAATGTCGTGATACGATAAACCGTAATCGCGATAGGCTACAATCCGACCTTTATCAAAGTCGGAAACGTGATGGTACGCATTTCTCCTCCTTACTCGAGTCATCACAACAACGTTTCACCAGGCAACGCGGGTCAACTACTGTTTGTGTATGAGAAATCGGTTGGAAACTTTCCTCATGTCAGCACTTTGTAGGTGTCGCCAGCGGCGCCAACCTTGTGTGAATGCTCTGAAAAGCTAATCATTTGCATATAACAGCATCTTCTCCTTGTGGGTTAAATTTCGCGTCCGTAGTACGTCATCTTCGTGGTGTAGCAATTTTAATGTTCGGTAGTGTACTTCATTGTATACCACTAGATGCCTCTGTCGTGGAACAGCATCTATGGTTTCCCGCTAAAGGCATTGGTACTTAAAAAATAAATAAAAAAAGTGGTTTATGGCAGATATCACAGTTTAAAATGTCTGACTTCAATACTATTAGTAAGACGTATACTAACAAATTTTTAACAAAATGATGCGTAAGGTAGGCAACTGGCTGTATCTATAAAAATAAATTCTCACGTAATCCACTGATTCATGTGAAGACGAATACGTAAGTTCTCGAAATGCGTCTTGACTGACACAGATATTTCTTTTAATTTGTCTGCGATATCGTAAATGTTCGCGATTTCAAAACCACAGTCGAAAAAGGACGATATGTACTGCTTCTTTTGAAGAGAAGGTAATGACATGCCAAAGAGTCCCACGAATTGCCACCAGCTTAGCGCTTCGCGTGTCACGATTTCATCGTGTGGTGATCGTTTTCTTTTGGCACACAAATCTGTGTGGGAAAGCGAGCTGAGTACGACACGTGCTATGCGCGGTCGCCTACTGCCGCAGGGGCACAGGAGCTCGGAATGACGTAGCCGACTGTCTCGAGCCGCCATCTCGTCCACGCACTTCCACGTGAGATGGCGCGCGCCGTACTCCCACTGAACACACTACGACGCAACTGCCACGCCGCAGCTTTCTGTAGGAACAGACACTGGGCTAACGATGAATCGTATTCATATTCACCGACAACAACCTTTGAATATGCAATACTGCAAAGTATTAATTATCGAGTAGGAAGTTGGCTGTTGCAGTACTTCACTGAACTACTGCAGCGCCACGACCAGAGGAAATGTCTTGATTTAACATACGCAACGCAGCAGACACGGAGGTTACTACTTCCACTGAAATAGAATTCGAGCAAATAGTGAAGAAGTGAAGAATAATGTGAGGATCATCTAATTACTGTGGAAATAACAGAATCTTTGGGTGCAGAATGTGTAATACAACTCGTAAACTTAATTAACCAAATCGCATCAAATGACGAGCAGTAGCCGCTAAGGAAAAAGTAATGAAAGTGAAGTGCAGTGCTGTTCTACTTATAAGACTGTTTAGAGGTCTGCCCACATCCAACAATCACACTAGCTGCTATGCAAAACTATCATAGTAGCTGATACATATTAAATCTGATATCACAGCAACAAGTAGGATATTTGAACATGATGTAACTGGATTCAGTAAATCTAGTAAACATCTGGAAACTGTAGTATAATTTTCTCAACTGTTAAAAAGTTTCTTCGTACAGCTTGGTCAGGCATCCGACTCCAGCATCATCACGCACCTAAATACTTGGGAGTCACTCTCGATAGAACTCTGACATTCAAAACTCACTGCAAGAACACCAAAAAGAAAATCTCCGCTCGAAACAACCTAATTCGCAAACTAGCGGGGACACAGTGGGGATCACATCCACAAACTATTCGCAGTTCTGCAATGGCACTGTGCTTTTCTACTGCTGAATATGCTTCTCCAGTCTGGTACAGGTCATCCCATGCCAGGCAAGTAGCCATTGCTCTCAACAAAACCTGCAGGTTGATCACAGGTTGCTTAAGACCTACCCCAACTGATAAGCTCTACTGCCTGGCTGGGATAGCGCCACCATGGATACGCATAACAGTGGCTGCCAACAAGGAGAGACTGAAAGTGGAACAGGACAGTGCCCATGCACTGCACGGACATAATCCACCACAGCAACGGCTGAGATCGCGAAAGAGCTTCCTGAGAACATCCGAGAAGCTCACCTCACCAGAGAAGGCAAGGCTGGAGTTATGGAAGAAGTCAACGCCTCTACTGCAGACGCCAGAAGCTGAAGAACTACCACCTGGACACAACGAGAGCTGGCTGGTGTGGAAATCTTTAAACAGATTACCATCAGGAGTTGGACGATTCAGAGACAACCTGAAGAGATGGGGCTTCATAACAGAAGATACGTCCTGTGATTGTGGACAAGAACAAACCACAAGCCACATGCTCCAGTGCCTTTTGTGCCCTACATCCTGCACGAAGATTGATCTCCTACAAGCCACTCCAAGCACCTTGGAGGTTGCAAAGTACTGGGCACATGTAATATATATTTTAAAAAATGGTTCAAATGGCTCTGAGCACTATGGGACTTAACATCAGAGGTCATCAGTCCCCTAGAACTTAGAACTAGCTAAACCTAACTAACCTAAGGACACCACACACATCCATGCCCGAGGCAAGACTCGACCCTGCGACCGTAGCGGTCGCGCGGTTCCAGACTGAAGCGACTAGAACCGCTCGGCCACACCGACCGGCCCATGTAATATAAATACAATTTCTGTGTATATATGTATTTATTTATTGATGTGTATGGCTACTGTAAATTTGTATGTTTCTGATTCGAGAATAATAATAATTCGTACAGCTGTGGAATTGTCCTATTTTTCATCCATTATGGCATTATGGCATTATATTTCTTCAACTAGGAACTCCCGAGTACACCATAAGAGTCCTTAGTAAAGATACAACAGTAGCAAAATCCAATTGGAATATGGCCGAATAATCACTGATATTTGTCTAGAGCACCCACTGCCATGCACTATGCAGTGGTTAGCGCAGTGTATGTATAGATGTAGACCTCTCATTTAGATTCAGGAAACTTTCTAAGGAACGCAGTAACTTAATGCAGGCATACACTTCCTTATTTCTAAAAACTATACCACAGTGCCCACAGACAGACATTTCCAAGATGTTCAGTTCCCTGCAAAACACATGTTACAACCCAGTATGTATTCAGCATACATATTCTGTGAGATTTTCCAAGCAGTATGGGGTCGAATTTATCATTGGATATGGAAAAACCTGGAAATAAGTTCACCACATTCCAGTTTTAGTAAAGATTGACATAGAGTTCTGAAACTAAGACGGCATTGTCCTAACAAGGGAAAATGGAAGACAGCTCATAGATATGGGTAGCGTGTACCGGAACACTAGCTGTTACCTGTGACTGAATTTGCTTTTCAGTAGTTTTGTTATAAACAGTGTTGATAAGTAAATAAGCTACAGCATGAGCAATATCATCAGATGCCCTCAAGTACCTGCCTGTTAGGGCAAGCATAGCTCGTGATGTACGATCCCCCCCCCCCCCCTCCCCCGTCCTCTGCACCCAACTGCCACCATGTCCCAACACAAGACGAAGCGACACACACAAGCGACACAGAGTGGGAGCTCGGAGAGACGTGGGCAGAAGAGCACATCTATGCTTTTTGCTACTGAAGTAACTGTACACTATACAATGTGTTCCTTGTGATATAAATTTAATAATTTTTTAAAACATGGTTTACGTTCACTAACGTTAAAAAGAATGTCCTATTCCCTATTTCACTATCTTACGTGCTTCTTCTTCCTCTAAAGTAGCTTGTATTCCTCCTCACGGTTGAACTGTCTCCACACAAAATTTCATTATAATCCGTTCAGCGGCTTAGTCGTGAAAACGTAACAGACCGAATTACTTTTGCATAGTGTGGATGACAATAACAGAGGGATCAAAAATAAATGACGTAAAAACTATGTACATTGCTTTTTCTGAGGTGGACTAGCAAAGAACGCCTCTAATAACGTAAGTACGCATTAAGCATATTTGAAGAATGAGCTGATAAACGTATATTAAACCGAGACAGCCAGTATCTAGCATAGCACACATTAATTTAACGTTCATGCAGAAAATTTGAACAGTTACATTATTAGACACAATGTTCTAAACAACCAGTAATCCACTACCAAACACTGTCAGCGTGAGAGACGAGCAGAAACTGATAAAAAAGAATAGGGCTTGTAAGTCAGCACTGAACTCGGAAATGAAAAAAAAAAAAAATGTAAGACAAAGAATGGCTTTATAGGTGTCAGACAGATTTTTTAAAATCAAGAACAAGGCACCTAATAAACACCCTATGATGCAGACCTTCAGTGAAAAAATTCTTTGTGGCAGTGCAAGGATGTAGGAGTTACGGAAGGTCCGGAATGAGATTGGAAACAACGTCGAAACATAGACTGAAAAGTAGTCTCTACCAGAAAATGGAGATATGTAGTGCTAATAGGCTGGATCAACGAATTAGTAAATAAGCAGACAAGGAGTAAGAAGGCGAGAATGAGTTACTCGAGCGTGCGACCTTGTGTCTAGAACAGCTTGGATTAACAGTAATCTTCCAGGGCACTATAGCTGTATCCAGAAGTACGAGAGAGCTGAAAATAGGCTAGACTTTGCGACCGGAGGCGTCATCTGGTTTGGAATCCACCAGCAACTGATGATTTGTGGAGATGGGCGTATGGGATAGATCGCGAAGTCTAAACAAAGTATCAGAAGGGCGGGTGGTGTGGAGGGAAGAATAACTATGGCGTAGTTAAACAAAGAATTTCGCCATATGCTGCCAGTTATTCAAAAAGAGCAAATAAACATAAAGGTAGCCGTAAGAGATACTGAAATCAGAGAGTGTTGAACACGAAAGCATTTCCTCAGAAATTGTCCTGCTGCTTTTGGAATCACATCCAGCATTTGCTTTCTGAATTTCGTGGGTCTGCTACTGAAGTCGGCGCTCCCTTATTTACATGTATGTAGGTGGTCTGGCCAAATTAGCTGTATGAATCTTCTATTTGAATTAAAAATTTAGATTAATAGATTGGCCTCATACAGCGATGCCTCTTTTAAGCCACCGATCTTTTAAGTGACTCACAGTATTTGAATGATGAATTAAAAAATTGAAAGCACTTAAAACATTTCTAAATATTTGGCCCTTTTCCCTCCTTCAAAATAACTAACTCGCAGTTTAACAGGATTTATTCGGCGTGGAGAGTGATAACTAATGAGAGGTGTAACTGTATATAGTAGTCATTGTACCGTGAAAAATATAGCATCCGTTTAAACTAGAAAGCTGTGCTTTCATGTCACTGGATTGTTAGATGAACTGCCATCTGAAACAGTTTGGTAATAGATCAAACCGTACATGCTCAGAACTTGGAGCTCCAAATATTGCTGTGCGATTTTGTTGTGTTCGCACGGTTATGAAGCTGCTGTTGACGGACTGAAATTGCAGAGTAGTGAATATTTTTTCTGGAAACAATAGTACATCTTCAATGGCCCTAGATGATGAACATTCGAAATATGATTTGATCACTAGTTGTCAACTATAATTATCATTTACAATCTGTACCACTATACTCAAAAGACAAACCCATACAGGAGCAATGTGTTGACGCAATTTTCAGTGTACATTAAAACACGCTGATGCGTAACAGAAAAGAAACTACTATTTAAATTCATAAGTAATGAACTTTCTGAGTATTTTAATTGAAGAAATCCCTTATATAAACGATTTGCTGATTTTAAGCAACTCCTCTTTGTTAGAAATAACTACCTTTCCATGCGCATGGTTTCTTGTTTAAGTATGCACATGTTTTAAACAATTGAAACAGGGATTTAAGATTAATTTCAGAGTCTGTACCAATAATATGATATTACTAAATATATTGTTCTTGAAAAATTTTCTATTCGACAGTTTATCTTGCAGTCATGAGTCTATATAAAACTTCAGCTGAGTCAAAACTAGCAAACTCTGTTTCCAAAAACTTTAGTGTTGAATTACAGAGAAACTTTAGTTTCCTCCAGCAATCCATACAATCAGTTGGGAGTATAATTTAGCTCTCCTGATGTAGCTCTAGGTAAATTTCCGATGCGCTATTAATGCCAGAAGCTGTATAATAATTCAGTCTGCAACCTGCAGTGAACATGTTCATAATTTTCTAGTTAATGACTTCCAAATGCGCCAAGATTTTCTGGGCAATCGATTCACTCGTAGCAGTCTTTGGTACACTTGCCAAAGGGTGGGTGGAGCAGTTTCATCAGCTAAAGCTATAAAATTACGCTGGTATTCATAAAATTTTCTTATGTATCCATTACGTACCACAAATGGCTGATGTATGTGTAGCATGTCTAGATGAGCTTTTGTAACAATACTGCGTTACATTTGTCACCTTCTGCACCCATCTCATTCGCGTTGACTTATGAACTTCAGTGCTGCTTGTTGTGCTACAGAGTACTTTAATATTATCTATTTTATTCTTTGAATGATCATTGCTTGTTATCTCTCTGCCAACATTTACTGATTCATCGAAAATTTAGTGCGTTGTTGTCTGTTTCGCACAGTGGAACTGGAGCTTGTGGATCAATATCTTTCCAAATACCGCAAAAATTCTGAATTTGAGAGTAAAGTATCTTTTATTTTACACAGAAAAATTATGCAGAGAGCAAATTATCTTAAAGGGATATAATGTAGACCCATTTTGATATTTGCTTAAGTGAAATTTCAAAAAATTAAGAAAAATTTAAAAGAAGGTCGTTATTAGCGCACAGAAAATTCATTAAGCAGAGTTGTGGTAGTGAGAAGTCAATTTTGAAATAGTGACTAAATTTAAGAAGGTGATTTTAAGAACAGATCGTATGCCGTTTACAACAACCCGAAAGACGGCAGATCAAAGACATTTAAAGCGTTTTCAACTTCGAGAAATGTTCTTAATGTTCACTAATAAGAACGTCGAACGTAACTTATTGTTAGATTTTGGAATAATTTATTCTCTCTCTCCCGGAGTAGGAATACAAGTAAACACTCCACATTCATCCAGAAACATCAACGTATTCGCCAATACTTAAGATCTTCTACAAATGGATGTAGGATTGAAGGCCCAATTATTCATATTTTTTTCGTGACTATTTTCCGATTTAGTGGAAGTGGAGGTCTCTTGTTTCTTCAGGTCGGCTATAAAATTACTTTTTACATTGGATTATTTCCGGTAACAGAATAACTGGGGACATAGCTTCTGTCAGATCATGTAATCAACGAAAAAGCAGTGGACCATGCTCTTTAATGTGGAGCCAACCACTCACCTGGACTGAAAAAAAGAAAAGACTCACCCATGTGGAGGAAATTTCCAGAATTTATGCTAAAAGGCAGAGCACTTAAAATGTGAGGTTGCTTCTCGGTATCAACAAGAGCTAATAATTAGCAGTACTACCTTCCCTTCGGACGGTTCATATCGACAAGCTATCTAATAGAAATTAGGCGAATGAATACGTAGTGAGATGAACACGTAAATTGGGTTGCAGGAATCATATTAAAAATAACTAGGCTTCAAACACTATTGTCTACTTTTGCCTTTGATAGTCCTATGGTTCTCAGGTAGAGACTACGGAAAGTAAAGCGACAGTACTGGATTGCCGTCGATCTGTGGATAACGTGAAGCAGTCCTGCAGATGTTGTGTGATCTAACATGGGAAAAGTTAGAACAGATAGGAGCAACAAACACACGAGACTAATATTGACTTTAAAACGGTTATCCAATGCTGCCTCCTTAATACCCGTCAAATTAGCACTATTAGGCGAAGATGAGTCGTATGTGAGTGCTAATCGAGGCTAATCAGGCTGTACCATCACCAGTGACAGGGTCCATGCAATGTCTCTCATAAGAGCCGTCAGACGTATTTTCTCTGCTGTTTCGGCAGATATTTTTGCAGCATGGTTTTTGCGAAGTGCAGCTGGAGTCAGCCCAAACAAATACTGCTCGTCTCGTCTTTCACGCGACACCCAGCGTCGACGGAAAGCGTCCTTTTGTTTCCTTTTATAAAGAAAATAATTTTTAAATTGGACCTTTACGTCCTGTTTTGACGTAGCTGTCCCAACTAGTCTTGTGTGAAATTCTTTTTATCGATATGTGGTAACAGGAACAGTAAACCACGAACAGTAACCAGTATTCAGCAGACACAACATCGTCTTGGCTCGCGCTCACTGCTGCCGCCATGTAGAACCGCTGCTCAGTCGCCGTTGGAGTACTAGTATATTCTTCGTGTTTTACATATCGATAATGTAAATATCTCATTAAACTAATTTGGAACCGCTCTGTCGATAGGGCTCATGATATCTTGCGAACCATGGATGAAGGGTATCAGACGGATGCCATATTCCTTGACTTCTGGAACGCGTTTGACTCGGTGCCCCACTGCAGACTCCTAAGGTACGAGCATACGGGATTGGTTCCCAAGTATGTGAGTGGCTCGAAGACTTCTTAAGTAATAGAACCCAGCACACTGTCCTCGATGGTGAGTGTTCATCGGAGGTGAGGGTATCATCTGGAGTGCCCTAGGGAAGTGTGGTAGGTCCGCTGTTGTTTTCTATCTACATAAATGATCTTTTGGACAGGGTGGATAACAATGTGCCGCTGTTTGCTGATGATGCTGTGGTGTACGGGAAGGTGACGTCATTGAGTGACAGTAGGAGGATACAAGATGACTTGGACAGGATTTGTGATTGGTGTAAAGAATATAGATAAATGTAAATTAATGCAGGTGAATAGGAAAAAGAATCCTGTAATGTTTGAATACTCCATTAGTAGTACAGCGCTTGACACAGTCACGTCAATTAAATATTTGGGAGTAACATTGCAGAGAGATATGAAGTGGGACAAGCATGTAATGGCACTTGTGGGGAAGGCGGATAATCGTCTTCGGTTCATTGGTAGAATTTTAGGAAGATGTGGTTCATCTGTAAAGGAGACCGCTTATAAAACACTAATACGACCTATTCTTGAGTAATGCTAGAGCGTTTGGGATCCCTATCAGGCGGATTGAGGGTGGACATAGAAGCAATTCAGAGGCGGGCAGCTAGATTTGTTACTGGTAGGTTTGACCATCACGCGAGTGTTACGGAAACGCTTCAGGAACTCGGTTGGGAGTCTCTAGAGGAGAAGACGCGTTCCTTTCGTGAATCGCTACTGAGGAAATTTAGAGAACCAGCATTTGATGCTGACTGCAGTACAATTTTACTGCCGCCAACTTACATTTCGCGGAAAGACCACAAAGATAAGATAAAAGAGATTAGGGCTGGTACAGAGGCATATAGGCAGTCATTTTTCCCTCGTTCTGTTTGGGAGTGGAACAGGGAGATAAGATGCTAGTTGTGGTACGAGGTACCCTCCGCCACGTACCGTATGGTGGATTGCGAAGTATTTATGTAGATGTAGAAAATTGCATTTTAAAAATCAGTTTGTCTTTAAGGGCTAACAAATTGGAGCTATGCTTCGAAACTAAGACTCGCATGAGAAACGTAATGAGCATTATTTGCTTGGGATAACTCCAGCTACGTAATGCGAGAACGAAACTGCAAATATTTGCTGAAACACCAAAGAAAATGAGCCTTGCGACACATAGCAGAGACACCCTGCATATATAGGGGTCTAAAGGCAGGATTCTTGTTTTTTATTGAGGACACTACGCTGAACAACATGACATCAGTATTTACTGCATTTGCATGTTACTAATTATAGCTATTAGGAGTACTATGCTTTTAGGTTGGTTAGTACCTCCAAGAACAAGTGGCAAGAGCAACCATTAATGCTTGTTTTTCTCTGGGCAGCAGATCAGCTGCTGAAGTGTAGAAGCGTGGACACAAAACAGTTTGCCTATACCAACAGGCAAGCTCCGCTTAGTGGTGCTGTTATGACCATGCAGAAAACACCAGGTAGTAAATGATGTGTTGCGTTTGCTGGAAGGCTGTTAAACGCAGAGTAAAAACAACTAACACATTGAAGTGGATATACGTTAAGGTACTAATGATCATAATATGTTCACTGCATTCCCATATTATTTCCGTAAAACGTACGTAGATTGTACAGGAAGTTAAGATTTTCTCATAATATCGTGCCTGTGAAGGGAGTACTCGGACACTGACATTGAATTATAATGCTTCCTTCTACTTTTACACAGGAGGAAAGTAAAGCTGTGTTTAACACGAAGGTTGCTAAGCGCAGTGCTACGCAGGGGTCATACTGGATGTGCCCTTGGCCTCTTCACATTTGAATAGACATTCACAGAAACCGATAGGAGTACTTAGAGTTTAACGTTGACCCTGATGCACGGTGGAATTTGGTACTGTTCACGTCACAAAATCACTGTCAGTACTATTTTTAAATTATTCATACTATTAATCGTGGAAATTAAATCGACAATTGTTCATGGGTGTAGTCTTTCAGTGATATATGTTTATCATTATGTGAAAAATATTATTGTAAGTTCTGTACGGTATTATTAGCTACAGAGTTTGAAACCTTCCCGTCTGCTCTATATCTCTTTTGTTACGCAGCCTTCCCTTCTACAATAACCTATGAAACCTTCCCTTAGGATTTCTATTTCTTGCTTAATAATAACAAATGAAATCTTCCATTTGAAATTAATTCTCTTTCTCAATCTTCGCATACAAATTTAAATGCTGCTTATTAAAAGTGATTTTCTAATTATTTCGACGAAACATAGAATGTGTCGTCGTCGTGGCCCTCAGTCGTTACCTGCAATAAGCCAAAACTGATCCTTACCTTTTTTTTACTGTTACTGGATCGCCATCTGACTGCTACATCGAACTGCGACATGAATATACTTACTCTGTTTTACTGTACTCTATTAGCTGCTGATGGGCTGTCATAATAAGTGGCTGTATTTATTACCAAAGCTGACGTTATTCTTTAATAGCAAAGGTGACGTTATTCTTTAATTAATTTGACTGAAGTTACGTAATTCATAGGTAAACTTTTTCTTAACAATAAAATTTTGCAAAGTTTTACGTTGATGGTTTTAGGGATGGATTATAATCTCTAACGCAATATTGCTGGCAAAAATTAATTATATTCTGAATGAAACGATTTTACAAACGTTCAAATGGGACTTACTTTTTACAATAATCTTACAACTAGCATTGCGCAAACATACCTTCAGTAGTCTTGAGTTTCTCAAAAAAATAATTCAATAATATTACTTCCTCTTATGATAATAGTTAACTGATGTCTCTGTACATCCGTTTATAATCTCTTGTAAATCATAGCTGTTGGCTGGCAGACACACCGCTCCTCTCAACTTCTCACTTCACTTCTCGCTTACTACTGAATTCCTACGAACGCTAAAGTGCGATCTCTCCCGCCAAGAATGCTTTCTGGTGCAGAGAATCCCTGCTACCATTACGAAATGTATCAATGCGCGGTTTTTCCCGCTCTTTTCTTAAAATGTATCCATACGCGGTCCCTCCAGCCCTTTTTAAAATTATATCAATGTGCGGTCTCTCCTGCCAACAATATTTTGGTCCAAACATTCCCTGCTACCACAATTATTTCCAACATGACAAATGGGGCAGCAGCCTTTTCAGTAGTTGCAAGGGCAACAGTCTGGATGATTGACTGATCTGGCCTTGTAACAATAACCAAAACGGCCTTGCTGTGCTGGTACTGCGAACGGCTGAAAGCAAGGGGAAACTACGGCCGTAATTTTTCCCGAGGGGATGCAGCTTTACTGTATGATTAAATGATGATGGCGTCCTCTTGGGTAAAATATTCCGGAGGTAAAATAGTCCCCCATTCGGATCTCCGGGCGGGGACTACTCAAGAGGATGTCGTTATCAGGAGAAAGAAAACTGGCGTTCTACGGATCGGAGCGTGGAATGTCAGGTCCCTTAATCGGGCAGGTAGGTTAGAAAATTTGAAAAGGGAAATGGATAGGTTAAAGTTAGATATAGTGGGAATTAGTGAAGTTCGGTGGCAGGAGGAACAAGACTTCTGGTCAGGTGACTACAGGGTTATAAACACAAAGTCAAATAGGGGTAATGCAGGAGTAGGTTTAATAATGAATAGGAAAATAGGAACGCGGGTAAGCTACTACAAACAGCATAGTGAACGCATTATTGTGGCCAAGATAGATACGAAGCCCACACCTACTACAGTAGTACAAGTTTATATGCCAACCAGCTCTGCAGATGACGAAGAAATTGAAGAAATGTATGATGAAATAAAAGAAATTATTCAGATTGTGAAGGGAGACGAAAATTTAATAGTTATGGGTGACTGGAATTCGAGTGTAGGAAAAGGGAGAGAAGGAAACGTAGTAGGTGAATATGGATTGGGGCTAAGAAATGAAAGAGGAAGCCGCCTGGTAGAATTTTGCACAGAGCACAATTTAATCATAGCTAACACTTGGTTTAAGAATCATGATAGAAGGTTGTATACATGGAAGAACCCTGGAGATACTAAAGGGTATCAGATTGATTATATAATGGTAAGACAGAGATTTAGGAACCAGGTTTTAAATTGTAAGACATTTCCAGGGGCAGATGTGGACTCTGACCACAATCTATTGGTTATGAGCTGTAGACTAAAACTGAAGAAACTGCAAAAAGGTGGGAATTTAAGGAGATGGGACCTGGATAAACTGAAAGAACCAGAGGTTGTACAGAGTTTCAGGGAGAGCATAAGGGAACAATTGACAGGAATGGGGGAAAGAAATACAGTAGAAGAAGAATGGGTAGCTTTGAGGGATGAAGTAGTGAAGGCAGCAGAGGATCAAGTAGGTAAAAAGACGAGGGCTAGTAGAAATCCTTGGGTAACAGAAGAAATATTGAATTTAATTGATGAAAGGAGAAAATATAAAAATGTAGTAAATGAAGCAGGCAAAAAGGAATACAAACGTCTCAAAAATGAGATCGACAGGAAGTGCAAAATGGCTAAGCAGGGATGGCTAGAGGACAAATGTAAGGATGTAGAGGCTTATCTTACTAGGGGTAAGATAGATACTGCCTACAGGAAAATTAAAGAGACCTTTGGAGATAAGAGAACCACTTGTATGAACATCAAGAGCTCAGATGGAAACCCAGTTCTAAGCAAAGAAGGGAAAGCAGAAAGGTGGAAGGAGTATATAGAGGGTCTATACAAGGGCGATGTACTTGAGGACAATATTATGGAAATGGAAGAGGATGTAGATGAAGATGAAATGGGAGATAAGATACTGCGTGAAGAGTTTGACAGAGCACTGAAAGACCTGAGTCGAAACAAGGCCCCCGGAGTAGACAACATTCCATTGGAACTACTGACGGCCTTGGGAGAGCCAGTCCTGACAAAACTCTACCATCTGGTGAGCAAGATGTATGAAACAGGCGAAATACCCTCAGACTTCAAGAAGAATATAATAATTCCAATCCCAAAGAAAGCAGGTGTTGACAGATGCGAGAATTACCGAACAATCAGTTTAATAAGCCACAGCTGCAAAATACTAACACGAATTCTTTACAGACGAATGGAAAAACTAGTGGAAGCCGACCTCGGGGAAGATCAGTTTGGATTCCGTAGAAATACTGGGACACGTGAGGCAATACTGACCTTACGACTTATCTTAGAAGAAAGATTAAGGAAAGGCAAACCTACGTTTCTAGCATTTGTAGACTTAGAGAAAGCTTTTGACAATGTTGACTGGAATACTCTCTTTCAAATTCTAAAGGTGGCAGGGGTAAAATACAGGGAGCGAAAGGCTATTTACAATTTGTACAGAAACCAGATGGCAGTTATAAGAGTTGAGGGACATGAAAGGGAAGCAGTGGTTGGGAAGGGAGTAAGACAGGGTTTTAGCCTCTCCCCGATGTTATTCAATCTGTATATTGAGCAAGCAGTAAAGGAAACAAAAGAAAAATTCGGAGTAGGTATTAAAATCCATGGAGAAGAAATAAAAACTTTGAGGTTCGCCGATGACATTGTAATTCTGTCAGATACAGCAAAGGACTTGGAAGAGCAGTTGAATGGAATGGATGGTGTCTTGAAGGGAGGATATAAGATGAAAATCAACAAAAGCAAAACGAGTGTAATGGAATGTAGTCGAATTAAGTCGGGTGATGTTGAGGGTATTAGATTAGGAAATGAGACACTTAAAGTAGTAAAGGAGTTTTGCTATTTGGGGAGCAAAATAACTGATGATGGTCGAAGTAGAGAGGATATAAAATGTAGACTGGCAATGGCAAGGAAAGCGTTTCTGAAGAAGAGAAATTTGTTAACATCGAGTATAGATTTAAGTGTCAGGAAGTCTTTTCTGAAAGTATTTGTATGGAGTGTAGCCATGTATGGAAGTGAAACATGGACGATAAATAGTTTGGACAAGAAGAGAATAGAAGCTTTCGAAATGTGGTGCTACAGAAGAATGCTGAAGATTAGATGGGTAGATCACATAACTAATGAGGAGGTACTGGACAGGATTGGGGAGAAGAGGAGTTTGTGGCACAACTTGACCAGAAGAAGGGATCGGTTGGTAGGACATGTTCTGAGGCATCAAGGGATCACCAATTTAGTATTGGAGGGCAGCGTGGAGGGTAAAAATCGTAGGGGGAGACCAAGAGATGCATACACTAAGCAAATTCAGAAGGATGTAGGTTGCAGTAGGTACTGGGAGATGAAGAAGCTTGCACAGGATAGAGTAGCATGGAGAGCTGCATCAAACCAGTCTCAGGACTGAAGACCACAACAACAACAACATGACAAATATGAATCATTCCTACTTACTCCTATTAATAAAATATAAACATCTTTCATAAATTGTGGTTTGACAATAGACAATAGAAATATACAAGTCTTACAAGTTGTTCACAGGAAGTGTGAAACTCAGAAGGCTGTCCTTGTCGTTCGAACGATGACACGCCGTTTACAAGTACAGAACGTAACACTCACCGTGGATTAGGGATTTTATTCCTCACTGTGAACATATACATAGCAGTCGCCAGCTCACAAAATATGCGTTAGATCGTCCACGTCAAATTTTTTCATTGAGGGTAAGATAAATCTTTGCAGCGAGAAAGAGATTAGGGCGACACTTCCACTTCTTGGCGCTAGATATGTTGGCATGCATCGCTAAGAGATTACTGAAACCGGCTCTTAGTTTATATGTCTTTCCCCTCAGACTGCAGTTCCGTCGATTACTTGTGTCCGTATGGACGATGGAAGCCACCTGGCGTGTTTTTGAGACCCGCACCGCCGCACTTGGGACTCCCACAGCAAGTTTGTCGGCGCATGCAGTTCGTCAGCCGCCCACTGCAGCCGTTCTGCCTCATTACTTATGAATTCCCCATTAACGTACTCCTCGTTTTTCCTCCCTTTAGAGCGGAAAACACGTGAACAAGCTGCAAACACGATCAGCTTACGTACATAATTACCATGACGAGTAAAAAAAATCGCTGTGTAAGTTCGTACATAGGCTAATTAACGGCGTTATTTCGGGAAGGCGCTTCAGTGAATGCGGCATCTTCCCAGGTACTATAGACCGCGCTAATTGCCTAAGCCTTATTTCGGGCAGGAGGTCAATGCCGTGGGTATCAGTAGACACCATGGGAAACAGAGCACGGAATTTTGTATACATTCAGCTCACTCGTTCGTGTGCAGACCGCCGTGGATTTTTCCACACGAGCACTTCGGAAATGTTTTACGTCACGAGACCTTAAAAATGTAGCTAGTTCTTCCACAATCTTCCTAGACTCTGCACGTTCGCTGGTCATCACCATATTCATCACATATGAGATGCTAAAGCCATGTGCTGTAACGGAAATCGATGTTGTCGGTTGTCTTTCGCAGACAGCGAAAGGAAGGTACCCGAATTCGTATACTAATCCTGTACGCAGTACAGTTTGTCACGAATCATTCACACAGCACCAAATTAAAGAATCTTACCTCAACAACTGCAACTACGCCCTTTAAGACACCTTGCGACGTTTAGTGGAGGGTACTTTTGGTATCAATGTCATGTTCTCCCTTTCCTGCACCATCCACGACTCGTACGTGGGAACAACGACTTCCGACAAACTTCCGTATCAGCTCTTCCCGTGATGGTCATTTCGCGAGACGTATGGGGGGGGGGGGGGGGGGGCGGGAAAGCAATATGTTGTCTGATTTTGCGTGAAACAGAACTTCTCAGGATTTCAATAGAAAAAGTCTCTGTGATTACCATCACTTCCTTGTAGCGCCTGCCACTAGGGTCTCTTAAGCATCTCCGTAGAGCTCTCGAGTTGTCAGCGCGACCCCATGACAAAACCCGACGCTCTTAGTTAAATTTTGTCTCGGTCTTCCATTAATATGGCCAGGTAACGCCCCAGACTGATGAGCATTTCTCATTAATTGGTCTAACAAGCATTTTTTATGCTAATCTTTCTAGGATGACGTTACCTTTCCTAAAGT
The DNA here is from genome assembly GCF_023898315.1 of Schistocerca nitens. Taxonomy (NCBI): domain Eukaryota; kingdom Metazoa; phylum Arthropoda; class Insecta; order Orthoptera; family Acrididae; genus Schistocerca; species Schistocerca nitens. Next base: position 367,455,813 of record NC_064614.1, on the reverse strand, counting down.
TCTTAAAAGAATCTCATGTGGGCACTTGCTTTGACTGCAATTAGGTCTGTGTGGTCATTCCACATCAGATCGCTTCAAACGATTATTCCAATGTTATTCTACGGCTGATACTGTTTTCGGTGACCTACCGTTAACAATATATCTAACAGCGATGGGACTCTTCTGCTAATTATGACGGATACCTTACATTTATTTACGTTGAACTACCAGTCCCTGTACCACTCACTGACCCGAATCAGGTCTCCCTGCATTTCGATGCAGTCACATGGCGTTGCACCCTTCCTATAAAGAGCATCTCTCATGAAGCTTTCGACATTACTTGCTGGATGGTTTAATTACACTGAAGCAGTAACGGTCGAAATCGTTTAAATCATGCAAAGGTCCAGGGCCTAATGGAATCCTTAGCAGATTCTCTACTGAATCTGTGACTGGATTAGGCCCGCATCTCGTGGTCGTGCGGTAGCGTTCTCGCTTCCCACGCCCGGGTTCCCGGGTTCGATTCCCGGCGGGGTCAGGGATTTTCTCTGCCTCGTGATGGCTGGGTGTTGTGTGCTGTCCTTAGGTTAGTTAGGTTTAAGTAGTTCTAAGTTCTAGGGGACTTAGGACCACAGCAGTTGAGTCCCATAGTGCTCAGAGCCATTTGAACCATTTTTTTGTGACTGGATTATTTTTTAACCGTAATCCGCCGTAGTTTTCCCCAACAACGAACCATGCTCAGTAGTTGGAAGACTGTACCCTCATACTCAGAAAAAGAAACGCAGCATCTTGAACGACTAGAGATAGGCCGTTCACATTCACAAGACGTGTACATTACTACGTTCTGCAGAAATGATTAGCATTAGAACCATGTCGGCCAGCGGGTCAGAGGTCAACATCGATATCGCTGCGTAACTCCAGCTACCGGTAAAATGTGCCTGCAACTCCTGTTGTCGCTATAAGCCGAAGGTAATTGATTAGTGTGACTCGAGCAGACGTGAAGGGTGCCTCGCAGACGTATTCGCGAAACGTAACATCAAATCAGTGAGTTTGAAAGAGGGCGGATTACTGGCTTGAGGGAATGTGATGCATCCATCCGGGAAACTGCTGCTCGTGCGGGGCAAAGTGTTTCGGCAGTGCAACGGGTGTGTGCGGAATGGTTCACAGAACGACGTAGAACACGACGCGGTGGCTCAGGTCGCACCCCCAGACCACCCCCTGAGAAGATCGACACCTCAACTGAATGGCATTGAAGGACAGATATGCGTTCTCCTCGGCTCTGGAATACCAGTGTAACACATAGTACAGTATCAGGGGGATGGCAGCCCATCGCCGTTTCTTACGGCATGAGTTACGTGCACGTCGTCCACCTCTGCGCCTACTTTTGACGAATATGCAGAACCGTGGTAGACTGCATTGGTGTATGTAACGACGGCACTGGTGACAGGAATGGCTTCAGATAGTGTTTTCGGACGAATATAGCTTCTGTTTGTTTGAAAACTATTGCCGTATTTTGGTTCGCCGCATAAAGGGGGAGCGGCTTCACAGTGACACACAATGCTAACTCAAGGCGTTATGGTGTGGTGTGTTATTGGGTACAACCACAAATCACAGCTGGTGCGTGTCCAAGGCACTATGACCAGTGTGGCCTACGTGAACGACATCCTGCATTCCGTAGCCATACCCTTTCCGCACAACACAACAGACGCCATTTTTCAGCAAGGCAATCCACGATCACATTTTGCCTTCTTGGTGTCACAAGATGTCAGCCTTTTGCCCTGGCCCAGTATATCACCAGAATTGTCGCCGGTCGAAAATATGTAGTATCTGGTGAAACATCGGATACAGCGCTGTGACCCAAAGCCAACCACCACAGATGAACTTTGGAACCAGGTGAATGCAGCACTGACAGCTACCACAGGATGCCATTCGCGCCTTACACGCGTCGATGCCATCAAGTGTGGAAGGTATTATCAGTGCTCATGGCGGAACCATTTCTGCAGAACACGCAAATTCACACGTTTTGAGAATATGGAAGTCCTATTTTAAGTCGTTCAAAATGTTCTGTTTTTTTTTTTTTTCTGAACTCGAGTGTACATGTCGCAGCCATCTACAAGAAGGATAGCAGAAGTGATACACAAAATTTACCGTCAACTATGTTTGTTCAAAAATGGCTCAAATGGCTGTGAGCACTATGGGACTTAACATCTGAGGTCATCAGTCCCCTAGAACTTAGAACTACTTAAACCTAACTAACCTAAGGACATCATACACATCCATGCCCAAGGCAGGATTCGAACCTGAGACCGTAGCAGTAGCGGGGTTCCGGACAGTAGTGCCTAGAACCACTCGGTCACATAGGGCCGGCCACTGTATTGTTATCCATTTGTTGTTGAATCTTTGAACTTATTGTGAGCTTAAATTTAATGAGGTATCTCGAACAGGACGACTTCCTCCATGCCAACCAGCATGGTCATGCGAAACCCAAATCGCACTTTTCTCACATGACGTCCTGAAATTCATGGATCAAGGCAGTCCGATATATGTACCGTTTCTGATTTCCGAAAACATTTGACTCAGTACCAGGCTTATGCTTATTATCGAAAGTACAATCGTATTACATATCGATCGAAATTTGTGACTGCACTGACTCTTCCATGACAGGGAGCACGCAGCATGTTATCCTGGACGGAGAGTCAACGACATATGTAGAAGTAACTGCTGGCATGCCCCAGGGTGTGCTGGGACCCATGCCGTTCATACTATACAATAATGACCTTGGAGACAATATAAATAATGATCTTAAACTTTTGGCATGTGACGCACATTTCTACTGAAGTGCCATCTAGAAAAAGCTGCAAAAATTTTCAGTTGGGTATTGATAAAATTTCAAAGAGGTGCACATATTGGTAACCTGCTTTAACTGTTCAGAAATGTAAAATTGTGCATTCCGCAAAACAAGAAGCTTATTATCCTATGGAACTTCCTCGCAGGTTACAACTGTGTGCCGGACTGGAATTCGAACCAGAGACTTTTTTTTTTCCTCAGGGGCCAGTGTTCTGCCGAATGACGCGCCATAGCACGACTCACTTCATGCATTCAAAGCTCTACTTCTGCCACAAACTCATTTGCTACGTTCCTTCTATGAAGTTTTCCTGCGCTCCTGCGAGACTTGCACTCCTGGACAGCACTTGTTCGCAATGGAAAATGCACCAGGTTCGAGTCCCGCACCGGCACACCGTTTTAAACTGCTAGGAAGTTTCAAACCAGTAGGCAATCAACTGCAGGATGACAATTCATTCTTCGAGTATCCTAAGATTAAAATAATAACTCAGGTGGAATCGGTCAACTCATACAAATACCTGGGTGTAACAATTTTTAGGGTTGTTAAATGAATCGACCACATAGGTTTAGTAGTAAGTGAAGCATGTTGCAGACCTCGCTTCGTTGGTTTAACACTGGGGAAATGCAACCAGTCTACAAAGGAATCTGCATACAAAAAAAGAAAGAAAATACCTTCGTACAACGCATCCTTGAATAAGCTAGCGTGTGTACGCGTACTAACAAGGGAACCTCCCCATCGCACCCCACTCAGATTTAGTTGTAAGTTGGCACAGGGATAGGCCTTGAAAAACTGAACACAGATCAATCGAGAAAACAGGAAGAAGGTATGTGGAACTATGAAAAAATAAGCAAAATATACAAACTGAGTAGTCCATGCGTAAGCTATGCAACATCAAGGAGCTTGTGAGCTTTGGAGCGTCGTGGTCCCGTGGTTAGCGTGAGCAAGTCTTCTCTCGAGTGAATATTTTAATTTTTTATTTTCAGACAATTATCAAAGTTCAGGCACTCACACATAATCAACTTCGCTCTCCAAAATTCCAGGACATGTTCAGATTTGCTTGGTCATATGCAGGATTTGACGGTCTACACACGGAAACATTTGAAAACGTAAAAAACATATGTTTTGACAGAGCACAGGGAAAACTGTGCGACTGTGAAACTTTTGCATTCATTTGTTGCAGTTTATGTGACAAACTCTTATGTTTTCATCACTTTTTTGGTAATGATTATCACATCCACAAGAAAACCTAAATCGGGCAAGGTAGAAGAATCTTTTTACCCATTCGCCAAGTGTGCAAGTTAGGTGGGTCGACAACATATTCCTATCATGTGGCGCACATGCCGTCTCCAGTGTCGTATAGAATATATCAGACGTGTTTTCCTGTGGAGGAATCGGTTGACCTATGACCTTGGGATCAAATGTTTTCGGTTCCTATTGGAGAGGCACGTCCTTTCGTCTACTAATCGCACGGTTTTGCGGTGCGGTCGCAAAACACAGACACTAAACTTATTGCAGTGAACAGAGACGTCAATGAATGAACGGACAGATCGTAACTTTGCGAAAATAAAGAAACTAAAATTTTCACTCGAGGAAAGACTCGAACCAAATACCTCTCGTTCCGCAGCTGTTCACTCTAACCTCGGGACCACGGCGTTCCTCTGCTCGCATTCTCCTTGATATTGCCTATCTTACGCATGGACTACTCAGTTTATATATTTTGCTTATTTTTTCATAGTTCCACACAACTTCTTCCTGTTTTCTCGATTGATCTGTGTTCAGTTTTTCAAGGCCTATCCACTGTGTCAATTTATAACTAAATCTGAGAGGGGTGCGATGGGGAGGTTCCCTTGTAAGTAAGACTGACAGTGGATATTAAACAAACAGAGAGAAGGACAGTACGAATGGTTACAGATTTTTTTTTAGCCATGGGAGAGTGCTACGGAGATGCTGGAGAAACTAAACCGGCAAACTGTCCTTAGAAAGTCTACTTAAAACGTTTCAATAACTAGCTTTAAATGATGAATTTGGGAATATACCACAGACCACCAGTATGGTATTGCGAGAACAAGATTAGCCTAATCACAGCTCATGCAGACGTATTTAAACAATAACTCATCACTTCACAGCACGTGAATGGTGCGGGAAGAATCCTAATAATTTATACAAAGGTAAGTGTCCTTTCCCATGCAATTCACACTGGTTGGGAGGATTTTGGTGTGGATGGAGAAGTAGTTTTTGTTGCACTCCCTTAGTGTAACCTCAAAATTACCTGTACACTTGTCAATCAAGTCCCGTTAACAACAACGTGTTGTGTTTTGTCGCCTAGGGAGGCCTCAGTCAAGTCATTAATTTGGAGCAATACTATTAAGCTTGCATTCGTTTGAAAGATTTATATATGATGAGGGATGATAGTTCTGTTTGAAATCTTTGCCGTTTGAGTGTCTTTGCATGTCCGAACAACTCTCTGGCAACCAGTAGTTGTAGCAGCAGTAGACAGACAGTGAGTCTTGAGCGACGAGCAAGTATGGAGAACGTGCTGGTTAGAGAATGTATTTATTTCAGATGCTCCCTGGTGTGACTGAGGATAGAGAATGATTCTGAGATGATGACATGTGGAAAAAGATAACTTGAATACAGTTAACATGCTGGGGATTCACAGTCATTTAGAAATTTTTGAAAGACATCATGTTCGCCGTTGACTGCAGAGAATTATTTATTTCACTTCACTATTGTAATTTCTCCTTTGGGCCATTATCGAGAAGTACTTGCAACGATTTTGCTTCACAATATGTCTGACTTTTAAAATCTTCCTACATACAATGAAGAGCCAAGGAAACTGGTACACCTGCCTAATATCGTGTAGGGCCCCCGCGAGCACGCAGAAGTGCCGCAACAAAACGTGACATGGATTCGTCTAATGTCTGAAGTAGTTCTAGAGGGAACTGACGCCATGAATCCTGCATGGCTGTCCATAAATCCGTAAGAGTACGACGGGGTGGAGATCTCTTCTGAGCAGCACGTTGCGAGGCATCCCAGATATGTCTGGGGGGGTTTGGAGACCAGCGGAGGTATTTAAACTCAGAAAAGTGTTCCTGGAGCCACTCTGTAGCAATTTTGGACATGTGGGGTGTCGCATTGTCCTGCTGGAATTGCCCAAGTCTGTCGGAATGCACAATGGAAATGAATGGATGCAAATTGATCAGAAAGGATGCTTACGTAAGTGTCACCTGTCAGAGTCGTATCTGGACTATCAGGGGTCCCACATCACTGCAATTGAACACGCCCCACACCATTACAGAGCCTCCACCTGTTTGAACAATCCCCTGCTGACACACAGGGTCCATGGATTCATGAGATTGTCTATATACCCTACACCCATCCGCTCCTTACAATTTGAGACGTGACTCATCCGACCAGGGAATATGTTTCCAGCCATCAGTAGTCCACTGTCGGTGTTGACGGGTGCAGGCAAGGCGTAAAGGTTTGTCTTGCAGTCATCAAGGGTACACGAGTAGGTCTTCGGCTCCGAAAACCCATATCGACGATGTTTCGTTGAATAATTCTCACGCTGACACTTTGTAATGTCCCAGCATTGAAATCTGCAACAATTTGCGGAAGGGTTGCACTTGTGACACGAATGATTCTCTTCAGTTGTCGTTAGTCCCATTCTTGCAGGATCTTTTTCCGGCCGCAGTGATGTCGGAGATTTGATGTTTTACCGGATTCCTGATACACTCGCGAAATGGTCGTACGGGAAAATCACCACTTCATCGCTACTTCGGAGATGCTGTGTCCCATCGCTCGTGCGCCGACTATAACGCCCCGTTCAAACTCACTTAAATCTTGATAACCTCCCATTGTAGCAGCAGTAAACCAATCTAACAATTGCGCCACACACTTGCTGTCTTACATAGGCGTCAACGACTGCAGTGCGTATTCTGCCTGTTGACATTTTTCTGTATTTCTATACGCATGCCTATACCTGTTTCTTCAGCGCTTCATTGTACATAGCTTTGACGATGTATACATGTCAGAAAATATTCAATACGTGACAATTAGCCAGTTATATGTGGTTGTTTGATGACGAAGCCATACTGCGTATCACTGATAGCCATTATTTCTATTCAGTTTCGTTCACAGATAGTAGATACAGTTCAAGTAATTTGCACAGTTAATGTTTGTGTTAAAAAATAGGGTAGCAAAGGCTGTTCTCGATCTCAGTACATTGGTGACACTAAATCACAGATTTTCAGATGATTAGTTCCAATTTAAAGTGTCATTTCAAAAAAACATCAATGTGAATCTCTATCGGACACCATCCGGAAACCATCGCCCATGGAGTTCATTGAGAGATCCTATAGCACCGTGACGAACGTGTGGAAAACTAACATTTTAGCTTGAGATAATGAAACTGAATCACAACAGTTTCTCTTCCGAGGTAATTATTTTTTTATAGCTGACCTGTTATCTCTTTCTATACATTTTACAGCGTTTTCCCAAACTGGTTTCAGACCCAATCTCTCGCCGCTACTAGCTGTCTCTTTTTAACATCGCGAGAAACTTTCTCTCTAGTTTTTCCGTCCAACTGTACCGATACACGGTACAAAATACTAAATCGTGCGACGACAAATCAGACAAAAGACAAAGTAAAATGAAAATGGCAAAGAACTCTGAAAGTGAGAGTGAAATTAGCCGTCATAATGGTAATTTATAATGAAGTGAAATAATAATTGTACAAACAGACTCTATAAGATAACTGTATAGGATCTTTGTGGTAATTAATTGTTCTTCTAATCGCTGGCGAAAGACCAGCGTTATTACTCACTCCCTTTTCTAGTCTCGAAGCTAACGCACACTAAAGCGGCCATTTCGCATTGTAAGTTATAAATTTTAAATAATATATGGTTATTTATGCTGATCGTGCATTTTTCTTTCATATGCCAAGTGACCTTCATGCAGAAGTAAATATATTATTTAGAAGGTTTTCAGTACGCTGGATAATTAACAATAACGTCCGAACAATTGACCATTCTTGGCAAACATCTTGCGCAGGAATTATTTCATTATAATTTCATTCCGTTCCGTCATCAACGGACGCTTTAAAGGACTCGCACCACAATTATTTAGGAAAACAAAGTGAATATATTAATTTATGTCGTATTAAGGTAAAAACTAAGAACATTCAGTTAAGTTCAGATATTGGCCGCTTCTCGGCAAGAAGAAGATTATTACGTTTAGAAAAGAGGAAATACTTTCTTTTATGAAAAGGTTTCAAAAATGTTCAAATGTGTGTGAAATCTTATGGGACTTAACTGTTAAAAAAAAAAAAGGTCATCAGTCCCTAAGCGTACACACTATTTTACCTTAAATTATCCTAAGGTAATACACACACAGCCATTCCCGAGCGAGGACTCGAACCTCCGCCGGGACCAGCCGCACAGTCCATGACTGCAGCGCCTGAGACCGCTCGGCTAATCCCGCGCGGCTCATGAAATGGTTTATTTTAATTAAATTTCACTACATTAAATATATCCTGCAGCAATATTTTAATGTGATGACACGAAATACAATCCCTGACATTATGTTTACGTTTTCTTGTCAGTATGAACGCTCCACGTAGACATCAGTTTTAACAAATTCTATAAGCTCTTCACGCAATCCTATATTAACAAGGCGGTGAGTCGCGCGGTGTTAAATAATCTAAGCTCAGGGAACTATTTTATGAAGGTATAAATTCTAGTCCCCCATGTTACCATGATTCTTTGTTGTGTCCGCTCCGCCAGATAAGTGCTCTATTCACGCTCTTGCCGGGCATAAATATCAGTAAGGTTAGGCGATAAGATTTTCTTACACTCTTTTCGTCACATTCGTTGAGTACACCTTAAGTATACTTGAGACGGTGTCCGGAACGGGGCGGTAGTGGTACACAACGATTTACCCTAACACTTGCTGCTAGCTTCAACTGCTGGAACTGATGATGGAGTTCAAATCCCGGACAAATTTTCCGTTCACAGATGGATGTAAGATCCTTGAGGGATTTTGGTATCTGTATCATTGTGAAGATCATTCAAGATGGAGTCCCACCATAGTTAGACAAGTATAAGGAAGAAATTAGGATAATGCCTTCTTCAAGGAATTGTACAATCACTGACTTCGGCATTTTATGCAACAACGAGAAACCTAAATCGTGAGTGACATAGATGACTGCATTTATAATGAAATGCGAATTCAGCTTCTTACCCGTTATATCGTCTCGGTCAGCACCTGCAACACCACAAAATGATTTTGTGTGTTGCTACAACAGAAAACTATGTCAACCTCAATAGTACAGAAAGAAAAATTCGTTTTGAGAGTAGCTCTGGTTAAGCACACCAACATTTAGAAAAAGAAGAAATATTTACATGCAAGTAACAGAAGATCTCTATCAGTTCAAATACGAAAGCGCTAAGCTCTTATTAATGAAAGAGGCGCGTGGGTTCGAATACAGTTCAAGAACTTAATATAAATCTCAACTTTTCTAGTATTTTTGAAAGATATTTCTTTATTGTGACTGTTGCTTACCGTACGTAGGGTAATTATCACTCAGTTTGTATTTGATGACGAACTACTGTTTCAGATATTGAAATGAGTTCCTGAAATTGAACTTACTGTAACAGGTATAGATGTACCGTACCACCTAAAGCGACATAGTAAAATTTGTGCCTGACTGGGACTCGAGCCCGGGTTTTTCGCCTCACCACTTAAGCTCTCCGAGCACGCTCAGTGGACAGACCCAAACTTCCATGGCACAGACCTATCCATTTCTTCTCATAGATTTTTATTCGTTTATCAACAATAGCACATCTCGTGAATCCCATGCAGGTTTCAGAATCAAGATAACGAGAACTAGACCATCGTGTTGTTTTCGTCACAAGCAACTCTTCGCCTTACATATACTTATGTTTGATGACGTACTACAGTTTGGAAAATTAAAATTTATTCCTGATATGTAACTTAAATGTAATATGTATAAATGTAGTACGTAAAACGACATACGGTAACTTGTGCCGGACCGGGCTCGAATCTCGATTTTCCGCTAATCACGAGCGGTCGCATTACCACTTAGGCTATGAGAGTACACTCATTGGACTGACGCAAGCGTCCACATTTCATAAAGCTATATTTTTCTTGTCGTAAATTAATCATATTCTCATAGATTATTACCTGCACAGGAATTGCAGGACGTGCAAGTGTCGGTAAATGTATTAATAATCTGTGATGAGAAATACATAATTGTGTGCCACATGGAAGTTTGGTTTGGTCAGGTGAGCATGCTCAGATGGCGGTTGTCATAAAGCGACCGCCCATGATAAGCAGGAAATCCAGGTTCGAGCCCTGGTCTGGCACAAATTTTTGTATGACACTTTAGGTGGTATTGCAGTTGCGCTGAATTTCAGAAATAAATTTCATGATTATTGGTCTTGAGAGCGATATTTGGAGAGAGCAGATTGTGATAAGGAATTAACAAGAGTAAAACTGCTTACCAAACATACGTAACAGTGTTTTCGTCTGAACGACACACAGACAGTATAGCGGATACAACTTCTACATTGATTAGGCTATACCATAACCTTTTCTACTACCTTTATATTCTCTCTTTCTCTCTCTCTCTCTCTCTCTCTCTCTCTCTCTCTCTCTCTCTCCCTCTCTCTCTTATGAGGCGAAACCTTAAAGTGCGTTTTGCTTTTCCTCTTTTGCTCATCCTACATCTCTAGCGTGAAGTGGACTGGCTTTTTGGGCCGCAATAGCTCTTTCTGAATCTCCACCAGGAACACTGATGGTACTTACTCTCGCATACTAAACGACAAGACGTCCACCTCTCGATGTTCTTTCTTGTTTTGAGGCGTGAATCGCAATACCGTCACTATGGAAACAACGAGATAGTTGTCTGCGTGACATTATTACCATGGAAACGTAATGAGTACCTCACCGTGGCCCTAAATTTCTTTCAAGGACTAACCGACACCGGATCAACAATGTAACCTTACTCAAAATGACATACTCGAGCCGTCAAGAAACTAACAGGCTCTTATTTAAATAAACCAACGAGATAGTATACTAAAGTTACGTGCTTCTGTTAATCTAATACAGCTCGTGAAAAATTATGTAATTTAAGCTCACATTCCATGGCATATAATAATAAAACAACAAGAACCTGAATATTTGCGAAAAAAGAGGTAATAAGCATGAAAACACAAAATATGCACTTACATGAAGGAAAATATGATTGAAGGTCAATATGTAATACACAGTCTTAGGTCTAGCTAAAAAAAATAGCAGTTTACTTATTAAGCGTACTATAAACAAATATGTATATGTAGGTAATGCAAAGATTTTTACAGTTGTGTTGCAAACACAGAAAGCTATAGTGACGGATAGATAAGTGTATATAATGGGCGTAGGGTACTGGATATAGTTTCTGATCTCTCTCTTTGAGTTCTATAAGGACTTATTTAGCTACTCTTCACGAAGAATGAGATGTAGTTAGCTGAAATAGAAAAAAAAAAATATTTTTGAAACCCATCATTATTTTTTTGTTACGAGATTATGGGAAAATATGTTCTATCGCATTACTGATAGAAAGAGAAGATCCCGTCGCAACGAAAAACGCCTTGGTTTTAATGATTGCCACTCCAATTCACGTAACATGTCTGTGACACTATCTCCCCTATGTCGCTATAATACAAAACGAGCTGCCGTTCTTTGTACTTTTTCGATGTCATCCGTCAGTCCCATCTGATGCGGATCCCACACCGCACAGCAATACTCCAGAATAGAACGGATAAGCGTGGTGTAAGCAGTCTCTTTAGTAGACCTGTTGCACCTTCTAAGTGTTCTGCCAATGAATCGCTGTCTTTGGTTTGCTCTACCCACAATATTATCTATGTGATCGTTCCAATTTAGGTTATTTGTAATTGTAATCCCTAAGTATTTAGTTGAATTTACAGCCTTCAGATTTATGAGATAACAGCGTAATCGAAATTTAGCTGATTTCTTTTAGTACTAATGTGAATAACTTCACATTTATCCTTATTCCGGGTCAATTGCCACTTTTCGCACCATACAGATATCTTATATAAATCATTTTGAAAGTCGTTTTCATTATCTGATGACTTTACAAGACGGTAAATCTGCAAACAATCTTAGACGGCTACTCAAATTGTCTCCTATGTCGTTAATATAGATCAGGAACAGAGGGCCTATAACACTTCCTTGGGTAACGCCGGATATTACCTCTGTTTGACTCGATGACTTTCCGTCTATTACTACGAACTGTGACCTTTCTGACAGTAAATCACGAATCCAGTCGCACAACTGAGACGATACTCCGTAGGCACGCAGTTTGGTTAGAAGACGCTTGTGAGGAACGGTGTCGAAAGCCTTCTGGAAATTAAAAATTTGGAATCAATTTGACATCCCCTGTCGATAGCACTCATTACTTCATGAGTATAAAGAGCTAGTTGTGTTTCACAAGAACGATATTTTCTGAAACCGTGCTGACTATGTGTCAATCAATCGTTTTCTTCGAAATACTTCATAATGCTCGAATGAAGTAAATGTTGCAAAACCCTACTGCAAATCGACGTTAGTGATATAGGTCTGTAATTCAGCGCATTACTCCTTCCCTTTTTGGGTATTGGTGTGACTTGAGCAATTTTCCAGTTTTTAGGTACGGATATTTCTGTGATCGAGTGGTTGTATATAATTGCTAAATATGGAGCTATTTTATCAGCATACTCTGAGAGGAACCTGACTAGTATACAATCTGGACCGGAGACCTTACCTTTATTAAGTGATTTAAGCTGCTTCATTATTCCGAGGATATCTACTTCTATGTTTCTCATCTTGGCAGTTGTTCTTGATTAGAATTCAGGAATATTTACTTCGTCTTCTTTGGTGAAGGAGTTTCGAAAAACCGTGTTTAATAACTTTGCTTTAGTGGCACTGTCATCAGTGACTTCACCGTTGTTATTGCGCAGTGAAGGTATTGATTGCGTCTTGCCACTGGTGTGCTTTATGTATGACCAGAATTTCCTTGGGTTTTCTGCCAGATTTCGACACAGAATTTCGTTGTGGAAATTATTAAAAGCGTCTCGCATTGAAGTACGCGCCATATTTCGAACTTGTGTAAAACTTTGCCAATCTTGTGCATTTAGCGTTCTTTTGAATTTGGTATGCTTTTTTCGCTGCTTCTGCAACAGCGATCTGACCTGTTTTGTGTACCATGGGGATCTTATTAATTTATGTAGTATATATCTCTCAATTGCTGTCGATACTATCTCTTTGAAAACATTCCACAACTTTGCAGCACTTACATGATCAGATCGGAAGGAGTGAAGACTGCATCTTAAAAAAGTGTTAAGAGCATTTTTATCAGCTTCTTTAAATAGATATACTTAGCGTTTATTTTTGATGGTTGAAGGTGTTACGGTATTCAGCCTAGCAGCAACTGCCTTGTGGTCGCTAATCCCTGTATTCGTCACAATAGTCACTATTTGACCAGGATCCTAATAGAAGGTTTTCATTCACACAAATGTCCTCTTGTCACAGCCTACGAGCAAAACTACATGCTCCTAGATGGAAAAAATATTAGTTATGGGAATGGACAACGCCCCGTAGAAATTTTCGAAGGTTTACAGTTATGTGATTGTGATTTCGAATACCTTACGCAAGGAACTTCTCTAAGGTAGCTACGCGCAAATAAAGCACACAAAAGAATCAGCCTCACAGAGATTAACATTACTTGAAAACAATATATTAAACAAATGCTTTACAATTCCAGACGTCTTTACACAACGTTTCACCATATTTAAGTTCCTTGCAAACAGCACATCTTGAAAAAATCTATTGCGTAAAAAATAAATAACATAATAGACCTGATACAAGGAAAGTCACAAAAGAATATACTGTCATTGCTTCCTATATAATACATGGATACTTTTATTTAGAAGTGGAGCCCACATCGGCACGATGACTAACACTAAAGGTCTATCGTCATCTCTCCATAAGGGTTAGTTTTCACTAAAGTGGGGTCTCGCACTATGTGAGTACTGCGATGTTTGCGTACGTCTGGTTAAGGTTTACTAATAATACGTTCTCATCTGGAGATAGATTGGGTCGAAAACTGAACGAAGGGTAGCGGTTTGAAGGGCAGAAGGGGGAAAAAGTGCCAAGGCAAGCTCCAAGGCTAAAAAACCTCTGCGATGGTTGGGTAGCGGATATCTTGCTCACTGCGACAGGTCATGGAAGGGCAGGTTAAGTTAATAGCGAGCATTATGCAAGCGGATATCGTGTCAATGCCATAGACCGATACAGTGAGAGGAGTCCAGTGCGGCAGCGCAGTCCACTGCCTAGAGCCCTCTGCTGAGCCGTGTCATTAGTGACTTGGCATAGCATCATCAGGCTGATGATGAACGGCGGCAGCTCGCTGTTGGTCGGCGTCTCCTGTTACTGTGTGACGCAGTTTTGCCGCAGCTGTTCCCCGAGCAGCTCTGCGTACTGCGCTGCAAATGGCTCTGAGCACTATGGGACTCAACATCTGAGGTCATCAGTCCCCGAACTTAGAACTACTTAAACCTAACTAACCTAAGGACATCCCACACATCGATGCCCGAGGCAGGATTCGAACCTGCGACCGTAGCGGTCACGCGGTCCAGACTGTAGCGCCTAGAACCGCTCGGCCACTCCTGCCGGCTACTGCGCTACAGATTCGTCGGAAAGCTGCAGGCCGTTCTCTCGTGCATGCGCGAAGTATGCTGCCTCTTTGTCTTTTCTTTCCTTCGCGCTGGTCATCCCCATGACTCTCGGCGTCGCTTCCGATGGCGTTTGGGTGACGGCTGTCTTGTTGGCGCCCTTCTCCAGCGGCGGTGCTGGGGCGATCGCAGGGCCAGGCAACCGAACGCCCTTCTGCAAGCCTGCAGGAGCGTTTTTTGGTGTTTGAGCCCCTTCTGCTGATCGTAGCTTGAGCAAGGACTGCGCGCAGTTGCCCTAAGGACTCGTCCTTCTCTGTAGCCTCGGCGGCTGCGAAGGCTGCCCTCTCTGCCACCACGATGGGTATGGCGTGGTTTCCTCCACGGCGGAGCGGAAGTCGACGCCGTTCTTCTCAGGGGCGCTATCTGCATCCCGTCCGTCGTCTGTGGGCGGTCGTCCCTTCGGCTGGCGATGATGATGATGATTATTAATGTTTTAGGGCGCACAACAGCGAGGTTATCAGCGCCCGTTCCCAAAAGTTCAATTCAGAGCAGAATTGTGAGAGAATGGGTATTGTTCAAATTGCAAGATTGGACGCAGCACATCAAAACAGGGAGATAAAACTAAAAATAAAATACCAGTACAAAACAGGTAAAAATAATTAACTGTGGCTGGGTGACCACTTACAAATAATGGGTGACCAAACCACTGGACAGCACATTAAGATCTCAATCCCAATATTTTGGGAAGAAGGCCAGACATCACACAAAAACGTAAAACTCTAGCGACACTCGCCTCATTATTAGTTAAAAGAGAGGGTAGGTCTGGTGGGAAACTGAAATCTTCCGTCAAACCCGCATATGAAACACACTCAGTTAAAGTATGTCGTATCGACAGCTGTGTCCCACATGTCTGACATGTTGGTGGCTCCTCACGACGTAACAGAAAACCATGTGTCAAAGGACAATGTCCTATTCTAAGCCGTGTAAGGGCTACTTCTTCAGCGCGTCGTTGTCGGAAGGAGGTGAGCCACGGTCGGACAGAATCCTTCACCGCTCGCAACTTATTATTCCTCACGTCCAGCCACTGAGCCTCCCACCAACGCATGACCTTCCGAGTCACGAAAGACGTAATGGCCTGCAGGGGGACGGAACAGCGAGCAGGAGGTGGGATGGAGCAAGCCTCCTTGGCAGCCGCATCTGCAAGTTCATTTCCAGGAATCCCTATGTGCCCTGGAACCCAGCAGAAAATTACATCCTTACCCTGCTGTTGCAAGAGCAGGAGTGCGTCCTGCACCTCTTGCACCAACCGATCTGCTGGGTACATCTGTTCAAGAGCGTGTAGAGCACTTTGGGAATCGGAGCAGATGATGAATTTCGTGCCACGATGTCGGCGCATATGCTCTAATGCTTGCAGAATGGCAAACAGTTCTGCATAGTAAACTGAGAACTGCTCTGGGAGCCCTATCCGATGGACAATATCGGGAAACACAGCAGAGCAACCCATAAAATCCCCCTGTTTAGACCCATCCGTGTAAACAGTAATAAAATCTCAGTAAGTTTAATTTTAAAAAGGTGGTCCGGGGTACAATACTTCCTGTAAGCAGCCAGGAGGGGAGCTGCTTCTGCGCTGTCCCTCTACTGGGCCGAGCTGGTCTGTGCCGATCGCTGCATAGGTGTGGCCGCAGCACGGCTGTCTTGAAGAAGCCGGGTTGCCGCGCCACCTGGCGACGTGCAGACCGCCAGACCGGACGCATATCGCCAGCACTTCTCTGCCGCGGTCGCAGGCGCGGCCTTTGTGCTCGCCGCAGCACTTGACGCTCGCGCCGCGTTGCAGCAATACTTGGCGACATGGCCTTTGCCCTGGCACTTGAAGCACTGGGACTGGGGGTCCATGCTGGACCGGGAGAGCTTCTGCCGTGACAGCGAAGCCCAGAAGCTTCCGCTACGCGAAGATGTCGCCCCTGCCGTCGGCCGTTTGCGCGGTCACGGCATAGAGCGGCGATCTCTTCCTATTGGTCCGGTTGTGCAATCTTGCAGCTGCGTTACCGAAACCGACTCGCAGCAGCCCTTCTCGGACTGCTGCCTCGTCGCAGCAGCAAGGCAGTCCCCTCAGGAGTGCCTTGGTCGTCTTCTTTCTTCCAGGGGAAGGCGTCTTCTCACGCGCTAGAGGCGCGTCGGCTATATGGGCGGCCACAGCACTCGTGATCGCCCCGTGATCGGCCAAGTTCGTTCCCTGAATGCAGATCAGCGAGTCTGAATCGACAGACTTGTCGACCACCTCGCCCTATGCCTATTTCGTCAATAAGTCGAACAGCGCCGTCCAACCGCCTCTGTAATTGACGTACAAAAGGGGGACAGGCTGCGACTCGTCTTCTCGGTTCATCTTGGCTCGGTCGACAGACTCAGTGAGTCGCACAACCGATGGCCCCCTCGTGGTAGCAGGTTTCCTTTGCGTAACCTTATTTCCCGTGCTATGGGGCAGAACACGACAACCAGCTTGCGTTGTTAAAGCAACATACGACAATTTGCTCCTCTCCGCGGCCACAGCACAGAACTTCTTCCCGAGCTCTCTTCGGCCACGTAAGCGTCGCGCACACCTCGCTGGCTCAGGCCGAACTATATATACACTCCTGGAAATGGAAAAAAGAACACATTGACACCGGTGTGTCAGACCCACCCTACTTGCTCCGGACACTGCGAGAGGGCTGTACAAGCAATGATCACACGCACGGCACAGCGGACACACCAGGAACCGCGGTGTTGGCCGTCGAATGGCGCTAGCTGCGCAGCATTTGTGCACCGCCGCCGTCAGTGTCAGCCAGTTTGCCGTGGCATACGGACCTCCATCGCAGTCTTTAACACTGGTAGCATGCCGCGACAGCGTGGACGTGAACTGTATGTGCAGTTGACGGACTTTGAGCGAGGGCGTATAGTGGGCATGCGGGAGGCCGGGTGGACGTACCGCCGAATTGCTCAACACGTGGGGCGTGAGGTCTCCACAGTACATCGATGTTGTCGCCAGTGGTCGGCGGAAGGTGCACGTGCCCGTCGACCTGGGACCGGACCGCAGTGACGCACGGATGCACGCCAAGACCGTAGGATCCTACGCAGTGCCGTAGGGGACCGCACCGCCACTTCCCAGCAAATTAGGGACACTGTTGCTCCTGGGGTATCGGCGAGGACCATTCGCAACCGTCTCCATGAAGCTGGGCTACGGTCCCGCACACCGTTAGGCCGTCTTCCGCTCACGCCCCAACATCGTGCAGCCCGCCTCCAGTGGTGTCGCGACAGGCGTGAATGGAGGGACGAATGGAGACGTGTCGTCTTCAGCGATGAGAGTCGCTTCTGCCTTGGTGCCAATGATGGTCGTATGCGTGTTTGGCGCCGTGCAGGTGAGCGCCACAATCAGGACTGCATACGACCGAGGCACACAGGGCCAACACCCGGCATCATGGTGTGGGGAGCGATCTCCTACACTGGCCGTACACCACTGGTGATCGTCGAGGGGACACTGAATAGTGCACGGTACATCCAAACCGTCATCGAACCCATCGTTCTACCATTCCTAGACCGGCAAGGGAACTTGCTGTTCCAACAGGACAATGCACGTCCGCATGTATCCCGTGCCACCCAACGTGCTCTAGAAGGTGTAAGTCAACTACCCTGGCCAGCAAGATCTCCGGATCTGTCCCCCATTGAGCATGTTTGGGACTGGATGAAGCGTCGTCTCACGCGGTCTGCACGTCCAGCACGAACGCTGGTCCAACTGAGGCGCCAGGTGGAAATGGCATGGCAAGCCGTTCCACAGGACTACATCCAGCATCTCTACGATCGTCTCCATGGGAGAATAGCAGCCTGCATTGCTGCGAAAGGTGGATATACACTGTACTAGTGCCGACATTGTGCATGCTCTGTTGCCTGTCTCTATGTGCCTGTGGTTCTGTCAGTGTGATCATGTGATGTATCTGACCCCAGGAATGTGTCAATAAAGTTTCCCCTTCCTGGGACAATGAATTCACGGTGTTCTTATTTCAATTTCCAGGAGTATATATATATATATATATATATATATATATATATATATATATATATAACGACGAGGGAGTTTTATACTAGATTCGAGGAAGGAACTGAAATCTATTAAACTAATAATACTGTGTCTGTAGGAAAATAGTACAAAAACCGCTAAATGAACTTGATATCATTTGATAGCCTGAATCTTCCTGGCAGATTAAAACTGTGTGCCGGATCGAGACTCGAACTTGGGACCTTTTCCTTTCGCGGGCAAGTGCATGTCTCCGCAATATCCTTGCTTCCAGGAGTGCTAGTTCTGCAAGATTCGCAAGAGAGCTTCTGTGAAGTTTGGAAGGTAGGAGACGAGATACTGGCGGAATTAAATCTGTGAGGACGGGGCGTGAGTCGTGCTTGGGTAGCTCAGTCGCCGGCACGGTAGCTCAGCGTCTTCGGTCAGAGGGTTATCTGACTTCTGTAATAAAAAAACTGAGTTAGTCGATCAATAACGAACTTTAAGCGGATGTCTTACGACGTCCGCCCCGATCAGCTACTGCCTGAACTTGCACAAATAATGAAGTCATGATGAAAGAGATTCTTCAGTTTTTAGAAGTTTCAATACCATAAAATAAACATATAGAATAATGTGCTTATTTTTCCTCAGTTTTAATAGAATTCATTCAAACTGTAACAACAATAAAGGGAAGAATTATTTCAAATAGTCATCTCTGTTATATTTTGATTCACACTAAGTAAACAGACAGGTACGGAAACAATCGTTACAGAGAATTTGAATGTTACAGAAATTGCTCTTGGGTTATTGGTGAGTGATCTAATATAAGGAGTTCATAGATCCAAAATATACGTAACCTAAGTAATGTAATTTAAATATATCAGAACTGCCATTTCTTCTGGATCGAAAAAAATCTCTTTTGAAATTGAAAATGAATCACTTAAAATATTATCATGTTTGAGGAAGAGCCGACCAACACGTAACAAAACAAATTACATGACTAACGAGATAATATTAAGGCAAATTACATACACTATTTTCAATTAGCATTAGATATATGTAGGTACAATCAACCGTGTTTAAAACAGACTGGATAGGGAAATGCTAGACATCGTCGCAAAGTCAGTAATACCACAAGAGACCAGCATACAACGTCATTGATTGTGACCACTAGGTAAATCGGAGCCTCGTCCGGTAGGATCTTCCTACGACCCTGACCCTCAAAGAACTCAACTCAGTAAGCGACCAAGGTGTTCTCGGTATGAAAGTACCGCATCCAATCCGTCGTTGCACATACGAGTACATAAACTGGATTACGATACGCGTGTAATGGGCACCTGCATCCCTAATATTAAAATCTGGCAAGCCACGAGTAACAACGGCACAATTGCAGCAGAGAATGATCAAAATGTTATGTAGGCTCATCAGTTGTGTGTGTTGGGAAAAACAATTACGTGACAACGAGACAATTTGAGACAACTGGTTTCGAGTATCATTCATTAAACCTCTCTAAACCGAGTCTAGTATAAGCGATTCATGATTTGGACAACAAATACTTTAATGCCCGACTCTCAGACATCATACATAACGACAGATTATCTTCAGTAGCTACACACATACGAGACACGAAACACCTAAGAAAAATAAACCTAAATCTCCTAACTAAACAAGGACAGGAACTCTAGGCAGAAATACATCCATAAATCAACATACGGAATTCTTATTGAGCTCAAAGAATTTAATACAGTCAGACGTTAGTAACTTTACAGAAACACAATTGAAATAAGCTTCTGTCAAGAAGCAAATGTATTCTTCTAAGAAATTTGAAAATATTACACTTCTTTTTTATTATACAGATGGAAATGTTAAATTGTAAATTACTTTCCGCTCCGTTCTTCACTAATTTCATACGCAGATTAACGTACTTTTCATCTTATATGTTACCAAACGGAATTGTTAAATACACGATGCATTTCGGACCCTGTGAGTCCATAATCAGATGTAATTTGTCTTAATACATGTTTTCTTTCTTCTCTTGAAGGAGGTGAAATGCATATCACTGTCGCGAAAAGGTTTAATGTTAGGTTATGAATTTCGTAAGTCAAACGCGGAAAATATGTGCAAAATAGTGGAAAAGATGAACAGGATAAACTTACGACATAATCCAAGAAACGCGTTTTTAAAGTTTTTGTACGCGCAAACGTTCTTTTCTATGTCGTTTACGTACATATCACTTCATTCAAGAGGTTTATTTGCACACACATGTTTGCAAACACTTCAAATATTATTTTCATTTTTTGTCAATATGAGTTTCGCTTAAACCAAGATTACATAACTAATAAAGCAGTCGAAGGTGAAACACAAAGGCTAGAATACACAAAACAGGTGGATATTCTCAATGTCCCGGTTTGGGTGTCACTCGAGCAATGAATTTCGCAGCTTTCAAAGCTGAGAAATATTATGATATAATACAAGTTCGTTATGTGTGCGGGGACTTTCCTATGTGGAATGGGAAAACTCACGTATTCATGTTCCTGGTATACTTGCAGATACTGAAATTTAATAGTCTTTATAACAGCAATTATTTCATAAAATAATTATAAATTACAAAACCACACCATCACAATAATTTTGCAGTTTTTATTGCGCTTTTTCTTCGTTGTAGCCACAACGAATAATCTGTCATTTATGTAATACTACTTTTAGAGAACTCGAAAGAGATCGTATCTTCAGCTCGATAATGAGTTTAAAATGTACTTCTATCCGTTTCAGTTGCTTTACTATTAAGCGAGTCTGCTTCATTCCTTTCACTGTTTGCTTTTGAATAAGTAAGGTTGTTCATTCTCTGGTTCATACACACACACACACACACTAAATTTTAATTTTTGTCTGGCAGAACTCATAATGTTGTCCCAGGAACAAATTAAAATAGTCCTAGTCCCCGGGTTGTGACCAATGTTTTTGGGGGGTTCTCCTAGCTAAGATATTCAGCTTGGAAGAACCGCAGCTCTTTAGTGTGCCGGATCTAAAAAGGCTCACTCTGCACCTTCGAGCAAAGCGTTAAAAAAAGACTGTGAGTCACATTGAGTGACAGCAAGGTTATCTCTGGGTTTTTACGCGAGGGAAGCGGATACATGGGGGCTAAAGGCCTGTGCGCTGGACCGACTGGACGAATGCATTTGAAATCTCACCGTTTTCGTCGTCTTCGCAAGTACTTGGCGGAATACCAATGTAGTTTTCTCTGTTACCTACTTATGACGGTTTTAGTTCTGTTAATGAACTTATACAGATTCTTTATCAGGTTTTTGTGTGGGCTAATCAGTAGCATTCATAAAGCATGGATTATAATTACATGTAGAATGTTTGAATATACGTCGTGAACAAATCAAGCAATATTTATTTCATATTTTGTTAAATATATACACTTGTGATTCTTAGGTCAGTCTTCTGCCGCCATCTTAATTCCGTCTTCTCTTTATTTATGGTAAATCACTTCACTAGCTGACTGAGTTGTGTGGCTCACAGCTGAAGAAAGAAACGATCTGCTATCTTTATGGCGGATGAACCGGTAATCTTTCCTATAAATAACTATTTTATGTAAAATTTAAAAAGTTTCATTTGTGCAAAATAATATTTGGTGTACTTTCGTGCTGATCAATCCCACAGTCAACAAACCTGTATCAGTTCTTGCATTGTACAGCTGTTTCCATAATTTTCTCTGTCTTTTCTGGAAGCCTTCCACTCTCCATTTTTTGTCAAATTGATGTTATTTTTATGATTTATGAGCCTGTCTGATCCACATTAGGAGCCCGTGGCTCCATCGTGTATTGTAGGACAACAGAAAACGTTTAATGAATAACTTTTCTGTATTGTGGCATTTAAATCCGGTCGTTATCTTCAACTTACAATGAGACTCCAATTCAAGTAAGCGTTCATATTTTATTTATTTCTCCAAAGTACAAAAGATAGAAAGTAATGAAATTTCGGAAATACATTTGTTTATGTAACGTATTTAATTGATTAACATCACAAGATCACAGCTCGAGATAAGCCACTACAAAAAATGGTTGGCTCTGAGCACTATGGAACTTAACTGCTGAGGTCATCAGTCCCCTAGAACTTAGAACTACATAAACCTAACTAACCTAAAGTCGTCACACACATCCGTGCCCAAGGCAGGATTCGAACCTGCGACCGTAGCGGTCGCCCGGTTCCAGACTGTAGCACCTAGAACCGCTCGACCACCCCGGCCGGATAAGCCACTACAAATGTGGTATACTGGTACATTAATAATAGCTAGAACCGCCAGAATATTGACTGCAAGCATGCAAACGTGCATACATTGTTTTGTGTTGGTGCCGGATGTCAGTTTGTGGGATGAAGTTCCATGCTTGTTGCACTTGATCTGTCAATACCGGGACGGTTAATGCTGTTTGTGGATTAAGCTGGAGTTTTCGTCCGATAATGTCCCATATGTGCTCGACTGGAGACAGATCGCCGGCCGCTGGTGGCCGAGCGGTTCTGGCGCTACAGTCTGGAACCGCGCGACCGCTACGGTCGCAGGTTCGAATCCTGCATCGGGCATGGATGTGTGTGTTGTCCTTAGGTTAGTTAGGTTTAAGTAGTTCTAAGTTCTAGGGGACTTATGACCTCAGTAGTTGAGTCCCATAGTGCTCAGAGCCATTTGGAGACAGATCTGTTGATCGAGCAGGCCAAGACAACACGTCGACACTTTGTAGAGCATGTTGGGTTACAACAGCGGTGTAATGAAGGGGGTTATCTTGTTGGAAAATACCCCTGGTATGGCCGGCCGCGGTGGACGAGCGGTTCTAGGCGCTTCAGACCGGAAGCGCGCGAGTGCTACGGTCGCAGGTTCGAATTCTACCTCGGGCATGGATATGTGTGATGTCCTTAGGTTAGTTAGGTTTTAGTAGTTCTAAGTTCTAGGGGACTGATGACCTCAGATGTTAAGTCCCATAGTGCTCAAAGCCATTTGAACCATTTGAACACCCCTGGTATGCTGTTCATGACTGGCGGCGCAACAAGTCGAATCACCAGATTGACGTACAAATTTCCAGTCATGATGTGTGGTATAACTACGAGCGTGCTCCTGCTGTCATACGAAATTGCACCCCAGAATATAATTCCAGGTGATGGTCCGGTGTGTCTCGAGCGCGACAGTTTGGTTGCAGGTTCTCAACTGGCCTCCTTCTAATCAATACGTAGCAATCACTGCCACCCGACAGAACGAGCTTTCATCAGAAAGCACAACATACCTCCACACTGCTCTCCAATGAGGGTTTGACTTGCCCTTGAAGCAAATGGTTTGTAGCAGTTTGTTCTGTCACTGTAGTGCCAACTGCTGCTCAGATTGCTGCTGCAGATGCAGTACTATGTGCGAAAGCCATACGCGCAACACGATGGTCTTCCATCTCGGTAGTGCCGTTCGGAGCCTGGTCTTTTTGTGATGGAAATTCTCGTGACCACCGTTGCCAGAAATCATGTACAGTGGCTACATCCAGCTCCTCGTAGCGCTGTTACACGACCTGGTTCGAACTCATTCAGTTCTTGTTAATGGCATCTTTGTCGCCTTAAAGGCATTCTTCAATAGTCTCGACTCACCACGCCCAGTCTCGAAGGTAACTATCACAGCCAGTACAGCGCGTATTTAGTCCGCATCTCGTGGTCGTGCGGTAGCGTTCTCGCTTCCCACGCCCGGGTTCCCGGGTTCGATTCCCGGCGGGGTCAGGGATTTTCTCTGCCTCGTGATGACTGGGTGTTGTCTGCTGTCCTTAGGTTAGTTAGGTTTAAGTAGTTCTAAGTTCTAGGGGACTGATGACCATAGATGTTAAGTCCCATAGTGCTCAGAGCCATTTGAACAGCGCGTATTTAAAGCAAACTTGATTCGCATCCTTATAGTGACACTACTAGCGATACTCTTACGTGAATGAAGCTAAATTTGGTTGGACGCCATCTTTCAGATGTACAAACACGCCTACCAGTCTTGGTTTATGTCGCAAGACTCCTTTTTGCTGCTGCGATTTTCTTTCCGTCGGTGAAATTACTTTTCCTGGACGAGATTCATTAACATCTGGACGGAAGAATATTACATTCAGAACAAAATGACACAGTAGTTCATACATACGGAAATGAGACGATGGAAGAGACGATTTTCCAGTCTGTACCTTCGGTCAGATCGTGAGGAGGCCTGTCTCAGAATCGGAAGAGTGGCTGCCGCACAGGTAGGTGCCGGCGCGCCTGACAAGTGGGTCCACGCGCGGTCGCGGTGAGAGCAGAGAGAGAGAGAGAGAGAGAGAGAGAGAGAGAGAGAAACCCCAGAATCTGGCACGGCTGGCGGCCCACAAGCAACAAAGGTCAAGCTGGGCGTGACGAAATGCCATCGCGCACCCCCCCCCCCCCCAACCTCCTCCCAACACTCTACGCCCTAACGTTCCTCCCACCCCTTAAATTTAGCCTCTCCCATGAGCCCATGTCTACATATCTGTTTGCTGAATATTGTGACACCAGCAGCACAGACTCCTCGCTTTTGCGCCTTCAGCCGTGATGATAGGTTACAAAGTGAGGGTCTAATGTAAGTGGCGTCAGCAAGCAACACATTACGTTAGTGACTGTCTCGGAATATTCGATTCAGTAATGAAATGGCAAGTACGGAAGTATCTTCTCTGAGAGAGTAAACACCAGACAAAATATAATGGAGGCAGGTTTACCAAGTCCAATAAAACCTCACAGAATTAAAACGATTTCTACGTTGTGGCCTTTAATTCGCAGATGGTGGATAGGCTGTAAGTCTGCCTCAGTCCCTTGTCAGTAATTCCTGACTTTCATGTTCTTCGAATCTTGCAAATTCCTTCTAGTTTCTACACAAGCAATAGTTAATTTTTCATTTCTCTATTTTATCCCTGATAAATCAAGAAATTCAACGGACGTATTCCAGCCATCTTTGTCGAAAGCTTGTTTTAAACTTACAAATTCAATAAATGTAGGATTATCTTTCTTCTTCGACCTCCTAAGGTACGTAATCGGGTGAGCATTGTCTCACATGTTCCCACATTTCTCGCTAATCCTAATTAATCCTTCTCCACTCGTTCCAGTCTTCTATGTCTATGTGTTTTCTCTACCGGTGTTCATTAGTATATCTGCGCAATCTCACTCTTCGTTACCTTCTAATATGTTAATTATGATCACATTACAGTACGCTTGGCTCAGACAAATCGAAGCACTTGACATTCGACAAAAAAGTGCCTGCCCTGATGGAGAAAGGCAAGAGAGAGCTTCCAACCTGTTCATCACGGAAATGAGTAGACGAATGGATTGGCCAAAAGGAACACACCATTTTTCAACCTGTATCACTGCTGCTGATTTCATTTGAATGGCTTGGTTTCGTTTTTTGCCAGTCTACATAAAAGATTTCACGAGTTTACAATTGAAACTGTACAAATCACACATTTGCTTAGAACAGTATAGTTCAACATATTGTAAAATGTTACGTAAAAGTATAGACGCTAGTTTTCAAGCCAAAGGTTCATTTGCAGCAAAGCAAAACATTATATCGCCCAAAGTTAGTGGCTTCGAGGAGACAGTAAAGTTTTCCAACAGTAATAGTTTATATTTTAGTGTCGAGTTCGCTCTCCATTGTGCACGGGCGAGCTGGACTAGTGTAAAATTCGTAGATACAGGCCACAGGCTGACAATATCCGCCACCCTTAAGTTCTGCAAGTTGGCCTGTACAGATATACCATTTAAAGGATTTGGCTGACCTTACTCTAGGAAGCCGCTGTTCCGCGAATCTTTAACAGTATTCGGAAGCCGTTAAGACATTTCGGACTTTGTCGATATAGTAAATAAGGTCTTCGACGCTCTTGCAGTAAGAAACAGTACATTTTTAAATTTCGGTTTCTTCTTTACGCAGAAGACAACTCTTTTTAATGACCAAACATGTTTCAGCTCCTTTGTGCAAAGATAAGTGGGTACTTCTTCTCTGTTCTTATTTTCTAAAATATTAGGCTCGACAGGTACATCTTTACATTACTGTATAACTTTCCAAAGACAATTTCGTAATATCTGTAATCTGTATGGTCCTCTGTTGTGCAAAAACACATACAAACAAAGTACAATTGTAGCTTTCTTTGTTATGTCGTTCTGTGTTTCCTGTAATATTATGTGGATAACTGTCACGTTAGGTCCATCTATGTGCAACTGAATAAAACAAATTTTATCAGTCCATACAAGTTTCATCACCAGTGCCTGAAATTTATAAGTATTTATGTGCAGAATGGGATTCACAATACCAGGAAACTTAGCCAACAATTATATCGGTCATTTGGAAAACCAGATATTAGAAAAGATAGCCACTGATGAAAAATTAAAATCATATTTTGGCACAGATATGTGGGTAACGTTTGTCTGGCAGGTGGGCCAAAGAAATATGAACTCCACTCAGAAGTCAATAAGCATGTAAAAACATGCAAACCACCCTTGAAGAAGAAAAAGAAGTCCACATAAAATTTCTTGCAAAAACAGTAATATAAGAAAATAACGCACGTACTTACCACACACAGGAAACCGACAACCAAAGACACAAACAATGCAGTCCGTATGTAACCATCTCCACATTCAAAAGATAGTTGCGCTAAGTCACATGCGATACAGAATAAGCGGAATTCTACTCAACAATAGAAATAATGAAACTGAAATCATACAACCAAGCAGATAGTTGGAAGCATTTGTTAGATTCACACAAAATACACAGGCTCAGTCAAAAACTTAAAACACAACTACAAAACAAATACATCCAGAATGCACGAAATTTCACAAGCTCCCCACCAATTTAGAGACACAACACACACAACATAGTGAAACACCACACAGAAACAAACGACATGCTATACTGTGACTTACACACATAAGCTAACACACAGAGTGGCAAACATAGGTACTAAAGAAGGAGTGCCTCCATATTGAATATAAAGCTGCGCAAACTCTCCAAATGACAAAGTTGTGATGCAATATACACATAAATGGCTTGTAGGAACTATAAACCAAATTACAAGGAACCCATCAAATGTTGTAAGTATGAAACAATCCATTTCTCATTCTCACACCACTTAAAGCACTGGGACTGTCATATCACCAATGCAGAACAAGACATCAAAATTATTAGGACGAATGAACACAACAGATACCTTACCCAATGTGTGAACACTACCACATGCATAAAGGTGTTTCGAAAAGTAATAGGTGGTGAGCTACAAGACACATATAAATACAGACTCTCTACTAAATTCGATAAACGACGTAAAATGGTATAAAAGTCAGAGAAAAAACAAATAAATAAATGACAAATGTTAAATACATAAAATTAATAATAAAAAAATTGAGAAAATGAAAAGTTACAGCTGATAACATGCACACATAGCGATGCATTAACATGTACCCATTGAGGCACGAACATGCATGTCAAAGTAATAGGCGATGAACAGCAAGACACATATAAATGCAGATTCTCCGCTGAATCTGATAAAATAAATTGTATAAAAACCAGAGGAAAAAATAGTAAATAAAAGACAAATGTTAAATATATGGAATAAATAATTAAAGAAAAGAGGAAATAAAAAGTTACGCTTAAGAGTACACACAGAACGATGCATGGGCCCATTGAGAGCTCCATATGTGGACACACACACACACACACACACACATACACACACACACACACACACACATACACACACACACACACATACACACACACACACACACACACATATATATATATATATATATATATATATATATATATATATATATATATATATATATATATGATCGACATCATAAACATTTGAAATTGACAATAACACTCAGTTGCTGCCAATAACATACAATAGCTGACAGCAAAATGGTAAACAAAACTGAAGAAAACTTGTGCTCATATCCTCAGTGCAGTGCTGATGGTAATTCGAAAGACTGGAAGCAAAAGAATAGGATTAAAAAGCAGCAAAGCAATGAGTCATGTAACTATAAACCTTTTACGTAAAAGTGTCGGCTATTGTTACTTCATAGTAAATAGGAAACTGCTAGATATTTTCCTAACCTGAAAGTACAGTGTCCCACACATAAAACAAAATAGTACATTCATAAATGTGAAAATGTTTCAGGCCAACGACGACACATTTCGAAAAATAAAGGCGATACGCGTACGGCATGATAAAATTGGTTTCATTCAGTTATACACAGACGGATCTAACATGGAAATTATCAGAATAATAAGACAATTTTTTTGTTCAAAAATGTGCAAATGTGTGTGAAATCTTATGGGACTTAACTGCTAAGGTCATCAGTCCCTAACGTTACACACTACTTAAACTAAATTATCCTAAGGACAAACACACACACACACACCCATGCCCGAGGGAGGACTTGAAGCTCCACCAGGACCAGCCGCACAGTCCATGACTGCAGTGCTTTAGCTAATCCCGCGCGGCAAATGTTTTTTTTTTTTTTTTTTTTTTTTTTGTGAAACTTAACTCGCAAACAACATTTTTGAACTTCAAGAACGTCTGTTTTGTTGCTGCTGTTCAAAAATGGCTCTGAGCACTATGGGACTTAACTTCTGTGGTCATCAGTCCCCTAGAACTTAGAACTACTTAAACCTAACTAACCTAAGGACATCACAAACATCCATGCCCGAGGCAGGATTCGAACCTGCGACCGTAGCGGTCGCGCGGTTCCGGAATGAGCGCCTAGAACCGCTAGACCACCGCGGCCGGCCGTTGCTGCTGTGTTCTGGGTAATATAAATTTTGAAACTGATCGCAGATTTCGACTGGTCCTCTGGATGTGAGAACAGTTGCACGATTTTGTTGCGTGTATTGTTACGACAGAGTTCAAATGGTTCAAATGGCTCTGAGCACTGAGCATACGACAGAGTACTCCGATTCTGTTTCCTGACTGAACCACGGATGTCCCCTCATCTCTGAATGCTCTACTTGGATCAAAAGGACTGTGCAAACATGAGTCTTAAAGTAGTAGGAACAGATTCGTGACGTGCGACGTCCGTTCTTTATCTCAGCAAAACTCCAGACATTGTAGGCTGTCTGCATCAGAGTGTGCACGCGCCTCTAGCTGACAGCGCAGTGCGCTGTCACTTGGCCGGGGGTGGGCGCTGTTTATCTGTCGGCACGCGCCTGCACGCGGCGGCACGTGTTCCTGACCTCTCCCATCCGTCACACACATCGCTGCATGCCAAGTGACGGACCGCCAGCCTTCGCATGCTAAGCACGGTCCTTGGAACCGACTACCACTGTGGCAGAACGGCTTTCTTTTGACCACGGTCTCTTATTTTGCTGTGTCTACGATTGTGTAAGTATACACTGACAGCCAAAACATTGTGACCACTGCCCACCGTGACGCTGGATGCCGCCAGGTGGTGTTGCGAGTACGTGACGCTATCACAAACGTATGCAAGCGGAGCAGACACGGACTGGGGATCACTCAAGAAAAGATATGGGCTGCGAATGGGGAAATCCGTTGAGGTAAGCCCTTTTGACAAAAGGCAAATTACGCTAATGGCCATTAAAATTGCTACACCACGAAGATGACGTGCTACAGACGCGAAATTTAACCGACAGGACGAAGATGCTGCGATATGCAAATGGTTAGCTTTTCAGAGCATTCACACAAGGCTGGAGCCGGTGTCGACACCTACAACGTGCTGACATGAGGAAAGTTTCCAACCGATTTCTCATACACAAACAGTAGTTGACCGTCCAGATCCAATGACTATAAGCAGAATATGGAATCGATGGGTTCAGGAGGGTAATACGGAACGCCGTGCTGGATCCCAACGGCCTCGTATCACTAGCAGTCGAGATGACAGGCATCTTATCCGCATGGTTGTAACGGATCGTGCAGCCACGTCTCGATCCCTGAGTCAACGCATGGGGACGTTTGCAAGACAACAACCATCTGCACGAACAGTTCGACGACGTTTGCAGCAGCATGGACTATCAGCTCGGAGACCATGGCTGCACTGCACCACAGACAGGAGCGCCTGCGATGGTGTACTCAACAACGAACTTGGGCGCACGAATGGCAAAACGTAATTTTTTTCGGATGAATCCAGGTTCTGTTTACAGCATTATGATGGTCGCATCCGTGTTTGGCGACATCGCGGTGAACGCACATTGGAAGCGTGTATTCGTCATCGCCATACCGGCGTATCACCCGGCGTGATGGTATGGGGTGCTATTGGTTACACGTCTCGGTCATCTCTTGTTCGCATTGGCGGCACTTTGAACAGTGGACGTTACATTTCAGATGTGTTACGATCCATGGCTCTACCCTTCATTCGATCCCTGCGAAACCCTACATTTCAGCAGGATAATACACGACCTTATGTTGCAGGTCCTGTACGGGCCTTTCTGGATACAGAAAATGTTCGACTGCTGCCTTGGCCTGCACATTCTCCATATCTCTCACCATCTGAAAACGTCTGGTCAATGGTGGCCGTGCAACTGGCTCTTAAAAATTCGGCAGTACTCTTGATGAACTGTGGTATCGTGTTGAAGCTGCATGGGCAGCTGTACCTGTACACGCCATCCAAGCTCTGTTTGACTCAATGCCCAGGCGTATCAAGGCCGTTATTACGGCCAATGGTGGTTGTTCTGGGTACTGACTTCTCAGGATCTGTGCACACAAATTGCGTGAAAATGTAATCACATGTCAGTTCTAGTATAATATATTTGTCCAATGTATACCCGTTTATCATCTTCATTTCTTCTTGGTGTAACAATTTTAATGGCCAGTAGTGTATTAATACATAGAGGTTGGGAACGAGTGGCACCAAAACGGCGAAGATGGTCGAATGTTTGCGTGCTACTGTCGTGAGCATGTTCGGAAAGAGGTAGAAGGAGAGTGAAATTACCAATAGGCGCTAAATGGTGGAACTTCCACGACGTGGAGTTCGGTGGCTTGTCTGCTCTGTAAAGCAGGATAGATGGTGATCTGCGGCATCTCTGACGAAAAGGTAAAATGCTGGTGCACGCACAAGTGTTCCGGAGCACACCGTTCACCGTATGTAGTTGAATATGGATCTCCGCAGCGGACCACTGCGTTTTCACACGTTGACCCAACGGCATCGTCAATTACGATTGCAGCGGGCACGGGACCATTAGCATTCGACCGTCGATAGACGGAAACGTCTCTTCGTTCTGGGTGAATCACATTTTGGATACACTAAGTAGCTGGTCGTCACCAAAAACGCCGTCATCGAGGTGAATGGCGGCTCGAAACGTGAAGCACACCATGGACGCAGGTTGGTGGGAGCAGTATCATGTTATGGGAAACATTCTCCTGCGCTTACATGGGACCTGTGGTGGTAACTGAAGCGTTCACGCTTGTTGTCTTCCACGACGACGGTGTCATCTTTCAGCAGTATAACTTTCCGTGTCTCGGAGCCAGAACAGTGCTACATTGGTTTGTGGAGTGTTATAGTGAACTCACATTAATATTTGGGCGACTAAATTCACCTAATGTAAATTCTATGGAACACTATCGGACACCACGCCGCATACGTAAATCAGCAGCCGGATATTTACGCGAATTACATAACCTGTGAGTAGACATCTAATTCCACTTATCTTCATAAAGCTACCAACAAACTGTCGGACACCTGATACGCAGAATCAGTGATGTATCTCGTCCAAAAGGCGGACATACAACCTATTAAGCAGGTGGTCATAATGCTTCGGGTCATCATTGTATGTGGCGTAGTGTATTCTTCATGCTAGTAAAATATAATCCTTTAAAAAAATATCCCGTTTCCAATCAACAGTTCCAATATTGCTTAAGGTTGTAATCATCACAGGACTACATTATAAGAAAGGATTACCCCAGAATTAAGATCAACCACAGATTAATTAAGTTTAATGGTTACTTTCGATTTGCTTAAATAAAATTAGTCTCTGTAAGTGCAACAGCAATAAATTCTACATGTTACAGCAGTCAACGTAACTGCTTTATTTCATAATTGTGAGAACTGAGAAAACTGTAGAGGAAATTAACGATCATTTAGAAAGGGAACAGTGTACTGTAGGTGTGTAGGGGACCGTAGCCTTTCTAATAATTAGAAAGAAGCAGAGGTCATTTCTTTTTTCAGGAATAGGCTCATATCTCTAACGTCGATCTGTTGTAGAATTCTGAACATATTTAACGGTCACGTATTATTATATCTCTCAATTGAGGAGCTAGTTGCCGGCCGGGGTGGCCGAGCGGTTCTAGGCGCTACAGTCTGGAACCGCGCGACCGCTACGGTCGCAGGTTCGAATCCTGCCTCGAGCATGGATGTGTGTTATGTCCTTAGGTTAGTTAGGTTTAAGTAGTTTTATGTTCTAGAGGACTCATGACAGAAGATAAGTCCCATAGTGCTCAGAGCCAGGAGGAGCTACTTAATCAAGCAGTAGCGGCTACACGGTGTACAAAGTCTCGAAAACGGCCGCGAGAACTGTGTACTGACCACATGCCCCCTCCGTACCGACCTGCATGAGAACTCAAGGCGGAGGCTGACACGGCGGCCGGTGGACACCCCCTTGGGCCTCCACAGCATCGACGAGGAGCTACTTATTACGACATGCAAATGTTCAAATGTGTGTGAAATCTTATGGGACTTAACTGATAAGGTCATCAGTCCCTAAGCTTACACACTACTTAACCTAAATTACCCTAAGGACAAACACACACACCCACGTCCGAGGGAGGACTCGAACCTCCACCGGGACCAGCCGCACAGTCCATGACTGCAGCGCCACAGATCGCTCGTATTACGACATTTCTGCATATTGAAAATTTGCTCTCTAGGAATCAACATAAGTTCCGAAAACAGCGATCGTTTGAAGCCCAGCTCTCTCAGTTTGCCCACGAGGGGTAGGTTCAAATGGCTCTGAGGACTATGCGACTTAACGTCTGAGGTCATCAGTCGCCTAGAACTTAGAACTAATTAAACCCAACTAACCTAAGGATATCACACACATCCATGCTCGAGGCAGGATTCGAACCTGCGACCGTAGCCGTCACTTGGCTCCAGACTGTAGCGCCTAGAACCGCACGGCCACGAGGGGCTGATAAAGGATCATAGGTAGATGGCGTGTTGCTTGGCTTCCACCAGGTTTTCAGCACAGTTCCGCACTCTTCACTGATGAATAAAACACGAGCATACGCAGCATCACGCTAACTGTGTGGCTGGATTGAAGAGTTTCTACCAAACAGGACTCAGCACGTTATTATGAACGGAGAGAAATCTTCAGACGTAAAAGTAACTTGGGGCATGCCCCAAGGGAGCGCTACAGTACCATTATTACAATATACGTAAATGACATAGTGGATAATATCGGAGGCTGACGATGATTTTGTATACAGAGAATTCGTAACCCTGGAAAACTGTATCGAAATACAGGAAGACGTTCAGAGGGTCGCCGTTTGGTGCAGAGAGTGGCAATTTCTACTCAACTTAAACAAGTGTAACGTAATAAGTATACATAGAAAGAAAGACCAATTGTTGCATGACTACACAATTGCAGAACAATCACGGCAGCCGTAAAATATCTAGGACTATGCCTACGGAGAGATTTGAAGCGGAAAGACCAAATAAAATTAATCGCGGGTAAAGCAGATGCCCTTTGAGATTGAGCGGAAGAAGCCTCAGGAAATGTAGTCCGTCTACAATGGAAGTAGCTTACAAAATATTCATTCGAGCAATACTTGAATATTGCTCATCAGTCTGGGATTCATATCAGGTAGGATTCATACAGGATACGTTGTGCATCACGGTGTGGTCTACTGTCCAAGTTCCTAGAGCGCACGTTCCCAGAAGAGTCAACCAGTATATTTCTTCCTCCCGCGTATATCCCACGAAAAGACCATGACGCTAAAATCAGAGAGATTCGAGTCCGTACGAAGGCTGACTAGCAATCGTTCTATAAGCGAACCGTTCACGACTGGAACAGGAAAGGGGAAAGTGACACTATATGTTGCCTTGCACATTATAGATGAAAATGTAAATTTCAGCTAGAAGAAATAAAAAGTAGGAGGCTTTTGGATGACAACAAAAGTAAAACGAGAGAAATGAAATAAAAGCAGGCGACGCTGAAGGAATTTTATTACGAAATGAGGCACTATAGCAGTAACCGAGTTTTCTACTATTTCGGCAGCAAAGAAAGTATGCTGGTCGATGTAGAAAGGATGTAAAATGCAGACAGCCAACAGCAAGAATAACGTTTCTGAAAAAGAGGAAACTGTTAACAGAGAATATAAATTTAAATTTTACGAAGTCTTCTCTGAAACTATTAGTCTGGATTGTAGCCTTGTGCACGAGTGACACGTGGACAGTAACCATTTCAGACATGTCCATTAAATTTCGGGCATGCAGCCGCGCAAATAAAATTTCTTCTACTGATATTTCGGCCGCGTATCGTCCGGCCATCTTCAGAGCGAGTCACAAGACTGATGACAAGGTGCCAAGCGCGGCCTTATATGCTCCACCGCGGCGGTACTGCGCATGCGGGTCACAGATGCTGCGCCGCCTGTGGCGAAAGCGTACGGACGTTCGATGTGCTTATCGATGTTTGATCGGCGGCGATGACACGGTGACGACTTCTCTGCAATTTAATTAGTCCAAGAGCCGGATTCCATGCTTTGTCCAAATTGAAACCTTTATCTCTGTTTATTAAATTGTGGGCTAATCGAATTTCTATGGCTTCCTTGAATACAGAATCCCAAAAAGAAGAAGTGGATGTTAAAATCTTCACATCACTGTAATTCATCGAATGACCCGTATCAATACAATGTTCGGCCACAGCTGACTTGTCTGGTTGTAATAGGCGTGTGTATCTTCGGTGCTCCACACACCTTTCATGAACGGTGCGTGTTGTTTGACCTATGTATGACTGCTCACAATTTCCGCAAGGAA
Organism: Schistocerca nitens; assembly: GCF_023898315.1. Classification (NCBI taxonomy): domain Eukaryota; kingdom Metazoa; phylum Arthropoda; class Insecta; order Orthoptera; family Acrididae; genus Schistocerca; species Schistocerca nitens. Next base: position 367,420,253 of record NC_064614.1, on the reverse strand, counting down.
TCTGGTACACACCCGCCTTACGAAGCAATAAATCGTCCTTTACAGAGCCGAGTAAAGCCGCAATCTTCGTGGGGGGCCGGAAGATCACCTTAACACTGTGTTTTTCTAGAATACGGCCTATCTTTGAAGAAAGAGCACCCACATAAGGCAGAAACGCCCTAGATCTGAAGAAATTACTATCTTCTTCCGCCTCGTATACCTTCTTTTTAGGTTTTACATCGAATGCTCTACGAATTTGTTGCGGAGAATATCCATTCGATTTAAAAATACTCTTGAGGTATGTTAGCTCTCCTTGTAAATTGTCTTCATCGGATACACAGTGCGCCCGATGCACTAAGGTCTTAAGGACACCCATGCTCTGAGAAGGGTGATGGCAGCTACTGGCATGAAGGTATAGATTTGTATGCGTTGGTTTCCGATGTACGGCATGTCCTAATGTGCCATCACTTTTACGGCGAACGACAACATCCAGAAAGGGGAGGCACCCGTCTTTTTCTATTTCCATGGTAAATTTAATGCTAGCATGGATAGAATTCAAATGCTGAAGAAATCGATGTAATTCATCCATACCATGGGGCCATACCACGAATGTGTCGTCCACGTACCTCCAGAAGACCGTGGGTTTAAAACATGCTGAGTCCAGTGCCTTGTCCTCGAAGTCTTCCATGAATAAATTAGCTACCAGAGGGGAGAGGGGGTTTCCCATGGCAACACCGTCAATTTGCTCATAAAATTCACCATCAAACTGAAAATAAGATGATAAAAGCACATGTTCAAATAAGGCCGTAATGTTCTTATCAAAATGTTGGTTGATAAGAGCTAAAGAGTCCTTTAAAGGTACCTTGGTGTATAATGATACTACGTCAAAACTAACAAGAACATCCATACTATTTAGCCTGACATTGCTAAGTCTCTAGAAAAACACAGTGTTAAGGTGATCTTCCGGCCCCCCACGAAGATTGCGGCTTTACTCGGCTCTGTAAAGGACGATTTATTGCTTCGTAAGGCGGGTGTGTACCAGATTCCTTGCGGAAATTGTGAGCAGTCATACATAGGTCAAACAACACGCACCGTTCATGAAAGGTGTGTGGAGCACCGAAGATACACACGCCTATTACAACCAGACAAGTCAGCTGTGGCCGAACATTGTATTGATACGGGTCATTCGATGAATTACAGTGATGTGAAGATTTTAACATCCACTTCTTCTTTTTGGGATTCTGTATTCAAGGAAGCCATAGAAATTCGATTAGCCCACAATTTAATAAACAGAGATAAAGGTTTCAATTTGGACAAAGCATGGAATCCGGCTCTTGGACTAATTAAATTGCAGAGAAGTCGTCACCGTGTCATCGCCGCCGATCAAACATCGATAAGCACATCGAACGTCCGTACGCTTTCGCCACAGGCGGCGCAGCATCTGTGACCCGCATGCGCAGTACCGCCGCGGTGGAGCATATAAGGCCGCGCTTGGCACCTTGTCATCAGTCTTGTGACTCGCTCTGAAGATGGCCGGACGATACGCGGCCGAAATATCAGTAGAAGAAATTTTATTTGCGCGGCTGCATGCCCGAAATTTAATGGATTATTCATTACGCCGCGAGAAGTTGAAAATGCACATTTCAGACATGTGTCCGCAGTATCCCTTCTTCCAGAAGTGCTAGTCTTGCAAGTTTCGTAGGAGAGCTTCTGCGAAGTTTGGAAGATAGAAGACGAGGCACTGGCGGAAATAACGCTGCGAGGGCGGGTCGTAAGTAGTGCTTGGATCGCTCAGTCGGTAGAGCACTTGCCCGCTAAAAGCTAAGTTTTCAAGTTCGATTATCGGGCCAGCACACAGTTCTAATCGCCAGGAAGTTTCAAGAGAACCCAAGTTAGAAACGTGGCGTTACTGAACAATGCTGAGAACTAAATACGAGTAAATAATGAGTAGCTGCTGAATGAAATTTGGGAGAAACGAAATTTATGGCACAATCTGACTTTAAAAAAGTGGGGTCGTTGACAAGGCATGAACTTAAGAACTTAAGCAGCAGTGGATCGTCAGTCTGGTAATGGAGGAAACTGGGGCGGGGGGGGGGGGGGGGGGGGCAGAAGAGGTAGAGGGAGATCAAGACTCAAATACAGAAAGTCTATTCAGATAGACAAAGGTTGCAGAAGTTCTACGAAGCTGAAGAGATATGTACAGGATACACTAGCGTGGAGAGCTGCATCAAACCAGACTTCAGGGTGTTAACCACAACAGAAACAACAACAACAACAACAGATTAGAAAAGGTTTTGACACATGCATATTTTTTCCGAAACAGAAACTATTAGCACTGCTCCTCAAAAGTAAGTGAGTTCTGATATTTAGTCATAGCTAATATTAGACGTCTACGCGGAAAAGAGAAAAGAGATCCAATAAATGAGAGGGCTCCCATGAAAACAGAGTTGTGGTAGGACATTGGAACTTTGTGGAAACATGTGTAAGGATATGCGGAAAAGGAATTACGAATAATCCATTGAAAGAAACAATTTGCTTTCGGACATTTGCGAAAGAACAGACACCACGTATATTATTATGGCGATGATTACCATTGATCCCTTCAGTGCAGATGCACACCAAGCTCGGTCTCTTATGGGAATCGGCCACGTGCCGTCAGTAGCCGAGTACTGAAGCTGATGAGCAGGGGCATTGTACCTGTAGTGTGTGGTATAAAATGAGAATTTGCTTCTGACGGGAGGCGTGCTAAGATGATCATTGCGGATACGCTGACCGCCTTTTCCGGATGGCGCAACGGTCAGCGCATCTACCTAGTAAGTGGGAGACCTTTGTTCCAATCCTAGTTCCGCACAAATTTTTGTCTTGCTCCATTGATATTGCCGCAGAAGAATCTGAGTAGCACCGTGGAGTACTGCTTATGATACTAAACTGTTGCATGGAGGGTGGTGGGTTCAAAATTCACCTGCAGTGCACAATTTTAATTTCTATGTTCGATCCGAGTACATTCTAGAAGTATCCACAAATGTCAAGATTCATTGTACTGGAATGGTCTGTAGTGGTATATATATTGCATGTGTTCTTGCCGGAGGCAGTTGGCTCCGCGCTCTGGCATGTGCAAGTACTGAATTTATCTTCGTTAAGTGAAGTTAGTGTTCGTCATTCATCTAATTAGACCTGCTTCTACGTGACATTATTCTGGGGGAGACGCTGGGTATTGGATCTTGTGATAGCGCACATTATCGGAGACACAGTCGCTCCCATCACGCCATGACAGAGCCGCTGTATACGTGGCGAGATACCCGAGCTCGAGCCATAACTATCGGAGACAGAAGGAGGACGTTTATATGACAGCAACTGTGTGCCACCACGTGAGACATCCTTCCGGGTTCTCTGGTGACGATAGCCAAGATCGAAACAAGTGCCTGAAGGTATAAGAGCGTATAGCCAGATTTAACAAATGGGATGACACCGTGTGTTTGGCTAACGTGTTTTTCTACTTGGAGGGCACTGCAGGCAATGATTTTTCTACTTGGAGGGCACTGAAAGCAATGGTATGAGAACAACGAGAAGTTCACAAGCTGGGAAGTATTCCAGCTGCGCAAATATTTAGACGACACACAACGACAGGAGTGCAAGGCTGAAGATAAATTACAGTGCAGGGCACAGTGTCCAGGAGAAACTACAGCATCCTACATTCAAGACATCTTGGAGCTGTGTAAAATAGTGGATCCTAGAATGAAGGAGGAAGATAAGGTTGTACATCTCATGAAGGGTGTTGCTGAGGACATGTGTCATATCCACAACACCACGGTGCTACTCAGATTCTTCTGCGACAATATAAATCAATGCCCTTTGGCAGCTAATGTCTTTAACTCCTTTGTGTCTTAACTGTAATGCACATTGATGTTCGTGACTGAACCCTACGTCGCCTTCCCAATAGCGGTGTCCAAAAGCTAGTCGTGACACTAACACTTCTAAAGACGCGATTCGTGCAGCGCACAGTCTGAACATCATTCCTGTATATTTGGGTACCCATACGATAAATAGTTTTCCGCCAACACTGGCTTAAGTGGGGAAATTTAATTATAATCACCCTATATTTTAAACGGAGTCGGTGACATACCGGAACCCTAAGTCCTTTCGATGTTTGTAATGGCTGAATCAACTTTCTACCTACTTTAACTACTGCGTACGACGGCTGGTATAGCCTCCGAATTAATGATATTTACTGTGCTTCTATACCTATACACTCCTTCGGTTTCCGAAGTGCGTTGATGGACACAGAATCATACAATTTTCCTATATCTACAAATACTTCCTGACCCTCAGATTATGCCTTCTCACATAAGTGTCTTAAGGCTACAAATATGATCCATACAAGACCGTCCAACCGTGAAACCTGCCTAGTCTTCTCGAACCTTTCCTTCAATCTCATTCTGCAACCTGTTTATCGGTACAGCGCTAAAAAGTCCGTTAACGTATGTAATAACACTAATTCCCTTATAATTAATAGGGTGCGGCTGGTTTCCTTTTTTAAAGATAGCAGCACTGTGGTACTTAACATCTGAAGTCATCAGTCCCCTAGACATAGAACTACTTAAACCTCACTAACCTAAGGACATCACACACATCCATGCCCGAGGCAGGATTCGAACCTGCGACCGTAGCAGCAGCGCGGTTCCGGACTGAAGCGCCCAGAACCGCTCGGCCACAGCGGCCGGCTTTTCACCTTCCTTATCGTTCTCCACGCTGCTGCCTATCTCCTATTTCCAAGCGAATGATCTGTTTCCCCACATTCTCTTTACCATGCCTCCTCTTTACACTTACTTATTAATTTATTAGTCTTTTTTATGTGCATTGTACCTATTCCAAACCACTTCTCTCCCAGAGCTTAACAACATGTGAGATACTTCCTTGTTTTCCTCAGCCACCTCCAACAGCTCCGTAGTCATCCATTCAATTGTTTCTCTTACCTCCCTTTCCCTTCCCAAATCCTCTTCTGCTGCTTCCGAAATCGACTGTTTCAGAAAACCGTATAGCTCACTGGCATCCAAGTCCTCATCCGATGCATTCAATCTTAATCTGGTGATGCAAAGTTCCCACACATCCTTTCTGTAGCAGGTGTATCCTATACTTTGGATCCTCCATAGTTTATTTCCAGCATCCTCCTCTCTCTTGTCGTGTGTTATCTTGCTCACAATCGGAAAAGCCGTTTTTGAAGTATCTATAAAATGATCGGGACCACACTCTGTTCCTCTGTTTTACCCTTGTTCCGTGATTATCAGCTGCCTTCGCCTTATTACGTAGTCTGCAACTGATTTTATGTTCCTTGACGGACTGGCCCACATGTACTTATGTATTTCTTCGTGCTGGATTTAGTCATTCATGACAGTGCACTGCTGAACTTTGCAGAAATCAACCTACCTCACTTCGTTATCGTTCTCTACATCGTCTCCCAGTGGTCCTAGAATGTTCTCATTTAACCTTTTTTCATTTAAGTTACTTTACCATTCTTATATTATGTTGTTAGCTCCGAAAGCTTGTTGTTGTATATGTTATTGCTTTTTGTCTAAAATAACCGCAGCATTTTCTCAGAATCACGTAATGTCACTTAGCTATTTTCTTTTCAGTAGTTTTAAAAATTAACTTTATTAGTCCTTTAAATTTATGACATATTTGACTGTTCTAACTTATTCATCTTAAAACTCACTACAGGTTGTATCTGCTGTACTTACGTATTTTGTGGAATTTTGTAGTATTACGTAATTGACGAATACGTGTACCGAGCGAGGTGGCGCAGTGGTTAGCACACTGGACTCGCATTCGGGAGGACGACGGTTCAATCCCGCGTCCGGCCATCCTGATTTAGGTTTTCCGTGATTTCCCTAAATCACTCCAGGCAAATGCCGGGATGGTTCCTCAGAAAGGGCACGGCCAACTTCCTTCCCTGTCCTTCCCTAATCCGATGAGACCGATGACCTGACTGTTTGGTCTCTTCCCCCCAAAACCAACCAACGAATACGTGTAGACTTACAGTAGCGCTATCTAACGAGCTTAGGACTCAAATATATTTTTTGTCTACTATTTCTCAGTTTGTTATGAACAGTAGCGCTGTAAGTAGAATGACTTCGCCGACACTGCTGCCTACTTAACACCATATTTTAAATACACACAGACCGAGTGAGGTGGCGCAGTGGTTAGCACACTGGACTCGCATTCGGGAGGACGACGGTTCAATCCTGTCTCCGGCCATCCTGATTTAGGTTTTCCGTGATTTCCCTAAATCGCTTCAGGCAAATGCCGGGATGGATCCTTTGAAAGGGCATGGCCGATTTCCTTCCCCATCCTTCCCTAACCCGAGCTTGCGCTCCGTCTCTAATGACCTCGTTGTCGACGGGACGTTAAACACTAAATCTCCTCCTCCTCTCCTAAATACACACAGGAACACTGTAATAGAACACCAGAGGGAAGAAAGGTACACACGCGAAACTTTGCAGATAAATACAATGAGAACCGAAACGCAAATGATCAGAGTGTTGTGCCATTGCGCTTACCCACTGACCATGAAGTGATGCTGTAGTCTAGCAGGGCACCCTATTGAAATGGCGCATAGTAGAGGAGTCGTACACGTGAATATCACATCCCTACTCGAGGAGGAAATTAATCGGCGCAAAATACCCGGCAGAGGTACTAGACGACATTCCTCAAAGTTACGCCAGTTTGAAAAGGACCTAATTATTGAGTTGAAAACCGAAGGCTGGTCGATACGCCTCGTGGTTCGCCAGGGCAAACGTTCGGAGAATTCCGTCAGTCGGTGCTGAAAGCAGTGGACACGATGTTGCACCCACGTGCGACGTACCCGGTCTGGAGCGACAAGGAAGACAACGATACGAGGGGATCGAAGGACCGTACGGCAAGCGATCAGGAATCCTACAATGCGTCATTCCACCTGTACGGATGTTAGTTGTTCAACAAACCATTTTCAGATCCCTTGTGGTTACGATTTTACAATCCAGGCGCCCTGGTCCTGTAACACCTTGAACACCGAGACATCAGCGACTCCTACAGTGGTGCCGAGCCAGAACGACGTGGGCTGCCACATACTTGCAAAAAGTGGTAATTAGTAATCAATCCAGAATCGTTTTGGGGACGGATTATTGCTGCATACGGGTGTGGAGGCAGCCTGGGGAGCGGTACAGATCCGACCACGCCGTCACACCCCACATCGCCACATAGTCGGCGCACTGATGTGGAGAGCAATAGCCTACGATAGCCGGTCCCATCTGTGGTACGTGGAGCCTTAACGGACCAATGTTACATTGATGACATCCTTCGACCCCATGTATGACCTTTCCTAAGTGTATGTGCAAGGATGCTAGCCTGAATTGTGTATCTTTTTTTGAAGATGTTACTACGGCTTCATCAATTTAAAACAGGTTTGCCTTGTCGTATCTTAAGCGCATGTATGACAGTAATATTTTTCAGTATGTTACATTTCATTGTCTTAAGATGTAGACTGCCCGCTAGATGTCTTGGTTTTTCCATGTTTTGCAGCAGACATCAAGCAGACACCAGCCGTCTTGTGACAGAAATGTTTTGTCGTCGTAGAAGGAAACAAATGAAATTTGTTATACGAAGATCATGATTCAGTGTCCCGTTGGTAATGACGTCTTTAGAGACTTAAGGAAAGGAGAAGAAACACTGTCGTGCCCTTTCAAAGTAATCATCCTCGTATTTTTCCTAAGAGGTTTAGAGATCGCATGGGAACTCTAAATCTGGATGGCAGGAAGTGGATTTGGCCGTCATCCTCCGAAATGCATGTACAGTGTGCTGTCCACTGCGCCACCTCGCTCTGTCGGTAAAAGGAGAGATACGAGGCATCTTAAGGGTTTAACGTTGTAGAAGAACTCTACAATCTAATGGCCTGAGCGCCTAGAACCGCTAGACCACCGCGGCCGGCTGCCAGTCAGGTTCCTTTCAGACTATGCAGACACAATAGCGCCTTTCTTAGCAATCATATACAACCGTTCACTTGACGAAGGGTCTATTCCTAAAGACTGGAAAGTAGCACAGGTCACACCAATATTCAAGAAAGGAAATAGGAGTAACCCTTTGAAATACAATCCCATATCACTGACCTCAATTTGCAGAAAGATTTTGGAGCATATGCTGTACTCGAACATTATGAATCACCTAAATGTAAATGACTTATTGATACATAACCAAAAATATTGTTCTTGTGCAACACAGCCAACTCTTTATTCCCATAAAGTAATGAGTGCTGTCGACATGGGATCTCAGATTCCATATTCCTAGATTTCCAGAAGCCTATTGATACCGTTCCTCACAAGTGACTATTAATCAAATTGCGTGCATATGGAGTATTGTCTCAGTTGTGTGACTGGATTCGTGATTTCGTCTGAGATTTCACAGGTCGCAGTAATAGACGGTAAATCATCGAGCAGAACAGAATTGATATGTGGCGTTCCGCAAGGTAATGTGATAGGCGCTCTGCTGTTCCTGATTTACATTAATGATCTAGGTGATAAACTGAGCAGCCCCCTTATAGTGTTTGCAGATGATGCTGTAATTTACCGTCTAGTAAAGTCATCAGACGATCAGTTCCAATTACAAAAAGATCTAGTGAGAATTTCTGTATGGTGCGAAAAGTGGCACTTGGCACTGAACAAAAAAAAATGCGAGGTCATCTTCATGGGTACTAAAAGAAATCCTATAAATTTTGGGTATACAATAAATCGCACAAATCTAAGGGGTGTCAGTTCGACTGAATACCTAAGAATTACAATTACGAACAACTTAGATTGGAAAGACCACGCAGATAATATTGTGGGGAAGGCGAAACAAGTCTGAGCTTTGTTGTTAGAATACTTAGAAGATGCCACAAACCCACTAAAGAGACAGCCTATGTTACACTTGTCTGTCCTCTGCAGGAATATTGCTGCGCGGTGTGGGATTTTTACAATGTAGGATTGACGGAGGACATCGAATAAGCGCAAAGAAGGGCAGCCCGTTTCGTGTTATCGCTCAATAGCCGTGAGAGTGTCACTGATACAGTATGACACGCGAGTTGGGGAGGCAGTCACTGAAACAAAGGAGGTTTTCTTTGCGGCGAGATCTATTTACGAAATTTCAATCACCAACTTTCTCTTGCAAATGCAAAAATATTTTGTTGACACCCACCTACGTAGGGAGAAATGATCATCGTAATAAAATAAGAGAAATCAGTGCTCGACCATTAATATTTAGGTGTTCCTTTTTCCGACGCTTCATTCGAGAGTGGAATGGTAGAGAAATAGTATGAAAATGGTTCGATGAACCCTCTGGCAGGCACTTAAGTGTGAATTGCAGAGTAACCATGTAGATGTAGATGTGGTTGATTTTTGTGTGGTACTGAATCAATTCAGCCATTTCGTTTAGGAAACACATTGAGGTTACAAAAGTCATCCTGTAGCGATATGCAAGTATACAGATGGCAGTAGTGTCGCGTACAGAAGGTATAAAAGGCAGTGCCTTGGCGGAGCTGTCGAGATGATTCACGGGAAAATATTTCCGACGTGATTACGGTCGATAGACGGGCGTTAACAGACTCTTCAGCGCGATGGTAGTTTGAGCTCAGTGCAGAGAACATTCCATTTGCCGGGCGCAAGTGGCCGAGCGGTTCTAGGCGCTACAGCCTGCAACCGCGCGACCGCTACGGTCGCAGGTTCGAATCCTGCCTCGGGCATGGATGTGTGTCATGTTCTTAGGTTAGTTAGGTTTAAGTAGTTCTAAGTTCTAGGGGGCTGATGACCTCAGCAGTTAAGTCCCATAGTGCTCAGAGCCATTTGAACCATTTTTGAACATTCCATTTCAGAAATCGTTATGGAATTGAAAATTCCGAGATCCACAGTATCATGAGTGTGCCGAGAATAAAAAATTGCAAGTATTACCCCTCACCACGGACAACGCAGTGGCCGACGGTCTTCACTTAACGACCGAGAGCAGCTGCGGTTGCGTAGAAAAAAAAATGGTTCAAATGGCTCTGAGCACTATGGGACAACTTCTAAGATCATCAGTCAACTTAGAACTACTTAAACGTAACTAACCTGCGGACATCACACACATCCATGCCCGAGGCAGGATTCGAACCTGGGACCGTAGCGGTCTCGCGGTTCCAGACTGTAGCGCCTAGAAACGTTTGGCCACCCCGGCCGGCGATTGTGTAGAAATGTCAGTGGTAACAGGCAAGAAATTCTGCATGAAATAGCGGCAGAAATCAAAGTGGGACGCATTACGAATATATCCGTTTGGACAATGAGGCGAAATTTGGCGTTAGTAGGTTGTGACGGCAGACGACCGACATTAGCGCCTTTGCTAATCTCACGAAAATGCCTGCTGCTGCTCTCTTGGTCTCGTGACCATGTTGGTTGGACCGTAGACGACTAGGAAACAGTGGACTGGTCACATGTGTCACGATTTCATTTGGTAACAGCTGATAGTAAGGTCCGAGTGTGACACAGACCTCACGAAGCCATGGACACATGTTGTTCAAATGGTTCAAATTGCTTTGAGCACTATGGGACTTAACATCTAAGGTCATCAGACCCCTAGACCTTAGAACTAATTAAACCTAACTAAACTACGGACATCACACACAGCCATGCCCGAGGTTGGATTCGAACCTGCGACCGCAGCGGTCGCCCGGTTGCAGACTGAAGCGCCTAGACCATTCGGCCACTTCCCATGTTGTTAACAGGATCCTGTGCAAGCTGGTGGTGGCTCCATAATGGGGTGAGTTGTGTTCACGTGGAATGTAATGGGTCCTCTGGTCCAACTGAACCCATCATTGACTGGAAATGGTTATGGTCGGCTACTTGGAGGTCGTTCCCATGGACTTCATGTCCCAAAACGACGATGGAAATTTTATGGATGACAATGTGCCATGTCACCAGTCCAGAATTGTTCGCGACTGGTTTGAAGAATATTATGGGCACTTCGTAGGAATAGTTTGGCCACCCAGACCGCCCGACATGAATCCTACAGAACATTTATGGGACGTAACAGAGGGGTCAGTTTGAGCACAAAATCCTGCTATGAGATCACTTCCGAAATTATGGACGGCGATAGAGGCAGCATGGCTCACTATTTCTGTGGGGGATTCTAACGACTTGTTGAGTCCATGACGCGTCGAGTTACTGCACTACGCCAGGAAAAAGGAGGTCCGACACGATGTTAGTAGGTACCCCTCAACTTTTGTCACCTCGGTGTACGATAAAAATTCTTGATTGAACTCGAGTGCTGGACAATACTTAATAGCCGATTGCAGGGTATCGACCTGACTACTCTGATAGCGAACAGACTGCGTCAGACCATGGACAGGCACTGCTCGGAGACTCGCCCAGGCGTTGGTCATCCGGGGCGTCCCCATTGCGCTGGCGTCCGACATCTGGCGCCTGGCCCAGAACTTTATGTAACCCGGCGCGCCGGGTCGGCGACCCACTTGCGCTCGGGTCCCCGTGTCTCGACGCCGCGCCGCGACGGCTGCAGCCGTTAACGCGGTCAGTGTTTCCCTATTAGGAGGGGCGCGACACTGGCGCTGGAACAGCCCAACAGCGGCCACAGCTGGGGCCGCCGTCTCGTCTAGCGCTGCAGGTGAAGTCGCTAGTGCCAGAGCCAAACCTGTAAAGCATGTACAAGGAATTATTGCTGTGGGGCCGCTCTTCGTTTCTCACCGTAGTGGCTAGCATGTCCTTTTTTGTTTCACCTGGATATTTGTAATCTCTGATTGTACAGCTTGGTCTTATTTTTGTGTTATAATGAATGATTATGATTACGATAAAATTTCGAAACGATGCTAAAGTTGGAAATGTCACAGCAGTATTCTGAAACGTCAAATTATGCACTTCAAAAAACAAGACAAAACAATTATACTGTCCTGTGACTACATTAAAACCTGAGTCATAACTGGAATCAGTCAACTCGCAGAAATACCTGGGTGTAACAATTTGCAGCGATATAAAAAATTGCTCTGAGCACTATGGGACTTAACTTCTGAGGTCGTCAGTCCCCTAGAACTTAGAACTACTTAAACCTAAGTAACCTAAGGACATGACACACAACCATGCCCGAGGCAGGATTCGAGCCTGCGACCGTAGCGGTCGCGCGGTTCTAGACTGAAGTGCGTAGAACAGCTCGGCTACAAGGGCTGGCCGTTTGTATGTTTTGCACATAATTCGAGTCTTACATCATTCAATGTTAGTCCATAATGTATTGTACACACTCACAGAATATAAATTGCTTTTTATAAGCAAAAAAATTAGTTGATTGCGTAACCTCTGCGCTTTTCTGTAACCAAAACAATTAATTTCGGTAGTTTTGGTACACTACGTAATATATACGAAAGTTGTTTATGATTAACACAAATATATTTTATGTAAGTTCGACCAAGTATTGAAGCAATCATTGATGTATTTCTGTTATGCTGTTCCTTTTTTTAATTTCACCTTCGCGTTGAGAAAATTGAGATTTCTAGTGCTGTATGACAATTCTCTATTCTTTCCTTTATTTTTGGTACAGCATCCCACTGTTTCACTCGAAAAATCAACTACTTTAGAATAAAACCTGACCTAAACGTCGACAATTTCAGTTTTGCTGTAAATACTTTTTATTTATCAACTATTTTAGAATAAAACCTGACCCAAACGTCTACAATTTCAGTTTTGCTATAAATACTTTTTATTTTTAAGTAACAGAGAGGAGGACAACAATCTACAAAATGAAATGTTCCATTGGATGCCTGGCCCTATATACACTACTGGCCATTAAAATTGTTACACCAAGAAGAAATGCAGATGATAAACGGGTATTCATTGGACAAATATATTATACGACTGCGACCATCATGACATGTGATTACATTTTCACTTAATTTGAGCGCATAGATCCTCAGAAATCAGTATCCAGAACAACCACCTCTGCCCGTAATAACGGCCTTGATACGCCTGGGCATGGAGTCAAACAGAGCTTGGATGGCGTGTACAGGTACAGCTGCCCATGCAGGTTCAACACGATACCACAGTTCATCAAGAGTAGAGACTGGCGTATTGAGCGTATTGTGCGTTGCTTGGTCACCATTGACCATACGTTTTCAATTGGGAAGAAATCTGGAGAATGTGCTGGCCAGGGCAGCAGTCGAACATTTTCAGTATCCAGAAAGACCCGTACAGGACCTGCAACATGCGGTCGTGCATTATCCTGCTGAAATGTAGGGTTTCGGACGGATCGAATGAAGGGTAGAGCCACGGGTCGTAACACATCTGAAATGTCAAGTCCACTATTCAAAGTGCCGTCAATGCGAACAAAAGGTGACCGAGACGTGTAAGCAATGGCACCCCATGCCATCACGCCGGGTGATACGCCAGTATGGCGATGATGAATACACGCTTCCAATCTGCGTTCACCACGATGTCGCCAAACAGGGCTGCGACCATCATGATGCTGTAAACCGAACCTGGATTCATCCGAAAAAATGACGTTCTGCCGTTCGTGCACCCAGGTTCGTCGTTGAGTACACCATCGCAGGCGCTCCTGTCTGTGATGCAGTGCAGCCATGGTCTCCGAGCTGATAGTCCATGCTGCTGCAAACGTCGTCGAACTGTTCGTGCAGATGGTTGTTGTCTTGCAAACGTCCCCATGCGTTGACTCAGGGATCGAGACGTGGCTGCACGATCCGTTACAGCCATGCGGATAAGATGCCTGTCATCACGATTGCTAGTGATACGAGGCCGTTGGGATCCAGCACGGCGTTCCGTATTACCCTCCTGAACCCACTGGTTCCATATTCTGCTAACAGTCTTTGGATCTCGACCAACGCGAGCAGCAATGTCGCTATACGATAAACCGCAATCGCGACAGGCTACATTGCCACCGTTATCAAAGTCGGAAACGTGATGAAACCCATTTCTTCCCCTTACACGAGGCACCACAACAACGTTTCACCAGGCAACGCCGGTCAACTACTGTTTGTGTATGAGAAATCGGTTGGAAACTTTCTTCATGTCAGCACGTTGTAGATGTCGCCACCGACGCCAACCTTGTGTGAAACCTCTGAAAAGCTAATCATTTGCATATCACAGCATCTTCTTCCTGTCGGTTAAACGGTTAAATTTCACGTCTGTAGCACGTCATCTTCGTGGTGTAGCAATTTTAATAGCCAGTAGTGTATAATTATATCCTCACTCAGTTTCTAGATAGTTGACCGCATCTGGTTTTTAGAGGAATCTCGTAAGACACTGATCGCACAGGTAAAGAAGGCGATCGTTATGAGCTAACGATTGATATGTATGCAACACACCTAACATATAGGTAACGTAGGTAGGACCTGAAATGAGCAAAGCGACTAGAAAAACTACCGTACTCTACTCTTACTTATGATATTCTACGGTAGCCTTTGGTAGTTTTACAACTCTTGTCATGACTAACAGAGGATATTCAACGTACATAAAGACGGGCAGCGCGAATGATCACAGGTCGATTTGACTCACGAGAGATCATTATGGAAGTGCTGATAAACCTGGAATAACAGTTACCTGAAAGCAGGCGCTAACTATCCTGAAAAATCTACAAAGGTTCAGGAAACAGATGCAAATGAGAAATCTGGGAATATACTACAGCTCCCTATGCATCGCTTTCACAGGATTCTCTAAGACAAGATTAGATTAATTTTAGAACGAACAAAGGCAATTAAGCAACCATTCTACCGCGACCAGCACTCGAGTGATACACTGTGAACTGCCTTCTGCCACGCACCTAACTGGTTTTACGAGTATGGATGTAAATGTAAGTCAGGATTACAGAGGAAAAAGGACGAGGGAGGACCGTACCTTGCACCGCCGTGTGAGAGGTACTTCTGCTTTCGCAGTCTAGAGAAATCATGCAAGGCATAAAAGCACTAAGGAAAATGATTATCGTATTACATCAAAAGATACACTAGCTTTGCACGGCCGAGTACTTTTGACACAATTAAATGAAAGAATTTCTGACGTTGGTATAGCATAAAATATATCCATATTAACGAGTTGAGGAAGGCGTAGGAGTACATACATCGTGATACAGTCTGCAATGATACTGAAATACTATCGCGCACGGGGGTCCTTAGCTAACCTAGTAAAGAACAGAATGACATGAGTTATCTACCCTTCATAATTGTGACATTGAAATATATATGTACTGGACTTCCAAGCTCTGCACACAATTGCTTTGTCATATCAGTCGTCTGTGACTTTGATGTCCTCCTTCTGGCATCGACCTTGCCAAGTGAGAAAGCGAAACACGCCGCGACTGACAGATACTTGTTCCATTATTAATCAGCAACATCGTCGTCATCATCTCCAACTCAGATGCAGCCAAGATGGTGCCTTCTGAGACACGGACATCACAATGTCGTTTATCCATTGATGAGTGAATTAAAGTGCGTCACTTTAATAATTATCAATGATTAATAGCCGTTCAAGAGCTGTAAATGTAAACGTAATGGTAGACATAAATCACTTAGTTGATAACTCACTAACTGACTCGTAGGAAAGACCGGTGGGCGTAGTTTCAAGTAAAAGGTAGCAGTTAAGTCCGTCTGCTTTGAGAAAGTCTGAAAGCTGTTGCAAACCATTCACTAAACCTGCAGATTGTACACAGATTTTTAAAAAAATTTAAGAATTAATATTTTGACTGTGATATTTTACTTTTTATTGTTCTTACTGTGGTATTATTGTTTCATTAAATAATGTCCGCCCCGATTGCTGAGTGGTCAGCGTGACGGATTGCCATCCTGCGGGCCCGGGTTCGATTCCCGGGTGGGTCGGGGATTTTCTCCGCTCAGGACTGGGTGTTGTCTTCATCATCATTTCATCCCCATCCGTCGCGCAGGTCGCCCAATATGGGGTCTAATGTAACAAGACCTGCACCAAGGCTGGCGAACCTGACCCGTAAGGGGCCTCCCGGCCAATGACGCCAAACGCTCATTTCCATTAACCAATGATTTACATACCGGTATTAAAAATATTTTTTCGAAATTTATTCCCAAAACTCAACTTAATGGGTGTAGATGTACTAGCTAAAGCGATACAAACTTGTGCCGGTTCGGTGCTCGAACTCGGATTTCCCTCTTACCGTGGGCGGTCGCCTTACCCCTATACGAGCACGCCCACGGACCGATCCAAACTTCGCATCTATTTCTTCTCGTGAATTATTAATTCAGTTACCCTCATCCGTACACCGTGTGATTCTTTTGCAGGTTATAAGAATCAAGACAACGAGTAAACATAAGCTGTTGTACTCATTTTCGTCACAGGCCTTTCTTCATGTCAATAGATCACTCGCGAGTCGTTGAACTGTCCTGTGAGAGCGATTCCAAGGGAATGGAGGGTGGGGGGGGGTGGGGGGGGGGGGGGGAAGGGCTTTGAATGACGCGCGCTGCGATAAAGCAGAAGCAATCAGTTGGTTCGCCATTTTCGATCGAAGAAGTCACGGTTTGCGGTATGTGTCCCAAGTTATAATATCTGAAATTTTATCACTGTTCCTCAGGAGTGTTGTCTACGTCTACATCTACATTTACATCCATACTCTCCTAACCACTGTTAAGAGCATGACACATGGTACGTCCTATTGCATCAGTTATCATGGATTTTCCAGTTCCAAACACGTATTTTATGCAGGAGGCGGTTTTCTTCTGACTCCAAATTTACTAATCATACTCGGGCCAGGGGGAAATAATTTCATATGAAACTACACTACTGGCCTTTAAAATTGCTACACCAAGAACAAATGCAGTTGAGAAACGGGTATTCATTGGACAAATATATTATACTAGAACTGACATGTGATTACATTTTCACGCGATTTGTGTGCATAGATCTTGAGAAATGAGTACCCAGAACAACCACCTCTGGCCGTAATAACGGCCTTGATACGCCTGGGCATTGAGTCAAACAGAGCTTTGATGGCGTGCACAGGTACAGCTGCGCATGCAGCTTCAACACGATACCACAGTTCATCAAGAGTAGTGACCGGCGTCTTGTGACGAGCCAGTTGCTCGGCCACGATTGAGCAGACGTTTTCAATTGGTGAGAGATCTGGAGAATGTGCTGGCCAGGGCAGCAGTCGAACATTTTAGTATCCAGAAAGGCCCGTACAGGATCTGCAACACGCGGTAGTGTATTATCCTGCTGAAATGTAGGGTTTCGCAGGGGTCGAATGAAGGGTAGAGCCACGGGTCGTAACACATCTGAAATGTAACGTCCACTGTTCAAAGTGCCGTCAATCCGAACAAGAGATGACCGAGACGTGTAACCAACGGCACCATCACGCCGGGTGATAAGTCAGTAAGGCGTTGACGAATGCACGCTTCCAATATGCGTTCACTGCGATGACGCCATACACGGATGCGACCATCATGGTGCTGTAAATATAACCTGGATTCATCCGAAAAAATGACGTTTGCCATTCGTGCACCCAGGTTCGTCGTTGAGTACACCATCGCAGGCGCTCCTGTCTGTGATGCAGCGTCAAGGGGAACCGCAGCCATGGTCTCCGAGCTGATAGACCATGCTGCTGCAAACGTCGTCGAATTGTTCGTGCAGATGGTTGTCGTCTTGCAAACGTCCCCATCTGTTGCGTCAGGGATCGAGACCTGGCTGCACGATCCGTTACAGCCATGCGGATAAGATGCCTGCCATCTCGACTGCTAGTGATACAAGGCCGTTGGGATCCAGCACTGTGTTCCGTATTACCCTCATGAACCCACCCATTCCATATTCTGCTAACAGTCATTGGATCTCGTCCAACGCGAGCAGCAGTGTCGCGATACGATAAACCGCAATCGCGATAGGCTACAATATGAGAAATCGGTTGGAAGCTTTCCTCATGTCAGCACGGTGTAGGTGTCGCCACCGGCGCCAACATTGTGTGAATGCTCTGAAAAGCTAATCATTTGCACATCACAGCATCTTCTTCCTGTCGGTTAAATTTCGCGTATGTAGCCCGTCATCTTCGTAGTGTAACAGTTTTAATGGCCAGTAGTGTACTTTTAATTATTATCTGTCTTGGACTTTCAGGTTGATCAAAAGTGTATTCGGTATATTGGCAGTCAAGAAGTATCAATACAGTTGGAGTGGACACATTAAGACTAATTATAGACCGACATAATTACTAATCAGATTTTCATCAGTCGGTCTACTCATAGTACGCTGTATTCTTGTATAGGTCTTGTGAATTCTGAAGATGGTTCAGAAGTGGTTCAAGTGGCTCTGAGCACTATGTGACTTAACTTCTGAGATCATCAGTCCCCTTGAACTTAGAACTACTTAAACCTAACTAACCTAAGGACATCACACACATTCATGCCCTAGGCAGGATTTGAACCTGCGACCGTAGCGGTCCCTTGGTTCCAGACTGTAGCGCCTAGAACCGCTCAGCCACCCCGGCCGGCCTGAAGATGGTGACATGTAGTTACACCTGGTAGCTGGCTTCACAGGAGAAAAGAAACTGAAGTAAAATATGAGACGCATCCATATAAACACCTTTTCAATGAAATTACTAAGGAGCTAACAAGTTCATATCGTTACATGTAGCTATAAGCATTCTAAAGGTTGTTAATAAACAAAGGAACTCGATGGGAACTGAAGTAATTAAAACAAGTAGTTACTTAATTATTACATCTTCTGACATAATAAAAAGAGGATTCAATTAGAGGTAAATAGCCCTCATAGAACATCATAACTATCAACGTGTGGAATGCTGCAGGATTATTCTTTGACGAGACAGGAAATGCTGTTAAAGGAAGAAAATCGTTCCATCGGAAGAAAGTATAGCTACTTTCATATCTTGATAAATAAAAAAGTTTCAAGCATTGATCATAAATCAAAATACGAACATCTTTGCGTACTATCATTTGCAAAAAGAGCTCCGTTCGATATCGTGAACAGTTTATGAAATACCATACGTGTTATGATCACGTGATTTGTTTTGCGCATGGGTAAAACTGCAGGTGACCTTATGATAGATATACAAGTCAATATCTCGGGAACAGAGATAAATATCCTTCTCCTCTCAATGTTAAATACAATTTCGATATGTCGTTGCATTTTATACTCAGAAACGTATGACCTAAAATGAACCATAAGAAAAATCTACACGTTGCGACTTTACCTCTGAAACTTTTAATATTTCGTGGAATAATTTACCGAATTTTATGCAACACAGTAATTATGATGCACAAAGATAACAAATTCAGTCCTTTTTCTAGCGAATATGTCAGGCTGTAATATGAGAAAGAATTAATTTTTTTCACAATATATATTTTTTAAATCGGATGAAAAGTATTTCGTAATAGCTACGACATCCCATCAGGCGATTTTCATACAGTTTATGTAATGTGCCTGCACTGCAAAAATAGAACAGAGTAACAGCATCACTCCACCTCGTGATGAATCGCTCGAATGTTTGAGCGGTTCTGCGGTGAGCCGCGCCTGCATCAGATCTCTTATGTAGAACGAGCTGTTAGCGAATTCATGAAGACTGTTTCTCATTCATTAGACACACAGTGATACCTGAAAATAATATAACCACTGCTCATCGCGAGA
Source organism: Schistocerca nitens (assembly GCF_023898315.1). Lineage (NCBI taxonomy): Eukaryota > Metazoa > Arthropoda > Insecta > Orthoptera > Acrididae > Schistocerca > Schistocerca nitens. The sequence goes on along the minus strand of NC_064614.1, from coordinate 367,400,640 downwards.
TTGAATGCTACCTGGTGGCAGTGTGGGCACATGACGTGGTAAGGAAATTTGATTAATAGAGCAAAGACGAATGGAGAATCAATCTAGTGACGATACGGGCCGCTAGCAGGGAAACCCCCTGACATAAACGACTTTGACAAAGAAGAAATTCTTATGGACTGATTCCTAGGAACGAGCATCTTGGAAATGGCGAACTGGTCGTCTGTCCATGTGCTATTGTCCTGAGCATCTGTGGGAAGTGGTTAACGGGGGTGAAACCACGAGTATGCGACAAGCTTTTCAGTATCCACATCTTATCATAGAAGTTTGGGTTATCCCGCTCTGTTATGCAAGTTAAACGGCAATCCACGACAGACGTAGCGTCAGGGTACAAGCTGATGCAGGCAGAAGTGTTCGAGGTACACCATTCGGCAGACACTCTTCAACGCAGGGCTTCACATCAGACAAGTTCTCATGTTGACTCAACGACAGTGTCAATTACGACTGGTCGGATGAATCATATTTGTTGTTACAACAGCTCAATGGTCGTACATGGATAAGCCATCATCCCGCTGAACTCACATTGACATTTTGGGCAACAAATTTTCATGATCTGAACCCGATGGAAAATATCTGGGACTCTACTGGGCACCAGCTCAGAGCTACATACCATCAGCCCATAATTTGCGTCAAGTGTGTCATATATTCTGAAAACTTACAAAGGACTTGTCGAATCCATGCAATGCAGAATCGTTGCTGTATTGCTTTCCGAAGGTGGACCACTGCCGCGTCATAATGTTTTGGCTCATCAGTGTACCTTCCGTGTTGGCTCATGGCAGAATATCTAGAACGAATCTTGTGTTTTGTAGTGGGGTGATGGATGTAGGCAGTACAGAGGTACTAGGCAAGAGCATTGCTTGCAAAAGGCAAGATTGTGGCTTTCATTCGCTGATCGGCATACAGTTTAAATTCTCTTTAAGTTTCAGGATTTAGAACTGTTACACAGACACTACTGAATTCAATACTAGAAAATTTCAAGAACGAGACTGTCAAGAGGATGGAAGAGATCACTATGAAAATAGCTACAGCTGAGCTTAAACTGACTGCAGTGGGCTTAGATTCTTCTGAAACAGTGTTTGAACTATAAAAGGGCGTGGTGTATGTTCTTTCGGACATGACCTGAAGAACAGACATCACACGAAATCCGCAGCTGTGATACATATTATGTAAAATGAAGGTGGAGAAGTAAGGAAGGAAAGGAAGAGGAATGTGCTATTAATGCCAGCTGCATTGAGACATTATGCGGAATCAGCGGCGACATGCAAAAGTGTCTGCCGGACTGGGATTCGAACCTGGGACCTCCTGTTTACTATGAAGTTTCGTTAACCACTGGGCCACCTGGACGCGGTGTGTCTGGTGGTATCTCAGCACGCCTCTCGGTCGACCCAGATTCCCCACCGGGTGCCACCTATCCTCAGTCCCCGTCCACGTGCTCCATACTCGCTGTTTTGAGATTCTCGAAAAAGTTCGAACGTAATTGTGCACCCACACTGAAGGTGTTGAGGCCAGTTAGTTATATGAATGCCTGGTGTCTGATATTTCAGATATGTCGCCATTGAATCCGCATAAAGTCCCAGTGCAGCTCACGTCAATTGTTCATTCCCTTTCCTCCCCCCCCCCTCCTCACCAGCATCAACTTACATTTACATAATATTCATATAATTAATTGTCCTCGATGGGCATAAATCCATTGCACCTTCTGCGTGAATGTCGAAGTAACGAACATGGAGTACATAGTGACACTAGGTGGAAATCTGGGGCGGCCGAGAGGTGTCCCGAGATAGTACCATACAGAGTGCGTCCAGGTGCCACAGTGGTTAACGAAACTGCATGGTAAACAGGAGATTTCAGGTTCGAGTCGCCGTTGATACCATATATCCGCATACATTCTCAATATAACTGACATCAATAGTTTCTTTCCTTTCTTCCGCCTCCAATTCCAGTTTACATAATTGCCTGAGTAAAATATTCATTGTAGAACTGTTACAGAGAAGGCTTGTGTTTACAGTATAGTGGATTTTGTGGTAGGAAGGCTTGGAGAGATGTAGTCGCAAATAAATATTTAAATTGGTCCACGATGGATGCTAGAATGCAGTAACGTTTAGCCCACTGTCTGTGGCAGATACCCATTATTCCGGCGTAACGAGAAGTGCCGGCACGAAGACGAAGAACGCAAGAGCAGAGAAGGCTGTGAGACGACGTCAGCCAATAGCCTGCTGACTCGGACGCATCACGTCAGGAGCGGCCCCTATCCGAAAAGAATATAAGCGCCGCTTCTGGCAGCCTCGACTGCACAGTACTAGACCGGCACTAGGAGAGCTCTGCGATAGCAGTTATTAGTGATCCACATAAATTACTTGTAAGGACACAGTATATAGAGAAAGACACTGACTCTTTGCCTGCCGCCCATCGCTTGCGACACGTTCTTGAAATATAAAGTTAAGTATTGTCTATCTTCTTTATTGTAATAAAACTATTAATGTGATTTGCTTGAATCTTTGTGTAGCATTCCGAGAACGCAGCATCCTTCAGGCACCCTATACGAGACGAGTGGGCAGGACCCGCATTGCATCCCATCCTCGTCGCCAATACAAGCAATGGATATGGATCATTAATAACTGCTATCGTAGTGCTCTCCTAGTGTCGGGCTAGTATTGTGCGGCCGGGGGTGGCAGAAGCGGCGCTTACATTTTCTTTTTGTAGAGGCCGCTCTTTTCTTGGTGGGGTCCTAGTCAGCGGGCTATTGGCTGACGTCGTCTCACAGCCTTCTCTGCTCTTGCGTTCTTCGTATTCGTGCCGGCGCTTTTCGTCACGCCGGAACACGCATTATAAATATAAACAAGTTGTCGTGCCTTGTAAGAAGCTCAGTTTTTGTACGTTAGTGCTGTGTCTTTATTTTACAGTGTCTGTATAGTTCGACGCAATCTTCTGCGTCGAACTACACAGACACTGTCAAACACAGACAACGAACTAAGGTATTTCATGACAAAACCAAGACAACCTAACGAGAAAAATAAATAAATCCCTCCCTCTGCGGCAATCACATGATTGTATGAGAACTACGGGAAGCAGACCCTGGGACGAAGGTCAGTCTTTGAAGCTGTCGTCGGCCACATCGTGCCTCATTTGTCCCACATTTCGATTTTTCTGGCCAGTAGTTACACACATACCAGCCTCCCAGATACCTGTCCTTCCTGGACCAAGGATTTTTTCAACCTACTATTGCACCGTGTTCCCTGTAATGCGATTGAGACCAAATATGGCTCCATCCGGTGGCCCGTAGTGAGGACTGCCATCCACCATGCCCTTCCTCGCTACGGATGTCTGGGCGATGTGGTATCACAGGAAATTTGCAACAAAACAGCGACTGCACATCATTGGTTTATCGGATTCCCCACTTTGTCTCCTTTGCCAGCAACTCGACACTGATGACCACCGTCTGACGTATGTCTCTTTACACGACGTCTGGCGACTCGTGTAGCAAATCACTGCCTGCCATCTCCGAGTGCCACTAGAAGCAATCGATTCGCGAATGTTTCTATACCCGGAGGACAAACATTTTCCCGCCGCCAAATATCATGCCATTACGTGGATCAAGCGGTGGTCGATCGGTTACATATTCCGTGAGGGACCAAACTCGCTCCTCGAGTTATGGACCTGTTTACAACCAGCCCATGCAGTGCTCGAAAACAGGCCACGTTACCGAACATGATTTGCCATCCATCTTCTAGGGCTCTTTGTTAGCCATCCACTTAGTTGGGGAGTGCCTGGAGCTGAGGGCATCTATCCCCCCCACCCGCCCCTCCACCCCCTCCCCCTGCGGTCAACCTTCAAGTGACTGATATTACCTCCCGACCTCAGCGGATGGAAGAGCGCACCGTAAATGCGTCGATTTTATTTATTTTTCTTTTCCCCAGAATTCTATTTTTTTGCAATGTTCCACATAATTGTATTGGTTAAAAACAGTTTTGCTTGCAATTTTAGTTTTTCATTTTTCAACGACGCGTTTCGCCTTATTTAGGCATCTTCAGGTTATCTTTTCTAGATGGACGCGAGAGGCACCAAGGTCTGCATCACGCGTTCCCGTTCAAAGGAGCGAGTAACAGAGTAAGATTGGATTGGAAGAATTTCCACGTAATTTCTTAATAATATCTAAATTACAACAAAAAAATAAATAAAAAATAAACAAAAACAAAGCTTTCCATATCTGTTGATTCCTGTGTCTCCCAATTTCTTGTGGTCCACAGGCTCGATGGCGGTGAGGAGGACACTGTGGCCAGGCCTCGGGTTTGGATCCCTGCCCACGCTACCCCCCTGAGTCCCAAACGGTCCATTCATAAAAAAAAGGAAGTGGTTAAAGCGACAAGCGGGAAATCCGTGTTCGACTCCCGGTCCAGCACAAATTTTCATTTGTTTCCAGCGAACTGTATAGTTGCCATGGTACCGCATCCAAAATTTTAGAAGATATTTCATGATCAATTTTTATAATTGCATTTAGTACTACAATCATTGTGAACGTTTTCAGAGTCTCCCCGCAACAGGCTCCAGTTCTAAGATTTCTACCAAAATCATTTCAGTGCATCAAGGTGTGACATTTTGAATATCCTGTCTTCGAACGAAGTCGCGCGTGCGGCGCCTGCAGTCTGCGAGCGACCTTCATCGGTTGTCAGCGTGCGCGTGACACGTGCCACCAGAAATAATGAGGGCTGGACAAAAAACTAACGGACATGACACGGTTAAGTGAATGACGCAACAAGCTTTTCGGTTAATGAAGCCAGGACCTTGGCGCGCCGGATCGTGTCCGCTTGCCGAGACAGCTGTAATTGGCGGCGCACTGCCAAATCCGGCAACTTTCTTCTGCCTGCGTCTTTTTTTACGACGAGACCTCCTCGTCATTCAGCTCCTAGCTAGCAGACAGTGGCGACCGGTTCCTGCAGAAAGGGCACATGGCAACTTAAGAAGAGGTGCGAAAATTATGCGCAAATAAAAATAAAACGTACCAAACTTGTATTTGCTTCTCAGAATGCAATTTATGTCAGGACGGGTGACGAAACTGTAGTTACTTATTCGGCTGCGTAGTTTTAGATCTTGAAAAGAGTACTGGAGGATGACATTTAGTTACCTACTTCACTGATTATGTTTTCAAAACAGGAGCCATGATGTTGACATGCAGGCAGTCTCGCAGACAGGCATATGACGCAGACTCTTTTTTTAATGTCATTATGTTTCATTTCGTAGGCAAACTATGTCTCTATTACGTGGTCTTACATCAGTGAGGACCGACCTCTGGTTCTACAGAGATACTTTGATAGAAACAGCTTCAAGGGACAGATACTGAGTGTCTTTTTGATTAAAATTAAGTTACATATTTCAAATGGACATTTGCCATTCGTCTTTAAGTGAGTCACCAAAGACTCACGAAGACTTTCCTCGTTTCGTACTTCATTAGGGTGCTATTATTATTCTGCTTAAGCTTTAAGATCGTGCTGACAGGCCAGTTGGAGAGTTAGTTATATGTTGCATGCCCGCCCGGTTGGCCGTGCGGTCTAACGCACGGCTTTCCGGGCGGGAAGGAGCACCGGTCACCGACACGAATCCGCCCGGCGGATATGTGTCGAGATCCGGTGAGCCGACCAGTCTGTAGATGGTTTTTAGGCGGTTTTCCATCTGAATCGGCGAATGCGGGCTGGTTCCCCTTATTCCGTCTCAGCTACACTATGTCGGCGATTGCTACGCAAACAAGTTCTCCTCGTACGCGTACACTACCATTACTCTACCATGCAAACATAGGGGTTACACTCGTCTGGTGTGAGACGTTCTCTGAAGGGTCCACCGGGGGCCGAACCGCTCAATAACCCCGGGTTCGGTGTGGGGCGGTGGAGGGGTGAAGTGGACTGCGGTAGTCGTCGTGGGGTTGCGGACCACTGCGGCTGCGGCGGGGACGGAGCCTTTCCATCGTTTCTAGGTTCCCGGGTAACATAACAAACATACATGTTCCATGGATCATTTGAACCATTCTTTCATCGGAATAATGTGTACGTGATTAGTGTTAACATTAATGAACACACAATTCTTTTAGTCCTACTCAGGCAGTTGCACTTGAAAACAAATTTTTTACTAGTTACCAGATTTTAAGTAGAAATTCATCAATGGAATAGTTGTACAGAACAGATGATTTTAAGTTAGATTTAAAACCTGCCTTCCTATATGTCAGACATTTTAAGTTATTTCGCAAATGATCAGCATCCCTGAATATGGAAGTTAATAGGAATATAAAAAAAGGGAGGAAGGTTTATCTGTTTAGCAAGAGTAATAGAAGGCAGATTTCAGACTACCTAACAGATCAAAACGAAAATTTCTGTTCCGACACTGACAGTGTTGAGTGTTTATGGAAGAAGTTCAAGGCAATCGTAAAATGCGTTTTAGACAGGCACGTGCCGAGTAAAACTGTGAGGGACGGGAAAAACCCACCGTGGTACAACAACGAAGTTAGGAAACTACTGCGAAAGCAAAGAGAGCTTCACTCCAAGTTTAAACGCAGCCAAAACCTCTCAGACAAACAGAAGCTAAGCGATGTCAAAGTTAGCGTAAGGAGGGCTATGCGAGAAGCGTTCAGTGAATTCGAAAGTAAAATTCTATGTACAGACTTGACAGAAAATCCTAGGAAGTTCTGGTCTTACGTTAAATCAGTAAGTGGCTCGAAACAGCATATCCAGACACTCCGGGATGATGATGGCATTGAAACAGAGGATGACACGCGTAAAGCTGAAATACTAAACACCTTTTTCCAAAGCTGTTTCACAGAGGAAGAACGCACTGCAGTTCCTTCTCTAAATCCTCGCACAAACGAAAAAATGGCTGACATCGAAATAAGTGTCCAAGGAATAGAAAAGCAACTGGAATCACTCAACAGAGGAAAGTCCACTGGACCTGACGGGATACCAATTCGATTCTACACAGAGTACGCGAAAGAACTTGCCCCCCTTCTAACAGCCGTGTACCGCAAGTCTCTAGAGGAACGGAGGGTTCCAAATGATTGGAAAAGAGCACAGGTAGTCCCAGTCTTCAAGAAGGGTCGTCGAGCAGATGTGCAAAACTTTAGACCTATATCTCTGACGTCGATCTGTTGTAGAATTTTAGAACATGTTTTTTGCTCGAGTATCATTTTGTTTTTGGAAACCCAAAATCTACTATGTAGGAATCAACATGGATTCCGGAAACAGCGATCGTGTGAGACCCAACTCGCGTTATTTGTTCATGAGACCCAGAAAATATTAGATACAGGCTCCCAGGTAGATGCTATTTTTCTTGACTTCCGGAAGGCGTTCGATACAGTTCCGCACTGTCGCCTGATAAACAAAGTAAGAGCCTACGGAATATCAGACCAGCTGTGTGGCTGGATTGAAGAGTTTTTAGCAAACAGAACACAGCATGTTGTTATAAATGGAGAGACGTCTACAGACGTTAAAGTAACCTCTGGCGTGCCACAGGGGAGTGTTATGGGACCATTGCTTTTCACAATATATATAAATGACCTAGTAGATAGTGTCGGAAGTTCCATGCGGCTTTTCGCGGATGATGCTGTAGTATACAGAGAAGTTGCAGCATTAGAAAATTGTAGCGAAATGCAGGAAGATCTGCAGCGGATAGGCACTTGGTGCAGGGAGTGGCAACTGACCCTTAACATAGACAAATGTAATGTATTGCGAATACATAGAAAGAAGGATCCTTTATTGTATGATTATATGATAGCGGAACAAACACTGGTAGCAGTTACTTCTGTAAAATATCTGGGAGTATGCGTGCGGAACGATTTGAAGTGGAATGATCATATAAAATTAATTGTTGGTAAGGCGGGTACCAGGTTGAGATTCATTGGGAGAGTCCTTAGAAAATGTAGTCCATCAACAAAGGAGGTGGCTTACAAAACATTCGTTCGACCTATACTTGAGTATTGCTCATCAGTGTGGGATCCGTACCAGATCGGGTTGACGGAGGAGATAGAGAAGATCCAAAGAAGAGCGGCGCGTTTCATCACAGGGTTATTTGGTAACCGTGATAGCGTTACGGAGATGTTTAATAAACTCAAGTGGCAGACTCTGCAAGAGAGGCGCTCTGCATCGCGGTGTAGCTTGCTCGCCAGGTTTCGAGAGGGTGCGTTTCTGGATGAGGTATCGAATATATTGCTTCCCCCTACTTATACCTCCCGAGGAGATCACGAATGTAAAATTAGAGAGATTAGAGCGCGCACGGAGGCTTTCAGACAGTCGTTCTTCCCGCAAACCATACGCGACTGGAACAGGAAAGGGAGGTAATGACAGTGGCACGTAAAGTGCCCTCCGCCACACACCGTTGGGTGGCTTGCGGAGTATAAATGTAGATGTAGATGTAGATTTAATTTTTCTTGCTGCATATTGAACTCATTTCTGAGCCACTGACAGCCGTAGTAATGGGTAATGAAGGTCGTTTTCCCTCCAGTGTTTTAGATATGGACATCAGTGTTTTTCTCAAATTGTGATAGATTATTTATGACGAATTTCTTACCAAATATGTGTACTGTGGCTGCCCAGTGAAATTTCCTAGCTCCTTGAAGTGTGACTACTGCTCATGAGCTACATCAGTTGTTGATATGACTCTGTTTGCTGTACGGAACTGAATACGATGTTTTGTTTTCAAAATTTAGGGAGAATACACATCCTGAGAACAATTTTATGATTATTTGGAAAACATTATTTAGCATCTCTTCCACTGATTTCTCTCTAACGGTAATTATTACAACACTAGTATCGCCTGCAAAGTGCACCAGTTCTGCTTGTTGAATGTTAAGTGAGTGGAAAGCCATACACGCACACACACACACACACACACACACACACACACACACACTCACACACACACACACACACACACACACAGATATATATATGTATACAGGGTTATTACAAATGATTGAAGCGATTTCACAGCTCTACAATAACTTTATTATTTGAGATATTTTCACAATGCTTTGCACACACATACAAAAACTCAAAAAGTTTTTTTAGGCATTCACAAATGTTCGATATGTGCCCCTTTAGTGATTCAGCAGACATTAAGCCGATAATCAAGTTCCTCCCACACTCGGCGCAGCATGTCCCCATCAATGAGTTTGAAAGCATCGTTGATGCGAGCTCGCAGTTCTGGCACGTTTCTTGGTAGAGGAGGTTTAAACACTGAATCTTTCACATAACCCCACAGAAAGAAATCGCATATGGTTAAGTCGGGAGAGCGTGGAGGCCATGACATGAATTGCTTATCATGATCTCCACCACGACCGATCCATCGGTTTTCCAATCTCCTGTTTAAGAAATGCCGAACATCATGATGGAAGTGCGGTGGAGCACCATCCTGCTGGAAGATGAAGTCGGCGCTGTCGGTCTCCAGTTCTGGCATGAGCCAATTTTCCGCGGGCTACGCGTGAAACTTGCCCGCACGCGTTCAACCGTTTCTTCGCTCACTGCAGGCCGACCCGTTGATGCCCCTTTCAGAGGCATCCAGAAGCTTTAAACTGCGCATATCATCGCCGAATGGAGTTAGCAGTTGGTGGATCTTTGTTGAACTTCGTCCTGAAGTGTCGTTGCACTGTTATGGCTGACTGATGTGAGTGCATTTCAAGCACGACATACGCTTTCTCGGCTCCTGTCGCCATTTTGTCTCACTGCGCTCTCGAGCATTCTGACGGCAGAAACCTGAAGTGCGGCTTTATCCGAACAAAACTTTATGAGTTTTTCTACGTATCTGTAGTGTGTCGTGACCATATGTCAATGAATGGAGCTACAGTGAATTTATGAAATCGCTTCAATCATTTGTAATAGCCCTGCATATACAATGTTGTATTTATCATGAGCACATTTGCACATTTGCGCAACAATGCTGCCTTATTTATTTATGAATCAGCTATTACTTATACATCCTGTAAATGATCTGAATGTAACCGAATTTTATGACATTTCTTTATTTAAATTTTGTTATCATATGTTAGTGTAGCGTGAAAAGTGGTCACCTTGTGTCGGGTGTAGGAAGAAGGTAGACCTGCCTGTGGTAACGTGCGTGGTTCAGTCGTATAGGTAAGTGATTCTGGGCTGTGAACGGCCGCTGGAGTCCTCCAACTATTGAATGGACTGAAAGGACTGAATGTGCTCCAGAAGAGGATTCTAATTTATTCCGCTTGTGTTAAGGAAATGAGGATAGACAGACGATGAGTTACTGTTCTTTGTATTGCGTGTGTTAATTTGTGGATCATCATGTTAAGCTCTGAATTGCTTTGAGCTGGTAAATATTTCACGTATTGTGATCACGAAATGGACTTAGTTTTCGCGTATCTTCGATAACTATTTACTTTGAGGGTTTTGCTACCATGCTTGTAACGCTCTCAACGTAACTTAACTGCAACTGATAAGAGTATTTTCTACCTGTGTTTTTACTGAATATTGTAGGACCACTTCCCGCTTATTTGAGATGTCCTCTTTGGAATAAACATTATTCAGCATAAATCTGTCTCGCCTAAATGAATTATAGATGTTAGAATAGAATCCTTGTTGTTAAATTAATCCTTTATCTTTCATTTCATATTTCTGTGTAATTTATTAATTCGAAATCTAGCAAATACGTAGACGATTTGACTCCAGGGTCACAGCTACAGGTTAAAGCCTGCAGCGAATTAGCTTCAGGACATGAAAGCAGACGTGTGCAGCTCGACCCTACGACTACATCGAGCTGTCCCTTTTCAGCAGAGCCGTACGTAGCCCAAGTACCTAAGTCGCAACTGGTTTGCTCGAATGGGGTGCTGTTTGGAAGAGCAACTACCCTCAGCAGTAACCTTTAGGAACCGTCGCAGTATGCCACGACAAGGCTGCTCGAAACATCACCAAACGATCGCTATGTTTCACTCTTGAGAAGAAAACTTTGTCAAAAGTTGGAAACAATGTGAAACAAGATTCATTCGACCAAATGATATTCTTGCTTAGTTAAAGTTTTATCGCTTCGGTACCACGTTCTCCTATTACGGGCATTTACATTACTGATGAGTGGAATTGAAATTCGAGCACGCTCTGCAATCTCTGCTTATGGCGCTCCCTTCGTGTCGTTTTGGTGCTGACAAGGTTCGCTGTCTTTGTGTATTTCTTTTTTTACAATGCTCTTCAATGACCGTCCTGCGACAGCTCAACACACACTTTCGTTCCCGTTGTGACTTAGCGGATGGTGTTTCTCCGTTTTCCCTGTACGTGACATAAATCCTCGATACGGCGCCTCTTGAAACGTCAGAAACTTTGGCTACCTTTCTTACGGTAGCACCCACCGTACGCGCACCAACAATTTGCCCACTTTATAATTCACTTAGCTCCGACATAATGCACTCACGACCACATACTATTTGTCTCTCTGTTAGTGGGTAAGTATCCAACATAATATCAACTACTAATTTTGGGTAGTAAAAGAAGCGATGTAGTTCAATTGTTGCTTATTTGAAGCAGTAACTACGATACCGTTTTCATGGAGTCGTTGAATGCAATAAAGCAGAAATATGATTATTTTGTGAGTTCTGTTTGTCATTCAGTAGGTCTCAGTGCTGTCTCAGAGGATCTGGGTAAAGTCTGATGTTATTCAAGACGCAGTGCAAAAATGGGTTACCTCACAGCTAAACTTAAGCGTGCAGTAAGTTTTACCATCAAGTGCACGGAATTGAAGCTGTGTACTCGTTTAACTGCCGTTGTATGTGACTTTGCGCCTTGTACATTTTGTCCCAAACTAAAATTCATGGACGTGAAGGCTGCAGTTTCAAACGACGCAGGTTGAACCGATATAAGAATCAACATGGATTCCGTGAACAACGAACTACTGAAACTCAGTTCGCTCTGTTAGTCGACGTGACACAGAAAGCAGTAGTTACTTGTGGCCAGGTTGATGCCGTCTTCTTTGACTTCCGGAAGGTACGCTATACTGTTCCACATGGTCACCTAATGAACAAAATTCGAGCCTCCGCACCACCAAACCATCTTTATGGTTGGATTTAAGAGTTGTTGACCAATAGAACTTAAAATGTAAGTCATAACAGAGTAAAATATTCGTATGTAAATGTAGCTTCTAGGGTAACAGAAGGAAGTATTATGAAACATACTCTGTCCAATCACATTAATGTGACCACTGCCTACGTTCGACGTCAACATGTAGTAACCAAACGGAACTTCGCAGCACTAGTAGCACATGGTATATAAAACGTGTCGGGGAGACTCAGAAAACAGTGCAGTCGTTGTAACGTGGAAACGGAGGGATTTATTTGGCGTCCAAAAAGGCATGATCATCGCTTTCGGGCCAAGACTGGAAGAATTTCCTAAATGGGTAGGTCTGTAAACTGTTCTGTGCCACCGTTATTAAAGCATACCATGCGTAGCAAAATGATGCAATCCAAAACCGGTGCCAAGGTAACTATTGTTCAATGCGGGCCATAAATTACATGGGTGAACAACAGCTACGGAGATGTGTACAGGCGAACGCACGAGCAACTGTTGAGCAACTGACAGCCCAGATGAAGCAAGGGGCTATCAACAGTGTCTCCTCAAAGACCGTTCAGCGAACGTTGCTGCATACTGCCCTTCTCAGGATGCGCCTGGTTCATGCACACATGCTGACTGCTGTCGACAGGCGATGAAGGCTGAAATTTGAACGCCTGTACCACAGCTGGACTTCCAATGAGTGGCGACAGATGGCCTTGCAGATGAGAGATGCTTGTTGGCGTGTACAGTGTGGAACGCCAGGAAGCAAACTATCTGCAACAGTCACCGGAGGTGTTCAGGCCTTAGGAGGGAGCGTCATGGCATGGGGAATGTTCTCGAGGCATTCCCTGGGTGATTTCATCAGTTCTGAAGGCACATTGGGCCAACACAATTATGCATCTATCCCTGGGGACCATGTCGACTCCTACGTGCGTGCGGTTTTTCTTTTTTTTCGATGGCATCTACAAGCAGGACAGTGCAACGTGTCACACAACTCTTGGCGTGCGTGGGTGGTTCGAAGAGCACCAGGATGATTTTACAGAACTACTCGGATTTAAACGCAATCGAGAATCTGTGGTACCACATCTACCGGATTGCTCGCACAGTGGGTCATCAGCCGAAAAATCTAGCTCAGCTGTCCACGTCACTAGAGCCAGCATGGCCTCATATCTGTATCGGTACCTTACAGAACCTCAGTGACTCTCTCCCTGCACGTCTCGCAGCGGTCCGCGCTGCTAGAGGCGATTGTTATTCAGGCTTTTGACAGGTGGTCACATGAATGTCACTGGAAAGTGTAACAGACACTGGGGATAAGGTCTAAAGTTGCTTAAGGCCGCCGATGATGATTCTAGAAATTTGCCGTAAAATTCTGGAACACTCACAATATGTGCTGAACAGTGTACTGTAAAACACTTGTGACTTCTCTAACACTCTTGCCTGTCGTCACACTTGCTACACATGGTTATTTCCTAAGTGCGGTACTGACTGGTTGTATATTGAATATTATAAAAAACATACAGTACATTTTTATGAAAGAATTAGGCCTAATATTACATATTTTACTTATGCAGCTAATAAACTAATATTTATTACCTGTGTATGTAAAATAGGTAATAATTAATTAATTACTAATTATTTATTAGCTGTGTAAGTAATTTATATTAGTTCTTTTACATAAAACGTACCACATTTTTAGAAATATTCGGTAGTTGTTAACTATGTGAGCGAATATCTAGTATTAATTATTTTATATGAAATGTAATACCCTACTTTTGTAATCATCAGTATATAACCAAGCAGTACTGCTCTTAGTAAATAACCATACAAAGCACTCAATGCATTTATAGCAAGCAGTTTATATTTTTTTAATCATGTTGTTGTTGTTGTTGTTGTTGTGGTCTTCAGTCCTGAGACTGGTTTGATGCAGCTCTCCATGCTACTCTATCCTGTGCAAGCTTCTTCATCTCCCAGTACCTACTGCAACCTACATCCTTCTGAATCTGCTTAGTGTATTCATCTCTTGGTCTCCCTCTACGATATTTACCCTCCACGCTGCCATCCAATGCTAAATTTGTGATCCCTTGATGCCTCAAAACATGTCCTACCAACCGATCCCTTCTTCTAGTCAAGTTGTGCCACAAACTTCTCTTCTCCCCAATCCTATTCAATACCTCCTCATTAGTTACGTGATCTACCCACCTTCAACATTCTTCTGTAGCACCACATTTCGAAAGCTTCTATTCTCTTCTTGTCCAAACTAGTTATCGTCCATGTTTCACTTCCATATATGGCTACACTCCATACAAATACTTTCAGAAACGACTTCCTGACACTTAAATCTATACTCGATGTTAACAAATTTCTCTTCTTCAGAAACGATTTCCTTGCCATTGCCAGTCTACATTTTATATCCTCCCTACTTCGACCATCATCAGTTATTTTACTCCATAAATAGCAAAACTCCTTTACCACTTTAAGTGTCTCATTTCCTAATCTAATCCCCTCAGCATCACCGGATTTAATTTGACTACATTCCATTATCCTCGTTTTGCTTTTGTTGATGTTCATCTTATATCCTCCTTTCAAGACACTGTCCATTCCGTTCAACTGCTCTTCCAAGTCCTTTGCTGTCTCTGACAGAATTACAATGTCATCGGCGAACCTCAAAGTTTTTACTTCTTCTCCATGAATTTTAATACCTACTCCGAATTTTTCTTTTGTTTCCTATACTGCTTGCTCAATATACAGATTGAATAACATCGGGGAGAGACTACAACCCTGTCTCACTCCTTTCCCAACCACTGCTTCCCTTTCATGCCCCTCGACTCTTATAACTGCCATCTGGTTTCTGTACAAATTGTAAATAGCCTTTCGCTCCCTGTATTTTACCCCTGCCACCTTCAGTTAACGTTGTCAAAACCATTCTCTAAGTCTACAAATGCTAGAAACGTAGGTTTGCCTTTTCTTAATCTTTCATCTAAGATAAGTCGTAAGGTTAGTATTGCCTCACGTGTTCCAACATTTCTGCGGAATCCAAACTGATCTTCCCCGAGGTCCGCTTCTACCAGTTTTTCCATTCGTCTGTAAAGAATTCGCATTAGTATTTTGCAGCTGTGACTTATTAAACTGATAGTTCGGTAATTTTCACATCTGTCAACACCTGCTTTCTTTGGGATTGGAATTATTATATTCTTCTTGAAGTCTGAGGGTATTTCGCCTGTCTCATACATCTTGCTCAGCAGATGGTAGAGTTTTGTCATGACTGGTTCTCCCAAGGCCATCAGTAGTTCTAATGAAATGTTGTCTACTCCCGGGGCCTTGTTTCGACTCAGGTCTTTCAGTGCTCTGTCAAACTCTTCACGCAGTATCTTATTTCCCATTTCATCTTCATCTACATCCTCTTCCGTTTCCATAATATTGTCCTCAAGTACATCGCCCTTGTATAAACCCTCTATATACTCCTTCCACCTTTCTGCCTTCCCTTCTTTGCTTAGAACTGGGTTGCCATCTGAGCTCTTTATATTCATACAAGTGGTTCTCTTCTCTCCAAAGGTCTCTTTAATTTTCCTGTAGGCAGTATCTATCTTACCCCTAGTGAGGCAAGCCTCTACATCCTTACATTTGTCCTCTAGCCATCCCTGCTTAGCCATTTTGCACTTCCTGTCGATCACATTTTTGAGACGTTTGTATTCCTTTTTGCCTGCTTAATTTACTGCATTTTTATATTTTCTCCTTTCATCAATTAAATTCAATATTTCTTCTGTTACCCAAGGATTTCTATTAGCCCTCGTCTTTTTACCTACTTGATCGTCTGCTGCCTTCACTACTTCATCCCTCAGAGCTACCCATTCTTCTTCTACTGTATTTCTTTCCCCCATTCCTGTCAATTGTTCCCTTATGCTCTCCCTCAAACTCTCTATAACCTCTGGTTTTTTCAGTTTATCCAGGTCCCATCTCCTTAAATTCCCACCTTTTTGCAGATTCTTCAGTTTCAATCTGCAGTTCGTAACCAATAGATTGTGGTCAGAATCCACATCTGCCCCAGGAAATGTCTTACAATTTAAAACCTGGTTCCTAAATCTCTGTCTTACCATTATATAATCTATCTGATACCTTTTAGTATCTCCAGGATTCTTTCAGGTATACAACCTTCTTTTATGATTCTTGAACCAAGTGTTAGCTACGATTAAGTTATGCTCTGTGCAAAATTCCACAAGGCGGCTTCCTCTTTCATTTCTTCCTCCCAATCCATATTCACCTACTATGTTTCCTTCTCTCTCTTTTCCTACTGACGAATTCCAGTCACCCATGACTATTAAATTTTCATCTCCCTTCACTACCTGAATAATTTCTTTTATCTCGTCATACATTTCATCAATTTCTTCATCATCTGCAGAGCTAGTTGGCATATAAACTTGTACTACTGTAGCAGGCATAGGCTTTGTGTCTATCTTGGCCACAATAATGCGTTCACTATGCTGTTTGTAGTAGCTAACCCGCACTCCTATTTTTTTATTCATTATTAAACCTACTTATGCATGAGCCCTATTTGATTTTGTATTTATAACCCTGTAATCACCTGACCAAAAGTCTTGTTCCTCCTGCCACCGAACTTCACTAATTCCCACTATATCTAACTTTAACCTATCCATTTACCTTTTTAAATTTTATAACCTACCTTCCCGATTAAGGGATCTGACATTCCACGCTCCGATCCGTAGAACGCCAGTTTCCTTTCTCCTGATAACGACGTCCTCTTGAGTAGTCCCCGCCCGGAGATCCGAATGGGGGACTATTTTACCTCCGGAATATTTTCCCCAAGAGGACGCCATCATCATTTAATCATTCAGTGAAGCTGCATGTCCTCGGGAAAATTTACGGCTGTAGTTTCCCCTTGCTTTCAGCCGTTCGCAGTACCACCACAGAAAGGCCGTTTTGGTTAATGTTACAAGGCCAGATCAGTCAATCATCCAGACTGTTGCCCCTGCAACTACTGAAAAGGCTGCTGCCCCTCTTCAGGAACCACATGTTTGTCTGGCCTCTCAACAGATACCCCTCCGTTGTGGTTGCACCTACGGTACGGCCATCTGTATCGCTGAGGCACGCAAGCCTCCCCACCAACGGCAAGGTCCATGGTTCATGGGGGGGTTTTTAATCATACAGAAGATTAAATTAAAAATTTTAATGTATATGCCGAACAGACTTCAACACGACTTTCCGAATCTCTAAGCAAAATATTACTCTGATCGTAGACTTAATTTTCCGATCCAAAGAAGCACGCCAGTCGACAACATGGAACATACCGTACTTTTTCTGTGCAATGTGCAAAGAAAAATGTTTGTATCACAAATGTTAGCGTGAAAAAAAAATTGGAGTAACAACAAGGAGAATAGAAAGTAAGAGCATGTCACAAGTAATGTAGTAATATATCGTAAATATACAACTCGCGTAGTGCCGTAGTTATATCATTATCATCATCATTTATTGCGTTAACCGGCCTTTGAGGCCTACAGCAGAAGAACAATAGGAAAAAAACAATACAAACACAAAAACCCGAATAAAAGGAATGTCTGTTAACCACAAGAGATGAGGCATTTGCTGCAGATGGCATTCCATCATTTTCGGTCCCTAGCAGCATCCTGGTTCCGTTTCTTGAAGGATCGTCATCACTCAATCCTTCTATCGCGTTCTTGGCGTCCTCTCGGGCGTTTTCCCGTGGGTGGAGAAAGGAGGACTCTTAGGAACTGATCCGCCTGCTTTTAAGATGTGGCCAAATCATTGTAGTTACCTCTGTCCCAATTTTCGTCCAATGTGTGGCTTTCCAAACGGTCTTCTTTCTCTCTTCTTTCCCATTTTCTTTCCATGTTATTATAGACGGGTCCATAGATCTTCCGAAGTACCTTTCTTTCAAACGCACGTATTGAATCTTCTGTGGTTGCTGATGTCGCCCAAGTTTCACAGCCGTATAAAAGTACTTTCCTGACCAGTGTTGTGTACAGATGGACCTTGTTCTCCTGAGATATTAGACGAGATTCAAAAAGATTGTTCAGACTAAAGAACACGCGATTAGCACTTGTTATGCATTGATGTATTTATTTCGTCACTTCACTTTTGTTGGTTAATATTGAGCCCAGGTACTTGAACTCTTCAACTCTTTCGAAGTTATGCCCGTCTACAACAATGGAGGGAGGGAGAACTCGACGACGTGATACTCCAAGATATTTAGTTTTGTTCTCGTTCACCTCCAGCCCAATTTCCTTTGCATTTTGGAGGAATTGGGGAGTATCTGAACACATTTGCCCTAGAGTGTCGCTAAGGATTACTACATCGTCAGAAAATGTCAGAATTGTGTCTCCTCCCACCATCTCCATTTATTTGGTTCGGCAAGTGTCATGGCTTATTTTTTCCAAAGCCAAGTTAAATAATATTGGCGGCAATGGATCTCCTTGTCTCACTCCATTTTGGATAGTGAAAGATGGTGATAGGTGGTTGCCAGACCATACTTTAGAAGTTGACTGGGAGTAGCAAATTGCAATTAGTAGCAACAAGTGCCTTAGTTATATAAATTATTAATTTGCACAGAGTAGCTTCAGCATTCAAATTGAAGTCGATGTTTTTAGCGACGTAGTAACTGAGGATTAAGTCAGTGTTACGTCAAATGAAGGTAGCTGGAAGCCCAAAACTCGAATTGGAATAAATGAATACATAAAAAAGTGGAATGTTGCTGTGTTTCTCAAAATAATATAACCTACAGCCACAGATCTCAACAACCAGTAAAAAGGAAGAATCAGTATTGAAAGAGAACAAAGCTGCTATGAAGGCCCACCAAGAGTTGTCCCTGAGCACCATTGTTCCGGCGTATAGTGAAGCACCGACTGGCCAGGTGGGAACGTTAGAGCAGAGAGGGCTGTGAGACGACGTCAGCCAATAGCACGCTGACTGACCCCTCTCTAGGACGACAACGTGACGGCAGCGCCCTCTACACGAGGAGGACATAAATGCGTCACCGCCTGGCCGCGGCCCAGTTCTACGAGTTCTACGAGAAGCTTCAAGACTGGCGCCCTGGATATAAGCATTCACTGTAATACTTCTCTTGCATTACGTATTGTATATACTGAAGAGATTGCTCCACTTACATGTCGCCCTTTGCTTGCGACACATCATTGTAAATTCTTGAAGTATTGTCATTTGTCTTACTGTAACAAAAACTCTTCAATACGATTTGCTTGAATTGTTGTCTAGCGATCCGAGAAGCTGGTTTCCTAGGCACTCCATATTTGACTGGTAGGCAGGATACAACACCATTCGCGACTGGAACAGGAAACGGAGGAAGCGGCAGTTGTACACGATGTGCTTTGCGCTGCACTGCTTAACGTGGCTTGGGGATTGTAGAGATGTTCTGAAATGTTAACCTGTGCGTGACTTGTAAAAGGAGCAGCCATCAGGAAACTACAGCACGGAACAATTTTTGAAAGATGTTTTTGATGAGACATTGTTCCTTCCCACGTTTCTTTTTCAATTGAAAGAGGTGTGCTCATGGTACTTAAACGAATGTGATAGCAAAGATAATCGAATGTGAATGAACTGAATGCATATCATTTCAACCCGAACTGAAAGTGATGTAGAGACCGTGAGGAAGAAAGTTATCATTACAGATATAACAATGCAGTTAGATACTATTTTTATTCTCCCCTACATATTAATGTCAAATATAAGTCTAGGAAAATGCATATCAGTCTCATGCTGTGTGATGGGAGAAGAGCGACAAGTGGGGAAAAAATGCCTTCTTATCATAATTCCGAAAAAAAGACGACTTCGTGTTCACTGCTAAGAACGTACCGTGACGGAGAACGAAAAGCGGGAAGATAATTTCGAAATTGTAATGGTCAGTCACTGCATCATATTCTACCGGGACTAACCGTAGAGAAATGCAACAGGGCTGTTGCATTCATCGTCGACATTTTTCAAAGACTGTTGGGGAATCATTTTTGAGGTTTGCAGTGCCTGTAATACTATTTCGAGAACAAACTGATTTTAGTTCAGAGACCAATGATTTATTTTATGTTGTGAAGTGGTATGATAGTATTATTAGTCATTAATGTCGATCAGTGGAAGTTCTCTTTTTTAAATCACTGCGTGATGCCGAGACAAACTCTTACTCTTTGTTATAATATTTTGCATTAAATTGCTTTATGAGGGACACCCGTAGCGGCGAAACTTTTTTATTGCAATCTGATGTGAATTCTATCACCCCTAGTGACGATTTTTATGCTGGTAAATTAATTTTCCCTGGGGATTTTAATCTGAGAGCCCTTGTAGCGGTGGTTCACCCGAGTCAAATTATATGAACTTTAGCGCTCGGGACTGGAGACATCTCGAATAACATTTAATTAAATTCAAGCCTGGAGCTAAAGTATCCAGCCCCTTCTGTTAAAATGTAAATTATGTGGCTAATGTTTACATCTCGTGCTGGGTTGCTGGTCCCCCATCGGGCGCCTCCCCAAGTGGCGGATCAAGTGAAGCCTCCCAGATATGGGTGGCACCGGCGAAATGAAATACTCGGGGCGGACCAAAGCTAGCAACGTGTGAGGCGTCTGTACACAAAAGGGCGGCCAGCCAAAAGTATCTGTACTCCACGTTAGGGACGATCTGGAAAATCAGATCGTCAGTCCGTTCTGGAGCAAGCGTGGCGATCTCATTCTGAAGCAAGCGTGGTGATTATGCTTTTCACCTTTGAGTCATGATGTGTGACAGTAAGACAAAATGTTTCGGAGTTAAATTAGCCCACCATTCGGTTCTCTGGGTGTGAAGTCTACAAAACGAGAGAAGCAATGCTTTCAGATATGCACATATAACTATGTTCGCTAGTGAGAGACGGCAGATTGACGGAAATAGAAGAGGAATCAGAAAACATTAACTAGAGCATTGCTGGCTTTAGTTAAGTACGTTGTAAAGGTGAAAACTGCATACGACTTAATTCTGGAATTTTTTTCTATTACTGTGGAGAACCAAATGGAAAACTAAAAGGAGTCAGGTTTTCAGTAAACACAACCACAATAAACAAGATAGCAGTATTAGAAGGAAGACACACTCATTATGTGAGTGGCTGAAAGAAATATGCGGAAAAGGGATAATTGATGACTTTAATGTCAAAGTTGGAACGTACAAGAAAGGTGATTCAGTGATTGGCAAATATGGAATAGAAGAAGGAAATGACGGATGTATGAGATTGGTTCAGCTTGCAGAACGCATGAAAGCACCTTCTATGAATACTTTATTCAAGAGACATCCTCGTCGCAGATTGACTTGGAGAGGTCCTAACATTAAAGTGAATAATAAAATAGACTTCATTCTTACCAGCAGGCCTCAAAATAAAGATGTCTCTGTGCTGAACAGGTTCAATAGGAACAGTGATCATCGATTAATAAGAGCAAGAATTGAATTGAATACAAAAGATGGAAGACTGATACTAATTAAAAGTAAAAGAAAAAATTCAACTTTCAAAAATTTCGAAAAACAGAAAGAGGAATATCAAGAAAAGATTAAGAGAAAATTAAAAGAATGTGAAGTAGAAGAAGTGAGTGGCTTTTGCAAATCTCAAAACCAACCAAAGAAGCTGAGAAATAAAACGATAAGTTTGATGGACGAGAGAAGAAAAGTGAAAGTACAAACAGACCAAGATAAGA
Organism: Schistocerca nitens; assembly: GCF_023898315.1. Taxonomy (NCBI): domain Eukaryota; kingdom Metazoa; phylum Arthropoda; class Insecta; order Orthoptera; family Acrididae; genus Schistocerca; species Schistocerca nitens. The sequence goes on along the minus strand of NC_064614.1, from coordinate 367,378,883 downwards.
TAGAATACACAGAATTGTGGAAGGTTTAGAGAAAGAGCATGAAAGATGACATCAAGAAGTATGAATATGGTGGGCTAAAAGCCAGTCTCGAAAAAAAAAATCTGGTTTAAGCATACCCAAGCGAAAGCTTATGATTCGAATGATTCAGCTAATAGCGTTAGACACAGACCAAGGCCGATTTACAAATAAAAAAGAAATACACGAATACACTGATAAGTTTTATAGTAACTTGTTCAGTATAGTCAATGACGATATCTTAATCCCAGGCAATTTGGATGCCTCTGTCTCCTAAACATCAGAATTACTCCCTTTAGAAGTCAGAAATTCTATAGACAAGATGAAAAAAGGAACCGCTCCAGGTAATGCTGACCTTTCAGTCAGTATTTTAAAGCTACCGCACGATGAATCTATAAAGAATTTAGCTAAAATATTTTGAAATTGTTTGCACAGTGAAAAATTACAAAGAGAATGGAATAAAGCCAAAATAATAGTAATGCACAAGAAAGGCAGTACAAAAGATATAAACTGTCGCCCTATCAGCCTCCTGTCCATACTGTGCAATGTTTTTACTAGAATTTGACTACCAGATTGAGCACTACACATGACCGGGCCCAAACCATTAAGCAAGTCGGGTTCCACGCAAGATTTAGGACAAGTGATCATTCCTCAGTCTACGCGAGACAATTAGTAGAATAAGTGAGTAACATCTACCTTTTGGCCTTGCCTTCATACTATTCGATTCGAGCATCCATCCAGCTGTGTTTGAGGCTCTAACAGAGAAAGAATAGGACAGACCTATACCGAGGTTTTACACAACATATACAAAACCCTCACAGCGTTTGTAGATTTAGTTGAAAAAACCAATGAATCTCCCATTGAAAAGAGCGTAAAACAAGACGACTCAACGTCTCCAAAACTTTTCTCAGCAGTTCTCGAAAGAGTGCTGTTTAGATCAGGTTGGAAAACAAAGGAAACGCAAATTCTGGAAATGGATTAAACAACCTAAGGTTCGCTGATGATATTGTACTATTTGCAAATAGTACAGAAGAACTTCAAATAATGGTTAGTGAACTTGTGTCAGGCTGCTCTGAAGATGGTCTAAAAATGAACTATGATAAAACCAAGATCATGATGAATGAATGGACACCGGAGGGAAATATATCTGTTGGAGGTATGCAACAGAATATGTCTATCTGGGTAAACTGCTAATTATGAAAGGTGACGTAAATCCAGAAATATTTCAACGTATTAAATCAGGCTGACAGGTTTATGGAAGGTATTTCTCACTTTTGAAGTCCAAGACGTCGCTGAGGCGAAGAAAACTGCCTTTGACCAATGTATGCTGTCGGTATGGCGGTGAGACATGGACTTCAAATGAGCTCATTGTCAGTAAACTAACTGTAGTCCAAAGAGCAATGGACGGATCAATGTTTGGCTACACAAAGAAAGACAGAAAGAAACCAGTGATATCAGACTGATAACAAAGGTCAGTGACATAATGGAAAGAGTGAATACCTTGAAATGGCAGTGGGGTGGTCATGTCACTCGAAGAAAAGATGACAGGTGGTCAAAACATGTACTAGATTGGAGCTCAATTTACCGAAAATGGGCATTGTGAGGACCACCGGACAGACGGGGCAGAGACTTAAAGAAGACAGGTCGATTGAGATGGCTACGGAAAGCTCAACATCAGCTGAAATGGAAGAACTACAGGAATCCTACGTTGCATGCAGACTCAAAGAGGCCACATCAGCGAGTGATCGGATTCAAGTGATAGCAAATACAGGTATCTGGTTTGTTTACCAAAACACGCGCTGAAAGTGTCGGCAATGATGAATCCAGTAACAGCGGCTTCCAAAATAACAAACATACCATTTTCTGAAACACTTACTTCTTTCGGTGGTTGCACCTACACATGGAATACCTGCGACCATGATTTTATGCAAACTCATGTTTTTTATTGAAATGTGGAAACCGATTGTTGTTTTCGCCTACAGGTTAGTGATGCAAGCAAATACGAAACTAAAATTCCTATAGTTTCATTAAATGCTCGGCGACAGCAGCTTGACGGGATTACAAAATACTTTTATATTATACTGAACCTGAAAATGTTTTTGGTAATGCACAGTCATATTTGCCAAACAGTAAAAAGAAATAACGACAGGAAGGAAGAGGTCGAAGCTCTATTATTCGAAGTAAATTGCTACGGATTGCGGTAAGAACACTATCATTTTTACGACTGCGTGACAATAAATCAGTTTCTGTAACAAACCTTTTAAACAAAGGCTATAATGTCATGAGGTGAATTTTCTTTTAAATAATATTTGAAACTTATGTTAGTCCACTAATTTACATGTGCCTCTTTAGGGACGCTACCACGAGAAGTCATAAAGTTTTAATTACCACCTCGAAAAAGTAAAGAGACGTGGTTAAGTTTTTGTTTTTAGCAAGTTACTATATGTATGTAGTCCTGTCACACGTAACTGAAGTTCCTGGGCCACAATAGCGTAGCATGCCACTGTGGGATCCAAAACAGGACCAACCCCCCCCCCCCCCAACAAATTCCACTTCCAGATTAACAAAACTTTGCCCGTTTATCATCTCTCACTCCTAATGAAGCATATGTGCTTAGTGATCTGAATTTTTCTTTTATTTACATAGTAATTTCCTCTTTCTTGTTTGTGCAAAACTAACTGTTATTTTAGAAAAATCAATATGTCGTACTCACCATACTATTCTATGGATAAATCTATAATGTGGGAATCGCCTTGAAGTGTGTGACAGAGGACAGGTTTTGTTGAACTTTACATTAAAAGCTTTTTCTATTCTATTCACGGATGAAGCGCGGGAAGGGTAACATTATACAGCACCTTTATAAAAGGCTATACGCAACTGCAACGTCAATACTCTCACATTTCAAGGCCTTAGGTACTATGTTGATTCTGTCCACTACATTACATTGAACAAGAAAGCCTATTGGTACACTTCGTTCGTTACATTCCGTACTCTTAAGGATTAGGTTTACAAGAGCCTGAAGACCGTCAGTGAAACTAAAAATATACAAACAGCGTCGTGTCTAACGGACCAACACGTTGAGATTGGAGTCCTTAGAAGTACTCACGCAACAGTTTTTTAAATCTGTCGCCAGAAATTTTGTAGATGTTTTCAACTCTTTAGATATACAAGGCTGCTTCTTGATTTTTTTATATATTTGCTTTAACGACTGAAATTAGATTCTGACGTCGTTCTTTCTTGCTCAGCATTACCCTCGTATACTTGACTCATGATAGATGCTCCCTCATAGCCTTGGTCGCTGCATTTGCTCATATCTAATCCCTTTCGTTCTATAGACTCAGTTAACTGATATTTGAGTCTTAATGGAGTCTTATCTTTGATATGGCCAAAGGAAATAAGTAAGTGGCTTGTCTTAACCTCTGACCGATTTCTAGAATCTTTTTTGGTGATTTTAATACAGCGAAAGACTTCGCTTGATTGATCGAATTTACCAAACTGTTCACTCTTTCTTTCTCATTTTGATTGTCCTTTCTCTTTTTTTCCTTCCCTCTCGTCGGGTACCATGGACCTCTTGTCTTCTGTGTTCCTGGGACATTTCCACGATTACTCCAACATAGTTACGCTCTGCCATTCTCGCTGGAGAGTTTGCTTAACTATGCTGCGGTTATTTTCCATGCGTGTTCTTAAACAACGAATCAGGTTGGGCCCCAGTTCTCAACAATACAGGAGTTCCTTGAGTGACCAACGCCGTTGCTTAGCATCAGTTTGGAACAAGACATTGGCGAGAAACGTGAATGTATTTGTCCACAGTCAGAAAAATATCAAGAAAACCTTGAAATGCTGTAAGAGCACGGAGCAAAAAAGCAGTCAGAAGGTAAGCCATTAAGAAAAAATCTTGTTTCGGTTGATCAGTGGCATCCAAAAGAAAGGCGTAACATATTTTCTCATAGGTATACGTGTGTAATGACCATGGAGATCTTCGGCAAGGCAGTTGCTTTCAGGACAAATTAATTCTGCACCCAGATGGAACCAATTTGTAGAGATCTTGCCAGCGAAAGGGAAAGGTCCTGAGTTCGAATCTCGGTCCGGCACACAGTTTTAATCTGCCAGGAAGTTTCATATCAGCGCACACTCCGCTGCAGAGTGAAAATATCATTCTGAAGCAGTTTGTGGTGGAGAGCCCTAAATTTTATAAATCCTATATCTACAGGAAAAATATGAGCACTGCAAATTACATATTCTCCTATGAAGTTGAAATACTAAATGTACCTCTGTATTCATTCGTATAAAAATGGTCGAGAAACTTCTTCTTTATGGTGTCTCGAAACATACAATATGTATGCACTTATAAAAAACAATACATTTATAAGAATGTCTAACTCATTCTGTACACTAGTTTCGTGCAGTAAGTTATATCTTTGTCAGAAACCATACCTGTGGTATAAATCATCGGCACACTAAAAAGTTTGAATATTAACAGTGTGCAAAGGGGTTTGAAATAATTGTTCCTGTTGATATATAGTAAAATAAGTTGGGTACGATTTACTGACTTGTGCCAGTGCAGTTCGTTTCCTCACTTCTAGTACAGTGCACCCATATTTTTGTGGCTTCTCGTCTCGTTGTCACCGAGTTGGTAGAAGTCCCTGGAATTAGAGCTGCTAATACTTTGATTTCTGTCACTGCCATCTTTGACGATCAAACAATACTGCGTGCAATAGGGAAGACTCTACTGTTACCATGTGCTAAGTTCTATGTTTCATTTCGAAGTTAAATAATTTATAGCAACAAATATCTCTTTCACATAAACTTCTGCGCCTTTATGTACCCACTGGTCTGCCACATTGAGTAGCCCCGATGGCGAGTTCATTAAAGGTCCCACACACAATACGTCACTGGTTCCGATATCCCCTGCAGTCGGCCGCTCTCACGACCTCACTACAGACGAGCGATTTGCCATGCAGTTTTAAATAGTGTTTCGAACGCCGCATTGACGGAAATTTCTGTAATGGAAAGTGAAATGCTGTGTTTAGCAGCAGTGGCAGCTCACAGGAGCAGAAATGTATTCAAAATGTTTTGAAATGCTTTTCTTGGGAACCGTAATGTATCTACTAAGGAAGTATTCTGAACTAATTATTTGCTACTTCGCTGAACAAACCTACTGGAAGCGTGTGCTGTAACATTATGTGATTGCCTTATCATTTTAAATCATTCATTAATCGAGCAGTCGCTCGGCAACAGCTACAGTTAGCAAATAATGTTGCGAAAATGTAAAAGGTGAACGACCTGTGATGTAACTTGTTTATTGTCGAAGCGCCGTCAGAGATGCTGTGAGTTATTGACTTTGAAAACCGCGGCGCGAAAAACGGACAGAAGAAGAACATTTTTACACATTTTGTTTAGATGTACGAGATATTCTCGATGAACAGTTACTCATTCTTCTCTTGTCTCCTGTAACTTGTGTCGGACGCGCATGTCTTGCCGCCGTATTATTATTGTCAAAATTAATATTGTTCTAGTGTAAAGTAAATGTGTAATACTAAAAGTGCCTAGCAGTACATTTATTGTGCGACGTGTATGTGAAAACGTCAAAGGAATTGTTTTCATTAAGAGAAGTGCCAGTCAAAACGGCATCCATGTTAAATCCGTCATTCCAGTGTAAGTTTGTCTATTACTTGCCATAAATTCAGAGTTAAATGGAACTGGTGTATGGACTATTCATTTACTATAGAATCTATGTCTCACTTCTTCATGAAATTATTTAATTTTCTATATGTTTCTGCCAAATAGAGAGTTCACAGTCACGAATTCTTTCGTCGTATTCGGACGGAAGTTGCTTGCGGCGAAATATTTTCTCCGCGCCATATTCTACTGGTAAATGCATGATAAACTACGGTCCCTTAGGAAATTCATGTTGAGCTATCCAAAATAATTATATTTTGAATAGGCATTTACTCTCCTCTGCAATGCAACTTCCGAGTGATCAGACGATCCAACAAGAAACAGCCGCACACGGTCGGCGCTCGCAAATATGTTTCCACCGCTGATTATAGCTATATGTTACGGCACAAAAGTAACATATTGTTATAGAGACTACGAACGGGGACATTTATAACTGTATGTTTATGTATACACATTACGTAAACATATCGTTATAGTGCCTGTTGTGGAAGTATATTTAATCGGTTCACTATATGCCTTAGAAGGAATTTCGTCTTTTCCAGACTCCTTTTTATGCCTTATTTCTCTCTGTACTACAAATAGACCCCCACCCCTCTCCCCCATGAACCATGGACCTCGCCTTTCGTGCGGTGGCTTGCGGGCCTCAGCGATACAGACAGACGTATCGCAGATGCAACCATAACGGAGTATCTATTGAGAGGCAGAACCTTTGCAGTAGTTGCAGGGGCAACTGGCCTTGTAACATTAACCAAAACGACTTTGCGATGCTGCTAAAGTGAACGCGGAAAGCAAGGGGAAACTACAGACGAAGTTTTTCCCGAGGGCTTGCAGCTCTGCTGTATGGTTAAATGATGATGGCATCCTCTTGGGTAAAATATTTCAGAGCTAAAATAGTCCCCCATTAGGATCTCTGGGCGGGGACTACTCAGGAGGATGTCGTCATAAGGAGAAACAAAACTGTCATTCAACTGAGCGTAGCGTGGAATGTCCCTTAATCGGGCAGGTAGATAAAAAATTTAAAAAGTCTAATCGATCGGTTAACGTTGTACGTAATGGATGTGTATCATGTTCGGTGGTAGGAAGAACGGGACTTATAGCCCAGGTGAATATACGGCTTTAAATACAAAATCAAATAGAGGTAACGCAGGAGTTGCTTTAATAATGAATAAGAAAACAGGAATGCGGGTAGGCAACTATGAACAGCATAGTGAACGCATTATGGTTGCCAAGATAGACGAAGCCCACACCCACTACAGTAGTACAAGTTTATATGGCAAGTAGCACCGCAGATGCCGACGAAGAGGTTGAAGAAATGCATGATGAGATAAAAAAAAGTTATTCAGATAGTTAAGAGAGAATAAAATAAGTGATGGGAGACTCGAATTTAGTAGTAGGAAAAGAAAGAGAAGCAAAATTGTAACTGAATATGGACTGGGGGAAAGGAATGAAAGAAGAAGTCTCCTGGTAGAATGTTGCACGGCGCATAATTTAATCATCACTAACACTTGGTTTAAGAATCACACGTGAAAGACACCTAGAGACACCGGAAGATTTCAGATTGATTATATAATGGCAAGACAGAGGGAACCATATTTTCAATTGCAAAACACTTCCAGGGGCAGATGAGGACTTTGTCCACAATTTATTGATTGTGAACTGTAGATTAAAACTGAAGAAATCGGAAAAAGGTGGGACATTAAGATGGTACCCTGGATAAGTTGAAAGAAACAGAGCTTCTTGAGAGTTTCAGAGGCAACGATTGAGAAGGACAGGGGAAAGGAATTCAGTGGAAGACGAATGGGTACCTTCGAGAAATAAAATAGTCATGGCAGCAGAAGATCAAATTAGTAAAAAGACAAGGCCAGTAGAAATCCTTGGATAACACAGGAGATATTAAATTTAATTGATAAAAGGAGAAAATGTAAAAATGCAGTAAACTAAACAAGCGGAAGGGAATACAAACGTCTAAAAAATGAGATTGATAGGAAGTGCTAAATAGCTAAACAGGAATGGCTAGAGGACAAATGTAAGGATTTAAAAACATGTATCACAACAGGGAAGATAGATACCGCCTTTTCGAAAATTAAAGAGACCTTTGGAGAAAAGAGAAGCGCTGTATGACTATCAAGACCTCAGACGGGAAACCAATCCTAACCAAAGAAGGGAAAGCTGAAGGGTGGAGGGAGTATACAGAGGGTCTATACAAGTACTTGAGGGCAACATTATAGAAATGGAAGCGGACGTACAAGAAGATGCGTCCGACCATCCTGATTTAGGTTTTCCGTGATTTCCCTAAATCGCTCCAGGCAAATGCCGGGATGGTTCCTTTGAAAGGGCATGGCCGACTTCCTTCCCCGTCCTTTCCTAATCCGATGATACCGATGACCTCGCTGTCTGGTCTCCTCTCCCACAACAACCCCAACCCGTACAAGAAGGTGAGGTTGGAGATATGACGCTGCGCTGAAAGACCTAAGTCGAAACAAGGCCCCGAGAGAAGACAAAATTCAGTCAGAACTAGTGATAGCCTTGGGAGACAAAACTCTTCCGCCTGGTATGTAAGATGTATGAGACAGGTGGAATACCTTCAAACTTCGAGAAAAATTGCCGACAGCTGTGAATATATATCCTTTCACAATCTCTGCAACTGAGCTGACAGTATCTGTCTGGAAAACCAAACAGATACTGTCAGCTCAGTTGCAGAGATTGTGAAAAGATTTCAGTTTTGCGATATGCGTTTCTATTGAGTTGTTTGTTTTGTAAACAATGATTATGAATTGTTTTTTGAATGTGTTACTTACTTTATGTGTGAAGTTGTTGTGGTCGGTCATTGTATGCCATTTTTTGTCGTAAAGCAACTACGGAATTTATGGCCACGCAAATGAAGAATTTAATGTTTTAAACACTGCGTTCCCTTTGTAAACACAAGATACCATGCACCCTCTACTACACAAAGAGACAGCTCCTACCATTAAGTAGCTTATGTTGTATGTTTGCGTGTAAATTGTTCATTCTCGGGGATATTAATATTGTCCGTATTTGCTTTCATATACAGAGTTTTCAGAAAGTCTTCTGCCTCGAACAAACATAATTTTCCTTTTTCCCGTTCATACGAGTTGACGTGAAACTTCACCTTGCTCAGTGACTTCATTTTGTTGCCTTTTGTTGTCTGCTGTACAGCTAAATTTTAGTACAGTTTCTTATCTGCAATAATTGTGGTTTTCACGTCGCCAGGACTAAATGAAAACTGTACCCACTAACAACCCATGTGCCAGTCATTACGAAGTGTTAAACGCACTTGAATTAGAATACTGTATTCGCAAACATGGACAGTGACACTGTTTTCACATCAGTATTGAATATTTCGTAAATAGTGTTATAGAGCATGTCTGCTAGTACAGTTTTCATGAAGTCCAGAAAACATGAAAACCACGAAAGTTGCAGTTGACAGACTACCAAAATATTGCAGAAGACCGACAGGTACACGAACTTCAGTATGTGCTATCAAGAAAATAAAGTAAATTTACTAACGATGGTAGAACATCTTGAGGATGACAGAGGAAGAAAATTGTATTTGCTCAAGGCACAACAGCTTTGGAAACCTATTTGCACGGAAGAGCTAAAGAAACTGGTTCGCCTGCATAATATGGTGTAGAGCCACCGCGAGCACGCAAAAGTATCGCAACACGATGTCACATGGACTCGACTAATGTCTGAAGTAGTGCTGGAGAGAAATGACACCATGAATCCTGCATAGCATCCGAGATATGCTCAATAATTTTCATGTGTGGGGAGTTTGGTGGCCAGTGTAAGTGTTTAAACTGGGAAGAGTGTTCCTGGAGCCACTCTGCAGCAATTCTGGACGTGTGGGGTGTCGCATTGTCCGCTGGAACTGGGAAAATCTGTTGGAATGCACAATGGACATGAATGGATGCAGGTGATCAGAGAAGGTGCTTACATACGTGTTACCTGTCAGAGTCGTATCTAGACACATCAGGGGTTCCATATCACTCCAACTGCACACTCCCCACGCCATTACAGAGTCTCCAGCAGCTTGAACAGTCCCCTGCTCACATGCAGGGCCCATGGATTCTGTGCCTGTACATATCCATCCGCTCGATACAATTTGAAACGAGACTTGTCCGACCAGGCAACATGTTTCCAGTCGTCTACAGTGCAATGGCCGGCCGCGATGGCCGAGCGGTTCTAGGCACGTCAGTACGGAACCACGCGGCTGCTACGATCGCAGGTTCAAATCCAGCCTCGGGCATGGATGTGTGTGCTGTCCTTAGCTTAGTTGGGTTTAAGTAATTCTAAGTTTAGGGAACTGATGACGTCAGCTGTTAAGTCCCATAGTGCTTAGCGCCATTTGAACCATTTGAAGAGTGCAATGTCTGTGTTCACGGGCCCAGGCGGGTTGTAAAGCTTTGTGTCGTGCAGTCATCAAGGGTACACGAGTGGACCTTCGTTGAATGTTTCGCACGCTGACATTTTTTGATGGCCCAGCGCTGAAATCTGCAGCAGTTGGTGGAAGGGATGCACTTCTGTCACGTCGTGGTTGGTCCCTTTCTTGCAGGATCTTTTTGCGACTGCAGCGATGACGGAGATTTGATGTTTTACCGTATTGCTGATATTCACGGTACACTTGTGAAATGGTCAAAAAATGTTCAAATGTGTGTGAAATCCTAAGGGACCAAACTGCTGAGGTTATCGGTCCCTACACTTACACACTACTTAAACTAACTTAACACTAAGGACAACACTAACATCCATGCCCGAGGGAGGATTCGGACCTCCGGCAGGAGGAGTCGCACGTGAAATGGTCGTACGGCAAAATCACCACTTCATCGTCACCTAGGAGATCCTCTGTTTCGTCACTCGTGCATCGTCTATAACACCCGTTCAAACTCACTGAAATTTTGACAACATGCCATTGTAGCAGCAACTGCGCCAGTCACTCGCTCTCATATAGGCGTTGCCGACCGTAGCGCCGTATTCCGTCTATTTACGTATCTCTGTATCTATATGTGCATGCATATACCAGTTTCTTCGACGCTTCAGAGTATTGTTGTCCGTGATATTAGTATTTTGTATACCTTCACTGTTTCTCGTTTTCAGTTACGTCAGGGTCGAAAAGATGGACTGACAGTACTCTGGGTCAAATTCGACGGTTGCTGTCATTAGCGAAGATAAGCTGCAGCGTCCTGAAGCGCACCGAGTGATCGCGAAACAAATGAGTCGCCACTCCTCTGTGACGGCCGTCCTGAGAGAGTTCAGGCGCCCTCTCCGGCTTGTCGGCGCGAGTGAGAGCCGCACCGGTGCCCCCCCCCCCCCCCCCATCAGATAGGCGGGATCAAGGGCCAGCCCGATGACCCGGTGGGCCGCGGTCCCCGTCACGGATGCGGCGGGCGGCCCGACGGCTGGTCGGCACTGCGACTCCTCTCGGGTTACTTTCCCGTCACCGCATCTCTGCGACCGACGCCTGGAGGGGTGTATTGTGCTGTTAACCGCACCATCCATCTCCTGCTACATCTCGAGAGGTGAGGTCACTTAAGGTATCTGTCCTCAAGACTCATAGTCGTTCCAGTGTGTCCGCAGCTCGTGGTCCAGTGGCTAGCGTTGCTGCTTCTGGATCGCGGGGTCCCGGGTAGTAAGTAAAACTTACTATACACTCAAGTTTTGCTGTGAGGTAACCCATTTTTGCACTGCGTCTTGAATAGCATCCTCTGAAACAGCATTGAGACCTACTGAATGACAAACAGAACTCACAGAACAATTATATTTCTGCTTTATTACGTACAAAGATTCCATGAAAACCGTTTCGTAGTTACTGCTATAGATAAACAAACAAGAGCAGTACTACATGGATTCTTTTACTACACAAAATTAGTAGTTGATATTAAGTTGGATACTTACCCACTAAAAGAAAGACAAATAGTATGTAGTCGTAAGTGCATTATGTCGGAGCTAAGTGAATTTTAAAGTGGACAAGTTGTTGGTGCGCGTACGGTGGGTGCTACCGTAAGAAAGGTTGCCAAAGTTTCAGGCGTTTCAAGAGGTGCCGTATCTCAGATTTATATCACTTTCAGCGAAAACGGAGAAACATCATGCGCTAAGTCACAACGCGAATGGAAGTGAGTGTTCAGCTGTCGTGACGGACGGTCATTGAAGAGCATTGTGAAAAAATCTGAGACAAAGACAGCGCGCCCTCTCAGCACCAAAACCACACGAAGGGAGCAACATAAGCACGGAATTGCAGAGCTTGCTGGAATTTCAGACCCACTCATCAGTAGCGTAAATGCCCGTAACAGGAAAACGTGCTATCGAAGCAATAAAACTTGAACTATGGAAGCATATCATTTGGTCGGATGAATCTTGTTTCCCACTGCTTCCAACTTATCACAGAGTTTACTCCCCAGGAGTGAAACATACCGAGCGTTTGGTGACGATTTAAGGAGTCATGTTATGGCGACGGTACCTAAACGTTACTAGTGAGGGTAATTTCTCTTCCAAACAGCACCCCATACGAGCAAACCAGTTGCGACTTTGCCTGATGCTGCTCGTAGCTTAGGTATTTGGGCCAAGCACGGCTCTGTTAAAAAGTGATAGCTTGATGTGGACTTAGGGGCGAGCCGCACACAGCTGCTTTCATGTCCTGCAGTTAATTCGCTGCTGGCAATAACCTGTAGCTGAGACTCTGCAATCAAATAGTCTATGCATTGGCTAGAATCGCGAATTAATAAATTACACAGAAATATGAAATAAAAGATAAATGATTAATTTAACAACAAGTGTTCTATTCTAACATCTGTAATTCATTTAAGAGACAGAGAAGTATTTTGAATAATGTGTATTCAAGAGAGGACATCTCAAATAAGAGGGAAGTGGTCCTACAAAATTCAGTAAAAATACAGGCAGAAAATACCCTTATCAAGCGCAGATAAGTTACGTTGAGAGCGTTACAAGAACGCTCGGGAACTGAGTGTTTGTGTTGTCGTGATTATTTCATCAGCATCATCATCATCATCATTCGTGACACTGGCTAGATTGAACTGTGTACAAAAATTGCCTGTGTAAGAATTGGAACTTTTTACAGGCGCTGATGACTGCGCAGTTGAGCTCCGCACAAACCAAACATCTCGTACCAGTGTTCACGCTTCCTGTCTCCTATTGGAAGTCATTATAAAGAATAACCAAAAAGTTACTATGGCCTACAGAGGTCAGCAACTGATTTTTAACCGAACAGGTACGAACTGAGGCAACTGAGGGTAAACTTGTGGGTATTAATAATTCTGACATAAAAGGGATACAAACTCCATGGTCATTCCATATCAAGCAGCCCTGTTTTAGAGATTTCCTGCACAAGAGAATCTCAGATTTTGTTAAAATTTTGTGTTGTGGTTTGCTAAACGATCGAAGGGAGTTATAGAAAGTTCCAGCTCGTTACTTTTAGTGATATGTGTGTCGGAGCCTCCTTAGTGAGGGGCTCCATAATATCACACCGAAATTTTCAATAGATCGGCCATTGCGTATTGTATAAAGCTGTGAAACTTGAAAAGTTGGTTGAATAACTTGCACTGTGAAAATTCCGAAAATTATATGCGGTTTCATGCTCTGTTTCGGTTCAAAGAGACATTCAAAATAAATTTTGTCGCAACACAATGTCTCCCGAGAGCTTCATCTCTTCACAAAGTTTGGTTAGGAAGCTCTCCTTTTGTGACCACGTTGACTAATAGGTTGTATCTGACACCTGAAAGTACTTTGTATTAATAAATGAGATTTAAGTACGATCCTGGTAAATATTATAATTGTGTCACCAAAGGGGATTTTATCATAAAACTATATTGCAGATTAGTCAATGAATCTTCGACAGAACCACTCAGTAACAGTTCCTTTTGTTCAGGACAAAAGTTTCCATCATCTTTCAGCCATTAACTGGTAGTATATATATCAGGAAATGACAACTTGAAACCTTTAAATTAGCAAAAGTACACTTTACTTTCTGCAGTCGTAAGATTTTCAAAGCAATGATACGAAAACTCAGCTGAAAAAACAAAATTTGATAAATTTTTTCATTCGATTACGTTTTCTAATTTAAGACGGTTGGAAAAAGTAGAAAAATTACGTTCTTCCTCATGTTTCACTTCCGATTCATGGCACAATTGAATTTTGGGAATACACTTTCTAGTTTTTACGTACATACAGTGTGATCGCTTATGATGATGATCCGAAACAGTGGTTTGCGTGAAAAACTTTGCTGGACAATTACTGACATTCAGGGAAAATACAGTTTCAGTAATTTGATATTGTGTAATGAAAGGAATGTTCTTTCAAACGATGGTTACTGCAAGTGTACATCATCGTCTCTCCTGAGATGGATTGGTCAGCCGCGTGGGATTAGCCGAGCGGTCTTGGACGCTGCAGTCATGGACTGTGCGGCTGATCCTGGCGGAGGTTCGAGTGCTCCCTCGGGCATGGGTGTGTGTGTTTGTCCTTAGGATAATTTAGTTTGAGTAGTGTGTAAGCTTAGGGACTGATGACCTTAGCAGTTAGGTCCCTTAAGATTTCACACACATTTGAGCATTTTTTTGCATTGGTCACTTATCTTTCCGGCAAATTTGTGTCTGTCATCTACAACCCCCATTATCCAAATAATTATACATCCAAGAGTGATTAAACTTGCAGTTATCATACACGAGCTATTAGACAACATCGTTATATAAGGACAGCTTTATAACATAACTACGTGAAGAATCAAGTTGCTTGAACGTGGGAGAAATTTTACCCCACAAAATTTATTGACGACTTTAAATGACACTTGCAACAAAGGTAATGAATAGAATGACACGAAACTTACAAAATGATAACAATGCATGCTGTCAGCTATCTTGTCAGGTATTACATATCGCTTTACCTCAAGCAGTCGCTGAAACACTTTACCAGTATTTTTGTAATATCCTCGCTACATTTTGTAGTCCTTCGCTTAAGAGGCTCTTAACCATAATACGTAACCCCTTGTGAGCTAGATATCTGAATACCTAGCTTTGATCGTTTATCAAACCTGAATATAAAATTTCAGCATTGTCTGAGATAGTCAAGTGGAGACCCCTAGGCCATCGAACATGGAATCACCATAATTGTAAATCCTAATACTTATTTCAGTTTTTTCTTCAGTTTTTGCTGAGAATCAAACTAATTCCATTTTAATCTGTAAAAACTGGTAATTTTTGGTTTCTACAAAGTCCTAGAAGAGACAATTTGTCAGCGTACATGCTTTATAGTAGTATTAATTTCTGTAGGTTATTTAAGAATCTTAGAGAATGATGTAGAAAAATAAATTTATCTTAAAGTTAGTTTTATATTACACTGTACAAAGAAAAAAACACAAAAAGTACACACAAATGACATAAAGGCGAGTAAATGCACAACGATTTCCAATGTATAAACTTGAATGGAGCCCGAGTAAGTTAGTGCATGAAGGACACAGACTGAAATCTAATTCAGCCATCTATATAAAAGTGTCTGTTGTTTTCCTATATGACTGTTGCAACGGTCCCTTAAAAAGAACGCGTCCAATTACATTTCCGTTTTTTTTTTTTTTTTTGTAATCAGAGCTATTTGTGGCTCTAAATTGAGTTATTAATCTCTAATATTCCTTCCTTCTTAGGAACAAATTATGTAACATTCATACAGTCAGCGTTAGCATTCACTGATATACGTCGCTTCAAGTAGCAAAATCTGAAAACTTATCTACGTACCAGTGCAATAGATCAGATCAGATCAGATGCCAGACCTGACAGCTATTACGTGATGAATATGTAAAGATGGCATTGCACTAAGGCTGAAAATTAGCACTCCCAATGAAATCCGTTTCCTAACAAGTTTCAGGTATGAATGCTCTTAATATTAAATGACCCAGAGCCAGTTGCATTGATCGTTTAAAATATTTTTTGTTCAAGAAAGTGCTTTGAAAGCATTCTTCGAATCCCTATTAGTAAAAGTATATCTCGCTGCTATTTGTCAGTCTTGCATTCTGAAATATTATGCCGAGAACTTTCTTTATATTTTTCTGTAGTTAATGCTTGATGGTTCATGATGTGATTGAATATCAGCGACACTTTTCTTCTTTGAAGGTCACGAGGAAGCAAAGATCCCAAAATATATATCACTTAACGTATTACACTAATGAACGAAGATGCCTCTACCGCAACAGACAATAATCAAAATACATACAACAAAAATCAAAGTATTGTTATGATTCCACTTAAGATTTCATTCCTACTTGAATTTTTCGTAGCATTTCCAGTGACTCGACATAATATAGATTTTATGCTCCGAATTCAAATTATGGGTCACTACTTTTCTTCCTGTTATGAATGTTCTTAGGTATTTTTGCGGGTGTAACTCTTAATTTTCCTTCGCTCGAATTTAACGCTTACGCCTTTTTGAACCACTCCACCAAACCTTCTTCAGAGTCCTAATAACATGTGGCCATGTGTCTTCAGAGATGATGTGCCATTTTTGATTGTACTTTAAATAGTAAAATTGCCGGGCGTCGAAATGGTACTTCCACGATATTTGGAGACTGCCCTTTGGAGTATAACATTTGCATTAAATGGTGATTGAAAATATGGATGTTAATTACACTTTTCACTTTAAGGGCAGGAACTTCAATAGTGAGCACTATATCACACTCCTTGCAAGAAATCATTGTTTTTTTGACAATGAAATGAGCGTTTGACGTCATTGGCTGGGAGGCCCCTTGCGGGGCAGGTCCGGCCGCCTTGGTGCAGGTCTTATTACATTCGACACCACATTGAGCGACCTACGCGCCGGATGTGGATGAAATGATGAAGACAACACAACACCCAGTCCCTGAGCGGAGAAAATCTCCGACCCACCCGGGAATCGAACCCGGGCCCGTAGGACGGCAATCCGTCACGCTGACCACTCAGCAATCGGGGCGAACTCCGAGATCATACATTCGTATAGATAATTATCCGTAAAGGCGTATCCTATAATTATCTTGAGCAACGATGTTACGGAGAACAAACAATTTGGCTGCCAAACTCGGCCTTTTACCAGTGTTTCCCATATTTGTTAAGAAACATGACTGACAGTTGGGAGTAGTGATATTTTTGCAACCAGATTTCATTTTTACCATATTTTCCTAAACCCCTAGAGGTAAATGTCAGTATATCGACCTTAATTAGACCATTTCTTCGCCTACGATGTTCCGACTACAATAGTCATCCATTGTTAACGACCCCCTCAGCAATACGTCTTTTCTCGTATCACTTCTATGAACTGCCAGTAGAATATTATACGGCGAATCTTTTCCATAGATGAGTAGCTAGCAGCATCGCCTGGTTTACAATCAATAACTAATTTTGTCCCCCAGCCGATAGTGTCATAAATGACTCACAGAGTGGTGAAAATCTCGCAATTTGATAGAAGTATCACTGCTTGTGTGACATTCACATCACTAATTCACTCAATCAGACTGTCGTTCTACCTCGCGGTATCGCTAAAAACCTTGCCACACAGGAATAGTCCGAGGCACCCACAGAGAAACGGCACCTCAACTTATACTCTGGGAATCAGAGGTGCGAACATGTAGTCCAAAGTATAAGATGTTTTCTATCAGGTGATTTACAGAACTACATGGGGACTTTGTAAGGAAACGGAACTTTTTCTTCGCGTCTTCAATGAAGAATTGCAGCCGCATTTGGCCAGCTCCAAGAAACTTGCAGCGATCGAGTTTCTGGTCTGCTGTTCACAACTTTGGCGGTCAGGCTGACAACAGGAGAGAAACTTAATACGCCGGAAACGGCGGCTGGATATCGCGCAACTAAGCTGGTGGCCTTCACAGCGAAGGAGGCGTGGCTGCATCTCCCTTTCACCCTGTAACAAAAAGCGCACACCGACTGTCACAGCCAGGCAACGGAGAGAAAAATCCCTGTGTAGTGTATTACAAACTCCGAATGCTACCCACTGATCTTCTGAGATACTGATTATTATTTTATTTCTAATTGGCTGTTTTAACCTCGCACCCAACTCCACTGGGGCTATTTAGTTCGTAAGTAGTGCTCTTCATATAATTCCACAGCTTGCAACGGAGCTCCAAATCGGGATCGATTTCTTGTTTTTGTGTTTCACAAGTCTGTTTAACTATACTAGCGAACTCCGTGATATGTCGTGGTTAACTTGACTAAACATTGATAAGTGAATTATACAACCAGTCTCTTGCTTTGTGCAACCGAATCCACACCTGTACATGTTTCACCTTCAACTAGCACTTTAACAGCGCAAAAAAAAAAAAAAAAAAAAAAAAGCGGATAACAAATGAACACTATATTTAAATCCTTCTAAAGATTTTAACGTAGAATCTCGTTGCACTTCTTTCCATCAACGGCAACATAACAAAAGTCAGTTTTAAGAGTAAGTAGTTTTCAATATTATTGATGAATAGAACAATACAAAGAGGAAAAATTGGTCTGATTAACCTCTATTAACTCCAAATTTAGATTATGAAGGAGTAGTAGGGGAGTTAACCGAAAGACGACAAATATGCGCTTGTGGAGTTTATCTGTTTGTGTTTAACAAATAGCTTTGAGCACTATGGGACTTAACTTCTTAGGTCACCAGTCCCCTAGAACTTAGAACTACTTAAACCTAACTAACCTAAGAACATCACACACATCCATGCCCGAGGCAGGATTCGAACCTGCGACCGTAGTGGTCGCTCGGTTCCAGACTGTAGCGCCTAGAACCGCTCGGCCACCCCGGCCGGCTTTGTGTTTAACAGCCTGACATTTCATGTGCTGGGTCTCTGAATACAAGTATGCGTCGGTCATAATAAATAGTAAGCATGTTGTTCAAATGTGTGTGAAATCTTATGGGACTTAACTGCTAAGGTCATCAGTCCCTAAGCTTACACACTACTTAACCTAATATCCTAAGGACACACACACACACACACACACACACACACACACACACCCATGCCCGAGGGATGACTCGAACCTTCGCCGGGACCAGCCACACAGTCCATGACTGCAGCGCCTGCGACCGCCCGGCTAATCCCGCTCGGCTGTATGCATGTTGCCACATATTCAGGGTGTTCCAGGAGGAAACAAACTTTAAGGTAGATAATAGTAATGACAATTCTGAAGGGTTTGTGTTACAAACACTTTTTCTGTTTTCGACTGTTTCCAAAATACGTCCATTCGAAACTCACGCTATACGCCATATTGGTCACTTACATTGCTCAATTTTCTTGTTATTTGCAGTGCCAATTATTGTTTACAGGTTGCCTGAAGAGCAAACTCCACATAAACAACCTGAGATAAAGACATAAATATAAGCCTACTGAGGTGACGGAAGCCATGGGATACCTCCTAGTACAGTGTGGATATGCTTTTGCCCTGTACATTGAAGCGCTCGACGTGGCCTGTATTCAATAAGTCGTTATAAGTCCCCTGCAGAAATATGAGACATTCTGCCTCTATAGCCGCCCATAATTGCGGAAGTGCTACCTGTGGAGGATTTTGTGCACGAACTGAACTGTAGATTATGTCCCACAAATGTTGGATGGGATTCATTTTTGGCGACGTTGGCGGCCAAACCATTCGTTCGGAATGTCCAGAATGTTCTTCAAACCAATTGCGAACAATTGTGGCCCGGTGGCATGGTGCATTGTCATCTATGAAAATTCCATCATTGTTTGCGAACATGAAGCCCATGAAAGGGTAAAAATGGTTTCCAAGAAGCCGACCGTAACCATGCCCAATCAATGATCGGTTCAGTTGGACCGGAGGACCCAGTTAATTCCATGTAAACAGAGCTCACACCATAATGGAGCCACGACCACCTCGCACAGTGGCTTGTCGACAACTAGTGTCCATGGCTTCGTTGGGTCTATGCCAGATTCGCACACTACCACCAGCTATTACCAACTGAAATCGATTCTCATCTGACCTGGCCACGGTTCTTTCAGTGGTCTAGGGATCCAACCGATTGGTCAAGAGCCCAGGAGAGGCATTGCAGCGGATGGCAAGCCGTTAACAAAGGTACTCTAGTCGGTCGTCGGCCGCCATAGCCCATCAACGCCAAATTTCGCCGCATTGTACTAACGGATACGTTCGTCGGGCGCTACACATTGATTTCTGCGACTATTTCACACAGTTTTTCTTGTCTGTTAGTACTGACAACTCTACGCAAACGCCACTGCTCTCTGTCGTTAAGTGAAAGCCGTCGGCCACTGAGTTGTCCGTGATGAAAGGTGGAGCCTGAAATTTGGTATTATCAGTATACTTTTAACACTGTCTCCGCAGCTCGTGGTCTTGCGGTAGTGTTCTCGCTTCCCGCGCACGGGGTCCCGCGTTCGACTCCCGGCGGGATCAGGGATTTTTCCTGCCTCGAGATGACTGGGTGTTGTTGTATCGTCTTAATCATCATCATTCATCCCCATTACGATCAGCGGAAGGCAATGGCAAACCACCTCCACTAGGACCTTGCCTAGTACAGTGGTGCGGGTCTCCCGCATCGTCCCTTACGCCCCTCGGAGTATGGGACTTCATCATCATCATTTGACACTGTGCATCTCGGGATACTGAATTCCCAAACGATGGAAGTCCCAAGCGTCTAGCACCGACTACAAATCCGCGTTCAAAGTCTGTTAATTCCTATAATGCAGCTAAAAGCCTGTTAATTCCCGTTGTGCGTCCTTAATCACGTCGGAAACCTTTTCACGTGAATCACCTGAGTGTAAATAACAGTTCCGCCAATGCACTATCATTCTATATCTTGTGTACGCGATATTGCTTCCATTTGTATACGTACATATCGCTGTCCCGTGACTTTTGTCACTTCAGTGTGGTTTACCTTTACCATGAATGTTCATGCGTTAAAAAAAAAAGGGGAATGTGGGCTATGAGATACCATAAACATCACAGCATGTACCTAGAAGAAATTCAAAACGTATTGAAGTTGGAATTTGTGCTCCTGACATGTTACCTATGAATTTAGTACAAGAACGAAACACATAAGAGGTAATTTACTGTCACCAGTATCATTAATAATGCGTTTCGTGAATATGATCACCAGTATGTTTAATAGTCTAAGTTATTATTGTTGTATATGAAATACATTTCTTTTAGTCAGAACTACTGACGTGTTCCGTTAGTAATGCGTCATATACATAGACATAAATCAAGTCTGATATATCAGTCGACCAGCGACAGGAGTGTGTAATTTGTGCCTAGCTTTGATAATTCAAAAATTGGTACGTGTTCTGGATACTTTCGAACACTTTAATCCAAGTGTTACTTGGTATGTTGCTTCAGATGAACGCTTTAGAACAGGCTGAACTGTCGTCATTCAAGTTCTCAGCTTATCAATTTTTGCTCACTGCCGCCTGCGTTTGTTGACTACACATTTGATTTGTTTTAGTTGTGCAGGCGAGCGGAGCTCTGACACGCTGAACTGTAGGTGTGTTCAAATGGTTCAAATGGCTCTGAGCACTATGGGACTTAACTTCTAGGCGCTGCAGTCTGGAACCGAGCTACCGCTACGGTCGCAGGTTCGAATCCTGCCTCGGGCATGGATGTGTGTGATGTCCTTAGGTTAGTTAGGTTTAATTAGTTCTAAGTTCTAGGCGACTGATGACCTCAGAAGTTAAGTCTCATATTGCTCACAAGGGAACCTTCCCATCGCACCCCCCTCAGATTTAGTTATAAGCTGGCACAGTGGATAGGCCTTGAAAAACTGAACACAGATCAATCGAGAAAACAGGAAGAAGTTGTGTGGCACTACGAAAAAAATAAGCAAAATATACAAACTGAGTAGTCCATATGCAAGATAGGCACCATCAAGGAGATGGTGAGTTCAGGAGCGCCGTGGTCCCGTGGTTAGCGTGAGCAGCTGCGGAGTGAGAGGTCCTTGGTTCAAGTCTTCCCTCGAGTGAACTAATTTCATTCTTTATTTTCGCAAAGTTATGATCTGTCCGTTCGTTCATTGACGTCTGTGTTCACTGTATTAAGTTTAGTGTCTGTGTTTTGCGACCGCATCGCAAAACCGTGCGATGAGTAGACGAAAGGACGTGGCTCTCCAATGGGAACCGAAAACATTTGATCGCAAGGTCATAGGTCAACCGATTCCTCCACAGAAAAACACGTCTGATATATTCCATACGAGACTGGTGTCGGCATGTGCGTCACATGACAGGAAAATGTTGTCGACCCACCTAACTTGTACACTTGGCGAATGGGTAAAAAGATTCTTCTACCTTGCCCGATTTAGGTTTTCGTGTGGATGTGATAATCACTCCCAAAAAAGTGATGAAAACATAAGAGTTTGTCACATAAACTGCAACAAATGAATGCAACAGTTTCACGGTCGCACAGTTTTTCTTGTGCTCTGTCAAAACATATGTTTTTAACGTTTTCAATTTTTTCCGCGTATAGACCGTCAAATCCTGCATATGTCCAAGCAAATCTGAACATGTCCTGGAATTTTGGAGAGCGAAGTTGATTTTGTGTAAGTGCCTGAACTTTGATAATTGTCTGAAAATAAACAATTAAAATTTTTGCTGCAGAGAAGACTTGAACCAAGGACCTCTCGTTCTGTAGCTGCTCACGCTAACCACGGGACCACGGAGTTCCTGAGCCAATATTCAAATATGGTTCAAATAGCTCTGAGCACTATGGGACTTAACATCTGTGGTCATCAGTCCCCTAGAACTTAGAACTACTTAAACCTAACTAACCTAAGGACATCACAAACATCCATGCCCGTGGCAGGATTCGAACCTGCTACCGTAGCAGTCGCGCGGTTCCGGACTGAGCGCCTAGAACCGCTAGACCACCGCGGCCGGCGAGCCAATATTCACATTTATATTGTATATATTGCACATGGACTACTCAGTTTGTATATTTTGCTTATTTTTTTCATAGTTCCACACAATTTCTTCCTGTTTTCTCGATTAATCTGTGTACAGTTTTTCAAGGCCTATCCACTGTGCCACCTTATAACTAAATCTGAGGGGGGTGCGATGGGGAGGTTGCCTTGTCAGAGCCATTTGAACCAGCCACTTAACTTCTGAGGTCATCAGTCCCCTAGAACTATTTAAACCCAACTAACCTAAGGACATCACACACATCCATGCCCGAGGCAGGATTCGAACCTGCGACCGTAGCGGTCTCACGGTTCCAGACTGTAGCGCCTATAACCACTCGACCACCCTGGCCGGCTGTAGGTGTGTTCCAAGTAAAAATGCTCCTTATCGAAACTCTGTATTTTTTGCCTAAGGTTGTGTGGCTCTCACTATTATGGATTAAAGATTACAGAGGCAATTAAGTAACATTTCAAGTAAGTTGTTCATTTAATCTATGTTGTTTAGGATAGAAGAACAAGGTACTATGCTAAGAGAGACTGAAAAGGAAGTAAAGTATGTGAAAAACGTTAACGGGAAATGTTTTCAGCGTAGTAGAACCGATGGATTCTGAAGGGGGAGTCAAAGGCTGTAACACATAAAAAAATGTGATGGAGGATATTAAATAGTATGAAATAAATCATACAAGGGGAGAGACGATGGACGATATTCAACCAGCTGTATGACTGACAACTTAAAGTTCAGGAGGCAAAATTTTTGCCTTATCCATGAAAGTGATAAACATTTCAACAAATTCCGAGAAAAAAGAAAACATTTCTCACCTGAAGCAGTGATGAATTCGATCGTCAGTGAAAAAACAATACTAACCGAAACTAGTATAAATAAAAGGAAGAGTACATTGAATGTATGACTTTTCATGATATCATAGGTGGAACAGCACAAAAAATCTCTGTTGCATTGTGTACCCGCACTTCAGTTGGGCTGCATAGCGTGGCGTTTTGAAGAGAGAAAAGTGCGGTCAGCGAGGCGTATCCGACAGAGATTTAGTAATTATTTTTCCGGTCCGGTGCGTAGATTCCAAATCTTGTAGAATATGTGCGAGATTCGGCAAGACGTTGTAACAACGATGTTGTTCAAAGGTTTAAAAATTCATTTCCTGCTGATAAAGGAGCTGCTAGAGACGCTTATCGGGCCTACTATCAGGAGCAGGGAAGTAATTTAATGCGCGCTTGCTGCTTGGACTGAGTGCCGTTAGGCCTGTATCCCAATTGTAAATTGTTAGTTATCAGTAGACCAGGATCAGGTAACGAGGCAATTAAGCGAACGAGAATAAAAATTGAAAAATGTCGGGAGGCAGTATTAAGGATGTATTCGTTAACCTATTAATGCCTTGCTTTGTTTTAGATGCTGTGAATGAAAAGAAGTTTCAGTATATTGTGAATAATAAAAATAAAAACCTTCCAGTGCGTCTTGTAATACCGCTACCTAAGATGAGCAATCCTCCATTTCCCGTTTTAATAACAATCTCATGTTAACTAATATTACAAATTGAACGTGCTGATAGAAGAAATCGAGGTAGAACAACTCTGGAACAGCAGCTTTTGGCCGTGGAAGAAACCGTGAGTCAGTGAAAGCTCTGGAATATCAGGAACAGCAAAGACAATCGATGAACTCGTGCCTAAAGTTCAGCAAAGATAATATACGGTTTATTCAGCTGTGTCGCACATTGCAGAACGCGTTCACGAAGGCGACCACGAAATTCAATGCAGACGTTACATCTTCGTAGCAAATTCTAGCGTACTCTACGGAGTACATAGTCATCGTACGAACCTCATCACTCGCTATGCGCGCTAGGAGCTGGTGTCACGTTCACGGGGCCTGAATAACCACCAGCTCTACGTACACAGATACAATACATTATCTTCGGTGAATTTACAGCACATGTGCAGTGACAGCCCTGCTGTTCTTGCGTTCCAAAACTTTCATTGGCTCAGGGTTACTTCCAAGGCTGTAAGTTCGTATCCCATAGTTTTTGTATTTTGATTCCTGCATCTTCTTTTTTAATTTGTGTTAAGCGTTAGATTCACCCTGTGTATGCCTTCCACCTTGCACCTTTCCCTTATTTGCTTGGTACTGACTTACCATCTGAATTTTTCATATTCATACAGCAGCTGTTCTTTTCTCCAGAGTATATGTCGCCCAGTCAGTCTAATCTTTATCTCGAACTTCTCAATAAAATATTTTCTTGTGTTGTTGAAGTATAATTCAGTGTGACTTGTGTGTGAAGTGAGGTCGTTGCTTCAACAGGAGTTTCTCTTTCTGTGAAACGTAACTATTGACACTCTACCTTCTATGACAACCGCGTTTTGTAGATAAAAGGAGCCGTAGGAGTTGTGACTTAACAGTGACATATCACTTTGCGATACTAAGTGAATTTCACAACGTTTCTGGGAGAAATACGTAGCTAGTGGCTTCTGGAGTAAGATTCTTAAATTTCTCTCCCCTGATGTTGGCCAGAGTGGATGCGTTGCGAGATGCCTGGGTGATCATGGCACATTTAACATGGCGGTTCTAGGCGCTTCAGTCTGGAACCGCGCGACCGCTACGGTCGCAGGTTCGAATCCTGCCTTGGGCATGGATGTGTGTGATGTCCTTAGGTTAGTTAGGTTTATGTAGTTCTAAGTTCTAGGGGACTGATGACCTCAGATGTTAAGTCCCATAGTGCTCAGAGCCATTTGAACCATTTTTTAACAATGGGTGGGGGAAAGTCTCCTGTGGAGCTGTTGGTTTGCAAAACTGGTCGGCAAAAAGCTGGCCTGGTTCCAGGGTCTGCACGTCGACGTAGATCTTTGAAATTAGTGCATAATGCCCGCAGGTCCCCCGAGTGCGGCTGGCTTAACGAATCTGCGCGTCCTGTAGACTGATGAAAATACGCGAAGCCGCCATCTTGCCGTCTCTCTTGTGAGAATATTTCTGACACTTACATTCTGGATTTTGTCAGCTATTCAGTTGAATCTGCAGTATCGGCGCTGTGACACGACTGTCTGACCCAATGAGAGGAAACACGACAAATGCAGTGTACCAATCCCTTGTTACTTAATTGGCCTACAATAAGGTATGGTGAAGAAACTTCTGCTGTCTTCCCCTGTGTTTTGGCATATACAGGCCAGTTCTTGGTCGTCACTCTGGAGAAAGTTCTGCATCATCCTCTCCAAATCGTCGGTGTTTGAGAGCGGAGGGGAATGCAGAGGGACATGGAGACGGTATGGAGATGCGTGGCCGCTGGGTCATACTACGATAGAGGTGCCTGGTCGCAGCCGGTGCTCTTTACTGAGTGTTTGAGCAAGTGTCGCTTTTCAGCGTTAGCGCTGTCTTTGCCCAGAGTAGCTCAGAATATGTGAGGTCTGTTCCCCAACTTGTGTTGCTTCTTCTGTGGTTTCACTTATATGGATATTCGAACCGATTTAAGTTGCATTTGCGAGCTCCACAGATTTGGAAAACTAATCTTCCATATCGTTTAAGGTACCTACCAGTTACTAACAACACATTCTGTACCAAGTGAGATTGACTCAAGCAGTCATTTATTGTATATTGGCATAGACCGACGTGTATTCCGTTATGGTACTGACTTCATTAATCAGACAGGTAAACTCACTTTGAGCTCATGTATATTTCTTTGAGCTCCAAGTAAGCAATCATTTCAAACGCAAATACTTGAATTGATATACACTTTTTGTTCTAATAATTAACTGTAAATGATTAAATAGTGATACAAACTTGAGAAAATAAACTCATATATAAATCTTAAGATTATTTTTACTTTTGTCTTACAACTGTCCTGGTCAGTGGACCGTAAGTTAAATATAAAAATATGACCAGCTTTTTTGGAAGCTAAATTGTGCTCCCAATGTGTAGGATTTCAGTTGTGAAACATTTAATGTGGGCTTTACTGCATTTACATCGCTAATGATAATGAGAATAGCTCCCGTTTGAAATTACCATATTATTAACGTGTATAGAGAGCTTGAGTTGCTGTAAGTAGCTCAATTACTTGTTTTAATGTTATACAAGGCGTATGCTAGCTTGTATAACGTATCTGTGTTGGGTAACTGAGTGTGGTGGCCAAATTTCACACTCCACTGCCGATCCCCAGCACATAAAGAACACACCGAGAAATCACAGGTAAATTTCAGATTGAAATCACGCTTTGACTGTTGGTGACTGCGGAAAACCGTTTGCTCCAAGGAACGACCTCTCACTGACACCGGTTTCCATTTAGCTGCGATGTGTTTGTTGTCCTGGTGGTTTAGCGGCTAGAGTATGAAACTGCGGTCCTGGAGGTTCAATCCGAGGTGCGGGTGGGGAGTTTTCCTTGTTCCAGCCCTTTCCAGGATTGTACCATGTCCACTCAGCCTGCTCTTATAATGATTACCAGCAATCCTTCCAAGGGATAAAAGGAATGTCCTAAAACAGATTGCCTGGAACTTCACAGACACTGTCATACACAGACACTGAACTAACGTATTTCATGCCATAGTCAAGTCAATCTGGCGAAAAAATAAATAAATCCCTCCCTGTCCAGGAGTCACATAATTCTGGAAGCACTAAGGGTAGCAGACACTGAGGCTCTGTAAGTCTGGGTCTGTCCATGAAGTGTGGTTGAAAAGCCAAAGCGGTTAAGGTGACCGCTCGCGTAAGGCGTAAAATCCGAGTTAGACTCCCAGTCCAGCACAAATTTTCAGTTTCCAATAAATTGTATAGCTGCGGTGGAACAGTATTTGCAGTTTGCGAATATATTTCATGGTTTAATACAGCTATACAGTTACTTTTCCCTCCGCGCTACACAGACCTTGTATCTCGTCTTCAGTGATCATACTGTTAATGAAATTTAAATCTTAACCCCATTTCTCATCTTCCGAAACAGCTAGTACCCGTAAATTTGTAGAACATCCATACTAAATCCAAAAACATGGGCGATGCACGCGTTCGCTACGCCGAGAGAATTGGATGTCAATCTGTGGCACAAATGGTCACGGAGAAAACTGGACGTCAATCTGTGGCACAAATGGGCATGAACGTAGTTGCGCAAATGTTTCGGACTGCGTCCGTAGCATAGGTAGCGACACGTTCGGCATCTATAGTCTCTATAAAATCGTTTAACTCAGTGGACTTAGTACAGTCTGGAACTGCCACATTTCCACTTTCGTTTCCAGACAGAGAACAATAAATTGCTTACACGGAGCTGTGAATTCAGCACCGTCTTATTGTGAGGCTTGATTATTTTCCGGGCGCGAATGTACACCATTAAAATCATCAGAACATGAATTAGTTTCCGTTTTAGATAAGTGAAAATTATAATCCATCGCATCTCGCACTTCCGATACGCTTGGCGATGCTTCACAAAATTCCTGTTTGTTGGTATATGAGTAGAGAAAAACTCAGTTTCATTTTGTACACGAGCTTTGCTAAAAAGTAGACAAAAATACAAAGGCTTCACTTTAAGAACAAAGGAGATGTCATCATATGACTGTCCAAAAAGCCTTTCATCTTAGAAGAATGTAAAAGTTCGCAGCTAGTGACATGTATGTGTACGCCTCTCATTGTAATTTATCACTTCAGTAATCATAGACACTGGATTGTTGGCAAACGGAAACCCAGTCACATGGCTCAAGCATCGTGTTGCGCCATGACATGATCACATGAGAAGGTGGTCTTCTGGAATAGTTTCTGCCTATCACCTGAGACTGGGGATGAAAAATGGGGCGAGAGGGTGAAGAGGCCATATAGGCTGTTGATGTTTTATTTACATTCACTATGAAAGACGTGTGCCACCATCATTACTGCTGGTTGCCTATATCCATCCATGGGTGACTGCTTCCTCACTCGACATGATGTTTTACAGTAACACAAGTGCCCACAGTTCATCTCCAGTCCCATGTGACAGTTGTTTATTTGAAGTTTTGCTTCAGCCCGACAGGTGGGGCTGCCTGTCCTCAGGCGCTAGAGCAACTACGAGGCACTATTCAGCTGAATGGATGTCGAAGTCCCTGACAGGTACATTTTTAACGTGCTCAGCCAAGTTGCGTGGGTGGCACCGAGGGTACCGAACCAGGGGGTCTTCGATGGATCATATGACGTTTGACTCCAGCACATCTCATTGCTGGAACTCCTCTGTGATCACGCCACAGGAGAGCGCAAAACAGGAGGACGCAAAACAGGAGGGCTTAAAAAGCATAAATACGGTCTGCTGCTTCTAATAAGCATCGAATTTCATCTATTGGTTTTCTTCGGTTCCTAGTGGTTCCACACTCTACGTCAGAGCAATACTTGCGGTCGCGTGACACTCCATCGGGGCCAGACCACTTTAGTGGAACTTCGACTTCACGATGTCCTTAGAGTAGGGTTGAATCTTCCAAGGAGTGGAGGGGGGGGGGGGGAGGTGTCAGCAGTGTCGAACATTGTCAGGATTGTTGTCCTGAAGCTCTTGGCACTGCGAAGTGTGGTTTCTCTCCGGTCGAAAAATTCGTGATAATCAGCGCCCCATGGGAGGGGTGGTTTCTTGACTCCCTTTATGCCACCTACTGAGGGCTTTTCGTGTCGCTTGCAAGCGGTGGTTTTGTCTGAAATGTTTTCCTCGGCCACCCTAGAAAAAAACGCATGGTTCCTACTCTCGATGTCGCGATCATGATCTGTGTCGCAGAGGCGTCAAAAGAGGGGGTGAAATATGGATAACTGGAACGGTGGAGATCTTCTCATCGCAAGCCACTTCCAAGAAGGCGTTGGGCGGGATTATGCCAATGTGACATCATTAACCTACCTTACAACTGATATGAACTTCTGAGCTGTGGCTTTCTTTTTCCTTTTTCGGTGTCTCGACACCTTGCTGTCTGATGCGTCCCCGCGTCCGAGGGTGACGTAGCGGGGCACTACACTTTGCATCATTATAAAGGAATGTTTTAGGGACCACTGAGCACATTTCAGACTTAGTTGTCAGACTAGGAGGCAATTACAGGGTTTTGAAAAAGTGGCCTTTTTTTGCGCACTGTATGTACATACAAAAGATGTCGAAATTACGCGCTATGACAACCCGCAGCTACTTAGTGCGAGAAAAGCAGAAAAAAGCGCTTTCCGTAAAAAATGTTCTATATTTTCTTTCATTTTGGTCAGTTACTATGAGTTTGATGCGCAAATCTGTCCTTATTTCTTGTCAAACTATTCATCTCTACATAAGCAGCACCAACATCATATACAATTATTTTGCTATGGTCTAATCTTCGCCTCCTCTTTCTGCCACTGATTCCAGTACTAGGATGCTTATCATTTGTCTCGTTAAGCTGTACCTTGTCATGGTAAATAATCTCCGTGGACTACTTCGCACTTGCCTTCTAGTGTCTCTTCTACGCTATGGCATGAAGTTTTCGTCTGCTCTTGAGACAAACATGGTTTTTTTTTTATTTTTCTCACGACATAAAGATACTTCCGTCCATGTCCATACCCATTTGCTACAGTATATGTATTCTCCACAAAATAAACACAGCCTTTGTATGAATTTGTATACCATACTGCTTTGATTACGTGATTTGACTTGAGCTGTTCATTTAGTTTTGTACTGGATTGAAGAATAAATCAGTAATAATGTGAGTACAAGAAAAATCTTGAAATAAAAAAGTGAGGAAAACGAAAATGGACAGTATTCTGAAATGACAAGGTGACTTTTCTATCAAAATCTACTTATTTGAAGACTGCCATTCGATAGTTCCTATGACAAACACAAATTTATTGGTCGCTATTGTAGAACTAGAGAAACTGAAATTAAATATCAGACGAGAAAAAAACAATTGCAAGTTTCTATTTCTTACTTCATTCACGAGTGCATCTTCGGATGATTCGTGACAGTATAGTTTATAAGCTCAAGTGCCTTCTTACTGCTGCGCCTTCCCTTTTCGAATTCCACAGAAGAGCCTTTCCTTGCGTCATGTATGGTCCCTTGGTTCCACGTCACAGCATAGTAGTAGTTACTGTGGATCACCCATTCGCGTGATAATTCTATGACAACAACTGCGATTAATTTAGGAAAGAAAACTATTGTAGGTAAATGTAATTCTACGCGGTTCACTGGCAAAACTCGAAAACCTCAAGATTCAGCCCGAATAAACTCGAGACTGCAACCCATCCTCTCTCTCCCCTTGGTGGGATAATTTTATTGTAACAGACTCACCGATAAAATGAGTGGTAATATACTGCACTCCTTACCATTCACGAACACCATTGATCGAGACTGAATGAAATATAACTCTTTACTTGAATTACTTATCAACTACATTGATGTAAATAACCTTTACATTAATTACGAAATTAGATTAACAGAGAATGGAGCCAGAATATTAATCTGGCTGTTCACGCTTCGTATCGCCTTTCTTCCCATCGCCGCGGGTGGAGTGGTCGGTACGTAAAAGTCTGTGTAATTAATTTGCTTTGCAGATAAGAGGCGCTCGATTAGCAGGGGGTCTGCATCGAGGGCGTTTCTCCAGCGGTGACAGCCTCTGCAACGGTCGGCGATTACTTGCCCACCAGCTCGGCGCGGCGCAGAGCACACTTTGTAATCGGCCGGTGCATCGGCAGCGCAGTTGGCCAGGCGCCGCCACGTAACATATGGAACGTTAAATGAGTGCCGCGGCCCGGCCGGACCGGTTTGCAGCGTTCGATTCTATTACGAGGTGCTTAAACGGTGTTGCAACGGCCGCTGTCATTGCGCAAATGCGGTCGGTAATGTGTGTGACAAAGTGCGTCAGCCGGTGCAAAGCCGATTACCGGCCTTTCCGATCATAGTACCTAGTGCGTCAGTAAGTGTCAAGCATAAGTCGCCATACGAGAAGACATTATTAGATCCAAAATGTTTACTGCAGGCGATATCACTGAACCACCAAAAGCTCTTGTATGGTAATGGATATTCACAGACTACCAGTTTGCCGGCCGCGGTGGTCTAGCGGTTCTAGGCGCTCAGTCCGGAACCGCGCGACTGCTACGGTCGCAGGTTCGAATCCTGCCTCGGGCATGGATGTGTGTGATGTTCTTAGGTTAGTTAGGTTTAAGTAGTTCTAAGTTCTAGGGGACTGATGACCACAGATGATAAGTCCCATAGTGCTCAGAGCCATTTGAACCATTTGAAGCCAGACTACCAGTTTCGGTTAAGCGACCGTCTTCAAATCACGGATTAATAGTGCGTTAAACTCTTAGTTCCCTCGGCCCACACACGTATACCTTCATTCACTATTTTTTTCTCCGTAAATACGAGTATTTTTGCTCTTATAGCCCGATTGACTACCAGTGTGTGGCTTCTTAGTTTTAAAAACTCGGGATGATTGCGGCGTTATACATGCAGAACATCTGTGTCCATACGTTACCCGAGAGATAAGGAGAATGCCGGGATAACTCGTTTGGAAAAGTCACGTCTTATTTCCTTTCAACAGCTATCCCGTCCGAATTTCTGCTGTGCGACTAACGACCTCGTCACCCGTGGAACGCTAAACCCTAGTCTTGTTTTTCATTGTATCATGTGGTTAGTGAGATTATTCGTAAACATAACTTTGTTGAGTTTTGAAATGATTCGTAAACGAATGTAAGTGTGCGAAAAGAGGAAAATGCCTGCACTCGCTCGTTGATGTGTCGTTCGTATTGGTTCCTGGACACCTCGGTGTGTCAGGAAATGAGGCTCCTGGCACTGTTAGTGCTGCTACGAAGGCAAAACTCCACTGCCCAGATCTTTTAACAATTCTGCCCTGTCGATGTTCTCAGCGTTGCTATTCATAGGAACATGCTATAGCTATGTCACACACAGGTCGTCGCTCCGTGGGAGTGCGCTCAGAACGATTAATCTCTTCCCTACGGCTTGGGCGACTGCCCCGCGAGAAGATAATTTTATCTTTGTTGGACATTGTCTTTTCGGCCATCGTCATCTGTTAAGCGGAGTGAATTTCAAAACCTCTATGCACAGAAAATGGCTGTAACTTTTACAATATATTCCTAAGATACTGATTTCGAACAATCTTCAAAATTTTTGTAGTGTCTTTACCTGTTTCTGAGATACAGTGTTTCAAAGTTACCCTACTTGCACGCATAAAACACGGACGTAAAATCCTGTGTAAGGCGAAAACATAGTTTATAAAGTGACGTAGCAAGGAGAAATACGCTCTGAAGTTTCTCCATTGTCATTAGTAGGATTCTCGGTACCTCGTGTTGTAGTACTGCAGAACATGAAAAATTTTTGTGCATTTAAAGTTCAATATGAGGTGCAAAATTTATAAATTTTTGCATTATTTCAGCTTCACAGAAGTAAAGTGTTAAAATTTGACCTACACATAAAGTACGAGTAAAATGCTCTTCTGTAGCAGGGAAAATAAGGGAATTAGCGGAAAAATGCTCCGCTAGGAGCTAATACACCCCAGTTCTAAACGACTCTGACTGATAAGTTGGGTACTAGCCATCTCAGTCTACCTCCCTCAGCACCTTTGGACTTTCCTCGGAAATTTTATCGTGCAAACATATTCGACCTTTTTTATGCTGAGAGATAAGGAGATGGTGGAAGTAGGAAAGAGACAGGAAAGTAATAAATACTGGAAGGTAGTAGACAGTGGTTATCGAATAGAAAGAGCGAGGGAGACAGTGCCAATTTGAGAAAAGGGAGGGGCACAGTGACAATGGAACATAGTTGCCAGTGACAGAACT
Source organism: Schistocerca nitens (assembly GCF_023898315.1). NCBI lineage: Eukaryota > Metazoa > Arthropoda > Insecta > Orthoptera > Acrididae > Schistocerca > Schistocerca nitens. Next base: position 367,345,573 of record NC_064614.1, on the reverse strand, counting down.
GTGCCAGGAAAACAGGGAAGAAGACAGTGCCAGTGGGAGAGGAATAAAGAGGAGGAGAAAGTGGAAGTGGGTGACATTCTGTGCTAATGAGAGACAGAATCTACGACAATGACAATCGGGAAGAGAGAGAGAGAGAGAGAGAGAGAGAGAGAGAGTGAGAAGATACAACAGCAGTGAGAAGGTATGGGGGATAGTAGCAACAAGAGAGAGCAAGAGGGAGAAGGTGAAAGTGGGAGCGAGAGGTGAGTTACATATTATGAAGAGCCTGAATATGTTTGCGTGCCAAAATTTTTTGGGGAAATTTTAAAGATGCTGAGGAAGGTAGACGGAGGCAGCTGATACGCTACTTTTCAAGTCGGAGGCTTTTAATAAACAGAACCATATTCGCCTGCCTTGTGCTTCGACAGGAGAATTCTTCTGCTGGTACTGTAACTTTGATTAGACTTCACAGGGATGGCGAGGAATTCAGCATTGAAAGAACAATCAGACAAGGAGGATGTACGTCACAACAACTGTTCTCAGTAGTCAGAAATAAAGTTTTCAGATCCTTGCATTTTGAGGATTACAATTTTGTGCGTGCTAATAGAAAACATTTAATCTTGGACTTGATGATGAAAAACAGCAGTTAATTGAAAATACCTTAATACATTAAGGTTAAAGTAGGCCTGAAGACCAACTGTAATAAGTCAAAAACAGCCTGATGCAATTATATCGAAAAGGAAATAGTACAAATTAATAATGAATTCATAGAGTCTGAACTACTTATGTAAACTAGATAGAGTTTTCAAAACTAATCTTCTGATCTTCCTGAAAAGGAAACTTTAGCATGAGTGGATCTTATCTCTTTTTCCATCTATGAGAGATGAACTTTTAATGCAAAAATCAATGAAAATGTGAGGGGTCTCCAGTGACCTGTGGAGTGGTATATGTTTGGAGTTTCTGGGAGAGACAGGAAACCTAGGACTGGATCAATAATAGGAATTTTTTTTTTTGGTCATCAGCCTACTGACTGGTTTGATGTGACCCGCCACGAATTCCTTTCCTGTGCTAACCTCTTCATCTCAGAGTAGCACTTGCAACCTACGTCCTCAATTATTTGCTTGACGTATTCCAATCTCTGTCTTCCTCTACAGTTTTTGCCCTCTACAACTCCCTCTAGTACCATGGAAGTCATTCCCTCATGTCTTAGCAGATGTCCTATCATCCTGTCCCTTCTCCTTATCAGTGTTTTCCACATATTCCTTTCCTCTCCGATTCTGCGTAGAACCTTCTCATTCCTTACCTTATCAGTCCACCTAATTTTCAACATTCGTCTATAGCACCATATCTCAAATGCTTCGATTCTGTTCTGTTCCGGTTTTCCCACAGTCCATGTTTCACTACCATACAATGCTGTACTCCAGACGTACATCCTCAGAAATTTCTTCCTCAAATTAAGGCCGGTATTTGATATTAGTAGACTTCTCTTGGCCAGAAATGCCTTTTTTGCCATAGCGAGTCTGCTTTTGATGTCCTCCTTGCTCCGTCCGTCATTGGTTATTTTACTGCCTAGGTAGCAGAATTCCTTAACTTCATTGACTTCGTGACCATCGCTCCTGATGTTAAGTTTGTCGCTGTTCTCATTTCTACTACTTCTCATTACCTTCGTCTTTCTCCGATTTACTCTCAAACCATACTGTGTACTCATTAGACTGTTCATTTCGTTCAGCAGATCATTTAATTCTTCTTCACTTTCACTCAGGATAGCAATGTCATAAGCGAATCGTATCATTGATATCCTTTCACCTTGTATTTTAATTCCACTCCTGAACCTTTCTTTTATTTCCATCATTGCTTCCTCGATGTACAGATTGAAGAGTAGGGGCGAAAGGCTACAGCCTTGTCTTACACCCTTCTTAATACGAGCACTTCGTTCTTGATCGTCCACTCTTATTATTCCCTCTTGGTTGTTGTACATATTGTATATGACCCGTCTCTCCCTATAGCTTACCCCTACTTTTTTCAGAATCTCGAACAGCTTGCACCATTTTATATTGTCGAACGCTTTTTCCAGGTCAACAAATCCTATGAAAGTGTCTTGATTTTTCTTTAGCCTTGCTTCCATTATTAGCCGTAACGTCAGAATTGCCTCTCTCGTCCCTTTACTTTTCCTAAAGCCAAACTGATCGTCACCTAGCGCATTCTCAATTTTCTTTTCCATTCTTCTGTATATTATTCTTGTAAGCAGTTTCGATGCATGAGCTGTTAAGCTGATTGTGCGATAATTCTCGCACTTGTCAGCTCTTGCCGCCTTCGGAATTGTGTGGATGATGCTTTTCCGAAAGTCAGATGGTATATCGCCAGACTCATATATTCTACACACCAACGTGAATAGTCGTTTTGTTGCCACTTCCCCCAATGATTTTAGAAATTCTGATGGAATGTTATCTATCCCATCTGCCTTATTTGACCGTAAGTCCTCCAAAGCTCTTTTAAATTCCGATTCTAATACTGGATCCCCTATCTCTTCTAAATCGACTCCTGTTTCTTCTTCTATCACATCAGTCAAATCTTCACCCTCATAGCGGCTTTCAATGTATTCTTTCCACCTATTTGCTCCCTCCTCTGCATTTAACAGTGGAATTCCCGTTGCACTCTTAATGTTACCACCTTTGCTTTTAATGTCACCAAAGTTTGTTTTGATTTTCCTGTATGCTGACTCTGTCCTTCCGACAATCATATCTTTTTCGATGTCTTCACATTTTTCCTGCAGCCATTTCGTCTTAGCTTCCCTGCACTTCCTATTTATTTCATTCCTCAGCGACTTGTATTTCTGTATTCCTGATTTTCCCGGAACATGTTTGTACTTCCTCCTTTCATCAATCAACTGAAGTATTTCTTCTGTTACCCATGGTTTCTTCGCAGCTACCTTCTTTGTACCTATGATTTCCTTCCCAACTTTTGTGATGGCCCTTTTTAGAGATGTCCATTCCTCTTCAACTGTACTGCCTACTGCGCTATTCCTTATTGCTGTATCTATAGCGGTAGAGAACTTCAAAGGTATCTCGTCGTTCCTTAGTACTTCCGTATCCCACTTCTTTGCGTATTGATTCTTCCTGACTAATGTCTTGAACTTCAGCCTACTCTTCATCACTACTATATTGTGATCGGAGTCTATATCTGCTCCTGGGTACGCTTTACAATCCAGTATCTGATTTCGGAATCTCTGTCTGACCATGATGTAATCTAATTGAAATCTTCCCGTATCTCCCGGCCTTTTCCAAGTATACCTCCTCCTCTTGTGATTCCTGAACAGGGTGTTCGCTATTACTAGCTGAAACTTGTTACAGAACTCAATTAGTCTTTCTCCTCTTTCATTCCTTGTCCCAAGCTCATATTCTCCTGTAACCTTTTCTTCTACTCCTTCCCCTACAACTGCATTCCAGTCGCCCATTACTATTAGATTTTCGTCCCCCTTTACATACTGCATTACCCTTTCAATATCCTCATACACTTTCTCTATCCGTTCATCTTCAGGTTGCGACGTCGGCATGTATACATGAACTATCGTTGTCGTTGTTGGTCTGCTGTCGATTCTGATTACAACAACCCGGTCACTGAACTGTTCACAGTAACACACCCTCTGCCCTACCTTCCTATTCATAACGAATCCTACACCTGTTATACCATTTCCTGCTCCTGTTGATATTACCCGATACTCATCTGACCAGAAGTCCTTGTCTTCCTTCCACTTCACTTCACTGACCCCTACTATATCTAGATTGAGCCTTTTCATTTCCCTTTTCAGATTTTCTAGTTTCCCTACCACGTTCAAGCTTCTGACATTCCACGCCCCGACTCGTAGAACGTTATCCTTTCGTAGATTATTTAATCTTTTTCTCATGGTAACCTCCCCCTTGGCAGTCCCCTCCCGGAGATCCGAATGGGGGACTATTCCGGAATCTTTTGCCAATGGAGAGATCATCATGACACTTCTTCAATTACAGGCCACATGTCCTGTGGATACACGTTACTTGTCTTTAATGCAGTGGTTTCCATTGCCTTCTGCATCCTCATGTCGTTGATCATTGCTGATTCTTCCGCCTTTAGGGGCAATTTCCCACCCCTAGGACAAGAGAGTGCCCTGAACCTCTATCCGCTCCTCCGCCCTCTTTGACAAGGCCGTTGGCAGAATGAGGCTGACTTCTTATGCCGGAAGTCTTCGGCCGCCAATGCTGATTATTTATCAAAATTAGGCAGTGGCGGGGATCGAACCCGGGACCGAAGACGTTTTTGATTATGAGTCAAAGACGCTACCCCTAGACCACGGGTATCCTAAATGTAATTTTGACCGTATTGAAAATGAACTGCAAGTGTTGGGCATGTGGCTCGGAGAATGGATGGCAAATGGGCCAAGCACTTTGAGTAATTGGAAGAGATAACAAGGGACCGAGGCGGTGACCTAATGAATGGTTGATAGACGATATCAGAAAACATGCAGGAGCAACGTGAGTATGCGGATAGTTGAGGACCGTAAAGTATGGAAAGGACCGGACATAGCCTTCTGTATGCCAGACGATGTCAGGTTCCCGATGATCATGCTGATTAAATGCGATAAACAGTGGCTTGTTTAATTGAACTACAGGAAATGGAATACATGTCTTAGAAAATGCCATAGTCATCAATCCTCCATTTGGATTGTAGAGATAGAACAGGCCGTTTGCAGAATTGCTAGTGCACCAGCAATTTTCCAACCTTTTTGGGAGTTGCTGATTAAGAACTTTTTGAACACAGTCAGTTATCAGTTCAATATATTACGAAGTGGCGCTAAAAGAGAGCAACATCTCGTCCACTGTTCTGCACACTGTATCACGTGGACTAAAGTGAAACCTAAAGAGCTAATTCTTTCAAGAAGTGGGGCTCTTAGGCCACATATTGCGTAGTGAAGAACTTCAAACGATACATCAAAATGTGGAATCTATAGCAAAAATTGGTTCAAATGGCTCTAGGCACTATGGAACTTAACATCTGAGGTCATCAGTCCCCTAGACTTAGAACTACTTAAACCTAATTAACCTAAGGACATCACACACATCCATGACCGAGGCAGGGTTCGAATCTGCGACCGTAGCAGCAGTCCAGTTCCGGATTGAAGCACCTACAAACGCTCGGCTACAGCGGCCGGCAAGCAATAGCAAAAAATGAAAAAAATTCCTTAATCGGCAAAATAAATTATTATGCAAAATTTGTACCAAATGCCGCACCGATCGCCAGAATCTTAAATAGTCCACGCAAAAAAGGTGCGACATATGAATGATCACAGCAGTCGCAAGAAGCTTTTCAGAAGTTATAACGTTATTAGGAGTCAGCTCCCTGTCTGGTGACCTATGACCCATCAGGATTCCTTATGCTCTCCACTAACGCGTCTCAACACTCCATGGGGGCCGTTTATTCTCAAGGAAGCGATAAGGGATATGAAAACCCCATTGCATATGCGTCTAAAACGCTCACTTCAGTCCACTTCAGTTACTCACAAGTCGAAAAAGAAGCAGTGGTAATCATTTCTGGCATCCAAATATTCCTTATGTATCTTAACGGTACTAAGTTTCACCTCATAGTAAATAATTATTTTCCTTGTCAGTCCTAAGAACCATCTCCCAAAAAGAAACGGCACCACACCTACAACGCCGGGGCCTCTTCCTCAGCAACAATAATTATCAAATGCAGTATAAGAATAACATGCTAGCATCGATGCCCTATCCAGACTATATATGAGACCAGATCCCACATTTGATTCTCGAGAAACACTGTGCTACCAAAACAGTCGAATCCTTACAAACCACCTGCAAAAGTTGTTTGTAACTACCTCTGTAATTGCGAAGGATACCGCTGAGGACAACATCATGAAACAAGTTATTAAATAAATTCACTACGATTGGCTTGAGCGCCCCCCACTCCACTCCCTTCCTGAAATCCTATTTTTTTTAAAGTATCCAGATCGTGTAGGGATTTCTGATGCCGACATCGGACGACAACGACTGTCGGCTGTTCATCCCGCCGCCACTGCGTCACCATGTCATAATCTTCCTGCTCTTCGACGCCTGGGGGTGACCACGCGTGAAGGCGCTTCAAGACGCCTATCGGCCCGGCATCACGCAGGACATCTGAGAGGACAGCCCGCATCTGCGAAACCTGCGCTTCAGCCCAGTCAGCCGGCACGCCTCCAAAAGTTCCACGTCTGGCCAGTACCTCAGCACCCATTCGAGCGCATCTGTGTGTACTTCGCCTGTCTCTTTCTCAAAGAGGAGTGGCCCATTGTCACAGTCTCTTTTTCTAAGTCTACTTGGGTAGTTCTAATGTCAAATATCACAGGATCGGAGAAAATAAACTCCTTACAGTAAATGTTTGCCGTTTCGGATAATGGCCCTCTGTTCTCATTCAATATGTTTCAGGATTACAGCTCTTGGAACGGAACCGTTCCACCCAGCCTCCAATGGAGAAAAGAGGATATCGTCTGCATCTTTAATGGGCAAATAGAGAAGATGCTGCTCTCTGCACCCGAAGCCCAGGTCTTGACTCCTTCAGGACAACGCCGATTTAGTACCGCCCTCCAGCGCAAATGCTGGTGGCCACAAACACCGTGCTTTCTAGGACCTCCTAATGCCGAAACATTGCACATCAGTACTCGCCGTGCACGGACGTTTGGCTTCACACATTTGAAAGGGATCCAGGATAGGCACCAGGCATCATCAGAGACGCCAGAGGCGACAAATGCTCACAGTATTAACTAACATCCAAAAAAAGTAAACTTGAGGTAATTATTAGCAAATTAGCACATTACTGTTTTTTTTTAATCTAAGTGTGTGAAAGTAAATTTTAATTTTTCCAAGGACATGTTTTTAAGAGGTAATTGCAGTCAATCCTGCTGTAATCCAAAACAAATATTTTTATGCAAAGTACACATGTTGTGCTGTGAGGAGATCTATATGACTGTAAATGAGTAGCACGCGCAGTGCGTCGCGATCGCATAGTAGAAACTTTTATTGTTCCAAGATGACCGGTTTAGACAGGCTTATGCTTCCATCATCTGATCTTATGAAACTTGTTATAAGAGTGTCATGTTACATTACACACAATTAAAGCACAGAAGGCGCAAGATGTATATGTATTGAGCAGTGCCTTTTGTGCTTTGACTTCATGTAATGTAACATGGCGTTCTTATAACGAGTTCCGTAAGAGCAGATGATGACACCATAAGCCTGTTGATACCGGTCATCTCGGAACAACAAAAGTTTCTCTACAGAGATCGCGACGTACAATGTATGTTATTTATTTCCACCAGATATTTGTGTGACAGTAAAACAATTATAATTTACCTTAAATACAAACCAGTAGCTGGCAAACTCAGTAGTTTTATCTGGCACTGATTCCGTGCGCTGCACGCAAGTGCATTGTTTGACATCAGTAATTGCATGTAATAAATCAGTCACCATTTAATTAGCTTCGTGAAGTAAGCGTAACAAATTGATCATGTCAAATACCTGACGAATATGTGGCTAATGCAAACTATCACTTCAAACATAGTACTAGGCAGATATGAGCTCGGTTGGAAGCCCCGTGGAATGTCGTTGCTAGTGAACACGTTCATAACTGATTTTATTACTTCCTACACAGCCGGTCTTCTGTTGACTAACTTTTACTTATTTCGTACTATTATTATTATTATCCTATGCATGAATTACAACAAGAAATTTAAATAAAAATACACATCTGTGCAACTAATTACACTATATAAACATCAAATGGTCCAGACTACACACGAATGCCGGAAGACTCAGTCCAGTGAAACTCTTCGTCGGATGCATCATACAGACTCTTGATACAACCAAGGAAATTTCTGTTACGGTGCTCATTCACAATGTGGCTCATTTGTCTGAATATCACCACTTTCTCACGTACTGTGAGCGGATAATGCGTATATTATTTTCACGTCTTCTCCAGTCCGATAAACTTTTCCCACACTTCTGTCGGATGATGAAAGCTTGGAAATTTGACGGTTGGGCTGCCGATAAGTTCGTGGCGTGTCACGTTTCCTTCCAGCGTAATGGTTGAACGCAGCGGGGGACATTTGGTTAAAAAAATGGTTCAAATGGCTCTGAGCACATCTGTGGTCATCAGTCACCTAGAACTTCGAACTACTGCCCGAGGCAGGATTCGAACCTGCGACCGTAGAGGTCACGCGGTTCCAGACTGAAGGGCCTAGAACCGCACGGTCAAACCGGCCGGCGAACATTTTGTCTCGTTCTTCATACGCATGTCTTCTGGATTCAGGAGTTTCCTAGGCGGGGAGAGTAAATCTTCGTGAAGACGGACTGATTCATTTTTGGAAACTTGCTGGCAAATACAGAGAGTTGTCTTTCGAAGAAAATGAGCTCGGAAGTGTTTGATATTACAGGCAGCTAGTATGAAGGTGTAAGTCCGACTGGGGCAATGATAATAATGATATAATGACGAGACAAAAATAACACTGAACACACACAATAGAGGCACTAAATGTAGAAGCAGTAACACACAGATACGGCAGAATGAAAACCTGTCAATAGATCAAGTAGAATAGATCGTAGCCAGTCATTGGATCAGGCACAGCGTTTAACCTTTAATTAGGTTACATCAAAGCAGAGCCGGCCGGGGTGGCCGTACGGTTCTACGCGCTACAGTCTGGAACCGCGTAACCGCTACGGGCATGGATGTGTGTGGTGTCCTTAGGTTAGTTAGGGTTTAAGTAGTTCTAAGTTCTAGGGGACTGATGACCTCAGAAGTTAAGTCCCATAGTGCTCAGAGCCATTTGAACAAGCCATCAAAGCAGAAAAACTGTAACACATGTAAAATAGATAATTAACGCACATACAGCATAAAAACTGTAACAAAACATCGATATTAGGGTAGTTATGCGAGAGAAGAATCGACTCGCGACCTCCGAGACGTGATTTATCTCGTGTAATAAACTGCCAACGGGATGCGCCGCTCAGGGACGTCGGGCATGAGAACACATTCCAACGCCACCTCCGTGAGCAGCTGTCCCCAATACTAATCGTTCCTATCTCCTTTCCTTCTATTCTTAAAAATTAGGGTTTTATGATTTTATTCCAATTTGAATTTTCATGTATTACAATTGTAAGATGGTGCTGCATGGGCAACGGTGCCCATGCCCTCAACCGCGTGGTCACAATTCGTTGTCCTGTGGGGGCCGTCGATACCGGCTAACTGCTCTAAGTGGATCACTACGGCCCGCACAAAATTTATCAGATGGCGGGCCGTAGTTGTATAAATGCAGCCTTGAAGTAACAAAAATTCAGTCTTGCAGCCTTGTGGCACAAATAGTTCTCATAAGACATTCAAATGAACGCCAACTTTCTTCATATGAGCGCTGCAGAGCCAAACAGGTGACGAATATTCTGCTGCAGTTGATACCAACGCAAGGGATGTTCCGCAGAGAAGTGATGTATTTGCGCCCCATATACTACTTGCGACCTACCTCACCAGGTTCGCTCGCGTTTGTACCTGCTTAACTGTGTTGGAAACGTATTTATGATATGTTGACGTTCTGTCTAATGCAACGCTAATATAATAACTTTCACCAGAAAGCTGTGCTCGAAGATGATAGAGTGAAACGCTCCACGGCGGGGACTGTACTTTGGAGTAGGAAGCGTTGGCGAAATCGTGCCGCTACGACGGCTGGCCCTGTAGCGTGCTGGCTGTATTTCAGCAGAGGCACAGGAGGACACGCCGTGAGAGAAAGTCACGCACGCGGCTGGTGAAACAGTGTGCCGCGAGGTTTCAGGTGCGGCGCCGCCAGACCAGCAATTAAGAGGGAGGGAGTGCCTCGAACGCAGGTGGAGAGGAAGGCGCTGGGCTCTTTTCCCAGATGATGGATTCGTGAGCAAACGAATACTATCTCGGAAAGCACTCGAAATTTTGGATGGAGAAATTCTCTTACGAAAGTCGGAGGTACTACGTAGGGGCAGCGGCGACATAACGAATATTTTGCGCACTATTAATACGACTTTCATATCACGTAAGAGAAATTGTGATTTGGTCTTCACTAACTTCAGATGTTGGATCCTAGTTCACCAAACTCTGAAATAGTTGGATCTCAGTATAGTTCCCTGGGATCAATGTTACTTCGACATTGAAAGAGACAGTACACCGTTTAAAGAAACCTGATTGTAAAATATATAAATGAAAAAATAATTGAGGAAACTAAGAAAGGGTTGTCACAGTGTATACGTATAAATAACTGAAGGATAGATGGTCCCGATAATACGTCAGGAGTGCACTACACAATGGAGACGGATAGTCCAGTAGCAGAGTACGTGTGGCGTGAATAATGTACATATTTTTTAGTTTAGAGAAACCCCCTCCTTAATGAGTTACGAAATGCCTGCCGATATCGAAGATAGATCAGTTACATAGCTCTCAGACGAGGGAAATGTTAATGCGCGAGAAAGTTGGGCAACGACAGAACAGATGCCAGTGGTTTGTTGGCGTATGGAATTCTACAGTCTGGTGAGATTATTACAGATTCGGAATTTTAAACAGTCAGGGGAAAGGTAGCGTCAAAAGTCTGCTCTAACATTGTAATCAGATGCTTTTATAAGCGATCTGCTTCACGAGTGTTAATGGCATAGCACCTCATAGTAAGTTTCCTCATCGCGGTATTGTAACAAATAGGTCAAATGGCTCTGAGCACTATGGGACTTAACATCTGAGGTCATCAGACCCCTAGAACCTAGAACTACTTAAACCTAACTAACCTAAGGACATCACACACATCCATGCCCGAGGCAGGATTCGAACCTGCGACCGTAGCAGTCGCGCGATTCCAGACTGAAGCGCCTACAACCGCTCGGCCGCATCGGGCCGGCTATTGTAACAGGAGACATTAACTTCCTGTCTACAGAATGGGAGAGTCACGCAATTAAATAGGTGCCAGAGACAGGCATTCGTATAAGGTGGTTCTGAATCTCTTGCCAGGAAATTACTTCGAGTTCTCCAGGGGAAACTCGGCTTCAAGAGGCCCGTCGTCGTCTTCATCTGATACCAATCTTCTCTCTGGCTCAATTCTAGCTGTTGACAACTGAAGCCTTAATCTCTTTCCGTCCAGAGAAAGCCAGACTCTCTGGTTGTTTTAAGAGAGGGGGGGGGGGCAGTGTTTACGACGCCGAACTCACATTCTGGAAGCGCGGCTTTCAGGTACACATCTTTCGGTATGTTTCATTAGGCCGAACTTAATGTGTAGAGGTTGTAGCACAAATGTTTTCGGAACCACGAAGTTGATGTGTAAAAGGATATTTATTCTGAACTGTGTTGACCTTGTTGTAGTATCACATGTCGGCTACATATTATTAACTGAAATTCTATAAGAAATATATAAAATTAAGAAAGCTAAATATTAAATTTTGAATTATACAAAAAAGTTGTGGGTCCAGTGTCTCTCTGTTGTCACATTAGAGAATTCAACTCAAAAGTAAGCTTACCTACATTAGGAAGTTTTTCATCGTTGGCATGTTTCCTCTTCAGCCTTGTACAATCCGAATCTTTATTTTAGTCTCTAATGGCGTCGACGTCGATTGGACTTCAAACCCTGGTCTTCCTTCGCGATGTGTCAAACGCAAAATGTATATTCACTTACTATTGGTCGACAACTGAACACATGTGTGTGTGAAAAACGACTGAAAACGTATAATTTGATGCGTGTGATATCTTAGACGATGCGCAAAAACAATGTTCTAGATGCTCGATACGCGCCAAAAAAATGTGTGTGAAATCTTATGGGACTTAACTGCTAAGGTCATCAGTCCCTTAGCTTACACACTACTTAACCTACATTATCCTAGGGACAAACACACACAACCATGCCCGAGGGAGGTCTCGAACCTCCGCCGTCACTAGCCGCACAGTCCATGACTGCAGCGCCTGAGACCGCTCGGCTAATCCCACGCGGCAATACGCGCCAAGATTACAGACGGCTGACGCATGTTGTAGTTACTAAGAGACCACCAGCCATCATAGAAATCAGGGATGCCACAGCAGCGCAATGAAGCAGCCAGCCGCCGCTTGAGTTCACCGAAGGCTGATGCCGATAATGTACTAATTGTGAAAAGTTGCGGTGGCGTTAAGTGTTTTTTTAGTTTTTAGTGATTTTAACATGAGTTTCATGGTAGTTCACGTATAGTCCAGATGTAGGTCTTTGTCTGCGTACAGACATTGTGCGAGTTGGATCGTCGCAAGCCGATCAGGTTTAGCAAGGCGTGGATGGAATAACGATCTGACGCGACCAGATTGATTGTGTAGCAGGCTTACACGTGCGGTAAGTAAAATTTTTGAGAAGAGACTAGTATGAATTTCCGTATCTGCGAGGATTTTGTCCCTCCCTTCTCCACCCCCCCCCCCTCCACCAAGCCCATCTTGGATTATGTAGGTTCTTATGAGCTCTCATAGTAGCAGTTAAGACACTGATCTGGCGAAAACCTGGCAGGGGTAATCTTTTCCTACATTTTTAGTAATGTGGGCGATTGTAATGACCTGTGGCAAATTTAGGCTGTGAAAGGCGCGGCTCGAGCAAAGTGTTGATACGATAATAGTAAATGAATTTTGTGGAGATATCGGAGGCATCAGATTTTTTGGTGCACTTACAGCTCGCCCAGCAGTACCTGAGTTGTTTGCTTGTCTGCAAGTGATGGATTAGGTTTTCGAAAGTGCATCGAAAGAGGTAACGATTCGAGTGTGTTTTGGTGGAATTTTGGGTCTTAATATATATGGCGAATGTCATTTGGCTCGTAACTTGTAATTAGCCCACAAACAGTTAAATAGATTGTATCCTTAGCCGATGTTTGGTGCGCAAAGTAGTAAAGTGGAAACGTTCACGGACTGCACGTAACTAAGACTTGCAAAGTGAAAAGTGACGCGTGGTCTATATTCAAATTGAGAATTGGAGGCGGTCGCGCCACCCCTCCGCCTGAAGAGGCAGAGCTTTACTTCGACCGTTAATTGTCACGGTCAAAGAGGCGGCGACATTTAGGATTTTTGTTGGGTTTATTATTAACAGTTTGTGGGGTATTAGTTTCTTGCTGGAACTCTTTATCACTTGCGTCCTGAAAATTGTATTGAAATACATTAAAAGGTTCAAATAAGGTGATACTACGTGACTGAAACATAAAAGGAAGATTTTGATCTAAATTATGGGTATTGTAGGTAGATGTGGAGGTTCCGAAAGCAGTATACAGAATGTGATAGGCTGACGTAGACAAAGTCAGCTAGAAAGAGAGCTGATACTTTTAGGATTTTCCCAAATGGGGCGTTGTAGTTAGAATCAGCAGTTGAATTTTCTAAAAGAAAAAGGTTCCCTTAAAGAATAGCGTAACCTGCAAGAGCTAAACAAAACAGAGTTAAGAGTTTGACTTTGAACGTAAAACAGCAGACGCAAGATGGTCGGAAATTCAGGTTTTAATGGAACTAAAGACATAATTGGGAATCTGCTTGAAATTTTCGGCTTTTTATTGCAGAAGATAGAGAAGAAAATAAATGAAAGTAAACCAGATTGATAACTCGAGAATTTCTTTAGAGTAAATAAGTTGTGAATGAAGTTTAATAGTAGTTATACATTATCGTTGACATTCTAAGATCGTCTATATATTTGCTATATATTACGACTAACTGAAAAGCAATCTAAAGTTCTAATTACGAGGTAGTATTTAAACGGTAAATGGGTTAGAAAATATATATATATGCATTACGTGTAACTATTTCTCAGGAAAGAAATAAAGAAAGAAAGAGATTTGTTGATATCTCATAACTACTGCTATACTTAATTACAGACAACTAATATCTCGGTATCAACAGTCAAAGATATTACTATCTGACGCGAGGAAATTTATCGCGTTGATAGCAATTTATTACATTACATCAGAAGAATTGTTAAAGTTACGGTTTTAGAGTTAATTTTCGCTTAAGCTAATCTGAAGTTAATATTTCTTACGAGTTACTTAGAAATTTCCGGGACTAATATTGATTGAGAGTAGGATATTTATGTCAGTTGAGATTCCAGTGTGAGACGTTAAACTTAATATGTCTCCCCGAATGATGTAAGATTTTGAATGTCCTAAATTGGCTCCGAGCACTATCGAACTTACCTTCGGAGGTTATCAGACCCCTAGAACTTAGAACTACTTAAAACCTAACTAACATAAGGACAGCACACACATCCATGCCCTAGGCAGGATTCGAACCTGCGACCGTAGCGGTCGTGCGGTTCCAGACTGAAGCGCCTAGAACCGCTCGGTCACTCCGGCTGGCTCTTGTTATACACTGCACAGAAACGGCACTTAACCTTATTGTTTGTGAAGTTAAGTAAAACTGTTTGCCGTTGTGTATTTTGGTGTCGTACCTTGTTCCACTTATTCGACTTTGAATAATAATTAGGCTCAAAACACCCCTGGAACATTCTGAGACTAGTTTTGGGACACCAGTAAATAATAAGTAAGTAATAAGCACTGCACATTTAGTCATTTCTAGTGAGCTGGACTACAAGTGTAGTCGGGTGTCAGCGCAGCAGGAAGTCCAATTCAACGCATTGTTAACTTCGGTTGAGCGATTTGCTCTGCCTTAGCTATGCAAAAGTAAAGAATACTCGCTCTAACACGCCGCCACAGTCTACATTGTCCACTGGTACAGCGGGAACCAACGCAATGCGTTAGATGTGCTGTTTCGCAGCAGCGTTAAATATGGCTGGGTTAGCAGAGGAGGGCGCCACGGAGCGGCGTGGGAAGACGAGCACGACGGCACGCCCCTCCCCGGAGAAAGCGGTACCACCTGCTAGCCGGAGCACAATGGCACGGCGACGAACACAGCGCGGCCAGCATTCACTGCAGCACTCCTCACAGGGGGCGCCTTTCTCCCACTGGCCGTTAACGCCAGTAGCGAGCAGCGTGGAAACCATCCGTCTCACACGAGTCTCTGTTGCTGAGACTAGATGGTCTTACGAGAGAAAAAAAAAATAGCATTCCCGTGTCGTAGTTTGATTACGACGTAGTATTTGAACGGGAAAGGGGTTGAAAAGCAAGAGGTATTCATATGTATCTGTTACGTGTAACTACTTCTCACAAAAGAAAGAAAGGGAGAGACTTGTTGATACCTCATAACTATTGCTATACTTGTGTAGGTTAGAGTCATAACAAACATGCTCCAAAATAATGAAAACTGAGATGCCGACATATTCTCATATAGCTTTAAACATAGAACATAATTCACGAAACAGTTATTCACATTTGGCACAAGATCCTTGAGAAAACCGGTGTTAAACTTCATGGTTAGTTTCAAATGTCTCATGATCTGGGGGATCTTGTGAGTTTTGTCCCGTACCTCATCTTGACCAATCTGCGATTAGCTCACTCGGCGCCATTTTCTTGTGTAGTAGTAGATAATATTTATTATGGGGAAAACTGAACAGAAATTGAGGACCTCAAGTTCTATAAGCATGTCATCGATGAGAATACATCGGATCAAACTGATCATGAGTGTATGTGTGACATGATTCAAGAGGAACTTAATGTTGTGATATAGACATAGAAGAGTAAAATTATTTTCAGTTTTAGAAGTGAATATCCTTCAAATCTTCAGTTTTATTTTGGTAGCTTATTTTCTTTTGGTATTTGATAGTTCCTTTCTTCTCAAAGAATGCTTAACAAGTTTGAATTATTTTCCTGATTATAATATTCTACTTTTCTTTGTGATCAATAATTAGTTCTCATGAATGGAAAATTTGTAAATTTCTTTGATCATTAAACTGAAGAAATGTGCACGGTAGACATTTCTTTTATAAAATTGCAAACGGTATTCCAAACTAGAGAATATCTTTTGTAAACTAACACAAGTAAAGTCCATAAAAGATGATTAATTGGTATTTATCACGATTAACATAGGAATGTAATATTATATATACACTATAGAAGAGAGAGTGGCTTGCAGTCGTAAGCAAAAAGTGTTGCATATCGAGTCGCAACACGATAGTTCCCGCGGAACCAACATCGTCCAAACAGCTCAGTACCAAAACTCACAAGATCCAAAATGGGGATTGTCAAAACTTAAATGTTCCATAGCTCATTAATAAAACTCACATGATCCATAATATAACCTTAAATAATTGTAATTTCTCAATAAGCAAACATAATCTGAAATATACATAATGATTTATAGCCATTGTTCTTGCACACACTGATGTCAATATATGGGACATGCGCACGACGCATGTAAAAGACGTTTTTAGTCATTTGTGAAAATTTACATTTTTGGAGCATGTGAGTTATGCTTCTAACCTACTCACTTAATTACAGACTACAAATTTCTCAGTATCAGCAGTCAAAGATATTACTATACGACGCGAGGAAATTTATGCTATTGAACAAATGATAGCGATTTAGTATGATACATCAGAAAAATTGTTAAAGGTATGGTTTTAGAGTTAATTTTCGCTTAAGCTAATGCGAAGTTAAGATTTTTATGAGTTAGTAAGAATTTTTCAGGACTAATATTCTTTGCAAGTAGGATTCTTATGTCAGTTGAGTGATGTAAGATTCTGAATTTCTGAAAGTCTGTTACTAGTTATACACTGCCCAGAAACGGTACTTAGCCTTACTGTTTGTGACATTTAGTAAAAAATGCTTGTCGTTGTGTAAGTTAGTGTCGTGCAATGCTTTAGATGTGCTGTTTCGCAGCTGCTGAGACTAGATAGTCTTATGAGAGAAAAAAAGAACGTTCCCGTGCTGTAGTTTGCAGCCGATAACTGATAAATAAGTTCACGGGACAAATTATTAGTTGCCCCCTTGAAAGAGAATAGTGGTTGCCTTGGAGCGCTGTAAATGGCTTAGAAGTTGTACCAACTTGATACGTTTCTCTCTTCCACTGACCTATCAAAATGACCGCGTCTACTCTTCGGTACCGATATTGTCCGAATGTATGGTATATGCAGGGCTTTGCCATAAGAGAAAGTCACATAAGTGGCAGCTGCAGAGAGCCATCCATTTAGAAAAAAATAGCATTTTTGAGGTGGGTTGGGTGCGGCGTGACCATAGTTACCAGGCAGCGGTTGACGCAGCGGAAAGAGTACAAAATAGTAATCCGAAGGTCATGGGGTCGCGTGTTTATCAGTATTTTTGACAAAAGGCAGGAAAAGGAAAGGCAAAGGAAAATCTGGTATTACAAATAAATTTCCAAAACTCTGTCCGCGAGGACTCTGCAAATAACTGTCCAAGAAAGGATTGTAATTGAAGCGAACAGGGTTTTGTATTCCGTTAGTTTCATTTCGACCTTCGAGCAGCTGTACGTGAACAATATGTTCGCGGTGCAGATAAAATCGAGCCATAGACAGAGAGAAAGAGAGAGAGAGAGAGAGAGAGAGAGAGAGAGTAGTCACATATCGAAAAGACTGAGTCAAAATACATTCCATTGTACATCACCAGCTATCCTTCACAATATTTGGCAAAACGATGCGTTAGGCGTGATCTACTACGAAACTGCGCGATGAGAGAAAAGCTTTTATGAATGTTTGTTTTTCCATCGAACCTTTAAAACTAGCATGTAGTTGCAAAATCTGGCGTTTATAACGTGTTAAAGATGCAGAGACAACTACTACTTCCCCAGTTTTTACGATGGATATTAACCCAGCAACTGTAAGTCATCAATTGTAAAATAATAAAAGCATCTAAATGTATTTACGAAGTTCTCTTTTTAAACTTAAAATAGCTATCTAGATGTTTCTCTACAATCCCAAATGTTCTTTTGCTTTTCCTTTTCATGCTTTTTATGAAAATATCAACAAATACAAGATATTAAACATTATTTCGGTTTATTTAGTGTGTAAGTAACGTAAGAATTGGAAATAAAAGATAAGTTTCCACTTAGGGAGTCGACCCTACGACACTTGGCTTACTCTTCCCAATGCGTCATCCGCTGCCTGGTATGTTCATTTACGTAAATGGCTTAAGCCTCGCCCGACCTGCGCCAGTAATGATACTTTTTTCTACCCGCTTGTATATCTGGAGCTCCTGCTTCTCTCGCTTTCATTTCTGGTCTAATGCGGCATTACCATTAATTTTGATAAAACTGCTGATGTAAAGTACGCGCCATCTTCTTCTCAGTCATGGTAGTCAAGTGGGGAATGCGCGTGTGAGTTTATGTGTGTGTGTGTGTGTGTGTCCCAGACAGCTATATGGAATCAGCGTTGTAAACTAGGTCGAAGCTACAGGATGGCAGAAAGATACTATCGCGTTTGGACGTGCCCATGACCACATCATCAATGAAGTTTCCCCGTATTTTGATGTATGTCTAACGTATCTACAAGAAACAGTGTACCGCTCTCATGTATAGTAATGGTAGTCGAAAAAATATTCTCTCAGAGAAGGACCGAAGACTAGCGATATGTCTTTTCAATGAAAATTGGTTTCAAACGCGAAAGGAACTTCTGCTGTCCCTAATTTCAGTTTCATCTCAACCAATCCGTTTGTAGCTGTGCGAGTAAAGGATATCCGGCTATACCGAAGGTGCGTGTAGGGTCTTCATGCTTGTCTTAGGAAGTATTCCCGTTTCAATTTATTTATTTATTTATTTTTTTTATTTTTTTTATTTTTATTTTTATTTATTTTTTTTTTGCTTTGGTGTTATCGCTCTGCTGTATTCGGATATCCTTTGCCCGTACAACAACATGCAGTGGTAAGCCAAAACGCTATGACAAGTGCCCACCGCGGAATTGAAGGGCACATGGTAGCGTTACGGGCACGTGACGTAGTAAGGAAAGTACTCGTAAGTTGAACAAAGGCGAAAAGGGAAGCAGTATAGAAACGAAGCGGACTGCACGTGGGAAAAACCATGACATAAACGACCCTGACAAAGGACGAATGTTATGGCTCGACAAATGAGCTTCTCAGAAACGGTGAAGCTGGTCTGGAGCTTGCGCGGTACTGTCGTGATCATCTGTGGAAAGTTTTTCAAGGACGGCGTAAACACGAGTAGACGACAAGGTGTTGGACATGAACACCTCAGTGCAGAACTTGGAGGTCGGAAGCTTAATCGATCTGACTCAATGGTATCGTCAATTATGACTGCTGTAGCCACGAAGTCATCGAGACTGGACAGTGAATCAATGAAAACGTGTTCCGCGTCATGGACGAAGGTTGATGGTGACACTGTTATGCTATGAGGGACTTTCACTAGGGCTTCGATGGGGCCTGTGGTGGTAAACGAAGGCACCATGACGTCTGTAGACTAAGTGAACATTATTGAGCACTACCTCAGTCGTGGGGCCAAAAAGGATTTCAGAACTTTGCAATAATACAAAAATTTATTGAGAGAACTTACAAAATTGGTGGATGTATCACTTTGTAGCAGACACTCATGTTTCGTATAAAAGCGTCAAGTGTTACTTTGGTTCGATGCGGGGCAGTCCCACCGGTAATCAATTTCTTCCCACACTCGTTGCAGCAAATCAGGCGTGACATGTGCAGCGGCAGCGTACATTCGATTTTTCAGGTCGGCTAAATTGTTTGGTAGGGGAAGAACATACATACGGTCTTTAATGAAACCTCAGAGAAAGAAATACATTGGTGTCATGCCCAATCCACCGACCTGGAAAACGATTATCGAGGAAACCACGAACTTCCACGAGGAAATGAGGTGGTGCATCGTCTTGTTGGTAGTGAACCATCTCATCTCGGTAATCTCCATCAATCTGTGGGATTAAAAAGTTTTCAAGCATATCCAGATACACAATACAGGTGACAGTTTTCTCCACGAAGAAGAAAGGGGTGTAAACTGTCAGATTGCTAAGGGCACAAAACATATTAACATAGGAGCTGTCACGAACGTATTCCAGGGTTGCACACGGATTTTCGCTGCCCCCTATTCTTGCAGTTGTGGGTGTTAATCATGCCACCGATATGAAATGTTGACTCATCATTGAATACAATTGCGTCCAAGAATGTCTCGTCGACCTCGGTCCGATGCAACATTTCCACACGAGCAACCTTATCTGCATAACCAATATGATGTGCCATTGTAGATCTGCATTGTTTCAAGTATAAACGTTTGAGCAGTATACGCCAAGCAGTCTTCTGTTGAATGCCAGTCTCGTCCAACGGACGTCGCTTCGATCTTTGTAGACAGCTGGCAAAGCTCTCCCTAAACTGTTCGAAGTAATCATCAACATGCGTGCCACCTGGTGATTTATCAAAAATGGTTCAAATGGCTCTGAGCACTATGGGACTGAACTTCTGAGGTCATCAGTACCCTAGAACTTAGAACTACTTAAACCTAACTAACCTGAGGACATCACACACATCCATGCCCGAGGCAGGATTCGAACCTGCGACCGTAGCGGTCACGCGGTTCCAGACTGAAGTGCCTAGAACCGTACGGCCACACCGGCCGGCGGTGATTTATCATGTCGCAATGATGAACAACCGGTCTCAACAAAGTTCTTGTGCCAAGAGTAAATTGTAGGCCTGCTTGGAGGTTCTTCAGCGTATTCGGTGCGAAATTTACGCCGATCAGTATCAGTGTTGCAGAGTTCATTTTATGAAATCAAAACACACAGCGGACACCCTCTGAAATAGTGAAAGTAGCCATTTTAACTGTGCACTACGCTGGCACTCCTGGTGGCGGTATGGCGTACTGATGGAGTATTTGAATCAAACTTGAGGTTGTTCGCTACAAAATGACAGATCTACCTTTTCTATAAATGTCTCAATAAATTTCTACGTCTTTTTTGACTCATCCGGGTGATTTAGCTGCACCTATCTATGAGTTTTATGCAACCCACACTGCCTTCAGAACCGACCTGCGAGATGTTCATGTTCCCTCACTCCCTACACGCAAGCTATTAGTCCTACAAGAAAAAAATGAACAGCACCTTTTAGTGGGATGTTTAATGTTGTTAAATTTTGCACTGGGATACGTTTTCGCTGGAGGCCTCAGTCTTCAAATCATTAAGGAAAAACGAGTTTCAAGCTCACATTTGAAGGGCTTATTTCAATAGTGGTACAAGTCCATTTTTGTTCATTTTGAAGTACAGAGTCCTAAAATTAAATGAACGGTGAAAATTTGCAGTTGAGATACCAGAAATATTCAAGCATATGGGTTTTTGCTAGAGATGAACCTTTCTTTCTGTTTGTTTGAATCATTAATTTCAGAAGCATTATAGGCAGAAAAGGGGAGATAATGGACTTGTACCACTATTGAAATAAGCCCTTCACTTGTACGTTTTTCCTCAGTAATTCGCAAACTACCGCCTATAGTGAAAACGTATCTCAGTACAAAATTTAGGTTCATAAAATGTCGTACAAAAAGACCCTGCTCATTTTTTTCTCTAGGACTAAAAGTTTGCGTGTAATCAGGAAGTGACATGATTGAAGGTGCTGCAGCTTGCATGAAACCAAATGGTACGGGCAGCTGAATGAAACGGGGTAAACGCATTCAGCTGAAAGAATACGATACTAGAAGCAAAAAAGCCTCAGTAGACATGGACTCTAAAATGCATACCTTAAGAGCTATGATCACTTCTTCGCCTTCGATACGGTGAAACAAACCTCGTCTAATCTCTTCTGCTGCAAGCTCTTTGCTTTCCATATTTTGGAAGGAGGTAGTACAGACCAAAACAGGAAAAAAATCCGGTAAACATAGGTTCAAAGAGCTGTGAGCAGCTGTTCATTAGAAGAGATGTATTTTACAGTAGAGTAGATGAAGAGGTGCCAATTTTTACTGAGAGTTGCTTCTAGTATCGGGTACGTTCCGCCGTGTGCGTTTACGCCATGATACATTTTCGCTTTACGCCATGATACGTTTTCGCTGGAGGCCACGGCTTTCGATTTGTTTAAGAAAAAGATACAAAAGTGACATTACACGCACCTCCACCCCACACTCATCCTGTACCAGCCAGGATTTCTAGTATGTTGTTCGTAGCACTCTCTCCTACCACTACACAAAAATTTCAAACTACGCGAACTATTCCCGTATCCAATATTTTTGTGGTCTCTATTGATAAGGCTGTTACGCCACAAGTTCAGTCGCTACAAGTCTTCGTTACCACTATTAATTGAAACGCCAATTTTATAATATATAAGTGGTTGACTAAGCCGATTCACACTAACATTTCGCGAACTACCGATGATGGTAAGTCTGAGTTTCGACCTCACATAGAGATATTCCGTTAATTGTTCGTCCTATTTTCCATTCACAAAAAGATCGGAAAGGGGCAACGGAAACACCTTTCGACATGCATGCTTCGGCAGCACAGGTGCAAACCTAATACCTTTGCTTCATCCCTTGCAATCTCAATTGGATTCTGTATTGTTTATTTCTACTAGGGATGCAATGGAGGAAATTCTGTCGGAACTGAAGTGCGAGTCGAAGGGCAATTGTTTGATGGGACCAGATGTCTGATGAGAATAATAAAAAAATTGTTAAAAACAATCAATATTTTTGGTGAAACGAAGTAATTTCTATCATAACTACTCTCTTACTAACTATTACAAGTCTGCCCCTATAGCTGAGTGGTCAGCGCGGCGGTCTGTCACGCCAAGGGGCCCGGGTTTGATTCCCGGGTGGGTCGGAGATTTTCTCCTCTCTGGGACTGGGTGTTGTGTTGTCCTCATTATCATTTCATCATTATCAGTGGAAGGCAATGGGAAACCATTGTTCCGCTACATTGTGTGGGAGCGCCCAAAGACGCATTTTTTCACAGACCGACTGCGTTGTTACAGAGTTCTCACAGGAGGACAGTATGCGCCTAACGGAGATGCTACAGATTTCCGCATTGGTCGACTTAAATGAAACGTCATTCTCCCGTTTAAAAGAGCAACGCTGATTGGCGGAATATTTCTGACGCAAAGAGTCAGAGGAGTGAGGGAAGGCAGCGAATGATATACCCTTGCAACCTCTCCAGAAAATGGAGCTGTTCCGTTGTCACTCTTGGAGCGGGAACACGTAACGAGAGCGAGTGCGATCGTACGTGTACACAAAGAGCGAGGAACAAAGTCTCTCCTCATTACTTCACTGGGAGAGCACCTCTGTCGTTAGCGAATCGGAGTCACACACTGCACTGAGTAGCTCGTGATTAAGCGTTGTTAACTGTGTTGGCTGCCACACTTATTGTGCGGTGTGAACACGGACAGAGTACTAGTTAAACGCCTGCGAGCGAGTATTGAGTGGCATCGCGGTGGACTGGACATCTGTCTGGTGCTCCATGCCAATAGTTAGATTATGGGGGATAGGAGTCTTGACTTCATAGAGGCGTAGGGAGAGTTTGATTGGCGAAGGTCAATCCAGAGAGAAAGAGATAGTTGTGTTATGTGTCAGCAGCGAGCGACGCAGGCAGCAGTCGTCGCAGCTCACGGTATAGTACGCTACAGTGTATGCGAGCCCCATCTGTCCCCCGTAACAGTACACGCCATTACATTTCTCACGCGACAGCCTTGACCGTGCCTAGAAAAGTTATTCAAGTTGTGTAGGCGCGGCTCTCAGCCATTCTGCCGAGTAAATAACATTCTTAAAGAAAAGGGAGAAAAGAACCTTTGCATACTTTGTAAAATAATAGCATTCCTATCCATAAGAGGCAATCTACTGTTCTGAAAAGAACCCAGAAATTTATTATTATTTTTATAAGAAAAAGTTTCAGTTGCTTTCTCATAATTTTTTGTAATAAGTAATATTTTTCGTTCGTTTAATGTTATTCTTATCCTAACTAGAAATACTCCCTTCCGTACCAAAGTATCACACTAGGTATGTAAGAATATAGAATATTTTTGTGTCTTTTCCTTACAGCGGACGACTCCAGAAGATATTTGTTGCTGAATGTTTTTCAAGCACTTCTTGTTGGTACACTAGGAGCGTCTGTCTGACTTCTGTGGTAGTGTGAGGTGGAAATTGTTTCTTGCAGGATCCGAAGGGTACTTGTTGGATCAATCCGTTGTGCAACTTAACAAAATAAAACCCGCACACTCACAGATTTATTGTTGCAGCAGAGCATATGCATATGCAGATCAGTTCTGAGGCACCAGGTATCAGCCCGTACTGAAACACCCATTTTACGAGTAGTACCTGGTGTAGCCTCCACGGATGGCAATGCAGGTATTGACGCTGCCATCCATTCGATTGTACAGATGCCGAATACTGTCCTGGGATACGTTATTCCACGCCTGCTAGAGGTGTTCACGTAGTTTTGTAAGCGTTGTTGGTTGAGGAGTCGCGCGAGTCACTTCTCGTCCAATCATATCCCACACGTCCTTAATTAGATACGAGTCCGAAGATCGTGCTTGGCAGGGAAGTTATTGTACGTCTTGAGAGCACGTTGAGTTTCACGGGCAGTCGGTGGGCGAGCATTATCGTGTTGGAACAACACATCACCTTCCTGTTGCAACAATGGCAAAAGAACAGGTTTAACAATATCCTGAACGTAACGAGCGCTGTTTAACGTCCCCTCCAGAAACAGCAAAGGTTGACGAGAGTGGTAGTTTATCGCACCCCAGATCATAAGGCCGAGGGTGGCGCCAGTTTGTCTTGGACGAAAGCACTCTACGAGACAGCACTCATCAGTTCTACGTCATGTACGCAAACGGCCATCACCTTTCATCACTAAAACCCATGGCGCGACATTCCATCTTCCAAGTGATCCTCTGACGGCATCAGTCAAGCCGTGCAGGTCGACGCTGAGACGTGAGTGGAAGACGGGCTAGGGATGCACATGCCCCTAGTCCCACTGCTAATGACAGTTTCGCAACAGTTCATGCTGACACTGCTGCCCTTACAATACGTCGATCCTGGAGGGCGCCTGTGCTGCATGAACGTCCAGAACCTCGTCAATGGGTGTGAGAATGTTCAGGTGACCACTGAAACCAGCATCGCTGCACAAGTGACGCAGAAAAACCAACTTGGGTGGCAATACTCCGAAGGGACCATCCCACCACTCGAAAGGCCACAATTTAACTTCTTCAAAACGCGTTCAGATGGCTGTAGAAAGCACCAATGCATCTCTGTAACATGGTTGCCTTCTTGCTTTACACGTGCACACCACACTGAACCTTCCGGCTGTGAGCATTCCCTATTATAGGGTAGACACAGATGGCGCTGTGATAGCTACGCGCCGGCCGCGGTGGTCTAGCGGTTCTGGCGCTGCAGTCCGGAACCGCGGGACTGCTACGGTCGCAGGTTCGAATCCTGCCTCGGGCATGGGTGTGTGTGATGTCCTTAGGTTAGTTAGGTTTAAGTAGTTCTAAGTTCTACGGGACTTATGACCTAAGATGTTGAGTCCCATAGTGCTCAGAGCCATTTGAACCATTTTTGATAGCTACGCCACTACGCTGACTATTGGAGGATGACGTTCAAACCATTATCAATACGTCTTCTATCCCGCACGTGGCATACGCCTTCATCTGATCGAAATCAACGTCTTCTTTCCAGGTGTACATATACCTTTGCACAGATCAGTAAGCTACCAAATTCATAGAAAGTAAATCAACAAAATAACTGTTAATGTTGGAGATTCAATAGGAAATTTATTGGACTGAAACATATCAACTATACACTTTAAATACCGTTTCCTGAGTGACTGACGTAGTGACTGTTCTATTGAACTAGTAATTGGAGATTCACTGAACATTGCATCATGAGCACACATCGAATACTCGTCTCAGACTGCCAAAGGCTATGTACGTAACGTCTGTTTGTAGACGATCGTATTAGAAATTACAAACTGGTAAAATAGTAAGTTATTCCGTTTCACATACTGACACAAAAGGCAGGGAAATTGAAAGGGCCAACATTCAATAGATAGTGCAGTAAGCCGTGCGGGATTAGCCGAGAGGTCAGAGGCGCTGCAGTCATGCACCGTGTGGCTGGTCCCCGTGGAGGTTCGAGTCCTCCCTCGGGCATGGGTATGTGTGTTTCTCCTTAGGATAACTTAGCAGTTACGTCCCATAAAATTTCACACACACACACACACAGTGGAGGAAGTCTGTTTAAGATTTCCAGAATTACCAAGTAGTTTTACGGGAAGCGAAATTTTCTAATTTGAATAATTAATAAGCTGATATACAATTTAAGTAACAGTATAAATTTTTGGGCACAGAAAAATCGAAGCTACAAAAACATGGCATATATTTTACGAAATAATATCATTCTAACGTAGGAAAATTTTAGGCACGAATAACTTCTGAAATATTAGGTTTTAGAGCAAGGTAAAACACTTGTTGAAAAGTGGAGTAGGCTGTTAAATAAATTAGAACGTAAATGAAAAATTGTCATCTTGGAATTTTGAAGTGCACATTGCCAACAGTATCGTAAGTCGTTGATTTTCTTTAAATAAAATGTTTGCATAAGAACTAAATATATCATTCTCATCAGCAATCGGAAAATTTCACAGTGAAAAATGAAAATTAATGAAACACTCCTTGAACAAGAAATGAGTTTATTTCGTGTAACTGTCGTATATTTATATATGAAGACAGCAACTGTTCTCGAAAGAACAGATTACTGTTGTTGACCGTGCAGCTTTTCACTGGAATAAATTATGACTAACTGAAACCCTCAGCTGCCGACAGGTGCAGGTGTTGTTGATATACCTCGATGTGGACGGCTGAAAATGTGTGCCCTGACCGGGACTCGAACCCGGGATCTCCTGCTTAAATGGCAGACGCTCTATCCATCTTTTTTTTTTTTTTACGCTACCGGTTTTTTTTTTACATTCGGTGTAACAATAACAAACATAAACTGCTTCGAGCATTTGTTACTTTAAATATATAAGACGATGACTTTATAAAATAAAATTTTTCTGGGAAACGTAAATAAGTGGACTTTTTTTCTACATAATAGTGAAAAAAATAAAATAAAATATCCTGCTTCTGTCAGTACAAAATAATAACGTTCTACGTTCCTCTTTTAGGCGCGTACCTCGCTAATCCCGTCATACCTCGCGTTGGTGTCGGGTACGTCTTCACGTGTGTTTGTGGATCCTCTCCACTGTCCTGGTCCTTTCTTGTTCTGATACTTATAGACAATAATTACATTCTCCTACCCGGGACACCCCAACTGGGTGGGGGATCAAGCAAGGCACTCCCTAAAAAATTTGCGTAATATGTTCGATATCTCGGATGTCTCATAAGCTTTGAGTGATGTTCCTGTAGTAAGACCCAAAAGTCAAGCACATTCTTACTGCCGTCTCGGAAAAGATAACGCACAGTCAAGCCTCGAATCCAAGTCACTGCGATTGTCTTCGTTCGGGGATAATATGTCCTATCTGGGAGAAGTAGTGTGCGTGGTTCTATTGTTTGCGGCCCCACCCGAAGGAGGAAGGCGATCATTTTTTTGACCAAACACCATACGTCCGCCGAAGGACCGCATATCAGGCGATGCTCCTCAGTGTCTATAACATTGCACTGCGGACACAGTGGCTCGTCCGCCATATGAATTGTATGCAACCTGGAACGAGTCACGTATTTCCCATTTACCAACTGATACCACAGTGCGCGCGTTCCCGTATTAAGGTGAGGGTGGTGCACTGTACGCCATACCACTGACCACGTAACTGTTGGTTGGCGGCGCTCTACGGCATTATTCGGTCGTCGTCGAGTCAAGATGTGATATATATCACGTGCCGTTGCCGTCCTGGTAGTCGGTAGTTCCATATGTACATAACTGTGTTCCACAAAGAAGGTTCTCATATGGGCAAGCGATGGTGAGATGTGAGCCACCGCTACCGGAGCCGAACGAGAAGGTGGAGCGAGTTCGTCTATCAAGCTGCCCGTCAGACTTGTCTGGTGTCGTGTCCACATCTTTATCATTGTGGTTACATAAATAGCCACTGCTCGGTCGCGTACGTGGACTAGTCCAAGACCTCCACGACTACGAGGAAGGGTGAGGGTTTCGTATCCTACCTTAAAAAGCAGACCTGTGCTCACAAAATATCCTAGTGCCGCCAGGGCTCGGCGGGCCAACACCACCGGCATAGGAAGAACTTGTGCCAGGTGGGGTATGCGAGAGGCTAGATAAGTGTTGGCAAAGGTGACCCGTTGTATCATATCCAGTGCCCTTAACCTGTGACTTCGGACACTCGCACGAATTGTTTGCAGAAGATGTCTGTAACTCAGTGCCGCCGTGCGTCGAACGTCTGTAGTGAAGATAATTCCTAGGCATTTCATCTTGTTGATCGGCTGTAATGGTGCTACACTTCCTGTCGGGAGTCGTCTCCCGATGTTCATCGCTCCCGACTTTGCCATGTTCAGGCGACTTCCCGTAGCCATACAATACAAATTAATCCAATGCAAGGCCGCTCTTGCCTCGTCGCCTGACCGTGCTAAAAACACTAGGTCATCTGCGTATGTTCGGCATAGAAACTTGTTGTGCCTTATCGTCATTCCTTGGAGTCGGAGCCCGCAAAGCAGCGGCTCGACAGCGATGGCATACAATATCGTTGACAGCGGGCACCCTTGTCTGACCGATCGTGAGATGGTGATGGGCCCCACCAAGCGTCCATTGACGAGCACTTTGGATGCGGCTCCGTGGAGTAGTCTCATGACGACGGTGACAAAACTTTCCGGAAACTTCATTTTCGTCATCACGTCCGTGAGATAAGCATGACTCAGCCTGTCAAATGCGCGATCGAAGTCAATCGATACCAATACACCCCGGAGACGACATGCAGCCAGTGCGATAACATCGCGGTAGTCGCCGAGTGCCGTTTGTATATTGCTAGCTCCTCCTAGCTGGGTTTGGTCGAGTGAAATCACTTGGCGTATCACGCGTTTAAAGCGTGCTGCAAGTATCCTGGCGTAGATTTTGTAGTCGCAATTAAGAAGGGTCAGTGGCCGGTACGCCTGTATCCCTGTGCCGCCAGATGGTTTGTGGATGGGGATGATCATTCCTTCGACGAAGGAGGGTGGAAGAGGCACGTTGGGAGACATCAATTCGCAGTACATGGCAGTCCATCGTGGAGTCATGAGATCTTTAAATGTACGATAGAACTCTAACGGAAACCCGTCGGGCCCCGGCGATTTGTGCGACGCTCCCTTATGAATCGCTTCCATTACGTCGTCAACTGTGATTTCACCTGTTAACTCCAGGTTGGCCGACTCGTCGAGACACGCGGAGAGCGTTCGTCGGACCTCATGAAAGGCTGCCTGATCGTGTTCCGCTTCTTCATAGAGATGACCGTAGTGTTCCACGAAAGCGTTGGCAATGTCTTTTTGCGTTGTCATGCGGCGACCATCTGGCAGTACGACCGTCTGTATTAAGGTTCTGCGGCTACGTTGTTTTTCTCTGATAACGTGATACATCGACGGGGATTCTCCACGAACTCGTTCAAAGGTCCTTGCACGGATTGCGACACCCTCCAGTCGGCGGCGCGTTATGGAAATTATTTGGGCCTGTGCTCGTTTTATACCGGCACGACGCTCCTGTGAAGGTGCTTGTACAGAAAGTTCGCGGAGCATCGTGAAATAAAATTCCATCGTGTATCGCCTCCACATCATCTGCTCTCTTCCGTATGCAATTAACGCTCGGCGCAATGCAGGCTTAACGCATTCCAGCCACCACTGCAACGTCGTCGGATATGTCGGGAGGCGTCGTTCACATACATGCCAAGTGTCTTCGACTAAGCGTCTGCACTCAGGTTCCCTAAGGTGTGCTGTATTCAGTTTCCAAACACTGCGACTCCTCCACACTTGTTGACGACTCAGGTAGACCGTGCATATATATGCTATGTGATCTGAAAAGGCGACAGGCCACAATTCCGCATCGAGGATCGCAGGTTCGAGACGACGTGTTACGTAAATGCGATCGAGACGACTTGCAGAGTGACTCGTGACGTAGGTGTATCCACGTCTGTGGCCATGTATCTTCTCCCATGTATCTACGAGATTCATGTCCTGTATGAGTTGCCGCAGCTCCGGGCACGAAGTATAACGTGGGTGTTGATCTTTTGGTGCGAGCACGCAGTTGAAGTCGCCTCCAAATAATACATGTTCATATCGACCTAAGAATAGTGTTGCAATCTCCTCTGCGTAAAATCGGGATCGGTCGCGCCGTCTGTCTGACCCCAACGGTGCGTAAATGTTAACGACCCGTACTCCCAGCACCGTGAGCGCCAGTCCTCGCGCTGACGGCAGGTACACCACGTCCTCGGCTACTATGCCGCTACGTAGAAGTATCGCTGTTCCGCTGCCGCCGTCGGTAGTAGGTGTAATGTACGTATCGTGCTCATAGAGGTCGGGGAAGCTCTCAACACATACTTCCTGCAGCAGAACGATGTCGACGTCTGACGCATGCAACATGTCTCGTAATAATTGCAATTTGACAGGCGTTCTGATCGTATTAATATTAATAGAGGCTGTTCGATATGCCTGCCGCTGTTCCGCAGTGCGTAAAGCGCACATGAACGCTTATGTTAATTTGTGTGCTTCTGCCCGGTGACATGCTGTCTGTGCGTCAGTCTGCATCTTCTGCGCGGTTAACATCCGGTGGACGCAGCACTCGCCATGGCGGGTGCGTCGTCGGTGTGGGGGTCAGTATCGGATTCGTCTGCCCAGTTCCTGTGCTGGAGGTCCAGCTCCCGTCGTGTGTCACCGGCCGGGCTGACCGAAGGCGGTGGCGTTGCTGCGGTGGGTGGAGGGTCTCCTTCCGTCGGCTTTCCGTCCGGTGTGTCTGTGTTCAACCCCTGTGTGGCATGATTCGCGTCGTACTGCTGTGTGGGGGGTATAACCTCCCGTTGCGCATCCGGAAGCACTGTATCGACGTCACACCCAAGTCCGTCTGACGTGGACTGCAGTAAGCAGGTATCCGACGGCGCTAGCCGTCGTTTCTTGTGTCGCTTCGGCGATCGTTGTTTGCGCGTGTGCGCCTCCGTATCCGAGTGCGGAAGTGACTCCCGGTGCTCAGGGACGAAAGCAGCTGTCGGCACAACAGCAGGATCAATTTCCATTTCTCCTACCGATCCTTCCCGCTCGTTTAAGTGGGTCGTCGGCGCCGGAGCGGCAGAGGTGTGCATCGTTTGGTCACTGGAGGCGGTCTCTGCCGCAGTCGGTTGCCGTAAACTGTCAGGATTCTGTAGCTGGTCATTATTCGGGATGGGATTCGTTCGAAATGCGTCCGCATACGTTAGTGGCAGCGGCGTCAACGTGGACGGAGGTACGGGTTCGCCGTGTGGAACTTGCACTATCCTCAGCTGCATACATTCGGAACGGACGTGGCCCTCTTTCCCGCAGCCTGAGCATGTTTAGGATTGTCCATCGTATATGACTATAGCTCTGCATCCGCCGATGAACAAGTACGAGGGTACATGTTGTGTCAGTTCTATTCTGATTTGACGCACCCCATTGAGAACGGGGTAAGTCGTGAAGTTGGACCATTTTTCCTCAACGTGGCTAAGCACTCTTCCATATGGGCGTAAGGCGTCAACGACCAAGTCAGACGGAACCTCGAAGGGAAGTTCGAAAATACGTATGTTTCGTAAGCCCAGTCCTGCGTGATCAACAGTTACTTCTCCAACATGTCCATCAGAGTGACGAAATTTGAGTCCATGTTTAGTATCTCGGATGGTTCTGTCACATACTGCATCGTTAATCAGCTTGACGTAAACAACACTGCTCACTATGGAGAGGTGGATTCCGATAAGTTCGTTGTAGTCAAGTTTAACTTCGTCTCGTAGGAACCTTTCTATTTCGTAGGCTTTCGGTCTCGCATATTCATTCGAAAAACTAATCTTGAGAGTCGACTTTCGGTATGCATGTGCCATTCTATATCGAGTCTTCTAAACGCAAGAGTACGCCGAAGAGGTAAACAACTGCGCGAGCGCGAACTTCTCCGGCAGGGACGTAAACAGACGTCCGTGCCGTAGCACCGCCGAAGGCAGACTGTAGCCATCGAGGACACAGATGGATAGCGCGACTGCAGGGACTTATCCCTTGCACGCCTCCCGTGAGACTCACATTCCCAACTGTCAACAATTCTACAAATGTAATGTACCTTATAGACATTTGCCCATTCACTCATTACTCGCGCACGCTTTGGCGATTCCCCTAAGAGTTTGGGCAACCTGTGCGCATTCGCACAGACAAAGGTCAATGGCTGGGTAGCCTTTAACTATATATATATATATATATATATATATATATATATATATATATATATATATATATATATATATATATATATATATATATATACAGGGTGTTTCAAAAATGACCGGTACATTTGAAACGGCAATAAAAACTAAACGAACAGCGATAGAAATACACCGTTTGTTGCAATATGCTTGGGACAACAGTACATTTTCAGGCAGACAAGCTTTCGAAATTACGGTAGTTACAGCCCAAAGCAATCACACGATCATCGAAATATTCATTCAGGAAATTAAAGACGTCGGCCGTGCGATGTGGCCGGGCACCATCTTGCATAAACCACGAGGTGTTCGCAGTGTCGTCTAAGGCAGTTTGTACCGCCACAAATTCACGAAGAATGTCCAGATAGCGTAATGCAGTAATCGTTTCGGATCTGAAAAATGGGCCAATGATTCCTTTGGAAGAAATGGCGGCCCAGACCAGTACTTTTTGAGGATGCAGGGACGATGGGACTGCAACATGGGGCTTTTCGGTGCCCCATATGCGCCTGTTCTGTTTATTGACGAAGCCGTCCAGGTAAAAATAAGCTTCGTCAGTAAACCAAATGCTGCCCACATGCATATCGCCGTCATCAATCCTGTGCACTATATCGTTAGCGAATGTCTCTCGTGCAGCAATGGTAGCGGCGCTGAGGGGTTGCCGCGTTTGAATTTTGTATGGATAGAGGTGTAAACTCTGGCGCATGAGACGATACGTGGACGTTGGCGTTATTTGGACCGCAGCTGCAACACGGCAAACGGAAACCCGAGGCCGCTGTTGGATCACCTGCTGCACTAGCTGCGCGTTGCCCTCTGTGGTTGCCGTACGCGGTCGCCCTACCTTTCCAGCACGTTCATCCGTCACGTTCCCAGTCCGTTGAAATTTTTCAAACAGATCCTTTATTGTATCGCTTTTCGGTCCTTTGGTTACATTAAACCTCCTTTGAAAACTTCGTCTTGTTGCAACAACACTGTGTTCTAAGCGGTGGAATTCCAACACCAGAAAAATCCTCTGTTCTAAGGAATAAACCATGTTGTCTACAGCACACTTGCACGTTGTGAACAGCACACGCTTACAGGCAGAAAGACGACGTACAGAATGGCGCACCCACAGACTGCGTTGTCTTCTATACCTTTCACATCACTTGCAGCGCCATCTGTTGTTGAAAATTGTAACTACAGTAATTTCGAAAGTTTGTCCGCCTGAAAATGTACTGTTGTCCCAAGCATATTGCAACAAACGGTGTATTTCTATCGCTGCTCGTTTAGTTTTTATTGCCGTTTCAAATATACCGGTCATTTTTGAAACACCCTATATATATAGCGTGCGCGAGTAATGAGTGAATGGGCAAATGTCTATAAGGTACATTACATTTGTAGAACTGTGGACAGTTGGGAATGTGAGTCTCACGGGAGGCGTGCAAGGGATAAGTCCCTGCAGTCGCGCTAGCCATCTGTGTCCTGGGTGGCTCAGATGGATAGAGCGTCTGCCATTTAAGCAGGAGATCCTGGGTTCGAGTCCCGGTTTGGGCACACATTTTCAGCTGTCCACATCGAGGTATATCAACACCTGTCGGCAGCTGAGGGTTTCAGTTAGTTATCATTTATTGTCGTATATTTACCACTAATGAAAGCAAATCACAAAAGGGGAAAAAAGGAATGTTGGCGTCAGAAGCGGTATGAGAACAAGTAGGTTGCCTTGCTCTGGCACATGACTTCTTGGGAAATTCTTCCAACTGCGGTGGCTGTTTGCAGCTGAGGCAATACGAGAGACAGAAACGTCCTTCAGTGGCTTGAGGTATTCGGCTAGCAACATTGCTGCTGCTGTGTGTGGCGTTTTTATTTTTGAATGCTTTCGCTGAAACTATAAAGCTTCGTTCTCTATTAAAACCTTCGTGCCGAAATCGCTGTTGATCGAACTGGAGGTACATTTAAATCGGAAATTCGTGTCTTTCAAAATCGGTAGCGAAGCTCCACTGCATCCCTAATTTCGAAGGAAATAACTTTTTCTTGGGGTTCCGTACCTCGTTCTGTAAAAACGGAACCCTTATATGATCACTTTTTTGTCAGTCTATCCATTTTTCTGTTTGTTTGACTGTTAAGAACCTTTTTCTCAGGTATGAGTAGAAGCACCAAGGTCAAATATTATGGTCTATAGTCTCTTGGCAATGCGAAAATTTTAAGCTTGTAAGTCAACTCAGTCGAAAGATAAGGCCACTTACGTCACATATTTTGATACTCGAAAACTCACTTCTCAAAATCTATAGGATACTTCCCGTTGACCTGGAATCATGAAATTTGACAAGAACCACGATTTTACAGTGCAAGTAAAACAAAAAATCTGAAAATTGTTACAATGCAATTATATCGCACAAAAACATATTTTTCCCATTAGAAGATACATCGCATTCATCATACTGAAAAGCATAATAGACGAACATTACTGAGTGAAAACAAAGTGCCGGCCGGGGTGGCCGAGCGGTTCTAGGCGCTACAGAGCCATTTGAATCATTTGAAAACAAAGTATAGGGCCTAAGTTGTAGTCATGCTTCAGTAAGTAAATTAAAAACATTTTATTAAGTCTTCTTTATCTACATATACAAACTGAAGTCTCCTGCTCAGTTCTTCTTGTACGTTCGGGCTAGTCTGAGGAACTACTATAGAGATTTTGACACGGTCTTGAAATTCCCAGAACTGATATCTTGTCAGTATCTATATCGAAAACAAGCAAATACCGTTAAGACTCTCGATTCTCCTAATTAAGTTCGGAATAAACCCTCAGTGCGCTAGTCCTACTCGCACTTGGCCAATTTTTCCCCTATTTTCCTCGCACGCTAGTGTTACGGGGTGTGGTGTTACGCAGCACGGTTTGACTGTGCAGCAATCGTCCTGGCACAGGCGTGCCTAGTGTCGCGAAAGCACTGCCCTGTGAAAGTGTCAGCTCGGCTGGGCTCGTTTTGCCTGGCTTGGTCGCTGCTTTCTCCACCAGCACTAACTGCCCGCCGTGCGGCGGCTCTGTTGTACTCTGCGCGGCCCATTCGGCACACCGCTCACCCGCACCCCTCATCCCGCACCGCGCTCTGCGGCCCGGGGCTGTTCCCCCGACGCTGGGGGAACATGGCGCCTCTGCTCTCCCTACCGGACACTGCCAGCTCTACGTACGCCCATGTTGTAGGCCAAAAGGACACGTAAAGTCGGCCCTACATGCGCGGAGCAGAGATTCCAGGTTTTTCAGAGACCCACTGCAGCATGAGGCGTTAGAATAGGCTAGACACACGTTTCGCACGTCTGCATCTACATAAATACTCTGCAAGCCACCTGACGGTGTGTGGCGCAGGGTACTTATGGTGCCACTAACTGATCCTTCCTTCCCTGTTCCATTTGCATTTCGCGCGTCTGTACTGGTTCAAATGGCTCTGAGCACTATGGGACTTAACTTCTGAGGTCATCAGTCCCCTAGAACTTAGAACTACTTAAACCTAACTAACCTAAGGACATCGCACACATCCATGCCCGAGGCAGGATTCGAATCTGCGACCGTAGCGGTCGCGCTTTTCAGGACTGTAGCGTCTAGAACCGCTCGGCCACCCCGGCCGGCGCCTGTACTGTCTCCAATTTCTCTTTTTCGTTGTGGTCATTTCGCGAGACGTCTGCGGAAGGAAGTAGCACGTTGTGCGACTCTTTGCGGAAAGTACTCATTCGAAATATCAATAGAAAACCTCTCCGTGACGCAAAACGCCTCTCTTGCTCTCTTGTATCGTATACCACTGGAGTTTCTTGAGCATCTCTGTAACGATCCCGCTCCGACTAAACGATCCCGTGACGAAACGCGCCGCTGTCTGTTCGGTCTTGTGAGTCTCTTCCAACATTCCTAGCTGTTAAGGGTCTCAAACTGGTGAACAATACTAAAAAATTGGTCGAAAAAGCACCTTTTAATGCACTTGTGTAGTGGATGAATTACATTTCCTGAGGACGCTTCCAATGGATCTTAGTGTGACAGCTGCTTTTCCTACTATTTTCTTTATGCAGCGATTTCACTCTAGGTTGCTCCTAAATATTTTACGGTGGTTACTGTTTCCAGCGATTCCAGTTCTTGATTTGTAACGGTACGCACCGGTATGCCGTAAAGTATCTCTGACGAAAAAAAAAAATCAGAACCGCACGTTTTGAGATTTGGTACTATAGAACTTTATCTCTTACCAGTACAGTTGTAGCCTTCGCACTTTTAAAATGCACAGGGAAGTGTTAAAGTAACGTTTTAAGAAGTCTAAATTTCAAAAACATCCGCCTCCCCGAAAGGTCACAATACCGGAACCAATTTTTTTCTTTTTCTTTTGCTAATCAGACTCTGAGCGATAATTTCTCACAAGTAATGTAGTTGTACAGTAGTTGACATCTTTTCTTATATATGCACAATGTTACATTTACTTGCATTAAGGGTCAACTGCCATTCATCAGTTCACTATAGATTCCTCAGCAAATCGTTAGTATCTTCAGGTGTTGCCATCTTCTTCTACCCAACCGTATCATCTGCGAACAGTATAAAACAAGTCAGTAAAAATGTAACTGTTTGTGTTAAAAGCTTCGATACATTTGTATACTTAGAAACAAACAAGCAACAAATATGTATGCATAATATAAGGTTAACACAAAATCGTTTGTGTTTATTTTTCTGGATAATTTGTTCATCGATCGTCATTAATCGAAAATAACCGGCTCATTATTTGTTATCTTAAAAGAGTACAGATGTTATTATAAATATTTTACTGAACTGGCGGCCTTTCCAGTCTACATAATTTTTGGCAGACCTTTCAAGTCCTTTTTAGGCATTTTATGACTCTTATTCTCCCTTTTTGTCATTGCAGTACTGCAAGATGGCAGGCTCTCTGGCCTCTTCATACACTTTTTAAGGACCATCAAACCAGCCTGTCTTACATTTAAAAAATCTGAATTTGCATACACGCAAATTTTCGCTACCGTATTACACTGTCATGCAAAGTAGGTAATCGAACGTTATGCATTGGCATGTACATGATCGGCAGTAGGATGCATGCATATCGTAATTCTTTTATATCACGTAGGAGATGAGAGGGAACTTTTCGGCTGTGAGGAGGTGAACCGCTCACAGTAGCAGGAAGTGGCAGGATATCTTGTCAATGAGAAATGTGGGCGGAGTCCCAACCCATGGCTGCGGCTTTCTGTTTTGATGTCAGGTCACAATGACTAGAGTGACGAAAGTTATCTATTTTTACAGTGCCTGAGGACAGTTTTCTTGCGAAAGCCTCGTGTTTTGGGATTTTTCGGAGAAATGGTTGCCGAGCTCCGCAGGATAGCCGACAGAATGGCGCCACACGTCACAGCCCAATTATCATATTCTGGTGGCGCCCGTAGTCAGAAAGCTTCTGACATAAAAATCCTGGCTGAGGCTGTGATGGGCCGCTCGACTGTTACTCCTGCACACCTTTCCATTCGCCGTCGGGAATTGGCGGGAAGAAATGGCACTTAGGTTGATGGAGTACGGTAGTGTGAGTCAAGGCGACTTTATTGTAGGTCCATAATTGGCGAAAGCTTTCTTTATCGACGACGCCTGGCCGAGTTCTGGCACAGCTGAGAGGTCGTTCTATGGAGGCGGGATTTGGTTCCTGGCTGCCGCAGGAAGCGGTCGCGTACTTTTCCGCCCTTGCTGCAAAACAATTTCATCTGCAGTTTCACTCGTCCGGCCACCCGTATTGTTATTGTCGTGCTAGCGCTTCGATCGTTCTCCAAGGCGGAGCCCATCTCCATGCAGTGGAGCCGATTACCAGATGTAGCCGTCATTATCACGCCACTTCGCGCTGTCTGTCGGTAATACATGCAGCCTGTAAGGTTTGAGCTGATTTTTCAGCCATCCAAAATGCGAATTCAGGCTTCTCAGCGATCGCATCTGTATAAACACTTTCCCTCTTTAGATGATACAACGCTACTGTGTCCGATTACCCACTTGTTTATCGGTATTATACATTTCAACTGTTCTATTTGCACTCTCTTCTTGTAGTAGAGAAGTACACTAGATTCCACGCAGCGTCGTTTGTTATAGGTTCTTGCCAGCACCTTTATGAAGGTAGGATTATTTGCATTTTTGGTTTATCTTAATATACATTATTGTTCCTTGTACAAATTCATGGTCAGTTTTGTGTTCCATATAAATAAAATAAACGCAGTTGTAAATTTTTAGGAGAGTATTTATCTGTCAAACAGAAACTCACCAGACTCCTTTCCCATCATTATTTTTGGAGGGGAACTTTGATAAATTAATGTAATGAAAAAAAAATACAAGAGGTTAGCCACCCACATAGGTTTTTTATCAGAGCCATTATAAGATTGTGTTACACCCCTTGTGCAGATTCAATACAAACCACTTGGGTATTTCTGCCCCCTAAATCGCTTATCAGTTAAGGTCTCACGATAGCAGACACGCGGCTAGTTTTTAATACGAGTTTGGGCATATTTGCATATGGATGAAGTGCCAATTGTAAAGAGGCGGCGCTTTTCAGACTTTCGTAGCAACCCTACACATGATTTTTTCCGTGATGCAAAAAAAGCAAAACTTATAGCGTTTCAGAGTTGAATGGAAAAAATATGTACTTACACACATCAAAAAGAGTTTTGCATCAACCCGGTTCCCAGAATTTCTGAAGAAAGACGTTGACTGTGGACATTCTATACACAGACACAGTCCCTTTGACTGTTCAGACATGTCACTAAACCCGCCCAAAGATACAAACAACCATGCATGAGCAGCGCCTATTAGACGGAGGGGCTCCGACAGCCGATCAGTTCCCGTCATTCCACCAGGAAGGAGGTACACGGCACGTGTTTTATTTAGTTCAAACATGCCTACATGATCAATACCGCCATTCGATCCCGTCCGCATTGTTTGTGCCAGGAAGGGCTCTCAGCAAGGGAAGTGCCCAGCGGTCTCGGAGTGATCCAAAGCGACGTTGTTCTGACATGGAGGAGATACAGAGAGACAAGAGCTGTCGATGGCATGCCTCACTCAGGCTGCCCAAAGGTTACTACTTTACTACTACAGTTGTTGACCGTTACCTACGGATTATGGCTCGGAGGAACCCTGACAGCAACACCAACATGTTAAATAATGCTTTTCGTGTAGCCACAGGACGTCGTATTACGACTCAAACTGTGCGCAATAGGCTGCATGATGCGCAACTTCACTCCTGACGTCCATGGCGAGGTCCATCTTTGCAACCACGATACCATGCAGCGCGGTACAGATGGGCCTAACAAGATGCCGAATTGACAGCTCAGGACTGGCATCACGTTCTCTTCAACGATGCGTGTCGCATATAGCTTCAACCAGACAATCGTCGGAGACGTGTTTGGTGGCAACCATGTCAGGCCGAACGCCTTAGACACACTGTCCAGCGAGTGCACCAAGGTGGAGGTTTCCAGCTGTTTTGGGGTGGCATTATGTGGGGCCGACGTACGTCGCTGGTGGTCACGGAAGGCGCCGTAACGATTATACGATACTTGAATGCCATCCTCTGACCAATACTGCAACAATATTGGCAGCATAGTAGCGAGGCATCCGTCTTCATGGACGACAATTCGCGCCCCCATCGTGCACATCTTGCGAATGACTTCCTTCAGAATAACGACATCGCTCAACTAGAGTGACCAGCATGTTCTCGAGACATGAACCCTATCGAACACGCCTGGGATAGATTGGAAAGACCTGTTTACGGACGACGTGACCCACCAACCACTCTGAGGGATCTACGCCGAATCGCCGTTGAGGAGTGGGACAATCTGGACCAACAGAGCTGGCGAACTTGTGGATAGTATGCCACGACGAATACAGTGGTGCATCAGAGCAAGAGGACCTGTTACTGGGTATTAGAGGTACCAAATTGTTCAAATGTCTCTGAGCACTATGGTACTCAATATCTGAGGTCATCAGTCCCCTAGAACTTATAACTAATTAAACCTAACTAACCTAAGGACATCACACTCATCCATACCCAAGACAGGATTCGAACCTGTGACCGTAGCTGTCGCGCGGTTCCAGACTGATGCTCCTAGAACCGCTCGGCCACTCCAGCCGGAATTAGAGGTACCGATGTGTACAGCTATCTGGACCACCACCTCTGAAGGTGTCGCTGCATCGTGGTACAACATGCAATGTGTGGTTTTCACGAGCAATAAAAAGGGCGGAAATGATATTTATGTTGATCTCTGTTTCAATTTTCTGTACAGGTTCCGGTACTCTCGGAACCGAGCTGATGCAAAACTTTTTTTCAAGTGTGTATTATGATACGATACCTCTTTAAATGAATATTGTCACGTACAATGGTGGGCTATATCTTACAAACTGGGCTACTCTAAGAATCGATTTGGGGATAAAAATTTTGTTTTCCAGATATAGTATCTGGGGAAGCTATTAGAATTTTCACGGCACATCTGAGATGTATTCGCGACGAACCAATTTATCGCGACACGCTTGTCAGAAGCGCTGGTCTAGACTAGTGGCCGCCAAGCTTAAGAAGTTTCTGAGTTACCGTACTCTTTTTG
Source organism: Schistocerca nitens (assembly GCF_023898315.1). NCBI lineage: Eukaryota > Metazoa > Arthropoda > Insecta > Orthoptera > Acrididae > Schistocerca > Schistocerca nitens. The sequence continues at coordinate 367,304,832 of NC_064614.1, read as the reverse complement.
AATCCTACTGTGAATTAACGAAAGGAACTGGGACAGAAATAAGAACTTTTTAGAAAATCTAATATTTTTTATTGCCTATAAACTTACATTTCTGGTTAATGGGAAATTAATTTTAATTAAACTGTGTATAAGAAAAAGAAATTAAAGTTGAATTGCACATGTGAAAGAAAATGAAATGTTATTAGCAAGAAATTACAAATGTAAATAAGACTTTTCTATTGGACTTAGTAACATTAATGAGAAGGATGGCACTTTTTTCTGTCATCAAGATGTTGTTTAGTGTTGGGAGACTGTTTAGTGGCTGCCATTCGAATAGAGTTGCTCAAATGTTCATCAGTCAGTCATTGAGTAAGTCAGTCAGTGGCCACACGCATTACGGATGCTAAAAACAACATGAACATACAAAAAGCTCACATTGAAAAATCACAACAATCTTGAACTGACGAGACACCACATCTCTCAAAACCGGAAACTACATCAGGAGATAAACACCACGACACAGTATATCAGGCAAAGTTACAAAGCCTTGAAGTAACAAACAAAATAGGCTACGATGATATCGAAGAGAACTTGTGCCTAAGTCGACTGGAAAAGAAAGGGATCTTTCAAACTACACTAACAAGGGAACGTCCCCATCGCACCCCCCTCAGATTTAGTTATAAGTTGGCGCAGTGAATAGGTCTTGAGAAACTGAACACAGATCAATCGAGAAAACAGGAAGACGTTGTGTGGAACTATGAAAAAGAAGCAAAATATACAAACTGAGTAGTCCATGCGCAAGATAAGCAACATTAAGGATATGGTGAGCTTACGAGCACCGTGGTTCCGTGGTTAGCGTGAGCAGCTCCGGAATGAGAGGTCCTTGGTTCAAGTCTTCCCTCGACTCAAAGTTTTACTTTCTTTATTTTAGCAAAGATATGATCCGTCCGTTCGTTCATTGACGTTTCTGTTCACTGTAATAAGTTTAGTGTCTGTGTTTTGCGACCGCACCGCAAAACTGTGCGATTAGTAGACGAAAGGACGTCCAATGGAAACCGAAAACATTTGATCACAAGGTCATAGGTCAACCGATTCCTCCACAGGAAAACACATCTGATATATTCTATACGACACTGGTGACGCATCTGCGTCACATGACAGGAATATGTTGTTGGCCCATCTAACATGTGCACTTGGCGAATGGGTAAAAAGATTCTTCTACCTTGCCCGATTTAGGCTTCCTTGTGGATGTGATAATCACTCCCAAAAAAGTGATGAAAACATAAGAGTTTGTCACATAAACTGCAACAAATGAATGCAACAGTTTCACAGCCGCACAGTTTTCCCTGTGCTCTGTTAAAACATATGTTTTTAACGTTTTCAAATTTTTCCGTGTGTAGACCGTCAAATTCTGCATATGTCCAAGCAAATCTGAACATGCCCCGGAATTTTGGAGAGCGAAGTTGATTATGTTTGAGTGCCTGAACTTTGATAATTGTCTGAAAATAAAAAATTAAAACTTTCCGCTCAAGTGAAGACTTGAACCAAGGACCTTTCTTTCAGCAGCTGCTCACGCTAATCACGGGAGCACGGCGCTCCTGAGCTCACAGTATCCTTGATGTTACCTATCTTGCGCATGGACTACTCAGTTTGTATATTTTGCTTTTTTTTTCATTGTTCCACACAACTTCTTCCTGTTTTCTCGATTGATCTGTGTTCAGTTTTTCAAGGTCTATCCACTGTGCCAACTTATAACTAAATCTGAGGGGGGTGCGATGGGGAGGTTGCCTTGTAAGACTGGTAACAAGAGCCGGCCGAGGTGGCCGTGCGGTTAGAGGCGCTGCAGTCTGGAACCGCAAGGCCGCTACGGTCGCAGGTTCGAATCCTGCCTCGGGCATGGATGTTTGTGATGTCCTTAGGTTAGTTAGGTTTAACTAGTTCTAAGTTCTAGGGGACTAATGACCTCAGAAGTTGAGTCCCATAGTGCTCAGAGCCATTTGAACCATTTTTGAACTGGTAACAAGACTGACTCACCCATTGGGCGACACTATATGCTACCCCACGATTGAACAGACAAACAGAATGATCCTGCGAACCCAAAACCTACCAACAGATCAACTCGAATTCTGTAATATTTAACACAAAACATGTGGACAAAGAGCTGAAGACCTTGACAATGTCTGCGAGGACTTGGTAACGGCGCATGGACGCGTGTACCTCTATTACACACAGAGGGGGACGAATTCTTTGTTTTTACTAAATTCCCATATAGAAAGTCTTGCAGCCAATCTGTTTGGGTGAGTTGCTCGACGGTGGACGCAGAGCTTGGCAGGCTGGTGTACGAGGTATGCGCGGACATATTGTGTCTACAAAATCCGTGCGCACGAGGTGGAAGAATTCCAGGCTGTCCGAGTCAGTACAAACAAGGCCAATGCTGAATTCGTTGTAGTAAACACTAACATTACACTAACGCAAATAACATAGCTATGCACACAACATTTGGTTACTGTCGAAACAACTTTAGGTGGGGAAGCATGGATCATCTCTTCGATCTACGCTCAGTACTCATTTCATACAGAGGCTTTTGCTAAAGTAATAAAAGATATTGCGCGATTTACTAATGGTAGATGACTAGTTAACAGACATAAATGCTGGGTCAACCCTCTGGACGCCAGAGGACAAATAATAGTCGACGCTACAAACGAATGTAATCATTTCGCTTGAAGTAAACTAGGCCAACCGCCAGCTTACCACGGAAACAGCGGAGCAGGCAGCAACGTACACATTTCTCTAGCAAGTAGCGGATCATTAATACAGGTAACGAACTGGTAAGTGCTCGATACGAGAACACTCAGTGATCATAACGCAATAGTTATATACATTAAAGAAAAAACAGACAGATACAGACACATCACAACATCCAAAGTTGTTGCGACACAAAGTAAACTGGCGAAAACTGAAGAGTTTCCTCTATATATCCATAATCTATATAGGAAGCATAGATTACAGAGCTCATGTTCCTACAGACGTCTTACAGAGAGCACAAGCTACAGCAGTATCTACAGCACGCTTCGCACCAAAACAAAGGGCACCATGGTCAACACTATTAACGGGGCTAAGAAAAGACACTAGTGATTAACGACGATAATATCAAAAATCAAAGACAGCACAGGAAAGAGAAATTAGACTTCAACAACAGTGCGACACTAAAATACGATACAAAGACGGACTACACAAGGCCAGGAAAGACCACTGGGACACATACACTGATCAGCCAGAACATTGTGACCACTGACCTATCATCGATATGAACCGGCTCCAGGCGATAGCAGCCTCACCTAGTGAAGGAATGACTGCTAGTCAGACACACGCACGGTGCATGTAGTATCACTGAGCGTGTTCTCCGTGTGTAGAATAGGGAAGGCGCACGATCTATTTCACATTGTGATGGCCTGGAGGCTCGACACGAGCATTTCGGAAACTGCACTACTCGTCGGGTCTTCGAGAAGTGCCGTGGTGAATGTCTCCAACACGTGGCGAAAGCAGGGTGAAACCACGTCTAGACGTCATGGGGTTGGGCGGGCAGCCCTCCTTACAGATGTCGGACGTCGTAGGCTGGGCAGACTGGAAAAACAAGGCAGACGGCGAACTGTGGCGGAACTAAAATCAGACTTCACTGCTGGGCAGAGTACAAGTGTGTCTTGTGGTGTCACCGTCAGACACCACACTTGCTAGGTGGTAGCTTAAATCGGCCGCGGTCCTCTAGTACATGTCGGACCCGCGTGTCGCCACTGTGTTATCGCAGACCGAGCGCCACCACATGGCAGGTCTCGAGAGACTGACTAGAACTCGCCCCAGTAGTACGGACGACCTAGCAAGGCGCAGTTATCCATATCTGGAGAGAGTCTCACTTGTGTTCACCATAGAGATGTACAAGAAGAAATTAAAGATAAGTATATGAGAAGCTCCGTTCTTTTCCTTATAGCTTTTACCACATATCCTGTTTCAGATTTAACGCAAGACGGCGTGATTTGACGCGTGCCCTATCGGCTACTTCATTGTGGACTGGCTGCTCTTGTCAGTCCACAACATGTCTGAACACACAGTGCACCGAACACTCCCAACGAAAGGCCACCGTAGCCGACGGCTCATGCGTGTGCCAGTGTTAACACCACCACATCGTAAACCACGACTGATATGTGCACTTGACCATCGGCACTGGACGTTGGTGCAGTGGCAGAGCGTTGCGTTGTCCGATGCATCCCGATACCTTCATCACCATGCCGATAGGAGGGCGTGGATTCGCCGTCTTCCAGAGAAACAGCTCCTTTATACCTGTACAGCGGGACGGAGACAACCTGGGCGGAAGATTCACGTGGGCATTCATAGTGAAGCAAACCAAGCGCTGTATCATGTGTGAGATACAGAGGCGAGTGAGTGCGCCGGGACTTACCCCAGTTCACTGCTAATAGCGCCACGTCACCTTAACGCGTCTGCATGTAGCGCACAAGTATTGCACCACAATTTAGTATGAAATTAAAAATCAAAATTTATGTTTAAAACATTGTTAAGTTATAGTTTAGTGTAATAATCTTCCAAATACCAAGTCTTGATGTTCTAAACGTAATAGTTTACGGAAAAATGCTGTTTTAAGAGAACAATCACAGGCACTAAATAATGACGCTAGGAAGCCAGAATTTTGTCAGAAGGTGCACTTAGAAGTTATAAATAAGTGATGCTGGTTTCCAAAACCATAAAACAAAAATTAACGCCAGAGTCCACGTTTTTCGGAAAAATCAGAGGCGCTAAATAATGGACTTAGAAACTTGAAAATTTGTTTTATGCTTCAGTACACCCCAGAAATAATAACAGAGAGTTCACGTTAATCTACCTCTTATAGTTTTTGAGTAATTAAATAAAAACTAATTTCGTAACTAAAATATACCTAAGTGTTGTAGATTAAGTACTTGAAATTTTAATGATAGAGGATTTTGGTTAAACCAGATGATAAAATATATCAACAGCTACACCAAGTTTAAGACTTGTAATATAAATAGCAACTGACATAAGTCTTAGCAAAGTTATGGTTCAGAGGTAACGATCTACCGTTAGTCCCACTAAATAAATTCTATTAAGCAAAGTTTTCATTCTAGCGAGCTGCCTATCTGCATACCAGCAAAAATTAAGATGTTTCTGAAGTAATTGGTAACTATTTTATTAAAGATTATGTCGTTTGTAGACTGCCGCCGTATGCAAATAGACAGACAACAGATGTTTTCTCGGCAGTCCGCACCGGCACCTTTGTGAGATCCACGCCAGTTAAAAGTCTGGTCGCGCTCTGCCTCGGATGACGTCAGAGCAGAGCTGTGACAAGCGCGTATTTGGCAGTGAAAACGGATAGTGAACTCGCGAGGACTGTACACCGTCCTGGATCGTTTAGAATTCGGTAAAATAACTGTTAGGGTGCCGTCCGTGTGAAATTCAATTCCGCGTGGCAAGTGGTGAATTTATGTCCACTTTTATGGCGAGAATTAATTTTTGAACATTTATTGCGAACTTTCAATTGAGTGATGTTAGTCAGGGCGAAAAACAATCTGGTAGGAAGTTACAGTAGAGGTCGCCTCTGAACTGCTAAAGGTGCTGTTAAATTAGAAAGACTTGTTTTCAATTGAACATAACGCAATTTTAAGTGGTGTTTGTGAGAAACTTTAATTAAATTAAATCTGGATTGGAACTTTAAACTTTTACTAAAGTCATAGTCCTGATCCCGCAAAGAAATGGGAAATAGACACTTTTCTTTCAGTGGGCTGGACCGGAATGTGGCCGTGCAGACTGGAAACTAAGGTCAGAATGTTTCCCTTCCCTTTCTGGCTGACCACCAAATTAGTTGCCAGGCTCACGTGATTAAAGACGGCATCAAAACTTTAAACCAGTGAAGTAACGTATTCGCCGCCCCACAATAGGCCCAGTGTAGCTAATGCAAGGCACCATGACGGCCAAGGAGTAGAGAACAAAAGAGGTTTGGCACCCTGATGGCATCCATCCAGAAACCATCAAATAAGCTGCTCCACTTACCTTACCATACCTTACAGACGGGCCTGGAATCAACACTTTAACTTCTCTCCCCCTGAAATTGAAGTTAAATTAATATGACTGAATAATTTCTAGTTACATGAATCGAACTTTTAGGGCGAGAGAAGTCGCTTCCCCAATATTTTTTACACAGCTATCTCCCACACTTCCAGCTAAAAATTTTGTTACTATTTTGAATCCTTAAGTCTTCAAAACAAAATAATTAGAATTTACAGATCATAATCATACTCTGTCTGAATCTCGTCGTCAAAGTTAGAACCTGGAATATCTCTGTGGCTCTGCAGAATTCCGGCGATCGTCGATTCTGAAAATTCTTAAGATAATCAGAAGTACAATCGTACGCCGTTCCCGGTCACAGACCAGGGAGAAGTTAAAATAACCAAAGAACTGAACGTACCTTTTCCATCCATGGAATTATAATTTTCCATAAACCATTTTCCTAGCTACTTTCCAGTATACATCATCCTCTTGTATGAGATGAAATGTTATCGCAATTCATCAAATTACGTGAGGTATTCAAAATGGCAGGTTACAACAATGCCACTAATTACAATTACACTGCAATCTTACTCTCCATAATTCTCAATCAGGAGTACGTAATTTCCTTGTACACGTAATTTTCCTTGTTCTGTGAACACTTATCCTTATTTTTATCATTTGTCAACGACGTATTAACTTTATTTAATTCACTGTAGAAAATAGATATTGCTAATACGAATATTAAAAGATTAAACAGAATTCCAAACTGGCACACGGAAACGCACTTTCGACTGTCGTAAGCTTTCTACATTTGAAAAGTAATTCTGTTGATCAAGAAGGACCACTATTTCACGACTTCAGATAAACACATCAAGGCAATAACTCCACGCTGCAGGGCCCATCCACAACTTACAGTCCCAAGCTGACAACGGCTTGCGGTCGACTTCTCGATTTGGCGAGCTCCAAACTGCTCGACAGAATTATTTAACGTTCATGCCTTTCAGTAAAATTAGCCTCCAGAACGGAACGTAAGTACTTTTGTTGATCGATTCCTCGCTCCGTAAGGTACTGTGTGACATTCAGGATTAAATCCAAGATACCGATTTTATGTCGTGAAAGACATTACAGCACTTCTTCTACCCCTACGGCCAAATATTGGTGATCGAACTTTCTTCACGAACTGAATTCCAACCGTGTGCCTCCATTTCGTGGCTTGGTAACTTCGGCTGGGCTGGCGGGTCAAAAGAAAGTATACAACTTTCGCAAGTTCCATGACGACTGCTGTTAATAAAGAGTACCGCGCGAAAGTGACATATATAGTGCACTCTTACGTGACACCTCACGATAAAAGCAGGACATGTGTCGCAACAGCTCCGGAAGTTGAATAGCGGCCCTGCTTTCCTCAAACGCACACGTATTTTTAGAGTCTTCGGTTAGGGCGTTGTATGGAGCTGCTAACAGGCCAGGTTTCAGATATACATGGGCAGATAATATCGAGTATGACAATATATCAGGCAGCTCACACAATTTAGGTCGAACGCTCGGTCATTAGGGAGTCAAGCGACCAGCCTCCATCTAATTAAGTGCTTTAATTACCTCTCTGTTCGGGGTATTTGAAAGAACGGTGTAATAAATTGGAACTGGAAACCAGCTGCCGCCTTAGCGCCTAAAAGCACTCAAGTAATAACTTGTATTCATGAGCTTTTAATTATTGCTAACACTTTTCTTAATACCACCACCCGTACGGGAAGTTTTGGGAGAAGTAAGGAACTTCTCATTTTTATGGCATCTGTCTTACAGTAGCAAGTGGTAAGATTTCAAAAGGCTATTTTATGTAAATGAATGTTCGTGATTGTAGCCAGTGCCTCAACTTTGTTTAATTTGGGTGTCTCTTTTGGAACTGAAAACGCGTTACTCTGTTTTGGAGAATGATGCTTAGATCTCTTGATCTAAGATACTACTCTGAATGAAACCTTTACCTCAGAGCGAAGAGTTGGCTGGAAGTAATGTATGCTAAATTAGTGTGTCTACCTACAGCCGCACATATTATGAATTACAACAAAACGTCCTGGCAGACCAAAATTCTGACTTAATATTTTCAACGATCTAATAGATGTAACTGGTTCTTTTCACGCCCATATGAGACACACAAAAAATGCAAATGAATCCACCTCCAGCGATTCGTATGTGACGCACCTTACATGATGATGACGTCAGCCAATGGTAACAGCATCGCAGCCTTTCATTAAATGTGCCGTAGCGTATTGCGCTATCATCTTCTCCTATTTCGTTCGTCATGTAAACAAATCATTCGATATGCCGACTCATTCTCGCGACAATCGTCATACGACTCTTTATTTTTGTTATTACTAATCTTTATACTTCCGGTACGTTGAAAGACATACTTTGTGACTTACCTTTTTCATTCTGCATTGTCTCCCACACTCATCGCAGATTACTGCTATTTCTTTCTGCAATCATACAATAAATGAATTCTTCTTCCTCCGTGTCATAAAGAACATTTCTTTTTCCCTTTGGTGGTGTCGTACAGTCGGCATTTTCTTCCCAAGACCGATTGTGACTAATTGGCTTTCTTCTTAAGAATAATAGTCAATCTGTACCCAATTGAGCTTCTTTTTTTGAGAATCAAAGACTCATAGCCAATCTGTACATAACTGAGGGCTTTTTTTGGTCGATGTCATACTGCCTTACCTCTTCTTCTTTCTCATCCGGCGTTTTATTTCCGAACTTTGGTAGCATTTCCCTCACTTCTTCTGAATATCAAAGTTTCTGTCAATACGAGGCTAAGCTCTAAATCTAGCACTTTCGTGGCTGGAGATCCAACTTCAGCCAGTCAGACAGTAACGTCTCTTTCGTGATGACTACAGCAGATCTAATTTGTTGACTTCTACGGGAATTTCGTAGTATCAAAATAGCTAAGTATTGCGAGTCCACAACATTTTCTTGACATCACATTCATGAAATACTCTGCCTGTCTCTGCAGCAACACTTGTTCATCAGCACACTTGCGTCTTCGTAACTCTCCCTTCGATTGCAAAAATACCCTCCTGATACTAATGCTACTATGGTCAATCAATCTCCACACAGCTCTCTACCTGACTATTCAATATCAGTTCCTATGAGGACTGCCAGCGTCTTCTTTCAGCTGATATGGTCGAATGCTGCCAGTCACTGAACCAACCACAATTCTTCCCTGACCCGTGGCACTCTTTCGGCGAAGAAGGTATCGTCGTTTCGATCTCATTTGTAGTTTTACTTCCTTTTCTAAAGCCAAATGAATACATTGTAAAGCTGACCCAAATTGACCTTCTACCCATGGAATAAGCATTTTACAATAATTATCTCCATGCAAGAAATTAAATTTACGTGTCTTTGATCACTACAGTTCCTGGCATTCTGCATCAGCAGATCAGTTTTGATCGATGACATATTTTTGCCACTAATTAGTTTCTTTATACCCTGTCAACGAGGCGAATCGATTTCCTTACCCTTTTGTTTCCCATTTTCTTCAGTGGATCTACTGGTACAGTAGAGGTCTTCTATATAATCCTTTCAGTCAACCAGATTTTCTGTATTTCTTCCTAAACAGACATTCAGTCTTTTTTTCATTGCAGCTTCATGACAGTGTAGATTATGTAATGTACTTCTCTGGTTACACCAAATTCCCTTCTTAGTTCATTGCCCAGAGTCAGTGTTCGTTGGATGTCTTCCTGTTGTTACAATGTCGCGTACGACATCCTTTATACTCTTCTTCGACTGATGCCCAGTACTGCCGTATTCGTTGCATCTAATCCAAAGGTTTCATTCGAATGATTTCGAGACTACGCTGAGGAAAAAATTTCGCAGACCAAGAAGGCGTGTTTCTACATTTGAAAGATGATGTCTGTTCAAATGTCACCCACTTAAAGAAAGGCGATATGCGTGTTTCTACATTTGAAAGATGATGTATATTCAAATTTCTACCCAGTCACTGCGAGGATGCAAATCAGGCTTGCTTTAAATGTATGCTGTAAGGGTCTTGAGCGTTAGTTGCCTTTGAGACTGGCATCGTGCGTTGATGTTAGTTAAGAATGCCTTTAAAGCAACAAATACGGCTACGGTCGCAGGTTCGAATCCTGCCTCGGGCATGGATGTGTGTGATGTCCTTAGGTTAGTTAGATTTAAGTAGTTCTAAGTTCTAGGGGACTGCTGACCTCAGAAGTTAAGTTCCATAGTGCTCAGAACCACTTGAACCAACAAATACGCCGTTGTCAACATGAAACTGAGTTTGAACTACGGTTACGATATGCTGATGTTCATTCTACGGTATTGCAGAAAGACTTGCAGCAACGTAGCCACTGCAGAAGCTTGTTGGCAGCGTTCATCAAGAGAATGTACTGTCACAAGAAGACCGAGCTCCGGACGACCACGTGGCACTGCTGAGAGGGAAGACCATCGTGCTCGACATATGACTCTGGCGCATCGTTCTGCATCTTCGACATTTATTTTCACTCTGTAATATCCTCACTTCTTTCTTAGTGTCGCAATTATATCTGCAAGACAGACGAACTGTAACATTATTATACAACCCTTTTAAGGGCCGCATGGGATTAGCCGACGCCGGCACGGTAGCTCAGCGTGTTCGGTCACAGGGTTACGTGCCCTCTGTAATAAAAAAACTGAGTTAATCGATCAACAACGAACAGAAACGGGTGTCTTTCGACTTCCGCCCTGAGCAGATACAACGAACTAAAACGATCAAAATGAGATTAAAAAAAAGCGGTCTAAGGGGCTGCAGTCATGGACTGTGTGGCCGGTCCCAGTGGAGGTTCGAGTCTTCCCTCGGGCATGGGTGTGTGTGTATTCGTCCTTAGGATAATTTAGGTTACGTAGTGTATAAGCTTAGGGACTATTGACCTTAGCAGTTAAGTCTCATAAGATTTCACACACATCTGAATATATTTTTAAGGTAAATTTGTTTTTATTGACTTTTCCAAACTTTATGTGTAGGTAATACATTACTTGTACGTTTTTCGTAAGAGATCCTCAAGCTAAGGATTTCGAACAGCTGATCCCAGCTAGTATTCTTTAAAGCGTTCCTCCAGGGCAATAAATACCATACTACATGTTCTTTATTGTGTATCACAGTGTTCTACATCTACATCCATTCTTCCAAACCGCCTCACGGTACATTTCATCCTTCAGTACTGCTTGAAAAGAACGACCTAGCTGTAATTTCTCGGAGTTTCATTTTATTGTCGTTTCACGAGACGAATGAGGGAAGAAATCCGATAAGTGCTCCTGAGTGACGAGAAATACTCAAGAACAGGCAAACAAATATTTTATTGCAGGAATTACATCTTTAAATGAATCGCAGCCTGGCACACCTTATTTTTATAGTTTGTTTTATGTAGTCATTCCACTTTAGGTGATGCCGGATGGTTACACCTAAGCATTTTAAAATAGGTGCTGTTTCCATTGATTTGTCACCACTTATGTAATCGTAATAGATTCCTTCGCCTATTAATACGTAATCCGTAACATTTATTTGCGTTCAGGGTCAACTAGCAACCGATGATCGAGCCTCCACAGATTGTCCTGAAATTCGTTACAGTGTTCTGGAGATGCAATCTTCTTATAGACAAACGCATCACCTGCAAACAACCTCATGGAGCGTCCTACATTATCCACCAGATCATTTATACATACTGCAACAGTAAACGGTACTAACACCCTTACTTGATGTACTTCTGAAATTACCTTCACATCTGTCGAGTTTAGGACAGCTTTTCTGATACCTGTCCGAAACCATACTGATCTTCACTCCGTATTTCAACAGTATATTTCTTCGCGGGATCTTAGTCAGTGACTTATTAGCATGAGATACTCTACCGATCTTTCGCTATTTCTGAGATTCCTCAATTCGTACGTATGTAAGTACTTTCATGTTTATGCTTTACTAGAAATCATGTAACGAGTCACCTGTTTCAAAGGTTTTAGAAACTTTGTTCAGATATATAACAACAGCCCCCTCCCCCCCACCAACTTTATTAAAATATGGGATATATAGTAACAAAATACCTGAGCTCCAGTCAATGCGTATGTATCAGAGGATGACAGTTGAACTTCAAAGTTGAGACTTTCATTGCCTGCCTGCTATGCATACATCTTTTCGACGATAATAAACAGACATTTTCTGTCATAATTGATAATGCTATTACCTTTATTTCTAATTGTCTTTTCACTTACTTTACAGGTTTTGTAAGGAATTTACACTCTGGGACAGAGAAGAGACGCACCTCGAAGAAATTATTCAAATGGGACGAAAATCGGCAGATGTCATGCATATGCACAGAAAAACAAATGATTACAATTTCAGAAAAATTGGATGATTTATTGAAGAGATAGACTGAAGAGAAGGCCATATCACGATGGTCCATTTCTGGCCCTTATGCGAGCTGTTATTCGGCTTGGCATTGATTGATAGATTTGACAGATGCCCTCCCGAGGGATCTCGTGCCAAATTCTGTCCAGTTAGCGTGCTAGAGCGTCAAAATCCCGAGCTGATGGGAGGGCCTTGCCCATAATGCTCCAAAAGTTGTCAGTTGGGGAGGGATTCGGCGATCTTGCTGAGCAAGGCAAGGTTTGGCAAGCACGAAGGCTGTAAGTAGGCTGTTTAGGTTATGTTGGTAACGCCACATAGCGCTCTGTATGAAAATCACTGGGTGTGCTGTGTGCAATCTGTGGCTGGTTGGCATTGATGGAATATTCGCTATTGTAGTGTTGGGCTGTTGGATGTGAACAGCGCGTAGCGTAACGCTGTTGGAGGTGAGCCTCCAGCAGTGGTGGATGTGGGGAGAGAGATGACAGAATTTTTGAGAGCGGACGATCTCGACGTGTGTCCATCGGAAAGAGTAAATTTGTAATACTCTCTCTCTCTCTCTCTCTCTCTCTATATATATATATATAATGACTTTTGGTAATACTCTCTCTCTCTCTCTCTCTCTCTATATATATATATATATATATATATATAATGACTTTTTCCGGCCGGCCGCGGTGGTCTCGCGGTTCGAGGCGCGCAGTCCGGAACCGCGCGACTGCTACGGTCGCAGGTTCGAATCCTGCCTCGGGCATGGATGTGTGTGATGTCCTTAGGTTAGTTAGGTTTAACTAGTTCTAAGTTCTAGAGGACTGATGACCTAAGATGTTAAGTCCCATAGTGCTCAGAGCCATTTGAACCATTTTGAACTTTTGCCGGCCGGTGTGGCCGTGCGGTTCTAGGCGCTTCAGTTTGGAACCGCGTGACCGCTACGGTCGCAGGTTCGAATCCTGCCTCGGGCATGGATGTGTGTGATGTCCTTAGGTTAGCTAGGTTTCATTAGTTCTAAGTTCTAGGCGACTGATGACCTCAGAAGTTAAGTCGCATAGTACTCAGAGCCATTTGAATCATATTTATGATGACTTTTGAATATTATTAAGGTAAATACATTGTTTGTTCTCTATCAAAATCTTTCATTTGCTAAGTATACCTATCAATAGTTAGTGCCTTCAGAAGTTAGAATCTTTTATTTAGCTGGCAGTATTGGCGCTCGCTGTATTGCAGTAGTTCGAGTGAAGAAGATTTTTGTGAGGTAAGTGATTCATGAAAGGTATAGGTATAAAGTCAGGGCCATTCTTTTGTAGGGATTATTGAAAGTCAGACTGCGTAGCGCTAAAAATATTGTGTCAGTTTAGTGTTGATCAGAATAAGTAAAGAGAGAAATATCTGAGTACGTTCACTTCTGCTCAGCTGTTTGAAAATAAAATAACGTAAGAGGTTTATCAGCAAAGTCATTTTATAATTTTTCTAAGGGGACGTTTCAAGGTAAGCAGTAGAAAATCTCACTGTGTGCGGACCGGTATTAACTTGCTGAAATGTAAGCCCTGGATGGCTTGCCATCGCAGTCTGGCACACCTTATTTTTATAGTTTGTTTTATGTAGTCAACAAAACGGAGCGTAGATTATCGTCGACATGTGCTGTAAAGGTGCCGCAGGTAACAACCAAAGGGGTCCTAAGCAAAAAGAAGTGGCACCCTACAACATCACATCTGGATGTCGTGGCCGCATGGAGGGCGACAATGAGGTTGGTATGCCACTTCCCTCCGGGGCATCTCCACACACGCATTTTGCCTGGAATGTCATTGACTTCAGTTGTCTTCAGTGATAAGTCCTGCTTCCAGATGAGCCTGATGACCAGCGAATTCATGTCTGGAGACGCCCCGGGCCGTGGTTGTATACCAAAGTGGTAGGATACTAACCTGACTGTCGCCCGCCATACGACCCAACTGCTAAGAGTGACGATGCGGTGTGCCATTTCTTTTCATAGCAGGACCCCTTTGGTTGCCATCCGTGGCACCTTCACACCACAAAATACGTTGACGATATTCTACGCATCGTTTTGTTGCCCTTCACGGCAGGTCATCCTGGAGTTACATTTCAGCGAGAGAGTTTCTACTGCCTGTCTTCGTATTTGCCAAACGCTACCTTGGCCAACAAGATCGCCGAATCTCTCTCCAGTCGATAACGTTTGGAGCATTACCGGCAGGGGCCTCCAACCAGCTCGGGATTTTGATACTCTAACACGCGAATTGGACAGAATCTGGCGCTGTATTCCTCAAGAGGTCATCTAACATCGCTCTCAATTAGTGCCAAGCCAAATAACTGCTTTTATGTGGGCCAGAGATGGACCAATGCGTTATTGACTTGCTCAATTTTGGAAGCTCTTCCCCTTGAATAAATCATTCAATATTTCTGAAATTGTTATCATTGGTTTTTCTGTAGATGTACATCACATCTTCCGAATTCCATCCCTTTCGGATAATTTCTTCGTTGTGTTTTGTTCCTTTTTTTTTTTTGGCTTTTTCCGATTTACACAGCCTGAAAAAATAGTCGAGCATCCAGAGGGTGAGCAGAACAAAAAAAATGAAACTTCACAGGCTGAGAGGCTACGTGATGCTGTTTCAACGATTACAAAATCGAGTCGAATTTACAAACAACTTGACGTTATGAGCCCAGTTATCAATATGATGTTGCACTCACTCTGTCCTGGAACACGCACTTATTCGTTTGGGACGGATGTCATAAATTGTTGTACCTTCTCATGAGGCAAGGTAGCTCTAAGTTGCATTGACTGGTCGTTGATATCCGGTATAGTAGGACTGGGACTTAGATGACGTTGCAGCTGGCCCTACCCAAGTTATATCGAGAGCAGATCTAGGAATCTGTACCTAAGCATCACACAGACAGTTCACACAAAACACGTGTCATGTGCGGACTAACATTGTCCTTTTGAATAATGGCACCATGGTACTGTTGCATGAGAGGAAACACGTGAAGACGTGGAATGTTCGTGACGTACCACAGTGTAATCCCCTCAGTCAATAGCAGTCTGCCGCTCGTAGTGGCACAGCGGTTTGAAGCGTCATGTCACGGACTGCGCGGCCCGTCCCGTCGGAGGTTCGAGTCCTCCCTCGGACATGGGTGTGTGTGTTGTTCTTAGCATAGGTTATTTTAAGTTAGTTTAAGTAGTGTGTAAGTCTAGGAACCGATGATCTAAGCAGTTTGGTCCCACAGAAATTCATACACATTTTTGAATAGCAGTCCGATCCGAAGTCGTATCCAATAGCTCCCCACACCATGCCGAATGGAGTAACACCGCCGTGTCTATATGCAATATGAGAACATTGGAATCTTCCCCAAGCCGCTGCAATGCTTGCAGTGAAGCGGAATTACCATCCATCGCTGAACACGCGTTTAACCAGGAGTCCACCGTTCACAGTCACAGTACGACCAACGCTGTCGTTTGTGTTGCAGGTAGT
This sequence comes from Schistocerca nitens, assembly GCF_023898315.1. NCBI lineage: Eukaryota > Metazoa > Arthropoda > Insecta > Orthoptera > Acrididae > Schistocerca > Schistocerca nitens. The sequence continues at coordinate 367,288,920 of NC_064614.1, read as the reverse complement.
CCATTACTTGTCCTCCGATGGAAGGCGCAGATGTGAAAGTGTTACGAGGTTCTTGGTGCACAAAACAGCGATATACTCTTGTGTTGGTCAGATGTGGTCGACTAGAACCTTGACAACGAGTATGCCTACCTTTACATTCCAGTGCAGTCAGATGTTGGGCCACTGTCACATCAGAATGTACCACAAATCTGGATGATCGTACCAGCCGGCAAAATGGAAACGCACAACGAGACCGCTTTCAAACTTTGTCACGTGCTGATAACTGTGTCTCACACATGAATGCGTCATCTCCGTGTCCTTCACACTGATCACTCAAGATTTGATGCTGTTCACGACCCTTATATAACCTAACAGGCATGGTGACAACACTAAATACGAAAAACAATAATGCGCTCTGGTGGTCGTTTTATATATGAAAGAAAACTCCAACTCTAATCATTTACATACCCATTAATGGGGTGTATGTATACGAAGTGAAATTTCCATGCGACCACGTCGTTTGGATGTTACAGGTTTTTTTCTTTTTTCTTTTTTTTGTTATGCAGTAACTTTTATTCTTGCTAACTTGTGATTTCCACATCTTGTTGGTAGTTTTTTCTTTGATACTGTATTATTATTAATTTTTACTGAATTAAACTTTTTTGAAGAGTCAGTGACGAATCCTACATTTTAAGGCTGCGGTCTCTTTGTGTAAATGATAGTGGGCTCATAAGCGAGTTTTAAGAGGAGAAAAATTGTGAAACTTTTACTAAAAATAAAATTGGTTCTTAACGCTTCCTCAGTGTCGAAATTATTTGAGTCTGACTACAAACTGAGTTATAGACGGATGAAGGAAAGAGGCAGCCGTTTCTTGCTTCTCCATACACTGTAAAAAGTCTTCTGAAGCAGTTTAGAGAAACAATAGAAAAGCTAAATGAATGTAGATTAACGGAAATAGTTCCTAACAGCACCTCGACACTCATTGTATCAATGAAAACTTGGTTTTACTGGATGCATTCTGTTCATGTTGCCTACTCTTGTAACTGAAAGTTTTTGCATTAATATGTCATTGATATTCACATCACATTGGTCTGCACTGGCACTTATACTCCGTTTACACATTATTTTCACGTACATATGAATAATGAAATGGTATTGTACAGTACCTACCAACGAGTTACAGAGAGTCCACCCCTGGTAGCTGAGTGGTCAGCGTGACGGAATGTCATACCTAACGGCCCGGGTTCAATTCCCGGCTGGGTCGGAAATTTTCTCGTCTCAGGAACTGGGTGTTGTGTTGTCGTTATTATCATCATCATTTCATCCCCATCGGCACGCAAGTCGCCGAAGTGGCGTCAACTCGAAAGACCGGAACCAGGCGAACGGTCTACTCGACGGCGGCGCCCTAGCCACACGGCATTTCAGATTACAAAGAATATCGGTACAGTTTCATGCTTTGTGGCACTTCCTCGTGGCGCTTGTCTGGTACTCCGAAATCTTTGCAAGTACTTGACTTAATTTGCGGAAATATCTTCTAGTGGCTTTTAGTTTATCTGTTCTTCAACACAGTGTCATGCAGCCTTCCGTATTAGGACGAAATCTTGGTGTAGGATCATCTGCCTTTTATCATTGGGTTTGTGGCTGCTTTCTGATAAACATTCGCTCTCGATGTGCTCTTGTTATGAAAGCCTCAGGTATCGCTTTCATGATTTTCCTTTTTTGAAAAACGTCTGCTCAATATTCTATGCTGTCCATGTAGTTCGGCCTGCCTTGTGTGGCCGAGCGGTTCTAGGCGCTTCAGTCTGGAACAGCGCGACCGCTACGGTCGCAGGTTTGAATCCTCCCTCGGGCATGGATGTGTGTGAGGTCCTTAGTTAGGTTTAAGTAGTTCTAAGTTCTAGGCGACTGATGAACTCAGATGTTAAGTCCCATAGTGCTCAGAGCCATTTGAACCATTTTGTCCATGTAGTTCTACGACAGAACAGATAGTCATTTATCTATACATATTGGCTTCAACAAGATAAGACAACACTTATATATTTGTCAGTATCAGCTGATAGACATTGTTCATTTTTTTCTCTCGTTTATCGACAGTCTTTGGGATTCGACATAGAAACCTGTTTTGGAAGAACGTCTGTGGAGGAAAGAAGTTTCCGTTTATTACGTTGTGTTAGTCTATTAATACACAGAGTGCACATTAATAAAACCGACAAACTGCAAGGAAGTATTCCTGACTGGAAATTGATGAAAGAAGATCCCATGAACATGTGTCCGAAAATGCATCGTTGTAACGGTAGATGGCGCTGACCAATGACGCTTCCCCTGACCACGTGCCGTGTGTTCATTGTGTGTTGCAGACTGTGTGATTGAAGCAGCGCACTGTAATCACCAGAATAGTCTGGTATTCATGTTGGGTACAAGCCGAGATGATCTTTGTGTACGGTCAAGTAGATGGAACAGGTGAGGAGGCAGCACGTCTGTACCAAAAAAAGTACCCCCACAGACACCCACAACGTCACACAACATTTCAAGCTGGTTTTGTGAGTTTGTGCGATTATGGGTCCTTCAGTCAGGCGAAAGCGCATTGAGGCGGCGGACTGTGCGTACACCAGATTCGGAGGACCGGATTCTACAGGTATTCAGACGAACTGTAGTACAAGCCCCAGTAAAAGCTCCAAATCTGGTCTTTGCAAAGTTCGACAAATCCTTGCACGTCCGTTTCTGTCTGAAAGGACCCATGATCACACAAACGCCCAAAAATGGCTTGAAATGTTGTGTGAAAGGATTGGCGTGTGTGAGGGTACTTGTTTTGGTATAGCCGTGCTGCCTCTCGGCAGTTTTCATCTGCTGGGCGTTCACAAAGACAATCTCGGCTCGTACCCAACATGAATACCAGACTACTCTGCTGCTTACAGTTCGCTACGTCGATCACACAGCCTGCAACACACAATGAACACACGGCACGTGGTCAAGGGAAGCGTCATTGGTCAGCGCCATCTAGCGTGAAAACGGCGCATTTACGGACAAATGTTCATAGACCTCCTTTCATCCATTTCCAGTCAGGAATAGGTCCCCGCAGTTTGTCGGTTTTATTAATGTTCAGCTTGTACTGCTGTAACTTCGGTACATATTTGAAATGATCCGAGAGACGATTCGCGCGGAAACTTTAGCACCATTCCTCTAACACAGGAAAGCCACGTTGTCGGGAACGTAGCCGGCAGCGTGCTCGTAATGGAGGCCTGCCAGAGATGATCCTTGTCAGCGGCTGCGGTGCGCCGTATTTCACATCTCTGACTGCGGGGCTCGTCGCGCCGCGTTCCGCCGTGAATAACGCGAAGCTGCCCCAGTAATGACGGTCCGGCTAGAAATTACACGCGTTCGCGACACGAACGCTGTTATTCTCGCCTGAATTACGGCGGTAATATCAGATCAGCCGCAATCAGATCCCTGGCGATGCACATTTATGGCAGAGACTACAATGGCCGGAGATGTGGCACATTCACTGGCGCTCATAAACTTTGTGTAATAACTGAGACGTTTATGACACTCTTATCGTGGGGTGAGGATATTAAAAATGAAGGAGTGTTGAGATCACGATCAAAGAATTTATGCCACTTGGAGTAATTTACATTTTCCTGCAGTGAGAATTTGCATCACTTAGTTCCCTTTTACGTCTCCAGGGGAGACTAATTGAAGTGTAGCTTTTTGCGCAATTCCACTTAAGCATTCCAGTGAAATAATGTTTCATTTTTATTTCCACTTATAGGACTGAAAGAATTGTGAGGTAGTAAAATTTAAGTAGTGAACTAATAACTCGTTTGAAATGTTATTGGATCAGTGCCTCAGAGATTTAGTTTTTTTGGCATTTCAAAATATACCATATCTACATCCATTATGAACGGAAAATTTTTAAACTTGACGAAACTGAATGAATTGCCTACTTTGTACAATTTCCGAATGAAGTTACGGTTTCCTAAAAGGCGTACGTGAACTGAGGTTCAAATGGTTCAAATGACTCTGAGCACTATGGGACTTAAATTCTGTGGTCTTCAGTCCCCTAGAACTTAGAGCTACTTAAACCTAACTAACCTAAGGACATCACACACATCCATGCCCGAGACAGGATTCGAAACTGCGACCGTAGCGGTCGCGCGGTTCCAGACTGTAGCGCCTAGAACCGCTCGGCCACACCGGCCGACCTGAACTGAGGTGACAATAAATTCAAAATACTTTGTATGGCGTTTTTTGTTTATCCTGCAAGCACTACGAAATTATTATGAACTTGTTTTTTCTGTGTCCACTGCTCAGTCGTGTGATGATATGCCCGTCGCATGGTACCGTTCGTGAGGAAAAGGCTACGTACTGTCACAGCATTCTTTCCTCTACTTTCATCTCATTTTTGTAAACAGTCGTAAGTGCACAAAAGTCATTGCACTCACAAGCAAGTATAGTCTCCTTGTCGACAGAGCTACGTAAGTGACACACTACCCATAGGTTGGTGGAAGGTTCTGGCAAACTGCCTCCGTTAAGACCGTACTCAGAAAACAACTTACGGGCGCTCGTATTTTCACCCTGCTGAGTGCAGAGTTAAGCTGTAACGCTGAACAAGAGCCTTTACCAATTATCAGTCCGTGTGCTGATTTGTCGAATAGGACATTACGCAGTTCTCAGTTACCAAACTGTAGGTACACTCTATTTCAAGACGTTTCGACATATGATGAAAAATCAACATACATATCGTTGACCATTTAAGTCAGTAGCATCAATATACATTATTAATATTTATAGTTATACATTGTACAGTTAAGTTTCCTAGTTAAATAGTAGCTCAGTAAATAGTATCTCTGCCTTAGGTACTGTTTCTAATGTCCAATAGTGATTTATCTCCGTACATATTACGCTACTAATCCTACAGCACTGCTCCAGCCCTTGCAGTTCTTATAAAGTATGCGTGATAGGAGACATGGAACCAATTCAGAGAAGTCCTGCTGGGATTGTGATAAATCACGTAATCAACGCAACCTAGAAACGAAGCTTCTACTCGTACGCCAAAGATATCTGTAACGTCACAGCTACGCGGCTGAGCCTAACCAAAACACGTCTTTGTAGTTGCTGTTATAATTACATTAGAGATGGCTGTGATACACGAACCAAAGTGCACTTAGCATCCATTAAAACATCTCGCAAGTGTTGTACGTCAAACTGTAGTGAAAATTATGGCAACAGTCCTAAAGTTAGTGTTCCTGTATTTCCGTCTGATGAAGATTTAAGACGAAAATTGATCTTCACAGTTCACAGGAAAGACTGGGTTCTCAATATACATTCCGTTGTAAGCACCTACACATTTATCTTGATTAATTTTTCGTAACTATTTTTAACAACGTAATGCAACAAAACTGAAAATTCTAACCATTAACTACAACAAAGAATCATATAATCTTTATCTGAGCACTAGGCCTACTCTTCAGTCAGTTTTACTATGTTCTTTTTGCATCAAATATTCAACAGTAAGATGTATGCTTCTCTTTAGATATGTAAGTTGCATTTCAATACAGATGACGATTTAAACAGTAGCAGCATGTATGACCAAAGCACTGGGACACTGATTACGGCACCTTTGGATCGTAGACGTTTGAAGACGTGGGGTAGAATTTGTTCAATACTTCGCAGAAAAACTTTTAATCAACTAAAAATATCAAAATTTAAGTATCCTTTAATCAGTTACGATTCTGGTAGTGATCCAGTACCAGTTTATGACGCCAGTAAGAAAATTGAAATAAATAATTCCCAGTTTAATTTCGTACTTACCTTTTTATTTCTGGAAGCTGTCCCATCAAATTAGCAACGATGGCGTACGTATTTGTCTTCAGAGCAGGTATCCGCTCGCGAAGACCCATATAGTGTCGGGATCGTATAGAAAGTAGCGCATTTGGCTAGTCATTCAACAGAGTATTGCATCGCATGAGAAAACGTTTCAGACTATTTTATTCCGTAGTTTAGAAGAATTTAAAACTAAAATATGCAGTTGCAAAAAGTACAGAGACTACGTCATGATAAACAATCTATACAGTGTGTGCTTCGTGTTTCTTAAGGATGATCTGTAGCCAAGGGTTCCGTGTTATTTTGTTGGTGATATATTTTGTTATTTTGTTATGGGTATATTTTAACCTAAGTTCTTCTGTATATTTTTGCTCTCATTTTGAGGTAGACTTACGGTATTTCTGTGCGGCAGCATATTGTTTTGATGTGTCATTTAATTCCTGAAATTATTATTCTTGAAACTGAAATCGTGCGCTTAATATTGCTATGCATTTTGGTGTTGTAATACACACGCCCAAAAAAGTTTTGCATCATCCCGGTTCCCAGAACTCCTAAAGGTAGATGTTGACTGTGGATATTGTATCACAGACACAGTCCCTTTAATGTTAAGGTAGATGTCACTAAACCCGACCAAAGAGGTAAGCAATCTTGCAAGAGCAGGGGATCCGACAGCCGATCAGTTCCTATCACTCCACCAGGAAGGAGGAACATGACTCGAGTAGTCTGTAGTTCTACCATGCTTAGACGGCAATTACAGCCGTAATATCTCCTCCGCAATGTTACTTTGTGCCAGGAAGGGCTCTCAAAAGGGAAGTGTACAGGCGTCTCGGAGTGAACCAAAGCGATGTTGTTCGGACATGGAGCAGATACAGAGACACAGGAACTGTCGATGACGTGCCTCGCTCAGGCTGCCCAAGGGCTACTACTGCAGTGGATGACCCCTACCTACGGATTATGGCTCGCAGGAACCCTAACAGCAACGCCATCATGTTGAATAAAGTTTTTCGTGCAGCCACAGGACTTCGTGTTACGACTCAAACTGTGCGCAATAGGCTGCATGATGCGCAACTTCACTCCCGACATCCATGGCGAGGTCCATCTTTGCAACCACGACACCATGCAGTGCGGTACAGATGGGCCCAACAACATGCCCAATGGACCGCTCAGGATTGGCATCACGTTCTCTTCACCTTGAGTGTCACATATGCCTTCAACCAGACAAGCGTCGGAGACGTGTTTGGAGCCAACTCGGTCAGGCTGAACGATTTAGACACACTGTCCAGCGAGTGCAGCAAGGTGGTGGTTCCCTACTGTTTTGGGGTGGCATTTTGGGTGGCCGACATACGCCGCTTTTGGTCATGGAAGGCGCCGTAACGGCTGTACGGTACGTGAATGCCATCCTCGGACTGATAGTGCAACCATATCGCCAGCATGTTGGCGAGACATTCGTCTACATGGACGACAATTCACACCCCCATCGTGCACACTTGGTGAATGGCTTCCTTTGGATAACGACATCAGTCGGCTAGAGTGGCCAGCATTTTCTCCATTCATGAACCCGATCGAACATGCCTGGGATAGGTTGAAAAGGGCTGTTTACGGACGACGTGACCCATCAACCACTCTGAGGGATCTACGCCGAATCGTCGTTGAGGAGCGGGACAGTCTGGACCAACAGTGCCTTGATGAACTTGTGGACAGTATGGCATGACAAGTACAGGCAAGCAGCAATGCAAGAGGACATGCTACTGGGTATTAGAGGTACCGATGTGCACAGCAATCTGGACTATCACCTCTGAAGGTCTCGCTGTAAGGTGGCACAATATGCAATGCGTGGTTTTCATGAGCAATAAAAAAGGCGGAAAAGATGTTTATGCTGATCTCTATTCCAATTTTTGAACAGGTTCCGGAACTCTCGGAACTCAGGTGATGCAAAAATTTTTGACGTGCGTATATTGTTTGATAAAATAAATACACTCCTGGAAATTGAAATAAGAACACCGTGAATTCATTGTCCCAGGAATGGGAAACTTTATTGACACATTCCTGGGGTCAGATACATCACATGATCACACTGACAGAACCACAGGCACATAGACACAGGCAACAGAGCATGCACAATGTCGGCACTAGTACAGTGTATATCCACCTTTCGCAGCAATGCAGGCTGCTATTCTCCCATGGAGACGATCGTAGAGATGCTGGATGTAGTCCTGTGGAACGGCTTGCCATGCCATTTCCACCTGGCGCCTCAGTTGGACCAGCGTTCGTGCTGGACGTGCAGACCGCGTGAGACGACGCTTCATCCAGTCCCAAACATGCTCAATGGGGGACAGATCCGGAGATCTTGCTGGCCAGGGTAGTTGACTTACACCTTCTAGAGCACGTTGGGTGGCACGGGATACATGCGGACGTGCATTGTCCTGTTGGAACAGCAAGTTCCCTTGCCGGTCTAGGAATGGTAGAACGATGGATTCGATGACGGTTTGGATGTACCGTGCACTATTCAGTGTCCCCTCGACGATCACCAATGGTGTACGGCCAGTGTAGGAGATCGCTCCCCACACCATGATGCCGGGTGTTGGCCCTGTGTGCCTCGGTCGTATGCAGTCCTGATTGTGGCGCTCACCTGCACGGCGCCAAACACGCATACGACCATCATTGGCACCAAGGCAGAAGCGACTCTCATCGCTGAAGACGACACGTCTCCATTCGTCCCTCCATTCACGCCTGTCGCGACACCACTGGAGGCGGGCTGCACGATGTTGGGGCGTGAGCGGAAGACGGCCTAACGGTGTGCGGGACCGTAGCCCAGCTTCATGGAGACGGTTGCGAATGGTCCTCGCCGATACCCCAGGAGCAACAGTGTCCCTAATTTGCTGGGAAGTGGCGGTGCGGTCCCCTACGGCACTGCGTAGGATCCTACGGTCTTGGCGTGCATCCGTGCGTCGCTGCGGTCCGGTCCCAGGTCGACGGGCACGTGCACCTTCCGCTGACCACTGGCGACAACATCGATGTACTGTGGAGACCTCACGCCCCACGTGTTGAGCAATTCGGCGGTACGTCCACCCGGCCTCCCGCATGCCCACTATACGCCCTCGCTCAAAGTCCGTCAACTGCACATACGGTTCACGTCCACGCTGTCGCGGCATGCTACCAGTGTTAAAGACTGCGATGGAGCTCCGTATGCCACGGCAAACTGGCTGACACTGACGGCGGCGGTGCACAAATGCTGCGCAGCTAGCGCCATTCGACGGCCAACACCGCGGTTCCTGGTGTGTCCGCTGTGCCGTGCGTGTGATCATTGCTTGTACAGCCCTCTCGCGGTGTCCGGAGCAAGTATGGTGGGTCTGACACACCGGTGTCAATGTGTTCTTTTTTCCATTTCCAGGAGTGTATTAATCATATGCCCAAGTTTGCACACTCCCTAGCCAAACGAGACTTCACCCAAATTCTGTGCCACAACAGTGATCGAAGATTTAATCTCTATGATCCAGTACCCATTACAATAATAACTGACGATGTCGTAGGGTCAACAGGGAACACGTGTAGGAGTAGTCTACTGCGGAGCCCTATGTTTAACAATGTGTGCTGTTCTGCGATGTGGCGTGGACTTCCAACACCTTGTCGACCATTCGTGGTTTCACCACTTTTTGTAGAAGCTCACCACAATAACACGCCAACAGCCGACCAATTTTTTTGTTTCCGAGATGCTGATTCCCAGTTGGTGGACCATAACTATCTGTGCTTTGTAAGAGTCGATTTGCCAGTGGATTCCCCCATTTGCGACTCGTATCATCACTAGAATAATTTCTCATTCGACTGCACTCCACTTGCGGCTCGTATCGTCGGTAGAGTAATTCCCATTGGTGTCTGCTCCACTTTCATACTTTCCTTAGCTCCTCTCGTGCCCGCAGCGCCATCAGGTGGCAGACTATATCGCCGTAGCCAGTAGTGTTAATGTTTTACCTCATCAGCGCGTAGCAAGATAATGTGCCTAAGGCCTTCCTTCATCCCAAAGTCAAACGGCTGTTTCGATAGGTTGCTACCGGGAAATCTTAGTCATACGAATTCTACCGGGTTGTTATAATCAAAATGCAGCTGGTCACGGAGGTAAAGCGTGGGCTGTAATTATTATGTGGTAGCGAAACTTGGTAGATATGCTAGTGCGTTAATGCGGAACCGATTTACGCTTGAAAAAATTGGATCCAATTTTGGTCATCACATGCAAATCTGGCGCTGTATAGCATTTCGTCGACATCTCCGTGTTCATGTTGAACAAATTATGCAAGTGACAGTTAATAATAAAAGCAGCATTATGCCTTTTTCACTTGTTTGACCTTCTCTGCCCATAACCACTTCCTAATCCACTTCTTCTGGCATTCGCAGCGCCAGATTTTGACCTGGTGGCCAAAACTGGAACTAAATTTTTCTGTCGTAAATCGGTTCCGCATTAACGCTTTAGAATATCTACCAAGTTTCGCTTCGGCACAATAATTACAGCCACACTGAACCTCTGCGAGTAGCTGTACTTTAATTATAACCACCTGGGACGATGATTCAGTTGATGCTCTCACTAGGATGTAGTTCCGCAGTGTGACGTTAGTTCTGTACTTCTGTAAATAAATCAAAATAGAAGTGTATCTGTTTCCTGTTCCTTTTAGATATGTATAGGGACTGTGACTATGGGTAAGACTTGTTGAAAGAGTCGTCTGACCTAATTTACACCTGAGAGCTGAGCTTACAAGGATCGACCAGCTTCATACGGCTGCCACGATGCTAAGAGATAGTATCGTTTTCTAATGTCAGTGATACCTTCAGCTTCCTCTACTATCACCGTGGTCTGCTATGAAAGCAACTCTGATATCTAGCCGTTGACGAAACGTGGTTGGACAGTTATAGCCAGCTCTAGGAGTTTTTTATAGCAGAAGATGTGGGCGACAGTCCTATGACAGTTTTGATATACTCATTCTCACTGAGAGTGGCAGCTAGAGATACATAAAGTACGACGCCTGTTCATGAGAGAACTATCGGTCGTCGAGAACTGATTTTATGGAACGAAGCTTTTTCCGCTCAGACACCGCGGGAACTATGTGCAATAGCAGGTAGATGTGTCTATTTTGGCTGATCTTTGTTCCGCAAATTTGTTTAGGTAAAGTTTATTGGAATACGTTCACTAGGGCAAGCACGATTTTCCTCATGTCCGATAGCGCAGCCACTATTCCGTAACTCCACGCTCATAGCTTACAATCTTTGGCACCCCCTCCATTCCTGACATTTTCGTTGTGGACCGAGTTCCCTAATATGTACCGGGGGGGGGGGGGGGGCAAGTAACGCGGCGGAAGTCACAGAGACCCTCTCTCACGGTGCTGATATCATTACCACATTATTTTGTGCGTCTGCAAAAGCAGGAATGACATACATCCATTTCGATATCAATAACGAATTTGATAACTCTGCGATAGGACATCCACTTTTCTCATCTTAAAACCACTATAACACGGTACGCGGTGTGTTTGATAGCTTATGTTGGCAGCAAGCAGAAACCAGGGGATACCGGCCGACATCAAGAGACTATTTGTCGTATTTCCAGCGGAACCACAGCACAGGGTTGGTTTCAGGACGCGCACAGCCTGTATTCAGCAACATGTACTCACATATTTTAAGGTAATATTTCACACCCATATAAGATGTGAAGGTAACATCTAATAAATATTATTTCTTTAATTTAAAAACTGGCTTGTCTCTTGGGAAAACTAAGTCTATCGTAAGAATCAAAGAACGTTTTTGGGCCCCTGTCTAATTAAGCCACGTGTAGGATTTAATTAATTGACGAGCAGGTTCTTGCCCCTTTTCCCTCTAAGTGGGAAGAGTTACGCAACCACAGCTTCAGGTTTTCACAATCGCTATAACTGCCGTCAATCAGACTCTAGCCGCCTGCTGTTGCAAGAACTGGGCTCTGACTTGTACAGTCATTCTCGAAATTTATTATATATCTCACGAGAAAATGTTAAATAGATCCTATTACAAACTTGTGAAATAAATATGGGTAGAGCGGACGCAGAAAGGAAGATTAGTGTTTAACGTCCAGTCGAAATCGGGGTCATTAAAGACGGCGCACAGGCTCGGAATGTTTCAAGGATGGTGAAGGAATTCGGCAGTGCCCTTTCAGAGGAGCCATCCCACTATTTGCCTGGAGCGATTGAGGGAAATCACGGGAAACATAAATCTGATGGCCGGACGTGGATTTGAACCGTCGCCCTCCAGAGTGCGAGTCCCGTGTGCTAACCACTGCGCCACTTCGCTCGGTAGACAGAACGAAACTTCGCGACACTTTCCTCAGGAATGCGGTGCAAACATCTATATCTACATCTACATGGATACTCTGCAATTCACATTTAAGTTCCTGGCAGAGGGTTCATCCAACCATTTTCATGCTACTTCTCTACCATTCCACTCTCGAATGGCGCGTGCGAAATAGGAACACCTAAATCTTTCCGTTCGAGTTCTGATTTCTCTTATTTTACTATGATGATCATTTCTCCATACGTAGGTGGGTGTCAACAAAATATTTTAGCATTCGGAAGAGAAAGTTGGTGATTGAAATTTCGTAATTACATCTCGCCGCGAAGAAAACCGCCTTTGTTTCAGTGACTGCCACCTCATCTCGCGTATCATATCAGTGACACTCTCACCCCTATTGCGCGATAACACGAAAAGGGCTGCCATTCTTTGCACTATTTCGATGTCCTCCGTCAATCCTACCTGGTAAGGATCCCGTACCGCGCAGCAATATTCTCTTTAGTGGGTTTGTCACGTCTTGTAAGTGTTTTTCCAACAAAGCGCAGTCTTTGTTTCACCTTCCCCACAATATTATCTATGTGGTCTTTCCAATTTAAGTTGCTCGTAATTGTAATTCCTAGGTATTTAGTCGAATTCACAGAACTTAGATTTGTGCGATTTATCGTATACCTAAAATTTATCGGATATCTTTTAGTACCCATGTGGATGACCTCTCACTTTTCTTTGTTTAGTGCCAACTGCCACTTTTCGCACCATACAGAAATTCTCTCTAGATCATTTTGAAATTGGAATTGACCCTCCGATCATTTTACTAGACGGTAAATTACAGCTCATCTGCAAACAATCTAAGGAGGCTTTTCACATTATCACCTAAATCATTTATGTAATCAGAAACAGCAGAGGACCTATGACACTACCTTGCGGAACGCCACATATCACTTGTGTTCTACTCGATGATTTACCGTCTATCACTACGAACTGTGACCTCTCTGAGAGGAAATCACGAATCCAGTCACACAACTGAGACGATACTCCATATGCCCGCAATTTTATTAATAGCCGCTTGTGAGGAACGGTATCAAAAGCCTTCTGGAAATATAGGAATATGGAATCGATCTGAGATCCCTTGTCGACAGCACTCATTACTTCATGGGAATAAATAGCTAGCTGTGTTGCACAAGAATGATATTTTCTGAATCAGTGTTGATGATGTATCAATAAGTCATTTTCTTCAAGGTGATTCATAATATTCGAGTACAGTATATGCTCCAAAATCCTACTGCAAAATGAAACGAACTCTCAACGGCGGTTGTAAGGAAGCCGAGTGGCCGACCTCGGTGTATTGAGAGATTTTTAGTGAAGTGCAGCTCATCGGTAAAGGAGAGCGCATACAGAATACTAGTGCGACCCATTCTTGAGTACTGCTCGAACGTTTGGGATGCCCACCAGGTCGGAATATAGGAAGACATAGAAGCAAGCCACCAGATTTGTTACCGGTAGATTCGATCAACTCGTTAGTATCCCATGAGGGAAGACAACCATCTTTTCGCGAAACACTACTGAGAAAATTTAGAGAACCTACGTTGGAAGCTGCTGACTGCAGGACATTCTACAATCTACACCATGGGGACGCTGTAGTGACATCAGCAATGTACGGCGTTGGCTGAAGACGTCTGGTATCGAAGAAACGGACATAGCAGGTAAGTCGCGCAGCAGTCGGCCGACAGCATCTCTCCCAGGAGTCAATCGACGACGTAATGATGATGTGATTCGAGGGGACAGACGCATTGGACCTCACAGCTAACACCGAAATCTTTTGGGTAAGGACTTCGGAAAGAAGGTAAAAGAAGTTAGGGCTCTCACGAAGACGCATAGAAACTCTTTCCCCCTCGCGCTTTTTGCGGGTGGAACATGACAGAAAACAATTAGTAATGGTACAAGTTTTCCCCGCTATGCACCATGAGCTGGCTTGCAGAGTATGTATGTAGCTGTAGAACATAGCAAATCGTAAAACGTCGCATCACACCGCTAGAGAAATCCTGATCTACGTTGTGCTCAGCGGTGGAAACTGGAAACATGCGACATGAGGCGGTAGAGAATGACTACAGTGGCCTATCTGAACGAACTAAACATTAAAGCATGCATGGAAACTTTATAGAAATGCATTTAAAATGGCAGAAAAATGTACTGCAAGGCGACGCTGACTGAAATTTTAGTAAATGGAACGTGATACAAGATCGTAATAACAACGCTAAATTAGGTACAGCATCACTAATTCTCGTTAAAATAAATTCTAGTTGTCTTTCTGTTCCGCATAGTGGCTTACGTACTTTGGTGCGAGGATATATCAACAAATAATTTTAGGCATTTTTTTAAAGTGGTTCAGTAAAGACTCACTCACTGTCAGCAATACTGTGGTGCAAGCCGGTAGCAGTGTAAAATAGGTCAGAGAAGGACAGGACATGTAAATAAAACTCTTGAGGCAATTTCAAGCAAGTAAAATGTAGTACAAAACATCAGAGTCATGATTCGAGAATATACACCTATTTTTAATGTGAATCATCTGTTCCAGTGTGCACTATTTTAGGCACATGATCGTAAGACTACTTTTATTTTGAATTCGGGACTGCAGACGGTTGACTTTCTCCCGAAAAACTGGCATGGCTGCTGCAGACCGACAGTAGTGACGCAATGAGTGAGCAGCATTTTGCGGCTGTTTGCTGTTGACGCTGAGGTGAAGTGGAAGGTTTCGTCGTTGAACGTCTGTAGGCGGATACACGATGACGTACATAAAATTTATGGGTTGTGTGATGAGTGGCAGCTAGCTTTAGTAGTGTGCTGCATGGCGCAGTCATGTTGGCGTAACACTGCAAAGCGATATGAAATAGAAAACAGCAAGTAAGAAATGGAGTGGGGAAGGCAAATGCTCGACTTGCGTCTCTTGGGAGTATTTCAGGAAACTGTGGTTGGTCTGTAAAGGAGATGGCTTATAGAACACCGTGCTGCCAACGTACATTTCGCGTAAGTGCCACGAAGATAAGAGAGATTATGGCTCTTACGAAGGAATATAGATAGTCTTTCTTCCGTCGCTCTGTTTGCGAGTGGAACAGGAAACGGCTAGTAGTGGTACAAGCTACCTTCCACCATGTACCTCGCAGAGTACGTACGTATACATGGTGTTTCCGTAAGAGCGTAAAGAAATGTAACAGGCCATAGAGAATGCTTCACTGAACAATTCCAAGTAGGGACTCTGGGCTCGGAGAAGCCATCTTAGGAAGTAAACTTGTCTACCGCTTTGTGTAGCATTACTGTTTTCCAGCTTATTTACAAGTAAGATGCGTACAAGTTTACACGTATTGTGCTGTTTATTTACATGTACATTCTTTATTTCCTGCAAGGAAACAAGGAGGACGAGCCTCATTACTAGAACGTATTTCCTGGTGGCTGGATTGCAAGGGGAGGTTCTATCCAATGGCTTGCGATATCAGCTGACCTGAATCCCCTTGATTATTTGCTATGGGGACATCAGAAGTCACTTGGTATACGACCCCATTGGATACGGAGATGGAATTAGTTGGCAGAATTGTAGCTGCCTGTCATGTGATTAGAAACACACCAGCGATATTTGTAGGGTGCGTCAGAAACTTGTTCGCCGATGTCATGTTTGCACTGAGTTTGATGACTGTCAGTTTCAGCACATTTTCTAAGATACATGTCAGTGAGATTATTTGCAGTTAACTCTTAATGTACATAAAAAAGTACACAGTAACGTGATTCTATTCCTACTATCTTCTTAAGATCGCGTCTCGACCCCAGATTTCCTACCTCTAATTGTTCATTCGAGCATCCTCTATGTATTTTAAAATTTTTTTGCGCTCTCACGGAAAGACTCTGTATATGCATATAGATGTGCTACATGTGTTTTGTGGATAAATCGCCTCTGTCACAGCGAACAGTCTTCTTACTGTGAACCTTACAGTGGGGTGACAAAAGCCATGGCATAGCGACTCACTAATATACAGATGGCAAGGTGCAAAAGGGTAGTGCGTGGGCGGAGCAATCATTTTACTCAGGTGATTCATGTGGAAATGTTTCCGATGTGGTTATGGCTTCACGACGGGAGACTTTGAATGCGAAATGATAGTTGAAGCTATATGCAAGGGACATTCCATTTCGGAAATCGTTAGGGAATTCGGTATTCCTCGATCCACAGTGTCAACAGTGGCGAGAATACCACATTCAGTCGTTACCTCTCCCTACGGACAACGTAATGGCTAACGGTATTCACTTAACGACCAAGAGCAGCGGTGTTGGTGTAAAGCTGTCAGTGCTAACAGTCGTGCAATATTGCGACAAATAATCTCAGAAATCTCTGTGGGGCTTACAACGAACGTATCCGTTACGGCAGTGTGGTGAAATCTGACGCTAATGGGCTATGACAGTAGACGACCAACGAGAGAACCTTTGCTAACAGCATTACATCGCCCGCACCGCCGCTCGTGGCCATATGGGTTGGACTCTAGGCGACTGGAACAACGCGGCCTGATCACATGAGACCCGATTTCAGTTGGTAATAGCTGATGGTAGGGTTCGGGTGTGGCGCAGACCCCACGAAGCGATGGACCCAAGTTGTCAACAACGCGCTGTGCAAGCTGGTGGTGGCTCCATAATGGGGTGGCCTGTGTTTGGATGAAATGGACTGGGTCCTCTGGAATGTCGGCTACTTGTCGACAATTTGCAACCATTCACGGACGTCATGTTTCCAAACATCATTGGAACTATTATGGATGATAATGAACCATGTTAGCGAGCCACAATTGTTCGAGGTTTGCTTGAAGAATAGTCAGGACAATTAGAGCGAATGGCTTGGCCACGCAGATCGTCCGACACGCATCCTATCGAACATTCATGGGGCATAATCAAGAGGTCTCTCCGCGCACAACATACTGCACCGGCAACGCTTTCGCAACTATGTACGGCTATAGAGGGAGCATGGCTCAATACTTCTGCAGGGTCTTCCAAAGACTTGTTGAGTCCAAGCCAATCGAGTTGCTGCACTACCCCGGCAAAAGCAGGTCCAACACGATATTAAAAGGTGTCCGATGACATATGGCGCCTCCGTGTAAGTACGCCGCACTGTTGTACTACTCGCCTGGTACCTCAATTCGTGATTATACTTTCTGGGTAGGATTGCATCCCTGTAACAAGGGCGTAGAAACGAACTGCGCCAGGAAAAGAATGGCGGCGTCTGCAGAGGACAGTCACCGTTGAGAGCAGAAATGGAGTGAAAGCCCCTTGTGCGACATTCGTCCTGGCAGTGCCCCGTGCCGGAGTACAAAGCACGGGCGAAAGCGTCGCCCGAGAAAGTAGTGTGGCGTGGCGTGGCGTGGCGCGGCGTAGGAGGCGGCAGCCTCACGTTATCGCGCCGCCCATCACCTGGCGGCCGTCCCACGGCAAACGTGATGGAGCTGCGTGTCTGCTCTTCACAAAGTGTGGGAGATAACGACCAGGGTAAGACGTGTATCGTCTGTCTACCATGAAGGAGGCTCTAGGCACGCAGAAAAGCGTGCAGCGGAATTTCACTGAAGATAGACTGTTCAAAAAAATACAAACGTCATAAGTGTTTCACCTCTTCTTCTAAATGGAGCCACAGGCCTGACAAGTCACTGATAGAAGTGGAAAGTGTTGGAAAGATGAATATCATGACCTAACACTTACAAAGTCACAGTCCAGCAATAACATGCCTGCGGACTATGCTGAATAGCTTTAAATGCTCATACGAGTTTAATTACATATTTTATGTAGAGAAAATAGACATTGATACAAGTGAACGATGTTGTGAGAAAATGACGGTTGTTAAATATTATTTATTCATTTATGTATCCTGATCTCGTTAGGACCATCAGGCCCTCTTAAATCGGACCAGGGTTCCGCACATTGGGAACCTTTTTTCATCGTACTTGCAATTTTAATATGGAAATTAGTATGAAATTGATTTCAGTGTCTATAGAGAAAATGTAAGTAAATAATACTAAGAACGAATAAAGTTAATACTGGCAATACTTGTACTAACGCTGATGCTGCCGCCACTAATAGTGGTAATAATAATAACAACGACAATAATAACAGTGGCAGACATAAAATGTATTTATAAGTGTCCAAAATAGATGTTTTGTGATATAGTGTGTTATAGGGAAAGGGAATTTAAAGATATGGCACCAACTAAGAATACTGGGAGATGAGGAAGATCTGGTTGGAAAGAAGGATGGACAAGTGTAACGAGTTCGCACAGGAAAAATGGTAATCATTTTTGTTGCTTTAGTAGATACGTCATTAATTGTTTTCTGAAGCTGCAGATGTTATTAAATTCTTTAACATAATGCGGGAGATTGTTCCATAGTAAGGTTTCTGCCACTGAGAAAGACTTGGAGAAAGTGGCTGAACGATGGTGTGGGACATAAAGGACATTTTTCTGACGCGAACGGGTTTTCCTGCCATGTCGTTCAGAGAAGAGCGATGATATCGAGGAGAAATACGAGTGACGGTGTTCGTTGGTAAGAGAGGAGACAAGACTGTGGGTGTGGAAACCTCTACCCTTGTCTACACCCAGCCAGGATAGCTGTGCACATCGTGGCGCAATACGATCAAAGAGTCGAACATCACAGATATAACAAACAGAGGCCTTTCTAACCAGCTCCAGACACCGTGAGCTTTCCTGAGAAATGCTGTGCAGGATGACATCGCTGTAATCAATAATCTGGAAATACTTATATAAGTGATTGTACAAGTTTGTTTTTCAGGTCAAGAGGGAAGAGATTTTTATATTTGTCTAACGTTACTGGAGATATTCGGATGGGTATAGCAACAGATCATACGTAGACGACGTGAACGATCAGGTTGTCGCAAGCCTTCGGATTTTGAGAAAGATGGATTCATTGGTGCGAGACAAATGGAGCATCATCTCTACAGATCGCCCAGTGACTGCAAAACGAGCTGTTGCAAGATGGACTCTAATTAATGATGTGGTTAGTAGGAACAGCAGGCACTGGTGCTTTCGAAAAGAGTACATCATGAGAATATGGTAGTATTGATCAACTGTCTCTGACTGATTGTGACGGATGACAACAGCTGGTATCGGAGCAGAGGTTACAGGCCGAGAATCTCCATGAAACGTCAGGAACAGATCACTGAAGCTCGGTTGATATCTCGAGTTGCCATATGACGTTCGCCGCTTATACTGTATCACAGACAGCGGAGACTTGCATCGTGAAGAGTCAGAGTTAACTGGGACACAGACTGGTATTGGTATTCTGTACAGTTCACGATGAGTCTCACTATTGTCAGTGGTGGTTGGAACGACGCCAACAATTCGCTTACGTGGACGAACTTGTGAGAAGCAGTGATTCTCGAGACCCATACGTTTCAAACTCCTGGAATCGTGTTATGGGGAGCTATTAGATATGACGATAGGACTTACACTATTTCGTCAAAGGGAACTGATGACCCCAGAAGTTAAGTCCCATAGTGCTTAGAGCCATTTCATCAAAAGTATCCGGATGGACCCAAAAACATACGTTTTCATGTTAGGTGCATTGTGCTGCTACCTACTGCCAGGTACTCCATATCAGCGCCCTCAGTAGTCATTAGACATCGTGAGAGAGCAGAATGGCGCATCCCGCGGAACTCACGGACTTCGGACGTGGTCACGTGATTGGGTGTCACTTGTGTTATACGTCTGTACGCGAGATTTCCACACTCCTAAACATCCCTAGGTGCACTGTTTCTGATGTGACAGTGAAGTGGAAACGTGAAGTGACACGTACAGCACAAAAGCGTACAGGCCGATGTCGTCTGTTGACTGACAGAGATCGCCAACGGTTGAAGAGGATCGTAATGTGTTGTAGGCAGTCATCTATCCAGACCATCACACAGGAATTCCAAACTGCATCAGGATTCACTGCAAGTACTGTGATAGTTAGGCGGGAGGTGAGATAACTTGGATTTCGTGGTCGAGCGGCTGCTCATAAGCCATACATCAATCCGGTAAATGCCAAACGACGCCTCGCTTGATGTACGGAGCGTGAACATTCAACGATTTAACAGTGGAAAAAAGGTGTGTGGAGTGACGAATCACGGTACACAATGTGGCGATTCGATGGCGGAGTATGGATATGGCGAATGCCCGGTGAACGTCATCTGCCAGCGTGTGTAGTGCCAACAGTAAAATTCGGAGGCGATGATTTTATGGTGTGGCCGTGTTTTTCATGGACGGGTCTTGCACCCCTTGTTGGTTTGCGTGGCACTGTCATAACACAGGCCTACATTGATGTTTTAAGCACCTTCAGGCTTCCCACTATTGAAGAGCAATTCGATGATGGTGACTGCATCTTTCAACACGATCGATCACCTGTTCATAATGCACGGCCTCTGGCGGAGTGGTTACACGACAATAAGGTCCCTGTAATGGACTGTCCTGCACAGAGTCCTGACCAGAACCCTATAGAACACCTTTGGGATGTTTTGGAACGTCGGCTTCGTGCCAGACCTCACCGACCTACATCAATACCTTTCCTCAGTGTAGCACTCAATGAAGAATGGGCTTCCATTCCCCAAGAAACTTTCCAGCACCTGATTGAACATATGCCTGCGAAAGTGGAAGCTATTATCAAGGCTAAGGGTGGGCCAACGCCATATTGAATTCGAGCATTACGATAGAGGACGTCAAGAACTTGTGAGACACTTTTAGCCAGGTGTCTGGATACTGTTGATCACATACTGTAATTAGTAGCTTTTGAAAGGAGTGTGAATGTTCGCCTCTTAGTGGTAAAAACGGTAAATGCTGCTGTTATACAATACATGAGCAGGATACATAATGAGTTATTCCAGCAAGATAAAGCATTATTCTCACTCCGCAATTGAGAACAAAAACTTTTTGAGAAATGTATCCGTGGCTCATGTGCCCAGTCCTCTCACTTCTCACTCATGGTGCATGTCTCAGATATGATGGGAAATTCGAAAATTTGTGGTAAGGTCTTATGGGACGAAACTACTGAGGTCATCGGTCTCTAAGCTTACACATTGTTTAACTTAAACTAGCTTACGCTAAGGACGACACACATTCACGGACGAGGGAGGACTCGAACCTCCGACGGGGGAGCCGCGAGGGCCGTGAAAAGAAGCCTTAGACCGCGCGGCTATCCCGTGCGGCCTATAAGATGGGAAGCAGTATATTTTTCATACTGTTACGACAGAAAATAGTAAAGAGGTGCAAAACAGAAATTTTTGTTACACTCATTCACAGTGCCACATGCAAAATTAAGTCACTCCAGAGACAGGTGTGGAAGCAGGAAGCGAGCCAGTATATTGGAAAGTTGGAATGTTGTGGCAAGGTCTTATGAGACCAAACTGCTGAGGTCGTCGGTCCCTAACCTTACACACTACTTAATCTAACTTAAACTAACTTATGCTAAGGACAACACACACACACCCATGACCGAGGGAGGACTCGAACCTCCGCCGGCCGGAGTGGCCGTGCGGTTCTAGGCGCTACAGTCTGGAACCAAGCGACCGCTACGGTCGCAGGTTCGAATCCTGCCTCGGGCATGGATGTCGTTAGGTTAGTTAGGTTTAATTAGTTCTAAGTTCTAGGCGACTGATGACCTCAGAAGTTAAGTCGCATAGTGCTCAGAGCCATTTGAACCATTTGACTCGAACTTCCGACGGGGGGAAGCCGTGCGAACCGTGACAAGGCGCCCTGGACCGCTCGTCTACACCACGCGGCAGCCACTATGTCGAAAATGGGTCCGGTCGACGGCACGTTACGACACCGTATGCCGACAGAGAATATGCATCCAGCAGAAGGAGAGTGCAGCAGAAAACCAAACTAAGTGAGACAAGCATATTCGTTAGCTCGTAAGGCAGGTTGCGAGGAACTCTACTTCAAAAGATCACACGGTGAGGAACTGGCACACGAGTTGACAGTCTGTTAAGTGAATATAGCAAAATAAGAAGGATACTTACGGTCATTACGAACGGAGCCTTACATCACAGCCTCACGCTAACTCAATTTAAATATCCCAGCTCTTGCTAGGAGTTGATAATCGATTATCGATAGTATTCATAGTAATAGCACTGGATTCCGTGATTACGAGACTTTAGTGAATCTACGTTCTAGATGCTTAAGCACAGTCTGCAAGTCAGCTGAAGATGTACTCAAGCTGATGGCCTTTAAACGTATGTACTTCATGCTGCTCGCCACCTACTATGTACTGATGGAGAAACTGAGTATCTTCCGACGACACCATATCGCAGGGTGCTGCCAATACCGGACTTCAAGGAGGAAGCCAGCAACAAGGCCTTCTAAGGGTCCACAACTCTGTTCAACACTCACGCCCGTCCAGATGCTGATACCCACCAGGGGTAGGTGGGTGATCAACAAACCACACGACTACCGACACCAGGTACATCGCAGGTGGGTCATCAAGGGTCATCACAGAATTCTGAGTTGTACCCCACTCCCGTAGCCTGTGCGAGAACCACTTTGCGCTGCGCAACGCCGCGTCTGTTCGTCGGCGATCTGCCGTGGTGCCAGGATCGCTGACACCTTCTCCTGGGCGCGCAACGGCTGGAGCTGACTCAACAAACGTCAGCTAAAATCCAACACGCAACTGAATGAGGAACACCCGAGGCTGGCGCTGAAGAACTACGACTTTTAAATATTAAGAATAAAAGACGGAACTGTAATAATGTTTTACTGGCGTCTAAGACGCTTCAAGGTTTCCAATATCTATTCTGACTTCACGGAGAGGTGCTTCCTCTCGGCTTGATGAAGTGACACAACACGGTTTTCAGGCATGACATGAGATTCCTCGAGATGATAATCAAAGGCTGTTGTCTTCTCTTTTACAAAGAATGCAAATACCACAAGGAAAATTCCGGGATCGCTCCTTTTGAAAGACATGGCCGTTTTCCTTATCTGTCGTTCCGTAAGACGAGCTTGCGGTTCACTTCTGGTGAGCCTGTCGTCCTAATACGCTTTCCCACACTCTCACTTATCGGATTCGCCTACCCGCAGTGATAAAAGTTAAATTGTCACCAGCATTATCACCATCGTAGCAGCCATTTCAGTTTCAATGCTGGTTATACATCTCCTCAGGAGTTTACGATGAAGTATTGTATTCAGCTATGTATATCCATACGTAGGTCTCGGCTACGAGAGACAGTGATCTTGTGAGTGTGAGTTGCGTTTACGTGAATGTGTGTGTATGTATGTTGTCAGAAGAAGGCCTCTTGGCCGAAAGCTTTTTGTGTAGCAATCTTTTTGTTGTGCCTGTCTGCGGCTCAGCGTCTCCACTATTTGTGAGTAACAATCTGTCCTTTTCATTATATTATGAAAAAAAGAAGTCGTACATGATGTGGCTTTGTAGGCTTCCCCGGCGTTCAGTTCTCAGAGGGACTCAGCGGCAGCGGCGACGTTTTCCTGAAGATGGCGAACAGATGGATCGCCGAAATATTGAATCGAATTGATTTTAGGATCCTGCAGAAAACCCGAAGAGACTTTCAAGAAGTCGTAAAATCAAATGGCAATAGTATTATCGAAACATTATTACATGATGTGGTGTTAAAATACGAAAAGGATATTAGCTATATGTATTCTTCAATAGGCCCCGTTTGATGTCTCAGACTCAAATAATTTTAAAGACAGGAAGAAATTAATAACATTTGGAGAAATAAGAATATTTTCAGAAATGAAACGAGGCTCACTGATGTTTACACACAGGTTTTGAAAGATGTTTCAGCAAAGAATAATAAAGGGAAAACGCTGTGCTTCGCAGATCGCAGAGTTTTAAAAACAAAATTTTCTTCGCAAACAAGGAAAGAGGGCAACAGGCGCCTCCAATGTCAAAAGGATGGTTGTTTCCACTCCATGCCCAGCATTCACTCTAATGTTACTTACCTGGTGTGGCGGTACGCCACATAACGCGATAAAAATGATATTGAATAACTTCGCAAATATACCAAAACTAACGTCATAACGAAACATAAATATTATCTCATAAAAAAGACAAAGACTCTGTAATCAACGAAGATGATTTGCGAATGTAATTGTAATCTCTGCTGTTTTTTGCAAAAAGATCGCTCGCTCTTCTCTTTTGTTTCTCCGTAGTGTAAGAACCCATTTTGTGACGAGGCACGAAAACGTGTAAGTTTCATGTTACATATAGCCTAAATATAATCAAATATTACTTAAAAGTGTTGCTGCTGTTTATCTGCACCAGCTCCTATACGCATGAAGTGGTAAATTTAAGTTGTTTATGCAAATCTTATAGGGGAACATTGGTGCAGAGGTCAGCGTCATTGTTGTAAATGATAACGGCCCAGAGTCCTAATAAATGTCTTACTATTCGCTAATGTTCACAAGTAATAATAAATGTAAACGTAGATGATTTCTGTTGTTGCTGTTCTTCCTTAGATACATTAAAAGTAATGAATATTTCCAATATTGAGTACTGTGAGTTCAGCAGTCTTCTATGATTTCCCTCTCTGAAATATCTTCTTAGTCTTGAATTTACAGGAAACTAAACATAAAAAGCTACTTTTAATAATGCTTCAGAATATATTCATGCAACTCCATTCGTTCACAGTGTCTTTTAATATAAAAACACCGTGTCGGGCAAACTAACTGCGAGAAGTACCACAACTGAGTCACAGACGTAAATAAATTTCCAGTTGCGAAGCAGGCATAAGACCATTAATTCCAACATTTCATAACATGCAAAACCGATATATAAATAACCACCACACTGGGTAAGCCAAAGTACCAGAGAGGCGAGGCAAGGGAATACGACCTGCAATATGACAATTACTAGAAAAGCACTTTGACGTTTAGTCGAGTGTTATATTTTAAATGCCAACATTCTACTCTGGGTAATACTGCACAGATTTTGAGAAGTGGGTTTAATATACACTTCTTGTTAATACATGTTGCTGCTGTATATAGTATTTTTGTTTGTCAACCACAATATGTTAACTGCCGAAACTGTTAGTTACTGAGTTTTTAAGCAATCCTGAATTTTTCTGTGTTTCACGAATACCTGTGATAGATGATCTTATGGATGCGCTATAATTTTAAATCTAGTGGACTTTACTTTTTATGGCATATTACATATGTGTACCATTGCACACGTTAGTGGTACTATGCGCAATTAAGATTACGTGGTTACAAAAATAGTGTACTTTATGCCGCCGTAGGTGTGTCTTTCTCAGTTTTACTTGAAACTGGGTGCATACAGTGTATAGCGTACAGTTTCTGCAGATTCTGTAGAAGACTCGGATGAGTTTGTCTTTTAATTTATCTCATTCCTGTAGCCAAGTTTTTATAATTATCTACTTTTAAATATTTCCATCATTCTACTAGGCTGTTAAAGACGATTGGAAAGATACACTGAGGCGACAAAAGTCAAGGAATACCGATATGTCCCCATACAGATGGCAGTAGTATCCCGTAAACAAGTTGTAAAAAGAGAGATTTTTGGAGGAGCTGTCATTTGTGATCACGTGATTCATGTGAGAAGATTTCCGACTTTGAATGCAGACTGGTAGCTGGAGCCAGATACATGGGACATTCCATTCCGGAAATCGTTAGCGAATTCAATATTCCGAGATCCACAGTGTCAAAAGTGTGCCGATAACACCAAATCTCAGGCATTACCTCTCACAACGGACAACGCAGCTTTCAGTTAACGACAAAGAGCAGCGGCGTGTGCGTAGAGTTGGCAGTGCGAAGAGACAATGAAAACTGCGTGAAATAACCGCAGAAATCAATGTACGAGTACGACGAACATATCCGTTAGGACAGTGCGGCGAAATTTGGGGTTAATGGGCTACGGCAGCAGACGATCGAAGCGAGTTCCCTTGCTAACAGCACGACATCTCCCGTAGCGCCTCTCTTTGGCTCTTGACCATATCGGTTGAACCCTAGACGACTGGAAAATCGTGGCCTGGTTAGATGAGTCCCGATTTCAGTTGGTAAGAGCTGATGGTATGGTTCGAGTTTGGTGCAGACACCACGAAACCATGGACACAAGTTGTCAACAAGTCACTGTTCAAGCTGGTGGTGGTTCAATAATGGTGTGGACTGTGTTTACATGGAAATGACTGGGTCATCTGGTCCAACTGACTGATCATTGACTGGAAGTGGTTATGTTCGGCTATTTGGAGATCATCTGCAGTCATTCATTGACTTCATATTCCCAAACAACGAAGGAATTTTTATAGATAACGGTGCGCCGTATCAACGGGCCAGAATTCTCCTCAATTGGGTTGAAGAACATTCTGAACAGTTCGATCGAACATTTAAAGGACGTAATGGAGAGGTGAGCTCGTGCACAATATTATCCATCGGCAACACTTTCACAATTATGGACGACTATAGAGGCAGCATGGCTAAAAATTTCTGCGGGAGACTTCCAATGACTTGTTGAGTCCATGCTACTTCGAGCTGTTGCATTACGCCGGGCAAACGGAGGTCCTACGCGATATTAGGAGGTATCCCTTGATTTCGGCCACTTCAGTGTAAATCGCTAGTAGAGGATCTCCCAGAAGATTTCTTGCCACGCGCAAATGAGTCATGACCCCAGAGAACGCTTTTGGGGTGCTGAGAACTGCAAGAGGAGCGCTGCACCAATGGGTACTGGTATGTTTGATCCATGGGAGATTTTCACAGAGATGCTGAAGAAAGTGAACTGGCAGATAACTGAAGATAGACGAAACCTATTCCGATAAAGCCGGCCGCGGTGGTCTCGCGGTTCTAGGCGCGCAGTCCGGAACCGTGCGACTGCTACGGTCGCAGGTTCGAATCCTGCCTCGGGCATGGATGTGTGTGATGTCCTTAGGTTAGTTAGGTTTAAGTAGTTCTAAGTTCTATGGGACTGATAACCACAGCAGTTGAGTCCCATAGTGCTCAGGGCCATTAAAACCATTTTTTTTATTCCGATAAAGCCTACTTACAAAGTTTCAAGAACCGACCGTAAATGATGACTAGGAGTACATTACAATCCCCTACATGTCGTCCCGATAGGGATCGTGAGAACAAGATTAGGTTCATCACTCAATGCATGCAGGCGTTTAAGCAATCATTTTTTCCGAGTTCCGTATATGAATGAAACGGGGAAAAACCACAATAAATGTTACAATGAGACCCATGCACACGCACTGAACGGCGATCGGATATTATACAAATTACTATGAATTATTAAAGACACTTCTAAAAAAGCGAAGTACAGTGAAGCTTTAGGTATACGAATAATTACCCGAAATACAGGATTTATGACTTTCTGTGATAAGTAACTGGCTAACACGTGAAGATATTTGTTGTAATAATCAGTGAAGAAGTTTAATGAAATAGCTCCTCCTATATGTATGTGAAAACTTATGTATCTATATGTACAGCTGTAATGCCCAAATCTGGTTACTGCATGCAGTACTCATGTTCTATCTAGATGTTGCTTACAGACCTGCGCAAAATTTCAATTATGTATCCACAGCGCTTGAAATAGTTCTGACACGACATACTAAAAACAATTTTTGTTAACTTAGATACATAGTCATTAAGGTGGATTGGACTGGAAATATCCAAAATGTGCATCACCGGCTTTTTGTCACTTCTTATTGTGTTACCACTAGGATTTTTATAGCGTATTACCTCTCTGTAACGTGTGTTACGCTTTCTTCTTGTTTACTCGTTTCAGTATACTGTGGCTCCAAAATTTTTTTTATGTCGGAGTCCGTCCTCGGTTAAGCCTACGTAACTTCGAACTTAAACTAATGTATACTCTGCATTAACAAAACAAACTGTAGAATTATGTTTCCATTGTTGAGATGGCTGTATGTGTAGGTATCTAGAGCCAATAAATTAAAAAAAAATGTTAATGAATGTACGTATATTTCTGTAATAATTTATTTCAGATTGCTACGACGATTTTATCTGCTTTATAATACTGTTTTCACTTGTTTTGATGTCTGAGTGAATGAGGGAACGAATGTGGCGTATATTCTTTTTGGTGGAGGGTGGCGGGGGTTTCATCTTTCTGAATGGTTTGACATAGTGCTCCACGAATTCCTCTCCAGTGCCAAACTTTTCATCTCAGAGTAGCACATGCACTCTACATATCCATTTATTTGTTGCACGTATTCCAACCTTTGTCTTCCTCTACTGTTTTTGTCCTCTACAGCTTCTTCTAGTACCATGGAAGTTATTCTTCAGTGTCTTGACAGATGTTCTTTCGTCCTGTCCTTTCTTATTGTCAGTGCTTTCCATTTATTCCTTCCCTCCAGATTCTGCGAGGAACTTCCTCATTTCGTCCCCTATCAGTCCCCCTAGTTTTCAACATTCATCTGCTGCCGCATATCTCAAAAGGTTCGCTTCGCTTTCGCTCTGGTTTTACCACAGTGCATATTGCTGTACTCCAAACGTACATTCTAAAAATACATTCCTCAAATTAAGGCCTATGTTTGATATTAGTAGACTCCTCTAGATCAGGAATGTGCGCTTTGTCAATACTAGCCTGCTTTTTATGTTCTCCTTGCTCCGTCTACCATGGGTTATTTTGCCCCCTGGTTAACAGAATTCCTTAACTTCGTCTACTTCGTAATCCCTAAGTCTGATGTTAATTTTAGGTCGTTCCCATTTCTGCTACTTCTCTTTATTTTCGTCTTTCTTCGGTTTATTCTAAATCCATATTCTGTACTCATTAGACTGTTTATTCCATCCAACAGATTCTCTAAATTTTCACCACTTTCACTGAGGACATCATTGTCATCAGCGAATCTTATCACTGATATCTTTCACCTTGAACTTTAATCCCACTCTTCAAACTTTCTTTTACTTCCGTCATTACTTCCTCGATGTACAGATTGAACAGTAGGGGTAAAAGGCTACATCGCTGACCTACATCCTTTTTAATCCTAGCACTTCGTTCTTGGTCTTCCAGTCTTATTTTTCTCTCTTGGTTCTTGTATGTATCGTGTATAACCCGTTTTTCCCTTGAGCTAAGACCTATTTCTCTCAGAATGTCGAACATCTTGCACCATTTTACATCGAAGAATGCTTTTTCCAGGTCGACAAATCTTATGACTGTGTCTTCTTTTTTCTTCAGTCTTGATCCCATTATCAGCTTTAACACCAGAACTGCCTCTCTGGTGCCTTTACCTTCCCTAAAGCCAAACTTGCGGTCATCTAACAGATGCTCAGTTTTGCTTTCCATAATTCTGTAAATTATGCTTGCCAGCGATCTTTTTCCGAAAGTATGATGGGTTGTCGCCAGTCTCATACACTCTATACACCAAGAGAACAGCTGTTTTGTTGCCACTTCCCCCACTGATTTTAGAAATTCTGATATAATGTTATATATCCCTTCTGTCTTATTTGATCTTAAATCGATGAAAACTCTTTTATTTCTCGCTATAATACTGGATCTCCTATATCTTCCATGTCGGCCCATGTTTCTTCTTGTGTCACGTCATCAGACAGGTCCTTCTGCTCATACAGGCCTTCAGTGTACTCTTTCCACCTATCCCCTCTCTCTTCATTTAACCGTTGAGTTCACATTGTACTTTAATGTTACCGTCTTCGGTTTTAATTTCACTGAAGATTGTTTTCACTTTTCTATAGCCTGAGTCAGTCCTTCCGAGAGTCATTTGTTTCAATTTCTGCACATTTTTAGTGCAGCCATTTCGCCTTAGCTTCCCTGCACTTCCTATTTATTTTGTTCTTAAGTGATTTGTATTCTGTATTAGGGAATATGCCTGAATATATATGTAATTCCTTCTTTCGTCGATCTTATGTTAACCATGGTTTCTTTGAAGTTACCTCCCTTGTAGTTATATTTTCCTTTGCAACTTCTGCGACTGCTGTTTCTAGAGATGTCCCTTCCTCTTCAACTTAACTCCCTACTGAGCTATTGATTATCGCAGTATCTATAGCCACAGAGAACTTCATTCCTTAGTACTACTGTATCATTCTTCTTTGCGCATTGATTCTTCCTGACTAGTATCTTATACTTCAGCCTACTCTTCACCATTACTAAATTGTGAACCGAGTCTGTATCTATTCCTGGGGACACCTTACAATCTGATATAGGAATATTTGCCTGAGCATGATGTAATCTAACTGTAATCTTCCCTTATCTCCTTATCTTTTCCAAGCATACCTCCTCCTCTTGTGATTCTTAAACAGAGTATCATCTATTACTAGCTGAAATATGTTGCAAAACTCAATTTGTCTTTCTCCTGTCTCATTTCTACTTCCAAGCCCACATCTTTCCATAACCCTTTCTCCTACTTCTTCCATAGAACCCCGTTCCAAACTCCTTATTAGATTTTCATTACCTTTACATACTTAATTACCCTTTCAGTATCCTCATATATTTTCTTCCTCTCTTCATTTTCTTCTAGCGACTTCGGCAGGTATACCTGAACTATTGTTGCCTGTGTTGGTTTGCTGTCGAATCTGACGGTAACAACCCTATCACTGAACTGTTCACAGTAACATCGCTCTGCCCTCCCTTCCTGTTCGTAACGAATCCTACTCCCCTTGTACCATTACCTCCTGTTACTGGTGTTATCCTGTTACCAGAAAACCTTGTCTTCTTTCCATTTCACTTCACTGGCCCCCAGTCTATCTAGATCGAGCCTTGGCCTATCTCATTCTGGATTGTCTAAATTTTCTACCACGTTCAAACTTCCGACATTCCTCGCCGCGATTCGTAGAACGTTACCCTTTCGTTGGTTATTCCGTCTTTTTATCATGGCCTGCCTGCCTTTGGCAGTCCCCATCCGTAGATCCGAATATCCGAATGGGAGACTAGTCCGCAATCTTTTCCCAACGGAGAGATCATCATGACAGTTTCTCAGCTACAGGCTACATGTAGTATGGATGCACATTGTTTGTCTTATGTGTCGTTAATGCACTGGTTTCCATTGCCTGCTGCATCCTCATGCCGTTTATAATTGCTAATTCTTCCGCTTTTTAGGCGTAGTTTCCTACCCTCAAGGAACAGAGAGTGCTCTGAACCTCTGTCCACTCCTCTGGCCTCTTTGACAAGGCTGGTGGCAGAACGAGGGGTATGTCTTATGTCGGAAATCTTTGGCCGTCATTGCAGATGATTTTTGTTCAAAATTTAAGCATTGGCGAGGCTAGAATCGGGAAACAGAACGCTACTTCTAGACCACAGTTGCTGCCCCCAGAGAGGTTACACGTCGAAAATTATGATTTTAAAGTAACCAATTTTTCGTTATTTTAGAAATGTAGAACTTATTTCTGTCCTTCAGACGGTTAAAGGTTGGATTAATTTCTCTTTAATTATTTTTTTTTTTTTTTGGGAATGTGTTAGTTTCTAATTTAATGTAGCTTGGTTTCAGAACAGGGATTGGTTCAAAAGTGGTAGAGTAGCGGCTTATGTCAATCGAAATGTATTATTCGGCAAATCGGAGGGGTGATCTTTGGTACGGGAAGACGAGTCGAGAAGAGTCTGTGAACAGCTCTCGTGGTGAGAGACCAGGAAGCCTAGAACTGTAGACGTTTTCGTTAAGGCTGAGTAATCTTGTTGTTGTGGAGAATTTGGTTCATCGGGTTAAGTTTATGATCATTCGTGGATGATGTCTGCTAAAATTTCTGAATTTTTGGTGAAGACTGAGACTTTCTTTTGGAATGTATAAATACCGCGTGGTACTCTGTACAGCAAAATCGTGAATTTTTGCAGTCCGAAAGGATTGTCTGCATAGTCTTTAAGCGAGAATTCAAAGCTACATGCCTTTCCCTACGAATTCTTATTAACAGATTAAAAGTGAGGTTTTTCAGGAATAGATCTGAATTAAAAGCTATAGCTGGCTGACAGAGAGCGCGAGTGTGTTGTAAGAGTGAAACGTTTTTATTCTCTTATTTTTGTAACTATATGCTAGAATGGGCTTGACAGTAAGTGTGTGTACAAAAAGTGACAATAACAAACAAATATTTTAATGTAATAAAATTTCTTTATTTGGTAGACAAATATTGTAATGTAAGAAAATTTCTTTATTCAGTAGTTACAGCCAGACCTGATAAAATCAGCATAAAGCACCTAAATAAATACGTACGCCTTGTTGTCACTTGTAGTGCATCTAATTTTTTCCAATTTTTCTCAACTAAGGTACATTACATGGTGCTTCAGAGCAGCCTATACTTATGGGGAACTTTTAGATGTTAGCTGAAAGACAGAATACAAACTGCACCTAGAGAAGAAGCATTTTTTAAATAAACTTTGTCCCTTTTCGAACTTTTGTATCTGAAGATGGTCTGAAATTCAAACTGTTAATCAAACGATGTACTGTCGGGGTTTGTTTGAATAAAAGTATTGCTGAACATGGTTCTCAAGCTGTTGTGGACAGTATCATTGAATAGAATGCATATGCCGTAACTAGTACGTGTTGCCTCAGTGTTCTTGCAGTCAACATAAGACGTCAGTGAAACAGAGAACTGAGAATACTTACATCAGGCATTATAATGCTTGTGTGTAACGTAATTTTTTTGGAGATATGTATGATAATAACTCTTCGTTGTATAAAAACGGACCTCACGTATTTTATGTTTAACTATTAATCTCGTGTACCGAAACTAAATATTTCTACGTCTGTTCCTGAAACGAAAAAACACGTGAAGGACGTTCTTAGTGACCACGAAACTCATTTTTGTATTTGAGGTCAAAATATTTTTCAGTAATGAAATTGTTTCAAAAATTGTTTTCTGACTTTAAAACTAGTAGAATAAGATACAACTAATGCAACAAAACTGATTTACTGTGTGTTTTGAGATGAAAAATGTAATAGGATAAGATGACTTCAGAAGAAAAATGCTATTTTCTCACATAATACAAATTTAATAAGTGACTCAATTAAACGTACAACTAAATTCTCTTTATGCCAGTCACGCATTTACATCTCAAAGATTTAATGAAAAATTTCAGATTTTGCAATTTCCTTCAGTTGATTTGAACTTTACGTTCTGACGCACGGGGGCTGTCAAACTGCCCACCTTATTTTTCCCTAAAATAATTTGTTGAGCTGGATATCCAGAAGGAGCTCTTTCTTTCCCTATGTCTACATCTACATACGCGTAGTATACTTTGCAAACCTCTATGACGTGCATAGCAGAGGGTTCTTCCCTTTGTACTACTAACTGGGGTATCTTCCCATTCCATCGCACGTGGAGCCTGAGAAGAATAATTTCTTTTTGAATGTAACCATTACATGAAAAATTTTACACACATGTCTACAGAGTGTTTTCAAAACTGGACGGCAAAACTTCAGGAATGGATTGCTCATATAACAAGAAGAAAAAAGGCTTCCAGTAAATTTATAGTTATCGAGTTATTCGAGCGTGTTACTGTTAACGCAATGAACGTTGACCAGTGCTGCTTGCCGGAAGGAAATGTATGACGCCTGTTACAAGTCTTCTACAAGTAATCAGACTGCGAATCAGTTATATATGGGCCTCAAAACCCTTCAGCGCGCGCAGAAGTACACTGCGTTACATGCGTTACATGTATGATTTGGTGAAGCGTTGGAGGCACGTAGCTTCTACCAGAAACGCTACACATTACACAGATTAACATATAGAAAGATATTTGAAGGACTTCATCGCTGCCTCTGCGAATATGGAAGTTTCACAGGTCCACAAGGCAGAGGGGTCCAGCCGAGACGTACATGACAAAGAATGAGGAAGCCTACCCGATGCTGTGCAGGGAAGTCCTGGAATCAGCACAAGGCAGTGAGGCTTGCAGAGGAATGTGCCGCACGTGACAATTTGGAGACCTTTACCTGAAAACGTGCTTTATCCATACCATTTGCAGCATGTACAAGACTTGTCTTCAGCGAATTATTCTCCCACAGTAACATTCTAGCACTGGTTTTTCCAGCAATGTGTTATGACGCCCAACTATGCAGGTGAAGCGTTATTCACAAGGGACAGGATCCAGAATTTTCATAACCAGCATGTGTGGGCGGACACACATACCGATGCAACTATCCAATCGTCTCACCAACAGTGGTTGCACATTAATATCTGGGCAGACATTGTTCGTGATTGCTTGTTGGAACCGTACGTCCTTCAAGAGAGACTTAGAACTACACACATTTCGCCCGTAGTCACTGCCTGAGCATTTAGAAGACTTGTCACATACATCCCTTCAACAACCAAATTTCATGCACGATGGTGCTTCCACACATCTCAGTCTGTCTGCCCGAAGGCATCCGAATGCATGATCTCCTGACCACTGGATAGGAGGTGATGGAGTGATTCGTACGCCTGACTTAAGCCCGCTGATCTTTCACCTGTCGGGACACGTAAAGTCTCTCGTGTATTCGAGTCTGTTGTGGATGAACCTACTCTCCATGCACATACTGTGGCAGTCTTTAAGACAGTACGAACTACACCAGGCATTTTTGACTGTGTGCAGAAATCAATGAGGCCTGTATTCACACAGGAACAGGTTACTTCCAACATTTCTTATGACACGTAACCAGAGTGCACCAGCTGATATTATAGATGTTCAGTGAAGTTCCTAGGAACTGGAGGTCGAATGAACATGTAACGATGCAATTTAAGACCCATCTAGACATAGCCTTTCTTTCTTCTTGTTGTACGAGGAATCCACTCCTGAATACACTCTTACCTTATCTACGATTTGGCTGCTAGCCCCTTCCAATCTCAGTCTTACCTTTAATAATGTGTGAATTTAGCAAATTTTGACCAAGTGGGAGGTACAAACGTTCATAAATAATAACTTCGTATTAATACGGCATATTTGACAATCAAATAAGTAAAAGTCTTCATTTTCACCAGCCTGTTATTTAGAATTAGTAGCTTGTTTAGAACGGCTTGCTGATTTCGAGAGAGTGCTTTTCTTAAGTGAATAATAAATGTGAATACATCGTCCTCGTAAATAACATAAAACAGATCACATGCCACCCACTGTCATTCACAGCTTGATCGTTAATATACAGATCCTGGAATAGCACAAACGTATAGCTGTATGTAGCTCTGCCACATGAATACAAAAGTGCTCGGGATCGGTGCAGCATGATAATCAGCCACTCGACAAATTAGTGCCACTTCAGGCTTGTTAGCGCGCTACAGTCTTCAGCTACGTCAATTTCGATCTTGCGTTACTATAAGTTTTCTTTTTCAGTCACATCGGAAGTTTTGTTTTGAAAATTGTATATACAGTAGTTTACTGAAGTCATTTCAGCCCATTTTTAGTCTTCTGTCTAACTTTTATCCTCTTCTCCCAGAAATTATCTTCAAATTCTTAAATAATGCAAACACAAATTAAGTGCTTCTTAGAATTCGTTTTAATTTGTATTCTTTTCAGGGTGCTAATAAGAAAGCAATTAATCTTATTATAACTTCCACACAGAAGGATATGTAGGGCGTAGGGCGAATCACTGATTAATGTTTGTGTTAATATCCTCGAGAATAATTAGAGGTTCTTTCCAACTAATAAACGCGTTGCTGTAAATGTCTTTGAAATCGTGATGGAGGATTCAGATCACAAAAGGCGATCCTCTGAAAATGGCGATGCTGACTGAATTGACCGTGCCTTCTTCAGAAATTATGGTAACCTTTGTTAAATGGCAAATGGGTTTGAAATTGAAATAATGCTGTCAGTTGTGGTGTCTAAATGCGGCAACAGAAGCCAAAGTGTATCAAAGTGTGTGTATGAGTGTTGTAACGATTAACCTAACTGATATTCGTCAGTCCTCCTGTGTGCTCTATTTTGTAGACGAGTGATTCGTTGATTACTTGACGGTAAAGAGAGTAATCTAATCTATATCACAAGTTTATCTATGTGTAGATGTTACTTTTCGCTAACTACGAAAGTTTGCAGCACTTTGATGATAATCAAATTATTTTTTTAATTCCTTAGAAAAGCAGAAGGTAAGTTTATTTTATTAATCATCATTTTTTCTTTTACACAAGAAGTTTGTGGTTAGACTGCAGCACTACGCAGCTAGTTTGACAGAATGGTTATTGTCAACTAGCTAACTTTATTCACTTGTTCAGAGCTAAGAGAAAGACCACCACACTTCCCTGAGTCATGCACTAACATATTAACTGGTTAAGTTGTTTGATTTTTATACAGATTATCTGTTAACATTATACACATTTTAAATGATTGTTCACTTTGTTAAGCATAGTATTGTTCAGACCAGTGTTGTGTGCGAAGGTCGCGCGAAGTTTACTCTCTCTTTTTGAATACATACTTCGTTCTAAAATCGTTGTCTTGGAGTATCATTTTATAGGAACAGCTGTTCTCCCACTACCACTGTTTAAAGAAGGTTTTCATTCCGCGTTACCAATTGCACCATATGGTATGCAACAGTTTGAACACTGTTTGGAATTTTTATTTGAAAATAGGAATGTAATTTAGCCGCTGCCTGCTTGCTGTTTGTTGTTGTGCTTTCGAGAAATCTGCAGCGATGTTTTCAAGAAGCGAGGTAAGTGGAGATTTTAATTACGGCCAGATAACTGTTTTAACCCTAGGATGCATATACAGGGCCTCAGAGGCCCTTGCATGTCTTCATTTTTAAAAAAAAATTCTGTGATTTTTTTGTTTGATTTCAAACTACTTTCCAGTACTCTTTCACTAACACTGTGACATTCCTCCTATCAAGTCTGAACGAGATACCATTTTAAGTTTCTTGTATTATTCAATATGTTTACCCATACACCGTGAATGCATAAGCAGGGCTTCAGAAGCCCTCACACATTTATAAATATTCTTTAGCCTATATTGTCTTCAACATTTGTTTGGGAGCAGTTATTAATTCAACAATAACTGTAGTGGTATTTCCAGCAACAGGAGTGCCAACAGCAGCAGTAGCTGTATTAGTAATAGTATAAGTAAAAAATAATACACACTACTTTCACATATTGGCGATGTCGGTGTATTATTGATCTTTTTGCTGTCAAATGTTTTATTATTGCATAGTATTGTTATTCTGTGCTGCTCTTGTCAGTTTCATTGTTACTGTAGTTTGTTTGTTGCTGCAATGCCCATATTGTTACGAGTATGACTCGTTTAGTACTGCACAAGCTGCTGTTCGAGAGACACGCCATTTGCTATGGCTTCGACACGCAAAGCAAGAGAGTCAGTACGTGCAAATGCAGCTAATTTTGAATGTGTTGTGGCTCAGTGGTTTGAAGAAGACGATTCTTGCGAGGAAGGGAATATTTTTGAAGATGCAATTAGTGAAGAGGCAGCCAATGAATCTGCAGATGTGAATATTGTGGCAGATGACAGTCCTTCCGATAATATTACTCCATCAGAGTCTGAAAATGAAGAACCACCACAAAAAGGTATAGAAGACCACACATGTATTAGTCGGAATGGAACGATTTGGAAATTAGATCCTCCTGCAACTTTTCGTACGCCTGTCCATAATGTCGTAAAGAAGGCACCTGGTCCAGGCCATTATTTGAAAACCCGTAAACCTAAGGATGCCTGGGACTATTTCAACTCCAAGGAAATACTAGAGGAAATCATCAACTGCACAAATATTGAAGGCACAAGAGTGGCTGCTTTACGTGGTAAAACGTGGAAAAACGTTTCGCTTGCTGAAATGGAGGGTTTTCTTGGTCTTTTACTGCTTTCTGGTGTTGAGAAGAGTTGGGATGTCCCCATTAGAGAATTATTCTTGGATGAAAAGGCAAATCCTACATATAAGGCCACCATGTCAGTAAATAGATTCGAGGATATAAGGAGAATGATTAGATTTGATGACAGGCGTACCTGTGAAGCTCGGTCTGCAGATGACAAACTTGCAGCTGTTCGCTGTGTATGGGAACTATTTCTTGACAAGTGTAGAAATAGAATGATTCCCAATGATTCGCTCACAGTTGACGAACAGCTAGTCCCATTCCGTGGAAGATGCAGCTTCACCCAGTATATGCCCTCTAAACCAGCCAAATATGGCATAAAAATATTTTGGTTATGTGATGCTACATCTGCATATGCTTTAGACGAAATTGTTTACACGGGAAGGAAGCCCCATGAACCTATTCAGAAGAATCTTGGATTGAATGTGGTGAAAGATCTTGCTAAAAGCATTGAAGGATCATCAAAAATTATTACTATTGACAACTTCTTTACTAGTGTGCAGCTGGCAGAAGACATGCTTCAGAAGCAAATGACAGTGGTGGGAACAATCAAACAAAATAAACCAGAAATTCCTAATGAGATGAAACCATCTGCCTCAAGAACGATTCATTCCTCTTTGTTTGCATTTAGAGGTGACATTACAATGGTGAGTAATGTTCCCAAAAAGAAAAAGTCTGTAGTTCTGAAATTTTATTTTCCGCCCAACATCTGACATACCATAGTGGAAGAAGTGATGAAAGGCGTTTGTTCCTAAGAGATTTAGCAGAGGAAATGGTAAGACCACTAATGGAACTTCGTATTCAGATCCCTATTCTTCCAAAGAAAACTTTGATGCCATTCAAAAATGTTGTGTTCAAAAAGATCTCATATTGCCGAACCAACTACCTGTTTCAGGAAAAAGAAGAAGATGCAATTATTGTCCACGTAATAAACACAGGAAAAGTGCTATGACATACATTAAGTGTAAAACCAACATTTGTAAGGAACATAGTGGCGTTCTTTGTGCTTCTTGTTTGTCACATGTTGAAAACTAAGAAAAATGCAATTTTATGTGAACAATGAATAATAACTTTTTGTCAAAATATTGCCTATATACACTCCTGGAAATTGAAATAAGAACACCGTGAATTCATTGTCCCAGGAAGGGGAAACTTTATTGACACATTCCTGGGGTCAGATACATCACATCATCACACTGACAGAACCACAGGCACATAGACACAGGCAACAGAGCATGCACAATGTCGGCACTAGTACAGTGTATATCCACCTTTCGCAGCAATGCAGGCTGCTATTCTCCCATGGAGACGATCGTAGAGATGCTGGATGTAGTCCTGTGGAACGGCTTGCCATGCCATTTCCACCTGGCGCCTCAGTTGGACCAGCGTTCGTGCTGGACGTGCAGACCGCGTGAGACGACGCTTCGTCCAGTCCCAAACATGCTCAATGGGGGACAGATCCGGAGATCTTGCTGGCCAGGGTAGTTGACTTACACCTTCTAGAGCACGTTGGGTGGCACGGGATACATGCGGACGTGCATTGTCCTGTTGGAACAGCAAGTTCCCTTGCCGGTCTAGGAATGGTAGAACGATGGGTTCGATGACGGTTTGGATGTACCGTGCACTATTCAGTGTCCCCTCGACGATCACCAGTGGTGTACGGCCAGTGTAGGAGATCGCTCCCCACACCATGATGCCGGGTGTTGGCCCTGTGTGCCTCGGTCGTATGCAGTCCTGATTGTGGCGCTCACCTGCACGGCGCCAAACACGCATACGATCATCATTGGCACCAAGGCAGAAGCGACTCTCATCGCTGAAGACGACACGTCTCCATTCGTCCCTCCATTCACGCCTGTCGCGACACCACTGGAGGCGGGCTGCACGATGTTGGGGCGTGAGCGGAAGACGGCCTAACGGTGTGCGGGACCGTAGCCCAGCTTCATGGAGACGGTTGCGAATGGTCCTCGCCGATACCCCAGGAGCAACAGTGTCCCTAATTTGCTGGGAAGTGGCGGTGCGGTCCCCTACGGCACTGCGTAGGATCCTACGGTCTTGGCGTGCATCCGTGCGTCGCTGCGGTCCGGTCCGAGGTCGACGGGCACGTGCACCTTCCGCCGACCACTGGCGACAACATCGATGTACTGTGGAGACCTCAAGCCCCACGTGTTGAGCAATTCGGCGGTACGTCCACCCGGCCTCCCGCATGCCCACTATACGCCCTCGCTCAAAGTCCGTCAACTGCACATACGGTTCACGTCCACGCTGTCGCGGCATGCTACCAGTGTTAAAGACTGCGATGGAGCTCCGTATGCCACGGCAAACTGGCTGACACTGACGGCGGCGGTGCACAAATGCTGCGCAGCTAGCGCCATTCGACGGCCAACACCGCGGTTCCTGGTGTGTCCGCTGTGCCGTGCGTGTGATCATTGCTTGTACAGCCCTCTCGCAGTGTCCGGAGCAAGTATGGTGGGTCTGACACACCGGTGTCAATGTGTTCTTTTTTCCATTTCCAGGAGTGTACATAATATTGTGAATAATGAGTATGTTTTAATTAAAGAAATTGGTTGTAATAAATGTTATAAAATCTAAAATGCAATTTATAAGTGAATTAATAAAATTATTTGTAAATGTTGTTTGTAAATGGATGTAACTAATAAAAATGCACTCTCTAGAGTTTTTATTAAAAATTAATAAAATGTTAATCAGGCCCACCAGATCCTGTTCCTGTATCTTAAGAATCTTTTAATATGACAATAAATTTGACAGAAATAAATTTAACTCCAAAGAATAATTATATGAAAAGAGGAAAATTTTAAATTAGGGCAGGGTCTTGGAGGCCCTGCATATGCATTCATGTGTGTTTTCGGCACCATGCATCCTAGGGTTAATTCAATTGCTCATTTAATATAAGGACAAGATGTACTCAGACCATTTACAGTTCATCTGACGTCAGATTCTGTTTAGTCAAAGGTTAGCTTGCGAGTTTAAGTTTGATAACAGTTTATGGATACATAGTTTTGGTAATACGAAGACTTTTTATAGAGTGGGAAGTAAAACTGGGATCAATTTCATACAGAAACACATAGTGGGGAACTTATGCATGTCGACCTTTTCTGCCAGGATAGTTCGTTGGTTCGTTTAGTAATACCTAGTCAGATAGTGTTGGATTCCTCGAAAGTAAAAAATACCACTGCGCTAACTTTTCTAACGTTTTACCTCTTTTTCAGGCAATTCACGGAAAATTTTGAGCGCAGTTTGTAAAATATTGTGTCGTATGGAGATTATCGATTACTTTATTACGTCAACAGCTGGCATAATAGTACAGGTTCTGTATACATTTCGTTCATTGTTGGGTATTTGCATGCGCGGTGGTACAGTTTACTGTTTGTTTGATCATTGCAGCAATTTTGCTTTTCCAAGAAATAGAATTTCATTACGTTTGGCACAACAGAAAACAACAGGAAATTCAGGCGTAGCACGAAACGAGAGATGGTGTTACAAAATAACGAGTCTGTACAGGATGAGATACACCACCTTGAGCAATTAACAACTACCATTAATTTGCATGAGGCAACGACAGCACGGATCCACAATTCTTAACAGATTTAGCGAACAATAATGAAACAACAAATGATGGGTGATGAATATTCAATCCAGTTCTGAAGATGATTCGGTCGGCACTTAGTCACCACAGTCTAGCAAAAGCTTACAAATCTCGCCACAGTGGTGCGTAATTTTATAACATGTAGTAGAAGATATGCAAGAAACACGTTTTGAATCAATGTCTTTTGAAAGAACACAACCCACATCACGCTCAATGAAAAATTATATAGACCCACACCGCGCAAATCCGACAGTTTTTTAGAATCAATTCGTTAGATGCTTAAAGGAACACAAGATAAAATGAGTAAGAAAATCGATAAATCGCAGGAAGAAATTAATAAGTCAGTTAGGGAAGAAATAAAAAATTCACAGAATGAGACTAGAGTATTACAGGAAGAAACAAAACTCAAAATACAAGATTAGCTGTTGACATTAGGGAAGAAACTGAAAATGATTTTCAACCAATACTTATCAGATTTGAAACAAGATTACGTACTCTTGGAACAGAACACAAAAAGACAAAACAAACCTGTGTAATGACAACCACGAACTTTAGCTAAAATTAACAGTGTAGTTACGAGTGTAGTAGTTACACAGGTGAAAGAACAGAACGAACAGCTTAACGCAACGGTAAAAGAAATTAGCATACAATGGAAACTTCTAGATTAAATTCTGAAGAACAAAAACAACAGTTAACTACAATAAAAGAACGAAAATGGCAAAGTTGTCGACCAGTGCAGCAATCTAGTTCACAGAAAAATGGTAACTTCGATTACAAACCCTTTTTGACAGCAAGTAAATTCAAAGTTTTCATGAATTACAGTAACGAAATTCACCCTCAAATTTAGACTAAATTCTTTACCACTAAGTTGGACACTTGAATAAAAATTAGAATTTATCTGCGGTTATTCAGAAAAGGAAATGATTTCTACCGCGCATTTTTGTCAGTCTACTGATAGCAGGCCACACAAGATCGTTATAATGTTAAGTCTGATTTATCTAGCCCACAACATATTTGAAGACATGGAACGCAGAAATCAGTACGTATCAAACCCATGCAGTCCGTCGGAGACAATTCGCATTTGTTTAACAAAGTTACCTACACATTTGAGACACGTAATTTTGGCTGGCAGATGTAAAGATGAGTTAGAAGTTTTTGAAACATTACTTCAGAAATTGGAACTAGACAGTAAAGCAGCTTAACGAGTAAACACAAGAACAATCACAACAGAAAATATGACCCGCAAGATGCTTTTGTACCGCGTGAAAACAGAAGCTATGGGAACTCGCATAACAAGCTCAATCACAGAATCAACCGACATAGTCCTTATGACGTACAATTCTCGTAGTTGAATAACGATTATTCTGATAAATGCCATTTCAGGAGCCTTGAATATGGATGCAATAACAGACAACATAGAAATTACGTGAATGAGAACAGTCGTAATCACAACTATCATAACAGTCAAATTAATCACAGACAGTACTCTAACTGAGATGGTAACCATGCAAACTCTTAGTGGCAAAATTATGGTAGATCAGATTTGCAAAATGCATTGTACTACAGCAATTATATAAGTAGCAACCAGCACAGTTACAGTAAGCAGCGTCATAGCTCACAGCAGTAAAGTTCTGGAAGGAGAATTTCAGCACGACAGATAGAAATAATTGAAAGCAGCTCACCAAATCTAAGAGATAATCAACGACGAGGGAGCAAGCAAACACCCTAGCCACAAATTCTTTCTTGTATATAAAGGACCTTATAGGATTCGTCGAAGTGTACACTATTCGTACACACAAAGACAAGGGACTTCATCATATTTCGGCTGTCAAACCATATAAAGAATAATTCTGCTTGCTGAAGTGTACCCAGATTATAGAAGTATATGTAACCTATTTCTAAAATGTTTCTTGCATTACAGCGCAGAGCAACAGATAGTGAAAAACATTGCGATTGCACCGCTTGCCAGGGAGACTCCCGTCGCGAGGCAGGCAACTCTAGACAAGAATCTGGCGAGTTGTGTCACTCAACGAGCTTCATCTATAGAGCAAAAATCGATAGATTTGTTGCCTCGACGCCTGCGGTAAACAGACTGCTACAAACTTCGAAATTTGATCTACAATCCGAATAAGAACAAATAATTTCTAATAAAACGAACAGTGACCACATTTTTAAATCTATTCTGAGAGGATACACAGTTTATCAACAATGTTTTGCTCACCTGAGAAATATTTTTGATTATACACAGTGATGACAACACAGAGACACGTAACATTTTCTATTACTTTTGAAGAGATAGGCAGGCTGTTGGGATGGTAATTCTGTTGCCTGGAAAGAAGAGTAACAAATATTTAGATGTAAGATTGAAACGTCCCCTTTTAAACAATTTTACAAGACTGTGCTTAACCTGACACACAATATTTTTAGCGCAACGCAATCTGACTTTCAAAAAATCCCTACGAAAGAATGGCCCTGACTAACATTAAACTATACCTTTCACAAATCACTAAATCACTTACCTCACAATAATCTTCGTTTCTCCCACTACTGCAATACAGCAAGCGCCACTACTGCCAGCTAAATAAAAGATTCAAACTATGGAAGGCACTAACTACTGATAGGGATAGTTAGCAAATGAAACATATTAATAGAGAACAAACAATGTATTTACCTTGATATCATCATATATAAATATAGCAGTTCATGACAAATTTCTAAACTCCGCCATCTCTCTCCCCACATCCACCACTGCTGGCGGCTCACCTCCAACTGCGCAACGCTACGCGCTGTTCACAGCCAGCTGCCTAACACTACAATGGCGATTATTACAACAATGCAAAACAGCCACAGGCTGCACACACACAGCACAGCCAGTGATTTTCATACAGAGGTGGCGTTACCAATAAAAAAACCTAAACAGCCTACTTACAAGATATTTTTCAGGATCTATTGTGAGGTAGTGAAGTTCAGTTTACTGAAGTGAAATATTTACAAAATGGTTCAAATGGCTCTGAGCACTATAGGACTTAACATCTGAGGTCATCAGTCCCCTAGAACTTAGAACTACTTAAACCCAACTAACCTAAGGACATCACACACA
This sequence comes from Schistocerca nitens, assembly GCF_023898315.1. Classification (NCBI taxonomy): domain Eukaryota; kingdom Metazoa; phylum Arthropoda; class Insecta; order Orthoptera; family Acrididae; genus Schistocerca; species Schistocerca nitens. Next base: position 367,244,421 of record NC_064614.1, on the reverse strand, counting down.
TCCATGCCCGAGGCAGGACTCGAACCTGCGACCGTAGCACTCGCGCGGTTCCGGACTGAAGCACGTAGAAACGCTTGGCCACCGCGGCCAGCTGAAATATTTACAATTATAGCTATGAGGTGTTGTTTATGTGGAAATAAGTGGAGGGAAACAGACAGGGAACTGTTATTTGAAGTGTATATTGATATGAAGATAACGAATGTGATTAATATTGTAATAGGATAATAACATTTATGTTGGTTAGGTACATGATATGAGAATTATGAGATCTATGATGCATTCTGTAATATAACGAGGCAATAATCATCATGTCATCATGATAAACGTAGACAAAGAGTAAGTGAGTAATTGTTAGAGCACAGGGCCCTGTTTCTTGCTGTAGTCTATTTTTATGTCACGTGGATGCATTTCGTGTTTATATGCGAAAAAAGTAAGTTTTTGAGAAGATGTGGATCTGACAATAGTGAATGAAAGTAAGTTGCCTTGATACAACACAGTTATTTCTTTGGTGCGGAGTTGATGCTTATCCGACTCTAATTATTCAACCTTTTACTAAACATTCAGTGTCAATTTTTTTCATCGGAAGAATACAACATCTGACGGTTTATGCAAATTTAGAAGTAACCCGAGAAGCGTACGGTTTTGTCTCCATTTGTGCACGAAAAATGTTTTGCAACGATTTGGCTCAGCACTGATTGCTAGTCTGTACAGTGACACACCCTTTTAGCATATGGCACCTCATTAAATTTTTTGTTACATGTCTTTGTGGGAGCGGCTATTTTCTCCATTACACTGATGAATGACATGTTTTCTGATTTGTATATAGCGACACGCAACTTTACATATGAAACGATGTCATCACAATATTGTCCTTCAGTTTTGATGCTTGGGAATTTTGGAAATGAAGACGAAATTCACGACTGTTCGAGGTGTGACATGGATAGACAACATACTTACAATGAAAAAAAGAAAAAAAGCAATAAGAAAAATGAGATATAGGAAGTATGTGGGATACTAAAGATGATTTTTTTGTTTACTTTTCAGCTTTATTCTTTTCGATATAGTATAGTATAAGATTCTTTTATATATATTTTTCTGCTAATATGTGTGACATTGCAGTCTAATTGTCTTCTTGTATTTACATGTGATGGGGTACAATAACATGCATTCCGTTAGCTTAAGAAACTTTTGGGTTGAATTTGCGTCTTACACTTAAGTCATTTTTTAGGTTTCTTTATAATGCATATTCTCTGTACGAATTGTTACTACAGAAGGAGGCGCGATTAGTATGGTAATTAAGTTAAGTGTACTGCTGTGACGAGATCTCATAAGTCGTGAAGATATATAAGAAGTCATCAAAGATATGTGAGGGGAAGCACAGAGAAAAAGGTAAGAAAGGAAGTCGTACAACATATATATGAGCAAATAAATGGTTACAAAGATGAATTTGGTATGAAATGATTAGGCAGGGTAAATATTAGATAAAATATGGTTAGATAGGGTAGATATAAGAAATGGTTAGGTAGAGCAAAGATAACAAATGGTTAAGTAGGACAATGGAGCTAAATAATATGAACTTACAAGAACATGTGAAATATATGGCAGAAAGAAGCAAATAGATAACGTAAACAGTTGTATTTGTTGGAAATTTGATGAAATTATGGATAAAGTGACTAAGAGGTGTACAAACTAAAAGAAGAAATACAACTAGGTAGTACGCTAATTACTGTCCATATTAGGTGTAATAATAGACTGACGTCTGCTTGATTGCGTTAAGTATTCTTTGAAGTGAACTTCAGTTACCCATAATCCATGATTTTCCTAATCGTATATTTGTGTTCTTACCTGTGTGAGTGGAATCAGTGTCCTCATGTGTTTATTTCTTGTGTGTGATTCTTATGTGTCTCTTTCTACCTTATTCCCTTTCCTTTTATGTTTGTTACTGATGAACATGCATATGTATTTATCTGAATAGAGTCAGAATTTTCTATAGGTCATTCTGTACACATAAAATACTTGTTTGTTATCAAGCATATCATTGTACACTTTTTCACATGATTTACGCGTCTGATGTTTCTGTAATTCGTTATGGTAAAGCAATGATGCCTTTTTTTTCGCTTTCTTTATAGACAAAGAAATCTGTTACCATTACAGTACATGTGCAGTCCATATGTACAACTATGTAAAATCTTAGTACTTCTGTCTTAATTTAGGTAACCTGACATTGTAAATGTCACAAACTGCAACTGTCTGACCATTCATCACAAATGATTGAGACTTGCGAGGGCAAAAGAAATATGTCTATTCAGAAGAAATATGTCTATTCTTGGTCACACGTTGACATTCTTCGCCGATATACACTGCAGCCGATTTTTATAGGGAACTCTTCGACACTATAAGATGGCTTTGCAATTATCAATGAATCTACAATCTGCTTCAAGCTGATACTACTCCGTATTTTGCTGCTTGTGCATGTGTGCCGACCGTGCTTAGTTTCACTGAGTCTGCTGCCATATAACTTCTCACAACAGTGACATAGTTGCAATAAGCTAGAGAAAGTTTGGTCGTTTCTGACAAGGACAATCTTCTACTTACTTTCATCGTGCAATTTACTACTGCCGTATGTGACTTAGCTTTAGAAAAGTAGGCCTTCTGTACTATAGAGACTTTCTAATATACTTTCTGTGTGCTACAAAAACAGTGTAGATTACTAATAATACTTACTAGAATGCAAAATGTGACATATATACTCTCAAAATAGCCCCGTGAACAACGTTTCTCTTAGATATCATGAAAGATCAAAACCTACCTGTGGTGAATTCTACTGATTACTTCATTCACACGTACTTGAATTCTGTAATTTTTTTTACTTGTATTCTTAACTCACATTCCTGTAAAGCTATTTTTCTCTTTGTATTTGTAACATGTTTTGTGTGTTCCTATCCATAATGTTTAGAATTTTGTCCTCATTCCATTCCTGTCTGAAATGACTCTCGTACAAAATTCTACTCTGGGAAGTTGGAGGATATGTAAGGTAGGCATGTCATTTTGATTTTTGTAAGTTATCAATGTGAACGTCTAAGAGATAGAGAGAAAGTTATGTTATTGCTAAACAATTTTTTGGTCTTGTCGTGGCACAGTATTTGCCTCTGCGCAGTCTGATCCGTTCTTAGTTGAAGTGTGGTAGGTGATGGACGATTTCAGAAATGCTGTGATAACTTGTGATTTTATCAGTTAATTGAAGAAAGGTTTGTTGTAAGGTTCAACAAGGATTAATGTGGTGTATGTATTGAAAGGCGAAAAGAACTTTACTTTTTTTCTTTTCTTTTATTAGCTGAAGAGAAGAAGAGTGCAGCACTGTGTAGCTAGTTTGTCGGAATGATTATTGTCAGTTACTTAAATTTGTTCACATGCTCAGAGCTGAGAAAATGACCACACCACTCTCCTGGATCAGTTTGTGGGTACATAGTTTTGGTAATACGTAGTCTTTTTATAGGATGTAAGGTAAATTTGGGCTAAGTTTCATACAGAAACACATAGCGGGGAACTTTCAAAATCGTGTCGTACTTAAATAAAGGGAGTTGACAAAAACGTGGTAATACCAAAAACACAGCCCATTACCATTCTTAATGCGGAGTAGAAAACCAATGGTATTCAAAACAGCATCCAGTCATCTCAAAATGGACAAATACAGGTCATTTATAGTTGTTTAGGAAATAGTATACCATTCTTCCTGTAAAACTGTGACCAGTTCAGGCAACGATGACGGAGGTGGAAACCGATCACCCAGTCTCCAAGGGCTCAATAATATTGAGATCTGGTGACTGTGGGGGCCAGGGGAGATGCGACGATTCATCCTGGTGCTCACAAAACCAGTGCTGGACTGTGCGAGCTACCGTCTAGGAGCACACCATCGCCACGGGGAATAGACGTTGTACCATGGGATGGACCTGGCCAACGGAGATGATCACATAATCCTTGGCAGTAGCGCACACTTGTAGGACATCCATGGTGTCCGTGGAATACCACGAAATGGTTACCCAAATCACCACCGAAGCCCGCCACGTTTCACGCTCTGCCAGAAGTTGGAAACAGTACGCAACAAGTCGCCTCTGCCCAAATGACTTTCTTCCACTGATCAATAGCCCAGGTTTTACGGCTTCGCAGCCACGTTTTCTTTCTACGGGCATTTACATCACTGATGAGTGGTTTTGGATTTCCAGATCTCTTAGAAATTTCCTGCTTATGGAGCTCCTTTACGGTTTTGGTTCTGACAGGGTTCACAAGTTCGACATTCAGTTCTCCAGTGCCATTTGTAGCTGTCGTCTTCTTTATTTTTCGTCCAGTCCCCTCTGATGACCGTCTGTCGCGATCACTCAACACACACATTTTCGTCCACGTTGTGACTTAGCGGATAATGTTTTTCTGCTTTCCTTGTACGAGGTATAATTCTTCGAGGCGGTGGCTATTGAAAAACCAAACACTTAGGATCTCTTGGCTACAGAAGCACACACGATACTGGGCATCGACACTTTGTCCATGTTCCATGTCTCAGGCTCCGACATAAGGCACTCGCGGTGTTTCTATAATTTTTCCAGTCTTTGTATTTTTTCTCTTGGTTATTAATTGGATGGCTTAAAACATACTTTAAGCTGTGTTTCAAACACGCATAGTTACGCTCCGCCAGTTCGCAAAAACTGAGATCTGTTTCTTGATTTGTTCAGAAAAATGTCGTTACTGATGTAGTCACTCAGTGACACGGCCAGACCGGAGTATAATAACGATAAGTTAAAAGTGAAAATTTTCACAATACTGGCGCGGAATGTAAAATTTTATTATAATGAGGAAAGCACATTTTGGTGAGCATAATTTTCGTTAGAGATTGCAAGTAGGGTACTTGTTACTGGACTGAAAAATATGTAACAGCGAATATAGCTAGTATTAGCACTACAAAAAGCCAAAGAGTAGCAAAAAAAGAAAAAAAAATTATCTGGTTAAAGCAGATCAGATGTGTTAAATGGCACATCACGATAAGCATCGCACTAAAAAACATACTTTTTCTTGTAAATAAAGGGTTTCAGCTATCAGTCGTCCTTTTTAAATTTTATTGGCAGATCTAGATTTCAGCTAGAAATTAGCCATTCTCAATGCACTATCATTTTTGAACAATGCATTGATCAGAAATGATAGTGCATTGAGAATGGCTAGTTTCTAGCTGAAATCTAGATCTGGAAAGAAAAAATTGAAAAAGGACCACTTATAGCTGAAATCTATTATTTATAAGTCAATATAACAGTCGCTGAGTGCAACAGCCTTCTGAATGCAAGCTAACCTGACTTTTTCTTGCATTATTCATCATCCTGAAGTAACCGGAATTACACTGGACCCATACTCCGAAGTCGGCTTCAAACTTTCGTGCAATCAGTCTGATTTGGAGTCTCCATTATTCTGTTAATTTATTTGTTATGTGCCACAATCTTACTCATAGAAAATGACAAAATATTCAACAAAAGGCTGAATTATTGCTTCACGTTTCGCCAATTTCAGCATTATGCTATTTTCATGTTACGACTACAGTATACGCAGAACACTAGAACAGAAAGTAAATGGGTCGTAAGAATATATACATTACATGTACAATGGTTACATAAGGAAATAATACAGTTGTAACACAGAGTGTCGTATAACTTTGGTGATGTGTTTTCAGCAACCATTACACATTATTCATTCTGTTATATTTCAGAAGTATTAGAACGTTTTCGCAGCAGGATATTGAAGTTTCAGTTGTGTATGGGGAGAATCACATTTCTTGTGCGAATTTGAGCGTTAAATTTACTTTTGACGATGAAATTTGTACCCCATGACGTAATGACCACTAGAAAATTGCATAACGTCGGAATTGGCCAATATTATAATCGTAAATAATTCCGTCGTTTTGGCGAATCTGTTGTCGTTCCCATGATACTCCTAAAGATATTTAAGTTAGGGGCGAAATAAGTCTGTACTACTAATGCCGCCTTCTTCTCTTCTCATACGTAATATTCCATTTATAACGACCTCGTCAGAACATTAAACTGTTTTTATAATTTCTGTTGTGTTCTGCCTGCGTTGTTCTACCCATGTGTGAAAACAATAAGAGAAAATAAAACTGATAGGCATGACGAGTTCAAACGCCAGGATAAGAAAATATGGACATAGTAACACTGTTTCAAGGTGCTTAGATTTCAAGTACGGAAAGACATTCAAAGTCTGTTTTTTCTCTCCGTTGGTGCCAAGTGCGTTTCTAACTGGCAAAGTACTTCCAGAAGGCAGAAGTAAAAGTAAGAGAGAAAGGCCGTGCGAAAAGCCAGCGCGGAGAGTTATGTTAGAAAGCAAAGCACGCCCTTTTATCCGCGCCGGCTTTCCCGGCTACTAACAGCACAGTGGTGGGGAGGCTGGGGAGCTCTTACTTTATGATGGCGAGCAGGCGGTGCCAGCTTCCAAACTTGGGAACACGCTGCAGGCTGCCGACACAGTGTGTGTTACCGTACCGCAGGCGGCGGGCGTGGTTGCGCTTCTGCAAAGTGTTTCCACTCTGCTGCACTCTGCGTGGGCGCAGCACGACTCGTAAATGGAAAATGTAAGATGAATAGCACTGAATGAAGTAATTCCCGTCCAAGTGCGGAGTGAGGGCTGTGGAGGGGTCCCTGGTGGTTACGATTCTAGTAGCGAACGACACAGAAAAATGTATCCTATTTGAGCACCCCTACTATTTACGATTCCCGAGTTGCGTACCCTCCTTAATACTGAAATACACGGGTTCCGTATCCCACTTTTTCCTTCTCACTTAACCATACTGAGGACTGGCCACCAAATGCACTGCGACTTGGTAGCTGTGGTTGAAAACGTGTATCTGGAATATTGTAATATTTACAGCAGACTTGTTTGAGAAGTCTTCTTCTATGGCATCATTTTCTGTCTCCTTCTACATTAGAAATTTTAACTACTGCTTTGATATACAGGGTCCGGCAGAACAACTTCCCGAATTTGGAGAGGCAACTGTCTGAATTGTGTTGGCGCTACAGATATGGAGCACGTATCAATAGACAGCTGTGTACATACAATTTTCAGCAGGCGCAATGGCTTGGCTAGGTGAACTTCGTTAGTTTGTAGTGGAGGAGCATATTCGTAATAGTAGTTTTGTGCTTAACACTCAGAGAGCACTTCGCACTCGCTTTGAGCTTGGCTGACATGATTCTGTTCCTGACAGAAACTCGAGTTTGGGTATCAAACCTAAGAGCATCAGGTTTTCCATCGAAAAGAAAATCTACCAGCCGACTAACCACTGTAACAACGCCGGAAAGGGTGGTGCGTGTGAAACCATTCGTCCAGCAATCTCCAAAGATTTCGTAATTTAAACGTGCAGCTGCCCTGGGGTTGTCTGAAAGGACCATCTGCACAGAGACCTTCACACGCAACCCTACAAAATGGTGGTCTCCTAAAAATGAATTGAAAGAGATTTTGAAATTTCCGATGTCATGTTTGAGGAAATTCTTAAGGACATTCCACCAAGCGCTGTTTTGATTTCTTCTGATGAGGTCCGCTTCCACTTGTTATATACGTCTACCGTAGAGAAATAAAGTTTCCGCTACTGGGCAGCTCAAGAGCCTCAAGAATTTCACCAACGATCACTTCACAGCCATCGTGTAACAGTTTTGTGCGCCGTTGCTGAATTAGGCGTGTGAAGTCCGTTTTTCTTCCCCTTTCGAAGAGGCTGCAGTAACGGTGAAGGTTAACTGAAATTGCTGCTGTCGCATTATAGAGACCTAAATTAAACCAATGAAGAGGGAGAAGTCTAGTTCCAACAAGACGGAAGCACGGCTCACCGTTCTCGGAAATATCTAGAAATTTTGAGAGAGTTGTTTCCTGGACGTGTTCTCTCTTCGCGAGGAGATATCGCCTGGGCTCCAAGTTCACCCATTTTATCACGTTGTGATTTTGTTTCTTTGGGTTGTTTCGGGAAGAGACCAAACAGCGAGGTCACCGGTCCCATCGGATTAGGGAAGGAGGGGAAGGAAGTTGGCCGTGCGCTTTCAAAGGAACCACCCCGGCATTTGCTGGGAGCGATTTAGAGAGACCACGGAAAACCTAAATCAGGATGGCCGGACGCGGGATTGAACCGTCGTTCTCCCGAATGCGAGTCCAGTGAGCTAACCACTGCGCCACCTCACTCGGTTTTGTTTCTTTGGGGACACATAAGCGATCATGTGTAGAAACATCGCAACACAACGCTGCGAGCAGTAAGAGGGCAATCACCCAGGAACTGGCTGCCATACCACCGGAAATGACACGAAGAACAGTGGGCAGCTTCCGGGAGAGGCTTCGTCAGCGTGTGAACAGTGCAGGGGGCCATTTACTGGACACAAAAGCATTTTCTCTGTATCTTTCTTTGTTCGTTGGTAACTACCTTTTGCTATACAGGAAGTCTGTACTGCAGTCTGCTTATCTCGTCTTGTCCAATGGGACCATTTTCTGTTGTATAAATTCCTCCTTGTCGACGGTTTGTTATTCAGCTTCATGTTTTTCAAATTCGCCTTATTCGTTTTTAAGTAAGTTGTTGTTTGTACCTCACTGATGACTTCCAGTAATTGGAATACGTTTGATGTGAATGACATATTATACCGTTCAGTTTGAACTTCCTCGCGTGTTCGTTGTTCGTATCAGAGAAGAAGAGAGGGTGGAATTCTACATTAGGGCTGGATGTACAGTTCGAACGCGTGATCCCAAAACAGACGTACACCTTCGTCATCTGGTTGAATGGCCATAACATCTTCAGATGAGCTTTGTGAGTGGTTTTACAGCATGATCATCGTTGAATTTCACTCACGAAGAGACCAAGCGGCAATCGGATTTTTACAATTGTTTATGTTTGTGATATGCGAAGTTCAGAACTGAAATATCTCAGCACAAACAGTTCAACGTAACTCTAAAAAATTCCCGAGAAAATCGGCTTTGGAGTTTTTCGACTAACTTTAATATCCTAAAGGCAGAGGAGTTTTTCGACAGAAGGTGTGACTCTCTGAAAGAATTATTGCATGCCCCGTCAGAGTCCTGTGTTCAGTTCCTCGCGAACGTAAATTTTTTAGAAGGGTGCATGCATTCCGGTGAAGCGTAAAATACATAAAGATGGAGAGATATCAGTAGCGTTGCAAACAAGTGACCGTTCTGGTCATTATTTTTTTTTTTCGTTTTTTAGCCGTTCATTACGAATCACACGTCATTTCAACATAAAATTCATCAAACGTACGCGGACACATACCTAACCGTCATTTTTATGAAAGATGTACATCTTCTTATTTCTAATTGCATATCGCCTACTGACATCCAGTTTTTACTGCAAATCTGCTTCGTAACTGTCGATTGTTCATAAAAGACTTATAGCAACCATTGTTTAAATTGAAAAGAAACGTTACAAATTACTTTTTTAATCTTTATGTATATTGTGCTTCATGGAATTGCTAGCAGAATATGCACTTTTGTCAGGAAATTTGCGTCAGCCCGGAATGGAACTTAGGACCTCCACTTGGCATGTGATGAGTGTACGGCAGAGCCGAACTGTCGGTCGGAAACCTCTTTACTTCCCAGTAGGTTTACTCGAGAATTTTTGAGATATGCATAGAACTGCTTTTGCTGATTTGTATGTGAGTCCAAAACTTCACGTAACATAGTTATAAAAACTATAAAAATACGATTGCCATGTGGTCTTCTTGTTCGAATTCGATAACTTAACTTGTACCCATATGTCACACGTAGCTGCTTTCCCTTCCCACTAAACATCGTTGAAGGACCACCTCACGCTCCGCTGTAGCTGACCAAGGTCGTGCACGCAATTAAGACACTGATCAGCTAGAACATTATGACGACCTACCTAGTAGCCGGTATGTGCACCTTTGGCACGGATAACAGCGGCGATGTGTCGTGGAATGGAAGCAGTGAGGCCTTGGTAGGTCGCTGGAGGGAGTTGGCACCTCATCTGCACACACAAGTGACCCAACTCCCGTAAATTCCTGAAAAGGGGTGGGGGGGAGGGGGGGCGGCGATGAGCTCTAAAGCCACGTTCGATCACGTTCCAGATTTGTTCGATCTGGCGAGCTTCGGAGCCAGCACACAAACTGGAACTTACCATTGTGTTCCTCGAACCACTCCATCAAACTACTGGCCTTGTGACATGGCGCATTATCTTGTTGAAAAATGGAACGGCCATCGGGAAGCATGATCGTCACGATGGGGTGTACGTAGCCCACAATCAGTGTACGATACTCCTTGGCCATCATGGTGCATCGCACGAGCTTCACCTGAACCATGGATGGTAACGTGAACGTTCCCCAGAGCATAGTGGAACCGCCGCCAGCTTGTCTTTGTCCCGCTGTACTGGTGTCAAGAAGCTCTTTCTCCGGAAGACGACGGATTCGAACCTTCCCATCGGCATGGTGAAGAAGGTACCGTTTTTTTTTTTCAGACTATGCAATGCACTGCCACTGCGTCAACGTCCAGTGCCGATGATCAAGTGTCCATTGCAGTCGTATTTGCCGAGTCGTTATATTAACATTGGCTTATGAATGGGTCTCGGCTTCGGGTGTTCAGACACAGTTGTACTCTGCCCAGAATTAAAGTCTGACGCCATTTCCGCCAAAGTTTGCCGCCTGTTCTGTTTTATCAGTCTGCCCAGCCTACGACGTCGGACATCTGTAATGAGGGGTGTCCGGCCAGCAACAGGACTTCTGGTCGTGGCTTCACATTGGTTTTACCATGTGTTGAAGACGCTCACCACAGCACTGCTACAACATCCCACAAGTCGTGCAGTTTCCGAAGTGCTCGTGCTGAGCCTCCGAGCCCTCATAATCCGCTCTCGGATAAGCTCAGGTAGATCGCGCGACTTCCCCATTCTACGCACGGACAGCACGCTCACTAATACTGCCTACACCGTCCGTGTGTCTGACTAGGAGTCATTCCTCGCCAGGTAAGGCTACTGTCGCCTGGACGGGTTTATATCGATAGTAGGTTGGTGTCATAATGTTCTGGCTGACCAGTGTATGTTTACAATTAGCCACCTATCCGCTACATTTTAGTTGAAACGTTAGTATTTTTATAAACACCAGTTCCCAGATTTCTCAGCCAACTTTTGGAGAATATGGTTCAAATGGCACTAAGCACTATGGTACTTCATCTGAGGTCATCACTCCCACAGAATTAGAACTACTTAAACCTAACTAGCCTAAGGAAATCACACACGTCCATGCCAGAGGCAGGATTCGAACTTGCGACCGTAGCAGCCGCGTGGATCCGGACTGAAGCTCCTAGAACCGCTCGACCCTTTTTAGAATAAAGTAGCATGAAAAAAGTCTCGAAAATGGCGGGAAATTCTAGAAATTATAAGCTGCATATAACATGTAATAATTGTCAGCTGCTGGCATGACGGCGTGCTCAAGTGTCTGCGCTTACGGCTCGACCATTACCATTCCAGCCAGTTAAAGACGCAAGTTCAGTAACTGGCATTACCTGCTATCATACACAAATCTGATACGGCTCGTGAATCCACAGGTACGAGGGGTCTTCATGAAGTAAGTCGCATATCATTAACCCGTGAACACGAACAAGGGAAAAACATTACGTTGCTACTAAACCATCGTATATTGTATTAATCCAAATTTTATTCGAAGAAAGTCGTAATTTAGCATAAGCATTAGTTAATTACAACTATTAGATCTCCAATTGTATGTTACATACCAAATTAGGTACAAAAGTCCTGTTTTAAACACTACTTCAATCGTTAATTTTACGAGTGTTTAATAGTCAAGGGTTAAGAAAAGCCAAGTAAATTTTATTGAATGTTGCACTACACTGTTTTTCAATACATTCACCAAGTCTCCATAAACAATGATCGTAATGGTCTCTGTAAGCAACTGTGGCAACTTTCTATCAATCCTTCTGTACCTCGACGATAAAAATCCGCTCCTCGGTCACGGAGGCATTCGAGAACCGCTGAGTGAACGTGCTCACCACTGGAAAATTCCTTCCGTCGAGATGTTATTCCTTCTGCTTACCGATAAGATGGAAGCCGCGTGGTGCAGGATCTGGACTTACCGACGAGCGCCACTCACGCCTGTGTGGCCCTGGTCAAATTTTTGGCACCATTTCACTATGGCTGGAAGTGACCTTGGAATTGGCCCTGTAATGGTACTTGAATTACGTAACCATTATGGTACCTCACCTGAACCTCTCGATACCAGTAATATTCTAGTGTATTTCTGTTAACTACTTAACATATTTCTGGGACAACATTCAGATTTGATTTCACTTTTGATACATCGATACGTTTATATTGCAATGATATTATTCTTATGTGTATTCTTTCTTTTGTCACTATGATCTTTGACGTACTTGCAACTCTGATTTTTGGGCGCGTAAGCGATAGTTAGTTAGTTTTTAAGTTGTTAGAGAGTCGGACCTTGAGACAGTCGAGTCTTGGACGTCATGTTGGAAAGATGCATATTGTAGTTGGCTTATAAAATGTGAGGAAGATGTTTTCAAGTATGTTTTGTATTGTGAAGTGATGTTTGTGTGTTACGTGATATTCCAATAAAAGCAATTAAAAGGAAGTGTAACTTAAATTCGGAGTGCTGATTATTTTTTTTTTTTTACATCACTATTGGGCTAACTTTGAAAGGTTTCATCTCCAAGAATGATTTGTGAAGCGCATCTACATAACTTTTGAATATAGCAGGATAAAACCTAGGCCTATTTGCATCCGAGCTTGGAATCATAACCACCTAGATTTTCAACGATTGAGCCATGATTTTACGACGAGACCAGCGTGGGAAACACGAAAAGATCAGTGCCTAGCTTTTTTATTATTATTACATGAAATGTATTAACTGTGCTCTAATAACACCTGCCAAATAATAACTTAGTTGTTGCCCGAAAATGCAGTATTTAGCAGCGTGAGCAACACCACAATCGTTATTAAATTCTGACCTTTGTTGTGGTAGGGTTGTTAGAGCCCCTATACCACCAGAATTTTACGGTAAATCTGTGAGCAATTTAGACGTTTTGCCCACAGGATTCGCACTCTTACGCGTACTTCAACATTGTAGTACGTTTCCAGTTACTGCGCCTTTGCAGTTGCACACTGTGATGCATCCGCTGTCCGTACCGCAGCAGAAGCGTGTAGTGCAGGAATCCCGGAACATGCGCCACTATTGTTGCGCAATGGTCTAAGTGTGCAACATGAGTGACTAACTCTCTAAAGCCCATAGCTAGTTAAATAAGGGAGGCAGAAAGAGAAAGACACTCAGCTACGGAAATAAACTGACTCTCCGAATGTAGTCGGAAACGACAGGATTGCACGCTCGAGCAGCTGTAACTCTTGTTTGCAGTCAAATGTTTGGTGAAATACCTGCAATGGTAAGTACACACCACGATTTTACTTTTTTGAAATTTTTTTGCAAATTTTGCAATTCTCAAACATGTTGCATTTATAGTTCTTAAATTAATTGCATGACATTTACTTCTCAAACTTTTCTGTCATATACTTTTCAAATGTTATATTTCTCCGATTTGCAAGTTCTTGGACGTTATGCTAAAGCGATGTCCTAAGCACAGATACAAAGAAATTACTATCGTAATTATTAAATTAGATACTTTATTATTATTATTATTTATTATTAGACCCTGCTGAATCACGCAACACTTCTTGATTCTTTTTTCTTTTTTTCCACACTGCTCTCATTTTTTCTGCATGGGCTCTCATCCTTTCCTCTGTCCATTTTGTTCCTGCTTGTTTCGGAGCTTGGTTCTCTGACCTAACTTCCCATCTGTCAACTTTCCGCTTAAATACCTTTCTGTCCAAAATATCTCAATAATTTACCTGAGCTTTTTGTAGGCCCTTTTTTACCTCTTTTATCCAGGGTATAGTTTTAAGTTCTATGTATTTAAGAATTTTGTGCTTAAGTCTTGTTTTGGGAAGCCTAGAGACGTGCTCATAAAATTTTAATGGCCATTTTCTAATGTCTGCTGCAAGGTCGGACAATTTCTCAATTGTTTGACGACATTGTAGTCTATAGTACTCTTCTGTTTTCTTTGGCCCTAGTATATTACTGATGATTTTACGTTCTTCGTTTAATAAGTTTTCTAGGTCACCTTTTACGTGGACTGCCAGGGTTTCTCTGGCATACAGGACTTTAGGTTTTAATACTGTATTATAGTCCTAATTTTAGTGTTTTTGGACAATCATTTTTTATTTTATGCGTTATAGGTTCTTCCATAGACTCTCTTTAGTTTTTGGAAACGAATGGTTTGTGCCATTTTCTCTTGCCCCATAGGTTCAAGGACTTCACCTAAGTATTTAAAATATGGGACTCTACTGACATGACCGTATCTTGAAGTCAAATGTTGGGTGTCAGTTTTTGTGGCGATGAACTCCGACTTTAGGAAAGATATTTGCAGACCAACTTTCTCTGCATTCTTTAACCGTTTCAGCCTGCTCGATTTCTGTTATCTGATCATCCGCTTGTAAGGCTAAGTCGTCAGGACTTGACTCGCCCCATCTGTATAGGCTTCCAGCAGTTTTTATTCTTCAATTCCTTTTCCCATTTCCGATGACTTTGTCCATCACAAGGTTGAATAGGAGAGGGGACACACCATCACCTTGTCGGACGCCATTTTTGATCAGGAAGGGCTCCGATATTTCATCCATGAATTTCACCTTGGAGGTAGTATCGGTCAATCTTTCTTTCATGAAGTTAAGGGTTTTTGGATCTAACCCTTGTTCTTCAAGGACATCAAAAAGTTTACTGTCGGTCAACTGAGTCGTATGCCATTTTAAAGTCAACAAACATGGAAATTATTGGGATGATTCTGACTGCTTCGTATTTTAGCATGGTCTTCAGATGAAATATTTGTTCTGTACAGGATGTACTGGGGCGAAAGCCACCTTGGAATTCACCAATTTTGTTTTCCAGTTGCTCTTGTTGTCTTTGAAGAAGACAAGCTGATAGAACTTTGTGTGCCACCTGAAGAAGGGATATGCCTCGATAATTATTTATATCAGAATTATCTCTTCTTTTGTGTAATGAATGAATAAGTGCACATTTCCATTGCTGGTGTAATTTTTCTGTGTCCCAAATATCTGCAATAATTTGGGTTAACTCTCTGAGATAATTTGGTCTTAGAGTTTGCAATAGCTCAGCAATAATCCGATCTTCATCAGATGTTCTATTTCTTTTTTAATTTAATAACGTGCTTGTGAATTTCTTCTTGTGCTGGTGGGGATGATTCAGGCTGTGTGTAAGTCGGACAATTAATGTGCCAGTTCGTTACAGTTTTCCTGCTTACTGAGTGCAAGTTTTCCGTCAGATTTCTTGAAACATACATTTTGTGGACTGTATCCGCGAATTTTTTCTGCAAAAGTTCTGAAAAATCTCATGTATTCTAATTGAGCAAGTTTTCTTCGCGATTCAAGTCCAGTTGGTTTTTCGGGTATTTTCTTTTGGTCTGCCTAACGATTTTCGCCACTTGTATCCTAGCTTCATAAAAGAATTGAAGATTTTCCGCTTTTTTTCTGTTGTGGTTAAGAAAAGTCTTTTTACATTGTTCCAAAGCTTTATCACTCTCTGCATCCCACCACTCATGTTTCGTGTTTTTATTCAGGAGCTACTAAATCCTTAGCCTTCTGGATTATTTTATTGTGAAATTTTTCCCAGGTATCTGCCTGAATTTTTTTCGGTTCTTCTCCAAGCTTAGTTTCTTTGATTTTTCGGGTGTCAAATTTCTGGTGGTGCACTTTCTTGTGGTGGACTCTCTTTGGGATAAATTTCATTTTTATCCGTGTTAGACAGTGATCTGAATCTATGTTTGCAACTGTACAGACTTGTATGTCATGAACTTCCCTCTGTAGAGGATACGAGATGGAAACATGGTCAGTTTGGTATTCACCGAGATCTTATATTAGGGATCTCCAGGTCTTTTGTTTCCGAGGATTCTTCCTCAATGATGTTGACATGATTTTAAAGTTTTTTGTTGGCATAGTTCGATAAGCATTTTTCCGTTTTTGTTGGTAAATTTATGGGCAGGATTAGTATTATATTAAAATATTTTATTCGTATTAGAGTTAAAATAATAGACTAGAAATAGCAGTTCTCGTGTTGTTAAGAAGAATCATACAATGTTCCTTCAGACATACATGCAAGTCTGAAGGAACATTACTCGCATTTGGCCGGCCATCCTGAGTTAGGTTTTCCGTGATTTCCCTAAATCGCTCCAGGCAAATACCGTGATGGTTCCTTTGAATGGGCACTGCCGACTTCCTTCCCCATCTTTCCCTAATCCGATGTGACCGATGACCTCGCAGTTTGGCCCACTACCCGCAAGTCAACCATTCAACCCGAAAGAACATTGCATCATTCTTCTTTTCAACAAGCTAACTGCAGTATTGTATTTATCCGCCGATAACAGGCAGCAGCTTTCAATTAAAATGCCCTCCCCTGTACTGGAATCGCATAATGTGTGTACGAGTACAGTTTATGACTCAGGAACGACGACGTATTGAAGTTTCGGTCTGGCCGTGATTCGTGCATGGATAGCCAAAGCAGTAATCCTCGCCTGTTACCGTCGCGTCTCACCTCACACAATAGACCGCCCCCCCCCCCTCTCTCCAACCCATTCACTTCGGGACCGCGAAGACTCACGCTCTCATATGGTTTAAGGGCATGTCCATTTACTACTTATTACGTCATGATGAGAAGATGGTCCTCAACTACTGGCAATATCTCCAAGGTAATCATAGCGAACTTGAGCACATTCCTTACTATCACAAACTCTTCGCAAATTATTTGCACAGTGTCTTCGTAACCCCCTCTCTCCGGAGATGAGGAGTACCGGGCAGAGAACGACTCCCGTGCGGAACTTGATACGTGGCGAAATGATTACCAACTTGGTACCAATGAACATCGTCCACGAATGGAAAGCGCTCATGTGACGGCGTCCAGGATGTGTTTTTCATCATTATTTTGTTATCATTTGTGGTCTTTGTTTAAGTAATATCACTGTAGCAATTTTCATGCTATTATTTGTTCTTAGACTTTTTGAGTTCACCTGTGTGTAGGAAGAGGGACGCATAAAGAACATGTGACTAAATTTTATTTCCTGTTGACGTGATTTATATTATTAAACTGTTTACAGTGTCTTCTATGTAGGAGAAAAGATTTGTTCTAAAATTATATCACAAATTTTGAAGTTTAGGGGAATGAAATTAAATTAAAAAGATAAAATAAAGTCGGTGGGGTAGTTTCCAGGACGGGAGGGGAGAGGTATAGTTACCAAGCCTTTTCGGCCCTTCCCCACCCTGTCTCTACCAGCCTGAAACTATTAAAAAAAGAAGCGGTTATGTCAGCCGCTCGCGTAAAGTGGGAAATCTGGGTTCGAGTCCTGGTCCGGCCCAAATTATCATTGTCGTCATTCCCTTATACAGCTGAAGATTGTTCGTATTCGCAAATGCGTATACATGTCATGTAAAATAGTAGACATGTGTGACAAGTGAGTGCAAGTGATATTTTTTGTTGATGGTGGGGCGGGTGGAGTGATAGCAACAAAATCAGACGCTCTCCCGACCAGTTACTACCAGACCCCTGGATTCAGACTTGCGTCGCTGAAAATCTCACTTTTAACTTGTAAATAAACACTTTATGTGTGATAGTGGATAAATAGCTTATTAATACGAGGGCATGCCGAAAAGTAATGCCATCTACTTTCTTATATAAAAACTATTAAAACTTCTTAAATAAAACAAACGTGATTAACATTCTAAATCTTTGTTTTTCATGTTGACATATATATTTCTTAACGTAGTCATTCTGGCGGCGTCTAACACATTTCTCCCAACGAGGACGAGTTTGTTGATATCGCCACTGTAGAATATTTGACTGGATAGAGTCACAACCTCAGCTCTGCTTGCACCACTCCATCGCTATCGAAATGAAATTCTATACGACATTGCAGTGCCTATGTTATTTTGGTTACTAGGCATGCATGCTTGTCCAAAGGATCAGACACTGAGGCCATTACAGCCGTAATGAAATACATCAAATGAATTCGCTATTGTGAATAAGGACAACCATCGGCTGTAGAATCGAATGACGACAATGAAACTCTGTGCCGGACCGGGACTCGAACCCGGATTTACCGCCCATCGCGAGCGGCCGCCTTACCATTTGGCTATCCGTGCACGACTCACGGCCGGACCCAGACTTCCACATGTAATCAACCATGCGTCTACAGATTTTACTCATACATCAATTATGTGTATTCCCTTACAGGTCAGACGTTGTACTTCAATGTATGGATGTATGTCCAAAGTAACTTTGCATCGTAATCAGAATAACCAAGGCAATGCAATATCGTATATATCTGCCGATACCGGGCAAGCGACTTTCAGGTGCAACTTCTGATCTGTACGGGAATATACATGATGGATGTACGAGTACATGTAGACGCACGGATGACGACATATGGAAGTTTCGGATCTGTCTGTAAGTCGTGCACGAATAGCCACAGACGAAATAGTGGACAGTCGTTACATAGTGTTTGACAATTACTGCAGTCGTGTACGGGAAGAAGTGACTTCAGGTCCCCCTTTTACCAGAAATATTAGGTCATTCTGTTGTTTCCCTAAATTACATCCCATGAACATCAGGATAAATTCTCTGAGTAGGCCACAGCCAGTTATCTTCTACATTCAAGTCTAACTAAGCAAGCGTTAATAATGAAACGTATACTAGGAGGGATATTTAGAATGGCACTAGAAACAATCGTACAGGCATTGCAAAATGCCAGTAAAAATTACATTAAGAACAGTACCTTTGAGGATTGTGTGTCGTATTAAGACGTCTGCATTATCTTAGAATCTTCCGTCGTAGCAGACTGTCTTCACTGAGAGACGTCTTTCGGAAAACTTAACAATATCACGATGCTTGTTTTCGGGAGCAACGTACGGTACCTCGCAAAACAGCACTGTCTTTAATTTCGTTCTACTATACGCGATATACATTGTTTCTTACGGAAGATTTTGACATCAGTATTTCAAGATTTCCGCCTGGCAGCCGTATTGTAGAATTTCTGTCTTTGGTACAAAACAGTATTTGAAGAACGACTTTTACTGATGTAAGTTTGTTCCACCAGTCCTCACATGTGTATATTAGAAATTTCCACAAAGTGATTGTTTCGGGATGTTATTATTCTGGAAAATTAGTGACTCGAAGGAGGAAGAAAAAATTATAGCTGTAGTATCTTGAGGAGAAATGATAAATAATTTCACGTATAATTTTCATCGGTTACTTTTATCATTAAAGAATGATTTGGTAAATAGCGGGATTGCTGCACCTGCTTTGTACAAACTTTGAAACTGATTCAACGTACTGTTGCTTGTTGGCCACTAATTGGACAATGTCATATGTCCCGCAGAAAAAGATAAAGACGAGTAGCGCTCAAAGACAAATCATCTTTGTCAAAAAGTTGTCGGTAATTCAATGAAAAAAATGAGCGAAATGAAGTTGATGGGGTCTGTGCCACCACTGAAGGCCTTTTGTTACTGACTAAATGGATTTAAGCATGGCAGTATTCACAAAGTAGAGCAGATATGTTCCAGCAATGTCTTTTTTTAATAAACGCCGAGAAAAATTCAAATTATTGTGCTAGATATGGGTTTCCCAAGCTGTGTTCTCCGGACCAAGATGCTCTTCGAACTGAAACCTGTTGACGTTTAAAATTTAGCCACTGGTTTCTGCTCGTGTTTAATACACCACACACACAAGCACAAGCCCTGCTTTGTGGGCTGCTAGCATGCAACCCCACTCCCACTCGGAGCTAATTGGGTCAGTACCCTTAACATAAGTAAAACGGCTACTGTGCGCTTGACATTGTGATGAAAGCAAAAATATTTAAATGTTACCAAGATATAACATAAATGCCCAGCATGACGCCGGAAATGAGCATAAGGTGCTTTCAAATACCATGAGTTACTCCCTGGTTTCATGCAGACGATGTAGTTATCGACAATAAAGTACCACCTGAAAAGAATTTTATAAAAAGTAAAATTTTGCCTTCACAATTCGCAAAAACATTGTTTGTTGTGATTATAATGCCAATGAATCAGAACTGTAATCAGTGAACTCATACCTGGGTGTAATAGTCTGTTGTCGAACGAAATAGAACGATTACAAAGATTCAGTAGCAATCGAAGTAGGTGGAGGACTTGGTGTATTTGTAGGATATTGGGAAAACAAAATGGGTCTACAGGTGATTTCTCGCAACGCTCGTATGACCCATCCTAGATGACAGGTCAAGTGCGTGGGGACCATACCAAACGCGACTAACGCGATCTTGAACGCATGCAAAGAAGGGCAGCTCGAATGGTCACAGGATCGTTGGTGAACGTTTCTGAGATGCTGCTAAATCTGAACTGGACTGGCAGACGCATGGAGGTAGAGCCAACCATCCCACGCTGGACTCATGACCAGTACTGGTACAGGGTACCCTCCGCCACGCCCGATACGGTAGCTTGCCTAGTACGTGTGTAGATGTAGATGGACCACGAAGACAAGATTAAGGTAATAATTACACCCATGCTGGCATTACGCTATCATTCTTTACGCTCCATTAGCGAATGGAAGGCTAAGAAACTTAATATGTAGTAGAGTTTTCTGAAACTGATGCCATACACTGTACACTGATTTGCAGAGTATACAGGGCAGTCCATTGATCGTGACCGGGCCAAATATCTTACGAAATAAGGGTCAAACGAACAAACTACCAAGAACGAAACTTGTCTTGCTTGAAGGAGGAAACCAGATGGCGCTATGGTTGGCCCGCTAGATGGCGCTACCATAGGTCAAACGGATATCAACTGCGATTTTTTAAAGAAGAACCCCCACTTTTTATTACATATTCGTGTAGTATGTAAAGAAATATGAATGTTTTACTTGGACCACATTTTTCGCTTTGTGATAGATGGCGCTGTAATAGCCACAAACGTATAAGTACGTGGTACCACGCAACATTCCGGCAGAGCGGACGGTATTTGCGTCGTGATACGTTACCCGTGTTAAAATGGACTGTTTACCAATTGCGGAAAAGGTCGATATCGTGTTGATGTATGGCTATTGTGATCAAAATGCCCATCGGGCGTTTGCTATGTATGCTGCTCGGTATCCTGGACGACATCATCCAAGTGTCCGGACCGTTCGCCGGATAGTTACGTTATTTAAGGAAACAGGAAGTGTTCAGCCACATGTGAAACGTCACCCACGACCTGCAATAAATGATGATGCCCAAGTAGGTGTTTTAGTTGCTGTCGCGGATAATCCGTACATCAGTAGCAGACAAATTGCGCGAGAATCGGGAATCTCAAAAACGTCGGTGTTGACAATGCTACAACATCGATTGCACCAGTACCATATTGCTATGCACCAGGAACTGCATGGCGACGACATTGAACGTCGTGTACAGTTCTGCCACTGGGCACAAGAGAAATTATGGGACGATGATAAATTTTTTGCACGCGTTCTATTTGGCGACGAAACGTCATTCACCAAGAGCGGTAACGTAAACCGGCATAATATGCACTATTGGGCAACGGAATATCCACGATGGCTACGACAAGTGGAACATCAGCGGCCTTGGTGTGTTAATGTATGGTGCGTCATTATGGGAGGAAGGATAATTGGCCCCCATTTTATCGATGGCAATCTAAATGGTGCAATGTATGCTGATTTCCTACGTAATGTTCTACCGATGTTAGTACAAGATGTTTCACTGCATGACAGAATGGCGATGTATTTCCAACACGATGGATGTCCGGCACATAGCTCGCGTGCGGTTGAAGCGGTATTGAACAGCATATTTCATGACAGATGGATTTGTCGTCGAAGCACCATACCATGGCCCGCACGTTCTCCGTATCTCACGTTCCCGTATCTCTTTCTGTGGGGAAAGTTGAAGGATATTTGCTATCGTGATCCACCGACAACGCCTGACAACATGCGTCAGCGCACTGTCAATGCATGTGCGAACATTACGGAAGGCGAACTACTCGCTGTTGAGAGGAA
Source organism: Schistocerca nitens (assembly GCF_023898315.1). Lineage (NCBI taxonomy): Eukaryota > Metazoa > Arthropoda > Insecta > Orthoptera > Acrididae > Schistocerca > Schistocerca nitens. Next base: position 367,222,285 of record NC_064614.1, on the reverse strand, counting down.
TGTCATTACACGTATTGCCAAATGCATTGAGGTTGACGGACATCATTTTGAGCATTTATTGCATTAATGTGGTATTTACAGGTAATCACGCTGTGACAGCATGCCTTCTCAGAAATGATAAGTTCACATAGGTACATATATCACATTGGAACAACAGAAATAAAATGTACAAACGTACATACGTTCTGTATTTCAATTTAAAAAACTTACCTGTTACCAAATGTTCGTCTAAGATTGTGAGCCATATGTTTGTGACTATTACAGCGCCATCTGACACAAAGCGAAAAAAGTGGTCCAACTAAAACATTCATATTTCTCTACCTACTACATGGATATGTAATAAAAATGGGGGTTCCTATTTAAAAAAAGCGCAGTTGATATCCATTTGACCTATGGCAGCGCCATCTAGCGCGCTAACGATAGCTGCAAGCTAGACAAGTTTCGTTCTTTGTAGTTTTCTCGTTTGACGCTTATTTCGTGAGATATTTGGCCCGGTCACGATCAATGGACCACCCTGTAGATATAGATGTAGTTAGGAGCCCCTGCTTACGAAGCGTTATCTGCTGTTCTCAATAAGTTAATGTATTTCGTATCCTATTTCATCTCAAGTATCTGCGTAGCAGCTTAAACTTTCTGTCCGCCAGGTTTACAACTTGTGTGTCGACATCTTGAGCTAAACACCAGATCCTGCTACAATGTAAGTCCAGTGGCACACGTCCTTTGCTAATCGTTGGTCTAAACCTGTTGACTGTCTTTCTATGAAGTTTTACTCCATCAGTGCTTGTACTAACTTCCAGTATTAACGTTATTTTCATTTCTATCTTGTGATTTTCTTTTCAGGTTATTTATAATGTCGCACAGGAAATAAGACAGCATTTCTTTCGCACGTTTCCGGTATACTGTTCTTATGGTTATAACGCTATTCATCCATACAAGCCTGTACCCAGCACCCCGCACCAGTACCGCTGTAAGAAGGCGTGAAAGGCTCAGATCTCAGACAAGAAATTTTCGAAAGTCTGTGGAGCCATGGCGTACGTCGGCGACGAGAATTTGGCGCTTCCTGCGTCTGGCACATACATTCCCTTCTACTGACTTTCACTCCAGCTTGCTCCACTCGCCAACATACGCAGTTTGCATTATAAACGGGCAGTCGGCGAAGCTATGAAGCGTTTCCTGTACCTTTCTCCTCTGATACTATTCGCTGATTACATGGGTCAATTTCTACATTTTATTAATAGCGAACATTTTATGTATGTGAAATGGAAACCGCTGTCGTCAAAGGCAGGCGGTCTTATTACGTACGAGACTTCCTATAATTGGCGAGAATAGTCACAGGTAACTGATTCGCGACTAAATCAGAGGATTGGAAAAAGTTTCTTCTGATGCGCCTGCTAACTACATGCTATGTTCTACAAGTTGCGTTTATACACTTTTTTTTAATGCGGCTACTTCATTGGTCGGCCACGAACATATTTCATCGCATTATTTTTCCACGAATGGTGGGTCGTTCTGGGAGTATGTTGTGATGATTAAAGAAAGCATGTCACAAGACAGGATTGTAGCCTATCCCCGATGTTATTGAATCTGTGTATTGAGCAAGCAGTAAAGGAAACAAAAGAAAAATTCGGAGTAGGAATTAAAATCTATGGAGAAGAAATAAAACTTTGAGGTTCTCCAATGAAACTGTAATTCTGTCAGAGACAGCAAAGGACCTTTAAGAGCTGTTGAACGGAATGTACAGTGTCTTGAAAGGAGGATATAAGATGAACATCAATAAAAGCAAAACGAGGATAATGGAATGTAGTTGAACTAAATCGGTTGATGCTGAGGGAATTAGAGTAGGAAATGAGACACTTAAAGTAGTAAATGAGTTTTGCTATTTGGGAGCAAAGTAACTGATGATGGTCGAAGTAGAGTGGATATAAAATGTAGACTGGCAATAGCAAGGAAATCGTTTCTGAAGAAGAAAAATTTGTTAACATCGTGTATAGATTTAAGTGTCAGGAAGTCGTTTCTGAAAGTATTTGTGTGGAGTGTAGCCATGTATGGAAGTAAAACATGGACGATAAATAGTAGGACAAGAAGAGAATAGAAGCTTTAGGAATGTGGTGCTACAGAATAATGCTGAAGATTAGACGGGTAGATCACGTAACTAATGAGGAGGTATTGAATAGAATTGGGGGGAAGAGAAGCTTGTGGCATAACTTGACCAGAAGAAGGGACCGGTTGGTAGGACATGTTCTGAGGCATCAAGGGATCACAAATTTAGCATTGGAGGGCAGCGTGGAGGGTAAAAATCGTAGAGGGAGACCAAGAGATGAATACACTAAGCAGATTCAGAAGGATGTAGGTTGCAGTAGGTACTGGGAGATGAAGAAGCTTGCACAGGACAGAGTAGCATGGAGAGCTGCATCAAACCAGTCTGTGGACTGAAGATGACAACAACAACATCAGAAGAGTGTTTGGTTCCGCTAGAAACGTATGACGGATGTTCAAAAGAAGAGGTACGTAGCAACACTTTGGGCACAACTGAACTCTCTATTTAAAAGAAATCATCAGATAAATATCCCACTGTTTCATGAGCTGTAGGATCCCTGTTTCTGTGACTTTGAAGGAGCCGGTCCTCTGCTCTGTCTTTCAGTTCGTCGTCCGAGTTGAGGTGCTTCCCATTGAGATTTTTTTTAGCGAACCAAAGTCGTGTAAGTCACAGGGCATCATGCCTGGACTGTAGGGCGGTTCCTCAAGATGTTCCCTCTTGAACTCGGCCATTACACTTTGTGTGAGCTTTGTCGCATGTGGACGCCCGTTATCGTGGCGTAGTATACTCCCTCCGTGAGCAGCCCTTGCCGTTTGATCTAAATGGACTTGCTTAGGCTACGAAGTGTCTCGCAGTACATGTCAGTGTTAATGGTTTTTCCGTGCTAGAGGAATGCGATGAGTATCGGACCTCGAACGTAGAAAAATACGAGGAGTATCGCCTTCCCTGCTGAGGGCGCAGCTTTCAATATTTCGTGGGGAGGTAACGACACTACGTTCGCGTCCCTAGATGTCTCACTACGTTTTCCCAAAGCGGCATATGCAAATTTCAACCGCTTTGGTTGTTACGAGAGTTCGTATCTTTTCATTTGAGTGCTCCTTGTATATTATCCACACCTAGTTGTGACCCGTTTATACAACGTATCTGGCGTTTATGAAGATCAGCAGAGTCGGAAAAGGCACTGCGTAGAACGTCTAGGAATTGTGACATAGCGATAATAGTCCATTGCAGTAGCTGTAACGAAAACCGCACAAAGATTTAAATTGTAGTAGTGGTATATAATTATGAAGATTTTATTGTTTTCGAAGAGGAGAGGAAACTCTGTTCTGGGAAGAGTGTTCGTGAGTAAGATTCCTCCTGAGATTATTTTTAACTTAACGAACCAACTTTCTCAGAAGTGAACTACTGAGCTCAATTCCTGCAATTTCCCATCCAATATTTCATGTATATTAGATTTAAAAAAGGCCACAGTAAAACTGAACTCTGCTCTTGCTTAAGGACAAACTGTGTACTCGTGTTTCGCTGTTCTTTTGACCAGACGAATTCCTACCTCTAATGACCAGCGTATCCGACTCGGTACTTACACTGCAAACTTGTCAGGCCTGCTCCTGGCTTTGCTAACATGAAGGCAAACGTTACAGTACATATCCACAACTTCCGCAATAAACAGTCCATCCAAAAGAAGGCCAAATCATCGAAAAATGATCATGATGTGCAAAATATTCTCTGACGGAAAATCAGGTAAAGGCTAAGTAAACCAGATACCAATCTCCACATTGCATTCTCGATTTAGATACTTTTTACGGGGGCGTGTTCAAAAGCAATGTCATCGAATTTTTTATGCAAAAATTCTTAAAGCTTTTTAAATAAAACAGACTTCAAGAACATTCTACATCTCTATTTATGTCTACATATTTGTTTCTCAACAAAGTGACCTTGGTGACGAACACATTTCTCCCAACGAGAGACTATTTTGCTGATAGCGTTCCTGTAGAAGTTTGGCTTAGTTGACGGAGCCACAACCTCACCTCTGCTTCCGTCGGTTCATTACTGTCAAAGTAAAGTCCTCGAAGATGTTCTTTAAGTTTCTGAAACAGACGAGAATCGGATGGGGACAAGTCGGGATTGTATCAAGGATGTTCGATGACAGTGAACCCAAGGCGTGGGGTTCTTGTGGATGTCGCAGCGCTCGTGTGTGGTCTGACATTGTCATACTGACAGAGAGAGTTGCTATGTGTGTGTGTATGAACTCTTCCAATTCGAAAATGGATTACAGAATACTGTTTCAGAAGCACCGACATAGTTACGATACAAAGCGCCGTTTTACAATCTGCAGTTAGGAGCCATCTAGTGGCAGAGTATTGCGAATAAGTAAACATGAGGAATAAAGATGTAAATTGCTATTTAAAAAGCATTAAGAGTTTTCAGCACGCATTCGTATCTTCCTAATTCTTTTAAATGTCTGAGAAAGCCTGCTCAAAAAGCGGCCGAGTATCATCAACTTGGAAAAGTTACGTCGTAATCGTCATGACATTAAAATGTGAAGAAAACGTAAGATATTTACAGCGAATAATTAAATCATTAAAGATGCTTGACTCGTTTAGAAAGACCTACAGAGTTGCCGCAGGTTTTAAAATCTTGCAACGTACATTTGCAGCTCTAACATGCCCCCTTCCATAAAACACACTACTGGCCATTAAAATTGCTACACCACGAAGATGACGTGCTACAGATGCGAAGTTTAACCGACAGGAAGAAGATGCTGTGTTGTACAAATGATTAGCTTTTCAGAGCATTCACACAAGGTTGGTGCCGGGGGTGACACCTACAACGTGCTGACATGACGAAAGTTTCCAACCGGATTCTCATACACAAACAGCAGTTGAACGGCGTTGCCTGGTGAAACGTTGTTGTGATGCCTCGTGTAAGGAGGAGAAATGCGTACCATCACGTTTCCGACTTTGATAAAGCTCGGATTGTAGCCTATCGCGACATTGCTGCTCTCGTTGGTCGAGATCCAATGACTGTTAGCAGAATATGGAATAGATGGGTTCAGGAGGGTAATACGGAACGCCATGCTGGATCCCAACGGCCTCTTATCACTAGCAGTCGAGATGACAGGGATCTTATCAGCATGGTTGTAACGGATCGTGCAGTCACGTCTCGATCCCTGAGTCAACAGATGGGAACGTTTGCAAGACAACAACCATCTGCACGAACAGTTCGACGATGTTTGCAGCAGCACGGACTTTCAGATTGGAGACCTTGGCTGCGTGACCCTTGACGCTGCACCACAGACAGGAGCGCCTGCGATGGTGTACTCAACGACGAACCTGGGTGCACGAATGGAAAAACGTCATTTTTTCGGATGAATCCAGGTTCTGTTTACAGCATCATCATTGTCGCATCCGTGTTTGGCGACATCGCGGTGAACGCACATTGGAAGCGTGTATTCGTCATCGCCATACCGGCGTATCACCCGGCGTGATGGTATGGGATGCCATTGGTTACGCGTCTCAGTCACCTCTTGTTCGCATTGACGGCACTTTGAACAGTGGACGTTACACTTCAGATGTGTTACGACCCGTGTCTCTACCCTTCATTCGATCCCTGCGAAACCCTACATTTCAGCAGGTTAATGCACGACCGCATGTTGCAGGTCCTGTACGGGCCTTTCTGGATACAGAAAATGTTCGACTGCTGCCCTGGCCAGCACATTCTCCAGATCTCTCACCAACAAAAAACATCTGATCAATGGTGGCCGAGCAACTGGCTCGTCACAATACGCTAGTCACTACTCTTGAGGAACTGTGGTACTGTGTTGAAGCTGCATGGGCAGCTGTACCTGTACACGCCATCCATGCTCTGTTTGACTCAATGCCCAGGCGTATCAAGGCCGTTATTACGGCCGGAGGTGTTGTTCTGGGTACTGATTTCTCAGGATCTATGCACGCAAACTGCGTGAAAGTATGATCACATGTCAGTTCTAGTATAATATATTTGTCCAATGAATACCCGTTTATCATCTGCATTTCTTCTTGATTCAGCAATGTTAATGGCCTGTAGTGTAATAAACAGCTCATACTTTATGTAGCGTGCGAATAGTGGCGATGGGACCTGTGTTGTCATCCAGAAATCGGGTTTCGGCGCAGGAGAGGCAGCTACGGGAGGGGATGTGTAGCGGAGTTGCGACCTCGCCTAACGCACGTGCGGGCGGCACTTGCTCCAGCCGCGTGCAGTTGCGTGAGTGTGAGGGAGCAGCCAGCGGCAGTGCCAGTGCCACTACTGGCTGCTATTCGCGTGCCGTGTTGTCGAGCGGCGCGTGCCATCTCCCTGCAGGCCAGGGTCACCTTAAAGCAGAGCTGCGCCGCTGCTGCTGGCGCAGTAAAGCCGACAGGCGAAGCCAGCGGCTCCCACGTACAGGACGTCTCCCGTCCGCCCAGGCGCAGATCCAAGGGAGAAGTGTGGTGATGGAGGGTCTTGAACCACCCGCTCTCACACCGAAGAACATTTTTCGAAAAGTATTTCTAGTTTTACGTGTATTAATTTCCAGTTGTATAATATAACTTTCAGAGTGAGGCATTGTCGCGAAAACGGCATGAAATTCAAAAAAAAATTACAAGCTTCGTTTAACATGGGTTACATTTTAGTTGTGGTTCTGTGGATTACCCCACGTAAATTCGTTTACGGCCTGACTGTCTGTAGAAAATATTCCAGACAGGAGAAGGGACACATACCTAGCTATACATGCTGCCACAGCATGCACCTGACACGCTTCGTGAGTGTACAGTTGGAACAGTCAAACAGCAGGATGAGGAAATGGGGAGACAGAAGGAGAAAGCCGCCCCAGTAAGAAAAATTCACAGAATAACCGACTTTTCCGAACATTGGCAGGGACGAGAGAAAGATACAGCGTTCTCTCCCCCCCCCCCCCCCCCCACACTTGCCTCCCAACTCCCGCCCCAAAAATGGCTCCAAGCACTATGGGACTTAACATCTGAGGTCATCAGTCCCATAGAACTTAGAATTACTTAAACCTAACTGACGGAAGGACATCACACACATCCATGCCCGAGGCAGGATTCGAATCTGCGACCGTAGCAGCAGCGCGGTTCCAGACTGAAGCGCCTAGAACCGCTCGGCCACAGAGGCCGGCCCTCCCGCTCCCCTCCCCCTTCCCCCTTCCGCATCTACAGGTGTTCGGAAATTCCCGTTACAAAGTTCTAGGACTTGTGGATGGGAGGGAGCACATAATATTTTTAAAAGGAACCCAAGTTCTGAAACGCACCGTTTACGTTCCACGACGACTTCAATTCAGACGGTTAACTCATCCATTTCTGCTTGAGGAATTGAATTAGTCGTGACGCAGTACAATTAATAGATAACAATACGAAAGGAAACGTAGCGAACCATCCATTTATCACTTAAGCCCATTTGATTGTATTTACACCTAAACGTTAAATTCTGTACGTACATATGTTTTGAAATAGTGTGAAGGTGAAATGTTTATGTATTAATACAAACAAATGTGCTTAAGTGATACATTGATATTTGGTTATGTTTCCTGTCGAATTGTTATCCAATAACTGTACTGCGTGACGCCTGACTCAGTTTCTCAAGCAGAAAACAATGAGTTACACATCAGAATTTTAACCGTCGTAGAAAAAAAAAAAAATAAAAATGTTATGTACTCACTCCCTTCTACAAGTTCTACAACTTTGTAAAGGGTATTTCCAAACACCATGCATATGTTCATCTAATCTGCAAGGCACGTCATAGTGAGTGGTGGAGAGTACATCTCGTAGAACTAACTGATTTACCGTACTTGATCCACTGGCGAACGGTGCTTGGGAAGAATGATTGTCGCTAAGACTCTATATTAGCTCTGATTTCTCGAAGTTATTCGTCGTAATTACGCGATGTATCTGGGAGAAAGTAACAAGTTGTCCGACTCTTCCCTTAAAGTACTTTCTAGAAATTTCAATAGAAAACTTCGTCGTGATGCACCGCTGCTCTCTCGTAACGTCTTACAACGGAGTTTGTGTAGAATCTCGGTAACGCTCTCACGACCACTAAACTATCCCATGACGAAACGCGCCGCTCTTCATTGGATCTTCCCTATTTCTGCTGTCAGTTCTATCTGGTACTGATCCCAGCTTGATGAAGAATATTGAAGAATCGGTCGATCAAGCGCCTTATAAGCCACTTCCTTCATGGATGAGTTACATTTCCTTAAAATTCTTTCTATGAATCTCATCCTGGAGTTCGCTTTCCGTACTATTTTTTTCATGTGATCTTTTCATTTAAGGTCGCTCTGATTAATTACTTCTCGATATTTTTCGGTAGATACTATTTCCAGCGGTTTGTCATCAATAGTGTTGTATAGTAGTGGCTTTCGTTTCCTGTGTGTGCTCAGTATGTTACATTTTCTTACATATAGGGTCAGCTGCCAGGACCTCTGTTGGTGATTCTGCATATCGATCTGTCTTATGGAGTTACTACCTTGTTGTTACTACCTTGAGTTCTGTCTGCAAGGATGTCTTGAATCGCGCCACAAAGCTGTTCCGATACCCGGTAAGCTTGAGTTTTTTTTTTTTTTTTTTTTTTTAACGAAACGGCACTGCAGAACTACCTAGCCCTAATGCGCACATATTTCATTTCACGTTGTTTCACGACGGAAATCGGCCAATATCAGCATGGAAACTGACGAATACATCTCCAGGACCACACTCATGAGCTAACAGTGATGGAAATCTTAAGCCACACCGAACGGTAATTGCTCCTCACGAAATTTGTGCTGCAAAAGTTGATTTTAACCTAAAAGACAAGGGAAAAACACGATAAAATGTAACCTAGCAAAATATTGCGACTACCACATAATACGTTTGTTATATGAGTATTACTGGCCACTGAAGTTGCTTCGCAAATAAGAGAAGCGAAACGCGTATGGCAATAAACAAACTGCGTTCAATTAGTCGCATAGACGGAAAATACCTCCATGTTATTCAGGTAGTTACAGTGAAACAGAAGAAAAAAGGATAACTCTTCTCACACTTCCCCCAAATGTGCGTTTAAGGTGCTTCTGGCGTGGAAAACAGAGCATGGAATGGGAAGGGCAGAGAGTAAGCGAGGATTGTGCGGTAATTCGTTGTGTATCTCTTTTCTGTGCATATATGCCTTCCTTTTTGGCGCCTTTAAGTGGGTGCGTCTTTTTCTGCCTGTTTTATCTTGCAAGAAAATCTTCGACAGTCAATGTGAGTACGAGGACGTCAATAGGACTGTTCATGCTTAGAATCATCGACACTATCGGTGCTCCAATTACGGCAAAAATTTGCTGAACTTTCTCATTTCCTTTTTAGCGAAGTGTGTGACGCACCAGAGGTGTATATTACTCGGAACACTCTGATAAAAAAATTAAATTCATTCACAAGGGCATGCAGACAGCAAAGCGCGTAAGTTTAGCACTCGACCACAAATACTAGTAAATAACGCAGTTCTTGTGGCTTCTGTAGTAGGCGTGTGCAAAATATTTCGGTAAGTACACTCTAAGACAAAAAAGATGACGCACCACGAAAGAATTAACCAAATGAGACGGATTTCGGTAAATGTGATGTACACCAACAGACAAACAAATGCACAGATTTAAGAGAAAAAAGTGGATGAATTAGTTAAGAAAAAGAGCTTCACAAACTGTGCATGTCAATAACGCTTAGGTCAGCCTCTGGCCCCTATGTAAGGAGTTCTTCGTCTTTGCATAGATTGACAGAGTTATTGGATGTGCTCCTGAGGGATATCGTACTAAATTCTGTCCAACTGGTTCAAAGTTCGCAAACTCCCGAGCTTGTTGAAGGGCCCTGCCCATAATGCTCGGAACATTCTCAACTGGGGCGAGATCTGGCAACCTTGTTGGTCAAGGTGGGGTTTGAAAAGCATAAAGACAAGCCGCAGAAACTTTCGCCCCGTGCGGCGGACATTATCTTAGTGAAACGTAAGCTCGGGATAGCGTACCATGAAAGGCAATAGGGCGCAGAGTAACCTGCAACGCATGACAACCAAAGGGATACTGCAAGGAAATGATATGGCACCCCAGACCACCACTCCTAGTTGTTTGGCCGTATGGTGGGTGACAGTCAGGTTGGTTCCACATCCTATCACTCTCTGGGGATCCTCTAGACACGTCTTCACTGGTCATCGAGGCTCAGTTCGAAGCAGGACTCATCACCAAAGACAATTCTACATCAGTCAATGAAGTTCCAGATCACCTCGCGAGTTTGATGATCTAACGAGCCAACTGGACAGAGTTTATCTCTAGATGATTCAGGAGCACATCCAAGAACTCTGACAATGCAAAGCCAAATAATTGCTTGCTTAAGGTCCAGAGGTGGACCAACGAGTTATTGGCTTGGAGATTTGTGAAGCTCTTTCTCTTGAATAAATCATCTAATTTTTCTTAAACTGTAACCATTTGTATGGCCGTACATTTACATTACACCTACCGATTTCCGTCCCATTTGGATAATTCCTTCGTGCTGAGTCTAATGGCTTAGGATGTATTTATGGAGTGAGGACCATAAGCAGGAGGAGGGCATATTGGCACAGGACGTAATGCGATGCCACGTGAAGCCATAGTGTCAGGTCTGGGAAATGTGTCACACGGGAGCTAAGCATGTATCGTGACCATGTATGCGCAGGCGGGTGATACCAGCGCCGCGAAGTTATTCGTTCATGAAGGTGTTTCGAAAATTCTTACAAGTATAAAGTTTAACTGTCGATTGCTACTGTCATTCACCCACAGTCCCACTGACTGGACTGTTGTAGAATGGAAAAGTGCACTAAACGTTTTCTCTATTTTTCTCATTATAAGTAGGTAGGTTCCTAAATCAATTTGCCGTGGAAAGTCTATGTATGTAACACGATTTGTCAGCCGTAGAGAGAGGTGGTGCGGCCGTGAAACACAGTACTATATGTGATAGCAAGTTTCATAAAGCCATAGTAATATCGACGATGGTCTATCGGAGTTTCTCACCAGTGTTAACCAGTGTTACCATTTGTGAAGGAAAAGAGGTTTTCTTGGGCGGTGTTTGTGCAGTGAAAGAAATAAAAGCGCGACAGCTATGCAGCAGAAAAAATGCGAGTGACTAGACACTCAGTAAAGCATGCTGTCAAATTCTAGAGCAACTTCCGTAGCACTGAGCTTCAAAGACTATTTCTAATTTTGCAACTTTGCGAACTAAAGTGTCCACGTCGGCACCGTTAAACAACAGAAGAGCTGATATACAAACCACGCAGGCCACCACAAGTAATGCCCAGGTATGAACGCATTCACATTCAGTGAAACCGTTAGGTGGCATTCGTATTGACTTAGCAAACGAGTAAGAACCGCTTCTCGGGTGTGTGCTAAGCTCCTTCTGACTTAGCGGATCCTCCACGCCATCCTACGTATATTAATCCCTGAAGTTATGCATAATTTACAACAGGATTTAATGTCATCATTACACTACAGAGAGCCAGCTCAGTGGCTAATATTGAGGATCTATTCGGTCCGAATCCAGGTAGAAGAAAAAGTTACGTGATTAAATTTGGTTTATAAAGGATCGAGACGTGACAACATGTTCTTGGTCACCGGACTCTAAATCCGTTGCTTTGGGCTGAATCTTCAACTTTTCAGCACCTTATAAAGTAAGATTCCGCGACATTTTCATATGAGGCAGTTGGGATCAATCCCTTTAGTGCTGTTAGACATGAAATGGCGGTTGGGAAATTACGCACTTTCTCAGAATTGATTATTTTTCAGGTGTAGGGGAAGGTGGACAAATTCATCGTGGCGGTGTTTGTGACAGATCTCTGTATTTCAACTATTCTAAACCAGTGTGCTTTTGAAGGGTGCTGCACTATAGGGGTTATTGACAGAGTTTACTCTCCAGGATAAGGAAGTCACCAGCTGCCGCTGAATTAGAGCAACGAATTGAATCATGTTTTGTCACGTTCATCTTTTCCTTCTGCTGCTGACTGGGGTTGCTCCTATATGTCGGCTTAGTTCCGTCGATATACTAGACCATCTCCTGGACAGTCGTCCCGAAAGTCTATCCCCTTACTGTCGTCCACGTTTATAAATTTTAGCAACTCTTGTGGGGGTCTACCCTTTCCACACGATCCTTCCCCTTTGTTTGTCGTCTTTTCATCTATTTATTTACGTGTGCTATTGGTACAGCATCATCAGCATAACATATACTATTTACCACTTTATTTCCCATTTTATAGCCCGGTTTCTTTCCTACGTCATCAGTGATGTGGTGCATTATTAAGTTGAATAGGAGTACGCTTAATGGGTCTCTTTGTCTGATTCCTTAATCGAATATAATATCATGTATTAAACTTCGTGTGTTTGAATACTCGTTTTATTACCGTTATATGTATCTTCTACGCTTTTCGCTAGGCACCCACTTGCCGATTAAGGTTTGAATTATATCCCCTTCTTCTCATTCTATCAAAGGTTTTAGACAAGTCAAGAAGTACAGGTAGACTGGGTTATTACATTCAATGGATTTCTCCACAATATGTCTTAAAGCGAAAGAAGCATCCACGGTGTTCCTGCTTTTCCTGAATCCTTGCTGCTCTTCTGCTATTTATATATCATTCTGCATTCTGGCTCTGATTACTGATGTTAAAAATTTTAAGGTGGTATCCAGCACAATAATTCCCTGTAATTATCTAATACTTGTTTATCTTTTTATATAAATATACTGGATTTGTTAATACTTTCTTTCCATTCTCTTGATATCCTACCTTCCTTCATGATATCGTTAAGTAAAGTATGAACCTGTTGGTTTAATTCTTCCACCAATGTTTTATCACTTCGTTTTATTTTCCATCTGGTTCCGGAGATTTTCTATTCTTAAGTCATTTTATTGTAGCACATGTTTTGTCACCATTTGTTATAATTTTTGTACTGTGAATTTTAAGAGCAAGATCAACCGCGTAATTTATTAGTAAATGCATGTACACTTGGAATAATTTTCGAATGTTTCTTCGACCAGAAATAGAGCATTTAACAGATTCTATTTGGTACTTAATGTTTGTAAAGTACGTACTTAGTCAGCTAAAGCACACTATGATAATAGAGTGCACAATAGCTGGATGTGTCTTCCAGCCCCACAGAGTTGTATGTTTATTTTGAATTTTAACTAAATCTGGAAACCAGAAATAAATTTGCATATTCTGCTAGTATCGGAGACATTCAGAGTGCAATGGATGAGACAATCTACATAATTATCTATGTGCTGTATGATTAAGTAAACAGTGAATTTTACAGATTTTCATTGAACTTGTTCAACAATGCACTTACTGCTTTATGTTCATAGTTTATGTAGATTCATCTGTTTTAAAATTAAGCCTTACCTGAATAATTTAGCAAGCTGAAAAAATTAAACTATTAAACTGTAAAAGGAACTACCGCACATACAACCAAATATTGAACATTTTACATTGCGCTGTTTAACCTCACTTGCATCATTTCTCGGGTGCGGCAAGAATTCGTCTGAGTGAAGTGATTTACCGGAATGGGCTGGGTGAAGATCTCAACCCTCTTTCTCGTCAAAGCTGTTTGCAAGTAGTTTAAAATGATTTTAACCTAGCGTACTGGTCAAGATGAATGCACATTGCAGCGAATGTCAATAGGCATTTAATCAAAGTGGCAGATGAAGAATCATAGCAAAAAAAAAAAAAATGATTCAAATGGCTCTGAGCACTATGGGACTTAACATCTATGGTCATCAGTCCCCTAGAACTACTTAAACCTAACTAACCTAAGGACATCACACAACACCAAGTCATCACGAGGCAGAGAAAATCCCTGACCCCGCCGGGAATCCGGGCGCGGGAAGCGAAAACGCTACCGCACGACCACGAGCTGCGGACAAGAATCATAGCGTACGTAATAATTTACAATGGTTCGTGTTATTATCTAAGCGGTCAAACTTCGTCTAGGAAGTTGCAGTCGCAGAAGTCACTGAATGTGCCCCATGGCCTAATGCTATAGCCAGGGTTCCCTGAATACGCTGCGCCCAATTTTCTTGCATTGCGCCAGAGTATCCACGACCTAGGTTCTCACACGGTGCAGTGCGGCCTCTGACAGTCTGATCCATGGTGGGCTAGCCTGCCAGGACCTGAAATGTTTGGAGATACGCGTGAGTAATGGTAGACCTCAGCAGAGCCATGCTCACACCAGTCTCAGCTCTGGCCTTGGTGTTTCTAAATCTCATTTGCTGCTAAAAATACGTCCAGTATATATATACCGCGAAGAAGGTCATGTCGGTATTATAAGTTAGTAGTCATTGTAGTCTTTGTTTGACCCGTAACATGATAGATTCAGGGCGCTGGAATGACAGCTCAAGAGCTTCTGTGTCGAACAACTCTATTGAAAGCTGATTTCATTCGCATTTGAAGGTACTAACTTGCCGAACTGTAGTATGTGAAGATACGTTAGGGGACTTTGAAAAAGGAGTTAAATAACTTCGCATATAATGTAACAGGGTTATCAGTAATATGACGTAACAACGGAAACCTAATACAATTAAAACCATAAAATGTCTTCTGTTGCAGAGAGACAGAGAAGGTTGTAAATTCAAGTGTTGGCTTTTTAGTAAACAATAAAATTAAAAAGTTATAACAGATAGCGTGAGAATCTCGGAATGAACAGTAAGATTTGTTGGTTTATGGAACACCATATTCACCTTCTAAGGAGATAGAAGGATACTACAGAGAGTTGAAGAAAGTAATAAATGACAGAAGATCGCACTACAAGGTGATAATGAGGGATTATAAAGTGAAACTAGGTCGAGAAGTCAATAATGATTCTTCAGTGAGACACGATGGACGAGACATCAAATGTAACTGTAGTCATATGTTAGTAAAGTTACACAGCAACAATAGTGTGTTTGTTCTTAGCACATCTTTCCAGAGAGAAGGATGTAATGGAATTAAAAATGAAATGGACTAATATATGTCATACAATAAAGAAACTGTACAAGATGTCGCCAACCTACGTAGTGATAGCTCACCGTTTTGTCTTTCTCTCGGTCCCCTTACTAACGCCAGTAACAGGATTTGTGCATTAGCTGTTTGCCCCTTAATAGTATAGAGTAGTACAGTAGTTCACAAAAACCAACAATTTTATGTAAATTCCCTGAAATACAGCAAGCACACAGTTCACAAATAAGGTCAACGTCCGTGCTGGCTTGATCTAAGAGCAGCATGTAGATGTTATAATATAACAAGTGGAATGGTTTGACAATTCAGGCCCGAAACTTGTGCAACGGGTTCACATAAGTATGAGTACTGCCACGGACGCCTCAACATGCTGTAACACACTTACCCTTTAGCCGAAATTCGGACAAAAAAAAATCATGAATATCGGTTTTAAACAAAAGAAGATTACGAGATAATGGATATAAGGAACATTAGAAATCTGAAACGACATTGGTTACGCGACAGACCACACAAGTCAACTAAATACTTAACTGTTGGTAATGTTCTGGGCAAAGCGAACCAAAGATTGAGATTTCTTAGCAGAACACTTAGAAAATGCAACAGGTCTGCTAAAGAGATTTCATGTGCTTGTCCGTCCTCTTTTGGACTACTGTTACACGGTGTGCGTTCCGTATCAGATAGGACTAACGGAAGACAACGAAAAAGTTTAAAGAAGAGCTGCTCGTTCTGTATTATCGCGAAATAGGAGAGAGCGGATCACCGACATGACACGCGAATGGCAGTCATGAAAACAAAGGCGTTTCTCACGAAATTTCAATCACCAAATTTCTCTTCCTAATGCGGAAATATTTTGCTGGCACCCACCTACCCAGCGAGAAACAACCATCATAAAAAATAAGAGAAATCAGACCCCGTTTGAAAAGATTTAAGTGTTCTTTTTACCTGTGCGCTCTTTGAGAGTGGGACGGTAGAGAAATAGCTTGAGGTGGTTCGATCAAGCCTCTACCAGGCACATAATCGGAAATTGCAGAGTAGTCACATAGATTTAGGTGGTGTGTGACCAAGACCAAGTGAACAAAAATTCCTTTCCCTTATTTACACTCTATTGGCGATCGTGGACGTGATACAAATGACAAAAGAACGTGGTCAATAGCTGACAAAGTACATTAATGAGACCACACGTGTTCAAGGGTCTTTGTTGATAACTACGTGAAGTGAAGGCACACTCAACTAGTCCTTCAGTTATATACAACAAATATTATACGTGGAAGAGTGTAACAGAACTGATTATCAGACTAGGAAAAGCCTTACAACATAATCGCAACAGGTACCGTGAACTGAATCACTAACCCGCATGTAAAAATGGGCGATAACTTAAGACGAAACCTTACTACCTTGGCGTATAGTAACGCCTGAAACAGTGAGTTAGAGAAAGCAGCGCAAAGAAAGTGGCCATGTTGTGGTGAAAATTTCAAATAAGTATACCACCCTCGAATTGAGACATTCGAATACAGTACGACCCAAGTACAAAACGAGTAGAAATCTTTTAATACCGAATACGTAATGCGAACTGATTAATGCTAAGCACCACGTGGAGCTAACTGCATGCTGCACCCTTGCGTCCGGCAGGATATACAAGTTCATCACAAAAGATATTCAGCCATTGTGTTCCAATTAACCATCTGCTCGCGAGGAAGTTCCATGACATCATGTCATGTGGTCCGTTGAACAATCATTTGCTGTTATCATCCCTTATTATAAGAATGCCATGATCTTTGGTATCCGTCATGAGAGTCATCAGGCGCATTTTCTCTAATGTTTTGGCAGAGATTTGGAACTTCGCTTTTACAGTGTATACGTGATGTCAGTTCAAACACATACTCCACACCACGCCTTTCATGTGAAGCCCAGTGTCGACGGAAGGCGTCGGTCTTCTTCATGTTACAAACAAAATGTTTTGTAAGCAGAATATTATGGGTCCTTTCGATACACTGGCCCAAAATTAGACTAGTGCGCCATTTGTTTTATCGATATGTACGGGACAATAAAACACGAAGAAATCGTGGTCTAGGGCGGTTCTGGGATCAGTATGAATTGACGTTTTAGCTGAGTTAAAAAAAAAAAAGTAATACTGACACTGAGTAGCAATGTAGAGTTTCAGCGATGTTACTCTTCTGAAGAATACGTACGCCAATATTAGTGCTTCTATTGTACTTCATCAGGGTAGGAGAAAATTCAGAACTGGAAGGGCAGTCAAGCAAGGAGATTCTATTGAAGTTTATAACCCCCAAACCGAGGAAAAGAAGGGCGATACTAAACAGTGGGATCACCCGCTTTTAGCTAATTCTTATATTTGTCTCTAGTGCAATAATCTTCAACTAGTAACACAAGAACTCAGTGGAGAAAATTTGTGTCTAAAACAAAAATCAATTGAATTAAAACTGAATTCGTGTAAAATCCACACACAGAAAGCAAAATAGTTCAATTTAAGAACATAGCTGTAGAATCAGTTGTTGAGTTCTTGCATTTTGGGCACGTGACATCACAATCGTACACTGTGGTATCGCGAGAAAACCGAGGAGCCGCCAGCACGCGCCATAGGGGGCCAAAAATTCTGAAGGGGTTTTAACATAAGCCGAAACAGGTAAATAAACAAATATTACCGCGATCTGGACTGCTGATTTTAACCTAAATATATTGCGAGATCGCCGCACTCCACAGACAATGTTGTCTAAATTTATGAACGTGGTACATATAATTCTGATCCAGTACCGAAAATGTCTGTGTTTGCTAGCAGTCATTCTGAAGTAAAGCACGGACAAACTAAGTGGAGTCAGATGAGAGCGTGACCTCCAAATATTTGTGAACAATGGACTGCAAATCGAAAATATTCACACGGTATTTCAATCAAATTTGCTGCTTCCCACCCTTATTACAGCTTCAGGTGAATGGCTACTCATCTACATTTACAAGGCTACTCTGAAAATCACATTTAAGTGCCTGGTGAGGGTTCATCGAACCACCTTCACATTAATTCTGTATTATTCCACTCTCGAACATTGCACGGAAAAAACCAACTTCCGTGGAGGCTCTGATTTCCCTTACTTTACTGTGATGAATGTTTCTCCCCACAGGTCGGCCTCAACAAAGTATCTTCGCGTTAGGAGGAGAAAGCTGGTGACTGAAATTTCGTGAGAAAATCCTTAAGCAACAGAAAACGCCTTTGCTTTAATTATTTCCACCCCAAATCCAGTATCATGTCCATGACGCTCTCTCCCCTATTTCTTGAGATTACTAAACATGCTGCTCTTCTTTGAACATCTCGATTTACTCCCATCCTATCTGGTGAGGATTCCACACCGCGCAGCATTGCTCCAAAAGAGGACTGACAAGGGTAGTGTTAGCAGTGTCTTTAGTACATCTGTCGCATCTTCTAAGTGTTCTGCCAATAAACTGGATCTGTCATTCGCCTTCCCCACAACGTTTTTTGGTGTTCTTTCCTATTTAAGTTGTTGGTATTCAGTTGAATTTAGGCCTTTAGATTCGACTGATTTATCGTTTAACCGAAGTTTAACGGATTCCTTTTAACACTTATCTGGATGGTCTCACAATTTTCATTATTTAGGATCAACTGCCAATTTTTGCCCCATTCAGATATCTTTTCTAAATGGTTTTGCAATTTGTTTTGATCCTATGGTAAGTTTACTACACGATAGACAACAGCATTATCTGCGAAAAACCTCAGACGGCTGCTTAGATTGTCTCCTAAATCGTTTATATAGATAAACAGCAGAGGGCATACTACACTATCTTGGGAAACGCCATAAATCACTTCTGTATTACTCGATAACTTTCCGTCAATTACTTTGAACTGCGACCTCTCTGATACTAAATTACGAATTCAGTCGCATAACTGAGACGATTTTCGATAAGCACTGAATTTGATTACAAGCCGCTTGTCAAGAATACCATCATAACGCCCGGGAGAGCGGTGTGCTGACCCCACGCCCCTCCTATCCACATCCTCCTCTGAGGATGACACGGCGGTCGGATGGTCCCGGTAGGCCACTCGTGGTCTGAACACGAAGCTTTTTTTTCTGTGGCGTATGGTGTCAATAGGCTTTTGGAAATCTAGAAATTCGGAATCAGTTTGAAATACCTTTCCAATAGCACTCAGTGTGTAAAGAGCTAGTTGTGTTTGACAAAAACGATATTTTGTAAACCGTGTTGACTGAGTGTCAATAGATCATTCCCTTCGAGGTAATACATAATGTTTCGAACAAAATACATATTCGAAAATCCTGCAACATATCGACGTTAATGATATGGGCATGTAATTTAGTGGATTACCCCTATTGCCTTTCATGAATATTGGTGTGACCTGCGCAGCTTTCCAGTCTCTGGGTATGGATCTTTCGTAGAGCGAACGGTTGTATGTGATTGCTAAGCACGCAGCTATTACATAAGCATAATCTGAAAGCAATCTAGTTGCTATAGAGTGTGAACCGAAAGACTTGCTTTTATTAAGTGATTTAAGTTGCTTCAGCTACTCCGACTTCTAATTACTCGTGCTAGTAGCTCTTATTACCTCTAATTCTGGAATATGTATTTCGTCTTCTGTGCTGAAGGAATTTCGAAAGACTATGTTTAGTAACAGTGCACTGTCACCGATAGTATTTCCTTTCCTATGGCGCAGAGGAGGCATTGATCGTGTCTCGCCCGTGGCATATTTCACATACGACCAGAATCTCTTTGGATTTTCTGCCAGGTTTCGAGACAAAGTTTCGTTGTGGAAACTTCTTCCTGTGTTCGACCGAAGTCATTTTTGTGTTTCCCCTACATGCTTTAACCTAAGCATCTAGTATTGAAGCCAGCGTTAAATTTCGAGCTTCTGTAAAAATCGCGAATCTTGGGAATTTTACGTTCGTTTAAATTCGGAATCCTTTTTTCGCCGTTTTTGCAACAGTGTTCTGACCTGATTTGTGTGCCATGGGGCATCAGCTCCGTCTTTTGTTAATTGATTTGGTATAAATCTCTCAATTGCCGTCGATATTATTTCTTTGAATTCAAGCCACATCTAATCTACAGTTACATGGCTAGTTTGGAAGGAACGGAAACTGTTATACTGATGGTTCCTAGGCATACGTTCTTCCTGTCGTCGACCGAAGTCATTTTTGTGTTTCCCCTACATGCTTTAACCTAAAAAACCATCCGGTCCACGACATACAGCCCCCGCTACCCTTGTAGTCCCCTTCCGCATGTAATTGACTCCTGACTTACATTGTTGACAACATATTATTCCACATCTAAAGCAACAAAATGGACATGGCAAGGATTTAATTGAACTGAAAATCAAATTACGTCATAGAATAAACAAACTAAGGAGGGCGTGACGGACAACGGTACTAAAGATTGGACGTAAAAATCGACCTTTCCTTCCTGGAGTATATCTTGTCGTACGGGGTCCACTATATTATTCAATTTGTCCTTCGTGGCCGTAGGTCATTCCTGACGCGACAGTCGTCAGTTAATCTAAGGGAGGGAAGACGTGTGCGCCATCTGCATTTGAAATAGTGTAAACTTTGTTGTGTTTTATGGTATTTTAAGT
The DNA here is from genome assembly GCF_023898315.1 of Schistocerca nitens. Taxonomy (NCBI): domain Eukaryota; kingdom Metazoa; phylum Arthropoda; class Insecta; order Orthoptera; family Acrididae; genus Schistocerca; species Schistocerca nitens. The sequence continues at coordinate 367,201,652 of NC_064614.1, read as the reverse complement.
GTTTGTGTGTCGTATTGGGGGCATGGTATATCATCTGGAATTATGTCCACATTCCGTAAGCCACTTTATGGTGTATGGGAGAGTGTACTTTATGTATCACTGTCGCTTCTCCCCTGTCCTTTTCAAGTCGTGAGTGGTCCGCAGGAATACAGATGTTGGTAAACCTCTGTGTGAGTTTATATCTCTCTAATTTTTCCTACGTGGTCTCTTCGGGAGATACGCGTAGGAATAAACAGTTTACCGGTTGATTCTCCTAGGAACGCACGCTTTAGGAATTTTAACAGCAAGTCACAGCGTCATGTACGACGGTTCTCTTGTTGTGTCTCCCACTGACGTCGACTGACCGTCTCCGTGATGCAAGATCGCTTACGATACTAACTTGAAACGGAACAAGCTGATGATTTTGAACCTTCTATGGTTTAACTCTCAGTCCTGGTGCGGTGTATATTTCAGAGTCACGAGCGGTATTCGATATCGAACGAGTTCAAATGGTTCAAGTGGCTCTGAGCACTATGGGACTTAACTTCTGAGGTCATCGGTCCCCTGGAACTTAGGATTATTTAATTTCACTAACCTAAGGACATGACACACATTCATGCCCAAGACAGGATTCGAACTTGCGACCGTAGTGGTCGCGTGGTTCCAAACTGTAACGCCTGGAACCGCTCGGCCACTCCGGCCGGCATTGAACGAGTATTTTGTAAGCTACCCGCTTCGTGAATGGACTACACTTCGTAAGCATTCTTACAGCGAATTTCAGTCTCGCATCTGCCTTACGTGTTATTAGTTTTATGTGCTCACTTCGCTTTAAATAGCTGCGTGCGCATATTCCAAGATATTATAAGGATTTGAGTGCTTTCAGTGATCGATCCGCAATCATATAATCACACAAAAAAGGTCTTTCTGCCTATTCATAAACAGTACGTTACATTTGTCCACGTTAAGGATCAATATTAAGCCCTGTACCTAGCGACGGTCCTCTGCAGATCGTAAGGGCATTTCGCTACAGTTTTCTATTGTTGTGACTCGTCCATATACAAAAGCGTCATCAATGACTCCATTGGGGTACGCCAGGAGTCAATTTTACTTTCGAAGATTTCTGCTCGTTGAGAATGATGGTTTATTCTCTTTGCTAGGGGCTCTTTTATCCAGTCGCACAACTGGTCTGATATTTCATACGCTCGTAATTTGTTGACTGAGTGGCGTTGCGGATCTGTACCAAACGACTTCTGGCACATTTGCCCAAAAGGAGCGTGGGAAACAGTCTGCAATCTACACTCAAGATGGCCGCGTACGAGAAAAGCTGGGATTCCCCTTGTTCTGTACCCGTCGCCGCGTGGTGTTAATGGCAATACGCTTGAGAGGTATAGGATAAGGCGCCATTAACTACTGTGGCACAGAGCGGAGGAACCAGCTGAACGAGCCGTTAAGCCTGTCTTCCTCGCCGGCCTACTGAGCGCCGAATAGCGTTGATTGCGAAGCGATGTGTGCCGGCGCCAGCGCACAATTACCAGTGATTGGCGGAGTGCTGGCGCCATTGTGGACCCAGCGGTGATTGAAAGCCAGGGCCTAAAAGCAGGGCGGCCGCGCGGCCGTCCGAGTGAGGCGCCCCGGGCTGCCTGCTGACTTACGACGTCACTCCCTCCTCGCTACATCATACATCGGTGCCGAGGAAAGGTCAATGCACCATTCCCAAACAACTACAAAGATACTGAATGCACCGAGTCACACTACTGGCCATTACAATTGCTACACGAAGAAGACATGCAGATGATAAACGGGTATTCATTGGACAAATATATTATACTAGAACTGACATGTGATTACATTTTCACGCAATTTGGGTGCATAGATCCTGAGAAATCATACCCTGAACAACAACCTCTGGTCGTAATAACGGCCTTGATACGCCTGGGCATTGAGTCAAACAGAGCTATGATGGCGTGTACAGGTACAGCTGCCCATGCAGTTTCAACACGATACCACAGTTCATCAAGAGTAGTGACTGACGTATTGTGACGAGCCAGTTGCTCCGCCACCATTGACCAGACGTTTTCAATTGATGAGAGATCTGGAGAATGTGGTGGCCAGGGCAGCAGTCGAACATTCCCCATACCATCACGCCGGGTGATACGCCAGTATGGCGATGACGAATACACACTTCCAATGTGCGTTCACCGCGATGTCGCCAAACACGGATGCGACCATCATGATGCTGTAAACAGAACCTGGATTCGTCCGAAAAAATGACGTTTTGCCATTCGTGCAGTCCCCTAGAACTCAGAACTACTTAAACCTAACTAACCTAAAACATTACACACATCCATGCCCGGTCGCGCGGTTCCAGACTGAAGTGCCTAGAACCGCTCGGTCCCACCGGCCGGCAAACAACCCCTCTGTGTGCTACACACATTCGACCTGTTTCTGGACTTACGATCTGGCGTAAGGTTTCGTACGACAGCAGGAACACTCTTGTGGTTATCCCATGCATACTGACGGCAAAATTGTACGTCTATCTGGTGATGGAACTTGTGCTCCCATTCATGAATAGCAGACGTGTTTTCCGATCGGATAACGCTCTCCCACATACCGCTGTTGTAACCTACAATTCTTTACAGAATGTCGATACGGTGCCTTGGCCTGCTCGATCATCAGATCTGTCCCCAATCTCACTTGTGGAACATCATCGCACGTCAACTCTAGCGTCATTCACAAACAGCATTTCCACCGACCAATTGCTACAGGCATGGACTCCATCCCACAAACTGATAACCGGCACCTATACAACACAGTGGATGCACGTTTGCAAGCTTGCATTCAACACTCTGGTGGTTTCATCGGTTATTAACGTACCAGGATTTCATATTTGCAATGGCTTACCTCGCAACTACATTAACCTGTGATCTTGGCATGTTAATGACTTGAACATGTTATTTAGACAAATGTATACCCAAAATTTCATTACTCTAAATTAATTATTTTTTGGTGTTGAAATTTTTTCCTTCAGTGTAATAAGTTGATCCAACTGAGTACGTTTTATGTACTTCTTGTCATATTTGTTTCTCGGAGCACAACACGTTTTGAAAGAAACCGAATCTGAATCTTGTCTTCTCACTGAAAAATTTCTGCGAACGCCAACTGATGTGATAAGAAAAGCACAAAACGGGAGCAGAGACGAATGGGGAATGTCCACCGTGTGACATCGTCAGTTATAAATGCAGTGGGAATCGTCCTGCGACGGTGGATCAATGGTAAAATCTTTCCTGGTCGGATGCATAACGCTTATGTTACACCCGCCGATGGATGCATCCGGCAAACGGCTTCTCGAAACGAATACCATACCACTATTAGTCACTTATTTTGCTGCGGGGAACATTCAGATGTTCTACTATGAGACCTTTGGTAGTAATCGAAGACACCACCAGAGCTATGTACTACGCGAACTGTATTACGGACCATCTGCATTACTTCATGCCTGATGTCTATGACGACGTCATTTTCCAACAGGGTAATTGTCCTCGTCACAAGACCAGTATTGTGTAGAGTGGTTTGGGGAGCATGTGTTGGCCTCCAAATGGGCTGACCTAAAACCGGTAGAGCACATTGGCGACAGCTGCGCGTCCACAAATCATCTGCGTTAGTTCACATGAATTACGTGGCCTGTCCGTACACGTCTGGTGACACATACCTTTGAAGACATATCAACGACTTGTCATGCCACGCAGATTTACTACTGTTCTGCTTTCCAAAGGTTGACGAAAACAGTATTAATTGCCCGGTAATAATATTTTACCTTATCACGGTATTTGTTTGAAGGATGGTTTGCTGCTGCTCTCCACCCTGACCCAGAATGTCAGGGCTTTCATCTCCGCATAACCACCGCAATATGAATTGATTTGTCCCTGCTTTCTGCAGTGAAGACTTGGTATCCTTCACAATTTTTACCCCACACGCTTTCTTCATTTACCATATTTATTCCTTGATACCTCCGAATATGTGTTACTAACACTTCCCTTAGTTACTAAATTCTGACATAAATTCTTTCCCTCAGTTAGGTTCAGTATGTTTGCATTGATCATTCATTCTATCCATTTAGTTTCCAGCATTCTTGTGTAGCATAATTTTCCAAAAGCTTCTTTACAGTGGCGATAATATTCTCTGTGGAGGTTCAAAAATGACTATGAGCACTATTGGACTTAACTTCAGAGGTCATCAGTCCGCTATAACTTAGAAATACTTAGAACTAACCTAAGGACATCGCACACATCCATGCCCGAGGTAGGATTCGAGCCTGCCACCGCAGCGGTCAAGCGGTACCAGACTGTGGCGCCTAGAACCGCTCGGTCACATTGGCCGGCTCTCTGTGGAGGAAGCTTATACTTTATAATCCATCTTGATCGCAGTTTTTTTAAAATTCAAATGACCGATTTCGGTTCATTCAGAACTATCTTCAGATCTGATATTTCAGTTACAGGAGTAACCCGTGCAAATCCAGCAACTTTCACATGCTGCATGTGAAAGTTGCTGGATTTGGACGGGTTACTCCTGTAACTGAAATATCAGATCTGAAGATGGTTCTGAATGAACCGAAACCGGTCATATGAATAAAAAAAAAATTGAAATCAAGACGGATTATAAGTAACATTATACAATCACTGATTGCTGCTATGCCATCAGACATTATGTCTGTTTTTGCTAAGCTTATACTTATGACGTCCTAGCAGCTCATTTCATCAAAATCAGTCTCAAAATGCGTCGCTATGCTCCGTGTGGCATGATTCCCACATTGTCGGCCTGACAATAATAGTAGTGAAAAGAGTGCAAAAAGCGATGCCTATTCAGAAGAAAGACCGTGCACTACTTGCAGAAAGTTGTCTTATCAGAATGACAGCAATATCAGTGCTGCATTGCGAGAATATTGCAGAATCGACAACAGAAAATACAGTGAAGAGCCCCCACGTAGATAAATGGACTAACGAATATGGTCAAACAATTTGAAGAAACATGTAAATTACGTGGTACAGCAGGGAGAGGAAACTGCCCATTCCCATGGCAGTTGATGAAACTGCTGTAGCTATAGCCGAACGTGCAGTACGTGCCTCAAATTCTTCAGCTAGTGCTTGAGCTGTGTTCAGAGAATTGTATCTCCTGTTCAACAGTTCGAAAGATTTTGTGACGCATTTTATAATGGTGTCCCTACGACACCAAATGAAGCCTCAAGATAGTCTACAACAACCGTGACATTGCACTTCGTTTTCTGGAACGCGTGGGGATAGACGATCCGTGACCGGCGAACATTCTTTGGTCGGACTAGGCACATTTCACCGTTCACGTTACCATGAATTCACAGAACTGTCACATATGGGTTTCTACTCCGACACGTGTTGTGCGGGAGCTTCCTCTGCTCTCAGCTTATGAGACTGTGTTGTGTGGTTTCACCAGTTCCTTCATCCTGAGTCCATTTTTCTTCGAGATAGTACTTCATTGGCATTTTGAGTGTACCGTGACATCTGCATGTTGTAAGGAGTTCCTTGTGCAACACTTGATTCCAACTTTGCGAGAAGGTAACTGTGTCCATATCACTATTTTCATGCAAGATGGGGTGACACCACATACAACCTGCCTGGTGAAAGATCTGCTTCAAGCAACCTTTGGTAACCACTGCATGAAATTTCAAGACGTGTGGCCTTCCAGACTCCCCGACCTAATTCCACGTGACTTCTGATTGAGGGGATATCTGAAAGATAGTGTTTAGCAGGGATGTGTCCGGACTCTTCCTGATGTGAAGGATAGCATACGACATATCACCCTAATTGGATTGGATATGCTGCGGGCAACTGTCGACCATGCCGTGTTATGGCTACAGCATGTTGCTGAGGCGGGAGGCCATATTGAGCACATGTTGCAACTTGGGGTCATATGCTAATAAACGTCCCCGAACCACCGTTATCATGTGTTTGATCGTTCCTTCCCTTTTCCTGCAGCCACACCACATTCTCACTGCTTACAGCACTATATTTTCACCTGGTGGCAGGAAAGTAGAACTATTATGTTTTTCAGCATACTCCGAGAGCGCACCGATTAGTGAACATACGTACACTGTTTCAGCGTCCTGTGTGATATACAGCCGGCACTGCGGCAATAGTCTATCGTACAATCCGTCGCCAGTACGAGTTTATCCGCCTTCATCTACTGGAAAGTTGTTCCAATTGAAGACTACTGAGGCCATAGATACGAGTTACAACGAATTTGTCCTACCCAACCTTTGCTGAAGAAAGAGCGAAACCTGCCCCTGAGGTTTGCGCCTGTTTGGCAGCCAAAGTTCAGGTATTGTCTCTGTTATTTGTTTTTATTTCTTCAGGGGTTAAAGCCGGGGAACTTACTTGGGAATGCACCGTCGGCTCATATTTTGTGGTATCTCCTGTATGTGACATCTACCGCTTGCACGCTGCGAAGTGTGACACTTGATGCACGCTGGTACAGCTGTGTGAAAGGCAACTGGCTGGACGTCTGTGTATGCCTTTGGTCATTACAATATCAATTAAGGAAAGAGATTCATCGTAGTGGCCCAACCACATTATCATCGCCTTAAATTCCAACGACCGCATTAGTTACTACGATCATAAATTGCTCTTCTGTCTACGTAATGAAACTGGTGTAATTATGAATTCCGTTATGAGAAACCACCATGGAACTGCGGAGTTAAGGTCTCCGTGTAGACGTAGAATTACCAATAGTAGTATAATTCTAATCCCACGTCAGTGTGATCATTGACTATTTGGAGGAAGCAGATGTTGAAGTCGACAGTATTTTAATGCAAGCTGATGGTCTGAGTGACTCGGCAGACAGGTAAAGTAACAACGCCGATTGTTGTGTTCTCTTGGCACAGAATCGTCGGTAGCCACCGTAACGTTTTCTATCTGTATTCGAAGCGACGCTAGTGCAAGTTTTATCGAGGTCGCCCCGCGGGTGAAGGTAACATTCGCAGTGGAGAGCAAACCTACCGCTGTTAATCGGCGTGACACAGTTCGCGCGAAGCATTCTAAGCTCCGTATACCTTCCACATATGGCGATCATGCGGACCCCCTCGCTTCGATCAAGAGCTGAGCACACACATTTCATCTAAACACTGACGTCATATTCAAGTCCAGCGATAAACGTTATAGGCACATCGAATGACGAATCAAATTGTGCACTCCTTGGCCATCTACATCTTCCGTCCTTATGGTAATGGTTGTGTAAAGGTCACCAAAAATTTTAATGGGATATTTTGTTTGAGTGATTCATGTGGGAGTTCAGCTGAGTGGTCAACGAGAAGTTGAGAATAACGTTAATATTACGGAGTTTCAGAGACATTCCGAAATGCGAATTTGTCTGCCAGTAACTGTGGGCTTTTATTTGGAAGGAAGAATAGGGTTTAGTGTTTCGTCGTCGACGTGATTGATACTGTAATAGCACACACTAGGGTATCTTAAGGATGAAATAACAAATATGACGTGTCCGCTTCCATGGAAACAACATAGTATTTTACTTCCTCATTTTAACGACGCATCGAAAACATGAATATTAATGGCCGGACAGGGATATGGACTCTGCTCTCCCGATTGCAAGTCCGGTGTTTTAACCGTGGCGCGACCTCACTCGGGTATTTATTAACGAGAAATCGCTGTCGAGCACACAGTAGTAAGTTTACATAGTCGACACTCTTAGGACGTACATAAAATACAGAAGAGGGATAGAAATAATTTCGTGTGGCTCAACGGCCTGGTACAAGTCTTTCAATTAAATGCCACTTCGGCGATTAGCGTGTCCGTAATCTAAGCCAGTTGTCTTACCGGAGAAAGGGGACCTACAGTTTAACGTGGAATCCGAACTACCTGTCGTTCCTAGTGAATCTTCATATCGTCGAGTGGTAAAGGCCAAGTTGAAGACAAACTGAAAAAATCCTTGTTAACTGATTATTTGGTAGAAGAAATTAATTGTACTGAAAAACACTATTTTGTGCGTGCTGAGCGATTACTCTGTGTGGTTAACCGGTTTTCAGCTTACAATACCATTATCAGACTTCAACTAACTATCGCCGTCGAAGCAGTTCGAATATTTGTAAACAATATTGAAAAAGGCGTTACTCATCTAGAGTGAGGCACAAACACGTCTTTTCCAATGTTGTTTATAAATTTTGTAACTTCTTTGATGACAATAGTCAGTTAAAGTGTGATGGTGGTCTCGTAAGATAAAAACCTGTTAACGAAATACATCAGTCCCGTAGAGCATACAGAATAGTGCACTTTTCATTTATGAAAAGTCTGTGTACCGACCAGGATTCGATCGCACGACCTTTCGGTTGCCATGGATGTGATCTACTGCCACACCACAAGGTCCGCAAAGCTAGGGGTAATTTGTGTTGATTACGCTACGGGTACTTGGTGAAACATGATTACAGGTAAGGAAAACGCACTTTATTACCACTTGGTTCAGTAATTATTTGCTTTGCTACTTGTATTTCGGATTTTTAGTGTATTGAGTTGTACCTTTTCCAGTAAAGCTGGAAAAAGAACTTTAAAGAGTAAAATATAACTCATAATTTTGAGCACGTGGAGGAAGGAACTCTCTTCTGATGAATCAAAACTTTCTATGTATCCTTGAATTTTCTGTATATCGTTGAATTTCTTAAGGGTTACACTTTGAGAAACATGTATAGCCAGCAAACTAAATGGCTCTGAGCACTATGGGACTCAACTGCTGAGGTCATTAGTCCCCTAGAACTTAGAACTAGTTAAACCTAACTAACCTAAGGACATCACAAACATCCATGCCCGAGGCAGGATTCGAACCTGCGACCGTAGCGGTCTTGCGGTTCCAGACTGCAGCGCCTTTAACCGCACGGCCACTTCGGCCGGCCAGCAAACTAAATGTAAGAAACTTATGGTGATGCTACTTTTTGAAGATGTACAAATACGTTCGAGGAATTAAGCAAGAGTTCCTAGAAACATTCGTTGACGAATTAGCTAATTGCGACTTTTTTCTTTCGTTTATCTTTCTAGCGTCGTCAAGAGAAGTAGCATTTTATGAAGTAAATCAACAGCTGACCTAATCTTTCAGTGAAGAACTGCATTCATCTGAACCTTCTTAAGGAACTCATAAAACAATGAAAATTACCAGCCTGAATTTGATAAACTGTGAGAACATTTTGACGTTGTAGGTATATTTGGCAAATTACGTAGCCGGAATGTAGTCTTCAAGCGGATTCTAGTCCTGTTCCTCGACAGCCAATGCAAATGTTGCCTTGTTTCCTCTCATTAGTTTCACACAGAGGATAAGAAACAAAACCTAAAGCAGAGTCAAGAAGAGAGATTACCTAATTCCATATCGAACTAGCCTATCTTAGATGGGGACTATACAAAAGAAAGACTTGACACGCTGATAATCAGTGCGCCGGAAGCGTAGCGATGCTTATCGAAACACAAAGAGGTTATTGAACTTGTGCCTTACATTCGAAGTACCAAGTGAAAGGCGAGTGAGTCGAGATTAACCTTCCAGCCAGCACACCGCTGCTTTCATACCGCCCCGCCTCACCTTCAGTCTTGCACTGCCTGTCTGCGCTAAATGAAGTTGGAGTGAGCCAGACAACGCGGCAGCAAAAACTGCCCCGCGCAGCGATCCGTGTCGGATAGCCGCGTGAAACTTTACGACTGGAGGTCGCCACAGCGGCGGGCCGCCGCCCCACCCCTCTGGCGTGGGACCAGTACGCGGCGCGCACAGATGCCGTCTAGGGATACCAAAGGCACTCGCACTGCACGTCTCAAGTCATGAACGGTAACTCTACATGGAACAACAGAGGCTGAAACAGAATCTTTTAAATAAACAATAGAATAAGACAAAGCTTCCAACAATGAAGATTACAGGGCAAGTTACATTACATACATAGCTCTTTTTTTAATGTACAGTCGTCACTCTCTTTCGATTAATCAGAAATTACTATTCTCTTCTGGTTTCTTCATTTCTATAAAGCCACGTATCTGCTTGACCTTATTTCACAATAACCAGTACACCAAAATTCAGTTTTTCTCTCTCTTCGAGGGGCGTTCAGTATGTAAAGCAACACATTGTTGTCCTCGGTCAATTTCGATTGGAAAAGTGCAAAATCTGTTGTGGGACATCGTGGAATATTTCCGCATGATACGTCACGGATATGATACGCGAGATATCTTTTCATGAAACTTCAATTTCCGACGTTCCCATCCGAATGTGAAAATATTTTGTTGACACCTGCATACATAGCGATAAATGATTATCGTAATAAATTAATAGATATCAGAGCTCGCAGGGAAAGATTTAAATGTTCGTTGTTCTCGCGGAGAGTGGAAGCGTGGTGAAAAAGAGTGAAATTCGTTTGATGAATCCTCTGCCAGGCACTTAAGTGTGAAGTTCAGAGTAGTCGTGCGGGTGTAGACGTAGAGGTAGAAGTAGATGTAGATGGAAAGGATATATCGCGTGAGTGGACAAGTTGACACGCCCATCGACATTCTGCTGTCAACAACGACTAACGCGGTGCGTGATGCATGATACATGATAAGACATTGATAGTGTACATCAGTACTTTCATCACACGTTGTCAGTAGCTGAAGTATCATTTTAAACTACACAATCACTTGTTGCTTGCACGACGTGTAGTTAACAAATTGAGCTTTCACTCACTGATTACGTCAAATGCGAGAGAAACATGAAACAAATATAAAACGGCTTGAATGTCAAGAAGGGCCAGAATGGAAATTAAACTGTCGGTCAACTGGTACTCGAATTTCATTATAAGTGCATAATATATGGCTGCTATTTAACAGCAAAACCCACGTCGGTAATTTAAACAGACTATAAATCGATTTTCTCACAATAATTGTCAAATGAGATGGTCATATATATGAGGAGTAAGGCCACCACAAAACGCGGAAAAACTTTCCGACATAACCTACTTGCTTGCCGTTAAATGGAGAGAACTTGGAATCAGTGACGGCATCATAATACGAAAAGTAACCGCGATATTGTACTCTCGTATTTTCATACAAGCAATGGGTTGAAGGCCGTTCAAAAAGTCTCACAATGGCACAAAATTTTACTCGATTTCAGGCCACGCAGTCGGTAGGGTAAACCGCACTTGGCCAGAAGAGGTTGGCAGCCTCTGTTACTCCAAGAGTCTATAGTAAGAGTGACTTAGACAAAAGTCCTTAAGGCCTTCCCGCTGAGCTGAAGTTGAGTTCACGTCAGTTGTGCCAATCTTGCAGGCAAATTGATACCGAAAGCGCGCAACCCTTCGTCTAGGCTCATCGACATTCCTGTTTCGAGAAGGTTGATAGTAGAAGAAGTGAAGATCAGTCTAAATGTACACATCGATTTGTTAAAGTCAGGAGAAACGATGTATCCATATAGATGCAGCCAAAATTTTATTTTAGGGTGAAGGGTTGTGAAACATACAGCAAACTTTCAAAGGGTCGCCAGAAAATGGGATATGTCTTTGATACGGTATAACAGGTAAGCAGAAAGGTCTATGCTGGATGTACCAGAACTAACGACAGGCACGCACCCTTCTGCACATATGAGTCTTCAAATTTTCCTGGGCAGTCATTTGCAATGACGATACTATCAGACACGTAAAGTCACTGAAGAAGGTTAGTACTGATGCGTGTGGTGGTTTAAATCCCTTACCGGGAATCACACAGCTGCATGTCTTCCTACTTTGTAAAATAATTGTCGAAGGTGAGAACGTCATCTATGGTTTAATTCGTGATACGAATAGTGGGAAAAGGAGAAGTATGAATGCTATTTTATTTTTCCACCCCTGCTCGGTTGCAAAGTGGAAACCACAGTGAAATTCAAAAATGTTTTGTTTGCAGCATTTAGCTATAGCTTACATATATTTTTCTACATAGTCGCTGATCCGACTTAGTCATTTGTCGCAGCGCAGTACCAACTTTCAAATACCCACTTCATAAAAGGAAGCAGCTTCTGCTTTCCGCTAATTTCCTACGTCGGCCTGCAGCTCGCTGTCTGTGCCAAACAGTGTCCTCATAGCCAGAGGTTCACGTGAGCGAAGAGATGAAACTAAGGGGAGCCTAATCTGGGCTGTGTGGTGGGTAATCAAACACTACCCATCGAAAAAGCTTGAGCAGCATATTAGTTGCCCCTGCAGTGCGTGGACGAGAATTGTCATGAAGAAGGAAACACATGACAGTTACGTTATGTGGTCAGGAAGAAATCGGATGAAACCCCTGAGCAGGACTTCGCTCTTTGTAGGAGACACTATTTTCTAGGCATCTTTACTGTGAGTCAGAACTGAAAAGTGTAACATGATGCCACAGACAGCGATACTAGGTACGCAAAGTTTCACCCGATTTTCACTGTGGTTTTAATTTCGCTACCTATACGAGGTTGAAAAGAAAATAGGCACTCCTTAATACTCTTCAGGATTGCAGTGCCTGCCTCGTTGTCAAATATCTGGAGGTACCCGAAGGACAATTTCGTCACGAGATTTGAGAAAACGTTATTATATGAAGTGTCTGCGTCATTCTATATGCAGAAGGTGACGTACATGAAAAACGATGGAAAAGGATAAAAAATTAGTTGGTTATAGTTTTATTCTATCGATTGTAGAGTGACTTGAGATAATCTGACGTGATGCCATGGGATGAGACCGTACCTGGTACAACCCCAAAAGAGTTGCAAACTGCTGACTGAAGACAGTGCATACCCAAACCAGTCGAAAAGTTTCGCTTCTCTCTGGAGCTATTGTTGTGGCGTTACGTTGTGGTTTACACTTCCGTAGTTAGTGATATTATTAATTGACATTGTAGTTTTATTTTAAGTGGCTAAGGGAAGAGGGAGAGGAGAAGTGTGTGTGTGTGTGTGTGTGTGTGTGTGTGTGAGAGAGAGAGAGAGAGAGAGAGAGAGAGAGAGAGAGAGAGAGAGAGAGAGGGAGAGAGAGAGATATCCTTGAAGAAAATGTTCCTCTGAGTAACATTCCTTCTGATGCCAATGCTGTTGAACCAAAAGATCGATCCCTTTAGTTATAAGCAACTCGTGCTTTTTGTTTTTAACTGACCTGGTGTTGACACATCCCCATTCCTTAAATCATGCTTTCATTACTTTGGATTCTAATCCATATGCTTCTTATCAGACGAAGAAATATCTCTATCGTTTGCCTTAACTGTGCAGTAAGGGGATTTATATGACAGTTGTTTTTGGCTGATGCTTCCAACGATTACACTGAGCCGCGAAGAGCCTGCGTTTGGCTTCATTTCGCAGCAAACGTACTAATTACTGAATGAATAACTTATAAATTCCGTTCCTGTTTATTTCCAGCGGGAGCTAACGACATCCTCAGGAACGATGAAACATGACGCAGGTGGCTGGTATTTTCACTACTGAATTAATACGATTCTTTAACAAATAACGTTTGTAATGCGGCCTAACTGGCAAACAGTCCCGTTAATATCGCTCCCAATCAATCTGTCCGCTTGTGCTCGGACAGGGTCGTTTGCGGTGGCCTGCTCTAAATGGAACCTCGTTAGAGAAATTTCCTGCCACAGAATAGCCGTTCCAGTCAGCGGTGGCTGCCAATTGGAATCTTGTTAGTTCTGCGACGCCACGCCTCGTTACACTCGGCCACTCCTGATGTTGGGCAGTGGATTAGGGGTTCTGAAGAAATAAGAAATAAGCATTTCTCCAGCGCAAATGCATTAACAGTTAAGGGGATTGAGTATGTCGCATCACGGGACAGCTTGTTATCATATATTATCACACCAGCGTATACCCTAATTCCAGAATATTACACTGAAAACTATCACAGCCTACATTTTAGTTGATCATGAGCACCCATAGACACGGCTTAATGATCAAAGACCGATAGTAGCTTCAGAAAACCCGCAGTGTATTATTATCTCCTGTTTCAAACCACACTTACAGCTACGAATGTGATATAATTACGTCTTCGTATATCCTCTGTGGTTACTGTCGTGAGTGGCAGCTTAACATTTTTTGCAAGTGTTTAGTTTAATAATAACCGTATTGTTTCTGGTCATGGATGATCGTAAAAGAAATTCACGCAAAGGAATTCATTAATGAATGCACACCCTGTGACTTACCACCCCTTGTTACACCTGCATAAACGGCTTATGTTTTTTAAGTTTTGAAGGTAGTGAGTCTTAGTAAACTTCTACTTTGAAATGGATGAAATCTCAGCAAGCGGAATTATATGCAGAGATGAAAACTGGTTCCAGGATATTGACTGTGCCTGCTGGTGAGGAGCTACAGAAACAAGAGAAAACGTGCGAGCGTAATACATTTTTACGTTTTTGACCTGTCTCTTTGCTGATCGACGTTGGTCAGTATCCTTACTCTTGAGACGAGCATCGTAGCAACAGTTCTCTTTTCGTCTTCTACTATATTTAAGAGGCTATTTTGCCCATTTCTGCTGTCTTAATTAGTGCTGGTTATTCTTTAGCTGAATTCACACTGTTAATGACGGTGTGAAACTAAATTCAGAGGTTAAACCAATATGCAAGAATCGTAGCTTCAGTTGAGATATCGAAACTGGAGTGCAACACAAACAACTAATGAAACATTTTTACTGAGACTTTATTTCTAGAAATAATAGTGAGAATGATAATGGAGTGTTTTGGGAACCGATAACAAAACTGTGTTCTAACTGTTTACGTGTTATTTTTATGTTACATATTGCAGTGTATCCCATTTATCTTTACCAACTCAAAAAACGTCTTGTCTGCAAGAAAAAGTAAAAATATATTAAGCATATGTTGTTTAGGTGCCAAGGGGATGTTATCCAATAAGACTACCCCTCTTGTAACTTCTTTTGCTACAAAGATATGAACAGCCTGTTTTAAATTGCACCCTATATTTTTTTATTTGTTAATCCATTTTCCCTCTTCAAGACCTGCTCAAAACTGTGTCACAGTGTACCGCGACGGTATTAACGTAACACAAAAAAGCCGTTCACTCTCCTGTACTAGCATACATTGAACGTACCGAAGACAACTCGTACACTTGCTGTGTAAGGCAGCAACTTTTTGGCACCACATATTTAATATCCTGTAAATATTTTTTGAATTATATTAACATTAGATCACTCCAACGATGCACAATAGGGTTATTAATCATTTCATTGGCTGATACAGGTTACCAGCACATATTAACACTTTCTGTAGTGCTGCATGTTTTGGAGTTGATTAGAGCCGAGCACTGTCAGAAAGGCCGACATGGGCAACGTGTTCCTCAGGAGCCGCTATCAGCTGAAGAGGAGCTGGAAAGAGTGTTGTCGTGTTTTGCAGGGCCGGACATAATCTGTCCTGAGGGAGAACAGAGCTAGGAGACGGCGGTTTACAACGCTGGAGGCCACAGTGAGACTAGAGTGCAGACAGTGGGGTGGGAGACTGCACTCTGGCGGGCCGAAAGATAATTCACAATAACGTAGTTGGCAGAAGAGCGTCAAGGGCCGAACAAGGTGAAAAGGCTTTTTAGTGCAAAGGAATGCGTGGTGTCACAAACGGTGGTCACGAGCTGACCTCTGACGAATCCTCTCACGGGAAATGCTGGCCATGCTACTTACTGTAGACACAGATGTGTGTTTGATTAGCAGAGTGCTAAAGATGTAACTTCCAGAATATCTTCAGAAAGCAGTATCAGCTTCAGGGATTGGCTGGCAGGTTCATTATTGGCTGGAGATTCATTACCCATTTCTGTAACGGCTGTTGAGAATCTCGCCTGAATGCAAAAGTTGAAGCCAAATGTACAGGAGGAAGCGAGCGTATGGCATGGCAACACACATCGGTACAGGGACCGATTGTAGGCATTTCGCTCCTGGGATCGACCTAGAGAGTTCACTGGCGAGACCCACAGCGAAGAATCTGGTGGTTAAATTCTGAGAAGTGTTGATTTCGCCAGAAGGAGCATGTGAAATCCTTTGTCTGTGAACAGAGTTGTTATTCTGTTTACTCAAGTGACGACTTTTTCCTCTCTGTGTAGTCTGACACGCATTGAAGTGTTCCTTTATGGAGCAACATTTGAGTCGAATTTCTGTTCTTGGTAAACAGAAATCTTGATTAGTTTTCTGTGTTATATTAAGGTAATTTCAACCCTAGGAGTTTGCGGATGGCAACTGCGTCAACTGTGAAGGCTGCGAATTGCAGTTACGCCATGTACATAATCCACACTGCGGACAAGGCCCAACGAGCCGATCATGGGTGCAGTGTAACTGCTGTCCATACTTCGATAGGTGTTATGCACACTTCAGTTCAGTCAAAGTTGATGTGTTGAGTACCATTTGCTTGCCCACTGAGCTTTCTCTGAAAGCGCCAGTCAAGTTATAGGTCTTTTGTTTCTCACCACCAGTCAGTAGCAGCCAACTTTGTGTCCATCTAAGAAAAGGGGGTGCAGTTTAAAGAAAGTAAAAAAATTGTTCTGCCAATCTCGAAATTACATTTAGTGCAGAATCTGACACTGTGTACTACATATTTATGTAATTTTTCACTCTAGATGATTTTTGAGAATAAACCGTTTATGGCATCCAAGCTGTGATTCATTCTAGAAGCGTCCCGGTATGTACAACTGGTTTGGCTTGCTAAACAGAAGTAAAACGAAGCACGATACTTAGTTTCATGGAAGTCCTTATGTATAGGTTGGCAATGGCAGGGTCTTTTCAATCATTTGTAGGTGTAAGTATTCTATTGCGGAGACAAAATTAGGTATTTTTTTTTGGAGGGGGGAGGGGGTGGGGGGAAGAGACCAAACAGCGAGGTTATCGGTCTCATAGGGTTAGGGAAGGATGGGGAAGGAAGTCGGCCGTGCCCTTTCAAAGGAACCATCCCGGCATTTGCCTGGAGAGATTTTAGGGAAATCACGGAAAACCTAAATCAGGATGGCCGGACGCGGGATTGAACCGTCGTCCTTCCGAATGCGAGTCCAGTGTGCTAACCACTGCGCCACCTCGCTCGGTCCAACATTAGGTAACCACGCATACACACGCTATATGTTACAAAAACTACAGGGGTTTACAGCCGCAGCTCATGTGAAACAAATGGAAGCACAAGAGAAATGAACACCGGTCAGTCAGTGAACCATTTCCAGTAGAATGTTTGTGTGAGCACCATGTACACCAACGAAGATAAGTTTATCTCCATGTGATCAAAAGTATCCAGACAACTATTACTGGACATTAATATGGCATGTGTCCCCAATTCGCTTTTATGACGCCTTGAACTCTGCTGCCACACTTATTGAGGTATCTGACTGTCTGTGGAGGAATGGTATCCCTTTCTTTCTCAAGAGCTGAAACCATCGAAGTAGTGATGTTAGATGTTGGGGTCTGGATCGAAGTCGACATTGTAACTCAACTAAAAGGCGATCTGTTGGGTTCAGAACAGGACTACGAGTAGACTAGGTGATTTCAGGAATGTTACTGTTCAATCTGATACAAAGAGTAATCGTCTCCGAACAGTCCCCCTACCGTATGTGGTACACAGTGCTGCAAAATCTATCGATATCCTTCGTCGTTTAGCGTGGCTTTTTTAAAGTGCAATAAAGGGAGCACACCCTAACAACGAAAAACACTCCCATACTGAAACACCAGTTCCTCCATACTTCACTGTTGGAACTACACATGATGACAGGGACGTTCTCCGGGTATTCATCGAGCCCAATCCCTCCCACTGGCCTGAAACAAGGTATAACGTGATTCATCACTCCAAACTACTAATTTCTAGTTATCCTCTATCCAGTGTCGTCACTCTTTACACTATCTCAAGCGTCGCTTACCATGCCTGACCGTTGTAACCCATTCATTTTAACCCCTTACTTGCGCATGATCGTTACGCTAACTGGACTACTGGTAGCACTCTGAAACTCATGAGTTATACTTCCCTCTGATATCTTGCAATTTTTTACTGCCAGGCTCGGCAATGTTTCATGGTCTCTGGCCGTCAGTAGATATTTTCTGCTTGATCTTAGTTTAGCTGTGGTTGTTGCTTCACGTTCCCGTTTCACAATTACATTACCAACAGTAGCGCAGCTTTATATAGATTGAAGTATCTCTGACGGTATGATATTTAGAAGCTTTCTGTGACTTTTATAGTGGCGGGTCCGCCTCTTGTGACATCTGCTGGTCAGTTCTGCATTACATAGGGTTCTCCAGATACTTTCCATCAGATAGAGCATGCTACCCAGCTATGGAGAATGTCTATACTACTATATCAAGGCAAAGTTTAATGTTGCTCAAAAATCAGGAAAAGTACTTGACGGATTTAGTTTATATTTTTACACGATATTCCAATGAGCATTCCGGACATAGTGTATATATTTTTTAATTTATGTAAAATATAAATATATATGTAACACGTAAAACGGAAATGTTGTTTCCCAAAATACTGGGAAAGTTCTTGATCGATTTATTTCAAATGTTTACGAGACAATGTAATGAAGATTCGGTCAGATATAAGTTATGAATGTTTTTTAATGTGCGTACTACGTGACCATACATGTAAATTATAAATGAGAAACGTTGTTACAAAATATCTCAAAAAGTTCCTGACTGATTTACGTCAAATTTTTACATGATTCTCTAATGAACATTTAGATGGTCATACACTACATATTCATAATATGTATGTAATATTTAAACACATTTGAAATATACAAAGGGGAAATGTTAGTACCTAAATACTCGAAACGTTATCGACCAATTCACCTCAAAATTTGTGCACGATACTTCAGTAAACAATCAGAGAGATATGGGCTACATGTTTTAATGTATATGATATATAAAAAAATATGTAATACATGGAGGGGAATTGTTCTTTCCAAAAATCTTGAAAAGTGGTCCAGTTACCTTCAAATTTTTAGTGGATACTCATCTGAGCATTCGGTCGGACGTTGTCTATATTTTTTTAATGTATGTAAAATACAATTCTTTATTCAATATAGTAAGGGGGAAAACGCTGTTAGGAATGTTTCGGAAAGGTTCTTGGCAAACTGCTGTGCTATGCTGCGGAAATGAGTGGTTTCGTTTTTTCTCTCGCATTCGGTTTCAGCATCGTTAGGACGGCATGTAAATCATTGCACAAGTTGTTTCTTCCATAAATATTCTTTCTCCATGTATATATTCTATAACAAGTATTGTATACATAACAAGGTGTTGTTTTGTTGTCTTCCCCGCCGTCAGTTTTACAGAAAACAGAAAAGCTGTATTTATGACTTATCAGCTTATGGTAAGAGTACTACTATGAGGTGTGAATCGTCTGAAACTTTGTAATCCAAGCCATTCACAAATTAAAATTACGTGAAATACTGTCATTGAAGCTACTGTTCTCACAGATCCAGCAGCTGGAAATATGTCTCTCATACTCCATATACCAATGATCCCAAGCGATCAGCCCATTATTTTAAGCTGCTATATTTTCCAATCAAGGCCTCGTTTGCAATAACATTAAACAAGGCTCCTGGTCAAAGAGAGTAATAAGAGGACAGAGAGAGAGAAGGGAGAGGGAGAAAATGGAAGAGAAGGGACAAGAGGAGACAGACAGTGAGAGGGAGGAGGAGAATGAGATGGACAAAGAGAGGGGAAAGAGGAAATGATCTGAGAGAAGGAGGGGAAGGAGTTTTGGATGTCTATCCAGTTCTCGTATATATATATTCGCCAGTAAGTTTATATTTTCCTTGTGTTTCGTTTTCCTTGTGATACGTTACAGAACAGGTATTGAGAAGAGGAAGTGCATGCCGAATAAAAAATATTGCATACAGTTTTGAAAAAGGTTTACTGCTGTTCGTATTTTCGTAACGAATGAAGTTACACTAAAAGCTAGTTTATGTTGCTAAACAACCTATCCTGGTACTTTTTTTTATTGGCTTCTGAACAAAAAATTTATATGAATTAGTCAAGAGAAATGGACTACCTATGTAGAAACAACGTCCTATTTGACTAGCAACAACACCACTGCTCTCAAATGTCAATTCTATATTGGATAATTAAATACGATTCTACGAATTTCTGACGCCAATAATTGTTACAGAAGTAACTAATATGCAAAGAGATCCCTAAGAAGGAATTCTTATTCCAAAACCAAATTTATGATAATCTATGATACAATAATGACGTATTTCTCCTAAACTACATACATAAGAAAAAGGTTTGCATCACCCCAGTTTTCAGAACTCCTGAAGATTGTCGTTGACTGTGTATATTTTACCACAGACACAGTCCCTTTGACTGTTCCGATATGTCACTAAACCCACCCACAACCATGCATGTGGAGCGGATATTAGACAGAAGGGGTCCGACAGCCGATCACTTCCAGTCATTCCACCAGGAAGGAGGTATACGGCTCGTGTTGTCTGTAGTTCTACCCTAGACGGTCAGTACCGCAGTTCGATCGCGTCCGCATTTTTACTTTGTGCCAGGAAGGGCTCTCAGCAAGGGAAGTATCCAGGCGTCTTGGAGTGAACCAAAGCGATGTCGTAATTTCACTCCCAAAGTACATGGCGAGGTGCATCTTTGCAACCACGACACCATGCAGCACAGTACAGATGAGCCCAAGAACATGCCGAATGGAACTTTCAGGATTGGCATCGCATTCTCTTCACCGATGAGATTCACATATGCCTTCAACCAGAGAATCGTCGGAGACGTGTTTGGAGGCAACCCGTTGAGGCTGAACGCCTTAGACGCACTTTCCAGCGAGTGCAACAAGGTGGAGGTTACCTCCTGTTCTGGGGTAGCATTACGTGGGGCCGCCGCACACCGCTGGTGGTCATGGAAGGCGCCGTAACGGCTACGCGGGACGAAAATGCCATCCTCCGACCGATAGTGCAACCATATCGGCAGCATATGGGCTAGGTATTCGTCCTCATGGACGACAATTCACGCGCCCATCGTGCACGTCTTGTGAATGACTTTCTTCAGAATGACTAAATCGCTCGACTAGAGTGTCCAGCGTGTTCTCCAAACATGAACCCTATCTAACATGCCTGGGATAGTTGAAAACGGCTGTTTATGGACGACGTGACCCACCAACTACTCTGAGGGATCTACGCCGAATCGCCGTTGAGGAGTGGCACCCTGTATACCGAAAAATCACCTACAGATTCTCATCCATTATTTGGCCATTCACCAGCACCGTCTCGCTAGAAGTCCAGAAAAAGTTTTGTAAGGGTCTATGTAAACAGCAACAACACAAACCAAAGGCTTGACATGTGGAGAAAAAGAATAGAGACTGCTTCTTTAGGCTGGAGGCAACCTAAAGAAGAACTACCTCCCGGTGATAATGAGAGCTCGTGTACTTGGAAGTCGCTCAACAGATTACGAACTGGTATTGGGTGGTGTAAAGAAAGTCTTGAAAAATGGGGATACCGTAGAGGACCCTCAACTTGTGAATGTGGAGAGGAGCAGACGATGTCTCACCTGCACAACTGCAGTCTGTGTTCGTCGTCATGCACCGTAGAAGAGTTGATGCTGGCCAGTTCTAACGCCTTGGGCGTTGCCCGTTTCAGGGCGAAGACAATTTAATTCAATGTCTTGTTAGCCTATACTTCAGTGTATTTATGAATGTTCATTTATGTACAGTTACTTCTAAATGGTTATGAAAAATCCGCCTCGATTGCACAAACTACCTAGTGTTTACCTAGGTTTCAGCGTGGGTAACCACGCCTTCTTCAGAAAGAATATGAGATAGCTTGCCTAAATAGGCATAGTCAAAGGCTAAAATCAACACTTACAGCGGCAAGACCCCATAAAAATTTTTACAAATACACGGTACATATGTACCAAGTCAATAATAATACTTATCTCAACCCTGTGTGTGCTGCCTCGCCCCAGCCAACGTATGATGGTCACAGGCTCTCCATTATGGACTTGGTACATATGTACCGTGTATTTGTAAAAAAATTTTATGGGGTCTTGCAGCTGTAGGTGTTGATTTTAGCCTTTGACTATGCCTATTTAGGCAAGCTATCTTATATTTGTTCTGAAGAAGGTGTGGTTACCCACGCTGAAACCTAGGTAAACACTAGGTAGTTTGTGCAATCGAGGCGGATTTTTCATAATCATTTCGATACTTACGATTGCTGACGCGCTGGAATGCTGATAGTACTGTTACTCCTAACTGTATGTTAACTGTAATGCTTTGAACGTAGCTCACTTTTGGGCAAAAGCAAGTTAATTGTAGATTTCTTTGTCCTTTTTCATGTTTACATGTTACTGTCCATTGTCTACTTACATGTTTTATAACTCTTAATTTGTGTTAATTCCCTTTTATTTGATGCCTTTGAGACGAAAAAAACCTACAGATTTAATTAAGTATTCTTCCTACGATAAGCAAAGTGAGTAAAAGTTCGGTATTTACTGTACTACGTGGTGTTGCAAATTGGACAGCAGTATAGATGTCCATACTGTTAACTGTGGTCTACATTGAGTCTGGCCGGTGTGGCCGAGCTGTCCTAGGCGCTTCAGTCTGTAACCGCAAGACCGCTACGGTCGCAGGTTCGAATCCTGCCTGGGGTATGGCTGTGTGTGATGTCCTTAGGTTAGTTAGGTTTAAGTAGTTCTAAGTTCTAGGGGACTGATGACCTCAGATGTTAAGTCCCATAGTTCTCAGAGCCATTTGAACCATTTTTGAATCTACATAGAGTGTTTTGTATGGAAGTTGCACTTGCTACGTTGATCCGTATGTAGCGTTCCGAAGTGCTGCTTGTAAGCGGCATTGGGCAAGATGTCAGGTAGCAAGGCCGCGAAATTGCGAGTGCAGGGGCCAGCGGGGTCAGTAGGCGCGTATTTGGTAGCCGAGGTGAGCAGCTCGCAGCCGGCCTGCGATCGGCCATCTCGACGGCGGCCGCGACCGCGACCGGGCCTTCGCCTGCGCCGGCGCTGCCGCTGCCGGGCGCTACGTGACCCGCCTACCGGCCAGCCGGCCAGCCGCCGTGCGGGCGCCGCCGCGGCTCCGCTGTGCTCTGCTCGCGGCGCGACCTCGATCCCCTGTAATTGGGTTACCTGCAGCGCTTAGCACGCACTTACCTATCGGCAGCACTTCTGCTGACGGTGGAGACATGTGCCGGTTTCCGAGAAATAGGAGAATTCCTTCCTCAAGTTCTTATTTTTAACTCTGAAATTCCCAAACCTGGGTTATTTCGGAAGTCAACGTTATACAGACACAACTAGTTTATTTTTGTATTTCCCCAGACAAGTTTCGACACAAATGTGTCGTCTTCTGTGGGTTACCTTCTATTGTCTGTGATGAACAATATCACATTTGTAATAATTTAACTAGTATACAATATTTGCAATTTGCTTCGTTTTGTTTGGACACTCACCTTAAAATTACATCGCTAATTGAACTGTTTTATTAAACATCGATTTTAGCGCTGGTTTTCGTCGTTTTTTTGACAACGCAAACTAGCCATGAAGAAAATTATTGCGTATTTGTGGAGAGCTGTTACGAAGTTAGAGGTTATGTACGTTTCTGTCCTTACATTTTCCGTCCTGTTTCGTGTACCTGGTCGGTGTCTCAATCAGCTACTATTTAGTGCATTGCTTTCACTCAGTGCTTCATAAATTTCCGCTCACTACTTCACCTCACAAGCACTTACACAAAATGTGGCGAAATGTGATCTGAGCAGACACTTCTGGCAATACACTCAGTGACATGTGTCATGTTATTGTCGTTGCTCATTTGTTCATGTTTCGTCTTATGTGTGTTATGGCGCTGATTTTCAATGTGTGTCTGTGTGTGTGTGTGTGTGTGTGAAAGAGAGAGAGAGAGAGAGAGAGAGATAGTGGGAGAGAGAGATGGAAAGAGGGGTGGGGAGACAACCAAGAAAACAGAAGTTCTTTTTTTTCCTGTTATGTTTTTTTTGTAGGGAGCCACGTTTGTATACTTCATTTACTGTTTCAAACAGTGTTTTGTTGCAGAGTGTTGTATTTTCATTCAGGACTCCCTTTCTTGGTTCTCTCCCCACCCCTCTTTCTCTCTCCCACTATCTCTCTCTCTCTCTCTCTCTCTCTCTCTCTCTCACACACACACACACACACACACACACACACACACACACATTCAAAATCTTCGTCATAACACACGCAAGACGAAAGATGAACAAGTGAGCAACGACAATAACATAACACATGTCACTGAGTGTATTGCCAGAAGTGTCTGCTCAGATCACATTTCGCCACATTTTGTGTAAGTGCTTGTGAGGTGAAGTAGTGAGCGGAAATTTATGAAGCACTGAGTGAAAGCAATGCACTAAATAGTAGCTGATTGAGACACCGACCAGGTACACGAAACAGGACGGAAAATGTAAGGACAGAAACGTACATAACCTCTAACTTCGTAACAGCTCTCCACAAATACGCAATAATTTTCTTCATGGCTAGTTTGCGTTGTCAAAAAAACGACGAAAACCAGCGCTAAAATCGATGTTTAATAAAACAGTTCAATTAGCGATGTAATTTTAAGGTGAGTGTCCAAACAAAACGAAGCAAATTGCAAATATTGTATACTAGTTAAATTATTACAAATGTGATATTGTTCATCACAGACAATAGAAGGTAACCCACAGAAGACGACACATTTGTGTCGAAACTTGTCTGGGGAAATATCAAAATAAACTAGTTGTGTTTGCATAAGGCTGATTCTGAAATAACCCATTTTTTAAATCGCAAACGCGGAAGAACGGAAAGAGGAGCTTCAAACCTTAGTAAAATGAGTATCTTAAATTCCAAGCACGAATCGTCAGTTTCCGAAAGTGCTGACTGAGAAAGAAAGCACTAAAACAGTGGCTGAGGAGAATTTGAAATCAGATACACACTGATGCGACAAATGTCATTGGGTACCTCCAAACATCCAGTCGGGCCTCCTTTCGTCTGGCTTAGTGCAGCAGCTCGACGTGGCGCAGACTCAACAAGTCGTTGGAAGTCCCCACCACAAATATTGAGCCATGCTGCCTCTATAACTGTCCAAAACTGCACAAGTGTAGCCTGTGCACGATTTTGTGCACGAACTGAGCTGTCAGTTATGTCCCATAAATGTTCGATGGGATTCATGTCGGGCAATGTTGATAACCAAAACATTCGTCCAGAATGTTCTTCAAACCAATTTAGAACTATTATGGCCCGGTGATATGGCGCTATGCCATCGATAAAAATTCCATCGTTGTTTGGGAACGTTAAGTCAATGAATGACTGCAAATGGTCTCCAAGTAGCCAGACGTAACAATCTTCAATGAATGGTTGGTTCAGCTGGACCAGAGGACTCTGTCTATTCCATGTAAACACAGCCCACACCATTATTGAGTCACCACCAGCTTCTATAGAGTCTTGTTTACAATTTGGATCCATTGCTTCGTGGGCTCTGCGTCACATACGAAACCCACCATCACCCCTTACCAACTGAAATCGGGACTCGTCTGACCAGACCTCAGTTTTCCAGTGGTCTAGGGTCCAAACACTATGGTCACGAGACCAGGAGAGGCGCTGGGCACTGCTGGTAATGTGGTGTTGTTAGTAAAGGTACTCACTTCGGTCGTCTGCTGCCATAGCCCGTTAATGCCAAATTTAGCCGCACTGTCCTGACGGGTACGTTCGTCGTACGTCCCACATAGATTTCTGCAGTTGTTTTACGCAGTATTGCTTGTCTGTTAGTACTTACAACTCTACGCAAACGCCACTGTACTCGAGCGTTAAGTGAAGGCCGTCAGCCACTGCGTTGTCGATGGTGACATGTAATGCCTGAAATTTGGTATTCTCGATACACTATTGACGCTGTGGGTCTCGCAATATTGAATTCCCTAACGATTTCTGAAATGGACTGTGCCATGTGTCTAGCTCCAACTGCATCACTGACCTCAATTTGCAGTAGGATTTTGGAGCATATACTGTACTCTAACATTATGAATCACTTTGAAGAAAATGACTTATTGATACATAACCAACACGGATTCATAAAATATCGTTCTTGTGCAACTCTTTATTCCTATGAAGTAATTAGTGCTGTCGACAAGGGATGTTAGATCGATTCCATATTACTAGATTTCCAGAACACTTTTGATACCGTTCCTCACAAGCCATTATTAATCAAATTGCTTGCATATGGAGTATCGTCTCAGTTGTGTGACTGGATTTGTGATTTACTCTCAGAGAGGTCACAGTTTGTAGTGATAGACGGTAAATCAACGAGTAGAACAGAAGTGATATCTGACGTTCCGCAAGGTAGTGTCATAGGCCCTCTGCTGTTACTGATTTACATAAATGATCTAGGTGATAATCTGAGCAGCCCCCTTAGATTGTTTGCAAAAAAATTTCTCTGAGCACTATGCGACTTAATTTCTGAGGTCATCAGTCGCCTAGAATTTGGAACTAATTAAACCTAACTAACCTAAGGACATCACACACATCCGTGCCCGAGGCAGGATTCGAACCTGCGACCGTAGCGATCGCTCGGCTGCAGACTGTAGCGCCTAGAACCGCACGACCACTCCGGCCGGCTAGATTGTTTTCAGATGATGATGTAATTTACCGTCTAGTAAAATGATCAGACGATCAATTCCAGTTACAAAATTATCTAGAGAGAATTTCTGTATGGTGCGAAAAGTGGCAATTAGCACTAAACAAAGAAAAGTGCAAGGTCATCCAGATGGGTACTAAAAGAAATCCGATAAATTTTGGGTATACGATAAATCGCACAAATCTAAGGGCTGTCAATTCGACTAAATACCTAGGAATTACAATTACGAGCAACTTGAATTGGAAAGACCACATAGATAATATTATGGGGAGGCGAAACAAAGACTGCGCTTTGTTGGAAGAACACTTAGAAGATGCGACAAACCCACTAAAGAGACAGCCTACATTACACTTGTCTGTCCTCTGCTGGAATATTGCTGCACCGTGTGGGATCCTTACCAGGTAGGATTGACGGAGGACATCGAAAAAGTGCAAGGAAGTGCAGCTCGTTTCGTGTCATCGAGCAATAGGGGTGGGAGTGTCACTGCTATGATACGCGAGTTGGGGTGGCAGTCACTGAAACAATGGCGGTTTTCTTCGCAGCGAGATCAATTTACGAAATTCATTCGGCAACTTTCTCTTCCGAATGCGTAAAATTTTGTTGACACACACCTACGTAGGGAGAAATGATCATCATCATAAAATATGAGAAATCAGAGCTGGGACGGAAAGATTTAAGTGTTCCTTTTACCCACGCTCCATTCGTGAGTGGAATGGTAGAGAAGTAGTATGAAAATGGTTCGATGAACCCTCTACCAGGCACTTAAGTGTGAATTGCAGAGTAACCATGTAGATGTAGAACTACCGTCCGCGTTCTAAGTCTGATAATTCCCGTCGTGCAGTCCTAACCACGTCATACATCTTTTCCCATGAATCACCACAGTACAAGTGACAGCCCTGCCAATGCACTCCCTTTTGCACCTTGTGTACACGATACCATCGCCGTTTGTAAATATGCCTATCGACACCCGATGACTTTCGCCACTTCAGTGTATTTATTAATTAATCGTGGATCTACGCCCACATCGACCTGTGTGGTTGACGATCACTCAAGGTGGAGACTAGTAAGCTATATTGACCTAGGTATTTATTTAAAACAGAGTATGTAAAACGGTCAAATCTGTCTATACATGTACTTCAAGGCTCCAGTAGCTATTACTTTGCAAATTTATACTATTCTCTTAACACCTGCAGAGCATCCCACTTCATATCACATTGCTAGCCATGAAAATTATATAAAAATTTAAACTGGAATAAAGTGTACTACATGCTTGGATATGCAAATTTAGGCGCCTCAACATAACTGCACATGTAATTAGAAGTCTACATTATGTATCTGAGGAAAGCTTGCACATTGGGTTACTCATTCAGAAATTGCGTTTTAATGTCCGTTGTTTGCGATAAAGTCGTGTTATCCCACGACAGTCAGGCGAATATGGAATCCATGGGTTCAGGAGGGATCTGTACTCAATGCTGTGCAGAATCTCAACGGTCTCAAGTGACTAGGGCCCGAGAGAACAGACGTATTGTTCGCCCTGTAATGCAGGTTCGTACAGCTACGTTTTGTGTGCTGAGACAGGAAACAGGTGTGTTTGCAGCAAGAGAAGTATTCTCATGGACAGTTCCACGACTTTTGGAGCATCACGGACTGTCAGCACTACGATCTTATTTGTGGCTGTTATTGTTGCAATAGAGATAGGCGCAGTAATAGTGGTTCACCCAGTGACTACAGATACAGCACTGGCACCACATCATCTTCCCAGACAATCTAGTTTCTGCGAACAGCATGACCGTAGACATATTTGTGTGCGGGGGCTCCAGGACAAAAATGAACGTTACCAGACTACATTTGTCATTGTCCTTATGGGCCCAGCACCCTCTGTGATGGTCTGTACTGGCATTGGGTACACATACCAGCACCTGTGGTTCGCATATTCGGTAATATGACAGGAAACATAGCGTCTCTAATGTGTTGATGCCGATGGATGTGCCCTCTCTTCCATGTCTCCGCGACTTTTCCTTCCAACACTATAACGCAAGACCGTATGTTCTCGTGCTTTGCTAACCTACCTCAATACCGAGGGTGTTCGTCGGTTGCCCTGGACAGCGTGTTCGCCATATTTCTCGCTCCTCCCTTCCCATACAAAAAACATCTGGTCGTGGGTTACCCTGAGAACGCACGCAACACTCGCCAGCCAGACCGGTTGATCATTTCTGACATTCCGTTAAAGCTGCATGGAATGAGATATCCGTAACTGTCATCCAAGCTCAATTAAAATCAATGCTCATCCAGGTTAAGTCCTCGTCGCTGTCAGAGGTGATAGGTCTGCGTATTTAACTAAGCAATTTGTACACTTCCAAGTTATCCAAAAATTTAATCATCCGTTCTTCCTAGTAAAATGTATAAAAATAATAAGTAAAATTTCGTTGTTAATCATCCTTCCTACTATTTTAGTTTTAACGGCCAACGATGCAGTTTCGATAACGTAATTCATCTTGAATTTGTTGTTTTAATTGATCTATTATCCTGGGTTATGTCGTGTTGATCAGAAGACTCTCAAGGCAGCAGTCGCATCAAATCACAAGCGGACCGTTTCATATGTGTTGTAGGGAGAAACTTCACCGTGTCCTTGGGTAGCATGGAAAGATCTGAGTTTAACCAACAAGGTGTGCATGGTGTCTCAAAAGCTCAATGGATTCTTCTTTTATTTTTCAGATGTGCCGGTATAACACCCAATAACTGAACGCCGAGAACAATCAGGAAATTCCCGAAATACCGATCGACAGATAATCATCATCTGCGTCTTACACCGTGACATCTTGAGATAGTATCATCTGACACTCTGTTTTCCATATACTATCCATGCTACATCTTACGATCTGTATTCTTACTGAAATTCTGTAGTGTTACATCTAGGAATACTGATACTATATTGATGTTGTTAGCTCAATCTTGTCTTTATGTATCTACGAGGGTTGGAACTTAAATAGTGACAACTATTTATTCATGTTTACTCCTGTTACTGTCCTTCAAAGTAGTCACCAGCGTTGTGTAGAACCCGTTGCCAGCGATGTGGAAGGCGTATTATACAGTTAGCAGAGCCTATTCTGTTGATGGTGCTAATGGAGCGGTCTGTCGAATCTCTGGAACAGTTCTGAAGAGAATGACACGAAGTGGTTCCTTCATCTTCGGAATCAAATCAAAGTCACAGGGACTTAAGTCCGGGGAATATGATGGATGGTACAGTACTTCCCAGTCCCATCGACCGAACAGAGCAGCCACAGCTTGCACTGTATGAGCCCGCGCATTGTCGTGCAAAATGATGTGTGGGTTACGCAGAAAGTGTCGCCGCTTCTTTCGCAAAGCTGGTCACAGGTGATTCTCCATACACGAACAGTAATACTGTGCATTGACGGTCTGCCGTGGAGTAACGTAATGCGTTAGGATAACACCATCACAGTCGTATACGAGAATCGCCATAACTTTCACCATACAAGGGATCTGACGCACTTTTGACTTTCGCAGCTACCCATAATGACGCCATTCGTTGGATTGGCGTTTCAGTTTTGGCTCGTACGATGTGGCCCATGTCTCATCCACTTATACGATAGGGCGTAAGAAAGCCTTTCCTTCGCGCTCATAGCGCTCCAGGTGTGTCTGGGCAGCGTCGTAACGCATCCATTCGTGCGGAACCCATCTTGATGCAATTTTTCGCATGCCCAGACCTTCCTTCAGGATGCGAAGCATAGTCGTATGCACTATTCCGGTTTCATGGGCAAGCTCACGAGTCGTATGGCGTAGATCACTGTCCACTAACGCGGTAACAGCATGCACGTCTTCTTCAGAGACGGTAGGACGACATGCCTGATGCATGTCTGCCACAGTTTGCCGACCTTCGTTGAAGGCTTTTACACAACTTGCCACTGTTCCGTACGGCAACGCCGATTCCCCGCACGCTTCTTGAAGACGTTGATGATACTGACGTGCTCTACGACCTGTGGCACATTCAATCTTGATCCAACTCCGTTGTTCCTGTTTTGAAAATATAGTGACATCGTTACGTTAGACTGCTCGCTCACAAGTGACTATGTTTCTCCCGATTGTGCGCACGCCGGTGACGTGGGACAGGCGAGTCCATTTGCTCGAAGGTAAGACAGGTACGTTAACAACGTGTGTTATCAGTGAAAACAGTAGATTCCATTGCATAGTGTCTCCACAGCGGTGTTGCCACTATTTAAGTTCCAACCCACGTATTTACGACCTATGGCTGCGACTAATTGAAACATGAGGCCTATCGAACAGTTTTAAATGTAATCCAGCGGCGAGGTCTTTGTCGATAAGGAACTATTGGCTCGCTGTTTCTCTTTCAAAATTGGTTCAAATGGCTCTAAGTACTATGGGACTTAACATCTGAGGTCATCAGTCCCCTAGACTTAGAACTACGTAAACCTAACTAACCTAAGGACAGCACACACATCCGTGCCCGAGGCAGGATTCGAACATGCGACTGTAGCAGCCGCGTGGTTCCGGACTGAAGCGCCTAGAACCGCTCGGCCACAGCGTCCGGCGTTTCTCCTTCCTTCGACGTAATTTTCAAGATAAGAGTGGCTTTCCATTTCAGGATTCTAATCACGTAATTTAGCTAGAGTGTTGCTGCTCTCCACTCGTTTCAGATGCCGTCGCTGCTTGTCCATCAAACTGTCCGAAAGAAACTAATACTTACAACGTTCGTCACCTATCTGCACACTGATCACACCTAGAAACGTCCACTAGGCATTAGTCTCAATGCCACACTTTAAAGACGTAAAGACTTAACGTCCACATACATTCTCCACTGCATAAAATGTGCTCCCTTCAACAGTGGTTATCGGAGATGCTACTATCACGGTTACGGTTATTGCACTGTGCGTTATACACTGTCCTGTCACATTAACGTAACACCTGTAAAAAGCATGAGAATCACCTGTTACAGCGCGGACTGCACCAAGACGTGCGGGAGGAGAGTCAGTAAGGTTGTGGATGGTACGGATAGCGATTTGGAGCTATTCCCACTAGAGTACCGTGGCCAGCTGCGTTATTTTTCTCTGTTGAGGGTCGAGGTGATCCCACAGACTGTAGATTGGGCTTAAATCCGGCGAGCCCGGCGGCTAGAAGAGTACGATAAACTCATCCTGGAACTTTCCGGATCACGACGTACACAGCGAGCTGTGTGCACGTTGCATTGCCCTGCCGGTAGGTGTCATAGTGCTAAGAGAAACAAAACTACATTTTTGGATGTACATAGTCCCCAGGGATAGATGCATACTTCTGTTGATGCACTATGCCTACCTGAATGACGAGACCACCCAGGGAATGCCTCGAAAACGTTTCCCAGCCCATAACGCTCGCTCCTTGTTTGCTTTCACACGTTTCACGCCATACACGCCAACGGCCACCCGTCTGATGAAACATGAATCGTGATTCTCTGAAAAAGCCCCATGTCGCCACTTAGTGAACGTCCACTTGCGTTACTGGCGTGGAAATTCCAGCCTTCGCTGCCGACGAACAGTAGTCAGCATGAGTGCATGAACCAGACGCCTGCTGCGGGGGTTCATATCCAGCAACATTCTATGAACTGGCGTTGAGGAGATACTGTTGGTAGCTCCTTGGTTCATCTAGACGGTCAGCTGCTCAACAGTCACACGTCTGTTCGTAGGTACACATCCCTGCAACCTACGTTCACCCCTGTCATCTATGGCCCGTGGTGCACCACAGTTGCGTTGGTGCCAGTTTTGGATAGCGTCATTTTGTCATGCACGGTATGCTATAACCACGGAGGCCCTCAGACAGTTTAAACCCCCAGCCGTTTAGGAAATGCATCCACCCTTGGTCCGAAAGCCAATGATCATGCCCTCTTAGACGTCAAGTAAATCATTTCGTCTCCGCATTACAACGACTGAACTGTTTTCCGTATCCCCCCTCCCGACACGATTTATAAACCCTCCACTGCTAGTGCTGCCAAAGGTGGTCTGTGGGTGGTTATTGCACGGCGACGTCGAACATAGGCGGCGCTCACACGAATGTGACTGGACCGTACATCACATAACGTAGGTTCGAATCCTGCCTCGGGCACGGTTGTGTGTGATGTCCTTAGGTTAGTTAGGTTTAATTAGTTCTAAGTTCTAGGGGACTGATGACCTTAGAAGTTAAGTCCCATAGTGCTCAGAGCCATTTGAATCACATAACGTAGTAAGAGGGCAGTTACACACTGTTATCTTCATTTTGGCCAAGCAAGTTGCTGAAGAACCGTTTCTGGCGACTATTCTTCTTCGATTTGACGACCAAGGAATGTGTGATAGTGAAGAATTCTGTTTGTTTAAGCGCCATTCTGTTGCCCCACTGTAAGAACATCCGTGGACAAAATGTAAGAAAATAAAATTAACAGTTGTCTCGTATTTCGATCCCCTTTTGCCAGCTTGCAATCTGTAGCCAAACTAATCTACGAGGCTTTGTACACTTGAAAGCTGTTCATGTCAGCTTGCTTGCCGTTATTTCTGTTTTTCACAAGCGTTTTTGTCACTATTCATAGCCTAACCACAGATGCACGAAGCGTAATGTTCGACATGATATATTTCCAACGCGCCGGATGCACTTGAGGCTACGTGATTTACAACACAGGAAATGCCTATGAGTCACGGCACCGGTTGGCGGCAAACATACAGACTTGAGCCAACCACTGTTGTTTCTTCTTTTTCATTTTTACCGGGTCATGTATTAAACGGCATCGTGGAGAAAGGCTGTCCCACAGATCCTTAAATAAAGACAGTTCATATGTAAATACCCGAGTGCCGGTGTACTTTCTTTGGATTCGCCCTCATTACACGCCTAAAGGCTTACTTCACTGTTCTGCGTGTCAGCAAAAACCAATCGAAGTAAGCATTTTTGTAAGCGTCCATGGGCGTAGGCGGGGCAGCAGGAAACAAGACGCAAAGTAAAATTTATGCACTCCAGAACAATATTCTCAGTGAGACGGTCTTTCTACACCTAGGGCACTCTACTGCATTACACTGCAAAATGGGTCAACTGGCTCTAAGCACTATGGGACTTAACATCTGAGGTCAGCCGGCCGCTGTGGCCAAGCGGTTCTAGGCGCTTCAGTCTGGAACCGCGCGTCCGCTACGGACGCAGGTTAGAATCCTGCCTCGAGCATGGATGTGTGTGATGTCCTTAGGTTAGTTAGGATTAAGTAGTTCTAAGTTCTAGGGGACTGATGACCTCAGATGTTGAGTCCCATAGTACTCAGAGTCATTTGAACCATCTGTGGTCATCAGTCCTCTAGACTTAGAACTACTTAAACCTAACTAATCTAAGGACATCACACACATCCATGCCCGAGGCAGGATTCGAACCTGCGACCGTAGCAGCAGAGCGCTTCCGGACTGAAGAGCCTAGAACCGCTCGGCCACAGCGTCTGGCCATTACACTGCAGGAAGTAGGCAGCTTACAGTTTCATAGTTAGTCTATGGAAGGAAGAAACTTATACGGTAGCAAGCATAGTGTTCAAGCATCTTTGAGTCTCTCAAACTGTAATAGAGAAAATGTTCAAATGTGTGTGAAATCTTATGGAACTTAACTGCTAAGGTCATCAGTCCCTAAGCTTACAGACTACTTAACCTAAATTATCCTAAGGACAAACACACACACACCCATGCCCGAGGGAGGACTCGAACCTCCGCCGGGACCAGCCACACAGTCCATGACTGCAGTGCCATAGTCAGCTCGGCTAATCCCGCGCGGCTGTAATAGAGAATTTGACCTAGAAACTCTCATCAGAAACCATTTCTTTTCTTTTATTTCAATCATTGTAGAAAACGATCACCGATGTACCACTGACACTTGAAACACGTATGTTGTGCGGCAGCGATGCTGAGACATTGTAGAATCTCTGACCAGAGCAGTTGCGCTCGACTCGCAGTAGCGAGCAGTCAGTCAGTCTGTAGTAGTCAGTCCTCAGTAGTGCTAGGAGTATGTCTGTAGCAGTTGCGTCGGCGGGCGTCGGCACAGCGATGGTCAAGATTCAGGACGAGGTATAATTTACTTAAATAAATAATCATGCAGCTTTGCGCTCATCAGATAATGTAACGAACACTCATTGTAATTTAACTTTCAAAATCGCCCCCAATAATAATTTTGATTTAAAAGCAATTTTAGACACAATCATTCAAATTTCCTTCCATTTCCTTTTAACAAAGATTTTTAAAAGGTACTTCCAATGCTTTTCATGCAAGCACCAGAGAACAATAAGAGCAGAATTTTGACATGCAGTTTCACTAAGGTAAGAAATTTATTCTCGTTTCGCACAGGGCAAACACCGACTTTTCGGTTGAATTGAGTTTAGGTTATCATTACAGTTTCATTATCATGGGATTAGCGTTCATTATTTAATGGGAACTTGTACTTGAGTCAGATAGCGAGCTTTCATTTAATTGTATTTGCCATTAATATTTTTGCGGGAAGGTTACACTTGGTTCTATTCCGATTAACATTTGAGTATTGACTTCTAAATCTTGTGGGGAGGTTACACTTGGCGACACCCAGTCCAGGATCGTATTTCGTGAGAATCTTTTGAAAAACAATCAGATATCTGCTCTTATTTGCTTAGATATAATTAGAATTGGCGCAACGCTTTTACTAATTTGTGACTTTCTTTCCTTAGATCATCGGCAATTCGTTGCTCTGTTGTGTTTGTGTGTTGTTTTTGCATTGTGCTTATTTGTTTTTGTGAATAATTTTGACTATTGTGAAAATGCCGCGAAAGACTGTGAATAGTGTATCGCGAGGTATTTTGAATGAAATTTCCGACTTAAACATGACCGATAGCAATTGTGACGCGCAGAGTAGTGATGACAATGCTGTGTTCACTAACAGTCAGTGCGTTCCAACCGCTAATGACGACTTTTACCTTAATGATGAACAAACGAACTCAATTGTCTCCTCTATTAATTTGACGACAATTGATGACGCGGGGAGCTCTATTGTAATGAGCGCTGCCCAACTTAACACACCCAGTTTGGAAAATTTAAATAACGTACAGACAAATTTCTCAAATGAAAAAGAACAGGATACACAAAGTACGCCGGATTTATTTAATTCCGAAATAATGTCTGACAGTACACATCCGACTGACAAACCTTTTAGTAAATCTCAAAATAACCAAATGGTTACAGAAAGCGAAACAATTCCAGATCTACCATTAAACAGCACAGATAATAGGATAGGTAATGTTACTGAGGATCCAGTCATGGCATTATTGCGACAAGTTCTTGAAAAACAAGACAAACAGAGTGAAGAGTCCAAACAACAGAATGTAAATCTCAAACAACTTAATGAACAGGTCAGACAACAGAGTGAAGATTTCAAACAACTTAGTGAACAAAACAGACAGTTGAATGAAAAATTAGACAACAATTCCAGACAGTTAAATGAAAAATTAGACAACAATTCCAGACAGTTAAATGAAAAATTAGACAACAATTCGAGACAGCTTAGTGAACAAATTAAAGCCGTTGCCGCGCAGTGTCATGACACTAAGGAACAGTTACGCGAGGAAATTGAGGCTTGTTCAAAAAAAAGTAGCGAAGAAATTAGGTCTGTTGCTCATGAATTAAGAGAAATGCAAACAGCCACAACAGAAACACTTAGAGCGGAAATCAGTACAGTCGCGAAACAATGCTCCGAAAAAGCTACGCAATTACGCGACGAGTTTAAAGCAATGACGGTAGAACTTTCGCGCACAATGGATGAAAAGATTGATGCGAAGTTCGAACAACAGAACACACAAATTAACGAACGTCTTAGTCTTCACATAGAAAACAGTGATACGCGTTTCCGCAAATTTATTGAGGATCAAAATAAAGTCAAACGTCAAGTTATGGAAACAATCACTGCTCAGAGACAGGAAGACAAACGTAAAATGTTTGCGAAAGCAAAAACATACGTAGACAACAATATTGCTACAGTGTCCGACAAAATTAATACCATCGAACAGTCAAACACAGAATTAGGTGATGAGATTTCGGATCTTAAATCAAAAACAGATACACACGCAGTAGATATTCAATCAGTGACCGATAGACTCGAACAGTTAGAACTAACACAGGATTCCGATGTTACAAAACTGAACGAAACTACACGTAAATTGCAAAAACAGATTAAGGCCACTGACACT
This sequence comes from Schistocerca nitens, assembly GCF_023898315.1. NCBI lineage: Eukaryota > Metazoa > Arthropoda > Insecta > Orthoptera > Acrididae > Schistocerca > Schistocerca nitens. The sequence continues at coordinate 367,164,896 of NC_064614.1, read as the reverse complement.
AAAACCGAAGATCAGGTTAAAATACTGACTGAAAAATGTGATGAATTGGCCAGTCGTATTGATATCATTGAAAATACTAATGACAGTAAATCAGACGATACTACACCGGTTTCATTTAATCAAACACCGGAATTTCAAAATTTACAGCAGACGATTAATGAGATCGATTCATCTAACAACACTTTACGTAGAAAATTGTCTAGTTTACAACAGGAAGTAACACAGATGAAAAACACTTCAGTTAATAACACAGCACAGCAGACACCACTTTTCGAACATTTGCCAGACTCGCGCAACGCGTATAATTTGGGTAATCTACAGAGAGTACGGGACTTAGATTCCGAACAATCACAGTTCAACAGATTCTCTTACAACCATGAACCTGTTTCATCACACAGAGACGACAATTTCGATTACAAACATTTTCTGTCAGTGAGAAAGTTTAAAGTGTTTAAAAACGACAGAACACAGATTCACCCGCTAGATTGGATACAACAGTTTAGCTTTGCTTTTCCACCGACTTGGCCTGTAACACGAAAGCTGAAATTTATTTGCAGCGCGTAATAGACCTCAGGGGATTCATTACGCTTTAATGAATATGTGCCGTAGCGAGCATAGGGCCCCGAGCTGCTGTAGTGCTGTTTCATCTTTAGTTTTCTGCACTGCTGCCTTCTCTTCTACTATCCTTTATATCTATCAAAACAGCTCTTTAACTTTTGCTCTACCTAGAATTAAGAATATGTACTGAACACCGGATATGACAATTTTTACCGAATGTGACAATATTCAGTAGGCACTCCCGTAATGACAACTACCGCCGTAATTTTAATAACATAAAAATCGTAATCATTAGTATGTATAAAATTTGAGCAACAGAAACCACCTTTTAGTAACAATAGACGTTTTCCGCCACAACAACATGAAAGTCAGCCGGTTAGCGTACCTAACCAACAATGGAATGCACAAGGTCAACCAGGCTTTAATGTTTCGCCGCGTGCACGTATAGTCCCTGATACAACAAATGGTAACGCACGGCAGCAAAGGAACAACTACGTACAGAAAACACAGTATTTCAATTCCTATCGCAATGCACCGTATAGGAACGACTATTACGACAGACGTAGAAATAATGAGGACAATTTTCAGCGTACATCTAACAACAGTCGGTCCTACCAGCAGCAAAATGATCAGCAACAACATATTCTTGTGAATGAACCCGATAGTAGGTATCATCCAGGGCGTAACACGTCTGGAAGAAGTAATAGAACTGTTCAAATTGTAGAAATGCCACAACATCCTCGTGATGATAGTAATAACACGTCAGATAGAATCTGACTAGATACTGTACAGGACGCATCTTCCAATAATACAAGCACTACTTTTAACACGCAGAATGTTGTTCATGAAAATGTAATTACTTTTGACGACATCAGAGACACACTTTTGCAGGAAAGACCAGTTGTTCAGAAAATTATTTCACATCCTGTCATCGAAATTAAAATAGGTTCATCGAAATTTTCAGCAGTAATTGATTCTGGCTCACCTATGTCAGTCATTAATGAGGAAACTTTTAACGAGTGTAACAAAGAGAACACCTATCCCACATTACCTTTAGGCAAAACGAAAGTGAAAGGAGCAGTATCGAGTAAAGGAGTAGACGTTAAATTACAGACGCATTTATCATTTTGTATTGCAGGTCATACTTTTCACTCAAATTTTTGGATTGTTCCCTTATTGACAACAGACGTAATTTTAGGCATGAACTTTCTGGTACAACACGACGCAGTGGTTGATTTCCAAAATTCCTATTTAATGTTAAAAGATGAAAATGTGCAATTGGCTTTAGAATTTCAGCATTCTTTATCTGCAGAAGAACAAACAATTAACTGCACAGAGGTCATTTCCGCAACACGTAACATAAACTGTAATTCCGCATTGTTCACCGACACGTACGTACATAACTATAACACTCCAGACGAAACTGACTACGACGTAATGCAGATGATTTCTGATAAAGTTAAACAAAGCAGTGCAAATACAGACGACGAACGAACGCAATTACATAAAATTCTTTTACAGCAAGCTCCAGTTTTCGATAACATTCCTGGTACTATGTCCGGCTTTATGTACGAATTTCGAGTCAAACAGCACGACACATTTAAAGCAAAGCATTATCCCATTCCATATATCCACAGAGAACAAGTTAAAAAAGAATTGCAGGATATGCTCGATCAAGGAATTATTGAACCGGCAGTTAGTCCGTACATAAACCCGCTGCATATTGTTAAGAAAAAAGATGGGTCACTTCGCCTTGTACTTGATTCACGCCACATTAATGACATTATTATTAATGAAACAGATCGACCACAGACATTAGAGGAACTTCTACAGAAATTTCACGGTACAGCTATTTATTCTACACTAGATTTAAAATCGGGATTTTGGCAAATTCAACTTCATCCAAATTGCAGAAAATATACAGCTTTTCTCTGTTTTGGCGACTGTTATCAATTTTGTAAATTACCATTCGGTTTAACTATTTCCTCTGCAGCTTTTATTCGCGGTTTAAACACAATACTTCCGACAGAACTTAAAGATAGAATTACGACGTACGTAGACGACATTCTTATTGCAGAAGCTAACTGGTCTGAACATAATCTGATTTTAGAACGACTATTGCAAACTTTCCATGCACAAGGTCTCACAGTTAATCTCAGTAAATCGCATTTTGGCAAAACTTCTATAAAATTTCTTGGACACGTAATTTCAGCAGAAGGCATCGCGCCTGATCCAGAAAAACTTCAAGCTCTACGTGACATTACTGTTCCCACAACGAAGAAACAATTACGCAGTTTTTTGGGCTTAATTAACTTTTTTCGCAAATTTATTCATCATTCTGCGTTAGACACACCTAGATTATGCCAATTAACTGGTAAAAACACTATTTGGTCATGGGATAAGCAAGCACACTCTGAATTCGTGAACCTGAAACATGCTTTGTTGAATGCTCCACTTTTATCGCACCCAGATCTTACCAGAAATTTTTCCATTGCCACCGACAGTTCCAACACAGCTTTAGGCGTACATATTTTTCAGGAAATTGAAGAAGATGGCTCAACAGTAATTAAGAACATCGCATTTGCAAGCCGCATTTTGTCACCTGCTGAGCGAAATTATTCCGTCACAGAATTGGAAACGTTATGTGTTGTATGGGCTTTTACGAGATTTCGACACTTTCTTTATGGCAGACATACGACCGTTTACACGGATCACAGAGCTATACAATTTTTACTTTCAGCTAAATTCACACACGATAGATTAAGCAGATGGAAACTGTATTTACAGGAATTTAATTTTACAATAGTTCACATTCCCGGCACACAAAATGTTATAGCAGACGCACTTTCGCGTTCTCTCAGCAACAATCAGCAAGACGTCGCAACCAACTTCTGCAAAGCAAATTTCAGCGTCATGTACATTCAGCAAGTAGCATTTGAAAATTTTATTTCATCGTCATTACAGGATATAGCAAAAGAGCAAAATAAAGACAATGTGTGGAAAGAAATTAAACACCTTTGGCAAGATAAGAATAATGTTACGATTAGGAACCACTACACTGTACGCAATGACATTCTGTTTCGCCGCTCTCATCCTGACAGCAACAATTGGTTATTATGCATTCCTGACGAACTGGTTAACAAATTAATCTGGTACACTCATTTAAGTTATGCACATTACGGAGCTAGAAAATGCTTTCTTATACTGAGACAGAACTGTTATTTTACAAATATGGAAAAACGTATACGACGAGTTTTAGCGTCATGTAAAATTTGCCAGAAAGCTAAATCAGACACCACTTCACACATTCCTCCATTATATCCCATTGTACCTGTTAAATTAAGACATATGGCCGCAGTAGACATTTTTGGTCCAATTCCGAGAACTAATAGAGGTTTTTGCTACATCTTTGTCGCTGTTGAACTCACTTCAAAATTTGTTACCTTCACTCCGTTACGCAAAGCTACTGCTAAAACTGTTTCGAAAGCATTTGTAAAGCATTTCTTATTTCATGTAGGGCATGTGATGAAAGTAATTTCTGACAATGGATCACAATTTCGTTCTGTCATATGGACACGCATGTTACGAGCTAGAAACATTTCTCCGATTTATATATCCAAGTACCACGCCTCTTCGAACCCTTGTGAACGACTAATGAAAGAAATTGGTAAACTGTGTAGAATATACTGCCACAAAAGACATGTTAATTGGGACACACACGTACACTCATTTCAAGATGTAATTAATTCCATTCCAAATGAATCCACTATGCTACCTCCGTCTGTTATACTGAAAAACGTTGAACCACCAAACAAAATCAAAGAGTTAGTAAATTTTCCTACATCTCGTCGATTACGACACCACGAAATAATTGACATTGCGCTGAACAACATCAAACGTGCCGCAGAGCGCCGGAGAAGACAGCAAAAACAGGTTTGTAGACACCGAGACTTTCACGTTGGACAGAAGATATTAGTACGTACACACTATTTATCCAGCAAATTAAAAGGTAAGTGCAGTAAATTTGAACTTCTATACGCAGGTCCATATCGGATTCGCAGCATTCCTCACCCCAATGTTGTACACGTCGAAACTCTGAGAACCAGAAAATCGAAAGGCAACCATCATGTGTCAAACATTAAACCCTTTATTGAATGAAACCACTTTACGATGTAACATGCTATGAGGCCGTTTACACATTTTATGACCACTTATGCAATTATATTGACATTACTAATTACTGATGATTATCGTATTTTTTCTTGGCAAGTGCCCGGCAAGGTAAGGTTAGCAGGTCGCTTTTCTTGTCGTTACACATCAGACCGTGCACATTTTTTCAGATGAACTTACACATTTTATGACCACTTATGCAATTATATTGACATTACTAATTACTGATGATTATCGTATTTTTTCTTGGCAAGTGCCCGGCAAGGTAAGGTTAGCAGGTCGCTCTTCTTGTCGTTACACATCAGACCGTGCACATTTTTTCAGATGAACTTACACATTTTATGACCACTTATGCAATTATATTGACATTACTAATTACTGATGATTATCGTATTTTTTCTTGGCAAGTGCCCGGCAAGGTAAGGTTAGCAGGTCGCTTTTCTTGTCGTTACACATCAGACCGTGCATATTTTCCAGATGAACTTACACATTTTGTGACCACTTATGCAATTACATTTATGTGACTACCTATTGATGATTATCGTATTTTTTCTTGGCAAGTGCCCGGCAAGGTAAGGTTAGCAGGTCGCTTTTCTTGTCGTTACACACTAGACCGTGCATTTTTTTCAGATGAACTTACGCATTTTATGAATAATTATGCAATTCTCTATAATGACGCATTAATTTTATCAAATTCTCTCTCCATTGAAGTCTTTAATTATCGCATCTATTAACTACATTACATATAAGCTGAACACAACGAATGTCACATTTTGTCTTTCTTATGTATGTACAATTGTTTTCATGTTTTGTTTGTATGCACTGTGAACTAGTTAAGGTATAACACACACCATTTGACTTTGACTTTTTGCCTTGTGATATGTCAACATCGTGACTGTTTTACATTTTCCTTTTTGCTGCTGCATTACGATATTCTCTGTACACTTTTTGCCTTTAAACACTGTCTGTGTTTTGAGATATTACGTTTTCTGTCATGTTATGTTGTATGCTTAATTGAGTCACCATTAACCAGTCACTATTTAATGGGTATATGATTTAAATGCAAGACATTAATCTTTGTTCATCAATTTCAGAAATAAATGATGCGTACAGGAAATGAATTAAACAGAAGTGGGAATTTCACCTATGGAATAAACGAAAGAAGATGCAATAAGCTAATGAGGACGAGTAAATGGATCAGAATTAACAAGCATTAACCAGAATATATTATACACATCACAGAATAGCAGTCTTAACTAATTTTTTCTTTCAGAATACAAAGCGATTGATGCAAGCTGTCAGACAGAACTACACATTTTAGTTTTAAGTGATGAAATATGCTAGGGATTAGGAATAGTTATGTGATGAATAATGAAATGATTTTTGCAGATGATAATGAATGCTGATAATGAACAATGATGAAGAATATGGTACTATGAATAATGAAGTTTTTGTTTACAGGTGATGATAATGATGGAGTTATGATGATATGAATAATGAAGTTTTTCTTTACAGATGAGGATAATGTTGAAGTTATGTATTTATGCTATGTAGTTATTTAAGTATTTGTTGCAGTTTATTTTGACAGCAGGTGTTATATTGCGTAGTAGGATGACTGAAGGTTTTGGAAAGGACAGCTATGGAACACATTTTTTATACACATTTCACTACCTGTTAATTCGAAGTTCACTACTTTTTAGCTTAGTCTGCGTTTCTTCTTTCAGTTCAATAATCCATTTTGTATTTTTCTTTCAGGAGAAGCTTTTTATGATAGTTACTAAACTTGTTACTTATTATACCTGTTCTAGTACTTGCATTTTTTCTTACCCACTTGTGTCTATCATTTATAAATGTGATAACCTTGCTACAGCTGACTCATGACGAATGACGTTACACAATCTTTTCATTTATAGGAACAACCTAGAAGCAATTTTTTCTCTTATTTCTTCTTGCTTTCCCTTCTAATTACCCAAAGCAATGCATTGCTAGCAGAAAAAACAAAATGTATTAACAGTCCCAGATAATGTCACTAGTTTATGATAATTCTGAATAACACTGATCAGCTCTGAATAGTATGTCACTTGAATAATGACTTCTTAATGATACCAAAACATAATTGCCACTATCTATTGTAATGAGAGTACTTATTATGCCCATGCTTATTAATGCTACTAATGTTTTGTACTATTCAGTACTTGCTGGCCACTGAGTGCCCATAATTAATGTAACTTATAATGCCCATGCTTATTAATGCTATGACTGTAATTAACTGATTTTTCTAATAATGATTTCTTAATGATATGAATAATACTGAATGATGAATAATGTTTTATACTATTCAATACTTGCTGGCCACTGAGTGCCCATAATTAATGTAATTACTTATTATGCCCATGATTATTAAGGCTATGACTGTAATTAACTGATTTTTCTAATAATGATTTCTTAATGATATGAATAATACTGAATGATGAATAATGTTTTATACTATTCAATACTTGCTGGCCACTGAGTGCCCATAATTAATGTAATTACTTATTATGCCCATGATTATTAAGGCTATGACTGTAATTAACTGATTTTTAATAATGATTTCTTAATGATATGAATAATACTGAATGATGACTGATGTTTTATACTATTCAATACTTGCTGGCCACTGAGTGCCTATAATTAAGGTAATGAAGACTTTTTCTGAACATGTTCTGTAATATTAAAATACATGGTACAGAAATGTTCAATAACTAAAGTATGGATGCCGCAAACTACTTATGTAATCACTAATCAAGACTTGTGTGTTAGTTAATGTCCTTCACCTTCTGACCGAACTACCTGAAATTATTGTAACATCCATTTGTCTTGTCCATCCTCATTATCATGGAGCACTATATTTGGTTTTTGCACTGATTCTACGTTGGTGTGCCGCCTCTTAAAAGCGTGGTGTTGACACGACATGCTGTCCACCACTGTAGGCGAAGAAACTACTTATGTAATCACTAATCAAGACTTTGTTATGGAGCACTGTGTGCCGCCTCTTAAGAGCGTGGTGTTGACACGACATGCTGTCCACCACCGTAACCGATGAAGACGTTATTCTGGTCGCACTGTTTGATGTACCTGGTATACTGCCAAATGATAGTATGGAATATTACTACGACGTTTCAGTGTCTTGATACGCTGATAAATACTTCTGGGAACGGAACTGCAGATTGTATCACTTAGTGTTGTGACCCTGTGGAAAGATATGGACTTTCAGTGCAGCTATGTGCAAACTAAAGTGCTACAACCATGATGCAATCCTTTCTTTTCCTATCCTAATAGTGAAAATCAATTTTTACTAACACCATTTATGTTAATGGCCTATACATTTTTTCTCGATTTGTTGAACTCTAGTGCGAGTACACTTGTGTCACTTGTCGACATGATTTTTGCCATTTGTTGTCAAAATACTAAAGACATTTTCGATTTGTTTTGAAGTGCAGTATGTGTGCACTCTTGTTATCTATATTGTATATACTTTTTGTGATTTGATGATTTTTTCTACTCTTGCGTTTATTTGTTATAAAAATGTTCAAAAGTTTTCAGTGCATGTGCACTTATGTGAATATGTTTTCAACTGAACTACAGTGCCTGTGCACTCTTCTCAATTTTCGATATGATTTGTGTTCATTCTGTATACCTTTTATGATTTATGTCATTTGTTACTCTTGTATATACATTTCGTCTTTTACTGATATGTTCTCCACTGCAGTGCATGTGCACTCATGACACTTGTCAACATGATTTTTTTTTTTTGCCTGTTATGAAACTGCTAAAGAATTTTTCAGTGTGTGTGCATTTTATTATCTGTCAAATAATTTGTATATACATTTTTGCTGATTTGTTTTGTACTTATATTTTGTCTTGTCTGTAATGTTTTGTAATTGGTGCATGCGCACAACATTTAATTCATGTATTACATCCAAATATTTTGTAAATGTTAATTAATTAAAGGAAAAATTTGTTACGATGGCAAGTCCAAATGACTCACCATCGCTGCCAAATTTTTGCCCCCCCAGTGGAGGGTTATGAAACACGTATGTTGTGCGGCAGCGATGCTGAGACATTGTAGAATCTCTGACCAGAGCAGTTGCGCTCGACTCGCAGTAGCGAGCAGTCAGTCAGTCTGTAGTAGTCAGTCCTCAGTAGTGCTAGGAGTATGTCTGTAGCAGTTGCGTCGGCGGGCGTCGGCACAGCGATGGTCAAGATTCAGGACGAGGTATAATTTACTTAAATAAATAATCATGCAGCTTTGCGCTCATCAGATAATGTAACGAACACTCATTGTAATTTAACTTTCAAAATCGCCCCCAATAATAATTTTGATTTAAAAGCAATTTTAGACACAATCATTCAAATTTCCTTCCATTTCCTTTTAACAAAGATTTTTAAAAGGTACTTCCAATGCTTTTCATGCAAGCACCAGAGAACAATAAGAGCAGAATTTTGACATGCAGTTTCACTAAGGTAAGAAATTTATTCTCGTTTCGCACAGGGCAAACACCGACTTTTCGGTTGAATTGAGTTTAGGTTATCATTACAGTTTCATTATCATGGGATTAGCGTTCATTATTTAATGGGAACTTGTACTTGAGTCAGATAGCGAGCTTTCATTTAATTGTATTTGCCATTAATATTTTTGCGGGAAGGTTACACTTGGTTCTATTCCGATTAACATTTGAGTATTGACTTCTAAATCTTGTGGGGAGGTTACACACTCCGAAAGTGGAGCATTACTGTAAAAACAATACAGCGTTAATATTGAACTATCACTGATTTATCCATGGCTTCCTCGTGTCTACTTTTTCTTTACTAATGGTGACCAGTGCAGTTTTAATTTCTTAATTATTACACTCCATTCCTCTTCCAATAGAATATCACTTAAATGAAACGTTCTTCTTAGTACACCAGATAAGTATTTACACTGTGTGACATTCTTTCCAACATCCCCAATTTTTTCCGTTTTTGTAGTATTTTGTATTTTGCTTGTTTTACAGTATTACAAGATTATGGGCAAAATAAATACCAACTGTCGGCTATGCTTTTGCCACGTCTTTATGTGGAGAAATGGGTGCGGGTGGGGTGTTGCGAATGTATCCTGTGGCATACTGCGCACTAATTTCGTGCATTATGCACACTATTTTCGTGCACTACAACATAGAGTGACAGTTACTGCGTGGGTGTACGGCGCTGTAAAGAGTTGTTTACCTAAATATAAGTGGTTCCAAATTTATGAGAAATCTCTGTATTAAACGCAGTCTGGGTAGCGTTCTGTAACACAACAGATGACACCATCCGAGAGAAGAAAAGGTTTAGATTGGTTAATTGTTTTAGCCGCTTCCAGTAGTTGCTTCTCTTCTGCAAAGACAACATTTGTAGTGCCTGTGACAAGGGTTGCATCAAAATACTCTCCCAATCTTCGTCTATCGAATGCTTGTAGCACCTCTACATCGTTTTTGTCATAGTCCTCGTATTGTGGATCTTAAACATATGCTGTCACCATAAGAACTATAGCAGCTTGCGGCCGGCCGAAGTGGCCGCGCGGTTCTGGCGCTGCAGTCTGGAACCGCGAGACCGCTACGGTCGCAGGTTCGAATCCTGCCTCGGGCATGGATGTGTGTGATGTCCTTAGGTTAGTTAGGTTTAACTAGTTCTAAGTTCTAGGGGACTAATGACCTCAGCAGTTGAGTCCCATAGTGCTCAGAGCCATTTGAACCATTTGAACCATAGCAGCTTGCGTACTTCAGCTCCTTGCGTGCTGGCTTCCGATACAGGGAGGTTAGCCAGACGTGGAATGAATCTCTCAAAGCACGTCCATGGTGAACTGCGTATCGTCTGCCAACGATGTGATGCATTTTGATGAAATTTGTTACAGCGTGAGACTTTTCTTGGGCTATAACAGTCATGGACTAATATATTGGTAGGAATACTTCCTTAGTAATACGAGTACTCTATCTTCCTTTTTGTGGATACAGTAGAGCAAGCGATCTGTTTTTCATAACGAAGACGAAACCGCACAAACTTAGCTCTAACATAGATCACCATTAACTAAATTTACGAGTATTTTCTTTTAAAGATATGAGATTCAGTTTCAAATTAATGGAAATATGATTATTCGTCATGTTTTGATTCGTGTAATATATTCATTTACAATTGCAGAAACGTTTCAAATACCTGGAAAATTTGGCAACGTTAGCAGAAAATCCAAACACGTAAAATCTCGTAAATTGTTTTGAAAACTTCTTGCAGGCAACGAAACTGAAACGATAATACAGTGAAGCGCATAGTACATGCTAATGTCAATTTCATTTTTTTATACAGAGTACTTTACGAGTATGAACTAGCTGGATGAGATATGTAACATTAAGAGCGATACGTGCTAGCTATGTCCTGAACCTCTACGTACTCCTGTGAAGGTTTCAGTAGCTATGTTGACTGGAGTGTAGTTTCGAAGACTAATGAGCCTATTTTAGTCCCTCTGCAAGAAGATGTGATTTCCATAGACCTCGAGAACGGATCTGATGTACGAAACTACGAAAGTTGCCCAGAAAATAATGCACCGCATTTTTTTCTCAGCTGAAAACAATGCTACAAATACGAAACGTTAAGTATATGTTACTTGAAGTCCCGTGAGTGAGCGCGCCAAGTTTACGTCACTTCTGACAGACAGCGTAGCTGTAGGGCAGCTATATATCTAATTATATCTAATTATTTACTTAATTATTTTTCTCCTGTTTTCAATTTAATAATTTCTTTTGCTGTTTGAGTGATTTTTCCTTATTTGAATTTTTCAAAATGGCATCTGTAGGTGACGTACGTTACAACCAACGTGCCGCCATTGAATTTTTTACTGCACTGTGAGGAATATTCACAAACGCTTGTGAAAAGTCTATGGAGCATCTGCTGTCGACAGAAGTACAGTTAGTCGCTGGGCACGGAGGGTGACGTCATCAGAAGGCGGTTCGGAAGAGCTCTACGATTTGCAGCGGTCGAGAAGACCATCCGCACCTGACATGTTGCAGCGAGCTGACGTTGTCATTGGCGAGGACAGACGCATTACGACGCGGCAGTTGGCGCTGCGTCAATCGGCAAAGGAAGTATGGATGCAATTATCCGGACTCTTGGTTATTCAAAAGTGTGCGCAAGATAGGTCGCGCGATGTCTAACGGTGGATCTCAAATCGCACAGAAGAAAACATTTGTCTTGATTTGTTGCAACGTTTTGAAGCTGAGGGAGAAGGTTTAGTGTGCCGGATTGTGACAGGTGATGAAAGCTGAGTTCACCATTTTGAGCCCGAAACGAAACGACAGTCGGTGGAACGGCGCCATTCCCACTCTCCACAGAAGAAAAAATTCAAAGCAACTGCTTCCGCCAGTGACGTTATGATCACTGTGTTCTGCGACCGTGGAGGTGTGGTTCTCATTGATGTGATGCCAAGAGGCGGTACCGTTAATTTTGAAACATATGTCAACACATTAACAAAACTCAACACGTGTTTCCGGTGACTTCGGCGCCACAGCAACCCATGAGATGTTAAGCTGCAGCACAATAACGTTCGGCTGCACACGACTCTGAAGACTGCTGAACACACTGCAAAACAGGGTTGGACTGTGTTACAGCCCTGACCTAGTCCCTTCGGACTTCCACACTTTTGGGCCATTAAGCGATGCCATTCGTGGAAGACATTCTGAAGACGATGAGAAGGTGATTCACACAGTGAAGCACTGGCTTCGCCACCAGGACAAGGATTGATACCGACACGCCCTTGTTTCGCGCTAGAGAAAGCCCATAGAACGGGATGGAGATTACGTGAAAAAATAGAGTATGTAGATAAAGCTCCATTCTTTCGTCTATGTAATTCTCATTATTTTCAATAAAGAATTGCTGAAGAAAAATATGCGGTGCATAACTTTCTGGACAACCCTCGTATATTGTAATATACATACATCAAAAAGTTTTGCATCACCTCGGTTCTGAGAGTTCCGGAACCAGTACAGAAAACTGGAATAGATATCAACATAAGCATCATTTTCGCCCTTTTTAATGCTCAGAAAACTACACATTGCATGTTGTACCACCATACACACAGACCTTCAGAGGTGGTGGTCCAGTAATGTAAACACCGTTACCTCTATTAGCCAGTAGCATGTCCTCTAGCATTGATACATGCCTGTATTCGTCGTGGCATACTTTCCACAAGTTAATCAAGGCACTGTTGGTCCATATTGTCCCACTCCTCAACGGCGATTCGGCGTAGATCCCTCAGAGTGGTTGGTTGGTCACGTCGTCCATAAGCAGCCCTTTTAAATCTATCCCAGGCATGTTCGATAGGGTTCATGTCTGGAGAACATACTGGACGCTCTAGTCGAGTGATGTCGGTATCCTGAAGGAAGTAATTCACAAGATGTGCACGATGGGGGCGCGAATTGTCGTCCATGAAGACGAATGCCTCACCAATATGCTGCCGATATGGTTGCACTATCGGTCGGAAGATGGCATTCACGTATTGTACAGAGGTTACGGCGGCTTCCATGACCATCAGCGGCGTACGTCGGCCCCACATAATGCCACCCAAAAGGTAACCTCCACCTTGCTGCACTCGCTTAACAGTGTGTCTAAGGCGTTCAGCCTGACCGCATTTCCTCCAAACACGTCTACGACGATTGTTTGCTTGAAGGAATATGCGACACTCATCAGTGAAGAGAACTTGGTGTCAATCCTGACCGGTCCATTCGGCATGTTGTTGGGCCCATCTGTACCGTGCTGCCTAGTGTCTTGGTTGCAAAGATGGACTTCACCATGGACGTCGGGATTGAAGTTGCGCATCATGAGCCTATTTCGCACAGTTTGAGTCGTAACACGACGTCCTGTGGCTGCACGAAAAGCATTATTCAACATGTTGGCGTTACTGTCAGGGTTCCTACGAGCCATAATCCGTAGGTAGCGGTCATTCACGGCAGTTGTAGCCCTTGGGCGTCCTGAGCGAGGCATGTCATTAACAGTTACTGTCTCTCTGTATCTCCTCCATGTCCGAACAACACCGCTTTGTTTCACTCCGAGACGCTTGGACACTTCCCTTGTAGAGAACCCGTACTGGCACAAGGTAACAACGCGGACTCGATCGAACCACGGTACTGACCATCTAGGCATGGTTGAACTACAGACAACACGCGACACGCGCCGAGTACCTCCTTCCTGGTGGAATGACTGGAACTGATCGGCTGTCGGACCACCTCCGTCTAATAGGGATACTTTCGACGTCTGTGTTAGACACTTGTGGAAGACCCGGCGTTTCGCCTTTACACAAACAACCTGTTTCTCGAAGTTGTTCATGCCATCGTCTAATGCTCTATACTGTAGAAGGATCCACACCATACCTAGTACGGAAGTCGTACTGAATAGTCATTACCGACACTCACTGCGCAAAACGTAGAACACAAAACGCTTTCTGTTGTCCCGACACTATTTTTACTACAACTGAAGTTGGCACACACTGCTGCTACCTAACGAGAACCATGTATAACTCGAGAGCTTGCTCTTTCCGACAGTCCTTTGTTCACGCACATATCTCAAATAACATAATAGTTACGATTTTTTAGATCGGATGATTCTTTTTGATACACCCTGTAGCTTAAACAGACATACAGAGGATAGGCAAAATTATGTGAACAGTGGTAGTAACGGGATGGTTGTGTCTGATGGTCAACAACGCAAGTAAGGCACGTGTCGCGCTGGACTGTGCGTGTTCAGTACGGACTAGGCATCAGTGCAGGTTGTTTACTAGTAGTGCACACTATGTACACTCCTGGAAATGGAAAAAAGAACACATTGACACCGGTGTGTCAGACCCACCATACTTGCTCCGGACACTGCGAGAGGGCTGTACAAGCAATGATCACACGCACGGCACAGCGGACACACCAGGAACCGCGGTGTTGGCCGCCGAATGGCGCTAGCTGCGCAGCATTTGTGCACCGCCGCCATCAGTGTCAGCCAGTTTGCCGTGGCAGTCTTTAACACTGGTAGCATGCCGCGACAGCGTGGACGTGAACCGTATGTGCAGTTGACGGACTTTGAGCGAGGGCGTATAGTGGGCATGCGGGAGGCCGGGTGGACGTACCGCCGAATTGCTCAACACGTGGGGCGTGAGGTCTCCACAGTACATCGATGTTGTCGCCAGTGGTCGGCGGAAGGTGCACGTGCCCGTCGACCTGGGACCAGACCGCAGCGACGCACGGATGCACGCCAAGACCGTAGGATCCTACGCAGTGCCGTAGGGGACCGCACCGCCACTTCCCAGCAAATTAGGGACACTGTTGCTCCTGGGGTATCGGCGAGGACCATTCGCAACCGTCTCCATGAAGCTGGGCTACGGTCCCGCACACCGTTAGGCCGTCTTCCGCTCACGCCCCAACATCGTGCAGCCCGCCTCCAGTGGTGTCGCGACAGGCGTGAATGGAGGGACGAATGGAGACGTGTCGTCTTCAGCGATGAGAGTCGCTTCTGCCTTGGTGCCAATGATGGTCGTATGCGTGTTTGGCGCCGTGCAGGTGAGCGCCACAATCAGGACTGCATACGACCGAGGCACACAGGGCCAACACCCGGCATCATGGTGTGGGGAGCGATCTCCTACACTGGCCGTACACCACTGGTGATCGTCGAGGGGACACTGAATAGTGCACGGTACATCCAAACCGTCATCGAACCCATCGTTCTACCATTCCTAGACCGGCAAGGGAACGTGCTGTTCCAACAGGACAATGCACGTCCGCATGTATCCCGTGCCACCCAACGTGCTCTAGAAGGTGTAAGTCAACTACCCTGGCCAGCAAGATCTCCGGATCTGTCCCCCATTGAGCATGTTTGGGACTGGATGAAGCGTCGTCTCACGCGGTCTGCACGTCCAGCACGAACGCTGGTCCAACTGAGGCGCCAGGTGGAAATGGCATGGCAAGCCGTTCCACAGGACTACATCCAGCATCTCTACGATCGTCTCCATGGGAGAATAGCAGCCTGCATTGCTGCGAAAGGTGGATATACACTGTACTAGTGCCGACATTGTGCATGCTCTGTTGCCTGTGTCTATGTGCCTGTGGTTCTGTAAGTGTGATCATGTGATGTATCTGACCCCAGGAAGGTGTCAATAAAGTTTCCCCTTCCTGGGACAATGAATTCACGGTGTTCTTATTTCAATTTCCAGGGGTGTATTTGCATTCAGAGGCTGAGGTCGACGTGCAATGAAAGACCTAACAGAGTTCCAAAGAGGGCAGGTTGTGGGGGCCCGATTAGCTGGAGCATCATTAACGGAGACAGCCAACTTACTGAATGTTTCAAGAGCTACTGTTTCAACAGTCATGACAACTTAGACAAAACACGGAAAGACATCATCGTGTAAACGTAATAGTGGGAGCAAACAAAACTAAATGACAGAATTAGTCGTACGCGAACACGAATTGTGTAAAAATTGCACATAACTACGGCGGCTAAAAAGACTGCTGACATCAACAGCCATCTTCGAGACCCCGTTTCTATTGACACTGTCAGCCGAGAACTCCGTAAAGCGAATATACATAGACGAGCTGCTATACCGAAACCATTAGCGACGACAACCAACGCAAAGAATCGTATAACATGGTGTCAGGAGCATAAATCCTGGACGGCTGATCTGTGGAAACGCAGCATAAGACCCGACGAGTCAACATTTTCATTATTTTCATCATCGGGCCGGGTTTACGTCTGGAGCACGCCAAAAGAAGCCTACAATCCAGACTACTTGATTCCAACGGTTAAGCATGGTGATGGAAGTGTGATTGTGTAGGCAGCCATATCATGGTATTCTGCTGGTCCCATCATTACTCTCAAAGGCCGTTTTACAGCTAACGATTATGTGTACATTTTAGGTGATCAGGTGCACCTCTCAATTCAGATATTGTTCAACTGATCAACTGTGTGTGAAATCTTATGGGACTTAACTGCTGAGGTCATCAGTCCGTAATCTTACACACTACTTAACCTAAATTATCCTAAAGACAAACACACACACCCATGCCAGAGGGAGGACTCGAACCTTGGCCGGGACCAGCCGCAAGGTCCATGGCTGCAGCGCTTTAGACCGCTCGGCTAATCCCGAGTGGCTTCAGATGTTGTTCCCGAACAATGATGCCATATTTCACGACGATAATGCACCCATTCATACAGTCAGGAAGCACAATCGTCGTATGAGGAGCATGCAAGTAAACTGGCGTCTTCGCCGGCCAGCACTCTCCCCGGACTTTAACATTATCGAACCCTTTTGGGCGGTATTGGAGCGCACACTCCGGAGCAGATTTCTGACTCCCTTCTCACTACAGGAGTTAGAAGAGGCTCTGATCGAAGAGTGGCATAAAATTCCACTGGATATTATACAATCATTATATGCCGGCATTACAAGAAGCATCGCAGCTGTATTACGGGACCCCCTTATTAATGAACAATTCCAAAGTAAGTAGAGCTCTTCACATTATTTTGCCTATCTCCTGTACTTAGTGATCAAGAGAGCTGATTAACAACTCAACAGTCTGTTTCTTCAATCACGTTTAGCATAAAAAATAATTAAGAAAAGCTATTATTAAGATACATGTACTAAAATACAAAATATACACAATCAGCAAACGTAACATGATTTGACACCCCTGTGTACTGCACGAGGGATACGAGTACGAGAGACAGTGGTAACAATTTTATGACACTGACATTCAGGTGGATGGAAGTTGCAAGTACAGTGCAGAGATGAGGGGACCTGCGCGGGGTAGACTAGTGTTGATGCCGCACGCGCCCGCTGTGTACCCCCCCCCCCCCCCCCCCCCCCCCCCCGTCGCGCTGTGGCAGGACGGATCGCTGGCCGGCATTTGGGCGGCTCGGGTTGTCCGTGGCGAAGCGGATGCGGCGGGCAGTGTTTAGCGGCAGCTGCTATCTGATGTCATTTGCATATCGGCCGGCGCGCGGCCCAAGTCGCGAACAAAGCGAGCAGCGCGGAGTGCGGGCCACGTCTTCATACCGCAGCACATCCAGTAAGAACTCGAGTGCCCGTACAGCTTATTCTTGCTTACACCTCAGAATCCGGACGACATTACTGAAATGCTTGTACAGAGTACTGCACTAACTAATAAAGTATGTTTACCGTCCAATTACAACAGGTCATTAAATTTACACGGTCTTCGAACTCACACACCGTCTTTTCGCCTGAAAAGTAACCACTAAAAGTTAATGTACTGCATAATGTTACAGATAAGTTGTGCAGAAACTGAAGTTGCGACAGTGGGTTCGAAGTATTATTTGCGAACTGAAATGTAAAATTAAGGTAAAAATCACGCACGAAGGTATACTAAATACGAGGGCGCGCTGAAAAGTAATACCTACGAATTTTTTAAGTGAAAACTCTTAAAGCTTTTTAGATAAAACGTCTTTTATTATATCTTTATTGTTCACGTCTACACATATGGTTTCCTAATGTGGACTCACAGGAAAATAGTACCTCGGCAAAGAATGTTGGTGTCGATAGCATTTGTTGACGCGCCACTTCACAAGACAATATCCGATTATGGATATCGGCGCCACGATGTTCTTGATGCAGTTACACGTGGTATCGATGATACTTACGACAATGCAGTATTCTGACAATAGTAGCTATGGACGGAATCAATGTGTAAACGCCGAGCGCTTATCCGTGGGTTGCGGTGCACAGCCGCTAGTATAGCTATTTCATTAGCTTCTCCTGTAACACATTTGCTTCCTTTCCTTTTGCCGGTCTTTACGCTGCCATCAGACAGAAAGGCGTTCACAACCTTGTAAAAGAACGAAGGACAGCGACCTTTGTCTGGAAAACGCTCCGCATACGAGGTAATAACAGCCTCAACACTTCTCCTACATTTTCCATAAACCACTAGCTGTCAATTTTGTCATCTCTGGTAGCCACATTCATCTTTCACTTGCCCGTCTATTATCCAAATGATAGACATGTGCTCAGGCAATAAATACTGTGCAAGCATTGTCATGTTCAGAACCGCTTCTGTTCTACGTCTACACGATACGTGACCTCCGATCTCAGTGTTCTGCCTATTATGATAGAACGTAGTCTGCTACACGGCCACGGTGGCGCATCCAGTGGTCTGCTGTTCGACCTATAGGAAGAATACAACGTTACGAATAGGGTTTCCAGTTACAAGCTATGAAATACTGGCCTGTCCTACACGCGCAGCATGGAGATGGCGTCCCAAGTGCCATTGGATATTGGCACAAATGGCTCTGAGCACTATGGGACTTAACATCTGGGGTCATCAGTCCCCTAGAAGCTAGAACTACTTAAACCTAACTAACCTAAGGACATCACACACATCAATGGCCGAGACAGGGTTCGAACCTGTCGCGCGGTTCCGGAGTGAAGCGCTTAGAACCGCTCGGCTACCGCGGCCAGCACATTGGGTATTCAAGAGCCATTGAATAGCTTGTCGTAAATTACGATTCTGTACCCATTTCTACTCCTTTGATTACAGCGCCATCTGTGGCGAAACGAACAAAATGCTTAAGACAAAACTGAAACATCCCCTTAGAAAAATTATAAATGACTGTGCTTAAACAATAAGCTACACCTTTCATGAACCACTTAGCTCACAACAATCTTCGTTACACAAAATACTGCAATACGAAACTAAAATGAGCCCTAACATGGAAATTAAGCGTTACCGGACACATATCCACATAACATCTTTTCTTTATTTGTGTGTGAGGAATGTTTCCTGAATGTTTGGCCGTACCTTTTTGTAACACCCTATATATATATATATATATATATATATATATATATATATATATATATATATATATACTCCTGGAAATTGAAATAAGAACACCGTGAATTCATTGTCCCAGGAAGGGGAAACTTTATTGACACATTCCTGGGGTCAGATACATCACATGATCACACTGACAGAACCACAGGCACATAGACACACTCAACGGAGCATGCACAATGTCGGCACTATTACAGTGTATATCCACCTTTCGCAGCAATGCAGGCTGCTATTCTCCCATGGAGACGATCGTAGAGATGCTGGATGTAGTCCTGTGGAACGGCTTGCCATGCCATTTCCACCTGGCGCCTCAGTTGGACCAGCGTTCGTGCTGGACGTGCAGACCGCGTGAGACGACGCTTCATCCAGTCCCAAACATGCTCAATGGGGGACAGATCCGGAGATCTTGCTGGCCAGGGTAGTTGACTTATACCTTCTAGAGCACGTTGGGTGGCACGGGATGCATGCGGACGTGCATTGTCCTGTTGGAACAGCACGTTCCCTTTCCGGTCTAGGAATGGTAGAACGATGGGTTCGATGACGGTTTGGATGTACCGTGCACTATTCAGTGTCCCCTCGACGATCACCAGTGGTGTACGGCCAGTGTAGGAGATCGCTCCCCACACCATGATGCCGGGTGTTGGCCCTGTGTGCCTCGGTCGTATGCAGTCCTGATTGTGGCGCTCACCTGCACGGCGCCAAACACGCATACGACCATCATTGGCACCAAGGCAGAAGCGACTCTCATCGCTGAAGACGACACGTCTCCATTCGTCCCTCCATTCACGCCTGTCGCGACACCACTGGAGGCGGGCTGCACGATGTTGGGGCGTGAGCGGAAGACGGCCTAACGGTGTGCGGGACCGTAGCCCAGCTTCATGGAGACGGTTGCGAATGGTCCTCGCCGATACCCCAGGAGCAACAGTGTCCCTAATTTGCTGGGAAGTGGCGGTGCGGTCCCCTACGGCACTGCGTAGGATCCTACGGTCTTGGCGTGCATCCGTGCGTCGCTGCGGTCCGGTCCCAGGTCGACGGGCACGTGCACCTTCCGCCGATCACTGGCGACAACATCGATGTACTGTGGAGACCTCACGCCCCACGTGTTGAGCAATTCGGCGGTACGTCCACCCGGCCTCCTGCATGCCCACTATACGCCCTCGCTCAAAGTCCGTCAACTGCACATACGGTTCACGTCCACGCTGTCGCGGCATGCTACCAGTGTTAAAGACTGCGATGGAGCTCCGTATGCCACGGCAAACTGGCTGACACTGACGGCGGCGGTGCACAAATGCTGCGCAGCTAGCGCCATTCGACGGCCAACACCGCGGTTCCTGGTGTGTCCGCTGTGCCGTGCGTGTGATCATTGCTTGTACAGCCCTCTCGCAGTGTCCGGAGCAAGTATGGTGGGTCTGACACACCGGTGTCAATGTGTTCTTTTTTCCATTTCCAGATATCAGTTCATGACACCCAGTCTTACAAATTTACTCTATCTGATGGACACACATCCAGATCATCCGTTCTCAAAACTCCACCATCTCTCTCCACATCCACCACTGCTGGCGGCTCACCACCAGCTGCGCAACGTTACGCGCTGTTAACAGCCAACTGCCCAACACTACATTAGCAAATTCCAACAATGCAAACCAGCACAGGCTGCCCACAGAGCAGTCAGTGATTTTCATATAGAGCGCTACATGATGTTACCAACATAAAAATCTAAACAGCCTACCTACAAAACGTATGTAGATTTTGCTGTTGAAATGAAAAACGAGAGTTTCAATTGAAAATTTGAAAGTCACTCACGCACGGGGTAGTTTGGGGGGGGGGGGGGGGGGGGGTCGAGTGTGGCATCGCTGGATGTCCCTGTCCGAGACAAACGATTTAGAAATATAACTTCTTTTTCATCCGATGTGTAGTTTTCGTGAAAAAATGGTTCAAATGGCTCTGAGCACTATGGGACTCAACATCTTAGGTCATAAGTCCCCTAGAACTTAGAACTACTTAAACCTAACTAACCTAAGGACATCACACACACCCATGCTCGAGGCAGGATTCGAACCTGCGACCGTAGCAGTCCCGCGGTTCCGGACTGCAGCGCCAGAACCGCTAGACCACCGCGGCCGGCAGTTTTCGTGATATTTCAGAGTCTTCAGTTAAAATGAACACTCTGTATACATACATTTACAGGCGCCGGCAATTCCAACTTTGAGGCTCTGTATCGTCACCGTATGGCGTTTCCGGACAAGGGTACCGGTACCTATGAAAAGTCATGATTTAGCAAATCCTCTCTACAAAATCTAGAAGTGTGTGCCATGAACAGTGAAACGCCTGTATGTGTACGTCTAGGCTCCACAGCTAGCATTATAGAGCCGTCTCGCTGTCTGTGGGCGGTGCTTATTTACCGCACCGGTTGAGTGAAGTTGCTGCAGTCGGCCTGCAACCATTAGGGGAAAGTACGCTTCCGCTATTGCTTTAAATTATTGCGCCATTTTTATCTTCGGCGAAGCTGAAAACTGCGACTGTCTAGCATTACAAAGAGACAGACTAGAGGTGCCGGGAGAGGAATGGGAGGTCGTCTGGAGCCACACTCGGTGGGCGCACAGTGCCTGCCGGTGGACCGCGAGGCCGCAGCGGCGGTGGCGGCCGCCCGTCTGTTCGCCGCGCCTCGCAGCGTAAAACAAACTGGAAATGCCTCCGCCAGCCTTGGCGCAGCGACGAAAGTTGCCGACTGCGCACCCCCCAGCCTCTGCTCTGGCGTCGAGGGACGCTTTTTGCAACGGACGAAATGACGTACAACTTCCAGCCGCCGCACCGCCGGGGAAAGGACTGCGTGGCATTCCTCGGAAGCTGTCCCGCGCCTTCTGCGCAGACAAGCTAATTAACGGTCCTGGCCGGGCGACTGAGAGGTCGGCCGCCATTCATCAGGATCCCAACAAGTCCTGTGGACCACCTTGTGGGGACGCCACGTTCTTGTTCAGTCCGGCGTTTCTTGATACATCATTCAATACGCCGCGTGTTCCTCAGATTTACTTAGGTTATTGCCTTTTTTGTAGACTTGGCGTTCGTCGACGGTAGTAAAGTCGTCAGCTGAGGTAGTGTGATAACAGAACAGATGTAGCTCACCTTGCTCTGTAAGAAATAATTTGTACAGTTGTATGAAGAATGCTAAGAAAATTAGCGAAGACTTAAGGAAGATTCCTAGGATATTGCAGTGCTAGTGTTATTCAGAATTACAATGCCATCTTCCTTCGAACATTTCCGAAGGAACAGGCACTGCGACCACAACAGCCGTTATGATGTCCATGAAATGCACTCGCAGTTGGGAACATGAACAACCATCAGGCGCGTAATGGGGCCCCTTAGGGATATGGCAGCAAGAGGGGGGAAGAAAACCAATGTGCATTCCGTGTGCATACCGGGGGGAGTCATTCCACATGCGGAAAAGGTCCTTCCGGATGCCATGAAGGCTACAGGGTGCACCCATCTGCAGGTGGTCGCTCATGTCGGCACCAATGATGTGTGTCGCTATGGATCGGAGTAAATCCTCTCTGGCTTCCGGTGGCTATCTGATTTGGTGAAGACTGCCAGTCTCGCTAGCGGGATGAAAGCAGAGCTCACCATCTGCAGCATCGTCGACAGGACTGACTGCGGACCTTTGGTACAGAGCCGAGTGGAGGGTCTGAATCAGAGGCTGAGACGGTTCTGCGACCGTGTGGGCTGCAGATTCCTCGACTTGCGCCATAGGGTGGTCGGGTTTCGGGTTCCGCTGGATAGGTCAGGAGTCCACTACACGCAGCATGTGCCTATACGGGTAGCAGGGGTTGTGTGGCGTGGACTGGGCGGTTTTTTGTGTTAGATGGCCTCGGGCAAGTACAGAAAGGGCAACAGCCTCAAAGGGTGCGGGGCAAAGTCAGGACATGCGGGGACCAAGCAGCAATCGGTATTGTAATTGTAAACTGTCGAAGCTGCATTGGTAAAGTACCGGAACTTCAAGCGCTGATAGAAAGCACCGAAGCTGAAATCGTTATAGGTACAGAAAGCTGGCTGAAGCCAGAGATAAATTCAGCCGAAATTTTTACAAAGACACAGACGGTGTTTAGAAAGGATATCGCATGCAACCGGTGGTGGCGTGTTTGTCGCTGTTAGTAGTAGTTTATCCTGTAGTGAAGTAGAAGTGGATAGTTCCTGTGAAATATTATGGGTGGAGGTTACACTCAACAACCGAGCTAGGTTAATAATTGGCTCCTTTTACCGACCTCCCGACTCGGCAGCATTAGTTGCAGAACAACTGAGAGAAAATTTGGAATACATTTCACACAAATTTTCTCAGCATATTATAGTCTTAGGTGGAGATTTCAATTTACCAGATATATATAGACTGGGACACTCAGATGTTTAGGACGTGTGGTAGGGACAGAGAATCGAGTGACATTATACTGAGTGCACTATCCGAAAATTACCTCGACCAATTAAACAGAGAACCGACTCGTGGAGATAACATCTTGCACCTACTGATAACAAACAGACCCGAACTTTTCGACTCTGTATGTACAAAACAGGGAATCAGTGATCGTAAGGCCGTTGCAGCATCCCTGAATATGGAAGTTAATAGGAATATAAAAAAAGGGAGGAAGGTTTATCTGTTTAGCAAGAGTAATAGAACGCAGATTTCAGACTACCTAACAGATCAAAACGAAAATTTCTGTTCCGACACTGACAATGTTGAGTGTTTATGGAAAAAGTTTAAGGCAATTGTAAAATGCGTTTTAGACAGGTACGTGCCGAGTAAAACTGTGAGGGACGGGAAAAACCCACCGTGGTTCAACAAAGTTAGGAAGCTACTGCGAAAGCAAAGAGAGCTTGACTCCAAGTTTAAACGCAGCCAAAACCTCTCAGACAAACAGAACCTAAACGATGTCAAAGTTAGCGTAAGGAGGGCTATGCGTGATGCGTTCAGTGAATTCGAAAGTAAAATTCTATGTACCGACTTGACAGAAAATCCTAGGAAGTTCTGGTCTTACGTTAAATCAGTAAGTGGCTCGAAGCAGCATATCCAGACACTCCGGGATGATGATGGCATTGAAACAGAGGATGACACGCGTAAAGCTGAAATACTAAACACCTTTTTCCAAAGCTGTTTCACAGAGGAAGACCGCACTGCAGTTCCTTCTCTAAATCCTCGCACAAACGAAAAAATGGCTCACATCCAAATAAGTGTCCAAGGAATAGAAAAGCAACTGGAATCACTCAACAGAGGAAAGTCCA
This sequence comes from Schistocerca nitens, assembly GCF_023898315.1. NCBI lineage: Eukaryota > Metazoa > Arthropoda > Insecta > Orthoptera > Acrididae > Schistocerca > Schistocerca nitens. Next base: position 367,140,036 of record NC_064614.1, on the reverse strand, counting down.
CTGGACCTGACGGGATACCAATTCGATTCTACACAGAGTACGCGAAAGAACTTGCCCCCCTTCTAACAGCCGTGTACCGCAAGTCTCTAGAGGAGCGGAAGGTTCCAAATGATTGGAAAAGAGCACAGGTAGTCCCAGTCTTCAAGAAGGGTCGTCGAGCAGATGCGCAAAACTATAGACCTATATCTCTGACATCGATCTGTTGTAGAATTTTAGAACATGTTTTTTGCTCGAGTATCATGTCGTTTTTGGAAACCCAGAATCTACTCTGTAGGAATCAACATGGATTCCGGAAACAGCGATCGCGTGAGACCCAACTCGCTTTGTTTGTTCATGAGACCCAGAAAATATTAGATACAGGCTCACAGGTAGATGCTATTTTTCTTGACTTCCGGAAGGCGTTCGATACAGTTCCGCACTGTCGCCTGATAAACAAAGTAAGAGCCTACGGAATATCAGACCAGCTGTGTGGCTGGATTGAAGAGTTTTTAGCAAACAGAACACAGCATGTTGTTATCAATGGAGAGACGTCTACAGATGTTAAAGTAACCTCTGGCGTGCCACAGGGGAGTGTTATGGGACCATTGCTTTTCACAATATATATAAATGACCTAGTAGATAGTGTCGGAAGTTCCATGCGGCTTTTCGCGGATGATGCTGTAGTATACAGAGAAGTTGCAGCATTAGAAAATTGTAGCGAAATGCAGGAATATCTGCAGCGGATAGGCACTTGGTGCAGGGAGTGGCAACTGTCCCTTAACGTAGACAATTGTAATGTATTGCGAATACAAAGAAAGAAGGATCCTTTATTGTATGATTATATGATAGCGGAACAAATACTGGTAGCAGTTACTTCTGAAAAATATCTGGGAGTATGCGTGCGGAACGATTTGAAGTGGAATGATCATATAAAATTAATTCTTGGTAAGGCGGGTACCAGGTTGAGATTCATTGGGAGAGTCCTCAGAAAATGTAGTCCATCAACAAAGGAGGTGGCTTACAAAACACTCGTTCGACCTATACTTGAGTATTGCTCAACAGTGTGGGATCCGTACCAGATCGGGTTGACGGAGGAGATAGAGAAGATCCAAAGAAGCGCGGCGCGGTTCGTCACAGGGTTATTTGGTAAGCGTGATAGCGTTACGGAGATGTTTAGCAAACTCAAGTGGCAGACTCTGCAAGAGAGGCGCTCTGCATCAGGTGTAGCTTGCTGTCCAGGTTTCGAGAGGGTGCATTTCTGGATGAGGTATCGAATATATTGCTTCCCCCTACTTATACCTCCCGAGGAGATCACGAATGTAAAATTAGAGAGATTCGAGCGCGCACGGAGGCTTTCAGACAGTCGTTCTTCCCGCGAACCATACGCGACTGGAATAGAAAAGGCAGGTAATGACAGTGGCACGTAAAGTGCCCTCCGCCACACACCGTTGGGTGGCTTGCGGAGTATAAATGTAGATGTAGATGTATATGTATAACGGAATCACAACACTGAAAATTTGTGCCTTGACCCGGATTTCCCGATTATCGCCAGCGGTCTCCTTACCATCAGGCTGTCCGAGCACGACTCACGGCCAGATGCAAAGATACATATATTGTCAACCATTATCTATAACTTGTACTCGTACATACATTATGTATATGTCCATATAGGTGAGAAATTTACATTTAAGTCGCTTGCCAGGTGTCGGAGGGTAATTACGGTACTGCAGTTCTAACAACCCTACAACAACAAAGGTCAAAAATTAATTATGATTGTAGTGTTGCTCACGCTGCTAAATATTGCATTTTCGGGAAACAACAAAGTTATATTATGTGGCAGGTGTCATAAGAGCACAGTTAATAAAGTAATTTCTTGAAATAATGGATAAACTAGGCACTCATCTTTTCGTGTTTCCCACGCTGGTCTCGTTGTGAACTCATGGCTCAATCGTCGAAAATCTAGGTAGTGATGATTCCAAGCTCGGATGCAAGGAGGCCTAGGTGTTATTCTGCGATATTCAAAAGTTTTATAGATGTGTTTCCTAAACCATTCTTGAAGATTAAACTTTTGCAAGTTAGGACAATGGTGATATAAAAAAGTAATCAGCACTCCGAATTTAACTTACACTTCTTTTTTATTACTTTTGTTGCTATATCACGTAACTCGTTCCAAAACATCACATCACAATATAAAACATACTCGAAAATATCTTCCTCACTGTTAAAGTACACATTTCATAAACTGACTACAATTTGCGTCTTTTTAACATGACGACCAAAGCTTGATTCTCTAATGACCGCTTACGCGTCCATAAATCAGAGTTACAAGTACGTCAAAGATCACAGTGACAAAAGAAAGAATACACATAAGAATAATATCATTGAAATATATACATATCGATGTATCGAAGTACCTCTACATTAATGAAATCAAATATGAATGTTGTCACAGAAATATGTTAACTATTTTACAGAAACACAGTGGAATATTGCTGGTATCGAGAGGTTGAGGTGAGGTGCCGTAATGGTTAAGTAATTCAAGTTCCATTACACAGTACGATAGCGGAAGTTCTGGGTTCGAGTCCCGATCTGGGGCAAATTTTCATTGCCATTTCATTATACAACTGATGGTTGTTTATATTCTCAACTGCGAATACATTTCATGTAAACAAGACTAGGCTTTAACGTCCCTTAATCTACGGGGCCACAGGTTGCAAGGGCTACTCTGAGACGAAGTGGTCGGTACAGGAGAGGAATTCGTGGTGGGCCGCATCACACCAATCAGAAGACTTGTAACGATACATTATAACATAGTATTAAAAAGAAAAACACTTCCTAATATGGAATATGGTACATTAGTCTTTACTAATGTAAAATTGTTACCTTCTGAAGAAGACCAATTCATATTTGTCGAAACCTAGGTAAAGAATTTCTTTATCCATTGCAAGTGGTCGGCTGTGTATAATTTTATTACTTCTTAATATTGTAATACATTTCCTAATATTATAATACGAGCGCTATTCGGAAAGTAAGTCCGAGCGCTCGCGAAATGTAAACCACTGTGAAAATCTGCACAGATGTGCTGACTGGTGTTTCTAGTATGCCCGTCGATGACGGCACATTGCTCTTTACAATTCTGAGCGCGGAGTCAACACGTAAAGATGCCTAGAAAATAGTGTCTTACGCCAAGTATAATGATCTGGTGAGAGATTCCGTCTGATGTTGTGCAGCCCACATAACATAACTGTCATGCGTTTCGCACTTCATGACAATTCTCGGCGGCATTCTGCAGGTGCAATGAAGATGCTCCTGCAGCGTTTTCGATGGGAATTGTTTGATCACCCACCTCACAGTCCGTAACTGGTTCGTCCTGAGTTTCATATCCGTTCACATTAACCGCTGGCTATCAAGACAACATTTTGGCACTGATAACGAACTGAAGATGAGAGCATAGAATTGGCAGAAAACGCAGGCGTCTGTCTTTTATGACGAGGGTATTGGAAAGTTGGTACAACACTATGGCCATTGTCAAAATCGGAGCGGCGACTATGGAGAGAAGTAGCTTGAAGATGTAGTTTACTTTTGCAAATAAAACATTTTTCATTTTCACAGTGGGGAATTTCAAGACCCATCGGAACTTTCTTTCCGAATAGCTCTCATATAATGTAAAGTCAAAGACGTAATATCATCCTGCGAATAGTACATCACTTGCACATACAACAAAATTTTTTGTAAATTTCATGTAGCATCTGCTTCAAAACATTGATGTGCGACTTACTCTTCCTTGAGCTCTTATCTTTTACTGCTTGTCGACTTCATTTTACACATTAATGCATTCATCACGATCCTGTTCTACTAAATGTAAACCCTTTTTTATAAAGGATTTTTATAAATTGGTTATAGAAAAGTAACTTTTAATTTTGGATAAGGCAAATTAAATACAGGAATGTTTGATGCAGCACTGAGTGCAATATATCTTCACATTTTATTTACAAATGTTGAATGTGGCTACTTTGTGCAGTGCGACGAAAGTCCCATCTGTAATCAATTTTCTGCTAAATCCTATAACGCAAGTCTTGACGTATTCTGGTAACGGCATGTGTTATCCGTTGTCACAGCTCATCGACGTTTTTTGGAAGTGGAGGAACAAACACTCTCTCTTTAATTTAAGTCTATAAAAAGAAGTCCATTGTACTCATGAAACCATAAACCACACTGCTCACGCTCCGCGCTGTGATACGTCTCCGCGATCAATGTTGAAGTAACACATTCACACATGCTGCCTAGCAGGAGTGGCTGAAAGTAACGATGTCGGGTGGCAACGAAACTTCAGGATATACCGCATTCAGTGCTGTATCAAACATTCCTGTAAGTTATTTGCCCTTTTCACAATTAAAATTTACTTTGGTATAGCTAATTTACAAACACTCTGTATGTTTTCAGCTAATTGAGCCATTGCAAGTAGTCTATTTTTGTGGCTCAACGATCGTGCACCATGAACGTGCCGTCGAATGCACATTTTCACAAGTCGAGCCTGCAATCTATTGTTAAGTCCTATTATCTTTCTTATTTTCATACAAATCATTACTTGCATTGAATTTAAAAATATCTTAGTCCTGCACCACCAAGTTTTCCCTCTCTCCAACAACTACGTCCACTCCTGACCATTTCAAGAATTTGAGCTGTCAACTACTTTAATATTAAAGGGCGCAGTAGCAGTTCCAATTTTGTTATTGATACAAAAATCTATAACTCCATGTATTTGCAACAATTCTGCTGTCGTCAGTGGCCAATGTGGTGTATAAAAACCTCGAAGAATTAATATTCAAAGTCACGCCATTTCTCCATTGACATTTATTTGTATTAGATATATAACTAATTGATGACTAAAGAAAAAGAAAGTGAAAGTTACTAGGCTGTTAAAGCCAGAGCGCAAACTCTTTTTGGGGAAGAATGCAACATCGGCCATGTGAGGGAACAATCTCAACCTCTACCATAAATGATTATCTGCGGAAGACATTAGTATCCACAGCCAGAATTTTTTTTGTTATTTTATGAGTGTTACATAGTTAATTCAAATCACATTCGTACAGTGGAAATGTTTGACATATAGTGACGCAGCAGGAGTAATAAGAAAGACAACAAAGTAAACGTAAACATTAGTAATTCATAAAAAAGGATTTCTATTTCACTCATGAAGTCTTTCAGTTTCTATGCTTACGATACTTGTCCACCGTTGGTATTCGCGGCTGATGTTTCGTCATGATTAGGTGCTCCTTGGAAGTAGACTACGCCCGGCTGCTGTAGCTTTCTTCTCAAGTACTGATGCGGTACATTTCCGCGTCTTGGTGTTAAGAGGAGCCCGTCCTGTTGTTTCCCCGCTTTGCTGATATTCGTCACAGTTTTTTAAAGGCTGCATCTAATGCTGTCATTGTTATTTTCCTTGGTTTTCATTATGGTCCCACAGCTTACCACCACAATATTTCGGTCGGTGGGAAGATGTAAATCAGGATGTCACAACATAGGTTATACGACTCATCAGCAAGAAGCGATATTGTAGTTGCCGAAGATCATAACCGATTTTCTCTATGAAATGGGTTTTTATTTTCTGGTTTTCCTTTAGAATTAGTGCAAATACAATGCGAACCTTCTGGCTTACCAACTTGAGACTATTATTTTCAACATTAAATATGAATGCGAGCTTTTGCAATTATTGGAATATTGTTAAAATAAGATTCACAAGACTACTGGGTAGAATCTTCCTGAACTATGTTCCAGAATGAAACGCCTACATGATTCAGCAAAACACACTCGTGACCTTGCATTTCTGGTAGTGTAATGTATACTCTTGTAAAAGTAAAATTAAATATCGTGTTTTCCACACTCTGGTGCAACTCGTCTCTTATTGATGGCTCTACTGCGAACTGAGTGTCAATTTCGTATCACTATAATTCAAACTGTTTCACGCCATGAATGTGAACGGACTGCGTTATAGACTAGTGACCAAAAATAGCGGTTTAAAACATCGCCGGAAAAGAAACCAAGGACTACTACCCCAGTAGTGAGCTATGCTATTATACTCACCGGAATGGAAAGTGCTCCCCCATGGACGCTTTGACCGATAGCAACCCAACTGACTCTCCAGTGTTTACGTGGTGATGGATACGTTGATTTAAATTTCATCCTATAAATGAAGAATGATTTGAGTACATGATGCCTAATGTTACTGGAATTTTTCAGGTGGAGACAGCGGAACAGCTTACCCACAGAATATGTACGTGTGCTCATCACCATGAAAAGAATTTTGAAAACTGCCTATTCACGGACGTGTGGGACATCAAAGCATCATGCTGGTAGGGTGGCTGGCTGATTCTGGGACAAAGAGCCCATGGTTCTCTTATGCAAACAAACTGGTCAGTTGCACTCGCCTAATTTAATGACCTTTATGTAAACAAACTACTCACGTGCCTCCTTGTTTTGGTTATTTAGGACGCAATTAATAGGCAATAATTGTCCCTATGAAACTTCTTGGCAGATTAAAACTGCGGGCGGGACCAGCATCGAACACGCGCCTTTGCCTTCCGTGGGCAAGTGCTCTGTCGACTGAGCGACCCCAGCACTGCTCACGACCTGTTTTCACAGATTAGATTAGATTAATACTAGTTCCCTGGATCATGAATACGATATTTCGTAATGATGTGGAACGAGTCAAATTTTCCAATACGTGACATAAAAGTTAATTTCACAACATAATTAAGTTAATATAACAACTTTTTTATTTTTTTGTTTTTCTTTCTAATTTTTTATATTTTTTTCTTAATTTATATCTAAAAAGTAGAAGGAGTTGTCATTCAGATATTCTTTTAATTTCTTCTTAAATACTTGTTGGTTATCTGTCAGACTTTTGATACTATTTGGTAAGTGACCGAAGAGTTTAGTGGCAGTATAATTCACCCCTTTCTGTGCCAAAGTTAGACTTCACCTTGAATAGTGAAGATCATCCTTTCTCCTAGTATTGTAGTTATGCACACTGCTATTACTTTTGAATTGGGTTTGGTTGTTAAAAAAATCCATAAGAGAGTATATATACTGAGAAGCTACTGTGAATATCCCTAGATCCTTAAATAAAGGTCTGCAGGATGATCTTGGGTGGACTCCAGCTATTATTCTGATTACACGCTTTTGTGCAATAAATACTTTATTCCTCAGTGATGCATTACCCCAAAATATGATGCCATATGCAAGCAATGAGTGAAAATAGGCGTAGTAAGCTAATTTATTAACATGCTTATCACCAAAATTTGCAATGACCCTTATTGCATAAGTAGCTGAACTCAAACGTTTCAGCAGATCATCAATGTGTTTCTTCCAATTTAATCTCTCATCAACGGACACACCTAAAATTTTTGAATATTCTGCCTTAGCTATATGCTTCTGATTAAAGTCTATATTTATTAATGGCGTCATACCATTTACTGTACAGAACTGTATGTATTGTGTCTTATCAAAATTCAGTGAGAGTCCGTTTACAAGGAACCACTTAGTAATTTTCTGAAAGAGATTATTGACATGAGTTAATTCTTGTTTGTCAGGTGTGATTACCATACTTGTATCATCAGCAAAGAGAACTAACTTTGCCTCTTCATGAATGTAGAATGGCAAGTCATTAATATATATTAAGAACAACAAAGGACCCAAGACCGACCCTTGTGGAACCCCATTCTTGATAGTTCCCCAGTTTGAGGAATGTGCTGATCTTTGCATATTATGAGAATTGCTTATTTCAACATTCTGCACTCTTCCCGTTAGGCACGAATTAAACCATTTGTGCACTGTCCCACTCATGCCACAATACTTGAGCTTGTCTAGCAGAATTTCATGATTTACACAATCAAAAGCCTTTGAGAGATCACAAAAAATCCCAGTGTGTGGTGTTCGTTTATTCAGATCATTCAAAATTTGATTGGTGAAAGCATATATGGCATTTTCTGTTTAAAAATCTTTCTTGAAACTAAACTGACATTTTGTTAGTACTTCTTTTTTACAGAAATGTGAAGCTACTCTTGAATACTCAAAATATCCACGGGTGTACTGCCGGTCTACAGTGCCCAACGGGCACAATATTTCGGCGATCATACATGTCCCCATCATCAGGTGAACTGACGGACTGAGCTCCTGTGGAACGTGCCGGCACGGAGAGCCGTACACTGTGGCTGCTCAGGGGGAACTGGGTTCGGTCGCGGCGGCGGCCGATTTAAATACCCTCCGCCCGCGGCGCGCTCACTCCGCCGTCCGCGCCCCGCGCCACGGTCGCGCGGTGGAACAGATTGCGACGGCGTCTGAGATGACGTCGGTGTGATGGCTCTGTCCGCCGTGGTCGTCACAACTATACGTTTGCTCGATTTACTCTTGATTAACTTAGTTAACTTAGTGACGACCACGGCGGACAGAGCCATCACACCGACGTCATCTCAGACGCCGTCGCAATCTGTTCCACCGCGCGACCGTGGCGCGGGGCGCGGACGGCGGAGTGAGCGCGCCGCGGGCGGAGGGTATTTAAAATGGCCGCCGCCGCGACCGAACCCAGTACCCCCTGAGCAGCCACAGTGTACGGATCTCCGTGCCGGCACGTTCACAGGAGCTCAGTCCGTCAGTTCACCTGATGATGGCGACATGTATGATCGCCGAAATATTGTGCCCGTTGGACACTGTAGACCGGCAGTACACCCGTGGATATTTTGATTATCAAATACGCCGGGAGAAACTCAAGAATCTACTCTTGAATACGTTACTTTCTCAAAAATTTTGGATAAAGCTGTTAGAAGGGAGATTTGACGGTAATTGTTGACATCAGATCCATCCCGTTTTTTATGCAAAGGTATAACAATAGCATATTTCAGTCTATCAGGGAAAATGCCCTGTTCCAGAGAGCTATTACACAGATGGCTCAGAATTCTTCTTATCTGTAGAGAACAAGCTTTTAGTATTTTGCTGGAATTGTCATCAATTCCATGTGAGTTTTTGCTTTTAAGCAAGTTTATTATTTTCCTAATTTCAGAGGGAGAAGTGGGTGAGATTTCAATTGTATCAAATTGCATAGGTATGGCCTCTTCCATTAACTGCCTAGCATCTTCTAATGAACACCTGGATCCTACTATATCCACAACATTTAGAAAATGATTATTAGAAATATTTTCAACTTCTGACTTTTTGTTCGTAAAGTTTTCATTCAATTTGATGGCAATACTGTCTTCCTGTGCTCTTGGTTGACCTGTTTCTCTTTTAATAATATTGCAAATTGTTTTAATTTTATTATCAGAGTTGCTGATTTCAGACATGATACACATACTTCTGGATTTCTTAATAACTTTTCTTAATATAGCACAGTAGTTTTTATAATGTTTGATAGTTTCTGGGTCACTACTCTTTCTTGCTGTCAGATACATTTCCCTTTTCCGGTTACAAGATATTTTTATACCCTTAGTAAGCCATGGTTTGTTACATGGTTTCTTACGAGTATATTTAACTATTTTCTTGGGGAAGCAGTTTTCAAATGCATTTATAAAAGTGTCATGAAATAAATTATATTTTAAATTGGCATCAGGTTCACGGTACACCTCATCCCAGTCTAACTGCTGTAGGCTTTCCCTGAAATTTGCAATATTTAAATCGTTGACTGAACGTATTACTTTGGAGGACTGTTTAGTACTGCTGAATTGAGCTATGTCATATATTGTAACTAGCTGTTCACCATGATCAGAAACACCATTCTCAACAGGCTGAGCATTTATCTGGTTAAACTTATCTTGGTCTATAAAGAAGTTATCTATCAGTGAGCTGCTATCCTTTACCACCCGAGTAGGAAAATCAATAACTGGCTTTAGTTAAGCCAGTATCTTATCTCCCATCTTCCAAACTTCTCCTGCGATATTTGCAGGAGTAGCACTCTTCTAAGAAAGGATATTAAGGGACATTGCTTAGCCGCAGCTTAGGGAATGTTTCCAGAACCAATTTTTTCACTATCCCGAAGAGTGTGCGCTGATATGAAACTTCATAGCACTCTGAAACTGTGTGCCGGACTCAGACATGGACTAGAGAGTTATTGACTTAGGTGCACCATTCAAAGGGAATTTACTACATGAACAAAGGAAAGAAGCCTGCTAAGAACAATATTTTTACAATGTTATGCATTTTCCTTTCAATCATTTCAGATATTAACGAAGTGGAGACAAAGAAAAAGTTGCTAGCATACTTTCAGTAAAAAGACTAAGATGGTACTGGAAGACGTTAGTTAGAAAATTAGAAATCCAAGATCTCAAAAAATAATAAAAGAGTACCTCTCTGGCCACTCCCTTATCATATCAGAATATCTGAGCTCAGGTAGACCTACGTAACTTCCATTTCAAACTGTTCCCGAGTGTAGACAGAGAGTGATGAACTCTAAAATAAGTAAAGTTACATAAACGCTTAACACAACGCAGTAGATAAAAACAGCAGTTGCAGAAGGAATGCAGTGATTTTTTTTTTCAAAGCAACTACTTTCCTCCTGTCATTGTCTTTTATTTGTATACCCTACACGAATAACCTACAGTGACTCCTTTTGTCTGTTAACTTATATCTTGACTTTTTCACTAGAATGAGATTCATGGAACATGATCTATCACTGACAGAATAAAGAAAATAACAAAAAGCGCAGACAAAATTACTTCAAACAATGAATACAAGAAGCTCCTTCAGAAAACCCAGACTTCCCGTCCCATCTGTTCTCTACACAGCGAAGTTTGTAGCACCTACAGTTTACCCAATGAACTCTAACTAGCATTTTTTGAGAGCAGTTCCCGTGGAGAACAACTGTTATTCTTAGTACCTCAAAATGAATATAAACAGTCTCGACAGCAAGATACCTTTATTTTTATGGTTAGTGGTTTCGGTCAGTTACTGACCATCTTCAGATCTCACACCACGTTGGTAGGCGATGATGGTGAGTGGAGCAGGCGTTACGAACTCTACGAACGTCAACTGCATTTGATGTTCGTGGAGTTCGTAAAGCCGTCGGCACACGGACCGTGCTGTCGAACGCCAACGCTGAACGTGCCGAGTTCAAAAAATGGTTCAGATGGCTCTGAGCACTATGGGACTTAACATCTAAGGTCATCAGTCCCCTAGAACTTAGAACTACTTAAACCTAACGAACCTAAGGACATCACTAACATCCATGCCCGAGGCAGGACTCGAACCTGTGACCGTAGCAGTCGCGCGGTTCCGGACTGAAGCGCCAAGAACCGCTCGGCCACCAATGTGCTGATGAACGTTCAGGAACGATGCAACTTGCGCCTACGGTACGTGGGCCCCAACGTGCTATACGCGATCGCAACGCACTCCAGCGGCAGTTATGGGATGTTTTTAGTTCGTAAATCACACTGTTTACTCAGTGGGCTCGCGTAAAATTACCACGTTAGCTCTATTAAAACGCACATTTCCTCCTCTGTCCACATGCCAGTCACATTGTTCTACATGTAATATACACAAATGAAAACTTCTATATCCATGTACATGTTTTGAGACAAAAAGGAAAGTACCATGACGAATGAATAAGGACACAGGCTTATAAAGGTTCCATTACAAACAGTGCGACATAAATTTTCAATAGTTCTCCACATAAGATTTACATTATTTTATCGTTCCCACATTTTAGTAAAACACTAAGGTGTTGATCTCTGTTCCTACCCAGTAGCAAAATCTTTGCAGCATGTGAATTACGAAACTTAAAAGAAAAAGGAACAAAATATATTTATACAAGTAGCCCAAGCAGTCCTGTAGATTAAGCCAATCGATCAAACTCACTCCTGAAAAAAAGGTGAACTTACATTTACATAACATGAAATATTGTAATGTATATATACATGAAACTAATAATAAAGCATCAGACACTATTACAAACGCGAATGTTAGGAAAAAATATTTGGGCGTGGCGAGACACGAACTGCCACCTTATCACACATCTCGCTGGGATTCAGTAACGCTGCTCAATACGCTGAACAGAACAAAAGCATTACAGTCAATCCTAATATGTTGTCACTTGCTAAAAGCTTTAATCGTAACTATGTTACTAACTGAAATTTAATTATAACAAGTTGTACCAAGAACAATGTGTTTTTTGTGGATCCTCAGTGTGTCGTTGCCTTCAAATGGCATACTCTCATAATACGCAAGTTACAATAATTCTTTTGCCACGAATATGATGTTTCTCATTATATTAGTGCAACGAATGACACAGTTAACAACGGATTTTCGAGTGATTCTCAATTTTCTGGTGACAGAAAAGGCATATATACGTATAGGGTTAAACTGAATACCAATATGGCGTCTCACAGCTCCGTGCTAATGGGAGATGGCCTCCATGTGATGTAGGTGGCGTTGTGCCATCTGATTGGTCAACTCTCAGACGCCCCCTCAGAATATCTGATACGCTAGATATTGCTCTGCACTTACGGAAAGACTTCCGAACGTACTATTCCAGACTATGACGTCAGAAACTCGGAACTCTAACGCTCAACGTTCGGATGCACCGCCCGTGTGGCGACGGCTTAAAGCCAGTTCCGCTCACCGCCTATCAACATGGTATGAGGTCTGAAGATGGTCAGTAACTGACCGTAACCAGCAGCCACAAAAATAAAGGTTTCTTGCGGTCGAGACTGTTTATGTTCATATTAAAGAACTCTAACTAGTTTGCAACTTAACACGGAGTTAATAGTCAGCTAGCTGTTTCCAGCATTCCAATTATGTATTCATAAAAAGGGTCATAAGTAAGGAAACAGTTAGGACTTTTCAAACATCACTACTGGCAGTATAGTGGAAGCTTGGATTACAAGTTGATGTATTTCAAGACCTGAACATAAAAACCAAATTTGAGAGTATCTGTCTATAGAAGACCAAAAAATGTCTTGGAAGTGTGTCACAGCACAGGTAGAATTAGTGATAAAATTTGGTATACTAGTGAACTGAACAAATTAATGACATGCTGAAGAAATGAATTAAAATTTGTTCTATGGCTGGGACTTCAACGTGGGTCTCCTTCTTACTAGGCAGATGTGCTAGCTATTACACCACCGTTAAAAGACGCAAGTGCATTGACCCCCGTATTCCAGTGCCCTGCTGAACACAAACTTCAGTTGACGTCTTCAGCCAATTTTCCCTTCTTCGATCGTCACTATGGCCAAGGCTCTCTGGTATTGGAATAGCACCTCAGCGTAGTACATAATGGGGAAATTCTGGTTGTTCATCAGGTGTAGGTAACAGCTAGCACATCGGCCTAGTAAGTAGCAGATGTGGGTTCAAGTCCCAATCACGGCCTATATTTTCATTAATTTTTTCAGTTTCTGTCATGATTGTAGATAAAGTTGAGACTCATATGTCTGAAGGAAATTACAATTCCATCAGATTAATGAACAGATTAAAATGTATGTCTATTACATGATAATTTCCAAACAGCAATATGTTCCAGGTCAAAGGAAACGCTGCAGAGCAAATACTTACAGAAAAAACGTGTTTTTTTGTAATGGATGTAGAAGACACCAAAAGAAAAGCAGTGAGAGCTTCATTGAAGGAGATCACAAACCATACAAAGCAGTCAGTTCTGTAACAGCAACAGTGGAAGAGACAGGTGAAAAGGAACTGTGCTTGGATGGGGCATTAACAAGTTTACTGACTTCCTCATGAACATGTAGGCAGCTGGAGAATTAATTAGCAGAAGATATAAGAATAGCAAGGCTTTTAGTTTGTATCTTGGTCTGTGATTGCTGTACACAAGATGCATTTAAGACTTTACAACCTGGGAAAAAAATCTTTATTATCAAAGCGTTCAATTAGCAAATAAGCATATCTAAAAGTATCTTGCATTTTCTCTAATACGAGGTGTGGCTAGAAAAAAACCGGACTAGTACTGGTGAAACAATAAAACGAATGCAATAAGGCTGAAAGTCGCGTGGCCTGTCACGTGACTCTCGCTCCGCCTACTGCTCGAGTTTCATCTGCCTCCTGCACTCAGTCTGCCCGTGGCGTCTGTTTTAAGTAGTTGACGTTTTGTCTGTGCGTCGGAAAATGTCGAGTGTACAGAAAGAACAGCGTGTTAACATCAAATTTTGTTTCAAACTAGGAAAATCTGCAAGTGAAACGTTTGTAATGTTACAACAAGTGTACGGCGATGATTGTTTATCGCGAACACAAGTGTTTGAGTGGTTTAAACGATTTAAAGATGGCCGCGAAGACACCAGTGATGACACTCGCACTGGCAGACCATTGTCAGCAAAAACTGATGCAAACATTGAAAAAATCGGTAAACTTGTTCGACAAGATCGCCGTTTAACAATCAGAGCAGTGTCTGAGTTAACAGGAGTTGACAAGGAAAGTGTCGAACAAGTTTACCGATTTTTTCAATGTTTGCATCAGTTTTTGCTGACAATGGTCTGCCAGTGCGAGTGTCATCACTGGTGTCTTCGCGGCTATCTTTAAATCGTTTAAACGACTCAAACACTTGTGTTCGCGATAAACAATCATCGCCATACACTTGTTGTAACATTACAAATGTTTCACTTGCAGATTTTCCTAGTTTGAAACAAAATTTGATATAACACGCTGTTCTTTCTGTACACTCAACATTTTCCGACGCACAGACAAAACGTCAACTACTTAAAACAGACGCCACGGGTAGACTGAGTGCAGGAGGCAGATGAAACTCGAGCAGTAGGCGGAGCGAGAGTCACGTGACAGGCCACGCGACTGTCAGCCTTATTGCATTCGTTTTATTGTTTCACCAGTACTAGTCCGGTTTTTTTCTAGCCACACCTCGTAAGTGCTGCTTATCCCCAAAACATAGAGATACACAGTTTTCAACAGACTAGAGAATACTTTCAGCATCATGAAAATTATTTCTTTCGTATGATACTTGTACACGTTCAGTAAATTATTTACTAAAATTTCTTTACAAAAAACTGAAACTTCCAGCTTTTAACTAATAACTACAGTATAACGCAAATGGGGTAGGTATGCCGGTGTCTCTATGTTAGCAAAAATTATATTGTCTTTCCAGAACGAGAAAAAGTTAATTTTATGCGCCCCCCGCCTCCCTCCTATTAACTGAGATATGTCTAAAATTTTATTTTCGCTTTCATATTGCTCAGCTGATTTCATTCTTCCATTTATGGCTTTCTGAAGTTGTGCAGCTCCCAGGACTACTCGCTTTTCATCGGGCTATTCTTGGAAATCCAGATGCGATGAGAAGCTGGGAGTAAAGCCAGAAATTATCTAAGGAATACATTCTTCTTTTATCCTTAGCCGCTCCAAATTTACAGTTAAAATCCATTCTGCTTACTCGTCACAGTAGCTTGGCGTCGAAACAATACTTTCCCGTTGTAAATGTATGTGATAAATCTGTCACAGCACAACAACAACCAATATGACTATCCTTCTTCAGAACAGTTACGTTAATGACAAGAATTCTAATGCCAATTTTGAGCTCCTCTTGTCAGCTACGATGCTGAATTAAGAAACAACTGATCTTGGTACTTTATACATAACTGCTTTTAAAGACAATTGAAAAATGTAGTTGAAATAAATAACGTATTACATTTAGCCTCGAGTATTGTATAGGCACAAAATCCTTTCTGGGTATTGCTGAGCCAGTGATTTCTCAGCCTCTCACATTTGGGAAACGAGAAAACGCGCTTTTTCATTTCTTCTAGGGTTTTAGAAGTTCACTGGCAATAGGATGCACTTTAAACAAGACTACAGGTGCACGCTGTATGAAATATAAAACTTCCAAGTGGCAGACACTTTCTACGCAACACTCTCGTGATCCTAAGCTTTGTGTAGCCAACAGTCAACAGCTACTAACGTCGCGTTCCAATACGGCCACAGTGCGTCAGCTGGTGTACCTAGGAGGCTTTGTATCAACACAAAAGCACACTGGAGTGAGGGTTGGGTTGCTTAGCGGAGGAGACCAGACAGCGAGGTCATCGGTCTTATCGGGTTAGGGAAGCATGGGGAAGGAAGTCGGCCGTGTCCTTTCAAAGGAACCATCCCGGCATTTGCCTGGAGGGATTTAGGGAAATCACGGAAAACCTAAATCAGGATGGTCGGACGCGGGATTGAACCGTCGTCCTCCCGAATGCGAGTCCAGTGCGCTACCCACTACGCCACCTCGCTCGGTCGCACTGGAGTGAGCGGTGCGGCGAAAACACAGAGTGTTCTGCAGTGCGACAGAAATACATTGTGTGGAATACGGAAGCTACTGTTTTTAAGTACAGTGCATAGCTCCGCTATTCTTTTCCCAGTGGTAGCGGCACAAGTACTGGCTGTTGCCTTAGAGGTCGAGAAACACTAGGAGCGATCAGACATGTGTTGTGTGTGGCAGACACTCGTGCGTGCGATAGCTGTCAGTTACCCAACAGCATGCGATCTGGACAGCTGGAAAGAGGTTTTCCAAAAGTTAGCTTTTTCTTCAAAATAATGGCACAGTTCTACTATTCCCTATCCTTGGTGATGCTGCTAGCAGCAGAGGCAGTGTGGTTGCAGATTTATTTAGCGATATTCTGTGTGTGCATTTTCTCGAACAGAGGGAGAATTCTAAAACACACCGAAATGCTCTAAAACAGTTTGGTGAAAAATATTAAACATTTAAAGCCGTATATTTACGTGTTTTTCTTAAAAAGTTCGAAAAATTTGCAAAATAGCAGCTATACACATATTTACGTGTTTCGCGTTTGGTAAAATAGCAATGAAACCCGTATTTACATGCGTCTTTTTATATAATTTGCAAAATTACCCCAAAACTGTAAATAGCGTCATATGTTGTAGAAAATACCGCAGGGTGGGATTGCGAGAAATTTGTGAAAATGGAGACTGTACCATTGGGTGCCATACTGCTGGAAATTTACGAATGTGACCTTATTTGCTACTCCTGCTGCTACTGTTGCTCGACTGAGGTACAGACTAAGAATGCTAAGCCTATTTAAGAATGTTGGGGACACTAATTTGGGTGATGGTGGTCGGGGGGGGGGGGGGAGTCTATAGCACCAGTGAGAGAGGGGGGACACCATTTTTGGGTCGTAAGTTATCATCTTAATGATGGCAGTCATCAGTTAGCAGTCGGACACCTGTTGAACATGAACGCAAGTGCACTACTCGGCTGCCAACTTGCCTTTAAAGTATGGTAATTATAATGACGCTTGTAGACCATTAATAGTAATTATAACAACAGTTATTACCCATTAGTTAAGTTCTAACTGAACAAAACAAAATCCCAAACTAGCAATTCCTTACATGAGTGTCATTATTTTAGGCTAGGTCAATTGGCTGGTTTGCTTACATAGAACAATGATGTGCCATTTGTTCCAGAAACGGCCCAGCACCCCTGCTTATAGCGACAGACCATACGGTCAGTTGGGTGTAGTGAAATAGCTGAAGAACAAGTTATGACTAGATGGACACAACAGGGAAGTGTGACAAGAGTATGGGTCCTCCAGAAGGAATACACCACGAGAAGACCTGGATCTGACGGATGCATGATTGAAACCAGGCAGAGGTCACATCTGTGCCACCAAGAAGCATTGGAGACCGAGTACTGGAAGCTGTGTAACTATGCATCATTTGCTGCTGACGTTACGTCACAGACAACAAGACACATACCTCTCCAACTCTTAGAATCTTGTGGGAAGCTGTTCCATTCGACAACTGGTTTGATTTGGTAATTGTTGAAAGTAATATGAATTCTGGCCAGTATGTGGAAAGTATGGAAAGCAAAGGCATGTTCCAGCAGAATAATGCAAGAATCCAAACTGTGTTTCACATCACAAACCTCTTGAGGAATTTGGGGACCCTTAACTGGTCTGTCCCGTGTCTTGACTTGTCATGTCTGAGAAGCGATGGGAAGATGTACATCTTCATTCCAGCGTAAAGATAACATTTGAAGGCTGCTTGCTTCCATTCCAAAGCGAATACAAGAACATATTTGTGCCCTTGGGTGTCACACCTCGTGCTTACTTTGGTGATGGCCATCAATTTCGAATGAAACGGAAATTTGGTGAACATCTCAGTAAAGTACGTTAAATTTCGGACTGGTGCTAAAGAGCGTAACACATTCAATTTCCAGCATAGATGCTGTCCATTTAGTAGTTGTTTTCAATCTTGCTATTGTGGTCTTGAGTCCGAAGACTGGTCTGATGCAGCTCACCATGCTACTCTATCCCGTGCCAGCCTCTTCATCTTCGAATAACGACTGCAACCTATCTTCTGAATCTGCTTACTGTACTCATCTCCTGGTTTCCCTCTAGGGTTCTTCCCCCCACCCCCCCCCCCCCCCACCCCACTTCCCTCCACTAATAAATTGGCGACCCCTTCATGTGTTCTGTCAGCCGATTCTTTCTTTTAATCAAGTTGTGCCACAAATTTCTTGTCTCCCCAAATTCCATTTAGCACCTCCTCATTAGTTGCGTGATCACCTATCTAATTTTCTGCGTTATTCTATAGTACCACATTTCGAAAGCTTCTATGCTCTTCTTGTCTGGACGGTTTATCGTCAATGTTTCACTTCCATACATGGCTACACTTCACACAAGTACGATGGTTGCCAAGAAACTAATTCATCGCATTTTTTTCCTTCAACGCCGGCCGGTGTTGGCGAACGGTTCTAGGCGCTTCGGTCTGGAACCGCACGACTGCTACGGTAGCAGGTTCGAATCCTGCCTCGGGCATGGATGTGTGTGATATCCTTAGGTTAGTTAGGTTTAAGTAGTTCTAAGTTCTCTGATGACCTCAGATGTTAAGTCCCATAGTGCTCAGAGCCATTTGAACCATTTTTTCCCTTCAACAATTATTTATTGAACATAATGAGAATTACACACACGAAAGAATGGTGTTTTATCCACACACTCTGTTTTTCCACGTAATCTCCATCTCTATGGCCTTACTCGAGCGTGAAACAAGGGCGTGTATGTCCTGTCGGTACCCATCCTTGTCCTGGTGGCGGTGCCTGTGCTTCATTGTGTGAAACACCTCCTCATCGTCCTCAAAATGTCTTCCACAAATAACGTCCTTTAATGGCCCAAGCAAGTGGAAGTTCGAGGGGGCTAAGTCAGGTGTGCCAAGTGTGACAGACGTGACCTCTGCAAATCGTGGAGCACCGCCTTCTGACGACCTCACCCTCCGTGCCCAGCGACTGACAGTACTTCTGTCGACAGCAGATGCTCCATAGACCTTGCACAAGCGCTTGTGATTATCCCCCACAGTTTCTTTCCCTGTAGTGAGAAATTCAATGACGGCCCGTTGCTTTTAACGTACGTCACCTACAGACGCCATTTTGAAACGTCTCCTGCAGCTACGCTATCTGTCGGACGTGACGGGAACTTGGCGCGTTCACTCAGGAGACTTCAGATATTACATAATTAACGTTTCGCATTGGCAGCGCTGCTTTTGGCTAAGAAAAGAAAATGCAGTGCATTACTTTCTAGGCAACCCTCGTACTTTCAGAAAAGACTGTCTGCCACTTGTATCTATATTCGACGTTAACAAATTTCTCTTCTTCAGAAATGCATTTCTTGTCATTGCCAGTCTACATTTTATATCCTCTCTGCTTCGGTCATCATGAGCTATTTTGATGGCCAAACAGCGAAAGTCATCGACTACTTTAAGTCTCTCGTTTCCTAATCTAGGTCCTCAGCATCACTTAATTCGACTACACTCCATTATCCTAGTTTTGTTTTTGTTTATGGTCATCTGATATCAAAGTTTTTATTTCTTCTCCCTGAACTTTAATTCCTAGCCCGCCGTGGTGGCCGAGCGCTTCTAGGCGCTTCAGTCCGGAACCGCGCGACTGCTACGGTCGTAGGTTCGAATCCTGCCTCGGGTATGGATGTGTGTTGTCCTTAGGTTAGTGAGGTTTAAGTAGTTTTAAGTTCTGGGGGACTGATAACCACAGATGTTAAGTCCCATAGTACTCAGAGCCATTTAATTCCTACCCCAAGTTTTTATTTAGTTTCTCTTACTGCTTGCTCAATGTACAGATTGAATAACATCGAGGATAGGCTACAACCGTGTTTGACTCCGTTCTCATGCTTCCATTTACTGCCTCTCGACTTTTTTTCCCCCATAAGTCGTAGGAAATATAAAACTAAAAAGCACGAAGAAATCTCTTATGAGCAGGACTATCTTGGATAATTCTTGCTGAAAAGAAAACAGAAAACCTGTCTCTTTTTATTGTTTTATTACGTTATAGAAGAAATTGTGTCGGTACAAAAAACCTGTTTGTCTTAAGGACACAAAAGAATCTAATGAGGCAGATAGTAGCCTGTAATACCCTTCGTGACTTTCTCCCTAAGAAACTAGTTTGATGAATACGGATCCATTCGTCGCGAAATGTTTCCACGAAGCCGCTTGTTAATGTACCTAAAAAGAAGAGGAGAAAAGTCAGAAAGTGGAGCAAGATTTTTTGGGAGCCCAAATGATGCCGGAGATCGTCCAGCGTAGAAGAACTACAGGCGAATGGATTCTTTCTCGAAGAAATCTCCTTCTGATAGTGTGGCTAAAACGTGACAAGGTTGTAAATGTTTTCTCGTCCAGAGACGCATTTCGAAAGATATTTTCAACGCTTGCATGGGCCATTAGAGCCACCTCGTGCCCAGAGGCTGTCAGCTTACTTAATGAGGGCATTAAATATCGCCTCTCCTAAAAGGCGACTGCCGCTTTAAAAACTAACGTTTCACGCTCCATTAACGCGCTGCCCCGCAAGACCTGGATAAAATTCAGCAATCTCGAATGCACTTCCAAAGCATCAGCGCTGAAAAATCAGCAGCAACTACAAGATTCAAAACGTTCTATATTCCTCTGCAGCCCTTCTAAGCGAATGGCTTAGCACGACTTGCTCTGCGAAGTTGTGATATTAGCTAATGTTTCCCTTTACAGTAACATTTATGTTCGAGTGTAACATTTGCCTCTGACGATTTTTAGAAAAAAATCGTACGTTAAATATTAACACACTGTCTACCGAAGCTAAAATAATTACAATGAAAATGAAAATGATCAAAAAGCACCAATTTATGACTAATGTTCCACTTGATACACAACTTCCCATAACATCAATAAAGTTACAATAAAAAACTGTATCTGAAGAGATATAAGCACACACACACACACACACACACACACACACCATTCTTTAACATTTCCCATGAACCTTCAACTAACATAGCAGCAAGCCCTGGTGTAGCGAGAAGCAACTGGATACTTTTATCAAAGATTATTTAGATCCAGAAGTGTTCACACAAGAGCCAAAGAACGCAAATAAAACGTCTCAAACCAAAAAGTATTACGAGTTCTTGCGAATAATGCGAATATTAGGTTCACGTAAAACTGCTAGTATGGAACCATATGCATCTCAGAACAATTCATTTAAAGCTAACGACGGTATTATTTATTTTAAACCCTTTGCAGAGCACTTAAGATACCAAATATAAATGAAACATATTTCGTTAGAAACGAAAATAAAACTGCAGTTTCTCTTATCCAAGAGATTAACATCACTGAAATCGAAGCATATAATTTATCAAAATTAGAGCCGTAAACCACTTGGTCTCTACTGCCAAACAAAGATCACAACAAGGAGTTCAAACAACAATGGGTGGGGTTAGAGTAGCTAACATGGGGTTCCACAGTTAGAGGGCTGACCAATACCAGCATTCTTGTTACTGAGAGCTGTGGGGACGTTCCATCAATGCCCGTTGGGCATCACCGAGTAATGTGGAAGAGTCTACTAAAATGTATGGAAATTTACGGGGAAACACCCTGTTAGGAAAGAAATGAAAACAAGTAAGAGTTTCAGGGAGAAAAGTAATCCTTTGTAAACGCCACTTCTTCAGATTTTAATGCAAAACAAAACTATTTAGACTTCTGATGAGAAAATGTTTGCAACCTGAAGACTCCCAAAAGCTATGAATACATTTACAAGGGTTTGAAACAACACGAACGCTGTGTACCTTTCTAGACAGCAAATCGTAACTGTTGCAGGGTTCACACGGGTGACAAGGCCAATCACCCATAGACTGAAATCATTACACGGGTAGCTGATAGATCTCTAATCACGGTGTGTAGTGCTGGTCGATTTGTTGGCAGGTACTGTATCAGGATCACAAAATCCATTCTGATGTAAAGGTGAAACCATTTCGTTAGCAGTTATCTTTCTTTCCGTAAATATTCACGACTACTACGTAATAAAATTAAATCAGGTAACCCAAAAGAGCCAAACTGCACCCAATGACGATTACCTACGTAGGAAGGACAATGGAAAAGGCTACTGCTTGCAGATCAGAGATCGTGGAGGATCACTTGGAGGCTAGGAGAAGCTGGGACTTTTCTCTGAAAAGCACTAAGTGGGACTGTGAGTCCTTTTTATAATTTTGGCCTACGTTCTTGTCGTAAGAATAATATAAGAGAAGATGTAACGGTGTCATATTGGCGCATACAGGTGATCTATGGCAGACATCGTTCCGTGTCGCTTCATTCAGCGTAGCTTTAGACTCATGAGAATTTATCAGTGAGAATTTCTCCATTTCACTTCAGGGGTGCGGCACTGAGAACACTGTACTGGATGGCCTAAACAGGATGTTCAGGGAGGAACAATTCTCCTCCTAGACGAAGGTGACTGTGAATCCAATGAATTGGCCGCCTCAGACCATACGGTTTGTCCAGTCTTAAGCGGGCTTCCTCTCTTTTTTAAAGATGTCTGGGAACAACATGACCTGACCCAGAGACAAGTGAGCTTGTAACCTCCCCCTCACTTATCGACCTTAATGACAGTGAAAATTTAAACCGCGTGTACCTAATGGAAATTTGGGAAAGCAATCGTCACCGAAGTTAATCTGTCGGTAAAGAGGGAGGAAAGGGTTACATCTAAATGAAAGGAAAAATGCAAATGAAACTGGTGGAAATTAATTTTGAAAAGGGGTAAAGTTAATAAAGAAAGTAAATGTGCGGCCGTTACGTTAACAATTAACTAGCGGTAATTAGATATTTGAGATTTGGGGGAAATTACGGTCGCCAGTCCTAAGGACAATTATTATAGTAACTGAAAAAGAAAGGTTATTACACATATAATTAGCACTAGAAGCGTAGCAACTGAAGGTTGACACGTGTAGTGTGAAAACTGAAAGTTTGTCAGAAGTAATAAATTTCGCTACACTCTGACTTAATTTAGCAAAAGAATTAATAAAACCGGAAAATCGAAAGTTAATTTAGTGACTGAAGTTAATAGTGAGCTTTCTTTCTGAAGCACATCGAAATTCAGTAAAATACGGTTAGTCTTGGACTACCTCAACAATCATTTCAAAAGCAAATTGACTCTACGCAATTTAGAAATAAGAGATTTAACTTTGAACTTGAATTAAATGATACTGAACAATTAACAATAGTAAAATTTTGTACGTACCAAGCTGAGCTGCAGTCACAGGTAAGCTAAAATACGGTAACAAAACTCGCACACTTAATTTGTGCTTGTGTAATCTAAATATTGTAGCCATCTATGAATACTTAAACTGAACTTTGAAATTAAAGCAGTGAAATTGAATGATGCTGCTTTAATGCTGGCGTTTGAATTTCAACGACTCGGGTTCATTTCGGAAAAGGAAGGGACCCTGCTTGGCAATGCAATTGGGACAATGAGCAACAAAGGTTCATGCTACGTTGCTGTAATTTTGTGATTTGAACAGTTTGAAAAGCTGAGGTCTGCCATACAGTTCTGAAACTTTACGTGCTTTTAGTCTTCCTTGTTGGTTGATTGAAGGTTTGAAGTCGCCGATCGAGGAGGTGGCGACAGTCACTCATTGTCGGCCGTCGCTGTTGCAGAAGCTGGATGCTGGCGCGCCTTCTTCTCGACACGGTCACCATGCGAAACGGGCTCTTGATGTGTGCCAGCTAATGCTTCCCGTCCGCGACACCGTGCCAGTCGATCGCAATTACATGCTGCCAAACCCCGAAAGCCCGGCAACTTGCGGGAGCGTCACACAACACACCTGCTGAATCGCACTACTCCCACCAGACTTCTCTCTGCTCAGCCCGCGCTCCACGCGGCAGAGTTAACACTATACCAAAGATCCAAAACACTTTCGTTCTCCACACGACCTATCGATGTATTCGTTCGGTAGTATAGTTTTCCCTAGGCCAGTCCCAGCGTATAAATACAAATAATATTCACAAAACAAACCAATTATACAAATATTAAAACAATTACAATATATAAAGACACAGCAATGTTATATCTTCAGGTAAAAAAATAAGGAAAAAATTATGGTACAATAGATGGAAATAGGAGGATATGCATTTCCGGCGTTACAAGCTGAAGGAGAGAATATGAAAGGGGAGACAGTTTGGTCTTATTTTATGAAGTGGAGCATTCTGTGTTGCACTGCATGGGGAATTCGTCAACATACAATAATTTTACCCAAGGATTTGGTACCTCTGGTTCCACTCTTGCATCGACTGGAAAGTAAGGCATTTTTGTTTTGTGTCCCTGAGCGAAGCCTATTTATTTGAGCTGATCATTTTTCCGATACTTCTAGGTAATTCTCGTTGAAATAGAAATAGCAGAACTGTCTCTTTGGTAACATCTACCAGCACGTACTGTACGTTTCTGTCCCTTAGGACACATTTATAGACGTTACGAATACGTAGGGTGACAAGACTTCCGGATAAATCCGGACATGTCCTATTTATCTCTTTGTCCGGGTTCCGGGAGGATTTTTAAATTGTCCTCCTTTTCTGCAAGGAGGACCATAATAAAATTATATTTGCAGTTGTTCCCGTTCTATTGCTCTTTTCTTAAATACCTTATCTACAGATGGCGAAAGGATAGTCGATTGTATCGATTTTACACTATCCAAAAGCGAGTGTAAATATCGATTATTTAAAAATTCCGTTCCGTATTTTCAGTTCAGGATTCACATTGTCTTGGCTTGGCATTATAGGTTTTGTGTCATGTACTCAGCACTCAGGTGTGAGTGTGATTTGCTGTTTTTAGTGTAACCGAATGAGTTTTATAAAGTATCTGACAGTACCTAAACGCAAGAGTACCTTCTCAAATGTTCTCTCTTACAAGCAGCTTGCCTTGAATAAAAGGGGTACTGAATTCGAAGCAGAATGTAAACTATGGGGAGCTGGAAGTATAATTAAAAAAAAATCCTGTGTATCTTTTTACAACTATCTACTAAGCAAGCGTACACTTCTACAGAAAACCGGATCTTCAGAGAAATAGCAATAAAAGTTGAGAAACGTATGTTGTATCTATGAATTAATTCATTCCTAACTTCGTCCTCCTTTTTGAATATGTTTGTCCTCTTTTATTTTTTTTAATACGTCTGAATCTGATCATCATACGAATACTCTAAGTGTTCAGAAGGGAATAATTCAACACGATTTTATGTCTATCTGGCATATCGCATCTCTTACAGAGGTTTAACAGTTAACAGAGGTTGATAGTAAACCAGAAAATAAGTCTAACTTCACGTAAGTTTCTGTGGGGTAGGTGAGATTTTGCATAATACGTACAGTGTATAATCAAGACTCACTGTTGCACTTCACAGGTCTTACATTACGAAAATATCAGAACTTTTTGTGTATCTCTCATTTCAGCATAGGGCATACGACGTTATTTATTCTTTAACAAGGTAAATTACGTCCCCATTGTCCTTTGTGACAGAACTTTCATTTCGCAAGCCAACTGCACACCGAATCTGGAAGGTGGTTCTCCGTAACCGATGTTGCCTGGACTTGTGTCGTTTAGCCACAATAAATTTTACATTGTGTGTTAAGCAGACATGAGTAATTTCACATATAAAGCCCGCCGCCTAAAAGGAAGCGAAAGAAAACAAGCCTTATTTATTCAAACGAAAGACGCTTTTGATTTAGAAAGTGTTGCTGTAACGACGTATTATTGCAGGTCCAGGAAATGAAACCGACAGATGAAGCTTATTGCGCTAGTTGTCAGGGCAGATTGGAAAGTAAGACACACACCTGCACAGCGCTAAAGTAAGAGTGAAATGGAAGCTGAGACACTCTATAGTGTTCACACGGAGGCCCGTGTTCGATGTTCGATTTCCGGCTGGGGTGGGAGATTTTCTCCCTCAGAGACTGGGTGTTATGCTGTCCTCATCATCATTTCATCCCCATTGTCGACGCGCAAGTCGCCCAATGTGGCGTCGCACCCAATAACACTTGCACGTGGCTGCAGAACTTCACACCTGGGGACTCCCAGGCACTGACGCCATACGATCACTTCCATTTCCCCCAAGAACTCCTGTGGGATAAAACATGTTAGCTGATATATTGTTAAACATAACTACGTATGCGAGATGCGATTAATCATTAAAAATCAATTGTGATGGCCTTATTGTATGCACTTTATAGCTATTTACACTTAGCCGAATATCATCACTGCTACACAAATACATTTAACGACAAGGTTACCGCCGGCCGAAGTGGCCGTGCGGTTAAAGGCGCTGCAGTCTGGAACCGCAAGACCGCTACGGTCGCAGGTTCGAATCCTGCCTCGGGCATGGATGTTTGTGATGTCCGTAGGTTAGTTAGGTTTAACTAGTTCTAAGTTCTAGGGGATTAATGACCTCAGAAGTTGAGTCCCATAGTGCTCAGAGCCATTTTTTTGACAAGGTTATCCACTAACAAAAGAGATATTCACTTGTAACCTCCCCCTCACTTATCGACCTTAATGACAGAGAAAAACTAAACCGCGTGTACCTAATGGAAATTTGGGAAAAGCAATCGTCACCGAAGTTAATCTGTCGGTAAAGAGGGAGGAAAGGGTTACATCTAAATGAAAGGAAAAATGCAAATGAAATTGGTGGAAATTAATTTTGAGAAAAGGGTAAAATTAATAAAGAAAGTAAATGTTCGGTCGTCACGTTAACAATTAATTGGCGTTTATTAGATATTTGAGATTTGGGGAAAATTACGGTCGCCAGTCCTATGGACAACTACTATAATAACTGAAAAAGAAAGGTTAATGAACGTATAATTAGCACTAAAAGCGTGGCAACTGAAGGTTGACACGTGTTGTGTGAAAACTGAAAGTTTGTCAGAAGTAATAAATTTCGCTACACTCTGACTTAATTTAGCAAAAGAATTAATAAACCGGAAAATTGAAAGTTAATTTAGTGACTGAAATTAATAGTGAGATTTGTTTCTGAAGCACTATGATTCAGTAAAATAAGGTTAGTCTTGGGCTACCTCAACAATCATTTCAAAAGCTACTTGAATCTACGCAATTTAGAAATAAGAGGTTAACTTTGATCTTGAATTAAATGATTCTGGACAATTAACAATAGTAAAATTTAGTACGTACCAAGCTGAGCTGCAGTCACAGGTAAGCTAAAATATGCTAACAAAACTCGCACTCTTAATTTGTGCTTGTGTAATCTAAATATTGTAGCCAGCTATGAATACCTTAACTGAACTTTGAAATTAAAGCAGTGAAATGGAATGATATTACTTTAATGCTGGCGTCTGAAATTCAACGACACTCGGGTTCATTTCGGAAAAGGAAGGGACCCTGCTTGGTAATGCAATTGGGACAATGAGCCACAAAGGTTCATGCTGAGTTGTTGTAATTTTGTGATGCAACAATTTTAAAAGCTGAGGTCTGCCATACAGTTCTAAAACTTTACGTGCTTCCAGTCTTCCTTGTTGGTTGATTGAAGGTTTGAAGCCGTCGGTCGAGGAGGTGGCGACAGTCACTCATTGTCGGCCGTCGCTGTTGCAGAAGCTGGATGTTGGCGCGCCTTCTTCTCGACACTGTCACTAGGCGAAACGGGCTCTTGATGTGCCCCAGCTAATGCTTCCCGTCCGCGACACCGTGTCAGAAACTATCATAGCAAGTCGAGCGCAATTACATGCTGCCAAACCCCGAAAGCGCGGCAACTCGCGGGAGCGTCACACGCCCTACTCCAGACAGACTCCCTTCTACCCGCGCTCCATGCTGCAGAGTTAACACTACCAGAGATCCTAAACACTTTGGTTCTCCACACGACCTATCGATGTAATCGTTCGATAGCATATTTTTCCCTAGGCAAGACCCAGCGTAAAAATACAAATAGTATTTACAAAACAAACCAATTTTATATATATATATATATATATATATATATATATATATATATATATTAGTAAAACAATTACAATATATAAAGACACAGAAATGTCATAAATTGAAATAGGAGGATATGCATTTCCGGCGTTACACACTATCCGTCACATAATAAGTATTTCATCTCTGAAACATCAACCTGGCGATATTGAGTTTTAAGCCAAGTGGCTCATCTTCCATCACTTTCGCCAAAGCGATAACACCGCTCAAAGAGTTCAGTTACATCCATTTTTCTATTTCCAGCGCGTCGTTTTTCATGTTGCCTAAGTAGAATGTTAGCGCAGTAGGTGCCAAGGATTTTATCGACCTTTTTACAATTTCCGTAGTACAGTGATTTTTGTTGTATGCTGGCCTTATGTGTTTGTTGTACAAAATCCCATTATTTTTCAAGAAAGAGGAATTTAAATGATTAACAAACTTTTATTTTGAAAAAAAGGCAGCCATATTAGTTAGATGTCGAAATAATGTTCAGTTAGATTTTACTTCTAGGATAGACGTAATCGGAATACCAAAGACACTGCTAATGTAAGACGCAAAAGAGATGACATCACCGATTAAAATACTACTGGACCAAGATTCTTTCGGGGGAAAGAAACTATAAGTCGAATATGTTGAAGCTGATGATTATGCTGATTCTTCTGTTCATACGGTATTCAAACGGATTGGGTGCGGGAGTAACATAAAAGCGCCTTTCTGATAGCAAAGTGTGCTGCTAGGGTAACAAGAAAGTACATTCATGGCGATATTTTCGATCAGAATCAGGTCGAGCCAGAGTAATAGTTCACGCAATTATTTCGTTTTATTTTATTCATTCATACACTCCTTTAGTGTTTCCTGTGATGATGACTGCCGCTGATCTCAGCACGCATCTTAAACGTTTGAATTGTAAATTCCTGTTTTTTTACTAAACAATTATAATAAGACAACAGTGTCTCTACCACTGACGCTACTGCATACCATTTATTTCTAAACATGCATGCGTTTCTTTGGGATATCATTCGTAAATGAAACATGTGGGGAAGGTAAATTTTTTTTTTAGGTGACACAGACTACTAGTCACTCTTTTAGCAATAATGTAGACAGAGTGAACCAGAAATCCACACTTCTGTAAGTTCTTCAGGGATATCTTCTGAATATTTTCGTGTAGGGGATCCATGGTCTTCGGCGACTCGTGACAATGATATTGCATTTAGTTCGGTTTCTTGCCCCATATGTCTTTGTATCTGTACTGTGATGAAAACTGTGCAGTTGTAAATGGAACAAGTTGTGCGTCTTGTTCCCAGTAGCTCAAGATACATGCTGTTTACGGTAGTAACAGCCATTTTACTCTTCGCCTTCAGACTTACGTTCAGTACTTCTCTGGTCTGTGTTGGGTTTGTTTTTCCGGCAGTGTCAGTTGTACGTTAGCAGTGAAACACAGCTGTATGGATAGGTCTACTGACAAAGAGTTGCCGAAATGCGTCCACTGCATGCAATGGAAGAGCGGTACAGCGACTGAGCTGTTGCCGCAGCAACGGCAAACACGCCACAGTACAGTGTTTCGTCAGATTGTTGCATTACTCTGTTGTGTTGTGTGGTGTGGTGTACGTTTTGGTCATTGAATATTAGTGACTACTTCACTGTCGTGAAGGTATTTTCACAGAAACAAGGATGAGTCTGGTAATAAAGCGAATAATTCATCATTATATTACACGGTCCATTCACGTTAACGTGACCACCTGTCAGAAGCCTGAAAACCACCTTTTTTAGGGACGACCGCTGCGAGGTGTGCAGGAAGAGAGTCTGCGAGTTCCTGGACGGTATCGAGACGAATGAAGAGCCATGCTCACTTCAGTGTTGTCGCCAGCTGCGCTAGGAATGACGATTGAGTACCATGATGGGAGCAATCTGATCGAGATCGTCTCACGGATTCTCGATTGGGTTTAAACCGCGAGGCTGCGGGGGGGGGGGGGGGGTGGAGGGCTGCAACGGGAGGGGTATAGTGGCCAGCGGAGTACGGTAAACTCATCTTGGTGCTCTTCGAAACACGTACATACCCTGTGAGCTGAGTGACACGCCGCATTCTACTGCTGGTACTTGGTATCAGGACGAGGAGAAACAGAGTACGTATAGGGGTGGACATGGTCCCCACGGGTAGATGCTTACTTGTGTTGATCCATTGCGCCTTTCAGAATGACAGTATCACCCAGTGAAAGCCACTGGAAACTTCCCCCAAACCACAGCGTTCCGACGGTTGTTGCACAGTGTTTGCTTTTAGGCGTTTGAAGCCGTACACGCCAATGGCTATTTGTCCGATGGAGCATGAAGTGATTCATCTGAAAGTGCCACCTGTCGTCACACAGTGGACGTCCAGTTGCATTGGTGTGCAAATTCCAGACTTCATCACCGTTGAAGAGCAGACAGAATGTGTGCATGAATCAGACGGCTGCTGCTGAGACCCACGTGTTGCAATGTTCGCTGGACGGTAGCTGTGGGGACACAGTTGCTAGCCTCCTGGTTCATAGGGCGGTCAGTTGCTCAACAGTTACACCTGTATTCGCCCGTACACATCTCCGCAGCGGACGTTCACCCAGTCATCTACAGTCAGAGGTGCACTACAGTTCAGTTGCCTCAGCGCTGGTTTTGGATAGTGCATTTTGCCACGCACGGTATACTTTAACCACGGCGGCACGCTAACAAGTTTACAGACTTAGCCATTTGGGAAATGCTTCAACCCTTGGCCCTAAAGCCAACGTTCACGCACGTTTGGCCGTGAGATATATCGTTCCGTTTTCTCGTTTCCGTGCGTCGCCTCGAAGCGCTTTATATATCCTCCAGTGCTAGTGCTGCCACCAGCCGCCTGTGAGTGGTTATTGCATTTGACGTCGAACACGGGCGGAGGCCACATACCTTATTGTGACTGGACCGTGTATTACTCTGAATGTGCCGCCGGTGACCATGAGTTTCTTCTTATAAGAAAATACTCAGAACTTATCCCTGAGGAACCTCCGAAAGTTTGTGGGTGGAGTTCTCGTTCACCCTGTATAAATTACAGTTCCTTCGATTTTTAATATGGAAACGCATTACATTTAAATAACAGCGCTCAATGATTGGCAGGAGACTGCCTCAGTTGACAGTATCCCGTATGTTTAAACTGTATACTTGGGAACTGTAGTTACCTGCGCATACGAAGATGGGTGCAGGAGCGACGTACAGAGTACCATTCGAGGCATCGGCCAAAGGTGTCGTTATACCGCGTTTGTCTGTAGCATGCGTTTTATCGTACACGTAAGAGAAACAGCGTTTATGTTAGTGTAGGTATGATGACATAAAGCAAAGACGTCGTGTATTACATTAACAAGCATTTTCCGACCATACAAACGTTTCGAGGAGATCAGAAGCAGAAACAGTAGCCTAACGTAGCGCTTACGCCAACGTTACCAGTTACGACGACAGGCAACGGCGGGAGCGTAAGCGTTTGGACAGAGAACGCACTGGTGGTCCTGCAGAGTATTCTCCATGCCTGTGTACACAGAACGTTTCGAAAAGGCACCTTCTTACTTGCACACCACTATAAGAAGCAGTATCTCTTCCGGGACGTCGGCGCTGCGTCTTGTTCACATTTGCTGCTGTGAAATATGTCCCTTCTGCTGAACAACTGCTCATAACTCTTGCCGTATGCATTTTAGAGCCCACGTTTACATGACCTTTTTTTCGTTTTAGCTTATACTGCCACCTACAAACGTTGGAATGTAGCCTACCTCGAAGAAAACTGTCTTTCGACATACAGTCAACATGGGTTTAGAAAACCTTCCTGTGAAACACAACTAGCTCTTTACTCACATGAAGTGTTGAGTGCTATTGACAAGGGATTTCAGATCGATTCCGTATTTCTGGGCTTCCGGAAGGCTTTTGACACTGTACCACACAAGCGGCTCCTAGTGAAATTGCGTGCTTATGGAATATCGTCTCAGTTATGTGACTGGATTTGTGATTTCCTGTCAGAGAAGTCAAAGTTCGTAGTAACTGACGGAAAGTCATCGAGTAAAACAGAAGTAATTTCTAGCGTTCCCCAAGGTAGTGTTATAGGCCCTTTGCTGTTCCTTATCTATACAAATGATTTGGGAGACAAATTGAGCAGCCGTCTTTGGTTGTCTGCAGATGACGCTGTCGCTTATCGGCTACTAAAGTCATCAGATGATCAAAACAAATTGCAAAACGATTTATAAAAGATATCTGAATGGTGCGAAATTTGGCAGTTGACTCAAAATAACGAAAAGTGTGAGGTCGTCCACATGAGTGCTAAAAGGAACTCGTTAAACTTCGGCTACATTATAAATCAGTCTAACCTAAAAGCCGTAAATTCAACTAAATATCTGGGTATTACAAATTACGAACAACTTAAATTGGAAGAAACACACAGAAAATGTTGTGGGGAAGGCTAACCAAAGACTGCGTTTTATTGGCAGGACACTTAGAAAATGTAACAGATCTACTAAGAAGATTGTCTGCACTACGCTTGTCCGTCCTCTTTTAGAATACGGCTGCGCGGTGCGGGATCCTTAGCAGATAGGACTGACGGGATACATCCAAAAAGTTCAAAGAAGGGCAGCACGTTTTGTGTTATCGCGAAATATTGGAGAAAGTGTCGCAGAAATGATACAGGATTATGGCTGGACATCATTAAAAGGAAGGCGCTTTTCGTTGCGACGGAATCTTCTCACGAAATTCCAATCACCAACTTTCTCCTCCGAATGCGAAAATACACTCCTGGAAATGGAAAAAAGAACACATTGACACCGGTGTGTCAGACCCACCATACTTGCTCCGGACACTGCGAGAGGGCTGTACAAGCAATGATCACACGCACGGCACAGCGGACACACCAGGAACCGCGGTGTTGGCCGTCGAATGGCGCTAGCTGCGCAGCATTTGTGCACCGCCGCCGTCAGTGTCAGCCAGTTTGCCGTGGCATACGGAGCTCCATCGCAGTCTTTAACACTGGTAGCATGCCGCGACAGCGTGGACGTGAACCGTATGTGCAGTTGACAGACTTTGAGCGAGGGCGTATAGTGGGCATGCGGGAGGCCGGGTGGACGTACCGCCGAATTGCTCAACACGTGGGGCGTGAGGTCTCCACAGTACATCGATGTTGTCGCCAGTGGTCGGCGGAAGGTGCACGTGCCCGTCGACCTGGGACCGGACCGCAGCGACGCACGGATGCACGCCAAGACCGTAGGATCCTACGCAGTGCCGTAGGGGACCGCACCGCCACTTCCCAGCAAATTAGGGACACTGTTGCTCCTGAGGTATCGGCGAGGACCATTCGCAACCGTCTCCATGAAGCTGGGCTACGGTCCCGCACACCGTTAGGCCGTCTTCCGCTCACGCCCCAACATCGTGCAGCCCGCCTCCAGTGGTGTCGCGACAGGCGTGAATGGAGGGACGAATGGAGACGTGTCGTCTTCAGCGATGAGAGTCGCTTCTGCCTTGGTGCCAATGATGGTCGTATGCGTGTTTGGCGCCGTGCAGGTGAGCGCCACAATCAGGACTGCATACGACCGAGGCACACAGGGCCAACACCCGGCATCATGGTGTGGAGAGCGATCTCCTACACTGGCCGTACACCACTGGTGATCGTCGAGGGGACACTGAATAGTGCACGGTACATCCAAACTGTCATCGAACCCATCGTTCTACCATTCCTAGACCGGCAAGGGAACTTGCTGTTCCAACAGGACAATGCACGTCCGCATGTATCCCGTGCCACCCAACGTGCTCTAGAAGGTGTAAGTCAACTACCCTGGCCAGCAAGATCTCCGGATCTGTCCCCCATTGAGCATGTTTGGGACTGGATGAAGCATCGTCTCACGCGGTCTGCACGTCCAGCACGAACGCTGGTCCAACTGAGGCGCCAGGTGGAAATGGCATGGCAAGCCGTTCCACAGGACTACATCCAGCATCTCTACGATCGTCTCCATGGGAGAATAGCAGCCTGCATTGCTGCGAAAGGTGGATATACACTGTACTAGTGCCGCCATTGTGCATGCTCTGTTGCCTGTGTCTATGTGCCTGTGGTTCTGTCAGTGTGATCATGTGATGTATCTGACCCTAGGAATGTGTCAATAAAGTTTCCCCTTCCTGGGACAATGAATTCACGGTGTTCTTATTTCAATTTCCAGGAGTGTATTTTGTTGACACCGACCTACATAGGGAGAATCGATCACCACGATAAAATAACGTAAATCTGAGCTCGTACGGAAAGATACAAGTGTTCGTTCTTTCCGCGCGCTATACGAGGTTGGAATAACAGAGAATTGTGAAGGTGTTTCGATGAACCCTCTACCAGGCACTTAAATGTGATTTGCAGAGTATCCATGTAGATGTAGATGTAGACCCCACAAACTGAGCAGCCTCAGTACTTGTACATGTATTTCACTCTCAGAGACATCAAAACGATTTTCACTTAGATCTTTCGACACGGTCGTTTTCATACCAGGCTCCCGTCCCTGGATTATGAACAGGTGCTCGATTGTGTTGAAAGATTCAATCGCCATCCCCGAATCGCTCTTCAAGAGTGGGAAGCAAGAAGGTGATAAAACACCAATGTTGGCATGCGCTGTGATAGTGCCACGCAAAACAACAAGGGGTGCAAGTTATCTTAACGTAAATCAAGACCACACAAAATTACACCACCGCCTCCGAATTTTACTGTTCGCACTACACACGCTGGCAGGTGACGTTCACCGGGCATTCGCCATACCCATACCATGCCATCGGATCGCCACATTGTGTTCCGTGATTCGTCATTTCACACAACGTTGTTCTACTGTTCAGTCGTCCAGTGTTTACGCTCCTTACACCAAGCGAGGCGTCGTTTGGCATTTACCGGCGTGATGTGTGGCTTGTGAGCAGCCGCTCGACCATGAAATCCAAGTTTTCTGACCTTCCGTCTAGCTGTCATAGTACTGGCAGTGGATCCTGATGCAGTTCGGAATTCCTATGTGATGGTCTGGATAGATGTCTGCCTACTACACATTACGACCCTCGTCAACTGTCGGCGGTCTCTGTCAGTCAACAAACGAAATAGGCCTGTACGCTTTTGTGCTGTACGTGTCCCTTCACGTTTTCACTACACTACCACATCGGAAACAGTGGACGTAGGGATGTTTAGGAGTGTGGAAATCTCGCCTACAGACATATGATACAAGTGACACCCAATCACCTGACCAGGTTCGACGTCCGTCAGTTCCACGGAGCGCCCCATTCTGCTCTCTCACGATGTCTAATGACTACTGAGGTCGCTGATATGGAATACCTGGCAGCAGGTGACAACACAATGCACCTAATATGAAGAACGTATGTTTTTGGGGGTGTCCGGATACTTTTGATCAAATAGTGTATATGTATGTTTCACATCTCCTCCCAAACCACAGGATCCATTTCAGCCGAACTTGGTTACATATCACTTACATCTGGAAAGAACTACTTAGGGGGTCAGAACCATCTGCCCCTCAAAGGCGTGGGGATGAGGGGGTGACAAAGAAGTGTAGCTCACGACGCGTAGATGAGCAGACAAAATGCATCCAGTATTTGAGTATGAGAGCACCTTGTCACTTGCAACTAACTTTACGCATCATTTCAATTCTTTGCGATACTTTTTCTCTCTGAGCCCCAGCATAAAATAATGAAAAGAAAAAAAGATAATCGCTTACTTAATTTTCGCTGTTCATGTTGTAAAACTGCCAGATCAGGCATGACCTAATTTATTGCTTCTTTACTGCTAACACTATTTGCAACATATTTGCAAAAAATTATCACAAACACACGTAACTCAGGAGATAAGGCGTCATAAACATTTAGTTGAGTGAAAACTAAACTGCACAGCTTGAGATATAAGTGCAATATGTGTACAAATATGTGTGATATATATTAAATATATGTGAAATATATGTAGGGGTGCAAATCTATGGGTAAAAACCTCCTACTAATTCCATGGATCGATTTCAAGCAGATCAAGAGGAAATACTGTGAGGTTAAAAACTATATATCTACGGTTGGGGTGGTGGTCATAACGTGGAGAGAGAAGGTAGGAGGAGGAATTGGGCAAACAGAGAGGGTGAACGAGGAGATGAACACAGATAGGGGAGTGATAGTTACAGAGATGGCGGGGGAAAAGGACAGAGAAAGGGAAAAAGGATGAAATGGACAAAGGAAAGAGGACTAGATGGACAGAGAGGTGGAGGGAGGAGATGGACAGAGAGCAAGGCTGGAAGAGATGGACAGAGAGAGGGGTGGAGGAAATGGAGAGTATGAGGGCAAAGGAGAAGATGAACATAGGTAGGGGGGGGGGGGCGAAAGGAGATGGACTAATAGAAGATTGGCATAAATACTCAGGTTACGCCAGATATTCAGGTAGTTATGTAGTAATATGTAGTGGGGTTGACCGTATCAGAATAGCATGAGGATGATAAATAATTTCAATTACAAGTGAACGCGAAATTAGAAAATTACTTTTAAAAAGAATGAAAGAACTATATAATTGTTAGGTCACACAAATGTCACGAAGCAGAACCCTGTACTCCACAAGAAGGAAGAAATGAAGAAAGTGAAGCATTTCATAAACAACCACAGAGGGAAGTAATCTATTACAATAAATCAGATCGTTTGGTAATAGTACAGATTTCTAATTCTTAGGCAGGCATTCAACCAATAACTCATATGAGATTTTCACTCTGCAGCGGAGTGTGCGCTGATATGAAACTTCCTGGCAGATTAAAACTGTGTGCCCGACCGAGACTCGAACTCGGGACTTTGCCTTTCGCGGGCAAGTGCTCTACCAAGTCTCGGTCGGGCACACAGTTTTAATCTGCCAGGAAGTTTCAATAACTCATATCTTTGACGTTAAGAGAGACAGTTATGAAAATCAAAGTGAAGAACATCTGAGGTATTTCGCTTCTCAAAAAGTTCTATAATTTAAAAATACTTTCGTACAAGTAACTTCCCATGAGTAGCAAGAGGCTACTGATTAGTCGTCTATTACGTAGTATGCAATAAAAATGCACATACAAGATATAGACACTCGTATTTTCTGAACATTCTAATAAGATACTGTCAAATTATTTATTGGCAAGTGTAACAGATGTGTGGTAAGGTCAAAGGAAAGGCAGCAATAAACAGATAAACATAAAGGCAGGATATAAAGTACAACTTCTACCAAAAGAAAAAAAATGACACGTTTGAAGGAACGAATGTTCAGCCAGTATATTTTAGGATTTGCCTCACCTAAGACAACAGTAAGGAAGAGTGGGAAATGACACGCAATGCAATTACAAAAACTTCTTGTGAAGCTGTAAGTAAATAGTAGATAATTAGAAACAGATATTTCAGAATACAGAACGACGAGATCGGAGATACTGTCAAAAATCAACATAAGGCTAATACAATCTGTTTCTAGCATAATATACGAATATGACTGAGAATCATATGAAATGCTTTTGGAATGGATTATTGCAAATATAGAAGATGATGTACATGGTCATCAGACTTTTATGATGGAGGAATGAAGCACTTGAGTTGTAAGGGAATAGAGCAAACTGAAATGTAATACCTGATCAAAAACAAGTAGATCATTACAAACAGTAGTTGTATGAAAGCCGTAGACGAGAGAAAGAGAATAAGAGGAAAGAATTGTAGAAATGGATATCGACAGAATAGAAATGCAGAATGAGGCTCTGCCACAAAAAGAAAAACAATGGAAAGCTCCAGGCCCCAAAGTAATTAAGAATACGTTCAGTCAGCAAGTCACAATTAAACAAAGTAACTACACAGTTTTACCAATTTTGTTCCACCGATTTCTTTGCAAGTTACCAGTCAACTTCATTACATAATGTAGTATAGAGTGTAACTAAATTCTCTTTACAGCCCTTGAGAACAGGTCCCTTACACAAAACCAATGAAAACGCCTATTAAACATGGGCTCTGAAATCCATACTTTAAGAGCTATGAACACTTAGCTTCGCTTTAGTGAAGTACATCTCTTCTACACTCCTGGAAATGGAAAAAAGAACACATTGACACCGGTGTGTCAGACCCACCATACTTGCTCCGGACACTGCGAGAGGGCTGTACAAGCAATGATCACACGCACGGCACAGCGGACACACCAGGAACCGCGGTGTTGGCCGTCGAATGGCGCTAGCTGCGCCGCATTTATGCACCGCCGCCGTCAGTGTCAGCCAGTTTGCCGTGGCATACGGAGCTCCATCGCAGTCTTTAACACTGGTAGCATGCCGCGACAGCGTGGACGTGAACCGTATGTGCAGTTGACGGACTTTGAGCGAGGGCGTATAGTGGGCATGCGGGAGGCCGGGTGGACGTACCGCCGAATTGCTCAACACGTGGGGCGTGAGGTCTCCACAGTACATCGATGTTGTCGCCAGTGGTCGGCGGAAGGTGCACGTGCCCGCCGACCTGGGACCGGACCGCAGCGACGCACGGATGCACGCCAAGACCGTAGGATCCTACGCAGTGCCGTAGGGGACCGCACCGCCACTTCGCAGCAAATTAGGGACACTGTTGCTCCTGGGGTATCGGCGAGGACCATTCGCAACCGTCTCCATGAAGCTGGGCTACGGTCCCGCACACCGTTAGGCCGTCTTCCGCTCACGCCCCAACATCGTGCAGCCCGCCTCCAGTGGTGTCGCGACAGGCGTGAATGGAGGGACGAATGGAGACGTGTCGTCTTCAGCGATGAGAGTCGCTTCTGCCTTGGTGCCAATGATGGTCGTATGCGTGTTTGGCGCCGTGCAGGTGAGCGCCACAATCAGGACTGCATACGACCGAGGCACACAGGGCCAACACCCGGCATCATGGTGTGGGGAGCGATCTCCTACACTGGCCGTACACCACTGGTGATCGTCGAGGGGACACTGAATAGTGCACGGTACATCCAAACCGTCATAGAACCCATCGTTCTACCATTCCTAGACCGGCAAGGGAACTTGCTGTTCCAACAGGACAATGCACGTCCGCATGTATCCTGTGCCACCCAACGTGCTCTAGAAGGTGTAAGTCAACTACCCTAGCCAGCAAGATCTCCGGATCCGTCCCCCATTGAGGATGTTTGGGACTGGATGAAGCATCGTCTCACGCGGTCTGCACGTCCAGCACGAACGCTGGTCCAACTGAGGCGCCAAGTGGAAATGGCATGGCAAGCCGTTCCACAGGACTACATCCAGCATCTCTACGATCGTCTCCATGGGAGAATAGCAGCCTGCATTGCTGCGAAAGGTGGATATACACTGTACTAGTGCCGCCATTGTGCATGCTCTGTTGCCTGTGTCTATGTGCCTGTGGT
Organism: Schistocerca nitens; assembly: GCF_023898315.1. NCBI lineage: Eukaryota > Metazoa > Arthropoda > Insecta > Orthoptera > Acrididae > Schistocerca > Schistocerca nitens. Next base: position 367,100,521 of record NC_064614.1, on the reverse strand, counting down.
TCTGTCAGTGTGATCATGTGATGTATCTGACCCCAGGAATGTGTCAATAAAGTTTCCCCTTCCTGGGACAATGAATTCACGGTGTTCTTATTTCAATTTCCAGGAGTGTATTAACAAGTGCTCATATATCTTAAGCTATGCTTTTTACAGCCTATGGTTACTGGAACTTTTTTTTGTCTTGGTCCAAACTGCCTCCTCTCAAAATATGGAAAGCAAGGAGCTTGTTCGTAGTAGAAGAGATGCGTATCACTATATCAAAGATGAACATGTGCATGTTGCTTTTAAGGTATACATTCTTGATCCCCTGTTTACCAGACACTGTTTTCTTGTTTTGGTGTGCGAAACCTGTCGTCAAAGTCTGTAAAGGGAATTCAGTTACACCCTGAATTTAACATCACCGATCAGTGTATTGTAATTGTTGAGAAAGTAAGCTGCCACCAAACCATCTCCGAAATACATTAAAAGGAAAAACAGCGGACAAAACACAACTTCAGTGTGATGAATATTTGAGAATTGTAACATTTCCCCGTGATTCAGAAACGTGGACAATAAGGTAAGTTCGTAAGATCAAAAATGGTTCAAATGGCTCTGAGCACTATGGGACTCAACTGCTGTGGTCATAAGTCCCCTAGAACTTACAACTACTTAAACCTAACTAACCTAAGGACAGCACACAACACCCAGCCATCACGAGGCAGAGAAAATCCCTGACCCCGCCGGGAATCGAACCCGGGAACCCGGGCGTGGGAAGCGAGAACGCTACCGCACGACCACGAGATACGGGCAAGTTCGTAAGAACAAAATGCAAATAGCAATTATTATATTTATCTGGACTATCAGAAGATGCTGTGGCTTAGCCCACATCACAAAGACATCTAACAAAAAAAAAAAAACAAAAAAAAACAACTAAAGATGAATCCGATGATAAGTAAGATCTCAGATAATGTGTCATGTTACCTAATACACGTACAAGCACTGCATTAAGGAAGACAGTCTTTAAGAACAATATATTGACCCATGACAGATTATTTTCTCCTGTTAGATTGATTTCAATAGTATCTTTCTTCTGTTGTCTGATTTGATTTAATATATTTTCCATTGATTCCTTTCAAAATCCTGAAATGAAAATTCAGATTTAAATTATGTAGTCGTAACTAAAGGTGTACCTTTTATTGTGTATTTTATGTAACATCAGATTAAATTTTCTGTTTTATGTAAAAGGAGAGTTCCATTACCATTTAGTAGAACAGGTATATCTTCGTATTATGGACAAGCATAAAGACGATGTCTGTGGTCGGAAAAGGAGCTTAATACATGGAAGTGCGGTAATGGAGGAATGATATGTATTTTGTGGAAGAAAGTAAGTTTTTTGTTGCACTGGATGGATGATGAACTGTCGAGAAGAGTGCTAAATGACGAAGTTAAGGCAAAGTGAAGAAACGGTGTTTTTGGAGATTGTATCAGCATAAGAAGAAGGTTGTTGGACACGGTGTAATGGCGTCATGATACCTATGAAGATTCAATAAACTTTGTGACAGAAGGAGAGGTTCCACACCCTCTTACGCACGCCACCTTCCATTTTCATCAATTTTATAAATGATTTATGTCATTGAACGGTGATAACAGGCCGAATAAGGTTATTGTAATGAGAGTATTTTACTGATAGCTCAGAATACTTTTCACTTGATTCCTATGCATGTTGCGTTACTTACCTGTGTGCGAGGCGAGCACCAGAGGACGCGACACACTGCGTTTCCGCTTGGGGACTGCACTTCTGTGAATACTGAGAATGTCATACATCAATGGGCTTAAGCACCTGGAAGGACGACTGACGTCGGTCGAGCATCGCTTATTGTATGCAGGGCGAAACGACCTGCGAGACGTCTGTGTGTCGGCGCAGTTCTTGGGTTTATCGTTTCGGCACTTCCGGAACGAAGACTGCTAGCAGCGACTGACTGTATTGTCCTCATTATTCTGAGAATACTTGTGGACCGTACCCTGCTGGACGAGACTGTCTGGTGCCGCATAGCGGGTGGTCTAGGCATATTGTTTACGTAGCCAGTCAAACGGCATGTGTAGTGCCCTCATCTGAATAGCAGTGGCATGATTGGTCAACTTAAACCGAGGCTATTTGACACCATAATGCCCTGCTCTAAATTGGAAGGAATGGTCACTATTGGTGCGAATGATGTTCTGTGTGGACAGTGTGAGGGAATTTTGGAATCAGCATTGAATGCTGATTCGCGGTTTTCGAGGATAGTAGGGAGTTGAACAATGTTTGCTTCGCTCTTGCGTTGCGCGGGCGCAGAGCACACAGGATCTGATCTTCGTGAAAGTCGGACGGTCTTGCAACTTAGTCGCACTTTTTCGGCAGAACTTAGAATTCTCGGACAGCCTTCGAGGCCAGGGGTTGAAACAGAGTTGCTGCACAGCAGAAGTTGCTACATCATCAGAACGCTGCCTACCGACGATGTGCTGCAGATTTCAGGATTGGTAAAGTATTTTGCGGCTCCGGCATTGTAAGACCTATTAAATTTATACTGAAGTCCTCAATAGCACTTGTGCTCGCTTTTCTACAAGTCCATCTTGCTTGTTTCTCCATGTGACCCCATTTGAGCTCTCAGTACTAATCGCAATACTGCAGTATTGCCGGGAGAGTAATATTTGATTCATTATTACCTCCAGTCATTATCGTCATTCTATTACATCACAGAGAGTAGGAGCTCCTTGTTCTTGAGCCAAGTCTCATTATCATAACAGTTCAGTATACACTATCCTTTAACCTACTGTTTGTGTCGATAATCGTGTGCCTTTATGTTTTGATGTGTAATAAACCTCATTTTAATATTTAATGGGCATATCATTTCGCAGGTCTATGCTGAAACCTATTTCCCGACTGCTTATTTTGATAAAGTTCTCTTTTTTTTCCTCTGTGTAGATTACGATTTTTATTAAATCATTTTGAATGTACACTCCTTATTTTACAAAATAGCAGGGTCCGCCATCATTTCCTTTCGTTACCGTTATTTTTCTCCTCCCCGGCACCTAGCAAGAACGTTAAGTTTCTAAAATATTCGACGGAGAATAGTGCCTGACAAGAGAGAAGGGGACTAGGAGATGAGGAAGGAAAGAAGCATTACCCGCAAATTGTTGATGAAGAAGATTATTAAGTAAGAAGAGAAGAAAAGAAGACATCGAAAAATCTAGAATTGTTTTGAGTTTTATTATAGAAGTGTGGGCAGACAGTAGTAGAAGACACATCGGCTAGTTAAGACGCAAATTATTCATTCGTCAAGTAGTGGCAGAAGAATGAATGGAGCACAGAATAGTTGCTCGTACGTGGGCTTTCATGCTGTGCAGGCCAATTCAGAACTTTGCTAACATGTCAGGACTATTACTGTGAGGGCATTGCACACATTAGTATTTTGGAAGTGAAACTTTTAAATTAAAAATACCTCCCGAATATTGAACTACTCAGTTGTGCGATTGCTCATTGTCAAACTTTTAAGCTGTGCTTTGGACATTATCTGGGTCTGAATTCTACCCATAAATCCTTCCTGGACTGTTTAGAACATATAGTTTCATCAGCCTGTTTAGAACATATAGTTTCATCAGCCTGTTGTTACAAAACAGCATTTTGAGCGTCAGTAAATTTTCAGATAATTTATTTATTTCGAGAAGGAGAAATCACCGTTTTTATAGCGCTAGTCAATGATGGATCATGGGTCATAGGTCTACTCATCAGCAGACAACGGAAGCTCGACGGCCCAATTTGCAAAACTCTCCCGTTTCACATCTGTGGTTCCAAATGAAAATAAACTGACTGCTAGTACACGGCTATACCAACGCTATAGATCTCCAAATATGCTTTCAAGTCGGTTAAATCAGATATTCTGAGAGGAAAAACTCTAAAACTACTGAGCAGTTCATCCGCATAGGAATTACTCGTGTGCTACGGTATAAAGTAAATGCCCACTCGCAGTTAGGATATTATCAACAGTAGAGCCAGAGGAAGGCCATTGTAATCGTACCAGAAACTTGGTTTCGACAGCGCAAGTTTTTCTTTTTATGATTCGATGCCGCACCGTACACAGAAAATTTGTCAACTGACTGGCCGTGAAAGCCTACACAATCATATCAGTTATATTTCTGTTGAAATTCAACCACGCAAAAGAGGCTTACAAACGGAATTTCTTGCTATTAATCACAGAAACCTGTTATACATGTTAATATTTCGTATAAAAAGTTACGTTTGACAGGTACGTGGTTTGAGTAAACATATTTTCATTTGACCTTAAAATGCCTTGCCCATCACTAGTTCAAAGCATACAATCATTCAAATTTTGATTAGCTCTACCTGTAAGAAAAACCTGTCTATTGTGAACACCTAAAGTAATCTACAGTGGCAACATACAGCTCTTGTGTGAGTTGGATTGAGATTAGGGAATACGAGCAGACAACGCTTTGAGTTTAATACTACTCTCTTTCATCTATCAACAGCCATTCGATTCATCGGGGTAACTCACGTACAGCAGACCTCTGTATCTTTAATGCTGTATCGTCCATTCATTTACGCAAAAGAGCAGTCGAAACCTCCATTTGGTTCTTTTGAATTTAACATGATGCTGCAACCTTTGACAGAAGCAGACGTATTAAGCCGACGTATTCAGGAATTCATGTCAAAAGCAAGGCTGCAGAGATAGTGGAGTTTTGTGCCCTCGTGGAACACAGAGCTCTGCGTGATTAACGTTCCAATTACGCGCACAGCCACGGCGACCTCGTAAATTATCCTCACAGCGGAAACAGGCACCGTTCGTCTCTGGTAGCTGCAGTGGGCCCGGAGCCGCGTCCACTTTGACTATTCATTACGCGCCGCCAGACGCTATCTGCCGGTGTCCGAACTCGGGACCAATTACCGGTAAAGTCCTCCCGGGAGGACTAATTAAGCGCTAAGGTCGACGGCTGGGTGAGCGCGGCAGGGCGGCCGCGATATTATGACAAAGTGCAGGGGGCAGACAACGCGAAAAAAGTCGGCACAGCACGCCGCGGCGCGCACGTCGCTAACGAACCCAATTTGCTGCTGCAGACAGCTCCATTAGTGGGCCGCCCTGCATTAACGCCGATCCCCGTGCTGTGGAGCAACACAGGGAAACAGGCAGTACTTCACTGATTCCAGCGCCTGCTTAAACAGGTCATTGTTCCGAGATACGGAATTCGCGAATTCAAAACAGAAATATGAATAATTCTTGTTGGTGCTTCCCACTTTTGTTTCCAGAAAAGGGTTATTGGGAATAAAAGTAAGGATTACTATTCATGAAGCGTAAGTTGAAATGCAAAGCTGGTTTATTAAATATACACCAATAATCTGCAGACTTGCGTGGTCGTTGTCAACAACAATAGTGCAGCTGCCCTTCGCGAATATCGACACATTAAAGAAGCAATACGGAGATGTCCTCTTTCTGCACCGTAGTTGAAGAACGTGCATCGGAAGTTCAAAGTAACCGGCGATTTGGGAATTGCGCCACAAATTGCTGAAGAAATGACTGCTGCCGTAGCTGAGAATGCTGGATGCAGAGTGCGGTCTTCAAGCAGTGCACGAGCTGTGCCACGACATTCCGTGGTCCACCTTCAGAAACGTTTGGCGATCAATTGTAAGACAGTACCTCTAGAGCGGTGCCGCGCTGTCGTGGATCCAGATGGTCGTCACACAGCGCAGCGTTTGTAACCTAGGACGAAAACGTGGTAGACAGTTAACAAATTTTACCCTCTGACGCGCAAATTAAAATGTATTTCTTTCAGTGGTTTATTCGTTGTTTCTCTTCCGCACGTCCTTGGCGATGTTTCCACAAAATATCATTGACCTACGATTACTCATTTTTCGTGGGAGCCCTCTCAAGTAGCGAAAGCTTAATTATAACCAGCCTATAGTTTCCTTGTCGCGTTAGGTGCTCGCAGCGGCACCAGCCTGTGCGAAATGATCATAATGTTTTGGTTCATCAGTGTATATGGTCGAAAAAAAATAAAAGAAACTGTTCAGCTCAAGGCAGAATGTTTTGAAAAACATATTTATTGCTGAAGTGAACATTGCCACACACACACAGAATATGAGCTACCTTAAGGAACAACCACCTCGGGAGTTAAACTAGGCTTTAACATCCCGTTGAGACAGAAAATAAGTCATAATCCAAGGAAACAAAGACATTAGCTGCCACTGGGCATTGAAATACATGAATGGGGAAAGTTAAAACTTTTTGCCGGATCGAGACTCCAACCCGGAATTCTCCGTTTCGCGTGAATACTCGCTTTTACAGCCTTTTTTTATTTTAGAAATAAGGAACCGCTGCAGGAGCAAGACGACGGATAGGGCAGGGGTCGACACCCGAAGCCTGGCCATCCCGACGCCACGCCCAAGCAACGTGTTCGAGGATCGAAGGATCAGGACGAGGATGTGGTGGGTTGGTCTATGTTGTTTTATTTATTTATTTCTTTAACTTTTATAACATTTTTAATTTTTGTGTTTTTTCTTGTATTTATGCATTTATTTTGTTTCATTACAAAAAAAAAAAATCCTACAACTGCCGTAGCCGAGGCTCCGAGTCGTCTTCTCGTCTGTTGGGAGGGGTTCCCCCCTATTCCGTCCGTAGAGGATCAATATGCTCGAGGATTCTTCTTCATTTTCAGCGTCTAATACCCGGAACGCCCCAGTGAGCAGGAGGATCCGCAAATAATGAACCTAAATAATTTGCGAAACGGGTTCTGTACTTCGGGTGGCGGCTGAAAGCTGCATGTTTCGTCATCAATAGGGACCAAAAGTCGAGTGTGCCTTTGGGAGCATCACAAAATATGTAGTAAAGGGCCACGTCTGTTAGCCAGTTACTGGCGTTCGTCCTGGTTGATGGAAAGTATACTCCGCCGGGGCGCAATATATCATCAAGGGAGATAGACTCCGGCAATCGCCGCAAGAGTAATGCCAGCATGCGCTGCGTCAGTAGCCAGCACTCGCTGGTCGCGGCACACGTCAGACCGTGCGCATCCGTGTCAGCGACTGAGCGTGTCGGACGCAAGAGGTCGTCCATCAGATGTATGAAATGTAGCCTCTGACGAGTAGCGAACTTCCCATTCACAACCACGTACCACAATGAACGCACCGTCGTAGGTAGAAAAAGCGTGTGTACCGCTCGCCACACCGTGTTCCAGGCAACTTCAGGGTGTCTGTGGGCGACCGTATTTATAGGTTGCTGCTGTTTATAGAGGCGATAATAGTCTTTCGTGCTGGACATCCGAGTCGTCGGAAGTTCTGACCGTAAGTAGCTGAAGTCAATCAAGAACTCTCTGATGTGGGCGAGTGCCGGTGAAATGTGTCCTACAGAAACCGGGGGATGCAGAGAGTGTGGTGCCACCTCCGCTATCAGGGTGCCCGTCAGAGTGGCGTGGGCAGAGGTCCACGTGCGACGCATAGTGTTGAGATAAAGCGATCGCGCACGGTTATATACATGAATTAAACCGATACCGCCCACCCGCTGCGGTAGTGTCAGGGTGGCATCTCGGCCATCCAGACACGGTCGCTGAAGACTCAAATTTCCAACTTACCCACACACTACGGACATAATGCTCCTGCTCATTATACTCACTACTCGCAGTTATTCGCTGATTGCCGTAAGAGTTCGAGTGTGTAGTGTATCTGCACTGAAGACTTCATTGGGCCGTTTCGCCCTATACAGAGAATAAGCTCCAACAGGGAAACGACTTTCAAGGAACGACTTTCATAGCAACCATTCCTGCATTAGCTTTAAAAGAACGATGGAAAAGTTACATTTGGATATCGGGATGGAGACTGGAACCGCCGCCCACCCAAGTTACCAGTGAATCACGTTACACGGTAGCACAGGTAATAGAAACGCAGACAATTCTTCGTCGGGCGGTGCTGTTGAGCCATCGGTACAGTGAGTGTGGACCAGGGTTTAACTGACCAGATCTGTAAAATATCCAGTGAAATTCACCCCAAGTTGAAACTTTAAATGGAGGACGTTTTAAATAATCACGTTTTCATGTTTCCGACCTAGGTGCCACACTTGCAGGGCACCAATCGTAGCCAAGAATGTGACTTGAGGCAGATAAACGACCTCATACCCCAGCCAACAACCACACCAGTACACACTGAAAAATACATAGATTTTTTTTTTTTTTTTGCTAGGTGCCGCAGTGCCGTTCGCACCTACAAGTCAACGAAGTGGCCAGGTCAGCTCAGACTAACAGTAAAAATGGTGCGGAAAGGTCTCCAGTCAAGTTAGTAATAGACAACCAAGTTCGTACACAGCACGCTGTTGAACAACGTGATCCAGAATTCGGAAATTATACACAGTTACAATATTCCAGGATCCTAGTAGCGAATAGTAGATGCTTCTGATTCAGTCGTGGACTTCCTGATCCACTAGGCAGTGCTGTCTACATAGATCTCTCCTGTACCATGGGATCAGCTCACCTGGTGTTAGTGGTGTGCCGTGTGGTGTTGCCATCGTGGACTAATCTCTCCGTGATATCAATAAGTGTTCCACTTTCGTGATTATCTCCAGCTGGATGGCTCCTGCTGGATATCGTGTGACCTTCCATCATTTTGAAGTCTGCTTTCGAGTAGCTTCTATCTTCACCGGGCTCAAGAAAACCTGACCAAAAGACAACAGAGCCGTTTATGACGATGGCTCGGAGCTAGGCATGAGGGTCAATCTTCATCCACGCATGGAGTCCCGCGGACCAAGGGCGCAAATTGGAATATGGCTCTCTCTGAGGATAGAGCCACAGTCTTTCCAGTAATCAGGACCCTGTGCTTTATAATAAGGCTAACACCTGCTGTAGTATGATTTTGATAGCCAGGAACCAGGCCGGAAAGACCTAGAAGAGGGAAATATAGAACTCTATAGAGTTAGTGTGTGTTTTATCTTGAGAAACCGCTCTATCATGAGTAAACACGCACGACAGCTTTCACAGCGCAGCCAACTAATCGAAACGATGTACAGGCTGTATCAAAAAGAATAATTCGATTTAAAAGAATAATAACTATTACGTTATTTGAGATATGTGGTTGTACAACGTACTGTTGGAAAGAGCAAACTCCTGAATTTTACGTGGTTCTCACTATGAAACAGCATTGTGCGCACACTTCAGTTGTAGTAAAAATGGTGTCGGTACAACAGAAAGCGTTTTGTGTTCTACGTTTTGTGCAGTGCGGGTCAGCAATAACTGTTCAGCGAGGCAACATTCCATTTAAATGGAAAGGTGATCCGCCATAATGTGACAATATTGGGTACGGAACAAACACATGATGTTGTAGAACATGAGAGGGACCCTCCAAAATTTAATGTGCTTTGCGCAGTTTCACGGGAAAAGGTGTATGGTCCATTTTTCTTTGTCGAGAGCACTGTTTCAGGAAGCACATGTCTCGATAGGTTTGAGAAGTTTCTTTTCCCGCAGTTGGAGACCGATTCGAACGATTTCATTTACCAACAGGATGGGGAACTGCCACACTGGCCTCTGGAAGTGAGGGAATTTTTAAATCAAAGGATTACTGAACGATGTATCGGTCGCACTGACCCAAATTATTCAGGCCTCCAAGGTCACCAGACCTGACTGCATGTGTTTATTTCTTGTGGGAGTTTATAAAAGACTCTGTTTAAGTGCCTCCGTTACTAACAACAATGAATGAACTGAGTCGTCTGATAATAGCAGCTGTGGAAGCTGTAACTCAAGACATGCTAGCTGCAGTGTGGGAACCATCTGAATGCCGAACTGACATATGCCATGCATCTCAAGGGGGGCATACTGAACACCTATGCAAAAGTATGAAAATCTTTTTTTTGATTTTCTGTTCATTAAAAAAACAAAATCCATTATATATGTTTATTCGTTTCCTAAACATAGACATGCGATTCGGATGATTCTTTCCAAGAATATTAGATTAGATTAATTGTTCATTCTACAGACCCACAAAAATGGGATTCTCCTGGGAGTGGAACACGTCGGATAAACACATTACGCCGGCCGGGGTGGCCGAGCGGTTCTAGGCGCTACAGTCTGGAACCACGCGACGGCTACGGTCGCAGGTTCGAATCCTGCCTCGGGCATGGATGTGTGTGATGTCCTTAGGTTAGTTAGGTTTAAGTAGTTCTAAGTTGTAGGGGACTGATGACCCTAGAAGTTAAGTCCCATAGTGCTCAGAGCCATTTGAACCATAAACACATTACAAAAATGAAATTAGGAAAACTTCAGTTTCATTAATTTTAACGATCCTCAGTCAATAAACAGTAAAATTATTTACATGGATTATAATTAAACTTCTAATATTTACAGGTTTAATACTTACATCTGCTTTCACTAAATCCATCTTTCACACAGTAGCTAGTTACTTGGCTATTACAACCAAGTATTGTCAAAAATTAAAGTAAATTATTAATTTCAATGATCCTCAGTTAAGAACAGTCAAATTACGTACAAGATTTAAAATTAAACTTCCACTATTTACAGAATTAAGACACTTCTGATTTCCATACATCCATCTTTCACAGAGAAGGTAGTTACTTGGCTGTTACAACGAAGTATTGTCAAAAATTAAAGTATAATAAATTTTCATTAAAATGGTCTACTGCACTTGTTGAGGATTTCATGGATGGAATAGAAGGAGTTGGACAGCAAAAATTCTTTTAAATTATGTTTAAATTGTGCCTTGTCTGAAACTAAACTCTTAGTGGTTGCTGGTAACTTATTGAAACTAAGCGTTGCTGAATACTGGACTCCTTTCTGGGCAAGAGTAAGTGATTTTAAATCTTCATGTATCTTGTTCTCATTCCTAGTATTGATACTGTGTACTAAGCTGTTAGTTGGAAAAAGAGAAAGGAAATAGTAAGTAAGATATGAAATAAAATAAAGACACTCTGATGCTGACAGAGAAGTGTTTTATAATATTTGCTATGCCTTCAAAATCGAGATACCTGTAGCAATATGAAATACTAGGGACCCCATGCAAAACCTGAGTTGCAGTTTTGTCATATGATGACATGTTGGAGACCGTGGCTGTTTTTGAAGACAAATGTTGATGTTTTTAGGGCGGCAACCAGCCACAAATTTACTTTGAGTTCCTTTATTCAAAGGAAACCGTTACCGGTTTCGAATCGTTGCGATTCATAATCAGACGGATTTACACGCTTTCTTTCTACATTTGGTGTGTTTTTATAGATAAATTGTCCTAATATATAAATAAAACATAATTACAAACACGCCACACACAGATGGTTACGTTGCAGATTTTCGTTGCATGTGACTTACGTGAAACGTCGGCTTCGAGTGATTGTTTCTATAACGTTCATCCAATCGATGTAAATGCATTTCACCTGCATCTTCGTTGTTGCACACGTAATAGTTCTCACTGTACACTTTAGATTTTTCGCTGAGATCATTTCAACCACGCACCACATGTTTTGGTACATACAAAGAGCTTACAAACATATGGGTGTCACAGATGCTATGATATATCGTAACATTTGACGATGATGTCCTATGTTTGGAAAGGATCATATATTCTTTTACAAAACTGTAATGTCTTTTACATTAGTACACAGAGATTGAAATATTTTTTTAATCTGTTATTGCTAATTTAATTATAAAGTTTTTTATATATATTTAGAGCTGTATAAGTAAAATAGTACATTATTTTATTACATTTGGCAGCATGAGAATTATAGTAACATACAAATTTTCTACTTGATCTGCAGATAGGTGTATTAATATTATTTGCTTTGGAGGCTGGAAAGTAGTTTTTGGAAATTTTTCAGGAAAGGGGTGTTAGCCAACTCTGTTTGTTCGTTAAGGATATAGTCTGGGGAGCTGTTTTTGTGTGTGTGTATTTCTAATTCTTCTAATATATTCATAGTGGCCCCTTTTTCTGTTAGATGTAAAATCTTTAAGTTGTCCTCAATGTTACCTACTGAATGGTTTTCTTCAGCAATATGGGCTGCAAATGCTGATTTGTTCAAGTTACCAAGTCTTAGAGCGTCAATATGTTCTTTATATCTAATTTCAAAACTTCTGCCTGTCTGTCCAATGTAGAAATTTGGGCATGTATCACATTTGAGTTTGTATATTCCTGATTTACGGTAGGGGCTCTTGGAGGTGTTTACATCATGGATCAATTTTTGTTGTAATTTATTATTTGTGGAAAAGCTGATTCTGATATTTTTCTTCTTTTTAAATAAGTTTGCTATTTGGTATGAAAGTGGGCCTATGTATGGGAGAGTAGCATATTTAGGTTTGGCTTCAGTGGCACACTGATTTGGCTTGAATTGACTTCTGTGAAGTGCATCTGTGGGTTTTGTCTGCATTTTGTTGTGGAGTTTTTCTATTATTGTGGGTTTATATTCATTATTATGAGCAACTGTTTTAATTGTATTGATTTCATTTTGTTGGTCTGTGTCACTCATTGGTACTTTTTTAATTCGATGTAGCATCGTTCTGAAATATGCCATTTTTTGTTGGCGGGGGTGGCAAGATGAGTTGCTAATACTGACATCTGTGGTGATAGGTTTTCTGTAAATACTGAATTGATGTTTATTGTTACTATTGCAAACTTTCAGGTCAAGAAAGGTAATGCTTTTATTAGTTTCATGTTCAATTGTGAATTTAATATTTTTGTGCATTTTGCTAAGATCTGCTGCTAATGTATCTATTTCATTGCTTGTACCATCAAAAAGCAGTATTGTATCATCAACATATCTTCTGTAGTATATTATTTTGTTTGAGATGTGCTGGTTGGCAGAAAAGAATTTTTGTTCTATATGGTTGATGTAAATGTCAGCCAATATCCCAGCTAAGCTACTTCCCATTGCCAAACCATCATGTTGTTGGTACAGTTTGTTGTTGAAGCTAAAGTAATTATGCTCTAGAATAAGTGAAAGTATTTCTATGGGTTCACAGATCTCTGCAACACTAATTTTCTTGTATTTAAGCAGATTGTTTCTTATAATGTTAATAGTCTCTTTTACAGGGATGTTCGTGTACAGGTTGACTATATCTAGTGATGCTAATTTAGTTGTTGGTGGGATGTGGATATCTTTAATTAAGCTTATGAGTTCATGTGTGTTATGTATGGTGTAGTTATTTTCAAATGTATAGTATTTGGTAATGAGGTCTTTTAATTTACGGCTTTGATCATAATGCATGAAAGAGAATATGTAGAGAAAACCTTGCAATTTTTCCATAGCAACAATATTACTGAAATAAAGACAGATCCTACAGTAAAATTCCAAACTAAACTCCGAAAGCTACTACAAAACTGTAACTTTTTACTGAACAAATATGAAATACGTAACTGCATAACAATGAATCCCTCGGCACCAAAACTGCGTGCACAGCCAAAGGTTCATAAAGAAAATTGTCCCATTCGCCCGATTGTTAACTCAAGAAACGGCACTGCATACTTCATAAGCCGTAAATTAAAAGACCTCATTACCAAATACTATACATTTGAAAATAACTACACCATACATAACACACATGAACTCATAAGCTTAATTAAAGATATCCACATCCCACCAACAACTAAATTAGCATCACTAGACATAGTCAACCTGTACACGAACATCCCTGTAAAAGAGACTATTAACATTATAAGAAACAATCTGCTTAAATACAAGAAAATTAGTGTTGCAGAGATCTGTGAACTCATAGAAATACTTTCACTTATTCTAGAGCATAATTACTTTAGCTTCAACAACGAACTGTACCAACAACATGATGGTTTGCCAATGGGAAGTAGCTTAGCTGGGATATTGACTGACATTTACATCAACCATATAGAACAAAAATTCTTTTCTGCCAACCAGCACATCTCAAACAAAATAATATACTACAGAAGATATGTTGATGATACAATACTGCTTTTTGATGGTACAAGCAATGAAATAGATACATTAGCAGCAGATCTTAGCAAAATGCACAAAAATATTAAATTCATAATTGAACATGAAACTAATAAAAGCATTACCTTTCTTGACCTGAAAGTTTGCAATAGTAACAATAAACATCAATTCAGTATTTACAGAAAACCTATCACCACAGATGTCAGTATTAGCAACTCATCTTGCCACCCCCGCCAACAAAAAATGGCATATTTCAGAACGATGCTACACTGAATTAAAAAAGTACCAATGAGTGACACAGACCAACAAAATGAAATCAATATAATTAAAACAGTTGCTCATAATAATGAATATAAACCCACAATAATAGAAGAACTCCACAACAAAATGCAGACAAAACCCACAGATGCACTTCACAGAAGTCAATTCAAGCCAAATCAGTGTGCCACTGAAGCCAAACCTAAATATGCTACTCTCCCATACATAGGCCCACTTTCATACCAAATAGCAAACTTATTTAAAAAGAAGAAAAATATCAGAATCAGCTTTTCCACAAGTAATAAATTACAACAAAAATTGATCCATGATGTAAACACCTCCAAGAGCCCCTACCGTAAATCAGGAATATACAAACTCAAATGTGATACATGCCCAAATTTCTACATTGGACAGACAGGCAGAAGTTTTGAAATTAGATATAAAGAACATATTGACGCTCTAAGACTTGGTAACTTGAACAAATCAGCATTTGCAGCCCATATTGCTGAAGAAAACCATTCAGTAGGTAACATTGAGGACAACTTAAAGATTTTACATCTAACAGAAAAAGGGGCCACTATGAATATATTAGAAGAATTAGAAATACACACACCAAAAACAGCACCCCAGACTATATCCTTAACGAACAAACAGAGTTGGCTAACACCCCTTTCCTGAAAAATTTCCAAAAACTACTTTCCAGCCTCCAAAGCAAATAATATTAATACACCTATCTGCAGATCAAGTAGAAAATTTATATGTTACTATAATTCTCATGCTGCCAAATGTAATAAAATAATGTACTATTTTACTTATACAGCTCTAAATATATATAAAAAACTTTATAATTAAATTAGCAATAACAGATTAAAAAAATATTTCAATCTCTGTGTACTAATGTAAAAGACATTACAGTTTTGTAAAAGAATATATGATCCTTTCCAAACATAGGACATCATCGTCAAATGTTACGATATATCATAGCATCTGTGACACCCATATGTTTGTAAGCTCTTTGTATGTACCAAAACATGTGGTGCGTGGTTGAAATGATCTCAGCGAAAAATCTAAAGTGTACAGTGAGAACTATTACGTGTGCAACAACGAAGATGCAGGTGAAATGCATTTACATCGATTGGATGAACGTTATAGAAACAATCACTCGAAGCCGACGTTTCACGTAAGTCACATGCAACGAAAATCTGCAACGTAACCATCTGTGTGTGGCGTGTTTGTAATTATGTTTTATTTATATATTAGGACAATTTATCTATAAAAACACACCAAATGTAGAAAGAAAGCGTGTAAATCCGTCTGATTATGAATCGCAACGATTCGAAACCGGTAACGGTTTCCTTTGAATAAAGGAACTCAAAGTAAATTTGTGGCTGGTTGCTGCCCTAAAAACATCAAAACTTGAGTTGGTTTCCGACGCCAATACACTGTAAAGAAGAAAGTGTTTTGTGACATTATGACGTCCCGTTTTATTATCTTTTTCAACAGAAATGATGACAAAACAGACACATGCATCAATAAAAATCTTCGAACTTGCTGAATTGTGGAATGCATTGCAGTAGTCAACAGTTTCATATTAAAATACATGAAAAGTAATGTTTGCAGCATGGAGAGTTTGCTGGAGAGGGCAGCAGTATCGATTTATGGAAGCGACTGTTATGAGTCAGTGTATTTGTTCATGAAGTTTCAACGACTGACTTTTATGACGATAGCTGTTCGTTAGATTGTTCAAATCTGTGTTAGGTTCCTGGCCTAATAGATGAGTGTTAATCGAAGAAACAGAGTCTGCAATGGTTCAAAAAATTGCTCTGAGCACTATGGGACTCAACATCGGAGGTCATCAGTCTCCTAGAACTTAGAACTACTTAAACCTAACTAACCTAAGGACATCGCATATATCTATGCCGCAGGCAGGATTCGAACCTGCGACCGTAGCGGTCACGCGGTTCCATATTGAAGCGCCTAGAACCGCACGGCCACACCGGCCGGCGAGTCTGCAATATTGTATCAGCTGGGAATTAATACGGCTACAGCAATGGAACTGAGTCGCAGCAGCCAGGTTTCCGGCTCGAGAGCGGTGCCCTGGCTCATGTGCCATAGCGCCCAGACTGCACACTTACCCCACCGCCACGTCCGAGTGGGAGGAGGAGCAAGAGGAGGACACTGCGAACACACTGTATTTATGTAAGTCTGCGGGCTTCCGTGGCTATTGTCACTGAAGTTAAAATCTTCTGGGTTATAAGGCCGCGTCGTGTTTCTTCTAAAATTTTCGATGTTTCGGCCCCTCTGCTGGGATCTTCCTCAGGATCTTTTGGTGTCCACTGCTGTTAGAACACTGTCTGAGGCAAGTGTCGCGTCCACTTATAAAGGGGGAATTTTCAAGCGTTAGTGCTGGAGAAGTAATAGTATTGGTTAAAATTCATATGGCTACCATTGGTGGGCCATAATCATAGGCTAATATTCTCGCTCTGATGCAGAAGAAGGGGCGTTGGTAGCTCATCTCCTGTGGATACCATTGGCGGTCCATAGTCATTGGATAGAAAGGCACTGTTCCACACTTATGCTGGAGAAGGGTTATTGCTTGAAATGCCTCCTACCACTATTGGTTGGTCGTCATCAGTGGTTAGATTCGAACGGACAGAGCAAGAAAGGGGGAATGTTTACCCAAAATATTATTGTCCGCCGAGGTGACTTGCAGCGCGTTGTTAATGCCGCTCGCCCACCACGGCCGCGTATTTACTTCCTTGATGGCGTGGAGCCATGATGCCGGAAGCCTATAGCCGTCCTTTCTATTGAAATTAGATGCATTCTTAGAAATTTCAACCGCTTCTCGGACCTTTCTTCTACAAATGTATGTTTCTTTAGGCAGTACACGTACGTTATTAGAATCGATGTCAGAGGCACAGTTCTCGTGATGTTCCGCTACTGCCGATTTTGCACTTTGAATTAGTCGCATGTGCCGTTCGTGTTCCTTAATGCGTTCTTTAACAGTTCTTGCCGTTTCGCCTATATACACTTCTCCAGCACGAACCCCAGAAAACTCCCCTTTTATAAGTGGACGCGACACTCGTGTCTGACAGTGTTCTAGCTGTAGTGGAAACCAAAAGATCCTGAGGAACATTCCATCAGAGGGGTCGAAACGTTGAACATTTTAGAAGAAACATGACGCGGCCTAAAAACCCAGAAGATTTTAAGTACACTGTATTTAAATGGCAGGACAGTCACACTGCATACGATTTAGTTTCGTATTTTCCAGCAACGTAGTTCACAAACAAAACAAAATAATGGCTCTGTGCACTATGGGACTTAACTGCAGTGGTCATCAGTCCCCTAGAACTTAGAACTACTTAAACCTAACTAACCTAAGGACATCACACACATCCATGCCCGAGGCAGGATTGGAACCTGCGACCGTAGCGGTCGCGCGGTTCCAGACTGTAGCGCCTAGAATCGCTTTGCTACTCCGGCCGGCAAACAAAACAAAATTTGAGTATTATTTAATTATTTTTGGTGCAGTGAAGACATAATATAACTTTTATCTGGTACAAATTGTGGGCATACAGAAAGACACGGACAGTTTCACACATTTCCGCACTGAGGTTGCCATTTAATCGTGCCTTCTTTAGTTTTATAATCGAAAAAGGTCTTTTACACACGTACGTTGATTGAAATAGTGTAGAACCTTTGTAACTTCATTATGAAGATGTGGAAACACTACCTGAGGAGATCAGTCTGTTACATCTATACACATACAGGGACACTTTTAACAGAAACGGCAAGCGGTATTGAAAACCGATTGAAAACTGATTTATCATTAGCGATGGCCTCAGAACTATAGAAAAGTGTCCTTGTAATTCTTTCAAGGTCACAATGAACTCTTCAGAACTCACAGTGAGACATTGAAGTCCATTTCGCTAGTACAGTGTCGTTAATGAAAACTATATTGAGCTTAGGGAAATTGACTGTGTTTGTCAGAATTTGTCCTTTCTACAATGCGATTTTCTTCTGAAATGCATCCTCATCAAATCACAAATAAGTTGTTCCTCACCTTGGAATGTTCCACTACGGTCAGTGTGCAGTCAAGTCCATTTAAAATACAAAATCTGCAATCCATATTGCATATTCCAGTTTTCATTCCTGCGCTTCTTTTTCCTTTATAAATTCAACAAAAGCGGTTTTCAAATATAATCGTTCCATGCAACATACTTTGCAGTAATATATAAGGTCTTCATACTCTTCGTTCAGTTGCATCGAAAACTGTTGCAGCTGGCAGTGGAATAATGTTTGCAGCATGCGAAATTTGTCCGTTCGTGCCACCAATCTCTTCACGTGCTCCATGCCTGCAAATTTAGCACGAAATGCTTCTTGATATACAGAACAATGAATTTTGTCTGTCGATCGTCGTAATCAGCTACATCTTTAAATTCTTTGTCCATGGTACTGTAATGACGTTTCATAACAAATTTGCAGTAACCGACGATTATTCGACGGCATAACAGATCCTGAGAATTCTCATGCCTCTCTTCTGTCAGTCCTGTTGATTTTAAAGGCTTGTGGTCGCTACACTGCCTCTTTTTGTGCAAACAGCCACTGAATCTGTGATCGTCCTCCATACCATGAAAAGTAGCGAATGGTAAACAGCGCTGACACCACAATTTTGCCTAACTGAAGAGAGTTGTACCACCCGAAAAATGTAAAATGACCACTAAATACCCGTGCTAAATGAAATGTCGTGCTGCACAGCGTACTTCCGAGAAGGACCGAACGAAGATGAGACAGGCTGAGCCTCGGTCCGCACATTTGGCTCGCGTGCGGTTTGGTATGCTGTGGTCAGCTCTGAACTAAGCATTTCGAATTTCTGTGGCCGTTTTAGTTTCTGTACGTTTGAATTATTTTCCATATACAGGGTGATTCAAAAAGAATACCACAACTTTAAAAATGTGTATTTAATGAAAGAAACATAATATAACCTTCTGTTATACATCATTACAAAGAGTATTTAAAAAGGTTTTTTTTTCACTCAAAAACAAGTTCAGAGATGTTCAATATGGCCCCCTCCAGACACACGAGCAATATCAACCCGATACTCCAACTCGTTCCACACTCTCTGTAGCATATCAGGCGTAACAGTTTGGATAGCTGCTGTTATTTCTCGTTTCAAATCATCAATGGTGGCTGGGAGAGGTGGCCGAAACACCATATCCTTAACATACCCCCATAAGAAAAAATCGCAGGGGGTAAGATCAGGGCTTCTTGGAGGCCAGTGATGAAGTGCTCTGTCACGGGCTACCTGGCGGCCGATCCATCGCCTCGGGTAGTTGACGTTCAGGTAGTTACGGACAGATAAGTGCCAATGTGGTGGCGCTCCATCCTGCTGAAATATGAATTGTTGTGCTTCTTGTTCGAGCTGAGGGAACAGCCAATTCTCTAACATCTCCAGATACTGTAGTCCAGTTACAGTAGCACCTTCGAAGAAAAAGGGACCAAAAACTTTATTGGCTGAAATGGCACAGAAAACGTTCACCTTAGGCGAGTCACGTTCATACTGAGTTGTTTCCCGCGGATTCTCAGTGCCCCATATACAGACATTGTGACGGTTGACTTTCCCGTTGGTGTGGAAAGTTGCTTCATCACTAAACACAATCTTTGAAACGAAAGATTCATCTGTTTCCATTTGAGGAAGGATAAAATCACAGAAATCGATTCTTTTAATCTTATCAGCTGCAGACAGTGCTTGAACCAATTTCAGACGATAAGGTTTCATAACTAACCTTTTTCGTAGGACTCACCATACAGTTGGTTGTGGAATTTGCAGCTCTCTGATAGCTCTGCGAGTCGATTTTCCTGGGCTGCGAACAAATGCTTGCTGGATGCGTGCTACATTTTCACCACTCGTTCTCGGCCGTCCAGAACTTTTCCCTTTGCACAAACACCCATTCTCTGTAAACTGTTTACACCAACGTTTAATACACCACCTATCAGGAGGTTTAACACCATACTTCGTTCGAAATGCACGCTGAACAACTGTCGTCGATTCACTTCTGCCGTACTCAATAATACAAAAAGCTTTCTGTTGAGCGGTCGCCATCTTAGCATCAACTGACGCTGACGCCTAGTCAACAGCGCCTCAAGCGAACAAATGTACAACTAAATGAAACTTTATAGCTCCCTTAATTCGCCGACAGATAGTGCTTAGCTCTGCCTTTTGTCGTTGCAGAGTTTTAAATTCCTAAAGTTGTGGTATTCTTTTTGAATCACCCTGTACTTTTCATTTCTGACGTTTTGAAGACGTTGCAGAGACTTAGCTAGCTTGGAAAAAAAAGAAGATATCGTTTGGAACGTATCAATACCGTCACTGTGCTACAACCAAGTCGCCGTACGCTGCTTAATGTTTTGTCCACGTCTTCTTGCGTCGCGCACCCCCTGGAATGGAAGGACTACAACAGTAAGCTATTCGTACTTTTGCAGCTTCATGGCAAGGGGAGCAGAGGGAACGTTACGACAATAACAGATAACCTCTGACTGCATCGCGAGGCGTTACCTTGATAGCTCAGCACTATCAGCCTCAGTAGCGTTTGCCGGCTAACGCTCAGCTAGACATTTTCAATCTCCAGGAATGTATTATTTTGACTATCCTCCAAACTATTAATTTCTTCTTAAACTAACAGAGATAATTCACGAATTTAATTTACATGTCGCTGTCTAAAATTGCCACTGCTGCCACCTTAAGAAAATTTTACCGATAGTCTTTAGCGTTCGCGCAAACTGCAGTGAGCGGTAACCTTCAAAAATGACAAATAATAGATGAAGAGGTTTGGGAACTATTGTGCTAAGTGATATACTCAGCAACATCTACCCTGCCTACGAGGTTTTAGAGTTTGTATTTTCTGTATTACAGAGAGATGAGCCGAGGCACTTCTGTGTGATGTGAGGACAGATGGGAACCTGTGAAGCGTCAACGACACCAGTAAAACATTATTAGAGTAAAGTTATTTATTCAAAATGTTTACAAGTCGTCGTTCTTTTGTAGCAGCCTCGGCTGTTGCTAAGTCAGCTGCGTGTTGTACTGCTGCTGACGTCCGTCAAGTCACCTCAGCGTTTGCACGCCCAGAAGGTGTTGTCAGCGACCATAGCGGCGCGCCGGCTCCGGCGAGCGGAAAGGTGGCTGCCCAGAGCGAACGATGACCCATAATGACCCGTCTGTGATGTACTTGGTCTCGGTAGTCGCGGGGTCGGATGATCCCCTTCCCTATCTTCGGTAGGTTTCAGCAGCCGAAGGCGTCTGGGTGTTGAACAGGACGTGGACCGCAAGAGTCCCTATTGATGGTCTGTACTGGCAGCACTCTGTGATATTGTGTTGCTGGAAGACAGTCAACTTCTCCACCAGTAGATGGTAGGCGGTGAGCAGCATGAAGTTTATCCGGTGAAGGCCATCATCTTGAATACATCTTTGGCTAGTTCACAGAATGTGTTGGAGCATCTAGGACATAAATTCACTACAGTACCGTAATCGTGGAATCGAGGGCTATTACTGTGAGTGCCATCGACCCCAATCATTAACTCATTACAAAAGCTGGACAGCTGGAGTATGTAAAGGGAACTAGCGTGAAGATATGATGCAAGGCTCGGTTCGGTTCGTAATGACCGAATGTGTCCTCCCGTTTTTGCTATATTCACTTACTAGGCTGTTAACTTCTGTGTCGGTTGAAACCTTCCTGTCTCCTCTATATCTCTTTTGTTACGCAACCTTCCCTTCTACAACAACCTATGAAACCTTCCCATTGATATTAATTCTCTTTCTCAATAGTAATAAGTGCAATCTCCGCATACAAATTTAAATGCTGCTTATTAAAAGTGATTTCCTGATTATTTCGACGAAACATAGAATGTGTCGTCGCCGTGGCCCTCGATCGTTACCTGCAATAACCCAAAACTGTTCCTTACCTTTTTTACTGTTACTGGATCGCATTCTGACTGCTACATCGAACTGCGACGTGAATATACTTACTCTGTTTTACTGTACTCTATTAGCTGCTGATGGGCTGTCATAATAAGTGGCTGTATTTATTACCAAAGCTGACGTTATTCTTTAGTAGCAAAGCTGACGTTATTCTTTAATTAATTTGACTGAAGTTACATAATTCATAGTTATACTTTTTCTTGACAACAATAAAATTTTACAAACTTTTACGTTGATGATTTTTGGGATGGATTATAATCAGTAATGCAATATTGCTGGCAAAAATTAATTATATTCTGAAAACGATTCTTCAAATATTTACTTTTGGTAATGAAATGATTTTACAAACGTTCAAATGGGACTTACTTTTTACAGTAATCTTACAACTAGCATTGCGCAAACGTACGTTCAGTAGTCTTGAGTTTCTCAAAAAAAAAAAAAAAAAAAAAAAAAAAATATCAATAATGTTAGTTCCTCTTATCATAATAGTTAGCTGATGTCTCTGTGCATCCATTTATAATCTCTTGTAAATCATAGCTGGTTGCTGGCAGGCAAACCGCTCCTCTCAACCTCTCGCTTCAGACCTGCTAACGACTCGCTTCACATCTCGCTTACTACTGACTTCCTACGAACGCTAAAGTGCGGTCTCTCCCGCCAACAATGCTTTCTGGTGCAGACAATCCCTGCTACCATTACAAAATGTACAAATGAGCGGTCTTTCCCGCTCTTTTCTTAAAATGTATCCATACGCGGTCTCTACCGCCCTTTTTAAAATTATATCAATGTGGGGTCTCTCTCGCGAACAATACTTTGGTGCAGAGATTCGCTGCTACCACAATTATTTCCAAAAGGACAAGTATTAATTATTCCTACTTAATCCTATTAATAAAATATAAACATCTTTAATAAATTGTGGTTTGACAATAGACAATAGAAATATACACGTCTTACACGGTCCCTTGTTATGTGCCTTTATGAAATAGATACAGTTTCTTGCAACATGCCTTACGAGCTAAGGAGAGCGCTTGTCTCGCTTCCTTTGGTTTTCCGTCCTCTTTTCTGCTGAATGCTTATTCCTTATTCGGCAGACAGTGTCGTCGTCCTGTCCCACTCGCAACATAATGGCTCACTTCCTGCTTCCGCCACTGTCTCTAATATTATTTGGATTTGCTCGACGCAACGTGAATGTTAAACATTTTTTTCTGATTTCTACCCCTTATAATTCTGTGCCGTAACAGTACTCCCTGCTAACGTTTTCTCTAAAATTTTCTGCGGCGTGCGGAAGAGAAGCTACACCTGTTCAGAATTTAGACGTCCATATATTCTCATGACTCTTACAGTTACAGAAGGCACCAGTAACAACAAAATGCTCAAATTATTTCTTCGCGATGTTCCAAAATTAGTACGCATATCGCTTTTAAGTTCCCTGATTGCCAGCTCACAATTAAAATAATGGAAAATTCTCCAATAAGTGTTAAAAATGATCGAGCGAGCTACAGTGATTGTGCGAGCCATAGTTCAGAGCAGTAACTGGCATAGCACTGTCTGATAAGCCGAAAAATCATGCTTGTAATCTGGCCTGGTACACAATTTGTCCTAATATTTGTCTTTGCAGACATTTCCTTAACTGTAGCTGTTTGTTAATTTCTTCATTGTGTTTGTATGAGAGAGAGGGAGAGAGAGAGAGAGAGAGCATAAGAGGGAGAGAGAAACAAAAGAGAGAGAGAGAGTGACAGAGAGAGAATTCATTCATTCTAGGCTTATTAGTCTGCTAATGGTGGGTCCACAACGCGTGATCGCAGCTGCTGCACAAACTGCACCACTATCTCATTAACTTGAATCATGGAGTAAATAGCCAACTAATTAACTATGGTTATTAATTAATCAGGTCTTTGTCAGTGTGTAATGGACCACTAACATCATAGCCTTCCTGCGTAGCGCAGTCCCTCGTCTACTCTTACGTTTGATGGATCGCAGAACAAATATCGTTTGATCTCCATTACACCGACAGTACGTAACGTATGTAGGACAGTGCGGATAACAATTTGCATTAGTCGTAGGTTGATTTTCCCAACAAAAAAATTAGCATTTATATTAATCTGGGTGTAGGGCTGCTTAAGAGTCTCTTAAGAAATTCGTCACCGTTTTCCAAGCTAATACACAATTTCTTTTGGTGCTGAAGGACCACAGATGCAGGAACAGTTGGGGGGCTGGGAGGGGGTGGGTGGGGAATCAAACATCATCATTCGACTTGCTGCTGCAAATCATTTTACCCCGAATTACGGATCTTGCCTCAGCGAGCCCTTACAAAGTATCTCAGATTTCTCTCATTGCTAAATGTTTCTCTTTGTTCGATTATACTAAACGAATAAATATAAATACACGTGATAGGTTAAAACCACTTGCCACGAAATGGCTCAAACTTGCGACGGTATTTGTTGTGGCCTGTTGCTTTTAAACGGCTCTGAGCACAATGGGACTTAACATCTGAGGTCATCAGTCCCCTAGACATTAGAACTACTTAAACCTAATTAACCTAAGGACATCACACACATCCATGCCCGAGGATCGAACCTGCGACCGTAGCAGTCGCACGGTTGCGGACTGAATCGCCTAGAACCGCTCGGCCACCGCGGCCGGCAGACTTTAAGGCTGGGAACTCAAAGCAGTGAGTCATCTCATCTGAATTTCGAATTACGTGAATGATTTTACCTACGGCGTGCGGGGCGTGAGAAACCGTCGGAGTCTGAATAGGGATTCTGGTCACTGAGACAGTTCCAGGCGTTCGTGGCCATTCTTCTCCGATGAATCTGTCTGCTCTCTCGCACAAGTCATCTCCAGTGTCGAAATCCACCTCGAGTGCACTACCCCTAATGCGAGTATGGTGTGACACTCGGGGAAGGTTTCGACTGCTCGCAGGACACGCTGTTTAGAGACTTCTGGGTCCACCTGGAAGTTAGAAAGTTTCGTTGACTCAGCGAGATCCTTCCGTAAGGCAGCACCAGGCAGGGACGTGCGGTTAGCAGTTGAGGGGAAAGAATACATGGGAATACGTCTCTCTGAGGCAAAAGCCAACAATTTTGTCTTGGACTCTTCCGTGGACGTTCCAGGATGGCAGTAGGCACATCTTGACTTCTTGCATAAGGCGAGTCAGCTTTTTCTTTTTCATGTTCTCGGCGTAAATGTAGTGGTATGTATCTTCGGCACAGTTGCGCTTCAACAACGGGGAGTTAATGTGAAACTAGAATAACGTTTCCAGAATGAGATTTTCGCTCTGCAGCTGAGTGTGCGCTGATAAGAAACTTCCTGGCAGATTAAAACTGTGTGCCGGGCCGAGACTCGAACTCGGGACCTTTGCCTTTCGCGGGCAAGTGCTCTACCAACTGACCTACCCAAGAACGACTCCCGCCCCGTCCTCACAGCTTTAATTCCGCCAGTACCTCGCCTCAGCTGGTAGAGCACTTGCCCGCGAAAGGCAAAGGTTCCGAGTTCGAGTCTCGCTCCGGCACACAGTTTTAATCTGCCAGGAAGTTTTATAATAACGTTCGTTCATGTGCCGCTACAGTACAACATACCACTGGACAGCGTTGATTTTATTTTAGCTTAAATGCCTGGGATTTTTCGACAGCAGTCCTGTGTATGTTGGTAGAGCTAATAATTAGCTGGAGGAGGTTTTGGTCATATATTGGAATAAATGGAATAAACTATATTTTTTCTATGGCAGCATTGGTGTTTCACTTTTCTGGCGCTTTAAAAGCTTTGTTTTTTACGGGCCATTACTCCCGAGGCTTTTCTCTTCAGAGATCAAAAGACGTGATGAGGAACCAGAGTTTAATTGATTGGGTCTTGGAGTGCAATCGTGCATCCACGGGCTCATATCAGCGGTGTAGTGACTATTTAACCTTCTCTCTCAAGGGTCAAAGAGAGGTGGTGGTGGTGGTTAGTGTTTAACGTCCCGTCGACAACGAGGTCATTAGAGACGGAGCGCAAACTCGGGTTAGGGAAGGATTGGGAAGGAAATCGGCCGTGCCCTTTCAAAGGAACCATCCCGGCATTTGCCTGAAACGATTTAGGGAAATCACGGAAAATCTAAATCAGGAAGGCCGGAGACGGGATTGAACCGTCGTCCTCCCGAATGCGAGTCCAGTGTGCTAACCACTGCGCCACCTCGCTCGGTCAAAGAGAGGCTGGTGACCTTTAACTGAATAACTTGCCTAGCACAGGAGCGCTGGAAGTAGATCGGGTTGCGCCGATAATTGTTTCATTAACCGTTCTTGGCTTAATTACGTCGTGTAGGCAAATCGTATGCTTCGCTCATTGCATGTACCGCGTCGACGACGGCGGACGAGATGTGCATCACAGGATGCAAACGCATCTGATTTGTTGTAAATTCTTTCTTGATTTGCTCTAATTGTTTATAAGTCTTCAGTGCTTGGACTAACAATGTAACTTTGCGCCATTCTCATGCGTCCTAAACCATATATTTCCATACTGAGATGGAAATCTACTAAACAACAATGTTTTCCTATACGATCACCTTAATGTGCGTCATTATGGGCCCTTTGGTGCTTCCAGTTCGTGCGTAGTGCTTTTTACGTCCACTGAACGGAGAAGTGTAATGTTTTGAATAGCCTCTTGCAACCATCTGAAGCGATTATTTACTGAAACATCATCGGGGCAACAATCTGACACAAAAATGCTTCATTAGCGATGTGTTCTAACACAAGATAAATGGAAGAAAGGCGGTTACAGGTTAGTCTGCAGTTTCCAAGCGATTAGTAACAAATGCAGAAAGATAAACTTCTGATGAAGAGAGGAAGAAGGAGTGGATCATCGCCAAACACTGTCATGAGGCACCTACGAGAGTCGCAGATTTTGATGCTTGATAGAACACTCGCAGCAGGAGATTCACAGGGGTCTGACTAATACTGTTTATTTACAGTCAGACTGACAGCTACACTGAAGGCTAATTCTAAACGTTAGAAAAACCAGTGGATGCAACTGAATGAATAGCAGAAGTCAGTGCCTAAACTCACGGGGCGAGAGCTAACAGAAAACGGTTCAAATGGCTCTGAGCACTATGGGACTTAACATTTCTACATCTACATCTATACTCCGCGAGCCACCTTACGGTGTGTGGCGGAGGGTACTTATTGTACCACTATCTGATCCCCCCTTCCCTGTTCCATTCACGAATTGTGCGTGGGAAGAACGACTGCTTGTAAGTCTCCGTATTTGCTCTAATTTCTCGGATCTTTTCGTTGTGATCATTACGCGAGATATATGTGGGCGGTAGTAATATGTTGCCCATCTCTTCCCGGAATGTGCTCTCTCGTAATTTCGATAATAAACCTCTCCGTATTGCGTAACGCCTTTCTTGAAGTGTCCGCCACTGGAGCTTGTTCAGCATCTCCGTAACGCTCTCGCGCTGACTAAATGTCCCCATGACGAATCGCGCTGCTTTTCGCTGGATCATGTCTATCTCTTCTATTAATCCAACCTGGTAAGGGTCCCATACTGATGAGCAATACTCAAGAATCGGACGAACAAGCGTTTTGTAAGCTACTTCTTTCGTCGATGAGTCACATTTTCTTAGAATTCTTCCTATGAATCTCAACCTGGCGCCTGCTTTTCCCACTATTTGTTTTATGTGATCATTCCACTTCAGATCGCTCCGGATAGTAACTCCTAAGTATTTTACGGTCGTTACCGCTTCCAATGATTTACCACCTATGGCATAATCGTACTGGAATGGATTTCTGCCCCTATGTATGCGCATTATATTACATTTATCTACGTTTAGGGAAAGCTGCCAGCTGTCGCACCATTCATTAATCCTCTGCAGGTCTTCCTGGAGTACGTACGAGTCTTCTGATGTTGCTACTTTCTTGTAGACAACCGTGTCATCTGCAAATAGCCTCACGGAGCTACCGATGTTGTCAACTAAGTCATTTATGTATATTGTAAACAATAAAGGTCCTATCACGCTTCCTTGCGGTACTCCCGAAATTACCTCTACATCTGCAGATTTTGAACCGTTAAGAATGACATGTTGTGTTCTTTCTTCTAGGAAATCCTGAATCCAATCACAAACCTGGTCCGATATTCCGTAAGCACGTATTTTTTTCACTAAACGTAAGTGCGGAACCGTATCAAATGCCTTCCTGAAGTCCAGGAATACGGCATCAATCTGCTCGCCAGTGTCTACGGCACTGTGAATTTCTTGGGCAAATAGGGCGAGCTGGGTATCACATGATCTCTGTTTGCGGAATCCATGTTGGTTATGATGAAGGAGATTTGTATTATCTAAGAACGTCATAATACGAGAACACAAAACATGTTCCATTATTCTACAACAGATTGACGTAAGTGAAATAGGCCTATAATTATTCGCATCTGATTTATGACCCTTCTTGAAAATGGGAACGACCTGTGCTTTCTTCCAGTCGCTAGGTACTTTACGTTCTTCCAGAGATCTACGATAAATTGCTGATAGAAAGGGGGCAAGTTCTTTAGCATAATCACTGTAGAATCTTAAGGGTATCTCGTCTGGTCCGGATGCTTTTCCGCTACTAAGTGATAGCAGTTGTTTTTCAATTCCGATATCGTTTATTTCAATATTTTCCATTTTGGCGTCCGTGCGACGGCTGAAGTCAGGGACCGTGTTACGATTTTCCGCAGTGAAACAGTTTCGGAACACTGAATTCAGTATTTCTGCCTTTCTTCGGTCGTCCTCTGTTTCGGTGCCATCGTGGTCAACGAGTGACTGAATAGGGGATTTAGATCCGCTTACCGATTTTACATATGACCAAAACTTTTTAGGGTTCTTGTTTGGATTGTTTGCCAATGTTTTATGTTCGAATTCGTTGAATGCTTCTCTCATTGCTCTCTTTACGCTCTTTTTCGCTTCGTTCAGCTTTTCCTTATCAGCTATGATTCGACTACTCTTAAACCTATGGTGAAGCTTTCTTTGTTTCCGTAGTACCTTTCGTACATGATTGTTATACCACGGTGGATCTTTCCCCTCGCTTTGGACCTTAGTCGGTACGAACTTATCTAAGGCGTACTGGACGATGTTTCTGAATTTTTTCCATTTTTGTTCCACATCCTCTTCCTCAGAAATGAACGTTTGATGGTGGTCACTCAGATATTCTGCGATTTGTGCCCTATCACTCTTGTTAAGCAAATAGATTTTCCTTCCTTTCTTGGCATTTCTTATTACACTTGTAGTCATTGATGCAACCACTGACTTATGATCACTGATACCCTCTTCTACATTCACGGAGTCGAAAAGTTCCGGTCTATTTGTTGCTATGAGGTCTAAAACGTTAGCTTCACGAGTTGGTTCTCTAACTATCTGCTCGAAGTAATTCTCGGACAAGGCAGTCAGGATAATGTCACAAGAGTCTCTGTCCCTGGCTCCAGTTCTGATTGTGTGACTATCCCATTCTATACCTGGTAGATTGAAGTCTCCCCCTATTACAATAGTATGATCACGAAACTTCTTCACGACGTTCTGCAGGTTCTCTCTGAGGCGCTCAACTACTACGGTTGCTGATGCAGGTGGCCTATAGAAGCATCCGACTATCATATCTGACCCACCTTTGATACTTAACTTAACCCAGATTATTTCACATTCGCATTCGCTAATAACTTCACTGGATATTATTGAATTCTTTACTGCTATAAATACTCCTCCACCATTGGCGTTTATCCTATCCTTGCGGTATATATTCCATTCTGTGTCTAGGATTTCGTTACTGTTCACTTCCGGTTTTAACCAACTTTCCGTTCCTAATACTATATGCGCACTATTTCCTTCAATAAGAGATACTAATTCAGGAACCTTGCCCTGGATACTCCTGCAGTTTACCAATATTACGTTAACTTTTCCTGTTTTTGGTCTCTGAGGACGGACGTTCTTTATCAACGATGATAATGTTCTCTCTGGTAAGCCGTCAGGTATTTTATCGTTTCGCCCAAGGGGGGGTCCCTCTAACCTAAAAAACCCCCGTGTGCACGCCACACGTACTCTGCTACCCTAGTAGCTGCTTCCGGTGTGTAGTGCACGCCTGACCTGTCTAGGGGGGCCCTACAGTTCTCCACCCAATAACGGAGGTCGATGAATTTGCAACCATTATAGTCGCAGAGTCGTCTGAGCCTCTGGTTTAGACCCTCCACACGGCTCCAAACCAGAGGACCGCGATCGACTCTGGGCACTATGCTGCAGATATTAAGCTCAGCTTGCACTCCGCGTGCGATGCTGGTTGTCTTCACCAAATCAGCCAGCCGCCGGAAGGAACCAAGGATGGCCTCAGAACCCAAGCGGCAGGCGTCATTCGTTCCGACATGTGCTACTATCTGCAGCCGGTCACACCCAGTGCGTTCAATAGCTGCCGGAAGGGCCTCCTCCACATTACGGACGAGACCCCCCGGCAAGCACACCGAGTGCACACTGGCATTCTTCCCCGACCTACCCGCTATTTTCCTGAGGGGCTCCATAACCCGCCTAACGTTGGAGCTCCCTATAACTAATAGGCCCACCCTCTGTGACTGTCGGGACCTTGCCGGAGAATCGGCCACTGGCCCAACAGGCGAGGCATCCTGTGGTGGCTCGGAAACGATGTCATCACCACTAGGAAGCACCCCGTACCTGTTGGAAAGGGGTAAGGCAGCCGCCACGCGGCCAGATCCCACCTTCGCCTTTCGGCCAGGCACGCGCGAGCCCACCACTGTCCGCCATTCACCCTGGAGTGATGGCTGACCGGTAAGATGCTCACTGCCGGAAGACGCAGCGACATCAGGGGTTCCATGTGATTCCAAGGCCACCGAAGTAGGCATAGGTCTCACCACAGTTGCCCCAACGCCACTACGAGCCGACGCCTGCGCCTCGAGCTCGATGAGCCTAACAGACAAAGCCTCCACCTGTCCCCGAAGAGTGGCCAATTCTCCTTGCGTCCGCTCACAACAACCACAGTCCCTACACATGACTATGTTTACCCTACTCTATACGGTGACAAATTCCCAAGATAATCTTCTGATGAGCTACTCTGATAATCAAGAAACACTCACTGAAATACGAGACGCGAAAACTACGCTAGGTTTTCCCAGAAAAACTATTTAAAAGCTAAGCGCAGCAAATAAGTACAAAAACACTGTTATTGAAATAAAAGGTTCTACCTAGTAAGCACTCGAACACGCAAGAAATTACAAAAATAAACTAGTAATTACACAGATAACTGAAAATAAGTCGCTGCTGTTTGTAAAATATGTAAGAAGCAAACGGTGTACTCGCCTTAGTAGTAGCAGGAGCTAGCGATGCGCTCTCGCTGACGGTCATTAGTACCCTAGAACGTAGAACTACTTAAACCTAATTAAACTAAGAACATCACACACATCCATGCCCGGGGCAGGACTCGAACCAGCGACCGTAGTGATCGCGCGGTTCCAGACTGAAGCGCCTAGAACCGCTCGGCCACTACGGCCGGCGAGCTAACAGAAATAGCAACCACTAGTAGCACTGTAAAGTAGTAAAGTAGGAAGTATTAGAGCAGCACCCCAAGTGAGAGAAACAGACTAATCGCTTTGCCGAGGCGGCCGATGAGCGACTCAGAGTTGACGCCCCAATGATTTGATGAGAACTCCTTCTGAATACAGAAGCACAGGTTCCTAAAGGATTGTGGAGGGCCGGCCGAAGTGGCGCTGCAGTCTGGAACCGCAAGACCGCTACGGTCGCAGGTTCGAATCCTGCCTCGGGCATGGATGTTTGTGATGTCCTTAGGTTAGTTAGGTTTAACTAGTTCTAAGTTCTAGGGGACTAATGACCTCAGCAGTTGAGTCCCATAGTGCTCAGAGCCATTTGAACCATTTTGATTGTGGAGGTGCACTATTTCTGCTTTCCTATAGTCGTCCCATGTATTCACCGGTTGCTTGGCTTGGGGCTACCTGTCAAGTGGCTCTGCTCCTTGACGGCTCCTCTGACCAAGCATATTCAGATTCCTCACCTTCTCCTACACGGTAGGTAATAATGTTTCTGGGCTTTACATTAAAGAGCTCCAAGTTTGGTTGCAATAGCGTCCAGCTGAAAGCCAAACGTCACTGACTTTCGTCTTACGGCTAGCAGAAACTGTTTTTTTTTTTTCGTCGCTTGGTTCCGCCCAGAGGCCTCTCTTGAGTGGGGACTGGGGTCTGCTGGTGCAGCACTGCAACCTGTATAGAGCCACTGATGTTGCGTTCTCAGCCACAAGGATTAAAGCTTCCTGCCTCTGCTAAGATGTGCCTTTTTGTGACCACCTTCTACTGTGACGCCCTGCAACTCTGTCTGGGTGGTGGACGGAGTTACCAGTTAATTCTCTGAAGTGAAACTCCTCCCGTGGGACAGTTGCCCAGAACGTCTGCCATAGGCAGGCCTCTACCGTTACAGGTTACTTCTTTTACGTGATCTCTGCATTTTGTCACTGATTTCCTATTTTAGAGTGCCCTTGCTGGCTTCCAACAGAGTAAGCTTAACGTACAAGTCATTGCGTAGTCAATGTATAACCGTGATACCTCTGTTCTTACCACCAACATTCCAATAAATGTAAAATTCACTTACATTTCATCTGTAAGACAAGCATTAACATTCAATAGGATCGTTCTTATTAATCCGCTACATTTTCATTCATTTCTGTACATCAGATAACACGGACAAGTGTGGTCTGAATCACTTGATTTTCCAGTTACATTACGATATTTTAGAAACCAATCTAATGGCAGTTTTCCGGGTATTCAGCCGAGTTAATGTATCTATTTCATGTGCAAGATTTCGATGACTCACCCACATTTCTTCTTCAGATGTGCGAGTTTTGTTGTTATGTGTTCTCGCTGCCTGTACGTGCCGGCCGCCGTGGACGAGCTGTTCTAGGCGCTTCAGTCCGGAACCGCGCTGCTGCTACGGTCGCAGGTTCGAATCCTGCCTCGGGCATGGATGTGCGTGATGTCTTTACGTTAGCTAGGTTTAACTAGTTCTAAGTCTAGGGAACTGATGACCTCAGCTGTTAAGTCCAATAGTGCTTAGAGCCATTTGAACAATATTTTTGCCTGTACGCCAGCCAGATTATTGGTGCGGACTCTGAGAAACGAAAGAGCAACGGAAAAGCAGGCGTCGGGAGTCGAACTCGGCCATAAACAACACTGCGAGATCAGCAATGGTTCACAGTCCGGTTGGAGTCCAAGGAGGGAGTACTCATGACAGCAAAACCTTGCAGCAGCTGAAAGAGGCGAAGGGGTGGTTGACAAAATATTTTCCATAAAATAGCAACATCTTGGTTGAATACTGGGAAGACCACCATTAGGCCATCACAACGAGACCAGTTCTGCGGTTGATATTGGAAGTAAGACGGGAGAAAAAGAACACACGTTCATAGGATATGAGAGTGGAGATGGGAAGAGAGCGTCATGTAAAGCACAACTCTGCGATGCATGAACCATTTTACTGAAGTTGGTATTCATACGTCATAGTATCTGCAAAATCCAGCTAGTAAGACGTATCTAGTACCAACGTCTGTCGAAGGTCGCCGGCACTGTAGCTCAGCGTGTTCGGTCAGAGGGCTAGC
This sequence comes from Schistocerca nitens, assembly GCF_023898315.1. Lineage (NCBI taxonomy): Eukaryota > Metazoa > Arthropoda > Insecta > Orthoptera > Acrididae > Schistocerca > Schistocerca nitens. Next base: position 367,066,790 of record NC_064614.1, on the reverse strand, counting down.
TGCCCTCTGTAATAAAAAAACTGAGTTAGTGGAACAACAACGAACTGAAATGGGTGGCTTTCGACGTCCGCCCAGAGCAGATACAACGAACGTATACAAACAAAATGAGATAAAAAAAGGACAGATGGATGTTTAAAGTCGATGATATGGAGGAAGTGGTCGAAAATATCTCACGTTATTGACATTCTGGGATTATTAAGGGTAGGCGATCGATTAGAGACAGTCCCGATGATACCGGTGTTTGGTGATTTTGAGATGGAAGGCGGATGGACGACATGTAAAAACAGTGGGAGTTGACTCCAAACAGTGTCTAATCTGAAGTTATCCAATTCGCTACAAGGACAGAAACAACCATGATAATATTTCCCCCATAATGACTGAGGCTAAGTACAAAAGGGACATGTAAAAATATAAAAAAAAACGGTGCGACAGACACCCTAGATAGCATTGCTTTTACCACCCAGTAAGCTAAAATATTTGGATAGTAAGTAACCGGGCAAAGCTCACCGTCAACTAGTTGTTAATACTTTTACTTATAACCCCTACAGCATTTCATGTGATTAACAAGAGACACACACTGTAGGATTAGTATTAGTATTCCAGTACCAACTTTAAAAATAAGATTTACGGATACATATCTGCATCTACATCTACATCTACATATATACTCCGCTAGCCACCAAGCGGAGTGTGGCGGAGGGCACAATACGCACCAAAGTCATCTCTCCCCCCCCCCCCCCCCCTCCTCTGTTCAACTCGCGGATTCCGCGAGTCAAAATCAACTGTCTGAACGCCTCAGTATAATTTCCCTAATCTTTGATTAGTAATCATTACGCGATTTGAAAGTTGGTAGTAATAATATATGCTCTACATCTTAGGTGAAGATCGGATTTCGGAATTTAGTGAGCAGCCACTTCCGTTTAGCGCACCGTCTATCTGAAAGTGTGTCCCACTTTAAACTTTTTATGAGATTTGTAACACTCTCACGATGGCTAAATGTACCAGTCACGAACCTTGCCGCTCCTCTTTGGACCTTCTCAATCTCTTGAATCAGACCCAACTGGTAAGGGTCCCATACAGACGAACAATAAGACTGGACGAACAAACGTATTGTAAGCTATTTCCTTTGTTGAAGGACTGCATCGCTTCAGGATTCTACCAATAAACCGCAATCTAGAGTTCGTATCGGCCGTTACTTGTGTAACCTGATCATTTCACTTGAGATCATTTCGAATAGTCACACCCAGATACTTGGCGGATGTTACCGCTTCCAAAGACTGAGCATTTATTTTGCACTCGTACATTAATGGGGATTTTCGCCTTGTTATACGCAGTAGATTACACTTACTGATATTGAGGGATAACTGCCAGTCATTACACCACGCATTTATTTTCTGCAAATCCTCATAGATTTGTTCACAACTTTCGTGTGATACTACTTTCCTGTAGACCAAAGCATCATCGGCAAAGTCTAATGCAGCTGTCAATACCATCAACCATATCGTGGAACCTATAACTAATGGATAATTTGGATACTTATTTCCTATGTACTCAAGACTTTCACTGAAACGTTCTGCGACGCTTGTTGCGGATGCTGGCGGTCTATAAAAACATCCTAATAGAATGATCAATCCTTGTCTGATTGACTATTTCACACCCAATGGTCAATCCTTGTCTGATTGACTATTTCACAGTCCGACCCAGTATCGATCGCAACTGCATTTAAATAGCTTTTAACTGCAATGAACACACCACCTCCCGCAGAATCAGTCCTATCCTTCCTAAACATTGTCCAATCCGAGTTCAAAATTTCACTGCCTTTTATCTCTGGGTTCAACCATCTTTCGGTACCTAATAAAATACTGGCATTTCTACTGTTTATTTCGGAGAGTAACTTGAGGATCTTGCTACTGACACTTCGAAAATTTACTAACATGAGATTAAGCATATTTAAATCCTTTGGAATGATCTGTTTAGGCGAACTAACAATTTTTACAGTTGGCACACCCACTTCATTGACATAAACTGGTAATTTTTCAGACCAGGGATTTGTTTCCCGTGGGGAGGAACGTAATCAAAAAAACCCTCAAGTGCACGCCACAAGTACTGTGCTACTAGTGTAGTTCCTTCCTGTGTGTAGTGCACCCCTGATATATCGAGGGGCGTCCTACAACCTTCCACCCCATAGCGTAGGTCGAAAAATCTACAACCATTTTCGTCACAGAATCTACTTAGCCTCTGGTTTAGATTCTCCACTCGACTTCAAACCAGAGGACCCCGGTCCACCATGGGTACGATGCTACAGATCGTCAGCTTGGCTTCCACTCCTTGAGAGATGGACGCCGCCTTCGCCAATTTAGCCTGCCGTCGAAAGGACCCAAGAATTTCCTCGGAACCCCGACGACAGGCATCGTTGGTGCCGACATGTGCGACAATCTGCAGCTGGCTGCACCCCGCACGCTCGATAGCCGCTGAAAGAGCCAAATCCACATCCTGGACAAGGCCCCCCGGCAAGCACACCGAGTGAACGTTGGACGTCTTGGACTTCTTCCCCTCCCTAGCCGCTATGTTCCTGAGGGGCTCCATGACCCGCCTAACATTGGAGCTCCCAGTAACTAACAAATCCATACCCCCACGTGCCTGTCCGGACCTTGCTGAAGGAGCGGCCACTATCCTGCCAAAAGGTGCATTCTGACCCGGCTCATCCTCCCCAGCCGGCTGCGGTGGCCGAGCGGTTCTGGGCGCTTCAGTACGGAACCGCGCGACTGCTACGTTCGCACGTTCGAATCCTGCCTCGGGCATGGATGTGTGTGATGTCCTTACGTTAGTTAGGTTTAAGTAGTTCTAAGTTCTAGGGGACTGATGACCTCAGATGTTAAGTCCCATAGTGCTCAGAGCCATTTGAACTATTTTTTGAAACGCTAGCCAAACCTGCGAATTGTGCTAATGTATTTGACCAAGAACTGCACCTGTGCAATGACCTCAATGTGTCGCAAATGTCAGCCGTGCCGAGGACAATGTTGTGTGTAATTGTGATTGAGCTAAGTGAATTCGAACGTGGGTAAAATGTTGATGCTCATATAGTTGGTGCTTCCATAATCACCAATCGGTGATTTGGGGAGCAGTATCGTGGTATTCCACGACCCTCGTGGTTAGTCTGCAAGGTCGCATTGTGTATTGTATGTTATTAAACCGGGGACCCAGAAACGACGGAAAGGCTTCGTCCCGCCGTAGCCCTCAGTGGTCACAACCCGCAACAGGCCACAGCAGTCCACCCACCCCACCGCCGCCCCAGGCCGAAAACAGAGTTATTGTACGGTTCGGCCCCCAGTGGACCCCCCGGGAACGTCTCATACCAGATGAGTGTAGCCCCAATTCTTTGCTTGGTAGAGTAATTATGGTGTATGCATACGTGGAGACAGTGTTTGCGCAGCAATCGCCGACATAGTGTAACTGAGGCGGAATAAGGGGAACCAGCCCGCATTCGCTGAGGCAAATGTAAAACCAATCTTAAAAACCATCCACAGGATGGCCGGCATACCGGACCTCGACACAAATCCGCATGGCAAATTTGTGTCGGGGACTGCACGCCTACCCGCTCGGAAAGCAGCGCGTTAGACCGCGCGGCTAGCCGGGTGGGCAAGGAAGGTCGCATTACTGGCAGCGATTATGTGACAATTCTGGTTATTAGGTCCCTCTCATTGTGCAATGTTTCTTCCACACTGGTGAAGCTGTGTACCGTCCACACATCTTGTATCTTTGAGCAGCGACTTTGTGAGCACGAAGATAGTCTGGCGCATCTCCCCTGGCCACCAAAGTCACCAAATCTCAATGTTATTTGGCGTTTGTGGTCTACAATGGAGAGACGGGTGCGTGGTGTGTGATTTCTGTCTAACTCCATTGTCGTTACCTGAAATTGCCACCATTCTGTAAGAAAAATGCTTTAAGATTATAATGAAAAACCATTCAGGGCTTGTATTTACCCATTCCGAGACGACTCGAAGCTGCTTGGGAAGGTAAAGAGTTTGCTACACCGTATTAGGCTTGATAATGTGTTGTGTTTGTGTGATCTCCGTATTTTCGTTCAATTCTTATATATGTAGGTTTTCCAGAACACCAAATCAGCCGACTTTATTCCGACACGAGGCTACAATCTGTATACTATATATGCTGGTATTCTTAGTTTATTAGGTCTTTAATCGAGGTCGTATTGTCATTCACTTAAGTTATTGCGAGGCAAAGCTGTTAGAGAAGAGAAATTTAAGTAATAATAATAATAATAATAATAATAATCGTGCTAAAAGAAAGACGACTCAATATTTTAGGTTATATAATAGGACAGCATCAAGAGTTTTCATAAATTAGGCAATATCCATTCATCAACATCTACATCTACATCTACATGGATACTCTGCAAATCACATTTAAATGTCTGGCAGAGGGCTGATCGAACCACCTTCATAATTCTCTATTATTCCAATCTTGTACAGCATGGGCAAAGAACAAACGCCTATATCTTTCCGTATGAGTCGTAATTTCCCTTATTTTATCGTGGTGTACGTTTCTCTCAACGTAGATCGGCGTCAACGAAATATTTTCGCATTCGGAGGAAAAATTTGGTGATTGGCATTTCGTGAGAAGATTGCTCTACAACGAAAAACACTTTTGTTTTAATCATGTCCATCCCAAAATTCTCTCCCCTGTTTCGCGATAATACAAAACGTGCTGCCCTTCTTTGTACTTTTTCGAGGTACTCCGTCAATCCTATCTTGTAAGAATCCCACACCGTGCAGCAGTATTCTAAAAGTGGACGGACTAGGATAGTGTAGGCAGTCTCCTGATTAGATCTTTGCGTTTCCTAAGTGTCCTGCCAATAAAACGCTGTCTTTGGATAGCCTTCCACACAACATTTTCTGTGTGTTTCTTCCAATTTAAGACGTTTGTAATTGTTATTCCTAGGTATTTAGTTGAATTTACAGCCTTTAGATTTGACTGATTTGTCGTGTAAGCGAAGTTTAACGGATTCCTTTTAGCACTCATGTGGATGACCTCACACTTTTCGTTATTTAGGGTCAATTGCCAATTTTCGCACCATACAGATATCTTTTCTAACTCGTTTTGCAATTTTTTTGATCTCCTGATGACTTTAGTAGTCGATAAACGACAGCATCATCTGCAAACAACCTAAGACGGCTGCTCAAACTGTCTGCCAAATCGTTTATATAGATAAGAAACAGCAAAGGGCCTATAAGACTACCTTGGGGAACGCTAGAAATCACTTCTCGCTTACTCGAAGACTTCCCGTCAATTACTACGAACTGTGACCTCTCTGACAGTAAATCACAAATCCAGTCACATAACTGAGATAATATTCCACGACCATGCAATTTCACTACACGCCGCTTGTGTTGTACAGTGTCAAAAGCCTTCCGGAAATCAAGAAATACGGAATGAGTTTCAAATCCCTTGTCAACAGCACTCAACACTCACACGTGTTAAGGACTGGTTGTGTTTCACAAAAAAGAAGTTTTCTAAATCCATGTTGACTTTGTGTCAATAGGCCGTTTTCTTCGAGGTTATTCATAATCTGTAACACAATATATGTTCCAAAATCGTGCTGAATATCGACGTTAATGATATGAGCCTGTAATTTAGTGAATTGCTCCTATTACCTTTCTTGAATATTGTTGTGACATGTGCAACTTTCCAGTCTTTGGGTACGGATCTTTTGTCGAGCGAAAGGTTGTATATGATTATTAAGTATGGAGTTAGTGCATCAGCATACTCTGAAAGGCACCTAGTTGGTGTACAGTCTGGACCACAAACTTACTTTTATTAAGTGATTTAAGTTGCTTCACTACTCTGAAGATATCTACTTCCACGTTACTCATGTTGTCAGCTGTTCTTGATTCGAATTCTGGAATATTCACTTCGCCTTCTTTTGTGAAGGCGTTTCGGAAGGTTGTTTTTAGTAACTCCGCTTTGGCAGCACTGTCTTCGATAGTGTATCCATTGGTAACGCGGAGAGAAGGCATCGTTTGTGTCTTGCCGCTAACGGTCTTCACATACGACCGGAATCTCTTTGGATTTTCTGCCAGGTTTCGAGAAAAAGTTTCGTTGAGGAAATTATTATAATCATCTAGCATTGAAGTCCGCGCTAAATTTCGAGCTTTTGTAAAATATAGCCAATATTGGAGGTTTTGCGTCTGTTTAAATTTGGCAAGTTTTTTTCGTTGTTTCTGCAACATTCGAAGCGCACAAAAGTGAGGAGTGAAGTATCCGCGTTGAGAGTTATAAAGCAGTTACAACCAAAATAAAAACAATTTAATAACTTTAACTTCATGTCGTAGTTCGTCGGACCTGCCCATTTTGTGACTGTTTCCTCTCATCGTAAATGAGGATTTCACTTAAAACATACACTCTCTCTACGAGACTGCTGGCCGTCTTTTTCTTTCTGCGTGTAGCTTGGTACATATCCATTAAAACTTCACTCAGCATGGATAGCAGATGGTGTGTACATGTTGAACGTCGCACTTGGTTAACTCTGGTCGTTATTTCGTGCACTGCGTAATGGCCGGCGCCGAGAAGCCGCGAGCAAAAAATAATGGCTTTGCAGAGCTTTTAATGCCACTCTCTTCGCACAGCTGGATAGAAAATTCCACATCGCCTCCAACCCTTGTTCATAGCAGAGCAGACGAAAACAGATATTCCCGAGTACGCAGATGTGTAAAAAAAAGGAATCAAGGAGAAACAGCACATGATTATTAAGGAACATTGTACTTATTCGACATCACGGAATTTCAGTCGTCGGTGCTTTTTGCCTCATTTTCACCAAGCAGTTCAAAAGATTCTAGCACAGTGATTGTGATTACTGATATGATAAACACGCTCCTTTAATTCTGGCAAAGTCACTGCAGAAGATCATTGGCGGTAATCTAAAAATATTAACAAGTTGTGGTTAAGCACTTAGCGGCAGTGATGGTAACGGGTAGTAGAGAGCGGTCATGAGTAAGCTAAAGCGAGAGGAAATTCCAAAGAATTTTGCATTTAATTTCTCGGAGAAATCAACCGTGCAGCGTACAGTGATATTAAACATGAAAAGGACCGAAGTTAGAAAACGCAGAAGGGCCTGTCGGGAACACAGCGACAGTTTGAAGTACGAGTAATTTTCGAATAAAACAGCCGCATTTCATGCAATTTGGTTCACTGTTATCGGTTTCGCTCGTCAGACCTCGAGCAGACAATAGATAAACATCTACATCTACATCTACATTAATACTCCGCAAGCCACCCAACGGTGTGTGGTGGAGGGCACTTTACGTGCCACTGTCATTACCTCCCTTTCCTGTTCCAGTCGCGTATGGTTCCCGGGAAGAACGACTGCCGGAAAGCTTCCGTGCTCACTCGAATCTCTCTAATTTTACATTCGTGATCCCCTCGGGAGGTATACGTAGGGGGAAGCAATATATTCGATACCTCATCCAGAAACGCACCCTCTCGAAACCTGGATAGCAAGCTAAACCGCGATGCAGAGCGCCTCTCTTATAGAGTCTGCCACTTGAGTTTGCTATAAATCTCCGTAACGCTATCACGCTTACCAAATAACCCTGTGACGAAACGCGAAAACATTGTCCTTGTGTCAACTCGTTAGTGATTTAAAAGTGAACCATGATGGTTATCTGATGATGCTCGTGACTGACTTGGGAAACCAATAATAGTGCTGTGGCTGTATTTTTTAAAGTTGTTGTCGGCCCCTATAGAAGTAAAACTTTGGGCGCATGTCGCCAAATGGAGTAGGTCAGTTAGGTGTAAATGGTTGACGATCTAATTCTATCGCTCTCACTCTCTCCACGTTATCAACAATGAAATCTACTTCCATACTTGACCCCGGCTTGTAAGGTGCTGCCTAAGTTCGCCGTTCGCACTTACGTCATCACTATTCAAGAATGAACTTTCCATCGATTTTGAGTTGACGCCAGTAGTTTTCGCGGTTAATTTCAGGGCAACTTTGTGCTCTATATGTTTTTGCCCGATTCTTATAGTTCCGATTTATAGTATGTCATCCGATATCACAGCATTTGAAGATATTAGAGAAAGTTTCAATCTTATTAAAATCGTAAATATAGCGTGTTATTAATTAAATGTTCAACGAAAGCTGCTTCGTGGTTCGACAAAAGTTGCTTCGTTTCATGAGGTAGTATGGGCCATTGCTCACCATCAGCGGCGTCTGTATCACACAAAAGAAATATATTTCCTATACTAAGTTACTTAGAGAGTATATTGTAGTGTTTTACGCATATGTGATTTGTCAGTTCACTGTAATCCGACTTTTGTCGAAGAGTTAAATAATAATATGTCATATTTACAATTACTGCAAGCAACAGTGCACCAAACGTACAGGACATTCTTATTAAAATTCATTGCCTCGTGACTTTCTGAGATACTACTCCAGAGCGCTAGACGAGTTACCACACAGTATTGCCTGCAAACAACACTTGGTTGCCTAGGAAAGGATAAGTAGTCTCAGTGAAGTGATATTGTTTACTGGCACGCGTCACATCCACACAGTCAAAAACACTTAGGAGACGAAAGTCATGGGATAGCGATGTATATATATATATATATACAGATGGCGGCGATATCGCGTACAGAGGGTATAAGAGGACTGTGCGTGGGTGGAGCTGCCATTTGTACTCGGGTGATTTCTGTGAAGAGTATATGACGAGATAATGGCCGAGTGGTGGGAATTAACAGACTGTGAATGCAGAACGGTAGTTGGAGCTAGATGCACGGGATATTCCAATTCGGAAATCGTTAAGGAAAATAAAATGAAACGTCCTATGGCGAGGGCCTCCCAGCTGCTAGGCTTGATCGCCTGGTGTAAGTCTGTCATGGTGACGCGACTTCGGCGACTTGCACGTCGATGGGGATGAGATGATGACGATGAAGATGACACAAACACTCAGCCCCTCGGCGGAGAAAATCTCCAACCCAGACGCGAATCGAACCCGGGCCCCCAGCACGACAAGCCGGCGCGCTTTCCACTCAGCTACGGTGGCGGACACTGTTAAGGAATTCAATATTCCGAGAAATGTGAAGGAATTACCTCTCACCAAGGACAAGACAGTGGCCAACGGTCTGTACTTAACGACCAAGAGCAGCACGACATCGCATGCAGCGCCTCTCGTGGGTTCGTAACCATATCGGCTGACTACTGGCAAACCGTGGTCCGGTCAGATGAGTCCCGATTTCAGTTGGTAAGCGCTGATAGTAGGGTCCCGGTATGGCACAGACCCGATGAAGGCATGGACCCAAGTTGTCAAAAGGGCAGCGTGATAACTAATGGTTGTTCAGTAATAGAGTGGGCTGTGTTTACGTGTAATGGACTGTGTCCTACCGTCCAACTGAATCGATCATTGACTGAAAATAGTTACATTCTGCTGTTTGGTGACCAATTAAAAAAAATGGTTCAAATGGCTTTGAGCACTATGGGACTCAACTTCTGAGGTCATCAGTCCTCTAGAACTTAGAACTTCTTAAACCTAACTAACCTAAGGACATCACACACATCCATACCCGAGGCAGGATTCGAACCTGCGACCGTAGCGGTCGCGCGGTTCCAGACTGTAGCGCCTAAAACCGCTCGGCCACTCCGGCCGGCGGTGACCAATTGCAGACAATCACAGACTTCATTTTCCCAAATAACGACGTGCCACAGATCGAGCGAATGACTTGGCTACCCAGATCGCACGATGTGAGTCCCATAGAAAATTTATGGGAGATAACTGAGTGGTCAGTTCGTTCACAAAATCCTCCACCGGTGACACTTCCGCAATTATGGGTGTCTATAGAGGCAGCATGGCTCAGTATTTCTGCAGGGACTTCCAACGACTTGTTGAGTCCATGCCTCGTCGTGTTGGTGCACTACGACGGGGAAAAGGAGGTCCTACACGATATTAGGAGCTGTCCCATGACTTTTGTCACCTCAGTGTATCATGGATTCAGTTTCCGAGATCTTTAAAAAAAATGGCTCTGAGCACCATTAACATCTGAAAAAATGGTTCAAATGGCTCTGAGCACTATGGGACTCAACATCTGAGGTCATCCGTCCCCTAGAACTTAGAACTACTTAAACCTAACTAACCTAAGGACCGCCACCGTAGCGGTCCCCCGGTTCTACACTGTAGCGCATAGAAGCGCTCGGCCACTCCGGCGGGCTGAGCTTCAAAAGCCCGAGTACGTTACACAAAGAAACATTCGACCCTTTTATTTGAAATGAGACTATGGGAGGGGTTCAATGTTTATTTTTAGCCGAAGTGTTGAAGTGTACAATTTTGCGACAGAAACTGAGGCTCCTTTGGATGCGTTTTCTTTCCCATACGCCTCATTGCTTTTTAGGGGCGGTTTTGACGACGAAAAGTATGAAAATTTGGAGCATATTACCATTTAAGTTAGTTTCTCTTAGTCTTCAATTACGCGAATCGATACAGACCAGTTTCCAAGTTCGCAAAATCACTGAAAATATTATGGCCATTGATTACAAGTTTGCCTGGTCTGCGGTGGAAACTTCTGTCTCTGACCAGGATACAGCTAACACGCATTCTCACTTTAAATTAAAATTTGAGCAGATATTCTGGCTATCCAGTTTCATTATTCCGCAAGTTTCGGCCCCTCCATCAAACGAAAGCTGTAATGTCACCGCGCTTCTAAAATGGGCGCAGTGACGTTCGGTAGTGGGGCTGGCGGCAGGCACTGTTTCCATTCACGCGACAAAGCGACGAAGCTGGTAGCGTGAAATATTGCGCGCCGTCGCGGCCCCGCTGTGTGAGCTCTTTCCGGCGCACGCGGCCGGCGCTGAATGTTGCACCAGCAGTCCGCGATTAGCCCGCGGGGACCGCGCACCGAATATTTACTCTCGCGGCAGCCGGCCTACGTCCTTCACCCGTCGCGCCGCGGAGCGCCGCACTGCGCAGACGCGTGACTCTGCTCCCTGGCTAGGGCAGGAAAATTATTCATCAGCCGCGCCGCTGTACTTGTCGCGCGTACTCCACGTCGGCGGCTGAGTTGCGCGGCTGGGAAGTGTCACCTGTGGCAGCGATACCGATGCTGACGTTCTGGCCGAGGCGTCCTCCCCACTTTTCAATCCACAGGCATAAGCCATAAGGCATTACTTAATAAACTGCTTAGGAGGCACACAGTCCACATATCAATGAACAAGTGTGGGCTTATATTCAAGGGCGGTGAACATGTGTATTCTTACAAGGGAACCTCCCCATCGCACCCCCCTCAGAATGAGTTATAACTTGGTACAGTGGATAGGCCTTGAAAAACTGAATACAGATCACTCCAGAAAACAGGAAGAAGTTGTGTGGAACTATGAAAAAATAAGCAAAATATACAAACCGAGTAGTTCATGTGTAAGATAACCAACGTCCAGGAGTGTATAAACACATGAGCGCAGTGGTCTCGTGGTTAGTGTGTGAAGCTGCGGAACGAAAGGTCCTTGGTTCAAGTCTTCCCTTGGGAGAAAATTTTAATTTTTTATTTTCAGACAATTATCAAAGTTCAGGCACTCACATATAATCAACTTCGCTCTGCAAAATTCCAGGACATGTTCAGATTTGCTTGGACATATGCAGGATTTGACGGTCTACACACGGAAAAATTTGAAAACGTTAAAAACATGTTTTGACAGAGCACAGACAAAACTGTGCCACTGTGAAACTGTTGCATTCAATTGTTGCAGTTTATGTGACAAACTCTTATGTTTTCACACTTTTTTGGGAGAGATTATCACATCCACAAGCAAAACCTAAATTGGGCAAGGTAGAAGAATCTTTTTACCCATTCACCAAGTGTACAAGTTAGGTGGGTCGACAACATATTCCTGTCATGTGACGCACATGCCGTCACCAGTGTCGTATAGAATATATCAGACGTTTTTTCCTGTGGAGGAACCGGTTGACCTATGACCTTGCAATCAAATGTTTTCGGTTTCCATTGGACAGGCACGTCCTTCCGGCTACTAATCGCACGGTTTTGCGGTGCGGTCGCAAAACACAGACACTAAACTTATTACACTGAACAGAGACGTCAATGAACGAACGGACAGATCATAACTTTGCAAAAATGAAGAAAGTAAACTTTCCACTCTAGGGAGGATTTGAACCAAGAACCTCTCGTTCTGCAGTTGCTCACGCTAACCACGGGACCACGGCGCTCCTGAACTCGAACTCTCCTAGATGTTGCTTATCTTGCACATGGACTACTCAGTTTGTATATTTTGCTTAGTTTTTTCATAGTTCCACACAACTTCTTCCTGTTTTCTCGATTGATCTGTGTTCAGTTTTTCAAGGCCTATCCACTGTGCCAACTTATAACTAAATCTGAGGGGGGTGCGATGGGGAGGTTCCCTTGTTAGACTCAAGGAGGGGATGGGGAATGAACTACACTATCTGATCAAAACCATCTGGACATCTTTGCCTGAAGGTCTCTCGGGCATGCAGCCGTGTTGACTGGTCGTTGTAGAACGAATTTTCGACGGCGTAACGTGCCTTCATCATCAGCTTACTCCTGTTGTGAGCGTGGGATTGATCTGAGATGTCATTCTGCGCAATGGATTAATCTGAGATGTACCCTTTACCCTGTGGCTCCTGCAAGATGCAATTTCCACCCCCACGCTACTACAGAAGTCAGACAGACGCTTCTAACGTTCTAAAGAGAAATGTCTGAAAAACATTCAGCAATAAATATCTTCTGGAGTCGTCCGCTGTAAGGAAATAACTAGTGGGATACTTGGGTACTGGAGTAGTGCTAGTTAGTGTAAGAAAAACATAAAACTAACGAAAATTATTATTTATTTTGCAAAAATTCTGAGAAATCACAATGGCACTTTTAGTTATGAATTGAACAAGTTATATCCTAGTTCTTTTCGGAATGTGAAGTTACCTCTCAAGGATAGGATTCCCTAATGAAATTTCTACACAAAGTTTAAGATTGTTATTGACTTGGCAGAATGGCTGAGAGCCGCGACTACTCAACTTGAATAATTATCCATTTGAATGTTGCTAGGTACGGTCGAGGCTGTCGCGTTTGAAATACAGTGAAGGTTACTGTTGTGGAGGAGATATGGGGCTCGCAATAGCTGTAGCGCACAATACCGTAAGCTGCGATGACTGCTGTCTGCACCACTCGCTGCTGACAAATAAGATAACTCTCGTTCTATCTGGATTGAACTTCGACAATCAAACTCTCCCTATGCCTTGATGAAGTGAAGGACTCCTATTCGCCCCTATTCTAACTATTGGTGGGGTACACCGGTCAGATAACCAGTCCACCGCGATGGCACTAAAAAATTCGCTCGCAGGCGTTTAACTATAACTCTGTCTGTTCACACTGCACAATAAGTGTGTCAGCCAACACAGTGAACAACGCTTAATCGCAAGGACTCAATATAGAGTCGCACTTCGATTAGCTCTCGACAGAGGTGCTCTCCCAGTGAAGTACTGAGGAGAGACTTGTTCCTCGCTCTTTGAGTACACGTACGAGCGCGCACGCTCTCGTTACGTGTTCTCACTCCAAGAGTAACAACAGAACGGCCCCTGTCCATGCTAGACGTGAAGGGGTATATCTTTCGGTCTCTTCCATTACTCCTTCAGCTGAAGGCATCAGAAATATCGTCTGCCAATCAGCACTGCTCTTCTAAACCGAGAGAATGACGTTTTGTTTAAGGCGACCAATCGGGAAATCTGTAGCATTGCCGTTTGGCGTTTGCTGCCGCCCTGTGAAAATCTCTGAAACTGCATGCTATGTGTAAAGAATGTGTAGGCTGGTCGCTCCCACACAATGTAGAGGAATTTGCTTTTAAGCCGAACATGAGGTCGTTCCTTCTTTCCCTCAGGCACACTCTGTCCGCTCCATGGGCGGTCACCAGCCGACATAGATAGGCTGGGTCGTCCTCTGAAGGGACCAGCGGTTTCTCTCCCGAACTAAAAGCTCCTGTGACCGTCATGTCTGGAATGTATGTGTGTACGCCAGCCTCAAGTATTTCAACCCCGGTGTGCTTACTTGTTAGTTGCATATCGTTTACATGAATTCATACAACATTGACTTTATCTTATCGAGTTTCGGTTCGAATGAAGCGTCTTGATGTGCGGAATATGATTGTGAGGGCGGAATATGTAAGCAATGAAGGTCAGGAGACCACGACGTCTTACACTGTTGACTGATGTTCTGGGCCGGCGGGTGGTGTGGTATGTATACTTGTCCCCTCTCCCCTCCACTGACTCCGCGTATGGACCGAGGGATGTGCAGGCTGCGGTGGTGGGGGTAGCTTGCGCTGACGGGATGAATGATGGGCGTCAGTATGCATGCCGCTTTCGGTGGGTGTGGTGCCCCGTTTCCGCTGCTCCTGCAGAACTTTTATTGCTGGATTCCACGCTTGGCTGAGTTGAAATCCGTTCTCGTGCAGCCGGATTTAATTGTTTCCTTGTATACACAGTCCCAAAAGCGGGATGTGTTGTGCAGCACTTCTTTGTTCTCGTATTTCATACGATGATTTGTCTCGAGTCAATGTTCTGCGATTGCAGATTTTGTAGGCTGTTGGAAATCGCTGTGCCCTTTATGTTCAGTACACCTTTCCTCGATCGTCCGAATGGTTTGCCCCACGTATGCTTTCACACACTCGCACGGTATGAAATACACTCCACATTTCCGGAGTCCTAAATCGTCCTTTACTGTCCCTACAAGGGACTTGATCTTTGGCCGCGGGTGGTAGACGCATTTGATGTTATGACGTCCTAGAATCCTGCCTATTTTTCCAGATACGTTGCCAGCGTAAGGTATGTAGGAATGGTGCCAAAATCGTTCTGGAAATCTAAAAATATAGAACCAATTTGAGGTCCCCTTTCGACAGCAGTCATTACTTCGTGAGAGTAAAGAGACAATTGTGGTTCACAAGAACGATATTTTCTGAATTCACTGTGGCTACTCGTCAATAAATCTTTGTCTTCTAGGTAATTCGTAATGTTCAAACACAGTGTGTGCCTGCTCCCCGGAAAATTTCGGCAGATTTTTAAAGTTTCTTTCCAGCTGCGGACAGGCAGTAGAGGCTAGCTCGGCTGACGTGCTAATCGAGAAAGACAATGGGCAGTATTGTTGACATTGCGTCAAAACACACCGAACAGACGGGATTTGCGACACCATCTACGACCGAGGCGCATAGAAACGCTAACGCAGCAACACAGTACGACCAAGAGTGAAGCAACGTTTTGTATCTCGGAGCACTTGCGTGCTACCGAGAAACACGTTGCAAATTTAATGTGGCGCAGCAGCCCGTAGGAAAAGCTGACAGAAAAAGTAATAGAACAAATCCACTCTACCCCTCCCCGCCTCCTCCCCCTCCCCCCCCCCCGCCTCCCCACCCCAACTCTAGTAGCACTATGTCAGAAGCGAAGCAGTAAGTGCATAAATAACCGAACTTAGTGGCTCAAGGCATTCAGTCGTGCCTCCATTCTGTCCCACTCTTAAAACCAGAGAGAATGATGCGCTTTTGAGTTTCAGAGAAACCACAGCTAATCTGTTGGCTGGCTCCCCTCTGATTAACTCAGCCGGCTGGGGTGGTTCTAGGAGCTTCAGTCTGGAGCCGCGCGACCGCTACGGTCTCAGGTTCGAATCCTTCCTCGTGCATGGATGTGTGTGATGTCCTTAGGTTAGTTAGGTTTAGGTAGTTCTAAGATCTATGGGACTGATGACCTCAGATGTTGAGTCCCATAGTGCACAGAGCCATTTGAACTAGTTATGCTGCTATGGTATTAGCATACTCTGACAGAACCTAACTGGTATCCAAACTGGGCCAGAATCCTGCCTTTTTTAAGCTATTTGAGGTGATTCAGTACACAGGGGATATCTCCTTCTAAGTTACACACGTTCACAGTCGTTCTTAAATCGAATTCTGTAATATTCACTTAGTCTTCTTTGGAGAAGGAACTTCGGAAAACCGTATTTGCTAACTCTGATTTAGTGGCACTCTCATTGCTAACATTACCATTGTTCTCAGACAGTGAAGACATTGATTGTGTCTTGCCGCTGGTGTACTCAACATAAGACCAGAATGTCTTCAGGTTTTCTGCCAGATTCGAGAGCGGAGTTTTAATGCGGAAACTATAAGATTGCGCTAAAATTCGAGCTTCTGTAAAACTTCGCCGATTTGGGGACGTTGATTTTGGCATGCTTTTTTCCGTTACTTCTGCTACAGTGTTGTGTGTATCCTGTTCTGCGTATCATGGATGATCATTAGCATCTCTTATCAGTTTATTGAGTGTACTCTCAATTGCCGTCGATACTACTTCTTTAAATTTAAACTACATCAAGTCTACGCTTACATAGGCTGGAAGGAGTAGGTGATGTGTCTTAGGAAAGCGTATACCGAAATTTTGTCTGATGTTTTAAATATATTTTACGATTATTTTTCGTGAATTTGGATGTTACGGTATTCAGTCTTGCTACAACGACCTTGTGGTCACTAATGCCTACATCTGTCGTGATACTTCCTATTTGTTCAGGAATGTTTGTTGCTGAAAGGTCAAGTACGCTTTCGCATCACTTTCCACTTCGAGTGGGCTCCTGAACTAACTGCTGAAAACAGTTTTCTGGGAAAGCATTCAGTACGAGTTAGCACGACGTTTTATGCCTACCATCGACTTTAATAATGTATTTTCGCCAATAAATAGAGTCTAGACTGAAGTCGCCACCAACTACAACTGTATGAGTGGAGTACCCATTTGAAAAGAGACTCAAGATTTCTTAGAACTGTTCAAAAACTGTATCATCTGAGTTGGGGGTGCGGAGGGAGAGGTCTGTATATGGAACCAATTATTAATTTATTCCGGTTGTCGAGTATAATCTCTACCCAAATTATGTTACAGGAACTATCCAGTTTCATTACTAGGTAAACTATTTCTAACAACAATAAGCACTTCACCAACGGTATTTAATCTATACTTTCTGAACACGATTAGCTGCTTTATAAAAATTTCGACTGAACTTAACTCCAGCTTCAGGCAGCTTTCAGAAATTATAACGATTTGAGCTTCAGTGGGTTCTGTTAGTGCTTGAACCTCTGGCTCCTTCTCAGCACAGCTACGACAATTCACAACTACAATACCGATAGTTGTTGGATCTATCCGCATCCTGTGTTTGCCCTGCGCCCTTTCAGATTGAAGCCCTTGCTGTAGGTTCCTGAGACCCTCTAACATAGAAAACCGCTCAGGCTCAACCACATAGCCCCCGATATATGTGAGCAGCTTCCTGTGTCTAGTGGACCCGTACCTTTTAAATGGAACCCGAAATCCACCATACTATAGTGCAAGTCGAGGAATCTGCAGCATACATGGTCACAGAACTGTCTGAGCCTCTGATTCAGACACTCCACTCGGTTCTATACCAAAGATCCACATCTATTCCTGCCGACGATGCCTTCACCTTGTTAGTAACACTGGCAGACTTTACCACTGCAGCGAGCTGTACAAAATTAGAGAGAATCTCTTCCATTCCAAAGCGATACGCATTGCCGACATGAGCTATAATCTGCATTTGGCTGCCCTCTACACTATTCATGGCATCTGGAAGTAAATGTTCCACATCGGGAATGACTCCTTCCATTATTCACACAGAGTGCACACCGGATTCCTTCCCTCCTTGGCAGCCGGACCCCTAAGGGTCCCCATTACCCACCTAACATTGGAGCTGCTAAATACCAGTAATTCCACTCCTCTGTGACTGCCCGGACCGTGCAGGTTGGGAGGCTTCCTCCGAAGCATGGCAAGCGAATGTAGCTCAGGATGTTTATCAGATATAGTCGTTGCCTGAAACCTGTTCATCACATGAGCCGAGGACGCCCTGTGTTCGGTCCCCCTGGAAAGTCTTTCGCTGCCTGCCACATCCTGGAATGACATTCCGCTTGACCATGGGGTAGGTCTCAGACTCAGTGCGAGAAGTACCCGGCACGGCCACAGTAGGCGATTGATCGAGGGACGTGTGGGATTTGCTGAATGTCCCTCAGATCCCCACGTCTGGCCACACACAGTGATGCCCATTGGCAACAGCTTCAAGCTGTGTCACCAAAGCTAACACCACCTGGAGTTGCCAGCGAAGGCTCACCATCTCATATCGTATCTGAACATAGCAATCACAGTTCCTACCCATACTAAAAACGGCAAATGCCTATATGACGGAAGCTAAATGTCATTTTTCTATGACTGCTAAAGTAACTTTCACTCGTTTCCAGTGAATTCGTTTCAGACCAGTCCTTTCTGGCTAAGAAGGTCAACAATAATATCCATAAAAGTGTCTCTTCGTGCCACAATTTACTCTCCGTTAAGCGTTATTGCTCATTTCTCTGCTTTCCCATGAACCTTTTGGATAAGAGGATATTACAGCGAATATTGTTCGACACTCGAGGTCGCGCGGTTCCAGACTGAAGCGCCTAGAACCGCTCGGCCACACCGGCGGGCCTTACAACTGTAGCTGTATTTTCAATCTTTGGGGCTTAGAAATAGAATTATTTAGTAGTTTTAGTAGAAAGGAACTTGTACTGACAATTTATGTACTGAAGTTACTTATGAAAAACACAGAAAAATATATCAGTTCTTGGCAGATGACGTACATCAATGACAAAAAGGTTTTGTGAGTTTGTTAAAGTACAGAAATACACGTGAGTATTCAGATATTTGTACTTTTTAAATTGGGTAAACAATATGTCTAGCAGAAGCGTCTTGTACCACCAGTAATGATCTGGCTCAGTCGATGCCAGTAACAGGAGTCTAAATAGCAAACACGCGTTTCCTTTTGCTGAGTGCGACTGCCAGACGGGTTAACGTGGTCGCGCCGGCAGCACTGGCCATCGGCAATCAATGGGCGCGACCTGTGCTCCAGGGTCGGCGTTGTCGATAGCGCCGCGGCCCACCGTCGACCTGCCCATTTGCAGACCCCTCACGCTTCAGCGCCAACGTCACATGTCACCAGGCGGGATAGCTGACCCTCGCCCACGGGACACGCCGTGTTTCAAAAGCGCAGCCTTGCCAAGCCTCGCTCAGAATGGGCCGGTCGGTTATCGAACGTCGTGGGAAGCTATAAATGTCGTTCAGAGGCTTTCGGTGTGCTACCATGTGCTTGTGTTAGATACCAAAATGACCAAGGCTACGGACGTTGTGTAGCAAGCCGTTCCTCACGACATATAAGGGCTACTAAGACGAAGTTGTAATCGCGACAAATTTAATCTTTTTAAAAATTTGATATTATGTTCCTGAAGTACACCCTGGACGACTGAACGTTGGAGGTTCGAGTCCTTCCTTGGTAATGGATGTGTGTGTCGTCCGTAGCGTAAGTTAGTTTAACTTAGGTCAAGTAGTACGTAAGCTTATGGACCGATGACCCCACCACTTTGGTCCCGTAAAACCTTACCACAAATTTTCAAAATTTTACGATTGAACGACTATGATGAAACTGATATCTGCGTCCTACCACGCATTCTTTAATTGGACTTTCGAGAGAAATCCCAGTTTCCTTAAAGAACGATTTTACCATACTTACAAAGTAGTGAGGGGCTTATACACTGCAGAGCCAAACAGACGGGCACACCTGCCTAATACTGTGTAGGGCCCACACGAGTAAGCAGAAGCGCCACAACACGACGTAACATGGACTCGACTGATGTCTGAAGTAGTGCTGGAGGGAACTGCCACCCTGAATTCTGCACTACTGTCCATAAATCCGTAAGAGTACGAGGTGATGGAGATCTCTTCTGTACAGCACGTTGCAAGGAATCCCAGATATGTTCAATAATGTTCATGCCTGGGAAGCTTGATGGTCAGCGCAAGTGTTTAAACTCAGAAGAGTGTTTCTGCAGTCACTCTGTAGCAATTCTGGACATGTGGGGTGTTTCATTGTCCTGCTGGAATTGTCCAAGCCCGTCGGAATCAACAATGGTCATGAATGGATGCAGGTGATCAGACCGGATGCTTACGTACGTGTCACCTGTCGTATCTAGACGTATCAGGGGTCCCACACCACTCTAACTACGTTTGCCCCACGACATCACAGAGTCCATCAGTTTGAACAGTCCACTGTTGACATGGAGGGTCCATGGATTCATGAGGCTGTCTCCATACCCGTAGACGTCCATCCGCTCGATACAACTTGAAACGAGACTCGTCCGACCATACAACATGTTTCCAGTCATCAACAGTCCAACGTCGGTGTTGACGGGCCCAGACGAAGCGTAAAGCTTTATGTCGTGCAATCATCAAGGGTACACGAGTGAGCCTTCGGCTCCGAAAGCCCATATCGATGATTTTTCTGTGAATGGTTCGCACGCTGACACGTGTTGATGGCCCAGCACGGAAATCTGCAGCAATTTGCGGAAGGGTTGCACTTCTGTGACGTTAAACGATTCGTTAGTCCCGTTCTCGCAGGATCTTTTTCTTGCCGCAGGGATATCGGAGATTGGATATTTCGCCGGATTCCTGATATTCACGGTACACTTGTGAAATGGTCGTACTGAAAAATCCTCACTTCATCGCTACCTCGGAGATGCTGTGTCCTATCGCTCGTGCGCCGACTATAACACCACTTTCAAACTCACTGAAATCTTTGTAACATGCCATTGTAGCAGCAGTTACCGGTCTAACAACTGCGTCGGACAGTTGTTCTCTTATATAGGCGTTGCCGACCGCAGCGCCTTATTCTGCCTGTCTACATCTCTCTGTATTTGAATACGCATGCATATATCAGTTTCTTTGGCGCTTCAATGTAAAAGAATTTGCAGATTTGTTGAATTCGTCTTTACAGAAAATTTTTAAGCAATGCAAACATTTATTTTCTGTAAACTGAACTGAGAAAATTACAATAAACAAATAACCAAGATTTACTGAATGACATACGGCATTACTGGTATACAAAATTTAAAATCAAATGAATGTTAATATACCTGATATTAAGTCTTACAAGAGTTGGTTCAAATGGCTCTGAGCATTATGGGACTTAACATCTGAGGTCATCAGTCCCCTAGAACTTATAACTACTTAAACATAACCAACCTAAGGACATCACACACATCCATTCCCGGGGCAGGATTCGAACCTGCGACCGTAGCCTTTCAAGAGTAACTCGTTCCCAGTATTACTAAAACCTTACATGATACGTCACAGGATAAAAAAAAATGGTATAGCAGAATGGACGTCGGTCATATAGCTCGCAAGGCTAATGTCAACACGTGGAGTCTGGTACATTTATCACAAGCGAATGAAAAATATATTTCTGCGGATCATTCATATGAGCTGAAACCAGTCACTTCAAATGAAAATCTTGAAACAGTCTAGACTACTACAAAATAAATTTAATAATAAGTTACTGCGGAATTTCTCATAAGAAAGTAAGTGAGTTTTCGCTTATAGAGCTGGTTTCAGTTTATTTTGTTTTGCAGTGTCTCGCTCTCTACTCAACCTCTTTACAGAACTCTTGTTTACCAGAATCCAGAAAGCTACGAGTAGGACAAGGGGTTTCAAGACTAGGATTGTTTGAGAGGGGTTTTCAGTACCGGGATTTGGCTTGCTACTAAGGTAAACGCGCAGAAGGCATTGGTTAGGACCACAGGTGGCTACCATTGAATATAATTTGCAATTGCACAAATTCAAAAAAATGGCTCCGAGCACTATGGGACTCAACTGCTGTGGTCATAAGTCCCCTAGAACTTAGAACTACTTAAACCTAACTAACCTAAGGACAGCACACAACACCCAGCCATCACGAGGCAGAGAAAATCCCTGACCCCGCCGGGAATCGAACCCGGGAACCCGGGCGTGGGAAGCGAGAACGCTACCGCACGACCACGAGATGCGGGCAATTGCACAAATTGTTTCATTTAAAACTCAGTGGTGAGCAGCAGAGTTGTACTCTTACACTACTGAGAATGGGCGACGAAAAGTCCAGTATGTTTGTGTGTGTGTGTGTGTGTGTGTGTGTGTGTGCGGTTCAAATGGTTCAAATGGCTCTGAGCACTATGGGACACACACATCCATGCCCGAGGCAGGTTTCGAACCTACGACCGTAGGGGTCGCTCGATTCCAGACTGTAGCGCCTAGAACCGCTCGGCCACTTCGGCCGGCTTGTGTTTGTGAGTATGTGTTAATGTATTGAGGCGGGGGGGGGGGGGAGGGGGGATGAAATGGTAAACATCGGTGAGTTGTTCGTTAGATAACACAATGTTACTGAACCTTACTACAATATTTTTACATACCTACAAGAAAACATTATCATTTTCTTTTTCCGAGGTTGTGTATCTCAACAAAACATGCTGTTATTTAGGCGCTGTTGGACAATTTCGGCTTTAAGCCGTTTTCAGGTACATGTGAGCGTGTCTGAAAAGTATGTCAACAGTCATTTAGACATTATATAGGCTCGTCCATGTAGCTCTATATGCACGTCAGCAACTATTCTTTATATACGATACACAATGTTTGTTTAATTTTCTGACGTCCACAAAATGTTGGTCTAAGGTCATAATAGTTAACTCTCATTAATGGTATATTGATCTGTAACGGTTAAATAAACTTAAGTTTTTTTAACACATATAAGCTTGGCTAGTAATTGTGGTGTATTTTAAGAAGTTGTGGCTCTGTAGCGTAGAATTAGAAAAACTAAGTGATCTTCGAAACATTGTGAGTAGTGATAAACAAACACTAATCTTCCTGTCACTCTTGTATGAAGAGAGCTATGTAACCTGATCTAATAGCAGTGATTCATCGAAATATGATACAAATACAATAATATATGCGATGTGTCCCATGAATCATTAGTTTTCATGATGTTCTTCCGGCTATACAACCGAGTTGCTGTTGGGGTCCATACAGAGAGATCACGTAACAGCAGAACTCGCGTCACCCTAAGAAGATGTCTGGGTCAATTGTCGAAATATTGAGCAGAAAGTACAAGCATCTTTTTGGCTTTATAGAAGAAAGCAACCACGGTGAGAAAACCTGAACGATCAAATCAGTAGAGTTGCTTGCAGAGTGCGTCGTATTACGCGTTAGTTTGCAAGACAGTTGGTTGAACAACCTCGACATCTAATTAATCTCTACGTTAATGATGCATGATCTAGTGCACAAATCACTGAAGGTGGTTTGTGTAATTTTCCTTCATCGGTTAAGGTGAATGAGCATGTAGTTCCTTTCAAAAGAACACAGCCAATTTATTTGCCTCATTTTCGTCCAATCCGACCTTGTGCTCCAATAACGTGGTCGTAACCTAGCACACTTCCTTATTGCTCCAGTTATATTTACAGCTGGTTTCCCACACTTGTAAATAAAGGTTAACTTGGCATTGTCAGCTCAGAGGAGCAACAGACGCACAGTAAACACAAAAATACACAGAACACAGTTTCCATATTTTCACAGGTATGTGACGCAACCAGGTATCGCCCAAAGCTGAACTGCCAGAAAGGTATTTTGTGTCAGAAAAAATGTGACAAACCGAGTACGTGCGAGTGCTCACCACAGTAAGAAAGACAGTTCAAGTACTATTAACTACGTATCATAAAGGAAATTCTGCTTCTGTAGGCGGTTATCATGATGTCCAGATTTTACAAACTACTGATTGTTTCCAGTCTCTTTCGAGCATAACTGCACCAGCACTTCGTTACGTGTACACATATATCTTCTAGATAATTTTGGAAAGTGCACTGTCACATTAGTTGGAAACTTGTTGTCAACACTGTGTCTTCAGTGATCTAATATGTAAGAACAATACACGCTTGTCGGTACTTGAGCTCAAGGACACCAGTACTTAGTACCAGTTCCACGCACCGCATCGGAAAGTAGCCCAGAAAAATCGCATTGTTAACCGGTCGCACCCTTCGTAGAGGAGCACCATTAGCTACACGGCGATAATAATACACCATCGACCAGTGTTCATGGGGAATCAAGCGGAGATCTCTTGGCCAAAGCATCCATACAATGTGTACGGACAGAGGTTCCCAGTTGGCCAGACACGTCAGCTATCGAGCCCAGCTTACTCCAAGGGTATGCCCCATTATCTACTATCGCGGATGGAATTGTATAGCATACAGAGAATCTCATGAAAGATAGACTTTAAACTTTATGTCATTAGAAGTTAAGCTTTTATCATAAACAGTTCAAACTAAAGAACCAAGCATGTAACAAACAATTCGCTTCCGATGGGTCAGCTCACCTGACTCTCATACGGAGGACCCGGGTCCCATTTCAAGTACAGTCCATGATTTTTCCTTGGTGAGAGGACTGAAACGGAATGCTGTCAGCCTCGTGATGCAAGTTGAGGAGCTATTTGAACGAGAGGTAGCGGCTCCACGTTGTAGGGAGCGGACGACTGTCGGAAGAGCTGTAGGCTGGTCCCAAGTCCCTCCATAAGGCATCCACATGGCAGAGGATGATGCTGCAGCCGTCAACATCTCGTGGTCTTCAGGACCTGATCTCGCTTATTAGCAGGTAATAAGAAATAACTTAATCTACCATTAAACAGCTGTTTTGGGCAGTCTAATCAACAGACCGATACACTTACAGGCTTCATTGTTCGAGGAGTAAACGGAGTGAGAGGCAGTCAACAATTTAATTTCTCAGCGTTGTGATATTACTTTTTTTGTTATATTTTACATACAGTGTCCTCTTCAACTGCACAGAGATGGTAATTACGAGAGTGTGTGGAAAACGCACTTACTCTGTGTCTGTCGATAGCTCTTATCTCCACCTTCAGATCAGCCAAAAATATAGAAATAAATGGCGCTTGGGTTCTAGTATGTGTTTACAATATTACATAGCTATTAGTGGAAAATAAGAATCGCGGATAACTCCTGTCAACAAGTAAGCCTAGCTTTATTGGGGCCTTTAACATGTGGTCTGTTTTTAATCTATTAATGATGACTATACTTTTTTTCATTTAAGATCATAATTAAGTGTCCCTGAGTTATGAAGCTGTCGGATACTGGATAGCCCAGTATCCAGTTGCTATCAAATGACTGTCTTTATTGCTTAGCAATGACCATTCTTCTTTTGCTTTTGCCTTAACTGCAAGTAGTCCATAGCAGTCTCAGGGAGAAAGAGGTACTGAGACGGGTACGAGTTTTTTTCAATTTTGTGGAAAGCTGAACATCGATTAGGTTTCCCTTTATTCCCCCTCTGGAAACAGACAGATGTTTCGAAATCTTTTGATCGAGTAACATGTCTGAGAAAGTCCTGCACTAGATAGTTAGCAGTTCGTTTCCAAGACTGCTCCTGTGGGAAACCGCTGGTTGCTCAAGAAATCGATGAATATGACTCAGCACGAAAGTTTCTGTGTGTAGCGTGAAAGGTCAGCAATATTTAGCTACCTAGTAAGTCGCTCGCGGACACCAGCACTTGCCCTTCTTGTTAATGAACTCTCTGGAACTATGAACTCTTGTCTAAATAAGATCGGCGGGCTAAATATAAGTAAACCCCTTAAAAGGGCACTGTGGTCGCTTTGAATCGCTGTGGGTGGTGTAGAACAGATACCAGGCGCTCATGCGAACCTTCACCATTGACGTACCTCATGGAAGGTAAGTAGCGTGTGCCAGTGTTAGTTGCGAAGTTTTATTATCACCTCGAAAAAGTAAGGTTACGTTATTAATATTTTATTCGTTTGCAGGTATACGTCTGCGGTACTGTTACACATTGAAATCCCCGCGCCACTATCGTAACACGCCGCTATGGGAACGAATCAAACTGAAAGTGAAGTATCGTGTGGCGATTCGCTTTTACATTTGAAGGGGGAACATCGCTGCAATAATTCTTGCTGAGCTTGTTGAAGCGTACGGCAACAATACGCCATCATCAGACATAAAGGTTAGGTGGAGCAGACACATCTAGTGTGATCAAAGAAGTGTGAATGACGACGACGAAGGAGCAGACCGTCTCACTGGAAAGACCCGGAAATCGAAGACAACTGGAGTCCCCGGTGCTCTAAGGCTGACATATAACAACCGAGGGGCTACTGTAAAAGGTGAAAATTAGTAGTGGATCTGTTCTGCATATATTGCACGACATTTTGAATATGAGAAAGGTCTCGCACGCTAGGTTCCGTGTCTGCTCACATCCATTCAAATAGACTGCCGTACTCAGGCAGCAGAAATGTTGCATTTTAATGAAGCAAATTAAAACGACTTCTTTAGCTGCCAAATCACAATGAACGTATGCCGTTCGTGCGTATATAACCTCTAGACAGTGAAGCAAAGTATTCACTAGATTCCAAGCCAGCCTAGAAATGTGAAGAGTGAGACTTTGTTCGGCAAGGCCATTCTGATGCTTTTGGGGATCTTCATGGTGTGATGCTAAGAGACTGAGCTCGTAAGGAGCAAACCGTTACAGGAGTGTACTATCTGACGAGGTTACGGGACGCTATCATGACTAGACACTCCAGAAAGCTGCCTGAAGGATTCTTCTTCCTCTGCGACAACGCCGCAGCCCGTTATGACAAGGCATAGTCGCACTTGCTTCCTTTATCAAATTTTGACTATCCCCACTCCACTCCTGATAACTTGCCGGACGATTAATTCGCCGAGGTTATAATTAAAGTGCAACAACTGAAGGAGGTCCAGTGTGGGCTGTAATTATGACAGCGAAACTTTGTAGGTGTCTAATGCGTTAAAACGGAATTTACGCTGGAGAGCAAATTAGTTCCAGTTGTGGCCACCACGGGCAGATCTGGCGCTGTACACTGTTCGTATGACGGCATGACATCCACGCTGTCATTTGACGAGCTATATCGTAAGTGAAAAGTATGGCAACCGAAGAGATACCGTGCGCTTTCAGTGAAACTGTTTTTCGTGAACACCAGCAACTATAGTTCTGCACTGAGAGAGTATCTCCGCGTGAAAGATTAGAGTAGACGCCCAGTCGCATTAAATGAATTAAAGAAGATGATAATGAAAATACAGGTGAGCTTGGAGTGGCAGCTGGAAGAGGAAGGCGTCCTATCTCGGTGGAAGTTACTGATGACGTTTCTGTTGCTGCATGTGCCCAACATAGTGCCAACTCTCGTCCTGTGCCAAGTGACATGTACACCCTCGTACATATACAGTATACAGATGGAGCTGCAAATGAAAGATAATCATCCACAGCAACGTTCTGAATTTGCTCATAGGTTTTTGGCAGGGATCCAAGTTGATGACATGTGACTGGACAGTAGTCTAAACAGTGACGAGGCACATTTTACACAACAGGGTGCAGTGAATACACAGAACTGCAGAACGTGGTTTAATGTTGAACCGCGGGTTGGGTATGAACAGCCTCTGCACTCATCGTATGAGACTGTGTGGTGTGGTGCAAGTACAACTTTATTCTCGGACCGCTGTTCGTTTGAAGAGAATGCACCCAGGAGCCTGTCAAGTGTTCCGTGACGTCTGTACCTGATCGCGGCCTCCTTGTACAGTATGTGAGTCCTGCTTCGCAAGAACGCAACTGTGTGGAAACTACTGTAGTTAAGCAAGATGGGGCAACGCCTCATGTCGCTCGCCAAGTCAAAGACCTGCTTAATACAACCTTCTTCGAACATGTAATCTCCAGAGATTTTCCACATGCATGGCCTGCAAGGTCACATGATCTCAGTCGATGTTACTTTTGGCTCTGGGGATACCGAAAAAAAGTGTTTACCTGAGACACGTTCGGTCTCCACCTGATATGAAGACTAGTATGCTGGAACATATTGCTCAGATTATACCGGAACTGTTGATAATGTCGTTTTACATATATAGTATTTCGTAGACGTCTCCGTTGAACAAATTGTGTGCGTGAGGTGTCACTGCAAGGCACCACACTTGCTAGGTTGCAGGCTTCAACTCGGCCGTGGTCCGCCAGTACATATCGGACCCGCGAGCCGCCACTGTCGACGCCAGCAGACCGAGCGCCGCCACTCGGCTGGTCTTACGAGACAAGCTAGCGCACTAGCCAGTTATACAGCCGACTTTAATAGGAATTAGAATGATATTAATACCTTCAGATGCTAACGGGCGTTGATATGTATCAACGGGGACAGGTGAAAATGTGTGCCACCATCGGGACTCGAACCCGGCATCTCCTGCTTACATGGCAGACGCTCTATCTATCTGAGCCACCGAGAACACAGACAATAGTGCGTCTGAAGGTGGGTCTCGCGCACGCCTCCCGCGAGACCCACATTCTCACCTTGCATGTCCACACCCCAACACACTCACTACTCGTGGAAGACATTCTTACCAAGTCGATTAAGAGTTCCGGGAATATGTGTGCATCCGCACAGAAGAAGAAGGTCATGGCTGGTATTTCCAGAACTATATACCTGTATGAATATGGTATCTGTTCTTTCGGACATGTCCGAGAGAACAAACAACATATTCATACAAGTATTTAGTAGGAATGGTCCACATGTTATGGCTTCAGAGATCTCATGTGCAGAGACGCTAGTTAGCATAGCCTTTAGCTAAGTCAGTAGCTACGACCTAGCCAGGCGCCACATACAGCTTATGCATTGACAATGGATCTCTATGTGTGATGCAATCAGAATCGTAAAGAAATATTCGCAGTTCTAACTCCACTTGTAAATATTATTGTACGAAGTTAAGATCGACGTTCACCGCTGATGCTGAATTAAAAAAGCACTCCGTCTACAGGCCACAAGTGGCCCATCGGGACCATACGACCGCCGTGTCATCCTCAGTGAGGATGCGGATAGGATGGGCGTGTGTTCAGCACATCGCTCTCCCGCTCGTTATGATGGTTTTTGTGACCGGAACCGCTACTGTTCGGTCGAGTTGCTCCTCAATTGGAATCATGAGGCTGAGTGTACCCCGAAAAATGGCAACAGCGCATGGCGGCCCGGATGGTCACCCATCCAAGTGCAGGCCACGCCCGACAGCTCTTAATTTCGGTGATCTGACGTGAACCGCTATATCCACTGCGGCAAAGCCGTTGCATATGCTGAATTAAAGCTCAGTATTTAATTTTATTCCTGTCTACTAACTTTCTAACCACCAAAGATGTTCCAGATACAGCCTGTCAAGTATAGTTCATTGATCCTCACGTCAGCCTACATGATCAAGGCGTGCAATTAATGGTCACACCTCGTGATCAGACTAAGAGTCACACTGCTTGACTCAGCCAGGTCACCCTTTTTCCATGACGCCTATAGTTCCGCCTCATACAGAACAGTGTGTATGGCGATTACTCATAAAATCAGCTTTCTCCTAATCCATTAGATATGGGCATAGTATTTTCTATGAGTCTTTCTTGCATTCACAGCGCCAGATTTGCACCTGGTGTCCAAAATCGGATCTAATTATTTTCCAGCGTAAATCGATTTCCCATTGACGCATTAGCGTATCTACCAAGTTTCGCTGCCGTACGATAATTGCACGCCATTATGGACCACCGGTAGTAGTTGGTCTGTAATTATAACCACCTGGTACGTGTGCGGAATAATCGAGGAGGGGTCACCGGGGAACCTTTCCAGGGCGTGATCGCCACATCTCCTGTGGACAATTTTGGTTAATGCTCTACGGGCAGGGACACAAGTAAACAGTGAGGAACGCCTTGTTAGCACGGCGACGAAGACGCCGTGTGGGCTGTGTGGACACGCAGTGCCTGCACGGTAGCGGCGGCGCTGCGCTGTGCTGCTGGGTTGGCGGCTGGCTGTCGCCGCGTCGCTGCCGCCCACGCTGAGAGAGACAAAGCCCGCGCCCGGTGCACCGCGACGCTAAAAGAGCCGCACTTTATATTCATGCGGCGCAGCGGAATAATCGCGCCGCGTATATTATTCAGCAGAGGACGAGCACGCGGCGCAGCATGTATGTTTTATACCGACATCCCCGCGGAACAGCTGGCGCGGCCGAGCTGCAGTCGGGCTACGCCGCCGCGCTGTACAAACAAGCCGAGGCGCAGCCCGGATCGCGTGCCTCTGTGGTGCTGACGTAGAAGTCGCTAGCGGAGTCGCAGCACCAAAGAAGCAGACGTTCTGAACAAACGGACCGTCTGTTGTTGCGCACGGTGTTCAAAATGTGACACATCATTACGGAAGAACGTTCCTTTTTCATGGTAAACAATTCCACGACAGTTGTAAATGTTTTATTGGCCGAAGTCTTGCACGAAAGTACTGCTAGGTTTCCAATATACCTTATGATGGGGCTGAACTCCCGAAACCGTGGTAGTGTGTACCGAATGTCTGCAAGAATTCGGTCAACAAGGTGTTTTACAACTTTGGCGAATTTGTTTAGCGTGGACAAGTTGCAGGACAGTTGTGGATATCCCAGAAATAAAGACATGCGTTCCTCTTTGTTACAGGTTTGATCATTGTTTAATTGTGGACGTACCATATTACACACTCCAGTAACATCTACACTCCTACACAAGCACGTCAGTGTTATTCCGACACTCAGAATATCTTCACAGAAAACTTTTGTGAAGCTACACCAAACGGATCTACCTTGAAGCGACTGTACGAATAGTTCCATAAGAACGGTAATAGGGTATATGTAGCCAAAGGTGGCAGACCGAAAATGGTGGTGGTGGTGGTTAGTGTTTGACGTCCCGTCGACAACGAGGTCATTAGAGACGGAGCGTAAGCTCGGGTTAAGGAAGGATTGGGAAGGAAATCGGCCGTGCCCTTTCAAAGGAACCATCCCGGCATTTGCCTGAAACGATTTAGGGAAATCACGGAAAACCTAAATCAGGATGCCCGGAGACGGGATTGAACCGTCGTCCTCCCGAATGCGAGTCCAGTAGACCGAAAATGGTTTTATCTGAAATGTTTATCGACATGCCAACTCGTCTCTCCGTTGTTTTATAGATGCTCCCTCAATAATACTGAAGATAACGGAAAACATCGGCTCATATAATCTGTAGTTGGCCGCGGTGGCCGAGCGGTTCTAGGTGCTTCTGTCCGGAACCGAGCGACTGGTACGGCCGCAGGTTCATATCTTGCCTCGGGCATGGATGTGTGTGATGTCATTAGGTTACTTAGGTTTACGTAGTTCTAAGTTCTAGGGGACTGATGACCTCAGAAGTTAAGTCCCATAGTGCTCAGAGCCATTTGAACCAAACTTTTGGTAACTTGAAGGCCAGTTTGCTGTGTAATAAGCGTTTCTTTTCCTGTAAAGCTTGCTCAGGCCTTGAAATTCTTGACCTTATTTATTTTTCCTCATCCAGTTATCAGTTAACATGATCCCCAATATCTGTATGGTGCAACCAGTTCAATTTGAGTTTCTGTTGCTTTCACTTTCGTATCTTCTTTATAACGAAATTTTTATCACTTTAGTTTTCTTCGTATTGATTTTCATTTCGTACTTTTCCAAATAGTTCTTCAAGTGTGGATAGTGTTTCTCGAAGAGATATTGTTTTATCTCAGAGCAGTATCGTCTCACCAGCATATCTGATACTGTTGATCTTCATTATCTACTTTTAATGTCTTCATTATCAAGTCTTCGATGGCGCAACAGCCCGTTAACGCTGTACCTGAAGATCAGCTACAGCGCACGTGGTTTCACTAGGGAAATCCAGCAGCTCATTAAACCAACAACATAACGATCGTCTAGCATCAGTGCTTTCATGGGCAGATGAATTCAGAATGTATGTGGTGCCCTTGGTCTCTTTGAATGCTTCCAACACGGTGTTTTCTTATGGGTATACCCTAGGGTGCTGCTCACAAAAGTTGTCGTCACTCCATTCTGGAAATGCAGAAAGAAACTCATTGCAGTGTTGCCCCAGTTCCCCAACGAACCATACAAAAAAATGACTCTTCAGTTTCTGCCAGCGTTGTTGATGATAAATTATTGTATGGTGTACTGTTGGATTTGGAGGACAACATTTCGGCTAACGGCCATGTCGCTATCATCAAGTGCGGGATGAAGTGGCCTTTCGGCCCGCATCTCGTGGTCGTGCGGTAGCGTTCTCGCTTCCCACGCCCGGGTTCCCGGGTTCGATTCCCGGCGGGGTCAGGGATTTTCTCTGCCTCGTGATGGCTGGGTGTTGTGTGCTGTCCGTAGGTTAGTTAGGTTTAAGTAGTTCTAAGTTCTAGGGGACTTATGACCACAGCAGTTGAGTCCCATAGTGCTCAGAGCCATTTGAACCATTTTTGGCCTTTCGGATCGAGAGCCCCGTTTTCTCTCGTGAAGACCATACCAAAACCACAAGCACAAATAAAGACTTCAAAAGAATGTAAAAGCTGGTACTGGTCGCTTGCTCGCTGACTCCGCATATTTGTATGAAAACAACATGTAAATATTTGCATGAATAATTAACCATAAAATGCGTCATACTTGCAGAAAGCAGGTCGACCGAAACCGGTAAAATTAATATCCCTGAAATGTTTGACCCATTTTCAAACGAATCGAATAGACGATGTGTGCCAATTGTTTACTTTGAATGAGAGGTGGGCAATCACTTCAAGTGAGAAACGAAATGACCGAATGAAGTGGTGCAGTGGATAACACACTGGACTCTCATTCGGGAGGACAACGGTTCAATCCCGCGTCCGACCATCGTGATTTACGTTTTCCGCAGTTTCCCTAAATCGCTTCAGGCAAATGCCGGGATGGTCCCTTTGAAATGTCACGGCCGACGCCCTTCCCCATCCTTCCCTAATCCGATGAGGCCGATGACCTCGCAGTTCGGTGTCCTCCCCCAAGTCTCCACCCTCTCAGAAACAAAATCACAGACCAACTGGTGAACGTCGTTGATCTGCGCCAAAAAAGGCCTAGTGGATTTATCTACTAGAGAAATTACAGCCAATGTTTTCTGGAATTCAGAAAATATTCTTCTTAAGAGAAGGAGATATCGACGTCGTCGTCGCACAACAGTTTACAAGAATATAGAAAACATTGAACTTACTACAACATCAGGAGACAAGGAGAACCGCATTCCAGTGAAGAGTGTTGCAGCCCACGCCCTCATCGATGGACCTTCTGTATTTCTTGGATGTTCACTGAACTTTACCTTGCATATAAATGACACGTTCTCACATGGAAATGGATGGTTCACTGTAGCCATTGTGAGAGGCGGTAGCGGAGTTTCTAGTGTACCTGGACTTGAAAGTTTTAATGATAGAGATATAACTGAACAGAGATATAACTGAACAGTAACTGCTGAATGCCACTCAAGAATTCGGGGTAACACGAAGAGAAAATAAGTTAGACGGCAACTCGAAAAATAAATTAATATCTTTCATTAGGCCAATGAAAAGATGAGAGACAAAAAAACTAAGTTTTCATGTGCTGATTATTGCAACGCACGCCATAATCACCACATCGGGGCTTCGTCAAACTTGTTCCCACATCTAAATGAGTTTGTGACTCAAAAAGTTGTTTTCAGTCAAGTGAAGAAGACATAGCAGTCGTGAATGAGTATTTTACAGATTGTCCAGAATCACACTTCAGGAATCAAACTGATTTGCTCTAGAAGCGAAAACCAAAGTATACTGTTACAGGTGGAGATTGAGTTCAAAAAGAAGTGCAAGTTTGTACTAAAAACACAGTCTATCATTGCTATGTCCTCGGTATCAGTGAAGACGGAATGGGGTAACGTAGCGTTACCCGAGACTAGAAGAAGTAATTGTTGAGAATAACAGTAGTAGCGTGTATCGGAGATGTCCGGGGTACAGGAAGAAACGGAGTAAAACGTCAAACCAAGTGAATGAGTGAAGGCTCTATAAACAACAATAATACTTTCTAACGAATTCACGGTCATTGTTTATTTATATGAGTTTTTGATTACTGTTCATTTACATGTATTATGTCAGTTAATGAAGAGATTTTGGGAAGAAAAGAAAAGATGAAAATGAAGTGAAGTTTCGACTGGCTCAAGTTCATACGTCTCCAAAAGTGGAATACTTGAGAATAATAATAACAATAATAATAGTATCTTTATCAAGTGAAAATAGTGCAAACGCCGAGAAAGGGGAGGAAGGGTCAATACCACTTTTTGGTATGAAGGTGCTAAATATCTTCACACTAAAGCGAGCTATTACAAAGAGAGCTGCATCAACCGGTTATTAATGAAAAAAACAAAAGAATTCCATCAAACGGTTATTAATAACAAAAACGAGTATTTCAGATCTTTTGCAACGCCCGTACGATGGCTAACGGGGTGTAACGTAGCGTAGCTTCCGAGTGTTTCGGTCAACGAAATAAATATGTTGTTCATGTCAGGGATGCACAGACCGCAGCCCGCGGGTCGCGTGCGGCCTTCCATTGATCTCATGAGACCCGGCCCTTCACCGTTCGTTCTCGTAAGTTTTCCGTTTTTTTTTTTTTATCTATCGTTCTTTCCTTCCCAAAATGGAGATAGCGGGCACTTGTAGAACTTTTTTCATTAGAGCCCAGTCTAGCTGGTATTGGGGCGGGGGATTCAAATTCGAAATAATAACTTGGTGCACAGCATGATATTTTTGAAATTGCGGCCCTTACGTTGTCATGGTAAGGAATTTGCGACCCGCTGTGTTAGCAAGTCTGTACACCCCTGATTTACGACCAAACTCCTTACAACTAGTAGGTGAGGCGCTACACTGTAAAGATCACTGAGCTTGTACTATCGTAACTTTGCCAGTAACAAGCAATAAACTATGCGCAGTATTATAACTGACTGTTGTGTATTTAGTCTTTGATTTTCCCATAACCACAAATAAACCGTTTCTACAGACATTCGACTGCATTTTCACAACCGAAATTGTGAACTGCCCCTGCTCCGATGTCAGAACACAATCTGCTTGTTGGAGCAACAGCTATATGTACTCTTATGAAATACTTTTTCACTGAATTACGTGCTTGTCAGGAGACAGCCTAATTATAGATTAGTATCTTAATAATTTGCTTCAGGAAAGATACAGAAAAGAAAACCATACTTAATATTGCCACACCAAGAGAAATGGTATCAATATTAGTTTGGAAAAACACATTTTATTTCATGAAAGCATCAACGCATTTGGTTTCTCTTTTATGTCAAGATCACGATGAAGAAATTGAGAATCTAAGAAGAGAATCCTTAACTAACATTCACCTACCTACTTTTCTTTAACCCAAGAACTCTAAGGCGTCTACTCTTGGATAAAATGCACTAATATACAAATTAAAACTCTTCATCACAAAAATAATAAATTAATTCATAAATTCTGTGTAGTAATCACTCCTTATGAAAGCACGTTAACTGACACCTGTATTTTTGAAATCCTGATTAAATGATTTCTTTCTTACAAAAGGAGTTAGTTTGATATGGTATCTTGTACAAAACAAGATAATACCTCAAAGAAAGCTTTACCTTACGACAGTTCGGCGGGCGTGGGTAGCAATATGAACAGTCAACAAGATGGGTTCTAAATCGTGCTGACATTTTAACGATCAGGTCGCGGAGACGGCCGGGCAACTTATCGCGCAATTACTCTGGATAGTCTACTTGGGGGATCATAACATGTAATTTATGTAAGTTAGCAATTAATAATAAGATCGGTATATATGTGGCCTGATGTGCAGCCGCACAATGTCAGTATTCGTAGTTCGACGACCGTTTGTCTGATGTCATACATCGTGCAGTAGGTATGACACCTGAAACAAGAAATAGCGCAGTGTGCTTCGAAATGTACGAGTTGTCAGACAAAAAGTATGACAGACGTGTGTAGGTGCTCATTGTGAAATTGCCACATGTTATGCGCTGAAACCCCAAAAGAACTGGTATAGGCATGCGTATAGGCATATACAGAGATATCTAAAGAGGCCAAGACGGCCCTGCGGTCGGCAACGCCTGTAGAAGACAATAAGAGTGTGGCGCAGTTGTTAGGTCGGTTACTGCCGCTACAATGGCTGGTTATCAAGATTTGAGTGGTGGGACACAGCATCTCCGAGGTAGCGGTGAAGGGGGGGGGGGGGGGGAGGGTTACCTTATGACCATTTCTCGAGTGTACTGTCAATATCACGAATCCGGTAAAACATCAAATCTCCGACATCGCTGCGGCCGCAGAAAGATCCTACAAGAATGGGACCAGCGACGACTAAAGAGAATCGTTTAATGTGACAGAAGTGCGACCCTTCCGCAACTTGCTACAGATTTCGATGATGGGGCATCAAAAAGTGTCAGCATGCGAACCATTCAACGAAACATCATCGATATGGACTTTTGGAGCCGAAGACCCACTCGTGTACCCTTGATGAGTGCACGGCGCACGGCTTTACGCATCGTCTGGGCCCGTCAATACCGGCAGTGGACTGCTGAAGACTGGAAAGATGTTGCCTCGTCGGACGAGTCTCGTTTGAAATTATATCGAGCGGATGGACGTGTACTGGCATGGAGACAGCCTCATGATTTCATGGACCCACCGTGTCAGGAAAGCTGGTAGAGGCTCTGTAATGGTGTGGGGCGTGTGCAGTTGGAGTGATAGTGGACCCCTGAAACGTCTAGATACGACTCTGACAGGTCTTACGTACGTAAGCATCCTGTATAATCACCAGCTTCCATTCATCCATTGCTCCATTGTGCATTCCGACGGACTTGGGCAATTCCAGCAGGACAAAGTGACACTCTAACCTTCCAGAATTGCTACAGAGTGGCTCCAGAAACACTCTTCTGCGTTTAAACGCTTCCGCTGGCAACCAAACTACCCAGATCTGAACGTTATTGAGCATAGCTGGAGTGCCCTGTGAAGTGTTGTTGAGAAGAGATCTCCACCCCTTCTTACTCTTACAGATTTGTGGACAGCCCTGCAGGACTCATGATGTGAGTTCCTTCCAATACTAAGTCTATTATTTGGTCTTAAGTTGCTGACGAACGACGGAAATACGTGTAAACGGGTTCAGGAGGCTAACGTATCAGATCGAGGTTGGTCTTTGACAGCCGCAGCTAATTGCACCTTTCGAGAACAACACCGGCTAGCACCTGTGACAGCCGAGCTCGGAATAACACCGTGTGGCTGCAATTTGTTGCGAAAGGTGGGCCCGATAGGCCGAAATTGGGGGTATTCAGACTGCGGTCAGCTGTCCAGCGCTAGGCGTCATTAGTTACAACACTGGGCCGCCTTCAAATCGCCAAACGAGTCGTGTCTTTGCCGGTGAGTCAGTGCGCCGCTGACAGCCAGCAGCCAAACCGGTCCGGCGCGACTTTCAAATTCGGTCGCGCCTGGAGGGGCGTTTCCTGCGCGCGCGGCCGCCGCGGTGTGGCGTGTCCCAGTTCCCTTTACGGGTCCGGCCGGCCTGCAATGCGATGCCGCGGATGACGTCCGAGTGACACGGCCGGATCAATATCGGCGCGGCCTTAGGCCTCCGGAATAGAGTGGGGCAGCGGCGCGGGCACGGGCGCTGGCGGACGGCCTCTGGCGCTGACCAGCGCCGCGCCGGAGCTGGGCTCTCTCGCGCTTCTCTGAACGGCTACTGGATGACATACATCTACATTTATACTCCGCAAGCCACCCAACGGTGTGTGGCGGAGGGCACTTTGCGTGCTACTGTCATTACCTCCCTTTCGTGTTCCAGTCCCGTATGGTTCGCGGGAAGAACGACTGCCGGAAAGCCTTCGTTCGCGCTCGAATCTCTCTAATTTTACATTCGTGATCTCCTCGGGAGGTATAAGTAGGAGGAAGTAATATATTCGATACCTCATCCAGAAACGCACCCTCTCGAAACCTGGACAGCAAGCTACAACGCGATGCAGAGCGCCTCTCTTGCAGAGTCCGCCACTTGAATTTGCTAAACATTTCCGTAACGCTATCACGCTTACCAAATAACACTGTGACGAAACGCGCCGCTATCCTTTGGATCTTCTCTATCTCCTCTGTCATCCCGACCTGGTACGGATCCCACACTGATGAGCAATACTCAAGTATAGGTCGAACGAGTGTTTTGTAAGCCACCTCCTTTGTTGATGGACTACATTTTCTAAGGACTCTCCCAATGAATCTCAACCTGGCACCCGCCTTACCAACAATTAAATTTGTATGGTCATCCCACTTCATATAGTTCCGCACGCATACGCGCAGATATTTTACAGAAGTAACTGCTACCAGTGTTTGTTCCGCTATCATATAATCATACAATAAATGATCCTTCTCTCTATGTATTCGCAATACACTACATTTGTCTATGTTAAGGGTCAGTTGCCACTCCCTGCACCAAGTACCTACCCGCTGCAGATCTTCCTGCAGTTCGCTGCAATTTTCTAATTCTGCAACTTCTCTGTATACTACAGTATCATCCGTTAAAAGCCGCAGGGAACTTCCGACACTATCTACTAGGTCATTTATATATATTGTGAAAAGCAATGGTCCCATAACACTCCCCTGTGGCACGCCAGAGGTCACGTTAACGTCTGTAGACGTCTCTCCATTGAGAACAACATGCTGTGTTCTGTCTGCTAAAAACTCTTCAATCCAGCCACACAGCTGGTCTGATATACCGTACGCTCTTACTTTGTTTCTTCAGGCAGTAATGTCTCTTGCATCGGTCTCTCCGTGATATTTTCAGAAATTTTATTAATTATATAACTCAGTACATATATCGAAATATCTCTTCTTATCTTACCGATTATCAATGCAAAGTAGTTTCAATCCCAATTATTCCTTGGAGCGTCCATTTACTCCATGGAATAGCTTCTCTGCTATCTATTTTTTCTCTTATGAAAAGAATGAAGGAATTCTTGCCGATTAGTCACCATCTTGATGAGATTCTGTATGAGAAGGAATTTAATACATGAACTAAACTAAAGTAACTGTGTTCGCGTATTATTTAACTGATTATTATTGACAGTGTCTGCTTACTACGCTGTGTTGCACGGGATCAGTGGGGAACGTATGATTTACACTGGACGAACCTGCCGTTTTGTATGCTCAAGATATCCAGTTACTTCAAATAAATAGGCTAACACGATCTTACCAGCAGATCTCCGGTCTTCCCCATGTGATCACCGAAAGTTAATAATTATTACAAATGTTTCCAGGAGATCGACTAACAATTTTCGCCGCACCGAGACTTCGAAATTGCTTCAGTGCCTTATGGAATTTAAGTTGAGCTCAATTTAATCAGGATAGAACAGTATTGAACTGTGTGAATGTGATAAGCCTGCTCTGTGAATGAAAATTCCCTTAACATACGCATGTTTTTACTATCCTGATCAGTGAGGCTAAACAGGCCGGTGTGAGAAAGGTTTTTAAAATTTTAGATCCCACAAAAAAAAAAAAATATTAAATTTGGCTTCACTGTGACAGGACACATTTTTTAGCATTACTTAAACATTGTGTGAATTTTATGTTGCATGTGCACGAGAGAAAAGCAGACGAGGCCTGTTCCAGAAGTCACAATTTCGCCACAACCTACGAGAACGTCGTTCAGGCCAGACAATATACAACTAAATTTTTGTAGATAGAAATTTAGAATAACTATTTAAATGTCTATCGGTCTGAATCAGATTGATTGAGTGACTGTTGGGTTGAACTTTAAATAGGAAGTGAGTATTATGCTAAGTTTAGGTCAGTGACATTATTAACTCAGATGCGAGTGACTTTATATATTTGTTGGTCTGCGTATTAATGGTTCTTACTAGGGCGGCTTATAAAATAGCAATGCAACAACAGAGCGAATCACAAAAGCCCTCAGCTGTTTCCGAGGTTGGTGAAACATTAGACGCTAGCTTAACTGTAGTAGTGCCTAGCGGCAGCATTAATCAGGCCCCACAACAAAGGTTAAGTGTTTCGATGTCATCTGAGCAGGACGAAATAAACTCATTGACTGTAATCATGCAGCAGTTAACACTGTTAGCCAAAAATGTAACAGACTTAACTAAAGCGCAAATGGAGACTAAAAGGGAATTAACTAAAGCGGAAATACAGACTAAAAGGGAAATGAATGAACAATTAGCAGCCAATCAAGTGAAAGTCCAGGAGCAATTAGAAGCTAATCAAGCGGAATTAAATAATAAATTAGTAGAGAGTTTTCAGAAACTTGATGATAAATTAAATAAAACTGCGGAAGAATTGAAAATTCAGAATGAAAAGACAGAATTAAAATTAGCTGCTCAAATTGAGCAAGTCACTCAGCAGTTTAATGAAAATGCGAAGACGTTACGCCTAGAGCTAACCGAGTATGTTGCTACTAAGCTTGATACTATTAAAGAGCAGGTCGAGTCAATCCCACAGATAGTTCAAGCACAAGAACAGATGCAATGTTCTATGGCGGTAATTCCGGTATTAGTTGAAGTTCAAGATGAATTAAAGCAACAAGTAAATTAGATGTCAGCAGATATGCAGGATTTGAGACAATCACAAGACAAGATACCGAAGGACATCCAAAATTTGGATAAATCCATAACTAACATAAAGGAGAGACAAGACGTGGTTGATCATAAGGTAAACATTCTCGCGGGAAAATTCTCGCAGTTAAGTTTGGAAAGGCATAGCATTTCTTCAGAAACATTCTCGCGGGAAAATTCTCGCAGTTAAGTTTGGAAAGGCATAGCATTTCTTCAGACAATATTGAACATACGGTCAGTACAGCTATATCGACTTCCCATGGAACGTGACTATCATATTAAAATCTCGACTTCCGGCCAGCATCAGAAATAGAATGCTGTATATTAATGAGAATGACCTTGACTCTTTCATGACTACGCTTGACACTATAGATATGATCGAGGAAGATGAACATCGGCCAAGGCAACCGGTAATGCAGAGGAGGGCGATTGACGCAGCAAACGCAAACTGGAACGGAAACGGATTTAATAATTAGTATACTAGGTATAATCAGAGATTCAACGAAAACAATTGCAAAGGAAATGGAAATTTCAATAACAGTGCTGCGAGGGGCAGATTCAGAGACAATCGAACAGGTCGCAGATACAACCCAATGTTTGGACTTCCGGCCAGCATCAGAAATAGAATGCTGTATATTAATGAGAATGACCTTGACTCTTTCATGACTACGCTTGACACTATAGATATGATCGAGGAAGATGAACATCGGCCAAGGCAACCGGTAATGCAGAGGAGGGCGATTGACGCAGCAAACGCAAACTGGAACGGAAACGGATTTAATAATTAGTATACTAGGAATAATCAGAGATTCAACGAAAACAATTGCAAAGGAAATGGAAATTTCAATAACAGTGCTGCGAGGGGCAGATTCAGAGACAATCGAACAGGTCGCAGATACAACCCAATGTTTGGAAATGCAAGAGATTATCAGAACCAGCAGTTTTCAAATAATAATAATGCGTTCAGAAATTCTGACCCTCGATTTGAAGCAAATAACACAACCAGTCATCAACAACAACCAGTCATAACAGAAGTAGTAGATGATACAAGAGGAAATAATAATCGACATTTAAACTGAAGAGGGCCGCTTTATGCTCCGTAAAGTCGGCCGAGGAATACAAAAGGGGCAAACCTGTTTTAAACGAAATTAATTCCGTGGCAATGTTGAGATATAATGAAGGCGAATTAATGACAAATGAATTGACGAGAGACTTAGAGGCCTGTGTAGTCGAAGATAAAAGGGTTCCTGTGCCTGAGATCAGCACAGAAGTGGGAGGAATTTCAACCAATGTTGTATTGGACACAGCTTCATCTACAGACGTAGTATCCGGAACTTTGTTTCGCAGAATTAGTAAAATTAAGAAAATCCCTGTCCTACCAGTACAAAATTGCCGAGTTATAGGTGCAGTGGGAGCAAAATCCCGGAACGTCAAGATACAAACGCTTATAGAGATAAAATTGGGAAATGTAGCTAAACAATGCACATTCCTTGTAGTGGAAAAGTTGTTAGTAGATTGTATTCTTGGCATTGGAACTTTGCAAGCCTGCAATTGCAAGTTGGACTTGGTAGAAGGAAAGGTGCATTTTAAAATCGAAGATAAATTTGTTACACTGATCTTACTGAGAAGGGAGGCAGTGTATGAGCGATATTTCCGTGGTGCTGCTGTGCAGTTGATTTGTGCTGAAAATAATAATATGTACCAACTCCCGATCAAGTCAATTCAAGTAGAGGATTTCAGACAAACAGTCGAACAGAAGATTGCTGAGTCAGATTGCCTAACGGATAGTCAGAGGGAACAATTATTCAATATATTAACAGAATATGAGTCAGTTTTCGATGAAAAGCCCGGAATTATTAGAGGATATGTTTCTACATTACAGATTAAGCCCCATAAGACATTTTGCCGCACACACTATCCCAGTCCCTGGCGATTAAAACAACCAGTTCAGGAAGAGATACAAAAAATGTTAAACTGGAATCTTATTGAACCGTCGAACAGCCCATATTGTTCTCCGTTGCTTGTTGTACCAAAGCCATGAGGAAAAGTTCGATTGGTATTAGATGCAAGGGGAATTAACAAAATTATAGTACCTGTGCGCACACATCCGGAGAACATCGATGAGTTAATACAGAAATTTCAAAATGTATCCTATTTAACTAGTATTGATTTGAGAAGTTCGTTCTGGCAAGTCCAGTTAGACAAGGACTCAAGAAAATATACTGCTTTTATATATGGAGGGAAAAGCTATCAGTTCAAGGTCGTTCCGTTTGGTCTCAATATCAGGTCTGGAGTTTTTATTTCTGCGTTGGACTATGCCCTAGGACCAGAATTACGTAGTCGAATAACAATTTTTGTGGACGATCTATTAATTGCCTCTAAAACTTGGGAGGAACATGTGCAAATTATTATGAGGATTTTTGCTGTGTTCAAACAAACTGGTATAACTGCAAATCTAAAAAAATCCCAATTTTCTCTACGGAGAATTAAATTTTTAGGACATATGATTAACGCAAAAGGCATTCTTCCAACAGAAGCGAAGATTAGTGTGATAAAAAATTCTCCAACTCCAAGAAACACAAGACAACTGAAAGACTTTATAGGCTTGGCTTCATTTTTCCGTCGATTTATTAAAACTCAAGCAATGAACTCTGAAGCACTAAACCGGCTCCTGAGGAAAAATGTACCATGGCAATGGTCTAATGATTGTGAAAAGGCTTTTTGTCAAATTAAGGATCAACTGATAAATGCTCCGTTATTATACCACCCTGATATGAATGTCGGATTCTGTTTAGCCACTGATTTATCAGATGTGGGATTAGGATCTTGTTTATTTCAAATTAGGTACATCGATGGTGTAAAAACCTTTTGTCCAATTGCATTTGCTAGCAGAGTTTTATCCACCTGTGAAAGAGCATATACTACTACGGAATTGGAAGCTTTAGCAGTTATTTGGTCTTTTAATTATTATGTATATGGCTCAAGGATAGCCGTTTATTGTGACCACCAATCACTAGCCTTTTTACAAACTTGTAAGTTGCTGCATCCTCGCTTGTCAAGGTGGACGCTGGCGCTGCAAGGATATCAGTTTCAAATTATTCATGTAGCCGGAAAAGAAAATATTATAGCTGACGCGTTGTCAAGATCTCCAGAAGGAATAACCTGAACTGGATGTAAATAATAAGGCAGAATTTCCAGTGCTTCTTCTTCAAGAAAATAATTACAAGTTATATTATATTCATTTATGTAAGACAATGGCTCAGCTTCAGAAGAAGGATCGACGATGGAATGCTATAATACGACAATTCAATCAACAAAATCCCATGCTCAATTTGGAATACTACCGGCTTCTGAATAATATTTAATTTTTTAAATCTGGAAAGGCTGAGAATCCAAAGTGGTGTGTCTGCATACCCGAAGAATATGAAGAACGATTAATTTGGTTTACACATTTGACCTGGGGTCATGTTGGTGTTGTAAAGTGTGCTAATAAGATTAGATATTGTTGTTTCTTCCCAAATATAAGGCGAAAAGTGCACAAAGTCATACAGAATTGTGTTCTCTGTCAAAAGGCTAAGCCGGACAAGGGAAATAAAATTGCGCTTCGCTCAATAATACCTGAAGCACCAAGATCACTTATATCATGTGATATTTGTGGACCACTTCCTAGAGCCAGAGGTGGTGTTAAGTACATTATTAGATTCTGTGATGTGTTTACAAAATATGTTAAACTACACTCCTGGAAATGGAAAAAAGAACACATTGACACCGGTGTGTCAGACCCACCATACTTGCTCCGGACACTGCGAGAGGGCTGTACAAGCAATGATCACACGCACGGCACAGCGGACACACCAGGAACCGCGGTGTTGGCTGTCGAATGGCGCTAGCTGCGCAGCATTTGTGCACCGCCGCCGTCAGTGTCAGCCAGTTTGCCGTGGCATACGGAGCTCCATCGCAGTCTTTAACACTGGTAGCATGCCGCGACAGCGTGGACGTGAACCGTATGTGCAGTTGACGGACTTTGAGCGAGGGCGTATAGTGGGCATGCGGGAGGCCGGGTGGATGTACCACCGAATTGCTCAACACGTGGGGCGTGAGGTCTCCACAGTACATCGATGTTGTCGCCAGTGGTCGGCGGAAGGTGCACGTGCCCGTCGACCTGGGACCGGACCGCAGCGACGCACGGATGCACGCCAAGACCGTAGGATCCTACGCAGTGCCGTAGGGGACCGCACCGCTACTTCCCAGCAAATTAGGGACACTGTTGCTCCTGGGGTATCGGCGAGGACCATTCGCAACCGTCTCCATGAAGCTGGGCTACGGTCCCGCACACCGTTAGGCCGTCTTCCGCTCACGCCCCAACATCGTGCAGCCCGCCTCCAGTGGTGTCGCGACAGGCGTGAATGGAGGGACGAATGGAGACGTGTCGTCTTCAGCGATGAGAGTCGCTTCTGCCTTGGTGCCAATGATGGTCGTATGCGTGTTTGGCGCCGTGCAGGTGAGCGCCACAATCAGGACTGCATACGACCGAGGCACACAGGGCCAACACCCGGCATCATGGTGTGGGGAGCGATCTCCTACACTGGCCGTACACCACTGGTGATC
Source organism: Schistocerca nitens (assembly GCF_023898315.1). Taxonomy (NCBI): domain Eukaryota; kingdom Metazoa; phylum Arthropoda; class Insecta; order Orthoptera; family Acrididae; genus Schistocerca; species Schistocerca nitens. The sequence continues at coordinate 367,021,893 of NC_064614.1, read as the reverse complement.
GTCGAGGGGACACTGAATAGTGCACGGTACATCCAAACCGTCATCGAACCCATCGTTCTACCATTCCTAGACCGGCAAGGGAACTTGCTGTTCCAACAGGACAATGCACGTCCGCATGTATCCCGTGCCACCCAACGTGCTCTAGAAGGTGTAAGTCAACTACCCTGGCCAGCAAGATCTCCGGATCTGTCCCCCATTGAGCATGTTTGGGACTGGATGAAGCGTCGTCTCACGCGGTCTGCACGTCCAGCACGAACGCTGGTCCAACTGAGGCGCCAGGTGGAAATGGCATGGCAAGCCGTTCCACAGGACTACATCCAGCATCTCTACGATCGTCTCCATGGGAGAATAGCAGGCTGCATTGCTGCGAAAGGTGGATATACACTGTACTAGTGCCGACATTGTGCATGCTCTGTTGCCTGTGTCTATGTGCCTGAGGTTCTGTCAGTGTGATCATGTGATGTATCTGACCCCAGGAATGTGTCAATAAAGTTTCCCCTTCCTGGGACAATGAATTCACGGTGTTCTTATTTCAATTTCCAGGAGTGTATATCCTATAAAATCAGCAACTGCAAGAGCTGCCGCAGTAAAGTTTGTAAATGACTACATTCCTCATGCAGGGATTCCAAAATCTATAATTTTTGACAGTGTGAAGATATTTACTGGATATTTATGGAGAAAATTAGTATCACAACTAGGAATAAAACAGATATTTACATCTTGCTATCATTCACAAGGGAATTTAATTGAACGGGTTTTTCGAGAACTAAGCAGATTCATGAGAACGTACTGTCACGATAAACAAACTACGTGGATAAACTATTTGACCGAGTTTGAGCAGATTTATAATAATTTACCTCTTAGTTCTACAAACTTTACCCCAAATGAACTGATGTTCAGAGATAACGAAAGAAACTTTTGGGTAGATAACTTGCCTAAACTCGAGGACACCAAAATGTCATGGGAAGAAAAAATTCGCAATGCTCTCATTAATATTACGGAGAAAGCAAGACAGCGAAAGGAAATCCATGACAGAAACATCAAACGGATTCAGACTTCCAATATCGGACAGAAAATTCTTTTAAGAAGACACATCAAGTCATCAAGGTTGAAGAAGACCATCAGAAAATGGAATCTAATTTATACAGGTCCATATATAATAGTTGATATACCGAATCCTGGTGCGTATTTATTAGCATATCCGGATTCGGGAAGAATAAAAGGATTATTTCCCCATGTAGACCTAAAGACGTACTTTTAAGGAAACTGTTTCAAATTAAATGAAAAGTGAAAAGTCTGTATGAAGTATTTGGGTGTTGAAAAAAAAATTGAAGTGCGAAGGACAGTATGCCTCAGCTACTGTGATAGGTTAAATGACAGCATGCCAAGCATCTGTGATAGTTTAACGAACAGTAAGCGATTGCTTCTGTGATAGTATAGGAATATTTAGAAAAGTAAGTGGAACTGTAGCTATTGCTGCTGTGAAGACTTACGGATTATCTGTCTACAAGATGATCACCAAAGAAGCTTGTGTGTGTGAAATAATATACATTCAGGGAGTGTTAATCTCCAGTGAGAATAAGTTTACTGAAACTATATGATCGAATACGGCGCTTGCGTGTGAAGTTAGTGTTTGTAAACTGACAGTTCACAGGAGAACAAATGAACCGCTTTAGGAAATTAGAATCGATTGCTACTGTCCACCGATATAAAGACTCGTTGTTTTTTTTTTTTTTTTTTTTGTTTTTTTTTTTTTTTTTTTTTTTTTTTGCGCGAGCTAAATTCTATTCAAGAGAATTTAATTAACTAGCTTAGTGTGTGTTTATAAAATTAGAGTTAATAAGAAAGTTCTTCATTGAATTTATAATAATGTGTCATGTTCCAGTTGGATTTGTTTATTGTTATATTGCATTCATATTTGTTCATGAGAAAATGCGGCAATCGGAGTATAAAAGAGAAAAATTTGATTGTCAATCAATACTAACAGCCGGCCGCGGTGGTCTAGCGGTTCTAGGCGCTCAGTCCGGAACCGCGCGACCGCTACGATCGCAGGTTCGAATCCTGCCTCGGGCATGAATGTGTGTGATGTCCTTAGGTTAGTTAGATTTAAGTAGTTCTAAGTTCTAGGGGACTGATGACCACAGATGTTAAGTCCCATAGTGCTTAGAGCCATTTTTGAGCCAATACTAACAAAGATTAATTTCAGCTGGAGAAATCATGCAGCAAGACTTAATTAAACGTTCTCTTTCAGTAAAATTTCATTTCAATCATGTATGAGTAAGATATATTTTTTTTAAATTGTCTCAAATAATAAAGTTTTTAACATTCTGACATGCTATCCACATTCGTACTTGAAACCATATTAGGAAAGATTTAGATCTACTTCCACCTGGAAAAGCCAACGAAAAATAAATAAATAAATAACTAAAACCAAGATTAGAACCTTTTGGCTTACTCAAGAAGATGGATGAAGTTATCCATATTTTCAAAATTGTTTTCCGATCTGGAGTTGTGATATTGTGCAACTACAGTATCGATTAAGACACCTAGATGTGGAAAGTATAAGGCGAATGGATTTTCCCATTCCTCAGATGGAAGATTGGATGGATCAGGTCCATATTTGAGTTCAAAATGAATCTGGAGAAATTCGACTAACCCTTCTCTTCCAGGAATCTTTAATAGTTGACCATTCCTTAGACGAATTTCGATTGTTTCATGCCACAATCCTGAGTACCTGTTCCTGAGGTTCCTTCTGGTCTCTCAAATCCGTTACGTCTCCTGTCCGGTACGCCAATGCGACGCCTGTCCTCCGTGCCGTGTCCCATGTTCCTGTTCGATCAGTTTCACCGCAGTTCAGCAAGACACCGATGAAGAAAATATTTCAGAAGATTGTAAAAAATTTGCATGTGTAAAGATTTTTTTTTTTTGGCTATGAGGCAGATTTTATCTTTCCTATGATTTCTAGAATATCTCTCAAATTTCTAAATTATTCTGTCTTTCCTATCATCTGTGATACCTAGTTGGGGTCTAAGCCTCCAGATTTTCCGGGGTTTCCCTGTGAAGGCCAGTTCCTGAATAGGTAGACCTGATTAACAACTATATAAGTCCATCTTCCCTGGTTGTGTACGTGGGATGCGGGTATGCCCCAGTACACGTGAAAGCAACAACTAGGTATCTAGGTAACGAAGATACCAAATCTCTTTCAATTCTTGTAATCAAAAAAATCTTACTAACTTCTTAAAATTTATAGGAACGTATGTTCCACAAATTCTAACGAGTTAGCTAAGTTAATAGTTAGCTCGCAAAGTGGATACATGTCAACTTTGCTCGCTGCGAGGGGCGATGTAATGTCTCTTGCAGCGGTCTCTCCGTGATCTTTTCAGAAATTTTATAAATTATATAACTCAGTACATATCTCGAAATATCTCTTCTTATCTTACCGATTATCAATGCAAAGTAGTTTCAATCCCAATTATTCCTTGGAGCGTCCATTTACTCCATGGAATAGCTTCTCTGCTATCTATTTTTTCTCTTATGAAGAGAATGAAGGAATTCTTGCCGATTAGTCGTGAAAGAAGGAGGATGTATATGTATGTATTGTTGAGCTAGTCGCCATCTTGATGAGATTCTGTATGAGAAGGAATTTAATACATGAACTAAACTAAAGTAAGTGTGTTCGCGTATTATTTAACTGATTATTATTGACAGTGTCTGCTTACTACGCTGTGTTGCACGGGATCAGTGGGGAACGTCTGATTTACACTGGACGAACCTGCCGTTTTGTATGCTCAAGATATCCAGTTACTTCAAATAAATAGGCTAACACGGCCTTACCAGCAGATCTCCGGTCTTCCCCATGTGATCACCGAAAGTTAATAATTATTGCCAATGTTTCCAGGAGATCGACTGACAATTTTCGTCGCACCGAGACTTCGAAATTGCTTCACTGCCTTATAGAATTTAAGTTAAGCTCAATTTTATCAGGATAGAACAGTACTGGACTGTGTGAATGTGATAAGCCTGCTTTGTGAATGAAAATTCCCTTAACATACGCATGTTTGTACTATCCTGATCAGTGAAGCTAAATCAGGCCGGTGTGAGAGAGGTTTTTAAATTTTAGATTCCACAAAAAAATATTAAAAGGCGACAGTGCGGAACTGTACAGAACGCCTTCCGGAAGTCAAGGAAAATGGCATCTACCTGGCAGGCTGTATCTAATATTTTCTGGGTCTCATGAACAAATAAAGCGAGTTGGGTCTCACACGATCGCTGTTTCCGGAATCCATGTTGATTCCTACAGAGTAGATTCTGGATTTCGCTTAGAGGAAAAAAAAACATATATCTTCCTTGTTGTTTTGAAGTCTTCATTTCGAAGACTGGTTTGAGGCAGCCCGCCACACTACAGTCCCATTAAAGCCACTTGGCAGCAGTTGACGGCTCACGTGGTGGAGCTGGTTTCCTCCAGTCACAGCGCTCAACGTCACACCCGTATCTTTCCCCGTTGCCAAACTCCTCACCAATTGGTCAGTTCACTTGCAATTCCTTGTCCAGCATCATTTCTGCGTGTGTTTGGCTCCCGAATCATTTGTCTCGCACTTTTATTTCGTATTTCATCATACATGATAACCACACGAGACATCACAGACACACACATACAACGACGCTGATGAAACACACACATTTCATATACAGCAATAACTAAACTCTACTGTATACCGCTGCACAAGACGTGATTCAGTTTCATGAATACAGTTATCATAATCACGGAGATCGACTTACATTAGATAAGCTTCGCAAGACATTGCGTGAAGCTGAATTTTTGATGACTGCCATTCTTTGTTACGGCTGGGTCACCACAGTCATAAAAATAGCTACTGAACCACGAATTATACCGTGGCGCGATAGATATCGTATAGATTTGAGGGCCGCGCGGGATTAGCCGAGCGGTCTAAGGCGCTGCAGTCATGGACTGTGCGGCTGGTCCCGGCGGACGTTCGAGTCCTCCCTCGGGCATGGGTGTGTGTGTTTGTCCTTAGGATAATTTAGGTTAATTAGTGTGTAAGCTTACGGACTGATGAAAAATGGTTGAAATGGCTCTGAGCACTATGGGACTCAACTGCTGAGGTCATTAGTCCCCTAGAACGTAGAACTAGTTAAACCTAACTAACCTAAGGACATCACAAACATCCATGCCCGAGGCAGGATTCGAACCTGCGACCGTAGCGGTCTTGCGGTTCCAGACTGCAGTGCCTTTAACCGCACGGCCACTTCGGCCGGCTTACGGACTGATGACCTTAGCAGTTAAGTCCCATAAGATTTCACACACATTTGAACATTTTGAACATACATTTGGGGTGGGGAAGGTCTTATGTTCGATCAGGTCACACTTAGACAATTTTTTATTTCTTAACCTAATAACTTTTGGACCCCCAGGAAAGGGATTTTTTGTTGTATGTATTTTTTGTTAGCTGGAAGGCCAATTCAAGTTAATTTTTTCTGGATTCCATTGCTTTGCTTTCCCCAGCATTCTGACTAATCCATTCTCCGAGATATTTGAATTCTTTTACTATTTCTGTCTTCTGTTCTTGAACTTTGAGGCATTTACATGAGTGCTTGATGTTTGTCAATATCTTAGCTTTTTCAAAGGAGATGTGAAGACCTATTTTAGCTGCTTGTTTCTTTAGTTCAAGGATTTGCTCCCATGTTTCTTCCATTGTTTCAGCAAACAGGGCCATATCATCTGCGAAAGGAACGCAATTTACTTTAAGGTTCTTCTTTTAGCAACCCAGTCTTATACCACTCTTAATATTTGTGTTCCATTCTCTGACTACTTTCTCAAACGCACAATTGAACAGCAACGGTGAGAGCCCATCCCCCTGTCGCACTCCCGTTTTTATTTCAAAGGGTTCCGATAATTCGACTATAAATTTAACTTTCGAAAATGTATTTGTAAGGGTCGCTTTTTTAATATTAGTTGTTTTCTTACCCAAACCCATTTTTTCTAGGACTGATAATAGAGATTCTCTATCAGTCGAATAATATGCTTTTTTGAAATCAGTGAAGGAGATTACGTATGTAAATACCTCAAAGTTCAAGAACAGAAGATTGAAATAGTAATAGAAATTCAAATATCTCGGAGAATGGATTAGTTGAAATGCTGGGGAAAGCAAAGCAATGGAATCCAGAAAAAATAAACTTGAATTGGCCTTCCAACTAACAAAAAATACATACTACAAAAAATGCCTTTCATGGGGGTCCAAATTTACACATTACCAGACAGTAATTAGGCCAGAAGCACTGTATGCAGCAGAAACACTTAACATGAATTTCGAAGGCCAAATGGAGAATCTTGAGCTAAAGGAAAGAAAAATTTTGAGAAAAATCATTGGGCCAAAATTTTAAGACAATTAGATTATGTACATCAAAAAGGAAACTCTCTACAAGAAAACTGAAAAACTTCAGATTCTATGCGAAAAAGAATAATAAATTTTTATGGTCATCTTCTCAGAATGAGTTCCAACAGATTAACTAAACAAATCTTTAACTTCTTCCGTAACAGCAAAACGAAACCCAACTGGTTTAAAGAAACTGAGAAAGACCTAGTAGAATTAAAGATTACAGAAAATTCACTTATTGATCGAACAGCTAAATTAATTAATAAAGATGAAAACATAAGGTTCCAAGACAAATCTACACAAAAGTCCAAACCCTTCATGTCGGAAGAAGAGAGTAGAAGAAGATCAGAAAGAATGAAGAAGTACTGGGTCATAAGAAAAGAACAACGCACAAAGAAATGATTGATCCAGTGTACTCCAAAGAGAGTGAAACGAGAGAAGAAGGAAAAAAGAGTTTCATTATTATTTTTATCCAGTTAATTGGTTTAAACGTATTTTTTTTCTTTCTAACACTTTACCGCGTCAATTTCATCATCGTATTAACTTTTTTATTAGCTCTTATTTTTCTTCCTACCTTCTGTTTTCGTTTGAAACCTGCCTCTGTCTTAGAATTCGCAGCCAAGTGCCAACCAGCATTCCTCGTCGGTTAGTAAGGCGGAGCTCGTGATGCCCGTGTGAGGACAGTTTCAGGTAACAAATACAGCGAATAATTACATTTGCTTTTAGCACTGAAACGGAGTATTTCTGCCTTGATTTTGCTCTTAGAGATTAGTTTTAATCGCCTTGAACAAAGCGATAATGGTTTTAGTTCTGCCACAAATCGCTGACAGCCGTCTTCTCGGATGCATTGCACATCACGAGGTTGTGGTTAGCTTAGGACATGAGTTTAAATTCAGGGCTTCAAAAGGCGTCGTCTGCAGCATTTCAATCATTACTCACTTAAAATCAGCGGCCGACAGCGCACCTCGCATTACCGAAATCTATCACGCTGGCCACTTCCAACATTGCTCCGCGTTACACCGTAACATTAATTGACCCGCCGTGTTTGTGCGTCGGCTTTAACCGAGCGGCAGCTGACAGCACATGTGGCAACACTGTAACGGCAAGTGACGAACGTCAACTTTCAAGTAATTTTAATCGGACTGCAGTCTATCATCTCTGAATAAGTACATTCGCCTGCATCAGTTTGAACCTGCTTTCTGCGTTCATGGCTTGGACTCCATCAATAATGTATATCCCCCTCCATTCGCACTTCCTCCCATTAGAAAACTGGCGATTCCTTGACGGCTGAGGTTGTGTCCTGTAAAACAGTCCTTTCTATTAGCCAGTCTGTGTCAGAAATTTCTTGTTTCCCCAAACTGATTCAGTACCTCTTCATCAGTTATTCGATCAACCCATTCTTTTGTGGCACCACATTAAAACCATCTATTCTCTTCTTGCCTGAACTGCTTGTCGTCCACGTTCTCTGCCGAGGCTATTCTTCAGACAAACGCCTTCGGAAAAGGCTTCGTATGCTCATTGTTAAATAACGAACTTAAACAGTGCCCGGGACTCAGTGACACAATTAGTCAATTAGTGTAATGTTTCAGTTTAGTGAATATGTCTACGATTCCAAAAAGAAAAAAAAACTTTGCGGTAAACATGCTAATTTTGAGGACAGTGTACTAAAATGGATTGAGAAATGTGATTCTGGCTGTTCAGATGAAGATGGCGATCCCGAGATCAACATTGCCCTCGAAAATGCTTTATTTTTTGATTGCTTCACGTTTTTCCTGCAGCCGTTTCGCCATCATCAGCTGCAGCCTCAGAACTGCCTCCCAGTTACCCTTATCCGTCCGAAAACCAAACTTTCTACTCTGTGGGGGCAAGTCACGTGCTCAGGTGACGTAGTCTGTTATCAAGTCAAGCACTATAAACAACGAACTTACACAGTGCCTGGGACTTTCTTTCCATTCTTCTTTATGTTAATCCTGTTAACTCTTCCCTTTTACTTCATTTATAAATGTATCTTACATTCTTTTCCTGAAAAAAATTGTACTTTTTTCTTTTATCGATCAGTTGAAGTACGTATCTGTATTAAGTGAATTCATTTTTAAATTTTTTAATATTCTCAGACTTTATTTCGAATTGTACACTGAGCTGACACAAGTAATGTAATACCTGTAATGCCGATATGCACAAATACAGATAGCGCACACAAGGTATAAGAGGGCAGTGTATTAGCGAAACTGTCATTTTTACTCAGGTGATTCATGTGAAAATGTTTCCGACGTGACTACCGCCGTACGACAGGAATTCAGACTTTGATCTTGGAATGCTAGTTGGAGCTAGACACATGGGACATTTCATTTCGAAAATTATTAACGATTTCAGTATTCCACAATGTCAAGAGTGTGCCAGAATACCAAGTTTCAGTCATTACCTCTCACCAAGGATGACGGCCTTCACTTAACGACCGAGAGCAGTGGCGTTTGTGCAGAGTTGTCGGTGCCACCGGACAAGCAACACTACGCCAAATAACGCAGAAATCAATGAGGGAAGTACGAGGAACGTATCCGTTAGGACAGTGCGGTGAAATTTGGCGTAATGGTGTATAGCAGCATTCGACTGAAGCGAGTGTCTTTCGTAACAGCACGACATCACCTGCCGCGCCTTTCCTGGGCTCGTGGCGATATCGGTTGGATCCTAGATAACTGGAAAACCGTGACCTGGACAGACGAGCCTCGATTTCAGTTCTAAGAGCTTATGGTAGGGTCCGAGTCTAGTGCAGACAGGGACCCAAGCTGTTAACGAGGCACTGTGCAAGATGGTGGTGGCTCCATAATGGCGTGGACTGTGTTTACATGGAATGGATTTGGGCCCTCTGGACCAATTGAACTGATAATTGACAGGGAACGGTAATTTTCGGCTATTTGGAGACCATTTGTAGCTTTATCAATGGAGCACGTTATTTGCAATTGGTGTGAAGAACATTCTGGACAAATCGAGCGAATGATTTGGCCACCCAGATCGCCCGACATGAATCCTATCGAACATTTATGGGATATATCTGAGAGGTCACATCGTGCACAACATCAAACGCTGACAACAATTTCGAAATTATGGACGGCTATAGAGGCAGCATAGCTTAATATTTCTGCAGGGGACTTTTTGTCCATGCCATGTCGAGCTGCTGCACTAAGCCAGGCAAAAGGAGGATCGACACTATATTTGGAGGTATCCTCTGAGTTTTGTCCCCTCAGTGTACTATATCATGCATGTTTTTGAGATCACGCATCATTTTGAAATCCAAAAAAGGATGTATTGGTATCTTTTAGGGTTCTGTATCTCGGATGGTAAAAACGGAATCCTTATTTGAACAGTGCGTTGTCCATCTGTCGCTCCGACTGTTCAAAACCATTTTTTTCAGGGACAGGTAGACGTAACAAATTATAATTTACGGCACATACTGAGGTCTACGGTCCCTGGGAGGTGTAAAAATTGAAGATTCTAAGGCAATGCAATCAAACGTCGCGGCCATTTATGTCATATATTTCGATACTGGCAGACTCACTCGTCAAAACGTACAGGGTACTTTCCGTTGACCTAGAATCATGAAATTTGACAAGAATCAAGGATTCACATTACAAGTAAAGGAAAAAAATCTGAAAATTGTTAATTTGTTAGTATATCACGCAAAAATATCTTTGTTTGCCATTTATTGTCAGTCTGTCTCTTCGTCAGCTAATAACCCCATTTCCCACAAAAGGGCAGTGGTATCAAATTTAAATCTATGTCAAATAATAAGATCTACAGTTTCTTGGCGGTGTGAGAGACGTAAGCACCTAAGTCAATGCACTCAAAAGATACTCCCATTTATGTCACATTTTCTGACTCTCGCAAACTCTGTCATTGAAACTCATAGCGTACTTCCCATTAGACTAGAATGACGACAGAGAAAGGCTTTACAGTACAAGTAAAGGTAAAAATCCAGAATCGTTAATTCGTAGTTATATCACACGAAAAATGTTTTTCGTATGTGTGATACGAGTCTCCGTCTGTCTATTAAGAGGTCTTTTTCTCAGGAACAGGTATCAAGTTGAAATTTATGTCACGTACTCAGGCTTGTGGTCCCTTAGTGGCTGTAAAAAATTAACCTTCTAAGTCAATGCAGTAAAATAATACGGCCATTTATGTCACATATTTTGATACTCGCTAACTCACTCAAAACCGACGTTTAATCATGAAATTTGGCAACAAGCAATGTTTCACAGTACGAGTAAAGGATAAAAAACAGGAAACTATAAATTTTTAATTATGTCACAGGAAAAAATATTCATTTTGTTATTTTTATCTAGTTTCAGGCTTAAAATTAAAATTTTCTCGTAAGTTGTGTACTACCCATGATCGTTACCTTACCAGTACGAATGTGGATAACGTTCAAAAATCGTCGAGAGTCTCGACTCCCGTTACGCATGAACTGTCTATATACATAACGAAGAAGTACTGTGTTCTTACATGTGCACATTTCTGAAAGAAATCGTCTATCATTTATTAGTTTTATGCTTTGTGATTAACATATTGCCGGCCGCTGTGGCCGAGCGGTGCTAGGCGCTTCAGTCCGGAACCGCGCTGCTCCTACGGTCGCAGGTTTGAATCTTGTCTCGGGCATGGATGTGTGTGATGTCCTTAGGTTAGTTAGGTTTAGGTAATTCTAAGTCTAGGCGAAAGATGACACCAGATGTTAAGTCCCATAGTGCTTAGATACATTTGATTAATATATTATCTTGCTGATATTTAACATAGTGCTCTCTTTTAGCTAATTTCTTTGCCACATTCATTCCTGTTAAGGAGGGAGAAGATCAGGAATTACATCCGGTCGTCGGTGAGGTTACTAGCGGCACAACAAGAAATCACTTTGAGAAAAGTTTGCGAAGTACACTCCTGGAAATGGAAAAAAGAACACATTGACACCGGTGTGTCAGACCCACCATACTTGCTCCGGACACTGCGAGAGGGCTGTACAAGCAATGATCATACGCACGGCACAGCGGACACACCAGGAACCGCGGTGTTGGCCATCGAATGGCGCTAGCTGCGCAGCATTTGTGCACCGCCGCCGTCAGTGTCAGACAGTTTGCCGTGGCATACGGAGCTCCATCGCAGTCTTTAACACTGGTAGCATGCCGCGACAGCGTGGACGTGAACCGTATGTGCAGTTGACGGACTTTGAGCGAGGGCGTATAGTGGGCATGCGGGAGGCCGGGTGGACGTACCGCCGAATTGCTCAACACGTGGGGCGTGAGGTCTCCACAGTACATCGATGTTGTCGCCAGTGGTCGGCGGAAGGTGCACGTGCCCGTCGACCTGGGACCGGACCGCAGCGACGCACGGATGCACGCCAAGACCGTAGGATCGTACGCAGTGCCGTAGGGGACCGCACCGCTACTTCCCAGCAAATTAGGGACACTGTTGCTCCTGGGGTATCGGCGAGGACCATTCGCAACCTTCTCCATGAAGCTGGGCTACGGTCCCGCACACCGTTAGGCCGTCTTCCGCTCACGCCCCAACATCGTGCAGCCCGCCTCCAGTGGTGTCGCGACAGGCGTGAATGGAGGGACGAATGGAGACGTGTCGTCTTCAGCGATGAGAGTCGCTTCTGCCTTGGTGCCAATGATGGTCGTATGCGTGTTTGGCGCCGTGCAGGTGAGCGCCACAATCAGGACTGCATACGACCGAGGCACACAGGGCCAACACCCGGCATCATGGTGTGGGGAGCGATCTCCTACACTGGCCGTACACCACTGGTGATCGTCGAGGGGACACTGAATAGTGCACGGTACATCCAAACCGTCATCGAACCCATCGTTCTACCATTCCTAGACCGGCAAGGGAACTTGCTGTTCCAACAGGACAATGCACGTCCGCATGTATCCCGTGCCACCCAACGTGCTCTAGAAGGTGTAAGTCAACTACTCTGGCCAGCAAGATCTCCGGATCTGTCCCCCATTGAGCATGTTGGGGACTGGATGAAGCGTCGTCTCACGCGGTCTGCACGTCCAGCACGAACGCTGGTCCAACTGAGGCGCCAGGTGGAAATGGCATGGCAAGCCGTTCCACAGGACTACATCCAGCATCTCTACGATCGTCTCCATGGGAGAATAGCAGGCTGCATTGCTGCGAAAGGTGGATATACACTGTACTAGTGCCGACATTGTGCATGCTCTGTTGCCTGTGTCTATGTGCCTGTGGTTCTGTCAGTGTGATCATGTGATGTATCTGACCCCAGGAACGTGTCAATAAAGTTTCCCCTTGCTGGGACAATGAATTCACGGTGTTCTTATTTCAATTTCCAGGAGTGTATTTCAGTCTTGAAACTTTCGACATATTCATGCCGGTTTTTACCGTAAGTGACTTAGGTCAGGCCTGTTCACCAGTCTGCTCGTCTGAGCTGGCTCGCGCTCAAGCCACAGCAGTGAGCAACCGATCGGCTCACAGTGCGTAACCGTGTGTGGAAGTGAGGGGAGGGGCGGGAGGTTGCTCCGCTAGAGAAACTGTTGCTAGCGACCCTACTCTAGACCAGTGATGTCAGCTCTACGAAGTTTCACCTTTCGTGGTGAATTTTTTTTTATACTAATGAGAAATGACAGTGAAATGAATCTTTCGTCTCTTAATAGACGAACCGAAGTCATGGGCAGCCAAGTACGAAAAATGATACTTCTTACCACTGTTGCAACCTTATTATGAGTGTCAAAAATGGTTCAAATGGCTCTAAGCACTACGAGACTTAACATCTGAGGTCATCAGTCTCCTAGACTTAGAACTACTTGAAACTAACTAACCTAAGGACATCACACACATCCATGCCCGAGGCTGGATTCGAACCTGCGACCGTAGCAGCAGCGCGATTCCGGACTGAAAAGCCTAGAACCGCTCTTCCACAGCGGCCGGCTGATGAGTGTCGTTTCCGGATAATGTTCAAATTGACATTAGCTTGTGATATCTTATTCACGCATTAAACATGTCAATAAATGCTACTTAAAAACTGGGTTGTTTTGGAAATCAGCGTTATACAAACACAGTTAATTTATTTTTATATTCCCCCAGACTTGTTTCGACACCTTTGTGTCATCTTCTGTGGGTTAAATTTTCATTTCTTAAAATTATGTCGCTAATTGAACTGTATTATTATACATGGATTTTAGTGCCCGTTTTCGTCGTGTTTTTTTTTCTTTTTTTTCTTTGACAGAATTTCGTATTTTCCGTCCTGTTTCGTGTCCCTGGTTGGTGTCTCAATAAGCTACTATTTAGTGAATTGCTTTCATTCTGTTTTTTATAAATTTCCACTCGCTCCTTCACCTCACTTGCACTTACACAAAATGTGGCGAAATGTGATCTGAGGAGACACTTCTGACAATACACGCAAATGAGTGTATTGTCAGAAGTGTCAGTAGCGAGTGAAATTTATGAAAAACTGAGTGAAAGCAATGCACTAAATAGTAGCTGATTGAGACACGAAACAGGACGGAAAATATGACATGCCGTCAAAAAAAATGACGAAAACGAGCACTAAAATAGATGTTTAGTAATACAGTTCAATTAGCGATGTCATTTTATGAAATCAAAATCGAACCCGCAGAAGATGACACACTGGTGTCTAAGCATGTATGGGGAAACATAAAAATAAACTAATGGTGTTTGTAAAAGGCTGATTTCCAAAACAACCTTGTTTTTAAATCGCAAACACGGAAGAACGGAAAGAGGAGCTTCAAACCTTAATAAAATGAGAATGCTACTTATTTTGCTTCTCACTAAAGTATCGGTGTCTTGTAATTCGAAAATAAGCTTTTAAGTTGAACTCTGCCTGTGAGCTTCTGTGGGTGGATTTCGTTCAGTTCACTGCAAAAGAAAGTTACTGGCACAAGTATGTAGGTCAAAACATCGAAATAATCGTAGCTATGAAACTGTCGTGGAAATTTACGCCGAGAAAAATTTTTATAGGAATCTGTGGGACTTATTTTAGTACGAAATTAGTCACGCAAGTGCCTGCCAAACAGTGGGTTTTCAGGTTCTAAGTAGATGGGCAACCTGCACTGTCGTCTTGTAAATTCATGTTAATGTGACTGACTTTCGCTTTGAAGTTCCTAAACCGGCCACCATGTTGCTTTTCACTGACTTCAAATAAGTTAGCCTCGCAGTGTAGCTGTGCGGTCTAGGGAGTCTTGCCACTGTTCACTCGGCTTCCCCGTCGGGTCGGAGTCCTCCCTCGGGCATGTGTGTGTTTGTGTGTTGTCCTTATCGTAAGCTAGTTTAAGTTAGATTAAGTAGTGTGTTAGCCTAGGGACCGATGACCTCAGCAGTTTGGTCCCACAGAACTTACCACGGACTTCCAATTTCTTCCAAATTAGTTACCCTCCACTTGAAGCACTGCCCCGTAAGTGTACACGATTGTGTGTAAGGCTCCAGTAAACCTTATACACGGTCATTCCTCTAAGGACACCGCACAGTTTGCGTTTCACCTGTGCTCCATAATGACGTCTGGCCGCCTTCTTTTACCGCGAGCGACCACCATCGGTGGTGGAGGCGGGGGGGGGGGGGGTGGGGGGCAGCGAGCACGAGCGCTCATGCTGGCCTAGACGTCTTCTGGACAGCCGTGATTTAGGTGAACCACAGAAATACCGGTCTGGATGGCAGCATGGGGATTTGGATCTCCAGTTCCCTAATGCGACTCATGTGTCTGAACTACTGTGCCACGTCTTTGACTCACATTCCAGTTCAGCCTTGTTTGGTTTCAGTTAAACTACTTCCGCGTGGATATGTTTATAGGATCCTTCATGGAGTATTAATTACGATGATGAGTTAACGAGCAATAAAAATGATAGTAGAAGTTAATCAAATAATATTTTGATCGGGATTTTTACTTGTCAGAGCAGTACACTTAGATATTTGTCACTCCGTTTTGTCACTCCCTGACAACAACGAGCAGTAAATTTTATGAGGACTCGTCTTAACAAAGATGTAACTTCCCATTATAGGAGAACATCTTATGCACTGCCGACCGGAGTGGCCGTGCGGTTCTAGGCGCTAGAGTCTGGAGCCGAGAGACCGCTACGGTCGCAGGTTCGAATCCTGCCTCGGGCATGGATGTGTGTGATGTCCTTATGTTAGTTAGGTTTAATTAGTTCTAAGTTCTAAGCGACTGATGACCTCAGAAGTTAAAGTCGCATAGTGCTCAGAGCCATTTGAACCATTTTCTTATACACTACGTGCATGCTCTGTTGACGAATTCTTTAGGTATTGGCGACCCTAAAACTCATCACCTGCAACTGTTGTGTGTGGGATATTGAGTGATTCGTCGTTATTGCAACTTAAATGCTTCAACGCAACAGCCATTCTCGTACTTAGTGTTAGTATCGCTGGGCCCTCATGCGTTCCAAGTGTTCCATTACCTGACTTCTCGTAGACGGTGAAATAGTCTACGTGTGTTAAGTTCATATTGAGCATTATTTGTGGAAAACTTAGTTGGTCTAAATAAGTGTATTCATCTATAACTGTCTGCTCGTAACAGAATCTCTGGATCCTAAATACAAACCGTTTGACATTACACGCAGGCCTAAACTCTTCTCAGAAACACGTTTTCCTCCTTGATTATACGTTTGTTCCGTACGTTTTGGCCACAAAAGTGCACAAATGATCTCTGGTAAAAGGCTGAATCCATCTGTATTGCAGCTCCTGTTTCGCTTTTGCAATTATTGCTAGCCTCATGTTCAGTATCGTCAGTTGTCACCATACTGGTATTGATAATAGCGTCAGGTACTTCATTCAAACGTGCAGCATCTCATATCAGTAACTTACATAATGACGCACCATGGCGGATAGTTAACTACAGACAAGTCTCTGCACAACAGCTCCTGTGAGTGCATTCAGCGGCTCCATATAGAAGTGAACTGTAAATCACACGGGCCTGCTAACAGCTGATTAGCCGCACGTCAGCTTTGGGATAATTGCTGTCAGGCGCAGCAGACTTATTGGTCGCAACTACTGTAAATGTCACGCAGCGGCGATGCGACGCGACGCCTCGACGAGTTCTGTAATTAGCGCGCCCGAGCGGCTTCGCTCATCACTCACCTGCTCCTTTGTCGGCCGTCCCAGCCCGTCCGATGTGACGGGAAATCCGATATGGTCTAATTACTTACAGCAGGACTAGTGTTTCCTGGCGAGGCAGCTAGCGTCGCCTGTCGATGGCCACGTAATAAAACAAACATCTGTCGTTCAGCACGGAGGCCGAATAAATGATGACGGTGAAAGGGGGTCACAGGAGAAGTGGGGAATGACGCAACACAGCGCTAAAGCTGCTGGGAAATCTGAACATTTCTTCCGATTTTAATACCTGTCACTGTATTAAGCTTCGTTTAGCGTGCTAAAAGTGTGATGACGCGAGCATAGCCTTACATGCATACACGGATCAAGGATTTTTTTTTTAATTTTCTGATACTTTCTCTGTAGAGCGGACGGGAACAACAAGAGTCCGACATCCGATTTCGTACCCAGAAGGCGGTACTGGCAGAGGGTCGCAAGAGCGGTAATATGAGTTGCGCCTTGAAACTCGAAGTTGTGGGGTTCAGGAGAAGGTGAGATTAATTAACTGAATGCAAAACTTACAGAAATTATTTACTTAAATTTTGTAATAGACGATGGAGCAACGTGCAGTCAAAATTAATCAAACAGGGAACTGTCGAGAATTCTTCCGGGTTTTATGGCCGTGGTCCATGGAACTCTTTTATTCCTGACGTTTCGTCCAAATCTACGTTGGACATCTTCGGAGGTGCTCCTGGTTGTTCTGAGTTCTACTGACTGACTCAGTCAGTCAGTCGGCAAGACTCAGCACAACCAGAAGCATCTCCGAAGATGTCCAACGTAGCTTTGGACAAGACGTCAGGAATAGAAGAGTTCCATGGACCACGGCCATACAACCCGGAAGAATTCTCGACAGCTGAAACATCCGGTCGTGAAAGCTATCATTGTGTGATTAAACAGGGAACTAAATTAGACGTCATGAATAGTAATATATTATTAAGAAATGAAGAAACATCAAGTAGCGCTAGTGCAGAATGTGGCAAATGCTGTCGAGTCTCAAGAACAGAGTGATTCAGTCCCTACCTTTGACCATATGACTGATCAGCTTCACGAAGCAAAGAGAATGTTATCCACACACTTCTCGAAAAGAAAAAAGTGAAAACTTTAAATTTCACGCAAAATCTCTCCGGTTGATCGAGATCACTGACTAGATGGTGATAAGGATAACAAATAATGTTTCTCATAATGGACCACATGGCAGATAGCTCAATATTAACGACGGAAAATTCCTAAACAAGGAGAAAACCGAATCAAAACATGCCTGAGAAACGTGATATCCAAAGCAGATACAAATTCATCAAAAGGTGAAGCAAATAAAAGTTTTACGTGTGCGGACTGAAGTGGCGAATGAAAATTTCTACCTCTTAAGCAGGAGACCCTGATTCGTATCCTGGCCTTAGTACAAAGTTTCATTCGTCGCTTCAGTCTGCATAGTCTGCATATACTATACATCGTAGATCTTTGAGACTTGAAGAGGTCTTGGGAACCGTATAGTTTTCTTTGGTTGAAGAACCCATACCTGGGTTTCCAGAAGGAACCCCTGTTACTTTTGATGCTCATGCTATTCCAGTACAGTTGGAGAGACTTTGGAATGCTGCTCGAATTTAGAGGAACGCCAAGTGGGCTGAGGTGTGAATGGGAATTTGAATTGAGGAGGGAAGTTTGCCTGGGTAGTCCGTGCAGTGTTAGGATGGCGTACTGACTAGCGCATCTTCCTAGTGGGCAGGAGACCTGGGTTTGAATACTGGCTTTGGTACAAATTTTCATTCGTCACTTTAGTTTGCATATAAACATCATAGATGTTTGAATCCGAAAAAGTCTCTGGAATCATATAGTTTAAATAAAAGCTGGTCTGTTGCATGAACTATACTATACCACAGTACACGAAAATTAGAGTCGTGTCACAAAGAAAACAATTTCAGATACTACCAAATTGCTCCCAACTATCCACATATACAGGGTATTTCAGCACAGCGGTTACAGATTTTCAGGAGAGACGGAGTATACCTAGACGATGGAAGACCACACAGCAATGCGTACTCGGAAACGCTATCCTAGTATGCTAGTGATCACACAAGACACAAGAAAGGAAGGACACGAACAGTGTCAGAAAACGTGTACTATGCTTAGTCCAGCAGAAATCAAGAGATAGGAACAGAAACAGACAATGGTTGTCATCAAAGAAGGTGTTCACAATTAGGACCCCAGACCGTGATGCAGACCTCACATCTCCGCCGACTCTCACTGCTGCGATCAAGTGAGTTGACCCCAAGATCACAGTCGGCTAGATTCGAATCCCAGCTCCCATGCCAAGAAAGCCCTTCGAATTCATTACTTTCTGGTCCTACACCTCTTATATGTTTCTTTTCTGAAAATCTCGCCACCACAGATTATCTCCTGATACTGGAACCTCATCATCACCTTAACCACAAAGTGGAACATCCCTATCCCATGCCCAGGTCTACCATTGCCACAAGTGTCTTGACTACAGTGATTATTTTCTCACCATTGCAAAAACGCTCCTACCTGCCCCCACTGCAAAGCCAACCACCTGTACCAATGCTGTCCCATTCCATCTCAACACCTACAACCAAATCATTAGTGAACAGCCAAACCCCTCCCACCAAATCCCAAATTACCTCCCCAATGCTCAAAATCAGCACACCACTTCACTCGAACAATGCACTAGGTCCTATTCCTATCACTAAAGACATTATCAGTACTACCGCCCTTCAAAATATCCACCCATTTGAACATCCACACGTCCTCTATCAAGTCACCCTGGCAGCCTGTTCTGTATTTCATTTAAATGCCACTGTTAAGGTTTCTCAAAACCACTCCCACTTACTCTTTCCCTGAGTAGACACGCTTTTATTCACCTTCGCCTAATACTACTTTTTCTCACTAGTGTGTTTAGTAACACTATGGTTATGTTCTCAAAACCGTAGGCTGAAGAGCGGCTACATTGTTGTGGCCAACTCGCCCCCAAGAATGAAATAACAATTTAAAAAACCGCATTGTGGCGGCTGGCTGTGTTACTGTTGGTGAACTAGCTTACGCACATATTTTTTGTGGTGAATTTTCAAGCATAGTACCTGAATCTCCCCCCCCCCCTTTTTTCCCTCCACTATTTGGAGGGCGTTTGCTCATTTCTTAGTTTTTCAATTTCCAAGGAAAACATGTATGTGGGTTATATGTTATTCTCAGCTTATGTGAATTCCTACATCATTTTTCAATATGGGTTAAAGAGCAGGTGTGGTTCCTAAATTTATCATGTTTTCTTCATTTTAATTCAGGTCATATGATATGTGAAATTAGAGTTCGTGCGACACCATCATGATAGTGTACTAGTGGTGCGAATCAGAACGTCTAAAATCCACATCTCCTTAGGTTATCCAATCAGTTGTATGTGTCTCTGGGCACAGAGCTGCCTTCGGCAGACTCGGCCGTGACTCCCAACCTTGCGGCTGAAGTCTCGGCTCGGCCCTACTTGACCAGCCGGTGGTGGCACTGATGCGTGGTGACTCGGCTCTTAGTGACTGTAGGTGAATGGGGCAGTGGACACGTGTTCTCAACATTGCAACAGCTGTCATCAGCCTGACATGGATACAGCCAGGTTGGACATGGAATGTTAATCAAAGAGCTAAACAGATAACATAAATTATGGGCCATATGTCGCAATGAGTATCATCCTAGGATTAAGAAGAGAGGTGCATGATTTCAGGTGTGTGTAAAGTTTTGAGAGGGTTTTGCATAGGCAACCAGGAGTAGGACTATAGAATGGAATTTATTGTAGCTGAAGAACTGAGAACGACTTAAATCTGATTTCCATCCTTTGCAAACTCTCCGCATTTTTCAGCCATATTTCTTCTGTGAATTTCGGTATGGGCTCTTTACGTAAGACTTCCCACACAGTCTCATAGCCGGCCGCGGTGGTCTAGCGGTTCTAGGCGCTCAGTCCGGAACCGCGGGACTGCTACGGTCGCAGGTTCGAATCCTGCCTCGGGCATGGATGTGTGTGATGTCCTTAGGTTAGTTAGGTTTAAGTAGTTCTAAGTTCTAGGGGACTGATGACCACAGATGTTAAGTCCCATAGTGCTCAGAGCCATTTGAACCATTTGAACAGTCTCATATAGCGTTCTACACAGTTTTCTGTGACTGATTCTCTATTGATAACGCAGATCAATTAGAGTGTACCCTCTACCCGGATGTCTGAAAAAGATGTACAGTTGATATTACAGCTGATGTTTTACTGTTAATTCACCAAATGGCTGTACATTCATTCGAAAATAAATAATTTACTTTAATCTTATATTAAGTCTATTTACAGTTTTATGAACGCCCCATAAAGTAAATATGAACTAAGCAGTACGTGAGTCCAAAACCGACTGCTACGTTTCTTAATATACACTCCTGGAAATGTAAAAAAGAACACATTGACACCGGTGTGTCAGACCCACCATACTTGCTCCGGACACTGCGAGAGGGCTGTACAAGCAATGATCACACGCACGGCACAGCGGACACACCAGGAACCGCGGTGTTGGCCGTCGAATGGCGCTAGCTGCGCAGCATTTTTGCACCGCCGCCGTCAGTGTCAGCCAGTTTGCCGTGGCATACGGAGCTCCATCGCAGTCTTTAACACTGGTAGCATGCCGCGACAGCGTGGACGTGAACCGTATGTGCAGTTGACGGACTTTGAGCGAGGGCGTATAGTGGGCATGCGGGAGGCCGGGTGGACGTACCGCCGAATTGCTCAACACGTGGGGCGTGAGGTCTCCACAGTACATCGATGTTGTCGCCAGTGGTCGGCGGAAGGTGCACGTGTCCGTCGACCTGGGACCGGACCGCAGCGACGCACGGATGCACGCCAAAACCGTAGGATCGTACGCAGTGCCGTAGGGGACCGCACCGCCACTTCCCAGCAAATTAGGGACACTGTTGCTCCTGGGGTATCGGCGAGGACCATTCGCAACCGTCTCCATGAAGCTGGGCTACGGTCCCGCACACCGTTAGGCCGTCTTCCGCTCACGCCCCAACATCGTGCAGCCCGCCTCCAGTGGTGTCGCGACAGGCGTGAATGGAGGGACGAATGGAGACGTGTCGTCTTCAGCGATGAGAGTCGCTTCTGCCTTGGTGCCAATGATGGTCGTATGCGTGTTTGGCGCCGTGCAGGTGAGCGCCACAATCAGGACTGCATACGACCGAGGCACACAGGGCCAACACCCGGCATCATAGTGTGGGGAGCGATCTCCTACACTGGCCGTACACCACTGGTGATCGTCGAGGGGACACTGAATAGTGCACGGTACATCCAAACCGTCATCGAACCCATCGTTCTACCATTCCTAGACCGGCAAGGGAACTTGCTGTTCCAACAGGACAATGCACGTCCGCATGTATCCCGTGCCACCCAACGTGCTCTAGAAGGTGTAAGTCAACTACCCTGGCCAGCAAGATCTCCGGATCTGACCCCCATTGAGCATGTTTGGGACTGGATGAAGCGTCGTCTCACGCGGTCTGCACGTCCAGCACGAACGCTGGTCCAACTGAGGCGCCAGGTGGAAATAGCATGGCAAGCCGTTCCACAGAACTACATCCAGCATCTCTACGATCGTCTCCATGGGAGACTAGCAGGCTGCATTGCTGCGAAAGGTGGATATACACTGTACTAGTGCCGACATTGTGCATGCTCTGTTGCCTGTGTCTATGTGCCTGTGGTTCTGTCAGTATGATCATGTGATGTATCTGACCCCAGGAATGTGTCAATAAAGTTTCCCCTTCCTGGGACAATGAATTCACGGTGTTCTTACTTCAATTTCCAGGAGTGTATTTATAAACGAAGTACCAAAGACGGCCTGCTTTCTTCTGCCTACGTGTATACTCATAGACTTCCTCTCTACACAGTACTGATGTTCGATTATCACCGCAAATCCACCATGTGCGCAATGAAACGGTTTCTGACGTCACGATCTCACAGCGAGCACTCGCTCCTGTTACTCGCTCAAATAGTGTTCATCGAGCCTTAGCATGCTACTGCGGAGGAACATGTACAGGGCAGTGTCAGATTTCTCGTGCGGTCCTGCACTCGTGAACTTTGTCACTGGGGAAAGGAGTCCCTTCACAGTGTGGAGGTGAAGACACAAACATTCCCAGCTCCAAACTTAGGGGGATGTCAGAGGGAAATTGTTTAAACTTCAGACAACTGTATGTCAACTTGGGGCAGGCTATGTGTAATATCAAGGGGAGAACTCAGTGGCTGTTCAAACTGGCTCTGAGCACTATGGGACTTAACATCTGAGGTCATCAGTCCCCTAGAGCTTAGAACTACTTAAACCTAACAAACTTAAGGAAACCACACACATCCATGCCCGAGGAAGGATTCGAACCTGCGACCGTAGTGGTCGCGCGGTTCCAGGCTGAAGCCTCTAGAACCACTCGGCCACATGGACCGGCTCAGTGGCTGCCTTGAACCCTACACTTAGAGCAAGTGATGTGTCAAAAATGACTGAATGCCCCTACGTGACTGAGTGAATAATAGTTTGGGGAAAACATATTAAGAGGCTTTTCATGTTACTGAATGGGTGAAATACATAATTACGTATCCATAGGGACAAACATCCTTTATCTCAACGAGACAATGCTCTTTGTTCTAGAACTGGTAAAGGCCATCAGTTCTTTAGAACTCAGAACTACTTAAACCTAACTAACCTAAGGACATCACACACATCCATGCGGGAAGCAGGATTGGAACCTGCAACCGTAGCGGTCGCGCGGTTCCAGACTGAAGCGCCTAGAACCGCTCGGCCACGCCGGCCGGCCAGTAGTTTCCATATAGGTTATACCAGCGGCAGGAATAATTTTATTCACCATGTTTGAGTCATTTTTGACCGTATACATAAGAAATTCGAGTAGTGATACGATGTGTATACCGTACGTAATGATCCCATGGGTAGTTTTGTACACTGTACAACACAACAAACGTATCACCTTTTCGAGGTGCCCATTGCGACACGTAAGTTTCAAATTTGGCTCAAAATTGCCTACAAATTTTCTCTGCAATAAAGCAAAAGTGTGGCGCCCTGCGGCGTCATCCTCGGGGTCGGCGACGCTTCAAACAGAGAGGTGTGGACACAGGCCGAACAAAGGCCATAGTTGAGAAGACAATTCGAGTTGTAGGGTGAATTAATGATGTCACATTGGCATAAAATTTCACCAAATTCTGCCCAACACCACGTCGGTTGTGTCACACAATGGGAAGGTCGTCACGCCCCCTCTTATCCTCGTTTCACCACGTCTTATTATGCCTCTGAAATGGAGGCCAGACCTGCGACGCCCAATGTTGAAATCACGCGGTTTTCTCACGCGTGGCCGAGAAAAAACGTATGAGACACACCTTCGCACAGAATCGACTCCTGAGAGAGTTGCATAAAAGACTCCAATGAAACCAGCTCTTTCCTTGGGCTGTTGATGCCCACACATTTTGTGGTCGAAAACGTCAGGTCGCCGTGCGATGAGCAACACGATGACGCTCTTGACAGCGTTCTACACTGCTGTCAGCCCTTGGGTGTTTCAGTCCTACTCTGCTGACATCATTGGACTGCACCCCCAGTGAACGTGACCTGACTCCTTCGGGGTGTAGTGACACCGCAATTTTTCAGACCTCCTGTTTCACGCCCTCCTGTGTCGTGACACAGGAAGGGCCGGTGTGTGGGGGTGAGGGTTGGGGGAAAGGGGGAGAGAGCACATTAACATGTGCGTTAATAAAACGGCAAAGGGTCCCTCTAAAAAGACCAGTTCGACAACACACTCGTTGCCACCCTCGCACCTTTGTTGAGCATGTTAAAAATGTACTTGTCAGATACCAGCTCAGCCTTGTGGCTGCTCTAGCGCCTAATGGTTAGGCAACCCTTCGAGAGACCTTAGGTAGGGTTTGCCTACCTTCAGACACCAGAGCTGTAAGAATCTTTGATACCAATTCAGCTTTGTGGCTGTCCTAGTGTGTGAACGTTGGTAGACCACCACCTTAGTGGTGTCGAAGGGGTTGCCTAAACCTCAGGCTAGATCGGCTGCGAAGTTGAATTGGTGTCGAAATTTCTAACAGATATATTTTCAGCGTGCTCAACAAAGACGCCAGGCTGAAGGGGTTTCTATTCACGAACAAGTTAATGTTGCAACAGCCCCTCCCCGCCTACCCCCCACCCTTTCTATTGTGATCACAGGAGAAAGCGAAAATGGATGGCGGAAAAAGAATGGTCAGCTTTAGCTGTTTCGGATGACGTTCAAATTTCGACGAATGGTTTTGAAGAGGCCCTGTATAGCAGAGCAAAGATAAAGGGATGAGAAGGCGTTCAATGGGGTTGCAGCCTCACCATGTTCTTAGAGTAGGGCTAATACGTCCGTGTGGAGGCAGCAGCGTCGAACGTCGTCAAGAACGTCGTCCTCTTGGTCGTCGCACCGCGAACTGTCCTTTTCGATAGCGAACTGTTTGAGGATAAATGCCTCAAGGGGAGAGGTGGTTTCATTGACGCCTTTTATGTCAACCCTTCCAAGCCTTTTCGTGTCGGTTCTGAGCAGCGGTGTGACAGAAATGATAACAACACTAGGTATCACCTTTCACACCTCCTTCCAAGGGGCGTCAAAAGGAGGGGTGATTAGATTAGATTAGATTAGATTAATACAAGTTCCATGGACCATGAATACGATATTTCGTAATGATGTGGAACGAGTCGAATTTTCCAATACATGACATAATTAGGTTAATTTAACAACATACTTAAGTTAATATAACAACTTTATTTTTTTTGTTTTTTTGTTTTTCTTTATTTTTTCATTTTTATTTTTATTTTTTTAATATTTTTTTCTTAATTTGTATCTAAAAATTCCTCTATGGAGTAGAAGGAGTTGTCATTCAGAAATTCTTTTAATTTCTTCTTAAATACTTGTTGGTTATCTGTCAGACTTTTGATACTATTTGGTAAGTGACCAAAGACTTTAGTGCCAGTATAATTCACCCCTTTCTGTGCCAAAGTTAGATTTAATCTTGAATAGTGAAGATCATCCTTTCTCCTAGTATTGAAGTTATGCACACTGCTATTACTTTTGAATTGGGTTTGGTTGTTAATAACAAATTTCATAAGAGAGTATATATACTGAGAAGCTACTGTGAATATCCCTAGATCCTTAAATAAATGTCTGCAGGATGATCTTGGGTGGACTCCAGCTATTATTCTGATTACACGCTTTTGTGCAATAAATACGAGGGCTATTCCGAAAGTAAGGTCCGATAGGTCGCGAAATGGAAACCACGGTAAAAATCAAAAATGTTTTATTTGCAACAGTTAGATACACCTTGCAGCTACTTATCTCCATAGTCGCCGACCCGACTTAGACGTGTATCGTAGCGTTGTACCAACTTTCCCATACCCTCGCTATAGAAGGCAGCCGCCAGTGCTCTCCGCCAATTCTCTACGCTGGCCTACGGCTCGTTGTCTTGTGCCGAAATGTTGTCTTCATAACCAGCGGTTCATGTGACCAGAGCTGAAACTCAGAGGGAGACAATTACGGGCTGTATTGTGGGTACTCTCACATTTCCATTTGAAAACGATGCAGGAGCATCTTCATTGCCCCTGCAGAATGCGGCTGAGAATTGTCTTGAAGACGAAACAGCACGACAGTTATGTAATGTTAGCTGCATAGCTTCAGGGGAAATTTCTCACCAGGCCCCCGTACTTGGCGGCAGACACTATTTTCTAGACACTTTTACGCACTCACTGCGAGCTCAGAAATGAGAAGAGCGACGTGATGCTAACTGGGGTTATACTAGAGACACTACCCAACACATCTGTGCAAAGCTTTATCGGATTTTCATAGTCGTTTCCATTTCGTAACCGATCGGACCTTACTTTCGGAATAGCCCTCGTACTTTATTCCTCAGTGATGAATTACCCCAAAATATGATGCCATATGAAAGCAATGAGTGAAAATAGGCGTAGTAAGCTAATTTACTAAGATGTTTATCACCAAAATTTGCAATGACCCTTATTGCATAAGTAGCTGAACTCAAACGTTTCAGCAGATCATCAATGTGTTTCTTCCAATTTAATCTCTCATCAATGGACACACCTAAAAATTTGGAATATTCTACCTTAGCTATATGCTTCTGATTAAGGTCTATATTTATTAATGGCGTCATACCATTCACTGTACGGAACTGTATGCACTGTGTCTTATCAAAATTCAGTGAGAGTCCGTTTACAAGTGAAATGAGGGTAAGAGCGGATGTGATGACCTACCCTTCTTGTGACACGTTTGTGGTGGCGTTAGGTAGAGTTGTTATTTACTTTATTGCTCAGTCTTGCTATCTACCTAATTTACAAACCTGAACTGATGTACTTTTCTTTTAATCTGAAAGCGGATCATTTTGTCTATTTACTAACTTCCGCAACTCGTAGAATTATGCAAAATAATCTATATATCTGGTATTTCTATGAAGTACTAGCTTTTTACGTATGTAGAGACCACTACAACACAATAAATAAAAAAAAACAATGAAACATTTAGTTCACTTTTATCAATGAAAGAAGTCAGACTGACATGTTCTCCGATATTTCTTTATTTAATGATTATTTGGGATTTATTTATGTGTATTCCACGTTTACCTAAGTATGTAAGTAGAGTTAAACTTCATGTAGTAGAGCAACAAAATACGCGGGAATGTCAGTTGCATTTACAATCACCATAAGACTCGTGTAGTAGAATACTGGTACTGAATACTGAGAATTCTGGTCCAGTACCAGACACTGACATTATTGTTACATAGTTTCAACGTGCAAAGTATTAGTCTCTTTAAAAGTATACACTCCTTGCTTTGCACCGCTGTAGACGACGTAGAGATGGCAACAGAAGGTTATGTGACCATCTATCGCTGACTTGAGTAAGGGCAGTGAAGAGGTGCGTATGTGCCAGTCGGTGGTGCAAAATCAGTGCAGCGAGATAGGTCGGAGAGGTGACAGACTCACAGAACGTGCAGCGTTTGGACGTGCCTATGACGAGATGACACGAAAGTGTTCAGTTTGTTTGGAATATCAACACGGACTGACCATTGTGTCTACAAGGAGTGGTATGCAGCTCGCACCCATGTAACTCAGCATGAAAACATTGATAGCAAGTAAATCCTAACCGACGGGGATGGGAGGCGAATTACGGTCTGAATATTTCAGAAATTAGGATTTAAGCCCACTGCCGTTAGTGAATGCAGGTGTGTCTCAACCTATTTCCGAGCGAACATTGCGCGGGGAAGTGGATATATGGAACATTTAGAGGCTGTAGCTGTAGTCGGAAGTGGTTCTGTGATCAAGTTAAAATCTCATGGGTTGTTACGCCACGTCATATTTCCTCTAAAATAATTGACGTTTCGACCCCTTTGCTGTTATCTTCTTCAGGATCTTTCGGTGTCCACTGTTGCTAGAACACTAATGTATTCGAGTAATATTGGACACCGAAAGATCCTGAAGAAGACCACAGTGGAGGGGTCGAAACGTCGATTATTTTAGAGGAAATATGACGCGGCCTAACAACCCAGAAGATTTTAGCTTTGGTGACAACGACCACGAAAGCCTACAGACTTACATGGTTATGTGACGCTTTGAAGGTATATTTACGTACGAAAATTTTTGTGTGCCCATTCAAGGGGCCATGAAACAGGATACAAAGGAATCAGACATGGGTTGCGAGCCGTCAGTGGTTGAAATCAATGGAGAAAGTGGAAAATTTGTGTCAGATAGGGATTCGAATACGCGTCTCCTGCTTAGTAAACAGAAGCCCTAACCACTAAACTAACCGTACACAGTAGCCATTGCAACGGTCTGCCCTAGCACGTCTCCCATCAGACCAGTGTGTGTGTGTGTGTGTGTGTGTGTGTGTGTGTGTGTGTGTGTTGGGGGGATGTCTGTCAATTTGGACATGCCCGGAACAACAGACATCATTTGATCCTGCAGCCACGAATGTGTCTTTTGTTTCGGAAATGTGCGACGAAAGAACAGACACCACACACACACACACACACATACACACACACACACACACACACACACACACACACACACACACACACGCCATTTTCTCTTCTAATCTACCAACAGCTATTTCTACAGTTTGGAATCAGCTAAATAGTATGTAGTCTCAAGATGGTTCTAGCGTCCTAAGAGCAGATCCAGATTTCGGCTATTAACTAGCTATTATTGATGCTAAAAATACAAGAAGTACGTAGCGCATAGTGTAGAAAAATTACTACGCATGATATAGCCATTATCGCAAGGCGAGACGGCCAATGAGCTCTTTACTGCAGATGCACATCACGTTCGAACTCTTGTGGGAATCGGCGAAATGCCGTGAGTAATGATGATAACTGGCAACGGGTAGTTCGTGCATTTGCAATGACTACTGTGTCCAGGTGGTTTAGTGGTCAGAGCATATGCTTAGTTGGCAGGAGACTGGGGTTCGAATCCTGGTTCGGCACAGATTTTCAGCTTTCCCCATTCATTGAAAACAATGCCAGCACGCAGCCGATGGCTGAAATTTCTTTTTGACGTGATTCACAGTGGCTGGAGGATCAAAACGGTGTCTCCTGTTTCGGGATTTTCCGTAAGAACAGACACCACATATATGAACGAGGATGTTTGTATCTTCGCTGTCGGTGACCAAGTTTTGCATTTCTTTTACATCTAAATAATGAGTTTGCTGTTTTTACTCCTTGTTCCATGATGACATAACTGTTTTCACGTGGCTGTACACGTATGTTGCAGGTTTCGCAAACATTCACCTGGACTAGATCACTAATTCACCCGATCTTAATGCCGTAGAAAATATCGGGGGCTATTTGAAATTGCGCGTGCAACAAAGCAGGCAATATTGACGTAACATGATAGCTTTACTGGATCTGTAAATGAGTGGCTTCATCTGGTTATGGCACAACACAAGAAGCTTCTTCGTCGAAATGCGGCCATTCTCATGGTTAGCTGTGTTACGTGGTGTTAACGTGATGACTTCACGGGGTACATAATTTTTTTATCTCGTGTGCTTACTAATACGTGCACTTAGGGGAAGAGAACATATAAGTACAGTAGAACAACAGATCAAATAAAAATTTAAATTAAATGAACTATCACAATAGAATACGAAAGGGACACATGCACTTGAGTATTGAGGAACACCTTTGAAAATTGTTTAATGCAGAAACAGAATAAAATTTATTATTGACAGTTGTATCTTACTTGGAAATACATAAGCTAAATCATATGTACGTAAGATGGACTTTTTTATTTCACAATATTAAAAGTAAACCTGTGTCTGACACCTGTGTCTGACACCTGTGTCTGACAACTACACTACTGGCCATTAAAATTGCTACACCAAGAACAAATGCAGATGATAAAAGGGTATTCATTGGACAAATATATTATACTAGAACTGACATGTGATAACATTTTCATGCAATTTGGGTGCATAGATCCTGAGAAATCAGTACCCGGAACAACCACCTCTGGCCGTAATAACAGCCTTGATACGACTGGGCATTGAGTCAAACAGAGCTTGGATGGCGTGTACAGGTACAGCTGTCCATGCAGCTTCAATATGATACCACAGTTAATCAAGAGTAGAGACTGGCGTATTGTGACGAGCCAGTTGCTCGGCCACCATTGACCACACGTTTTCAATTGGTGAGAGATCTGGAGAATGTGTTGGCCAGGGCAGCAGTCGAACATTTGTAAGTAGGCTGTTTAGGTTCTTATATTGGTAACGCCACCGCAACCTAGCGCTCTGTATGAAAATCACTGGCTGTGCTGTGTGCAGTCTGTGGCTGGGTGGCATTGTTGGAATTTGCTATTGTAGTGTTGGTCTATTGGCTGTTAACAGCGCGTAGCGTTGCGCAGTTGGAGGTGAGCCGCCAGCAGTGGTGGATGTGGGGAGAGAAATGGCGGAGTTTAGAAATTTGTAAGACTGGATGTCATGAACTGCTATATATATTATGACTATTAAGGTAAATACATTGTTTGTTCTATATTAAAATCTTTCATTTGCTAACTATGCCTATCAGTAGTTAGTGCCTTCCGTAGTTTGAATCTTTTATTTAGCTGGCAGTAGGGGCGCTCGCGGAATTGCAATAGTTCGAGTAACGAAGATTTTTGTGAGGTAAGTGATTTGTGAAAGGTATAGGTTAATGTTAGTCAGGGCCCTTCTTTGCAGCGATTACTGAAAGTCAGATTGCGTTGCGCTAAAATATTGTGTGTCACTTTAGTGAATGTTTGAGTACGTTCAGTTTTGCTCAGCTGTTTGAAAAGCAAATAATGTAAGAGGTTTATCAGCACAGTAATTCGTAAATTTTTCTAAGGGGACGTTTCACATTTTCTGTATCCAGAAAGGCCCGTACAGGGGCTGCAACATGCGGTCGTGCATTATCCTGCTGAAATGTAGGGTTTCGCACTGATCGAATGAAGGGTAGAGCCACGGGTCGTAACACATCTGAAATGTAACGTCCACTGTTAAAAGCGCCGTCAATGCGAAAAAGAGGTGACCGAGACGTGTAACCAATGGCACCCCGTACCATCACGCCGGGTGATACGGCGATATGGAAATGATGAATACACGCTTCCAATGTGCGTTCACCGCGATGTCGCCAAACTCGGATGCGACCATTGCGATGCTGCAAACAGAACCTGGATTCATCCGAAAAAATGACGTTTTGCCATTCGTGCAGCCAGGTTCGTCGTTGAGTACGCCATCGCAGGCGCTCCTGTCTGTGATGCAGCGTCAAGGGTAACCGCAGCCAGGGTCTCCGAGCTGATAGTCCATGCTGCTGCAAACGTCGTCGAACTGATGGTGAAGATGGTTGTGTCTTACAAACATCCACATCTGTTGTCTCAGAGATCGAGACGTGGCTGCACGATCCGTTACAGCTATGCGGATAAGATGCCTGTCATCTCGACTGCTAGTAATACGAGGCCGTTACGTCCAGCACGGCGTTCCGTATTACCCTTCTGATCCCACCGACACCATATTCTGCTAACAGTCATTGGACCTCGACCAACGCGAGCAGCAATGTCGCGATACGATAAACCGCAATCGCGATAGGCTACAATCCGACCTTTATCAATGTCGGAAACGTGATGGTACGCATTTCTCCTCCTTACACGAGACATCACAACGTTTCACCAGGCAACGCCGGTCAATTGCTTTTTGTCTATGAGAAATCGGTTGGAAACTTTCCTCATGTCAGGACGTTGTAGGTGTCGCCACCGGCGCCAACCTTGTGTGAATGCTCTGAAAAGCTAATCATTTGCATATGACAGTATCTTCTTCCTGTCGGTTAAATTTCGCGTCTGTACACGTCATCGTGGTGCAGCAATTTTAATGGCCTGTAGTGTATTTACAATATGGCCTTCATTATGGTTATCCGTTACATTTTCGAAATACAGCTCAGATGCAGTGTTTTAGCACAAAAGTATACAATTATTAAAAATTTTATGATATATTTAATGTAAACATATTTTTTAATGAATGAGTATAGCCATATGGAGGAGCAATTTACTACGCAATGAATTAAAGGGCCACTTTTCCGAAACCACGTATTTCACACGTGCCGCAACGCTCAAGTTTGAAATGTGGCTCAAAGGAATCCACAACCTTTTTCTCTCGTGGTGCAAAATCATTGCGCCCTGTAGCGTTACCCTCGGGTACAGCGACGCTTCAAACAGCAAGCTGTGGACACATGCGAAAGAAAGGACGCACATTCGAAGTTCATACGACGTATAAGGTCAGTTAATGACGTTTCACTAGCACCCGCCACAGTGGGCGTTTCACACCATGGGCCGGTCGTCACACCATGGCCGGTCGTCACACCCTCTTACCTATATTCGTTTGAGGCCTCTGCGATGGAGGTCAGAACCGCGTCGCCCCGAATTTAAATTACTCGGTCTACTCATGGGTGACCGAGGAAAACACACCACCGCTCTGAATCGACACAAGAAGGGGATAGACTAAAGGGCGAAAATGAAACCACCCCTTCCCTTGGGGCGTTGATGTCAACACATTTCGCTGTCGGAAACGACTGTTTGCAGTGCAATAAGTAACAGGACGACGTTCTTGTCAATGTTCGACACTTCTGCCACCCGTGGGCGTTTAAACCCCACTTTGAGGACAACGCTGGGCTGGAACGCCACTGAATGTCATCTGACAACTTTGGAGCGTAGTGTGACCCTAGTGGAACCACTAGGGACCGATCAAAACCATTCGACGAAATTTGAGTTTGATCGAAGTAGTAAAGGGGTTTTAAGCTTTTTCAGCACTTCTGTTTGTCACTCTCTTGTGTCTTGTGCCACGATCGTGGAGCGGTGGGGCGGGGCATTATCATTAACATGTGCGTGAATAAATGCCAAAGAGTTCCTCTAAGACCTATGCTCTGCAACACCCTCGATGCCACCCAGCCGCCTTTACTGAGCACTTTAAAAATGCACTTGTCGGGAACATCGAGAGAAATTTGGTCTCGTAACTGCTCCATCGCCTGAAGGTAGGCAAAGCGCACCCAAGGGGTGTTGAAGGGTTGCCCAACCGTCAGGCGTTAGAACACGAACAAGACTGAATCGGTGTCGAAGTTTCCGACAGAGACATATGCAAAGTGCTCATGGGGACCGGGACCGCACCCCGACCACGAAAAAGCCCCCATACCGTAGCACTACCTCCTTCACACTTCTGTGCTGAAGTTACAAGTAATGGCAGTAACATTCTACAAGTATTCACCTAACTTAAACCTTTCCATTGAATTATCACATAATATAGCGCGATTTATCACTCCAAACCATTCGTCTGGAGTCATCCACCGTCCAGTGGTGTCACTGTTTACACTACCACAAGTGTCGCTTACCACTGAGTACAGAAATGTGTGGCTTATGAGAACCTGCTTGACCACTATTCCCCACTCTTTTTAACTCACTCCGCACATTGTGCTAGCTGGAGATGTGGTAGCACTTTGGAACTCGCAAATGATTGCTATAGCTAATTACTTGCAATCACCCTCCAAAATATTCGACGATCCCATTTTTGTCAGTACATGAGACCTGTCTGGCCTTGATTTATCTCCAGTTCAAAATTGTTAAGGCTTTCGTGGCCACTTGTTGACAAACTGCCTATTGGCTTCTGTCTCGGGTTCTTCAGCCGACGTTCATCTGATGATTTTTCTGACGTTTCGCCATCACGAGCGCCTGGCATTGTCAAAGCTTCACCCTCCATTGCCGGTGGTGAATTGGAGCCGAGCTCGCGGGCGCAGACTATATATACCTGGTGCGCCAACGTCCCAGGGCTTCTCCGCAGTCATTTCCGGTGCAGTTCTCCTCTTGCTACCTGCGACGGTCGTTCGCTGTAGTACGGGAAGTCAAGATCCGTTTACCTTAAGGCTTTCCTCTTTGTTTAAGCTGTTTGCGTGTTTTTGTAATTCTACAGCTTCTCTAAACAAGTCGGTGAGATAGTGCTTCTCTACAGCCAGAATTTCCGCGTCGGCGAATTTTATTACGTGATCGGTCTCACTCAGTGCGTGCTGTGCCACGGCCGATTTCTCAACCTGTCCCAACCTGCAATGTCGCTTATGTTCTTCGATGCTGGTGTTGATTGATCGTCCGGTCATTCCGACGTAAACTTTCCCGCATGTGCATGGTGCACGGTATATGCCCGACAATGCAAGTGGGTCCTATTTCTCCTTTGCCGATCCAAGACACTCTTTGATCTTCCTTGTCGGTTTGAAAATTGTCGTTATGCCGTGTTTGCGCATTATACTGCCAATTCTGTCCGTCACTCTGGGATAGTATGGCAGAAAGGCCGTACCCGACATTTCTTTTTCTGATTCCTTACTTCGCCGAGTGTTGGCTCTGTTACACCTCTAATATGGTTTGTGGAGTAACCATTGCGCCCAGTCTGCGGCCGCGAGCTCGGCTCCAGTTCACCACCGGCAATGGAGGGTGAAACTTTGAAATGCCAGCCACTCGTGCTAGCGAAACGTCAGTAAAATCATCAGATGAACGTCGGAGACAGAAACCAATAGGCAGTTTGTTATCTCCAGTTGTTCGTTTCTTTTTCCGTCCCATAATCACATCATCAAAGTCGGCTTAGGGCTGCTTTAGAAGGGATGAGACCGATTTGTTACTCCGGTTACATACAATGACTTGCCCACGTTCGTAGTCACAGAATTCTGCATACGAACCCGTTGTGCTGTTACCACTTTTCTATTCTTCTT
This sequence comes from Schistocerca nitens, assembly GCF_023898315.1. NCBI lineage: Eukaryota > Metazoa > Arthropoda > Insecta > Orthoptera > Acrididae > Schistocerca > Schistocerca nitens. The sequence goes on along the minus strand of NC_064614.1, from coordinate 366,987,099 downwards.
CTTCTTCTTCTTCTTCTTCTTGGTGAGCCTTGGCTTCTTCAACAATCTTCCTCCACACTTCTCGGTTATTTGCTGATCTTTTCCACCCCCGGACTCCCATACTGGTGATATCCATTATTTCCTCGTCGATCCATCTTCTTCTAGGTCTCCCTTTTCGCCAAACTGAATGGATCATACCTTTCATCATTTTCTTTGGAATTCTATCCTCTGCCATTCTCTCCCAGTGTCTTAGCCATCGTATTCACTGTGATTTCACAAATTTTACTATGTCCCTGCCTTGTATTAACTTTTGTAATTCGGCAATGTAGCGAATTCTCCAACCTTCTTCCTCCCTTCTTGGCCCATAGATTTTGCGTAGTACTTTCCGCTCAATTGTTCTTACTGCACTTTTATCGTGTTCTGTCAACGTCTGTACCTCTGAGCCGTATGTGATAACTGGGCGGACTAGGGAATTATATATTAGCAGTTTAGTTTTTCTTGTAACAAGGTTATTTTTGAAAAGTTGCATATTTGCAAAATAAGCTCTGTTTCCTGCTTGTATTCTTTCCCTTATGGCCTTTCCAATACTGTTATCATTTGTTATTAGAGCTCCCACGTAGTTAAAAGAGGACACTCCATTGAAACATTTCCCATTGATGTCTAGGTTTTTAGGGGTTCTTCTGGCCTCAGATTGTGACATTACCATATATTTTGTTTTGTTTTCATTTACTATGAGGCCAATTTTTAATGCTTCTGTTTCCATTGCCCGGTATATTTCTAGGAGTGTATTGGTATTTCTTCCTACTATAACAGTGTCATCAGCGTATGCACATATCTGGCTAGTTTTCATAAATACACTCCTGGAAATTGAAATAAGAACACCGTGAATTCATTGTCCCAGGAAGGGGAAACTTTATTGACACATTCCTGGGGTCAGATACATCACATGATCACACTGACAGAACCACAGGCACATAGACACAGGCAACAGAGCATGCACAATGTCGGCACTAGTACAGTGTATATCCACCTTTCGCAGCAATGCAGGCTGCTATTCTCCCATGGAGACGATCGTAGAGATGCTGGATGTAGTCCTGTGGAACGGCTTGCCATGCCATTTCCACCTGGCGCCTCAGTTGGACCAGCGTTCGTGCTGGACGTGCAGACCGCGTGAGACGACGCTTCATCCAGTCCCAAACACGCTCAATGGGGGACAGATCCGGAGATCTTGCTGGCCAGGGTAGTTGACTTACACCTTCTAGAGCACGTTGGGTGGCACGGGATACATGCGGACGTGCATTGTCCTGTTGGAACAGAAGGTTCCCTTGCCGGTCTAGGAATGGTAGAACGATGGGTTCGATGACGGTTTGGATGTACCGTGCACTATTCAGTGTCCCCTCGACGATCACCAGTGGTGTACGGCCAGTGTAGGAGATCGCTCCCCACACCATGATGCCGGGTGTTGGCCCTGTGTGCCTCGGTCGTATGCAGTCCTGATTGTGGCGCTCACCTGCACGGCGCCAAACACGCATACGACCATCATTGGCACCAAGGCAGAAGCGACTCTCATCGCTGAAGACGACACGTCTCCATTCGTCCCTCCATTCACGCCTGTCGCGACACCACTGGAGGCGGGCTGCACGATGTTGGGGCGTGAGCGGAAGACGGCCTAACGGTGTGCGGGACCGTAGCCCAGCTTCATGGAGACGGTTGCGAATGGTCCTCGCCGATACCCCAGGAGCAACAGTGTCCCTAATTTGCTGGGAAGTGGCGGTGCGGTCCCCTACGGCACTGCGTAGGATCCTACGGTCTTGGCGTGCATCCGTGCGTCGCTGCGGTCCGGTCCCAGGTCGACGGGCACGTGCACCTTCCGCCGACCACTGGCGACAACATCGATGTACTGTGGAGACCTCACGCCCCACGTGTTGAGCAATTCGGCGGTACGTCCACCCGGCCTCCCGCATGCCCACTATACGCCCTCGCTCAAAGTCCGTCAACTGCACATACGGTTCACGTCCACGCTGTCGCGGCATGCTACCAGTGTTAAAGACTGCGATGGAGCTCCGTATGCCACGGCAAATTGGCTGACACTGACGGCGGCGGTGCACAAATGCTGCGCAGCTAGCGCCATTCGACGGCCAACACCGCGGTTCCTGGTGTGTCCGCTGTGCCGTGCGTGTGATCATTGCTTGTATAGCCCTCTCGCAGTGTCCGGAGCAAGTATGGTGGGTCTGACACACCGGTGTCAATGTGTTCTTTTTTCCATTTCCAGGAGTGTATGATGCCTCTTTCGTTGGTTTTATTTACTACACTATGCAGGGCTATATTGAGTAGGACAGTGGAGAGACTGTCCCCTTGCTTCACACCTTTATTAAAGTCAAAGCTTTCACATGTTCTGCTAAGGACCTTTACTTTTGCTCTTGTCTCTCTCATTGTCATTCTGATTAGTCTTATTAATTTAACACATATACCAACTTCTTTCAGTACTCTGTATAGTACTTGCCGATTTATGCTGTCAAAGGCTTGTTTGAAGTCGATGAATAGGAAATGCAGATCTATATCATATTCGTAGAACTTTTCCATCATTTGTCTTATCACAAATATTTGATCAGTTGTTCCTCTGTCTTGTCGAAAGCCACACTGATATTCCCCTAGTATGCTTTCTGCACACTTCTGTATCCTTTCGTTTAATATACTTGTGAAGATCTTATAAGCTGTACTTAGGAGTGTCTCTATAGTTTTCACATGCCGTTCTGTCCCCTTTCCTATAAATGGGGATTATTAACCACTTTTCTATTGACAATACAATACTGCCCGGCATCCACCTCTAGTGACCTCAGGTGATCATTTCTGCGTTACACAGTTTTGTCTGGATACTTTTGTTCAGTAGTGTATTTAATATTAAAAGTCCCTTGACAAAAATAATTTTTACTTCATCCGTGGTGGCTCTCATAACATCCATTACCAGTCGATTAACCTTTTTGGAAATGGTTGCGATCTAGATGGCGCCTTTACAATAGTGACCACCAGCACGCATAATACTGTTAAGGACGACGGCAGTAGTCGTAGTGAGAGGCTGCAGTACAGTACGGTCGCTTCCTCATTTTAGTATCGCTGAGTGCGGAAGAGTGTGCGCCGCCGGCAGAGAGACGAAGGCAGCGCCTCTCGCGGCCGACATGTTTATGAGCGCTGGCGTCGCGCCACGCCCTGAGGCAGACAGGCGGGCGGCGTTTACGGTCGCGCCAGGGCGGCTGCGTCACGTCGCGCCTAACTCCACGTAACAGACGTGGTGGGCGTGGCCCGGGCATTTGGTGTGATGGCTATCAGCGACGGGGCCCGGCGCCGCTCTCGCACAGTCCTACATTGCCTGCCGCATTTGATAATCTCTTCATTTCCATCTCGCGACGCACGACTCCATACCGCTCAACGGCCGTCAGCCTAATGTGGACTGTGTATGTAAAGCAGGCAGTCTGAATTATTCCACGGATTATGGAAACAAATTATAACTACCCCCACGAGCCGAGGCCCCCTTGATATGTAGATGAACAGGCGCTCTGATTACTACTGAGTTAAATGATTTATCTTGACCAAAAACGGTCATCCACCCAGCGCCGTCGTTTCCTGGCCATATAGGGTAGCCCGGCGGACATTACGTAACTGATTAACGCCATCACATGATTTCTAATTGATCTGTGTGTTTATCTAATTTTCGTTTCAACCCCGCCGCGTTCGCCAACTATAAAATTTCAGGAGAATTGCCGCATGTCTGCAATTTGCTGGTACTATATTTCGGCTCAGGGTCTTCTGGCCACCTGCAGTTGAACACTGACGGCTAATATATACTACTGGCCATTAAAATTTCTACACCCAGAAGAAAAGCAGATGATAAACGGGTATTCATTGGAAAAAGATATTCTACTAGAACTGACATGTGATTACATTTTCACGCAATTTGGATGCATAGATCCTGAGAAATCAGTACCCAGAACAACCACCTGTGTCCGTAATAATGGCCTTGATACGCTTGGACATTGAGTCAAACAGAGCTTGTATGGCGTTACAGCCATGCGGATAAGATGCCTGTCATCTCGACTGCTAGTGTTACGAGGCCATTGGGATGCAGCACGGCGTTCCGTATTACACTCGTGAACCCACCGATTCCATATTCTGCTAACAGGCATTGGATCTCGACCAACGCGAGTAGCAATGTCGCGATACGATAAACCGCAATCGCGATAGGCTACAATCCGACCTTTATCAATGTCGGAAACGTGATGGTACGCATTTCTCCTCCTTACACGAGGCATCAGAACAAGGTTTCACCAGTTAACGCCGGTCAACTGCTGTTTGTGTATGAGAAATCGGTTGGATACTTTCCCCAGGTGAGCACGTTGTAGGTGTCGCCACCGGCGCCAACCTTGTGTGAATGCTATGAAAAGCTAACATTTGCATAACACAGCATCTTCTTCCTGTCGTTTAAATTTCACGTCTGTAGCACGTCATCTTCGTGGTGTAGCTATTTTAATGGCCAGTAGTGTACTAAAATCCTCTGTTTAAGATTCAGCCGGCACATGTGTAGTATTCCTAGTTGCTATTGCGCTTGCCTTGCTTGAGCGCATAGATTTCTGCTGTAAGCCTGTGCCCCGCTTCGCGCGCCCTCTATGGTAAAAGCTCGCCTCTTCGACAGCAAAACGACAGTCTTCGCACGGTAAGATAGCAGGAAGATGTCGATTACGCAGAGCACGAAGTTTTCCTACAATCGGGTCCCATGCTGAATTTAACTAGAAACCACCGATTCGATTCGTAAGGGATTCAGACAGCGCAGGTCCACTGATACATTCATGACTGACTTCAAAGTTTCGGCGTACGGACCAGAATTTTTGTTTCATTACATTTCATCGAACGACCAGTGCGATGGCGGACTTTTTTGCTTGGAGAAGGTGAGTGTGCCATTCGTGTTCTATAATGCGATCCTGCACAGTGCTCGTCGATTACCCTATATAAGATTTTGCCACATTCACAGGGAATCTTGTAAACACCTGTTTTGCGTAACTCTAAATCGTCTTTAACAGATCCCAAAAGCACTGATATTTTGGAAGGAGGTCGAAAGATTACTTTAAGTTTATTTCCTCTTAATATTCTGCCTATTTTAGCTGAAACATTTCTAATATATGGCAGACACTCAGTCGTTTTGAAGATCTCATGCTCTGCCTTTTTCGGCCGTTTATATGTCTGTAGCTCTCTCGGTACATACTGAAACGAATCCGTTGTTCAGGAACACAGTTTACAGATGTTCCAGTTCTGTTTGCTAATTATCAGCATCTTAGAGGGTATGGGCTTGGTGGATGAGATCTTTAGAACGCACTTAATTAGTGCAGGATAATGACAACTAGTAGATTGTAAATAAACTTTAGTATGAGTGGCCTTTAGAAACACTGAATGCCCATTCGTGCCTCCGCTCTTTCGTCGCATTAAGATGTGTAAAACCGGCAAGCAACCACTTTGCTCCGTCTCCATAGTAAAATTTAAATTGTCATGTTTGGAATTCAGATGTTGAAGAAAATCTTGGAGACCGTCCAAACCACGGGACCAAACTACAAATTGTCATCAACAGATCGCCAAAATTCGTCTGGTTTTAAAATAGCTGAGGCGAACACTCGCTCCACATGTTCTTCCATAAGAAGATTGGCCTCCAGGAGAGACAAAGGCCCCGCCATGACGACACGGTCAGATTGTTCAAAAACTCCTTGGTGAATAAAAAGTACTTTGAGCAGAGCGTATGCTGAAACAACACTGTAATGTCAGCCACAAACCTGTTTCCAATGAGACGTAATAGTCCACCAAAGCCACATTTGTGAAAATTCTCGAAATTTTATAGAACAATCTTTCCGCTTGGAAAGTTTTAAATGTGGCACAACTTACTCATAGCAATGGAAGTAATTAAATTATTGATTATGATAGTTAAATGTCAATGTATGTGGCAAAAGTTTGGTTTTTAATTCAACCTGCGTCAACATATACATCAGTATTCAGCACGCCACCTTACGGTCTGTGACGAAGGTATTTCTGTTGCTACTGTCATTTCGCCCCTTTCCTTCGTGTATGGTGCATTGGAGTCACGACTATCGGTAGTTACTCTAATTTCTCTGGTTGTCTCTTCGAGGACATTTCTAAAGACATATGAGGCAGGCACCTACGAAGAAATGTTGAGTAACGGCAGGAATACTTCAACAAAAGAAGAAACTACAAAATTTTTCAGCGAAAAACAGGAATACAATAATACAGTTCCTTTAAGAATGAAATAAATAAGAAGTGCATGGCAGCCAAGATGAAATAATGGCTGGAAAAAAAAGTAAGGAATTAGAAAAAGAAATCGTCGGGACGAGTGACTCAGCATATAGAAAAGTCAAAACAACTTTCGGTGAAATTAAAAGCATCTGTGGTTAAATTAACAGCCCAATCTGAATTCCACTTTTGCAAAAGAGGGCGCCTCTATGAGGGGGGACGACTTGTCTGATGACGTGACAGTAGAAGAAATTGGAGTCAATATGAATGAAGACAGGTTCATAATATATGTCAACTTAGAAAAGCGTTCGACAATATAAAAGAGCGCAAAATGATTCTGAGAAAAATAGTAGTAAGATGTAGGCAAAGACAGCTGATATATAATACGCACAAAACCAAGAGGTTTTGAGAGACCAACAGCGAAGTGTCCGGATTAACAAGGGTGGTAGACATGGATGCGGCCTTTCCCTCCTACTGTTCAATCTATACATCGAAGAAGGAATTACGGAAATTAAAAAAAAAATTCAGGAGTGGGAGTAAAATTCAGTGTGAAAGACTATCAATGTGATTTGCTCAGTGAAATTGAAGAACATTTACAAAATCTGTGGAATGGATGGAACAGTTTAAACCGTACAGAATATAGATTAGAGTAAATCGGTAAAAGACTAAAGTAATGAAAAGTAGCAAAAATAAGAATTGCAAGAAACTTAACATCAAAACGGGAGATGACGAAACTGGGGAATTCTGAATGCTTGGAAGCAAAATAACCCATGACGGACGAAGCAAGGAGGCAGACCAACACGGGAAACCAGGGCATTCCTGGTCAAGAGAAGTCTACTAAGTCAGAACATACGCCTTAATTTGAGGAAGATATTTCTGTGAATGTACACATGGAGCACAGTTATCTATGGTAGTGGATCATGGACCGTGGGGAAAGCGGAACAGAAGAGAATCAAAGCGTTTGATACATGATGCTATAGAGGAGTGTTGAAATTTAGGTGGACTGATAAGATAAGAAATGAGGAAGTTCTCAGCAGAATCGGCGAAGAAAGGTGCATATGGAATACTCAATGTCGATCGAACAATTGTTTAGTAAGCCACGTATTTAGTGAATGAGTTAGATGTCCTCAGTATTCTTTGAATGAATCTTTGCTTGACACCTACTTTTCCTCCAGTTAATTTTATGAAGTTATTCCACTTTCGATCACTCAGGACGGTTACTCCTACGGAAATGACTATTCGTCAATACTGTTTCTATTCGCAATTTATGTACTCGTACAATGCGTTACATTTATTAACGTTCAGAGTCAACTGCCATTCGCTGCGCTCACCATCAATCCATGCGGGTCTGCAGGATTCTGGCGTTTCTGCCTTGCTCCAAATGCGTCGAACGAAAACTGCCTCATGGTACAGTACTATCGACTTTTTCCACTAAATCTTTAATGTATATTGTAAACACTAACTGCCCTATAACAAATATTGTAAACACTAACTGCACTAGAACACTTCACTGGGATACGCTAGAAATTACCTTTATATTAATCGCTTTTGTACCGATAAGAACAAAGTTTTGAGTTATATCTGCTAGCAAACACTCCGTCCAGTCATAAACCTGGCGTGATACTAGGTAAAGTTGTATTATGAATTCCACTGCCTTCACCAAACCACGATTCGGGACTGGTGTTGTTCACGAGCTCAGTTCAAGGAATCAAAAAAGTGGTGCGCCGTGTTGCTGGAGAAAGGATACAGCTGGTGCCCATTTTACTGACATGTGAGCTGAAACCGTGACAGAAGTAAAAACACCTTCAGCCGTCCTTTTGGTTTTATTTTATGCATACAGGCCTGAAGATGACGCAATGAAGCGTTCAAACTGATAGCGACAAAATAAAATAAAATCATAAGGACAGCTGAAGTTGTTTTTATTTTTGTATCGATAGTAAACGGCCGTCGTCCCAGAGACCTCCTGCTGAAAGGATGGACATACTAAAGCTGTGAGCTGAAAGTCTTGGATGACTTAAAGCTGATTCCGCAGCAAAGAAATGTCCATCACTGCGATCAGTCGAGAGATAACAACACTTATGCATTTCTCGATTTCTCGTTTAGTATGTGAATTTGCTGAGCCTCAGACAAGAACATTATTAATGGTGAATACACGAAAAAACTAAAATCATGGTTCATTGGAAAGTACTACCTTATTAGTAAGTGTTGACCCTCCAAATGTGGAAACATCTATTCAACCACTTAAATGCGTTGCACTCTACGATTTGTTTTAGTTTCCTATAGTAGTTACAGGCGACAGGTGACATATACCCTGACATGCGGAAGCAGGGCTCATCTCAAGAAAAGAAAGGCTGCGGATCCACTAGTCCGTATTTGCACTTCACTCAGAAACCATTGGCAGAACTCAACACGTATTAACTCATGCACAACAGTAAGTTTGTAAGGATTCCAATGCAGGTCCTTTTTGATAATGTTTCGACACGATTATCTCTTAGTTCCCACTTGCACAGATAAAAGACGTTGAAATTTCGTCGGAGGTTGGTTTCACGTATTATATGAATGCGTCGTGCCTATTCCTTCGGACGTGTTCGAAGAAACAGACTCCATGCATTATATAATTTGACTGGCTTAGTTGGGCAGTGAATCCACCTTCTTCAGTGCCGATGCACGAATACGTCCGACCTCCTGTGGGATCTCACAGAACGAGTATGGAGGAAATGGGCAGGGACTGGGGATAGGTGGCTCTCGGTGGGAGCGTGGATCGGCAGTGAGGCTTGCCGAGACAGTCCGCGCAGTTGCGACAACTCTGTGTCCCGGAGAGCGCAGTGGTTAACAGACCTGCCTAGTGAGCAGGAGATTCCAGGTTCGGACCTTGTTCCCGTACAGATTTCCAGTCGTCACCGCTAATTCCGTGTAACGTGTCGATGCAGCTAACTGCAGTGATCCCCTTCTTTTCCTTTCTTCCCCTCTCCAAATTCAATTTAAGTTTGTTCTACGATTTCCTTCTCTCGAGCCAGGTTTTCTGGTATTACAACCCTTTCCGGAAAGTGGCGGTTTTCATTCGCTACAGAGTCTATTTCGTGCTACATTTTCTGCCAAGTTTTGAATTACAAACTTTGTTGGAAGTTTTGCCAAAGCACTTATTGTCATAAACATGTGTTCCGCACACGGTCTAAAGGTTAGCGTGCTTCGCATAACACTCGACAATGGACATGGACTGTTTTATCGTGAGCATCCTTTTACGCTGCATTCAACTGTTCAGGAAACACGTCTGCTCCTTCCAAATGGCTCCAAGCACTATCGGACTTATTATCTGAGGTCATCAGTCACATAGACTTAGAACTACTTAAACCTAACTAACCTAAGGACATCACACACATTCATGCCCGAGGTAGGATTCGAACCTGCGACCGTAGCAGCAGTACGGTTCCGGACTGAAGCGCCTAGAACCACTCGACCACAGCGGCCGACGTCTGGTCCTTTCCCTCAGCAGAACGTAACGATGCAGTGAAGTACAAGGAAGAGAACAGACGGAACATGAATGTGCAGACACGTGGCAGCAAAGGATTCATTTCCCGAAATCATGGTTTTCAGGATTTTCTGTGACGGACGGCTCTCCTGTTCATTAACAAGTGTCAGTTACTCATCAGTGTGATAAATATTCTCCGCGCCAATTTAATTTTGCCCATTCCGAATGTGATCCGTTTAAACGTAGGTCTGTATCGCCAGCTGGATATCTAATCACAGCAGCTCTGGAATGTGAGTTCAGCAGCTGAACTACCGTGCCATCTCACTCGAACAGATCACTGAGGCGGCAAGTCACTATAAGTTCACCTCCAGCGTTCTCTAGTTAACGCCACAGTCTGTAAAGTGATGCGGTCTAATAAGCGCTGAGATCAGTTTTTCAATTAAAATTTCTTACTATCAGAGATGACATGAACTGTCGGATTACGTGCTGAAATTTCAAACTGCATTGTAACATTTTACCAGATCGAAAACTACTCATCATACTGAACAGTTCCTGAAAAAGAATTATTGTTCACTTAGTGTCATTCACTAGCGTAATACTTACTTGGGCGTGGCGTAAATATGTTGTGTACCATAGAAGTGTTAAGAGGAATATGACTTCTTGCTCCGACAACTTTTCAACTCAAACAAAACAGTTATAATTCCGTCAACATCGACGCTGAAAAATACATTGCTAAAGTTAATTCTCATTGTACGTGCCCTATGCTCCGAACAGCTGTCAGACGAATATCCAGAACAGCACAATGTCTCACTGTTGGAGTAAAGCGCGCAGAGAGGAAAATAAACTCATTCCAGTCTTGTTTTTCCTTTCAACTCAATCTGGGTCCACAATGGAGGTGTTTATACTGCACGCTTACCACTCGGGGAGCAAGTGGATGGAGGACGACAGTAACAAAAGGTTTCACATTGTGTTAGAGAAAAACTACAATAGATGCGGCAGAGCTCCGAGAACACAAAACACCATGGAGCATGCATTAATCGATTTCGGCGAAATGAACACGTTGTTTGCCCCTACAATAGAAGACACTTCGGAGAATTGCGCCTGACAGGCAGGCAAGTCTGCCACAATTACAGCTTTTTGTTTTGCAAGTGGAAACAGTAAACCGTTTTTCTCTATTTCAGCATTCGATTGTAATTGCTATTTAATTCGTCTGTATTCTGTTGTACGCATTGATTAAAATACACAGTTATAAATAATTAGCAACCCTCCCTGGCTTCGCACGTGTAGCACTAAATACTTACAGTTGAATGACTTGTCTGGGGAACCTTAAATAAATTATGTACAGAAATTTTCCTCGTGATTCGACCCGTTTATTAATGAAAACCTTATCAAAAACACTTGCAATGGTTCCCGATATTAGCCTTCGCGGACAGTAAAGCGTGTGGGGAGGGGGAATTTCATTCGTGATTGTTTAGCTAGTTTGCATTAAATGTTTATAAATTATACGTACAGGCCTTAACCTTGTAGTAGTCTACCCTTTAATGAAAACCGTATCAAAATCTCTACAGCACGTCCTGACCTTAGCCTGAACATACAGGCAGATATCACGGCGGTAAACTTTAATTTATAATACAAGATCCAGTCACGTTAGTGTGACCACTGCCTATGTTTGACGTCAGCGTACACTATCCACTCACAGTCCACAGGTGGCATCACACTGGCGATGAATGGCAGGTGAAGCTTGTGAAGGGGACGCAGAAGACAGTGCAGTCTTTTTCGTAATGCGGATTCGGAGCAGTTTATCTGACATCCAAAAGGATATCATCATGGGCTTTTGGGCCATGGGAGGAAGCATATCCGAAACGGCTAAGTTGGTAAACTGCTGGCACGTCACCGTGGTTAACGTATATCTTGCATGCAAAAATGGAGCAATCAAAAATCAGTGGCGAGGCAATAGTGGTGCACCTGAGCCGTGGCGACTGGCGCTCGGTGTTCGACTTGCATCGCTGATATCGATATTCGGCTGTCCTGCTATCTTTGACTTCTCCCCCGGCGGGTTTTCCGGGTGAACGTGCGAAGAGTGAGTCTCCGGTCGGCGTTCAACGAGTCAACTTGTGTTGGAAACAAGCCCGCGTGCCTAACCGTGGTGCATGGGCTTCGCCGTGCTCGCCGCCCTTGTCTTTTGGCGCGCCCTGGATGTACGGTGCCGATCACTGGGCACCTTGGTGTTCAAAATTGTGGTGGGTTCGTCGTCTCACGCTGAACAGCTTCCCAGCTCGTAATTTGCAAGCTTCAAGTTATGTATGACTTTCATTCTGTGTTTAACTAAGAGGATTGTTTAAAGTTATTGTGCCATGGGTAGCTGCCGGAGATGGTTCTGAACTTGATTCCACACTGGCTATTTTAAGGAGGCTGATCTTCCTCATTCCGTTTTTGATCATAGGTGGAGTGTGTGTTTTAAGTGGTTTTCATGCAAATTTTAACTTGTTTTAGGACATATTGTCCGCTTTGCGACTGGCTGCAGTTGTGTCGTGCCCGGCAGCCGTAGAGTTAATGGTTTAATCATTTCTGACGGCAGCATTTGGTTTGTTTATTTAATGTTGAAAGTGTCTTAAGGCAACTGGAAGTGATTTCTAGGTTTCAAAAATGGTTCAAATGGCTCTGAGCACTATGGGACTTAACTTCTGAGGTAATCAGTTCCCTAGAACTTGGAACTATTTAAACCTAACTAACCTAAGGACATCACAAAAATCCATGCCTGAGGCAGGATTCGAATATGCGACCGTAGCGGTCGCGCGGTTCCAGACTGTAGCGCCTAGAACCGCTCGGCCATCCTAGCCGGCTTCTAAGTTTCCTGCTAATTTACTGGGAGACGGGTAATGTAGAGTATTTCTCCTTAAGAATATGGGGGCGTGCTTTTTATATATTCCAATGTGGCGGTGATTTGACTTTGTTTTCATTGCAATCTATTTGTGCTGCAGGCCATTTGTTAATATTGCTCGTTCCCTGGCGTCAGCGCGGTTGTGGATTCTCGTCAGGACCGTTCACTGTGGGGCCGGTCGGAATATATATAAATATATACCGCCTGCTGTGTGACCCTGTGCTCAAGCCGTTGAGAGTGAACGCTCCTATTGGCTGCCGGACGTTGCGTTATTGCTTCCAAACACTGCTATGGGCCTTAACATTGTTCTCTAAAGTTAAGTGGAATTTGGGAATCATTCTGAGTCATTATGTCCGTTAGTTAAGTAAGGCCACCTTGTTGACATTAGCGTTTCTGTAAGTAATTTTATTGGTTGAGTTATTAATAACCCTTCTTATTTAACATTTATATTAATAATTTGTGTATGTTTAAAGAACGTGCAACTTGTAATTATTCCTGTGTGCAAGTTTTGCGACCGTGGTTGGCTCACTTTGTAATTTTAGTATAAGCATGTTTCATTGTGGACCCTTATGTGGGCAGTTCAGTTTTATTAAGCTTTAAGATCACTTTGTTCTTTATGACGTTGTGGTGTTATGCGGGTGTGTAACTCTGGTTGGAAGTGTATAGTGTTACTAGTCTCTTGAGATGTGGTTAAACAAGGACGATTGTTTGTGACTGATTATTCACCGTGCCTACAATCAATGATTTTGGTTGCGGACGCAAAATAATGATTCTCATTCGTGTTTGTGTAATTCAATCAAAGTGAAGATTTGTATATTGCATCAGTAAGAGAACTGAAGTTTATAATAAAGTCTGTTTTGAGCCAAATTAAAATTGTAAAACAATCACAAGCTTGCCCATTACCAGTGATCCCGGGCTTCCTATTTCCTTTAAATAATTGTGGTGACATGGTAATCTTGATTTGTAAAGAACTGGGCAGTACCACGGTTCAGCACCGTGGGCCATAGATGACAGGTGTGAACGGCGGCTGCGTGCGGGCGAATAGACGGAACTGTTGAGCAACTCACCACCCAGGTGAATCAAGGGGCTGCCAGCAGTGCTCCTCAACGACCGTTCAGAGGACGTTGCTGTACATGGGCCGCCGCCACGGGCGCCAGATTCATGCACCCACGGTGACTGCTGTTCATTGCACGAAGGCTGAAATTTGCACGCTAATATAGCGACTGGATGTCCACTGAGTGGCGGCAGATGACGTTTTCAGATGACTGACGTTTAATGCACCAGCGGACTGAAAGGAAACAGCCTGCAACAACCGTCGGAAGGGTGCAGGCCAGGTAAGGGAGCATATTGTCTGGGGAATGTTTTCGAGGCATTTTCTGGGTGATCTCGTCATTCTGAAAGGCAGAATGGATCAACAAGTATGGCTCTATCCTTGAGGCCTATGTCCATTCCTAAATGCACTTTTGCTTTTCCTCAGCGCGATGGTATCTACTAGTAGGACAATGCAAAATGTCACACAGCTCGCAGTGTATGTGCGTGCTTCGAAGCGCACGAAGACCTGTTGACCATATTCCTGGCCCCCAGATTCCCCAGATGTAAACTCAATCGAGAATCCGTGGGATCGCCTCGATCGTGTTGTCGCTCCATAAATCCGCTACCTAGAAATCTACCTCAGCTGTCCACGGCACTAGAGTCGCCCTGGCTCCGCATCCGTGTCAGTATTTTCCAGAACCTCCATGACTCTCTTCCTGCACGTCTCACAGAGTTCCCGCACTGCAAAAGGTCGCTTTTCAGGCTTCTGACAGGTGATCACATTAGTGTGACTGAGCTGTGTATGTATAGGAGAGAAGTTTCTTCAGAGGTTGCGTCTTAGAACCTGTTTCATCTACGTGATAAATACAGTCAATGATTCTCATGATCGGCCCGTCTCGGTGCCAAACCCGTGAAACACGAAGACTTTCAAACTTTATCTCTTAACAAAAAATATATCACCTACTGCAATTAAAAGTACTTTTCTCGGCGGGTCAACAAATGTATATTTCTACTAGAATAGTCAAAAGTGCTTTTCTCGGATGTCGGAAAGATTTATGGTACCAAAAGGGAGTTATATACTAGCCATTCAGAGTGGTATGGCCAAAGGGCAGCTGGAAAGATCAACAGTGAATGAAATCAATGGGTCGCAGTAGGTTGGAAGATCAAATGCTTGAAGTAGATAGTAACTACAGGGTTATTACAAATGATTGAAGCGATTTCACAGCTCTACAATAACTTTATTATTTGAGATATTTTCACAATGCTTTGCACACACATACAAAAACTCAAAAAGTTTTTTTAGGCATTCACAAATGTTCGATATGTGCCCCTTTAGTGATTCGGCAGACATCAAGCCGATAATCAAGTTCCTCCCACACTCGGCGCAGCATGTCCCCATCAATGAGTTCGAAAGCATCGTTGATGCGAGCTCGCAGTTCTGGCACGTTTCTTGGTAGAGGAGGTTTAAACACTGGATCTTTCACATAACCCCACAGAAAGAAATCGCATGGGGTTAAGTCGGGAGAGCGTGGAGGCCATGACATGAATTGTTGATCATGATCTCCACCACGACCGATCCATCGGTTTTCTAATCTCCTGTTTAAGAAATGCTTCTGCTTTAGCCTTTTCCGTAAGATTTTCCAAACTGTCGGCTGTGGTACTTTTAGCTCCCTGCTTGCTTTATTCGTCGACTTCCGCGGGCTACGCGTGAAACTTGCCCGCACGCGTTCAACCGTTTCTTCGCTCACTGCAGGCCGACCCGTTGATATCCCCTTACAGAGGCATCCAGAAGCTTCAAACTGCGCATACCATCGCCGAATGGAGTTAGCAGTTTGTGGATCTTTGTTGAACTTCGCCCTGAAGTGTCGTTGCACTGTTATGACTGACTGATGTGAGTGCATTTCAAGCACGACTTACGCTTTCTCGGCTCCTGTCGTCATTTTGTCTCACTCCGCTCTCGAGCGCTCTGGCGGCAGAAACCTGAAGTGCGGCTTCAGCCGAACAAAACTTTATGAGTTTTTCTACGTATCTGTAGTGTGTCATGACCATATGTCAATGAATGGAGCTACAGTGAATTTATGAAATCGCTTCAATCATTTGTAATAGCGCTGTATAATGAAGATCGTTATGTTAGTTATTATTGTGATGACGAGGATGGACAGCTGCTGTCGTTATATCAATAAGAAGCTGAACTAAAAAAGATAGGACCTATAATAGTTTTCCACAAAATCGCATTTCTCCACAAAACTGTGAAGTCTATAATCATTGTGACGAATTACACAACTTCCGTAAATGCGACGGAATATCTTGAAGTAAAGTACAAGTGCTACTAAAACAGCAAGTGAATCGTAAAAAGGAGAAGCTTCGTCCAAAGGATCGTTTTTTCTGCTCCTTCGAAGTTACCTATTGGAGAATGACGCTCAGTGGTAAAATTTCTTAGTTATTGGATAATATGTCTGCTAATATCAGATTTGCTGTGACGTCTTCAAAACCGATTTTTGCCTTCATTTCCGTTCTAATTTGATTTTCTGCCAGTTTCCTCGTTAGCGAATGTTTGCAAATCTCACTTGGAACGTGTAGCTTTTCGTTCGTATATTATCTATAAATGCACAGGGTGGAAGTTCATGAAACAGATAACAGCTGGTACCATTTTCAACATGGTCAGGACAAGGCTTCTGGAATGGTTTCTACCTTCCCCTCCTGTTCCCCATCACCATCCAGCCCATACTCATTTCTGATTTCGCTCTCCATAAAAGAATTAATATCCAAAGTACATCATAACAGAAATCAACCTGAAAGCACCAATTTACGTGTCTTATACATGCTAGCATGCCAAGCCGAAGCGTTTTTAGAAAAAAAAAATCCTGGAGTAATGATTACATTCTTTTTACAACCGTAGAAGCGTTAAATGACTTTTATACCGCACCCCCTTACTTTCAGGAGAAAGTGCGGCAACGCGATTCGCTTACAAATAATGCTGATGTCTCAGTTTAGCAGGACCCATAAATCCGCCACGCCATTTTCCTTCCGCCGCCTGTCCCATAAATTGCCCACCATGCGGGAGGCGGCGCGTTAAAAATTCCAGTTGGCCTCCTATAAATGCATACAGCTTTCATAAATATGTCTGCCGTACACATAAAATCATTTATGCCATACGAAAACTAAATGTTTGTCATTTAACGCTGTAAAACGCAATGATCTGTAAACAATAAATTATATAAATTTCACGGAGAGCTACGTTTGTTTAGGTTTTCAAATATGCTCTCACAAAATGAGAAGGAAATCATTCTTCTCACAAAATTAGTAATGAAAAGAGATGACATTTATGTGAGAAATCCCAAAAGAAAGAAATTGTAAAGTAGTGCAAAAAGTTAATCGTTTTTACCTTCTAGGTTGTGATAAAACTGAATTACAAAAATGAAAATGATTCACTTGAGAGAAACAGTTAAATTTTAGAAACGTACGCCGAAGACATATAAGTACGCGTCTAATAAATCAGAAATGGAATTCAGGATGAAATGTAATAAAACAATGGCTGTTCCAGCACTGTAGCATACAAGTGTATTATTGTTTACAAGACAACGAATAGACAGGCACATTCAAGCATCATAGTTTAAGTTTTTCAGAACAGTAAAACGAATTGAAGCAGAAGGCATCTAATTAGAATAAAGTTGTATATTCGCTTAGTAAATAAAACTGACAACGGAAGAAATACGAAGAAGAACATTATAAAAGGAGAGGCAAAAGACTACCTTCGAAAACTAAAAGTGTTAATGTCAGAGTTCTCCGCGGCTCGTGGTCTTGCGGTAGCGTTCTCGCTTCCCGCGCACGGGGTTCTGGGTTCGATTCCCGGCGGCGTCAGGGAATTTCTCTGCCTTGAGATGACTGGATGTTGTTTGTTTTTTATTATCATTTCATCCTCATTCACTCGCAAGGCGCCGTAGTGGCGTTAAAGAAGTTGTGGAGCGGCGGCCGAACCACCCCGCAATGGGTCTCCCGGCCGCCAATGCCATACGCTCATTATCATTATCTACATCTACATCTACATCTACATCTATACTCCGCGAGCCACCTTACGGTGTGTGGCGGAGGGTACTTATTGTACCACTATCTGATCCCCCCTTCCCTGTTCCATTCACGAATTGTGCGTGGGAAGAACGACTGCTTGTAAGTCTCCGTATTTGCTCTAATTTCTCGGATCTTTTCGTTGTGATCATTACGCGAGATATATGTGGGCGGTAGTAATATGTTGCCCATCTCTTCCCGGAATGTGCTCTCTCGTAATTTCGATAATAAACCTCTCCGTATTGCGTAACGCCTTTCTTGAAGTGTCCGCCACTGGAGCTTGTTCAGCATCTCCGTAACGCTCTCGCGCTGACTAAATGTCCCCATGACGAATCGCGCTGCTTTTCGCTGGATCATGTCTATCTCTTCTATTAATCCAACCTGGTAAGGGTCCCATACTGATGAGCAATACTCAAGAATCGGACGAACAAGCGTTTTGTAAGCTACTTCTTTCGTCGATGAGTCACATTTTCTTAGAATTCTTCCTATGAATCTCAACCTGGCGCCTGCTTTTCCCACTATTTGTTTTATGTGATCATTCCACTTCAGATCGCTCCAGCCGGCCGAAGTGGCCGTGCGGTTAAAGGCGCTGCAGTCTGGAACCGCAAAACCGCTACGGTCGCAGGTTCGAATCCTGCCTCGGGCATGGATGTTTGTGATGTCCTTAGGTTAGTTAGGTTTAACTAGTTCTAAGTTCTAGGGGACTAATGACCTCAGCAGTTGAGTCCCATAGTGCTCAGAGCCATTTTCAGATCGCTCCGGATAGTAACTCCTAAGTATTTTACGGTCGTTACCGCTTCCAATGATTTACCACCTATGGCATAATCGTACTGGAATGGATTTCTGCCCCTATGTATGCGCATTATATTACATTTATCTACGTTTAGGGAAAGCTGCCAGCTGTCGCACCATTCATTAATCCTCTGCAGGTCTTCCTGGAGTACGTACGAGTCTTCTGATGTTGCTACTTTCTTGTAGACAACCGTGTCATCTGCAAATAGCCTCACGGAGCTACCGATGTTGTCAACTAAGTCATTTATGTATATTGTAAACAATAAAGGTCCTATCACGCTTCCTTGCGGTACTCCCGAAATTACCTCTACATCTGCAGATTTTGAACCGTTAAGAATGACATGTTGTGTTCTTTCTTCTAGGAAATCCTGAATCCAATCACAAACCTGGTCCGATATTCCGTAAGCTCGTATTTTTTTCACTAAACGTAAGTGCGGAACCGTATCAAATGCCTTCCTGAAGTCCAGGAATACGGCATCAATCTGCTCGCCAGTGTCTACGGCACTGTGAATTTCTTGGACAAATAGGGCGAGCTGAGTTGGAAAAGTTGAGGAGAATAAGGAGCAGAATAAAAAAGCGACAGGTATAGCAATAGCCACACGTCAATAATTCGAAGTGGTGGCGATGATGATAGTGGTAACAAAGACTATAATGTTTGAGGTAAATATTGTAGTCCTAATCGGAATTAAGGAACTGTTGTTTCTAGAGATTTAAATAGTAGGAAACACATTAATAACATGCAATACGCTGACGGAAACAAAATCGAAACTCCAAAAAGGAGTTGTACGATAAAAAGACTGGTAGGTGTGTTTCTACATCTGAAAGATGATGTCTATTCAATTACGCGACACTTGCATAACACCGCCGCTAGAAGCACACTATGAGGATGCAAATCAGGTTTTAAATGGTTCAAATGGCTCTGAGCACTATGGGACTTAACTTCTGAGGTCTTCAGTCCCCTTGAACTTAGAACTACTTAAACCTAAGTAACCTAAGGACATCTCACACATCCATGCCCGAGGCAGGATTGGAATCTGCCACCGTAGCGTCCGCGCGGTTCTACACTGTAGTGCCTAGAACCGCTCAGCCACTCCGGCCTGCAAAATCAGGTTTACTTGAACTACGCGCTATAATGGTCGTGAGCGTTATTTACTTTGAGACTGGACACGGTAAGTTGATGTTAGTCAAGAACGCATTTACGGCGACAAAGACGCCATTATGAACAGCTCACTGAGTTTGAACGAAATCGTCTAGCAGGGCTACGGGAAGCTGGGAGTTCCTTCTGCGATACTGCAGAAAGACTTGGCAGGAATGTAGTCACTGTACACGACTGCTGGCAGCGGTGGACACGAGAATGTACGGTCGCAAGAAGACCGAGCTCCGGACGTGGCACTACCGAGAGGGAAGACCATCGTGTTTGGTTATGGGTCTGTCGCACCGTAATGCACCCGCAGCAGCAATCTGAGTAGCAGTTGGCACCACAGTGGCACAACTAACTGTTCCAAGTCGGTTACTGCAAGGACAGCCCCGAGCCAGACGCCCTATAGCAAGCGTTTCACTGACCCCAAACCGCTGGCATTTCCAACTTCAGTGGTATCAAGCGAGAGCTCATTGGAGAGCGAGATGGAGGTCAGTTATGTTTTCAGATGAAAACCGGTTCTGCTTTGGTGCCAGTGATGGCCCTATGTTGGTTAGAAGGAGACAAATTGAGAGCCTGCAACCAACCTGTCTGCGTGCTAGACACACTGGACGTACATCTGTTACATACCTGTGTGCGATTTATTATAACAGCAGGAGCACTCTCATGATTATCTCACGCTCCCTGACTGCAAAACTGTACGCCGATCTGCTGATTCGATGTGTTATGCTGCCGTTCACGAACAAGATTCTATGGGGTGTTTTCCAACAGGATAACGCTCGTACACTTATCACATCTGTAATCCAGCATGCTCTACAGAGTATCGACATGTTACCTTTGCCTGCTCGATCACCAGATCTGTGTCCAGCCGAAGATGTATAGAACGAACATCTCTGGCGATAACACCAGCGTCATCCACAACCAGTAAGAAATTTCCGATTTGGATGTCAGTGTTGAACCAACAATGCCTGATGAAACGCTGCAGGAATAAAGCAAAATATTTTCACCTGTTACCTTTAATCCCAATCTTCAGAAAGTGGTGCCTGTCTTAGTAAATCCGTCTCATTCCGTACATAATGAAAATATTCCTTTTTCGAAAATGATATCTTCCATCGGATCAATAAAATAAGTCCCATGAGCAGCATATGCTGCGTCTTTCCTGTACGAACTCGCTGCCACCACACCCCACTACAACTCCGTATTTCCCCTCCTCGCTATCAACACTTAACACCCGCACATCTTCACAGACTAAAGACGAGCCGATTAGTCTTCGGGCAGCGCAGCGTCTCCAACCGATACAAATCTTACGTACCCTTCCTAAGGGATCCAAAAGTAAGAAAATTACGTATGAAACTATATACAAACACCTTTCAACGTCGAGCATGATCTACATCGAAACTTTCTGGGTTTGGGAAGGTACAGGTCTGAGATCTGGAGATAGAGTTTTCTGAGTCAACGGCAGGAGATAATCCAATAACATAGAAAAGACATACACTGTACAACAAAAAGAAAAAAAAAGACGCATCGCGAAAGAATTATCCGAAAGGGACGTAAACAGTTAGATGTGGTGTACATGAACAGAAAAACAAATGATTACAATTTCAGAAAAACTGGATAATTTATTCTGCTTTCATAAGGACCAATGGTGCACCAACTGTTTATTGACTTTCTGAGTTTGTGAAGCTCTTTCTCTTGAACAAAGTATCCAATTTTTTTCTGAAACTGTAATCATTTTTTTGACTGTACACGTCCATCATATCTACCGATTTCCGTCGCATTCGAATAATTTCTTCCTGGTGCGCCGTTTTCTTCCGCTGTAGAGTTTCTGTTGCAAAATTTGAAAATATGTTGAGAAATGTACTGTCTGCAATATGAACGAGGATGGAAGTTAGTCATACATGTGCCACCCCACTATTTTGTTATGCGAAACATATAATAATAATAATAATAATAATAACCTTTTCATACTACAGCTACGATGATGGCACTGTTGCAAAATAAATAAATAAATAAATAAATAAAATAAAATGAAAATTCCAGTTTATGCCGAAACCGCACCATAATAGCCGATAAGACAGTCCACTGTAATAGTGCTGACACAACAGTGGTCTATAGAGGCTCCTTCATTATATGCCTTACTGTACTCAATAACTAATATTTGCAAACAACCTGCGTTGAGAAGAGGGCCAGATGAAGTAATACTCATGTGAAAACAGAAGTCTGTACACATCATCCTGGAGGTCATATTGGGCACCAGCATTCTTCCGAAACGCACTGAGAAGAAAACACGGGTCTTAAAATTGCATCCTTCGCTCCGTTGGCAACTGCAGTTGCACGAAACGCCTGCAGAACATTGCTTCGAGTCCTTCGGAAACATAGTTTATTTGGTGATAGCTTATTATTTAAACCGTCTATATATGTGTCCACATTAATTCTCCAAAGACACCGTACGGTGCATGGCGGAGGGCACCCTGTACCACTACTAGTCAATTACTTTCCTGATATACTCGCAAATAGAGCGAGGGAAAAATGATTATGTGCCTCCGTATGAAACTTAATTTCTCATATCTTATCTTCGTTATCCTTAGGCGCAACGTATGTTGGCGGCAGTAGCATCATTCGACAGTCAGCTTCAGATTCCGGTTCTCTAAATTTTATCAAAAGAGTTCCTCGAACAGAACGTCGCCTTCCCTGCACGGATTCCCATGTGAGTTCCCGAAGCATCTCCTAACACTTACGTATTGTTCAAACGCAACGGTAACAATCCTAGCGCCTCCAGTCTGAATTGCTTCGATGTCCTGAGCCAATTCGACCTGGATTGTTCCCCAAACACTAGAGCAGTATTCAAGAATAGGTCGCACCAGCGTCCTATATGCGGTCTTCTTTACGAATGAACATTTCCCTAAAATTCTCTCAATAAACCGGAATCTACTAATTGTCTCCCCTACTGCAGTCGTCACTTGCTCGTTCCATTTCATATCGCTTTCCATCGCTACGCTCAGATATTTAAACGACGTGACTGTGCGAAGCAGTAACCCACTACTGCTGTAACCGAACACTACAGGTTTATTTTTCCTACTCATCCGTCTCAACTTATAGTTTTCCACACTTAGGGCTAGCTGCCATTCATCACACAAACTTCATTCATCACACTCGCCTTCGACACCTTACTATACAGCACAGCGTCATCAGCAAACGACCGGATATTGCTCACCTCGTCCGAAAAATCATTTATGTATATAGAGAAATTGCGGTATATAGAGAAAAAGCTCCTTCCCTGGAACACTCCTGACGATACTCTCGTCTCTGATGAACAGTCGCCGTCGAGGAATACCTACTGCGTTCTATTACTTAAGTAGTCTTCGAGTCAATATATCAGTAACAATTAATAATAATAATAATAATAACAAAACTTATATATAGATGTTTGCAGATAGCATTGAAGTATGGCTGTGAACAAGGACACTTCGTTCCTTGCCCAGCGTCATCTCACCTAAACAGATCAAAATCTATGATATAAATATTGTAAGTTTGCTACTTGAATTTTGCTATGCTGAAGAAAGCGGTACTGACGGACAATAAAAGCGGGTTGAAAGCTGTGAGCTGTCTGGGGAAGTTAATCTTGCATTACTAAGCAACTGTTTCATCAGGTATCTAGTCCAGGTTTACCAAATTCCCAAACAGACTAACATTAATGATAATCTTTTAATAGTCATACAACAACCGGTAATATATATATATATATATATATATATATATATATATATATATATATATATATATATATATAATGGAGAATTTAAATAAAAAGAAAGAAATCAGTTTATATTTGGAAATTTATTTTTAAGATTGGTCATTGAAATTTCAGCATATTAAATTCTATTCGTAACAAGCTGGTGCCTTATTTAGGATGGTGAAAATCTTACGGAACACATCAAATATGGACCCAAGATTGGGAGTCTGCATACAACACTGCGTTCATAAAACAACACACAAAGAACGTTGAAACGCATGCAAGAGAAGGTTAACCACTACAAACAGATTCAAATTATTTACCCAAAGAAATTACGTTCGAAGCACAATCCTGTCCGTCATGTAATTACCACACACTGGTATACTAAATTCATATTAACTCTTTGTGAAATCTTCGCGAAAAGAATAGCTGAGGGCTACTTTGATGATTACACCACATGCTTCACGTGGTCAACTTGGTTTACACAAAGCGTATAACTCCACAATAATTTTGATAATTAAAATAAATTAGATCGAAAAGCAAATTACAAAAGAAAAACCTCGAACTGGTTACTAACGTCTTACTGTTAACCCGACGGGTCAAACAGTTATATAAGCACGGGGTACTGGTCTCACAAAGTACACCCCACGTGGGTTGAACATAAAGAAAAGTTGCTATATGGAAAATATTGTCAAGACGAGACGTTATAATCACACAAGCATTCGCATTTAAGATTGATCTTAGTTAGAGTTACTGACCAACACGTGGTTCCACTTTACTCATAAAGTAGTGACAAAGCAACTACCGGAAAATAATATGAACTTCACACGAGAATTACACTACGCTGCAATTTAAGATAACCTTAGATATTTTAGAGCTAACCCGAAATAAAGGTGATTAAATTCTCAGTTAGGCTGAACTTAACAAATCCATTGTCCTACGGACTTAGCAGACACGCGCTTAGCCGGAGATCTTACCATTTCAGACGCTCGCCACCGCCAGACTGCAACT
The DNA here is from genome assembly GCF_023898315.1 of Schistocerca nitens. Lineage (NCBI taxonomy): Eukaryota > Metazoa > Arthropoda > Insecta > Orthoptera > Acrididae > Schistocerca > Schistocerca nitens. The sequence goes on along the minus strand of NC_064614.1, from coordinate 366,962,714 downwards.
GCCTACTACCGAGCGTGCTTCCTCAGGGTGGCTCACAAAGACAAACGGAAAGGGCCAGAGGGGCACAGCTTCCTATACCAACATGACAACGGACGGACAGGACCATACTAAGGATAGAAACCTCTCTGCTTTAAGAAAGCGTAGCTACCTGTTCCGACGTTGGTCCTACTGTTCTCTAGCAGACAGCCTTGTCTGCTACCCTCAAGCATGCAACTACAAACACATTTGATCATTCATCCTCTCACACAGAAGGGAAGGGGGATGACAGTATCTTATCATATACAGTATATAACAGAAAGCGGATGTAGGTTCCGTATGAGACTGTGTGACATGAATTACATATAAACTGTGTTTTAAAGTGTAGTAGTGTGACAGATCGTTCTTGTTTACGTGTAAAAGTAACACGTTCCACTACTCAGTCTCCTCCCAGATAGTCAGAAACGCCACAGTAAATTTAGAAGAGGAATTTATTCCAAAAATGACAACAGATTTAAGAAATCAAACATGAAAGGAATCCAACAGAGACCTTTCATAACGCCAACGCTCCGGGAAAAGACTGTGCAGGGAATTTTCTGGCCATGCTAGGACATTCCCAAGCAGGCTTCTCACACCCTACTTAAACCAAAAGTGTAAAGAAAAGGCAAAAGGTCACCAGCTACTTGCTAAAACACAATAATTTCAAACATCTTTACAATCTACCAATTTCAAAGAGAAAAAAAAACACAATCTGTGACACCTATTTAAAAGATCGTGTAGACCTAAATCGGTCAGCAAGTAAAAACAATGGTTCCTGTGTCATTAATATGAAAACAATTTCTGGTTGTTACCCTTATGGAGTTCACCAGTATTTGCTCATTGCAAGAGCCAACTGATCACAGGAAAATTTATGACTGTTTATTAACAAGCAAAATTTATGAAAATAGCAAAGGTGCCACAGCAATTAAAAAAGAACATGAAATAACATCAGTATTATAAAGCAGAACATTACAATGCACAATTCGCAAAAGCAAAAAAATTGATAAGAAAAAAAACATGTTTTACAAAGTGGTTATCGCAAAAAAAATTCTATATCTTATAAAACTAATAATTTGTAGAATTAACATAACTATGTGGCATTAATTTAATCACTCTACTATATTTCAGTTAGTTAGCAAACAATGAGCACTGTGTCATTATACTGAGACTACAATAATTATGTGATTGTTACCCTTAAGGGGTTCCTCACAATAAATATGCCCCATGCAAAGGCTAATCGATCACAGTCCAATGAGAATGAATAGCACTCTGACTGATAAACGAAGCAATGCCACTTGAATGAATTTACGAAACAAAATAACACAAATCTAATACATACACAAGAACAAACATTGATCAATAAAACAGTACAATAGTCAACATAAAAAAAAACACCAATAAATAAAACACCTGCAAAATACAAGAGTCAAAGTCTCAAAAAAAACAATAAATAGAACACCTGCAAAATACAAGAGTCAGAGTTTCTGTGACAGAAACACACGTATATGCATTGAACTAAGAACCGTATAATCACTGTTCACTGATACACTCACTAGTTCCACTGTTCCGAGGCACAATATAAGGGGAGGGGAAGGGGGTTCGTCGCCGCAGCTGTCAGTAGGGATTTTTGTCCATCTGTTGCGTGCAATCCCGCCGTCTCTGCCCTCTCATGAAGTTTCTCTTGGTGGTCTGTGTCACGTACATCTCGATTTGGTTCCATGTTTGTGTTGTCAAATTCGTGCAGTATCCTCGATTGACACGCCAGGTTGATATTCCTGGGCAAGGATGACACATAATGGCTCTTCTTTTGTGCCACCCTTAGCGACCAGAGAACATCGAACCATGATTTACTGTCACTTGACAGTGGGCATCCGTCAGGAAATGTCGATAGGCGTCGTTGACGTCTGCAAGTTTCTCTGGACAGTACCTGTCAAAAGGCTCCACGCCCCTTGTGTTGTTTCTCCGCGGCCGTCTCGTCACGGTTGCGTGCGTGTGGTGCGTTGCCAGCAGATGGATTTCCGCGCGGTGGACCGCTCGCCCATCTCAGGTCAACGCCTTCAGGAAGGGTCGCACGGGGCAGCCGCCCATTAGCTCCAGGTACAAGGGAAGGTGTTTGCCGCGTACCCTTCTTTTGTTGTTGGCCGCGCTTCCGAAGTGGCCCGGTTGACAGCGTGTCCTGCAGGGAAACCCGCCAGTTTACAACTAGTCCGGCTGCTCCCGATGTCTCGTAAGAGTTTAGCCGGTTCGCTTTCACGTTCTCAACTGCATTCACAGAAATTTTTTTTTTATGATAGTTATGTGATTACACAATGTCATACATAATACCATTTAGTATTGTCTTTCACAATTTTTTTTAGAACAAAAGTGAGACTTAAATATTTTTTTTAAATAAAAAAATTAGATGAATTGACAATATAAAATAAAATTTAAATGACTTGACAATGTCAAAAAAATAAAAGTGAAATGACTTGACAATGTAAAAATAAAAATTAAATGAACTGACAATATAATATTTAAATCCACATCACTAATGTGGTTCACTTACGTTCTAATAAATCAAATGCTACTTATTAATTCACTAAAATGAATAGTATTATGCCTTGTGCAATTATAGGTCAGGACAGCATGGGGTTCACATGTTATTTACACACACACACACATGCACACCTGTTGTCTATTCTACAAACTAACTACCCATAAACATGCATTACTCATAATTCTACTTCTATCCACTACTAGTTAATCCAACAAGCTACTTCAATGCTACTTCAACACCGTGTATATACCACTACAACATTGTTCTAATTCGTCCTCTTCCTGACGCTCGCCGCATATGTCTTGTCATATAATGAATATGGAGAACTTTCCTTAAACATACAAAGTAGAAAGAACAATGGTTATTTGCAAATCAAAACATTTATACCAGTTCACACACCTGAAAAGAGACTCGCAATTATACATTTATCATACTCATATAATCACACATGAAACAGGAAGAAAATTTCATATAAAATTACGTTATCACAAGAATTAATCACGCAGATGACTCTGAGAACGGTAAAAATATCTGGATTATGCAGGTTATACTACATTCTCTTACCCATTTTGCTTCGATTTCGTTCCTTCTTTAAGTTACCTTTCGCTTCCAAATCAGTTATTTCGCCTGTGGTGGTTATTCTGGATTCATTTCTCATGAATGGCAAAATTGTGGTCACCTCTATTCTGTAAAACAGTATCATCTTAACATATTGAACTTACAACAGACACAAAAGATTCGAATCCTCCTGCAGTTTAAATGACAAATGTTTTGCTTCATCCTTATTACCTTAAACCAAGCTTTCCTTTGGTCCCATAATCAAAATTATTTAATCATCCTCTACCTTCAAGAGGGAAATTTCCTCAGTACAAATCATATAGGCTGCAGTGCATCCCGCACCAGCGAAAACAGTAAGCTGTAATGCTCACAGCATCAGCAAAACACATAAACGTCGCTTTTCTGGGACAAGTATTAACGCAGAATAACTTTTCAGGCTTTGGCTCAACATCAATTAAGACTACAAAAAGGATCCATATTTCCGTTCCATTCTCCATTTGCTGAAAAACTGCTCGTATTTGACTACCACAATAATATTTCAGAGCCACGTAAATTACGCAAACCACAATTCTTCTTTCACCTTGAAGGGAATCAATATACTTACGAATTCCACAGACAGCACTTTATGTACTCAGCTATAAAGAACAAAAAAGACATATATCATCAATATTAACATATCATCGCATATTGGGAAGCCAATGGTTAAACAATCGTATTATCACATCCTGTTTTCAAGATTGTAAACTTCCTCATTCCTTTCTCAGAGTTCTCCTATCTTAAAATATTCATACAGCACGCATACTATGGTAAGAGATCCTCATTTATACTGACAGATATAGAATAGTAATAGATAGATAGTAGCACTGAAAGCAGAAAATCGGAAACAAGGCTACTAACAGCTGGGGACCTGGGTTTGCCAGACCCATAATACCCACAGATCGGATATTCCCCTGAGTTTTTGCATTACTTCAACACAGATCTTGCTTCCCTCAGGAGCGACTCTTTTCAATTGACACAAAAAAAAACATAAACAGCATTTTACTCATTCACAAGGAAACCTTTTATGTTCACATTAGAACCAACCTAAATCCTAATTGCACAAGGAGAGAAAAAAAATTAAAATATCACTTCAATCAATCACATAGAAACATCTTTATCATTAATTTTTACCAACATATTATTCAAAATGCATACGCCACAAATTTAAACTAATCACTAATTACCACACACTGGTATACTAAATTCATATTAACTCTTTGTGAAATCTTCGCGAAAAGAATAGCTGAGGGCTACTTTGATGATTACACCACATGCTTCACGTGGTCAACTTGGTTTACACAAAGCGTATAACTCCACAATAATTTTGATAATTAAAATAAATTAGATCGAAAAGCAAATTACAAAAGAAAAACCTCGAACTGGTTACTAACGTCTTACTGTTAACCCGACGGGTCAAACAGTTATATAAGCACGTGGCACTGGTCTCACAAAGTACACCCCACGTGGGTTGAACATAAAGAAAAGTTGCTATATTGAAAATATTGTCAAGACGAGACGTTATAATCACACAAGCATTCGCATTTAAGATTGATCTTAGTTAGAGTTACTGACCAAAACGTGGTTCCACTTTACTCATAAAGTAGTGACAAAGCAACTACCGGAAAATAATATGAACTTCACACGAGAATTACACTACGCTGCAATTTAAGATAACCTTAGATATTTTAGAGCTAACCCGAAATAAAGGTGATTAAATTCTCAGTTAGGCTGAACTTAACAAATCCATTGTCCTACGGACTTAGCAGACACGCGCTTAGCCGGAGATCTTACCATTTCAGACGCTCGCCACCGCCAGACTGCAACTGCCTACTACCGAGCGTGCTTCCTCAGGGTGGCTCACAAAGACAAACGGAAGGGGCCAGAGGGGCAGCTTCCTATACCAACATGACAACGGATGGACAGGACCATACTAAGGATAGAAACCTCTCTGCTTTAAGAAAGCGTAGCTACCTGTTCCGACGTTGGTCCTACTGTTCTCTAGCAGACAGCCTTGTCTGCTACCCTCAAGCATGCAACGACAAACACATTTGATCATTCATCCTCTCACACAGAAGGGAAGGGGGATGACAGTATCTTATCATATACAGTATATAACAGAAAGCGGATGTAGGTTCCGTATGAGACTGTGTGACATGAATTACATATAAACTGTGTTTTAAAGTGTAGTAGTGTGACAGATCGTTCTTGTTTACGTGTAAAAGTAACACGTTCCACTACTCAGTCTCCTCCCAGATAGTCAGAAACGCCACAGTAAATTTAGAAGAGGAATTTATTCCATAAATGACAACAGATTTAAGAAATCAAACATGAAAGGAATCCAACAGAGACCTTTCAATATCTCGAATGAGAAGCCGTTATTGGTTTTCTGGAGTTATCGAGGTTCAAATCTCCGTTTGTCCTCTCAATTAAGGTTTCCCGTTCTCTTCTTAAATCCTTTAAAAAAATATGTTAAGATAGTGGGTCAAAAAGGCCCACAGTTTTCCTCCTTAATCTTTCTGCATCTTAGTACTTCTTTCCATGGGCTATTAAATTGTGACCTAATTCAGAACAGGAGCTACACACAGTCAAAACAACAGGTTATCAGCACACACTTATCGACAGTCTTTTTTACTTTTCCTATTCGCTTTGGTCACCAGAGAGCAACGCTAATTTGAGTCAGATTCGTTTTTTCTGTTCTTTATCCTTGTCAAATACTCTTTCATTCTCACACTTCGCAAGTTGCTTTACTTTCCACGATAATTTTTCTGTAGTGTGATTCTGCTCTGTAAAATTATGATAGCATAAATCTTAGATCCAGAAGTCACCCTGTTGCAAATGTCTCTTTCCTGCGTTCCCATTTCATTCAGATCTCTTTGCAATTTTTGGATCCAGACTACTTTTGTTGTCTCTCCACAAGGAACTGCGTTATCAACAAAGGAAGTAGCTTACAAAACACTCGTTCTATCAATACTTGAATATTGCTCGTCAGTCTGGGGTCCGTACCAGATCGGAGTGATAGAGATTGAGAAGATATAAAGAAGAGCAGCACGTTTCGTTACGGGTTCATTTAGTAAGCGTGAAAGCGCAACAGAGATGATCAACCAACTGCAGCGGCAGACGCTGCAAGACAGGCGTTCTGCATCACGGTGTGGATTATTGTTAAAGTTCAGAGAGCGTACGTTTCTAGACGAGTCAATAAATATATTGTTTACTTCTACGTATATCTCGTGAAAACACCAAAAGATAAAATTGCAGAGATTGGAGCCCTCACGGAGGCTTACCGACAATCGTCTTCCCGCTTCGCTGCAGAAAAGCGTCTCTCAGTGGCTCGAGTGAAGCTGGCCCTAGCTATTCGCGACTTGAACAGAAAAGGGGCGAAGAGATAGTGGTACAAAAAGTACCTTCTGCCACACACCGCAAGGAAGCTTGCGGAGCATGGGTGTAAATGTAGATGCGCCAGTCTCCCGTAGTTCATTCTAAAGAAGTGTCCGAAGACTGTACTCCCTCTTTTCCTGGCGGTATCTGAGATTCGCTCAGCCTGGGAAATACTATTCTTTTCGCTCGCCGCCTATACTGATCATATCCTGCTGTTCTATGTCACAGTTTTGCATTGATCGAAAACGTCTTCTTATTGCCATTATTCATAGTTAACAGGCTAAATTCGTCTTCTTTATCTTCCTCCCATTCCTTTAGTTTCTTATCGACGGTATTCTTAAGAAAAAGCAAAAAACAAAGCTACAATACAAGTGTAGTCACCAAAAGTGTCCTAAAATATTACAAGAAAAAGATGTATACAACCATTTTATTTGGTATATTCTCTACCAAAATATATTACATTCTGAAGAGAAAAAAACACGTATTCAGTGAGCTACTATACTGCAGGCAACAGGCATAAATTTGTTATATAAGTGTCACGAAAGTTTTTTTGAAGGTATTTGGAGTGCAGCCTTGTACGGAAGTGAAACGTGTACGAAAAGTAGTTCAGACAAGAAGAGAACAGAAGCACTGGAAATGTGGTGCTACAAAAGAATAGTGATGTTAAATGGATAGATCAAATACGTAATGAGGAGGCAATGAATCAATATGAGGATAATGGAAATTTATGCACAACTTGACTAAAAGAAAAGATTTGTCGATAGGACACATCCTGAGGCATCTAGGAATGGTCAGTTAGTAATTATGGAAAATGTGGGAGCCAAAAACTGTGCCGGGAGATCTAGGCATGAATACAATAAGCAGATTCAAATTGGTGTAGCTTCCAGGCGTTATCCAGATTTGAAGACGCTTGCAGAAGACAGACTAGCATGGAGAGTAGCGCTAAATAACTCTTCGCAGTGATGACCACAACATAAACGTAGTGGTGAATGGATTATTTTGTGTATTTAGTAGTTGATGACAGTAAATTGTTCGGCTTTTTGTGTTTGGACTATTATGTAACGAACATTTTTGTAAATTGCACTTTATGGTGCGTTAACAACGCAAATTTTAGGTCACAGGAGTCCATTATTTGTTAAACAACTAGCAAAACATGCGTATTTTCTGTATAATAATGTTTCGCCAAGAATCCACAGTGAAATCAACAGAAATTCGAACTCAAGCACGACGCCGATTTAAAATACACTGAAGAGCCAAAGAAGCTGGTGCATCTGCCTAACATCGTGTAGGCCCCCTCGAACACGCAGAAGTGCCGCAAAACGACGTGGCATGGACTCTAGCAATGTCTGAAGTAGTGTTGAAGGGAACTGACACCACGAATCCTCCAAGCCTGTCTATAAATCCGTGAGAGTACGAGGGGGTGGAGACCTCTTCTGAACAGCATGTTACAAGGCATTCCAGATATGCTCACTAATGTTCCTACCTGGGGAGTTTGGTGATCAGCGAAAATGTTTAATCTCAGAAGAGTGTTCTTGGAGCCATCTGTAGCAATTCTGGACGTGTGGAGCGTCAGACTGTACTGCTGGAATTGCCCAAGTCCGTCGAAATCCACAATGGACACGAACAGATGCAGGTGACCAGGCAGGATGCTTACGTACGTGTCATCTGTGAGAGTCGTATGTACACGTATCAGTGGTCCCATATCATTCCAAATGCACGCGCCCCACACCATTAAGAGCCTCCACCAGCTTCAACAGTTCCCTGCAACCATGCAAGGTGCATGGATTCATCAGGTTATCTCCATACCCGTACACGTCCATCTGGTCTATGCAATTTGAAACGAGACTCTAAGGACCAGGCAACATGTTTCCAATCATCGATAGTCCAATGTCAACATTGACTGGACCAGGCGAGGCTTAAAGCTTTGTGTCTTGCTGTTATCAAGGGAACACGAGCGAGCCTTCGCCTCCGAAAACCCATATCGATGATGTTTCGTCGAATGTTCAGCAAGTTTACACTTGTTCATAGACCAACAACGAAATCTGCAGCAAATTTCGGAAGGTTTGTACTTCCGTCACGTTGAACAATTCTCTTCAGTCGTCGTTGGCCCCGTTCTTGCAGGATCATTTTGCGACTGCAGTGACGTCAGAGATTTGATGTTTTAGCGGATTCCTGATATTCACGGTGCACTCGTGAAATGATAATACGGGAAAATCTCCACTTCGTTGCTACCTGGGAGATACTGTGTCCCGTCGCTCGTGCGCCGACTATGACACCACGTTCAAAGTCACTTAATTCTTGATAACATACCATTGTAGCAGCAGTAACCGATCTAACAACTGCTCCAGACACTTTCTGTGTCCGGCAGCGCCGTAATCTACCTGCGCCGGCCGCGGTGACCGAGCGAATCTAGGCGCTTCAGTCCGCAACCGCGCGACTGCAACGGTCGCAGGTTCGAATCCTGCCTCGGGCACGGATGGGTGTGATGTCCTTAGGTTAGTTATGTTTAAGTAGTTCTAAGTTCTAGGGGACTAATGACCTCAGATGTTAAGTCCCATAGTGCTCAGAGCCATATTTTTGAATCTACCTGCTTACATATCTCTGTATTTGAATACACACGCCTGTACCATTTTCTTTGGCGCTTCAGGGTGCTTCACGAGGATGCCGTAAAAAACTCTCCGTCAGGCCACGAAAACATTTTGTTTTGTAATTTTATCGTACGGGTAATAACATCACATGATTTTGCTCTGGAAACACCAAAGAACAATTTGTAAAATAGAGTTATCTCACGATTGGGCTTAAAGCAACAGTTTTCACTATATGGCGCTCTTGCCGTTGCTTAGCTCGTTTAGGCTACCATCTTCTGTTGGCGCAACGTGCGTAATGCGTTAGCGTAATGCGAAAGTGTACAGTGGTAGACTAGGAGTCTCCGCGCTGGGCCGGAATACATAAGCAGCGCACGCACTCTCGCACGCACACGCACACGCGGCGCTCGCTTTGCGCTGCATTCCGCCCCCGTTGCAGCCTCGCCGCTCTAATTGCGCTCGCAGTTCAGCAGCCGCCGCTGGGCGCGGCGTTCACGCTTGTGTTGCGTAAAGCGGCGCGTGCGGGACGCACATAAAACGCACTTGCTCATTAGCGAACGCCGCGGCGCTGGTGGTGGCGGCTGTGGTGAAGGGGACTGCAAGAAACCGCAGCTGTCACTCGGCGAATATTCGTTTGACACCGCACGACAAACGTCGGAATTTTCTGCCTGGGGTATCTTTCATTACGTTGGACTTCAGTTACAAATGTTCCATTATTCCGCATGCGTTCACGGCATGTCATATTACGGGACCACACTGTGAGGTAATTCAAGTAATTCCGCTTACAACAAACGGTCAGGAAGGATCAGTGATTTAATCGAAAAGCATGCAACTTAAAAACAACATGTCCTTACGCGTCATCAGGAATGTGTGCTGGGACCGTTGCTGTTCATGTAATATAACAATGACAATGTGTACAATACAAGGCGCTATGATCCACATGACTACAGTAATATGCTGCATACACCTGCTTGTTTTTGACACTCGCTATTAATGCGATAATTATAATATTATGAAAAAACCGGTAAAGGAATAATTTGTTTGTGCAGCTGGCTGCTGATTATTTCAACAAACAATAGTAAAAGAAAGCATTCAGTTTAATGAAATGCTGCAGTTACCTATGATGAGCAACTGCCTGGACACTGCTACACAGTTATTCAACCATATCTTAACAATATATCCAAGTGTTGTTTAAACTATGACAACCTGCTACAACCAACCAAAAACGTATCACTCTATTCTTCACAGTTCGATAAAGTGTGGTATCTCATTGCTATAATGTCAGTCAGTGGCAAATGCGATCAAGTCATTCATACTAATTCCTCGATATAAGAATTTGTAGGAATGTGAAATGGAACGATCAAAGGCTGAGTCGTGGGTGAGGCGGCATCAATCTTCCGTTCAGTGGCAAGATAATGCAAAAACCAAACCAGGCTACAAAGGAGGTTGCTTACTAAACACTCATGGAATCCATCCTACAATATTAGTTCAAATGGCTCTGAGCACTATGGGACTCAACTTCTGAGGTCATTAGTCCACTATAACTTAGAACTTGTTAAACATAACTAACCTAAGGACATCACACACATCCATGCCCGAGGATTCGAACCTGCGACCGTAGCAGTCTCGCGGTTCCAGACTGCAGCGCCTAGTACCGCACAGCCACTTCGGCCGGCTCCTACAATATTGCTCAAGTGTGTGGAACCCAGCCAAATAGGACTAACAAGAGGTATTTTATGTACAGAAAGAAGGCCACCACAAATGTGATCAGATTTGTCTGAGCCATGAAGGAGCGACACGGAGGGGGTGAAAAACGGGAAATGGGAGACACTTGAGGACAGACACCAGTTTCCCAACTAAAGCCTATTAACAAAGTTTTAAGAAGCAGCAATAAGCGAGGAATTTACGAAAATGCTACTGTCCTTCACGTATTGTTCCGTTTGGGGCCTGGATGATCAAATCAGATTACTCACAGAATCCACAGCTATTTAAGCAATCATTCTTCCCGCGATCGATACGAAAATGGAAGGGGAAGAAGCCCTTTTAAGTCATACGATCTCAAATACCGTCTGCTACGCACTTCACAATGGATTGCAGAAAATCAGTTTTGATGTGGATTCAACACATTTAAAATTCTTTGGACCATCACCACCTTTTTCTGTGATACAGTCTTGACAACTGATTAAAGATGACACGGGAAAATTCTGGAGCCTAGGATTTTTCTTTGCGTAAAGAGAAAATTCTCTTATATTGCTTCTATTTCCACATAACAGCTTGCACACCTATACTTCAATGGAAACGGAAGACAAAATAAGTGTGGTGCAGAAGGCATAGCGTAGAGGCATGGTAAATGAGAATATTAGAAACAAAGACTTGAGAAACACAACGTAACTACTGGAAGAATGTTTTGTGACTGCAGCAAACAAAAAAAAAAAAAAAACAGAATCGAGAAAGGCAGAAAAGAGAGCGCTATGTGATACTGGAACTAATGAGTTTATATTAGAACTTATACCTCCGAAACTAAACACATCTATGTTCGAACGAAATGAGTGAAGTCTTCTTATTCCTACTCTTCTGTATTCATATCGTCATCATGCAAGGTCCTGTATATTTTGGTATTCGTAATTCGATTTTAATAACAAATATAGATGAATTTTATCATGTTTTCTGAGACGTAGGTATGTGGCTAGCTTGTAGCAAACCATTTTTTAAAATGGTTTTGCTGCGCCTTCTACCTCATTGGTTGGTTAGACTGCTCTCCGGAAACTTCCCGTCAGAGAGTTTCTTGTGCAGAGAGCGAGAGGCTGTTTGGACGCTTGCGCGAAGCCTTTGGAGAGACCTGGACTGCAGCGTCTGGGTAGTGTGGCGGCTACCCGCAAGGTGCCGCGAGTTACGCGGAGTGTGGAGACAAGGGCCGGAGCAGTCAGGTGTAGTGTGTCCAATATGTCTGTCACTTGCGCAACAGAGTGAGACGCTTTGTGATTGCTAGAGACACGGGTGCCTCGAAGGGCTCTGTCAGCGACCTGAAGAACAGGTCAAGGTGCTGCGTGGTATTCTGTAATTCTGTGGGTGGAGTCTTTTGGAGCCCACAATAAGTTGATGACACTGTGGCGGACTATTACAGCAGTCTTGCAATTTCTTCTTCATTCTGGTGCCCTGCGATCACGATGTTATTTCTAGTTGGTAAATCCGAGTAATATATTAATTCTCCTGTCAAGTTTTGTACAGTGTCTGGACTTCGAGTTAAGTCTTAAATCAGCAGCTATTGTGTGTAACGGAGAGCACTAATTCTGTCGTCGTTTGGTGTGTAAGTGCAATCCCCTAATGAGACGTGCGTGGCTAGTGTTCGTGCCATATCTCATTTGACATCCAATTTTTACTGTACTACCACCTCATTATGTTAATTTCAATTACTGGTGTCACTGAGTTGCCGCCTTGCCTGCCCGTGAGCGGCAGCAGCGGCGCTTATCGATATAAGCCCTGGCGTATTATCTTTGCTGACTGCTATTACTTCCTGGTTGTCGTGTGTTCGGAGTTAGTTCGGATCTGCCAGTGAGTAGGGAGGCACTATCAGTGCAGTTCGGACCTGGCAGTGTTTGACTTAGGATGCGGCAGAAGCTCAGTCGGGGCGTGGCTGCATTGAGGCCCGGACAGCTATAACTCACCCGACGGTTTCCGATACATATCACTTGAGTGCGGACCACCTTGGTTGGCCGTCGGTCGGTAGTCTCGTTGGGCGACGTGTATGTTGGTTGACGATCGCTTATGGGTTTCCCGCGTGTGCCGACTCGTGATTCGTCCTTATTATTGCACAGTTGCTGCCTGGTGTCACCGTGCTGACGTGTGGCAGTCGGTCGGTTGGCGTGGAGCAGCGAGGAAATCTCCGTGGGGCGTAGTTTTGCCGGGCCCGCTGGCGGTCTCTATGCAGTATCGGAGTGTGTGGGGCTGTTCCCATCGCTACGAGGTCCGTGGCTCACCGACCCTGGACACGATAGTCGACTTTAAATTTAATTTATCAGGAAGTCAAGACTGTTCACATTGTGCAATCTGGTTCTTGTTATTGGCTGTTGGGACATTCCCGATAGCCACAACGTGTATGTTCGAGCTGGCGAAGGTTTAGCCACCGTCCGGTGGAGTCTAACTATATTTGGTTATGTGCAATTAAAGTGCACCAGCGGAATTTTCTGCCTTGTGGCCGCTAACGTTCCGGTTACCTGCCCTGGCCGTTGACGTAAATTCAGGCAGTGTCCTTCCTCGCCGTGTTGTCGGTGTCCAGCACGGTGTGTAGTCTGACAGCTTAATGTAGGCTTGGTTGTGGGCTTCCATACCTTTTACATTTTCGCATTGAACTCCCGGGTGTGTGCTTTTCGAGTGGAGCGCAAGTTACCTTGCTGGTGGTGAACCGTAGTTTATTTTCAAAGAATATTCTTAAGAATTTATTATATTTACTAGCGATTCATCAAGAACATTAACACACTTAATCACACTATGTAAGCATGGAAGTAGTTGCCAGGGAGTAACTGATGAAATCATAGCCAAATTCCTTTTAACAAATGGGAATTTTATTCACTTGAATAGTGCCTAAAAGCTTTTTTTAAAAGAAACAAATTTAAAATTATAATCAGACAGCACCCTCTAAATATCAACGTTACAATTTATTCAGAGGCAAAAAGAAACAAGTTTTGACTGTATGAGCTTTCGGGCAGAGAACCTTGCCGCTCTCTTTTGACATGGCAGCCTCTGAAAGACTACACTGGTGCAACTCTTCAACACACCAGATTACTTTAAACTAAGAGTTTTAACAACTTACACAAGCACACAAACTATGCACCCCCGCAGGAGGGATGCAAATGGTACAAAACACTAACAATTAGAACATTAACCTTGCCGCCGAAGGTGCAACATGATTTTAACTTCTAAGAAAACTCTTACGGTGAAAGGGTGGCAACTTTATATACTAAAATGATCATTTAAATAAAAGCCCATGAAATACAATCTTATATAAAATTCTACAAGGTTGGCCAAACAAAGTGGCCGTGCGGTTCTAGGCGCTGCAGTCTGGAACCGCGAGACCGCTACGGTCGCAGGTTCGAATCCTGCCTCGGGCATGGATGTGTGTAATGTCCTTATGTTAGTTAGGTTTAACTAGTTCTAAGTTCTAGGGGACTTATGACCTCAGCAGTTGAGTCCCATAGTGCTCAGAGCCATTTGCACCATTTGGCCAAACAATAGTTAAGATGTTCTACAGCACACAGATACCGCCTCTCAAGTTCATAGGCAATAATATCAAAGTTTCCAAAGATCAAAACACATTTCAGGTATTAGGCCGTTACACTCGAAGCAATAAATTCGTTAACACACCAAATCCGACAAACATGACAGAGGCAGCTACTAACGTACGGTAGACTGATAGGGAGATTACCGAACAACCCGAACCGCAGGTTACTCTAACCCGCCCCTACTCCACAAGGAAAAAAAACGGACCACCCAATTTATAAACAACCACCTTCCCACAGGTGGGCAAACGGAGAACAATGGTGGGACGACCCCAAAGCAAAACGGCTGGTGACCTCACCAAGAAAACAAGCAGAATTTAACAAGAGTAAATCAAACAACATATCACCAATCACGTAACTTCTAATAAACTGCGATTTCTCGAGAAGACCTGGCGCAGCAAATCGCTCTCCCGAACCGTCCGCTGCCAGCTGCTTCAACGGACGCAGGAAGGCGCGCCGATCTCCCGTCCCACGGCGTCGCAGCTCGCAGCGGCCAGACTGATGTCGTGGGTTGACTCCTGTTGCTCTCGTGTCGACCGCGAAGTCACTACTCCTTGTTATATGCCGCGGCCCACTGCACTCACGTGGCGACCTCACATGCGCCGACGCTCAAGACAGACAAGTCATCTTGTGTCCCAGTGCGCGACCGTCCAACCGATCGATCCAAGCGCCAATGACATTTGCCTGAGCAAACTCGAGCAGACTGGCGGCCTAACGCGCAGACTCAGATGCAGGAACTAAGCCCCGACCGGGTGACTACTCGCTGAGTTCTCTTACTGGCGGAGTGGAAAGACTCTCATTTTGCCGGCTTTAAAGGTTGAACCGAACGACAGACAAACTAGCACTCCGAACTCCGCCTAACAAATGCGGACGAGAGACAGACTAGCAAGCTGGGGACGAGAGACTGACCCAGACTGACCCACTGGCGTGCTCATAGCGCCCCTTAAATGCACGTGAACAGGCAACCTTTCCCCTTTCCCACCAGAGGGAGACACCAAAGCTGCGATGGCCACAGCGGTGCCACCTCCAGAAACGGAGGGCGACTGCTTCACACTACGCGCTGCGGCGCGTTCTTCAAAACAGCAATTTTTACCATGGTTCAGGTGCGACCGTTGACTGTCTGTTGGTTGGGTTGTCATCGGATCTAGAATGGTTGGGCCGAGTGCCTGTCTCACCTAAGTGATCGTTAGTACTTCAACTGTTGGCCGACCACCGAGACTTCTGAGTGCCGTTAGCTGCACTGCCTTTTCTTATTTTCTGTTGTGTGTATTTGCATGATTCATAGCCGATGTTTTTGAATTAAAGTTGAATTGATTTTAGTAGTGTTTTAAGTCATGGCCCTTCTGCCACTTTAAAATTAGAATTCCTTGCTTGTCAAGTGTTAGATCGTTTGGGCGTTCAGCTCGATTAAAATATTGTTTATAGATAAAGCCTTGGGCCTTGTGCCTACTAAAAATTATTTTAGTTGTGTTTAGGGTCATGGGCCTTCAGCCGTTTTAAAATTAAAAGTTTCTTGCTTGTCAGGTGTTAGATTGTTTGGGCCTTCAGCCTGATACTGTTTAAAGATAAAGCCTTGGGCCATCCGCCTACTAAAAATTATTTTAGTGTGTTTTAAGTCATGGGCCTTCAGCCTGATAAATATATTGTTTAAAGATAAAGCCTTGGGCCTTCCACCTACTGAAAGTTATTTTACTGTGTTTTAAGTCATGGGCCTTCAGACGTTTTAAAATTTAAGTTCCTTGCTTGTCAAGTATTAGATTGTTTTGGACCTTCAGCCTGGCCTTCTGCCTTGTGTTTTTACATATAATTTTACCTTGAGTCTTAAATCATGGGCCTTCAGCCGTCTTTAAATTAAGGTTGTTGCTTTTCAAGCGTTATATTTTGGGCTTTCAGCCAAATTGTAGAACTTGCTTAACGTGAGGCCTTCTGCCCTCTAAATATTCTCTTTTGCGTCTGAAGTTTGAGTTGATGGCTTTTAGCCGGTTTTTTAAAATTAAAGTGGTTGTGCCCTTAAGGCATAAGATAGTGTGGCGTATTCAGCCGATAACTAAGTTCAAGAATTTGTATTGTAATGTTTGGCCAAATAAATAAAGTTATATGTGTTAGAGTGTAACTGACAGCCGCTCATTTTGGCACCTTTCCACAGTTCTAACTACCTGTCCTGTACTGCGGATTTAGCAGGGCGTTTCACCTTAGTTCTGGTATACACGATGTTAGGAAAATCCCATTACAGACTTGTAGGGCTTGTAGACGGGAGTGGGCAGATAATATTTTGAACTGGAACGCATGTCCGGAAACATAACGTTTCCATGCTACAAAATTTGAAAATATGTTGGTAACGCGACCACTGTAACAAGTAACTGATAAAGCGTGACCCAGTACATCACTTGTTTTACAGTTCGACTCATTAAGAGCCAAATAAATTGTTTGTGTACTAGATGACGGGCTGTCTTCAACGTGATGCAGTTCGGTCTCTCCCAGGTTCGGGTGGCCAACGTCTCCTTGGAGTACCACAGTCACGTCTTTTCACGGTGAAGGTACCCCTCACTCGAAGCCGTTGCTTAATTCTGACGTAAAGGGTATGCTATGAAGTCGGACGTTGTGGAGAACGATCTTGGTAAAGGGACGAGCATTTCTTGCGTTATCATGTGTTTCGCCATTCAGAAAGATCATGTAGGCGTATTCTGCAAACGTGTACTCAACTATTTTGCTCTAACACTCACAGACATGTGAATGAGGCTCGAACCAGGTTAGCGAGGTAGGACAGACGTCAAGTGACATCAGATGATCCGACCTGATCACACCCTACCAAGACTACTCTGTTGCATACCTACCTAGCAATAGCAAACAAGTTTTCAAAAAGATGTAGCACGAAAACGGTACATTCCGGGATATGTGTTCCTATTCAAAATATTATATACCCACACTCCTGTACAAGTCCTAGAAGTGTGTAACGTATTTTTCCCAATGCCCTGTGTGTGGTTTTCCTGTGGCCACAAATTAATGTTTCAAGTACTTCTGTTCAAATTTTATACTCTGTTTAATACATTTTAGAGGTCACATTGATGACTGATGTTTCAAAGAAACGCGTGGAGTAGCAAATTGACGGTGGAGCTTGTACCTGTGTGTTATTATTTGGAGCCAGGCTCTTAAGTAATCTTGTTTCTTAAACTGTCATCCTGTTGTAAGTTTGCGAGGTGCCGGGGCTAGCAGTGTATTTGTCACTAAATTCTACTAGAATCCACATATGTAAATCATGCTCTAAGCCCCCCCTATTCTAACTCCGACTTTTGCTGTTGCACAAGGATAAAAAAAAATACGCGAACTGACTCTAATCAACCCTGCCAGTGGAGTAGAAGAGAGTTTGGCACCTGCAATAATTTAATTTTATAAATAAGTTAAATAAACAAAGGTTTCATTAGCATAGTGAGGAATGATAGGGTTGCTCTATCGATTAACAGAATGAAAGTTCTGTCCAAAATAACAATATGATTTATTAAGACTAAACACTGAATAGTAAAAGAAACACAGGAAATATAATACATCAAATTGGCTCAAATTTGGAGATTCATACAAACACTGTAAAGGTGAAGTTGTCCCTAAACTAGATCGTGAGGTTTAAGACGAGGTGGTATGTGGAGCCAATTCCTTTCCACTCAAATCTCAAGAGAGACACACAGCTAACCCAACCGTAATTGCTGCTACTCGAAACAGAACAAAGTTAGAAAAGGATGAACAGGCGCGCTCTGCTGAGCTCTGATTGTCACCTAGGAAAATCCCTATCTGCCGGTGCTGCGGACGTACATTACCAAACGGTCTTCTTATCTCCCAGAACACGATCTGGCGTACCGCAGGCGAGGGCTGGTTGCTTCGACGTCCTCGACCAAAAGGCGACTGCCGACTCCCTAGAGCACCCGTACAGCCCGAACACCGAACATTTCCGCCCCCACGACAGTGGCCGAGGTTAAACGTTCCAATCAGCAACTCGAAAACCGGCGGAAATTCCACTCCATTGCCGGAGCACTACCATTCCACCAATGGAGATTCTTGGCGCCAATTTCTGTGCTGATTTTGCTACGTCACGGCGCTATGCTCTGAGCAAACCAATCACCGTTACTATTTTGCAGAAAGTGCGGGAATTTTCCCGCCACAACTGCCAGGGTACACAAGTCATTCCCACGCCTCGCTGGTAGCCCGCCAGAAAGTGTTTTCGCTAAGTTTCTCCGAAGTAACGGAACCTCTAGCCCAGCCGCTACTTCACACCCCAGCGGGCGTGTCTCTTGACAATGTCGGCGTCTGCAAAGCATTCACTCGACTGCCTCACACACGTCGGCTTAACCCGCCTGTCACCGGACCACCCGGGTGACGAGAGACGCTGCGTGGGAAGTCCGCGTGTGAAGGAATAGCAGCCCTCCACCGCATGCAAATAGAGAGGAGAGTCGTAAGATAGAAATATGAGAGGGGGCTCATGCCACCTCTCAAGTTAATCAGTTGTAACTATTACTTCGTTATTCAAGACTTTTTGTATACTTTTAGGACTGTTAGCTCTAAAAAGTTAGCTATTTAGTTCCAAGCTAACGTTGCTTTTTTTTGAACTGTCCGAATGAATGGAGTGCTTTGAAATACAGTAAATCGGATCCTGCTCGTAGATACCGTTTTGAAAAGGCCAGGTGCCTGTGATAATTTCGTATTTGCATACTCAGTTTTAAATTTTAAGAGTTGTTCAGTAATTAAGGTTATGTAATAACTGTTGTGGTTTTGCTTATTTGTTCACTGTACTGAAGTTTGGCATAACGCCATTTCCAAGATTTAATAATTTATGTTAAACTTGCAAGTTCATAATAACGTAATCAGGTAGAAATATTGTGACTGGATTACGTCAAAATTTCGAAAGCATAGTTACGTTGCTGAACTCCTTGTTTAAATTGAAACTTCCTGGCAGATTAAAACTGTGTGCCCAACCGAGACTCGAACTCGGGACCTTTGCCTTTCGCGGGCAAGTGCTCTACCAACTAAGCTACCGAAGCACGACTCACGTACGGTACTCACAGCTTTACTTCTGCCAGTACCTCGTCTCCTACCTTGTTTAAATTGTGTACCAACTGGATGTGTCATTTTCTAGCTGTCGTCTAAAGTATTTGAAACTCATCTGAGTTTTGACACCTTCTCTTTTCCTGAACTGTAGTCAGTGTGTAATATTTGAGGTTACTGCTTGCTTTCATGTGTATCGCCATGAGACGGTTAAACTGTTATTTCTTGCAGCATAATATCATCAGAAATATTAATAAGAAGTACAGAGAATAAATAAATTGTTTTAACCAAAATGTGTCATGTAATTTCGGCCATGCATTTTACCATTTCCTCCCCTCAGCTACCACTTCATTTTCCTTTATTAACAGAGCGGTCAATTCCTCCTACTAATATTGTCTGAAGTTTTCGTCTACATGTTCCAGCTAACAGAAATTGACGGTTTGGTGATGCCACTACCGCGCTATCGAATGTACATTTTCTTTTTACGATTATCATTGCTATTATCATGCAAATCATTTATTTTCACGATTATCATTGCTATTATCATGATAATCATTTCCTCCTTTACAGTTTAAAATTTTCACGGTTCTGCGTCATCAAGTGTCTCCGCTCTCCAGCGACGATTTCTGAATCTTATTTCAACAGAATATGAAATTTCGGGTCATAGCTTTCATTCAACACAGCAGGAAGTTCGTTTTGATCCCTAATCTAGAATTTCTTGTTAGTCTTCTCATAGTACTCCTGTTGCCAATGTGATGCAGCCCACTTGTCGAAAAATCAATACTCAAAAATTTAATTTTATTCATTTTATTTTCTTTGACGAATACACTACACTATCCATAATTATATCTATCGCTTGATCCTTTGCCCGCATCTCGTGGTCGTGCGGTAGCGTTCTCGATTCCCACGCCTGGGTTCCTGCGTTCGATTCCCGGCGGGGTCCGGGATTTTCTCTGCCTCGTGATGGCTGGGTGTTGTGTGCTGTCCTTAGGTTAGTTAGGTTTAAGTAGTTATAAGTTCTAGGGGACTTATGACCACAGCAGTTGAGTCCCAAAGTGCTCAGAGCCATTTGAACCATTTTTGCTTGATCCTTGTCCTGCAGTTACGCAGGGTCAATCATCGTTAATCGGATTTGGCATGTTAATGGTTAAGGGGTGGCCGGATGCCATTCCTGCCGCCACCCCGTATCCCCGGGACAGAACTGTCTGCGTCGAGTGTAATCCACGGAATAGTGTGAAAGTGGTCAGATGTCTGTGAGCCGTGTAACTGAGGCGGAACATGGGGACCAGCCCGGTATTCACCCAGCGGGATGTGGAAAACTGCCTAAAAACCACATCCAGGCTGGCCGGCACATCGGCCCTCGTCGTTAATCCGCCGGGTGGATTCGATTCGGGGCCGGCGCGCCTACCCGAGACCAGGACGCAGCGCGTTAGCACTCTCTGCTACCCTGGCGGGTACACTATCCACAATCAAAGGATCTATAAAACAATATAGTATTTAATCTTCAATAGTGAGCACTAGGTAGTTTCATAACTCTGATGCGGATAAACAGAGGTCTTGCGCTTAATCAAAATTTATCTGTGCCACGTGAGAAAACCCTAACCCGCATCAACGGAAACTGAAAATTCTTACACCATTCTGTTCCTTTCCTTACGCCAGGCTTGAGATGGCGGGACTACTTCTAGCATATACTACTTTCGTCTACTAAGTCCGTGCACTCAGTTTTGTAACTTATCTGTGAATTAACGGCTAGAGCTAGCTAAACAACAGTAGCACACCAACAGTGGTACATGTTATTTCTTTACATCTTAATTACTTCGATAAGAAGAAATTTCATATTGCATCATGCACGTTCTTTGCACGCGTTTCGCAATTTATACTGCTTAAAAAGTTGTCCGTCAAGACCAGCCATCCTGGCCAAATTTGAATGCAACCTTGCCTACCGGCTAGCTATCCCGTTTCATGCAATCATGTACATCCATCGCGTCTAAACACAGGTCAACGTAAATCGTATGTCGTTTAACTTTTAAACACAGTGCATTTATTACTGCGGATAACAACATATATGCCGGCGAGTATGCACATCGGCCCAGGAATTAACGGCAGTGTAACTGTTACTGCGAATACGTGGTACATACGTGTCGGCGCTGAGGACAGGACTCGAAATCGGACCCTTCTCGTTCGTATGTAAAGCTGTGCAGTAACGCTCGCTAAAAGTAGTGCTCAACACATCAGTAACACACCGTTAGGAAGATGTGCTCGCCGCGTTGTGTTAAGTGCTGATCCCGGCGGGAAGAATAGGCAGTGGCGGCCAAAGCTCCAGATTACAAGACCTTTTCGTTTGTGACCTAGACGACGATAAGTCGAAGTAGCTGAAGGCGTGTCACCTCTGGCGCACCAGCCATACCAGTGTTGCTAGGTCTGAACAGATTCTTGAGTCTCTGAATCCGGCTGCATGTCCCTACCGTCTTGTGGACCCTATCATGGATGCCGACATACAAGAAAAGAAAATCTCCGTGCTGTACGTGTTCCGTCAACAAGTACCAACACATTCACGATAATTTGCTTTTGGGAGATGCTAGTATGCAAACACCGAATTCAACATATTATATACCAATACTTACGAATATATATTTGCAACATTTCACTCAGTCTTTATAGCTGGATATACCAATGATTTCTTTAAAATTGCAAGCCTGACGCTTCTTGTACGAATCTATAAATATCGACATAGTTTCTTAAATAACTGTCTACAAATATTTACAAAACACTTTCTGACAAAGTTTCAGAGTTTTATTATTTTGTATATTAATTATTCGTTACGCTCACCGCGTTTAGTAATGTGTAGTGCACTAATATCAACGGGAAGTTATACACTACTGGCCATTAAAATTGCTACACCACGAAGATGACGTGCTACAGACGCGAAATTTAACCGACAGGGAGAAGATGCTGTGATACGCAAATGAATAGCTTTTCAAAGTATTCACACAAGGTTGGTGCCGGTGGCGACACCTACAACGTGCTGACATGAGGAGAGTTTCCAACCGATTTCTCATACACAAACGGCAGTTGACCGGCGTTGCCTGGTGAAACGTTGTTGTGATGCCTCGTGAAAGGAGGAGAAATGCGTACCATCGCGTTTCCGACTTTGATAAAGGTCGGATTGTAGCCTATCGCGATTGCACTTTATCGTATCGCGACATTGCTGCTCGCGTTGGTCGAGATCCAAGGACTGTAAGCAAAATATCGAATCGGTGGGTTCAGGAGTGTAATACGGAACGCCGTGCTGGATCCCAGCGGCCTCGATTCACTAGCAGTCGAGATGACAGGCATCTTATCCGCATGGCTGTAACGGATCGTGCAGCCACGTCTCGATCCCTGAGTCATCAGATGGGGACGTTTGCAAGACAACAAGCATCTGCACAAACAGTTCGACGACGTTTGCACCAGCATGGACTATCAGCTCGGAGACCATGGCTGCGATTACTCTTGACGCTGCATCACAGACAGGAGTGCTGGCGATGGGGTACTCAACGAATAACCTGGGTGCACGAATGGCAAAACATCATTTTTTCGGATGAATCCGGGTTCTGTTTAGAGCATCATGTTGGTCACATCCGTGTTTGGCGACATCGCGGTGAACGCACATTGGAAGCGTGTATTCGTCATCGCCATACTGGCATATCACGCGGTGTGATGCTATGGGGTGCCGTTGGTTACACGTCTCGGTCACCTCTTGTTCGCATTGACGGCACTTTCAACAGTGGATGTTTCATTTCAGATGTGTTACGACCCGTGGCTCTATCCTTCATTCGATCCATACGAAACCCTACATTTCAGCAGGATAATGCACGACCCCATGTTGCAGGTCCTGTACGGGCCTTTCTCGGTACAGAAAATTTTCGACTGCTGCCCTGACCAGCAGATCCTTTAGATCTCTCACCAACTGAAAACGTCTGTTCAATGGTGGCCGAGCAACTGGCTCGTCACAATACGCCAGTCACTACTCTTGATGAACTGTGGTATCGTGTTGAAGCTGCATGGGCAGCTGTACATGTACACGCCATCCAAGCTCTGTTTGACTCAATGCCCAGGCGTATCAACGCCGTTATTATGGCCTGGAACTGGTTTCTTAGGTTCTATGCACCCAAATTGCGTCAAAACGTAATCGCATGTGAGTTCTAGTGTAATATATTTGTCCAATGAATAACCGTTTATCATCTGAATTTCTTCTTGGTGTAGCAGTTTAATGGCCACTAGTGTATATTTACAATATTTCACTCAGTCTTTATAGCTGGATACATAAATGATTTCTTTAAAATTGCAAGCCTGACGCTTCTTGTACGAATCTATAAATATCGACATAGTTTCTTAAATAACTGTCTACAAATATTTACAAAGCACTTTCTGACAAAGTTTCAGAGTTTTATTATTTTGAATATTAATTATTCGTTACTCTCACCTCGTTTAGTAATGTGTAGTGCACTAATATCAACGAAGAAGTTATATCTGGTTTAGAAGAATACTTCAGTATCACACATCGACTTGTGAAAAATGAATGGACCTACCTCTGCAACTGCCCCTGAACGTTTCTCTCTTCTTTTGTTGGGGTGCCAGACACATAGCGTACAGCATCAGCATGTGTAGGCAGAAAGTGACCTCCGCTCGAAATGGCACTGAAGCCCGTATGTATAAATAGCAACTTACTATTTCCGCATTGAGAATCCCTCTGCCTCACTCCAAGGTCGTTGGGATTTGGCCGAAAAGAATCGTCTTCTACAATGGGCCGAGTCTTAAGTAGCCCTCACTACCCCAAGGAGGTAAAGAATGAAACGTGATAGTATGTGTGTGTTGAGAGAGAAAGGGAAAGACAGAGAGAGAGAGAGAGACGGGCGGATAGAGAGAGGGAGAAATCCTTTATAAATACTTCGCTTGCAATACTGTTAACAGTTGATCCAGAAATGTAATAAAGGTAATCCAAATCTAATTCTTTCATTATGGAGTTCTCTGCTGATGCTAGCTTTGTGTGTGTTTGTGTACCATACGCTAAACCAGAATAGCAAACTCAAGACTTAATAGACACTCATTTAAAGAGGAAAGCGTATTGTGACTGTCTTTTCCCCGAAACCAGGTGCGTTGTCACTGAGGTGGTAGTCCTTGTAATACACGTTCGAAGCAGATCGAGTAAAATCAAGCTGACACGACGTACGCCACCGACTTGTCAATAGTGCTCCCTATTGGGATCGAAAAGGCTTTGCATGTATGAAAAATCATGACACAAAACGAACATGAGAAGTCCGTTACGATATTTGTAAAATCTGACGTCCAAAATCGGCGCAACTATTATATGAACCATCTTCAGAAGGAAAATCTAATCGTCATCATTGTTTGTCAGCATCAACATGACACTGTAAATGCACTGCTAATGAATTTTAAAAATTAGTAACCCTTTTTGCGAAGAGAGTCATACGTAAATACACTTGGAGAGCGAGGGGAAAGAGATCAGTAATAGATAATGTGACGGCCAACAGTAAAACGTGCGACTAAGTTCAGGAAGTTCGTGTTTTCAGAGGTAGCGACATTTATTGGGGGCACTACCTAGTAGTAGCAAAAACAGCTATGTTCGCTAGATGCACGAGGACAAAAAGAGTTGAGACAAAAAAGAGAAGAAGGGTTTTAAAGTGTACTGATAACAGGATGAGAACATAAAACATCTACATCAAAACAGACTGCATCTTTGCCTAAACCAGACAGAAACGCCTCATAATTTAGGAACAGAACGGCAAGACATAAACATACTGAACAGGCCGCAAATGAGTCTCTAAGGAAACAGATTAATAAAAGTAAGAAGGAACTTTAGAGTATGGAACGAAGATATGACACAATAAGATGAGCAAAAGAAACGAGCATATTAGATACATTTACAGGCGAAAATAGAATCTGCGAGACAAGAATATAAAGAGAAAAGAAATAAAGTAAAAAACATTATCAAGAAAACAAATGAAGAATCGTGGAATAACTTTGTGAGCAGAACTGAACACGAAATCCATGGAAGATAGTCTGTAGCTTACAAGACGACAAAGCATTTGAATAAAACTGAAAAAGAGTCAACAAACCCAAATACACTCCTGGAAATGGAAAAAAGAACACATTGACACCGGTGTGTCAAACCCACCATACTTGCTCCGGACACTGCGAGAGGGCTGTACAAGCAATGATCACACGCACGGCACAGCGGACACACCAGGAACCGCGGTGTTGGCCGTCGAATGGCGCTAGCTGCGCAGCATTTGTGCACCGCCGCCGTCAGTGTCAGCCAGTTTGCCGTGGCATACGGAGCTCCATCGCAGTCTTTAACACTGGTAGCATGCCGCGACAGCGTGGACGTGAACCGTATGTGCAGATGACGGACTTTGAGCGAGGGCGTATAGTGGTCATGCGGGAGGCCGGGTGGACGTACCGCCGAATTGCTCAACACGTGGGGCGTGAGGTCTCCACAGTACATCGATGTTGTCGCCAGTGGTCGGCGGAAGGTGCACGTGCCCGTCGACCTGGGACCGGACCGCAGCGACGCACGGATGCACGCCAAGACCGTAGGATCCTACGCAGTGCCGTAGGGGACCGCACCGCCACTTCCCAGCAAATTAGGGACACTGTTGCTCCTGGGGTATCGGCGAGGACCATTCGCAACCGTCTCCATTAAGCTGGGCTACGGTCCCGCACACCGTTAGGCCGTCTTCCGCTCACGCCCCAACATCGTGCAGCCCGCCTCCAGTGGTGTCGCGACAGGCGTGTATGGAGGGACGAATGGAGACGTGTCGTCTTCAGCGATGAGAGTCGCTTCTGCCTTGGTGCCAGTGATGGTCGTATGCGTGTTTGGCGCCGTGCAGGTGAGCGCCACAATCAGGACTGCATACGACCGAGGCACACAGGGCCAACACCCGGCATCATGGTGTGGGGAGCGATCTCCTACACTGGCCGTACACCACTGGTGATCGTCGAGGGGACACTGAATAGTGCACGGTACATCCAAACCGTCATCGAACCCATCGTTCTACCATTCCTAGACCGGCAAGGGAACTTGCTGTTCCAACAGGACAATGCACGTCCGCATGTATCCCGTGCCACCCAACGTGCTCTAGAAGGTGTAAGTCAACTACCCTGGCCAGCAAGATCTCCGGATCTGTCCCCCATTGAGCATGTTTGGGACTGGATGAAGCGTCGTCTCACGCGGTCTGCACGTCCAGCACGAACGCTGGTCCAACTGAGGCGCCAGGTGGAAATGGCATGGCAAGCCGTTCCACAGGACTACATCCAGCATCTCTACGATCGTCTCCATGGGAGAATAGCAGCCTGCATTGCTGCGAAAGGTGGATATACACTGTACTAGTGCCGACATTGTGCATGCTCTGTTGCGTGAGTCTATGTGCCTGTGGTTCTGTCAGTGTGATCATGTGATGTATCTGACCGCAGGAATGTGTCAATGAAGTTTCCCCTTCCTGGGACAATGAATTCACAGTGTTCTTATTTCAATTTCCAGGAGTGTATAATATCAGAATACAATTGGATTGCGCATTATTTACAGCTCAAGTGTAATGAAAACCAAGAATTAGAGGAGGAACCCCTGAAATGGGAAAACCATGTGACGTTGACCATATAGCAATCCACGAACAAAACGAGACCAAAAAAAAAACCGGAAAGCAACAGGACCAGACGGCATAAATGCAGAGCTACTTAAATCTGAGGGATTATTTTTTAAGCTTAGACTTTTTCATTTATACAAGATATGTTGAGAAAGACGCCAAATCCAAACAATCATGGACAGTTGCATATCTCATATCTCTCTTTAAAAAAGGTATAGGAAATCAGTGCAATAGTTACAGTGGTATAATGTTAGCGGACACAGAGTATAAAATTTACACCAAGAAAAAAAATCAACGTATACAAATTATTGGCTAATATCTGTTATCTGAAGAACAAAATGGTTTAAGAAAAGCAAGGTCCTGTGCTAACAATGTTTCACACATAAACAAATTATAGAAAAACTAAGAGAGTTCAGTAGGTAAACACACATCGCGTTTACAGACTTAGAGAAAGCCTTCAGCCATGTAGATAGGAAAATCTTATGGAACATGTTACGCAAGAATGGAGACCCTCTGCAAATATAAAGCTGATAGAAAGCCTACATAGAAATAGAAAACTAAGACTAACTATTCTGTGTCAGAAGACATCCCGATAAAACAATTACACTACTGGCCATTAAAATTCCTACACCAAGAAGAAATGCAGATGATAACCGGGTATTCATTGGACGAATATATTATACTAGCACTGACATGTGATTACATTTCCACGCAGTTTGGATGCATAGATCCAGAGAAATCAGTAGCCAGAACAAACACCTCTGGCAGTAATAACGGCCTTGACACGCCTGGGCATTAAGTCAAACAGAGTTTGGATGTCGTGTACAGGAACAGCTGCTCATGCAGCTTCAACACGATACCACATTTCATCAAGAGTAGTGACTGGCGTATTGTATTGAGTCAGTTGCTCGGCCACCACTCACCAGACGTTGTCAATTGGTGAGATATCTGGAGAATGTGCTGGCCAAGGCAGCAGTCGAACATTTTCTGTATCCAGAAAGGCCCGTACAGGACCTGCAACATGCAGTCATGCATTATCCTGCTGAAATGTGGGGTTTCCTAGGGATCGAATGAAGGGTAGAGCCACGGGTCGTAACACATCTGAAATGTAACGTCCACTGTTCAAAGTGCCGTCAGTTCGAACGAGAGGTGACCGAGACATGTAACCAATGGCACACCATACCAACACGCCAGGTGATACGCCAGTATGGCGATGGCGTATACACGCTTCCAATGTGCGTTCAGCGTGATGTCGCCAAACATGGATGCGACTGTCATGATGCTGTAAACAGAACCTGGATTCATCCGAAAAAATGACTTTTTGCGATTCGTGCACCCAGGTTCATCGTTGAGTACACCATCGCAGGCGCTCCTGTCTGTGATGCAGCGTCAATGGTAACCGCAGCCATGGTCTCCGAGCTGATAGTCCATGCTGCTGCAAACGTCGTCGAACTGTTTGTGCAGATGGTTGTTGTCTTGCAAACGTCCCCATCTGTTGACTCAAGGATCGAGACGTGGCTGCACGATCCGTTACAGCCATACGGATAAGATGCTGTCATCTCGACTGGTAGTGATACGAGGCCGTTAGGATCCAGCACGCCGTTCCGTATTATCCTACTGAACCCACCGATTCCTTATTCTACTAACAGTCACTGGATCTCGACCAACGCGGGCAGCAATGTCGCGATTCAAATGGTTCAAATGGCTCTGAGCACTATGGGACTTAACATCTTTGGTCATCAGTCCCCTAGAACTTAGAACTACTTAAACCTAACTAACCAAAGGACAGCACACAACACCCAGCCATCACGAGGCAGAGAAAATCCCTGACCCCGCCGGGAATCGAACCCGGGAACCCGGGCGTGGGAAGCGAGAACGCTACCGCACGACCACGAGATGCGTGCTGTCGCGATTCGATAAACCGCAATCGCGATAGGCTACAATCCAACCTTTATCAAATTCAGAAACGTGATGGTACGCATTTTTCTTTCTTACACGAGGCATCACAACAACGTTTCACCAGGCAACGCCGGTCAACTGCTGTTTCTGTATGAGAAGTCGGTTGGAAACTTTCCGTATGTCAGCACGTTGTAGGTGTCGCCACCGGCGCCGACCTTGTGTGAATGCTCTGAAAAGCTAATCATTTGCATATCACAGCATCTTTTTCCTGTCGGTTAAATTTCGCGTCTGTAGCACGTCATCTTCGTGGTGTAGCAATTTTAATATACACATTGACAATATTATTAAAACAGGGAAACAACAAGTTGATATGGGCTTGAAGCACCAAATGACATTTTGTTTTTAATACGGTGCTTTTTGGCGACGTCCTTGCAATTATAGCGGGTCTTTGCTACAAAAACCCAACTATAGACTGAACCAAATTTCTAACGAACGCTTTCGATTTAAGGAATGAGTGGTACGTAATAGGCTACTTGGGTTTGAAACGAATTATCGCAGTATTTTCCTCCTAAGCTTTCGGAAAAACGTGGGAAGCCTGAATCCTTCTGCGCGCACGAGTGGCGACAGTACGATGGCCCTCGCCACGGTCCACGATCCACAAGTCATCACCTTTGTTCTGTGTCACAATCCGAAGAGCAGATTCAGAACATTGCTCCCGATCACGAGGTTTCAGTTGCCGTACCATCTGGATCTTGTGTTGGGTAACATACACCAAAAACCTTTCTGCATTGTTGATCGAGGGATGGACAATTCTGGTGACATTGCTCATGCATCAGCACTACCCGGGGAATGTGCTGTGTGGTAACACCTATCTAGTCAGTAACTTCCACCGGAATAGGATGCCTTTCCCTTCCAGGTGCCACACCGAGCTCACCGAGGTTTTTGAATTTTATTATCATGTTCTTTTAATCCTCCAATGACATCAGACTTCGCCTCAGACCTACC
This sequence comes from Schistocerca nitens, assembly GCF_023898315.1. Taxonomy (NCBI): domain Eukaryota; kingdom Metazoa; phylum Arthropoda; class Insecta; order Orthoptera; family Acrididae; genus Schistocerca; species Schistocerca nitens. The sequence continues at coordinate 366,932,749 of NC_064614.1, read as the reverse complement.
AGTCGGCGATACTCTCTCAATCCAACGCTATAATCGCTGCCGTTCATATAAAACAGTTTCACTAACAGAGTACGGTCTTCCTTCTCGACAGCCATACTTTTCATTCATGTTATGGCCTGTCAAAGGAAAGTGTATATGTCATATTGTCATACAAAATAGTGTATAGTGTACAGCACGTGGTGGCCTAAATTGGAAGTAATTTTTTTTTCAGATTAAATTGGTTCGGCATTAACACATATTTACAACGTTTCGCTCCCATGTGATAATTACAGCCCACCCACACTGGACCTCCATGAGTAGCTGCACATCAATTACACTACTGGCCATTAAAATTGCTACACCACGAAGGTGACGTGCTACAGACGTGAAATTTAACCGACAGGAAGAAGACGTGATATGCACATAATTAGCTTTTCAAAGCATTCACACATAGTTGGTGTCGGTGGCGACACCTACAACGTGCTGACATGAGGAGAGTTTCCAGCCGATTTCTCATACACAAACAGCAATTGACCAGCGTTGCTGGTGAGACGTTGTTGTGATGCCTCGTGTAAGGAGGAGAAATGCGTACCATCACGTTTCTGACTATGATAAAGGTCGGATTGTAGCCTATCGCGATTGCGCTTTATCGTATCGCGACATTGCTGCTCCCGTTGGTCGAGATCCAATGACTGTTAGCAGAATATGGAATCGGTGGGTTCAGGAGGGTAATACGGAACGCCGTGCTGCATCCCAACGGCTTCGTATCACCAGCAGTCGAGATGACAGGCATCTTATCCGTATGGCTGTAACGGATCGTGCAGCCACGTCTCGATCCCTGAGTCAACAGATGGGGACGTTTGCAAGACAACAACCATCTGCACAAACAGTTCGACGACGTTTGCAGCAGCATGGACTACCAGCTCGGAGATCATGGCTGCTGTTACCCCTGACGCTGCATCACAGACAGGAGCGCCTGCGATGGTGTACTCAACGACAAACTTGGGTGCACGAATGGCAAAAAGTCATTTTCTCGGATGAATCCGGGTTCTGTTTAGAGCATCATGACAGTCGCATCCGTGTTTGGCGACATCGCGCTGTATGCAGATTGGAAGCGTGCATTCGTCATCGCCATACTGGCGTATCACCCGGTGTGATGGTATGGGGTGCCATTGGTTACACGTCTCGGTCACCTCTCGATCGCATTGACGGCGCTTTGAACAGCGGACGTTACATTTTAGATGTGTTACGACCCGTGGCTCTACCCTTCATTCGATCCCTACGAAACCCTACATTTCAGCATAATAGTGCACGACAGCATCTTGCAGGTCCTGTACGGGTCTTTCTGGATACAGAAAATGTTCGACTGCTGCCCTGGCCAGCACATTCTCCAGATCTCTCACCAATTGAAAATGTCTGGTCAATGGTGTTCGAGCAACTGGCTCGTCACAATACGCCAGTCACTACTCTTGATGAACTGTGGTATCGTGTTGAAGCTGCATGGGCGGCTGTACCTGTACACGCCATCCAAGCTCTGTTTGACTCAATGTTCAGGCGTATCAAGGCCGTTATTACGGCCAGAGGTGGTTGTTCTGGGTTTTGATTTCTCAGGATCTATGCACCCAAATTGCGTGAAAATGGAATCACATGTCAGTTCTAGTATGATGTATTTGTCCGATGAATACCCATTTATCATTTGCATTTCTTCTTGATGTAGCAATTTTAATGGCCAGCAGTGTATAACCACCCGGTATGTGTTGTCCTGTTTGTATGGAAAGCACCTAATAACTACAACACCTGACAAACACTAGAAAAATGCAAGTAAGCCAGGTATGCTGGAATTATAAAGCCGTCAGCGGTTGCGGTTCGACTGGAGGCCTTGAGGGCGTTACTCGAGAGCAGCTCAAGGTATCTGCCGTTGCCACAGCAACTTGGAGAAAAAGTGATACGGGGCAGCGTGTTTCAAAAGCAGCGAGCCAGGCAGGGCGCCCCTGAGCTTAAGGGCCGTCCCGCCTAATGCCGGCCTTAATCGCGTTATAGGCCGTGGGGCGGGCGTTTTTTCGCCTCGCAGCTCGGTGCGGCGCGCCGCGGCGCGGTGAGACGACCCGTAAATAACGCCGCCTGCGCAATTGATAGCTGCCGGGTCATTAATAGCGGCTCACCAGATTTAGGGCCCGGGCCGCCGGCACGTTATCTGCCGAGCCGAAGTGGGCTCCGGCCGCCGCTCGTTATATACGAGGCCGGCCGCCACGCGGCCTCACCCGCGGAGGAACCTGGGCTCGCCTTACCGTCGCCTCCGTCGCTAAACACTGCTCCCAGTACCTGGTCTGGGAGCAGAAAATCTATACACTCGAGCGATTTCACCTTCTACAGCACGCAGATTTTCGGCTATCGTCACATACGTCCTAATACAACAAGCTTATCCGTCAATAAAGGACAAATAAATAACCCAAAATGCTTACGAAGAAAATATCGTCGGGTGTACGAGTACCTCGATTTCCTACTTACCTTTTTTCGTAGGCGACATTTCTTGCAGTGACAACACCAAAGCTAAATATTTCGGTTAATGGACAATAAACCACAATTTTACTATTCGTTTGGTGCACTAGTTCGCAGCGTTTATGTTTTACTTGTTGGTATTTCGGTTGCTGTGGGTTATTTCTACATCTACATCTATATGGTTACTCTGCAATTGACCTTTAAGTGCCTGGCAGAGGGTTCATCGAACCATTTTCGTACTACTTCTGTGCCATTCCACTCTCGAATGGCGTGTGGGAAACTGGAACACTTAAATCTTTCCGTTCCAGCTCTCATTTCTCTTATTTTATTATGACGATCACTTCTCCCTACGTAGGTGGGTGTCAACAAAATATTTTCGCGTTCTGAAGAGAGAGTTGGTGATTGAAATTTCGTAAATACACTCCTGGAAATGGAAAAAAAGAACACATTGACACCGGTGTGTCAGACCCACCATAGTTGCTCCGGACACTGCGAGAGGGCTGTACAAGCAATGATCACACGCACGGCACAGCGGACACACCAGGAACCGCGGTGTTGGCCGTCGAATGGCGCTAGCTGCGCAGCATTTGTGCACCGCCGCCGTCAGTGTCAGCCTGTTTGCCGTGGCATACGGAGCTCCATCGCAGTCTTTAACACTGGTAGCATGCCGCGACAGCGTGGACGTGAACCGTATGTGCAGTTGACGGACTTTGAGCGAGGGCGTATAGTGGTCATGCGGGAGGCCGGGTGGACGTACCGCCGAATTGCTCAACACGTGGGGCGTGAGGTCTCCACAGTACATCGATGTTGTCGCCAGTGGTCGGCGGAAGGTGCACGTGCCCGTCGACCTGGGACCGGACCGCAGCGACGCACGGATGCACGCCAAGACCGTAGGATCCTACGCAGTGCCGTAGGGGACCGCACCGCCACTTCCCAGCAAATTAGGGACACTGTTGCTCCTGGGGTATCGGCGAGGACCATTCGCAACCGTCTCCATGAAGCTGGGCTACGGTCCAGCACACCGTTAGGCCGTCTTCCGCTCACGCCCCAACATCGTGCAGCCCGCCTCCAGTGGTGTCGCGACAGGCGTGAATGGAGGGACGAATGGAGACGTGTCGTCTTCAGCGATGAGAGTCGCTTCTGCCTTGGTGCCAATGATGGTCGTATGCGTGTTTGGCGCCGTGCAGGTGAGCGCCACAATCAGGACTGCATACGACCGAGGCACACAGGGCCAACACCCGGCATCATGGTGTGGGGAGCGATCTCCTACACTGGCCGTACACCACTGGTGATCGTCGAGGGGACACTGAATAGTGCACGGTACATCCAAACCGTCATCGAACCCATCGTTCTACCATTCCTAGACCGGCAAGGGAACTTGCTGTTCCAACAGGACAATGCACGTCCGCATGTATCCCGTGCCACCCAACGTGCTCTAGAAGGTGTAAGTCAACTACCCTGGCCAGCAAGATCTCCGGATCTGTCCCCCATTGAGCATGTTTGGGACTGGATGAAGCGTCGTCTCACGCGGTCTGCACGTCCAGCACGAACGCTGGTCCAACTGAGGCGCCAGGTGGAAATGGCATGGCAAGCCGTTCCACAGGACTACATCCAGCATCTCTACGATCGTCTCCATGGGAGAATAGCAGCCTGCATTGCTGCGAAAGGTGGATGTACACTGTATTAGTGCCGACATTGTGCATGCTCTGTTGCCTGTGTCTATGTGCCTGTGGTTCTGTCAGTGTGATCATGTGATGTATCTGACCCCAGGAATGTGTCAATAAAGTTTCCCCTTCCTGGGACAATGAATTCACGGTGTTCTTATTTCAATTTCCAGGAGTGTAGATCCTGCCGAAAAGAAAACCACCTTTGTTTCAATGACTGCCACCCCAACTCGCGTATCTAATCAGTGACACTCTCACCACTACTGCGCGATTACTCGAAACGAGCTGCCCTTCTTTGTACTTTTTCGATGTCCTCCGCCAATCCTACCTGGTAAGGATCCCACACCGCGCAGCAGTATTCCAGCATAGGACGGACAAGTGTAATGTAGGCTGTCTCTTTAGTGGAATTGTCGCATCATCCAAGTGTCCTGTCAACAAAGCACAGCCTTTGTTTCGCCTTCCCCACAATATTATTTATGTGGTCTTTCCAATGTAAGTTGCTCGTAATTGTAATTCCTAGGTATTTAGTCGAACTGACACCCCTTAGATTTGTGCGATGTATCGTATACCCAAAATTTATCGGATTTCTTTTAGTACCCATGTGGTTGATTTTAATAGACGGTGAATTACAGTATCAACTGCAAACAATCTAAGGGGGCTGCTCAGATTATCACCTAGATCATTTATGTAAATCAGGAATAGGAGAGGGCCTATGACACCACCTTGCGGAACGCCAGATGTCAGTTCTGTTCTACTCGATGATTTACAGTCTATCACTACGAACTGTGACATCTCTGAGAGGAAATCACGAATCCAGTCACACAACTGAGACGATACTCCATATGCATGCAATTTGATTAAGAGTCGTTTGTGAGAAACGGCATCAAAAGCTTTCTGGAAATCTAGGAATATGGAATCGATCTGAGATCGCTTGTCGACAGCACTCATTACTTCATGGGAATAAGGAGCTAGCTTTGTTGCACAAGAACGATATTTTCTGAATCCGTGTTGGTTATGTATCAGTAAGTCTTTTCTTCAAGGTGATTCATAATGTTCGAGTACAGTATATGCTCCAAAATCCTCCTGCAAATTGAGGTCAGTGATATGGGTCTGTAATTCAAAGGGTTACTCCTATTTCCTTTCTTGAATATTTGTGTGACCTGTGTTTCTTTCCGGTCTTTAGGAAGAGACCTTTCGTCAAGTTAGCGGTTGTATATAATTGCTAAGAAAGGCGTTATTGTGCCTGCAGACTCTGAAAGGAACCTGACTGGTATAACATCTCGACCGGAAGACTTGTCTTTCTTAGGTGATTTGAGATGTTTCGCAACACGTAAGATATCTACTTTTATGTCACTCATGCTAAAAGCTGTTCTGGTGTCGAATTCTGGAATATTTACTTCGTCTTCTTTCGTGAAGGAACTGTATTAAGTAACTCCGCTTTAGTGGCACCATCATCGGTAACATTTCCATCGCTATCGCGCAATGACGGTATTGACTGATTTTTAGCTATTGGTGTACTTTACATAGGACCATAATCTCCTTGGGATTTTCTACCATATTTTGAGACAATGTTTCATTGTGGAAACTACTAAAAGTATCTCGCATTGACGTCCGCACGAAATTTCGAGCTTCCTTGAAACTTAGCCAGTCTTGGAGATTTTACGTTCTTCTTAATTGGGCATGCTTTTTTCGTTGCTTCTGCAACAGTGTTCTGACGTGTTTTGTGTACCATGGTGGATCAGTCCCGTCTCTTATTAACTTATGCTGTATGAACCTGTCTATTGCTGTCGATACTGTATCTTTGAATTTGAGCCACATGTGGTCTACACTTACATAATTAGCTTGGAAGGAATGGAGACTCTCTCTTAGGAAGGCATCAAGCGAATTTTTATCTGCTGTTTCAAATAGATATATTTTGCGTTTATTTTTAGTGGTTTTGGTTGATATGGTTTTGAGCCTCGGTACAATGACCTTGTGTTCACTAATCCCTGTATCCGTCATGACGCTCTCTATTAGATCAGGATTATTTGTGGCTAAGAGGTCAAGTGTGTTTTCACAACCATTTACAATTCGTGTGGGCTCATGAACTAACAGTTCAAAGTAATTGCAATTTTTTATTTGTAGTTCACTGTAGCTGTTTAACTTTAGATATTGTCATTCCGTCATCTGTAGATAGTGGGTGGAGCTGTGGACGCTAAAAAATTGAGTGCCAAGTGGAGAAATAGGACATCTCCTGTTTGGTTTCAGTAGAGGCGTGAAAGCAGCGCAGACAGCCAAAACATTTGCGAGTATGGTGATAAAGCCACTCGACTGAGCTTGGCAAGAAAATGGCTCTCTCGTTTTAATAGGGACAGTTTTAACATTAGTGACTCTCCACGTTCAGGAAGGCCTTCGGGGTTAAATGACTATCGTTTAAACGCATTAATTCACAATGATCCACATTAGTGTACTGAAAACTAGTAAATATGATCAGCTGTGATTATTTCACCATCGTGCGACATTTACTTACAATGGCGAACGTTCAAAAAAATGGTTCAAATGGCTCTGAGCACTATGTGACTTAACGTCTGAGGTCAACAGTCCCCTAGAACTTAGAACTACTTAAACCTAACTAACCTAAGGACATCACACACATCCATGACCGAGGCAGGATTCGAACCTGCGACCGTAGCGGTCGCGCGGTTCCAGACTGAAGCGCCTAGAACCGCTAGACCACACCGGCCGGCCGAACGTTCAAAACTCGGGGGTATGGGTAGGCCCTACCCTGTGCTCTAAGCTAAAACCAAAAAGATCAGAGGTTGGCCATATGTGCACCTCTGCTTGCTCGTCATCAGATGGTTCTTCAGGAACATCGACCATTCAAATCCTGCTTCTTTACTGGTGACGAAAAAAGGTGTCTTTATGCTAACATCAGGAAAACAAAGGAATAGTTGAGCTGAAACAAAGCAGCAACTCTCCTTACAAAGACTCGCGCTAATCTACAAAAATTATATTAGACAGCTGATGGGATAAGATGGCATGGCGTACTAAGAATTGCTTTCCCGACTTGTAACGATCACTACAGATATCTACTGTCAACAACTGAGACGTCTTGCAGACGCAGTCGAAGAGCAACGACCGGGAAGGGTGCTTGAAGTGATGTTACCAACGATAAAGCCTTCCGCATTCTGACGAAAAACACTATACAGCAGTTGGGTTGGGACGTCATTCCGCAACCACATTATTTGCCTGATTTTGTGGCCTCAGATTTTCACCTTTTCCGCTCTCCGTCGGAAATCCTGCAAGGAACTTCCTTTCCGGATGAAAATGCGCTCCGAACGGGGCTCGACGATTTCTTAGCCTCAAAACCACGTGATTTCTGCAGTCGCGGAATCGAAAAGTTACCCCAGCTTTGGCAGACCGTTGTAAATAGTGAAGAAGAACATATTATTGATGCCTAAACTCTATATTATGTGTGTCTATTGTGATTATACAACTTATGGGAAAATGCTACGAACTTAGGCACCAACCCAATAGAAGAAACATTCTTTCCCTTCATTCCCTTCAGGTCTTACGGTTCTCAGAATCTGTAGTTTACAGAAAAGTTTTTCTTTCATTACAGCTCCTACAGGAGCGTGGTTATGTTTAATAAGTTTCCTAGCAGAAGCTCTTCATCACTCCTTATCTTGCCTCTCCTTCTTCTTCCGACAGCTTCTTTTCGTCTTCCCCTGTCAGCTTCGCTGCTGATTCTTGCCTTTTCCTGTCTAAATTGTTGATCTCTGGCATGTTGGTCGGCGTATTCTTGCTTCTCCAGTTTTCCTTCCCTTTCACCTTGACTTTCAGTTCCAACCAGCTGTTCCTGAGTTCAGCAACTCAGGTGGTTCGTGTTTTTCCTTTAGTCCTAACCATTGTTTCTCATACTCTTCTGATCATTCTGTACGTATTCATCCTCATAATACTTCCCGACAAATCCCGGACGTTTCTGTCTCATTTCTCCTGATTTTCTTGTTCAGTTGTTTCCTAGGTCGTCTCACGACCTATTTACCACCGAGTATCTTCCTCACTATATTCTGCCTTCCTTCTTTAGTTTTTCAACAGCGCGTCTTCCTAGCGTTATGGCCTCAGGCACATACAGTATGGGGAAAGTGCTGTGCCTTCGCTTCTAACCAGTACTGTAATAGAAGTTTAACGTAATTCATTATTTAATATATTTTCTTATTTAATCTTTCTCTTTATTCCATTTTTAAACGATGGCATTCACTTTCCAGTTGCTGCAGTCTTTTCTGAAGTTACAAAAATTGCTCCGGAAAAATTAAGATATTTCAAAACTTGAAATCTTTTTTTAGGTAAAACATGCTCATGTCACGGATATGATACGCAAGTTGGGATGGAAGTCATGGGACAAAGGAGTCTTTCGTTGCGAAAAGATATTTTCAGAAATTTCAATCTCCGACGTTTTCCTTCGAAACCGAAAACATTGTGTTGACACATACTCGTATAGGGAGAAATTATCATTGTAATAAAATAGAAGAAATCAGACCTCGCGCGGAAAGATTAAAGTGTTCGTTTTTTTCCGCACGCTTTAGAGAGTGGAACGGTACAGTAATTATGCGAAAGAGATTCTACGAAGCCTGTGCCAGGCACAAAAGTGTGAAACGCAGGGTTGTCATGTAGATGCTGGTGTACTTAGGAACAAATATTGTATTGAAATTTAAAAGTGTTCCAGTCGAAAATATCTCCTCAGTACTCTACTCGATCGTCTGTCTGTTGCATTATTAATTTACTACACATCAGTAATCAGCGACTGAAATCAACTTAAGCACCAGTATTATAAAAGAACCAGTTACTCGCTAAATACATTTTGAAACTAAAGCTATCGAGAACTAGCACAAGTATCCATTTTCAAGGTATTTAAAATTGTTAAGCCATAAAGAAGCTCAGTTCATTTGCAGGTGTCACATGTTCAATGGTTAATGATCGTCTTCTGTTTGCAGGTACATCACAGCGCACGACTAACGAAGTATGACTGAACTGTCCACATGTTACATAACTGGCTCTAAAAATATATAACTCTTTATTCACCATAAAATTCTGGAGCTGAAGAATTAGCAATATATTCCAAATAGCTTTAATGTATTACACTGTACTTAAATGTGTAGAACCCTAAACACTTATAAAGATGCACAAAACGCAACCTCATGTCTAACATCAACAGAAACTGTAGGAAAAGCCAGAAGCTCTAGCGCTCATTCCCTCGTGTGATATTACAGAAGTCTCTGTAAGTCCTCATTTTGACGGCTGTAATAGGACTATCTTGACTACTGGTGCTACATGTGATACGTAAGAACTCACTTTGTAGTTCTGGGAACTCTATAAATTTATTTTTCAGTAAGCGAAATTTAGAAATTCGTTATTGTAGAATAAAGGTAAGCTAATGTCGAGATGTTTTGAAACTAACTTCTACTGAATACGACAATACTAAATCACGAAAATGCCGTACTCATCCTATTCACTAATCGAATGATAATGAAGGAGCAATCGACAAGTTTTAACAACAGATTGAGTGGTCCATTGTTCTTGTTTCAGTCGGTTTCAGCACTTAAATGAATCAACGGAATGAAACTAGCCTTTGCGTCCAGGCCAGGCACACAGTATGAAAGTTCTTCACTCACACACAGGTTTGAGTGGTTGTACTTCATTTGGGACAACCGACTAACACAAGTGGTTAGGTCAGAAAGACGAAAGTTTTCACTCGGTCTCCAGCTAAGAGCGATTTCATTAAATATTGATCACATTGAGCTCCACAGCTGATTGATGCTAACAGTTAACGTTAATGAGAAGTACCACAGCGGTATTTATACACATTCATTGCCTCACAATAAACTGATGCAAGGCGATGTAAATACAAAGTAAATTTCTAAAAGTGAAGTAAACGTACTCAAATACGAATTATTTGTACTTCGGGCATTAACTATCAATGTTTGATTGGTTTTAATAAATTAATGACTTCCTACACTGTACGTTGGTGTTTAAATAACTGAATGATTACATTTTCAAATTTGAATTTATTGAAGCTCCTGCTCTCTCTCTGCGTCAGTTCGCACCTATCACCAACAATTCTCTTTCGGTAAATGGTGAGGTGATGCGGACAGCGGGCACGTGTAATTTTTAAGAAACTTTCCATGTTTTAATTACTTACTTTGAAGTGTATGTGTCCCTTGTCTGAAATATTTTTTCTGAAAAATAATTTGCCATATTTCTTTAATATTCTTTGAGTGGTTAACCAGCCAAGCACTTACCTAGAGTAGTATAGTGAAATGGCCCAGAAACCACAGTCGTACAGTCCGGCAAAACCGACAGGATGGCTACGGGTTGTTTTCACATGAAAAGAAACAAATAATGATACAGTGAATGTGCAACACAGCAACGGACTGAATTAGTTGTTTTTGAAACTTCCTGGCAGATTAAAACTGTGTGCCCGACCGAGACTCGAACTCGGGACCTTTGCTTCGGTAGCTCAGATGGTAGAACACTTGCCCGCGAAATGTTCTACCATCTGAGCTACCGAAGCAAAGGTCCCGAGTTCGAGTCTCGGTCGGGTACACAGTGTTAATCTGTCAGGAAGTTTCATATCAGCGCACACTCCGCTGCAGAGTGAAAATCTCATTCTTAGTTGTTTTTACTCAGTTTTTCACGCAGAAGAATGAGTAAATCAGCCGACACGTAAAACTACATCGGAATGAGTCGATTGTTTTTCAGCAAACTACTGAATCGATTTTTGTCATTGCGTTGTTCTCATCACCATCGAACAGTGAAGCCGCATAGCTTCATAATATTGATGGATTAGCCAAAAACTTATGAATCCTGTGGGAAATTGTCATACTCACCTTGAAGCACTACTACTCTTGTATGTGCAACAAGTTTTAGAAAACGATGAATGGCCGTTGTTCGGGACTAGCCCTTTCTTTGACGGCAATACAAGTTGTACATTAACGCAATAAGGTGGATGAAATCTGTGGTAAGGCTGGACTAGGGTCAGTTACAGTGTACCGCTAGAATATCCTTAGGCTTTGCTTTACAACTGCGAAATTCGTTACAAATACCGGCAGATACTTGAAAGCATCAGTTCCATTTATCAAGAGCAATATTACCAGAGATGGTAGTCACTAAGTGTTTATAACCGTCGAAATAATCAGTAGAAGCAAATCAGTTACAGCGAGCAAAATTACCAAATGGTTCAAATGGCTCTGTGCACTATAGGACTTAACTACTGAGGTCATTAGTCCCCTAGAACTTATAACTACTTAAACCTAATTAACTTAAGGACATCACACACATCCATGCCCGAGGCATGGTTCGAACCTGCGACCGTAGCAGTCGCGCGGTTCCGGACTGAAGCCCTTAGAACCACTAGGCCACACCGGCCGGCAGCAAAATTACCAGAACTCTAATAAATTCCAGAGTCTTCTACGTGAAGAGAGACTTCCTGCACATATAATTACGGTTTGTGTCTCATTAACTATCATGCTGGCCGAGGCACTGGACGAAATAACATATCAGATAAAGCCACACAGTGCCTTCAGCTGCATTTATTGTACGAGTACATAGCACAGATCAACGTAGAGTCCCACAACCGGCTCGGTTACCCAAGGAAGTAGTTTGGAAACTGAAAAAAGACTCAATGCTCATATGTGCAAACAGAGAGACTCCCCGTATACGCCCTACAATGACGTCCTGTACGTATTTGGTGGCTCGAATATCTAGGGACGATGTCCGCAAATCTTTTCTTCTGTGCTATTGACGATTACTCACTCTTCGTGAAAAAAAGGCGCTTGTATATTTTGCCTTCCAACACTTACTTTATGTCAAATTATCTAGTCACAGTAACCTGAATAAATGTCATACTTACCCGTCTTCCCGTTGGGTAATGGTCAACCACTCACATATCATTCCCTGTATTCCATACAATAGCTCTTGACACAGAACTTGAAACCATCTCTCAAAACCTTCTTGTATTGCCAATTTTTATGGTATTCAGTATTTTAGGATGTCTCAGTATTTTAGGATGTTCTATGCCATCTTTAGTACTTGACACCTCACAAAGATCTATTAGAGGACAAAGTGTAACAAAATTAGTCTATTACTCAACCGGCGTTGTAGGATATTTATACATTATCTCTATATATCTTCTTCAGGTCTTTGAAGGACTGAACAATTACCTGTGGCTCTTTATGTATTTATGTGTCTCTGACTTACACTTGACTGATGTTTTTGTAAAAGTCCTTTGGTGTGTATGTGTGGATACATGGCTTGTCAACAACTTATGCTTATCGCCCCCAGTAACTCCCGCCAAGGTTAGTGTCAAGCGGAGATCTTGATTGTTCAAATTCTGTCTCGAACAAAACTATGATCGCAGCTGTCGCAGCTAAATCTGGGCTCGATACAACTGAAAATAACAAGGAAAAGTCGAAATCTCGTGTACAATGATGACATTAACTCGGCCACAAACTCTACAGATAAAATTATTTCTACCTTGCTGATTTTTCAGGTTTCTTTTCAACCATTCTCTCTCCTTCTCTTCACTGTTCTACAATTGCCATACAATAATGCAAATTCAATATTCTAATCTGCCTCTTGCCTTATACATTTTACCTTCTGATACTCACTTTATGTCAAATTGGCTAGTCACAGTAACTTAAAGAAATGTCACACTTATCTGCCTCTCCATTGGATAATGGCCAACCACTCACATGTTATTCACTGTATTCCACACGATAAGTCTTGACACAGAACTTCAGATCTTCTCTCAACATCTTCCTGTAGTGACAATTTCGATAGTATTTGTGGTATCAGTATTTCTGAATCTTCAGTACTATCTTTAGTACTTGACTCTATAATTGCAGAAAAATTATTAGAATATAATGGTTTCTGATGTTTTTACAGATTTGGTACAAAATTCTATTTAAACTCGTATATAAAGTGGGTGGTTGTCATGGAAATATGTCTACTGTAACAGCTGTGTTATTGCTCTAAGCTATATACATTGTAAACGATTATGGAAGACAAATGATAAACCTGATTTAAGTGGTATCATAATAAGCTATTTTAATCATGTTACATAATTATAATTGAAACGCTGGTATTGGAAAGCAGATAAGTCATAAGAATTGTATTTCTCGAAACGAAAAAAAATTGTAGGCGTGTGAAATGGGAGTTTCAGTTGTGTAATCTGCTTGGGAAACGCATAAAACGTACAGTAGACAACTAAAGTGTCGTAAACACGCCAAACTTGGCTCAGTAAAATCAATACAAAGGCAGAGTTTGTAGTTAGGTGACTGTCTACTATAAAACGAATTAGAATGGCTAAAAACTGAAGACTTGCACAGTGTCCTTACAACGTGTGCAGAAAGTACTTCAGAGCATCAGAGATGTATTGTTGCTATATTCAGGGATTGTTATGGCTTTCTCAGCTTTTCCTACTTGTTCTTCTTTACATACATAAGAAGTGAGATTTGGGTACTGTGGAATACTATTTACAGTTATGTGTACAATTTGCTACTTTAAATGGAAACGTATATTTAGTGTAATTCGCTATGATATGTCGTATCTTATAAAAAGGTAATTTGCAAAAGTTATCCCTTTTTCAATTTGTGGCGGTGAACCTGAAGATTAATTCCTTGGATGTTTTTTGTAAATGTAGAGAAATATTTTTAAAATACTGACCTCATACATGAGGGTGTTTAAGAGACTTGAGTGTAGCTGAGAAATATCTGTCCTCCTCTAGAAGACTGATTATTAGCAAATGGTGCATCAACTCAAATACCGCTATAGAGAAATAGTATACAGTTTATGTCTACCGAGTCCTTTCATCTCTCAGCGCTTGTAGCGAAACTTTCGTATGACCTATCAGAATAAAAAATGTTCATGAGGAGTGAAGCCACAAAGAAATTAATACCCTACATGAAAATAAGAAATGACTGCTTACTAGTTTGAAATGAAGAATTTTTACCCAGCTTTCTGTCCACTTAATCAACAGACTAAATAATTTTGGCTGTAGTAAACATTAAGGTAACACTTGGCCAGACTGTTATCTTGTGACATTGAAATGCTGCCAGCTCTGAGACACTATCGTCGCACTTGGCACTAAAGCTGTTTGTAACTTTAAGAGCTTCAGAAACTAAAGTATTCAATCTGGTGACTCATTGGCTCCACCATGTCACTGGGCTGGATCCTTATGTTTTCTACTAACAAGCTGATATTAAGCTTTTTGTGACTTACATGCTCTCACATTTCAATGTCTTATTTGCTATCAATAATTGTTAGTCATGTGGATAATGTCAAGGCGTTTATACTGGTTGTCCCAGGACGAAAATTCCATGTTCAGAGATATGACAGAAATGATGATTTGAAGCAAAAAAGAGCTTTGAGCACTTTATCTTTGATACTGTGAAATAGATTTCGCCTACTGCAAGCTCTTTGCTTTCAGTATCTTGGGAGGAGTCAATATGGATCAAAACAAGAAAAGCTTGACCAGTAAACATGGGCTCTAAAATGGAAACCTTAAGAGGTACAATATTTGTTCAGTAGAAGATATGTGTTTCACATAGCAAAGATGAAGAAGTGCTCATAACTCTTATGGTATGCATTTTAGAGCCCGTGTTTAGTGCAATTTTTTGCTTAGAATGATCATTCATCTAATATCCCTGATTTTTCTTATTCCTAATATAATTGCTTTACCTTATTTATTAAGAGACATTTGATTTCTCATCAAGCCATTCATTTGAGCCACTAATTACGAGATTAACGATTATGCTACATTTATATGGTCAAAATATCGTAGCTTTTTCAAAAATTCCTCAGTGCCTGGACCAGACTTCAAAATGCTACCAAGAGTACATGTTTTTGATAAACAGGTGAAAATCAATTTTGCCTAGTTCCTTAAAGCAATCTGACAATGACAAATATTAAATAGAAATAAATATGTTAATTTCATCATTATTACAAAGATTATTTAGTTAAACCTAAAATCTTAATACAATACCTAAAATAATTGTAAAACCAAATTATAAAATAATGTTTTAAAACATAATCTTAAAGGTAGATAGTTTAAATCTTATGATTATATTTCAAAGTAAATAAGTTGTAGGTTAATAACTTTAAAGTTTATCCCTTTGAGAAAAATTAGCCAATATTTATATTTAAAATAATTTAGGCATAAAAACATTAACTATAGAAAATTAAATTTTTTCTTAAAGAACTATAAATCTTAATTTCTACAAATAACTTAACACTAATTATGACACCTTATACATAACATAATATATTATACACCTTATTTGTTAATCAAACTAATTCAAGAGAAGCAAAACAGATTCTAAGATTTTGATACACTCTGATAGAAAAGGCTCAACAAATTAAATCTACTACAACAAATTTAGCTTAATATTTCATAAACCACTTACATTACTAGTGAACTATAATATAAGGAATGAATTCTACAAAATATACCAAGGCAATAAAATAAAATAAAATAATTTCTATTAAATAATTAAACAAACAAAATTTCAGCATAATATAATGGATAACTCAGACATCATGATATGCACAGAAAAGTTATCAGTGTATTTGAAAAACTTTCCTAATAAGTTCTATCTTGAACCTCTTCCTAGATACACTTTCCAGTACATGTAATACGTTACAACTTAGCTAAATTGAAGCTCTCTTAAAAAATTCTAATATAATAATCAATAATGACAATGACAGCCAATGTGTACACACCTCAGAGCCAATATCAGTTAAATTAACTAAATTAAATTATTACCAAATCCACCTTAACTGACAATATTTCACCATCAAACCCCTTATCAACAAAAATCTATTGTAACCCTCCTTCTCTTAATTGGAAACTGCACGTTGACCTGTGATAGTTTATACTATAAATCAAGAGAATTATAACTCTAAAAGGATTGTCTGATAACAGAGATATACAAATATATAAATTAATTAGAGTCAGTTACATATTATCAATCATGGGATATGTTCCTCTGAATGAAGTGAGATATTGCTAAACTCTTTGGGTTTGAAGACCTTAACTAGTAGTATTCTGGTAAGTATAATTAACAATTAAAATAATAGTGTATCTAATCCTAGTTTGTTATTTAATTTTCACACATTCATTAAAAGAGCCATAAATAAATTTTGATACTTCACGTTACAAATTCATAATTTAACTCCAGTAATATAAAAAGAGTTTTAACCAAAAATGTTGACTTGTACCAATTATATAACTGCAACTGCTACCATGATTTATGCTGATACTAAATCAATTGCTAAGTCCAAGATCACTTGATAATTAAGTGAAATTACTACCAAAAGAACATTTACTGTTAAGAAAACTTGGATATAATACAAGGAAGAAGTAAATAAGTAAGTTCTCTGTAAATTACCAAATGCAATGAAAGCATCCTGGACTCTATTTATTATTTCTTTTCCATTTCATTAGCAAGTGAATGTACAGAATTATAACTTCGTAGACCAATTACAAATGTGTTGCATTACCGAATACAGGTGTTTCGATTTGTAAAAGTATCATCCATAAACCAAAAGAACTCTACAGCCCAGGTACTGTTGTGTTGGGTGAGATGTCAAGGGGAGAAAGTCTCACTCCAAACTTGTAGACATGCTTGTAATAGGGCTGTAACAGCAATGGCTAAAATTATTACCATATGTATTCGCTATTATTGAGACATACCCATTACAAAGTATTCGTTGCTTGTCACTGAATGTCATCAAGCATAACTTTTTTTAAAAAAAATATGACTATGTCTGTCAACACAAAGCCACACTGCTTGTACACAAGTCATTCAAACCATCTATTGCTCACGTACAGCGTTTGAATTCATATCACTAACGAAGCGCATCTGGGAGTAAGGAGGGACAAGGAAAGAAAGAAAGTTTACAAGTCAAAATAAATCGCCAATGCTGTTGCATTTCTAAAGGAATCCTGTAATACAGTGTATCATTAACAATGAACAGGTGCGTGAAACTTACTAAAGGATTTTGTACACTTTAGTTACCTTTGACATATGAAAAAGTACAGCAAATAGGATACAATATTTCTGTTCCCATCCCTCAACAGAGTGAGCAAGAGAATCTTCTTACTGCAAATTTCTTTTAATTCATCAGTGGTATTGAGTTGCCTGAATAGCTGGCCAGTTTCTGCAACTCATCAGTGTGTTCACCATTGAGAGATATAAGAGAGTTTTATTTGATCAGTTCAGAGTTTTATTCAGTCAGTTCTACTCTGCAGAGAAACACAGCATTGTTCTATTAGAAGAAAGCAAATGTGATGCCTTTTTATCTATGGATAACAAGGTTAGGAAAACATGGTAGGGGTTACATTACGAAAAGCTAGATATTACTCACTAAGGTTAAAGTACATTGTAAATATATATAATCTATCTTTAACACATTAAAAGACTGTTATAATGAAGAAGTTCATCACTTCCCTCTGAATGGGCCCAGGAACAAAAATATGGTACACTATTTGCCGGCCAGCCGATGTGGCCCAGCGGTTCTAGGCGCTACAGTCTGGAACCGCGTGACCGCTACGGTCGCAGGTTCGAATCCTGCCTCGGGCATGGATGTGTGTGATGTCCTTAGGTTAGTTAGGTTTAGGTAGGTCCAAGTTCTAGGGGACTGATGACCACAGCAGTTGAGTCCCATAGTGCTCAGAGCCATTTGAACCATTTGAACTATTTGCTGCGAATTTTTTTCATATTTCTAAAGCGAAGAACAGGCAGAAAATTCTTTCATAAGTCTCCATTGGAACGTTCACTATTAAAAATACTATGGGTAACATTATTGAACATTTATTTTTGCCTGAATTGTTAACCCATTTCCCATCTAAAGATGTACCATCATGTATGACTAACGGCTATTTTTATCTTGTTGACAGGTTTAATTTGCCTTCCTTTACAAAAAAAAAGTATTGCGCCTTGCAATAGCAATTGCTACAAAATATGGAAACAAAGAGTCTTATTGAACAAGCAGTAGGCGACCAGAGCAGTCAATACTTTACGGAAAATCTCAATATGTCAGTTTGCAGTAACATAAGAGTAGAAATTTCGCTTTTATTTTCATACTAGAAAATTCCCTTTTCTCTAGTTATTGATAACTTTTAAAAAATATACAATCCTGAATTTTAAAAAATTAAATTAAAGTGATATCTTTGGCTTTATCGATGTAGGTAAGACAGTTCCATATGTTAAAAATACGATAAAATACTCAACTGCCTGCGTACTTTCACTTGCCAAAATCTTGTAACGATATCTCGAACGGTTTAGGAGATATGACGTGTGGTGTGAATATTTATTATGTGCTCTTGCAGTCAGAGGCGAATGTGCTACATAAAATCCATTTTATGGTGCTGGAGACAAATAGAGGCCTCCTCCTAATTCAAAAGAAAAATTCGATAGATTAGCTAAATTGCATGCGCAGAAATAAAGGTATAATAGGAACCAAACGTAAAATCTTAGCAAGCTATATTTTTCATTGCAAACTTTTCGAATTTCGGACAGTGTGTTATGTAAATGTGAAAGTCACAAGAAATATGACTATTAGCGAGATGATGAGCACTTCACTATGAAGCTGATATATTAGGCTATATGCACGGTAACGTAAAAATCTAATTTATTTAATGTATAGTTTCTGTAAAATCGTGTGAGAGAGACTGCAGAGTTAAAGGCGCGCGAGTGACATTCTGCTCGTAAAGGGACTGCATCACCTTGACTATCAGGCTAACCAGCGTTCTCTGTGTGTCCATGTAGCAATGTATAGGTGCACTGGACCACGCAGCAAGTCAGCACGCAGACTACCCGTTGTCTTTCTTTTCTTGCACTAATAAAATGTGGGCGTAAGAACACTGCCGACTCAGTCTGAGTCGTACAGGAAATGCTTGTGGCAAAGTTGGTATTTTTTGGCCAGTTGATATTGTTTGGCCAGTTGGTTTTTTTTGTGATCTTTCCAAGGCATTTCACTGTGTGGATCATGTCACACTCTTAGAAAAACTCAGGTTTTATGGAATTGAAGGCTATACACGTAGCTGGTTTGAATCATACTTAATGAACATAAAGCAAAACATTGTGCTGAGTAACACAAATAATGTTGGGAGGGCAGTAAATGCTAGCGAATTGGGAGTTATCACAAAGGGAGTCCCACAGGGTTCAATTTTGGATCCTCTGCTGTTCCTTATTCATGTGAATGATCTCTCACCTAACGTTCAGCAAGCAGAACTAGTACTTTTTGCAGATGACATGAGTGTTCTAATAAACCCCATTCCTCAAAAAGCAGCAGAGGATATTGTTAAGGATGTCTTTCAAAGAATTATTAAGTGGTTCCCAGAAAATGGACTCTCCCTTAGTTTTGAAAAAACTCACTGTATCCAGTTCTCTACACCGAATAGTGTAATACTGACAATTGATGTAGCATATGAACAGGGCTGAGTTAACAGGGTAGATATCTCCAAATACTTGGGTGTTCACATTGATGACAACTTGAACTGGAAGAAGCATATTACTGAGCTTCTCAAACAATTAAGTTCAGCTTCTTTCGCTCTTGGTATAATCGCTAGTCATGGTAATAAACAAATCAGACTCCTAACGTACTTTGCATATTTCCACTCAATAATGTATTATGGAATAATTTTCTGGGGTGATTGGTTCAAATGGCTCTGAGAACTATGGGACTTAACTTCAGAGGTCATCAGTCCCCTAGAACTTAGAACTACTTAAACCTAACTAACCTAACAATATCACACACATCCACTCTCGAGGCAGGATTCGAACCTGCGACCGTAGCGGTCGCGCGGTTCCAGACTGAAGCACCTAGAACCGCTCGGCCATCCCGGCCGGCTCTGGGGTGATTCACCATATAGACATAAAATATTGATTGCACAAAAGAGAGCAGTGAGAATAATTAGTGGTGTTCACCCAAGGGCGTCACGTAGGCATCTATTCAAGGAGTTAGGTATTTTAAGTGCACCATCAGAGCACATAATATATTCGCTAATGAGATTCTTTATAAAGAATCCGTCTCAATTCGCGAAGAACAGTGATGTTCATACGTACAACACTAGAGGGAAAAATGAGCTTTGCAATCTGTTAATGAAGCTGTCAGTTTCTCAATAAGGAGTACATTATCCAGCAACAAAAATCTTTGATTATTTTCCCAGCAACATAAAGTGTCGCCGGCCGGTGTGGCCGTGCGGTTCTAGGCGCTTCAGTCTGGAACCGCGTAACCGCTACGGTCCCAGGTTCGAATCCTGCCTCGGGCATGGATGTGTGTGATGTCCTTAGGTTAGTTAGGTTTAAGTAGTTCCAAGTTCTAGGGGACTGATGACCACAGATGTTAAGTCCCATAGTGCTCAGAGCCATTTGAACCATTTGAACCATAAAGTGTCTGCCAGGTATCAGATCAAGTCTTAAATCTACCTTAAAAGCATTTCTTTTGGACAACTCCTTCTATTCCATGGACGAGTTTCTGTTTCAGAACTGGTAAAAAAAAATTGTACCTCTTCCTGTAGTTGCATGTGTAGGACTAAAAATTTCAGTAATACTACTTTTAGCACTATATATATATATATATATATATATATATATATATATATATATATATATATATATATGTGTGTGTGTGTGTGTGTGTGTGTGTGTGTGTGTTCCACATTATATCGATCGTGAAAATGATGTATGGAACATGATATAACTGAACTAAACTAAACTAAAGGAAACCTAATAAAACGTGTTAATTGTACTAACAGCTAGCTCCGCTTAGAATAAGAAATTGGAGGAGTACCGAGACGGCGCGAAACATTCGTGGAAGAAGAGAGACAAGTAATGAAACGTTTCTGTTATCGTGAGTCCACTGACGATAACGAATTGGAAGAATACGAAAATTAGTAACTTGGCCAGAGTCGAGCACGAACTACGTGCGTGATGGAAAACACGAGAGTAACGGAACAGATCAGGCACGGATGAAATGGTAGATATCGAAATAGGCGACAGAGGGATAGAGAAACAATTAAAATCGCTAAAAAGAGGAAAGGCCGCTGGACCTGATGGGATACGAGTCCGATTTTACACAGAGTACGCGAAGGAACTTGCCCCCCTTCTTGCAGCGGTGTACCGTAGGTCTCTAGAAGAGCGTAGCGTTCCAAAGGATTGGAAAAGGGTACAGGTCATCCCCGTTTTCAAGAAGTGACGTCGAACAGATGTGCAGAACTATAGACCTATATCTCTATCGTCAATCAGTTGTAGAATTTTGGAAATCGTATTATGTTCGAGTATAATGACTTTTCTGGAAATCTACTCTGTAGGAATCAGCATGGGTTTCGAAAAAGACGATCGTGTGAAACCCAGCTCGCGCTATTCGTCCACGAGACTCAAAGGGCCATAGACACGGGTTCCCAGGTAGATGCCGTGTTTCTTGACTTCCGCAAGGCGTTCGATACAGTTCCCCACAGTCGTTTAATGAACAAAGTAAGAGCATATGAACTATCAGACCAATTGTGTGATTGGATTAAAGAGTTCCTAGATAGCAGAACGCAGAATGTCATTCTCAATGGAGAGATGTCTTCCGAAGTAAGAGTGACTTCAGGTGTGCCGCAAGGGAGTGTCATAGGACCGTTGCTATTCAGAATATACATAAATGACCTTGTGGGTGACATTGGAAGTTCACTGAGGCTTTTTGCAGATGATGCTGTGGTGTATCGACAGGTTGTAACAATGGAAAATTGTACTGAAATGCAGGAGGATCTACAGCTAATTGACGCATGGTGCATGGAATGGCAATTGAATCTCAATGTAGACAAGTGTAATGTGCTGCGAATACATAGCAGGATAGATCCCTCATCATTTAGCTACAAAATAGCAGGTCAGCAACTGGAAGCAGTTAATTCCATAAATTATCTGGGAGTAGGCATTAGGAGTGATTTAAAATGGAATTATCATATAAATTTGATAGTCGGTAAAGCAGATGTCAGATTGAGATTCATTGGAAGAATCCTAAGGAAATGCAATCCGAAAACAAAGGAAGTAGGTTACAGTAGGCTTGTTCGCCCACTGCTTGAATACTGCTCAGCAGTGTGGGATCCGTACCAGATAGGGTTGATAGAAGAGATAGAGAAGATCCAACGGAGAGCAGCGCGCTTCGTTACAGGATCATTTAGTAATCGCGAAAGCGTTACGGAGATGATAGATAAACTCCAGTGGGAGACTCTGCAGGAGAGACGCTCAGTAGCTCGGTACGGGCTTTTGCTAAGGTTTCGAGAACATACCTTAGTCGTGTGAAGTTAGCACCCTTTTTTTCAGAAATCTATATTTTTTTCAGAGTTCTTGATAGATATGAAATAGTTCTAGAGTTCTTTGTACAAAATTTCAATAGTTCTGCAGAATTTAGCGAAAAAAACAACAATACTCGAAAAAATTTTCGTATCGAAAATATTCTTTGTCAATTTCCGCAAAATGTAAATAAGTACGACAGTTCTGAGCACAGTTCTGAATAGAACTCCAAGAGTTCTATCGAAAATCCCAGTAAAATTTTTTTGTGCAACTAATAGTTTACGAGATAATTGCAATTTAAGGAGAAAATCTTTTCACTTACTGTGAAGTTGGCACCCTTTTTTTCAGAAATGTATATTTTTTTCAGAGTTCTTGACAGATATGCCATAGTTCTAGAGTTCTTTGTACAAAATTTCAATAGTTCTGCAGAATTTAGCGAAGAAAACGATAATATTCGAAAACATTTTCGTATCGAAAACATTAATTGTCAATTTTCGCAAAAATTAAACTCGTACAACAGTTCTGAGGACAGTTCTGAACAGAACCCCAAGAGCTCTATCGAAAATCCCAGTAACATTTTTCTATGGCTATAATAGTTTATGAGATAAATTGATTTAATGTGGGACACACTTTCTCTACAGAAAATATAAATATATTCGTACAGCAGTTCTGATGACAGTTCTGGACACCACGTGAAGAGTTCTATCGAAATTCCTGGTAGTCTTTTTTTGTGCAGGTAATAGTTTAAGAGGAAATTGCAACATAATTAAGAACTCTATAAGAGCTCCCACTGTGAAGCTGGCACCCTTTTTTACAGAAATCTATATTTTTTTCAGAGTTCTTGATAGATAAGCCATAGTTCTAGAGTTCTTTGTACAAAATTTCAATAGTTCTGCAGAATTTAGCGAAAAAAAACAACAATACTCGAAAAAATTTTCGTATCGAAAACATTCTTTGTCAATATCCGCAAAATGTAAATAAGTACGACAGTTCTGTGCACAGTTCTGAATAGAGCTCCAAGAGTTCTATCGAAAATCCCAGTAACATTTTTTTGTGCAGCTAATAGTTTACGAGATAATTGCAATTTAAGGAGAAAATCTTTTCACTTACTGTGAAGTTGGCACCCTTTTTTTCAGAAATGTATATTTTTTTCAGAGTTCTTGACAGATATGCCATAGTTCTAGAGTTCTTTGTACAAAATTTCAATAGTATTGCAGAATTTAGCGGTGAAAACGACAATATTCGAAAACATTTTCGTATCGAAAACATTAATTGTCAATTTTCGCAAAAATTAAACTCGTACAACAGTTCTGAGGACAGTTCTGAACAGAACCCCAAGAGCTCTATCGAAAATCCCAGTAACATTTTTCTATGGCTATAATAGTTTATGAGATAAATTGATTTAATGTGGGACACACTTTCTCTACAGAAAATATAAATATATTCGTACAGCGGTTCTGATGACAGTTCTGGACACTACGTGAAGAGTTCTATCGAAATTCCTGGTAGTCTTTTTTTGTGCAGGTAATAGTTTAAGAGGAAATTGCAACATAATTAAGAACTCTATAAGAGCTCCCACTGTGAAGCTGGCACCCTTTTTTACAGAAATCTATATTTTTTTCAGAGTTCTTGATAGATAAGCCATAGTTCTAGAGTTCTTTGTACAAAATTTCAATAGTTCTGCAGAATTTAGCGAAAAAAACAACAATACTCGAAAAAATTTTCATATCGAAAACATTCTTTGTCAATTTCCGCAAAATGTAAATAAGTACGACAGTTCTGTGCACAGTTCTGAATAGAGCTCCAAGAGTTCTATCGAAAATCCCAGTAACATTTTTTTGTGCAGCTAATAGTTCCCGAGATAATTGCAATTTAAGGAGAAAATCTTTTCACTTACTGTGAAGTTGGCACCCTTTTTTTTTTCAAAAATGTATATTTACATGGCATAAAACAAAATCAGAATGCGTTTCAGCAGTAGCAATTTGTTTTAATGGTGGAGTAAAAATGGTTCAAATGGATCTGAGTGCTATGGGACTTACCTTCTGAGGTAATCAGTCCCCTAGAACTTAGAACTACATAAACCTAACTAACCTAAGGACATCACACTCATCCATGCCAGAGGCAGGATTCGAACCTGCGACCGAAGCGGTCGTGCGGTTCCAGACTGTGGCGCCTAGAACGGCTGGGCCACTTTGGCCGGCCTGGTGCAGTAAAGATTAAAAACAATGAGCAGAACAGGCATCAAAACTAGGAACAACATGAACATTGTGCTGGTATGGGCGGACAGGCAACATGTCACATCAACTGAAAAAGCTGCTGAAAGCATGAAAAGGAGGCCAGAATAGCAAAGAAGAGAAGTAAAAATAAAGAAAATGAAAAGGACACGAAAGGTATCAACAAGATTATGGAGCAGGAATGGTCTGCAATGTCGTCATTGAGAAGAGAATGAAATACAAATCTTTAGTTTCAGTTTTCTGTAATCAACGTGTTTGCATACCGAGATACTGTTACCGGTATCTCATCCACTATTAAAGCTACATAAACAAAGCTATGGATGAATAATAATATAGTGCTTGCCTACACACTGAACCACATTATTCAACAATGGATTAAGTATTTTAAGCTGCAGTATCTCATATTATGTTCTTAAATCATTAGGAGAAAAAATTTACTCTTAAAATACATTTTTTTTTAAATAAAACATGAAACGTAAATATTACTGGTTTGCTGTTTCAACAATGTAGTAATTCAAAGAATAAAATTTGTTTTTTATCTTTTATTTGGAATAGCGTTAAGTACATTGAACCTAAAATAACATTTACGTGTAATTCAGTATGTAAGAAAACATCAATATTCACTGCACAGTGTATTCCACAGATTTACAATTTTTTTCACCTGGAGCTCACAATATACCAATTCTTTGATAAAAGTTTCATTCCTGAATCTATTGACAGTCTTGCATTATTAAATTTCAGAGTACCAGTAAAAACTACAGGCTGTGATGTACAGGTCCCGTTAACAGCTCTTCTTCAGGATACACTAAAACCTAGAAGGAAATACATATGTAGGGAATTCAGTAATAAATTAGCATAGAATTTATGAGGTGTGAAACAACTAAGAAAAATAAGTACAAAAAATATATACGTGAAATTTAGGGCATAAAATGCTCTTATTCTAGTAACCAAAACAGGAGGCTGTGATACCAGAAACAAAGATACTAAGAATTAACATAAGAGCTCTATTTGTAATATTTAGATACCAACTTTTAGCAGTTGCTTACCTTATAAAGCAAAGTTCCTATGTAGGAACTACTTGTTTCGTCTCGTCGGTCTTGTAGCTGCCATTTGAAAATTTTCCTGTCGTGACATACATGAACAGGTGCGGAGAAATTATCGTTTCTTTTGAAACTTTCTGTACATCTTTATACACGTCATCGTACTGCTTCCAGTAGGCTCCATCGAAGACATATGCCGTGTAGTGTTTGATGCAGATATTAGAATGGATGGCTCCAACGAGATTGTAGACTACGATTTCTTTCGTGATCGTTTGCAAAACACATTTCTTCCTTTGATTCGGAGGAAACTAATCTTCAGTTAGTGGACAAGTTGTTATACTAGTATCCATCATCAAGTAGCATCCGAATTTCTTTTCTTCGACTGCTTCTCCTTTACATTTCTTGGATTTTAAATAGTCTTTAGAACTCCATTTGTTGCATCTACAGCCTCTTGCATGAAATTATAACCAAGTCTGAAAAGAACATACGTATCAACGGAAATATAATGTCGTTTCACATAGCATGAATTTAGGCAGGTCAGACACGATATATTTTTGTTGCAAATCGGGATATCTTTTAATATTTTCTCGTATAATTCCTGCATTCAGAGACAATATTTTTCGAGACATTATTCCTTTTTTTAGGAGTATAAAATATCAAATCTCTGCTTAAAATGCTGGGAGTTTATAATTTTTTTTGTCCAAAACATCCAAAGCCAGATCCAAAAATGGATGGCCCACGATTTGAATTTTACTTTTGAAATCATCACTGAGTGATATTGCTTGCATGAATAAGGTCATCAAAGAATCGAAACTGCACGTTCCCTTCAAGTTGTAGGTAGCAGTTTTGAATTTGCTTGAGGACCCATTTAGGAAAAGTGGCAAATTAATATCTATGAATTTCTTAGTCGAATTCCAGTTTGGGCAATCATCTAAGTAGTTTTTTCTTGCTCTTAGCTTGTATGCTCGATGTGACAACGATTTCATTTTGAAGCTTTTTCAGCATTGCACTCTCCTCCATTTTATTGTTACAGGTCTCTCTGTTTTCTTCTGTTTTCGAACCACAGGATGAAATTTCAGTGACATCCCTGTTGAAGTATGATTCTTGATAGTCTTTTGTGGAATGAAATATCTCTTTAGAGTCCAAATTGAGCAGTAAATTATTATCTGAAGAGCGCTGAAAACACACACTATCACTCTTGACTGTTGTTCTACGCATTCATAATAAGTGAGCTCGAAGTAGGAGAAAATCTGTATTCAAAACTATTAAAATTTTGTCTAACTCTGTCTCATTGCCATCTTCATGTTGGGTCTCACTTCGTAAGGTATTGTTCAGTGTGCTCTCAGAATTATCGAGTATATGATTGCTTTTGGGGTTTGTTATCTTCAGCTTCTTATTTTTTCCTCTCCAGTTTTCTTCTTCATGGTAAGGCAATGATGCTTCAGTTGGTTTGTGCTTCAAAGTTTGCTTTGAATCTTCTTTTTCCATCATAAGTAGCGCTAATTGTTTTGTTTCCTCATGCAGCCACTTCAAATGTTGAAAAATCAATTTGTCTACTCGTAAAGGCAGCTTGTCAAAGCCTATTGTCTATAATTATGAAAATTGTCCTTCCATCGCTGCTGATGAACGAATAGATAAAGGAATACGGGAAGAAGGATACATCACAGCCGTCCACAGTCGTATATAGTTCATCAACTCTTTCAGCATCTCTGCAGCATTAGGAATGTTGTACCGATTCACATCAAAGAGATTGTCATCATTAGTCTGATTCGTGATGACTTCAGCTTCATTGTAGATACGTTTTGCCTTATCAACCCACGAGTTTGCAGTAGATTCCTTAGAGTTCAAAATTGATTCCAAAAGCCAGTCATCATTGTTTTCAACATCATCAGTTTTCTTGTCATCATCTTTCTTTTCGTCAATATATGAATGACGTGGACCACCTCTGATAGTGATATCAAGATGGCACTGATGTTCCATTGATGAATATTCTTGACCGCACTCATCAATACCAAGGCGTTCACTCAACGCAACAACCAAAAGTGAGCGCAAAGCACTTTCAATATCACGAAAATGTATCATCATGCAAATATCGGCCAAAACTCGAAGATAAAGTTGTTTGACTTGTGATTTACTTCTTGAGAAGCATTTCCACCTCGAAATCATGACCATAAAATGGTTTAAATCTATTCTCAAACAACACGAGGGTAGAATTACTCTTTCATGCAAAACAATATGACTATAACACCTATTCAAATAATCTGTTAAGTCCGAGCAATTGGCTATTGTTCTAGAAATGGCAACCAACAAAGCCTTACCAAAATCAGTTACCATGATTTTTGGTATGGGAGCTCCATATCTGACGATTTCCATAAAGAAAAATGACAATAATTATGTGTCATGCCTAGAGGATATCATCTGATAAGTTGGGCAACTGATTGATGATCGATTGACGATATTTGGATCTTTACTAGTGACATTTACTTCGCAGATGCACATGTACTGGTACAGGCATATGTACTTTGACTTAATTTACACTCAGTCAGCCCTGTTTGACAGATCCCCAAATCGTGAAATAACTCGAAATGCAACACCACCTGTAGCATCTATTGAATCGTATACACTGCTATTGATTTGATGACAATATTTGTGCAACTGACTTTGATCTTTCAGCCAATATATACAGAAGAATGGGTCCAATTCGACTGCGTGAATCTCGTCCCGATGGGTTGTATGCGTTGCGATTTACAGGTTTTCAAAAGGCTTACTCGTTGTTATACGAAATCGTTTGTCCCTTTCACGTTCTTTAGCATTTCTCAAGACATCAGCATTTAGTAAATTTGGAGGAATCATGTCTCCGAAAGACATATTTTTCGCTTCATCATTTCGCCAAAGAGTTGCAGGCATCCTGTAATCAACCAGTTTAGCAGCTACCTGTTGACTTCTCGTGCCACGAAGTTGTCTTCTTTTCAGGTGATTACTATCATCTGAAAAGTTTGAAAGTCTGCAGTTCAGAATAATATCGCTGTCCTTTTTTCGCTTCTTCAGAGTAATCCCTTCGAAAGTGTCGCCGCATTCTGTACATCTTCCTTTGATCTTCAAGAAGTACTTTGAACATTCACACACTTTCGCATATTTGAAAGAAAAGGCACATGGAATTCTGTGATGTTCATAAATTTTATCACCCATCAAATCGGTCCATTTCCCTATTTCCAGTCTTGAAGGCTTTCAAAGTTTCCTCTTTGTTGGTTTTATGCAAGACCATTTTTCTGCTGACAGTAGTAAGTCAAATTGCTTTGTCATGTCCTTGTTGCACGAAGAACCAAAAACATTCCACGACTCATCTTTGCTGTCGTCGTCTTCTTCTTCAACGAAACATTCCAGCCTGAAGGTGTTTCTAACAAAAGTAAGCAGGCCATGGCGATCTTCTTTAATTGTTGTATAAATATGTTTTGAAGACATTTTCGAGCCGATGTCGGCCATGGCATCGGACAGTTTTTGGAAGACCGGATGAGACGGAGTGAATTGAATGCCTCTATCATCGATTACTTTAAATTCCTCCATGCTGAGAAGACGTTTCAATTCTGGTAAATTGTACATTCTTATAGTTATTACGGTTCATAAATATCACTTACACAACAGCACCGACTGCACAACAGGCACCGACTGCACAAGAGCTCTGACTGAACGAGCATAATGATAATTCGCATGAGAGTGAGTAGTATTGTTACGTATAGTCATTAGGGGCAGATCAAAGAGTGAAATGCAGCGCTGGCGGGTGCCTTCACACGACGCGGCGCGCGCGCCACCCGAAAAGTACAGCTGTTTTTGTCATTAGCTTTGATGCTACCGCGAGAAGCTTTCATGCTACCTCTATTGTAACTGCTACGCTGACGTCATTTGTCGATTGTTTAAAAGACGCAGTTCCCGAGTTCATTGTTTCCAGATGTAGTGCCACGACTTTTGCATTGTTGCTGTGCTTTGTTTATGATTTTTTGGTCTTGAGAGGTCTCAGGGACGTATCATAGTTTTTATTATCCTTCCATCGGGCGCAGCTATTCAGATTGATACATGTCGAAATTTTCTGTAAATTACTTTTCAACAATTTGCAGTATTGGCGCCTTCTCGTTAATAGCTTCCCTTTTCCGTATGCCTTTCATTGTTGTGTGATTCTGTAAATTACTTGTCAACAATTGGCAGCACTGGCGCCTTCACGTTATAGCTTCCTTTCTGTGCATGCCTTTCATTCTAGTATGATTCAGTATCGACGCTAATGCTCTCTTGATGAGATATGAGCCGATTGCTCGTTTTTATCCACTGTGCCCTTTCGTATTTCATTTCAGCAATTAATTTATTTCTTTATCAACGTAGTAAGTAGTACAAAGCTAATCCATAATGTAAAATGCACTTAAATTCTGTTTGAACTGTTTAATCGTCATTGCCCGCTGTCTGAATGTCAGATATCAAATTAATACACTGCGCCTGGTTGCGTTATGTAATAGGAATTTTATTATTTTAAGTGGGATGTACCAGATCATGTTGAAGAAATCCAAAGCATATTGTTCGAAGAGGATAATATTATTAGAAATTTACCTGGACAATAGGCGCAGCCAAAGCAGCCTTTGTGAGGCTGTAATTGCCTCATAGATGACGACATTTGTCTATAGTAGTTTTGTATTCCATTCAGCATTTTGAGAGCGTCAAAGCTTCATTTTAGCGTGAGAGAGCGATAAAAGCAATAGATGTTATTGAATTGAAAGCCTTCTCAGTCTCTTGTTTTTAATTGTTGTTAACAAAAGTAACAGATAAAGCCTGGAAGATCTCTGTGGAATTGATATGGATGGAACTGAAAAATTTCACCTCGAAAATGAACTTAAAACGTTTCAAATTTATTCTGGAGTGCCTTAGATTTTACAGTCGCGCTATTCGTGATGAAAGGAGACAAGTAGACAAGCTAACAGCAATTCGGGAAATATTTACTGTGTTTGTACGCAACAACCAGAAATCTTATACCCTCGGGGAAAATGTTACAGTAGACAAGAAGCTGGAAGGATTCTGAGGAAGGTGCAGTTTTCACCAAAATGTACCTATCAAAACAAACAAATATGGATTTAAAATCTTTGATTTTGTGGATTCTTTACGTATTTTACCTGTACAATTTGGAAATATACACTGTGTTGCAACCAGAAGGATTTACCAACTGAGCAATAAATATTTTGATGTTGTTCTGTGACTGTGTAACATATATATCAGTCAGGTCGAAATGCGAAAGCGGACAACTGGTATACTAGTATTGGACTGATAATAGAGCTATGAAGGGAGAATTTTTCTTTTGTTGGCACGATGAAGAAAAACAAGCGTGAGATTTCTCTAGAGTTTGCTATCAGTAAAAGAAGGGCTGCCCACAGTTCCCTTTTTGGCTTCCACAAGACTGAACTCTAGTTTCCTTTGTACCTAAAACAGGGAAGTGTGTGATCCTGGCATCACTTTTGCATGAAGATAATTCGATAGATGCTGACACTGTAGATAAACGGAAGCCATCCATCGTAAATTTTACAATACCGTAAAGTGTGGTATTTTCACAGCGGATAAGCTGAATGCTTTGTACAACGCTGCAAGAAATGTGCGCCGTTGCTCACTGGTTATATTTTTGTAATAATCAATACGGTTGGAATCTATGGACAAGTGTTTTATTGTGGCAACATTAAGAATTGTACCAGAAGGAAAGGGCTCCTGAATCAGCTATGTTATACATTTTTGTTATCTTCGCTAATTCCTGCAGAAATATTGAAATTTTGTACAACGAACTCTAGAACTATGGCATACTTATCAAGAACTCTGAAAAAACATACATTTCTGAAAAAAGGGTGCCAACTACACAGTAAGTGAAAAGATTTTCTCCTTAAATTGCAATTATCTCGGGAACTATTAGCTGCACAAAAAATGTTACTGGGATTTTCGATAGAACTCTTGGAGCTCTATTCAGAACTGTGCTCAGAAATGTCGTACTTATTTACATTTTGCGGAAATTGACAAAGAATGTTTTCGATACGAAAATTTTTTCGAGTATTGTTGTTTTTTTCGCTAAATTCTGCAGAACTATTGAAATTTTGTACAAAGAACTCTAGAACTATGGCTTATCTATCAAGAACTTTGAAAAAAATATAGATTTCTGTAAAAAAGGGTGCCAGCTTCACAGTGGGAGCTCTTATAGAGTTCTTAATTATGTTGCAATTTCCTCTTAAACTATTACCTGCACAAAAAAAGACTACCAGGAATTTCGATAGAACTCTTCACGTGGTGTCCAGAACTGTCATCAGAACTGCTGTACGAATATATTTATATTTTCTGTGGAGAAAGTGTGTCCCACATTAAATCAATTTATCTCATAAACTATTATAGCCATAGAAAACTGTTACTGGGATTTTCGATAGAGCTCTTGGGGTTCTGTTCAGAACTGTCCTCAGAACTGTTGTACGAGTTTAATTTTTGCGAAAATTGACAATTAATGTTTTCGATACGAAAATGTTTTCGAATATTATCGTTTTCTTCGCTAAATTCTGCAGAACTATTGAAATTTTGTACAAAGAACTCTAGAACTATGGCATATCTGTCAAGAACTCTGAAAAAAATATACATTTCTGAAAAAAAGGGTGCCAACTTCACAGTAAGTGAAAAGATTTTCTCCTTAAATTGCAATTATCTCGTAAACTATTAGCTGCACAAAAAATGTTACTGGGATTTTCGATAGAACTCTTGGAGCTCTATTCAGAACTGTGCTCAGAACTGTCGTACTTATTTACATTTTGCGGAAATTGACAAAGAATGTTTTCGATACGAAAATTTTTTCGAGTATTGTTGTTTTTTTCGCTAAATTCTGCAGAAATATTGAAATTTTGTACAAAGAACTCTAGAACTATGGCATATCTGTCAAAAACTCTGAAAAAAATATACATTTCTGAAAAAAAGGGTGCCAACTTCACAGTAAGTGAAAAGATTTTCTCCTTAAATTGCAATTATCTCGTAAACTATTAGCTGCACGAAAAAATGTTACTGGGATTTTCGATAGAACTCTTGGAGCTCTATTCAGAACTGTGCTCAGAACTGTCGTACTTATTTACATTTTGCGGAAATTGACAAAGAATGTTTTCGATACGAAAATTTTTTCGAGTATTGTTGTTTTTTTCGCTAAATTCTGCAGAACTATTGAAATTTTGTACAAAGAACTCTAGAACTATTTCATATCTATCAAGAACTCTGAAAAAAATATAGATTTCTGAAAAAAAGGGTGCTAACTTCACACGACTACATACCTTCACCGAGGAGTCAAGCAGTATATTGCACCCTCCTACGTATATCTCGCGAAGATACCATAAGGATAAAATCAGAGAGATTAGAGCCCACACAGAAGCATACCGACAATCCTTCTTTCCACGAACAATACGAGACTGGAATAGAAGGGAGAACCGATAGAGGTACTCAAGGTACCCTCCGCCACACACCGTCATGTGGCTTGCGGAGTATTGATGTAGATGTAGATGTAGAAACGGTAGTTCGAGTCTTTCTCGGTACGGAATGCATGCGATATCGAGCAGCTGAAGGTGCCAGGGCACGGCGGCAGGCTGTTGCTGGGGTCGCGGCGCCCAAGTCACGAGAAGGCGTCTCGGGGGCGGCGCCGTCACGGAGGCGCGAGGCGTGAAGCGTGAAACGCAGCCACGCGCGGCCGAAGCCGCCAACGGCGCAACGCCCAGAGCCACGTCGCGGAGAACCGCGGCCACGCACGCACTCTCCCGTCGTCCTCCCTCAACGCGGCGACACTGCATTAACTATATGTTTACAAACTAGAGCATTCGGAAGGCATTCGATACAGTTCCACACTGTCGCCTGATAAACAAAGTAAGAGCCTACGGAATATCAGACCAGCTGTGTGGCTGGATTGAAGAGTTTTTAGCAAACAGAACACAGGAAGTTGTTCTCAATGGAGAGACGTCTAAAGACGTTAAAGTAACCTCTGGCCTGCCACATGGGAGTGTTATGGGACCATTGCTTTTCACAATATACAGGGTGTTACAAAAAGGTACGGCCAAACTTTCAGGAAACATTACTCACACACAAATAAAGAAAATATGTTATGTCGACATGTGTCTGGAAACGCTTAATTTCCATGTTAGAGTTCATTTTAGTTTCGTCAGTATGTACTGTAATTCCTCGATTCACCGCCAGTTGGCCCAATTGAAGGAAGGTAATGTTGACTTCGGTGCTTGTGTTGACATGCGACTTATTGCTCTACAGTACTAGCATCAAGCACATCAGTACTTAGCATCAACAGGTTAGTGTTCATCACGAACGTGGTTTTGCAGTCAGTGCATGTTTACAAATGCGGATTTGGCAGATGCTCATATGATGTATGGATTAGCACGGGGCAATAGACGTGGCGCGGTACGTTTGTATCGAGACAGATTTCCAGAACGAAGGTGTCCCGACCGGAAGACGTTCGAAGCAATCGATCGGCGTCTTAGGGAGCACGGAACATTCCAGCCTATGACTCGCGACTGGGGAAGACCTAGAACGACGAGGACACCTGCAATGGACGAGGCAATTCTTCGTGCAGTTGACGATAACCCTAATGTCAGCGTCAGAGAAGCTGCTGCTGTACAAGGTAACGTTGACCACGTCACTGTATGTACAGCGAGTGCAGGCACTATCAGCAGCTGATTGGCCTCCACGGGCCCACTTCTGCGATTGGTTCATCCAACAATGTGTCAATCCTCATTTCAGTGCAAATGTTCTCTTTACGGATGAGGCTTCATTCCAACGTGATCAAATTGTAAATGTTCACAACCAACATGTGTGGGCTGACGAGAATCCGCACGCAATTGTGCAACCACGTCATCATCACAGATTTTCTGTGAACGTTTGGGCAGGCATTGTTGGTGATGTCTTGATTGGGCCCCATGTTCTTCCACCTACACTCAGTGGAGCACGTTATCATGATTTCATACGGGATTCTCTACCTGTGCTGCTAGAACATGTGCCTTTACAAGTACGACACAACATGTGGTTCATGCACGATGGAGCTCCTGCACATTTCAGTCGAAGTGTTCGTACGCTTCTCAACAACAGATTCGGTGACCGATGGATTGGTAGAGGCGGACTAATTCCATGGCCTCCACGCTCTCCTGACCTCAACCCTCTTGACTTTCATTTATGGGGGGCATTTGAAAGCTCTTCTCAACGCAACCCCGGTAACAAACGTAAAGACTCTTTGTGCTCGTATTGTGGAAGGCTGTGATACAATACGCCATTCTCCAGGGCTGCATCAGCGCATCAGGGATTCCATGCGACGGAGGGTGGATGCATGTATTCTCGCTAACGGAGGACATTTTGAACATTTCCTGTAACAAAGTGTTTGAAGTCACGCTGGTACGTTCTGTTGCTGTGTGTTTCCATTCCATGATTAATGTGATTTGAAGAGAAGTAATAAAATGAGCTCTAACATGGAAAGTAAGCGTTTTCGGACACATGTCCACATAACATACACTCCTGGAAATGGAAAAAAGAACACATCGACACCGGTGTGTCAGACCCACCATACTTGCTCCGGACACTGCGAGAGGGCTGTACAAGCAATGATCACACGCACGGCACAGCGGACACACCAGGACCCGCGGTGTTGGCCGTCGAATGGCGCTAGCTGCGCAGCATTTGTGCACCGCCGCCGTCAGTGTCAGCCAGTTTGCCGTGGCATACGGAGCTCCATCGCAGTCTTTAACACTGGTACCATGCCGCGACAGCGTGGACGTGAACCGTATGTGCAGTTGACGGACTTTGAGCGAGGGCGTATAGTGGGCATGCGGGAGGCCGGGTGGACGTACCGCCGAATTGCTCAACACGTGGGGCGTTAGGTCTCCACAGTACATCGATGTTGTCGCCAGTGGTCGGCGGAAGGTGCACGTGCCCGTCGACCTGGGACCGGACCCCAGCGACGCACGGATGCACGCCAAGACCGTAGGATCCTACGCAGTGCCGTAGGGGACCGCACCGCCACTTCCCAGCAAATTAGGGACACTGTTGCTCCTGGGGTATCGGCGAGGACCATTCGCAACCGTCTCCATTAAGCTGGGCTACGGTCCCGCACACCGTTAGGCCGTCTTCCGCTCACGCCCCAACATCGTGCAGCCCGCCTCCAGTGGTGTCGCGACAGGCGTGAATGGAGGGACGAATGGAGACGTGTCGTCTTCAGCGATGAGAGTCGCTTCTGCCTTGGTGCCAATGATGGTCGTATGCGTGTTTGGCGCCGTGCAGGTGAGCGCCACAATCAGGACTGCATACGACCGAGGCACACAGGGCCAACACCCGGCATCATGGTGTGGGGAGCGATCTCCTACACTGGCCGTACACCACTGGTGATCGTCGAGGGGACACTGAATAGTGCACGGTACATCCAAACCGTCATCGAACCCATCGTTCTACCATTCCTAGACCGGCAAGGGAACTTGCTGTTCCAACAGGACAATGCACGTCCGCATGTATCCCGTGCCACCCAACGTGCTCTAGAAGGTGTAAGTCAACTACCCTGGCCAGCAAGATCTCCGGATCTGTCCCCCATTGAGCATGTTTGGGACTGGATGAAGCGTCGTCTCACGCGGTCTGCACGTCCAGCACGAACGCTGGTCCAACTGAGGCGCCAGGTGGAAATGGCATGGCAAGCCGTTCCACAGGACTACATCCAGCATCTCTACGATCGTCTCCATGGGAGAATAGCAGCCTGCATTGCTCCGAAAGGTGGATGTACACTGTATTAGTGCCGACATTGTGCATGCTCTGTTGCCTGTGTCTATGTGCCTGTGGTTCTGTCAGTGTGATCATGTGATGTATCTGACCCCAGGAATGTGTCAATAAAGTTTCCCCTTCCTGGGACAATGAATTCACGGTGTTCTTATTTCAATTTCCAGGAGTGTATTTTCTTTCTTTGTGTGTGAGGAATGTTTCCTGAAAATTTGGCCGTACCTTTTTGTAACACCCTGTATATTTACAACCTAGGACATTCGGAAGGTGTTCGATACAGTTCCACACTGTCGCCTGATAAACAAAGTAAGAGCCTACGGAATATCAGACCAGCTGTGTGGCTGAATTGAAGAGTTTTTAGCAAACAGAACACAGCATGTTGTTCTCAATGGAGAGACGTCTACAGACGTTAAAATAACCTCTGGCCTGCCACATGGGAGTGTTATGGGACCATTGCTTTTCACAATATATATATGACCTAGTAGATATTGTCGGAAGTTCCACGTGGCTTTTCGCGGATGATGCTGTGGTATGCAGAGAAGTTGCAGCATTAGAAAATTCCAGCGACATGCAGGAAGACCTGCAGTGGATAGGCACTTGGTGCAGGGAGTGGCAACTGACCCCTAACATGGACAAATGTAATGTACTGCGAATACATAGAAAGAAGGATCCTTTATTGTATGATTATATGATAGCGGAAAAAACACTGGTAGCAGTTACTTCTGTAAAATATCTGAGAGTATGCGTGCGGAACGATTTGAAGTGGAATGATCATATAAAATTAATTGTTGGTAAGGCGGGTGCGCCGGCCGCGGTGGTCTAGCGGTTCTGGCGCTGCAGTCCGGAACCGCGGGACTGCTACGGTCGCAGGTTCGAATCCTGCCTCGGGCATGGATGTGTGTGAAGTCCTTAGGTTAGTTAGGTTTAAGTAGTTCTAAGTTCTAGGGGACTTATGACCTAAGATGTTGAGTCCCATAGTGCTCAGAGCCATTTGAACCATTTTGAAGGCGGGTGCCAGGTTGAGATTCAATGGGAGAGTCCCTAGAAAATGTAGTCCATCAACAAAGGAGGTGGCTTACAAAACACTCGTTCGACCTATACTTGAGTATTGCTCATCAGTGTAGGATCCGTACCAGGTCGGGTTGACAGAGGAGATAGAGAAGATCCAAAGAAGAGCGGCGCGTTTCGTCACAGGGTTATTTGGTGAGCGTGATAGCGTTGCGAAGATGTTTAGCAAACTCAAGTGGCAGACTCTGCAAGAGAGGCGCTCTGCATCGCGGTGTAGCTTGCTGTCCAGGTTCCGAGATGGTGCGTTTCTGGATGAGGTATCGAATATATTGCTTCCCCCTACTTATACCTCCCGAGGAAATCACGAACGTAAAATTAGAGAGATTTGCGCGCGCACGGAGGCTTTCCGGCAGTCGTTCTTCCCGCGAAACATACGCGACTGGAACAGGAAAGGGAGGTAATAACAGTGGCACGTAAAGTGCCCTCCGCCACACACCGTTGGGTGGCTTGTGGAGTATAAATGTAGATGTAGATGTAGATGTAGGACGTGATGGCGAGCAGGAAGGTGATCCGGAAAATTCAGATGAAATTTCTCTATTTCCGTCTATAATCACAAACTTGTTAGGTCCTTAGGCTACCGGTTTCCGTCTACAGTGACCATCTTCAGACCTGTTTTAAAAACATGCTCCAATATAATGAAGCCATAATGGCATCCACAAAAGATAAACACAAAATCAGCTTAGCATCGTCGCATTTATTTAAAACGTTGTGTGTACTATGTCATACTGTCAGCGGAGTAGTCTTGTTAATAGAGCTACTATCCACAAAAAACTGCCAAATGACATGTTTTTAAAATAGATCTGAAAATGGTCATTGGTGACCGAAACCGGTAGTCTAACAAATGTGTGGTGATAGACGAAAATAAAGAAATTTATTCTAACTACGTATTTCCAAATTGTGAATACAGTTCTGGACCTAACTTTAAAACCGTCAAAAAAAGTTTACAGATTTTTTGGCAGATACTGACGATAATTGAACATTTGCAATGATTACGGAACTCATATTGTGTGCACGTAGTCTCTATACAGTAAGATTTTATCTGTACATAGTAAATATTTTCGTATTAAGTATATTCTGACATAAAAAATATGTATTTACAATTTACTCAAAACTTAGTGGATTTGATTGCAGATACATCCTTTAACATTTCTATAGGGTTAAAACTTTTTATAATTTCGTTTGCTCTTTTTAATCTTCAGACAATTTAAAGTGGTTATGACCATATGACCTCCATGAGTAAACCTCGTCTTCACTTTTCTCTCCATTAGGTATCTCGTATGTTATAAAATAAAATAAAATAATATTTTCACAAATTGCTTACAAAGGTTTGTGTGGTTTCTCAAGATGGTATGTTCAGTCTTCACGAACATTTTACTTTGCTTAATGATATAATGATGTATGACTATCATTTGTATAGAGATTTTATTTGTTAGACCAGTTTTTCTCCCGGCGTATAGAATGTTCAAAGACGTCATGGGAATGCCGAGAGGTGTCGTCGACACCCACCGATATTTCGACAGGCAAAATTACAGGGTGGTCAACTGTGGAAATATCATCGGTTCTCGACGTCGTCATCCACCTGTACTTCTGTTAATTTTTAAAATTTTTTTAACAATGTGGTATGCTGAGTGTTTGTGGGACTAATAATGTCTTCATTATTTCACTTAGTCTTGGCCGCGCGCGATTAGCCCAGCGGTCTAGGGCGCTGCAGTCATGGAGTGTGCGGCTGGTCCCGGCGGGGGTTCGAGTCCTCCCTCGGGCATGGGTGTGTGTGTTTGTCCTTAGGATAATTTAGGTTAAGTAGTGTGTAAGCTTAGGGAATGATGACCTTAGCAGTTAAGACATATAAGATTTGCACACATTTGAACATTTTTTGAACTTAGTCTTGTGACTGACTCAGTGAAAGAAGGTTCATAAACGTGAAGTTGGTAACTAGGGGTATTATTACTAAGTGTGTTCATTTGTTCTGTGTAGAATCTTTGGTTACGATTCTACCATCCTTGCGGAGGTTGGTAACTGGGATATTATTACTAAGAGTATTCATTTGTTCTGTGTAGTATCTTTGGTTACGATTCTACCATCCTTGCGGAAGTTGTTATGACAGAAGATCACACGTTATTTTAATCCTGCCATTTGCTGCATGCTGTATGTGCTACAGAATCACAGTTGAATTTCACAATTTTGTTTATGGCATGATGCTTCTTAACAGTTACGATTTGTCATTTATCTGATTAATGATGTCACACTGTAAGTTTACAATGGGTTATGAGTTGCGATTAGTAGGTTGTTTTTGTAATTATTAACTATGCTTAATATATTTGTCTTCTTCCTGGGATGTAGATACTATAATGTTTTCAGCTACCCCGCGTGGCTCTAAATCAACCAATGTGCATAAACTGTTAGTCCTCAGTTTTAGAAACCTCTAATTAAATACTATCTCATCCACGGTTTAAGTTAACTGTATTCCTGGAAGAAGATCATTTCTGTCTGACTGCACAATAGTGGTAACATAAAAGATAAATAACGTGGGGGCAATGAGACATCCATGCTTAACATCGGTACTGATATGGAATGGCTGACCAACAGTTTCGTTTCTAGTGACGGCTCTGTCATATCTTTGTAGGGAAATTTCGATATTGCACTAAATTTCTCTGGAAAAAAATACAACCTATTATCTACCATATAACTTATCAGTTTACAAAGTCAAATGCATTATTGAAGTCAACAAAGACAATGCAAAGAACAAGCAGTGTGACGTACAACTTGTTTCTTCAGTGTCAACATACATGTACATCGCAACGGATGTTCATGGTACTCAAAACTCTAACTTTATGACGAAGCTTGTGTGCCTAATTATTATGACTGATCTGTATACGTCGTGACATGATATGTCTAGTATTCTGCATTTACTGGTTTGAAGACGATCATGGTTGATCGAAGTTGATAACTTGGTTGATAAACAGCTGTGGTTCGTGACTGGATCTGTAATAGAAAAAACTGTTGAGAAAGTTTAGTGACGTGGCATTTGCGATAGACTGCAGAAAGTTCATACTGCAACGAAATTATAACTCGCGTTAGAACCGCAAAGACAAGATAAAAGAAATCAACAAGGTATATGGCAGACGTTTCTTTCTCGCTCCACTATCGAGTGGCACAGGAAAGGGAACGAACATCTGTGGTAGAAGGTACCCACGCCTTATACCGTGGCTGGTGGTATATATATATATATATATATATATATATATATATATATATATATATATATATATATATATATATTAGGTTGGTGCATAAGTTAGTAGCGTTTTTTGGTTGTTATTAGTTTATCTATCCACTGTAATTTTTAACTGTAATTCGTTGTTGTTGAGTTTACATATTGCAAGTTTGTCATCTGGAGATATCTGTAGTGAGTGGAGCAGTGGACAGTTGACAAATCAGAACATTTCCAACATATTCTTTTGTTTGAGTTCACTAGATGATGATGATGATGATGTTTGGTTTGTGGTGTGCTCAACTGCTCGGTCATCAGCACCCATACAAAGTCCCAATTTTTTACACAGTCCAATTTTTTTTTCACAGTCCAATCTAACCACAGTCCCAAATGGTAACGAAATAGTGAGGACAACACAGACACCCAGTCGCCGGACAGAGAAAATCGACAACCCGGCCGGGAATCGAAACCGACACCCCGTGATCCAGAGGTAGCAATGCTAGCCCCTAGACCGTGAGCTGCGGTCGAGTTCACTAGAGGAGTGACGGCAGGGGAGGCAGCCAGAGGCGTGTGAGCTGTGTATGGGGTGCCAATGGGCAGAGCACCGCCAGAAAGTTGTTTCCTCGTGTTAAGAAGGATCGTTTTGACGTTAGCAACTTCAGGAAGACCTTCAGGGTTTGATGAATTCCGTTCACACGCATCACTCCACAACGATCCACATCACCGTACTTCATACTGGCAAATGTGATGAACTGTGATCATTCTATCATCGTGCGACATTTGCATGCAATGGTGAAGGTTCAGAACTCGGATGTGTGGCTACTGTATTGTCTAGGCCAAAATCACAAAAATAAGCGAATGGCCTTATCTGCATTTCTGCTTGCTCGTCATCAATTGCCTTGTGAAAAACACCGACCCTTCCTATTTTTTTTTTATGGGACTCAACTGCTGAGGTCATTAGTCCCCTAGAACTGAGAACTAGTTAAACCTAACTAACCTAAGGACATCACAAACATCCATGCCCGAGGCAGGATTCGAACCTGCGACCGTAGCGGTCTTGCGGTTCCAGACTGCAGCGCCTTTAACCGCACGGCCACTTCGGCCGGCGACCCTTCCTATGCTGCGTCGTTACTGGTGACGAGAAAAGTGGTCTTCACGCTAATGTAAGGAAAACAATGGAATGATTGAGCCCAAACAAAGCTGAAACTGATACTGTTGTACATATGGTGGAACAGCGACAGTGTGGTGTACTACGAACTGCTTCCCCGGGGTGTAACTATCACTGCTGACATTTATTGTCAACGACTAAGACGTCTTGCA
This sequence comes from Schistocerca nitens, assembly GCF_023898315.1. Taxonomy (NCBI): domain Eukaryota; kingdom Metazoa; phylum Arthropoda; class Insecta; order Orthoptera; family Acrididae; genus Schistocerca; species Schistocerca nitens. The sequence continues at coordinate 366,890,629 of NC_064614.1, read as the reverse complement.
GTCGGAATCCAAGGGCAACGACCAGGAAGACTGCGTCAAGTGATGCTATTCCACGGTAACGCCCGCCTACATCCAGCTAGACTGACAAAAAACACAATACAAGAGATGGATTCATTCCGCACACACCTTTTTCACCTGATCTTGCACCCTCATATTTTCACCTTTTTCGCTCTCTATCGAACATCTTTCAAGGAAATTCCTTTCCGAATGAAAATGAACTCTGAACATGGCTCGACGACTTCTTTGCCCAAAACCACGTGATTCCTACAGTCGGGCAATTGCGAAGTTCCCCAGCTTTGGCAGAATGTTGTAAATAGTGAAGAGGAATATATTATTAATGACTAAAGTCTCTGTTATGTGTATCCGTTATGTTTATTAAACTTATGTGTAAAAGCTACGAATGTATGCACCAACCCACTAGAAAACGTAGACGTTTATCACATAAGAAATGCTGAACTTTCCCTGTACATGTATTGTTGAAATTATATGACAACGTTGACGCGGAAAAGCGTACGGGGTCCCACCATCAACTGTCTTAGACGCTAAAGAGTTCCAAGAGTTTGCCATACTGCTTCTGTAGCTGCAATAAACCTATCAGATCCATCGACCAGAGTCTTGTCAAGTAGGCTTTTCATGTGCCCTCAGAAGCAAAAACCCATTGGTGTTACATCTGCTGATCGATCAGTCCATGGAACAAGATCACCTCGACCATCTCATTGCTGTCCTAGCAAATGCCACCTCTGGCTGGACATAGGTTGAACTTGTAGAACGAAGCGGCCTCCGAATGGGCACATCAGCTTCACTGGCAAGAAGAGCAACAGAAACTTCCTAAAATGCCAATTTATGAATACTCATAATAGACGCCGGTGCCCTGCGGGGTAGCCGTGCGGTCTGAGGCGCACTGCCACGGGTCGCCCGGCTCCCACCGTCGGAAGTTCGAGTTCTCCCTCGTGCATTGGTGGGTGTGTTGTCTTTAGCGTAAGTTAGTTTCAGTAGAAAGGGAAGCAGTGGTTGGGAAGGGAGTGAGACAGGGTTGTAGCCTATCCCCGATGTTATTCAATCTCTATATTGAGTAAGCAGTAAAGGAAACAAAAGAAAAATTCGCAGTAGGAATTAAAATCCATGGAGAAGAAATAAAAACTTTGAGGTTCGCCGATGACGTTGTAATTCTGTCAGAGACAGCAAATGACCTGGAAGAGCATCTGAACGAAACGGACAATGTCTTGAAAGGATGATATAAGGTGATCATCAACAAAAGCAAAACGAGGATAATTGAATGTAGTCGAATTAAATAGAATGATGGTGTGGGAATTAGATTAGGAAATGCAACACTTAAAGTAGTAAATGAGTCATGCTATTAGGGGAGCAAAATAACTGATGATGGTCGAAGTAGAGAGGATATAACATGTAGACTGAAATGGCAAGGAAAGCGTTTCTGAAGAAGAGAAATTTGTTAATATCGAGTATAGATTTAAGTGTCAGTAAGTCGTTTCTGAAAGTATTTGTACGGAGTGTGGCCATGTAATGTGGTGCTACAGAAGAATGCTGAAGATTACATGGGTAGATCACATAACTAATGAGAAGGTATTGAGTAGAACTGGAGAGAAGAGAAATTTGTGGCACACCTTGACTAGAGGAAGGGAACGGTTGGTGGGACATGTTCTGAGGCATCAAGGGATCACCAATTTAGTATTGGAGGGCAGCGTGGAGGGTAAACATCGTAGAGGGAGACCAAGAGATGAATACACTAAGCAGATTCAGAAGGATGTAGGTTGCAGTTGGTACTGGGAGATGAAGAAGCTTGCACAGGATAGAGTAGCATGGACAGCTGCATCACACCAGTCTCTGGGCTGAAGACCACAACAACAGATTCAGTAGTGTCTAAGGTTAGGGACTGATGACCTCAGCAGTTTGGTCCCATAGGAACGTAGCACAAATTTCCAAACAGACGCCCAACAAGTCGCTCGAACTTCATTCTAAGGACAAAGAAACGTCGCACAGAACAGAACCTAGGATTATTGTTCACCGCAGTTTGTAATTGTCCAGCACAGATCGCACAGACAGCAGCTCGTAGAAAGGCTTACAAGCAGCTCACGCACGGGCTTAGAACCAGCCATTTTATCCCACGATTCGAGACGAGAAGAAACGTAAATAGACGCTACAACGAAACGTACCCTCTGCCATACACTTCAGTAGAATTTTCTTCTACTGCAAGTGTATGGTCACAATATTTTTTGTGACTACCGTTTTCGGTCTGTCATGACCGTCTTCAAATCCGTTTTGTAAAAACATTTCCTAATATAATGCAGCAATGCCACATTACGACATGTATTCATAAAGTACAACTCAAGAGGGGCATTATAGGCCGAAACCGGTAGTTTTATGAGAAAAAAACATATGTGACCGAAGACGTGTAGTAAAGGAAATTTATTCTGTGTTCGGGTCACTGTTCAGTTTGCGACCATGTCGCAATTTGTGATACATTTCAGTGATTCGCAGACCGTAGTTTTACTTGTGTACAACTATGATGTGGTAATTACATTACTGGCCATTAAAATTGCTACACCACGATGACGTGGTACGACAGGAAGAAGATACTGTGATATGCAAATGATTAGCTTTTCAGAGCATTCGCACAATGTTGGAGCCGGTGGCGACACCTAAAAAGTGCTGACATGAGGAAAGTTTCCAACCGATTTCTCATACACAAACAGCAGTAGACCGGCGTTGCCTTGTGAAACGTTGTTGTGATGCCTCGTGTAAGTAGGAGAAATGCGTACCATCACGTTTCCGAATTTGATAAAGGTCGGATTGTAGCCTATCGCGATTGCGGTTTATCGTATCACGACATTGCTGCTCGCGTTGGTCGAGATCCAATGACTGTTAGCAGAATATGGAATCGGTAGGTTCAGGAGGGTAACACGGAACGCCGTGCTGGATTCCAACGGCCTCGAATCACTAGCAGCCGAGATGACATTCATCTTATCCGCATGGCTGTAACGGATCGTGCAGCCACGTCTCGATCCCTGAGTCAACAGATGGTGACGTTAGCAAGACAACAACCATCTGCACGAACAGTTCGACGACGTTTGCAGCAGCATGGGCTATCAGCTCGGAGACAATGGCTGCGGGTACCCTTGACGATGCATCACAGACGGGAGTGCTTGCGATGGTGTACTCAACGAATAACCTGGGTGTACGAATGGCAAAACGTAATTTTTTCGGATGAATACAGGTTCTGTTTACAGCATCATGATGATCGCATCCGTGTTTGGCGACATCGCGGTGAACGCACATTGGAAGCGTGTATTCGTCATCGCCATTCTGGCGTATCACCCGGTGTGATGGTATGAAGTGCCATTGGTTACACGTCTCGGTCACGTCTTATTCGCATTGAGGGCACTTTCAACAGTGGACGTTACGTTTCAGGTGTGTTACGACCCGTGGCTCTACTCTTCATTCGATCCCTGCTAAACCCTACATTTCAGCAGGATAATGCACGACCGCATGTTGCAGGTCCTGTACGGGCCTTTCTGGTTACAGAAAATGTTCGACTGCTGCCCTGGTCAGCACATTCTCCAGATCTCTCACCAATTGAAATCGTCTGGTCAATGGTGGCCGAGCAAGTGGCTCGTCACAATACGCCAGTGACTACTCTTGATGAACTGTGGTATCGTGTTGAAGCTGCATGGGCAGCTGTACCTGTACACGCCATCCAAGCTCTTTCGAGTCAATGCCCAGGCGTATCATGGCCGTTATTACGGCTAGAGGTGGTTGTTCTGGGTACTGATTTCTCAGGATCTATGCACCCAAATTGCGTGAAAATGTAATCACATGTCAGTTCTAGTATAATGTATTTGTCCAATGAATACCCGTTTATCATCTGCATTTCTTTTTGGTGTAGCGATTTTAATGCCCAGTAGTGTACTTGTATAATGATACTAACATAATTACAAGATTTGTTGGGTGGTAAACAGTTATTGACTTGAAGGCGAGTCTGCAGTGGCTCAGCTCTGCTCCAGACCTCCGCTTGCCGCCGGTGTCTGCGCGGTCCGTGTGTCTGGGAGTGCGCCAGTGGCGCCGCCTGCTGGCTGTCAGTCGGGCCGGCTGCCCCCGCCGGGAGCCACGCCGTGCTGCGCTGTGCAGACGCGCCCTTATCGCAGCCCTCCAGCCGCGGCCGCGCTCAGGGGAAATTTGAATCAAATCACGTCGGGGATTTCCCTGTCGGGCGTTGCCAGAAGGGTCCCCGCGGGCCCTCAACCGCAAGTTTCGCTTAGTTCCAGTCCGACAAAGGGCATACCTCAACCTTACGTGTGCCTGCTCAACATTTGCCTCCTCAAAATTAATTCTATATCTTGCAACACAAATGCACGTCAATAAAAGTACATTTCTATCTTTTTTCGTCTGTCAATTGAACGGTGAATTCGATATTTTAATGTGGCTGAATATGGTCTCACTAAACGGGAAAGAAACCGATGGTGTCCTGAAAACTAAAACATCCCAGTTTTTTATGTCAAAACTCTTAAAGCTTTTTAAATGAAACAAACGTTATTAACATCTTTATTCTCCACATCTGAATATTAGCAGCCCTCTGTTGTTGCAGGGCTCCGAATTGTAGCCCATAACAAGAGTGTAATCTCACTACACTGAAACGCCAAAGAAACTGGTATAGGGATGAGTATTCAAACACAGATATGTAAACAGGCAGAATACTGCGCTGTGGTCGGCAACGCTTATATAAGACAACAAGTGTCTGCCGCAGTCGTTAGATCGGTTACTGCTGCTACAATGGGAGGTTATCAACATTTAAGTGAGTTTGGACGTGGTGTTATAGTCGGCGAACGAGCGATGGGACACGCATCTCTGAGGTAGCGATGAAGTGGGGATTTTCCAGTACGATCGTATCACGAGTGACATTGAATATTAGCAATCAAGGACAATATCAGACTTCCTACATCGCTGCGGCCGGCAAAAGACCCTGCAAGAACGGGACCAAGACTACTGAAAAGAATCGTTAAACGTGACAGAAGTGCAACCCTTCCCCAAACTGCTGCAGATTTCAGTGCTGGACCATTAAAAAGTGTCAGAGTGCGAACCATTCAATGAAATATCATTGATGTGGGCATTCCAAGCCGAAGGCACACTCGTGTACACTTGATGACTGCACGACAGAAAGCATTATGCCTCGCCTGGGCCCGTCAGCACCGACATTGGGCTGTTGATGACTGGAAAACTGTTGCCTGGTCGGACAGGTCTGGTTTGAAATTGTATGGAGCGGATGGGCGTGTACGGTTATGGAGACACCCTCATGAATCCATGGACCGTGCATGTCAGCAGGGGACTGTTCAAGTTGGTGGAGGCTCTGTAATGGTGTGGGGAGTGTGTAGTTGGGGTGTCTAGACAGGACTCTGGCAGATGACATGTACGTAGGCATTCTGTCTGGTCATCTGCATCCAGTCACGTCCATTGCGCATTCCGACGGACTGGTGCAATTCCAGCACGACAAAGCGACACCCCACACGTCGAGAGTTGCTATAGAGTGGCTCCAGTAACACTCTTCGGAGTTTAAACACATCCGCTGACCACGAAACTCTCCAGACACGAACATTGTTCAGCATATCTGGATGCATTGCAACGTGCTGTTCAGAAGAGATCTCCAGTCCCTCGTAATCTTACGGATTTATGGACATCCCTGCAGGATTCATGGTGTCAGTTCCGTCCATCTCTACTTCAGACATTAATCGATTCCATGCGTCGTCATGTTGCGGGTCCCTACACGATATTAGGCAGGTATACAGTATATTTGGCCCTTCAGTGTGTGTTTTTGCGTGAGAAACAGCGTGCTATATTCCAGTTTAGGAATCGAAGAGTTTGTCCACACATGGACCACCCTCTCCTTCAGCATATCCATGTCAGAGCACACAAGAGCGCAGCGACATCTGCAACAATTTGACACCTTGTGTTCCCTGCCATCGATCATCCTCCATACAGTCCCGGCATGACCTTATGCGATATTCATCAGTTTACAAAAGTTAAAGAACGCCTTCGAGCACTTCACACTGATAGTGATGAAGCGGTGCAAGCGGAGATGGGGTTGTGGCACCGTCAACAAAGTAAGATATTCTGCAGTGACGGTATCAAGAAACTGATCTTTCGTTGCGAGAAATACGTTCGTCACTAGGGTAACTAGGTTGAGATATAAGTATGTAGATGTGAAGAATGAAGGAATATAATGTTAATAAATTTCATTTTATTTAAAAAGCTTTAAGAGTTGTCAGATAAAAAATTCAGAGGCATTGGTTTTCAGCACGCCCTCTTAAAATTTTGCTGAGAAGAATTATCTCATTTTTCCTTCATAACACATTATTTTTCAGATCCAGGCTTCCACATCACCCACTGTTAATTAAAAATAATGAGCGGCTGTTTCAGAATTGCCACACCAGGCGAAAAGAACGTTGGAAGTTACGTACAGTGTTGGATAAAATAATGAGATGGTATGCCTGTCAGTACCTCGAGCTGTCATTATACAGGGTGATTCAAAAAGAATACCACAACTTTAGGAATTTAAAACTCTGCAACGACAAAAGGCAGAGCTAAGCACTATCTGTCGGCGAATTAAGGGAGCTATAAAGTTTCATTTAGTTGTACATTTGTTCGCTTGAGGCGCTGTTGACTAGGCGTCAGCGTCAGTTGATGCTAAGATGGCGACCGCTCAACAGAAAGCTTTTTATGTTATTGAGTACGGCAGAAGTGAATCGACGACAGTTGTTCAGCGTGCATTTCGAACGAAGTATGGTGTTAAACCTCCTGATAGGTGGTGTATTAAACGTTGGTATAAACAGTTTACAGAGAATGGGTGTTTGTGCAAAGGGAAAAGTTCTGTAACTGGACTACAGTATGTGGAGATGTTAGAGAATTGGCTGTTCCCTCAGCCCGAACAAGAAGCACAACAATTCATATTTCAGCAGGATGGAGCGCCACCACATAGGCACTTATCTGTCCGTAACTACCTGAACGTCAACTACCCGAGGCGATGGATCGGCCGCCAGGCAGCCCGTGACAGAGCACTTCATCACTGGCCTCCAAGAAGCCCTGATCTTACCCCCTGCGATTTTTCTTATGGGGGTATGTTAAGGATATGGTGTTTCGGCCACCTCTCCCAGCCACCATTGATGATTTGAAACGAGAAATAACAGCAGCTATCCAAACTGTTACGCCTGATATGCTACAGAGAGTGTGGAACGAGTTGGAGTATCGGCGTTGATATTGCTCGAGTGTCTGGAGGGGGCCATATTGAACATCTCTGAACTTGTTTTTGAGTGAAAAAAAACCTTTTTAAATACTCTTTGTAATGATGTATAACAGAAGGTTATATTATGTTTCTTTCATTAAATACACATTTTTAAAGTTGTGGTATTCTTTTTGAATCACCCTGTATGATTCTAGCAGCATGTGTGAATATGCTGTTGCGCCACGATCTAGTCTGGAGTAATAGACTGCCTAACATCGTTCCAGAAACACGAGGTCATGAGGGGACAGGTGCCATAATCCTGATGAAGGGGCTCTATGGAGTCAGAAGATATATTCAGAGTGCAAGAGCACTCATTCAATCCGGTCATCCTGCGACATACGCGAGCCAGAGTCTCCGAAAGCAAAGTGCCTTACAGCTGCTGCAGGGCGTCCAGAAATGCTGCCCAGGCCAAATGAAGTCACCAGTAGTAGCTAACAGTTACGGCCGAGCACTGAAACTCGTTACGATATGCAGGCTAAAGCGACGCTGAGCGGAAAAAACTTCTCAGATTGGCTCACATAAACAATGCTCGAATCATACCGCCACTCCCAGATCTTATCACGTGCTCGCCGACATTCTTTGCACACAACAGTAACTGGGTGAGTACGTGATGCCGAACGCTACAGTCTACGCTAGCCAGCAAATTTCCACGGACTTTGTCTGCAGTAGCTGCAGGTATCCGCCAGAGCTGGAGTTCGTATACACACAACTTGGCGTCTTCGCACCATCGGATCACCTGCCGGGTGACATCCTTCTACTGGCGTCTACCTCCCAGGTGGGTCGCATGTTCAAGCCTGGGCTAAACGCTGCCTGGCTAACTTGCTGCTGTCCAACAGTCCCTGTGTCCCCAGTAGCTGAGTGGTAGTCTGCTTTCGGCCGGTGAGCGGCGAGGACGTCATGTTTACGCCCCGTTCGCAGAGTCGCGAGCGCGCGTAGTTTGTTTACCTCCTCGCCGCAGCTAATACTCACGTCCGTTGACATTGTGCCGCCATGGCTCATTCGTACAGAAAAGCTACCATCAACATCAGCTTCCCGCCCGACTACGCATGACTACGAGCTTTTGAAATCGAACGATTCATCCGTGACGAAGTTCAAATACCAACACAGCACATCATCGGTATCCACCAATCCATCACAAGTAGCGTCGTTTACGTCAAGATGGTTGATGACGAATTATATCACGCAGTTGTGAACAGATGCGCCAACACTCTGAAGTTCAAACACTCCGTCGGTCACATCGGGGAGGTTACCGTTGAACATGCTGGACTAGGTTGGTTGGTTGGTTGGTTTGGGGAAGGAGACCAGACAGCGTGGTCATCGGTCTCATCGGATTAGAGAAGGAAGTCGGCCGTGCCCTTTCAGAGGAACCATCCCGGCATTTGCCTGGAGTGATTTAGGGAAATCACGGAAAACCTAAATCAGGATGGCCGGACGCGGGATTGAACCGTCGTCCTCCCGAATGCGAGTCCAATGTCTAACCACTGCGCCACCTCGCTCGGTGCTGGACTAGGATTACGCACACTAAGAGTCTTCGAACTCCCGTTCGAAGTGCCACTGGACGTAGCTACCTCAGCTTTCCGCCATTATGGGACGGTAATTAGCCACGTGGCCGAAAAATGGAACACCTTCGAGACATACCAGGCGTCCGACAAGCCAAAATTGAATAAAAGAAACATGTGCCATCCTATTTAGTGATAGGTGGCTGCCGAGCAATCGTAATGTACGGTGGACAACCACGTACCTGTTCCGGTTGCGGCCAGGAAGGTCATGTACGCTCGGCATGTATTCAACGTCGGGTTACACAAATTCCATTACATGACACGGCACCACCTCCTACGCTCACGGCCCTTCCCCTCAATTACGCATGGGTGACACGATCGACCGTCATGACAGTCGAAAAACCACTTGGAAGACAGGAAGCGTTAGAATGCAAACCTGTCGCCAGTCCTGGATTGACCAACAACATTACGGTGTCCGCAGAGATTGAAGACCGCCGCCCATCGACTCCACATGAAGATTCGAACGAGAGAATCGAACTCGACGGTAGGGTTGTACCGACCTCTGCTTTTCTCCCTGAGTGGGATGCGATACGTGAACCACAAAAGCTCTCGGACACAGAAACCCACGTGTGCAAACAAAGATCACCGAGAAAACATAAAAAGCGACGTCACACACCATCAGAAGATTGCCTCCAGCAGACGTCTTCTCCAGTTGACGACCGACGAGACGACGAGGAAAATAGATGACACAGGATCGCCCTCACCTGTCACTTTGTCTGATTTTGACAAACTCGATTCCGCTCTCTCTGGCAAACAAATCACAAGCACAGCGCCCGCCGTTGGTACACAACTAGAAACAACTGCTGATTCACCCTTATTCACTCAGCCCACAAGTGTTCTACCGCAGTCACCGTTAACTTACGGACTTTGGGCGGATGACATTGAAGACGATTCTACGCCCGCTGTGGTGGATGAGGAGAGGGGTCTCTCCTCCCACACCTCGGCCCCTCCCGAGTAGCAACAGATGACGGCGCGGACGCGACCAGCAGATCACAGGCCCCACCTTTCACGGCGGCACTGACGGCGGCTCCCACCGCATGAGACGATATACAGACCTATCGTTAACGACCATCAACATTAACACCATTCGGACACGTACGAAGTTGTCGCTGCTCCAAGACATGCTAAATGCAGCAGACGTTGACATTGTCTTTCTCCAAGAAATTTTCGTTGCCGATTTCCCAGATATGTATGGTTATACGGCTCATGTGTCCCACGCCTCGCCAACTAACAGTGGAGTCGCAGTTCTCCTCAGAGAGGGCCTCGAGGCGAACGAAGTCCGATATCTCCACGACGCTAGAGGAATGGCCGTAACGGTGCTAGGCATCCTGTTTATCAATGTGTACGCTCCTTCCGGAACGAATCGCCGTCGTGACCGATCGCTCTTCTTCGCAGGAGGAATAGCACCGCTTTTTCAGAGCAGGCACGATGACTTGATATTAGGGGGCGATTTCAATTGCATCCAAGCACCTAAAGATCAGCTGCCACGCCATTCACCGTGCCCCGAATTTGGGACGCTCATCGGCGATCTCCAGCTGGTAGATACATGGGAAAATGTCCGAGGAAATCGACCGGGATACACCCATTTCAGGAGTGACTCGTCTAGTCGCATCGATAGGATTTACGTCTCCCGTTCTCTCGCGGCAACGGTGAGTGACGCGGCGGTGTGGCCAGTAGCCTTTTCTGATCACGAGGCCTATATATGTGCCGTCATCCTTCGTCGTAAACGGGAGTGGCGCAGCCGACATCCCTGGAAATTAAACCTTGCTCATCTCGCTTCTCCGGATTGTCGAGGCGCCTTCGAAGACACACAGAGTTTGTGTGTCCGTCGCCTCCCGACGTATCCTACATCGATTAGTTGGTGGTTAAACTACGCCAACCCGGCCCTACGGAGAACCTTTACTACGTATGGTCGTGAGATTGCTACTTAGAGGTGGCAGACCCTCGATTTTTATTTCACCGTCCTTCGCGAATGGGCCTCCTTGCCACCCACACCGGAACTACAGATGACGGTACAGCGTGCGAAGGCACATATCGTAGCCCATATTCGCCGACACCTCGAAGGGTCGGTCGTCCGAGCGCAAACACAAGACAGACTCACAACGGAACGACTCACCATGTACCACGTCATTCGAGAACGTACACTGCGAAGATGGGAGCTGATACATGCCGTCACTACTGAGGACGGCCGTTATCACGTTATTGGTGCAGCCTTCTTCGACCATTACGTACGACTTTATTCTGCTCAATGTTCCGACGCTACGACGGTGACAGGAGTCTCACAACTGGTTTACGGCATTGTCCCATAGCACTTACAAACTGAATTATTGAACGATATTACGGAAGACGAAGTTATCGACGCCACAGGTAATGGAGCGGCGAATAATTCTCCTGGCGCCGACAGGGTCCCTGGAGTTTTATAGAACTTTCCAGTGCTTACTGGCTCCCAAGTTGACAGACATGTATCGGGAGCTTATGTCCCCCGCGGTTCCGCTCCCCACGACCTTCGTAGAAGGAATAATTATACCGGTTCACAAACCTAAAGGTGGGGCTCGAATACAAGATTACCGCCCGCTATCACTCGTCAACTGCGACATGAAGATATTCACCAGACCATTAGCAAACCGTCTACGACCGACCCTACCTTATGTCAGTCTTCTCACCAGGTCAGACCTCCCTATGGGGTATCCACGCAGCACTGTGTCGATACCGTGACATACTAGCCCTAGCCAGGGCACGCTGCATCCCGGGAGCGCTGGCATCTCTATATTTTAGCCAAGCTTTTGATCGAGTGGATCACGCTTATTTACCTTCCGTTCTCCAACACATGCAGTACCCACAGCAGTTCACAGACGTCGTATTGCGCCTCCTTCTAGGGGCGACTTCCAAAGTGCTCTTTAACGGGCGTCTCTCGCAGTCCCTCCAGATTTTCCGCTCCGTGCGTCAAGGCTGCCTCTTGTCGACGTTACTATATGCTCTGGCACTGGAACCGCTCCTCTGTGGCCTCCGTCAACGCCTCAACGGTCTCACCTTACGTGACGTCACATTTCGCTGTGAAATGACCCGGTCCTCGTGTTCCGCAATCGCGACGATGTAATCAGCGCACTAGAATGGATTACCACGTACGGTGTGGCTTCCGGCAGCTGTCTTAACGTTACCAAATCGGTCGCCATGGCCATAGGAGACGGGTTAACCCCAGCGTGTGTTGAACTCCTACAGCTTCGTGGCACTATCAAATGCCTCGGAATAGAGTTTCACGACGACATACGGCGCACTGCGGCGCTCAACTACCGCCGCTTATTACAGCGAATTCGGGTCCAGATCTTCAACCTTCGTCTGCGGACCCTCGACATTCTTCAAAGGACACACTTTGTCAATGTTTACCTCGCATCGCGCCTTCCACACATAGCGCGTGTCCTTCCAATACCGTTACTGGTGGCTCGACGTCTATTAGCGGCATTCGTCAGTGCAGGCATGCTCTTCAAAGTCAGTTATGAGTCGCTGACACTTCCCCCAGAAAGGGGAGGTCTTGGTCTAGTCCACGTCCACGACAGAGCTGCGGCCCTGTATGTCAGCTCACACATCAAGCTGTGGCGCCACCACCCGGAAAGTTTGACAGGTTGCGAGGTGCCGGGGCTAGCAGTGTATTTATCACTAAATTCCACTAGAATCCACAGATGTAAATCATGCTCTAAGCCCCCCCTATTCTAACTCCGACTTTTGCTGTTGCACAAGGATAAAAAATTACGCGAACTGACTCTAATCAACCCTGCCAGTGGAGTAGAAGAGAGTTTGGCACCTGCAATAATTTAATTTGATAAATAAGTTAAATAAACAAAGGTTTCATTAGCATAGTGAGGAATGATAGGGTTGCTCTATCGATTAACAGAATGAAAGTTCTGTCCAAAATAACAATATGATTTATTAAGACTAAACACAAATTAATAAACAAAAACACATGAATTCTAATTTATGATACATTAAATTGGCTCGAATTGGAGACTCATACAAACACTGTAAAGGTGAAGTTGTCCCTAAACTAGATCGTGAGGTTTAAGACGAAGTGGTATGTGGAGCCAATTCCTTGCCACTCAAATCTCAAGAGAGACACACCGCTAACCAAACAGTAATTGCTGCTACTCAAGACAGAACAAAGTTAGAAAAGGATGAACAGGCGCGCTCTGCTGAGCTCTGATTGTCACCTAGGAAAATCCCTATCTGCCGGTGCTGCGGACGTACATTACCAAACGGTCTTCTTATCTCCCAGAACACGATCAGGCGTACTGCAGGCGAGGGCTGGTTGCTTCGACGTCCTCGACCGAAAGGCGACTGCCGACTCCCACAAGAGCACCCATACAGGCCGAACACAGAACATTTCCGCCCCCACGACAGTGGCCGAGGTTAAACGTTCCAATCAGCAACTCGAAAACCGGCGGAAATTCCACTCCATTGCCAGAGCACTACCATTCCACCACTGGAGATTCTTGGCGCCTATTTCTGTGCTGATTTTGCTACGTCACGGCGCTATGCCCTGAGCAAACCAATCACCGTTACTATTTTGCAGAAAGTGCGGGAATTTTCCCGCCACAACTGCCAGGGTACACAAGTCATTCCCATGCCTCGCTGGTAGCCCGCCAGAAAGTGTTTTCGCTAAGTTTCTCCGAAGTAACGGAACCTCTAGCCCAGCCGCTACTTCACACCCCAGCGGGCGTGTCTCTTGACAATGTCGGCGTCTGCAAAGCATTCACTCGACTGCCTCACACACGTCGGCTTAACCCGCCTGTCACCGGACCACCCGGGTGACGAGAGACGCTGCGTGGGAAGTCCGCGTGTGAAGGAATAGCAGCCCTCCACCGCATGCAAATAGAGAGGAGAGTCGTAAGATAGAAATATGAGAGGGGGCTCATGCCACCTCTCATAGCCCCCACGCCATTTTAGATTGTAATTGGTGAGCGGTTGGCTCACTTAGGAGCAAGGTAGTGAGTCAATCGCCCAAGAACAATCTCGCAACTGGCTCCACATGCCGCACTCTATAAAGAAAATCACTGCAACTGAAAAATGCAGCTCATAGAGGGAGGATTATTTATGATGTAGCCAACTTCACCTTCTTAATATGGAACACTAACACTCACATCACACATCCATACCCAGGGAGCCCCTTCCAAACACCGATTCACGCAGACATTCACGCTCTAAATATGGCCCGGGCATCTGAGCCAAATATGGAGCAGTTTATTCTTTACAATCAGAGTTGGAGTGCTCCGCAATTAAATGCCCAAGATGTTACAACAATTTCAATCATTAAACTAACCTGAACTCACTCACACATGATACTATTTAAGTTAACAATCTCTTTGTGAGCTTTCAGAATCTAATTACAACCTCCGATTCATTCTGTCTCCCTGCAGCAAGAATAACCTTTACAAAATGTTCCCTGAACTGATGGTCCATTCACAATGACAGTGGTGGTATCTGCTTCAGTTTATGGGGACTTCAGGCACACTGTTCGCATACACACAACAATAAATACAAAATACAAAAAAAACATGGTGTGGAGAACAATACAGTAATTTGTAATAAGAATTACAGTGTAAAACACAAACACATACAAGGTATAACATACATTACAAAACCAACACTAGAGAAAGAAATTTAAGAAAGAAAAAAAAAAAAGGTTCATGGGGCATCAAATTGTGCATGCACATTGCACAAAGTTCACGACTGTGCTGAGAATGAGGCACTAAATCACATTGTTAGAAATATCCGTAGCACTTCACTAATTACACAGTACTGACATCACATAAGGCTAAACGTCGGGTGTTGTTGCTACGTTGTGGCAACAGCAATAGGGAGTTCTGGAGTGTCTGCAGTACGCTGTTGAGATTGTAGTCAGACCCACGCATATGATCACGGCAGTACGGTAGGAAGACACAGTGATAGGCTCTCCTCACGTCGATTAATTGTCTCTGAGGTCTATTTGTTGGGATACATCACTAGTCTAGGTCTCTTCTCTCGCTGGACAGTACTTTACGTTTCCCAATATTGCAGTTCGACAAGGGATGATGGCACGTGGAGTGACTCCACAAGTGTGTGAGGTCATCCATACAGGATCGAACTAGGAGTGACGATTGCTAAAACTGCTCTCTAAAAGAGAGGAGAAGTTAGAAATGAGACTATACATTTGTTAGTGTGGCACGATACTGCTTTGTGTATGCAGATCGGCCAATGCTAGTGAGTTGTAAAAACCCAAACAGGTGAGTATATAGCGTCCCTTTCTGTCCTGAGGCACATGAGGCGCAGATTCTGACACGATATGTGATCTTCTTCGTGTACTCACGACAACGTGGTCTGCCGCAGGGAATCCCTCCAAACGGCTGCCGCGTCCGGAGAGCTAGCAGGCTGTCGCGTGTGGGTCGCGTGTCAGTGTCAATGGCCAGCCTCACTTTCGCTTGTGGCCTGGCGAGGGTCCCGCGTAATCCCTCAGGTATGCGGCCGGGTGACCGTCAGCCTGTGGCATTCCCACGCCTCGCTGGTAGCCCGCCAGAAAGTGTTTTCGCTAAGTTTCTCCGAAGTAACGGAACCTCTAGCCCAGCCGCTACTTCACACCCCAGCGGGCATGTCTCTTGACAATGTCGGCGTCTGCAAAGCATTCACTCGACTGCCTCACACACGTCGGCTTAACCCGCCTGTCACCGGACCACCCGGGTGACGAGAGACGCTGCGTGGGAAGTCCGCGTGTGAAGGAATAGCAGCCCTCCACCGCATGCAAATAGAGAGGAGAGTCGTAAGATAGAAATATGAGAGGGGGCTCATGCCACCTCTCAAGGTTTGCTCCTGTCCTTAGCTCCACCCTCCCTTATGCCCCCAAAGACGACGCAAGACATACCCCCATCCTTCTACTACTTCGGGAACTTTAACATTGAACACAGCTATGTCCGTATCGCAGTACCACCGACGAAACAGGCGTCGGCGCGGGATATATATCATGTCCTATAGCAGAGGCGCCTACCAAACATCGTGGAGACCAAAAGCCCTCAGGTTAATTGGAAGGTGGTGTGGCGGGCGATACACGCAGTTACACTGCATACAGACGTCCGATCCACATGGTACATCACAGTCAATGGTAAAACAGATCACCTGATCACGCCTCCACAAGATAAGTACGGCGGAATCGCCTCTATGTGTAGACTGCGGAGTACCGGACACGAACGAGCACCGTCTCACATGTGGCGCGGTGGAAGACGTATGGCGGGCGCTTGGTGTGCCAAATTTTGTCGTATTTTCTACGACTGACTCCGGAACACTTTACACCTCGGTTTCTACTATTTCCGGACCAACAGTATTTCCCGCGCACCAAAACCAACGCAGTCACGTGGATGCGTGGGCATGCGGTACACTGCTGATTTCACGATGGACCTAAAGATGTATTCGACTTTTGGAACTACCTACAAGAACGTCATTGCAAGATCGTACGGAACCCAAAATATGGACAGTATTTTTCTAATTACTTAGGGAGTGCCCTACGCAACCCTCCACGGAGCTGGATCATCAACAGGTAGGAGAAGACACCCATTGAGTGAGCTAACAAGAAAAAGTTCGATTCTCGGTGAAATAACATACGACATACGTGAAGATATACCTGGATGATGAAGCGTAAGGACAGTAGCGACACACCCTTCTGCATCTTGTACGCTGCACTTTGTTCTTCGTTTTCCCCCTATACATTACCTCGGTGTAGGAACGTGCCGAGATATTGTTTTGTGTATTCAGAGCACGATGCGGTGCCAGGTACGTTTATTTTTGTTTTGGTATAAAGTAGAACCAAATTCAGAATACATTAAAAACAGTAAAAAAAGGCGCTACAGTAAAAAAATAATAAAAAAAGTGGTCAGCGTGACAGAATGTCAATCCCAAGGGCCTGGGTTCGATTACCAGCTAGGTCGGAGATTTTCTCCACTCAGGGACTGGGTGTTTTGTTGTCATCATTTCATCCCCATCGACGCGCAAGTCGCCGAAGTGGAGTCAAATCGAAAGACTTGCACCAGGCGAACGGTCTACCCGACGGGTCCCTCGTCAGCCCGTTAGCGACATTCACATTTTGCCAATCTCTATGGGCGCCCAGCGATGCTGATCAACGTCTAGTGAGGGCTTACGCCTTTCACTTTGGCTATGCTGTGTACTGTGATTTAAACGCCACTGTTTCTGGTGTTGCACACTGTCACCATGAGCTGAGGGTTGCGCCTCGCATATAGCGTGTCACTGGCGGCAAGCGGCCTCCATCAGTTTTCTGCGGCATCGCCGACGCAAGCGCCCGTCGCTCCTAGGACATGCGCTGGTATATTGTGTGCGACGTTGTGTAAAATACAAATAACACAGACGCAGTCTGGACATGTGATTTACAGACCCCTTAGATACCGACGTTGTTCCAGAATTACGAGGGCGGTCCGGAAAGTAAGGTCCGATCGGTAGCGAAATGAAAACCACAGCGAAAACCAAAATTTTTTTATTCGCAACTGTTTGCCACACTTTCCAGCTACCTCTCCAAATATTTGCCGTTTCGACTTAGGCATCTGTCGCGGAGTTAAACTAACTTTCCAGTAACCTCGTCACAGAAAGCAGCCGCCTCTGCTTTCCGCCAGTTCTCTACCCTGGTCTGCCTTTCGTTGTTTGCGCCAAAATGTTTTCTTCGTAGCCAGCGGTTCATGTGAGCAGAGATGAACAATGGAGGGAGCTAGTTAAGGGCTGTATTGTGGGTGATCAAACACCTCCCACCGAAAACGCTACATGAGAGCATTCATTACTCCTGCAGAATATGGCTCAAAATTGTCTTGAAGACAGAAATGCATGACATTTATGTTATGTGGGCTGCACAGTTTCAGGCGAAATCTCTAAACAGCTCCACACATTTGGCGGGAGACACTGTAGTTTTAGGGATATCTATGTGATCACGTCGCATTCTGAACTGAAAAGAGCGGCGTGAAGCGATCGACAGGCACACTAAAGACACTGCGCAACAACTTTGTGGAAAGTTCCACCGGATTTTCACAGTGGTTTCGATTTCAGACCTAATCGGAGGTTACTCTCCGAATACGCCAAGTAATTCACATGAAGAATGAGATTTTCGCTGTGCAGCAGAGCGTGCGCTGATACGAAACATCCTAGCAGATGAAAACTGTCTGCCAGACCGAAACTTGACGTCAGTCTCTTCGCCTTGCGCAGGGATGTGCTCTACCATCTGAGCTACCCAAGCACGACTCAGGACCCGTCCTCACGGCTCTAATTCCGCCAGTAACACGTCTATTACCTCTCCAAATTCACAGAAGCTCTCCTGCAGACCTTGCAGAACTAACACTCGTTTAATGAACAAAGTAAGAGCATAGGGATTATCAGACCAATTGTGTGATTGGATTGAAGAGTTCCTAGATAGCAGAACACAGCATGTCATTCTCAATGGAGAGAAGTCTTCCGAAGTAAGAGTGATTTCAGGTGTGCCGCACGGGAGTGTCGTAGGACCGTTGCTATTCACAATATACATAAAAGACCTTGTGGATAACATCGGAAGTTCACTGAGGCTTTTTGCGGACGATGCTGTGGTATATCGAGGGGTTGTAACACTGGAAAATTGTACTGAAATGCAGGAGGATCTGCAGCCAACTGACGCATGATGCAGGGAATGGCAATTGAATCTCAATCTAGACAAGCGTAATGTGCTGCGAATGCATAGAAAGAAAGATCCTCTATCATTTAGCTACAATATAGCAGGTCAGCAACTGGAAGCAGTTAATTCCATAAATTATCTGGGAGTGCGCATTAGGAGTGATTTAAAATGGAATGATCATATAAAGTTGATCGTCGGTAAAGCAGATGCCAGACTGCGATTCATTGGAAGAATCCTAAGGAAATGCATTCCGAAAACAAAGGAAGTAGGTTACAGTACGCTTGTCCGCCCACTGCTTGAATACTGCTCACCAGTGTGGGATCCGTACCAGATAGGGTTGATAAAAATAGAGAAGATCCAACGGAGAGCAGCGCGCTTCGTTACAGAATCATTTAGTAATCGCGAAAGCGTTACGGAGACGATAGAAAACTCCAGTGGAAGACTCTGCATGAGAGATGTTCAGTAGCTCGGTACGGGCTTTTGTTGAAGTTTCGAGAACATACCTTCACCGAGGATTCAAGCAGTATATTGCTCCCTCCTACGTATATCTCGCGAAGAGGCCATGAGGATAAAATCAGAGAGATTAGCGCACACACAGAGGCATACTGACAATCCTTCTATCCACGAACAATACGACACTGGAATAGAAGGGAGAACCGATAGAGGTACTCAAGGTACCCTCCGCCACACACCGTCAGGTGGCTTGCGGAGTATGAATGTGGATGTAGAACACTCGGGGAAGAAAGGGTACTGCGGATACATGGCTGGGGGATGTTTTCAGAATGAGATTTCCACTCTGCAGCTTAGTACACTCAAGAACTCGAGTCTCGGTCCGACACACAGTTTTAATCTGCCAGGAAGTTCCGTTAATTCACGTGCTGGCAGGACCTTGTCAAGTGTGACGGCCGCCTCCAACCGCCTCCGCTGACGCCGCAGGCAGCCAGCAGGGCGTCGTTCCGCTTTGTGGGAATGCGCGCAGCGACCGCGACTGCGACTGCGCGTGCGCCCCGCGGTCCCCTCGGCGTCACGACTAAATTGCAATTAAAAGGGCGGGGCGCCCCCGCGCTCGGCGCAGGCGGGCACTCACGCGATCAGCGCCGCTTTGATCTCGCGCCGGCGCCGCCCAGCGCCACAATTTCGGGTCCCAGGGAGGCGGCGGCGGCAGCGGGTCCCTCGTCAGGCCGTCAGCGAGCGGACAGCCGGCCCTTGTGGCAGCACGCGCCCACTTCCTTCCATCTCTCATTCGCTGCCCGGCCTTTGCTGCTGAAATAGCCAGCTGGCACCCGTTTAATGAGGGCAGCAATGAACGATCATTAGGCGACGCGCTCACAAAGGAGAGCTGTGCACCTCACAGCTCCAGGGCTACGGTAGGGCGATTCTGAACATTTGGCCGAGTTTTTTACGAGCCACAGTATCAGATCTACAGCTACACCAACATCTACTCTCCACACGGCTACATCTACGTATACACTACTGGTCATTAAAATTGCTACACCACGAAGATGACGTGCTACAGACGCGAAATTTAACCGACAGGAAGAAGATGCTGTGACATGCAAATGATTAGCTTTTCACAGCATTCACACAAGGTTGGTGCCGGTGGCGATACCTACAACGTGCTGACCTGAGGAAAGTTTCCAACCGATTGCTCATACACAAACAGCAGTCGACCGGCGTTGCCTGGTAAAATGTTGTTGTGATGCCTCGTATAAGGAGGAGAAGTGCGTGCCATCACGTTTCCGAATTTGATAAAGGTCGGATTGTAGCCTATCGCGATTGCGGTTTATCGTATCACGACATTGCTGCTCGCGTTGGTCGGGATCCAATGACTGTTAGCAGAATATGGAATCGTTGGTTTCAGGAGGGTAATACGGAACACCGTGCTGGATCCTAACGGTCTCGTATCACTAGCAGTCGAGATGACAGGCATCTTATCCGCATGGCTGTAACGGATCGTGCGGCCACGTATCGATCCCTGAGTCAACAGATGGGAATGTTGGCAAGACAACGACCATCTGCACGAACAGTTCGACGACGTTTGCAGCAGCATGGACTATCAGATCGGAGAACCTGGCTGCGGTTACCCTTGACGCTGCATCACACACAGGAGCACTATCCGAAAATTACCTCGAGCAATTAAACAGACAACCGACTCGTGGAGATAACATCTTGGACCTACTGATAACAAACAGACCCGAACTTTTCGACTCTGTATGTGCAGAACAGGGAATCAGTGATCATAAGGCCGTTGCAGCATCCCTGAATATGGAAGTTAATAGGAATATAAAAAAAGGGACTAAGGTTTATCTGTTTAGCAAGAGTAATAGAAGGCAGATTTCAGACTACCTAACAGATCAAAACGAAAATTTCTGTTCCGACATTGACAATGTTGAGTGTTTATGGAAAAAGTTCAAGGCAATCGTAAAATGCGTTTTAGACAGGTACGTGCCGAGTAAAACTGTGAGGGACGGGAAAAACCCACCGTGGTACAACAACAAAGTTAGGACACTACTGCGAAAGCAAAGAGAGCTTCACTCCAAGTTTAAACGCACCCAAAACCTCTCAGACAAACAGAAGCTAAACGATGTCAAAGTTAGCGTAAGGAGGGCTATGCGTGAAGCGTTTAGTGAATTCGAAAGTAAAATTCTATGTACCGACTTGACAGAAAATCCTAGGAAGTTCTGGTCTTACGTTAAATCAGTAAGTGGCTCGAAACAGCATATCCAGACACTCCGGGATGATGATGGCATTGAAACAGAGGATGTCACGCGTAAAACTGAAATACTAAACACCTTTTTCCAAAGCTGTTTCACAGAGCAAGACCGCACTGCAGTTCCTTCTATAAATCCTCGCACAAACGAAAAAATGGCTAACATCGAAATAAGTGTCCAAGGAATAGAAAAGCAACTGGAATCACTCAACAGAGGAAAGTCCACTGGACCTGACGGGATACCAATTCGATTCTACACAGAGTACGCGAAAGAACTTGCCCCCCTTCTAACAGCCGTGTACCGCAAGTCTCTAGAGGAACGGAAGGTTCCAAATGATTGGAAAAGAGCACAGGTAGTCCCAGTCTTCAAGAAGGGTCGTCGAGCAGATGCGCAAAACTATAGACCTATATCTCTGACGTCGATCTGTTGTAGAATTTTGGAACATGTTTTTTGCTCGAGTATCATGTCGTTTTTGGAAACTCAGAATCTACTATGTAGGAATCAACATGGATTCCGGAAACAGCGATCGTGTGAGACCCAACTCGCTTTATTTGTTCATGACACCCACAAAATATTAGATACAGGCTCCCATGTAGATGCTACTTTTCTTGACTTCCGGAAGACGTTCGGTACAGTTCCGCACTGTCACCTGATAAACAAAGTAAGAGCCTACGGAATATGAGACCAGCTGTGTGGCTGGATTGAAGAGTTTTTAGCAAACAGAACACAGCATGTTGTTATCAATGGAAAGACGTCTACAGACGTTAAAGTAACCTCTGGCGTGCCACAGGGGAGTGTTATGGGACCATTGCTTTTCACAATATATATAAATGACCTAGTAGATAGTGTCGGAAGTTCCATGCGGCTTTTCGCGGATGATGCTGTAGTATACAGAGGAGTTGCAGCATTAGAAAATTGTAGCGAAATGCAGGAAGATCTGCAGCGGATAGGCACTAGGTGCAGGGAGTAGCAACTGACCCTTAACATAGACAAATGTAATGTATTGCGAATACATAGAAAGAAGGATCCTTTATTGTATGATTATATGATAGCGGAACAAACACTGGTAGCAGTTACTTCTGTAAAATATCTGGGAGTATGCGTGCGGAACGATTTGAAGTGGAATGATCATATAAAATTAATTGTTGGTACGGCGGGTACCAGATTGAGATTCATTGGGAGAGTCCTTAGAAAATGTAGTCCATCAACAAAGGAGGTGGCTTACAAAACACTCGTTCGACCTATTCTTGAGTATTGCTCATCAGTGTGGGATCCGTACCAGATCGGGTTGACGGAGGAGATAGAGAAGATCCAAAGAAGAGCGGCGCGTTTCGTCACAGGGTTATTTGGTAACCGTGATAGCGTTACGGAGATGTTTAGCAAACTCAAGTGGCAAACTCTGCAAGAGAGCCGCTCTGCATCGCGGTGTAGCTTGCTGTCCAGGTTTCGAGAGGGTGTGTTTCTGGATGAGGTATCGAATATATTGCTTCCCCTTACTTATACCTCCCGAGGAGATCACGAATGTAAAATTAGAGAGATTAGAGCGCGCACGGAGGCTTTCAGACACTCGTTCTTCCCGCGAAACATACGCGACTGGAACAGGAAATGGAGGTAATGACAGTGGCACCTAAAGTGCCCTCCGCCACACACCGTTGGGTGGCTTGCGGATTATGAATGTAGATGTAGATGTAGTTATAGCGCCTCCGATGGTGTACTCAACGATGAACCTGGGTGCAGGAATGGCAAAACGTCATTATTTCGGATGAATCAAGGTTCTGTTTACAGCATCATGCTGGTCGCATCCGTGTTTGGCGACGTCGCGGTGAACGCACATTGGAAGCGTGTATTCGTCATCGCCATACTGGCGTATCACCCAGCGTGATGGTATTGGATGCCATTGGTTACGCGTATCGGTCACCTCTTGTTCTCATTGACGGCACTTTGAACAGTTGACGCTACATTTCTGATGTGTTACGACCCGTGGTTCTACCCTTCATTCGATCCCTGCGACACCCTACATTTTAGCAGGAATATGCACGACCGCAGGTTGCAGGTCCTGTCCGGGCTTTCTGCATACAGAAAATGTTTGACTGCTGCCCTGGCCAGCACATTCTCCAGATCTTTCACCAACTGAAAACGTCTGGTCAATAATGGCCGAGCACTGGCTCGTCACAATACGCCAGTCACTACTCTTGATGAACTGTGGTATTGTGTTGAAGCTGCATGGGCAGCTATACCTGTACACGCCATCCAAGCTTTGTTTGACTCAATGCCTAAGCGTATGAAGGCCGTTATTACGGCCAAAGGTGATTGTTCTGGATAGTGATTTCTCAGGATCTGTGCACCCAAATTGCGTGAAAATGTAATCACATGTCAGTTCTAGTATAATATATTTGTCCAATGAATACCCGTTTATCATCTGCATTTCTTCTTGGTGTAGCAGTTTTATTGTCTAGTATTGTACATTTACATGAATACTCGGCAAATCACATTTAATTGCCTGGCACAGGGTTCATCGAACCACCTTCACAATTGCCTACTATTCCAATCTCGCATAGCGCGAGGAAAAGAACGAACACCTATATCTTTCCACATGAGCTCTGACTGCCTTATATTATCATGGTGATCCTTTCTCCTTTTGCAGGTCGGCGTCAACAAAATATTTTCATTCGGAGGAGGAAGTTGCTGATTGGAATTTCGTGAGAAGATTACTGCAGAGCAGAAAGCTGGCAGTACAAATTATTTGTGGTGTTAAGGATGTCCTGCAAAGGCGTATTCAAGGGACTGCCAACACTTACTAATGGTTACCAATATATTTCAACCTTAATGAATTTTGTCATTAGCTATTGGCCGCCTTTTCAAACTATCGGATAATTTCGTGGAATAAATACTAGAAACAACAAT
The DNA here is from genome assembly GCF_023898315.1 of Schistocerca nitens. NCBI lineage: Eukaryota > Metazoa > Arthropoda > Insecta > Orthoptera > Acrididae > Schistocerca > Schistocerca nitens. The sequence goes on along the minus strand of NC_064614.1, from coordinate 366,866,506 downwards.
AATCTTCATAATGTTACTTATTTCTGACCGGAAAGGAAAGCAGTATAAATGAAGTCAGATTTCAAATAACTTAATGGCAATCATTGAAAGTTTAGCTCCTAGTTCAGCAGAGAACAGATTAGAAGATCTGTTGTTGGCCAGTACCTTTTAATCCACTGACGTATTTATTAGTGAAACCAAAGGATGTAGATATTAATCATATCAAATAACGCGACAGTTACGTAACGTTTGACTTACGCATTTCTCAATTGCCGTAAAAAAGTATTGTAAACTGGTTTTGTGTTTCATGATGCGTGGCTAGAATAGTTTAAGGATTATCATATGCACCTCAGAGTCTCTATTGCGACAAGTTCGTCATTACCTCTTAAATCGATGTGTACCATTTCACTTAGGACACATGGAAGGAACATTAGGATCTCTACTTTTTTGTTCGTAGGTGGATATTTTTTTTTCGACACGTTCTACATTCTTAGGGATCTGTTGTTGTTGTGGTCTTCAGTGCTGAGACAGGTTTGATGCAGCTCTCCATGCTACTCTATCCTGTGCAAGCTTCTTCATCTCCCAGTACCTACTGCAGCCTACATCCTTCTGAATCTGCTTAGTGTATTCATCTCTTGGTCTCCCTCTACGATTTTTACCATCCACGCTAGCCTCCAATACTAAATTGGTGATCCCTTGATGCCTCACAACATGTCCTACCAACCGATCCCTTCTTCTGGTCAAGCTGTGCCAAAAACTTCTCTTCTACCCAATCCTATTCAATACTTCCTCATTAGTTATGTGATCTACCCATCTAATCTTCAGCATTCTTCTGTAGCACCACATTTCGAAAGCTTCTTGTCTAAACTATTTATCGTCCATGTTTCACTTCTATACTCCATACAAATACTTTCAGAAATGACTTCCAGACACTTAAATCTATACTCGATGTTAACAAAATTCTCTTCTTCAGAAACGCTTTCCTTGCCATTGACAGTCTACATTTTATATCCTCTCTACTTCGACCATCATCAGTTATTTTGCTCCCCAAATAGCAAAACTCCTTTACTACTTTAAGTGTCTCATTTCCTAATCTACTTCCCTCAGCATCACCCGACTTAATTCGACTACATTCCATTATCCTCGTTTTGCTTTTGTTGATGTTCATCTTATATCCTCCTTTCAAGACGCTATCCATTCCATTCAACTGCTCTTCCTTTGCTGTCTCTGACAGAATTGCAATGTCATGGGCGAACCTCAAAGTTTTTATTTCTTCTCCATGGATTTTAATACCTACTCCGAATTTTTCTTTTGTTTCCTTTACTGCTTGCTCAATATACAGATTGAATAACATCGGGGAGAGGCTACAACCCTGTCTTACTCCCTTCCCAACAACTGCTTCCCTTTCATGTACCTTGACCCTTATAACTGCCATCTGGTTTCTGTACAAATTGTAAATAGCCTTTCGCTCCCTGTATTTTACCCCTGCCACCTTCAGAATTTGAAAGAGAGTATTCCAGTCAACATTGTCAAAAGCTTTCTCTAAGTCTACAAATGCTAGAAACGTAGGTTTGCCTTTCCTTAAACTTTCTTCTAAGATAAGTCGTAAGGTCAGTATTGCCTCACGTGTTCCAGTATTTCTACGGAATCCAAACTGATCTTCCCCGAGGTCGGCTTCTACCAGTTTTTCCATTCATCTGTAAAGAATTCGTGTTAGTATTTTGTAGCTGTGGCTTATTAAACTGATTGTTCGGTAATTTTCACATCTGTCAACACCTGCTTTCTTTGGGATTGGAATTATTATATTCTTCTTGAAGTCTGAGGGTATTTCGCCTGTTTCATACATCTTGCTCACCAGATGGTAGAGTTTTGTCAGGACTGGCTCTCCCAAGGCCGTCAGTAGTTCCAATGGAATGTTGTCTACTCCCCGGGCCTTGTTTCGACTCAGGTCTTTCAGTGCTTTGTCAAACTCTTCACGCAGTATCGTATCTCCCATATCATTTTCATCTACATCCTCTTTCATTTCCATAATATTGTCCTCAAGTACATCGCCCTTGTATAGACCCTCTATATACTCCTTCCACCTTTCTGCTTTCCCTTCTTTGCTTAGAACTGGGTTTCCATCTGAGCTCTTGATGTTCATACAAGTGGTTCTCTTATCTCCAAAGGTCTCTTTAATTTTCCTGTAGGTAGTATCTATCTTACCCCTAGTGAGATAAGCCTCTACATCTTTACATTTGTCCTCTAGCCATCCCTGCTTAGCCATTTTGCACTTCCTGTCGATCTCATTTTTGAGACGTTTGTATTTCTTTTTGCCTGCTTCATTTACTGCATTTTTATATTTTCTCCTTTCATCAATTAAATTCAATATTTCTTCTGTTACCCAAGGATTTCTACTAGCCCTCGTCTTTTTACCTACTTGATCCTCTGCTGCCTTCACTACTTCATCCCTCAAAGCTACCCATTCGTCTTCTACTGTATTTCTTTCCCCCATTGCTGTCAATTGTTCCCTTATGCTGTCCCTGTAACTCTGTACAACCTCTGGTTTAGTCAGTTTATCCAGGTCCCATCTACTTAAATTCCCACCTTTTTGAAATTTCTTCAGTTTTAATCTACAGTTCATAACCAATAGATTGTGGTCAGAGTCCACATCTGCCCCTGGAAATGTCCTACAATTTAAAACCTGGTTCCTAAATCTCTGTCTTACCATTATATAATCTATCTGATACTTTCTAGTATCTCCAGAATTCATCCATGTATACAACCTTCTTTTATGATTCTTGAACCAACTGTCAGCTATGATTAAGTTATGCTCTGTGCAAAATTCTACCAGACCGTTTCCTCTTTCATTTCTTACCCCCAATCCATATTCACCTACTATGTTTCTATCTCTCCCTTTTCCTACCCTCGAATTCCAGTCACCCATGACTATTAAATTTTCGTCTCCCTTCACTACCTGAAAAATTTCTTTTATCTCATCATACATTTCTTCAATTTCTTCATTATCTGCAGAGTTAGTTGGCATATAAACTTGTACTACTGTAGTAGGCATAGGCTTTGTGTCTATCTTGGCCACAATAATGCGTTCACTATGCTGTTTGTAGTGGCTTACCCGCATTCCTATTTTCCTATTCATTATTAAACATACTCCTGCATTACCCCTATTTCATTTTGTGTTTATAACCCTGTAGTCACCTGACCAGAAGTCTTGTTCCTCCTGTCACCGAACTTCACTAATTCCCACTATATCTAACTTTAACCTATCCATTTCCCTTTTTAAATTTTCTAACCTACGTGCCCGAGTAAGGGATCTGACATTTCACGCCCCGATCCGTAGAATGCCAGTTTTCTTTCTCCTGATAACGACGTCGTCTTGAGTAGTCCCCGCCCGGAGATCCGAATGGGGGACTATTTTACCTCCGGAATATTTTACCGAAGAGGACGCCATCATCATTTAATCGTACAGTAAAGCTGCATGCCCTCGGGAAAAATTACGGCCGTAGTTTCCCTTTGCTTTCAGCCGTTCGCAGTACCAGCACAGCAAGGCCGTGTTGGTTAGTGTTACAAGGCCAGATCAGTCAATCATCCAGACTGTTGCCCTTGCAACCTCTGAAAAGGCTGCTGCCCCTCTTCAGGAACCACAAGTTTGTCTGGCCTCTCAACAGATACCCCTCCGTTGTGGTTGCATCTACGTTACGGCTATCTGTATCGCTGAGGCACGCAAGCCTCCCCACCAACGGCAAGGTCCATGGTTCATGGGGGGAGGCTTAAGGATCTATTAACTATGAATCCTTGGAACGAGAAGAATATATAATATAATCTAATTTAATCTCTCCACACACGTCCGAAAAGGTTTCACCCATTGTATATGTGATACTTCAAATTATTTCCAGTTTCTTCATCTCTACAAGCATTTGAAATGTGATGCTTATCATAAACGAAAATCGCTAATTTCCTTTTGTTCTGCCGTATTTACTATAATGTTGTTCTAGCAGGAATCGACAGAAGACTCAATTAACGTGTCGCGCTATTGCTTAGTATACAAGACAGCAGAATTTCCCCGACAATTCAACATTATTTGATCAGCAGTGGCCGGGATGTTAAGAGATTATCTTCATCAAGCCATCACTGCTTAGCATGATTAATATAAAGGCAAATCTCGCGTCCACATTATGTCAGCGGAAAATGTTAACAAAGTGATGTTCTTATGGAGCAGCTGCAGCTGTACAAGTCCATATGGTAAAATGAAGAAACAGAAGGACAACTGCTTAATCCATAATCTTTTATTGTGCGTGCGACCGTCTTCGTAACACCTAAAGTTCCGTCATATGATGTAAAAAATAATATTACTTAATCATCTGAGATCATCCTCACCCCAATGTTGTCATGGAACCAAAGGATCCGTATCAAAAGCATAAAAAGGACAACAATTCCATAACAACTGATCCCCCGTGTTGCGTGAACGGGAACACAAACAGGAAAACTGAGTAATAGTAGTATTACTCAGATTTCCAATTTGTGCTCCCGTTCACGCAACACGGGGGATCAGTTGTTATGGAATTTTGTCCCTTTTACTCTTTTGAGACGGATCCTTTGGTTCCATGACAACATTGGGGTGAGGATGATCTCAGATGATTAAGTAATATTATTTTTTGCACCAAATGATGGAACTTTCAAGTTTTCCAAAAGCGGCCGAGTACACAGTAAAGGGTTGTGGATTAAGCACCTGTACTCCGGTTTCTCCATTTTTCAGAATACCTTAAATGCCTCAAACTATGTGAAATCCTGTTCGTTCCAAAGTTGCTTGCCAGGTTGCCAGTGGGATGAGCCTTCTGTTATTTTCGATAAACCTTTCCACAAAATTCCATTGTCCTGAATCCAGAATTTGTTGTTGCTAAGCAGCTGTTGTCGGGGATTTCGACGAAGTAGCACGCATCGAACCCTGTACTACATCCCAAAGAGGATGGATGATGTTCAAGTCGGTGCTTTAAGCAGGCCATTCCGGCAAACTCACAGAGAGTCCCGGAAATACTGTATAATGGTTTTTGCTTTATGGACAGGGAACAGTACTCTGTAGGCACAACGTCGGGACCGGCTTTTGATGAAAACTTGTTTTCAAGTAGACTTGAACTATTTTTGCCGTAGTTCAGAACTAAGAGTCTCTGCCAAATCCAAAATAGATAAGCACAGAACGTCAAATATTTTCACCAGACCGTACTCTGATAAATGTCTTTTACCATGCATCTACCATTTCCAATACCCCCATCTCAGATCCCTGGCACGAATCTTGACTCATTGCCTCACTAAAACGTTTTATGTTGCACCTCAGAAAAATGGTAGCATCGTATCTTTCTTGTGTTCAGTGTGTAACTATATAGAGGAATTGATTCCTGTAAAATCGCCGCCATTCCGCTGCTCGCTACGATTGTCGATTATTTCTTATGTCATTTGGGCGTTTAAATGGCTACGCATATGTTGTCACCATCGGAGAACTCAAAGTCTTCAATGGCTAGGGGCCCCTCGCAGATATGGCGGAGATACTAGGCAATTATCCCCAAAAAACTGCGTCTAATTCATTTTTCGTAACGGCAACGAATTTCCTAGGGCTCACTTGTCGCCACTTTCATTGGCATGAACGCTGAAACGTATTCCACGTTCGGCTACTTAATAAAATAATCGCTCGGTAATGCAAGTATGAACATCATAAATTATAATACTGATACTGCCTACTCATACAGCCGGAATCTCAGATACACTTTGCATATGTAGAAAAAGGTTTATAATGAATGATACTTCTTCCTGATTTTCTCCATAATACTCCAGCTAGCCAGCGCCATGGAGACGTATTAATCCGCCCACGATTTGGATACGAAGCCGTAAATGAATAAGATGAACGATGATAATATTACAATATTAAGCTATAATTTTTACAAAATCAGACTAAATTTGAAGTGCTTACTTCAACTAATTTGAATACCGTAGACACTCAGTCAAAAATAATTACAGGAAAATATTGATTATGAAACATCACTTGCATAAAATGTTTTATTCTTATTTAAGACGTGCCTTGAGATTATATGTCGATCAATTTAAAGTGCCCCTTGCTTATTAGTTCACGAAATTATTGCGAATGTTTCGGTCATTCGTCTCTGATCAAAGATGCTGTCGGGTTTCGGTCCCTTCAGATACAGGCCCCACTAAATAACATTGGTTGGTGAGTGGTTGATGAAAATTACCTGAGAGGTATTCATTAGTGACATATCTATATTTTTACTGGGCACACTGCGTGATCATGCCACGCACAACAGCAGTGCGTTATTAACGCCATATTCCCACCATCTGAACGATGCTTTGCTGTCTCTGGCGACGGTTGCTTTTTTGTTGAAAGTTATAATATACTACCAGCTTCAACTAAATCAAACTATCGCCCCACTTCCGAACCTAGAACGTAGTTTACCGAGGACGTTAAATGAGGTATCATCATCATTCAGTAAGCAACTAGTGCCAATTACAGTGACACCAATGGTGCTACTTTTCTTGTTCTTGGGATATGGTATAAAAGACGGGGAAAGTGTAATATATACTAAAACATCCTCCTGTAGTAGAGATCATTAACAGTTGCATGCCAATGCTCAATGTTGCACTGGCCAACGCCAATGGCAGGAGTCAGCGACTGACTCCACTACCATTAAACTTTCTCTGTCTAGGATAAACCATATGACTTACGTATCTCCAAATTTATGGTAGAGCAGAAGTTAAAAATGTTGATTATTATTACTGGGAAAGGGTTTCTGGCACTTGTCTTTGTAAAACAATTCCTTAGAAAAGTGTTGAAACAAATTATAATAATTGATTTTACATTTATTTATATTAATTTCACAATTACAAGGATTACACATATTCCACTTAGAACACTTTACAATATGAACTACTTCTTCCTTATTGGTATGTACAGGGCAGATATACTTCTTGTAAGAAATACAAGCCTTCATGTACTTACGGTCTTTGCTTCTGGCTCATAAGCAACAGCGTCCTTCCTTTGGTAGATTACGCACAGCTGCACGAGTTACTTCCTGTCGCTGCTCTGTAATGATGTTTCCTCTGCTTACAGTACCTTGGTGTTGATTTCACTCATACCCAAAAGTTAATAACACTGTAGAGTATTTTAAGTGTAGGCCTACAGTATTTTGAACCCTTCTTTTCATGTTGAGGTCGCAAAGTTCCCGAGCAAGTTCTTTCTGGTACAGCTTTCTTCCAGAACTCTTTGTCGGGTCATTCTTTGCACATTCCTAGTGTGTATCTAAATACAACATACGAATTATGTGCTACAATATCAATGAAATTGAAAAACACCACCACTGGCCATCGATGCGTTGCTCGACAGCAGCTGTACATTCTTACACATTTATCGAAAGTATCCACTCCAGACTTTGTACTGTTGTAGAATAGGATGATGTCTGGCTTCTGTTCCGTCATATTGATATCGTTATGTTGAGTTGACAATACTGTAACAACCTTTTCATTCTTAGGTACATAACTGATTGAAGTGGCGTCATCATTAAAGGTAAACCCGACTGCCCCTGTTGTAACTTTTTGTGATGAAACAGGACAGAGTTCTGTAGGAACATCGCATTTGTCATTTCGAATAGTACTAACTGTAGTTAGTTTCTCTTTCGAAAGATCGGATGCTAGTGGAACGGTAGTGAACTTCCTGTCCACGGTAACGTTTCTTTCTGATTGTTTCAAGTTAGACATTTCAATCAACCTTCTAACTATTTTATGGTCACTGTTATGGTTCTTCTCTTTGTCGTTCATTTCAGCATAGGGATCCGCGGCGAAGCAGTATTTCGTATTTGAGTCACTTAACAGGTTCACTTCCATTCTATATTTTCCTGATTTTGTTGGAATATACAGCCAGAATGGACACCGCCCATGAAAGGTGACAAGTTCTTCATCCACCGTAAATGACTCACTAGGATTATAATACTCAACAATCATGTTTCATGTATCAATGATAGGAGCAAATTCGTCGGTCCGCTTTCTAGCTGCTCGAGTTATAGCATAATCAAAGCGCAGGCACTTTAGTAAGAGCGGCAGTCTATGCTCCGAAAATGAATCTCAATACATTCGAGAGTTTTCTCTACTAAATATATAACGCAAGATGTCCTTGTTCTGTCTATGGACTCCGCAGTTCAAAACAATTCCAATTGCTGACGCAATTTCATCCCTTAGAAATGTTTCCGAATTCTTCACGAAAATGTCTTCAGACGATTCCCTAATACTGCTTAGCTTTTGATTGGTATAATCAAAATGTTATCCAAGATGTCCTCATCAATGTACATGAGAGAAGCTTTACCTGGTGTATCAGGTTTTATCCCTAGCTTAATTCATTTTGGGGTCCTTATTACGTCAGCTGCAGACCTCCTCCTTGGATTTACGTAAGGATCTCTCTTCCACATAATACCTGATGGGGCCATCATGTCTTTTATAAGGTGATCAATACATGCCTTCGGCCTAGGTCACCTTCTTGTTGTGTGATCACTCGTATCTATAAAAATGTGAAAGCAGAACCGAACATTAGCACACAAAACACTCACCTACCGAGGCAGACATCCTAATATACTCCAAAATGTCTGCAAAAGGTAATAAAAATCAATAGTTGCTCTATTCATTTTTATCCAACTCGCTGATGTCAGAAACTATTTGATCTGGAATTTCCACGACCACTTCTTCAGTTTCACTGCTTGAACTTTCGGATTCACTGTCTAAATTCTCAAGCAGCTTTCTTATTTTGTAATCTGTCAGTTTCATCTTTTAGTATGTTCTGTCCATATTCCACAGAGATATTAGCTTCCACTCACCACACTGTTTACCAGGTGACTGCAGGTGGTGATTGTTGAGCTGCTACGTCTGAGAGGTTCCATGCCCTCTTTTGCCTGTTGTCTCTCATTTTCATCAATTTTATTAACGTTTTATGTCATTGCATGGTGGTAACAGGCCGAATAAGGTTATTGTAATGAGGGTATTTGTACTGAGAGCTCAAAATACTTTTCACTTGATTCCTAGGCATGTTGGGTTACTTCCCTGGGTGGCCGGTGCAAGGCGAGCACCGGAGGATGCGGCACACTGTTTTTTCGTTTGGGGACTGCACTTCTGCGAATACTGATACGGTCGGACATCAATGGGCTTAAGCGCCTGGCTGGAGGACTGACGTCTGTCGAGTTTCGCCTGTTGTATGCAGGGCGAAACGAACTGCGAGACATCTGAGCATCGCCACAGTTTATGTGTTTACCATTCCAGTGCGTTCGGAACGAAGGCTGCTGGCACCGACTGACCGCATTGTCCTCATGATTCTGCGAATACTTGTGGACTGCGCCCTGTTGGGTGCGACTGTCTGGTGCCGGATGGCCGGTGGTCTACGTATGTTATTTTCGTAGCCGTTCAAACGGCAAGTGAATAGCAGAGGCATGATTGGTCAACTTAAACTGAAGCTAGTTGACATCATGTAGCCCTGCTCGATATTGGAGAGAACGGTCGTTATTGGCGTGAATGATGGAATGATGTTCTGAGATAGTGTGGGGGAATTTTGGAATCAGCACTGAATGCTGATTCGCGGTTTTCGAGGTTAGTAGGGAGTTGAGCAATGTTGGCTTCGCTCTTGCGTTACGCGGAAATAGGCATTAGGGATCTGATCTTCGTCGGAGTCGGACGCTCTTGCGACTTAGTAGCACTTTTTCGGCAGGACTTAGAATTCTCGGACAGCCTTCGAGATCAGGGGTTGAAACAGAGTTGCTGCAAAACAGAAGTCGGCGCCTACATCATCAGAACGCTGCCTACCGATGACGTGCTGCAGGTTTCAGGACAGGTACAGTATTTTGCGGCTCCGGCATTGTAGGACTTAACATTTTTATACTGAAGTCTTCAACAGAACGCGCGCTCGCTTTGCTACAAGTCCAACTTGCTTATGTGACCTAATTTGAGCTCTCACTACTAATCGCAATACTGCATTATAGTCAGGAGAGTAATATTTGACCCATTAAGACCTCCAGACATTATCGTCAATCTATTGCATCACAGAGAGTAGGAGCCCCTTGTTCTCGAGCAAACTCTTATTCTCATAATAGTTCTGTATAACCTACCCTATAGCCTACTGTTTTTACTGACAATCCAGTACCTTTGTGTTCTGAGTTATAATATATCACACTGTAATATTTAATCCGCATATCATTTCATAAATGGATGCAGAATCCCATTTCCTTTCGTTTAATGTGATAAAATTTCGCTTTTTTTCCTGAGTAGATAATGATTTTTATTAAATTATTGTGAGTGTGCACTCCTTATTTTACCAACTAGCAGGATCCACCATCAATTCTTTTTGTTACCATTGCGCACATTATCAATTAGGTGGTAGGTAAGGAGGGGTAGAGTGCATGTCTAGTTCTCATGCAGAATTCACCAGAATTAAAGAGCTACAAACTCTTCTCCACCCTGGCACCTCGCACACCTACAGCTACAACAATCGCTATAGCTCAACAATAAATGTAAACCGAACCCTTCTTATCAGTTCCAGCAATAATCATTACGTTAAATGTCAAGTATGTATTAAATAAAATACTGAACGGGAGCTGTAGCCCAAAAACTACATTGGGGTCAGTTCCCCCATTGGTAAGCAACTGTTAAGGAAGGAACATTGTTATACAAGTAGGCGTAAACTGTTTAGTGTTATCTTACTGGAAGTGTTTTGGAATACTTAACTGGAAGGGAAAAGCGCCTTATATTTTGGGAACCACGAGAATCGTCGACACCGCATTAGAGCAGTAGATTTGTAGGTAGAAACAAATGCGCTGTGCTTGCTTTGCGGCAGCCGTAGTACAGCTTTTCTAGATAACTGCTGACATCATTATGCTCACAATGCCTGTGTCATTTGAGGTATTAGAGGGAACGTTTGTTCCTTGAGATATTCGAATAGCAGCCACTGGTCGCTTAAGATTTTTAATCAGACGGCAGTTGATCCGTTCCCAATTAGAGAAAGAGTCTGACAAGCAGTATTTCATTATTACACTTGGCATTAATTTGGTACGATATCGGAGGAAGGAAGGAAAGTCCAGTGTCCCATATGCATGCAGACAGTGAAAAATGAGTATTAACTAAGATGGACAAGGTCGAGAAGAGAAAACGGGTGTGGGCTCAGTGAAATAATGATTTTTATTTTTTCCTGAAATTATGAGCCAACGGATACACCAATGAGGCGAACTGGAAGGCCTTTTCCTCTCTGCTACTATCAAAAAGTAACTCTCATAATTCGATATTCTAGAAACTTGGAACATTTACTTAACATAACCTGCATAACACAACATAACATGCAGTCTAACAATGAAGTTTTCTCTCGTGACTGCAACGACAAAGACTCTCAGAACACCCTGAAAACCAAGCATGTTGAAAGGCTTATTCTATGTTTCAACCATAGCTTCTAGACTACGACCTAGTATATGAAACATCATGACGCCGTTCAAAATTATATTAAAATTATATTACTGTAAAGTCCCCCCCCCCCCCAAGAACCATGGACCTTGCCGTTGCTGGGCGTGCCTCAGCGATACAGACAGCCGCACCGTACGTGCAACAACAATGTATCTGTTGAGAGGCCAGACAAACGTGTGGTTCCTGAAAAGGGGCAGCAGCCTTTTCAGTAGTTGCAGGGGCAACAGTCTGGATGATTGACTGATCTGGCCTTGTAACACTAACCAAAACGGCCTTGCTGTGCTGGTACTGCGAACGGCTGAAAGCAAGGGGAAACTACAGTCGTAATTTTTCCCGAGGGCATGCAGCTTTACTGTATGGTTAAATGATGATGGCGTCCTCTTGGGTAAAATATTCCGGAGGTAAAATAGTCCCCCATTCGGATCTCCTGGCGGGGACTACTCAGGGGGACGTCGTTATCAGGAGAAAGAAAACTGGCGTTCTACGGATCGGAGCGTGGAATGTCAGAGCCCTTAATCGAGCAGGTAGGTTAGAAAATTTAAAAATGGAAATGGATAGGTTAAAGTTAGATATACACTCCTGGGAATGGAAACAAGAACACATTGACACCGGTGTGTCAGACCCACCATACTTGCTCCGGACACTGCGAGAGGGCTGTACAAGCAATGATCACACGCACGGCACAGCGGACACACCAGGAACCGCGGTGTTGGCCGTCGAATGGCGCTAGCTGCGCAGCATTTGTGCACCGCCGCCGTCAGTGTCAGCCAGTTTGCCGTGGCATACGGAGCTCCATCGCAGTCTTTAACACTGGTAGCATGCCGCGACAGCGTGGACGTGAACCGTATGTGCAGTTGACGGACTTTGAGCGAGGGCGTATAGTGGGCATGCGGGAGGCCGGGTGGACGTACCGCCGAATTGCTCAACACGTGGGGCGTGAGGTCTCCACAGTACATCGATGTTGTCGCCAGTGGTCGGCGGAAGGTGCACGTACCCGTCGACCTGGGACCGGACCGCAGCGACGCACGGATGCACGCCAAGACCGTAGGATCCTACGCAATGCCGTAGGGGACCGCACCGCCACTTCCCAGCAAATTAGGGACACTGTTGCTCCTGGGGTATCGGCGAGGACCATTCGCAACCGTCTCCATGAAGCTGGGCTAACGTCCCGCACACCGTTAGGCCGTCTTCCGCTGACGCCCCAACATCGTGAATGGAGGGACGAATGGAGACGTGTCGTCTTCAGCGATGAGAGTCGCTTCTGCCTTGGTGCCAATGAGGGTCGTATGCGTGTTTGGCGCCGTGCAGGTGAGCGCCACAATCAGGACTGCATACGACCGAGGCACACAGGGCCAACACCCGGCATCATGGTGTGGGGAGCGATCTCCTACACTGGCCGTACACCACTGGTGATCGTCGAGGGGACACTGAATAGTGCCCGGTACATCCAAACCGTCATCGAACCCATCGTTCTACCATTCCTAGACCAGCAAGGGAACTTGCTGTTCCCACAGGACAATGCACGTCCGCATGTATCCCGTGCCAGCCAACGTGCTCTAGAAGGTGTAAGTCAACTACCCTGGCCAGCAAGATCTCCGGATCTGTCCGCCATTGAGCATGTTTGGGACTGGATGAAGCGTCGTCTCACGCGGTCTGCACGTCCAGCACGAACGCTGGTCCAACTGAGGCGCCAGGTGGAGATGGCATGGCAAGCCGTTCCACAGGACTACATCCAGCATCTCTACGATCGTCTCCATGGGAGAATAGCAGCCTGCATTGCTGCGAAAGGTGGATATACACTGTACTAGTGCCGACATTGTGCATGCTCTGTTGCCTGTGTCTATGTGCCTGTGGTTCTGTCAGTGTGATCATGTGATGTTTCTGACCCCAGGAATGTGTCAATAAAGTTTCCCCTTCCTGGGACAATGAATTCACGGTGTTCTTATTTCAATTTCCAGGAGTGTAGTACTAATTCGTGAAATTTGGTGGCAGGAGGAACAAGACTTTTGGTAAGGCGAATACAGGGTTATAAACACAAAATCAAATAGGGGTAATGAAGGAGTCGGTTAAATAATGAATAAAAAAATAGGAGTGCGGGTAAGCTACTACAAACAGCATAGTGAACGTCTTATTGTGGCCAAGATAGACACGAAGCCCACGCCTACTACAGTAGTACAAGTTCATATGCCAACTAGCTCTGCAGATGAAGAAGAAATTGATGAAATGTATGATCAAATAAAAGAAGTTATTCAGATAGTGAAGGGAGTCATGGGTGACTGGAATTCGGTAGTAGGAAAAGGGAGAGAAGGAAACATAGTTGGTGAATATGGATTGGGGCTAAGAAATGAAAGAGGAAGCCGCCTGGTACAATTTTGCACAGAGCACAACTTAATCATAGCTAACACTTGGTTCAAGAATCATAAAAGAAGATTGTATACATGGAAGAAGCCTGGAGATACTGACAGATTTCAGATAGATTATACAATGGTAAGACAGAGATTTAGGAACCAGGTTTTAAATTGTAAGACATTTCCAGGGGCAGATGTGAACTCTGACCACAGTCTATTGGTTGTGACCTGTAGTTTAAAACTGAAGAAACTGCAAAAAGGTGGGAATTTAAGGAGATGGGACGTGGATAAACTGACTAAACCAGAGGTTGTACAGAGTTTCAGGGAGAGCATAAGGGAACAATTGACAGGAATTGTGGAAAGAAATACAATAGAAGAAGAATGGGTAGCTTTGAGAGATGAAGTAGTGAAGGCAGCAGAGGATCAAGTAGGTAAAAAGACGATGGCTAATAGAAATCCATGGGTAAAAGAAGAAATATTGAATTTCATTGATGAAAGGAGAAAATATAAAAATGCAGTAAACGAGGCTCGCAAAAAGGAATACAAACGTCTCAAAAATGAGATCGACAGGAAGTGCAAAATGGCTAAGCAGGGATGGCTAGAGGACAAATGTGAGGATGTGGAGGCTTATCTCACTAGGGGTAAGATAGATAGTGCCTACAGGAAAATTAAAGAGACCTTTGGAGAAAAGAGAACCACTTGCATGAATGTAAAGAGTTCAGATGGAAACCCAGTTCTAAGCAAAGAGGGGAAATCAGAAAGGTTGAAAGAGTATATAGAGCGTCTATACAAGGGCGATGTACTTGAGGACAATATTATGGAAATGGAAGAGGATGTAGATGAAGATGAAATGGGAGATACGATACTGCGTGAAGAGTTTGACAAAGCACTGAAAGACCTGAGTCGAAACAAGGCCCGGGGAGTAGACAACATTCCATTGGAACTACTGACGGCCTTGGGAGAGCCAGTCCTGACAAAACTCTACCATCTGGTGAGCAAGATGTATGAAACAGGCGAAATACCCTCAGACTTCAAGAAGAATATAATAATTCCAATCCCAAAGAAAGCAGGTGTTGACAGATGTGAAAATTACCGAACAATCAGTTTAATAAGCCACAGCTACAAAATACTAACACGAATTCTTTACAGATGAATGGAAAAACTGGTAGAAGCCGACCTCGGGGAAGATCAGTTTGGATTCCGTAGAAATACTGGAACACGTGAGGCAATACTGACCTTACGACTTATCTTAGAAGAAAGTTTAAGGAAAGGCAAACCTACGTTTCTAGCATTTGTAGACTTAGAGAAAGCTTTTGACAATGTTGACTGGAATACTCTCTTTCAAATTCTGAAGGTGGCAGGGGTAAAATACAGGGAGCGAAAGGCTATTTACAATTTGTACAGAAACCAGATGGCAGTTATAAGGGTCAAGGTACATGAAAGGGAAGCAGTTGTTGGGAAGGGAGTAAGACAGGGTTGTAGCCTCTCCCCGATGTTATTCAATCTGTATATTGAGCAAGCAGTAAAGGAAACAAAAGAAAAACTCGGAGTAGGTATTAAAATCCATGGAGAAGAAATAAAAACTTTGAGGTTCGCCCATGACATTGCAATTCTGTCAGAGACAGCAAAGGAAGAGCAGTTGAATGGAATGGATAGCGTCATGAAAGGAGGATATAAGATGAACATCAACAAAAGCAAAACGAGGATAATGGAATGTAGTCGAATTAAGTCGGGTGATGCTGAGGGAAGTAGATTAGGAAATGAGACACTTAAAGTAGTAAAGGAGTTTTGCTATTTGGGGAGCAAAATAACTGATGATGGTCGAAGTAGAGAGGATATAAAATGTAGACTGTCAATGGCAAGGAAAGCGTTTCTGAAGAAGAGAATTTTGTTAACATCGAGTATAGATTTAAGTGTCTGGAAGTCATCTCTGAAAGTATTTGTATGGAGTGTAGCCATGTATGGAAGTGAAACATGGACGATAAATAGTTTAGACAAGAAGCTTTCGAAATGTGGTGCTTCAGAAGAATGCTGAAGATTAGATAGGTAGATCATATAACTAATGCGGAGGTATTGAATAGGATTGGGAAGAGGAGAAGTTTGTGGCACAAATTGGCTAGAAGAAGGGATCGGTTGGTAGAACATGTTCTGAGGCATCAAGGGATCACCAATTTAGTATTGGAGGGCAGCGTGGAGGGTAAAAATCGTAGAGGGAGACCAAGAGATGAATACACTAAACAGATACAGAAGGATGTAGGTTGCAGTACGTACTGGGAGATGAAGAAGCTTGCACAGGATAGAATAGCATGGAGAGCTGCATCAAACCAGTCTCAGGACTGAAGACCACAACAACAACAACTGTAAAATCCATTCCGAAATCACTGAGCAATTATAAACCGTACGTCTGAAAGAAATGGAGAATTCGTCGATTATGAAATGGCAACGGGCGTAAAAATTACTTGTAACCTTTCTATGTGGTGATGAATCTACTGAGGCACCACTGACGCCATTTAACTAAGTTTAAGCAAATGTGTCTGCTGCAGCCGGTCAGATGTAGTGAGTGTGGAGATTCAGTTTGCATGGCAATGACGCAGCACTGAATCAGTGGATACATGGGTTTGTTTATAAATAAATTTTTGCTACCGGTCGATGCGTTTCGGAAAATGATTCCAACTTTCAACTATGTTTTCTCTTCGTGTTATGGCCTTTTGTACATAACGTTTTCGATGTGTGTGGTTCTGCTATGTTTTATTGAATTTACTGCAATAATTAAAAAAAACGTGCGATTTTTATAAGCAGTTAGTGCTGAAATTTGGGAGAACTTGTACTTACAGTTTTCTGATGATCAATACGTGCAGAGACTCACACATGTTAAACATTACACAAATTTCCAGTGCACAGTACAC
This sequence comes from Schistocerca nitens, assembly GCF_023898315.1. NCBI lineage: Eukaryota > Metazoa > Arthropoda > Insecta > Orthoptera > Acrididae > Schistocerca > Schistocerca nitens. The sequence continues at coordinate 366,849,792 of NC_064614.1, read as the reverse complement.
ATCGAAAATATCTTACGTAAACAAATGGATACAAGGACGTCCTTAGATCTCATTGACAGAGATAACGTTACTTATCATCTACAGATATGCTTTTACACAGACGTATCTTAACAATATGGATTACAAAATTGCTTACATCTATCTGCCTAAACATAGCGCATAATATAGATTTGTTAAAAGAACTGGAGAAACATACACATTACAGAAATATGAATGGGGTTTTGGAGCAAGTATACAGAATAGAAATCATGACAGGGAAACGTGTTCATACGCACTCGGGAGGGAAAGCTGAGTTGTTGATTAAGCGCCAGGGGCAGATCGACCGTCAACAAAATAAATGACACTCTGAGACTGACATCATAGCTAATGAGCATTATCAAAAACGAGGTGAATGCAATCGTACACACAAATTTAGGTATACGGAGGATTAGATCTCGGTTTGTGTCTTACAGACTAACTGATGATATGAAGACAACAATGCTGGAGATTTCTTGATGTTGATCTAGTTTTTCCGCAAACCATAATCAGGAGGATGAGACGTCGTGACATTACTAGTTCGGTTTGAAGTGGGGCGATCTGATCTTCTTGGTCGTTCGCTGTGCACAGCATTTGGTATCATATTTCCGTGGACATCCAAACGTATGCGACGTCAGTGGTACGATCTGCTCAAAAATAAGAGTTCGTTGACAGCTTGTAGCATTCTGATTAACGCAATCAAATGTGTTGGATGACCTATAGGGACTACATTGAAGGGGAACAAAAGTAAATTCTCACTATTTTATGTCTCAGTTGGTATAAATATATTCGCCAAATGTTTTAGTCATACCTTTAAAAAATTTCCCTGATTTATGTGTGTGGAATGAAAAATTACAGATTTTCGATAACATGAATAAGTCGAATGAGAAGCGCCGATAGTTAACTTCGTATTTCTTTCTACTCAACAACAATACTTCTTGCAGCGGTGTACCGTAGGTCTCTAGAAGAGCGTAGCGTTCCAAAGGATTGGAAAAGCGCACAGGTCATCCCCGTTTTCAAGAAGGGACGTCGAACAGATGTGCAGAACTATAGACTTATATCTCTAACGTCGATCAGTTGTAGAATTTTGGAACACGTATGATATTCGAGTATAATGACTTTTATGGAAATCTACTCTGTAGGAATCAGCGTGGGTTTCGAAAAAGACGATCGTGTGAAACACAGCTCGACTATTCGTCCACGAGACTCAGAGGGCCATAGACACGGGTTCCCATGTAGATGACGTGTTTCTTGACTTCCACAAGGCGTTCGATACAGTTCCCCACAGTCGTTTAATGAACAAAGTAAGAGCATGTGGACTACCAGACCAATTGTGTGATTGGAGTGAAGAGTTCCTAGATAACAGAACGCAGCATGTCATTGTCAACGGGGAAAAGTCTTCCAAAGTAAGAGTGATTTCAGGTGAGCAGCAGGGGAGTATCGTAGGACCGTTGCTATTCACAATATACATAAAAGACCTTGTGGATAACATCGGAAGTTCACTGAGGCTTTTTGCGGATGATGCTGTGGTATATCGAGGGGTTGTAACAATGGAAAATTGTACTGAAGTCCAGGAGCATCTGCAACGAATTGACGCATGGTGCATGGAATGGCAATTGAATCTCAATGTAGACAAGTGTAATGTGCTGCGAATACATAGACAGAAAGATCCTTTATCATTTAGCTACAATATAGCAGGTCAGCAACTGGAAGCAGTGAATTTCATAAATTATCTGGGAGTACGCATTAGGAGTGATTTAAAATGGAATGATCATATAAAGTTGATCGTCGGTAAAGCAGATGCCAGACTGAGATTCATTGGAAGAATCCTAAGGACATGCAATCCGAAAACAAAGGAAGTAGGTTACAGTACACTTGTTCGCCCACTGCTTGAATATTGCTCACCAGTGTGGGATCCGTACCAGATAGGGTTGATAGAAGAGATAGAAAAGATCCACCGGAGAGCAGCGCGCTTCGTTACAGGATCATTTAGCAATCGCGAAAGCGTTACGGAGATGATAGATAAACTCCAGTGGAAGACTCTGTAGGAGAGACGCTCAGTAGCTCGGTACGGGCTTTTGTTTAAGTTTCGAGAACATACCTTCACCGAGGAGTCAAGCAGTATATTGCTCTCTCCTACGTATATCTCTCGAAGATACTATGAGGATAAAATCAGAGAGATTAGAGCGCACACAGAGACATACCGGCAATGTTTCTTTCCACGAACAATAAGAGACTGGAATAGAAGGGAGAACCGAAAGAGGTACTCAAAGTACCCTCCGCCACACACCGTCAGGTGACTTGAGGAGTATGGATGTAGATGTACATGTAGATACTTAAAATATTCAGTATTATGATTTGTGCTCCCTTTTTCCTTATTGTTAAGAGGACAATTTTTAATAAAATGTGCGTGTAAGATGTGCACATTACTCAGTATTTTTGAACCCTTTGAGTTTAATGAAACACGGAATGCGACATAAAATTCTTTCTGTTTGGAAGGATACAGATAAAGGATTAAATTCGTTTCAGTGATTGGTGGTGTCCCGCTCGTTACCTGAGGTGTACTCTTTTCAAGTTAATCCCGCAATGTTGACGGGTGAGCTTCGAGATGTTTTTGTGTTCATTTCGCGAGGGCTATGGAGCATGAAGTGAGTTCCGTGGGCTCTTCCCATTTCGTCAGTGCGCTTTTCTTCCAGATATCTAAAACACTGGAAATATTAGGAAACCAGCTCTAATCTGCAGAATAAATTTTCATTCTGCAACCCAGTGTGATGTGGTTTAAAACTTACTGGCAGGTTAAAATCGTGTACCGGTCCGAAACTGGAACCTATGAACTTCGCATTTTGCCGGCAGGTGCTCTATCTGAGCTGTCCAAATAGTTGGTAGAGCTCTTGACTGCGAAAGACGGAAGTCCCAGATTCGAGTACCAGGTACTGCACAAAGTTTTAACCTGCTAGGGAGTTTGAAATACACTCCTGGAAATGGAAAAAAGAACACATTGACACCGGTGTGTCAGACCCACCATACTTGCTCCGGACACTGCGAGAGGGCTGTACAAGCAATGATCACACGCACGGCATAGCGGACACACCAGGAACCGCGGTGTTGGCCGTCGAATGGCGCTAGATGCGCAGCATTTGTGCACCGCCGCCGTCAGTGTCAGCCAGTTTGCCGTGGCATACGGAGCTCCATCGCAGTCTTTAACACTGGTAGCATGCCGCGACAGCGTGGACGTGAACCGTATGTGCAGTTGACGGACTTTGAGCGAGGGCGTATAGTGGACATGCGGGAGGCCGGGTGGACGTACCGCCGAATTGCTCAACACGTGGGGCGTGAGGTCTCCACAGTACATCGATGTTGTCGCCAGTGGTCGGCGGAAGGTGCACGTGCCCGTCGACCTGGGACCGGACCGCAGCGACGCACGGATGCACGCCAAGACCGTAGGATCCTACGCAGTGCCGTAGGGGACCGCACCGCCACTTCCCAGCAAATTAGGGACACTGTTGCTCCTGGGGTATCGGCGAGGACCATTCGCAACCGTCTCCATGAAGCTGGGCTACGGTCCCGCACACCGTTAGGCCGTCTTCCGCTCACGCCCCAACATCGTGCAGCCCGCCTCCAGTGGTGTCGCGACAGGCGTGAATGGAGGGACGAATGGAGACGTGTCGTCTTCAGCGATGAGAGTCGCTTCTGCTTTGGTGCCAATGATGGTCGTATGCGTGTTTGGCGCCGTGCAGGTGAGCGCCACAATCAGGACAGCGTACGACCGAGGCACACAGGGCCAACACCCGGCATCATGGTGTGGGGAGCGATCTCCTACACTGGCCGTACACCACTGCTGATCGTCGAGGGGACACTGAATAGTGCACGGTACATCCAAACCGTCATCGAACCCATCGTTCTACCATTCCTAGACCGGCAAGGGAACTTGCTGTTCCAACAGGACAATGCACGTCCGCATGTATCCCATGCCACCCAACGTGCTCTAGAAGGTGTAAGTCAACTACCCTGGCCAGCAAGATCTCCGGATCTGTCCCCCATTGAGCATGTTTGGGACTGGATGAAGCGTCGTCTCACGCGGTCTGCACGTCCAGCACGAACGCTGGTCCAACTGAGGCGCCAGGTGGAGATGGCATGGCAAGCCGTTCCACAGGACTACATCCAGCATCTCTACGATCGTCTCCATGGGAGAATAGCAGCCTGCATTGCTGCGAAAGGTGGATATACACTGTACTAGTGCCGACATTGTGCATGCTCTGTTGCCTGTGTCTATGTGCCTGTGGTTCTGTCAGTGTGATCATGTGATGTATCTGACCCCAGGAATGTGTCAATAAAGTTTCCCCTTCCTGGGACAATGAATTCACGGTGTTCTTATTTCAATTTCCAGGAGTGTAGGTTCTATTATGATTAACGAAAATCAGGAGCTAACGCCATAGAATTAGGCTTCCAAAACCATTGAAAAATGGTAGAACAGCTGTCACGTAGATAAGCTATTGGAGCAAGTGGATGACACTACCACTACATCAAGAGTTGATGCTTACAAAATTATGAGATGATCAGCTGTGAGAGTTGGGAGCCCAGTGAGCGTATTATATCTTCAGGAAATTCAACAACATTTCACCTGTCTCGCTGTTGTGTTGCTTAGCAACGACACGCATTTTCATTTTTGCAACACTACGACACTGGAAAATCTCTGCACTTCACTCAGCTGTACATATAACACATGAACTTTGAACATTGTCGCCTAGCATTCTAAAAAGCTTTTAAACTCACGTATGAGGTCGGTACTTTGTACAGAAACATGCAACAGTGCCTGTGAGGTTGGGTCGAACTTTATGACATGGTTCTGATATTTCTGCAGTTTGGACAGGATGAACTCCATAAGGATGTGTGTTTCCATCGGAGTAAGGGTGTGATCCACTCTTTCAACTTTACTGCGGGTTTTGAGAGATGCGTACTCTAGCTCTGTAGTGTAGGGGATGAGAACAGTTGTCCAGTGGCGTAGTTTTGGCCTGTGAGATCTTGTCCTTGATATTAAGGTCACCGAAATTTTCACATCTACATTTCAGAAGAGATCTTAGGGTGAGTGGCGGATGGTGTTCGTGTACCCACCCTTGCTCTGTGCGAATACAAGAGAAGCTGGCTGCAGTTCGCGAATAGCTTTTGACTACTGTCTTCAGACTGCCACCTCGGGATGTAGTTGTGCCGGAGAACTTGGTGCGTTGCATGGGATACCTCAGGAGTCACTTGTTTCGCCCAAGAGCTCTGCTGCCGAGGCACCTCCGAGAGTAACCCAAGCATTCTGCCAGGGAGCCTCAACCGGGACGTGGAAGACATCTTGCCTGCGGCCATCGAGGGTGCAGGGTGTAGTCGTCTGCAAATTAAGGCTCACGGCGGCACCAACAACCCGTGTCGCTTGGGTACGGAGGCCATCCTCAGTTCATATGGGTGGCTGGCGCTGATGGGCGGGGATGGTGAGGACTGCTGGCCTTGCGCGTGGGGTGCTGACGGAGATCGAAATTGGCAGCATTGTTGCAGGAGTCGATCAAGGTCCCTTGATTTGGAGCCTTGTGAGGGTCTCAACCAAAATCTGCGTCGACTCTGTGGCGGTCCTGGCTGTAGATTTCTGGACCTGCGTCATCGGTTGCGTAATTGTAGGACCCCTCCCTCCTCCCCATTGATAAGTCAGGGGTACACTGCATGAATGAATCAGTTACTTGGGTAGCAGAGTACTTGTGGATTGCACATGGCGGTTTTTTTTTTTTTTTTTAGGTGAGGCGGTAAGTTGAGGTTTTCTGACAAATACTTCTCAGACAATTCGCTGACAGCAAAATCAGACCATGTTCAGAGTAAAAACGCTACGACTGCTTAAATTTTATTAGTAAGTTGTCGAAGAGTTCGTCAGAAAGTTCACGAATTCACTGCCCTCCGCGAAACTTCTCGCGCTCAGATTATTCTAGGGACCGAGAGCTGGCAGAAACCCAAAGCAGGAAGCTTTGAGATATTTAACAGTTCACGGAACGTATATCGAGAAGACAGATTTGACGCCATAGTAGGGGTTTGTTCCTTGCAGTATGACAGAGATATTTTCTCTATTGAGGTTGATTTGAATGTGACAGTGGAGCTATATGGCCGTGTGTACCATGTCTAGGTAAATAAAAGTCATGTGGCATGTTGCAAGTCTTTCAACTCGACGCGATTTCGGCGACTTGCATGTCCTGAAAACCAACGGTATCCGGTTTTCCCCAGGACAGTCGCCAGGCCAAGTATTAGTCTGGCCCACCGTTGATTAATTTCGGTGATCGGATGGGAGCCGGTGTAACCAATGTGACAATGCTGTTGGCTGCAGGTATAGGTGACAGTGAGTTAATTGACGGATGTTTCTGCCGGCCACTTGATTCCGCTGTGACGGTTTTAGGTAATTGACAGAAACTCTATAATCAGGAGTGCCTAAATACCCAGGTCGTGCAATATTAATTGGAGACGACTGTAACCTACCGAGTATAGACTGGGACGTGTATGGTTTCATTGCAGGGGGTACAGATAGACAGTCTTGCAAAGTTATTTTGAACACGTTTTCCGAAAACTGTCTTGAGCAGCTAGTTCGATAGCCCTCAGGTAATGGAAGTATTTTAGACTTCGTAGCCACAAACAGGCCTGACATAATACAGGACAGGGATTAGTGACCATGATGTCATCTTGCTGACTTTGGTTACTACAGTTAATGAATCAGTCAAAAAGGCAAGGAGAGTATTTCTGCTGGAAAGAGCAGACAGATACTAGTTAGCATCCCACATCATTCAGTTCCAGAGGAATTATGGGCAAACCTTAAACAGGCTTTAAATCATACTCTGAAGAAGTATATGCCGAATAAGAGTATTAAGGACGGGAAAGGCACACCGCGGTTTATCAACGAAATTCGAAAAATACACAGGAAATAAAGCCTGCTGCACTCAAGGTTCGAAAGAGAACGCGCAAACGACTACAGGCAAAAGTTAACAGAAAGTCGTGCGTCTATAAAAGGATCGGTCCCTGAAGGTTACAATAACTGTCACCGCCATACCTTAGCAATAGATCTCGCCGAGAAGCCGAAAAAATTCTGTTCCTAAGTAAAATCGCTAAGTGGGTCTAACGCTTTTAACCAGCGACTTGTTGACCAATCTGGTGTGGTAGTTGAAGATAGCAAAATGAAAGCCGAAGTTTTAAACTTCTAGTTCAAGAAATCATTCACACAGGAGAATCATAGGAACGTACCGTCCGTCATTTGACCATAGCACAGATTCCGGTATGGAGCACATTGTAATAGACACTGCTAGTGCAGAGAAACAACTAAAAGAGTTGAAAACAAATGACTCGTTAGGTTTTGATGGAAACCCAATTCGGTTTTACAAAGAGTACATCACTGGCCCCTTACATAACTTACATTTATCGCGAATCTCTCGCCCATTGCAAAGCCCCAAGCGACTGACAAGAAGCACAGGGTGACACCTGTATATAAGAAGGGCAGAAGAACGGACCCGCAGAATTGCAGGCCAATCTCTTTAACAGAGTCCTTGAATATATTCTCAGTTCGAATACAACAAATTTCCTTGAGGGGGAAAAGGTTCTTCCCATAAATCAGCACAGGTCCGATGCAACCGCAGGAGATTGTCTCCCATAGTATAATACTGCTCCCACCGACCTGCTTCCGCTGCAAGTCATAATTAACTCCTTGAATAAAAAGTGAAGTAGCACTTGCGATATTTGGTTATGGCGTCAACCCTTCACTACTATCCACATACTCATCGCTTTAAGGCAATACATGTATTTCCTAACGATGTATGCCGGGTTTGGGACATTGATGGTTAAATTCTGGATTTTGGCTGTTCAAGAAACGTTCCACTTCGAAAATCATCTCGTCCTCATTCTCTAAATGTCTGTCACACATTGGCTTTTAATCCGAGGAAAAAGGGAGAAGAAACCGTGTGCCATGACAACAGAATACGTGGAGGCTAGGCAAAATCTAAGAAGGCAAAAGCAGCAGCGTGTGTGGTTGGGTCTTGTGGATGGCTGTGAAGAAATGATTAGTCGCGGACACCAGCGTGTGGCGGCGGCCTTAGTCACGTTCAATGTCGTGCAAGACATTGAGAACCGATCCGTGACTACTTTTAATATTCCTTTGTTTCTTCTCGGTTGCGATACTCCTATCTTCGACCACCAGGACTTCCGCCTCTCTTGAGACTGTCTGCACTTCTTCGTCATTCGAAGGATTTGGATCACATAACCATTGTGTCATGCAGTGGTACATTCTTTTCGTACACCTCCACCCGTTCATCATGAATTGTTGAAGCGTCGTTTCCTTCCAGATACAGAAAACGAATTACCGAACGTTACTCTACTTTAGTAACAGTCTGCACCGTTTTATTTTGGTCTTCGAGCAGGTGCTGCTCTGCTGTTGTCCGGACATTTCATTGTGTACTGGGACTGCAGACAGGCACCGTACCTGTAAAAAAAAGAAAAAAAATATTTGTTTTGATATGGTAATGAACATTTGCAAAGCCAACAAGGGCTAGAATTATCGCAGAATCAGCTTAACAGCGCTTGCATCGAAGCTGCTAACAAGAATAATATGAAGAAGAATGGAAAAAAATCTGAGAATCTGGTAGATAACCATCAGTTTGGAGTTAAGAAACGTAAAGGCGCAGAGAGGCAGTTCTGACGTTGCGGTTGATAATCGAAACAAGACTGAAAAAATATCAAGACTTGTTCATACGATTTGAAAACATGGAAAAAGCATTCGTTAGAGTAAAATGGTGCAAGATGTTCAAAATTCTGACAAAAATATGAGTAAACTATAGAGAAAGTGGGGTAACATACAGTATATACAAGAACCAAGAGGGCACAATAAGACTGGAAGACCATACACGAAGTCCACGGATTAAAAAGGATGAAATAGAGGGATGTAGTCCTTCGCCCTTGCTGCTCAATCTATACGTCGAAGAAGCAACGACGAAATAAAAGGGAAGTTCAAGAATGGAATCAAAATTCAGAGTGAAAGGATATTAATGATAACATTCGCTGAAGACATTGCTGTCCTCAGTGAAAGTGAAGAAGAATTAAAGGACCTGATGAATGGATTAAACAGTCAAATGAATAAATTAAAGAAAGGCGAAAGTAATGAGAAGTAGCGAAATGAGAACAGCAAGAAATTTAATACAGTAACTGTTTATCACGAAGTAGGTGAAGCTATGGAATTTTGCTATCTAGGTAGTAAAATCACCCATAACGTATTAAGGAATTCCGCTACCTAGGCAGTAAAATAACCCATAACGTACGAAGCAAGCAGAACATAAAAAGCAGACTAGCACTGACAACAAAGGCATTCCTGACCAAGCGAAGTCTGCTGATATCAAACACGTGTCTTAAATTTCAGAAAGAAATTTCTGAGAATGTACGTTTGCAGAACAGCGTTGTAAGGTAGTGCATAATGGACTGTGGGAATCAGAAGCATTTGAGATGTGGTGCAACAGACGAATGTTGAAAATTAGCTGGACTGATAAGGTATGGAGTGAAGAGGATCTCCGCAGAATCGGCATGGAAAGGAATATATGGGGAGCACTGACATGAAGAAGGGGGCAGGATGATAGGACATCTGTTAAGTCATGAGGGAATGATTTCTATCGTACAAATGAAGCTGTAGATGGTGAAAAATTCTGAGGATAACAGAGACTGGAATATACACCACAGGCCATTAAAATTGCTATACCAAGAAGAAGTGCAGATGATAGACGCGTCTTCATTGGACAAATATATTATAGTAGAACTGACATGTGATTACATTTTCATGCAATTTCGGTGTACAGATCCTGAGAAATCAGTACCCAGAACAACCACCTCTGGCCGTAGTAACGGCCTTGATACGACTGGGCATTGAGTCAAACAGAGCTTGGATGGCGTGTACAGGTACAGCTGCCCATGCAGCTTGAACACGATACCACAGTTCATCAAGAGTAGTTACTGGCGTATTGTGACGAGCCAGTTTCTCGGCCACCATTGACCAGACGTTATCGATTGGTGAGAAATCTGGAGAATGTGCTGATCATGGCAGCAGTCGAACATCTTCTGTATCCAGAAAGGCCCGTAGATGACCTGCAACATGCGGTCGTGCATTATCCTGCTGAAATGTAGGGTTTCGCACGGATCCAATGAAGGGTAGAGCCACGGGTCGTAACACCTCTGAAATGTCAAGTCCACTGTTCAAAGTGCCGTCAATGCGAACAAGAGGTGTCCGAGACGTGTAATCAGAGGCACCCCATTACATCACGCCGGGTTATACGCCAGTGTGAGTTCACCACGATGTCGCCAAACACGGATGCGACCATCATGATGCTGTAAACAGAACCTGGATTCATCCGAAAAAATGACGTTTTGCCATCGTTCACCCAGGCTCGTCGTTGAGTACACCATCGCAGGCGCTCCTGTCTGCGATGCAGCGTCAAGGGTAACCGCAACCATGGTCTCCGAGCTGATAGTCCATCCTGCTGCAAACGTCGTCGAACTGTTCGTGCAGATGGTTGTTGTCTTGCAAACGTCCCCATCTGTTGACTCAGGGATCGAGACGTGGCTGCACGATACGTTACAGCCATGCGGATAAGATGCCTGTCATCTCGACTGCTAGTGATACGAGGCCATTGGGATCCAGCACGGCGTTCCGTATTACCCTCCTGAACCCACCGATTCCATATTCTGCTGACAGTCATTGGATCTCGACCAACGCGAGCAGCAATGTCGCGATACGATAAAGCGCAATCGCGATAGGCTACAATCCGACCTTTATCAAAGTCGGAAACGTGATGGTACGCTTTTCTCCTCGTTACACGAGGCATCACAACAACGTTTCACCAGGCAACGCCGGTCAACTGCTGTTTGTGTATGAGAAATCGACTGGAAATTTTCCTCATGTCAGCACGATGTACGTGTCGCCACCGGCGGCAACCTTGTGTTAATGCTCCGAAAAGCTAATCATTCGCATATCACAGCATCTTCTTCCTGTCGGTTAAATTTCGCGTCTGTAGCACGTCATCTTTGTGGTGTAACAATTTTAATGGCCAGTAGTGTATCTAGCAAATAATTACAGACGTAGGTTGCAAGTGCTTCCGTGAGATGAAAAGGTGGGCTTGGGAGAGGAATTCGTGGCAGACCGCATCAAGCCATTTGGAAGACTGCTGACTCAAAAAAATGAAATAAAATAAAAAGGACAGAAGACAATAAAACTTTTTGATTATCCTGGTACACCCGCTACACCCATAACCTATAATACATTCAAGAAAACATACTACATTTTGAATTATGGAAAAGAGAAAACACAGTATTTTCTCACATTATGAAACAGAAAGTGACACGCCGTGGGAGCAACGAAGCAGTGTTACGGCGGCCCCGTGTGACACAACCGGGCATTCTTGGGCGTCGCTGGCCGTTCGCCGTTTACTTACCGCATCCGAGTTGCGCAGTACCGCCGTGGAGCACACACAGGCGGGCTTGATTTCACTTCCGCTAAACGTACACTGTCCCACTTTTGCGTCTTTGAAAGCTGGAGTTGTTTCCTGCTTTAACGCGTGACATCACACTAAAATGATCTCAAGCGCACAACTAATTGACAAAGACATTCATCTTTCTTGTAACAGAGCTGCCCGCGTACAATTAGACTTACCTTAGAAAAGTGCTCGTCAAGAATTTTCACCCATCTTTAAACATACTAATTATCGGGAGCATTTTGTGTTAGGTTTACCTCGATTTTCAGTTATGGTTCAAATGGCTCTGAGCACTATGGGACTTAACTTATATGGTCATCAGTCCCCTAGAACTTAGAACTACTTAAACCTAACTAACCTAAGGACATCACACGCATCCATGCCCGAGGCAGGATTCGAACCTGCGACCGTAGTGGTCACGCGGTTCCAGACTGAAACGCCTAGAACCGCACGGCCACACTGGCCTGCTAACATAATCATGTCACTGTTTCAAGTAGTTCTTTGAACTAAGCCCATCGTCAATTTATTGTCAATCTCTCTCTTTCTCTCTCTCTCTCCGCTGTGTAACAGCTAGGAATTCAACATTACCATGCAGAATTTGTTTGCTATGTAGGAATGACAACTTCTTTCTCGTGTCTCAAGTTGCACAGTTGTGTTTGAGATACCTGTTAAGTGTACTGCTGATGTCTGTACTGCGTGCCACACTTCTCTGCCTTATGGTTATTGAGACATCTTCCACCGTTCTTACTGAGATACGTCTATATACACTGTACATATGCTTTAACTCTTGCTTATCTACAGAAAATCGTAGACTGTAAGACACTGTTACTTTCTTCCTGCTAGGTACTTTGCTGTACATCCTCAGTGCTATAACGATGAATTGGGGATTATTTTTCATTTTACGAGCCCATTAATGCTACTACGCTGGCCGAAGTGGCCGTGCGGTTAAAGGCGCTGCAGTCTGGAACCGCAAGACCGCTACGGTCGCAGGTTCGAATCCTGCCTCGGGCATGGATGTTTGTGATGTCCTTAGGTTAGTTAGGTTTAACTAGTTCTAAGTTCTAGGGGACTAATGACCTCAGCAGTTGAGTCCCATAGTGCTCAGAGCCATTTTAATGCTACTACAGGAATTCCTGTTCTTGCACAATAACAGTAACGAACAGAACGTCAACAACTATTGCTGCCACAATATCTTCCACAATTTCTACACAGTTTTCGTAAGAAATACTAAAGAGCTGCCTACAATTGCTGATCTGTCGCAGTGTACACTTCAGTGAAGTGCATCCTGTACACACGGCCTCAAGCCGAAAGAGCCGGAAGACCCTATAATGCTTTTCAGCTAAAGTTGCCATATCTAGCTGGGAAACTCTGAGATGGGGGTGTAGAAATGAAGTAAAATTTTTGTTTAGTATAGTTACTTTTTACACTGAAGCGCCAAGAAAACTATTATGGGTATGAATCGATGGACCCTGCATGTCAGCAGGGGACTGTTCAAGCTGGTGGAGGCTCTGTAATGGCGTGGGACGTGTGCTGTTGGAGTGATATGGGACCCCTGATACGTCAAGACTCTGACAGGTGACAAGTATGTAAGCATACTGTCTGATCACCTGCATCCATTCATGTCCATTGAGCATTCCGATAGACTTGGGCAATTCCAGAAGAACAATGCGTCACCCCACACATCCATCATATTCATGAGAGTCCTCAGTCTTCAGTGATTTAATTATTAACTCAATCTCTTCCTTGTCAGTATCACAAAGGACTATTTCAGACATCAATCTCGGAAAGGCAGTTACCAAGAGAGATTTATGATTAACTGTAGAAACTAAGTTTTTATTGAATTGACCAGCAACGCTCAGAAAATGTTAAGTACTGTATATACACTCCTGGAAATTGAAATAAGAACACCGTGAATTCATTGTCCCAGGAAGGGGAAACTTTATTGACACATTCCTGGGGTCAGATACATCACATGATCACACTAACAGAACCACAGGCACATAGACACAGGCAACAGAGCATGCACAATGTCGGCACTAGTACAGTGTATATCCACCTTTCGCAGCAATGCAGGCTGCTATTCTCCCATGGAGACGATCGTAGAGATGCTGGATGTAGTCCTGTGGAACGGCTTGCCATGCCATTTCCACCTGGCGCCTCAGTTGGACCAGCGTTCGTGCTGGACGTGCAGACCGCGTGAGACGACGCTTCATCCAGTCCCAAACATGCTCAATGGGGGACAAATCCGGAGATCTTGCTGGCCAGAGTAGTTGACTTACACCTTCTAGAGCACGTTGGGTGCCACGGGATACATGCGGACGTGCATTGTCCTGTTGGAACAGCAAGTTCCCTTGCCGGTCTAGGAATGGTAGAACGATGGGTTCGATGACGGTTTGGATGTACCGTGCACTATTCAGTGTCCCCTCGACGATCACCAGTGGTGTACGGCCAGTGTAGGAGATCGCTCCCCACACCATGATGCCGGGTGTTGGCCCTGTGTGCCTCGGTCGTATGCAGTCCTGATTGTGGCGCTCACCTGCACCGCGCCAAACACGCATACGACCATCATTGGCACCAAGGCAGAACCGACTCTCATCGCTGAAGACGACACGTCTCCATTCGTCCCTCCATTCACGCCTGTCGCGACACCACTGGAGGCGGGCTGCACGATGTTGGGGCGTGAGCGGAAGACGGTCTAACGGTGTGCGGGACCGTAGCCCAGCTTCATGGAGACGGTTGCGAATGGTCCTCGCCGATACCCCAGGAGCAACAGTGTCCCTAATTTGCTGGGAAGTGGCGGTGCGGTCCCCTACGGCACTGCGTAGGATCCTACGGTCTTGGCGTGCATCCGTGCGTCGCTGCGGTCCGGTCCCAGGTCGACGGGCACGTGCACCTTCCGCCGACCACTGGCGACAACATCGATGTACTGTGGAGACCTCACGCCCCACGTGTTGAGCAATTCGGCGGTACGTCCACCCGGCCTCCCGCATGCCCACTATACGCCCTCGCTCAAAGTCCGTCAACTGCACATACGGTTCACGTCCACGCTGTCGCGGCATGCTACCAGTGTTAAAGACTGCGATGGAGCTCCGTATGCCACGGCAAACTGGCTGACACTGACGGCGGCGGTGCACAAATGCTGCGCAGCTAGCGCCATTCGACGGCCAACACCGCGGTTCCTGGTGTGTCCGCTGTGCCGTGCGTGTGATCATTGCTTGTACAGCCCTCTCGCAGTGTCCGGAGCAAGTATGGTGGGTCTGACACACCGGTGTCAATGTGTTCTTTTTTCCATTTCCAGGAGTGTATAATGACTTATCAGTAACAGACATATTTTTACTACGAATTGACTTTATACCGTCGACCTTGTGCTGCTGACCAGACACTTTCTCCACTACTAACCATATGGTTCTAATTTTATCCTCCGAATTAGCTATTCTATTAGCGTACCATATACGTTTTGCCTTCCTAATAACATTTTAAGTACCTTAAAATACTGTTTGTGATGGGTTACTGTAGCTTGATTGTGACTCCTTCTAACATTTTGATATAATTCCCGCTTTGTTGTATATGATATCCTTATCCCACTATTTAGCCACCCAGGCTGCCTTTTGCTCCTAGTACTCCATTTAGGACGTTTCAATGAAAAGCAGATCTCAAACAGCATGAGAAATGTGTTCAGGAAAGCATTATATTTATCATCTAAGCCCGCCCGGTTAGCCGTATGGTCTAACACACTGCTTTCCGGGCGGGAAAGCATACCGGTTCCCAGCACGAATCCACCCATCGGATTAGTGTCGACGTCCGGTGTGCTGGCCAGTCTGTGGATGGTTTTTAAGGCGGTTTTCCATCTGCCTTGGCGAATGCGCGCTGGTTCCCCTTATTCCGCCTCAGTTACACTATGTCGGCGATTGCTGAACAAACACTATCTCCACGTACGCGTACCACGCAAACATTTTCGTTACACTCTACTGGTGTGAGACGTTCCCGGGGGAAGTGGGCGGGGGGTGGGGAGGGGGGGGGGGGCTCGCTGAGGACCGAACTGCACAAGAACCATGGGTTTGGTGCGGGTGGCCGTGGCGTGAGTGGACTGCTGTGGCCTGTTGTGGGGTTGTGAACCACTGAGGGCTAAGGAGGGGAAGAAGTCTCTCCATCGTTTCTAGGTCTCCAGTTCCATACAGTACAATACAATATTTGCCATCTATGTTGCCGGCACTATAAACGTCCTGCCACTCTTGTTCCTTAACGTGGTTTAAAAAACTCTCTGTAGCCGTTGGACTAGCTTTCCTACATAGAGTTGTAATTATATGTGGCATTTGTTTGAGTACAAAAGCCTTTTAGTGTTAAATTTGTGCATCATGGTCTGAAAGACCATTCACCATTTTACTAATGTAATGCCCATCTAGTAATGAAGAATGAATAAAAATATTGTCTATGGCTGTGCTACTGTTCCCCTGCACCCTAGTTGGAAAAAAACATAGTCTGCATTAGATCATATGAGTTTAGGAGATCTACCAACATTCTTTTTGTTGCACAATCATATGCAAAATTAAAATTGATGTCACCACATATAACTAATATCTGGTACTTGCTATAAAGTGAACCAAGAACCCTCTCTAGCTTGAGCTTGAGCTTGGTAGTAACTATGAAAACTCTAACGCCAGAGCGATACGTCATGGACTTCGTTGACTCCTCATATTGTACCTCACCTGCGGAACCATCATGGTGGCACTTTTCAACAGAACAATGCTTCCTCGCACATGACACATGTCTCTATGAACTATCTGCCTCTTTTGAGGTCCCCCGTGAGCAGTAGCGTGTGTGTGTTGTCCTTAGCCTAAGTTAGTTTAAGTTAGATTACGTAGTCTGTAAGCTTAGGGACCGACGACATTAGCAGTTTGGTCCCATAGGAACTTACCACAAATTTCCAACTTCAGGTGTCAGGTCCGCACAGTATCAGTATCAGGGTAAGAACGACCAATTACAACAGTTGCGAACCAACTTGGCTCTCAGGAGAGGATACAGCACCTTTCCCAGACCTGACAAGTGGGCTGTTACAGTCAAATTGCTTGTAAATATGACTTGGTTTGATTTCGTTTCCTCCGCCATTTGTGAGCGCTTCACTTTCTTTGTCAACCAGTGTACATGGAGCAAGAGATCTCACTCACTGAACATTGCCAAAAGAGTATCTTACAACGACTGTGTCTGATACAACTTTTACTCTACCCAACTATAGACAGCCTGCGAACACTCAAGTTAAGTAAATTTTAACATATGCTGATATTTTATTTCTGATGAAATGTTAATTTATACAGAAATTTTATTATTTTCTTGTGTAATTTGCTGTTGTAGTTTGTAAATGTCATATTTTGCCAGTTAATGTATCTGAAAACTGGGAAATCATCTTGCGTAATCATGTAGATACACTGCCCACAGCGACGTTGGATGCTGCCTGGTGGCGTTTCGGGAACGTGATAGAAATGTATGTAAGCGGAGCAGACACAAAGGGGGGATCACCCTAGCCAAAATATGAGCTGAAAATGGGGAAATCCACTGAGATTTACGACTTTGACAAATGCTAGATTATTATAGCGCAGAGCCTGTGACCGGGCATCTCGGAAACGGCGAAGATGGTGGAATGTTCATATGCTATTGCCGTGAGCTTCTACGGAAAGAGGTTGGAGGACAGTGAAACTACTACTAGACGTTAAATGGTTGGACGTCTAATATCTCCATAGATAGTGTAGTTTGGAGGCATGTCTGCTCTGTAAAGTAGGATAGATATTGATCGTTCGCATCTCTGCCGAAAGAGCACAATGCTAGTGCAAGCACAAGTGTTTCGGAGCACACCTTTCACCGTGCATTGTTGATCAAGGACCCCACAGCAGATCACCGCTACATGTTCACATGCTGACCCAACGACATCGTCAATTGCGATTGAAGTAGGTACGGGACCATCGGGATTCGACGGTCGATCAATGGAAACATGTCGGCTCTACCGGCAGGGCACACATTTGCTACTCTAGGTCGATGGTCCTCTCCACAAACGCAGTGATCGAGGTGAACGGCAGTTCGAACGTGCAGCGCGTCACGGACGCAGGCTGGTGGGTGCAGTATTATGCTATCGGAGATATTCTGCTAGACTTGTATGGGAGCAGTAGTAGTAATCGAAGACCCGCTGACAGCTGCGAGCCACTTGCATCCTTTTATGCTTGATGTCTTTCCCGACGACGACGTCACATATCAGCAGTGTAGTTGCCCGTGTCTCGGAGCCAGAACCGTACCACAGTGGTGTGAAGAGCTTTATAGTGAGCTCACGTTGTTGTCTCGGTAACCAAATTTGTCGGATGTAAATCCTATGGAACCCATATGGGTTGCTATCGGCTGCCATCACTGCGCACGCAAATCAGCGGCCCGTTATTACTATTGCATCCCTGTAGAATCAGTGATGTATATCGTTCCAAAGACGTTCAAACAAGCTATTAAGCAATTTGTCATAATGATTTGGCTCATCAGTGTACACACATTTATGTCAACTTGAATGGTTGAGGGCAAACGTTCGTGACATGCAGTAAACAAGGAATCAAATCGGAACTGCAGCGAAAGTATAGACCATGACACTCTCTGTCTCTATACAGCTGTGTCTTCGTCGGTCGCATTAATTGTGTGGGTATCGTGTTCACTTGTAAAGTGCAGTTAAAGCCTTGGAGTAACAATTCTTTAATGTCCCATCGTTTATTACTTTGGAAGAGATTGGACTGCTAAATGTAAATTTCGCGCTTCAACACTGACACCATTCATTATTGCTTTGTTTCAAAGCTGTACGTGCTTTAACTATATCTAAATCCGCCCAGACATGGAAAAAATCTACTTTCCGGAAATATCCTGTGGACGTCGAGAATTATTTTTCGGTCTTACTACTTCTATTTAATTCCTAATTGTGCAATTACTGTCGAGTGTGAACCGGTTTTTAACGTTGAACCTACTCAAGCAAATGGCGTTACTGAAATTGCCAGTGGCAGCAAAAATGAGGTAAAAGTAAGACTGCTAAATCTCATTCGGTGTGACATACATTTAATGATGATGACCGCTTAGCGAGACACAAATATTTTTTTTTTTTTAATCAGGTACCCTGCAATTTGAGGATGATTCGCGATGGAATCGTCAGTCGCAGCACACGAAAAATTCAAATGGTTCAAATGGCTCTGAGCACTATGGGACTCAACTGCTGTGGTCATAAGTCCCCTAGAACTTAGAACTACTTAAACCTAACTAACCTAAGTACATCACACACATCCATGCCCGAGGCAGGATTCGAACCTGCGACCGTAGCGGTCGTGCGGTTCCAGACTGTAGCGCCTTTAACCGCTCGGCCAAGCACACGAAAGGGATTTACATTAGCGAGAGAGGTACGAACAGGTTATTTCCTAGTGCCATATTTTTTGATGACGGTTTGTTTTACGAACTAGAAAAAAATACCGGTCTCCCTTTCGGTCAGCATGCAGGGGGCAGAGGACATCTCTGATGAGATGATCTGGAGAAAACTATTATTCCTTTTATGTTTTGACTCGCTTAATTGTTACGTATCGCGCAAGTGGCCATTTTGACACACTCCAAGCCAGCCAAGACTTAATGCATTTTTACTTACCTCCTTTTACAGCCTCTAAGAACCGCTAAACTCCTTCGTCTTCTCTACAGTAAAAGGTGTCACAGGACAATAATTATTGGGTACACTCATGAATGATTATTATTAAGTAATGAACGAACATACTCCCATCTGCTCAAAATATGTTCAACGAAAAAATATACACTACTGGCCGTTAAAATTGCTACATCAAAAAGAAATGCAGATGATAGACGGGTATTTATTGGACAAATATATTATACTAGAACTGACATGTGACTACATTTCCACGCAATTTGGGTGCACAGATCCTGAGAAATCAGGACCCAGAACAACCACCTCTGGCTATAATAACGGCCTTAATGTGCCTGAGCATTGAGTCAAACAGAGCTTGGATGGCGAGTACAGGTACAGCGGCCCATGCAGCTTCAACACGATACCACAGTTGATCAAGAGCAGTGACCCGTATTGTGACGAGCCAGTTGCTCGTCCACCATTCACCAGACGTTTTCATTTGGTTAGAGATCTGGAAAATGTGATGACTAGGGCAGCAGTCGAACATTTTCTGTTCAAAAAATGGTTCAAATGGCTCTGAGCACTATGGGACTCAACTGCTGCGGTCATAAGTCCCCGAGAACTTAGAACTACTTAAACCTAACTAACCTAAGGACAGCACACAACACCCAGCCATCACGAGGCAGAGAAAATCCCTGACCCCGCCGGGAATCGAACCCGGGAACCCGGGCGTGGGAAGAACATTTTCTGTATCCCGAAAGGCCCGTACAGGACCTGCAACATGTGGTCGTGCATTATCCTGCTGAAATGTAGGGTTTTGCAGGGATCGAATGAAGGGCAGAGCCACGGGTCGTAATACATCTGAAATGTAACTTCCACTGTTCAAAGTGCCGTCAATGCGAACAAGAGGTGACCGAGACGTGTAACCAATGGCACCCCATACCATCAAGCCGGATGATACGCCAGTATGTCGCCAAACACGGATGCGACCATCATGATGCTGTAAATAGAACCTGGATTCATCTGAAAAAAATGTCGTTTTGCCATTCGTGCCCCTAGGCTCGTCGTTGAGTACACCATCGCAGGCGCTCCTATCTGCGATGCAGCGTCAAGGGTAACCGCAACCATGGTCTCCGAGCTGATAGTCCATGCTGCTGCAAACGTCGTCGAACTGTTCGTGCAGATGGTTGTTGTCTTGCAAACGTCCCCATCTGTTGACTCAGGGATCGAGATGTGGCTGCACGATCCGTTACAGCCATGCGGATAAGATGCCTGTCATCTCGACTGCTAGTGATACGAGGCCATTGGGATCCAGCACGGCGTTCCGTATTACCCTCCTGAACCCACCGATGGCATTTTCTGCTAACAGTCATTGGATCTCCACCAACGCGAGCAGCAGTGCCGCGATACGATAAACCGCAATCGCGATAGGCTACAATCCGACCTTTATCACAGTCGGAAACGTAATTGTACGCATTTCTCCTCCTTACACGAGGCATACAACAACGTTTCACCAGCAACGCCGGCCAACTGCAGTTTGTGTATGAGAAATCGATTGGAAACTCTAAAAGTCAGCAGTAACCCTCCCCGTGATACTCAACGGCCCTCTTGCACCGCTTGCAACTGGAATTTGTTGAGCGTCGCTGTAACGTTCTCGCACAGGCTAAATGACAGCGTAACGAAACTTTCCGCACTTCGTTGGATCTTATCTATTTTCTATCAATTCTAGCTGGAAAGGTTCCCTGACTGATGAACATATACGTGGACAGGAAGGTAACAATAAGAGTGAGAGACCAAGAGCGAAGTATTTGGATTAAAAAGAATGTGAGATAACCATGCAGCCTTTCTTCACTTCTTATCAGTCTGTAGATCAACCAAGCGAAGATGGAAATAAAATAAAGATTGAGGAGTGGGATTAAATTAAAGAGAGACGGAGATCAGGGAGAAGACCCGTTACGACATTGCTATCCTCAGTGAAAGTGAAGAAGAATAAAAGGACCAGTTGAATGGAATGAATAGTGTAATGAGTGCAGGATATGGATCAAGAGTAAACCGAAGAAAGACAAAAGTAATGAGGAGCAGCTGCACTGAGATCAGCGATAAAATTACTATCAAAATTGACGATCACTAAGTAGACAAAGTGTAGGAATTCCGCAACATTGGAAGCAAAATTACTCACGACGGACATAACAAGGAGGATATAAGAAGATGGCTAATACAGACAAAGATGGCATTCTTTGCAAAAGGAAGTGACAAATTTGCGAAAAAAAATTCTGAGAATGTATGTCTCGAACACAGCATTATTTGGAAATAGGCCACGGATTGTCAGCAGACTGGAAAGAAAATTATTGAAGCGTTTGAAATATCGTGCTGTGGAAGAATGTTGAAAATTAAGTACGCTAGTAAGTTAAGGAATGAGGAAGACGTAATGGAATACCTTGCATGTTACTGGAGGGAGCTGTGGAGGGTAAACTCTGCAGTGGCACACAGATATTTGAATAAATCCAGCAAACAGTAGAAAACATTAGGTGTAAATGCTACTCTGAGATGAAGAGATTGGTATGGGAGAGGAAAACATGGTAGGCCCCATTCAGCCAATCAGAAGACTGATGACCAAAAACGCTGCCATTTTTATGATACAAATTTTTTTCATCGTATAATCAGTGCATCGCTGGAATAACTGACGTTTTTTTCCCAATAACAAGTTTTAACCTACATTCAAGAATGCGTCGCAGAACTAACTTTGAGACACTGTCGGTAATTATATGAAAAGAGACCTCCGCCGCGATAGCTGAGTGGTTAACGTGAGGGATTGCCGTTCTACGGGCCCTGGTTCGATTCCTGGCTGAATGGGAGATCTCCGCTCAGGGACTGCGTGTTGTGTTGTCTTCATGATCATTTCATCCCCATCCAGAGTGCAGGTCGCCCAATGTGGCGTCGACTGTAATAGGACCACCAAGGCCAATGACGGCAAACGCTCATTTCCATGAAAAGAGACCAAATCGCG
Organism: Schistocerca nitens; assembly: GCF_023898315.1. Taxonomy (NCBI): domain Eukaryota; kingdom Metazoa; phylum Arthropoda; class Insecta; order Orthoptera; family Acrididae; genus Schistocerca; species Schistocerca nitens. Next base: position 366,827,624 of record NC_064614.1, on the reverse strand, counting down.
TATCGTCGGACCACACTACTGTCCAGTTCCTGTGATGTTTGTCCCCCTTAAGACGTACAGTTTCAGGTGCCACTGTGAGCAACGGCCTGTAGCTAGATACCGATTTTAAGATGTGCACTGCATGCGCATCCTCTGCAACGTTCGCTCGGAAACTTGTTGAGATGGACTAGCATTCACTGAAAGCAGTAATTTCTGTCGGGCTTGTATCAGTTTGTCATTGACAATGTGTGACGCTCGTCTACGTGTCTTTCCATTGGGATCTTTTTACGACCACCTTTCTTACGCCGTGTTACGTGAATGAGAGTTTTGCACCATTCCTTGTAGACCCATTGGACAGCTCACGTTCTTACACAAACAAATCAGACAATTTCACGGTGGTCATGAACACATCGAAACACGGTAGCTCCTCTCTGTTACTGCTCGTTATCCTCCCGTCCGTCCGAACTATTGCGCTTGTTTCATATAGCTGAATCGCACAAACACAATACTTTACTGCCATGACTTAACATAAGCGGTGAAAGGTCACATGACGGCATGGTGCCAATTCCACACCACACTACCACGCTGCTCAAATGACTCTAAGCACTATGGGACTTAACATCTGAGGTCATCAGCCCCTAGAACTTAGAACTACTTAAACCTAACTAACCTAAGGACATCACACACATCCATGTCTGAGGTAGGATTCGAACCTGCGTAGCGGTCGCGTGGTTCCACACTGAAGCGCCTAGAACCGCTCGGACACAACTACCACGCTGAAAAGCGACCACTGGGCTCTGCTAAGTGAGTGACTGACGTTCATTACGGTTAGTTAATAGATGATGCCAACCTTTCACGAATTTATCTATTTTACGTGTTTTAATTTGTTTAGAAACACTTTGGACTTCAACAGATAAATGAGATATTTTGCTAAGGGCAGTATATTATTATCTCAATCTTTTTTAGCTATTAAGGAACGCAGATAGTTGTTGGAATGGTATGCAACGAGAGAGGAAGGAATAGTGTTTGACACTGCTACAAGGCGAGCTGATCTATCATTGTTCACGTCGACACACTGAGAAGGAATTGCGTTTCTCAGAATGACGCAGAACGATATCTGTGTCGCAGGCATGGCTTGCTTTCGCCGTTTGCTCACTGTGAGTAATGCGGTCAGCCTGATATTTCACAGTCACTGTGAGCAGAAACACAGTCTCAGTTTCTGCTTCCAGAACTGAGTTGGTGAAACTGTGAAAGCACCCGTACGATCACCTTCCCCGGAATTGTATGTTAATAAATGAGAGTCTGTTCCTATGAAGAAAGTAAATATAGTTATAACATTGCTTTTGAAAGCCGTTGGCACGTATTTTTTTAATTTTGTAGTCAACAGAACACTCGATGCATGTTGCAGTGCCTTGTTCTTCGCTTTTCGTATACGAATCCAGCCATAAACAGTAGTACATTATGATAAATAATGCTTTAAAACATATTTGTCGTCTACCTGTAAGAATTCAAACAGTTCGCGCAATAATTTCGGAAATATTAATCATAATTCTTGAGGTGTGTAACGAGAGAAACTCATGCATAATGGCCTCAACGTCGCGTGAATTTTTAACCGAAATCAAAGTCTGTCACCTCCGCAGGAGCTAATAACGCAACTGGAAAGATGTGCTGCACTATGATCAGTTATTATAGAGATTATATCGCGGTTTTTGTCCTGTTTTATTCTAGCTGTCCTGTCTTCACTGCACTTTTTCAGTCCAATGTATTTGGAAAGTTCCTACATTTAGAAAGCTATGAAATTTTTCTGGCCTCTTTGTTTAAAACAGCCGGCCTCCGTAGCTGAGTCGTCAGTGTATATGGTTATCATACAGGGAAGAGAGGTTCGATTCCTGGTCCTGCCAAGGATTTTTCCTTCATGGGAGGACTGGTTCTGGGGAGTAATCATCCTCTTGATGCCAATAAAGGAACTACGTGACGGAAGAATAGCGACGCCACTGTCTGAAAAGTCTGCAAAATGGCCGGGAGAGCGGTGTGCTGACGACATGCCCCGCCATACCAACCACATCCGCATGGTGCCTCAAGGCAGAAGATGACACGGCGGCCGGTAGACATCCCTTGAACATCGCGGCTTGGGACAGCAGCTCCGTGTTATATATATATTTTATATATACACTCTGTTTCAGGTGATCCATCAATAAGACATCAATGGGTGTCTTTACTGGGAGGCTGTCATAGTCAGCGCTCATACGATATTGCTCTTCTGAACACCTCTGCGCTTTGTAGCCAAAAACTGAGTGCCAGTGAGAACCTTCTCTCTCTATGCTCCTACTTCTCTTTGTGCTTCACTGGAAGCTGGTGATAAGAATGTCGTATGGTTCTCGACTATCGTCGGGAACCTTTCTGATTTGGTAGCTGTCCGAAGGCTAGCTTCTCATTTTCTACTCAGTGGTTTTCCACGCTAGGTATTATCCAGAAATTTACTCTAAATTCAGATAAATAAAATGTAGTGTTCTACCAAACCATAATACCTCTATAAAATCTGACTACATTGTGATCTGAAACCAAAATTAAGTTAGTTATATCATAGAAACATAAGTAAGTCATACTGTATCAGTATGAAAAGGGATAGTTGCAGTTTTTAATCATGCAAGTTGCAAACTTCAATTCGTTGTTACTTTTCTGGTACTATGAGACTAGTCTTTGATAGAAAAGATAGTTCTTGTGATATTCTTGCTGGGCCTTCGCTCGAATACTATTAGAATATATGTAATGTGTATCAGGTCGAGAAGGGAAAAAGAGAACAGTCAAAACTACTAACATGAGTGACGAAAGTGATACAAAAAGCTGAGTATGTGCTGTGACGAAAAACTGCACTAAAATTTTCCAAAAATCCTATTATAAAATTCCAGGAGTCAGTTTCCAGGATGGAGTATTCTCATCCCCTAGATACCGCTCACACAGCGGCTATGAAGTTTAAAAAAAGACTGAACTACTAATAGCTCTCGCAGTGGAACCTTTTTCCCCATGTTTCGATCATGAAATCAATATAGCTAAAACATTAATGTGTGATATAAAACGAAGATCCTCGGTGAAGTACCTAATAGTTAAATGCAGGGTAAAGGAGAAGAAGTCTCAATCCGCTTACCTTTCAATCTATTTGGAGGCAATTTTTTGGAAACAAGACCACATTAACAAGTATTTGCTTCGATGAACTTACTTATTTATAAGATAGTACATTATTACAAACGTTAAGATAACACATTTTAACAAGGACGAGTTTAATAAATTGCACAACAAACAATTTAGAACAGAGAAAAAAACAATAGAAAAGAGAAAAAAGCATAAATAAAATAAAACATTTGAAGGCTAGGTCAACGTGTGTATGTTCCTCAGGATAACGCAGCTGATATAGATCAAAATTCGTCACGTGATAATGGTGCAAAGCGATCGGAACTCGTTGAGATTCATAAATATTAAAAATCTAATGACTTGTAACAAAGAATTTGCTCATTAATATAATTTCTTCTTCTTTTTTTCTTCTACTCATCAGCCAGAGATGTCGTCAGCTAAACGTTTACAAGTGAGAACTGCTTCATGAGCATACAGTAGCCATGGGTGACCCTGAGGCACAGGGACGTACTCTAGCATCCGCGTTTAAGTATATGCTGTACAAGGTCCAACTAAAACGTTCAGAGCAAGACATCATAAAATATTGCAAGCATAAACTGCATTTATGTTCCTTTAAAGTTAACTTCATTGGTCACAAAGGAAATAACTACAGCTTTATTTGAAGCTGTTATCAAAAGCTTCTTTTTAGAATCGAAGGAAGCATTGACCTCACGTGTCTTTCAATGCCCATCGAAATAGGATGCAGACAGCTGTGCACTAAAACAGTGATTTTACCTCCCCTACTACGTACGGATCGAGCTGGCGGCAACCGGTCTCACTCCCCGTAATGACTGTTCACAGACATAAATATCTCAAAAGGAACGCCTTGAGTGCGAGGTAACAAAAGTCCAATTACGTTTACTGCATTCGACGCCCCACATGTCAACCATGCAACCACAACATTGGCTGCTAATGGAAACAGGGGACGGGACCGGAGGCATCCAATGCTGAGCTCAGCATGAGGCTATGGAGCGTAATTGAACTGCTTCGTTGACGAACAACTCAATACATTGCTGCAATGCTGGGGGTGTTTGATACAAAGCAGAGCAATGGAATTATAAACAAAGGAGATTACGTTATCTCTACAACAACAGTTTTAGAAGTTGACATTTCATTAAAAAAGAATCCAAAGAATTTCGCAGAGCTGAGGAGTCAGTGGAATGTGTGATGTATACGTTCGACTGTGCGGACAATGTACTTCAGGATGTAATGGTCGCCTAGTCGTTGATATTGCTAATTGCTGTAATCGCGCTATTTCACTCCCATTTACGGAGCTTGTTAGCACTTGATGTTAGGTTGGCGCCATTAAAATGCATTGTAGTAATCGCTGCTGCTTGCTGGATCGCTGCTGTGTCTCGATGCTGATGCTGGCTCTAAATCTGGTTGTCTAGGGTTAAAAACATGAGGTCCCGTGTTTTTCATGTGCTTTTGATGATAAAGAACGAGCGAAACCAACACATATGTAAACATCAAATATTTATTACTTTGGTGGCCATATTAATTCCACTGTCCACCAAAGACCATAACACAACACAAAGTAGTACTTCCTTTACGTGTTCTTTGCATTGTTTTTCCATCCCAAACAATAACACAGAAACACACTTCACCAAAGTGACATTCCGACTGCCTCCCGACCCTTCTTGCTGCTTGTATTTATAATATTGTCAAAGAACTACTAAAAAGAGATATAGTTTATAAGTCACATGTACATCTGTTATCACAATTTGTGCAGAAAAGTTATTAACTTGCATCGAGTGACATAATTTAACATGTTATTAAAATGACAGACAGATTTGTTGACTTGACAGAATAATTCTTTATTACAAAAAGGCCGTTTTTTAGAAGTTTGTCAATTGACTTCTCTAATTTGCATAAATAAGTAAGTAACATGAATTATTAAGAATTACATTGGTTTTCGTCTAAAATAGGATTGATTACGTGAATACTGAGTGAAAACGCTCCTAGTGAACAAATAGGTTTCATTGGGTGATTTTTATTTAAGGAGATCCAAAATACCTAAGTTGGCCACTATTTTTCGTACTTCATATTAATTGTTTAAGATAAACTTAGTGTTTTTACATGATGACATTTGCTGTGTCAGTGATCAAGTGATATTAACTTTTGTGTGGGTCAGTTAATCAGTATAATTTAATGGGTTGACTGTTTATGGAGACATGTTGTGCAATCATTGTTAACATACACAATAACTTTTCTATAATCATAAATACTCGTTAAACTGGTTGAATTTGGAGGGTATCGCATACTTCGGTAAAGTAAAGCCTTTAATATGTTCCGTTACAAGGAGTACAATGATGACGACACATGCTTAACATCTGAAAGTGATACTGAAACACGTGTCAATCCAGTGAAATGTAGTAAAGGACAATAGTCAAGAAGGGGGCACTAAACACAATTAAGTACTTGGCAGATCATCCGCAGTATAGTAAAAAAAAACTATCTAAACCATTTTGGAATGAGTCCGCAGCAGTATGACCGTGTAATGCATAAGAAAAACTACGTATGTTCAAGTATGGACGGGGCATTGCAAGAGCTGGTGTTCGTGCGTTTCAAGGATGCTTGATGCAATTTGCAGGATGTACATGCTATGTTATGCACATCAAACTGGGAGCGACATAGATCAGAATGATGTCAGGGGAAGCAATGGATTGTTGCGTAACGTCAAACAGTGCTACAGAATTGGAAGACGTAAGATAACGAATTTTCAAGTAAAGCTTCAACTTGACGATGCACAGCAAACTGCGCAATCGGCCCGAAAATTTGTAGAGGACGTGAACAAACTCATCCCACCGTTCAGTAAGGCATTTGTTTTCAACTACATCCAGTCGGGATTGAAAGAGGAAATGCATGTGAAAGGAACCCTGGAGATTAGAAGTACCAAGATAGTTGTAGCAAGATGAACAAATGTCACTGCCTTAACGCATCCGTATAAAATTATGGCGACTGTTAATCTCGATGAAAAATAGGCTGGAGAGTTATTTATTGTGCTGCAAGAAGTTGGAGGTTCTCTGCCCCCCACAAATTTTCTAGTGTGCGTGATCGTGTAAGGGTTGTAGGGAGTATTTTAGTCACAGGAAGTGGGAATGGGAAAGTTGGCTTTTGGGCAATAGCTGACGGACATATCTTGCTTTTGCTTGATTCCTGGTCTGTGTATAAAAATCATACTCCATTGAGCAAACTATGCTCCTGAAAAGTGTGTGATACCATCTGGAGCCACTGAACAAATTCAGCCTCTAGATGCTTGCTTTTCCGTACCCATGAAACATACTATAGCACTATATGCAGCTACACCTTAAAGGATAGCTAGTTTCACGATAAATTCCACGACAGACTGTTTCGCATTCGGTTGCTTGCCATTACATTTCAACAGTTCTAATCACTCCGTCACACGAATATGATTTGTATATGCATTCTTTAAGATTGTAAGCCTTCACATACCATCAGTTTTCATCACTCCATAACACCAACGTGTATCTAGAAGCATTATTTAAGAGTGGATGCCTAGCTGAACGTCCTGCACGGTTTGTAGCTCTCAACGGGCTCGTCTTGTCTTGATGGTGCGAACCTTTGTGATCCCTGTAGAGCGTCATTTTCCATTTGGTGTTCATGATGCAAGTTAATGGTTTGTTTTGAACATGTCTTGAATGTCGATAATATTCATTTTGTGAAGTGTAATACATACATCCCATGGAACGTTGATCTCTGCATCTCCCGAACACTCGTTTTCTGTCGCCCTCGTGATGCACATGGTGAGTCATTAGCAGCTAACATTTTTCCTGTCGTAAGAGTTTGTAACGAGCCTTACTAAACACTTAACTTGAGATCTCGCACTCAAGGGGTTCCTTGTCAGCCACTTGTATTAATGAAGACTCCAGTGATTTTCATGTTCGGACAGCTAGTATGTGTGGCAGAAACTGAGAAGAGATATTCCCTTTAGTCAAATGTTAATGGAAGATGATGTCGATTCTGCCTTTACAAATGATTTACATCGAAAATACACTTTTCTGTGTAAATAAGGAAGAGGCTCACGAATCTAAAACGTAAATGTTGATATGGAGTGGGTAGTATCTTCAATAAGGCACTATGAAGTTTTTGGTCCTTTACTATGTAATGTACTTAGTCACTTAAGTAAACCATTATTAATTCAGAGTGTTTCCCCAGATAGACTGAAACATGCCGTTATTGCGCCTCTCTGTAAGAAGAGTGACTTAACACAGATGTCAATAACTACCGCCTGGAGTCACTTGTCGCACCATTTTTTCAAACTTTTGAGAATATTATGTACTCAAGTTTTATCACCCACCTGTGAAGTAAAGGGATATTTAGCCAGTCACAGTTTAGGTCTCAAAGGGGTAGCTCTACTGAATCAGCTATTTATACTTCTACTGAACACTTATTAAAAACTATGAATGATTAAAAAATCACCTGTTGGAATGTTCTATGACCCATGGAAGGCATTTGATGGCGTCAGTCATTCCATTACCGAATTTAAGTTTCTACGGATTATTCAGATCAGCACATGCTTGGTTTAGTTGTTACTTAAGAGACAGAAAGTACAAAGTTACCCTAGGCTGTTCAAGGCACGTCTCAATCATAATCATGATGAGAAATTACAATGCGTGTCCCACAGAATTCGGTCATTGGACCACTACTGTTCTTGCTTTATGTTAAAGATCCTACGTTTTATTTGATTCAGAAGGCAGAATTAGTCTTGTATGGCAATGGTACAAGGATTGTTGTGAAACGAGCAGAGAAGCATTATCAAAGAGAATAGTAAATGATATTTTCATGAAAGTTGTTGACAAGTTTTGTACAAATTAGTTAGTTTTAGACACAGCTCATCGAGTTTTGCACTGTCAAAATACCTATTATTTTTGTTAACCTAAAATACCAATAAGAAAAAATAAATATCCATGCTGCCTCTGCTGCCGTCCACAATTACGGAAGTCGATCTGTGACACATGTGACGTCAGAGTACAACGCTGGTGCAGACACAATTGTTCCGGACGACACCGGTCAGGGTACATTGTTGAATATGGGCTCCACAGTAGGAGACTTCTACGTTTTCCGTGTTTCCGCAACGACATCGCCAATTACGATTGCAGAGCGTACGGGATCATCGAGATTGGACTGTGGATCAATGGAAACGTGTCACCTGGTCGGATGAATCACATTTATTGGTTACAGGCGAAAGCCTAACACACCACAGACACAATTGAAAATGTGCGCGGAAAACTGGGCTAACCGTCAAATGTAAAAGCTTAGACATAGGTGTAGCCATGTGTTACTAGGTACTGAACTATCAAAACTGACATTGGTCTGACCCATAATATGATTTACGGGTGAGACTAATGTCAATTTTGATAGTTACCGTACGCAGCAGCAGATGGCAAAACTTATCTCTAAGCTTTTACCCTTGGGCGTTAGCCAGTTTTCCCGCGCATGTCTTTAATTGCAGCCGCCTTTTGTTGCAGAGGAGTGTTACCTACGCTTTCACGGGACTTGCAGCAGTAATCGAAAGAAGAATAACAGCTGTGGGCTAATACGGTCTGTTAATATGACTGCCATCTACGTTCGACGTCAGTGTGCAACAACCATACACAGACCGGGTGTTGCCACGAATACAAGGCGATTCGATGGGACGCGGAAAACAGTGCAGTCGTTTTCATAATTCGGAAAGGCAGCGATTTCTCTGATTCTTTCGGGTCAAGGGTGGAATCATTTCCGAAACGATAAGTTTGGAAATCGTTCACGTGCCATTGTGGTTAATGAATACCGACCATAGGAAAATGGTGTTATCCAAAACCGACACCGAGGCGACTCTGTACCACCACAAGACATAAATGACTGGAGTGAACGACGGCTGTGGAGAGTAACACGAAGAAACAAACGTGAAACTGTTGAGCAACTGACCACCCAGATGAGCCAAGACGCTACCAAAAGTGTCTCCTCAGTGTCCATTTATCAAACGTTGCTACGTGTGGGCCGCTGCAGCAGGCTCCTCGTTCATACATCAACGCTCTTCATCGTCAACGAATACCATTGGACGCACATTGAGGAGCTACAGGTGACCCTTTCAGATGAATCACGATTTGTGCTCCATCGGACTGATGGCTGTTGAATCGTCGAAAGTGTACGGCCTGAAGGAGAGAGCGATATGGTCTGGGGAATGTTTTCGTGGCATTCTAAGGGTGATCTCGTCATTCCTCAACATGAGAATGCCCATATCCTTGGAGATCATTTCAACCCCTAAATGCAGCTTGTTTGTGCAGTTGCATCTACTAACAGCTCAACGCAACGTTTATCATATTCCCCTGACTATCGAATTCCCCGGATTTAAGCACAGTCGAGAATGTGTGGCACCATCTCCATCCTTCGTGCCATGGATCCTCATCCGAAAATCCTAGCGTAGTTCTCCACGGCACTGGAGCTGACATGGCTCCACATCCCTGTCCGTACCTTCCAAAACCTCATCGGCTCTCTTCCTGCACGTCTCTCAGCAGTCGACGCTGAGAAAGCGTGTTATTCAGACTTCTGAAACGGTAGTGTTCATCCGGGACCCTATCGAGCGCTGGCTCCGCATCCGTAAACCATCGGCCACTAATTTACGGGAACTGGATGACCTGTGTGCAGACATACAGTGGGACGTATCTATCGAAAACTAGCAAGGACGTATTGAATCCATACCAGGCAAAATCGCTACTACACTCATGGTCATAAATTAAGGATAATTGCAGAATGTGGTGCCACACAACGCGGCAATACACAAAACTGGTGCTAATAGCATAGGCACATAGGGAACATACACGACACAGAACTGTAAGTCCGCGGTATTGGTGATATGTTGAGAAAACCGTCCCAAAACGCCACTGTTTCCTGCGCATGTACCCCGACATCAATATGGGATATGATCACCATGCACACATACACATGCCGCACAACGGATTGGCATACTATGGATCAGGTGGTCGAGTAGCTGCTGGGGTACAGCCTCCCATTCTTGCACCAGTGCATGTCGGAGCTCCTGAAGTGTTGTAGGGGTTTGAAGACGTGCAGAGATACGTCGACCGAGAGCATCCCACACGTGCTCTATGGGATTTAGGTCTGGAGAACAAGCAGGCCATTTCATTCGCCTGATATCTTCTGTTTCAAGGTACTCCTCCACGATGGCACCTCTTTGGGGCCGTGCGTTATCATCCATCAGGAGGAAGGTGGGACCCACTGCACCCCTGAAAAGGTGGACAAACTTGTGCTTAATGACGTCCCGATACACCTGACCTGTTAGTTATTCTGTCAAAGACATGCAGTGGTGTACGTGCACCAATCATAATCCCACCCCACACCATCAAACGGCCTCCATACAGGTGCCTTTCAAGGACATTAAGGGGTTGGTATATGGTTCCTGGTTCACGCCAGATCAAAACCCGGCGAGATTCACTGTTCAGACTATACCTGGACTCGTCCGTGAACATAACCTTGGACCACTGTTCCAATGACCATGTACTGTGTCCTTGACACCAGGCTTTAGGGACTCTCCTGTGACCAGGGGTCAGTGGAATTCACCTTGCAGGTCTCTGGACGAATAAACCATGTTTGTTCAGTCGTCTGTAGTCCGTGTGTCTGGAGACAACTGTTCCAGTGGCTGCGGTAAGTTCCCGAGCAAGGCTACCTGCTGTACTCCGTAGCCATCTGCGGGCACTGATTGTAAGATACTGGTTTTCTTGTGGTGTTGTAAACTATGGACGTTAGTACTGTAGCGCCTGATCATGTTTCCTGTCTGCTGGAATCGTTGCCATAATCTTGAGATCACACTTTGGGGCACATGGAGGGCCCGTTCTGTGACCTGCTGTGTTTGACCAGCCTCCACTCGCCCTAGTATTCTACCCCTCATAACATCAACAATATGTGTTCTTTGAGCCATTTTCAACACACAGTCACCATTAGCACGTCTGAAAACGTCTGCACACTTACTCGCTGCACCGTACTCTGACATGCACCAACACACCTCTGCGTATGTGGACTGCTGCCAGCACCACCGTGCGACGACAGCAGGTCAAATGCACTGCATGGTCATACCCCATGGTGATTTAAACCCGCAAACTGCCCACCAGAGCGTAGTTTCACAATGTATCAGCATTGTCCTTAATTTATGAGCTTAAGTTTATCTTTCGTTGCGAAGGCGAAGTAATGCGCTATTAAGCTAATAGTTTGTCCTTTTAATGTGTGTTTCTTGAGACATTTCTCTACCACAACTTGATTGTGTGTTCTGCTTTACACCTACTTTTTGTACAATGTGATCTAAAATTTTTCTCTAACACTTTCATCTTACTCCAAATACATGGCTATGTTTCATGTATGTTGCATAATCTTATAATGCTAAAATGGCTGTTCTAGAATTTGGTAACTTAATATGTAAAGAATTCTTGATATTTCATTGTTAGAGGGCATTGTTGAAAGCGTGATATGTCACAGGACATTTATTTTACTAGCAATCCGATTTACTTTTTCGTTGACAATGCATAGTCCTCATTATGCTGCCCGACGTTGAATATCTGTTATCTCAGTGTCTGGTGTGATACTTTTACCTTTACTGTACTTTTGAGTGGCTATAACAGAATGTTGTATGATCAATACATGATGTCATTTCGGTTGCTTTAACTGACTATCTCTGAAGATGATTATTGTTAAATGTTTAAACTGGTTATAATATTATCTAAATGTGTCAGAGGAATAAGCAATCTCATGGAAAAGCGGTTATCATTCGCAGAATCATGTCTCGTATTTTCACATTTGACATCCGTTTCAGAAACGGCGACCGATTTCTTGTCCGCATTTGTTGTACTTGCTCGCCTTTTCGTTACGATTTTTCGCTATCTATCAACAATGGCGCATTATCAACATTTATCTTTCCATCCTGAAAATGTGTTAAGAGGGGACGTTGATGAAAAACACACACTATTTCAAAAATTCACCAAATTTACAGTTTTGGAGATATGGCAACGAAATTTTGTACCACGCTTTACATGAAAGCAACACGTTTACATATAACATCCTTTGATTATATATATTCAAACTTTTTTTTAATTTGATGTTTTACTTTCAAAAAATAATTTATTTTCCTTTTTCTCAGAAAGTTTCAAGAGATTTCTACAAAAATTTCTCTGTTTCATCTTTTTATATGCTGTAAGCTTCTCTCATGAGGTTTTTGGAATAGGTCCAATAGGAGAATTTTCATATTTTTTATTATAATTCCACAAGCACAATTTTAAATTCATGGAAAATTCCAAGCACTTTGCTCCATTGCTCAACTTGCAATCAGAATTTCAAAATTTGCTATTGATGCAACATTTATTAGGTTTACAGAATTACAGAAATATGTGTACAAAATTTCATAATTCTAGCATTCATAGAATCTGAGGGAAAAGTACATAAATTTAAAAAAAACTTTTCAGGAAACGCAGTTTACAGTTCAACCTGACTTTATTCCTTATGTCACTTCTTCAGAAGGCACCACATTTGTAGTCTGGGTCGTCTTTCCCTTCAAGGTTTCTCTTTTGGATTCTTGTTGTCTGTCTTCTTTCCTTTACCAAATCTTCAACTGACTTGTCCGCTGCAGAGACGCACTGTAAATCTATTTTTCTCGAGATATATTGAATAAAATTTCCTATATGAAGCCCATTCTTTCTAATACCTTCGTGCTCCCAACGTTCCCATCATTAAATACAATAACTGCATCATAAGTTGCAATTCTGACTACTGTAGCAGATGCTAATGTGTTTTTAGGGCATCGTTTCCATATGAGTGAATTTAGAGACCCATTTGGATTTTGGGTTTTGCCATAAACAAACTTTTTGAGAAGAGCAGGATCGGCCAAAGATGATCTATAAAACCAAAGAGTATGTATCTCAGCCTTCTAGATGCATCCCGTACACGTTTGGTTGAAAGTAATACAGAGAATCGTTGTACACTGAGCTGGTATTGAAGTGCTGGTTCAAAACGTGGGCGTGGCAGGGAGGCCGCGTTAGACTTTTAATTAATTTTCCGGCACTTCGGATGCGATTTCAACATTGAAACTTTGGGAACTTATTGCCCATGAGTTGTACTAACAAATAAAAAATAAATCAAAAATTGAAATTTTTAGTCAACTTCATCAACGTCCCCCCTTAAACAGCGGTAAAAACATTTTGTGCTCACAGCATCTGCTCTAAACGAACATCGCATGCGTCTTCGCCATTCTTTTCCGTAATTTGTAACAGATTTTACAACTTTCTGAGCTGCAGTATGTCATAAGTCATAACACAACCTCTGATTGGCCACATCTGACAAATTTGTTTCATCTTAGTGTGCTCGAATTTATGACATATTTCTCGACATACGTCTCTGCAGCCTTTCGTCTGTGCGGTTTCGTAATACCTCGTCACTCTTACAAGGAACCCCTTGAGTGCGGGTTCGCAAGTTCGGTCTTAAGTAAGGCTCATCTGAAGATGTTGTGTTAATAGTTATGAGAGGAAAAATATTAGTTGCTAATGACTCACCATGTGCATCTGGAGGGCAACGGAAAATGAGAGTCCAGGGGGTGTAGAGGTTAACCTTCTACGAGATGTAAGTATTACACTTCACAAAAAGGACATTCAAGAAATGTTCAAAACAAATCATTTACATGCATCATGAACACCAAATTAAAAATGAAGTGCCACAGTGATCACAAAGGTTCGCACCATTAAGATTGAAGGAGAACTCGTTGGGAGTTGCAAACCGTTCAGAACGTTCAGCTACGCATCCACTTTTAAAGAATGCATCTAGAAACATGTTGGTGTTATGGAGTGATGAAAACTGATGGAATGTGAAGGCATAAAATCGAATGCGAAACAGTCTGTCGTGGAGCTTGTCGTGACACCGGCATCCTTCAAGGCGTAGCTACAGCAGTGTGATAATATGTGTTTTAGGCACTGAAAAAACAAACATCTGGAGGCTGAATTTGTCCAGTGGTTCCAGGTGGTATGAACTGCAACTTCACACGTTTTTCAGAAGCGACAGTTTGCTCAGAGGAGTATGATTTTTGTGCACAGATCAGGAATCAAACAAATGCACGTTATGTCGACCAGCTATTGGGCAAAAGTAGTGGACATACCATAGTTGCCGTTCACTTGCGCCCATTTTCATACTATTACTTACTGTGACGTCAATATTTCCTACTGCCCTTGCAAGATAATCCACACTAGAAAAAATTATTGGAGGCAACTTCTTACAGTATAAGAAATAACTTTCCAGCCAATTTTTCAATGACATTAACAGTCGGCATAATTGTATACGAATACGTAAAGGCACGGATGTTAGTTGATATTGATACAGTTCTCTTGGTACTTCTAATTTCTAGGGTTGCTTTTATATGAATTTCCTCTTCAAATCCCGATTGGTTGGAGTTGAAAACAAATTTCTTAATGAACGATGGGATAAGTTTGTTTACGTCATCTACAAATTTTCAGACTGATTCCACTGTTTTCTGTGCCTCGTCAAGTTGACGCTTTGTTTGAAATTTCGTCATCTTACATCTTCCAATTCTGAAGCACTGTTTGAAGTTATGCAACCATCCACTGGTTGCCTTTATCACTGTAATCTATAGCACACGTAAATTTTGTCGAACATCCTTGATACGCGCAAACATCTGTTTTTCTAACAAGTGCGCCTTGATTTTCCTTGTTTATGCGCAGTTTTTATTATGCGCTACAGTCATATGGCTGTGGATTAACCCTTTGTGCGTCACATTTAGAAAAAGATTGAGAAATTTTTTTTGTGGTGAATGTTTACTGTATATGTTGCACATATGCTATACGCACTGAAAAAGTTCTTTTCAAGCTATGGGTTAATAAATAAAATCATGATTCCAAATGACATCATTAGAAATTACATAATAATTACTAAAAAAATGCATACATAACTGTATTGTAAACTTACCGTATTTCTTTCCCTTGCCCTTGAGGAACTACGTAAAGTTGGTTCCATAACCAAGAATTTCAGTATACACAGAATAAAAGTAAACACAACAGTTATTGTTCACTCACAAATGCAGTAGCACAACCCACGACAGTTCTCTGTTCTGCACTTCAAACAAACGGCGAGTCATGAAAGCAAACGCCACTGTGATCTGTTGGACAAACTTGGAACTACGTGAAGCGATGCCAAACGGTGTCGTTGAAACACTGGGAAGCTCAAAAACGCCAGGAATACTTAATGATGCCATTTGGAATCGCAGACGCAGAAAGGGTTTATTCTAAATCAGTTCACAATTGTTTGTTTACTGTGCTGCGGACGATCTTCGAAGTACGTAATTGTGTTTAGTACACGCTCATTGGAAGATTGTTCTTCACTACGTTTCACTGCAGACGGCATCTGTTGTTCCCTGTCCAACAAGGGTTATGAAATACGTGCCTCGACACCAATTTCAGTGTCACTTTCACTTGTTAAGCAGATGTCGTCATCATTGTACTCCTCCCATACTTGTGCGCACAGTCGAGCACATACCACAGCACGCGTTCCGCTGATTCATGTTGCAAAAACGCTAATGTTTCATTTGACAGTTCTTTCTCACCCTGAGAAATTCCTTGCGTTCCTTCCTGATGAAATGTCAACTTCGGCAGTAGTTGTTGTAGGTGGCCGAACGGTTCTAGGCGCCTCAGTGGCAGGTCGCAGGTTCGAATCTTGCCTCGGGCATGGATGCGTATGATGTCCTTAGGTTTGTTATGTTTAAGTAGTTCTAAGTTCTAGGGGACTGATGACCTCCGATCTTAAGCCCCACAGTGCTCAGAGCCATTTGAACCATTTTTTGTTTTGTTTTTGCAGGTATAAAGCCATGTTGGCTTTGTTTATCGTTGTCATTGCCGTGCTTTGTATCAACACCACTAGTGCTATAGCACTGTTGTCAGTCTCTCGTCGATCTGGCGGCTCAACTACGTTCAGTAGGCTCATGCTGTGCTCACCAATGGATAACTCCAGTCCCGCCCCCCGTGGCCATTAACAGCCTATATTGTGGTTTCATGACAGACAATATATGGGGCATCGAATACCGTAAACATTATTGGCCTTTTCGACCGAGCACTCAAGGGGTTCCCTGTCAGATATCGATTCATACAGAGTAGCTTTCAGGCAGATTCATTTAGTCAAATGATTTTAGAAACAAATACCCGGAATTGCAGGAAAGAACATCAGTTGAGACGGCACCAGCGTGTGTGTGTGTGTGTGTGTGTGTGTGTGTGTGTGTGGTGTGGGCACATGCTCACTGCCGTACTGCAGGCGGCCTAGCCGCGCGCTGCATGCTGGGATCTGCCCGCGCCCCGCAGAACGCTTCCCCAGGGGCGGCGGCACTGCTACCCCTTGATTAAAACACAGCAGCAGACTTCATCTCCAGCCCTACACCCGCTGCAATAACAAGAACGCGGGAGGCTGGCTCCAGCTCCGTTCATCTCGTATAGATGAGGCCAACATCAAAAAAGATGGAGCCGCACCCCAGACGGCGTGGGCTGACTCGCGCAATCTCCTTCTGCAGAACCTCTCCGCCAGTTCAGGCGAGTAGTCGTGCAGCTCAGACGTCTTGTGGAGGCAACTATGTAAAACACGGGATTCAAAAATATAGTTGTATTAGTATCAGCTTTACTTTGTTTCTGCATGTGACAGAACTCCATCACCTTCAAAGTGACTGACTTGGTAAAACACACATACGTGATAAGACCGCTGTTATTTTCGATATACGTAAATGATCTGACGGACGTGGCAAGCAGCAGTCTGCGGCTCTTTGCTGATGATGCTGTGGTATATGGGAAGGTTTCGTCGTTGAGTGACTGTAGGTGGATATAAGATAACTTTGAGAAAATTTCTAGTTGGTGTGATAAATGACAGCTAGCTCTTAATGTATAGAAATGTAAGTTAATGCAGATGAGTAAATGAAAAAAAAACACTCATAATGTTTGGATGCAACATTATCAGTGTGCTGCTTGACTCAGTCACGTCGATTAAATATCTGGGCGTTGCGTTGCAAAGCAATAGGAAATGTAATGATAAGGTAATGAGTGTAATAGGGAATGCGAATGGTCGACTTCGGTTTATTGTTAGAATTTTAGGAAAGTGTGGTTCATCTGTAAAAGGCACTGCGTATCGAACACTAGTACGACCCACCGCTGAGTACGTTCGAGTGTTTGGGATCCGTACCGCGTCGGGTTATTTGGGATCCGTACCGCGTCGGGTTAAAGGAAGACATCGAAGGAGTTCAGAGGCGGGCTGCTAGATTTGTTACAGGTAGGTTCAAAAGTGGTTCAAATGGCTCTGAGCACTATGGGACTTAACATCTGAGGTCATCAGTCCCCTAGAACTTAGAACTACTTAAACCTAACCAACCTAAGGACATCACACACATCCATGCCCGAGGCAGGATTCGAACCTGCGACCGTAGCAGTCACGCGGTTCCAGATTGAAGCGCCTAGAACCGCTCGGTCACACCGGCCGGCCCGGTAGGTTCGAACAACACGCAAGTATCATGAAGATGCTTCGGGAACTCAAATGAGACTCACTGGAGGGGAGGCGACGTTCTTTTAGAGGAGCAGCTTTGAGAATTTTAGAGAACCGGTATTTGAGGCTGACTGCAGAACGATTCTTCTGCCGCCTACGAACATTTCGCATAAGGACCAAGAAGATGAGATTAGAGAGATTATGGCCCGTAGGAGGCATACAGACAGCCGTTTTTCCCTCGTTTTGTCTGCGAGTGGAAGAGAAAAGGAAGTGGCTAGTAGTGGTACAGGTTATCCCCCGCCCAATATCATACAGTGGCTTGCGGTCTATATATGTAGATGGCGAATGTATGTAGATGTAGATGTACATCGTTAC
This sequence comes from Schistocerca nitens, assembly GCF_023898315.1. Classification (NCBI taxonomy): domain Eukaryota; kingdom Metazoa; phylum Arthropoda; class Insecta; order Orthoptera; family Acrididae; genus Schistocerca; species Schistocerca nitens. Next base: position 366,809,585 of record NC_064614.1, on the reverse strand, counting down.
TGTTGTACAAGGCAACAAGAAACATCTATTTTGCTAAGATTAACATTGCTTGCTTTTCTGAAAGCGGATAATGAATCTTTGGGCCCTCAGGCTCATTTTCACTGGAGAGAGAAAAGAAGAATCACGTGTGGTTCGAACGTTACATTTTCGTATATGGTGACCGACCGTCATATTGATTATTCTCTGCATTAATCCTTTCGGCCACGATTTATTCTTTCCCTGAAAAAAATCATGGGTTTTCTATCTAGTTCTTCGAATTAAATTATAATTTTTCAGTTGTATCAAATATTCCAAGGTGCCCCCCCAAAGGGGGATACAACGCGTCCCCAAATGAGGACATTGAGTTCAAGTGGGTGCAGTGTAAGTCGAAAAGTCAAAGTATTTGATTTTATTTCACCGAAATACATAAATTACACAAATGAAGCATTTGCCTAACGATTGGCATTCAGGATATACAGTGTTTCATAGCGTTATACGACAAGATGGTTTATTTGGATAAAATTGTATGGGGCCTGAAGATGCCAAAATGAATTGCGGAAACTGGTTGCTTTCAGAATAAGATAAAATATCTTAAGGTATGCGGCTGTTGGCGAATGGAAAAATTCATTTAATGTCGATTTTGAGGTGGGCACACGCCCGTTTAGACTTTTTCAGCGCCTACATGATGTAATATGTTTCAGGATGCAAAACCGGCTGTAAACCGTCGAAAATGGCTGTCGAAAATCGTGTTCTGTTTCAAAAGCAGCTAACTGCATGTTGTCTTTGAGTGCAAAGCCCGCTAAATGCTCATCAGGCGTGACTGTCGCACTGCCACATTCGGATGCAAAACACGTGAACAGACATCATACTTACCAATCTCGACATTCAGAGTTCATTTCAGCTTGTTACCATTAGAACGGATATTTTCCTCATTCAGATTTAGGTTGGCTGCACTGTAACAAATTCTTACGCAACAATAACGTTCTCGCTGCCACTGCATTGTCGTTTGGATGTGACGAGTGTTTCGTGATTATCTCAGTGTCACTTACCATGCAATTGGCTGGCTTTGCGTCTAGGCTACTCAGCTTTCAATATACCGTACTCAATATACGTCTAACACTACGTCCGTCATTATTTTGTTCAAAATTATCGCCAGTATCATCAGATAGATCGTCAGTTTTAGATCAATTAAGGAGCCCTATAACTTCTTCTTCTGTAAGTGGCCTTCGTCCATCTTGTACTCGGCGCAATGTGAAATCACCGTAAGATGACTAAAAAGACAGGTAAATAATGTCCTACATTTCTATACTATTACAACCTTTCAATCACAATGTCCTCATTTGGAGACACATATAAAATGATAAATATGTCACTTACCTTTCGTTCTGAAAGACACCTTTAGTTTTCACCTTCAAGAATGCACCTTTCTATGCACAAATAACTTTTTTACCTAAACTCGGAAGAAATTAACCGGCTGATGGAAGGTAAAAAGATTATTTGGAAGTGTTCATGTGACTGTGCACATTCAGTTTTGTTTCGTGCTACCAAAGATTGACAGGAGATGTCGACAGTGTTCTCATATAACTTCTCTACTTGTGGCAATGTGAGGACAAAAATCACAAATGGTAAAATTAAAAAAATTGTATATACTAAGCATTTAGTTGGTATGTCTTTATATAAGGATGCCATGAACTAAAGGGTTAAGGGTCATTAAATGTCTATGAAAATGAATGGCTCTGCAATAAGAAATACACGGGCTTTCTGCGGTACACAAGGAAGTCAGTCCTCGAAGAACGACATTGCCATAGCAACGTGCCAGATGACGTACTATCAGCGAATATTTGGGAAAATATAAACACTACATATGGAACATTGCTCCGCTAACTGCGGCTCTGAATACGGATCTTGTAGTATGTTTCCACGTGTCCTTCATACTTACGGGAGTCTCAGCTTCGGAATTAAAGGAAACAATAACAGAAAGATTCGAGAATGTCTTACAAGACTTATAACACGCTCTCAAATCATCCTATTTCCTGTCTCACGGAAAATATTATTAACCAAAGTAGAATTATATCAATACCTTCAGCTGCTGACGGGCGTTGATATATATCAATGGGGACAGGTGAAAACATGTGCCACGACCAGGACTCGAACCCGGGGTCTCCTGCTTACATGGCACACGCTCTGTCCATTTTTTAAAGACATCCGTTCAAGTTGATCGTTGATTCCTTTACTCAGTTTTTTATTACAGAGGGCGAGCAGCCCCCTGACCGAACACGCTGAGTTACCGTGCCAGCATCCATCTGAGCCACCGAGGGCACAGAGGACAGTGCGACTGCAGGAACTAACTCGCGCATGCCTCCCTCGAGACCCACATTCTCACGTTGCATGTCCACACACTACAATGGTAGTGTCCCACCCGAACACACTCATTACTCGTGGAAGACATTCTTACCAAGTCCCATAAGAGTTCGGGGAATATGTGTGCATCCGCACAGAAGAAGGTCATGGCCGGTATTTCCAGAACTTTATACTTATAAGGATATGGTGTCTGTTCTTTCGTTTGTTACACATTTTTACTAGCTTCAAACAGGACTGACTGATTTTCAGTTATCTGTGTAGTTACCAGTTCATTTTTGTAATTTATTGCGTGTTTGAGTGCTTACTAGGCACAACCTTTTATTTTAATAACAGTGTAGCGTGCAGTACCGCCGTTGTTATCGATCCTTGTATCGATCATCGTATCGTGCAGGCTTTTGTTTGTTTCGGTTAGCGCAGCTCAGAGTCGATTAAACCGTCAGTGAGAGAGAACCTCGAGTTCCTGCTGATGATAAGCCGCGCACACCGTTCTTTGTTACATATTTTTTACGAGCTTCAAACAGGAGCGAATTCAGTAATGGATACGAACTGTGTTAGCTGAGTTGGTAACCATTCGCTCACAGCTCAAGTTGGTGTTGGATTGCGTCACACAGCGTGAGACTGCTGCCAAGGGGCAGCGATCGGACGCGGGGATAGGAGGGACGTCGAGCACGACCCACGTGTCCCCCGATCAGTCTAGTGCTGTTGCCGACTCGGGTACTGCCTGCACTGAGGTTGACCCCTCACCCGAGGTCGAGTGGCATATCATTCCAAAGTCTGGTAGGCAGCGAAGGACTTTCAGAGAAGCCGATCGTAAGGCCTCCCCGCTTCGTTTGACGAACAGGTTTCGGGCGTTATGTGTGGCTGACTAAGTCTCTAAGCTGGATGCAGTCGTCCGCCCTGTTCCAGAGGAAGCTCCTCGGCCAACAAGGTCTGGACATTCACAGAGGGTGTGCTTGTTGGTAGTTGGGACCTTCATCGTTAGGGCTCATAGGAACACGGCTGCCAAGGAGGGGTAGGACGCCAGCGTGCACTCCGTGTGAATACCAACAGAGGGGGGGGGGGGGGGGCATTCCACATGTGGAAAGGGTGCTTCCAGATTCCATGCAGAGTACAGGGTGCAGCCAACTACAGTTGGTGGATCATGTCAGTACCAATGACGTGTGTTGCTTTGCATCGGAGAAGATTCTCTCTGGATTCGGGCGGCTAGCGGAAATGGTAAAGACTGTCAGTCGTGATTCCGAGATTAAGGCGGAGCTCGCCATCTGCAACATCGTCGATAGAACCGACTGCGGTCCTTTGAAGCAGAGCCGAGTGGATCTCTGAATCAGAGGCTCAGGCGGTTCTGTGACCGTGTAGGCTGCAGATTCCCTGACTTGTGCCATCGGGTGGTGGGTTTCCTGAGTCCGCTTAAAAGGACAGGAGTCCACTACACACAGGAAGCGGCCACACGGGTAGCAAGGGCTGTGTGGGAGTTAGCGGTTTTATAGGTTACAGAGTCTCAGGGAACCACAGGAAGGGCGTCCGTATACAAGGGGGGCAGGTAAAACACAGTAAGGCAGTCGTAGAAACGATCGGTATTGTAGTTGTAAATTGCCGTAGTTGTGTTGGGAAAAAACCAGAGCTCCAAGGTCTAATTGAAAGCACTGAAGCTCAAATATTTATAGGTACGGAAAGATGGCTTGAGCCGGAAATAAGTTCAACCGAAATTTTTTCAAACGACCTAACAGTGTTCAGAAATAATAGATTAAATACCGTTGGTGGTGCTCTCAGAAGTAGTTTACCTTGTAGTGAAATTGAAGTAGATAGTTCCTGCGAAATAGTATGGGTAGAGGTTATACTTGATAATCGGACTAAAGTATTAATTGGATCTTTTTACCGACCTCTCGACTCAAATGATATAGTTACCGAGCAGTTCAAAGAGATCTTGAGCCTCTTTTCAAATAGGTACCCCACTCATATAATTATAGTCGATGGTGACTTCAATCTACCCTTGACATGTTTGAATAATTATACGTTTAAAGCCGGCGGCAGGCATAAAACGTCATCCGAAATTTTACTGAAGTATTATTTTGAACAATTAATGCATGAGCCCACTCGAAGCGTAAATGGCTGCGAAAGCATACTTGACCTCTTAGCAACAAATAATTCTGGACAAATAGGAAGTATCATGACGAATACGGGGATTAGCGACCACAAGGCAGTTGCTGCTAGGCTGAATACCGTAACACCCACAACCATCAAAAAGGAACGCAAAGTACATATGTTTAAAAAAAGTCGATAAAAATGCTCTTAACGCCTTTTTAAGGGACAGTCTCGACTCCTACCGATCTGATCATGTAAGAGTAGAAAAGATGTGGAATGATTTCAGATAGATAGTATCGACAGTAATTGAACAATATATACCACATAAATTAATAAGTGATGGTACTGATACCCCATGGTACACAAAATGGGTCAGAAGCAACGAAAAAAGCATGTCAAATTTAAAATAACGCAAAATCCTCAAGTTTGGCAAAGTTTTGCAGAAGTTCGAAATATAGAGCATACTTCACTGCTTGATGCTTTTAATAATTTCTGCAACGAAACTCTATCTGGCAGAAAACCCAAAGAGATTCTGGTCGTACATAAAGCGCATCAGTGGCAAGACACAATCAATACCTTCATTGCGCTATAACAATGGTGAAATCACTTATGATGTTGCCACTGTTTTCCGAAATTCCTTCACCAAATAAACCGATGTAAATATTTCTGAATTCCAATCACGAACAACTGCCAAGATGAGAAACATAGAATTTAATATCCTCGGTGTAGCAAAGCAGCTTAAATCACTTAATAATCGCAAGGCCTCAGGTCTAGATTATATACCAGTCAGGTACCTTTCAGAGTATGCTCATACAATAGCTCGATATTCAGCAATTATCGGCTCACTCACCGAAAGATCCGTACCTAAAGACTGAGAAATTGCCCCATTCACACCAATACCCTAAAAGAGAATTACAGGCCATATCACTAATATCACTAATGTCGATTTCCAGTAGGATTTTGGAACATACACTGTGTTCGAACATAATGAATTACCTAGAAGATAACGATTTATTGACAGATAGCATGGATTCATAAAATATCGTTCTTGCGAAACAGAACTAGTTCTTTCTACTCATGGACTAATGAATGATATGGATAAGGTAAATTGCCGTAGTTGTGTCAAATAGATTCCATATTTTTAGATTTCCAGAATTCTTTCGACACCGCTCCTCACAAGCGTCTCCAGTGCCTATGGAATATCGCCTCAGTTGTGAGACTGGATTCGTGATTTCCTGTCAGAAAGGTCACAGTTGGTAGTAATAGACGGAAAGCCATCGAGTAAAACGGAAGTAATATCAGGCGTTCCCCAAGGAAGTTTTATAGGACCTCTATTGTTCCTGATCTATATTAGTGACATAAGAGGAGACAATCTGAGTAATCACCTTAGATTGTTTGCACATGATACTCTCGTTTACTGTCTTGTAAAGTCATCAGATAACCAAAATGACTTGCAAAATGATTTAGATAAGGTATCTGTATGCTGCGAAAAGTGGCGATTGACCCTGAATAAAAAAAAAATTGTTAAGTTATTCACGTGAATATTAATACAAATCCGCTAAATTTCGATTGCGCCCTGAGTCACGTAAATCTGAAGGCTGTAAATTCAACTAAATACTTAGAAATTACAATTACAAATGACCTAAATTGGAACGATCACATAGATAATGTTGTGGCTAGAGTAAACCAAAGACTGCGATTCATTGGCAGAACACTTAGAAGGTGCGTCATGTCAGAAGGCCACCAGTGTGATGGAGTGGTTGTGGGACGCAGTGGATAGTTCCAGTTCATGTGCTGGTGCCCCAACTCGCTAGATCTGATCCAGATCGAACACATCTGGGATGTGATTGAACAGGCGTAAGAGTTCATCGCTTCCTTTCCCGGAATTTGCGGAAGTTAGGTGACTTGGTGTGTAGATGTGGTGCCAGATCCCTCCACTGACCTGGCAAGGCCTCATTGCTTCCATGTCACGACACATTGCCGCTGTTGGACATGCCGGCTATTAGGTAGCCGGTCATAATGTTCTGGCTGATCAGAGTAGACATCTTGGTAACAAGTACGAGAGTCTATGTTTATAAATCAATGTGCCTCCAAAACCTCCTCCATTTAGAAATGGTAAATTGCAATTATTGACTCTTTGTTCTTACTTTTTTGTTTGGTGTGTGTTTTACGAAATTCGCTTACGCACAATATTTTTTCGTAGGCAACAGGTAAGTGCCTTTATAAGCATCGTGAGTCACTTAAAATGGGGATAAGAAAATTCATACGGAATTTTGGAAATTGGAAATAGACAGCTGATATACAAGGAACGTATCTGATGGCTCTTATTAACATCGGGAATATTGAGAGAAGGCGTGATGGAAAGTAGGATGATACAGCATCAAGTCGCGTTAGTTTCGTTTTATTAGACAGGTTTCGCTCACGAGGTTAGTGCTGCCCCAGATATTGATCGTCAAATGGTTAAAATGGCTCTAAGCACTATGGGGCTTAACATCTGTGGTTATCAGTCCCCTGGACTTAGAACTAATTAAACCTAACGAACCTAAGGACATCACACACACCCATGCCCGAGGCAGGAATCGAACCTGCGACCGTAGCAGCATTTCGATTCCAGACTGAAGCGCCTAGAACCCCTCGGCAACAACGCCCGGCTATTCATTGTCCTGGTGGCGACATGTTACAGCATTAAAGCACAGCCCGACACTTCCGTTAACACCAAGTGCTGGGTACAGCTCTCACTACTTTGTGCTGAAAACGAGATGAAGTATGGTACAGTCTCTCTTAATCTAGGAAGCAAAGGTATGAAATAGTGTGTAAGCAATGAAGACAGAAAGCAGACTATTTCACTCAAAGAGAGGTTTATTTAGAAAAATAATTATTTAGGTTTTAGATAGAGATTGCAGATACCGTAAGGTTTCAATAATCTTAAATTATAGAGAAATTCGAATTCTTCAAGTCCTTCACACAAAACAACAATAAGGTTAAACAGAAATTTATGGGTGAGGTGAACAGATAAGGATTTTAACATGAAGTTTATTTTCTGAAGAACTTAATTACATGAAAGTAAATGCAAAGGCGAAGGGTTATTTCACGTGCTACTACATCACGTGCAAGTTACACTGTTGATGTATTATGTCATGAGTTTATAGAAGAATAATTTATATTCAATGTGAGGCTGTGAGTACGACTTTACGTGGCTCGAGCTCGACTCTATTCGACTCGACTCTGTACTCGGCTAGTTTCGACAGCTTTGTAGGCAGCAAAACGAAAAAGTTGTTACTAAACTCCAGGTGAAACACACAAGATATCTCACAGAAAAGTATGACGCAACTTCAGTCGCTACAAGGTATAATTCCTATTGAAGTGAAATGACAATAGATTTCCTTTTCTCTTTTCTTTTATTGTGGTTTCTATAATACGAAAGATAAATAACGATTGGAAAGTATTTTAGTTTCGTTTTCCAAACGACGGAAAATAGTGCGAAATATCTCGCATTCCTTTCAAGAATCGGAGGGGGATGAACTCAAAACTTTTTTTTTTTTTCAAACTGTGGTCGTGAAACACAAGAGACGTTTCTAGAATCCGATGTATTCGTGAAGCCGCAGATCCGGAGAGAGAGATGGGATGCAAATTCTCTGGGAAGCGTCCGCTGACAAACGACTTCCGGCGCGTCGGCAGGGTCACGCATTCATCACCTGCTGTACAAGGTGAGCAACTGTTGTGCACTATTCTGAATGGGGAAGGGAAGAAAAGTAAAAAACGCCCACGACTGCTCACATGAATGAAAGAACAGAAGAGCAAAGAAATTCAGTTTCTAAAAACTACCATCAACCTGTCCATCTATAACAAGATAGATGCTTTCCTCCGTTACTCTTCCTGCGACCAGATGTTAATACTCAGAAGCAATAGCACACTAAGCACTCAGCAAGAGTTCCTCAGAGATCAACGTCAAATTCACCCGCCTTCCTTGTGCATCAGTATTGTAGCACACTCAGAGACGTGCTTTACTCCTGAGCCGAAGGTAACCAGTGTTCAGTGCCAGACCCAGCAGCCCTTCATATTGCACACAGATAATAATTAGCAGGAAATTAGAGAGTGGTGTACTTTCAGGATAAGCTAAGCATTTAGGGTCAAAGGTATACAGATTATGCAACATACTAAACCCAGAGCATTGAGGGAAGGAACTAATGGTCGGCAATGAGATTAAAGAAACAATTGGAATATTAGTTTTCTGTAAAATTCCTTTTAAATGTACCAGGACAAACCACCGGGGAACTGAAAATAGCAGGATTTATTTCGAAACCAGCTACGGTACCTTTACAATAAGCACCATCTACTAAACTTCCGGTGATTTAACAGACTCAAACTATAAGGATGTTTCTCATCTACGAATAAATCAATAAGAAAGAATTCCACAGCCTCAACTGATGTCTTTTACAACACTGCCGCAGAAAACAGTTGCACATGTCCTTCAAATGATATAACACGATGAACAGAGAACTACAAATAAGATTTGTTTGCTTTATTATAGCAAGTTGGCAGCCACTTTGGTGATCATTGAGTGTAAGACAGCGTATTGGAGCTCTGCTTGGAACAATACTGGAGCGTACTTGGCTTACATCTCTCACTATTTCTCTATCTTTCGGACGTAACGACGCAGGTGCTGCCACCATGATCAGGACAGCAACTGGCTTTTGTCGTATTGAGAAGTGTGTTTTAATCAGTAACTCAGCCTCGCAGAGACAATCGATAACGTATCCACAAAAGAAAATATTCGCTGTCTTAAAATGGAATGAATATTCTAATGGGTCAGAATGTAGTAATAGAAAGTGACTCAGTAAAATGCTATTGGTTTCTACATATTTTTTTGTGCGAGGGGGGTATAAAGTAATAACCGCTACCAGTAACACATGACCGGTTTCTATTTGCGCCTATACTCAGTTGGTTTACATTCATGTACATGTTTCCATACTCAGTATTGGGGATCACCGCTTAAATCAAAGACAAGTAGTTGGTGATGACTTAATAGGCACAAATGAAACATGTGGAATTGGCCAAACGACATGTGTTGTAAAATATTTTTGTACCTACACATAGCTGGTGTATGCATATCGTTTCCACGTTACACTCATCAAATTTTTTACAAAAATATATCGTTTTTTACACTTTCACTCTATATCAGTCACCATGTTAATTATTGGTGGTAACATATTATATCTTTGATTAAGTAGTGACACTTCAGATGTTAGCGTCTTCACAAGCACATGAACTCACAGTATCCAATGTGTGTACGTTCAAAAACAGAGGTTATGGTCAAATCTCTTAGGTCAAGAAGTACAGGGATGTTACTCCTACACTTACGTAACAGATATTGCAAACCATGAAAATGAAATTTTTACACGATTGTGGAATCACAGTATCATTTGTAGTACATAGATTGGTTGCTTCAAATTAATTTCCTTTTTCTCCAAAAATTGCTAGTTGTAAGGAGGCCATGAGTTGCAGTTTTCGATTTTTAAATATTTCATTAAAAGTGTGTGGAAATGACTTGTTTGCAAGGTCTACATATTCACTGAGATGTAGGTGTGGTGATTTGCCAGCAACCATCCTATATATTACAAATGATAGTGTGGTTCCACAATAATGTAACAATTTCATTTTGATAATTTATAATATCTGTTGTATATCTTTATGTGTAACATCTCTGTACTTCTTTGACCTAAGTTATTTGAGCATGACTTTAGTTCTCCAATGTAAACACATTGGATATTGTGAGTACATGTGCTTCTGAAGTTACTAACATCTAAAGTGCCACTACTTTATCAAAGACATGGTATGGAAGCACCAATTATTAGCATGGTCACTAATATACAGTTAATGAGTAAAAGACGAAATAGTCTTTGTAAAAAATGTTATAAATTTAATGTGGAAACGATATGAATACTCCAGCTATATTAAGTACTATAACATTTTACAGTACATGTCGCTTAGCAATTTCCAAATGTTTCGTTTGTGTCTATTTAGTCATTAGCAATTATTTGTTCCTTATTTAAACAGTGATCTCTAGTACGCAGTATGGAAGCATGTACAAGAATGTAAATCGACTGAAGATGGGCACAAGCCAATAACCGATCACCTATTATGACTGGCAGTGGTTATTATTCTAGACCCTGTAAAGGAACAGACACCGAGTTCAGCTTCATCCATTATTGATAAAATACACTATTTTTCTAGTTGATAGAATTAATTGTCAAGAAAGACTTGTTCTTTTTCTTATTAAAATCAATTATGCCTTTTGCTAGGTGTATGGTTACAGATATGTCGCCAGGTGAACTCCCAGTGATCGAGAAGCTAAGTTTGGCGCCAATCGTTACGGATGATGCGGAAGGCAACGCGTAATTGGGAGTCGTGGTTGGATGTCAGTCGGGGTCGGACGATACATGGCAGCGTAACGTGATAAATTCGATATATCCGTGAAACGTTGCAGTGTTCATGGATGGGATTGAGAACTCATCAATATTAGGAGCGAGTCGTTAGCAAAGATCGGTAGAAGCAATAGTTATTTGAGAAAAGTAATAACAAGCCCAAATATGAGTGAAGCTCAGTACGTGTGCGTAGGAACGTCAGAAACGTGTACCGTGCGTTGTACTACAGACAATAAACCTTTCTGTTCTACGAAGTCAGTGTCTCCTACGAATCCTTTTCACATCTATTAGAACTAACTGAGTGTGAAGAACTTTAGTACCAAGTTTGGTAATTTTGAAAAGACACGTACCGATAGTCGCATCGTTCCACTTTTAGTCTTCAGGTGGATGTCCATGAGAGTAAGATGCCCACTCTAAGTTGTGCAGCATAAACATTGGTCCGATCACCGTGGCTATGTCAACACAGCTAGTTTTAGAGAGAAACTTGGTCGTGATAGATATGAATAAAGGAGTAGCCATCTTAAATAGGTTAATGTTGGAAGGAACGGAGAGGAAGTAATAGTAAGTTGAGGCTTAATGCAGAACCATGAAACGTGATCGGACGGAACGCGGCCTCGTGAAGACAGACATGTTGGTTCAAATTCCTGTCCACCTCCCTTTTCCACTTGGTTGCAAGTAATTATCATTGAATATACTCTACACAGACTAAAATAATTCCATCATAGCGAAGAACGAGAGACTTTGGTCGTAGCATAGTTCACCTTCTTTACATTTGAAATCAGTTGCTGTACTGAAGATTACTATTTCTATAATTTATTAATTACGGGTATTTTATTATTATTATTAAATAGCAACAAATGTTATCTTTACTGCACGTTTTTGTATCATGGAACATTTTGAAATTATAATTACCTCTAGAATGATTTTCTGTACGAAATTATCGAACAGAAATAGGTGAAGGAAGTTAAGTTGCTAACTTGTTCCACTGGAAGAGCTACGGTAGCTGCTTTAGCTAGTTTCCTAAGTAAAGGAAAAAACTGTCTTCTACAGGAATTTGTACTGATCAGCACAGTGCCTTAGTGCACACAGGCCTGTCGGAGGTATCCTCTGCTCATTCTGTAGATGTAAGGGAACTTATAATTTAACGTGAAATCACATCTATGTAACACAGTGATATTTTTCAAATACATAATATACTCCTAGTCGTAATGTTACATTGAGTGACACAAAAACTGGATAACAAACAGGGTAGAGTCCATAGGTGAAACACACCTTTACATTCAAATCCTTCGTTATGTGTTACTTATTTTTTGCAAGATGCTACTCTAGTTACTAACAGATAACTATTTACTACACTCCTTTTTGTGTTTTTACTAACACCTTTGGAGAATTTCACTTATGGGCTTTCCATTTTTCTCTTTTTCGACATTAAAGGAATTATTTTTCATTTTACTTACTCTTTCTGTTTCTCTGCTGCGAACATCTAACTTAATTAGTGCGTTATTCTAGAACAGTCTCCGTGGAAAAATGATTAGTGATGACACTTGCATAAAAATTTATTTTCTCCGAATTATGATGGTTATAGCGTTAAGAACATCTGTTCACATACAAGTTTTGTAAATGAAGTACGATTGCAAAAAGTGGAAAAACTTTATTTTGGATACTTACTACCAGATATGAGGAATTATTCGCACGAAACTGAGATCCTCATTGGCAAAGTTAACAGTTTGTTTAACTTATGATAACAATACTTTGTGACATGACTGTAAACCTCCATCTAAGAACGTAGTTCTTCATCTACAATCCATTTGCAGTTGTATATTATATCGTTGCCCGCTGGACAGTCTGTGACATGATGATTAAATATTACCTCTGAATGCTGGCGTTATCAACACTGATTAAAAATTTCTTGGTCGTAGTTTGTATCTGGTGATATGGTTCTACAGATAACAGCTTGGCACAGTGGGGATTTTGCTGAGAAGAAGTATCCCATACTTCGACATGCAGAAGGAAAGGCCGTGTGAAAGGGGATTCCACGTCATCCACGCAGTACCTGTATAGCGTTCCCATGGATACTTTTGACAACTAAATATAAAATGTACCAACTACATGGGTTTTAGTTAAAACTGAAATATTATACTGATACTAGAAATAGTGATGAAGTCTGTAATTGTATACATTTAGTAAAACTTTAGTTTATAGTTGCTAAAGGCTATGAAAAGGCTCTGTATACAATAAGCCAACATGTAATCGCTGGCTGCTATCATTTAATATAATCGTGCGATAATATTATCGCTGGGGCTCCGTCCGTTTTGCTCTCTCTTGCCGTGATCTTGTCGTTTTGTTTGTTGCTATTGACCTGATGAACTCGATGTGAGTAATAACGAGTTGCTGTGCTCAGGTCTGTTGTTCTATTAAATGGAAACTTGGCAGTGAATGTGGATACATATTTTCATTTATAAAGGTGTGATGCCCATACGCCACATTCTTGAGTTTTCGACATCTTTGGCCCACGTTTCTGCGGAGACGAGCGTAACATCTCTGGTCTCCTTGTTGCCGCCACTAACCGGAAATTTTAATTTTCAGTAATTATTTGTGAAATAGCTCAACCTAAAGCTCGCAGAGAGTAATATTATCATTCCATAGGAGTTATGAGGTCTGACTATCACAAACATTTTTCTACAAAAGGTATAGGACTGACGTAAGTAAAAAGCCCAGAATCGATAACGGCTTGTCTCAAGGCTTAAGGTAAAATAACTGATTCTCTGTTTGTGCTGGTGTAAACGTGATATTGAACATTAACAGAATTACTGATTTATGTGTGATACTTCCCCCCATGAACCACGGACCTTGCCGTTGTGGGGAGGCTTGTGTGCCTCAGCGATACAGATAGTCGTACCATAGGTGCAACCACAATGGAGGGCTATCTGTTGAGAGGCCAGACAAACGTGTGGTTTCTGAAGAGGGGCAGTAGCCTTTTCAGTAGTTGCAGGGGCAACAGTCTGGATGAATGACTGATCTGGCCTTGTAACACTATCCAAAACGGCCTTGCTACGCTGGTACCGCGTACGGTTGAAAACAAGGGGAAACTACAGCCATCATTTTTCCCGAGGGCTGCAGGTTTACTGTATGGTTAAATGATGATGGCGTCCTCTTGGGTAAAATATTCCGGAGGTAAAATAGTCCCCCATTCGGATCTCCGGGCGGGGACTACTCAGGTGGACGTTGTTATCAGGAGAAAGAAAACTGGCATTCTAGGAGTCGGGGTGTGGAATGTCAGATCCCTTTATCGGGCAGGTAGGTTAGAAATTTAAAAAGGGAAATGGATAGGTTAAAGTTAGATGTAGTGGGAATTAGTGACGTTCGATGGCGGGAGGAACAAGATTTGTGGTCAGTTGAATACAGGGTTATAAATACAAAATCAAATAGGGGTAATGAAGGAGTAGGTTTAACAATGAATAAAAAAATAATAATGCGGGTGAGCTACTGCAAACAGTATAGTGAACGCATTATTGTGGCCAAGACAGGCACCAAGCCAACACCTACCACAGTAGTACAAGTATATACGCCAACTAGCTCCGCAGATGACGAAGAGATTGATGGAATATATGATGAGATAAAAGAAATAATGCAGATAGTGAAGGGAGACGAAACTTTAATAGTCATGGGTGACCGGAATTCGATAGTAGGAAAAGGAAGAGAAGGAAATGTAGCAGGTGAATATGGATTGGGGCTAAGAAAGGAAAGAGGAAGCCGCCTGGCAGAATTCTGAACAGAGCATAACTTAATCATAGCTAACACTTGGTTCACGAATCATGAAAGAGGGCTGTATACGTGGAAGAAGCCTGGAGATACTGGAAGGTATCAGGTAGATTATATAATGGTAAGACAGAGATTTAGGAACCAGGTTTTAAATTGTAAGACCTTTCCAGGGGCAGATGTGGAGACTGACCACAATCTATTGGTTATGCACTGTAGATTAAAACTGAAGAAACTGCAAAAAGGTGGGAATTTAAGGAGATGGGACCTGGACAAACTAACCGAACCAGAGGTTGTAGAGAGTTTCAGGGACAGCATTAGTGAACGATTGACAAGAATGGGGGAAAGAAATACAGTAGAAGAAGAATGGGTAGCTTTGAGAGATGAAGTAGTGAAGGCAGCAGAGGATCAAGTAGGTAAAAAGACGAGGGCTAATAGAAATCCTTGGGTAACAGAAGAGATATTGAATTTAATTCATGTAAGATGTCAGGAGAAACTACAAAAATGCAGTAAATGAAGCAGGCAAAAAGGAATACAAACGTCTCAAAAATGAGATCGATAGAGACTGCAAAATGGCTTAGCACAGGTGGCTAGAGGACAAATGTAAGGATATAGAGGCGTATATCACTAGGGGTTCGATAGATACTGGCTATAGGAAAATTAAAGAGACCTTTGGGGAAAAGAGAACCACTTGCATGATTATCAAGAGCTCAGATGGAAACCCAGTTCTAAGCAAAGAAGGGAAAGCAGAAAGGTGGAAGGAGTATATAGAGGGTCTATAAAAGGGCAAGGTTCTTGAGGACAATATTATGGAAATGGAAGAGGATATAGATGAAGAAGAAATGGGAGATATGATACTGCGTGAAGAGTTTGACAGAGCAATGAAAGACCTAATTCGAAAGAAGGCCCCGGGAGTAGACAACATTCTATTAGAAATACTGACAGCCTTGGGAGAGCCAGCCCTCACAAAAGCCTACCATCTGGTGAGCAAGATGTATGAGACAGGCGAAATACCCTCAGACTTCAAGAAGAATATAATAATTCCAATCCCAAAGAAAGCAGATGTTGAGAGATGTGAAAATTACCGAACTACCAGTTTAATAACCCACGGCTGCAAAATACTAACACGAATTCTTTGCAGACGAATGGAAAAACTGGTAGAATCCGACCTCGGGGAAGATCAGTTTGGATTCCGTAGAAATTTTGGTACGCGTGAAGCAATACTGACCATTCGACTTATCTTAGAAAATAGATTAAGGAAAGACAAACCTACGTTTTTAGCATTTGTAGACTTAGAGAAAGATTTTGACAGTGTTGACTGGAATACTCTCTTTGAAATTCTGAAGGTGGCAGGGGTAAAATACAGGGAGCGAGAGGCTATTTACAATTTCTACAGAAAACAGATGGCAGTTATAAGAGTCGAGGGGCATGAAAGGGAAACAGTGGTTGGGAAGGGAGTGAGACAGGATTGTAACCTATCTCCGATGTTATTCAATCTATTTATTGAGCCAGCAGTAAAGGAAACAAAAGAAAAATTCGGAGTAGGAATTAAAATCCATGGGGAAGAAATAAAAACTTTGGGGTTTGCCGATAACATTGTAGTTTTGTCAGAGACAGCAAAGGACCTGGAAGATCAATTGAACGGAAGAGACAGTGTCTTGAAACAAGGATATAAGATGAACATCAACAAAAGCAAGACGAGGATAATGGTATGTAGTCGAATTAAATCGGGTGATGCCGTGGAAATTAGATTAGGAAATGAGACGCTTAAAGTAGTAAATGAGATTTGCTATTTGAGGAGCAAAGTAATTTAGGATGGTCGAAGTAGAGGAGATATAAAATGTAGACTGCCAATGGCAAGGAAAGCGTTTCTGAAGAAGAGGAATTTGTTAACATCGAGTGTAGATTTAAGTGTCAGGAAGTCGTTTCTGAAAGTATTTGTATGGAGTGTAGACATGCATGGATGTGAAACGTGGACGATAAATAGTTTGGACAAGAAGAGAATAGAAGGTTTCCGAATGTGGTGCTACAGAAGAATGCTGAAAATTAGATGGGTAAATCGCGTAACTAATGAGGAGGTATTGAATAGAATTGGAGAGAAGAGAAATTTGTGGCACAACGTGACTAGAAGAAGGGATCGGTTGGTAGGACATATTCTGAGGCATCAAGGAGTCACCAATTTAGTTTTGGAGGGCAGCGTGGAGGGTAAAAATCGTAGAGGGAGACCAAGAGATGAATATACTAAACAGATTCAGAAGGATGTAAGTTGCAGTAGATACTGGGAGATAAAGAAGCTTGCATAGGATAGAGTAGCATGGAGAACTGCATCAAACCAGTCTCTGGACTGAAGACAACAACAACGCGGGATACTTTGCAGTAATGAAACTGTGTTTTTATGGTGTCGTAATTCATACTTTATGTGCATGTAGGTATAGACGCTTAACTTTGCGAGATTTTCTTGCATAGACAGACTAAATTATTTTCAGTTGTACCGAAATACTATTAAAGAAGTAAGCCCCAATTACTTTCAATATATAAAGTACTGAGTACTTGATAGATATTATTTCTGTGGCCTATGTGTAATGCAAAAGTGTAGTTTCACGTTGATAGACGAAGTATCAAACTTTCTGATCTTAAAGAGTGTGCAACCTTTAAATATGTATAACGTGCACCACTTGCAAAAACATTCTGTCTCCATAACAATAATAATTCTTCTTCCAAAACACACGAACTAACTAACAAAAAAAGAGTAATGTTTTCCAATAAGATACTACAACTGGATGAGAAATTTGTATCTGTAGCCTAACATGCGTCCGTTGTCTTTATTTAGTGTATCTGTTGCCTCTTGCTAGGGACACTTGAGGTTTAGTAACTGCCACTGAGAATAACGTTGTGCCACTAGAAGAAGAAGAAGAAGAAGAAGGGGAAGAATCCATCAAGTGACAATCTGTTCATTATCGTGTCATACTTTCAACTTTTTGAACCAGGATAGTAAACTTTACTGCCGAAACAGTATTACGTAAGCGATAAATATAAGTATAATGTTCGTTGAGTTATTAGCAGTCTACAACGAAACTAAATAATAACGCACGGTACCACTTATGTTTCCTCATGCTTAGCATGACACTTTTCAGGAGTTTATTGCAGCATTCGTGTTTCGCGTTCATGAGTTCACAACCGTACTAGATGTGAAGGGTGCGATGTGTTGTTTCGCCTCTCTTTCCCTTCGGTTGTCTCGTTATGGTATCACAGCAAGCATGAAATTGGAAATTATAAATCTTGGATATTTTAGATGCATAGTTTCAGTTTTTGGTATATCTGCTCACAATTATTGTGCCGTCTTAGTTACGCAAAAATTCTCACACGCGGAATAATCATTCATACTGTTAGGTTGCATTAAATCATAACTCAGTACAAATACATTGCACCAGTACTGATTACCTACGAGTTTGGTCACACCCTCAAAGGTGTTCTGTTTTACATTAAGCTGTAAGTTATAGCTACGGGCATGGAAAAATAATGCAAAGTAGGCTTCTTTTTTTAATGTCGCGAAATTTGTTGTTTTTCTCGTTCCCGTGTAAAATTGTAAATCTTAAGGCAGTTGCTTACCAATATTGTGAAAGATATTTTATACTGAAGTTACATCATTTTTCTCAAGACTAAGATGCATGCATTAAAAACAGCCGTTCACTTCTCGCGTAATGTGCCACCAATCGGTGACAGTTTCACCTACCGAAGTTATATTACTCGACTATTTCGTACAACAAACTGTGGCATTAACGACCCCTAATACGGCGCTTAATTTAACTTGCAAATATGCGTACTAAGCAAATACAAATACCAAAATTACCAAATACAGCGCTTTAGCTTTGCAACATTAAATCAACGAGACGCTTTCTCGGGTTTCTTCTGTCAGTCACTTGGGCTACGCTACATAACAGTCCGTCATGACACACTCCGTTCCACAGAATAGTAAAAGTAATATTGAGTAAATGTTGAGATAAGCATACTTCATGTTCTCTAAAATCGTCAGAAACACATTCGCATGACTTCACTAGTCATGTGCTGTGACTGAGAGATCGTAGAAGTAAATGAGGTAGGAGCCAGTTTGACTTATAAACCACTTAACTTTGCGAAACCAATGTGTCGTATTTTATGGTTTTCGTACTCGAAAATATATAGAGTTTACTTGATTCGCCACTTTAAAGACACTTCCAAATCGCATAATAATTTCTGGTACGAGGTATTGTGTAAAAGTCTCGGAAGTTATAAGGTCAAAGGAGAAAAGTGTTACCCCTGTTGCAAGTTAAAATGGTTTGTCTAGTGAAATATTATTATGGGAAAAGGAATTTGTAAAGATGAAACAAACAAACTTGCTAAACATACGAAGACAAATACATCCTCTGGAGGTAAAGCAACCATGAAAACGAGATGGGTTGCTTCTTCAAATTAGACTGCCAACTCTTATAGCTGTTGTCATCTGAAAACAAGGAGTAGGTGAGATAACAACTATAGTTCACACAGAATATTTATACTTTTTCACTGCAAACAGTTTTTATACTTCCGTGTTTCACTTGCTGTTAAATATGAGAGAGACGAGTGAAAAACTGATTTATAGATCTACTCCGTTTATTATATATAAGAGAACATTTGAACAAAGTTAATCTATTAAATGTCTCTTTGTCATTAACAATGCTATCATCTGACTTTTGAGGTGTGCAAACATTTCTAATTCTTCCATTAAATCCACTTCATGTGATTTTTGGAAGTGATACAGTATCCTAAGAGTTTCTACATTCTCAGATGGGTATCCAGTGTTTTTTTATGTGTGTTGCTATATCAATAATACCAAAGAAAGCAATCGATGTCAGTCTTCTGAAAGTGAACTTCTTATCGTAATGGGGAAATAACATTGGCCCAACAAGAGAATCCTTTTCTAAATCTCGCAGCTACTTCAACAAAATAGTATAGGAATTTTGTCTCAACGTAGCTCTGCACAGAGGAAGTCTTTTAAATTGAGTGATAACAAAAAAGACAAGTGATCACTTTTTACATGTTTTATAAATGCCTACAAATGATGCTGTAACAGTCTGCGGTTGGATTCCATAAAACGCCAGCTTACAGCTGACGTTACAGAAGCAACAAAAGCTGTCGCCTACAACACAAGTTCACTCTACTGTTGCTGCTAGAAATGAAAAAGGTGAAGTTTCTGTGAATACATATGACCGGTTAAATATCTTGAAGAGTAATAATGCTCACAAAGTCTGCATCTACATCTATGCTCTGCAAACCACCGTGAGGTGCATGGGAGATGATACGTCACATTGTACCATTTATTAGTGTTTCTTTCTGTTCCATTCAAATATAGATCGCGGGAAGAATGATTGTTTGGATGCTTCTGAGCGTGGAGTAATTATTCTAACCTCATCCTCGCGATCACTTTGTGAGCGATACGTAGGGGGTTATAGTATATCCCTAATCATTTAAAGCCGTTCCTTCAAACTTTATTAACAGACTTTCTCGAAATAGTTTACGTCTGTTTTCAAGAGTCTAGCATTTAGTTCCTTCAGTATCTCTGTGACTCCCACGGGTTAGACAAACTTGTGAACTTTCGTGCTGCCTTTCTCTGTTTACGTTCAATACCCCCTGTTAGTCCTATCCAATATGGGCCCACACACTTGAGCAGTTTTGCATGATAGGTCGCACAAGTGATTTGTAAGCAGTCTCTTTAGTTGACTGTTGCACTTCCCCAGTATTCTACCAATAAATCGAAGTCTATCACCTGCCTTATCCACGACTGAACCTGTATGATCATTCCATTTCGTATCCCTACAAAGTGTTACACCTAAGAATTTGTGTGAGTCGGCCAATTCCAACAGTGACATTGATATTATCATAGGGTATTCCGTTCTTTTCGTTTAGTGAAGTGCACAATTTTACATTTCTGAAAATTTAGAGGAAGCTGGAAATCTCTGCACCATGTTGAAGTCCTATCAAGATCTGACTGAATAATTATGCAGCTTCTCTCAGTATTACTTCATTATAGATAACTCCATCATCTGCTAAAATCCTGATTTTGTTGTTGATAATGTCTCCAAGGTCTTCAATATACAACATGAGCAGCAAGGGTCCCAACACACTTTCCTGGGGCACACCCGAAGTCACTTCTACATCTTAACATGACTCTTCATCCAAGATAATATGCTGTGTCCTCCCTAACAAAAACTCCTAAATCCAGTCACAAATTTCACTTGATACCCCGTATGATCGTACGTTTGACAATAAGTGTAAGTGCGATACTGAATCAAATGCTTTTCGGAAATAAAGAAACTCAGCATCTACCTGGTTGCCTTAATCCAAAGGCATGTCATGTGAGAAAACGAAGAGTTTGGTCTCTTATAATCGAAGTTTGCGAAAACCATTTTGGCTGACATTGAGGATGTCATTCTGATCAAGGTACCTCATTAAATTTGAGCTAAGATTCTACAACAAATCGATGACTACGATACTGGACGGTAGTTTTGTGGATGATTTCTACTAACCTTCTTCCAGACGGTTGTGACATATGCCTTTTTCCATGAACTGCGCACGGTTTCTTGTTCGAGGGACCTAAGATAGATTATAGGGAGAAGAGGGGCTAACTCAGCCTCACTTCGCTAAATACATGCACTTATCAGTTTTTCGATACCTGCAAAGTTAGTGCACATAGCAAAACTGTACTAATGGAAATGAGTTTTGTGAACCGCATCTTTCCTGAAGAAAATAAACTCGTTGGGTTTCCTGGTGCCGTAATTCCGACAGGTATTACACATGGAAAGTATCAACATTTTAAAGGCATCAGGAGTTGTTCCAAAGAAGAATGAAAAGACATTCTGTGTTCCGGACTGGAACCAGAACCTGAAACAGAATCACAACCTCTATTCAGTGACTATGAGGATCCTGAGGAAGAACCTGACGAGCCAGATGTACGTGTATCAAAGAAGAAGAGGCGAAAACGATGTTTGAGAAAGATCTTGAACCTATTCAGACACAATCAGCAGGTGGTTATAATTAAGCTTTCCCTATTTAACACGATATAACACGGAAACTAACTTCCGTACGAGTGCCAAACTTGGTAGCGTTAATGTCCAGAGTATGGGGAGCATGGTTTCCATGCGTCACAATGTCACCGTCCAGCTCCAACCATGGCCAACAGCTGCCGTGATCAATCAATGTGATTCATATTACCACACATCTGACCACTCGCTGTGCACTTGTTGAGATTGGACAAAAGGAGCAGAACATTATTGGCGAAGCTCTATTATCAAACCAAGAGTAATGCTGCAGCTGTACTTCTAGAATATCGCCGTCTGAAAGGATTACGGAAGGTGCTGTGTGGAGCGTGATGAAGAAGTTCGAATGACCTAGAGAACTGTGTGTCGCTCCAGGAAGAGGCAAATGACCGGCTGGACCACAGACGGTGATGAAATCGGTGTTGCTATCGCAGACAACGCTGCGCACAATTCCCGATCGTCAGGCAGTGCGCGTGCTGTCTCACTACAGTTGAACATCCCGCGATCCACGGTACGGAAGGTGCTTCGAACCCATTCAGAAATCGTATCCGTACACCAGCTTGCACCACAGGATGCACAGCGAGTTGTTGACTTCGCTCTCCACTTTCTCGCAAGGATTGAAGTTGACGAGAGCTGGCCCTGGACCATCCTATGGACATACGAAGCCCATTTTTCTCTGATGGGTTAGGTGATCAAACAGAACTGCCGAGTGTGGGGATCTTCACCTTCAGTCACTGTGAATGATTTTCGTCTGTACAGTGAATGTGTCACCGTACGGTGTGACTTCACGGCTACGTTCATCATTGGCCCACTCTCTTTTGGACAGGTTGGCGCTCAAGGACCAAAGACGTGCAGGTGATTGGCCAGCGTTACTGCGATATGGTTCGCCAGCATGTCATGGCCGCCCTACAGGAGAGAGATACACTGAACTCAACAGTTTTCATGCAAGATTGGAGTCTACCTACTTCCGCGAAATACGTTTGGAAACGATAGAATTATCAGTTGATCGCTTCCATATACCTGGCCGACACTATCACGTTATCTCACTCCCTGTGATTTCTGGTTGTGGGACTACCTGAAGGAGAGGGTTTAACAGTGGTTCACACATATGCTGATCTGAATCGCTGTATATCAAGAGAGGTAGCTAGCATACCTACGGACATGCTTCGTTCTTCTGTGCAGAATGAAGTCCCGTTCTTTCAGGCTCTTATGGCCACTGATGGGCGACATATTCAGCCTCTTTCGTAGCAGTAATCGTACCGGTCCCCCTCTCCACCCCTCCCACGAACCATGAACCTTGTCGTTTTTAGGGATGCTTATGTGCCTCGGCCACACCGACAGCCGTACCTTAGGTGCAACCAGAACGAATTGACATATTTTGGGAGACCAGACAAACATGTGGTTCCTGAAAGGGGCAGCAGTCTTTTCAGTAGTTGCAGGGGCAACAATCTGGATGACTGACTGAACTGGTTTTGTAACCAAGGCAGCTTTGCTGTGCTGGTACTGCAAATGGCTCAAAGCAAGGGGAAACTGCAGCCGTAATTTTTCCCGGGGACAAGCAGCTTTATTGTTGGTTAAATGATGATGGCGCCCTGTTGGGTAAAATATTCTGGAGGTAAAATAGTCACTAATTTGGGTCTCCGGATGGGGACTACTCGGGAGGACGTGGTTATCAAGAGAAACAAAACTGGCGTTCAACATATCGGAGCGTGGAATGTCAGTTCCCTTAATCGGGCACGTACGTTAAAAATTTTAAAAAGCGAAATGGATAGGTTAAAGTTGTGTATAGTGGGAATTAGTGAAGCTCAGAGGTTGGAGGAATAGCAATTCTGGTCACTCAATACAGGGGTATAAATAGAAAATCAAATAGGAGGAATGCAGGAGTAGGTTTAACAATTAATAAAAAGATAGAAATGCGGATAAGCTACAACGAACAGCATAGCGAACACACTGTTGTAGCCAAGATAGAAACGAAGCCTACGCCTACCACAGTCGTACAAGTTCATATGCCAACTATCTCCACAGATGATGAAGAGACTGAAGAAATGTATGATGAGTTAAAAGAAATTATTCAGATAGCTAAAGGAGATGAAAATTTAATAGTCATGGGAGACTGGGATTCGATACTATCAAAAGAAAGAGAAACAAAAATATAGCTGAATATGGACTGGGGGTAAGGAATGAAAGAGGAAGCCGCCTGGTAGAGTTTTTCACAGAAAATAACCTAAATATAGCTAACACTCGGTCTGAAAATCATGAAAGTAGTCTGTATACGTGAAAGGGACCTGAAGACACCGGAAGGCTTCAGACTGATAATGTAATGGTAAGACACAGATTTAGAAACCAGGTTTTAAAGTGTAAGACACTTGAAGGGGCAGATGTAAACTCTGACCACAATTTATTGGTTATGAACTGTAGATAAAACTGAAGAAACTGCAAAAAGTTAGGAATTTAAGGAGATGAGACCTGGATAAACTGATAGAACCGGACGTTGTCGAGAGTTTCATAGGAAGTGTTAGGGAACGATTGTCAAGAACAGATGAAAGGAATACAAAGGTAGAAAATGCGTAGCTTTCAGAGATAAAATAGTGAAGGCAGTAGAGGACCAAGTAGGTAAAACGACGAAGACTAGTAGAAATCCTTGGGAAACACAAGAGATACTGAATTTAACTGATGAAGGAAAAATATAAAAATGCAGTAAATGAAGCAGAGGAAAGGGAATACAAACGTCTCAAAAATGAGGTAGAAAGGGAGTGCAAAATGGTTTAAGCAGGAATGGCTAGAGGACGAACGTCAGGACGTAGAAGCATATATCACTAGGGGTAAGATGATGTTGCCTGCGGGAAAAAATTAAAGAAAACTTTGGAGAAAAGAGAATCACCTGTATGATTACCAAGAGCTCAGATGGGAAACCAGTCCTAAGCAAAAAAAGTAAAAGCAGAAAGGTGGAATGTGTATATGGAGTGTCTATACATGGGCAGTGTACTTGAGGGCAATATTATGGAATTGGAAGAGGACGTTGATGACGATGAGAAGTGCGATATGATATGCGTGAAGAATTTCACAGACCACTGAAAGGCCGAAGTCAAAACAAGGCCCGGGAATAGACAACATTCCGTTAGAACTAATGACAGCCTTGGGAGTGTCAGCCATGACAAAACTTCCATGTGATGAGCAAGATGTATGAGACAGGCGAAATATTTTTTTTTCTTTTTCTTGTATTATGGGACCAAACTTTTGACGTCATCGGTCCCTAAGCTTACGCACTACGTATACTAACTTATACTGACTTACCCTAAGGACGACAGACACACCCATGCTAGAGGGAGGACTCGAACCTCCGACGGGGGGAGCCCCTCGGACCGTGACAACACGGTGCCTAAGATCGCGCGGCTACCCCGCGCGTCATAGGCAAAATACCCAAAGACTTCAAGAAGAATATAAGAATTCCAATTCCAAAGCAAGCATGAGCTGACAGGTGTGAGAATTACCTAACTATTCGTTTAATAAATCACGGCCGGCCGCGGTGGCCGTGCGGTTCTAGGCGCCACAGTCCGGAACCGCAGGACTGCTACGGTCGCAGATTCGAATCCTGCCTCGGGCATGGTGATGTCCTTAGGTTAGTTTAAGTAGTTCTAAGTTCTAGGGGACTGATGACCTAAGATGTTAAGTCCCATAGTGCTCAGAGCCATTTGAACCATTTAATAAATCACGGTTGCAAAATACTAACATGAATTCTATACAGACGAAAGGAAAAGCTGGTAGAAGCCGACCTCGGGGAAGATCAGTTTGGATTCCGTACAATAGTACGAACATGCAAGGCAATACTGACCCTACGACTTACCTTAGAAAAGAGGTTAAGGAAAGACAAACCTACGTTTATAGCGTTTGTAGACTTAGAGAAAGCTTTTGACAATGTTGACGGGAATACTCTCTTCCAAATTCTGAAGGTGTCAGGTGTAAAATACAGGGAGCGAAAGGCTATTTACAATAGTACAGAAACTGGACGGCACTTATAAGAGTCGAGGGGAAGAAAGTGAAGCAATGATTGAGAAGGGAGTGGGAAAGGGTGTAGCCTATCCCCGATGTTATTCAGTCTGTATATTGAGAAAGCAGTAAAGGAAACAATAGAAAAATTTGCAGTAGGAATAAACATCCATGGAGAAAGCATAAAAACTTCGAGATTTGCCGATAACATTGTATTTCAGTTCCAGACAGCAAAGGACCTGGAAGAGAAGTTGAACGGAAGGGAGAGTGTCTTGAAACAAGGATACAAGATGAACATCAACAAAAGCAAGACGAGGATAATGGAATTAAGTCGAATTAAACCACGTGATGCTGAGCGAATTAGATCAGGAGATGAGACACTTAAAGTAATAGATGAGTTTTGATATTTGGGAAGCAAAGTAACTGATGATGGTCGAAGTAGAGAGGATATAAAATGTAGACTGGTGATGGCAAGCAAAGCGTCTCTGAAGAAGAGGAATGTGTCAACGTCGAGTTCTGATCTTGTGAATCATCCTCATTATTCCACAGTGACTTTTTTTAGTATCGTTCGAGTTGGTAGTGGAAGTGTTTTCGTGGAACCGTGTATAGCTTATGGTTTGGACTAAGCAGCTATTTTAATCTTGTTTGCGTGCTGCATGGAGTGAGTCGGTTGGGACGGAACAGCAACCAAGTCTCCGTGGAGCTGCGGCCAGGCCGGGCTCGCTGTCGTTGTGCATGTGCTATCAGATCGTGAGGCGCTAATTGCGAGAGCTACAAAGTTCTCTGCCCACTGAACATGGACGCTGAAGTTGCGTAATCAGTTAACCTGTTATGAAACCTCAACTGCTGTGACATCTCTTCATTCTATGCCGGTTGTTGCTTCCTGGGTCTTTCCTGCAACCAGCAACGTATGGTGTGCTAGAGTCGGCAAAATTTTGTAGCCGTCTTCCTGTATGATGTTTAACTATTGAATTGATTGTAACTTATAAGTGAGGTGCACCAGCGGTATCTTCTGCCTTGTGGCCGTTAACGTTCCGGTTTCCTGCCCTGGTTGTTAGCGTGTTTTTTTGCAGTGTGTTTCCCTCACCGTGTTGATGCTGTCCAGCACTGCGTGTAGTTCGACAGCCTTGGCGTTGTTTATTTTATTTTTGAGTGGTTATTGTGCCTTGACTGTATTTAGACGCCAGTTGTCAAGACGTATTGCTGCTGGTATCGTTGTCCTCACTGATATTTTCGGTTTTCGTGCCTTTGGTCGGCGGAAGGAAATTGATTAGGTTGTTGGTCGGTCCTTCAGCCGTTCCTGGGTCGGGTTGTCATCCGATTATTTAGTCTTATTGTCGGCTGCCTGTTACACATAAACTTATGTTATAGTTTCCTCCTCAGGCTGACCTTTGGAACAGTTCGGAGTACCACTGTACTGTTGTTTTTAGATTGTGTTTTTGTCTCAAGTACTGTGCGAGTCCTGCAGCCACCTATTAATTTAGTTGGTTTAATTTTAAAATAAGGCCTTCAGCCAACTTAAACTAAGCTTTCAAGATTGATTTGTTTGAAAGTAACTTTAAAAAGGAGATTTGGCTCCATTAGAAATCTTTGTTATCCAGGCCTTAAGCCTTGAGTTGTTCAATGTTCAGCCGAGCTTTTACGTGAAATATTTTTAACATAATGCCTTCAGCTGCCTTAAATTAAAATTCTAAAGGTTCTTTGCTGAGACTATTTTGTAAGAATGTTCTGCCCTATGTCCAGTGTGCGGCCTTCAGCCGAATATTTAAGTTATATATATATATATATATATATATATATATATATATATATATATATATATGGTTGTGGAAAGGGGCCAAAATCAGTTACTGTCAGTTGCACAAAACATACAAACTTTATTTTCCTAAAAACACATAATCGCACATGCCCTTAAAGGATTTCAAAACAATACGGTTGAAAATCAATATATATATATATATATATATATATATATATATATATATATATATATGTGTGTGTGTGTTTTTAGGAAAATAAAGTTTGTGTATATATATATATATATATATATATATATATATTGATTTTCAACCGTATTGTTTTGAAATCCTTTAGGGGCATGTGCGATTATGATTTATATGAAAATCAATATATATATATATATATATATATATATATATATATATATATATATATATATATTGATTTTCAACCGTATTGTTTTGAAATCCTTTAGGGGCATGTGCGATTATGTGTTTTTAGGAAAATAAAGTTTGTATGTTTTGTGCAACTGACAGTAACTGATTTTGGCCCCTTTCCACAACCATAATCTCATCCGCTCTGTCCTGCGAAACCAGATTTCACGTATGGAAGGGTAACATGGACGATGAATAGTTTAGACAAGTAGAGGATAGAAGCTTTCGAAATGTTGTGCTACAGAACAATACTGAAGCTGAGATGGGTGGATCACATAACTAATGAGGAGGTACTGAACAGAACTGGGGAGGGTGGAGTGGGGAAGAAGAATTTGTGGCACAACTTGATTGGAAGAAGGGATCAGTCGGTAGGACACATTCTGTGGCATCAAGGAATCACCAATTTAATACTGGAAGGGAGCGTGGAGGGTAAAAATCGTAGAGAGAGACCAAGAGACGAATGCACTTAGCAGATTCAGAAGGTTGTAGGTTGCGATAGTTAATCGCAGATAAAGAGGCTAGCAGTGGATGGAGTAGCGTGGAGAGCTGCATCAAACCTGTCTCTGGACTGAAGTCCACAACAACAACCACAACAACAATGGTACCGGTATGTAATGGTATATTGTAGCGTAGCAGCACATTAAAAGTGATCCATTTTAATTGATACAGCATTATTTCTCTTCCCCATGTTCTTGACATTAATGCTACCAAGTTTCGTACTTGAACGGTAATTGATTTCGGTGTTATAACACATTAAATAGGAACCGTTTAATTATATCCAGCCGATATTTTAGACATTGAAAATCAAATTGTTCGGCCACTACAACATACCGTATCTCAGTAATGTCTTTAGTTTAAAATTATAGGAGGTATTCGGCAAATTAACAGCTTCAAAATCACAATTTGATCTAAAAAATTACATAGTATGAATAAAAATAAGAATGATTTATCAAAAAAGAAAGCTATACAGGATGCGGTATTTTTTTTTTAAATTTGGGGCCAATTTATTTGGTATTAATTTTTTGTTTATTTTAATGTGCTATAGGTCTAGAAGTGTTAACCATTTAATATGTAACGATATCTTAAAAAAGTCTGTACTGTTTGACAAGGTGCATTTTAAAGGGTAGTACATATGCAAAACTTGTTTCTTAAAAATGTCACATTAAATAATGATAATATAATTAAACTTTAAAACACATTATCTGAAAACACCTATTTTCCGTCATTCAGATTTTTCTTACAAATTATTCGGAATTTAAAGCTCGACATAACAATTACAATAACACAAAATCCAAAATTTTAAACAAGAGGCCCCTTTTCGCTTTCCATCTCACATATAGAGACTCACTTTCCTTCTAGCGTCAGACCATTGGTGATTCATGTGAATGAAAATTATTTCCACACAGGCATTGCTGCATGGAATCGCCATTATCCTTTCGATAACTTAGTGACATGAAAGAAAATCTAAAACAACCAATCACTCATACTTCGCTACCGGACGATGAACGTAGGGCTGAAATATCGAATACTTCAGAAAAATACTGTGACCACTTGGCAACACAGGTTGCCATACATACTTTATCATACAGGATCGTACGTTATTTCGAGTAGTTATTTTCCACAATATATGAGGACTATTAAGTATGTAAAAAATTTTTTTAGGACTCTCTTTACACAAATCTTGAAAAGACCACAAAAGTTGATCTAATTTTTGCGCGTAACAGGTAACCTCACTAACTAAAAGATGAACTAAGGACTCGTCTTTGAGCGCGCTTAATTTCAGTTGTCCGTACTGTCAACGTAAAACTATCTTGTGAAAGTTGCACGAGAAAGAGTGGGAACTTACCAATTTCATATTATTTTCAACAAGCACATACATTATATGTGCCAACTAGACTATGTGAAGTAAGTAAAGATTTCTATGTGGAATTTTTTTGTTTTCTAAAACTGAGCCGCCACCTCCAAAGTACCTCTCGTTAACGTCGGCACTGTTAGCAACATTTCGTGTCCTCAGAATCGACTGCTATCAACCTCAGCGATCTACAGCTGTAGTAAGACTTTGCGTTGTCTTTGGATTTGTTTTGCATTAGGTGGACTGAGAGCGATAAAGTTCAGTTATTCAGTTTTGCACCTTTCTATAACAGTGAATTATAGATAAAGGTAAAAATTAGATAACTGCTTACTCTATACACCCATAAAACGTAATCTTAGTCATGAAACAGACGAAATAATGAATATATTATGCCGAAAAAATGCATACGATGATACGATGGTATAATAAAAAGTATATGAAAATTTCGGCCTTAGGCAGGTGACGAGAACCACACCAATGCCGTTTCCTGTTACACTCGAGTGCTAGGCCCAACAAACAACAGCTGGTTATGGAGAACCACGCTAAGCAAGCGAGCATTCCGTCCGCCCCACATACTCGCAGACAGCCACACTCGTCGCAGTCCTTAATCGGCAGGCACCAGTTGACTCCCCGCCGCTTCCGTCCTGTCGCCATATCCGACCGAGCCGTCCTCCCAAAACTGTTGCTTCGCGCACCAGCACCAACAGCGCTCAACGATCACGCCCCCAATCGCTGCGGCGAACACAAGTGAAATAATCTCGCTGGTAAATCAAAAATGCTGAACCGTGACACGGCTCAGTTAACTCTGTGAGGATTTAGAATTTTGACCGCGCTTGCGTCTAATGGACAAACGTATCGGACTATAATTTTGAATATGGTGAGATTAACAGAAAAACTAAAAGGACTGTAACCTTGAGAGTTAATGAAAGTGGTAAAATCATAAGTGAATGAAAAAAAAATGAACGGTCTCCAGTCCAATAAGGTACATTAATTTGGAAAGGTATGTCTAAGGTAACTGAATATTCGTTATTGAAATTACTTTCGTTGATATTTCCCTTTGAATAGCAAACAGGATACAAACTGACACAGTGCACTCTGAACTGCGTGTAGCAGCAGTTACCAATAATGCACACTCCTGTAAATTATAGGAAGTAGATTTGCACCTAATGACAGCTGTACTCAAAAGCATTACTTAATCAAAAACTGAAATGTTACTGCATGAAGTGCAGATCTAAATTTGGACATGAGGGGCTTTTATCTTAACTGACATGACAAAAACAAATAAAGATGAATAATATTATAAATACACTGTTTAAATTCCTCTACATAATATATTAGTTTTCCTTAGCAACAGTAATAGTTCCATTTTCTATTTCCAATAGCTGGACAATATGATAAGGGCCCATAAACTAGTATAGTTTCACTAATAAATGCTCTCTGGTTATTACAGTAGAAAAGTCTAATTCAAAAAGCTAATCATTCACTTCACTTGGAATAGTTCATAAATTACTTTGCAAGACAATAAAATACAACACTGGACTTAATTAACTTCAAAACAGGCACCAGTCACGACAGAAATCAAAACCACACTATTTTTAAAATGAGCTTTACTTATTTGTCTTTTCGTCACCTGTGAACAAGGTATTCTAGACAATAATATTTACACAATCGTGTGCTGTAATCCTACAAAACTATATTTTTGTAATAACTAAGGATAATTCAGCAAAAGCCTATCCAACTTCACTTTTGTGGTTTTAACTTTAACTTTTACTACTCCAGATATTGGCCCAAAATCACTTTTAAACACGTGAATGCAAGAATTGTTGATTTAAATCAGGATATTCAGTTTTAGTAGCACTTAGGTGAGGACCATGCCTAGGTTCATGATCAGGATAGAAAATATGGTTCCAGACACAGATTTACAATGTCGTGATTATTGTTAAAACAACACACAAATTAACTGCTCCATGTCGACATACATTACTGAATGTATGAAGTTAGTGAAGCAGTGGCGAAGATTGGTGGCAATCGATACGGCGGCTAACTGTACTCACGGCTCTTAATGTTCGAATTCTCTATAAAATCTCCTGTTGGTGTCGGATTTGCAACATTTTAGAGCTAGTAGCCAGATCCAAATAGTAGCCCAGTAGTAGCCAGATCACACAAAGGAGCCGCTCAGTCCGGCAGCCAAAACCACCTTTTACATCGCACCATTCCACTTCCGTTGCTGGGGGACTTTCCTACAGCTTTTACATGTTACAAATACAGGTGCCCTAAGCATGAACCAGCTTTCAATAAACATTTTCTTTTTATGTAAATACACATATTATAATAATTTATCATTTTAACACATCCTCTGGCTTTTTTCATATATACTTTACAGACTCTTATTTTCTTGCCATAGCTCAAGGACTTTAAGAATACAAATTCATAGCTGCAGATACACAGTTACATAATATAAATATATTTCTAATTGGTTTAAGTGTTACAAAGTTACTTGAAGGTTGTTCGATGGAGAGCAGAAAAGGTGAAAATCTGAGCGCACAATATCTGGTGAATGAGGTAGGTGCGGAATGACTTCCCAACCCCTGCTCTCGTATAGCTTTCTTTTTTTTCCAATCTAGCACCACGCGGGCGGTCGTTATTTTGGGTGGTAGTATCATTTAACGCACTCTTCCTGGTTGTTATCCTTGGATTTTGGCTGCAAGACGTCTCAGTTGTTGACAATAAATGTCAGCAGTTATGATTACATCTCGGGGAAGCAGTTCGTGGTACACCACACCGTCACTGTTCCACCAAATGTACAACATCACCTTTTTTGAATGTGCTCAATTCTTTGTGTAGTTTCCGCTTTTGTTGCCCTCAGCCATCCTTTCTTTTCCTTTTGTTAGCATAAAGACACCATTTCTCGTTACCAATAACAATACAGGGTAGGAATGGGCGGTACTGTCCACGAGCCAATTGAGTAGCAAGCAGAGATGCAAATAGAGCAACCTGCAGATTTTTGTCACTTGGCTTAAAGAATGCGGTATCCACACACCCAACTTTTGAACCTTCTCGATTGCACGCAGATGTCGGACGATGGTGGAATGATCACAATTCATCACATTTTCCAGTTCTTGAGTAGACTGCATCGAATCATTGTGGTTTAATGCGTGTAAAAGGCCTTCATCGAAGCCCGAATGTAGAATGATCACACTTCATCGCCTTTTACTGTTCTTAAGTACACTGACATGGATCGTTGTGGATTAATGCTTGTAAACGGTCTTCATCAACGCCTGAACGTCTTCCGAAACGAGGAGGGTCAATAATACCAAAACAGTCCTCATTAGAACAGGAAAACAATTTTCTTGGCGTCCTCTGTCCAACGGCATTATTCCCATAGAAGGAGCAAATGTTTCTGGTGGTCTCCTTTGCCGTTATATCTCTACTGAACTCAAACAGAAGAATATGCCAGAAATTTCCGATTTCTCCATCCGACACTCCATTATATAGCGTCCAAAGCTCCACTAATTATCTTCACATGATAACATGGCAGTATATAAAGGCAAATAAAAAGTGACAATCGATAAATAAAATAGCAACGGGAATACCAACTTGCAGACGAAAACGCTGCGAACTTATACACCAACCTAATGCATGCTTCTGAAGATTTTTCAGAATTATCGACTGGAGAAAAATGACAATTATTTAATATAACAAATGATGAGTTTACAAATTTTTACAAGCAAAGTTCATCTTTACAGTCGATTTCTGCCATTTCAGCATTCACAAAGAAGGGTTTACTGTGATGAATGTTAAGCGACGGGACTACATAAACAAAACGTCTCTGAATTTAGTAAAACAATTGTTATGTACTTATATTAACATAAATAAAGACTGCCAAGAGTCTGTTTAGCATTGACAGTTCAATATCGCTAAAAGTAATAAAAATATATATTTAAAAGAAATAAATAATACTCTATTTGGATTCAGTGTACATTTTTGTATCTGCAATAAGCAACTCATATTATTAGCTAAAAAAGTGTGACAAACCTACACTACTCGCCATTAAAATTGCTACACCAAGAAGAAATGCAGATGATAAACGGGTATTCATAGGAAAAATATATTATACTAGAACTGACATGTGATTACATTTTCACGAAATTTGGGTGCATAGATCCTGAGAAATCAGTACCCAGAACAACCACCTCTGGCCGTAATAACGGCCTTGACACTCCTGGGCATTGAGTCAAACAGAGCTTGGATGGCGTGCGCAGGTACAGCTGCCCATGCAGCTTCAACACGATACCACAGTACATCAAGAATAGTGACTGGCGTATTGTGACGAGCCAGTAGCTCGGCCACTAATGACCAGACGTTTTCAATAGGTGAGAGATCTGGGCAAAGTGCTGGCCAGTGCAGCAGTCGAACATTTTCTGTATCCAGAAAGGCCCGTACATAACCTGCAACATGCGGTCGTGCATTATCGTGCTGTGAAATGTAGGGTTTCGCGGGCATCGAATAAAGGTTAGAGCCGCGGGTCTTAACACATCTGAAATGTAACGTTCACTGTTCAAAGTGCCGTCAATGCGAACAAGAGGTGACCGAGACGTGTAACCAATGGCACCCCATACCATCACGCCGGGTGATACGCCAGTATGGTGATCACGAATACATGCTTCCAATGTGCGTTTCCCGCGATGTCGCCAAACACGGATGCGACCATCATGATGCTGTAAACAGAACCTGGATTCATCCGAAAAAATGACGTTTTGCCATTGGTGCACCCAGGTTATTCGTTGAGTACACCATCGCAAGCACTCCCGTCTGTGATGCAGCGTCAAGGGTACCCGCAGCCATTGTCTCCGAGATGATAGCCCATGCTGCTACAAACGTCGTCGAACTGTTCGTGCAAATGGTTGTTGTCTTGCTAACGTCCCCATCTGTTGACTCAGGGATCGAGACGTGGCTGCACGATCCGTTACAGCCGTGCGGATGAGATGCCTGTCCTCTCGACTGCTAGTGATACGAGGCCGTTGGGATACAGCACGGCGATCCGTATTACCCTCCTGAACCCACCGATTCCATATTCTGCTAACAGTCATTGGATCTCGACCAACGCGAGCAGCAATGTCGCGATACGATAAACCGCAATCGCGATAGGCTACAATCCGACCTTTATCAAAGTCGGAAACGTGATGGTACGCATTTCTCTTCCTTACACGAGGCATCACAACAACGTTTCACCAGGCAACGCCGGTCAACTGCTGTTTGTGTATGAGAAATCGGCTACAAACTTTCCTCGTGTCAGCACGTTTTAGGTGTTGCCAACCTTCTGTGAATGCTCTGAATAGCTAATAATTCGCATATCACAGCATCTTCTTCCTGTCGGTTAAATTTCTTGTCTGTAGCACGTCATCTTCGTGGTGTAGCAATTTTGATGGCCAGTAGTGTAGATTCGAGAGAAGCCGTCACATGACGGACTAAGCTGTTACGAAGCTCTGACAGCTTGCCCACTGAGAACGAGGTGTACGCACCTACCTAAGGGAGGAATGTGGGAGCGCGCGCCGCCACGGTCTGCGGTTTGTCGCCCGCGCCCGACTCAGCCCCTGCAAGAAGAGCCTCGCCCGCAAACCGCGCCAGCTCAATTATTTGCAGAATTGGGGCCGCCGCAAGACAGTGCGGCTTGCCGACAAATTAAAGGCTCCTTCTCACACTCCCATCGTTCTTTTTCTTGTGGCCCAGTTGCCTCATACAATACCCCGCCACCAACCGCAGAACGTCCGTGTACACTCAGCATACGGAGAAAAACATGAGACATTCCTGCGGCTTACAATGAACTGGCAGACAAATGCACCTCATTATTTGAATTAACTGAATAGGTTTGTATTATGAATTGTTGCTATACCGAAAGTATAAGGTAGGAAGGTTAGAGTTTAATATCCCGTCACTGTGGAAGTCGTTTGGAACAGGATCGAAATTCATATTGGGCAAAGACTGGCAAGTAGCTATTTAGGATTTCAAGTCTATAAATTTGAGGAGAATGCACATGTAAATCAGTTGGCTGGACTTTATTTGAATTTCGATCGTCCAGTCTATGAGTCCAATGTGCCAATCATAGTCCAACGTCGACAAGTCTGTCGTACCGAGTATTTTTTTTAGCAATACTTCCTGCCTACATTTACGTTACTACAGTGTTTTTGAAGCTAATCAGTAGAGAAACCAAACGCACTCGTTTTTGACGAGTCCCAGAGTATTGTAAATTGTTAAAGGTTACAGACGTCCTCCTAGTGCACTTTACTGGTGTTGATTACTCATATAAGACACATGAACAATTTTGGATTAGATATTCCATCATCAGATATACCGCGGAAAACACGTTCAATAACTCTGATGTCCTCGCTAGTGGTGCAACGATCAACTCCGACGTGTGTTGTGCTAAGCTCAGCAAACTGAAGAAAAGACTTCAGCGTGTTCGTCGCCACGAAAATACAAACAACTCCTTCTTTTCTATAACGACGCAAGGCCTCACAGAAGTCTAAGCTCCAGAGAGGAGATCACAAACCTTCTTTGGACATTTTTTTCTCATCCACCCTTCAGCCCAGATGTCTGACTTCTATCTGCTTGGCCCAGTGAAGGATGATGGGGAAGTTACTACTGCAGCAAGCCGCTGGCTGCGATATCGACCAGAAGAGCCCAGGGTCAACGAGATATATGAGCCTTGCAACGAACTTGTGACGTCACACTAGTGGGCTTATCAGCCACCCTTCGCGAACGCTCGGCTTCTTGCAGAACCCAAGAGAAATCAGTACGTACTTGAAACGGTATCCACTGAAGTCTTAATTTTTTGGGTGCTATCGAGGACTTGCATGTATTTAAACACTCACAATCAGTCAAGAATTATTAAACCCAACTGAAATAATTACTCACTCCGCACTGGATATGGCTGGTGGCACTCGTAAGACTGCAGTGTCACGTTCTGTGACATACGTGCCACAGCTTGTGTTTCTTGTGGGCCCCATCAGGGTGGTACCATTCGGTCATGCAGGCCCTCCAAGTAAGGTTGAGTAAGGCCATCGCATAGGAAGAAGGTAATGTTGAAAAATAGCGTTTTGTAGCAAGAGAGTGGGGAATAATGTGGTGTATTGGAATCCTAAATAAAGACAACCAGCTTTCTGAAAGAAAAATGTGTTTCATTACTTATTGAAAGCCTCTCGTAAGTTCACGCGAAATTATGCGAATTCTTATTTTGGTTTTGTTTTGTTACACAACACACACGGGACCCAAACTGATGGTGGAGATGACCAACAGAATCTTTGGTTGGTGATAAATTGGTATACGATAACTGAGCCGTGGCGAGCTGGCGCCAGTGTTATTTTGTTCATGTATCGTTGTGATCGATTGTGGTTGAGGTAAGCTATCTTTGCTTTTCGCGTGCCTTATCTTCCGGGTTGCCGGCCGAAGGGATTGGGTTGTTAGCCTTCGACGGGTTACCCTCGAGATCTCGTGACATTCGGTGACATTCGCTGGGAACAAAATTTGAAGTGAAGCGCTGAAGCTGTGGAACCAGCTCCTTCGTATTGGGTAGATGATAAGAAGTAAGTGATCGTAATTGTGTTTTGTTGACCGACGCACTCAGAGACATTTAAATTTTATTACTATAGTGAGACTTTCATAGTCGAACCTTAAGATGATGGAAAAGTTCAGTTGGCCTAGTTAAATGGTGGCCGTTATTTGAAAGATTTTTCAGAAGTTTTACTAGTGCTCTGTGTTTCTTGTAATCAAATGATTTTATGTTGGCGTTTCCAAAGCCTGCACTCTATAAATACATTTGTCCACGAGTAAAATGCCTAAGGTCAAAGTTGGGAATTTGTCAGTAGTGTAACGTGTTCCTCTACACGATTACCCATATATCGAGTTCAAGATTCTGCCCAGTGTTTCTATGTTTCAGAGTTATTCGAATGTCTTTGTCATTCGCCCAAAAACCTTCGATTGTGCCAGCGTCTTGCCGGAGAGTGAAGTGTCATCCGAGGTCTACGCTTGGCAGTGTTTAAGAACCTGGCCACTACCCGGAGCTGTTCACACACCACCTTCCAAAATTTAGGATTCATCTCCCTTCCGCCAAGGCGAGTTAAGCTGGTAGATATATGTAAATATATATTGTATGTAACCTGTTATTATACGAACCTGTTTCCTTAAATATTAGCTACTGGCAACTGGCTAAACTTTAAATTGCATAGTATCTGCTGAGTTCCACGCGCAGCTCTTTCTAGTAGTCTCTTATTATCACGTCTGAGCGCGTGAACATTCATTTTTAAAGATCAGTGTTTCTGCTGTAGTTTTATATGTAAGTGGTTCTATCATATTATTCTACTGGATCTTAGCTTGGCACTAGTGTTTTATGAAGTGCCTATGTGAAGTAATTGATAATTGCTATGCTTAAGATTCCTATAAATGCTTGGCACATTAAGTTTATAACTTTCTCTTAAGAGACTGTTTATTTGAGTACTGAGTACGTTGGGGTTTCTAACTGTATTTGCAAAGATTTATCTAGTGGCTCGTCCACAATTTGTAATTGTCAAATTCCTTAAAAGCCGTAATGTCAATAAACTGTCTTAATTATAAATTGTGACTACCAACCATGATTCCATCCCGCTTCCTCTTTTATGGTATCTAAGATATGGTGGGTAAGTGTGGTGCGAAAAGGGACCATGTACGAATCATAGCGGTGGTTATCGGTTATCGGTGCCCTAACATATTATACTCAATCGATATAGTTTCCAAGATAGATTTTATGATAGAATAAGTGTTCCGAAATCGATTGTGTGTGTTTTATAAATAAACAACGTCAATAAAGTTCAGCTGGAGGAAGTCTGTTATCTTTCACATTATAAAACTGTCAAGTATCTTCATTGATTCCTATTTTTATATTATACCCAAATTTAAAAAAATGTGTCCTTATCTTCGCTTTGGATAGATCTCAGGTTTTCTTCTCTTTTCCACTTTTCATTCGATACTCCAAGGATCAGAGCAACTTGTTTGTGATTCGGCCCATTACAGAGTTGCTGTTCTTGCCAGGCAAATACTCGCTGTAGGCTTGTAGTGGGGCAAAGCGAATCCCAGTTCAAAATATCTGCGAGGAGACTTCAAGCTCAGGCAAACCTTAGTGTGCACCAGGGCACTAGGACTGTTTAAATTTGATGATAGGAGAAAGTTATCCATCGTTCGAAATACAAATTAAAATGTAACGTAACTTTATCTACATTTAGCAGGTTCAAACGTGACTGTATTCAGTACACTTGAAGTATGAATTAACAAACGCCTTCAGTCTCAGAGTTTCGTGTTTTATTAAGTACACGACGCATTTCTCACCCTGTGGTTCCATCATCAAGAGTAAGTTGTCTTAATACATGCTTTATTTTTTCTCTTCAAAGAGGTGAAATGCATATTCCACATAATCCAAGAAAAGAGTTTTTAACGTTTTAGCACCAGCAAACATTCTTTTCTCCATTGTTTTCCTACAAACCACATCATTCAAGAGGCAGATTTGCATAAAGCATGTATTAAGACAAATTACACCTGATGATTGACCCATAGAATCCGAAATGCAACGTGTACTTAATAAAACACGAAAAGTCGTGACTGAAGGCGTTTTTTAATTCGTACTTAGAGTGTAATGTAATAGGAAGACGGAGTATTTAATGGAGAGTTACTGGATGCCTCTGAGAGAGACTTCGGAGAACTTTCATGCATTCGACAGTCTGTACGGTAATTTCCCACGTGGAAGCTGCTGCACTGATTATGTAACCATTTTGACAGTCTGTACGGCCGGCTGCTGTGGCCCAGCGGTTCTAGGCGCTTCACTCTGGAACCGCGCGACTGCTACGGTCGCAGGTTCGAATCCTGTCTCGGGCATGGATGTGTGTGATGTCCTTAGGTTAGTTGGGTTTAAGTAGTTCTACGTTCTAGGGGACTGATGACCTCATATATTAAGTCCCATAGTGCTCAGAGCCATTTGAACCATTTTGACAGTCTGAAATACTTGTGCATTGTGTCAAAAAAAAAAATCTTAGGTCTTAGGCATACGAACTGCAGATCCTCCTCATCATGCTGCCAGCAGAAAAACACAGTAACACAATTTTGCCACTTTTAGAACTTCATTAAAAAAATAATTATTTTCTGAAGAAAATATCCTCCAAAATAACATTTCACAATGAAGGAATAATTAAAGAAGGATTATTGTTAATGGAGTAAAGATCCATGCAGTGGATACCAAGCGAAAAAGCTACTCCTTATGTTTCTGATCTAGGCTGGCATAAAAATGCGAAGGAACTGTTAATCAGAACTCAGGGAGAAGTTGTAGTGTAATTCACAATCGATTTATTGATCTTAAACAATACAAGACAACAAAATTATTAAAGAAACATCATACAAAAAATATTTATTTAACAAATGCTTTACTGAAATGGGATCTATGGTGGACAAGGTGATCTGCTGTAGATCGACACACGACACTAACCAGAACACTACTCTCTCTATCTCACTTCATACACGTGAATCCAGGTTATGGCATCAAACTACACCGCCACCAAGCATCTATATTCTACCATAAAAAAAAAGAAAAAATATGGTTCGAAAGAACAGGGTGCAGAGAAATAGATATTATAGCCCTACTTTGCAGAAGCGAATACTTTACTATCCTACTGGTCAAGGCACCAAACTACGATGCGTTTGGCGACTGAAGTCATGGACGGTGGAAATCTGTTATTAAATGTGCGTTCCCGAAAGATACAAATATGCGGTCTCGCGTTTGGTTAATTCAGAACGCAGGTACTTCCCTAAGAGCCTCTGAAACTCCGTCGGATTCCAGTGTGCAGGTGGACCCGCTTGCTGGTTTGCCAAACCAGTTTGACTCCGTGCCACGACTGTGCGTGTCGGAATACGTCAAATGTTTCGACGGCCAACTCAAAACAAATAAGCACACCCACGCATCACTTGTTGTGACCGTGATGATATAAGCAGTACCTCTGACGGTTCAGATGGTGACTGGCACAGGCTCGAAGTCACGTCCTAGTAAAGGACACAAGTCTCACCGTTTAGGTAGAGACCTGCAACTCTTTACTAGCGAAGCGCCAGTACAAGAGACCTGTACAAGAGTGTCGATCTCTCGTTCTCCCCGTTTCCTCGTCAGCTCGGTTCCAAAAGCACATCTCTCTTTTTTTGACTTCCCCCATTTCCACACAAGCCAATTGTAGTGGCGTACCAAGACAGCCACGCCACTCGGAGGTAGCCGAAAGGCACGCGTTAAGCTCACGCAGATTGGCGTGAGGTCTGGAACAGGACAATGTCTTGAGAATTGCAATAAAGTACGAAAATCTTGTAATACTTAACTTTAATCCGTAATCGGTGTACATCGCTCTTGTACAGATATAATCTCCATTTTCACTATACACTGGTAATGGCGCCTTGCTAGGTCGTAGCCAATGACTTAGCTGAAGGCTATGCTAACTATCGTCTCGGCAAATGAGGGCGTATTGGTCAGTGTAGCTTCGCTAGCAAAGTCGGCTGTACAACTGGGGCGAGTGCCAGGACGTCTCTCTAGACCTGCCGTGTGGTGGCGCTCGGTCTGCAATCCTGACAGTGGCGACACGCGGGTCCGACGTATACTAATGGACCGCGGCCGATTTAAAGGCTACCACCTAGCAAGTGTGGTGTCTGGCGGTGACACCACACCAATCACGAGCTGGAGCCCAGCATTGTAAGCTCGGTGAATGGCCTTTACGCTGCACACTGATTCGACCAATCAGACACTTAAAGTTAATTGGCAGAAAACAGAAAAAGTTTCAGCTTCACAGCCTCTTTCCCACCCGTATGTTGTGTCTTTTGCTAACCCAATACAGGGTGGAAACACAGCCCTCCATAAACAGCTTGTTATCTCCCTTGTTGTGTCCATTTCAAAAGTTTGCAAAGAATGGCCATAAACTCACATTGACAAAAGATGTTTTGAAACAGAATCTGGATGTCTGTTTCCCTGTGCCATGGAGATTTGCAGAACTTTTACATTTCTTTTGGCGGCTTGCTCATTAACAAGGCATACAATGCGCTGTCGCCGACTTTTCGGCGCTAGGCCGTATACCTGGACGTCTGGCGCCAAAGCTAATGTGTTTTGCACAATGTGACCGCTGCATGCGGCCATCTGGAAACGTCTCTACATCGTTCCCCAGAAAAAACGCTCTTTGTCGCCCCACCAATGCCGTGCTTTTACTGGAGTCATTTAAGTCGGCACCCTGCTCCTTTGAACGGCGGTAGAGCTTACCGTATTTCTTTCCCTAGAGCACGCAAACAAGACCATAAACTACTGCCCACCATTTCATCACAATGTATGAAGTCAAATCGCTATAGATCGTATTCCCTACACCAAATCAGAAGTGAGAGTGCCCTGCAATCTCTCAAACGTCATAACATTGGCTCTCAACAGTCACATATGTTTGGGAAAACACATGAGACAGCCCCCAGGGTAACGCCTCTTTGGAGCTGATATACAGGCTGCTCTAAAATTCACCCTACAAACTTCTAGAACCCACAGAGGGACTGAGTAGACAATATTTTGAATTGAGACCCATGTCTAGAAAGGCACAGTTTCCGTGTTGCAGCTGTTTGAAAACATGTTTGCTAGGTAGGTATGCAACAGGGTAATCAAGCTGTGGGCTGCTTACATCGGATAGGCTGAAGCGAGGCCCGCGAGAAATACAGGCTGTGACGCGTCCTACAGAGCATGTGACAGCGCACATCTTAAGATTGCCAGCAACCATCTCTAATGGTGCGCGACTAATTATTTCAGACGAGTTTAATAATTGTTGACTGTACGTTTAAATGCATGCAAGTTCTCGACAGCACGCGACCTAACTAAGACCTTTAAATTAAATTTTGATTTCCTGTAGGCATTGCATGAAACCAGTCGTTTGCGAAGCATTGTGAACAAGCCGACTAGTGTG
The DNA here is from genome assembly GCF_023898315.1 of Schistocerca nitens. Taxonomy (NCBI): domain Eukaryota; kingdom Metazoa; phylum Arthropoda; class Insecta; order Orthoptera; family Acrididae; genus Schistocerca; species Schistocerca nitens. Next base: position 366,766,934 of record NC_064614.1, on the reverse strand, counting down.
ACGTCACAACGTCGTTGCAGGGCCCGTATACCTTGTTGGCCCCGCACTGAAGTCATTTGACTCTCATCCTAACTGTCTGACCTGGTTCGAATCTCATTCACGTGCCTGCCACTGTTAGAGCAACGTGATTGAGTACACATTTGCAAAATGCACCGAGTTGATCCTCCTGTACAGTGAAGCTCTGGGTAATGGAAGAGCTGCTCATCGCCTTTATTGCGATTGTTATCCACAGTGTCCGACTCCCTCCTATACCCTTCGCGCCAAAATTACGCAACGATTTCGAGAAAGGGGCACCTTCAACGTCGGCTGGTGTGACTGTTGTGCTCCAAGGAGATGCCGCACAACCGAATTGGAAGAGGCCATACTGCTACACGTTGAAGAGCACCCGTCAACGAGAACAGCGAACTTGGTGGTCGCCCCATCGAATGTTATCTGTAGTGGATCAGAATGCTACTTTGAAACGGGTAAAAACGCTTTAAGATTAACTGTAAACAATAGCATTTGGGAAAACTAGAATGAAATTCTCACGCTGTGGTGGAGTGTGCGCTAATATGAAACTTCCTGGCAGATTAAAACTGTCTGCTGGACCGATACTCGAACTCGGGATCTTTGAATTTCGCAGGCGAGTGTTCTATCCACTTTTTACTTTTTTTTTATTTTCTTTTTATAGCTGAAAAACTGCTCTACCATCTTTTTCATTTAATTTCTTTCTGCAGACAAGTGATCTAACAACTTTTTTTTAAGGAAATTAGGAGAAAACGAAACCTTTATTATTCACAAAACCGTAGTATGTCCTTACACATTATAACTGTCCTGGAAGGAACCTAGCTGTCGTCCTACCATGCAGCATGAAATCACAACAAAGTCAATATGTGGCCACCTCCGGCACCCTTAAAAAAAGTATTTATAGATATTAAAACAAAATTCAAAGAAACATTCCATTGCTAACTGTGCAAGTGTCAGTTATTCCTGGGTCGCATACTCATGTAGTTTTCCTTAGCGGATCACTTTACTTTGTCGGTTCCACAACGATAGCACCGCCACTCGTCTTTGCACACCCGGCACATCCCAAGTATATGACGGGCCCGCAAAAACCGTTCCTAGGAAATCTGCATTCCAGTCCTTGTACTTTCGTAGCCCTAACAGCTTTGTGGCCATCTTGAAAGTATTGTCAGTAATCCAATACGTTCAGTACGTTCAGACCTGTGTCTCTCTATACATAATGGACCGTTATACCTGTGATCCACGCCACTGCGTTCTTCTCATGACGCGGAAGAAACGTTTCCTCTGGAAGATATTGCTGTATATATCGTGCGCCGCATGAACGCTAATATCTTCCTTGCTAGAATCCAGACAGCCAACGCCTCGCCGCAGACCAGCCGGTGGTCGTCCGTATCCAGCACGCCGCATTCGCCAAATGTATTGGGCACTTTCTGTCATTTGTTGAGTATTTCCGGTTCACGACAATGTACCATGTTGATCTGACTGTTGTAGGTAGGTGGGGGTGGTGCACCGTGCACCACACCACGTGCCGAATAATGTCAGGCTGTTTCCGTTCCATCCTGTTCTGGGTGATCTGTCCAAGAAGGAGATGGTAGACGCCCTTCGATGTCGACTGTCGGGACGTCGGTAAACGATCTCGAACGTAACTGCGTTCAACGATGAACGTGCGCACATACGTTAACGGGTGCGATATATGGGCGACACTGACCGGGAGAAGATGCGATGTTGGCACTAGTTCTTCGATTATCTTCCCCGTAAGAGAGCGATTCTTGTTGCACCACCGTTGTAGCATAGTATTAATATACAAGGTACGCGCCTTCTCGTGCACGTTCACTAAACCAACGCCCCCTACTCGCGCTGGGAGGGTAAGCGTGTTGTACTGTACCTTAAAGAGCTTTCCCAAACTTACATAGTGCACAAAAGCCGCCTGAATCCTCACAGCCAAGGGGAGACGGTGTGTTAGGTGGCATATCATGGAAGCGAGATAAAGGTTGACGAGTGACACTCACTGCAGCATATCCATCGACCGTAGGGCATTTAGTCGTACTGACGTACGGACTCTGAGCAACAGCCGTCGATAGTTTGCCGCAGCCGTTCCCGCCGTCTCCTTATGAAAGGTGATACCCAAACACTGAAGGGTTTGCACCACAAGTAAGGGTCCTTCCGATCCTGATTCTAGTCCACGCCCCACATGCTTGAATTTTGATTTCCGGAAGTTGACCTCCCTGCCATCTGCCATCCGTACTTCTGTAGCCAATCCAGTGCTGATCGAGTGTCCCCCTCATTCCTGACGGGGAACACAATGTCGTCCGTGTATGCTCTAAATTTGAATGATAGATGCCGTAGGGAGATCCCGATAAGACGGTGACGAAGACATGCGAGGCACAGTTCTAAGGCGATCGGCGATCGCATAGAGGAGGATCGGCAAGGGGCAACCCTGTCTGACTGATCTTAAGATCTTAAAATACTCTGTTCTCCCTCTGTTGATCACCATTGCTGATCTGGCGCCATACAACAGACGCACCAATGCAGTGGTCAATAATGGCGAGACACCCATCCTCTACATCGTCGCCTAGAGGTACACAGGAACCACTCGATCAAAAGCACGAGCGAAATCCACAACAAACAGAGCCCCCCGGAGGCGGCATGCAGCCGCGAGGGCGACAACTTCACGATAGTCTCCCAATGCCGTGTGGATATTACTGATGACAAGTCTGCTCGGCGTGTATTCGATCCGCCAGAGGCGATTTGATGTGGCTGCCCAGTATGCGCATGAAGATCTTGTAGTCACTATTAAGGAGGGTCAAGGGCGATAACCACAAGGACGTTTGCCACCAAGTAGCTTGAGTATCGGTATCATGAACCCTCCGTGAATTTTATGGGGACCGGTACTTCTTGCCGCAGAAGCTCATTAAACATGCATAACCACATCGGTGTTAAAATGGTCACAAAGGCACGGTAAAGTTCCAACGGGAATACGTCTGGACCTTGGGACTTGTTGGAGGCACCTCGTGTAATCGCTTCCTCCAGCTCCTCACACGTAATTTCAGATAACGCGTCCTCTTCCCCGTTCACACGCGATTCCTTTGGAATCTCTTCCAGGATGTTCCGCAAGTCCTTCTGGCCTTCCTCATTTCTATCATATAATCTGCTAAAATGATCCGCAAACGCCTGTGCTATGCCCCTTTGTGTTAAGAAACGACGGTCATCGCCGAGATCCGACTCATACATTAACGACGTCTTCTTCTTTCCTTTATCGCATAATGTATCGATGGAACTTCGTTGGGCAGGCAATCCTACGACCTCGCGCGTATCATCGCCACTCTTAGCGTCGCAAGTTGCACCAGCTTCGTCATGACTCGGTGGATGGACGTCTGGCGTTCTGGTGTAGGTGGCTGAGCCAACAGTTCCCAGAGGCCGTAAAATAAAAGTCAGTGGTCGTGCGCTGCCAACCTCGTTCCTATAACCTATTAACGTCCTCCGTAAAGCTGGCTTCATGCACTCGATCCACCACTGTAGGACAGAACGGTAAGAATTTTGTCGACGGAGGCAGCCATGCCACGCGTCCTCCACCATGCGTCGGCATTCTGCATCACGCAGGTGGCAGACGTTAAATCTTCCAATTACCCCTCCGTCTCCATACCTGCTATCTAGCATGCCTCATAGTCTGTAAACGCGGACAGCCAGATTTCTGCGTCCACCGTCCATATCGCTAACGCCCTTGAAACGTAGATCCGATCGAAACGGTTCGCGGAGTGGCTCATAAAAAAATGTATATCCTGTTTGGTTGCGATACTACAGGTCCCATGTATCGAGTAATTCCATCCAGTTGACCAGCTCCCGAAGTTCTTTGTTAGGAGTACAATTAGGATGTTGGTCCTTTCTGTCGAACACACAATTAAAATCTTCGTCGAGTATGCAAGCATCGTATCGATCCGGGAGCAACGGTGTAACCCCATGGTCGTAAAAATCTACTCTGTCCCTTCTCTTATCCGAGCCTCACGCTTAGGACATAGTGATCAAACGTATTCCACCTATGGTCACGGCCCTACCACGGGCAGAAGGCAAATACTCTACTTCATCTTCAATAGTATCGCAGTGCCAACGCCTCTCTCGTCACACGGGGAACAGTAAATATCGTAACTGTAAAAGTCCGAGGGGGGAAGCACTGAACTTCCTGTAACAGTGCTATGTCTAAATCTGCAGCCATGTCACTAAACATCTTCATTTCTACCAGCGTCCCAGTGCTATTGATGATAACAGACCCTATCCGATAAGCTTGGTACATGGCTGTTAACGTAGATAGGGCACCTTACGGTCGCTAATTCTTCCTTTCACAGGCTGCTTTCTTCCTAGCGTCCCCTACCGTCCCCTAATATGGTCTCCCGTTATTCTGTGCGCTCTTTCTGTCTTACACCGGGAGAATGTGTGGGAGCAGTTCCTCCAGCATCATCTGTTCCCCACCAGGGTGGATCTTCTGACCAGTCCCCTAGCTTCCCATCGTTCGTGCGTTGTAGGCGCCGTAGCCTCGTGAGTAGCTTGTTGCCGTCGATCGAACTCCTCCACTGGAGCATCGTCATCGGAAGGTCAGGTCGCCGTCCAACTGGCCACCCCTGCATCCACGCTAGGCAGTTCTGTATCCATGTACTTCTGCACTGTACCCGAAAACGCCTCAGCATTGCCTGCTGGATCTGGCTGGTCGTTCCCCAACGTGAGGCGGCGCATCGTCCGTCTTTTTATGATCGGTGTTTTCGTTGCCGAGCCTCGGAATCAGAGGTCAGCATGGCCTCTGGATGTTCGTGGGGGACGTCGGAATCGTGCGCCGTCGTATTATCGACGTCTGTAAGTGCCTTATCTGAAGGGGCCATAAGCGGCACCGAAGGGAGGGCGTCCTGTGACTGCTGCAGGCGGTTCAGCGCAACGTCTTCGTTCCATGGCTCGCCACGATCTGCTTCTGTTTGTACGTTCCGGTACTTTTCTGTTGCGTGGCCTACGTCATCGCGTAATGCAGTGACATAGGTCATGGGGAGCATAGCCGGATGCGGTGTGAGTGGTGGATCATTCCGTGGCAGCTGTAACAACCTTCGTTGAGTACACTCGTAACTCCTTCCCACACCCAGAGCACGTCCTTGGTTGTCCGTCGTAGATGACAATCGCCCTGCAACCAGCGATCTACAAGTATGACAGAACATGTTTTCGGAGTGCGATCCGTATTTGTCTGACGCCATTAAGGACAGGATACGTTTTGAAACTCGTCCATTTTTTGGCCACATGTAATAGGACCGTTCCGTAAGAACGCAGGGCGTCTGTCACCAATTCTTCTGGCACTTCGAATGGAAGCTCAAAGACGCGGATCGTTCGTAGTCCCATGCCGACGTATCCAACTGTAACCGTCCAACATTCCAGTACGAACGACAGAAACGAAGTCCTTTTCGGTGTTGGAGTAGTTCTGATGCCGCTTCACTGATGAGCTTGGCATAGACCACGCTGCTGGCTAAAGTGTATTCTGGGTAAAGTGTATTCCAACTATAACGTCAGGTTCGATTTGCACCTCGTCCCGTAAATAACGTTCTATCTCGTAAGCCTTCGGTCGAGCATATTCGTTAACAAAACTAAATTTCACCGCTACACACTTAACGAGTAAACACCTCTGGCGCACACGTGCGGCAAGGACGTAACTGTTGCGCCGCTGACGTCTGACTGTACTGAACTACCCAGGCACGGGTAAGATTCCCCCTCACAGCTTCACTTGTCTGCCAAACGCAAAGGTCCCGAGTCCGAGTCTCGATCCAGCACAAAGTTTTAATCTGTCACGAAGTTTCATTTGTGATCACTGATTAAGTTTCCTTTTTCTTTCTTTGGCTATTAATAGATGGAACTGCAAAACAAGTGATGTGCTGTCTCACGCCTAATAACTTACTTATAAAAGTGGTCGCCTTACAAACAAGTTTTCAAATGGTTGTATCATGGCTTGTACGTCTCCGGACATGGGTTCCGATTCAAAATATTATCTTCTGAATCCCATCTACAAGTTGTACAAGTTTGTAAGGAAATTTTAGAGCACCCTGTATATTCTTATTATTGGACTATTTTTCCACGCAAAGAAGAAGATTACAACATTAATGTACCTAGACATGCAGCCCTATTACAGCTTTCCACAGTCTGCATCCCTTAAACTGCATATGTGGTTTCAGTGCGGAGATATCTCACGACACCAGAGGCAGGAAGTGCTGGGTGTTCGTGATGAAACTCTTTTCTCGTTTTTCAGTCATATTTAAGGACTACTAGTAGCGACTGATTCACTGCCAGTTTCGATCAAGTGATCATCACCTGGTACCCTGCACAGCAATGGAGGGAACAGATGTCACACATCTGTCAATGCAGTGATATGTGGTAAAAATGCTCACGATACAGTAATAGCACATTAGAACATATTCTCATAAAATATTATGAAACGTCCCCTTAGAACAATTATACATGACTGTCCTTAAACTGACACACAATATTTTTAGCGCAACGCAATCTGACTTTCAATAATCCCTACAAAAGAATGGCCCTGACTAACATTAACCTATACCTTCCACAAATTACTTACCTCACAAAAATCTTCGTTACTCGAACTACTGCAATACAGCGAGCGCCACTACTGCCAGCTAAATAAAAGATTCAAACTACGGAAGGCACTAACTACTGATAGGCATAGTTAGCAAATGAAAGATTTTAATAGAGAACAAACAATGTATTTACCTTAATAGTCATCAAATGTCATAATATATATAGCAGTTCATGACATCCAGTCTTACAAATTTCAAAACTCTGTCATTTCTCTCCCCACATCCACCACTGCTGGCGGCTCACCTCCAACTACGCAACGCTATGCGCTGTTCACATCCAGCTGCTCAACACTACAATGGCCAACAACAATGCAAACCAGCCACAGACTGCATGCAGCACAGCCAGTGATTTTCATACAGAGCGCTACGTGGCGTTACCAATATAAAAACCTAAACAGCCTACTTACATAGCCCCCAGGCTCCCCACAAAAAAAATTACAAATTGTTTTGGGCAGTGGCCAATACAGATTTGAAATTTTTTTTCATAATCATAATTACAATAACAAAGAAATCAAATGCACACACTTATTGATACAATGTTGATCAAAAGCTAAAATTTTCTCACAGTCCATAAAGACAGTCCTGATCATTCATCACAGTAAAATTGCAGTGTTTTTTTTTCTTTTCAAAGTCTGAGCAGTAAACGAAAATGCACATGGAAGTAGTGGATTTCCATGCAGTCTTGAAGAAGTAGTGTTGTCCTTCCAACGGAAAGACAGTGCTGACTCTTGACATGCTGACAGGTAATGGGCCACAACAGAACAAACCCACCGCAGAGTCAGTCGAAGTTTTGAAGAATTGGTAGGTAGGTCATCACAGAGTAGACCCACTGTAGTCCTGGTAGATATTACGATATTGGTGGGCCATCAAAGATGCAGACCCACTGTAGTCCTTGTAGAGACGGCCAGCAGCCATCTGTTGCAACTGTGCAGTTGCACAATCTCCATCGAAGAGTCTTGCGGACAATATAGCAAGTCCATAAACCACCATTTGTGCACTCACAAAGTTTTTGGAAGTGTCCTTAGAACCAGCAATGCTGTTATCCAGTCCCTTGCTGAATTATTAACACACGTGCAAACACTAACAGTCCCTACTTCTCACATATTGTCCATATACTATGACCAACAGAAATGTGTGCAGTGAAATGTAACTTACAAGTTACTTAATTTGATGAACTGGTGTCAATTACAATTTTATAAGATAATAATACAATTACAAAGGTACAAAATACATCATTAAAGAACATAACAATACAGATAACATTTGTAGTACAGGCTTTACAAAAGAATGGAAATAACATATACATCAGTGTTACAGGAATTATGACATAAGTTCATACATAAAAGATCAGAATAACTCTTGAAACATCAACTTCACACATGAGCATTAAAACAGAACAGAATAAATAATGTCTAAACATCTTTACGAAGAAAATAACATAATATCAGAAAAATTCTACAACATAACTCCTATTAGCTAAACACATTAAGACAGGGAAAACACAAATTCACATAGTGTAATAACACAAGAGGCATGGGCAGGGTTTGTTTTCAGTGTAACATTTGGTAGTGCAGTCCAACCTAAAACTTCATTCCATAGATCTTTCGTCTTATTTCAACATTTGTTTCCACCAAAAAAATCCTATCCAAGCATGCTTTCTGTATTTATATGTTCACATATTTCTTACCTTATTATTTATTTTCCATTATCTTTCCTATTATTTATTTCCAAGAAAATCCTACCTAACCCTGTTGTCCCTAAACCCAACTTTTTTGCTAATATCCTCTTTAAAAATACTTTTTTTTGTCCAAACCATTTTCTTATAGCTTCTCAATGCATTTCTTCCAATTCCTCACAACTCGTTCTCTCATATAGCCTACCCCATCTTAAGCTAACTTAAATCTACTGAGCTCAGATGCTAAACTAAGGAACGAGGCAATGCAGCAGCACAAAACAATTAACACAAACAGCAATGATAAAAAATACAAATGGCAAAGCAAGCAGCATAAATTAGCAAAGCAAATGCAATATTACAACTAATATAAGGCAATGCGCAGCAAACAAGAAAAATAAATTCGCGGTAAAACTGGCTTAACAGAGTAATGTAAAGTGAAATTTAGTAGCACTATGCCTGGCAAACAGCAGCAGCAAATGCAATAACTTATATCTAAACATGACATAGCTCAAGCAGAAAAAATATTACACTGAAAATGGCCATGTCTAATACCTATGTCACATCTTAACACCAGAGTGATGCATCACAAAAACTTACTCTGCAAGAAAGTTACCAAGTCATTAAAAAACTATTTATGCAATTCCTGTGAAGGGAAATGTCTATTTGTGCTCTCTTTTCTAAGAAAGTATATGAGAAACGTATTCTTTACTGGGTCTGTAGACAGAAAATGGTGATATCAGTACATCTATTAAATTTTATAATCACCAATGCTGCAGTGCATTTCATATATGAAACGTCCCCTTAGAACAATTATACATGACTGTCCTTAAACTGACACACAATATTTTCATATATGAAACGTCCCCTTAGAACAATTATACATGACTGTCCTTAAACTGACACACAATATTTTTAGCGCAACGCAATCTGACTTTCAATAATCCCTACAAAAGAATGGCCCTGACTAACATTAACCTATACCTTCCACAAATTACTTACCTCACAAAAATCTTCGTTACTCGAACTACTGCAATACAGCGAGCGCCACTACTGCCAGCTAAATAAAAGATTCAAACTACGGAAGGCACTAACTACTGATAGGCATAGTTAGCAAATGAAAGATTTTAATAGAGAACAAACAATGTATTTACCTTAATAGTCATCAAATGTCATAATATATATAGCAGTTCATGACATCCAGTCTTACAAATTTCAAAACTCCGCCATTTCTCTCCCCACATCCACCACTGCTGGCGGCTCACCTCCAACTGCGCAACGCTATGCGCTGTTCACATCCAGCTGCTCAACACTACAATGGCCAACAACAATGCAAACCAGCCACAGACTTCACGCAGCACAGCCAGTGATTTTCATACAGAGCGCTACGTGGCGTTACCAATATAAAAACCTAAACAGTCTACTTACAATATAAAAGGTATGGTACCTTTCTGGCGCCAAGTAAATAAAATGCAAGACTATCCTGTATCACTGAAACTAAAATACGTAGAGCAAAGTCATGGAACTGTTTTCATATATGTAAGCTAAATACTTGAATAAATTTCATTTGTGCAAGGTAACCTACCGTCAGTAAAATCCAGTGAAACAGTTAATTAATGTATAGACTACTGTATACCGTTAACTGCAGTTTCCATACTGACGGGCTCGTGGATTTTAAATATGACTTTGTCTAAATAATTATGCGATTGTGGGCATCACTTGCAAAATTTTTTTTCGAAGATGTTGGATGAGGTGAGGTGGATCTCTACGGTAGGTTAAAGTTCTGTGGACATCACACGGGAATAGAATCCATGTAAGTGTGCGACGAACATAGCCCTGCGAAAGGCAAGAGACCTGAATCTTTTTTATTTTCGTTACATTCATACTGTAATTCGCCAGGTGTAGGAATGTACATGCTGGACGTAGATCACATGGGAAATATGAGACCTGCTGTCAGTGGGAAGTAAACTGTTGGGCCTTAGTGACTGTCACACTCATAGGAAAGCAGTAACTTTTTAAAGATAATTTTCTAAAGATCTTCGAACTCATTCTTAAATTATTTTAGCAAGTCTAGTTTTGGTTTGTATAAGTAAAGATGTCGGCAACCCAAATGTTGGTTTTAATATGACAGTGTGTCAGCAGGCCTTGTCATGTTCAGTGCTTTATGCTCTAACCTTACTCCGACCATTGAACTTGCCCACACTGTGATAAGGAAACTTACAAGCCAACATAGACGTTTAATTACAGTGCTGCTCTGTTTGTTTTTTCATATAAACAAACATAGTCAGAATAGAAAGAAGTGATTAGACAGAGACAAAAATCTTAAGACTCACCGGAGATCGAACACTAGACCTTTGGTACTTGTATATGCACCGTTCGCCCAAGAAGTTGAGAGACTAATTTTATTCCTAGCATATAAGCGACATCAGCAATCACTTAGGATTGTAGATTGAAGTAACAACGCTAAAGAATAGACATGCATTCAAGCAGTTGTGAGCAGGCTATGTTAACCCTTTGAGCCCCAGTGATTTCTGCCTCAAGCCCAAATCAGGGTTTCTGTAGCGTCCGTAATTTCATGATACAGGTACTGGTACTTCAAAATGAAATGAATAAAACCGTGGTTTGCGACAGGAACAGCTGCGCCTTAAATGGTGAAGAAGTAGCGGACGGGAAGCAGAAGTGTGTCAACGTTGTTGTATGACAAATAGCAGTTGAGCAACGTCTCTAAATTAACTGTTTATGACGTTCTCCAGGACGTTTTGAAAAAGATAGAGGTTTGTGCAAACTTTGTCCAACACACCTTGCGTCTCAAAAAAAAAAAAAAAAAAAAAAAAAAAGGCTTGTGAACATCCTCTACGACTTGATTAAAATGCAAAATGCGGACAGTTACAGTTTTATTTTCTGGAAATAATCATCACGGGTGACTATACTTGGTGTTACCAATATCCGGACTGCGAAACGACAAATTGCAGAAACTGACATGAAGCATCACCGTCTTCGCAGCACGTCCTTCATTCGAGCCAATGTGACACTCGAGCCGAAAAACATCCCGAACGAAGTGTAAAGTGGGCATGTCATCTTGAATTTTGTAAGTTATCGATGTGCACGTCAGAGAGAGAGCAAGTTATATTACAGTTAAACAATCTTTGAACTTGCTGTGGCACTGACTTTGTGCAGTCTGATACGTTCTTAATTGAAGTGCGTTAAGTTATGGACGGATTCAGTTGTGCTGTGTTGACTTGTGATTGTATCTGTTAGATGAAGAAAGGTTTATTGTAAAGGACAGCAAGGATTCAAGGGTGATTATGACATACACTCCTGGAAATTGAAATAAGAACACCGTGAATTCATTGTCCCAGGAAGGGGAAACTTTATTGACACATTCCTGGGGTCAGATACATCACATGATCACACTGACAGAACCACAGGCACATAGACACAGGCAACAGAGCATGCACAATGTCGGCACTAGTACAGTGTATATCCACCTTTCGCAGCAATGCAGGCTGCTATTCTCCCATGGAGACGATCGTAGAGATGCTGGATGTAGTCCTGTGGAACGGCTTGCCATGCCATTTCCACCTGGCGCCTCAGTTGGACCAGCGTTCGTGCTGGACGTGCAGACCGCGTGAGACGACGCTTCATCCAGTTCGAAACATGCTCAATGGGGGACAGATCCGGAGATCTTGCTGGCCAGGGTAGTTGACTTACACCTTCTAGAGCACGTTGGGTGGCACGGGATACATGCGGACGTGCATTGTCCTGTTGGAACAGCAAGTTCCCTTGCCGGTCTAGGAATGGTAGAACGATGGGTTCGATGACGGTTTGGATGTACCGTGCACTATTCAGTGTCCCCTCGACGATCACCAGTGGTGTACGGCCAGTGTAGGAGATCGCTCCCCACACCATGATGCCGGGTGTTGGCCCTGTGTGCCTCGGTCGTATGCAGTCCTGATTGTGGCGCTCACCTGCACGGCGCCAAACACGCATACGACCATCATTGGCACCAAGGCAGAAGCGACTCTCATCGCTGAAGACGACACGTCTCCATTCGTCCCTCCATTCACGCCTGTCGCGACACCACTGGAGGCGGGCTGCACGATGTTGGGGCGTGAGCGGAAGACGGACTAACGGTGTGCGGGACCGTAGCCCAGCTACATGGAGACGGTTGCGAATGGTCCTCGCCGATATACCAGGAGCAACAGTGTCCCTAATTTGCCGGGAAGTGGCGGTGCGGTCCCCTACGGCACTGCGTAGGATCCTACGGTCTTGGCGTGCATCCGTGCGTCGCTGCGGTCCGGTCCCAGGTCGACGGGCACGTGCACCTTCCGCCGACCACTGGCGACAACATCGATGTGCTGTGGAGACCTCACGCCCCACTTGTTGAGCAATTCGGCTGTACGTCCACCCGGCCTCCCGCATGCCCACTATACGCCCTCGCTCAAAGTCCGTCAACTGCACATACGGTTCACGTCCACGCTGTCGCGGCATGCTACCAGTGTTTGCGATGGAGCTCCGTATGCCACGGCAAACTGGCTGACACTGACGGCGGCGGTGCACAAATGCTGCGCAGCTAGCGCCATTCGACGGCCAACACCGCGGTTCCTGGTGTGTCCGCTGTGCCGTGCGTGTGATCATTGCTTGTACAGCCCTCTCGCAGTGTCCGGAGCAAGTATGGTGGGTCTGACACACCGGTGTCAATGTGTTCTTTTTTCCATTTCCAGGAGTGTATATATTGAAAGGCGAAAAGTATATGATGCAAGGAGAAATATGATGTTGATACTGAAAGGCGAAAGGTATATAGATTTTGAATAACTATTTTATGTGCAGCTTGTTCGTCGGAATTATTATTGTTAGCTAGTTAACTTGGTTCACTCCTTTAGTCATACATTAACACTTGAAGTTATTGAGCTGTTTGGGTTTTATAGAAATTGTCTGTTAACATTGTACCCTTTTTAAATGAGTTCAAAAAAATGGCTCTGAGCACTATGGGACTTAACTTCTGAGGCCATCAGTCCCCTAGAACTTAGAACTACTTAAACCTAACCAACCTAAGGACATCACACACATCCATGCACGAGGCAGGATTCGAACCTGCGACCGTAGTGGTCGCGCGGTTCCAGACTGTAGCGCCTAGAACCGCTCGGCCACCCCGGCCGTCTTTAAATGAGTGTTCATTTTCTTAAGCGTAGTACGTTTCAGGCCACTGTTATGTATGAAGACCAAGCAAAGTGTTACTCTGTATTTTTGAGTAGATACCTCATTATAAAATCGTTGTCTTGGAATATCTCTTCATAGGAACAGTTACTCTCCCCATCCCAGTGTTTAAAGAAGGTATATCGTCGCGCATTACCACATTGCACCATGTGGTGTGCAAAACTTTGAAAATTGTTGGAAATTTTATTTCAAAAGAGAACTCTAGCTTATCCGCTGCTTGCTAGCTCTTTGTTGCCGTGCTCTCAAGAAATCTGCATCAATGTTATCAAGACGCGATGTAAGTGGAAATTTTGATTGGGGTCAGATAATTGGTTTACTTCAGTTGCGCATTTAACATAAAGACAAGTTGTATTCAGGCCAGTTTCAGTACAATTCAGATTAGGTTCTGTTAAGTCAAAGGTTAGCATACGAATAAAGTTGGATAACAGTGTGTGGGTACACATTTTTGGTAATACGTATACATTTTATGGAGTGAGATGCAAATTCTGACTAAATTTCATACAGAAACACATAGTGGGGAACTCACAGAAGGACTTTTCTGTTCGTTTCATATGGTTTTAGTAAGTTTCTGTGCATTGTAATTAACTGCCAAGAGACAAACTAAAAAACTTGAAGCACTATAAACATCATCTTAGATTTTCTCTATTTCTTATTCATACTATTTCGAAACTTCTTGGACTAACTGCGTACGCATGACAGATATGTTGAGATCTCGGCTTAATGGACGATATAAAGATGAGAAAAAGCAGGAACGTCACCGGTGTAATTTTCGCCAGATTCTGAGAGAATGATGATGTTACTTCTTACTGAGAGGTGTGATCCTATTTCTTGGGGTTCTTTGGGAAACAGCACGAAACAGGCTGCAGGCCCGATTAATAAAGGTCTTTCGATGTCGCCGCCGGCAAACCGCATACTTCACGTTCAGAATTACAGCCTTTTCGAGGATAATAATTTGACACTTAGTGAAAAATTTACTATATTCTCTAGATCTGTCGAATAGTGACTTTTTGTTCAAAATTACAGCCTTTTCGGGGATAATAATTGGCCACATGGTGAAATATTTATTGTATTCTCTAGATCTGTCGAATAGTGAGTTTTTGATCTGACAAACTGCATGATCTCACAGTTCCGGATGCTAGGAAGATGCTGTCCCGTCAGGCGAAAATACGGCTACTGGTTCACAGGAAATAGGAATTTCTTCTTCTGCCACTCGTTCTGTGGGATGCAGTGTAGTATCAGACTAGGCTGATACTTCTAAGAAATGAGACTGACGCCACCAGTGATTTTTGACTCGATAATTAACAGAACGCTGAGGCTTTAACAGGCATCTTCTCTCAGTGTGTGTGTGTGTGTGTGTGTGTGTGTGTTTGTGCATGTGTGTATGAGCTTACGTGAAAGAGACAGAAGAAAATAGGCAGAACCGCGACATGGCTATTATGTAAATAAGCCGCAGAACACCAGCAGTGCAGGTAATGAGTTTTAAATCCCAGCTACTGCGTCGGCTTCCCGGACAAAATGACCTGTTACGCAAGTTTAAATCTCTCGGCGAATGGAACTGATGAGAACTCCACACCAGGACCGCTCTCCTGGGAGGCAATTAAGATAAAGCCCGAGTGAACCCCGCGATAAACGAGACTGAGTGAGAAAAGAATTAACTCGTCGTCTGGTCCTCGGGTCAGAAACAGTTCATTTGCTACCTAGCTGCGTGCAACGGAATGTTCTTCCAGAAATAAAGGCTTTGCTAGGTCGTTCTATTATTTCATGCTTAGCGTAGCTGCTCCTGTTGCACCAGCAGTTCTGCTCGGAACAAGTCCGCTTCTCAGAGTCAAGAAGCGAATGATTATGTAGTGTGCTTTATAATTGCAGAAGAATACAATTTAATTACCAATGTTGAACGTCAATAGCTCGACAGAAACCGACTATCTCTTTTCTGTAAATTATAACACACCTAAAGCCTTTTTTCTTTACCTTTCTGCTTTGTTATATATTTCATACTTTGTGGAATGCGTACTAACATTCTGCTGGCAACAAGGTATCCATACAAACCTACAGTAGAGCAGGCGGGATTAGGGATAATGGTATGAGAGCAACAGGCATTCTAGACGACATTTGAAATCTGACCTTTGTAGAATCCTACATGCAGGATCAAGAAGCAAATGCATGATATTTCCCACCCCTCTGAATCACGCTCCCTTCATAGGCCAGATCACTTCCACTTTCCAGCCCCCCCCCCCCCCCTTTCCCTTTTCCTGAGCCATGACCATTCCTCTGTCCTCCACTTTCCTAAATCACACCACTTTTTCCTAATAGGCCAATACGAACGGTCATAAGCCAACATTGTGCTGCATAAATTTAGCTGTCTCAATCTTGGCTCAGTATTTTACTGCCGTATCATCTTATCCAATCACATTCCCAAAAGTGCTGGAACGTGTCTGAGTGAAAACAAAACTATGTAATGGTACCTTGCAAAAGGCGGAATTCCTCTCCAATATATAATACTACAACGAACCTATTGGTTAGGGCCGGCCAATGTGGCCGAGCGGTTCTAGACGTTTCAGTCTGGAACTGCGTTGCTGCTACGGTCGCATGTTAGAATCCTACCTCGGGCATGGATGTGTGTAATGTCCTTAGGTTAAGTTAGGTTTAAGTAGTTCTAAGTGTAGGGGACTGATGACCTCAGATGTTAAGTCCCATAGTGCTTAGAGACTATTGGTTACAAACAGCCTGTCTATGAGAACAGTGAATAATACCATCTGTGGCAGTGCACTCAGCATATTCCAGTTGTTCTGTGACCACAGTAAGCTAAGTTTTACATTAGTAGTTTTCATCAAAGAGTCCCACGCTAAACCAGGTGACGTCATATAATAGGTTTTATCCAGTTCTTTCGTATTGAGAGAGTACACGATTGTTTTGAAAACATATTGACCAATGGCATGACACCGGTTTTCAAATATAAGTCGGAGTCGTCTCGTAATGCCTTGTATTCAAGAAACACCACACGTTGCTCACTCTCTGGTATTTATATTCTTTAATAGGTGTTTCACCGGTCAGGAAACTTTTGAATGCTTCAACTGACTGCAGTTGTTCATCCAACGGAATCGTCACTTACATACTCGCCTTACGCCTTTCTTATTAATAAAATGAAACTATTCACTGTTGGAGAAATACTTTATTGTTAATTTCAACTCACCAGGCGACAGATCAAGTAAATATTATCCTTTTCCACGTTTGTCACGATCACAGAAACATGGCCCGGGTTTATTTCCACCACTTTATTAGGCTCGGTTTCTACTACTTTTTCGCGTAGTTCGTGATCATGAAATAAGCATCGTAATTCATTAGATTGCGAAGCGAAACGAGCACCGTAAAATTGGGTTTTTAATTAAAAATATAGTTACCAAATCTGTCTGTAAAATGACAATGATCCCTGTTTTTCACGTCAGTTCCTCTGAACCGCTCTTTGCATATGACGCAAATTTCTACACCTTGAGACGAAGCTTCCTGTTAGAGGTTAATATTCATTTGCCTTTTTTCAACATTCCTCACTGTAACTACGGTAAATGTAGAAAGCAGTACTATATGGTTTGTGCCAGGGAAACAACCAGTTGTAGCAAGCATTCCATATCTGCATGTATGACAAATAGTAGCATTAATTGCTCACTACACTTGTCTAAGTTTATGTACTGATTCAACATGATTGCTTCGGACATGATTGCTCACTTGGATTGGGTTGTTTTGGGGAAGGAGACCAGACAGCGAGGTCATCGGTCTCATCGGATGAGGGAAGGAAGTCGGCCGTGCCCTTTGAAAGGAACCATCTCGGCATTTGCCTGGGGCGATTTAGGGAAATCACGGAAAACCTAAGTCAGGATGGCCGGACGCGGGTTTGAACCGTCGCCCTTCCGAATGATAGTCCAGTGTCTAACCACTGCGCCACCTCGCTCGGTAATTGCTCACTATAATTATCTAATTTTATGTACAGATTCCCTGCTTTGGACATGACACTATTGTCTGGTTCGAATTGCGAACACCCAACTGAATTGTAGCCAACTTCTCTTTAGAATGAAAACAGCACAAACAGCACTCACATACTTCAACTCAATCATGGTATGTAAATTTTTGTGCTTTCAACCAACAGCATTAACATGTTCACATTTTTCTCGCGTTTATGATTTTTCGAGACATATAATGGAACAATTTTGAAACTGGAACAGCAAAACGACCATATTCGACAATACTGGCCATACTGCCATAAGGCGAGAGGTGGGAACACGTCGAGCATGATCGTTTTGATCGTTCAGGTGTTACGGTGTAGGGAGTTATAATGTTACGTTGGTATACTGACCTCCAAATCTTTGAATACGGTACACTCAACAATCAACGTTATTGTGACGGTCACTCCTTCCAAATGCACACCCTTGTGGCCAGCACATTGCACATCATGCGCCGCAGTCCATGTTGATCACGTACCATATTAAGAACCATATCCTGCTTTTTGCAATGTCCGGGGGATCACCAAAACAGCGCGGTTGCTTCAGTGTAATTACTGTCTTTGAACAAAGGTATCATTACTATTCCTCTGGTAGTGTGTTTCCTTCAGTTACCTCCTGCACTACACTGTAGCAGTTCCTTCTATGTATGGTCCAAATTTCATCGAGTTATGTCACTTAGCAGTGACACAACATGCGAAAGTTACTTTCGTCCGTAAGATTTGCACACCATCGTACCATGGTGTAAAAACATCCCAGTCGACCTTTTGATGTTGGCATAATCACTTAAACGTGTTTTTTTGGTCATCAGTCTTCTGGCTGGTTTGATGCGGCCCGCCAAGAATTCCTCTCCTGTGCTAACCTCCTCATCTCAGAGTAGCACTTGCAACCTACGTCCTCAGTTATTTGCTGGATGTATTCCAGTCTCTGTCTTCCATACACTTTTTGTCCTCTTCAGCTCCCTCTAGTGCTATGGATGTCATTCCCTCATGTCTTAAGATATCTCCTATCATTCCGTCCTTTCTCCTTATCAGTATTTTCCATATACTGCTTTCCTTCCCGATTCTACGTAGAACCTCCACATTCCTTACGTTATCAGTCCACCTAATTTTCAACATTCGTCTGTAGCACCACATCTCAAATGCTTCGATTCTCTTCTGTTACGGTTTTCCCACAGTCCATGTTTCACTACCATACAATGCAGTACTCCAGACACATTGTCAGAAATTTCATCCTCAAATTAAGGCCGATAGTTGATATTAGTAGACTTCTCTTGGCCAGAAATGCCTTTTTTGCCATAGCGAGTCTGCTTTTGATGTCCTCCTTGCTACGTCCGTCATTGGTTATTTTACTGACCTAGGTTGCAGAATTCCTTAAATTCATCTACTTCGTGACAGTCCTGATGTTACGTTTCTCGCTGTTCTCATTTCTACTACTTCTCATTACCTTCGTCTTTCTTCGATTTACTCTCAATCGATACCCTGTACTCATTAGACTGTTCATTTCGTTCAGCAGATCATGTATTCTTCTTCACTTTCACTCAGAATAGCAACGTCATTAGCGAATCGTATCATTCATACCCTTTCACCTTGAATTTTAATTCCACACCTGAACCTTTCTTTTATTTCCATCATTGCTTCCTCGATGTACAGATTGAACATTAGGGGCGAAAGGCTACATTCTTGTATTATACCCTTTTTAATACGATCACTTCGTTTTTGGTCGTCCACTCTTATTATTCCCACTTGGCTGTTGTATATATTGTATGTGACCCCTCTCCTTATGGTTTACCCCTACTTTTTTCAGACTTTAGAACATCTTGCACCATTTTACATCATCAAACGCTTTTTCCAGGTCGACAAATCCTATGAACGTGTCTTGATTTTTCTGTAGTCTTGCTTCGATTATTAACAGCAACGTCAGAATTGCCTCTCTCGTGCCTTTACTTTTCCTAAAGCCAAACTGATCCTCATCCATCGCATCCTCAATTTTCTTTTCCATTCTTCTGTATTCTTGTAACCAAACTGCATGCACGAGCTGTGAAGCTGATTGTGCGATAATTCTCGCACTTTTCAGCTCTTGCAGTCTTCGGAATTGTGTGGGTGCTGCTTTTCCGCAAGGCAGATGGTACGTCGCAGGCTCATGCATTCTACTCACCAACGTGAATAGTCGTTTTGTTGCCACTTCCCCAATGGTTTTAGAAATTCTGATGGAATGTTATCTATCCCTTCAGCCTTATTTGACCTTCAGTCTTCCAAAGCTCTTTTCAATTCTGTTTCAAATACTGGATCCCCTATCTCTTTTAAATCGACTCCTGTTTCTTCTTCTAACAAATCAGACAAATCTTCCCGTTCCTAGATGGTTTCAATGTATACTTTCCACCTATCCGCTCTCTCCTATGCATTTAACAGTGGAATTCACGTTGCGCTCTTAATGTTACCACCCTCGCTTTTAATGTCACCGAAGGTTGTTTCGACGTTCCAGTGTGCTGTGTCTGTCCCTCCGACAATCATTTCTTTGTCGAGGTCTTCACATTTTCCCTGCAGCCATTTTGTTTTAGCCTCCCTGCACTTCCTATTTATTTCATTCCTCAGCTACTTGTATTTCTGCATTCCTGAGTTTTCCGGAACATTTTTGTACTTCCTCCTTTCATCAATCAACTGAAGTATTTCATCTGTTACCCATGGTTTCTTCACAGTTAAATTCTTTGTACCTATGTTTTCCTTCCCACCTCTGGTGATGGCCCTTTTTAGAGATGTCCATTCCTCTTCAACTGTACTGGAGCTATTCCTTATTGCTGTATCTATAGCCTTAGAGAACTTTAAACATATGTCGTCATTCTTTAGCACTTCGGTATACCGCTTCTTTGCATATTTATTCTTCCTGACTAATGTCTTAAACTTCAGCCTACTCTTCATCACTACTATATTGTGATCTGAGTCTATATCTACTCTTGGGTACGCCTTACAATACAGTTCTGATTTCGGAATCTCTGTCTGACCATGATGTAATCTAACTGAAATCTTCCCGTATCACTCGACCTCTTCCAAGTATACCTCCTCCTCTTGTGATTATTGAACAGAGTGTGCTCTATTACTAGCTGAAACTTGTTACAGAACTCGATTAGTCTTTCTCTTCTCTCGTTCCTTTTCACAAGCCTATATTCTCCTGTGATCTTTTCTTCTACTCCTTCCCCTACAACTGCATTTCAGTCCCCCATGACTATTACATTAGTTTCGTTAGGTTAACGTAGTTCCAAGTCTATGGGACTTTTGATGAATATTAATGGTTTGTTTTAAAACGCCGGCACGGTAGCTTAGCGTGTTCGGTGAGAGAGCTGGTTGGCCTCTGTACTAAAAAAAAAAAAAAAAGAGTAGAACGATCAACAAACGAACTTGAACGGATGTCATGTGACGTCCGCAACGACCAAACAGGTCTGTCACGCCAAGGGGCCCGGGTTCGATTCCCGGCTGGGTCGGAGATTTTCTCCTCTCAGGGACTGGTGTTGTGTTGTCCTCATTATCATTTCTACATCTGCATCTACATTTATACTCCGCAAGCCACCCAACGGTGTGTGGCGGAGGGCACTTTACGTGCCACTGCCTTACCTCCCTTTCCTGTTACCGTCGCGTATGGTTCGCGGGAAGAACGACTGCCGGAAAGCCTCCGTGCGCAATCGAATCTCTCTAATTTTACATTCGTGATCACCTCGGGAGGTATAAGTAGAGGGGAAGTAATATATTCGATACCTCATCCAGAAACGCACCCTCTCGAAACCTGGACAGCAAGCTACACCGCGATGCAGAGCGCCTGTCTTGCAGAGTTTGCCACTTGACTTTGCAAAACATCACGCTTACCAAATAACCCTGTGACGAAACGCGCCGCTCTTCTTTGGATCTTCTCTATCTACTCTGGCAACTCGACCTGGTACGGATCCCACACTGATAAGCAATACTCAAGTATAGGTCGAACGAGTGTTTTGTAAGCCACCTCCTTTGTTGATGGGCTACAAAAAAAGTGGTTCAAATGGCTCTGAGCACTATGGGACTCAACTGCTGTGGTCATCAGTCCCCTAGAACTTAGAACTACTTAAACCTAACTAACCTAAGGACATCACACACATCCATGCCCGAGGCAGGATTCGAACCTGCGACCGTAGCAGTCGCACGGTTCCGGACTGCACGCCTAGAACCGCGAGACCACCGCGGCCGGCTGATGGACTACATTTTCTAAGGACTCTCCCAATGAATCTCATACTGGCACCCGCCTTATCAACAATTAATTTTATATGATTATTCCACTTCAAATCGTTCCGCACGCACTCTCCCAGATATTTTACAGAAGTAACTGCTACCAGTGTTTGTTCCGATATCATAAAATCATACAATAAAGGATTCTTCTTTCTATGTATTTGCAATACATTACATTTGTCTATGTTAAGGGTCAGTTGCCACTCTCTGCACCAAGTGCCTATCCACTGCAGATATTCCTGCATTTCGCTGCAATTTTCTAATGCTGGAACTTCTGTGAATACTACATCATCATCCGCGAAAAGCCACATGGAACTTCCGACACTATCTACTAGGTCATATATATATATTGTGAAAAGCCATGGTCCCATAACACTCCCCCGTGGCACACCATCATCAGTGGAAGGCAACGGGAAACCGCCACTGGAATCACTTCCCTATGGACTCATACGGTGGACGTCTCTGACGAGTCTTCCCCCATGACAAGACCGGCCGTAAGGCAGAACACAAAGGTTTTATATATATATTTACTCTTGTTGCAAAAATGGTTCAAATGGCTCTGAGCACTACGGGACTTAACAGTCCCCTAGAACTTAGAACTACTTAAACCTAACTAACCTAAGGACATCACACACATCCATGCCCGAGGCAGGATTTGAACCTGCGACCGTAGTGGTCGCTCGGCTCCAGACTGTAGCGCCTAGAACCGCACGACCACTCCGGCCGGCCCTAACCTAAACCTGTTAAATCTATACACATTCGTTTGTCTTTCCTCAGTCAATCTTCTAACATAAGTCGAATGGTTGGTTTTGCCTCTCGTTTTACTGCATTTCTCGGAAACGCAAATAAATCGTCCGCGACTTAGGCATCTACCTTCGTGTTATTATTTTGCAACCATACTTATTAAATTGGTGTTTCAGTGATATTTACACCGGTTAGCACGTATCTTCTTTGTAATTGTAAATATTACTTTTTTCTCAAAGTCCGAAGCGTTTCCCCTGCGAAACCTATCTTCCCTACCAGGTGGAATAGTTTTGATATCCCTGCTTCTCTCAGAGATGTCAGAATGCTAAGGGAATTTCGTCCACTGCAGAAAGTTTGTTTCTACTGATATCGTTCACTGCTCTATCAAATTTTTCTCGCCGTATATTCCCCAGCTCAGCTTCATTTATTTCAACTTCAATCTCTAATTTAGGTAAAGAAAAAAAGGAAATATTTTCTGGGTTTCGGAAAACGGGGTTTAATAAGGAAGATCTTCAGCAACCACCCTGCGATCTTCAGCTCTGGGCTTGGTGTACTCAAGTGCTGAGTATTGTGCATCTGTTTGGATGAACAGTCATCATACAAGGCTTGTTACCACCCAGCTGTATACGACAATGCGCATAATATCAGACGCAATTTGATCTACTCCAGTTTATTGGCTTCCACTGTTAACCGGTATAATGTCTCCTGATCTACGCAGATGTACTGCCCGTATGAGAGAATTCCACAAGATCTCCAGGAATTCTAACTTACCCGTACATAGCGACCTGCCACTTTTAAATCGCAAGAGACTGACATCACGCCATGTAACTCTGTGCGATGCTGC
Organism: Schistocerca nitens; assembly: GCF_023898315.1. Lineage (NCBI taxonomy): Eukaryota > Metazoa > Arthropoda > Insecta > Orthoptera > Acrididae > Schistocerca > Schistocerca nitens. The sequence goes on along the minus strand of NC_064614.1, from coordinate 366,743,601 downwards.
TGATATGGTTGCTAAGGATTTCCAACCTCTTGAAGAATGGAAAGGTCGGTGGGAAGCAGTGACAGATGTGCGCATTCATAACATCTTCTGAGGTGCTAAACTTCCATGTGGATTCGACCTACTACGCAAGACGTGGACTACTCTCAACAGAATACATACCGGCCATGGCCGATGCAGGGATGCCCTCTTTAAGTGGAAGAAGCTGCCTGATCCAGCCTGTGACTGCGGGGCTCCATACCAGACTGGTCACCACATTGTGAGTGATTGCAGGATTGGATCCTATCACTGTGCGAAAGAGTACTTCCTGCTAGCAACTCCAGATGCAGTGCGCTGGATTGAAGGACTGGATATTCAGTTGTAAAGACAAACTTAAGGTTCTTGTGTGTCAATATGTACATATGTATATGTAATTTAATTTTATGATATGTTTCTCTGCCTCGTGATGACTGGGTGTTGTGTGTTGTCCTTAGGTTAGTTAGGTTTAAGTAATTCTAAGTTCTAGGGGACTGATGACCATAGCTGTTAAGTCCCATAGTGCTCAGAGCCATTTGAACCATTTTTTATGATATGTCTGTATTAACCATACGCTAAATACATAAATAAATAAAATAAGGAAGAAAAATTAATTTCCGGGCACAGAGAATTGGCAACAGGAGTTTCCAGTCCCAACAAGAAGATAACTTTTGACTTCTTTGTACTTCCCGGTTATCCCTCGAGATCCATGCAACGTAATTAACCCATTTCTTCCCACCATTGCGTAAACGCAACACGAAGCTTTCAGTAATTACTATTTTCAGGAAGTTTCGGGCTAATTGTGAGCAATAAAAACATAGAAACATGGAGAGAGAACTTACTGAGAATTTCTTTTTAAGACACCCATAACGAGTTTTGTGTAATAAGTTAATTCTGATTGCGTTCACTAAGTTAAATTTCGTGTTCCGTGTACGCAACACTGGGAAGCCCATGTCAGGCGCTGGTAACCTAACAGCCTCCCGTAGTGTGTCACTTGGGAGAGGCCGGCGAGTGTGTATACAGGGCAGCACACGGCTCCGGTGTCGCAACCGAGCGGCACAGCAGGGCGACCCGATCGCTCGCTCTTGTGCAAGGCAGGCCGAAGGCGTGCAGCGCGTCGCGGGGCAGGCCGGAGCGAGAGCAGGTCGCTCAGGCTGAGTGCTGCCTCGTTACACGCCGAACACGGGCAGGGTCCGGGAGTGCTCTGCGGCTGCGGCCGACGCGCCTCTTCACAGGCAGCCTGCAGTTGAGAGCCCTGCCAAGTAACAACTGCCAAAGTACACCGAAGAGCCAAAGAAACTGGTAGGGCCCCGCGAGCACACAACTCGACGTGACACAGACTCGACTAATGTCTGAAGTAGTACTGGAGGGAACTGAAACCTTGAATCCTGCAGGGCTGTCCAGAGTACGAGTGGGTGGAGATCTCTTCCAAACAGAACGATGCAAGGCACCTTCAAAGGCAAGAAGATTAGAGAAAAGTGTGAAACTGAAATTTTCAGGATTCGAGTCCAAGAAACACTTCTGACCGATCGGTCAGATTATACGACACCTGCTGAGAAATGGAAATTGCTGAAGGACACATTAGTTAAAACAGCTGAGGAAGTAGTCAAGTATACCAAAAAATGGAGAATAAAAATAATTGGCTTACTAACGAAACTATACAAATCATTGAGGACAGAAAGGTTCGGAAGATGAGAGATTGCAGGGATCTCAGTAGTGCCGCAAGTTATCGGCGTTAATACAGAGAAACTGCCCAAGAGACAAAAATAATTACATCAATGAAACATCTGAGAGAACTGAGAAATTGCAGGTTTACAACGAGACCAGGGGCATGTTTAATGACATTACGAAACTAACAAGATCTTTCAAACCAGGAACATGGGTTATAGAAGTCGAAGATGGCACACTTATAACCAATATACGACATGCCGCTCTTCGTTGGATCATCTCTATCTCCTCTATCAGTACTATCTCGTAGGGATCGAAGATAGATGAACAATATCGAAGAAATGGTAGAACAAGGGCCTTATATGCCACTTCCTTCATGGTTCAAAATGGTTCAAATGGCTCTGAGCACTATGGGACGTAACATCTTAGGTCATCAGTCCCCTAGAACTTAGAACTACTTAAACCTAACTAACCTAAGGACATCACATACATCCATGCCCGAGGCAGGATTCGAACCTCCGACCGTAGCAGCCACGCGGTTCCGGACTGCAGCGCCTAGAACCGCACGGCCACCGCGGCCGGCTTCCTTCATGGATGAGTTACATTTCCTTAAGATTCTTCCTATGAATTTGAGTCTGGCATCTGCTTTTTTCATCATTTGTTTTATGTGGTCGTTACTCTTAAGGTCACTCTGGATAATTACTCGTAGATATTTTACGGTAGATAATGTTTCCAGTGATTTATCATCAATAGTGTATCAATACAATAGAGAATTTCTTTTCCTATGTACACGCAATATATTACATTAATTTAAATTCAGACGTCCGCTGTGTCCAAGCGATTCTAGGCACTTCAGTCTGGAACCATGCGACCGCTACGGTTCTGGAAACATCTCCCAGTTTGTGGCTAAGCCATGTCTCCGGAATATCCTTTCTTCCAGGAGTGCTAGTTCTACAAGGTTGGCAAGAGAGCTTCTGTGAAGTTTGGTTCAAATGGTGCAAATGGCTCTGAGCACTATGGGACTTAACTTCTGAGGTCATCAGTCCCCTAGAACTTAGAACTAATTAACCCTAACTAACCTAAGGACATCACACACACTCCATGCCCGAGGCAGGATTCGAACCTGCGACCGTAGCGGTCGCGCGGTTCCAGACTGTAGCGCCTACAACCGCTCGGCCACCCCGGCCGGCGTGAAGTTTGGAAAAGTAGGAGACGAGGTACTGGCAGAAGTAAAGCTGTGAGGACGGGTCGTGAGTCGTGCTTGGGTAGCTCAGATGGCCGCCGGCACGGTAGCTCAGCGTGTTCGGTCAGAGGGTTTAACTGCCTTCTGTAATAAAAAAACTGAGTTAATCGATTCACAACTAACTTAAACGGATGTCTAACGACGTCCGCCCCGAGCAGATGCAACGAACAAAAGCGAACAAAATGGTCCTATCACACTTCCTTGGGGTACTCCAGAAATTATCTATACATCTGTCGATTGTATTCCGTTTAGAGCGACATGTTGAGTTCTGTCTGCTAGGAAGTATTGAATCCAGTCGCAAATCTGCCCCGATATTCGATAAGGTAGTATTTTTTTTCACTATACGACAGTGCGCGACTGTGTCAACTACCCTTCTGAAGTTACGGAACACGGCATCAACCTGAGCGCCATTGTTTACGTCGCTGTGGATCTCATGGAGGAACAGAGCTGAGTTTCGCAGGTTCTCTGTTCGTGGAGGAGATTTTCCGTCTCCAACAACCTCATAATTCTTGAGCATAAGACATGTGTAAGTATGCTGTTTAGGTTATAATGTTGGTAACGCCACGTAGCGCTCTGTATGAAAATCAATTACTGTGCTGTGTGCAGTCTGTGGCTGATTTACATTGTTGGAATATTTGCTGTTGTAGTGTTGGGCACTTAGATGTGAACAGTGTGTAGCGTTGTGCAGTTGGAGGTGAGCCGCCAGCAGTGGTGGATGTGAGGAGAGAGATGGCAGAGTTTTGAAAGCGGACTATGTGGACGTGTGTCCGTCAGGAAAAGGAAATTTGTAAGACTGGATGTCATGAACTGATATATATATATATATATATATATATATATATATATATAACTTTTGAACACTGGATGACGAAGAATTAGTAATTTAAAGGTTGCTGATGACGCCGCACTGTGGACAGAGTCACAGGTGGAAATGAAGTAACTACTGAATTGAGTTGAGAGAGAAAGCGAGAAACTTGTATTGTCAGTTAATAAGAAAAAGACCAAAGCCATGAAAATTGACAGAGGTAAGTCACTACCAGGTACTGATGTACTATAAGAATATGAATAAGTGTATCACCTAGTCTACCTGGGCTCATTGGTTCAGAAAGAGGATGGCTCTATACAGGAAATACGATGTAGGGTTGTTCTGGGTAGAGAAGCTGCACCAAAGCTGACAGTGATTTGGAAAGACCGATCACTAGCTTGACATACTAAACTGAGAGTGCTGGAATACGAGGGTTGAATGAAAACTTATACCTCCACCTCCTTTAACTGAGTTTGGATGGGAATATTTTAATAAATCAAACGCATAAATAATACTTAGAATGTGATGTTTTAATTACCAATATTCACTTTTCCACATAATCACCAGCCAATTGGATACATTTCTGCCAACGATGAACAAGTTTTCTGAAGCCGTCACGCAAGAAGTCGACACTCCATAGGCTGACGTTTCGTTTTCATGTCGTAATGCTGTATCCACGTTTCGTCTCCTGTCACAATCGAATGGAGAAAGGCGTCACCTTCATTCTCGTAACGCGAGAGGAGTTCCTGGCTCATTTCTGGTCTGTGCGCTTTAATTTCAGGAGTCAGCATCAGCGGCACCCATCGTGCACAGATCTTCCGATGCCCAGGCTAATCAATAATGTGACCCACACGTTCTTTTGAAATGCCGATTGTGCTTGCAATTTCTCTCTGAGTGATATGACGATCGTCCTGAATCAATCTGTCAACATTTTGCTTGTGAAACACGGTTTCTGTCACAGGACGTCCAACTCTGTTTGTCACGCAGGTCAGATGTACCCGCCTCAACTTCTTTAAACTTACTCTCTCAACGACGCACAGTACTCACGTCAACACAATCACCACAAACTGCTTTCATTCTCTGATGAATCCCCTCTGGGGTAACACCTTCTGCTGTCAAGAATTCAGTGACTGCACGTTGCTTAAATCTCATTGACCGACCGCCTGCGTAGGGTGCGATACTTTACACTGTAACAACACAACCGTTAAATGCTAAGGCTTCCTGCCAACTGGAGCTGTAGAGAAGAGGCTACGGAATAAGCCAGTACCTGCCGAATACCAATGCTGCTAACTGTTGAAGAACAATGAAGGCGGAGGCATTGCTTTTCAGTCAACCATCGTATTTGGTGTTTCCAGTTTTCCTTTATGACGCTGAAACATGGCCTATAACTGAAGGGAACCGCAAAAGAACTGATGCTTTTGAGATGTGGACATATAGGAGGTTGGTGAGAATATCATGGATGGACAAACAGTCGAACAAATTAATCCTTCGAAAACTCAGGGTGGAGAAGAGGTTGGCCAGTATTTGTTTCCAGCGGATCCTGCAGTTCTATGATCACATAATTCGACGATAGGAGGATAAATTGGAAAAGATGATCATCCAAGACAAACTGAAAGGGAAAGGATTGCAGGGACGACCAACTAGACTATGGATAGACCAGGTAAAGGAGAAGACATGGCAAATATGGGACCAACTGCTTCGATCTGGAGAAGACCGGCAAAACTGGAGAAAGACTGTTGACAGGATTTTGTGATGGACCACCAACTTTCAACTATAAAAGACGGAATGATGATGATTAGTTGGCAGTATTTTTTTAGTTTCTACAATGACATTTGTTGTCGCCTCCTTTCTCAGCTACAAACAATCTGATCATTATAACTGGCTGGTTGAAAGTGGCAGCTGCACTTTGAAATATTTCTGTGATTCTTGTCGCAAGAAAATAACATACCTATTGGTTCATATTGAAAACACATTATAGGGCTGACGAAAGTTATTTTAAGCTTATTAAGAAATACTTTACTCGGATATCGTAATTATTCATTAACGAATTTGAAGAATTTGATTCTATAACAAATAGCAAAATCTCTGTGTTTCCTGGACATTTTCGGTCATCTATCAGCATCGATACTAATCGCGATGTCGCTGGTGCAGTGCGAGCCAACGGCAATAGATACGTCCTCATTCTAAGCGATTGAGCATGTCAGTACTGACAGTACAGAGCATTCTGGCTAAATCTCTCTATCTGCACGCAATCATAGTTCACTGTGGCGACGCCTAAATATCAATCTTTTGAAGGTTTTACATGAGAGTCATATCATTATTCTTGTGACGAGTACTGCCTTGTGACTAGTACTGTTTTCAACCACGTGGTGTGGAGAAAGCAATCAATACGATCTCCTCCGCTCCATTTCCAAATACAAATTCGAGTGAGGTAGTATGGCCGTTCACACCTAGGTATTTTACTCCCGCTCCGTTTCTAGGAATACCATTAATGAAATCGAAGGCTGCAGATTTTGGTCACTTAAGATTCTGATAATGCGTGAAAGTAGTAAACAATAATACAGTCGACTTATCTCGTCGTAAAACAATAAAGCTGACTTCCCTCGTTGTAAAACAATGAAACTATTAACCAGTTCCTATTCCTCTTTTCGTATTTTAATCACTCGGTGTACAGTTCATAGTAACTGTCTCATCATAGCCAAGAACATGTCATATTTTAGTCGCTAAGTTGCTAATAATGCCCAAAAGTATTAAACAATAATACAATCGATTTCCCTTCTCGTAAAACAACGAAACTATTAACTAGTTCCTCTTCCTCTTTTCATAGTTAGTCACTCGATGTACAGTTCATTGTATCTGTCTGAGTAACACCAAAGACAGGTAATGTTTTACTCAGTTCCACTGTAATTGGAAGAGAGGTGTCCAAGGTTTCTGACCTCAGCCACAAAATAGTTGAACTGAAGAGAATATAGAACAGTTTAACCTGCCAGGAAGTTTCAGAACAGGCCACACTCGGAGGCATAGTAAAAGATTCATTCTGCAATCAAAGACGGGAGTCACTTTGACACATTTGCTACTAAAACTCAAAAGAGTATCTCTAGCAGTCTCATGTTGAAGAACTAGTCCAACAACACCTGCTCAAAGTGGATACTTACGACGTATGGGTAGGAAACAGTCTCTAAGTATCATTTCACATCTAAGTGAACTATTTGGAAAGGAAAATGTTTCAGTACAGTGTAACAAGCAGAAACGATGTTCGCAGAAAAGTAGTATGACTAACATCTGCATGATACTGATATCTGAGATACATGGGCGTAGATTACATCACTTGAAGAAATACAGCAACCAAACTCTATTTACATAACTATATTTATGCCAAGAACACATTTTGGGCTTTCATCCATCGTCAGTTGGCGTAATACATTTATATCTGTATCATCATAAAGTTCATAGCGACTGGATTTTGAACGTTACAGCTGCCATTTATATTGTAGCTTTTCGGTTCGCATGTATATGTATACATAATACAGACGCATTCAGATTCATTAGTGTCCTGATGCAATACATTTCCCATGTGGATATAAAATTAAATTAAACAAGGGGGTCCAATGTCGTCGAGTCTTCACCGACCGTCCATCATACTGGTACCTTTTAAGAATTAACCACGATCATCCTGCATGTAGGCATTTTATGCAATCAAAAGCTTTTGCCTAACAACGACGTCTTCCACGGTGACGTACACGAACTTTCACTTTTAGTTAAGAAAATCCTCCACCTAGCTCTGAATATTAAATTTTAGACTAACATACTCAGCAATGGTAGCAGAATTGTGGATATTATCGTTCCAGGAATCAATTTACACGCAGAAGTTGGGACAAAACTGATTTTATTTCACAGCGAATACTACATTAAAATTTTTTGTGCAGTGCCTAAGGTATGTTAAATAAAGACGCGAGCAACTGTTCCACGATGTACTGCCGTGATGTGACATGTTTATGTTAACTACGTTGGCCTCGTGGGAAATATTTCCAACAGGCGTTTACAGCGTACTGTAATTCTTCGAATAGGCCATTGTTGCCGCTAAAGGACAAAGTTCCTTATGACACCCACAATGAAAAACGCAGTAATAAATTTGAACGTCACAGGCGTATTCACGGAAATCGGCCATGGTGTACCATCCGAGGTATCCTTCAAAACTTAACTGAATGCTTGGAGAAAATAATTTACTGCTTCGTCATCGTTTTATTAAGTGTCTTTTATTTCTCCCTTACAAAGGCGAATGCTTAGTTGTGTTTAAATAATAACAGTAATATTCCTGTGGTAATAATGACTGCTTAGATCTGAGATATATTTCATCTTTGACAGAGATTATCTTTGAGGAAGACATCAAAATAGTGTTATATGAGCAGAAAAGGAATGTACGTTACCGCTACTGTTCAGCATCGAAACTCGATCACGTTGAGAATTCGTTGATCACCATTTTCTGGAGAGCCAGAATTTTTGTTGTTGTTCTTGTTGTTGTTGTCACTGCTGCTCCTATTGCAGCTGATAATCGTAATTATTTGGGGCTGCATCAAAATTAAAAACAATGAAATAGTAGTTTACCTCATTCCTGTTGAATCAGGTGCTACACTTCTGGCCTTAAGACATAAGATAAAGGTAAGTCGATAATTATTCTCTAGTTTCACACAAATTGCTCATAAGTGTCACTTGCAAGATTCAGTAAATTACTCGCACACTTTCTAGACGCATTTTTTCACGACTTTTGACCGTTTTATATGTTTACATTGCCATTTTTATAATGTGAAAGATTTTACTGGCGGCATCTGAGTGTTTTGTGTAATGCGATGAAGACTAGTGAGTTTATTTGATTGCATACTATTATTAGTTCCTTCTTTCACAAGGGGAGAAACACCTACGCTCAGAAGCGTCAATTAATTACCATAATATCCAATGCATCACTTATTTATGTACATTTTATTCTTCCGCGAAGTTAGGTTGCTGGTGAATTTTCGGAAGAAGTTAATCTTATATTTAATGATGTTGCTGAATCCCCAGTCTCTCTCACATGCCACCCAGTTGTAAAGTTAAGAATGCCATCAACTGCGTTGAAATTGTAATTTAGTTTGATTTAACATATCTGCTGAGGAACATTCGTTATAAAATGGATTAGAAATGTGACTTGATGTCGCCGCTAAAGATATTCAGTGGATCTGTTAGCGGTATCTAGTCGGTCGAGCAGTTTCAGTGACATTCAACGTCTTTCATTTCTTGAAATGCTTCACTTATGGGGACAGTGGCAATCTTAACCACTGTCCAGATTCAAGGGAAAACTGCAGGGTTCCCGTGAACAGTTGGGTGACGTATTTGTACCCCTCATCGGAGCAAGATGAGGGCAAATTTTCCACAAGTATTAGGAGTGCCACACCTTGTAAAACATTAAGATACTCAAACGAACGTCCCGATTACTAGTTACTGACGAAAAAGAAATACAGAAAAATGCAGCGACAAATTTTGCATTTATTTCGTTTACTGAAAAGTTATTTAGTCATCTGTAAGGGCTTCTTTTCCTTATGGAGGGTTTTACTGTTGTGAATTATAAGTGAATGAGAAACAAGTTTTTTGGTTAAATTGTATGTAATGTATATGCCTTGGCTGCACACTAATAAATGAGAACTTAGTAGTTCAAAAACCATACTGCTTACTGTAGAAAAACTATTCTCTTTCCGTTTCCCCTGCCTTCGCATTATAAATTAGCCTTTGTCAATGTCTTTTTAAGAACGATTCGTTTTATAATTTTTACAAGTTTATGGAAATCAACATTTTAACTTAGAGCAGCGTTTCTTTATTTTTCCATAACTGGAACCCTTATTAATGTGTGTTTTTGTCCAAGAGGCCCAACTTTCCAGGCAACATTCTACAAATGGATATTTTCCAACGAAAATTACAATTATTTCAGAAAATATTTATTTAGTCAAAAAGTAACTTCACAATTAACCCAAAATTCCTGAAAGTAGATTAAATGTAAAATAACAAAATTAAACTGCACTTGTAAATTTAAATTTTAATGAAATGAGAGTTACTGGTTCTTATTTTCCAAATTAGGATTTTTTGGAACAAAGTTGAACTCTGATGACATGGTCGCACTAAGTCTGCTGCGGTATCGTGTTTCCCACCAATATATAGTTGCAAATACTATTGGTTCCATAACGGCCTTTTGCTTCAGTTGAACATGTTCATCTTTTAAAGTAGGCTTCATAAGAACTCCGACAATGGCATCAATTTAGATTTTTCTTAAAACATTGAATGAAATGAAAGTTGCATAAAAGCTTTATATTTATCTCATGACAAGCTTGAAGGTCATGCAATGACTATAAATAGGTTTGTTTATAGCCATTTCATTTCGATATTTAAACTGCTATTCATCTAAAAAAAAGTCTAATTGAACGTTTCACTAGGCATTTCAGGGGTTGAATAGCTTTTTCAATAAACGTCTCTCCTATGTTTATTCCTTCCTTTTCTAAAGATACCTTTTATTGTTGGGAAGCAATCAATCGCATTGTAAAACATATAAATTGTTCAGAATTTTGTCTTCTCTTGAAAACAATAATTTTTTCGTCAGCAGTAAATTCATTTGCTTGTTTGTGTGGAAGGCTTAAATGAAATTCATTGATAATTATAAATAAATGTCGCCTAAATAGGCAGTCTGGAGCAGCCAAATTCTGTCAAACAACCAACCTTTCAATTCGGAGCTGTGTTCTAAAACGGAAGCTAAGAAATGTGGGTTATTACTTTTCTCGAGGTAAGATCTGACTTCGTTGTGTAAAAGAACAGATGTATGGATATTTTTGTTGTCTTCACGAAGTATTTTGAATAAACGATTATTTAATGACCTAGGCCTAGAGTAAACGAAGTTATTGATTTTGATTACCTCATAAGGAATATTTCTCTAAGAGAGGATAACTTTTGTACAGCAATTGCTTATCTGTGGATCATGCAGTGGCCATTACAGTAGTTGTTGGTGTAAACTGAATGGCCGCATTAAATATGTAAATATGTCACTCTTGGTTTTTGCTCCTTCAATACAGATATCACTGCACTTTACTGTATTTTACACTCTTCAAGAAATTAATTCAGAAAACGAAATATTTAAACTCCAGTAGTACGTGTTGGTAAGATTTATACCGAAAGATACGCCAGTAATGTGTTTTTTATAGTGAACGCATTATTGTGGCCAAGACAGATACGAAGCTCACACCTACTACAGTAGTACAAGTTTATATGCCAACTAGCTCTGTAGATGACGAAGAAATTGAAGAAATGTATGATGAAATACAAAAAATTATTCAGATAGTGAAGGGTGATGAAAATTTAATAGTCATGGGTGACTGGAATTCGGTAGTAGGAAAAGGGAAAGAAGGAAACGTAGTAGGTGAATATGGATTGGGGCTAAGAAATGAAAGAGGAAGCCGCGTGGTAGAATTTTGTACAGATCACAACTTAATCATAGCTAACACTTGGTTCAAGAATCATAAAAGAAGGCTGTATACATGGAAGAAGCCAGGAGATACTGACAGGTTTCAGATAGATTATCTGATGGTAAGACAGAGATTTAGGAACCAGGTTTTAAATTGTAAGAGATTTCCAGGGGCAGATGTGGACTCTGACGACAATCTATTGGTTATGACTTGTAGATTAAAACTAAAGAAACTGCAAAAAGGTGGGAATTTAAGGAGATGGGACCTGGATAAACTGACAGAACCAGAGGTTGTACAGAGTTTCAGGGAGAGCATAAGGGAACAATTGACAGGAATGGGGGAAAGAAATACAGTAGAAGAAGAATGGGTAGCTTTGAGGGATGAAGTAGTGAAGGCAGCAGAGGTTCAAGTAGGTAAAAAGACGAGGGCTAGTAGAAATCCTTGGGTAACAGAAGAGATATTGAATTTAATTGATGAAAGGAGAGAATACAAAAATGCAGTAAATGAAGCAGGCAAAAACGAATAAAAACGTCTCAAAAATGAGATCGACAGGAAGTGCCAAATGGCTAAGCAGGGATGGCTAGAGGACAAATGTAAGGATGTAGAGGCTTACCTCACTAGGGGTAAGATAGATACTGCCTACAGGAAAATTAAAGAGACCTTTGGAGATAAAAGAACCACTTGTATGAACATCAAGAGCTCAGATGGAAACCCAGTACTAAGCAAAGAAGGGAGAGCAGAAAGGTGGGAGGAGTATATAGAAGGTCTATACAAGGGCGATGTACTTGAGGACAATATTATGGAAATGGAAGAGGATGTACATGAAGATGAAATGGGTGGTACGATAGTGCGTGAAGAGTTTGACAGAGCACTGAAAGACCTGAGTCGAAACAAGGCCCCCGGAGTAGACAACATTCCATTGGAACTACTGACGGCCTTGGGAGAGCCAGTCCTGACAAAACTCTACCATCTGGTGAGCAAGATGTATGAAAAAGGCGAAATACCCTCAGACTTCAAGAAGAATATAATAATTCCAATCCCAAAGAAAGCAGGTGTTGACAGATGTGAAAATTACCGAACTATCAGTTTAATAAGTCACGGATGCAAAATACTAACGCGAATTTTTTACAGAAGAATGGAAAGACTAGTAGAAACTGACCTCGGGGAAGATCAGTTTGGATTCCGTAGAAATGTTGGAACACGTGAGCCAATACTGACCCTACGACTTATCTTAGAAGCTAGATTAAGGAAGGGCAAACCTACGATTCTAGCATTTGTAGACTTAGAGAAAGCTTTTGACAATGTTGACTAGAATACTCTCTTTCAAATTCTGAAGGTGGCAGCGAAAGGCTATTTACAATTTGTACAGAAAGCAGATGCCAGTTATAAGAATCGAGGGGCATGAAAGGGAAGCAGTGGTTGGGAAGGGAGTGAGACAGGGCTGTAGCCTATCCCCGATTTTATTCAATCTGTACATTGAGGAAGCAGTGAAGGAAACAAAAGAAAAATTCGGAGTAGGTATTAAAATCCATGGAGAAGAAATAAAAACTTTGAGGTTCGCCGATGACATTGGAATTCTGTCAGAGACGGCAAAGGACCTGGAAGAGCAGTTGAACGGAATGGATAGTGTCTTGAAAGGAGGATATAAGATGAACATCAACAAAAGCAAAACGAGGATAATGGAATGTAGTCGAATTAAGTCGGGTGATGCTGAGGGAATTAGATTAGGAAATGAGACACTTAAAGTAGTAAAGGAGTTTTGCTATTTGGGGAGCAAAATAACTGATGATGGTCGAAGTAGAGAGGATATAAAATGTAGACTGGCAATGGTAAGGAAAGCGTTTCTGAAGAAAAGAAATTTGCTAACATTGAGTATAGATTTAAGTGTCAGGAAGCCATTTCTGAAAGTATTTGTATGGAGTGTGGCCATGTATGGAAGTGAAACATGGACGATAAATAGTTTGGACAAGAAGAGAATAGAAGCTTTCGAAATGTGGTGCTACAGAAGAATGCTGAAGATTAGATGGGTAGATCACATAACTAATGAGGAAGTATTGAATAGGATTGGGGAGAAGAGAAGTTTGTAACACAAGTTGACTAGAAGAAGGGATCGGTTGGTAGGACACGTTCTGAGGCATCAAGGGATCACCAATTTAGTATTGGAGTGCAGCGTGGAGGGTAAAAATCGTAGAGGGAGACCAAGAGATGAATACACTATGCAGATTCAGAAGTATGTAGTTTGCGGTAGGTACGGGGAGATGAAGAGGCTTGCACAGGATAGAGTAGCATGGAGAGCTGCATCAAACCAGTCTCAGAACGGAAGACCACAACAACAACATGCTGATCACTGTGGTCAGGTGACAGACTACGAATACGGAGGTTTAGGGTGCTATTCCCAGTCAGCCCGAAGATTTCTATCAGTCACTTAACACTTCTTTCACGTCTGGAAGTGATTGTTAATGTGAAAATTGCAAAACTGTACCGTGTTTCGAAGGCCACGTTAAAGTGTAAGTCGTCTTACACATCGCTGGGTAAGATATTTCGAGGGTCAGAGGAAGGCAATGGCATACCGCCTCCAGCTGGACCATACCTATAAAAGCAGTGTTGTGCTTAAACCAGTCCTAGGTTTGAGGACAAATTTACTTTAGGCCTACTTTTACCTATTACAGTTAATACTGCCAGTCCAGCTTCATCGTTTGACTTCAACCATTGGCAATAAAAATTTGCACAATTTGAGATTAAAAGTAATTTCATCTTTTCCATTAGTTGCTAAATCCCTGGTATGGTGAGCTATCGTGTCATTGAAAAGTGGGATGTTAGCTATTCGTTTTGCTGATTTTTTAATTAATATAAATTTTGCCATCTCTTAATGAAGGTTTAATAAGTGTTTCCTTAATTCAGTATGCGGTGCCATAGATCGATAGCATCTAAATGGATCTCGCATTTGGTAATGTAAACGTACGTTTCAGACAGGCACTGATAACTATCGCGCAGGGACCTGGCGGATCCAATGACGCGCGCCTGCTGCGCCACATCTTCGGCTGCTCTGATTACGAGCGTCCTCTGCTGCCGCGATACAGGATGGCCAGCGGGAGCTCCACGGCCAGTCTCTGTCGCAGACTTCGACAATCTTCAAACTCAGTCAAGCTTCGAGAGTTCGCTTGTGCCTCAGTGGTGAGAAACTCACACGGCACAGAGCTCTCTAGCTTGCTTCTTGTAGTAGCTGGACTACATTGCAGTTTGTAGTTCCGTAAATTTTCTTCACAATGCTTGGAGAAAACTGCATTTATGTGGTCGCTTATCATTTCTGCTGCCGTCCAGTTTCCGTATGACGACAGCTGCTGCGCCACCCTGTCTTTACTGTTGTGTAAAAGTAGTACACAACAGAGTATGCCTGCCTACGATGTAGGGATAACAGGCAAAAACTTGAACCCCAGTTTGCAAGAGCATGTAAGTGCTTTCAGGCTCAAACACTTCGAAAATCAGTTACTGCACAACATATGTTGGAAACGAAACACTTCATCAATAGTTTAGAAAACAATTTGGTAGTACTACATATTGAAGCCAATGGTATGACCCTAAATCTGTTAGATCAACTGGAGATATACCACCACAAAATAAATAAATAAATAAATAAATAAAACCAGAATCTGTGTTAAATGAACAAACAGATTTCGCAAGCCGCAACAATTTCAGAAATTTTAAAAACCTATTCCAAAGTTACTCCCTCCATACTTGAATTGTTAAACAATTAGGTATTGAGCACTAGGAATAATTTCGTCTTTGATCATATCATGTACAAAAACATTTGTGAAGTGTTTACAAAAATGTGTATGCAAATGTGCCTCTTTTGTGAAGTGATACGTACGAACAGGACGGAAAAAATGATGTACGATGGCGCTAAAACATTAAAAAACGCCTTTCTTGGATTATGTGATAAGTTTACACTGTTCGTCTATTCCACTACTTCGCACATATTTTCCGCGTTTGACTTACGAAATTCATAGCCTAAAATCAAACATTTTCATGACAGGATTATGCATCTCACCTCATTCAAGAGAAAAAATAGAGCATCTATTAAAACAAATTACGCCGGCCGATGTGGCCGAGCGGTTCTAGGCGCTACAGTCTGGAACCGCGCGACCGTTACGGTCGCAGGTTCGAATCCTGCCTTGGGCATGGATGTGTGTGATGTCCTTAGGCTAGTTAGGTTTAAGTAGTTCTAAGTTCTAGGGGTCTGATGAACTCAGATATTAACTCCCATAGTGCTCAGAGCCATTTGAACCATTTGAATGTCAGCCAGCACTTGGCTCGCAGCTGGAATGCACCAGTTCAGCTCCCAGCAGGGTGACAACTAGACACAGTCCATAGACCCACAGTAAGTGCAAGCAATTTCTAGTTGTTGTGATTACTTGAGACTTCGGGTCAACAGATGTCGTAGAGTATTCCTCGGTGTAGGCTGGGGTCTATGACAGATACTGCTCTTGTGTGTTCGTTCCGGCTCCGGCTCTTTTGGCAGCAAAGACCACAGAAGTGTTGCAGTAACAGGCCCCGGCAGTATGTAATCCAAGGCAACACAGCAACGACCTGTTCCTCGCCCCATGCTGCGTTGACAATATTCCAGTCTTGGCAGCCAGCCGCAGGGTCCTGTCTGTGGTAACCGAGATAGCTCCAGTGCCAGAACGGAGGCTGTGGTCATGTCAGCTCGGCAACTTTCCAGCTTCTGCAGCGGCAGCCTTTTGGTTCGTCTGGATACAGATAACACACACCGATTTGGCAAGTAGTGGAGTAACATTTGCTTTTTCATTGACCATTGTTGCGGTTTGAACATAAACGTTTTCTTTAACTTCAAGAGCTCATCACACATTCGAATGAAAAATTGAACCTTCCAGACGAACAGGCTAGACACGATTTCAGAGAATTTTGCTGTTTAGAACGTAGGTTTATTATCATTGTTCATGACTCCTAAATATACACTTCCTGACAGCTGAAGCACCCAGAAGAAGAGGAGGAAACAAAATGAAACTTCGCAGGGTATCAGGGCATGTGATGTTATTTCAGTGATCACAAAACCGTGTCAAATTTACAAAGATCTTAGCCGTATGAGCCCACTTAACAGGATGACGTTGCATCCCCTCTGACCTGTATGCTATAGCAAGCATATTTTCAGTGCTAAATACTGGTGTGGGTCGTAAGATGATTTTTATCAGGTGGGCCTGCTGAATGGCAGGCCACTCCCTGAAACTCAAATGTTTGATGAAAGTTAACAACGCACATAATTGACGCAGTTAATGAAAAGGGTGGCCATATTATCAAACTCCGGTACTTGTATTCCCATAGTTTACTGTTAACTAACTTCATGAAGTAGCTTTACTAATTACGAAATTAGACGCTTGGCCCCAGGAAATACCAATGTTGTTGTTGTGGTCTTCAGTCCTTAGACAATATTAATATTTGCTACACATTCTTAATATGCACAAACTGATTAAAGAAATTATAAGATTATTTATAGAGTACACAACAAAAATATCAAAACTAAACATGAAACTGATATGGTTGTCAAAGTTAATTTAACAAAGAACTGGAATTCGTGCAAATCAACTTCCTGACGTATTAACGCTGTACAACATAGCTGCAAATCAAAACCAGTGATTGCACTGTCATATCGGTAGAAAAAATTGTCTGTCTGACTAGTCATGAAAAACTAGTGTGAATTTACTGAAACATTAGCAAACATGTAACTTTTATCCGCCTTAAGCAGACGATGGCCTGTGATATTCTCACCATTATCGTCATATGTACGAGTCGTACAGTACGACTACACTGAGTGTTGCAATGGATGCCGCCGAAGCTCATCCACCAAATCAGCCTCCTCTCCAGCAGTGAGAAATCTGACTGCAGTTTGCCTCTCCCTGTTTAACTCTCGCCCCATTCTACTCAGCCTAAGAACTCTGTCTGTTTACTTCTACGTTTGCCATTCAGGTGCCGTCTGCTACCAGAAATAAATCAGCCACTAGCGTGTCGTCTTCTTTACTAATATAGAATACTCGTCCCGCGTATTTGCACCGCTCAGAGCCTCCTTCGGAAAACATCGCCCACCAATGAGCAAAAAGTTCCCTCGGTGCTATCCACTAGTAAAATTTTTATGTTCTTAATTTCTTCCACTAGGGGCTGCGAAAAAATCACTCTCGAGTCGTAATTTTCACACTCACACTTCTCTGAGAATTACAAGGAAATCGGCATACTTCAGAGCCTCGTTTCCTTAACTGCCAATCCAACGCTTTGTGGCCTCCATTTCTTAGCTGTCTTTCTCAGAACTCCTAAGCCGTAGCTTTCATGACCATGAGATAGAAAAACGTCCCCGCATGCCGCCTACCTTCTGCGAGATTGCTGGTGCGGCACCACAGTCAGATATCACTGTGCCTTATTTAATCATTTTATTTGCTCATTTTTTCTATGTTGGAGGAAAGCACAAGACTGGCTAGCTCTGGAGAAACGATTCAGTATGTCTCGATGGGAAACGAGCATGTGAAGTGGTCGCCTAACGGTTCTGGCTTGACCACATGGGTCGTTCACAAAGGGTCTGATGAAAGGAGACAGGCCTCGCGGGTACTGCTTTCGGCAGGAGCGTCTGCAGTAAGACCCTGGCCTTCCATTTCAGCTATGAATGCGGTTTCGTCCTTTAAAAGGAGTTGCCGACAAGCCCCCAGAGGATAACTTTGCGTAACGAATTCGCCACCCTGAACACGGATCGCAGAAGAGGATGACTTGGTGCCGTTTCCAAAACGTAGGAAAACTAGTAGCTTTCGTGGTTATCATCCAGTCATGTGATTCTTGTCTAACGCTGTGCTTTGGCGTGAAGGGCTCGATCAATGAGTGGAACTTGGCTCGTAGTCAATACCAACCTTCTGCTTCTTAAAACACATTCAGTGAGGCCAGAATATGAAAACTTTATAGCTTTCCCTTGTATCATGGTAAAGAAACCGAAGTTCCCGCTGATCACTGTGGCAATGGCAGGAGGTCCTACTCTCAAAGTTGAATATTTCAAAAAGTAGAGAGTGAGGTGGAGGGCAGATTCCTCTTCAGGACTTTCTGCGGGGAAGCAGTCAGGGCCTTTCCTATTGTTGGTGGCAGCTTTTCTCTGGTGCCATTTCAGCTTTTGCTTTCGGTGCAGCCTTGTGCGTTGTGATGCACGTTCGCATCTTGCAATTAGTGCTCAAATGGCTCTGAGCACTATGGGACTTAACTGCTGAGGTCATCAGTCCCCCAGAACTTAGAACTGCCTAAACCTAACTAACCTAAGGACATCACACACATCCATGCCCGAGGATCGAACCTGCGACCATAGCGGTCACGCGGTTCCAGACTGTAGTTCCTAGAACTGCTCGGCCACTCCGGCCGGCCAATTAGTGCTGTCAATTGTCTGCACAGCTCACAATTTGCAGGATTTGCTACAGAACATGGACTGCTTGATTAATTGTCTAATTCCGTGAGTCTTGCACTTGGTAAATTTGCATTTGCAAGCTGTGCAGATTACTAAAGCTTGTAGAGCTTCCCAAGTAGTCTTCCAGTTAGATCTGAGGTATCCTCTAATATGTTAGCGGTACATTCAGGCGCAATTAAAAGAAAGCTTCTAATGAGGCACTGTTAGGTATTAATGTTCAGAGATGTTCTCACGACAGTTTTCATTGATTCATATAGAATTCTGATGACAATAGAACGATATTGTCCAGTGCACACTTACTTTGCAGTTACAGTTGCGACTGTCCTACGACTCATCCGGACTAGGCGACTCTTAATTAACAAATATAGTCCGTTATTTGCAGATCTGATTTGTTGTCTAACCGTGAAGCTGTTTCCGCTGCAATACAGGTGCTCACAGTGTGGAGATAGTTGTTACTTTGTTTAATTAATGTACAATGAGCATCGCACTCTCTCGAGTAGATTTTATGATGAAGTTGTCAAGTGTTTTAGGGAGACTAGACACACAACTTGCTGAGCCCCATCACGACTTCGATATAACGTCTCATTGGAACACTCATCAGCAACCACGACAACAAGAGGCGAATTTCACTGGCTAATGCAAAGTGCCTGCTGGAAAAAGTGCGCTGCCTGAAGGGAAACGTTGTAAAATGTCCATTATCACTGAAGGTGAGTCGCCTCCAGCTATCTTTTTAGCGTATACGCTAGGTCCACGGGCTGTTCTCTGCCTACTAAATTTCTCGGAAGAAGACGCAGCCAGAAAGGTAATGCAGTTCCAGAGTTCCTGCCTTGGGCGTCCTGGAGCGCTTCTGTCCCAGTCGATGTCCCGCTTTTAAGTTGTCCCAGGACTTCCACGAGAGCGTCATCGCAGGCTATTCAACTCACTTCCCTCACTTGCTGTTAATGGTCTCGGCGAAAATATTACATTCATGCAACGATTTCCAGTTACCAAACAGAGCAGAGATTAATAAAGATGGCTTGACCTGTACAGTCACTGTCGTAATCCTGGCCATTTGGACAAAAAATAATGGGTCGATCGGCCGACATATCACTTGACGCTTTTTAACAGTAGTCTAATGTTTAGCTGGACTGTATGGCAAATTTGTAATTATTCATTGATTTTAATTTTTCTTTTATGTCGTAAGTAAATGAAATGTAATATCTTTTGTGAATTTGTAATATTCTTCCGTAAATGCAGCTGCATATAAATTATGTTTATTTTGAAGCTTTGGTCCAGTAGCAAACGTTTAATCAATTGTAAAATACTTTTTTCTAATTCAGTTCTAATATTTTCCACAGTATTTTCTGAAGATCTGATTGTGAGTAAAAAATCATTACTGCAGCCTGCAGATAATAAAGTAAGTTTGTTAAAACGTAGGCATTACAGTTCTCGTTCTAACATGCCAGGGCTCTTCATTAGCACACCACGTTGCGGGCCCTTCTCGGCTCTCGTACCAGTCGGGCAGGCAATTTGCGGAGTTGGAACGGGAGCATTAGTGGACCCTTCCTCGACCTTTTCTGGGCTCATGTTTTCCTGGC
This sequence comes from Schistocerca nitens, assembly GCF_023898315.1. Classification (NCBI taxonomy): domain Eukaryota; kingdom Metazoa; phylum Arthropoda; class Insecta; order Orthoptera; family Acrididae; genus Schistocerca; species Schistocerca nitens. Next base: position 366,723,374 of record NC_064614.1, on the reverse strand, counting down.
TGCAGATTTCATTGGGTGCAGTTTACGAGATACCGCAATTTGGAGAGGAGAATTTGAAGTACTGATGCACAGTGAGTCTTGATCGGAACCTGAATGTATATCGATGGAGGTGTGCGTATTCAGACTTAGTTAGTAAAGAGTTGAAAGGCAGAACAAGATTCATACGAATGAAAGTGGCTAAATAATGCCTTTTTCTTGTTAACAAATCACTGTCCCCTTTGGGAAACTTTCCTTGCGCTTACTTTTATACTTCAGAACAACATGGGGCCATGCTTCCTCCGTCTGCAGTAACTGCTAACATCAAAGCAACTTTTTATTTTTTGTTTCCATTTATTCTCCTTTGGCTCCCTCTCGGCTATTGAGGTACAGTACTTCATCAGATAAATATGTCACTTCTATTCATAAATCTTGCGGCACCAACCGATACTCCCACGGAATCATGTCTGCGGTATGTCTATCTCTGCAACTTTAGGTTACAATATCTCAGGATGTAATTAACATTTTACAATGCAACAAACGGCACTGATTACGTATTTGTTTATATGTTCAGATGTGCTAACAAAACTAACGTGGTTCCATTTTTAAAAAAAACGTAGGTTTGTGTTAAAAAACATACTTCCGTGCATTTTTGTATGGTTTGTATTAAACAGTTACACTAGCCCCTCTCCTCACGTTCGGTCTGTGGAATCGGTTCGTCAGTATTTGATGTGGTTTACGAAATATATCCAGCGGTAACGTTAGGTGACTCACCCCGTATATCATGACGTTCAGAAAGTACAATAGAATTATTTACAAATCCTATTCAAAATATATTTCAACATTACAAATCTTACATAATCTTATATAATTAACAGTAACTGAAAATGTAGAACATATGATTTCTGGTATTTCAGTTTCTGCTTTGATCTTTTACTTTTACATTTCAAGGGCCAGTTCATTTCCTAGGGTGATATCTATCACAAAAACTATCAATGCACAAGTATTCGAAGTACCACTAGCAAGATTTCATTAATAAAAACAAACTCGTTAACGCTGCTAAGTACCTCGCCGTCTGCCGACAACTTCGCAACAAATGAAGCATATCAAAGCTGTTTCTCGAAAGCTGGAGCCTGCAATTGATTATGGATACAGGCACGTATTTTACGAGAATTAATTGCATCGTTTCTGCTTGTGATTTCCGTTTGCTGTGCGATAAGAACAGGGCACTTTTCCGATTTCATAAAGAACCAGGCCGTCGTATATAAGGAGGGGTAGATTTGCCCCTAGACGAATCAGCTCGAGTTTTACGCAGTGTCGCAAAACTTTATCCAAAATCTGATGACAGATTTCTTTGTTTCTATTGCCCGACATCTATTCTATAACTTTCTCATCTCGAAATGATAACGTTCTCTTACTAGCCATGTATGGAAGTGAAACATGGACGATGAACAGCGAATACAAGAAGAGAATAGAAGCGTTTGAAGAATACTGAAGATTAGATGGGTTGGTCGCGTAACTAATAAGGAGGTTCTGAACCAGTGTGCGATTTGTGCTTTTACCAGTGAGGGGGATGTCTTAGGGGGTTAGTATAATTACATATGTTACTAGCTTGGACCGTGGCGTTACCCATGGTTAAACAGTTATTTATTAATAGATGTTAATGCCGAAACTCACTATTCACGCGTATGCACTATCAGAAAAGCCATCCCTTGTTATATCTTTAAAAGTACATTATAGGTAAAGCTTATTTACAAAATCACCTACATACAGGTATACGAGGGGGAATCCAAAAAGTAAAGGTACAATTGTGAAAAGCTGTACTTTTTCTGATGATAGAAAACTGAAACATGCGTTATTTTTCTACGTAACATCCCTTGACTTCAATGCAGTTATCCCGACGTTTTACGAGGTTTTTTTTATTTAATCAGATAATACGTTTATCGGTTGCATCTGTAACCAATTTTGCACCGCAGCAATGACGTCTTCATCACTTTCAAATCTTCTTCCCTGTAGTGCTTCCGTTAAGGGTCCAAACATGTGAAAATCGCTTGGAGCCAGGTCTGTGCTGTATGGTGGATGTTCCAGCTCCTCGAATCTCAACTCCTTTATTGCGTCGGCTGTCCGTTTGGCAGAATGTGGGCCATCGTTATATTGCTGCAGGATGACACCTCTTCACCGTTTTCCACGACGTTTGGATCTGATTGCAGGTTTTAGTTTCGTACGCAACACATCACATTCACCATACAATACGGACCTGGCTCTAAAGCCTCGTTTACGCTGGGGCGTCGTCTTGTCATTTAGTTCTAAATGTTTTGAAATGCTTATCTACTGCATAACACTTCTTCAAAATTAATAAGCAAACATATTAGTAGTATTAATAGTAAGACTTACTAAAAACTTTCAGTGTTCGGATCCGCAAATTTAAATTATATGTAAAGTTTTACTCCAGTGCGTGGGAAATAAACATCCCAGGTTGTGATGCATAAACTAAAACCAGGGGAGGGGATGGTCTGATGCAGAGGGGGGGAAATCCCCCCCCCATCCCCCCCTGCAAATCGCACACTGTTTTGAACAGAATTGCAGAGAAGAGGAATTTGTGCCACAACTTGACTGAAAGAAGGAATCGGATTATATGTCACTTTTTGAGGCATCAAGGGACCACCAGTTTAGTATTGGAAGGATGCGTGGAGGGTAAAATCGTAGAGGGAGACCAAGAGACGAATACACTAAGCACTTTCAGATGGATGTAGGTTACAGTAGTTGCTCGGAGGTGAAGAGATTTGCACAGGATACAGTAGCATGGAGAGCGGCATCAGACCAGTCTTTGGGCTGAAAACGACAACAGCAGTTCTTACTAGAGATGTGATACATTGTGTTTGATCCTTACGCATGACGAAATCGGGTTTGAACTTATCATTTATAGTGGAGGTTAGAAGCTGAAACAATTTTACCGTTTCCACTAATTCATCAAACTTACACTTGCCTTTGGCACTGATTCATTTACGTGCTACTTACACATATTCGCTACGCGGGTTCCATTTCTGTTGTTGAAAGTGAGCGCTGTGTGATTGTTTTCTAGTTATTTCCGAGTCATATAGCGTTGCAATGAACAAAGTAAGAGAATATGGACTATCAGACCAATTGTGTGATTGGATTAAAGAGTTCCTAGATAACAGAACGCAGCATGTCATTCCCAATGGAGAGAAGTCTTCCGAAGTATGAGTGATTTGAGATGTACCGAAGGGGAGTGTCGTAGGACCGTTGCTATTCACAATATACATAAATGACCTTGCGAATAACTTCGGAACTTCATTGAGGCTTTTTGTTGATGATGCTGTTGTATATCGAGAGATTGTAACAATGGAAAATTGTACTGAAATATAGGAGCATCTGCAACGAATTGATGCATGGTGCAGGGAATGGCAATTGAATCTCAATGTAGGCAAGTGTAATGTGCTGCGAATACATAGAAAGAAAGATCCCCTTATCATTTAGCTACAACTGGAAGCAGTTAATTCCATAAATTATCTGGGAGTAGGCATTAGGAGTGATTTAAAATGGACTGATTATATGAAGTTGATCGTCGGTAAAGTAGATGCCAGACTGAGATTGATTGGAAGAATCCTAAGGAAATGCAATACGAAAACAAAGGAAGTAGGTTACAGTACGCTTGTTCGCCCATTGCTTGAATACTGCTCACCAATGTGGGATCATTACCAGATAGGTTTGATAGAAGAGATAGAGAAAATCCAACGGACAGCAGCGTACTTCGTTGCCGGATCATTTAGTAATCGCGAAAGCGTTACGGAGATGATAGATAAACTCCAGTGGAACACTCTGCAGGAGAGATGCTCAGTAGCTCGGTACGGGCTTTTGTTGAAGTTTCGAGAACATATCTCCACCGAGGAGTCAAGCAGTATATTGCTCCCTCCTACGTATATCTCGCGAAGAGACCATGAGGATAAAATCAGAGAAATTAGAGCCCACACAGAGGCATACCGACAATCTTTCTTTCCACGAACAATACGAGACTGGAATAGAAGGGAGAACCGATAGAGGTACTCAAGGTTCCCTCCGCCACACTCCGTCAGGTGGCTTGCGGTATATGGATGTAGATGTAGAAAAGTTGGCTTCGTAGGCATTCAAGATAGACACTCCGCGTATTTTTGAAGTATGCGTCACTATCTATGATAGTAGTCTGCACCTTTTTTGTACACATCTTTTGTAGACGTTATCTGAACAGCCTCAAGCACAGTGAAGTCGAGTGTGGCAGCGGAGAGCAGTGGCCCGCATCCGCTGTACGCATGCGCTCGTCCTTGGCGCGGCAGCAGATGTGGGACACGTCGCTCGGCGCGGTAATCTCGATTCCATTTGTGGCCGTCGGACCGAAGGGGGGGAGGGGGGACGGCACTCCCCCACTCCACCGGCGACCCGCTTTTACGGCCGCCGCCTGAGCAACCATAGCCGCGTAGCGCACCCACCTCCCCGCCGTACTCACGCACCGCGACGCGAATGACTGCCTTAATGCGAACGAATGTTGCAACCCGTCACTTACACGGCTTGTAAAAGTCACCCGTGATGCCAATGGCCGGCGAATAACTTCTCTTAGCCCTCTGCAGGCAGCATAATAAAAACTGTTCGATGTGACTGTGTAATGACATTCAAACTACATCTGTGGCAGGTCGGTAGATCAGTCTGACGGGACTGCTTCCCGGCTGGAGGTGATTGGTCGGAACCAAAGCGACGGAAGCAATTTTCAGGGCCATTATTCTGTCAGGAGGGGTCGCAGTAATGTAAGCTGGATTTTCCTGACTTCCTTAGGGGTTTCTCACAGCCTGTGAATAAGAGAACTTACGTTATTATCCTTTTCACTGACGGTAAATGGAAGTGTTACGCTGTGAACAATGTGACAGCACTACGAAACCGATTCACCAGAATTTTTCTACCTTATGGCCAGAGGCATAATGCATGTCTGATAATGACATGAGTATTAGAAACATGCACCAAAATAGCTGCTTACAATAACTAATCTTTAGTCATTGTCAAACACCTGCGAGCACAATTTTGTGAGAACGTGTATAAATGTGAATGTCATTTATATTAAAGCGACTATACTGTACTCACGTCTAGACTGATGTGACGCCCATATTACGTCGTTAGTGAACTGTCACTGTTTTGATAAGATGGTAAACGACGTAAATATATTGGAAATAAAACGTTAATCATGGTGAGTCAGTAGTTTGACAGTTCCGCTCTTACGACGCAATATGTTCACAAAGATTATGCGTATCACAGCGGTATTATTATTTTGCTACCTAAAATTTATTACGATTGTCTTTGATTGTTGCATATGTTACTTCCGATTTATCAATTTTCGTATTCTAAAAGCACCTATGTCAAAATTCTGTATGATCATGAAATATTTCTCGAGGGCATTTTCTAGTTCTTCAAGAATGTTCACTGGAAAACCTTTCGGTACTCTGTGCAGAATCTGGAGTGTATTTCCGATCGTATCAGCAGTGTGGTCTTGATTTTTCAGATGTAGAAAGAAGCTCGGCTGATTAATTTAGCTCTCTCTAATGTGTTCCTTTTATCTGACGTTAATAGCTTTTACATTGGCCACCAGGAAGAAATTTTAACTTGTGTTCCTTATGTCTAATGATTTCCTTATACCTGACGTTAATATAAGGAATACATTAGAGAAAGAGAAAATAATCAGTCGAGTTTCTTTCTACATTTGAAAAATCAAAACCACACTGCTGATACGATTGAAAAATACACTCAACATTCTGGAGAGAATACCATAAGGTTTTGCAATGAGCAGTCTTGAAGAACTGGATATCTATAGATACACAAGAAAATAAATGAAGAAATATTAGAGGAGCATACAGAATTTAGACGCAAGTACTACCTCAAAAATTTTATTGAACTTTTAGAGCACGAGAATAAACCGATTTTAACAAATTTTGGTTATTAAAATAATATCGCTGTTCATCTGCATAATCTTTGTAAACATAAAGCGTCATAAGAGTGGAACTCTCAAACTACTATTACGCCATAATTAAGGTTTTATTTTCAATATATTTACGTAATTTACCATCTTGTCAGAACAGTGACATTTCACTAACGACGTAGCAAGGAGCATCAATCTAGACGTGAGTGCAATACAGTCACTTTAATATGAATGACATTCACATTTTTACACGTTCCACCAAAATTGTATTCACAGTCATTTGACAATGACGATAAATGCCGAAGCAGTCTGTCGTGAATAAAGAGGAGTTGTTATAAGATGCTATCTTGATACATCTTTCTAATAACTATGTAAGTATGATTCACAAGAGTTTCTATTCCTCTGTGATATGCTGTATTGATTAAAAATTTGTACTTTTGTGTGGTGATTTTCAGTAAAAACATTTTCGTGCGAATGAATGCTGGTGTGAGTACATGATGGCTACTGCGTGTGTATAATGTTATTGGGACTATTTTGGCGGAGATATCAACACAGTATGCCCAGAAGACGTGCACGAGTAGTTTATCGTCATGTATCGGACTTTGATACAGGATGAGTCAGGTCAAGAAATCCCTCAAGATGACCTTCAATTCACGGGAGTCGTCGCACATTACACTGATGTGGATGATAGAAATTAATTCCGCGTGTAGTAGAAATCCATTCTGAATGTACTGAAAATTAAATCATTTAATGTCTATTATGATGCGAACACATCCACAAAATTTGATAAATCTCGGACTGGTACTTCTGACGTAACACTTTCCAATTCCGCTCGTGTCGTTGTAATAAGTTGCTGACTGCCTAATAGCATTCTAGTGGTTAAATCATCTTGCAGAATCACTCTCTGACAATTTTATAAATCGGTTCGTCATCGGTCCTAGAAACATCTTACTATTTTTATTTCTTTAAATTTATCTTTATAATACGCTCATCTTCATCTTCCTCTTCTTCGCTAATCGGTTCTTTAGAACTATGCTAAAAATACTGTAGTTATCATCGTGAGGCCCAGTGCAGCGGTGAGATACCGGAGTCATATGCAGGAAGATGGCGATTTTATTCCCTGTCCGACCACGCAGGTATAAGTTTTCTGCGATGTCGATAAATCACTTAATGCGAAAACTGTGATAGTACCTTTGAAAGCACATCGCCGGTTTTCTACCCATTTCCTTCCCCACGTAATAACCTTGTCGCCGGCGGAACGTTAAACCCTAGTCCTCCCCCACAAACACTTGTCATCCATCCTTGAATCACAAGAGTTCCTGCGTAGCCGGTTTTCTATCCTCTGATCATGTATGTTGATCCTTTTTTTCCCTTCTTCTTAACGCTGTCTTTGTGTTACTAGTCTTGATACTGTTACAGTTCCGCAGATTTAGTGATCCTATTACTTTAAAGACTTTTTTCTTCTTGTTCGCTCCAGTTGGAGATCGTAGATCTTAATATGTTTACATTTTTTTTGCAGCTATTTACGACTTTTCTGACTTCACCGTTTCCGACACGTTATCTCTGTGTGTCCTTTGAACTTAATTCTTTAAATAGACATTATGGTTGTCATTTTCGTTGTTTTCTTTTTGCCGAATGCCATTTTTGGCCCTATTACACTACTGGCCATTAAAATTGCTACACCAAGAAGATATGCAGATGATAAACGGGTATTCATTAGACAAATATGTTATACGAGAACTGACATGTGATTACATTTTCACGCAATTTGGGCGCATAGATCCAGAGAAATCAGTACCCAGAACAACCACCTCTGGCCGTAATAACGGCCTTGATACGCCTGGGCATTGAGTCAAACAGAGCTTGGATGGCTTTTACAGGCACAGGTGCCCATGCAGCTTCAACACGTTACCACAGTTCATCAAGAGTAGTGACTGGCGTATTTGACGAGCCAGTTGCTCTCCACCATTGACCAGACGTTTTCAGTTGGTGAGAGATCGGGAGAATGTGCTGGCCAGGGCAGTAGGCGAACATTTTCTGTATCCAGAAAGGCACGTACAGGACCTGCAACATGCAGTCGTGCATTATCCTGCTGAAATGTAGTGTTTTGCAGGGATCGAATGAAGGGTAGAGCCACGGGTCGTAACACATCTGAAATGTAACATTCACTGTTCAAAGTGCTGTCAATGCGAACAAGAGGTGACCGAGATGTCTAACCAATGGAACACCATACCATCACGCCGGGTGATACGCCAGTATGGCGATGACGAATACACGCTTCCAATGTGCGTTCATCGCGATGTAGCCAAACACGGATGCGACCATCTTGATGCTGTAAACAGAACCTGGTTTCATCCGAAAAAATGACGTTTCACCATTCGTGCACCCAGGTTATTCGTTGAGTACACCATCGCAAGCACTCCCGTCTGTGATGCAGCGTCAAGGGTACCCGCAGCCATTGTCTCCGAGCTGATAGCCCATGCTGCTGCAAACGTCGTCGAACTGTTTGTGCAGATGGTTGTTGTCTTGCTAACGTCACCATCTGTTGACTCAGGGATCGAGACGTGGCTGCACGATCCGTTACAGCCGTGCGGATGAGATGCCTGTCATCTCGACTGCTAGAGATACGAGGCCGTTGGGATACAGCACGGCGATCCGTATTACCCTCCTAAACCCACCGATTCGATATTCTGCTAACAGTCATTGGATCTCGACCAACGCGAGCAGCAATGTCGCGATACGATAAACCGCAATCGCGATAGGCTACAATCCGACCTTTATCCAAGTCGGAAACGTGATGGTACACATTTCTCCTCGTTACACGAGGCATCACAACAACGTTTCACCAGGCAACGCTGGTCAACTACTGTTTGTGTACGGGAAATCGCTTGGAAACTTTCCTCATGTCAGCACGTTGTAGGTGTCGCCACCGGCGCCAATCTTGTGTGAATGCTCTGGAAAGCTAATAATTTGCATATCACAGCATCTCCTTCCTGTCGGTTAAATTTGGCGTCTGTAGCACGTCATCTTCGTGGTGTAGCAATTTTAATGGCTAGTAGTGTATTTCCCCATGATTTTTATTCTTGTATTTCTAAACTATTTTTAAATATTTTACGTATTTGAAGTGTGGATTCTTCTTGTTCGACTCTGTTGTATGAGTTTAAATGTCATACGAAAAATTGCGATTAATTGAAATGCTGTTTCCTTTTTCTCTGTGAGGGATAAAGATATATTGCACAATATTTTAGGTACTCAGTGCTCATAAACACACAATTAACGGCAGTACCAACCAAAGAACACAGGGTAGTCGTAAGCAGCTGTTTAATTAGTTATAAATCATTGTCTATATCAGTTCAGGAAGTAAGTACATGTAATCATCGTAAGAGGCAACTGAATCAGTCCGGAAGAAGTAGCCATAAGCGAAATCCACAAACATAGCAAGCCTCAGCGCTTCCATAGCACTTCGCACATAAACGCACTCCAGTCAGCAAACAGTTGCTTCTGACCCTCTTTCATAGGCGTCTTTAGGTTCGTGTCCATACTTTCCAGTGATATACGTGAATCACTACTAAGCTGAAAAGACAAGAATCTATTTTTTATGAGGTCTCGATTTCACAGAGTTCCCTTACTTTTAACATACGTATGTGTAAAATCCTTTGCGACCTTTACAGAATTTTTTTTGAATTCTTATTGAGCCTTTTATTCCTCTTATTACTTTATTCACTCACAAACATGTAATTTAGCTTCAATGCCGCAGACTTCTGTTCTGTCTTGTTCTTTTTATCATCGCCTTGGCTTTTTCCACTTTTTTAATTTCGTTACGGTCATTTGTTTCATGTGGATGTTTGTCTGTACTTTTTCGTTCCAGTTCATCTCTTAATTCAGTGCGTTTTTACTAACATTCAATGCCAAATCTATTTACTTGTCCTCTGCACCATCAAAGTTTTCTGGTTTATCTTAAAATGTGGAACAAGTGACTTATTGTCAATAGAGATGTTTCACTGATTGAGTATATTCTTTCACTTCTTCTTTACGATACGATAGCAAAAGCGTTACACAATATGTAACCCGCCGGCCGTTGTGGCATAGCGGTTTTAGGCACTTCAGTCCGGAAGCACGCTGCTGCTACGGTCGCAGGTTCGAATCCTGCCTCGGGCATGGATGTGTGTGATGTCCTTAGGTTAGTTAGGTTTAAGTAGTTCTAAGTCTAGGGGACTGATGACCTCAGTTGCAAGTCCCATAGTGTTTAGAGCCAGCCAATATGTAACCCGTTTCGACCAGTCTCATCAGACTAAATGCACTTACTGCAAGTGATAAGATAAGTAAAACTGCTCGAAACTGATTACGCTTTGGAAAGTATTTTTTTTTGTAATTGTAGCTTGAATTTGTCCTTCTACGCATTCTGTATTATTCTAGACGACTGTTGACAGACGTGAGACATTAAACGCCATGTTTGCTGTCTTTTCCGATTGATACGCTAACGCTTTCTTTCTCGTTGTAATGGTAATGGCTTTTTATAAATACAACGTGTTAACGATAACCATTTACAACTTATCACTGTGTTGCAGGGGAAGACAAGACGAACAATTTGATATAGGACAATTCTGGTCCTAAGTCGGGAAGAAAACCTAAATTGACCTACAAAAACCACTTATTAGTCGATTATACTATAATTGCACCTGGGAGTGAGTGCGCTTCGGTCCTCTTATTGGGAGTTTTTATCGTGATATTTCACGAGCACACGCTGAAACTCTGGATAGACTATGCACTACCATCTTTAAATCTTTCACAGTGTGATGTGTCTTCCACATAAACCACTGTACATGTTTCACAGCCAACGAGATTTACGGGCCCTCCAACGAACTTATGTCACGCTAGTCGGCTAGTCTGCCACACTTCGCGAACTCTCGGCTCCGTGCAGGGCTCACAACAAGTGAATGTTTAATTGGAAAGGTACCCACTAAAGGTCTTAAATTTCTCGTGTACTATCGAGAGCTGACATGCATTTAAAGGAGCAGTCAAGAATTACACTAAACAACAACAACAAAAAACTTTTTTTCAGGTACAGCGATAAAACATACCTAACTAATTTGGACTTGCTGAATCGGAAAATGCATTTGGATTTTCGCCATCACACTCCAATTTTTTGTTACGAAGGTTTTTAAATGCTTGTATCTAAAACCAGAGAGTAAGTTGGTCTACACTAAATTTAGACAATATATAACATACTTAATGCCATAAAACTATCTCACTCTAGTGTCCTGGGCCCAATGTACGTTTTTACAAGAAAAATTGCAACATTCATTTGCTTGACGACCATGTTGGGGCTGGAGGGTTGACTTTTTGATGACAACTTCCTTCTGTGGGATATATGTCCTTCAGGCTTCAAAAACCAACAGTAGTGACTTAACATTGAACGGTTCCATCTACCTTTACAGCGGCTTTCAATTCGGAAAATGTCCTGATGGAAATTTTTCCTTGTTCCTCACTAACCGCTCCCAAATTAGTATGGAAGAAATCTAAATGAGATTGAAGGAAGTGAATTTTTAGTGACATTCTGCGTCCAAGACTTTTAAAGCTCTCTAAAAGAGTTCCCACTAATATGTCCCTGTTTTGTGGTCTTGTATTCCCTTAGAAAGCTTGAACAGCATCCTTAAAAGAACGCCAGGCGGCAAGTTCTGACTGATTTAATTTTTCTTAGAAGTTCTTATCATGCATTAACTTCCTAATCTGTGGCCCAATAAAAATCCCCTCTTTCAACTTGGCGTCACTTAATTCAGGGAAAGCTTCAGGTAGATGCATGAAACCATTAGCATTTTGGTCCATTCCCTTCATAAAATTCTTCATAAGGCCGAGAGTAATAGGCAGTGGGACTAAGGAAAACATTTTGAGAATCCACCAAAGGTACATGTTTCACATTTTCTCTCCCTGGAGCCAATTTCTGTCGTGGTGGCCACTGTTTAACTGTATAATGTTTATCTGTTGCACGGCTGTCCCAAAGACAAAAGAAACAGCAATACTTTGTGAAACTACTTTGGAGACCAGTTAGTAAAACAATTACCTTAAGATCACCACATATTTTCCAATTTTCTTTCTTATACTTAATAGCTTCAAGTATCTCTGACAGATTTACGTAGTACTCTTTCATAGTGACAGTGTACCCTACAGGTACAGATGGAAACGTATTGCCATTATGCAGTTGTACAGCCTTCAGACTTCTCTTGGAAGCGTCAATAAACAAGCGCCACTCAGTAGCATCTCGTATGATATGTTTAACTGTTTCATTAATCCTACTACACCACTGAAAGCACAAACGTTGTCTACCATACGGTAATATGTCATCACATCTTTATTACGTTGACTAAAGTGAGTATTCCTTTTTTCTTCATGAGGTAAGTTCCATTCCTTAAGACGTGAAGATAAAATTTCTGTTTGCTCTTTGGATCTGTATAAATCACGAACTCGGTCATTCAAGTCTGCTTGTGTAAAATGGTTCAAATGGCTCTAAGCACTATGGGATTTAACATCTGAGGTCATCAGTCCCCTAGACGTAGAGCTACTTAAAGCTGACTAACCTAAGGACATCACACACATCCATGCCCGAGGCAGGATTCGAACCTGCGACCACAGCAGCAGCGTGGTTTCGGACTGAAGCGCCTAGAACTGCGCCGCCACAGCTCTGCTTGTGTATTTGAATATGGTCTTTGTTCTGAAAAGTGCTCCTCTTCACTAGATTGACATTGTGCTTCATCAGCGTTTGTATATTCATGACCAGAATTAGGAACTCTTTGTCACACTAGTGGAGGAGTAGGAACTGGTAGGTCTTAACCGTGGGGAACAGATCTAGTTGCTGAGGGCAGGTTAGGGTACTTAATATTCTTCTTATTCTCTGATGAAAGGCCAGTTACGTAAGTCAAACAGAAGTAGCGATCATCAACATGATTTTGAGGCACTCGCTACATCATTGGTATGGCAAATGGTAAGTACACTTTTTTTCCTTTCAGTCATTGTGTTAGTTTAGAATTGCACCTAGTGCAAGTTATGTGAGGTGTCCATTCTTTATCCTGATCTCCCAGTTGGCATTTGAAGTATAAATGATACGACGTCTTCAGTAAGTTAGAAATTGGTCGTCTTTGTTTCCTTGTCGTGAATTCACCACATATATAACAAAATGAATCGGGATGGTTTGTACATCCACGTTTTGATTGCTTCATGTTATGTTTCCAATGCCTACAAAATACCTTTATGTCGAATGGACTTAGCCAGACCAATTCCTGAAAAAGAAAAGAAAAATTCAAACACTTGTGATAATATAGAAGGAAGAGTAAGCAAATATATGGGACTGGATGGTTTAATGTAAAATACACTAATGTTGCACTAAAGTTACATATTACATTTAAAAAGTAGTTCACATTAAAGTTAATAACAGAAAAGGTCACTGCACTAACTTTTTTCACACTTCTTTCAAACACTTAAAAATTATACCGTAAATTCAACTATTTTATACAACTTGCAGGTCATAACTGTTAATCCTGACGTAATGGGCACTTTCTGATATCCCATTTTATGTCACATTACAATAAAGAAATAAGTTTTATTTGCACTTCCTCTTTACCAAAACCACTGTTGACTAGTGTTATTAAAGTAGTCTGAAATAGTTACTCGTTCCCCGCCAGAGACGGCTGCTTGCACTCGCAAGGCCTGCAGTGTCGTCTGCTGTGACGTACGGGCCACGGCCTGTCTTTCTCGTGGGCCTCGACGTGTTCACTGTAACATCGCTGCGTGTTTCTGGCTACAGCCACGCGAGGCGGAGTGTAATAATGTCGTGGTCGGGCAGTAAGATCGTTAGTATTCTATTGTCCTCTTATTCCAGTGGTACTCATCAACATTTGTAGGCTAATCTTTACTGGGAAGGTAGTAAAGGAGACTTTTGAACACGTTCTGAAAAAAATTTGTAATTCGATCTAAGGTTGACCATTACAGGCACAGTAGTCTCGTAGTATGGAGGCCAGAGGAACAAATCGATTTAATTTCTAATTTACGAAGTTAAAATTCACAAAAATGGGCGCCAAAATTTATATAAAAGTCAGTTTTACAATTTGTAAGTGCACGACTGAGCCAATGGCGTAAGGAGGTGAGAGGTTATTAAAAACTTCACGTGGCGTGCATGGGCTGTATCTTAGGTGGCTTTCGTAAACCAGTCTGAGGTTTCAATGATGTTTGAAAGGCATTTCCGCCATTTGACTGTACAAACTTCTTTATTTTATATACTGAACTGGGTGTCCCACAGTGTAGATAAGTATAAAATTACAAAAATGAAAGGCAGATAGGTAGTAAACATGTTTCATAGTCACAGAACAACTGAGCCGTAAAATATATATCAATGCAGTTATTACAAATGCAATGAACATGGTATCAAAACACTGAAGTTGTTCCCCAGCTTGATAGACCGCAAATGTCATTTATCAATTTTTTCGTCTTGACTTCCCATACACCACTCTGGTTCATTATAAAGTATTATCGCTTACGCTGTGTTTGTTACCACGTCTCTAGTTTAGTTCAACTCTAATATCTGCCCAGATGTAAGATGTGTGGAGCCAGTTGCTTGTAAAATGATTGTCTCATCAATTACTGAATATCGTTTATCAGGCTCGGAGTTTAACATGTCAAATTAACAGAGGAAAGATAGAAGGTCCGAACAAGAGTGGAGCGTCACCTTACGGGCTCGTTTAGTGAGCCGCAGAACGTTCCGAGTTGCTTATCAGACTCCAGTAGCAGACGCCACAGCAGGAACGTTATGCGTCCCAGAGAGGTTTAGTGCTCCTAAACCAGACTTTTCTGTATGCGTCAAGTAGTATATTACGTCAAATTACGTACGTCCCATGCAATGACCCTGAAGAGAAAATCATAAAAATTAGAGCTCGTAAGGAGTCTTACGAACATTCTTCCTTTGCACCATTTGCGAATGGAACAGGAAAGAGATAATACAAGTGCTACCTGAAGTATCATCGTAATGGTTGAGAAAAATATGTGTAGGGGTGAAACAATATTAAAAAGGAATTTATTGTACTATTCTGTCAACAGTGAAGCACATCTTGATTTTGATTTTTTTATATTTACTAGCTGTACCTGGCCACGAATTGCTGTGGCTCGGAAAAGAATGAAAAGAAAAACCGCATCCTATTCTACTGCTCCCCCTGTTTCTGTCCGTGTCCTACCCCCTTTCTTTGCCCATATGCTCCACCTTCTCCCCCTCTTTCCTCTCCCTGTGTCCCTCACCTCCTCCCCCTCTCCCTGTTCATCCTCTTCTCCCCCTCTCTCCATCTCCTCCTGCCTGCTCCTTTCCGCTCTGTATGTCAGTTTCCTCCAACCCCTCTGTCCATCCCCTCTTCCCCCTTTCTCTGACCTAGAGCCTTGTTTAATGTTATTTCAAATTCAGAGTCTGTAGGCTGAAAATTTAACAGAGTATCGTTCGAAATTTGAATTAGCTCGGTCAAGAACTTTTCAAGATATTTGCCAACATTTCACTTATGTATGTATAACTGTATACATAATATTTGCGTAACGTGCAGATAATTTTCTATGTCGCATCCTAGCATGTACTAACATCAGTGTGTGAGTTGTTTTTTCTCTGCGATGAAAAGTCTTCCCACAAACATGTCAAAAACTTTACGACCTGATGTTTTCTGAATGGCCGTAACAGCACCACTAACTGGACTATGCCTGTCAGTATAGACTAACCGGTTTCCATCCAAACGTTTACATTTCAACACCTGAGCTGGTGCCGAACTTTTCGAGATTTTTAGTAGCAACTTTACATATTTATTTATATATTGTATATATTTTAAAATGGAAGTATAAAAACACGGCGTATTCGAATGCAACGTTGCGTCAAAATCTGAAGTCAATCGACAGTTCTGCCGGCACAAACATATGCAGGCTGAATTTTTATGTACAAAGATTACAAGGTTTTCTTCTGCACAGGAAACGTGACAAAATTATAAAAATGTATCTTAAACTTTCCCTTAGTTAACAAACTTAAAGTAGTAATTAGTTGCAGTTTCTATTAATTTTCCTCTGGCTGAACACTCAGCTCCCCACTGTACTTTTCTCTCTGTGAGTTAAGCAGAAGTAACTCTGGGGCTTCAGAAGACAGCTGTGCAAAAACCACGAGACATACTGAAAATAGACGCATAGCAGTGGACACAGCTTCTCTTCAAGTTCTAATTTACGTTATAGGTCCTCAGTATGGCCGCAGTTTGTGATGTGGCAAACGTCAACATATGAAATGATCGTATGGCATTGTTGGCCGGGAGGCCCCATTAGGGGAAGTCCTTTTTAGTAGACGCCACTTAGGCGACTTGCGAGTCAATGATGCTGAAATGATGATGAAGAACACACAACACCCAGTCATCACGAGGCAGAGAAATCCCTGACCCCGCCGGGAATCGAACCCGGGACCCCGTGCGCAGGAAGCGAGGACGCTACCGCAAGACCACGAGCTGTGGACTCGTCAACATATGAATACTATTCATTGAAGCCACTGACAGAATTTCCCAGAAGGCGCGTCACAGATCGCTTTGGAAATCTGTTCATTGGGTTGCCTATCTGCAGGCTCGAAGTAATTCGATGATACGAGGGGACAGTCAGATGAAAACGAGACGGATGTAAACAAAAAGTAACTGTTTATTATTTCAAAAATAATCGCCTTAACTGTTAAGACATTTTCACCACTGTGGGACAAGATAGTCAATGCCTTCATGGGATGCCAAGGTAGTTTCTACTAAGCTGGAGATGGTTCGCTGGGAAGCTCTATCAAGTTCTGCACAGAGTCCCGATACCTCCCTATGCAATTTCCATGCTTTTGAAGTCTTGAAGGAAGACATTCGATTTCCTTCGGACGAAGGGGAGCACGCCTGAGCACAGCCACGGCAACCGCAAACATTTTTCCATGAAGGCACTGACCATCTTGTGTCATTGTGGGATAAATATATTGACAGTTACGGCGATAGCTCTTGAAATGATAAGCAGTTTACTTACTTTTTACGTCTGTGGGAACTAGCCACAGGTTCGTCTTAGTGAGGACCTATGCGGAATGCGAAGTCCAAACAACAGAAGCCACATTAATTAGCGCAACTTAATCCGCAATCTTAAGACCCTGATGCGAGACCTGCATGGGAGGGAGGGGGGAGGGGGGGCAGCATAACATAAGAATCTAGTAGATTATTAAAATATAAGAAACTTCCCCTCAAAAAATAGTGATTGGTAGGAATTAAGGTAGGACTATCTGATGAATTGATAAATGCAATCCTACCATCGCACTATTACATTTGTTGTCTTTAAACATAAATTCGTTCAGAGTAATATTTTATCAAAATAACGATTATCATGACAAAATCAGAAATCAGTCTGCAAAACTAAGTGACTGAGCAGTCGGCAAATGCGCCTATCTGTCGATACTGCACACAAGCGCCCCGAGATTACTCTAGTGCGAATAAGGGGGCGAAAAACGCAAATAAAAATACGATTTAAGTTAAGCAATCATAAATCGGATACTGCGCCCAGCTGCTGCCTATCAAGGTGAAGTGGTATGTTGAACGCAACTCGTAAAAACCCATATTTACTATTTTGGGTGCTCCAAGTACAGATTAGGACACCGAAGCCATAAATGCGCATATTTCCAACCATACGCTCCACACAGAGGCCTCGCTGAACGCCTACTAGATGAAGGTGTCTGAGGTCCAAACATGTAGCCTCCAGAGTGGAGACCGATCAATGCGTGTCCCCGAAAATTATTAGTATTGTCAGGATGATCGACAAGAAAACTTCTATCAAAAATTCTCTGCAGCGGGAGAGGCCGAGTGACAAGACTACTTGCAGTTCCCGACAAGTCCTCTTTCACAGCACAAAGTGAGATTCTGCTTGGCTGTGTGAGGAACTGGTCAATGGGAGCCGCACAACAATTAAAACACAAACCCTAGCACTTTCAGAGATGTTCTAAGCTTCCCGGTACCATGCTCTGTTAATTTTCCTGCCAATGAATGACCTTCCCTCCAGTTCTTTCTAAGACGGGAATCTTCAACTGACGTCATCGTCGACTAGCCAATCCCAAATAATGTGAAGGGCTTATTCTCGAAGCTTCACGGCATTTGTGCTTCTAACGGGCCCTGGTAGGGTCGTTGTGTGGGCGCGGCGCCGCATCCGCGGTTCACCCGGATTTGGGTGGTCTTTTCCACGAATTGTTATTGAGAAGGCCCACAGTTTATGGCGCCGAGCCCAGCCCTTTCCTTCACGACAGAAGCGATTCGCCGAAAAGCAGTTTTCTGCCATCGTGACGAATGCGCGAGTTCATTGTCCCGTACTCTGAATCCCGATATGAAGAAGGGTGCCGCCAGTGGCAGGTGAGTACAAACGCTAAGGGCCCACCCTATGCCTGTTCAGCTGTCATTGTTTTGTTGGGCTGGAAGTCCCCGTCCCCTCTGGCACTTGACGACTTGTATTGCGTGCGGCAGGTGAACTCTGTGTCCGCGACGCGACCGCCTGGAGGTATCTTCCGCAAACACAGGAAAGCTTAAAACTTACTCCATTCCCACCCATATAACACTACTTATCTGAGTACATTGTACCCGATTACAGATTGCACACGACTGGCGAGTCAGGGTGTGGATATTCCTCGCTTGTTCATACCAAAGAATTAATCGCAAATAATCGAAAAAAATGACATATTTGCATGTGAGTTGGCCCTTGTAACCTGCTTGGAGATCCAAATGACCTGCAAACTTGCATCTATCTCGTTTTTATTCCACTGTCCCTTATACAGTAGAGGCAAATGATTTGCCTACATGTCGTGACACGCCTGCCACCTGTGCAACTACATCACGGCGCGTGTTACGAATAGAAACTGGTGGAGTTGCCGTTTCCACTAATATTCATCGTTTTTCTGTATGTCTTGTAATTTTAGCGTACTTGTCTCCTGAAATCTTGTAAGTATTTACGACTAACCACATATTACTCTAGGTAGCAGTATACAAACACTAGACATTAAACTCCAAGAGACTGAGACTACCTTTTTACCTGATATTTATCTCGCGAGAGGGTATCGTTTATGACTTGTCTGTCTCAGAAGCCATAAATGAACACTTCGTAACCTTCCTCACCAAGTACGTTTCCTAAATATGCATCTCTTATGACATACGTGTCTGAAGAACCATAAATAAATACCTCGTAATTTGCTTGAGTTAGGCGTCTTGAGAAGTGTCTTTCAAGACATTATTACGCTGTGAAGCATTTGACTGAAGGATTGTTCAAAATAGTACTGTGAATAAAGTTTCACCCGCTGCTCATGTTTCCTGATACCTGAGGACGTTTCGTAGGTTTGACGCCTTTTTCAAGGTAGCTCCCGCAGTCGAGAATAAGAAAGACTTACATGGTGTCAGGACTTGTGTAAATATCTGAAGTGCGCCGTATGCAGACGTAAATGTCATCGTGTCAAAAAGAAGTCGTGATTATCTCACGATGTATTTGCCCTTGCTGCGGTTTTATGCCGTCAAGTTTTGTTTGTTTTCTTGGCTGCTAGCTATAAAAGCGACAAGCTGGAATGCTGTTTCCACTTCAATACAGGAACGAAGAGTACAATGCGAAAGTTCTTAACGTGCTCAATGCAACTGTGGTTTCTCCATGCTCGAGGTCGAAGCCTGAGCGGCGTTCTGCGTTAGAAGGTCCTACAGTATGAAGAGGACATAATTCCCCCTATCTCTCCGAGACGTTTTCTTACCACTGCAGCTTACTTACTGATTTCTTATTTAGTATATATAGAACATTTTTTGTTGCAGACTGTTCAAAATATTCAAGTATACAAAAAAGTTGCTTCAAACGAAAATGTTTTTACTTCGTCTATATGAAACTTATAGAAGTGAACGACAAAATTTGAAGAAAAGCGTAATTTTATAAAACGTGTATTAATGAGAAGCTGCAGATACTCTGTAAGTATGCGTTTCCTTATATTAAATCTCCATTGGAAGTTAGTTTATCAGATACAGTTATTAAACGTTTCCAAAATTTTCTATAACATTCCATTAACTGCCATATACAATTCATCTTTCATGACTCAGAGGATAACACAGTTTTCAAGCTAGTTTTTAGAAAATGCACTGACGAAAAAAGAATGGCAAAACCAAAAAGCAAATAACGTAGAATAATGAGATTTTGGGAACACATTTGTCTAGGTAACATCTTTTAGTGATGAACATGCAAGATCAGAGGTCAATGTAAGCACGAGGTAAGTCATTGGAAATTTTAAATACTGTTACAATAACAGGAGGTGTAATCGCCAGAATGTTGAATGGAAGCATGCAGGCGAGCATGCATTGTGTTACACAGATGCCAGAAATCAGTTTTAGCTACGGAGTTCCATGCTTGTTGCTGTTGGTCGGTCTATACCAAGACGATTAAATGCTGTAATACGCTGAAGTTGTCGTCCGATGCTGTCCCATATGCGCTCTGTGGGAGACAGATCTGGTGATCGAACAGGCCAAGGCAACATGTCGGCACTCTTTAGAGCATGTTGAATTACAATAGCGGTCTGTGGGTGAGCGTTATCCCGTTGGGAAACGCCCCACGGAATGTTGTTCAGGACTTCACATAGAACGCCTGCATTGGCCACACTTGAATACCGTTGAGACGTAGGGAATCCTTATGAAGTGGGGCTAACTGGAGCCATGGAGTGCGCATGAGGAAGGAAGGGGCGAACGGTCATCTGATTTTATGTCTGGTGAGAATCCCAAGATAAGTGTAGAAAAACATTAACTGTCAGCTAATCGAGGAAAGACATCTTGCGAAAACCTACGCAGAAGTCTTCAAGAACCATCGTTCATGACAGAAATTGCGAATACTCCTCATCGTAATCGCTTGAGCAGTCACTTTTCCCACCTCCAACCTTAAAATGGAAAGGAAAGAAATCTTCATATATAACGGAATAAAAATTAACCTCCGCTATGCACTTCACAACGAGGTGCAGAGTGTAGATGTAGATGTGGATGATGTAACTGTTTACTACACAAGCAGCGTTGTTTCCGTTCGCAGTCTTATTCTGTTAATCTGTCAGTCCCAGGATGATTTCACATCTCTTTAAAACTATGTTGGATTTATCCTTTTAATGAGAAAAATGTCATTTATTTAAAGAATAAGATACTTTTACTTGGGCTGGACCGAAGTACGGAAACAATGCGTGAAAAGCAGGCCTGAACGTAAATGCAGGTACTAGCCAAGCGTATAGGTTGCACTGTTGTATGGTTACTCTGCAACATAGCGTTACTGCGAAAGGTTATGTGACCATTTTGACTGACAGAGTTTATCCCATGCTACAATGCTCGTTCCTGAGTCGTTATGCTGTGTTCGAAGAAGAGACAGCCCCTGTTCAAGCAGCTCTCATCGTCCATGAGTGGTTTTTTGAACACAAGGACAAATCGTTGCATCTGTCTTGGCAACCACACTCACCATATCTAAGTATTACTGGGCCTCTGTGGCATACTTTAGAGAGAAGGGAGTGTGATCGCAAAAGGTCTCGATCATCGTCAGTAGTGGGACAATGGCGGCATCTCCCCATGCTGCATTGTTGCCTATTCAATATGGCGGATTCAAGATGGTGGCCATAGATGTGGCAATGTTGCACTGTTGTCATGGTGAGATGTTCAAATAATGGCAGGAAAAGAGGTCAATTGTGTTACTTCCACTAACACAACTCCACCTACACCCTGCCCTCCCACCCTCTACCCCCAGCCCTCCCCTCCCCATCCCTCCCCCCCCCCCCCTGGAAAATGGCAGGAATAGAACTCAGCTGTGTGCAGCTACTGGAAAGGATAGATATAAGTCATTATTTCGTGTACATTGTGGTATATTGTTTATTTAAACAATGTCAGTTCTCATAGAAAGTAGCTCCATCCAGTGTGTTCACCTTGAGGTCCAAGTCCAGCTGACCTAGTTTACAATCGCTGTGCCCCCCCCCCCCATCCTCCCCTCCTGTGAAATAATCCAAGATGGCGGATGGGGAAAAATACATCACAAAATTGAAGAACATACTGTGCAGCGACCTTCTTGAAAAAGTATTCAGAGGCATATTCAATTGGATTTAGTAACTCCTGAAGCATCCTATGCTCAAAGACCAGGGAAGGCCATGATATTTCCCACAAAAGCAAGCAAAGTGTCTCTGGAAGGTTTCACAAGTGTGCTGCGATCTTTTTAGAGTCTGTGTTCAAGTGTGACAGTATACACTGCGAAATGGAAGCAAACTACTGTACAGCCATCTTTTTGAAAGTGTATTTAGAGATATGTTCAATCAGATTTACTAACTACTAAGCAGCTCATGCTCTTAGACAAGAAAGGGTGTGGTATTTCCCACAAAAGCACCGGAAGTATCTTAGGGATGGTTTCACAAGTGTGCTGTGATCTGTTTTTATAGTGTGTCCAGGTGTAGTGGTGGTGTTATTCCTCAGAGTAAAATATGTACTTACATCACAAATTGTTTAAATATTTGTGCATCTTCTATGAAGCTCTCGCTCTTTGAACAGTGCTACATTTAGTTCCTGTAACATCTTCGAGATTTTATATGACAATATTCCACACATTGTTTAAACATCAGGTGCAATAATTCCTGAGGCAGTTCATGTTCCTCGACAAGGGTCATCTATGTAGCACAGAGAAGACTGAGGTATTTCTCGCTTACCGCATGGCTGCCTTGTTGCTACTAAGAAGTGCCGTCGCTGTGAGCCCAGTGCATGGCTTCTGTCAGCAGTGCAAGAAGGCCATGAGACAGGGAGCACACAAGCCTCTTGGGCATCTGAAGATGACTGGATTTTTATCAAATGATGAACAGTTACAGCACACACATTTATCAGCAGGAGTTGCAAAGTATAATTTAGCCCCATCCTGTTGCATCTTCATTATTTGATTAGCATATTTGTCTTGTTCATACATTTGCTGAATATCATTGCTTTCCAAGCGCTATGCAGGTGGCTATGGACAAAGTTCTCAGCAACATGATTACAGCTAACTTACCCATTAAATTCCTTCTTTTCCAACACAGATATCTCATCCACTGAACGTGTAGTACATACAGTACAAAATTATGTTCATCCTTCCAGTCCAGCAACTAGACACTGAGACCGCCATCTTGGATTATGTCAGGGGAGGGGAAGGGGGGGGGGAGAGCCTATAGTGTCCTCTGCTGGTTCTGTTGTGAACTAGGTCAGTTGGACTCAGGACCTGAAGGTGAACACACTGGATGGAGCTACTGTCTATGACAACTCAAACTGCTTAAATAAACAATGCATACAAAATAAAGAGTTATGTCTGTCGTATTCAGCAACCCAGCACAGATTGAGTCCTTTTACCACCAATTTACAGAGGGGGGAGGGGAGGGGGCCTTTACATTCTGAATTATTGTAGTGGACTGACAAGGCAGCCAGTCCACAGAGACAGGTAGCCGAAAGGGCACACGTACACACACGCCGACTGGCGCGAAGTCTGGAACAGGATTCGTAATGAATGTGATAAAGAAAAGAACGTAGCTGCTAGAACACTTAACTTTTATATCGTCCTTTGGTATACAACATTCTTGATGATACAAGTGAGACTATCTTGAGATACACGCAATGGTACAAATGGCGCCTTGCTAGGTCGTAGCCATTAACTTAGCTGAAGGCTATTCTATCTGTCTCTCGGCAAATGAGAGAAAGGCTTCGTACGTGTAGTCGCTAGCAATGTCGTCCGTACAACTGGGGCGAGTGCTAGTACGTCTCTCGAGACCGGCCTTGTGGTGGCGCTCGGTCTACGATCCTGACAGTGGCGACACGCGGGTGCGACATGTACTAATGGACCGCGGCCGATTTAAGCTACCACCTAGCAAGTGTGGTGTCTGGCGGTGACACCACAATTATACTGGGCAAGCCATCGGTAACATATTGCTATATAGCTGATAAAGAGAACTATCACATAAATGGTATGATATTCTGACAAACAATGTGAAAATACATATTTTCTTATAATCCCAGATTCTGGAGACCTGTGTAGAAAGCATGGCAGCAAGCAAGCAAGCTGGTCAGGGCCAGAAACAGTAATGCCTTTGTGCTGGGGAACCAGTTTGGAGAGTGACAGCTGTCTGTGGAGGGTGCTCTGATAGCACATCAAGAAAGCATGTGCAGGGGCAGTTGACTCACGACCGTGGCTGTGGTGGATGACTGACCAATCCTGTACACTGCATATACTTATGTTTTTTTGGGATCTGCCTGTCTTCACAGTATATGTATGAGTCTCTGGTGGTCGATAACGGTATGCAGGATGCAGAGAAGATGACTTTGTATGGTACAGGATACGAAATGTGTTTACTACATCGATGTGGTAATCGTTTGTGGTGATATAGCCCTGTTGGAGATTCGTTTCCCGCTGAAAAATTCAAGCTTTCATCAACAGCAACTGTAATTGAATAAGGGTCTTTGGTGATAGCTTCCGTATTTCATGATCTGTAGACCACTTCCGCAGGGTTTAATTTTCAGTGCACTATGACTACTGCCATTTTTTTCATTCTTTACAAAATAGTTTTGCCGCTGAACGTCTTGTAATTTGTCCATCTGATGATCCGGCAGCAGCAGCTGTTTGTCGAGTAAATTCAGTAAGAACCAATCAGAGTGCTCCTTTTACAGAAAGTTCCAGGACGACAGAGTGTCACAAGGCATCCTTTGTGTGTGGCATAGGAACCTCCACAGATTGGTTTGAACAAGGCAGGGGCAAAATATCTATGGAAAGTTCAGTGACCGAGCGAGGTGGCGCAGTGGTTAGACACTGGACTCGCATTCGGGAGGACGACGGTTCAATCCCGCGTCCGGCCATCCTGATTTAGGTTTTCCGTGATTTCCCTAAATCGCTCCAGGCAAATGCCGGGATGGTTCCTTTCAAAGGGCACGGCCGACTTCCTTCCCCATCCTTCCCTAATCCGATGAGACCGATGACCTCGCTGTCTGGTCTCCTTCCCCAAACCAACCAACCAAAGTTCAGTGATGCCTGAGAATCATGTGATGTCTTCTTTGTTCGAGTGTTTAGAGACAAGTCCAAGCAGACCATCCTCAGCTGGTTTGGACAGATGAGGTGCTGTCCCTCATCCACCACTGTGGCTTTTGATCATCTCCAGACCAACCATTTCTCTCACCTGTATTGCAGTGCTTCGAACACTGTTTGTGTAATGGTTCTGATTTTCCTATATGTGCTTAGACACCAGTGTGTGCGTAAGAAGTAAGGAAAATAACGTCACTGATCCCTGAAGCAAATAGAAACTAAAAACTCTCACTGCTTCACAAAAGTGATGAACACCACAGCAACTGTAGCACTCAGAAATTTTTCTCTCTCTCCGGTGATGCCTTCAAGCAGGCAGCTAAAACTCGAAAAGTGGTGAGCGTCCTGTTTGGAGTTACAGAGACATTGATTTCAATTTCCAAATATCGTCGTTTTGCGATGTAAAATGTGATACAGCATCTGACATCAGTTTCTGGATCTATTTCCCATAAAAGCGTGTGAAGCTTCTCAGGGAGGTTTCGCAAGTCTGCCACGATCTTTCTGGAGTCTGTGCCGGCCGCTGTGGCGAGCGGTTCTAGGCGCTTCAGTCCGGAACCACACTACTGCCACAATCACAGGTTCGACTCCAGACTCGGGCATGGATGTTTGTGATGTCCTTAGGTTAGTTAGGTTTAAGTAGTTCCAAGTCTAGGGGACTGATGGCCTCAGATGTTAAGTCCCATAGTGCTTAGAACCATTTGAACCATTTTTTTTAGAGTCTGTGTTCAAGTGTGGTGGTATACACCAGAAAATTGAGGCCAACTACTGTGCAGCGTTCTTTTCGAAACCCACAAAACAGAGTGAAGTTTGTCAGTGATGGTTTCACAAGTGTGCCGCTATCTATTTTTAGAGTCCTCTTTCAAGTGTTGTGGTGGTGGTGGTACTCCTCGAAATAAAACGTGTATTTACATCACAAACGGTTTACATATTATAGCGTCATTTGCAAAACTCTCGCTCTTTTTACAGTGTAACATTTAGTTCCTGTGACATTTTCAAGATAAGCATGCGACGATTTTCCGCACATTGCTTTAACATCAGTTGTAATAACTCCTGAGGCAGTTCATGATCAACGACAAGAGTCATCCAAGTGCCACATAGAAAGCTGAAGTATTTCCTGCTTAGCACATGACTGCCTTATGGCTACTGTGGGCCATTGCTTTGAGCTCGGTGCATGGCCTCTTCCAGCAGGGTGCAAAGACTCTGGGGCAGGGAGCACACATGCTGGAGTGAGTGAACATCTTGCATCTTAAGCTTTGGAAGACTGGATTTTTATCGAATTAGCTACAGTTACAGCACACGCATTTATCAGCAAGAGTTGCAAAGTGTAACTTTGCCCCATCCTGCTGCATCTTCATTATTTTATGAAGTGTATTTGTCTGGTTCATAAATTCACCAAATATCATAGCTTTCCAAGCATTGTGCAAGTGGCTGTGGTCAGAGTGCTCAGTGGCACGATTACTGCTAATATACCCATTAAACCCCTCCTTTTCCAGCACAGACATCTCATCCATTAACCACATGGTGCACACTGTAAACAATTACGTCCATAATCCCAGTCCAGCAGCTAAACACAAACTGAGCGAATTTCCTGCCATATTTTCCCTGGACTTCAAGGTGAACACATTGGATGGAGTTACTGTCGGTGACAACTGAAATTGATTAAATAAACAATGCATAAAAAATGAAGACTTGTGCCATTACTATCCAGCATCCCAGCACAGACTGATGCCTTTTTCCCACCATTTTCCCGATGGGTGAGGGGAGGGGAGGGGAGGTGGAGGAGGTGGGAGGGGATTTAGGGGAGCTGGAATTAGGTAAGTGGAGGTAGCCCAATTGAGCTACTGTCCTGCCAAAATCTGAATTCAGTGCCATGATGTCAGGGTGATGCTTTCCCATTTGCAGCTGTCATCTTCGATCCGCCACCTTGAATCAATCTGGCAACAATGCGGCGTTTTTCGACCCCGCCATTGCCCCACTACTATCGTTACCTGAAGTTGCCGCTGTTTTGCGAGAAGAGTGATATAAGATTCTCTTGAAAAGCATGCAACACAGTATTTACCCATTCTGAGATGGGCGGGAGTTCTTTGGAATGTCAACAGCAAAAGATAGTTACTGTTTACAATATACAAAAATGATCTAGCAGTAAGCATCGGATGCTCTTTAAGACTGATTGCAGATGATGCAACGCCAGAGGACAGTACAGATTTCAAGAATGACCTTCAGAAGCTTTGTGAATGATGCAGTCTCGCAGTTGACCCTGAAGGTAAATAAATGTAACATGTTGCACATGCATAGAAAAAGAAATCCACAACAGTACAGGTATACTGTTAATGACAAACTCCTCTAAACAGTATCTATCGCAAAATAACTAGAAGTAAGTATGCAGAGAAACCTTAAGTGGAATGACCAGATAAAACAAACAGTGAGAAAAGCAGGTGTCAGACTGAGATTCATAGGAAGACTCAAAAGGAAACCTAACTCATCCACGAAGGAAGTGGCTTATTAGGCCCTTGTTAGATCGATTTTTTGAGTGTTGTTCATCAATATGCTTGCCAGGTAGGACCGATAGAAGAGATAGAGGAGATCGAATAAAGAGAGGGACGATTGGTCACGGGATGCATAAAAAATAAAGACTTGCGTCCATACTATCCAGCAGCCAAGTGCAAAATGAGTCCTTTTCCCACCATTTTCCACATGGGTGAGGGGAGGGGAAGGGAGGGGAGATGTGGGAGGGAATGGAGAGCGCGTTACAGAGTCGCTCGACGAACTCCAGTTACAGGAGAGGCGTTGCGCCTCACGGAAAGGTTCACTTTTGAAATTTCGAAAGCATTTTCCGAGAAGAGTCAGAGAACACAATGCTTCTTGCCATATCCATCTCGCAATGGCCCCGACGGGAAAATTGTAGAAATTAGAGCCAATACAGAAGCTTACCTACATTTATTCTTCCACGTGCCATTAGCGAATGGAACAAGGTAGAACGGTCAGTTATTAGTACCAGAAGTACCCTCTGCCACACTTCATTAGGTGACTTGCGAAGTACGATGTAGACGCGGAACGGTTTTTCTACACCGTATCAAGTATGGTGATATGTTGTATTTTTGATGTTTCCATATCTTTGTCCACCCCCGCCTACCTTCCTCCCCCCCCCCCCCTCATTTTCCACCTGCTTTTTTTTTTTTTTAAATAAATTTGGATCTTATAGTAATCACTGATTCGCCACATTTCTAAGCTGCAATATTTTGGCCACGTGGAATACACAAGAAAATAGGCAAGTTACGTCAATGTCAAGTGCTAAACTCTAGATAAAAATGACAACAGAATGAGAAATGTTACTTATGAGTTAGACTTGAGAGGCCCTACAAGACAAACATGTAAGTGATTGTTAGACTTTGTAAGATGATCATTCACTCGTATTTTGTTTATGTTGAGTCATCTTTACCACTGCTCTCGAAAAAAACAAAAGTAAAACCTTTAACATAAGCTGCAAATTCTGCACTACCTACCAACGCACTTCCACACAAATTTCTATTAAAGATGAGTGGACGAACGGAAAGCAAGTTTAAAAAGATACTACCGTAACTAACAATCAATTATTTATAGAGAGGCGATGCGCCTTTAAAAGTTTACGAACATTCTGAACAACCTCCACTGGTCACATTCTTAACTGAAACGACCTATATCGTCGTTAGGTGGCACCTTATTCAGATAATAATCGCATTAATTTGGTTAGTTAGAGAGGATCTAACTGCGGATTCGCGGTTCATCAGTATCTGTCATTCCTATCGAACATTTAGTGGCCTGTTTCCGCACGTTCTCCATTAGTAACGTTCCGGCCGCCTGCACATCAGAAGGTAGCGTGAATTGAAGGTACCAATTTTCGGACTAAGCTCGCTTAAGACGAATGGCGTGATCGAAGCCACTTAATCGCAATGCCGGACCCGATGCCGCTAGCTGTCAAAGAACTTGTTATTTCGCGAGCACGCACCGGCCCTAATTTCCGGCCTAATTGGTGCTTCCCCTCCGTTTGATTATACAGCGGCTACCGACGGGCGCTGCTGCCGTCTCCCCAGTCCACATAATTGTTTTAAATTGATCGACTACTGTTCCGCCACGCCTTTAGACCTTGTCTATCGGCTATAAAAGGCGATGGAATGGATAAGCCGAAACTTTGAGCAACCACTAGAATTAAGATGCCCCCCTTCAGCAGTCTCAGGTAATGATACACAAGTCGGAGACTCGTAGATAGGACCGTAGTAAAAACGGGACAACTCCTGCTGTCTCGTCGACATTCTTACATGACACTTTGTTCACGATGTTGTACCAGTATTGGACGGGTTGTGATAACTACCTCATATAATTTACAAAGGAGTGTCGGTTTACGAACGCAATAGAACATTACATTTCTGTGAGCAGTTCTCGGATGACGTGGTAGCGGACTACCCACAGAGTGTATAGGCCCAAGTTTGAGTCCCGATCCGGCACGACCACATCGTTGTAAACTCTTTTACAAGATGGTGGAAGCCTTCCAGATAACCACCGCTTGATGCAAATACTCATAGGTGAATCTAAACATAAATAAATGTAATAAAGTGCGCATAAATACTCGAGAAGACCCAGTATTGTTCAAGTAACAAGTATCGAGTATCTATCCAAGTGTTCCCTCTCTCCTTTCTTTCGCCATCTTTCTCATCATCATCAACAACACATCATACCGAACGCTACACACATTCAAAACACACATACTTTAAACAGATGCGATGAAGACACGACGTTCACATTTTACGAAGGAAAGTTGCTGTTGTACGCCAAGAAGGAACTTAATCGCAGAGTAGACTCTCGGAGTATTCTATCCAACGACACCGTAAAACTTCGCTCTTCTTATTCTATTTGTAAGTTTTGTTATAAAGTACAGTGTGTTAGCTAATGAAAGCTTCATTTTCTTTCTTTTGTTTCCCTTCTCCTTTCTTATTATCTCATAGAGGGTCCGGATTGGACAAAGACTATTATGAAACTGTTCTTCCTCAGTCAACATATATCTCTTTTTCTCAGTTACAGTGCAGTTAATGGCTGTTTACAGTAAAGTATTCCCACAAATTCTTTCGAAATATACACAACCTCTTCTTTTTGAAGATACTTTTTCACCTTTTATTTTCACAATGTATCCAAGAATACAGGGTGTTACAAAAAAGGTACGGCCAAACTTTCAGGAAACATTCCTCACACACAAAGAAAGAAAATATGTTATGTGGACATGTGTCCGGAAACGCTTACTTTTCATGTTAGAGCTCATTTTATTACTTCTCTTCAAATCACATTAATCATGGAATGGAAACACACAGCAACAGAACGTACCAGCGTGACTTCAAACACTTTGTTACAGGAAATGTTCAAATGTCCTCCGTTAGCGAGGATACATACATCCAACCTCCGTCGCATGGAATCCCCGATACGCTGATGCAGCCCTGGAGAATGGCGTATTGTATCACAGGCGTCCACAATACGAGCACGAAGAGTCTCTACATTTGGTACCGGGGTTGCGTAGACAAGAGCTTTCAAATGTCCCCACAAATGATAGTCAAGAGGGTTGAGGTCAGGAGAGCGTGGAGGCCATGGAATTCATCCGCCACTACCAATCCATCGGTCACCGAATCTGTTGTTGAGAAGTGTACGAACACTTCGACTGAAATGTGCGGGAGCTCCATCGTGCATGAACCACATGTTGTGTCGTACTTGTAAAGGCACATGTTCTAGCAGCACAAGTAGAGTATCCCGTATGAAATCATAATAACGTGCTCCATTGAGCGTAGGTGGAATAACATACTGACGAAACTAAAATGAGCTCTAACATGGAAATTAAGCGTTTCCGGACACATGTCCACATAACATCTTTTCTTTATTTGTGTGTGAGGAATGTTTCCTGAAAGTTTGACCGTACCTTTTTGTAACACCCTGTATATCCATGGATCTATATAAATGAAAATCAATTGCTGCATGGGTTTAAATAGTACTCTCTTCGCAAAATGTAAATATTCAATGCGAAATATATTGTATTTATGAGCACTTGCGACAGTGGAACTGTAAAACTTAACTCCATATTTATTAAAACGCTCGACCGATACGGCTGACTTTTTTGTTGTATTAGTAATTGTCAGGGCAATGTTTGTATGAAAGAAAATTTTTGGAAAATCTACCAGAGTAGTCAGATATTTGGATGGTATTTTTGTATGAAAATCTCAATGAAAGAAATGTGCAGGTCGGTTTGACAGGTCTGTTGTCATATGTCTTCATAACAAAAAATAAATAAATAATTTTAATAAATATGGAGTTAAGTTTTACAGTTCCACTGTCGCAAGTGCTCATAAATACAATATATTTCGCATTGAATATTTACATTTTGCGAAGAGAGTACTATTTAAACCCATATCGTGGTGTGTTATCGGTCGTGATCATATCTTTTGTGTGCTGTAAAGACTGGATTGATATCAGTTAGTGGTAATTTTGTGTGTTGCAAACGTTCGATTGATGTGAGTTGGTGGTTTATTTCTTTGGAAACAATACAACCAGGGAGTCGTTGAAATATTGGTCGGCACACGCACAACGCAAGCCAACTACGTGATCGTCGAGTCACAGAGACT
Organism: Schistocerca nitens; assembly: GCF_023898315.1. Taxonomy (NCBI): domain Eukaryota; kingdom Metazoa; phylum Arthropoda; class Insecta; order Orthoptera; family Acrididae; genus Schistocerca; species Schistocerca nitens. Next base: position 366,691,706 of record NC_064614.1, on the reverse strand, counting down.
GACGAAGAGCATAGACAGAAGCCTCTCTTACCCCATGTACTAATAATTTCAACCGATTTACTCATTCATTTTGACTTCTGTTCCCGGTCAAGGTTCCGTTTACAATAAGAATAAATAAGATCAGAGAAACGGAGGAGGAGGAGGTGGACAGAGAAGGGGGGAGGAAATTGGCATAGGGAAGGAGGATATGAGGAGATGGAATGAGAGAGTGTGGGGTAAGTGATGTGCAGTGAGTGAGGGAAGATGATGGACAGAGATAGAGTGTAGGAAGAGGAGATGAAAAAGCGGAGGGGGGGGGGAGGAGGAGAGGGATAGGGAGAGAGGCGGGATAAGGAGATTAGAACATATATCCAATTCCCACACATATTTATAAATTGTGAAGCATTGCCAGATTGATAGTCTTAAAATACAGTTCATTCATGACTTCGTGAGTTCATCTCTTCCCTCTGAAATCTATGTTCGTATCATTTTTAATCACACATATATGTCTGCATCTATATGAAAAGGACCACTGGGTTGCCATTAGGACGAGGGAGATTTTTGAAAAATGAATTTTCGTGTTTAAACTGGTGAGTTTTCTTTCTCTTTTATGAAACTGGAATCTTTACAGCCATTCCTGTGAACGGCATAAGTTTCGGAGGCATATGGAGGCTGTGACACGTAAAATACATATCTGCAAATTCGCATAAGTATCGTATTAGCCTTTTCTTTCTGATACCTACTTGTCAGCACAGGTGCTTGGACGACATCCATGATCTTTATTGTTCTGAAGATTCTAGCTGCAGTGCAGATGAAAGAAATAGAGGGTATATAAAAAAAAGCTATACTGAAGTATTCTGTTTGTAATTTTTGATACCTTGGTCAGTAATGGGAAGGTCAGCACTCCTATGAATTTGGTATTACTTGATCTCAACTCCTTCGCTGGAGTAATAATGTGTTGTAGCTTCGCTACTGGATGATAGCTGCATCAGTCTCGCGATCATCATCAGTTAGCCCCATCTACTCGTAATCTTCACAGTGCACCAAGAGAGTGTCGTTAGTTTCGGTTGTGAGTAAATGCTCGAGAAGTGGCATGAGCCCCCTCTCATATTTCTATCTTACTCTGAGTAATTCGATTTTCCTCTCTGATTGCAAGCGGTGAAAAGTTGCTATTCCTTCACACAGGCGAGTTCTCCTGAGCTTGAAAGGGTTAAACCAACGGGTGTGAGAGAATCGAGTGGATGCTTTCCAGACGCCGACATTGTCATAAGATCGGGAGCGACAAGCCCAGATGGACGGCAAGGGGCGGCTGGGCTAGAGATTCCGTTACTTCGCGGAAACTTAGTGAAAACCGTTTCTGGCGGGCTACCAGCGAGGCGTGGGAATGACTTGTGTTCCCAGGCAGTCTTGGCTGTCGAATTCCCGCGTTTTCTGCAAAATCGTAACTGTGATTGGCTTGCTCAGGGCATAGCTCCGTGACGTAGCAAAATCGGCGCAGAAATTGGCGCCAAGAATCTCCATTGGTGGAAAGGTAGTGCTTCGGCAATAGAGTGGAATTTTCCGCCGGTTTTCGAGTTGCTGATTGGAACGTTTAACCACAGCCACTGTCGTGGGTGCGGGAATGTTCTGTGTTCGTTTTGTACAGGTGCTCTTGAGAGAGTCGGCTCTCGCCTTTCGGTAGGAGTAGGTTACAAGACTGAGCTCTCGCTTCTCTGGACAGCCCGCCTTCCGTTGGCTGTCTAATATATTTTTATTTGATTGTAACTGTTTAACGAAGTTGCTGAAGTTTCGACTTCAACATAACTTTCTGAGTACAGCTGGCAATTGAGCGCTCTGGGTACAAGCGGCCTATGTTGTCTGTCTTGGGCAGTTTTGGCTAAAGTTGACTGTGTCGGAGTTACTGTGTGACTTCGCATGTTAAAATCAGTCACTGTACCGTCAGTGATTGTATGGCGGGCCTTCTTCGTCGCCGGCAGGTGTGGCCGAGCGGTTCTAGGCGCTTCAGTCTGGAACCCGCGACCGCTACGGTCGCAGGTTCGAATCCTGCCTCGGGCATGGATGTGTGTGACGTCCTTAGGTTAGTTAGGTTTAAGCAGTTCTAAGTTCTAGGGGACTGATGACCTCAGATGTTAAGTCTCATAGTGCTCAGAGCAATTTGAACCATTTGAACCTTCTTCGTCTTCCTCAGAGACGTATTTGTGTTGCTAGGAAGTGTTTAGTCTGGAACAACCAGACCAGGAGAATTTGTTTCGGGCTATACTCACGACATTATCATCACCACGACGGGACGTCAAAGCAACCAGCCATCACCTCCGGTATGCCAGATCGTGTCCTTGCAGTTAAGAAGACAGCTTGGTAATGTACGTCCGCAGCACCGGCAAAGCAGGAAATTTTGGTAGGTGATAATCAGAGCTGAGCAGAGCGCGCCTGTTCGTCTTTTCTAACTTTGTTCTGTCTTGGGTGTTCATTGTCTGAGTTATCACTACTGTAGCAGCAATTAATGTTGGGTTGGCTGGGTGTTTCTCTTAAGATTTGAGTTGCAAGGAATTGGCTCCACATACCACTTGGTCATAAATGTCACAAGCTAGTTTACGGACAACTTCACCTTCACAGCATTTATTTGAGTACCCAATTTGACGTATTGTAAATGTTTCATGTGTTTTGTTTATGATTTTGAGTTTAGTCATAATAAATCCAATTGTTATTTTGGACAGAACTTTCATTCTGTTAATCGGTAGAGCAACACTTTCATGTCTCATGACGTTACTGAAACTTTCCTTTTTTTTTAAATAATGTCTATCAAATTAAATTATTGCAGGTGCCAAACTCTTTTCTATTCCACGTGCAGGCTCGATTACAGTCAGTTCGCGTTTCTTCTTAATCCATGTGCCACAGCAAAAGTCGGAGTTAGATTAGCCAGGGCTTAGAGCATCATTTGCATATGAAGATTTCAGGAGAATTTAGTGTTAAATGCACTGCTAGCCCCGGCACCTCGCATGATTACCATACGTGATGCCAGAGTCATGTATTGATGGTAAATGTGTTGAACAGTGCCAGATTCAATATACAATCTACTTTTCATGCCGTATGAAGTGATGAGTTCTACATTAACTTTGTAACAAAGAAACTGCCAAGTTAACACTGTTTGTATGGGCCTTCCTGCGCGCGCCGCCGCTGCTAGTCCGTACCAAGCTCATAGTGGTCCGCGGAGGAAGGTCGCCAGACAAACAATTGCCTCATCCTTATCGGCGGAACCTTGCGCACAACTAATACAGAGAAGGTCGTTGGCGCACGTCGCCTTGAGCAAAGCACACACTAATAACAGCTTAATTACTTTGTCAACGGGAACTCGACCGTGCCAGATGAAACAAATAAAGAGTGAGACAGCCAAGGACGTACAAAAAGAGAACGCGCAGTTACAAATGCCGTATGTGCTACTGCTCGTTTGAATGTTTAATATCGCATTTCCGCTCAAACATTCAGTGCCCTCGATACGTAATTTAAGGTTTCCTCTCACGTCGGCAGTTTGCAGCTACCGCAATTTAGAACCTGAGTTCAAAGTACCGCTGATTCCCGTTATATGACGTATGTCCCAGTCCCAGCACTTCTGCGTTACTGTCTAGATTCTTTTTGTATACTGTGTAAAGGCTGTGACCGGACACGAACATGTCCTGCAACGTCCAGGTGTTTTTAAAATCTTCTTGTTCTGCGAAAAATCCATTTCCTTATCCATTTCTGTTATGATACCGTAACACCTTATCTTCGCTTGTTCATTTCATGCTAAGACCAGCACATACACAGATATGAATAGTAATTCGGAATAGATTTCATGGAAGTTTGACTACTAAATACATGTCCTTTTCTCCTGTCGTAGTCAGTTTTGTTCGAGAATCCAATGGTCTTTTACGACTTTACGCCTTGAAAATAAGTCTCCTAACTGACAAAGAAATTTTTAGAACCAACAAATATGGAATGTGCTACTTTTACGAAAGGTTTAACAGCATAGTATCAATCGAAGGTATATAAACTACACTCACACATACACACACGTGCCTGCGCGTGAGCATACAAACATACATACATAAAATATATTAACATTCACAAATGCAAATTCGGTAACACTCAGAATAAATGTTAAAAACACAGTTGTAGTCTATCCATGTTCTAGAAGATTTAATGGATGCAGAATAGAACTTTACGACATGAATTCAGAGGAAGAATAAGATATACGTACCATAACTCAATCTCACACCTCTTTTTATACAAATATCTTCCGCCAGCCGCTGTTTCTTCATGACCTCTACAACTCCTGCATTCCAGTCCTTTCTCGGTCCGCTTCTTTTCCGCCTTCGTGGAAGTACCCATTCCCACAGTTTCTGAGGTCTGCCATTACATTGAATAGGGCTCATGTGGTCATACTACTATGCTTGTTTTCTTCTTGACCATGTGTCTAAATTGAGCCTACGCCCATCATTAGCTTCATGTCTTCATTCTTTGCCCTGTTCAATGTTTTGTATTGCAACTCCGCTTCTTAACGTGCTTTCCATCCCAATGAATATTTTTTTCATTTTCTAGCCGGCCTCTGTGGCCGATCGGTACTAGGCGCCTCAGTCGGGAACCGCGCTGTTGCTACAGTCGCAGGTTCGAATCCTGCCTCGGGCATGGATGTTTGTGATGTCCTTAGGTTAGTTAGGTTTAAGTACTTCTACGTCTAGGGGACTTATGACCTCCGATGTTAAGTCCCACAGTGCTTGGAGCCATTTGAACCATTTTTCATTTTCTAAGTTGGTGTCTACACTTATGTCCCGAATGACACAGTGCTTTCCATAAAATACTTCTCCAGTTCCTTCTTTGTGACTGTAGGCATATCAGTCAATAACACTCGATGTAGCTTAATTTTCGCCTTTGATATCCTTATTTCACTCTCTACATTTTGAACATCCATTCCACCCACGTGCCGAAGTGGCCGTGCGGTTAAAGGCGCTGCAGTCTGGAACCGCAAGACCGCTACGGTCGCAGGTTCGAATCCTGCCTCGGGCATGGATGTTTGTGATGTCCTTAGGTTAGTTAGGTTTAACTAGTTCTAAGTTCTAGGGGACTAATGACCTCAGCAGTTGAGTCCCATAGTGCTCAGAGCCATTTGAACCATTTGAACCACCCACGTGCAACGGGATGCCCAAGGACATACATGAGGTTGTGTTTTTTAATAATTACCTCCTTGGGTTTTACCTAACGCCTATGACCATAAGCTATGATTTCCCAATGTTTATACTCTATTCTCGAAACTTTGGAACATTGAAAGGTGGCTACACTGAGCCACAGCGCCAGAGATCGCGCTAGAGAGTATTGTTCTGCCGCCTCCACTGGCAGTGATTATTGAGAAGTCGTAGTGGGCAGTGCTTGTCGAGGACTCGTAGTAGTCAGTGTGTGTTGAGATGTGCTAGTGGGCAGTGTTTGTCGAGATGTTGTTCCATGTTTTACGCAGTTGTTTGATGGGCTAGACAGCAGATGGTTCGAATGGAAATACTGTAATGATCAGAGAGCTTTTCGTCAATATATATGAAGGTAAAATATTCTGTGTTTTTTTTCATTATTTCAGTGTCTTAAATAATGCGTCATTACAGGTTCAGTCAACAAAGCATCTGGCTTGTGTTCTTGTATTAGAGTGTAATTCTGGTTTTCTTGAGTGATTATGGTATTTCTATTTCCTTTAATTAATTCAGTATAAATGATATTTAAAATTTCTTGTGTTGTTGAAGAAGAACCGTGCCAGATGCGTACGTTGAGTCTTACTTCCACACACAGAACAGTTACACTTGTGCTTTGGTTTCGTAGGTTTTATAGTTGCTGGGGACTTAATTAATTAATTGTGTTAATGAAAATTTCCATTTCATTCTTTGTTGTTGTTCTATGCAGTCAGATTGCGTAATAATACTAGTCAGGGCCAACCGTTTACGAGACTTCGTAATCGAACAGACAGACACTAAATCAAAAAATTAAAATTATTTGCATTTCATATTTATTTAATTAAGCCCCCATGCACGTGGCGACCGCTGCTTCGGATCGTCCCTTGGATTTCTTCTGATTGCAAAAATAGTAGACAGTAGTATTGTTGTAGTAATTTGTAGTTTAGTAATTGTAGTCTATATTGCATGTGTAGAATTGGTAATTGGCATTTTTCTAATGGTATTTTTTAAAATTTAATTTTTGTTGTCTTGTCTATGGGTTTGACAATTTAGTGCAATTATTTCAATTGTTCGATGATCGTGATTGAGGGAAGCATTTCGTGTGAATGGTATTGTTGGAAATAAGGAGGCATTGTGTAATTTTCGTACAGTGACGAGTTTTGTATGTTTTGTAAATGATTACGCGATCGATGAAAAAGGCAAAAATGATGGACAGTGAGAATGACGAAATTGTTAACATGGCGAACTCGCCAACAGAGGAAAACAGTGTGATGAATAATGAAGTGGAAAACAATGTAATAAGTCGGGAAAATAGTCCGAAACCATTTCAAAATTTTTCTCAAGCAGAAAATTCACAGAATACGAGATTAACGATAGAAGATTCTGAAATAGTATCGAACACAGATAGCTTTATGTCTATGCAGAAGGAAGTTAGTTTTGGGGGAAATGTTAGGGGCGAAAAGAATTTCGAACCGGCTGATATGGAGCAATTGATGAGTGCAATATTAAATTTGGGATCACAGTTACGATCTGAATTAAAAACAGATAGGGAAACGATGGAAACACGGTTAGACTCACGGATGGGAACAATGGAAACTCGGTTAGGATCTGAATTTAAAACACAGAAGGGGACAATGGAAACACGGTTAGGATCTGAATTAAAAACAGTGGCAACACGTTTAGAAACAGAGATGGAAACAATGGAAACACGGTTAGACTCACGAATAGGGACATGTTTCAAAAATATGAAAGATGAATTAAAGAAAGAAATCAGAGAAGAAATACAACCAATTTTGAATTCTCACAATAATAGATTAATTGCAGTAGAGATTAGACAAGGGGAACAGGATAGAGAACAGGAAGAAAGAGATCGCGTGATAGTACAAAAATTTTCAGAGTTAAATTTACAACGTGTACACGATAAGGAAGAAATATTTGAGAAAATCGAGGAATCCGTACCAAATGACAGATTAAATAACCTAACACAACAGTATGAACAGTTAACTACTAAATGTGTTAATACTGAAACCCGAGTCGCGACACTTACGGAAGACGTAAATAAACAGAAAGAACAAATGGGTGATTTATCGGAAAGAGTTGAGGAAATTTCAGACAAATTGACAAATCTTAGTTTAAATGGGGTCAGAGATTCAGATGATACAGCACCATTGCCGTTTGCAGAAACCGAAGAGTACCAGAACATAAATAAGAATGTTGAAAATCAGGGAAAATTTAATGAACGCGTGAAAAGGGAAGTTGAGGCATTACGAAAGCAAGTCAAACAAATTGAAGGCGAAATCGTAGGAAAAGACAGCAGAAGAAATTTAGAATCACGGATAGCAGAGGGCTTTGAAGAAAATAATTTATTTCATTTACGAGAAGCAACAAGAGAGCGCCAGGCGCGTGAACTTACAATAATCGACATTCGGACTGGGACAGACGGGGTAGGTCTTTGTCGCCACGAGGCGAAAACTTTGACTATAAACACTTTTTGACTGTTCGGAAATTTAAGATCTTCCGCAATTCTAAGAATGACATACTTCCATGTGCTTGGTTAGATCAATTTATGTACGCACTTCCACCAAATTGGCCACTAAGTCACAAACTGGAATTTATGTGTGGATATTTAGAAAACGAACCGGCGACGCGGATGCGCGCACTCATTAGAGATTGTAATAATCTGAATGATTTTTATCATGCATTTCTATCGGCATATTGATCCGAAAACACGCAAGACAGAGTCAAACACAGTCTTATTATGCAGCGTAATTTCAAACAATCTGAGTTCCGCACGCCAGCAGAATATTTTGAAGACATGATTCGAAAGAATCAGTTCCTTTCCAACCCTTATAGCCCGACTGAATTAATTCGCATTTGTTTAACTAAGCTGCCACAATCCATAAGACAAATTGCTTTAGCTGAAAGATGTAAAGACGACATCGAGACTTTTAAGACTTTGTTGCAAGAACTGGAGTATGATAACGACGACGGGACTTCTTGTAACTTTTTCAGTAACAGTAATTATAATAGATTTTCAGAGAAAAGGGATAGTGATCGGAACGGGCGTTATATGGGTAACTTCGAGAATGACAGACGTAACAGACACGACAATAGATACCAGCCTTATGACAATAACAGACGTTCTAACAGAAATTACACAGACAATTATAATAACGGTAATTCGTACCGGAATGATCAATCATACGGAAACAGTAATCGGTATCATCAAGACAGAAATTATCCATACAGTAATAGAAATTCTTACTACAGAAATAACCAGGGTAGTAGGTCTAACAGTAATTTCAGAAGTGACAGTCGAAATTATACAAGAAGTAGTTACGCAGACAGACAGGAAAACAGAAATTTTAATAACAGACACAACCAAGAATTTGCATCTAACAGACAGGAAGGACCTAATTGGCATCCTCCGCGTGACAGAAATTCAGAGAGACAAGTGGAAATAGTAGAAATTGATCCGCGAAATGACGGGAATAATCAAAGACGTGACGCAAACAATCGACCATGACTTGCAGCTTCGGCTTCTGGCAGCAATATAGACGGTTCAGAAAGTAATGACACTACAACTTTACACTACGTACGCCTGGAAGATATGAGAGACATTTTGCTAGGCGAAAAGGAAAATAATGTAGACGCATTTTTACATCCTGTTATTGAAGTATGTGTGGGTAAGAATAAGTTCACTGCAGTTTTAGATTCTGGGAGCCCATTGAACGTCATTAGTGAATCAGTTTTTCGTATATGTGAAAGAACTATTGCCTGTTCTGTGTTACCTATTTCTAAAACTACAATTCGAGGAGCGATTTCTGGAAAAAGTGTGGAAGTTAAACAACAGGCCAATCTAAATTTCATTTGTCAAGGATACGAATTGTCTGCTAATTTTATTATTGTTCCATTACTCAGTACACAGATTATATTAGGTATGGAGTTTCTTAACACACATAAGGCAATTTTGAACTTTAAAGAAGGAAGTGTGAATTTGACTGTTGCCGGAATGCCGAAATGTTTGAAATTTTTCGAGTGTTTAGCAAGATCTGAATCAGGTACAAAATGTTTAAGGTTTCTTACTTCTGATGTTTTCGTTGAGCATTATGACGACAGTGTGTTAATTCATGACAATGACAATAGATACAGAGACACGATGGAGGATATAATTAGTAGCGAAGAATTAATTAATGAAAAGGTTAAAAAAGCTGAAGTGCCAGATGACGTTGCAAAAGAAGAGCTGCACCATATTTTGACTTCACATGCTACAGTGTTTAGTCATCACACAGGAACTATACAAGGCTTACAATATTTATTTAAAGTAAAAGAACACACACCTTTTCGGGGGAAAACGTACGCTATTCCTTTGGCTTACAGAGACAAGGTTAAGAATGAACTTCAATACATGTTAGATCGGGGCATTATTGAGCCAGCAGTCAGTCCTTATACCAGCCCACTACACGTTGTTCTTAAAAAGGATGGGTCAATTCGTTTGGTTCTGGATTCCAGACAGATAAATAATATCATCATTCCTGAAACTGACCGTCCCCAAAATTTGGATGAACTTCTTCAACATTTCCATGGAATTAAAGTTTTATCCACGATTGATATGCGCGCAAGTTTTTGGCAAATAGAACTCCACCCTGATTGTAGAAAATATACTGCCTTTTTAGCCTTTGGTAACTGTTACCAGTTTCGGAAATTACCGTTTGGACTTACTGTATCTTCTGCAGCATTCATTCGTAGTTTAAATGAAATTTTACCTGTTTATCTTCGTGACAATATTACTTCTTATGTTGACGATATTCTTATTGCTAAACATTCTTGGAGTGAGCACAACAAAATTTTGAATTCATTATTACGTATTTTTGCAAGAGTTGGCATCACAGTGAACTTGGAAAAATCTGAATTTGGTCGTTCTCAGGTGAAATTTCTCGGTCACATTATTTCTACAGAAGGTATTCTTCCTGATCCAGAGAAACTAGACGCTATTCGTAATTATGCTGTTCCTACCACAAAACGTGATGTTCGTAGTTCCTTGGTGTCTGTAACTTTCTTAGACGCTTTGTTAGATTGGACAATTTGGCCACACCTCGTTTATGTGAACTATCTGGAAAAAATTCTAATTGGTGTTGGGATGAGGAAGCTCAGACAGAATTTGAACAACTTCGTGATGCTTTAGTTGCTGCTCCACTTCTTTCACATCCGGATTTATCTAAAGATTTTTGTTTGGCGACGGACTCATCATACAAAGGCCTAGGTGCACATTTATTTCAAGAGATAGAAGAAAACGGCGTTGTAGTACAGAAGACTATTGCATTTGGAAGTCGTGTTCTCTCTAAATCCGAAAAGAATTATTCGATTACGGAACTTGAAGCTTTGGCTGTTGTTTGGGCTTTCACAAAATTTCGCACATTTTTGTTCGGTAGACATACTAAGGTTTACACTGATCATCGAGCTTTGGAATTTCTTATGTCGACAAAATTAACTCATGCTAGATTGTCACGATGGGCGTTGTACCTACAGGAATTTGATTTTAGTATTGTTTGCATACAGGGATCTTCAAATATTGTTGCTGATGCTTTATCACGTGCACCTATGGGTTTGAAACAAAGTGCTGAAGAGGACTGCAAAGAAAACCATTATTGTTTGATGTACATTCAAGGTGTTGCGTTTGAGAAATTTATTTCGTCTTCGCTCCAGGACATCGCTAAGGAGCAAAATAAGGATCCAATCTGGAAGGACATTAAGGAGAAGTGGAGGAGAAAGGAAAGCGTAGCGATTAGACAGCATTATTTAGTTCGCAACAACATTCTTTTTAAACGAAATTCGGTAGACAACTGTGTTTGGTTAGTTTGTATTCCTGACGAGTGGGTTAATAAGCTGATTTGGTATACGCATTTCAGTTATGCACACTTTGGTCCCAGAAAATGCTTTCATAAATTGCGAGAAAATTGCTACTTCAATAATATGGAAAAACGTATTCGATCTGTTCTTGCCAAATGCAAATTATGTCAAAAGGCTAAGCCGCCAACTGTTTCTCACAGAGCACCATTGTTTCCTATCATTCCAGCGAAATTAAAGGAGATGGCTGCAGTCGATTTGTTCGGTCCAGTGGTTCGTTCTACTAATGGTTTTGCGTACATTTTCGTAGCAGTGGAATTGACATCAAAATATGTGTGTTTTACACCTTTACGCAAAGCAACAGCTCGTTCAGTATCTAATGCTTTCATCAAACATTTTCTTAAAGAAGTTGGTCATGTTGATAAGGTTATATCAGATAATGGATCACAGTTTCGCTCTAAAATTTGGCTTCGTACTCTACGGCGTCGTAAGATTAAACCAATTTTCATTTCACTTTTTCACCCTCAACCTAACGCTTCAGAGAGATGGATGAAGGAAATCAATAAATTGTGTCGTCTTTATTGTCATCAGAATCACAGAACTTGGGATCAGTATCTTCATATTTTTCAAAACATTCTGAATGAACTTCCTAATGACTCAACCTCTTTACCGCCTCTATTGATATTAAAAAATAAAGTACCAACAAATCGCATTTCTGAAATCGTTCCTTTTCCGCCTTCACGGAAACTGCGGCATTCTGAAGTTGTGAATCTGGCTCTGCAAAATATTGCATCTGCGGCTGCTAGAAGAAAGAAATCAGCTAAGCGTCCTGGTCGTTTAAAAACTTTTTCAGTTGGTCAAAAGGTATTAATTAAGTCCCACCGTTTGTCTCACAAAGGGAAGGGATTGTGTCGCAAATTTTTTCTGCTTTATAACGGTCCATATAGAATTCGCAAAATTATTCATGATAACACTGTTGAAGTAGAAACTCTTAAATCTCGGCGCTCTAAGGGAATACATCATATATCGAACGTAAAAATTTTTGTGGAATGACATGCTTTAGAGAAACTTAACAGCTACATGTAAACATGCAGAGAATACAAGGATACCGCGCCGTGTTCCGGCGGCGGCAGATACTCAAAGCAACAGTGAAGTCTGCGCGGCGCACAAGGCAGTCGTTGACCGCAAACAATCACTTCCCACGTCACGCGCCTACAGCTGATCGAGCGCTCAGTGCGAATGCACTGACAGCTGTAAACAAATACACAGTCTAATTTCTCCGATTAAATTCAGTATAAAGCTATACTGACTTGATGAATTATGTTATTAATGTTCAGTATTTTTCAGGATACGGTTGTGTAAAATATTTAAGACCTTCAGGTAAATTCTGTGCGTGTCCGACGTTAAGACGACTTGCTATGGAGAAAATTTCAGGAAGAATGTAAATTCGAAGAAAAAAGTAATAAACTAAAAATGGTAACTATTAATTGAGTTTATTTTTCAGGTAACATAATTCCACTTAGGTACGTATTTTAGATGTAATTTGCTGCTCGCGATTACGTGACTCATACTTTGTGCTAAATTTCATGTTCTATGAATTTACTTGTGAAGCGACGTACTTGTGTACATTTACTGATTTTGACAATGTTTTATTAATGAACAGTGTTATTACTTGCGTATATTATGCATCGCTTGGCTGCACTGCTTTTTCACTGATGTCACATTTTAAATTGTAATTGTCAACTGATTAATTGTGCTGACTGTGGTTATGTATGTAAGATATACTTTGTGATTTATCTGCTTGCGCCTTCATGTTTACTTATTAAGATGACACACGAACATTTATTTGCTTATGCTGATATGATGCTAATGACTTGTTTATTATGTAAGATATGTATTTGCTGCTTTGCGTATGGATTGCATATTTATACATTTCTGTTTGTTGTCATAACTACTCTTTAATTTGGTATATAGAATTGCTGATATGAGGTGTACGAACATGGAGTTTGGGTCACACTATGGTATTAATTATAGATTGTTCGCTTGGCAGAGCCTTGTTGTAGGAATTGTGTTGCATCCACTTGTTGACATTCTGTTCTCTACTGGTATATTTACTCGCTATTGCATGTTTTGCTTACGCTCAGTGCCTGATAATTTTAAGATAAGAAAATGAACTGCTATAATTCGACGAACGACGTTAGTACGAGAAACTTCATAGAAGTCACATGAGCTGGAGGTTTTATGGAAGCTGTATAAATGTATGGTAATAGGAAGGAAGCTAACGACATGACATACCAACACTAGGTTAGACCATTGACAGTTATTACACTGCATTCTTCGTGAGCAGTTGAAATAGGAAGTGACACTTGACACAAGAAATACTCCACATGTTTGCTTCTGTTTGCCATAATTTTTGAATTGGTGTACACACTGAAATATCACGATCATTAACACTTCGTAATCGTACTTAATTACTGAGAGTTATTCGAACTAAAGGCTGTTAGAGGTCATGTATGCATTTCTTTTATTTAAGGATGGACAAGGAACCAAAATGTATCTTATAATTTATAATGAGTAGAAGATTTGGGTCAGATGGATTATACAGAGGTTGTGTGTGGACACTGTCTTCAGATTGTATGGGATGCCGAATTGAAGTTTGCACTAGGATTTTGTCTGTACTTGTTCGAGGAGACTGACTGGAGGAAAGAGTTGTTATGGAAGTGAAATGATATTGGTGCAGAGGTTTATATGTATCGACGTATTGAAGAGGTATTATTGAAGTATTTAGATTATGTGATGCTGATGATTATTGGAGTTTTGGTGGATAAGAGGTAAAGTAAGTGAGGAGCATATTTTTTTTGTTGGTTTATATGGAACAAGGAGGATGAAGATGGCAGACTAGAACACTTAAGTAGAAGGAAGATTGTCTACACGCCCTTTGTTAAATCACTAAGCAGTACATACTTTTTTTTTTAGAGAAGAAGCATTTGCATATCTTGGCTCACTGACAGTTGTTCAGCAACCGTACATTTTGATCTGGCTTGGCAAACATTGGTCTTAACATGATGACTATGACGTTGACTAACTATTATTGACTGTTATACATTGCTGCCACTACTACTTGATACACATGATGAACATAAAATTTTGACAGAATTGCATTTACACAGTTAACACTATTCAACTACACAGGAGCACTAAATGTGGATGAAAGATGAGTGAGTGTGTTTTGTGTGTTTTCCTTTTATAATCCCAGAGAAGTGATCCCAACCTATCTCCTAAATATTATTTTACTTGTTGTTGTGGCTTGCACTGACACCAATAAATATTATAGGTTTACTGCTATTTGTGTATTGTAATAGTTAATATGACAACTACCTGATATCATTTGTGCGTTTATTATGATTTGTATGTTTAGTGTAAGAGCATTGATAATAATTTTGTTAATTGTGTGTGCACTCAAACTATTGTTCATGACTGAACTGTCTCATTAGTGATAGTGAATATTATGGACTTTTACTTGCACTTGTTCAATATAATGGGTGCCACTTGGAAATGTTTAATTTGTGCTAATGAACTTTGAGTAACTGACTGATTAGTGATAGGGAATATTATGGACTGTTATTTGCACTTTTTCTACATGATTGGTGCCACTACAACATGTTTAATTTCTGCTGATGAACAGTGTGATTAGTGAAAGTGAATATTACGGACTGCGGTCAGCACCTGTTCAACATTGCTGGGTGCCACTGGTGGACTGCTTCTACTGAAATGATGTCACTTGTTTCTGTCTGCACCTGCTCAACATTGCTGGTGCCACCAATGGAACTGCTTACACTGAAATGAAGTCACTTGTTGGTGTCTGCACCTGCTCAACATTGCTGGGTGCCACTGATAGACTGCTTCTACTGAAAAGATGTCACCTGTTGATATCTGCACCTGTTCAACATTGCTGGTGCCACTAATGAAACTGCTTATACTGAAATGGTGTTACTTGTTGGTGTCTGCACCTGCTCAACATTGCTGGGTGCCACTGATGGACTGTTTCTACTGAAAAGATGTTACTTGTGGGTGTCTGCACCTGTTCAACATTGCTGGTGCCACTAATGGAACTGCTTATACTGAAATGGTGTTACTTGTCGGTGTCTGCACCTGTTCAACATTACTGGGTGCCACTGATGGACTGTTTCTACTAAAAAGATGTTACTTGTTGGTGTCTGCACCTGTTCAACATTGCTGGGTGCCACTGATGGACTGCTTCTATTGAAATAATGTTACTTGTTGGTATTTGCACCTGTTGACCATTGCTGGGTGCTACTGCTGGAACTGTCAACTGCTTATTCTTGAGCTATGGAAAGCTTTTATGTGAATATTTGTATAAACTGATTTTTTGTGTATTACTGTTTGTGAAAAGTTATGAGATTCTTACCTGCACATATTCGTCATTGCTGAAGCTATTGATTGAACTGTTTAACCACATAATACTTGTGTAAACTATTATGTAAAGTAACATGTATGAAAGAATTTGTATTGCTTACTGTATTTTATATAATAGGTTATTGAAACGTCAGTGCAAAGCCAAAATTTTATCTAGTTATATGATATTTACGCATTAATATTATCTTTTATTTTTGTCTGTATTTTTTTTGACGAATTTGGTGGTATTTTCACCACCAATGCTGGCAAAAATACCATCAAATTCTAGCCTGTGGAGGAAGGGCATATGAAAGGTGGCTACACTGAGCCACAGCGCCAGAGATCGCGCTAGAGAGTATTGTTCTGCCGCCTCCACTGGCAGTGATTATTGAGATGTCGTAGTGGGCAGTGCTTGTCGAGGACTCGTAGTAGTCAGTGTGTGTTGAGATGTGCTAGTGGGCAGTGTTTGTCGAGATGTTGTTCCATGTTTTATGCAGTTGTTTGATGGGCTAGACAGCAGATGGTTCGAATGGAAATACTGTAATGATCAGAGTGCTTTTCGTCAATATATATGAAGGTAAAATATTCTGTGTTTTTTTTTCATTATTTCAGTGTCTTAAATAATGTGTCATTACAGGTTCAGTCAACAAAGCATCTGGCTTGTGTTCTTGTATTAGAGTGTAATTCTGGTTTTCTTGAGAAATTATGGTATTTCTATTTCCTTTAATTAATTCAGTATAAATGATATTTAAAATTTCTTGTGTTGTTGAAGAAGAACCGTGCCAGATGCGTACGTTGAGTCATACTTCCACACACAGAACAGTTACACTTGTGCTTTGGTTTCGTAGGTTTTATAGTTGCTGGGGACTTAATTAATTAATTGTGTTAATGAAAATTTCCATTTCATTCTTTGTTGTTGTTCTATACAGTCAGATTGCGTAATAATACTAGTCAGGGCCAACCGTTTACGAGACTTCGTAATCGAACAGACAGACACTAAATCAAAAAATTAAAATTATTTGCATTTCATATTTATTTAATTAAGCCCCTATGCAACATATATTCGAAATGCGTAATTTGTGACACTGTAATTATGTGCTTCCTTTTGCTATCGGAATAAAGAAAACAGTACCACAATTGCTACACGTCTTCCAAGTTGTTGAAACACCAGCATCAGTTTCGAGGTGTATTGCGATTTCAGAAATAAATAAACAATGTTCTTAAGTAAACTGCTTAAACAATGCCTCATGCGCCCGCCTGGGTGGCCGAGCGGTTCTAGGCACTACAGCCTGGGACCGCACGACCGCTACAGTCGCCGGTTCGAATCCTGCCTCGGGCATGGATGTTTGTGACGTCCTTAGGTTAGTTAGGTTTAAGAAGTTCTAAGTTCTAGGGGACTGATGACCTCAGAAGTTAAGTCCCATAGTGCTCAGAGCCATTTGAACCAATGTCTTATGCATGCTATATTAGCCTACTGTCGTGAGGTCCTCCCAGTCCAGGAGGTCGACCCAGACTGAGCGAATTTCCCTCCATTGTCTCCCCTGGGATGCCACCCTGGATTATGTCACAGGATGGTGGGGGAAGGGAGAGGAAGGGGCGGGGTCTGGGATCTCCCTGATGCGTACCTATGTACTGGGTGGGGATAAACAGAGGGCATCACCAGGGGATCAATGAATAAATTTGCTTAATTAATTAGGTATAAATTTGATATCAAAATTGTACCAGAACCTGCTATACCCCACTACTATGTTAAAGATGCTTGTCAGCAATTGTAATACCACCAAATGGGAATTCCTCCGTGACCTAATCTCTGTTATTCTTTGTAGCTTGTGTTAAGAAATATTTTCCCAATTTTAGATGCCAGTTTAAATGTACTGTGTGCATTTTATCAATTTTTATTTTGAGCATTATTAAGATGTTCCATGCATTTCTTTATCTTGAGGATCCTATATATCAGGAAGTTTCACCACATGTGTCATCTGTTTCTCGCTGTCAGATCATATCGACAATGATGTACAGCCAAAGGCGTTTCATATGGGGAAAAGCACTCAGTTCGCCACACAAGTCAGTGAGATAATTTATTTCACTACCCAATACTTCTTCCCACATCTGGCTTCACTTCACAGTGGTACAGTTCCCATGCTAATAGCACAATGACTTGAAAAATCATCGTCGATAGTTACAAATTGTAGCTGGTACTAAAGTGTCATTCAGCTCTTGGTGGAGACGTTCTGTAATATCGACTTGTGTATTTCCCTGCGTAATACTACGAACGCAAAGTTATAGATAACTTAGCTTTTCTGTATGTCCATCATGCCTCAACATCTCTGCATCGCACTTGATTTATCACAAGCAGAAAATTTCGTCATTTGGAGCATGCTTTGAGACTAGTATGAAGAAAATGTGGCTTAGTTTAACGTGACACACTTATTTCATTACACACTATGTACTGTCAGACGCACATATATTACCAGGAGGCGGTCAGATGAAGTGCTATGGATGACAACACGTTGCATTTTAGTGGACGATTTTTGTCGTGTCACTGTGAGTTTGAACATATCTACCTTTTGTGTGTGTTAAAATGCTAACATAATTCCATTCAAATCCAGCATTTTCCAGTTTATTCGAAAATCGAAGTAACAGGTCATGTGTCACCAGTCTTAATGTCTATTAAGTAGCACTCCGTCTCCAGGCCACAAGTGGCCCATGGGGACTATCCGACCGCCGTGTCATCCTCAGCAGAGGATGCGGATAGGTGGGGCGTGTGGTCAACACAT
The DNA here is from genome assembly GCF_023898315.1 of Schistocerca nitens. Taxonomy (NCBI): domain Eukaryota; kingdom Metazoa; phylum Arthropoda; class Insecta; order Orthoptera; family Acrididae; genus Schistocerca; species Schistocerca nitens. The sequence goes on along the minus strand of NC_064614.1, from coordinate 366,673,501 downwards.
CACTCTACCGGTCGTTATGATGGGTTTCTGTGACCGGAGCTGCTACTATTCGGTCGAGTAGCTCCTCAGTTTGCACCACGAGGCTGAGTGCACCCCGGAAAATAGCATCAACGCATGACGGCCCGGATGGTCACCCATCCAAGTGCCGGCCACGACCGACAGCCGTTGACTTCGATGACCTGACGGGTACCGTCGCATCCACTTGCGCAAGGCCTTTGCCTGTTTATTAAGTAAATATAACGTATATTATCTGTTATAAATAACAGAACTAATCACTTAACACACACATAACACTTTTTAAACTCGGGAACATATATTCGAAATGTGTAATAATCTTGGCGATGTAATGAATTTCTATCTATAAATGAAAGCTAAGTAATCAGTTTTTCTCTAACAGTCCTTTCTTTCGAAAAAAGAAAGGATACCTTCGCCACGGCTTTAGTTTCACTGTGAATAAGATGTCTTTAGATGTTATGAAACTAATTAAAAGTTTATCGACGTATTACTTAACTACATGGTGCTACGAGTAACTGGAGAAAAATCGATTTAAGATTTAGTTGCATTATTCCGCTTGCAGCTTAACGAAAACTCATCTCATCTCTTTTATTTCAGCAATTAGTAGATTTAATACCATTCATAATAAGTAGTTGTGTGCGTATATCATTTCATCTCGGTCTCCTTGTTGCATATATACATGCACTGTTTTGTAAAACAGCATTCGTTATATACAGAAAGTAGTGCATGAAAGTACAATGACACAGAGGAAAAGTTTGACGTATCTGCTATCGGAGGTCATGAATTCACTTAACTCTGTGCGCTTAGCGTCAGAGCAACTGCACAAGTTCACAATTATACAATAGAAGTGCGAATCGTTATTTTTTAAATAATGAGATTTGTGGTATGAAACATACAATCTATCTTAAATGGTGTAATATATTATCCTAATTCTTCGTTCGCTAGCAACATTGAATATGTCGATACAAGGAGAAAATTGTACCTGTCCTATTGCAAGATAGCAGCGACTAATAACCAAGTATAAATATTTTACGGGTCGTGAGAGAGCGGCGTTGAATCCTTCAAAACTAGGTTTATATCTTCTATTCACGGAAACATAGGGGCTTTTTGCAGTTAACATACTCGGAGGTAATCGAATCCATCTATTGAGGCTAACCGGACAGTCGTGCGATTAAAAAAAGCTAGTGGCATCATGGTTAATTCATTACCGTGCCGGCTGGAACGAGGCGACGCATCCATCACAGGTTGCTCTTGAACTTCTCTGAGACGACGTTCGTCCAGTCGGGACGAATCAATCCCGGCATTGTTGGCTATGACATGCAAGTAACATCGTGTCTCTGCGTGTTGTACAGCGAACAATGCGCGTGGGAAGCATTTCACTTCGATAGGGATGTGGAAGTTCTACTGAACTGATAATTATCTGAACCTTTTATTTTCTCTGCGATTGACCTACAATATTTTATACTCCACGAAATGCAACAAGATATTTCAAAGCTCGTGCACCAACTACGGAGAGGGACTATGACACTTACAAAATTCACTCCAATACTCAAAGTGAAAATGTGAAAACGATCTTCTAGAACTCAAATTCAGAATATCAGCCACACTCTACAGGCAAGGCATTACAAAAATGAGAGGTAGGCCTTCATTCAGTACAAAGACAAAACTTCTACGCAAGAAGCATCACGGTCCGAGAAAACCCCTTCCAGATAGCTCCACGAACTGATACAGTGGGACACTCTCCTGAGGTTACAGACACAAGGCAAAGATCAAATTGTGAAGGTCAAACAGCATTCAGATGCAGTGAGTCTAAGAGTCATCTACATCCCAACAACAAAATAAAGTCTTTCCGAGATTTCCCTAATAAGACTATTTAGTATTACATACAATTATTAAAAATGTTTGTCGTAGTGTATTTTTATTTTTAATCATGTAAATTTTCTTTCGACAGGTACAAGACTGGTTACATATTGTTTAATTTAAGTCGCGATAGTTACACTGATTCACAACGAACTAGTTTCAGAGGAACTGTCATTTTCAATTGTTCCAGCTGAGATATTACAATACTTGTAGCTTACTTATTTTTGTTGTGGTCTTCAGTCCAGAGACTGATTTGATGCAGCTCTCCATGTTACTCTATCCTGTGCAAGCTTCTTCATCTCCCAGTGCCTACTGCAACCTGCATCCTTCTGAATCTGTTTAGTGTACTCATCTCTTGGTCTGCCTCTACGATTTTTACCCTCCACGCTGCCCTCCAATACTAAATTGGAGATCCCTTGATGCCTCAGATTATGCCCTACCAGCCGATCCCTTCTTCTAGTCAAGTTGTGCCACAAATTTCTCTTCTCTCCAGTTCTATTCAATACCGCCTCATTAGTTACGTGATCCACCCATCTAACCTTCAGCATTCTTCCGTAGCACCACATTTCGATAGCTTCTATTCTCTTCTTATCTAAACTACTTATCGTCCACGTTTCACTTCCATACATGGCTACACTCCACGCAAATACTTTCAGCAACGATTTCCTGACACTTAAATCTACAACCGAGGTTAGCAAATTTCTCTTCTTCAGAAACGCTTTCCTTGCCATGCCAGTCTACATTTTATATCCTCACTACTTCGACCATCATCAGTTATTTTGCTCCCCAAATAGGAAAACTCATTTACTACTTTAAGCGCCTCATTTCCTAATCTAATACCCTCAGCATCAGCCGATTTAATTCGACTACATTCTATTATCCTCGTTTTGCTTTTGTTGATGTTCATCTTATATCCTCCTTTCAAGACACTGTCCATTTCGTTCAGCTGCTCTTCCAGGTCCTTTGCTGTCTCTCACAGAATTACAATGTCATCGGCGAACCTCAAAGTTTTTATTTCTTCTCCATGGATTTTAATACCTACTCCGAATTTTTCTTTTGTTTCCTTTACTGCTTGCTCAATATACAGATTGAATAACATCGGGGAGAGGCTACAACCCTGTCTCACTCCCTTCCCAACCACTGCTTCCCTTTCACGTGCCTCGACACTTATAACTGCCATCTGGTTTCTGTACAAATTGTAAATAGCCTTTCACTCCCTGTATCTTACCCCTGCCACCTTTAGAATTTGAAAGAGAGTATTCCAGTCAACATTGTCAAAAGCTTTCTCTAAGTCTACAAATACTAGAAGCGTAGGTTTGCCTTTCCTTACTCTATTTCCTAAGATAAGTGGTAGGGTCAGTATTGCCTCACGTGTTCCAACATTTCAACGGAATCCAACCAGATCCTCCCTGAGGTTGACTTCCATCAGTTTTTCCATTCGTCTGTAAAGAATTCGTGTTAGTATTTTGCAGCCGTGGCTTATTAAACTGATAGTTCGGTAATTTTCACATCTGTAAACACCTGCTTTCTTTGGGATTGAAATTGTTATATTCCTCTTGAAGTCTGAGGGTATTTCGCCTGTCTCATACATCTTGCTCACTATATGGTAGAGTTTTGTTAGGCCTGGCTCTCCCAAGGCTGTCAGTAGTTCTAATGGAATATTAACTACTCCTGGGGCCTTGTTTCAACTTAGGTCTTCCTGTGCTCTGTCAGACTCTTCACGCGGTATCATGTCTCCTATTTCATCTTTATCTACATTCTCTTCCATTTCCATAATACTGTCCTCAAGAACATTGCCCTTGTATAGACCCTCTATATACTCCTTCCACCTTTCTGCTTACCCTTGTTTGCTTAGAACTGGATTTTCTATCTGAGCTCTTGATATTCATGCAAGTGGTTCTCTTTCCTCCAAAGATCTCTTTAATTTTCCTGTAGGCAGTATCTATCTTACCCCTAGCGATATGCGCCTCTATTTTCCCTGTAGCCATCCCTGCTTAGCCATTTTGCACTTCCTGTCGATCTCATTTTTGAGACGTTTGTATTCCGTTTTGCCCACTTTATTGACTGCATTTTTATATTTTCGCTTTTCATCAATTAAATTCAGTATTTCTTCTGTTACCCAAGGATTTTTAGTAGCCCTCGTCTTTTTACCTACTTGATCCTCTGCTACCTTCACTATTTCATCTATCAAAGCTACCCATTCTTCTTCTACTGTATTTCTTTCCCCCATTCTTGTCAGTCGTTCCCTGATGCTCTTTCTGGAACTGTCTACAACCTCTGGTTCTTTCAATTTATCCAAGTCCTATCCCCCCAAATTCCCAAATTTTTGCAGTTTATTCAGTTTTAATCTACAGTTTATAACCAATAGATTGTGGTCAGAGCCCTACATCTGCCCCTGGAAATGTCTTACAATTTAACACCTAGATCCTGAATCTCTGTCTTACCATTATATAATGTACCTGAGACCTTCCAGTATCGCCAGGTTTCTTCCATGTATACAGTCTTCTTCCATGATTCTTGAACCAAGTGTTAGAAAAAAAATGGTTCAAATGGCTCTGAGCACTATGGGACTTAACATCTGTGGTCATCAGTCCCCTAGAACTTAGAAATACTTAAACCTAACTAACCTAAGGACATCACACACATCCATGCCCGAGGCAGGATTGGAACCTGCAACCGTAGCGATCACGCGGTTCCAGCCTGAAGTGCCTAGAACCGCACGGCCACACCGCAAGTGTTAGATATAATTAAGTTATGGTCTGTGCAAAATTCTACCAGGCGGCTTCCTCTTTCATTCCTTACTCCCATTCTATGTTCACCTACTACGTTTTCTTCTCTTCCTTTTCCTACTATCGAGTTCCAGTCACTAATGACAATTAAATTTTCGTCTGTCATCATTATCTGAATAATTTCTTTAATCTGATCATACATTTCATCAATCTCTTCGCCATCTGCGTGCTAGTTGGCATATAAACTTGTACTACTGTAGTAGGTGTGGGCTTTGTATCTATCTTGGCCACAATAATGCGTTCACTATGCTGTTTGTAGTACCTTACTCGCATTCCTATTTTCCTATTCGTTATTAAACCTACTCCTGCATTACCCCAAGCTTACTTTGAGAGGTGGCAGGAGCCCCCTCTCATATTTCTGTCTTATTCTGAGAAATTCAATTTTCCTCTCTAATTGCATGCAGTGAAAAGTTGCTATTCCTTCACACGCGAACTTCCCACACAACGTCTCTCGTCACCCGGGTGGTCCGGTTCTCCTGAGCTTGAAAGGGTTAAGCCAACGGGTGTGAGGGAGACGAGTGGATGCTTTCCAGACGCCGACATTGTCATAAAAGCGGCGGCGACACACCCAGAGGGGCCTGAAGGTGCGGCTGGGCTAGAGATTTCGTTACTTCGCAGAAACTTAGTGAAAACACTTTCTGGCGGGCTACCAGCGGTGTGTGGGAATGACTTGTGTTCCCAGGCAATCTTGGAGGGGAAAATTCCCGCGTTTTCTGCAAAATCGTAACTGTGATTGGCTTGCTCAGGGCATAGCTCTGTGACGTAGCAAAAATCGGCACAGAAATTGGCGCCAAGAATCTCCATTGGTTGAATGGTAGTGCTTCGGCAATAGAATGGAATTTTCCGCCTGTTTTCGAGTTGCAGATTGGGACATTTAACCACGGCCACTGTCGTGGGGGCGGGAATGTTCTGTGTTCGGTTTGTACGGGTGCTCTTGAGAGAGTTGGCTCTCGCCTTTCGGTCGGAGTAGGTAACAAGACTGAGCTCTCGCTGCTCTGTACAGCCTGCCTTCCGTTGGCTGTCTAATATACTTTTATTTGATTGTAACTGTTTGACGGAGTTGCTGAAGTTTCGACTTCAACGTAACTTTCCGAGTACAGTTGGCAATTGAACGTTCTGCGTACAAGTGTCCTATGTTGTCTCTCTTGAGCAGTTTTGGCTAAAGTTGACTGTATCGGAGTTAGTGTGTGACTTCGCTTGTTAATATCAGTCACTGTACCGTCAGTGATTGTGTGACGAGCCTTCATCGTCTCCCTCAGAGGCACATTTGTATTGATTGATAGGAAGTCTTTAGTCTGGAACAACCAGACCAGGATAATTTGTTTCGGGCTATACTCGCGACATCATCATCACCACGACGGGACGTCGAAGCAACCATCCATCGCTTCCGGTACGCCAGATCGTGTCCTTGCAGTTAAGAAGACAGCTTGGTAATGTATGTTCACAGCATCGGCAGTTTAGGGAATTTGTTCTGTGGTAATCAGAGCTCAGTAGATCGCGCCTGTTCCCGCCTTTTCTTACGTGGTTCTGTCTTGGATGTTCATTGTCTGAGTTCTGACTACTGTAGCAGCAGTTAATGTTGGGTCGGCTGGGTATTTCTCTTAAGATTTGAGTTGCAAGGGATTGGCTGCACATACCACTTCGTCATAAATGTCACAATCTAATTTATGGACAACTTCACCTTCACAGCATTTATTTGAGTATCTAATTTGATCGAATTTGATGTATTGTAAATGCTTCATGTGTTTTGTTTATGATTTTGAGTTTAGTCATAATAAATCAAATTGTTATTTTGGGCAGAACTTTCATTCTGTTAATCGGTAGAGCAACCCTTTCATTTCTCACAACGTAACTTTATTCGCGTTTCTTCTTAATCCATGTGCAACAGGAAAGGTAGGAGTTAGAAAAGGGGGGGGGGGGGCGTAGAGCATCATTTCCATATGAAGATTCGAGAAGAATTTAGTGTTAAATACACTGCTAGACCCGGCACCTCGCAACTTACGTCTATGTATTTTCTATTTTCTATCACATTAAATTGTACTTACTGACACATTCTCTTAAGGACTCGGAAGGGAAAGGTGATCATAGGTGCAGCTCAGTCTAGAACACGACGGTTCTGGTGTGGCAAGCCACTGAGCGCAGTAGCTGAACATTTACTGGTTTACTTAGTTTACACTGGCATATAGAGTTGTACTGAACATTCATACCTTTTTTTTGAAAACAAATTTGAAACCCATAATCTTTGAAACATTAATATGCAATTTTTTAGGATATCAAATCTTTCAAAATATTAAAAGGTAATTACTGAAATTCTAAATTACCAAAAAATTTCCCTTTAACACTAGAACCAATAACCTTTCAAAATTTACAATTATTCAAGGTATTAAGAATAAGCACTGAAATTCTAGATTGGCCAAGTTTCCCTTTTCTTTAAACATTAGAACCAATAACGCTAAAAATTTAAAATTATCCACGGTACACTTTGTAGATCAAATAAGGTTAAGTATAGAGTTTTTTCACGTTAGTGCACTGCAATTGGCCATTGGAAAACAAGACTTGTGAATTAACTTCTCTTAAACCAATCCGTTTGTGAGAAAACCAACGTAATGGTAGTTACAGAAGAACCAATAAGAGAATTTAATTACGGTTCACTGAAGCATAATGTGACCTAATGCGGTCGCACACAAATCAATCTTTCATCAGTATCAGATACATTAGTACATGACTAACTTTGCTGTTCTTAACCAACATGACGTCGATCCTGCCTCTTGGACATGAGGCAATTTTGAACACTAGAGTTAAACCTTGATGGGATGGATTGACAGCTTTGTAATAACAGAAATTAATTAACTCCCTTACATGCAAAGTGCGGTCAGTGGAACCTCAGAACATGTGTCCACAGTCACGAAGTGCCTTGAAGCTGATATCACTTCTCTAGAATATCATGCAGAGTTCAACATGATTTACGCACTCCGGAAAGTCTGCATCAGAAAGGCATCCGATTAGTCACAAGTTCATGGAAATTCGCATAACACCTCCAGGGTACAATTTCGTGACACTACAGTCAGTGATAAGCCCAACTCGATTATCGGCACACCATCCACTGTGATGCGTCCCAGAACAAATAGGAAAAATGATCCCGTGATTTGCTAACCGAAAACAGTTCAGTTTACAGAATGAACCGGCGGGCCGCTGACCCATCACTCGGACGACGCGGTATCACTTAGCTGACTTCCAGTCCACAACTAGCATGTGCCTGGCTCTCGGTCCATGGCTTACTCCGTCCTCTGTCGTCCAGTCCACCAGTCCAACCAGGTTCGCCCGCTTAAAACCGCCATCCACGGAGGGCATCTCTGACCACAGAACTATTTCGCTTTGCGCAAAGGCGCGCTGACGCCAAAAATAGATACGGACGCATGTGTACATCGCAGGAGTACGAACCGAAAATCATACTATCGTGTCACTTACGTCTGAGTGGAACGACGTCCGTAATGCATCTTGCAACGAGTTTTCTGTCTGACAGGATGTCGTTATTGTAAATCACATAGTTTTTTTGGTTCTGGATTTCAGTGATTTTATATAGTACTTTTGGAGATTGGACGTCATGAGTTGATGTTAGTCAAGAATACCGTCAAGGCGACAAAGGCGCTGTTATTAGCACCTCACGGAGTTTGAACAAGTTGTGAAATAGGCCTACGAGAAGCTGGATGTTCCTTCTGCGATACTGCAGAACGACTTGGCGGGAAAGTAGCCAGTGTATATGACTGCTGGCGGCGGTGCTCACGAGGATGTGTAGTCGACCACGTGGCGCTACCGAGCGGGAAGATAATTTGTGTTTGGCGTATGGCACTGGAGCACCGTACTGCATCTGCAGCAGCAACTTGAACAGCAATTGGCAACAGAATGGCACAACGAACTGTTACAGATCGGTTTACTTCAAGGACAATTCCGAGCCCGACGCGCTGTAGCGTGCATTCCACTAACGCCAGACCATTCCCATTTGCGACTTCAGTGGTGTCAAGCGAGAGCTCATAGGAGAGCTGGGTGGAGGTCTGTTGTATTTTGTGATGAAAGCTGGTTTTGCCTCGGTGCCAGAGGTGACCGTGTGTTGATTAGAAGGAGGCCAGGTGAGAACATGCAACAAACCTGTCTGCGTGCTGGAGACACTAGACCTACTCCTGAAGGTATGATCAGAGGTGCGATTTAGTACGACAGGAGGAGCACTCTCGTGTTTCTCCCACGCACCTTGACTGAAAATTTGTACGTCAATATGATGAGTCTATCTGTTGTGAAGCCATTCATGAACAGCGTTGAAAGGAGTGTTATCCAACACGATAACGCTCGTCCACATGCCGCTGTTGGACTCGAATACGCTCTACAGAATGCCGACATATTGCCTCGGCCCATTCGATATCCAGATCTGTTTTCAATTGAACACATGTGGGATACCGCTGACGACAACTCCAGCATCAACCACAAACCGCGTTAACCGTCCCTGTATTGTCCGATAAAGTGCAACAGGCGTGGGACTCCACCGGCAAACAAACATCCGGCATCTGTACAACCCAATGCACGTACATTCGTATGTTTCCATTCAACATTGCAGCGATTATTAATGTACCAAGATTTTACATTTGCAGAGGCTTATCCCGCGCTTGCATTAACCTGTCTTGGAATCTTTATCACTTAAAATGTTACCTAGACAAATGTATCACCGAATTTCATTACTCTACATAATTACTGTTTTGTGCTGCGATTTTGTCCTTCAGTGTCTGTGGTTCATAAAAATTATGTTTTTTCGGTATTGGAGTATTAGTCATTTTGTATAGTACTTTTTGACATTTGAAAGTTTTCGCTCCAGCAAAGCCTTATGTCATATTTTGACCTTATCTAATCTGCGCGCCCAGTAGAGAAGAAGTTTTTAAGTGTAAAATCATGCAAATCTTATGAATTTATCATCAAGATGTTGAATACAATTATTTTAGTAAATGAATTGCTGTAAGTGTTAAATGTCTCAAATGTTCAAATGTGTGTGAAATCGTAGGGGACTTAACTGCTAACGTCATCAGTCCCTAAGCTTACGCACTACTTACCCTAAATTATCCTAAGGACACACACACCCATGGCCGAGGAAGGACTCGAACCTCCGCCGGGACGAGCCGCACAGTCCATGACTGCAGCGCCCTAGACCGCTCGGATAATCCCGCGCGGCTTAAATATCTCAAATGCCTGTTGTCGCAAATATGAGGTACAGCAAATCTTACATTTGACATTATTCGTTACAAAATACCGTTTCAGTCCGGAACCGCGCTGCTGCTACGGTCGCAGGTACGAATCCTGCCTCGCGCATGAAAGTGTGTGATGCCCTCCTTCTCATAAACGAGTAGACGTTTCAAGTTTAAATTTGTATCAGACATTAAGGCCGATGGTCCCTCTAGAGTGTAAAAATTTTAAGCTTGTCACTTAATTCAATGATAAGACTGAGCCGAGCGGGATTAGCCGCGCGGTCTTAAGCGCTGCAGTCATGGACTGTGCGGCGCGTCCCGACGGAGGTTCGAGTCCTCCCTCGGGCATGGGTGTGTGTGTTTATCCTTAGGATAGTTTAGGCTAAGTACTGTGTAAGCTTAGGGACTGATGACGTTAGCAGCTAAATCCCATAAGATTTCACACACATTTGAACACTTTTGATAACACTGACCTACAGTCATGAAATTCGGCAAGAAACAAAGTTTCACAGTACAAGTAAAGGAAAAAAATCCGATAATTCTTAGTTTGCAGACACATAACACGTAAATATTTTTTGTCAATTTTTATGGCTCTCTGATTTTCGGTCCGTCTGTTAAGACCTTTTTTTCTCCTAATCAGTTTGGCATATCAAGTTCAAATTCCTGTCACGTACTAAGTTCCAAGGTCGCTTGGCGGCGTAAAAGTTGTAAGCTTCTAAGTCAGTTCAGTCAAAAGATACGGCCATTTATGTCACATACATTGATACTCGAAAACTTACTGATCGAAACCTATATAAAGCATTCCTTTGACCTAGAATCATGAAGTTTCGCAATAAGGATTACAAAGAAAGTGAGAAAACCGAAGATGTTGATTTGTAATTACATTACACCAAAGAAAATAGTTTTGTGTTTTGTTATCCAACTTCAAAAGTTCTGGTATCCGTGGCAGCGATAAGTTGTTAGTATAAATACCGATAAGAGGCAAAGGCGTCCATATCCTCGATTTCCGAAATGACTAAACTGTGTATGTACAGTACATAATTAAATTTGGCCGCGCGGGATTAGCAGTGCGGTCTTAGGCACTGCAGTCATGGACCGTGCGGTTGGTCCCGTGGGACGTTGGAGTCCTCCCTCGGGCATGGTTGTGTGTGTTTGTCCTTAGGATAATTTAGGTTAAGTAATGTGTAAGCTTATGGACTGATGACCTTAGCAGTTAAGTCCCGTAAGATTTCACACACATTTGAACATTTTTTTGAATTAAATTTGTATGGAATCTTCAACGTGTGAGTCGTGCTCTCACGGTACCAATTTGTATTCTAAAGTAGAAGATTATTCCGCAGTTAATCGATCAACTGTAAATTAAAGACATGCATGTGGCGTATTTATTTGCATTCCCTGTCTGTTTACTCGGTCGAGACACTGGGTTGACCAGTAGTGACTCGAGTCACGTACGACTGTCCTGACGGTCGCTGATGACACGCACGCCGCCTCGGCGTCGCCCTGTGGGCAGCCGCGGATTGAGCGGCGCGCTCGCTGCGCCGCGGCGGCCTCGGCGCTTATATTTAGCAAGTGGCACAAACAGGCCCAAGGTCCGCGGAAGGCCCGCGCAGAGGCGCGCCTTGTAGCCGAGGTGAGCGGCGGCGGCCCGCCATTCGCCGGCGCGCGCCGCGAGGCTCCTCGCCGGCCAATCGCAGGCCGGTCCTCCAGCGCGCCCGGGATATGGGACACCTCAGCGCCAGCCGCCCCGCGGCCTCGGCGCACAAAAAACAGCACAAAGGTCACAGCGCCGGCTCCCGCGCAAAATCAATGTCCGCCTGCCTTTTGTCACAATAAACGGCTCCTCTGCAAAGTAGTCAGAAAACAGGAAACAGTTTTTCCCATGTGATCAGCATGTACTACGAAATAAAATGTGTATTAAGTGCGCACTTACCATCATCCGCCACAGTGGCTTAAAAGTGCGTAAAAAATAAGACAACTCGTATCGGTAACTGCTTTTTACAATATTTATTACGGAAAAAATTCCATTGTGGTAGTGGGATTAATAACTGTGGGAGGTTCTGAGCGAGTTCTTACATCGACGGATATGGCCGCAATAACGATTCATCATCATCAGCAGCAGCAAGTTGTCACCTGATGACGTTCCCTCTCTGAGCAGACTCGTAACCTACGATCCCAGCATTTTCTATCGATCTTGAACTTCCCGTTGCCAGTTTAATACAGCGTTCTTAAGTCTCTGTCCCATCTGTCCAGTGCTCTTCATCTCTGTCTTCAATTGATCGGTATTTTTTGATAAATCGTATTCCACTCTAATATTTGTTCTGACCACCTACTACCCTTTCTTCGATTGACAGGACCAGCACTCAGGCATTTCAAGGTATTTACTCTTTCCGTTTCGTCACTTACCTTAGTCGTGAGTCTGATATCCACTGCTTTCTTTTTGTCTTGCGTAACACAACAGTCATCTTTCCATTCCTTTTCTTTAATTTCTCGGTTGCTATGAGTTTTCTAGCAGGCTGCTTTTAACAAGAAGAAAAACATCTTAACATCTAAGAGCATCAGCCTCGGAATCAGGAAAATATTTTTGAAATCATATGTGTTGAGTGTGGCATGCTATGGGTGTGAAACATGGACTCTCGGTACAGAGGAAGACCAGAAGCTAAATTCTTTTGAAATGTGGTGCTATAGACGCATGCTCAAAATAAAATGTATCGACAAGGTCACAAACGAAGTGGTTCTGGAAAGAGCAGGTGAGAAGAGAAGCTTCTGGAGTTCATTGTTAAAAGAAGAGTGCAATTTACAGGCCTTCTATTAAGACACAAAGGACTCATGAACACAATCATAGATGGATATGTCGAGGGAAAAAGACCAAGAGGAAGACCACGACTGAGGTACATGGATCAAATCGTGAAAGATGTGGGATGTAACACCTATAAAGAAATGAAGAGAAAAGCTGAAAGACGCACAGAATGGAGACAAGCTGCCATTGTAGCAGTTGCAAACCAATCCTTGGATTGACCACTACAGAAGAAGAAGAAGAAGAAGAAGAAGAACGTATTTAATGTCCATGTCTCACAGCTGTATTACTGGTGGCATACATCGGCCAAAATCTGTTTTCGTCAGCTTAGTCGACATTTTAGACTCGAATACTGAAGCTTACCAGCCCAGTTTAATACTTCGAAACGTTTCTGGTTTGATGTCTTCTTTCAATGTTACAAGTTGAACCAGGATAGACGTATTGTGTTACCCTTTGCATTTTTGTACCTCCAACAAATGTATTCCCTCCAGTGTCCATTTATTCATCACGATCTTAGGTCCGCAGTTCGTGGTCGTGCGGTAGCGTTCTCGCTTCCCACGCCCGGGTTCCCGGGTTCGATTCCCGGGGGGGTCAGGGATTTTCTCTGCCTCGTGATGACTGGGTGTTGTGTGATGTCCTTACGTTAGTTAGGTTTAAGTAGTTCTAAGTTCTAGGTGACTGATGACCATAGATGTTGAGTCCCATAGTGCTCAGAGCCAGTTGAACCATTTTTGAACCATGATCTTGGCTCCATCGTAGTTCATTTTTAGACCAACATCAGAAAAGACTAACAAGGTACCACTCGAGTTTAAGTTCGGAAAAGGCCAGTGATGCTAACGGCCTTCGATGCCCCACATATTGTCTGCACTATATTGGCTGCTAATAGCAACAGAGTGCGGTACTGGAGGTACCCAATGATGTGTACAGCATGAGGCTATGGAGCGTACTTGAACTACTTAGTCGACGTGTAACTCAAAACAGTGCTACAGTGCTGGTGGTGTTGATACAAAGAGGAGCAATGGCAACGATAAATATAGGAAACATTGCATTATGTCTACAACAACAGTTTCCGAAGTTAACATTTCGTCAGAAACGAATCTAAGAAATTTTGCACAGTGAGAAAGAAATGGCAGACAATATATTAGTGTTTCTGCAAGATTTGTCAGTGGAATGTGAGGTGTGGTATACGCTCGACTGGACAACGTACCTGAGGAGTAAGGTGACGATGCTGTGTGGAAAGGACTGGGTGGTTTTTTTTAGGTTAGACGGTCTCAGGAAACCACAGAAAGGGCGTCCGGCTGAAAACGGGCTTTCTGAGGAAATTATCTTGAACAATTAGTTCATGAGCCCACTCGAAGCGTAAATGGTTGCGAAAGCATACTTGACCTCTTAGCAACAAATAATCCTGGACAAATAGGGAGTATCGTGACGAATACAGGGATTAGCGACCACAAAGCAGTTGCTGCTAGACTGAATATCGTAACACCTACAACCATGAAAAAGAAACGCAAAGTATATCTATTTAAAAAAAGCCAATAAAAATGCTCTTAACGCCTTTTTAAGAGATCTGATCATGTAAGCGTAGAAAAGATGTGGAATGATTTCAAAGAGATAGTATCGACCTCACCTGAGAGATATATACCACATAATAAGTGATGGTACTGATCCCCCATGGTACACAAAACGGGTCAGATGGCTGTTGCAGAAGCAACGAGAAAAGCATGCCAAATTTAAAAGAACACAAAATCTCCAAGACGGTCAAAATTTTGCAGAAGTTCGAAATATAGCGCGTACGAGGTGCTTTTAATAATTTCCACAACGAAACTCTATCTCGGAATCTGACAGAAAACCCAAAGAGACTCTGGTTATACATAAAGCACACCAGTGGCAATCAATACCTTCACTCCGCGATAACAACGGTGAAGTCACTGATGACAGCGCCACTAAAGCATAGTTATTAAACACGGCTCTCCGAAACTCCTTCACCAAAGAAGACGAAATAAGTATTCCTGAATTCCAATCTAGAACAACCGCCAAGATGAGAAACATAGAAGTAGATACCGTCGGTGTAGCTAAGCAGCTTAAATCACTTAATAAAGGCAAGGCTTCCGTTACAGATTGTATACGAGTCAGGTTCCTTTCAGAGTATGCTGATACGCCGGCCGAAGTGGCCGTGCGGTTAAAGGCGCTGCAGTCTGGAACCGCAAGACCGCTACGGTCGCACGTTCGAATCCTGCCTTGGGCATGGATGTTTGTGATGTCCTTAGGTTAGTTAGGTTTAACTAGTTCTAGGGGACTAATGACCTCAGCAGTTGAGTCCCATAGTGCTCAGAGCCATTTGAACCATTTTTTTATGCTGATACAATAGCTCCATATTTAGCAATTATATACAACCGCTTGTTCACAGAAAGATTCTGCCTAAAAACTGGAAAGTTGCTCAAGCCACACCAACACCCAAAAAGGGAAGTAAAAGTAATGCACTAAATTACAGGCCCATATCACTAACGTCGATTTGCAGTATGGTTTTGGAACATATACTATGTCCGAACATTATGAAGTACGTCGAGGAAAACTATTTATTGACACGTAGACCGCACAGTTTTAGAAAATGTCGTTCTTGTGAAACACAACTAGGTCTTTATACTCATGAATTAATGAGTGCTATCAACAGGGGATGTCAAATTGATTCCATATTTGGGGATTTATAGAGGCTTTCGACACCGTTCCCCATAAGCATCTTCTAACCAAACTGCCTGCTTATGGAATATCGCCTTAGTTGTGCGACTGGACACGTGATTTCCTGTCAGAAAGGTCACAGTTCGTAGTAATAGACGGAGAGTCATCGAGTAAAACAGAATTAATATCCGGAGCTCCCCAAAGAAATGTTATAGGACTTCTATTGTTCCTGATCTATATTAACGACATGGGAGACAATCTGAATAGCTGTCTCAGATTGTTTGTAGATAATGCTGTCATTTTCCGTCTTGTAAAAAAAACCAATTTCAAAACGCTTTAGATAAGATATCTTTGTGGTGCGAAAAGTGGTAATTGATCCTGAATAAAGAAAAGTGAGAAGTTATCCACATGAGTACTAAAAGAAATCCGCTAAATTTCGATTACGAGATAAGTCACACAAAACTGAGGGCTGTAAATTCAACTAAATACTTACGGATTACAATTATAAATAACATAGATAATGTTGTGGGCAGTGCAAATCAAAGACTCTGATTCATTGGCAGAACACTTAGGTGCAACAGGTGTACTAAAGAGACTGCTTACACCACGCTTGTCCGCCTTATTCTGGAGTATTGCTGTGCGGCGTGGGATCCGCATCAGGTGGGACTGACGGATGACATTGTAAAACTACAAACAAGGGCGGCTCGTTTTGTATTATCACGAAATAGGGCAGATAGTGCCACAGACATGATACGTGAACTGGAGTGGCAATGATTAAAACAAAGGCGCTTTTCGCTGCGATGGGATCTTCTCATGAAATTTTAATCAGCAGGTTTCTCCTCCGATTGCGAAAAAATTCTGTTGGCACCCACCTACATTGGGAGAAATGATCATCACGATAGAATAAGAAAAATCAGGACTCGCACAGAAAAATCTAAGTGCTCGTTTCTCCCGCTCGCCGTTCGAGAGTGGAACTGTAGAGAGAGAGCTTGAAGGAGGTTCATTGAACCCTCTGCCAGGCACTGTATTGTGAATAGCAGAGTAATCACGTAGATGTAGATGTAGATCTGCACTGATGAAGGTGGATTCGCTGCCCATCGTGGAGAATCAATTATATGAATGCGTGGCGTCTACCCAAGTTCCTTTCCTTTCTTCCCCCTCCACCTCTAAATTACATATAAAGTAAGTGCTGATACCGCGCGGTGCTTGCTCTATGGGACATTTTTATATAATTCGTTAAAACAACTAGTCTCGAATCTGTGTTGAAAGCACGACTCACTATCTGCAACGTAGCACACAGCCCCGATCGTGGTCCTCTCGTTTCACTTAAATTAGAGGGTAACAGATTATTTGACGATCTATCGCGTGTCAAGCACTTCACAAACGAAAACGCTATTCCATTTGCAGAATACATGGGAGGGACATACTCTTTTAGTCTAGAGGATGCCTCTAAAGTTTCGATCATGAATTACCGGCCGTATTCGAAGAAAGAGATAGATCAGTCTCATTAATCACAGAGTAGAATATTCGTCATAGCAGATTAGATAAGAAAGAAACATCATGAGTCCCGCTAATTAAAGTTCGTAAACATGGGAACAGAAAGATAGCCGAACTCAGAAGTAAATGTCAACTAAAATCGTAAAGTCGGAGAGAAATAAATAGCGCAAGGATAGGTAAAATTAGAACGAACTCCAAACATGCTTTTGACACGTATAGATGTGGTTCGATAGGCTTTTCGAAAGTTGCGTCGAAGGCGAGAAGAGCTTCATTACTTTTCGTTATTATTTATTGCAGACAAGCTGAAAGTAAGTTTACGACAGCAAAGGATAAACTTACGGATGAAGCAGTAAGTAATTATGCAAACAGCTCTGACAAAATATCCAAAGAAATTTAGGTTTCGCGTAAAATCAGTAAAGGGGTCAATATCATCCATCCAGTAGTTTAATGAGCACGATGTCACCGAAACCGAAAATGAAAGACGGAAGACTGATTTACTGAATTTAATCTTCTGAATTTCTTTCATCAGAGACAATCGTAATACGGTTCATCTTTTCAATTATCAAACGAACGCCAAGAGGTATTTAGATAAACTATCACGATACGGGAAAAACAACATGAAATCAGTTGACAGAGGAAAGTAATCAAGAGGTAATAGGATATTTGTGCGATTTTGTACATATTTTGGGAAATGACTTATACTTCACTTACGGCAGCAATTTATCATAGGTCGGCGGAGCAACGAGGGGTCCGAGCGATCGGAAAATCGTGACGCGTAAGCTATTCCCAGTTTCAAGAAGAGTGTTCGGTTGCCATAAGTTTCTTTATTTGTATATTATTTCTGAAAAAAAGAACATTTTTATGTTGTTGTTGTTGTTGTTGTTGTTGTGGTCTTCAGTCCTGAGACTGGTTTGATGCAGCTCTCCATGCTAATCTATCCTGTGCAAGCTTCTTCATCTCCCACTACTTACTGCAACCTATATCCTTCTGAATCTGCTAAGTGTATTCATCTCTTGGTCTACCTCTACGATTTTTACCCTCCACGCTGCCCTCCAATGCTAAATTTGTGATCCCTTGATGCCTCAGGACATGTCCCACCAACCGATCCCTTCTTCTACTCAAGTTGTGCCACAAACTTCTCCTCTCCCCAATCCTATTCAATACCTCCTCATTAGTTATGTGATCTACCCACCTAATCTTCAACATTCTTCTGTAGCACCACATTTAGAAAGCTTCTATTCTCTTCTTGTCCAAACTATTTATTGTCCATGTTTCACTTCCATACATGGCTACACTCCATGCAAATACTTTCAGAAACGACTTCCTGACACTTTAATCTATACTCGATGTTAACAAATTTCTCTTCTTCAGAAACGATTTCCTTGCCATTGCCAGTCTACTTTTTATATCCTCTCTACTTCGACCATCATCAGTTATTTTGCTCCCCAAATAGCAAAACTCCTTTACTACTTTAAGTGTCTCATTTCCTAATCTAATTCCCTCAGCATCACCCGACTTAATTCGACTACATTCCATTACCCTCGTTTTGCTTTTGTTGATGTTCATCTTATATCCACCTTTCAAGACACTGTCCATTCCGTTCAACTGCTCTTCCAAGTCCTTTGCTGTGTCTGACAGAATTCCAATGTCATCGGCGAACCTCAAATTTTTTATTTCTTCTCCATGGATTTTAATACCTACTCCGAATTTTTCTTTTGTTTCCTTTACTGCTTGCTCAATATACAGATTGAATAACGTCGGGGAGAGGCTACAACCCTTTCTCACTTCCTTCCCAACCGCTGCTTCCCTTTCATGTCCCTCGACTCTTATAACTGCCATCTGGTTTCTGTACAAATTGTAAATAGTCTTTCGCTCCCTGTATTTTACCCCTGCCACCTTTAGAATTTGAAAGAGAGTATTCCAGTCAACATTGTCAAAAGCTTTCTCTAAGTCTACAAATGCTAGAAACGTAGGTTTGCCTTTCCTTAATCTTTCGTCTAAGATAAGTCGTAAGGTCAGTATTGCCTCACATGTTCCAACATTTCTACGGAATCCAAACTGATCTTCCCCGAGGTCGGCTTCTAGCAGTTTTTCCATTCGTCTGTAAATAATTCGTGTTAGTATTTTGTAGCTGTGTCTTATTAAACTGATAGTTCGGTAATTTTCACATCTGTCAACGCCTGCTTTCTTTGGGATTGGAATTATTATATTCTTCTTGAAGTCTGAGGGAATTTCGCCTGTTTCATACATCTTGCTCACCAGATGGTAGAGTTTTGTCAGCACTGGCTCTCCCAAGGCCGTCAGTAGTTCCAATGGAATGTTGTCTACTCTGGGGGCCTTGTTTCGACTCAGGTCTTTCAGTGCTCTGTCAAACTCTTCACGCAGTATCGTATCTCCCGTTTCATCTTCATATGCATTCTCTTCCATTTCCATAATATTGTCCTCAAGTACATTGCCCTTGTATAGACCCTGTATATACTCCTTCCACCTTTCTGCTTTCCCCTCTTTGCTTAGAACTGGGTTTCCATCTGAGCTCTTGATGTTCATACAAGTGGTTCTCTTATCTCCATAGGTCTCTTTAATTTTCTTGTAGGCAGTATCTATCTTACCCCTAGTGAGGTAAGCCTCTACATCTTTACATTTGTCCTCTAGCCATCCCTGCTTAGCCATTTTGCACTTCCTGTCGATCTCATTTTGGAGCCGTTTGTATTCCTTTTTGCCTGCTTCATTTACTGCATTTTTATATTTTCTCCTTTCATCAATTAAATTCAATATTTCTTCTGTTACCCAAGGATTTCTACTAGCCCTCGTCTTTTTACCTACTTGATCCTCTGCTTCCTTCACTACTTCATCTCTCAGAGCTACCCATTCGTCTTCTACTGTATTTCTTTCCCCCATTCCTGTCAATTGTTCCCTTATGCTGTCCCTGTAACTCTGTACAACCTCTGGTTTAGTCAGTTTATCCAGGTCCCATCTCCTTAAATTCCCACCTTTTTGAAATTTCTTCAGTTTTAATCTACAGTTCATAACCAATAGATTGTGGTCAGAGTCCACATCTGCCCCTGGAAATGTCCTACAATTTAAAACCTGGTTCCTAAATCTCTGTCTTACCATTATATAATCTATCTGATACTTTCTAGTATCTCCAGAATTCATCCATGTATACAACCTTCTTTTATGATTCTTGAACCAAGTGTCAGCTATGATTAAGTTATGCTCTGTGCAAAATTCTACCAGACCGTTTCCTCTTTCATTTCTTACCCCCAATCCATATTCACCTACTATGTTTCTTTCTCTCCCTTTTCGTACTCTCGAATTCCAGTCACCCATGACTATTAAATTTTCGTCTCCCTTCACTACCTGAAAAATTTCTTTTATCTCATCATACATTTCTTCAATTTCTCCACTATCTGCAGAGTTAGTTGGCATATAAACTTGTACTACTGTAGTAGGCATAGGCTTTGTGTCTGTCTTGGCCACAATAATGCGTTCACTATGCTGTTTGTAGTGGCTTACCCGCATTCCTATTTTCCTATTCATTATTAAACATACTCCTGCATTACCCCTATTTGATTTTGTGTTTATAACCCTGTAGTCACCTGACCAGAAGTCTTGTTCCTCCTGTCACCGAACTTCACTAATTCCCACTATATCTAACTTTAACCTATCCATTTCCCTTTTTAAATTTTCTAACCTACCTGCCCGAGTAAGGGATCTGACATTTCGCGCCTCGATCCGTAGAATGCCAGTTTTCTTTCTCCTGATAACGACGTCGTCTTGAGTAGTCCCCGCCCGGAGATCCGAATGGGGGACTATTTTACCTACGGAATATTTTACCCAAGAGGACGCCATCATCATTTAACCATACAGTAAAGCTGCATGCCCTCGGGAAAAATTACGGCTGTAGTTTCCCCTTGCTTTCAGCCGTTCGCAGTACCACAACAGCAAGGCCGTTTTGGTTAGTGTTACAAGGGCAGATCAGTCAACCATACAGACTGTTGCCCCTGCAACTACTGAAAAGTGGTTCCGACAGGGATGTGGGATTTCGCCGTCCCCAATGCTGTGGCCAGATGCGCTATGTTTCTCGATTGAGGACCCATGGCACGAACAGCCCGATCGAGGTGATGCCACAGATTCTCGACTTGGTTTCAATCCGGGGAGTTTGGTGACCAGGGGAGTACAGTGTACTGATCACGGTGCTCTTCGAACCACGCACTTACCCTGCGAGCTGTGACATGTTGTATTGTCCTGCTGGTAGATTTCTCTGCCTCGTGATGGCTGTGTGTTGTGTGCTGTCCTTAGGTTAGTTAGGTTTAAGTAGTTTTAAGTTCTAGGGGACTTATGACCACAGCAGTTGAGTCCCATAGTGCTCAGAGCCATTTGAACCATTTTTGCTGGTAGATGTCATCGTTGCTAGGAGAAAACACTGTATGTAGAGGTGTACATGGTCCCCAAGAATAGCTCCATACTGGTGTTGCCCATTGTAACTTCCAGAATATCACCCAGGGAATGCCACAAAAACATTCCCCTGATCATGACGCTCCCTACTCCGGCCTGTACGCTTCCGACGATTGTTCACAGGTGTTTCCTTTCTGTCTTCTGTAGAATAAAACGTGATTCATCTGTAAAGGCTACTTGTCGTCACTAAGTGGAAGTCCAGTGTTGGTGCGCAAATTCCAGCCTCCGTCGCCGATGAACAGCAATCAACATGGGCGCCTGAACCAGGCACCTGTTGCGGAGGCCCAAATGTAGCTAAGTTCGCTGAGCGGTCGTTGAGGAGACGCTGTTGGTTGCCGCTTGACACATCTGGGCAGTCAGCTGCTCAACAGTTGCACCGCTATATGCCTGCTCTCATCTCCTCAGCCGTCGTTCACACCTGTCATCTAGAGCCCAATGTGCACCACAGTTGCCTCGGCGTCGGTTTTGGAGAGTGCCATTTTTCCATGTTCGGTATGCTTTAACCGCGGCGGTACGCGAAGAATTTACAAACTTAGCCGTTTCGTAAATGCTTTCATCCTTTGTCCGAAAGCTAATGATCGTGCCCTTTTGGACTTTTGGACAACACATAAATCACTCCGATTCTGCTTCACGACAAACACCGCACTTTTTTCCGCGTCCCCCCCCCCCCTCCCGCCCCCAACATTCTTAATTTACTCTCCACTGCAAGTGCTACCACCTGCAGCCTGTGAGCAGTTGCATCACGTTGACATCGAACGTAAGCGGTGGCATCACTAATGTGACACGACCGTCTAATAGCTACACAACTGGCCATTAAAATTACTCCACCAAGAAGAAATGCAGATGATAAACGGGTATTCATTGGACAAATATATTATACTAGCACTGACATGTGATTACATTTTGACGCAACTTGGTTGCATAGATCCTGAGAAATCAGTACTCACAACAACCACCTCTGGCCGTAATAACGGCCTTGATACGCCTGGGCATTGAGTCAAACGGAGCTTGGATGGCGTGTACAGGTACAGCTGCCCATGCAGCTTCAACACGATACCACAGTTCATCAAGAGTAGTGACTGGCGTATTGTGACGAGGCAGTTGCTCGGCTAGCATTGACCAGACGTTTTCAGTTGGTGAGTGATCTGGAGAATGTGCTGGCCATGGCAGCAGTCGAACATTTTCTGTATGCAGAAAGGCCCGTACAGGACCTGCAACTTGCGGTCGTGCATTATCCTGCTGAAATGTAGGGTTTCGCAGGGATCGAATGAAGTGTAGAGCCACGGGTCGTAACACATCTGAAATGTAACGTCCACTGTTCAAAGTATCGTCAGTGCCAACAAGAGGTGACCGAGACGTGTAACCGATGACACCCCAAACCATCACGCCGGGTGCTACACCAGTATGGCGATGACGAATACGCGCTTCCAATGTGCGTTCGCCGCGATGTCGCCAAACACGGATGCGACCATCATGATGCTGTAAACAGAACCTGGATTCATCCGGAAAAAAGACGTTTTGCCATTCGTGCACCCAAGTTCGTCGTTGAATACACCATCGCAGGCACTCCTGTCTGTGATGCAGCGTCAAGGGTAACTGCAGCCGTGGTCTCCGACCTGATAGTCCATGCTGCTGCAAACGTCGTCGAACTGTTCGTACAGATGGTTGTTGTCTTTCAAACGTCCCCATCTGTTGACTCAGGGATCGAGACGTGGCTGCACTATCCGTTACAGCCATGCGTATAAGATACCTGTCATCTCGACTGCTAGTGATACGAGGCCGTTGGGATCCAGCAAGGCGTTCCGTATTACCCTCTTGAACCCACCGATTCCATATTCTGCTAGCTGTCATTGGATCTCGACGAACGCGAGCAGCAATGTCGCGATACGATAACCCGCAATCGCGATAGGCTACAATCCGACCTTAATCAAAGTCAGAAACGTGATGGTACGTATTTCTCCCCCTTACACGAGGCATCACAACAACGTTTCACCAGGCAACGCCGGTCAACTGCTGTTTGTGTATGAGAAATCGGTTGGAAACTTTCCTCATGTCAGCACGTTGTAGGTGTCGTCCCCGGCGCCAACCTTATATGAATGCTCTGAAAACCTAATCATTTGCATATCACAGTATCTTCTTCCTGTCGGTTAAATTTCGCGACTGTAGCATGTCATCTTCGTGGTGTAACAATTTTAATGGCAGTAGTGTAGTAATGGAAGGGAGCACAATGTCATCATCGTTTCTTGCAGAATTATCCTCCACCCTACACCTTTAGTTCTTAAACCCGTATTATGCAGGTTTGGTTTCTGCTTCATAGACAAAACTTTCACTGAACGTCAATTCGCTCGTAGTTGTAGTGTCCAGTCAAAAAATAAAGCATAGCGTATTCATCGCTACTAGGTTGGCGGTGATGGGCACCTTTTGTGATCACATGCAAAGATATTCTATCGTGCAAGGCACTGTGACAGTGAAAGTTTAGTGAAACTGCACTCGAGAATATGAGTGTAACAATTACTTATTGGTTACGCCACGAGTAAAACGCTGTTTTTCAAACTTTATGATACGGTATCATTTTTTTTAATGGGTTTTGTGATGTCGCAGTCAGATACGTTTCGCCAAGGCTTTCAAAATACAATATTGCTGATATTTATGGTGGCTAGGCAGGTCTTCGTGCCAACGAGATGTTTGTTTCAATGCCATTGTTAGATTCCTTGATACGAAAGCACTTGAAGTTGTTTCTTAAAAAGTTTTGATCGTTAGCATTGCATTCATTCACGATAGAAGCAATATTGTTTAATTACACAAACAATGATATGCTGTACTCCGGGCAGTGCATCTTAACAACAACAATAGCTGGTTCCACTGAATGAAATACGTGAAGACTAATATCTATATGTGTCAAGTCAATGAATATATGTTCAGTTTTTAATGTAACAAGGGGAAACAGTCTTCTTTATGTTGTGACATAATCAGATCACGTAAATTAATGAATAAACATTTATCCCTGACAGTGTTTGTTACACTCATTGTAATAATTACCTAAAATCTCTTCCTGACAAAAATTTCTAGTGTGTAGAAAGCAGTTTTATGGCGACAGAAGATTTTAGACGTGGTTCTGACTTCTTACGCGTTGAAGCCAGTGAAAATGCATTATGACGTCGCAAATTCCACAGGGGACGACAGGAATACTTCGAAATTGTTAACGGCTTCTGTTCACGATGTAAATATCTCGTGGAAACCGCCGTGCTGAAAATCGACACTTAAGTCAACATAAACGACGCAGTTCTACTGCAATGTGAACCACTGGTTTCTTATTTACATTTTTAATGAAACCTGAGTATTTGTGGTTAAATTTCATGGAGGTTTAAGGCAATTTTTTTGTAAATATCCTACCGAGATGCTCTCGATCAGGTCGTTGTCGTTATGTTGATGAATTCCGTGTGTAATACTTTCGATAAAGTGACAGCAGAGTGAAGGTTATTTTGTTTTTCAACTCGTCCGTTGTGCCAGGATATATATATATATATATATATATATATATATATATATATATATATATATATATATATATATATATTACAAGAGCAGAAAGTATGGTAAATCACTACATCTACAGAAGTTAGGATGTATAAATACTTAAAATCTGAACAATGTTTTACTTGTGTTGGTGCAGAATGCAGTAAGCAGACATCACACAGTGACAAAATAACTCATTTACTGTATATACGATTTTATGTGTGTATGTAAATGTTAGCAGATGTTTTCATTTCATTGCAGAAATCTTAATAAGTGAAGGAATAAATTTTGTGGGATGATGTATTTTGATTTTATCAAAAAATTACATGGAACACTGAAGATGTCGCTACTTTGATTTGTACCAAGCACACTATAACAACTCATTCATAAGTAATATTTGAAAGGATCAGGATGATGTTTCATGCAGTGTTTCATATACGTTTACCATCTTGTCAGTAAATTATGATGATTCACCGCAACTATTAGATGTGCTCTAACTAAATGATGCTTTACAGTCATGTATCGATCGTCTTTAATATTTTAATTTTTTAAGTCTTAGCTGTTATTATTTGGTTTACAATAATTACTAATTATTAATAATTTTCAATGAATATGTGTACCACATTATGAGATTTCACATATAATTTCCAAATGACTTCCCAGAATACAATATTAGGACGGAAGTAACCCTATGCGCTACAACCAGTGCAACAAATGTAGTAGTGTGGAGTCAAGATGGCGTTTCTGAGGAGACTGATTCCGCGTGGTCTGAAACCTGTAAGTACCCAAATAGTGTCGGGGGAATATGACGAAGAAGTTACAGATTAATGTTCAGACATGTTCGATGACGAAAGTGACGGCTAAACATGCAGTGAAAACCGAGTGTTTTTCGAGGAAGGTTTGGATTTTCCTCGCCAGTAGCTGAAGTATACCTTGTAGAGTAGCTTGAAGGAGGGGAAGTACCTCATAAAGTTTTTCTGATGTAATTGTTATTATTAAGAAGCCCGAGAAAACCTACGAGTCGCGACCGCATTTTTTTCTACCATGTTGTTGTTGTTGTTGTGGTCTTCAGTCCTGAGACTGGTTTGATGCAGCTCTCCATGCTACCCTATCTGGTGCCAGCTTCATCTCCCAGTACTTACTGCAACCTACATTCTTCTGAATCTGTTTAGTGTATTCATCTCTTGGTCTCCCTCTACGATTTTTACCCTCCACGCTGATCTACAATGCTAAATTTGTGATCCCTTGATGCCTCAGAACATGTCCTACCAACCGGTCCCTTCTTCTTGTCAAGTTGTGCCACAAACTCCTCTTCTCCCCAATTCTGTTCAATACCTCCTCATTAGTTATGTGATCTACCCATCTAATCTTCAGCATTCTTCTGTAGCACCACATTTAGAAAGCTTCTATTCTCTTCTTATCCAAACTATTTATCGTCCATGTTTCACTTCCATACATGGCTTCACTCCATTCAAATACTTTCAGAAACGACTTCCTGACACTTAAATCTATACACGATGTTAACAAAATCTCTTCTTCGGAAACGCTTTCCTTGCCATTGCCAGTTTGCATTTTATATCTTCTCTACTTCGACCATCATCAGTTATTTTGCTCCCCATACAGCAAAACTCCTTTACTACTTTAAGTGTCTCATTTCCTAATCTAATTCCCTCAGCATCATCCGACTTAATTCGACTACATTCCATTATCCTCGTTTTGCTTTTGTTGATGTTCATCTTACATCGTCATTTCAAGAGACTATCCATTCCGTTCAACTGCTCTTCCAAGTCCTTTGCTGTCTCTGACAGAATTACAATGTCATCGGCGAACCTCGAAGTTTTTATTTCTTCTCCATGGATTTTAATACCTACTCCGAATTTACTTTTGTTTCCTTTACTGCTTGCTCAATATACGTAATGAATAACATCGGGGAGAGGCTACAACCCTTTCTCACTCCCTTCCCAGCCACTGCTTCCCTTTCATGCCCCTCGACTCTTATAACTGCCATCTGGTTTCCGTACAAATTGTAAATAGCCTTTCTCTCCCTGTATTTTACCCTACCACCTTCAGAATTTGAAAGAGAGTATTCCAGTCAACATTGTGAAAAGCCTTCTCTTAGTCTACAAATGCTAGAAACGTAGGTTTGCCTTAATCTTTCTTCTAAGAGAAGTCGAGGAGCAATAAACTCCTATTCGTGTACACGACTATGTGAATCGATACAAGTCCAGCGCTGATAGCTTTCCCTCGGTGCTAAGCTAGCTGAGTGTCATTTGCATTTTGGTACCAAGGGAAACACGCATAAAGCTAATGACACACAGAACAAAACTCAGCGCAATAAATACAACATAGAACGATCACAGTATCAGTGTCCACTCCATTGTATGCTCGACTGTGTGCGGTGGAGCCTAGGGATGTTGTAAATTTATTCATCGATATTTCAGTATCGATACTGAGGTCTTTCAAAAATTGTAAGATATATGTTAAATATAAAATATAAACTTTTTGTGATGGCAATAAAAATAAAGTGAAATAAATTTCTGACTTGTCAAACATGGCCAAAGAGCGACGGGAGCGGGGGGGGGGGGGGGGGGGGTTAAGCAACAACAATATCCTTTACTATTACCTATTACGAACAGTGAATCAGATTAAAGTAGTATTTCGGATTAAGTTTCTAAAAAATATCTTCAACAAATACTGAGTTCAAGTTTTCAAAATAGATCGAGATATGATAAACGATACCTGTAAAGAAAAGAGTCTGGTGTCACAATGCGTTGGTGTGAGTTCCAAGAATTTACAATACTAATAGTCAACAAATGCACAAGTATAAATATTTAGGACAGAGAGCGGTACTAAGCGGAAGTTTTTTGAAAGACTAAGGAAAAATATTTTTTATAAAATCGTCATTTACTATTAACAAGGGTAAAAAAAATTAATTGTAACATTGTCTATTTAATGAACACACCTGTGGCTTCCAACTCCATGATAAATATTGAGATTTTCGCATGAGATGATGAAAAAATTCACGTTATAATACTTTCGAGTTTCGAATGCAATTTGCCTGTCAGACCTTCACACGCCTTTATTATCAACATAACTAAGGATATTTTACGGCAGTGCGATGAACCAGGTACCTGAGGTTTAGAATACAAGGATGTTTAGACCTAATCTATAAGTGTGAAAATCGGTTTTAGGCCACCTAAAGTGGTCATTTTGCCGTGTGTGCGCCGGGGGGGGGGGGGGGGGGGGGAAATCGCTCGAACCGTGGCAAGGAGCCTGAGACCGCGCTGCTATCCCGCGCGGCTATGTGGGAGGCGTTGAGGAAAAGTTTGCTGACCTGTAAAGTAAGGGGGCTTCCGAAACTACAAAGAGATTCCTCACTGTACCCGAAGAAGTATGACGCACTTCTTACTTGAACTTCGGACGAGCTCGTTGCATTGCATCAATAGGTTCGGTTAAACATAGTCCGAACCTTACAAAAATTGACAATTTGGATTTTATCTTGCAGAACGTCCAAACGCACCAACAATCGTCCAGCAGTTGTCAGCTGCGCTGATGGAGGAATAAAACACCCTACCACTAGAACTCCCTACCTACAGTATGACCAGCACTGGAGTACGTTGCAGAGCATCCAGTGCAGTCTCTGTTGATCATACTCCCATCAAGAACAACTTCTCGCCTTTTATTATGTCCAGGGGACCATCATAAATCGAGGTGACTTCAATGTAAATCTTGACTTTCAATAAAAATGCCTTTCTGCTCGTCTCATTGCATACATCGTTTAGTTACCTTCTGTATTATATTGGAGCAGTTCTTTCTATGTGTGGTCCAAGCTTCATCGAGCAATTTTACTTGGCGGTGATATGACATGTGTAACTTACTTTTGTCCATAAGTTTTGCATATCTGTGTTTTAAGAGAATGAGTAAGAAAAAAAAGAAAAGCCTCATATTTTCGTTTATTTGTAAAGAATTTCAACTGCAACAACACAGTTTGAAAACCAGAACACTGACAATTAATTTACGACTTTTCACAATATAATCACTGTTCATTTTCACGGTTTTCGTCCATCTTTTAATAAGTGTGGCAAAACACACATTCCTGCTTCCGAAGCCATTGGCGCACGGACGTTGTCTCGACCCCCTCATCTTCAAAGTGAATCCCGTGATGAGCTTCTTCTCGCGGCTCAAACACATGGAACTGTGATGGTGCCAAGTCAGGACTGTTTGGGGGACAAACCCAGGTTTCCCATCTAATTTCGGTTAATATTCTTGGTGCACAATTTGTACAAACCTTTTGAGAATCCCAGTTGTCGAATAATCTAATCGCACAGTCTTTATTAAGGGAGGTAATGCGACACAGATCATCTAGAGTCACCCGGCGGTCACCACGTATGATGTCATCGACTCGTTCATTGTTGTGTGGAGTCACTGCAGTCACCTCCCTGCCGCTCCGCGTTTCTTCAACTAACGGCGTTTGCCCCTTCACTTCGCTGCAGCGACGAACCCATCCTCAGACTGTGCCTATATCCACTGCTGCATCACCGTGCACATTTTTAGCATTTATTTAGTGCGAATAGGCATTTCACCTTCTTCAGTCAATAATTATACCACAGAGAGCTGTCGAATACGAAAATCAATGTCGACCATTTTGCAAGTGATTGCAGTACTGGCGTCAGTGGACGCAGGAAGTTACTACTGCAGCAGACAGGAGAAGAACCTTTGCGCAATAGCGCCTAATTCAAATTTTTCACTTAACTATACTTAATGAGAAAAAATAGCCAACTTTACTTTTTGGCTGACTCTCGTATACACAGTGAAATAAATCAGATATCAAATAGCTGGCGTAGCACATAAGCAGTGTGTTCTGAGATACTGACTAATTCAAGCAAATGACACCAAAATTTACTTAGAGTGGATTAAATTCCCAGTGCTCTGTAAGTTCATCCAGGTCTACAGGGTGTATTGCAATTAACGGCGTAAACACGCACAGCTCAAAGTACACGTCACTAATCTGATTAAACATGAACTTTAAAGCAAATACCTTAAGAGCCATGAGCACTAACAGTAGAAGACATGTGTTTCACACTAGTGAAGACAAGTAAGTACTCATATCTCTTATCAAAGTATCCACTTTTGAGCCATGTTTACTGGACATTATTATTATCTTTTGACATGCGGTATTATGGACCAAATCTGAAAAAAATATCTAGTAAACATGGACTCTAAAGTGTATACCTTAAAGAGCTATGAGCTCTTGTTCGTCTTCGTTGTTGTTGAACGTATCTCTTCTACTGAACATGGAACGCGTAGCTCTTAAGGTATATACTTTAGAGACCGTGTTAACTGGGCATTTTTTTCTTGCTTTAGTCCAAACTACTGAAGGGTCTCCATGTGAGCCTCTCCACGAGACCTTATTGAAAGTGACCTCATCTCGGTAGCTCTGATACCTCATTTTAAGAAGCAGTTGGGAAATTTTCTCCGGTGTGAAGAGCGTGAGCAGCTGAGTGCGTTCACATCATCCGCAGTTTACATATTTTTCTTATTTTATACGAAACTTGTCTGATAATTGTCTGATTCGGATACACTTGTACGAAGTAGTTCACTAAGTTGCGCTGTTTGTCTGAGTCTCTCCATCATGTTTGTGATGTTTCAGTGCGTATTCCACTTTACCTGTCCTTTCATTTCCTTCCTGCGATAGTAAAACGAATGAATGTGTGTGTGTGTGTGTGTGTGTGTGTGTGTGTGTGTGTGCGGTTACGAATTCTATGGGCATAACTGTGGATGTTAGAATATTCTCCTACTGCGACAATATGGCCAATTTCAGTAGATGCTTGGAAGATTACAAGGAGGTTTCTGTTTCTCTTGGTCGAATATTTTTATGTAGGTTGGCACAATACAGTTAGCCTGCTCTCTGGTCACTTCCGTTGGAAGGATAAACCACAGTTTCGTGAGGGGAGCTATTCACTGTTTGCTTAGAGCTTGGTAAGGGCGGTTGCTTCTCCTCGGTAGTTTAGTTAACGTTTGAATTTGAATACGTCTTCAGTCTAACTAAAGCCCTAACGCTTTTCTCCTACTGCTTTATGGTCTATTAGTTAGTATGAGGAATTTTGTTTTAATTTCACCAGTGCTGAATGCTTTTAAAATTTAGGTGATTTGTTGGGTACTGTTTGGTAAAACTACCCATGGAACTCGTGGAGGGACGTTGAATTGGTAATGATTCGGTTTAATTAGTGTCTCATTTTTCTAACTGCAAGGGCGTATGCATTTCATTATACCACTGTGATTTTTGCCTCCGATTTTTCAATCCCTTTTATTCCATATCTTCCGCGTGTTAGTGTTCAAGTTTAAGAGTCTTAGGCTTTCCCATCTTGTTACCTCTACGATAAATTCAGTGCAATTCTAATTCGTGTATCCCGAAATTACAGTTTGTTCGGTATCTTCTTTCGTTTCGTTATCATCACTTGAACCTTGTCTGGTTTCGAGCCCTTTGTGCTGTAGCTTCTGTAGTCTGTCTCTTACATTGCACATGCAAATTAAATGTGTTGGTCTTCGTTTGTGTATTACAACAGTAACCATACGTATCCATCCCGCGTTTCCAAACCGAGGAAGCAGCATCTCTTTATTAACCGCGTGTGGCCATAGTGGAAGGCCTTTGTTCTTTCCTTTTCTCCTTTGTTTAAACCACAGCAATTTCATGGGGTGTTAAATGCGTGTATGATTAGCCCATCTTGATTAAATCCGTTCCAGAAATCACAAATTCAGAAGCGTACTCAGAATCAAGGTTTAAGATTTATCAAGTATGAAACTTAATGTAGAGTATATCAGGTGTCAATACTTGTCACATTTTATTATGTTAACAGGTGTTTGTAGTTAAGTTATCAAAGTCAATAAATGTTAAATTTTACCCACACTTACATACAGGCTTTCTAGAACCGAAAATCATCCTACGCCCTATCTACCTCTGATCCATGGCACATCCTACAGCACTTCTTCGCGCAGTAACTGAAGACAGGCCATTGTTTTCGATGAGTTATGAATTATGTAAATTAGCCCATTATTTAAATTAGCCCAAGGTTAAATCTTACATTTTTAAATGTACGGTTGGAACTAACAAATCAGAGCGAAGACTATTCAGGCTGCAGCCACAATCATTGAGGGAGCAATGTCCG
The DNA here is from genome assembly GCF_023898315.1 of Schistocerca nitens. Lineage (NCBI taxonomy): Eukaryota > Metazoa > Arthropoda > Insecta > Orthoptera > Acrididae > Schistocerca > Schistocerca nitens. The sequence goes on along the minus strand of NC_064614.1, from coordinate 366,641,505 downwards.
CGAAATCGCGAGTAGTGGCAGTAGTAGCGATCACTCTGTTTCTCTATTTAATATCGCAGGCCATTTTACAACTAACGTAGCAACATTTTACTACCACGTTTCAAAAATGGAAAGCAGACAGCTTAGAGTAGAAGAGATATACTTCACTCTATCGAAGATGAAGTAGTACTCATGGCCCTTTAGGTGTGCATTTTAAAAAATGACTGAGCACTATGTGACTTAACTTTTGAGGTCATCAGTCGCCTATAACTTTGAACTAATTAAACCTAACTAACCTTAGGACATAACACACATCCATTCCCGGGCCTGGATTCGAACCTACGACCGTAGCGGTCACGCGGTTCCAGACTGTAGCGCCCAGAACCGCACGGCCACTCCGGCCGGCTTGTGCATTTTAGACCTCTCTTCTGTTTACTATACGAACAAAATGATTAGCCGCGTCATCTATCGAATTACCGAGTGTAAATGCGAACTGATGAGGGGTAAGGCCCTGTGCACCTGAAGGTGACCTCAAAAAAGTCTCTCCTGGATGATAGCCAGTGTACTTAAAAGGCAAATCGTACGATAAGATTTGTGCTCTGACGGAATTCCGTAGGAATACAGTGAAAAGAGAATAGTCTATTAGAATCATATCACATTAGTGGCCTTGCCGAACGTGAGAAATAATATAAATGACACATATTGGGCTTTCCCCACGGTTTGTACTCGTACTCCTTAGGGCTGGCGGTACAAACAAAGTCTGTCCACACATCACACAGTAAGTCCGTACACACTCATTTACGGAGCAAATGAAAATGAAGCTGGTGCATGCAGCAGACTACTTATTTAGCGCTCCATAATAACAGTCGGTACTTCTCACTGGTCTCAGAGGCGCTACCTGTAGAGTCGCAGCCTGCCAATTGTTCGCCGGCTGGCTCTCCAAACAACGGTCGAACTGCGCACCCACTTCCGGGAGCCCTGGTTGCACAGAGCGGCGCTAAGTAACGGCCTCGCTGACGGCCGAAAATACTCGCAGACGGCGGGCGTGCAGACAAAGGCAGCCAGCCAGCCGGCAAGGCCGGTAGCGGCTCATATCTGCAATTACGTGGCGGCAAACACGCCCGCCGACGCTGCGCGCTCTGTAATGGCTGCCATTACCGCAGCGGTAAACACTGGGCCACAACAGCGCACAAGCACTGCCACTGTTTAGACCTCTGCGCTCCATTTCGGAACACCCGTGTTCACATTCCGTTTGAGCAATTCCGACTGTAACTCGTCATCTTGCGGTCACGCCATGGCGCCGTTATTTACACGGACACGTCGTGGCGTTCGTCAACACGAAATTCGGCGGTGTAGTTGTGCTTGCAACCGTGATCCGGAAGCAGGAAGTCGCAATTCTGTTGACACTTAGTATCATAATTTGCCTATAGCTTTCTGTCATGTAGCGTAAATGTTTATGCAGACGCAGTAGCTGGACGAGCTTCCTTAGCTCGGCCTGGGGCAGCCTAAGCACAGTGTGATGCTGCTGCAGTACTTGACGGGGTCGGGATTTGTGACCTGACGGATTGAGGGCCCTACCGGTTGATTTGGGTTTATCCTGAGTCTGCTGGGCGTGATTCCAACAGGTGCGTCCAGCGTGTTGTTGGCCGGTGGTTTGGTTGGTGGCCCAGGTCCCTGATGAGTCTGTTGGAGTCACCTGCTTTCTCGTAGAACTTGCGTACTGTGAGCTGGACGCGGTCCCTCACCACCGGAATGTCCGTGTCATCGTGTAACTGTTGCGTGAGGCAAGTCCTGGGCAGGTGCAGGGCGGGTTTCAGCGCCCTGATTTGGACGCTTTACAACGTGACCGTTTTCGTGTCAGCGGCATTGCCCCATACCACGGCCGCGTACTCAGCTCTAACCGAGCAAGTGATTCATATCGTTCAAAGACTCCTTACGACCGCGAAAGACAGATGAACTGTGACTCGTGATATAAAATCACTGTGGACATAATGTGAAACATTACGTGTTTTGTAAACTCTCGTCGACAAGTTTTGTACAGGCCTCGTCGCTACTGCTGTGTAGGCTGAGTTTGTGAGTTCGTACACGGCTTCTGGTGCGGTACACCGTTAAGACAATTTCTCACTGCCATTGTTGCACAGCTATGCTCCAGGATCAGGTACCAGAATAGGAGAACGGAGGCTCTACATGGCTCCAACAAAGTAGTAAATAAGTCACACAAATGAATTAAAAGGTTTACAGACACTTATCTTTGTGAGTAGTTGAATCATGAAGTCTGCAACACTGCTTGTAATATGACACGGAAAAGGCCGTTTTTTCCTTCAATGGCTAAGCGCATACAATCGTAGGTTAACTTCACAGTTCATAGAAAACGCAATTTACAAATGTCTGTTCAGTTCTAAGAGTTCACTAAATGCCGTTCCCTGTCTACGTCAGCCGTGGGAGATGATCTATAACCAAGTGGGCGAGAGCTGAGTAGGCTTCTCCCTGTTGTCGTCCGGTCATCGCTGTACTCGGTCGGCAGTTGGCCGAGGCGACGTCGATATCTTCATCCTCAGCGCACCCGTGGCGCTGGCGGAGGAGGAGGAGGAGGAGGATATTGGTGTTTAACGTCCCGTCGACAGCGCGGTCATTAGAGACGGAGCACAAGCTCAGATTAGGGAAGGATGGGGAAGGAGGTCGGCCGTGCCCTTTCAAAGGAACCATCCCAGCATTTGCCTGGAGTGATCTAGGGAAATCACGGAAAACCTAAATCAGGATGGGCGGACGCGGGACTGAACCGTCGTCCTCCCGAATGCGACTGGTGGAACTGGCGCAAGTGGCGAGTCTCTAGTGACCCTTTTGCCCTGGCTGTGTCTTGTTCGGACGACACAACACTCTCCCCACCCCCGCCCCCAAACCGCCGCACCGTTGTCACGTACGTTCGAGCACCATACCGAGGGTGAGGAGGAGGCATGGGTATTGGAACCAGTGTTGGGATGGCGACCATTGTTGTAGCCGATGCCGAGACGTTGCTCGCACCTCGACGTCCGCCTTGAGACTGCAGGGCACTTCTCGATGACGTGAATCCGCAGCGGCGTCTTCCTGTCTTTAGGCCTCTTGGTAGGCTTCGTCGCGGGGCTGACCCAGTGGTGAGGGGTGGCCGGCGCCACCGGACGCCGCTAGTGCACGGATGCGCCATCGGGTCGATGTCCACCGGCTCGAGGTCCAGAAACAGCATCGCGGGACATCATTCTGATGGATGGCGCTCAGGTTGCGTCAACAGGGAAAGTCAGAAATCTAGGAATCAGTGAACATTCGAGAAGCGGCAAGGGCGAATTTGATTCAGGTGCCGCTTCTGAAATCCATTGGGACTTCGAATCTCAAACATAGGTGAACCAATTGAATGAGTATGACTCAGAACTCCCATGATTTCTTTGTGCCATAGGATCTGTGGAATCTCTGCCTCGTGATGACTGGGTGGTGTGTGATGTCCGTAGGTTAGTTAGGTATAAGTAGTTCTAAGTTCTGCCGGCCGGGGTGGCCGAGCGCTTCTAGGCGCTACAGTCTGGAACCGCGCGACCGCTACGGTCGCAGGTTCGAATCCTGCCTCGGACATGGATGTGTGTGATGCCCTTAGGTTAGTTAGGTTTAAGTAGTTCTAAGTTCTAGGGGACTGATGACCTCAGAAGTTAAGTCCCATAGTGCTCAGAGCCATTTGAACCAAGTTCCAAGTTCTAGGGGACTGATGACTATAGATGTTAAGTCCCATAGTGCTCAGAGCCATTTGAACCATTTTTCATCTGTGAAACACAGGTTGGCTAATGCGATATGTTGCCTGACTGGAGTCTGCAGACGGCGACCGCAGCGGGGATGGAGCAAATGCAATAGCGTGCGGTGGCGTCGCCCATGTAGCAATTCTTCGGGCGAAAGGCCGTTGCAGGGCTGGAAGCCATAAGCGGACAAGAAGCGAAACAAGGTTTGATTGCGTGGATGATGCAAGCGAAGTTTGTCCATTTGCTGTTTGAACGTGCGAACAAAAAGTTCAGCCTCATCATTCGATTGTGGGCTGAATGGGTACTGAGGTGAGATGGTGTATGACGTTCGCCGTACAGAAATCTTCAAATTCAGCAGAGGCATATTGAGGTCCGTTGTCCGTAACGAGCAATTCAGGCAGACCTTCTGAGCAGAATGTGGACTGAAATGCTTGCAAAGTGAAGCGAGATGTTGTCGATGATATGGGAACAGCAAAAGGGAATTTGCTATATGCATCGAAAACTACTGACCAGCATGCGATCTAGCAAAGTCTACATGGACACGCTGCCAAGGCGCTTGTGCCTTGGGCCACTCAAAAAAGCGTTGTGGAGGTGCGGCCTGATGTTCCGTATACGCTTGACACCGTTCGGGCATCCTTCCTATTTGCGCATCCATGCCAAACCATGTGCAATGTTTGCCTGCTAATTGTTTCGTGCGCACGACACACCAATGACCTTGATGCAATAAGCTGAGTGCATGTTTTTGAAGCACTTTTGGTAATACTACACGCAACTGTCCTGATTGTGTGAAGCAAAATGACACCTTGAACGACAGGACGATCATGTCGACTTGCAAAATATCGACGAACAATGCAGCTAACGATGTGCTCGATAGAGATGGCCATCCGGTACGAATGTATCGGAGAAAATTATCAAATCGGGATCGGAAGAAAGGGGGTGCGCTACTTTGCAATAATCCAGGAGAAACTCCTCGACAATGTCAGTTTCTCGTGCATGAGTTTGAAAACATGCTACTTCGTAAGTGTGAAGTCAGCATCAGGTCGTATAGGTAGAAGTGAGAGAGCGTCTGTGTTCGCATGCTTAGAAATCAACCTATAAATAATTACGTAGTGGTAGTGGGAGAAACGAAGAGCCCAATGTTGCAATATCTGAGCAATACGAATAGGAATCGGTTTGGCCGGATTGAAGAGTGACTGCAAAGGCTTATTGTCCGTGACCAAATAGAATTTTCGACTCTATAAGTACTGTTAAAATTTAGGCACTCCGAAAATGATGGCGAGAGCTTCCTTTTCTGTTTGGGAATAGTTCTACTGAGCCTTGCTCAGAAGCTTGGAAGCGAAGGTAAAAAGTCTGTCTGACGAACAAATTCAGTGTGACAAAACAGCAGCAATTACATGGGACAATGCGTCCGTAGCCAAAATGACAGGTTTGATGGATCACTGAGCAAGGCCGATTTCAATTTCTGCAAGGCTGTGACACGATCTTGAGACCGAACAAAAGAAACATTTTTGCGGCGAAGGCGATGCAAGGGAGCAGCTACATGAGCTGCATTAGGGATGAAGTGAATGTAATAACTGAGCTTCCCTAAGACAGACTGCAATTCTTTGACATTCTGATGCAGTTTGAGATCACGTATTGCTTGCAAATGGGCCTATGTCGGATGAACAGCTCGACAACTGATAAGATGACCTAAATATTCTATTTCCGTCTGGAAAAAGACACATTTTTCTTGATTACGCCTGAGTCCGGCCTCAGGCAAAACTCGAAATAAAGGGCACAAGTTGGCAAGATGTTCTTCTGCTGTGCGACCAGCAACTACAAAATCGTCCAGGTAATTTAGAGACGAAAGTACCGAAGTAGTCAGCTGTTCGAGACATCGTTGGAAAAGGCAGGTGCTTGTGCGTTACCGAAAGGCAAGCAAAGGAACTTGAAAATTCCTAAATGTGTTCTGATGACAAACATTTTGCGAAGATTCATCAAGAGGAAACCGAAGGTAGGAATCGCGAAGGTCTGTTTTTGAAAGATAGCGACCTGCGCCTAAGCGATTGATGAGTTCGTCAGGACGAGGCAATGGATAAGTATCCACAACCGTCTGAGGATTGGCAGTGGCTTTGAAATCAGCACAAATCCTAATTTTTTCTGATGGTTTAGGAACATAAACTACTGGGGAAGACCACTGACTTGCAGAGATTGATGCTGTTATGATATTTTCTTCCCAGTGAGCCAGTTATTTTTCAACATGTTCACGAAGTACAATATGGGCTGGACGTGCTTTGAAAAAGTGCGGCTGTGCGTTGTCTTTAAGCATAATGTGCGCTACAAAGTTATTGCTTTACCTACGCCAGGAGCATACAACTCTTGAAATCCGTCACAGAGTTTAGCAACACTGTCATTTGAGTAGTAATGAGACACTGGCCACAATGTTTAGTCCAAACAAGTCGAGACGAAAAATATTAACTGATTGTCTACTTTGTAGCACTCGAAAGGAAACTGTATTTTGCAGATTATGACACCTAGCCGCAGTGTTAAGTGTTTCTATCACTGGAATGTTCTGGCTGTTGTACTCTGTAAGCGTATTTTTAAATTGACACAGTTTTGGTTTGCCTAACAGTTCATAAATTTTATAGTTTAACAAGGGCACTGATGCACATGTATGTAATTGAAGTTTTACTGTATGGCCTGCACTCAGTAGAGGTACATAAAATTTATTAGAGACACGTTGCACAGAGGAACTAGGTGGCTTGAATAGCTGCACACAATTTTTTTGTGGGAGCAACCTGTTCTGAACTTACAACATGCATTTCCATAGCAGGGCGCAGTCCGCAGCCCGTGGTCTTGCGGTAGCGTTCTCGCTTCCTGCGCATGGGGTCCCGGGTTCGATTCCCGGCGGGGCCAGGGATTTTCTCTGCCTCGTGATGACTGGGTGTTGTGTGTCTTTCATCATCATTTCATCCCCATCGACACGCAAGACGCCGAAGTGGCGTCAACTCGAAAGACTTGCACCAGGCGAACGGTCTACCCGACGGGAGGCCCTAGCCAGACGGCATTTCCATAGCAGGGCGCAATTGTTTCACATTGTGATGTGAGGACTTTTGTCTGTTTAAGCAAACACTTTCTACATGACCAGTTCGGTGGCAGGAGTAGCAATTGGTTTGGCGTGACGGACAATAAGTGCTAGTTCTGCAAGTTTCGCAGGCAAGCTTCTGTGAAGTTTGGAATGTAGGAGACGAGGTACTGGTAGAAATGAAACTGTGAGGAAGGGTCGTGAAATTTGTTTAATTGTGATACCATTTTATCTCATACAAGACGATGATGTATACTGGAATGTAGCTAGGAAAATGATTTACGAAAAAATATAATTTCATGAATGGAAAAGTTGCGTTCAATTCTTTGGTTATTTTAACGTCTCACTTGTCTGTGGCTCGGAACATCATCTGGTGTGTCGTAACTCGTAGGACACTTTGTATCCCGGGAAATCAGTAGAGCTTGCACCACGGCCGTTTATTCTCTATTTTAGGAGATTAAATTCTGGACTTTATCGAAACTGATAAACAGCTTGGACACTGATTCCCATGCTGTTGAGTGAGTACGTCATAGCCCCCAAGACATTCTCCCCACAGCGTACGATTCTGCCTCTGATTATTTTGAGAAATTTCAGAGTCGACGATAGCCGGAATTATGCAGAGCCACAGAAATTTTATTCCAGGTAATAACTTCAACAATCAGTTTGTTTTATACATTTGAAAGTTCAACTAATAATTAGTTTTGTATCTGTAAGTGTGGGAGATAATTGAGTAAAAATATTGGGGAAGCGATCTCTTTCGCGCAAAAGTTCCCATTCAAGTAACTACATATTCTTCAGTCCTAATAATTTAACTACAGTTTCATAGGGAGGGAAGTTAAAGGCACAGTGACTGTACATAATTCTCTGTACAATACGACGTTATAGAATGAATTATGCAAACCCTCCGACTGTGCTGCGAAATTACAGATCATCACACTCCCGAGGCAGTACTTGGCGTAGTAAACAGAACACATACCGTAAGATAACTCGTAACACCAAGTAACAGTTGTGCGACGTAAACGGAAGTCGGTAGGAGTAATTCTTCATCTGAAAGATGATGTCTCTTCAGATTTCGCGCCAGTCACATAATAGTGGCGCTGATAGAGCCACAGTTAGGATATAAATCAGGTTTGCCTAAAATACACCCTGTCACGGTCGTGAACGTTAGCTACCTTTGAGATTACACTTGGTGAGTTGGCGAGCTCTCAAAAAAGGATATGTGTGATGAGGTGGCCCGTAACTGCGTACCCTCTGACTCAGTGTTGAAATGTCTAATGTCTCTGTGCTTTCTAAAAATGGTTCAAATGGCTCTGAGTACTATGGGACTTAACAAAAAATGGTTCAAATGGCTCTGAGCACTATGGGACTAAACATCTATGGTCATCAGTCCCCAGAACTTAGAACTACTTAAACCTAACTAACCTAAGGACATCACACAACACCCAGCCATCACGAGGTAGAGAAAATCCCTGACCCCGCCGGGGACTTAACATCTATGGTCATCAGTCCCCTAGAACTTAGAACTACTTAAACCTAACTAACCTAAGGACAGCACACAACACCCAGTCATCACGAGGCAGAGAAAATCCCTGACCCCGCCGGGAATCGAACCCGGGAACCCGGGCGTGGGAAGCGAGAACGCTACCGCACGACCACGAGCTGCAGACTTTCTAAAACAAAGCAAATATTTGACCAATTTCTTCATCAACAGTATATATCGGATATAAACAAAGACATAGATGAATAAATATATTTATAATTATGCTGCTACCGCTTTTTTGTGTAACTGTGGAATACATATGGCCTGACGCGATCGATAGTAATCGGCCATTTTGACCTCCAAAAACTCATGCACTATTCAAGTTACATGACTGTAATTTATACCAATTTAGGTTTACACTAATAGCTTTCTAAAGACACTTCATTTGACAAAATCTGATGAACCATTTAGATTTTGGAAGTTCGTTGCTGGGTGTTACTTGTATAATTCATCGTCGGATCACTACTAACTAAGATAGATATTGAAAATCTGATTACACCATCACAATCTTCGTGCAGATAATGGTAACGTACATTTATCTTTTTGAGGTATCATGATTCCTCTGGCTACTATTAATTTCTATACGAACTGTGAAATGTCTGCCATTAAGGTTTCACAAACTCCGATTCCCCGCCACATGCTCGCTAGGCCCGTGATAATGTTGGGCACCACGTGACGTGTTTGGTGTCGGGCCCCGAACTGCTGAGCGGCCCGTGCGGCCACGCCAACTCCCCCGCTACCTCACAAGTTGATGTTAGTCAAGAATGCCTTTAGAGCGACGAAAACACCATTATCAACACCTCACTGAATATGAACGAGGTCGTGTAACAGGGCTACAGGAAGTTGCACATTCCTTCTGCGAACCTGCAAAAACACTTTGCAGGAATGTAACCAATGTACACGACAGACAGCAGCGGTGGTCATGAGAACCTACATTCACAACAAGACCGGGCTTCGGACGGCAACGTGAGACTAGCGAGAGGGAAGACCATCGCTTTTGGCGTGTGGCTCAAGCTTATCGCGTTGCATGTGCAGCAGTTATTTGAGCAGCAGTTGGCGTCACAGTGACATAACGAACTGTTTCAAATCGGTTACTTCCAGGACAGTTCCTACCCAGACGCCCTGTAGCGTGCCTTCCACGGACCCCAAACCACCGTCATATCAAATGGGAGCTGTGTTGAGAGGCCAGAGAAAACATGTGGTTCCTGAAGAGGGACAGCAGCCTTTTCAGCAGTTGCAAGGACAGTAGTCTAGATTATTGACTGAACTGGCCTTGTAACAAAAACAGCTGGTACTACGAATGGCTCAAAGCAAGGGGAAACTAAAGCCTATGTTTTTCCGAGGGCATGCAGCTTTACTATGATGTTAAAGATGATAGTGTCCACTTGGGTAGGATCTCCGGGCGGGGACTACTCAGGAGCACGTCGTTATCAGGATAAACTAAAATGGCGTTCTACGGAGCGAGTAATGTCAGGTTCCTTAATCGGGCAGGTACGTTACAAAATTTAAAAAGGGAAACGAGTAGGTTAAAATTAGATATAGTGGGAATTAGTGAAGTTCGGTAGATCTCTGGTCAGGTGAATACAGGGTTATAAATACAAAAGCAAATAGGAAATGCAGGAGTAGGTTAAATAAGGAATAGAAAATAGGAGCGCGGGTGAGCTACTACGAACAGCATAGTGAACGCATTATTGAAGCAAAGATAGACACGAAGCCCACGCCCACCACAGTAGTACAAGTTTATATGCCAACAGGCTCGGCAGACGAAGAAGATATTGAAGAAATGTATGATGAGATAAAAGAAATTATTCAGATAGTGAAGGGAGACGAAAATTTAATGGTCATTGGGGACTGGCATTTGACAGTAGAAAAAGAAAGAGAAGGAAAAGTAGTAGATGAATATGGAATGGGGTCAAGGAATGAAAGAGGAAGCCGCCTGGTAGAATTTTGCACATAGCACAACTTCATCGCAGCTAACACTTGTCTAAGAATCATGGAATATGGATGTATACGTAAAAGAGGCCTGGAGACACTGGGAAGTTTCAAATAGATTATATAATGCCAAGACAGATATTTAGGAATAAGGTTTTAAACTGTAAGGCATTTCCAAGGGCAGATGTGGATTCTGATCACAATCTATTGGTTATGAGCTGTAGATTAAAACTGAAGAAACACTAACAAGGTGGGAATTTAAGGAGATGGGACCTGGATAAACTGAAAGAACCAAAAGTTGTAGAGAATTTCAGAGACAGCGTTACGGAACGATTGACAAGAAAGGGGAAAAGAAATACAGTAGAAGAAGAATTGGTAGTTTTGAGAGATGAAATAGTGAAGGCAGCAGAGGATCAAATAGGCAAAAAGACGAGGGCCAGCAGAAACCCTTGGGTAACAGAAGAAATATTGAATTTAATTGATGAAAGGAGAAAATATAAAAATGCAGTAAATAAAGCAGGCAAAAAGCAATAGAAATGTCTCAAAAATGAGATCGACAGGAACTGCAAAATGGCTAAGCAGGGATGGATAGAGGACAAATGTAAGGATGTAGAGGGTTATTACACGAGGGGTAAGATACATAGTGCCTACAGGAAAATTAAAGAGACCTTTGGAGAAAAAGAGAACCACTTGCATGAATATCAAGAGCTCAGATGGAAACCCAGTTCTAAGCAAAAAAGGGAAAGCAGGAAGGTGGAGGGAGTATATAGAGGGTCTATACAAGGGCGATGTACTTGAGGACAATATTACGGAAATGGAAGAAGATGTAGATGAAGATGAAATGGGAGATATGATACTGCGTGAAGAGTTTGACAGAGCACTGGAAGACCTAAGTCGAAACAAGGCCCACGGAGTAGACAACAATTCTTTAGAATTACTGATAGCCTTGGAAGAGCCAGTCCTGATAAAACTCTACCATCTGGTGAGCAAGATGTATGAGACAGGCGAAATACCCTCAGACTTATATAATAATTCCATTTGTTCTGCAATTTATTGTGTAATATTGTCCTTTTAAACCTAAATTCCGTTAAACTCAGCGTTTCTGATGTTATCATGTAGTGTACGAATTGATCCGATAGCCAGCTTACCGTATTGTTTTTCTCGTTGGGATATCGCTTTTGGTCTGCTGTCTCAACTTCTTGTATCTCCAAAAGAAAGGAGGTGTAGACAGGTGTGAAAATTACCGAACTATCAGTTTAATAAGTCACAGCTGCAAAACACTGACACGACTTCTGTACGGACGATTGGATAAACTGTAAGAAGCCGACCTAGGTAAGGTCAGTTTGGATTCCGTAGAAATGTAAGAACACGTGAGGCAATACTGACTCTACGACTTATCTTAGAAGATAGATTAAGGAAAGGTAAACCTACTTTTCTAGCATGTGTATACTTAGAGAAAGCTTTTGACAATGGTGACTGGAAAACTGTCTTTCAAATTCTAAAGGTGGCAGGGGTAAAATACAGGGAGCGAAAGGCTATTTACAATTTCTACAGAAACCAGACAACAGCTATAAGCGTCGAGGGGCATGAAAGGGAAGCAGTGGTTGGGAAGGGAGAAAGCGTCCCCGATGTTTTCAATCTATACATTGAGCAACCAGTAAAGGCAACAAAAGAAAATTTTGAAGTGGGAATTAAAACCCATGGAAAAGAAATAAAAACTATGCTGTTTGCCGATAACTTTGTAATTCTGTCAGAGACAGCAAAGGACCTGGAAGAGCACTTGAATGGAATGGACAGTAACTAGAAAGGAGGGTATGAAACGAATATCAACAAAAGCAAAACGAGGATAGTGGTATGTAGTCTAATTAAATCAGGTGATGCTGAGGGAATTAGATTAGGAAATGAGACACTGAAAGTAGTAGATGAGGTTTGCTATTCGCGGAGCAAAGTGACTGATGATTTTCGAAGTAGGGAGGATATCAAATATTGACTGGCAATGGCAAGAAAAGCGTTTCTGTAGAAGAGAAATTTATTAACATCGAGTATAGTTTTAATTGTCAGAAAGTCTTTTCTCAGAGTATTTGTATGGAGTGTAGCCATGTATGGATGTGAAACGTGGACGATTAATAGTTTAAACAAGAAGAGAATAGAAGCTTTCGAAATGTGGCGCTACAGAAGGATGTTGAAGATTAGATGGGTAGATCACGTAAGTAATGATGAGGTACTGAACAGAATTCGGGAGAAGAGGAATTTGTGACACAACTTGACTAGAAGAAGGGATCGGTTGGTGTGATATGTTCTTATGCAACAAGTGTTCACCACTTTAGTACTGGAGGGCAGCGTGGAGGGTAAAAATCGTAGAGGGAAACCAAGAGATGAATACAGTAAGCAGATTCAGTGGAATGTAGAGTGCAGTAGTTACTTGGAAATGAAGAAGCTTGGACAGGATAGAGTAGCATGGAGAGCTGCATCAAACCAGTCTGTGGACTGAAGACCACAATGGTCGTGCAGTAGCGTTCTCGCTTCCCACGCCCGGGTTCCCGGGTTCGATTCCCGGCGGGGTCAGGGATTTTCTCTGCCTCGTGATGGCTGGGTGTTGTGTGTTGTCCTTAGGTAAGTTAGGTTTAAGTAGTTCTAAGTTGTAGGGGACTGATGACCATAGCTGTCAAGTCCCATAGTGCTCAGAGCCATTTGCACCATTTTTTTTTAAGACCACAACGACAACAAGAGGCAGCATGGTTCAATTTTCCTGTAGGAGACTTACAACGACTTGTTCAGTCCGTGCCCTTGGGAGTTGCTGCACTATGCCGTGCAAAAGGCGGTCCAGCACGGTATTAGGAGGTATTCCATGATATTTGTTACCTCAGTGTATATGTCACTGTTGTGTCCACATAATTCACCTGTAAGAACTTTGCGCTTTTAGAGCGTTAGTGTAAAGAAGAAAATCGTCTTCAATTGCCTGTAATGAAACTCGAATATTTGACATTATTATGTTGTAGAAGAAGACATTTTTACAGACTTGAAACACAATATCATATGGAATTTTGTTTGCTAGTGATCTAAACCAAATAGTTTCTTTTCAAGTTTTTTTTTTTTTTTTTTGTTTTTTTTTTTTTTTTTGTTACAGCAAACACAAGGTTCTTAGTTCGTTTCAGGCCGTTGTTCATGCTCATCTCCTAATGCTTCGGAAATATGGTATTTCGTTTAGTTTGGTCTCGATCTCTTCTTTTGGTGTCGGAGTGTAATAAGGGGTTAATTCTTAAAGTCCTTTTTGTCGTATTTGTGACATGTGGCTCTATTTGGGAGTTTTATTTTCCTCTTTTGATGTAAATGTGTCGAACGTCTGTGCTTCATGAAAACCAATTACGTAATACTCTAGTTTAACTTTTTTAATCACATTATAAAACAGCATTGTTCTAAAAAATTTCTTGGAACACATCCGAAACACTAAGTAAAACACCTTTAATCTTAATAGCCATTAGTATTATCAGAGCACTTATAAAAATAAGTTGAACAACTCTGTAATAGTGTGACAAATCACCAAGAACATAACTTGGACTTAACAGCCACTTAAATGTGATAAAAACTGAGTCACTATGTGATCGTTTAAACTGTTACTCAGTTAGTCAAAGAAGCCTCTGCCGAACACGGGTTTAACACTTCAGTTAAAGTATCACTGAGTGTGCCAGTTTAAGACCTTGTCACAATTACAAATCAGAATGATTGAATTGTTAGTCTATTGCTGTAAATAAATACAAAGAGCTTCCGATTAACCAACAGTTATTCGGCCTTTTATGAGGAAGGCCCAACTTTTAGTACATCCAAACAATACAGTGACCCGAAGACCGTGGAGGTGAGCCTCCTGGGGTCATTAGAACCACGTTGTGTCCTCTGAATCATGAACGGAAGACATAAAGTCTGAAAATGAGTCCATGATCATGTTTTTGGCACTTTATTTTACACGTTTGTCTTGATCACACAAACTTTTACACTTCACTGTTACCGGTTTTGGCTACTGCAATTTTCAGATCATAAAATATTCTGATGCAGTATCAATGTCAAAGTAAACATGTAGGTACATAGTAAGTGCATAAGTGCACTTTGTACCTACATGTTAAGTTTAACGTTGATACTATATAAGATTATTTTGTGATCTGAAGATGGCAATAACCAAAACCGGTAATAGCGAAGTGTAAAAGTTTCTGTGATCAAGACGGACCTATAAAATAACGTGATCTGAATCATTGTCCTTGCCCACGCCCAGCTGGAGACCCACACCAGAGCTCCATGTCTATGCAAAATTCCTTTTTTCCTGCGACACCACACGATGAGACTCAAGCGGCACCTTTGACTACCGCCGTGCGCACGTCGCATTGGCGCGGAAATTTAAATGGCCGCTAGATTGTGACGTCTGGTGACGGCACAAGCATGTTAAACCAAAACGACCAGTCTAGAATATCTGAAAAATGTGCGTATAGGTGACACTTCCGATGTATGCAAAATCATACGAATAATGTAGTAAGTAACACTCATGCTTTAATATCTCAGTAAACGAACTGTTCTTAGGTCTAAAACCAGAGCCAAAGATATATATATATATATATATATATATATATATATATATATATATATATATATATATATATATATACATATTATTTATTTATTTTTCTTGTGGGAAGCACTAATTTACATCAAGGTGTGCCAATCAGCTGCATGAAATCGAAAAAAAAAAATACATTTCAGTTATCTTCTTGTTAATGTATATTTGTGGGTAATATAAACAAATTTCAGCCGGCCGCTGTGACCGAGCGGTTCAAGGCGCTTCATTCTGGAACCGCGCTGCTGCTACGGTCGCAGGTTCGAATCCTGACTCGGGCATGGATGCGTGTGATATCCTTACGTTAGTTAGGTTTAAGTAGTTCTAAGTCTAGGGGACTGATGACCTCAGATGTTAAGTCCCATAGTGTTTAGAGCCATTTGAACCTTTTTTTTTTTTTGCAAATTTCATCAAAAATATGCGGACTGAGATGTCAGTGTACCTTATCGCCTCGAAGAAGTAATGCATCCTGCCTGTCAACGACGAGAAACATGCAGTTATCTTAATCGACTGAATACCTCCACGATTTGGTATTTTGATCGTCCATTTGTGTCTCAGTTAGGCATCCACTGAAAGTCACACACAAATTGCTACACTCGCCGTCAGTATCTAATGTCACATTTTTTTGCGTGACAAAAACCTCTATTTAAATCTGTACACTGGATGGTTCATTCGTAGGTAAGAATTTGCTCTCGCAGCTTACAATGAGAGGTTCGGTTTGCCGTGATCGCCTTGGTGTCGCCACAGCACAGAGTTGGGAGAAGCTCAAATGGAGAGCAACAAGGGTGTCCTGGTCTTAAGACTACAGTGAAGTAGGTGTATCACCGTAAAAGGAAATCTGGAACTTCAAGTAACGGTTTGAGCTACACCTCCCTCTAATACGAGTCCTAGTTCTCGGTATTAAGGTCACCTCAGCGGTCGTCTATTTCTGTTCCTCTGTAATATCCTATTATTAACTGTATGCGATAATTCCGTTTACGATGTGTTCCGGAGCCATACAGTGTTCAGTGTGAGCCACTTGAGATGGACAAGCCGAACAATTTGGTTCAGATTAGATACTGAAACTTTAGCTGTACTATTGAATGAAATAATGCTTCTTTTGGCGTAAAGGCGGGAATGGGGAGAGGGGGTGGGCTGATCGGTCTTCACAGTTCAAAAGTCGTAATATATATAGCAGTTCATGACATCCTGTCTTAGAAATGTACTGTCTCTGATGGACACACGTCCAGATCATCCGCTCTCAAAACGCCGCCATTTCTCTCCCCACATCCACCACTGCGGGCGGCTCACCTCCAACTGCACAACGCTACGCGCTGTTAACAGCCAACTGCCCAACACTACAATAGCATATACTGCAACAATGCAAACCAACCACAGCCTTCACACAGCACAGTCAGTGATTTTCATATAGAGCGCTACGTGGCGTTACCAACATAAAAACCTAAACAGCCTACTTACAATATGTCCACTACAGTTTTTGTCCTGCATGGTTCCCTCTATTACTATGCAGTTTTTTCTATAGAATCCCAACAGATCTCGTATCATATTGTCTCGTCCTAGTCAGCCATTTTCATATATTCGTTTCCTAGCCGATTCTACAGAAAATACCCACATTTAATTTCCAACATCGCTTGGTAACATCACAACTTTTCCGGTTATTCTCATAGTGCTTTCTTAAAATGCTGGGTCTCAGACGTACTACGTTCTAAAAAAAATTTCTTCTTCAGATTAAGGTCTACAATGGTACAGAACTTCTTTTGGCGAGAAATGCCCTTTTTTCCTGTGCTCTTTGGCTTCTTATATCCTCCCTGCTTGATCATATACTGATAGAATACTGGTGATCTGGCATGCTTTTCACTTAAAGTGCAAAAAATTCCCAATAAATGTACGCTCCCTGAGAACATTTATTCGTTAGCTGATGATGTAGTGCTTCACATGAGTTGTTAAATATCAACATACTTTCAAAAATATTCAAAATATTCGTGTAATTACAGAATGGAGCGTGCCTTTAAATTGTGTGGAGTGAGAAATTCGCATTTAACATAAGACGTTGCTTGCATGATTTGCAGATCTCAAGACACAATGAGCCTCGCCGATTGGCTCTTGCCTAATCATGAATTTCTGACCAGAGGGAAAGCCGTCGAGCTGCGAACAATGCGCCTGCAATAACACGCTAACGACGGCATAATAATCAGACCGGACAGCGGCGGCCTTGAGAGAGGTATTTTAAACAGATGGTTCAGTTGCTAACCGCATTATCGCTCACCTTCACACCGCACTTGTCGAAGGACGGACTAATGATGACGTCAGCGACGCGAATAACTGCCGTGTGGGAAGGTAGTGGCTTCAGAAAACAAGGGGATACACATAGGAAATGGAAATACGTCGCAACACAGTTAAAACTGCACTAACATAATAACTTGATTAAGCCAGAAAAAGTCTTAATTATACAACAAGAACCTCATAAATTATGTACAGCAGTAACTACGAACAAAGTTATCATTCAGCATCTGCAGTGTTTCGTTGTAAGCTGAAGCACACAGGCATGTTTTATTCAGTACAGAATTCTCTCGAATTTAATGCAGTCATTGTCTGTAACTCCACTAAACTGCAGCTGTAACGTAGACGACCGCAGCGCCAAATACTGCAGTTTCAACAGTCACCATATCATGTGCTTTTCTTATATGTCACTCTGCTCGCGGAAAACTACGCCGATTTCTTCGTGCTGCTTTGATTTCGGGGCTGATTTGCAGTCAGCACGGGCACGCACCTTTACAGACGAAATAATGTCTTCAGTCTTTTTCTGCCGCTTCCTCGTTCAGCATTTACCGAGCTGCAGAAAGAAGCCGGACCATCACCCCTGCACAGGGATTCTGTCGCCGGTTCCCAACAAATAAACATGGAACCAAAGCCAGTCATCCGTCTCCAGTTCCCGGGGGAACGCCCCCTCCCCTTGACATACAACTGAATCACAACAGTAGTTACCACTTTTTTGTGAATACTGATCACATCCGCGATTACATGGCGAACCTGCATTCGGTTTCCAAGACAGAGCCATCTACATCTACATCGCTACTGTGCAATACAGCTTAGGGCGCATGGCGTAGAGTACCCGTACCACTTCCAGTAATTTACTTTCCTGTTCCATTCGCAAACAGAACGATGGAAAAATGATTGTCTACATGCCTGCGTGTGAGCCCTACTTCCTCGTATCTTACCTTCGTGGTTCTAACACGCAGTATATGTTAGAGGCAACAGAATCTTTCTGCAGTCATCTTCAAATGCCAGTTCTGTAAGTTTTCCCAATACTGGTCTTCGAAAAGAATGTCACCTTCCCTCCTGGGATTCCCATTTAAGTTCCCGAAACATCTCCGTAACACTTGCGTTTTGTTCGAACATACCAATAACAAATCCAGCAACCCGCCTCGGCGTTGCCGCGATGTCTTCCATTAATCCGACCTGATATGGATCCCAAACACTAGAGCAGTACTCAAGAACAGGTCGCACTAGCGTCCTATAAGCGGTCTCCTTTACAGATAAACCAGATTTTCCTCGATTTCTGCCAATAAAGCGAAGTCAACCATTCGCCTTCCGTACCATGATCATAACATGCTTGTTCCATTTTGTATCGCTTTGCAATGTCACGCCCCGATATTTAAACCGCTTATCAAGCAGGACACTTGACGTACTAATGCTGCGTCCGAATATTATGGGTTTGTTTTTTCTACTCATCCGCACTGATTTTGTCTAAATCGTGTTGTATCCTCCTACAGCCGCTCAACTTCGACACCTTCCCATACACCACAGCTTCATCACCAAACAACCACAGATTTTTGCCCACTCTGTCGGCCACATGATTGATGTATACAGAAAGTAACAGCGGTCCTATCATACTTCCCTGGGGTACTCCTGACGATCTCCTTCACTTTGATGAAACCCCTTGTCGAGAATGACGTACTGGGTTCTATAACTTAAGAAGTCTTCGACCCATCACATATCTGTGAACCTGTTCCATATTTAACACCCCGCTATGGGGTACCACTTCTAACGCTTTCCGGAAATCGAGAAATATGGGATCTGTCTGTTGCCCTTCACCCATAGTTCGCAGCATATCATGTGAAAAAAGGCAAAGGTGTGTTTCGCGTTAGCGATGTTTTTTAAAACCATGCTGATTCGCGGACGTAAACTTCTAGGTCTCAAGAGAATTTATTATGTTCTAACTGAGCATATGTTGAAGGATTCTGTAACAAATCGATGTTCGGAATGCTGGTCTGTAAAAATTACGGGTCCGTTCTGTTGCCCTTGTCAGACTAAGGGTTACCTGTGCTTTTTACAGTCGCTTGGAACTTTGCGCTGCTGTTGTAATACACGAGGAAGACCATAGCTGTACTGTACTGTAGGTGTGTACATTTAAGCTCAAACTCGTCAGTCAGAAAAAGAAAATACCATTTTCTACGTTAGAAGAGGGAAAAAGATCAGTGATAGCTCAAGGTCAAAAAATGTGCTCTCCAGGATTGAGACCTTTTCTAAGTTTATGGGTGCAACACAGCGACACATGCAGTCACATATCTACTGATTCTGCATGCCATTACATGCTGCACAATTATGTGATAAACTGGTCAGATGAGAAATACCTTGGCGCAGTCCTATACTGCTAAAAGCTGATTCTACCGAGAAATCTGGGGACGGTTTTGGAAGAGTCCCACACTGTTATAGCCGTATATTGGCCCTGGGATACATGTTACCGAACCAACCACAAAAAATATAGCTTTCAAAACATATCGGAATGAAGCTCAACTTATCTTAGTTGCTAGTCGAGGTTTCTGGCAGTCTTAATCAAAAGACAGTTGACAGGAAGGTTACCGATATGTACATAGCACAACTTTGGAACGAAGCTCAACTTATCTTCAGTATACTGGACACACACGCAAACACACAGACACACAGACACACACACACACACACAAACACTACATCGTCCCGGACCCCAGTCCACCGCATCACGCTGGGCACCCACTGTCAAGTTCGCTGGTAACGGCGTAGCTGCAGATTATAGCTACGTTGCGATTTAAAACACGTGTATTATTTTAAATCTCCGTCCCCGTCTTGTTTCCGTGAGTTAAAATAAATTACCTGCGAGGTGCTGGAACGCCGTTCCGACGCGATACGGCCGAAATTATGCTCTGCTGATCTGATCCGTACTGGTGTAGTCATATTATCTATAAAAGATTGCAGAGAATGTCCTGTTTATCATATTTACGGCTAACACTATACTACGATCTTTAAGTTGTACGCTGGTAAAAGCGATTTCGCGACTTGTCGTATAATCCTTGAAAGTTATGGGAAGGGGGGCCGGGGGGAATCATGTGTTCCGGAGACTGCGCTATCTGCATTTACTCAGTATTTGTTCTATGATAATGGGAGCCTTGCTGGCCTAAGCAGGGAAACTGGAAGTCTAACTGATAAGATGAACATTAGTTAAGTACCGGCCTGCTTTGCTTAAATTACCAATCCCGGGCAGACACTGCGAAAATGCCGCACGTTTGGGTCAAATCGAATTACTTTCCCGGACACATACAATGTATCGATATGAAGGGCGATACAAATAAAACGATGACGAGTTACAACTCTTAAGTAATATGAATGATACAAACTTACGTAAATCGGTGCACTGCATCATCGAGATACTACACTCCTGGAAATTGAAATAAGAACACCGTGAATTCATTGTCCCAGGAAGGGGAAACTTTATTGACACATTCCTGGGGTCAGATACATCACATGATCACACTGACAGAACCACAGGCACATAGACACAGGCAACAGAGCATGCACAATGTCGGCACTAGTACAGTGTATATCCACCTTTCGCAGCAATGCAGGCTGCTATTCTCCCATGGAGACGATCGTAGAGATGCTGGATGTAGTCCTGTGGAACGGCTTGCCATGCCATTTCCACCTGGCGCCTCAGTTGGACCAGCGTTCGTGCCGGACGTGCAGACCGCGTGAGACGACGCTTCATCCAGTCCCAAACAAGCTCAATGGGGGACAGATCCGGAGATCTTGCTGGCCAGGGTAGTTGACTTACACCTTCTAGAGCACGTTGGGTGGCACGGGATACATGCGGACGTGCATTGTCCTGTTGGAACAGCAAGTTCCCTTGCCGGTCTAGGAATGGTAGAACGATGGGTTCGATGACGGTTTGGATGTACCGTGCACTATTCAGTGTCCCCTCGACGATCACCAGTGGTGTACGGCCAGTGTAGGAGATCGCTCCCCACACCATGATGCCGGGTGTTGGCCCTGTGTGGCTCGGTCGTATGCAGTCCTGATTGTGGCGCTCACCTGCACGGCGC
Organism: Schistocerca nitens; assembly: GCF_023898315.1. Taxonomy (NCBI): domain Eukaryota; kingdom Metazoa; phylum Arthropoda; class Insecta; order Orthoptera; family Acrididae; genus Schistocerca; species Schistocerca nitens. The sequence goes on along the minus strand of NC_064614.1, from coordinate 366,620,279 downwards.
CAAACACACATACGACCATCATTGGCACCAAGGCAGAAGCGACTCTCATCGCTGAAGACGACACGTCTCCATTCGTCCCTCCATTCACGCCTGTCGCGACACCACTGGAGGCGGGCTGCACGATGTTGGGGCTTGAGCGGAAGACGGCCTAACGGTGTGCGGGACCGTAGCCCAGCTTCATGGAGACGGTTGCGAATGGTCCTCGCCGATACCCCAGGAGCAACAGTGTCCCTAATTTGCTGGGAAGTGGCGGTGCGGTCCCCTACGGCACTGCGTAGGATCCTACGGTCTTGGCGTGCATCCGTGCGTCGCTGCGGTCCGGTCCCAGGTCGACGGGCACGTGCACCTTCCGCCGACCACTGGCGACAACATCGATGTACTGTGGAGACCTCACGCCCCACGTGTTGAGCAATTCGGCGGTACGTCCACCCGGCCTCCCGCATGCCCACTATACGCCCTCGCTCAAAGTCCGTCAACTGCACATACGGTTCACGTCCACGCTGTCGCGGCATGCTACCAGTGTTAAAGACTGCGATGGAGCTCCGTATGCCACGGCAAACTGGCTGACACTGACGGCGGCGGTGCACAAATGCTGCGCAGCTAGCGCCATTCGACGGCCAACACCGCGGTTCCTGGTGTGTCCGCTGTGCCGTGCGTGTGATCATTGCTTGTACAACCCTCTCGCAGTGTCCGGAGCAAGTATGGTGGGTTTGACACACCGGTGTCAATGTGTTCTTTTTTCCATTTCCAGGAGTGTATGTTTGCGGCGCGAGTGAATCGCACACTTGCACAGTTGTCTTGCCTGGGCACAACTGTCTGGCGGACAGGGCGGTGGCGCGGTGCATGACTGTCAAATTGACGGCAGCTTCTCATCGTTCTCAATAAAGAAGTACGGAAAGTATTTGTGTATTTTTCGATAAAGTTGTGCTCCGGATAGTTGAAAAAATAAACCATGATTCCCCACCGGACGTCCTCGAAACTAGAACAAATTCGGGGAAACACGGACGTTTGCCGCCCTAGGTGTAGTTCGAAAGCCGTTGGTGTTTCGCATTGAATCTCCCTTCGACATTGGTAAAGGTGGTGCAGTGGCATCGAGGCAGTGAAATACAGCAACAAATAAGTTCACAGTTGGCGCTTCGCGCTGAGAGTGCGGGAGGAATTCAAAGCTCAAGGATCTGTTGTTTCTGAGCAACAATAACGACCTACACCTCGTGTTCGCAGTCATTGGAAGATGTGGCAAAATGTACCTCGACTGCTACGGCAGGCTTGGATTTCACAACAGAAACATGATGGATATGTCAAGCAGATCTCCCTCCATTCATGTTCGTGGGGCTGATCTCTCCAAACGTTGTTCAAAAAAAAAAAAAAAAATGGCTCTGAGCACTATGGGACTCAACTGCTGAGGTCATTAGTCCCCTAGAACTTAGAACTAATTAAACCTAACTAACCTAAGGACATCACAAACATCCATGCCCGAGGCAGGATTCGAACCTGCGACCGTAGCGGTCTTGCGGTTCCAGACTGCAGCGCCTTTAACCGCACGGCCACTTCGGCCGGCTCTCCAAACGTTGTCAAGCTGCATCAACATTAGGACACCGTTTTATTCGTAGACTGGAGTATTGCGTATCTGAAAGATGTACATAGAGAGAATGGATAAAAGAAGAAAAGGGGAAATAAATTTATTCCAGAGTTCGTGGTGTCGGATTGTCGCTGTGGAGAGAAATTAACATTGCTGCATGTGCGAAGTAAAAGGTTTAGTTGTTGGCTATCTTATTGCGCCACACAGGTCAATAACTTGGTCCCTGTTTCGTGCACCTAAAATAACTAGCACGGGTGAGGTACGTATGACTGGCCAGCAACTAACAAGGAATTGATCTGTCAGTTGTCTTCTAATACCAATAAAAACCCTTTCTATCGGCTTGTGGAAAGTCCTGTCGTTACACATTTTTTAGTTTACACCTCTGTCCTCCTGTTAAGAAAAGGGATGCCCTCTTGTCAGCAGAATGTGTCTTCCAAATTGTGTCACTCAGACTTGCACTCCGGCTGTTATGTTCTTGCCATGGAATATAGCCATTTCTTTGGGACCATATTCTATTATCCATCTTGTAAGAGTCATTTCTTTGTAAATCGCGCTGGTAGGAATTTCTGTACACAGGATAGTTGGATATATCACCCTCTGTTCGTTTCTTGGCTCTCCAGTCACTCTTATTCCCACTCACACGTGACTTTTTTTAAAGCGAGGTAATTTCTTTGAAATGGTCGGCGAATCATTCAACGACGAGGCCATCACATGCCACTTAACACCTCTGTGTCAACTTCTTAGATATCCTGAAATGATTCATACTTTCGTTGTAAATTTAGAAAGATATTAATGTTTAGAACTATTTTCTCTTTTGAGTTCATGTGTGTTAGCCTTCTGGAATGGGAGCAGATGACAGATTAACACATTATGATATCAAAGTCAGTGATTCTATCAGTTTTAACAAATGTAACGCGCTTTGTAAAAAGCTCAGTTGGTGGACACCGCAATGCGAAAGCGTGTCGTATTAGAGTTAGGATAGCTCTTCCTGCGACTTTCTCAGAGCTAGTGATACCTTATCTTGGAGAGAGGGAAAATGTGAGCCAACCACTCTTCAGTAATGGCACGGAATTTATAGCACCTCTGGGTGAACCAATCTTGCTACTACGAAATAATTACTCGTCGCATTGGAGGAGAAATAACTGAATTTGTTTGGCATGATTGTAAGATATTACGTCATTGATATTCTTAGTGTTGAAAAATATAGGATATATGACAGAAAAAAGATTATCGTTATCTGACAAGAAATCCTCTACTTACCCTGATCAGCCAGAACATTACGACCACCAGCATAATAGCCGGTATGTCCGCCTTTGACACGGATAACAGCGGCGACGTGTCGTGACATGGAAGCAATGAGGCCTAGGTAGGTTTCTGGAAGGAGGTGGCACTGCATCTGCACGCTCAAGTCACCTAATTCCAGTAAATTCCGTGGAGGGAGGCGATGAGCTATGACGCCATGTTCACTTTCCAGACGTGTTCGATCAGGTTCAGATCTGATGAGATGGGGGGCCAGCATATCAATTGCAGCTCCCCACTGTGTTCCTAGAACCACTGCATCACACTCCTGGCCGTCTAACATGGCGCATTATCATGCTGAAAAACGCCGCTGCCGTCAGGAAACATGATCGGCATGAAGGGATGTACCTGGTCTGCCAGCAGTGTAGTACACTCGTTGGCCGTCAAGGTGCCTTGCACGAGCTCCACTGGACCCATGGACGCCCACGCGAATGTTCCTCAGAGCACAATGGAGCCCCCGCCAGCTTGTCTCAATCCTGCAGTACAGGTGTCAAGGGGCTGTACCATGCAAGACAACGGATTCGCGCACTCCCATCGGCTTGATGAAAAAGGTATTGCGATGTCGTAGTATTAACATTGTCACATGCGTGGGTCTTCGGCCGCGGAGCTCCATAGTCAGCAGTGTGCGGGTAACTGTGTGTTCAGACACACCTATACTCTGCCCAGCATTAAAGTGTGATGTTAGTTCCGCTACAGTTCGCCGCCCGCCCCGTTTCACCGGTCTTTCCAGCTTACGACGTCCTGCATTTGTAACGAGGGGTGGCTGCCGAACCCCACTATGTCTGGACATCGTTTCACCTTGGTTTCGCCACGTGTTGAATACACCCATCACAGTGCTCCTCGATTACTGGACAAGTCGTGCAGTTTCCGACATGCTCGTGCCGAGCCTCCGTGCCATCACAGTCTGCTCTCGGTCACTCAGACAGATCTCGCGCCTTCCCCACTCTACGCACGTACAGCCCGCTCAGTGATACTACATGTACAGTGCGTGTGTCTGACTAGCAGTCATTCCTCACCAGGTCACAATACTTCCGCCCGGACTGGTTTATACCTATAGTAGGTCGGCGGTCACGGTGTTCTGGCTGATCAGTGCACCAGATCATTCATGATTCCGCGGCTGAATGTGTACGTGAAGAAACAAAAATACCGACGCCAGCCGCATGATGACACGGAAAATAATTCAGAGGCGAGAAGTAAAAATTTGCACCGGACACTGACTCGAACCCGAATTTTCCACTTAACGCGAGAGGTCGCCGCAACCACTCGGCTATCACAGCACATTTTCCGTTCAGCCCAAATTCCCAACGTGTCACACACTACCTCCGTAGTGCCCTTCTGTTACGGTCCTCATAGTGTGCAGTAAGTTGGGAGTTTGGGAATTTGGGTTACACCAGTGGTTCTAAAACTTTTCTCCTCAGGACCCCCTCCACGACCAAAAATGGTCATTTTTTAATATTTTCTCTGCCTTTGTTTTACCATATTCAGTTTAGAAAGATTTTGCGAAAGAGAAATAAAAAATCCATGGATTTTTATGATGGAAGTACGGGACAAATCGTTTATATTTTATCTAATTTTATTTATTCAAAAGCTATGAAATAAACAATATTTAGAATGCAGCAAACATGGATTACAAGAGCATTAAAAATTTAATTTACAGTCATTCGAAGTTCTTTGCTTACATTTAGCTCTGGATGGTAGTTCGACTTCCTGGGTGCCAAACCTGAAATGTCCGTGTCGCACACGTATGTTGTTGTAAAAAGAATCACGATCTTTTCTGGATATTGCTCAGCGTTAGGGATTCCTTGCTAACATGTACCCAAAACTGCAACAAAGGCATTTCACTTAGTTTACTCTTCAGTGAAGTATCACAAGCGGCATGAATAATGATGATGATGATGTTTGATTTGTGGGGCGCTCAACTGCGCAGTCGTCAGCGCCCGTACAAAGTGCCAATTTTTAAACAGTCCAATTTATTTCACAATCCAATCTAGCCACAGTCACGAGTGATGATAAGGACGAAACATACACCCAGTCCTCGGGCAGGGAAAATCCCCAACCCGGCCGGGAATCGAACCCGGAACGCCGTGATCCACAGGCATCAACGCTAACCACTAGACCACGAGCTTCGGACAGAGGTGAATAAGTTGCTCCTGATCTTTTATGTTCAGACATGATGGTCGAGGAGCATTTTCGAATTGATTTTTAATCCAATTAAATTTAACAAAATCATATATACTTATACATGAAGAAACAGGAATACCGACGCTAGCCGCATGAGCGCACTCAAAAATAATTCGAAGGCGACAAGTGAAAATTTGTGGCGGTCACTGACAACTTTTAGTGTCGCAAGATGATGAAGACGGCCATTCGAAGTATCGGATTATCTGTGCCCCTAACAGTGTCACCAGAGTACGGAGCTTATCTAGTATGCCACTTTCCATTTGGTTTTGCCACAGTTCTGACCTCTTTACAAACACCCTCACTTTTCCTTTCCAAGGCAATACAGTTGCTTGATTACCTTGAAGTGGAGTGTTAACGATATTTAGTTTCTAAGAAATGTCAGCGAGGCAACACACTTTTAATAGAAAATATCCGTTGCTGAAGTAGTCTGCCACAGTGAGTTTTCTCATTGAAGAAACAGAGTGCCTCGTTACTCGGTTCAAACATTCTTTCTTAATAAGTTAACCCTTGAAAGCCATCGAGAATTTCTAAAAAAGAGTAACTGAGTATGTTCAGCACCAATTTTCTTACATTGCGCTTTAAAAATCATTGAAGTTATAGATTTTACTTTAATAATATTAACTGTTTCTATAACTTCTGTAGCACTTCATGAAGTGCTGAGTTCTTTAGCTGCCAGAGCCATCCCACCTATCATACAGTGAGTCCATACTGCACCAGGAGTTACAGCTTTAGCTTTTGCTTGCAGTCCACCATGAATTCCAGCCACTGAGCGCGATCCAACTGTGCATACTCCAGTTCCATCATATGCCGTTTCAGTTTTTAGAAAAAAAAGTATTGATACTGTCAAAAAGGCTTTGAGCTATAGCTGTTTTCACTCTCGCCCCACACTTTAAGCAGTTCCTCTCGAATTTAATGAAACAAAATAATCAAATAGGCATCTTCATGAATATCGGTGGTTGTTTCGCCCACTTAAAATGCAAAACGTGCAAAAGAGCTGTTATGTAACGGGGGAGTGTAGGAAAAGGATGCACTCGCCGAACGATGCGTGTAACGAGGTGTATACTAACTTGTTTTACACTGTTACTTTGTGAAAGCTATATGGATTAGAGGTAGAGCAGATTATGTTTTCCTTACGTAATGTATTTGTAAATACAGGTAACCTATCTCTGTTATCATCAAACATACAACGAATATTGACACTTTATTGGTATGAGATTCATATATCTAAACAATTGCCTACGAAAGGTGTTCTCAGCACATACAGATCTCATTGTTTCCTTTCAAGCAATAAACAGTTTTTTCTGTGTGAGGAATTATCCCATTAATGAAAGAAAAATATTAAGTTTAGTTAACCTAATAATTTCTGTGACTCTAAAGTTCAACCTAATCGACTTAGCATGTGTACTATTTGCTGTTTCCAATTGAAACTGTCTTAGATACGCGTGCCCGAAAACCTGGATTTTTTCTCTTTTCTTATTTGTCTGTGACTACTATCAGTACATTAATTAGAGTGTAGGTATTTCTTACTGTGCGAACCTGAAAGACCTATTTTGCTTCAAACTTCAAGGTAGCCCATTCAAGCCGAACTGTTTAATAACATTCTTGAAACCATTTACGTTTATCTTCTGTTTATGTCTTCATTCTGCTTGACAACAATATTTGTGTCAATCACCTCTTGGGTTATGTACAGTGATAGGTCATTAACATAGATGCAGAACAGTAGTGGGCATGTTATGGAACCCTGCAGAACGCCTTTCGTTATTTGTCTGTGCGATATACGTAGAAAGAAATCAGTAAAAACAGAGACTTTATACAATCTTAATGTAAGACACACTGAAGAAATATAGTTAAATTCTCAGGAGTGGAACTCTAACGAAGTACAAACGAAACACAATCTTAGAGTGTTTACTGGTGTCATACAGATATGATTTTATGTAGAAGGTGACAATTATGGAATTACATGAAAACAACGTAAATTATTTACAAACTACGGCGTGCACACATTTTATTTAACATGTAAATGTCACTACACACATTCGGATTTAGGTTACGACATGTTCCATGTGCCTGCCATCATTGGCGATGATGTAGCGCAGACGAATAGCGAAATTCTGCGTGACCCGCTGAAGTGTCAGAAGATCGATGCTCTCGATGACCTCTGGAATGGCTGTTTTCAGTTCAGCAATGGTTTTGGAGCTATTGCTGTACACCTTGTCTTTAATATAGCCCCACAAGAAGCTGTTGCATGTGTTCAGATCCGGAGAATATGGCAGCCAATCGAGGCCCATGCCAGTGGCTTCTAGGTACTCTAGAGCTAGAATGCGCCCCCTCCCCCACCCCCCAAGTGCTGCTCCAGGGAAACAAACACTCTTCTGCTTCTATGGGGTCGTGCTCGGTCTTACACGAACCACATCTTGTCGAAATCAGGGTCAGTTTGGATAATGAGGGTGAAATCATCTTCCAAAACCTTCACGTACCATTCTGTAGTCACCATGATATCAACGAATATCGCACCAGTTACTTCGTGACTGGACACTGGACACCACACAGTCACCCGTTGAAGGTGAAGAGTCTTCTCGATCGCGAAATGCGTATTCTCAGTCACCCAAATGCGGCAATTTTTCTTATAGACGAACCCATGAAAGTGTAAGTGGGCTTTTTCGCTGAACCAAACAACAATGCGCACACTAATTCCCATCATGCCTCCCACCAGACCATGCTGTTTGAACGTCCCAACGAAAACCGTTCAGAAGTTATGACGATTTTGTTTCACATGGGCCAGTATTTGTCACTCTTTATATAGACCGAAGCGGCGAGTGGAACTTTGTACCAAGGCCGCGAATCGAACCTAGTCTCCTGCCTGCTACGTAGATGCTTTGGCCACTACGCCACCTTGGCACAGCAATTCACAGAACTGCACGGATTACCCTACGCCTTCCTCCTCGATCCAAATTCATTTGCAGAAGTACCTGCATGTGGGTTTCAAGCTGGGTCTCCCATTTAAATTCGATGCTGGGATGCTATTCGAGAACATGGAGAGCCTAGGAAATATGGTTCGTGTGTAAGGCGGAATTTAAAGTAGATTGGTGCGGCAGGGAGAATTTAGATAGAGGAGGGGGATATGCCAGGGTGTGAACTGCTGCGCCAAGATGGAAACTAGCTGACGCACCCTCTGAGTAAACGGGTGAACCGGGTACCATTCCCAGCCTTGTTACAAGTTTTCACTCACCGCTTCAGCCTCTATGCATAACATCTAATGAAGTAGTTGAGATGAAATTAGGAGATGAAAAGAACTTTACGGTCCAAACAGTCCACTGAGGCCACTAACGAATCATGCGCGTAGTAGTTGGAGTGGTATAAAATTCGATTGATGATGGCATGACACGAAGTGCAGGAGTGATGATGCGTAAAATAAGCAGCGTGAGACTCAGCAGCAGTAGGCTACGGCAGAAGCTTCTTCCTTACCAGTCGTAAGCCTCATACGCGAATATATCAGGGAGTGGGACGCCGTTCTCACATTAGGGCTGCGTCTAGGTCAATGAGAGCGAGCTAGCATAAACAAACGGTTTGCTGACGCGAGCCCAGCCCTGCAGCTGACGACATGCGTGGTCGCGACGTCCGCGAGGCGTGCTCTCGAGCAAAGAGCGCCGCCCGGCGCCGGCCTCAGTGCTAGCGTCTGAGGGGCTCAGTCGCGAGAATGCGCCGAGGACGGTCCAGTCGCAGTCTGACCTTTGTGTCGCCAGCTGTGCCCGTCGGTTCTGTAAATAGTCCCCACGAATCAACGGCCTCACAAACAGCACAGGCACTACATCATCGACTAAAGTTCTGTGTGGCCTCGATATCCAGCAGCTGACTTCAGCACATGACGCACAATGCGCAACAGACGCTTTCCCTTCCCAGAAGCAGAGCTACTTCATCAGTCTGAAACTCTGCTAACTGTCCAAGCTTACAAAACCTGGAAAAGGTTTGAAACCAGCCCAATCGCAAATGGCGCTAATCTTCCGTAATTATGAAACGCTGTATTTTCTTGCCGTCAACTTCTTGAGTACTGTAGTCCCTAGTTGCGTATATTACGGTATGTTAATAGTATTACTTTGGTACCGCCTACTCACAATCGAATAAAACACAGTTTTTGTGCCAAATGCATTTCGCCTTTATACTTTGCAAGGAATCTTTAGTGGCCTGTAATACGTACACATTTTTGTTCATACCATTTAGGAAGTTGTATGTATAGGTTGTAAACAGTTCTGGGACTTTCTGTTTTCCTGTGATTAGTAATAATTTACAGTTCTACTAACAGATTCCATGGAAATTTCTCTACATGCTATGTTCTTGTTCCTTTGTTACAGCCGTTCTTCTTCTGATAATTGCCTTTTGAAATTTTGGTTTCTCACACTTCACAACATTAGAAATTTAACACGTGTTTTGATGTTATGTACTAGAGGCTGTTGAAGGTTTGCCAACTACTGACTGTGTTTTTTTGTGGTGTCTGTGATCTGTTATATACACCAATGAGCCAAAACATTGTGATCACTTGCTTAAAAATTTGTTTGTCCGCCTTTGGAATAAAATAGATCACTGATTCTACGTATCAGGGATCTGACAGCTTGTTGGTAGGCTTGTGGAGGTATGTGGCAGTAGACGTTTACGCACAGGTCATGTAATTCGCGTAAATAAAGGGACACTGATTTGCGTACGTGATGATCGCGCCCGATAGCGACCCAGATGCATTCCATAGGATTTACATCAGGCGAATTTGGTCACCGAGACATCAACTTGAGTTCACAATAATGCTCCTGTAGCACTGTTCTGGCTCCGAGACACGGACAATTATACTGCTGGAAGATAACATCGCCGTCTGGGGAGATATGAAGCAGGTGGTTCGCAGCTGTCAGTGGGTCTTTAATTACTACCACAGGTCCCACGCAAGCGCAGGAGAGTCTCTAAGATACTGTAATACTGCTCTCACCAGCCTGAGGCCGTGGCGCGCCATTTACGAGTGCAGCAGTAAAGGCATTCATTCAAAGTACTGGGTTGTACACTGGCTTGCAAAGTATGTAGATCTATATGCAGTACGTGAAATGAAAATACATGCGACAAACTGTTTCACATATTCGCTACCGTCTCAGCTGATAATGCATCTACTAGATGGACGAAGATTCAGATGTTCACAGAAAATGATAAAGCAGCACAGATTTAAGTAAGAACTAATAAACAAAGGATAACAGAGCTGGACAAGAAAAATTAAAAAAAAAATGGTTCAAATGGCTCTGAGCACTATGCGACTTAACTGCTATGGTCATGAGTCGCCTAGAAGTTAGAACTAATTAAACCTAACTAACCTAAGGACATCACACACATCCATGCCCAAGGCAGGATTCGAACCTGCGACCGTAGCGGTCGCTCGGCTCCAGACTGTAGCGCCCAAAACCGCACGGCCACTCCGGCCGGCAAAAATTAAAAGGTAGCACTTCCAATAAAATGAAATTAGTACCATCGCAGGGGAGACGGACAATAAGCATAAGAACTTGAGTTGTAACTGCTCGGCCGAGTGGTTCTAGGCGCTTCAGTCCGGAACCGCGCTGCTGCTATGGCCGTAGGTTCAAATCCTGCATCGGGCGTGAATGTGTGCGATGTCCTTAGGTTAGTCAGGTTTAAGTAGTTCCAAGTTTATGGGACTGCTGACCTCAGATGTTAGGTCCCATAGTGTTTAGAGCCATTTGAACCATTTGTAACTGCTCAGGAATGTCGAGAAGACTGGACGAGTCCGGAAGCGAGAGACCGATTCTGAAAGCTGAAAACTTCCACGATGATTTTGTGTTACACATTTGAATAGATACTTTCTGAACTGTCTGCGTGCTTTGTATGGTCTCTGTGGTACGCCTACGTACAAACAGTTGTTTTTCTTTATTCATGCCACGCATGTAACTAATTAAAAAGGTACTTTTCTCAAGAGGTGGACGTGCGTGGCCTCCGCAGCAGACGCAGCTGCTAAATATTAAGGAGAGGCGCCACGCACGCCGCCTACGACGCCCACATCACGGCGCGTCACGGAGGACGCGCTCCTTTAGCGCATACGTGTCCTGACTACAGTATTAGCGGCTGGCCACGCGTGTGACTCACGAGCGTCTTCACCGGAACGGTTATCTGCCGCGGACAATCCAGAATTGCGCCTTTTTAAATTTCTCATTTGGTCTATCTATTACGGCTACGGTTTTTTAGGATACGCAACTGCATTTATAAAATGGTGCCAATCGCACCAGCCGATGTCGAATTTGGCTGTACGCTTTTCAATTAATTCGATATCTTACCAATGCAAGATGATGATTAGTATGTAATCACATTCACGTGAACATTCCAGCCCCCTTCACCCACACTCACCCAGTCATCAAACTGCACACACATACACACACACACACACACACATACACACACACACACACACACACACACACACACACACACACACACACACACACACACACAGGCACACACATGGAAACAGTGACGGTACACTTAAAATTCTCACCCGTGCCATCTCAAACCCACGGCTATCCACTTCCCTTCGTGAATGGCGTGTCGCAAGAGTGACTGTCGATACGCCACTGTATGAGCTGTAATTACACTGATCTTTTCGTTGTGGTCGTTTCGCGAGGCATGTATGGGAAGAGGTCGTATATTACCCGACTCTTTTCTACAGGAAATCTCTGCGTGATGCACAACGCCTTACGTGTGGCGTCTGCCGCTGGAGCTTGTTGAGTATCTCCAGAACGGTCTTCCACTAATTAAAATATCCTGTGTCGAATTGTGACCTCTTCCTTGAATCTTTTCTATTTCTGCTATTATTCCAACGTGCTAGAGGTAGTCAGAGTGGTGGACAATACTCAAAAATTGCTCGAAATAAATTGTTCTTAAGCTGATTCTTTCGTAAATGAACTAAATTTCGTCATTTTTTCCGTTTTCCATCGTTCCCCGGTTGCTTCAAAATTCAGGGAGGTATGTTCCATCTTTGCAGCTAAGTGAAGGGCAGTTTGTTTTTTCGCAATACGTGTTTTGTTTCTTTTATTTAAGAAGCATCTTAAGTGGCCTATAATACATATGTATCAGTAACAATGACAAACATATTCCTTAACCAGAAAGAAGTAATACATACGGATCAGTTATATTGACAAACATATTCGTTAGCCACATAGAAAACACAATCTTTAATACAATCATCACAAAGAAGTGATACAAAATTGTGGGTGTTTTCTGTATGGTAGAGGAACCAACAGAGAATATAGATAAACTACATACAGACATTTACAGCATGCTTAAAAATATTCAATTCTACGTGGAAACGAAATAGAAAAGTGAATACATTTGTTGGATGTAACAATAAAGAGAGACAGCAAAACGAGCACATTTGACAACTTCAGAAAGCCAACAGCTACAGGCTATACATGCCACGTCCAACCACCCAAAAAATAAAAATTAGTGGCCCTAAGGCACATGCCACACAGACTAAATAATGTCCAGCTAGAAAAGTATGAAAAAGAAATACAAACAATACAACTTATAGCCACAAACAATGGTCATACTACCCCTGTAGTACAAAGACTCAACCACAAAATTAAAACACAAGTAAAACAAGCAGAGGACACAAATACCACAGAACCCCACAAACAATACGTACACTACAGCACACACAGAAACACAAAATTTAACACTCGCGACATGACTAACATAAATAAATGGTACACTTTAGGGTAAAATCAAAAATCAACACACAGAATATCAAATGTATAGTAAAGAAACAAGAAAGGTATATTGCTTACAGGGCAAGAAACACCCACCAGTCACATCTACAAACAACGAAAGACAAACCCGATAAATACCAAGGAGCAGACATCTACTAGCTAGAATATCAAGAATGTGAGGCAGTATATCTGGAAATGACAGGGAGGAATTTCAAAATTGGTACAAAGAACATATCTTGAAACGTCCCCTTAGAACAATTATTCATGACTGTGCTTAAACTGACACACAATATTTTTAGCGTAACGCAATCTGACTTTCAAAAATCCTTACAAAAGAATGGCCCTGACTAACATTAACCTAAACGTTTCACAAATCACTTACCTCAAAAAATCTTCGTTACTCGAACTACTGCAATACAGCGAGCGTCACTACTGCCAGCTAAATAAAAGATTCAAACTACTGAAGGCACTAACTACTGATAGGCATAGTTAGCAAATGAAAGATTTTGATAGAGAACAAACAATGTATTTACCTTAATAGTGTTCAAAAGTCATAATATATATAACAGTCCACGATATCCAATATTACAAATTTACTCTTTCTGATGGACACACGTCCAGATCGTCCGCTCTCAAAATTCCGCCATCTGTGTCCCCACATCCACCACTGCTGGCTGCTCACCTCCAACTGCGCAACGTTAGCGCTGTTAGCAGCCAGCTGCTGAACACTACAATAGCCAACAACAATGCAACCCAGCCAAAGACTGCACACAGCACAGCCAGTGATTTTCATACAGAGCGCTACGTGGCGTTACCAATATAAAAACCGAAACAGCCTACTTACATAGCCCCCATGCTCCCCCAAAAAAATTTTACAAATTGTTTTGGGCACTGGCCAATACAGATGTGAAAACAATTTTCATTATTGCAATAACAAAGAAATAAAATGCACACACTTATCGATACAATATTGGTCAAAAGCTAAAATTTTCTCACAGTCCATAAAGACAGTGCTGATCATTTATCACAGTAAAATTGCAGTGTTTTTCTTTCTCAAAATCTGAGCAGTAAAAGAAAATCCACACGGAAGTAGTGGATTTCCATGCAGTCTTGAAGAAGTAATGTTGTCCTTCCAACGGAAAGACAGTGCTGACTCTTGACATGCAGACAGGTAATGGGCCACTACAGAGCAAACCCACCGCAGAGTAAGTCGAAGTTTTGAAGAATATTGGTAGGTAGGTCATCACAGAGAGCACCCATTGTAGTCCTGGTAGAGATTACGGTATTGGTGGGCCACCAGAGGTGCAGACCCACTGCAGTCCTTGTAGAGATAATGGTATTGGTGGGCCATCAAAGATGCAGACCCACTGTAGTCCTTTTAGAGACGGCCAGCAGCCATCTGTTGCGACTGTGCAGATGCACAATCACCATCGAAGAGTCTTGTGGACAATATAGCAAGTCCATAAACCACCACTTGTGCACTCACAAAGTTTTTAGAATAGTCCTTAGAACCAGCAATGCTGTTAACCTGTCCTTTGCTGAATTATTAACACACGCTAACAGTCCTCTTTTTTTCACATATTGTGCATATAGTATGACCAACAGAAATATGTGCAATGAGGTGAATGCTTACAAGTTACTTAATTTGATGAACTGGTGTCAATTACAGTTTTATAACATGAGAATACAATAACAAAGGTACAAAATACATCATTAAAGAACATGACAATACAGATAACATTTGTAGTAATACGGGCTTTACAAAAGAATCGAACTAACATATACATCAGTGTCACAGGAATTATGACATAGGTACATACATAAATGATCAGAATAATTTTTGAAACATCAACTTCACACATGAGCATTAAAACAAAACAGAATAAATAATGTCTAAACATCTCTACAAAGTAAATAACATATTATTAGAAAAATTCTACAACATAACTCTCATTAGCTAAACACATAAAGACAGGAAAAACACAAATACACATAGCGTAATAACACAGAAGTACAGGACAGGGTTTGTTTTCAGTGTGACATTTGGTACTGAAATCCAACCCAAAACTTCATTCCGTAGATCTTTCCTCTTATTTCAACATTTGTTTCCACCAAAAAAATCCTATCCAAGCGTGCTTTCTGTATTCTGTTCACATCCTCTTTCAAAAATAGTTTTTCTCTACTGTACACTACTTTTTTGGCCAAACCATTTTCTTATAGCTTCTCAATGCATTTCTTCCAATTCATCACGACTCGTTCTCTTATATAGCCTACCCCATCTTAAGCTAACTTAAATCTACTGAGCTCAGATGCTAAACTAAGGGACAAGGCAATGCAGCAGCACAAAACAATTAACACAGACAGCAACGACAAAAAATGCAAATTGGCAAAGCAAGCACAGTATATCTAAATTAGCAGAGCAAATGCAATATTACAACTAATATGAGCCAATGTGCAGCAACAAGAAAAATAAATCTGTAGTAAAACTGGCTTAACAGAGTAATACAAAGTCAAATTCAGTAACACTATGCGTGGCAAACAGCGGCAGCAAATGCTATAACTAATATCTAAACATGACAAAGCTCAAGCAGAAAAAATAGTACACTAAAGACAACAATGCAGATAAGGGAAATGTCTATTTGCATCTTAATATCTATGTCATTAAAGTGGTGCACCACAAGAAGTTATTCTACCAAAAAAATTACCAAGTAGTTGAAAAGAAAATTATGTATGCAGTAACTGTTATTAATCCCTTCTTATTGTTCATTCCTTTCCAAGTGCTCCTTTTTCGAAGAATGTGGATCATAAAATTATTATTTAATAGATCTGTTGACAGAAAGTATTCACATTAGCAAATTCATTTAATTTTATTTTATAAAACCAATGTTGCAACGCAGCTGGAAACCAGATACCAAATGAAATAAGCAACTATGTACAAAGTGAAGCATAAAAATATCATTCAAAAGTCATGTGGCATTTCATAAGTTAGTAGAAATTCTCTCAACTCTCGTAGAAAGACGCTTGTCATAATCAGGTATTCAGATGTAAGTATCTTTCCAAGTAATGAGCGTGTCGTATTTGCGATGCGTTCTACAAAGGAATGTCGATAGCGAGGTTAATGGCCTCTCCTTTTTTTTTCACCTGTGCCTCTGAAAGGCACACACTAATGGCTTTTTTCCAGGCGACTGTCGCATAACTGGGTCCTTACAGTGACCTACCTTCCTTACCGAAATATTTACGACATCAGTTTCCGCTACAGTGACAGTTTGATACAAATAAAATTTCACAGGTCGAAATATTTGCGTTACAAATCTGTAGAAACAAAATCCTATAAATATAACAGTATCCAAAAAATTTTCGCTGGCATTGTGATACATTCACGCATTTACACAAATTTCATAACTCTTAAAGTACTATTCTTGGTTTCCAACATCCTTTTTCACAAGTCCGAGTCCCTAACCACTACTCATTATTCCTTACCTTATTACACATATACATATTCGTCGACACTTCTTCAATATCTCATCATAATAAATACATAGCATAATCAAATTCCTCATATAGCATCAGCTTATTGATCATAATCATACCTCAACAGCATAATACACATCGTCATCGTAATAATAACATCATAACACCTCAGTCAAATCTCAAAAACGTCATAGCTTTCTGCAATAATTTCAAAACCTAAAAAACATTCTCTGCTCATTTCAGTAGTGTCATCAACCTCAAACGTACTTTAAAAATCATGAACTCATACCAAATATATCATTGAAAGCTCTCATAGTATCACAATGTTTCCGAAAAAATATGAACAGTTCACAAAGTACAGACAAAATACAATTTCATAAGTGTGAAGTTATCCAACTGTGTAATTGCGTAAACATCTGTCACTGACATAGTAAAAAAATGTTTGTCTCTCTCAGTTAAATGATCTGATACCTGTGTAATTCCATGTTACAGAAATATGGTACCGATGTGTAAAGTTGTATAAGCAGATACCATATTAGCTAGGGCTCCTTGTGCTTGCCAAACACATGGTACACAAAGTAAGCGTGTACCCCCCTGAAGATTAATGTAATTATACCCTCAGGTGTTACAGATTACAGCAATGGAATGAGATGTATCACGGAAAACTTTCTTTGTAATTCAAAAATCTTTAAAAATAAATTTTTTAAGTACAAAATTAATCACTAAAATACGTGTACTGTAGCGCTAAATTGTGCGTCTTATTGTAACATAATCTCTGTCATTACTTAAGGGTAAAAAATGTGCCAAGTGTCGTAATTATCGTCGTCCGTAAGCAAAGTTCTGTGGAAGTCAATCTACTTACCTCGTAATAAATGAAGTGAATTGCTATGCGTATAGATATCGTAGTTGTTACGCTTATTGCCGTGATGAAGTAAGTACTGTACTGTAACGTATTGTTGTGCTAGAGAAAAGGCTGTCTCATTGTAGCTATACCACAAAAGTTACTACTAAAACATGTTTTTCTTTCCAGAAGAATTCAGAAAAACTGTGCAGATATAAAACAGATACACCGCAAAATCAACATTATAAATTGTCACTCATTAGTAGCTTCGTGATAAAATTGTGTAGCTGTCACATAAACTAACCACTGTGTGATCTGGTATCTCACAGAAAGTACTTTAAATCCAGAATGTAATTTCAAGTAAACCAAAATGTTTCATTAAAATCTCATTAGCAGTACCAGTATATGTCCTAAGTATGTAAGCCTGATAGTCGTTACGTACTCGTGCAACTAACAAGCAAGAATGTACAAATAACAACACTGTGTCGTCTGTTCACTATAACAATGCATTCGTAAATTCTGTTTAAAAACGTTCCCTAGGTTCTAGACCGGATTGTTAACTTCAAAACATTGTTGCATGTTAACAGTTTCTCAGTGTGACAAATTGTACTAATAGCGTGAATTGAAAAGTTTTATGGCAAAGACTAAGTTAAAAAACAGATTATCTTTCAATAAACGGTTTTACATGTGAAATGTGGTGTAAACCTTTACTCTTCCTAGTACGCAGAGTTTCAACTTCAACGCAATTATCATGTGGTGTACGTCGGATTCTGTAAGGTCCATTGTAAACTAGAAAGAATTTGTGACTCAAGTGTTTCTTCTTATGTGACAATGAATGAGCTTTAATGAGAACTTTCTGACCAATATATAAATCCTTTGCATTTGCTTTACCGAGTAGTTTTCTCCTTTTGTCTACTGCAGATTTTATATTTTTAATAGCCAAATCAATAATGTCTTTGTGTCGAAGTTTACGTGTATTCGGGAAAGGTACAAGCTCTCTGATTCTGTTCGGTGCTTCTTCATTCTTCAGTACAAGAATAGGTGATAAAGCAGTGGAGTCATGAGGCATTTCATTCAGCACGTTTTGAAATAAGTGCAAATATCTGTCCCAATGCTGATGCTTTCTGTGACAATAAAGTCTGCAAAGCTTATTGATTTCTTTCATAATCAGTTCAGACGTGTTACAATGTGGTGAGTACAATGAAATTAAAACAGGTTTGATTTTATGGTTCCGAAGCATGCTTGACCAAACAGCAGATCCGAATTGCTGTCCGTTATCTGAAATGACTTTACTAATGTGTCCAACTTCACGTAAGAAAGTTTTAACAAAGGCCTTGGATACAGACCGTCCAGTGGCTTTACGTAACGGTGTGAAAGAAACAGATTTTGAAGTAAGCTCAACAGCGACTAGAACGTACGAAAATCCATTTGATATTCTGACAAGGGGTCCCAAGAGATCAACAGCAGCAAATTCTTTTAATTTAGAAGGAATGATAGGAAACAACGAAGCACGATGTGAGATAGTAGATGGTTTCGCCTTTTGACAAAGTTTACAAATAGACAAGACTTCGAATTCTCTTTTCCATATTGTTAAAATAACAAGTTGTTCGAAGAATATGATTACATTTTCGTGGACCAAAATATGCGTAGCTGAAATGAATGTACCAAATGAGCTTATTAACAAAATCGTCTGGAATGCAAAGTACCCATAGCTTTTCATCAACAGTGCAGCGTTTGAAGAGTATATTGTTTCCAACCAGATAATAATGGCGAATCTGAGTGTGTGTCTTTTCATGCCATTTACTTTTGATGTCTTTCCAAATCGGATCTTTATCTTGTTCATGAGCAATGTCGTTTAAAGATGTGGTGGTGAAGTTTTCAAAGGCGACTTTCTGACTGTAAAGAATACTGAAATTTTTCTCGAGGTTGCCTTCTGTGTTACTTTTCTCAAGCCCAGCCGGTGTGCGTGACAGTGCGTCCGCAACAATGTTCTCCTTGCCAGGAATGTAGACTATGGTGAAGTGGAATTCTTGCAGAAACAATGCCCAACGTTTTAACCTGTCATGATTTAATTTTGAAGACATAAGAAATTGTAATACACGATGATCACTGTATACTTTTACGTGCTTACCAGAAAGAAAGAAACGGAATTTGTTAAATGCCCAAACGATAGCTATAGCTTCTAATTCAGTAATGAAATAATTTTTTTCAGATTTTGTTAGCACTCGGATAGCAAAAGCAATGGTTTTCTGAACAGTAGTGTCATTTTCTGTGGCTTCTTGAAATATATGGGCACCAAGACCGACTTTAGAATAATCCGTGCTAATGCAGAAATCTTGTGACAGATGTGGATGAGCAAGTATTGGCGTGTTAAGTAGCGATTCTTTCAAAGAATTGAATTCCAGTTGTGCTTGTTCGTCCCAGTTCCAAATAGTATTTTTTCCAGTGAGAGAACAAAGTTTTGGTGTAACTAGAATTTGCGTATTCAGAAAACGACGGTAAAAATTTACGAGACCTAGAAAACTGCGGACTTGTTTTTTTTGTGGATGGAACTGGAATGGAACTGATTGCTTCTAACTTTTCAGGATCCGGCTGAATGCCTTCAGAAGAAATAATATATCCCAAAAACTTCACCTTTGTCCTACCGAATTCAGACTTTTCCAAGTTAACTGTAATTCCAGATTCTGCAAAAATATGCAACACGCTGTTGAGGATGCGATTGTGTAGTTCCCATGAGGCTTCTGCTATCAGAATAACGTCCACATATAAGGTGATGTGACGTTTTAAGAACTCAGGTAATATGGAATTTAGCCCGCAAATGAATGCTGCCGAAGAACTGTTCAAACCAAAAGGAAGTTTTCGAAACTAATAACAAACGCCGAAACAACGGAAAGCTGTGTATTTTCTACATTCTGGATGAAGTTCGATCTGATAAAAGCTGGATCTGAGATCAATAAAAGACAAAACTTTTACACCATTAAAATTTTGAAGAAGTTCTTCTAACGTTTGGATCCTGTCTGTTTCAGGAATAATGATAGTATTGATTTGTCTCGAATCTAAGACATTCCTGATCGATCCATTTTTCTTCTCAACAACATGTAATGGATTGTTGTACGAGTTTACTGCAGGCTCAATAATGCCCTCGTCAAGCATAGATTGTATTTCTGTTCTAACACGGTCCCTATAATGTGCCGGAATTACGTATGGTCTAACACAAAATTTAGTATGCTCACGAACACGAAATTGGTATTGAAATCCCTTTATTGTTCCTGCCTATCAGTGTCATTACAGTTCTCAATTGTTTGAATTTTATTCTGAATTATCTCATTAGTATCAAATATGCCGTCGATATCATCCCTGTCAGTACTTGCAGAGCGATTGTTAGTGTCTAGTTCCGTAGAAAATTCCGAACTGTTGTCTAACAGAAGGTAAAACCGATTAATTTCCTCGTAATGGTTTGAGAGCCAATCTTCAAATTTCAAAGCTATTGACTTACCTTCTTTCTCTAAACTTATTTCAGCATCGTGAAAGTTTAAGATTGCTTTGTATTCATTCAAAAAGTCTACTCCCAATATAATTTCCGTCGACAATAATGGAACAATAAGGAAGTTCATAGAGAAGCTGTGGCTTTCACAAAAGAATTCTAAGTTGGTTTATTGGCGTATATCTACACTTTTTCCAACGATTGCACCTTGTAATTTAATTTTATGTAACGGAAGTGGGGGACAATCGTTCGATTTGTTGCATTTGCTAAAGGCTGTTTCACTAATCATTGACTGCCAGAGTCAAGTACTGCCGTAAGTTTTACGTCATTTACTGTAATGTGAATCACAGGATATGCAATGTTGTTATGTTTTACGTCGTGTTCCTGGAGTAAGATGTCCCTATTGTCTTCCATTTTTACGTAATTACTAGCTACGGCAGCTGCGTCGTCAGTTTCATAAGTACGTTTTGTGGCTGCCAGCGGTATGAGTCATTGCCTATTGTCTCTTTGATGGCGCGCGTCGTTATTGGGATTTGGAGACCTAACTTCTACAAATTCACCTTGTCGAGAGGGCCCTGCCCTGTTTGAATCCCGCCAGTTCTGATGCAATTCAGGTCTGTCGTTACGATAATATCGTCTGTCGTCATGTCGGTAGATTCCATAGTTTCTTTCTTGTCGGTCACGTGGTGGAAAATTTCTCCCTGAATCGTAACTGCACGCTGGACCGTTGCGTCTGAAGTTATTCTGTCTCCCTTGATAATAATTATTTTGGTTCCCATAATGTCTGTTTCTCTGATTGTCTCTGTGCTAGTCACTACCACGGAGAGGTGATCTTTTCCTGTAATTATTACTACTCTGCCAACGGTTGTGATACGGCTGGTGTCTGTTGTGGTCACGATTTACGTTGTAAGAATAGCCTTGTTGTGTCCATTTATTATTTCTGTCATCGCGGAATTGTGACGGATGTGACCTGTAATTGCTGTGCTCCTGTTTTCGCGTTCCGCGATTGTCAGTGTCAATTTCCAATTCTTGTAACAGTCCCTGAAAAGCTTCAGTGTCGTCTTTGCAGCGTCCTGCCAAAATAATATGTCGTAAAGTTTCAGGCAGTTTGATTAAGCAAACGCGGATGAGTTCTGAGGGGCTGTAATGGTTTGATAGGTACTGATTCTTGTGCAACATGTCTTCAAAATATTTCACAAGACTGGAAAATTCAGATTGTTCGAAATGTTTCATCATTATGATGCTATATTTTACTCGGTCTTGTGTAGATTGAGACCAATATGCTGAGAGGAAGGCATGATAAAATTTTCCTTCACTGTGACAATCGTAATTGACCGATCGCATTCTTACAGCTGGTTCATTCTCTAAGTAGCTACATATAAATTCTAACCTGTGCTCCAGTGACCAGTTGGGAGGAAAACAATGAGAGAATTGATGAAGCCATGCTTGTGGATGAATGTCGTTGCCAGAATTCTTAAATGGTTTGAATTTACGTGTAGTGATGAACAGCCTATTGTCAAAATCATCATGTCGGCGAGTCGCATATCGATCATTGTTACTCCGTTTCGGCGGTTCAAGCTCAAAATTCAGTGCGCCTTGCCAACTTCTTTCATAATTTTCGAAATGCCCTATGTTATTATTTTGTGACTTTTCCGTATTTCTAAGTCCCTCTTCCCGTGTTGGAGCGCGAATCTCCTCTGAAATATGTAATTCTTGTATTACCTGTGTCAGCTGATCTTGTACTTCCCGGATTTCTCTTTTGTACTGTGTATTGATTTCATTTTGATGTTGTTTGAATTTTCTAATTTGTTCATACTCTTCTGTGTCAGTGAAGGCTACGGGTCTTGTGTCATTCAGATTATCATCTACCTTTGTAGATAAGTTGGTGAACTGATCCGAAAGTTCGGCTACTTTCTCCGATGGAGAGCTTATTTCCTCAGTGTGTTTTTCTGAACCAAGTTTCAGAGAGTCCATTTGTGTTGAAATCGTATCTACTGTGTCCTTTAAGTTTTCCTGAGTTTTTGCAAGTTGCGTAACCGAATCGGTAGATACAACTGAGTCAATTTTAGCTTGCAAGGTCTCACGATTTTCACGAACAATAGTTTGCAGTTCTTTTATGGCTGCTTCGTGATTCTGTAATGTATCTTCATGCCGCGAAAAAATAGGTTGGAAATGCTCACAAATTTGTGTTTTTACGTCATTACAGACTTTTTGACATTTCGATTCGATTTTATGTAACTCAGTAGTTAAATCTTCACGTGTTTGTTCAAGGGTATGTTCCACTGAGTCTAACTTTTGAGGCTTTTGTTCCATTGCGTCAAACTGTTGCTGTGTTTAACTTTGGTGTTGTTCCATTGTGTCTAACTTTTGAAGACTTTGTTCCATTGTGTCTAACTTTTGTAGCCTTTGTCCCATTTGTTGCATTACCTGTAATAACAATGCACTGGTGTCTGAAACATGTTCCCCAGTGCTTTTCGGCAGTGAAGTTGCACCGGCAACATTCACATTTTGACAAGCAGAAAATGTGTCTTGACTTATTTGAGAAAACGGTGAGGACCCAAAACCTGAATCTGCAGTATTTGCAAGATTGTATCCTGTCATTCCCGATTCCTGAGGCTGGCTGTTGCCGACCGATCGATCGATAATGCTTCCCTGTTCACTAATTGTTTGACTGTCTACACCATTATTTGCAGCTCTCTCCATTTCCCTATGCACAATTACCAAATTACTACTTTGAATGTCTGTTAATTCATTACTCGGTGGCACTAACGCACTGCTTTCGTCTTCACTGTCGTTTCTCAGTTTACTTTGGAGCCTAGTATTTCGTTTTTCACACGCCATAATTGTCACAATGTTTCACACGATAACACAGAAAAGCACAATTGGAAGAGTAAAATAAGAAAACACATTATCATAGCACTGAAAATAATATGTAGTTAATTGCAAGCGCAGCTGCAAAATACTAGGTGCAAATCTGCATGCATGCCACAAGTGTTTTACTGTACAACAATGAAAAACTAAAACTACAAAGAAGATTCTCTCTACAATTACGCGCTAGCAATAAACAATAGCTACACTAATTACACAAACTACAAGAAAAAAATCAGAAGATTCCAGTGAGGTATCCTCAGCTAAGGGTCGACATATGCAAAGTCCCCTTAGAAGAATTAATGAATTACTGTGCTGATAAACCACTACGTTATTTGATTTTCAAACAGCTGAGCAAAACTGAACGTACTCAGAGATTCACAAAAGTGACACACAATATTTTTAGCGCAACGCAGTCTGACTTTCAATAATCCCTACAAAAGAATGGCCCTGACTAACATTAACCTATACCTTTCACAAATCGCTAACCTCACAAAAATCTTCGTTACTCGAACTGCTGCAGTACAGCGAGCGCCACTACTGCCAGCTAAATGAATGATTCAAACTACTGAAGGCACTAACTACTGATAGGCGTAGTTAGCAAATGAAAGATTTTGATAGAGAACAAACAATGTATTTACCTTAATAGTGTTCAAAAGTCATAATATATATAACAGTCCATGATATCGAATATTACAAATTTACTCTTTCTGATGGACACACGTCCAGATCGTCCGCTCTCAAAATTCCGCCATCTCTCTCCCCACATCCACCACTGCTGGCTGCTCACCTCCAACTGCGAAACGCTACGTGCTGTTAACAGCCAACTGCCCAACACTACAATAGCCAACAACAATACAACCCAGCCACAGACTGCATACAGCACAGCCAGTGATTTTCATATAGAGCGCTACGTGGCGTTACCAATATAAAAACCTAAACAGCCTACTTACATTCTATGATAGGCAATGAAAACCACTTAACTCCATTTTATTAAATTTTACAGCAGAACCGAAAACGGTTTCTTAAAATAATATTGTGATAACAGGTAATTTTGTTACATGTGTAACTGTATACGGTAGAAGCCTAGATATTGACAGATTCGAGAAGTCCATTTACTTTAAATCTCAGTGGAGTTACTCGTTGATGGAATCACGAGGCTTTCACAGGAAGATAGAGTTGAAAGTATGAAAATGCCATTCTACCTTTGCTGAACATGTGACAGAAAATGGGTGTGAATCATCCAACGTGGAACTGGACATGAAAATTATTTGAGTGAACAGTTAAAAAATGGAAAGAAAAAGAAATACCACTGACATTAGAAGAAAACTTCCATATAGAACGAGCTCTTACAATGAAAAACGAAGACGATCGAATCAATGTAAGCAATAATTCGCTGATCATGTTAGCGACTGAAACATGAACAGAAATGTAATACATAACCAGACCAGAACAAGTAAGTGATTAATCCCTGCTCTCTCTCTCTCTCTCTCTGTCACACACACACACACACACACACACACACACACACACACACACACACACCACATGCACACACAAAAAAATCCACTTACCTCACATAAAAATAACACATGCATACATTGCAACACACACACTCACAAATTCACTCACAAAAAGAAAAACTTATTCACAGGTAACACAATACACACATACACACATACACATGCATTCAAAATAAATCAAAAAATATTAAGCCACACACTCACACACACACACACACGCACGTACACACACACCCCACAAACAAAAGAGAAATACACAGTGACAGTTGGCAACACTGCACGCGGTAAGCACACACACGTTCTGAACACTGTGAAAAGTGCAAGTGGACTGTTGTAACAAATGTGAGTGAAAAAACGTCAAAAAACGGCCATCTGGAGTGTGGGAACCGAGTAAACATCCTCCAACACCACACACATGGACTAACAACATTGGAAATCGTAAGTAACCCGAACGATAATTTAACCTCAAGAAAGTTGTGCTGCAAAAGTTGTTTCTGATCTGAAAAACAAGAGAATAACATGAGAAAACTTAACATAGTTAAAACTACTACATACTACATTTATCATACAGGGTGAACATTAATGAAACCGACAAGGGGCGGATTCCTGATTGGAAGTGGAGGAAAAAGGTCCAATGAACATTTGTACGGGAATGCATCGTTGCTACGGTAGATGGCGCTGACGAATGAAAGTTCCTCTGACAACATGCAGTGTGTTCCTTGTATGTTGCAGGCGATGGAAACGGCCGAGAGGCAGAACCTAGTCCTCCAAATGTGGTGTACACAGTCCGACACTCAGTGGTCGTTTGTTGGTCCGAAAGGACACATGTTCACACAAACACCCAAAAAGTGCTTGAGATGTGTGATGTGACGTACTCGTTCTGGTACAGCCGTGCTGCCTGTCGACCATTTCCATCTGCTGGCCGTACACAAACAACACCTCAGCTTGTTCCTGACATGAATACCGGATCATTCTGCTGCTTACAGTATGCTGCATTAGTCACGCAGCCTGCAAACACACAAGGAACACAGGGCACATGGTCAGAGGAATTTACATTCGTCAGCCTTTCGTTAGTTGCAAAGACGGAACACAGCCTATCTCCACGAATTCCAATTCCTTAAGATTTGTCCAGTGAACCTTAGCCGGGATTCACCTTGTCCACAATTAGTTCTTTGTGGTCATTCCGCATTAGTGTTCTCCAAGATGTATTAGCTGTGTGAGTTGTCACCAACAATGTAACTGAACACTGTCGGATCTCTACAGTAATTCGTACACAATCCGTTACATTTATTTACGTTCGGTTCGTGTGACAGTCCTTGCAGCAGTCCTCGATACTCTGCAGATATTCCCGTATTTCGCAACAGTCCTCTGCGGTTGCCACCTCTCGGAACGTAGTGGCATCATCTGCGAACGGCCTTCCGATGTTATCCTCTAGGTCGTTTATATGTTTCGCAAACTTAAACCGTCCTATAGCGCTCAGCTGGACTAAGCTGGACTATTGCCGAAATTACCTTTACATCTGTCGCTTTCGTCCATTACGAACAATATTTTGTGTCCTGGCTGCGAACAAATACTGAATCGAGTCACAAATCCAGATCTATAATCACGAGTCTGTGGTAAGACTCGAATAGTCCTTTTGCTAGTGTTGGTGTCAGACGGCATGCCTTCACCACTGTATTGTATGGAACTGGGGACCTAGATACGACGGAAAAGCTTCGTCACCGCCGTAGCCCTCAGTGGTTCACAACCCCACAACAGCCTACGGTTCGGCCCCCAGTGGACACCGACACCCCCCCCCCCCTCCCCCGGGAACGTCTCACACCAGACGAGTGTAACTCCAATGTTTGCGTGGTAGAGTAATTTTGGTGTACGCGTACGTGGAGATAGTGTTTGCGCAGCAATCGCCGACATGTGTAACTCAGGCGGAATAAGAGGAACCAGCCCGCATTCGCCGAGGCAGATGGAAAACCACCTTAAAATACTATCCACAGACTGGCCGGCACACCGGACTTGGACACTAATCCGCCGGGCGGATTTGTGCCGGGGATCGGCACGCCTTCCCGCCCGGAAAGCAGTGCGTTAAACCGCACGGCTAATCGGTCGAGCTGTCTTCATTATACTCACTAGTTATTCTTGGTAGCTGTTTCTCTTGGGAAAACTGATTTTTTTTACTGAGTCTGTAAGTAAATTTCTACTTGCAATTATGTAATCTTATATCCACTGTATGTACATCTCTTTTAGAGTTTCAGGGCACCAGTTCATGTTTTTCTTCCAGGTTTCCTCAACGATGTCGAAGAATTATTTACATATCGTACTGCAAAAGCGAATATGTTTGGTCACATAGACTCTTTATGTAATTCTGTTTGTTAAAGATATATTAATTTAATATAATTTAAAGATATATTCTTCCCCCATGAACCATGGACCTTGCCGTTGGTGGGGAGGCTTGCGTGCCTCAGCGATACAGATGGCCGTACCGTAGCTGCAACCACAACGGAGGGGTATCTGTTGAGAGGCCAGACAAACATGTGGTTCCTGAAGAGGGGCAGCAGCCTTTTCAGTAGTTGCAGGGGCAACAGTCTGGATGATTGACTGCTTTGGCCTTGTAACATTCACCAAAACGGCCTTGCTGTGCTGGTACTGCGAACGGCTGAAAGCAAGGGGAAACTACAGCCGTAATTTTTCCCGAGGACATGCAGCTTTACTGTATGATTAAATGATGATGGCGTCCTCTTGGGTAAAATATTCCGGAGGTAAAATAGTCCCCCATTCGGATCTCCGGGCGGGGACTACTCAAGACGACGTCGTTATCAGGAGAAAGAAAACTGGCATTCTACGGATCGGAGCGTGGAATGTCAGATCCCTTAATCGGGCAGGTAGGTTAGAAAATTTAAAAAGGGAAATGGATAGGTTAAAGTTAGATATAGTGGGAATTAGTGAAGTTCGGTGGCAGGAGGAACAAGACCTTTGGTCAGGTGATTACAGGGTTATAAATACAAAATCAAATAGGGGTAATGCAGGAGTAGGTTTAATAATGAATAAAAATATAGGAGTCCGGGTTAGCTACTACAAACAGCATAGTGAACGCAGTATTGTGGCCAAGATAGACACAAAGCCCATGCCTACTACAGTAGTACAAGTTTATATGCCAACTAGCTCTGCAGATGATGAAGAAATTGATGAAATGTATGACGAGATAAAAGAAATTATTCAGGTAGTGAAGGGAGACGAAAATTTAATAGTCATGGGTGACTGGAATTCGTCAGTAGGAAAAGGGAGAGAAGG
This sequence comes from Schistocerca nitens, assembly GCF_023898315.1. Taxonomy (NCBI): domain Eukaryota; kingdom Metazoa; phylum Arthropoda; class Insecta; order Orthoptera; family Acrididae; genus Schistocerca; species Schistocerca nitens. The sequence goes on along the minus strand of NC_064614.1, from coordinate 366,592,009 downwards.
AAACATAGTAGGTGAATATGGATTGCGGGGAAGAAATGAAAGAGGAAGCCGCCTTGTAGAATTTTGCACAGAGCATAACTTAATCATAGCTAACACTTGGTTCAAGAATCATAAAAGAAGGTTGTATACCTGGAAGAATCCTGGAGATACTAATAGGTATCAGATAGATTATATAATGGTAAGACAGAGATTTAGGAACCAGGTTTTAAATTGTAAGACATTTCCAGGGGCAGATGTGGACTCTGACCACAATCTATTGGTTATGAACTGTAGATTAAAACTGAAGAAAGCAGAGGATCAAGTAGGTAAAAAGACGAGGGCTAATAGAAATCCTTGGGTAACAGAAGAAATATTGAATTTAATTGATGAAAGGAGAAAATATAAAAATGCAGTGAATGAAGCAGGCAAAAGGGAATACAAACGTCTCAAAAATGAGATCGACAGAAAGTGCAAAATGGCTAAGCAGGGATGGCTAGAGGACAAATGTAAGGATGTAGAGGCTTGTCTCACTAGGGGTAAGATAGATACTGCCTACAGGAAAATTAAAGAGACCTTTGGAGAGAAGAGAACCACTTGTATGAATATCAAGAGCTCAGATGGCAACCCAGTTCTAAGCAAAGAAGGGAAGGCAGAAAGGTGGAAGGAGTATATAGAGGGTTTATACAAGGGCGATGTACTTGAGGACAATATTATGGAAATGGAAGAGGATGTAGATGAAGATGAAATGGGAGATAAGATACTGCGTGAAGAGTTTGACAGAACACTGAAAGACCTGAGTCGAAACAAGGCCCTCGGAGTAGACAAAACTCTACCATCTGGTGAGCAAGATGTATGAGACAGGCGAAATACCCACAGACTTCAAGAAGAATATAATAATTCCAATACCAATGAAAGCAGGTGTTGACAGATGTGAAAATTACCGAACTATCAGTTTAATAAGTCACAGCTGCAAAATACTAACGCGAATTATTTACAGACGAATGGAAAAACTGGTAGAAGCGGACCTAGGGGAAGATCAGTTTGGATTCCGTAGAAATGTTGGAACACGTGAGGCAATACTAACCTTACGACTTATCTTAGAAGAAAGATTAAGGAAAGGAAAACCTACGTTTCTAGCATTTGTAGACTTAGAGAAAGCTTTTGACAACGTTAACTGGAATACTCTCTTTCAAATTCTGAAGGTGGCAGGGGTAAAATACAGGGAGCGAAAGGCTATTTACAATTTGTACAGAAACCAGGTGGCAGTTATAAGAGTCAAGGGGCATGAAAGGGATGCAGTGGTTGGGAAAGGAGTGAGACAGGGTTGTAGCCTCTCCCCGATGTTATTCAATCTGTATATTGAGCAAGCAGTAAAGGAAACAAAAGAAAAATTCGGAGTAGGTATTAAAATTCATGGAGAAGAAGTAAAAACTTTGAGGTTCGCCGATGACATTGTAATTCTGTCAGAGACAGCAAAGGACTTGGAAGAGCAGTTGAACGGAATGGACAGTGTCTTGAAAGGAGGATATAAGATGAACATCAACAAAAGCAAAACGAGGATAATGGAATGTAGTCAAATTAAATCGGGTGATGCTGAGGGGATTAGATTAGGAAATGAGACTCTTAAAGTAGTAAAGGAGTTTTGCTATTTAGGGAGTAAAATAACTGATGATGGTCGAAGTAGAGAGGATATAAAATGTAGACTGGCAATGGCAGGGAAATCGTTTCTGAAGAAGAGAAATTTGTTAACATCGAGTATAGATTTAAGTGTCAGGAAGTCGTTTCTGAAAGTATTTGTATGGAGTGTAGCCATGTATGGAAGTGAAACATGGACGATAACCAGTTTGGACAAGAAGAGAATAGAAGCTTTTGAAATGTGGTGCTACAGAAGAATGCTGAAGATAAGGTGGGTTGATCACGTAACTAATGAGGAGGTATTGAATAGGATTGGGGAGAAGAGAAGTTTGTGGCACAACTTGACTAGAAGAAGGGATCGGTTGGTAGGACATGTTTTTAGGCATCAAGGGATCACAAATTTAGCATTGGAGGTCAGCGTGGAGGGTAAAAATCGTAGAGGGATACCAAGAGATCAATACACTAAGCAGATTCAGAAGGATGTAGGTTGCAGTAGGTACTGGGAGATGAAGAAGCTTGCACAGGATAGAGTAGCATGAAGAGCTGCATCTAACCAGTCTCAGGACTGAAGACCACAACAACAACAACAACAACAAAGATATATTTGTCTAATGAGAACCAGAAATTTTAGAGGAATTTCTGCATGGGCAATTAGTGAAGCAGATTCTAGCGGTATGCAGGTGCGACCTCGGGGAAATCTTTGAAACCCCGAAGATGGATCTTTCGCTTCGCAATGCGTATCAAGAACGTGAAAAATCAAAATGCGTACAGTTAACGGACTTTTCTTCATAAAATATGTATTTGTTCATTTTAATTTATCCATGGGTATTACGCTCGTGGCCGAACAAGCAATTACATTGAAGCCTCATCCAATCTTAAAGAGACTTCATTACAGATTATACACACATACACACACACACACACAAATACGAATAGCTGTTTGAGCGGTTTGGAATCTCCATCGAAATACGTACGTAGTCTGAAAATGGTAAAGAGCAGCAAACAGTCGTTATGTCCGTTCCAGCTTCACTGCAGCAGATCAAAATTTAGGCTAGTAACTAGACATTATCGGTACTAAAAATACAAGAAGTACATAGAGCATAGCATACCAAAAATAGTACACATGATATAACCTTTATCGCTTCTGCATTACATTACATTAATGTACAATGGATATAGGTTATGTGCTGAGTAATAATTTTTGTATACTGTGCTCTGACTACGTACTTCTTGTATTTTTAGCATTGATAATGGCTGGTTACTAGTTGGAATTTGGATTACTATAATAAAGTTACCACGGAGACGACGACTGTTTGTTGTTCTTCACCACTTTGAAATTTATGTCTCACTCGTGGTGCGCATTCCAATTTCCTAATGGAACGTAATGTGACGTACAATAATCTTTGGGTAGACTCGTATTCATCGAACGCTTCGTATCTGAATGGGCCGTAGCACGGGCTACAGCAGTCTTTGGAACTGTTGTGTATGGTCCTGCGTGTCTTATTCACATGTGTCAGATATGTTAAATTTATCAGATTATAAAGTAAAGTAACATTTCAAGAAATGTAGTTATCTAGTCGCCGAACTCCACATTATACATCCCACTTATTCGAAGCTCGATTCTTCTGCTTTCGGTGCTGCAGATGATTGCCCGTAATTTGTCTGACATAGTTTGCGTTACTGTCGACAGAACTGGTGCTTATGTAGAGATGAACTCCGAGTTTCGTGCCACACCTTTGTCCTTTGATTATTCGGCCTGCTGATTTAATGAGCAGGCATGTCTAACAACCCTACCACAACAAAGGTCAAAAATTAATTATGATTGTAGTGTTGCTCACGCTGCTAAATATTGCGTTTTCGGGTAACAACAAAGCTATATTATGTGGCAGGTTTCATTAGAGCACAGTTAATTAAGTAATTTCTTGAAATAATGGATAAACTAGGCACTCATCTTATCGTGTTTCCCAGGCTGGTCTCGTTGTGAACTCATGGCTCAATCGTCGAAAATCTAGATTCAAATGGTTCTAATGGCTCTGAGCACTATGGGACTTAACATCTGTGGTCATCAGTCCCATAGAACTTAGAACTACTTAAACCTAACTAACCTGACATCACACACATCCATGCCCGAGGCAGGATTCGAACCTGCGACCGTAGCAGTCGCGCGGTTCCGGACTGAGCGCCTAGAACCGCGGGACCACCGCGGCCGGCGAAAATCTAGGTAGTGATGATTTCAAGCTCGGATATTCAAAAGTTTTATAGATGTGTTTCATAAACCATTCTTGAAGATTAAACTTTTGCAAGCTAGGACAATGGTGATGTAATAAAGTAATCAGCACTCCAAATTTAAGTTACACTTCTTTTTTATTACTTTTGTTGCAATATCACGTAACTCGTTCCAAAACATCACTTCACAATATAAAACATACTTGAAAATATCTTCCTCAATGTTAAAGTTCACATTTCATAAAGTGACTACAATTTGCGTCTTTTTAACATGACGACGAAAGCTTGACACTCTAATAACCGCTTACGCGCCCAAAAATCAGAGTTACAAGTACGTCAAAGATCATAGTGACAAAAGAAAGAATACACATAAGAATAATATCATTGCAACATACACATATCAATGTATCGAAGTACCTGTACATTAATGAAATCATATCTGAATCATGTCACAGAAATAAGTTAACTATTTTAGAGAAACACAGTAGAATATTGCTGGTATCGAGAGGTTGAGGTGAGGTGCCGTAATGGTTATGTAATTCAAGTACCATTACACATGGGAAACATTGATGACACGGATGATTAATGAAACTCGCATAAATAATTTTGTCAAATGGGTATGAATTGCGTGCTGATAGCCTGGTGAGAAGTCACTCTGTTATTTTTATTCCTGTTGCAAGTCCGTTTGTTCAATCAGCCGATGCCGTTGCTCTCTGGTACTGGTAGGCGGTGCGCGTGTCGCGATGAGGCGGACAGAGGCAGCTGGTAGTTAGAAATATGGCCTGCCACGTGGGAGCGGGAAGCGGCGCCCCGGCTGACAGCGACGAGCATGTCGCCAACAAATGAGGGTGGCGCGCTGTGAGGACGCAGCGGCGGCCCTCAAAGGGCTGCGTGAGTTATGGCGCGCCGCGTGCCAGGGTTAGCCGTCGCAGCGAGAAGGCTGGGAGCGCTGGCGGCAGCGGCAGCGGCAGCGGCCGTGTTACGATCTTGCCAGGCTGGCGGCGCTCCTGCAGAACTACTGGCTGTAGCATTCCACGGTCACCTCCTCGCTTTAATCTTCTTCATTCCCCGTTGGGGCAGACTGCCAGGAGCTAACTACACTACTGGACATTAAAATTGCTACACCACGAAGATGACGTGCTACAGACCCGAAATTTAACCGACAGGAACAAGATGCAGTGATACGCAAATGATTAGCTTTTCAGAGCATTCACACAAGGTTAGCGCCGGTCGCGACACCTACAACGTGCTGACATGAGGAAAGTTTCCAACCGATTTCTCATACACAAACAGCAGTTGATCGGCGTTGCCTGGTGCAACGTTGTTGTGATGCCTCGTGCAAGGAGGAGAAATGTGTACCATCACGTTTCCAACTTTGATAAAGGTCGGATTGTAGCCTATCGCGATTGCGGTTTATCGTATCGCGACATTGCTGCTCGCGTTCGTCGAAATCCAATGACAGCTAGCAGAATATGGAATCAGTGGGTTCAAGAGGGTAATACTGAACGCCTTGCTGGATCCCGTCGGCCGCGTATCACTAGCAGTCGAGATGACAGGCATCTCATCCGCACGGCTGTAACGGATCGTGCAGCCACGTCTCGATCCCCGAGTCAACAGATGGGAACGAACGTTTGCAAGACAACAACCATGTGCACGAACAGTTCTACGACGTTTGCAGCAGCATGGACTATCAGCTCGGAAACCATGGCTGCGGTTACCCTTGACGCTGCATCACAGACAGGAGCGACTGCGATGGTGTACTCAACGACGAACCTGGGTGCACGAATGGCAAAACGTCATTTTTTCGGATGAATCCAGATTCTGTTTACAGCATCATGATGGTCGCATCCGTGTTTGGCGACATCGCGGTGAACGCACACTGGAAGCGTGTATTCGTCATCGCCATACTGGCGTATCACCTGGCGTGATGGTATGGGGTTCCATTGGTTACACGTCTCGGTCACCTCTTGTTCGCATTGAAAGCATTCTGAACAGTGGACGTTACATTTCAGATGTGTTACGACCCGTGGCTCTACACTCCATTCGATCCCTGCATGTTGCAGGTCCTGTACGGGCATTTCTGGATACAGAAAATGGTCGCCTCCTGCCCTGGCCAGCACATTCTCTAGATCTCTCACCAATTGAAAACGTCTGCTCAATGGCGGCCGAGCAACTGGCTCGTCACAATACGACAGTCACTACTCGTGATGAACTGTGGTATCGTGTTGAAGCGGCATGGGCAGCTGTACCTGTACACGCCGTCCAAGCTCCGTTTGACTCAATGACCAGGCGTATCAAGGGCATAATTACGGCCAGAGGTGGTTGCTCTGGGTACTGATTTCGGAGGAACTATGCACCCAAACTGCGTGAAAATGTAATCACATGTCAGTTCTAGTATAATATATTTGTCCAATGAATACCCGTTTATCATTTGCATTTCTTCTTGGTGTAGAATTTTAGTGGCCAGTAGTGTATCTACTCTACAACCATTTAGATATTAAATTTGATAATATTAATAACGTTGTTTGCCAATGGTCACCAAATTACCTGACGATGAGGTCGGGCCATGAATCTGAGGGAAGGACAGAAAACACACTTTCTCAGAAATTAAAGAAGAGAACTTTAAGGATATTCATTGCTGCTCAATACAAACACAGTATTCAGTGAGAATCTCAGATATTTTACACTGATTTAGATAATGTCATAGGATAGGCACCTAATACCCGCCAGGTTAGCCGAGAGAACTAATGCGCTGCTTCCTGGACTCGGGTAGGCGCGCCAGCCCCGGATCGAATCCGCCCGGCGGTTTAATGACGACGGCCGGTGTGCCGGCCAGCCTGCATGTGGTTTTTAGGCGGTTTTCCACATCCCCCCTGGTGAATACCGGTCTGGTCCCCACATCCCGCCTCAGCTACTCGGCTCGCAGACATCTGAACACTTTCGCAGTATTCCATGGATTACACTAGTCGCAGACAGTTGGGGTACACTACACTTTATAATCCATGGCAATGGCGTCCTCACCACAAGTAGTAGAGGGCTTTGTAGTCCTTCCATATTAGCCGTTTTAGTAAACTGACTCAAATGTTTTCTACGTAAATGTACGAATAGATACATTATAATACAAGACGACACCAGTTTTTGTGTGTCACAAATTATTTTACTTTATATTATGGCACATAATGTAATATACTCTTACGAATTTTACGAGCTGACTACGGAACATTTGTTATTATTTTGTAATTAACACTATAAATGTAACTCTTTTTAAATGGAATGGTTCCGTTTTCTGTTATTTACTCTCACTTAAATTTATGTTAAACCAAGGTGACTAGTAATTGCATATAATAAACTGTATTAAATGCCGTTGATCGCCGCTAGGGGTGTTGCCGTCTATTCACGTGACCTCACCACGCTATTTAAGCCCATACGAAGGGTTAGTCCCTCATAGTTTGCTGCCGTTATGTAGACGGGAGTGATACCACCAGCAGTCGACCAATCGGTAACATATTTTAAATTAACATAATTTTATCTGTTGTATAATAGAGTCTTTCTGACGGATATCTATAATTTCACAGTGTAAACGCCCAGAAGAAGACCCCTACGTCAGGTTGAAACCGGTTGGCGGTATAATAATAATAACTGCGATTAAGACTGTTTTTGAATAATTGATTAATCATACTAATCGCTGCTTCATCTCCACAACCATGTTGTCCAAAAAACGCTAATTCTGTGCCGGGGGTACGGGGTGGCGGCAGGAAGGTCATCTGGCCAATCCTTAAGCTAACATTGCCAATGCGATTAAGCATGCCGACCCTGCGGGAAAAGGCACAAGTCAAAGAAAGAAAGAAAGAAAGAATAAGATACGCACCTAACCCTGCGCGGGGCCTCCTCTGGCCCTACGGACTACAGTGAGACGCCGTGGAAGTGAGCTACAAGTCCATGGAACTCACATGCAAGCAGGTGACACCAAATCGTTTAAAGAACGGCAGCCAATTCTGGTCTGTTCGTGGGTGCAAGATCCATACCACGGAGCCTGCGTTCAATGACATCCCAGATATGCTAGATGGGGTTCAAATCTGGGCTCTGGGGTGACCATATGAGTCTTGCGACCTCTCCTGCATGTTCCTGGAATCATTATCGGACGACGAGGGAGCGATGTGCCGGCACGTTATCATCTTGTAACACCGTGGATCCGTCTGAGTGTCGGAAGGTCAGAAATGGGTGGATATGGTCCCCGAGCAGCTCAGCATATCGTAGACCATTCAAAATCCCTTCCAGAACGACGAGGAAGCCCATTCCATGTCAGGAAAACACATCCCATACCATAAGAGAAACAGCACACTTTCATGGCAGGTGGGATTCGTCGATTCATATGGTTTGCACCACACACGGCGCCTCCCATCATCTTGGTGCAGTTGAAATCGTCATTCGTCCGACCATGTTAGGTTGCGTTATTGTTCCAGTGTCCATCCCTGGTGGCTGACGACAGATCAAGCCGTTGTGCCCGATGACGTTGGGTTAATAGTGACACCCTTTGCAGTGCCGGCTCTCATACCCCATCGAGCCCAAGACTTTACGGATTCTCCACTGGAAGACGTGGCTAACACTTCCCGTGCTGAACTGAGCCGTGGTTTGTGCACTGTTGACCTTCTGTCAAGACTGACGATCCGTCTCCGACGTCGCCAGTTACAGCCATCAAGGGTGGCCAGACGGCCGGTAGTTTGTCTCTTGTGGACTGTGACACCCTCGTTCACGATACACGCTGGGCACGGTTGAACGTGTAAAGCCGAATTTCGTCACCACTGCCGAAATCAAAATTCCCATACGTCAGGCACCGACCACCACATCTCGTTCGAGCAGCATCAATTCACGGCGGCCGGCTGGTTTTGCCGAGCGGTTCTAGGGGCTTCAGTCTGGAACTGCGAGCCCGCTACGGTCGCCGGTTCGAGTCCTGCCTCGGGCATGGATGTGTGTGATGTCTTTAGGTTAGTTAGTTTTAAGTAATTCTAAGTTGTAGGGGACTGATGACCTCAGACGTTAAGTCCCATAATGCTCAGACCCATTTGAACCATTTACTGGTTATCACTGTTAGCATTCAACCGCGATTCTTATACATATTTTAACAACGCGTTTCAAGAGACAATGCTCTCATCATCAGGTTGTAAAATCTATGTCATGAAATTAAACGGACTAAAAAGACAAAATACCATCACCAATAGTTGGGAAGTCCATAGAGTAAAACAGAATTAAAAGTATATTGGACTGTGGGTCCTCGTCTTACATTGAAGTTGTTGACACAAGTCAATGGCCGTCCCATAGCTACCAAATATGCTGTCGACTGCGCCGGCTCGGGAGCTGTTGTGGACTGACGTGCCTAGGTGTTGTGGCGTGGTTACAGCCGTGTGCTTGACGGTAACGCTATGCTATTGGGCGCCTCATTTCCTTATTGCATTGGTCTGCCATCGTTAGCCTCTCGCAACTCCGTCATTGACATGCTACAAGTTTAAAGTCGCATGCCTGCCCTAAAATAATTCCAAAAACCCGCTAAAAAGTCTCATTTCTTTAAAGTTATCTTGTACATTTAGGATATTGCTTTGTTTCTTTTCATGGATAGCTATCTCGAATTCCTCTAGTAAATCAAGTTTCCTCCCTTTCTTTTCTACATGCAATATTTCTACGTTGTCTTCTATGCTATTAAGGGGATGGCCTGTTTCATATATATGGTTCGCAACAGCTGATTTGTCATAATTTCCTAACCTGAACGCATCTTTATGTTCTTTATACCGGATCGCGAATGATCTTCCTGTCTGCCCTATATATTTTGCATCACACGTTCTGCACTGAATCTTATAAACTCCCGATCTTTCAAACTTATTTCTCTTCTCGCCAATATCGTGCTTAAGGCTATACCTCACTAGGTTATTAGTCTGAAAAGCTATTTTGACATCGTATGGCTTAAAAATATTTGCTACCTTTTGTGAGACTTTTCCGTAGTATGGCATCGATATAATTTTCACTTTCTCTCCATCAGGTTTATTCTTTTTGCGCTTATTACTTTTCCGTAACAGTTTTTTAACCATATCTATTCTGTAACCGTTATTCATCGCTATTCTCTTAACGGTATTAATTTCAGTCTCCCTATCTTTTTCACTCATAGGTATATTGACTGCCCTAAGCACGGTCGCAGGTTCGAATCCTGCCTCGGGCATGGATGTGTGTGCTGTCCTTAGGTTAGTTAGGTTTAAGTAGTTCTAAGTTCTAGGGGACTGATAACGACAGCAGTTGAGTCCCATAGTGCTCAGAGCCATTTGAACCATTTAGCATTATCAGACATGCCTGTATATTATTCCAAGGCTAATGAGTACCAACGAACTTAACTGCCTATTCTTGTAACTGATATGATGGGTTACAAGCAATTTCTCGTCTCGCCACCCTGCTGATTTCGCGGAAAGAGTAAATGCTTTCTATTGCCCGGTTTTGTCAGCAAACAGTTCCTGAGCTGTAACTGAAATGTACCTCTTTATGTAATCACCGTCAGTGAATGGCTTGCTTTGTTTGAAGATTTAGTTGACAGTTCGTAAACTTACTTTCTTAATGGCTCCAGTGTCCTGAACACGTTTCCTAAAACTATTTTGTTGAAAACTATTTTGTTGAAAACTATTTGCCTCGCGGATTGGCCACGCAGTTTGAGGCGTCATGTCACAGGCTTCCCTCGGGCATGGGTGTGTGTGTTGTTCTTAGCATAAGTTAGTTTAAGTAGTGTGTAAGTGTAGGGAACGATGACCTAAGCAGTTTGGTCCCTTAGGAATTCAGACACTTGAAAACTATTTCCCTCTTTCAGTGCCTGGAGTTAATTTCATGTACCTTGACCAGTTGATGAAAGCGCGCAACATACTTTATTTCGTAGGTGACTAATATTGTATTCTTTAAGAACAGCAGTAACTTCGTGTAGAGAGGAGGAGGAGATTAGTTTTAACGTCCCGTCGGCAGCGAGCTGATTGGAGACGGAGCTCAAGCTCGGATTAGAGAAAGTTTAAGGAGGAAATCGGCCATACCCTTTCGAAGGAACGATTCCTGGGTTTGCTTTAAGTGATTTAGAGAAATGAAGGAAAAGCTAGATCTCGATGTCCGGACGCGGGTTTGAACCGTCGTCGTCCTGAACGCCAGTCTACTGTGCTCGGTTTGTTGTCTTCCTGTATAACGAAATATTTCACAACGCACAATGTACTGATGATGCGACACTCCACTTTGTTCTTTTCCAACAAATATCTTGCACACATATTCGAAAGAAGCAAAACTTGAAATAACATCACAGCAAACACAGCCAACAGATCACAGTCGACGACAGATAGAACTCTAGTCATGGCATGTCTGTTATTTACACTGAAGTGCCAAAGAATATTGTATACGCATACGTATTCAAATACGGAGATACGTAGACAGGCAGAATACGGCGCTGCGTTTGGTAACGCTTACATAAGACAACAAGTGTCTGCTGCAGTTGTTAGATGGTTACTGCTGCTACAGTGGCAGGTTATCAAGATTTAAGTCAGTTCAACGTGCTGTTATAGTCGGCGCAAGAGCGATGGGACACGACACCTCCGAGGTAGTGATGAAGTGAGGACATTCCCGTAAGAGCATGTCGCGAGTATACTGTGAATATTAGGAATTCGGTAAAACATCAAATCTCCGACATCACTGTGGCCGGAAAAAGACCCTGCTAGAACGGGACCAACGACGACTGAAGAGAAACGTTCAACGTGACAGAAGTGCAAACTTTCCGCAATTTGCTGCCGGTTTCAATGCCGGGCCATTAAAAAGTGTCAGCGTGCGAACTATTCAACGGAACATCATCGATATGGGCTTTCGGCGCCGAAGGCCCACTCGTGTACCCTTGGTGACTGCACGACACAAAGCCTCATGCCTCTCCTGGACCCATCAACACCGACATAGGGCTGTTGATGCCTGGAAACACGTTGCCTGGTCGGACGAGTCTCGTTTCAGATTGTATAGAGCGGATGGACTTGTACGGGTATGGAGACGATCTCATGAATCCATGGACCCTGCATTCAGCAGGGGCTGTTCAAGCTGATGGTGGCTCTGTAATGGCGTGGGGCGTGTTCAGTTGGAGTCATATAAGGCCCCTGATAAGTCTAGATACGACTCTGACAGGTGACACATACGTAAGCATCCTGTCTGATCACCTGCATCCATTCATGTCCATTGTGTATTCCGACGGAGTAGAGCAATTCCGGCAGGACAATGGGACACTCCACATGTCCAGCATTGCTACAGGGTGGCTCCAGGAACACTCTTCTGAGTTTAAACATCTCTGCTGGCCACCAAACTCCCCATACATGAACATTATTCAGCATATCTGGGATGCCTTGCAACGTGCTGTTCAGAAGAGATCTCCACCCCTTGTACCCTTACTGGTTTATGGATAGCCTTGCATACTTCATGGTGTCAGTTCCCTCCAGCACTACTTCAGGCCTTAGTAGAATCCGTGTCACGTCGTATTGTGGCACTTCTGCGTGCTCGCAGGGGCCTTGCACGATATTAGGCAGCTGTGCCAGTTTCTTTGGTTCTTCAGTGTATGAACAAGGAACAGTAGTGCTCCTGACTGCTTCCGTCAACTGAGCTGAAAGAAACTCGCGCTCAACCGCGGACCGTACTAAATCCCACGTGGGCCGGATGCTATCCGCGTGCCGTATTTTGGCGGCCCCTGCTGTAGACAATATCAAGAAGGACATCGGACGCCTTGAAGTTGATGCAGTTACCTACACGTAAGTCCAGCCTGGAAAACGTTACACAAATATTATGACATATCGACCAGACGAGACGCTCAGACTGCAGACCAGATACACTAGCCACCTGACAGCGAGGCTGGGCACCTGTGTACTTTGAAGTGTCTCGGCGAGGGATGCTACACATCTACATCTACATCTACATGACTACTCTGCAATTCACATTTAAGTGCTTGGCAGAGGGTTCGTCGAACCACAATCATACTATCTCTCTACCATTCCACTCCCGAACAGGGCGCGGGAAAAACGAATACCTAAACATTTCTGTTCGAGCTCTGATTTCTCTTATTTTATTTAGATAATCATTCCTACCTATGTAGGTTGGGCTCAACAAAATATTTTCGCGTTCGGAAGAGAAAGTTGATGACTGAAATTTCGTAAATATATCTCGCCGCGACGAAAAACGTCTTTGCTGTAATCACTTCCCTCCCAATTCGCGTATCATATCTGCCACACTCTCTCCCCTACTACGTGATAATACAAAACGAGCTGCCCTTTTTTGCACCCTTTCGATGTCCTCCGTCAATCCCACCTGATAAGGATCCCACACCGTGCAGCAATATTCTAACAGAGGACGAACGAGTGTAGTGTAAGCTGTCTCTTTAGTGGACTTGTTGCATCTTCTAAGTGTTCTGCCAATGAAATGCAACCTTTGGCTCGGCTTCCCCACAATATTATCTATGTGGTCTTTCCAACTGAACTTGTTCGTAATTTTAACACCCAGGTACTTAGTGGAACTGACAGTCTTGAGAATTGTACTATTTATCGAGTAATCGAATTCCAACGGATTTCTTTTGAACCTCATGTGGATCACCTCACACTTTTCGTTATTTAGCGTCAACTGCCACCTGCCACACCATACAGCAATCTTTTCTAAATCGCTTTGCAACTGATACTGGTCTTCGGATGACCTTACTAGACGGTAAATTACAGCATCATCTGCGAACAACCTAAGAGAACTGCTCAGATTGTCACCCAGATCATTTATATAGATCAGGAACAGCAGAGGTCCCAGGACGTTTCCCTGGGGAACACCTGATATCACTTCAGTTTTACTCGATGATTTGCTGTCTATTACTACGAACTGCGACCTTCCTTACAGGAAATCACGAATCCAGTCGCACAACTGAGACGATACCCCATAGGCCCACAGCTTGATTAGAAGTCGCTTGTGAGGAACGGTGTCAAAAGCTTTCCGGAAATCTAGAAATACGGAATCAACTTGAGATCCCCTGTCGATAGCGGCCATTACTTCGTGCGAATGTGCGTTGCACATGAACGATGTTTTCTGAAGCCATGCTGATTACGTATCAATAGATCGTTCATTTCGAGGTGATTCATAATGTTTGAATACAGTATACAGAGCGTTTATCCGGGCCCTGTTGTAAGTCCGAACAGGTATTCGACGAATCGCGGACCCAAACCCATATTTGTCAGCTGGAGCGAAAGGAGACGTTAGGAAACACAGATGACAAATGGGGCACGGGACGTTGGTCAACATTTAATAGATGACTCGCAATTCGCCAGGTGATGGAATGTTTTCAATGATTCAAGTACTTGGCGGTTGTGCGTCTTCCTTCTGCTGTGAGAATTGTGGGCGGTATGCATCGCTTAAAGAACACGTAGAAAAATATTTTGATTGGCTAGAACAAGAGCATGAGCTTGTCATTCCGGTGCACGGTCTCTCCCAGAGCGAGAGAAGGCAGCAGAACACCAGGAGAGGAATTTTCCCAGGGAGAGACTTGAGTTCGAGAGTGCAAGGAGACTGCTGGCGGGACTGGATGATAGAGAGTTCGCTTGAACACGCCAGAACAGGGACACCGACGAAGGCCTTCGTGAGACTAGACTTGTGATCGTCACCTGGCTAGTGCAGACCAACTCCGCCCACTGTCAAAGACTAACACCACCCACCGCGTCCACGCCACGGCGAGGATATGCTGCCGTCCTGCTACAGTGCCCTTTCAGCCACGCCGGCAGCAGCGTGACCAACGCCTAGTAAACAACTTGCGCTGCAGCTTAGCGGACAAGTCTCTGGTAATGACCCTGAGAATATTGCTATTGATAATGTACTTATTATTGTTTCAGTAGTAATAGTGATTTGAGAGTAAGATGTGTAGATGTGCTACTAAACACATTTGTTTGTGCAAATAAATGTATATCACAAATCGTATTATAATGACGCGGCTAGCGCTTCCAGTTCAATTTAATATCGCAATGCTGCACTCAAGCGTAAGGTAAGATATTGTAATTAGCAAATGCAAAATCGACCACTACAGTATTCAGTGAGATCTAGATAAGATTTGTAACCTATCGTTTACTGGGAGGCAGCTATGAGATTTTCCTGTAGCTACTGCCAATGCAAGCTTAAAGGCCGCTTTCATAAGCCTTGAGATAATGGTCTGGTCTTTCCTTAAGCCATCTAAACTGGTTGTGCTGGAGGCCTACGAGGGCAGCTCAAGGACGAGTTATTTTCACAGGTTGGACTTGTTTCCCAGCACCTTTCATAAATAAATTTTGAAAAAGACCGTACAGGAATAGACATTTTGCAGTGGAGTGACTAGCGCAAACGGGATACTGCCAATGATATTGCCTGAAACTGCTTACTGATTCTGACTGTCCGAAACGCATGAATGTTTACATAATTTTCGTGAAGCAGTTTGGAGCTCACGAACCGTGGGGACCGATCGGCAATTCTCCTGGGTACTGGAGCTGTCGGGTCTCTAGAGTGGGGGTAATATGTTCAGAGATCCAGTGATCCGCTGTGATTCTTCCGGTATGGAAAGCTGAGAGAATTGGTAAGGGCGTTTGCCGTATTTGAATGCGGAGTGCTATTGGTTTCACGGCTTGTATAACCGTATGTTGCCATTTGGCGAGGGTCCACATATTCAGTAGGCAGTTTCCTCAGACTGGGTTGTGGCGTCATGAAGTTAGTTGAAAAGCGGTGTTTTAGTGAGAGACATGACATGGTGGAATTTAATAGAACTCAATAAATCGTGTATCGTTTCGTGAAACATGAGTGTAATGGTTTGTGTAACTTTTTCTTTTTGCCTTTAGACTGAATTTTTTTTCTTTGTTGTTGCACTATTGTCGGCGGGAGTTGCCAATAACCAGCTGCAGGCGGCGTATGATTAGCGGAGTATATGTTTCCGCCAAGTTGTGAGAGCTCGGAACCTTCTCGAGAGTAGTTACCCAGCTTTAATTATTGGCACTAGAGCAGTGAGAAGTCTAACGCGTCTCGTTGCTGGAAGCGAGGCTCGTGAGCCATATTTAGAGCGATTATAACTATAGCCGTGCAGTAAACGCTTCCGAGAAAATCTGCCGAGCAATACGTCGCGTAATGTAGCTCGCGTGGCACACATCGCGAAGACTGACAATGAATAACTGTGACATACATGGTTTGATGCTATTCTGCAAAGGATATTGACACTGACGCTGCTCTGATACTGCAGTAGGTGCACTACTTGGAGCTTAATGACCTTAAGGTGAACTTTAGAGTGGATCCGGATTGTGTGAAGCAAAGTGGAGGTAGAATGTAGGTGGATAGGTGATGAGACTATTTCTATGTCAGAGAAAGGAACTGTCACTTAAGCAACTCGAGAATTCGCGAAATGACGGCTACTGTGGCTGAGCGGTTGAAGGCGCTTCAGTCCGGAACCACGCTGCTGCTACGGCCGCAGGTTCGAATCCTGCCTCGGGCATGGATATGTGTGATGTCCTGAGGTTAGTTAGGTTTAAGTAGTTATAAGTGTAAGGGAGTGATGACCTCAGATGTTAAGTCCCATAGTGCTTAGAGCCATTTGAACCATTTGAATTCGCGTAACGCAGCAAGAGCTGGCAGGATAGGAATGAAGTTAATCAAGGATATCTAGGTGGGAGAATGTGAAATCGATGACGATTGTGGCACTGTTTTTTAGGTGTATGGTATTTTTGGTTACGTACGCCTGGTCGCTCACAGAGGTAGATATTTTTAGAATGTCATAAAACGGATTGCATTTTCAGTGGTGGAAGAGGAAGCTCATGAGTTGTGTGGGTGAAGTGGTGTAAAATAGGGTGGATTTGCATGGTCAGTACAGGTTTGCTGGAAAGAGGACAGACAGGCAGCTGACGCTGAAAATCAAGAAAAGTAACATATTGCTCGTAAATAGGCGAAGCGGTCCTCTAGTGTTTGTTTCCACCATAGGCATCAAGTCATTGGGAACACTATCTGCCGTAAAATACTAAGGAATAACAATTCGGAGCGACCTAAAGTGGAACAGCACAGTGGAATGTGCACATAAAACAAGCAGATGCCAAACTGATATTCAATGAGAAAATGTTAGGGAAGTGCGATTCATACACGAAAGTAGTGACTTTTATAAAACACTTGTTCGACTCAATCTTTAGTAACACCCATCCGTCTAGGACCATTGGATTACTAGAGGAACTAGACAAGATCCAAAGAAGTGTGGGAATTTCGCCAGCGGGTGGTTTAGCCGGCGCACGATTCTGACGGAGATGCACAGGTATTTCCAGTGGCAGACGCTACAACAAAGTTGTGCGCATTATAGAGAGATTTATTGCGGAAATTCCGGGTGCCTGCATTTCAAGACGTGTCGCACAACTTGTTACTGTACTTGTACTCATATACGTCTCGCTAAATAACCACGAGGAGAAAATAAGTGACAAAGGAGATCATACGAAGGCCTAGCAATAAGCATTCTTCAGACACAGCAGTCGCGAATGGAAGATAAAAGCGAGTAAAAAGATAATGATGCCGCAAGTAGCCTCCGCCACAGAGAATGAGACGGCTAGCGGAATACACTGAGGTGACAAAAGTCATACGTCCTAATACAGTGTCGAATCTGCTTTTACCTGCTGCAGTGCAGCAGCTCGACATGCCATGAACTCAACAAGTCGTTGGGAGACCCCTCCAGAAATACTTGACCATGCTGCCTCTATAGAAGTCCATAATTGCGGAACTGTTGCCGGGGCAAGATTTTGTGCACGCACTGACCTCTCGATTGCGTCTCTTAAATGTTCGGAGAGATTCATGTCGGACGATGTTGGTGGCTAAATCATACGCTCGAACTGGTAAGAATGTTTTTCAAACAAATTGCGAACAATTGCGGCCCGGTGGTATTGTCCATTGTCATCCATAAATATGCCATCGTTGTTTGGAAATATGAAGTCCGTGAATGGCTCCAGATGGACTACAGGTAGGCGTTTCCAAGAAATGATCAGTTGAGTCCAATTCATGTAAACACAGCCCACACAATTGTGGAGCCACCAGCAGCTTGCTCTTTGTCTTGTTGACAACTTAGGTCCGTGGCTTCATGGGGCCTAAACCTGCCATCAGCTCTTACCAAGTGAAATCGGGAGTCACCTGACCAGGACACGGTTTTCCATTCGTCAAGGGTCCAAACAATATGGTCACGAGGCCAGGGGAGGCGCTGCTGCCGATGTCGTGCTGTTTGCAAAGGCACTCGCGTCGGTCGTCTGCTGCCGTAACCCATTACCGCCAAATTTCACTGCACTGCGCTAACGGTACGTTTGTCATGTGTCGAAAATTGATTTCTGCGGTTATTTC
Organism: Schistocerca nitens; assembly: GCF_023898315.1. Lineage (NCBI taxonomy): Eukaryota > Metazoa > Arthropoda > Insecta > Orthoptera > Acrididae > Schistocerca > Schistocerca nitens. The sequence goes on along the minus strand of NC_064614.1, from coordinate 366,573,796 downwards.
TCGCAGCGTTGCTTGTCCGTTAGCACCGCCAACTCTACGCAAATGTCGCTGTTCTCGCTCGTTGAGTGAGCCGTGGCGGCTTCATTTCATCTTTTCTTCTTCCTTCATTTTCGGCTAGAGGACAAATGTAAGGATGTAGAGGCTTATCTCACTAGGGGTAAGATAGATACTGCCTACAGGAAAATTAAAGAGACCTTTGGAGAGAAGAGAACCACTTGTATGAATATCAAGAGCTCAGATGGAAACCCAGTTCTAAGCAAAGAAGGGAAAGCAGAAAGGTGGAAGGAGTATGTAGAGGGTCTGTACAAGGGCGATGTACTTGAGGACAATATTATGGAAACGGAAGAGGATGTAGATCAAGATGAAATGGGAGATACGATACTGCGTGAAGAGTTTGTTAGAGCACTGAAAGACCTGAGTCGAAACAAGGCCCCCGGAGTAGACAACATTCCATTGGAACTACTGACGGCCTTGGGAGAGCCAGTCCTGACAAAACTCTACCATCTGGTGAGCAAGATGTATGAGACAGGCGAAATACCCACAGACTTCAAGAAGAATATAATTCCAATCCCAAAGAAAGCAGGTATTGACAGATGTGAAAATTACCGAACTATCAGTTTAATAAGTCACAGCTGCAAAATACTAACGCGAATTCTTTGCAGACGAATGAAAAAACTAGTAGAAGCCGACCTCGGGGAAGATCACTTTGGATTCCGTAGAAATATTGGAACACGTGAGGCAATACTGACCCTAGGACTTATCTTAGAAGCTAGATTAAGGAAAGGTAAACCTACGTTTCTAGCATCTGTAGACTTAGAGATAGCTTTTGACAATGTTGACTGGAATACTCTCTTTCAAATTCTGAAGGTGGCAAGAGTCAAATACAGGGAGCGAAAGGCTATTTACAATTTGTACAGAAACCAGATGGCCGTTATAAGAGTCGAGGGACATGAAAGGGAAGCAGTGGTTGGGAAGGGAGTGAGACAGGGCTGTAGCCTCTCCCCGATGTTATTCAATCTGTATATTGAGCAAGCAGTGAAGGAAACAAAAGAAAAATTCGGAGTAGGTATTAAAATCCATGGAGAAGAAATAAAAACTTTGAGGTTCGCCGATGACATTGTAATTCTGTCAGAGGTAGCAAAGGACTTGGAAGAGCAGTTGAACGGAATGGATGGTGTCTTGAAGGGAAGATATAAGATGAACATCAACAAAAGCAAAACGAGGATAATGGAATGTAGTCGAATTAAGTCGGGTGATGTTGAGGGTATTAGATTAGGAAATGAGACACTTAAAGTAGTAAAGGAGTTTTGCTATTTGGGGAGCAAAATAACTGATGATGGTCGAAGTAGATAGGATATAAAAAGTAGACTGGCAATGGCAAGGAAAGCGTTTCTGAAGAAGAGAAATTTGTTAACATCGAGTATAGATTTAAGTGTAAGGAAGTCATTTCTGAAAGTATTTGTATGGAGTGTAGCCATGTATGGAAGTGAAACATGGACGGTAAATAGTTTGAACAAGAAGAGAATAGAAGCTTTCGAAATGTGGTGCTACAGAAGAATGCTGAAGATTAGATGGGTAGATCGCATAACTAATGAGGAGGTACTGAATAGGATTGGGGAGAAGAGGAGTTTGTTGCACAACTTGACCAGAAGAAGGGATCGGTTGGTAGGACATGTTCTGAGGCATCAAGGGATCACCAATTTAGTATTGGAGGGCAGCGTGGAGGGTAAAAATCGTAGGGGGAGACCGAGAGATGAATACACTAAGCAGATTCAGAAGGATGTAGGTTGCAGTAGGTACTGGGAGATGAAGAAGCTTGCGCAGGATAGAGTAGCATGGAGAGCTGCATCAAACCAGTCTCAGGACTGAAGACCACAACAACAACAACATGTTCATGCTGAGCGCTTTTGGCTGCTGGCGTTTTGCCTTAAGCTGAAAATATGGAATAACGACTTGTTGATGTAGCAAAGTTTAATATCGCTCGCGCTGCCGTATATCAGCCTCTGTGACTCTCGCTTTTTGGATGTCAAAAAATTTTTCTCTGTTTGTAATTATTGTTAACCACAAGTGCCCTATTTGAGTTTGATCCATTTAATGGTTAGTGCTTGCTCCGCACGTGTAACGGTGGCTGCTTGCCCTTGCAGCTGCTACTTAAAGTTTTGCCATACCGTTATTTGTTTATCCACAAGCTGCCTGGCACTTTAAATCTGGTGGCTTTCAAATCAGGCGGTTCGTTGTTACCCTAGTGTTTAGTGAAACTGGGTATTTAGTGCTGTTAAATTGCTCATGAGCTCTGTGGTAAATATGGTTTATTAAGTGGTTGTTTTTTACGCCTTGGGATATTTTCTTAGATTTATTATTTAATCTTTAAATTATTTTAAGGAAACTTGTCGAACTAGTGTATGCTGTTCAAAATGTGTTTTAGATGGTTCTGATATCTAAGTGCCATGGAAGAAAGCCTTATTTGTCAATGCTAGCAATTAAATACCACCTCCTACAGGTAAGCTTCTGTTTCTCATAGAAATTTCAGTTTGGCGCAAATGAGTCTCTGGCTGTGTAGCTTAGGTAACTTATAGGCTGTTTTTCTATTTGAAGTAACTTTCTGATATTAATGATTTCACCCCTTTCTGCTAAGTCGTTTTGGAGGAGACGTTTATTACGTCATCATTTTACCATTTTATGCTATCAAGCGGTTTTTGCTCTGCAAAATTTTCACTAACGTTACTGTCTGATTATTATGTCAGATTTCAAGGTTTTTTGTGTTATTATGTTATTAAGGTGTTGACGAATTAAATTTTTTTAACTTGTATTTTCTACCACGTGTTTCACCTGAGTGGTGTTTGTTGACAGATCCTAGCTTTAAGAGTTGTAGACCCGCTGATTGGGGCAGTGCTCGGCCACTGGGACTTACTGCGTTACTCACTGGAATGCTGTTTTCGGGAGTGTTTGCAGATGCCCGACATTACCTTAATGAAACTAGCAGCGTATTTCTTATGGTAAGCTTCTTTAGCCTACAATCTTATTTACAAGCTCTTATGTTAACATTTTTCGCCAAGTATTTTACGTCTCTCCTGAAATGGTTAATATTATCTGATTTATGATTAATCTTCAAATTTCCTAACCAGATTATTTCAGCCTTTGCTTACTGCGCTAATATTTGGAACTTCGAGCTTACTTTCTCTAGTGGTCAGTGTTTGAGATGTTTTTTCTAATTATTTTGCCATCACTTCCGTATTGTATTCATTCCATGCATCTAAAAGAAAATCTTGCTGAATTGTAACTATTGGCACATTGCTTAATTTCGTGGTTGGTTTGTTTTGATAATTAAATGTTTGGATTTGTGATTTGGTAATTGGCAATTACAGCTGCAGATGTTTATCTCAAAGGCTAGTCTGATTAATCTTGAAATGAAAACATTTTTTTTCAAAAAACGTTTTAAGAGCATAAGTGACGATTTGTTCTTAAAGTTTTGGGACAATAATTCTTTTAACTATTCTAGTGCCAAATTGCTTTAATTAAGAAATGTCTTACCTTATTAGCCGGCCGCGGTGGTCTAGCGGTTCTAGGCGCGCAGTCCGGAACCGCGCGACTGCTACGGTCGCAGGTTCGAATCCTGCCTCGGGCATGGATGTGTGTGGTGTCCTTAGGTTAGTTAGGTTTAACTAGTTCTAAGTTCTAGGGGACTAATGACCTCAGCAGTTGAGTCCCATAGTGCTCAGAGCCATTTTTTTCTTACCTTATTATCTTGCAATTTTGCATTTATTACTGATTTCTTTCTTGTGGCTTGGGGACTTTGATCAGTGGCTTAAACCGAGTATTTGTAAAAAATAATAATTCTTTAGCATGGTTAATATTTTACTCGGTTTGTTTGTGTAATGTGTCCTGTAAAAGAATGTGATCTGTCAAACGAAAAATTACACGACTATCATAGGTCTGCCGTTCCATGTGTCCGTTTCCTTTTCCATCTTATGTAGGGGGATTTCCTTAACTGAAAGCTGTCGGCCACTACGTAATCTGTGCTGAGAGGCAATGCTTGAAATTTGATCTTCTCGACACAATCTTGACACTGTTGATCTCGGAATATTGAATTCCCTAACGATTTCCGAAATGGTATGTCTCAAGTTTCTAGCTCCAATTACCATCCCACGTTCAGAGTCTGTTAATTCCCATACTGCGGCCATAATCACGTCGGAGAATCACATGAGTACAAATGTCCTCCGCCAGTGTACTGGCCTTTTATACCTTGTGCATGCGATACTACTGCCATCTGTAAATGTGAACATCGCTATCCAATGAGTTTTGTCACAGCAGTATATACTAGGTTTCTCTCCTAAGAGTCATCAGGCACATTTTTTCTTACGCTTCGGCAGATAATTGCAATTTCGTTTTTGTAATTTGTAACTCCAGTCACCTGAAACATACTACTCGTCACGTCTTTCATGCAACGCCCAGTGTCGACGAGAAGCTTAGTTTGTACGCCATTACGAACAAAATGATTTTTAAAGGTAAATTTTGCGTGCCCATTCGATAGAACGTTTCCAGAATGCCCTAGTGCGATGTTCTTGTTATCCATATGTGTTAAGGGGAACTGTAAAACATGAAAAATAACCAGCGATTCAGCAGAGACTAACCAGTGCGGCAGCATGATGATAACAAGAGTGGACCGCAATACCGCTCAGTAGCTGCTGTAGTACTTCCTTTCCCGTTTAATACATATCGATAAAACCAATATCTCACCAGGCTAATTTCGGACCACCGTGTCGAATGGGCTCGTAAAATTTCACTATAAATATAATTTTCTTCGTAACGGGAAACAAACCAATGCATTCCGCCGACACCGGTAGTTACATGAAAGACGTGATTAGCAGTATTCATTTCCGGTGACTCCAGATACAACACCACTAAAATGAAATTGCAAATATTTGACGAAACTCTACACAAAAAGAAGCCTGACGGCTCTTACCATTGACATTCTGTACAGGGAGATTTCGTGATGATGTTACAAACCTTCAGGGATGAGGGAGAAGGGTAGATGCATGAATCTGAATTAAAAAGCCCTGGTCCAGAAATGACGGAGTCGAAAGATAAAGCAAAAATCTTCCTCATATATTTGCCGGTGGACCTCTTCTACTGCAAGCTCTTTGCTTCCCGTACTTTCCGTCGTATGGACCAAACGAAAAAAAAAAACTTGTCTAGTAAACATGGGTTCTAAATGCATACCTTAAGAGCTATGACCGCCTGTTCAGTACATGAGATACGTTTCACAGTAGCGAAGATGTGAACAAGTGCTCATAGCTCTTAAAATATGCACTTTGGAGCCCATGTTTACTCGACAATTTTTTCTTGTTTTGGACCATATTAACTCCTTCCAAAATATGAAAAGCAAAGAGCTAGCAGTAAAAGAGATCCACTATAAGAGGTATCAGAACGATTTTCGCTTATAACGTTTGACCTGGTCGTTTCTGGACGAGGATCCCTTACCTCAAATTGATACGTTTACCCTACTCCATCATCGCCGAAAGTTTTCAACTTCGTCACGAAATCGCTCTGTATATGGAGACACTTGGGAAGTAGGGATGGAGAGAGGGGGAGTGAGGTGTGAGATAGATTGCAGATGCTATGCAGTGACAAAGCTTGAAATTTGGCACATTGTTTCAGGAAGTAATTAGCCTGAAAAAAGGGACAAGTGGAAGCACTTTCATAGTTCATGATTCTTGTATTGCATACAAACCTTCCGTGAACATACAATCAGAAAACTGTATTTTAAAATTACTATGAGATACAAATTTTATTATACAATGTCTCAAAAGACACTTTACAATTTCTCAGCGTAGTAACACGACTTGTGACCTGAGTTAGGACTGAAATGCGGTTCGTTCGTTACATATACAAGAGTTTCTTTTCCTTGAGACTACAATTGTACACCGCAATATTTGATAAACTTATCGTCTGTGCTCCAAATTTATGTGCACCTGTTACAACACGTCTCCGTGAACACAGATAATTGAAACTTATCATCTGTGCTCCAAATTTATGTGCGCCTCTCGCAACAAGTCTCCATGAAAATAGGTAACTGCAGTGTCGATTCTGGTTTTCTGTTCAACGATACCTGTAACTGAAGGTCGATAAAGTCTAAAAGATCAGCAAATATTTGAGGAAACAATGGGACACCTTTAGCAACCCGATGCCAAGAAAGCTGTTCCGAACATGTCTTACTCAATGTACGGTACTTATATATTAGAACATATGTTGATGGAAAAGGCTACTTGTATGTAACAATTCGTTATAAACGTAGGTAAAGTTCTTGAACAGAGGGGTACTACACATTCCCATTCATGTACGCTTGTTTACATAGAAATAACATAAACTGTGAACATTTTACGAAAGTCGTACATAAAAGTAAAGATTATCTGCAGACATCGGTATACTTTGCGAAGATCTCTGTCGTGAAAGAAGTAATTAACCTTCAGAAAGAGCAAATAAAATAATTAGAGTCTGAACGGAAACACGATATATTGCAAAAGAATCCCCCTCAGAAAGGAAGTGTTGAGAAGAAAAACGTATCACGTAAGTGAACTGAATATGTAGTCAGTAAACTGAGAAATGAAAGTATATACCCACAAAAAGGTTTCGCATGTGCAAAGACGGAAACACGGGGTATATGAAAGATTACAGATACGAGCTCTGTCGAAAAACTCCGGAACATTCATAAGTTCGCGCTAATGGTGTGTTGGGGTGAAATGCGGTTGGCAGCCCCGCACATGCCTGTGTTTAATGTGTAGTTACCGAAGTTTCATTGTTGTATATCTATTAGTTATTGTTCAGTGGTGTATTAATTAGACCTCTATATCGCACAGTTCGCGAATTTCGAGATGGCAGAGTTAAGAGAAGCAATGCATCTGCATTAAATTTGGGTGGAACTCAAGAAAACTTTTACCCTGGCACACCATATGGTGCAGGATGTCTACAGAGATGAGTTCTTAAGCCGAACTCGGAGTTACGAATGGTTCATATGTTTAAAAATGGCCGGACAGAAGTTAAGGATGACCCTTGTTCAGATGGACCTCCGACGTCTAGCGACGATGCTCATGTCAAGAACGTCAACGAAACTGTGTGTGCCAGTCGAGAACCGACTGTTTGAGAAGCTGCATAAAAATGTAACATTTCAGTTGCATCAAGTCATGAAATCCTCACACAGCATCTTGGAATGTATCGTGTTGCCGCCAAGTTCGTCCCACAGCTCATGAGTCAAGACCAGAAAGACCTTAGTCTCGCAGTCTGTGAAGATGTTGTGGCTCACGTAAATGACAACGAGATGTTCCGGACCTTTCTTTATTTCCAAAGTTGAAAACCCCGTTGAAAGAGCGAAGATTCGTGACGATACACGAGATAACAGAAAATTCGTAGATGGCGCTTCGCGCGATCCAGCAAGAGGCGTACCAAGACTGCTTCTGTAAATGGAAACATCGTTTGGAGCGGTGTATCACTTGTGGAGGAGAGTACTTCGAAGGAGACCATGCACCGTAAGTAAAAGGTAACCATAAAAATTTTTATGGACAGAGTACCGGAATTTTTTGAACTGATCTCGTATGTCATAACAAACTGCGACGAAGACAACGGGTAGAGCCAAGACTACATCGTCTCTCGTCAATGTCATCATCTAAAACAGACCGTTTCCTTGCCGACTCAAGCGTGCAGGCGTTGGTGTTTGTGTTGCATTCTTTTCTCATGGGAGCTTTGTTCAGTGGCCTGTGTATTGGAGTCCGCAGCTGTGAGCTGTGAGACGTCTGCTTGCGCTCCAGTGATCCCTACGGCCGTGACGCCGCCATACCAAGTCGCTGTTTGTCCTCAGAGAAGCCTCTGTGGCGAACCGTGAAGGTCGCGCCCATGTTAATGCGCAGTTTGTCTCTCTCGTGTCTCTCCGGCATGGGAGCGAATACGTCCTGGTTGTAATTCGTCCGTGGCAGACTTTGAAGAGTGGACTGTAAATCTTATTAATGTGCAGAGTGTTGTATTCTTTCCATTCTAAACTCCTTTAATTTTCAAACGTAATTGCCGCAGTGACGTTAAGAGTTGCGTTAATATTTCCTGAAAGAACTGTCGTTCACATATCCTTGAGTTATATTGTACCTTCTCTCTCTGCTAACTGTTTTATAATGTGAGAACGTTTTGCATACAGAATACACCTACAGTTCCATATTCTGCTTATTGTATTTCCGCACCAACCACTGTTTGCAGTGTAAAGCCTGTCCAAGCTCTGTCCGTTTGAAGTTGACAGTGCATAGAGCAAGCTTTAGAAGCAACCGTCTGAATGTCAATTAACCCTTAAATACTTTGGATGTTGGAAGAAACACAATTACTATGGTGGGGTCTCTCAGATAGCCTTTCTGTCTGTTATGTATAAAACCACTGTTTTGGTGAATATATATTTTTGTGACTTCCTGTTGTTTGTTAGACTTCGTGAAAACAGATTTTATGGAACTCTGCATTTTTTAAACCACACATAACTTAAAAACTCTGAAAACTAAAACACAGTAATATTCGCAATTAATTTTTATTTTATGTGTTACTAAACTAACGACACTGTTACCTCTCTACTCACTCACAGATCAGGGAGATAGTATTACAAATTCGCAACATAACTATGTGGAAAAACACATTTCACATACGACAAATTGTATTTGGAATCAGCTTTGAGTTTACTACTCATCGTTTCAGCCTTAGGCGAGTTATACCACTCCATAACTCGATCAACGGAGAAATATTTCCCCAATTTTTTGTTTTAAAAATCAAGAAGAAAGTGATTACCTGATGTATTATTCTGAGACCCTGAATTAAACTTGAATTGCTTTCAAACTGCATGCAGTTCACGCAGACCCTCCTACAATTCTCCATCCAAATTAGAACACCACACTGTAAACACGTATTTTGCTTTCCACTTCAAACAAGGACAACAAAAGGCTCGTGCAACGACATAGTTAATTTACACACCGCCATTTTACACGCTACAATTTTGAGCTCTGCAGCGACGGAGGGAAAACGTTTGTTTTATTTGAACGGCTTATAGAGTTTTCACATTAAAAATTCGGTGGCATTACTTTTCACCACACCCTCTCAGTCTGCGTCATAAACTTAGTAAATGTATGTGTATCTACTTATGGCATCGAACACGCATTTAGAAAGATGAAAGGGATCACACGATTGGAATATCTCTTTCCTCATTCTTTGGTCGTAGTCGTCGAATACTATACGATAACACTGTTCAGTGTATCTCAAACAAATGCGTCTGATTTCACACGACTATATCGTCTACATGACTGAACATAGAAATTGGAAGTGAAGTTATGCATAGGGCTACAAAGGTTTTATTTTCTAGGGAAACACTCGATTTTATAAAGGCATATCCTTTTCAAAATGGGGCACTTTCTATATTTACAGTTTGGATGCGAGTTATCATTTAACTTTCATGGTTGTTCAATGTGTCCTCCACTGGACGCGTGTCAAATATTCAGACCATAATCCGATTCGTCCTATACATTTGCTCGTATCCATGAGGCTGCTTGGGTTATCGTCGCAGTTTACCCAGAGCTATTCGAATGGGAGGTGCTTACAAGAAGAAATTAAATCCCCACAATAACATCACACACAGTGAGATTACGTAATCTGGGAAGCCAGTGGTGAGCTGCAAGATCCGTATGTTCCTTATTCTTAAATATATCTTTGAGACAGATAATTGTTAAAAAATACAGCTGGCCCTGGCGGAGGTTCGAGTCCTCCCTCGGGCATGGGTGTGTGTGTTTGTTCTTAGGATAATTTAGGTTAAGTAGTGTGTTAAGTCCCATAAGATTTCACACACATTTGAACATTTTTTTTGTTAAAAAATGTACACCAATGAGCCAAAATAATTATGACCACCTGCTTAGTAGCTTGTTTCTCCGTTTTGGAATGAAATACATTACTGATTCTACATATCAGGCATCCGACATTTTGTCGGTAGGTTTGTAGAAATATGTGGTGTGTGTGTGTGTGTGTGTGTGTGTGTGTGTGTGTGTGTGTGTGGAACGGCCCCTTTTTCTAGAAAAATTGCAAAGGTTTATCCTCCACTGTCTTCCCTCACTCCTCTGGATCTTCGCGTCAGAAATATTCCGCCAATCAGCATTGCTTTTTTAAACAGGAGAATGACGTTTCGTTTAAGTCGACCAATGTGGAAATATGTAGCATCTCCGTTAGGCGTATACTGTCCTCCTGTGACAACTCAGTAACTACGAAGTCGGTCCATCAAAAAATGCATCTTCTGGGCGCTCCCACACAATATAGCGGAATTTGCTTTTAAGTCGAACACGGGGGGTCGTTATCGCTTCGCTCTGGCAAAAGCTGTCCTCTTTCTGGACGGTCGCTCTGGCCGAAGTAGGTGTGTGCTGACTCACCCCTCTGAAGGGATGGGCCTCCCAGCGGGCTTTTTGCCTCTTTAGAACTAAAATTCCTGTGGCCGTCATGTGGTATACGCCAGCCTCGACTTTTTCAACCTCAGTGCGCACTTGCGACTTACTTATTAGATTTGCATATAGCTTACGTGAATTCATACAAAATTGACTCTACCTTATCGAGTTTGGGTTCGAATGAAGCATCTTGATGTGCAGAATACGATTGTGAGGATGGAATATGTAAGAAATGAAGGTCAGGAGACCACACCATCTTACAGTGGCATCAGATGTCTACGCACAGCTCATGTAACTAGTGTAAATATCGGGCCGCTGATTTGCATACGTGGCGCTGGTGCCAGAGAGCTACTCACATGGGTTCCAAAGGATTTACATCTGGCGAGTTAGGTCGCCAGCGGAGAAGACATCAAGCATGAAGGAATGCAGACTGTTCCAAGGCCGGCCGGAGTGGCAGAGCGGTTCTAGACGCTACACTCTGGAACCGCGCGACCGCTACGGTCGCATGTTCGAATCCTGGCTCGGGAATGGATGTGTGTGATGTCCTTAGGTTAGTTAGGTTTAATTCGTTCTGAGTTCTAGGGAACTGATGACCACTGCAGTTAAGTCCCATAGTGCTCGGAGCCATTTTGAACTGTTCGAAGTTTTCAGTACCTTCGATTACTACATAGGTGCAATGCAAGTTCAGGAGAATGTGTCCTGTACTATAATGTTGCTCCCAACAGCTTGCATCCGCAGCGCACTACCACGTTTTGAGCCGCCATTCTCCTTGACGACGGCGCTTCTGAAGATGACCATCGACGTGTTGTAGAAAAATGTCATTCACCCAAAGAGCCGACAAGTTTCCATTGTTCGACGGTCGAATCCTGATGGTCCTATGTCCACTGCAATCGTACTAGTTGATGTCGCTGGGTCAACACGTGAACACATAGTGGTGGTCTGCTGCGGAGCTACATGTCGAACAATGTCTGATGAACGATGTGCTCCAAAACACTTGTGCGTCCACCAGTGTTGCGCTCTTTTGACAGAGATGACATAGTTCACCATATATCCTACTTTACGGTGCAGACAAGCCTCCGAACCGCACGTACCATTTAGCGCCTAGTGGTAGCTCCACTGTCCTCCTACCTCTTTCCATAGATGCTCAAGAGGTTAGCAAGTGAACATTCGACGTTTTCGAGATACTTGTTCACAGGCTCTGTGTAATAATAATCTACGCTTTGTCAAGGCCCCTTATGTCAATGTATTTAATCATTAGCAGCCCTTATCTTCGCTAGGGTGGTTCCCCGTTTGTGTCTGCTCCGCTTATGTACCTCTGTTACTGCGTTATGGGCAAGTGACGCCGCCAGGTGGCACCCAAGACCGCGGTGGGCAGTAGTCACAATGTTTTTTAATATTCTTTTTAGACCTACTTAAACATAACTAACCTAAGGACATCACACTCATCCATGTCCAAGGCAGGATTCGAATCTGCGACCGTAGCGGTGGCGTGGTTCCAGACTGAAGCGCCTAGAACCGCTCGGCCACACCGGCCAGCGAGTATTCCCATGCAGGTGCCAGTGAGAAGAAGTTCCGTCCTGTTGAAAAGTGAAATTTCCCTGCAGGTTGTCATGTTCTATCTGTTATAGAAAAAAGTCCAGTCTCCATATGTCCAGTTACGTAACCGACTTTTTCAGACAAAAGAACGAGAGATCAATATTTCCCCGGGAAACGGCGTGAAGCGCATGGAGTTTCCGAGAATCTTGCTGTTTCCCCATATTCTTACGTTATGGTGGTTAGTTACTCCTCTTGAATAGAGATAGGGTCACCAGTGAACACTAAACGTCAAATGACATTGTTCTTTTCTATACCTACGGCCAGAATGATTTCACCAAACTCTAAACGTTGTTGTTTACCAGCATCGTGAAGGGCTTGCAGCGATTAAATCCTGTACCGTTTGAAACGCGAGCGTCGCCGAAAACACATCGGACTGATAGATGACTGACATAATTATCGGGCGACACGACGAATAGTCTACTGTATTCTGCGTGTAGAACTTTTTTGAATGCGATCTACGTCACGAACGAGCACACAGGGCCGGCATGTGGGTTTCGCCTCACATAAACAAGCATTGTCCTGAAGCTGCTGGTGCCATCGTGCTGTAGGAGTTGCAGTACCGTACTCTCAACTACAGCACACTGGACTCGCATTCGGGAGGACGACGGTTCAATCCCGTCTCCGGCCATCCTGATTTAGGTTTTCCGTGATTTCCCTAAATCGTTTCAGGCAAATGCCGGGATGGTTCCTTTGAAAGGGCACGGCCGATTTCCTTCCCAATCCTTCCCTAACCCGAGCTTGCGCTCCGTCTCTAATGACCTCGTTGTCGACGGGACGTTAAACACTAACCACCACCACCACCATCTCAACTACAATCACGCCTCACATTTCGTAACTCAATCGCATCTGTTACAAGATGGAACGCGAAGTGCCGTTGGTTTTTGTGCTTCGCCATCTCGTCTCGAAGCAACTTGGGTAATGAATGAGCGACCGAGCTTGCTGCAGCACGGAGAACTCTACCGGCAACCACAAGAATCAATAACTTATGTCTGGTGGCAGGGTAAACATTTAATTTCAGTGATTGACTTAAGATTCACCCCAAGTTTCATTCTCCATTCACATAGAAGATATGGACATATGAAATCTGATGAATCCTTTTGAAACACCCTTCGTAAGAAAATAATGGGGGAACTACTCATCATCTTCACCATTAGTCTTCCCGCAACGCTTCATTCCAGTAGATTTATTTCTTGCCCGTGTTAAAATTTCTTCCAGAACAGCTTTCGACAGGACCGACTATAGCAGTCAGCCGTTTGTATGATAGTCCACATTGAGTGACGAGATCTTCACGAAGCCATATAAACCTCGATACGAGTACCCGAACTTCGGCACAACCACTTGCTCTGGTGTACCCCGAACGATATTTGTACTATACAGCGGAGTGTATACTGATGTGAAGCTTCTTGGCAAATTAAAACTGTGTTGCGAACCGAGACTCCAACTCGGGACCTTTGCTTTTTACGAGCAACTGCTGACCATACGAGCTTACTAATCACGATTCACGACCCGTCCTCACAGCTTTATTTCTGGCTAATCCATATTTCTGCAGCGTCCTTTCTTCCAGGACAACTAGTACTGCAAGTCTAGCAGGAGACGTTCTTTGAAGTTTGAAACGTAGGAGATGAGGTACTGCAGGAAGTAAAGCTGTGAGGACAGGTAGCGCGTCCTGCTTGGGTAGCTTTGTCGGTAGAGCATTTGCCCCTAAAAGGCAAACGTCCCAAATTCGAGTATCGGTCCGACACACAGTTTTAACGAGCCAGGTCTGGTCCAAATCGTGAACGAGTGAGATGGCGAAGATTTTGCAATATATATCAACAAAAGGGTGTCGTCACTGTAGTAGGTCGCGCAGGTGTATAGCTATTCTGACTGCTTCTGCTCCAATCTGAAGGTCACTCCTGACTTTGTAAGCATACAATTACCATGACCGTCACTATGGGTAGAACTCCGTACAAGAGTCTACTGCAGCACTTCAGATGAAAGTAAAGTACCTGTAGGGACGCATCACAGACGACTGTGGAACAGTAGAGTCAACATCCACCATACCAGAGAGGACAATCGTGACCAATGATCTGGTCCGCATTATTACATTATGCACGGAAGGCTTGTCGATCAGTCAAGTTATTCGACGTATGCTTCGAAGAGCTATGGACCAGACATGGATTCGGTTCCAATTCACAGGTATTTTTGAGAACTTACAGCACACAGTTGCGCAGGATAATCGATATCTACGACTGTCGAGTCAAAGAAGCAGTGGGATGAGTACTTCAGAAATGCAATCGGCTTTCGAAGAGACTACAGAACGTCATGCGTCGCTTCGGCCCGTTAGGAGACGATTGCATGATGCGAATCTCCAATCCCGACAGCCACGGCGAGCAGCAGTCGTACACCACAACACCAGTGACTCCGTTACGGGTGGGCAAGAAGTCATGCGGAATGCACACCTCATGATGGGCGTCAGGTGTTGTTTATGGACGAAACCCGAATCTGTTTGCACCCTCATGATCGAAGACACTGAGCGTGGAGGCAGCCTGTAATATCGAACTTCTCCTACACAGTGCTCAACATGAGCGACAAGGTGGTGGTGGAGTGACACTCCGGGATGACATTACAACGTCCTCGATTTCTTTCTGCATGCATTAAAATCTATGTCTTTCCTTACAGTTAGTACCCTCTACAATTCTCTATAGTACCATCGAAGTTATTCCTGATGTCTTAACACATTCTGCCCCTTCTACTTGTCAGTGTTTTCCACATATTCTTTAACTTCCTGATTCTGCGGAGAATCATCTTATTTCTGATCTTATCAGTCGATTTAATTTCATTTTAGCAAGAAGTACGTTCTTTCCTTAGTTTACATCTTATGCCCTCCTTTGTTCGTCCGTCATGTGTTACTTTGGTTGCAAGCTAGTGGAATCCATTTCCTTGACCTACATTGTGTTCCTCTGTTTTGATGTTCAGTTTATTTTTGTTCCTCTCCTTACTTTCTCATTTCTTTGGTTTACTCTCATTCCACAATCTTTGCCCGTTAAACTATTGGTTCAAATGGCTCTGAGCACTATGGGACTTAACATCTTAGGTCATCAGTCCCCTAGAACTTAGAACTAGTTAAACCTAACTAACCTAAGGACATCACACACATCCATGCCCGAGGCAGGATTCGAACCTGCGACCGTAGCAGTCGCGCGGTTCCGGACTGCGCGCCTAGAACCGCGAGACCACCGCGGCCGGCGTTAAACTATTCATTCCAGTCAAAATGTCGTGTAAATCTTCGTCACTTTCACTAAGGATAGCAATGTCATCAGCGAATCTAGTCATTGATATCCTCTCACCCTGAATTTTAATCCCACTGGTAAACCTATCTTTTCTTTCCGTCATTGCTTCTTCAGTGTAAAGGTTGAACACTAGAGGAGCAAGAGGGCATCCTTGTCTTATATCCTTTCTAAACCGAACAGTTCATTCTTGGGTTTTACATTGGCAATTCATATACGTATATTTAACGCTTGTTACTAGTAAGAAACGTTTTCGCACATTCGTAGTAGGTCGAAGTTGTCATGTGAGTTTCGAGATATTTGGAGAGCGAGTACTTGTGAAAATATTGCTATCTGATGTTGGTATTAGTTTTCCTCTTATTTTCAGTTTTTACATCACTGCAATACAGGATCGTTATACATTTCTTTGCTGGGTCATATGCTTTTTCCTCTAGCATAAAGTATTCCTGTGCGTAACTTTTATTATATACTGACAGGAAAGAAGTCGCAACATCAAGGAGGAGTTGTACTTGACAAACGAAAGTTGATGCTTTTCCAAACAGTAGCACACGACTGGCGCTAGTAGCGCCAGTGTGAGGATGTAAATCAGGTTTGCTTTGCATAAATGGTGTAAAGATCGTGAGCGTTAGTTACCTTCGATATTGGGCGACTAAGACGCCTTTCTCTCGACCTCAATGAGTTTTTACTAGGCCGTGTAACAGGGCTACGAGGGGCTGGATGTTCCTTCTGCCACATTGCAGAAAGACTTTCCAGGAATGTAGCCATTGTACATTATTGATCGCAACGATGATCACGAGAAAAAACGATCGCGAGAAGACCGAGCTCCGAACGACCGAGTGGAATTACCGAGAGCGAAGTCTATCGTGTTCGGCATATGAATCTGGAGCAGCGTACTGCATCTGCAGCACCAGTTTGAGAAGCAACTGGCAACACAGTGACAACGAACTGCTGCAAGTCGGTTGCTCCAAGGACATCTCCGGGCCGGAAGCCCTGTAGCGTGCCTTCCCACTGACCCCAAACCATCGCCATTTGCGACTGCAATGGTGTCAAGCGAGAACCCACTGGAGAGCCAGGTGGAGGTCTGTTGTGTTTTTTGATGAAAGTCGGTTCTGCCTCGGTGCCAGTAATGGCCGTGCGTTGGTTAGAAAGAGGGCAGTTGAGGGCCTGCAACCAACCTGTCAGCCTGATAGACACACTGGACTTTCACCTGGAGCTATGGTCTGGATAGCGATTTCGTATGACAGCATGATCACTCTAGTGGCTATTCCACGCTCCATGGCTGCAAAAATTTGTACGTCAATCTAGTGATTCAAACAGTTGTGCTGTCATTCGTGAACAGCATCCATGTGAAGTTTACCAACAGGATAACACTCGCCTGCATAACGCTATTATAACCCAATGCCCTCTACGGAGTGTCGAACTGTTGTCTTGGCCCGCTCGATCACCAGATCTGTCTCTAATCGAGAACATACCTATGCACAGCTCTGCTTAGAAAGAACATCTAGATGTAGTACGGTCGAGCCGCGCTCGTGTGCTTTACTGGCCTTCAGCTATCGGGCGACAACTCCATCCACAAGTAGCCTTAATCGTCCTGTCCTGACCGAGCAAGTGCAACAATCATGGAACTCCATTCGACAAACTGACATCCGGCACCTACACAACGCAGCGCATGCACGTTGACATGTTCGCATTCAACATTGTCTGTTACACCGGTTATTAACGTACCATCATTCCACAATAGCAATGCCTTATCTCGCGCTTACATTAACATGTGATCTTGCAATCTTAATCACTTAAATATATTGCCTGGACATAAGTGTCCCGGAATTTCTTTGCTCTACATTAATTATTTTCTTGTGTTCCTATTCTTTTTCTATGAGTGTATTATTCTTTGTGTTTATTGTTAACATGTTTATTTTTGGAGATCAATATTTGAGGTTTTTGTAATAAATTCACTAAATAACTTTACTAAATATAGTGTGTGAAGAGCGAGTGACGTATTGTTGAGTGTTAGGGAACAGAACCGTGGGATGGAAGTTCACCAAACTGCAGACGCTGCGACGGGTCGGAGTCGTGTGGAAACAGAATACTGTATGGGCGCAATATTGTCATGAATATTGTGTGAAGTGAAACGTCCCCTTAGAAAAATTATACATGACTGTGCTTAAACTGACACACAATATTTTTGGCGCAACGCAATCTGACTTTCAAAAATCCCTACAAAGGAATGGCCCTGACTAACATTAACCTATACGTTTCACAAATCACTCAACCCACAAAAATCTTCGTTACTCGAACTACTGCAATACAGCGAGCGCCACTACTGCCAGCTAAATAAAAGATTCAAACTACTAAAGGCTCTAACTACTGATAGGCATAGTTAGCAAATGAAAGATTTTGATAGAGAACAAACAATGTATTTACCTTAATAGTGTTCAAAAGTCATTGTATATATATATATATATATAAGTTCATGACATCCAGTCTCACAAATTTATTTACTGTCTCTGATGGACACACGTCCAGATCATCCGCTCTCAAAACTTCGCCATCTCTCTCCCCACACCCACCACGGCTGGCGGCTCACCTCCAACTGCCCAACGCTACGCCCTGTTAACAGTCAACAGCCCAACACTACAATGGCAGACAACAATGCAAACTAGCCACAGTCTGCACACAGCACAGCCAGTGATTTTCATTCTGAGCGCTACGTGGCGTTACCATTAAAAAAACCTAAACAGCCTACTTACAGAAGAAACCATCAGACTAATTTAAATAGTGTGATCCTAGTGAAATGCTACGTAATATTGACCACGTACACGTGATGCGATGGTGCCTAACAGTTACTGCTAGTGTAGTTGTTCTAAAAGACGTCCCTACTAACAAACAAGTTATCGCCTTTGGCTGATATTGCTCATACCTATGCACAGCTCTGTTTAAAGAGAACAGCTACTCGTAGATGCAGTAAGGTCGAGCCGTCCTCGTTTGCTTTCGTGCCCCGCAGCTACCTCGCTGCAAATTAACAAAATACACAGAAATAACGAGTTTGTTTGCATGACCATTCTCCGCAGCTAACACAGAAATATTTGTTTTGTAAACAGAAACCGTCTTTTCTTGCCACCACCTATACAACTCAAATCGCACACATTACAATAGGCATGTATGTCTTATTCCAGCACTCGACACGAAGAGTCCTGAATTGCTCCCTTAAGCTCTTCACTGGGAAGGCCCCAGTCTCCATTTGAATCCCATAGTGTTCTGTTGCAGTCTGTTTTTCCATTATCTGAAGCCCATAACCCTAAAAATACGTAGTTTTTACATGCTACAGACATGATTTGATTCAAGGTGACCATTCCCGGACAAAACTAAAATATTACAACAATATAAAAATGAACAAAAGTCACAAACATTCGATTACACTCAGATGATTTTCAATAATTATAAATAAAATTTTGTACATAAATAAATAAGCAGTATTCTTGCGCAAATGCATTCACGTTAAGTGACAATGAATATCCATTAAACATCATTTAAACAATTATTGACGCCTTCATGACAGAAGCGTCTTTTGGTTCTCTGTTCAACTGTGGTGTCCAGTAAGACGTGCGACTGACCACTTTTAAATTAGCACAAGTTTTTAATATCACTTGCAATCAATATTTAAATAAAGTTAGTGGAAAATAGCACAAATTCGGAAAAATATGAGGTATTGATGTTGTGTTCATTTTCTGTGTAAATGTAGTGAATACGATGTTTCTGACATACATTTGCATAATGAGAAAGATGTAAAAGACGTCATAAATCAGTAAAAACAGGGATACAGATACGTAGCTTTCACCGATGATAGCTATAGCGCAATGCTGTCACCTGAGGTATCATTTGTTGAAATCGCAGAGAGCGATTACAAATTATTGATTCAGGAGTTCATTGTGTAAATGTTTGTTCACCGTGAAATATTAACGTCTGCAGTTTTAAAGATACTGAAATATTGTGGAGTCAGTGGATATGCGTCTTTCATCTGAGGTCGCTGATGTATTCACATTAGCTTTAATATTTGATGTGAGCTATCGTCGAATCTCAAGGATCTGTTATTTAACTTAGCCGTCTATCAGTTTATCTGACATTAGCCCCTGGTAGCTGAGCCGGTACGGTAGCTCAGCGTGTTCGGTTAGCGGGTTAGCTGCCCTCTGTAATAAAAAAAAAACAAAAAAAATTAAAAAAAACGTGTTAATCGATCAAAAACGAACTTAAACGGGTGTCTTAAGACGTCCGCCCCGAGCAGATCAACGGACGAAAGCGAACAAAATGAGAATAAAAAAAAAAGTGGTCATCGCGACGGAATGTGGAACCTAACGGCCCGGGTTCGATTCCCGGCTGGGTCGGAGATTTTCTCCGATCAGGGACTGGGTGTTGTGTTGTCCTAATTGTCTTCATTTTATTCCCCTCGACGCGCAAGTCGCCGAAGTGGCGTCAAATCGGAAGACTTGCACCCGGCGAACGGTCTACCCGACGGGAGGCCCTAGTCACACAACATTTTATTTAGCTTGTCTGACACGCTTCCCTGTCTTGGAGCACTGTCTCCTGCACAAAGGCCATGCAAGCGACAGCCATCAAAATTCCCCGTGCTGGGACTTTCCCTATTTCCGGCGGCGCTGCTAGTCTTTTTACCTGGACTCGCTCGTACTGGTAACGTAGATGGAAACAGGAACTGCTGCGGATTGCCCGCTAGCTTCAAATTCACCTCACCTCACAGCAGTTCCAGGCAGCCGATTAGCTCGTCTACCTGCTCGTAACGTGACAGTGAGGAAGTTGTGAGTTGCTTAGATTGACTGATTTGGCTGCAAAAACTCATGCGTATCATAATATTTCACTTAACTACCTAAAACAAGTTCACGCACATTGAGACAGCAAAAATGGCTGTAAAAACATATAACCAGTTTCCTAAACGTGAAAGTAATTTACCAGACTATGAGTTCGCAGATGTAACAAGTGTAGCAATAATTTACGAAATGCAGTTTCATATTCCGTGGATTGGAATTATTTTTGTGCACTTTAAAATGGCGAATTTGATATTAATAACTACATTATGCGACAGAAATGTCATCTTAGTACATATAAGAAAGTCAGTGAATTTACTTTCGACCAGCATATATCCAGCAGGTGTCTACGTCAGAATATTATTGCCACTAGATGACTTACGCATACGTCAAGAGATATAACAGCCGCATTTTAACATTGTCAGACCTGCCACAGTTTCGCCGCCGGCACCACCCAGCTCCTGACGACACTTCACGATAACTCCAATCACGCACAGATAAGCAACATTATAATTTAACATCGCCATAAAATAATAAAATATTATATAAAACAGTCTCGATCACATAAAAACACTTCTATTTATAAGTTATGAGCAATTTCGATCATCTTCAGACCATACTCCAGTGATGTGTGAATACGATGCAATGGATTAAGAACTGTGGATTCCCCCTTGGTTCAAATGGTTCTGAGCACTATGGGACTCAACATCTGAGGTCATCAGTCCACTAGAACTTAGAACTACTTAAACCTAACTAACCTAAGGACATCACACACATCCATGGCCGAAGCAGGATTCGAACCTGCGACCGTAGCAGTCACGCGGTTCCGGACTGAAGTGCCTAGAACCGCACGGCCACCCCGGCCGGTGGATTCACTCTGCTGTCCACATTAATGCGAGGTATCCACCGTTGCTGCTCTGTGCCACCATCTCCACGCGTCATCACTGGAGTATTATTCAAAAATAATCCACATCAGGTCGAAACTGGTAATCAATTACGAACAAAAGCATTTTTATGCGCTCAAGACTGATTTATATAATTTTTTATTACTGATCATTGTGATCGCTGTTACGGTCATTATCTTTACAGTGATTATGGTCATAAATCTCTAACTCTGCAAAATCTCTGAAAGCAGTTAAAGTCATTTTTAATTTTTTAAATCGAACATTGTTGTTTTTC
Source organism: Schistocerca nitens (assembly GCF_023898315.1). Classification (NCBI taxonomy): domain Eukaryota; kingdom Metazoa; phylum Arthropoda; class Insecta; order Orthoptera; family Acrididae; genus Schistocerca; species Schistocerca nitens. The sequence continues at coordinate 366,552,496 of NC_064614.1, read as the reverse complement.
AATAAATGTAGTTCCACAGTAACCAATTAAAATATCTATATTCTCTTTTGTAGCCATATATTTCCCCTGACACTACTATCAGTTCAGTTTACATATTTTGCTTTTGTTCAAGTATTCTTTGCTTATTTTCATTCGCTTATGGCATATGGAACTACGAGTATATTCTAGGGTAGTTCCTTCCATTCACAAAGGACATTTTTGGCTCAGAAGTGTGCAGTTAGAGCAGTGCGTGTCGTAAGTTGTTGAGAGTCTGCGAATTCCGATATTGACCCCTCAATATATGTTTTCTTTAATGACGTTTGTTCTTAAAATATGAGCTTATTCCTAGAATTATCAACTCTCAGTCAATTAATACTAGGCAGAAATGTATTCTCCCTTTGGATCACACTTCCTTGACTCTTGTGCGGCATTCTGCTGCACTCATTTCCATAAGCTACCAAAGGAATTAAAAAAATCTTAACAGTAATCCACACACTTACAATCCCAGTCTGAAGGATTTCCTCATGGCTCACTTCTTCTGTGCTATTGATGAGTTCGTGGAAAAAAATTAAGCAATTTTCTACGTTACACTGTAACTGATGTGAAGCCATCACACAACTGTTATTCAAGCAGTATTGAGGATATTCGCCCCATTTGTCAATCACGTGAGTATTACCACAACATGTTTCAGGACAAAATTATTTTCAAGTGCTAAAAACAAGGTAACCAGGTAAAACGATCCTCTTTATGCCGACAAACATACAAGGATTGTAGACGTCCTGAGTTATAACCTACCATAAAAAAAATTTTATGCCATTACGTCTCCTCACACCTTAAAAATAAGCTGCACACGAGCATTGTAACTAAAACTATAAAACATAAAACATCACAAGCCGATGCATCCACCGTTCCCGAGGTACAGTTCCAAACTCAAAGTCACTGCCATCACCTACCACCGATGATATTTACCTAATTCCTAATGCTCAACACAAACGATACTACTGTCTGACGTAAAATCTTCGGGAGAAATGGCTGTCTGGTCCTAGCCCATTCTAACATAGAACTACCTGTAGGCTGCAATCCGAACAGAAATAGAATGCGTAAATCCTACGTCACTAGGCAGAATATGTTGGTGGCTGCTTATTAAGAAGGATATCGCTAAAGTGTGCCCACGTATGCCCTTTAGACGCTGCCGTTCTCTCATTTAAAACGCTGACGCACTCCTCTTTCAAGGCACAATAAATCTCTATCTCCTCTAAATTTGATAGCAACCACCCTTTTTTTTCTTTTTTCAACGTGCAAGCCCATCATACTTTCCATTATATTTTCCAACGAATGCTGCTCATTCTCGAGATGATTTGCTAAAGCTGACGAGCCATTCAATTATTATCCTCTTTAAATCTAACTTTAAAATTACGTCCCGTCTGCCTCACATACCTCGCTTCACAATACTCACATTTTGCTTTATACACTCCCGATTTCTTCATCCAGTCATCATCTGTGTCAGTCTTATGCCTCAGACTCTGTCCTGATTTGTTGTCCATCTTGAAAGCAATTGTAGCCCCCTCTTGTTAAAGAACCTCGCTAATTTATGTGAGATGGTCCCCCAATACGCCATGACTCTGTTTGTCTTGATTTTTATCATTTTGCTGGTTACCATGTCTAACTACTACATCCAACCGATTTATCAAACGCGCGTGAAAACCACTTTCTACTGCTACTTGTCTAACGGTTATCATTTCCTCATTCTTGTTTTCCGGGCTTAGAGATATGGAATTAGCACTGTGCAAAGCATTTTTGAAAAATGCTGATTTTTGTTTATGGGTGTGGCATGAGGACTTTTCAATAACCACCACAGTGTACGTGGGTTTCCTAAAAATTCCTGACTCGAGCTTCTTATTCTTATTCTCGGTCCTCAAGCCCAGATAATTTATGACTTCATGTTGCTCAAGCTTACTGTAAAAACTATGTCCTTAAGCGTCTTATTGAAGTCATTCACCAACTCCTCGGACCCCTGATATATTATAAAAATGTCATCAGTATATCTTCTGTACATCTGTATTTTCTCACTTTACTTGACATTTACCCTTAAAAAAGCTGTTTCGTATTTATTCAAGATGTCTGACATCTGCTTTGCTACTGCACATCCCACTGCTAAACTTTTATCCTGCACATATAACTTACCATTAAACTTAACATGGTTGAACGATGAAAGAAACTACAATATCCCTATAAATTCATCAGGTTCCGCATCAAACATTTTAGCATGCTCACGTAAGTTGCTTTTTATATCGCCTACCATTTCCTCCACTGACGCAAATGATAACAAATTAGCTACATCTAATGAGGCTCACCTTACAACGTCATATAAGTTGCTTTCTTGTATCAAGTGTGCTACATCCTTATTACTTTTAACCAAAAAGGTTTCATTGTAAGTATACCATTTCAGAAAGATCTCACTTCATCGTTTCACTAGTCTTGCTCCAGGTCCTCTTCTCCCAATCATCACGTTTTTATGAGTCTTCATAGTACCGTCCACATATGGAGCATCGGGATTCATCACTATAAAACTGTCAGTTTCTTTTTTGTAAAAAAAACTTAGCTTCTTTTAAACTTTTCTTAAGCCCTGCTTGCAATCTACTAGAAATGTCATATCTAGCTTCTACTATTCAATTTTCTACGAAGAAACTACGTTACATTGTTGACTATACTAGTAAACACGCAGCAGAATGACATATGCGTAGGATTGGTGAGAATTTTATTTTATCTATCATTAACTTTCTTGTTGTTAACTTCATGAAGGCCTATTGACTCGTTGCATGGCCGTGGAGGCTTGCCTTCCACATTGGTTCTGTGGAATTAGACGTATAAAGAAGAAATAAAAAAAAATAATAAAAAATTCCTTTGCCGAATTAAATATTTAGGTACATTCACGGTAAAAATTCGATAGTTTAAATATCTTCAGAGGCAATGTTGCTACAAGTTGTCCGTTGGAGAAAGATGAATGTAGGTACCATCTACGGCTTGATCTGTTGCATGGACTCCGGTGGCCAGTCACTTGACGTACACTGAAGCGCCAAAGATACTAGTATAGCCATGCGTATTCAAATACAGAGATACACAAACAGGCAAAATACGGCGCTGCGGTCGGCAATGCCTATATGAAAAAAGTGTCTGGCGCAGCTGTTAGATCGGTTACTGCTGCTGCTGCTAAAATGGCTGATTATAAAAATTAAAGTGAGTTTGAAAATGGTGCTATAATCGGCGCACGAACAATGGGACACAGAACCTCCGAAGTAGCGATGAAGTGGAGATTTTCCCTTACGACCACTTCACGAGTGTACCGTGGATACCCGGAATCGAGTAAAATATCTGATCTAGACATTGCTGCGGCTAGAAACACACCCTGCAAGAACGGGACCAACGACGACTGAAGAAAATCGTTCAACGTGACAGAACTACAACCCTTCCGCAAACTGCAGCAGATTTCAATGCTGAGCCACCAAAAGGTGTCAGCGTGCGAACCATTCAATGAAACATCATCGATATGGGTTTTCGGAGCAGGACGCCCGCTCATGTATCCTTGATGAGTGCACGACACAAAGCTTTACGACTCGCCTGCGCTCTTCAGCACCGACATTGGGCTGTTAATGACTGGAAACATGTAGCCTGGTCGGACGAGTCTCGTTTCAAATTATATCGGACGGATGGACGTGTACGGGTATGTAGACAACCTCATGAATCCATGGACCCTACCCTGCATGTCAGCAGGGGACTGTTGAAGCAGGTGGAGGCTCTATAGTGGTGTGGGGTGTGTGCAGTTGGAGTTATATGAGAACCCTGATACGTCTAGATACGACTTTGACAGTTGACACGTACGTAAGCATACTGTCTGGTCACCTGCATCCATTCATCTCCATTGTGCATTGCGACGGACTTGAGCAGTTCCATCAGGGAAATGCGACACCCCACACGTCCAGAATTGCTACGGAGTGGCTCCAGGAGCACTCTTCTGAGTTTAAACGCTTCCTGTGGCAACGAAACTCTCTAGACATTTATATTACTGAGCATGTCTGTGATGCCTTGCTGCACGCTCTTCAGAAGAGATCGCCACCCCCTCGTACTCTTACGGATTTATGGATAGCCCAGCAGGATTCATGGTGTCAGTTCCCTCCAGCACTACTTCAGACATTAGTCGAGTCCATGCCATGTCGTGTTCCGGCACTTGTGCTTAATCGCGGGGGCGCTACACGATATTAGGCAGGTGTATGAATTTCTTGGGCTCTTCAGTGTAGAAGTTTTCTAACAGCCAACTACGGCAACGTGAAGCCTGCTTAGAAACTTCCCATCAGCTGTCTGTCAGCATACGGCATACGGCATGCTGCTTTCAGCCCTAAGTTGTCCACTTGGGCACAGGAAACGTCCGGCCTAAAGAACGACTGCGGCAGGGTGGAATAGCTATATCAGAGACAGCGCTACAAATTAAAGAACTGATGGGCTTCCGTTACACGACGTATTTTTTCAGGGTCGTAGGTTTTTTGACTTCTCCTACGGATGAAGTAATATTAAACATAAGGCACCAGAAAGTAAAAACGGAAGAATGAAGTCTCCAAAATATATTTTACTGTGTGATAAATTGCCAGTTGCCTGCCTGACATAGTTTGAAGTTCGATATTTTTCGAGACAGCTTCACTTTTGCCCTAATGGGAAGTCATTTGGCAGAAGCGCCGTAGCATAATTTATTAAAGCAGACACTCGTTAACACTATCAATGAAGTATTAAACGTAGAAAAGTAGCGGCGTCTATCCCTTCATTTCCTGCTATACTTAAGTTAGCGACGTCTGGGCGTGACAATTGTCATCAACTGGTGAAATGCCCTTGCATCTATCTCTTCAAAGTTATAAGCTAAAATCATCCCAGATATCGAACGAAAATTATTAAGATTCATATAAAAGACATGTACAAACTGAAAGTACTTTCAAACGGAATCAGTCTCTCCTTAAAAGACAGTATATATGCTGTCGACAAAAACTCTGTTCTACGCATGTGAATGCTCACTTCATAGATATTCCTATTCGTTCGCTGCGCTATGGGATTCTAGGTAACATAGTAGGCAGAGGAAATTCCGTCAACCGCTATTGCCGCATGTTTTCCACCAGTTAGGTGTGGGGATACTCTAATATTACTTTAATTATCACCTCAAAGGGAAAAGTTAGGTAATTAATTTATTCCTTGGAGGTTCCTGTCGGCAGTTGTGGTACGCACTGAAGTACCTTCGCCACAGCGCCGTGTCACTCCACTACATGAGCCAGAACTAAATCGAGCAGTCGATTGAGAAAGTAGAGTATAGTGCTGTAATTAGTTTTCACTATTTGAAGAGGAGCAACGTTGCAACAACCCATGCTGAGTTGGTGGGAGCGCGCATCGGTAACGCATCATCCTATGACACTGTAGTTGGGAGGCGCAAACGCTTCCTGTGTGATTAGTCAACCCCGAATGGCGAAAATTGGCCAAGTACGAGTAAGACACTGTGCATGTTCCGTGCAAACGTACTTACGTTTATGTAGTTCACCCACCCCGGGAATCGAGAATGTCGACGATTTTTGCTTTTCTCGATATCTATACTGGTAAGATAACGGTCCCAGGAATTCCATGACTTTCGAGAAAGTTTTAGTGTTAAGTTTTAAGTTTAAATTATTTATGTAATTTCCCATTTGGTACTATAATACCTGAGGGTCCTTAACCTCCTAATCTACAACCGCGTGTGAGACTCGTGGCTGGTATTGGGGCCAAATGTGATTATCACGCGCCTGGCCCGCGGTACGTGCATCGGGAAATGTTTGCAGGAAAAATAAAAAATAGAGTGAAACAACTTGGAACTGCAAGTGATGCAAAGATTCATTAGATGTACCAGTATGTTTGAATGAACATTATTGATTTGTGTTGTTGCTTTTTTTGTAAGAGTGCTAATTATGTGAACTCTGAGCGTGATCAGGAATTAGAGATAAATGGTCTTTTATGTTATTTCTAACAAATTATTACATGAGCTTGGGATTACTCATCAGATAGTTCACAGAATTAAACCAGGTGTCTTCAATATATACTCATATGCCTTAAGTCTTGAACGATTGGTACAACGTCAGTCCGATATGTTGAATCGTAGAAAGGCTCGAAGATCGGGCGACCGTGTTTACATTTTCAAACCGGGCAGTTGGAACTTAATCGTAGGTTGGAGGGTTAACAAACGGACATACTGACAGTCGGATAACAAATAACAAAACAAGATTTTTCGTTTGATATAATTACAAATTAACAAACACTGATATTTTTCCTTACGTATACTGTGAAATAGTACGTCTTCTCAAATTTGATGATTCTAAGCCAGCGGGAATTACCCCGTAGATTTTGATGAGCGAGTATGCGAGTACCAGTATATGGGACTCAAATGGACGTGTATTTTGATTACAATGACTTCGGTCAAATTATTCACACCAGCGAGGCACCATAGACCTTAGTGTATAACATAAACTTCAATTTTTTTACTGACTGAGGCAGAGAACCCTTAAAACCAAGTGAATCACTATATCTGTGTAAAGAACTGGGAATCACGAGAGAAACCTTGGTGCTCGAAGACCGGCGTATCACTATTGATCTGATCGTGCAAAAAGTGAAAATCAGTCATGGATCAGTTTTTAAGATCTTCCATGATATTCTGAGCATGAAAATTGTCTCTGGCTTCTGTGTTCCGCATATCGAGACAGCAGGGGAAATGCTTCTATAGACCACCTGCATCAGCAACCGTAGTAGTTGAGCGCCTCAGAGAGAACCTGCAGAACGTCGTGAAGAAGTTTCGTGACCATACTATTGTAATAGGGGGAGACTTCAATCTACCAGGTATAGAATGGGATAGTCACACAATCAGAACTGGAGCCAGGGACAGAGACTCTTGTGACATTATCCTGACTGCCTTGTCCGAGAATTACTTCGAGCAGATAGTTAGAGAACCAACTCGTGAAGCTAACGTTTTAGACCTCATAGCAACAAATAGACCGGAACTTTTCGACTCCGTGAATGTAGAAGAGGGTATCAGTGATCATAAGTCAGTGGTTGCATCAATGACTACAAGTGTAATAAGAAATGCCAAGAAAGGAAGGAAAATATATTTGCTTAACAAGAGTGATAGGGCACAAATCGCAGAATATCTGAGTGACCACCATCAAACGTTCATTTCTGAGGAAGAGGATGTGGAACAAAAATGGAAAAAATTCAGAAACATCGTCCAGTACGCCTTAGATAAGTTCGTACCGACTAAGGTCCAAAGCGAGGGGAAAGATCCACCGTGGTATAACAATCATGTACGAAAGGTACTACGGAAACAAAGAAAGCTTCATCATAGGTTTAAGAGTAGTCGAATCACAGCTGATAAGGAAAAGCTGAACGAAGCGAAAAAGAGCGTAAAGAGAGCAATGAGAAAAGCATTCAACGAATTCGAACATAAAACACTGGCAAACAATCTAAACAAGAACCCTAAAAAGTTTTGGTCATATGTAAAATCGGTAAGCGGATCTATATCCCCTATTCAGTCACTCGTTGACCACGATGGCACCGAAACAGAGGACGACCGAAGAAAGGCAGAAATACTGAATTCAGTGTTCCGAAACTGTTTCACTGCGGAAAATCGTAACACGGTCCCTGACTTCAGCCGTCGCACGGACGCCAAAATGGAAAATATTGAAATAAACGATATCGGAATTGAAAAACAACTGCTATCACTTAGTAGCGGAAAAGCACCCGGACCAGACGAGATACCCTTAAGATTCTACAGTGATTATGCTAAAGAACTTGCCCCCTTTCTATCAGCAATTTATCGTAGATCTCTGGAAGAACGTAAAGTACCTAGCGACTGGAAGAAAGCGCAGGTCGTTCCCATTTTCAAGAAGGGTCATAAATCAGATGCGAATAATTATAGGCCTATTTCGCTTACGTCAATCTGTTGTAGAATAATGGAACATGTTTTGTGTTCTCGTATTATGACGTTCTTAGATAATGCAAATCTCCTTCATCATAACCAACATGGATTCCGCAAACAGAGATCATGTGAAACTCAGCTCGCCCTATTTGCCCAAGAAATTCACAGTGCCGTAGACACTGGCGAGCAGATTGATGCCGTATTCCTGGACTTCAGGAAGGCATTTGATGCGGTTCCGCATTTACGTTTAGTGAAAAAAATACGAGCTTACGGAATATCGGACCAGGTTTGTGATTGGATTCAGGATTTCCTAGAAGAAAGAACACAACATGTCATTCTTAACGGTTCAAAATCTGCAGATGTAGAGGTAATTTCGGGAGTACCGCAAGGAAGCGTGATAGGACCTTTATTGTTTACAATATACATAAATGACTTAGTTGACAACATCGGTAGCTCCGTGAGGCTATTTGCAGATGACACGGTTGTCTACAAGAAAGTAGCAACATCAGAAGACTCGTACGCACTCCAGGAAGACCTGCAGAGGATTAATGAATGGTGCGACAGCTGGCAGCTTTCCCTAAACGTAGATAAATGTAATATAATGCGCATACATAGGGGCAGAAATCCATTCCAGTACGATTATGCCATAGGTGGTAAATCATTGGAAGCGGTAACGACCGTAAAATACTTAGGAGTTACTATCCGGAGCGATCTGAAGTGGAATGATCACATAAAACAAATAGTGGGAAAAGCAGGCGCCAGGTTGAGATTCATAGGAAGAATTCTAAGAAAATGTGACTCATCGACGAAAGAAGTAGCTTACAAAACGCTTGTTCGTCCGATTCTTGAGTATTGCTCATCAGTTTGGGACCCTTACCAGGTTGGATTAATAGAAGAGATAGACATGATCCAGCGAAAAGCAGCGCGATTCGTCATGGGGACATTTAGTCAGCGCGAGAGCGTTACGGAGATGCTGAACAAGCTCGAGTGGCGGACACTTCAAGAAAGGCGTTACGCAATACGGAGAGGTTTATTATCGAAATTACGAGAGAGCACATTCCGGGAAGAGATGGGCAACATATTACTACCGCCCACATATATCTCGCGTAATGATCACAACGAAAAGATCCGAGAAATTAGAGCAAATACGGAGACTTACAAGCAGTCGTTCTTCCCACGCACAATTCGTGAATGGAACAGGGAAGGGGGGATCAGATAGTGGTACAATAAGTACCCTCCGCCACACACCGTAAGGTGGCTCGCGGGGTATAGATGTAGATGTAGATGTAGACGAATCCTAATGATTTATTTAAACGTCTAATCACCATCATCAACGAGTGCTACGTGTATTGCTATGACAGAGGAGAACCTGTGGCCAGTGGAAATGTATTGATTCACCACCGCCGAAAACGTTTAAGACCCAGCGATCAAAAGCGCAAAGTGGTTCTATTCCTTGAGGACTGTCGTGGTGTAATCGTAACACATTTCGCGTGTAAGAGGCGAACCTTGAAAGGAGCATACTATCGACAGCTCCTAATGAGGTTATGTGAGGCTGTCAAGAGGAAGAGTCGCCAAAAAGTATCCATGGTATCATTTTCTCCACGACAAGGTCGCAGATAATTCTTCAACTGACTCAGTCACAAATGCTGCAACTTTGAGTGGATGGAGAAGCCTCTAAATAGCTGTCATTTCCAGAATGACGACGTAGTGATTACAATAGCGCTTGTCAGGCACGATCATAAAATTTCGACTACTACTGGAATAGCGAAAACTGCGCTTCGTTTCAGAGTGCTGGCTTTCAGTGAAACAGTAATACTCGTCTTATCTGGCGGCAACTGGCACTGGAAAAGACTCGAGTTATTGTAGGGCTAGCCTTTAATCTGAATAATCTGAAGGATTATGTTTCCTACATGTAGCAGATTCGTATATCATCGTAATGAAAATCAGTGTGTTTAGCGGCTGAGATTATAACCTTCCAGATATGATCGCGAAACTTAGCTAGGAGAATAAGTAAACAGTTCACTCGTATAGTTGATAACAACTATCCATGGCTTCGTTCACAGGAAACTCACATCTTAGAATGTATTCCGTACAGTTACATCGCAAAGATAAATTGAACTTATGACTTCAAATAATTCTCAAGATATATGTTGTCTGAGATCTTCAGTAAGCTCGAATGGTGAAGCATAGCTTAAGCAGGATCTATTCTACGAGTGCGACTCATAAAATGGCCGCTATGTTTTGTTTTATATTTTCTAATAATGAGCAAGTAGAGCAATTACTACAGCGATATTTGAATTATTCTCGCAGGCATCTCCGGGCTCTGAATCGATCGCCAGTCAAAGATATGGGAATCGAGTAAAAATGACTCGAAATGAAATGATATACGATTCTCGGCCTAAGTTGGCTGAACAGCCCAATTGCCGGCTTACATATCAAAGTCTGCACCAGGTCAGCCACCGATGGAAAAAATGAGTCGCTTTGAAAGCTGAATACGTAGAGTAGAACTAATAGCATCAGCAGGTTTCGTGGCTACAGTTTCATTTTCACGAGTTGTTAGTTAAAGGTTTATTAGTACATCGCGGACTTCGTAGTATTGCACTAACCTACTAGTAATGGACAAATCCAGGCGTGTAGCACACTTCACGTCAGTTTAACTTTTGTTTCATGTCGCTATAACGGAGCTGCAGTTTCAGTAACTAGTAGTGTATTTAGAAATCATATGCTCGTGCGGGTAGTACCTGCGAAACCTCTCGTCTCACTCTTCCTGTCACACCCACCAAGTTCCTTAGAATACAAGTATGTGTAGACAGTCGCGTCCTTGTAGGTTATGAGTCTACGCCGCGTGGAGGACGGAACTATGGGTGGTACAGGCGGAGAGTGCAGCCCATGGCCTCATCAGGAGACAGCTGTCCGGGCCGGCCAATTCCGGCGGTGGGCGGCGCCGCCCAAGGCCGCTGGCGTCACGTCCCCCTGGCTGCCTTCCGGCACGGCTCACGCCTGGCGAGGCGGTCCACGGCTGAGTAACGGGCCCTCACTGTTCCGCCGCCCACCACGGCCACTCCGCAAACGGATACCACTTGTCAGGATGTAGCGCCCAGACAAAGCTCTCTCCTAAACGACGAAGTAAATGCCTAATGACGTTATGGATTACTCACAACCCCAGTAACTGCATCACTTTACATCTTTACAACAAGATTTTTAATGATGCACGTAATACACCATTGTACGAGGTTGAGTCAAATGAAAACCTTAAATATTTTTTAAAATATTATATATTGTGCGGAAGTGGTACAAAGCTCTATCACTTTTCAACATAATTTCCCCCACGCTCAATGCAAGTCCTCCAGCGCTTACAAAGTGCATAAATTCCTTTAGAAAAAAATTCTTTTAATAGTCCGCGCAACCACTCATTCACCACGTGGCGTACCTCTTCATCAGAACGGAACTTCTTTCCTGCCATTGCATCTTTGAGTGGTACAAACATATGGAAACCACTTGGAGCAAGGTCTGGTGAGTATGGTGGATGAGGAATACACTCAAAATGCAGGTCGGTGATTGTTGCAACTATTGTACGGGCAGTGTGGGGCCTTGCATTGTCATGTTGCAAAAGGACACCTGCCGAGCCGGCCGCGGTGGTCTCGCGGTTCTAGGCGCTCAGTCCGGAACCGCGCGACTGCTACGGTCGGAGGTTCGAATCCTGCCTCGGGCATGGATGTGTGTGATATCCTTAGGTTAGTTAGGTTTAAGTAGTTCTAAGTTCTAGGCGACTGATGACCACAGATGTTAAGTCCCATAGTACTCAGAGCCATTTGAACACCTGCCGACAGCAATCCACGACGCTTTGATTTTATTCCAGGCCGCAGGAGATTTTTTAGGAGAGCTGTGTATGATGCACTGGTGAGGCATGCAATGCTCCAAAATGACGCCTTTTTAATCCCACTGCTGATGGTTCTGTTCGAAACTTCTTCGGTTTTGGTGATGAGGAATGGCGCCATTCCTTGCTCGCTCTCTTCGTTGCCGGTTGGTGGAAGTGAACCCAGGTTTCGTCCCGTTAACGATTCTTGCAAGGAAGCCATCACCTTCTTGTTCAAAGCGCCGAAGAAGTTCTTCACAAGCACCAACACGTCGTTCTCTCATTTCGGGAGCTAGTTGCCGTGGCACCCATCTTGCAGACACTTTGTGAAACTGGAGCACATCATGCACAATGTGGTGTGCTGACCCATGACTAGTCTGTAAATATGACGCAGTGTCACTGAGTGTAACTCAGCGGTTTTCCTTCACTATGGCTTCAACTGCTGCAATGTTCTGTGGAGTCACAACTTGGTGTGCCTGACCTGGACGAGGAGCATCTTCCAGTGAAGTCACACCATTTGCGAACTTCCTACTCCATTCGTAGACTTGCTGCTGCGACAAACATACATCACCGTACTGAACCTTCATTCGTCGCTGAATTTCAATAGGTTTCACACCTTCACTACGCAAAAACCGAATAACAGAACGATGTTCTTCCCTGGTGCAAGTCGCAAGTGGGGAGGCCATCTTTATACTGATACTGCGGCGGTATGTGTGCATTTGCACTATGATGCCACCCACTGGCCATTCTGCACGGTGTTAGTAACACGCTTACCAACTTACAGGATAACGGCGCGAAATTTCTATTTGTTATTACAGATTTAAGGTTTTCATTTGACTCACCCTCGTAACAAAGTGGAACACCTACAGCCGTCCTTACGATGTTATTTATTATACGGCTAATAGTTTCGCGGCGATATGACAACAAATTTTCTCGGGCTTGCAGCACGTCACGTTATTATACACTATCGAGTCACATACTTATCAAAAGCGTGAAAAACCGCGTTTTGCATCGCAGACCGCAGCAAGACGTACAACAAGAAAGTCAATGATATTCTGGCCAGCAGCGCTAGAGTTCTCGGCTGAGGAACCATGGCGCATACAATCCGATCAAGGGGGTCCCACAAATTGTGGAGTGGGTTTCAGTCCGGGGAATTTGGTGGCCAATGAAGTACGGTAATCTCATCCTGGTGCTCTTCGATGCAAGCACGTATACTGCGAGCTTTGTGACACGTTGCGTTGTCCTGCTGGTAGAGGCCATCGTGCAGAGGAGAAACAAACTCCATGTAGTGGTGGACATGGTCCACTAGGATAGATGCACATACCTGTGTCGATCGATTCTGTCCTCCAGAACGGCAAGATCACGCAGGGAATGGCACAAAAGCATTCCACAGACAATAAGGCTCTCTCCAGCGGCCTGGACGTCTCCGACGACTGTTGCAGGGTGTTTGCTTTCGGACGCTTCACGCCGCACACGCCAACGGTAATCTTTTCGATGGAGCTTGCATCGTGATTCATCTGTAAAGACCACGTGTCACCAACCGGTGGACGTTCAGTCGCGGTACTGTCGTGCAAATTCAAGTCTTCGTCGTCGATTAACAGCATTCAGCGTGGGTGCCTGCGCTGAGCCCCATACACAGCAGTATTCGCAGAACCGTCGTTGATGAGACGCTGTTGGTAGCCTGTTGTTTCTCTTTGACGGTCAGTTGCTCAACAGGTGCACGTCTATTAGTCCCTACACATCCCCGCTGTCGCCATTCGCCTCTGTCATGTATGGCCCACGGTGAGCCTCAGTTAGCTCGGTGCCGCTTCTGAATAGCGCCATTGTGCCAGGCACGGCACAGTTCAACCACGGTGGCACGCGAATAGTTCACAAACATAGCAGTTTTGGAAATGCTTCCATTCTGATGAAAGCCAGTGATCACACTCTTTTGGGGTATGCAACACAACTTGTGTTGCAATCAGTACCGCGACTGTATGCGGACGAGGACGTTCATTTACTTATTGCTGCTAGCAAACTGAATCAGCAGTCTCGTTTCCTAATCTACGTTGTATAACACGAATTTTATTTTTACAGATATTAAACCTTGCATTCATACAATCACTATTCTCTTTTAAATAAATAAGTTATAGATAGGGAAAGGACTTTTCATTGTTTTTCATTGCTTATTTAAGGTATGCAACAGTAAAAATTGAAAATTACGAAACTGCGGCTAGAAAAACTCGACTGAATAATTTTTGAGCGAAATGTTGCAACAACCAATCTTAATTAAGTATGAGTACGACTGGCTGAAATAAGCAGAGAACAGCGAAACAATGTATGCAGAGTAAAATACTATCGGTTTCTTAATCGTGCACGAAAAGTGAATAACTTAAGCTTATTTTGCACGAAAATAAATTTTCTACAAGCAGCATACCTGTTTTTGAAAAAACAATGGAAATTTTCTGTGACAACTATTTTTAGAGCAGCTTTCGGGTTAGTTTAATGTTCTGCGTGGTCATCGATAACGGTTTAATCGTTAGATCAAACAGCATATAACTTTGTACAGGGCTACGCATAATTTTAGTTTAATAATCGCATTGTTTTGCGTGTACAAAGATTTTTCGATGATTTTAAGCCACTGGTGAGAAAAATCTTTAATGTATAGACATCGTAACGACCGTCAACTGTAATAAGCACTTTGTTTAATTATACTGAAATGCAGCGCCTATAATGCAACACATTTCTACTGAACAGAATTTCATGTGCAAACGCGCCATTTTCCGCACGTAAATCCCGAGCGATGAAACATTTTTGCAAAAGCTTCTCATAGCTACTGCCTTACATGTATATCAATTGAAACCATCTCAGCACGTGTGATTCGCTTAAAACCGGATTTTACTTGCATTTTACGTGCAACTTCAGAGCGCTACATCGTGGCAATGGATAAACGCTTTTACAAAACAACCGGACAGCAATTAAATGCACGTATTTGTCTACCTTAGTACACAATTTGAACCGATTCGCATAAATTTGAAACATGAAAGTGGCGCGCGTAAAAAACTTACCAAAACAGTGATTTTGCACGTAAAATCCGAATGCAGCTAGATTTTTGGAAGCAAGTTGTCAATTTTATCGCTACAATGCAATTTCGTGTTTATATGACTCGCTTTAAGCTGGAAAATCGGTCTTGTTTTTAAGCGCGTGATATTCCGCTTGAAAGCTTTACTGCGCCATCCGTTCCAACTTCGTTTTTCTGATTCTAGCTGTCTTTTCTGGACGTGTACATTATGGATGAAACGAAGAATCCATGTCATTTTGTGCAACGTTTTCCAATAGAAACTGTATTTCGATCCGTTAATGGGAACACCCATGTTTTATTAGCTATGGCTTATTTGTATATACCTACCCATCTGAATACTCCATATGATTGCAGATGAATGAGTTGTGATGTCCAGAACTTCCATCGGGTCGCTAAGCATGTAGGCAAGATCTTGTCCCAATATACAGGGTTGTCCATTGATCGTAAACGGGCCAAATATCTCACCAAATAAGCGTCAAATGAAAACCCACAAAGAACGAAACTTGTCTAGCTTGAAGGGGGAAACCAGATGGCGCTATGGTTGGCCCGCTAGATGGCGCTGCAATAGGTCAAACTGATGTCAACTGCGTTTTTTTAAAATAGGAACCCCCATTTTTCTTACATATTCGTCTAGTATGTAAAGAAATATGAATGTTTTAGTTGGACCTCTTTCTTCCCTTTGTGATAGATGGCGCTGTAATAGTCACAAACATATGGCTCACAATTTTAGACAAACAGTTGGTAACAGGTAGGTTTTTTAAATTAAAATACAGAACGTAGGTACGTTGGAACATTTTATTTGGTTTGTTCCAATGTGACACATGTACCTTTGTGAACTTATCATTTCTGAGAACGCATGCTGTTATAGCGTGATTACCTGTAAATACCACATTAAAGCAATAAATGCTCAAAATGATGTCCGTCAACCTCAATGCATTTGACAATACGTGTTACAACATTCCTCTCAACAGCGAGTAGTTCGCCTTCCGTAATGTTCGCACATGCATTGACAATGCGCTGACGCATGTTGTCAGGCGTTGTCGGTGGATCACGATAGCAAATGTCATTCAACTTTCCCCACAGAAAGAAATCTGAGGACGTCAGATCCGATGAACGTGCGGACCATGGTATGGTGCTTCGACGACCAATCCACCTGTCATGAAATATGCTATTCAATACCGCTTCAACCGCACGCGAGCTATGTGCCGGACATCCATCATGTTGTAAGTACATCACCATTCTGTCATGCAGTGAAACATCTTGTAGTAACATCGGTAGAACATTACATAGGAAATCAGCATACATTGCACCATTTAGATTGCCATTGATAAAATGGGGGCCAATTATCCTTCTCCCCCATAATGCCGCACCATACATTAACCCGCCAAGGTCGCTGATGTTCCACTTGTCGCAGCCATCGTGGATTTTTCCGTTGCCCAATAGTGCATATTATGCCGGTTTACGTTACCACTTTTGATGAATGACGCTTCGTCGCTAAATAGAACGCGTGCAAAATATCTGTCATCGTCCCGTAATTTCTCTTGTGGCCAGTGGCAGAACTGTACACGACGTTCAAAGTCGTGCATAGAAATATGGTACGGGTGCAATAGATGTTGATGTAGCATTGTCAACACCAACGTTTTTGAGATTCCCGATTCTCGCGCAGTTTGTCTGCTACTGATGTGCGGATTAGCCGCGACAGCAGCTAAAACACCTACTTGGGCATCATCATTTGTTGCAGGTCGTGGTTGACGTTTCACATGTGGCTGAACACCTCCTGTTTCCTTAAATAACGTAACTATCCGGCGAACGTTCCTGACACTTGGATGATGTCGTCCAGGATACCGAGAAGCATACATAGCACACGACCGTTGGGCCATAGCCATACATCAACACCATATCGACCTCTTCCGCAACTGGTAAACGGTCCATTTTAACAAGGGTAATGTATCACGAAGCAAATACCGTCCGCACTGGAGGAATGTTACGTGATACCACCGACTTCTACGTTTGTGACACAGCGCCATCTATCACTAAGCGAAAAAAGTGGTCCAACTAAAACATTCATATTTCTTTACGTACTACACAAATATGTAATAAAAAATGTGGGTTCCTATTAAAAAAAAACGCGGTTGATATACGTTTGACCTATGGAAGCGCCATCTAGTGGGCCAATCATAGCGCCATCTGGTTTCCCCCTTAAAGATAGACGGGTTCCGTTCTTTGTAGTTTTTTCGTTTGATGCGTATTTAGTGAGATATTTCGCCTGGTCACTATCAATGGACGACCCTGTATACCTTCAGCACAATGTATCTTGAAAGAGAATTTTTCCTGTTATGAATATCGCTGAAAAGATGCCATGAGGATCAAAATATATCGCTGTCGTGTGCAGTAAATGACGTTGGTTTGCGGGTCCATCTCGTAATTTATTGGTTATGAGACGGGGAACAGGAGTAAATCTGATTTCGTACGTTCTTTAACTGATTGACGTTCCGTTTTCCGTATGCCATTTGGCGTATTAGAACCTGTAGCCCGTTTCGCAATTGGAAGTTGTATTTGCTGCAAAAGACCTGTCACTTGATAGTATACCGATGTGACCGTATGGTTGTCCTCGCAGCTGGCAGCAAAGTCATCCATGAACGTGCTTTTATCTATAAGCTCTGGTGAAATGGGATAACTGCCTTTAAGCTTTGTAGCCAATTCGTGCAACGCCGCAGGTAGCAGAAATAAGCTGCATGTGAGACCAAATGGTAAACGACATTATTTGTAGTTTGCCAAATTGCATCTTCTCTCTTCTCGACAAGAAACCAGAAAAATCGCATTAAATTTCTATCCTTTACATTCAGTGAATGTCGTAAGAAAGCTTGAGTGCTATCTCCAACAATGACCTTTTTATTCAGCCTGTAACGAGTTAAAGTTGCTAGTACTTCAGGCAACAAATTCGGTCTTGAATCTAGTGTGTCATTAAGTGGCGGTGAATCATTTTTTTCGTGATGAAGCGTCAAATAAAATTCTCCATTTTGTAATTCCCAGTCTTTCCCTTTACACATTGTGATGAGGCAGGTAGAGTACACCATTCGAAGTATCTTGTATACTGATCCTTTCAACGTGGTCATTCTGAATATAAACCGTCATATGTGAGTAATACATTTCTCGCAAATGAACGTTGATAGCAATTTTTCTTTGTAACGACATAAAATGTCTTTCTGCGGTGCAACGATGTGAAGAAAGGATCATATCTTTCTTTCTTAGTAACGAAACTACCCTCCTACGTTCCACAGTTTGAAACATGTCATAGAAGTTCCGCAAAACGGCGGCTTGTTTCGGTGAGAGTGATCGGCCTTGTTGTTCTTTTAGCCCCGTCACTTGTCCCAGAAGTGACGCATGTTCTTCTCTAAGGACGCAGGATCTTCGTTGGGGTGCACGTAGCTAACAATAACTTTCCTACCAATAACACTTGACCTGCTCCCACTGAAAATCAGCCCAAATCTAGAAGGAAGAATAACTGCCGAATCAGTTAGGTATATTGTTGTTCACCATTTATTAACAGTACTGGCCCGTAACTATAAGAATTTCGATGGGTACTGGTGTTCCTCGTCCTTGGGATCAGCAAATTGCAGCTTATGGATGATAATATTTTGAGGAACACTTAGAAGTGATGAGTACGTGTTTCTACTTTCAGAGGTGGAGAATGTCAAGGTATTCTTTGTTCAAACTTCTGTCAGCTTGAAGTGAACAAGCCTGCGATTTGTTGACGTGAAAGTTGATGACTAAAATCCCACAATAGCAAATGGCTGATGGGTAATGACTTGTATTTGCAAGCTGTTGACCGAATACGTGTTGATGACGCTGCAATGGCTCCCAGTGTATGTTTTTCAACCAAGTTGGACCTGTGATCCAAACAGAGGCTGTTTGAAGATATCTGAAGAGAGGTTGCTGAACATCAGTGTCTCCCACTGAGACTCGTGTTTCTTCATTGCAGACCCTTTGCATCTAGAACAAGCTCTTTTTTCTTTGCTACATTATTTGATGTTATCCCCCCTATGTAGACACAAGAAACATCGACATGAGGATTTCAGTTTTTCGCTCCTATCCTTGATGCCCAATATCTTCGTGCACTCTTACGTCCAACGAAGATATGAATCACAAAACACGCTGTATTTCGACCGTTTTTCTCTTTTCGTTTTTCTACCTCGCTTCTCCCCTCTTGCATTCACCAGCGGAGTCGCAACTGTGGCTGTGAATATATCTCAAATGCTACAACCTGTAATTTTTTGGGTAATCATAGCTGCTTCAACTCCATGGTTCAAAAATTCCATTAGCTTCATGATGTGGCTTTCAGCAATCGTCTCTCTTCTAGTGTGAATAACGCAGCATCTGACTATATCTTCCGGAAGCGAATGCAGAATTTTAGGTGCTGACATGCGGCCATAATCATCTACATTTTTCTCTAAGGTTCTTAAGGCTTGTATGCGTTAGTTACATTCGAAATACGTAACGTTCAATGTATTTGTTGCCGCACGTGACACCATTTTCGAGGTAATCGAGATGAGCCTGGACTATACGGTTTTTGTCTCCATGGCGAGATACTGACATACGTTTCGTTTCCTCATACGAATCCGCCGTGATGGGAATGTCTTCAGCCAAGTTCTAAATAACCCCGAAGCAAGACGTGCATATCTGTAGCTGAAACTGAAGGATCGCTGTCGATGTATGAATGAAACTGTTCCCAAAATCGAGACCACTTCTCGATTTTGTCTGCAAATAACTCTAATTTGATGGTGGCAGTTTGACAGTGTGTGTCACAGGAGTCAGAGCTGCTGTCACGGCTGAAGCTGGTGTCGGATCTGTAACTGCTGACGACAAACTAATCTTTCTAGATGTCTTCAAAATTGCCTTCCTAGCGATGTCTACATATTCCTTGCACATTCGGATATACACGTAATTGTCTGTATCGGGAAGCAGATCCAGAATTGCATCGTCAAGCACTCTCAAACGACCTGACGTCTCTTTTAGTTGCGTCCGAAAGTAATCTATATCTTCTCGTATATTGCTTTCATCAGTTACCGTACCGAAACGTGTTATTAGTATTTTTTCAGTCTTTCATTTCCTTTTCAAGTTGCATAAAATATTTCTATATGCGTCATTGTACTTTGAACTGCTGTCATACACAAACAATCATATAACTTATACAAGAAACTGTAAATATTGCGCTATCTGAGATTACCGTTACGGAGTAGCAGTCAAAGAGTGTAGTACAACAAACAATAGACACCGCTGTTTGCGCTACAGTATATAACGTTAATACTGTCACAACCCATTAGGTTACTTGTCAGAGTTCTATCATAGAAAGATAAATGCAATACAAACAGAGTATTTAACCCTCAACAGGCCTTGTGGTCTCGGGTGCGATAAGCTACAAATCTCGTTCCACTCTAGATTTTCTATAGGTTACGCTATTCAGCGCTCGGTAAGTGTAAAATGTTGTTAGATCCGTTCTTGTGCTATTCTTGCAACAGGAAGGTAATGTGTTGGTCCAGCAGTATAATGCTCTCGCGCACACGCAGCCCGTCAAACTCAACGTGCTCTGCAACACTTGCAGCAACTTCCCTGACCAGCACTATCTCCAATCGGGAGCGTGTCCGATATGATAGGACGAGAAATGACTCGTGCGACATGTCAACCAACAACTCTTACAGAGCTTTGCGAACAGGTCAGGACAGTATTCGCCATCTGCACGATCGACTTGATGTCAGAGTCAGATCCTGCATTGCGCCCGTGCAGACTACATCAAGTACAAATATGGGTGTTTCAGCATGGGTCGATACCTGGTATCTCAGAACCCATTGAACCATTGATCCGAAAATGTAATCATTTCATGCACTCCATATTCGCTGTTGCTACAATAAACGTCGAGTGAACTGGAAACCTCTTTAAAGGTGTATTAATTTTTTTCCAGTGTATTTGCGTGTTTCAGTTCTGTAGTGGAGACACCGTCTAGCTTTAATTACGAGGCGTGTTTTTTAAGTAAGTACCGGTTTGAAATTAAAAAAGACGCTAAGATATCTCAATAATTTTATTTTTACATGAAAGCCTGTACCTAAATCTACGCAATGACGCCATTACAGTCTGATTCTTCCTTATTTACGTTGAGTACTGAGTGTTTAAGATGCCTCCGATAATCGTGAGTCCCGCCGACTGTGAAGTATGCGCTGTCATAAGATTTTTTAGTGCTAAAGGCCTAAAAGCGATTGATATTCATCGTGAGATCTGTGCAGTTTACGAAGAAAACATTGAGTGATGGAATGGTAAGAAAGTGGGTGAGAGCATTTAAAGATGGCCGCACAAATGTGCATGATGAACGACGGAGTGGGCGTCCTTCGGTCGTTAATGAAAGTTTGGTGCAGGAAGTGGACAATAAGGTGAGAGAAAACAGACGCTTTACGATTTCCTCCTTGCGG
Organism: Schistocerca nitens; assembly: GCF_023898315.1. Lineage (NCBI taxonomy): Eukaryota > Metazoa > Arthropoda > Insecta > Orthoptera > Acrididae > Schistocerca > Schistocerca nitens. Next base: position 366,531,170 of record NC_064614.1, on the reverse strand, counting down.
GATGATTTTCCTAATGTTTCTTGTAGTGTTTCGTATGGCACTGTGATCGAGCACTTGAATTACCGAAAATTGTGCGCACTTTGGGTATCGAAAATGTTGACGGATGTGCACAAAACCAAACTTTTAGACAGTGCATTGACTTTCCTTGAACTGTACCACGACGACGGAGATGATCTCTTAAGCCAAATGAAACATGGGTGACCTACGTCACACCAGAATCGAAGCAACAGTCCATGGTAGTTGAACAAGGGCATCGTTTTGCTGCAAGACAATGCCCATCCGCATGTGGCGAATCAGACCAAAGATCTCATCACATCTTTCCGATGGGAAACTCCAGATTATCCTCCGTACAGCCCCGGGTTGCGCCCAGTGACTACCATCTGTTCCTGCACTTGAAGAAACACCTGGGCGGTCAGCATCTTCTAGACGATGACGTAGTCAAAACAGTGGTGATGCAGTGGTTAACAAGTCAGGCGGCAGACTTACAGGCTTTCATGTAAAAATAAAATTATTGAGATATCTTAGCACGTATTTCAAAACGGTACTTACTTAAAAAACACGCCTCTTACCATCTGGCCTTTAAGTACAATATTTCTTGTTTAATTTGCAGCTACTCTATGATTTTGCTGCGAACATTATGTTCGAATGAAACGCATTGTGCCAGAAGCTCTGCTACCCAGCTTTTCTCTAGAGTCATAATATACAATTAATATAAATTCACCACGTGTTATGATACCATTAGTGAATGAACTCTCTAGAATTATTTTTAAAGCGGTCCCATTATTGTATTCTAAGAAATGGGGCGACACGCTAAGCCCTGTGAGCATTGTTTCATAATTCTCCTTTAATTTTATCTGGACGAGAACAGTAACCAAACGCCAGTCGGCTACAACTTGAACAAGGTCTAGGAACACTGGGCGCAAATCTCAACGATGTGTAGGCACTTCTTGCGGCTAGAAGCCTCATAAAACGTCGTTCTTCATCATAAATGTTCGAAAAACCGTAACGGGTACACGGAAATTATGCTGTAGTATGAAGTGTGGGCTCCTGCGTCAGTATACTCACACCGGCGTTTGAACATCATTCCCCAATTGCTTCTACTAATTTTTCTAATGTTTAATATGGCTTTCATCTTTAGACATTCATAGCGTAGGAAAAAAATACAAATTCGTTCCGTGGTTCGGAAGTGAGGATACCTTGAGGTCACTTGAAATTTGCTGTGTGAGCTATTTAGAGGGTGCAGGATGGCTAATACTGTATTTACTGATTTCGTTTTCGTTACCATATCTTAGGCGGTGTTTGAGACCACTTTGTCCACGAACGTATCCTAATTTGATACAAGCATAGACGAACGACGCACACTAGGTGGCGGGGGTGACAGCAACCGCTTTCCCCCATTTTTGATCTGATGAAACAGGAAATTACTGCCAAAATAAACGTGATCTAGACCTAGGTCCAATAAAGTTTCAAAAAGAATTTGATATCGATTGTCTGCAATACATAGAACCACCTTTGCTCCACCGAAACTTGTTGCCTGAGGAGGGCCGTTGTAATACGGTCGAAAAGTTGGTTTTACAGTTTATAATTACAGTATTTTATACAACGACTCGGTACAACATCCATGAGAATTTTAATCATCATGACGCCGCGCACGGAAGCCCACGTAGTTATATGAGCTAGACAGTTTTGTTCATAAAATTAAATGAATCAAGCTACTGACTGAAATTTTTATACATTATTATTATTGTAAGGAAAGTGGAAAGGACGTGGGCGGAATATGTAGACAGGCGAAATTGACCGAGAAACTCATGACTGGGTCCCAAGATATAAGAAAAAACCGGCACGACGGCCTTTAGGAATGTGGGCTTATGACATTACAAAATATGTTGGTGCACTATGGATACATGTTGTTGAATATTTTAATGCATCGAAAAGTACATAGAAGAGCCCATTATTGTAGAGAGGATATCAAAGCTTTGATGATACTGATGTCGAGCAATGCTAAAATGAGCTATATTTTGCGCTGGAGCAACGAACAGTGGAGGTAGTGTAGTCAGCACAAAGCATCGTTTGTGGGTGGAGGAAATGCCAGGCTTTGATTTCCAGTTAGACAATTCAACACTTTCAGTCCACAGTGGAGTTTGCGCTGTTTTCATACTTCATGGAAGACAAAAATCACGCTTGAGGTAAAGGATTCATTTTGGAAACAGTTTCCTAGGTCGTGGCTAAGCCATTTCTCAACACTATTCTTTCTTCCAGGAGTGCCAGTGTAGCAAGTTATACAAGAAAGCTGGTGTGTTGTTTGGATAGTAGGAGAGAGGGAGTGACGGAAGTACAGCTGCAATAGAGGGGTCTGACTGCTGCTTGTATGGCATGGACGGTAAGAGGTTTGTCACCAAAAGGCAAGGTTCTAAATTCAGTCCCACTCCAGAACACGGTTTTAATTTGCCAGGAGATAACAATTTTCAGTTTGTACACGATACCTCTCAAGCACTTACATAACCCATACCGGTCTGCTGCTAAAGGACGCAGAACCACATCTACCGGGTGATCAAAAAGTCAGTATAACAGTTGTTGTTGTTGTTGTTGTTGTTGTCTTCAGTCCTGAGACTGGTTTGATGCAGCTCTCCATGCTACTCTATCCTGTGCAAGCTTCTTCATCTCTCAGTACCTACTGCAACCTACATCCTTCTGAATCTGCTTAGTGTATTCATCTCTTGGTCTCCATCTACGATTTTTACCCTCCACGCTGCCCTCCAGTACTAAATTGGTGATCCCTTGATGCCTCAGAACATGTCCTACCAACCGATCCCTTCTTCTGGTCAAGTTGTGCCACAAACTCCTCTTCTCCCCAACCCTATTCAGTACCTCCTCATTAGTTATGTGATCTACCCATCTAATCTTCAGCATTCTTCTGTAGCACCACATTTCGAAAGCTTCTATTCTCTTCTTGTCCAAACTATTTACCGTCCATGTTTCACTTCCATACATGGCTACACTCCATACAAATACTTTCAGAAACGACTTCCTGACACTTAAATCTATACTCGATGGTAACAAATTTCTCTTCTTCAGAAACGCTTTCCTTGCCATTGCCAGTCTACATTTTATATCCTCTCTACTTCGACCATCATTAGTTATTTTGCTCCCCAAATAGCAAAACTCCTTTACTACTTTTAGTGTCTCATTTCCTAATCTAATACCCTCAACATCACCCGACTTAATTCGACTACATTCCATTATCCTCGTTTTGCTTTTGTTGATGTTCATCTTATATCCTCCCTTCAAGACACCATCCATTCCGTTCAACTGCTCTTCCAAGTCCTTTGCTGTCTCTGACAGAATTACAATGTCATCGGCGAACCTCAAAGTTTTTATTTCATGGATTTTAATACCTACTCCGAATTTTTCTTTTGTTTCCTTTACTGCTTGCTCAATATACAGATTGAATAACATCGGGGAGAGGCTACAACCCTGTCTTACTCCCTTCCCAACCACTGCTTCCCTTTCATGTCCCTCGACTCTTATAACTGCCATCTGGTTTCTGTACAAATTGTAAATAGCCATTCGCTCCCTGTATTTTACCCCTGCCACCTTTAGAATTTGAAAGAGAGTATTCCAGTCAACATTGTCAAAAGCTTTCTCTAAGTCCACAAATGCTAGAAACGTAGGTTTGCCTTTCCTTAATCTTTCTTCTAAGATAAGTCGTAAGGTCAGTATTGCCTCACGTGTTCCAATATTTCTACGGAATCCAAACTGATCTTCCCCGAGGTCGGCTTCTACTAGTTTTTCCATTCGTCTGTAAAGAATTCGTGTTAGTATTTTGCAGCTGTGGCTTATTAAACTGATTGTTCGGTAATTCTCACATCTGTCAACACCTGCTTTCTTTGGGATTGGAATTATTATATTCTTCTTGAAGTCTGAGGGTATTTCGCCTGTTTCATACATCTTGCTCACCAGATGGTAGAGTTTTGTCAGGACTTGCTCTCCCAAGGCCGTCAGTAGTTCCAATGGAATGTTGTCTACTCCGGGGGCCTTGTTTCGACTCAGGTCTTTCAGTGCTCTGTCAAACTCTTCACGCAGTATCGTATCTCCCATTTCATCTTCATCTACATCCTCTTCCATTTCCATAATATTGTCCTCAAGTACATCGCCCTTGTATAGACCCTCTATATACTCCTTCCACCTTTCTGCTTTCCCTTCTTTGTTTAGAACTGGGTTTCCATCTGAACTCTTGATGTTCATACAAGTGGTTCTCTTATCTCCAAAGGTCTCTTTAATTTTCCTGTAGGCAGTATCTATCTTACCCCTAGTGAGACAAGCCTCTACATCCTTACATTTGTCCTCTAGCCATCCCTGCTTAGCCATTTTGCACTTCCTGTCGATCTCATTTTTGAGACATTTGTATTCCTTTTTGCCTGTTTCATTTACTGCATTTTTATATTTTCTCCTTTCATCAATTAAATTCAATATTTCTTCTGTTACCCAAGGATTTCTACTACCCTTCGTCTTTTTACCTACTTGATCCTCTGCTGCCTTCACTACTTCATCCCTCAAAGCTACCCATTCTTCTTCTACTGTATTTCTTTCCCCCATTCCTGTCAATTGTTCCCTTATGCTCTCCCTGAAACTCTGTACAACCTCTGGTTCTTTCAGTTTATCCAGGTCCCATCTCCTTAAATTCCCACCTTTTTGCAGTTTCTTCAGTTTTAATCTACAGGTCATAACCAATAGATTGTGGTCAGAGTCCATATCTGCCCCTGGAAATGTCTTACAATTTAAAACCTGGTTCCTAAATCTCTGTCTTACCATTATATAATCTATCTGATACCTTTTATTATCTCCAGGGTTCTTCCATGCATACAACCTTCTATCATGATTCTTAAACCAAGTGTTAGCTATGATTAAGTTGTGCTCTGTGCAAAATTCGACGAGGCGGCTTCCTCTTTCATTTCTTAGCCCCAATCCATATTCACCTACTACGTATAAATTTGAAAACAATAAACCACGAAATAGTGTATATAGAGAGGTAAAAATTGACACACATGCTTGGAATGACATGGGGTTATATTAGGAAAAAAAAAGTATTGCTAGACGCGTGAAAGATCTCTTGCGCGCGTCTTTTGGTGATGATCGTGTGGTCAGCCCCCACTTGCGTCATGCTTGGCCTCCCAGGTCCCCAGACCTTAGTCCGTGCGATTATTGGCTTTGGGATTACCTGAAGTCGCAAGTGTATCGTGATCGACCGACATCTCTAGGGATGCTGAAAGACAACAACCGACGCCAATGCCTCACCATAACTCCGGACATGCTTTACAGTGCTGTTCACAACATTATTTCTCGACTACAGCTATTGTTGAGAAATGATGGTGGACATATTGAGCATTTCCTGTAAAGAACATCATCTTTGCTTTGTCTTACTTTGTTATGCTAATTATTGCTATTCTGATCAGATGAAGCGCCATCTGTCGGACATTTTTTGAACGTTTGTATTTTTTTGGTTCTAGTAAAACCCCATGTCATTCCAAGAATGTGTGTCAATTTGTACCTCTCTATCTACATTATTCCGTGATTTATTCAGTTTTCAAATTTATTCTGACTTTTTGATCACCCGATATTTAGGTTAATGACGTATTTAAAAAGAGCAAGGACGAATGTTCACAGTTACACTGACGAAAAAAATATCGCAACACCAAAAAATAATCAAAGCAGAGTTATGAAATTTCGGGAATGCATTTCTCTAGGTAACATATTTAAGTGATTAACATTGCGAGGTTACAGGTTAATGTACGCGCGAGATAAGCCATTGTAAATGTGTACTGCAGGTGCATTAATAATAGGTGTAAGCACCAGACTGATGAATTCGAGCATTAAAATCTGCATGTATTGTATTCTACAGGTACCATATGTCAGTTTGTGGGCTGGAGTTCCAGGCCAGTTACACTTGATTCGTCAATACGGCGCCGATTAATGCTGTTTCTGGATAAGCTGGAGTTGTCGTTCGACGATGCCCAATACGTGCTCGATTGGAGACAGATCTGGTCATCTAGCAGGCCAAGGAAACATGTCGAAACTCTGTAGGACAGGTTCGGTTACAACACAGGTATTTGGGGGCGAGCTTTATCCTGTTGGAAAACACCCCCTGGACGCTGTTCATGAACGGCAGTATAGCAGGCCGAGTCACCAGATTGACACACAGTTTTCCAGTCAGGCTACTGTCAATATCACGAGAGTGTCATACGAAATCGCATCCCAGACCATAACTCCAGGTGAAGGTCCAATGTGTCTAGCACGTTGACAGGTTGGTTACCGGCCCTCAATAGGCATCCTTCTGCCAAACACATGACCATTACTGGCACCCAGCCAGAACCAGCTTTCACCAGAAAATACAACAGACCACCACCCAGCCCTCCAATGAGATCTCGCTTGACACGACTGAAGCCGCAATTGGCGGTGGTTTGGGGTCTGTGGAATGCACGCTACAGGGCATCTGGTTCGGCGCTGTCCGTAAAGTACCTAATTTTTAACAGTTCGTTACGTCTCCGTGGGAACTTCCGTTCAAACTGCTGCTGCAGATCCAGTAGGATGCGCTAGAGCCATACTCCGAACATGGTGGTCTTAGCTTTCGACAGATGACATTGAGGTTTAGTCCATTTCATTCCAAATATTTAAAATAATTCTTCCCTTACCATTACGTCATGTGGCCTTCCAAGACCGGTCTTTTTGCGACCGTATATTCTTGTGATCACCTTTGCCGGGGTCATATACAGTGGCTACATTCCATCTACGTCTTCCTGCAATGTCGCATAAGGAACATCCAGCTTCTCGTATCCCTATTACACGACCTCTTTCAATCTCAGTGCGTTGTTGATAAAGACGTTTTTGTCGCCGTAATGGCTATGTTGACTATCAACAACTCACCAACTCCAGTCTCAATGGTAACTAATTACGCTAAAGACCGCCACTGAATGTGTTAGCTTTAGCTGATTTGCATCCTCATAAGTGGCGCTAACACCGGCGCTTTTATGCGACTGGCACGAAATTTGAATAGGTATCACCATTCAGATGCAGAAACACGCCTGCCAACTTTATTTTGTGTCGGAAAGCTCTTTCTTTGTGATGCGATTTATATCCTTTGGTGCATAATTAGCTCAGGGGTGAACGCAGAACGAGAGCTGAAAAATGTAAATGACAGATGCCTGAAGAAAGATGTCCAAACTCTGACGTAAATTTATATATTCAATGACAAAAACGGGTTTCCGTGGCAGATTCTGAGAATTTTCTTTAGCAATACTTGTACCCGAAGCTGCTAAACAAAGGATTACAATTTCAGAAAAATTGGATGATTTATTCAAGAGAGAAAGCTTCACAAACTGAACAAGTCAATAACGTGTTGGTCTGCCTCTGGCCCTTTTCTGAACAGTTATTTAATTTGACATTAATTGCGAGAGTTGTTGGATACGTTCGTAACGGACATCGTGATAATTTCTGTCAAAATGGCACATTAGATCGTGAAAATTCCGAGCGAGTATTAGGGTCCTGCCCATACTGTTCCTAACGTTCTCGATTGGGGAGAGATCCGGCAACCTAGCTGGCCAAGGCAGGGTGTGGCAAGCACGAAGACGAGCAGCTGAAACTCTCGCCATGTGTGGTCGACCTTTATCTTGCTGAAATGTAAACACAAAATGGCTTGCCATGAATGGCAACAAAACGGGGCGTAGGAAATCGTCGACGTAAAACTGTGCTATAAATGTGGCGCAGATGACAACCAAAGCGGCCCTGCTATGGAAAGAAACGGCATCGCAAACCATTACTGCTGGCTGTCGGGCCATATGGCGTAGCGACAATCACGTTCGTATCCCACCTCTGTCCGAGGCACCTCCAGATATGTCTTAGCTTTTATCAGGACTCCGATCGATGCGGTGCACATCACTAAAGACAATTCTGCCTCTTGTTAAGGTTTTCGTGTCCGCAAACGATATGTACCTGGCGCGCCAACGTCCGAGGACTTCTCCGTGGTCATTTCCGGTGCGGTTCTCCTCTTGCTGCTTGCGACGGTCGTTCGCTGCAGTACGGGAAGCCAGCATCCATTTACGTTAGGGCTTTCCTCTTTCTTGTTGAACCTGTTCGCGTGTTTTTGTATTTCTTCTCTGAACAACCGGGTGTGATAGTGCTTCTCTACAACCAGAACTTCCGTGTCGGCGAATTTTATTACGTGGTCGGTCTCACTCAGTGCATGTTCTGCTACGGCCGATTTCGCCACCTGCCCCAACCTGCAGTGTAACTTATGTTCTTTGATCCTGATGTTAATTGATGGTCCAAGCATCCCGACATAAACTTTTCGGCATGTGCATGGTATACGGTATATTCCCGACAAAGGAGAAAAGGGACCCACTTGCAATGTCGGCAATATACCGTATACCATTGTAACGATTTATGTTGAATGTTACTTAAGTTTCTTCTGCCTGGTACACTGATGAATGAATGGGAAATTTTCATGCTTCACAAAATTTATTTACATTGACATCCGAACTGCACACTCGTCATGTAAGCAAAAACGGACAGACTTCACTGATCTCTCTTTGCTAATTAGAAGCATTGATTTTTCATGCTAATATCTCTGCAGTCTCTAGTTATTTACTGCTAGGGACTTATTACTTCGCCGGCTGGAGTGGCCGCTACGATCGCAGGTTCGCATCCTGCCTCGGGCGTGGATGTGTGTGATGTCCTTAGGTTAGTTAGGTTTAAGTAGTTCTAAGTTCTAGGGGACTGATGACCTCAGAAGTTCAGTACCATAGTGCTCAGAGCCATTTGAACTTATTACTTCAATTTCTTGATTAGTTACTTAATTTAGTATATGTACATAATTTTATCAGTGACAACAGTCGACCGATAATTACGAAAACTCACGTTCTTCCAGAACATTCCACACGCCTTCGCAATAAATATCAAGTTTTTTTATCAAATACGACAGAATGATATATATATAGACACCCATGCAAGGCCTTAGGAAGCACTGAATTGTCTCATAACCAACCGGATGCATATAGAAAAAGGTGGTATCGGACCTTTCATATGAGTCCTGGAGGAGGCTGTACTGTTGTACAATGTACATGCGGAAATGTTTATGTGCGAATGACTAGACGATCAATCAATACCAGGATAAAAAAAAAGCGACATTGCAGGTTGGAGCAGATGGAGAAATCGGTCGTGGCAGATCACGCACTGAGTGAGACCGACCACGTAATAAAATCCGCCGACACGGAAGTTCTGGCTGTAGAGAAGCACTATCACACCCGCTTGTTCAGAAAAGCTGTAGAAATACAAAAACATGCGAACAGGTTCAACAAGAAATCGGAAAACCTTAAGTAAACGGATCCTGACTTCCTTTACTGTAGCGAACGACCGTCGCAAGTAGCAAGAGGAGAACCGCACTGGAAATGACCGCGGAGAAACCCTCGGACGTTGGCGCGCCAGTTACATATCGTCTGCGGCCGCGAGCTCGGCTCCAGTTCACCACCGGCAATGGAGGGTAAAGCTTTGACAATGCTAGCCACTAGTGCTGGCGAAACGTCAATAAAATCATCAGATGAACGTCGGGTGAAGAACCCGAGACAGAATCGCACTGGCAGTTTGTCAATTCTGCGTCTGTCAATGAGATTACAGACTGAAGACGTGTGTGGATACACTCGTGACATCGGTGGGATACCAACCTGACTGTCGCCGGTCATATGGCCCGGCAACCAGGAGTGATGGTATGGTGTGTCCTGTCTTCATTTTTTTTCTTAGCTGGTCCCCTTTAGTTGTGACCCGCGACATCCTTGCAACACAGCGGTACGTCGTCAATATTTTACGCCCCTTCTTGTTGCTCTACGTGGCAAGCCATTCTTGGCTTGCACTTTAGCAAGACAAACGGTGACAGTCTCTACTGCTTATTTTCGTGCTTGTCAAACCTGATCTTGGCCTACAAGTTCACCTGATCTGTGCAGGCCGGCGTGGCCGAGCGGTTCTAGGCGCTACAGTCTGGAACCGCGCGACCGCTACGGTGTGTGATGTCCTTAGGTTAGGTTTAAGTAGTTCTAAAGTTCTAGGGGACTGATGACCTCAGAAGTTAAGTCCCATAGTGCTCAGAGCCATTTGAACCATTTCACCGGATCTGACCCCAACGGAGGACGCTTGGAGCTTTAGAGACAGGGACCTACAACCAGCGCTGTATTCTAATGATTTGGCGTGCTAGTAGGACAGAATGTGGCACGATATCGCTCATGAGAGCATCCAATAACTCTATGAATCGGTACCAAGTCGAATAACTATTTGCATAAGGACCAGAGGTGGACCAATGCTTTATCGACTCAGTTTGTGAGGTTTATCCTTCCGAACAAATCATCCAATTTTTTTGAAACTGTTATCACTTGTTTGTCTGTAAATGTACACCAGATTTGCTGATTTCTGTCCCATTCGGATAATTCCTTTGTGGCGTGTTGTTTTTATTTTTGTTTTAGACGTGTTCGTATTAAATCTTCCCATGTTCTATTCGTGAGTAGAGCTGGTATAAACATCAGTACGTGACACACAGGAAAGCACGCATTACCGAGCTAAACCATTTGCCGTGTACAAGTCTGTACATATTTGTAGATACAGGCAGTGAGCGGGACTGCTAAGCCACTTCAAGAGGAGTTAGGTTGACACGGAGAGTGGCACGAAGGCAGAGAGCAATAAGAGGGGACAGCGAGCGGCAATATCTCCGGGGCCGCATCCAGCAGCGCCGCCGCCTATCTGGCGTTCCAGCGGCTGGCGCGCGCTGTGGGCAGATTGCAGAGGCGGATGTCAACCCGCGGCGCAGTCACGGTGCGCCTGTCACCTGTCAGCCGCCGCAGTTCAGCTCCAGCGGCGCGCCGCTCTGCTCCCGTCGTGACCGCACACCGTCTCCCACGTCGCCTCGTTCTTTCTGGACGGAGACGAGATACTGCGAGGCACGCATATAGATCACCGTCGGCAAATAGGCCTGCGCCTATCGAGATTTCACCGAGCGGTCGCTCGCTGATGGAAGCAGCGACAACGACGTTACCGCGACAAAACAGCCACAGACACATGTGAGACTTCCTGTAGTGGACGCTGTCCAGCGCTGAAGCTGATCACCTGCCTGGGATATCGTTATTCACCTCACACCAATTGGTTGCCACGTTGTGGGTGTCCCATAAAGAGGTGTAAAGATACATACACTGCTTGAACTTTAATATCTACATCTACATCTGCATGAATACTCTGCAAACCACATTTAAGTGCTTGGCAGAGGGTTCATCGAACCACCTTCAAAATCTCTATTATTCCAATCTCGTACAGTGTGCGGGAAGAACGAATACCTGTATCTTTACGTAGGAGCTCTGATTTGCATTATTTTACCGTGATGACCGTTTCTCCCTATGTAGGTCGGTCTCAACAAAATATATTTGCATTCGGATGAGAAAGTTGGTGATTGGAATATCGTGAGAAGATTTCGCCGCAACGACATGCCTATGTTTTAATGATGTCCAGCGCAAATCTTGTATCATTTCAGTGACGCTCTCTCCCATATTTCGCGATAATACAAAACGTGCTGCCCTTCTTCGAACTTTTTCGATGAACTCCATCAATCCTATGTGGTAAGGACCCCACATCGCACAGCAGAATTCTAAAAGAGGGCGGACAAGCGTAGTGTAGGCTGTCTGTTGCATTTTCTAAGTGTCCTGCCAATAAAACATAGTCTTTGGTTAGCCTTCCCCACAATATTTTCTATGTGTTCCTTCAACTTAAATTGTTCGTTATTGTATTACCTAGGTATTTAGTTGAATTTACAGCATTAGATTTGACTGATTTATCATCTAACCAAAATTTAACGGATTCCTTTTAGCACTCATGTGGATGACGTCACACTTTTCGTTATTTAGGGTCAACTGCCAATTTTCGCACCATTCAAATATCTTTTCTACATCGTTTTGCTATTTGTTTTGATCTTCTGATGACTTTATTAGTCGATAAACGACAGCGTGATCTGCAAACAACCTAAGACGGCTGCTCTGATTGTCTCCCAAATCGTTTATATAGATAAGGAACAGCAAAGGGCCTATAATGCTACCTTGGGGACTGCCAGAAATCACGTCCGTTTTACTCGGTGACTTTTCGTCGGCTACTACGAACTGTGACCTCTCTGACAGGAAATGACAAATCGAGTCACATAACTGAGACGATATTCCATGAGCACGCAATTTGTCTACAAGCCGTTTGTGTGGTAGTGTCAAAAGCCTTCTAGAAATCCATAAATACGGACTGAATCTGAAATCCATTGTCAACAGTACTCAACACTTCATGCGAGTAAAGAGTTAGTTGTGTTCCAGAAGAACGATGTTTTCTAAATCCATGATGAATGTGTATCAATAGAACGTTTTCTTCGAGATAATTCATAATGTGCGAACAAAATATTTCTTTCAAAACCCTGCTGTATATTGACGTTAATGATATGGGCCTGTAATTTAGTAATCCACTAAATTACAGGCCCATATCATTAACGTCGATATACAGCAGGGTTTTGAAAGAAATATTTTGTTCGCACATTATGAATTACCTCGAAGAAAACGGTCTATTGATACACATTCCTCCTACCTTTCTTGAATATTGGTGTGACCTGTGAAACCTTCCAGTCGAGCGAACGGTTGTATATGATTGTTAAGTACGGAGCTAATGCATCAGCGTAATCTGAAAGGAACCTAACAGGTATACAGTCTGGACCAAAAGACTTGCTCTTATTAAGTGATTTAAGTTGCTTCGCTACACCGAGTATATTTAATTCTACGTTACTCATGTTGGCAGCTTTTCTTCATTCGAATTCTGGAATATTTACTTAGTCTTCTTTCGTGAAGGCATTTTGGAAGGCTGTGTTTAGTAACTATGCCTTGGCAACACTGTCTTGGATAGTATCTCCATTACTATCGCGCAGAGAAGGCAGTGATTATTTCTTGCCGCTAACATACTTCACATACGACCAGAATCTCTGCCAGGTCTAGAGACTAAGTTTCGTTGTGGAAACTATTATAAGCATCTCGCATTGAAGTCCGCGCTAAATTTCGAGCTTCTGTAAAAGATTGCCGATCTGGGGGATTTTGCGTCTGTTCGAATTTGAGATGTTTGTTTTGTTGTTTCTGCAACAGTGTTCTGACCGGTTTTGTGTACCAAGGAGGATCAGCTCCGTCGTTCGTTAATTTATTTGGTATAAATCTCTGTTGCTGCCAATACTATTTCTTTGAATACAAACCACTTCTGCTCCACACTTACATTATTAATTTGGAAGGAGAGGAGATGGTCTCTCCAGAAGGTGTCAAGTGAATTTTTATCTGCTTTTTTGAATAGGTATATTTTTCGTTTATTTTTGGAGGATTTGGGTGTTACAATATCCAGTCTCGCTACGACAACTCTCTAATACCTGTATCCGGTTTGATGCTCGTTATTAACTCAGGATAATAACTGAGGAGATATCAATAATAACCTAATACAATTGTGATAATATGATTTTCTTAACACTAGTGTGTGTAGTTGTTCATTTATTTTTCTCTTATTTATTTTCATTTGCCAGTAACTACATGTACGACAGGTGATCAATAAGTTATGAACACTTCCTTTCTCGGCTAATTCTGGTTGAAAAATTGCTGAATTCGTTACGGAACATCATGGAATATTCCTGCTTCAGGCCCTATAGTTTTATAAGCATCCTGTAGGTGGGGCGTCATCGCAGCCTTCTGTAACGGAGATACATTCCAAGCACAGAGGTGTGATTGAGTTTCTTTTCGCGGAAAACCTGAGCACTGTAGAATGTCTGCGGATACCTGGCAGTTTAATACCCCTGTGAGTCGGTGGGCCTGCCATCTCTCATCATTGCAACAACGTCGCGCAAATCTGTGTATCACCCGCGTGCCATTCGGCCGCTCACAGCTGTGATTTCTGCAACTTAAGAACGTGTGGCACTCTCCTTCGAGTTGATCGACGGTTCACAAACGCACACCTCGCTGCACAACTGGATCTCTCTGTTGGCAGTGCTGTCACACTCGTCCCCGAGGTGGGTACTCAACGGTGTGTACCCCCTTTGTTACTCGTCGTCTGACCAAAGACCATAAAGAGCAACGAAGGACCATCCGCACGAAGCTGCTTACGTGTCACAAGGCTGACCGTGAAATTTTTTTGTCGAACATCGTCGCAGGCGATAAAACATGGGTTCATCACTTTGAACCGGAAACAAAATGACAGATTACCTCTCCTTCAACGAAAAATATCAAAACCGCACCCTCAGCCGGGAAAGTCTTTGGGGCGGCCGTCTGGGATTCTGAGGGGCTATTCCCTTCGATGCCCTCCTTCATGGTGCAGTTATCAACCGTGTATTGTGCTACCCTCAGGAAATTGCAGAACTGACTTGAGCGTGTTCATTGCCACAAAAATGCAAACGAACTTCTCTTTCACCATGGGAACGCAAGGCCACACACCAGTCTGCGTATCCGTGAGGACCTCACAAAACTTCATTGGACTGTTGTTTCTCATCTATCCGACAGCCTGGATCTCGCACATTCCGACGTCTGTCTCTTTGGCCCAATGAAGGACACACTCGGCGGGAAGCAGTACGTGGATGATGCGGAGGTTATTCATGCAGCAAGACGTTGGTTCTGACGTCGACCAGTAGAGTGGTACCATGCAGGCATACAGGCCCTTCCGATATAGTGGCCTAAGGCCGTGGCATTGAATGGAGATTATGTTGCAAAATACTGTTTTGTAGCCGAAAGAGTGGGAAATAACATGATGCATTGGAGTCCTGAATAAAACCAAACCAACCTTATTTCAGAAAAAAAAGTGTTGCATTACTTATTAAAGGCGCCTAGTAAAAGAGAAGACGGTTCTAAACTTGTTCTTGGAGCAAAGAAAGTGGATTTTAGAGTGTTGTCGGAAATGTGAAAACATGAAAGAAGTTGCAGAAGCCACGGTGGCCGGAGTTATATGTTGTACCACCGCCATGTGTAACCCTAACGAAACTATGCGACATATCGGAGAGCGATGAAAGTGTGAGTAATCTGAAGAAGGGACAGTGTGGCAAGAAGAAATGAGTAGCGGGCGAAGAAGAATGCATGCAGATGCTATACGGCAATCCAAGTGTGAATGAGGTGTAAGCAAATCAAGTGATCAACTTATTTTCAAGCAAGCCAGTGGAAATCTTACGTTCCCACATTGGTTCACGTGATAAAATAAGGACGGTACAGTTGTTGTTATTGTGACCTTCAGTTGGAAGATTGGTTTGATGCAGCTCTCTATGCTACTCTATTCTTCCCAAGCCTCTTCTCCCAATAACTACTGCAACTTCTTCTGAATGTGTTTACTTAATTCATTCCTTGACCTCCGTCCACAATTTTTACCTCCCACACTTTCCTCTAATACTAAATTGATAATCCCTTGATGTCTCGGAATGTGTCCTATCAATCGATCCCTTCTTTTAGTCAGGTTGTGCCTCAAATTTCTTTCTCATCAGTTCTAGTCATTATCGTCCCTATTACTTACGTTTTCTACCCACCTACTCTTCAGCACTCTTCTGTAGTACTACCTTTCAAAACCTTCTTTTCTCTTCTGGTCTATACTGTTCACTTCCAAACATGGCTAAACCATTGAAAGTACTTTCAGAAAAGAGTCTGTAACACTTAAATGTTAATGTGATATTAATAAATTTCTCTTCTTCAGAAACGCTTTTCTTTCCTGTACAATCTACATTCAACATCATGTCTACTTCAGCCATCATTAGTTATTTTGCTGCCCAAATAGCAGAATTCGGCCAACGGCCTTGCCACAGTGGTAAAGCCGGTTCCCCTCAGATCACCAAAGTTAAGAGCTGTCGGGCTGGGCTAGCACTTGGATGGGCCATGGCGTGGGCAAATATTGGATAATACTTAAGGTCACATGTGATGGTCATTGAGGGAACTCTGGAGGCATAACGGTACATAACGGACCTTCTGTCTCCTAATCTGTTACCCCTCATGTGTGACGCCATTTTTCAACACGACTATGGTCGTTCACACATGGCACATGTCTTAAGTCTCTATGAGATACCTGTGTAATGTTGTCATGGACAGCAAGATCTCCAGATCTGCACACGATAGAACATATGTGATGCCAGTTCGGACGTCAGATCCGTCGCATTGACGGGATTTCAACGACGAGTTACAATAGTTGTGGGCCAGTTTGCCTGAGAAAAGGAATCAGTGCACATATACACGGCCCAAGAAACAGAACGTCGTACTGATAAGCGGGCTTACACTACGAAGTCGTTTGTAAATTTTACTCTGTTTTGTGATCACTGAAATAACGTCGCACACTCTCTGAACCAGTGAAGTTTCACTTCGTTTCCCTCGCTTTCTGCATCTGCTTCACTTTTATATTTTCAGGTAGTGAATACGACTTGGCCGATAATATGGGAAACTCCATAAGGCTGTCTAGATGATCCGGCTGTGTATAAGAGGTTAACAGTGAGGGAAGGCTGTACAGAGCTGCTGGAAAACATGCAAGGACTGACGATTGATGCAAGGACGGGAAGTTGACTGAAACTAAGTAAATGTAACATGTTGCTCATAAACAGGTGAAGGCGAAGGAATCCACTGTTGTACGCTTACACTATTGGTAATAAATCACTGGAAACAGTAACAGGCGTAAAATACCTAGTTGTAAACCCCTATGGTGTATGTAACATATAGCGTGTGTATGTGTGGTTGCCTAATGCTGTCTCCGCAGTGAAACTGTCACGCTTACAAATGATTAAAATGACCCTTCCACTTACAACCTGCACCTAGAGATATCCATAAAACGAAGTATCGTGTTGTGGTTTTACCTCAATTTAGCACATCAAATGAATCGTTCCTGTCGGGATACTACTAGAGTGAACCACTACTTGACACCGTAAATTATTCATCTTCAAAAAACCTGTAGGGGCACAAAATTGTTCCTCCAGTTCACTATAGGACTGATGGGGCCCTCACCAGGCCTACAGTGAACTGTAGGGACAGTCGATCATTCAAACTCGACAAAATGCTCTACAAAATTCTTAAAGAAGCATACACATTCAATCATGAGAGAAAACTTAAAAACACAGCAGAATTTACACAACATGCCAAAACTATAGATGCTGATGCTGGAGCCACACTTAGCCCATTTGATATACATAATCTTTATTCCTCTGTGCCAATAGATTCCACACCACAGATATTTAATCCCAACCTACAAATCACAAAAAATCGCTTCAATTCACATTACTCAACTAATAGACCTGCTCGAAATCACACTTTTACACAACTCTTTTAAATTTAACAATAAAGAATTACAAACTAACAGATGGACTGGCAATGGGCTCAGAACTTTCCGGATTGTTAGTTGAAATATTTATAAGTAATTTAGAAGACAAAATTCTGAATTGTAATCACCATCTCCTGAAAAATATCATTTACTACTACAGATACGTAAATTTTTCCATCATTTTAATCAATGGTACAAAAGACAACATCAATGGGTTGAACCAGTTATTCAACAATTCCTATGAAAACGTAAAATTCACAGTTGAAAACCAAGCAGATGACTATAAATTTCCTGGGCCTTACCGTTAGAATAAAAAATAACAGACATCAGTTTGAAATCTATCGGAAGCGTACCACAATAGATACTATAATCCACAGCTTCTCTTGTCATCCCATAACCCACAAAATGGCAGCATTCCGGTATATAATCAATAAAGCTATCCAACTACCACTCTATAAAGACAATTATGAAAAAGAAATTGAAATAATAAAACAAACAGCTATTGCAAACACAGCAAACAACAGCTCCATAGTAGACACCCTAAAACACTCGGTAGTGAAACGGCAATCATCTCACAGAAAACAAAAAGTAAACAACATATTCCATACAATACCCTTTCTAGATAACATTCCGTATCAGAGTGCCAAATTCTTCAAACGAAAAGCCATCATATTATTTACCAAATAAAACAGGATTGGACAGAAATTATCCCAAATCATCATCACACGGAACCCTCTTCATCACACAGCTGTGTACAGAATTGAAGGTTTGGACTGCAACTGCTTCTACATAGGTCAGACAGGCAGATAATTTGAGATTAGATTCAAAGAACACATGGCAGCACTAAAAAACAAAAGATACCACACATCAGCAGTAGCCACCCATTTGCATGAAATAAAACACTATGTTAACCACATAGGAATCAGTATCCTACCCATCCAACCTAAAGGCAAAAAACTAGACTTCATCGAAAAACTCCAAATATACAAACATGAAACAAAAGAACCTGAATCCATCTTAAATGAGAAAAATGACAATATTTACAACAGTATCATCTCTGTTTTCAGAAACTGCCCAGGTTACTAAATTTGCGCGCGCACACACACACACACACACACACACACACACACACACACACACACCTTAATATTTACCATAAATTGTATTTAGTTATGTTACTATGATATACCCCAAGTGTACAAGGGATTGACCTCATTTACAAATATATCAGCACTCCAACAGCTTGTACTACCTGTCAGCTTGAAACTGAATGTACATCAACTTATGCCACAAACTGTACATCCATCTGCATATTTTTAAAGCATTAATCAATCTATTACCCCAACCTTTAGGCAGTTATTACATGTAACAGATATTTCCTAAGCGCCCCTGCTTTGGAAAGTTTGCTCCCATCCAGTTACTCCTACGACCCTCTTTCTCCCTCTCACTTTCTCTTCTTCTTTCTCTCCTTCTTTCTCTCTCTGCATTCAGCCTTTCAATTCTATCTGTGAATCCCAACCAAAATTGTTATTTGTCTATAATTTTACCACCGTAACCAACATAATTATTGTAGTTAACGGTTGCAACATTTCACTTTATTATTTAAACGAGTATGAAGTTTAAGCCATATTAACTTGACAAAATCTGATTTATATACCATTTATAATATTTATTCCAACGCATGTATTCAACACGTCAAACAAAGATCTCCAAAATCTTTTTAAATTTATTCTGTAATAATGTTGTTACGATGTATATTCTTTGTACTTTGCGATAAACTTTCTCTTCTGCTATATGGACCTTGCACGCATAGTTTCCCGACGCCATATTTGTTTACAAAATGACAGTAAACATGCGATGTGTTACGGCAATGAAAGAAACCTGTGACCACTGGAGGTATTCTGATTTACTTATTTTATTTTTACTGTTAGATGTACCTTTAGTTTTTCGTCAAAAGAAACCCAAAACCATGTTCTGAAATAGTGTTTTGTTTCTCCTACTAGACAGTGCCAAAAGTTCCTCCAAAAAAATCGTAACGTAACATAACACACACATACATGTCATACTAATAAATGTAAATGCACCTGATGATGGAGGTTTAAACCTTCGAAACGCGTCGTGGATAAAAATAAATAGTGACTGGTAACAGTAAATCTGTTGTTTCATATAATGATACACGAAAGTCTCAGGTTTGTCCTCCTGTACTGAAGAAGCATTTTCCGTCTGCCGAAAGAATGGGACAGGAGCGACACAGGTTCCTAAGGACAACGAATGGCCCCAGAGTTAGGTTTTACTTCGGTTCAGGATATCTTTTATTGAAGAAGTCTTTCTTCGCACCCGTCATTCACCTCATATTTCCTTCCCGTACACGAATGTTATTTTATCACAGGATTACGTGCGGAGGTGAGGAAGTATTCTTTTCCGTATGATGTTAAAATAGGGATGATTATTAATACTTTGCGATTATAATAATATGATTCTGCTTGCTATGAATTCACTTTCTAGTAGATAATGAAACCTCATATTTCTCGCCAAAATTGCAATATCTGCATAGGGCTAAATCTATGTATGTACACCTATGTTTTAAGAGCTCCACATATATGCATTGTGTACATTTGAGCACTACTGTTCTTTTATTTATTCACCTGTACAACCTACTAAGCCCAATAGACTGTATGGTCAAATGGTTCAAATGGCTCTGAGCACTATGGGACTCAACTGCTGAGGTCATTAGTCCCCTAGATCTTAGAACTAGTTAAACCTAACTAACCTAAGGACATCACAAACATCCATGCCCGAGGCAGGATTCGAACCTGCGACCGTAGCGGTCTTGCGGTTCCAGACTGCAGCGCCTTTAACCGCACGGCCACTTCGGCCGGCTAACTGTATGGTCAACACAGATTTCTTTTGTTTTTTTGTTTTTCTTTAATAGAATTTTTATGTTGTTCACGAATTTCAACAGCTTCTTAACTTTTCACGCTAATTAAGGCTACAGAAGCACGCTATCTTCTGAATGTACTCCTGACCAAGAACCGAATCTGGAGTCCAAGGTTTTTATTAATCATGTCTTTTGCGTTCCTGTGATGATATTTTCATAGAAACCTTCATCCTTTATATTTAACGGAGAAGTGAAATACCGAT
This sequence comes from Schistocerca nitens, assembly GCF_023898315.1. NCBI lineage: Eukaryota > Metazoa > Arthropoda > Insecta > Orthoptera > Acrididae > Schistocerca > Schistocerca nitens. The sequence goes on along the minus strand of NC_064614.1, from coordinate 366,510,683 downwards.
TTTCATAAATTTAGCTTTAAAAAATTTTTAATGTAACGAAATATTTAGCATCATGTATTTTTTAAGAACTCTTCTTTTAAGTGCGTTTCTCGGGACACTGAACGGTTATACTGCTATAGCGAACGTTTTCTTTTCTCTTCTTGCAAAATGCAATGCCGGTGGCTTAGTTTGAGAAAGCACAAAATATTTCAATGTAGAGGAGCGCGAGCACCTCTCTCCAGTATACTCACTAAAAAAACCGAAGAACTTCAATCACTAGGCTCCAGCAATGCCCAAGAGAGTAAAACGAAGCGGCAGCTTTACCAGCCCTGATCACATTAACGGTAATTATCCAACAACAATTAACAATGTAACGTTTGGAACAGGAAGGACTTACAAAAGAATCAGAAAGTACTGCCGGTAACGAAATAATCCTAAGAGGAAAGGCTAATACTAATGCTTCGCAGACTGCTACACTACTGTGTGATACTTTGTTTTTAGAACACTGTTTTAGATTTTAGAGTTGCATGATTGAGGCTTACAACACTCGTCACGTCTTGGGTTCACAAACGGTTTAATACCGCATTTATTCTGATGCTCGTCTTTGGAGAGTGTGGAATTTTCTCAAATTTACAAGTCTTTATGCTTCTTATGCTACGACAATCATAAGTCCTGACTTCAGTCTAAAAACTTGAGTGTTAAACATTCTCTAATAACCTTGGAAAGTTGCAACAACACAGAGTAAACATATGAAAAATTTCTTTTCTCTGGAAAAAGAAGCCGGCTGGAGTGGCCGTGCTGTTCTAGGCGCTACAGCCTGGAGCCGAGCGACCGCTGCGGTCGCAGGTTCGAATCCTGCCTCGGGCATCGATGTGTGTGATGTCCTTAGGTTAGTTAGGTTTAATTAGTTCTAAGTTCTAGGTGACTGATGACCTAAGAAGTTAAGTCACATAGTGCTCAGAGCCATTTGACCCAATTTTGGAAAAAGAAATACATCTCAATGACCATGGGTTACAACGCTTTGAGCAACCATTTTGAAGTTGAAACTTCCTGGCAGATTAAAACTGTGTGACAGACCGAGACTCGATCTGGGGACCTTTGCCTTTCGCGGGCAAGTGCTCTACAAACTGAGCTTCCCAAGCACGACTCACGCCCGGTCCTCACAGCTTTAATTCCGCCAGTATCTCGTCTCATATCTTCCAAACTCCACAGAAGCTCTCCTGCGAACCTGGTTCACGCCTTACAAGACCCTAATATGAAGGTAAGTGGTATAAACTCGAAGAACTGCAGTTCACACGTTGGCAGCAAGTTTAAAACTAAGTACAGTCAAGCAAAAACAACATTGTCGCCAGAATTATTGGAAATTATTTGATTTAGTATTGTATATGAGGTGAATTCCATTTTGGAAACTTTTACGTAAATCCAACGGAGTAAATATGTGCAAATTATAAGTGCCCTCCTCATTAACTTATTTTGTCAGCACTAGTTTAAGAAATACAGGTACTGCGAACGTTGAGATTATCTGCGAAGTATGAAAATATAAGAAAGTAACCGCTTAAATAGCTGTTAATTTTATCCTTAGAGGAAATCTTAAAAACATTACTAAGTTGAAAACAAAATAAACAAATTTATTGGCCAGATGTGAGAAGTTCTCGCGCTCCGACGGTTCAGTACAAACTTACAGATGTGTACAGACAGTTCATCCATTCTGGGAAACGAGAATCTCGTAGATTTTTGCCTGCTAGCGACGTTGATACTGGCAAGATATCGGTCCCGGGAATTCCAAGACTCTCGAGAATGTTTTAATCTTAAGTTCTAATTTGGATAACAAATGCTAAAAGAACTGCTTCTTTGGTAAGATATAATTAAATAGTACAATTTTATCATTTTTCCTTTACGCGTGCTATGAAATCTTGCTTGTTTTCAAATTTCGTGATTCTAGGTCAAAGATAAGTACGCTATAGGTTTTGACAAGTGATTTTGAGAGTATCAAAATATGTGACATAAATAGCCGTATGTTTTGACAACAATGACTTAGAAGCTTAAATTTCTTTCACCCCCGAGAGACTGCAGAGCTTAGAATGTGCCATAAATTTCAACTTGATTCGTCGACCCGTTCCTGAGAAAAATGGTTTTTAAGAACCGGACAGTCAGACAAACAGACGAACAACAAAATGACCTTAGTAGAGTTCCGCTTTTACCAACTGGCTTACGGAGTCTGAAAAAGGAGAGAGGAACAGCCATGCTACACTTATTTTTAGTTGAACAGCATGATATGACATGAATAGAATGTATCACCTTACAAAGTGTGGACCATATACGAGTTTAACAGTTGTTGAGTTAAAATAATATTAATGGACAGGGAGACAGGGAGACAGGGGGACAGACAGAGACAGTTTTTGTCGATATGGCATTACTTCAGTCTACGTGCTAAGCATTTGCAAAAACTTTCTAAGGCATTTAATAGAGAAAAGAGCAGTTTTCGACAGCGAAAACTGAAGTTTTGATATTTGACCTCAATGTACTTTATTTTGCCTTCCATTACCACAGCTCGAACTCTAATGAATAAGATTTGTAGATGATATTGGTCAACGAACATGGGCGACACATGTAATACCGATGTCGCAGTCGTTGAGGGGAAGGCTTATGTAATACTGAGAGAAGAATCTCTTTCCTATAGATACAGTTTCAAGTATATTTACACAGGCTGTTTCAGAAGTACATACGGTAGAAGACTCTTAATAGCTTCATTAGGAACTGTGAAATAAATAACTAACCACAGAAAAATTAAGGTCGCAAGGCAAATTTTCTAAGAGTACCCATCGAGAAATGATTTCATAATTTATTTACGGTTGTAGACTAGTTACGTTATGTCAGAGCTACTTTTGTTGGTACGCATTTTACGTTTGCGATGTATTTACAACTTGTGTTGGTTCCACATCCTCTATACTGATATGTGCGAAACGCCCATTTGGCCTCCAGAGTAGCGTCGGAGGTCAACTGGGCGTTTCTCGAGAACCAGTATGGAGAGTGTAAAATCGACGTTGTCTTTATGCCGGTCACAAAACTCAAGTGAATAAGCAAATGAGACAGCTCATGGTCAGTGGACAACAGTCACGACCTCCACCAGTACCACAAAATAATGTACATAAGCATCTGAAATAGCTTTGTGATTAGTACACATTCTATAGCAACTTTACCAAGACATTAGCGGACGTTTCTGGTTTTTTGAAATGACAAGTGTCCTATCTGAAATCGTCAGTCTCCTACTTCACTAACATTTTTCGAAGAACTGCAAACGCTGACCTGGAATATCCTACATATACTGTGAGATTCTCAATACGTGCTATTCACACCTGCAAACCGAGTAGTGTATGTGAACTTAACTGCAATTTTGCTTCGATTCCAAGATATCTAAGGTTGTAATTGACAAATTTAGTGCACTTATAATCATGTAGATAAATACTGCGAAATTTTAGAGATAGCCATTATGTAATAACTGTAGTGTAACACCTCTGAAGTGTTTGGTATCATTGTTAAAATCAACTCACTGATACTACGAGAGCAGTGCTCGAGGTTTCAAAACCTCAAATTAATGAGCTGTGTCTGAGATGGACTTTACCTTATTAGCACCGTCCCAACAGTTCACAATCTTCCATTGACATCCATACTATCGGTTATTGTTCGGTACCACTTTCTATCATTCCGACAGATACCTTCAAGTTGTTAATTGAAGTTACAGAGCCAAAAGAGCAGTAGCTAACAATGCAATCCGACGCATTGTGATGTTTTCTCCTGTTTTGAGTATTATCCTGCATTAATCTACATTTAAAGTGGAGAGTAATTCAGCACTTGAGATTTATTCTGCAAGTGTTTCTGCATATTCATACAACGTGAACATTTCTACGATGAAACAAACATGTCAGAACATCTTCAGGTAATTATTATTTGTCGTCAGAAATTAAGTTTTGTCACAGTGTGACTCATGCGATTCGTGAAATAGGCGATCATGTAAGACGTTTAACTTGGAAGTTAGGCGATCCATATTTTCAGAAGACGAATTTAATCATAGTCTGGCTCAGAGTCCAGCTTCTTTAGAGTTGCCTCGTGGAATGAAGTTCTAGTTTAAGGGAACGTCAGGCCGATGTTTGATAGACGATACTTCGCATACTGTTTTCGTTTTGCGCTCCTGCTGTTCCGTTTACGAGTAGTGCCCGGGGGAAAGCCTCTTAAAACCTCAAACTCCTTGGATATTTCTTTCATTGTAATCTCACAAGATATAAACAGTGATTCAGCTGCCTCTGACTACGAGTTTTATGTAACCCGCAACGCCTTCAAAAACCATGGACGAGATTTTCATACTATCTCGCTGGATACGCGCGAACTACCAGTCGCAGAGAACAAATGAAAAGGAATTTTTGTAGGGCGTTTAAAGCAGTTAAATTTTGTACTAGGAAACGTTTTCACTGGGGGCCATGGTTTTCAAGTTATTCAAGAAAAACGTGTTTGAAAGCCACTTTTCTAAGTTTTTCTTGAATAATTCGAAAACTACGAACTCTAGCGAAAACATTTCGCAGTGCAAAATTTAACTACACTAAATTCCCTAAAAGTGATTCTGTTCATCTTTTCCTGTAGGACTGTCGCACGTAGTGAGCGACAGAATATTAAAATCTTGAATGTAGTATTTGAAGGCATTGCGGGTTGCGCAGAACCCATAGGTAGTGGCAACTGAATCACCTGGTAAGTTGAAGGTAGTTGTACCTCCCTTGAATTTCTGTGAAACTTGTCTGGAACTTAAAAATAAACGTGTAAATGATGCACGACGCCACTGTGAGCGCCAGCTGTAAGGACTGAAAGAGTGCTTGGGTGACACTTGCCACTGTCGAAAAGAACACGTAACAGGGCACGCCGGTCATTACACTTTAAATCACTTTGGACACATACGTCTAGATATTTTTACGGTAGTGACCATTGCCAGTGATTTATCATCGGTGGTGAAATCAGACGGTAATGTGTCCTTTCTCATTTGGTCAAGAAAGCCTATACATTCGTTTGTGTTGAGGATGAAGTCGTGCATCAAGTATCGGTTCTCCTTAGGTGTTCATGCTATTTGGCTGATAAAAATTCGATAACATGGATGAGCGACATTATCCACGTACTCATTCATTTATTTCCTAAACATTAATCGGCTGCTAGACTTCCTTTCGGCAAATTGGAAATTACTTTCACATTCTACGTTCGCTAGAAATTCCTCAATCTAGTCCCAAATCGAGCCTGATATTCCGGTAACCCGTGTTTCGTAACTAGATAACGACGTTACACATCAAGGGCCATCGAATCGGTTAGGATGCTGAGGTCAGTGGTCCCAAAATGTTACTCGGAAGTAGGTGGCTATTTAGTGCCTCCCTATCCACAACAAGACTCACAGAGCTATATTTTTCACCGAAAACAGTCATCAACAAGGACCTGATACCCCCTGCTTACTGGCTCTGAGCACTACGGGACTTAACTTCTGAGGTCATCAGTCCCCTAGAACTTAGAACTACTTAAACCTAACTAACCTAAGGACATCACACACATCCATGCCCGAGGCAGGATTCGAACCAGCGACCGTAGCGGTAGCGCGGTTCCAGACTGTAGCGCCTAGAACCGCTCGGCCACCCCGGCTGGCCCCCTGCTTACTCTGAAGATAAAAAAGTACAGAACTAGAAACGTAAAGACGAACGTAAATTAGTGTGAACGATCGATTTCGAACACGTCACTGGGCACACAATAGAAATGAATTAACCGCAAGCACACTTCAGACCTCTACGCCCTCTCATTGAGTTCTCGCCTAAAGTTTTTCGTTGTGGTCCTCTATCGGAAGACAGGTCAGAGAAAGCTCTGCACGCTAGACTATCCAGTGCTTGAAGCCTCCGCATGTGTCCTATCAACAGGTATTTCTTTACATACAATTCGATTCGACTCCTGCTCATCTTATGTACCTATGTCTTCTTCGGCATTATTCCATAGCACCAGCTTTCAAAAGTTTCTTTTCTCTTCTTTACTGAACCGTTTATCGTCCACGATTTACCGAAGTACAAGGTTACACTCCAGATAAATACCTTCAGAAAAGAGTTCCTAACATTTAAATTTTTTACCGATGTTTTAAGATTTCTCTTTTCAGAAACATTTTTCCGTCTTTTGCCACCTTACATTTTATGACCTGTGCAGTTAGGCTATCGTCAGTTAATCTGCTATCAGAATAGCAGTACTCTTTTACTACTTTTACTGTCCCATTTACTAATCTAATTCACTCTTCATCGACTGAACTAACACGACTACATTCCAACACCTTTGTCTTTCTTCTGTTGGTAGCCACCATATAAGCTCTTGAAAGGTGGCTACACTGAGCCACAGCGCCAGAGATCGCGCTAGAGAGTATTGTTCCGCCGCCTCCACTGGCAGTGATTATTGAGAACTCGTAGTAGGAGTGCTTTGGGAGAACTCGTGGTAGTCAGTGCTGAGAAGTCGTAGTGAGGAGTGTTTGTTGAGATGAGCTAGTAGGCAGTGCTTGCTGAGATGTGATACTGAAAAGTTCTTGTTGAGATGTGATAGTAGCGAGTCGGTGTGGAGAGATTGTAATGTGTAGAGTGCTTTTCATCAATATAATTAAGGTAACAAACTACTTTTCTTTTCTTTCTCATTATTTCAATGTCCTGAATAATGCGTCATTACAGGTTCAGTCAACAAAGCATCTGGCTTGTGTTCTTGTATTAGAGTGTAATTCTGGTTTTCTTGAGTAATTATGGTATTTCTATTTTCTTTAATTCAGTATAAATGATATTTAAAATTTCTTGTGTTATTTAAGAAGAACCGTGCCAGATGCGTACGTTGAGTCATACTTCCACACACAGAACAACTACTTGTGCTTTGGTTTCGTAGGTTTTCTAGTTGCTGGGGACTTAATTAATTAATTGTGTTAATGAAAATTTCCATTTCATTCTTTGTTATTGTTCTATGCAGTCAGATAGCGTGATAATACTAGTCAGGGCCAACCGTTTACGAGACTTCGTAATCGGACAGACAGCTACTAAAGCAAAAAATTTAAAATATTATTTGCATTTTATTTTAATTAAGCCCCCATGCACGTGGCGACCGCTGCTTCGGATCGTCCCATGGAATTCTTCTGATTGTAAAAATAGTAGACAGTATTGTTGCAGTAATTTGTAGTTTAGTAATTGTAGTCTATTTTGCATGTGTAGATTTGGTAATAGTCATTCTTCTAATGGTATTTATTTTGCAAAATTTCATTTCTGTTGTCTTGTCTACGGGTTTGACAATTAGTGCAATTATTTCAATTGTTCGATTAATCGTGTTTGAGGGAAACATTTCGTGTGAATGGTATTGTTGGAGATAAAGTGTCATTGTGTGTAATTTTCATATAGTGACGAGTTTTGTATGTTTTGTAAATGATTACGCGGTCAATGATGGATAGTCAGAATGACGAAATTGTTGACATGGCGAACTCGCCAACACAGGACAACAGTATGATGGATAATGAAGTTGAAAACAATTTAAGAAGTCGGGAAAATAGTCCGGAACCATTTCAAAATTTTTCTCAATCAGAAAATTCACAGAATACGAGATTAACGATAGAAGATTCTGAAATAGTATCGAACACAGATAGCTTTACAGCTATGACGAAGAAAACTGGTTTAGCGGGAAATGTTAGGGGCGAAAAGAATTTTGAAACAGTTAATATGGAGCAGTTGATGAGTGCAATATTAAATTTGGGATCTCGGTTAGACTCACAAGGATCTGAATTAAAAACACGGTTAGACTCACAGGGATCACAAATAGGAACAATTACAGCTGGTATGGGAACAATGGAAACACGGTTAGACTCACTGAGATCACAAATAGGAACAATTAAAACCGAGATGGGAACTTTGGGATCTGAGCTAAAAACAGTGGGATCACAAATAGGAACAATTAAAACAGAGATGGAAACAATGGAAACACGGTTAGACTCACGAATAGGGACATGTTTCAAAAATATGAAAGATGTGTTAAAGAAAGAAGTCAGAGAAGAAGTGCAACCGATTTTGAATTCTCACAATAATAGATTAATTTCAGTAGAGATTAGGCAAAGGGAACAGGATAGAGAACAGGAAGAAAGAGATCGCGCGATAGTACAAAAATTTTCAGAGTTAAATTTACAACGTGCACTCGATAAGGAAGAAATATTTGAGAGAATCGAGGAATCTGTACCAAATGACAGAATAAATAACCTAACACAACAATATGAACAGTTAACTACCAAATGTGTTAATACTGAAACCCGAGTCGCGACACTTACGGAAGACGTAAATAAACAGAAAGAAAAAATAGGTGACTTACCGGAAAGAGTTGAGGAGATTTCAGATAAATTGACAAGTCTTAGTTTACATGGGGACAGAGATTCGGATGATACAGCTCCATTACCATTTGCAGAAACCGAAGAGTACCAGAACTTAAATAAGCATGTTGAAAATCAGGAAAAATTTAATGATCGCGTTAATAGGGAATTTGAGGCACTACAAAAGCAAGACAAACATATTGAAAGCGAAATCGTAGGAAAAGACAGCAGACGAATTTTAGTATCACAGATAGCAGAGGGCTTTGAAGAAAGTAATTTGTTTCATTTACGGGATGTAACAAGAGAGCGCCAGGCGCGCGAACTTGACAATAATCAACATTCAAACTGGGACAGACGCGGTAGGTCTTTGTCGCCACGAGGCGAAAACGTTGACTATAAACACTTCTTGACTGTTCGGAAGATTAAGATATTTCGCAATTCTAAGAATGACATACATCCATGTGCATGGTTAGATCAATTTACGTACGCACTTCCGCCAGATGTGCCACAAACTGGAAATTATGTGCAGCTATTAATGTCCTCAGGGGATTCACTACACTAAGTGAATATGTGCCGTAGCGTTCACAGGGCCCCGAGCTGTAGTGGTGCTATTTCCCTTTTAGTTTTCTGCACCGCTGCCTACTCTTTCACTATTCTTTGCATCTAAAAAAAAATAAAAAACAACTCTTCTACTATCAATCTATCTAGACAGTAGGTAAACAATAACCGGATTTGACTGTTTTACCCGAAAGTGACTTTGGAAATTACCGTTTGGACTTACTATATTTTCTGCAGCATTCATTCGTAGTTTAAACGAAATTTTACCTGATTATCTTCGTGACAATATTACTTCATATGTTGACGATATTCTTATTGCTAAACGTTCTTGGAGTGAGCATAACAAAATTTTGGATTCATTATTACGTATTTTTGTAAGAGTTGGCATTACAGTGAACTTAGAAAAATCTGAATTTGGTCGTTCTCAGGTGAAATTTCTCGGTCACATTATTTCTACAGAGGGTATTCTTCCTGATCCAGAGAAACTAGACGCTATTCGTAATTATGCTGTTCCTTCCACAAAACGTGCTGTTCGTAGTTTCCTTGGTGTCTGTAATTTTCTTAGACGCTTTGTTAGATTGGATGATTTGGCCACACCTCGTTTACACATTTCAGTTATGCGCACTTTGGTGCCAGAAAATGCTTTCATAAATTGCGAGAAAATTGCTACTTCAGTAATATGGAAAAACGTATTCGATTTGTTCTTGCCAAATGCAAATTATGTCAAAAGGCTAAGCCGCCAACAATTTCTCACAGAGCACCGTTGTTTCCTATCATTCCAGAGATATTAAAGGACATGGCTGCAGTCAATTTGTTCGGTCCAGTGGTTCGTTCTACTAATGGTTTTGCGTACATTTTCGTAGCAGTGGAATTGACATCAAAATATGTGTGTTTTACACCTTTACGCAAAGCAACAGCTCGTTCAGTATCTAACGCTTTCATCAAACATTTTCTTAAAGAAGTTGGTCATGTTGATAAGGTTATATCAGATAATGGATCACAGTTTCGCTCTAAAATTTGGCTTCGTACTCTATGGCGTCGTAAGATTAAACCAATTTTTATTTCACTTTTTCACCCTCAATCTAATGCTTCAGAGAGATGGATGAAGGAAATCAATAAATTGTGCCGTCTTTATTGTCATCAGAATCACAGAACTTGGGATCAGTATCTTCATATTTTTCAAAACATTCTGAATGAACTTCCAAATGACTCAACTTCTTTACCGCCTCTATTGATATTAAAAAATAAAGTACCAACAAATCGCATTTCTGAAATCGTTCCTTTTCCGCCTTCACGGAAACTGCGGCATTCTGAAGTTGTCAACCTGGCTCTACAAAATATTACATCTGCGGCCACTAGAAGAAGGAAATCAGCTAAACGTCCTGGTCGTTTAAAAATCTTGTCAGTTGGTCAAAAGGTGTTAATTAAGTCTCATCGTTTGTCTCACAAAGGACAAGGCTTATGTCGCAAATTTTTTCTGCTTTATAACGGTCCATATAGAAATCGCAAAATTATCCATGATAACACTGTTGAAGTAGAAACTCTTAAATCTCGACGCTCTAAGGGAATACATCATATATCGAACGTTAAAATTTTTGTGGAATGACATATTTTTGAGACATCAACAGTTATACGTAAACATGCGGAGAGTACAAGGATACCGCGCCGTGTTCCGGCGGCGGCAGATACTCAAAGCAACAGTCAGTCTGCGCGCCGCACAAGGCAGTCGTTGACCGCAAACAATTACTTCCTACGTCACGCGCCACAGCTGATCAAGCGCTCAGTGCGAATGCACTGACAGACGTAAACAAATACACAGTCTAGATTCTCCGAATAAATTCTGTATAAAGCTATGGTGACTTTATAAATTATGTTATTAACGTTCAGTATTTTTCAGGATACGGTTGTGTAAAATATTTAAGACCTTCAGGTAAATTCTGTGTGTGTCCGACGTTAAGAGGACTTACTATCGAGAAAATTTCAGGAAAAATGTAATTTCGAAGATGAAACTAATAAACTGAAAAGGTAATGATTAATTGAGTTTATTTTTCAGGTAACATATTTCCACTTAGGTACGTATTTTAGACGTAATTTGCTGCTTGCGATTACGTGATTCATACTTTGTGCTAAATTTCATGTTCTATGAATTTACTTGTGAAGCGACGTGCTTACGCACATTAACTGATTTTGACGATGATTGATTAATGAACAGGCTTGTTATTTGTATATATTATGCATCGCTTGGCTGCACTGCTTTTTCACTGATGTCATATTTTTCTATTATGTGCCTGCTGTGCTTATTTATTTACATTTTAATTGTCACCTGATTAATTGTGCTGATATGGTTACGTATGTAAGTTATACTTTGTGATTTATCTGCTTGCGCCTTCATGTTTACTTATTACGATTACATATGAACATTTATTTGCTTATGCTGATATGATGCTAATGACTTGTTTATTACGTAAGACATATGTTTGCTGCTGTGCGTATGGATTGCATATTTACACATTTCTGTTTTGTTGTTATAACTACTCTTCAATTTAGAATATAGCAATGCTGATGTACAGTGTACGAACATAGAGTTTAGGTTACACTGTGGTATTAATTGTAGATTGTTCGCTTGGCAGCGCCTCGTTGTAAGGATTGTGCTGCATCCACTTGTTGACATTCTGTTCTCTACTAGTATATTTACTCGCTATTGCATGTTTTGCTTACGCTCAGTGCCTTATATTTTTAAGATAAGAAAATGAACTGCTATAATTCTACGAACGACATTAGTACAAGAAACTTCATAGAAGTCACATGAGCTGGAGGTTTTATGGAAGCTGTATAAATTTATGCTAATAGGAAGGAAGCTAACGACATGACATACCAACACTAGGTTAGACCATTGACAGTTATTACACTGCATTTTTCGTGAGTAATTGAAATAGGAAGTGACACTTGACACAAGAAATACTCCACATGTTTGCTTCTGCCATGATTCTTGAAGTGGTGTACACACTGTGAAATATTATGATCATTCACACTCCGTAATCGTAATTAATTACTGAGAGTTATTCGAACGAAGTCTGTTAGAGGTCATGTACGCATTTCTTTTATTTAATGATGGACAGGGTAAACAAAATGTATCTTATAATTTATAATGAGTAGCAGATTTGGATCAGATGGATTACACAAGAGGTTGTGTGTTGACATTGTGTCTTCGGATTGTATGAGATGATGAATTGAGGTTTGCATTAGGATTTTGTCTGCACTTGTTCGAGGAGACTGACTAGAGGAAAGAGTTGTTATGGAAGTGAAATGATATTGGCAATGAGGTTATATATATCGACGTATTGAAGAGGTATGATTGAGGTATTGAGATTATGTGAAGTTGATGATTATTGGAGTTTTCGTGGACAAGAGGTAAGGTAAATGATATTGATGATCGACGTATTGAAGAGGTATTATTGAAGTATTGAGATTATGTGATGCTGATGATTATTGGAGTTTTGGTGGATAAGAGGTGAAGTAAGTGAGGAGCATTTTTTTTTGTTGGTCTATATGGAACAAGGAGGATAAAGATGGCAGACTAGAACACTCAAGTAGAAGGAAGATTGTCTACACACACACTTTGTTAAATCACTAAGCAGTATATACTTTTTTTTGGAGAGAGGAAGTAATTGCATATCTTGGCTCACTGACAGTTGTTCAGCAACCGTACAATTTGATCTGGCTTGGCAAACATTGGTCTTGACATGATGACTATGACGCTGACTAACTATTATTGACTGTTATACATTGCTGCCACTACTACTTGATACACATGATAACATAAAATTTTGACAGAATTGCATTTACACAGTTAACACTATTCAATTACACAGTAGCACTAATGTGGATGAAAGATGAGTGAGTGTGTTTTGTGTGTTTTCCTTTTATAATCCCAGAGAAGTGATCCCAACCTATCTCCTAAATATTATTTTACTTGTTTGTTGTGGCTTGCACTGACACCCATAAATATTATAGGTTTACTGGTATTTGTGTATTGTAATAGTTAATAGGACAATTATCTGATATCATTTGTGTGTTTGTTATGATTTGTATGTTTAGTGTAAAAGCATTGTATGTGTATTCAAACTATTGTTCATGCCTGAACTGTCTGATTAGTGATGGTGCTGCACTTTTCAACATGATGTGTGACATTTAGTCATGTTTAATTTCTGCTGATGAACAGTGTGATTAGTGAAAGTGAATATTATGGACTGCTGTCTGCACCTGTTCAACATTGCTGGTGCCACTGATGGAACTGCTTATACTGAAATGGTGTTACTTGTTGATGTCTGCACCTGCTCAACATTTCTGGGTGCCACTGATGGACTCGAAATGATGTCACTTGTTGGTGTCGGCACCTGCTCAACATTGCTGGGTGCCACTGGTGGACTGCTTCTACTGAAAAGATGTCACCTGTTGCTGTGTGCACCTGCTCAACATTGCTGGTGCAACTAATGGAACAGCTTATACTGAAATGGTGTTACTTGTTGGTGTTTGCACCTATTCAACATTACTGGGTGCCACTGATGGACTGTTTCTACTGAAAAAATGTCACTTGTTGGTTTTTGCACCTGTTGACCATTGCTGGGTGCTACTGCTGGAACTGTCAACTGCTTATTCTTGAGCTGTGGAAAGCGTTTATGTGAATATTTGTATAAACTGATTTTTTTGTGTATTACTGTTTGTGAAAAGTTATGAGACTCTTACCTGCACATATTCGTCATTGCTGACGCTATTGATTGAACTGTTTAATCACATAATACTTGTGTAAACTGTTATGTAAAGTCACATGTATGAAGGAATTTGTATTGCTTACTGTATTTTATATATTAGGTTATTGAAAGGTCAGTGCAAAGCCAAAATTTTATCTAGTTATATGATATTTACGCATTAATATTTTTTATTTTTGTCTGTATTTTTTTTTGACGAATTTGGTGGTATTTTCACCACCAATGCTGGCAAAAATACCATCAAATTCTAGCCTGTGGAGGAAGGGCATATGAAAGGTGGCTACACTGAGCCACAGCGCCAGAGATCGCGCTAGAGAGTATTGTTCCGCCGCCTCCACTGGCAGTGATTATTGAGAACTCGTAGTGGGAGTGCTTTGGGAGAACTCGTGGTAGTCAGTGCTGAGATGTCGTAGTGAGGAGTGTTTGTTGAGATGAGCTAGTAGGCAGTGCTTGCTGAGATGTGATACTGAAAAGTTCTTGTTGAGATGTGATAGTAGCGAGTCGGTGTGGAGAGATTGTAATGTCTAGAGTGCTTTTCATCAATATAATTAAGGTAACAACCTACTTTTCTTTTCTTTCTCATTATTTCAATGTCCTGAACAATGCGTCATTACAGGTTCAGTCAACAAAGCATCTGGCTTGTGTTCTTGTATTAGAGTGTAATTCTGGTTTTCTTGAGTAATTATGGTATTTCTATTTTCTTTAATTAATTCAGTATAAATGATATTTAAAATTTCTTGTGTTATTGAAGAAGAACCGTGCCAGATGCGTACGTTGAGTCATACTTCCACACACAGAACAGTTACACTTATGCTTTGGTTTCGTAGGTTTTCTAGTTGCTGGGGACTTAATTAATTAATTGTGTTAATGAAAATTTCCATTTCATTCTTTGTTATTGTTCTATGCAGTCAGATAGCGTAATAATACTAGTCAGGGCCAACCGTTTACGAGACTTCGTAATCGGACAGACAGCTACTAAAGCAAAAAATTTAAAATATTATTTGCATTTTATTTTAATTAAGCCCCCATGCACTCTTTTCGAGATACAATTCATCATTTCATCTAATCTTCCAATTCCTTTGACGCCTCCATCAGAACCACAATATCTTCGGCAAACCTCCAAGTTTTTATTCCTTCTTTCTGATATTCGATTCGATCTCCAAAACTTCCCTTGATTTCCTTTACTGTTTACTCCATGTAACGATCGAATAACACCGGGAATCGGCTAAATTGGCTACATTGGAGCCACACTACCTTCCCAACTAGTAGTTCCCTTTCATGTTGTTCGACTTTTGTAACTGCAGTCTTCTTTTCTTAAAAGCTGTTGACAACGTTATCACTGCTGCTTCAGGATTTCATAGAGTGTATGCCAGTGAATCTTGTCGAAACCGTTCTCTAAATATACACATAGGCCAGAGTTGTACACTGAGAATAGAGCAATTAGGAACACATATTTGTTGGTCGGCGCTTCAGTGTAGTGGCCTGTTTTAAAACGACATGAAGGGGTGCGGGCTAGAGACTGCCGTAAAACGTTTCCGACATTTTTTACTGTTTTGTTGTTGTGAGACGTGACATTGTTTATTGTACATCAGTTGTAAATATTGATAGTTCTACATATTTCAGTTGTGTATGATAAGTTAAAGCTCTGTGGAAGACATTCTTAATTCTTCGGTTACAGAATTTTATGATGATTAAAATTCTTTCATATATTTTTAAAACTAGTTGTATAAGGTGTAAACGGTGTAGCCGTGCTGGGTCGTTGGCCCACTGCATTGTACCTTGAAAGGGATTAAGGTCTTATACCATGGAACTTGTGATATTTTGGATTTACGAACATACATTGAATGCTGTTTCGAAACTACAGAACAACAGGTACAAGCTTACCCGGCTGCTCGGACTTCAGGCTTAAAATTTACAGATAAGATTGAGGCTGCAGATCCTCAAAGTTAAACATATCTAAAACAAATTTAAAAGAACATTAGTTTAAAACATCAAAAGCTGATCCGTCATTGCTCAAAACTTACAGTTGATAAAGAATGACTTAAAGCTAAGGAACAAGAAAAGGAAAAATCGGTGCACATTAAGTACCGCTGGCAGAATCGGAGCAGAAGAGTTCACAGACAAACTTAGCACTTCAGTCAGGGGCTCATCTAAGTAAACATGCATGAAACTCGTGACTAACTCGGAGATTCTGACATACCAGATGTCCGTACAACACGTCTTTTACACACTTAAACATAAACCATTTATCAAATCACTAAAGTTACACTGGCGGCTTCAAACACGTTACAGT
The DNA here is from genome assembly GCF_023898315.1 of Schistocerca nitens. Classification (NCBI taxonomy): domain Eukaryota; kingdom Metazoa; phylum Arthropoda; class Insecta; order Orthoptera; family Acrididae; genus Schistocerca; species Schistocerca nitens. The sequence goes on along the minus strand of NC_064614.1, from coordinate 366,494,704 downwards.
AATTGCCAGAAAACTTCATCTTTCAAACTCCACAAGCGAAGTTCACTGAAGGAATAAGCACAATACGCACCATAACTCCTTTAGTACTCTATATGCCATCAGGCACTATTCCTGCCGCCAACATCCAAACTGCCCACAGCGAGAACACTCCAGAAGGCGAAATGCCAGTCCACTATCTCTCCAAAACCCAGAAATCAGCCGCAGTGAATGCTATCGTGCATACTGCATCGAAGACACTAAGAGGCCCCACTGCCACCATGTCGGCAGACTGGCCCCCAAGTCCGTACTGTTGCCGCCTCGCAGCAACATCAACTAGCCAACCGCGACAAGGTTCCCGCCTTTCCCTGCGTCACAAACAGCGATAAACAGAGCAAATCAGTGCGGCACTTGCGCCTCCTACCGTGACGCCAGTCAGTCAGAGGATCCAAAGATAGTACAACGCCGCCAAGACTCAGAACTGAGTTTCATGAACGTCTTAACAGTTCTGCATGCCTCGTAATTGGAAATCTGTGTTAGACTTCAAAATTTGTTTAACTTATAATTGGTCTTTTACTTAACTTGATTTCACTTTCTGATTATTGGTATGTAGTAGAATAATAATGTGACAGATAGACTATTAAATACAGTATGGACAAGATTTTCTCAACTGGAACATGTATGAATGTGAATAGGATATTTGTTCCTGCATACGAGGTGCATTCATTAAGTAATGCAACACTTTTTTTCTGAAAGCAGGTAAATTTTATTCAGGATTCCAAGACATCATATTTCTTCCCTCTCTTCTGACTGAAGAAACCTATTTTTCAATGTAATCTCCATTCAATGTGACGGAATCACACTGCCTTACTAGGAGAGCCTAAAGTCCACATGGTAGCACTCTATTGGTCGACGTCGAAGCCTCTACTGCATCAATATCCTACCCATCACCCACGTGTTTCTTCCCGCGGAATGCAACCTTCGTTGAGATAAATAGGTGCAATCCGGAAAGTGCGAGTCCCGGACTGTAGAGTGTATGAGAAGAGTCCGTTGACGTTTTGTGAGCTCCTCTCGAGTGCACAGACTTGTGTGAGGTCTTACCGTGTCATGCAGAAGTTCCTATGCGTTTTTGTGGTGACGGACAAGTTAAAGTCTTTTTTTCAGTTTCACAGCTGAGTGTAGCCGGCCGTCACGCCGGAGATCGTACAGGTCGGCGCAACCTTGTTGCGATGTCTACAGATTCCTTGTCTAACGGCTCAATGTGCTTTTGTTGACAGCTAGGTCTCCGTAGACATCCTTTAAGTGCCTAAGAATAGTTGAGATGCTCTTGTTTTCCACCAAAAGAAACTCAGTGACGGCTCTTTGCTTGGAATGCATGTCCGTTACAGACGCCACTTTGAAGGTTACATATAGCGCCACCACCTATTGGAACTTCATAAAACCGTAGGGGCTGAAGCGGGACCATTTCACAATGTCCCGCAAAAAGTTCTTCATTTTTTCAACCGAAACACGTCAAGAAAAAATATGTTGCGTTACTTACAGAAGGCTCCTTGTATATGACCATATTATACCGTGGAAAATATTTTTACCTTTGGAAAAACCTTCCTTTCCGGAGTTATTTCTGTAAAATGAGAAGAAAACTGCAGCCCAAAAGAGAATGACATCATTTAAAAATGGTGTAAGAAAATGTATCAAACTTGTCATACAGAGCTGTCTAGAGACGAAATACGGTTGATTGGTTGGTTTGAGTGATGGACCGCCGGCCGAAGTGGCCGTGCGGTTCTAGGCGCTACAGTCTGGAACCGCGTGACCGCTACGGTCGCAGGTTCGAATCCTGCCTCGGGCATGGATGTGTGTGATGTCCTTAGGTTAGTTAGGTTTAAGTAGTTCTAAGTTCTAGGGGACTGATGACCACAGCAGTTAAGTCCCATAGTGCTCAGAGCCGTTTTTGGTGAGGGACCAAACAGCGATGCCATCGGTCCCTTCGTATTACGGAAGGATGGAGAAGGAAGTCGGCCATGTCCTTTCAAAGGATCCATCCTGGAATTTGCCTGAAGCGATTTACGGAAATCAAAGACAATCTACTTGTGGATGGCCGGACGCGAGTTAGAATCATCGTCCTCCCGAATGCGAGTCCAGTGTGCTAAACACTGCGCCACCTCGCTCGGTGGGAGGCGGAAGTCCAAAAAGTGTTCCAAGGTACAACATTGTCCTAATGTAAACTTAGGTTACCCTTGCTTCGGTCGATCTTCTCAAAAAGTCATACGTTTAGAAATGCCTTCGGTGAGTCTCGGTCCGGCACACAGTTTTAATCTGCCAGGAAGTTTCATATCAGCGCACACTCCGCTGCAGAGTGAACATCTCATTCTGGAAATGCCTCCGGTGTTTAATTCTTTTCACGGAACCAAAACTAGATCTTCCATATGATCAACTTTTACCAGCATCTACTGGAACCTGGTAGTCAAGGAAGGCAGGATTCAGTTACGATTGTGGACGGGGCCGTAATCAGTTACTATTGGTTCCCTTTTGCAATTACACACATTTACTTTGAAACGGTAATTCCAGAATCAGCAATAAATAAAGATATCACACGTTATTAATTAAAGAATAAACAATAGTGTAATTAATAGTGCTTTCAGTGCGTTACAATTTACCAAATGAGAATACAATACGGACATAGCACATAATGTTTTAAAACAAATTAGAATTTTAAGGCAAGTAACCAGTCACAGCTGAAGGCCTTTAACGCCGAGAACGGCAATAATAAAAAATTTAGCAAACACACTGTAAAACAGTAATGCAACAGCAAAGGTTGATTTAAAAAGACAGGCAACTGATCACCAAACGGGCGGGATAAAATTATGGTAATCTTGGTAGCACAACCATTTAAACCTGCTGTAGCGCCAAGAATGGCAATTATATAAAAAAACTTAGAAACAAACAATAAAACAGCAAATACAATAATAAAACACAAGGGCCAGTCACAGACGGTGCACCAGGAATCGACCTCTGAGTAGGTCCGGCAAAAAAACACTTTCGTGAGTGATGAGATAGGCAGCCAAGAGTTGCATTCACTTCACACGATGGTAACTCAGACTAGTGGCAGTCGAAAAAAAGACTAACGATAATCTTGCTGAGGCTACCTGACGTCCAGTAAACCAAATGCAAAGATGCAAAAATACGCCAAAGATGCAACCGACAGTTTGGACTCCGCCCGCAGAATACTGTGCTTAGAGCGCTGGGAACGAGAAAGAAATCACTACCACCAGAGTAGAAGAATCGCCAACCAACCTACAATCAAGAAAGCTGTCAAAACTACACGCTTCAGAGGACAGCAGCGGCAAGGCGAGGAAACGTACACTGCCGTTATATACACTAACCCCCATTGCAGGTAACTTGGGTGTTAGCGGCCACGTGGTAGGAAAAAATACCGCTGGTTGAACTTAACAAATAGTAACAAACTGAACGCAATAAATAGTAATTAGAAGTCCAGGAAAGGTAATCAGATCCGCCGTCATCGAGCACTCCACTCGCTGCTCTTCGCTTCGACAACACTATGAGCAGCAACACGAACCCAAGTCACTGGAGAATCGATAGATCTCACAATGGTGGAGGTTTCTCTACTTGAATCCAAATGCACTCAACTTAAAGCTTGCAGGATCCGGTTTACGACGAGGTCGTGCATCCTCGTGACCAGAGGCCTTCGATCCGGCAGTCCATGTGCGCCACCAGCGGTCCCGGCGTGTTCAGGCACTGCGCGGACCTGGCTCCTCCCGAGTCCCCCTACCAAACTGCACACTGACACGACCCGGAAGAAGAACGTCACCCCAAAGATAGGGCCACAGCTACTACATATCGATAACCGCCGCTGCTGCCACTAGCGGACAGGCAACGCTTGCGAAACCAAGCGGCACCAGTAAACACGATAAGAAGACAAACAACCGCAACCATGTCAACTAAACGATAAGGTCTGGCCTCTAACAGAGAACGGAAACCTACAAACAGCAACAATGCGAGCCGCAGCATGACTTATCTGCATTCCGCTGTAAGTAATTCGTCTCTAAAGTTTGCAATCATAGCTTATTAACTGATGGATCGGTAATATACGAGGGCTGTAAATAAAGTAGTGGCAACGTAGCCCACTCCGCAGATCGGACATGCGCAAATACCATACAAGAGCGGTTGCACGGCGCTGTTATCGAGTGTATCTTATTTATGAGGGGCGTACAGCCGAGAGTGCTCTTGCTGTATGTTGCTGAAGTGAGAAATGTCGATTTCGCCGTTGTACAGCATGATTTCAAAAGGCGAACAACGATCGTGGATTAAAATTGATGCTGACCGTGGCAAAAATGCATCAGAATGTTATCGCGGTTTACGTGAAGAATGTAGCGAGAATGTTTTACCATGCACTACGTTTGCATGAAATGGGAAGGTGTTTCATGCATTGCGGAATGAGATAGAGAATTTGCTCCGGACTGGGGCGATATTTACGAGTGGTGCATCGTGCAGATTGCGAAACGATCGCCCTATCATGTCGCATAACAATTCTCATTGTCATGTCGGAAATAATGTCGAGCTGTTGTGGCAGCAGTGGTATTTAGAGGTCTCGGAACACTATTCGTACTCATCAGACGTGAGTCCCTGTGACATAGAACTGCTGCCGAAGTTGAAGGAATCCCTTAGAGTCTGCCGACTTCCTGGCGTGGCGTCTGTAGTCCACGCAATAGATGGCTCCGTCTCCACTCATCAACAGAGAAAGCCATCTCAGCGTTCCCTAAAGGCTTCCCGACGTTTGGCAGAAGGTAATAGACTTAAGAGTTTACACCGATGGAATGTAACGAAAAATCAGCGAGGGGCGTTGTATAAGTTATGCAAGACATTTTTTATCTGAAAGCAGGTTCGTTCGGTTTTATTCAAGGCCCCACTACCTTATATTACTCCCCACTCTTCAGGTTAAAAGCCCTATTTTTCAAACCAACCTTCGTTCAATGCGACGGCCTTACGCCACCTTACTTGAAGACCTGTCAGCTTTCAAGGAATCAGTCAAGTGGCCGACGTTGAAGCCAACATCTTGCTGCATCAGTAACCTCCCGATCTTCAACGTACTGCGTCCAGCGGAGTATATTCTTCATTGGGCCAAAGAGACGCAAGTCGTGAGCTACGAGATCCGGCTTGTAGGATTGATGAGGAAGAGCAGTCCAATAAAGTTTCGTGAGCTCCTCTCGGGTGCGCAGACTTGTGTGAGGCCTAGCGTCATCATGGAGAGGGAGAAATTCGTTTGCATTTTCGTGGCGACGAATAAGCTAAAGTAATTTCTTCAATATCGTGAGGGTAGCACAACACACGTCCAAGTTAACCGTTGCCCCATGAGGGAGGACATCAAACAGAATAATCCCTTCAGAGTCCCAGAAGACGGTCTCCGAGACGTTACCGTCTGAGGGTGCTACGTGGAACTTTTTCGTCGAAGGAGAGGTGGTTTTGATTCCGCTTCGCAGCGTTGAACCACGTATTTCGGAGAAGAGGAGATCAGTGTTTAATTAACTTCCCATTAACAACGAGGTCATTGGAGACGGAGCAGAAGCACGGATTAGGGAAGGACGGAGAAGTAAAGGGACCATGTTTTTTGGAAGGAACCATCCCGGCATTTGCCTTAAACGATTTAGGGAAATCAAGAAAAACGTAAATAAGGATAAAATTAAAATTATGTATTAATACCTTCAGCTACTGACAGGCGTTGATATAGATGAACGAAGACAGGTGAAAATGTGTGCCCCGACCGGGACTCGAACCCGGGATCTCCCGCTTACATGTCAGACACTCAACCCATCTGAGCCACAGAGAGCATAGATGATAGTGCGACTGCAGGGACTATCTCGCGCACGCCTCCCGCGAGACCCACATTGACACCTTATATGTCCACACACTACATTCGTAGTGTCCCTACCCAACACACTCATTGCTGGTGGAAGACATTCTTACGAAGTCCCTTGCGAGTTCGGGTAATATGTGTGCATCCGCACAGAAGAGCAAGGTCATGCCTGAAAGAGCAGACACCATATCCATATAAGTATATAGTTCTGGGAATACCGGCCATGACCTTTCTCTTCTGTGCGGATGCACACATATTACCCGAACTCTCACGGGACTTGGTAAGTATGTCTTCCACGAGTAATGAGTATGTTGGGTAGGGACACTGCAAATGTAGTGTGTGGACATATAAGGTGAGAATGTGAGTCTCGCGGGAGGCGTGTGCGAGAGATAGTCCCTGCAGTCACATTGTTCTCCGTGTGCTCGGTGGCTCAGATGGCTAGAGCGTCGCCTTGTAAGCAGGACATCCTGGGTTCGATTCGCGGTCGGGGTATAGATTTTCACCTGTCCCATTTGATATATATAAACGCCCGTCAGCAGCTGAAGGTATTAATATATAATTCTAATTTCGTTCTAGATGGCTGCAGGTCACCATATCCATATAAGTAAATAAGGATGAGCGGACATGGGTCTGAACCGTCGTCCTCCCGAATGCGGGTCCAGTGTGCTAATCAGTCCCGCTCAGTAAACCCATATTCATCGCCTGTTACTATTTTCTGCAAAAAAAGTCATACTTAGCTTCGTAAGGCACAACAAAGTCGGCGCAGATGGCCCTTTGATGCTCTCTACGACCATCTGATAGGAGACGAGGAACCCTTTAGGCACACGTCTTTGAGTAGCCAACTGCTGGACGAGTGTGTCAGCCCGTCCAACAGAGAAGTCCAGTTGAGCAGTGAGGTGTTTGACACGATTCGTCGATCATCTCGAATGAGAGTTCCCAGACGTTCCAACATTTCAGGAGTCACATCTGTATATGGCCGCCTGGCAGGCTGTAGATAGCACAGGTTTGCGCATCCATGATGCGATGATGAGAGGTGCCTCGCCCAACGACTCACTGTGCTTTTATACACTGACCTTTCTCCGTAGATATTCCGCAGGCGCCTATGAATATCTGAGATGATCTGGTTTTCCGCCAAAAGAAACTCAGTGGCAGCTTACTGTTTGGAATACACCTCCGTTAAAGACGCATTTTGAAGGCTGCGTATAGCAACGCCACATGTGGGAACGTCATGGAAAAATGGCTCTGAGCACTGTGGGACTTAAATTCTGACGTCATCAGTCCCCTAGAACTTAGAACTACTTCAACCTAACTAATATAAGAACATCACACACATCCATGCCCGAGGCAGGATTCGAACCCGCGACCGTAGCGGTCACGCGGTTCCAGACTGTAGCGCCTAGAACCGCTCGGCCATTCCGGCCGGCGAACGTCATGGAACTATGGGTGCTGAAATGGGATTATTCCAAGATGTCCCACAACAAATTCCGCAGTTTTTCAACCGAAATTGGTCGAAAAAGATGTGTTGCATTACTTGTTGAACATCCATCGAACTTGTTAGTTCATTAAACACTGTGTTCAATCATTGTTAACACTATATTATTTTCAGCCTTCGTAGGCACATGTCAGCACCTGCCACCTTTGGAATAAAAATCAGTGACAGTGAAGGTGTTCGGAGAAATGATTTGGAGTGCTAGAGCTAGAAATAATTACCACACGTCATTCATCTCTCCAGGTCCCCTCATTAAGTTAAAGTGTTGCCGAGCGTAGGGAATCAAATTATGTTTCGCTCGGCCTTTTTAATGATATGCCAAGCAACATGATCTTTCGCTGGTGAAAATGAAGTGGTACGGCACTTTTAGTGAGGTTGTCGAGATGTGAAGGTCCGCGTCCAAGGCTACGTTGCAGCACATGTGTAGCAGAACAGCTGCACGAGGCGAGAGAATGGTAAGTGTGGGGCGCAGGTGGGCGGACGCGCGGACGCCAGCTGGCAGCGGCAGCGGCTCCACTGCCCAGCCCGGGCCAGCTCGCGCGAATCACCGGCGGCCGGCCGCCTCAACGCCCGCTGCGCTTGACCGGCAGCCAGCCCCAGCTGGAGCCGCGCAGCACTGCCGCCATCTCCCATCAAATTCCCAAAGAGAGCGGGTCTATCGGAAAACAACTTGTACTGTGCAGTAGGGATACACTGTTTTGCGAAGTCGGCCGAATGTTCATTATGTTTTCTAGCAATCTATTTTCTGTTATTCTGTGAACATCGTCCTTCTGTTTCATTCTACTCTCTTCCAAAATCTGATCTCATTGTTTCATCCCTTATTCTATCCATTTTATTACAGTCTCATACATATCTTATGCATCTCCGCTCCATCCAATCCAAAGCCCACAACCACCTCCGACTCCTCAAACTCCTCTCTGGCCAGACATGGGGGTAGCACCCCTCTACCATCCTCCACACCTACAAATCCTTAATCCGTCCCATCCTCTGTTATGCCAGTCCCGCCTGGATATCTGCCCCTCCCCCGCTGAGTTCTATAAGTCCCTCCAGATCCTTGAGCGTCATGCACACCGCCTCGCCTTCCGTATACGCCTCCTGTCCCCCACGCGGATCCTCTATGACCTCATTCCTTTCCCCCAGCTGCTCCTATTCCTCGAACATATCCGCATACTCTACACCTCCCGTCGCCTTGATCCCCCTCACCCCCTGGTTGCTCCTCTCCTCTCCCGTCCCCACCCCCTGCCACGTATTCACTGTTGTGTCCCCCCTACCCTCCATCCCTACACCCTTCATCTCCTTTCCTACGGTGGCTTCCGTCAACTCCCCCTCCCGGATGATGCCGTCTCTCCCTCCATTTATCCCTCCTATCAACTGTGATCCTCACCCCCCCCTCCTTTCCTTTGTCCTTTTCCTGGGCTCCCTCTCCCCCCCTTCCATCTCCTTTTTTCCCCACCTACCCTCTCTCTGCCCCCCTTCTCTCCATCGAGTACTTTTGCATTTCCCTCCTCTGCTTTTCCAATTCCCTCTCGCATCTGCCCTGCCCCTCCCCCCCCTTATGAGTCCTCTACCCCCTTCGGTCCCCCCCCCCTTTCGTTTTACCTCTCCTCCCGCCCTGTTTTCCACCTCATCTGTCCTGGTCCCCCCCCCCCCCCCTCCCCGTCTGCCCTTGGCTATGGTGTGTCATCTTTGTGCCGACATTTTAGTGCAATGTTTACAGTGAGTGTTCAGTGTTGTGTGACTTCTCCGAAGTGTTGCGAACGGACGTCATACTGTCGCTGGATATTATTCGTATATCTCTTGCGAACAGAAACCAGACTGTCGCCATGTTTTTTAATTGTCTGTCTACTATGTTACCTGTCTGCTTCCTGTGTATTTTGCCCGCATCTCGTGGTCGTGCGGTAGCGTTCCCGCTTCCCACGCCCGGGTTCCCGGGTTCGATTCCCGGCGGGGTCAGGGATTTTCTCTGCCTCGTGATGGCTGGGTGTTGTGTGCTGTCCTTAGGTTAGTTAGGTTTAAGTAGTTCTAAGTTCTAGGGGACTGATGACCTCAGAAGTTAAGTCCCGTAGTGCTCAGAGCCATTTGAGCCATTTTTGAACTTAGAATGTTTCCAATCGCTAGGAGGCCACAGGAAAATGCGACAAGCATATGTGTTCATTGCACTACTCAAAATCCCACCAGGCTGGATAGCAACAGTTTTGTACCTAGCGTGGTCGTTGCCGCCAGTTTTCAGCAGGACTGTCTGACGGCACATCATGTCTTCTTGAATTGTCCAATCAGCTCCCTGCATTCCGTGGGAAGCCCAAAAGCCGGCGTGAAAACCTCCGCTAAAATCGAACAGAATATCTCCTGGACGATAGGCGCCGGTGTTCCGTAGCTTCAGACCTCAAGATTTCGAGTACCACTGAAAACAGTACTAACACCTAGCATCGGCCAAGCGAATCCCACACGGGAAACATCAATAGAAAGGTTAATGCTGACTCCAGTTGATCGCGCTCACAGGTGCTTCTTGTCTAACACAATGACCAGAGCCATAGCAGGTCGGCTGCCCTGAGGAGCCGGCAATTGCTGTTGTCCCAACCCCGTCGTATTCCCAGCAAACCCAACTCTGTCCAACCTTATCTTTTCCTGCCAAACTCAACACAGGTCGCCCTCGTCCACAGACTCAGCTTACCTACACAAGAAGAAAGACAGAACAGCAACCGATGTCCCAACACCAGTTGAAATATCATGAGTTCTCATTACTGGTTTCATTTACAGAAATAACTTGTCTCAGCCTTCCCCCATTGAGGCACATTAATAAATTGATATCACTTTGAAAAGAGAGAGAGAGAGAGAAAGAGAGAAACGAAAGGAGGCAGGCCACAAGAGGCTTGTAACCTCTTAACACCTTTCTGGAAGCTTGGTTTAAGTTTCGCGTTTCCATGCGTCATTCACCACTGACACCATACCACATACAACGGTCATAGTGCCTTTTGGGACAGGCAGCAGCAACCTGGGTCAGGTCGTATACCCTGAGCATTAATATGTCCAAGATACTTAATTTCACGGCAAGCAAATTTTGACTTTTCGAGGTTAGCTGTAACTCCAGCTTGTGCGGCTTTATGCAGAATCTTTTGCAAAGTATCAGTGTGTTCATACCAAGTCTTACTAGCTATGAGTAGGTCATCAGTGTACTGAGTAACTGATTCAACCAATTCATCACCAACTGCAACGTACAATGCGGTGATAAACACATCTGAACTGATGTTCAGACCGAAGGGAAAGACACAAAATTGATAGGTTGGCCCCCCGAATATAAATGCAGTATACTTTCTAGAACTGGTTGCGACTTGGTAGAACGAATTGGTCAGGTCTATTGTAGAAAAATACTTAGAATCTAAAAATTTCTGGAGTTTCTCCTCTAAATTCTCAAGTTTCGTGCGAACAGGTAAATTAATCTCATTGATTGCACGAGCATTCAAAACAACTCTGATATTCCTGTTGTGTTTCTTTATAGCATGTAAAGAGCTGCAGCAAGGTGGCGTGGACGGTTCGAGTCTAACATTTGTTTCAACTCGTGCCACACAACAGGTCGTTGGGGTAGTGGCACATAGGTTTTGTGGAAGAAATGGGTGTTGTGTGATGTCCTTAGGTTAGTTACGTTTAAGTAGTTTTAAGTTCTAGGGGACTGATGACCATAGATGTTAAGTCCCATAGTGCTCAGAGCCATTTTTGTGGAAGAAAATCTGGTGAGGCTTAACTTCTATTTCATAAACATATGTGTTGATCACATCTGGTCGTTCGCTAAATAATTTTATATACTTGGACAAAACATCATAAAGTTCATTACGTTTATCATGTGTGACAGATGTAGTTTCTGGTAACTTATTACTAATTAAAGTTTTCAAGTCCTCAAACTCGGCATCAGGTGCGTGTGTCTGCGTGTCAACATCATCAGTGTCCTGTATTAACTGAATCGTGTACCCTGTACAGTATGTATCGTGCTTCAGAGCCCTGGTATCCAGGTCAATTGAAATTTCACTGCCCTTATCTCTAAGTATACATTTACGTCGGGAGAAGTCAATAGTGCTGTCCTTCTCGCACAGTATATCTGAACCTAAAATACAATTAGTGATCAGGTTTTGGACGACGAGGAATGGCCCCATTGTACGATTCCATTACCTACCTTGACTGCCACAAATACCTGTTTCTTAACCCTAGAAGAGTTAGTGCCTATGGCGGTTAAAATTGTACTGTTCTGGACAGGATATTCTGGTACGGGCTCAAACTCACACATTTTCTTGTAAAAACATAGGATAAGACACTAACAGCCGCTCCTGTGTCCAGAATAATAGTAGTGGGAATACCACCCACAACACCAGCAGATGAGGCCGAAACAGTTTCATTGGTCGCTGAACGACTTAGTGTGTTCTCTTGTAAGAGTTCACCAGGAAAGTTTTCGTCATGATTATACGTGATGAATAATCATGGTTTCTGTATACAACTGTCAGGTACATGATGATTGTGCCGTTGCAAAGTGGGTGTGTCAATTAATATATTTAAATTGAAGTCGTCCCCCAAATCTTCCACAGCCACGACCTGGGGCACAGTAGTGGCTGTTTATAGTTTGACGTCATTACATTTGTAGTGGGTGCAGCCACAGACGGAGGTGGAGTATCACTAGTTACTTCGATAATATTTACATTAGAGTATTGTTTATTCCAGTCTCCAAACTGTGGCGGTAGTTGCCTTTTCATGTTTTAAATCACCTGAGGGTTCGTAGATGCATTCCAGTTTTGAGGTGCATTTGGGGCGGCGGCGATTGCACTGACCTGCGTTATTGTTTTCCTGCGGTCGTGTCGCGTTGTTTTGATACTGAGCAGCGTAGTAGTTGTTACTCCAACTCTGTTGCTGGTTTTGTGGGAACTGATAGTTATTTTTGTTTCTCTTAAAATTTTTGTTACCATCCTGATAATTATTATTACCGCTGTAGTAGTAGTTGTTGTTGTCGCGCCGTCTCTTATTTGGATTACATCCAGTAGAATAAGAAGTGTTTGTGCTATGATAAGCATGTTGTTCAAATGGCTCTGAGCACTATGGGACTCAACTACTGAGGTCATTAGTCCCTTAGAACTTAGAACTAGTTAAACCTAACTAACCTAAGGACATCACAAACATCCATGCCCGAGGCAGGATTCGAACCTGCGACCGTAGCGGTCTTGCGGTTCCAGACTGCAGCGCCTTTAACCGCACGGCCACTTCGGCCGGCTTAAGCATGTTGTTCCTGTTGTGTGTATACATTTGCGATTATAAGCGGTTGATCCTGTTGGCCTGCGTGTCCGAAAGCAGCCGGCGCGACGGAATTGGGTTGGCTACACTCCGTATTTTGCATGGCGTTGGTATAAACATCGTAGCAATTGCTTTGCCGTACGGAACGCTGGTCCTCGTAAAGCATACCAACCGATTCGAGCACTGGGAGAAGATACTCTGCGTCGTTGTCTGGGGTGTGCAGAAGTTTTTATTTCATATTAAACAGCAGTCTTACCTTCAATGCGCGGAGAATGTCGCGCGCTGCAACCGGCTCGTCAAGGAAATGTCCCATATTTAAATATTTCTCAAAATACCGGCTCAAAGGCTCTCTCAAATTGCTCTTCCGTGACGCATCTGTCGGCTTCATTATATGTCCATGCAGCTGTGTAGCCTTTGATATAACCGACAATATGACATCCTCTTACGGTCACTCCACGTACGAGGAAATGCATTTCTGAAGGCTTTAAGAAAGACGACAGGATGTACGATTCTATTTTGAGTTATAAATGGCTGAAACTGTCTGATTTTTATGAGGCTCTCCTCTTCCTTGGCATTATAGTAATGTTTAGTTTCAGAATGATTACTGTAAGGTTCAACTGGCGAATGACAACGAAAATGTTGTTGATAATTATCACAACTGCAATGCAGGATGTCATGTCGAGGTGCGTGCTGTTGTTGTTGTGAGTACGTAATGTGCGACTTGTATGCGTAATGAATGTTCTTGTATTCATTGCCAAGCTGTGTGTTTTGGTTGCTATTACCGTCATTGTACACTGGTTGTACGTAATTGTCAAACTGTTTCGATTGCGCAGCGGCAGATTGTGTTGTTGCTATTTATAAACTCAGCAACAGTGTCGCGGACAACAGTAGGCAATTTTTCTTGTAAGCACTCGTCAAAGGACTTGTCTTTTTGCTCTATCCAACTGTGAAATTATCTATTGATGCATGAGAAATGGTTGTCAGTGCATAGTCTTACCTCATCAGAACGCTGTTTGTCAATTGTGTCAACCGTGTTTTCGACACCGGCCATATGCGTTTTTATATATCATGCACTGCCGGATAAGATGTTTTACTGAAATTGTTCACTTGTGTTTGGTTATCTGTCACATCTTTGTGTTTTCTTGTTTGAATGAAAACTCTGAAAATTTCATGTTGAGGTAGGACACATATCCAGTCAGTCTACTGCGAGTATTTATATCCTCAACACGGCTACACAAAGTGTCGTTTGATGTTTTAGGTGCAGCTAAATCTGATTTAATTTCATCTTGTCGTGTTTTCATCTCGTCTTGAGCTGTTTTCAAAGCGGCGCGTATAGACGTCATCTGTTGGTCGATACGTGCGTCAATGTCCTGTTTATGTTGTGTCGTTTGTTTCATAATAGCATCGAACATACTGACAATACTAGTGATGTACAAGTGTTCCGCCCCCGCCACGTCGTTAGAAATGGCGTCAGACACCAAAATGGGTTTGGATCTAGATTTAGGCATAATACTGGTGGACGGTCTATTTTCTGAATTTACGTCAACAGAATAGTCAATAATGTGTCGATCGTTCGTATTCGAGTCAACCATAAAGTCACTTTAATTATTTAATGTGGTGTCAGTGTCGGATTGCGTCTGTGTTGGCAGCCTCTGGTTCCCCCTATTTTTTCTAATGGTATTCTGGTGAATACCATGCCACATGTAATGTATGACACAATAAAAATTTAAACTCGTATGTGTACTCAAAATAAATGTAAAAATTAATCTCGCTGTGCGACAATGTTTGAACAAAAAATTAATTGTCGAAAGTAATGGTGGAATTTTGAACACTGATGGCTGCACGCCGTATTACGTCGCGCGGAACTAAAGTCGGCCGTATTGTGAACTGATGAAAATGTATTGTTGCACTGTATGAATAATGAAAATAATTTTAGAAACCACGATGTAGCTTAAAATCACTGCAACGGAAACGGAAAATTGTGATAGATCTACCAAGCAAGGCACGTTAATACGAAGCGCTTGGGCAAGGTTACTGATGTAAAGTTGCGGTGCCTTGCCTTGTACTCGAGATTGCAGCGTAATTTCAGGTGTCGACATACAATTCGTCTGACTTCAATTTATTCCGATCTCGTATCCAGTTTGTAGTTTCCAGTTGTAAGACGTGTATATTTCTATTGTCTATTGTCAAATCACAATATATGAAAGATGTTTATATTTTATTAATAGGATTAAGTAGGAATAATTAATATTTGTCATGTTGGAAATAATTGTGGTAGCAGGGAATGTCTGCACCAAAGTATTGTTCACAAGAGAGGCCGCAAATTGACATAATTTTAAAAAGAGCGGGAAAGACCGCGCATTGATACATTTTGTAATGGTAGCACGGACTGTCTGCACCAGAAAGCTTTGTTGGCGGGAGAGACGGCACTTTAGCGTTCGTAGGAAGTCAGTAGTAAGCGAGATGTGAAGCGAGTCGGTAGCAGGTCTGAAGCGAAAGGTTGAGAGGAGCGGTGTGCCTGCCAGCCACCAGCTATGATTTACAAGAGATCATAAACTGATGTACAGAGACATAAACTATCATAAGAGAATCTAATATTATTGAATTATTTTCTTTGCGAAACTCAAGACTACTGAAGGTATGTTTGCGCATTGCTAGTTGGAAGATTATTGTAAAAAGTAAGTCCCATTTGAACGTTTGTAAAATCATTTCATTCAGAATATAATTAATTTTTGCCAGCAATGTTGCATTACTGATTATAATCCATTCCAAAAACATCAACAATTAAATTTTTGCAAAGTTTTATGTGCCCTAAAACAGCTACGCGTTTTAGATCCCCCGTTTACTACACTTTTTTGTACTGAATGAACGTTCCTGTGATATATCTCAATACTGTCCATTCCCTCTGGGACAGTTTGCATAGTCTTTCACACAGAAACCACTACAGCGCTTGAAGGTGTCGCGTTGACGAGTTTATTAACGGTGAACGCCTAGCACATGTACGAAACACTTAATACCTAGGTCAGATACACAGGACAACTGGTGTTTCAAGAGGGACGCGCTTCTTTGTGAAAACTGCATCGGCAAGATGAATAATGGGTCAGGTATGGAAATGCTGTCCACCCAAGCAGGCCTTGAACAAGCAAACCTGTTGAACAGAGATTTACGATCGGTGCACTCTAGACGCTGTCTGATAGGTTCACAATCGTAATTTTCCAAGTAAATACTCCAGAAGCTGCATATAATACAGACATGACTAAGAAATAGGTTTTCACCGCCGTCGGCTAAGAGGAATATCAAGCATCGTGCCTGACGGCCGCTTTCGAAGCGCTTGGGGTGTAACACGGCAATACGCTGTAAACAGCATCTTAGTAAGTATCCCACAACGTACGAAATTCAAAGAATGATTATTCGTCCAGAAGTTGCACTTCCCTACCTAGTTGACACTTAAAACGTACTTTAGAAGTTATTTCACTAATTTTATGGCACTTTCTTGAAAAATCCTTCTCTGTAGGCACGGGCGCGAACACAAATTTACAAAAATAAGGTACAAGGAATGTAAAACCATATACAAGCCTGGGTACCACAAGCAAATTACTTGCTGCTGACTACTTCTTGACATTTTATTGTTACTCAACACAGTCTTTTAATGACCTTTCTTATTCAATGCACTTTTTTTACTTTGAATCGAGCAGAGAATTTTTTCTGTTAGGGTGAAGTAGTAAAACTTCACAAAGAGCTTTCTTATGTATTTAGTTAATATGCAATTACTTGTCTAGCGTCATTTTGTGCGGCGAAGTGGTTTCAAGTATCTGATTTCTATTTTGGTTTTTGTTATACCTCAGTATGCTCTAGACTAATGTGTCAATAGCGCTCACACAATGAGATTTTCACTCTGCCGCGGAGTGTGCGCTGATATGAAACTTCCTGGCCGATTAAAACTGTGTGCCGAACCGAGACTCGAATTCGGGACCGTTGCCTTTCGCGGGCAATTGCTCTACCAACTGAGCTACACAAGTACCACTCAAGCCCCGTCCTCACAGTTTTACTTCTGCCAGTACCTGCGAACGCAGGAGAGCTTCTCTAAAGTTTGGAAGGTAGGAGACGAGGTACTGGCAGAAGTAAAGCTGTAAGGACGGGGCGTGAGTCGTGCTTGGGTAGCTCAGTTGGTAGAGCACTTGCCCGCGAAAGGAGAAGGTCCCGAGTTCGAGTCTCGGTCGGGCACATAATCTGCCAAGTAGTTTCAGTGCTTACACACTCTCACAGAAAGAACAACATGAAATTTGTTGTACGAAGGAATAGAGGGAGGAACTGTTACTATGAAAGGGAAAACATTTTCCGCGGTGTAACCACCCAATTCTCTTTGTCTCTGTACTTAGCGTGTGTATCTTATCCCCGACGCCTTTATGATACATCGTATGCAAGCGAGTATACAATTCAAATATTTGTCCACCACTAACAAACATAACTACAGCGCGCTTTCTCAACGTTCGATTTCGTTTGATTTAAATGCCGACTGTCGTCAGGAAACCCGTTACGTGACAGGCAAAATGAAATCAATTACTGCTTATAAATTCATTAGCATAATCATGAAGGTGGTGTATTTAGGACACATAATCTGCTTGTTTGTTTTTCACTGTCATGCTTGTGACACTTCTGAGCTGTGTTCTCACTAAACATGTAGCGCTTGTCATGAGACCATCATACGACAACAACTCGACGAAGAATAGGCAAGTTAATAATAAACAAGTGCTCCGCATATTACACAAACCGATATTTCAAGGCAGTGTCGCTGATGTACCTTCGAGATAGGTGAGTCAACAGGAATTAGTTATTTTCGTTATATATTGTCGTTATATACAGGAGGGACGCGAAGTAACTAGGTACTGAAACTGACGTATAACTCTTATCTTTGCAGAGATATTTACTTGATATTAATTCAGTATGTACTCTGTTATATGGGAACATGACTGCATATGTGAAAAGTCCATTATATTTATATGTAGGCACCTGTGACGTCGACCAGTCTCCTCAAGCGACCTGGAATGGAATTCAGTTATCTGGAGGAAGTTGTGTGGCATTTTGCTAAGAACTTCCGGAATCCGTGCTTCCAATTAGTCCAGTGTGCGACATTTCGTACAGTACACTTCCTCTTTTTCCCAGCCACGTAAAAAAGTCACTGGGTGTCATGTCTGGGCTTCTTGCAGGCTATTCGTTAGGTCCACGTCTCCCTAGCCAACGTCCTGGAAACTTCTCATCCAACCAATTCCGCACGACATTTGGAAAGTGAGACGGTACGTCGTCTTGCATGAAGGTAATATCGTCGGTATTTTCTCATCCAGATACCTTGAGCCAAACGTAATCCTGAAGCATTTGAAGGTATCGATCCCTGTTTACTGTGTCAGCTAGGAGATGTGAGCAGATGACATTTGTGGCCATTATTTCACACTTCACCGTCACTTTTGGAGGAGAAAGCATCTTCTCCACCGTAACTCAAGGATCCTGTGCCTCCCAGTAACGGCGACTATGCCGATTGACAGTATCTCCTACTTTGAATCCTGCCTCGTCACTACTGAGGATGTTAAGAAATAATTGAGGCCAATCTTTGTGCCAACCCAACACCAACTCCCTATACTCTACTCTGCGATCACAGTTTCTGGTGTCAGCTGCTGCAGGTAATGGCGTTTCCATGATCGAAAGTTTAATTCTTTATGCAACACCTGATGCACAGCGTGTCTTGTGAGTCCGCTCTCACAAGCTGCCTGGCTTGCTGAATTCCCCAGAGCGATTGAACATGTTCTGCACAATCGCCACATTTTCAGGACACCGAGACGTGGATGGACGACCCATTTTTGCTGCATCGGTCACCGAACCTGTGGTCATTAACGTCGTGTGACAACACTTTATTGTCTCCGAACTAATTGCGGCATTTCTTCGTTCACCGTACGCCACCATCTCCACCCAAGAACCATCGAATTCCACATCTCATAGTGTGAAATACTCTGTGTTCTTTCTCAAACTGTAAAGCGATCGGTCATGTTCGTTGTTGTTGAGTGTATCGCCTGTTGCAGCCACAGGAAAACCGCTACACTTTTAATGTTCTGTATGTCTGCGCTGTTTCCAATGTTATTCCATAAATATTAAAAACTTAACAGCCATTTAATGATACCTAGTTATTTCCCGGCCACCCTGTATAAAACGCCTGACATCAGATCATTGAGCGCGCAGCAGTTCGTAAACATAATAGTACCATTGGTACACTCTAGATGCAAACATACATGATAATATGTGAATTATGTATGTAAATGCCCTTGGATTTCCTGTATAGACACTTCACTTATAGTATCTGACGACAGAGAGAAAGATTAGGATCTTTAACCGAATGAAACTACATTGCCCTCTCTACAGTGTGCAAATAAGAAATGATATCCAAACCTCGAAGAGTATTTTACAATAACAAGAAAGTATATTAATCCCAATATATGAGCCACGCGCTGTAGCCGCCTTGTCACGGTCCATACGGCTTCCCCCGTCGGAGGTTCGAGTCCTCCCTCGGGCATGTGTGTGTGTGTGTTGTCCATAGCGTACGTTAGTTTAAGTTAGATTAAGTAGTGTGTTGGCCTACGGACCGATGACCTAAGTAGTTTGGTCCCAAAAGACCTTACCACAAATTTCCAATTTCCCAGTACATGCAACCGAAGGACAAAAGTATCTCAAATGTCGTGGGAGTAATGAATACGAAATTACTGACCTGGTCCGATTCACGGAAAAAATGCGTGACTCAAAGAAAACTTGCGAACAGCGAAACGTGTTACTGAAATACAAATGTATTGTAACTCCAGTATGGTCGTTAATCAGTAACGACAAAATAGAATTTCCAACAGAAAGAATTTTTTATAAAAACATATTTTTACATTGCGAGAGCTATTCGGAAGGTAAAGTCCGACAGGTCATCATAGTCATCATGAGTTATTTCACGTCCACTGGTAGTTAAAACCACTCACTTAGACGTTTCTATACATCGTGATCTTCGGCTTTAAGCATTAATGTTTCCATTACGTGTTCTTTTCTTTGACAGTCATCCATTACGTCATCTTCATCTTCTTGGATTATCTTTTAGTATCCAGAAAAGAACTTCGTTGGTCCGCCCACAACTTATTTACCAGACTAAACGTCCCACCATCCGCTGTTTCAATTTATCTAGAATCAAAAGTATGTCTTACCCTCCAGTGTTTTCCCTCGTGTGTTTATTTTCCTGCCTATCCTAATAATTCCCCACATGCATCTCTCAATTGTCTCAGTGAAAGGACTGTTTTCGTACATTTTTCGTGACATGGGAATTCATCGCCTTTCTCTGAAACTGCCGCTATCGTGATGAAGGCTAATTGAAGTTCAAGCATTTATGGACCATTATTCCGTATGTCACATACGTTACTAATACTTGTGTTGAAACCGAGTCAAAATCCATCTCAAACTTCATGAACTCCAAGTGAAGATACTCATTTCCGCGTTCTACATCTTAATTCGCGACATCTAAGTGGTCCATCGTGCTGTATCACCTACGAAGTGACCTTGTTCCTTTCCTTGATAAAAACTTGATGTTTCTTAAGTAATAACTTTAGTGAATATATTTCCATTTTAGAGATGAGTTGACGGGCATATAACTTTTTTATGGCCTGCCTATCTCCTATCTTGTGTTATAGAATAATTATACCGGTGTTGTCCGCCTCCGTAGCGTAGCTATAGCGTTTTCCCTTATCACGCAGGGGGCCCGGGTCCGATTCCCGGCAGGGGACGGGGTGTCGTGTGTCCATCACTGACACGCAAGTCGCCAAAGGGGCGTCAGCTAAAAAGGGACTTGCAATACGGCGGCCGAACTCCCCGGCATGGGGCCTCCGGGCCAACAATGCATACGCTCATTTTATTATACCAGTGGGAATTCTCTTCCTTTGCATGCATTCTGTAAATAATTTTGCAAATAGTGACTCTCATTTACTCATCAGCAACTTACAATATCTTCTGCAGACAAAGCCTACCCTGTAAACTAATGCTACGCCAAAAAGTTACAGCCGGCCGGAGTGGCCGTGCGGTTCTAGGCGCTACAGTCTGGAGCCGAGCGACCGCCCCGGTCGCAGGTTCGAATCCTGCCTCGGGCATGGATGTGTGTGATGTCCTTACGTTAGTTAGGTTTCATTAATTCTAAGTTCTAGGCGACTGATGACCTCAGAAGTTAAGTCGCATAGTGCTCAGAGCCATTTGAACCAAAAAGTTACAAAGCGTATTGACAACACGACTATTGACAGAGGAAACAGGCGAACGAAATCAATAGCTAGAAATTACTCCAAAATGTCTTCCCTTAAGATTGGATAATCGCGTCACTGCTCTTTAGCTTTACTTTGTCGATATCCCAGAAACAGTTCATAACGAAATTGGTTATGCTAATCACTGGACCACAACGATAAGGCACATAGTTTTGGAACTATAGAAGAAATTCTTACTTCTGATTTTTCTGTACAGGCAGAATACTTCAGAAAATGGAGGGTTAGATCTAGTGCTGCTATGACAGAAGTGACATGCTTCTATCTTAATAACAGACAATCCAATAGAGTTCTGGAAGTCTATACCGATGACACACGTCTTAACCACAATAATGAGTCAACATACCCCTGCGTGTCACCCTCGATAGAACGCTGTATTTTAATATCCTGTTATTGCGAGGATAAGAAGTTATCTTGTTCAAAAACTTTCTGGAACCACATCGGCATCATCAGTGTCAAGTCTATGGACTTCTGTGTTGAGCTTCGTACACTCTGCAGCGGAGTACTGTACACCGGCATAGTTGCACAACGTTCATGCAAACAAGACTGATGTCTAACATAATAATACAATACGTATCATTCCGGGAACAATGAGTCCTGCTCCCACCACATGTCTCCCTGTTCTGAGTCACATATTACCCCCAAACCTCCGAAGGAAACAAGCTCCGACAAGGGACTACAATAAGAGCTTAGCAAAGCCTGAACCACCGGTGTGTTCTGACATCCCCGATCTCAAAATCAACAGACATTGTTCAACACATCCTCCAATTGCACCTGAGAACGGTCTCACTGGGACTAATTCCTGGAGGAAAGAATGCTTTCAAAGTGTCCCAGAAAAATGCCAATTATTACCTTGTAATAAGAGACAGTCGCGGGTTTGATCAACCCCGTAAGATATGGTCAACTCTCAACCGGCTGAGAATGGGATGTGGAAGATACTGCGGCGAACCGAGGCAGAACATCTAACATTCAGGTATGACTGCATCACTAAAACATATAGACATGATTATGAGGAATTCCTTATGGAAACTCCAAATTTCATCAATATGTACTCGTACCGCTACGGTCGCAGGTTCGAATCCTGCCTCGGGCATGGATGTGTGTGATGTCCTTAGGTTAGTTAGGTTTAAGTAGTTCTAAGTTCTACGGGACTGATGAAATCAGATGTTAAGTCCCGTAGTGCTCAGGGCCAGAGCCAAGGACTAGATGTTTGTTTGTGACAAAATATGAAGTTTCTAGATATAATGTAATGTAATTCAACACTGAAATGAACTCACGTGTCATATGCTAAATAAATGTACCGAAAATTAATTAGATGGATGACAGACTAAAATAAAACTGTGCTATCTGAATGCGGTTGATGCACCTCGGATCATGTTATTTTCTACTGCGAGAGTCATGTTTTAAGTACATGCAAAAATGTAAGTCCACCTCTATAACTGTCTGTTACACTTTGTTACTGACAAAATGTGCTTGTGTCTTCGAGCGGCTTAACAGATTTGCTTTGTTCATTTAGTAAGACTACTAGCAGTGCCCCTTAGCTGAGCACCGTACACTGTGTACAGAGGGGAAACTTCCCAGGCGTCTCGATGTGCTCGTTGGGCTGGCGCTAGCTAATTAACTCGTTATCTGTTCAGCCTGCTGACATGGGGCTTAATGAGCCGTCTCGAGTAGAATCTAAGCTGTTTGTCAGCTCCGTAACACGCGGCGCCAGTGTTACGCGATAGGCGAGGGTTCTTCGGTAACACTATTAACTCATGCGCTTCGCTGGCACCTGTATAGAAACTGATGGGGTACCCAAATAGGTAAAAGCTTACCTCCTCGAGCGGGAAGGCACGAAACTCGCTAGTTACAGAATAATGATAGAAACTGAAGGTAACCTGCCGTTAGAGGTTGGTACAAGTGAACAAAGTATCCATCAACGAATGAAATATATTACATTCGAATACTGGCTTAGAAAGTAGAAAAGACTGCTGTGAAATTGTAAGTCTGGAATATGGCATAATATGAAAAACGAAAGGAAATAGCAAATAACGATATGAAAATAATGAAACGAGATGAAAATAATGAAAATATTTTGCACGTGTGGTGCTCTTCAGCTTACTTATAGGCCTAACGAAAATATGTCATTTTTATGTAAATGAACTATATGAGCTGTTGAAGTCGATATACAGGGTGTAAATTTTAAGTTGACAAACCTGAATAACTGAAAAAATAAGGTTCACACGAAAAAATGTGTAGAACCCAAAGTTGATTATTTTCGAGTGGGACATCTGCTGGTGCTAAAATTAGCCCGCCACCCCAGCCCCCTGGGGGTGGGGCGGGAGGTAACACTAAAATTTGAAGTAGGAACCCCAATTTTTTTATTTCAGAATCAGATTCTACATGAAAAGCTCTGTACATTTTGTCTTAAACATTTGTTTTGATTCTTGGTAGTTGGCGCTGTAATTCAAAAAAATCCATGTTCTCATTTTTGAGTGGAAAATGGTTACCGATAAATAAAAAATACTTCATTACTTCGTAAATTTTGATTCGCTCGAACTAAAACTCTCTCTCTCTCTCTCTCTCCCCACAGGGTGGGATTTGAGAGAGAGTAATTAAGAGTTTTAAAAATGTTGACCGAAATATTAAATTTTTCCGCAGATTCGCATAAGTTTTGTTTGTTTCGTGGTCATGAGGCCACACAACGTTTAATTATCAAACAAATCATCTGACTAGCTAACTAACTAAGCAACCAAGCATCCTACTTACTAACGAGTGAGCTCACTTTTTATTTATCCGTAACCATTTTCCACGCAAATATGAGAACATGTATTTTCTTGAATTACAGCGCCAAATACCAAGAATCAAAACAAATGTTTAAGACAAAATGTACAGAGCTTTTCATGTAGAATCTGATTATGAAATAAAAAAATTGGGGTTCCTACTTGAAATTTTAATGTTGGCTCCCGCCTCACCTCCAGGGGGCTGGGGTGGCAGGCTAATTTTAACACCAGCAGATGTCCCACTCGAAAATAATCAAGTTTGGATTCCACACATTTTTTCATGTGAAGCTTATTTTTCTGGTTATTCCCGTTTGTCAACCTTAAATTTACACCCTGTATATTGCATGTGGGGCAATCACGCAGTTCTTAACACATCTTTCATTTCCATGACAGTTCAGTATATCGGAATGAAGTATCATAAGCCATCACGCAGAGACGGGCGGCATTTGGCTACTACGCCGTAAACATGGTAAGTAGGTCTCTGATGCCAAGCTCCATCCTTATAATGCAGCAAGGAGATAGACCTTCGCTGCTAAGATTAAACGTATTTCTTCTTGGCCCTGCTTCGTACAGTATCGATACAGGATGAGATACAACTGATGTGGCACTGCAGTGTGTTTCACAAATCCTACTACAGGTTTGTAGGGTTTGTAGAAGGGACTTAGTGTGCTCTACAGGAGCACATGGCGTCATCAATGTACTGAGTACTCCCCGTCGTGTTCTCTTCTACGTGCGGACGACGTCCTATTCAGTCGAGAGCGCAGCGCGTCCTCGGGGCACCACAGCCCACGCCTCCTCGTTAACGAACGTGCCGGTTACTGTAGTCGGACCAAAAATAATGTGTGATGCAATAATTACAACACGGACTGACGACCGCACCCTCTTTTCAGTTTGTGTGCCTACTGTGAACCAGTAGATTGGACAGTGGTTCCACCTTCAATCTCATCTCATAACCAAACGATACATTTCCGGAGATAGGTTCCTTATCAAAATTCTATCCACTAAGTCCGCTCTACGACCCCTGGAAGCCTGTAATAGGAATTATGAAACACCCTGTATGCGCTAACCTCTATCACATCAGAACGGGCTTAGGAAAGCCGTTTCAAATTAGCACAAATACTCATGTCAATGTGAACAGCTTTCATGGAAACAAGTAAACAATGGTAAGGCTTGGTATCAGCCCCTCTTTGTGGTGTTCACACAGCAATAGCCGATTCCGATCACCTTGCATTTGAGGTGCAGCATATTTCTCGGGTACTTTTAAGAAATATTTCAGTGTCATCATTAATAAGCATCATGTTACTATACTCATCTCTATATCAGCTTTCGGACACTGTTACAAATGGTAAATCGCTCCATTAACAAAATAAACAAAAGTAATTGTTTCAATATCTCGGCTGACAAAAAAGTTACGAATATTAACCATGCAGCCAGTTACGTTCTACTCATGTTCACGTTCTACTCAGGTTCATGAAATAAGAAGGTGGTAAGTCTTAAGCTACTCACCCTGTATACTGACACAATTTCGACCAAATTAATTGATACACTCGATAATTCTACAAAAGAAAATCACATCCCGAGAACACCACAAATCTTTCAACAACGTTTGGTAGCACCAACATTCTTCACTGAAGTTAATATAACTATAAAAATTCTAAAAAAAGGTGTTGATGGAATTTCAAACAGAATTCTGGAATGTTGCGCAAACTTAATATGCAGTGTCCTTAGTGATATATCTAACGCACCGCTGGTAGGGAGAATTTTTCCAGACACTTTAAAATACGCAACCGTTAAACTACTTTGTAAGAAAAGCGACAAAAAAGATTTAAATAATGATCCTCCAATTTCCTTACTAACGTCTTTTTACAATATATTCGAAAAAGTAATGTACTCAAGAGCAGTCTCTTGTTTACTCGTAATTAGAAACAACTTACTTGGCATATCACGGTTTGGACTCCAGAAGGGCTGCTCGACTGTGAATGCTATTTATACATTCACTCAGATAATAAAATAGTGCTAGTTACAATTTTTTGTGATCTTTCCACGGCATTTGATTGTGTAGATCACATTAAGCTCTCAGAAAAATTTGTTATGAAACAGGTTGCTTTAGTCAGAACTGGTTGTAATTGTATTTAACAAAATGGTTCAAATGGCTCTGAGCACTATGGGACTTAACTGCTGTGGTCATCAGTCCCCTAGAACTCAGAACTACTTAAACCTAAGGACATCACACACAACCATGCCCGAGGCAGGATTCGGACCTGCGACCGGAGCGGTCACGCGGTTCCAGACTGAAGCGCCTAGACCGCACGGCCACACCGGCCGGCGTGTATTTAACAAACAGAACGCAAAAAATTGCGCTATATAGTTCAAACAATTTTGGAAGGGTAGAAAACTTAATTAATCGGGAAGATATTGCCTAGGAAGTCCAGCAGGATTCAATGTTTGATCCATGCCCATTCCTTACATATCTGAAAGACATTCCACTTTATATTCATCAAGCAAAATTGGTACGTTTTGCAGACGATAATAATGATGAAAGAGTTTTAAGTGAGTCTGAAAATGGACATACCATAAATTTTGAGAAAACAGCCTATATTCAGTTTTGTATAACACATGGGATCATGCCAAGAATGGTAGCAGCAGTCAGTAAACAGGAGAGAATGTTTCGAACTTTTGAGTGTACCCATTCATGGAAACTTGAAATGAAAGAAGAATATTACTGAGCTTACTTTTGCTCTTCGTATAATTGGAAGTCTTCGAAAAAAACCAATCAACCACGTGACTAATTTTGTATATCTACACTCAATAATGTCTTCTAGAATAATTTTCTGCAATAACTCATCACTTAGAAGGAACTGATTGCACAAAAGTGGCATTCATCCGCGATCGCCATGTAGGTATCTCTTCAACGAGTTAGTCATATTAAATGCACCACCACAGTACATAAATTCGCTAATCAAAATCGCCATAAATAGTCCACATCACTTTCATTTTAGGTGACAGAGAGTGCTACTGGACCATGGGCTTTGAAGTTCACTTTAACTATAACAAAGCAGATTGGGAGCGCCTAGCGAGAGAGTGCGACATTCCTGCATTACCAGAAGGTGACATACACCATGACATTGACGTGAACAATTAGGCCGAAGAGCTGGCCGATAACTCGAGCGGTGAAGTCAGCCGTACCAACTAGGAGGAAGGCCATGGCGGTCTCTCCGCCACCATGGTCAACTGAATTAGAGGTTATGCGCCAGTCTGTCAGAAGACTAAGGCGGCACTACCACCGCAGTGTCGTCTGGTGGGAAAGTCAAAGATGGCTGCAGCAATACCGGGAGCCAAAGGAAAGTTTTCAAAACGAACTTCGTGCGGTAATGGTACGGAGCTGCGAAAGCTACGTACTGAACCAATTAGCTATAGACAAATGAGGAGTCCCCTACAAGTTAGTTATGGAAAATATCCGCTCTCCAATGGTGATATCAACAGTCAGGAATGGGGACAGGATGACGGAAACCTGGCTGGAAACTGCTCAGGTCCTCCTCCAGTCCTTACTGCCTGACGACAGTGTGGATGGGAATACCGGAAGCCAGCGCCAATTAAGATATGATGACCTTGACAGATACATTGATAGCGCAATTTAACCCTTCTCTGAAGAGGAGATGGCTGCCCACATTAAATCACTAAAGAAAGGAAAAGCCCCCAGGCCAGACAACGTTGTGGCGGAAGTGGTGCAATTTTTAGCACCCAGCTCATGACATCACTCACCCAATTATTCAGTGAATGCCTTGGACAGCAATAATTCCCCAAGATCTGGAAAATTGCAAACGCCGTAATCATCAAAAAAGGACCTGATAAAGACTCGGTTGAAATAAAGTCGTACAGACCGATTTGCTTGTTGGACTTACTTGGAAAACTGCTAGAGAAACTGTTGGCTGACAGACGGACTGCGCATGGAGTGCTAGAGAAACTGTTGGCTGACAGACGGACTGCGCATGGAGTGCTGTGCAGGATGAGTGTCAGGCAGTTCGGCTTTAGGCCTGGGCGGCCAGCATCTGATGCGATCTCCCTGGTGGCCGGGGTCTGTGACTCAGCCCCAGACAAGTACGTGGTAGGCATCATGGTGGACATCAGTGGCGCCTTCGACCACCTGAGGTGGCCATCGCTCTTTTCCTGTCTACAGGAGAAAGAGTTTCAACGGACGCTATATGGTTGACTGAGGAGCTATTGAGAGGACCGGGAGGTGTGGCTGTCATCTCCCAGAGGAAAAATTGGAGAAACAATAACAAAGGGATGCCCTCAGGGTTCCGTGTTAGGCCCCCTGTTCTAGGACATCCATATGGAACCACTACTGGATAATCTACAGCAGAGCGAAGAGGTGCTAGAGGTGACAGCCTACGCAGATGACCTCCTCCTCTTGGTCGGCGCCAGCAGCCGCGAAGATATAGAACCAAAAATAGAAAGGGCAATGGACAAATTACAACTTTAGTGCAGGAACACAAAAATGACAATCTCACCGAATAAGTCCACATATCTCCTGTTAAAAAGACATCTCATAAGGAACCCCACAGTAACAATTGAGAGCTCCCCAGTTCTTCAGCGACACGAGGCACGCTACATGGGAATCATCGTTGATGAAAGGTGGAACTTTGGATTCCACATTGAAACTGTAACCCAAAGAGCCCTGCAAGTACTTAATAACCTCATCGCCATTGGTCAAAAAAGAATTCATCTTCCCCCTCATCTGATAAAACTGTATCACAACAGCATATTAACGTCAATAGTGGGTTACTGCTCGGGAGTCTGGGCGCACAGGCTCACGAGGGTGGTGCTCACCATATCCGTGAGAAGGGTGCCCATGTTGGGCCCTGTTAGTGATAATAGGGCTTTGCCCTCTGGACATCACGATTATAGAGCAGGCAGCATGGTTCTGGGCCAAGAAAGGGAATACTGAGAAAACAGAGGATATTCTGGGTGTTTGGGCTGAGGACAAGGGCGCGATTAGGAGAAGAGGTGAGGCACTGTGGCAGGAATCGTGGGAGGCTGATGATACTGGTCGTAGAACGTATCAACTTCTGCCGTATGTGAAAGAAAGGCTAGGAATGAAGTATTTTGAGCCAACTCGGGGATTGTTCCATTTTCTCACTGGTCATGAGCCCTATACGACATATCTATGTCAGTTTGGAAAGTGGACTATGCCTGTTTGTGACTGTGGTGCACCGAGGGTACTCCCGACCATGTGGTTTACGAGTGCCTCCTTTTCAGTGATGTAGCTGCCGCATCACGACTTCAACTACCCGACAATGACACATACTCCCTACTAAGACGTGAGGAGGCATTTCTAACTCTGAACAAACTAGCCAACGACGTATCGCGGAAAGTTTTAACAGAATACCTGAGGGAAAATCGGGAATAGCAGCACATAACTAAATGTGTCCAAGTACCCTGATCCAATACCGCCTGTGCGTGGATAGGTTGACTCACAATACAGCTGGAATCTTTCACGTGCAGGACAAGGAGGATAGGGTACAACAAACCGAATTGAGACATGCACCAGACTTGACGTAAGATAGGATCTTAGTAGGACTCAGAAATAGGAAATACAAATGGGAACCTGCAGCGATTCAAGTCATCCTTGGCCTGCCTAGTGTTAGGGGCACGCTCATCGGGGTTAGCTGGGTGAGCAAGGCTGCACAGTAGGTTTATACAATCACTGACACACCTGTGACGCTGCAGGCAGTAAAGGTTTTAGTCATAAGTAGCCATCAGAACTAAGTGGAGTACTAATATAATAGAATTTGCCCATTGTCAAACTGTACTGTAGCTCACATGCAATAACTGTAGCTAGCTGCTAACAGTTACATTTAACATCCTAGGACCCACTAACCATGTAAGGTGGTTGGTTGCATATGTACAATATAAAGATGAAGAATAAAGAATTTTTTTTAAAAAAAGAAAATAATCCACCACAATTTGAGAAAACAGCGATATCGGTACTTACAACACTGGAGAAGAAGCGGACCCTTTTTACCTACGGTTAAGCCTGTCAGTGGCTCAGAAAGGAGTTCAACACAGCAACAAAGATTTTTCATTTGCCCAAAATTTAAAATGTCTGACAGGGAGCAAAGCAAGTTTCAGATCTCACCTAAAATCATTTCTCTTTTGTACGATTCCTTCTATTTCATGGAAAACTTTTGTTTAAGAACTGGTAGGCTGTAAAAAAGAATAAAACTGTTTTAGGTGGACTTACACGAGTATAACTAAAAATACGAGTAATATGTTCATTAATGTTAATACTAATCATGCATACATGTGTACATATCCTGTAAGCTGACGCTTCCAACACGATTTCGATGAAACAACAGTCCAAATGATGTACTGAACAAGTGGAGAGATATAGGTGTGCGGAACATGACATCGGACTATGTAAAACAGATTATCGCGTATTTTTTGTCTAGTTCACATGCAGAGATCAGCATAGTGTAGGTGGATTTCGACGAGTCCATCAAACCATTAAAAACAACTGTGACCTTAAACAGAGGAAGATTTTTTACGCTTACTTCTCAGACGTCCAATCAATTACTTTAGGATATTTTGTGACGTTAATTTATTTCCTTGTAGTCTCATACTGGTTACCACAATTGCAATGAATCCAAGGTTCATAAATCACGAAGCTCCTAGTGTTAGCTAACAGAAACGCCGATTCCACTGACTTAATACAATTAGGACGTGCATTATTTGATTATGCAGCTACTGTAAACCGAAAATTTTTGTTTAAAACATTGTAAGGAAAAAAAGAAGAAATTTATTCAAAACTCGGAAGATATATACGCTACTTGAGAAAAGAAATGAAGCCACAGGAGACGTGGCGAAATGTCAGTGTAACTTCGTATACGTACATACCAGCGGCAGGTTTGTAACTGATACTGAGTTGCCGTTCTCTTTGCCAAGTAGAATGGCCACCGAAGTTTATTAGCGTTGTTAGTGTTTAGTGTTGTTACCAGGCCAGATAAGGTGTATAACGCCGTAAACAACATCCGATGTTCAGACATCACGAGAACGACAGGGAGAAGCCACATACTGGTCTGAGACAGCGTCTTGAGGACTGGCAGGAAAGGCGCTCATTGTGGGTCTCCATTTGACCGGGTGGTCGAATCGTGCAGTATTCACATTTGGTGGGCGATCTGGATGCAGCAGTGGCCCCATGTTGGAGTGCACGGTAATGTGAGGGCAGACGTACTCATCACTGAGGTTCCGATCGACCACGTCTGAACACCACAACGAGGAACACCGTATTGTGCACCAAGCACATCTGCGCGTACCATTCGAGAACAAGCAATGAACCCACTGTAACCTACTGTAACCTTCTGCACCATTGGTCTGCCACGACTGAAGCATGGACTTCTGTATGTCCATTTTAGCAGGAGGTCTCTGGGACGACGGTCGTTTAATAACGTGACAAAAAATAAAAACGCCTGCAGCCGTTCTCATGATTTTATTTTATTTTGTCGCTACCAGTTTCAACGCTTCATTGCGTCATCTTCAGGCTCTTTTTGATGCGGTACAGGTTGATATGATCCCCATGCATATCCCATCAGTAGCCATCATTACTGGACACGCAGATAATGTGTCAGCACTTCAAGTGGCAGTTGATGGTTGGAGTGCTGACACATTATCTGCGTATCCAGTAGTGCTGGCTACTGATGGGCTATACGTGGGGATCATATCAACTTGTACCGCATCAAAAAGAGCCTGAAGATGACGCAATGAAGCGTTGAAACTGGTAGCGACAAAATAAAATAAAATCATGAGGACAACTGTATGTGTTTTTATTTTTTGTCACGAAGCATGGACTGGTGCTAAATGGTCTCTCTTTGTGTCTAGCAATGAATAGCGGTTCTGCTCTATCCCTGAAGACGAACGTCGGCGAGTACGGTCGCGACTAGAAGGGAGATCTCATTCTCCCAATGTTGTGGCAAGGCACAACAGTGTTATCCCTGGCGCCATGGTGTAGGTCACTACTGGTAGTGGCTGAGATAACTCTGACAGCACAACGGTACTTCACGACGATCATGCGTCCTCATGTGTTTCCTCTCATGCGACAGTATTTTGGTGCCATTTTTCAACAGAACAACGCTCGCCCACACATGGCGCATGTCACTATGAATTGTCAGCGTGGCGGTGAGAGACTCCTGTGCCCAGCAAGATCCCCAGATCTGTCCTCGACAGAACATGTGCTGAACCAGCTTGGAAGGTAACTCCGGACCATTTCCAGTATCCAGTTAGAACAGTCGTGGCCAGCTGGCTTCAGCAGAGGCAATAACTGCTTTATGATACCCTTACCAAGTTAATCAATGAAAGTATCCGCGACAGGTTATACTGATAACTGGGCCCATACTGCCAAGTTCTTCGTCAGTTTGACTCGATTTTGAAATCACTGAAATGACGTACACTTCTACTTATGAAGATTCATTGAGTTTCCACCACCCCTTCTGGAAGCTTAGCTTTTTTATCAGCCAGCGAAATATATACGTATAGGCTGAGTCACGTAAGACATAACACACCTTTTATTTAGTGAACGGTTACACATACCGAAACGCGGTTTTCGGCAAATATTACAGCGTCGAGGGGCCCGTATTTTTTTGTTTGGTTAATGTTTTTAGCGATGGTATCAACGAAGATACTGAAGAAAAAGCGTTTTTTTAATGGAGCAGTATACTTTTTATAACTGCATTGGAGAGTTCTAGAGAAGACAAGTACATTGATAAAGCGTTTGTTAATGTTGCCGTCGAAACCAGTCGTAGAACATTCTGGAAATGTCCTTGGATGTGAGAGAATGGTAGCCGGAAACGGCATTTGCAGCGCAAACACTGCCAAGCAGCGTAGTTGTATATGGTTAAACAGACCTGCCCTACGAGAATAAAACTGTATTTGCACTTCAACCAGCTTAAGGCAGGTTCACCTAAGAATGTGGGGGAAATACGTCATAGGCTGGAATCTAGCGTATCATATAGCTATGAATAACCCATTTTCTGTATCCTCACAGATTTACGTGCGGTGAAACAGAGAAATCAACTGTTCATTCTTCATAAATTAAGAGGTCTTATACGCTACACAAAGCAACTACTGTATTAAATATCTAAATGTTAGAAGGAAGATTTGACCTCTGTGTTTCAAATGCAATTTCCTATACACGTAAATTAAATAAACAAATTATTAACAATGATTTGGTAACCGCCCAAATCACATAAGATAAATTTGGCCTTATTCCTTACTTAAGCGCGTATTCAAACTGTTGACCATGGACTGAAACGCACATTTGCAGTCGCCGTAGTACGATGAATGGATGTAATTACTGTTGATGATATGGTCGAGCATGTACTGGCGACTATATCGTCTGGCATAGTTGGGGCTTCGCCGTACACAGGACCTTTGACTGCTCCCCGAAGCAAGAAATCAAGAAGAGTCAAATCGGGGACCTCGCAGGCCATTTGACAACAGAACCTCATTCAATCCAACGTCCAGGAATGTTCTCATTCAGTGTTTGCATTGCAACACATGACGAGTGATCTGGGCAACCGTCGTGTTGCAGTCACATACACTGTCGAATACCCAGTGGTACTTCTTCTAGAAGAATTGGAAGAATGTTTGTCAGGAAACGTGCGTACGAATGTCTATTTACAACGCATGAGATGACACGAGGTCCCACAATGTAATTTCCCATGATGCCACACGTTTATGCAACGCGACCGTTGATATTGCACATGGCGAAGCCATGCAGATTTTCGGCTGCCCAGCAGTGCATGTTATGCAAATTTGCAGCAGCGTGGTTACTAAATGTTGTTTCATCGGTAAAGGGCACACGTTTGCTGAAGAGCAAACCGACAAAATTCTGTACGACCTTCGAAATCACGGTCGTCGAGAGCCTGATGTAGTGACAGACGACAGGAATGGAAGTTCCGTCGATTCAGGATGCAAATGACACTCGTCCGGCTGATTCCACATTCCTTGGCAGTATGTCTCGCACCACTGTCCGAATGCATTAGCGTAGTAGCGAGAACAGCTTTTTCATGTTCTCTGTCAGTTGCACTCTTTCTGACCCTCTTTTTGACGTTCAGCCTGTTTGCACTAACGTCTTAATAATTCGTGCAATTACCTGGCGCGCCTGACGCTGGCGATCCGGCTATAGGCCTATAGCCCTCTTTTTACGGCATTTCTTTTACAGCCACCATATAAAAGTAGTACATTCAACTTTTCCTCATTGGTGTACATGTCTGCACGCAACGAATATTGAGGCAGTAAAATGAATGGCCCGCAGTGCAGACACGAAAACAGGCAAATGTGTTGACATTCTGACACAGCGTAGCACAAGAATTCTGCTTGGCGATGTTTGCACATCTAATGCCGATTCCGGCCTCCGTGCTCTCACTTTCTAGGACATTTCTCTAATATTTTCGACTCTGTATCAATGTAATTGTCGTCTCAATAACTATCCAAACCAGTTACAAAAAATATACGGTTCCATTTGAAAAACGAACTTCCTTCAATATCTCTGTTGCTACCAGCGCTAAAAACATTAACCAGACAAAAAATACGTGCCCATTGACGCTGTAACATTTGCCGGAAACTATGTTTCGATGTGTGTATGTGTGTATGTGTGTGTGTGTGTATGTGTGTGTGTGTGTGTGTGTGTGTGTGTGTGTGTGTGTTTGTGTGTGTGTGCAAAAGCTAGGGACGAAAGGAACTTCTACGTGACGCGTCGCTGCCAAAAACATAGCTCGATGAAACTTGGACCATACATAGACCACTGATATACGGCTACAGTACAGTAAAGAAGGTAACCGAAAGAAATACGGAATGCGACTAAAGGGAACGACACTTTTATTCAAAGCCCCTAAAGTTCGTAAAGGTGTCATTAACACACAAAAAAATAACAGGATATGGTTCTTAACAGTGTGTGTGTGGTCACAACAGACCGCATTGCATGCTCTACAACGAGCTAAAATGCTGACCACATGGTTGTTAAGAACTTCTTGTGGTAGGGATTTCGTTCCCTCGACCACTGCGGTTGGCAAGTGCTGGATGGTCGCTGGTGCGTGTGAACGTGCTACAGTAAGTAGGTCTTTCCAACGCAATCCCAAACGTGCACAGTGGATTTGAGGGAATTGGCAGGTCAGTCCATTCGCCGAATATCCTCTTGTTCCAAGAGCTCTTCCTCCTGTGAGTTTCGATGCACCGTGCAAAGTCAGTCATAAAACTGATGTCAGGGCCGAATGAAACCATGACAAGGCGCACATGATGGAATACATTGTCACAATAACTGTGACTGGTGAGAGTAAAGTGTTCAAAGATTTGGGAGTTAGTACGATCACTCAACATTATGCCTCCCCACAGAATAACAACTTGTCACCAAAAACGATAATGTTCTACAACGTTCCTGGGTGAATTACGCGTGTTCATCTTTCGCCGTATGAGTTACGTCCAGAGTCGCTACTCAGTCTGAAATTGCTCTTATACGAGAACAGTAAGCAATCCCACTTCTCGTTGGTTCAGTCACTATGTTTTTGGATCAATAGCAAATCGTGCGACCGATGTCCTGTTGTCAACAGAACACAACGTACTGGTCGTCGGGCAAAGAGAATATACCAGTGCAGTCGCCGTCACACCTTGGAGAGTGCGACTGTATGACAGGTTGCCCTATTACACGTTGTTACAAAATGGTTCAAATGGCTCTGAGCACTATGCGACTCATCTTCCAAGGTCATTAGTCCCCTAGAACTTAGAACTAGTTAAACCTAACTAACGTAAGGACATCACATACATTCATGCCCTAGGCAGGATTCGAACCTGCGACCGTAGCGGTCTCGCGGTTCCTGACTGCAGCGCCTAGAACCGCACGGCCACTTCGACCGGCACATGTTGTTACAATTGCACCCCTGTCTGATGTACGCTCCTCCTTGCTTGTTGCACAACAGAGCTGTCTGCTGCTGTAGGTGATCCTGGTCAACTACACCCCTCTCCTTCTGGCAGCAGTTCGTGTGGTTCGGATCATTCTCCATGCACGTGAAACAACGGTGTGTATAATATCAAACTCGTGAGCTACTTTCTTACACTTCGTCCTTCTTCCAGTTTCCCGACGATTCTTTTCCATGTGAATCCATCGAAATGTTATCTGCGAGCGATGTTGTAGTGAAGAACACCACCACACTGCACCGTAGTTGCAGGCTGAATGACACAAGTGATCTTTTTCCCGTTCCCTCAACTGGCTCGTGTTTGGTAGGTCAGCTCCATTTGGCGCTATAGTCAGGCTGGCCTCACGCTGTGTGCTTCCAATTTCCTGTGCACGAGTGGGAGACCTCTGGTCACATTTTCATGATTTGTTACAGAGTGACATAGAACTATATGAGAAAACGTTAATTTGTTACAAGCTACGGCTTGCTCATACTTTATTCAACGCGCAAACGTCACTACAGATATTCGGCTTTAGGTAATGACATATTCGATATGCCTGCCATCATTGGCGATGATGTGGCGCAGACGAACAGCGCAATTCTGTGTGACCCTCTGACGTGTCGGAACATCGATGCAGTCGATGACCTCCTGAATGGCTGTTTTCAGCTTAGGAATGGTTTTGAGGTTATTGGTGTACACCTTGTCTGTACTATAGCCGCAGAAAAAGGAGTCGCTTATGTCCAGATCCGGAAAATATCTCGGCCAGTCGAGGCCCATGACAGTGGCCTCTGGGTACCCCAGAACCAGAATGTGGCCCCCAGAGTGCTCCTCCAGGAATTCACTCTTCTGCTTCGATGGGGTCGAGCTCCGTCTTGCATGAACCACATCTTGTCGAAATCAGGGTCACTTTGGATAATGGTGGTGGAACCATCTTCCAAAACCTTCACGTATCGTTCGGTAGTCACGTTGCCATCAAGGAATATCGCATCGTATATTCCGTGACTGGACATTGCACA
The DNA here is from genome assembly GCF_023898315.1 of Schistocerca nitens. Taxonomy (NCBI): domain Eukaryota; kingdom Metazoa; phylum Arthropoda; class Insecta; order Orthoptera; family Acrididae; genus Schistocerca; species Schistocerca nitens. The sequence continues at coordinate 366,458,057 of NC_064614.1, read as the reverse complement.
CCACACAGTCACCCGTTGAGGGTGAAGAGACTTCTCGATCACGAAATGCGGATTCTCAGTCCCTCAAATGCGCCACGTTTTCTTATTGCCGAACCCATGCAAATGAAAGTGGGCTTCGTCACTAAGCCACACCACGCTAATTCCCATGATGCCCCGCGGTCTACTGTGCAGTTTGGAGGTCCCAACAAAAATCGTTCAGAAGTTATGACGATTTTATTTCATATAGTTCAATAATAGTCACCCTGTAATATGTTATGTCACCTTATCTAGGTCCTTCATAGTTTTGTATATTTATATATGTATTTCGAAACTCTGTGACCTGAGCTATTACCCGGGTATAATTTCTACCCGCCCTGCTACCGTCGTTTCGTTCCCCATGCGGGCCTGTCAAACTCTGCCTACAGAACCTGGGTTCTTTCTTTGAAGGAGTCTTAGAGCACCACGCCCCCGTTCTCTGATCGGATCGTATTGTCTTATAATGCCTCGAGATTAAAGAGAAATCTGAAAGCACTGGGAATTTCCATAAACCCAGTATCCGTGTCAGAATAATACACCGCTCCATAAATCACACTCCGACGGAGTTATCGCTGGCCTGTGACAGCTGCTGCTACGTTTTGCGCGGATCAGCTACGAAAATATCTGCAGCGGTCCAGATGACAAATAACACCTTGCCTGCTGTGGGATCTTAAAGCCCTTTAAGCCTTTCCCTGAATTAAAATCTAGATGACATTACCCACCAGAGTCGAAGCCCATTTCCTCCAGATTTGGAAATGAGACATTATAATTTAATGCAAAAACCACAAAATAGGCTTTAAAACAAAACGAAGCTGGCAAAGAAAGGCCATTGCTTTAAGAAATGAATAAGTAAATCAAATATACAAACAATGTACTAGGTGACTTTCTTTTTTCTAAATGTGGACATGTGGACATGAGGAGGCAAGGATCCAAGCGACGTTTGGAAAAGTAAAAGGATACCTCGACAACCAAGTGTCAGAGAATAAAGTCGCAAGAGAACTAAGAGTCTCGAAAATGGACAGGATAATAGAAAACTACGAGTTGTGTTTAACGCAGGACACTATCCAGATGCTTGGTTGGAACCCTGCTCACATGGGTAGTCTTTCGGCCAGATCGGCTGTCGAAGACCAGGTGAAGGTGCACATTCATAGGCTGCCGACGACAAACCTAATTCGCTTCGTGAGTGAACCAGAAAATCGCTGGAAATTCGACACAGCAAGATAGAATGGAAAAGACCATACAATAAGGAAACAAAATGGGAAATTCTGACTTTCTTGAATGTAGGCGAAACCGACTGAATGTAACATTTAAACCATTCACATGCTCGCTTAGCCGTAGACTACACCCCTGTGCTCACTGTCGCGGAACGTGGTGAAATACTAATAATGATGAACGCACACTGCAATTTTTATATCTTCTAAACTATGGCGTTGTCGAAGTTGCTAGAGTTTGTTACAGAGTAACGATATAATTATGATTTATTGAGTTTGTCATCACAGTTACTTTCATTTACGGGAAAATACCTTCAAGGCAGTTAGAAAGTCTGTAATACAGCACAAAACACAGAGTGATCCAACAACCCTCGAATAGATACCACAGCAGTGTAATGGGTTTGCCGTGTATGGGATAACATCTTAGCACAGTGTCGTCGTGTCACTCTTCCATTGCGTTCAGCGAACGCACACTCTTGGTGTATTTCGCCAAACCTATCCTTACTGCTTTGCATAACTGTTAACGTACAATTAACTCAGCTGGATGAAAAAAAAAAGTAATAATGGCGAGACTGAACCAAGCAGTACTGATTGCAGTCTAGAGGTCAAAGAGTAAAAGGGGCTTTCACTATTGCCAAAACAAGTACCGTAAATGAATGGAAAAGGCGTTTCAAACGAGACACAGTTCGTACCTTCGGTATTTGCGGGATTATGCAAATACGAGGGATATTCCGAAAGTAAGGTCCGATCGGTCACGAAATGGAAACGACTATGAAAATCCGATAAAGCTTTGCACAGATGTGTTGGGTAGTGTCTCTAGTATAACCCCAGTTAGCATCACGTCGCTCTTCTCATTTCTGAGCTCGCAGTGAGTGCGTAAAGATGTCTAGAAAATAGTGTCTGCCGCCAAGTACGGGGGCCTGGTGAGAAATTTCCCCTGAAGCTATGCAGCTAACATTACATAACTGTCGTGCTGTTTCGTCTTCAAGACAATTCTCAGCCGCATTCTGCAGGGGCAATGAAGATGCTCCTGCATCGTTTTCAAATGGAAATGTGAGAGTACCCACAATACAGCCCGTAATTGTCTCCCTCTGAGTTTCAGCTCTGGTCACATGAACCGCTGGTTATGAAGACAACATTTCGGCACAAGACAACGAGCCGTAGGCCAGCGTAGAGAATTGGCGGAGAGCACTGGCGGCTGCCTTCTATAGCGAGGGTATGGGAAAGTTGGTACAACGCTACGATACACGTCTAAGTCGGGTCGGCGACTATGGAGATAAGTAGCTGCAAGGTGTATCTAACTGTTGCAAATAAAACATTTTTGATTTTTACCGTGGTTTCCATTTCGCGACCTATCGGACCTTACTTTCGGAATAGCCCTCGTACTATCAGTGCAGTACAGATACAAATGTAAATGAGGACTAGAAATAAAAACAAATGCTACTGCGTTGTAATGAGCCACGTGGCACCAATGATGAACAACCATTGAACAAAGAAAATGGTTCAAATGGCTCTGAGCACTGTGGGACTTAACTTCTGAGGTCATGAGTGCCCTAGAACTCAGAACTACTGAAACCTAACTAACCTCAGGTCATCACAGACATCCATGCCCGAGGCAGGATTCGAACCTGCGACCGTAACGGTCGCGCGGTTCCAGACTGTAGGGCCTAGAACCGCCCGACCACACCGGCCGGCCAACCGCTGAACAATTTCCAAAGTTTTGTTGATGGAGTTTTGGTTCAACTACTATATATCTCTGAATTGCAGGTTCTCGGAAGCTGTATTAAAACAATATACTAACCATCGGTCCCAACAAATTATTACTATATCAGAACATTTTATAAATTTTAAAGTTATTGTTATTAAAATCATTGGCCTCTGTAGCACGCTAAAAATGGGGCTGACGGCATGTTATGTACGGGTGGAGGGTGGAGGGGTGGTGTTGGGGGGAGCCAGTACAAAATGTGACCCTTCTCCCTCAGAGCGGGATCCAGGATCTGTACCTGAATGTAACGAGATTAAAAGAAGAAGAAGAAGAAGAAGAAGAAGAAGAAGAAGAAGACGAAGATGAAGAGAAGATCTAAACATCAAAAGCCATTCGTTTTTACGACGCAGATAATTTCCTCGATTTTCGTTGATTTGATACTTATGATTAAGGAAGGTATACTTTGGCTACTCTTCCTGTTAATGTGTTCTTTCCAATTAAGTGCTCTTTATTTCCTAATTGAAACATATTCAAACCCCTCCTTATGTCATTAGTCTAATGAACGACATCTTTTTCCTGCACTGAGAAATTTCATTTATGCTGCCTGGATTTATTTGCATGTCTACCATGAGTCACTTTTATACAATAAACTACGAATAGCTGTGGTCTTATATAAAGGTCCAGTGTTTTCTCTTTCCGCAGATTATTTTTCAGGTACCTATTTAGTATTCCACATACACTTCAGAATTACCCTAGTTTCTCCTCTGTATATTCATATGTAATATCACATTCTACGAGGGCGTACTGAAAAGTAATGTCTTCGAATTTTTATGTATAAATTCTTAAAGTATTTAAAATAACACAAACGTTATTGACATTACACGTCGTTATTCTTCACGTCTACATATTTTCAGTCTTCTGCCGCTAGAGGGCTTCAAATTGTAGCATGTAACATATCGACGTAACGTAACTAAGTCGGTGCCTGAGAAACAGCATGCTGTAATTGGGGTTCTAACCGCAGAAAACCTTAGTCCACACAGGGTACTGAGTCTCCTTCAGCATGACAATGCCGGACCCCACACGAGCGCTGCAACATCGGATTTTCATCTGTTTCCAAAATTTAAAAACCGAGGACTTCATTTTGATAGTAGTGGAAAAGAGCGTTAGGCGTCATTGGCCGGGAGGCCTCTTACGGGGCAGGTCTGGCCGCCTTGGTGCAGGTCTTGTTACATTCGATGCCACATTGAGCGACGTGCGCGCCGGACGGGGATGAAATTATGATGAAGACAACACAACAACCAGTCCCTGAGCGGAGAAAATCCCCGACACAGCCGGGAATCGAACTCGGACCCCTGAGGACGGCAGTCCGTCTTTTTTTAAGGAACCGCTGCAGGAGAAGGACGACGGGTAGGGCAGGGGTCAACATCCGAAGCCTGGCCATCCCGCCGCCGTGCCCAAGCAAACGTGTTAGAGGTTCGAAGGATCAGGAAGAGGCATTCAGCTATCGCGACGGACATTTTGATAGTAATGCAGCGGTGGAACCACAGGTGAAGTTGTGGCTCCGTCAACAACGTCAAACATTCTACTTCGATGGTCGCTTGCTAGGAGAGATGTGTTGGTCGCCAGAGTGACTATGTTGAGAAATAAATATACAGACATGAAGAGTAGACATGTAGAATGTTAATAATGTTCGCTTTATTTAAAAGCTTTAGGAGTCTTCACATAAAAAAATTCGGAGGCCTTACTTTACATAGTTAAAATACTTATTAGTAAATTTCGTGATTGTAAAAGGAAAAATAATACGTGAAAATTGCAAGCAAACTTTTCCAAAGCGGAGTAGGTACGAGAAAAAAATTGTTGTATCTGCTAAACATGCAATCTTTCTTCCAAACAGGCAGCACAATAGCGCAGTACTTTCAATGCCACAGCCGAAACCATTGTCGGTGTATCGCGGAACGGGCTGTTCGGCGGCACGTCGCATTACTTTCAGCATTTCATTATGCTGATGGACGGCGCTTCTTTCTGAATGCGGTTTTTTGTCCCCCAGCGGTAACTGAATAACCTAAGTACACGCCAAATCCTGCGGCAAGGCGCAAGATGAATTACCATTGCCAGAAATAATAGCTCTCGGCTTGTACAAATATTCGGACGAAGACATTCAAAGGTAATTGCGTTCCGCCGTCGCTGAAGATAAACGGGCGGGACAGCCGCAATAAGGGAACTGCGACCGCCGCTAAGCAGCCGCTACGGAACCTGTTGTCTGCGCCGGCCGCTGCGGCTGCAATCTCGCGAATTATTTCGCGCTCAGTGGGAAGTGGGAAGCCGCAGTTCTTGTTCCGCGTTTCTAGTATCCTCAGAATGCTGCAGCTCTCCGGTAAAGTAATGCCCTCACAGTGCTTCAAGACTGCTCCAGGTATGCCACATTAGGTAATTTACTAGTTAAGATGGAACACCAGAGTAGTTCAGAAGGGTTGCGGGTTGTAGAGAGACTTGTTAAACACAAACGTTTCTGTTACGTGCTTCGTTATTCTCTGTTCTCTCAACATTTTCTCATCGCGCAACGTAGAAGAAGTACAGTAAAAGAATCTTGCAACCTGAGCGTATCAAAATATTTAACAAATGTAGTACTTAGCAAGATGTTCAGTCACCTACACATGCATAGATCTAAGGAGAGGAAAACCTGTATCGGCATGATACTTGTGGTTCCACATCTTAATACATCTTAATACGTGCGCTGTCAAATCATTGTTCAAAGTGCGGAATTGAAACTGGTAAGACACTCGACAACAGCAATCTTTTTCAACGCATGAGCGAAACGAGAGATGGCTGTGCATGGCAGTTTAAACCGTTTCTGCGCAAAACTACGCCAACCAAACCTAGGGCCTCAAAAAATAAAGGTGATCAATTTTAGACGTGAAATGTAACAGTTTACATCGTGATTACGATTCTCTATAGCGTTGTCGTCCCCCGTTCCTCTCATAATTGGCTGATTCTTGGGCCTTCGGTCGAGCAGTAGCAACAGTTTTCATAGTGTGTATTGTCTTTTTGCATACGTCGTCTTTTTGTTTCCAGGTTAGCATAGCCCAGTCCTTCAAGGTCTAAAAATTTCTTTGGACACTCGTCTCTCGTTTCACTTCTGCCCTGAAAACGACGGGGTGTCCAACCGTCCAAATATTGGTGTGTGTCAAGTCGTTAAGCGGCTCAACTCCGTTAAGGGGAAAGATAGCATTTTTGGCTTCATATGTTCTCTGGGATGTCTATTTTGTTGTAGTGTTCATCCCAAGTACACTAGAAACTCCGTTATCGAGTTACAAGGCAAAAAGGGTCTCCGAAAACCGTTCACAGCGAGGGAAAAAGAAACAGTCGACATCGTAGCCATTGTGGCAGCATGTAATTCCAACTTCTTCTTGACAGGTATTACGGAAATCATGAACGTGCTGGAACCTGAAATCGGACCATTGTGTTACAACTTCTGCAAAAAAAGCGGACGAAGTTAGTTAGCGAGCAGAGCAGTGAATGACAGAAGCTGCGAAATAGGTGCACAAGACCACCATGGTCAGTAATAAGTAAGAGGAAGACATCCTTTTAGATCTGAAAGTATTACTGTATGGCCCAGGACTCGATGACTGGAGGTATGTTCAACTGAACTTCACAAAATATAACCCAGGACTTTAAATGCAGTTTTCTCGAAACCATATTTTTCAAATTGGCGGGGAACGTAAGTTGTAGTTTTGAACATGGCTGTTATTCAGCAACAGTATACTAATTTCAGCATAGGATTAAATGGTCATCCGGTTGCCCATAATAGGTAGGTACATTGACCTAGGTTTCGACATCTACTAGGGATGTCTTCATCAGAATAAATGTTATTAAGTCGTAAAACTACACTGCTAAAAAGCAATAGTGAGAATCTGGAGCAGCTAAGTTCCTGGCAAAAGTAAAAAATAACGTTCTTGCCTTTCCCATGTGTGTTCGGATGGGAAAAACATCAGAACATAGCTGCTCCAAATTCTGACTATTACGTTATAGCAATATTATTCAATGATTTAACAACCTTCATCCTGATGAAAATACCCCTAGTAGGTGTCGAAACCTATATCTACATCTACGTTTATACTCCGCAAGCCACCCAGCGGTGTGTGGCGGAGTGCACTTTACATGCCACTGTCATTACCTCCCTTTCCTGTTCCAGTCGCGTATGGTTCGCGGGAAGAACGACTGCCGGAAAGCCTCCGTGCGCGCTCGAATCCCTCTAATTTTACATTCATGATCTCCTCGGGAGGTATAAGTAAGGGGAAGCAATATATTCGATACCTCATCCAGAAACACACTCTCTCGAAACCTGGTCAGCAAGCTACACCGCGATGCAGAGCGCCTCTCTTGCAGAGTCTGCCACTTGAGTTTGCTAAACATCTCCGTAACGCTATCACGCTTACCAAATAGCCCTGTGACGAAACGCGCCGCTCTTCTTTGGCTCTTCTCTATCTCCTCTATCAACCCGACCTGGTACGGAACCCACACTGATGAGCAATACTCAAGTATAGGTCGAACGAGTGTTTTGTAAGCCACCTCCTTTGTTGATGGAGTACGTTTTCTAAGGATTCTCCCAATGAATTTCAACCTGGCAGCCCGCATCTCGTGGTCGTGCGGTAGCGTTCTCGCTTCCCACGCCCGGGTTCCCGGGTTCGATTCCCGGCGGGGTCAGGGATTTTCTCTGCCTTGTGATGGCTGGGTGTTGTGTGCTGTCCTTAGGTTAGTTAGGTTTAAGTAGTTCTAAGTTCTAGGGGACTGATGACCACAGATGTTAAGTCCCATAGTGCTCAGAGCCATTGGAACCATTTTCAACCTGGCACCCGCCTTACTAACAATTAATTTTATACACTCCTGGAAATTGAAATAAGAACACCGTGAATTCATTGTCCCAGGAAGGGGAAACTTTATTGACACATTCCTGGGGTCAGATACATCACATGATCACACTGACAGAACCACAGGCACATAGACACAGGCAACAGAGCATGCACAATGTCGGCACTAGTACAGTGTATATCCACCTTTCGCAGCAATGCAGGCTGCTATTCTCCCATGGAGACGATCGTAGAGATGCTGGATGTAGTCCTGTGGAACGGCTTGCCATTCCATTTCCACCTGGCGCCTCAGTTGGACCAGCGTTCGTGCTGGACGTGCAGACCGCGTGAGACGATGCTTCATCCAGTCCCAAACATGCTCAATGGGGGACAGATCCGGAGATCTTGCTGGCCAGGGTAGTTGACTTACACCTTCTAGAGCACGTTGGGTGGCACGGGATACATGCGGACGTGCATTGTCCTGTTGGAACAGCAAGTTCCCTTGCCGGTCTAGGAATGGTAGAACGATGGGTTCGATGACGGTTTGGATGTACCGTGCACTATTCAGTGTCCCCTCGACGATCACCAGTGGTGTACGGCCAGTGTAGGAGATCGCTCCCCACACCATGATGCCGGGTATTGGCCCTGTGTGCCTCGGTCGTATGCAGTCCTGATTGTGGCGCTCACCTGCACGGCGCCAAACACGCATACGACCATCATTGGCACCAAGGCAGAAGCGACTCTCATCGCTGAAGACGACACGTCTCCATTCGTCCCTCCATTCACGCCTGTCGCGACACCACTGGAGGCGGACTGCACGATGTTGGGGCGTGAGCGGAAGACGGCCTAACGGTGTGCGGGACCGTAGCCCAGCTTCATGGAGACGGTTGCGAATGGTCCTCGCCGATACCCCAGGAGCAACAGTGTCCCTAATTTGCTGGGAAGTGGCGGTGCGGTCCCCTACGGCACTGCGTAGGATCCTACGGTCTTGGCATGCATCCGTGCGTCCTGCTGTCCGGTCCCAGGTCGACGGGCACGTGCACCTTCCGCCGACCACTGGCGACAACAGCGATGTACTGTGGAGACCTCACGCCCCACGTGTTGAGCAATTCGGCGGTACGTCCACCAGGCCTCCCGCATGCCCACTATACGGCCTCGCTCAAAGTCCGTCAACTGCACATACGGTTCACGTCCACGCTGTCGCGGCATGCTACCAGTGTTAAAGACTGCGATGGAGCTCCGTATGCCACGGCAAACTGGCTGACACTGACGGCGGCGGTGCACAAATGCTGCGCAGCTAGCGCCATTCGACGGCCAACACCGCGGTTCCTGGTGTTCCCGCTGTGCCGTGCGTGTGATCATTGCTTGTACAGCCCTCTCGCAGTGTCCGGAGCAAGTATGGTGGGTCTGACACACCGGTGTCAGTGTGTTCTTTTTTCCATTTCCAGGAGTGTATGATCATTCCACTTCAAATCGTTCCGCATGTATACTCCCAGATATTTTACAGAAGTAACTGCTACCAGTGTTTGTTCCGCTATCATATAATCATACAATAAAGGATCCTTCCTTCTCTGTATTCGCAATACATTACATTTGTCTATGTTGTCAGTTGCCACTCCCTGCAACAAGTGCCTATCCGCTGCAGATCTTCCTGCATTTCGCTGCAACTTTCTAATGCTGCAACTTCTCTGTATATTACAGCATCATCCGCGAAAAGCCGCATGGAACTTCCGACACTGTCTACTAGGTCATTTACATATACTGTGAAAAGCAGTGGTCCCATAACACTCCCATGTGGCACGCCAGAGGTTACTTTAACGTCTGTAGACGTCTCTCCATTGAGAACAACATGCTGTGTTCTGTTTGCTAAAAACTCTTCAATCCAGCCACACAGCTGGTCTGATATTCCGTAGGCTCTTACTTTGTTTATCAGGCGACAGTGCGGAACTTCCGAAAGTCAAGGATAATGGCATCTATCTGGGAGCATGTATCTAATATTTTCTGGGTCTCATGAACAAATAAATCGAGTTGGGTCTCACACGATCGCTATTTCCGGAATCCATGTTGATTCCTACAGAGTAGATTCTGGGATTCCAGAAATGACATGATACGCGAGCAAAAACCAAGTTCTAAAATTCTACAACAGATCGATGTCAGAGATATAGGTCAATGTACGTACCGTTTATGTGCAGCCGGCTGGATGTTTAATCCTACGTTGGAAAAAAAAAAGTAATTTGAGAACGGTAGTTACCATTTTGATCGGAATTTTACTCCGCCATCTAAACTGCATTCTCTATCAGCTTACGAAGCAGTTTTGCGATACCGCCAAAAGTTTATTTTCATTGCACTCTTTTGTCTCAGTTTTGTCTGCGAAGAAAATGACATTTGTTTCCGCACGTCACTATTTTGTTAGAATTTTTTGTTTTCCAGTTATCCTATGTATACAGATAGAAGATATATTGAAAATGACTTATACGACGTAATTTTGTTACAGGTCCAACATGAGGACTTCGGAAATTCCCACCGACGACCACTGATCCGGCTGCAAAGTGTCCGCCCACCAGATGCAGCGGTTAGAGGGAGCGTCTGATGCGCATACGAAAATGATTTCTTAAAGACAAAAGTTTAAGGAATAAAACTCACCTTATTTAGCATTACTTTTAATTTCACTTAAAACACAAAAATCACGAAAATCACGCGCATTCCATGCGTTCAAAGAGGGCTTCCCCCTCAAGTTTTTTGAACATTCCATGCACCACGGAAAGCTCAAGTTTCATATTGTCAAGCTCTTACTGCGCAGCTGCACCTACGATTTTTCCTGGCATTTGACATGATTAACCTCTGTGATGATACATACTTTACATGAAAAGTAGCAGTATGAGGTTACTAAATTAAATTGTTGCTCCTTGCTCCTCTTATAATTGGGTCTCGGGTCAGTGTAAGGTAGGTGTAATCTACGTCCATTACGACCAGCTCTTCAAAGTAATGTAGGTTTGAAACCCCCAGTAACTGACGTCGGATTTTTTACTCATTACGAAAGAACTTTTATTATAGGGATCGGAGTATTAAAAATGAACTCTTATGAGCCAATAAACGGAAGAGAGAGTAGCTCGCACCACTTATCATAAGCAGTAGTTACGGGATACAACGTATAGGTTTGTAAGCCATAGTGTGGTCAGCAGCAGTGCATCCATTGTGTTTTAATATTAGAAGTATCCTCTCCCATTCCAGTGCGAGACCAATTTTCTCGTCATAGTATTTACGCTAAATGTAGACAGTAGTAATAGTTCCTTGACATCTCTTGGACGGTGCAATGTCAAGATGTGAATCTCTGTTTGTCGTCTCCATCTAGAGTTCGTTTGGCGTAACTCCAGCCAAAGACAACTGTGATTGATTACGCTGTTAGTATCTGAATCTTTCTATGTATTCAAATCAGATGGTTCGATAAAGATGTCAACACATATAAATAATCTTAGAACTGAACGTTCTAGAGCTATGTAAACAGCATCCTTTGTAGCTGATTTAAATTTAATTTTTATAATTTGCCGACTGCTGTACTTTTACCTAGATTTACGAACTCATCCTTTATAAATCAGAGCAGGCGTGAAGGTTAATGTACGTCACAGATTGTATATGAGAAGCTTAAACTGTGTTATGAACCGGAGCCGAAATCCCTGCCTTCTGTGGCCAGTGCGCTGCTATTATCGTTACCGCAGCGTTCTTTGTGGGCGGACGCGACCCTTCATAATACCTACTCGTGAGCCTATCCTTTCAAAGCTCCGCAGAGACTTTAAACGATACTATGAGAAGAACGTCTCCGGGGAATAGTATGTCTGAGACTGTTCTGCCTTCAGTAAGGTGATAATGAGAAGAAAATCTTCTGCTCCAGCACAATGGTTTAACATCGTGCAAACGACACTGCACTAAATGTGATAGAGAGTCTACGGGGAATGGGAATAAATAGTTGGAGGTACTAAATACAAGAATCGACGTAGTGGGCGTGAGGCGCAAAATTGTAACACTGTTGGTAGCGAACTGCACACGAAAATGCGAGGACAACAGTTCAAATTTAACATTCATTGCCCTAATTTTCTCTTAGAGTAATAGAGTAACCAAAAAGATTAGGACGTAAACAACCGGATGCCATATTTTTCTCATATTAAGGGTGCTGTAGCACATCCAGTAGTTGCAATAGAAGCCTGTGGACGACCTACCATCGAATATACAGAGTACATCAAGAGCTAGATGGGACATGCGCCTGATCCTAGTCTGCAGTTTTTTGGTACTAAATTCTCGAAATCAGTAATGACCCAGATGCTGAGGAGTGGTATTTCACACAATATGCCTTGATGTAATTGGATTGATAGGTGTCGATGCCGATCACTATGGTTAATTATTGGCAAAGTAAGAAAATATTTTAAGAAGTCCTTGGAATATAATGGCTGAGAACTGTTATGCCCCAGGATAGTATTCCTAGACCATAAAATTTCATCCAAGTTCTACCTTGGCAGCTGCCAGACCAGTGGACTGCCACCTAGGGAGAAATACTGAGTCAGTCACGGCGAACATGAAAGCTATCACAGCACAGGGGAACGACCGAGAGCCCATGTCTCCAAGCAAAGAAGCATAATGACATTATAGAAGCTGAGAGATGCTGTCATACAAGTGATAAAGCAGAGTTTTGTAAGGGAGGCTAGCTATAACGCAACCTTAAGTATTTAGGTTGAGCCACCTCTGAAAGGTGAAGCTACGGAAGTCTGAAGTCACTAGGAGAGCTGACAGTGAGGGAAAATCCAGGCACATGATGTCATGCCATCTCCACCGCCGCAGAGTGCATGAGAAGCGCCAGAATATGTATCCCACCCTTCTGAAAAAGTGTCTGATTGCTGAGTGCCGATAGCCAACTGTTCAGTGCGTAGTCCCAGTGTCAGTAGCAGCTACCGAGTGACAGGGGAGGCTATAGAGGTCGACCCTCAGCATGGCTAGCTTTCTTCGATGGAACCCTGAGCCCAACTAGAAGGAAGCTGCTGCTGCGAGCTGCACTGCCAACTTCTTAGATAATATGCCTGGGGGCCCGACTTTTCTGGCCGAGCGGTTCTAGGCGCCTCAGTCCGGAACCGCGCTGCTGCTACGGTTGCAGGTTCGAACCCTGCCTCGGGCATGGATCTGTGTGCTGTCTTTAGGTTAGTTAGGTTTAAGTAGTTCTAAGTCTAGGGGACGATGACCTCCGATGTTGAGTCCTATAGTGCTCGGAGCCATTTGAACCATTTGAACCATACCTGGGGCGAGAGTCCTGAGTGCAAATCTTCGACATCTATGAGAGCGCTTTGGAGATCGACACACAGAGCAGGACGCCGCCGGATTCCGCATTTGATGGCCGCCTGTGACGTAGCAGCCGCAACTCGACGCTTCACTGTGCTTTAAGTACTGCAAGACGAGCACAAGCCAGCCTCCTGCCCCTGTGGAGGTGCTACTCCACTGGCCCAGCTCTGGCGCGGCGCTTTGGAAGGCGATCTTGTATTACTGCCTAATAAATGTGTTAGCGTCAGTTATGTTTTCTTGGCGCTTTTGATCGTAACGGCGCTCTCACTACAGCATCCCACCTGACTTCTCTCCTGATGGTTCTAGGAATCTGAGACCAGACCCCAATAAAAAAAAACTTATTCCAAATGGTAAACGGTAAATTTATTAAAACTGTGATCTCTTCCATGGGTTTGCATGCAGTTCCAAGTGACTACACACCCAGCAAAGGCAAGATGAGTGCAAGGCAGAAAATCTGAGAAATTAATACCCCGTGCAGAAAGCAAGAAACCTCAACCATCTGGAGACTATTATAAGGAAACGACACCGAGTGGGAAAACATTTTTCTGCTAGGCAAGATCAGTTACCGGTCTCAAATCTAGGGAATGGATTTTCTGTGCAGATAGCAGCAAACATCAACCGTCTACAGGAGGCTCATACAACAATTGCGCCCGGTGGGCGCGGCCTGCGCCCCGCGGGCACAAGGCAGTGTAGTTCAGCGCCGCTCCGTACGCGACCGTGTGTCGCTAGTGTCGGCATAGGAGCGAGAGAGAGACAGCTGCGGAGCGAGTGAGACCGCACAGCACTGCTCTGCCCTGGACTCTCCCGCGGTCAGATCCAACGTAAACAAAATGACAGAGAAAGCGCAGCTCTGTAAAAGTGGTCGATGAGCAGTAAAAGAAGCAAACCATTCACTGTTTAGGTAATAATTAGTGTTCGCGTGGGAGAATTACTACGTAAAGTTTTAGAAAACAATATCCAAAACAAGAATCGAAGAACAACATAGTAGTTTCCTGACTCACAGGTTGATTCTGTTAGTATTGCACATGCGCCCTCGTCATCTGTACAGAAGGCGTCTTCTGAAAGATATATCAATTTCTTAAATGAACAAGTGTCATACATATTCTATTTCAGGAATAATTTTGCGTAAGGGATATAGAGTCTCATTCTTACTGTTAGTAGTTACAAGTAAATATTTTTTGTTGTACTTCGTGCTACAGCATTTTGTTTCCGTTTTCAGAGTTTAGACACGGAATTCTTAGTTTGCTATTTTGTACGCAATAATTTTAATTGACCAAGTTTGAAAATTTGTGTGTGTGAAATCTTATGGGACTTGACTGCTAAGGTCATCACATCAGTCCCTAAGCTTACACACTACTTAACCTAAATTATCCTATGCCCGCATCTCGTGGTCGTGCGGTAGCGTTCTCGCTTCCCACGCCCGGGTTCCCGGGTTCGATTCCCGGCGGGGTCAGGGATTTTCTCTGCCTTGTGATGGCTGGGTGTTGTGTGCTGTCCTTAGGTTAGTTAGGTTTAAGTAGTTCTAAGTTCTAGGGGACTTATGACCACAGCAGTTGAGTCCCATAGTGCTCAGAGCCATTTGAACTAAATTATCCTAAGGTCGAACACACACACCCATGCCCGAGGGAGGACTCGAACCTCTGCCGGGACCAGCCGCACAGGTTTGAAAATTTATTTTAAAAAATGGAATTAAGGTTATAAAGGCTTTTAATCTTTACAGTCAACATTGTTAAAAAGACAATTAACATTTTACACGTGTTTCTTTTTCGAGGAAATGATTTTGTCTAGGTCGGGTACAATATGCCGGGAGACTGCTAATCTCAAAGAATTACTCAAATTTTTACCTCTAAGTACTGAACGATTGTTAGTTTTAGCAAGCTTAAGGGAGAAAATGCGCTCACAAATATACGTGGATCCAAACATTGAGAGAATTTTGGCCGCGTGCTGGTACAAAAGAGGATACTTCTCTCGTGGAAAACAGCTGTAAAAGCCATCCAAAGTTTTACACATAAGAAAGCGGTCCTTCAGGGGGATGTTGCACCGCAGGTCAATCAGCTCTAAGTGAAACACTTGTGAGACGTCCTCTGCCCGAAGGAAAACGGGCGAACAAATACATAAGGCCGGTTGAAGCTCACTTATCTACATATTTAACGCTGTCTAATGCAGGGAAGTGTCCACAATTCTCCTAGCGCAACAGTTTTTCCCACAAAATAAGTTTTTTTTTTTAATGCGTGAATGACCAGTTGCATCACTCAAAGCCACGTTCGTCACCCACTTAGGATCGCGAAGTAATTCTGCTGGACGTCATTTTATTTCCCAAATCGTATTGATTTCGTCCCTCAAGGAGAAAAACCGATGAAGCGCCTTCCCTGTGCTCAGCCATCTTACTTCGCCGTAGTACAGAATGTCTGGCTATTCCGCTTCGATATCAGCCTGAAATTATTTAAATTGGCGATGTGAGTGTCCATGCGGACGAAGATAATTAACCGTTCGAAGAACTGTGTCCATAACATTTTTATGTTGACAACCTTCGCACAAAGTGCCTCCTGGTGTATCACACAATGGACTGCGGCGAATAAGGAACAGCCGACTTCAGCCATTTTTGACCTGACGTAACCCTTGCAAATCCAGTAAGTATCCCTCGTAGCGCACTGGGCCCCATCCGTTGTTACACTGGTCAGGCGTTCCCATTATAAACCCACTGACTCTAAAACGTTTTCCACAGCCAGAAAAATATCAAACATATACACATCAGGAGCAGAGATATGTCTGCAACGTCCGTGGACTCGTCAAGAGCGATAGGAAACGAAGTTCGCCGCCCTCTCCATTAACTGTTGCTCCATATCTGAGGCCATATCCTCGACTCGGCGAGAAGCAGTTTAAGGCGAAAGAGCTATTTTTCTTTTCAAATTTTTTCGTGAGGCCGGCTGGACAAATACAAGCCGCCGAGTCGACCAGGCAATCCTTGATGAGATTCCCAGATGCAAAGGATTTCCCTGCTTTCGCAATTTCCAGCGAACATCTGTAACTTACGCGCAAACTTTGCCAACCCGTTTCCTGCTCCTAGCATGGCAATAAAACCTACAATTAATTTTGTACAATCCGGGTTTTAAAAGACTTTTATCATTTTAACAACTAATTGTTTCATTCATTGAAGCCCAAATAAAAAAACTAACAAAAAAGATTGGTCTTAGGTGCGTTTTCCCCCAGTTCCTCTGAAAAGTGGTCATAGACGCTAGCAAGGACAACGAAATGTGGTCGCAAAATAAATTTTTATCTGTTGGAATATTTGCGTTTTAATTAATTGAAAACATCAAACTACAACATATGTTTTCCCACCTATGAAAACACAGGTACCCAAAAACAAAGAATGAGTCTTAGTGAGATTTTACTGTCCGAGAGAGCGTTTCAGAAAGTGACAAAACATAACGCACCAGACTGTGCGTCGCGATTTAATGCAACCCAGATACAAAAATTAACCGAAAAGAAATGTTGCTTGTTGCTGACAATCTGAAAAAAATGGTTCAAATGGCTCTGACCACTATGGGACTTAACATCTGAGGTCATCAGTCCCCTAGACTTAGAACTACTTAAGCGTAACTAACCTAAGGACATCACACACAGCCATGCCCAGAGGCAGGATTCGAACCTGCGACCGTAGCGGCCGCGCGGTTCCAGTCTGAAGTCCTAGAACCGCTCGGTCACAGCGGCCAGCTAACAATCTGATATATGACAACTGGTTCAAGCGGCACAGCTCGGCCACTGCGACAACATATACGAATACGCCCGAGGCTAACGCCCCGGGGACACAGTTTGGATGAGCCTGGTCTACAGTCTTCTATACGTAAACGATAGAAAGTAGGAAAAAATACTCCATTCCCTTTTCTTTCATGGAGCTCTGACCCTTCTGCACACGTGATATGAAGACCAAATTACAGTAACCAAAGTTTCATATTCGCCCAACGAAAATTTGACACTCAGTTATAGAACCATTACTTTTCGCAATGAACATAAATTCCATGAGGATTTTTCGCGGAGAATAGTGTTGTATACAGAGATATCGTGACACCAGAAACTTGCGGGAAGCCCATGTGGCCGAGCCGTTCTAGGCGCTTCAGTCTGGAGCCGCGCGACAGCACCGATCGCAGGTTCGAATCCTGCCTCGGGCATGGATGTGCGTGATGTCCTTAGGTTAGTTAGGTTTAAGTAGTTCTAAGTTCTAGGGGACTGATGACCTCAGATGTTAAGTCCCATATTGCTCAGAGCCATTTGAACCATTTTTTTTTTTTTAAAGGCCTGCAGACAATCGACCCTTAGTGCAGGGAGTGGCAATTGACCCTCAACATAAACAAATGTAATGTATTGCGAATTAATTGACAGGAAGACCCTTTATTGTATAATTGCACAATACTTGAATATTGCTCGTCACTTTGGGATCCGTACCAGGTACGACTGACAGAGGAAATGCAGAAGATTCAAAGGAGATCAGCACGTTTCGTTACCGGTTCACTTTTTATGCGCGAATGCGTCATGAAGATGCTCAGGCCACTCTAGTTGCAGACGCTGCAAGAGAGGCGTTCTGCATCTACTGTTACAGGTTACAGTTACAAGAGCATTGCATTTTGAAGTGTGTGTTATGCCTGGTGTTTACTAGTCCAGTGCGCAGCAGACAGTGGCGAAACTTTGACGTAGTTCCATCACTCCACGGCGGGCCACACTGTATACGAATCTCTACGGTGCACTGCAGCTTTACGAACAAGACGACTATCATAAATGGTCGTGAAGTAATGAATGAACTGCTCGCTGCTATGTACGACCCATCTTATGTTCACTAGTTCCTAACAAGGGTAACTGTCGTGGTGGCATAACATAACGAGCCTAAATCTCAAAGGATTACGAACACATTACGTGGAGATCAATAGTTTTAACTCGTTTGGACTTATTCACATGGTGATAACGCACGATTTTACGACGAAGGATGTACTAACAGTAGCTCTCACTTTTGAAGCACCTCAGCCATTCAAGCCATTCGCTTGTAGAGACTGATGTCACGTTGATCTTCCTGATGACTAAAGACGGGTCGACTTGCTGGATCATTTTATACAGCATCTTTCTGCAGTCGTTACAGTTAATTTCTGTTACATAGTGCAACAAACCCTCCGAATTTTCATTGTCTTGGTTTTCAAAAACGGTAGAGCAGTTACAGACATATCGTATGTAATAGAGACATGTCTTAGAAGGATCGAAGATATAATAGGGATGAAGCGTGAGGCTACTCCTGCAGACATCATAAAAAACATATAAATAAAAACATACTTCGTTCCATCACGCTTTTGGAGGCCCAACAGAATCGACCGACCGGCGTATCATCCACAGCTGACAGGCTTCACGGAATGCGGAAATGGAGGGGCATGTGGTCATCATAGCGCTCTCCCGGGGGCTTCAGTTAACGTGACCAGAACCGTTACCTCTAAAGTAGTTCCTCAGTTCACCTCACAAGGACCGAGTGCATCCTGCTTGCTAACAACACTCGACAGACCCGGACGGTCACCCATCCAAGTGCTAACCAAGCTCAACAGCGCTTAACTTATCTGACGAGGACCAGTGCGACCACTGCTACAAGTCCGTTGACGTAACATACATATAAATGGCAGTGAATTGAAAACTAGACAGACGTAAAGAAAGAGGAATAAATTGTTTATTATTTCAAAAATAATCGCCATAAATTCTAATACATACATCACGCTATGAGACGAGATGGTGAATGTCTCCATGGCAAAATGTTTGCGCTTGCCTACGGAACTATGCTTGTACGCAGGCACGCACCACTTCATCAGAAGCAGAATGACGTGCCCTTCCTCATGGCTCCAAAAACAGGGAAATCGCATCGGGAGGGATCGTGACCGTACTGACGATGTATAAGAGCTCCCCAGAAAAAACTGCTCCAGCATACTCGAAAGAACTTCGGCAACATGTGGGCGGGCATTCCTTTTGGCAAGTTGTTTCGATAGCACTGCAGAAGTTTGGTTGGAAAGGGCTTACATATCCTCCATATTCTCCCGATCTCTCCGCACGCGATAGCCAATTTTTTTAGAGCCATCGATTTGCTTCGGACGAAGCCTCAATTCAATCATGGTTCCGTAGATAACTGCAGACATGTTTTTCATGAAGGCACTAACCGCTTTGTCTCACCGTGGGATAAATTCATTAAGTGTTATGACGATTACTTTTGATATAATGAAGTGTGTACTTCCTTTTTACCGTGTGTTCCCATTGGATGGCACTTGAAGAAAAGTAATTTCCCATTCGTGTGCAGTCATTAACGGCAACATAGCGTGATTATCTCTTCCCGAGCATTTATATGGAGTGCGCTTTTTTTTCTAACTGTCGAATTAATTTTATTTTAAGGTTGTGCTAGCCAGTGTACATGGAGGAAGTCGTGCCCGCGATTGTCTTTGAGCCGTTTAAGCTGTGTTAAGCGTGTTGTCGTATTTCAGTTGTTTCTGTACAGTATTTTGTCATGTGTAAGTAGGGGACCAACCCAGCGTTTGTCTAAACGAGTGTGGTACAGCGCGTAAGACGTACACTTAAGTCGGGCAGTGAACGAGGAAAACCGTCAATAATCCCAGGTGCGGATTCGATTAATCTGCAATTGTATATATACTCTGCAAAACACACCCGTGTGCACAGCGAAGGACACATAGTACTGATGTTAAATAATACATAAAACTGGCTGTTCCTTGACGTGGAATTTTGTGCAAATTTTTGTGTTTGTGAAATGGTAATTCCATTCAACTGGTCTTCCAAATCCTTTGCTGTCTCTGACAGAATTACAATGTCATTGGCGAACCTCAAAGTTTTTATTTCTTCTCCATGAATTTTAATACCTACTTCGAACTTTTCTTTTGTTTCCTTTACAGGTTGAATAACATCGGGGAGAGGCTGCAAACCTGTCTCACTCCCTTCCCAACCACTGCTACTCTTTCATGTCCCTAGCCTCTTATAACTGCCATCTGGTTTCTGTACAAATTGTAAATAGTCTTTCGCTCCCTGTATTTTACCCCTGCCACCTTTAGAATTTGAAAGAGAGTGTTCCACTCAACATTGTCAAAATGGTTCAAATGGCTCTGAGCACTATGGGACTCAACTGATGTGGTCATCAGTCCCCTAGAACTTAGAACTACTTAAACCTAACTAACCTAAGGACATCACACACATCCATGCCCGAGGCAGGATTCGAACCTGCGACCGTAGCAGTCGCACGGTTCCGGACTACGCGCCTAGAACCGCGAGACCACCGCGGCCGGCAACATTGTCAAAAGCTTTCTCTACGTCTATAAATGCTAGAAACGTAGGTTTGCCTTTTCTTGGTCTTTCTTCTAAGATAAGTCGTAGGATCAGTATTGCCTCACGTGTTCCAACATTTCTACGGAATCCAAACTGATCTTCCACGAGGTCGGCTTCCACCAGTTTTTCCATTCGTGTGTAAGGAAGTTGTGTTAGTATTTTGCAGCCATGTCTTATTAAACTGATAGTTCGGCAATTTTCACACCTGTCACCACCTGTTTTCTTTGGCATTGGAATCATTAAATTCTTCTTGAAGTCTTCTGATAACGCCGGGTGCTTTCTCTGTGTTGTAGCCATTATCTTGTATATACAGGGTGTTACAAAAAGGTACGGCCAAACTTTCAGGAAACATTCCTCACACACAAAGAAAGAAAATATGTTATGTGGACATGTGTCCGGAAACGCTTACTTTCCATGTTAGAGCTCATTTTATTACTTCTCTTCAAATCACATTAATCATGGAATGGAAACACACAGTACCAGAACGTACCAGCGTGACTTCAAACACTTTGTTACAGGAAATGTTCAAAATGTCCTCCGTTAGCGAGGATACATGCATCCACCCTCCTTCGCATGGAATCTCTGATGCGCTGATGCAGTCCTGGAGAATGGCGTATTGTATCACAGCCGTCCACAATACGAGCACGAAGAGTCTCTACATTTGGTACCGGGGTTGAGTAGACAAGAGCTTTCAAATGCCCCCATAAATGAAAGTCAATAGGGTTGAGGTCAGGAGAGCGTGGAGGCCATGGAATTGGTCCGCCTCCACCAATCCATCGGTCACTGAATCTGTTGTTGAGAAGCGTACGAACTCTTCGACTGAAATGTACAGCTCCAACTTGCATGAACCACATGTTGTGTCGTACTTGTAAGGGCACATGTTCAACCAGCACAGGTATAGTATCCCGTATGAAATCATGATAACGTGCTCCATTGAGCGTAGGTGGAAGAACATGGGGCCCAATCAAGACATCACCAACAATGCCTGCCCAAACGGTCGCAGAAAATCTGTGTTGATGACGTGATTGCACAATTGCGTGGGGATTCTCGTCAGCCCACACATGTTGATTCTGAAAATTTACAATTTCATCACGTTGGAATAAAAGAGAACATTTGCAGTGAAATGAGGATTGACGCATTGTTGGATGAATCATTCGCAGAAGTGTACCCGTGGAGGCCAATCAGCTGCTGATAGTGCCTGCACACGCTATACATGGTACGGAAACAACTGGTTCTCCCGTAGCACTCTCCATACAGTGACGTGGTCAACGTTACCTTGTACAGCAGCAACTTCTCTGACGCTGACATTAGGGTTACCGTCTACTGCAGAAGAATTGCCTCGTCCATTGCAGGTGTCCTCGTCGTTCTAGTTCTTCCCCAGTCGCGAGTCATAGGCTGGAATGTTTCGTGCTCCCTAAGACGCCGATCAATTGCTTCGAACGTCTTCCTGTCGGGACACCTTCGTTCTGGAAATCTGTCTCGATACAAACGTACCGCGCCACGGCTATTGCCCCGTGCTAATCCATACATCAAATGGGCATCTGCCAACCCCGCATTTGTAAACATTGCACTGACTGCAAAACCACGTTCGTGATGAACACTAACCTGTTGATGCTACGTACTGATGTGCTTGATGCTAGTACTGTAGAGCAATGAGTCGCATGTCAATACAAGGACCGAAGTCAACATTACCTTCCTTCAATTGGGCCAACTGGCGGTGAATCGAGGAAGTACAGTACATACCGACGAAACTAAAATGAGGTATAACATGGAAATTAAGCGTTTCCGGGCACATGTCCACATAACATCTTTTCTTTATTTGTGTGTGAGGAATGTTTCCTGAAAGTTTGGCCGTGCATTTTTGTAACACCCTGTATAGGGATCTGGCTCACATTTCAATGGTTACTCGCAAATTAATCGGAGAGACGGGAAAAGTGTTCCATGTTATCTCCATAATCTTTTAATTAGTTTCTGGCGTATTAGCTGAATGATGTAGAAGGGTTTTTCATCTCCGGACGAATGAAGAAAAGCGAAGGGAAGAGAACGACATCATGCTTGAGGCACGCGGCGGAGGTCAGCCAGTATATCGAGGTTAGAGTAATTCTGACATTTCGGTATTGCCGCGACCCCGCTGGCACCGGGCTCAGGGAGGGAAGGGCGGTATGGATGTCTGCTTCGCGTGCGCAACACGCCGGTGAGCTAAATACAGGCGGGCCGAGGCCGCGGGAAGGCCGCCGCTCGGCGTTGTTAGCACAGCGCGTCGCGTCCCGAGGACGCCACACACAGCCTCGCCTTTGTCCTCAGCCGCGGGGATGTGTCTGCCGACTGCCGCGCGCCGCCCACAGAGGCGCCAAGTCAGCTGTAGTCCTGCAGCCGCCCACTACTCGCAAAGCTGTGTCCAATTACTGTAGACAAGTTTGTATCGTAGCTCACGACTTTCTTGCACTACCTGCTGCCAACGCCGAAGCTCTTAGCTGAGCTACATAACAAGTTTCCGCTCATCAATATTGTTCACCTGGGTGCAGCCTCAGTTTACGGCAATGGATGGAACCAAGGGAAAAAGTGACTGCGATATGAAACTTCCTGGCAGATTAAAACTGTGTGCCGGACCGAGAGGCGCACTCGGGACCTTGCCGGCCATTGTGGCCGAGCTGTTCTAGGCGCTTCAGTCCTGAACCACGCGGCTGTTACATCTACATACATACTCCGCAATCCACCATACGGTGCGTGGCGGAGGGTACCTCGTACCACAACTAGCATCTTCTCTCCCTGTTCCACTCCCAAACAAAAAATGGCTCTGTGCACTATGAGACTTAAAATCTGAGGTCATCAGTCCCCTAGAACTTAGAACTACTTAAACCTAACTAACCTAAGGACATCACACACATCCATGCCCGAAGCCGGATTCGAACCTGCGACCGTAGTAGTCGCACGGTTCCGGACTGAAGCGCCTAGAACCGCTCGGCCATCGCGGCCGGCACTCCCAAATAGAACGAGGGAAAAATGACTGTCTATATGCCTCTGTACGAACCCTAATCTCTCTTATCTTATCTTCGTGGTCGTTCCGCGAAATGTAGGTTGGCGGCAGTAAAATTGTACTGCAGTCAGCCTCAAATGCTGGTTCTCTAAATTTCCTCAGTAGCGATTCACGAAAAGAACGCCTCCTTTCCTCTAGAGCAGGGGTCTCCAAACTTTTTAGTCCGCGGGCCACATTGACTCCTCCGTGAAGTCATAAGGGCCAAGATCTACCTAGTGGGATTAAAGCACCCTAGCACTCCATGATCACCGTAATGTAAGGCTAAAGGAAAGACGAAATCGCAAAAATCTAAGGTTGTGGGAATAGCTAGCACCGAAACGAACTACGATTTTTATTTAATTACATAATTTTGATTGGTGGACGTACCTGACCGAAATTCTGGCGTATTTTATTCTGGGGAATTTCACCGACAAAGAAGTATGTCACTCACATTCTTCGCGAAAACGTACTGCAAAGTAAACGAAATCTCAAAATCATTGTTAGCAACACTATTACTGCAAGACGTAACAGAGGTAGAGTATGACAACGCGTTGTTATTTCAAGCCGCGCAACAATAAGTTTAGTTATGTAGTTTTGTAGCGAGTAGCAGAGCCAATGTCGCGGTGTATTGGTCGCGATAGGCCTCGAAACACAATTGTTGGCAGTACAGGTACCACCTCAAATATATGGCGGGCCGGATACCGGGGATGTCTGGCCAGCTAACGCGGGCCGGTTTGCCGGCACTCGCGGGCCGGTTTCGGCCCGCCGGCCGTAGTTTGGAGACCCCTGCTCTACAGACTCCCACCCGAATTCCTGAAGCATTTCCGTACCACTCGCGTGATGATCAAACCTACCAGTAACATATCTAGCAGCCCGCCTCTGAGTTGCTTCTATGTCCTCCCTCAATCCGACCTGAGAGGGATCCCAAACGCTCGAGCTCAAGAATAGAGCGTATTAGTGTTTTATAAGTGGTCTCCTTTACAGATGAATCACATCCTCCCAAATTCTACCAATGAACCGAAGACGACTATCCGCCTGCCCCACAATTGCCATTACATGCTTGTCCCACTTCATATCGCTCTGCAACGTTACGCCCAAATATTTAATCGACGTGACTGTGTCCAGCGCTACACTTCTAATGGAGTATTCAAAAATTACGTAATTCTTTTCCCTATTCATCTGCATTAATTTAGACTTAGCTGTCTATCTGTACACCAATCACAAATCTTGTCCAAGTCATCTTGTATCCTCCTAGTCACTCAACGACGACACCTTCCCGTACACCACAGCATCATCAGCAAACAGCCGCACATTGCTATCCACCCTATCCAAAAGATAATTTATGTAGATAGAAAACAACAGCGGACCTACGACACTTCCCTGGGGCACTCCAGATGATACCCTCACCTTCGATGAACACTCACCATCGAGGACAACGTACTGGGTTCTATTACTTAAGAAGTGCCATGGTCGCAGGTTCGCATCCTGCCTCGGGCATTGATTTGTGTGATGTCCTTAGGTCTGTTAGGTTTAAGTAGCTCTAAGTCTAGGGGACTGATGACATCAGATGTTAAGTCTCAGTGCTTAGAGCCATATCTTATTTTTTTTTTTTTTTTCGTGACCTTTGAGAGTCTCAGTCCGGCACACAGTTGTTATCTGCCAGGAAGTTTCATATGAGGGCTTACTCGGCTGTAGAATTAAAATCGCATTCTGGGACTATACTATGTTCACATCATGGCGAAAGTTTCAGACAGAACACAGTTAATCAATGTTGGACATATGTATCATAATGCTCAGTGAAAACTGAAACGGATGAAAATATGCAATACCTTAAAAGTGGGCAACTTTGTGACACTCTTAGCAGTTTCTGTACCGTAATCTTATAAAAATATGTACTGAGACATTGAATTTCCTCATGTATGGAATTTTGTTACTTTTATCATTTAATTTTGACAGCAATGAAGTTTTTTTTGTGGAATCGGCTATTTGGGAAATGGAATATTGTCCAAAATCTCCCCCTCCCCCCAACTACAACTCCCCCAGTTGTGCACAACATTGTGATGTAAAGTCTAAGACAGAGAAAGTAGATTTAAATTCATCTGATGCAAAATTATTTACTCACACATCTGCTCAGTTTCATGAGTTTAGTTTTCCCAATACATAGAAAAACTATTGGTACAATATTTGCCAATTTGGTGAGATGTATTGTTTTAATTTTCTTATAATCCAGGTAACTAGGAGCCTATCCTCATTGAAACAAAATAAGAGTAAA
This sequence comes from Schistocerca nitens, assembly GCF_023898315.1. Classification (NCBI taxonomy): domain Eukaryota; kingdom Metazoa; phylum Arthropoda; class Insecta; order Orthoptera; family Acrididae; genus Schistocerca; species Schistocerca nitens. Next base: position 366,432,322 of record NC_064614.1, on the reverse strand, counting down.
AAAACTGTATTAACCCCAGCAATACCAACGCAGTTTCCTCAATGCGCATTACCACTGTGGGGGGGGTACTATAGTCTCATCCTAAAAAATTGAAAATAAAATTAAATTTGTTCATATTTGTTGGCTTGTATTAAGAACATGCGTTTTAAAGAGATACTGATGTGTAAGTATGGTCCAGAACCTGAAAATTTATAACAACACACTCTAGGAGTCTAGGCAATGACAACCGACTTCCAACATCGTATACTACCGAGGGGGGAGGGCGGGGGAGGGGGTAGTACTTTAATGCAATCTTGTCTTTTACTCACAACATATATTATAAAGAGGTGTCGATGCGTATGTAAGGTCGTGAACCTGAAAATATTGTATTTGACATTCACTGTGGAAAGTGACTACCACTAAGACTTAAGGTTTTGGGTTAAGTTTTTAAATGAAAAATTTAAAACGTTTATGAAATTTGGTAGGACAATTCATTAAAAACGATAAAACACTTTCCAAATTGTAAAATAAAAATTAATTCTGACTAGATAACAAAATTTTCAAAAAGTGGGCGTAAAATACTCTTATGTTTTTGTAAGATTTAACAAAGGTAATTAAACTAAACTTTTATACATTTATTTAACATCTGGGTCATCGAAAATCTCTATACAGTTATTTACGCATTTCTTCAGTGGAACTGTATGAGAAATAAACAGGTCACAAAACTTACAACTGAATACAGTTTTGCCGGCCGGGGTGACCGAGCGGTTCTAGGCGCTACATCTGGAACCGCATGACCGCTACGGTCGCAGGTTCGAATCCTGCCTCGGGCATGGATGTGTGTGATTTCCTTAGGTTAGTTAGGTTTAAGTAGTTCTAAGTTCTAGGGGACTGATGATCTCAGATTTTAAGTCCCATAGTGCTCAGAGCCATTTGAACCATTTTCAACAAACTGCTATTTCCTCATTCTGTGTCTAGTTCACGATATAATCATACAAACTGTCGACAGATGTCCGTACGATCGAGTGCTGAACGCAAGATGGCATTCCGGTCAATGGACAACCTCGCCAACGATGACTTCAGATCACCTATCGAATGAGATAGTGTTTTCCGGGTAGATACAGAAGCACAATCGTTGTTACATAGTCACAGATGATGCAGTATGGGACAGAGAAGACTCCTATTAGACTCTCTGAGGTGGAAGTCCGTAGGAATAATGGAAGCAGGGTAATCGCAAACTGATGCAGCCCGGTAGTTTAATGTGAATCGTTTTGTCGTTTCTCGGATATGACGACAGGTTATAGAGACCGAAATTGTATCCCTAAGACCAGGGCTGGGCCAACCACATGTGGCATCAGAAAGAGAGGACCGTTATTTGGCTGTAAGGGCATAATGGTACCGCCACACTGCCGCACAATAACTGACATCTGACCTCGCAGCTTTCACTGGACGTGTTCTATCGAGGCAAATGGTGTACACAATGCTTCGGCAGAGTCCATCGTCGGAAACCTGCTGTATGTGTACCTCTGACGCGTCTTCACAGAAGGAAACATCTAGAGTGGAGTTGTCCAAATGCCTCCTGGACAGCCGAACAGTGAACCAATGTTCTTTTCACAGATAAGTCCCGATTTGGTCTGGAGATAGATTGTCGATGGATTCGCATCTGGAGGAAGCTTGGAAAACTATTTTGGCACCCAAATATCGATGGAAGAGACCGATATCGAGGAGGATACCTAAAAGTGTGGGCAGGGATAATGTTGACGACTCGAACACATCTTCATGGAATATTACGGGTGATTAGCAAGATTTAACTGGTGACAAGTATCGTGACGAGATCTTGGGACGTCATATGCGATCGTTGCGAGGTAGCGTGGGCCCAGATTTCGTGCTGACGGACGATAATGCTCCATCTCATAGGGCACGGGTGGTTGACATTTTACTGGAAACGTAAGATATTGCATGCGTGGCGTGACCTGCTCTCGCTCCCGGTTTTAATCCAATAGAGCACGCCTGGAATACACTAGGGGGACAGGCTGCATCACGTTAGCATCCACCAACCACTCTCCAAGGCTTGCGAGCATCTCTGAAAGATACGTTATTGCCTCAACATGAGACTGACGACATCATTCACAGCATGACCCGTTGTTGTGAGGCCTGTATTTCTGCCAGACGTGGCCACAACCCACACTGAACAAATTAACCAGTTGTCTGAATCTGTGTTCAAATCTGTTAAGTTGGAAAAATCGAAGAACGTCTTTGTTTACTGTCACGCATGTTGGAAAAATCGAAGAACATCTTTACTGTTACGCATGCTGCACTTATTTACAGCTTGTGTTCTTTGCATTGTTTCTACTTTGTTATCACCTGTTTATACTGTTTTGTAGCAAAATAAACACAACCATACAAAACTTACTTTTATTGCTTTAATTTCTGACACCAGTGTATTTGTATTTGTGATCCAATGAAATCATTATTAATAGCAAACGAACATTACATAACATTTGAGACGGTTTTTTCAGTTCCCGAAAAAAATACCACTTGGCGGTTATACTGCTTCGCGCAAGCACTTCTCAGTTATCGAAATGTACTCTAAGCAAAACAGTTACTTGAAACTGTTACTCGTGTACATGTTCAGTGGTGTCAGAAAAATTAACGTAATGACAAAATTTTATACAGTGTTCGAAGCAACTGTATATTATATTTAGAAACAAAGCTAGAATGTGAAATAATACTTCATATTTCTTACCAAAACGTTCAGACATCCCATATTTCATTAATGAAATTTGTTTTCCACGTTTTCAAATGTCACTCTTGTTTCTGAAGTGTGTGTGCTGTCACAAAGTCACCGGTATAACATACAGGTATAATATTTTTCGTTTCCCAGTAACTGAAGTAAATGTTAGTAAAATTTAATTATTTTGCAAAATGGTCAACATTTATAACTTATTTATCTTGACATGCGTTCACTTACAAGGAGAGGCCGCCAATTGTAAAATTCAGATTCGATTCATACTGCGCATAATAAAAGCTCATGGCCAAAGGTGTAATGTGGCAAAGCACCAAGATGCACTTCTCAGCCGTTGTCGAGAAAGTCGACAGTTAAAAGAAACCGTTGCGGTGAAATACTCTATACGATTAATACTTTTCTACAGCGTCGTGGCGCAGCGGTAAGCGCTCGGGTTCGTAATCCGAAGGTCGCCGGATCGAATCTCGCGTCATGCAATTTTTTTTGTTATTAGTTTTTTGTAATTCAAATATATATATAAAGTATTAATGAATTGCTTATGCATGTTGGTGAAGGCACATCGCTCTCCAATTGTACCGCCTCCATTTTTCCGTTTTTTTAACAGGGTGTACCAAAGCTCTCCCGTCCGCACTGATTTTCGACGATGTTATAAGTTGCGCTAGGGACCGCATCTACCTTCTTCCGAAGTTATCAGGCAACTACGCTGTTATGCGGCGGCTCGTTTCGGCCCATTCAACATCTGTCCTTCAAGTGTAACGAGCGAGTAACGGAGTTCATATTTCATACCTGCCGCAGCGAATTTGTGTTCGTGGCGTCTCTATTCTAATTCGAACGTTTGACTTACGCTATACGTAATCGTTTCGGAATATCGTTTCTACGTCTTCCGTTAACTATACGTGGTTAACATTATGAAGACAATTAATAACATTTGTGAAATACAACTTTGTTTGCGGAAAACATAATGATGTTCGAAGTCGCCAGTTTTTCCACGACAAACGACTTTCAACAACTTATTGTATGCATAATTGTTGCAACTGATTACCGGGTTATATATATATATATATATATATATATATATATATATATATATATATTTGAATTACAAAAACAAATACAAAAAAAAATTTGCATGGTGCTAGATTCGATCCGGCGACCTTCGGATTACAAACCCGAGCGCTTACCGCTGCACCACGACACTGTGTAAAATTGCTAATCGTAGAGAGTATTTCACCACAACGGTTTCTTTTAACTGTCGATTTTCTCGACAATGGCTGAGAAGTGCATCTTCGTGCTTTGCCACATTAGACCTCTGGCCATGAGCTTTTATTATGCGCAGTATGAATCGAATCAGAATTTCACAATTGGCGGCCTCCCCTTGTTAGTCGTACGTATCTTCAAAGTTATAGGCAATAGAAGAAAGTTCCCAAGAAATCCACAAACACTTTTTTCCACCTACGAACAAATTAGGTTTGTGACCACGTCAGGTGTAATGCACGTAACCGTAGCTTCCACTACTAATGGCATGGCAGTACAATGTAAGAAGCACTGTTGCATGTTAATCCGGGTTACAGTATTCAAGAGTGCGTTTTTATCGGGAAGCAATTCCTTAGTCACTTGGTCCACTTCTACAGTAACAGAAACAAAAAATTTCCGAAAAAACATGAATTTAAAAAAGAGCCGTTTCCAATATAACGGCGAATGTGTTGTTGAGAGCCGCTGTTGATTTGTTTTAAATTTTTTCCTAGTTAACGTAAATGTATTTCCAATACAGACTTTTGGTTCAAATGGCTCTGAGCACTATGGGACTCAACTGCTGTGGCCATAAGTCCCCTAGAACTTAGAACTACTTAAACCTAACTAACCTAAGGACAGCACACAACACCCAGGCATCACGAGGCAGAGAAAATCCCTGACCCCGCCGGGAATCGAACCCGGGAACCCGGGCGTGGGAAGCGAGAACGCTACCGCACGACCACGAGATGCGGGCACAGACTTTTGCATTAAATCTCCACGTAACCCGTCAGTTCAAAAAGTTTCGTAACTTGATTAATAAAAAAATTAGAAAAAAGTTAATCTGATGGTTGTTTTAATGTTCCGGGTATTCTACTACTTGCCCCTATCCCCCGCCCCTCGCTTTAGTACGAAGCGCAGAGTGTTACGCAACCATGGGTAACTACGACGAAAGTTCCTCTTTGACCTGCTGTTCAACCCACGCGACAGACCGGCTTGGATGTCGATTATGTCATCAAACTGTTGACCCTTCTCGAGAATTTATGCATTGCGTCTTTTTGTCAATTGTGAAGATTTCCTCCAGAAAAGATTTGTCGTGGTTTTACATTTCAGTCAGGTTGTAGAATGCGACCACACATCGTAGTCTTTGTTCTTTTCTGGAGTCAACGTGTGAGGGAAAAACTTGGCACACACTTGTCTACTATTCAAAATATTCTGCAGAATGTCTTGAACACTTGATTTAGAGATGTTGCGTCGTTCCGATTTCTGGCACAACAATGTTGACGCACAACGGCCGCTCGTTGTCTACGTACTACGTAAAACTGCCAGCTCACAACTGATTGGTCGAATGCAAATCTACTGTTTACAGCTGTTATTTCAAACTGCCGCCATAGTTACTGCGCAGACGTCGCTTGTACGCTAGGAATAAAATCTGTCTCGGAAGTTTTTTTACGGACGATGTGTTTCTCAAATTTCACGCTTGGCCTACGGTAACAAGAAATACAGTATTATTACAGCACTTAAGAATGTCTGTACACTCGTACCTACCAGAGGAGGTATACTCGCATGTGGGCGGAGTACTGCACTCGTGTCTGCAGGGGTTACTAATGCTTTCAACACACAACTCATTTCCTAAGTTTCTACAAGTTTCGCTGGTCCGTTTCTTCAAGGGTACTAACTGGACTGCTGTACACTTCATTTCTCCGATGATCCCAGACAGAAAATGCAGCACACTTGACTTTGGCCTTGTTGCGAGCGAAAGTACAGTGAGTGAACAATATGGCTGCATTCGATTTCATCATACATCAGCAGAAACATTTGCCATGGCGCATCACGCATCTACTACATTTTGCAACCATGTGCTGTGGATGAAATTTGAGCTCAGTTACATTCGAACTTAATGGAAAAGTTTACATTTCAATTATGAGGGTTGTTCAGTAACTAATGAAACACATTTTTTCTCGGTCAATTTCAGTTGAAAAAATGCAGAATTATTCCTGGCACGTCGTGAAATATTCGCTCTTCAGCCCATATAGTTCCATGGAGTTCCGATAGCGCCAGCGCTATAAGTAACCTTCAAAATAGCGTCTAGCGGAGGTGCGATCCAAGCAGAGAGCTGTAATTGAGTTTTTTTCGATGGAAAACCACAGCATCCCAGATATTCATAGGCTCTTGAAGAATGTCTACAGAGACCTGGCAGTGAACAAAAGTACAGTGAATCGTTTGACGAGGCGTCTGTCATCGCAACAACCTCGCTCAAACCTCTTCCTTCTCCCAAGCGCCGGCCGGCCGTACACAGATGTGACTCCCGCAATGTTGGAACGTGGTGATCGACGAATCACAGTCAAACATCTCACTGCACAATTGTGCGTTTCTGTTGGTAGTGCTGACACACTCGTCCACCGAATGGGGAAATCAAAGGTATGTGCCTGCTGGCTACCTCGCCTATTAACAGAAGGCCATAAAGAGCTTCCATCTGTCTAGCCCAATGAAGGACGCACTCCAGGGTAAGCAGTATGTCGATGAAGAGGGTATTATTGATGTAACATGACTTCGCCTCTGACGTTGACGAGGACAGTGGCACCTTGCAAGCCACTGAACGGAGATAATAGGGTTTCGTAGCCAAAAGAGTGGGAAATCATATGGTGTATTGGAATTCTGAATAAAACCAACCTGTTTTCAGAAAACATGAATGCGTTACTTATTAAACGCTCTTGTATATCTGCACTAAATAGGACGTTATATCATACTGAAGCCACTGGTATCTCGTAAACACACATTCGCTGTTATTGGCCAGCGGTTTGTTCGCACACCTGTCTTTGTTAAAACGTTTTGGCTTGTATTAACATATACTTTCACCCACGTCAGTTTTCGCTGTTGATTATGATGCAACGCTCCACCCACGGAATGAAGTATGTTCTCAGACTGGCAGAAGCTTTTTAAGGAAATATGAGCATAAAAATGTGTCTGCTCATTAATATTGACATCAGATTGGTGGTTGAGCACATAGAGGACACCTTTTCAAAAGAATCAATTTTCCACATGAAAGATAGAGGAAGGAAGATGAAATTATCGAAGGTTTTATACATTGCGATCCGTAACAGTTACAAGAAGATGATGATCAGAGCTTGTACTTTCAAAACAAGTTATTGTAGGACGTGAATATAAGTTCATAAGGTTGATGCTGTGACCACATAGAAAGGTGAAAGAAGCGATACCTCAAATCCCGTAGAGCGGACAAAACTGAAAGAATATCCCTGCCCCATCCGTTTCCAAAATTCAGGTCCCTCTTTTTCCTCAAGCAGCCGCTCCGATATGATTTTCTAAGTTTTATCAGGGTCGTCGAATGACGATGTGTTTTCGAATGCCGTGCAGAGATGGTAATTCGATTAATACGAACAATATTACGATGATATACGGCGCAACATTCGTCAGCTGCTGCGAGAGGTGCCCTGCTGTTATTGCCATTACGTCCTTATTTATTGCTAGTTCGACTGTGGCGTCAACTGTGCCCTGATACCCCTTTGTTCTACGCGTCCCGCACTACTACTCCGCGAAAAGTACATTACAAGCTATTTATTGGTGCTTGAGTATTAGACTACCGACGAGGTTTTAATAAATTCAGTGCCGGGTACCAATTACAAGGTAAATTCAAACATCTGTACGTAATTGGGTTCTGCGTCGTCCCTATTTCAATACAACCCTTAATTACACCGCACACAAACATGGAGCTTGCACTCCACATTTCTCTTTTAGACGTGTTGATATTTATGTTTAAATCCACGTAAACTCAAAAAATGTTCAAATGTGTGTGAAATCTTATGGGACTTAACTGATAAGGTCATCAGTCCCTAAGCTTACAAGACACTGGACTCGCATTCGGGAGGACGACGGTTCAATCCCGCGTCCGGCCATCCTGATTTAGGTTTTCCGTGATTTCCCTAAATCACTCCAGGCAAATGCCGGGATGGCTCCTCTGAAAGGGCACGGCCGACTTCCTTCCCCATCCTTCCCTAATCCGATGAGACCGGTGACCACGCTGTCTGGTCTCCTTCCCCAAAACCAACCAACCAACCAACCCTAAGCTTACACACCCTAAGGACAAACACACACACCCATGCCCGAGGTAGGACTCGAACCTCCGCCGGGATCAGCCGCCCAGTCCATGACTGCAGCTACGTAAACTGTTCCTCATATATCCATTCGACCTTAACTGTCTAGTCTGAACGATATGGCATAAACGCCCGGTCCCACAAGAGAAAAATAATTTGTCCCACTCCGTCGTTCAGTCGCTTTCTCGAAGTCATCGGTAGTACGAACGCGACTCTGTAATACCCCCCCCCCCCCCGGATTATTTTAGTGAACTGAATCACATCTTCAGCTTCACAAGTCAACGACATATCTAATACGGGTGAAATAATGATTACCAATGTCCCTGTACGCACACTTTACCCCTGTACATCCTTCTTTCCATCCAGATCTTCCTCATTTTCCAGTATTCTGTGCTGGTGCAGAACTCGCTATATCAGAAAATATCTATTTTGTACACTTATAAATTCTTTTTATATCTGCCACTATCATTGTTGTTATTATTGTCATTATTACTATCTTTATTGCTGTTATCATAATTAGTGGCAACAGTAGTAGAAGTACTGCCAATATTAACTTTATTGGTTCATAGTACCACTTACTCATACTGCCACTTCTAACACTCAAATCATTTTGATACAAATTATCATAGAAAAATTGCATCTAATGTGAGACATAAGCAACAGTTACGGAAAACTTTTCTCGGTGGTTGCAGATGAGTACTACTCAAATCCATCTAAACAGGGGGGCTGAGTGGTGACCTACAGAAAAATCACATGTACCAGTGACGAGATCTAACTGCAGCGAAATCGTGTGTTACATTCTGAGTTACAGGAGCAATGAGTTCCACGGAATAAAATAAGGGGGATTTCGGAAGTTACTACACGCAAGAGTCGCCTAGCTGCTCTACGATGTAGATCGAGTGAAGGAAGATCAAGGTCAATTTATCCATCTACGACGAGTTCATCACAGGCGCGACACAAGGTCGGATTGTGTAAAGGTGACGAAAAATTCCGCCGTCGTCAAAGGAACCATCTCGGTGTTTGCCTTCAGTTATAGGCTGGTCAGACGGGGATTTGAAACACGGTTCTCCTAAATGCGAGTCCAGTGTTTTTGACTCCCACGCCCCCTTACTCGATGATGCGGTATGAATGCGTAGGCGTAATGAGTAGATAGAACCCAGTGGCTGCCTGTGGAACAGGCGATGCTGTAATGGTAGAACCAGCCACCTTACCCATGGGGAAACGACTTAAACTACTTGAAGACTCTGTGGATGGTGATATCTGTAACCTATAGGAACAGTGTAACTTGGAGGAAGTCTGATCTTGTTTCTCGTGCAGCAAACATCTTTCTCAGTTGGATGGTAATTCTGGCACATTTAATTGGCGCGATTAAGTCCTTATCAGGTTGCTCAGGCACTCCAGCGCGTTGGAACGTATGTTGCAACATAGCTGGGAAACTCTGCACGCCTTACTAACAGCAGCGATGGATCGAGGGTCTCAAAATTTCAGTGGAAGAAATAAATATTACATTTATGCTGGACACTCCATAGCGTGGAAACCTATCTTGGGAAATAGCTGAAAAATGCTGTGTGTGGCAGCAACAGCAGCAATGAATCAAGGGCGTCCGAATTTCCATCGAAGAAGCAAATGTTAGATTTACACTCCCATTCGAGTACTCTTTTAGGAGTGACATGATGCTTACTCTTCCCTCTTTCGGAAAGTGTCCTGCAGATGTTAAGAGGGAGTCACACAGAGAAGGGAACTTGACAGCTTGGATCACTTCCATTTTCTTTTTAGTTATAATACTTCACGGTCTGTTGGAGTACATCGATTTCTAAAGTAGTAAGACACAAATCTCAAAGCAATTAAAAAATCACCTTTGGAAATTAGAAAATTTCCGAGTGCTATTAAATGCGAATCATTTTGATTTCATGAACGTAGTTACCAGCTGTTGAGGGCGTAGCGAACATGTCTTATAATCGTGAAGGTGCTGGACGGAATTTAATTAGCTGCATTTGTTGTTCCTTTTATTCACATTCTATATTTATTTTCAGATGGAAATATTAATTATCAAATACTGAATCATCATCTATGGCCGGCCGCTGGTGGCCGAGCGGTTCTGGCGCTACAGTCTGGAACCGCGCGACCGCTACGGTCGCAGGTTCGAATCCTGCCTCGGGCACGGATGTGTGTGTTGTCCTTAGGTTAGTTAGGTTTAAGTAGTTCTAAGTTCTAGGGGACTTATGACCTCAGTAGTTGAGTCCCATAGTGCTCAGAGCCATTTGAACCATCATCTATGGATGCTGTAAATTCAAGTTCCCTCACCTGTTTTTCTTTCTGCGTGTGAATGCAATCTTAGGACTACTCTAAGGATTGTTATAAGGTTTTCACTAATAGATTTACTCACGATTAAGACTTCTAAATATATCTTATTACCACTACGCCAGACGAGTCATCCACACGTGGATAATTAATCCTATTCGTGAGAAACCTGGGAGGTTCACTAGTTTTTCAATGAAAGTAATAAACGTACGAGAAAAAAAATTTGATACAGACATTGGAAATGTCTTGTTAAAAATGAAGTTAAACGTTGTTTAATGTCTAGAAACAAATTTTATTTCCTATTCAGTGTTTCGCATTTTTGTGCGGATTTTAAATTAATTGTGAATATTTTTTTATTTATTTTATGGACTGACAACCCATGAAGTCAAGATTTCACATGAAATATCTGTTACTTGAGTTGACAACTGGACTCGACTAACAATCTAGTCTCTTCAGGTCTAAGGCATAAAACAAATTTTTCCCATGTTAGCAACACACAACAGCTTACAGAACTGCACACAGTATTGCAGCAGGGTCCAAGAGAATACTGACGGATTAATTACAGAATACATATGATAAACCGTTGTTGACTAGTGTTGGCGTCATTACGGCTTCATAGATCGTTAAAATCTTTCGCGAAATGACAACACCCATATCTGACATAATTAAAAATAGCTTTTCATCGGAAAAATAGCTTTTCATCGTTCGTGGCCAGTGTAATTGAATTGATGGTAACAAAACTGAAAATTACATTAATACAGATAAGAGGCAGTGAAAATAAAACAAAATTCGCACAAGGAACTATCCACTAAAATTACAAAATATAAGTGATATAGTCTTACCAAAGGCTTTATGCCGTTACAACGTAGTAACTGACACAATCAGTATTTACACCATTTCGTAACAGAGATCATCAAATACAGTGTGTTTCAAAAAGAATGTATATATTTCGAATGCATATGTTTATTAAACTTTAAGATATACGAATAGGAAACTTTACACACAAACTGTTCCCATACTCGGACCAGCATGTCCTTTGACAGTGATATTAAGTATGGATCCGGTTCTTCAACTCTTCCAGGTTATGTGGGAGTGATGGTATATAATCGTTGTCTTTAACGAAACCCCACAGGAAGAAGTCAGAGGGTGCCAAATCCGGTGATTGTGGAGTCCAGCTCAGACATGCTGAGTCGCCAGCTCACTGAGGACCAATCTAACGGTTCGGTAGAGTTTCATTCAGATATTCACGCACTTGGCGACTCCGGGGAGGGGGTGCCCCGTCCTGTTGAAAAATAAAGTTGTCTTCGCGCAGCCTCGGAAACAACCTGTTTTATAACATAGCGAGATACTGCTGACCGTTAACCTTGTTTCCATCAAAGAAGAATGGGCCGTAAACAGATGATCGGGATATTGCACAAAACACATTGACTTCGGGCGAATCTCGTACATGTTCAGTGGCTGCATGTGAGTTCTGTAGGCCCCAGATTCAAAATTTTGTTTGTTTATCTGACCAATAACAAGGAAAGTCGGTCATCACTTAACACGATGCGTTGTGCGAAAGTGTTATCATTATCAATAGCATCAAGAATCTCGTTACAAAATGCCACCCGTTTGCATTTGCCATCAGGACGCAGAGCTTGCAACAGCTGTAAATTGTACGGCTTCAAATCAACAGACGTCACAAATCACGCCAAATTGTTGTTGTAGGCAATTGTGACTCCCGACTGGCACGCCTAGTTGAGTTTGAAGGAGTACGTTGGAAAGCAGTTTGAATTCGTGCAACATTTCCTTCAGGAACACGAGGGCAGCCAGGACTCTTTCCTTTACGTACACATCCTGTATCTAGACACTGTCGATACCGTCTGCGAATTTTCCACCCATTTGGAGGATCAGTTTAGTACCTCAACCTGAAACGTGTTTGCACTGTAATCACAGAATCGTACTTCGCAAACTTGTGAACACAAAATGATTTCTGCTGCGGCGTAGCCATTTTAAACATATGACGATTACCAAGCAAAACAGAAGACAACTGACATCTAGCGGTTATTAACATAAATTAAACTATGTATTCGTTTCTCCAATAGCCGAGCCAAGGCGCAGCGATCGATAGTTTGGACAAAATAATACTTTGTAATACGTATATTCTTTATTGAAATATTTGCTATATAACGCGGTACATGTGAAGAGTATAGCAGCTGATACCCATTACAACTTCCAGCATGTACATAATATAGACGTGAGTGGCCGTTACTGAATCGAAATGGGGACTGGCGGACACCAAGTTTTGACACGTTGCTTGAGGCGAAGACCGCTAGATGGCATTAGCAGCTGGCTATGTAGAATGGCTCTGAGCACTATGGGACTTAACATCTATGGTCATCAGTTCCCTAGAACTTAGAACTACTGAAACCTAACTAACCTCATCATACAACACCCAGTCATCACGAGGCAGAGAAAATCCCTGACCCCGCCGGGAATCGAACCCGGGAACCCGGGCGCGGGAAGCGAGAACGCTACCGCAGGACCACGAGCTGCGGACCCTGGCTATGTAACTTACATAAAATCAACGTGTTCTAATAAAAATTTAAGGAACAAAATGCACATGTCATTAAAATTAAGTAGTTGACATCAATGCAGCTCGTTTTTACATCTAAAGCAACAGGACTTTAACGATAGTAACTAGCATGACAGGAATCTGCTGACGTTATGAAAACCAAACGATGTAATTTTATGTATCTCCTGATTAACAATATCAACACACTTGTTTATTGTGAACACTTATATTTTCATGCAATTTGCAATTAAAAATAAAAAGACATTTTTATTAAACACTAAATTTGTTTATTAACATTGCTATTTGTCAATAAAGGAAAAATTGTAGTTAGTGAGATCATAACCAGCGACTTTATTACCGCCAAACTTTAAAGCTACGTACTCACCTACAGATGTAGAAATGTTTTCTATATAGCAGCGTTCGGAATGTTCTTGAGTTTCAAAGGCGCTTTTTTTCTGCTTGCTTTAGGAAACTGAGCTTCAAATCCGATAACCATGAAGGAACTGGACGGGGGCAGAGCGGTCCGCCAAACCTCCTCGTGAGTGTGAAACGTTCGTCTTGAGTTGTGAGCAAGTATCTCTCGACGAGATTCACTGTTTGATCTCGTCTTCCAAGTTAGCAACTGCATGAAAAACACAGATGACGATTGAATATATGGGTGGATCGTGAGTATTGGTTGTGCTAGAATACTGGTAGAAGTCTACATCCTGTTTCGGTCGCATTTCATCGTAATTAGAACCGGGTCGATACGTGAAACGAAGATTTATGTACACACACATTCAGTTCTTAAGTCATAACACTCAATGTTGAAGGATCTTCATGTTCTGGCTGAGATATTCTTCGCTGTTTTCCTAACTTTCGAGTATTTCTCACAGGCTTGTCATTTCATAGTCTCATTTACAAGAGCCTCTGTAACACATTTAGCTCACTTTTACTGTAAATAGCGTTGTCGTAACCTGTCACCAACAGAAACACCCGTCAGCAACAGAAACAGCCAATGAAGATCTTATTGCGTCATCAGTCAGCTGTATCAAGATTATGAAACAAGTAGAGTATATGTAATCACATCCATAAATGACATGGGTTTAATGAACAACTGCTTATAGTACATTAATTTCATGAATAATTTCTCCTGCAAAATATACAAAAATGGATTATTAGACTGAAAGAAGAAACGCATTTTATGCTGAAAATTAGTAAACTTCGAATTAACAGGTAGTGAAATGTGTATAAAATGTGTTCCCTAGCTGTCCTTTCCAAAACCTTCAGGCATCATACCACGCAATACAATGCTGAAACTGGGGGGGGGGGGGGGGGGGCAGGTCTTCAAACCATTCTTATCATCTAACTTGGTTTCTGTATGTAGACGGTGTGGAGATATAACGTTCAAGCGTTGAAAAAAGAAAAAAAGAAACCTCTGTGATTATCTACCCTACGCAAAATGCGGGAAATTCTGAAATGTGCTGTGAGAGCGTGTATATGTGTGTGTTTGTGTGTGTATGACGGGGAGGTTCAAAATGGTTGAAATGGCTCTGAGCACTATGGGACTCAACTGCCGCCGGCCGAAGTGGCCGTGCGGTTAAAGGCGCTGCAGTCTGGAACCGCAAGACCGCTACGGTCGCAGGTTCGAATCCTGCCTCGGGCATGGATGTTTGTGATGTCCTTAGGTTAGTTAGGTTTAACTAGTTCTAAGTTCTAGGGGACTAATGACCTCAGCAGTTGAGTCCCATAGTGCTCAGAGCCATTTTGAACTCAACTGCTGAGGTCATTAGTCCCCTAGAACTTAGAACTAGTTAAACCTAACTAACCTAAGGACATCACAAACATCCATGCCCGACGCAGGATTCGAACCTGCGACCGTAGCGGTCTTGCGGTTCCAGACTGCAGCGCCTTTAACCGCACGGCCACTTCGGCCGGCTGGCGGGGAGGGGGGTGCTGCATGTACATGAGAAATAATGTGGCTAGGTGATGTAAATTTCGTAAATATATGCTGTAAATAACAGTAGTAGCTGTATGACACGTGTAATGAATTTTTTATTGTCAAATCAAAGGAGAAACAAAACCCTTTTCCCAAGGATCTTGAGATTAATGCTAAAGGGCAGTCTAACTATCCTGGAAAGTGTGTTTTAGGGATGAATTTAATTCTACTGACACTGGATCTTGTAAATACGATGACGTCAACGGACTAGCGCAGGACAGTAACTAATGGCAGACCGCATCTACCAATCGAAAAATCGTTCGCTTGGAAAAACATCACAGTCGTTGAGAGGTGGTTATGGTGGCTCGCAGTTTACAAACAACTTTCGATTTTATTTCAGTATTGCGATACTATTAGCCTGAACATCTCTTTGCTCGAAATTGACTTCAAATTCAGCCACATTCGCTATCAGATGCGGTAGTAACAGCGCTTTGCTGTATGGGCAGCAAATTTATCAGCAGTAGACATTCACCGTCGTTTAACCATCGAACAGACTCCCGAATGGACGGCATAATAATAAGCATCCCTGAGGCATAGAAACAACTGAAGGACATGAAAACAAATAAGACGCCAGGTTCGGATGGAATCCCAATTAGGTTTTACAAAGAGTACGCTACGGCACTGACTCCTTACTTAGCTTGAATTAATCGCGAATCTCTCGCCCAACGAAAAGTCCCGAGCGACTGGAAGAAAGCACACGTGTGTCCTATATGTGACAAGCGTAAAAGAACGGACCGGCTAAATTACAGACCGATATCCTTAACATCGGTTTGCTGCAGAATTGTTGAAGATATTCTAAATTCGAATATAATAAATTTCCCTGAGACAGAGAAGCTTATTTCCACGAATCGGCATGGATTTAGAAAGAATCGATCTTGTGAACCTCAGCTTACCCTATACTCACAATATACACTGCGAACTACAGATGAAGGAGAACAAGCAGATTCAACATTTCTGGATTTCCGAAAAGCATTTCAAACCGTGTCCCAGTACAGACTGTTAACGAAAGTACAAGCACATGGAATAGGTCGCCAGACAAGTGAGTGACTCGAAAGCTTCTGAAGTAATAGAACCCAGTACGTTGTCCTCGACAGCGAGTGTTCATCAGACACAAGGGTGTCGTCGGGAGTGCCCCAGGGTAATAGGACCGCCGTTATTCTCTATATACATAAATGACATGGTGGACAGAGTGAGTAGAATCTGCAATTGTTTGCTAATGACGCTGCGGTGTGCGGGAAGGTGTCCAAGTTGAGTGACTGTAGGGCGATACAAGTTGACTTCGACATGGCTAGGAAAAAGAAACCTGTAATGTTCGGATACAGAATTAGCAGTGTCCTGCTTGACACAATCTCGTCGTTTAAATGTCTGGGCGTAGCGTTGCAGAGCGATATGAAATGGATCGAGCAAGTGAGGTTTGTGGTAGGGAAGAAGAATGGTAGACTTCAATTTATTGAGAGAAATTTGGGAAAGTATGGTTCATGTGCGGCCTGTTTTTGACTACTGCTCAACTGTTTGGGATACGTTCCAGATTGTATTAACGGAAGACATCGAAACTGTTCAGAGGCAGGCTGCCAGATTTGTTATCGGTGGGTTCGAACATCGGGCAAGTATTACTGAGATGCTACGGGAATTCAAATGTGAATCCTGGAGGGCGAAGTCCTTTTCGAACAACATTACAGTGGAACTTCGCTTAACGAACACGTCCCATAACGCGCATTTCGCTTAACGAGCAAACAAACTACAAAAAAAAAAAAAAAAATGACTCCCCTAACGAGCAATGTTCCGCGAAACGAGTGACGATGATTTAATGTTGCGGCACCAGCCGTACGCGAGCTGTGGTGGGAACGTTCAACAATACACCTTTCACTGCCAGCAGTGGCATGTGGACAATGTTTTTAGCACGTACTGCAGGCTGGGTTTAGCACTCTTTCTGCAACCGTCGTAGTGCAGCTAATAATCAACATATTTCTAAATTTGTGTATACACAGTGTTTTTTTTTTTGTGTGCAGAATTTAATAACCTTCCTAGAAATGTTCCAGAAGATAAAGCCGCAAGTAGGCGACCATAAGGAAAAGAAAATGATCTTACAAATGAAACGTAAAATCAATGAAAAGCACCAGTTGTTATTATAATGTTGTTCTACCAAGAACCGACGGAAGATTCTGTTAAACGTAAAATCATTGAAAAACGCGAACGTGGTGTGAGCGTTGCTGATTTAGCACGCACATACAGTTGGTCTGCATCAATTATTGGCGCTATCCTCAGGAACAAGGACAAGATTAAGGAGATAGATGCTTCTAAGGGAGCGACAAGAGTATCTAAACAACAGTTTCTTACTCTCTATCATGTCGAAAGGTTGCTCCTTATATGGATAAATGAAAAGCAAATTTCAAGACGACACTATTAACAAGAACATCATTTGTGAGAAGGCGAGAATTAACTCGTTACGAAAACGCTAGGATCATCAGTGGTTAAACAAGTGTCTAAGGGAAGCGGTGGGTGGCTCAAGAACTCCAAGAGAAGAACCGGCATCCACAGCGTTGTGAGGCACGGCGAAGAAACCAGCTCCGACACAAAGGCTTCAGAGAACGTCATCAACAACTTCAAGATGCTCGTAGATTATGCGGGTTTATATGACGCAACAGGCTTTTAATTGTGACGAGACGGGCCCATTCTGGAAAAAGATACTGTTGTGTCGATTCCCTAAGGTCTCGACACAATGAGTGGCTAGGTGCACGCGAAACTAACGCAGACGGGCGTAAATTCTGAAACAGGAGACTGGATGAAAACTATAAAGAAAAGAACGTATTGGGTAGATTACTTAACTTTTAATGATGTTCTGCTTGTTGAAATACATCTCGTGAGTAGTAGTAAGCAATTAGCAATGATACACATGGCGCCTTGCTAGGTAGTAGCGATGGACTAGCTGAAGGCTATTTAATCTGTCTCTCGGCAAATGAGAGGAAGACGTGATACGTCTTGTCGCAAGCTATGTCGTCCGTACAACTGGGCGAGGTCAAGTCCGTGTCTTGTGACCTGCCCTGTGGTGGCGCTACGTTTGCGAATACACAGTGGCGACACGCGGGTCCGACATGTACTACAGGACCGCGGCCGATTTAAGTTACCACCTAGCAAGTGTGGTGTCTAGCGGTGACACCACAGATACCGACGAGTACCTTTATAACAGCAGAGGAGAATGCATTGCCTGTCACAAGCCAATGAAAGACCGTCACACACTGCTAATCTGTTCCAATGCAATCGGCGATTTGAAAATTGAACCGCTGCTTATTTACCATTCAGAAACTCCACGAGCCTTTACGAAATGTAAAGTCCAGAAGAGCTGGTTAACTGTCGTGTGGAGGCCAACAACAAGGTTCGGGAAACACGTGATCTTTTTTTGTGACTGTATTGGTCCTTCGGTGAAAAAAAAAATATTTGCCTGAGATGAATCTGCCACTTCACGTCTTGCTTGTTATGGACAACGCTCCTGCCCATTTTCCAGGCCTACAAGACCACCTCCTTGAATTTCAGATCATCAAGATCCAATTACTGCCTCCAAACACCACTTCGTTACTCCAGCCTGTGGACCAGCAGATTTTTTTCCAACTTTAAGAAGCTCTACACTTAGGCACTGTTCGAGCATTACTTTGACAAGAGCTACCAATCTCACTCTCAGAGTGTTTTGGAAGTATCACTTCTACGTGGTTGCCTGCGTCTAGATGATCGATAAGGCGCGGCCAGGGGTTACCAAGAGAACTCTCACCTCTGCTTAGAAGAAGCTTTGAGCTTTGGCCGGAGTGCATTATCAAATGTGATCCTTTGGCGTTTGAGTCAGTATCTGTAGAGCCTGTAGTCAACGAGATTGTGTTTTTGGCCAAGAGCATGGGTCTGGATATGATAACAATGATATCGATGCGCTTGTGGAAGATAACAGCAAAGAAATGACCACTGAAGAGCTTTGGAGTTGCAGAGTGTTTCATAGCGGGAAGTTCTGGAGAGGAGCTCTTCAAAGGAGGAGGAGGCGGCGGTAACAGCGAAGCAGAAATCTTCTGGCGCAGTAAGAGAAATGCTGGAAGCTTAGGAATCTGTTGCTTTGTACATTGATAATTAACCCCCTGATAAAGCAGTAGCTATGCTCGCTACAAATTTGTTTGAACATAATGTTGTGTTGCATTTGCGCCAAGTGTTGAACATCGGCAGAAAAAAATGGCCATTGATAGCTTCCTAGTAAAAAAAGAATTAGTTATGTATCGTGAATAGTTAAGTACATAACACTGTATGTATAATTATCCTTGAATAAATGGCATTAATAACAGACAAATTTTAGTACTTTTGCTGCATGGAACTTATTATCGTGTTTTACATTAATTTATATGGGATAAATATTGTTTCGCTTAACGAGTGTTTCGCACTACGAGTAAGACTCTGGAACGAATTATGCTTGCTATGCGAGTTTCCACTATATTGAAAACTTTAGAGAGCCGGAATTTGAAAATAATTGCAGAATGATTCTACTGCCGCCAACAAACATTTCGCATAAGGACCATAAAGATAATATACGAAAACTCAGGGCTTGTACGGAGGCACGTAGACAGTCGTTTTTCCCTCGCTCTATTTGCGAGAGGAACAGGAAAGGTATTGACTAGTAGTGGTACAGGCTACCCTCCGCCACGCAACACATGGCGGCTTGCCGAATATGTATGCAGATGTAGATACCTCCAGTACCTCCGGAATTACCGTAGAAAGTTTTTTTTATTTATATTGTAACAAATAAGCCCTCGGTCACAAATATTAAGTCAAAATTGACATGGTTTCGACGCTACTATGAGCGTCGTCTTACAAGTCACATATTAAAAAAGATCTCAGCCGGAAAGGCGACGTCATGAGCACTTGTGCGATGGCGAGTCGCTAAGGGCTGCTCGTACTGTGGACAAGGGTTGCAACCAGTCTTGTTGCAACCCTTGTCCACAGTACGAGCAGCCCTTAGCGGCTCGCCATCGCACAAGTGTTCATGACGTCGCCTTTCCGGCTGAGATCTTTTTTAATATGTGACTTGTAAGTACTGCATCTGTTGGAGTCAGTACAATCTTTAATTTTATTAATGTACTATATACCTAATGTTTTAGTACAGTTAGTCTAATTCTGAAGACGACGCTCATAGTAGCGTCGAAACCAGTTCAATTTTGACTTAATATTTGTGACCGAGAGCTTATTTGTTACAATATAATTCTGACACGGTCACTGAACCTTAGGAGCAATGTTCAAAGTTTATTTATTTATTTATTTAGCGTTTGTTAGCATTACAAAGCACAATAAAAACTGTTTTCTCTTTAACAATAGATACACATACATTTAACAGAGAGAAAAGTTCGTAATTATAGGTTAACTGAACTTGTATTATTTACAAAGCACGTAAGGATACAGACATATATCCAGCTGGTGAATATATTCAGGGCAGTGCTCTTCAAAACCTATTAGCGTGGACGAAATGTAGGGCGTCTTAAGCTGTTCTGAAATTAACATTATTCTACAACTTGTTTCTGCCCACAAATCTGCTATGATTACTCCGTTGTCCATCAAAAATTTTGCAACTTCTAGAGTTGGATGACGGGAGCGATCTGGTCTTACTGAGTGCAGGAGTGTTTTGATACGCATGGAGATAAGGATTACCAGCTATTTTTGTAAATTGGTGCTAGAGAGCAGATTATCGCCGCAAAAATAGCAGAGGTAAGAGGCTGAGAAGAGGCTACCAGAAAGTTGGAAAGTCTCCGATTGTTCCTTTGTTAATGCTTGTTGTCCAGTTGAACTGCGGGTCAAAGAGTCTGGTGAGTGGGTACGGTAGAAGGTATTTCCAAAGTACCCAGCCTAAGAAGGCAACAGGATTTCGGGAAAGGGTGCGACTGCAGCTGTCGAAAGCCGTGCAGACGTATGACTTCCGGCGACAAGTAGAAGGCTGCCGGCGGATCAGGGCCGCGTGCGAAAGGCCAGGCAGCTCGCTAGCCGTGCTGAGTGGAGCGGAGTGGAGCGGAGCGATTATTTTTCTGCGTGAGGTCTCTGCTGGCGGTGCCCTCCGTTTCTCGTTTCTTCATGTGCCGCGCCGTCCTTCAGCAGACGTGAGACCGCGCCAAGTCCCACCAGCAGGCGGAGAATGCGGCAAGTGGCACGGCCTACTTACGCTCCTGGCACGCGTCAGCCTTTCTTTCTAGACAGAAAAGAAGCCAGCCGGGATAAGACACAGTGTGGTCGCCGCCGTCTCCGAGTAGCTCTGTAGTAAGAACGAAGGTCAAACATTTCATTCAAATGGCTCTGAGCACTATGGGACTCAACTGCTGAGGTCATTAGTCCCCTAGAACTTAGAACTAGTTAAACCTAACTAACCTAAGGACATCACAAACATCCATGCCCGAGGCAGGATTCGAACCTGCGACCGTAGCGGTCTTGCGGTTCCAGACTGCAGCGCCTTTAACTGCACGGCCACTTCGGCCGGCAATTTCATTCAAAACAACTAATTAAAAACAGTTCTCCGCCCACAGTGGAGACATTCGTGTGTACTGCACGAGCCACCGTAAGGAGCTGCGTTTATCAGTGAAATCACCCATTTTCTTCCCCTGTTACACATCGAATGTACCTTCCACTTGACTCTTCGTCCGATTACGTACGTTTAAGAAAGTAACAGTCTTCACAGATCTTCGAACGTTGGCTCCCGGAATCTTCTAAAGGTGAGGACCAACGAATGGCAACCAATCGCTTCGTTGGCCGAAATTAACTTAGGCTCCAAGGGCGGCAAATCGGAACCAACGAAGCGCACGGCCTTGGTTGCGGTTTGGTCTGCCGGCACTGACACCAAAGCGTTGGCGGTGTGTTGGGCATGGGACCCAATTCCTAGTGTGGAAGCCGGGTTCAATAGTCGTTGGTTCAGGAAACTATTTGTGTGTCCGTTGAACTGGAATATGTTTAATGTGTCTAAAAATATTGGAATGTTGAGTGTAACAAGAGGACGGCATTGATGTTCGTAGCTTTATCGCTAACGGAAATGTTTATGGGTCCCTAACTAATGCGATCGTAAAATCAAACTGAAAAGATTAGGTGCTTGGATGTAAACAAGTCTGCTGTTAGAAAATAGCATGCAAGATGTAAAAAAATAAAACTGAATCTTTAAGAATATCTTTTTACTGCAGGTATGGCTCGTGTAATAGAATTATCAACTTTGGAAATTTTAGGGTCTACATAATGCAATAACAATTCGAAATCTGTAGCTCTCAGTCCCAAAAAATTATCAAATAGTCAATATTTCAATTCAGCTTCGAGGTAAGACTTCAGTTTAATCCCACCACACTACTTCCCACCTTCTAAAAGATAGGTTGTCCACTATCGTCGTTTTTTCTTCTTCTTTTTCGATCAGGTTCGTACAGTAATATAAATGCTGCACATTAGACGATTGCTAAACCCTCTTATTCCCTCATAACATCTACCGGTCAAACTGTTATTAATATGCTACTTAATAACAATAACAAAATGGGAACAATCTCGACAGATTATCAGAGCTAACTGCGATTCTACACGGCCGAATTTCTTGATCCCAACCCCTTTGGTATAGTGTGGATGACAAGCCGAACGCCAATGCATTGGCGACCAAATACCGCCGGAATCCATTGTCTGTCGTTCGTTTGGCTTCGTTGGGCTAGTCTCAACCGTCTCCTGCTTTATTAACATAAGTGTGATTTTATGGCGTACCAAACTAAATTTGTGACTGGACTCTAAACTTTTCGATGGGGGATCGGAGCATGTTATCTTGGATGGAGTCGTCGACACAAGTAGAAGTAACTACAGGTGTGCCCACGTGAAGTGCGTAGGGACCCTTGCCGACAAGCAAGACAATATTAACAGTAGCCACACTCTTTTCTCAGATGTTGCAATTATCTGTAATGATTTACTATCTGAAAGAACTCGCGCAACCATGCAGTCAGATATTGACAAGATTCCGAAGTGGTGCAAATTGCTGGAAATGTGTAGAGTATGACAGTGTGAACTTTGCGAAACGCGGGAAAGTAGTATCCTTTGCTACTACATGAACCAGTCACAGTCCCAATCGGTCAAGTCATTCGGATATCGCGGCCTAACAGTTTGTAAGGATTTCCAAATGGATTCGCATTTTACAGAAGTCGCTTGACGTCAGCTGTCTGTTACACGCGGAAGTCTGTGCCAGACCGGGATTCGAACACGGATTTCCGGCTTATCGAGAGAGGTCTCCTGAGCCACTTCGGCTTCCGAGCTCACCTCTAGCACCGACCCAAACTTCCATATGTCACTGGATCCACCACCCTGCAGGCGTGCTCGGATAGCCGAAGTGGTTAACGTGAGTGCTCGTGATAAGCTGGATGCCCGGGTTTGAGAATCTGCCCAGCAGGGATTTTCATGTGTGACAAACCGCTGTCGTCAATCCAGAGTCGCAGAATGGGAATCCATTTTGTAATGTCTACCACAGCTGTAATCGTTAGAATTGTGTCGGTTCCTTCAGACATGCATGCACGCATATTGCAATATGAAGATGCATACACTGTACAAATACGGGCATTGCAACCGTCATTGCAGTAATTAGTAGGCCTATGAAATGGAATGATAGGTTTAGTCGCAGGTAAGACGTCGCAGACATTTATTGGCAGAATACTGGCAGAATGCAATCTTAAAAGGTGACGTCCTATCTAAGAGTATTCCTGAAATGTATGGGATCTGTACCAGATAGGACTAACAGGATATATTAAACGTATATAAAAAATGGCAGAACAAACGATCACAGATTTCTTTGACTTTTGTTTAACGGGAGAGCGTCACGCATGTGCTATAAAACGAACTGGGAGATGCATCAAGTTAGATACCTAATTCCCAAGGCTACTTCCAGAGCTTCGAGAATCATTGTTAAGTGAAGAATATAGAGACGTTCTTCGCTCTCGCACGTGTAGATACCGTAACGTCCGCGAAAATAAGATTAGACTAATTTACAGCGCCCATGGTGCCATTTATGCAGCCATGTAACTGTGACATATACGCAACTGGAACGGAAAAAAATCCTGACATGTATTACAATGCTAATTACTGTACTCCCTGTCTGCATTTTAATGGTCTGTAATGTATGTAGGTGTAGAGCTAGGTGCGATATTTATTTTAGTATTTATGTGACACTATGAACCGAACTAATAAATGGGTGACGTCTCTGCACGTCTACTTTCAATATTTTCCTTCTCTTGTAAATTTTTTTTGTTTATTTATAGACGCAATCACATGTTTATGACACAGTCATAACCGGTTGTCAACGCATGAACCTGTGTTCAGTGTATGCCACCTTTAGAACCTGAAGATGGTCATTGTAAGGCCGAAACCGGTTATGACTGTATCATAAACAGGTGATTGAATCTATAAATAAACAAAACAATTTTTACAACATAATTAATCAAGCACTCCATAGACAAAATGTCGTTTTTTCCATCTCTTCCATTTATTAAACTTAGTACTCATATAATAGTAATGCAATTTGGTAAGATTTCGAGGCTGTTGAACGATACTTGAAAACAGAGCCAGCGACCAGTATTCACATCCTTGGACGATGATCGTCATCCGGATTTAGGTTTTCTATGATTTCCTTAAATCGCTCCAGGCAAATGCCGGGATGGTTCCTTTGGAGAGCATGGCCGATTTTCTTCATCATCCTTGAAAAATGCGGGCTTGAGCGTCTGTAATGACTTCGATGTCGACGGGACGTTAAACCCAGTTTTCCCTCCTTCTTCCTTTTGCATCAGCGGGTAATCATCTACAAGTGCACCCTTATTTCGCAACAACTTTTCTAATGATATCACCACTAAAACATCTACGAAAAGCCACATGAGATTACGAACGCTATACTCGAGCTGATTTATAAGCACACTGGCCAAGAAACCAGGAAAGTCACTCCCATTTTTGCAAACATCACGCTAATACCGGATAACACTGGCCTCAGTAATAGACCCATTTCACAGAAGGAGATAGCTCACATGCTTCTTCAAGTGTAATATCGAACTGAAGCTACCCATGGATCATTAGATCGTTAGATAAAACTTTTCTACTCATCATAGAACAGAGAGTCAGTGACGACTAGGCCATTACAACATTCTAAATACCGTCAAAAAAAGGAATACTAAAGAAGGCAGAAAGACATTTCTGCTTAGCAAGAGCGACAAGAAACAGATTTCAGATTATCTGAGTGATCAATGTGAAAATTTCGTCTCCCTGACTATCGACGTTCAGTTCAATGGACAAAATTGAAGGGCATTGTATAATACGCTTAGATAAGTATGTGCCTAGCAAAGAAGTGAGAGATGGAAAAGACCTGCTGTGATCCGACAGTCTTATCAGGAAGCTGCTGTGAAACAATACTTCGCGGCAAATTTAAATGTATCCAAAGCCTCTGAGACAAACAAAAATCAAACGAAGCGACAATCAGCGTAAGGTGGTCCATGCGTGAACCATTCAACGAATTGCACAATAAAATTTGACAGCAAATCCTAAGAAGCCATCCGTCCAGGCACTCAGTGACCATTATGACATTCAAAACGAGGACGACACAGAAAATGCCGAAAGAATAAACGTCTTGATCTGTATCAATAAGTAACCGTTGGATAGGAAAGCAAGTGAAATCGCTAAACAGAGGGAAGGCCGCTGGACCTGACGGGTTAACAATACGATTCTATGAGGAAGAACTTGCCCCTCTTCGCAGAAAAAGGTCTTTGAAGGAGGGAACTGTTCATGATGACCGGAACAAAGCACAGACGATTGCCAGTTTCGAGAATGATCGTCGAACCGAGGCACAAAACTATGGACCTATATCTATTAGAGAGTCTTGGAACATGTGTTACGCTCGCTTGTTATAACATTCTTGGAGGCCAAAAATCTCCAGCATAGGACCCAGCATGAGTTCCGAAAACAACGATCGTCTGAAACCCAGTTCGCTCTGTTCGTCTACAGGGCGCGGAAAGCAGGAGGTACAGGCGCCAAGGTAGATGCCGTGTACTTTGATTTTCGGAAGGCGTTTGATGCAATTCCGCACTGCCACCTAAGGAACAAAACACAAGCATATGGATGATCAGCTCAACTGTGTGAGTAAACTGAGGATTAGCAAACAGAACACAGGATGTCATTCTGAATGAAGAGAAGTCTCCAGATGTGGAAGTATCTTCGGCTATACAACACGAGAGTGTTATAGACCATTACTTTTTACAGTATGGGTAAATTACCAACCAGACGTAGGAAGTTCCATAGGGCTTTTCAGGGATGATGCTGTTGTACTCAGAAATAGCGACGCTAGAAAATTGTAGAGAAATGCAGGAAGACCTGTAGAGGATCGATGCTTGGTGCAGGGAGAGATGGAAGAGAGCCACCGTGGTACAACAACCGAGTTAGAAAACTGCTGCTGAAGCAAAGGGAACTTCACAGCAAACATAAACATAGCCAAAGCTTTGCAGACAAACAAAAATTACGCGAAGCGAAATGTAGTGTGAGGAGGCGTTCAATGAATTCGAAAGTAAAGGTCTATGTACTGACTTGGCAAAAAATCCTAAGAAATTTAGGTCTTATGTCAAAGCGGTAGGTGGAGCAAAACAAAATGTCCAGACACTCTGTGACCAAACTGGTACTGAAACAGAGGATGACAGACTAAAGGCCGAAATAGTAAATGTCTTTTTCCAAAGCTGTTTCACAGAGGAAGACTGCACTGTTGTTCCTTCTCTAAATTTTCGCGCAGATGACAAAATGGTAGATATCGAAATAGACGACAGAGGGATAGAGAAACAATTAAAATCGCTCAAAAGAGGAAAGGCCGCTGGACCTGATGGGATACCAGTTCGATTTTACACAGAGTATGCGAAGGAACTTGCCCCTCTTCTTGCAGCGGTGTACCGTAGGTCTCTAGAAGAGCGTAGCGTTCCAAAGGATTGGAAAAGGGCGCAGGTCATCCCAGTTTTCAAGAAGGGACGTCGAACAGATGTGCAGAACTATAGACCTATATCTCTAACGTCGATCAGTTGTAGAATTTTGGAACACGTATTATGTTCGAGTATAATGACTTTTCTGGAGACGAGAAATTTACTCCGTAGGAATCAGCATGGGTTTCGAAAAAGACGATCGTGTGAAACACAGCTCACGCTATTCGTCCACGAGACTCAGAGGGCCATTGACACGGATTCCCAGGTAGGTGCCGTGTTTCTTGACTTCCGCAAGGCGTTCGATACAGTTCCCCACAGTCGTTTAATGAACAAAGTAAGAGCATATGAACTATCAGACCAATTGTGTGATTGGATTGAAGAGTTCCTAGATAACAGAAAGCAGCATGTCATTCTCAATGGAGAGAAGTCTTCAGAAGTAAGAGTGATTCAGGTGTGTCGCAGTGGAGTGTCGTAGGACCGTTGCTATTCATAATACACATAAATGACCTTGTGGATAACATCGGAAGTTTATTGAGGCTTTTTGCGGGTGATGCTGTAGTATATCGGTAGGTTGTAACAATGGAAAACTGTACTGAAATGCAGGAGGATCTGCAACGAATTGACGCATGGTGCAGGGAATGGAAATTGAATCTCAATGTAGACAAGTGTAATGTGCTGCGAATACATAGAAAGAATGATGATTTATCATTTAACTACAATATAGCAGGTCAGCAACTGGAAGCAGTTAATTCCATAAATTATCTGGAAGTAGGCATTAGGAGTGTTTAAAATGGAATGATCATATAAAGTTGATCGTCAGTAAAGCAGATGCCAGACTGAGATTCATTGGAAGAATCCTAAGGAAATGCAATCCGAAAACAAAGGAAGTAGGTTACAGTACACTTGTTCGCCCACTGCTTGAATATTACTCACCAGTGTGGGATCCAAATGGCTCTGAGCACCATGGGACTTAACATCTGTGGTCATCAGTCCCCTAGAACTTAGAACTACTTAAACCTAACTAACCTAAAGACATCACACACATCCATGCCCGAGGCAGGATTCGAACCTGCGACCGTAGCAGTCGCGCGGTTCCGGACTGAGCGCCTAGAACCGCTAGACCACCGCGGCCGGCTAGTGTGGGATCCGTACCAGATAGGGTTGATAGAAGAGATAGAGAAGATCCAACAGAGAGCAGCGTGCTTCGTTACAGGATCATTTAGTAATCGCGAAAGCGTTACGGAGATGATAGATAGACTCCAGTGGAAGACTTTGCAGGAGATACGCTGAGTAGCTCGGTACGGGCTTTTGTTGAAGTTTCGAGACCATACCTTCACCGAGGAGTCAAGCAGTATATTGCTCCCTCCTACGTATATCTCGCGAAGAGACCATGAGGATAAAATCAGAGAGATTGGAGCCCACACAGAGGCATACCGACAATCTTTCTTTCCACGAACAATACGAGGCTGGAATAGAAGGGAGAGGTACAAAAAGTACACACCATCAGGTGGCTTACGGAGTACGGATGTAGATGTAGATGTAGAGTGGCAATTGACACTCGATATAAACGAATGTAGGGTACTGCAAATACATAGAAAGAAAGATCCTTTACAGTATGATTATACAACTGAAGAACAATCACCGGCGCTGCAGTCATGGACTGTGCGGCTGATCCCGGCGGAGGTTCGAGTCCTCCCTCGGGCATGGGTGTGTGTGTTTGTTCTTAGGATAATTTAGGTTAAGTAGTGTGTAAGCTTAGGGACTGCTGACCTTAGCAGTTAAGTCCCATAAGATTTCACACACAATTGATCATTTTTTGAACAATCACCGGAAGCAATGCTCCCATAAAATACACTCCTGGAAATTGAAATAAGAACACCGTGAATTCATTGTCCCAGGAAGGGGAAACTTTATTGACACATTCCTGGGGTCAGATACATCACATGATCACACTGACAGAACCACAGGCACATAGACACAGGCAACAGAGCATGCACAACGTCGGCACTAGTACAGTGTATATCCACCTTTCGCAGCAATGCAGGCTGCTATTCTCCCATGGAGACGATCGTAGAGATGCTGGATGTAGTCCTGTGGAACGGCTTGCCATGCCATTTCCACCTGGCGCCTCAGTTGGACCAGCGTTCGTGCTGGACGTGCAGACTGCGTGAGACGACGCTTCATCCAGTCCCAAACATGCTCAATGGGGGACAGATCCGGAGATCTTGCTGGCCAGGGTAGTTGACTTACACCTTCTAGAGCACGTTGGGTGGCACGGGATACATGCGGACGTGCATTGTCCTGTTGGAACAGCAAGTTCCCTTGCCGGTCTAGGAATGGTAGAACGATGGGTTCGATGACGGTTTGGATGTACCGTGCACTATTCAGTGTCCCCTCGACGATCACCAGTGGTGTACGGCCAGTGTAGGAGATCGCTCCCCACACCATGATGCCGGGTGTTGGCCCTGTGTGCCTCGGTCGTATGCAGTCCTGATTGTGGCGCTCACCTGCACGGCGCCAAACACGCATACGACCATCATTGGCACCAAGGCAGAAGCGACTCTCATCGCTGAAGACGACACGTCTCCATTCGTCCCTCCATTCACGCCTGTCGCGACACCACTGGAGGCGGGCTGCACGATGTTGGGGCGTGAGCGGAAGACGGCCTAACGGTGTGCGGGACCGTAGCCCAGCTTCATGGAGACGGTTGCGAATGGTCCTCGCCGATACCCCAGGAGCAACAGTGTCCCTAATTTGCTGGGAAGTGGCGGTGCGGTCCCCTACGGCACTGCGTAGGATCCTACGGTCTTGGCGTGCATCCGTGCGTCGCTGCGGTCCGGTCCCAGGTCGACGGGCACGTGCACCTTCCGCCGACCACTGGCGACAACATCGATGTACTGTGGAGACCTCACGCCCCACGTGTTGAGCAATTCGGCGGTACGTCCACCCGGCCTCCCGCATGCCCACTATACGCCCTCGCTCAAAGTCCGTCAACTGCACATACGGTTCACGTCCACGCTGTCGCGGCATGCTACCAGTGTTAAAGACTGCGATGGAGCTCCGTATGCCACGGCAAACTGGCTGACACTGACGGCGGCGGTGCACAAATGCTGCGCAGCTAGCGCCATTCGACGGCCAACACCGCGGTTTCTGGTGTGTCCGCTGTACCGTGCGTGTGATCATTGCTTGTACAGCCCTCTCGCAGTGTCCGGAGCAAGTATGGTGGGTCTGACACACCGGTGTCAATGTGTTCTTTTTTCCATTTCCACGAGTGTATCTAGAAGGGATTTGAAGTGGAAGACCATATAAAATTAATCGTGAGTAAGGCAGATGCAAGACTGATAGTCATAGGAAGAATCCTCAGGAAATGTAATCCATCAACAAAGCAAGTAGCTTACAAACACTCGTTTGCCCATTGGTTGAGAATTGGTAGTCACTATGGGATCTACATCAGATGGAACTGATACAAGAAATATAGAGCATCCAAAGAAGAGCAGCGCGTTTCGTTGCAGCTTTATGTAGTAAGCAGGAAAGAGTCATAGAGATGATCTACAACGCCGGCTGCAGACTTTGTAAGACTGGCATTCTGCATCACACTGTGGATGTTGTTGAAGTTCCGAGAGCGTGTGTTCTTAGGGAGTCAACAGACACATTGTTTCCACCTTCTTATATTTCGTGAAAAGACCCTGAAGATAAAATTAGAGAAATTCGAACCCACAAGGAAGGTTATCGGCAATCGTTCTCCCAGCGAACTAATCACAACTGGAAAGCGGAAAGGGGGAAGGAAGTGACAGTGGTAAGCAAGTACCTTGTTCCACACACCGGAAAGTAGCTAGCAAACAATAGATGCAGAGAGTAGATGAAGTTGCGAAGCTATGAAATTACGGAGATGTAGTTCGCTATGTTTCACCTGTTTTTCCAATTTGTTAGTCCGACACATTTTCTACCGGATTAATGTAGGGTCTTTATATATATATATCCTGGTTTATGTTTACTTTAATCTTGTAACGGAATTCATGTAATTTTTCTTTATATTAAAGTCTTTGTGGATTATACCTCTGTGCGTATGAAATGCAACACTTTCTTTAAAAGTTACACCAGAGAGAAACTAATTTGTTATATATGATATCTGAGATGAATAAGGGAACGAGAGACAGTTGAAGTCGGATAGATCAGCGAGATAGCTTTAAAAAGGATCGGCACCCCTTTTTTATGTGGGGTGTGTAAAAGTAAAACTGTTGGAATTAAGAAAGAAGCGTATGAGAAACACGAACCATTGTGTTCTTTGAAGTGACAAACTGTTGAGTTAAAAATACAAGGTTTGTGCAACGAATGAAAGATACTTTCGGCTGCGAGGCAGAAGCGGTGTGATTACCAATTTTGTCGATAGCACGGTTTCATAATAAAGCATGTGTCTTGTAGAAAATGTGCAGATGTGTATTATAATGTTTTAGTGTCTGATTATGTACTAGAAACGTCAATATGTGTTCCTTCCTGCAATTTTGTCAGGTTAATTATTTTCAGGTTTTATAACAGGCAGAATTATTCGGAGAAGACTGACGTGCGACTAATAAACTGAGCAAAGAATTTGTGTTTATCTACTATAGGAATTAAAGGTGCTGACTAACATTGTTGGTCGACGCATCGATGGTCAAAGAGCATTACGAACAGCAGGTCAGCGGAGAGGTCGTTCGCCTGAGAAGGTAAGATCGTTCATCTTGTCGTCGGCTGAACAAAACTACCACACCAACGGTATGTGAAAGAACAAATTACACAGACGCACAAGTTCAAAATCGGCTACGTTAACGTAAAATAAGAGGTATATTTACTATGCAAAAATGTTAAATGGCAGTTTGAACTAAAGAACATATTCTGTCTCTATTCTAATTTGATGTAACAGTAATTCTCTCAGTTGCATTTCATGTGTGCCTTACCTGACGATAACGATCGGCTCCGAAAAATACTTCCCTCATACTTTTCTGGGATACTGGAAGACATTATTCCAGAGACGAAGTGATGTAGTTACTATCTCCTAGTATCTCAGTTTTCTTCTTGTCGTTCTTGTTCTTCTTCTTTTGCCTTTTCCCGTTTTTCTACAGGGTCGGATTTGTTATACAGGTTGAGGCAAAGTTTGTGGTTGATGTTGACATGCCCTCCCTAGTGCTGCAACTCTCCCTGGGACAAATCTGTGTACCCGTACGTCTGCATCTAGAGTAAATCTCACGTGCGAAGTGTGAGAACATATACTAAATCTTCGCGCAGTGTGTGTCTAACGCGGGACTTGGGTACCCTCCTAGTGTTTACTTAGTCGCATGTGGGAAACCACCTAAAAACAATATCCAGGCTGACCGGCTTACAAGCCCTCGTCATTAATCCGGGGCAAGACCGCCTCTCCATAATTAGAAACCGGTGCTTTAACACCATCGGCAATACGGTCGTTTCTTTCAGTCCCCTAATAGGATGAACGTTGTTTAGAAGTTTCCCGTTACTGAACATTTAACACGTCAGCCTCGGTTGCAAATAGAAAGCAATCTTCACCCAGCTTTCAGCCAAAATAATTTGGCCTTCTTCAGAAATCAGTGACACTAAATTATTGCATGCCAAAGTATGGTCATGTCTAGTATTGGCTTGTAATAGTTTAGTGTCATTGGCTTCTGAAGAGGGCCAAATTATTTTGGCTGAAACCTGGGTAAAGAATGGTTTCTATTTGCAACTGAGGCTGACGTGTTACATGTTCAATTATAGCAGTTACTGACAGGGCTGCACGATGTTAAAAATTCTTTCCGATTACTATCAGGTAAATGCGTATCTTCAGATCTCCTCTTAGTTGAGATTCCTTCTGACTCTCTCTCAGTATACTAGAATATTGGGTAAACAACAGGTGAACAAAGCTTTGCAAAAGTTTTCCCTTGGTTATAAGTCAAACGCCGGCACTGGAGAACCTTTCCCTGTTACTCCTAAGTGGAAATGCTTCTGCCCCAATAAAACTTGTGTGGCATTTGGCTGAAATGTTGGTGACTCTACCTTGGGCCATCTACACTCATGCTCAAAAATTAATTGCAGAATATGGAGCCACACAACGTGGCACTACACAAAGCTGGCGCTAATAGCATAGGCACATAGGGAACACACGACACAGATCTGTAAGTCCACGGTATTGGTGATATGTTAAGAAAACCGTCCCGAAACACATGTGCTACAAAACTCCACTGTTTCCTGTTCATGTACCCCGACATCAATATGGAATATGACTACCATGCACACGTACACAGGCCGCACAACAGGTTGGCATACTCTGGATCAGGTGGTCGAGCAGCTGCTGGGGTATAGCCTCCCATTCTTGCACCAGTGCGTGTCGGAGCTCCTGAAGTGTCCCAGGGATGTGCAGACGTGCAGCGATACGCCGACCGAGTGCACCCCAGACGTGCTCGATGGGGTTTAGGTCTGGAGAACAGGCAGGCCACTGCATTCGCCTGATATCTTCTGTTTCAAGGCACTCCTCCACGATGGCAGCTCGGTGGGGCCGTGTGTTATCATCCATCAGGGGGAAGGTGGAACCCACTGCACCCCTGAAAAGGCGGACACACCGGTGCAAAATGACGTCCCGATACACCTGACATGTTACAGTTCTTCTGTCAAAGACATGCAGGGGTGTACGTGCACCAAACATAACCCCACCCTACACCATCAAACCACGACCTCCATACAGGTTCCTTTCAAGGACATTAGGGGGTTGGTATCTGGTTCCTGGTTCACGCCAGATGAAAACCCGGCGAGAATCACTGTTCAGACTATACCTGGACTCGTCTGTGAACATAATCTGGGACCTATGTTCCAATGACCATGTACTGTGTTCTTGACACCAGGCTTTACGGGCTGTCCTGTGACCAGGGGGCAGTGGAATGCACCTTGCAGGTCTCCGGGCGAATAAACCATATCTGTTCAGTGGTCTACTCTGTGTGTCTGGAGGCAAATGTTCCAGTGGCTGCGGTAAGGTCCCGAGCAGGGCTACCTGCAGTACTACGTGGCCGTCTGTGGGCACTAGTGGTGAGATATCGGTCTTCTTGTGGTGTTGTACACTGTGGAAGTCCCGTACTGTAGCGCGTGGTCACGTTTCTTGTCTGTTGGAATCGTTGCCATAATCTTGAGATCACACTTTGCGGCACACGGAGGGCCCCTGCTACGACCTGCTGTGTTTGACCAGCCTCCAGTCGCCCTAGTATTCTGCCCTTCATAGCGTCATCAATATGTGTTCTTTGAGCCATTTTGAACACATAGTCACCATTAGCATGTCTGAAAACGTCTGCACACTTACTCGCTGCACCGTACTCTGACATGCAGCAACACACCTCTGCGTATGTGGACTGCTGCCAGCCCCACTATGCGACGACCGCAGGTCAAATGCACCGCATGGTCACAACCTGTGGTTATTTAAATCTGCAAACCGCCCACCAGAGCGTTATTTCACCACGTATCAGCATTATCCTTCATTTATGAGCATGAGTGTATAACACACTGCGCAAGGAACCTAACGGCGTGTGGCGAAGGGTTGTTTCGATACCATTATCTGATGCTTCCTGTTCTGTTCCAGTCGCAAATGGACGTGGGAAGGATTATTGTACGCAAGACTCTGTATTAGCTTTAATTTTTCGAATTTTCTCCTAGTAGTAATTCCGCGAATTGTATGTCAGAGGAAGTAGTATGTTGTCCGACTCTTCCCAGAAAGTACTTTCTCTGAAATTTAACTGTAAGCCTTTGTGTGATGCGCAACACCTCTCTGGGTAAGTCTGCCACTGGAGTTTGTTGTGTGTCTGTGTAACGCTCCCTCTTTAACTAAACGAGCCTGTGACGAAACGATTCTCTCTTCAGTGGATCTTCTCTATCCCTTCTACTAGTTCCTACCTGGTAAGATTCTCATATTGATTAAGAGTACTCCAGGACAGGTCGGACAAGGGCCTTATAAGCCACTTCCTTCGTGGATAATTTACATTTCATAAAGATACCTCCTATGAATCTCAGTCTGTCGTCCATCTGAGGCATTAATCAAACAGCATTGTTCCACATAGAAAATGAAAAGTATATAAAAACAGGCGTAAAACTTTTCTGTAGAATAACATCCTGTTAAGTGAGTTTTGTTAAACCAGGTTACCTAATTTTGAGAAACAAATTTATTCAGCTGTAATCTTCATCTGAAAGTACAGGGGTTCGACAAAAATGCATACTTGATTCAAACGGAGATGCTAATCAATCCTGCAGGTTCTGCTGTGTATTTGACCACGAACTGCACATATCAAATGTCCTCAGTGCATTGCATGTCATCAATGGCTAGTCGGAATAGTGTTCTGTGTATTTGCAAGTGCATTATGTCGGAGATAAGTGAGTTCAAACACGGGCAAATTGTTGTGCTCGTATTGTGGTTGTTTCCGTAACCAAGGTAGCCGAAGTGTTTAGTGTTTTAAGAAGCACCGTATCGAAGATTTCTATCGCATACAGGGAAAGAGGAAAAAACATCATCAGCTAAGTCATAATGCGGACCAAAGTGTGTGTTGAGTGATTGTGACAGTCATCGAAGAGGTCTGTGACCAAAAATAAGAAGGTAACTGCGACAAATGAAACACTCGCCAACACTGTCTGCACCAAAACAACACGAAGGGAGCTTCATAATCTGGGAGATGCAGGGCGTACTGGAATTCCAGAACCACTCATCAGCAATGCAAAAGCCAGCAACAGGAACAAATAGTGCCGAAACCATAAAATCTAGACTATGGAGGGATGCAAGAAAGTCTTATCTTCGGACGAGCCTTGTTTCGCCCTGTTTCCGGCTTCGGGCCGAGTCTACGTCCCAAGAACGAAATCTGGAAGGGGTTCGGTGATGATTCGGGAAGCCATTTCGTCGTATTCAATTGGCCTCATGGTTATTCTGCAGGGTTGTGTTACTTCCAAGGAATATGCGACCACTCTGACAGATCATGCCCATCACATGGTACAATATTTGTCCTCAAATAGTGATGCTATGTTCCGAGATGACAGGGTTCATCTTCACACAGTTCGCATCGTCCAGGACTGTTTGTGAGCACTGGGATGAAACATCACTTCTCCATCGGCAACCACAGTCAACAGGTCACAATATTATTGACCCTTTGTGGTCTCCTTTGGTCTACTTTTGTGAGCAGTAGGATGAATTCGAACCGTGATCTACGGGTAGTAGTTTTGATTAGTGATCAAAACTTTGTCGATCCCGGGTCGTGGTTCGTCACGACACCGCTTACATTTTGATTAAAAATCGTTAGCTCTCCCGGGACAAGAAATCACCCTCATTCTGCCAACGGCCTTATCAAAGAGGGTGGAGGAGCGGACAAAATTTCAGGGAACTCTCTTGCCCTTGGGGTGGGAAACTGCTCCTAAAGGCGAAAGAATCAGCAACGATCAACGGTATGATGATGTAGAAGGCAATGGAAACCACTGCATTAAAGACACATGATGTATATCCACAGCACGCATGTCATGTAATTGAATATGCGTCACGATGGTCTCTCCATTGGCAAAAGATTCCGGAATAGTCCCCCATTCCGATCTCCGGCAGGAGACTGTCAAGGGGTATGTGACCATGAGAAAAAAATTGACTGATCAATGAAAGTAAATCTTTCTACGAGTCGGGACGTGGAATGACAGAAATGTAAACTTGGTAGGGAAGCTAGAAAACCTGAAAAGATAAATGCAAAGGCTCCCTCTATATGTAGTGGGCGTCAGTAAAGTGAAATGAAAAGAAAGCAAGGATTTCTGGTCAGATGAGTATACGGTTGTATCAACAACAGCATAAAATGGTATAACGGGAGTAGGATTCATTATGAATAGGAAGGTAGGACAGAGTGTGTGTTACTGTGAACGGTCCAGTGATAGGGTTGTTCTCATAAGAATCAACAGCAAACCAACATGGACAACTATGGTTCACGCCGACGTCGCAAGCTGAAGATGAAGAGAAAGTGTACGAGGATATTGAACGTGTAATTCAATACATAATTGGAGATGGAAATCTACTAGTCATGGGGGACTGGAATGTGTTTGTATGGGAAGGAGTAGAACAAACGATTAAGGGAGAATATGGGATTGGTTTTTTGAAAGAGAGGGCAGAAAGACTGAGTTCTACTAATAGTGACTGCTCTGTTCAAGAATCAAAAGAAGAGGATGTATATTTGGAAAAGGACGGGAGATACGGGAAGATTTCTGTTAGATTACATTACGGTCAGGCATAGATTCCTAAATCAGATACTGGATTGTAAGGAATACGCAGGATCAGATCCAGATTCAGACCACAATTTAGTAGTTATTAAGCTTAGGCTGAAGCTCAAGATACTAGACTAGAAGAATGAATACGAAAAGAAGTGGGCTACAGAAGTACTAAGAAATGAACAAGTACGCTTGAACTTCTCTAAGGCTACAGAAACTGCGATAACGAGTAGCTCAGTATGCAGTTGAGCTGAAGTGGAATGGACATCTCTAGGAAAGGACACGTAGGCTACAAGTGCTACTCTGAGAGGAAGGGGTTGGCGCGGGAGAGGAATTCGTGGCGAAAACCATTCAGGACATGTATTTATCCGTTTTTGAACCAATGGAAGTTGTTCTCAACACCAAAGTGTTTCCTACATTCTATTAGGTGAGGTAGTCTGTTGTGTGTTTCTATATTTTTGCCCACCCCCCTGTCCTGAAATAGATATACATTAATTGTCGAACTATTGCAGCAACGGAGTTCTATTACAGACTAATTTCCTGTGTTCGTGACTGATTCTCTTGTGACAGAATGCGTGAGCACTATGTACTGTAATTGCATCAGCTAGGTGCAACTAAGGTTCTGTCCAGGTAGCCCAGTGTTGGCGATCAAACGACTGACAGTCGATATATTTATTTATTGCTTATTTAGCCTGATCAGATTAAATAAAGCCTTAAGGCCATCTCTTAACATCTGACCATGAACAACACATACCAAATATATTACAAAACATTCCCAATAATAGACGCTAACAACTCAAATAATAATAATAATAATAATAATAATAATAATAATGGCAAGAACGTTTGGAATTTTATAGATTACGTTAGCACATATGAAAGTGTATTTCGTATTATCAGAGGCAGGAGGAACACAGGAAGAAAAGAAGTTTGAAATGACAGTCACTGTTACGAAAGAATAGAACACAAACAGAGAACTCGGCCGACAAAGGCTGCGCAAAAGTTTTGGCGGAGACGGACTGACGTGAATTAGCTGCAAACAATGTGGGAGAGGTGACTATCGTTACAGACCTATAGCTTTTTTTTGAAGTTTGGAAGGATTTTCATTTCTCTGAGATTTTGAGGCAGATTGTTCGAAATTATGGTCCCTGAAACAGAATATGATTTAGAATACATGGGAGTGTTATGTGATGATACAGAGAGAATTTTGCTTTGGGAGAACTGCCGGCCGGAGTGGCCGAGCGGTTCTAGGCGCTACAGTCTGGAACCGCGCGACCGCTGGTTCGAATCTTGCCTCGGGCATGGATGT
The DNA here is from genome assembly GCF_023898315.1 of Schistocerca nitens. NCBI lineage: Eukaryota > Metazoa > Arthropoda > Insecta > Orthoptera > Acrididae > Schistocerca > Schistocerca nitens. The sequence goes on along the minus strand of NC_064614.1, from coordinate 366,393,935 downwards.
GTGTGATGTCCTTAGGTTAGTTAGGTTTAAGTAGTTCTAAGTTCTAGGGGACTGATGACCTCAGAAGTTAAGTCCCATAGTGATCAGAGCCATTTGATCCATTTGGGAGAACTAGTAGTATTGCTGCTGTGCTCTTCGGATAGTAAGGGGTGAAGAGAAATGAGCGGGGGTGCAGAGACTGAGACGGCGATAGAGCAATGATAGTCTATACGCTCAGTGGTATATAACCATGACAATTGTTCGCAGGCTGGTGTGACGTGGTCGAGAAAACGTACGTGACAAATGAGTCGTATACAAACATTCATCGCCAACATCCTTCATGAGCTTACTTACGGAACTCTTTGCATAACGAGATCAACATAGTCAGGCATGGAGAGTATTAGTGTCTCTAAGAGCTTTTTTGAAAGGTCGAAAGGAAATACTTATATATAGTTCTGTAGTGAGTGAAGCGACGCTGACATCTTCTCACAGTGTGATTTGAGACTTTCTCGGCGTATTCCATTCGTGAAATCTTCTCGGGTGATCAGCCGAGTAAAGGCGTCGTCTTCTCGCAACGTTTCGAAGGGTTTCGTACCCATCATCTTCAAGCGAAGTGTCGAGATGCTGCTGCTGCTGCTGCTGCTTACATCTATTGCTTTCCCCTCTTTGGGGAAGTGTGAGGGGGAGTTTGTAGCCTTTCGGCTTTTACTCCCCTGTGAACGTGTGTGTGTGATTTTTCTAGTTTTTTGGTGTCTGTGACTTGTGATGTTTGTTGTGAGTGAGTCTGGTACTTGCCTGAGGTAGGCGAAAAGATTGTTGTTATATGGGAAGGAACTGGATTAGGGATTGGGTATTGGGATTTTCTCTTCGACCTAATCGTCGAAGATCGTCATAGGGCGCTTATGCTTATCGCGGGACATGTCATACCGACCTAGGGAGTGGATGAGCGCGTTACCGGATCAGGAAGAACCCTCATAGAAGGCCCTTGCCAGATCCTGGAAACGCTCTCTCAGGAGTGGGATTTCGGCTGCGGCGTGCAAGTCGTCCGTGGGGAATCCATAAGGTAGGCGCAGCGCCCTTCTGAGGGCGCGGTTCTGCAGCCTCTGGAGTTTGTCCAGGTGCTGCTTTGCCGCGTATCCCCAGACAGGGCACGCACACTCCATTACCGGCCTGATCAGGGCCTGGTATACATTTACTGCTACTGGGCAAGGAAGGGAGCTGGTTGTGTTCAGGATAGGGTATAGGATGGACATTCTGGCGCAGGCCTTCCTGTGGACCTCGTCTATGTGGGGTTTCCACGTAAGACGAGAGTCCAAGGTTACGCCAAGATACTTTGCGGTTCTGCGCCAGGGGAGTTGGGTTCCGTTTAGGTGAAGGTGGAGGGGGGGGGGGGCGTTGAGGAGGTTCGCGCCTTCCGAGCCTACGGGTAATCAGCATTGCCTGCGTCTTTTCAGAATTGATGGTGATTCGCCAGCGACGGGCCCAAGTTTCTGTGTCATCTAAAACCCTTTGTAGCCTACGAATGACCAGGTCCTTGTTCGCGTTTCGCGTGTAGAAGGCTGTATCGTCAGCGTACTGTGCAGTGTGCACCAGGGGGGCCGTTGGTGTGTCCGCAGTGTACAAACTGTACAATACGGGCCCCAGGACCGATCCCTGTGGCACCCCAGCACGAATACGCCTTCTGGTGGAGGTGGCAGTTTCTACTTTGACGGAGAAAGTCCTATTCGTGAGATAGCTCTTGATTAGCTGAACTATGCTCCCGGGAAACCCTTGTGTATACAACTTGTAGAGTAGCCCTCTATGCCATACTGAATCAAAGGCTTTGGCTACGTCTAGTAGCACTATCCCGCAGTAGCCTCTGTGGTTGAAGCCCTCTGTGGCTGCTTCAACCATTCTCATGACCTGTTGTGGGGCAGAGTGGTTCTGCCGGAACGCAAATTGGAAATCCGGCAGAATTTGCTCTCTGGTAATATGTTCTTGTATGGGTCTTAGTAGGAGGCGCTCATAGATCTTGCTGAGAGTTGGCAAGAGGCTAATCGGCCTGTAGTGCTGCGGGAATAGAGGGTCTTTCCCTGGTTTGTGTATCGCGACCACTTCCGCATGTTTCCAGCAAGCTGGGAAAACACGGGATCGAGTAATCTCGTTGAGGACGTTCGCGATGTGTGTGATTGCTGTAGGTGGGAGATTTTTGACTAACTGATTAGTGACACTGTCGTGCCCTGGTGCCCTTTTTGTAGGGAGGGACCTAATTACTCTTGCCACGTCCTCGGGGGCAAAAAGTATGGGTTCGTCCTCTGGGTCCTCCTCGGCATTGAGGAAGACAGTCAGTTGACGACTGACTACCTCTTCATGCTCTTCATCCTGGGGTTGTGCCGCTTAGAACTGCTTCTCGAGGGAGTTGGCGAGGGCGTTGGCCTTTCCAGCATGGTTGTAGACCAGTCCCCGCTCGCCATGCAGTGGCGGCATCCTAGCGCGTCGTTTTGTAAACTGTTTGGTCGCTTGCCATAGTGTATGATCGTCTATTTTGAGAGCTGTGAGGCGGGTTTGCCATTGCTGGTTTCTGTGCTCATTGAGCGCAACCTTCAGTTCTCTCTGTAGACGATTGAGCAGCCTCCTGGTGGCCTGATTTCTGGTGATCTTCCACTCTTTTGCCACTCTGTTCTTATGTCGAATTTGAGCTAGCAAGTGTTCCGGGAGCTGTATTTGCGGCGGTGGGCCATCCCTTTGTGGAGGGGTGGCTTCTTCCGCTGCCTGCAAGATGGTGCCTGTTAGGTCTTGTAGCGCTTGTTCTACTGTTTCGGCAGTAGGTGGTGGAGCGCGAGCGATATCAGAGGCGACAGTTTCCTGGTATCGCTCCCAGTCTGTACGTTTGTACGACGTCTGGTACCGTGGGAGTGCTACCCATTCTCCCACATCGACCTCCAGAATCACTGGGTTGTGGTCGGAGGACATTCTGTTGATTGTCCTTGCGGCCACAAACCCTGCGATCCTCCTAGTGAGAGCTATGTCTAACACGTCGGGCCCGCCTCCATTTTTTGGAAAATGTGTGGGCTCGACTGGACCCCATGTTTCGAAGTGGTGGGTGCGCGCTAGTTGTTGCAGTTTGGCACCTGCTCTGGAGGTTACTCTAGAATTCCAATCAGGATGTTTGGCATTGAAGTCTCCCCCTATTATGAGTTTGCCTTCAATTTGCCCTAGAGCAGCTATGTCTCCCTCATCTAACTGGTCATGTGGGGGTCGGTAGACTGCAACAATTGTTAGGGGTCCAGTGGCAGTGGTTACTTCCACCGCCACTGCTTCGATTTTGTTGGTAGCTGGTAAGAATACCTGGTGGTGGGGGATCCCTCTTTTTACATATATGGCCACTCCTCCGCCTTGGGTTGGCCTGTCTTTGCGGTAGGTAACGTAGTTGGGAACTGTCGCTTTTATTCCCGGTTTTAGGTGGGTTTCTCCCATCATGCATATGTCGATGGAGAACTCCTTCATGAGTTCTCTGAACTCGACCGCTTGATTAACAATGCCGTCTGCGTTAAAGACGCACATTGTCAGGCCTTGAATATTCGGTCGTCTATTCATGATGGGGTTTTGGTCGAGATGCTGCTGCTGCTTACATCTTTTACTTTCCCCTCTTTGGGGAAGTGTGAGGGGGAGTTTGTAGCCTTTCGGCTTTTACTCCCTGTGAACGTGTGTGTGTGATTTTTTTTTTCTATAGTTTTTTGGTGTCTGTGACTTGAGATGTTTGTTGTGAGTGAGTCTGGTACTTGCCTGAGGTAGGCGAAAAGATTGGTGTTATGTGGGAAGGAACTGGATTAGGGATTGGGTATTGGGATTTTCTCTTCGACTTAATCGTTGAAGATCGTCATAGGGCGCTTATGCTTATCGCGGGACATGTCATACCGACCTAGGGAGTGGATGAGCGCGTTACCGGATCTGGAAGAGCTCTCATAGAAGGCCCTTGCCAGATCCTGGAAACGCTCTCTCAGGAGTGGGATTTCGGCTGCGGCGTGCAAGTCGTCCGTGGGGAATCCATAAGGTAGACGCAGCGCCCTTCTGAGGGCGCGGTTCTGCAGCCTCTGGAGTTTGTCCAGGTGCTGCTTTGCCGCGTATCCCCAGACAGGGCACGCATACTCCATCACCGGCCTGATCAGGGCCTGGTATACATTTACTGCTACTGGGCAAGGAAGGGAGCTGGTTGTATTCAGGATAGGGTATAGGATGGACATTCTGGCGCAGACCTTCCTGTGGACCTCGTCTATGTGGGGTTTCCACGTAAGACGAGAGTCCAAGGTTATGCCAAGGTACTTGGCGGTTCTGCGCCAGGGGAGTTGGATTCCATTTAGGTGAAGGTGGAGGGGGGGACGTTCAGGAGGTTCGCGCCTTCCGAGCCTGCGGGTAATCAGCATTGCCTGCGTCTTCTCAGAGTTGATGGTGATGCGCCAGCGACGGGCCCATGTTTCCGTGTCATCTAAAACCTTTTGTAGCCTACGGATGACCAGGTCCTTGTTCGCGTTTCTCGTGTAGAAGGCTGTATCGTCGGCGTACTGCGCAGTGTGCACCAGGGGGGCCGTTGGTGTGTCCGCAGTGTACAAACTGTACAATACGGGCCCCAGGACCGATCCCTGTGGCACCCCAGCACGAATACGCCTTCTGGTGGAGGTGGCAGTTTCTACTTTGACGGAGAAAGTCCTATTCGTGAGATAGCTCTTTATCAGCTGAACTATGCTCCTGGGAAACCCTTGTGTATACAACTTGTAGAGTAGCCCTCTATGCCATACTGAATCAAAGGCTTTGGCTACGTCTAGTAGCACTATCCCGCAGTAGCCTCTGTGGTTGAAGCCCGCTGTGGCTGCTTCAACCATTCTCATAACCTGTTGTGGGGCAGAATGGTTCTGCCGGAACCCAAATTGGAAATCCGGCAGAATTTGCTCTCTGGTGATATGTTCTTGTATGGGTCTTAGTAGGAGGTGCTCATAGATCTTGCTGAGAGTTGGCAAGAGGCTAATCGGCCTGTAGTGCTGCGGGAATAGAGGGTCTTTCCCTGGTTTGTGTATCGCGACCACTTCCGCATGTTTCCAGCAAGCTGGGAAAACACGGGATCGAGTAATCTCGTTGAGGACGTTCGCGATGTGTGTGATTGCTGTAGGTGGGAGATTTCTGACTAACTGATTAGTGACACTGTCGTGCCCTGGTGCCCTTTTTGTAGGGAGGGACCTAATTACTCTTGCCACGTCCTCGGGGGCAAAAAGTATGGGTTCGTCCTCTGGGTCCTCCTCGGCATTGAGGAAGACAGTCAGTTGACGACTGACTACCTCTTCATGCTCTTCATCCTGGGGTTCTGCCGCTTGGAACTGCTTCTCGAGGGAGTCGGCGAGGGCGTTGGCCTTTCCAGCATGGCTGTAGACCAGTCCCCGCTCACCATGCAGTGGCGGCATCCTAGCGCGTCGTTTTGTAAACTGTTTGGTCGCTTGCCATAGTGTATGATCGTCTATTTTGAGAGCTGTGAGGCGGGTTAGCCATTGCTGGTTTCTGTGCTCATTGAGCGCAACCTTCAGTTCTCTCTGTAGACGATTGAGCAGCCTCCTGGTGGCCTGATTTCTGGTGATCTTCCACTCTTTTGCCACTCTGTTCTTATGTCGAATTTGAGCTAGCAAGTGTTCTGGGAGCTGTATTTGCGGCGGTGGGCCATCCCTTTGTGGAGGGGTGGCTTCTTCCGCTGCCTGCAAGATGGTGCCTGTTAGGTCTTGTAGCGCTTGTTCTACTGTTTCGGCAGTTGGTGGCGGAGCGCGAGCGATATCAGAGGCGACAGTTTCCTGGTATCGCTTCCAGTCTGTACGTTTGTACGACGTCTGGTACCGTGGGAGTGCTACCCATTCTCCCACATCGACCTCCAGAATCACTGGGTTGTGGTCGGAGGACATTCTGTTGATTGTCCTTGCGGCCACAAACCCTGCGATCCTCCTAGTGAGAGCTATGTCTAACACGTCGGGCCCGCCTCCATTTTTTGGAAAATGTGTGGGCTCGACTGGACCCCATGTTTCGAAGTGGTGGGTGCGCGCTAGTTGTTGCAGTTTGGCACCTGCTCTGGAGGTTACTCTAGAATTCCAATCAGGATGTTTGGCATTGAAGTCTCCCCCTATTATGAGTTTGCCTTCAATTTGCCCTAGAGCAGCTATGTCTCCCTCATCTAACTGGTCATGTGGGGGTCGGTAGACTGCAACAATTGTTAGGGGTCCAGTGGCAGTGGTTACTTCCACCGCCACTGCTTCGATTTTGTTGGTAGCTGGTAAGAATACCTGGTGGTGGGGGATCCCTCTTTTTACATATATGGCCACTCCTCCGCCTTGGGTTGGCCTGTCTTTGCGGTAGGTAACGTAGTTGGGAACTGTCGCTTTTATTCCCGGTTTTAGGTGGGTTTCTCCCATCATGCATATGTCGATGGAGAACTCCTTCATGAGTTCTCTGAACTCGACCGCTTGATTAACAATGCCGTCTGCGTTAAAGACGCACATTGTCAGGCCTTGAATATTCGGTCGTCTATTCATGATGGGGTTTTGGTGCTACTGAGGAAGTCGCAGAGGGGAGCGACTGCTGGACTGTTGCCTGAAGGGCGACGAGGATCTGTGTGTTCTGCCTCTGGGCTTCCCTGAATTCCTTCATCATTTCCATGACGAGGTTCATGGTCTGCACCATTACGCCTAACAACTGATCCATGGGGGGGGAGTGTGTGTGGAGTTCCCTAGGTCTTCCTCCATCGTGGTGGACCTGGTCGTTGTTGCTGTGTGTTTCCCGGTGTTGTTCTTGTGATAGTGTCTGGTGTTGTGGTGATTGGGCCACGCTTTCATGGTTCCTCGGAGGAGAAACCACTTCCGCATATGTCGCCCCAAGTAAAATTAAGGACATACTTGGCTCAGTCAAAGACCACCTAGGACTGCAGACTCCGGGTGTATACAGTATTGAATGTGAATGTGGTACGAAATACATCGGACAAACGCAGCGCTGCATCACGCAGAGGCGCTAGGAACACATTAGAAATGTACGCCTTGGTCAGACAGAAAAATCGGCGGTAGCGGAACATAGCCTTAACGAAGGACACACCTTCCTCTTTGAGGGTACGAAGAAGCTGTGTGACGCTAAAGGATTTTGGGATTCAGTTTTCAAAGAGGCTGTAGAAATTCGGTTGAACAGCAACCTGATCAATCGAGACACTGGTTTCCAACTTAGTACAGCGTGGAATCCCGCAATAACTAAAAGTAGAAGAGAACGCTCCGGCACGAAGACGGTAGCGGCCACAGACGTATTAGGAACCGGCAGGGACTCGACGCCCGGTCCGCGCCGCGAACCCCCCACCACTGGCGCGGCGGCCGATTCCGCAGGTACCTGATTGGTCGGCGCCCGGAATCAGTCACTGGTCCAGCAGCCTTTATAGGACCGCGCAACCGTGCTACCAATAAAATCGAAGCAGTGGCAGTGGAAGTAGCCACTGCCACTGGACCCCTAACAATCGTTGCAATCTATCGACCCCCACAAGACCAGATAGATGAGGAAGACATAGCTACTCTAGGGCAAATTGAAGGCAAACTCATAATAGGGGGCGACTTCAATGCCAAACATCCTGATTGGAATTCTAGAGTAACCTCCAGAGCAGGCGCCAGATTGCAACAACTAGCGCGCAACCACCATTTCGAAACATGGGGTCCAGTCGAGCCCACACATTTTCCAAAAAATGGAGGCAGGCCCGACGTGTTAGACATAGCTCTCACTAGGAGGATTACGGGGTTTGTGACCGCGAGGACGATCAACAGAATGTCCTCCGACCACAACCCAGTGATCCTAGAGGTCGACGTGGGAGAATGGGTAGCACTCCCACGGTACCAGACGTCTTACAAACGTACAAACTGGGAGCGATACCGAGAAACTGTCGCCTCTGATATCGCTCGCGCTCCGCCACCTACTGCCGAAACAGTAGAACAAGCGCTACAAGACCTAACAGGTACCATTCTGCAGGCAGCAGAAGAGGCCACCCCCCCACAAAGGGATGGCCCGCCGCCGCAAATACAGCTCCCGGAACACTTGCTAGCTCAAATTCGACATAAGAACAGAGTGGCAAAAGAGTGGAAGATAACCAGAAACCAGGCCACAAGGAGGCTGCTCAATCGTCTACAGAGAGAATTGAAGGTAGCGCTCAATGAGCACAGAAACCAGCAATGGCAAAACCGCCTCACAACCCTCAAAGTAGACGATCACACACTTTGGCAAGCAACCAAACAATTCACAAAAAGACGCGCTAGAATGCCGCCACTGCACGGCGAGCGGGGTATGGCCTACAGCCATGCTGAAAAGGCCAACGCCCTCGCCGACACTTTCGAGAAGCAGTTTCAAGCGGCTGAACCCCAGGATGATGAGCATGAAAGAGTGGTCCGTCGTCAACTGGCTGTCTTCCTCAATGCTGAGGAGGACCCAGAAGACGAACCCACAATTTTTGCCCCTGAAGACGTGGCAAAAGTAATTAGGTCCCTCCCCTCCAAAAGGGCGCCAGGACATGACAAAGTCACCAACCAGTTGGTCAAAAACCTCCCACCCACGGCGATCGAACACCTCGCGAACGTCTTCAACGAGATTACTCGTACCCGCGAGTTCCCAGCTTGCTGGAAACACGCGGAATTGGTCGCAATACACAAACCAGGGAAAGACCCTCTATTCCCGCAGCACTACAGGCCGATTAGCCTCTTGCCAACTCTCAGCAAGATCTATGAGCGCCTCATGCTAAAACCCATACAAGAACATATTACCAGAGAGCAAATTCTGCCGGATTTCCAATTCGGATTCCGGCAGAACCACTCTGCCCCACAACAGATCATGAGAGTGGTTGAAGCGGCCACAGAGGGCTTCAACCACAGAGGCTACTGCGGGATAGTGCTACTAGACGTAGCCAAAGCCTTTGATTCAGTATGGCATAGAGGGCTACTCTACAAGTTGTACACACAAGGGTTTCCCGGGAGTATAGTTCAGCTGATCAAGAGCTACCTCACCAATAGGACTTTCTCCGTCAAAGTAGAAACTGCCACCTCCACCAGAAGGCGTATTCGTGCTGGGGTGCCACAGGGATCGGTCCTGGGGCCCGTATTGTACAGTTTGTACACTGCGGACACTCCAACGGCCCCCCTGGTGCACACTGCACAGTACGCTGACGATACAGCCTTCTACACGAGAAACGCGAACAAGGACCTGGTCATCCGTAGGCTACAAAGGGTTTTAGATGACACAGAAACTTGGGCCCGTCGCTGGCGAATCACCATCAATTCTGAAAAGACGCAGGCAATGCTGATTACCCGTAGGCTCGGAAGGCGCGAACCTCCTCAACGCCCCCCCCTCCACCTTCACCTAAACGGAACCCAACTCCCCTGGCGCAGAACCGCCAAGTATCTTGGCGTAACCTTGGACTCTCGTCTTACGTGGAAACCCCACATAGACGAGGTCCATAGGAAGGTCTGCGCCAGAATGTCCATCCTGTACCCAATCCTCAACTCATCCAGCTCCCTATCCTGCTCAGTAGGAGTGAACGTTTACCAGGCCCTGATCCGGCCAGTCATGGAATACGCGTGTCCTGTCTGGGGATACGCGGCGAAGCAGCACCTGGACACTCTCCAGAGGCTGCAGAACCGCGCCCTCAGGAGGGCACTGCGTTTACCCCTTGGATTCCCTATCGACGATTTGCATGCCGCTGCGGAAATCCCACTCCTGAGAGAGCGTTTCCAAGACCTGGCAAGGGCCTTCTATGAAGGTACTTCCAGGTCGGGAAACGCCCTCATCCATTCCCTAGGTCGGTATGACATGTCCCGCGATAAACACAATCGCCCCATGACGATCTTTGACGACTAAGTCGAAGAGAAAAATCCCAATACCCATTCCCAAATCCTGCTCCTACCCCAAATACTACAAATATCTCGCCAAGCCTCAGGCAAGTACCAGAATCACACAGAACAAACATCACAATCTCACAGACATCCAAAAAGTACAGAAATAATCACACACACAAGCACACAGGGGAGTAAAAGCCGCAAGGCTACAAACTCCCCCTCACACTTCCCCAAAGAGGGGAAAGTAATAGATGTGAGCAGCACAGCATCTCGACACTCGCTGAGTAGCAGTCGAGGGTTGAGCATCGCTCCTCTCACTCGCGTACTGTCAGCCATAGGCCCCCGCTTGCACGGGAGTACAAACAGGAGTGTACACCGGCTTTGTTTTTATTAAAACATTGACGGGCACTTGCGTCGAGGTCTTAGCACGGACGGCACTGGGAGAAAATTTTGCATGGCGTCGCCTGGCAGAGTTGTCGTGTCTTCTCGTCGTTGTGGTATGCCGAGCTCGAGTGGCGCCTTGGGGTCGCGGCGGTCTCTCTCCGCCGACGACACGAGGCGCGCTTTCTTGTTGCCGCGGGCCGCACGGTCGGCCGTCTCGAGCACCGCAGCTGCCGCAGAGTCAGTCTCTGCCCCCCCCCCCCCCAAGAATAGGGAAAAAGTAGGCCAGGATCTGGAAGCGGGCCGTGGAACCACAGAAATGGTTTCCGCCGCCCCCGTCCAGAACTCCGCGTCTGCCATCGTTATACTAGGGTCAGCAATGCCACCGGAAAACCCAACGGTGGCAACTGACAATAACCTGGCAGCAAGCCCCCTTTCCGCTACCGACATGGCAAAACTACACAAAACGCAGACAGACAAATACATCGTCAGGATTTGCGATCCCGCCCCTCCCTCCCCTCTCCTCAGCCCTATCCTGCTTGCCAACAGCTGTGGCCTCCTTGCTGACCATATCCGTAACCTAAATGGCAAGCAGAAGCCCAGTCAACCGACTAAATTCCTTCCCAAACCAGCAACTGCCACCCAACCCCCTACCCGATCCCAGTTCCTTAAATCCCCCCCACTCAAGTCCACCACATCCAAGCAGTGGCGTGTAAGGAAGGACAAGAGGGAGAAGCACTCGAAGGGGAAAAAGCACTCCACCACCCCCACCCCAACCACTTCCACACTCTCTGAGGAGCCTGCGCCCCCGACAGCACCTGTCGTCGTCCTGGGAGGGGACCAGGAAACACCGGCACTGGAAGGGAACCACGTAACCGGGCAGGATTCGGATGGTTTTGTGCTGGCGAGGAAAACCTTTCGCCAGCCGAGGCTCCCGCCGGCCCGGGGAGTGGAACCCACCCCGAACAGGTTCCAGGCGGTGGCCGATGAGCCAGAGACACCACAAGACACAACAACACAAACACAAAATCAGGTCACCCACCACCTCCCTCCGATCGTCGCGGAGTTCACTCGGAATTACGAGGAACTCCACGAAATGTTAAAAACAGCAATCGGGGGAGGCAATTTCAAGGCAAAACCTGCTGGTGGTGACAAAATAAAAATAACATTACTGACACTCGAGCACTACAACACAATAAAAACACTACTTAACAGCAAAAACATACCCCACTACACTTTCCCCACAACAAAAACACGCAACAGAAACATAGTCATCAGAGACCTACCGAGACGAGTGGCCCCCCAGGCGATCAAAACAGACCTGACTGCCCAGGGGTACATCGTCAAGGCGGTCCAACACATGGGAAACATAGGCAGCAAATGGCCCCTGTATCAGGTCACACTGCCAGACGTCCCACAGAACAAAAGGGACATTAAGACGATCCTGGCGGTCCCTGTGACCACTGAACCACTGCGCCGCAAAAACAAGACGGTGCAGTGCTTCAGATGTCAGGGCCTCAACCACATTGCGGCTCACTGCTCAATGGCAGTGAGGTGCAGAAAATGCGCCGAGGCCCATGACACACGAACGTGCAACATAAAACACACGGACCCGCAAATAAGGTGCGCGCTGTGTGGCAAAAACCACACAGCGGGCTACCTAGGTTGTGAGGTCCATAAAAGACACACACAGCAGGCAAAGGGCGCAAAGGCCGCCCCCCACACACGAAAAGGAAACACCACGAACCCACCCAGACACACAAGAAACCAATACATTACAACACACACAGACAAGGCCTGGGGAAAACCAAGGCCGGACACACCGAGGGCGACATATGCGGAAGTGGTTTCTCCTCCGAGGAACCACGAAAGCGTGGCCCAATCACCGCAACACCAGACACTATCACAAAAACAACACCGGGAAATACACAGCAACAACGACCAGGTCCACCATGACGGAGGAAGATCTAGGGAACCCCACACACACTCCCCCCCCCCCATGGATCAGTTGTTAGGCGTAATGGTGCAGACCATGAACCTCGTCATGGAAATGATGAAGGAATTCAGGGAAGCCCAGAAGCAGAACACACAGATCCTCGTCGCCCTTCAGGCAACAGTCCAGCAGTCGCTCCCCTCGGCGACTTCCTCAGTAGCACCAAAACCCCATCATGAATAGACGACCGAATATTCAAGGCCTGACAATGTGCGTCTTTAACGCAGACGGCATTGTTAATCAAGCGGTCGAGTTCAGAGAACTCATGAAGGAGTTCTCCATCGACATATGCATGATGGGAGAAACCCACCTAAAACCGGGAATAAAAGCGACAGTTCCCAACTACGTTACCTACCGCAAAGACAGGCCAACCCAAGGCGGAGGAGTGGCCATATATGTAAAAAGAGGGATCCCCCACCACCAGGTATTCTTACCAGCTACCAACAAAATCGAAGCAGTGGCGGTGGAAGTAACCACTGCCACTGGACCCCTAACAATTGTTGCAGTCTACCGACCCCCACATGACCAGTTAGATGAGGGAGACATAGCTGCTCTAGGGCAAATTGAAGGCAAACTCATAATAGGGGGAGACTTCAATGCCAAACATCCTGATTGGAATTCTAGAGTAACCTCCAGAGCAGGTGCCAAACTGCAACAACTAGCGCGCACCCACCACTTCGAAACATGGGGTCCAGTCGAGCCCACACATTTTCCAAAAAATGGAGGCGGGCCCGACGTGTTAGACATAGCTCTCACTAGGAGGATCGCAGGGTTTGTGGCCGCAAGGACAATCAACAGAATGTCCTCCGACCACAACCCAGTGATTCTGGAGGTCGATGTGGGAGAATGGGTAGCACTCCCACGGTACCAGACGTCGTACAAACGTACAGACTGGGAGCGATACCAGGAAACTGTCGCCTCTGATATCGCTCGCGCTCCACCACCTACTGCCGAAACAGTAGAACAAGCGCTACAAGACCTAACAGGCACCATCTTGCAGGCAGCGGAAGAAGCCACCCCTCCACAAAGGGATGGCCCACCGCCGCAAATACAGCTCCCGGAACACTTGCTAGCTCAAATTCGACATAAGAACAGAGTGGCAAAAGAGTGGAAGATCACCAGAAATCAGGCCACCAGGAGGCTGCTCAATCGTCTACAGAGAGAACTGAAGGTTGCGCTCAATGAGCACAGAAACCAGCAATGGCAAACCCGCCTCACAGCTCTCAAAGTAGACGATCATACACTATGGCAAGCGACCAAACAGTTTACAAAACGACGCGCTAGGATGCCGCCACTGCATGGCGAGCGCGGACTGGTCTACAGCCATGCTGGAAAGGCCAACGCCCTCGCCGACTCCTTAGAGAAGCAGTTCCAAGCGGCAGAACCCCAGGATGAAGAGCATGAATAGGTGGTCAGTCGTCAACTGACTGTCTTCCTCAATGCCGAGGAGGACCCAGAGGACGAACCCATACTTTTTGCCCCCGAGGACGTGGCAAGAGTAATTAGGTCCCTCCCTACAAAAAGGGCACCAGGGCACGACAGTGTCACTAATCAGTTAGTCAAAAATCTCCCACCTACAGCAATCACACACATCGCGAACGTCCTCAACGAGATTACTCGATCCCGTGTTTTCCCAGCTTGCTGGAAACATGCAGAAGTGGTCGCGATACACAAACCAGGGAAAGACCCTCTATTCCCGCAGCACTACAGGCCGATTAGCCTCTTGCCAACTCTCAGCAAGATCTATGAGCGCCTCCTACTAAGACCCATACAAGAACATATTACCAGAGAGCAAATTCTGCCGGATTTCCAATTTGGGTTCCGGCAGAACCACTCTGCCCCACAACAGGTCATGAGAATGGTTGAAGCAGCCACAGAGGGCTTCAACCACAGAGGCTACTGCGGGATAGTGCTACTAGACGTAGCCAAAGCCTTCGATTCAGTATGGCATAGAGGGCTACTCTACAAGTTGTATACACAAGGGCTTCCCGGGAGCATAGTTCAGCTGATCAAGAGCTATCTCACGAATAGGACTTTCTCCGTCAAAGTAGAAACTGCCACCTCCACCAGAAGGCGTATTCGTGCTGGGGTGCCACAGGGATCGGTCCTGGGGCCCGTATTGTACAGTTTGTACACTGCGGACACACCAACGGCCCCCCTGGTGCACACTGCACAGTACGCCGACGATACAGCCTTCTACACGAGAAACGCGAACAAGGACCTGGTCATCCGTAGGCTACAAAAGGTTTTAGATGACACGGAAACATGGGCCCGTCGCTGGCGCATCACCATCAACTCTGAGAAGACGCAGGCAATGCTGATTACCCGCAGGCTCGGAAGGCGCGAACCTCCTCAACGTCCCCCCCTCCACCTTCACCTAAATGGAATCCAACTCCCCTGGCGCAGAACCGCCAAGTACCTTGGCGTAACCTTGGACTCTCGTCTTACGTGGAAACCCCACATAGACGAGGTCCACAGGAAGGCCTGCGCCAGAATGTCCATCCTATACCCTATCCTGAACACTACCAGCTCCCTTCCTTGCCCAGTAGCAGTAAATGTATACCAGGCCCTGATCAGGCCGGTAATGGAGTATGCGTGCCCTGTCTGGGGATACGCGGCGAAGCAGCACCTGGACAAACTCCAGAGGCTGCAGAACCGCGCCCTCAGAAGGGCGCTGCGCCTACCTTATGGATTCCCCACGGACGACTTGCACGCCGCAGCCGAAATCCCACTCCTGAGAGAGCGTTTCCAGGATCTGGCAAGGGCCTTCTATGAGGGTTCTTCCAGATCCGGTAACGCGCTCATCCACTCCCTAGGTCGGTATGACATGTCCCGCGATAAGCATAAGCGCCCTATGACGATCTTCGTCGATTAAGTCGAAGAGAAAATCCCAATACCCAATCCCTAATCCAGTTCCTTCCCATATAACAACAATCTTTTCGCCTACCTCAGGCAAGTACCAGACTCACTCACAACAAACATCACAAGTCACAGACACCAAAAAACTATAGAAAAATCACACACACACGTTCACAGGGGAGTAAAAGCCGAAAGGCTACAAACTCCCCCTCACACTTCCCCAAAGAGGGGAAAGCAACAGATGTAAGCAGCAGCAGCAGCAACAGCATCTCGACACTTCGCTTGAAGATGATGGGTACGAAACCCTTCGAAACGTTGCGAGAAGACGACGCCTTTACTCGGCTGATCACCCAAGAAGATTTCACGAATCTTCTCACAGATTAAACTTCTGTTCAAATGGCTCTGAGCATTATGGGACTTAACATCTATGGTCATCAGTCCCCTAGAACTTAGAACTACGTAAAGCTAACTAACCTAAGGACATCACACAACACCCAGTCATCACGAGGCAGAGAAAATTCTTGACCCCGCCGGGAATCGAACCCGGGAACCCGGGCGTGGGAAGCGAGAACGCTACCGCACGACCACGAGCTGCGGACAACACTTCTGTGTTCAATCCAGTCTAAGTGATGGTCTACAGTTTCCCCAAGTTCTCTGCAGAAGAAGGAAAGATTATGTCTGAGCCGTTTAGGATTAATGATGGAAGAGATTCTTTGAACTTGGTGGAATGAAGTCTTACGCTGGGGACCATAAACGACGGATAGGCTTCGTTCCCGCCGTAGTCCGCAGTGGTACACAACCGCACAACTAGCTACAGCAGTCCACTCACCGCACCGCCGCCCCACACCGAGTAATTATGGTGCACGCGTACGTGGCGAAAGTGTCTGCGCATCAATCGCCGACATAGTAACTGAGGCGGAATAAGGAGAACGAGCCCACATTCGCAGAGGCAGATGGAAAACCGCCTTAAAAACCATCCACAGACTGGCCGGCAAACCAGACCTCGGCACTAATCCGCCGGGCGGATTCGCGCCGAGGACCCGCATGCCTTCCCGTCCGGAAAGCAGTGCGTTAGACAGCACCGCTAACCAACGATTAAGGTTACTTGCATTTGAGATGTGTTAGATTCAAACATTTGCTCTGTGCCCACACTGATAGGGCAAGTAAATAGGCATTTACGTGCTAGATGGCTGTACACAGGGTTGTTGAACTTATACATAGATATAACTGAACAGGTGAATTCGCATTGGGAGGCAATATTTGACACATCATTAACATACAATGAAGAGCCAAAAAAACTGGTATAGGCATGCGTATTCAACTTCGGAGGTATGTAAACTGGCAAATACGGTTCTGCCGTCGGCCACTTCTATATAAGACAACAAGTGGCTGTCGCAGTTGTTAGATCGGTTGCTGCTGCTACAATGGCGGGTTATCAAGCCGTAAGTGAGTTTGAACGCGATGTTGTAGCCGGCGCACAAGCGATGAGACGCAGTATCCGCGAGGTAGCGATGAAGTGGAGATTTTCCCGAGCTACCATTTCACGAGTGTATTGCGAATATCAGCAACCGTGAAAACATTAAATCTCCTATCCTGCAAGAACGGGACCAACAACTACTGAAGAGAATCGTTCAACGTGACAGAAGTGCAACCCTGTGGCAAATTGCTCAGATTTCAATGCTGGGCCATCAAGTGTCAGAGTGTGAACCATTCAACAAACATTATCGATATGGGCTTTCGGAGCCGAAGGCCCACTCATGTACCCTTGATGACTACACGACACAAAGCTTTAAGCTTCGTCTGGGCCCATCAACACCGACATATGACATTTGATGACGGGAAACATGTTGCCTGGTCGGACGAGTCTCATTTCAAATTCTGTCGAGCGGATGGACGTGTAGGGGTATGGACACAACCTTATGAATCCATGTACCCTGCGTGTCAGCAGGGGATTGTTCAAGCTGGTGGAGGTGAGGCGTGTGTGCAGTTGGAGTGATATGGGACCTGTAATACGTCTAGATACGACTCTGACAGGTGACACATACGTAAGCACCCTGTCTGATCACCTGCATTCATTCATGTCCATTGCGCATTTCGACTGACTTGGGCAATTCCAGCAGGACAATGCGACACTCCAAACGTCCAGAACTGCTTCAGAGCGGCTCCAAGGACACTCGTCTGAGTTTAAACACTTCCGCTGGACGCCAGACTCCCCAGACGTGAACATCAATGAGCATATCTGGGATACATTGCAACGTGCTATTCACAACATATCTTCACCACTTCGTACTTTTACGGAGTTATGGACAGCCTGCAGGATTCATATTGTCAATTTCCTCCAGTACTACTTCAGACATTACTCGAGTTCATGCCATGTTGTGTTGCGGCACTTGTGCGTGCTCACGGCGGCCCTAAACGATATTAGGCTGGTGTATACTTTCTTCGGCTCTTCAGTGTATAATAAGAACAACTGAGGTTTTACTCGTTTAAGGACATGCCAATCCTAAATTAGTTTGTTATCAAATAAAATCTTATTTGATTGACGAAGAAAGAAGCATTTGCACGGGTGCAGCTACAGATGTGGTTTAAACAAGAAGCACGCCTAACTGAGACTGGAGGGGGTTAAGTGGGAAGTATATTCCACTTTATATTGTCTATACGATCATGACACCTTTATGGTTTGGCCTCATGGGACTGATGCTTTGAATCGTTTCGTATGTCATTTCAGTTGTCTCCATCCTAGTGTCAAATTTGCGATGGAAGTTGAAAAGAATGGCAAACTCACTCTTCTTGATGTTTTGGTTTTCAGAAATGACGATGGAACTTTGGGGTATGGTGTATATCGTAAACGTACGGAAACTGATCGTTAGCGTCATGCTACCAGCTGTCATCCACCACACCATCGCAAGGTAGTGCAGACTTTGGTGAAGAGAACCAATGCCATTTCCGACGCATAAAATTTGGTACAGGACTTGGACCATCTTAAAGCTCTTTTTAAGCGGGATGATTGTACTAACAAGATGTCGTGCTGCTTGTTTGGACCTCCGGTGAAACAATCAGATGGTTATTGTAAATCAGTTGCTATTTTACGTTTTTCTGGTGCCATACCCCAGAAAATCTGAGGAATTTTAAGAATATATCACATAAAATGAGCATATATGCCACCATCTAAGATTAGAGCCCTTCTTGAATCGGTAAAGGAACTGGGGAAACCTAGTTTATACACAATTCCTTGTTTTTATGGGGTGTCTTATACTGGCCAAACTAGACTACTGTTCAGGACTGATGTGTGGAACACCATCGTGACACTCGTTTGCTCCAACCAGAGACATCCGCAGTGGCAGAAAAATGCCTTAATGAATGCCATAACATGTTTTGTAATGAGATGCAAATGATCTCTTTTGCTCCCCGTTGTTGGGGATGAGTTTTAAAGGAATCCATTGAAATTCGATTATCTGATAATGTTGCTGATACGGATAAAGGTGTCCCTTTAAGTAAGACGTGGAATCCGAGTTAATCTGATATTAAACAACATTCTTTTTTTCGAACAGCGGATTATTTTAACTAGCGTTCTGCTGGGGATATATCGTTTTGCTCATTTCTTCCACCTGTGAGCTGCTAGTTTACTTGTGGTTGCCGGCCGGAGTGCCCGTGCGGTTCTAGGCGCTACAGTCTGGAACCGAGCGACCGCTACGGTTGCAGGTTCGAATCCTGCTTCGGGCATGGATGTCTGTGATGTCCTTAGGTTTCATTGGTTCTAAGTTCTACGCGACTGATGACCTCTGAAGTTAAGTCGCATAGTGCTCAGAGCAATTTGAACCATTTTTGAACTTGTGGTTGAGAGTAGCTCCTCTGCTGCTTGCGCACGCGCAGTGGACCAGCTGCGGTGTATAATGGAGCCTCCGATTCTGCTGGAAACTCAGTAAGCACGACAGTAGCAACAGCGACCGCGACACAGACGTTCTGCTGATCTGTGCTAGGACCGGCGGGCGACACGTTGCCAGCTGGCTTGGCTGTCTGTCTTTTTCAAGCCAAAACTTGGCCGAAGGCGGCATGGCAGCAGCGGCCGAAACAGAGCGACGCGGCGGAGAGAGACGACGACGACGACGACTACGACGACGACGACAAAGGCGGGCTGAGACCAGCCCAGTTCTTCAGAGGGACAATATGGAGGCAGCGGGGACGACCGCCCAAAGACAGGCGACCGCGATGCAGCTCCCATCCCCGAGAAGAACAGCGGAGGAAAACTTCGCGCCGCCGTGGAAGAAGCGACAGCGGCCCTAAGAGCTGTCCTGGTGGCAGAGAGGGCCGCCTTCCCACCCGCCCTGGCTGTGAATATGGAGGAGTCCTTGAGGCAGCTGCATACAGTTCTTGCCCAAGGCCTACGATTAGCAGCAGGGGTGCAAACCCAGGCGAACACTCCTGCACCTAAGTAGAAGAGCGTAAAGGTGTCTTCCCTGCAACTGCCCAGCAGCGCCGCAGCAGAAGGGCGCCAGGAAGACATCCATCGCCCCAGCGGTAACGGCAGTGTCGCCGAAAGCCGCGGGGGTGACTGGCGCCAAGGGAGAAGACAAGAAGGCAGCAGCATTCATCGCCCAAGCGCGAGAGACCGGCCTGCGGCTCTAACAAGAATCGGCAGCGAAGCTCGACGAGCAAGCAGAACTGCTCGGGGATCAACTCCAGAAAAATTGCGCCACGCAGCAAACAGAAGGCACCGTCCAACAGCGAGCTGCCGCCGTTCAACTTCAGCCTCACATTGCGCCAAGTCACCAATGACACGGCCCAGCTGCGGGATCAAAGCAGCGCAATGCGCTGCCGCACCGCCAGCGTGGAGGGGCTACACCCGTTTGTTATGCTGGAAACTCGAAATTCAGTTCCGGCGAGATTATGCGTCTACATACTCAGCTGAAGATGGCGACCAGTTGGTCCACTAAAATACTATGTCAAGATGATTACATTATCCGACTGAATACCTGAGAAGAGCAGCACTACATTGTCCACTTTGGTCTCGGAATATTTAAGCGGTAGCAGAGAATAAATAACGATGTTCGTGTCGAGTGGTTGCAGGTTGACGCTAGTCATTTTCATAACAACATACCATTCGAAATATGAGGAATGTTCAATAAAAGTAGTGCAACATTTCTTTTTTCCATTCAGGATTCCAATATACCACATCATTCCCCACTCTTTTGTTCCTGCAAAACCCTATTTTTCAGCATATCTCTGCTCAGTGCGACGGCCTTCGCGTACTTGCTGGGGGGACCTGTATGCCATAATGGTACAACTCTACACGTCGACGCAGAACCAACGTCTTCCTGCATCAGTAACGTCCCATTATCGACGTACCGCTTACTGCGGTGTGCATCATTCATTGGGCCAAATAGATGGAAAGCGGAAAATGCAAGATCAAGGCCGTAGCGTGGCTGAGGAAGAACAGTCAACTGAACTCTTGTGTGAGTCCTCTCGGGTGCGCAGACTTGCGTGAAGCCTTGCACTCTTTGGGGAAGCAGAAGTTCGTTTGCATTTTTGTGGCGAGGAACACGCTGAACTTGTTTCTCAAGTTCCCTGAGGATGTCACAAACACTCCAGAGTTGATCGTTGCACCATGAGGGAGAACATAAAACAGAATAACCCCTTCAGAGTCCCAGAAGATGTCGCCGTGATTTTACCGGCTGAGGGTGCGGCTTTGAACTTTTTCTTCCGAGAAGATGTGGTGCAGCCACTCCATGGATTGCAGTTTTGTTTCTAGTTCGAAGTGCTGAGTCCATGTTTCATTGCCATGTTCAGAAAACTGAGAAAAATCGTCACGATCAGCCTCGCAAAGCGTAAGAAATCTCTCAGATTATCCCACGTTGCTCTTTGCGCTCGTCTGTGGGTAGCGAGGAACCCAGCAGGTACACGCTATTGATTACGCCAACTGGTGGACTAGAGCGTAAGTACTACCAACAAAGACGTCTTGGTGTGCGGTGAATTGTTTGATTGTGAGCCGGCGATCACCTCAAATGAGTGTCCGCTCGGTCCAACATTGCAAGGCTCACAACTGTGTGCAGCTAGCCGGCACGCGTGAGATTTGACAGGTACGCGCTACCTCGTTGCGAAGATGACAGACACTTCGCCCAACGACTCGCCGTGCTTTTCTCACTGCTCGCTCTCCATAGAATTTACCGAACACTTCTAAATATCTGCGATGCTCTGGTTTTCAGCCAAAAGAAACAAAGTGACAGCTCTCTGCTTGGAACGCACCTGCGTTACAGACGCCATTTTGAAGGCTAAATATAGAGCCGCCACCAATCGGAACTTCATGAAGCTATAGGGGCTGAAGCGGGAATATTCCACGATGTCTCACACAACAGATTCAGCATGTTTTCAACCGAAATTGGCCGAGAAAAAAAAGTATTGCGTACTTATTGGATGCCCCTCGTAGAACGAAGAAAGAGAAACAGACGTCCCATGGGGTATCCTGAATGAGTGGAGCGAAACAATGGTACGCAAAATTTGGTCAAAACGTTACAGAGGCATCTGCGGCCTCAACTACACGCTCCTCAGACTGTCGGGTAAAGATCTCATTGGCTTCAAATGGTTCTGAGCACAATGGGACTTAACATCTGAGGTCATCAGTCCCCTAGAATTTAGAACTACTTAAACCTAACTAACCTAAGGTCACCACACACATCCATGCCAGAGGCAGGATTTGAACCTGCGACCGCAGCAGTCTCGCGTTTCCGGACTGAAGCGCCTAGAACCGCTCGGACAACAAGGCCAGCATCTCATTGGGCTTTCGGCGAATCACTTAAAAAGAAGCAAACTGATGATTTGTCGGACCACATTGCATACTTTCAGTTAGCTACTGCATGGTGCCTTGAGTTGTATTGCCCACCGGAGGCACATGGCTTTTGTGCCGCTTTGATCATTGGCCCTCTGCGGGTCGCCTGGTTCCACATGTCAGTTGCATGCTGTTCCTTTCGCAATGTTTTCTCTGAAACTTGTTGGGATGAACGTGCATTGCCTGTTAGCAGCATCTCCAATCGGGTTTGAAAGTTACTGACAATCACAAAGTGTGACACTCATCTCCGATGTTTATCACTTAGGATACATGCACAACCGCTACTCCTACGCTGTGTTACGTTGCACAGTCCGCATTGGTACACAAAACAAATCGACCATAGTCTTTCACGTGTGGTACGTGCAAAAACGATGATTCCTTTCTGCGACTCTTTTAAGTTCCCACATCGACCCATGTTACTGCACTGATTCTACACAACCGACAGTCACATACACTCCACTTTATAAACGTGAGCTGCCAGGGATATTTCCTTGGTGGGCGGACTGGAACGGTATCCTGTTAACCTCGTGATGTCAAATGAGGAGCTTCTATCTTGAGAAGTAGCGGCTCTAACGTCTGACAAGGTGACACCGACCGACGTGCTGACCCTACGTCCCTCCATACTGCATCCAAATGACGCCATTGCCTGAGTATGACACGGCGGTCGGTCGGTGTCCACTGGCCCGCCTGAGGCGACGACGATGGAGCTATGTGCTGTGCGTGCTGATGTCTCTCTAGTAGGTAGTCGTTAAACCACTTACACATATGTTTAAAGATAATTCATGGACGTAATTTGTTGTTCAAGTAAATACATTGACCGAAACAAAATCGCAATACGAAGAACAGTTGTGCGATATAAACGAAAGTTGGTAGGCGCGTTTGTACATCGGAAACATGATGTTTATTTATATTTCACGCCAGCCGTATAATAGTTGCAGTAGTAGCGCCACTACGAGTATGCAACTCAAGTTTGCTTTAAATATACGCTTTAAGGGTTGTAAGCTTTAGTGACCTTTGAGACTGGATGTGGTGAGTTGACGTTAGGTTCACAAAGACGTCATTATCAACACCTCACTGGTTTAGAACGAAGTAGTGTAAAAAGGGCAACGAGAAGCTGGATTTTCCTTCTCGGATATTAGAGTAAGATTTGACAGGAATGTAGCCACTGTACTTGATTGCTAGCAACGTTGGTCACGGGAATGTACGGCCGCAAGAAGACCGGGCTCCTCACGACCACGTGGCGCTACCAAAAGGGAGGATCAATGCTTTCGGCGTATATCTCTGTCGCATCATACTGCATCTGCAGCAGCGATTTGAGGAGGAGTTGGCACCACGATGACACAACGAACTGTCACAATTCGGTTACTTCGGGTACAGTTCCTGTTGGTTGGTTGGTTGGTTTTGGGGAAGGAGACCAGAAGCGTGGTCATCGGTCTCATCGGATTAGGGAAGAATGGGGAAGGAAGTCGGCCGTGCCCTTTCAGAGGAACCATCCCGGCATTTGCCTGGAGTGATTTAGGGAAACCACGGAAAACCTAAATCAGGATGGCCGGACGCGGGATTGAACCGTCGTCCTCCCGAATGCGAGTCCAGTGTCTAACCACTGCGCCACCTCGCTCGGTTACAGTTCCTGTAGCGTGTATTCCACTGACCCCACACCAGCGCCAATGGCGACTTCAGTGGTGTCAAGCGAGAGCTCATTGGATCCGTTATGTTTCCTGACGAAAGCTGATTCCACTTCGGTGCCAGTATTGGCCGTGTGTTGGTTAGAAGGAGGCCAGTTGAGGGCCAGCAACCAAACTGTGTGCCTGCTAGACACACTGGAACTATACTTGGAATTACGATCTGGGGCGTAACTTTATTTGACAGTAGGAGCACTCTCGTGTTAATCCCATGCTCCCTGTCTGGAAATTGTACGCTAATCTCGTGATTCGACCTGTTGTGATGCCCTTCAAGAACAGCATTCCAGAGGCTGTTTTATAACAGGATAACGGTCGCCCACGTACAGCAATATGCACTACAGAGTGTCGACATGTTGCCTTGGCCTATTCAATCACCAGATCTGTCTTCAATCGAGCACATATGAAACATTATCGGACGACAACTCCAGCATCATCCACAACCAGCATTAACCGTCTCTGTACTGACCGACCCAAGTGCATGGAACTCCATCCTACAAACTTACTTCCGGCACCTGTACAACCCAATACACGCACATTTGCATGCTGGCATTCAACATTCTGGCGGTTAGAGTGGTTATTGATGTAACAGTATTTCACATTTGCAGTTACTTATCTCACGCTTACGTTAACCTGCGATCTTGCAGCGTTTTTAAACGAGTTACGTATCCAGTGTACTTTTACTGAAGAGTTAACCTGTGATCTTGCAGCGTTAATAATTTAAACGAGTTACCTACCCAGTGTATTTTTACTAAACAGATGTAGGACATCAAATGGACAAAACAGACCAGCTGGTTAAAAGTATCCGGATACACGTACGTAATATGGGACTGACCTTTAGATGTCGTGAGAGAATGTGACGCCAATAATAACAGAATGGACCAGTAACTGTATGTCACCTGAATACAGATTCATCAGGGGGACTGTTGGTGATGCGATTGTGAAGTGGAAACTCATAGGAACAATCACAACTAAACCGAGAGTAGGCAGTCTTTAGGTACTGATGGACGGGGACTGTCGAACATTGTGAACGTGGTTGTAAAAAATCGCATGAAACCACCTGAAGGAACCACCCGTGAATTTCAGAGTGCCACCAGCAGTGCTAATGACTGTGCGTAGAGAGTCAACAGGAGTTGGTTTAATGTTCGAACAACACCTCATAAACCACAAATCTCTATTGTCAAGGCTAAGCGACGGTTGAGGTAATGTAAAGAACGACGCCACTGGGTGGCTGGTAACAAGTGATTTGGAGTGATTAATCATGCTATACACTATTTCAGTTAGCCGGCCGAAGTGGCCGTGCGGTTCAAGGCGCTGCAGTCTGGAACCGCAAGACCGCTACGGTCGAAGGTTCGAATCCTGCCTCGGGCATGGATGTTTGTGATGTCCTTAGGTTAGTTAGGTTTAACTAGTTCTAAGTTCTAGGGGACTAATGACCTCAGCAGTTGAGTCCCATAGTGCTCAGAGCCATTTGAACCATTTGAACTATTTCAGTTAGATGGAAGGGTTTGGGTTTGGCGAATACCCAGAGAACAATACCTGCCATCAAGTGTAGTGCCAACAGTGAAGTATGGAGGGGACAGTGTTACAGTATGGGGGTGATTCTCGTGACTAGGGTGTGATGTTCTTAACGCGCTTAAGAAAATGCAAAATGCAGAAGGACGGGAACACATTTTACAGCGTTGTGTATTGCGTACAGGAGAGGAACAGCTCGTAGACGATAACTGTTTGTATAAGCTTGGCAATGCTCCTTTTCACGAAGCAGAATCTGTTAGGCAGTTTTTGTTGGTAATAGTAAGGTTTTGAAGCGGACTGGCCTGTCCCTAATCCCGACCTGAACCCAAAGGAACAACTTTAGAATCTTAAACGTCAGCTTCACTCCAGACCCCGTGTACAACACTACCTTCTCAGGTTCCGCTTTTTGAGAAAGAGTGAGCTGCCGTCCCTCCACAGACATTCAGACACCTCATTGACACTGTACCCAGCGGAGTATAAGACGTCATTAGGGTGAAAGGTGGGCGCTCTCCATGTTAAAGGCCACTGACAGGTGCCCAAATACCTTTGATCAGATACTGTTTACCATAAGTTTCCTCGACAAATAACTATTGAAATCAGTAGTTGTGGTTTATGTTGAGCTGATGTTAATGTCAGTTTATGCGTGAACTGCTAGCGTATATATCCACAGTTTTGCACTGCTCGCAGATCCAAAGGCTGCCGAAAGTTCCTTTAGTGTACTCGCTGCTGCCTTAAGAGCTTCCTACCATTATTATATTTCTTTGTGGGTCCGTCCCTCCTCTAAACACGGCATTTTCCTGCGATTAGTCAACCATTAGCAAACACGAATGCTTTAGATTATCCAGGAATAACTGGTTTCAACTCATGTGGCACAGGAGCCCTTTGAACAACAATATTCACTGATGTTTCAACGGCGTCATGATCGTGTATTCCACTGGCATTCTAAATACAGTGAAAGAGGAGGAGGAGGAGATTAGTGTTTAACGTCCCGTCGACAACGAGGTCATTAGAGACGGAGCGCAAGCTCGGGTGAGGGAAGGATGGGGAAGGAAATCGGCCGTGCCCTTTCAAAGGAACCGTCCCGGCATTTGCCTGAAGCGGTTTAGGGAAATCACGGAAAACCTAAATCAGGATGGCCGGAGACGGGATTGAACCGTCGTCCTCCCGAATGCGAGTCCAGTGTGCTAACCACTGCACAGTGAAAGAGATCACGTCAGTTTGACACGAAGAGATCTAGTTTCTCAGAATATTCCTAAAAGATCGATTTGACAATTACTTCAGCAGTTTTCGAAATATCAGGTCCGTTATTTCACGATCTTGCTCGTGCATCCTTGCGGCTAAATGTTTAATTTACAATACGCATCACATAAGTGAGGCAGATGTTTCCATACACAGTGATTACCCGCTAAAACTTAAGTTCGACAGTGTAACCACAAGTGTTGCAGTTCAGAAGATTTTGGGGATTAATGTCAAGTGTTAATAACTTTGAATTTATTTTTTCGAAAATTTTGACATGTTTCCGCATTTCTTCGTATCTTCTCCCTTCCTGTTTATTGAAAGTGCCTTGTATCCTCATTTTACTTCATATATATAATAAATAGCTTCCGTCCTCTGCTCCTTCTCCGCGTTTGATGTTAGGAAATGTCACAAGAAGGTGAAACTTATAAACTGGTGTGAATGCAATGAGAAAACACAAAATAGGAAGCAAAATGTA
Organism: Schistocerca nitens; assembly: GCF_023898315.1. Lineage (NCBI taxonomy): Eukaryota > Metazoa > Arthropoda > Insecta > Orthoptera > Acrididae > Schistocerca > Schistocerca nitens. The sequence goes on along the minus strand of NC_064614.1, from coordinate 366,367,135 downwards.
AAAAATGGAATAATATAATCTAAAAAAGGAAATGCAAAATTAAAAATCAAAATTTGGATTTAAGTAATGGAATAACTCCGTCGACAAATCCAATGATTAAGACTGCAAATAAACTTGCAGTAGGAAGTATGAGCATACCACTAACGAAGAAGCAATTACTGCCAACAGAGAGAGTATGCATAACTATTCTACAATTCGCAGTCAAGTGCGTGGTCGAGACTTTATCGAAGCACCTTCATACTGTTTTTCCATCGTTCCACTTTGGAACAGCACCTGGGAATAACAAACGTATAAATATTTCTGTACGAGCTATGTATTCTCTTATTTTACGACGATGATTATTTTTCCTTATGTCGGTGTACGTCAACAATTCTTTCTCGCATTCGTAGGAGAGAGTTGGCGACTGAAATCACGTGAAAAGATCTCACCGCAACGAAAAAGGCTTTGTCTCAATGAGTGTCACCCCAACTTGCATATCATATCCGTGACAGTCTCTCTCCTATTTCACGGTAATACAAAACAAACTGCCCTTTTTGAACGTTTCGGTGCCTGCCGTCAGTCCTACCTAGTACGAATCGCATACGGCGCTGCAGTACTTTTGTCCAAAGAATAGCGGATCGTTTCGTCACAGGGTTATTTGGTAAGGATGATAGCGTTACGGAGATGTTTAGCAAACTCAAGTGGCAGACTCTGGAAGAGAGGCGCTCTACATCGCGGTGTAGCTTGCTGTCCAGGTTTCGAGAGGGTGCGTTTCTGGATGAGGCATCGAATATATTGCTTCCCTCTACTTATACCTCCCGAGGAGATCACGTATGTAAAATTAGAGAGATTCGGGCGCGCACGGAGGCTTTCCGGCAGTCATTCTTCCCGCGAACCATACGCGACTGGAACAGGAAAGGGAGGTAATGACAGTGGCACGTAAAGTGCCCTCCGCCACACACCGTTGGGTGGCTTGCGGAGTATAGATGTAGATGTAGACAATCGTAGAGCAGCCAGTCTCATTAGTAGATCTGTAGCAACATTTAAATGTTCTTCCATTAGAAGGCAGCCTTCTTCCAATAAAAGGCAGTCTTTTGTTCACCCTACCCATGACATTTTCTGTGTCATCGTTCCAGTTAGAGTTGTTCGTAATTGTAGTCCCTGGGTATTTCGTCGAACTGACTGCCTTTAGATTATTTATCGTGTAACCTAAATTTAATGGAGACCTTCTAGTAATCATATCGACAACCTCACACCTTTCGTTATAGAGAGTCAATAGCCACTTTTTGAAACATACACATATCATGCAATTGGTTTTGCTCTTGTGATGACTTTATTGGACCGTAAACGATAGCATCATCTGCTAACACTCTCCTAAATGGCACAGAGTTCGTCCACGCTCTACCAATGAAGTGCCGAATATAATGTGACTCCACTAATTACTGTATTTGTAGCAATTACGAGGCACGTTCAATAAGTAATGCAACAAGCTTTTTTTCTGAAAGCAAGTTGCTTTTATTCAGGATTCCAGTACACCGTATTATTCCCCACTCTTTCGACTGCAAAACCCTATTTTTCAACATAATCTCTGTTCGATGCGACGGCCATACGCCACCTTCCTGGGAAGGTCTGTATGCCCGCGTGATAGCACTCCAGTGGGCGTCGTTGAAGCCAAAGTATTGCTGCCTCAGCAACCTCCGCATTACCCACGTACGGCTTCCCGTAGAGTGCATCCTTTGTTGGGCTAATCAGATGGAAGTCGTAATGTGCGAGGTCCAGCTGTCATACATTGCAGGAGTTACAGCTACGACCTTGTTGCGATGATGACAGACGCCTCTCCCAACGACTCACCGCGCTTTTGTCCACTGCTAATCCTCCGTAGATATTTAGCAAGCGGCTATAAATATCTGTTGTGCTCTGGTTTTCCAGCAAATGATACTCAATGACACCTTTTGGCTTGGAACCCTCCTCCGTTACAGACGTTATTTTGAAGGTTGCGTATTGTGCAGCCATCAATCGGAACTTATTAAACTATAGGGGCTGGAAATGGGAATATTTCACTATGTCCCACAACAAATTTCGTATATCTTCAATCGAAACTGTCAGAGAAAAAATTGTTATGGATATTGTCGAAGAAGAGAAAGCTTATCGTATGACTCATATATGCAGTACGTTTCGAGTGTATCTCAATAACGTCGTATTAATCGGATCAGTGAGATGTTAACAAATGTAACTGTCGCTCTTTAACCCAGCACCCAGCAAATGAGGGAAGTTGGAAACATTGATTGTACTTGTACCACTGAAACGGCGTGTATGCTGATACACTTTTGTACTGAAATTGAAACGTCCCCTTAGAAAAATTATGAATGACAGTGCTGGAAAAACTCTTACGTCATTTCATTTTCAAACAGCTGAGAAAAACTCAACGTACTCAATCAGTTTTCTCTTTACTTATTCTGATCATCACTAAACTGACACACAATATTTTTAGCGCAACGCAATCTGACTTTCAATAATCCCTACAAAAGAATGGCCCTGACTAACAATAAGTTAAACCATTCATGAACCACAAAAAATCTTCGTTACTCGAACTACTGCTACACAGCGAGCGCCAATACTGCCAGCTAAATAAAAGATTCTAACTACTGAAGGCACTAACTACTGACAGGTTATAATTAGCAAATGAAAGATTTTGATAGAGAACAAACAATGTATTTTCCTTAATAATGTTCAAAAGTCTTCACATATACATCTATCAATTCATGACAACCATCTTTACAAATTTCCTTTTTCTGGCGGATCGTCGTCTTATAGTAACCTCTCAAAACTCTGGCATCTCTCTCTCCACATCCACCACTCCTGGCGGCTCACATCCAACTGCCCAACACTACACAAGCGAATATTCCAACAATGAGTCCAACCAGCCACAGACTGTACACAGCGATGTCAGCGATTTTCATACACAGCACTACGTGGCATTGCCAACATAAAAAACCTACACAGCCTACTTACAAAATGATTGTCTACACAGCCCTCATTTAGCAAGTAGTGTATTGTAGTTAATTGTCAAAATGAACCGTCTTGCTACATTAAGGACAGTTTTGAAGTTAGTTCAGGAACTTTAATTTCGAAGAGTGGAGGACCTCAATCCAAGTTTCTGCTTGTCGAGTGCTTCCATTTACTATAAATTTTGCTCTGTATTTTCTCTGTTCAATTTACTCGAAATGCATTTTTGTAATTAACTGTGGCCTATAGTCAAATACCAAACACGTATCACCCCACCGTTCACATGTAGCACAAAGTATAATCACGTATTCTCGGAAGGAGAGCAGCAAAACTGAGCCCTCTAAACCCTGTCAATTACCTTACTTAATCTCTTTGTGTGTGCTTGTTGAGTTCCACACAGTCCAACTCTAAAGCAGTACTGGTTTCCAGTTCACTCGACGCAGTCGAGAGCTCCTCGCCACGGTGCAGCCTTTATTAGCAGCGCGGAATGCGTGGGGTGCTCGTTCCAAACAGAAACAAGACAATGCGTGGCTGCAGTTAGCACGTACCCGGCTGCAGGTGGCCGCTCGCTGCTCCCGCACTCATTATTCAGCTCTTTATCTCGCATCTCCGCAGCCCCGCGTACAACGCTCATGTGCCTTTTTCTTGCACTACTATTCGTGCCAACAGAAATTTGTTCCCAGCCTTTTTCCGCTCTGCGAGCGCAGCTGTTGTGGCCTAGGCAGCCGCGGCTCGAGTGTTTGGCGCCTGCCATTATCATTACTAGATGTAGATTGCTAAAGAGCTGCGTCTCTTTTTGTTTCAACCTCGTTCAAGCATGCGTGTTACCTTGCTGGCAAACGCAGCAGCGCGGCTTAATGCCAAGTGCTAATGTAGGTGCCTTTTATTTCTGGCCTTCATCACTCGAGGTTTCTAGTGCAACCTCTCCTTTTCTTTCCCTGCTCCCTATTTTCCTCTCTTCCTCGTATACCTTTAAACTGGATTTGGAACTGCGGCCAACGGGCGTCCTTCACACCATTTGCGGAATGCGATCCTTGGGGTGCTTCGATCGTAATTACACTAGAACGCTGCCAAGGAGGGCAAGCCGGTGCGGCAATCGCAGATTACAACTCTGATTGCCGATCAGATGAAGTGCTGCTTCCAATACTATTAGGAATGCATTGAAGGAGGAGGCTGGTAAAATAATTAGCACTTTAGAGATGTTTTAGGCCGTTTCGGCCCGATTGCACGGCGAATCCTACCGTTTTGTTAGACAAACGTCCTCCCATAAAAAAGTTATCGTCATCGTAATATACCGGGTGATCAAGAAGCCAGTATAAATTTGAAAACTAAATAAATCACGGAATAATGTAGATAGAGAGGTACAAATTGACACACATGCTTGGAATGACATGGGGTTTTATTAGAACCAAAAAAATACAAACGTTCAAAAAATGTCCGACAGATGGCACTTCGTCTGATCAGAATAGCAATAATTAGCATAATAAAGTAAGACCAAGCAAAGATAATGTTCTTTACAGGAATTACTCAATTTGTCCACCATCATTCCTCAACAATAGCTGTAGTCGACGAATAATGTTGTGAACAGCACTGTAAAGCATGTCCGGAGTTATGGTGAGGCATTGGCGTCGGATATTGTCTTTCAGCATCCCTAGAGATGTCGGTCGATCACGATACACTTGCGACTTCAGGTAACCCCAAAGCCAATAATCGCACGGAATGAGGTCTGGGGACCTGGGAGGCCAAGCATGACGAAAGTGGCGGCTCAGCACACGATCATCACCAAACGACGTGCGCAAGAGATCTTTCACGTGTCAAGCAATATGGGGTGTTTTTTTTCTTCTAATAAAACCCCATGTCATTCCAAGTATGTGTGTCAATTTTTACCTTTCTATCTACATTATTCCGTGGTTTATTGATTTTTCAAATTTATACTGACTTTTTGATCACCCGGTATGTCTGGACTGTTTTTCACTAATTAACCTGCAAAAATGGACGACGTTATCTAATTGGTGCGTGGGGTACGATTTCAGTGACTGAAGGAGCACATGAAATCTTAAAGATCTATATTAAATAGGTTAGATCACCTGTTGTAAGCACAAGGGCTCTTATTTTTTTCAAACTTCAATGAGTCGCGAAATTAAAAGCACGTTGCGACACATACGCGCAAAGCTTCATAGGATTTTCTGTGTGCAGTATACCCGTCAACTGCGTCACGTCACATTTTTCAGTTCTGAGCGTACGATGAGCACGTACAGGTGCCTTCATCAGCCGTGTCTCCCGCCAAGTGTGAAGTGCCTGCTGATGGGTCCAGGCTGATGTCATGCAGCCCACGTAATGTGAGTGACATGCGTGTCCGTCTTCATGACTTTACGTTACTCACACCCAATCCTTCAGATATCAGACAGTCAGATCGCTACCAAACATTGTACATCGATAAAGTATAAACCAAAACACCGATGTAGTTTGTGCTCTCGTCCGGGAAAACAAGTGCAAACGGCAAGTGGTAAGTGCCACATGGCCTACGAAGCACAAGAAAAGCGTAACTATGACCGTCTGTTATCCGAAACTACCGTAAGCATGTCGCTAGAGCGTCAGCTCGTCGTACGAAGGATGTCGTGTTCAAGCCCTGGTCATGCCTGCTTTGGTACTGTAATAAGTGTGAAATTGTTGTATTGGACAACATGTTCCCATATAGAAGGACTGTTCAGAGTTTATAAATGTACGGCGGTTCTGCCATGTTGCAGCCAATTCTCCTTAGTTTTCTTCTTCTTCTTCTTCTTCTTATTATTATTATTATTATTACAACTAGAAATACTTCCGCACGTGTGATGCAATTGTTTCTTTATCCTGCTGCTCTGATTTTTTGTGTTTATTCTGTGAAACTACAGACGTACCTTATAGATTAGGTAGTTTGAAATAAACGAAGTGAAAGCGAAATGCCACCAGAACATTGCTGCAAACTCAGAACGGTTCGTTTACATGTCAGGAAAATGTTTTCCAATAAAACAGTTTCATGTGTACTACAGTACAAAACTTGTAGTACCAGGTCTCGAACCCAGGATACTTGGTACGACAAATTAATGTTACCAACTTCCTCGCGGGAGCTCTACACAATAGCTGCTCACAGCTCTGATTTTTCTGTACTCCATACGTCATGTGTTACCTATTTCCGATTATGCATGTTCTCCTGAATGATAGTACATAGCACAAATTATATCTGAGTGTTGGTTGATACTCTGGCGACAGTGAGCGTTTGTTACCGATCCGACCGTCTACCATCGGGAGATTTGGGTGACAGCCGCAAACTATGGGTGCAACAAAGACGCACCTACTGAGTTTTCGATGCGAAGCGATTGATCACTTACGATAGAGCCCAGGCTTGTCTCCCTCCAATTATCATCTCATTGTTCACGTGAACCACTCACTATGATAGCACTATGACACAGACAACGAACTGCAGACCAACATAGAGAATTTTCGGAAAGCGTAGGCGGCTGCCTACAGTGGCTAAGGTACCGGAAAGTTGGTACCACGCTGCGACAAATGTGTAAGTCGGAGTGGCGACTATGTAGAGACGTAGCTGGAAGGTGTAGCTCATTGTTTCAAATACAGTATCTTTTTATGTTCACTATGTTTTTCCATTTCGCGACTGATCAGGTGTTGGAAAAAGAAATAGCCGTAGTACTTAGCTGCATACATACTATGAAGTGTAGCGCGATGACTTGCGTGGTGAAGAGATAATCCAAACCTAGATCAAACTCGTGATCTCGTTTTTAGACAGTTCCTCAAGGCTATCTAAGTAATTTCTAGTGTTAATCTATATCTCATTCTCAGAAAGACGTGACTATTAAACTATTAAAAGCCTTGAACCGTAAAATTACTACTGGTTCACCAAAGGTTATTAATCACAATTAATACACAAAATGTAAAGTGGAAGTACACTACTGGCCATTAAAATTGCTACACCACGAAGATGACGTCCTACAGACGTGAAGTTTAACCGAGAGGAAGAAGATGCTGTGATATGCAAATGATTAGCTTTTCAGAGCATTCACACAAGGTTAGCGCCGGTGGCAACACCTACAACGTGCTGACATCAGGAAAGTTCCCAACCGATTTATCATACACAAACAGCAGTTGACCGGCGTTACCTAGTGAAACGTTGTTGTGATGCCTCGTGTAAGGAGGAGAAATGCGTACCATCACGTTTCCGACTTTGATAAAAGTCGGATTGTAGCCTATCGCGATTGCGGTTTATCTTATCGCGACATTGCTGCTCGCGTTGCTCGAGATCCAATGACTGTTAGCGGAATATGGAATCGGTGGGTTCAGGAGGATAATACGGAACGCCGTGCTCGATCCCAACGACCTCGTATTACTAGCAGCCGAGATAACAGGCATCTTATCCGCATGGCTGGAACGGATAGTGCAGCCACGTCTCGATCCATGAGTCAACAGATGGGGACGTTTGCAAGACAACAATTATCTGCACGAACAGTTCGACCACGTTTGCAGCAGCATGGACTATCAGCTCGGAGACCATGGCTGCGGTTACCCTTGACGCTGCATCACAGACAGGAGCCCTGCGATGGTGTACTCAACGACGAACCTGGGTGCACGAATGGCAAAACGTCATTTTTTTTTGGATGAATCCAGGTTTTGTTTACAGCATCATGATGGTCGCATCCGTGTTTGGCGACATCGTGGTGAACGCACATTGGAAGCGTGTATTCGTCATCGCCATACTGGCGTATCACCCGGCGTCATGGTATGGGGTTCCATTGGTTACACCTCTCGGTCACCTCTTATTCGCATTGACGGCATTTTGAACGGTTGACGTTACGTTTCAGATGTGTTACGACCCGTGGCTCTACCCTTGATTCGATCACTGCGAAACCCTACATTTCAGCAGGATAATGCACGACAGCATGTTGCAGGTCCTGTACGGGCCTTTCTGGATACAGGAAATATTCGACTGATGCCCTGGCCAGCACATTCTCCAGATCTCTCACCAATTGAAAACGTCTGGTCAATGGCGGCCGAGCAACTGGCTCGTCACAATACGCCAGTCACTACTCTTGATGAACTGTGGTGTCGTGTTGAAGCTGCATGGGCAGCTGCACCTGTACACGCCATCCTAGCTCTGTCTGACTCAATGCCCAGGCGTATGAAGGCCGTTACTACGGCCAGAGGTGGTTGTTCTGGGTACTGATTTCTCAGGATCTATGCACCCAAACTGCGTGGTAATGTAATCACATGTCAGTTCTAGTATAATATATTTGTCCAATGAATACCCGTTTATCATCTGCATTTCTTCTTGATGTAGCAGTTTCAATGGCCAGTAGTGTAGGTGCCAAAGAATAACTGGTGAAATTACACACAATTTTCAGTAACACTCTTTATTCAAATGTGGTGCAACACTTCACGATATTTTAAAAAAAAACAACAATCATTTAACGAATAAGTCACAACTTATGATAGGAAAGGACTTTTAAATTATTAAATTATTATAAAAAATTTCACGCCACTACAGGGCTGTATAATATTTCAAGCTCAGCAAAATTACAGGCGAATTTCACTCCATTCATAAATGAATACAATTTGAAAATGTGGATTGACTTTTGGGCAGACAAATTTCCCATTTGCTTACAACAGACGTAGATACGGCCGCCCACAACAGCCTCAGTCAGGCTCATTAAATGGCGCAGAATCTAACTTGTCTGCAACATATAAAGACAATCCTGTTTACAAAAGTTATAAAAAATAGAAAAACCAAAACGCATGAGTCATGCACACGGGGGGGGGGGGGGGCACTCAAGGTTAATAACATTAACATTTCCAAAATATATTTAAAAAATTTTTTACAAATTTCTGGCAGTTAACTTACGGCAAACACACACGCTCGCAAGGTAGGACTTGCGAACTTTTACAACATTCTCCTTTCAAGGCAACAAGTTCTACCCGTAATGAAATGGCAAACCTTTGCATGGCAAGAAAACACACTAATAACCAACTACCTGTATAAAACACATAAGCACGTTGAGTAAAAGCCTTAAAAGGTATTGAATTGGAAAAAAACACAACAGTTTTTTGTTCAAACAAATTTCGGGCTTGCAGCCGGTCGTCGTTCAATACTTCGCACGATATTTCAACTGGGCACCTGCCAGTCATCTTCAGGTGAGCCGTCGCAGACTGGCGATAAAGTTCTCCGCTCCGCAATATATAGCGTACTGTAACTATTCTGCGCATGCGTCGAAAACTTGATAGTTGAACCAACACTGCCCGCCGGCAGCGCCCTCGCTGGTGGAATAGCGGAACTCAGTCGCCCTCTGCGTTGCTGTTTGCCACGGCCGTCGACGCACTCTGTCGTCTTCGATTTGAGCAAATCGTGGAGATGATGGGATTCCATGCACTGTCCAGCTGGTAGCCGCTGTCACGGTTTAACGGATTTTCCGCCAGTCGTATTTCTACGGATTCTTTAATAATGGAGTCCCAGAAAGACGTTGCTGTAGACAAAATCATTGTTTTCTCATACTCCATTGAATGTCCAGGAGAAATACAATGTTCAGCAATAGCGGACTTGCTTGGCTGCAAAAGGCGGGTGTAACGTTGATGTTCAGTGCAGCGTTCTTTCACGGTGCGTGTGGTTTGACCTATGTAAGCCATACCACTTTGGCACGGTATCTTGTAAATTCCGGCCTTTCGTAGTAACAGATTGTCCTTAACTGATCCCACAAGGTCCGCAATCTTCGATGGTGGGCGGAAAACCACTTTTACCTGAAATTTTCGGAGGATTCTCGCTATTTTAAACGAAGTGTTGCCAACGAAAGGAAGAAAAGCTAAAGATTGTTCCGGCATGTTCTCCTCTTTATTCACTTCCTGCTTCTTAGTTTTAACTGTTAGTGCCCCGTTAATCTGCCGGATGGAATACCCATTTTCGCTGAATACTGTCTTTAGATGGGCGAGTTCTTGAGATAAGCTATCTAGATCTGAGACAGTATGAGCTCTATGAACAAGCGTTTTAAGCAAACTCATGGTTTGCGATGGGTGATGGCAACTCGATGCTTGCTGGTACAAATCTGTATGAGTGGGTTTCCGGTAAACTGAATGCCCTAGAGAACCATCATTCTTCCTTCGAACCAGGACATCCAAGAAAGGCAAACAACCATCTTTCTCTATTTCCATGGTGAACAGGATGTTGCTATGAATGGAGTTGAGGTGATGTAGAAACTCCATTAATTTATCTTCTCCATGAGGCCACACTATGAAAGTGTCATCCACATACCGCCAAAAAACTGTTGGCTTCAGGGCAGCAGATTCAAGCGCTCTCTCTTCAAAGTCCTCCATAAAAAGGTTGGCGACCAAAGGAGAGGGGGCTACCCATGGCGACACCGTCAGTCTGTTCAAAATATTCTTGATTAAACATAAAATAAGTTGAGGAAAGTGCGTGCCTGAACAAAGCAGTGATATCAATAGGAAACATGTTACCAATCAGTGTCAAAGAATCTGCAAGAGGAACTTTTGTAAAAAGTGAGACCACATCAAAACTTACTAGAAGGTCTACACTGCTAAGACGAAGAGCCCCCAGTCTATTGATAAAATCAGCTGAGTTTCGTATGTGATGTGAGCACTTGTTTACGAAAGGTCTCAGTAAGGAAGCGAGATGTTTAGCTAAATCATATGTAGGAGCTCCAATGTTGCTCACTATTGGACGCAGAGGAAGACCCTCTTTATGAATCTTTGGAAGGCCATACAGTCTTGGAGGTACACAACCATGTGGTTTTAACCTCTTGATGGTCTCTTGCGGTAAGGAGGAGGAATTTAATAGTGCTGAAGTTTTTCGTTGCACACGTCCTGTAGGATCGCAATCAATCCTCCTATAGGTAGAGTCACTTAGCAGACCATACATCTTATCTTTATACACACCACGAGGTAACAAAACAGTTGCATTACCTTTGTCAGCTTTCAATACCACTACGTCAGTGTCCTCTCTCAGATTTCGTAATGCAGCCCTTTCTGCAGAGGTTAAATTACTGCGTTGAGTAGGAGCCTTCAACAGAGCACGGCAAGTTTCCCTTCTTATTTCGTCTGCGGCATCCAAAGGAAGACGTCGTACAGCTTCTTCAACACCACTCAAAATACTTATTAATGAAGGTGCTGTAGGTGTAGGTGCAAAATTCAGTCCCTTGCTTAATACAGACAGCGTAGCGTCGTCCAAATTCTTCTCCGTGAGATTGACAACGGAACGTCGTACCATTATCCCTTCTGGCGACGGCTTCTGTGGCAACAGTCGATCAAATTTTTGATATCTGCCGACAATTAGCATCATTGTGGATCCACTTGAACTTGGCCGAAGTCACTCCATCAACCCAGTCCCATTATGCAGGACAAAATTACCTTGCAACCTTCAGATGTAACTGGTAAAGTTCTGCTGAAATAGCATCTAACCTTCGTCTTGTATAGCAAATCCTCTCCTTGACAATAGCATGACTAGCCTTCTCAGTAATCTTCTTTATCGCCAGTCTGCGACGGCTCACCTGAAGATGACTGGCAAGTGCCCAGTTGAAATATCGTGCGAAGTATTGAACGACGACCGGCTGCAAGCCCGAAATTTGTTTAAACAGTCAATTCGTCGGGAAAATTTTAAAATTCACACAACAGTTTTTTGCTGACTAGAAATAATATTAAAAAAATCCATTACGGCGTACATTAACAACCTTGCTTGATTATAGCCAAATATACGTAAATACAAAGTTACGTAAGTTACAGCTTCCAGATGAGCAGGAATTCGTTATGCAATTGACTAGTTCTTACCACGAGTCTAGTAATACTAGTTATGGCAGGCGAGAGAATGGATCAGGTCTTGGTGCCTTGCATTTTAAATACTATAGTCATTGGTGCCCTAGACTTTCACAGACATGGCAGAGGCTAACAGTCGAATAAACCCGTAGGTAAGCTGGGAGGGGATAGAAGCAATCCGATCTACAGATTTACTCTGACTCGCTCCCTTTTCGTCCTCAAAAGGGGACAAACGGACCACCCTTCCTAATATTACCACCTTCCCGTGGGTGGGCAGACGAGAATGAATGGCGGGAAACCCCCCCAAAATACATGGCTGGTATAATTAACAAGAATAAGTAAATTGAATTCAATTAGACTTCATAAGGTCTGTTAACAATCAATACTCAACTTCTGGTGCGTTACGACTCCCAGGACTGAACCAACGCAGCACCTCTAAATGCTCTGACGAGCCGCTCGCTGCCAGCCGTTTCAACGGACACAGGAAGGCGTGCCGGTTTTCAGAACCTCCTCGCCGGTCGACAGCATACGGCCGAACTGCAGATTAGGCCCCTCGCGGACCCACGCTCAGGAAGATTCCTTTCGCGACGAGCAGTTAATGCCCCATACCACGGAGCCGCTGCTCGCGTCGCTCACGCTGATGCCGCAGTCTGCGTGCTGTCCTTCTGGCACCGCCAGAGAAGTCGCTCCTTGATGCCCCGACTGCCAACTCTCCACTAGAGCCCATGCAGCCACTTCTTAAATCGAGGCTAACAGCCCACCTTTCCCCTTTCCCGCTGGAGGGAGACACTGAAGCCTTCAATTGCGATAACGTCGCCACTGCCAGAAAACGGAGGGCGACTGCTTCACGCTACGTGCTGCGGCGCGCTTTTCAAAGCTAACTTTAATACGGCTCACCTAAAGCACACAAATTATGTACATGACTTGAAAACAGATGGTGTGCACGGTTTTCCTTCGTATGTTAGATTAATGTAGGATGATTCGACAGGAATGTCATCGATCCACAGATATAAATGTAGCCAAACTTCAGACAATTACAAATCCAGTGACGTTTGATCCGTATCATAGTGTAAGGAAAGCTCATATCATAATAGGTGATACCATGGTTAAGTGCTGGGTTTCCTTTCGAGAGGAATGGCCTTCAAATCTCCTAACGATGCTCCTCATCCATCTTCATGCCTTTTCCCTAAATCATTTTCGGTAAGTGCCTTGGCTGTTTCTTTGAAACTGGAACCGCTGATATGTTTCCATATCCGTGACCAGTTTGTCCTTGTTTTCCCTAAAGACTCCGTCAACGACAGGACGTTAAACCCTTACCTATCTCCCTTCTTCCACTTTTTGCGATGTGCGCCTGACGGTCTCGCTGACTGCCTACCCGTGTAGCAGAAATGTGATACTCGCGCGGACTGTGCTAATGATGTTCAGTTGAAAGCGTATACTTTTCACCGTTTCTATCACTTATAGTGGCGCAACTGAATATTCCTAACAAGATCAGAGGCTGGAACTTTTTACCATATTTACGGCCGGCATGCAATGGTTTATATTAGTTGGAATTTATTGCGGTTAGCCTTCATTAAACAGTTTATTTTTGTCAGTTCAAATAAATTTGCCTCACGTCTTCGGAGTTCTGGCGTGCTGGATTTCAGAGTCTGATCGATTCGTTTGTGCAGGCCGGAGTGGCCGAACGGTTCTAGGCACGACAGTCTGGAACCGCGCGACCGCAACGGTCGCAGGTTCGAATTCTGCCTCGGGCATGGATGTGGGTGATGTCCTTAGATTAGTTTGGTTTAAGTGGTTCTAAGTTCTAGGGGACTGATGACCTCAGCAGCTAAATCCCATAGTGCTCAGAGCCATTTGAGCCTTTTTTTTTCGTTTGTGTCAGTGCCAGATTTATTTAGCGCACTGGAGAGTATAAATCAAGAGATAAAAGAAAAACATTTAGAGAGCTGAAAAGATCTGAAGAAACCTAAAGTAAGGAAAGAGAACAAAACATAAGCTGTAAGACGGAGTACTAAGGAGAGTGTTGCGCAAGTCGTCTTCACAAGACTTCCTTAACAGTTAGTATTCCCGAGCAGCGTATAGTGAGTGGAGAGAAACGAATGAGCTAGCGCCCAACAATCGTGCCATGATGTATTGTGACTACTGAAAGATTGTAAGGAAGAGGAATGTAAGCCATCGTTTCGATGTTATGCAATGGGTCAACAGGTTCAGTTAATACCTAATGAGATACGTGAAGGGGGGATACGATCAAGGACTTTCGTTCCTATCTTGAATCCCCTTGTCTTGTAATGCAAGAAAATTATGGTTTAAAACAGTAATCTGCTAAACTTAAACTAACAAACTTTGGATACAGGTGGTGCACAGCGACTGTCGAATATTCAGATGCAAGGGAGGACAGCAGTCAGTCAGAGAATCCGTAATTTTTTGTAGATCTCGATTTCCGCTATAACGTAGTGATCATTGGTGCATTACCAGAGGAGTCATATAGACGTATGTCTGTTATGACTTCCTTGCACGCTGTGTGGTTGTTTAGTGGATACGGGAGCGAGGAACTGTTACTGATCATGAACATAGAACGCACATATTAATTTACTCTGGATCTAATATGAAATAGTAAAGAATAATACACAAATTCGTTGCTGAAGTTGTAGCGTCAGTGGAAAAAGTAGATTTGAATGTAGAAACATATGATGATGATGCGGTGCCATACTCGAAGGAGAATAGGGGACGATGCGGGAGATCCGCACCGCTGTACTAGATAAGATCCTAGTGGAGGTGGTTTGCCATTGCTTTCCTCCGACCGTAATGGGGACGAATGATGATGATGAAGACGACACAAGAACACCCAGTCATCTCAAGGCAGGACAAATCCCTGACCCCGCCGGGAATCGAACCCGGAACCCCGTGCGCGGGAAACGAGAACGCTATCGCAATACCACGAGCTGCGGATTTATAAATCTGTCGCATTTCAACACAATGTCTGTTCAGAAGATATCGAGCCCTGGCCACTATGAAAGTCAGTAAATGTTATTCTGCTGGCAAACACACAAGACAAGTGTCAGTCCATGAATGTTCGAACTAAGTACACCCGTCGCTGGAGCTCCGTAGAGGGGGTGCTTGCACCTCAATGGCAGCGGCGTAATCGCTCATGAAAGCGCTCTCGTGCTTCGGTGGCGGCTGTAGGAAACGCGGCAAAGTAACTGGGGGTGCACGTACGTGCAAGTGCGGCGGACCGGATAATGGCCGATAGTGCAATGTCGAAATCTTGATCTGCAATGAATTACGAATACGGCGACTGACAGCTGTTCTTCTTCACATCTGAATTTGATAAACTGTCAAGAGTTTTCTTCTCTACAACCACTCAAGAATCCACTGTTCAATGCGTGATGAAGTGTAGGGGTAACCAGGATAAGTTCACGATATTAATAGATTTTTAATAAATTTATTTCTGGATACAGTTTTTTGTATCTGCTAGTAAAGTGGCCTCTTATTGCATTACACTTACTGGTAAACATTTTTATTTTAATACGATCACAATTACTTTCATAAGGCAAATGCAGACGTGTCATTTTGACCAAGTATCGGAGCAGGATGTCTTTAACTGCGGGGCGCAATGACAATACTACTAACTGATGAAAATTTATATTCCTAGAATTTTTGAGATTGTAAAGAATTATGTGAAGATTAGTTTATATTTCTGATTGTGTAGAACACAATGAAACGATTTTTTGTACTGTAAATTGATATTTTCAGTATTAGTGTTGATCGTTAAGAACAATAACACACAAATTATTGTCCTTAAAATATTGCGTAATACACATGCTACCTGGTGTAGCATTTACAAAACATTATCTTCTGTATATTGAGCAAGCAGTAAAGGAAACAAAAGAAAAATTCTGAGTGGGAATTAAAATGCACAGAGAAGAAATAAAAACTTTGAGGTTTTCCGATGACATTGTAATTCTGTCTGAGACAGCAAAGGACCTGGAAGAGCAGCTGAACGGAATGAACAGTGTCTTGAAAGGAGGATATAAGATGAACGTCAACAAAAGCAGAACGAGGATAATGGAATGTAGTCGAACTAAATCGGGTGATGCTGCGGGAATTAGATTAGGAAATGAGACACTTAAAGTAGTAAATGAGTTTTGCTGTTTGAAGGGCAAAATAACTGATGATGGTCGAAGTAGAGAGGATATAAAATGTAGACTGGCAATGGCAAGGAAAGCGTTTCTGAAGAAGAGAAATTTGTTAACATCGGGTATAGATTTAAATGTCAGGAAGTCGTTTCTGAAAGTATTTGTATGGAGTGTAGCCATGTATGGAACTGAAACGTGGATGATAAATAGTTTAGACAACAAGAGAACAGAAGCTTTCGAAGTGTGGTGCTACAGAAGAATGCTGAAGATAAGGTGGGTAGATCACATAACTAATGAGGAGGTATTGAAACAGAATTGGAGAGAAGAGAAATTTGTGGCACAACTTGACTTGAAGAAGGGATCGGCTGGTAGGGCATATTCCGAGGCATCAAGGGATCACCAATTTAGTACTGGAGGGCAGCGTGGAGGGTAAAAATCGTAGAAGGAGACCAAGAGATAAATACACTAAACAGATTCAGAAATATGTAGGTTGCAGTAGGTACTGGGAGACGAAGAACCTTGCACAGGATAGAGTAGCATGGGGAGCTGCATCAAACCAGTCTCTGGACTGAAGACCACATCATCTAGCCCTCTGCTATAGGTTGAATTTAGGTCTCATTGCACGCACTATACTATGAGGGCGTGGTAAAAAGTAATGCCTCCGTATTCTTTATTCTGTTTTCAATATTGGTTGAGGTATTATATGTCTTACATATCATTAAGTCGAGTTGTCCGGTTCGCTGACCCAAGTTGCAACGCTCTTACGCTAGAGGGCTCGGGACTGTAGCATATAACATGGCAGTCCGTGAGAAACAGCCTGCTGTAATAGAGTTTCTAACTCCAAAACATGGAGCACGCTCTCCTTCAACACGACAATGACAGACCACACACGAGCGCTGCGATATCTGCAAAAGTCCGACACCTTGGTTTAGCTGTTATAAATCAACACATACAGTCCCGACTTAACCCCATCCGATTTATATCTGGTTCCAAAACTTAACACTTTTGGTAGTGACGACGCGGAGCAGGCCGAGGTGAGGTTGTGACACCACCAACAAAGTCAAACATCCTACACTGACAGTAGCTACAAAGTGGTCTCTCGTTGGGAGAAATGTGGTTGTCGCCAGGCTTACTATGTTGAGAAATAAATATGTAGACATGAAGAATAAACGTGCAGAATGTTAATAATGTTTTTTTTATTTAAAAAGTTTTAAAAGTGTTCACATAAAAAATTCGGAGGCAACACTTTTCAGCATGCCGTCGTATCATGCAAGTTTTTCTTCTTCATTTTAATGGTTCTAATATTATCTTGTGTGATTTCTTAACGCCCAGCATCTATTTAATAGCTGAGCTTCTTAAAACAGTTGCACTTGACATATGGAGACTTACCGAGTATTTATCCACGGTCTTTCTTTAGATACATAGGTGTTTCGAATCAAAAATGTTTCATCACTGATTTGGTTTCGTGAGTTCAGAATTTCTTGCAGTTTCTGGTTCTTGATTTTTCTATATCTTACCTATTAATTAGTATTTTATGTGGGTAGACCTTTCGGTGCTTCAGTCAGTGCGGGACCTTTTCAGTTTCGAAATGTCCCGTAAACAGAACACGTTCTGACGCCTTCGTGGCAATCACAATGCGCTCATTACACTCACCGCCATCATAGATATCAATCCTTAGATGTTTCAACCCAGTAAAAGCGTTACTGATTGTAGCCACCTTTAAATAAGCGGTGCTCGGTAGATTCTCAGTAGTCGGCGAAATCATCGAATCGCCGTAGTCAACTTCCCACATACGGCTCTGTTAGAAGGCCCTGACTGTCGGAGAAGGATCAACAAGCATAAGACCCGGACAAAGAGTGGCTATGAAACGCATACTGCCTAAAGTAGTCATCTACAGAAAAACAGGCAATATATCTTACTTGTTATTCCCAGGCAATTAAAGCTGAATATCATGAAAATAATAAAACATCCGTTAATGTGCACGACATTTATGTAACGCACAGTGAAGTGGCGGAGCGACTTCACTGTGCGGGTTTTTTGTGATCGCCGCACGAAACATTATCACGATATGTGTTAAATTGTTGCCTAGAAGTACGTGCTTAAAATGATAGTTACCTTACCCCGGTCTCTCCTACTTCTAGCCAATATAAAGCTTTGGTCTCAGAGACACGTCTTACTGTTTGGCTACAGACAAATCGTTATCTCGCAGTCCGATGTCAAACCAAAAACTGCAAACATATTACTTTCCATTCGAAATCTGAGTCGACGAGTAAGCGTAGACAGGTTGAGCAAGACTTCGACAGAGGGGGCGTTTTCTGAGAAGAAACATCGCTCTCTATTACTCCCGAGACCTTCCGCTGCTCAAGTCATTTGCCAATTTTGATGCCTTGTTTTTTACTAAAAATACCATCAAATGAAAATTCAAAATTTATTGTAGTTCATCATCCGATGGTCTGGAATGAACACGTTCTGGTCTTAATACCACATCAAACAAAAGCCTCACTCGAATCACAGACTAAAATGTGGTACTGAGAGGGACTGAAAAAAAGGAAAATAAATTAGAAACATAATTTAATCAGGACAACAAAGAAGCTAGTGAGTGGTACTTCACTAAAAATTCCAATTTTCGCAGATGATTATTTGCCTCTATTAGTACCTATTAACAAATCAAAGAGCAACGGAAACACAGGTCGTAATGATTACGACACACAGAGTAGAAGTAGTGCTTTCCGCTTGCCAATTAACGCAGTGTGACGGCCAGTCAAAGGAAAGCTACTACACGTTGTCTCAGTCTCTAATCTCACTTTGTGTTCAGTGATCCAAAGCCTTAAGCTCAATGGCGAAATTCCAAAAGGTCGTGGAATCTTAAAAACACCTCTCTATTGCCGAATTAGGGGGGGGCCTTGAGACACCCTTCAACATTTTATTCACGCATGTGTCAGTGCAGCATCCTTCCGTGAACACGCCACAGGAGAGCGTGAAACAGGAGCAATGACAAAACATAATTTAATGAACTCCGTTCAAGTCTTTCTTTCAGGACGCGTTACCGCGTCCTGGTGGTTCTGTGAACGTTTCACGCGTCCATCAACGTTGCGTTCATTCGTTCAGAGTTAGTAACAAGCATGGATTCACACCACCCGCAACAACGTAGTCGTGACGGAAAAACAAAAAAGGATGGGGTCTCCCGATCTAGATAATAGTCTAATACACTGTTTAAAGATAATGTGTCTAGATTTTCTAGTGATGAACTGCACACTGTGTACTCTGTGCAACAGAATTAAAGGATCACTATTTCGAAACCCCGTAATTGTCTCCCACTGCAACGCATAAGTTTATAACTTGGCTCAAATACGCCATCAACATTCCTTTGTAGGGGTGGAAAAACAAGGCGCCATGTGACATCAATCACGAGCTCGACGCTGCTTCAAACAGCAAGTTGCCGACACGTGCGAAAATAGAGGCTAGAGTCCAGAACTTCTTGTGGCATGTAAAGCTGGTTGCAAAATTCCCAGTGGCACCACAGATCTGCCCAACGCCGCTGTGGACATGTCACACGATGGGAAGGTCGTCACATCCCCTCTTGCTCACACTTCATCCCTTCTTTTGATGTATATGCGATGGAGGTCAGAACCGCGACGAGCAGCGTTGAAATAATGCAGTTTGCGTGTAAGTGGTCGCGGAAAACATTCTGACACGCCTCCGCTCAGAATCTAAACGAAAAGGCGCCGTGGTGGAGGGGAGAGGTATGAAAGGCGTCAATGAAACCAGCCCTTCCCGTGGGATGTTGATAGCCACAGATTTCAATGTAGAAAACGATAGTCTGCAGTTCGATTAGCAGCAGGAAGACGTTCTTGATTCTGTTGACATCTCCCTGACTCTTGACCTTCTCTAAGGACATCACAGACCTCAACGAACGTGATCTCACCTCTTTAGGGTTCAGTGCGACCTCAATATTTGCTCTGGTGTATAGTGTGAAAGCACTGGTGACCGTTCAGACTCATGCCGTGAAATTTCAACGTGGTCCGAAGCAGCAGAAGGGTCTTAGGCTTTCTCAGTGTTCCTGTTTCACGCTGTCCTGTGGCGTGATCACGGACGCTATACTGACACATGCGTAAATGAAATGGTGAAGGGTCTCTCTAAGACCATCCTAATTCGGCGATACCTTTCGTAGCAGCCCCCCCCCCCTATCTCCCACATTTACTGGGCATAATAAAAATGTGCCTTTTCAGAACCGAAACCTCCGTATGGTGCTAGGCGCCTGCAGGAAGGCAACTGGCACTGTAGATGTTTCTTTTCAGCGCCAGATATGGCTATTTCTTTGTCCTTCGTAGGGTGTCTGTACGACCGTCAAACGAGGGTATGTATGCACTATTGTCCTGGGCGAATGATTTTTTAGAAGCAAAATTTAAAACGTCAGCTATCTTTTGCTCTCTTCTGTTGCCAACCAAGACTGGTCTACGAGTAACAGTACTCTGCAATAAGTCTCGTATGAGTTTCCTCTACAGAGGTGCAGTGCTTTCCAAGACTCCTTTCAAGAAGCGATGCCTTACATTCTACTTGCCTACCACCGGCTTCGCGTGCTTGTGGTGTTACTTATTGCTGCATAGTCTTAACTCTACATGTTTAAATGAAATAAGTCAATCTAGAAATTTGAGTCTCATCTTGTAATGGGCACTACAATGTTTATTCTCTTTGTTATGGGATTTACTGAACAGTTATCCTCGTTTAAATAAAGGTACTATTGAAGCATATATTTATGAAGACTCTGTGTACTGAATTTTCGCTATAATCCGACAATGTCATGAAATTTTAAACTTAGAACTGTGGTATCTACTTGTTTAACCTGCATTTAATATTAGCAAGACACAGTGTGTTAAAAGACCGATCTTTGTTTTGTGCGAGTGAATTTTCTTTAGCCTTTGTTGCCTCTTTGAGAAAAGCTTCCTATTCGTCGAGGAATATCACAGTTATCAAGCTTAAACTATACCCTAGTCATGCAACAGAGCGACACTAGGTATAATAGTATATATGACTATATCCCGATCATATACCCTTTTTTAAGAGCTGAGTGATCGGCGATACTTTTAAATAACCTGGGGCTGGTCGCTAGGCAAAGGACTCTCAAAAATGAAAGCTAGAAAAGGAGAAAACCACGCTAGAATTGTCATGATCTGCTCTCCAATATCGTTGAACTGTTTGCTGCCCGAATATACTTTCGTAAGCGGACAGAAACTTCAAACAGATGAGCGGATCGGAAACTTTGTTTTCCAAAAGATCATAATAATATCTCTAAACCTGAATAAAGCACAGGTTTATGTTTTCATTTATTTCTCAGAGTTCTGTAGAATCGCCTGGGCGAAAGCTAAACTGCCACTCATCGAATTCTTACAAAGGTTTGCAGAAAATATTGCGTTAGTTTATACACTACTTGTCATTAAAATTGCTACACCACGAAGATGACGTGCAACAGACGCGAAATTTAAGCTACAGGAAAAAAATGCTGTGATATGCAAATGATTAGCGTACCATCACGTTTCCGACTTTGACAAAGGTCGGATTGCAGCCTATCGCGATTGCGGTTTATCGCATCGCGACTCTGCTGCTCGCGTTGGTCGATATCCAATGACTGTTAGCAGAATATGGAATCGGTGGGTTCAGGAGGGTAATACGGAACACCGTGCTGGATCCCAACGGCCTCGTATCACTAGCAGTCGAGATGATAGGCATCTTATCCGCATGGCTGTAACGGATCGTGCAGCCACGTCTCGATCCCTGAGTCAACAGATGGGGACGTTTGCAAGACAACAACCATGTCCACGAACAGTTCGACCACGTTTGCACCAGCATGGACTATCAGATCGGAGACCATGGCTGCAGTTACCCTTGACGCTGCATCACAGACAGGAGCGACTGCTATGGTGTACTCAACGACGAACCTGGGTGCACGAATGGCAAAACGTCATTTTTTCGGATGAATCCAGGTTTGGTTTACAGCATCCGTGTTTGGCGACATCGCTGTGAACGCACATTGGAAGAGTGTATTCGTGATCGCCATACTGGCGTATCATCCGGCGTGATAGTATGGGGTGCCATTGGTTACACGTCTCGGTCACCTCTTGTTCGCATTGACGGCACTTTGAACAGTGGACGTTACATTTCAGATATGTTACGACCCGTGGCACTACCCTTCATTCGATTCCTGCGAAACCCTACATTTCAGCAGGATAATGCACGACCGCATGTTGCAGGTCCTGTACGGGCCTTTCTGGATACAGAAAATGTTCGACTGTTGCCCTGGCCAGCACATTCTCCAGATCTATCACCAATTGCAAACGTCTGGTCAATGGTGGCCGAGCAAATGGCTCGTCACAATACGCCAGTCACTACTCTTGATGAACTGTGGTATCGTGTTGAAGCCGCATGGGCAGCTGTACCTGTACAAGCCATCCAAGCCCTGTTTCACTCAATCCCCAGGCGTATCAAGGTCGTTATTACGGCCAGAGGTGGTACTGATTTCTCAGGATCTATGCACCCAAATTGCGTGGTAATGTAATCACATGTCAGTTCTAGTATAATATATTTCTCCAATAAATACCCGTTTATCATCTGCATTTCTTCTTGGTATATCAATTTTAATGGCCAGTAGTGTAAGCCACACGACTATCAATCGTATTTCTACACAAAGGATCATAAAAATGTTCTGAGGATTTCAACTGACGCTAGTGGACACTAAGTAAATTAACGTTTTGTAAAAAAAAAAAAAACACAGAAACAAGAAATGTTAACATTTAAGTGCGAAAATTGAAATTTAACTCGTCGTTGATTCAAACCACAGTTGGGAAACAAGTTTGTTTGTTTTCTCTTCATCTTCCCTTTCTTCATATGATTTTGAAGGTCTCTTCCATTTTCTTTCATAGTCTGCAGAGGTTCCCCCACAAGTTTCACCACCTGTGAAAGAAAGGAGAGAACGGAGAGTTTGATGGATTTTTCATTTCTGGATCCGCCGGACATTTTCTGTATCTGCTAAGCATCACGTTAACATTTAAAATTGCATTTCGTTGCGCACACAGTTCTAACATCTGTTATTTGTAAGCGATACCATACCAAGCTCCACTCTATCCACGATGAAAGTCCGAGAACGACTGGGTCCTTATGGATCCAACCTACTGGTTTCTTGCAGTTTTTGAATAGCTTGACTGCTCCTATCCTGAACACAGAAGTAATCTGTTTCACTCAATACGTACGGGGTGATTCAAAAAGAAAGTGTACATTTCAATTATATGCTACAGGCAGACAATGAAAGATAGAAACACACTGTACATGTCACTAGAAAGAGGAAGGATCAGAGGTTTATGTTAGCACAGACCCCATACCTTGCACTCAACATGCGTTGCTCAAGAAACATCGAAATGGAAGTCCATTTCATTCCACAAACGAATTAAAAGGTCACTGTTTATTGAATCGACAGCTTCAACAATTCAGTTTCTCGGTTCTTGAAGAGCGGCTGTCATAGGTGGGACAAAGACTCTGCCTTTTATGGACTCCCACAGGAAAAAATGCAATGTTTGAGGGCTGGTCACCTGGGAGGCCAAAAGCATTGAACAAGATTTATTTGTCCACCTCTTCGAGTTCAACGTTGTGGGGTGGCGTCATTGTGATAACCCCGCACCTCAACGTCAAAGTGAAGCGGAGCGCAGTCTTCGTAAAAATTAATTCACAGGTATCCTTGCAAAGTTTAGGAAACAGCCAATTTGTTGCATGACCAGGTATGACATTCCTGTCACAGTTTCCTCCGCGAAAAAGGAAGATCCATAAACTTTGTCAACAAAAACGACACGAAACACATTCAGTTTCAATGAGTCTCTTTCATGCTCGACGACGACATCGGGATTTTGTGACCTTCAAAGTTTTACATTATGGCCGTTTATTGTACCCGATAGTTGAAACATCCCGATTCATCCGGAAAGATGAGTCGGTCGGAACAAGTGTCCTCTGATACTTGCTGGGGAAATGAAATGTAAAATTCGTACCTTGTTGTTTTGATCTCCGGGAGGCAATTGCCGCAGTAAGTGCAACATGTAAGGCTTCATATGAAGGCGTCGGCTCAGAACAAGCCACACAGTTGCTTGAGGAAGTTGAACTTTTGACCTGATCGTCATGTAGACTTCCGAGTGATCCGTGTGAACGCGTCTCGGATACGCTCGATGTTTTCATCAGACGTGCGTGACCAACCAATGCTCTTTCCTTTGCATATCCAATCAACTTCCAATAATTCTGTATACCAGTTATAAATCTGTTTGTGCAGAGGCGGCTTCTTGCTGAATCGATGGCTTTACGAAAATTCCAACACACGATACGATTTCTCTTGTGGTGTAGTCGCCATTTTGCTACAAACAAGCAACGGAGTAGCTGTGTCAAAACTTTGAACCTTCCTATGTCCAGTGGCATGCCCAATGTGTTTCTATCCTTTATAATTTGTCTGTAATGAACAAGTGAACTCTTTTCTTTCTTTTTGAATCACCCGGTATATGGCCTTCTGTAATGTGTTTATTCACGGTGGCTCCTCTTTCGATTTTGCTCTTTTCATGATTATCCATACCCCTCTTCTTAGACACATTTTCAACGAGATCGTCTATTGTGGGGGACGAGAGAGACCCCTTGTGGTTCGACAGCCGTGTTTGAAAGTTGCTACGAAAGTGAAGAGAGCTTCACTGGAAACTTAAACGTAGCCAAAACCTCATAAACCAACACAAACTGAAAGAAGCCAACAGTAGCGTAAAGAAACTTATTAGAAACACCTAAGAAATTTTGATCTTATATGAGTGAAGCGATCGAAAGCATCTAACCACCAGGATGCCAAAAACAAGGGGCGAAGATCTAAACTTTTCCAGAACTGTTTTGCTGAGGGAGATCGCACTGCACCTACTCCTTAAAGCAGTCGCCATAAAGTCAAAATGAGAGATGTCGAAAAGGGAGCATGTGATAGAAAAGGGACTGAAAGCGCTCAAGAGAGGACAGATCACTGTATCTGAAGAGATACCTATACCAAATTACCCATCTTCTACCAGCCATATACTGTAATTCGCTGGAGAAGAAAGTCTCTTCTGTAGGAATCAACTTGTGTTTCGAAAACAATAATGGTTCAAATGGCTCTGAGCACTATGGGACTTAACATCTGAGGTCATCAGTCCCCTAGAACTTAGAACTACTTAAACCTAACTAACCTAAGGACATCATACACATCCATGCCCGAGGCAGGATTCAAACCTGCAACCGTAGCGGTCGCACGGTTCCAGACTGAAGCTCCTGGAACCGCTTGGCCACAGCGGCCGGCGGAAAAAACAATAATGGTGTGTAAGCCAGAACTGTTTGTTCTCCCGCAACACCCAGAAAGCGAGCTGCCGGTGTGTTCTATGACTTCGAGAAAGTATTCTATCCCTTAATGAACAAATTACGAACGTACGGAATATCAGACCATCTGCGTGACAGGTCTGAAAAGTTTCTGGCAAACATAAGACAGCACGTCTTTCTCAGTGGGGAAGTATCTTCAGACGTAAAATTAATTTTAGGGGTAACCGAAGAAATGCATATCTATATACGCTTGTGGATAACGTTGGAGGTTCCACTTGGCTTTTTGTGTATGACGCTGTTATACACAGAGCAGTGGCAACTCTAGAAAATGCACTAGACGACGGCAGCTAAATAAAACAAGACCTTTAGAGGGTCAACGCTTGGTGCAGGGATTTTAAATCGACTCTCATCATAAGCAAACGTAACGTATTATGCAGATTATCTCATTACGTGACTGCAGAGCAATCAGTAGAAGCAGCCACACCTATGAAATATCTTGAAGGATGCAAACGGAGCTAAATGAAGAACGATCACACAAAAATAATCGCAGGTAAAGTTGATGCCACACACATCCACTGGAAGAATCGTTAAAAAATGTACACCAACTATAAAGGAGATACGTCACAAAATCACCAACAACAAACGAGGCGCCTCAAAAAATGCTGGTTCGACCAGAACTTTAATATCGCTCGTCAGTTTGGGATCCTAGCCAGACAGATTTGATAGAAGAAACACGGAATTTCAAACTCAGCCGATTCGTTGGCATTCATTTGGTAAGCGCGACGGCATCATGGATATGCTCAGCGAACTACAGTGGCAGACATTGCAACAGAGATGTTCTGCGTTAGCTATTAAAGTTAAGCGAGTGTACGTTCCTAGAAGGGTCAACCAACGTACTGCTTCCTCATACGCATATCTCGCGAAAGGACCTCGAAGGTAAAATTAGACGATTCGAGGTCGCACGTAGGCTTACCACCAGTCGTTCTTCCCACGAACCATTTGAGACGTAGCGCCTTACACCGAGCCTATAGAGATCGTAACCGCAGTGAGCAAACGTGCAGTATGAGTCGTGCGGGACTGGTGGCATCAGATGGCCGACTGTGTGTAGTTACTATGCGATCTGGTGGAGGTGACTAGCTGACGGACGCTGAGCTGCAGTCAGAATACTGTCATTTTTATTTGCAGATCAGTCTGTTTCATTTTCTAATTGTTTATTAATTACTATTAAAATTGTGCTTAGTTTTGAGGCCGAATGAAGGTGTGAATGTGAAACAATGTTTCATGTAAAGTTTTTATACCATACATTGAAGTAAACGGTCTTATTAGGAAAGTTCGAACATGACGCGTATGCTAGTTTTTTGTACCTGGGAATTTGTTGTAAACTATTTCGTCAGTTTTTGGTTCTGTGAAAATGAGATTATGATTTCGGTAAAGTAGTTTTGTTAAAAGGGAGTTAATTCAATATTTGTGGGCTTTCACAATTCATTTATGTTAGTTTACTGTTCTGATTCAGTGACAAATTTTGACGCGTGGGGTAGCCGCATAGTCTGATGCGCCTTGCCTTCATTGGGCATGTGTGTGTGTGTGTGTGTGTGTGTGTGTGTGTGTGTGTGTGTGTGTTGTCCTTAGCGTAAGTTAGCTTAAAGTTAGATTAAGTAGTACGTAACCCTAGGGACCGATGACCTCAGCAGTTTCATCCCATAGGAAATTCCCACAAATTTGCAAATTTTTTTGATTGGTTCTGTGCATATGTCCGCGCTCGTGGTCTCGCGGTAGCTGTCTCGCTTCCCGAGTACAGGGTCCCGGGTCCGATTCCCGGCTGGGTCAGGGATTTTCACCTTCCCCGAGATGACTAGGTGCTGTTCAAAATGGTTCAAATGGCTCTGAGCACTATGGGACTTAACATCTGTGGTCATCAGTCCCCTAGAACTTAGAACTAATTAAACCTAACTAACCTAAGGACATCACACACATCCAAGCCCGAAGCAGGATTCGAACCTGCGACCGTAGCGGTCACGCGGTTCCAGACTGAAGCGCGTAGAACCGCACGGCCACACCGGCCGGCCTAGGTGCTGTTGCATCGTCTTCATCATTCATCCCCACTACGGCCGGAGGAAGGCAACGGCAAACCACCTCCGTTAAGACTTTGCCTAGTACGGCGGTGGGGGTCTCGCGCATCGTACCCATACGCTCTGTGAAGAAGAATGGGACATCATTTGCATTTCTGTATATATGCGCGGGATTGAGCAGGCTTGATGGCGCTTTCCAACTGGCTGTGATGTTTCTCTACCAATCGCAAATTAGCATATTTGCATGTATTTGGGAAACTAGAAACTTTTTTGTGTACAGAGAAGGGTCGGGGTATGGATCTCATAGTTGTCAGACCTATTGATAGATGTTGCAAGGAAAATTATTAATATATTGATACCTCGGTACCAAAATGTTGGACAAGTGCCATAAAGTGTGGAAGAGTGTTCGATTTAAAGCACGGTGAGAAATTCAGAACTTTTGGTGACATTCTAGAAAACTAAATTCCGCGTGATGAGTTGCTTACTCGCGAATGTGAACGTTTTGTTACGTGAGACTGATTAAAGGAATATTTGAGCAGGTTATTCTAAAAGAAACAATCCGTTTGTAAATGATAATAATTATTATAAACTGGCTATGATTATGAATGATGTCTGCGTGTATACTTTTAAGACTTTGTGGAGCTTAGGGTATGGCTTGGAAGTAATTGTTGTATACAAGCTGACCGTAACAGAGTGAAACTTTACGCACATAAATACTTTCATGTAACTATTATTAACCCTTCACCGTCAAATCAATTGTCAGTGCGACTTGTTCAGTAACTTCAAGGAGGCGTACGTGTGAGAAGATGTTCACCACAAGGTGAGTGGAAGGAACTTTATACGCAGCAGCAAAGCAGCGCGCCGCCGCACATTCGCGGTTGGAACAGGAAAGGGGGAAGTAACTGTGCTGTACCACGTACTCTCATCACGCACAAAAAAGTGTCCAAATGTGTGTGAATCGTAAAGGACCAAACTGCTGAGGTCATCGGTCCCTAGACTTACAACCTACTTAAACTAACTTAGGCTAAGAACAACAAACACATTCATGCCCGACGGGAGGGGCCGCGCAATCCGTAACATAGCGCCTCAAACCACGCGATCCCTCCGCGCTGCCGTCACTCACAGTACAGCGGTTTGTGGAGTAAAGAGGGAGATGTAGACGAAGGTATAGCAAAACAAAAGGTGCCAGGAGAACCATGCGCTCGGATCAGTGCACGGGGAGTGGAGAGTGGATAGCGCTGCTGTTGGGGAAGAACTGAATAGAAAACATATAAACTGAAATCAAAGAGACTCTAGGCTCTATAAATTGGCAATTGCATGTTTTATTTAACAACGTCGTCATCATAGTCTTCAAAATGTTGTGAGTGGGAAAATCATAAGTTTTCTTGATCAGAAGGACCCTAACATTTGCCACAAAACATCGACGTCATGTTCGGACGCGCTGTGTAGTTACTGCGTCTATATTATTGCTGAATATCTCCATTCTGTCATCAGTGATGTGTTCGTTCAAGAGATGTGGTACTTCCCACCTGAAGAACTGATCATAGCGTAACTTCAGTGACATTTTAGAACGTGAGTAGCATAATAACGAAGACGGTGTCCCAGTCTCAAAATTCTTCTGACGTCAACCGCATCGATGGATTTAAAAGTGTTGTCATACCTGTAAGAGTTTTGCCGACATTTTCTCTGTGTCTAACCATGCTGTTGGTAAATCTATGTCTTAAATATTTTGAGTTGGTGTAACACTGTAGAGAGAGTACATGCAAAACGCCGCGTTTATAGGTTACTACTGAAGTTTAACAGCAATGAAACAAATGATTAAAATGAAATTGTTGTTCGTGTCTGGCTGCCGTATTGAACAATAACTTTCAAAAGTCGATAAAATGATTTTACATCGATAAATACAGGCTGCCCATAATTAAAGATCCAGTTTCAAAACACTGTAGTAAGAAAACCACTGTTGGGAATGGCGTCAAATTTGAACGACATGTACTTGAAACAGTGGGGAGGGAGGGGGCGGGGGGTACGTCATGAAAAAAAAAAATAACCAAAATTTTACCAATAGACGGCGCTGTAAGCGGCTGAATGTAAATGGGGCGGCTACAAGTGACAGGTAAATCAGAATACGACAGTTCAATGTGCATCACTCCACAACGGCTGTGGAACTGGTAAGTAATCCCACCCATTCACCACGGTAAGGTTGTACTACATCGGATGGGAAAAATCAGTTTCTAATTGTCCTGAGGCGGAAAAACCACATGAAAGCAAACTGACATCGCTTTTTAATTGTCCTGCAGTCCGCCTCCGTAGCGTAGCGGTGGCGTTACCGCCTATCACGCAGGGGGCCCGGGTTCGATTCCCGGCAGGGGACTGGGTGTTGTGTGTCCTTCATCATCATTTTCATCATCATTGACTTGCAAGTCGAACAAGTGGCCTCAACTAAAAAGGACTTGCAATACGGCGGCCGAACTCCCCCAAATGGGGCCTCCCGGCCAACAATGCCATACGATCATTTCATATCAATTGTCCTGGGGCGAAAAACCGCATAAAAAGCCAAATCACATCGGTTTATAATTGCCGTGACACTGTAGCAAGACATGTACAATATGCTGTCCTCCGTTTTCTGCCACAAGCTGAAATCGAGACTCAGCACGTTCCACACAGATCGGAGTGTCACGGGGGTCACGTTCAGAATGCGTTGCGCAAAGCGTGTCTTCAGCTACGTCCGTAATTAGCGCATTAAATGCATCTTTCAGCTAACCGCACAGAGAGAAGTCAAACGGATTCAGATCAGGTGCTCTGGACGAGCAGATGACGGCTGATAATTCTAGCATCTCCGAAAATCCCACTACAGCAAGCAGCCGCTTCACAAACTTTGCAATGTTCGAAGGAGCGCTATCTTGCATAAAAATCACACATCCGTGAGATTGAAGGGTTGGAATGACGTTAATGCGCAAAAGGCTCTCACGGTGTGTACCAGTGACGCTACAGGTAAGAGGAACCGCAGGACTCTTCTTCTCGAAAAAATACGGCCCTACGATAAACGATACTCTCAACCCACAGCAACATCTCTGCAGAATGATGTGGTACTGGGTGATGTGCGAGCGGATTTTCCGTTGCCCATATTCTGAAATTCTGCGGGTTGACGTGTCCTTGGTTCAAATAGCTCTGAGCACTATGGGACTTGACTTCTGAGGTCGTAAGTCCCCTAGAACTTAGAACTACTTCAACCTAAGTAACCTAAGGACATCACACACATCCATGCCCGAAGCAGGATTCGAACCTGCGACCGTAGCGGTCGCGCGGTTCCAGACTGTAGCGCCTAGAACCGCTTGGCCACCCCGGCCGGCGAGGTGTCCTTGAATATGCAAATAGGCTTCACCTTTCCGCAGGATTTCCATGGGCATTCATTGTTCACTTCCAGACCCAACATTTGTCTTGCTAGCAGGTCAGCAGAAAACAACTCTTGAACATGAGTGATTTTCAATGGATGGCAAGGCATGACGTTTCATAGGATTTTATGCAACCTGCTCACTGCATGTCCAACGTTTTTGGCAATTTCCCGCGCACTGCATGTTGGCACACCACTGCTCGATCCCCCCTGCAGTGCTGTAGGCAACTGCTGGATCAATTGCTTTCCTCCCTCTGCCACATTGCACTTCAAAAGAAGCTGTCTTTTCGACAATTTTTAATCATATATTTATCGCCTTTTCTCTTACCCTTGAGTATACGGAACATCTGCCTGCTATTGGCGCACAGTCATCGGTCTTGTAAAAGAGCTTTACGAGTAGCTCACAGATCCTACATGGAACAGTCATGTTGGGCTACTCAGACAGAAACTGAGGAATACCTCTGTGTTGTGCGTCTTTGGTGTACTAATTTTTTCGCTTGCAGCGCCATGTAGTGGTCAAATTTTCGGAATTTTTTTTGCTCCATGACGTTACCTCTTGTGTCAGTAACACACCGGTGTTCGTTCTAAAGTTGTTCTCTCTGATCCTATATTAATTGCTCCTGTAATTAAATTTACTGGTCCTGTATTTGAGGTCATTCTGTACAGCGTTTCTCTTTCTACAGCGTTTTGAAACTAACGGAACTTCAATTATGTACACCCTGTATTGATGAAACCTGTGTTGTATTCCGAAGAAAAACGTTGAAATGTAGTTTGTGACTGATTGGAAACACTGATCGAAAGCTGAATAGAGAACCGAAAACTAAACCGAATTTGCCACCGGTGACAATTTATATAATACTCTGCAGAATATTTTAGTGTAAGCACGAACTTGTACTAATGACTGCGTTGATTTTAAGCCAATAAACTCAAAATGCCCCGTAATAAAATCGGCATATCTCCGTATATCTCTAGATATGCATGTTGTTTGAGAGAACTAATTAAGCTGTAATTTGTGTCTTATATTCACGGTATACATTGCCTCTGACTTCCGTGATTTCAAAACGATGAATTTTGTTTGTGCAAGCCACCTAGACGCCCATGATTAATTTTGGGTGAATTTATTGAAAAGTTACTCCTGAAAAACTGGACAACGTACTACGAATGGGACCAGTATTTCATTTCGACAGTTTGCACTCTCACCAGTGAAATCCGAAAAAAAAAAAAAAAAAAAAACATTTGCGTAATGCGACAACCACTTCCTCGTCTTGCGCATTTCAGCGTAGCAGATGAGGACGCATTGTGACTTGGCGTGTAATGCCAAAGTCTTACTGGAAGAGTTGGTTCAAATTAAGTAATTCAAAGAGACAGTAAATTTTGTTGAACATTCAGCGTGGTTAAAAAATTGTGCCTCGTACATTCAGTATCACATGTCGAAATACTCAGTGTTAGTTCAAACAGTTCATAAACAAACTTTAGCAACCGATTAGCTGAGTTCCTCACGCACACTTTCAACTGATGAACAGCTTATTTTTTTAATTGTAAGCGCATAATTCTGTTTACTCGAAGTAAACAAGGAAATTTTAGTGATATCTTAGCTCTTTGTGATAACACTGCGGTTTTTCTGCACAGCTAAGGCTAAGATATTCAAACGTCATAGAAAAACATATTTTCAACTGTCTTGAACATTATTAATACGCGTTAAACATAATAAATATCAGATGAGTTCTGTTCTGGGTACTGAATGAGTTTTATTTGCCATCAGTCATCTTCAGAAATCAAGGAATGTTGTGTCTTCCGAGAAAGTTGTAGATGTTGGCGCATATAGTTTCATTACAATTATAATATATTATCGGTACATTGTCGTAATGCATGTGTCCTGTAAGTATTTCAGCCTTTCGCTGTGGTAAACAATGAGAGTGTTCAGAAAATGAAATACTTTTATGATTTTTTAGCATTGCAATGTTACGTAAAGGTAAACACTGTCCACAAGCCCTGAAGGGGGGGGGGGGGGGGCGGGGGGGGCATCGGTACCAACCGACCGCCGTGTCATCCTCCACCAGTGACGTCATTGGATGTAGTATGGGTGGCATCGAGTTAGCACATCGCCCTCACGGCCGCCGTCTATTTTATGACCTGGAGCCTCTATTGCTTTTTCAAGTAGCTCCTCGATTGGCATCACGAATCCGAGCGCACGCCGGTCCAGTCCTTCCACCAAAGACAAATTTCAGGTGGGTGGTCTACGTGGCAATCAGTCGCGCTGACTACACAGTTACGGAGGCAGGCATTGTGATGTTAGAGCTGTTAATAATGTAGGGTGTATGTGAAACACCGTCTCAGACAGTGTGATGAAATACTCGAATTTCCACTTGTGGCTACGCTAATTAAACATACTCAGGGGACTGATACCTATGACCTCGCGGAGTGCTTTGGTACACACAGTAGTATGGGGTATTACGCCAATCTCCATGGTATAGTACTGTAACAAGAACAGTTCTCTCTATAGCAATGCCGTACTACGAAATCCTCAACTCATTTACCCTGGCTATTCTCATTCTAAGCTCTCTAACAAAAAAATGGCTCAGAGCACTATGCGACTTAACTTCTGAGGTCATCAGTCGCCTAGAACTTAGAACTAATTAAACCTAACTAACCTAAGGAGATGACACACATCCATGCCCGAGGCAGGATTCGAACCTGCGACCATAGCGGTTGCTCGGCTCCGGACTGCAGCGCCTAGAACCGCACGGCCACTCCGGCCGGCGCTCTCTAACACCTTGATGAAGGCTCGCATCTGTAGAGCGCTAAGAGAGCAGGACGAGCTGCCACTCTCTACACGGTTTTGCCTTGGCCTCGATACAAGTGCCCAGCGTGGGCAATGAAGATGCCAGCGCAACTCGCTACAGTGTTTCGCTTCATCTCTGTCGTGGCTCTGCAACTTCTAAGTTATCACAATAAAGCTTGTGACTGCTTTCGCACATTTCACAGTATCACATTCAACAGGTTTATATTAGTAGGTTTAGTCCCTCTCTCTACAAGAATCCTACGATAAAACAGTGTATCCGAATCTTGAAACTGTTTTCTGCCGCCTTTTAAATGTTAGTAAAACGTGAAAGAACTTATTCCTGCACTGGAACCATGTCTGAGACATCAGGCGCAAATACAAAATACTCAGATAAATCAGTTGAATTACTCTGCAGACATTCTAACGGAAAGAACGTGCAAGAAAATTCGTTAAATTTCAAGACCTGGAAATAATCAGATAACACTGAAGACCATTTCCCTGGCCCGGAGTATTGTCCTGTGATATGAAGCATACCTTCTTACCTATGTTTGATCGTAAACTGAAATCTGGTCTTTAAAAGTTGCGGGTGGAAAGAATACGAATTTACGCAAAGCTTTCGTCTTCAGAATATGTCGCATCGAATAGGCAGGCTTCAAGAGCAATGGAACTGAAAATTCAAGTCAACCCGAGACAGTTGCTTTAAGCTGACTTTAAAAAGTGTTTTTTTCATCGCATTTATGAATTTTTAATCAGGGAAATGTGCAATGTTGGCTCCCATCATTGGTCAGTGGCATTTGATGACTAAGGTATTTAAATTTTGAAGCATTGACTGAAATATAATCGGACTTTGTCAGTGTGCCGCCATAACAATCCATGGTCGTCATTTTCTGTATCTGATTAATGGCATCACAGCGCCCCCATGCAGCACCCATTTCTGGTAGCTGATACACTAACTGTAAATAAGTGCGAACACATATTTCACTGCCAGAAATAACATAAAGTTTTAATTATAAGACATCGTTAGCATGAAGCTGCTAAGGACGTTGTTATAAATGAAGGCTGCTTCTTTGTGAAATAACAGAAAATGTTTAACTGTCACACTGTTGTTTCAACCAATAATCATTCCGGTACCAGAATGAGATTTTCACTCTGCAGTGGAGTGTGCGCTGATATGAAACTTCCTGGCAGATTAAAACTATGTGTCGGACCAAGACTCGAACCCGAGACCTTGAAGGCAAAGGTCCCGAGTTCGAGTATCGGTCCGGTACACAGTTTTAATCTGCCAGTAAGTTTCATTCAGGTACCACATTTTTGTACGGCCGTTAATTGCAATACGTTTAATTAATATCTTCATGAAACAAAGAGCATGTTGTTTTAAATAATTTGCTTGAAACACGATTTCACAGTAATGCTAATTTATTATTGAGACAAAGTTCCTTACGTGAAACTTACATCTGAACAGTAGAGCGGTAAGGAACAGGGTGAGCATAGAATAACAAACAGTGATTATGTATAAAAGAAAACAAACGATGTGTGCTTGAAAGACAAAAGATATAAGCTTACCAACATAGCCGTTGACTATAACTTTGCAGTACTGAGTCTTTACCACACAGTGGCATGTTGTTACTCGGTTTCATCTTCGTACAGAGTTTAGCACGTCGTATTTGTATTCAAAGGAGATAGTACAAAGGAACAATATGTAACATTACACTTTTTGAGCAAATTTTGGAACGTTAATGAAATAAACCAGACAGTACTGCGCTGAATAGATGATAGCTTTCATACAACTCTACCAAGAGAAATGCTTGTATGGCGGCTGAGGTACCATTATCTTTCGTTATGTTTAGCTCAGAAACAGTTTCTTTCAGAGGAACTGAGAACGGGACCTCTGACAATCTATCAGGAACAGGGGTACCTTGCACTCACAGTGCCACAAGTACTTGCAAAACGAACCGTTTTACTTTTGCACACCTGTATTCTTCGTGCGATATGGGTATCACCAAGAGCGTTAATGTTTCTCTAGAAAGCCGGCCGGTGTGGCCGAGCGGTTCTAGGCGCTTCAGTCTGGAACCGCGTGACCGCTACGGTCGCAGGTTCGAATCCTGCCTCGGGCATGGATGTGTGTCATGTCCTTAGGTTAGTTAGGTTTAAGTAGTTCTAAGTTCTAGGGGACTGATGACCACAGATGTTAAGTCCCATAGTGCTCGGAGCCAATTACACACGGAACGGAGCCGAGTTTAAATATAGTTATGTAACCAGCAACTACAGTTAAAAGAAAAATCGGTAAATAAACAGATCTTTATAATACTGGAAAGTAAAGTCTCTCTTGGGCATAGTGAAGTATCAAATAAGATTATGAAAATCATTGCTCCAAATGTAAGTGATACATTAGTCAGCGCTAAAACCTACGTTTTAGGTGCGGCCATTGTACCGACCGGTTTAAAATTTGTCGATGTGAACACTTAATAACATGTAAGAAAGAATTACGTGTAACTCAGACAATCACAGACCGATTTCCGTACTACCACTATCTTCGCAGGTAACGAGATGATGAATAGCAGAAGCATGCCCATCGGCACATAAATAGTCAAACGGGCAGTTAAACTTCTGGGGAGGATCATCGACATAAAACGCATGATGCTATCGCATATGAAGGAGTCTAAACAGCTAAGCAATTGAAGGCAATAGGAATAGTGTTTGAATAAAGAAATTCTTTTTTTTGTGTGTACCATTTTCAAATTTGGATACAATGAAACTTTACTGCATTTGAAGAGAGCCCGAGCAGTTAGTACTATTATTATTATCCCCAAAACATGAAACAGATACATTTACTTCAGTGTAAACACAAAGGTCCCGAATTTGGATCTTATTGAGATAATCTAAAGGAGTCTTAGCATTCAACTCTTGGCCTCTTTATTTTCTTTCTGCCAATGACTTACCTGTTGTCACAGATCTGTCCGCTGAAATGGAATTTGTCACTGGGTAAGTATATATCTGATACCGTATCGTCTACGACGACCACACCATACTCGTGTCAAGATTGGGACTGCACAGTGGTGTCATTGGAGTGACGTAATGGAGGCTACGGTTTAAGATGTTAATTCAGTCTCAGACGTTGATATAGATCTGTGAATGTGGAATGCTGCCTCAAAGCAACATTCTTCGTAGACTTTGATATATGCATTATATTTTTGCTGAATTTTTGCTTTGTAACATTTCGTTGTAAAATTCGTGATCTGTAATTTGTTCTTCTTTCCTTTGTGCGTATACTTTGGAATCCGCTGACTTTGGTTATCCATACGGCAAAGAAAACAATATATCTTAAAAATGGCATTAATTCTAAAGTTTCTGATTTGCAAAGCAAATTTACTGACAGTTTTCATTTTAATTTTCGTGAGTAATCTTGGTTGCTAATAAGCCATCCCACACCTATTTAGATATGAGTTAAGTTTAGTATAACAATCTGTGTTCTTCACTAATCAGCA
Source organism: Schistocerca nitens (assembly GCF_023898315.1). Lineage (NCBI taxonomy): Eukaryota > Metazoa > Arthropoda > Insecta > Orthoptera > Acrididae > Schistocerca > Schistocerca nitens. The sequence continues at coordinate 366,330,134 of NC_064614.1, read as the reverse complement.
TCTGCTTGCTGGCGTCACAATGCCACCATGTTGCAGAGGTTCCTGGTAGCTGATAAACAATCTGCAAATGAGAGCGAATACACTGAAACTTCTTGTATTTCACTGCTGGAAATACCACAGAATTTACCTCGTCTGCGTGAAGTCGCCGAGAACGTCCCTAAAAACGTTTCCAATATTCGAAGAAAACGCATACAGCAAGTCTTGCGGCACCGGTAAACGAACAGAGTTAAGGCGGAACTAAATTATGCAGTTAACACTTGCCTATAATGTCACAACACCGCGCTCTTTTAACGAGGATGCGGACCTGCGATTATCGAGTTTCATCAGCGCTGTCTGTGTATCGACGAAGCCGTCGCTTATCGACCACATCTCGGCCGGGCGAGGCGGCGCGACCTAATTCACATTCACCGTCGCCGGCCCGCAGCTACCAATCGCTCATTACGGCCGCCTCCAGAATGTGTAAGCAATGAGCTCCGGCTGCACGCTTGTACCCCACACCCCTCCTCCCCCACAACAGCCGCAGCAACCCCGTTAGGCTAATGCCGGTTTCGCGCTTCGAATTCCATTATGCGTACGGCAAATAATGGCTCATTACAATACCCCAGGGCCTGCGTAGCACCGATGACGCATGACGGCGGCCTGGGCTCGTGGGCCGTCCCTTTCTGTTGCATATGGATTGGGAAGAGTGGCTTCCCTCTCGCTTGTCAGTCAAGCCCGTGACGTCAAGGCCGAACCTGTCAATATCCCCCCAGCCGAGAAGCGTCTACAAATATGCTGCGCCACTGACCCGGCGGTCAGCGAAACTGGCCAGCTGGTTCGCAGCAAAGGATAAATGCCAGTATTATTTGTCGGTGAAAGATACCGATGCAACAAAATACCCAAATTCCACCGCGATATCTTCGACTATATCAGGTCTGCCATTCCCAAACTGCGTAGGCTGAATACGAATGGCTTCTAGATACTACCGAATTGCGAGATACAGTCTAAATTTACTTGTACGAGGGTGAGTCAAATGAAAACAAATTTGTAATAACAAATCGAAATTTCACGCCGTTATCCTGTAAGTTGGTAAGCGTGCTACAAACAACGTGCAGAATGGCCTGTAGGTGGCAGCATAGTGCAGATGCACACATACCGTCACAGTATCAGTATAATGATGGCCGCCCCACTTGCGATTGCACCAGGGAAGAACAGCATTCTGTTATTCGGTTTTTGCGCAGTGAAAGTATGAGACCTATTGAAATTCATCGACGAATGAAGGCTCTGTACCGTGATGCATGTTTGTCACAGTAGCAAGTCTACGAATGGAAGTTCGCAAATGGTGTGATTTCAGTGGAAGATGCTCCTCGTCCAGGTCAGGCACAAGGAGTTGTGACTCCACAGAACATTGCACCAGTTGAAGCCATAGTGAAGGAAAACAGCAGAGTGACACTGAATGACATTGCAGCATGTTTACAGAGTAGTCATGGGTCAGCACACCACATTGCGCATGATGTGCTCCAGTTTCACAAAGTGTCTGCAAGGTGGGTGCCACGGCAGCTGACTGCTGAAATGAGAGAACGACGTGTTGATGCTTGTGAAGAAATTCTTCGGCTCTTTGAACGAGAAGCTGATGGCTTCCTTGCAAGAATCGTTACTGGGGACGAAACCTGGGTTCACTTCCACCAACCGGAAACGAAGAGAGCGAGCAAGGAATGGCGCTATTCCTCATCACCAAAACCAAAGAAGTTCAGAACCATCAGCAGGGAAGGCTATGCTGACTCTCTTTTGGGACGAAACAGGCGTCATTTTAGAGCATTACATGCCTAGGGGGACCACTCTCACCAGTGCATCATACACAGATCTCCTAAAAAATCATCTGCGGCCTGCAATCAAATCAAAGCGACGTGGATTGCTGTCAGCAGGTGTCCTTTTGCAACATGACAATGCAAGGCCCCACACTGCCCGTACAACAGTTGCAACAATCAAAGACCTACATTTTGAGTGTCTTCCTCATCCACCATACTCACCAGACCTTGTCCCAAGTGATTTCCGTATGTTTGGACCACTCAAAGACGCAACGGGAAGAAAGAAGTTCCGTTCTGATGAAGAGGTACGCCACGTGGTGCATGAGTGGTTGCGCAGACTACCAAAAAGATTTTTTTCTAAAAGAATTTATGCACTTTGTAAGCGCTGGAGGACTTGCATTGAGCGTGGGGGAGATTATGTTGAAAAGTGATAGAGCTTTGTACCATTTCTGCACAATATATAATATTTTAAAAAAATATTTAAGGTTTTCATTTGACTGACCCTCGCATAATCTTGGAAGCTACTGAGCACCGCGTGGCGAAGAGTACATCGTACCAATATTATGACTTTTCCTTCCTCTTCCAGTATTGTGGTGAGTGAGAGAAAGATGACAGCCAATACGTCTTTGATGCTTCTTTGGGTGCCATAAACTGTCTTATCTGATTCCTATGGTACATAAACAAGATATAAAACGGTGACAGCGTAACTTTCTCGTATTCTTCTTCGAACATAGGTTCTCTAAATTTTCCGATCATGGTTCTAATGAATTGTGTCGGTTTCTTCCAAAGACTCCCATTTGAATTTCGCATGATCTACACCAATTCCAGAAGAGCGTCTCGAAAACTCCTTACGTCTTTGTCGTGCTTACTTTATGGCTGCAAAACCGGAATATAGCTCTACTGTGTTGTTTGCGATTTGCTTTACAGATGCATTGCATTTTACCGTGAACCCTAGCAACAAATCTAACTCGGCCATTCGCCTTTCCTAATACTGATCTTAAGTGATAGTCCCATTTCACACCACTTCTTAGCACTACGTCCACATCTACGTCTACACTTATACTCCGCAAGTCAGAGTACTTTAAGTGTCGAATGATACTTTGTATACTTGTGTCATTTCTCCCTTTTCCAGTCGCGTATGGTTCACGAGAAAAACAATTGGCGGTAAGCCTTTGTGTGGGCTCAAATCTCTCTGATTTTATCTTCATGGTATTTACGCGAAATATACGTTGGTGGAAGCAATATATTGGCTAACTCATCTAGGAACGTACGCTCCCGGAACTTTAACACTAAACCAGAAAATGACCTAAGATGCCTTCCTTGCGGCGTCTGTGACTGGTACTTGTTGTTCACCTCAGTGACGCTTTCGCATTTATTAAATGAACCTGTAACGAAACGTGCTGCTCTTCTTTGGATGTTCCCTATTTCCCCATCACTCCAGTCTGGTACAGATCTCATGCTGACAATCAACATTCAAGTATTGGTGGCACGAGTGATTGGTAAGATACTTCCTTAGTTGATGGACTACATTTCATGAGGACTCTTCTAATGAATCTTACTCTGACGTCTGCCTTACTCGCTATTAATTTTATGTGGTCGTTCTATTTCAAATCGCTCTGGACGCACAATCCTAGATATAATATGGAAGTAACTGCTTCCTGTGGTTGTTGTGAAATTTTCTACCTATGAATTCGCAATATGTCACATTTGTTTATGTTGAGGGCCAATTGTCACTCCCTGCGCTGGGCTTCGTCATCATCCGCGAAAAGCCTCATGGAATTTCAGATGTTATCTGCTAGGTCATGATCATGTATTGTGAAAATTAATGGTCCTGAAACACTCCCATGAGGCACACCCGAAGTTACTTTTACATCTGAAGACTTTTCTCCGTTGAGAAGAAAATGCCGTGTTCTGTTTGCTAGAAACTCTTAAATACAGTCATACAGATGGTCTGATATTCCACATCGTAAATACTAATACGATGTTTATTACCAATCTTGCAGTCTCATGTTATCGTGTACTTTTGCCTTGTTACAGGCCTTTTCTTGAATTTATCCACATTTAAAAAGAGCTGTCATACGTTACACCTTACGAGAATTTTGTCAACTGTAGTCAACAGAATCGTCAGGGAACGATTTTTTAGTGCTGCACGTAATCGAACCCTCCCTTTCTTGTTGTTGCTAATGTTCACGATGGTGAAGTCCTTTCTGAAGATCGGAAGGAGTAAGATTTGCTATAAACGTTTTGCTTATCTTTTCTCGCACAGTTGGCTCCAGTTATCCATGTCTAGGCGCTAATTCTTGAAGCTGAAATTTTCACATTTTACGTACTCATGGTTCAATTGATCTGTATAATTTTAAAAAGTCTTTGTAGAATTTTTGATTTTATGATAATTTATTGTCTCACATTTTACTATATCACATTGTCTCTTGAATTTTCACATTAACAAAGCCGAAATTAAGTTGTTCGTTCAAAATACAAAAATACGTCCGTTCACTTTAGAAGCAAGCTTACTATTATTCCACTCTTCGGTAATAACAAAATTCCAAAGGGTTTACAATTATTCTTAACAAATGAATTTCTATTAATTTATATTTTATTTTATCAATTAATCCAGAAATAAACATAATAAACAGTACTAGATTGCGTAATTAATAATATAAATGTTAAGAGTGCCAAATATTCTATAATTTCAAATGTTTCTAAAAAAACAATTTTAACTGTACATTCACGGCGAGTACATATCGATTGTAACGACGAAAATAAAGTAATTCCCTTTCATTAATTTAGCTTGAAATGTAACATATTATATATGAAATATTTCAGAAAAACAGCTGAGGTAGTATTGACCTGTCCAAAATTCGAAAAATATTTCTGGTATCGGTCACTACTGTCGAGGAAAAGTATTGCTAGAGGAGGATGTCCCTTTACATGCAGATCCTATCTGATAAAACATTTATATGTGTATTGAGTTCTTTTGAGGTCATATAACGTTTCCATGGGATACACCCGACGACACTTCCGTTTCCGTAAAACAATCGTCGCCCAATATTGGGTACTCGGTTCTATTTGTCAAACATTCGTCGAGCTAATCAGATATTGGGAAGACACTCCTTGAGATGGTACCTCAATGGAATGCTTAGTTGGTTTTCTATATTAATTATGCTAGCTTGTACTAAATTTACATACTATTTAGATGCTCGCAAATGCATGATCCGGCCAACACTCGTCCACCATTTCTGTAGAAGTGACCATTAATTGATAGCAATTTTAGAAGTATATTGGGCACTTCTGCGTGGTGAAGTGAACAGGGATTTATTCTTTTCGGTTTTGTTCAATATTAAGTTTTAATTTCCTTATTTCTTTGTGTACTTTGCTACCTACAAAGTGTCACGTGTCATATCTTAGCAGTTAGCCGTATGTAGACTGTTTCACAGTTATTTATGCTATTAAATAATTCCGTCTTAGAACTCTTAAAGCATTTTACATGCTTAATTAGTTTTATCTAATAATGAAATATTCTGTGGTTGTTTTGGAGCGATTGCTCCCACTCCCCAAACAGCTAGAAACTAATTTACCCTCTGGTTGCTGCCGTGGGCTGGGTCTCTGGCGTCCCTCACCTCCTGGGACTCCTAAAGTCGCTGAACATACCAATGAACTTGGCGGGGCTAGTTAGCCCCTTCTAGTCGCAGATATCAGGCAAGAGATGTAAGATGTTTCTATTGCTTAAAATACGACAAAGCCAGCAAGATCCACTTAACCTGTGAAGTAGTGAAGCAACCTCAATCATTTATTAAAAAAAGTCTTCCGGTCCAAGTTAGGTTCCTTTCAGAATATACTGATGGAATAGCTCCACACTTAACAATCATACAAAACCGCTCACTCGACGGAAGATCCATATCCAAAGCCTCGAAAGTTGCACAGATCGTACCAGTACTCGAGAAAAGCAGTAGTAGTAGTCCAATAAATTACAGGCTTACATGATTAACGTCGACCTGCAACAGGATTTTGAAAGATATATTGTGTTGAAACGTTATGAATTACCTCGAAGAGAACGGTCTATCGACACATATTCAATAAGGATTTAGAAAACGTGTTTATTGTGAAACACAACTAGCTCTCTACTCATACGAAGTAATTGAGTGCGACCGACAAATGATTTCAAATTGATTCTGTATTTCTAGATTTCGAGAAGACTTTTAACAGCGTACCTCACAAGCGGCTTGTAATCAAATTGCGGTTTATGGAATATCGTTTCTGTTATATAACTGTATGACTGGATTCGTAATTTCCTGTCAGAGATATCACAGTTCGAAGTAACTGAAGGAAAGTCATCAAGCAAAACGTAACTGATTTCTGGTGTTCCCCAAGACCCTGTGCTGTTTCTTATCTACGTAAACGATTTAGGCGATAATCTGAGAAGCCATCTTAGGTTGTTTGGAAAAAAAAAAAAATTGGCTCCAATGGCTCTGAGCACTGTGGGACCTAACATCTGTGGTCATCAGTCCCCTAGAACTTAGAACTACTGAAACCTAGCTAACCTAAGGACATCACACACATCCATGCCCGAGGCAGGATTCGAACCTGCGACCGTAGCGGTCACGCGGTTCCAAACTGAAGCGCCTAGAACCGCAAAAAAGTTGCAAAACGATGTAGAAACGATATCTGTTTGGTGCGAAAATTGTCAGTTGAATAAATACTGAAAAGTGTGAGCGGAATTTATTAAACTTCTGTTAAACGGTAGATCCAATGCTCATGCATTCAATAAAATAACTAAGAATTACCATTATGAAAAACTTAAATTGGAAAGAACACGTAGAAAATGTTGTGGGGAAGGCGAAGCAAAGACTGTGTTTTACAATTAACGAATAGACAAAGTTCAAATAAGGACAGCACGTTTTCTATTATCGAGAAACAGAGAAGAGAGTGTCGCAGGCATGATGCAGGATTTGGGGTGGACATCATTAAAAGAATGGCGTTCTCAGCAGCGGAGGGATCTTTTCACGAAGTTTCAATAGCGAACTGTCTCTTTCTTATGCGAAAATATTTTGTTGACTCCCACCTACATAGGTAGAAACAATCATCACCTTAAAATAGGGGAAATCACAGCTCGCACGGAAAGATATAGGCTATCGTTTTTTCCGCTCTGTTCGAGAGCGGAATAAAGAGGATTAGTTTGACGATAGTTCGATGAATCCCCTCAGACACTTAAGTGTGATATGCAGAGTAACTATGCAGAGGTAGGTGTAAATGTATTCCTTTCTGGTAAAAACTCTTGTCTTGTGTTAATATCGATGTTTTCACTGCATAAATTATCATCTTCAAATTGTGCCCCACATAGAAAATCCTTAAGTGCCCGAAAGAGATGAAACTCCGAAGGCGCCGCGTCTGGACTGTAGGGTGAATGACGTAGTCACGTCCAACGCAATTTGGCCATATGTTCCCTGGTTCTCAGACTTATGTGGCGTTTATTGGCGCTTGGTGCATGACTTCTTTTGGACTTTTGTCATACCGAACACGTCGGAAATCATTTCTGAGATCGTTCATAGTCTTCAGATATGTCTCTGTATTAATGGTTGACCCTTTTCACAACATATCCACGAGAATCACAGCACTACTAACCCAAAGACTGTCATTACGACGTTGCTACCGGTGGGAGCTTTTAACATACCCGTCTACTGGTACTAACGTAAGTACTTTTCTTATGTTTAGCCAGTTACGTGAGGTATGAACTTTCACAAAATTACAGTCGCCAGTAGCACAAGCCCTTCTTTACATGAAATATCACACAATACTGAGAATTTCGTTTGATTGGGTAATTGTAATTTATCAGATTTAATTTAACTCTGTCAAATTGTTTAAGATCAAAACATGTAATCTAACTGACTCACACACTCACACAGGACTCACACATATCTGTACGATCTATGATACCTCTTATTTTATCACGATGTTCATTTTTCTATGTTTTTGCTATTTTCGCATTCAGCGGAGAAAGATGCCGATTAAAATTTTGAGAAAATATCTCGCCGCAACGAAACACTTCTTTACGGTTACTTGACATGAACATTCGGTGCAGGAGGCGACCAGCAAATTTGTATTGTGGTCTTATAGTGAAAAGTAATTTATTTGCTAATAACGCTATGATAACACAGTTACTGGATCACTAGTTTCGGTAGTATGTATTGTCATCTCCAGCTCCTTCAAACAGGGCAGTAGTAGTTACATTATATAATGCTTAAACCACTTTGTCACATTAAGACTATATTATATGCATAAGAAAGTCGGGCCTTAAAGTGACTCATTGTATGCTATAAGAACTACTGCTCGGTTTTATGGATATGAAGATGGCAATACGCATTACCGACGTTGGTAATTCAATAACTGTGTTAAAATACGATATTTACAAATAAATAAGTTTTCACAAGAAGATTACAATACAAGAAAGCCTTCGTTTCAATGAATACCACCCCAACTTTCTGACACTCTCTCCTCTTTCACCATAACACAAAAAGAACTGCCCACCTTTGAACTTTTTCGTTATCCTCTGTCAATCCTAACTGATTAGGATCCATTATCGCACAGCAGACGTCTATCAGAGGACGGACAAGCGTAGTGTAGGCAGTAGACCCATTGCATCCTCTAAGTGTTCTGCCAATAAAAAGCAGTGTTTGGTTTGCCTTCCCCACAACATTGTCTACTCTTATATGATAATTCCTCATTAAGTTGTTCATACTTGTAATTCCTAAATATTTAGTTCATTTGAAAGCCTTTAAATTTATCTGATTTCCCGTGTAACCGAAATTTTACAGAGTTCTTTTCGTACTCATGTGGATGAACTCACACTTTTCCTTACTCAGAGACGATTGCCACTATTCGCACCGTACAGATACCGTGTCTAAATCATTTTGTAATTGGTTTTGATCTTATGATGGCTTTACTTGACGACAAATGACAGCATCATCTGCAAACAGTCTAAGAACTCGGCTCAGATTGTCTTCTAAATAGTTTATATAGATTAGCAACAGCAGAGGGCCGATACGCTTCCTTGGGAAACGCCAGAGATCACTTATATTTTACACTATGACTTTCCGTCTATTACTACGAATTGTTACTTTTCTGACAGGAGTTCATTCGCACAACTGAAGCGATGGTACATAGGGGCGCAATTTGATTAGGAGTCTCTTGTGAGGAACGGTGTCAAAAGACTTTTGGTAATCTAGAAATATGGAATCACTTCGAGATCCCTTGTTGGAGCACTCATTAAATGAAGCGAATAAACATCTACTTGTGTTTCACAAGAATGGTATTTTCTGAATCTGTGCTAACAACGTGAAAACAGGCAGTTATCTTCGAGATAATTCATAACGTTAGAACACAGTCTATGTTCTAAAACCCTACTACAAATCGACGTCAGTGAAAGAGTCTGCAATTTATCGGATTACTGCTATTCCTTTCTTTACTATTGGTGCCACCTGTGCAGTTTTCCAGTCTTTTGCTTAGGATGTTCTGTCGAGGGAGCGGTTTATATGATTGCTAAGTATGGGGCTATTGTAACAGTATACTCTGAAAGGGACATAACTGGTATACTGTGTGGGTAAGACTTGGCTTTATTAAGTGATTTAAGCTGCTTCGCTACACCGAGGATATCTACTTCTAAGTTACTCATGTTGGCAGGTGTTCTTGGTTCATAACCAGGGACATTTACTTTGTCTTCTTTGGGGTAGGGATTTCGGAAAACTATGTTTTACAGTTTCGCTTTAGTGGAGCAGTCATTGGTAGTATTACCATTGCTATTGTGCAATGAAGTTATTGATTGTGTCTTGCCTCTGGTGTACTTCACATGCAACCAAAATCTCTTTCAATTTTTTGTCAGATTCCAGGACTAAGTTTTGCTGTGGGAACTATTAAAAACATATCGGATTGAAGTCTGCTCCAACTTAACTGCTCCAGTAACACATTAGCAGTCTCGGAGACTTCGTGTTGAATTTGGCAAGATGTTTTCGTTACTTCTGCCAAGGGGTTCTGACGTGTTCCGTGTACCATGGAGGAGCAGTACCATGCTTTAATAATTTATTGGGTGTAAATCTCTCCACTGCTGTCAACATTACTTCTCTGAATTTAAGCCACATCTGGTCTACGCCTGCATGATTAGTTCAGAAGATATGGAAGCTGTCTCTTAGGAAGGCGTCGAGCGAACTTTATAACTTATTTTTTTTTTACTTTTGGTGCATTTGGATGTTGCGGTGGTCAGTCTCGTTACAACCACCTTGTGGTATCCCTTCATTCCTCATGACTCTTCCTATTTGCTAATAATCATTTGTTGCTAAGAGGTCAAACATGTTTTCGCAACCATTTAAACTTTAAGAGGGCTCCTGAACTAACGCTCAGAATAATTTTCGGAAAAAAATTATTGTGGCTTGCTACGCCTCTGCCGCCAGTAGGAATTTTTTGACAATTTGAACCACCTGTAAGGACGTTTTCCTGTGCATTTTAACGTCTTTTAGAAATAATTAGGTGTATTATTTAGTGAACGACCGTCGTAATAATATCCTAGTCACAAGTTATACGCTAAAAGTGGGAGTGTCAGCAACTTATAATTGGCATGGAAAGGGTGAAGGGAGGGATATTGAGACAATAACACCCCCGCAAGACTTGAGCCCTGAATCCGCACCTTACGTGCCTTCTGAATTCAAGCCTCAGTATTCATCTAAAATTTTGATTCCTTACATTTACCTCCATTATCAAATTTACTATTCCTTGATGCCCCAGGAAATGCTCTAGAAGAGAGTCGTCCAGTATCAGCGAGATTGTTTTTTGACTCTACTGTGTAACTGCGGTGGTTAATCGGAATATTAATATACTGTTCTCGTACCTCAAGACATGTTATATGAATAGCACAGCGTAACGATTTTTATTGTTTACTTATATTACTTAATTACATCGAAAGTAAAAGAGCTACAATTACAAGGCTTGTAGAAGTGTCTTGCAGTGACGGCCATTACATTTTTTGTGATAATATCAGTTATTTTCATGATACACAGCACCCATTGAATAACAAAAAAAATGGTTCAAATGGCTCTGAGCACTATGGGACTCAACATCTTAGGTCATAAGTCCCCTAGAACTTAGAACTACTTAAACCTAACTAACCTAAGGACATCACACACATCCATGCCCGAGGCAGGATTCGAACCTGCGACCGTAGCAGTCGCGCGGTTCCGGACTGCGCGCCTAGAACCGCGAGACCACCGCGGCCGGCATTGAATAACAATAGAACACATAAGTATGTGAATTTATTGTTACTGTTTCAGCTCAGTTCACCAATATTTAATTCATTGCTTTACACAGATCCCAAATAAAATACAAAATATTCTCTTGATCCACACATCCAACACGTGTCCAACCTCCATCTTGGAAGGCCTACATATCATACAGTCTTCCACAGATGATTCCTAATGTACTTCTCAGCATCTTCTCCTGACACAATATTTCCGGTAAATTCCTGTTCTCTGCGCCGCTTTGTAATTGACTTTCCTTGGAGACACTTTGTATGTTTATTTTGTTTTGAAACGCACGACTTCGGTTCAGCTTTCTTCAGCTTCTATTTTGACTTCATATTTTATTTTGTCTGAATTTAATCCCTTCTCTTTTCTCTTCGGTGGTAGTCATTTTCTTACATAATTTTTGACAAGACCGAGCGAGGTGGCGCAGTGGTTAGACACTGGACTCGCATTCGGGAGGACGACGGTTCAATCCCGCGTCCGGCCATCCTGATTTAGGTTTTCCGTGATTTCCCTAAATCACTCCAGGCAAATGCCGGGATGGTTCCTCTGAAAGGGCACGGCCGACTTCCTTCCCCATCCTTCCCTAATCCGATGAAACCGATGACTACGCTGTCTGGTCTCCTTCCCCAAAACCAACGAACCATCCAATTGTTGACAACGCTTCAGCTGCCTCCCTCGTGGTCATTTTATTAGACATAACCTCGGTGACAACCATTTTCAAACGTTCTACACTCCATTTTCCTCTTACTTTACCTCATTTTCCGTCATTATTACGTAACACGAATAACCGAAATATAGCAACGAAATTAATCACTTATCTTAAAAACGGGCATCACAGACCTCAAAATATCTTTCGTGCGCGACAAGCTACAAAAAATGGTTCAAATGGCTCTGAGCACTATGGGACTCAAGTTCTGAGGTCATTAGTCCCCTAGAACGTAGAACTAGTTAAACCTAAGAAACCTAAGGACATCACACGCGTCCAAGCCCGAGGCAGGATTCGAACTTGTGACCGTAGCGGTCTCGCGGTTCCAGACTGCAGCGCCTAGAACCGCACGGCCACTTCGGCCGGCTGACAAGCTACAACAATACCATCAAGCTCTCAGAGCAGACAAAGCAGTGAGCAGTGAAAGAACATATCCGATTCCAGTGCACATGGATACACGTGCTTGCTTCTGCTTACTGAACACTTCTGCTATTTAGAGGTGGAAAGATAAATCACAGTAGTGGCCGGTACTGTGGGCCGGCCGATAATGCACGACTCTACCGTGTCCACCCATCCCTTCTTTTAATCAACTTACAACAGAAAGCAGATTTATCTTATTTCGCTTCAGGAACGTCCTGTAGAAAGCATAGTCCTTAGAGAGGACCACAAGCCCTAATTACGAGCCGGACGGGATTAGCCGAGCGGTCAGGCGCTGCAGTCATGGTCTGTGCGGCTGGTCCCGGCGGAGGTTCGAGTCCTCCCTCTGGCATGGGTGTGTGTGTTTGTCCTTAGGATAATTTGGATTAAGTAGTGTGTAAGCGTAGGGACTGATGACCTTAGTAGTTAAGTCCCATAAGATTTCACAGACATTTGAACATTTTGAACCTAATTACGAAATGATGGAGAAGGAATTTAGCAGTACCCAGTTCCTTTTAAAGGAACTACCCAGAATTTGCCTGGAGCAATTTAGGAAAATCGCGTAGAAGCTAAATCTTGGTGGCCAGGCGGGGATTTGGACCATCGACCCCCAAATGTGAGTCCAGTGTGCCAACCACTGCACAACATTGCTTCTGTACCTTTGCGTTAGTTACCCATCGAATCTCGTCGTTACATTAACAATTTAAGGCTTGAACGGTTTTTAGTGAGATTCGCGTTTCAAGCATGGGAACAGACCAATTAATGTTATTAATCAGTAGTTACGCCCACGCCTGAGTGGCGTGGAATGGTTCTCGTGACCTTAATGTGACGCGGAGTAAGTGGACCTGGCGATCACAGGGGCGACTGGGATCTAAATTGCAGGAGAAAGTCTCATGAAAGATTACTGAGATGTTATCTGCTGCAGCTGCTGATTCCGCATACAGGCTGCACAACAGAATAGCGGCGGCGGCGGCAGCCGAAAGGGCCGAACATGAAAGGTCAGCCGGCCGCGGAGATCACGAAACAGGATCCGGTGCGAACGCCTCTTGCCTAATGTGTCATAAACACACACCGCCCGCCACGCAAATGTCGGGGGCGTACGCCGGAGCACGGCAGGGAGCAAAGATACGGGCTCACACTCACACACATACACACACATACACACACACACACACACACGCACACACACGCACACGCACACATACGCACACGCACACACACACCCGCGCGCTCTGGCACGCACACTTATCGGGGTCGTGTGATCTCTTCTCTGGTACACTGGACTCAATCAAAATTGGTTGTTTCTGTACAGCAAAGTAGCAGTTCAGGGGACGTGGAGCTGTTGTTAAGACTCCCACTCCATATTCATAAGATCGAATGGCCGTCACGAAACGCTAATCTTAAGAAGTACGCGCGAATGGCAGTGTGATCGACTAATGGCGAGGTCAACCACAACTGTTGGAAAGTCCTGTTAACTTCGACGTTTCTGAACTATATGTGTACCCGGTATATTATTCTCCGAAACGTCTGGTTGGTGACCTTTCCTAATCTTGGTCCTGCTAATCACTCCTAAAAAGAATTGTTGGCAATCTTATTAAAACATGGGGATTATAAAGCTGAATGTGAAGAAACCCTGTAAGAAGAATGGAGAATTATTGGTCATGTTGAGGAAGTAGGACGATGAAGAGAAAGATAGTCAAAAGAATTAGATCATGGAAAAATTTATCATCGAATTACAAAATGGCGAGAAGCAGATGGATTCGGTTGGTTGGACAGCTGGCAACGCCCAGGACTGTGGTGGAGAACGAACAGCAAAAAATGTGTCTCCTCATACGCTTGAAAGCTCTTTATTCTCATGAAGTAATAAGTGCCATCGACAGGGGATGTGAAATTGATTCCATATTTTTAGATTTCCAGAAGGCTTTCGACACCGTTCCTCACAAGCGTCTTCTAACCAAACTGTGTGCCTACGGAATATCGCCTCAGTTTTGCGACTGGATTCGTGATTTCCTGGCAGAAAGGTTACAGTTCGTAATAATAGACGGAAAGTCATCATGTAAAACAGAAGTAATATCCAGCGTGCCCCACGGAAGTGTTATAGGCCCTCTATTGTTCCTGATTTATATTAACGACATTGTTTGCAGATGATGCTGTCATTTACCGTCTTGTAAAGTCAACAGATGATCAAAACGACTTGCAAAATGATTTAGATAAGTTATCTGTATGGTGCGAAAAGTGGCAATTGACCCTGAATAAAAGTGTGAAGTTATTCACATTAGTACTAAAAGAAATCGGCTAAATTTCGATCACCTGATAAATCACACAAATTTGAAGACTGTAAATTCAACTAAATACGTAGGGATTACAATTACAAATAACCTACATTGGAACGATCACATATATAATATTGTGGGTAGAGCAAACCAAAGACTGCGATTCATTGGTAAAACACATAGAAGGTGCGACAGGTCTACTAAAGAGACTGCTTACACCACGCTTGTCCCACCTATTCTGGAGTATTGCTGTGCGGTGTGGCATCCGCATCAGGTGGGACTGGCGGATGACATCGAAAAAGTACAAAGAAGGGCAGCTCGTGTTGTATTATCGCGAAACAGGGGAGATAGTGTCACAGACATGATAAGTGAATTGGAGTGGCAATCATTAAAACAAAGGCATTTTTCATTGCGACGCGATTTTTTCATGAAATTTCAATCACCAGTTTTCTCCTCCGATTGCGAAAACATTCTGTTGGCACCCACCTACATAGGGAGAAATGATCATCACGACAGGATAAGAGAAATCAGGGCTCGCACAGAAAAATTTAAGTGCTCGTTTTTTCCCGCGTGCCGTTCGGGAGTGGAACGGTAGAGAGGCAGCCTGAAGGTGGTACATTGAACCCTCTGCCAGGCACTTTATTGTGAATAGCAGAGTAATCACGTAGAAGTAGAAATAGAATCTAACCC
The DNA here is from genome assembly GCF_023898315.1 of Schistocerca nitens. NCBI lineage: Eukaryota > Metazoa > Arthropoda > Insecta > Orthoptera > Acrididae > Schistocerca > Schistocerca nitens. The sequence goes on along the minus strand of NC_064614.1, from coordinate 366,314,974 downwards.
AGGTATTTCGGGAGCCTGGGAGGAGGAGACAAAAGTCGATGGTGGTTTAAGGAAACTGATAAAGCAGTTCGTTGTGTTCTGAATTTGTGCTCTTTAGACAACGTTTGAATGTGTGTCTGCAGGCGTTCCTGGAAATCATTGTTTAAGTAATGTCATGTTCAATAATCAGCAGCAATTTTACCTAAAGATAAACTTCGTTTAATAATTACGTTGGTGGTAACTGAAACTATCGAATCACAGGAAGAACTTCTGTGAATTTTACATTATCTGACGTTGAGGACTTGATTCCGAAACTCTTCCTATTTCGTTTCGAAAAATACACAACTACTCGTGCATTTTAATGCACAATATCTGCCTTGAGAGACGTGAAAGTTAAAGAGACATGTGTGGAATTCCCACTCCAAAATAACAGCAGTTTATCGTATATTAGCGGACAAACTCGGCGTCAGCCGGGTATCCACTTCGCCAGTTCTCTGTTAGAAATGAAAAAAAAAACGAACTGTGCTTGTAATGAAAACGCGTTCGCCGGCCGTAGTGGCCGAGCGGTTCTAGGCGCTACAGTCTGGAACCGCGCGACCGCTACGGTCGCAGGTTCGAATCCTGCCTCGGGAATGGATGTGTGTGATGTCCTTAGGTTAGTTAGGTTTAAGTAGTTCTAAGTTCTAGGGGAATGATGACCTCAGAAGCCATTTGAACCATTTGAACCAAAACGCGTTCGAAATTGTGAAACAGCCTCACAAAGAAATACGCATAATGTACAAATGTATAAGCACAGTACCCAAAGCTAGAAACCTGATCCCGAACAGTTCCTGTACGCTGGGCGCAGCTGCTTCGCGTGTTTACATAGCGATTTTGTAAACGTCTGTATGTCAATGCCTCTTCATATCTCTAGAGACGGCTATCGTTTTCGCCTGCGGCCGTTTGCTCTTTGCAGTTGAAGGCTGTAAGAAGTGCTGCCAGTTGTCAGGGATTTTCTTAAGTTGATTCGACGATGGGAGTGTGTTAGCAGCAAAGAATACATGTGCAAAATTTTTCCCGTATCTCAACATTTATGACGACATGTCTCTTGCACTATGTGTCGCACAGTGATATATTTGTGTAGGTACTGTTACGCAGCATATGTGGATACTGTCAGCGAAGTATGTTGTGAGCAGTTCAGTAGCAAAGAAACAATAAATTTAAACGTCATGCATGAATCGGCAGTTTTTCACGCTTCACAGTATTTATGGCGTCATATCTCCTGACCTATGTATTGACATACGTTTATCGGTGCATTTAGAGGCATATGTGGATACTGCCTGCGAAATTTATTGCGAATACAGTTATCAGCACAGAACTAATACATTTAAACGTCATGCTAGATCAGTCAAGGGACCGATGACCGTAGCAGTCTGGTCTCTTTAAATCCCCCAAACCAACCAACCAAGATCACTCAGTCCGACGCTCACTTCCATCGATTATGCTCTATAAAATCTCGACTGCAACACATTCGATTTTTATCTGGTTCCAAATATTAAAGAACCTCGAGGACTTCAATGTGATAATGATAAAGCGATTGAAGCAGAGGTGAAGTTGTGGCGCCCTCAACTAACACTCTGCAGTGACGGTATCAACGAAATGGTCCCTCGTTGGGAGAAATGTGTTCGTCGCGAAGGTGACTATGTTGAGATATAAATACGTAGACATGAAAAAATGGTTCAAATGGCTCTGAGCACTATGGGACTTAACTTGTCAGGTCATCAGTCCCCTAGAACTTAGAACTACTTAAACCTAACTAACCTAAGGACATCACACACATCCATGCCCGAGGCAGGATTCGAACCTGCGACTGTAGCGGTAGCGCGGTTCCAAACTGTAGCGCCTAGAACTGCTCGGCCACTCCAGCCGATCGTAGACATGAAGAATAAAGCTGTAGAATGTTAGTAACGTTTTATTTAAAAATTCGAAGGCATTGTTTTTCAACACGTCCTCGTAAAACAGATTGATGTCAGCAATGCAGACGTACGTTTGTTTTCCTCTCCCATCTTTAGATCTGTCAGTGTCTCTTTAATACTCTTACAAATGATCAAAAGCTCTTTCGTTTGCTGTATTAGCAACCGCAGGGAAAAGTATGTGGCGGAAAATTACTGACTCAAAGACTAAGTGTTGCTATCGGAAACGAATGTTTGACAGGGTAATCTATCAGGAAGTTTCACAATAATAAAACAATTCTCAAGATGCAGAAATATGTTCAGAATTACTGTCACGTACATATTTTAATTAACAGAATGTGATAGCGAATTCCCACATATTAATATGTTACAAGCACAGCCAGAGAATACGGAAGGAATTAACTCCATTCATTGCCGCCATACAGTAACTTCACAGTCATTCCTGCAGCGCAGAACGTCTGGACGGCTACAGAGAAACATGATCTCTCGTAAGTAGTTCCTGTAGCGCTGTGTACGTATTATGTCTCCTACAAACTGGTCGGGGTTGTTCACGTTTCTTTTTTGCGATCCGTAGTTGAGAATCGGCCGAGGTTAATCCTCAGCGAAGATGGCGCGCCGAACTTATTTCCTCGAGGTTCCGAGCTGGCCTCCCGCGATACACTTGCCCCGCGTGCTTCGCATAGACATAGGTCTCAGCGAATAAGGTCGTGCGTCTGCGCCCCATCCATCAGCGTATCAGCATTCACGCGGCTCGTCGTTGGCAGGCTGTGTGCGTCCAGCAGGCTTCGGGATCGAAGGCCGCACTGCGCTGGAGTACACGCTCCTGCAGCGAAACACTACTTGCAGCGATATAAATTTAGCCTCAAGCTAATAGCTGCTTTGCCACTGGCAGGAAATGGTGGAACTTCTTTTATCTATAATTTCGCAATAAGTACACTGAGCCGATAGAAGCGATATAATATATAGGATGGTCCACTGATCGTGACCGGGCCAAATATCTCACGAAATAAGCGTCAAACTAAAAAACTACAAAGAACGAAACTTGTCTAGCCTGAAAGGGGAAACCAGATGGCGCTATGGTTGGCCCGCTAGATGGCGCTGCCATAGGTCAAACGGATATCAACTGCGTTTTTTTTAAATAGGAACCCCCATTTGTTATTACATATTCGTGTAGTACGCAAATAAATATGAATGTTTCAGTGGAACCACTTTTTTCGCTTTGTGATAGATGGCGCTGTAATAGTCACAAACATATGGCTCACAATTTTAGACGAACAGTTGGTAACAGGTAGGTGTTTTAAATTAAAATACTGACCATAGGTACGTTTGAACATTTTATTTATGTTGTTCCAATCTGATACATATACTTTTGTGAACTTATCATTTCTGAGAACGAATGCTGTTACAGCGTGATTACCTGTAAATACCATGTTAATGCAGTAAATGCTCAAAATGATGTTCGTCAACCTCAATGCATTTGGCAATACGTGTAACGACATTCCTCTCAACAGCGAGTAGTTCGCCTTCCGTAATGTTCGCACATGCATTGACAATGCGCTGACGCATGTTGTCAGGCGTTGTCGGTGGATCACGATAGCAAATATCGTTCAAGTTTCCCCACAGAAAGAAATCCGGGGACGTCAGATCCGGTGAACGTGCGGCCCATGGTATGGTGCTTCGACGACCAATCCACCTGTCATGAAATATGCTGTTCAATACCGCTTCAACCGCACGCGAGCTATGTGCCGGACATCCATCATGTTGGAAGTACATCGCCATTCTGTCATGCAGTGAAACATCTTGTAGTAACATCGGTAGAACATTACGTTGGAAATCAGCATACATTGCACCATTTAGATTGCCATCGATAAAATGGGGGCCAATTATCCTTCCTCCCATAATGCCGCACCATACATTAACCCGCCAAGGTCGCTGATGTTTCACTTGTCGCAACCACTGTGGATTTTCCGTTGTCCAATAGTCCATATTATGCCTATTTACGTTACCGCTGTTTGTGAATGACGCTTCGTCTCTAAATGGAACGCGTGCAAAAAATCTGTAATCGTCCCGTAATTTCTCTTGTGCCCAGTGGCAGAAATGTACACGACGTTCAAAGTCGTCGCCATGCAATTCCTGGTGCATAGAAATATGGTACGGGTGCAATCGATGTTGATGTAGCATTCTCAACACCGACGTTTTTGAGATTCCCGATTCTCGCGCAATTTGTCTGCTACTGATCTGCGGATTAGCCGCGACGGCAGCTAAAACACCTACTTGGGCATCATCATTTGTTGCAGGACGTGGTTGACGTTTCACATGTGGTTGAACACTTCCTGTTTCCATAAATAACTTAACTATCCGGCGAACAGTCCGGACACTTGGATGATGTCGTCCAGGATACCGAGCAGCATACATAGCACACTCCCGTTGGGCATTTCTACCACAATAGCCATACATCTACACGATATCGACCTTTTCCGCAATTGGTAAACGGTCCATTTTAACACCGGTAATGTATCACGAAGCAAATACCGTCCCCACTGGCGGAATGTTACGTGATGCCACGTACTTATACGTTTGTGACTATTACAGCGCCATCTATCACAAAGGAAAAAAAGTGGACCAACTAAAACATTCATGCCGGCCGCGTTGGTCTAGCGGTTCTAGGCGCTCAGTCCGGAGCCGCACGACTGCTACGGTCGCAGGTTCGAATCCTGCCTCGGGCATGGATGTGTGTGATGTCTTTAGGTTAGTTAGGTTTAAGTAGTTCTAAGTTCTAGGGGACTGATGACCATAGATGTTAAGTCCCATAGTGCTCAGAGCCATTTGAACCATTTGAACCAAAACATTCATATTTCTTTACGTACTACACGAATATGTAATAAAAATAGGGGTTCCTATTTTTAAAAAAACGCAGTTGATATCCGTTTGACCTATGGCAGCGCCATCTAGCGAGCCAACCATAGCGCCATCTGGTTTCCCCCTTCAAGCTAGATGAGATTCGTTCTTTGTAGTTTTTTCGTTTGATGCTTATTTCGCCAGATATTTGGCCTGGTCACTATCAATAGACCACCCTGTATGTGGCGCTAGCATCGCGTACGCTAGGTGACTCAGGGAATTAAAGTGAAAAACTTTTCGACGTGATTATGGCAGCACGACGGCAATTAAGAGACTCTGAACGAGAAATGGTAGTCTGAACTAGACGCATGAGACATTCCATTTCGAAAATGGTTAGAGATTTCAATATTTCAAGATCCACAGTGTCTAGAGTGTGTCGAGATAACCAAATTCTAGGCATTATCTGTCACCACGGACAACCCAGTGGCCGACGCCGTCGAGCGCAGCTTTGTCTTCGTAGAGTTGTCAGTGCTAAAAGGCAAGCAACACTGCGTGAAATAGGCGCAGAAATCAATGTAGAACGTACGACGAACGTGTCCGTTAGGACAGCACGGCGTTAGTGGGCTATGGCGGCAGACGACCGGTGGGAGTGCTTTTGCAAACAGCACGACATCGGGTGCAGCGTCTCTTCTGGATCCGTTACCATATCGGTTGGAACCTAGACAATTGCAGAAACGTGACCTTGTCAGATGAGTCCCGATTTCAGTTGGAGAGAGCTGATGGTAGGGTTCGAGAGAACCTTAGACCCAAGTTGTCAGGAAGGTACTGTGCAAGCTAGTGGTTGCTCCATAATGATGTGTGCTGTTTTTACATTGGTTTACTCGAAATGGTTATGTTCTGCTGCTTGGAGACCATGTGCAACCAAACAACGATGAAATATTTATGGATAACAATGCATTATGTCACTGGGCCACAACAGCTTGATTGGTTGAAACATTCAGGACAATTTTAGCGAATGATTTGGCCACCCAGATCGCCCGACGTTCGAACATTTATGGGACAAGAGGTCAGTTCGTGCACAGAATCCAGCTCCGGCAACAGTATCGCAATTATGGACGGCTATAGAGGCATCATGCCTCAGTTTTCCAGCAGGAGACTCCCAGCGACTTATTGGGTCCCTGCCATGTCGACTTGCTGCTTTAGGCAGGGCAAAGAGGTCCGACACGATATTAGGAGATATCCTCTGACTTCTGTCACCTCAGTATAAGTCTTCCTTAAATAAACCGTTCACAAGCAACGTAGTTAATAGTCCGTCACGAATTTCATTCATTATTTTGACAAGATTGTGGAGTTTCTTCTATTCCTTTCATCCAGAATGTTTCGAAACCTGGCAAATGTAACACGTGATACATTGTCTTATGACTCCTCTTTCGGACGATGTTCTCAAATCACTTTCCTGATATTTCATGAATAGTTCTTTAAATATTTCATGAGAATTTAAATGAGCACTAAGCATTTAGACAAATCAGGCCTTAATTTACAATGCACAAAGTTGAGATCCTATATCATCATCACATCATCATCATCATTTAAGACTGATTATTCCTTTCAGCGTTCAGTCTGGAGCATAGCCCCCTTATAAAATTCCTCCTGGATCCCCTATTCAGTGCTATCGTTGGTGCCTCTTCTGACGTTAAACCTATTACTTCAAAATCATTCTTAACCGAATCCAGGTACCTTCTCCTTGGTCTGCCCCGACTCCTCCTACCCTCTACTGCTGAGCCCATGAGTCTCTTGGGTAACCTTGCTTCTCCCATGCGTGTAACATGACCCCACCATCTAAGCCTGTTCGCCCTGACTGCTACATCTATAGAGTTCATTCGCAGTTTTTCTTTGATTTCCTCATTGTGGACACCCTCCTGCCATTGTTCCCATCTACTAGTACCTGCAATCATCCTAGCTACTTTCATATCCGTAACCTCAACCTTGTTGATAAGGTAACCTGAATCCACCCAGCTTTCGCTCCCATACAACAAAGTTGGTCGAAAGATTGAACGGTGCACACATAACTTAGTCTTGGTACTGACTTCCTTCTTGCAGAAGAGAGTAGATCGTAGCTGAGCACTCACTGCATTAGCTTTGCTACACCTCGCTTCCAGTTCTTTCACTATGTTGCCATCCTGTGAGAATATGCATCCTAAGTACTTGAAACCGTCCACCTGTTCTAACTTTGTTCCTCCTATTTGGCACTCAATCCGTTTATATTTCTTTCCCACTGACATTACTTTCGTTTTGGAGATGCTAATCTTCATACCATAGTCCTTACACTTCTGATCTAGCTCTGAAATATTACTTTGCAAACTTTCAATCGAATCTGCCATCACAACTAAGTCATCCGCATATGCGAGACTGCTTATTTTGTGTTCACATATCTTAATCTCACCCAGCCAGTCTATTGTTTTCAACATATGATCCATAAATAATATGAACAACAGTGGAGACAGGTTGCAGCCTTGTCTTACCCCTGAAACTACTCTGAACCATGAACTCAATTTACCGTCAACTCTAACTGCTGCCAGACTATCCATGTGAAGACCTTTAATTGCTTGCAAAAGTTTGCCTCCTATTCTATAATCTCGAAGAGCAGACAATAACTTCCTCCTAGGAATCCGGTCATATGCCTTTTCTAGATCTATAAAACATAGATACAATTCCCTGTTCCACTCATAACACTTCTCCATTATTTGCCGCAAGCTAAAGATCTGGTCCTGACAACCTCTAAGAGGCCTAAACCCACACTGATTTTCATCAAATTAGTCCTCAACTAATACTCGCACTTTCCTTTCAACAATACCTGAGTAGATTTTACCCACAACGCTGATTAAAGAGATACCTCTGTAGTTGTTACTATCTTTTCTGTTTCCATGTTTAAAGATTGGTGTGATTACTGCTTTTGTCCAGTCTGATGGAACCTGTCCCGACTCCCATGCCATTTCAATTATCCTGTGTAGCCACTTAAGACCTGACATTCCACTGTATTTGATGAGTTCCGACTTAATTTCATCCACCCCAGCTGCTTTATTGCACCGCAATCTATTGACCATTTTCTCCACTTCCTCAAATTTGATCTTATTTCCATCATCATTCCTATCCCATTCTACCTCGAAATCTGAAACATTACTGATCGTATTTTCACCCGCATTGAGCAACTCTTCAAAATATTCCCTCCATCTGCCCAAGGCATCCACAGGATTCACCAGCAGTTTTCCTGACCTGTCCAAAATACTTGCTGTTTCCTTCTTGCCTCCCTTTCGAAGACTGCTAATTACACTCCAGAATGGTTTTCCAGCAGCTTGACCCATAGTCTCCAACCTGTTTCCAAAGTCTTCCCAAGATTTCTTCTTGGATGCTGCAATTATCTGTTTGGCTTTGTTTCTTTCTTCAACATAACTTTCTCTGTCTACCTGAGTTCTAGTATGTAGCCATTTTTGATACGCCTTCTTTTTCCTTTTACAGGCTGCCTTGACTGTGTCATTCCACCAAGCTGTTTGCTTCGTCCTACTTTTACATACTAGTGTTCCAAGACATTCTTTAGCCACTTCTAGTACTGTGTCCCTGTACCTTGTCCATTCCTTTTCCAATGACTGTAATTGACTACATTCAACTAACTGGTACTTTTCTGAGATCGCTGTTATGTACTTGTGCCTGATTTCCTTATCCTGAAGTTTCTCCACTCTTATCCTCCTACATATGGACCTGACCTCCTGCACTTTCGGCCTCACAATCCCAATTTCACTGCAGATTAAATAATGATCAGTGTCATCAAAGAATCCCCTGAATACACGTGTGTCCCTCACAGCCTTCCTGAGTTCCTGATCTGTTATTATATAGTCAATGACAGATCTGGTTCCCCTGCCTTCCCAAGTATACCGGTGAACGTTCTTATCTTTAAAAAAGCAGTTTGTGATTACTAAGCCCATACTGGCACAGAAATCCAAGAGTTGTTTCCCGTTCCTGTTGGCCTCCATATCCTCTCCAAATTTACCCATAACCTTTTCATATCCTTCTGTTCGATTTCCAATCCTGGCATTAAAATCACCCATGAGCAGAACACTGTCCTTGTCCTTTACTCTAACAACTACATCACTGAGTGCCTCATAAAAACTATCCATCTTATCTTGATCTGTCCCTTCACAATGCGAATATACTGACAGAATCCTAATTTTCTTGCTAGACGCTGTCAAATCTATTCACATCAGTCGTTCGTTTACATACCTTATTGCAACTACACTGGGTTCCATTTCTTTCCTTATGTAAAGCCCTACACCCCACTGTGCTATTCCTGCTTTGACTCCTGACAGATAGACCTTGTATTCTCCCACTTCCTCTTCTTTCTCACCCCTTATCCGAATGTCACTAACAGCTAAAACGTTCAGCCCCATCTTACTTGCAGCCTCTGCCAGCTCTACCTTCTTCCCAGAGTAGCCCCCATTGATATTAATAGCTCCCCATCTCATTACCATTTGTTTGCCAAGTCGTATCTTTGGAGTCCCTAGTTTGTCAGTTAGAGGTGGGACTCCGTCACCTCCAAAGGTCCGAGGCATTTTGCTCTGATTGTTGCCAGCATCATATTTAAAGTACCAGGGAAGCAGGTTGCTAGCCTTACTTGAAGCAGGTTGCTAGCCTTACTTGCCCCGAGTCCCATTGGGTTTTAGCCCTAACGGTTGAGGGACTAACCGGTGGATTTGGTTGTCTTTGCCGTATGGGCACAAAGGTGACCACGACTCAGAATATGTCCCAGATGCCCAGCCATATTCCAAAGTAACTGGTATCCCGACTGTCGGGACCACTTACTTGGCCACTCATACGTTTCCCGTGGTTCATGAACTAGGACATGACTACAGGAACTCACACCATGAACCACTGATAAAACACAGATAAAAATCTGCAAAAAAATATACCTTTGCCTGTCCTCTTCCCCTCCTCCTCTCGCCTCCTTCTTTTTGTTGTGAGCTACTGCCCTCACCATATGATCCTGCTGTCAACAAAAAATATAAGAAAATCACGCGAGCAAAACATCTCATCACGGTCATTGTAAGAAAAATATGAAGTGTTGTTTGCCTTCAGGAATGTTACTTAAATTGGTCAGGAAAGCAGCAAAGTTTTAGCAGGATAGCTTGAGATCGTCGTACGTATACTGGGCTAAATATGTGAATCTTTTCGTTTTTTGCAAGTTAATCAGAGGACTATACTGAGACAGTGAGGGATATGAAATATATCAGCCCTGAAGCATAAAAGTTGAAACTATATGCCAGATATGGAACAGAACCCGGGCAGTGTTCTTCACATATTGCTCAGCACAGTTATAAATTATTAACACTACGAATACATCGCTGAAATAGAAGAATACTGTGCGTGTTAGTCCTGTCTGTATATGACCATGAATGTATTAATTTAACAAAAGTTCTTACAAATTCCAGGATAAACATCCTGCTAAGAAAGACATACACGAATACCCGTATATGAGAAAGTAATTTTCAATTCGCAATGTTCATTTCACTGCGCAGATTGATCGTTTTGCACCTCTCTGAATCACTACCGTGGCACTCTACTCCGTGCCTTGAATGTTGCAAAGCAGGGGTGTACAGACTTGCTGGTACCGCAGTTTTACAATTAATAAATAAATAGATACAAGAACGAAGAGTCAGAGCTGTGTCGCAATCACATCAACGGCAGCATCTCTGTTGTAAACCAAACTACAGTTATTTCTAACAGTCCACCCGTGTATTTAACGTATCGCTTGGTCATTTTGATGTTAATTGTTCGCGTCATTTACCAGAGAAAATAAGGATTAAAATGTACATCATCACTTACAGGAGCTTTGAACGCTACCGCTACGTAGAGTGACAGAAGAAGTAGTTTGAAGATGCGGAAAACATATTAACAGGTCCATTCCCGACATATAAAACACAGTAGTCGACGTAAGGGAATGTCTGTCCTTAAAAAAGAACGGAATTTCACTATCATCCCCAGAACTTTACCTACGGATGATATCATTGCGAACACCGATGCGCCCATTTGGAAATTTACTCGTGAAAAAGCTGAAATACGCAGTGAAACCTTCAGGATACTGTGTAGAGCAAACTCACCAGTTTGCCGCCTTAAAAGAGGAACGTTAAAAGCTCTCAAGAGACTTAATGGCGACAGAAGCGTAATCGTACTCCCTGTTGACAAGGGAAATGCGACCGTTGTAATGAAGACCGAAGAGTATGGGCAGAAGATTTATGACGTAATGGACTCGACGACGTACCGAAGTGCAGGTCCGTTGCATCGAAAATGGTTAATTGAGGCGTCTCCTGACGGTTGCAAAGGCAAAGCTCCACAACATAGAAGTCCTACCACACCGGCTGTATGATGTAACAGTCCAGTTACATACGTGTTTGCTTTCTTTACCTGATAAAATATAATTTGCAAATGTAACGGTAAGATAACCAATGTCAAACGGTTTATGAGTAATGGATGAATGGTGGCAAGTGGGGGAAAATTCTTTTTATTAGTAATGGTGGAAAAAATTGTTTTAAGTTCGCTCCTAAGAACGTCCGAGTAGCCATCCAGCCTCTTGTAACGGGGAGTGGAGTAACCGGGAAACTAATGTGAACGCACTGTAGGCATGTAACAATGATCTAAGAAACATGGAATCCATTACTGGCGGTAGTTTGTAAAATCCAAGGCAGAATTGTAATAGTGTTCGAATTGCAGCCATTGCCGACTATGCGATTTCTAATGCCCCACAGATATTACGGTTATCACTGATATATTTCAAAGACTTAAGAATTTATTTCTATGAGATGCAGTGGCTGTAATAGTGTTTGAAGAATATGCGAGGGTGGTTAAAAAGTACTCGGAACAAAATAGAAAAAAGTACTTACATCACCGAAACATTTTTTAATTCAATTAACAATAGTTTTACTCGTGGAGTGGCTTTATATGAAAGCGTGTCAATTTATTTTGGTAGTTTTGCGTACTTAACTGTTCGTACATCGCTGCGCGAAGATGAAACTAACATTTACCCTTGTTCTCACATTTTGTGTACAAGTGTTTTACGAGAGGCACCCATAGCGGAGGAATGCTAAATGTGGGGCCCTAGTTATGACTTTTACGCTGGTATTTGAAACTTTCTAGGATATTTCTGATTTAGGCTCCTTATTGCGGTGGTTCGTCAAGAACAAAGAGAACAAAATGATTATTGAACTGTAGCACCTGTGACTGAAAAACATTTCAATAAATTCAAAGCCACGTATTAAGAAAGGGAGCTGCCACTATGGGTTATGAAAACTCCATATGGACGATGTACCATTAAGACCGGTTGTAAGTGCTCTGTGCCCACTGTCGTGTAAACAGGTATCTACACTTGGCATCTCTGCTTCATTTGCTGTAGGGAAAGACCAACACGTACATGAAAGACTCAGGAAATGTCGCTGGGAATCTGAAGAAACTAAAACTTGGATCAGTCGACATCCTGATCAGCTTTGTTGTTGTTTCTGTGGCTGGCAAAGTGCCGTATCAGTTCCAGTTCTCCACAGGACATCAACAAGCCCTTTCATGCTTGCCTTGCCACGGGATACTTTTTATTGAATGGCGACTTTTTCTGACAGCTAGAAGATGTCGCCTTCGGTGTTACACTTAGTCTAGTGATTGCCAGTTTGTTTTTTATGGAGGAGGATTTCGAAAGAAATGCTCTGGGCTTGGTACTTCGTAAACCTAATGTGTTGTAAAAGTACGCCAACAACAGTTCTGTCGTCACGATGAGGAATGGCTGAGTGATTTCCCAAGACACACAAATATGAAAATTACTGTGGAGGTAGTACAAGACCAAAATTATCCTTTTTAGATATGCAGGTTTCGAGGAATGGTGAGAACCTTGGCCACACCATGTAGCAAAAACTGACACAATTAGGCTAATACCTGCAAAATGTATGAAATCACCAAACGAGCCAGGAAAGAGGCATGATTGATGTGCTCGTAATGCGTGCAAGACAAATATGTGAGTCGCGGTACCTCAGACGAGAGGTTTAACACCTGGAATGCGTTATAAGGAGCAATGCGTACACCGTTGCATAAAAAGACTGTCAGGAAACATAACACTCGACGTAGTGACACGTCAGCTTAAGAATTTTTTAGATATGTCGTCTCTGCTATAAACCCCAACGTGATGGACAGAATCGGCGGGTATTATGCAAACTCGGCTTGAAGACTGTTAAGAAACATACCATGATATCACAGAGTGTCTCAGACTGGCAAAGGACAAAAGTGACCAACACGCAATGTCAGGAATGTATTCCAAACCGTTTACATGTGGAAAGGTGTGCAATGTCTGATCTCAAGTAACTGAAACCTGTTAGTGCACATTAATTTAGGATTATGGTGACTCGAACTCTGATGAGGACACTTTTACTGGGTGCCTGAAAGTCTATGGAGGAATGGCAATCCGTTCTTCCTCAAGAGCCGAAACCAGTGGATTTAGTGATGTTAGGCACTGGGGTCTGGAGCAAATTCAATGTTGTAACTCATTTCAAAAAAGTTCCACTGGGTTCATAACGGGACACTGGGCTGGTTAGTCCATTTCAGGAATGATATTATCAACAAACCATAGCCTCACATTCGCTGGAGTCCAATCATCGCATCGGATTGTGATAGGGTATAGAGTGTTTCATCACTCCAAATAATTCGTTTCAAGTCATCTACTGTCCAGTGACGTCACTTTTTACACCATCTCAGGCTTCTCTCAGCACTGACTACAGGAATATGTCAGTAATGAGGAGCTGTCCGACCACTGAACCACATTCTTTTCAACTCCGTATGAATAGTCACTGTGCTAGCTGGAATGCTGATAGAACTTTGAATCGCACAAGTGATTCCTTTCGCTGATTTCATGTGATTTCTTACAACCACTCTCCGCAATGCTCTATGTTGTATGTTCTACGTCCAATGACTGGTCCACGTTCCAAGTCACTGAGCTCTTCTAACCGACCCATTCTGCTGTTACTGCATTTATACTGACAATAGAGTACTCCCCGCCTGATCTACTGGCTGGTTCACCGCTCCTGATACCTAATGGTTAGTTCTTTATTACATAGGCGTGTCCGGATACTTTTGATCACATAGTGTGTGATGATGTGATTGGACGTTCCATAAAAACCAGTATTACGAAATACAAACGGTACTGGAGGTTATGAGAAGTGAAGAAATTGGCCATAGCAGAGCATGCACTTCGTGAGATCGACCAAATAATAAAATTCATCGACATACGGAGCTACCACGTCCGCTTGTTCAGGGAAGCCATAGAAATTCACAAACATAACACTGATTTCATCAGTAGAAAAGTGAGCCTCATGATAAATGGATTCGGGACTTCCACGTTCCAGCGTACGATCGTTCCAAGTAGCAAGAGGAGAACCACTGCGGTAAGGACCAGCGCAAATCCCTGAGACGTTGGCGTAATAGGTGCATATTCGTATAATCTCGGGCGGCGGTCTCGACTCCAGTGCGCCACAATGCCAGTCACTTGTGCTGGCGAAAATCAGAAAAACCGTTAAAACAAAAGTAGCCGAAGATCCTCAGACGGACGCTCACAAGCAATGCGGAAAATAAAATAAATTTCACGAGAGACATGGTTTTCTTTATTGAATACAGAACTGACGTCGATATGCCTTAGCCGTTTAACTTCTTCGACTGTCAGTCATAGAACCGTACCCATAGATTCTCCCAAATACATACTGCTGCCAGCCGAAGTGGCCGAGCGGTTCTAGGCGCTGCAGTCTGCAAGCGCTAGACCGCTACAGTCGCAGGTTCGAATCCTGCCTCGGGCATGGATGTGTTTGATGTCCTTAGGTTAGTTGGGTTTAACTAGTTCTGAGTTCTAGGGGACTAATGACCTCAGAAGTTGAGTCCCATTGTGCTCAGAGCCATTTTAACTATTTGAGCCACATACTGCTACCAAAAATGTTCAAACGTATGTGAAATCTTATTGGATTTAACTGCTAAGGTCATCGGTCCCTAAGCTTACACACTACTTAACCTAAAGTATCCCAAGGACACCCATGCCCGAGGGAGGACTCGTACCTCCGCCGGGACTAGCCGCACAGTCCATGACTGCAGCGCCTAAGACCGCTCGGCTAATCCCGCGCGGCCATACTGCTACCACACGAATACTTTACCCTTAAAATTTTCTTTGATTTTATTCTTAAGCATCTGTGTGTTGATTTTTCATAATTCTCTGTTGAAGACGTTGTTCATTGGCTTGGTAGAGGCTGCTCTCCATTGTCCCGCGATCACCCAATTCTGACGTCACAAGCTGTAGATCATTATCGCACACGACTGAAGGATTTGCTTCCGGAGAGGTAGAATCATAGCTGGTGAAATATGTACCTTAATAGCACGTTGTGGGCAAGGTCTGTACATCTAGCTTGTAGTCAGTCACCAACTGTAGCTCCACCACAATTTTTATCAATGCACTAGTGTCACTGGCCAGAGCTGCGAGCGATTGGTAAGAGTAACAACTCTCTCTCTCTCTCTCTTTCTCTTACACAAACACACACACACACACACACACACACACACACACACACAAATTGCTGCGTGATCTCATATCAATGACTTTATTGAAAGTCATGTATTGATAAAAGCAAGCTGTGTTGACTGAGTAGTTTCGCAGCCGAAAGTTGTTAAGGAAACAGAAATTAGCTCAGTTACAGTTGGTGGTCGGCAGCTGGCAGTTGGCAAAAGGTAGAGGTCTCCCCACATTGTGCTACGGTGTAACGTATAAATTAGTTTCTGTGAACAGTCAGGAGCGCGAGGCCGTTAACTGGAGCATTACCTCGAGTGCGGGTGAACTTTATTGCCCAAACGTGACCCGTTTGTTGGAACTCACATTCCGCGGTGAATATGTGCGTCCGCACGATCGCTTCGGACAGCACGCAACGCACGTTCGACGTGCACAGCTGCCGCGGCGGAGGAAATTCCTGTCGTCTGACTTGTACAACTGTACTTGTTCACTCCTCGCACCGAAGCGGAAAAACGAGGTGATCTCTCCTGCCGATGACAATAGCGTGAGACGAGGGGGATTAAATCTTGAGGGTAGCAATTTCTTCAGAAATAAACTGCTTGTAACCTCCCCCCCCCCCCCCCACTTATCGACAGGTAAAATTAAACCGCGTGTACCTAATGGAAATTTGGGAAAAGCAATCGTCACCGAAGTTAATCTGTCGGTAAAGAGGGAGGAAAGGGTTACATCTAAATGAAAGGAAAAATGCAAATGAAATTGGTGGAAATTAATTTTGAAAAGGGGTAAAGGTAATAAAGAAAGTAAATGTGCGGTCGTTACGTTAACAATTAATTGGCATTAATTAGATATTTTAGATTTGGGGAAAATTACGGTCGCCAGTCTCATGGACAACTACTATAATAACTGAAAATGAAAGATTAATGCACATATATGTAGCACTAAAAGCGTGGCAACTGAAGGTTGACACGTGTTGTGTGAAAACTGAATGTTTGTCAGAAGTAATAAATTTCGCTACACTCTGACTTAATTTAGCAAAATAATTAATAAAACTGGAAAACTGAAAGTTAATTTAGTGACTGAAATTAATAGTGTACTTTGTTTCTGAAGCACTACGAAATTCAATAAAATAAGGTTAGTCTTGGGCTACCTCAACAATCATTTCAAAAGCTACTTGAATCTACGCAATTTAGAAATAAGAGATTTAACTTTGAACTTGAATTAAATGATTCTGAACAATTAACAATAGCAAAATTTAGTAGGTACCAAGCTGAGCTGCAGTCACAGATAAGCTAAAATATGGTAACAAAACTCGCACTCTTAATTTGAGCTTATGTAATCTAAATATTGTAGCCAGCTATGAATACTTTAACTGAACTTTGAAATTAGAGCAGTGAAATGGAATGATATTACTTTAATGCTGGCGTTTGAATTTCAACGACACTCGGGTTCATTCCGGAAAAGAAAGGGGCCCTGCTTGGTAATGCAATTGGGACAATGTGCAACAAAGGTTCATGCTAAGTTGCTGTAATTTTGTGAAGCAAATGGGACAATGTTAAAAGCTGAGGTCTGCTATACAATTCTAAAACCTTACGTGCTTCCAGTCTTCCTTGTTAGTTGATTGAAGGTTTGAAGTAGTCGGTCGAGGAGGTGGCGACAATCATTGTCCGCCGTCGCTGTTGCAGAAGCTGGATGTTGGCGCGCCTTCTTCTCGACACTGTCACCAGGCGAAACGGGCTCTTGGATGTGCACCAGCTAATGCTTCCCGTTCGCGACACCGTGTCAGAAACTATGATAGCAAGTCGAGCGCAATTACATGCTGCCAAACCCCGAAAGCGCGGCAACTCGTGGGAGCGTCACACAACACCTGCTCAACCGCCCTACTCCAGCCAGACTCTCTCTGCCCGCGCTTCATGCGGCAGAGTTAACACTACCAAAGATCCTAAACACTTTGGTTCTCCACCCGACCTATCGATGTAGTCGTTCGATAGCATAGTTTTCCCTAGGCAAGACCCAGCGTAAAAATACAAATAGTATTACAAAACAAACCAATTATACATTGACATTAATGCATAAATAAATATGTATACAAATTGTAAAACAATTACAATATATAAAGACACAGAAATGTCATATCTTCAGGTAACAAAATAAGGAAAAAAATTTATCGTACAATAGATAAAAATAGGAGGATATGCATTTCTGGCGTTACATGCTCCACCCCACAAGGCTGAAATCGGAAAAGAAAAGAGCATAGCCCAAGAAGAAAGCCTACTTGACCACTCAGATTAGCGAAGAAAGACTTCTGTCTTTTGTCTTCGGATTTGATGCGAGCAGCCACGGCATTCTCTTCTGCGCCGAACGCTTCGTCTAGGAGCAACACTTGTATTGGAGGTCCTCTGTTATTTGTTGAATGTACTGCAGTAACCCGCTACAGTTTTTAATCAGGATGACTCCCTGTAGTACCGTGAATGTCATTACCTGATGCCTTGACACATGTCCTATTATCCAGCCACTACTTCTGTTCAGTATTTGGCTCATATTCCTTTCCGCGCTGATTCTGCAGGGCATCTCTTCATTTCTAATCAGCACACTTCATTTTCGTCAACTTTCTCTAGCACTACATCCGAAACGCTTCGATTTTCTGCTTTCTCAGTTTCCCCACATTCCATGGTTAACTGCCATACAATGCTGAGCTCTAGATTAATTTCTCTCAGTAACTACTAATTTTACCGTAGAACTTTGTCACAGGAAAATAAAACCAAGCAGTCTGAAGTGCAAACTATCACCGAGAAGTCCAGCAGCGGAAACTGCTAGTTTGTTACCTGTGTGACTTTTGATCTAATTTACAGGGTGTAACTAAACTCCATTTACATACTTCGGGGACATGTTCCTTACACCAAAACAAGGAAAAAATATCTATTCTTAAACATGACCTCTAAAATGCATACACGAAGAACAATGAATGCTTTTTCATCTCGATATTGTGAAATACATCTCTGCTACAGCAAGATCTTTGCCTTCCGTGTTGTGGAAGGAGGTATTATGGAATAAAACAAGAAAAAATTACAAGTAAACATAGGCTTCACAATCCATAACTTAAACGCTATGAAGAAATTGCATCCTCGCCACTGTGAAACACACCTACAATGAGGTCATGAAAGTCTTAGGGTACCTCCCAATATTCTGTTGGACCTCCTTCCGTCGGCCGAGGTGCAGCAATTTCACGTGGCGTGTACTCCACAAGTCGGGAGTGCCCTGCAGAAGTACTGAGCCATGCTGCCACTATAGTCGTCCATAATTGTGAAAGTGTTGCCGGTGCACGATCTGACCTCTGGATTGTGTTGTTGTCGTTGTCTTCATTCAAGAGACTTGTTTGATACAGCCCTCCATGCTGCTCTATCCTGCGCAACCTTCTTCATCTCCAAGTAACTACTGCAACCTACATCCTTCTGAACCTGCTTAGTGTATTCACCTCTTGGTTTCCCCATATGGTTTTTACTCTCCACGCTGCCCTCCAATACTAAACTGGTGATCCCTTGATGCCTCAGAACATGTCCTACCAATCCACCCCTATATCTGGACAAGTTGTGCCGGAAATTACTCTTCTCCCCAATTCTATTCAGCACCTCCTCATTAGTTACATGATCTACCCATCTAATCTTCAACATACTTCTGTAGCACCACATTTCGAGATCTTCTATTCTCTTCTTGTCTAAACCATTTATCGTCCACGTTTCACATCCATGCTGGGCTACACTCCCTACAAATACTTTGAGAAAAGACTTCCTGACACTTACATCTGTACACGGTGTTAACAAATTTCTCTTATTCAGAAACGCATTTCTTGCCATTGCCAGTCCACATTTTATATCCTCCCTACTTCGGCCGTCATCAGTTATTTTGCTCCCCAAATAGCAAAACTCATCTACTACTTTAAATGTCTCATGACCTAATCTAATTCCATCAGCATCACCTGATTAGTTAGACTACATTCCATTATCTTCGTTTTGCTTTTGTTGATGTTCATCTCATATCCTCCTTTCAAGACACTGTCCATTCCATTCAACTGCTCTTCCAGGTCCTTTGCTGTCTCTGACAGAATGACAATGTCATCGTCAAATCGCAAAGTTTTTATTTCTTGTCCATGGATTTTAATTCCTACTCCAAATTTTTCTTTTGTTTCCTTTACTGCTTGCTCAATATACAGTTTAAATAACATCGAGGATAAGCTACAACCCTGTCTCACTCCCTGTCCAACCACTGCTTCCCTTTCACGCCTCTCCACTCTCATAACTGCCACCTGGATTTGGTTGTGGGGACTGAAGGGACCAGACTACAAAGGGCTTAGGTCCATCTGGTTTCTTTAAAAATTTTAAATAGTCTTTCGCTCCCTGTATTTGTCCCATGCCTCCTTCAGAATTTGAAAGATAGTATTTTAATCAACATTGTCAAAAGCCTTCTCTAAATCTACAAGTGCTAGAAACGTAGGTTTGTCTTTCCTTAACGTATCTTCTAAAATAAGTCGTAGGGTCAGTAGTGCCTCGCGTGTTCCAAAATTTCTTCAGAATCCAAACTGATCCTCCCGAAGGTCGGCTTCTACCAGTTTCTCCATTCGTCTGTAACCAATTCGTGTTAGTATTTTGAAGCCGTGACTTATTAAATTGATAGTTCGGTAATTTTCACACCTGTCAACACCTGCTTTCATTAGCATTGGAATTATTATACTCTTCTTGAAGTCTGAGGGTGTTTCGCCTGTCTCATACATCTTGCTCACCAGATGTAGAGTTTCGTCAGGGCTTGATCTCCCAAGGCTATCAGTAGTTCTAATAGAAAGTTGTCTACTTTCGGGGCCTTGTTTCGACTTAGGTCTTTCAGTGCTATATCAAATTCTTCGTGCAGTGTCATATCTCCCATTTCATCTTCATCTACTTCCTCTTTCATTTCCATAATATCGCCCTCAAGTACATCGCCCTTGTATAGACCCTCTGTATACTCCTTCCACCTTCCCGCTTTCCCTTCTTTGCTTAGAAATGGTTTTCCATCTGAGGTCTTGATGTTCATACAAGAGGTTCTCCTCTGGATTACGACCCAAAAATTTTCTATGGAACTCATATCGGGTGACGTAGGTGGCCATATCGGTTGCTCGAATTGTCAGGATGTTCTTCAAATATTCGCGAGCAATTGTAGCCCAGTGACATGGCGCCTTGTCATCCATGAAAATTCCATCGTTGTTTGGGAACATGGAGTCCATGAATAGCTGCAGATGGTCTCCAAGCATCTGAACATAGTCATTGATCGTTTCAGTTGGACCAGAGGACCAAGTCCGTTCCATAAAAATACAGCCCATGCCATTATCGAGCCACCAACAGTTTGCACAGTGCCTCGTTGACAATTTGGATCCGTGGCTTTGTGGAGTCTGCGCCACACTCGAACACTACTATGAGTTCTTACCAACTAAATCTGGACTCAGCCGATCAGGCCACGGTTTTCCAGTCGTCTAGAGTCCAACCGATAAAGTGGCCAGTCCAGGAAAGTCGCTGCAGGCGATGTCGTGCTGTTAGCAATGGCACTTAAGTCGGTCGTCTGCTGCCATAGCCCCTTAACGCCGAATATCATTACACTGTCCTACCGGATAAGTTCGTCGTGCGTCCCACATAGATTTCTTCGATTTTTTCACCCAGTGTTGCTTGTCTGTTATTACTGACAACTCTACGAGAACACCGCTACTATCTGTCGTTAAGTGAAGGCCGCCGGGCACTGCATAGTCACGTCACTTAATTTACTAGTTGTTATTTTCTGCTTCGCTGCAACTACACCAGTAAGTGGATTATACCTTTCAGGATAGATCGACCGCTTTGCTTCCACGTCTTCGCACTTCAACACCTGCCCTGCTGCACAGGGGAAAACAGGCATTAATGGCTTCCTTTTTCCACAAGTATTTTGAAGTACTAAACAACATATGAACATACTATCCCTAATTATTAATCTGCAAATGAATTAAATACTGATGTAATGTTGTTTGATACATTTTCCTCAGGCACCAATAAAAATATCACCACTTATACCCCTAACATCCTGTACATTCCACGAGAACATCATTTTACTGCATTCTACTATAGTATCGTATAAATTGATACTTTGTTCCTTGTGTTAATTTACAGTCCTGAGCTACGTTATAGCATGACTATCGGAATGATAATTTGAAACAGCGGCCAGCCAGAAATACAGCTTAAGAAAGTTTATTTAAATTAAACCGGTCAGGTAATGCATTTCTGACAAGTGATTCTTGTTCATTCGTATCTGCTTTCGGAGAAAAATCAGTAATTTATATGCTGACTTTTAAACTGCTATTCACGGTTAAATTATCTTCTCAGTTCACAAGCAGCATGGGTTATCCTTTGCTCAAAGTTAAGGATTGAACCGGCTCGGTAACTGAACTCATTAAGCTTTATTAAGTCATTTGCAGTGGAAGATCAATTTATTATAGGCGTTCGGCGTTGCGCTGGAAGGCATAAAGGACGTAGCTCACATGCAGTCCCACAGAAAACATAAAGCAAATATGTTTTGAGCATTAGTAACGATGGAGTCGGGTGTGGCTTCAGACACGTACTATTTTCAAGGTGAGCATATTGGCAAGTAAACAAATTTACAGCTTCAGTCTTGATTCTTTTTTTTTCCAGAACTGGTACTCGACATTTTCTATCGGAATGTAAACACACTTATTCAGTGAACTACTTGCACGCAGCCATGGACTTTATTGCCTGTGATAAAACCCGTTTACAGGGTAAGGGCACAAAAGTCGGAGAACGATCCTGCACTAATACAACTCGACGAATACGTCCTCAGTAATGCGAGCAATCTCATTTCGCTTTCATAGGACCTTGTATTTTAGCACTGGGTTCCTTCATTTCCATAAGCAACGCAAACGTAACGCTATACGTCAAAAGGACACACTGCAGTTAACAAAAATGTTTCGAGCCATTCATGACTTTGTAAGACCCACATAGCGAACTCACCTACGTGTTCGCCTTGTAACATAAGTGACAGCGAAGAACGCAGATTCGTGTGTAAAAATGTAACTGAAATTTGGCAAGTTGTCAGGCAGAAGTTAGCGAGTATAAAAAGAACGGCTTCCAAATATACGGCACCAGCCGATTTCCTAAGCGCAGATGATGTTCCGTACCCAATAGCAAAACTCAGTACTGGAGTAAAGAACAGGCAACACGGTATACAGGATGTAAATTTTAAGTTGACAAACCAAAATAAGTCGAAAAATAAGCTTCACACGAAAAAAATGTGTAGCATCCAAAGTTGATTATTTTCGAGGGGGACATCTGCTGGTGCTAAAATTAGCCCACCATCCCAGCAACTTCAAAATTTTAGAGGGGAACCCCCATTTTTTATTCAGAATCAGATTCTACATAAAAAACTACGTAAATTTTGTCTTAAACATTTGTTTTGACACTTGACAGTTGGTGCTGTAATTCAAGAAAATCCATGTTCTCATTTTTGCGTGGAAAATGGTTACGGATAAATTAAAAATACTTATCTACTTGGTAAATTTTGATTCGCTGAAACTAAAACTCTCCCTCTCTCCCCATAGGGTGGGGTTTGAGAGAGAGAAATTAGAGTTTTACAACTGTTGACCCAAATATTAATTTTTTTCCGCAGATCCGGGTAAGTTTTGTTTGTTTCGTGGTCATAAGGCAACACAACTTTTAATTATCAAACAAATCATCTGACTAGCTAACTAGCTAACCAAACATCCTCCTTACTAACGAGTGAACTCACTTTTTATTGATCCGTAACCATTTTCCACGGAAAAATGAGAACATGGATTTTATTGAATTACAGCGCCAACTACCAAGAATCAAAACAAATGTTTAAGACATAATGTACGTAGTTTTTTACGTATAATCTGATTCTGCAATAAAAAATGGGCGTTCCCATTTGAAATTTTAAAGTTTCATCTCTCCCCAACCCCAGGGGCCTGGGGTGGCGGGCTAATTTTAGCACCAGCAGAAGTCCCCCTTGAAAATAATCAACGTTGTATTCTACATTTTTTATACCTGAAGCTTATTTTTCGAGTTATTCTGATTTGTCAACTTAAAATTTACACCCTGTATACTGCCAGAGGACAATAAAAGTAAGAAAATTTTTGACTATATCGTATATCACTACACAGTATCACAACGAAAATAAAATAAATATGACTTCGAAAACTATCTAAAACATACGATTAAGCAACAATTGACTATCAAACTGAAATGACAAGCAGAAAGGAAGGAGTTTTCAACAATTATCCACGAAAGAAAAGAAAAATTCATTCAAAGTTGATAACGATTTACAAGCACAGACCCCAATATCCAATACATGCATAAAGTGTCTTTTCATAACAGTCCATATTTAAGACTGATGTGTGAAAGTGTTACAATATACATAGTTATTCATAAACTAATTTTGTTTTGCGTTATTGTGATGTCTTTGTATAATATTAAATTTTCTTCAATAAAAGTTTGAAAAGAAAAAAGTGGTTAGCGTTGCTGCCTCCAGATTTTACGATTCCTGGTTCGAGTTCTGGCCGGGTTGGAGACTGTTTTTGCACATCACGTCAACGTCATAGACGCGAAAGTGGCGTCGAATCCAAAGAAGAGCCAAAGAAACTGGTACACCTGCCTACTATCATGTAGCGCCCCGCGAGCACGCAGAAGTACCGCAAGACGATGTGGTATGGACTCGATTGATGTCTGAAGGAGTGCCGGAGTGCCGGAGTGACATCAGAAATCCTGCAGGGCTTTCCATAAATCCATAAGAGTACGAGGGAGTGGAGACCTCTTCTGAACAACACGTAGCAAGGTGTCCCAAGTATCCTCCACAGTGTTCACGTCTGGGGAGTTTGGTGGCCAACGGAAGTGTTTAAACGCAGAAGAGTGTTCCTGGAGCCACTGTGTAGGAATTCTGGACCTATGGGGTGTCGCATTGTCCTGCTGGAATTGCCCAAGTCTGTCGGAATACACAATGGATATGAATGGACGCGGGTGATCAGACAGGATGCTTATGTACATGTCACCTGTCACAGTCGCATCTAGACGTATCAGTTGCCCCATATCACTCCAACTGCACACGCCCCACAACATTACGGAGCCCCCACCAGCTTGAACAGTCCCCTTGCTGAATTCAGGGTCCATGGATTTTTGAGGTTGTCTCCATACCCGTACACGTCCATACAATATGAAATGAGACTCATCCGACGATGCAAAATGTTTCCATTCATCAACAGTCCAAGGCTGGTGTTGACGGGTCGAGGCGAGGGGCAAAGCTTTGAGTCGTGCAGTCACCAAGGGTGCATGAATGACCCTTCGGCTCAGAAAGCCCATTTCGATAATGTTTCGTTGAATGGTTCGCTTGCTGACACTTTTTTGATGGTCCAGCATTGAAATCTGCATCAGTTCGCGGAAGGATTGCACTTCTGTCACATTGAACGATTCTCTTCAGCCATCGTTGATTCCGTTCCTGCAGGATCTTTTTCCAGTCGCAGCGATGTCAGAGATTTGATGTTTTACCGGAATCCTGATATGCACGGTACACTCGTGAAATGGTCGTACGGTAAAATCCCCACTTCATCGCTACCTCGGAGATGCTGTGTCCCATCGCTCGTGCACCGACTATAACACCACGTTCAAACTCATTTAAATCTTGATAACCTGCCATTGTAGCAATAGTAACGCATCTAACAACTGCGCCAGACACTTGTCTTGTATAAGGTTTGCCGACCGCAGAGCCATATTGTGCCTTTTTACATGTCTCTGTATTTGAATACGCATGCGTATTTTTTTTATTTTTTTTTATTTATTTATTTTTTTTTTTTTTTTTTGGCTTCAGTGTAGAAAGCCTTGCACCTGATGGCAGAGCTGCCCCAGGTGGGGTCTCGAGACCACTAATGTCATACGATTTCATTTCAATGTCACTAACATAGCTTTTGATCTTAAAAGGGAAGATTGTGTATGTAACATGGTCTTATACAATCACGTGATTAGTACTTAGAGTGATGTTAGGGGGAGCTGATGTGGTTTAACTTGACAGAAGAAGATGTGGTAAAAGAAACATCTTATGCTCAAATAACTTGCAGGAATGCAGTCGCCCATTCTTCGAAAGGAGAACATCCCGAAATTTTCGAGGCATATATATATATATATATATATATATATATATATATATATATATATATATATATATATATATATATATATATATATATATATATAGCGCGATGTCACTGTACATATCAGTTCAGACTCTCTGTGAGCGCCCTGTAACGATGTGGAAACCAGATGAAGAAAGTTGTAGAAAGACAACACACAATACACCGCAATCTCTCGTTGCATTTGTGCATCGTGGAATGCGTTCTCTGTCGAAATACCAATGCTTGCCGAGGACGTTATCCGGTCGTAATCTTGTGAGTTATTTGATCATTCGATACTGTGGGAGGCTCTCACACTGAACATAGTATTTCTAAACGTAAATGGATTTAGAAATAAAATTTTTCGGTAAGTGATTAGTTTTAAGGCTGCTTATATACGATTTCCAGCGAATAGCCTCTAGATAAGCTAGTCAGACAGCAGTGGCTTTGAGCTGAGCCGGCCGGTCTAGTTAAGCGGTCGAGGGCTACTCGCGTTCCTCGCAGCTCTAAGCTAACTCGACCGGACAGGTGGCGCTAATAGGGTAGGGCCTCGAGTCTACACTACCTGGCTATCATCTGGCTGATACAACAACAGGAAGCTTTGGTGCTCTGCTTACAGTCTGCTTTCACTACACTTTACCTCCAGCACGTGAAGTAAGTCCGGTATCTGAGTTACAAGGCCACCTTCTGAATTATTGACACGCTACACATTTGTTCCGAATGCAGGAGAATATCCGTGGAGTTGTGACGGACAAATTTGGTTCTCCTTTTGCGATTCTGATGACCGTGTTTCACTAAGTCGATATCTCGTAGGAAGCAAGACAAAACGGTATATACAGGGTGTTTCAAAACGAATGACCTGATTTCAAAAGCCTATATTTATTGTTAAGAGCAGACAACAAACATGGTATGAATCGCAAAATTCGCACAAAATCTTAAAGTGTTAGCAGTGTATTACAAATGCTCTATGTGTCCACCAGGAGCAGCACAAACAACATCTAGACGATAGCTTAATTCGTCATATACTTTACAGGATGTATCTACTTTTACGAAAGTTATGGCGGAAGTAATTCTGTTCTTTATGTCTTCTGTGTCAAGAAGTAAAGGGGAGACGAATTCAAAAGAAAAAATCGCGTGGGCTAATGTTTGGCGATATTAGAGGCTAAGAACGCAGTGCAGTGTCTCGGGATCCCATGCGCCCTGTCCAGCGTTGAGGCAAGATGTCATTGAGAAATTGACGTTCGTTGCTGTGCAGTGTGGTGGAGCTTCATCCTGTTGGAAAATGAAATCATCGGAGCCCTCCTGAAGTTGTGAAAAAAGCCACTTCTGCCGCATTTGAAGATAGTTCATTCCAGTCACCGTGTTTTCCTCGAAAAAGAAGGGGTTGTACACTTTCTCAAAAAACGTTCATTTTAGGCGAGTCTCTTTCGTGCTGAATAATGTCATGATGGTTCTCGAGTACCCATATGCGCACGTTATGTCGATTTACTTTACCGCTAACATGAAATGTTGCTTCATCATTGAAAATTAACTGTGGTAAAAATGTATCGTCTTGCATGTGCTCTAGCGGAGCATTGCTGAAGACAACCCATTTCCTTTTATCACCAACCCGAGGACCTTGCACTAATCGTAGTCTGTATGTTTTATAGGGCAAACGACGCCTTAACACTCGCACGACAGTCAAACGCTTGCCGTATTCTTACCACCACGTCATCAGGAGTACGAGGTTGAGGTCGACCTCGACTGTTACCTCTGCACACTCATCCTTTCTCTTCAAATTGGTGATACCAATAACGAATATTTTTGGGTGCTGGTGGATCAGCGTCAAAACACCCGACGAAAAGCACGCTAGGCCAATATCACTGACTCATTCTCTGCAAACTACATCACACAAAACGCCTTCTGTTGAGCGGGCGCCATCTTACATCCGACTGACTTCAAACTGAGAAGACGCTTTGACCGACATCTAACGGCAATTTTCAGAAACTCTAGGTCACTCCCATTCAAACAAGACATATTTGGTTGCCGGCATGTCCCACGTTTCGTAATTATTAGCGTCCAAAATGAGTTCATTCTTTTTGAAACAATCCGCATTTTCTTTATTTCATTTCTTTTAGTTGCCTACAGGTATCTTGTTATTTACTTTACTAGCATATAGTGAGATAGTGTTATATAAACCGATGTCTATATTGAGTACCTGTTGAAACGTGACCTGTTGCTTGAATGCTTTGGGTATGGAAGGACTCGGCAAGCGGGGGTTGAACACCATTCGTGACACACATTAGTTTACAATGCACTCTATTCCAATGCCCAACTACTTTGAAAAATTATATAGAATTTAACAATGCAATGAAAAATGTCAGCTGAAGTTAAACGGATTAGGTTTTAATTCCGACGCCACCGGCTAATCGGGACACTTCACGCGCTAGACTGGTTACGGAAATTAGACACCACCTCTTTTAAAACGCAGGTGCAAAGTAACATTAAAGTGTGTCTAATAGAAATTTACACTTTAAGTACTGCCTTTCCCTAAAAAGAATGAAATTTAAACTGAATGTAATCAATTCCCAATAATTTCTTATAGCACATGCGTGTTCGGAACGGCGAACTAAACGCGCACCTCAAGCTAATCACCAAAAAATGAGATGATACAAACGGACGCACACCAACATTTTAAAGTAAGGTGTCCGAGATTTAACGAACGCACGCGCGTTTGGACAAAACCTGAAAGCACTTGACAATAAATTTTGGAAAATATACTTAAATTTGATTTTGAACCCAAATGAATAAAATGAATGCAAGGACACTGGCATTTGACCTAGAGGACACAGGCTTAGTGTAATAGTCCAAGATTAACGATTAAATCATGAGCGATCAGGCGTTCTAGTAACATCAGAATTGTAACTTAATAATGGTGAGGATGAGGTCCCATACTCCGAGGAGCGTAGGGGACGATGCGCGGGAGACCCGCACCGGTGTAATAGGCGAGGTCCTAGCGCAGGTGGTTTGCCATTGCTTTCCTCCAACCGCAATGGGGATGAATGATAAAGACGGAAACGACAACAACAGCACCCAGTCATTTCGAGGCACGAAAAATGCCTGACCCCGCTGAGAATCGAACCCGGGACCGCGCGCGGCAAAAGCGAGAACGCTACCGCGAGACCACGAACTGCGGACAACTTAACAATAATCAAATTCATTAACAAGTGACGTAAATGCCACTACCCGTTGCCGCGATCCGTCCCGACATGTAAGCAGGAGTTAGGTCTCGCTGCACCCGAGATGTGCCAAACAAATGACAACTCTCTTCAACACACCAGGAGGCAGATTCACAAATCTCTCTTACAAATTACTCTGATCAAACAGCCCATTCAGTCTGGAACCGCGGGACCGCTACGGTCGCAGGTTCGAATCCTGCCTCGGGCATGGATGTGTGTGATGTCCTTACGTTAGTTAGGTTTAAGTAGTTATAGGGGAGTGATGACAAAGCAGTTAAGTCCCATAGTGCTCAGAGCCATTTGAACCAAACAGCCCATTCAGACGAAATACCACCGGGGAGTGCATTGCAGAAATGGTTTACGAACCGTAAAATCGAAAAGAAAACAGTTCTTAAAAGCAAAATTATAAAAACAGGAAATACGAAGGGAGGCTAAACTGCACCGCATGAAATTTAACTGTCTAAAACATGCTTGTTTGGTTCCAGAAACAGATCTACACCAGCCAGTAACACGATTAGCGGAATACAGAGCACCATCGGTTAAACCCACTGAAGGTGTTGGGAGAATCAGTCGCACCCAGACCGAAACTTGCGACACAACGGCGTCAGTCACAGGAAAGGTTCCAAAAGGTGCTCACCCCTAAGAACGTCCGGCAATCTGCTGGAAAACGCAAGTTGACGTCGGTGTGAGAGCCGCCTCTCCCCCCTCCCCCTCACCCCACAGAGGTAGGACTCCTTCTCTGGAAGCCGCTGTCCACGAGGAAGATGGTGCGGCGGTAAACGCCAGACAGCTCAGCCCTCACAGCCGGCTACACTATGATTTGTCCAAGTCGCCACGTCCAGCACACGCCACGTGCACCAGGAGGGATTGCGTTAACAAATCACAGATACATAATGCGAGGCCGCTCGAGCCAACACCTACTGAAATTGCGACCCCATTCCCAGTGTGCTCCTCGGTGAACCTCAGTGTCCCACAACCCCCCACTAGCCACTTCAACAGAGCAAGGACGCTGCTGGCGCGGCCTGACAGGCTGCCAGTCACGTCTTCAGTGTTTTTGACGAGTTGTTGGCAAACAAATACATGGTAAAAACACGAAAAACGTCTGAATTTTCTTCCTTCATTCGGTTAGGTTGGGCTCTCCTCTATATTATGTGGCTCACGTAGCAACTTTTACCTCTCGAGACCGGCTGTAGCTTTGTTTCTCTTTTTATAGTACGGTTTCTACAAAAAATATTTTATTACAGAACTTGTGTTTGGCTTAAGTTGGCGTTAATTTATATTTATAACGTAAGAAAAAATTTATATTAATTTTTTATCAGATAGTGTATTAAGTTCTGATGTCATTACTTGCAATTGTGTGCACGTCATGTACATTAGCGTCATGGCACTTGCGCCAGCCAGCGTCAATAGACTCTCATATGTGGAACTAAAACTCTTATGGGGAACTAAAACTCTTTTAAATTTGTGTTTGCCTAAGGTTGCTAATGAACTTTATCTACAGTGCAAGAAAAACACACAGATAAGCTAAAACATTATGCCCACTGGCCATCGCCTCCTGGTGGTGTTGCCGGGCCTGACGCATTGGAAAAAATGTAAGCGGAAGAGAGACGAATGGGCAGTCATTATAGCGAAGATAAGGGCCGCAAATACAGAAATCCATTGATATAAGCGGTTTTGCCAAAGGACACAGTGTTGTGGCGCTGCGGCTGGAAACTAGAATCTCTGAAACGGCGAAGCTGGTCGCCTATTGGCGTACTTCTGTCGTGAGCACCTATGGAAAATGCTTCAAGACGGTGAAATAACGGGTAAGCCGTATGGCGTTGGACGACCACGTCTCATCACAAAACGTACAGGTCGGAGGATCCCCCACTGTTTAATCCAGGTTAGGCGGCGATCTGTGGTAGATCAGACGACACATTGTTGGTGCATGCACAGGTGTTTCGGAGCACAACGTTCAGAGGCCTTTGTTGAACATGGAGCTCCAATACACACAACCCCTACATGTTCCTTTATTGACCCAAAAACATCGTTAGTTATGATTGCAGCAGGCACAGCATCAATAGAAAGCGTGTCGTTTTCCCTGTTCCACCAAGTCGATGGTTGAGTCCTTAAATGGTTCATCCAGGCGAATGAGTGCAAGAAACACTCACTGCATCACAGATACAGGCTGATAAGGGCAGAATTATGCTATGGTTTTACATTCAGTTGGGCTTTCATGGGATTTGTGGTAGTAATCGAAGGCATCATGACAGTAGCGAACTACGTGAACATTATTGCGAAACCCCTGCATTCCTTCATTCTTTAAGTCTCCTCCGACGGCGATGACATGTTTCAGCAGGAGAACTGTCCGCGTTGCTAGGTCAGAATCGTGCTGCAGTGATTTGAGAGGCATTACAGTCAACTCACATTGATACCTTGGCCAGCAGATGTGCCTGATCTGTACCCACTGGAGCACGTATCGGGCACCAGCTGCGTGCCCGTAAACTACAGTCCTGGGGAATGTTTCCAGAGTGATATTTTCACTCTGCAGCGGAGTGTGCGCTGATATGAAACTTCCTGGCAGATTAAAACTGTGTGCCGGACCGATACTCGAACACAGGGCCTTTGCCTTTCGCGGGTAAATGCTCTACCGTCTGAGCTACCCAAGCACGACCCGTCCTCACAGCTTTACTTCTGCCAGTATCTCGTCACCTACCTTCCAAATTTCACAGAAGCTCTTCTGCAAACCTTGCAGAACTAGAGCTAGCACGGGGCGTGAGTCGCACTTGGGTAGCTCAGTTGGTAGAGCACTTTCCCGCGAAAGGCAAAGGTTCCGAATTCGAGTCTCGGTCCGGCACACAGTTGTAATCTGCCAGGAAGTTTCATATCAGCACACACTCTGCTACAGAGTGAAAATCTCATTCTCGAAACATCCCCCAGGCTATGGCTACGCCATGTCTTCTCAATATCCTTTCTTCCGAGAGCGCTAGTACTGCAAGGTTCGCAGAAGAGCTTCTGTGAAGTTTGAAAGGTAGGGGACGAGATACTGGCAGAAGTAAAGCTGTGAGGACGGAAACTGAGTCGTCCTGAATAATTCAGACGGTGGAGCACTTGCCCGCGAAAGGCAAAGGTCCCGAGTTCACACAGTTTTAATCTGCCAGGAAGTTTCACCATCTCGTAATTTGCGGGAATCTCGTGTGTGGACTTTTGGTACCACATACTTTGCAGTCATGTCAAGGAATTGTAGAATCCATACTAAGTAGAATCTCTAGTCTAGCGGTTCTGGCGCTGCAGTCCGGAACCGCGGGACTGCTACGGTCGCAGGTTCGAATCCTGCCTCGGGCATGGGTGTGTGTGTGATGTCCTTAGGTTAGTTAGGTTTAAGTAGTTCTAAGTTCTAGGGGACTTATGACCTAAGATGTTGAGTCCCATAGTGCTCAGAGCCATTTGAACCATTAGAATCTCTATTGTACTGTGTTTGAAAAATGGAAAACGAGGTATTAAAAACGTGGTCATAGCGTTTTGGCTCGTCGTTATATGTATAAATTTTGTAACAGACAGTGTTATTACCATACGCAATTACGCAACGGTCGTTTACGACAGTGCCGCAGCGCTCACGGCATCTGGCGTCTACAAGCACTCTTTTCTGTGGCTGTCTGCCAACCACAATCAGTCGGCAGTGAGGAGCGCCCATGTTAGATCATAAAGTTATTTGCTGAGTGGCCTTGTAAACTTTGTTTCTTTCGACGTTAACTGAAATTCTTGTCGTAGCTGTATTTTCACTCTGTTCTAAATTGTATATGTTTTGTTTTAAATCTCCGTGTTGTTCAATCATGTTATTTTGCGATAAACCAGCTATTTCAAAGACATTTTCATCGGTGTGTTTACAATGGTCGCGCACCTCCACTACGACTTACAGTCAGGTCCTTCGTTGTAAAACTGATATTTCCTTATTTGCATATAAAAACACGAACCTCTGCATAACACAGCAATAGGTTTGATACTAAGAAAAAATATTGTAATTACGTTGAAACTAGTTATCGGATCTTAGAAAGCGAGACGTCGTTGAACTCGTCTCCTTCAGAGCTATGATACCAGAAGCGAAAATTAATACAGTTCCACTTGAAAAGCGTAGATGATACCGATATGTCATCTGCGTCGAAACAGATTTACGATATCTTAAATATTTCAGGTGAACTGATTACGTAGATCACCTTGTACGTATAACGATGAGTTTGTCACCTGTCATTAGATTACAAAAAAATATAATGGCTGAATTCCTGACAGGTACGAAACTAAATTTAACACATAGGATGTGTAGCAGTGGCAAGTGAATAATGGAAAAGGACGTTCTATGAAGTTGTGCCGTCATACAATATACAGTTTTGAGTCACACGTAAAGCGAACCAACATACCGAGAAACAAGAGGGGATATAGCTTACCGATCAGATTCAGTATCACTCCAAAGCGATTTTCGGATGACTTACATAATTTTCCTCCACACTATCACTGAGATAAATGCTTTATCAGTGACGATGTTCTAGGTGAAGAGTGGATGTAACAGTCTCAATTAAGTAAAAATGGCTCTGAGGACTATGGGACTAAACATTTATGGTCATCAGTCCCCTAGAACTTGGAACTACTTAAACGTAACTAACCTAAGGACATCACACAACACCCAGTCATCACGTCAATTAAGTCAATCGTGTTAAAGAATGGAATGCTATGAATACTATAAACAAGACACCTCTGTGCTGGAATAAATATACAGCAAAAATGCTTCAAATGATTCGAAGCACTATGGGACTTAACATCTGAGGTCATCAGTACCCTAGACTTAGAACTACTTAAACCTAACTAACCTAAGGACATCACACACATCCATGCCCGAGGCAGGATTCAAACCTGCGATCATAGCAGCACCGCAGTTCCGGACTGAAGCGCCTAGAACCACTGGGCCACAACGGCCGGCTAAATATATATCAGAAAGGTTGTCCTCTCATTTGTAAATAATTTTAAAAAAATGAAATTGTTATATTAATCACATGTCCTTTAAAAAGTGTTCATTACACACCGGAAAACATCAGATCACCTGATACGAAAAAAAAAAAAAACGACTTGAATGTGTACGCACGTATCGATAGGTTGATGCTATGAATTTTCTTCCGGCTTGATGTCTGGTAACAATCGAGTGTCTTTTTTACACCTGACAAGGTGTGAGCTACGTGATTACTCCGTTGCAAGTAGCTTGTCGCGAATATCTGAAGCAGCAATCCACTATTAAATGGTGGTGCTGGGAGCAGTCACGTACGATGGGATCGGCTTACAACGTGCAATTTCTGGTGATTAAAATTCGATCTGTTCTCACCTCCAGCTGCAATCTACTTGTCCTGACTTACACACCTACCCTTTAATCACCTGGCGGCAGAGTAAATTTTGCAGCTGCGGTAAGAGAGAAAAATGTGATCACGTTGCTACTGTCTGGAAATGCAAACCGCAACACTTATCACTTTGCAGCCCACCACATACCGCTCTCACAGCAGCTGCAAAAACAAAATGGTGTTGATTATTGGCGCCACACGCGAAATTCATAAAAGGAAACAGAGAAAAACCCACCAATGACGAATAACGAGCATGAAATCCTTGCAGTTCGTTTGAGAATCTCGACCAGTACTTCTGGTGCTGCAGGTATGTACTCGGCTGCCTTCAGAAATCTGGCCACTTAAAGAAAGGGCAAGCTGTAAGAACTAAAAGTAAATATTTCACACAGTAACACGACACTTTAAGGACGATAAACGAAGTCAATGAATGTTTCTCTGCATTGCCGACTTCGTTTCGGCAAAAGAATACTGACGGGTGCGTTTCGTAGTAAGATAAACGAATTTGCTAATTCGTCTATCTTACTACATACAGCGAAACTAAAAAGACTTATTTCCACATTTATCCCAGTTACGTCGACCAATACAGTCACTTTTTCCTGAAGAATAACATTAGCGTCCTCCGTCGGTCTGTTAAAAAATTCCTCACACACTAAACAAAAAATTTAACATTTCTGAATATTTTTTAGCTACATGTACTTCGATCAAGAAGGGTACTAACCAATTTTAATGAACAATTTTAATGATGGAGAGGACGAGTTTTCGAAGAGAATTTTTTTTCAGTTGTAGCATTTCCCTTTATGTCAAGTATGTAACTTTCCTCTTTAACCTTCATAATACGATGTAGTAATTGGTACAACTGTGAATGAATTCTCCATATTTTAATCCCTCGGGCAAACAGTATTATACTACACTTACCTATATTTCTTCGTTTCCAGTATTTTAAAGAATATTTTAAGAAACTGGCGAATAATGCGCTAAATTTTTTTCTGAAAAAGAAAAAAGACAGGAAAACGTCGCCTTGGTTTGATTATGGGGACGGGGAGACTAGATGCGTGTATATCTTGTTCTGTATTTTAATTTATATACAGTGAACCGTGTGTGGTTTGTCAGTGTTCATCTGTCCGTTGTTAATCATCATATCCTTAGATGCTTCTGAATGATTTCTGCGAAAGCTTCAGACAAAATTGGCATCGTTTCTGCTGTTATATGGACCATGTTGTTACGTACTTTAAATATGAATATAGTTTTCTTTTGTGTATGATGGGTTAACATTTACTCATAGTACAACTCTCTGTGCAATTCCTTCCACATTATCTGCAGTTTTCCACTCAGAGAAATTCACCCACGCTTCGTCAATGTATGATACTATTAATAGCAACATTCTCTATAGCCTAAGATTTATAGTATACACTTGCGCTTGTTCTCATCATTTCGAATTCAGAATTTAATTATGTTAAAACTCTCGGGATATAGTTCTTTCTGAAGTACATCCTGTAGCGCAACGCTACTTAAGACACAAATCGCTCGACTGATCAAGTCACAATATTGCTCTGAAATTTCTTCTCCAGTCTCAGTATTCAAATTTTCGAGTGGAGCGGTCATATTTGGTTATCGACTCTCCCTGTTACCTAGGCCAAATATTTATGTTTTCACCTTCCTACATCATTTAAACGTGATGGGGAGATACTCAAACTACATAGTTAATTGAGGTTTCAAATGTAAATCGGCGATGAACTCGTTTCCGGTATACTAACAGTCAGCAACGAATTCTGTGAATTACATGCTATGTATTCGCAGCTGGGAATATGGACAACCATCATCAGTATAATGGATTGACGACAGTGAAAATTTCTGCCGGACCGGGACTCGAATCCAGATTTCCCTCTTTTCGCGAACGTTTTGCTATCCGCCCACGACTCACGGCCAGACACAAACTTCCATATGCCGTCAACCATGAGTCTACAACCTTCACTCGTACATCCATCATGTATATCCCCTTACAGGAGAGACGTTTTATTTGAAAGTCACTTGCCTGGTGTCGGCGGGTAAATACGATATTGCATTGTAGCTCGCAATAAACACAGGCAACCTATTGTTCCGGATGCACTATTAATTGGTACAATTTACACATACTGGTTTTATCTTCTTAGTAATTGTCGTGTGTGAATTGCAAGGATGATGCTACACTTCAAATGGTTCAAATGGCTCTGAGCACTATGGGACGTAACTGCTGAGGTCATAAGTGCCCTAGAGCTTAGAACTACTTAAACCTAACTAACCTAAGGACATCACACACATCCATGCCCGAGGCGGGATTCGAACCTGCGACCGTAGCGGTCGCGCGGTTCAAGACTGTAGCGCCTAGAACTGCTCGGCCACTCCGGCCAGCTAATGATGCTACACTCTAGCGTAAGCTTTTTTTCCCTTCAACACCATGACATATTTACCCATATTCTCTCTTCTTCCGTCATCATTTAAAAGAGATTGATAATCTGTGAGCGGTACTACTGCCTCCTATTGTACCGAATTTACTCTTTACCATTATCCGTATCCACTCTTCAGCACGGTGTTGTTTGTCATTTGGCGCAGCACAAGCGGCGGTGTTCTCTGTTTGCTGTTTGTATTTATCTCTTTTGAATATAATTAGTGCCTTGTCATATGTAATCCCAGTAATGTACTCTGTTTCTTATTTGTTCCAATACTCCATTCTTTTCTTTTCTCCCAGTTCTTCAAAATTTCATTATTGTATTCCTTTAATTCCTTATAGTTTGTCAACTCTTTATGATACCTTTCTGTTATTAAAACTAACCAGCTTCATCACCATGTCCTTGTCACTTATTATATTTACTCTTAATGTAGGCAATGTCTTATATTGTCTGCCGTTTCTCCCATCTCCAGCAATCTTTTATGCAAACACTGCCGCAGTATATTTGTTCATCTGTCCAAGGTTAACCATATTATTTCATTCATCCCTCAGTTTGGAACTCTTCAAAAGTGTGTACATGTATTTTTTTATTTTATATTCTTATATGTTAGATTTTTCCAGATATTTCCCGATTTCTGGCCCAGCGGTTCTAGGCGCTTCAGTCTGGAACCGCGCGACAGCTACGGTCGCAGGTTCGAATCCTGCCTCGGGAATGGATATGTGTGCTGTCCGTAGGTTAGTTAGGTTTAAGTAGTTCTAAGTTCTAGGGGACTGATGACCTCAGACGTTACGTCCCATAGTGCCCAGAACCATTTGAACCATTTCCCGATTTCCTAATAAATATCATAACTGTTTCTTACAGATACATCTGGTTATCTCATCGACTGAGTGGTAGCTACATACACTACCTGCTGAACCACTACTGTCTTCGTACTTCGTGTCCTGTCTAAGTACACTACTGATGCCAAAGTCAGTAAAACGCAAAATGAAGTACTCTTCCAGTTCGCACCCACATGAAATTATTACATATAATCTTCCAAACTGCTGAAGAAGAACAAGAAGAAAAGGAAGATTAGTGATTAAAATCACGTAGGGTAAGTATGAGACAGGGCGCAAGCTGAACATAGACATGTATGTGAAATCAGGTCAAATGTGTGATTTATTTAACACAATATGTTTTGGGACGACTTGATCCGACTATTAAGCTCTATAAACCCAGGAAGTACACAAATCATTACTTCGAACAATTACATATACTAACATATATGTAATGGAAATATGTCTATTTTCCACGTAGTATTACATAGCATGAAAGCATTGTGTCATTAGATATATCAAAAAATAATACGCACGCAGCAAACACAATACTAAACATATATGCCTCTCCGTTATGCTTACCATGGTATAACGTTCGTAATTACCAATGGCGCTTAACACACTCACACACCTCTGTTTACTAACGAAAGTCAACAGCCAATCACCTACCAAAGATTGTACTATCGTCAAATACTCGTCACCTACCAAAGACTGTACTATCGTCTAATGCTCATAATCTACCAAACACTGTACTATTGTCAACTACCCATCACTTGCCAAAGGTTGTACTACACGTATACATAAGTACCACCAACGATATAGCTTTCACCGTTAGAACTTCTGAACGGTAATATGTAATGTCGTAGACAAACCTGAAATCATACACGTATCTTAAAACATTTACATCTATTTAAATATGAGAAGACATAATATGTCATCCCACCTTCGCAAACGTTGGCAATCAATGTGCTCTTCATGACTAATGCCTGATTCTCGTTCCAGAAGGTGATCGCTACTTGAATTATAAATTAAATACTGGAAACATTAAAATTAATTACATTGGTGGCTGCTTTTCACAGGAATTTCACTAAAGTGTGCTCAGAAATCCCAGTAGGACATTTCAGTCTTTTTCTTCGTTTAAGACAATGATTCGATCATCTCTCAAAGCGCTAACACATATATTTCCTCTAAATTTAACAGCAACGAACCTTTCTTTTCTAAATACAATATATTCAAGCCCTCCGTAACGTTTTCTAACGAGTGATTCTTATTCTTAAGATGGTTTGCTACTGCCGGTGAAGCGTTCTTTTAATAATAATGTTCTCTGAAAATTTCTTTTAAAGGCTTTTCGTGTCTGACCCACATATTTCACCTTACAATCGTGACATTTTATTCCATATACTCTCAATTTTCCTATCTAATTTTCACTTGCGCCAATCTCATTTTTCAGCCTTTGATCCCGTTTGTTATCTGTCTGGAATACAGTTTTACCTTTTTGTTATTGAATAACCGCGTCAATTTATACGAGATGATTTCCCAACATGACAATTCTCAACGTTCCTGCGAATTTGTCCCGCTTTGTTGGTTTCTGTGTCGTATGGTTGCAGTAATCCGGTTTATTAAACCGCCGTCATAATCACTTTCTGCCGCTCTCTGTGTAAGTGCTTTCATTTCTTCATCTTTGTACTTACGGCTAAGGGGCTGGCATGAGACCCATTCACTGCGTTTAAAAACAGTGAATACTTAATACCGTCTTTTCTGGATAGAGATATATTGCAGACAGAATCACTGTATGTTACGTTATCCTTATTGACGTGAAAGCTTTGATACACATGCGTTGTTGCAAAATTCTTTCCTCAATAGGCGCTTTCAAATACAACACTTCCAGTGAGACAAAATTAATCACTTTTTACAAGATTTGGGACCCCTGCTGTTTTCTTTAGTATGAATGACGTGGCAGACATTTTGTAGATGATCTGCAATCAAGTACTGTCTCCAAAATAACGACACAAATATTCAGTCAGACCTGGATAAGATTTGAAAGTGGTGCAGAGATTGGCAACTCGTTTTAAATATTCAGAAACGTAAAACAGTACACTTCAAAAACGATAAAAAAGTAATTTTCCTATGACTACGGAGTCAAAGAGTCACAAATAGCTAGGGGCATCTCTCCAGACGGACATGAAATAGAATAATAATAAAGGCTCCTTTCCAGTTAAAGCTAGTAGCAGAGATCTATTCACTGATTGGGTACTACCAAAGTGCAGTCATTTTACAAGGGGCATTTTGGATGTAACAATCTGTAGATATTTAAAGCAGAATTGTAACGTAGGCACAGTCGTAGGTAAAGCAAGTGGCAGACATCAGTTTGTAGGTTTGATTAAAGGAAAATGCAATTTGTCTCAGAAGAAAATTGTTTAGAAAACACTCGTC
This sequence comes from Schistocerca nitens, assembly GCF_023898315.1. Lineage (NCBI taxonomy): Eukaryota > Metazoa > Arthropoda > Insecta > Orthoptera > Acrididae > Schistocerca > Schistocerca nitens. The sequence continues at coordinate 366,275,209 of NC_064614.1, read as the reverse complement.
CAATCCTTTATACAATACTGCAAAACCCTTACCAAACAAGGCCGTCGGGGGTACAAAAAGAAGGCCAGCACGAATGGTCACCTGTTTGTTTGACCGATGGGAGAGCTATCTGCAGATGCTGAAAGACCGAAAGTATGAGAAGCCTGAGGATAGACACCAGCTCTCTAGCAAAGGCCTCGTTACAGAGTTGCAACAACTAGTGTTAAGTGAAGAATATACGACAACCTCCTCAGAATCGTAGGGGCTGTTAAGACAACTACAGAACACACGGAGACTTTTAATTAAGGAATCACTCTTGCCGCGCTTCATCGTGAATGGAGCGGGAAGAGACCCTAATACATGCTACTACTGAGTCACCTCTGACAATGCGCTTTAAGGTGGTTTGCAGAGTGTGGCTCCAGATCTATATTACACTGCGTCAAACTGTCAACCGGACCGAGACATGAACTCGATCGTCTGGTCTTCAACAGCAAATATCAAGGATCAGTTCTCAGATTCAGCTTTCCATTAGCTCGACTTTTCGCCCTCCGAGCTGCACAGAGGATCTGTGTTTCTGCCAGTTTATCTTCAAATACAGAAAAAGTATAATTCATAGCGAAATACATTCCGTCTCAGATAACAACTAACATCACTTCTGGACTGACAGGGGTGCATCAGAAAGCAGGAAGGGAAACACACACACGCACGCACACACACACACACACACACACACACACACACACACACACACACACACATAACGAAAGAACAAGTGAGACTTGAGACAAATGAAGAGATACATATTAAACCGATCGTCACAAGCAAGGCCACCACGTTGGAGAGATTGTAATTCAGAGCACAATTTCTGAACAGCATTGGGATTCACAGGGATGGCTGACCTCGGGGAGACGTCTAACTAATCTGAGCGTCATCGACGCGTTTCTTCACATCTCGCGGCTTTTGTAACGTCCATCAACCCGGTCTGAACGACGTCCGCGTGCGTTATTGTATGCTAAGTCTGGTTGCTTGATCAGCCATCTCTTCCGTAATTCCGTCGCGTTCCCGAGAGCAAGGTCCCAGTGGTGATTTGCTGCCACCGTCAGCCACACGACTGCGTGACGGAATCTCCCATCACCTTGCAATATCAGGCTAGGCTACTGTAAAGCATTTCGCTTGCTAACATATGGGCTCTGAGAGAACTAAGATATTTGCCATGTGAGACGTGTCCCAAAGCCAAGTAAGTCTGTCTGCTAATGGAAATCACGAATTGTGATAGCAAAATTCTTTTGTAGGGCACAACCTTCTTAACAGAGACAGAAGATAGACAGAATCCACATAAATAATTAGCTAATTCTCATAATTTTGAGGACCGAAACCATATATGGTTTCAGTTTTCTTCCGTCACATACCGTTTTGTTTTAATGTAACCCTGTTATAAACTAGCAAATTATCCAACACATGTTACTGGAATGAATAGGTAGTTAATTTAACAAAACGAATAAAGGTTTTTTTCAAGTGGAAACATGAAAACAGACCACCTTACCGTATAGAAATTACGTATGCTTTGGCTTGTATTTCCTCCTTAACCCATCTAACCTATAATTTTCTGCAATAAGTACCCTGTAGCATTTCTCCGTGAAGTGAGCTTCAGTACTTTCCCTAGTTTCCCATGATAATGGTATTACAGCGGTTCTGACACCGCCTTACCACCAGTCGGATGCCTTCATAAAAGCGCATAAATAATTCCTTACTGACATCACCATCATTTTAAAGGAAAAAACGAAGATAACTGCTCGAGAAGAGGACGTTGAGGTTCGACAAACGTAACATCTTAAATTTTTTTCAAAATGCTGTCTTCATAGCAGATATAAAATACATTCTCTTTTCTGCCAGAGAACTCAGTAAAAACCTCCCAAGTCTCCTTCTCACTCACTGTCATTTTGGATTCGAATTTGGATCCGAAAGTGAGGAACAACAAAGACGCCTTCTCTCAGTTTCGCCCAACAAAGATGAGGAAATCTTCTCGCAAAAATACTTTAGGTCTTCTCCGCCTGTGAGACTTTCACAAATCTTTTGGCGCAGGTTGATGTGTAGTGAAGTGGTGATATATTTCTTCGGATCCACCTTGTTCTGTTGCGTAAGGAGCTTGTCTTAGTATTTAATATAAACAGCAAGTATTTCAACCACTGCACCAAAATTTCAGCGTCATATTTTTATTGATTAAAGTATATGAATTATACGTCATTAAAAATGCTAAACACATTTTTAAATATTCAAAGTTAGCTGTAAAAAAGAGACGCTTTTCTGCTGTCTTATTAAGATACAGAGCACTAAAAATCACAAGAATACAGCACATTCAATAAAATGATTTTTTTCATGTGTGTTACGCATTGTATTGGTAAATTTAATTGCAGATTCCAAGTTATACACAGTAACAACATATTTTTTGTGTTAAGTGAAGATAATGAATAAAATCGTCACGGTATAACCGACCTACAGAGAAATCTTACAGAAGCAATGAAGACAGTTATCGCTGAAACCGTTATTCACTTACCTTGAAATATTGACAGGTAGGCGTGTAATAAAAGTGATGCATCAGTAGTGGCAGAAATCCTCCACATACTCTGTCGAGAGCGTATTCCGTTCTATAAAAAGCAAAATGCTGGAAGTCTTTTTTTTTTTTTTTAGCAAGCGATGAGACGCAGTGGTTAAATCAGGATAGGAGCAGTGATAACACTCCAGCCCGCCTATTCGGATTTTAAGTTTCATATGGGCTGCTTTGGTGGTTTAATTGAGACCAGTACTGGGATGGTTTCTTAAACACTTGACGACTGATTTGATTACCCGTAGTTGGTCAGTTTCAGCCTACACTCCGCCCGTAATGACTCCGACGTCGACACGTTACATTTTCATCTACAATTCTTCCTTCCTGGCCTTCCGACACGCTATATGAAGGGCAGCAGGGTAAGTCCTCTGTGGCTGCCACATGTGGCACGTTATTGTTACTAAGTAAAGACGTTCAAAGGAAAATGGAACATTTCCCTTTAGCAGACAACGTTACCCCCTGGGAGCACCAGGCAGCAGCAATGCGCCTCCAAAGAAGCCAGCGACCTGCAAGTCATACATTTTTGTTGCCTCTCACGCGCCATAAATGTAAACTATCCAGTCATGATACCAAATGAACGTTGCGGCTGGATCTTCTTGTAGCGAGCTGGTCAAAGCAACGCGCGTGAAATGAAATTACCGCTGTTAGCGAACAGACAGAAAAGAAGAAAAAACAAATTAAAAGGGCTCAGCAGTTGCAAGGGACTTGTGTCAGCGCTGATGTGTACACGTGCCTTTCGAAAACAAACGGTGCCTTTATCAAAAAGTGAACATGTGGCCTTAAATGTTTCATAAACTACTGTCAGCAGACAACCAGGCAAAGTAACGCAGGTAGTCTGATTCAATTGCTTGCAAAGTAAAACTTAACCCAGAGAGAGCAAACTATTCTTCATCTCGTAATAATACCAATAACCTGAAAACCAGAAGAAAATGACGGACAGCCAGCCATACGTACGACGTAGCTAGCTTTGCTCATAACACACATATTCAGGATATGCTACACGTATTTGTGTTTCACTTTTCACTCACCTCCTGGACAAAGGTAGCTCTTCTTTATCGGCCTGATGAAAATTTTCATGACGGTATATTTTTGCAGCTCTTTTTTGTGACACAAGAGCCATGTAGAAACTGTTGCAGAATATATGCTATTTTTGCAGTACTGTCAGTATTAGTGAAATTTCCTGACTTAACTAGTGATCAGAACAATTTTTTCGATTTCTTCGCAACATCAGGAGGCACAACGTAATGTGGAATCGCTCTTTATAATCTATCTTCAGTTCACATCAAATATATAATTAAATTATAGTTTTAATGATTATAGTCTTAATTATTATAAATACTGATTTGTTGCTGACTAGACCGCATACAGCTACGATGTTGTGCTTCAAGTTCTATCTTCTACAGCTATTGACACAGTTATTTTCTTTTAATTGTCTATTTGTCAAGACGTTACAGAAAGTAGGTAAATACAGTATAAATGAAAGTGAAACGTCTCGTTGCTAACAGCACTGAGCAGATCAGTCGTGAATCGACAACTTAATAAATACCACGGAGCCGTGTTACTATTAAGAGTATCGTACAGTATACATTAAGACCATTTGAAACATAAGAATAAAACGTAACGCTTCATTATGTGACTCTACAAAGATCTGTAGGGAGTGCCATTGCCGGCCGGAGTGGCCGTGCGGTTCTAGGCGCTGCAGTCTGGAACCGAGCGATGGCTACGGTCACAGGTTCGAACCCTGTCTCGGGCATGGATGTGTGTGATGTCCTTAGGTTAGTTAGGTTTAATTAGGTCTAAGTTCTAGGCGACTGATGACCTCAGAAGTTCAGTCGCATAGTGCTCAGAGCCATGTGAACCATTTGGAGTGCCATTAATCACATCACAGGACCGTTTAAAGGAATCAGGGCAGAGCAGTGCTGAATCCACTGCTCAGATGTTCACATCGTGGACATATTAGTGCATTGAAGCTAATACATTCTAAGAAGAAAAACAGACATACCACGAAGGATTTATACGAATGGCATGGAAATCGGTAGATGAGACGCGCATGAACTGACAAATAAATGACTACAATTCCAGAAAAAACTAGATGATTCGTTGAAGAGAAAGGGCTTTACAAATTGAGCAAGTCAGTAATGTCATTGGTTCACCTGGCCCTTATGCGAACAAATATTCGGATTGGCATTGAGTGAGTTGCTGGATATTATCCTAAGAGATAATGTGCCAAATTCGGTGCAAGTGGAGCGTTATATTGCCAAAACACCGAGCTGGGTGGAGAGCCCTGCACGTAGTGTTCCAAACGTTATCAGTCGGGGCGAGATCCGCCGACCTCGTTAGCCAAGGTGGGGTTGGGCAAGCACGGGCACAGGCAGTAGAAACTCTGCAGACGGGCGTTATCTTTCAGAAGTGAAAGTCCAGGATGGCTTGCTTTAAAGGGCAACAAAATGGGGTAGCGTCTGCAGCTCGTCGCCTTGTGGCTAGCGTTGCTGCCTCTGGATCACGGGTCTCGGGTTCGATTCCCGGCCGGGTTGGGGATTTTCTCTGTCCGGACACTGAGTGTTCGTGTTGTCTTCATCATTTCATCATCATCATCATTCGTAACAGTGGCTAGATTGGATTGTGTAAAAGCTGGACTATGTAAAAATTGGGACTTTGCACGGGCAGTGATGACCGAGAAGTTGAGCGCCCCACAAACCGATCATCATCATCATCACCACCAAAAAGTGGTAGAACATCGTCGACATAGCGCTGTGCTGTAAGGGTGCCGCGGATGACAACCAAAGGGGTCTTGCTGGGAAAAGAAATTCCACCCCAGATCATTACTCCTTGTTGTCGGGCTGTATGGCGGGTGAAAGTCAGGTGGGCATCCAGTCTCTGTCCAGGGCGTATGCAGTGGTGTCTTAACTGGTCATCAGAGGCTGGAATCTCATCGACTGGAATATAATTGCCTTCAGTGAAGAGTTACACTTCAAACCGAGCCCCGAAGAACAGCGAAGAAGTGTCTGCACATACCCCAGGCGGTGGTGGGATACCAGCCTGACTGTCACACATCATACGTCATGACAGCCAGGAGTGATGCTCTTGGGTGTCACTTCCTTTCATAGTAGTACCCCTTTGGTTGCCGTCCACGGCGTCCTTCCTGCATAGCGGTACGTCGACCACATTCTACGCCTCGTTTTGTTTCCGTTCATGGCAAGCCATCTTGGGCACACATTTCATCAAGATAATGCTCGCTCGTACCTGCGCGAGTTTCTACTCCTTGTCTTCGCGCTTTACCATACCCCACCTTGGCCAGCGAGGTCGGCAGATCTCTCCCCAACTGAGAGCGTTTGGAGCATTACGTACAGGCCTTACAACCAGCTCACCATTTTGACGATGCAACGTACCAATAGCAATGAATTTGTCACGGTATCCCTCAGGAGGACTTTCAACAACTGCATCAATCAGTACCAAGCCTAATAATTGCTTTCATAAGAGCCAGTGATGGCCCAGTGCATTACTAACTTGCTCAATTTGTGAAGCTATTTCTTTTGAATAAATCGTCCAATTTTTCTGAAATCGTAATTATTTGTTTGTCTGTACATCTGTATCACATCTACCGATTTCCGTCCCATTCGGATAATTCTTCAAGGTGAGTCGTTTTCGTTTATCTTAGAGTCTAATATTGATGGATTGTGTAATGGGGAGTACGGATGAGATACTCATTAACGGGTCGTCCAGATAGTACGATGAATGAAAGTCTACAATCTAATCGAGGAAATGTATTAAGTAATGAAACTAAACACCTGCAGCGGTCGTTTTGATGTTATTTTATTATCTTGCAACCAGTTTCGGTGACTCAACGCACAATCTTTCATTTTATTACGTAAGTGAACGGCCGAAGTCCCACAGACCATCAACGACACGGATTAGCATTAAAAAAATAATTGAGATACAAGTTGTGCTTGCTAAATGACAGCATTGATAGAATACTTGAGGACTCTGCTGGAACATAACCTGCATGAAAACTTGTCATGAGCCAGGCCTCATTGTCAGAAGTACTCAAGTACTGAATCTATGCTGTGATCATACCTTTGGTAAAGTTTAGCAATTTTGATTTTTATCTACAAACTCTTTGTACCCTAGCAGCCCAGTACACTTTCTGTATGATTGTAAGAGGCGCTACGGTGAAGTACGAGTTACTGGAATGTCCGTTTTCGGGGACAGGGGAAAGACTACTGGGAGTAGTGGACAGAGGGAACTCAAGCAATGGCTTTAGGCTATGCCTCTCCCTCTTCCGCCTCTCGCCTCGTCCTGCCCTTCCCCTCCCTCCCCCTCCCCCCCTCCTCACCTTCAGCTACTTCCGAGGGGGAATTTGCTTGACATAATAAAATATTTTGTCAGGATCATCTTAGTACAAGGTTTCTCGTGAAAAAAAGGAAACCGTTCCTTGTACAAAATTATATTAAAGGTGAAAACGGGTTTGGAGGGCAATATAATGATCGGGTACCGGGTGGTTATAATTAAAGTGCACTACTCGCAGTGGTCCATTATGGGCTGTAATTATCGCATGGCAGCGAAATTTTGTGAATATTCTAATGCGTTAATGGGGAACCGATTTACGCCGGAAGAGATAGTTCCATTTTGACCACCAGCTGCAAATCTGGTGCTGTGAATTTAAGTAAGACGTATCGAAACATTCCCATGTGTAATGGAGCAGCAATGACACGTGAGCAGGAAAGGTCAAACAATCTTCTGTTTATTATTAATTGCCGCTTGCACAATTTCTTGAATATGAGCACCGGAGACGTCGACGAAGTGTTGTACAGCGCCAGATCAGCACGTGGTGGTCAAAATGGGAAGTAATTTCTTCCAGCGTCAATCGGTTCCGTATTCATGCATTAGCATGTACACCAAGTTTTGCTGCCATACGATGATTACGGCCCAGACTGGATCTCCGTGAGTAGCTACACTCTAATTATAACTACCTGATATTTATTTGTATCTCTAAATTCGATTTCGAAGACGGAACTGCTCAAAAACCCTGTTAAGCCACCAATATTAAGATTTTCAGTGATTTTCTTAAATTGCATGAAGCGAATTCTAAGTTTCCCTTCTCTCCTTTCAACATCACTCGCTTACTTCCAACTTGTTCAAGGTAAAACTAGATAATCTAGACTATCTACGCCCACGTATGCACTTCGTAAGTTGCCTTATGATGCATGGCTTTGGTACCTTCTGCTGCTGCTAATCACTCCCTTCCCTGTTATATTCACAAATGGAACGAGGGAGAGACTGTCTATACTCTCTGGTACTCTTACCTTGTCTTCGTAGTCCTTACCTGAGGTGTATGTTGATAGTGGTATGATAGTTCTGTAATCTGTCACAGAAGTTGGTTTTCTGAGCTTTCTCAGTAATGTTTCGCATAAATAACGTTTTCTTTTCTCCAGGGACACCGACTTTCCGGAGCATTTCCGAAACACTCACGTGCTGATCGAACCTGCCGGTTAAAGAACTAACAGCACGCCTCCAAAATGCTTCGAGGTATTTCTTTAATCCGATCTAGTGAGGGTCTCAAACGTTCGAGCAGTTTTCAGGTACTCGTATGCGTCGCAAACGTGTTCTGTACGTAGTCCCTATACAGATGAGCTACACTTTACTAAAATTCTGCCAGTAGACCGTAGTCGACCATTCACCTTCCCAACAATCGACCTCATACGCTAGTTCTATTTCATGTCGCCTTTTAACGATAAGCCGTCGGCATGCAGACGTCATCCGAACGTCAGCATTGAACGTGCCCAGTTTCTGACATCATATTTCGATACAGTACCTTGGGGAATCTTTCAGAACGTTTAGATCAATGTCAAGCTTGACAGATGTTCTGTACGTGCATTAGAACGCAGACCATTGAGAGGAAAGAATACCACCTACGTCACATGCCCGCGATCCCTTTTCAATACAGAAGTCTGGAGACGCCATATCTGCTTTCAGTTGAAGCCCATATTCGGTAAATTTTACATTATAACTTACATCCTAAGAATCTATACTGTTTTCAAAGCACCAGTAAACCTGAGCGTTTACTGGTACGAATTGTTGTGATAAAATGACAGGAAACGACATAGTGGCGGTTAAATAATTTGCGAATTGTTATGGAAGGATGCCGTTTTAAGTCAAAAATACAAATAAGATGAAAAGGAAGTATTTCTTTGCACATTATGTTGTAACTACAAGTTAATGCATAACATATTCACGATAAAGGCCTTGAAAAGATTGTAACATACAAGATAATGTCGAACGTTATGTAAGTTCAGTGTAGTGTAACGAACACAGACGAAGTTATGTATTGTAGGTTCGCATCACACTCCATTCATTTTTTCTCGACTTCGTGTTTTCTAATAGATTCTGTGTTTTATTGTTAATGTAACACAAGCATATTCCATAATATTCGACGTTACGTAAATACGCTACTGGCCATTAAAATTGCTATACCAAGAAGAAATGCAGATGATAAACGGGTATTCATTGGACAAATATGTTATACTAGAACTGACATGTGTTTACATGTTCACGTGATCTGGGTGCATAGATCCTGAGAAATCAGTACCCAGAACAACCACAACGGCCTTGATACGCCTGGGCATTGAGTCAAACAGAGCTTGGATGGCGTGTACAGGTACAGCTGCCCATGCAGCTTCAACACGAAACCACAGTTCATCACGAGTAGTGACTGGCGTATTGTGACGAGCCAGTTGCTCGGCCACCATTGACCAGACGTTTTCAGTTGGTGAGAGATCTGCAGAATGTGCTGGCCAGGGCAGCAGTCGAACATTTTCTGTACCCAGAAGGGCCCGTACAGGACTTGCAACATGCGGTCGTGCATTATCCTGCTGAAATGTAGGGTTTCGCAGGGATCGAATGGAGGGTAGAGCCACGGGTCGTAACACATCTGAAATGTAACGTCCACTGTTCAAAGTGTGGTCAATGCGAACAAGAGGTGACCGAGGCGTGTAAACAATGGCACCTGATACCATCACGCCAGGTGATACGCCAGTATGGCGATGACGAATACACGCTTCCAATGTGCGTTCACCGCGATGTCGCCAAACACGGATGCGACCATCATGATGCTGTAAACAGAACCTGGATTCATCCGAAAAAATTACGTTTTGTTATTCGTGCACCCAGGTTCGTCATTAAGTGCACCATTGCAGGCGCTCCTGCCTGTGATGCAGCGTCAATGGTAACCGCAGCCATGGTCTCCGAGCTGATAGTCCATGCTGCTGCAAACGTCGTCGAACTGTTCGTGCATTTGGTTGTTGTCTTGCAAACGTCCCCATCTGTTGACTCAGGCATCGAGACGTGGCTGCACGATCCGTTACAGCCATGCGGATATAATGCCTGTCATCTCGACTGCTAGTGATACGAGGCCGTTGGGATCCAGCACGGCGTTCCGTATTACCCTCTTGAACCCACAGATTCCATATTCTGCTAACAGTCATTGGATCTCGACCAACGCGAGCAGCAATGTCGCAATACGATAAACCGGAATCGCGACCTTCATCAAAGTCGGAAACGTGATGGTACGCGTTTTTACTCCTTACGCGAGGCATCAGAACAACGTTTCACCAGGCAACGCCGGTCAACTGCTGCTTGTGTATGAGAAATCGGTTGGAAATTTTCCTCATGCCAGCACGTTGTAGGTGTCGCCACCGGCTCCAACCTTGTGTGAATGCTCTGAAAAGCTAATCATTTGCATATCACAGCTTCTTCTTCCTGTGGGTTAAATTTCGCGTCTGTAGCACGTCATCTTCGCGGTGTAGCAATTTTAATGTCCAGTAGTGTATAAGTGCACTCTACCTCAAGAGTGCGTGTATGTGTTGGATTAGCTTTATCTAGTTGCAGTAAGTGGTTTTTCACATGCCTGTTTAGACTTCTGTTTCACATTTGCCAAAGATTCTGCCGCTGATTAGAAACAGCGATCGAATAAGAATGACTTTAGCTTTTACTAAAAGGTGGAAAAGTACTGTAAATTTGTATCACACTATTTGTAATGGAATATTTGTAAGTTGATGTTCTTACTGACTGTATTTGGACTTTTTTTTTGCCTTATAACATGTTCGTAGATATTGAAGTTCTTATTTCTGTACACTACAGGCAGAAAAAAATGACTAGCATACGGACGAAGGAGGAAACTTGCGTTTTAATAGAGCTGATGTAGGAATTTTACTTCCGTCCATTTCGTAAACAAACTGTGTGATCTGCAAGCCAGATACAGCCGAAAACTGCCGCTGGGGAGCGCTGCTATCGCGTATACGACGTTGAGACTCTCGTCCCGTATTCACAAACCGCATCGTTTCTGGTGTTCAGCGCCACGTTGAACACGGCACGATCAACGTTGACGTTCAAGTGCACATCCGTGTGCCGACAGCTTAACGGTATTTAACTGACGTGGAAGTGTCAAGCATAACAGCACTAATACAGCGTTCAAACATTGCAGGGTTCTTTTCCTATCCATCTGCATTAAATTATAATTGCTCACATTTATAGCATGCCGCCATTTATCACGTCAAATAGGGAATCTGGTACAGTTATCCTGTATCCTCTCACAATCTCTCAAAGGCGACATCTTCTAATACACTACAGTGTCGTTAGCAAACAGTCGCACATTGGTGCTCATCCTCTCTGTCAGGTCTTCTATGTACACTGCCTAACAAACGAAGGGAAGCACCCGGAAAATATGATCGGATGTGAATGTCACTTCATAATAGGTCCACACCGTGGGCGGGTATGAAAATAATTTAGAGCTGCATTTCTGTGTGACAGGTAGAACGGCCACCAGAATACATTAGTGTTTGCTCGTGTCTTGTGTTGTTATCAGGCATGGCAGGTGACATAAAGGGCGTAAACAGTGTAGGATGTTCACTGATCACTGTGAAGGACACGGAAATGCTACATACTCATGCATGACAGGGTTATCAGCACCTGACGTGGTTTGGAAAGGGCCTCATTGTTGATCTCGATTTGGCCAGCTGCTCTGATTGTACAATATTCAGATTTGTGAGTTATTCTGATGTGACAATCGCCCAAAGTTGGACTGCATGGGAACGTGACGGCAGGCATACTAGTCTTTGGGGTTCCAGCCAACCACGTTTGACCATCACATAGAAGGCCCGGTGTATCATAAAAATTTCACGTCTGCGCCTTCCATCCGAGACAAGTAAAGAAATCTCTGTGGCATTCTGTGTCACGCCGCACCTTTGGTCGGAGACTAGCAACAGCTGGACTAGGGAACTACCGTCCCATGCGTATGCTGCCGTTAATTCCACAACACAGACTGTTTCTTTTGGAGTAGTGCAGGGACGGGGAACCATGGACTGCTAATGAATAGCCTCTCCTCATATTCAGCGATGAATCGCGATTGTGTACGACCACGGACGAGTATGGTGCCCACCTGGGAAGGATCCCTGCCTTCCAGTGTTTTGTAGAAGCACAGCGGTGTTACTCCTGGCATCATGGTAGGGGAGCCATCGGGTATGACTTCGTATCACGGCTGGTAGTGATTGAAGGATCTCAGATGGGACAACGCTACGTCACGGTCGTTGTGCTTCATCATTTTTCAACAGGACAATGCTCGTTCCCACGGGGCAAGTCTCTATGAACTGTCCGCGTAATGTTGAGGCACTCCTAGGGGAAGCAGGATCCCCCTATCTGTCCCCTACAGAGCGTGAGTGGGACCAGCTCGGATGTCAAGCACAAGAATCCAGGACATCAAGCATGGGCTACAACAGTTACAATCACTTGCCTCAGAAGAGGATATAAAGACTTTACGTCACCCTTTCCAACTGAATCAGTGCGTGCAAAGATTTAGCGTGGACTAAGATTAGTTAGTATTAAATGCAGATATGCAAGAATGTAGATGTAGCTTCGTTGACTTCTGACATGCAGGAACGCTGGACTGAATCATTTTTATTTGACAAATATGGTAACAGTAAATTGACGTAGAATTGTCGACGGGTGGAAACTATTTTTATATGAACGCCTCGGATCCTTGTGCTGACACAGTAGCATGATTTTGAATTGTTCTGGAGCATTCTACCAGGTAGTGTAAAATTGATTTTGCGTTGTTTCGAAAACCTCATTGGTCACATCCTGGAGAGTTCTCTATCCAAATCAGCTTTTCTAAATGTCACAGAATGTGAAGGACGTTACGCAACAGAATACGTGAACGCTGCTCAAAATCTTCACGCGGTGTGAATACCTAAAATCACACAGTAGCACGAGATTTCTTTGTGAAGCGGATCCGGTTTACTGTTCTGACATAGGCGAACCATGGACGACTAAGTCTACACAGTATTGTGAACACGGGACGCGACCGATCTTCTTCCTACGCTGCTGAGCTGTATATTCTTTATGCAGTAACGCATAAGCTTATTACTTTGCGTTTATTGTGTAAGACTGTAGGTCTCCCATCGGGAAATACTGAGCTGAATTCCTGAAGTATATCTACAAGGATTGCCTTGAAAACGTTTTGTCATCTTTGATGACAACGTCAGTTTCTTAAAACAACGAAATGGTAAGTGAAAGAACAGAAAAGGCATCAAATAGAGTCCACTCTACCTCGAAAGTTTCCTTGTAAGACGTGACTAATGAACCGGGCATTTGTCTTGATGCAGATGCGAACTGTGTCAGGTCCACAGATGTGCGACCTTGAGGCGAAGCGCTACAGCAGTACAGAAAACAAGCTGAACGCAGCGTGTATCCGTTCCACAGCTGTCGAGCTGGTCCGGCCCTCGGAGAGCTGAACATCGTCATTACAACGACAGGTTCTCCGTTTGTAGGCGGCAACTCTACATCACCGATTATTCTCCTGTTAACAACATACAACATATGCTAACTACTTCTAATCCTTCCTAACTAAGTGATAACACGTGGCAAGAATACAAAGTAACCAAGTTAGTGAGGTTGTCTCACAGCTACTGCACCGTCTTGAAGGTCATTCTGTAACATTTACTTTACTGTCAACTGATGGATGTCAAAGATTCATCACGAGGCATGAATACACATGAGAGTTCAAACATTGTCTACTGTCGAACTACGAGCAGGCAACTACTTACATATAGTGGCGGCATACTACAGTTTGATGTCACCGTTACACGTTGGGGAAGCTACATATTGTGAAGTTCCTTTTTCCGTTCTCCGTGGTGCCGTATGGTCCCACAAACTACCACGCGCGTCCGCTGCAGTAATCTACCTACATTTTCCGCTCATGGACACTAAAAACTCTGTCATTTCATATCTACCAACCCTGGCAATAAGGCGCTCTCATACCAACATATCCGCAGACCTCACACTCTATCTTCACATCTTCTCCAGAGGAAACTTTAACCATCTCCCAATTCCTGCCAACGAAACCCGCCCAGAAGTTTCAGCTTTAACGGAATACCTTTCTTCTTTAAGGCTATTTCCCATTCAATCCCACGTTCCTCACTTCCTTTTCTATAAACTGTTCCGCTGTTCTCTCCCACAACTTTTCCACACCACATCCTTTCCGTCTAACAACTCTATTCTCGTACTCTTCATGAAGTTCCACTTGTTGCGCCGTCTGGATCTTGTGCGGGTACCAGTGTGAGAAAGACTGCAGAACTTTCTGTAAGTCCGATTAGTAATGTATATAAAGTTCTAATTTTTTTCTATAGAGTCTGCCGTCTGTTTTGTGTACATTAGAAGAAAACAATATAAAATCTTCACTGTAGTTCTGAATCGAACTAGTAATATAATTTTGTAACCATGTACCGGATGGTTATAATTAAAGTGCAGCTAATCACGGATGCCCAGCGTGGACTGTAAGCATCGTACAAAAGCGAAATCTTGTAGGTATGCTAATGAGTTAATGCAGAAGCGATTTATTCTGCAAAAAAAAAAAAAAAAAAAAAAAAAAAAAAAATTGTTCCAGTTTCGCCACTACGGGCCAATCTGGCGCGGGGAATGCGAGAAAGACGTGTAGGAATGTTCGCACATGAAACAGATTCGGAACGGCACGTGAGTTGAATAGGTCAAACGAGTGAGGATGGGATAATGTTGATTTTATTATAAACAGCCGCTTACATAATTTGTTCAATATGAGCACCGGAGACGTAAACGAGATGCTCCATGTGTAAAACGTTTGATCAACAGGTCCTCGCAGGAGTTCCGCTGGAATCTGACCTAGGTGTTCCTGTATACTGGCCTTCAGATCAGCGAGAGACCGAACGTGTCCCTGGCAATAGCATTCTTTTAGATATCCCCGGAGCCAAAAGTCACATGTTCAGATCAGGTCAGCTTGCAGGTCATGTATCTGGAAAACATCTCGAGATAAAACGTTTGTGGAAGGTTGCATTAAGCAAATGTTGCTGCACCTTTCATGAAAACAGTGGTTTCCAGTCAGTTGCGCTCTCCCAAAGCAGATATCAGTACTGTGAAAGCAGGTATCGATCGCGTGCAGACGTCATGATACAGACGATACGCCCTCTGGGTGTATTCTCTTCAAAGAAGAATGTACCGAGTATAAAGGTGCTTGTGAATCCAGTTATGTACGGCGAATGCAATGGATCTTCGTGCAAAACACAAGGTTAAGCAGTACCCCAGATTCGGCAGTTTTGTGTATTCACTGCACCCTGTTGTGTAAAATATGCCTCGTCACTCCAAAGAACGTGGCCTGTGACATATCATTAACTCTGATGCGTGCCAGGAACAGAAGAGCAAATTCATAATGTTGATGAGGATTATGAAGTTCCAGTTGTTGCGCCGTCTGGATCTTGTGCGGGTACCAGTGTTGAGGAAGACTGCAAAACTTTCTCTATGACCTTAGGATGGACAGTTCTCAAGGCGCTGCTTGAGTACTACCTGTGCCTGGAGCTCGGGCTGCATGGTCAGTTACACCAGCAGCAACCTCGTCAACACAATAGGACGCCTTCCTCTTACAGGTGCCACAAACAGAACAGCACTGTTGTCGAATATCATTACCATTCAATGACATCGGGCATCTCCTCAGATATTTCAGTCGGTGATAAGCTCTCAACGCAAACTGCAATTTCTATTGTTCACATGAAACAGTTACGCTAAAAGTGCTCGATCTCTCTTCTCGGCAGCCATACTATTCACTTATGTTATGGTCTGTCAAATGACAGCGTGGATGTCAAAAAAAAAAAAAAAAATGGCTCTGAGCACTATGGGACTCAAGTTCTGAGGTCATCAGTCCCCTAGAACTTAGAACTACTTAAACCTAACTAACTTAAGGACATCACCCACATCCATGCCAGAGGCAGGATTCGAACCTGCGACCGTAGCGGTCACGCGGTTCCAGACTGTAGCGCCTACGTGGATGTCACACCATCACACAAACAGTGCACTGCGCCAAATTTACACCTCGTGACCCAACTGGTACTAATGTTTTTCGCTGCTATATGATAATTACAGCCCATACGGGACCTCTGTGAGTAGCTGCACGTTAATTATAACAAATTATTCAAATTATTTTAGAAAATATACCTGTAAATTTTGTAAATGGTCTCGGATGAAGATCGACAGTGTATCGTTGTCAGTCCACCGAAGTTCAAGGGAGAAGGAAATAAAATAGTCCAGAGTTCCTAATGAAGTGGGGAACGCGCGCTGAATTACGTCACGCATGACACCACATACTGAGTGCTCTTATAGCCTAACGAGCAGAGTGCATGCGGTACGGAGCGATAAGCCAGATCCGTATCGAACCCTCGCGACTGATAGACAAAAGTGGGCTGGTACTGTGGCCAGCCTTCGTACGGTTTTTAAGTGGCTTCCAACACTCGTTCAGCAAAATGTTGGTCTGGTGCCCAAATTACACCTCAGCGAGCGTCTGCAGCTCGTGGTCCAGTAGGTAGCGTTGCTGCTTCACGGGGTCCGGGGTTCGATTCTCGGCCGGGTTGGGGATTTTATCTGCCCGGGGACTGGGTGTTTGTGCTGACATCATTTCATCATCATCATTCGTGACAGTGGCTAGGATTGGACTGTGTAAAAACTGGACTGTGTAAAAATTGGAGTGTGTAAAAATGGGGTCTTCGTACGCGCGCTGATGACCACGCAGTTGAGCGCCCCACAAACCAAACATGATCATCATCCGCCTCAGAGAATAGGACACACAACCACTTTCAATGTGATAACACACAGAAAAAAGTTTACACGATTCACAGGCAAATGGCGCACTTGACTTCCCTCATTTAGCTTAGCTTCACGATTGTGGCACCAGGAAGGACATCCGACCACAACATTAAACAATACAACAAAAAATCGCCAAATTCTGAAAATGTGCAACCCATACTCTACTGGATACAGCCTAGAAGAGAGAAGAAGGTAAGATTACTGACAAGACTCCCCAGTAATAGGCAAGTTTGTTGGCGGACTTGGATTTAAAAACTAAAATAAAATAGAATAAAATAAAAAATATACTGACTGCCAGACTGGAAAACGTATACCGCCAACAATCAGCGCACCACCTTCAGCTGTTACCGTGCAAAAACATGTAGGACAAGACTAATGTGCAAATCAAGTAATTTAAGGCTTATATGAAAGCAAAGGTAGCTTGTTCCCTTAAATTAAGACGCTCACGTCTCCGCTGAGAGTTATGTTTCTCGCTGTGGGACGGCCATCGAATTCAGGCTTTTCTTCATCTGGCTTTTCCTGTTATTTGCTGTGAGGTGACGTTCGTATTCAAACACTCTAGACTACTACTTTACCATACTCTCCTTTTAGTTTGAAAGTGGTGAAAGAGCATTGTTTTCAAACAACAGGAGATCATGTAAAATAACTTTAGACCAAACTAATCCTTTAGTGCACTCTGTGCACTGCAGTGGACAGCTGTTAATGGTCACTTCTTTGCTGGTTTGAATCAGTTCTGAAACTGCAAACCCTCGCAGGACTCAGCATCAGTAGGGACTGTCCAGTTCAGTGAACTGTGTGCATTTGAAGCCTCAGGACTGAATAAAAACGCCAAAGAAGTGAGCATCAACATCTGTCCACTGCACCAATGAGTTAATCACAAATTACCTGATATCTCATTTATTCAGAAAGCTGTCTCGTTAAAGAGTCATACAAAACTGTATTCACAGCTGTTCATTGCACCTAACTGATAGGTAATACATCATACGTTAGTGTACTGCCGGTAATATAACTGCTAGAGTCGAGCGTGAGCGATCTTTCGTACTCACCATTGTGAACGTGTTAAACCTTGCTAAGTTCATCTTTTCCATTGCTACCAATATGCTACAAAAATCGGTTAAAGCTGGTCTGAATTTCATGCCTACGTACATGAGCAAACGTGGAAATTAAAGTTTGCTTTACGTAGTGAAAGAATAACTTTGTCTGTTACTATGGAGCAACCAGTACATACTGAACTCAGAAGCATATTACATTAAGGGCTCGCGACTTGTCTCCTAAGCAGAAGAGGAACTAACTCCTGCAGTCGTGTAAACACTGGGGTGTTTCTGCAAGTAAGCTCTGAATTGTAGGCCGTTTTCCTCCGACACAAAATCGGTCACTCGCATTATTCACTTCTCCTGGCATTAGCATTTTTTTTCTGATAAGTTGTGCCTGCTGCAAGAAAGGCTCGTTTTACTCTTTCACACTTACTGCCACTGGGAGAAAAACGTTGCGTCACGGCAAAGTTTCTGATGCACAAGCACAACAGATTCCAACCACAACATTCAACGTGAGTTGACAATCATCTATACCCGGCTCAGGCAAGACCAACCAATGTCTGCTGAAAAAGTTGGCCGTCTCCCACCCGCAGGGCCTGTAGAAATGTCACAGAAACTCTTCCCAGCATTGGATCTTTTCTCCCTAGTAATTTGACGACGCCATATGCCGTGGCCTTTATGTCTACACAGATCCCTGTGAAAGTTACTCGACCTAATACTCGTCCCTTTACTATGAAGCAGAGTATAGAATTTTAAATATTTTTCAAGAAGTGAATTTTTTCTCAGTACTAAAACGCCATAAAACGTAATGTTATCGATATTAAAAAGGAAAACACCTTCTATTCTGAATTTTATATATTTATTTGGTCACGAACCGGATTTAGGCTTCTCAGACCACCTGCAAGTGGCAACTGAATGTCGCACACTCAGGTAAACATGACGTGCGACTTACACAGATCTTATCTGTACACAAGATACAAAAATTCCGGGGTATTTACATAGCAAAACATTACATTTTTTTGTTACGTAGAAATCATTACAGCCAAGCGGTTCTAGGCGCTACAGTCTGGAACCGCGCGACCGCTACGGTCGCAGGTTCGAATCCTGCCTCGGGCATGGATGTGTGTGATGTCCTTAGGTTAGTTAGGTTTAAGTAGTTCTAAGTTCTAGGGGACTGATGGCCACAGCAGTTGAGTCCCATAGTGCTCAGAGCCATTTGAACCATTTTTTTGAAATCATTACATTAGCTAAGTGGTAAACAAACGATTTATGTAGAGGTATAGCTAACAACAGATGAGATATAAAATGAGTTTACAGTTCATATCTAGTATTTGTAACAAAGACTTACCATAGGGGAAAATAGAAACTGATTCTGATCATTTAATACTGGGATAACATTCGGTGTTAGTGTTTGGTGATTTCGAGTATTTCCAATAGAGTTACCTTCCTGCTTTTTTTTTTAAAAAAAAAAAAACAGAATGTAAGATATCACATTCTACGTAATATGAATTGTTTTTCCTAAAGGTTGTTCGTCAAATGTTAAATCTTTCTTCCTTAATCTCCAGCTTCTCTCATGTTCACGTCACCTAATTGCCACACCTCTGCCTGACTGACGAATATACTCTTCTTCACACTGCTTGCCAAGGGTTGTAGTTTGTATTTACTGCTGAATAAAAATTCTAATATGCCATTGCTATTATAAAATGCAGGTTTGTAGTTGCGAGATATAAACTTTTTTGCATCTGAACTGTTCATAATATATGGGATTTTGCACCATGCTTTGCAACTAGTGCCAATGGCCTTGCCGCAGTGGTAACGCGGGTTCCCGTCATATCACCGAAGTTAAGTGATGTCGGGCTGGGCTAGCACTTGCATGGGTGACCATCCGGTCTCTCCGGCGCTGTTGGCAAGTGGGGTGTACTCAGCCCTTGTGAGGCAAACTGAGGAGCTACTTGACTGAGAGAGCCGGCCGCGGTGGTCTCGCGGTTCTAGGCGCGCAGTCCGGAGCCGTGCGACTGCTACGGTCGCAGGTTCGAATCCTGCCTCGGGCATGGATGTGTGTGATGTCCTTAGGTTAGTTAGGTTTAAGTAGTTCTAAGTTCTAGGGGACTAATGACCACAGCAGTTGAGTCCCATAGTGCTCAGAGCCATTTGAACCATTTGAACTTGACTGAGAAGTAGCGGCTCCGGTCTCGGAAACTGACAACGGCTTGGAGAGCGGTGTGCTCCCCACATGCCCCTCCATATCCATATCCAGGGATGCCTGTGGGGTGATGATGACACGGCGGCCGGTCGGTGCCATTGGGCCTTCATGACCTGTTCGGACGGAGTTAAGTTTAGTTTCGTTTGCAAATAGTGAGTGATTTATGGTGTTGACCAGCATATCGGAGTGGCATAATTATCTTCATTTTCGTGAATGTATGCTTTCCCGGCGTGTACAGCTGGCGAAGAGTTCTCGGGCTTCCAGCCGGGTAGCGGTGTCTTCAAACTGCGACGTTTCGACGAGTGACATACTCGTCATCTTCTGGCGAAGAAGACACCGCTACCCAGCTGGAAGCCCGAGAACTCTTTGCCATCTTCATTTTCGTTTTTTCATAGTATATTGTCAGTCAGGGCCGAGCTATAGCCATTGCTGGAGACGATTTGTTTGAAGGTCTGCATTTCTATTTGAAAGGCTGATTCAGATAATGGAACAGATATAAGGCGAATGGAAAGCTGCATGTTTGTAGCCGTGTGGATGATGGGAGCATGCAGCGATTACCGTTTCATTAGCAATGTGTTTCTTCTGTAAATGCTAAATAAGTGTCTTGTACTAATATGTATGTTAAGGTACAATGCACTTGTAGAAGAGCGACCGAGGTCCATTGTAAATTGAATATACTTATGTTGTCCGTTTAAATGCTGTTGTGGTGTATGTAATTATCTATTAGTGCCGGTCCACAAACATCATTGACGTGTCTGAAGTAGTACGTAATTTTACAGTTCAATGGCAATTTGAAATGTTCCTTTCGTCCTTATCTCGGAGCTCCCGTTGCTTTTAGTGAAATCACACTTGCGGCAGCACCCGGAATCCACGTACGAAAAAAAACTGTAAATCTGTTCTGTATATTAATAGTGTTTACTTTTGAGGGAGTAACAGGGACTGTTAAACAAAGGGATTATCTGAAGTGGTGTTCTTTCTTCTACCTACTCTTTCTGTAACTCACTGTAAGAAGAAAAGCGGTATGAAATATTGCCCGGAACTCGTAAGTTCCCTACCCATTGTAATATCCTTCCCAAGCTGTTGATATGACGGTCACCCGCTTACAGTTTCCTGTCCTGCCCGTGACGTAGACATCAGCTTCCTCTCGTACTTCCAGGTATAATTAATCTTGCCCTCTCTCTTAATCACTGTGATAATGACCAAGCTATTACTAGAAGTTAATGGCATGTGGGGAGATTACATAGACACGCAGGTAAGAGTCGTAGATAGGATACAGTAAACAGGTATATTAAATGAGATCTTCAAATAAAGTTTCAAGAAGTACACTTAATCAATTAATATGATAGCACTGAAATTTGCAGTAAATCCTGCGTAACTGTTCACTTGCAGGGGTTACTTGACCAGCAGTCACTGCTCAGTAAGCCCATGTACGAGAAAATGAAGGTGACTTAGAGAGAGAGATCATATAAAAAGACACATAGTTAGCAGTAGAATGTTTAGCGTTATCGGAGCAGCAACATGCACAACTCCAAGGCCAGGTTGCTGTCGTTCTTTCAAGCTATGATCGTAAAATTTATTAATTAAGTTGTCGCGATAAACGAGCGACAGTGTGCTTAAACTGGCAGCCCCATCTAAGCTTCTGACACTTCAGCGCTCAGTAACACAGTTGCAGTATGGCAAGTGGCCAAAGTGGCACTTTATTTTACGAGGAACCTAACTCTTTCTTATGCAGGACTTCTGGAAGGACTGTACCTGCACGTTAGATTGTCGGTCACTAGCGTCTCCTAATTGCCAGCTTCACCTTGGAGGTGTATCCTTGTTCCCAGAACGACTTGGTTTTAAAATGATTGGCCCTCTCCGTGATGATTAGCAACTTTTTATTGCAACTGGGGACTGACTCGTGAAACTCAGTGAACACGCTCCTGTACCTATCATTATTTAATTGTCATCTCTAGGCCAACATCGCATAACACATAAGATTGATGTACATATTTTCTGACTCATTAATTGCTGATTTTTCTGAATTAATTTTTAGCTGATTCAAGCGTACGCCTTAAAGGTCCCCACTGAAAGGCCAGCTTTGATAGCTTTCCCTTTCTTGCTTATTACGGAAAGGTACGAATTGAAATCACTACATGAACTCTATGTTATTCTTGTTGTTATGCTTAATGTTCTTTTCAACCGGGAATTCCACAGTTTCATTTTTCATAACTTTATTTTACTATCTTCCAAGATATTATACAGTCTGTGAGATCATATCATTGCACAGACCAAATAAAAGAAAATAACTCCACAGGAGCTATAAAAGATTGTATCAGTTTTCTTCTGAACCTGCCTGCACTACGCAATGTAACCGATCTACTGCGTCAGATACGATACGATGTCCATATTTGTCTGGAGATTCTTTAGTTCTGTGGCAGTCCTCACAGGACGGAGCGTACAAGGAAACGTATATGCGAGAAGAAAGGCGACACGGATTGTCGGCGAATGTACGTACGTCACATCTCTAAATAGGAACCTAAGTGGGTTACCGCTGACACAACATACGGTCTCTCAAAAGACTCGAGTAATAGGGCAACAGCCGCTGGTTGGAGGGAGTCGAACCAGAGACCGTGGTGCGACCTCAGGTTCTGCGGGCGCGCTCTCACGCCGCGACCTGCTTCGGCACCAATTACGTTCGGGCTTATGTAATTTGTGTGTCTGTAATGGTCGCAGCGGGCGCACCCCGCCTCCCGCACGGCCTTGGCGTGGTGTCGACACTGCAGTGACAAAACGCCCGCTCCGACGCGCGCAACGCGCAGGCGCGGGACAAACGAGCCGGCAGCTGGCAGAACCGGCGGAACAATGGCGGCGCCAAAGGGGCGCTGCCTAGCTTTCAATTGTCCAATCAAACGGGGATTTATTGGAGGCTTGTAGCGAGCGGCTCGCCACGACGTACCAAATTTCACGTATGCTTGGTGTGGGAGCCGCGTGCGGCCCACGGCCCGGTCTCTCTCGGCTTTGCTCAGTACTTTTCGGAAGTGCGCGGAACAGAGCGACATCATTTCACTTACGAGGGAACCTCCCCATCGCACCCCCCTCAGATTTACTTATAAGTTGGCACAGTGGATAGATCTTGAAAAACTGAACACAGGTCAATCGAGAAAACAGAAAGAAGTTGTGTGGAACTATGAAAAATGTAAGCAAAATATACAAACTGAGTAGTCCATGTGCAAGATAGGCAACATAAAGGATAATGTGAGCTTAGGAGCAGCGTGGTCCCGTGGTTAGCGTGAGCAGCTGCGGAACGAAAAGTCCTTGGTTCAAATCTTCCCTCGAGTGAAATGCCGGCACGGTAACTCAGCGTCTTCGGTCAGAGGGTTAGCTGCCCTCTATAATAATAAATAAATAAATAAATAAATAAATAAACTGAGTTAATGGATCAACGAAACTGGTGTCTTGCGATGTCCGCCCCGAGCAGATACAAAGAACGAAGACGAACAAAATGAGATTTTAAAAAAAGTGAAAAGTTTACTTTCTTTATTTTTGCGAAGTTGTGATCTGACCGTTCGTTCATTGACGTCTTTGTTCACTGTAATAAGTTTAGTGTCTGTGTTTTGCGACCGCACCGCAAAACCGTGCGATTCGTAGACGAAAACATTTGATCGGAAGGTCATAGTTCAGCCGATTCCTCCACAGGAAAACACGTCTGATACATTCTATACGACACTGGTGACGGCATGTGCGTCACATGACAGGAATATGTTGTGTACCCACCTAACTTGTACACTTGGCGACTGGGTAAAAAGATTCTTCTACTTTGCCCGATTTAGGTTTTCTTGTGGATGTGATAATCACTCCCAAAAAAGTGATGAAAACATAAGAATTTGTCACATAAACTGCAACAAATGAATGCAACAGTTTCACAGTCGCACAGTTTTCCCTGTGCTCTGTCAAAACATAAGTTTTTAACGTTTTCAAATTTTTCCGTGTGTAGACCGTCAAATCTTGCATGTGTCCAAGAAAATCTGAACATATCCTGGAATTTTGGAGTCACGTAAACAATACTGCTCTGTGTACCTGTGCAGCTTCGCAAAATTATAGAATCTTTTCAGAAAGTATTTCACTTGCCGAAAACCAAACATATCTAACGATTGCACAAGAGGTGTACAACCTGGAGGAATGGTAATCACGTCTACTCCCACACTAAAATTGTCTAAAAATAAAAAAATAAACTTTTCACTTTTTTTAATCTCAATTTGTTCGTCTCAGTTCGTTGCATCTGCTCGGGGCAGACGTCGCAAGACATCCATTTCAGTTCGTCGTTGATCCTTCCACTCAGTTTTTTTTTTATTATTACAGAGGGCAGCTAACCCTCTGAATCACTCGAGGGGAGACTTGAACCTCTCGTTCCGCAGCTGCTCACGCTAACCACGAAACCACGGCGCTCCTGAGCTCGCATTATCCTTGATGTTGCATTCGTGCACATGGACTACTCAGTTTGTATATTTTGCTTATTTTTTTGATAGTTCCACACAACTTCTTCCTGTTTTCTCGATTGATATGTGTTCAATTTTTCAGGGTCTATCCACTGTGCTAACTTATAACTAAATCTAAGGGGGGTGCGATGGGGAGGTTCGCTTGTTAGTATTGCGGTGTTGCATTTTTCGGTCAGCGCAACCCTCTTCAGATCTGCAGAATCGTGGTGTCAGCGCTTTTTCCCCTTCGCTATTTGGTCGTGGTGTGAAGAACGTTCACAGGTACAGTGGCTGTTTGCACAAGTGGAGGCACTCAAGCGATCCATCATCACATGCCTTTAAAATCGGACAGGGTTGAAAGAAGAGAGGAGTGATCATTCTAAAATTATAGATTGCCGTCACATAAGCGACGGGCACCGCAAATATGCCATGAAACTGTATTAAAATGGCTCTGAGCACTATGGGACTTAACTACTGAGGTCATCAGTCCCCTAGAACTTAGAACTACTTAAACCTAACCAACCTAAGAACATCACACACATGCATGCCCGAGGCAGGATTCGAACCTGCGACCGTAGCGGTCACGCGGTTCCAAACTGAAGCGCTTAGAACCGCACGGCCACACCGGCCGGCTGAAACGGTATTAGATGCATACCATGCAGAAAGAATTACATTTAGTTGACAATGAAAGAGAAGAAAACTACAACGATAGACAGCTGGGATTCATTATTCTGTACATAAGAAGCACTTTGTGCTAAATTTTGCAGGCATGAAGCACTCGAAGAGGCTGGTGATACGAATAGCAAAAATTTCGTAAGTCGCACACATTTTTCCGTTGTCAGATGTGACAATTTTAGATGGAATTGAGTGAAGAGTGTGGAGACTTTAGATATTTGTGCGAAATACGTTGGTTAAGTCAAGGGGCATGCTTGGAACGATTTTTCGAATTAAAACTGCACTTGTTGGAACGTGAAGGATACATGAATGCAGGAAAGAAAGTTAGAACCTCTGTAATGGATTCCAGACGTCGGATTATAGGCGTACTTGACTGCACACTGCCCACAGTAAGACATTCTTTCCGATTTGATAAGGCTGCATTTAAAAAGGAAATCGCGTTGTACAGGGGACACATTCTGAGAAACGCAGTCCTATGCCCAAAGTTCACTGATGTTAAGGAATGGCTGTGGTTTGATGGATTCGTTGTTGACTTTAAAGAATTATGAGTACAGTTTCTTACATATTTAGATGACACTGTCAATCTATCTTTCAATTGTATTGCAGCAGTTTCGAAACCTATTGTCGTTTCAGTTGACAGTGCCCCTGTGTATGTCCAAACGTAACTAATTGATCTCCAGGGTAATTCATGTTTTAAAGACGAATCCGTTTAATATTAAGCCCGTCCAGGATGTCTACACTGCTTCCTTCAAGTGGAGCTTCCACGTCTTCATAATGAAGTTGCAAATATGATACAATGATATTTTTACACTTATGAAACTAAATAAATCACGACTAGGTGGCAACTTGCGTTAGAAAGTCTATGGAACTGTCTGCGTCTGTCCGTAGGCCAACATTTTGTACCAGGTAAAAATTTTGTCTTCAACACGTAAAAAATAAATAATACTGAAAATTGGTTTTGGTTTTGAGCTTTGTTATTGAGAAATCTCAACTATAAAACCAGGTCGTATGCAGTGCAACTGCACTCCCGTTTATATACGGCGAATTCGTAGTTTCCCACGTCTTCCCTCTCCTCGTGCTCAGACAGTATGGCGAGGTGGTGGGGGAAATGTGCCAGTCAGGCTGAGCGCTACGGCATTCTCCTGCCGGGCACGGCTTGCGAACCGAATTCTTGGCCAACCCTGATGTAGCGCGTGGTATAAGCCCTGCTGTTTCCAGGCCAGCACTCCAAACAGGAGGCACTGTGATGGAGTTAATAAAAACAAACTCCGATAGACAGTTTAATTTTCCCATGTTCATTATGTTGGTCGGATAATAGTTGGAAATCCAAAGTGTACAGCTTCTATTACTGATTAACACAGTGAAAAATTTAATTAAACGTTACTTTCCAAAATTATACGCAAGTAAAATAATTCGTCTGAAATGGATGCACTAAATACTGTTGTAGACAGCTGCACTAAAAAAATATTCTTTAATTTATTTTTCTTATTACTAAATTTTATGCACCTGTGTTTCGTTAAAAGTGGGTGGAAGAGGAGGTGACAGCTAGTTATATTTGTGACCAGAGGAGGGTGCTGGGGAGGCTAATGGGACAGAAACAAACTGTGACGCTTAGAACCGAACTCTGGATCGACATGTTAGGCTATTTATTATCCATGTGTTTTGTATCTCCTTTGGTAAGAAAAATTAGCTGCCAGCAGCAACATCAATGGACTTTACCTTTCGATGAAATCAAACAAGATCCTGCAGGATCTGTTTCCTTTCCCCTACACATCAAGTCTCTCCCTTCTCCTCATATTTTTCGCTATTCCTGTTCACTTCATTCTATGCCTTGTCCCGTATCGCACTCCCTTACTTTCATTTCTATTTCCTGTCACAAACTACCCCTCCGTTTCCTACCTAACCTCGTCCTCATAACAACCCTCATGACGCCTTTGTTTATATCCACAACCTACGACCCAATAGTTCCTCCACCCTTCACTTTCATAACAGTCCTTACCCAACTTTCGAGTTTTCGTGAATGTATACCAAAGCAAACCTGTTTTTATTGAATATGACGTGCTCCTACTATTATTTACTGATCTTTATACAAGATGATGATTTTACGTCTGACATTTCATGGGGAGCCAATATTTTTCTTTATATGGCCAATATTGAGCTTGATGTCTTGCAGTATATGTTAATGACGTAAA
The DNA here is from genome assembly GCF_023898315.1 of Schistocerca nitens. NCBI lineage: Eukaryota > Metazoa > Arthropoda > Insecta > Orthoptera > Acrididae > Schistocerca > Schistocerca nitens. The sequence goes on along the minus strand of NC_064614.1, from coordinate 366,247,910 downwards.
CTCGATCACTTGAAAATGGCATAAAAGATAGAAACCTGAATCGTAATTAAATTAAACAACAATACAAATGGCGGTGTGTTCATTTAAAAATTATCGTATGACTGATGCTCAGCAACATCAGAAGCTGTTTGCAAACACAATAGGCTGGATACAGCGACGATCAGACCTTTCATGGCGGGGCTGGCGCCACACTCCAGCAGATTTATTACTTCAACAGGCAGAGCCATAGCCAGCTGTGTGGGAGGCCAGGGGACGGGGCCTGCCTGCTTTTCCGCAGTAAGTGATAACGTCATTTTCCTCACAGAGGTTTCCTATAGTGATGCAGACTCGAACTCAACCGTTGGAAACACTGTTTCCTTTGTATTTCTCCACCTTACACGTGAAAGAAGACGCCTGTTTAAAAGTCGTTCAGTAAATTATTAACTTTCCTCTCAAAGACGACAGATGAAATCTCTTTCCAAATTTCAGTCCCCGTGTTATCCATCATTATCATGAAGTTTCTTCTCTCGGAAATTTCGTTACTGGTTTAAATTGCTACTGAACTTTGAAGTAACTCTGAACTGATAGGGGAATTACGGGTACACAGGAGGGGCTGTTCATTATTATAAGGAACGGATGTTTATGTGGTAAAAACATTAAATTATTTTATTTTTATATAGGAGAAATATACAAAATATGCACAGCAATGCAAAAACATTTTGTTTCGGTGTTTCGAAACTGCAAATACTTACGGTAAGAAAAATATGTCACCAATCATGCTGACGCAGTCGTGGACTGAAACAAGGCACTGTTGCAGTGAACCACGAGAACATTCTCCAAGTCTTCCATCACAAACCCGATTTCGGTTGTCTCAACGCACGATACCGCGAGAACCATCTTTCAACATTGCGTGATAAAAGGGATCTTCCTGGCACACTAATTTTCAACTTCACCAACGTCTACTTCTTCTTCCAAAATCTTGCCATTACTGAAGGGTTCTGGATCCATCGTCTGATTACTGCCTCATCAGAAAGACGGCTATCTGTAGTAGTGCAAATAGAAAGAAATTCCAATCGCATAATGACTTGATTGTTTTGACAGTAAGAAAATGAAAATGCAACGACAGTGCTTAGCAGTCATTCATTCAACCGTCTTGGTTTGAAGGTGTGTAAGAGCAAAATTTATGTCAATGAATAGATGCAGCTATTAAACAAGGACTTCTTCTACTGTCCATAATACATCGTTTAAAATTACTTCTGCACTTTTGTAGACGTACATGCTTAGCAGCCATTCATTCAACTGTCTTGGTTTGAAGGTTTGTGTGAGCAAAATTTATGTCAATGAAGAGATGCAGCTATTTAACAAGGACTGCTTCTACTGTCCATAACATATCGTTTAAAATGACTTCTGTACTTCTGTACACGTCCATGTATTATAAATATGAAAACATTCTTGCAGTAACTGTTCTTCTAACAAAGATTATCCATAGATGGTTACTATTTATACCTTCTCTTCGTTGGTGTACAATGTACTCACACAAATCCTCCACTTTAGACGATTGACTAAATGATCTTTATGCATTCTTATGTGTTTTCATTTCTTTACTGTCATCTCCAGCGAATAGATGAGTTACATTGACCCAGATACCAGCTCTGTGTACAAGTACAGGAGAATCACAGTCACTTTCTTGTCTCTTTTTTAATTGCGTCATGTTTACTTGAACGTTACACTGTGATACATTTTTTAAGAAGTCTTGAGAAGAGCAAGTTGACTGAAGTATGGGGGACACTTTCAAAAAAGAGGTGCTGCTGTTCATATCTTGTAAAGAACAATATTATAGCCGGACGCTGTGGCCGAGCGGTTCTAGGCGCTTCAGTCCGGAGCCGCGCTGCTGCTACGGTCGCAGGTTCGGATCCTGCCTCGGACGTGGATGTGTGTGCTGTCCTTAGGTTAGTTAGGTATAAGTAGTTCTAAGTTCTAGGGGACTGATAACCGCAGATGTTAAGTCCCATAGTGCTTACAGTCATTTGAACCATTTTTGAACATTGTTACAAGCAAGACAGCCATGCTGGTTATCGTCCCTCTAGTAGCTAAACAACACTTGTTTGATTTTTTAATTTTGTTTCTGGACAAATATTTATTTGGGGTGGTCAAGACAGATGGGACACCCTGTATACTCGGTGATTCAGCTGCTCTTACCGATGTCGTTTCAAACAACCTGCACTACGTCTGTTTCAGGAACGTTATCCAAACAGGCGACAGCCACGTAATCGACATAAGTTCCCTCTCGGAGCTTTGGAGGACTTTTTCCTAATGGACTCGTACCGTAAAAAATACGAGTGAGTGTTGGCCATGAGTAGCACGGTATTTTTGGACCAAGATGTACCTAACTTCTACCATAATTATCTAAGTGTCTCTAGTCATTCTTGGTGTGATTAGCAGTGCAGTCATAAGGCTTTTCGATGCCTCTGTGCCTATATTCCGCTTATAGTGCTTAATCTCTCGTAAATGGTTCAGAAACTTTGTCTTATAAAGTGTGTTTCACCATAATGAACGAAATTAACAGAAGATATCAAAATTGGAAATGTGGAAGTCACAACTTTCCTGCATATAACCGAATTGAAAGATTAACATATGACTTATCGCGTTAATGTGCTAAAGTAGTTTTATGAACAAAATTTGTATAATAAGTCTAAGGTGTCTTCGTCTACTTTACAAAGTTATTCCGCGACATTTTGACAATGTACTTGACATTTCCAGAGTGCATTGTACGATAAAATTTTCCTGTCATGAGGGGTTTGCATAAAGCGGTATCGGAAGGGGCAGTTAAATCGTCCTGCATAGAGTAAACCACTTGAGACAGGCGATCAGAAATATAGGGTGTACTATAATTAATTACGTAACAGCATACAATTGAAAGTACACGAAACTAGAAGCAAGAAAGTCTGAGTAAACATGGGCTCTAAAATGAAAACTTTAAGAGCTATGAGCACTATTTTATCTTCGCTACTATGAAACACAACTCTTCCACCGAGCGAGTGCTCATAGCCCCTATAACGATGATGTCTCATACTCCGAGGAGCGTAGGGGACGATGCGGGAGACCCGCACCGCCGTACTAGGCACGGTCCTAGCGGAGGTGATTTGCCATTGCCTTCCTCCGAACGTAATGGGGATGAATGATTATGACGATGGCACTAAAACACCCAGTCATCTCAAGGCAGAAAAAAAAAAATCCCTTACTCCACCGGGAATCGAAACTGTGACCCCGTGCGCGTGAAACGAAAACTCTACCGCAAGACCATCATCTACGGACTCAGAGCCTTTAAGGTATGCGTTTTCGATCCCGTGTTTACTGAGATGTTTTTGCTTCTGGCATCGTGTACTTTTAACTGTATGCGTTTACGTCATTACTGATGACACACTCCATAGTGAGTAAACATATCGATGTGTAGATACCGCTAAGTTATAGAGGACAATGTGGTGTATTTTTTGACCTATGGGACAGTGGTTTGTGGCGCTGTTATCTTATTACCATTTGATCAGGTTCCGCCCATTTTGGGTCGTTAAACCCTTCTTCTAAATTCCTTTGCGTTGCCGTTCAAATGGCTCTGAGCACTATGGGACTCAACTGCTGTGGTCATAAGTCCCCTAGAATTTAGAACTACTTAAACCTAACTAACCTAAGGACAGCACACAACACCCAGCCATCACGAGGCAGAGAAAATCCCTGACCCCGCCGGGAATCGAACCCGGGAACCCGGGCGTGGGAAGCGAGAACGCTACCGCACGACCACGAGATGCGGGCTGCGTTGCCGTAGAAAAGTATATAGTTTCATTTGAGAAACGTAAAGCCGGTGTTGTAATTCGGTATCCATAAAAGTTAAAAGCTTAGCGACTACACATCGATATATTGACTTTTTCTGGGTGTACGTGGGAGTTCAATAAGTAATGTAACACATTTTTTTCTGAAAGAATGTTGTTTTAATCAGGATTCCAACACAATACATTATTCCTCTTTTCATTACAAAACCCTGTTTTTCGATGTAGTCTCCATTCAATATGACGGCCACCTAACTAGGGGCGTACTTCCACTACACCGGTCGACGTCGGAGCCAATCTCTTGTTGCATCAATAACCTCCCCATCATACTTCATAGAGCCAAACGGATGGAAATCGGAAGGTGAGAGGTCCGGGCTATAGGATGGATGAAGATCAACCGTCCAGTGAAGTTTTGTGAATTCCTCTCATGTACGCAGACTTAGGTGAGGCCTTGCGTTGTCCTCGAGAAGAATAAGTTCGTTTGCATTTTTGTGGCGACGAACACGCTAAGGCCGTTTCTTCATTTTACCGAGGGGAGCACAACACACTTCCGAGTTGATCGTTGCACCATGAGAGACGACATCAAACAGAATAACCACTTCAGATTCCCGGAACACGGCTGCCATTACTTTACTGGCTGAGGGTCCGCCTTTGATATTTTTCTTCGGAAGAGAGGTGGTATGGCGCCTAAATCTACTTGGATACTCTGCAAATCACATTTAAGTGCCTGGCAGAGGGTTCATCGAACCACCTCCACAATTCTCTATTATTCCAATCTCGTACAGCGCGCGGAAAGAATGAACACTTATATCTTTCCGTACGAGCTATGATTTCCCTTATTTTATCGTGGTGATCGTTCCTCCCTGTGCAGGTCGGTGTCAACAAAATATTTTCACATTCGGAGGAGTTCCTGAGAAGATTCCGTCGCAAGGAGAAACGCCTTTCTTTTAATGATATCCAGCCCAAATCCTGTATCATTTCTGTGAAACTCCCTCCCATATTTCGCGATAATACAAAACGTGCTGCCTTTCTTTGAACTTTATCAATGTACTCCGCCAGTCCTATCTGGTAAGGATCTCACACCGCGCAGCAGTATTCTAAAAGAGGACGGACAAGCGTAGTGTAGGCAGTCTCCTTAGTAGGTCTGTTACATTTTCTAATTGTCCTGCCAATAAAACGCAGTCTTTGGTTAGCCTTCCCCACAACATTTTCTATGTCTTTTTTTCAATTTAAGTTGTTAGTAATTGTAAGACCTAGGTATTTAGTTGAATTTACGGGTTTTAGATTAGACTGATTTATCGTGTAACTGAAGTTTAACGAGTTCCTTTTCTCACTCATGTGGATGACCTCATTGCCACTTTTCGCACCATCAGATATCTTTTGTAAATCGTTTTGGAGTTGTTTTAATCCTCTGATGACTTTATTAGTCGATAAACGACAGCGTCATCTGCAAACAACCGAAGAAGGCTGCTCAGATTGTATCGCAAATCGTTTATATGGATAAGGAACATCAAAGGGCCTATAACACTACCTTGGGGAACCCCAGAAATCACATTTGTTTTACTCGATATGTGACGGTGTTCGGCAAAACAATGCCACGATCGGCCTCATAACGCCCAAGAAATTCCGCAAAGGTAGTTCTGCGTTGCTCTTTATGGTATTCCTTTATGCGGCGAGGAACCCAGAGTGCTCACACCTTGGAGTACCGCAACAGGTGGACGAATATATCATCACTAGCAGCAGAGATGTCCAGTTGAGCAACGAGGTGAGAGTGCAGGCGTTGAAGCTGAGTCGGGCCGGCCGGTACACGGTAGGTACAGATTTGCGTGATCTCAATGCGATGATGACTGACGGTTCGCCCAATAACTTACCTTGCTTTTGTTCACTGCCACTCCGTTGACATTCTGGAAGCGCCTATAATTATTTACGGTACTCTGGTTGTCCGCCAAAAGAAACTCACTGACAGCTCTCTGTTTGGAACGCACTTCTGTTACAGGCGCCATTTTGAAGGATTCGTATAGCGCTGCCACCTATCGGTATTTCACGTAGCTATAGGGGCTGAAGCGGGAATATTTTACGATGTCCCACAAAAATTTCCGGAGTTTTTCTACCGAAATTGGTAGAGAAAAAATATGTTGCAGTACTTATTGAACGCCTCGCGTCTGCTGGGTGACTTGTGTTAGCTCACTCATCCTGTGTATCTAAAGTGTAAATCGTAGCCGTTTACTGGTTCAAACGCCCTGTCAGTTTCTTTTTCGCTGCTCTACCTCTTTATGTGCCTCTGTTTCTCTGCTCCGTACACACACACACACACACACACACAGAGAGAGAGAGAGAGAGAGAGAGAATGAGAATGATAGCGCGGTGGGTCTGGTGAGGTGGCTATTTAAGCTTTGCCGCCCGCCCTCCTAAGGAAATAAACAAAAACATGGCATTTCTCTGGTGCTGCGAGAATAAAAGTAAGTCCGTGGGCGGCGGCGGCGGCGGCGGCAGCGCTGCTGCCCGCTAAAGAGGCGTGATAAACGGCGCATCGGGATTGTCTTCCCCGCGCGCGTAAATTTCCCGCGCCGTAGAGGCCAGCGGCGCGCCACGGCTGGCTGATGTATGGCGAGGGCCTTCCTGCCTCTCCGGCTTCACGCCCGCATAGCCTTCAGTGGCAGAAAAACGCGCCGCCTCTCTTCCGCCTAAGTTGCCGACCGCTACTTTCATTTCCAACGGCTGCACAAGCTGTCGAAGTAGAGTCACGCGCCACTGGATCTGTCACTGCCACGTGCTACGTAATGTGCACAATGGAATGTTCCGTTTTTCCCAGCATTCTACCCTGTACCATTGTTAGTCATTCTCTTTCATCTACATCTACATACATACTCCGCAATCCACCATAATGTGCGTGGCGGAGGGTACCTCGTACCGCAACTAGCATCTTCTCTCCCTGTTCCACTCCCAAACAGAACGAGGGAAAAATGACTGCCTATATGCCTCTGTACGAGCCCTAATCTCTCTTATCTTTGTGGTCTTTCCGCGAAATGTAAGTTGGTGGCAGTAAAATTGTACTGCAGTCAGCCTCAAATGCCGGTTCTCTAAATTTCCTCAGTAGCGATTCACGAAAAGAACGCCTCCTTTCCTCCAGATACCCCCACCCGAGTTCCTGAAGCATTTCCGTAACACTCGCCTGATGATCAAACCTACCAGTAACAAATCTAGCAGCCCGCCTCTGAATTGCTTCTATGTCCTCCCTCAATCCGACCTGATAGGGATCCCAAACGCTCGAGCAGTACTCAAGAATAGGTCGTATTAGTGTTTTATAAGCGGCCTCCTTTACAGATGAACCACATCTTCCCAAAATTCTACCAATGAACCGAAGACGACTATCCGCCTTCCCCACAACTGCCATTACATGCTTGTCTCACTTCATAACGCTCTGCAATGTTACGCCCAAATATTTAATCGACGTGACTGTGTCAAGCGTTACACTACTAATGGAGTATTCAAACATTACAGGATTCTTTTTCCAATTCATCTGCATTAATTTACATTTATCTATATTTAGAGTTAGCTGCCATTCTTTACACCAATCACAAATCCTGTCCAAGTCATCTTGTATCCTCCTACAGTCACTCAACGACGACACCTTCCCGTACACCACGGCATCATCAGTAAACAGCCGCACATTGCTATCCACCCTATCCAAAAGATCATTTATGTAGACAGGAAACAACAGCGGACCTACCACACTTCCCTGGGGCACTCCAGATGATACCCTCACCTCCGATGAACACTCACCATCGAGGACAACGTACTGGGCAATATTACTAAAGAAGCCGTCGAGCCACTGACATAATTGGTAACCAATCCCATATGCTCGTACCTTAGTTAGGAGTCTGCAGTGGGGCAACGAGTCAAACGCTTTCCGGAAGTCAAGGATTATGGCATCCATCTGATACCCTTCATCCATGGTTCGCAAGATATCATGTGGAAAAAGGGCGAGTTGCGTTTCGCAAGAGCGATGCTTTCTAAAGCCGTGCTGATGCATGGACAGCAACTTCTCTGTCTCAAGGAAATTCATTATATTCGAACTGAGAATATGTTCGAGAATCCTGCAACAAACCGATGTTAAGGATATTGGTCTGTAATTTTGAGGATCCGTCTTTGTACCCTTCTTATATACAGGCGTCACCTGTGCTTTTTTCCTGTCGCTCGGGACTTTACGTTGGGCAAGAGATTCGCGATAAATGCAAGCTAAGTAAGGAGCCAATGCAGTAGCGTACTCTCTGTAAAACCGAATTGGAATCCCATCTTTCCTATTCCACTCGCAAATGGAGCGAGGAAAAAACTACTATCTGTATGCTTCCATCCGAGCTCGATATCTCTCACCTTGTCTTCGTGCTCCAAACGCCTGATGTTGGTGGCAGTGTGATTGTTCTGCAGTCTGTCGCATATGTCGGTTCTCTATCTCAATATTGTTTCGCGGAAAGAACATCGTATCCCTCCAGGGATTCTCATTTAAGTTCACAGAGCGTTTCCATAGTACTCGCTTGCTGATCCGACCTGCCGGTATCAAATCTAGCAGCGCTTGTCTGAATTACTTCGATGTCTTCGAGCTGTTGCGGGTCCCTGTTGCGTGTCCCGAACAGTACCCAAGAATGGGTCGCACAATAGGTCTCTACACAGTATCCTTTATAGATGAGTTACACTTTCCTAGATATGTCAAGCAACACACCACTGATGTAGTGGGAGTCAGTATAAAGACATGGATGTTTTTAGGAAAACTAACATTGTCTAGGCGCTTCAGTCCGGAGCCGAGCTGCTGCTACAGTCGCAGGTTCGAATCCTGCCTCGGGCTTGGATGTCTGTGATGTCCTTAGGTTACTTAGGTTTAAGTAGTTCTAAGTCTAGGGGACTGATGACCTCAAATGTTAAGTCCCATAATGCTCAAAGCCATTTGAACCATTTTAACATTGTCTGGTGGAATATTTGTGCACACTGCATATGCAGTAGTATGAGATCTAGTATACCGACACATGTAGTCAAATGGTATCGCATCTCATGTTAGTAATACAATACTACATGTAAAATGTGAAGAAATCGAATAGGACAGGATTCTCGGAAGGACAGAATCAGCTTACATTAAAATCAAAAGAGTCTTCGCGGAAATTAAAGGGAAGGGTTGTGATGTTAAGAATGCAATGGAAATTGCACTGTCAAATGCCAGAGGAAAGAGAAAAATAAGAATGGGATGGTAAGAAAAGAGTAGACTGTAGGCCTCTAAGAGGGCGAAGACTGGTCTGATAACGCGATAGAAGAGAAAACAGGGTTCTACAGGGAAGAAATACAAGATCCAGTATTAAAATCAAAATTCAGAAAAGCTTAGGGAAACTTAATATCGAATAAGGCAGTAGTGATAGACAACAGTCCAAAGAATTTCTAAAATCATTGGTAAAGGTAGCAACAGAAGACTGTTCGAGTTGATGTGTAGAATTTTTGAGTCTGGCGATTTTCCATCTAATTTTCGGAGAAACATCATCCACACATTTCCCAAGACTGCAAGAGCTGAAAAGTGCGAGAATTATCGCACAATCAGCTTAATAACTCATGCATTCAAGTTATTGACAAGAGTAATATACATAAGAACGAAAAAGGAATTTGATAATGTGTTATATGAGGACCAGTTTGGCTTTAGGAAAGAGAAAGGCACCAGACACGCTATTCTGACGTTACACTGGATATTGGAAGCAAGAGTAAAGAAAAAGCAAGACACGTTCACAAGATGTGTGCACCTGGAAAAAGGATTCGACGGTATCAAATGATGCAAGACGTTCGTATTTCTGAGAAAAACAGATATACGCTACAAACAAAGACGGGTAATATATAATGTGTAGAAGAGCCAAGAGGGAACAATAACAGTGGAAGACCAAGAACGAAGCGCTCGGATGTAGTTTTTCAGCCCAGCTGTTCAGTCTGTACATCGAAGAAGCAAGGATATCAGTAATAATATTCGCTGATGACACTGCTACCCTCAATGAAAATGAAGAGGAATTACGGGATCCACTGAATGGAACGAACAGTCCAGTGAGCACAGAATGCAGACAAACTTAACACCAGGATTGGTGATCACGAAGCAGATGTTAAAGAATTCTGCTACGTAGGCAGCAAAATGAACCGTGACGAGCGGAGCAAAGAGGACATCAAAAGGAGACTGACACCGGCAAAAAGGTCATTCCTGGCCGAGAAAAGTCTAGTAGTATCAAACAAAGGCCTTAATTTGAGGAAGAAATTTCGGAAAATGTATGCCTGGAGCACAGAATCGTATGGTAGTGTCACTGTGGGGTAAACCAAAAAAGAAGAGACTAAAAGCATTTGTGATGCTGTGCTACAGAGGACTGTTGAAAATTAAGTGGACTGATAAGGTAAAGAATGAGGAGGTTCTCTAGGGAATCGGCGAGGAAAGGAATATATGGAAAACACTGACAAGAACAAGGAACAGGATGATAGGACTTCTGTTAAGACATCGCGGAATAACTTCTATGCTACTAGAGGGAGCTGTAGAGGGTAAAAACTGTAGCCGGAAACGGAGCCTGGAATTCATCCGGCAAATAAGTGTGGACGTAGGTTGCGAGTGGTACTCTGAGTTGAAGAGGTTGGCACAGGAGAGGAATTAGTGGTGAGGCGCATCAATCCAGTCAGAAGCCTGCAATATTATTGATGTTATTGAATCTTTGTGGTTTACTGTGGAGAGAAAGTTGTGTGATCGGTATCTATCTCCATCATCGTTACCTCAGCTTGCCTTTATCTTTCAGGAAGTTACAAGCGGCGCATTAAACCAGTCGAGTAAAAAAAAAAAAAAATAAACACAGTCAGATTGGATATACGTTATACATATGACGCCCAAAGAAGGGGGGAGGGGGGGGGGCAACAAGGGCATCCAGCCACCTCTTAAAATGAACCGTGCCAAATCCCTTATTAACCACGCCGACCAGGCGCTGTAGCGGGACTAGGCCAGAACAAAAAGAAGAAGAGGAAATCCTTAGTAGGGAGTGATCTACAAGCATAAGAAACTCTTGTGGGAGATATGAGAGAGTAGTTCAGTTTCCGTATGTTCACACAGAAGTAATAATACTTTTCTCAACCGAAAAACTGGTTTGAACAACACAATACTTTACAACGCATGATGCTGCTACGTAGATTTGGTATACCATTGCTGTCCCCCGACGCTTGAACTGATATATCGGAGGTCTTATAATTAAATGTAGACTCCGAACTACGGTGCGAGTTGGCGGTTTTCACACCAAGCGACCACTGCCAGAAGTGAAAGTAGTGATATATGAAGAAAAAAAGACGTAACACCAACTCGGGATCGAATCCTGTCTGTACCACTGGATCTGTAGTCTAGGACTTATTCAGTTAGCCAGTGAAGCAATGGGAACTTACGTTGAAAATCCCTTTAAATAATAAAAATTTGACTTACGTAATCTGTTTTGAAAAATAAGAGCTGTGCAGCACTAATAATGAATCGTAATGAAAAATTGAACTGTCGTAATAAGAAGGCAAATTTAGTCCTTACCTCTATCCTGCGCAATAACTCGTTGCAGTACAGTTCTGTCTCGCGCATCGCTATGCAAAAGCTTCAAATTACTAAATCTACACAGAGGTGCAATGAGTTCTCTGTTAGTTGCAAATCGAAGTATTTTCGGAACACACTTGGTTCGTTTTCTGCTTTTGAAAGAAACAATGATTAGTTAAAAATTGTAAGCGAAAGGTAGGCGAGAAATGGCGTCGCAGTAATAAAAGAGTGACTTCAAGAAAATTACCTTGTAATTCCTCTTCGCGTTAATAAAAGATTCCATTACACTTCCTCCTCCTCAGATCAGTTACAACTGCATAATCATCTTAATTAAACACATCGATAAATTGAGATTTTACATTTGAAACATAACATTACAACAGCTTCCTCACTTGAACAGACCTAACCCCTATCCGCTACCGAGCCTACGCGCACACCAAAGATGATAACATAACCCTGCGATATAGATTACAAGGGACCGATGACCTAGCAGTTTGGTCCCTCCCCCCCTTCCCCCCTCCCCCCTCCCCCACTCTTTTAAACCAACCAACCAACAGCTTATAAAATCGCAGCTCGTTCACATGCAACCCCTCGAGAGCAAAGATATAAGATTATTGTACAACCGATCAATACTCAAATGACACCTATCGAGGTAAACACAGTAAAAAAAGAAAAAATTGACAGTGAAAATGGCCGTGTGAGGGAGCAATAAATATGCTATGGCTTATAAACACACAGGCCCTCCCAAAAACCTATTTCCAAAGTTACAGTAACATTTTCAGACTATAATGGGGAAATATTTAAAAGTCCACAATACGTACTACAAAAGAAGACTAGATTAGTAACTGGTTGCACAGAGGCACAGAATCAGTCTGTTTTACCGCGCTCCATTTACGAATAAAATTTAATGTAAGCTGTAAGCATATACTCAGAACATGGTAATGACTTTTAAAACTATAAAAAAATTGTAATATTTTCTCGATAATTCAACCGACCGAAGTGGCACAGCACTTTGGACGTTCGTTTGATATCTTAGAGGAGTACGACTCGAATCCCCGTGTGGTCATCGGTACTCAGGTTTCCAGTGGTTTCCCTAAATCTATTAAGGCGAAGGTGGGGTCCCAATGTGAAACATTAGCCTCCTTACCTTTGTTCTATAGGAACATATGGACTCCTCTAACGACCTCGAGTCAGAAGGGCTTGAAACACTGAAGGTGATGTGTAGCGGCTTTTACAATTGTTGTATTACTAGGTTCGGGCAACGACTCAGTCTTGCGATTTGTCGGCCTATCGTGACATAAAACAAGGTCAAGACTTGTACGATATAGTCAGCAAGAGACTAGCTTTAGGTGGATGGGTACACTATCTGATTAAATGTACCCGGACTCCCATATGATCGGACGCTGTGGCCGAGCGGTTCTAGGCTCTTCAGTCCCCAACAACGCGGCTGTTCGAATCCTGCCTCGGGCATGGATGTGTGTGATGTCCTCAGGTTAGTTAGGTTTAAGTAGTTCTAAGTTTAGGGGACGGATGACGTCAGATGTTAAGTCCCATAATGCTTAGAGGCATTTGAATCATTTGAACTCCTATATGTATTGTGGAATTGATCACCAGACACCACGAGAGGCGGAGGTGATAATATCAAAGGAATCAGGGAGTAACAGTGGAATGGGTCCGAGCGCTCAGTGGCTTCGTGATGCGCTGAACGTCATTGGATGTCAACCGAGTGACAAAGCCATCAGGTTCATTTCATCCAATCTAAAACCACCCAAGTCGATTACTGAAGATGTGATTGTGAAGTGGAAACGTGAAGGAACACACGCAGTTGAGCCAAGACCAGGCAGACCTCACGTACTGACGGACACAGATCGTCGAGAACTGCCGAGAGTGATTGTACAAATTGGTATGAAATCAGAGGAAGGATTGACTTAGGAGTTCCAAAGTGCTACCAGCATGCAAGCTATCATAATGAATGTATATAGGGAGCTATAACGAATGGAGTACAGTGGTCGACCAGCTCCTTCTTAGCCACACATTTCTGTAGCCACTGCTAAGCGGCACTTAAGGTGGTGTAAAGAGAGATGCCACTGGACAGGGAACGAGTGGAAACAAGTGGTTTGGAGTGTAAGTAGGCTGTATAGGTTTTTTTATTGGTAACGCCACGTATGAAAATCACTGGCTGTGCTGTGTGCAGTCTGTGGCTGGTTTGCATTGTTGTTGGCTATTGTAGTGTTGGGCAGTTGGCTGTTAACAGCGGGTAGCATTGCGCAGTTGGAGGTGAGCCGCCAGCAGTGGTGGATGTGGGGAGAGAGATGGCGGAATTTTGAGAGCGGACGATCTGGACGTGTGTCCATCAGAAAGAGTACATTTGTAATATTGGATATCATGGACTGATATATATATATATATATATATATATATATATATATATATATATATATATATATATATATATATATATATAAAATGACTTTTGAACAATATTAAGGTAAATACATTGCTTGTTCTCTATCAAAATCTTTCATTTGCTAACTATGCCTATCAGTAGTTAGTGCCTTCAGTAGTATGAATCTTTTATTTAGCTGGCAGTAGTGGCGCTCGCTGTATTGCAGTAGTTTGAGTAACGAAGATTTTTGTGAGGTAAGTCATTCATTAGAGGTATAGGTTATTGTTAGTCAGGGCAATTCTTTTGTAGGGATTTTTGAAAGTCAGATCGCGTAACGCTAAAAATATTGTGTGTCACTTTAGTGAATGTCTGAGCACGTTCAGGTTTGCTCGGCTGTTTGAAAAGCAAATAATGTACGAGGTTTATCAGCACAGTAATTCATTAATTTTTCTAATGGGACGTTACAGGAGCGATGAATCGCCCATACTCTGCGTCAGTCACTTGGGAAAGTTTGGGTTTCGTGATTAGATTAGATTAATTATTCATTCCTTCTGGATGTTGCACATGTCAGACAAACACATTACAAAAATGTAATTAGAAAAACTTAAGTTTCGTTAATTTTAATGATCCTCAGTCAAACTGTAAAATTATGTACATGAATTAAATTTAAACTTCTAATATTTACAGGTTTAATACTTACATCTGCTTTCATTAAATCCATAACTCAGACATTCGCTAGGTTCATGGCTATTACAACCACGTATTGTCAAAAATTAAAGTAAATTATTTATTTCGGTGATCCTCAGTTAAGATCAGTCAGATTATGTACACGATTTAAAATTAAACTTCCACTATCTACGGACTTAAGAGTTACATCTGCTTTCCATACATCCATCATTCACACAGTAGGTAGTTACTTGGCTGTTACAACCAAGTATTGTCAATAAATAAAGTAAAATAAGTTTTCATTAAATAGGTCTACTGCACTTGTTGAGAAACTCATGGATGGAATAGAAGGAGCTGGCCACCAAAAATTCATTTAAATTATGTTCAAATTGTGCTTTGTCTGAAACTAAACTTTTAATGGTTGCTGGTAATTTATTGAAAATATACGTTGCTGAATACTGGACTCCTTTCTGGGCAAGAGTAAGTGGTTTTGAATCTTTATGTATACTGTACTTATTCCTAGTATTGATACTGGGTGCTAAGCAATTAGTTGGAAAAAGGGATGTATTGTTTACAACAAACTTCATTAAGGTATAAATATACTGAGAAGCTGTTGTTAATATGGCCAATTCTTTGAATAGGTTTCGACATGATGTTCTTGGATTTTCACTACTCATTACTCTTATTATACGCTTCTGTACTCTAAAAAATTTTTTCTCTGTTTGTGGAGTTACCCCAAAATATGATACCATATGACATAATGGAGTGTAAATAAGCAAAATATGCTAGTTTTTTTATATTTATATTTGCTATGTCTGACATTATTCGCATTGCATACACAGACTTGTTTAGGCGCTTTAGCAGTTCGTTAGTATGTTGCTCCTAACTGAATTTATTATCAAGTTGTAATACCAAGAGTTTTACACTCTCAACTTCTCTTATTTCCATGTCATCACATTTTATATACACGCCAGAAGGAAATCTCTTGGAAGTTCTGAACTGCATATAGTGGGTTTCTTCAAAGTTTAATGACAGTGAACTAGCTATGAACTACTTATTAACGTCAGTAAAAATTTGATTAGCTGCCCTTTAGAAATTTATATTTGATTTACTATTTATTGCAATGTTTGTATCATCAGCAAATAAAACAAACTTGGCATGTGGTAATGTAACAGATTACAGGTCATTAATATACACAAGAAACAGTAGTGGACCTAGTATGGAACCTTGGGGAACACCATATGTGCTGAAGTGTTACATAGAGACACACTTTGTTTTTTATTAATAAGATATGATTGAAACCACTTTGCAGCACTACCAGTGACGCCATAACATTCTAATTTATTTAAAAGAATGCTGTCATTCACACAGTCAAACGCCTTTGACAGGTCACAAAATATGCCAGTTGCCTCTAATTTGTTGTCCAACGAATTGAGGACATTTTCACTGTAAGTGTAAATAGCTTTCTCAATATCAGAACCCTTAAGAAACCCAAACTGTTACTTTGACAGTATGTTATTTTCACCAAGGTGCTCAAGTAGACACTTGAACATAACCTTTTCAAATATTTTAGAAAAAGCTGGAAAAAGTGAGATCAGTCGGTAATTTGACGGCTATCATGCGCAATGGCAACAGTGAAATGAAGAGGAGGTGGTGTTGCGGTATAGGAATGTTTCTCATGGTTAAGGTGTGATGTCCCTGCTGCGCTTGAGAAAACGCTAAATACAGAACGATATGGACACTTTTTATAGCATTGCGTACTGTCTGTAGTAGAGGAATAGTTCGAAGACGACCAGTGCTTCTATCAGCATGACAATGCTCACTGTCACAAAGCTGCATTTATGCGGCAATAGGATGTGTGCACAATACCATTCCTGAAACGGACTAGCCTGCCCAGAAGTCTGACCTGAAGCTAGTGGAGCACCTTTGAGATGTCTGCTTCACTCCAGACGCCAGCCTTAAAAATCACTGCTCTCTGCTCTTCAGGAAGAACGGGTAGTAATTCCTCCACACACATCAGACAGGCCTGGAAGTCTCACCAGCAGTGTTTAAGCCGTCGTAAGAACAAAGGGTGCACACATCACACTTTAATGTCCACTAATAGGAGACCATGCACTTTTGATCAAATAGTGTACGTCAGTAGTTTCTGTCTGAAGGACCTTCCTGTAGATGGCCGCTTTTATTCTGGTGTGCGCTGCCGTTGCGTTGATTTCGAACGGACGCACTCTGGCTCGTTATGCGACCGTCCTCGAAACTCGGGAAAAAGAGGCCGAAGAGCGACGGCTGGGGCGAGACGATACCTCACGGTGCGCCATGAATAATACATCCCGCCATGAAAGATGGAGCGGCGGCGGCGGCTCCAAGGCTCTGCCTCGAGTTCCGCCGGCAGCCGGCAGCCGGCCCGGGACCACAAAGGCAGCGAGCGGCCTGAAATACGGACTGGGTGTGCGCAGGGGCACGATCTCCCTGTGAGCTGCGCTGCTGTGTGGAGCCTGTTCATGAATGTACGTGGGCGTGTGGGCGCGGCCCTGCGTTCATTCACTGACCCTCAGGTCGTATTTCGCAAATTCCATAACGAAGGAGTCTTCAAAAACGTGGAATGGGCCTAGTTCATGGACAAAATAGACCGCTGCTGACCATTCTGTAAAGTATACTAACAACAAACTCTGATTGGCGAAAACGTACTCAAACTCGTACATTTGGTAATAACATTTGTGAGGTGGAGAAGAGTTTGTACCTCTTCAATTCAGACGAATTTTGCATGACAATGAGACATGCACTCGACTCCCTCCTTATCTACCAGCTAATTAATTATGAGCACAACGGTAACGGAAGGAAATGATGGTGGACTCAGCTTGTTGGTAAAATAAGGAGTGCACACTCACAATAATCTAATAAAAATTGTAATCTACTCAAAAAAGTGAACTGCATCATAATAAACAACAGGAAATGGGATTATGCCTATATCTACGAAATGATATATGGATTAAATATTAAAATGAGATTTATTATACATCAGGACACAAATGCACATGATTGTCGACACACACACACACACACACACACACACACACACACACACACACACACACACACACAGTAAGATAAAGGATAGGGTATACTGAAATATTATGAGAATAAGAGGTGGCTCGAGAACAAGGGGCTCCTACTGTCTGTGATGCAATAGATTGACGATAATGACTGGAGGTTATAATGAATCAAATATTAATCTCTCGACTATGTATCAGTATCGCAGTTAGTAGTGGGAGCTCAAATGGGATCACATGGAGAAACAAGCAAGGTGGACTTGTAGCAAAGCGAACACGCGTGCTGCTGAGGGATTCAGTATAAAATTGATAAGGTCCTACAATGCCGGAGCCGCAAAATACTGTACCAGTGCTCAAATCTGCAGCACGTCGTCGGTAGCCAGCGTCCTGATGATGTAGGCGCAGACTTCTGCCGTGCAGCAACCCTGTGTCAACCCCTGGCCGCGAAGGCTGTCCGAGAATTCTAAGTTCTTCCGAAAACGAGCGACCAAGTCGCAAGAACGTCCGCCTCCGAGGAAGGTCAGATCCAGAATCCCTCTTTGTGATGGGATGCAAGCAGCGAAGCCAGCATTCCTCAACTCTCTCTTCGAAAACCGCGAATCAGCATTCAGTGCTGATTTCAAAATTCCCCCAAACTGTCTCAGAACATCATTTGTGCCAATAGCGACCATTCCCTCTTCGAACAGGGTTTTATGACATCAACTAGCCTCAGTTTAAGTTGACCAATCATGCCTCCACTATTGAGCCGAGGGCACTGAACTTGCTGTTTGACCGGCTACAAAAACAACCTGCCTAGAACACTGGCCATCTGGCGCCAGTCAGTCGCACCCAACAGGGCACAGTCCACAAGTATTCTCAGAATCATGTGGACAATGCAGTCAGTCGGTGACAGGAATCTTTGTTCCGGACGCGCCGGAACGGTAAACACATAAACTGCGGCGACACTCAAACACGGCACAGGTGGTTTCGCCCTGCATACAATAGGCGAAACTCGACTGACGTCAGTCGTTCCGCCAGGCACTTAAGCCTATTGTACAAACCCCGCAGAATTCAGGGAAGTGCAGCCCCCAACCGGAAATGCCGTGTGCTGCGTCCTCCGATGCTTGCCTCCTACAGGCCACCCATGGAACTAACCCAACATGTATAGGAAAAAAGTGAAAAGTTTGGTTAGATAGAGCAGCAGATCAGATTTCGAGCTGTGTCAGATCATTATGACCTGACACAGGCCGAAATCTGATCTGCGTTGTGACTATAAATGTCATATTAAAGCAACTTTATTCCACGACTGATTGCTGCTCTATCTAACCCAATATAACCACAGTCGTTGCGTGCACCCACCCCATGGAGGGCAACCTGATAAAGTGAAAAGTAGTTTTTCAGCTCTCAGTACAAATACTCTCATTACAGTAACCTTATTCGGTCTGTTACTGCCATGCAATGACATAGAACATTGATAATATTGATGAAAATGAGAGGCGACATGCAAAAGAGGGCATGGGACATCTCACATGTGCTGGACAAAAATGTGAAAACACCGAAATATCTACACACTATCATGCTTAATATGGAAGAGGGAACTTGTTGGCTTTCAAAACAGCTCCAGGTCCTTTATGGTTTCCAAGGGAATCTCATAACATTCTTCCTGCAAAATAGTGGCACTTTCAGGTATGGATGATGGAGGTTCAAAAATGTTCAAATGTGTGTGAAATATTATGGGACTTAACTGCTAAGGTCATCAGTCCCTAAGCTTAAACACTACTTAACCTAAATTATCCTAAGGACAAACACACACACCCATGCCCGAGGGAGGACTCGAACCTCCACCGGGACCAGCCGCACAGTCCGTGACTGCAGCTCCTTAGACCGCTCTGCTAATCTCGCACGTCAATGATGATGGAGGTGGAAAGCGATTACGCACCCTTCTCTCTAAAGCAGACCACAAAGGCTCAAGAATAGTGAGATCCGGTGACTGCCGTGGCCAGTGGAATGGCGGCAATTCGTCCCAGTGTTTACATAACCAATATTGGACTATGCGAACTGTCTGAATAGCTGCCCTGTCTTCTTGGAACATAGTATCACCACATTGGAACAATCGTCGTACGATGGCATGGATCTGATCAGAGAAAATGGTCACCTAATGATTGGCAGGAATGCAACTTTCGAGAGTACCAACTGGGCCCATGGGATACCACGATATCGCTGGTCCAGTCACCACCGAAACCCCGCTATGTTTCACTCTGCGGATGTAAACTCGGCCAGAACTTGAAAACAGTGTCAATCAAGATGCAACGAACCGAATGGCACTCTCCCGTTGCTCCATCGTCCAGGTTTTGTGGCTTCGGCCTGTTACAAGCATTTGCATCAACAGTGAGCTGTTTTGGAAATTCAGCTCGCCCTGCAGCTCTCTGCTTATGGAGCTCCTATCGTTTTGTTTGGGTGCTGTCAGGAACAGGAAGTTCTACAGTGACTTTTGTAGCTGTCATCCTCTAACAGCTACAATGTGTATGAAAATTCTGGGGTCCTGTCGACTCGTTTCGTATAGGGGGCCTAAAGGATGTTGCGTTCTCGGAATGCTATACAACAATTCAAGCAAATCACATTAATAGTTTTTATTACAACAAAGAAGATTTGCAATACTTTGAATTTACAATGGTGGCACAAGCGAAGGGGTGACATGCAAACAAGTAATGTTCTTCGCTATAGACAACGTCCATGTAAGCAATGGATAGGGATCATTAATAACTGCTATTGTAGTGTCGGCCTACAACTGTACCGGTGATTTACTGTGCGGCTGAGGCAGGCAGGAGCGGCCCTAATGTTCTTTTCTCGTAGAGGCCGCTCCTGTCGTGGTGACGTCCTGGTCAGTACGCTTTGGGCTTACGTTGTCTCACAGCCTTCTCGGAGTTTGCGTTCGTCTTCTTCGTGCCGGCGCTTGTGGTTACGCCGGAACAAAAATATCATTAGCGGCCATTGGATGCAATTTGATAACTTTCAGATGTCTTGACCTCACTTTTTATTATTTCTAAAGTCGCTTTACGCTTTTCGACATTCAGCCATTTTCAGAGGCAAAGGTTATGTCATAGTGTGAAACACAGAAGACTGTCAAATAGATATAGTGAATCTCGTCACCGTTCTTAACCAAGTTTTGCACTTGCTTCTTGGTTAAGAATGGTGACGAGATACAGTGGATCTATTTGACAAATTTCTGTGTTTCAAATTATGACACAACATGTGACTTAGAATGACGGAATGTAGAAACGTGTATGGCGATTTTGGAAACAGTAAAAAGTGTGATCATGACATCTGAAAGTTATGAAAGTGCCTCTTATTTTTCTTCGCAGAAGTCTTCAGTGACCGACTGTCACGATCACTCACCACACACTTCCGTCCGCGTTGTTACTTAGCGCATGATGCTCTTCCGCTTTTCATGAATGAGATGTAAATATTCGACACGGTGTCCTTAAACGCCAAAAAACACTTCGGCTCCCTTGGTTACGAAAGCACCAGTCATACGAGCAAAAACAGTTTCCCTACGTTCAATGTCACACAGCCCCGCCGCAATGCACCCACAACCACACAGAACGCTGTTCTGACCACGACTGGCACTTCTAATGTGTTGACAACGCTGCACAGATGTCTTTAGGGTAAGGGACAACAGCGGAACATATTTTTGTCCAACACCTGTACTTCTAAATTACTAAAGCGTAGATGTTACAAGAAAAATAGCTGCTTCTATGGTACTCAGACGCGATTACCTGTCCTTGCAGGGTTCCAATATGTTCCTAAATTCCACGTATAAAATATGATTTTTTTATGGGGCTATACCTCGGGCTCTTTGATCACAGAGATAAATAAAGGGTCAAGTGGTTTGGATACCATTGGACCATTGATCGGTCAGAAGAACAGGCATACTGTCGGCATCCTACAGTAAAGAGTCAAAATCTAAACATTAAAGTGATAATTAACTGAAACCCTCAGCTGTCGATAGGTGTTGATATACCTCCATGGGGACAGCTGAAAATATGTGCCCCAACTGGGACTCGAACCCGGGTTTCCTGCTTACAAAATTGTTCAAACGGCTCTGAGCACTATGGGACTTAACTTTTAAGGTCATCAGTCCCCTAGAACTTAGAACTACTTAAACCTAACTAACCTAAGGACATCACAAACATCCATGCCCGAGGCAGGATTCGAACCTTCTACCGGAGCGGTCGCGCGGTTCCAGACTGTAGCGCCTAGAGCCGCTTGGCCACTGCGGCCGGCCCTGCTTACATGGCAGACGCTCTGTCCAGCTGAGCCACCTAGGACAAAGATGAATAGCGCGACTGCAGGGACTTAACTCTTGCACGCTTCCCGCGAGACCTACATTCCCAACTTTTCACAATCTACATACGTAATGTACCTAACAGATATTTGCCCATCGACTGATTACTCGCGCACACTAACGTGACGATTCCGTAAGAGTTCGGGTAACCTGTGCGCATTCGCACAGACGAAGGTCAATGGCTGGGTAGCCTTTAACTATATATATATATGAAGATATTAACTGTTCTCGAAAGAACAGATACCATTGATGACCGTGAAGCTTCTCTAGAATAAGTGATAATTAACTGAAACCCTCAGCGGCCGACAAGTGTTGTTGATATACCTCGATGGGGGCAGCTGAAAATGTGTGATCCGATCGGGACACACATTTTCAGCTGCCCCCATCGAGGTATATCAACAACACCTGTCGGCCAATGAGGGTTTCAGTTAATCATCACTTATTCTAGAGAAGCTGCACGGTCATCAATGGTATCTGTTCTTTCGAGAATAGTTACTATCTTCATATATAAACATGAATGACTTCCTCAAGCTCAGGTAAACTAAGCACATCGGTTGCTTCTTTCGCGTTACGTGTGCTCTAGAGTGGGCTTTAGATGGCTTATAAAAGACTCATTTGTTCATGGGCGTTTCCTGAGAAAACCTAGATAAACTATGGTTTTTGGGTACCTAAAGTACCAGTTGTGAGAAGGGCCACTTCTATAATTTCTATTCGTGGCAAATCGTCGATATTTTCACCATAAGTTCTTAAGATTACGTTCTCGGTGAACGTCGGAACTTTTTTCAATATAATTAGCCGTTACCGATTTCCAGATGATCAAAGTTACCGAACTTACACAGAGAAAAACAAAAACCGGTTTGTAGTAGTCTTTGGACGGCAGTTATCGAAATAAGTAACCACAGTAAATGGCTCATACTTTAATTGCACATTCCTCAGACATTTATCTAGGGAAACCACTTAATCGTTTTCTAAAATCTGTGTCCGCTATCAAGATACACCCGAGAAACCGTAATTTTTAGGTACCGACTGCATCAATAGTGTGGTGATGGCCACTTCCGTTATTGATACCGAGAGATTCAAACCTACCGTACTTACGCACTTAAAATATGCACGTAACAGCCGGTATGGGACGTAAATGTATTTTTAAGTGACGTAGTGAACACATGGCAAGAGGTCTGGGGTCACAAAAATTGTTTTTAGCCGCTACTTTTTCACCAATAAAACTTCAAGACATGCTATCTCTGTTTAATGGGCGCCTGACAACTATACATGCTGCCATAACCTGGAAATTATTCGATGGTGCCACAAGGCGGTGTAAGCACCTAATAAAAAATTAATTTGTCATACGAAATTCTTTGTACTTGCAATTCAAGCACTATATTTTTTGGTATACTGTAGATGTAGCCTAAAATGACGTGCAATTTTAAATTAGTGTAAAGTTAACTTGCATTGGAGAGGAGACAATTTGTTTTAACGTTATATTATGCTTACTTACTTCTTGTTTATATGTTTCAAGGTAAGTAAATGAGTCGAACTATGTAAGTAAATGGTCAAAACTCCACTGACCTGTAGAACTCGCTGTGGCAACGACGGGGAAAAGCAGGACCCAGCTAAAAAATACTGCTATTGCAGCTCCAAAAAAGGCGAATTGTTGCTATTTCAAAGATTATGATGGAACAGTGGGGAACCAGCTGATTCATCTCTCATACTACCTTCCTCACCAAAACTTTTGGCATGTAACATATTCGCGCTTTTTTATGCTGAGTGAGAGTAGCAGAGGAAAGAGAGGAGACAGCACCAGTGAGAGAGAAAGAGGGAGGAGACATTGATGGTCGTAGAGAGAAAATGGCAGTGAAAGAGGAAAAGACATGGTTGAAGATATTAGCAGAAGGAGCATAGTGAGAAGACATTTTGACGGTCATTGAAAAACAATGACAGTAAACGAAAAAGAGGGTTGGATGGAGGTAGTAGCAGTGCGAGTGAAACAGAGAAGATACAGTGGAAACTGAAAGAGAGGTGAGTGGAGATCTTATAGAGGCTTGCGCTCTCTGGGTCCCTCCAGACCGGCGGCCATTGACTGGAAAATATTCAGCCACTTTTCCCATCCCCTGTACCCGCTTGGTAAAGTTTCCTGGTCTAGAGGTCAAAAGTCTGTGCAGCCACCGCGAAGGGCATGCGTGAAGTCGAGACAGTGGTGGTTGAAGAAAT
Source organism: Schistocerca nitens (assembly GCF_023898315.1). Lineage (NCBI taxonomy): Eukaryota > Metazoa > Arthropoda > Insecta > Orthoptera > Acrididae > Schistocerca > Schistocerca nitens. Next base: position 366,223,918 of record NC_064614.1, on the reverse strand, counting down.
GGTTCAAATGGCTCTGAAAAGGGAACCTCCCCATTGCAACCCTCTCAGATTTAGTTATAAGTTAGCACAGTGGATAGGCCGGCCGAAGTGGCCGTGCGGTTAAAGGCGCTGCAGTCTGCAACCGCAAGACCACTACGGTCGCAGGTTTGAATCCTACCTCGGGCATGGATGTTTGTGGTGTCCTTAGGTTAGTTAGGTTTAACTAGTTCTACGTTCTAGGGGACTAATGACCTCAGCAGTTGAGTCCCATAGTGCTCAGAGCCATTTGAACCATTTGAACAGCGGATAGGCCTTGAAAAACTGAACACAGATCAATCGAGAAAACAGGAAGAAGTTGTGTGGGACTATGAAAAAAATAAGCAAAATATACAAACTGAGTAGTCCATGGTAATATATGCAATATCAAGGATCGTCTGAACACAGGAGTGCCGTGGTCAGGTGGTTAGCGTGAGCAGCTGTGGAACAAGAGGTCCTTGGTTCAAGTCTTCCCTCGAGTGAAAAAATTAATTTTTTATTTTCAGACAATTATTATCTGACAAACTCTTATGTTTTCATTACTTTTTTGGCAGTGATTATCACATCCACAAGAAAACCTAAATCGGGCAAGGTAGAAGAATCTTTTTACCCATTCGCCAAGTGTGCAAGTTAGGTGGGTCGACAACATATTCCTGTCATGTGACGCACGTACCGTCACCAGTGTCGTATAGAACGTATCAGACGTGTTTACCTGTGGAGGAATCGGTTGACCTATGACCTTGCGATCAAATGTTTTCGGTTCCCATTGGAGAGGCACGTCCTTTCATCTACTAATCGCACGGTTTTGCGGTGCGGTCGCAAAACACAGACACTAAACTTATTACAGTGAACAGAGACGTCAATGAACGAACGGACAGATCATAACTTTGCGAAAATAAAAAAAAGTTAACTTTTCACTCGAGGTAAGAATTGAACCAGGGACCTATCGATCCAGAGCTGTTCACGCTAACCACGGGGTCACGGTGCTGCTGAGCATACACTGTCCTTGATGTTGCCTATCTTGCGCACGGACTACTCAGTTTGTATATTTTGCTATTTTTTTCATAGTCCCACACAACGTCTTCCTGTTTTCTCGATTGATCTGTGTTCAGTTTTTCAAGGCCTGTCCACTGTGCCAACTTGTAACTGAATCTGAGGGGTGTGCGATGGGGAGGTTCCCTTGTGAGCACTATGGGACTTAACATCTGAGGTCATCAGTACCCTAGAACTTAGAACGACTTAAACCTAACTAACCTAAGGACATCACACACATCCATGCCAGAGGCAGGATTCGAACCTGCCACCGTAGCGTTCGCGCGGTTCTAGACTGAAGCGCCTAGAACCGCATGGCCACAACGGCCGGCGGTGGTTGAAATGAAAGACAGTGGATATTAAGCGAGAAAGAAAAAGGAACGGGACAAAGAAAATGGTCGTAGGGCAAAGAGATAGTGAAAGTGGTGGAGAAGGAGACAGTAGTAAGGAAGAGCGGGAGAGAAGACTGACAAGGGGAAAGAAGATAGGAGAAGGCGACAATGGGAGGAAAAGGAGGCAGTTGGAGAGGGACACATACAGACAGTGGCAGAGAGGGTGAGGGTGGGTGTGGGTGTGTATGAAGGCTTCATTACAATGACCAATGACACGCTGGGTGAAAAGACTTAGAATGTTCTGTGTTGAAAAGATCGTAATCATGTTCGCATGCATTTTCGGTGAGTAAGGTGGAATGGGCATTGAGGCAGCTGCCCCCCCCCCCCCCGCCCCTCCTTTTGCGTCGCGATCTTTTAAAGAGGACCAATTCATCTGTTTTTGAGTTCCAATAGGAGCATGTTTCATCTGGTCATGCAACACTTTAAAGAAAGGTTTTATGTAACCTTACACAAATCGCTACTAGTTCTCTATTACACTGCAAAAATCAGATTCTGTTTTAGTCAAAGATTAGATTTAAGTATATTCTTGATCCTAGGTATTGTCATAAATTGTAGAAGGAATGGCTAGCAAGGTATTCTTTAATTTTGTTTTTAAATATTTCGAAATGGTCAATTAGCTGTCGGATTTCCACTGGCAATCTGCGATAGACTTCTGCACCAAAATACACGACGGTGAATTCAAAAGTCCTGCACACTACGCACGCGTGACCTTTACAATGGCGTGATCAAGTTGAATTTCATGTCACTTGAAAGCGGAACTTTATGCGCGACGGTCGTATACGCGTTTCCTGTTTCGCGTGGCTGTGTTGTACTAATTCAGTTTCAAAAGGGAAACTGAAACCAAGTCAGGTCGGTTTACACGTAGTGGCCAGCGTTCCTACATCAAATTCGACTCCCTACGTGGAAAGAACCCAACGTAAATTTACAACGCTTCGAGAGAGGTGTGCGGGATTAGTGTAGTGGATCTTAGAACAGTATCAGGACGGTCTGCTCGTTTCCGTGAAGATCGGGTAAGAACTTAGGACAGCACAAAAAGTGGAAGGACATCAGCTGCAACAAACTACTACTCCAAGATTATTCTTAATGACGTTTTGAGAGAGGATTGATGAAAATGTGAGGAAATTGTATATGATATCAGAATGTCTCTCACTTCAGTCCACATAATCATAACTGACAATTTAAACATAATAAAGGTAGCTGCCAGGCGGGTTTCACATGATCTGAGTGAAGAGGAGAAAGGGGGTCGTAAAAGGATTGCCAAAGAATTGTTTCAACATTATCGAGCAGGATTGCAGTCCATTAAATTTCAGGCAAGCACCCGCTCAAAGGAAATTTCTTCTACCAACATTCCGGCAACGTATCGCCCGTTGATCATCAGAGAAAATTGTAAAACTGACGACAAGAAGCCAAGCGTGGCCTTACATGCTCCATCGCAGTGGTATGCGCGTGCGAGTCACAGAAGCTGGTCGGCAGCAGAGAGATACGCTTACACACGCGCCGCCTGTGGCGAAGGCGTAGAGGCATTCGATTCGCTTATCGATATATGTTCGGCGGTGATGACACCATGACGGCTTCTCTTCAGTTTAATTATCCCAAGAGCCCGATTCCATGCTTTGTCCAAATTAAAACCATTATCAGTATTTATTAAATTATTAGCTAATCTAATCTCTGTAGCCTCCTTGAAAAACCCCAAAAGGAAGGGATGAATGTTGGAATCTTCACAGCACTGTAGTTCATGGAATGCCCTGCATCAATACAGTGGTCGGCCACAGCCGACATGTCTGGCTGTGATAAGCGCGTGTATCTTCATTGTTCCATACATCTCTCACGAACGGTGCGTGTTGTTTGACTTATGTATGACTTCTCACAATTTCCGCAAGGAATCTGAGACACACACCTCTTACGAAGCAATAAATCGTCTTTTACAGAGCCGAGTAAACCTGCAGTCTTTGTAGGAGGCCGGAAGATCACCTTCACAGAGTGTTTCTCGAGAATGCGGCCTATCTTCGAGGAAAGAGCACCCGCGAAGGGTACAAGCGTACTATCTTCTTCCCTATCACATACATGCGTTCTAAATTTTACATTGAGTGCTCCATGAATTTGTCGCGGAGAGAATCCGTTCGGAGAACAGGGTCTGAAAAGGATTATTACGCTTGAAACACTAGGTTTTGATCCAGAAATGAAGTCTCAGTTTTCACAATTGAAAAGTTTCACCTCTCCACAACTGAAAAATTCTGCCGCTGACAATCAAAGCTGAAACTCACGATGATCTTTGTGTATTAGTTGAATGGAGTCTCAATTACTGAGAGAGTGCCCCTGGGGACGTCTGTAACAGGCACTCACTGCAAGCTGTTTCTGCAAAATGTTTTGCGTCCGAGAATTCGTGAAAGAAGGCCTGACATGCTTGCAGCATCTGTCCTCATTTTGCATGATAATGCAACACTAGTGAGAGAACAAATATAACTGGGAAATACTTCCCCACCCACCATATAGCCCTGATATGAGCTTAACAGGCTTTGATTTGTTTCCCAAATTGAAGTGACGACCCTGTGGAAAATGTTTTGATACAGTTGATGAAGATTCCAATGAGAATGCGAGGTGCCGGGGTGGAAAGAGTTTGTACCTCTTTATCTCTGGCGAATTCTACATGAGAACTGGACATGCACTCGACCCCCTCCTCACCTACCACGTAATTGATTTTGTGCGCAACGGTAACGAAAGGAATTCTTGGTGGACCCTGCTGGTTGGTAAAATAATGGAACCTTGAGGAACACCATATGTGCTGAAGTGTTACATAAAGACACACTTTGTTTTTTATTAATAAGATATCATTGAAACCACTTTGCAGCACTACCAGTGACGCCATAACATTCTAATTTACTTAAAAGAATGCTGTCATTCACACAGTCAAACGCCTTTGACAGGTCACAGAATATGCCAGTTGCCTCTAATTTGTTGTCCAACGAATTGAGGACATTTTCGCTGTAAGTGTAAATAGCTTTCTCAATATCAGAACCCTTAAGAAACCCAAACTGTGACTTTGACAGTACGTTATTTTCACCAAGGTGCTCAAGTAGACACTTGAACATAACCTTTTTAAATATTTTAGAAAAAGCTGGAAAAAGTGAGATCAGTCGGTAATTTGACGGCTATCATGCGCATTGGCAACAGTGAAATGAAGAGGAGGTGGTGTTGCGGTATAGGAATGTTTCTCGTGGTTAAGGTGTGATGTCCCTGCTGCGCTTGAGAAAACGCTAAATACAGAACGATATGGACACTTTTTAATATTTAAAAAAAATCATGACCTGCTCACTAAAGAAAAAGAGATTTTTATTATAATAAACGACAGGAAATGGGATTCTGCATCTGTCTATGAAATGATATGCAGATTAAATATTACAATGTGATTTATAATAAATCAGAACACAAAGGAACTTGATTGTCAATACAAATAGTAGGCTAAAGGGAGAGAATAAGAGTTAACTCAATAACAAGGGGCTCCTACTCTCTGTGATGCAATAGACTGATGATAATGACTGGAGGTCCTAATGAATCAAATACTACTCCCCTGACTATAACGCAATATTGCGATTAGTTGTGAGAGCTCAAATGGAATCACATGGACAAACAAGGAAGGTGGACATGTAGCAAAGCGAGCGTGCGTGCTGATGAGGAGTTCAGTATAAAAATGATAGGTCCTACAATGCCGGAGCAGAAAAATACTTCACCAGTCATGAAACCTGCAGGACATCGTCGGTCGGCAGCGTTCTGACAATGTAGGCACCGACTTCTACTGAGCAGCAACTCTGTATCAATCCCTGGCCTCGAAGGCTGTCCGAGAATTATAAGTTCTGCCAACTAAGTGAGAGTAAGTCGCAAGACCGTCCGATTCAGACGAAGACCAGATCCCGACAGCTCTGCGCCCGCACAGCGCAAGAGAGAAACCAATGTTATTCAACTCCGCACTACCTTCGAAAGACCACGTATCACTATCTCAGAACATCATTCGCGTCAATAGCGACTGTTCCCTCCAATTTCGAGCAGGGCTTTATGACGTCAACTGGCCTCAGTTGAATTTGACCAGTAATGCCTCTGCTGTTTACCTTGGGGCACTGAACCTGCCCTTTGGCAGGCTGTGATATCAACATGCCTAGACCACCGACCATCTGGCGCCAGACAGTCGCGCCCCGCAGGGCACAGTCCACAAGAACTCTCAGAATCATGAGGACAATGCAGTCTTCATTTGAGACGAAACGGAATGGTAAACACAAAAACTGCGGTGACACTCAGCTCGCATGTCGTTTCGCTGTGCCTCCTGTAGGCGAATCTAGACAGAGGTCAGTCGTCCCACCTGTCGCTCAAGCCCATTGTTGTACGACCCTCTCAGTATTCACGGAAGTGCAGGCCCCCTCCGGAACCGCAGTGCCCAATGTCCTCTGGAGCTGACCTCGCACAGGCCACCCAGGGAAATAACAGAGGAAACTAAAAGTAAGACCACATACAGTTCCCAACATGCATAGCTATCAAGTGAAAAGTATTTTGAGCTTTAAGTACAAATACACTCATTGTAATAACGTTATTCAGTCCGTTACCACCATGCAATAACATAAAACATTAATAAAATTGATGAAAATGAGAGGCGATGTGCAAAAGAGGCCACAGAGCCTCTCATTACCCCCGCCCCCGGTCACTTTATGGAATTTTTCGTAGTGGTTTACTCACTTGACAGAGGTAGGGCGTTAGTCACTCAAAAAGAATCAGTCTAAACAGTTTCCAAAATGTCACAACAAATTGGCAGATTAATTTGGAAAACGATGATAAAATGAAAGGTGGAATTTTTCTTATAACTTTCCCTACATCTTACTTACATTGACCAATAAAACACACTCAACACAGATTCACCCTCAGGGAACCCACTGTCAGTCATGGACATAACCGCATAGTCATACAAATGTTGAACACATGGCAGAAGACCAAATTCGAAGCTGCAATAAAATGTTAACCTATTGGATCTGCTAGTTTCTCATTAAGGTAACATTTAAGAATTAGCTACAGGTGCCCAACGCAAACAAACACATAGTTCTGCATGAAGCCAGCCGGCCGAAGTGGCCGTGCGGTTAAAGGCGCTGCAGTCTGGAACCGCAAGACCGCTACGGTCGCAGGTTCGAATCCTGCCTCGGGCATGGATGTTTGTGATGTCCTTAGGTTAGTTAGGTTTAACTAGTTCTAAGTTCTAGGGGAGTAATGACCTCAGCAGTTGAGTCCCATGGTGCTCAGAGCCATTTTTGCATGAAGCCGAAAAGACAAACTATGTTTCTATGCTTCATGGTTGAAACATTTAACCACACTCACGCCGTTTCTCTGAACAGAAAGGATGATAATTCTTCACAGTGATTGATTGACTGTTGGTCCATTCACCACTAACCAGAATTGTAACCGCAGGTATCCCGCTCACATACACAAAACAAACAACTCTCGTTTAACTGTGACATATTATTGTGTATAACATTTTGTAACTATTGGCACACTGACAAGGAATTTGTACTCGTAGTGACACTTGGCAGGCATCAACGTAAGTTGTTGGTTGTTTTGAGGGAGGAGACCAGACAGCGAGGTTATCGCTCTCATCGGATTGGGGAAGGATGGGGAAGGAAGTCGGTCGTGCCCTTTCAAAGGAATCAACCCGGCATTTGCCTGGAGTGATTTAGGGAAATCACGGAAAACCTAAATTAGGTGGGCCGGACGCGGGATTGAACCGTCGTCCTCCCGAATGCGAGTCCAGTGTCGAACCACTGCACCACCTCGCTCGGTAAAGGACAGCAGAGATTCGGGACAGATCCATAGGACAGATAATTGGCTGTCCAAAGACAGTAACACTTGGCCTTATCTAGACCGAAAAATTGCAGTACAGAATATTATTCTTAGAGTGACTCCAACGCTTATGGAGTCATCTCATGGAGGTCGAAACAAGGTTAACAGATTGATAAATGTGGCCGACTGCTCGGAACCGCTCTCTGTAGGAGAGGAGATAATCACGACAAACTGCAGTCCAGCAATACCCTGCACGGAACTGCTTTGGGCATGCAGTCCGGCCCACGATAGTGAGTTATGCGAGCTCGTTCAGGAACAGTAAATGGCGTCCGTAATAAGTGCGGCTCAAGAGGTCTTCTCTCCCATGCTTCGTGCCGCCATTATTAGAGCACGCCTTCGTTGTCCGGCACCTCTTCTGCAGTGGAATCACCACCTATGCATCACTGCTGAGCGGCGCCGTGCTGTCTCCTCGGCCAGCTGCTAACGGGTTCGCCCTTCCCGGTCGGATTCCGAGGGTTGTGTCTGCCCTCAGCTGACCCAAAGCTGTCCGCCAGCTGAGCCGCCGCCTTCCTTTAACTGCACTGAACAGGTAGGCGACATGCGCCACTGATCCTCCGGTGGAGGGGGGATGTGTTTTGACTGACAGCTGTCTCCCTCAGCCTTATCCCTGCAGCTCAGGCCCATTTACTCCACACCGACCGCCTTGTAGCGCCAATTCTCGTCCAGCAGTCACTCGCTGTTCCCAGTACCTGCAAAATACTAAAATCCTTTTATAAAGTGTGTCTCCCTAAAACTTTTTACAAATACAGCGTTAATAATTCCTTTCAATCGTCGCAGGTAGTATTTTGTTCATCCAATAAAAAAATAATAGAAATGAATATTCACATGTATAGAACTGTTACACCAACTTAATATAAAATGTCTTATACTCTGCTGACAATATTTACCCTAGTATTAACTATAGAGAATAGTGACAACCTGCTGAAGTACACTACCCATAACCCTAAACTACTATATGTAATCCCAACTATGGCCTACCTGTCACTGGAGCATGCTCACAACTACTGATGACAATTCGCTAATTACGCTAATTACAGGCGCCAATGCACGTCCCTCACCGTCTCTGGCCTCAGAGGCGTCGTTGGATTCCTGAAACTGCTCAAGACATGGCGGCCACACACAAATACATAGTTAACACACATTAGACGAGATAGAACTAGCTGCAATTGCCTTAGTAATGGAAATTAATAAAAATACTATATGTAACTTGTCGGCTACACCCATTTACCATACATACGTCCCCGTCCTGCCCCACTGAGACAACTCGATGGATGTTGCTGTCTCTGGAGTGGCCGACACGTTGAGTCGGTCGCTGCTCAACTGAAATGGAACTGGATATACTGAAACTTACGCTGGAAAATTTACACAAATAACATGACAGACTTCGCAAGTTACAACGGAAAGACTTTACCTCTGTAAACAAGTTCTTCTAAAAATCGTCTTTTCGGACTGCTATTGCGTGCTAGGTCTGACACCAAGAGATGAATTAACGGACTTGTTGAATTCCATATGTTCTGCATGACATCGCTCATACGATAAATCCGGACGACCTCACACGTTCAGAGACGTGACTTACCATCGTACGAGGAACTCGCCACACTCCAGAAAGGTTACGCCCAGCAGCAGCGGCATGGGCAGGCACAATGGCTACCTTTATATATCCGCCTCCAAACCCTAAGACTGTGGTGCAACACGTCAACGAAAAAAAAAAGCCTCTCTGAAAATAGATGGTTCAAATGGCTCTGAGCACTATGGGACTTAACATCTGAGGTCATCAGTCCCCTAGAACTTAGAACTACTTAAACCTAACTAACCTAAGGACATCACACACATCCATGCCCGTGACAGGATTCGAACCTGCGACCGTAGCGGTCGCGCGGTTCCGGACTGTAGCGCCTACAACCGCTCGGCCACCCCGGCCGGCGAAAATAGATGCAACACTGCAAAAGTGTGCCCATAAAACCAGTGTCAAATACCCCGAAAAGAAACAAATGGTGCAACGCTGTAAGGCGTGCCTAGAGCACTGTTGATGTGCATCCAGTAGCTCTTCCTCACCAAAGACACAGTAATAGGTGTGGTGTAAAGACAAAACACACATGAAGATCAAGTCTTTGTTACCATTGACGCGGAAGAGTGGTGGATCCCCCATGTGATGAAAAGTCCGGTAAAGTGAGTTAGACCGACATTTCGCTTTCAGATTGAAGCAGGATCGCGCAAGATCAAATGTCGCTTCGTAGCCCCTACAAGTTTCACATATAGATGTTAAATACTGTAAATAAAAACAAATTACCACACTTAATTTTTAATATGCACGCAACAGAAAGACGTTTATTGACCCAGTTTATTTTACAAATGTTTCCCTTTTGTTTCACACACAAGACATTTCACAAACGGCTTGATGTGAGCTTCCTGGTAGTTGCTTGGCAGTTTCGAGAAACAGAATTTAATTATTTCACCATAACTATGTGGTACACAAAGAAACTGATTCTTTTTAATTAAAGCTTCAAAGACCTTCATGGAGCTCTTGTATCCTGACGACTCCAGATCTGGACACAAAATGATTTCCGGTTTTATTTGGTCTTGGATTTCGCGCAACCAATACGTTCCGAGAAACGAGTCTGAATTCTTGGTACGTTCGGCATGTACCCGCAACACCGCGCATTTTCTCAGCTGCCGTGCCCTCGATGTGCCCGCAAATAAATTCTAATTTTCCTGCCAATGGCCAAGATAATGGCTCTGAGCACTATGGGACTCAACTGCTGTGGTCATAAGTCCCCTAGAACTTAGAACTACTTAAACCTAACTAACCTAAGGACAGCACACAACACCCAGCCATCACGAGGCAGAGAAAATCCCTGACCCCGCCGGGAATCGAACCCGGGAACCCGGGCGTGGGAAGCGAGAACGCTACCGCACGACCACGAGATGCGGGCAATGGCCAAGATATTGGTAGGGTGTTAGAAAACTGTGACACCCAAATTTTTGGCTGAAGTGAGCCTCAATTTTCCCGGACTTTTGGGAATTTGAGACCCGATGAAAAGTGTTTGTAATCAAACTCCGCTCCCTCTTGCACATTTCTATTGGTTTTAGTGTGAAACGCGCCCGTCTGTTCGATGCAAGCTGACATCTCATGGTGCGTGCTGCGACCACATAGTCCTGCACCACAATGATACTGGAACTCAGCGTTAGTCGTTCCGATCGGGCTGTAAATTTGCGTCCGTTCGCTTCCTGGTCTACTGTGAGCGCTTCCGGCCGGTGGACGGTGGCCGCCGTCCGGCGCCACACTTCCATGTCCGCCAGTCGTCACCTCTGGCAGCGGTGTGCCAATTTGTACTTGGCGTTCCAGGCGTGCTACACGTTCTCCAACGCTTTCGGATTTTTGGGTGGTATCCGCAACGCGTTCTTCAACGCTTTCCATTCTTTGCGTCGTACTCTCAAATGCTTCCTTCCCCTGGGCTTTTATTGCATCAGTTCCCACTGCATTGACGTGTCCAATACGCCTAGCGATTCTTGCACGGATATCTGCGATTTTCACCAATTTCTTGACGCCAGCTGCTTCTACCATTGCTAACTCTGCATCCTTCTTGGCTTTTGATAAGTCATGGTATGGGAAAACTTAACCAAAACGTAAGTTAACCAGAACTCAAAGGCTGCAGGGAGTGAAACCGTAGACGCAAATGAGGTTACAGTTTCAGACACAATTTAATTTTATTAAACATTAAGAAACACTTAACACATGTTCACTGGTGTATATATATAATCACAAAACACAATAAAATTTTTTAAACTCCAGGCCATAGGGCCGCTGAACATTCACAACTGTAATGTCAGAATGACAACCTTAAGATTCAACATAAGGAGATAATCACGGTCTGAAGGACCAACACCTTTGATTAATTATGGACCAGTCCAATAAGTTACTGAAAGGAATGACTTTAATCATTCGGCCAGAAGGGCCAATCAAATATAACCACAAATGCTGTTTTGATAATGCTACAAGAATGCAAAACCAACAGTTAATTTACTTCTTCCAAAGGAGCAGTAAAGACCAAAAGACAAATTCATATACCAAAGGTCTTTTTTTAAATGAAACAAGCTAAAAACATAAAATTAATAACGAAAAAGGGCTATTGACGTCGCCACTCGGCCCGAAGGGCCTGAAAATCAGTACTAATAAATATTTGAGAATCGTTGAAGTCAGTGAGTTAGCACTTAAAACCAGCCCGTGCTCCTCACCACTAGGAAAAATTTACAATCAGCTGTGCTAGGACCGCCTGCTTTAGCAATATGGCACAGACCAGCAGAACAACTAGAAGCTTCACCAACGTGGCGAATCGTCCACATAGGGCATGACAGCAACCCTCTACAACACATAAAATAAAAATTACTAAACATTGAAACACATGGTTCAAAATGTAACGCCTATCTAGGCAGGAACTGCTAATGACGCCCACTGGCCTTCGTAAATCTTCGACTTAGTAAATGTGACGGCCAGTACTAAATAATAATACCACTCCACAAATTGTAAAATACAAAATCGTTATTGCACTTGGGTCAAAATGCAAGTTCAACCATAGATAATATTTTAGGTTCAGTTATTAAGGCACAGAGAGTTGACACTCTTTTCTAGTGATAGTTGCACTTGAAAATATAACAGCAGATCGTTGAATCGGGATTTCGGGCACGCCTGAGCCTACTAAAATTGCGAAACACCTTAGAGCAAAACATACCCGACGACACGGACAGAAATTGAGTGAGACACATCAAGTCAAGAAATTCTCACCGTTAGTCCAGAAGGACGACAAACATTCGGCGACAGGTTGCAACCAGCACCAACTCGAGTTATGTCAATCGCCCCAGTTCCGCCATAGCAACGCGGACACGCCACGTCAACAGTTGCCACGCCGAGCTTCCTTACCACACGGCCCGTCCAGAACGACTGCCACCGTCCCGAGTACACACGCTCGTAGCAATCACGTGCGTTCACAGCAAGTTATACCACCTTTCCCGCAAAATTGCGCTGCCACACGACCGGAAACTAAACTCCCCGTCTCACTCCGGCAGCAGCACTCGATACTCTCGTCGTCACCAGGTCTCTCCACAGAATGCAGCACCCTCCGAAATTTCAAAGCAAATTCTAGGTCTGCCTCCGATTCGCGTCTATCGTCTGTGTTCCTTACCTCCCGCCCCGTAGGAAAACTCAACATTTCTTCTCCTGGCTCAGCCCTATTACTAACCTGATCCTGTTCCATCGTGTGCAGTCTATTTATTTGAGATGCGTTCGACAACAGTAGCGCCCTGCTACGAGTGAACATTCATTCACGAAACATCATCAACAAAAAAAAATATAATAGTGGAAACCCCTTATAACACTAGACACAATAATTTCACTAACCCATTTCTAATACTAAATTTAAAAAAAAAAATTTAACCCACAAGTACAAATGTCGCCAAGACAGCCCCTCCAAAATAATTTCAGTGCTGAAGTAAAGCTGTCAGTTTCAACGGAATGTGATGTGATACAGAACCCACACACATCAGTCAACACACACAGAACAAAACAACACGAAATTACTAAATAAATGAACAAAATTGTTGGCTATAAAATGCGTGCCACAAAATTTTTCTACCGCGCAATCTAATTACTAGAAAGAAAATAAATTATGATATTTTTCTTTAGTCAGAAAATGTTATCGATCAAGTCCTGACGGCGTCCCAGCAGTGGTGGTGGTGGTTAGTGTTTAACGTCCCGTCGACAACGAGGTCATTAGAGACGGAGCGCAAGCTCGGGTTAGGGAAGGATTGGGAAGGAAATCGGCCGTGCCCTTTCAAAGGAACCATCCCGGCATTTGCCTGAAACGATTTAGGGAAATCACGGAAAACCTAAATCAGGATGGTGGGAGACGGGATTGAACCGTCGTCCTCCCGAATGCGAGTCCAGTGTGCTAACCACTCCCAGCAGTCATAAGAAAGAAACGAGGCTAGGGTCGCCATATTAAGCGAGGTGCCGGGGCGTAGAAGAGTTTGTATCTCTTTAATTCTGGCGAATTCTGCATGAGAACTGGACATGCTCTCGACCCCCTCCTTACCTACCACCTAATTGATTTTGTGTGCAACGGTAACGAAAGGAACTGATGGTGCACCCTGCTATTTGGTAAAATAAAGAGTGTACACTCACAATAATTTAATAAAAATCATGATCTACTCAGTAAAAAAAAAGGAGATTTTATCATAATAAGCGGCAGGGACTGGGAATCTGCATTCATCTATGAAATGATATGCGTATTAAATATTACAATGTGATTTACAATAAATCAGAACACAAAGGAACTTGATTGTCAATACAAACAGTAGGCTAGGGGTCGGTTACACAGAACTATTATGAGAATAACAAAAAAATGGTTCAAATGGCTCTGAGCACTATGGGACTTAACTGCTGTGGTCATCAGTCCCCTAGAACTTAGAACTACTGAAACCTAACTAACCTAAGGACATCACACACTTCCATGCCCGAGGCAGGATTCGAACCTGCGACCGTGGCGGTCACGCGGCTCCAGACTGTAGCGCCTAGAACCGCACGGTCACTCTGGCCGGCTGAGAATAACAGCTGGCTCAAAAATATGGGGCTCCTACTCTCTGTGATGCAGTAGACTGATGATAATGGTCGGAGGTCTTAATAAACCAAATACTACTTCCCCAACTACACTCCTGGAAATGGAAAAAAGAACACATTGACACCGGTGTGTCAGACCCACCATACTTGCTCCGGACACTGCGAGAGGGCTGTACAAGCAATGATCACACGCACGGCACAGCGGACACACCAGGAACCGCGGTATTGGCCGTTGAATGGCGCTAGCTGCGCAGCATTTGTGCACCGCCGCCGTCGGTGTCAGCCAGTTTGCCGTGGCATACGGAGCTCCATCGCAGTCTTTAACACTGGTAGCATGCCGCGACAGCGTGGACGTGAACCGTATGTGCAGTTGACGGACTTTGAGCGAGGGCGTATAGTGGGCATGCGGGAGGCCGGGTGGACGTACCGCCGAATTGCTCAACACGTGGGGCGTGAGGTCTCCACAGTACATCGATGTTGTCGCCAGTGGTCGGCGGAAGGTGCACGTGCCCGTCGACCTGGGATCGGACCGCAGCGACGCACGGATGCACGCCAAGACCGTAGGATCCTACGCAGTGCCGTAGGGGACCGCACCGCCACTTCCCAGCAAATTAGGGACACTGTTGCTCCTGGGGTATCGGCGAGGACCATTCGCAACCGTCTCCATGAAGCTGGGCTACGGTCCCGCACACCGTTAGGCCGTCTTCCGCTCATGCCCCAACATCGTGCAGCCCGCCTCCAGTGGTGTCGCGACAGGCGTGAATGGAGGGACGAATGGAGACGTGTCGTCTTCAGCGATGAGAGTCGCTTCTGCCTTGGTGCCAATGATGGTCGTATGCGTGTTTGGCGCCGTGCAGGTGAGCGCCACAATCAGGACTGCATAAGACCGAGGCACACAGGGCCAACACCCGGCATCATGGTGTGGGGAGCGATCTCCTACACTGGCCGTACACCACTGGTGATCGTCGAGGGTACACTGAATAGTGCACGGTACATCCAAACCGTCATCGAACCCATCGTTCTACCATTCCTAGACCGGCAAGGGAACTTGCTGTTCCAAAAGGACAATGCACGTCCGCATGTATCCCGTGCCACCCAACGTGCTCTAGAAGGTGTAAGTCAACTACCCTGGCCAGCAAGATCTCCGGATCTGTCCCCCATTGAGCATGTTTGGGACTGGATGAAGCGTCGTCTCACGCGGTCTGCACGTCCAGCACGAACGCTGGTCCAACTGAGGCGCCAGGTGGAAATGGCATGGCAAGCCGTTCCACAGGACTACATCCAGCATCTCTACGATCGTCTCCATGGGAGAATAGCAGCCTGCATTGCTGCGAAAGGTGGATATACACTGTACTAGTGCCGACATTGTGCATGCTCTGTTGCCTCTGTCTATGTGCCTGTGGTTCTGTCAGTGTGATCATGTGCTGTATCTGACCCCAGGAATGTGTCAATAAAGTTTCCCCTTCCTGGGACAATGAATTCACGGCGTTCTTATTCCAATTTCCAGGAGTGTATAATGCAATATTGCGATTAGTAGTGAGAGCTCAAATGGGGTGACATGGAGATACAAGCAAGGTGGACTTGTAGCAAAGCGAGTGCATGTGCTGCTGAGGACTTTCGTATAAAAATGATAGGTCCTAGAATGCTGGAACTGCAGGACTTCGTCGGTATGCAGCATTCTGATGATGCAGGCGCCGACCTCTGCTGCGCAGCAACTCAGATTCAACCCCTGACCCAGAATTCAAAATTCTGCCGAAAAAGTGCGACTAAGTCGCAAGACCATCCGACTCCGACGAAGATCTGATCCCTACTGC
The DNA here is from genome assembly GCF_023898315.1 of Schistocerca nitens. NCBI lineage: Eukaryota > Metazoa > Arthropoda > Insecta > Orthoptera > Acrididae > Schistocerca > Schistocerca nitens. The sequence goes on along the minus strand of NC_064614.1, from coordinate 366,208,181 downwards.
TCTGCGTCCATGCAACGCAAAAGTGAAGCTAACATTCCTCAACTCCCCATTACCCTCGAAAGACCGCGAATCAGCATTCAGTTCTGATTCCAAAATTCCACCACACTATCTTAGAAAATCTTTCAAGCCAATAGCGACTGTTACCTTTAATTTCAAGCAGGGCTTTATGACGTCAACTGGCCTCAAGTTTAAGGTGACCAATCATGCGTTTGCTATTTAACTTTGGGCACTGCACTTGAAGTTTGATCAGGTACGAAAACAGCATGCCTATACCACCAGCCATCCGGCCCCAGACAGTCGCACCCAGCAGGGCATGGTCCACAAGTATTCTCAGAACCTTGAGGACACTGCAGTCAGACGGCGCCAGCAGTCTTCGTTCGAGATGTGCCGGAACGATAAACACATAAACTGCAGCCACTCGCTCAAGCCCATTGATGGAGATTATGTTGAAGGGCTGTAAAGGTGCTTTGTAAAACAAATTATTTTCTTTAATTCTATCTTACACTGTGCAGAACTTTGGAAAACATTATCATAAAACTCCGTTCTGAACCCTAGACAGTGGTGCAAAGTCTATACAGAAATTATTTCTAATTCTAATATTGAGGTGCCTATTTCTGAGCTCATCCTACGTTTGCCTATGTTGTTACATTTACTATAGCTGAGGACACATCTTCTTGGCCTTTCCGAGATTACTTTTTCTCCTTGCAGTAGTCTCGGTTGTTCCAAACGAAATGTGTTGTAGTATTCTCATCCGTTGCTCAATGAATAGACAGACAATTTCCATGGCTGTACCTTTGTCGTTCTCCTTGGCCCACACGCTGGAGCCTTTTTTGGCCACCTGTCATCGCTTATTCTTTTAACATGCCCAAGCCACTGAAGGTATTTATTGTACAGTGTGTTCGTGATGAACTGTGCCGCTTCAATTTTTCACACATTTATGTAGTTTTCACAGATGGTCTGCGGGCATCATGTCCTGTATTTTATTCGTAACAGGCTATATTTATGCACTGTAAATGTCTGTATTCTCAATAATACTAAGGAATTTCCTTTTTGTCTACTGACTAATACTATTGTTTCCATTGTTTGAGATCTGTCCATGTAGAGAATTGTTCCTCGTTGACCCTTAGTTACTTTGGTCTCAATATCCTCATTAGAGGTGCCATCAGTAGATATAATAGAACATAAATATTTAAAATTTTCACATTTTTAACTTTTTCTTCATTTAGGGGAAATAAATCCGTTCTTTGTTTACCATTACACATGCAGGCCTACTCTGTCTTTTCGAAATTCAGTTTTAGACACCATCTTGTGCATTCCTTCGGCAATTTATTCACCTTGTGCGCCGCGTCCTGTCTACTGTCTACGATTACCATTTAGACATCTGAAAAATGCAGTGAATGCCTGTCCAACTAACATGCCCTTTCCTGAGCATTGTTTGTACCAAGCTTCCAGAGCTCGGTCTGTGTATTGATAGTAGTAATGGGGATAGGCTGTATCTCTGATTGAGGCCTTTGGTGGCTTTAAAGTTGCTGTTATTCTGTTTCCCATATTTAATTTCCTTTCTGCCTCTTTGTACATTGTCATAACTAAATCAAGCCATTTATTCCGTACTTCCACTCTCATCACGAAAGGTGGAATTTCAGATCTTAGGATGCTTTTTTCAAATCCACAAAAATCATGGGCATTCCTCTTACTAATTCTATTCTTTTCTACTGTTAATATGAGACAGTGGATGTTAACCAAACATGAACCATCAACCCTAAAGCCACTTTATTTCTCTCAGAAATAAATCACATTCTGTTCAATATCTCCCTTAAAGATCCTAGAAAAAGTTTTGCTTCTGATGGTATTAAACTAATTCCCTCCTAATTTGCAACAAGACGTCTTTCTCTACCCACCCTATTTGTATAGGTGTTACTAATATAAGACATGTTTCTCTATCTGTTTACACCCTCCCTTGCTACACACAAATATTCTGCTATCTTACCACCTGCGTACTTCAACAGTTCCGTTCTAACATTTCCTACAGCAACAGCGTTGTTACTTTTTGTCCTCTTGACCTCTTCCCTTGCTATTTCTTCTTCTTTTCTCTCGCATCCTAAAACCACCTCTTTTTCATATATTGCTGTCAGCAGTGTTGTGACAGAGCACCGTAATGTAAACTAAGGGACGACACTTTTTTTTTCTCGGTCAATGTGGGTGCAAAATGCGGAATTTGCTGTTCGACATCGTGGAATATTGCCGTTTCAGTCCCTATAATTTCCTGGAGTTCCGACAGGTAGCAGCAGCATACGTAGCCTTCAAAATGCCATGTGTAATGGACTTGCGTTCTATGCAGAGAGCTGTCACTGAATTTTCTTTTGGCGGAAATCCACAGCATCGCAGATATTCATAGAGGCTTGCAGAATGTCCACGGAGACCTGGCAGTGAACAAATGCATGGAGAGACGTTGGGAGAGGCGTCTGTCACCATCGCAACAAGGTCGCGCAAACCTGTCCGAACTCCCGTGTGCCGTCCAGCCGCACATACACTATGTGATCTAAAGTATCCGGACACCTGGCTGAACATTACTTACAAGTTCGTGGCACCCTCCATCGGTAATGCTGGAATTCAATAGGGTGTTGGTTCACCCTTATCCTTGATGAAATATTTCACTCCCGCAGGCACACGTTCAATCAGGTGCTGCAAGGTTTCTTGGGGAATGGCAGCCCATTCTTCACGGAGTGCTGCACTGAGAAGAGGTATCGATGTCGGTCGGTGAGACCTGGTACGAAGTCTGCGTTCCAAAACATCCCAAAGGTGTGCTATAGGATTCAGTCAGGAATCTGTGCAGGTAAATCCATTATAGGGATGTTATTGTCGTGTAACCACTCAGCCACAGGCCGTGCATTATGAACAGGTGCTCGATCGTGTTGAAAGATGCAGTCCTCATCCCCGAATTGCTTTTCAGTAGTGGGAAGCAAGAAGGTGTTTAAAACATCAATGTAGGGCTGTGCTGTGATAGTGCGACGCAAAACAACAAGGGGTGCAAGCCCCCTCCATGAAAAACACGACCACACCGTAAGACCACCGCCTCCGAATTTTACTGTTGGCGCTACACACGCAGATGACGTTCACCGGGCATTCGCCATACCCACACCCTGCCATCGGATCGCCACATTGTGTACCTTCATTCGTCACTCCACACAACTTTTTTCCACTGTTCATTCGTCCAATGTTTACGCTACTTACACAAAGCGAGGCGTCGTTTGGCATTTACCGGCGTGATGTGTGGCTTATGAGCAGCCTCTCGACCATGAAATCCAAGTTTTCTCACCTCCCGCCTGTCATGGTACTTGCAGTGGATCCTGATGCAGTTTGGAATTCCTGTGTGATGGTCTGGATAGATGTCTGCCTATTACACATTACGACCCTCTTCAACTGTCGGCGGTCTTTATCAGTCAACAGACGAGGTCGACCTGTACGCTTTTGTGCTGTACGTGTCCCTTCACGTTTCCACTTCACTATCACATCGGAAACAGTGGACCTAGGGATGTTTAAAAGTGTGGAAATCTCGCGTACAAACGTATGACACAAGTGACACCCAATCACCTGACCACGTTCGATGTCCGTGAGTTCCGCGGAGCGCCCCACTCTTCTCTCTCACGGTGTCTGATGACTACTGATGTCGCTGATATGGAGTACTTGGCAGTAGGTGACAGCACAATGCTCCTAATATGGAGAACGTATGTTTTTGGAGTGCCCGGATACTTTTTCTCACATAGTGTAGCTGTGACTCCTGCAGTGTCGCAACGTGCAAGCACTCTCATTCGAGGTGATCGACGGATCACAATCGAACACTTCCCTGCACAGCTATATGTATCTGTCGGTAGCGTCGACACACCCGTTCACCAGCTGGGGTTCTTAAATGTGTGTGCCCACCGAGATCCAATCCACAGCGTGGTTTTCGCACTTTACAAATTGTATCTATTTGGCCCAATGAAGGTTGCGCTCCACCAGAAACAGCACGTGGTTGATGGGGAAGTTGTTGATGCAGCAAGACGTTGGCTCCGACGTGGAACAGTACGATGGTGCCATGCAGGCATATAGGCCCTCCCACTAAGGTGACATATTGCCGTAGCCTTTGACAGCGATGATGATGAAAACTAATGTTTTGTAGCCAAAAGAGAGGGGAATAATGTGGTGTATTGGAATCCTGAAAAAAGCCAACTTGATCTGAGAAAATCTGTGTTGCATACTTACTGAACACCCTGGTATAACCTACATCGTACATCAGTGTCTTGTACTAGTTCTCATATTCTTTACGGTCTTGCATGTCTCAGCGAATTTTTTGTAGCCAGTAGTATCAGTCCGTGTACACTCAATTCCCCAGTTATTCTTTCTTCTTTTCGACCATCTCTTTAACCCTATTCCTTAAAACACTGCATTATCTTTTTCTAAATTGAACAATCTTATGCGATAACCACGTGAAGTAGACTTCTTTCTTCTCCATAAGTCGATGTTCCAAATCCTTGTAGAGTTCTCCCAGAATATTTGTTCGTTCTTGTCGCTACCCTAAAGCTTGTGTGACAGCATGGGAGACACCGCTCGTCAATATACCAAATAACCGTTCTGTTGTGCCTATCCTGTCGAGAGAAAGCTTGTTGTTCAGCTTGTTTCGGTATAACATGTTAATACTATACTGACTCAGCGGTTACGTTTTAAATATCGGCTCTGCAGTATTGTATGAATGCTGAGTTATCTTACAGTAGGTCTCATTAATATGAAATGATAAATGACTTTCCCTCTTACCGTAGGGATAAATGACTTTCCCTCTTACGGTATGGTGGCTGCTTGCACGTTCACGTTGTCTCAGTAGTCTTACACATCTCACGCTGAATTTTCTGCTACTGATCAATATCTTCAAGTCAGTGACAGGTTTGTCTTGCGCTAGTTCGTCCCAGGTGTACATGTGTATTTTCTTGCGTTGAAATGACAGAGTACTGAACAACATTACGTCAGCATCCACGTCATTTGCGGAGTAACAATAGTAACTATTACAAGTATTTTTAGGCGAAGTAGATCCTCCAGGTACGTGTGGCAAGACCAATGTTTATTTTCCCCCGGGACAGCAGGTCAGCTGCAAAAGTCTGGAAGCGTGGACGCGAAATGGTTATTCTGTACTGGCAGGGGTAATCCACTTAGTAGTGGAGCTATGGCTGTCAGAAAACATCAGGTAGTAAATTATGTGATCTGTTTGCAGCAAGTCAGTTAGATACACACACACACACACACACACACACACACACACACACACACACACACACACACTCACATACTATGCCGGAAAAAAGAATCGCAACACCAAGAAGGATTTGTGCTACGTAGGCGTGTTCCTACAACTGAAAGATTATAGCTGTCCAGATTTTGCTCCAGTCGCGTAAGAGTGGCGCTAGTAGTGACGCTATGAAAATGCAAACACGCTGTAATGGTCGTCCACATTAGTTACATTTTAGATTGGACGTGGTGAATTGATGTTAGTCCAGAATGCATTTAAGGCGAAAAAGACGCCATTTTCGACGCTCATTGAGTTTCAATGAGGTGGTGTGGTATGGCTGTGAGAAGCTCGATGTTCCTTTTGTGGTACTGCAGGAAGACTTGGCACGTGTGTAGCCACCGTACATGATTGCTGGCAGCGGTGGTTACAAGAATATTCGGTCGCAAGAAAACTGGGCTCTGGACGACCAAGTGGCATTACCGAGAGGGAAGACCATCGTGTTCAGCATATACACTCCTGGAAATTGAAATAAGAACACCGTGAATTCATTGTCCCAGGAAGGGGAAACTTTATTGACACATTCCTGGGGTCAGATACATCACATGATCACACTGACAGAACCACAGGCACATAGACACAGGCAACAGAGCATGCACAATGTCGGCACTAGTACAGTGTATATCCACCTTTCGCAGCAATGCAGGCTGCTATTCTCCCATGGAGACGATCGTAGAGATGCTGGATGTAGTCCTGTGGAACGGCTTGCCATGCCATTTCCACCTGGCGCCTCAGTTGGACCAGCGTTCGTGCTGGACGTGCAGACCGCGTGAGACGACGCTTCATCCAGTCCCAAACATGCTCAATGGGGGACAGATCCGGAGATCTTGCTGGCCAGGGTAGTTGACTTACACCTTCTAGAGCACGTTGGGTGGCACGGGATACATGCGGACGTGCATTGTCCTGTTGGAACAGCAAGTTCCCTTGCCGGTCTAGGAATGGTAGAACGATGGGTTCGATGACGGTTTGGATGTACCGTGCACTATTCAGTGTCCCCTCGACGATCAGCAGTGGTGTACGGCCAGTGTAGGAGATCGCTCCCCACACCATGATGCCGGGTGTTGGCCCTGTGTGCCTCGGTCGTATGCAGTCCTGATTGTGGCGCTCACCTGCACGGCGCCAAACACGCATACGACCATCATTGGCACCAAGGCAGAAGCGACTCTCATCGCTGAAGACGACACGTCTCCATTCGTCCCTCCATTCACGCCTGTCGCGATACCACTGGAGGCGGGCTGCACGATGTTGGGGCGTGAGCGGAAGACGGCCTAACGGTGTGCGGGACCGTAGCCCAGCTTCATGGAGACGGTTGCGAATGGTCCTCGCCGATACCCCAGGAGCAACAGTGTCCCTAATTTGCTGGGAAGTGGCGGTGCGGTCCCCTACGGCACTGCGTACGATCCTACGGTCTTGGCGTGCATCCGTGCGTCGCCGCGGTCCGGTCCCAGGTCGACGGGCACGTGCACCTTCCGCCGACCACTGGCGACAACATCGATGTACTGTGGAGACCTCACGCCCCACGTGTTGAGCAATTCGGCGGTACGTCCACCCGGCCTCCCGCATGCCCACTATTCGCCCTCGCTCAAAGTCCGTCAACTGCACATAGGTTCACGTCCACGCTGTCGCGGCATGCTACCAGTGTTAAAGACTGCGATGGAGCTCCGTATGCCACGGCAAACTGGCTGACACTGACGGCGGCGGTGCACAAATGCTGCGCAGCTAGCGCCATTCGACGGCCAACACCGCGGTTCCTGGTGTGTCCGCTGTGCCGTGCGTGTGATCATTGCTTGTACAGCCCTCTCGCAGTGTCCGGAGCAAGTATGGTGGGTCTGACACACCGGTGTCAATGTGTTCTTTTTTCCATTTCCAGGAGTGTATCTCTGGCGCATAGTAGTGCATTTGCAGCAGTAATTGCAGCAGTAGCTGGCACCACAGTGACACAGTGAACTGTTACAAATCGGTTTCTTCAGTGACAGCTTCGAGCCAGACGCTATGTAGCATGCATTCGACTGACCCCAAACCACCGCCATTTGCAGGGTTAGTGGTGGCAATCGAGAGCTCATTGGAGGACAGGGTGAAGGTCTCTTGTGTTTTCTGACGAAATGTGGTTCTCCCTCGGTGCCAGTTATGACCGTCTGTTCGTTACAATGAGGCCACTTAACGGCCTACGACCACCCTATGTGCGTGCTAGACACAATGGACTTACACCTAGTGTTACGGTCTGGGATGAAATTTCGTGACATCAGGGGCACTCTCGTAGTTATCCCACGCACCCTAACTGCAAATTTGTTTGGCAATATGGTTATACGATCTGTTGGGCAGCCGTTCATAAACAGCATTCCAGAGGCTGTTTTCCAACACGATAACAGTCGCCCACATGCTTTACAGAGAGGCGACATGTTGCCTTGACCTGCTCGATCACCAGATCTGTCTCCAATCGAGCACATATGGGACATAAGACAACTCCAGAGTCCTTCACATACAGCATTAACCATCCCCGTATTGACCAACCAAATGCAACAGGAATGTAACTCCATCCTACAACGTGACATCCGGCATCTGCACAATACAATGCATGTAAGCCTACATCCTTGCATTCAACTTTCCGGCGGCTACACGGGGTATTAATATGCAAGCATTTCACATTTGCAATGGCTTCTCTTGCTCTTGCATTAACCTCTGATCTTGCAATGCTAATCACTTCAATGGGTTATCTAGACAAATGTATTCGCGAAAATTCTTTCTTTCGGGGTAGCGATTTTTTTCGTCGATGAATGTACTATATGTCCATAATTAAAGTTACAGTTTCAAAAGGCCGTGGAAAGAGAACCATTGCACAGACTGATGTTAACTTTGATCAGTATATTACTGAAACAGGGGGAAACGTCGTGTAACAAAAAGATTTTACCGACCTTTGACCAGCAGATGGCGCTGTAAGCCTCAGAATATGCACTAATCCTCAGTTTGCGTCCGACATGGCCGACGTCAGTATCTGCATGAAGAATCGTGCGCTGGTGGTAAAGTTCTTGTACAAGAACGGTGACTGCGCCAGTAACCCTGCAGAGGTTCCAGACAGCCAAGGGTATGAAAAAAGACATTCGTCTGAGGCCTGCTAAAGATATAGAAATAATGATGACAAAATTTGCAAAGACAGATTTGGTTGAAGTGCAGTGAAGCAGAGAGAAGAAAGAGGTTGATCCAGCGTCTGTCCAAAATGTGGCCACAGCACTGCAGGAGGGAGCGAGCAGTGGTGTGGAAACATGTAGCCCACGGGGAATTGCTCGCACGTTGGATATGCCGGAGAGGACGGAGCATAAAATCCTACGAAACATCATTTATTGCTATTCATACAAAATCATCGACGTTCAGAAGTTGCTCCCTGCTGCACTGCCAGCAAGACAACCGCTCGCTCTGAAATTTCTTATCCGCATTTAAGAGGATAATAAATGTCCATGGAACATTCTGTGAACGGATGAAGCCCATTTCCATCTGTAAGGACATGTCAATACGCAAAACTGCAGAATATGGGTAACGGTAAATCCGTACACCCATAAACCGGTACCACTTCTTTCTGCAAAGGTGGCGGTGTGGTGCGAATTGACGGCATCGTTTATCATAGGGCGGTATTTTTTAGAGGAAATCAGTCCTGCGGGACCTGTAACCTCAATGTCCTGTAACATCACTGGTAATTGCTTCGAGAGTCTTTTGCAGACTAACGTCATTCCGACCCTTCAACAGTGTGTACGTGTGGCTAGGGTCATTTATTGCGCTCTTCTGCACACTGCACAGCTAGTGAAGTGGTTGCAGAAGAGGTATGTCGAACATGCTAGAATTATCAGCCGTAATTTCCCTAGAGGCTGGCCGTCCTGATTACCTGCTCCTAATCCGTGGGACTCCTGGCTGTGAGGTTATATGAAAGATGGCTGGTTCAGTGGTTCAGAATTAAAAGCAGGCATTGCGCAACGCATTCTCAATCCAGAGACACTAGGATCTGTTGTGGAATATGCCGTTCTCCATTTCAACTTGTGTAGAAAACGGTGGACACCGTATTGAACACGTCCTGCGACAGTCCCACAACACTTAAAACCCGGTGTCATTTTGCTTTTTATGCTGTTTTTTACTCAAAGAAAATTAAAAACCGATGTTATTTTTCTTCTCAAGCTGTTTTTGACCTTAGGACAATCAAAACCAGTTTTTCCTATTCGATGGGGTACGTCCTTGCCATGGTGGATGCGGTTACCGAAGTAACAGTGTCACAGTTGACTGCCAAACTCGTGTAGTGATGCACATTGAACAATACGGATGGTGCAATGTGCAGTTCAAACCATAGCAGTCGTATTGCGATTCTTTTGTCATTTGTAGCCAACCACATTTACGTTAAGACGCTAAGAGCGTCATTTTTATTACATATTCGTGTAGTACGTAAAGAAATATGAATCTTTTAGTTGGACCACTATTTTCGCATTGTGATAGATGGCGCTGTAATAGTCACAAACGTATAAGTACGTGGTATCACGTAACATTTCGCCATTGCGGATGGTATTTGCTTCGTGATACATTACCCGTGTTAAAATGGACCGTTTACCAATTGCGGAAAAGTTCGATATCGTGTTTATGTATAGCTATTGTGATCAAAATGCCCAACGGGCATGTGCTATGTATGCTGCTCGGTATCCTGGACGACATCATCCAAGTGTCCGGACCGTTCGCCGGATAGTTACATTATTTAAGGAAACAGGAAGTGTTCAGCCAAATGTGAAACATCAACCACGACCTGCAACAAATGATGATGCTTAAGTAGGTATTTTAGCTGCTGTCACAGCCAATCCGCACATCAGTACCAGACAAATTGCGCGAGAATCTGGAATCTCAAAAACGTCGGTGTTTGAGAATGCTACATCAACATCGATTGCACCCGTACCATATTTCTATGCACCAGGAATTGCAAGGCGACGACTTTGAACGTCGTGTACAGCTCTGCCACTGGGCTCAAGAGAAATTGCAGGACGATGAAGATTATTTGCACGCGTTCTATTTAGCGACGAAGCGTCATTCACAAACAGCGGTAACATAAACCGGTATAATACACACTATTGGGCAACGGAAAATCAACGATGGCTGCGACAAGTGAAACATCAGCGACCTTGGCGAGTTAATGTATCGTGCGGCATTATGGGAGGAAGGATAATTAGCCCCCATTTTATCGATGGCAATCTAAATGGTGCAATGTATGCTGGTTTCCTATGTAATGTTCTACCGATGTTACTAGAAGATGTTTCACTGCATGACAGAATGGTGATGTACTTACATCATGATGGATGGCCGGCACATAGCTCGCGTGCGGTTGAAGCGGTATCGAATAGCATATTTCATGACAGGTGGATTGGTTGTCGATGCACCATACGATGACCCGCACATTCACCGGATCTGACGTCCCCGGATTTCTTTCTGTGAGGAAAGTTGAAGGATATTTGCTATCGTGATCCACCGACAATGCCTGACAACATGTGTCAGCGCATTGTCAATGCATGTGCGAACATTGCGGAAGGCGAACTACTCGCTGTTGAGAGGAATGTCGTTACACGTATTGCAAAATGCATTGAGGTTGATGGACATCATTTTGCGCATTTATTGCATTAATGAGGTATTTACAGGTAATCACGCGATAACAGCATGCGTTCTCAGAAATGATAAGTTCACAAAGGTATATGTATCACATTGGAACAACCGAAATAAAATGCTCAAACGTACCTACGTTCTGTATTTTAATTTAAAAAACCTACCTGTTACCAACTGTTCGTCTAAAATTGTGAGCCATATGTTTGTGACTATTACAGCGTCATCTACCACAAAGCGAACAAGGTGGTTCAACTAAAACATTCATATTTCTTTACGTACTACACCAATATGTAATTTAAAAAATGGGTTCCTATTTAAAAAAAAAAAGCAGTTGATAACCGTTTGACCTATGACAGCACCATCTAGTAGGCCAACCATAGCGCCATCTGGTTTCCCCCTTCAAGCTAGACAAGTTTCGTTCTTTGTAGTTTTTTCGTTTGACCCTTATTTCGTGAGATATTTGGCCCGGTCACGATCAATGGACCACCCTGTATACATGATTCTCTCTGTCTTTGTATATATAGTGTGTTCAAAAGAAGTGTCGAATACTTCGTGAGGTGGTAGAACTCACATAAACACGTCCAATAAATATGGGTTAGGAAATGCACACTTTCTGCGATAAATACGTGTTTACAGGAGATGTTCAACACCCCTATTCCTTTTGACTTTCTCTCCCACATTGACCGTACCTTCTCCTCCTACGTGATCACCGCCGACCTCAACATCCATAGTCGTTCCGCCACCCAGTTACGGCGGTGGCATCGGCTCCTCTCCTCCCTCCAAGGTGACCTCGTCCCCATTCCCCAGCACACCCGCCCAGAATCCAACTCCATTCCTGATGTCGTCCTCTCCTCTCCTAACCTCCTTGGCCGCATAACGGTGGATGTCCTGGATCCCATTAGTAGTGACCATCTTCTTGTCCTCCTCACCGTTTCAGACGGTCGTCGCCCCCGTCCCGACCCCTGTCATGACCCTCCTCCGAAGTACGTCCATGATTATTCCCGTGCCGACAGGAATGCCTTCCGGGTTACCCTCTCCACCGAGGTCGATGGCCACCCCTACACCTACCGCCACCCTGATGATATTACCCATGCCGCCTCCTTTCTCCAGCAGACCTTGTCTGAGGCCGTGGAGGCCCACGTCCCTTCTGCCGCCATCCACCCCAACCGTCCTACCTTACCCTCACAGGTCGCCATCCTCCTCCTCCACGAATCCCGCCGTCTCTACCGTGCCTTCCTCTGCACGCATGGCCCGGACACACTAAGACGCCACCGGCAATTCCAGACACACATCTGTAACTTGCTCGCGGCTAAGAAACGCCGGGACTGGCGACAGACATGCACCCGTTTAAACGCTACCCATCCCATCAACTCGTCCAAGTATTGGTCAGCCTTTCGCCGCCTTACCGGATCTAACCCCCCCCCCCCTGTACTATCCTCTCCTTCATGACAACCAACCATTCCCTGACGCCATTAGTAAGTCCAATCAATTTGCCTCCTACCTCTCCGATGTCTTTACCATCCCTGACAATCCCCAGTTCGATTACTCCCTCTTCCCAGATGTCCGCGATCGAACTGACACCTCTGTCACTCCTCTCGCACCTGGTTTCCAGTACTTGGGCAACATTGCACACACAGAACTCAATGCCCCTATCACTGCACAGGATCTCATCGCTACACTCTGCACGAAACGCAACATCGCTCCTGGTCACGATCGTGTCACCTATCGCCACCTTCATGAAGCTCCTGCCTCTTTCCTCTCCACCCTGGCCAGGCTCTACAATGTAGTCCTGTCCACCAGCTACTACCCCGACCTGTGGAAAGCCTCCCGTATCCTGATGTTCCTTAAACCCGGTAAACCGCCATCCGCTGTCTCCTCCTACCTACAGCCTTAATTCGGTCTCCAGAAAGGTCCTGAAATCCATCCTCACCTGACGCATCCACCAGCATCTTCGCCAGCACCGCCTCCTTCCCATTACCCAGTGTGGCTTTCGGCCGTCCTTCTCATCCGCTGACCTTCTCCTTCAACTCACTCATCTCCTTTCCGAACAGCTTAATTCCCGTTGTTCCACTATCTTCCTCTCCCTTGACCTTGAAAGAGCCTATGACTGCGTGTGGCATTCTGGTCTCCTCTTCAAACTCCAAACATTCGCCCTTTCTATTAACTACGTCCGTCTGATCGGCTCCTTTCTTTCCCAATGTCCATCCTACATCACCATCCACAACACGGATTCCTACACCTTTTTTCCCTCCGCCGGTGCGCCCCAGGGTTCCGACCTTTCCCCTCTTCTGTACCTCTTGTATACGGCGGACATGCCGCCGCCTTCACCTTCTCCAGTACGCGGATGACACTGCCTTCCTTGCCCCTGCCCCCACCCTGCAGTGCTCCCAACACCTTCTCCAATCCCATCTTGACCGGTTCACTGCTTGGTGCAACCAGTGGTTGCTTAAGGTCAATCCTGCCAAAACCCAGGCGATCATAGTAGGCAAAACCACCCCTTCCTCCCGCCTCCTCGATTTCTACATCACCATCTATGGCCGTCCTATCGCCCTCACCCCCACCCTTAAGTACCTTGGTGTCACCCTCGACCGTCGCGTCTCCTGGACCCCCCACCCTCCTGACGATCCAAGCCTTTGTCTCCTCAAACTCATTTCCACCCGAACTTGGGGTCTGGATCCCTCTACTATCCTCCATACCTATAAATCCCTCATTCGCCCTATCCTTTGCTACGCCCACCCTGCCTGGATCTCCACTCCCCCTACCTTTTACAAATCCCTTCAGATCCTAGAACGCCATGCTCTTCGCCTCACCTACCGCATCTGTCTCCCCTCCCCCACACAGACCCTGTATGACCTAATTCCTTTCCCCCACCTCCTCCTTTTCCTCGAACAGCTACGGATCCTCTACACCTCCCACACACTCGATCCTCCTCACCCGCTGGTCTCTCCCATCCTCTCCCGCCCCTGTCCGCTGCCGCGCCTGTACTTCCATGTCCCAGCTGTTCTCCATCTCTCCACTCTCCACACCCTCTCCCAAGGTGGCTTCCGCCAGCTCCCCCTCCCTGATGATGCCTTCCTCCCCTCCATCTACGCCTCCTACCAACTTTGATCCTCCCTCCCTCTTCCTGTGTTTGTTCCTTTGAGCACCCTCTCTCCCTTCTCTCCCCTTCCCTCCCTACTCCCTTTCTCCCTACTCCTCCCCCGGGCTTCCCCTACCCCCGTCCCTCCACTCCTCCTCCCATCTTCTCTGCCATTGGCATCTTTGCTCTCCCCTTCCTTCCCCCTCACCCTTCTTCCCGTCGTGGCAGGTCCCCGGACTCGCACACGTTACGTGGACATTCGTGCGCCGGAGATCATCGCCATCCGTTTTTCGTGTGTGCCGTCGTGTTTTGTGTATAGTGTTCACCGTCACGCTCCATCGTTCACATGTGCCATCGAAATCATCAGTGTTTGTGCGTCGTGCCAATAGTTTTTAGTGTGGATGATCGTCGAGTGTGAACGGCTCCATGTTTTGTATTCTATGTCTACTGTTTTTTTACCCGCCATTATGTCAATTATGAATATTCTTTCTGTTTTTATCATTGTCTCCTCTAAGGCTGAAGAGCGGCGTAGAATGCTGCTGCCGGCCTACCTGTTGTTTGTACAGGTATAAAATGACAATCAAGGGGAAAAAAGAGATGTTCAACCTGGTGTCCATTCTTGACAATGTGCCCCTCTGCCCTCTGGAGTAAGGCATGACGCACCCTTTGAAGTATATCCGGTTGCTGTCGTTGCACCTGCTGGTACGCATTGAAGACGCGAATCTGTAGTGCCCTTACATCGTTGATTGTCGAGGCGTAGACCAATTGCTTCAAGTGTCCCCGTAACCTAAATTCTAGGGGATTGAGGTCTGTGGAGCGAGCAGGCCATGGTGTACCCCCGCCCCCCGCCCCCCTACCCAACCAATCCAGCGGTCTAGAAATGTCTGCGTCAGATGTTCGCACGTATTGAGACGTAAGTGTGTTGGTGCGCCATCATGCATGAACTACATTTGTATTCTTCGCTGCAATGGCACAGCCTGCAGCAAGGTAGACAGTGCAGTAATGTGAAGGTCTAGATAATGCGTGCCAGTCAAACTTTGTGGTGGCAAGTATCTTTCGCCAAGCAGCCTGCCCATTGATCGAGAATCGGTGTTGACGCCCCTCTTTCCTGAATTGCTTTGGGATTTACATCTTCCCATACGTGCTGGTTATAGAAATTCACAACACTATATCTTGTAAGCCCTACCTCACCGGTGAGTGAAATCTTGGATGTGAACAGTGAACCTGTGGCACAGTTCTGCAACAGCCATTGACAGAACCGTCGGCTGCAATGATGATCCACTGGCTCAAAAATGGCTCTAAGCACTATGGGACTTAACATCTGAGGTCATCAGTCCCCTAGACTTAGAAGTACTTAAACCTAACTAACCGAAGGACACCACACATAGCCACGCCCGAGGCAGGATGCGAACCTGCGACCGTAGCAGCAGCGCGGTTCCGGATTGAAGCGTCTAGAACCGCTCGGCCACAGAGGCCGGCGATCCACTTGCCTTAGGGCCTGAACGCGCTGTAGGTGATATAGGTACAGTATTTGTTTATGAAGTACCCCGCAGATAATAGACTGGTACACGTCTTCTGCTGCTGCTAATCGCCGCACAATGCTCCCGGGGGTTTCTTCTACAGAACATAGCACAAGCTCCTCCATGTTAGACGTGCGGAATGAGCGGAGCCTTCCACCGTCAGTCTTCCGACGTGCAAGATTACCTCTGTCCCTCAGACGCTGGAAAAGTCTGCCGAACTGCTTATCAGAGGGCAATCTGTGTTGTGATATTTTTCGGTGAAGAGGACACGGGCTTGCAAGTTATGTTCAAATGGTTCAAATGGCTCTGAGCACTATGGGACTCAACATCTTAGGTCATAAGTCCCCTAGAACTTAGAACTACTTAAACCTAACCAACCTAAGGACATCACACACACCCATGCCCGAGGCAGGATTCGAACCTGCGACCGTAGCAGGCCCGCGGTTCCGGACTGCAGCGCCAGAACCGCACGGCCACCGCGGCCGGCCGCAAGTTATGTCCATTTGCTAAACCATAGCAGAATATCATATCCGTAATTTCATTTATCCACTGCTAACAAGTGATGGAAGAGAGAAAATTTAAATGTACTACACTATCTATACATACAAGCAGCGCAATAACAGTAAACACATATGTAAGTAAATCCTCGTTGGCAGAAGGTAAAACTCCATGATGCGTACCCGGGGTTGACAGTAGCGTCAAATAAGGCACACTAACACGACAACAGCTTAACGACTACAGCACGACTCGAACCACACAATGACAGCAGAGCTAGGTAGAGTACGGTGAGTAAGACATCAAAATACCCTGCCGACACATTTGACGGAGTACCAATGCAACGACTGTACTAATATCTGCAACCAAGCGTCGCGCAGCCCTTTCTATAAAAATATGTTTGTCTCGGAAATTAGGCTTTTCCGAACCCATGTTATTGGACTCATTTTTCTTGTTTCGATGAGTTCTACCACCTCTCATGGTATTCGAAGGTTCTCGTTTGAACACCCGTGTGCTCATTTTAACTGAAGACATTGAAATATCTCGAAAACTACACATCGGGTTAAAAAAGTTGTAATTCAAATTTGTTTGTCTCGGAGGTGACATCCAATGATAACACACTCGACCCACATTCCACACTGTGCCTCCGTGGCGAGGTGTAACTTCCAAACATTCAATGGGAACCACCGTTTGTATTGCAGATTACGATTCTACAGCAAAATCTACATACTTATGTCTGAAGCATTTTCTCCGTTTCGCCACAGATGGCAATGTAATCGGAGGAATAGAAATAGGTACCGAATCGCAATTTACGACATGTCACTCAATGGCCCTTTAATATTCATTGGGTCGGCCGGTGTCGCCGTGCGGTTCTAGGCGCTTCAGTCTGGAACCGCGTGACCGCTACGGTCGCAGGTTCAAATCCTGCCTCGGGCATGGATGTGTGTGATGTCCTTAGGTTAGTTAGGTTTAAGTAGTTCTAAGTTCTAGGGGACTGATGACCACAGATGTTAAGTCCCATAGTGCTCAGAGCCATTTTGAATATTCATTATCTCGTGGGATCCCACCTCCATGTATTTCTCCTACATTCTCCGTTTTCTTCTGTTGTTACAACATTCATTGTCCAGTTTACGCCTGTTCTACAAATGATAGGTAGTCACGTAGGCAATAAACACTGCGCAAGTATTGTAACGTTTAGAGCCGCTATCTGTTCTACGTCTGCACGATACGTGAGCTCCGGCCGCATTGTAGTGCCTTTTATGATACAACGTTGTTCTCTACACGGCCGCGGTGGCGCGTCGAGTTGTCCCCTGTTCGGCATTTCGGAGGAATACGACGTTGCGAATGTGGTTTTCAATTCGACGTTATATAATACTGGCCTGTTCAACCCTCGCAGCATGGAGTTGTGGTTTCACGTGCCATTGGATATTCAAAGGCCATTGAGTAGCATGTCGTAAATTGCGACTGAGTACCCATTACTATTCTTCAGATTACAGCGCAATCTGTGGCGAAACGGAGAAAATGATTCAGACAAAATGTATGTAGATTTTGTCGCAGAATCGTAATCCGAGGCAAAAGACGGTGGTTTCCATTGAAGGATTCAAATCTGACCCCCACCACCCACGCACGGGGTGGGGTGGCGGGTCAAGTGTGATTGGATGAATCCCTCCGAGACAAACAAATTGGAACTATATCCTTTTTCATCCGATGTGTAGTTCTCGAAATATTTCAATGTCTCCAGTTAAAATGAACACCACAAAATGTGCACCACTACGGAATTATCCGACTGGGACAGAAATCGCTATATGTGATGTACAGATACAGACAAACAAATGATTACAATTACAGAAAAACTGGATGAATTATTCAAGATAAAGAGCTTCACAAACTGATCAAGTCAATAACGCGTTTGTCCACCTCTCACCCTTACGCAAGCAGTTATTTGGCATGGTATTGATTGATACAGTTGTCGGATGTCCTCCACAGCGACATCGTGCCAAGTTCTCACCGAACGGCGCGTTCCGTCGTCAGAATCCCGAGTCAGTTGGAGGGTCCTGCCGGTAATGCTCCAAATGTTCTCAACTGGGGAAAGATCCGGTGATTCCACTGGCCATGGTAGGATTTAGCCACCACTAATACAAGCAGTAGAAACTCGCCGTGTGCGGTCGGGCATTATCTTGCTGTAATGTAAGCCCAGGATGGCTTGCCATGAATGACAACAAAACGGGGCGTAGAATATCGTCCAAGTACCGTTGTGCCGTAAAGGTCCCGCGGAGGACAGCCAAATGGGCCCTGCTCTGAAAAGAAATGGTACACTAGACCATCGCTCCTGGTGCGTTAGGAACAAGGGGAAATGATGGAAATTATCATTTAAAGCAACAATAGTCATGTTAACTTGTATTCTATTCTGGATCGTGTCACAGATTTCTTTTTCCACAGTTTTTGTCCTACCCAACTTTCCTGTAGTCGTCTGTGTTGTAAACCTCTCTCTTGACATACACTCCTGGAAATGGAAAAAAGAACACATTGACACCGGTGTGTCAGACCCACCATACTTGCTCCGGACACTGCGAGAGGGCTGTACAAGCAATGATCACACGCACGGCGCAGCGGACGCACCAGGACCCGCGGTGTTGGCCGTAAATGGCGCTAACTGCGCAGCATTTGTGCACCGCCGCCGTCAGTGTCAGCCAGTTTGCCGTGGCATACGGAGCTCCATCGCAGTCTTTAACACTGGTAGCATGCCGCGACAGCGTGGACGTGAACCTATGTGCAGTTGACGGACTTTGAGCGAGGGCGTATAGTGGGCATGCGGGAGGCCGGGTGGACGTACCGCCGAATTGCTCAACACGTGGGGCGTGAGGTCTCCACAGTACATCGATGTTGTCGCCAGTGGTCGGCGGAAGGTGCACGTGCCCGTCGACCTGGGACCGGACCGCAGCGACGCACGGATGCACGCCAAGACCGTAGGATCGTACGCAGTGCCGTAGGGGACCGCACCGCCACTTCCCAGCAAATTAGGGACACTGTTGCTCCTGGGGTATCGGCGAGGACCATTCGCAACCGTCTCCATGAAGCTGGGCTACGGTCCCGCACACCGTTAGGCCGTCTTCCGCTCACGCCCCAACATCGTGCAGCCCGCCTCCAGTGGTGTCGCGACAGGCGTGAATAGAGGGACGAATGGAGACGTGTCGTCTTCAGCGATGAGAGTCGCTTCTGCCTTGGTGCCAATGATGGTCGTATGCGTGTTTGGCGCCGTGCAGGTGAGCGCCACAATCAGGACTGCATACGACCGAGGCACACAGGGCCAACACCCGGCATCATGGTGTGGGGAGCGATCTCCTACACTGGCCGTACACCACTGGTGATCGTCGAGGGGACACTGAATAGTGCACGGTACATCCAAACCGTCATCGAACCCATCGTTCTACCATTCCTAGACCGGCAAGGGAACTTGCTGTTCCAACAGGACAATGCACGTCCGCATGTATCCCGTGCCACCCAACGTGCTCTAGAAGGTGTAAGTCAACTACCCTGGCCAGCAAGATCTCCGGATCTGTCCCCCATTGAGCATGTTTGGGACTGGATGAAGCGTCGTCTCACGCGGTCTGCACGTCCAGCACGAACGCTGGTCCAACTGAGGCGCCAGGTGGAAATGGCATGGCAAGCCGTTCCACAGGACTACATCCAGCATCTCTACGATCGTCTCCATGGGAGAATAGCAGCCTGCATTGCTGCGAAAGGTGGATATACACTGTACTAGTGCCGACATTGTGCATGCTCTGTTGCCTGTGTCTATGTGCCTGTGGTTCTGTCAGTGTGATCATGTGATGTATGTGTCAATAAAGTTTCCCCTTCCTGGGACAATGAATTCACGGTGTTCTTATTTCAATTTCCAGGAGTGTATATGTCGTCACTTAATTCCCAGTTGACAGTTTTTTGCGACTACTCGAAGCGTTTGCAAATGCGTCAAAAAATCTGACAAGTGTTGCATTGTAAAAATGATTGTTAAAATTATACACATTTTCAGTAATGGTGAAGATCTGTTGTATGTTTGTACCTTCTGTTCATTTTGATACTCAGTCAAAGTGTGGTGCAGCATTACCTGTAAGACGTCGTAGATCGCATTAGCAGGAACGAATGACAGGAGACAATTCTTTACACTGTTGGAAAATGTTTCAGCTGAAACATCAGTAGCTTTCCACGTTGTTAGCCTAAATTACGAGCCATGGTATAATGAGGTGATTATTTTAGATAGAAATGGACTTACAGACAAAAACTGAAAATCAGATTTTTTGATACAATGGTCGACGATTACTTATTTGTGATTTGTGGCGAGCTCTTCAACCAGTGAGTGTCTGCTTATTGCAAACGTGCCACTCACGTCTATTGTCGAATAGACATCTCAACACGACGGCATGGTCTGTGTAAGTGGACGACCGACGTGTGTGCCGTCCATCAGTGAACTGAGTTAAAGTTTACCTGTCTACGGCAGTGTTAACCGATTCTACAACAAAAATATACACTGACGGAAAAAATATCGCAGTACCAAGAACGAGTTGTGCGACGTAAACAAAAGTTGGCAGGCTTGATTCGACATCTGAAAGACAAAGTCTACTCAAATTTCATGTTGGCACTAGCAGCGCCACTATGAGGACCCAAGTCAGTTTGCTTTAAATACACTCTGTAACGGGTGTGAATATTATTTACATTTGAGAGTGGACGTCGTGACTTCATGTTAGTAAAGAATGCCATTAAGGCGACAAAGAGGCCATTGTCAACCTATCACTGAGTTTTTACGAACTTAATGTGATAGGGCTAGTAGAAGCTGGATGTTCTTTCCGCGATACTGCAAAAAAAAAAAAAAAAAAAAAAAAAAAGAACTTGACATGAGTGTAGCCACTGTACATGTTTGGTGGAAGCGGTGGTTACAAGAATGTACAGACGCAAGAAGACCGGGTTCCGGACCGTCACATGACTCTACCGAGCGGGAAGATAATGGTATTCGGCGTGTGGCTCTGGCGCGTAGTACTGCATCTGCAGCACCAATCTGAGCAGCAGTTGGCACCATTGTGACACAATGAACGGTTACAAATCGGTTACTTCAAGGGCAGCTCTGAGGGAGATGCCCTGTAGCGTGCATTCCACTGACCAAAAACTACCACCATTTGCGACTTCAGTGGTGCCACGCGGGAATTGGCTCAAATGGCTCTGAGCACTATGGGACATCTTAGGTCATCAGTCCCCTAGAACTTAGAACTACTTAAACCTAGCTAACCTAAGGACATCACACACATCCATGCCCGAGGCAGGATTCGAACCTGCGACCGTAGCAGTCCCGCGGTTTCGGACTGCAGCGCCTAGAACCGCACGGCCACCGCGGCCGGCTCCACGCGGGAATTCACTGGAGGGTAGGGTGAAGGTCTGTTATGTTTTCTGATGAAGGTTCGTTCTGCCTCTGTGCCAGTGATGGTTGTGTGTTATTTGGAAGGTGACCATTTAATGGCCAGCAAGCAGCCTGTCTGCCCGCTAGTTGCATGAGACCTACACCTGGAGTTATGATCAGGGGTGCGATCTGGTACGCCAGCAGGAGCACTATAGTGGTTTTCCCACGCACATCGACTGCAAAATGGTTCGCCAGTCTGGTGATTCGACCTGTCGTGCTGCCATTCATGCACAACATTCGAGGAGGTGTTTCCCAACAGGATAACGCTCGCCATCATACCGCTGTTCTAACTCAACATGCTCTATAGAGTGCCGATATGTTGCCGTGGTCTGCTCGATCACCATATTTGCCTCCAGTCGATTACATGTGGGACATCGTCGGACGACAACTCCAGCGTCATCCACAAAGAGCATTAACCGTTCTTGCATTGACTGACGAAGTGCAAGAGACATGGAACTTGTGGCGCGCGCGCTTGTGTGTGTGTGTGTGTGTGTGTGTGTGTGTGTGTGTGTGTGTGTGTGTCGGCTCGATGGGGATGGTGGTTCAAGTCTGGTTGACACAGGTCGGCGTCCGTCGATCGCGAACAAACTCCTCACTTTGTTTGGTTACTTTCAGATACTATCTCCCTTTAACAGATATCCGCGTATCGATGGAGCAGAACGCTGGAATGTATAAGCGGCCCTCGCTTATAATTGAAGCAATGGTGTTCGAAAGAATTCTGTCTTCTTTACTGCCACACACAGCGACTGCACCACTCGGTACCTCAGTAACTCCCTTTATCTGAAACAATAAACCAAATATCCTTCGCGTGTTCGCGACGAGCTTATAAGCTTACGCGAAACTTGATAACAGTAGTTCTTTATGCCCGGTTTGCAAATGAATGTTCAAACGTAGATAATATGATGTCTCGAATTATAAGTTCCACCATTCAAGCCGAAGGCACATTATAGTCTTGCAAGGACGTTGATTTATGAAGTATTATAGCGTCGTTAAGGCGTCGCTACGGTGCTAATTCAACAACTCCTACGTCGTAAATCCAGAGATAAGGTATTCTCTAAACAACGTACAGAAGGCGTCGTATTTCGATGTAAACTTACTGTTCCCTGCTAATAATGTCACTAAATCACATTTAACTTCGGCGTTCTCTCAAGAAATAATTATTTCACAGTTATAGAGTAAAGTTCCATTAAATGATGTAGCCGACACTAAGCATTAAAGTTACATCTGAGTTTATTGAACTTCTGAATTGTTGAAAGCACACCGATCTGTCATTCAGGGAACTGAAGCTATTTGCATCAGCAATTGTGACATTGTCTGCAGCTTCCGACAAGAAAGCGTACGTGTGAATTCTTCATGATCGCGTGTAGATGTTTCCTACTCAAGGCTGTTTGTAGAGTTTATGTCGGCGGTTTGAATGTTGCTGTAAACTTCAATGATCGTGACTATCACAGATTACGACGATTAGGTCCCAGAATTGATTAAGTATCACACGAATTATTTTTCCCTCACGTATAATAACTGTTCCGTTGTCTGGATAAACGGTAACTATTATCTTACATCTTTTCACAATTCTGACTAGTACGTCAAGACGAAACTGGAAAAGCTTTAAAACTCCTGATCGGTTTTAAACAATCTAGTAGCGGTCAATAGGCGTACTGTTATTGCAACGTCTACAAGAGAGCGAATTAACATCTCCATTGAAGTTCTACATTGTAACCGCAGCGAACTTACAGCTCGTTGCAGCTACAACCCTCTTCTTGGATAGATGTTATCTCTGATCACTTTATCTCGTCTGGGTGTTAATCTTCGTAAGGCATATATTTTGAATTATTTATTTAGAATGGTTCAAATGGCTCTGAGCATTATGGGACTTAACTGCTGTGGTCATCAGTCCCCTAGAACTTAGAACTACTTAAACCTAACTAACCTAAGGACATCATACACATCGATGCCCGAGGCAGGATTGGAACCTGCGACCGTAGCGGTCGCGCGGTTCCAGACTGTAGCGCCTTTAACCGCTCGGCCACTCCGTATTTATTTAGAGTTTCATGCTTCGTATTATCTGATAGTCTTTCATTTAGTTCTTTCCTTACAATAAATGTCGTTAATTACATAGTATTTCAGTTAGTCAAACTTTCAATAGTGTTAATATTTTGTTGCTAGCAAGTCCCGTCAAGGTCAGAATAACTATTTTTTTTATATCTTTTACTACCGAAGGGGTGTCTTTAGCGGCTCCATCCCTCAAACTGACATCCGGTACCTGTGAGGCACAATACATGCACGTTTGCATGCTTCCATTCAACATTCGGTAAGTTACACCGGTTATAACTGTACCACCATTTCACATTTGCCTTGGTTTGCATTATGCTGTGGTCTTGCTATGTTAATAATTTAAATATGTTACCTAGACAGAAGTATTCCCGAAATTATTTCTTTTTGGTGTTGCGATTTCTTTTCTGTCAGTATATACAGCCTGACGACGGGTTTATCGAACGATCTGGCTGGCGAACAAGAACAAACATGAAATCCTGAAGACTTTGCTGACACATCTGACTGTAATTTATTCTTTATGCAGGCTGCGATCATAGGGAATAAGACCTGGTGGTATTACTCGATCCGGACTTGTGTAGACAACAACAACTGTCTGCCACCATCCAATTCATCTCCTGACACGTAGCATTTTCCAGGAGGTTTATAAACGTATCTGTCTGCATTATGTAGATGCACGTATACACCTCCATGATTACTCTGCAATTCACAATTAAGTGCCTGGCAGAGGGTTCATCAAAACACGTTCAAGCTATTTCTGTACCGTTCAACACTCGAATAGCGTGCGGGTAAAACGACCACTTAAACATTTCCGTGTGAGCTATGGTTTCTCTTAGTTTATGGTGATGGTCATTTCTCCCTATGTAGGTGGGTGGCAACAAGATATTCAAAAGTATTTTGTTGGTGCCATTTGTTTTCTTTTTGTGAGGTTATCAAATAAGTAAGTGATGCGAAGGTATCTTACTATGCATGAACCTTTGAGACCTAATAAGCTATTGCCTTCCTTTGACCTTTCAACTGACTTACCGAGCCAGTTTTTCCGAAAGAACAGACATCTCCTATATAACTAAGATGATGACGGCCAATGATCCCTTCAGTGCAGATGCACAACAAGCTCGAACTCTTACAGGAATCGCGGAGATGCTGCGAGTAATGAGGCTAATGAGCAGAGGCTCTACATCATTATCGTGTGGATGTGGGATGAGAATTTGGGTCTGGCGGAAATCGTGCTGTGGTAATCCGTGCAGTTGTGGTGATATCTGTCTCCAGATGGTGTAGTGGTCAACACATCTGCCTAGTAAGCAGAAGCTGCCGGCTCAAGTCCCGCTCTAACAGAAATCTTCAACTTGCCCCATTCCTTATCTTATCACTCCATCTAATTTTCAAAATTCTTTTGCGGCATCACATAACACAAACGCTTGCATAGCAGTCTGGTTGCCACTCCCCTCGACAATTTGTTTTAATTCTGAAGAAATGTTATCTATACCTACTGCCTTATTTGATCTCAGATCTTCCAAAGCTCGTCTAAATTTTGCCTCTAACACTGGGTGTCCTATGTCTTCCATATCGAATCCAATTTATTTTTCTAACGCCTCATCAGCCAAGTCCTTCGCCTTGAAAGAAGCTCCCAATGTACTCTTTCCACCTATTCGCTCTCTCCTCTGCTTTCATCAGATATTGCCGCCCTGTTTTTAAGTTCGCCGAAGGCTGTTTTGACTTTTTTATATTTTGAGTAAACCGTTCCGAGAATCATTTCTCTTACGATTTCTTCGCATTTTTCCCATAGTCATTTCATCTTAACTGCTCTAAACTTCATTTTTGTTTGATTCCTAGATGTTTGTATTGCTGTATTCCTGCCTTTCCCTGAACACTTCAGTAGTTTCTTCTTTCATCGATCACGGAAGGTATTTATTCTGTTACCCAAGGTTTATTCGCAGTTACCTTCCATGTACCTATGTTCCTCTGTCCAAAATACGTGACAGCTCTTTTTGCAGATGTCCATTCCTCTTTCAATGAACTGCTCACTGTGGTATTTCTGATAACAGTATCCACATTCTTAAAGAACTTAAAAACTCATTATTCATCAGCACTACTATAGCCTATTTCCTTCCACACTCATTCTTAATTTTTCACGCTAAAAAGCATTGCCAGAAAGGGAAAACGTGATACATAGGGTGTTAGGGGTACAAGTGTAGATATTTTTATTGGTGACTAAGGACAACATAATATTAATATTCAATCAATTTGCAGACTAATGATTATAGCTATTAGGAATATTATGTTTTTACGTCGAGTGTCATATCCAGGTACTTGTGACAAGAGCAAGCCATTAATGCGTATCTTCACCTGGAAAGCAGTTACGTGTTGAAGTGCAGACACGATGGACGCAAAAATGTTAGTCTAATGCTGCAGCTATGGCCGTACAAAAAAGTTCAGGCAATAAATTATGTGACCGGTTTGTGGGAAGACAGTTACACACAGAGACAAATGAACCAATACACTGAAATTGGTATATATTAAGGTAACAAAATCGCAACGTCTGCATCTATACCCCTAACACACTGCATACACGGGTGTCTCTCCATTGGGGCGACAGAAGGAATTATTTTGGTGTTTCGCTTTTGTAACGTGGAGCTGGATTCAGCCCAAAGAAATCCTGCCCATCACGTATTTCATATGACGCCCAGTGTCGACGAAAAGCATGGGTTTGTGATCCATTACTAACAAAATGATGTGATGAGCAGTATTTGTTTGGGCTGACTTCAGCTATACGTTGCAAAAACAAATTGCAGATATTTGCCGTTAATCTGACCACCGCCGTGCAATAACCACTCACAGACGGCAGGTGGCAACACTGTCAATGGAGCGTATATACTGTGTGTCAGTGGGATTAGGAAAACAGTGCTGCCGTTGTCGTAATGCGGAAACGGAACGATTTATCTTACGTCCAAAAGGGTAAGATCATTAGCATTCGGGTCTAGGGTGGAAGCATTTCCGAAACGGCTAGGTCTGTAAACGGTTCTCGCGCCGCCATGCTTAAAGTATACCGTTCATGGTAAAACTGCGCTTTGCAAAACCAGCGCCTAGGTAACAATAGAGCACCACGGGCCTTAGATGACTTGCGGAAAAGTATACGGGCAACTGACCGTCTATATGAACGAAGGCCTACCAACAATGTCACCTCAAAGACTGTTCAGCGAATGTTGCTTCGTGTGGAACTCTGCAGCAAATGGCTCTGAGCACCATGGGACTTAACTGCTGTGGTCATCAGTCCCCTAGAACTTAGAACTACTTAAACCTAACTAACCTAAGGACATCTCACACGTCCATGCCCGATGCAGGATTCGAACCTGCGACCGTAGCGGTCGCGCGGTTCCAGACTGTAGCGCCTAGAACCGCTCGGCCACTCCGGCCTGCAACTCTGCAGCAGCCGTCTTGTTCGTGCACCCATGCTGACTGCTGTTCACCGGCGACTAGGGCTGGAATTCGCACCCCAACACCCCAGTTGTATGTCCACTGAGTGGTGATACGTGGCCTTTTCGGATAAATCACGTTTTGTTTCTAATCGGACAAATGGCTGTTAGCGTGTACAGCCTGAAACGTCTGAAATCATAGGATCCAGGTCGGTGGAGGGAGTGTTATGATCTGGGTAATGTTTCCCTGGATGATTTCGTCATTCTGGAAGTATGCATCCATCCTTGGGAACCGCCCCTACACGCCGTTTGTTTTTCCACGGCGCGATGGCATCTACTAACAGGACAACGTAATGTGTGGTCCTTTCTGTAAGTAAATAAACTTTGTGTTTCGTATCTTATTGCTATGTTAAACATTAATATTTCCATTTTAGGATGCACTTACAGTAGCTGTTTAAGATCCGTTTAAAAACGACATATATATGACTGCCGAAATCAGTGGTGGACTTAAGTAAAGTACATATTAAAAACTGGAGCTATTCATTAAATACACTGCCTACTGGAACACACGCTTTGAAATTCTCAAGGTAGCCGGCGTCAAATACAGGGAGTGGCAAGCTTTTTACAGCTTGTATGGAAATCAAATGGTTCAAATGGCTCTGAGCACTACGGGACTTAACATCTGTGGTCATCAATCCCCTAGAACTTAGAACTACTTAAACCTAACTAACCTAAGGACATCATACACATCCATGCCCGAGGCAGGATTCGAACCTGCGACCGTGGCGGTCACGCTGTTCCAGACTGAAGCCCCTAGAACCGCACGGCCACACCGGCCGGCTGTATGGAAATCACATTGCAGTTAAAAGAGTCGAAGGACCTGAAAGGAAACCTACAGCGGAGAAGAAAATGAGACGTGGCTGTAGCCCATTCTCGATGTAATTGAATCTGTACGTCGAAGAAACCAGAGAGAAATTTGGAAAGAAATTCTGTCAGAGAAACCGAAGGACTTGGGACAGCGGGTGAACGGAATGGACAGTGTCTTGACAAGAGGTTTTAAGATAAAAATCATGAAAAGTAAAACACGGATGATAGAATTAAGCGAATTAAGCCATGAAATCATTCGTATTTAGATTAGAAAAGTATTAGATGAGTTTCTTTTTCTAAGCAGCAACGTAACTTTACAAGATAAATCAGTCTATTCTAAAAGCCGTAAATTCAACTAAATAACCAAGTATTACAATTACGAACAACTCAATTTGGGAGGAACGCATAGAAAATGTTGTGGGGATGGCTAACTAAAGACTGCGTTTTATTGGCAGGACACTTAGAAAATGTAACAGACCTACTAACGAGACTGGCTACACTACGCTTGTCCGTCCTCTTTCAGAACACTGCTGCGCGGTGTGGGATCCTTACCAGATAGGACAGACGGAGTACACCGAAAAAGTTCAATGAAAACAGCACGTTTTGTATTATCGCGAAATATGGGAGAGAGTGTCACAGAAATGATACAGGATTTGGGCTGGACATCATTAAAAGAAAGCCATTTTTTGTTGCGATGGAATCATTTCACGAAATTCCAATCACAAACTTTCTCCTCCGAATGCAAAAATATTTTGTTGACACCATCCTACATACGGAGGAACAATCACCGCGATAAAATAGGGGAAATTGGGGCTCGTACGGAAAGATATAGGTGTTCATTCTTTTCGCGCGCTATACGAGATTGGAATAATAGAGAATTGTGAAGGTGGTTCGATAAACCCTCTGCCGGGCAATTAAATGTGATTTTCAGGGTATCCATATAGATTTAGATGTAACTGATATCAGCCAAAATGCAGAGTATCTAAAACACAGAATGACAATACTAAGGAAATTATTCCTGGAAAAAAGATATTTGACTTCGAAAATAAATTTGAATGTTTGCCTGGATTGTAACATCTTGCGTAAGAAAACGCGCACATTAATACTTTAGACAAAAACGGAAGTTTTACGAAATGTTACCCTACAGGAGACTGCTGAAAATTAGACAGCAAATGAGAAGGTATTGAATCGAGTTTGCAGAAAATAAACTACTGGAACAACTTGACTAAGAGAAGGGATCAGTTGAGAGGGGACATCCAGAGGTATCAGGACATCAGTACTCCAGAAGTCACCTGACGGTGCGTGATGGAGGGTACTTCTGGTACCACAAACTGATCACCCTGCCCTGTTTCACTCGCAAATTGCGCGTGGGAAGAATAATTGTCGCTAAACCTCTGTATCAGCTCTAATTTCTCTAACTTTTTCATCGCGACCATTTCGCAAAATGTGTGTGGGATGAAGTATTATTTGGTGTAACTCTTTCCGGAAATTACACTCGAAATTTCAGCAGTAGATCCCTCTCCTGTATCGTCTGTCAGTGTTGTTGTTGAGCATCTCCGTAACGCTGTCGTGCCAATTAAACGATGCTGTAACGAAACGCGCCACTCTTTGTTGGATCTTCTTATCTTTTTCTCTCAATCGTACCTGGTGGTGGTCTCAGATTGATGAACAACACACGTTAATCGGTCGAACAAGCTATTTCTTTCGTGGGTGAGTTACATTTCCCTGAGATTCTTTCTATGAATCTCAGTCTGGCATCTGCTTTTCCCGCTATTAGCTTTTTGGTCATCACAAAAAAAAAAAATGGTTCAAATGGCTCTGAGCACTATGGGACTTAACATCTCTGGTCATCAGTCCCCTAGAACTTAGAACTACTTAAACCTAATTAACCTAAGGACATCACACACATCCATGCCCGAGGCAGGATTCGAACCTGCGACCGTAGCAGTCGCGCGGTTCCTGACTGAGCGCCTAGAACCGCTAGACCACCGCGGCCGGCTTTAGTCATTACATTTACGATAGTTCCGGATAGTTACTCCCCGATATTTTACGGTAGGAACTGTTCCCAGCAATTTCACATGAATAGTGTAGTTGTACAGTAGTGGATTTCTTTTCCTACGTATGCACAATATGTCATATTCATTGACGTTCAGGGTCAACTGCCAGAGGCTGCACCATTCATTAATCTTCTTTAAGTCATTTTGCAAATCGATATTGCCTTGTACCGTTGCTACTTTCTTGCAGACAGTCGCATCGCCTGCGAACAGTCTTAAAGAGCTTCCGACGCTTTCTACTAGATCTTCTATACATATTGTAAATAGTTACGATCATACCACGCGTCCTTGGAGTAATCCGGAAATTACCTTCAAAGATGTTAAATTTTTTACATTAAGGGTATCTGCAAGGAACTTCTGAATCCAGTCGCAAATCTGGTACGATACTCGATAACCTCGTATTTTTTCCAGTATACGATAGTGCTGGACGATATCAGATGGCTTCGTGAAGTCAAGGAACACGGCGTCAGTCTGAGTGCCGATGTCTACACATCTCTATGGATCTCATGGAGGAACAGTGCGAACTGATTTTAGCGAGGTGTCTGTTTGTGGAATCCATGTTGATTTTCGTTCTGCGAGACCGTCATATTTCTTTAACGTAGAACTTGTTTCATAATTCTACAACAAACTGACGTCAACGATACACGTCTTTAATTATCTGCACCTGTCCTACGGTCCTCCTTCAAGACGGTAATGACTTGCGCTGTTTTCAAGTCGCTAGGTACCCTTCGTTGCCCCAGCGAACTACGACAGATTGCTGCTACAAGGGAAACACGTTCTTTCGCATAATCTGTGTAGAATGTTACAGGTGTCTTATCTGGTCCTGACGCCTTTCCGCTACTAAGCGATTGTAACTGATTTTCTCTTCCGCCATCTGTTATCTCAATATCTGCCGTTTCGACGTTAATACGATGATTAAAAGGACACCTCATATTACAGCCTTCCCTGCAGAAGCAATTTCGCAAGACCGAATTCAATAATGAGTAGAGAATTTCGTAACGCTTACTGATTGTACGTCAGATCAAAGCCTCTTAGAATTGTTACATTGGTTGATAAAATTTTACTTTCCAGGTCATTCAACGATTTCCTTATGGCTTTCCGTATGCTCATATTCCATTCGTTCAGCTTTTATTTGGCTGCTAGGTTTCGATTCTTCTTGAATCTGTGATGATGCTCTCTTGGTTTACGTAGCAGTTTTTACACTGCTATTAAACCGTGGTGTGTCTTATCTCGCTTCCCACGCCCGGGTTCCCGGGTTCGATTCCCGGCGGGGTCAGGGATTTTCTCTGCCTCGTGATGACTGGGTGTTGTGTGCTGTCCTTAGGTTAGTTAGGTTTAAGTAGTTCTAATTTCTAGGGGACTGATGACCATAGATGTTAAGTCCCATAGTGCTCAGAGCCATTTGAACCATTTTGTCTTATCTCAGGCATATTGAACGATTCTTTTGAGTTTTCTTCCATTTGTTCTCCACATCTTCGTCCGCAACACAAAATACTTGATTCTGACTACTTAGATACTCTGCTGTTTGTATCCTGTCCATATCGTAAGTTAGTTTAAGTTAGGTTAAGTAGTGTGCAGGCTTAGGGACCGATGACCTCAGGAGTTTGGTCCCATAAGATCTTACCACAAATTTCTATTTTGTATCCTCTCACTGTAACCAAGCAAAAATATTTTCATACCTACCACAGCCTTATGGTAGCTAATACACTATGTGATCAAAAGTGTCCGGACACCCCGACATCGATACCTCTCCTCATTGCAGCACTCCGTGAAGAATGGGCTGCCATTCCCCAAGAAACCTTCCAGCACCTGATTGAACGTGTGCCCGTGAGAGTGGGAGCTGTGAGCAATGCTAAGGGTGGGCCAACACCATACTGAATTTCATCATTACCGATGGAGCGCGCCACGAACTTCTAAGTCATTTTCAGACAGGTGTCCGGATAGTTTTGATCACACTCTTCTCTTCTCACTTTGGTAATGAAGGGAAGTGTGGGACTATAAATTTTAGATGCAGACAAACATTTGCTTACAGTGAGTAGACTCAAATGGATGTATCTCGTGGCAGTTGTGCTCGGGATAGAATGCAGAGCTGCATTAGCCCAGTCATCGGACTGGATATCTCAAAAACAACAAAACCTTGAAAGGAATTACTTGTATTTGACGTACACCGTTCACGATTCCTCTTCCGATGCTAAAGCGTATTAGTCCCCGTAAAATGCATTATTGGCATACGCTAGTGTAAATGAGATCTTTCATCATCTTCAGTGATTTATATTCTGTTCCAGTTTTCACGTATTACTCCATTCCTGTAGTAGTGTGGCTGTGTCGACTTTCCCATCAGTTCTTTAGGTATTATTTTAGGATGCCATTTATTCCTTCTGCATGTATACATGTTGCAGCCAATGTGATTTTTATCCTGAGGTCCTGCTCAGCATAGGCGTTACATTTATTTCTACAAAGTTACGTTAAATGTTATCTAAGAGGTAACATCCTTTGATAGTCCTCAGAAATTTCGCTGCTGCTGGGTGAATTTTGATCTCACTAGCTTTGCGAATGGTCCACGATCTCCGCCACGCTACATATTGGAACCACCAAAGAATTATAACTCTTTTTCTCGATTTATTTTTAACTCCAAATATTCCTTTGCATGCTAGCGAGTAATGTCCGAAATAAAAGCTTACTTTTATACATAACTGGCGACCAACTCTCAGCAGAACAATAAGCGCATTTGTTTGCATAAGTAGCCCCCTTCGTCGGGACTTCCAAAGGCCCGTGCGGAGCGCATCTGCCTCCAGTGGCTCAAAGAGAGGCGGAGGAACCGGTTCGGCGAGGCAGCCACTCCAGCATAATGGATTGGGCCCGCAGAACGATCCGGTCGGGGCTGGGGACACCTGGACAGCGGTCGGCTATTCAATGCGACAACTGCCCAGAGTAATGCGCGGACAGATGCGGCCGCCCTGCCGACTTGCTGACCGATTGGGAACATGATGGATGGGCCCTCTGCTCGGGCAAAGCAGGCGCGGCCAGCCACCGCGGCGAACGTTGAAACCCTTGCGATACAAGGCACTGTGCTCCTTCTGTCGAATTTATTTTCCAGATCTACTTTTCCAAGGACCCCTTTCGTCACTGAGATAAAAAAAATGCTTGCCTAGTGGTGCCAATGCATCACTGGAATTATCCGTTGTGCCATAGCCTTCGCTATGAATGCCATTATCTTCATTAAATAATTCGTGAGCGGATGAACTATGAAATAAG
This sequence comes from Schistocerca nitens, assembly GCF_023898315.1. Taxonomy (NCBI): domain Eukaryota; kingdom Metazoa; phylum Arthropoda; class Insecta; order Orthoptera; family Acrididae; genus Schistocerca; species Schistocerca nitens. The sequence continues at coordinate 366,175,070 of NC_064614.1, read as the reverse complement.
GAGACAGAGAGAAAGACCGAAAAGGGTAGTATGAAAACATTTATCAACGATGGGCACAATATTGTCTAGCATTTATTAAGGAGGCTAAATATAATAACTATGGAGAATATTTGGACGAAAGATAGAAATATTCACAACAAAATACTACAGTTGGCCTAAAAGTAATCCCTCCTAATTTTGTATTCTGTTCTCGATATTGGTTGAGGGATTACATTTCATACACGTTACTCGGTCAACCTTTCCGCTATATTGAGGCAAGTTGCAAATTCTGCCGCTAGAGGGCTCCGAATAGTAGCGTGTAACACAGCGGTGTGTGACGTAGCTATGTCGGTGCGTGAGAAACAGAGTGCTGTAATCGAGTTTCTAACCACAGACGACATTGATCCATACATGGAGCACCCACTCCTTCAGCATGGCAGCGCCATGCCAACACGAGCGCTGCGATATCTGCAACAATTCGGCGTCTTGGGTATACCGTCATGGATCATCTTGCATACCGTCTCGACTGCGCCCCATCCGATTTTCATATGTTTCCAAATATGAAAGGGCACCTTCGAGGACTTCGCTCTGATAGTGATAAAGTGGTGCAAGCAGACGTGAGGTTGTGGTTCCGTCAACAAAGTCAGACATTCTACTGTGAAGGTGTCAACAAACTGGTCGCTCGTTGGCAGAGGTGTGTTCGTCAGCAGGGTGACAATGTTGAGAAATAAGTATGTACATGTGAAGAATAAAGACGTAGAAGTTAATAAGGTTTGTTTTATTTAAGAAGGTTTAGCAGTTTTCACATAAAAGAATTCGGAGGCATCACTTTCCAGCATGCGTTCGTGTCAAAGACATTGCGTAGAAGCTATGAATTGATCGATTTATCCAACATAAAATGAGATAAAGGTGATAATTGCATTTTTACTGCATCATGTATGTGAGTATGTGTGTAGGTATCGGAAGTTTTGGGTAAAATATTATTCTCTGTAACTTAGAGAATAATAAGTGATGGGAGAAATGATTTAAATAAATAAACGATAGAGACGTTAGTATTTCTGTGCAGTTATGAAGATAATTCATTCAGTTGTTTTCCAGAAAGCTACAGCAATAAGTAACAATTTTTTTAAAAATAGAGTATTATTTGTTTAACAGATGTATTTAAATTCACTGTGTACAAATGACTTCAAATCAAATTTCTATCAGTTTCATTTATGGGGTTAACACGTCCAACGTTTCAGTGGTGGATGTAACATAATGCACATAACTGGCTGCGTTCACGCGAATCTTGTGGTGATGAGATGTTCATTTAAATGAGACGTTCATATGTGCCCCATTTTTCTAACTGGAGAACTCAAAGAGTGTTCTGAACGATTTTCGGAGTAGTTGAAAATTATTGGTGTTACGGAGCGACAAGCTTCCTCGATGCTCTTCCTGAAGTTATTTTCGGATAGGCTGTAGAATGTTTCCGTATGCTGTGATATACAAGACAGGTCGAAATGCTCAAACAAGTGATTTTCGGTCTTCCACAGTTACAGGTGTGGAATAAATATGGCATACACATCCAGAAAATACGTTGACTTGTTGCTGACGTCTGGAGAATGACCGGCCGCTGTGGCCGAGCGGTTCTAGGCGCTTCAGTCCGTAACCGCGCTGTTGTTGCGGTCGCAGGTTCGAATCCTGCCTCGGGCCTGGATGTGTGTGATGTCCTTAGGTTTAAGTAGTTCTAAGTCTAGAGGACTGATGACCTCAGATGTTAAGTGCCATTGAGCTTAAAGCCATTTGAACCATTTTGAACCTGGTGAATGCCAACACGATTACAATGAAGCAAGCATGGCTAACCCCTTAAGATATCCCGGTCGGAGAGTACCATCAGCTTTTAGGTTCTTACGTGCTGAACAAAGATTTCGAGAAACAAGTAGTTTTAAAAGGCGCGGCGGTAGAAAACGAATACCAACAAGAAGTGCGGTTATGAAAGTGTTTGTCCTAACTGCAATACACTGCATAATAGCTATGTCAGTTAACGAGAAATTTGCTACAGTCCCTGGTATAAATCTTACATCTGTGTGGTGAATAGTACATGGTCACAAGTTTCACCTGTACCACCCACCTTTCACTGACACAGGAAATGGTTGATTAATTTAATTAATTAGTGGAAAGGTCTTATGGGACCAAAGTGCTCAGGTCATCGCTCCCTAAGCTTACACACTACTTAAACTAACTTACGCTAAGGACGACACAGACAGTCGTGCCCGAGGGAGGACTCAAACCTCCGAGGGGGCCAGCAGCACGGACCGTGACAAGGCACCGTAGACCGCGCGGCTACCCTGCGCGGTGGAACTGGTTGAGTACCATTTCAGTCGGAGTGCTGCGTTCTGCAGTAGGGTCGTGTGTATTTCACCCTGGGCGCCTTTAAAAGCGTTCTCTGTTGGATCCAGGTTCACAAACTATGGTGCAGTGAACCGTCATATTATGCATTACTGTGTCGAAAAAGTCCTAGGTTTTTTATTTATTTAGCGTATGGCATTTAAGTAAATTTCAGTTCTGGATCACGTTAATCTACATTACATAAAATTACAGATATTCACCGACAAACATCTAGTTCTTGTATATATTCGATGGATTTTTGGGATGTCACGAGGAATTCTTCAAAGTCCCCACTGAACACTCTAGCACTTCATTCTTCTCTGATGTGTTGGATGGTCTGCTTAGGCGGTCCGCAGTCAGATGCTGGCGAGGACAGCAGTCCCCATTTGAAGAGGGAGTCAGCACATCTTCCTTGCCCAGTTACTAATCGGTTCAGATTTGACCAGATCTTGTAGGGCTGATCAAACCCAGGAACTGCCTCCGTAATACAAGGCATTAGGTGGCAAGTTGTTGGGGCATTCTGGAACCGTTCTCTTCTCCAAGAGTTGATGTCAGACCCAGTAAGGTTGTCGAGAGCAAGAGGAGGGTGTCTTGAACGACGCCTCTTGGTACTCAGATCAGGTATACCGATGTGTACTGGTAGTTCAGTGTTTGCTTCGATCTTGTTGTATTTTTGGGGGTGGTGTATGACTCAGGACAAGTAGCCATATGTTAGGGGTACCCCTAACGGTTCCTGAAGTAATGTGCGTGGTGTTGTTAAGTTCGACATCGATTTTGTTCATATGACTGCTGTTTAGCCATACTGCTGCACTGTACTCCGCCGCAGAGTATACCAGGCTCAGCGCAGACGTCCTCAGAGTTGTCGCCGTTGGCCCCCAGGTGGTTCCGCAGAGCTTATGGATGAGCTTGTTTCTTGTTCTCACCTTGGCAGCTGCTTTTGTAAGGTGTGATTTAAATGACAAGGCTTTTTGTAACGTGACCCCTAGATACCTTGGCTCCTTGTTGTGGCTGAGGCGTGTGTCGTCAGGGTATACTTCCAGAGCCCTGTCGGCTTTTCCGTTATTGAGGTGAAAGCAAGTTACTTCTGTCTTCATGGCGTTGCACCTAAGCCTCCATTTACGGAAGTATGCTGCAGGGCAGACAGATCGGATGACTTTGTTTCTTCCATTGTATCAAAATCGGTGTGCCTTGTAGCAATAGCCCAGTCATCAGCGCAGCCAAATTTCATACAAGCTGTTTCTGGCATGTCAGCAATGTATAGGCTGAAAAACAGTGGGGCTAATACCGAGCCTTGAGGTAAGCCATTTTGAAGAAATTTCTGGCTACTTACTTTGTTTCCCACGACGATGTGGAATCCTCTGTTGCCAATCATGTTACCAATAAGGCTTGTTAGTTTTTGACAGGGAATTATTTTCATCAGTTTATAGAGTAGGCCTTGTCTCCAGACGGTATGATAGGCTGCTGACAAGGCAATGAAGGCCACAGATGTTTTTAATTTCTTTTGCAATCCCGCTTCAATATATGCTGTAAGGGCCAGGACTCGGTCTGCACAGCTTCGGTTGGGACGAAAGCCTGCTTTTTCTACTGGGATGGCCGTGAGTATTGTCTGACCGACCCTGTGAGGTAGTACCCCTTTCCAGAAGTTTGTACACCGTGTTAAGCAGTGCTATGGGCCAGCAGTTTAGCGGAACGTAGGTGGGAACGTCATATAGATGGTCAAAGTAGGTGGTCCATCACTGTGTGGAGTAGAGCCCTTGGAGAAGAAGTAATCGGTCCCCACTACTTTGGGCGAACTCTGACAGGTGAAATGTATCACCCTTGTGTCGCCATCATTGTAGAAAATGTGAGAAAATGAGAAACCGTACACTCGTGCGACACTGCAGTCCTCCAGCCCATTCTGGCTGTGATTTTGTGCAAGAACCGAATAAGAGAACGATTTATTTAAAAACTTTATGACTCTCTGCTGTAACCCTCTGGAAAGTAAGTAAGCAAATTACGTTTCTGCCGTTTATCTATCTAAGTAAACATTCCTTTCACTTATTATGTTTTCAGGCAAAGATAAAGACACTTTATCTGAAATTTCGATCAATTTTCTAAATTACGTTTTATTATGTATTTTAAGAGCACATTGCTATTTGTTTCTAGCCTTACAGATAGGCTTAATAAAGTTTGCTTGGCGCGCACCCTCGTGCTGCGAGTGTTGGAATATGAGTGAACGACTGAGTGAGAAGAAAGAGAGGAAGAGAGAGAGAGAGAGAGAGAGAGAGAAAGTGCATCAGGGACGGGAGCCTAAGATATTGTTCGCACTCGGTACAAGAGAGCACTGGTCTGAAGCGTTTATTATGTAGAATGTTTTAGCGTGGTTTGTATTAGGCTTCAGGCTGTAAGTTTAGTGGAACATCGACTTAGAAATTAATAACAATAAAGATAGATGCTTTACGAGTATTTGACGGTAACTTCAAAATAACCTCAGTTTTTCCTCAATATCTGATGACTTTTTTGTTGACATGCGACCGTCACAGACATTTCATGAAACTGGAAAAATACGAGCCCAACATCAATGTTTTTGAGCTAGTTCTCAATGTAGCCTATACGTTAGGAGGAGGATCAGAATTTTGTTCAGACAAAGGATGAAAGGGGAGAAGCCTACAGGGGTAACTGATGGGCTACAAATCCAAAGGTCTCAGTTTCGATCCCCAACCACCCAAACAATTTATTCTGCCTCCTATCACTTGTACCGCGTAATGCAGTCGGAAAGTGAAGCATTGGGTTGTTTACGACCGAATGTGGTTGGGTTGAAATATTTATTTATCGATTTTCTTTTTATACATTTTTTCTAATTCAAAACTAGCTTCGTAAACAAATCTTAAAATCCGATGCCAATCTGGACCGCCCGGCGTGCATGAAGAGAGCTAGGCACCAGATGCGGGAACCCGCTTATCTCGACCATAGCTGGTAGCAACGACGGTGTATGCGCCCTTCAGTTTCTGAGAGTACAAGACCAATGCAGAGCGAAAGCTCTGGAACGAAGATCTACAAACATAAAAAGTTTTGCATCACCCCGGTTCTCAGAGTTCCTGAAGGTAAACGTTGACTGTGGATATTATATCACAGACCCAGTCCCTTTGACTGTTCAGAAATGTCAATAAACACGCCCAAAGATGTAAACAACCATGCATGAGCAGCGCCTATTAGACGGCGTGGGTCGGACAGCCTGTCAGGTCTAATCATTCCACCAGGAAGGAGGTACACGGCTCGTGTTGTCTGTAGTTCAACCATGCCACACGGTCAAAAATGCGGTTCGATCGGGTCACCATTGTTACTTTGTGCCAGGAAGGGCTCTCAACAAGGGAAGTGTCCAAGTGTCTCGGAGTGAACCAAAGCGATGTTGTTCGGACATGGAGGAGATACAGAGAGGCAGGAACTGTCGCTGACGTGCCCTGCTCAGGCCGCCCAAGGGCAACTACTTCAGTGGATGACCGCTGCCTGCGGATTATGGCTCGGAGCGACCCTGGCAGCAACGCCACCATGTTGAATAATGCTTTTCGTGCAGCCACAGGACGTCTTGTTACGACTCAGACTGTGCGCAATAGGCTGCATGATGCGCAACTTCACTCCCCCGACATCCACGCGAGGTCCATCTTTGCAACCACGACACCATTCAGTCGGTACAGATGGGCCCAACAACATGCCCAACGGCCCGCTGGGGATTGACATCACGTTCTCTTCAGCCAGACAATCGTCGGAGACGTGTTTGGAGTCATCCCGGTCAGGCTGTACAGCTTAGACACACTGTCCGGCGAGTGCAGCAAGGTGGAGGTTCCCTACTGTGTTGGGGTGGCATTATGTGGGGCCGACGTACGCCACTAGTGGTCATGGGAGGCACCGTAACGGCTGTACGATACGTGAATGCCATCCTCCGACCGATAGGGCAACCGTATCCGCAGAGTGTTGGCGAGACATTTGTCTTCACGGACGACAATTCGCGCCCCCATCGCGCACACTTTCTGAATGACTTCCTTCAGGATAACGACACCGCTCGACTAGAGCGGCCAGCATGTTCTCCACACATGAACCCTATCTAACATGCTTGGGATAGATTGAAAATGGCTGTTTATGGACGACGTGACCCACCAACCACTCTGAGGGATCTACGCCGAATCGCCGTCGAGGAGTGGACAATCTGGGCCAACAGTGCCTTGTTGAACTTGTGGATAGTACGCCACGACGAATACAGCCATGCATCAATGCAAGAGGACGTGCTGCTGGGTATTAGAGGTACCGGTGTGTACAGCAATCTGGACCACCACATCTGAAGGTTTCGGTGTATGATGGACCAACATGCATTGTGTGGTTTTCATGAGCAATAAAGAGGGTGGAAATGTTATTTATGTTGCTCGAATAGTCCATGGGTGTACTGCCGGTCCCTAGTGTCCAACGGGCACAATATTTCAGCGATCAGACATGTCGCCGTCGTCAGGTGCGCTGATGAACTGAGCTCCTGAGGGCAGGCGGCCGTCCTAAATCCCCTTCCCCCTCGAGGCGTTCTCTCCGCGGTCCGCGCCCGCGGTCGCTGAGAGGCTGGCGTCGGCATCTGTGGTGGCGTCGGTGTAACTGCCTCGTCCGCCCTGGTCGCTCGTTCGTTTCCTTTGCTGAGCCTCTTTTTAATTAGACTCAGTGCTGGATCCCATGCCTTACTGAGATTATAGCCGCAATCTATGTTGATGAGTCTGTCCCTGGTGCGAATTTCGATAGCCTCTCAAACGACGCTGTCCCAGTATTTAGATGTCTGTGCCAAGACCCTGGTATGTTGGTAGTCCATTTCGTGATTTTTGGACAAACAGTGCTCTGCGACTGCCGACTTGTTGGGCTACATAAGTCGAGTGTGCCTCTGATAGCCGGCCGCGGTGGTCTCGCGGTTCTAGGTGCGCAGTCCCGAACCGTGCGGCTGCTACGGTCGCAGGTTCGAATCCTGCCTCGGGCATGGATGTTTGTGATGTCCTTAGGTTAGTTAGGTTTAAGTAGTTCTAAGTTCTAGGGGACTAATGACCACAGCAGTTGAGTCCCGTAGTGCTCAGAGCCATTGGAACCATTTATGCTTCTGATGTTCCTGGCAACGATATTCGATGGTGCGCACTGTCTGTCCAATGTAAGTCTTCCCACACTCACAGGGAATCTGGTATATGCCGGCCTTCCCCAAACCGAGATCGTCTTTGACACTTCCCAGTAATGCTCGTGTTTTATTGGGCGGGCAAAAGACAGTTCCTACTCGGTGTTTCCTCAATATTCGTCCTATTTTCCCCGATAGTGCGCCAGGATACGGTATATGTTGATTTCTATTCCAATATTCTGTACAGGTTCCGGAACTCTCGGAGCCGAGGTGATGCAAAACTTTTTTTGATGTGTGTATATAAGCAAAGTGATCTGAAACCAAATAAGACAAGTGACTGACAACACTTAAAAACATCAAGTAAAAACCTCCCATCGCACGACATTCTAAACTTAAAGTACACCGAGTAATTATTCACTAAAGACTTCAATGTTTCATGCCTCTGAAAAAGTGAAATTGGAGGTTGTCACTCACTAGGTTTAAGAAGTCACATCGGCAAAAAAGAAAAAAAAAAAAACTACATATTGTATTTTTGATATAGCTGGCCGGCCGAAGTGGCCGTGCGGTTAAAGGCGCTGCAGTCTGGAACCGCAAGACCGCTACGGTCGCAGGTTCGAATCCTGCCTCGGGCATGGATGTTTGTGATGTCCTTAGGTTAGTTAGGTTTAACTAGTTCTAAGTTCTAGGGGACTAATGACCTCAGCAGTTGAGTCCCATAGTGCTCAGAGCCATTTGAACCAAGCCATTTTGATATAGCTGTCTTACTGTACATCTATCTGTACATGTGTGAAAACTTTTTGGTGCGTGTTTGTGGTGCTTTAGGCGGTGTGGTTATATACTAACGAAATAAGTGCTGCATATACTCTACAGTAATTGGTGAATACAAGCCTACAACATTCCAACAATATTACGAGGGATTTTGTACGGCACCACCATCCCAAGAATCTTTCAGCACGAAATGGAATAAAAAGCCAAAATCTTATGTAAACTTCAAGAAATGTGCATCCGATGTGAGCAACCATTTGAAAATGAACCTGTCGGTTCGAAACCGGTTACAGCGCTATTTACATAAATAAATAGCATTATCAGTAGTCACTGATTTCTATTTTCTTCTCTCAAAGAATCAACCTGTATTTTGCACACAGCCATGATCTCAAAATCTCAGTTTTCCAGAAAAATAGCAGTAATGAAGTGTCTGTAACAAACACTGGTGCCCATATCCTACAATGTGTACAGCTGTTCCATGTTTCCAAGTGGCAAGGAGATCGTAGTATAAGCCGCGTGCCGGTCTGAGAGTGGCTATTGAATGCAAAGTGGCGGCGACCGTGTGTGCGGGGTCAGTTCGGGTGCGTAATGGACCTAGAGAGGCTTCTGCAGGCCAGCAGAGCGCTTAGGCCGTAAATCTCTGGAGTCACGGTAAACAGCTGGCACAGCTTAAGCCGCGAACGGTTGCCGTTACCTGCTATCTAGGTGGCTCTCTTCCACCTTAATTTAATCAACTTTGTCAGAAACACACTAATTCGGATCCCAGCATAACACACAGGAAAACGAATGTTCGTACTGAAGACGAGATCCTTGTGTTGAAGTTTGTGGCAGATTAATAAAAAGTTACGTCCCTCAACAACAGAGAATCTCAGTAATGAAGGATAATTGAATTTCTGATAACGCTGAAGTCATTGGCCTGCATGCTAGGGCAAGTATGGCAAAGGAAATACACAGTTGCCGTGTTGAAGGTATCAACCCAGCATTAGCGTCAAGTGATCTGGAAAAAATCGAGCCGCGCGGGATTAGCCGAGCGGTCTGCGGCCCTGCAGTCATGGACTGTGCGGCTGATCTCGACGGAGGTTCGAATCCTCCCTCGGGCATGGGTGTGTTTTTGTTCAAAGGGTTCAAATGGCTATGAGCACTATGGGGCTTAACATCTGAGGTCATCAGTCCCCTAGAACTTAGAACTACTTAAACCTAACTAACCTAAGGACATCACACACATCCATGCCCGAGGCAGGATTCGAACCAGCGACCACAGCAGTCGCGCGGTTCCGGACTGAAGCGCCTAGAACCGCTCGGCCACCGTGGCCGGCTGTGTGTTTTTCCTTAGGATAATTTAGGTTAGGTAGTGTGTAAGCTTAGGGACTGATGACCTTAGCAGTTCAGTCCCATACGATTTCACACACATCTTAACAATTTTTTGAAAAATTGTTTGACACTGAAACTTTGGATTGCAGCCTCGTTCTTCCCGTCGGTCAGCAGCTCGTGGTTTCGCGGTAGCGTTCTCTCTTCCCGAGCACGGAGGCACGGGTACGATTCCCGGCGGGGTCATGTATTTTCGCGTGCCTCGAGATGACTGGGTGTTGTTGTGTCGTCTTCATCATCATCATTCATCCCTATTACGGTCGGAGGAAGGCAATGGCAAACCACCTCCACTAGGACCATGCCTAGTACGGCAGTGCGGGTCTCCCGCATCGTTCCCCTACGCTCTGTCAAGGAGTATCATCGTCTTCCCGTCGGCGGGACCAGTGTCTTAGTAACTCTACCCACATGCGGCGCGCCCCCTTCCCCCCACCCGTTCTCATTCGATGAGAATGTTCAGTATTTTTGTACTCTGCAGGTACGGAAGAGTGCAGTCAATGCTATTCCATAACCATAATTTATTTAACGTACCTGTTTGCAATGAGAAAAAGCACTCTCAGTAGAAACGTGGGTAGGAAACTACACAGAGAGTATGACAGCGGGAATTGCGTAACTGTATAACGAAACGTTATCACCAAATGATTCACAAAGAGAGCCAAAAATTTATGTGATGTAATTAGTGATGCAAATGAAACATTAGACTCCCGAATCAATACAACCAAATCTTCGGTACAAAATAATTACATTGTGAAAATATTTTTAGTAAAATAGTTACCAGGAATTCAATTTATTTCTAGTACTAAATTGCTCAAAACTTCATAGACGAGCTTTCTTCTTCCTGGAGAATATTGTCTTATCGCTCGAGAGTGACAGTGTTCTATAAGTGAGTTTGCCAACGGACGGGTCAAGGAAGACGCCTATTCTCTTCACTGCGAAGAGAACTAACATATAGTGGGTAACATGGGACTGCTCTTTCTCTACTGGAAATAGAACTATCATAGCGTGGCAAATGAAGGATTTCATAGTTCTCAGGAGTTTGTATTTTCGCTAATGCAGTTCGACTTGTCCAGAGTGTTGTCGACAAACTATGGCATCCTCTACTACGCTCTTCCCTAGTACGAGTAAAAACGCTCAAAAATCACGGTTCAAGTGACCCTAAGGTGGTGAACACTCAAGCTATAATGAATGTGGGCAATATCACGTGATTTGGCAACAGTTTAGGTCACTTGTAAACTGTCACTTAGCGGTGAAAGCACTGGTCGTGACGTGTCTCTGTAAATTTTGTATCATCATATTGACGAATTTTAGGCTAAATGGTTCTTCAAAATGATAAGAGAAATAAGTTGCGAAGAACACAGCTAAGTAAATGAAAGAACATTTCGGAACAAGTGTAATAGTAGAAGTCAATGTAACTTAACAGAGCGCACTACCAACACAGAAAGAAAAAAATCGACATATCGTCGGCGTGACATCAGAACAAGGAAAACTATGAGTAAAATTAATGAGATTTTACAACCTGGAAACACATGCTCCGAAAGATACTTAAAACTTATGAAAAGAACCTAATGCCTTAACCCGGCCGCTGTGGCTGAGCGGGTTCTAGGCGCTTCAGTCCGTAACCGCGCTACTGCTGCGGTCCCACGTTCGAATCATGCCTCGGGCATGGATGTGTGTGTAATGTCGTTAGGTTAGTTAGGTTTAAGTAGTTCTGAGTCTAGGGGACTGATGACCTCAGATGTTCAGTCCCATAGTGCTTACAGCCATTTGAATCTAATGCATAAATCCAGATATAAAAGACTGTTTCATATATATGATAAAAAATGGCTGTGAGCACTATGGGACTTAACTTCTGAGGTCATCAGTCCCCTAGAACTTAGAACTACTTAAACCTAATTAACCTAAGGACATCACACACATCCATGCCCGAGGCAGGATTCGAACCTGCGACCGGAGCGGTGGCGCGGTTCCAGACTGTAGCGCCTAGAACCGCTCGGCCACCTCGGCCGGCGTTTGATAAATATATTGTATATACACTGATGGAAAAAAAATCGTTACAGTAACAAGTAGGTGTGTGATGTAAACTAAAGGTGGTAGGCGTATTCCTACATCTGAAAGATGATGTCTATTCAGACTTCGCGCCAGTCATTTAAGAGTGACGCTAGAGCGTCACTACGATAATGCAAAACAGGTCTACAGTTACCTTTGAGACTTGAGGTTGAGAGGAGATCTTAGTCAAGAACACCTTTAAGGCGACAAAGATGATATTATCGACACTCACTGAGCTTCGACAAAGTTTTGTAGTAGGGCTAGGAGAAGCTGGTTGTTGCTTCTGCGATATTGCAGCAAGGTTTGGAAGGAATATAGCCACTGTACATGATTGCTGGCAGAGGTGGGTAGGACAACTATGGTCGCCAGAAGGCCGGGTTCCACATGGCCACGTGGCATTTTCAAGAGGGAAGACCATCGTGTTCGGCGTATGGCTCCGGCGCATCATACTACACTCCTGGAAATTGAAATAAGAACACCGTGAATTCATTGTCCCAGGAAGGGGAAACTTTATTAACACATTCCTGGGGTCAGATACATCACATGATCACACTGACAGAACCACAGGCACATAGACACAGGCAACAGAGCATGCACAATGTCGGCACTAGTACAGTGTATATCCACCTTTCGCAGCAATGCAGGCTGCTATTCTCCCATGGAGACGATCGTAGAGATGCTGGATGCAGTCCTGTGGAACGGCTTGCCATGCCATTTCCACCTGGCGCCTCAGTTGGACCAGCGTTCGTGCTGGACGTGCAGACCGCGTGAGACGACGCTTCATCCAGTCCCAAACATGTTCAATGGGGGACAGATCCGGAGATCTTGCTGGCCAGGGTAGTTGACTTACACCTTCTAGAGCACGTTGGGTGGCACGGGATACATGCGGACGTGCATTGTCCTGTTGGAACAGCAAGTTCCCTTGCCGGTCTAGGAATGGTAGAACGATGGGTTCGATGACGGTTTGGATGTACCGTGCACTATTCAGTGTCCCCTCGACGATCACCAGTGGTGTACGGCCAGTGTAGGAGATCACTCCCCACACCATGATGCCGGGTGTTGGCCCTGTGTGCCTCGGTCGTATGCAGTCCTGATTGTGGCGCTCACCAGCGCGGCGCCAAACACGCATACGACCATCATTGGCACCAAGGCAGAAGCGACTCTCATCGCTGAAGACGACACGTCTCCATTCGTCCCTCCATTCACGCCTGTCGCGACACCACTGGAGGCGGGCTGCACGATGTTGGGGCGTGAGCGGAAGACGGCCTAACGGTGTGCGGGACCGTAGCCCAGCTTCATGGAGACGGTTGCGAATGGTCCTCGCCGATACCCCAGGAGCAACAGTGTCCCTAATTTGCTGGGAAGTGGCGGTGCGGTCCCCTACGGCACTGCGTACGATCCTACGGTCTTGGCGTACATCCGTGCGTCGCTGCGGTCCGGTTCCAGGTCGACGGGCACGTGCACCTTCCGCCGACCACTGGCGACAACATCGATGTACTGTGGAGACCTCACGCCCCACGTGTTGAGCAATTCGGCGGTACGTCCACCCGGCCTCCCGCAAGCCCACTATACGCCCTCGCTCAAAGTCCGTCAACTGCACATACGGTTCACGTCCACGCTGTCGCGGCATGCTACCAGTGTTAAAGACTGCGATGGAGCTCCGTATGCCACGGCAAACTGGCTGACACTGACGGCGGCGGTGCACAAATGCTGCGCAGCTAGCGCCATTCGACGGCCAACACCGCGGTTCCTGGTGTGTCCGCTGTGCCGTGCGTGTGATCATTGCTTGTACAGCCCTCTCGCAGTGTCCGGTGCAAGTATGGTGGGTCTGACACACCGGTGTCAATGTGTTCTTTTTTCCATTTCCAGGAGTGTATATCTGCAGCAGCAATGTGAGCAGCGGTTCACACCACAGTCACACAACCAACTGTTACAAATCGGTTACTTCGACGACATTTCCGAGCCTGATGTCCTGATCCCTGATCCCAAGCCACCGTCATTTACGTCTTCAGTGGCGTCCATGGTGGATGTTTGTTCTGTTTCCTGCCTCGGTGCCAGTGATGGCCGTGAGTTGGTTAGAAGATGGCTAGTTGAGGACCTGTTACCAACCTCTCTGTGTGCTAGACACACTAGACCTACACTGGCAGTTATGGTTGAAAGATGACGGAGCCTTCTGGGCAGGCCCCTGCCGTGGTAATACCCATCAGGCATCTCCCCTTTCATTTTGTTTCGGTGATTATCATACAATTCCATTCAGCTTTGGTACATCGAAATTCTCCTTGATTGATATTAATCTGATGGACTTTTAGGGTTAGTGTAAACCACTGATTTATCTCACAGTACTTCCATCACTTGGCTAGCAGTTGTAAAATTAAGCTCGGCTATAGAGACAGATTTTTTGACGCTGGAGGTGACCATCGTATTAGGAGTAGCTTTAGAGCTTTCCCCGAGCAGTAAGCCAGTTCGCAGTATCCTTTGGAGTCACCGAAACGGGCCGTGGGCCTGGCGGCGCAGTAGTTTATGGGCCGCCATTCTGGCAGCCTGCCTTATTCCGCTAGTGGCCAAGCAAGAGGGTCGGAACGCCGTGGCTGAATGCGAAATGACACCTAACTCCGTTATTAGCGAGTGGACGTGGTGTGGGAGTCTGGTCCCTTATTTAATGTGCGGGTCCAGGTAAAGCGGCGTTGGGATGGGACCGGGCTAATGTGTTTATTACAAGAACAGCGTACCTTGGGACGACGAATGTCTCAGGACGTCGCGTTTCTTAGATACCGCCGCGCCCCGCCGAAAGTGCGCCCACTAGATCGTTTTATAGACGACACGGAGCTTGTTTCCATTTGGAAGCTTCCCTCGTCTTCTGAAATACGCCAGAGGTTTAGGTTGCAGGACCTCCAGGCATTTTGAGCTGTTTTTCGTACAACAGAATGTGTACTGTACTGCTGTGATGGATTGAGGAAGATCGGGTCTCCTTGCTAGAAAACAATATTGCCACGGTAACCACTGCTGCGCCATGAGAGGTTTATACGAAAACATTGGGGGAACGGCTGTTTTTCGGAAGGTTTTGAGCAAAAGGGAGAGGCGTGGACTTGCTTCTCGACTGTCGCGGAGTGCAGTCGCCAGGGCTCTTCCGTTTACACGGAGAGAGCAGTTAGTTGTAAAGACGTCCGGACACCCGGGCGAAACTTATATTATCGCGGACGTGAGACAATCACCGGCGGACGTGGGGTCACCACCCGCAGTACGACGCTTCGGCAGCCCCCGCACGTGAACGACGGCATCTAGTCTTTCACCGGCTATATCGGTAACGTTGGCCAGCTTTGGTAAATTCAAAAGCCTATCAATCGTTTTCACGACCATCTTCTTTCATAGCAGCCTTGTACTCGCAGTAGTCACTGCCAATGTCCATTGCGTGCTTAATTATATCTTGACGCGAGCGACCAATCAGTGGAACTATACAGTATAGTGTGCTGGCCTGGACTGGCGTCCTTCCACTCACAGTATCCAGTCTCATTTACACGTAAATTCCAGTTAGGTTCCCCAAGTCTATTGTCAGCCATACTGAGTTCGTGGTAATGCAATGTTACACAGTTGAAGTTTCTGTTTTTTTCTTCTCACTTGACCTTGACATTAGTTACTAAGTCTCTTTGTGATACCGTAGGTCCTTGTTATTAATTTTTTCAACTACACCCGTACCCATTCCCTACGATGTCATTTATTTTGTTATGATTTTGAAGCAATTAAGCCGGTCGGTGTGGCCGAGCGGTTCTAGGCGCTTCAGTCCGGAACCGCGCTGCTGCAACGGTCGCAGGTTCGAATTCTGCCTCGGGCATGGATGTGTGTGATGTCCTTAGGTTAGTTAGGTTTAAGTAGTTCTAAGTCTAGGGGACTGATGACCTCAGATCTGCATCTGCATCCATACTCCGCAAGCTACCTGACGGTGTGTGACGGAGGGTACCTTGAGTACCTCTATTGGTTCTCCCTTCTATTCCAGTCTCGTATTGTTCGTGGAAAGTAAGATTGTCGCTATGCCTCTGTGTGGGCTCTAATCTTTCTGATTTAATCCTCATGGTCTCTTCGCGAGATATACATAGGAGGGAGCAATATACTGCTTGACTCCTCGGTGAAGGTATGTTCTCGAAACTTTAACAAAAGCCCGTACCGAGCTACTGAGCGTCTCTCTTGCAGAGTCTTCCACTGGAGTTTATCTGTCATCTCCGTAACGCTTTCAAGATTACTAAATGATCCTGTAACGAAGCGCGCTGCTCTCCGTTGGATCTTCTCTCTCTCTTCTAGCAACCCTATATGTTACGAATCGCACACCGGTGATCAGTATTCAAGCAGTGATCGAACAAGTGTACTGTGACCTACTTCCTTTGTTTTCGGACAGCATTTCCTTAGGATTATTCCAAGGAATCTCAGTCTGACATCTGCATTACCGACGATTAATTTTATATGATCAGTCAATTTTAGATCACTCCTAATGCCTAGTCCCAGATAATTTATGGAATTAACTGTTTCCAGTTGCTGACCTTCTATATCGTAGCTAAATGATAAAATATCTTTCTTTCTATGTATTCGCAGCTCATTACAATTATCTACATTGATATTCAGTTGTCATTCCCTGCTTCATGCGTCAATTCGTTGCAGATCCTCCTTCATTTCAGTACAATTTTCCATTTTTACAACCTCTCGATATACTACAGCATCATCCGCAAAAAGCTTCAGTGAACTTCCGATGTTGTGCACAAGGTCATTTATATATATTGTGAATATCCCCTGCGGCACACCTGAAATCAGTCTTACTTCGGAAGACTTCTCTCCATTGAGAATGACATGCTGCGTTCTGTTATCTAGGAACTCTTCAATCCAATCACACAATTGGTCTGATAGTCCATATGCTCTTACTTTGTTCATTAAACGACTGTGGGGAACTGTATCGAACGCCTTGCTGAAGTCAAGAAACACGGCATCTACCTGTGAACCCGTGTCTATAGCCCTCTGAGTCTCGTGGACGAATAGCGCGAGCTGGGTTTCACACGAACGTCTTTTTCGAAAACGATGCTGATTCCTACGGAGTATATTTCTAGTCTCCAGAAAAGTCATTATACTCGAACATAATACGTGTTCCAAAATTCTGCAACTGATCGACGTTACAGATATACGTCTACAGTTCTGCACATCTGTTCGACGTCCCTTCTTGAAAACGGGGATGACCTGTGCCCTTTTACAATCCTTTGGAACGCTACACTCTTCTATTGACCTACGGTACACCGCTGTTAAGTCCCATAGTGCTTAGAGCCATTTGAACCATTTTTTAGTACTTAAATTAATTTTATGTCTAGTTAGCCAACTCAGGGGTGACCCACACAGGGGCCACTGGTTAATGTTATATTTCCATGCGCTATTGATAAATGTGGCACCTCTTGGGTGTAGTGGTTACGACTTTCTAGTTATTTGGCAGACGGAGAACTGCCGCCACCATAGGCTAGCTTGCATGATGTAGGTATGTAGGGTGTGATTTCGTATGACAAGAGGAGCTCTCTCGTCATTATCGCACGTATCCTGAATCCAAATTTGTACGTCAGTCTGGTAGTTCGATCTGCTGTGCTGCCATAGATGAACAGCGTTAGAGGGGGTGTTTTGCAGGTGGATAACGCTCACCAAGGTACCGCTGTCGTAACCCAATATGCTCTACAGAGTGTCGACATGTTGCCTTGGCCTGTTCGGTTACTATACCTGTCACTAATCGAGAATATATAAGAAATTGTCGGACAACTCCAGTGTTATCCACAAACAGCATTAACCGTCGCTTTATTGACTGTGCAAGTGCAACAGGCATGGAACTCCATCCCACAAACTGACATCTGGCAGCTGTACAAGAAAATGCATGCATATTTGCATGCTTTCATTCAATGTTCTGACGGTTCAAACGGCTCTGAGCACTATGGGACTTAACATCTATGGTCATCAGTCCCCTAGAACTTAGAACTACTTAAACCTAACGAACCTAAGAACATCACACAACACCCAGTCATCACGAGGCAGAGAAAATCCCTGACCCCGCCGGGAATCGAACCCGGGAACCCCAGCCCGGGAAACGAGAACGCTACCGCACGACCACGAGCTGCGGACTGTTCTGACGGTTCCACCTTTCAATATTCTGGTGGTAACACCGATTATTAATGTACCAGCGTGTCGCATTTGTAAAGGGTTATCTCCCGCTTACATTAACCTGTGATCTGCAACTTTTTTTTTGGCTTCAGAGTATTTTTAACAATACTAGGTATCATCATCTTGCTAGTGTCATCAGAAAGGTATTATTAATCTATATTGGTACTAAGTATTTCATAGATAAGAGATTCTTTGGGAGTGGGTCATGGGTGAATTCGCACAATGGTTAAAATATTACATTGGACTCCTCACATTCGGGAGGTGGAAGGCGGAGGGGAGGGGAGGGGGGGTGTGGCGTTGGATCAGGTTCTCATCTTGTCATCCAGATTTAGGCGTTCGGAGGTTATCCTAAGTTGTTTACGGACTGTGCCTCGATAGATCCTTTGAAAACCACACAGATGTTCGTCCCTGTCCTTTCCACATTAGTGCTGGTCATTAATAATCACGTCTTCAGTGGGATGTTAAACCCTTATCTTCTTTCTTTTCTTTGACCGTACAATATACGAGTAGCGAAGTGGATGAATGTTACGTCACGGAGATGTGAAGAAGTCTATCTGTTATAGTGTAGCTGACGTGATGATCGTAAATATTGTAGGCCAGTGTGTACCTTCATGAAATATAGTGAGTGTTACAGAGATTTTCACTTTGATTCAGAACTGAGGCACAGTTAACTATAGTAGTTGCAGTGATCTAAAAAATGGTTGAAATGGCTCTAAGCACTATGGGACTTCACATCTGAGGTCATCAGTACCCTAGACTTAGAACTAGTTAAACCTAAGTAACGTAAGAACGTTGCACACATTCATGCCCGAGGGACGCATCGAACCTGTGACCGTAGCACCAGCGCGGTTCCGGACTCAAGCACCTAGAACCACTCGGTCACACGGCCGACTGTAATTATCTGCTGAAGAAAACAATGAAGACTATTGTTCACATCCCGTTGACGATGTGATTATTAGAAACGTTACACAAGCACAGATTGGAAAGGAATGGGACAAGGAAACAGCCATGACCATTCTAAAGAAGTTACCAAGCAGTCGACTTATGTGATTTAGAGAAACAATATATACGCACTTAGTTGTTCTGATGATGATTTGCGCTTCCCTTGTCGCCTATGAAACTGGGTTACATTATTGCTACAGCTCCCTGAGGATACTAAATAAAGCGAAACACGTGTTTTTAATCCGTATGTACTGCGCTAACGGCACGGCTACTTTCCCCAACGCCAGGGATCATGGTCGTCGGTGTGTGTGGCGCTGGCGCCGCCAGAGGGCGACTGATGGGGACTCGTGAGCGCCGCGGGGACTGCAGTGGGGCGGCTGATGGTGTGGAGCGACCGTTGCACGAAGAGTTCCTGGTGTGACACGGAAGAAGACAGTTCTGGTTGGAGCCAAGTACAAGAGCCTCAAGGACCAAGTTTGCGGGACGGTTACCGGACGAGACAGTGGTCAGCACGGACGGGCTGCCTTGTAGACAAGTATAGAAAACTGGTTGCTATCTTCCCTGGTCGGGCGCACTGCCTTGCTGTGGAGGCGGTGAAACGGCTTCTTCGGCATGTAGTAAGGAGCGCAACCAGAGTGCTTTTGAAACTAATGATGATGTCCTGGTGAAATTGTGTATCTTATGAGTGAACGTGCATGAAGTGTAGCCTCTTGGGAGCAATTGCCTGAACGGTAGTCTGCGAGTGTTGTGAACGCTCTATTGGTGTTTCTGGCAGCCGGGGGCGCCTCACAACGTGTGTTATAGGAAAACGTACGCCTTACTGTATCAGTACACGCCATGGGCGTGATTAAACGAATGAAATGAATATTAATTGGTTTTCGTTACGCCTGTGAATCAGCTTCCTGTTCAGTGGTTTTAAAAAATGAATTCTTGTGATTAAACCGGTGATTCACACATGTGCACTAAGATTACTATTTATTTAGACATAACTACCAGTAGCCAGAATGAAGAGGCAAAGGTCCCAAGTTCGAGTCTCGGTCCGGCACACGGTTTTAATCTGCCAGGAAGTTTTATAACTGTCAGTAGCTTGGAAGATTATTCTAATAAGTTGATGTATCGTTTGGGTTCTTACGTTTTTCCGTTGTCATGTTCGATGAGAGCAGAGTGTCCGACGTTTCATACAGTTACGTTTTTATGTACCTAGTTACCCACTGTAGGACCAGATTTAATTTGCCCTTGTTCTTATAAAAGAAAATTTTGCGTTTGATTATATTGCCATATTTAAGTTATTTCCAGCTGCAGAGAATATTGTTTTACTGTAAGTGGTTTCTGTTTTGTTAACTGATGATTATGATGCTAAATAAATTATTGTTAAATCGCGCCACACATCTTGCTAGGTTATGACTGTGTGATTCAAAACTGGAGGTGTGGAAACTGGACCCTGTATCTGGCATATGATCATTAACTATCCTCCAGAACAATGAATTAGGAGTCAAATGATTACTAAATGGAACAAGAATCACAATTAATTCGGTTTATTCCATTAAAGAATTCATTTGGCAACCATTGATAACATTATTCTAATAAAACCTAGGCACATGTGATGAAATTGTCTGGGGTAACTACTAAAATTGTCGTTATGTCAATGGAAAACACAGACAGTACTAACGAAGAGAATGCGCTGAACCTGTGGTTGTAGTTGAAAGCAAGCCTCTCATTAAATCTGAATGCAAGTCTTCAACGTGAAGCTTTAATTTGAGAATTTTTTAAACAATTGTTCTAATGTCTCTATGCATCGTTTTGCAGTTGCGGCTTGACTGTCAACAATAAATTGTAGGTTGAGGCGGAAGTGGCATTGAATCAGTCACTGGCAGAATATCAAAATGGTTCAAATGGCTCTAAGCACTATGGGACTTAACTTCTGAGGTCATCAGTCCCCTAGAACTTAGAACTACTTAAACCTAACTAACCTAAGGACATCACACACATCCATGCCCGAGGCAGGATTCGAACTGCGACCGTAGCAGCCGCGTGGTTCCGGACTGAAGTGCCTAGAACCGGGTGGCATATCCATGACCCTTGCCAAGGGCTAAGTATGAATCGAGGTGAAGCGATGATGACTGTCTATGAAGAAGAAGTAAGGAGCAGGTTCTCTCTGAAGAAGAACTAAGCAGAAGTAACTCTGAACCGGGTGCACACTAAAAAAGAAAAATCGCATTTCCGCTTTTCGCTCTTTGCTCTATTTTTATTGTTTGGGCTAGAGATCTTCCGAGCACTGACCGGTAGAAAGGTTTCTTGGAAAACGCTCACTCCCTTTCCATCCCTCTCCACGGCCAGTGAGGTGAGACCCCATCGGCACAATCGAGTTTGTCTGTCTGACCTCTTTTTATTCATATTAGTCAACCCTGGCATTTCTTAGGTTGCATAAAGATTTGGTTTTTGTGAAGTCGACGTCGAGTGGCAAATCACGCCTTCGGAGCGTCGCAAAACTTGATTCTATGGTATATGACACGTTCCGGAGAAAACACTGCTTTCTACATTTTGCGAACTATAGTGCCTTCTTGGACTCTGTTAAAAACAGCTTTCCTTCTAATACCGCTTCTGGTAACAGGGTAAGGCTCTATGCCACAGAAGATCTTACCTGTTTTTGCCTGGTGTGCTTTCGGTCTCGAAGGGCGCCATAAAAGACGGCGTGGTGGCCTTGTGATCCACTGACTTGCGTACCTCCTAATGCTCCCATCACAGAACCACTCCAAAGGTGGTGGCCTACAGGATTCTATGAATTTTTCACTTCGTCCCAATCTGCTTTCAACTACCTCTTATTTATATAAGGCGTACAAATTTGAGTAAAAGAGTACATTAAGACTAAATTACATCAGACAGCTGTTGACAATACTGGTAATGTTATGTATTACATTTCTCGGTGTTGATGAATCATTCTCATCTAATGGGTCTTTGTATTATGATTATACGTAAATTATAGGACTGTTTCCAAGAAATGGTCACGTAACAATCTGCACGACCCCCATCCTGAAACACAGTCCATCTAAATCCTTGACTACAGTGTCTATTATTGTACACTTCTTTCTAAATTAATTTCATTGTTAATTGCCTCAATAGCCATGCAGTATTAAAACTTCGATAATGCACCAAAGTGGAGACACGTCAACTGTGATAATTAGAAATTCAAAGTTCGGAGTAACTGTTCAGATGGTCAAATATCTATGTTTTGAGGTATCTTTGGTTTGGATACATAACGGTTCAGAAGAATTCTAAAAATATATATGTTTCACATCTTCTTCTAAATCACTGAATTGATTTCAAACAACTTGGTATACATAGCACTTATTGTCTGGATGTAAGTACTGAGGGATAAGAACCACCTTGCAATTGGAAAGGGATAAGGGTGAAAATGGGTTGACAGATGAAAAAAAGGGATGGAGTTGGAGGAGATGGATAGACAGAGATAGGATAAGGAGATGGCCAGATAATGGAGAGAGGAGAAGGACAGAGATAAAGAGAAAGGAGGAGATGGAAAGAGAGAAGGGGGAGGACAACAGGAACACAGGGAGGGAGAGACAGAGAGAAAGGAAGAGATGGGCAGAGAGAGGGGAGAGGAGATGGAAAGAGAGAGCTGGAAAATCCTTGCCAGGCAAACGATCAGGCTAATTCGATATGTGATGCGACATCCAGGAATAAACTTCTCGCTGGAAGATACAGAATATTAGAGGCACATAGTGGAATACATTTCAATCTGTGACGGTCTTGTGTACAGGGCGTGTGCAGGAATGACGCAGAACATCAAACCAGTCTAAAAACTCATAATTACTTGAAAATGAGTGGCAATTGGAGAGTTTCAACAGCTCATAAAGCAATATTAGCGTTCATAAATATTACTCCAGGTACAGAATATTATTTCAGTTATTTACGACTTAACGTTCCTCCGTGACAGAAAATTATGCAGGCATAAAATTTTGTGATGACAGCACGAAGATTGAGGTAGCTAAGGCGTAGATTGGCAATAAAAATGAGCGTTGCAACGTGGTTTACAACACTGATCTGAATTTTCGGTATCTAGTTTGCCCTCTGCAGTAAGATTTTTCTCGATCACACTCACGGAATTTTCGATTAATAATACTTGTCTAAAAGGAGGAGGAGGAGATTAGTGTTTAACGTCCCGTCGACAACGAGGTCATTAGAGACGGAGCGCAAGCTCGGGTGGGGGAAGGATGGGGAAGGAAATCGGCCGTGCCCTTTCAAAGGAACGATCCCGGCATTTGCCTGAAGCGATTTAGGGAAATCACGGAAAACCTAAATCAGGATGGCCGGAGACGGGATTGAACCGTCGTCCTCCCGAATGCGAGTCCAGTGTGCTAACCACTGCGCTTGTCTAAAAGGAAATGTCTCGTACAATTTCTTTCCGCCTGTATTTGGTAAGAAACCGTACTGTATGTTGGAAGGGGTACATATTTATTCCATTCATGGATGTTATGCAGTGCATTCCGTAGATGTATGTGTTTCTATAATTTTACTGTTGTATTCATTGCTTGGAATGTTTGCCGGAGTAAATGTGGCACATGAATTTCCCACAACTAGGCTTACGCGCGGACGTTGAACATTAAATTGCTCCGGACAGATATACAGTATGTGATCAAGACCAGGCACGTAATTGTGGATATTACTATGGGGTGTGTCCACTCTTTCCCTTATGACTGCTTGAATCCTGCTGGGAACACTTTCGATGAAAATATGCTTGTAGTATGTAGACTGTTTAGGTTTCTATTTTGGTAAAGCCACGTAGTGCTCTGTATGAAAATCGCTGAGTGCGCTGTGTGCAGTCTGTGGCTGGTTGGACTCATTGTTGGAATATTCGCATGTGTAGTGTTGGGCAGTTGGATGTGAACAGCGCGTAGCGTTGGGCAGTTGGAGATGAGCCACCAGCAGTGGTGGATGTGGGGAGAGAGATGCCAGAGTTTTGAGAGGTTACTATGAGCGTACGATCTGGACGTGTGTCCGTCAGAAAAAGGAAATTTGTAAGACTGGATGTCATGAACCGATATTATATATATATATATATATATATATATATATATATATATATATATGTATATGTATGTATATGTATGTATGTATGTATGTATGTATTTTATGACTTTTGAACACTTTTAAGGTAAATACATTGTTTGTTCTCTATCAAAATCTTTCGTTTGCTAACTATGCCTATCAGTAGTTTTTGCCTTCGGTAGTTAGATCCTTTTATTTAGCTGGCAGTATTGGCGCTCGCTGTATTGCAGTACTTCGAGTAACGAAGATTTTTGTAAGGTAAGTGATTCATGAAAGGTATAGGTTATTGTTAGTCAGGACCATTCTTTTGTAGGGATTATTGAAAGTCAGAGTGCGTTGCGCTAAAGTATTGTGTGTCATTTTAGTGATGATCAGAATAAGTAAAGAGAGAACTGTCTGAGTACGTTCAGTTTTGCTCAGCTGTTTGAAAATAAAACAACGTAATGGTTTTTCCAGCACTGTCATTCTCTACATACAAAAGAGAAGTTTCGATGTCTGTGGAGGAATGGTACCCAAATTTCCTCCAGTAGCCGAAGTCAGAGAAGGTAGCGATTTTAGACACTGGGATTATGTTCACATCGGGACTCAGGGCAGGCTAAGTCCATTTCAGGAAAGTCATTGTCCACAAACCATTGCCTCACAGACGTTGCTTTATAGTGGATGCGTTGTCTTGCTGTCGCCGTCGTCGTCTCCGAACTCTTTTACTACTGTACTCAGTGCCCAATGCCGTAAAATGTGTTCATGTCCTTCCAGATTTAGCACTTTTTAAGCGCGATGATGTGATGATACCTTAATCACGTACAACACTTGACATACCGTAACACTACCTCTTCCGAACTTCACTCTTGGCACTAAACGTAGTAGAGTGTAAAGCCCTCCAAAGCAAAACACTTCCATAGGAGTGGGAATGTGTACAGCGTGGTTCTTCATTCAACGTCTCTCGTTCCCAGTCATCCATTGTCCAGTAACATCGGCCTTTACGCCACCACAAGCGTCGTTTAGCGCTGACTACAGAAGCGTGTGGCATACGAAGAGCTGTTTGTCACTGTACCCCATAATTTATACCTCCCAAGTTGGATTCCTGGTAGCAAAAATGGTTCAAATGGCTCTGAGGTCTATGGGACTTAACATCTGAGGTCATCAATCCCCTAGAACTTAGATCTACTTAAACCTAACTAACCTGCGGACATCACACACATCCATACCCGAGGCAGGATTCGAAGCTGCGACCGTACCAGTCACGCGGTTTCGGACTGAAGCGCCTTGAACCGCTCGGCCACCGTGGCCGGCTATTGGTAGCACTTCGGAGTTCAGAGGGGATTTTTTTCTGTCGATTTAATGCAATTTTTTTATGTCCACACCGCGCAGTGCTCGACGGACCTTGACCGTCGGTACGCGATGTCTGTCTCGTTTTGTTTTAGTTGTGATTGTTGCATGACGTTTCCAGTTCATAATGGTATCCCCAACAGTCGACTTGTGCAGATTGAGAAGGGGTCAAATGTCCCAGGTGGGCTTGCTATTCAGCTGGCATCAACGACGAGTCCACGTTCGAAGTCAGTGAACTCTACTGAACGATCTATAAAGCTGTTACTGTTTATGAACTGAGAACTTTGTACTAGTGGAGCGGCCTCTCACACTATGTAGTGATTATCTCCGCATTACAAAGGGGCGTCCGGGTCCTTTTAATCACGTTGCTTGTATTGTGTTGTACTGTATGTGAACCAGGGACCTAGAGACGACGGAGAGGCTCCGTCCGCGCCACAGGCTCAGTAGTCCACATCCCCACGACGACTACCACAGTCAACTTCACCCCTCCTTCGCCCCACACCGAACCCAGGGTTATTGTGCGGTTCGGCCCCCGGTGGATCCCCCAGGGAATCAGGGAATGTCTCACACCAGACGAGTGCAACCCCTATGTTTGCGTGGCAGAGTAATGGTGGTGTACGCGTAGGTAGAGAACTTGTTTAGTCAGCAATCATCGACGTAGTGTAGCTGAGGCGGAATAAGGGGAATCAGCCCGCATTCGCCGAAGCAGATGGAAAACCGCCTAAAAACCATCCACGCACCGGCCGGCTCACGCGACCCCGACACAAGTCCGCCGGGCGGATTCGTGCCGGGGACCGGGCGCTCCTTCCCACTCCGTAAAGCTGTGCATTAGACCGCACGGCTGACCGGGAGGGCAATCACGTAGCTTACTTGAACACTCCATTATGACCAGTTGCAGTGACACATCGCCGATAGCAAAATCAAACTATTCAGGTATTCCACTGTATTTATGCTCATTATGTTTTATTTGTTTACATTGAGAGTTGGCTGCGAGTCTTTGCAAGAGATACTGATCGTCTTAAAGTTGTTACTGACAGAGTATGTGATTTCCTCCCATTGAAATAGGAAAAAGAGCTAACTTAATCACCTAAATAAATGTGCGGAATAAAGCACTACGTCTGTTCAACGATATGTAATCTCTAGAGAAGAAGAAACAGTTGGCTGTTTTGAAGAATATTTTCTATTATGTTAGTTATGGGAATAAGAATTGAAGACGAATTAGAAGTAACTGACACTGCTGGCGGCTCACCTCCAACTGCCCAACGCTATGCGCTGTTCACATCCAACTGCCCAACACTACACTAGCGAATATTCAAACAATGAGTCCAACGAGCCAGAGACTGCACAGAACGCAGTCAGAGATTTTCATACAGAGCAGAAGGAATTATTTGGTGGAATATCTGCTACGGTATCAAGGAAGTGTTAAATTTTCCAGGAGTAAAAACTAGACAACAAATGTTGTTGTGGCAGGCAATGTTGGAATATGGTACACAAGTTGTGTAGGACCCCGATGACTGCAGTGGATAAGGAAGGTGAACAACATCAAAACAGTAGCAAGAAAGAAACTGGGTCAAATGGTTCAAATGGCTCTGAGCACTATGGGACTTAACATCTGAGGTCACCAGTCCCCTAGAACTTAGAACTACTTAAACCTAACTAACCTAAGGACATCACACACATCCATGCCCGAGGCAGGATTCGAACCTGCGACCGTAGCAGTCGCGCGGTTCCGGACTGAGCGCCTAGAACCGCTAGACCACCGCGGCTGGCGAAAGAAACTGAAAAACTCTCCCCAGTACTAGTTATGCATATCGGAGACAGTACCTTCTGTGCTACGAGAGGAATTGTCGAGAAACAGAATATGTGATTTTGATGCAAGGCTGCGATATGAAAGGATCCGGGTTTGAACTTGCGTAATTGACAGCTGTATGCATAATACGAGCGTGTTGTACCGTTTCGCCTCTTCTTACGACATCTTCAGAGAAGCGTTACTTGCACTGAGAGTACCGCATGCGACTGCTGTTCCGCCGGAGTATTAGCGGTGTTCCCGCGAAGAACAAACAACGTGCATGTGAGACTGTGCTCGCTGGTGGCGATGATGCAGCGGCTGGTCGCCGTCCCGCCTTGTTGCGCGTGCTGACAGGCGCTAGGTGCCGCACCTCGGCGGTGTCAGGAGGCGGTGCCCGGCCGCCTACGCAGAATCTCATGAATGAGCTGTCAGCGGCACGGCTGCGATTATGCAGTTCGCCCGCCTGTTTATGATACTTGTTGCCGAGCTGAATGCGTGTATTCGCACTCAACGCTTGGGCCCCGTGTGCTGCCCGCTGACGCTGTAACTACCTGACGTTGTTACTTACTTCTTTCCTCTCCACCTTTCTTTTTACACCTAACGCGACGAGTTCTGACGAGGACTGCAAGTTCGCTGAGAAATGTCCTGACTGACACTTTTCATTCAGGTTTTCTACGTTTATCTACGATGATTTTAAATTTACGGTACCCGCTCATTACGATGAACGCAATCATGCGAAATGGGAAGATGAGCAACATCCGGATTGGTTCCGTCTGCTTGACTGATGTCCAGGTTCACACTCCAAGACGAGTATCATTTTCAAGTGATTTTTAGCGCATGTCTGGTCCCGTGTCTCCGCTTCAGAACAAATGTTCTAGACGGTTAAAATGCGATCACCCACGTATCAAAGTTTACACTATTTTCTGACAAATGGTACACACATCGTAATGTTGTAAAAGGTGAGGTATTACGCTACAAAATTGAAATACAATGAACCGCCAAATCGTGAGTGGGCAATTATCTGTCATTAGCGATGCCTCCCATTGTGATAAACTCTGAAAAAAATGAAGATGATGTCACAATTTATGAGGAGCAGTGATTTCCTCTACACCTCTAAAATGTCGATCAGTACATCAATCCGAGAACTTGATGTTCAGTAACATCAGCCCTATAATTTATCATTACAATTTCAATAAACGTTTCGTCAACGCTTTTGAAGTGAGGCGTTAATCAAAGAAGTATTCCACTCGGATGAGCGATTTTATCCTCCAGACGCGGTTTGCTTTATTGAAGTAAAGCATCATTAGTGTGGTCGTTTTCGCTTGATCTTTCGCTTACATCGGGAAATGCCGTCTGCTAGCACATTGTTGTTTTCTGCGTTAGACAGTGATAACACCGAAGTGCTACCATACTGCACTTCCCGAGGTAACCGAGAAATCAAGCGAAAATCACCACCACTGATGATGCTTTACCTCAATATAGCGAAACGCGTTTGGTGAAAAAAAATCACGCAGTAGTTGCAACGACTGAACAAAAAACCCTCAAGGATTGTAAAGCAACTACGGACACTATCGCCAAACTGAAAAATTTATTCGACTGGGAATTAGTTACTAATTAAATTTTTAAATTATAGATCAATTTCGACGTGATCTGTACCATATGTGATACAATAATCACTGATTTGTGGAAAGAAGCAGATTGTAATGAATTGTGGTAAGTATATAACTTTGCGCTCTTTCCACTTTATATAGTTACTGTCGACACCAATGTCGTGTCTGAGTCTTGGTCTACGTCAGAGGCAGTCCAATGGAGGAGAAACTTTTGAAGTAAGTGTCCGGCCATTTCCTGAATTTATAGGAATTCGAAACCCACTCCGTCGACGTACAGGTGTCATTATTTTCGTTTCGCTGACTGAAATAGGTAAGCTTAAGAAACTGGGTAAATGCAAGACTGCAAATCGAGAAGTCTAGAGTTTAATCGTCTGTCAGTGCAAGGAGTATGCTGGTACAGTCACAGCTTCTCTCATTTGCAAAGATGGTGTGTAAAATGCCACGTTTCTCCTTCGTTCGATGTACACAGCGAAGTGTAACCAACGCCCTAATTTTTAGAGTTTGTGTCACTTTTTTTACTACTTGCACATAAGATTGCCTATTTTGATAGCCACTAAGTAGTAACATCACCATGAACAGTAACGTCATTAATTTTGACAGCGTGTACGAACCATCCGAGTGTGAAGCACAATGCAGGGAAGAATAAGTTCATTTGCATTCTAGCTGTTTTGTGCGCCTTCGGTACCGACACTTGTTGGATCTGAGCATGGTCACAAACATAAAAGCTTTCGCAACATTTTCATGGATAGTTTTTCATGGAAGGAACAGGAATTCTGTTGTTGCCCTTGGCACTGATTTCCATAGCCACAGGAGCACGACTTCACTCTATTTACAATGAGATCTTTTTCCAGTTGACATTGTATCAGTCTTATACTATCCTTCATTCATTTCTACCACGGAGGTAGTATTGTTATTTTCTAGACTACGACAACTGAAGCCATGTATCGTATTACTTGAGCAAGGAGTAAACTCATACTAACTGTATCTGAAACTTAAATGCTGATATCGATTTCAGTAAATTTTAAATGCATCTACGTGGTGAGATATATGCTGATGTTGTAGTCAGTCACGAATTTTCGTGATCAAAATGAAAACCTTAAGGGGAAGCGAAAATATTCCTGTCGAGAGCGACCATGAAAAAATAAAATGATTATTTGTGAAAGTGCAGTTAAATACACTCCTGGAAATGGAAAAAAGAACACATTGACACCGGTGTGTCAGACCCACCATACCTGCTCCGGACACTGCGAGAGGGCTGTACAAGCAATGATCACACGCACGGCACAGCGGACACACCAGGAACCGCGGTGTTGGCCGTCGAATGGCGCTAGCTTCGCAGCATTTGTGCACCGCCGCCGTCAGTGTCAGCCAGTTTGCCGTGGCATACGGAGCTCCATCGCAGTCTTTAACACTGGTAGCATGCCGCGACAGCGTGGACGTGAACCGTATGTGCAGTTGACGGACTTTGAGCGAGGGCGTATAGTGGGCATGCGGGAGGCCGGGTGGACGTACCGCCGAATTGCTCAACACGTGGGGCGTGAGGTCTCCACAGTACATCGATGTTGTCGCCAGTGGTCGGCGGAAGGTGCACGTGCCCGTCGACCTGGGACCGGACCGCAGCGACGCACGGATGTACGCCAAGACCGTAGGATCGTACGCAGTGCCGTAGGGGACCGCACCGCCACTTCCCAGCAAATTAGGGACACTGTTGCTCCTGGGGTATCGGCGAGGACCATTCGCAACCGTCTCCATGAAGCTGGGCTACGGTCCCTCACACCGTTAGGCCGTCTTCCGCTCACGCCCCAACATCGTGCAGCCCGCCTCCAGTGGTGTCGCGACAGGCGTGAATGGAGGGACGAATGGAGACGTGTCGTCTTCAGCGATGAGAGTCGCTTCTGCCTTGGTGCCAATGATGGTCGTATGCGTGTTTGGCGCCGTGCAGGTGAGCGCCACAATCAGGACTGCATACGACCGAGGCACACAGGGCCAACACCCGGCATCATGGTGTGGGGAGCGATCTCCTACACTGGCCGTACACCACTGGTGATCGTCGAGGGGACACTGAATAGTGCACGGTACATCCAAACCGTCATCGAACCCATCGTTCTACCATTCCTAGACCGGCAAGGGAACTTGCTGTTCCAACAGGACAATGCACGTCCGCATGTATCACGTGCCACCCAACGTGCTCTAGAAGGTGTAAGTCAACTACCCTGGCCAGCAAGATCTCCGGATCTGTCCCCCATTGAGCATGTTTGGGACTGGATGAAGCGTCGTCTCACGCGGTCTGCGCGTCCAGCACGAACGCTGGTCCAACTGAGGCGCCAGGTGGAAATGGCATGGCAAGCCGTTCCACAGGACTACATCCAGCATCTCTACGATCGTCTCCATGGGAGAATAGCAGCCTGCATTGCTGCGAAAGGTGGATATACACTGTACTAGTGCCGACATTGTGCATGCTCTGTTGCCTGTGTCTATGTGCCTGTTGTTCTGTCAGTGTGATCATGTGATGTATCTGACCCCAGGAATGTGTCAATAAAGTTTCCCCTTCCTGGGACAATGAATTCACGGTGTTCTTATTTCAATTTCCAGGAGTGTAGTTGTGACGATAATTCGTACTTCAGCAGTAATTTTTATCTGTGTCTAACTTGCATGGTTGTGGCGAGATGTAAGGTAAGGAGAGCTTTGTATTTTAATATAACTATTTTTTCTGTAATTTCATTGTGTTAATGGATAGACTATATGTTTCTTAGTACGATGAAATGCAGAAAGAGGTGTTTGTCACGACCAATAAATGTTGACGCTGACACTCACATACAAGGCCACAGAGAGTTTTATGTTTAGTGGTACTTTAAATACTTGAAGGATCGTTTAGTTTCTTTCCTGCCAGATGTTTTGTAACACGTATATGGCTATAAAGAAGTAATTTTCTTGCGTAGACTGTTCTTTTATTTTGCAGTAACCACAACGTAAAATGGCACAAGTGTTTTGAAATGCTTAGAGAGAGTGATATACGCTGTAGAGAAAGACGGATAATGTACAACATGTACAAGAACAATGAGGGGACGATAAAATGTGTGTTAGGTAGGGATACGGCCTTTCTGTACTACTGTTTATCCTGTAACTTGAAGCACCAATGGCAGAAGTAAAAGATACTGGACAGAGAAAGTACAGAGTGAAACGATAT
This sequence comes from Schistocerca nitens, assembly GCF_023898315.1. Taxonomy (NCBI): domain Eukaryota; kingdom Metazoa; phylum Arthropoda; class Insecta; order Orthoptera; family Acrididae; genus Schistocerca; species Schistocerca nitens. Next base: position 366,143,349 of record NC_064614.1, on the reverse strand, counting down.
CACGATTCTGTAGCGGGATTGCTATCGTCAGTGAAAGTGGTGAGGAAGAATTACAGGGCCTGTTGAACGGAATAAACAGGCTAATGAGCACATAATATAAACCAAAGGAAGGCGAAAGCAGCAGAAATGAGATTAGCGATTAAGCGCACATCAAAATCCTGAGGCCACATAGTAGACCAAGCAAGCACTTCTGCTATTGTGATCGCAAAATAACCCATGACGGACGAAGTTCACTAGCACCGGCAAAGACCCTCGTTAAAAGATCTCAAGTTTGTATCAAACATAGGCCATAATAATGATGAAGAAATATCCGAAAATGTACGTCTGAAGCACAGCACTGCATGGATGTGACTCATGGACTTCGAGAAAGCCAAAAAGAATAGAATGAAAGCGTTTCAGATATAGTGTTACACAAGGATGGTGAAAATGGATTGACAGAACGAGGAATGAGCAGCCTCTTCGCAGATCCTACGAGGAAAGCAACATATGGAAAACACTATCAGATGTCGATACGTAAACTTCTGGCGGATATATGGGGACCATAGCTGTTAATCTATCTTATGTGAAATAAAGATGACACGACTAGCCGTATTTTCTGATTTTATTCATATGTAGCCAGTTTCCATGTTACAACACACTACTTCAGGCCGCTCTGTGCCGCTGGGTGGGCTTGTTGACATCAGGAATCATCACCATACTTTCTGCAGAAGGTCGGAAAACATCTGCCGTAAGCACCAATGATGATATGACGTTTTGCGAACATTTGTGTGTTTTGGATCTTCTAGAAAAAGCATAGTGATGATTCCCAGAGTAAACGTGACCACTCAGAACCGCAGCGGGCCTGTGTGTTGTTACACCAGACCGGTTACATGTGAATAAAACCAATAAATACAGCTGACCGTATTATCATTACGTCATACAGGGTGGAGCAAATAAAAGTGGCCCAGAGAACAGTGTTTCCAGGGTACAAAGAAAAACAGCAGAGGAAAGGAAATACAGTACCAACCTGACTGTAGCAGATGCTGAAAGTGACCACCATTGATCCTCGGCATTTCCGGGTCCTGGTCAGCAGGTTACTGAAGGCGGATCGAAGCTGGATGCCTGGAATTGCTGCAAACTTATCAGAAATGTTGTGCTGCAGTTCTTGAGATTATTAGGAAACTTGCGATAGACCTTAGACGTGTGGGCTCTCCACGCAAAGTAACCGCACACTGACAGACCAGGTGACCTGGTTCAAAATGGTTCAAATGGCTCTGAGCACTATGGGACTTAACTTCTAAGGTCATAAGTCCCCTAGAACTTAGAACTACTTAAACCTAACTAACCTAAGGACATCACACACATCCATGCCCGAGGCAGGATTCGAACCTGCGACCATAGCGGTCGCGCGGTTCCAGACTGTAGCGCCTAGAACCGCTCGGCCACTCCGGCCGGCCAGGTGACCTGGGTGGCCAGCCAGAGCCGCTACGAGTCTGACCTTTGTCAGCCGTCAGGACTGTGTGAATGTGCTCCAAGTTTCGGCCAGCTGCACGGGCAGTCGATCGTGTTATCATTACGAAGTAACTGAAGGTCTTTTGCGCCTCCGCTAATGATTCCACAAATTGTTTCAAAATGTTGACAATGTAAGGAACCGAAGTTAACGTTTAGTGGAAGAAGATGGGACCAATAATGCGGGGTGCAGACACTGCACAACAAACCGCCAACCTTCTGAGCATGCGGATCCTCCGCTGCCGAGGACCTGTGATTCCATGAGTTTGCATAACCACTCAGATGAAACCAGGCTTTATCAGACACAAAGAACAGACCCATGTAAAAGCCACTCATTCTTGTCTCCTTGAACAGACACTCGGCAGGGATGAAAGTGTGGGTCCAGGTGGAGTACTCGTCTACATGATCGACGAGATATGCCGGTCTCTTACGACAGGCGTCGGGTTGATTTGGTAAGGCTGTGAAGAATTTTCTGCTGAACCGCAGCCACATTGTCTGGTGCGCAGGCAAGCTTTGGTATGGTTTCCGACTTGTTCAAAACAAATCCGGTCTGACACCATTTTCGGAATAAGCGTTGCATGGTACTCTTTGCTGGCACTTTCACACCATTAAACTTCTCAGCTAACAACTGCCCACACCTTTTCCACGACTTTGTAGTTACATAGCATTCCACTGTGGGTACCATCGCCCCCTTTGCACTGCTCCACTCACGCTGACACAGCCACCACTACACTATGAACCGGTGTGGATCGTGAAGCGGGAGAACACATGGTCTGCGTGTCACGGGCTGTGGTTACATACATACGTTCACGTCCAATCGTATCCATTTGTCCGGGCCACTTTTATTTGGCCCAACCAGTATAAGATACTGATCAGAAGAAGTGACACGATGACATTACATCTCAAGACACCGGAGAAAAGCTTCCGTGTTACTAGAAGGAATAATAGCGAATGGCAGTGTGTGGCGATGGGTATATCTGTACTTATGTCATTTCCTCCTTCCCTGTTCCGTTCACGAATAGTACGTGGGAAAAATGACTTTCGATGAACTGCGATATGATCTATAATTCCGCGGTTTTCTCGCCGTTATCATTTTGTGAGATGTGATCAAGAACAGTGGTTGTGGCTGGTACACTGAGATTAAGAGGGTGACACAGGAGAAGAAATAGTGTTACTCCACGTCGAATATTCCCTTCACTAGCTTTAATACAGTCTTATAATCGTACATAGAGTTTTATGTAGGGATGCTAAATCTCATCTTGAGAGATAGTATTTCATGTTCCTTCTTTAGATTGTGGACAACCGAACAGAAATTTTGTCGATAAAATAGATCGGGAACACATCCAATCCCAACAAGTCCACGACCTTTTCAAGTATGGTGAAGCAGGGGTGTGTGTGGGGGGGGGATGGGGGGATGGGGGGGGGGAGGGAGGAGGGGCGTTCGCGACTGTGCTAACTTTGCTGATTGAGATGTTTGCAGAACATCTTGGGCATAGTGCTAAGTAATACGAGAACTATGTGCGCGGAAATTATGCTCATAATATTGCTGAAGGAGAGCATCTTCATGACCTAACAAAAGCTGCAATAGAACTGGATGGTTGATGTTCACAAAAGATGTTTACTCTCGCGGGTATGCTCGATACCCCAAACATATGCGCATATTTAGAGTGTCATTTGGACGCAAAATCTAAAGCTCAATAGACGAGGCGGATCTGGCTTGAAAGATGCCAATTACATTAATATTTTTAAATTATGAATGAATCGCCACGAGCAATGAACCATGTGATTATTTACTTTATAAGTCTTTATAGCCTTCACAAGCCTTTTCACTGTAGAAATGCGAAGCTCTGTACATCGTAAAATGATGTAAATTTCCCGACATACAGAGCGTCGCACTCATTTAATGCTACTGTATTTCTACAGGGAAAAGGCTTGTTTTTGACGATGAGATGTGTACATGTCGAATGACATGTGCTGAAGCAAAATATTTTGCCGTAACACTTGAAAACTGCCCAAAGGCTGAAACTGCGATTTTGAAATAAATAATTTCTACAGTCAATGGCGATTATGATGTTCTTTAAAAAATTCTTCGTGTCAGTTAACCCTGACCATGAGAAGCTACTATATGACGAGATGTTTTAAGCCGATAGAGATCTGGAGTTCGTGCTGGCCAGGGTAGCAGTCGAACATTCTCTGTATCGACGTAGGTCGGGACGGCACGGACAACATATGGTCTTCGGTCTCGCGTTATTTTGTTGAATCGTAGCAAGGACCACGAACAAAAGGTGTAGCCACCGACCTTGACACTTCACAAATATAAAGCCTGCTGTCCAAATTGCCGGCTACGTGAGCAAGAGTCGATGGTATTGTGGAGGAAATGGCAACCCGTAGCATCATGACATTCTGAACATGTTCAAGACATTTACAGTAACTGATGGGCAACTTCCACGATTGCCTACATCCATAAAAAAAACAACGAATAGTGGAAGTAGCAGAAATGTAGTAGATATGTCAGGCCAATACAGATCACGCCTTTAACCGCTTAATTACTGTCGCGAAATAGGGGTGGTTATATCGTTATGACCTTGAATGAATGGAGCAAAGTAAGAAATGGAAACACGTGGCTTCGCTACCTCCGCAAACGGCAAAAACTCAACTATTACAGCTCAAAGATATGTGAGGCTTTTTTTGTGCTGCCGTGCTGTGTTGTCAACAGATTATTCTCGTAAGGGGCAAACTGTCACAGGAGCATATTACAGAAATCTCCTGCGCAGTTTGCTGGAGGCTGCCCTCGATCAAGATATACGAGGGCGGTTCAGAAAGTAACCTCCGATTGGTCACAGTGCGGGTTGTGGGGGGAGTAGCGACGCCATCTGTGCGTTCACGCACTCAACAGGTCAGTCGGCATCAAGCCGTGGTCGAGTGAACGTCGTACCTGCGCTAGTTTAGTTTTTGTGGCAGTTTGAAATGTGTGCTGCAATAGAAAACCCCGCCAAATGTGAAGTGCGTGCTGTCATAAGGTTTTTTACAGCCAAAGGATATTCTGCAGCAGCTATTCATCGTGAGCTTTGTGCCGTGTACGGACCAAGAGTTATGAGTGAAGGAGTTGTCCGTGAATGGGTACGTTTATTTAAAAGTGGACGAGAAAACGTTCATGATGAAGAGAGGAGTGGTAGACCATCATTGGTGACTGACGAACTCGTTCAGACAGTTGATGCAAAAGTTCGTGAAAATCGACGTTTCTCAATGTCGGAGTTGTCTACTGGTTTTCCACAGATTTCTAAGACTCTCTTGTACGAGATAGTGACAGCAAGATTGGGTTACCGTAAGTTCTGTGCACGATGGGTGCCCAAAATTCTTACCGACCACCACAAAACTCAAAGAATGGCCTCTGCATTAGACTTTCTGTCACGTTATGAGGATGAAGGAAAACCATTGTTAAACAGAATCGTGACCGGTGACGAAACCTGGATTAAGTACGTGAACCCTGAGACAAAAGAACAATCAAAGATGTGGGCACATTCAAATTCGCCTACCAAACCAAGAAAAGCCTTGCAGGATTTTTCTGCCAGAAAACTGATGGCAACGGTGTTTTGGGATGCCAAAGGGATGTTGTTGGTTGAATTCATGGAACGTGGTACGACCATTAATCAAGACGTGTACTGTAAAACAATAAAAAAAGTTACGACGGGCTATACAGAACAAACGCCGTGGTATGCTGACTTCCGGTATCGTTTTTTTGCACGATAACGCCCGTCCTCACTCTGCTCGCAGAACAACGGCTCTTCTTGAGTCCTTCAAGTGGGACGTTATCAACCATCCACCTTACAGCCCAGACCTGGCGCCAAGTGATTATCACCTCTTCATGCATTTGAAGAAATGGCTCGGGTCACAGCGGTTTGATGACGACGAAGAGCTCAAAGATGCGGTCACAGGCTGGCTCCAGGCACAAGCGGGTGATTTTTATGCAGAAAGAATTTCAAAGCTTGTGAAGAGATACGATAAGTGCCTCAATCGCTACGGAGGCTATGTAGAAAAATAGTGCAAAGATGTAGTTGTAAGATGTATATATTAAAATATTTTTATTTAACTTGGTGTATTTTTTTAAATCAACCGGAGGTTACTTTCTGAACGGCCCTCGTAGATACGGAGGCTTCCGCATTCGATGTCAATCTCAACAAAATCCTCTGGGTGTACTGTCGCGTCATCTTATAAAGTACTAAGATAAATCATCGCTTCGGCCGAGCTGCACCCGCAATCCTCAGGACAATGACTAATTAGCTGAAGTGTAGGAGCTTCAATGTATCGCTTTTGTAACGGTGTCATTGGACCACCGACTTCACGTTTATTAGAATTTATTGGCTCGGCCTATCGAATGGGATGTTTTTAGGATTCCACATCTAAATCGGTAAGATTACTCGTATACTTTGGTAAGATTTATACAGCGTGTAACGAAAATTTGCAGCACAAATTACAGGACACATTTCTCACACGTAGACGAAGAAATTATGTTACATTAACGTGTGTCTGGAAAAGCTTTGCTTCCATGTTACAACTCATTTTCTCCAACTCATTAATCTTGGGTAACACAGACGAACAGAACACGCCAGCATACCCTCGTTGGACAGTGATACATTCATCAGCTTACCGTCGTATTGAAACTCGTATGTACAGACGTATTCCTGGAGTATTGGGTATAGTTTCGCAACCTTCCCCAATACGAGTACGGAGACTCTGAACATCTTATACCAGGGTTCCACACAAAACAGCTTTCAAAAGCCTTCACAAATAAATCCAGTGAATTTAGGCCCTGAGAGCATGGAGGCCGGGAAATTAGTCCATCTCTGCCCATACATGTGTCACCGAATCTCTAATTTAGAAGCCGACGGATACTAACACTAAAATGAGGAGGTGTTTCATCGTGCATGTTTCGTAGCAAAGCTAAAGGCACATCTGCTAACAGATAGAGTAGAACATTCTCTACGAAATTGTGATAATTTTGTCCGTGGAGGCTCGGCGGAAGAAGGTGAAGACCTACCAAACAGCCATCAACAATGCCGGCCCAAACACTGACAGGAAATGTCTGTTGATGGCTTGCTTCAACAGTTCGGCGAGGATCGACGCCTTCCCGTACATACCGATCGTCAAAATTTACAGGCTTATCTCGTTGAAACTCGTTGGAGAAAATGAGCTGTAACATGGAAACAAAACGTTTCCAGACCCATGTTCATACAACAATTTCTTCGTCTACATCTGAGAAATGTGTCCCGCAATTTTCGCCGTACATTTGTGTTACATCCTGTATATTGCCTAATACACATTGCTGGCAATAGCTCGACCAAGGAAGTTACGGTGCACTAATTTTGAAGCTTCGTGTGATATTGGGCCCGTTGATGAATATAGTTCTCGGTCTCATTGAAAGCTGGAAAACTCATGTGTTGAAACCTGCACCCCAATACCTACCATACATTGTCCACAGTCCCGAAAGGTCTTGTCATTCATTTCGAAGATTCATTTCCCAATTTTAAACAAGTATACAAATATCCTTGGATGGAGTGACACCCAACAGATTACTCAAGTTGGTTTGTAGAATCTATAGGCATATAGCATTAGACTGTGGAAAAATATCATCCACTCATTCCCGAAGATAGCAGGCGCTAGTCCATCATACAGTGAGCTTAACTGTTCCAAGCATCAGTCGGTGCTACTGACAAAAACAGTATACAGTATAATGGGAAAGAAAACAGAGGTTCTTTTATATGACGGTCAGGTTGCCTCTGGCACAGCTAAAGGTACAAGAAAGGTAATTCTGACGTTGTACTTAACAGTGGAAGCAAGGTTTAAGAAAAATCGAGAACAGTTCACTGGATTTGTCGAGTAAAGAAAAGCGTTCGACAGTGTAAAATAAAGCAGAAACGAATTTCACAGAAAACGCTCTGTAAGGTACTGGGGAAGAAGGTAGGGGGAGGGGGAGGGAGGTAATACGCTGTATGTACAAAAGCTGGGAAGGAAGAATAAACAAAGAAGACCATGTCCGAGGTACTGAGATCATAACGTGTGAGACAGAGAGATGCAGTCTTTCGCAGCTGTTGTTCAAGCTATAAAATGAAGATACATGATGAATGTGAAAAATAGGCTCTGGAATGGGATTAAAACCCAGGGTGAAAGAGCATTAATGGTAATATTCGGTGATGAGGTTGCTGTCCTCATTGAAAGTGAAGAAGAATTACGGGATCCGTTTAATGGAATGAACAGTCTAATGAACACACAATATGGGCTGAAGGTTAACCAAAGAAAGACGAAAGTAATGAGGAGTGTCAGAAATAAGATTAGCGATAAACTTAACATTAAGATTGATGGTCATGAAGTTGACAAAGTAAAAGGAATCCTCCTACCATCGAAGAAAACCAAAACATGATGGATAGAGCAAGGAGAACTTAAAATCCACACTAAGACATTCAAAAGGGCCATTCTTGGCCAAGAGAATCCTACTGGTATCAAACACAGGCTTTAATTTGAGAAAAACCTATCTGAGAATGTACGTTTGGTAGCACAGTATTGCAAAGAAGATAATGGTGGACTGTTGGAAAACCAGAACAGAAGAGCTTCGAAACGTTGGAGATGTGGTGGTAGAGAGCGATCTGGAAAATTAGGTGAACTGATAACAAATGGAGTGGTTATCCAGAGGTTAAATTCCGTAATACTAGAGGGAACTGTAGAGTGTAAAAACTGTAGAGGAAGACAGGGATTGGTATTTTTGAGTTTGTACCACTGAGACAAGCATTCATTTATCTTCCAGAGATTATGATGGCCTTATTCTGGAATCTAAGATTTCACTGACCCTGTCTAAACCCTGTCGCAGTAGCCAATAAGAAATCTTATACTTGCGTACAGAAGGTGGTCACATTTACGCTGGTACCCCTCAGTGTGAGGGCGAAGTTGGCTGTGTGTCGGCGGCCCTCGCCTCGGCCGGCGACGTCGCGCTCCAGCGCATTTCAGCTCACGCCGTTACGGTAAGTGCGGTCATTAGGCGAGCGCCGAGCGCGAGGGCGGCCGTAAACTTGATTCCGCAGTAACCTGGAAACGTGGCGCCATTCTCGACTACTCAGGGAAATAACGTCCGGCTGCAGTGGTGCTAGCTCTTGCTAGTACTAGGCGCCGGGCAGGTATTCCCAGCTATAGCATGCGCGAGGTACTCATCCAGATAACAACTTGTATGACGAGGGCGAGTTCTATCTCTGAAAATGGTACATGTCTACCGAAACTCCTCTACGAGCATTGTTTCAATTCAAGGCCTGGGAAATGGCTATATAGCTCAAGCTAACAATTTCGTTTATGCATTCCAACTGGTGGACAAGAAGTATGAGACAGGGACAATACCCTTTAACTTCAATGTACCAAATCTTTCTGAAGAATAAACGTATGAATTAAATTCGAGAATTAATAGAAGAATTGATATGAGAATGAAATATCAGAATACGAGAATTTAAAAAGATTGTAGCGGCTCAACATACCACACACATATAAAGGGTGTAAATTTTAAGGTGACAAACCAGAATAACTTGACAAATAAGCTTCACACAAAAAATGTGTAGAATCCAAAGTTGATTATTTTCGAGGGGGACATCTGCAGGTGCTAAAATTAGCCCGCCACCACAGCCCCCTGCGGCTGCGGTGGGAGACAACTTTAAAATTTCAAATTGGAACCCCCGTTTTTTATTGCAGAAACAGATTCTACATAAAAAAACTACGTAGATCTTGTCTTAAGAATTTGTTTTGATTCCTGGTAGTTGGCGCTGTAGCTCAAGAAAATCCATGTTCTCATTTTTGCGTGGAAAATGGTTACGGATAAATAAAAAAATATTTATTTACTTCGTAATTTTTGATTCGCTAAAACTAAAGCTCTCCCTCTCTCCCCATAGGGTGGGGTTTGAGAGAAAGGAATTAGACTTTTACAAATGTTTACCCACATATTAATTTTTCCACAGATTCGGGTCGACATTTGTAAAACTCAAATTTCTCTCTCCCAAACCCCACCCCATGAGAAGAGAGGGAGAGTTTTAGTTTTAGCGAATCAAAATTTACGAAGTAAAATAAGTATTTTTTATTTATCCGTAACCATTTTCCACCCAAAAATGAGAACATTGATTTTCTTGAATTACATCGCCCACTACCAAGAATCAAAAGAAATGCTTAAGACAAAATAAACTTAGTTTTTTATTTAGAATCTGTTTCTGCAATAAAAAATGGGGGCTCCCATTTGAAATTTTAGTTGCCTCACACCCCAGCCCCAGGGGCTGGGGTGGCGGGCTAATTTTACGAGCAGCAGATGTCCCTCTCGAAAATAATCAACTTTGGATTCTACATATTTTTCGTGTGAAGCTTATTTTTCGAGTTATTCTGGTTTGTCAACTTAAAATTTACACCCTTTTTATTATGTAATGAATGTGTGATACTGTGAAATCCAGTTGTTATTGAAATAATACTTATGAATCACGTAATTGGCTGAGACTCATTCGTGTAGTAACCTTCTGCAGACATAGGTAGATCAACGAAAATAATAAAAACAAAACAAAATAAATAAAATAGTAATCGGGTTTCGAACACAGGGCACAATATATGAAAAGCCACGACGCTAGCCACTCGGTTACCATTTCAGCTGAATATACAGTGCGTAAAAAGGCACAAAAAGTGCCTCGAAAAGTTTGACTATATTTTTTTTCAGAAACGATTGAATGTCTACGGATAAGTCGAGACACGTGTTCGCTTATATTGACTCCCCTTCCACTGTGCGAAGTTCGTGAGAAATGGGGTAATGACAGTTACTTCGTTAGTCTGCAGATTAAAAACAAAAGACCTAAGACGACTTGAAACGCCAGAAATGAAGTTCCTTAGAGCAGCTGAACAATAGATGAAGAGAGAAGCAACGAAGAAATAAGATCAGAAGTGGCGTTGCCGACTAACTGAAAAACCAAGCAGCATTGGAAGAAGCATTGCGTACGTCACATCAGAAAATCCAACGACAAGCGACGGAATACACGAGATAGTGAGGCCGTAACAGGGCGTAAGGCGTTATCCTCGATTGACAGAAGGAGGAGGAGAAGAAGAAGAAGAAGAAGAAGAAGAAGAAGAAGACGGTGTTAGTTGCAGATAACACCCAACCGACGTTGGTGACTTTTCCTGAACTTCCACAGTATCCTGGAAACTTTCACCACATTTCGCATTTGAGTTTCAGGTGCTGAAAAAAATGATCTATCCCTCGTCTCACAAGAATCCTGTTCCATAGGAAAGCGTTTACGTAGCTAACCTTCTTAAGTCCTCTGGTAGCACGACGCGTTTGTCTCAGTGAAGTCATTGTGATCCCGCGTAAATGCCTAAGATATATATTTGGTATCTTAAATTTCTTGCGACAGTTAATAAGGTGTTAATAATTAAAATATGTTATTTCTGGTGACGTCTCGATTATTAAGCGCAACGTCAGGATTGCCCCTTTAGTGCTCTTATCTTTCATAAAGCCAATCTGGCCGTCATCTAGCAAATACTTAATTTTCTTTCCCATCCTTCAGTGTACTATTCTAGTCAGGAACTTCGATACATGAGACCTTAAGCTGATAATGCGACAGTTCTCTCATTTATCTGTCCATTCCACCTTCGGGATTGTTGGGTAGCATTTTTCCGAAAGTTGCAAAGTAGGCCTGTGTTTCTAGTACCATAGGTTCCACACACTACTTTGAAAACCTGTTTGGTTGTTATTTCTGCCAACGGCTTTAGAAGTTCTGAAACAATGATGTCTCTGTCTTGCTTGATCGCAAGCCACCCAAAACTCTTTGAAACTTACACTCTCTAAGTGCCCCCTCCCCCCCCCCTCCCCTGTAATGTGTTCCAGATCGAAACCCATTTCTTCTTCAGCACGCAGTACCTCCTGTTCGTAAATGTCCTCAACGTACCCTTTCCATCTATCCGCACTCACATCTGCGTTTAGTAGTGGGGCTCCTTCCGCGCCCCTAATATTGACGACCTTGCTTTTAATTTCGCAAGTTAATTAGGCTGCCGGATGTACAGCCTGTAAAATATATCGGTGAGACTTCGTTTTTATAAGCCCATTGAAACTGCACTTTTATTTTTAATTACCCACGATCGTGAAAGAGACCTAGTAATTTACCACATCAGTTGTGAATTATGATTTAACGTTACGGGTATCACTTCCATTCTTTCGTGAAAAGTAAAGCTGGTACACGAGTGCTGCTCACTACGTATTTTGTGATTTTATAATGCAGCTAACAGACTGTGATCTCGAAGACGACTCTAATCTGTTCAAAGTGTAAAATAAACTGCACTTATTAATCCAAATTCAGTCGACTATAATGAAGCATACTTATACTAACATTGTTCCAAATACTTCGTGAGCTCAGCAATATTTTTTTTTACTTCAACTGAAGCTGGTTAATGTATCTACAGCAATAAACAAATAATCTTCCGATAATGTTGTCATTATCAGTATAGCTGGGTGATGTAAATTTGACAGCAGCATTACCCCTTTAAGTGTCAGTGATTCCTGCCTGAAACCATAATTTTAGTGATTGGTTTTGAAGCACCAGTGCATTTAGCATAAATTCACCGTTCCTGTTGCAAGACAGGTACGCTATGGTGCGTCTTCGAATGTAGTCCATTGCAACAGTCACTTACAGTGATCAAAGCAACAGCCGGCTCGGAGAGTGTGCTACATGGTTGTCACATGCTTCTTCATTTATTGAGGAGGTCATTGACAGTAAGAGTAAGTATACTTATCCAAAGTTATTGTAACGTACACTGAGGTGAAAAAAGTCATGGAATACCTCTCAATATAGTGTCGACCCTCCTTTTGCCAGGCGCAGTGCAACAACTCGACGTGGCATGGCCCAAGTAAGTCGATCCCCTTCAGAAATATTGAGCCATACTGCCTCAAAGGCCATCCATAACTGCGAAAGAGTTGCCGGTGCAGGATTCTGTGTACGAACTGACCTCTCACTTATGTCTCATAAACGTTCGATGAGATTCGTGTCGGGCGAATGAGCGGCCAAATCATTCCCTCCAATGTCCATAATATTCTTCAATCCAATCGCGAACAATTGCGGCTCGGTGACATGACATCGTTTTTTGGGAACATGAAGTCCATGAATGGCCCGCAAATGGTCTCCAAGTAGCCTGACTTAACCATTTACAGTCAATGATTGGTTCAGTTGGAGCAGAGGACCCAGTCCACTCCATGTAAACACAGCCCACACCTTTATGGAACCACCACCAGCTGTCACAGCGCCTTGTTGACAACTTAGATCCGTGGCTTCGTGGGCTCTGCGCCACACTCGAACCCTACATCAGCTCTTTACCAACTGAAATTGGGGCTCATCTGACCAGGCCACGGTTTTCCAGTCGTCTATACCATGAGACCAGGACAGGCGCTGCAGGCGATATCTTACTGTTAGCAAAGGTACTACTGTCCTAATGGATACGTTCGTCGTACGTCCCACATTGATTTATGCGGTTATTTCACGCAGTGTTGCTTGTCTGTTAGCACTGACAACTCTACATAAATGCCGCTGCTCTCGGTCGTTAAGTGAAGGCCGTCGGCCACTGCGTTGTCCGTGATGAGAGATAATTCCTGAAATTTAGTATTCTTGGCACACTCTAGATACTCTGGATCTCGGAATATTTAGATCCATAACGATTTCCCAAATGGAATGTCCCATGCATCCAGCTCCAAGCACCATTCCAAGTCGGTTAATTTCCGTTGTGCAGCCATGATCAAATGGCTCTGAGTACTAAGGGACTCAACATCTGAGGTCATGAGTCCCCTAGAACTTAGAACTACTTAAACATAACTAACCTAAGGACATCACACACATCCATGCCCGAGGCAGGATTGCAGCCATAATCACTTCGGACACTTTTTCACAAGAATCACCTGAGTAGAAATGACAGCTTCGCCAATGTACTGACCTTTTATACCTCGTGCACATGATACTACCGCCATCATTGTATGCGCGTATCACTGTCCCATGACTTCTGTCATCTCAGCGTAAGTTTGAGTTTGTAGGCTACTGCTGCTTTTGTGATGAGTTTCTAAATGAAACTAACGGACCAGTGCATGATTTTGATACAAAATACATTAAAATTTAGGACTAAAACTTGTTTGAGGCATTACGAGTTTGTGGAAGTTACAAAATGTGATATTGTGTCTAGGAAAAATGCGAAGTTGCTTTCAAATGTATTACACGAAGTGGTGGGTGGTAGAAAAGTAATTGTCCTAGTAGTTCCAAAGTGGAATCACCTCCACAAAACAACTGGTTACTTTTTGCCAGTTTCTTCTTCTACTCCTTGCTTACGGTGAAAGTTTATTTATGTGGAAAAATTTGTATGTTTTTGTCATATTGATGGGAGTCAAAGCGTTAAACTGTGATATGTCCAAGCTGTCAGTTTTGCGATCAGGATACCGGCTACGTGGGATGCAGATAGGTGAATCAAAGTTGCATCTAAGTGCGTTCGGCTGTACCTAATAAGTAAAAATGTTGCCGAAAGTCTTTTTGTTACTGCGTATGGACCTTCGTAGACTGACTGGAGAGATTATCAACAGCGGGCTGCGGAACAGCTACCAGGGAAGACCAGCCACGCGTCACAGCGGCGCCCTCCCGCCTCCTGCAGAGCACACCTGATTCATGTGTACAGGGGCGTCTCGTATATCAGCAGCCGTCACACCTGCGCGGGAACAGCTACATACGTCACGCGGCAACTGTGCTACAGACACAGTGCTTTCCGCGGCGCGCATGCTCTGATGCCGACAGCCGACTGTCGACGGTGTTCTGCGTCTGCTCTCCCTGAGAAGATAGAGCGTCAGTGCGTTTCCAGTTGCAAGCTACCAACTGCGCTGCCTGTCGTACTGCGGCTGCGGCTGCGGTTGCAGAAGGCTGAGAAATTGTGGTGGTGGTCGGCGAAGCATTTGCAGGAGGTAGCGTACGCTTACAACACTGTGCTCCTGGTGTACATTCTCACCAATTTCTTCCTGAAATTGAGGCATTATGTTTGATACTAGTGTACTCCTTTCAGCGAGAAATGTCCTCTTTTCCTTTTCTAACTGCTTCTTACATCTTCCTTGCTTTATTTGGCCTCCGAAGATACCTTCATATCGTCTAGCATGTGGTTCTAAACATCTCAGTAATTTCTCCTTCTGTGGTTTTCTCTCAATCCATAGTCACTGAACATCAGAAAATATTTCAGTGAAAAAGTCTTGCAATTATGATGATTACCGGGCATTGGAGGCGATCTTCTCTTATTGTGTGACGAGACACGGTACTATGGAATGCCGTCTGTACAGGGCATATTTACTTTGAATCAGTAGGCATTTTATGTTGGTTTAACCTTAGAAGTTTCCGTAATTACACCTTTATATTAGTTACATTTGTGTCCAGTTAATGTGAACAGTCGACGAAATGAATAAACCGTGAAAAAAATCTGTAGAAAGGATTAGAAGATGGGGATTTAATTTCGCTGAAAATATTAATCATTATGTATTTTTGTGTGATCTGTGCGAATAAACTTCTGTAATAATAAGAGCAACCGCATTTAGTCTTGCAATACTTCCTCATTTTCAATGAGGATAGCAATTCTGTCGGTGTCATTGATACTTTCACCCTAAATTTTAGTCCCACTTCCGAAACTTCATGTCTGTCACTGCTGTTCTATGTTACTCGTCTTTTCCTACTGCTTAGCCGGCCGGTGTGGCCGAGCGGTCTAGGCGCTTCAGTCCGGAACCGCGCTGCCGTTACGGTCGCAGGTTCGAATCCTGCCTCGTGCATTGATGTCTGTGATGTCCTTAGGTAAGTTAGGTTTAAGTAGTTTTAAGTCTAGGGGACTGATGACCTCAGATGTTAAGTCCCATAGTGCTCAAAGCCATTTGAACCATTTGACATTATATCATACTCAAGCCTAGCGGGATTTTGACCCCACGCTAAAACGTAAACTTGTTACACTCTGTTCAGTGGAACGAAACACTTTTTTCTTTGTTGTTTCATTACCACCTTCGCCCCACATGTGCGGAGGGTGGGCTGACAGTGGTTGATCATCCCACTCTTCAACGAAAGGTCAGGGAACATACACAAAGACGAATGAATTTAAAGAATAATTTATACTAAAGAAACAAGATACTCTGTTTTTTGAGTGTAAAATTGTAAACTAAGAAATGAAAAGTAGTAGTCTTAAAAATGGAACACAGCGCTTTCAGCTGAAGGACCTGCCCTGGAAAAAATGGTCTCTTGTTGGAAGTAAAAGAGGTTTTTAGGGCTGTAGGAGGGTGAATGGTATAAGTATGAAGGACTAATGGGTAGTAGTAATGGGGAAGAAGATGACTTTCGGAAGGTAGGAAGGTAGGAGTAGATTGGGGTGAGGATATGGCTATAATACGAAGAGGAAAGCCGATAGTGAAAAATGGAGAGGGGAGGGGAACAGGGAAAGAGAAGATGGGGATGGGAAAGAAAATGGGAGCCTTGTTGAGAGGAGTTGGGGAAAGTGGAATTATAGTTGGGAGGACGGATTTCACTGCCTGGAAGTGGGAGACGGTTGAAATTTTTTTGGGAGAAGATGTGGACAGCATGTGGATACAGGGTTGCTAGAATGTATCGGTATAGGCGCGGCAGCATACTGGGAACGGATGTTGGATGGGAGACTATACGATTGTTGGGACTCAGGTTTGCGGATGGTGTAGATTGTTCCAAGGTGTTCAAAGTGAGTGTGGCGAGGTGAGGATTTGGTGTGATACTAAGCAATCCACAAGCGTGAAGGTAAAACATGATTCGGTAAGCGAGGCGTAGTGCATGGCATTCAATAATTTGGAGGGACTAATAAAACTTGAGTGTAACACATATCCATGCAACATTTGCACAGGAGGAGATGTATCGGGTTAAGGTTTTATAGGTGTGGCGCGTAGTGGAAAGACGTAATTCCCGAGTTTGGTCAGTTAGCAATTTTAGTCTAATATGGAATTTTTGTTGAACGGTTAGGAGGTGAAGTTTCCACGATAGCTGCCGCTCTATCGTCAGTCCAACTTATTTTGGCGTGTTAGTAACTCGATACGATAGGACAGTTGTAATGGTGAGGTGGAATTCATGGACGCGGAAACTGTGCATGGTTTTGGAAGGGCTAATCTTGAAGAACTGTTGGTTGCAGCAGGAAATAAGCTGATAAAGAAGGGTTTGGAGGATCGTTGGGATTTCTGGAGAGTAGGGAAGAGGAACAGGAAGGCGTCGTCGCTAGCACATTGAAAGAGATGAGCTGGTGGAGGTGGTTGGGCATATCGGCAGCGTAGAGGATATGAACAGGAGGAAAGAGGGTGCAGCCTGGGATGGAAGGTATGGGAATTGGTCTTGTTAATAAGGTGATAGAAGTATAATCACAGTTCCATACACCAAGTGACCAAGAGTCATGTGGTGACTTCAAAAACAATATTCAATATAAAAATAAAAACTATTTCACAATATGTGCAGAAACGAATCGCGCGTGCAGACAATGTGGTGGGTGGATTAAATCCGCTGGTGAAATACAGTCACCACGTTGCCTACATGAGTGATTCGGTGAGTATACGACGTCTCTTCTTTAGCGCATTTCCTAATAACTGCCATAGGTTTCACGTGTATAAAAATATTATCATGTCATAAGCGAAATTTTTTATGGGAAAACAACAGCGTTTCTCAGACGACTTCGAAAAATTGTTGTTTCTTCTTTCATGTGACAGGGCAACATGAGTCGTAACGAACTAATAATTTACTATTATTTATTGCAGGCATTGAGAAATCTCGTCATTATTTCAGTAAATGTTACACAATGCCTTACTGCATACGAAATATAAGCGAAATACATAAAAGTTTTGTACTTCGATGCGATGTGAATGTGTCAGCACCGCGTATGTTTGGTGTTCTTCTTAATTAGCTGGTGGGAGTTGATTCTATTCACTTGGCCACTGATCGGAGGCATTTTTTTTCTGTACCCCACCGAGTATCATTTTATTTTACATCAACAGCATTAAAGAACTTGGCTACACCCCCTCCCACAACCCCCCCCCCCCCATGTTTTATTTTATCTTACAACTAAAGAACTTAAAACCGTATCTGGGAGTTCGTCGAAGTTAGTTCACATACATAAGCCACAGCAATGTCGAGAATATTTTGGATTAATTAAAATGATGACTGATGAATTCTGTTTATCTTCCGCCTGAACAAGATTTAAGAAGAACGAGGACTCGCTTTTCTCTCCTTGTTTCTCCTTGCAATTTCAAGCTGATGTCTTAGCATGTTTCGACAAGCTGCATACTCATCTGAAGAAACATTTACTGCCGGAAGATTTTTCCTTTTCGGTTCAAATTCCCGTCCGGCCATCTTGGGTTAGGTTTTGCTGTGTTTTTCGTAGATCGCTTGAGACGAATGCGAGATTGATTGAAAGATTACGGCCGATTTTCTTCTCCAAATTTACTCAAGCCGAGCTTGTGCTCCGTCGCTAATAATATAGTCACTGACGGGGAACTAAAGTCTTGTCTTCCCTGCCTTGTCCGAACCATAGACAGGGGCGCACAGCCGGTAACGATTTTATTTCTAGTACTGGGATAGTGAATTTCATAGTTCACCCTAAAGTCACTCTTATTCTCTCAAGGCTTCACGAAATTCTTTCATTTATATTGTGGGAATTATGACGCAGTTATCTCCCCACGACGAGAGCATTGTATAGAAGGTCGTTAAAATGATAGAATTTTTCTCTGGTATAACACGTTATTTTAAAATTCAGAGATATTTCTTTTGGTCTACCAGAATAGCTTAACTCACAGCGCATTAGGCTACTTAACAGGGAGAAGAGCCAGAGCTGGATTGAATTCGAGCGAACGATTATCGATCGGTGACATGGTTCTTTGGCCCCTTGAAAGTGGTTTTTAGGTGGTTTTCCACACTCGCTGGTTTCCAGCCGCCACTTTCAGAAAATACGTTAGCATAGGGTATCTCACAGAACAAATTTCACACAATCCACAGACTGCACGCGACATCCAGACATAAAGAAAGATGACCCAGCAATGTCAAACGCTAGAAAAGAGAGAGAGAGAGCGCGAGAGAGAGAGCGAGAGAGAGAGAGAGAGAGAGAGAGCGAGAGAGAGAGAGAGAGAGAGAGAGAGAGAGAGAGAGCGAGAGAGAGAGCGAGAGAGCGAGAGAGAGAGAGAGAGAGAGAGAGAGAGAGAGAGAGAGAGCGAGAGAGAGAGAGAGAGAGCGAGAGAGAGAGAGAGAGAGAGAGCGAGAGAGAGAGAGAGCGAGAGAGTTCCTTTTCCAAATTGCCTTTCATTATGCTCATTTGTGAAGTGATCCAATATCATCATACTGTCGCTGTGGGCGTTTATCACTAAATCAGGTATCTCAAATGTTTAGTTTTAGCTGTTTGTCGTTACATCTTTTCTCACGACACGCGGCAAAAGCATTAAGTTGCTCTCATCCGGCCGGCCGTTGTGGCCGCAGAGTTCTAGGCGCTTCAGTCCAATGAAAATATTCCGTTCCCTCCTCACATCGTCGTGCCGGCACGGTAGCTCAGCGTGTTCGGTCAGGGACCTGGCGTGTCTCTGTAATAAAAATACTGAGTGAAAAGATCAACAATGAACTTCAGTGGATGTCACGGAACGTCCGCTTCCACCAAATACAACGTCAAAAAAAAAAAAAAAATAAATAAATAAATAAATAAAAAAGTTGGGAACCGCACTGCTGCTACGGTCGCAGGTTCGAATCCTGCTTCGAGCATGGATGTGTGTGATGACCTTAGTTTAGTTAGGTTTAAGTACTTCTAAGTGTAGGAGACTGATGACCTCCGATGTTAAGTCCCATAGTGCTTAGAGCCATTTGAACCCTTTTGCTCTCATCGGGTAAAACTGAATATCTTTTAAAAATTACCAGAGCTCTTTAGCAAATTACCGCCTGCTGTACCTATTAATTGAGTACAGCCTTGCGGATACTCCAGCGCTGTCCCCTTTCATTCTAAAACATCAGCTGTTGTTTCAGGATACTTTAAAGGAGTTTGTTCAACAATTGTGTTTCTTCTTCAGCGCTACACATGAGGTTTTACCTTTTTTCCCAATAGTTCTTACTTCATATCCAAAAAATTGATGACTATTTATACGAAAATTCAAAAGACGTCATCACAACCATTTTAGATGTACAAGAACAGAAAACTGAGACGAAGAATTTTGTCAGACTAAGATATATGTTGTATCTACTTCTATTCTTTTGATTTTGAAGACAGCTGTGGCCGAAAAGCATAATCTTTGTTTCAAATAGTACTAAAACAATGCTATCCAGTGTAAATACTATCTTGAAACTGCGCCTCCACTCGAATTTAGTGTTATCATTGTCAGTTTTTCGATCAATATCTTTCAAGTAATGAAGTCTGTCTGTCTTTTCCTTTCAAATCATTTTATTATAAAATTCATTCTGATTATCAGCATACTGAAAATATCGTTAATTTGCCTCTCACACTCGAATTTTGTATGTTGCAATGCGTTTAGCTGCCGTTGTTGGAAAGTTGAATTTTTTTATACCTCGTGCAGTACGTAGTCAGCAGCAATTGCAACTGGTGAAGAATACTCTGAAATGTATTTACTAAGATCTTTAGTGTTAATTCCAATGTAACTTGTTATAAAAAAAAAGAGCTTTAGAGAAACAGAGGTGGCCGAATATTAGTTTCGGCATATCTAGCGCGAACTTTCTAGACACTTTCTCTTTCTTTTTTTATTTTTTTATTTTGTTTGAATGGATCATTTCAAAAGCATCCGATGGAAGCAGATCCTGTTCCTTGCCGCAAGAGTCTAACAACTCATAATTAACAGCAATAAGAAAGATCTCGTAGTCTATGCAGTTACTTTTTCGATAATACTAATGAGATCTTTCCAACTACAGATTCACACAGCCAGAAAAATAGCTGCCTCAAGAACCACTTGCTCCAGTGTCAAATACAGTTTACTGCGCCTAACGTGGACGATAAATAGTTTAGACAAGAACAGAAGATTTCGAAATGTGGCGCTACAGAGGAATGCTGAAGATTAGATGAGTAGATCACATAACTAATGAGGAGGTATTGAACAGAATTGGGGAGAAGAGAAATTTGTGGCACAACTTGACTAGAAAGAGATCGGTTGGTAGTACATATTCTGAGGCATCAAGAGATCACCAATTTAGTATTGGAGGGCAGCGTGGAGGGTAAAAATCGTAGAGGGAGACCAAGAGATGAATACACTAAACAGATTCAGAAGGATGTAGGTTTCAGTAGGTACTGGGAGATGAAGAAGCTTGCACAGGATGGAGTAGCATGGAGAGCTGCATCAAACCAGTCTGTGGATTGAAGACCACAACAACAGCAGCAACAACAACAAGAAATTGCTCAACAATTACTTAGCGTTTTTCGGCGGATGTCTTAAAGAATGAGAACAGTATTTTGACTAGAAAAAATATATTTGTTACGTGTCAGTTAATACACCTGGTAGTTCCAGATCTGAATTAGCAAGTACCGAAAAAAATGTCCGCAACCAGGCTTCTACTCGCACGACTGGTGCTAAAACCACGTACTTGAAAATGCAGTGCACAGTGAGGCAAAAGAGTGATGAAAAAACACGCTCTGCATTTATTCTGAAACACTGTGCAGCGACGTGGCTCATTTGTACGCGGATGCATGTGTGGTGGGAGGGCCGCGCATTAATCTGCGGCATAATGAGCTTTTTCTTGGCATTGTTTCCGCCAGACGATCACGCGGCCCACCACGCATTCAGCGAGTGCCGGATCCGCAGCCCGCCATTGTCCGCATTCTATTGTAATCGCACAGAACGCAGCGCACCCACACCGGCCCTATTTTCTGAAACGTTAACCGCACGGTGGCAGTTTGCTCGCACGGCTCTAAGTCAAGTAAAATCACTTGCGCCATATTCCTTCTCCTGCTATCACATGCACCGTTACATTTGTATTGTGTGATTGCGAAACAAACATGCAGGGGTTGGACACAAAACTGGAAACACGGCAAGAAATGCATGCCTGAACATAAATGTGGAACGTAGCCAAGCCTGCAGGTTGAGCTATTCTATTTGACCAAGAACGGCGCCTGTGCAGTGCTTCAGTACTTCGCAGGTGTCAGTTGTGGGACAAGGGCGGCATCACGACAGTTTGTTTGCGTGGGTTGCCTACATCAGGGATAGGTATACATTCACGGTATACATTCAGGGACAAACATATACCTTCTGCTTTATAATTGAATTCCTGTCGTGAAATCCCTCCTCTCCAGCACAGAGCCAACAATTTCCAGGTAGGGAAGGGGGGGGGGGGATGGGGTGTAGTTGTTTAACTGATCAATTTAATGAAGTAGTCAATCAAATTCATAGAGTGAGAGGGGGCTATTCGGATAACTCAGGGGTGAAAGTCTCCCTGTATCAGCGAGGTTGTGGGGGGGTGGGGGTTGGAGGTTTCCTGAGGGGTTGGGAGGAGGAGAGGGAGAGGCAGGGTTGGGGGAACAATAGATTAAGCATTTTTTCAATCAAAACGAAGGATTATCACCAGGGGTCATAATCCTCTTAACAAAACAATAGTTTAAGGACCTGCCAATCAAGAGACAACAACTTGTTTGCCCCTGAATGTATACCTGCCCTTGATGCAGGCAACCTGCACTAACAAATCGTTCTGATGCCTGCCTTTTCCCACTCCTTTGGTTGTTTTCAGAGCAGTTTTCTGTGTAGTTAGAGGTGCACTATGTCCGAGCTACATGAATTCGAACGTGCACAAAGTATTGGTGCCCATATGGTTGGAGCCTCCATAACCAAGGGAGCGGAAGGGTTTGATTTTCAAGAGGTACAGTATATAATATTTAAACCGCATCCAGAGAAGGTGGAAAAACATCATCTGCTGAGACACAACGCCGTCGAAAGTGTCTGTTGGCTGATCTTGACAGATAGTAACTGAAGAGGATTTGTGACAAAGTAAGAGGACAACAGTTGCAAAAACTACTGCATGACTGAATGTCGCACTCGCTTACCTTGTCAACACCAAACAATGCAAAGGAGGGTACTGCAGTGCGAGCTGGAATTACAAAACCATAACAGAAAGCTATGGCGCTGTAGTCATTAAACCATCATTATGGAGAAATGGAAGAAAGTAATTTGGTCGGTTGAGTCTTATTTTACACTGTTTCTAACTTCTGGGCGAGTTTACGCCCCAATATATGACACAAGTTGGGGTTAGGTGATGGTTTGGACAGCCATATCGCGGTATTCCATTCTCTGTGAGGTTGCCCTACTGTCAAGGATTATGTGGCCATTTTCGTTGGACAGATCCATTTCACCGTACAATCTTTGTTACCTAGTGGTGGTGCTGTGTTCTAAGACGACAGGAGCTCTGTTCACACAGCTTGTATCGTTCAGGACTGCTTTTGTGGAAGAAAGTAATTTGGTCGGTTGAGTCTTATTTTACACTGTTTCTAACTTCTGGGCGAGTTTACGCCCCAATATATGACACAAGTTGGGGTTAGGTGATGGTTTGGACAGCCATATCGCGGTATTCCATTCTCTGTGAGGTTGCCCTACTGTCAAGGATTATGTGGCCATTTTCGTTGGACAGATCCATTTCACCGTACAATCTTTGTTACCTAGTGGTGGTGCTGTGTTCTAAGACGACAGGAGCTCTGTTCACACAGCTTGTATCGTTCAGGACTGCTTTTGTGGGCAACAGGATGAATTGTCTCATCTCCCTTGGCCACCACAGCCATCACTTTACAATATTATCTGGTTCGCAGAGAAGAATGCATGATCGCTATCCATCTCCATCATCTTCGTCTGAGGTTGACATTGTTTTGCAGGAAGAATGTTACACGATTCCCTTGAAAACTATACAGGACCTATATTTATCAATTCCCAGCTTTACGTGGCAACGTGTTTCCTACAACGTATTAGGCTTCATAATGTATTTCTTTTCTGGGTTTCTTTATTTTTGTCCACCCTTGTACACCGATGAGCGAAAACTGTATGACCCACTACTTAATAGCATGTCGGTCCAGCCACGAGACTAAACTGGCGTCGAAATTTCCCACAGCTACCTTTTTAATGTGCTCAACAAGGATGCGTAGCTGCCGCAGACGGTGTTGTGAAATGGGGTTCTTAGAGGGAGACTTCGCCGTATTGTTCTCGCACTTGATAATGTAGCATCCCCCCGCCCCACCTTCCCACCCCCCTCAGTTGAAATCAGGCAACAAGAGGGTGCGAAACAGAAGCGCGGATAAAAGCATAAAACCCCTTTGCTGCTTCGGATCACGTTCAAATTTTGTAGAATGGTTTTGAACGGTCCCTAGTAGTTCTACCCAATATAACAGAGCAAAAACTGCGGTGGCGCTTCCCCCCAAATGGGTCAGATCACGTTAAATGGGGTTTGCAGCCTCACTTTATCCTTCTAGTAACGTTGAAACGCCCAAGGGTTGGTAGCAATGTCGAACGTTGTCGAGAACGTCGCCTTGCTGCTAATCACTGTGGTTTTAACGACGAAATGTGTGGGAATCAACACCTCAGTCAAAGGGAAAGTGTCTTACACGCCCTTTATACCATTCCATGAGGCCTTTCCGTGTTGTTTCTGACTGGCGGCGGTGTGTCTGAAATACTTCCCTCTGCCACACATAAGAAAACCGCATGATTTTAACGCTGGGTGTCGCTATTTTGACCTCCATTGCAGAGGTGGCAAAACAAAAGGTGAATGTGGGTAAGAGGCGGTGGGGCGAAGTTTTCATAGCGTGGCGTTTGGGAGAGTTGTGGTAAAATTTGTTGCTACTGTGACAACATTAACCTACTTTAAAGCTCACAACAACTTTAGAGCTGTGTCTTTTTTTCTCGAATGTGTCGACACTTTGCTGTTTAAAGCGTTGACGAGCCCGAGGGTGGCATGGCAGGGCTCCATGCTTTCGCATCATTACAGATGAAGATTTTGGACATGTCTGAGCCAAATTTCAATCTTATGCGTCGGAATAATGACAATTACGGGATTTCGAAAAAGTGATCACTTAATGTTGTTGCACAGCGTTGTAAGGAACAAAAGGTCTGTTTTTGCAATTCTTAAACAGGATTTACGCAGAGTGTAGCTGCCTCTCAGACTTCCACAAGTTCCATTTCGTCTGCTCCCAACCTGTCCTGTCTGCCTTCACACATCCGTCGTGTAGGCTCCTCACTCCCCTCCCCCTCCTCTCACCACATCATTAAGTAATTCTCTTACATAATTTCAACTATGCAACCCAAATTAAATCCAAACAAACCTAAATTTAGTTGCTGATTTGCCGATAAAACGGTACCAGTGACGTAACTGATATCACAGCAGGTATTCTAAAAAAAAGGAGTTACAAGCTGTCACTTAACATAATTTTTGTATAACAAAAAACAAATTGTTTAGATTTAACAGTAGACAAGAAAACAATATAATATTCAGACATTACTTTTCTATACGTTTCTTATCGTTTTCCTACCTGGTACCTTTTGCCCTGTATGAAGATAACTAGCATTGTAAGTTTGTAGAGTCAGCAACTAAACACATATGAATTTCTCAATGTTACACAGTCTTATTGTAATACATGTATTAATCCTATCAAATGCTGATGCGTGTGCTTGTGTTTCTATTTGAAGTTACCTCTGAATTAGTGAGGAATGTTCATGTGTGGCGTATCGCACCTGATGGTCAGCTAAGTTAGTTATCCCATACTATTTGATAACGCTTGCGAAGTGGGCCCTATTGATAAGTTTTGGTCACGAAGTTACAGCAACTTTTACTGTCAATTAATAATTTTCCCCTATTGTATCTAAATGTGAATCTTATCATTGTGGGATCGATTAGCCCTTTCCTGCAGAAATTCGAGCCGGACATTTCCTTTGCAATCATTGATTTTATTTTACTGAAGCTCAACTGCTTCTAGCTGTAATCGTCCTTAAAAATTTTGGGATTTCCGCCATTCTCAGTGCTGAGCATAGGACGCCATTAATATAAGTCTTCTTGAACCTAGTGTTGACCCTGGGAAATCTTGTGTTCATCTGTAGTGGCCAGCTGATCTCCTTGTAGAACTTTCATTACGTAAGTTACTAAATGGTTGCTTAATTTAAAATATATATTTTATATTACTCAACAAACTTTCAAAATCCACATTTCTGTGTGAGTGGCTTGTAAGCCTTTCTTTCTATGTTCATTTGTATTTTAATCTGTGTCTCGTTTGTGTATGATCACTTAAAGATCTAAAGTGTTTTTGAATCTTTGCTTAATGTCCAATTTTCTTCCTCTTTGATCAGGTACAGTGAGTCCCAAATTTAAACTACTGGTCACCTTTAAGTTGATTTTATACTTGGTTTCTCCTGGAAGAATGCTGCCAAATTCTATTAATGTAAGACCTCTGTTTCGTTCTACAGCCTCAACCAAGTTTCCCACTGAAGAATCGTTCTTCAGTTTTTTAGCTGACTTTGCTTGAAGATTGTCCTGAATATCTTGCTGTGAGATTCGTCGTAATTAAGCAGTGTCTGTAGCTCACATAATCATCTTTTTTCTTTTTTTTCTTCCCAGAGTGATATGGATAGGTTGCCGTGCATAAAGATCGGCGCAACGGACAGTCTATAGTAATTGAAGAAGGGGAGGAATCTGCTCGAATGTCGCACTATCCTCTGTTCCCTCGGTGACTCAGATGGGTAGAGCGTCTGCCATGTAAGCAGGAGATCCCGAGTTCGAGTCCCGTTCGGGGTACACAATTACACCCGTCCCAGTTGATATATACCAACGCCCGGTAGCAGCTGAAGGTATTAAATTATAATTATAATTTCGTTATAGACGGCTGCAGGTCATCAATATGTCCGAAAGAACAGGCACCATATCCGTATAAGTACAAATTTCTAGTTAGTGTGATGAATGGCAACTGGCTATTTATGTACAAAAATGTAAGTTAATGCGAATTAGTAGGAAAAACAAACTCTTAATGTTCGGATACGGCATTAGTGGTATCCCGTTTGATACAGTCACGTCGTTTATATATCTGGGCGCAACGTTGCGAAGCGATTAGAACGAGCATTGGAGGATTTCGGTAGGGGAGGCGAATGGTCGACTTCGGTTTGTTGGGAGAATTTCAGGAAAGTGTGGTTCATCTGTAAAGGAGGCCGCATATAGGACACCAGTGCGACATATTCTTGAGTACTGCTCGAGTGTTTGGGATCCGCACCAGGACGGATTGAAGGAAGACATCGAAGCAACTCAGAGGCGAGCTGCCAGATTTGTTACCGGTAGGTTCGATCAGCATGCAGGTGTTACAGGAGCTCAAGTGGGAGTTCCCGGACAGAAGCAGTCTTTCATTTCGAAGAACACTACTGAGAAAGTTTAGACAACCGGCATTTGAAACTGACTGCAGAACGATTCTACCGCCGCCTACATACATTTCGCATAAGGACCACGAAGATACGAGAAATTAGAGCTCATGCAAAGGTATATACGAGAAGACAGTCGTTTTTCTCTCGCTCTATCTGCGAGTGGAACAGAAAAGAAACGACCAGTTGTGTTAAAGGGTACTCTCCGCCACAAACCTTACGGTGGCTTGCAGAATACGTATGTAGATGTAGAAGTGTTGTCGGCATTTCCGAATTCCATCATTTCATCATTCTAGAGCGGACGCGCTTTATTTTACAGCAGTAGTTTTATCTCTTTGGAAGCCGTAACTTCCAAATTCAAGGCAATCGCAATTTAATCCAAGCTGTTATTGCTATCTGTCGGGGGTTTAGTCTTCCATTACGGAGCTAACAGTTCTCTGGAGGAAGGGCATGTCAAAGAAACGGACATGACGAGCTTAATTACAGTGCAAACAAACAGAGCTGTTCCCTGGGAATTTGGTACACATTTCCGACGGTCACATGTTTTAAATGTTATCCTTAGACCTTTTTCATCTTTACTGGCAAAGCCGAGGACGTTGGAAAAAGTTAAACGGAGATTGCTACCGTTTCTGATCCGCCGTTTGAATCTTGGAATTATCTCCAGTGCAATCCGATCACAGGGAAATGACCAGTTATGTTACAGTTGTGTCTTTAAACTTACGTAGCGAACTCAATCGAGGTTGGACACGTTTATCGAAAGCTGTCCAGAGAGCAAAGACGCATACAGCGACTGTGAAGTTCCTTCCCAGTCTGTTTACAATGTCGCACAGTGGCATGGCGTGTTTCACAAAGACCTGGAGCTTGTGGACTGAGGCACGGGTGTGATTTCGCAACACTGACCTGTTAACAGGAGGAAAAGGAGCTTATTACAACGTTCTCAGAGTTTTCTACCACGTCATCAGAAAGTGAGCACATTTGTACATAGCTAGAGATGATTTTCAGTAGTATTTTCAATAGTATTTTCAAGACAGTTTTTGGTGCTCTTTTATTTTCCTGTTTATAGTAATACCTCTTATATAAGGCGAAGGGAAATTCGGGTTTGAGTCCTAGTCCTGCAGAAATTTTCATTGTCATTACAGGTAGTACATTATAGTACAGGTAGTACATTGTAGTGAAGCAGAAACTCAGGAATAAATTTCAGTGTTTGAAACTGTAGCTCATACACACAAAAAACCTAAAAAAATCAATATTTTTCGCTCATGCTAGAATATAGACGCCCCAAGAACTCGGAATAACTCGATACTTGTTTCACTACCTTGCCAGGACCCGAAGAATTTGGTGAAACACTTGATACGTGCAGAACTATCCTCACAGCTGTCCCCATATTTTTTTCTCTGCAGAGTGGTTTTTGGAAATTGTTATCTTATGAGTAGTATTTAAAATTTGGACGATGTGAACACGCATTAGAAATTGGCGTCCATCCCTTGGCTTTCCCTTAATTCTAAGTGTAGTTATTCTCCTTCTACTACTACGTATAGTGGCTGATAGTATACGCTTAGAAGTTATTTGTTACAAATCCGTAAAATTTCCACACGTAACGGTAGTTACGAAGTGATAGATATTCAGTCGATAAAATCGGACGTGGGACTTATCTACGCCTGATAATTCAAAACTTGGGTAACACAACAGTCAGAGGCATCAAAACTCCGAATTAAACACGGCAGCACCACGTAGCACATACAGCCTCTTGCTTTCAACAGGGTGAGTAGGGAGATCTTCGGGATAACACAGCGGCCTACTAACAAGAAGTGCGACAACGGTTACAAACCAACCACATAGTCCTCACTGCTGTAGACAAGAAGTAGTCCAACGCTGTTCTGCTGGCTGCCTCGTAAGTCACTGTCGAAAACAGATTACCTGAATGAATAGGATACGCTATCAGATTCCAGTGGTTCGGTTGTACTCATTTGCACCTGATTCTAGATTTTTAGATTACGTCACCCTACGACAGGGTAATGGAACACAGAATAAAACTAAGGAGCAGTTGTTGCTAGAAAAAACAGCACGTAAGTTTCACAGTCGGTGAAAATAATGAAAACCAGTGATGTTGCAGACGATGGTTTAGTATTGTGCACCATACTGAAAGCCATGAGCAACCCAGGGCTTAAATTCCAATTCCAGCAATCTAAAAAAAGACTGCAGTGTCGTTACATAATTTTACGGCACATGTCACCATACTGTGAAGGCATTAGTGTCCATCGCGTGACTACAGGCGTTATACCCAAAATGGTCGACTTCAATGCTTCGTTTCGTCAGCATGTTGCCATTGAATTCCTTGTTAAAGAGGGAATATGTAGTACTGAAATTCACTTTAAGATTCAGTAAACCTATGGAGATGTCTGCATGTCCCCGGAAGTGGTTGGAGATGGGTGAAACTTTTTAAAGACGGAAACACGAGCGTCGAGATATCGCCCTCGAACTGAGATACACAGGGCTGCAATCCGATTGATTATCTGGAACCCGGAGAAATCATGAATGCTGCCCATTATGTCCAGACACTTTTGAGGCGGCGTCGAACATCGCATGACAAACGCCCTGGGGAGGTCATCCAGCAACATGATAACGAGCGCCCTATCACTGGTCGTGTCACTTTGGAGATAGTCCGGACATTTCGGCGGGACACTCTTTCATATCCTCCCTACAGTCCCGAGCTGGCATCATCTGGCTACCACATTTTTCTGTTCTATGAAGATACAGATGTGGGGCCAAAGTTACAAGAAGATGCTGCATGGTCGACAAGCAGTGCGTGTGTCTTCGGGAAGCCCGAAGGGAGTTCTGTCGTAAGGGTGTTTTCTAACTCGTAGAACAATGGCTACAATGTGTGCATAGAAATGGAGACAAAGTTGAAAGGTGACAGAAATTATATAGATTAAGATGATGTACCGTGTAAGAGGTCCGAGCAGATGAAATTTCGATGTATTGCTCATGCGCTGCCTGCGATATGCAAGGTCTCTGGCCAGAGAGCAGTTCAAATGGCTCTGAGCACAATGGGACTCAACTGCTGTGGTCATCAGTCCGCTAGAACTTAGAACTACTTAAACCTAACTAACCTAAGGACATCACAAACATCCATGCCCGAGGCAGGATTCGAACCTGCGACCGTAGCAGCAGCGCGGCTCCGGACTGGAGCGCCTAGAACCGCACGACCACCGCGGCCGGCCCAGAGAGCAGTGTTGACTGCAGTAGGAACTGTGTAGCTGTAGCAGTACGTTGTTGCTAGTGTGCAGCCTGGTCTGGTCTGATCTGGTGTATCGTGTTGGCTGGCCCGGTCGTGGTGCAGCGATGCCGGAGCCTGAGTATTATTGTATAAGGTAAAAAGCAGCCTCGCGCATATGTAGTAATGTTATCTCAAGTCCCATGTAAATGTTTTAAAAAATGTCCTAATAATAATCTTTCTCATATAAAGTAATTTATAACAACCATTGATTTCAATTTAAAGAATTTGCTAATTTCTCCAATCCATGATCATCCCGATTATTGCAAAGGAAAAATCAGTTGTTTCCCTTTTATAAATGACAAATCTATCGGCCAGCATTGCACAGGGATGTGGCAGAAAAATTTATTTTAAGAGCAGATATATATGCGTTATCCGGCGACTTCATTGAGGTAAGAATTTTTCCTTTTTTTTTTATTCAAAATGATCTTTCAAGGGCCATGACGCAGCACTGCTGACTTCCAAAATTTACCAGGTTAAATTCACAGTCAATTATTGAAAAGTTATAAGTGAGTGACAATTTAATTGAGAGGTTAGTTACTGAATTAATTTTTTGTTGGGGCGTTACACGGAATGTGAACGACATAATTATAATTTTTTAATGTTGAGAAGTTTAGGAATTTTTATGTTTAGAGGTTACACTAAAATGTGAATGAAAATTTTGTGGGGAGGTTAAATTAGAATCATATTCATATTATTTATTTTATTTTGTGGGGAGGCTACAACCGGATGATCAAAAAGTCATTATAAATTTTAAAACTTAATAAACCATGGAATAAAGTAGATAGAGAGGTAAAAATTGACACATGTGCTTGGAATCAAGAAAAAAAATAACAAAACAAAGTTCACAAAATGTCCGACAGATGGCGCTGGACAGCAAAACGTCAGGTCAGTGACTGCGCATGACAATCGTGTATAAAAGGAGCTGTAATAAGAGAGAGAATCAGAAACACCTGCTGGAACGTACGATGTTTATGCAGGATGGCGCTCCACCCCATATTGCTAGACACGTGAAAGATCTCTAGCGCGCGTCGTTTGGTGATGATCGTGTGCCCAGCCGCCACTTTCGTCATGCTTGGCCTCCCAGGTCCCCAGACCTCCGTCCGTACGATTATTAGCTTTGGGGTTACCTGAAGTCGCAAGTGTGTCGTGATCGACCGACGTCTCTAGGGATGCTGAAAGACAACATCCGACGCCAATGCCTCACCATAACTCCGGACATGATTTACAGTGCTGTTCACAACATTATTCCTCGACAGCTATTGTTGAGGAATGATGGTGGACATATTGAGCATTTCCTGTAAAGAACATCATCTTTGCTTTGTCTTACTTTGTGATGCTAATTATTGCTATTCTGATCAGATGAAGCACCATCTGTCGGACATTTTTTGAACTTTTGTATTTTTTTGTTTCTAATTAAACCCCATGTCATTCCAAGCATGTGTATCAATTTGTACCTCTCTATCTACATTATTCAGTGATTTATTCAGTTTTCAAATTTATACTGACTTTTTGATCACCGGGTACTTGGTTTGTCTAAAAAATAAATAACAAAATTTTAAAAATCTATGCTCCTTACGTTCAGAATGGCCCTCGTAACACATGCCTTAGATTCCGAGGAAGGAAGGAAATACGCATGGAACTACACATGTAGGTAGGTTCGTACCACACATTAATTAAGGGGGGGAGGGCTTATGGATTTCACATAATTGAGCACAGATGAAAAGGATATACAAACACTGTAAGTTTCAAAGAAAGTCGGGAAGAAGTAAGCTTTCTAGCTGCGTGAATTCGAAATACAGCAAAAAACACACGAGGCTTCTGTTCGTAATATTTATGGAAATCTACGATAAGGTGTTATTCTTATATTCGCTGAGCGTAGTTGTACTCAGTTTGTACCCGAAGGTCTCATTTCTTTTTTGGACCTTTTCTTGTTTCCGTATCCCACAGTCAATGGTCGTGTGTCAGGTAATTCACACGCTAGTTCTCCCTGCTTGTGACTTATCTTCCGAGGATTGTACCAATTTGTTGCCCACACCTTAGCAGTGCAGTAAATATTTCAACTGGCTGCTATTCATAACGTCTTAACTACAACACATTTGCTGCACTCGCATCGATATGTATCTCTGTAGCGTCTGTATATCTCTCGCATGGTGCCCTGAAATACAACTTCAATAAAACACGGACCCTCTAAAACCCTTTTATCTCTTCTTGCTCATATATTTCTGTGCCCTGGAGCAGGGACGCGCGACATTATAAATTACTGTTTAATCTCGAGCGTCGAATTTATGAAGACACTCAGCATTCTCTCGTAACGCTAAGGTATTTGTCCGGACCTCGTATATCTCAATGTGCGTGCTGTAACAACAGGTCTGTAGTTTATCGCGGACATTCCCGTAAGGCACATACTGCGCCCGTGCCTGCCAGTTCTGTTGGGGGAGCGTAGGTGCGTGCTGTTCATACGTTTGCACATAAATTACAATAAATTGTATGAATTTATACTGGACATAGCCATGTATGCTAGAGCTCCACTGAAGAATATTCTGCAACCTGAGCACCATTTATTACAGCCAGATATTCTTCTCTTCTCCGGTCTTAGTTGTGACTTTCTTCTGAAACTTTTTTTTGTTCTTCCATTTTAAGATCTATCAAAGTATTAACTTAATGTTGAATATGTATGAAAGCAGCTACTATGTAATTATGAGTTTACTAACAGAATATATCTGGACTTCCCTAATGGCTTCGTTGCTGTATTCTATCCGCAAGAACATTTTTTATTTATAACGTATTATTATTATTATTATTCACGTTTGGGCTCTACAGAACCAAGTGTAAGTAGGCTGTTTAGGTTTTTTTATTGGTAACGCCACCTCTGTATGAAAATCACTTGTGGCTGCTTTGCATTGTTGTAATACTCGCCATTGTAGGCAGCTGGCTGTGAACAGCGCGTAGCGTTGCGCAGTTGGAGGTGAGCCGCCAGCAGTGGTGGATGTGGGGAGAGAGATGGCGGAGTTTTGAAATTTGTCATGAACTGCTATATTTATATATGATGATATCAAGGTAAATACATTGTTTGTTCTCTATTAATATCTTTCATTTGCTAACTATCCCTATCAGTAGTTAGTGCCTTCAGTAGTTTGAATCTTTTATTTAGCTGGCAGTAGTGGCGCTCGCTGTATTGCAGTAGCTTGAGTAGCGAAGATTTTTGTGAGGTAATTGATTTGTGAAAGGTATAGTTTAATGTTAGTCAGGGCCATTCTTTTGTAGGGAATTTTGAAAGTCAGATTGCGTTGCGCTAAAAAAATATTGTGTATCAGGTTAAGCACAGTCATGTAAAATTGTTCAAAAAAGGGGACGTTTCATATGTCGACCCTTAGCCGAGGATACCTCACTGGAATCTTCTGATTTTTTTCTTGTAGTTTGTGTAATTAGTGTAGCTATTGTTTACTGCTAGCGCGTAATTATAGAGAGAATTTCCTTTGTAGTTGTAGTTTTTCATTGTTGTACAGTAAAACAGTTGTGGCATGCATGTAGATTTGCACCAAGTATTTCGCAGCTGCAATTAACTAGATATTATTTTCAGTGTTATGTTAATGTGTTCTCTTATTTTTGCTCTTCAAATTGTGTTTTTCTGTGTTGTCGTGTGAAATACTGTGACAATAATGGCGTGTGAAAAACGTAATACTAGGCTCCAAAGTAAACTGAGAAATGACAGTGAAAACGAAAGCAGTGTGTTAGCGCCACCGAGTAATGAATTAACTGATGTTCAAAGTAATAATTTGGTAATTGTGCATAGGGAAATGGAGCGGGCGGCAAACAATGGCGTAGACAGTGAAACAATTAGTGAGCAGGGAAGCATTATCGATTGGTCGGTCGGCAACAGCTCGCCTCAGGAATCCGAAATGATAGGACATAATTTTGCAAATACTGTAGATTCAGGTTTTGCGTCCTCACCGTTTTCTCAAATGAGTCAAGACACATTTTCCGCTTGTCAAAATGTGAATGTTGCCGGTGCAAATTCACTGCCGAAAAGCGTAGAGAAACAGATTCCAGACACTAACACATTATTATTGCAATTAATGCAGCAAATGAAACAAAATCAGAGACAAACACAGCAACAGTTAGACACAATGGAACAACACCAGAGACAAACACAGCAAAAGCTTCAACAGTTAGACACAATGGAACAAAATCTTCAAAAGTTAGACACAGTGGAACAAAATCTTAAAAAGTTAGACACGACGCTTGAACAAACACGTGAAGATTTAACTAGTGAGTTACATAACATCGAATCGAAATGTCAAAAAGTCTGTAATGATGTAAAAACACAAATTTGTAAGCATTTTCAACCTATTTTTTCGCGGCATGAAAATGCATTACAGAATCACGAAGCAGCCATAAAAGAACTGCAAACCATTTTTCATGAAAATCATGAGACCTTGTGGGCTAAAATTGACTCAGTTGCATCTACCGATTCGGTTACGCAACTTGCAAAAACTCAGGAAAACTTGAAGGACACAGTAGATTCGATTTCAACACTCTGAAACTTGGTTCAGAAAAACACACTGAGGAAATGTGTTCACTATCGGAGAAAGTAGCCGAACTTTCGGATCAGTTCACTAACTTATCTACGAAGGTAGATGATAATCTGAACGACACAAAACCGGTAGTCTTTAATGACACACAAGAGTGCGAACAAATTAGGAAACTGAAACAAAATCTGAATCAAATTAATACGCAACACCAAAGAGAAATCCGGGAAGTACAAGATCAGCTGACACAGGTAATACAAGAATTACGTATTTCGGAGGACACTCGCGCTCCAATACGGGAAGAGGGACTTAGAAATACGGAAAAGCCGCAAAATAATAACACAGAGCATTTCGGAAGTTCTGAAAGAAACTGGCAATGTGCACCGAATTTTGAGATGGAACGGCCGACACGACCTAACAATGACCGATATGCGACTCGCCGACATGATGACTTTGACTATAAGCTGTTCATTACTACACGTAAATTTAAAACATTTAAGATTTCTGGCAGTGACATTCATCCACAAGCGTGGCTCCATCAATTCTCTCATTGTTTTCCTCCCAACTGGTCATTGGAGCACAGGTTAGAATTTATGTGTGGCTATTTAGAGAATGAACCAGCTGTAAGAATGCGATCGGTCATTCACGATTGTCACAGTGAAGGAGAATTTTACCATGCCTTCCTCTCAGCATATTGGTCTCAAGCTACACAAGACCGAGTAAAACATAACATCATGATGATGAAACACTTTGAACAATCTGAATTTTCCAGTCTTGTCAAATATTTTGAAGACATGTTGCATAAGAATCAGTATCTTTCAAACCCATACAGCCCCTCAGAACTCATCCGCATTTGCTTAATCAAATTACCTGAACATTTACGACATATTATTTTGGCAGGACGTTGCAAAGACGACATTGAAGCTTTTCAGGGACTTTTACAAGAACTGGAAAGTAAAACATGTTTTAGTAGTAACTTTTGTGGTATAGCAACAATGAGACAGCCTTTTTCGTGACACAACAATACGTTACTGTACAGTACTTTCTTCATCACGCCAATAAGCGTAATAACTACGATATCTATACACAAAGCATTTCACTTTTGTTTATCATGAGGTAAGTACATTGACTTCTGTAGAACTTAGCTTTCGGAGGACGATAACTACGACACTTCCACAGAATTCTCTTACAGCAAGACGCACATTTAGCGCTACAGGACACGCATTTGAGAGATTAATTTTGTACTTATGCCATTTATTTTTCAAGATTTTTGAATTACAAAGAAAGTTTTCCATGATACATTTCATTCCATTGCTGTAATCTGTAACACCTGAGGGTATAATTACATTAATCCTCAGGGGGGTACACACTTACTTTGTGTACCATGTGTTTGGCAAGCACAAGGAGCCCTAGCTAATATGGTATTTGCTTATACAACTTTACACATCGGTACCATATTTCTCCAACACATAAATTACACAGCTATCTGATTATTTGACAGAGAAATAAACATTCTTTTTACTATGTCAGTGACAGATGTTTACGCAATTACACAGTTGGATAACTTCACACTTACGAAATTGTATGTTGTTTGTACTTTGTGAACTGTTCATATTTTTTCAGAACCATTGTGATACTATGAGAGCTTTGAATGATATATTTGGTAAGGGAGCATGATTTTAAGGTACGTTTGAGGTTGATGACACTATTGAAATGAGCAGAGAATATTTTTTTAGGATTTGAAATTATTGCAGAAAGCTACAACGATTTTGAGAGTTGACTGAGGTGTTATGATGTTATTTTTACGACGAAGATGTGTATTATGCTGTTGAGGTATGTTTATGATCAATAAGCTGATGCTATATGAGGAATGTTTATTATGATATCCATTTATTATGATGAAATACTGAAGAAGTGTCGACGAATATGTATATGTGTAATAAGGTAAGGAATAATGAAAAATGATTAGGGATCTGACTTGTGGAAAAGGTTGTTGGAAACCAAGAATCGTACTTCAAGGTTATGAAATGTGTGTAAATGTGTGACTGTATCACAATGCTGACGAATATTTTTTTTGGACACTTATATTTATAGGATTTTGTTTCTACAGATTTGCAACGCTAATTCTTGACCTGTGAAATATTTTTATATAAGACTGCCACTGTAGTGGAAACTGCTGTCGTAAATATTTCCGTAAGAAAGTTAAGTGACCACCTGCACGTTATACGTCGTGGGCACCCAGATGGGCGACAGCCGCCCGAGAAAAAAAGCCATTAGCGTGTGCCTTCCAGCGGCACAGGTAGAAAAAAAAAAGAGAGGCCATTATCCTCGCTATTGACGTTCCTTTGTAGAGAGCATCGCAAAAACGACACGGTCGAACTTGAAAACATATGTTGACACTGTGGAGCTCTTAATTTATGATATTTACAGAAATGCCTAATGAAATGACGAGAAATATTTTTACATCTGCAAACCTGATTATGACAAGCGTCTTTCTACGAGAGTTGAGAGAATGTCTACTAACTTATGAAATGTCGCATGACTATTGAATGATATTTTTATGCTTTGGTTTGCGTAATTGCTTATTTCATTTGATATCTAGTTTCTAGCTGCACTGCAGCATTGGTTAAAATAAAATTTTATAGATGTACTAATATAAATATTTTCTATCTACAGATCGAGTAAATAATAAATTTTTCAAAAAAAATGAGGGAGCACAAAAAGACATTTACCTTCACAGGAACTGCAATCATAGTTTTCTTTTCAAGTACTTGTTAATTTCTTTTGTAGAATAAATTGTGATGCATCACTCTAGTTTTAAGATGTGACATAGGTATTAGACATGGCCTTTTCTAGTATAATACTTTTTCTGCTTGAACTTTGTCATGTTTAGGTATAAGTTATGCTGTTTGCCAGGCATAGTGCTACTGAATTTTAATTTGTGTTACTCTGCTAAGCCAGATTTATTTTTCTTGTTTGCTACACATTGCCTTATATTAGTCATAATATTGCAATTGCTTCGCTAATTTCTAAAATGCTGCTTCCTTTGCAAATCTGCACTTTTTTGTCATTGCTGTTTGCGTTAATTGTTTTATGTGCTGCTGCATTGCCTCGTCCCTTAGTTTACCATCCGAGCTCAGTAGATTTAAGTTAGCTTAAGAGGGGGTAGACTATATAAGAAACTAGTTGTGATGAATGGAAAGAAATGCATTGAAGGTATATGAAAACGTTTTGGGCCAAAATGAGTATTATTTTGAAAGAAATATGAACAGAGTATAGAAAGCAGGTATTGATAGGACTTTTTGGAAATAATGAGGAACGAAGGGAGATCTCGGAGAAGTAAAGAAAGTTTTGTTTGCAAAATACTGCAGTAAAATAAAAATGGTTCAAATGGCTCTGAGCACTATGGGACTCAACATCTTAGGTCATAAGTCCCCTAGAACTTAGAACTACTTAAACCTAACTAACCTAAGGACATCACACACACCCATGCCCGAGGCAGGATTCGAACCTGCGACCGTAGCAGTCCCGCGGTTCCGGACCGCAGCGCCAGAACCGCTAGACCACCGCGGCCGGCCTGCAGTAAAAGAAACCCTGTCCTTTCCTTGTGTTATCCCACTATATGTTTGTGTACCCATGTGTATTTGTTTTCTTCCTGTCTCTGTGTACTGTTTCATAGAATTTTTTTTCTCTTCTAATACTAAGCTACATTCACTATGATGAGGAATACTGTTATCCTCAAATACAATTGGCATTAATAATATGTTATTTACTTTGTAAAGATGTTTAAACATTATTTGTTCTGTTTTGTTTTAATGCTCATGTGTGAAGTTGATATTCCAAAAGTTATTCTGATCTTTCATGTATGTACTTATGTCACAATTCCTGTGACACTGATGTATATGTTATTTCTATTCTTTTGTAAAGCCCATATTACTACAAATGTTATCTGTATTATTATGTTTTTAATGATGTATTTTGTACATTTGTAATTGTATTCTCATGTTATAAAATTGTAATTGACACCAGTTTATCAAACTAAGTAACTTGTAAGCATTCATTTCACTGCACACATTTCTGTTGGTCATAGTATATAGCCAATATGTGAGAAGTAGGGACTGTTAGTGTTTGCACGTGTGTTAATAATTCAGCAAGGGACTGGATAACAGCATTGCTGGTTCTAAGGACAATTCCAAAAACATTGTGAGTGCACAAGTGGTGGTTATGGACTTGCTACATTATCCACAAGACTCTTCGATGGTGATTGTGCACCTGCACAGTCGCAACAGATGGCTGCTGGCCATCTCTACAAGGACTGCAGTGGGTCTGCACCTCTGGTGGCCCACCAGTACCATTATCTCTACAAGGACTGCAGTGGGTCTGCACCTCTGGTGGCCCACCAATACCGTAATCTCTACCAGGACTGCAGTGGGTCTGCTCTGTGATGACCTACCTACCAATCTTCTTCAAAACTTCGACTGATTCCGCTGTGGGTTTACTCTGTTGTGGCCCATTACCTGTCTGCATGTCGAGTCAGCACTGTCTTTTCGTTGCAAGGACAACACTACTTCTTCAAGACTGCATGGAAATCCACTACTTCTGTGAGCAATTTCTTTTACTAATGAGACTTTGTGAAAAAAACTGTAATTACTATTATGATGAATGATCAGGACTATCTTTATGGACTGTGAGAAAATTTTAGCTTTTGACCAACATTGTATCAATAAGTGTGTGCATTTGATTTCTTTGTTATTGTAATTATGAAAATTTTTTTCAAATCTGTATTGGGCACTGCCCAAACCAATTTGTAAAATTTTTTGTGGGGAGCATGGGGGCTATGTAAGTAGGCTGTTTAGGTTTTTTTATTGGTAATGCCACCTCTGTATGAAAATCACTTGTGGCTGCTTTGCATTGTTGTAATACTCGCCATTGTAGGCAGCTGGCTGTGAACAGCGCGTAGCGTTGCGCAGTTGGAGGTGAGCCGCCAGCAGTGGTGGATGTGGGGAGAGAGATGGCGGAGTTTTGAAATTTGTCATGAACTGCTATATTTATATATGATGATATCAAGGTAAATACATTGTTTGTTCTCTATTAATATCTTTCATTTGCTAACTATCCCTATCAGTAGTTAGTGCCTTCAGTAGTTTGAATCTTTTATTTAGCTGGCAGTAGTGGCGCTCGCTGTATTGCGGTAGCTTGAGTAGCGAAGATTTTTGTGAGGTAATTGATTTGTGAAAGGTATAGTTTAATGTTAGTCAGGGCCATTCTTTTGTAGGGAATTTTGAAAGTCAGATTGCGTTGCGCTAAAAAAATATTGTGTATCAGGTTAAGCACAGTCGTGTATAAATGTTCAAAGGGGACGTTTCACAAGCGATGCACAATAAAGGGCACTTCCAAGTTTATTAGCTTTTCTTTGCTCCCACATGCATTTCATTCTCTCAGAATGCTCTCTTGTCAGACCAAGCTCTTCTTCTTATGCCATTCCAAATGTACAGTCGTGAATTTTCTGTCAGTACATGGTTCTGGCTGGTATATCAAGTTGTGTTAGTTTTTTTTTCTTTCGGGGTCTTCTCTCACTGCACCGATCCATTTTATTTTTTTAAACTTAGCTTTACTACGGCTTTCTTAAAATTCTATAACCTGTCACTGAATCTGGTTGTCTCTATTCTTTCAAGATGCCTGTATTTTTTCGTATCCAAATAGATGGTATTTTTTGCCAATTTCTTTATTGCATCCTGGTGTGCATGTTCCTTCCTCAGTATACTCACGACCTGAAACTTTCCTAATTCCTTTTGGTCTCATTTTAGAATTTCTTTGTGTTTAAAATGATTGTTTCAGTCGCATAAAATAGCCTTTTACTATTTTTCTAGTACTCTTGCACTGTACATCGCTTTCATCATTAATAATGGCTTTGACATTTAACAATTCGTCAGTCCATATTCCTTGACTACCAGACGTTGGGGCATGGTTAATACAGTGTATAATTATTGATAAGCATAGCCCTATAACATAGTGACCATACTAAGAAGACATGAACGGAATGGATCGGTAAAGAAAAATCCTAAAAGAAAACACAACCACTATGACTGCCCTGTCGTTTTATCAATCCTATCTTGGCGTTGACAGTGCACGACTTAGATTATTAGCTTGGCACAAGTAAATGTTGTAGGCGCTGATCGTACACCATCACCTTAAAGCCCATGCATTTATTAAAGAACTGAGTCTCAGTCCATTACAATTGAACTGGCAGGTTAGTAAAATAAATCAGCCTCAAATAAACTGCAAAATGAATATTGTGTATTAATGATGTTGTCGAAACAGAAAAAGCATGGTTTAAATTCAAGTAATATTAATAGCAAATAATTCATACATTTGCATATGGTTGTTTTACACAACTGCGGATTTAAATGAAAACGAAGATAAATAATAATTAATGTAGTACAACAGATAAACTTAAACGGAAAACGTGCTTGTGAAGTTCAATTGAGAGCCCATTAATCACAGATTTCGACAACAAACGCTCGAAGTCGCACAGTACCTGTATGTCACTAGTAATCGTGACACGAAACTGAAGTTAATTATCGTATATGCTTACTGCGCAAACATGTAAACAAGTCCATCACATGTAACTCTCACCTGCCTCAAGCCTCAGATGAAGTTCAAGTTCGTATAGGCACTCAGATTCAATCATCGTCAAATATTTATAAATCCAACGAATTGGTACAGTATTTAGCAAGCGCGTCTGCTTCATCTGCCGCCAAGAGCGCCCGTCGATACTGTACTAGTCACAAGAGACGTAAATATCCAGCGACGACAGGTAATGACAAAAGACTGTGTGAATATTACTGCTCCTCCATAAAGACTTTTCGTAACGTCATGTTAAACATTGAAACAATGACCACGATTCGAGACTAAGGTCATTTGTACTTATATACATTTTATTACAATAAACCCGCAAATATTACGATCATTTCGCGACCTGTCATTACAAAAACAGCGCAGTGTACCTAAATTGTTAGCAAAATTCCTAACCATGTTTACATGAATATTTATTTATTATTCGCACTGCCATAGAGATTTAATACAGCTTTTATTAGTGGCCATATATATACAAGAGCTATACGGGAAGTAAGATCCGATAGATAGCGAAATGGAAACGATAGTGAAATTCCAATGAAGCTTTCGCTCATGTGTTGGGCAGTGTCTCTATTATGCCTGTCGATCGCGTCACGTCGCTCTTCTAGGTACTGAGCACGCAGTGAGCATGCAGAGGTGCCTCGAACAACAGTATCTCCCGCCAAGCACGGGTGCCGTCTGCGAGGTTTCACCTGATTTCGTGCACCTGCCATGCACTTCCTTCTACATGAAAATTCCCGGCCGCACACATCAAAATGGTTCAAATGGCTCTGAGCACTATGGGACTTAACATCTGTGGTCATCAGTTCCCTAGAACTTAGAGCTACTTAAACCTAAGTAACCTAAGGACATCACACACATCCATGCCCGAGACAGGATTCGAACCTGCGACCGTAGTGGTCGCACGGTTCCAGACTGAACCGTCTAGAACCGCTCCGCCACCACGGCCGGCTGTGATCCATTAGAGGAGGAGTGGTATCTGGAGTAAGTTTCACGCTGTAGACCATTCTTCAGACGAAAGACATACAAATTTCGTTCAGTACAAACAAAATGGTTGTGTTACCGGTTATTTCACCTCCATCATCAGAAAATGTATGCGCTGCGTCAAAGGAAAACTGTGCTCCGACAAACGTCACTGTTATATCCCTGCGACAAAAAAGGGCGCTATTTCTGTATTCGTTTGTTCATGGCAGCTCGAGCTTGTGGGCAAACAGTGAGTAGTGTAACTTGTCATTCATTTCTGTAATTTATTTTAATATTTATTCACTATTTAGACAATATACTTCATCCTCATGTCATATTTTCTGGTACTGTCGTTACGGACGTGGTAATGCCTCGAAAGTATCTATATGTCCAAGTAATTGTTAGACATTCTCTGAATACATATTAAATATTAAAATAAATTTACAAAGTTTTCGGAAAAGTTTTATCTATATAAATAAATGTATAAACAGAACAATATTCACTGCTAACGCATCAGTTTTTAAATTGGTACACATTTATCATTTACGCAGGCCGGACATTTTGTGGCATTTCAGCTTGCTGTTGGGAATGGTTATAAAGCCGAAATCATGATTGTGTGAAATAGATAAACAATAATTTACGGTTTCATGGAGGAAATTTCTTTCAAAACGGTTGTGTATGTGGCTAATCAGCTGTTATACTTCCGAACTCGTGTACTCGCTGTCCTTTCTGGGCGAGTCGAGTTGACTTGTACCAGTTACCCAGTTACCAGACTCAGGTGATGAGTGGGCGGTGGCGGAGACTCACGAGTCGAGTCTGCGGCCACACGGAGACGGCGAATTCGGAGATGTCACAGGACTCGCTGGCGAGCTTAAAGAGAGTATAAGGAGCTCGTTTCCGATATCTGTCGGTCACTGAGATGCCAGTGTGGATCTCACAGCTGCCACTTCTGACTCTGCGAGCTATCAGTGTTAATCAAAAGCTAGAGTGTACTTGTAGTTTAAGAAAAAAATGAAACAAACAAGCAAATACCTAGGGAACATAGTTAGGGCTCACCAAGTACCTGAGAATCGAAAAACAACT
Organism: Schistocerca nitens; assembly: GCF_023898315.1. Classification (NCBI taxonomy): domain Eukaryota; kingdom Metazoa; phylum Arthropoda; class Insecta; order Orthoptera; family Acrididae; genus Schistocerca; species Schistocerca nitens. Next base: position 366,099,983 of record NC_064614.1, on the reverse strand, counting down.
GAAATTGTGAAAATTATTGTGTCAGTCGGTTAACAAGCAGGAAAGAATCTGACGTTCATATACTGACGAAAAAGACGGGTCACGATCGTTAGATGATTTTTGTGCACTCTCTAGTGTGATAAACAATTTGAAACGGAGCTAAACAATTATTCCAATGAATATTTAACTATCGAAAAACTATAGCAAAGAATTAAGCTCCGAAGTGAACAATTATTGTTTTCGCTTTGTGGTTCACGGTTTGTTTGGAATGGGGTTCGGGTTTGGGATATGGTAGGAGTGGTCTGAACCCATTGAAGCCGAAACATATATCGAAGTTTGATTCCCTAAAGAAATAGGGTTGGGGATTTATTGGTTTCAAAATTGAAGGTTCTTCGAAGAGCAATGGAGAGATGGATGTTAGAAATGACTCGTATTTGCGGAGACAAACAGGCGGAGTAGGGATCACACTGGAGTCAAAGGCGTGATTGTGACTGGCATGGTAGTTAAATTGATGTGGACAGGGCGTGTATCAATACCAACAGATAGCAGGCAGACCACTAAAATTTTTGGTGCATTCTAAGAGACAAGAAAAGACAGTACGACCGAATCGAAAGTGCATAGATCACATTGTGAAATGCACAGGAGTAACATGCATTCATTCCGCTGAAGATGTAATGGTCGGAATAGTGTAAAAGAGACCTTTTACTCATTTGTGGATGCCAAATGTCTGGTGGTAAAGACGATGATGATTATTTGATAAATGTTAGTCTAATACAATAGCGATAACTGTAAGTTCCTTCCTTTCATATTTTTTTCAGATCGTCAAGTGAAACAGTTTTCTTTGTGGCATCAGAGATAGGTGAATAGTGTTTAACAAAAAGAACATGTTTCCTACAAAACCTGATTATGTTGCCTAAACGAAAATGTGTCTTTTAATTACGAACAGTTCAGACTCTACTTCGCTTGTTAAGTTAAATTCAGTCCAACTTCCACACGCAAGTTTACCATTGCTGTACTGCTTTTCCAAATTAAAGTAGGACGCCATAGAAGTTCGCAGTCGCCTCAAAAATTGAGCTGCGATACAACACTCCAAAGGATTTTTCCGGCAACGAATAAAGATACTGAATTGTTCAGTAAATCGTGAGTAGCCTACGCGAATAAATTGATTAATCAGTCACGTTGCCCAACCATTCGACGTGAAACTTCCAGACTCGTATTCTATTAACATCTTCCAAGCTGTCCATAGCTTTCGGTGCGAGTCGTCTGCATACGACAGCTTCAGGCAAAAAAAGAACGACAGCCTTCGAGGCGCCCTCGCACAAAGGCGCGTGATCGGTAGAGTTTCACAGCATTGTTGAACGAAACAGCAGGACAATGCCTCATGTTGTAAAAGGCGCGCTCAGCTCCGAATGTTCCATCGAGTCAGCGGGGCGTAAAGGGTAGAACTGAATACGTTGTACCACCATCGACGGTAGTACCGCTTACAGCAGAGATTGTTGTTAAACGGCTGGGTATCATCACTACAGAATAACCTCTCAGAAAAGCTAATATTGCCTTAGTACGCGTGTAGTTACCTCAGGTCGGGAATCGGCATAGCTTGTGGAACGAAGCTATCTACCGGCCACCCTGCATGTAGCAGATATAATGGGAAATGTGTTGTGAAATAGGAATACACAGTTCACGCCATCAGTGACCAAGCAGTTAACTCGGCTATAGCGTGTGCAATTAGAATGACTTAATGAGAAGCAGTGTGTATGTGACGCGGGTGTAACTGTGAGTTGATACTGAAGATCAGTATAGGCTCTGCGTGACTCTATCCTCTCATATAAACTAACGCTGGGTATCACGTTCATATTCATGGCAGTCACGAACTTGCTTCCGTATTCTAACTGGAAAAAGCATTTAGCGAGAAGATCCAACTGAATCAACACATTGTGACCCCTTCTTCCTAGCATGTTGGTTCACCTTCGGAACGTAATACAGCATTGATTCAGTGGGGTTATGGATTAGACAAGTTCATATTGATTTCCTCGTTCGTACATACGTCCTCGAACAGGTTACACAGTTCCCATAAGTAACGGGTATACGGTCTGTAGGCGCGGAGTTGACAACCGATAGCGTCCCAAATGTGTTTCATCGTGCTCGGATCAGGCGAATTTAGTGACCAGCGCATCAACGTGAGATCACTGTCGTGCTTCTCAAATAGGTGTAGCATGATTCTGGCCTTGTGATACAGACATGCTGCTGGAAGATGCTATGGCTGTGCAGGTAGTCTGCAATAGTGTTAATGTAATCCATACTCGTCATGGCGCCTACGATTGTTAGCATAGGTACCATGGAAGCCCAGGCGAATATCCTTCATGGTATCACACCGTCCTCAACTGCTTGACCCCCGCCCTCCCCCCTCCCCCTTCCCAATCGGTCCATGTTTCAAGTAGCCTTTTCCTGGTGATATTCAGGTCGGAACATATCGTCATCTGGACACAATATTTCTGCAGTCCCCTTGACCGCCATTTTCAGGTGAGTAAGCCGTCACACTTACTCGCCGGAAATTACTCACATGAAGATGGCGGCCAGGTGGCCCGCCGAAACATTGTTTCCAGATGAATATATGTTCCGGTTGGAGACCCGACATGAATATCACCAATTAATAAGGCCGGGAAAGTTTACGGAGCCACAGCCGTTTACTGGTTTGCGGAGTATCCGTCTGGACACGACCGTCGATCTGCTGCCACGAGAAACGTTGTTCATTCGACCAGGCGAGCAGGCGAGCAGTTTTCATTCATTCACTGTACGATGTCGATGACCCCGTGCCCATTGCTATCGTAACTGATATTGCTGGTTCAACACAGAAACATATAGGATTAGTCTGCTGCGGAGCCCCATGATCAACAATGTGCAGTGAATGGGGAGCCACGAAACACTTGTGCCTTTGCCACTTCGTACTCTGTCATCATATCTGTCACACATCGCCATCTATCCTGCTCTACTGATTGGGCGTGCGACTGCTACGGTCGCAGGTTCGAATCCTGCCTCGGGCATGGATGTGTGTGATGTCCTTAGGTTAGTTAGGTTTAAGTAGTTCTAAGTTCTAGGGGACTGATGACCACAGCAGTTGAGTCCCATAGTGCTCAGAGCCACTTGAACCCATTTGAACTGATTGGGCAAGCATCCGACATCTATGTTCTATGACGCTTACTCGCGGTTTCATCGGCTTCAAGACACTTTCCATTGATGATTGAGAGAGTTTCAGGCGAACAGGCAACTAGCTTCACTGTTTCCTAGACACCAACCCGTAACAACCCATAACAATCTGTCAAAGTTACTTATGTCTATTGACTTCAAAATTTGTGACCCACCTCAGCTCTTTACCCTTATACAGGGCGGTTCAGCTGCCAGTAGCGCTGGGATTTTATGCAACCTGCAATGTTATTTTTGACCATGCCCGTGAGATTCATATTCTCTCGCTCGCTACGCGCAAACTACTTGTCCTACAAAAAATATGAACGGAATCTTTGTTGGAGGAGGCCATGGTTTTATCAGTTATTTAAGAAAAGCGTACAAAACTCACCTTCAAATGCACCTCCACGCCGACAATTATCCCTCACCGGTCAGGATTTCATTTACGTTGTTTGTGGCACTCCGTCCTACCATAGTACAAAGATTTCCGACTACACGAACTATTTCCGATATTCGGTCTTTTTTTCGTCTTTATTGACTGGTCTTATTACGCCACCAGCTTAGACGGGCTGTTGCAGATTGTAAAATTGACGTTCATGTAAATTTTACTTACTAATTTCCTTTTACGTCTTTGTATTCGTCAGTCCCTCTGACTACGAAACTACTGTGGTTATAAGGGTTAGGTTTGGATCGAATTGTCAAAGTAATTAGTTTTAGCTACTGTTTATAGAAGTCGTTTTTCGCTCCTTACCCTCACTGGCACGTGTAAATTAATAATGTTAGCGAAATAGCCGACTATGCTCGTGGTGTGGTGGCCCAATCAATAGAGACCAAAAGAGGTGGAATATCTGGAACAGTTCGTGTAGTCGGAAATTTTTCTACAGTGGTAGGAAGGAGGGGCCATGTACAACGTACAACAAGTAATGGCCGGTGAGGGATGAGTGTGGCACTAGAGGTGCATTTGAAGGTCACTTATCCTTTTTTCTTAAATAACTCTAAAACCGTGGTCTCTAGCAGAAATATATCCCAGCACAAAACTTAATTTGATCAAATTTCATAAAAAAAGGTTGTATTCATTTTTCTCTGTACGACTAATGCTTTGCGCGTAATCAACAAGATAATAAGAAAGTTTCGCGTATGGTCAGATATAACATTGCGGGTAGCATAAAACGACAGTCGTAGGAGCACATTGGTAGGGACAAATGAATCACCCTTTTATACTTTCTTTACCGCGTCTCGTGCCCGCCATGCTACAAGGCAGCATTCTCAATCGCGGTGGGCTGCAGTCGCCATTGGTTTGGTTGAATAGTGTATAGTGAAACACGTGTTCGTATGTGTATGTGTGCGTGTGTGTGTGTGGGGGGGGGGGGCACCTTCCACGCCGACGTGTTGTTGAAAGCACTAGATGCATTAACTGGGTTATCCACTCTGGAATCTCTGCCGCAAGAACTGCTCTCCTCTTCCTGGAAGTGGTGTATTTTTACCGCACTCGCTTCGGCTGTGGAGGTGCTTTATCAGACTTGGGGCGACAGCTAGGCAGTGGGGTTGCCTCTGCTGTAGTGGGTTTTTAGTCGTCAAAGAAGACCGCCAGGGAGCTGGAGAGGCCAAAGAGTTCAGCCACGGAAGTGTATCTCTGCTAGCATCTGAGCCTGCAGCCAGCTTTTGCGTGTGCTCTATAAGCCAGTATAAAACGTGTCTTGGTTCTATTTATTGTAATTTTTTGGCTTTTACGTTGATGACTATACAACAAACAACGTATTATGATGTAGGCTCTTCAAGATTTTGGTACTTAGCACCTAATTAATAGCATTTCTAGGCAAGTTTTCCACAGTAAGATTAAAAGAGCTGCCTCCATCTAGAATTAAGTACGGCAGAAAATTGGGGTAAATACAGGGTGATCAAAAAGTCAGCAAAAATTTGAAAACTGAATAAATCACGGAATAATGTAGATAGTTACAAATTGGCACACAGGCTTGTAATGACATGGGGTTTTATTACAAACAAAAAAATACAAAAGTTCAAAAAATGTCCGACAGATGGCGCTTCATCTGATCAGAATAGCAATAATTAGCATCACAAAGTAAGACAAAGCAAAGACGATGTTCTTTACAGGAAATCCTCAATATGTCCACCATTATTCCTCAACAATAGCTGTAGTCGAGGAATAATGTTGTGAACAGCACTGTAAAGCATGTCCGGAGTTATGGTGAGGCATTGGAGTCGGATGTTGTCTTTCAGCATCCCTAGAGATGTCGGTGGATCACGATACACTTACGATTTCAGGTAACCCCAAAGCCAATAATCTCACGGACTGAGTTCTGGGGAACTGGGAGGCCAAGCATGACGAAAACGGCGGCTGAGCACACGATCATCACCAAAGACACGCGCAAGAGATCTTTCACGCGTCTAGCAATATGGGGTGGTTCTGATAAAACCCCATGTCATTCCAAGCATTTAGGTATACGGTATTGCAGTGCTAGTGTTGTTACCTCGTTATCTACATTATTCTGTGGTTTACTAAGTTTTCAAATTTATACTGACTTTTTAATCACTCGGTACATTCTGTGGAAGCCGGAGTGGCCGTGCGGTTCTAGGCGCTGCAGTCTGGAACCGAGCGACCGCTACGGTCGCAGGTTCCAATCCTGCATCTGGCATGGATGTGTGTGATGTCCTTAGGTTAGTTACGTTTAATTAGTTCTAAGTTCTAGGCGACTGATGACCTCAGAGGTTAAGTCGCATAGTGCTCAGAGCCATTTGAGCCATTCTGTGGAACTAAAATGCGCCATTGATTTTAACATGTTAGCATCTCTAGCGCTTTAGTTGATAAATTTTGTTTCACGTCGTTTCTGAATGAAGAAGACATATTGTGATCTGTCATCGTCAATCGGTACAGTCGTTCGGAGGGAACATTTTACAACACCGAAGCGCTATGTTACTATTACGGATTGTGGTGTTCGATAGTCGTAGCCTGAGCACAGTTTTACTAATATTCACACTGCTAAGAGGTGCCTTAGAAATACGATTACTGTGCAAAAGTAGTCTAAAAGGTGCATGGTTCAAACATAAAACTCCTATCATTAATGTTCTTCGGTCACTGTTTGAGGTTGCTCGTGATGGTAAAATTTGCATCTCTAGTTTCCGCATGTGCCACCTGTAGTTTGTTGCATTCGTTTCCCATTTATCTCTTACAATTTCTTTAGCAATAAGTCTTTTAATGCTGCAAAAGAAAGTTCTTCTCTTCCGCAATATAATGCTAGGTTTTATCTCTAATATTTCTGCTTATCCTCAAGTATCATAGGTGTTCTCCTGTGTTCCATGTCCGGAGGAACATTGCGTCGTTCTTAACAACACGGGCACTGCAATATCGTATTCATACGCCGATATCTCGCAACGACTTCCAATTGAAATGTCCTCCCCTGTACGGGAATTACATAATGTGTGTACGAGTACAGGTTGTGACCCAGGAACGACGACATTTGGAAGTTTGGGTCTGGTCTTGAGTCGTGCACGAGTAGCCAAAGCGATTAAGGCGATGGATGGCGTAAAGTGGGAATCCGGGTCCGCTGGTACAAATTTTCATCATTCCGTTGTACAGCTGATGGTTTTTCGTATTCCCAACTGCGAATATATTTAATGTGTTTCGTAACAGCTGTAATCACCACAGTCCCTGTTCCTACGGACATCCATGCTTGTCCGAAGGAACATTGCATCATTATTCTTAACAACACTAGCACTGCAACACCGTATACCTAAATGTAATAAAAGTGCTTTCACATGTACACTTCAGACATCTGCCTTTCCATCATAATATGCCGAATGGTGTTAACATCAATACTTATTAATTTGTAAGCAACTTTAATTGATTGATTAAATATTTCTAAATTGACTCAGCTAAATTATTTATTGTACGTTGCACCCTTGATGAATCATCGTAATCTCCACGTTGATACATCAAACAACATTTACTATAGATAGCTTTCCCCCGCTTGTACTTCCCGCTATAACCAACGTTAATCATCTAGCGGAAGAGGCACTTAGTAGTCACCTGCTTTCATTGCCCTATTTAAAACTTGCTTTGCCATCCTTTGTGCTCGCTTTCTCCTTCCGTATCTGCGAAATAATGTGGCTAACACGCTAAACCACTATGTGTATTGCTAATGTTTATGTGAAATATTGTTATGCAAATTAACTACATTTTTTACATAAACGTAGACTTCCACGGCAGTTGTCACATTCAACAAAACTTTTCTGGCTTTGTGACCGCATTGTCAATATGTAAAACCACCAACGTTTCGGTCATTGTTGCAAGTGACCATCTTCAAGTTGTTGTTGCTTACAAACACATCCTGACAAGGTCACTTGCTACAGTGACCGAAACATCGGTAGTTTTACATATTGACAATGCAATCACAAATCCAGAAAAATTTTGCTGACTATATTTTTTATATGTTATTTCGTTAGTTTAATAAGGAAATTAATCAAAAATGGCTCTGAGCACTATGGGACTTAACATCTGTGGTCATCAGTCCCCTAGAACTTAGAACTACTTAAACCTAACTAACCTAAGGACATCACACACATCCATGCCCGAGGCAGGATTCGAACCTGCGACCGTAGCAGTCGCGCGGTTCCGGACTGAGCGCCTAGAACCGCTAGACCACGGCGGCCGGCTAAGGAAATTAATCACATTATAATTAAATCCAGTTTCAGCTGGGGGGACAGCTGAAGCTCATGTTTATTTACAATTGCAATATTGTCAACAATGATTATGTAAGTCATTCATTCCTTTTCTTTCATCTCTGCAGTTGTAGGTATTACCTGCGTGTGTACTGGGTGCAATTTCAGACGATTTCGGTGAGCTGTGTCAGCCTCAGAACAGACACGACATTTCAATACAATAACCATCCTAGCAGGTAGGGAAAGCGCCGGCCACAGAATCTAGGCTCACGTAGGAAGGACGGACGCTGGGACGGACTGGAACGGAGTGACTATTATATGGAGTGACGTTTCTACGGAGCCTGGGTCTTTTGCTCGGATAAGCGGCTTTTCACACGTACAGTCACACTGATATGTGTAGCTGTGTAGTACAGCGAACTGTACTCTCTAACACTTCTTCAAACGGAAGAAGAATTAATGGGTGTAATCGCATGTTATTTGCTACGTTTCGTCGGCAACGATTTTGTGTTCAGTGTCCACCTATACATATTTTTACTCATAGTATCCCTCACGGGGAGTGTTTCATTGATTTGATAGAAGAGGAATGGCCTTTTGAGATTGTCCTGTCCTCCTTCACTAGCGAATATTTTACAAACTGGAAGAGACATTTAGCCGATTTTGTGTCGTTTCCAAAAAAATCACGGGGAGATAGTAACATATCCCCCCCACCCCCGTTAAACTTTTTTACAAGTTTTCCAATGAGTATAACGTGCGTTAGACTACTCAGCAATATTTACATAGTGAATAGAGGTTGTAACATTTTCTTCTTCACTGTAACTTCTGAGTGTAGCTTACTAAGTCAGAAATGATTTTAAGTTGCCGTCAATTTGGAAGCTATTTAAAGTTTTTGTACCAGTTTCGTTAGTATTAATCTTTCTTCTTCTCACCTAGAAATTTAAAATTAATCCGTCAAACTGGTGCCCGTCTTCTCGGGAAATTTTAACAAGTGACTAAACTTTTGGATGAACTTACGATACTAATGTATTTATCTTTCGGTGCCATCCTTGAGAGACGTTGTTAGTGAAACGGCACCTTCCAATGAAATTCCACATACCTATCGACGTATGCTCGTTATCGAACCACTTGTCCAGAAATAGTCGTATAAATTCTGATGCTTTTGATATTCAGACGTGCTCTCCTGAATAGACAGCCAACTAGCATCCTACATCCAAAATTTCCAGGAGAAGAAGTACTAGAGCTGAAACTTTCTTGTGTAAAACTACGAACGTTTTCCTGAGGGCCAGGAACAAGACCGCAGTACGGAACTTGGTTCCTCAAACACTGATTAAAATGAAAATTACATCCCATAGTCTCTGTTTCAGGAAATAATCTTCTAGCTCGTTGGACGATAGCAGTTTCGATATCCAACACCAGAGGAGCAGAGTTCCGTCCAAGCACGTTAGTTTTTTGCTTTTTGTTTGGCAGCAGTACGTAGACAGATGGAATAGAGTGTGTTTCCCCCGAAGGCTTGTAAGATCGGTATGAAGTGTAGGTAACTGTCAAAAATAGTTCTTCAAACTTCTAAACGTGCTGTCCACAAGGAATTATGTCATGCCTCGACTGAAGCTCTACTTTCTCAATGTAAATTGATGATACAGTATTTGTTTCTTTGGTAAGATTTTTTGCATTTACAAAACACTTTCGCACTTTATTTGCTCTTTAATCGGGAATACAATCATGGCTAACTTCACCTAAAACTACGTTACTTTTTAGTAGATTGTCTTCCATTGCGTTTATTCTTTATAACGTTTACACAACGCCAGTAGGTTACATCTTGTTCTGTGGTATAGCCCACAATATACCGATGCCCGTAGTAAATGATTAAGGGCATCCCTTTACTGGTTTCGGTGAACTCCATTTTCAGAACACTTGGAACACGGAAGACTACTTGCCGTTCAGAGACCACCTGCAGTACTGAATGAGAGGAAGACACACACCACAGACGTCTGTCAATGAACCGGGGTGCGGACGGGTTCTTACTGCAGTAAGTGACCTTTCCCAGTAGAAAGGCGCATGTAGCAAAGGACAGGACAATTCACCCAAGTTTTGGAGCACCCTGTTCCGAGATCCACTACCTGAAGTGACCTGGGCTCCATAGAAATGTCAATGGCCGAGCGGTTCTAGGCGCTACAGTCTGGAACCGCGCAACCGCTAGGGTCGCAGGTTCTAATCCTGCCACGGGCATGGATGTGTGTGATGTCCTTAGGTTAGTTAGGTTTAAGTAGCTCTAAGTTCTAGGGGACTGATGACCTCAGAAGTCAAGTCCCATAGTGCTCAGAGCCATTTGAACCATAGAAATGCCAACACATCCCACATCCGTACACAAGTCAGTCCGACTGAATAAGTCTCACGAACTCCGCTCGGCTAGCAGCCGCCCATTATTTTGTGCACCACGTTATGTGCCGCACACTTCCTGGAGAATCATTGTCGGTCAGGGGGTATTCAGCTACAATTTTTGCTGCCATGGACATCTGCGAAACTTTCGTCTGGTGGAAGTAGGATTCCTACACGAAGGCCAGTTTTTTGTGCCATTCTTAAGAGAAACTTTTTAGGTCACATACAGATCTCTAAACCTTTCTAAACAACACGAGCCATCCCTGGAAATGATGGTCACCTGATTCGGCTACTCGTTCGGTCTAATATTTCTATCTTCTTTTTATGTTTCCACACGAGAAAATAGCTCACCAAAGGCGTCAGAAATAATACATCCGGATTTCTCGAGTATCATGACGTAAAATTTTTAGATGCATGTTTCTGGAAGTTGGGTACCAGTGCACTTGATTGGAAGGGCCACATTTTCCTTATGATGGTGGGCGTACAGCGGTGTCAGCATAGTTTTTTCATTGACGGGGCACGAAGTGTCACTTTTCTGATAAGCAGTTGTTTCTTGAGGCACAGGTAAAGTACGCAGAATACATGTGACCTGCGCTCTTTCGACATTTCGGATTCTGCTCTCAGCCTGGGCACTTTGGGTTGTGCTTCCAGAGAGGACTCGCCGGCCTCTGCTTGCCGCAGGGTCACTTCGTGTTTTACGATTCGGATTCCTCATGCAGGAGGGGGACACTACGGTCAGAATGCTTCAGGCGGTGCCTTCGCCTAGCATACTTTCGGTTCAGACCTCGTTGAGGACGACGCAATGGTTGCATGCACGCAGGCGCACTTAGCGAGTCGTCGGCACACTTGAATGATAGGGAGCATCAGCAGTACAGGTCGCGATGAGTTCAGCAATGTTCTTACTCTGTAAGAGATGTGGGAAGACGTGTCGGGGGCTGGGGAGCAGGAGACGGTAGGGAGCGAGGACGGAGGGGGGGGGGGGGGGGTGAGTACAGTACAGGCTGTACAGATTACCATGAATGTAGTAACCCTCCAAAATCACTCAGTCTCTACTTGACCACCGGGCAGGGACAGTTGCACGATAACTTCGTTTCTACACTACTGGCCATTAAAATTGCTACACTCCGAAGATGACGTGCTACAGACGCAAAATTTAACCGACAGGAAGAAGATGCTGTGATATGCACATGATTAGCTTTTCAGAGCATTCACACAAGGTTGGCGCCGGTGGCGACACCTACAACGTGCTGACATGAGGGAAGTTTCCAACCGATTTCTCATACACAAACAGCAGTTGACCGGCGTTGCCTGGTGAAACGATGTTGTGATGCCTCGTGTAAGGAGGAGAAATGCGTACCATCACGTTTCCGACTTTGATAAAGGTCGGATTGTAGCCTATCGCGATTGCGGTTTATCGTATGGCGACATTGCTGCTCGCGTTGGTCGAGATCCAATGACTGTTAACAGAATATGGAATCAGTGGGTTCAGGAGGGTAATACGGAACGCCGTGCTGGATCCCAATGGCCTCGTATCACTAGCAGTCGAGATGACAGGCATCTTATCCGTATGGCTGTAACGGATCGTGCAGCCACGTCTCGATCCCTGAGTCAACAGATGGGGACGTTTGCAAGACAACAACCATCTGCACGGACAGTTCGACGATGTTTGCTGCAGCACGGACTATCAGCTCTGAGACCATGGCTGCTGTTACCCTTGACGCTGCATCACAGGCAGGAGTGCCTGCTATGGTGTACTCAACGACAAACCAGGGTGCACGAATGGCAAAACGTTATCTTTTCGGATGAATCCAGGTTCTGTTTACAGTATCATGATGCTCGCATCCGTGTTTGGCGACATCGCGGTGAACGCACATTGGAAGCGTGTATTCGTCATCGCCAAACTGACGTATCACCTGGCGAGATGGTATGGGGTGCCATTGGTTACAAGTCTCAGTCACCTCTTGTTCACATTGACGGCACTTTGAACGGTGGACGTTACGTTTCAGATGTGTTACGACCCGTGGCTCTACCCTTCATTCGATCCCTGTGAAATCCTACATTTCAGCAGGATAATGCACGACCGCATGTTGCAGGTCCTGTACGGACCTTTCTGGATACAGAAAATGTTCGACTGCTGCCCTGGCCAGCACATTCTCCAGATCTCTCACCAACTGAAAACGTCTGGTCAATGGTGGCCGAGCAATTGGCTCGTCACAATACGCCAGTCACTGCTCTTGATGAACTGTGGTATCGTGTTGAAGCTGCATCAGCAGCTGTACCTGTACACGCCATCCACGTTCTGACTCAATGCCCAGGCTATCAAGTCCGTTATTACGGGCAGAGGTGGTTATTCTGTGTACTTTTTTCTCAGGATCTATGCACCCACATTGCGTGAAAATGTAATCACATGTCAGTTCTAGTATAATATATTTGTTGAATGAATACCCGTTTATCATCTGCATTTCTTCTTGGTGTAGAAACTTTAATGGCGAGTAGTGCATTCCAAGCATGAGGAATCACTGCTGCCAAGCTGCCGGTATGGGTCAGTTAAAATTTAATATGTTAGTGAGATCAGCTTTCCATCACGTGCTTCCTTTCCTTAACTCTGTCGACCATACATATTTTCAATTTTTATTTGTTTATGGTTCAAATGGCTCTGAGCACTATGGGACTTAACATCTGAGGTCATCAGTCCCCTAGAACTTAGAACTACTTAAACCTAACTAACCTAAGGGCATCACACACATCCATGTCCGAGGCAGGATTTGAAGCTGCGACCGTAGCAGTCGCGCGGTTCCGGACTGAAGCGCCTAGAACCGCTCGGCCACCGCGGCCGGCTATTTGTTTATCATTGTTGTTGATACATCTGCAGTAAGCTTTTACTGATTTACTTGAAAATGATCAAAGGAAATCAGCTTGTGCTGGTTAACTCATGGATTTATCTTACCTGTGAATTTCATTTCGTAGTTAGTCATCCCTGTACACAATTAATGAAAATTTGTGAGTTTCCCCACCCACTGATCCATCGCTGGACGGAAAATTAGCGCTCAATAATGCCATTGTTCCCTGTTTAATTAGCGGGATTTCCTATACACAGATCTAGATAGGTAACTAGCTAACATCATTACTCGCTCTTTCTAATAGAGCGGGGAGGGGGGTAGGGAGGATTCACAGCAGTTGTGGTCTGAAGACTGATCTGATGCAGGTCACATCGCCAGGCTGTCCAGTACGAGCCTCTTTATCTCCGCATAACTACTTCAGTCTAGAGCCATTTGAATCGGCTTACTGTATTCGTGCCTTACTCTCATTCTACAATTTTTATTCCACACACTTCCCTGCTTACCGTATTTATGATTCTTGATGCCTAACGATGTATGTTCAGGACCCCATCTTACTTACTCAATCACCTTATCTAATCTTCAGCATTCATTTGTAGAGCCACTTATCAAAAGCTTATGTTCTCTTATTACCTGGACTGCTGATGATCTATGTTTAACTATCATACAAGGCTGCATTCTGAACAAATACCTTCGAAAACAACTTTATAACACTAAAATTTACATTTCATGTTAACAAATTCCTCTTTTCCGGATACACATTTCTTCCTGAAGGCAGTCTGTCTTTTATATCCTCTCTACTTTAGCTTTCAACCGATATTTTGCCGCGAAAACAAAGAAACTCATCTACTTCTCTTAGTGTATCATTTCCTAATCTAATTCCTTCACAAATCATTGATTTAATTCGATTACATTCCATTACTGATAATACAGTACCAACAGCCGTTATTTTGGTATTGTATTATTGGAAATCGACCGGCGTATTCCCGTACTCCGGACATAGGGTGCAGTTACATTTATCGATACATTCCAGTACTCTGGTTTCAGTTTTGTTGATGCCCATTTTGTAACATCTTTTCCAAACTCTCCATTCCGTTGAACTACTGTCCTAAATCTTCACTGACAGAATTACACTTTCATCGAGAATCTCATTTTTTATTGTTTCTTCTTCCAGATTACTCCTTGATTTCGTTTACTACTCTCTTAATGTACAGACTGAATAAAATCAAGCGTAGGCTACAGCCGTGTCTCACTCCTTTCTCAACCAATACTTCCCATTCATCTCTGTCGATTCTGAGATGTGCAGTATGGTTTCTGTACTGTTTCCAAACAACATTTTGCTCCCCGTATTGTATTCCTGCTACCTTCAGAATTTCAAACAATCTGTTAAAATCAATATTGTGAAATGCTTTTTCTAAATTTACGTACGCTTAGGTGTAAGTTTCTTTAACTTATTTTCTGAGATAAGTCGTTGGGTCAGTATTGCCTCGCTTGTTCGTGCAGTTCTCCGAAATCGAAACTGATCTTCCCCGAGGTGTACGTCAATATCATTTCTATTCTAGACTTTGCTTCAGAGCCACATGCAGATCATATGTGATCTAGATGTATGAAGATGTATATTGACAAACTACTCGTATAATACTATTGTGTAGTGTGTAAGTTAACTACACTGCGAATTCGTATCGGTAGACGACACCTCATCTAGTGAAAACTCAAGACTCTACATTTTAGCCTACAGCGGCCACACGGGAGCGTTGTGCAGAGTTGTTTCTGAGTATATAAAGCATCGTACGCGGAATTAACTACTACGGTCTATGGCCTAATGTTTTCTATACCGCTCCAGGTTACAAATGCGACTTAAAAAAATGGTTCAAATGGCTCTGAGCACTATGGGACTCAACTGCTGTGGTCATAAGTCCCCTAGAACTTAGAACTACTTAAACCTAACTAACCTAAGGGCAGCACACAACACCCAGCCATCACGAGGCAGAGAAAATCCCTGACCCCGCCGGGAATCGAACCCGGGAACCCGGGCGTGGGAAGCGAGAACGCTACCGCACGACCACGAGATGCGGGCGCGACTTAAAAATGGTAGTTATCGAGTATTTCAGCAGTGCACCCTTGAGACAATATTGATACACGTAATTCAATGCTTACTTGGATAATACATGTTGTTTCACCATCTCCGGTGTTGCACGGCAACCAGTACACCGTGAGCAGATTGCCATCACCGCACGACGTTACAGCGCGTTGCTCGGCTACATTGTCAGTTGTAATAGACGAATAAGCTAGACGAGTCACGAGTGGTCTTGGAAAGAAGTGCGAGAAAATCGTTGGCGTCTCAGAAGCATCTGTTCACAGAACCGTGCATAATCGAGAATTCAGATTCTACAAAGTGACAGTAGTGCATCGACTGATTAACTCATATACTGTAGCTCGTCGAAAGTACTGTAACTGCCTAATGCCCTCTCTCCATGATGTAGCAGTTTATACCAAAGGCGCCCATACCCGTGAGGAAGGACTGAGCCGGCCCCCTCACCACGCTATCTCTCACACCAAGGATAAGACCACTGCAGTCAAATGATTATCTTTCAAGAAAACTATTTAAAAGTGGTTATTAGGCAGGTTTTTGACAGAGTCGGAACTGGAACCTTTTTATGGCTTCTGACAGCTTGCCTTTCGTCTTGTAAAATATTAAAAAGATGCCATACCCCGAAGTCTAGCTCCCCCCCCCCCCTCACCCGCCGCCACCACCCTACAAATAAACGTATGGGCGCCTTTGTTGTTATCAAAATCCTACTGTGTTTGATGGACGGGTGGTTGCATTCATGAGGTACCTGTGCTCGCCGAAGAATCGACGTTCGAGTTTTGAATATTCTCATCAGTTATATCAACAACCCGAAAACAGGAGAGCGGTGTGCAATTAGCGCAACACAAATTACTGGATAGATATGATTCCATCAAATCATAACTTTTGCGAGTATCTGATCAATACGATGCAACATTCCTTCGGAGAACTAACAATAAAGAAACGTCCTACCCTTATTCGACAACGCAAAAACAAACACGGTCAAGGCGTCTAGTATTACGTCTAGTATTACGATGGTTGTTCTGTCATAAAAAGTCTCATAATACTGTCAATAACACGTAGTGCCATTGCAATAAATTATATTACTTGCAAAGTTTCCTTTAAGTTTTTTCGATAACAGGAGAAGAATTCAAATCGAGTACTGCTAATCACTCTTAGATATCAAAGAATTAATCATTCAGCAGAGCACTATGAAGTGGAAGGACGTTGTACTAACTGTGCAAAAATAGCACATTATCAAGAACTTTGTGAATCGCCAGCTTGTTGTATTACTTGTGGTGATAACCATCGCTCTTCCACAACAACTGTGTAGTGCAATATTGTTTGCTGCATCACGTTGTAAATGACCAGCTTCGATACTGTCCGCAGTCACAAATACACTCTAAGGAAAAAAAAAAAATCCACGAACCACGAAGAAATTATCCGAATGGATTACCTACAAGTGCTATCTCGATTTCTTTGCCTCTGTCAGTCTCTTGCAGGCAGTAAGAATTAAATTGTCGGTATGGGAATAACAGTAGCGCACATAGGATCAGCAGATGACGTAATATGACAAGAAGTGTCTTATGATGTTTTTCAAGGACAAAATACGTGATTCCGTAAATTTTTCAGTGCCTGTCTAGTAAACTGTAACGAAAATTTCATGTTGAATTGAGAAGTGGTGAGCTGTGTTTCATATTCTGCCCTTGTATGGAGTGGGTGGCGAAGGGTTCTTTCCAAGGAACTGATAACATGTTTACCATTTTTACCTGAAAACCATATAGTACCTACTTCAACACGTGATGATGTTCATCCCCATAGCTGTGGGGTAGTTAGCCTGTAATCAGTCAAACTTTCCTGTGCTGTACGTTTCCATTTTGTTAACCCCGTCTTCCGTTGCACTGCTACGAAGTAACTGCGGAGACTGGAAGAAACATGGCATTGCACAGAATAACATTTCGAGATAGTGTCTCACATTGTGTACGGAGGACGTCGTCATTCGCTGAGATAGACCAAGATACAAGCTCCGCAGCGGCACTCCCGCCTATTGCGAATTCGCAATAAAGGCGCCGTAGGGACCCTTCACTTTATGCTAATACGGACACACTAACATTTACATAGCGTCCTGAATTTCCATAACGGATATTTTCTTCGGAGAAAGATAAACGGGACAGCTGTTTAATATTCATCACCCTGCGGCGCTAAGTGTTTTCCTTTCCTGATTACACGACTTACGTCGTGCTTAATTTGTTTTCACATCTCCGCCGTCTAAATTAGTTAGGAGATATTTCTGGACGTCCGGCCCCAAAGAGCGGCCTCTGACGGCCTTCCCTGACCCGGTCTCTTGTTTTCCGACACGCGCCACATTGATTTCCGACACGGGCGGGTCCGCGCCGCATCTGAGGTCAACTCGAGCAACGGTCTAGTTTGATATCAAGGTAGTATTTGATTATGGAAAAGTCGTGGACAGCAGACGATTTGGATCTTCCCGTATTATACAGCTTTGCCCAGTACTAGCATCCAGACCAAAACAATGACCCTCAACCTGGTCTGTCGACTGTCCACAGCCTCAACTTCACATTGCACTCACCTACTCAATGGTTTTCTCGTTCGTCGTTTACCAATGATGCTCCTGATAACCAGAGTTTTTCTTCTTTTTTTCTTCGCCTGCCAGTGCAACATTAATATTCTCGCTCCATTTCATAGCGTATCCTGCACCACCACAACAATCTTTTGGAAAGGTACTGTCGATACTATTTTACTGGTTTAGGCAAAGCCCGTTTGGTCAGGTACAGTTGTGTGACATAATGAGATTCAAGTAAGAGATTTGTTGGACATCACTGGCAAAATATAAGTTACAGTTTATGATATGCAACCAAATTATATAATTATACGCTTAGAAATTTTTGCTCACTACATCCTTACAATAAATACACAGCTTTAATTTTAAGCCTATATATAGAGCTAATCAAATGTTCCATATTTTGAGAGGTTGTAGTATGGACCACAACAAGACAAAAATTCCATTAATCATGGGCTCTAAAATGCATTTCTTAAGATTTACAAACACTTGTCCATCGTCGCTGCTGTGAAACGCCTATCGTCTACAGCAAGCTCTTTGTGTTACGAACGACCTATAGGATCTAGTCAACTTATCAGGACACATTCGTCTGTTATTGTCCATGAAAACAAAATGCAGTAACCATCCGTTAGTGTAGTGACTGTAGATCACATTCGTAGTTCTGGGAAAGCGCTACGTCTTCAGGCCACGAGTGGCCTACCGGGACCATCAGACCGCCGTGTCTTCCTCAGAGGAGGATGCGGATAGGAGGGGCGTGGGGTCAGCACACCGCTCTCCCGGTCGTTATGATGGTATTCTTGACTGAAGCCGCTACTATTCGGTCGAGTAGCTCCTCAATTGGCTACTCGAGACTGAGTGCACCCCTAAAAATGGCAACAGCGCGTGGCGGCCTGAATGGTCACCCATCCAAGTGCCGACCACGCCTGACAGCGCTTAACTTCGGTGATCTCACGGGAACCGGTGTATCCACTGCGTCAAGGCTGTTGCCCTCTGGGAAAGCGCACTACATATATTAGTTCTAATGGAACCAGTCTGTGTTTCGATAAGTTTGTGAAATGTGTAATATTATCTTTGCACTTACCAGCATTCCGCATGGGGAATGGCTCACATAATCTGTTTTTATGGTTTGGTAAACAACAGAAACCGGTGAGCCCGTAACCCTGTATGCTGAGAATATCCAAAACGCGGGATAACATGTGCACAGTTATCCAGCAGTCTTTTTTTTTCTTTTTTTTCAGCGGACACCAGACGCTGACTCCGAAGCTCCAACAACGGCGTATTATGGCAGACCTCGCACCATTCGTACTCATACTGTGGTGGGACGAGTATCGCAACGAGTCGAAGAAGATCCTGGGACTTGAGTACGCAAAATTTCAGCTTATCTCCAGGTCAGCTATCCTCTTGTCTCAGTAATCCTGCATGACCAGTTGCTACACACACATCACGTACAGCGTGTCCAAGCCCTTCGTCCACAAGATCAGCCTGCTGAATGTAGGTCTGCCAATGGTAGTTGCATAGATGTGGTGAAGATACAGTTTTCATAACAGCTGGCTTCGCGCGAGATGGGATTCTCGATTTCCATAATCGACATTGGTTGCTGGTACAGAACTACATGAAAATGAAGAAACAAAGAATCAGGGCCGATTTTCAGTTCATATATGCGTAGGAACTACTGACATACTAACAAACAGATTGACTGGTGCAAGGTATCATCCTGCTAGAGGATATATTATTCCAACAACGGTTCGACATGTGGGTCACCCATAATTAAGGACCAGTCAATTTTCTCCGAAAAATTCGAGAACGCCTCAGACGAATATTTAACGGGCAATGGATTGGTCGGGGATGTCTTGTATTTTGGCCAGCTTGTTCCCCCGATCTAAATCCCTTGGATATTTGGTTGTGGGGACACTTTAAATCTTCGGTGCATGCAGGCCCCATTGATCAAGTACACACGCTACAGGAACACGTCATCAACGCCTGTCAGCGCATATGTGACCAACCTGGAGTGTTTGAGAGAGTATCTGATTCGCTAAGCGCGGATCACTATCAGTTGACACAGTAGTGAGCAACTCCTTTACCTATAGCTCGTAAGTTCAAGTCGTATGTAACAGCAAGCAGATTACATCTCTGCCGTTTTACAGAATAATGTGTTGTCATTTGTGTACTGCATTCTGTAAGTCGGTCGTAACAGCAAAGAGCTTGATGCTGTAGAGAAGCGTTTCACAGTAGCGACAATTAATAAACAAATGCTCATAGCTCTTAAGGTATGCATTTTGGAGCCCATGTTTACTGAACATTCTTTCCTTGCTAAGGTCCATACTACCACCTCGCAAAATATGCAACAGTTTTCTAAACAACCTGTATATATAACAGGTAGTCTTTTCAAACATTGTAGTGTGTAATTATTATTGGATGACTGCACTTACAAAATTCTACTAATGCATGAGCAATATTCTCCGCAATGGTGCGGGAATCAGTTTTGAAGGAGAATCAATTTTAATAAATGGCATGGTTTATTAGCACCCATGTTACCTGCTCTGATTCTGTTAATAGTAACAATTTTCTCTCTTGAGTTCACAGCCGAGATACCGAGGGTGGCATGGAATCTGTTGCTATATCGACCATTAACATCTGTCTTTGATGTTGCGATCAACAATTTGCCATCATCATGCGTTATCTGGAACGTTTCTTATCGTCTTAAATTTTTTCAGACTTGAAGATAATTTTTTCAGTTTTAGGACTGAGGAACGTAGAACGTCATCATGAAAAAAGAATTAAAAAGCTTTCTCCAAGTTTTTGTTATAGGATGTCATCGAGGAACAGATACAGCTGGGACATGTTGAAACAAATTTAACTTACCCGGTATAAGAACATAGTTCTGTCGTTTCATAGGGCGCCATTCTGATGTGAGCCTATCTCCTCCGAAAGGTAGTCGAGCATTGATAGTGGACTTCTGAACTCCCTGTTCCTTGATGATCCAACACACTTAGGCGGATATTTAACAAATATGAAGAACTGTAATAGCCATATACATTTCCATTCTAAATGAGAAAATTATTATATGTGAGCCTTCAACGAAAATCATAAAAATCGGTGGATGGCCACCTGTTTTTATCTGCTTGCTTGATGAAGTTTCTTTGTCAATTTCACCACATCACCTATTACTATGGAAGACTGTTATTGTTGCTGAACAAAGTACCCATATGTCAACATAAAAATGTAGCACTGACTGTAACAAAACAATAACTATTTCTTCGTAGATGTCCTACCTAGATCTGCAGGCATGAGAGCGACATTATTTAGCACGAATTGCTTCCGCAGGTTGTAACTAATGATACAGTACGAGACCTCTAATTCCCTGACAGTACTGAACGAAACCCAGTTGTGACACGATAGCGCACGCTCTCACACTAAGCTTGTTTCGGTAATAACTCCAAATCCTCGATTCCTCGTACCTGTGCCCACATAATTCTATGTTTTCTGGTTCTCTGACGGATAATCTTCAGAGGAAATCATTCGATAATAAAACGACATTTTATTCGAAGACTTCTTTCACTTCAAACCAGAAGATTTCTTCAGATATGATCCAGCAAATTGCCAGGCAGTGACTGAGAATGGACTCTACTATTTTACTGGATAATTTCTCTGTGTTGTTCATCTCTGAATCATTTAACATTGTAATCGTAGCTAACAAAGTATATCTACTTTCATGTGTAGCACATTATTTGTCCGCTGTCCTTTCTCGTATTAAATCTCTCTTTTTTTATCCAAGGAAACACTGAAGGTCGATCTTACGGTGTCTTTTTGCTGTATAGATTTTGCATGTCAAGTTTTGTGTTGAAATTGATATTATTGTACAATTATTATGTTCCACGTTTGATTTAACAATACTTCTATCACTATGTATGACGTTCCTTAGAATTCTAGCACTTAATACGCTAATTTCACTCATTTCAGAGGTGATTTTAACTTCTTATATTCCCATAAAAGATTTGTACCACATTTTTAGAGTTTTGCCGTTACTATGACAATACCTATAAATAAATGGTTGCACAGATGATTGTGATACATTTTTGACGATAACGTGACACATCGTTATTGAAAGCATAGAGACATGAGATGGGAAAAACGGTAAATGCATGCCACAATGAAACATCTGTTTCACTCCTTACTTCGTTATAGGCGAAATGGAATTTCAGTCACAAGCATGTTACACACATCATTGTTCTCATATTATTGACAACAGAGCCCGAAGGATTGCGCTTAGCACATACATGCTTTCCTGTATTTTGTAGCGTGCCTCATATAGAATGAGCAATAATTTGCATTCAATGCGCACACATTTTCAGTAGAGCAGACATCGTAACCGCAAACTGAGCAGGAGTATCATACAGAGCTGGAACAGAACACTAATGTCGTTAGTGCTTCGCGTCTGGATTGAAAATATAACTAACATAATTACCAGTCATTTGATATTCATACAGTAGTTGGTTAAGGCTTCCCTCTGGCTCCTCCATGAACTATGGTCTTCAGAAGCATGCATCTGTATTGCTAATGCATGTTCATCCATTAGTCGTAGTCTCGTCCATTTACCATCCATTTGCCTGACTATGTGTTCGGTCCTTTTCCTTTAAATTTTCACAGCTGTTGCAGTTACACGTTCCACTCTGGTCTATTCTCTGAGCCACATTTTTGCTGCACTGATGTCTACTAATCCCATTAGCGCATCTCGCACCTCATATGTTAAGTCCCATAGTGCTTAGAGCCATTTTTTTAATCTCTCAGTTCTTCGCAAACCAAAGTTTGTGAATGATTTCGAATTGAAACTTTAGTTCTTGTTGCCACAATTCAAGATAATACGTACATACTCTTTCTGTCTTACTTTTCCTGGCCTTATTCCGTTTTTTCACGTGGTCGGCATGCTATATTGGATTTGGCAACGTTAGTAATAGTATTAGTAGTAGTAGTAGTAGTAGTAGAGAGTGGCTGGATGACATTCCTGTCACACCGGGACGGAATTTATGTATCTCATCTGTCTGCATCTAGTGTTATCTCCGTTATCTCCCGTGAAAGTGTGAGGGCGTTTCCGAAATGTTTGCGAATTGTTTGACTGATGCGCGTCATGATTACCAGGTCGTATTCACCTATTCTGAGGTGGGAAACCGCCTAAAAGCCATGTCCGCCTGACCACCACACCGACCTTCGTCGTTAGTCCACCGGGCAGTTTCGACCCAGGAACGACGTGCCTCCCTGAACTTCCGTGGCACGACTCAGTGGTAATAGACAATGATCATCAAAATTTCCGTTTTGGTCAAACTGTAAAATTTAGTTTGCCAAAGGCACTCCGTGCCATGCTGAACTTCCTAATTTCGTTTTCAGGTCATCGGGCTGAAGTCCTCTAGGGCCTTAAGTGCAAAAACCTATCCACTGGTTCAATAACTTTATTGCTATACAACTTGCGTTTCGCTGTGTTGATAATAAAAATGGTTCAAATGGCGCTAAGCACTATGGGACTTGACATGTGAGGTCATCAGTCCCCGAGACTTAGAACTACTTACACCTAACTAACCTAAGGACACCACACATATCCATGCCCGAGGCATGATTCAAACATGCGACCGTAGCAGCAGCGCGGTTCCAGACTGAAGCGCCTAAAGCTGCTCGGTCACAGTGGCCGGCTGTGTTGATTAAACATTATTTTAGAATTTTATTGTAGAAATTTCAGCACTACATTCAGATAGGGTCTATTCAGGTCCCCCATTAATTACTGAAGTTTTTGACAAAGTTAAAAATGCACAATTTCATCATTAAAACTAACAGACGAATTTTTACCCCATTCAGCTAACATATGTAAGTATGATACAGCCAGAAGCTAATGAGCTAGGAAACCGTTGTTTCATGTAAAATTGTAAGTACCATGTAAAATATATTTCAACAGACATATTGAATCTATATAACACTTCTTAGCAGACAGCTGAAATAGTGAGATACTAAGTAGAAGTTGAGCCGGCCGCAGTGGCCGAGCGGTTCTAGGCGCTTCAGTCCGGAACCGCGAGACTGCTACGGTCGCAGGTTCGAATCCTGCCTCGGGCATGGATGTGTGTGATGTCCTTAGGTTAGTTAGGTTTAAGTAGATCTAAGTTCTACGGGACTGATGACCTCAGACTTTTAAGTCCCACAGTGCTCAGAGCCATTTGAACCATTAAGTAGAAGTTGAAAAAAGGCTAAGGTTCCTCAATTCTAAAAATTGTTTCTGTTTTATAATAACTAATTGCTCTCTGACAGCCGCATTAATACACGTCTAGTGTAATTAATTATATCTATAAAACTTCTTCAGTGTAAAAAAGATAACACAACAAAGAGAATAACCAAACAAATTTCTTGACAAAACGTGTGTGCAAATTCAGAATGACAGCTCTGTCATGAAACAAATTTAAATAACAGCTGTTTCTTAATTTGAACTGAACACTTGTCCTTTAAAATGATAATAGTTCACTGAATATACCTAAAAGATAGCTGTAACAAAGCTACAAAAACACTTGAATCGGCGAAAGAATACTTCGTGCTTGGATGACAAGTTACGTCAAATATGCGTGTAAGCTAATAAATTAAGAAATAAGTGGTTTAACGTCATAAACAAGGGGGCGCAAGACCACATTATCAAAAAATTGGCAACTGCGAGTAGGATTCGCGGACTAAGGGTTCCGTGAAAACTTAATTATAATATATACGTAAGTTCTCCCATCCTGGGAATCGAGAATCTCAACGATTTTTGCCTGTTTTCGTAATAGGTAGTAGTCAGATATCGGCGAACCGAGCTGCGGAGTCCAGTTTATACACATAGGTACAGCAAGTTTAATAATTTTTTTTATTTATTAACTAAAACCTGACTACAGCTTACGTTTTATATTGCATGCTGTAGTGTTCGTCTTTTGTGCTTTTGACGGTTAGTGAATGCAACCAACGTATGTTTTAACGGTAAAAAAATAATTTGTGATTAATTACAGTTTAACCATTGTCAGATTTTTTTACTTTACTTGTACTGCAAAACATTGTTTCTTGCCAAATTGCATGACTTTACATCAACGGAAAGTACCGTATTGGTTTCGACTAAGTTTCCGAGTATCAAAAGATGTGACATAAATGGCCGTATCATGACTGCACTGACACAGAAGCTTAAAATTTTTGCCCTGTCAAATGACCACAGACGTTAATATGTGACATAAATTTGAAATTGATACGTCTACCCGTTCCTGAGAAAAATTGTTCCTAACAGTTGGGCAGACAGATAGACAGATGGACAACAAAGAGATCCTATAAGGAGGGTTCCGTTTTTACAGATTGAGGCACTGAACCCTAAAAAGCAGTAAAAGTCGTCGAATGCATGGTAGATACAAAACTACCAGAATACGTAAGTAACAGAATGATGTGAGAAAGGAAATAAGAAAAAGTCCCACTAAAGGTAGCACATAAGGTGCAGAAACCAGAAACATCTTTGGGTAATAACAAAACTATAAAACGTATCTTGCATGAGATGAAATTGCTCTCCAGTTTTTAGTTTTATCTGCAGTATTTCGTCAGTAAGGACATCACTCAGGCGATTCATCTAGTTTTGAACTCTTTTGGATTGGTATGTGGACTTACAATCACATGGAGCAATACCCTCGCGTAGGTACCTGCTTATAGTAAACTATTTAGTTCATTCTCTCTTACAATATTCTGTCACAGATACCTTAGTCTTGTGATATATTTACTCCATTTTTTGTTACATAATAATACATGCTGCCATGGTAGTCATAGTTTTCTCTCAATTTTTATCGTTTTAGCAGCATACAATAGTGTTACAATAATGTGCTGCACTAAAATATGCGATATTTCTCATTTTTATGCCCAGCGTCCTTCCTTTATCTTAATATAGATGGGATCTTGGTGGAGTTAGAATAACAGATGTAGTATTCAAAACATTTGCCACAGATATGAATACTCCCTGATGAAAGTGTGTGTAGCGCGAGTCGAAACTCTTTAGATCTGTGCTGAGTCGTAGACAGATTGTTTTTGTTCCTTGCTATCAGCGGAATCAGCTGAAAAATAACAAGGACCTTGGTCCAAGCCAGGGAGCAGAATTAGAAGGACACGCCTGGGCTGTGTCGGCATGGGAGCGGTCCACCGCGCAGCCGGCGACTTAGCGTGGCTGTCCAGGTCAGCCGCCTGCTGGTATCTGCGTGGCCATCTGTGGGGCGGTTGCCAACGGGGCGACCCAATTAACGCACGCGGCCATCACGCAGGCGGCTTCCATTTCACGCAGCAACCCGCCCCAAATGAAAAGCAACTAACTTTATTATACTACGGCTGCAAATTCTGGAATATCTGCCACTACGCCTCAAACATGTGACTTGATGTTAGGTGCCACGTTGTAGAGATATTAAAAATAAAAAATTCGTTAAGATTCTGTACGTGGAATTCATCTTCCAGTTTTGAAGTGGAGGCGTGGGTCATAATTTTTCTTTTTCTTTTGCTAAAGTAATTTTCTGTCACCGTCTTGAGCAAAACACATTTAGTTATCTTCCTTAAACAACTCATGTTTAGTTACTGCCTTACTATCATCCTTTGGTTGTACTACTTCGATAAGAATTATGTTTCTCTATGTGATATGTGTAAAAGAAGGCGAAATGTATAGTGTTAATAGTAGACATGCAGTAACAGCAGAATATCACGAAAACTCAATAACTTTGAAAGCGGGCAACCATTCTACAAACGCCCAGAGCACTGTTCATGTTGTGACTATGAAGTAGAAACTCAAAGGAATAACCGCAGCTAAACCAAGACCAACCAGAGAAAATGTACCGACCCACACGGACCGTCGGGCATTGAGCACGGCGGTTGAAAAATAATCGCAAGAAATCGACAGAATAATGGAAATGGCGTGTGGCTAGGGCTTCCCGTCGGGTAGACCGTTCGCCTGATGCAAGTCTTTCGAGTTGACGCCACTTCGGAGACTTGCGTGTCGAATCGACTGAATTATAGGTATGTCTATAAATAACCTTTACGATATCAGTTACGAATGTCTTCTGTTTACATTATACAAAAAGAGTTTCGGTACATGGTTCCTATTTACAAGTGCGTTTTTTTTTCTGAGGAACACGCCACTTTTTCGTAATGGTTCAAATGGTTCAAATGGCTCTGAGCACTATGGGACTCAACTGCTGTCGTCATTAGTCCCCTAGAACTTAGAACTACTTAAACCTAACTAACCTAAGGACATCACACACATCCATGCCCGAGGCAGGATTCGAACCTGCGACCGTAGCATTTTCGTAATGTTTTTGATGTGTTAAGTTCTGCTTCTTTCTGCTGAGTTTTCTGCAATATATAAAAAATGCGCAATTTTTTGTTGCTTATCGATACTTATACATAGCCAGTGGCGAAATGTGGAAGAACGTGTACTTAAAGTTTCTTATGGTCCATTTGTGCAGAGCCTCACACATGTTAAACTTCACACACAATTTTCTTGCACGGTATAAGGTGCATGAGAATAACAAACTTACATAAACAAACACTTCCGAAGTACGTAAACTTTTTGTTCTCGGTATAAACTATCCACAGAAAGCCATTTATATCACAAAAGGACATCTAAATATTAACAGACATCTTTAAAGAACGTTAAAAATGGACATGATACATTCGTGGTTGGGCCTGAAGGAAAACTAGCAAGAGGAAACATAACATGTCGCTTGGAACGCATTTGGCCAAAAATTACTCAACCTGACGGCACAGAAATAATTATTCTGAGTATATTGTCTTACAGAAATGTCAGTCCACTATAAATGAGATGAAATTACACTTGTTCGGCAATGGACAGCCAACAACGAATCCACTTACGATCTAAAGAGAAACGGTTAGTTGAATTAACGAATGAATTTAAGTGAACTTGAGTTTCAATAATTTCCATCAGGCTTGACAGTCTTGGGAAGGAAGGGGGAAGGCACAGGGTTAACATGCCAGTTAATCACTTACCTCAGCAAGTAGTTTTCGTGTTTAGTACACTTGAGTCAGCATTGTCATACATACAGCAAAAATGAAGTATACTATTAATGTTTGGAACATTTTAAACATCGTTGCGCCCAAGTTAAGAAGGCGGTATCCAACTGAAGACGCTATAGGACAAGATGATGACTTTCTCAATGTTTTTGGTGGATGTGGTTACTCAGAAATGTGAATATTCATTTAACTGCTCAACTGAAGTCACAATGAATAGGATAATGGATGAATAGAACGACTTTACAGACGATAATGCACTTAGCAGTGTTCATGATTGTAGAGATAGTGGCAATGGCGGATACAATGCTCCTCAGAAAGAAGCTAGTAGTCTGGTGATCATGAACCTTCACTAGAGAAGAAATCCAATACTCGAAAACGAAATTTTCACTCTCCAGTGGACTGTGGGCTGCTATGAAACTTCCTGGAGGATTAAAACTGTGTGCTGAACCGAGTCTCTAAGTCTGGACCTTTGCCTTGTGGGAGAGAGCTTGGTAGAGTACTTGCTCGCGAATTTCAAAGGTCCCGAGTTCGAGTCTCGATCCAGCACACAGTTTTAATTTATCACGAAGTTTCAAATCCAGTACTGTTACTATTTTAACAAAATTTGCGGAAGAACGTCTTGAAAATATTTGCTACCTACAGCTTGGTACTGAAGAGACATCCATTTATAAAAAGCAAATCGAACATCAAAGTAATATTTGATTAATTGGAGAATAAATGACGCAACGCACATCCATTTGAGGAAACACGGAAATCAAAGAACCAGAGGGAAAATGACGCATTCAATCCCAATTTGATATGGGAAAGAATAAAGGAAAAGTTTGCATTACTGGGACCTGAAATTGTGGGCATTGCAAAAAGAAAGAGTATACTAGAAAATTTGCAAGTGCCCATGTGTAGTCAAACTGTATTTGGAATACCGAGTATAGTGCATGTAATTATGAACTAATTACCTAAAAAGGGGGAAGTCAACTGTTGCCATTATATGTTACGTACACAGTACAACTCACAATTATGCAATACGTGTCGGACTTTCAATGAATGGCTACCTAACAAAGAAACTGTATAAGGGTCTTCAGGAAAAAACTTTCGTCCCTATAGCTGAGAGGGCTATTGAAGACCCTTTCACCAAAAATACATTTGGAGGCTAGCAAAAGCAGGAAAACGTCAAAAGACCACTTAAAATTGTTTTTCGTGGGTGTTGTTAATGACAGTGTCGCAAATTACGAGAAGTTTATACTACTTTATGATTCTTGGAGCGCTCACAGCGACGCAACTGTATTAAATTATTCATTTGTGGCTAAAGACGTTGAACGCATGATTTTTCCGCCAAAAACAACAAACTACACTACTGGCCATTAGAATTGCGACACCACGAAGATGACGTGCTGAAGTTTCGAAATTTAACCGGTGCTGTGATATTCAAATGATTAGCTTTTCAGAGCATTCACACAAGGTTGACGCCGTTGGCGACACCTACGACGTGCTGACATGAGGGAAGTTTCCAACCGATTTCTCATACACAAACAGCAGTTGAACGGAGTTGCCTGGTGAAACGTTGTTGTGATGCCTCGTGTAAGGAGGAGAAATGTGTACCATCACGTTTCCGACTTTGATAAAGGTCGGATTGCAGCCTATCGCGATTGCGGTTTGTCGTATTGCGACATTGCTGCTCGCGTTTGTCGAGGTCCAATGACTGTTAGCAGAATATGGAATCAGTGGGTTCAGGAGGGTAATACGGAACGCCGTGCTGGATCCCAACGGCCTCGTATCACTAGCTGTCGAGATGACAGGCATCTTATCCGCATGGCTGTAACGGATCGTGCAGCCACGTCTCAATCCCTGAGTCAACAGATGGGGTCGTTTGCAAGGCAACAACCATCTGCACGAACAGTTCGACGACGTTTGCAGCAGCATGGACTAGCAGCTCGAAGAACATGGCTGCGGTTACCCTTGACGTTGCATCACAGGCAGGAGCGCCTGCGATGGTGTACTCAACGACGAACCTGGGTGCACGAATGGCAAAACGTCATGTTTTCGGATGAATCCAGGTACTGTTTACAGCATCATGATGGTCGCATCCGTGTTTGGCGACATCGCGGTGAACGCACATTGGAAGCGTGTATTCGTATATGAGGAGCCATTGGTTACACGTCTCGGTCACCTCTTGTTCGCATTGACGGCACTTTGAACAGTGGACGTTACATTTCAGATGTGTTACGACCCGTGGCTCTACCCTTCATTCGATCCCTGCGAAACCCTATATTTCAGCAGGATAATACACGACTCCATGTTGCAGGTCCTGTACAGGCCTTTCTGGATACAGAAAATGTTGGACTGCTGCCCTGACCAGCACATTCTTCAGATCTCTCACCAATTGAAAAGGTCTGGTCAATGGTGGCCGAGCATCTGGCTCGTCACAATACGCCAGTCACTACTCTTGATGAACTGTGGTATCGTGTTGAAGCTGCATGGGCAGCTGTACCTGTACACGCCATCCAAGCTCTGTTTGACTCAATGCCCAGGCGTATCAAGGCCGTTATTACGGCCAGATGTTGTTGTTCTGGGTGCTGATTTCTCAGGATCTGTGCAACCAAATTGCGTGAAAATGTAATCACATGTCAGTTCTAGTATAATATAGTTGTCCCATGAATACCCGTTTATCATCTGCATTTCTTCTTGGTGTAGCAATTTTAATGGCCAGCAGTGTAGCTACGACCAGAGATTAAGAGCCTCTTTTCCTAATCATCCGATTACTGCGTGAGCAAGCGAGCACGTCGCGGTGGCTGTATTACGAAAACTGCTCATAGATTTATAACTGACATGTTCCTGAGCAGACAAAAGGGGAAGTCCCACTGGATCGTCTCGCTCCAACGTGGTGCTGACTTGCCACACACGCCTCGAAATTCGCTATATTTCTAAGGGGTTTACACTCCGTGCAAGAGTAACCCTGTTATGAACAGTTGAAAATGGTGGGCCCCAGACTGTTTAGGCTGATCGCGAGTCGCCCATACAAATATCCTACAAGACGGCGAGAACTATTTCCTTTATGAGCGACTACAATTGTTCGAGCATGGCTTCACAGAAATGTATCTAAACTGCACGGAAAATGCAATGTTGTAAAGTGGTTATTCTTCGGTCTCGTGCTATTGTTTATGTCATTTATGACGACTTCTCACCCTGCCTCTACCAGGTTTGCGTAAATAGCACTATATGACAGCAGTCTATCGGTTAATTAACACTCTAATTGACTGACTTATTCCAAGGTGAGTGAGTGTTTTTGGTGGTTAGCGAGTGCTTGTGGTTCCCTTATTGAGCTTAGGAGCACACCAAATACTGAATGATGCAAACAAATTTTACAGAACTGTGTACTGCGTCTAGTAGAGGAAATGATGAATGTTGTATCAGCATTACAATGCTACCTGTCATAAAGCAGTATCTGTGAGGCAATAGTAGGTGTATGCTGAGGTTCCTGAAATGGACTGATTTGCCCAGAGTCCCGAGCTGGACACCTTTTTCATGAGTTAGAATGCCCACTTAGCTCCAGGCCCCAGCGTCCAACAGGACTACTTTCTCTGGTTTCGGATATTAAGGTAAAATGGTCTGTCATTTCTCCATAGACATTCAGGCACCTCACGGGTAGTGTTCCCAGAAACATGCAAGCACTTATAAAGAGGAAGGGTCTACACAACCCGTACTAGTATACACTAATAGGTGTCCGAACACTTTTGTTTAGACAATCATAATGTGGTTATATATGTTTCTGGGTACATTAAATGTTCTATTCCGGCTATTTGATGTCACTCTGTAGGTGTGCTTGAGACCAGCAGTGAAATAATGAGAGAGACATGTGAATTTAGCGTGAGTCAAATGAAAACCTTAAATATGTAATAACAAATCGAAATTTCGCGCTGTTATCCTGTAAGTTGGTAAACGTGCTACAAACAGCGTGCAGAATGGCCTGTAGGTGGCCGCATAGTGCAGATGCACACATACCGTCGCAGTGTCAGTATAAAGATGTCCACCCTACTTGGGACTTGCACCAGGGAAGAACAGCGTTCTGTTATTCGGTTTTTGCGTGCTGAAGGTGTGAAACCTATCGAAATTCATCGACGAATGAAGGTTCAGAAAGGTGATGCATGTTTGTCACAGCAGCAAGTCTACGAATGGAGTAGTAAGTTCGCAAATGGTGTGACTTCAGTGGAAGATGCTCCTCGTCCAGGTCAGGCACAACGAGTTGTGACTCCACAGAACATTGCAGCAGTTGAAGCCATAGTAAGGAAAACCGCCGAGAGCCGCTGAATGACATTGCAGCATGTAAACAGATTAGTCATGGGTCAGCACTCCACATTGTGCAAGATGTGCTCCAGTTTCACAAAGTGTCTGCAAGATGGGTGCCACGGCAGCTGATTCCTGAAATGAGAGAACGACGTGTTGATGCTTGTGAAGAACTTCTTCGGCGCTTTGAACGAGAAAGCGATGACTTCCTTGCAAGAATCGTCACTT
The DNA here is from genome assembly GCF_023898315.1 of Schistocerca nitens. Classification (NCBI taxonomy): domain Eukaryota; kingdom Metazoa; phylum Arthropoda; class Insecta; order Orthoptera; family Acrididae; genus Schistocerca; species Schistocerca nitens. The sequence continues at coordinate 366,067,741 of NC_064614.1, read as the reverse complement.
GTGACGAAACCTGGGCTCACTTCCACCAACCGGAAACGAAGAGAGCGAGCAAGGAATGGCGCCATTCCTCATCACCAAAACCAAAGAAGTTTAGAACAGAACCATCAGAAGGGAAGGTTATGCTGACACTCTTTTGCGACGAAAAGGCGTCATTTTGGAGCACTACATGCCTAGGGGGATCACTCTAAACACTGCATCATACACAGATCTTCTAGAAGATCATCTGCGGCCTGCAATCAAATCAAAGCGACGTGGATTGCAGTCAGCAGGTGTCCTTTTGCAACATGACAATGCCAGGCCCCACACTGCCCGTACAACAGTTGCAACAATCACAGACCTGCATTTTGAGTGTCTTCCTCATCCAGCATACTCACCAGACCTTGCCTGAAGTGATTTCCATACGTTTGGACCACTCAAAGACGCAATGGGAGGAAAGAAGCTCCGTTCTGATGAAGAGATACGCCACGCGGTGCACGAGTGGTTGCGCAGACTACCAAAAGATTTTTTTTCTACAGGCATTTATGCACTTTGTAAGCGCTGGAGGACTTGCATTGAGCGTGGGGGAGATTATGTTTAAAAGTGATACAGCTTTGTACCACTTCTGCACAATAAATAATATTTAAAGAAATAGTTAAGGTTTTCGTTTGACTCACACTCGCAATATTTCCATACTGCTGTAATGTTAGACGTAACGGATTAGTAATTAGGAGCAAAAAGGAAAATAGAACGCTCCGTCGAGAAAACCTGCTGTAAATTTAGGTAATTACCTTTTCAAATGTGATGGAAGTCCATTCTAAAGGAAAAAATGCTTTAAATTATTACGAGGAGTGGTAGAAAATAGTGAGATTGTTGTTGTCGTAACCACGAACTTCATTCTTTTTACGCATCAAGATTGTCCACTTTAAATTTATTACCTTCGGCAGTTACCCAGTGACGGAAGCGATGGAAGCTTTCACGGAAGCCTTCAGCTGGAAAACATTCAGCTTGTGCAAGGTATCAAACTGCAGCCAATTCAAGTGGTTTTTTGAGAAGAAGGAATAAAGAATGAAATCACTGAGACTGACTAAGACGAATTAGGGAAGCGGCTGGGGATGGGAGGGGGGGGGGGATGATGGTCAGAGGTATCATGAAATGCCATTGATTGTCAAAAATTTATGGCTAGAGATTGTCATGCGTTAGAAAACATTGTCATAGTGCAGTACCAAAGCGCGTGCATTGCATTGTCGCAGAAATGCTGCATTTTTCCTCAGTTTTTCAAGGACCAGCCGACAAAGACGTTAACTGACAGTTTGTCGAGCGACAAATCCTTTCTTTCTTTTTTGGGACGAAGAGAGTTTTCAGTGTGCAATTTCCGACTTTGAAGTTTTGTCCCGCTATCGTATTCGAAAATCCATGATTCGTAATCTGTGTTAATGCGACTGATGAATTCTGGCCCCCTGTGAAAGCGGTCAAGAAAATCAGTACACTTATCCTTTCGAATGTTCTGGACAGTCTTTGGAATCAATTTTGTACAAAGACCGTTCATCCAACTTCTGTGTAATAATTAAATCGCTGCTAAATACGCAAAAAAACTCAGCAATAATCAGTCACCGTCAATCGATAAACCTGCGTCCCAGGACGATTCTGTCTTTCCACATTGTTCTACGCTATTGATGTTGGAAATATCTTCCCTGTCGAATTACGTCTTCCGCTTCCTCCTGGCGTGCTAAAAAGGACTTGTGCGAGCTTAACAACCCTTGGTATATGGCTAGGAAATGTACTCCGTATGTCCTTCGTAATATAGGAGTGATATTTCCAAGTTTCAAACAAAATTTAACGGTGCAGTGTTGCTCACACTTTTACTGGTCCTCATTCGCAGCACACTTAATAAAATACGGCTTCACTTCAGGCTCTCTGAGCACTCGTGTCGGATATGCTGGAAATTCAAACTGGTACTGATTAAAGAAAACGACTTAGCTGAACTTCCGTGCGAAGAAGGAGGAAACAAAATTGTAAGTTACCAGTCTCTTCAATTTTCTAACATACGTCGTACAACAGACATACCCGTCGTTGAATTTATGATATTCCGTATCCAGTGTAAAACGAAATATGAAACTATTTCTGCAGCAAGTGTTTTCTCAATAAAATCTTGGTTTCTCTTTTTGCTGAGACCCAAATAACATTTTTGAGTGTACAATAATGCAGATTCTCTAATAGGATAGTCTCTACTATCAGCACGTCGGTTTCAGCGAACAGATTAACACTTTACTTTAGTGCAACCAAACGCAGTTCACACGGTTTCTGGAAAAGAAGTCCTGAAAAAGCTAAATTTCTTCATCCGAACGCAGTAAGTCAATTGGTAAAGTTGAAATGATTAAATTCTTACATTTCTTGGTAGTATCTCGTTCAAGATTTTATACTGAAATCTACAATAACAAAACTATCTCCTCTATCTCTTGATACTGAAACGAGAAGGCTTGTTCGATTTACTTGCTCTCATTCCATTACCTCTTACTGTATCATATTTTGGGCCAATTGTGTTCAGTTCTCAAGAATATTCTTACTCAGAAGATGGTAGTCAAGCAGGTTTGAGGTGTCAGTTCGCTGACTTGGTGTAGGCCATTGTTCAGGCGTCCAGGATTGTTAACTCTGCCATCCGACACCATCTACTCCATCTTGGGGGTTTGTGGAAAACGGTGTTGATTCATTCAGACGAAAGTGCAGCATTCATGCAGTGAAAACTATACAGAAAAACACTTTCACTTGAATATTACTTCCTTCAACCCTGTCCAGAAAGGTGTCCACTATCTACCATATTTCATTTTCTGTAGACATCCAGCAGAACTAAAAGAGACTGATAAACCCAAAATATGCAGATCTACGTTCAAAAGTTTCCTTCAGTTCCGTACAGGTGTTCCTCGTCGTAATTGAAAATTTTTCTCTGTAACGTGTTACTTACTTGTGTTTTGTCAAGCAATATTTTGTGTTTTTTTAATTCTTCAGTTGTTGTTGTTGTGGTCTTCAGTCCTGAGACTGGTTTGATGCAGCTCTCCATGCTACTCTATCCTGTGCAAGCTTCATCATCTCCCAGTACCTACTGCAACCTACATCCTTCTGAATCTGCTTAGTGTATTCATCTCTTGGTCTCCCTCTACGATTTTTACCCTCCACGCTGCCCTCCAATACTAAATTGGTGATCCCTTGATGCCTCAAAACATGTCCTACCAACCGGTCCCTTCTTTTTGTCAAGTTGTGCCACAAACTCCTCTTCTCCCCAGTTCTATTCAATACCTCCTCATTAGTTATGTGATCTACCCATCTAATCTTCAGCATTCTTCTGTAGCACCACATTTCGAAAGCTTCTTTTCTCTTCTTGTCCAAACTATTTATCGTTCACGTTTCACTTGCATACATGGCTACACTCCGTACAAATACTTTCAGATACGACTTCCTCACACTTAAATCTGCACTCTATGTTAACAAATTTCTCTTCTTCAGAAACACATTTCTTGCCATTGCCAATCTACATTTTATATCCTCTCTACTTCGACCACCATCAGTTATTTTGCTCCCTAAATAGCAAAACTCTTTTACTACTTTAAGTGTCTCATTTCCTAATCTAATTCCCTCAGCATCACCCGACTTAATTTGACTTCATTCTATTATCCTCGTTTTGCTTTTGTTGACCTTCATCTTATATTCTCCTTTCTGTCAGTATAGTTTGTAAATTTTATAATCAGCTTTCTGTAAATTACGTAGAAACTTGTTTCAAGATCAAGTAGCGTTGTGTCGCACAGTTCCACGGAACCTGATCAATAAGTAAGAAAACGAAATAAATGGCAATCGTGGCAGACATATTTCATGGCTGATGCATAAATCATCACTAGAAGACAGCGTTCTTTTACTTAAACTGTACGTAACTACTTGTGCTGACGCAGGCCGGAGATTCGTACAACCCACAGGCGCCACTGCAAGACTCTCAGGACTTTTTCACTGCTGTGCCTTTTCCGTGTTAGCTGTCAGTCTGCGCAAAGCCGGCGCTGTACTCGAAAAAGACAAGGAGCTACGCCGGGCGTCCCAGTGCCGGGCGTCCCCAATTACGAGTAATTTAGTGGCGCGCTGCCGCTCGTTAATTGAGAGTTACTGGACTCCCAATTATAAGTGGACAATTAAGGCTTGCAGAGGAAGTAATAGATCTCCATCAGACTTCGTTAGGCGATCGAGTGTTCCGCCGTGCACTTACACGATCTGGCGTGTTTCCGCTCTTCGTCTCTGAGCAACTAACACGGAGCGAAGTCGATCTCGCCAGCCACTGCCACTGATTCCGTACAACGCTGCGGTGATTACGGACGTAGCTGTTCAGAGTTTACTGCATGGGTCGTAAACTGGGTTACGCGGTTTACATGATGCGAGGACGTGCTGAGGTGCTGCGGAAATGCTTCTGTTTTTTGTTTTTTTAGAAAACAAATTTTAATAACTGCGAAGATATCATCTACTGAAAAACTGCACTGCACTCTCATCCTTTTGCAATTCTGGAAGAAATCACACAATTTTCATCTATCAGAAAATTTCACAACAACGTAAACTCCGTTGCTAAGTGAAAGACTAATCCAGCCACTCGGCTGTGTGTGTATAAGCCTTGTCTCCACAACATCCGTCCTTACCGGAGTGGTAATCCTCCAAGCTATGAAGGAAAGCTTCTGTGAAATTTAGAAGGTGTAACAGAGGTACTGTTGGAAGTAAAAGGTGGAAGTTCGCTGTCAAATTATCAGCTTTCACTATTTAATCAGCAACATCCACTATTCAATTATTTCACGTATTAGTTAACGCAGGTCTTCTGCAAAGATATTATTCTGTACATTGTTGTCGATTGCGAGCAGCATAATTTAGCTTTGGGTCTATCTTTAAGGTGTTCCGGAAGTAGTGTTTCAGTTCGCGACATTTCGGGTTACGAGTTCGAAGATGTACATTGTCTTCTGGCATCCTCGAAGTAAGTCTTCTTTTGCAGTCTGATAGGTCGGTTGCCTATTTGCAGCTTTGCAGTGTGCTAAGATGTACGTAGTAAGACAAGGATAGATAGGGAGATAGAAAGAAAGAAAGAAAGAAAGAAAGAGAGAGAGAGAGAGGGGGGGGGGGGAGGGAGAGAAACAAAAGAAAGACGACACCCCACGTAGGAACTATCAGAATCGAAAGGAAAGCGGTAGATGTGATGAACATCTACAGACAAACAGATGACTATCAAATTTCAGAAAAATTGGTTGATCGATTCAAGACAAGGAATGCCGGCCGGGGTCGCCGAGAGGTTCTAGGCGCTACAGTCTGGAACCGCGCGACCGCTACGGTCGCAGGCTCGAATCCTGCCTCGGGCATGGATGTGTGTGATATCCTTAGAACTATTTAAACCTAACTAACCTAAGTTCTAGGGGACTGATGACTTCAGAAGTTAAGTCCCATAGTGCTCAGAGCCATTTGAACCATTTGAACTAAGACAAAGAACTTCACAAACTGTGCGAGACAATAACGCGTTGGGCCACCTCCTACCATTATGTAAGCAATTCGGCTTGTGGTTGATCGACAGAGCTGTTGGATGTCCTCATGATTATGTAAAACTGGCGAGCTAGATCGTCAAAATTCTGAGATGGTTGGAGAGCCCTGCCCATAATGGTCCTAACGTTCTCAATTGGGGAGAGATCCGGCGATCTTGATGTCCAAAGTAACGTTTGGCAGCCTCGAAGACAAGCAGTAGTAACTCTCGCCGCTGTCGGTCTGGCATTATCTTGCTGAAGTGTAAGCCCAGGAAGGCTTGCCATGAAGGGCAACTCAATGGGGATTAGAAAATCGTCGACGCTGTTTGTGCTGTAAGGGTGCCGCGGATGACCACCAAAGGGGTCCTGCTACGAAATCGGCCTGGAATGTCACTGACTGGAGTATAACTGTCTTCACTGATGAGTCTCGCTTCGAACTAAGGCCCAGCAGCCAGAAATGATGGTCTGGAGTGGCATTTCTTTTCATAACAGAACCCCTCTGACTGTCATTCGCGACACCCTTACGGGACATCTATATGTCGACGCCATTCAACGGCCCATTTTGTTGCCCTTCAACGCAAGGCATCCTGAGCTTACATTTCAGAAAGATAATGCCATTCTGCCCACGGGAAAAGTTTCTACCGCTTTTCTTCGTGCTTGCCTAGCCCTACCTTGGCCACCAAGCACGCCGGATTTCTCTCCAGTTGAGAATGTTAGGAGAATTACGGGCAGGGTCCTCCAACGAGCTCGGGGTTTAACTCTTTACGTCGAAATTGAACATAATTTGGGATCATACTCCTCAGGAGGATGTCCGACAGCTCTGTCAATAAATGTCAAGCCGCGTAACTGCTTGTATATGGGTCGGACGTGGTCCAACGTGATAGTGGCTTTTTCAGTTTGTGAAGTTCGTCTTGAATAAACCACCCAGTTTTTATGAAATTTTATAATCATTTGTTTGTCTGTACATGTACACATGTACATCACATCTATCGATTTTCGTTCCATTCCCCATTGCTTTTTACAGTGTGCTTTGACAGTGTGCACATTCGTTGTATGTGTTTGTTATTCGTTCACGGAAATCGTGTACACAATGCATAAATATTTTCTTCGATCGCATCGCGAAATTGAAGACAGAGAATTTAGCTGAAATTTCCAGGGCTTGGAATTGTGTCTTCAGTGTGTGGGACTGTTCCATGTGCTTTGGTGACGCGAGTACGTTTCGATACTTGGTACAGAATCAGTCTGTTTCTCATTCTTCCGACTGTTAGAATATTTAATTTCTTCACACTTCCTATCAATGAGGCTTTGTCAATGGTTTGCATCTTGCACAGAACTTAATTTTTTCACTTACTGGAACACTGTTTTATGAGCTTCAATGTTACGTGTACTAACGTGGTTTAATTACCTTTATGAGACAATTATGTGGTTTTGTAATCTAATGTTCTTTTAAATTAATTTCTCCTTGCCAATCATTTTCATTTATGACCAAGTTTATGCCGACGCGCTCTCAGCAGTCGGCATACGAACACCCGTTGCGAAGTATACCATACGTATTCAGCAACTGGTAGAATATTATCGATTTTTTACTGCACTTAATATCAAAACTAGAATATAATTCGCGTTTCTTTGCATGATCTTCCAGCAGAAAAGGTTGGTGTTGCAGTTGACGCAGTGGGCAGAATATCAGTCCATTCCACATCAGAAACTCCGTCCGAACAGGCCTCGGAAGACCCAACGGTACCGACCGACCACCGTATCATCCTCAGCCATTGGCGTCACTGGATTCGGATATGGAGAGGCCTGTGGTCAGCACACCGCTCTCCCGGCCGTTGTCAGTTTTCGTGACCGGAGCCGCTACTTCTCAATCAAGTTGCTCCTCAATTTGCCTGAGTGCACCCCGCCTGCCAACATCTCTCGGAGACCGAACGGTCATTCATCCAAGTGCTAGCCAAACCCAACAGCGCTTAACTTTGGTGATCTGCTGCAAGGTGGATGTCTTATAATTGTGATGTACTATAACAGACTGGGTCAATATGCCCACAGCACTGCACTCGGCTATAGATCACGTTGATTAACACATTTTTCACTCATAGTGAAATGTTCGATACGATTATTCTGGTTCACGTAAATTCAGTTACCTCTTGCTGTTCTCATTGTAAAACGTTGCGCCAAAAAAGTAAGTGTTCCGTGCCTAGTTAATTTCGTACAATCTGTCTGCAGTTAGGTCGCGTTTCTGGTTTGATTGATGGGTCTAAATATTTATCTAAGTGGGTATACTTTTTAGTTCAGCACATATACAGATTTACTCTCACAGATAATCCATTTTCAAAAGCTTAGAGAAGGAGGGTTTCTCGAGCATTGCCTAGGTAGCTCAGTGGTAAGAGCATGACCCGACGAAGGGAGGTGTTACTGGTTTGAGTCACTGCCAGGCCCTCAGTTTTTACCTGTAATGGAGTTACTGTGATGTGGTTGCCATTGCTGCGGGAGCAGCTCCGCAACGCATTGGATTCAGTGGATCCATACGAGAGTTGCATGGTTGCTATCTCCTCTTCAGTAACTGTGTCCGTACTGTTCGGTATCACCGCTAACGTACTACTAACACTATTAGAAAAAACAAACCTGAGACCGGACCAAGCAGTACTGAAAAATAAGCTTAAATTTATGGCGAGGAGTAAAGTGAGCAAGTGTCTGGTCGACAGCAAGTCCCGTGACTAAATGGATGATGTTTGTTTCCATGCAAGACACACAGCACATGCCTACATTTGCACTGTTGTGGAGATGTTCTCAGTGCTATACATATGCAGAGATAAATGGGGGTAAGAAATGAAACGAAAAAACGAAATGCAATTACTCCTTATTAAGCCACCGGTGACCAAAGACCCGTTATACCAAAGTATTCAGAAAATATCCCTGTACAGCTTTCGAAATTTTATTGATTGCTTTCCAGCACACCCTGAATATTTATTTCCTATAGATAACTGGATGTGGGTAATATGACTCCATTAAAAAAGCATTCTTTAGGAAAGCACCGTGTCTAGCTTCAAGCACAAAGATGTTAAACGACAATGTAATTATAGCACAAGGTTGTACAAGGCTGAAAAACATTTTATAATGATACAATAGTTTTACTGCCATTGCACTAAGATGGCAAGTTGAATTCAGTTTCTTATATGTTTCAGTGTTTTTTCTTTGCTTTTTAAGCATAAATCACAGAAAGACGAAAAATTAAGGGTATAAAAACGCACATATTCATTTCTTCTTTACATAATGTGAGGTGCCTGTTGAGCATTCAGTATACCCCTGAGAAGCTACGAGATCAATACTTGGTGACCTTTATGGTGAACCAATGTATCCCCATGAAGTGATGTGAAATGAAAAAGCATAGTCGCACAACGGAAACTTAATCGCCTGTCTCAATTAAACAGGGAACAGGGCTGGCCAAATTGAACATCAAATATGGCTGCCACAAATCATGATAGGAATATTGATAAGGGTTTCCACCACGCAACTAAATAAAACAATAGGTTGTTATAACAATCAGATTTATTGCTAGACGCTTTTATATGATTACGATAACTAAATAAACCGTACAAATAACTACAATAGGGCACAAAGATGCAAAAAACATGTACGAGAGACTTTGACGTAGATGGGTGTGTTTCAGATAGCTTTTGTATTGTTCTAAGACCACGGACGTCCCCAAAGATTGCTGAATAAGTTAATAGTCTAAATAAAATACCCAGAAATGTAAGAACAGGCACCAGATTCCTTGTTTACATGCATAGTGAGTGCAGATATCCGGTAATGAATTAATTCAGATGAACGAAATTTTTGAATTGAAACAACAAACTTCACAGTGCCCTTGTCATGACATACATAAAAGGGCTCAAGCTTGCCACTGTGCTGATACTGAGATGCAGAGGAGGTTGTAATAGTGCCTGAGGATTCTAAGTTCAGCCCTGGTATCTGTGATCGTCTATAATGTGAAGACGTCTGTCCCTCCCCTTGACATCTTGCAACGAAGTCTGTTCTGCCTGCCGTCTCCGGATGAACTGTATTCCGCTTCCGCTCCACAAAATCCAGCTGGGTCTCCCAGCGCTGGAATCTCGGTAGCCAATTGCAGTACACATTCTCAGTTCCAACTAATGAAGACTTTACAGGAAATGGAACGATTTCCCTTCTCCTAACGAAGCTGTCGCTATTAACCAATACTACTCATCTGCTCATAGAGTGGAGCAGTAGACAAAAATTCTCTCCCTCCTTGTATATCATTTTGTGTTTAAGCCAGTGAAAACGCTTGCACATGCGCACTCATTAGTCTAATTCCTGATACCAAAACTAATTACTATGTACCAATCGTGGGCTTTCTTGCAAAATTTAAACATGAACACTTGTAACTTCGGTTGGCCCACAATGACTATCTCCTAGGCTGTGCGCATAGTATTTTCCTCATGCTGTAGCTGATTCTATCTTTTCTAAGGGCATTCTTAAAGCTTCACACTTTCTGAAAGTTTAAAACCTGTTGGGCATCTTTTTCACCCTGTTGGCGTCTCGGCAACCCGCTGGTGTTTTCATATCTGCCAAACAAACGGCGCTCTGTTCCCGGCCCGTCCCTGGCTGACTCATGGCTTTCAGCAAAAACGTTTTTTTGTCTGCTTGCCTCGCCCTCTCTTGGAGCCATTGTCTGCTGTCATAGCAGGTTGGCCATTCCAAATTCACAGAAAAACACCAAAGGACCTATCACCATACAGAGTTAAAGAAAAGTTTTCTACTTACATCTGCAGTCATTGGTATGTGATTCAATTGTGTACTTACTTTAAGGCAACATTGATAATTCAAGTGCATTGGGGGGTCCTCACCTGAATAACGGTTTATTAATAAGGTTATGCAGCAGTTTTGTAAAAGGTGTAGTTTAACATCGCCCTTCCTCAGTTCTTGAAGTTAATGCTGATACATATGTACTGGGATTTGTCTGAGGGTTTGGATACTACTTTTCCATCTTACTTTGTGGCTGGCTCTGAGCACTATGGGACTTAACATCTGTGGTCATCAGTCCCCTATAACTTAGAACTACTTAAACCTAACTAACCTAAGGACATCACACACATCCATGCCCGAGGCAAGATTCGAACCTGCGACCGTAGCAGTCTCGCAGTTCCGGACTGAGCGCCTAGAACCGCGACACCACCGCGGCCGGCTCTTACTTTGTGGGCAGTTGGTTACCGTGCTTTATGGCTTGGATTATGGTACGGATTTTGGTATCCTCTTGCCAAGCCCATGAGCCTCCAAACAAATACTCCTATTTTCTGGCATTAGGAAAAATGTTTTTGGAATAAATGTAAACAATGGAGCACCATCTCACAAAATTGCACTTATCTCACTATTTGATTTTACAATAATCAAGAGAATAGGCATGGCGTTAAGAATCTTACACACACAAGGATGGCTTGTTGTTCATATTCACTCATACTCAAAGTCAACTGAACAGTTCTTTGTTAAACATTCGTACTTTCTATATTATAATCGGGAAACATTCAAAGTTTTAGATAGTATCACTGTTATTCACGATGAAAACACTGTATTTAAAAAACACAGAAATACATTGATGTAATATTTAAAACACACGTAAACTCATAGCTTTAGTGTCATTTGAACATATATGTACATGCAGTACAATAACGATTCCTAAAGCAGTAGAAAATTTCGTCTACAGTATCACTTGCATCACTGTCTCAGAAAAAGTTAAGCACAAGTTTGCGAACGTTATCATTGGTGTGAAATCTTAACTACACGAAACATAACACTGATATGTTCAACACAGATTAGAACTATTTTCACAGAAAACAAATGCACAATAAAATATAATGAGGCTACAGGACTCTACAACTTGCAACACCGCTGATGGTGTGCCTCAAAAATTTTCCATCGAGTAGATGCATCACACACCTGTATTCGAATGTCTCATGAGAAGCCTATAGGCCAACTGCTTTTGATGCATTCATAGACAAACACGTATACATTCACACAAAGTATTGAACAGGCCACTGAATAGGAAACCGTCATAGAAAACACAAACGACACATTGCAGTGATGCAGAATACACCCTGTTCAGCGTACAGGTAGTCTTATTGAAAGCTCACAATAAATGACACAAAACGGGACGGTTGTGTTCGCAAAGTTTTGTAGTTCATTTCACGGAAGCGTGTCATAACTCGTACGTTCGTACTGAACTTTTCTTTAATTGACTGGTTGCACATTTCTGTCATGACGAACAGGCTCTCTGCTCCTGCCAATGTCTGCCGTTGTGTCGTTCGTGACTACAGGATCTGATGGATGATCAGTGTCCTAACAGACTTCGTTAGCCGACGTAAATTGCCTTTATGTTTGCTTCACAAGAATAATTGCTGTGGTGGGTTGCATAGCAATGTTCATCCTCACACACAGAACCAATACAAAAACAAAAAAAATTGTTAATACTACTGGTTGGATGCAATCACACTTGTAGACCATATTGTGCACACACATGTAAAAGTTTGAAGTGTATGTTACACATGATATTCATTGTCTGTTTAGGTGGCGTATCATTGTTTGGACGACACATTGGTGAATTTCATTACAGCTTAGGACAGTCGGATGGAAGGAAGGGGCTGATCAAGACTGATCACTAGACTAAAGGGCTGATAAGTGTCCTTAACTGCAATTCCAAACCCAGTTTACTGGCTGCAGAAATTAGGCTTGCTTGACGAGTTTCATTGGCTCACGAAACTGTGTGCCAACAGCGACAGTGGATATTGTGTTAATAGCGATAATGACATCGTTCGGATTTTTGTGGTATAAGCAAATTCAGTTTAATCATAATGGAGCTAAGAAAAGTGCACTTCACATTTATAATGGCACTTGGGATATAAAATTCTGTCATAAGCGACTTCAGATAATTCACGTAAATTGTTACAAAACGGTAATAACCGGAGATCAAACGTATGTAATTTTAACATGCGTTGTCAATACCTAAAGGCTCAAAATCAAATTTTAAATCAAACCTGATTAACACACTGCGCTAATAATTCACTCCTATCCTACGGAAAACGTCTGAAAAATAGGTATGAAACAAAAATAAATTGGTTAGTGATGAGATTAGAAGGTTGAAAGTCCGTATGGGCCTTCATACAGACAGTCATCGACGGTGCCCTTATTGGTAAATGGGAGGTCCAATGTTATTAGCGTTATGGGGTCCCTTAGGGACATGGCTGCTAAGGACGGGAAGAAAGCCAATGTGCACTCCATCTGAATACCGAGTAGATCCATTCCAGACGTGGAAAGGGTCCTTTCGGATGCCATGAAAATCACAGGGTGCAGCCAACTGCAGGTGGTGGCTCACATCGGTACCAATCATGTGTGTCGCTATGGATCAGAAGAGATTCTCTCTGGTCTCGAGCAGCTATCAGAAGTTATAAGGGCTGCCAGTCTTCCTTGCGAGATGAAAGCAGAGCTTACAGTTTGCGGCACAGTCGACAGGACCGATTAATGACCTCTGGTACAGAGCCGAATGGAGGGTCTGAATCAGAGGCTCAAACGGTTCTGCGACCTTGTAGGCTACAGATTGCTCGACTTGCGCCAGAGGGTGGTGGGATTTTGGATTCTGCTAAGTACGTCACGAGTCCATTACATGCAGTAGGCGGCTACACGGGTAGCGGGGGCCACGTGTGGATAGGACTGAGCAGTTCTTTTAGGTTATAGGGCCTCGGGGGAATACAAGAAGGGCTTCAGTCTCAAAGGGAGAAGGTCGAATACAGGAAGCAAGTGGATCTAGGAACCATCAGTGTAATAGCTGTAAATTCTCGTAGCTGTGTTGGGGAAGTACCGGAGCTCCAAGCGCTAATAGAAAGCAATGATACCGAGATCGTTATAAGCACTGAAAGCTGGGTAAAGTTCAGATGAAATTTTTGCGAAGGACCGAACGATGTTCAACAATGATAGGTTAAATACACTGGCGGTGGTGTGTTTGTTTCAGTTAGAAGTAGTTTATCTTGTAGTGAAATTGAAGTAGGTAGTTCCTGTGAGTTAATATTGGTAGAGGTCATCCTGGGGAACCGTAATAAAATCATAATTGAACGCTTTTACCGACCTCCCAACTCAAATGATACAATTGCTGAAAGGTTCAAAGAAAACTTGAATCTAATTTCAAACACGTAACCGACTAATACAATTATAGTTGGTGACAATTTCAATTTATCCTCGATATGTTGACGATAATATACGTTTAAAGCCGAAGGTAGGCGTAAAACCTCAACCAAAATTGTGCTAAATGCGTTACCTGACAATTATTACGAGCCACTACTTCATGAGCCCATTCGAATAGTGAACACACTTGACCTATTAGGAACACATATTTCTGAACTAATCACGAGCATCAAAACGGATACAAGGATTAGTGAACAAAGGTCTGTCGTGTGACTGAGCACTGTAAGTTCCAAATCCTCCAAAAATAAACGAGAAATATATCTATTAAAGAAAGCAGGTAAAAATTCACTTGACACCCGCCTGAGCGACAATTCGCACTCCTTCCGAATTAACAACGTAAGTATAGCCCAGATATAGTTTGAATTCAAAGAAATAGCATCCACAGCAATTGAGAGATTTATACCAAATAAATTAACAAACAATGGAGCTGATCCCTCATGGTACACAACACAGGTCTGAACACTGCTTAGAAACAACGAAAAAAGTATTCCAAATTTAAGTGAACGCAAGCCCCCAGGATTGGCATTCTTTTACAAAAACTCGAAATTTAACGTCAACATCAATGCGACGTGCTTGTATTAGCTTCCACAGCTAAGCTTTGTCTCGAAACCTGGCAAAAAATTCAAGATGATTCTGATCGTATGTAAAATATGCTAGCGGCAAGACACAGTGAGTGCCTTCTTTGAGAGATACCAATGCAAACGCTATCGACGATAGCGCTGCTAAAGCAGAGTTATTAAACAAAATCATCCGAAATTCCTTCACCAAAGAAGACGAAGTAAATATTCCAGTATACGGATCAGAAACAGCTGCCAATATGAGTAACTTACACGTAGATATCCTCGGAGTAGTGAAGCAAATTAAATTACTTACGAAAAGCAAGTCTTCTGGTCGAGATTGTATACCAATTAGGCTCCTTTCAGAGTATGCTGATGTAATAGCACCATATTTAACAGTCATATACAATCGTTCGCTCCACGAAAGATATGTACGCAACTACTGGAAAGCTTCACAGGTCACACTTATGTCCTTGAAAGGCAATGGTCTATTCACACTTAGTTAACACGGATTTACATAACATCATTCTTGTGTAACACAACCAGCTCTCTACTCACAGCAAGTACTGAGTGCTATCGACAAAGGATTTCGAATTGATTACATATTTTTAGATTTCCAGAAGGCTTTTGCCATCGTACCTCACAAGCAGTTTGTAATCAAATTTCATGCTTATGGAATATCGTATCAGATACGCAACTGGATTCGTTATTTATTCTCATAGAGGTCACAGTTCGTAGTGACTGACGGAAAGTCATCGAGTAAAAGAGAAGTAATTTCTAGCTTCACCAAAGTAGTGTCATAGGCCCTCTGTTGTTCCTGATCTATATAAACGGTTTAGGAGAACATCTGAACAGCCATCTTAGGTTTTTTGCAGATGATGCTGTCATTTAACGTTTAGTAAAGTCATCAGAAGATCGAAACGATCTGGAAAGATACCTCTGTGGTGAAAAAGTTGACCCTAAATACTATTCTCTCTCTATGTCAATGATGTGTCATAGGTTCTGACCTATTGCAAATATCATATGTATGCTGATGACCTTCAGTTGTATCTAAGAGCGAAACCAAGCAACCTTAAGAAAGCTATTGAAAATTTCAATACTGAAAAAATGGTTCAAATGGCTCTGAGCACTATGGGACTCAACTTCTGAGGTCATCAGTCCCCTAGAACTTAGAACTACTTAAACCTAACTAACCCACGAACATCACACACATCCATGCCCGAGAAAGGATTCGAACCTGCGACCGTAGCGGTCTCGCGGTTCCAGACTGCAGCGCCTAGAAACGCACGGCCACTCCGGCCGGCTTCAATACTGATCTCGATGCACTATCAAAATGGGCACAGGACATAGGAAAAAAACTAAACCCATCTAAAACCCAAGCGGTATTTGTTGGTCACTCTAAGCTCATTAGCCCAAAACATCGGGAATCCGTAACATCTCTTATCCTAAATGGAACAAATATTAACTTCTCTTCCTCAGCAAAGATAGATGAAATAGATGAAAATCTAAATTGGACAGAGCACGTAACTGCAGTGTGCAAAAAAGCATCAGCATCCATTCATGTCCTACAAAAATATACAAAACTCTTCCCTTTTGATCTGAAAAAGAAATTAGTACAAACGCTTATACTCCCAATCATTGACTACAGCGATATTATCCTACAAGGCCTCTCTCAGGAAAATTCGCGACGTCTGGAACTGGTCATGAATGCCTGCGTCCGATATGTCTGTGACGTTCGACTTTTTGATCACATTTCACCAGCATATGCCAAATTGTCCTGGCTGCGTGCAGAGAAACGCAGAGATTTCCATACACTCTGTCTCATCTACTGCATTATGAATGTACACTGTCCCTCATATCTCTCCTCGTCCTTAACGCTTACGTCGGAACAACATGACAGAAACACACGTTCCCATTATAATAAAATCCTCTCTGTTCCACTGCATCGCTCAGTCACCTTCTCCAAGTCCTTCACAGTAGCGGGAACCCGACTCTGGAATAACCTCCCTCGTTATGTTAGAGAACTTAAAAACATGTCCGGCTTTAAAAAACAATTAATGACGTATCTACTTAAGCAACAGTAATGCCTTCCTCTGTACATGAATGCACTTCACCTCATTACTTCCCTCTTCCCCCCCCCCCCTTAAATCTCCCTTCCCCAAAACTCGCTATACTAGTAAACATCTACTTTACACACCAAGATATTAATGTAGATCTGCACAAATCTTCATCACTATTGCCAATTTTTCTCATGTTTATCATTATTATTTGATTTTTTTACTGTTACTATTATTGCTTTTATCATAATTTGTATGTATAGCATCTGTTGTAAAAATACTGCCAGCACTTACTTCATTAGATCTTAGTTATTACTCTTTATTCATATTGTCACTATAGTAATCTAATTTTCTTAATTAAACTATTGTCATGATGTAACTCTGATGTGTGAAACACTGGTCCGATGTAAGAGAGAGCCTTATGGCCCTAATCTGATCAGGTTAAATAAATAAATAAATAAATAAATAATGAAAAGTGTGACGTCATCCACATTAATGCTAAAAGAAATCCGTAAAACTCCGGTTACACGATAAATCTGACAAATCTAAAGGCCGTAAATTCAACTAAATGCCTAGGAATTGCGATTACGAAAAATTTAAACTGGAAAGAACACATAGAAAATGTTCTGGAAAGGAGAACAAAGACCGCGTTGTATTCGCAGAACCCTTAGAAGATGCAAGAGATCTACTAAAGACACTGCCAAAAGTAAGCTTGTCGGTTCTCTTTTGCAATACAGTTGCGCAGTGTGTGATCGTTACCTGAGAGGATTACATCGAAGAAGTCCAAAGAAGGCCAACGCGTTTACTATTATGAAAATGCCGCATAAATGTTAGGCGAATTTCATAACGATTGCACAGGACGTGGCAGCTACCGTACCACAAGATTCAGATCAGTGACGTGATCAGATTACGTATACAGGGTGATTCAAAAAGAATACCACAACTTTAAAAATGTGTATTTAATGAAAGAAACATAATATAACCTTCTGTTATACATCATTACAAAGAGTATTTAAAAGGTTTTTTTCACTCAAAAACAAGTTCAGAGATGTTCAATATGGCCCCCTCCAGACACTCGAGCAATATCAACCCGATACTCCAACTCGTTCCACACTCTCTGTAGCATATCAGGCGTAACAGTTTGGATAGCTGCTGTAATTTCTCGTTTCAAATCATCAATGGTGGCTGGGAGAGGTGGCCGAAACACCATATCCTTAACATACCCCCATAAGAAAAAATCGCAGGGGGTAAGATCAGGGCTTCTTGGAGGCCAGTGATGAAGTGCTCTGTCACGGGCTGCCTGGCGGCCGATCCATCGCCTCGGGTAGTAGACGTTCAGGTAGTTACGGACAGATAAGTGCCAATGTCGTGGCGCTCCATCCTGCTGAAATATGAATTGTTGTGCTTCTTGTTCGAGCTGAGGGAACAGCCAATTCTCTAACATCTCCAGATACTGTAGTCCAGTTACAGTAGCACCTTCGAAGAAAAAGGGACCAAAAACTTTATTGGCTGAAATGGCACAGAAAACATTCACCTTAGGCGAGTCACGTTCATACTGAGTTGTTTCCCGCGGATTTTCAGTGCCCCATATACGGACATTGTGACGGTTGACTTTCCGGTTAGTGTGGAAAGTTGCTTCATCACTAAACACAATCTTTGAAACGAAAGATTAATCTGTTTCCATTTGAGCAAGGATAAAATCACAGAAATCGATTCTTTTAATCTTATCAGCTGCAGACAGTGCTTGAACCAATTCCAGACAAGGTTTCATAACTAACCTTTTTCGTAGGACTCTCCATACAGTTGATTGTGGAATTTGCAGCTCTCTGCTAGCTCTGCGAGTCGATTTTCCTGGGCTGCGAACAAATGCTTGCTGGATGCGTGCTACATTTTCATCACTCGTTCTCGGCCGTCCAGAACTTTTCCCTTTGCACAAACACCCATTCTCTGTAAACTGTTTATACCAACGTTTAATACACCACCTATCAGGAGGTTTAACACCATACTTCATTCGAAATGCACGCTGAACAACTGTCGTCGATTCACTTCTGCCGTACTGAATAACACAAAAAGCTTTCTGTTGAGCGGTCGCCATCTTAGCATCAACTGACGCTGACGCCTAGTCAACAGCGCCTCAAGCGAAGAAATGTACAACTAAATGAAACTTTATAGCTCCCTTAATTCGCCGACAGATGGTGCTTAGCTCTGCCTTTTGTCGTTGCAGAGTTTTAAATTCCTAAAGTTGTGGTATTCTTTTTGAATCACCCTGTATAATTCCTTCGGGTGACTAACAAAACAGTTTGGCCTACATAAGAGGAGAGAGGGAAGTGAGAGAAATATGGCACCACAAAACACGGAATTCGACATGATCCACCTACTAGCGAGGATATGGCCTGATGTAAGAATCAGTGGCAACATACGCAAAATATTTTCTGTACCTATATTCTCGTCCCCTCAAATGAGAAGTAGGCTGTAAGACGACATGCATAACGCCATGAACATATACGAAATTCCAAACCATTTGGTGCAGTCAGCAACACGGGGCCTCAGATTACCAAGGCGGCAGCAAGTCTGAGCTTGCAGAGATGCTTATACCATCCTGGCTCTCATCAGAAGTTGACGTCATGTCAGTGACGTCCATCATATACAAAGCCAAAATAGAACTGCATAGTACTTGGTCCGGGGTCAAATATTTCCTGATTCAAAGATATTGATAGTGGGAGAAGCACAAATCTTTTTATATGTATACTCGTTTATGCTAAAAACGCAGCAGCAACGATGTGTCCATATACATGTTAAAGCTGACAGTTTTTATTTCGGCGAAAATAGTAGTATTACAATTTTTAAGGAGTAAATCGCCAGTTGACTGTGTATTATTACATTTATGTTTGGTACTATCCAGAATTCGGATATTACGTCATTCTCAAGTACTATCCTACAAGTTTTTAGACGATTATCAAGTCATGTCTGTTAAGACACTCCAAAGCAAAGACCTGCTTCCGCCAGATGTCTTCCTTTCAGGAACCGATCTCCATAAAATGAGACCAAATGAAAAGCTGTAAAGGAGAACCTAGTAATTCGATGGATATCGGTGTGGCAGGTGCAGGTACAATATGAATGGGGTTATAAAAGTTTCATTTGTGAAAATCCGCTCTCACACTCACTGCTGAAAATTGATCAGCAGTTAAGTCCCATAGTGCTCAGAGCCATTTGAACCATTTTTTTAGGAAATCTGAACTGTTGACATTTTTTCTTCTTCCTGACAACATGTTACTACATAATTATCAAGCCGGTACGAAGTAAGTACTTTAGTGCACGAACAAATATAGTCTTCATCACTTAAAAGTCTGTCTCCCAATTGCTTGTATAACCTTTCATAAAACGATGTTGGATCAATGTGACTACACCTAGCACAACTTTTCTTTCCGTTTTATTTCTGAAGAGGAATCCCCTTGAACTGTCATTGTTCGTTTGATTTGGGAGCTCTTCATTATATGGACCACTAGTTGCCCTCCTCTTTTCAAGTACCCTGAGTTGTGTTATTATTTATTTATTTTTTGGTAGCAGTAGAGGAGTGATATGATGGTTCTAAACTGAGATCAGATAACTCATAGTGCATCGCATATTAAACCCAGGTCCAAAATAAAGTCATTACTGGTGGATTTCTTTAAAAAAAACCTCCATACATATTCCTGTCAGTGTTGTCCCTCGTCATATCACACTTGGCACAAGTAAAATTTGAGGCTAGTGCCTCATTACAATTCTAAAGCTTGATGCAACCCACCGGGTACACAAGACTTCGCTGGTTTCAGGAATTTAGGTTTCAGGTACTTTTGCATGTCTTCTTAGTTCTTCGTCAATTTTGGGCGACTGGTGGTAGATGGCGTACAGCTTATTCAGGAAGGATTTAAAATGGTTTATTTCTGAAGAAAAATATTTTCTTATGGCATCATCAACAGATAGCTCTAGTTTACGTCTGGCAGAGTGCCAACCTAAAATTTGCAGATAAACTTGCATCTTTCTTTTTTCCCCAACATAATTGCGGCGCAAGTAGTGTCAACAAAAATGAGATTTTCATTCAAAAACTATTTCTGAAAACCTGAAATCTTTACATTATTCATTACAGCGTTGAATATACCTTTAGCTGCCATTAATTCCGTTTCAATCTAGGAAAATATCAGTTGGCTCCATCATAGCAGATAGCATTGTTCAAATACAAATAATCGATAACGATAATTGACTGGCTGTTGAACTTTCAAGTGACAAGGTAATTTTGTTCTGTGTTTCAAATATACTTTTGATGATCCAGTGTTTCACATTTGCGGCAATATGATTTACGATGTTGTCACAGACAAACTTGGAAAGGAGAATACGACCCACGGCTACTCCATTTAGTTTCTGTACATCAGCTTCAGACTCAAAATTGTTCGATGGTTGATTCCATGTGGCCACTTTGTAGGCAGTTCTATCTTATGTTTCTTCAGTGCTTTAATACAAGCAAATTCCAAAGATTTTTCACTTTCTGCAGGAAATATTTTCAAAGCTGCTTTATGGGTTGAACTAACATTATGTTTAAAGTATCTTTTTCGGAGATAGTTCATATGGTGTGTTTTTTCTTCTGCAAAGTATGGCACTGAAACTGTTGGCCACAGCTGCGAAAAAGTCACTTCTTGCTTCGTTCCTTCTGGTCCCAGTGTCCCAAATTTCTTAAAAATTTTGCACCCAGTTTCTTGCAATTTTTTCCATTCTTCTAACACGTAACTTCTTTCTGTTCCATTGTCCAACATTCACGAAGATCACAATCGACACTGCTTAGAGAGGAAGACCCACAAGTGAATGGCACATTTCCACTCTTTTCCTTACTTTCTTCACCACTGCCATTTTCACCCCCACCGTCAAATAAGTTAATGTTTATATTAGCTGAGGATGAGAGACGCTACCTAATCTTATGACTAATTTCGACTCTGAAACTCTAATAGAATTCCAGTCTTCCCCTTAACCTCTTCAACACCGAATAAAGAAGTGAAGAAACGACATTACGACACGCCAGCCGCTGTGGCCGAGTGGTTGTAGGCGCTTCAGTTAGGAACCACACTGCTGCTACGGTCCCAGGTTCGAATCCTGCCTCGGGCATGGATGTGTGTGATGTCCTTAGGTTAGTTAGGTTTAAGTAGTTCTATGTCTTAGAGGACTGATGACCTCATATGTTAAGTTGGCTCTCTGAGTACTATGGGACTTAACATCTGAGGTCATCAGTCACATGTTAAGTCCCGTAGTTCTTAGAGCCATTTGAACCATTACGACACCAATACATAGCAGTGACGGCAGTGCCGTCTCGAAATGTATTTTAAAATCTGACCGCATAAGACTATTTCTTATTTCTGTAGTTCTTGATATTCATGTGTGGAACGATATCAATAATACTTTATAGGTCGATATTGTAGTCACATTTCGAAAACTCTGTGAGCTTAGCTGCCATGACACCTAAAGGAATATCAAACATACCAGATATAGAGGAAATCTAATATCATTGCCTACTTTTATTAATAGTGTCACTGCAGTACGATTTTTCCGCCTTTTATATCAATGAATGTAGCTTTTTCCTGTCTGAGGATTCAAAAAGTTAAAGGGAATGCATCCCCGGGGGTATCCGCCGAAACCCAGCATTGATTATTTCCATTCTTTTGTTTCTTTAATTTTCTTTTCGCAAGAGCTGCCTCATTAGACTTTTCCTCTTCTGCTGTTTGTGACAGTAACAGCCAGGCATCGAACTTATTTGGCTAGATGATCATGAGTGGCACAAACTAGTTACGATAACGTTGTAAATGAGACATTCATTCTTCCACGAAAACACAGTAGAGGAATGATTCGTTACGGAAACGATGTATACTATCATGCATTCATCTGAAACAATTTATCGAGTAGCTGTACAGAAAACCTACCTGGGCCTTCAGGTGAACGGGTCCAGCCCGTGGGTGATCTCTCTCTCTCTCTCTCTCTCTCTCTCTCTCTCTCTCTCTCTCTCTCTCTCTCTCTCTCTCTCTCTGAGATCCTTATAAATAAACTTCATTAAGAATGTAGCAGTTAAACTTCACGTCGCCGTTGTACTAACTTCTCTTCCACTAGTTACTGTGCTGACTAGAAAGACAGTATCTCTGTCCCTGTCTTCATATTACACGGAAGCAATTTGAATATCTTTCTCTGTAATCTATTCAGAGTCTGCGAGTTTCTCTGTAAACGTGCAGCATGCAGTTAGCCGAACTGTCCGCTGTGGCAGTAGTCGGCCGCTGGAAAGCATGACTGTCCAGTCTCCCAGAACACTCCTAATAAGCACGTTTCGACTTTCTAGGCTCCGCTAGCGCTGCACTGCAGAGGAGTGCATAGTTTCCCCGCACAGAGAGCTTAATTTCGATGTTAACAGCTGACTAGTAAGTGAACCCAGAAAAGAAATATCAGGATCATAATATGGTGTACAACAATGGAACACATCGATGAAGTAAACAGGCAACAAAGGCATACCAAACCCTCCTGTTGTCACGATTTTAAGGAAGTTTCAAGCTGATTTAGCTCAAAATTAATCGCGTCGTACACAGTACCATCCAGTGGTTAAGTATAAAGAAGAATGACAGCAAAAATAATCCGATCAAAATATAGGCAATTGAAGTCGGCTTGTTCGCAAACAAATAGAGAGCCAGTGGTATGATAATCGGAAAAAGTATGGGTAAACAATCTCTTAGAATATGAAAATAAAATTAAACTGTAGCAAGTCGGAATATCTTTAGATCCATGAACTGTAGTAATATGGTAGTATGGTCAAAATTGCCGCACATCGTTATGTTCTACAGATAGAATTAAGTAATCTCTTTGCACACGTAGGCTAGTTTTGAGTTCGAGAGACCAAGTGAAAGGGCAGATGCCTTCTTGCACTGATGCTGAAATACCAGTAAAATCATATAAGTAAACTATTCGTTGTATGTTGTCGTAGCGGACTACATACTTCTCTCATTACACGTTCTGTACTTCGTACAAGTAAAGATGTTTCCTCTTGCATCAACGGTTTTTAATTTGACAATCGTTACGTCAACGGTATGAAGACGTGCTTAGTTTACTTCTTACATTTCATTACAGAAGCATTAAAAATATTCATTTACACTTCAGTCAGAGTAAGATGTGATGGAAACAGTTATATGGAGTAATTTTTCATTCGTCCGTCGAAGGGCAGATTGAACATTTGTGAAAACATTTTTCCTAAACCTGACTGTATATTGTACCTCAAGTCTCTATGTGCATGAGTGTGAACATACACTAATCAGCCAGAAAATTATGACTACCAACCTATAATCGATGTAAACCCGTCCAGACGATAGCAGCGTCACCTGGCGAGGAGTAACTGCTAGTCCAACACTCGCACGGTGCGTATACAGGGTGTTACGAAAAGGTACGGCAAAACTTTCAGGAAACATTCCTCACACACAAAGAAAGAAAATATGTTATGTGGACATGTGTCCGGGAACGCTTACTTTCCATGTTAGAGCTCGTTTTATTACTTCTCTTCAAATCACATTAATCACGGAATGGAAACACACAGCAACAGAACGTACCAGCGTGACTTCAAACACTTTGTTACAGGAAATGTTCAAAACATGCTCCGTTAGCGAGGGTACATGCATCCACCCTCGGTCACATGGAATCCCTGATGCGCTGATGCAGCCCTGGAGAATGGCGTATTGTATCACAACCGTCCACAATACGAGCACGAAGAGTCTCTACATTTGGTACCGGGGTTGCGTAGAGAAGAGCTTTCAAATGCCCCCATAAATGAAAGTCAAGAGGGTTGAGGTCAGGAGAGCGTGGAGGCCACGGAATTGGTCCGCCTCTACCAATCCATCGGTCACCGAATCTGTTGTTGAGAAGCGTACGAACACTTCGACTGAAATGTGCAGGAGCTCCATCGTGCATGAACCACATGTTGTGTCGTACTTGTAAGGGCACATGTTCAAGCAGCACAGGTAGAGTATCCCGTATGAAATCATGATAACGTGCTCCATTGAGCGTAGGTGAAAGAAACTAAAATGAGCTCTACCATGGAAATTAAGCGTTTCCGGACACATGTCCACATAACATCTTTTCTTTATTTGTGTGTGAGGAATGTTTCCGGAAAGTTTGGCCGTACCTTTTTGTAAAACCCTGTATATTATAAGTGAGCGTGCTGTACTTGCGTAGGATGGGGAAGGCGCACGATTTATCTGAGTTTGACGGAAGGCTGATTGTGATGGCCCGAAGGCTCGGTACAAGCATTTCGAAAACTGCACGACTTGTCGGATAATCGAGGAAAGGTGCGGCGAATGTCTACAACAGGTAGTGAAACCACGTCGAGACGTCGTGGGATTGGGCGGCCACCCCTCATTACAGATATCTGAAGTCGGAGGCTTGGCAGACTGGTAAAACTGAACAGGCGCCTTACTGTGGTGATACTAACATCAGAATTTAATGCTGGGCAAAAGACAAGTGTGTCTGGACACAAAGTGCACCGCACAATCCAAACGATGAGCCTCCGCAGCCGATGATCCATCCACGTGCCAATATTAACTCCACGTCTTCGGTAACTACGACTGAGAGGGGCACGTGACCGTCGGCACTGGTCTGACGAATCCCGCTACCTTCATCATCACGACGATGGGAGGGCGCGAATCCGTCGTCTTCCAGGGCGACAGCTCCTTTACACCTATACTACGGGACAGAGAGAAGCTGGCGGCGGCTCCATCATGCTCTGGGAACCATTCACGTGGGCATCCATGGGTCCAGTGGAGCTTGCGCAAGACAGCGCGACGGCCGTGGAGTATCGTACACTGGATGCAGTCCACGCACACCCCTTCATCACGGTCACGTTTCTCACCAAAGCGGCATTTTTCAACAGGATAAAGTGCAATGTCAGGAGGCCAGGATCGTGAAGGGGTTGTTCGAGTGGCTAGGTCCATCTGATGTGCTGGCCCCCAGCTCGCCAGATCTGAACCCGATCGAACATATCTGGGATGTGTTGAACGTGGCGTCAGAGCTCATAGTCCCCTCCGCAGAATTTACGGGAATTAGGTAACGTAAGTGTGCGGATGTGGTGCAAATTCCCTCCATCAATCTACCATTGCTTCCATGCCACAACAGGCCGCCGCTGTTATCCGTGCCAAAGGTGCAGATACCGGTTATCAGGTAGGTGGTCATAAGGTTATGACTGATTAAGTCTATGCACTTGTAAAATCGGATACTATTTTGAAAAACAAAAAAGATCGTGTTACTGAGTGCAAGTTAATATTTACTCCAAGTTTCTATTTTCATTCGTTTGAATATGTAGTCTACTGAAATCGGACCAATCCTCCAAGAATATCTTGTATATTCTTTGATTGGCTCACTTCGTGAGGTCAGTTCATCAATGATGCATACTACAAGACGTGTTGATATTGTCCCGCTGTTTAAACAAGAGCGCTCACTTCCGAGGACGTAGCGCCTACGTGGTGCCACTACATGTTAGACACGTAGGTAGTATGTAATCCTTCAGTCGTGTTTAAGAAAGAAGAGTCATTTGAGGCCTTGTAGTACCGATAATGTTTATACTGAAATCTTGTTGCACAGCTGCACTTGTGTCACAAGTGGACACTATGAGAAAGCAACAATATTTCTAGATTCGCGGGAGATAACTGGGCACAAAAATCACACACTAAGCAGAGAGAGCACTACAACCACCACTTCATCGCTCATTATGCGTCACGCCAGCTGATGGTGAGTGTACATTTTGTGGTACGTAAATGAGAAGTAGCAGACAGAAAGAGAGAAAGTAAAATGGCCAGCTCTGTGTGGAGAAATAGGGATAATATTTTGAAGTGGAGGGTGAGTATGTATATCAGCAAAATAAGGAAGCTCCGTGTTATACACTACGTGCCCAGAAAAATAAGGAAGCTCCGTGTTATACACTACGAGCAATTAAAATTGCTGCACCAAGAAGAAATGCAGATGATAAACGGGTATTCATTGGACAAATATATTATACTAGAACTGACATGTGATTAGATTTTCACGCAATTTGGGTGCATAGATCCTGAGAAATCAGTACCCAGAACAACCACCTCTGGCCGTAATAACGGCCTTGATACGGCTGGGCATTGAGTCAAACAGAGCTTGGATGGGTAACAGGTACAGCTGCCCATGTAGCGTCAACACGATACCACAGTTCATCAAGAGTAGTGACTGGCGCATTGTGACGAGCCAGTTGCTCGGCCACCATTGACCAGACGTTTTCAATTGGTGAGAGATCTGAAGAATGTCCTGGCCAGGGCAGCATTCGAACATTTCTTGTATCCAGAAAGGCCCGTGCAGGACCTACAACATGCGGTCGTGCATTATCCTGCTGAAATGTAGGGTTTCTCAGGGATCGAATGAAGGGTAGAGCCACGGGTCGTAACACATCTGAAATGTAACGTCCACTGTTCAAAGTGCCGTCAGTGCGAACAAGAGGTGACCGAAACGTGAAACCAGTAACACCCCATACCATCACTCAGGGTGATACGACAGTATGGCGACGACGAATACACGATTCCAATGTGCGTTCACCGCGATGTCGCCAAACACGGATGCGACCATCATGATGCTGTAAACAGAACCTGGATTCATCCGAAAAAAAAATGATGTTTTGCCATTTGTGCACCCAGGTTCGTCGTTGAGTACACCATCGCAGGCGCTCCTGTCTGTGATGCAGCATCAAGGGTAACCGTAGCCACGGTCTCCCAGCTGATAGTCCATGCTGCTGCAAACGTCCTCGAGCTGTTCGTGCAGATGGTTGTGGTCTTGCAAACGTTCCCATCTGTTGACTAAGGGATCGAGACGTGGCTGCACGATTCTTTACAGCCACGCGGATAAGATGCCTGTCATCTCGACTGCTGGTGATACGAGGCCGTTGGGATCCAGCACGGCGTTCCGTATTACCCTCCTGAACCCAGCGATTCCATATTCTGCTAACAGTCATTGGATCTCGACCAACGCGAGCAGCAATGTCGCCATACGATAAACCGCAATCGCGATAGGCTACAGTCCGACCTTTATCAAAGTCGGAAACGTGATGGTGCGCATTTCTCCTCCTTACACGAGGCATCACAACAATGATTCACCAGGCAACGCCGGTCAACTGCTGTTTGTGTATGAGAAATCGGTTGGATACTTTCCTCGTGTCAGCACGTTGTAGGTGTCGCCACCGACGCCAACCTTGTGTGAATGCTCTGAAAAGCTAATCATTTGCATATCACAGTATCGTCTTCCTGTCGGTTAAATTTCGCGTCTGTAGCACGTCATCTTCGTGGTGTAGCATTTTTAATGGCCAGTAGTGTATGTACTCAGAGAAAACATAACAGATGACAAGGAGTTAGATGTATAAGATCGTGGTATCACGAGAAAACGAAGGATCCTCCAGCACCAGCCATAGGCGGGCAAAATTCTGGAGATGGCTTAAACATAATCCGAAATCGGTAAATAAACAAATATTATTGGGCTCTCGACTGTTGATTTTTAACCTAAATATAGCATCAGTTCGCTGCACTCCATAGATAATGGTGTCTAAATTTACGAGGGGCGTTC
Source organism: Schistocerca nitens (assembly GCF_023898315.1). Classification (NCBI taxonomy): domain Eukaryota; kingdom Metazoa; phylum Arthropoda; class Insecta; order Orthoptera; family Acrididae; genus Schistocerca; species Schistocerca nitens. The sequence goes on along the minus strand of NC_064614.1, from coordinate 366,039,766 downwards.
AGAAAGTATGCTCCGATCGGTCGCGAAATGGAAACGACTATGAAAATCCGATAAAGCTTTGCACAGATGTGTTGGGTAGTGTCTCTAGTATAACCCCAGTTAGCATCACGTCGCTCTTCTCATTTCTGAGCTCGCAGTGAGTGCGTAAAGATGTCTAGAAAATAGTGTCTGCCGCCAAGTACGAGGGCCTGGTGAGAAATTTCGCCTGAAGCTATGCAGCTAACATTACATAACTGTCGTGCTGTTTCTTCTTCAAGACAATTCTCAGCCGCATTCTGCAGGGGCAATGAAGATGCTCCTGCATCGTTTTCAAATGGAAATGTGAGATTACCCACAATACAGTCCGCAATTGTCTCCCCCTGAGTTTCATCTCTGGTCACATGAACCGCTGTCTTTGAAGACAACATTTTGACACAGACAACGAGGTGTAGGCCAGCGTGGAGAATTGGCGGAAAGCACTGGCGGCTGCCTTCTATGATGAGGCTATTGAAAAGTTGGTACAACGCTATGACAAAAGTCTAAGTCAGAACGGCGACTACGTAGAGAAGTAGCTGAAAGGTGTAGCTAATTGTTACAAGTAAAACATTTCTGATGTTCACTGTGGTTTCAATTTGGCAATCAATCGGAGCTTACTTTCTGAACAGGCCTCGTATAATACATCTAGAGGTCTGAGCGGACGCGAATACCCTAGGATATTCACAGTAATATTGACTTTGCGAATAAAAGCCTGTGTTGTTTCGGATGTCAGTGTGTTTATCTGGATCCGCAGGATTATTGATATTTCACAGATGGAGTCGGTAATGAGTTATTGACGTTTCATAAGAATAACGATGGTGGAAAGTATCATTCTGAGTTTCAGCACAATCATACCTTCATCCTTCTTCCGTCGTGCCAGACGTTGCTGCACATCTGACTCATTCCTGTTTCGATTACATTAACAGAGAGCCACTTACGTAATTACCTAAATTAGCTACAAAACAAAATGAAGACTGTTATAGGACACTTCACTTCATACACTGGAATCTTCATTTCGTGGTCTAACTTGTCCGTGTATCACAAAAGAAAATTAATGTTCGGGATAAAGCCTTTCTCAGAGATATTCTGCAGAAAATTTCACAAAAACCAATTCGCCAACTACGACGGAAAGCATACAAAATATCATATGCTATTTTGTATTAAAATGTGGTCGTGATCGACCTCTACATTCTCAGTCCATGGAACGTGAATTACGAGATCTGACTTCAGCAGACGAAACCTCAAGCCAGGTGCAAGCCTGTCGTCATAAATGCAGAGTGCCTAGCCGGTTAAAGTTGTAAGTAGGCTGTTTATGTTTTCTTATTGGTAACGCCACGTAGCGCTCTGTATGAAAATCACTGGCTGTGCTGTGTGCAGTCTGTGGCTGGTTGGCATTGTTGTAATACTCGCCATTGTAGCGTTGGGAAGTTGGCTGTTAACAGCGCGTAGCGTTGCGCAGTTGGAGGTGAGCCGCCAGCAGTGGTGGATGTGGGGAGAAAAATGGCGGAGTTTTGAAATTTGTAAGACTGGAAGTCATGAACTGCTATGTATATTATGATTTTTCAACACTATTAAGGTAAATACATTGTTTGTTCTCTATTAAGATATTTCGTTTGCTAACTATGCCTATCAGTAGTTAGTGCCTTCCGTAGTTTGAATCTTGTATTTAGCTGGCAGTAGTGGCGCTCGCTGTATTGCAGTAGTTCGAGTAACGAAGATTTTTGTGAAGTAAGTGATTTGTGAAAGGTATAGGTTAATGTTGGTCAGGGCCATTCTTTTGTAGGGATTTTTGAAAGTCAGATTGCGTTGCGCTAAAATATTGTGTGTCAGTTTAAGCACAGTCATGTATAATTGTTCAAAGGGGACGTTTCAAAGTGGGTTGCACTATTTTAATAACCGTGGATGTGGAAAAGGAACTTTTGAATATGGTTAGATTTTGTTTGTCTGCACAGACATCTAATTATGCCTGATCGAAGAAGTAAACAGCTGATGCTTGTCCAGTGTTGGAAAAACAGAATACGGAGAATTACTGGCGGAGATGACAAAAGAGCGAAATGAGGTCGTCACTTGTGGCACATCGTTGCGGTTGCCCCGGGAGGCAGACGTTCCGTATGTGAATCTTTGTCCTTCCCGTCCATAAAGCACTGTGCTAAAATGCTATCGTCAAGCCGTATCACCTTGCTGTTTTATCAGGATGATGATCTCTGATTGTTCTGGAGGGAGAAAGGAGTAGGTGTCTATTACCAGAATTTGCATAACTGACATCCAGGGCATGCTCGACCGCTATTAACCCTTTTCCGCTACTTTAGCCGCTCATTCAAGCAGACCTTCTGCATAAGCCATCTGATTTACGGAGCAATGGTTGCATTCGGTGCAGACGATAACTAAAATGAAAACTAGCAGATGAATAACACAGCCAGCCAGTTGCAATAAATGATAAGTTTTCAGTTAACCTCAACCATGGTTTCAACAGATTTGAACCCGTCTTCTTCCGAATAACAAGAAACCTGCATACAATGCGGTAACATAAATTACAATAAAACCGTCATGGACAAATATTACGTGTCGCACAGAACTACTACCTACAAGTGTAGGCATGTCACGAGCAACATGACAAATACCAACAAAGGACAAGTAATAATGACAAACGTCACATTAGCAAACAGTCAATTAGTAAAGCGATCTAACGTCTTCACATGAAATGTGTCGGCAACGATCTGTACATCCACTTGTAAAAGTTAAGGCCCCTAAAATCAAATCTTGTCGCATCAGTAAAGCGAATCACATAAAATGCCAAATCATGTTACGAGCTATATGTCGACTGAGGGAGAGTGGAGAGCGTAGATAACAGGAAAACAATTCCTGAGACATATCCGCCGATAAACATGTACGCTTGGTGGCATCAACAGCCAATAAGCGTAAATACATTGAAAATACTAACAGCAATGCACCATGCGAATTAACGATTATAGACTAAGATATTGAAAATAAAAACAAATACAGAAAAATATACTAGCATATGTAAAGATCCTTATACGACCTTCAGTATATTATCGTACGGAAGTAATGACGTCTCTGTATAAATACGTTATTACAAGCATAATGAGAGCAAAGAAATTAACATCACCTGCTTAAGCACGATATTAAACGTAATAACAGTAGAGCAAAAATTCATAGGTTCTTGTATAGTGACAAACGTAACAAGAGTGGGTGGCATCAGTATCTAGTAAAACTTAAACTGACGAACGAAACTGTATGCAGAAAAATTGTGTTGTAGAATTTAGAGGAAATGAACCATCCAAAAAGACTGCCGGCAATCGTATGAAGATTCTTTTGCGAACAGTAAGTGTTTGAAACCATCGAAAATTTGTCTACAGGCGAGTTGCAGCTGGTAGTTCAGTCACTTCCCAACTTTGTGCTCTAGATGTTCATAGATCTCTAATTGTTCCCAAAGGTTTATTGGTCCATGATGTTTCGACTGTAATTCATGCTATCGCATTGTCTGCAGTTTCTTGTCCTTCCGAAAAAGAAGAGTTTAAATCCGTTGAAACCATAGTTAAGGTTAATTGAAAACCATCGTTTATTGCATATGGTTGGCTATCTTATTCACCTGTTATTTTATGACAGTTGCTGAAGTGCATCCATGTCCAAAATATTAAAATGAAGGATTCTCATGTCATAGCTTAGCACGAAACTTGTAACGGAGTCCACTGATACCTTTGAATAGAAAGTTCCATAGAAGACCTGATGAATGCTCAGTTGGCTACGAGCAGGTATGTCGCCCCCGAGAACCAACTTTTGAACAGAAAGCTGGGGCACGGAGGTTGAGGAAAATATCCTTTGTGAATCGAATCAGGACCAAGACATGGACCGCTCATCTTATTTCTCCCGACATACTTCTGACGATCTATGGGAAACAGAATCACATATGTGTCAGGTGTACAGCTCAGCACTGGGCTGAAAAATTGTTATTAGTTGATTTCCTGACACGAAAAAGGAACGTTAGGCTGACGGACTCGTAAGGATACTTCCAGGACAACGCAATTTAGAAACAAGCTTTTTGTGAAGAGCGTATAATCGTATGGGGAGGAAGCACGGGGGACTCATTGGTCCAATGGTTGTTGCAGAAAGCGCCATGAAATTTCTTTTCTTGGATTATTCGATTCCAAACAGAACTATACAACGTTTTGAAATCGACGAATATGCTAATAATATATACTATGAGATATTAAATGTGCTTTTACGACAGTTTTATAAAAAACGTAAATGACAAATCAATGAACTTTTACAAAAATACGGTAAATTCAATACGTCTGGGATTTAGAATCAAAAGTGACAGATATTAAGACGATGGTGAAGAATAAAACTAGCGAAAGACACCAAATACCAAAACTAGCGAAAGACACCAAATACTTAAAAAAAAAACAAAAAACGTGTCAAGGTTATGAAGCAACCATTACTACGCCCTGCGCGTGATGAGAATGGTGCCAAGGTCCAATTGACAAACAAGCTTACGTCTAGAAAGTTATGCGAAACAACATGCTATTATCGGTCACGGACGAGAGACAATTGTCCGTGCTAAGTCTTACAACAGTTTCTGCAGGGGTCGTAATGCGACAATACAACGACGGAGGACGCAGCACATGTGTACGTCGTTCGGGAAGAAGGCTGCGTCCTCGAGTCGTTTATTAAATAATACAGGCGGCGGCGAGCGGATGCACGCAGTACAGCAGTTCGCCCACAGATGGCAACTGCAGTCCGCGGGAGCGCGAGCAGATGCCGCTACCACAGGCCCGTGCTCATCTTCCGTCTCTTTGCGCACGTTAATTTAGAAAAGATACTGAAATACACACTCGAGGAAGGCAACAGTGACCGAAATATCGACTCAACAAAAATCGCTGGCACAATGTCTGATGTTCCTAGATTACATTACTGTATAGTTCGATACACACGACGTTTTTTTCTTTTTTATAAATTTCCATTTTGCCTGTGCTCTCTAACAAGGAACCCCTTGAATGCGAGATCGCAAAAGGTCACCGTTTACGGCATTCGACGCCTCACATATTGCCTTACAGCCACAATATTGGTTGCTAAGGACAACAGGGGCAGTGACTGATTGAATCCAAAGGTAAGCACAGCATGTGACTATGAACTGTTCAGTCGACGAGTAACTGACAACAGTGCTACAATGCTAGTAGTGTTGATACAAATCAGAGAAATGGCAAAGACAAACAAAACAAACATTGCGTTATATGTACAACAGTTGCCGAAGTTGACATTTCTTCAGAAAGAAACCCAAGGAATTTCACAGAGTGAGGAAGAAGTGGCAGATGAAATATTAGAGTTTCTGCAAGATGAGTGAGAGGAATGTGTGGACAACATACAAGAGGAGTAGAGTGGTGACGGTGCGTGCTTAACAAGTGAAAGCGATACTGAAACGTGTCGAGCGATGCAGTTCATCATCCTTATCGGACAGTGAGCCACAAATCACGTCTCAGTGAAACGTAGTTAGGAACTATCGTTGACCAAAGGGCGGGTCCGTAACTTAATGACAGGAAACTACGCAATCGGCCCAAAAATTTGCAGATGAGATAAACAAACTTACCGCATCGTTCAACAAAGAATTCGTTTTCAACCCCAACAACTCGAAATTTGAAGGGGAAATGCATATGAAAGGAATCCTGGAAATTAGGGGTATCAAGAGAGTTGTACTAAGGTCAGGTACCATCAATCCCTTAATGCGTTCTTATACATTTATACTGGTTATTAATCTGGATGGTAATTTGGTTGAAAAGTTATTTATTGTGCTGTGAGAAGTTGGAGGTGCTCTGCCCCAACGATTCTTGCTTGTTTTTGTGATTTTGCGAGGGCGGTAGGGAATATTAGGGCAGAGAGAGAGGAGAGTGGGAAAATGGGCGTAAGAGAAATAAATTTATGGTATGAGCACTGCTTCTAGCCAATAGCCGGTCAAAATAAGTTGCTTTTGCTTGAGTCCTCGTCTGTGTGTAAGACTCATTGTCCTTCAGCAGAAGGTAGCCCGCCAGGAAAGTGTGTGATATTGCAGTTCATATCACCTGGAACCACTGGACAAATTCAGCTTCTCGATGTTTGTTTTTTATGTGGCCATAAAACGTACTATAGCAAAATTTACAGCTACACCTTAATGGATAGCCAGTTTCACGATAAGAGTCACGACCGACTTCTTCGCATTCTGTTGCATGACAACGTATTCCATCAGTCCTCATCACCCAGTTACACCAATGCAATTCTATATACATTCTCTAACAAGGGAACCTCCCCATCGCACCCCCTTCAGATTTAGTTATAAGTTGGCACAGTGGATAGGCCTTGAAAAACTGAACACATATCAATCGAGAAAATAGGAAGAAGTTGTATGGAACAATGGAAAAATTAGTAAAATATACAAACTGAGTAGTCCATGCACAAGATAGGCAACATCAAGGAGATTGTGAGCTCAGGAGCGCCTTGGTCCCGTGGTTAGCGTGAGTAGCTGCGGAACGAGAGGTCCTTGGTTCAAGTCCTCCCTCGACTGAAAATTTTACTTTCTTTATTTTCCCAAAGTTATGATCTGTCCGTTCGTTCACTGACGTCTCTGTTCACTGCAATAAGTTTAGTGTCTGTGTTTTGCGACCGCACCGCAAAACCGTGCGATTAGTAGACGAAAGGACGTGCCTCTCCAATGGGAACCGAAAACATTTGATCGCAAGGTCATAGGTCAACCGATTCCTCCACGGGAAAACACGTCTGATATATTCTATACGACAATGGTGACGGCATGTGCGTCACATGCAGGAATATGTTGTCGACCCACCTAACTTGTACACTTGGCGAATGGGTAAAAAGATTCTTCTACCTTGCCCGATTTAGGTTTTCTTGTGGATGTGATAATCACTCCCAAAAAAGTGATGAAAACATAAGAGTTTGTCACATAAACTGAAAATAAAAAATTAAATATTTTCACTCGAGGGAAGACTTGAACCTAGGACCTCCCGTTCCGTAGCTACTCTCGCTAACTACGGGACCACGGCGCTCCTTGACTCCCACTGTCCTTGATGTTGCCTATCTTCGCATGGACTACTCAGTTTGTATATTTTACTAATTTTTTTCATAGTTCCACACAACTTCTTTCTGTTTTCTCGATTGATCTGTGTTCAGTTTTTCAAGGCCTATCCACTGTGCCAACTTATAACTAAATCTGAGGGGGGTGCGATGGGGAGGTTCCCTTGTAAGAATGCATAACTAGGTGAACGTCCTGCGTGTTTTGTAGCTCCCAAAGAGTTTGCCTTCGATCTTGATGGTGCGAACCTTTGTGAGCAACGTCGCGTACTATTTTTCATTCGGTGTTCATGGTGCAAGATAATGGTTTGTTGTGAACATTTCTTGAACGTCGACGACGTCCATTTTGTTAAGTGTAATACACACATCCCGTCGAAGGTCGATCTTAGCTCCTCCCGGACACTCATTTTCTGTCACCCTGCAGATGAATATAGTGAGTCATAAACAGCTAACATTTTCAGAATGAGATTTTCACTCTGCAGCGGAATGTACCCTGAATTGAAACTTCCTGGCAAGTTAAAACTGTATGGCGGACCGAGACTCGAGCTCGGGACCTTTGCCTTTAGCGGACATATCCTGTACCGTTTGAGCTACCCAAGCACGACTCACACCCCGTCCTCACTGCTTGACTTCTGCCAGTATCTCGTCTTCTACCTTCCAAACTTCACAGAAGCTCTCCTGCGAACTTTGCAGGACTATCACCCTTGGAAGAAAGGATGTTGCGGAGACATGGCATAGACAGCCTGGGGGATGTTACCAGAATGAGATTTTCACTCTGCAACGGAGTGTGCGCTGATATGAAACTTCCTGGCAGATTAAAACTGTGTGGTGGACCGAGACTCGAACTCGTGACCTTTGCCTTTCGTGGGCAACTGGTTTACCATCTAAGCTACCTAAGCAAGACTGGTGCCCCGTCCTCAAAGCTGTACATCTCCCAGTATCTATTTCTGTGAAGTTCGGGGCGTAAGTCGTGATTGGGTAGGTCAGATGGTAGAGAACTTGCCTGCGAAAGGCAGAGCTCCTGATTTCGAGTCTCGGTCCGGCACACAATTTTAATACTTTTCCTGTCATAAATGTTAACACAACATCTTCAAATGAGCGTCACTAAACACTGAACTTGTTACCTCGCCTGCAAGGACTTCCTTATAAGGAACTAAACGGACAATAACTCAAGCACAGCAGTTATTTTAACAAAATATTAGGACATTATTACAAAATACTGTGTTCTCTTTTTTGATGCACTTCATCGTACAGATTTTGTTCGTATGTATCTTGAATAAACTGTATGACAAAAAGGTGAGTCAACCAGAACACATGGTTCAATGTTGACATGCCTAGATCGTACACATAGCACGTGCCCACAACTGGAGGGTATGTTGTTGTTGTTGTTGTTGTGGTCTTCAGTCCTGTGACTGGTTTGATGCAGCTCTCCATGCTACTCTATCCTGTGCAAGCTTCTTAATCTCCCAGTACCTACTGCAACCTACATCCTTCTGAATCTGCTTAGTGTATTCATCTCTTGGTCTCCCTCTACGATTTTTACCCTCCACGCTGCCCTCCAATACTAAATTGGTGATCCCTTGATGCCTCAGAACATGTCCTACCAACTGATCCCGTCTCCTGGTCAAGTTGTGCCACAAACTTCTCTTCTCCCCAATCCTATTCAGTACTTCCTCATTAGTTATGTGATCTACCCATCTAATCTTCAGCATTCTTCTGTAGCACCACATTTCGAAAGCTTCTATTCTCTTCTGGTCCAAACTATTTATCGTCCATGTTTCACTTCCATACACGGCTACACTCCATACAAATACTTTCAGAAAAGACTTACTGACACTTAAATCTATACTCGATGTTAACAAATTTCTCTTCCTCAGAAACGCTTTCCTTGCCATTGCCAGTCTACATTTTATATTCTCTCTACTTCGACCATCATCAGTTATTTTGCTCCCCAAATAGCAAAACTCCTTTACTACTTTAAGTGTCTCATTTCCTAATCTAATTCCATCAGCATCATCCGACTTAATTCGGCTACATTCCATTATCCTCGTTTTGCTTTTGTTGATGTTCATCTTATATCCTCCTTTCAAGACACTGTCCATTCCGTTCATTTGCTCTTCCAAGTCCTTTGCTGTCTCTGACAGAATTACAATGTCATCGGCGAACCTCAAAGTTTTTATTTCTTCTCCATGAATTTTAATACCTACTCCGAATTTGTCTTTTGTTTCCTTTACTGCTTGCTCAATATACAGATTGAATAACATCGGGGAGAGGCTACAACCCTGTCTCACTCCTTTCCCAACCACTGCTTCCCTTTCATGCCCCTCGACTCTTATAACTGCCATCTGGTTTCTGTACAAATTGTAAATAGCCTTTCGCTCCCTGTATTTTACCCCTGCCACCTTTAGAATTTGAAAGAGTATTCCAGTCAACACTGTCAAAAGCTTTCTCTAAGTCTACAAATGCTAGAATCGTAGGTTTGCCTTTCCTTAATCTTTCTTCTAAGATAAGTCGTAAGGTCAGTATTGCCTCACGTGTTCCAACATTTCTACGGAATCCAAACTGATCTTCCCCGAGGTTGGCTTCTATTAGTTTTTCCATTCGTCTGTAAACAATTCGTGTTGGTATTTTGCAGCTGTGACTTATTAAACTGATGGTTCGGTAATTTTCACATCTGTCAACACCTGCTTTCCTTGGGATTGGAATTATTATATTCTTCTTGAAGTCTGAGCGTATTTCACCTGTTTCATACATCTTGCTCACCAGATGGTAGAGTTTTGTCAGGACTGGCTCTCCCAAGGCCGTCAGTAGTTCCAATGGAATGTTGTCTACTCCGGGGGCCTTGTTTCGACTCAGGTCTTTCAGTGCTCTGTCAAACTCTTCACGCAGTATCGTATCTCCCATTTCATCTTCATCTACATCCTCTTCCATTTCCATAATATTGTCCTCAAGTACATCGCCCTTGTATAGACCCTCTATATACTCCTTCCACCTTTCTACTTTCCCTTCCTTGCTTAGAACTGGGTTTCCATCTGAGCTCTTGATGTTCATTCAAGTGGTTCTCTTATCTCCATAAGTCTCTTTAATTTTCCTGTAGGCAGTATCTATCTTACCCTTAGTGAGGTAAGCCTCTACATCCTTACATTTGTCCTCTAGCCATCCCTGCTTAGCCATTTTGCACTTCCTGTCGATCTCATTTTTGAGACGTTTGTATTCCTTTTTGCCTGCTTCATTTACTGCATTTTTATATTTTCTCCTTTCATCAATTAAATTCAATATTTCTTCTGTTACCCAAGTACTTCTACTAGACCTCGTCTTTTTACCTACTTGATCCTCTGCTGCCTTCACTACTTCGTCCCTCAAAGCTACCCATTCTTCTTCTACTGTATTTCTTTTCCCCATTCCTGTAAATTGTTCCCTTATGCTCTCCCTGCAACTCTGTACAACCTCTGGTTCTTTCAGTTTATCCAGGTCCCATCTCATTAAATTCCCACCTTTTTGCAGTTTCTTCAGTATTAATCTACAGGTCATAACCAATAGATTGTGGTCAGAGTCCACATCTGCCCCTGGAAATGTCCTACAATTTAAAACCTGGTTCCTAAATCTCTGTCTTACCATTATATAATCTATCTGATACCTTTTAGTATCTCCAGGTTTCTTCCATGTATACAACCTTCTTTCATGATTCTTAAACAAAGGTTAGCTATGATTAAGTTATGCTCTGTGCAAAATTCTACCAGGAGGCTTCCTCTTTCATTTCTTAGCCCCAATCCATATTCACCTACTATGTTTCCTTCTCTCCCTTTTCCTACACTCGAATTCCATTCACCCATGACTATTAAATTTTCGTCTCCCTTCACTATCTGAATAATTTATTTTATTTCATCATACATTTCTTCAATTTCTTCGTCATCTGCAGAGCTAGTTGGCATATAAACTTGTACTACTGTAGTAGGTGTGGGCTTCGTATCTATCTTGGCCACAATAATGCGTTCACTATACTGTTTGTAGTAGCTTACCCGCATTCCTATGTTCCTATTCGTTATTAAACCTACTCCTGCATTACCCCTATTTGATTTTGTGTTTATAACCTTGTAGTCACCTGACCAGAAGTCTTGTTCCTCCTGCCACCGAACTTCACTAATTCCCACTATATCTAACTTTAACCTATCCATTTCCCTTTTTAAATTTTCTAATCTACCTGCCCGATTAAGGGATCTGACATTCCACGCTCCGACCCGTAGAACGCCAGTTTTCTTTCTCCTGATAACGACATCCTCTTGAGTAGTCCCCGCCCGGAGATCCGAATGGGGGACTATTTTACCTCCGGAATATTTTACCCAAGAGGACGCCATCATCATTTAATCATACAGTAAAGCTGCATGTCCTCGGGAAAAATTACGGCTGTAGTTTCCCCTTGCTTTCAGCCGTTCGCAGTACCAGCACAGCAAGGCCGTTTTGGTTATTGTTACAAGGCCAGATCAGTCAATCATCCAGACTGTTGCCCTTGCAACTACTGAAAAGGCTGCTGTCCCTCTTCAGGAACCACACGTTTGTCTGGCCTCTGAACAGATACCCCTCCGTTGTGGTTGCACCTACGGTACGGCTATCTGTATCGCTGAGGCACGCAAGCCTCCCCACCAACAGCAAGGTCCATGGTTCATGGGGGGGGGGGGGGGGGGGCAGGGTATGTAAATGATTAGAACTCTAATTCTCTGTGACAGGTAGAACGGCCTCCAGTCTGCATTACCGGTTTTCGTCTTTAGTGTTGTTAATAAGCCTTATAGGGCGGATTGAGGGCATGGACAGCGTCAGATGTTGAGTGATAACTGTGAAGGACGTGCAAATGCCGACTAATCGCGTGAGAGAACGTTACCATCACATGAGAGAGTTTCGAAGCGGCTCCATTGTTGGCCTCCCTATGGCCGGATCGTCAAACCGTCCAATATTCAGATTTGTGGGGCATTCGAATGTGTCAGTGACGCGATGTTAGACTGCGTGGGAACGTGAGAGCAGGTGTAGTCGTTGTCAAGGTTCTAGTCGACCGCCGGCCGGTGTGGCCAAGCGGTTCTAGGCGCTTCAGGCTGGAACGGCGCGACCGCTACGGTCGCAGGTTCGAATCCTGCCTCGGGCATGGATGTGTGTGATGTCCTTAGGTTAGTTAGGTTTAAGTAGTTCTAAGTTCTAGGGGACTGATGGCCTCAGATGTCAAGTCGCATAGTGCTCAGAGCCATTTGAACCATTTTTTCTAGTCGACCGCGTCTGGCAACAACAAAGGAGGATCACTGTATTGTGCATTTACATCATGATCCCATCATATCTGCACTCACCCTTCGCGAAAAAATAATGGATTCTCTTCAGTATTCTGCGTCATCCCGCACACTAGCGGTGACTAGCGGCAGCCAGGATACTGAAATCCTCTACACTGTCTTGGCTGCCGTTAACACCACAGCACACACGACTGCGTTTAGAGTGGCGCCCTCACAGGGTGGCGTAGGGTGATGATGAATGACGTCCCATTTTGTTCAGCGATGAATCACGGTTCTGAACTAAGCCAGATGACTATCGCCGGTGAGTAAGACACAGCGGTGTTAAACTGCGTTAGCAGTGGCGCCCACAACAGTCGTCAAACGCCGTCGCCAGAACTTGCCCGATAACATCGGCCGACAGCTTGGTCACTGTGCCCGATCTCCTTCGTCGGTTTTTGGCGGGATCGAGGAGGTTACACTAGAACCTATTTTATATACGAAGTAGGTTATATTTTAATCTCCAAGGACGAAATGGATTCCACGATGCTTCTGCGCTTGGCCGCGAGTGCTGCAGTGCGGCTTTTGCTATTAAAATATGCATCGAAATGAGCTATATCTGTCTGGAAACGAACGTAACGAGTACTGTATATTCTCTTCTCAGTTACTGAGATTACCAGAGAAGCTTTACGAATATACGAGACGAAGGGAAAACCACCATGCCACAAAAGTTAAAAGCGCATTAACTTTGTGACGCAACTTTCCTTCTCTCACCAGCGATTAGCGTCAGAAGGGACCAACACCTTAGAAAATAACAGACCGTAATATTTATACTGGTGTACTACGGAAATACGTAGTTTCATCGATACACATCACTAATTATCTCTCCATAACAAGCTGTTCAGTGTTGTTTATCATGTTAAATGGTTCAAATGGCTGTGAGCACTATGGAACTTAACAGCTATGGTCATCAGTCCCCTAGAACTTAGAACTAATTAAACCTAACTAACCTAAGGACACCACACACATCCATGCCCGAGGCAGGATTCGAACCTGCGACCGTAGCGGTTGCCCGGCTCCAGACTGTAGCGCCTAGAACCGCACGGCCACTCCGGCCGGCTGAGGTGCAACAGCAAAATACTATATTTTAAATTAGTATTTAGACCATCATAAACAACATCTCAATTTCACATCAAACTTTGAAACAGTACTTTTCATAACTTGGTATTGGCCTAGTTAGTAGAAAGATGTAATCGACAGTATGAAGCAGAAGTGCATATTAATGTGAGTTCTGGGTTTTGTAATAGACCCCGAATCACACCTCTACAAGTAGGGGCCTACACGAAATCTGTTTCGATGAATTTATTTAACGTTGTGCAGGCGTACGTCAATTAATCTTCAATGACTGTCATTCAATATACGTCTGAAAGACAAACATAAAGCTCAGTGAAAGATACTCTGAACACCTAATGCAGTGAAAAGTGGAAAAACATACGTACACCACATTTGGAAACCACTTCCCATAAGAAAGTCACCACCCTACTGCCATAGAAACAACGCCAGTAACCAGTGATAACAATTTGTAGACAGCTGATGTTCACCTACTGTAAGTAGGCTGTTTAGGTTTTTTTATTGGTAACGCCACGTAGCGCTCTATATGAAAATCACTGGCTGTGCTGTGTGCAGTCTGTGGCTGGGTCGCATTGTTGTTGGCTATTGTAGTGTTGAGCAGTTGGCTGTTAACAGCGCGTAGCGTTGCGCAGTTGGAGGTGAGCCGCCAGCAGTGTTGGATGTGGGGAGAGAAATGGCAGAATTTTGAGAGCGGACGATCTGGACGTGTGTCCATCAGAAAGAGTAAATTTGTAATATTGGATATCATGAACTGATATGTATTTGATGACTTTGGGACATTATTAAGGTAAATACATTGTTCTGTATCAGAATCTTTCATTTGCTGACTATACGTATCAGTAGTTAGCGCCTTCAGTAGTTAGAATCTTTTATTTAGCTGGCAGTAGTGGCGCTCGCTGTAATGCAGTAGTTTGAGTAACGAAGATTTTTGTGAGGTAAGTGATTCATGAAAGGTATAGGTTATTGTTAATCAGGTCCATTCTTTTGTAGATATTATTGAAAGTCAGATTGCGTTGCGCTACAAATAGTGTGTGGCAGTTTAGTGTTGATCAGAATAAGTAAAGAGAGAAATGTCTGTGTACGGTCAGTTCTGCTCAGCTGTTTGAAAATCAAATAATGTAAGAGGTTTATCAGCACAGTAATTCATAAATTTTTCTAAGGGTACGTTTCACTACCACAACCCAGAAAAGATCCACTGCAGTAACTTTATGTAAAAGATAACCCACCTTTGTCACTTGAACAAATTATTTTTCCAGATAATAATCCACATCTAAAATTTCTGATAAATATTTTGCCTAGTTGCGATTTCCAATAAAATTGCTATTCAGTCCCTAGATTCCGAACTGTATCCCATTTATGATATTTTTTACGCTGAGGATGCCTCAAACTCCGCCTTTGACTAAACTTATCCGTTGCTCACAGTTCATGTTTCATGTCGTGTCGGCTGTTATGACCGAAAAAAAAAACTAAAAATAATATTTGAATTTCAGTTGTTTTCATCCAAAATATGCTCTTTCGGACGATGAGGTCGGCTACATTGTTACCGCGCACGTAGTGGTGGACTGACTTGAAACTACACTCCTGGAAATGGAAAAAAGAACACATTGACACCGGTGTGTCAGACCCACCATACTTGCTCCGGACACTGCGAGAGGGCTGTACAAGCAATGATCACACGCACGGCACAGCGGACACACCAGGAACCGCGGTGTTGGCCGTCGAATGGCGCTAGCTGCGCAGCATTTGTGCACCGCCGCCGTCAGTGTCAGCCAGTTTGCCGTGGCATACGGAGCTCCATCGCAGTCTTTAACGCTGGTAGCATGCCGCGACAGCGTGGACGTGAGCCGTATGTGCAGTTGACGGACTTTGAGCGAGGGCGTATAGTGGGCATGCGGGAGGCCGGGTGGACGTACCGCCGAATTGCTCAACACGTGGGGCGTGAGGTCTCCACAGTACATCGATGTTGTCGCCAGTGGTCGGCGGAAGGTGCACGTGCCCGTCGACCTGGGACCGGACCGCAGCGACGCACGGATGCACGCCAAGACCGTAGGATCCTACGCAGTGCCGTAGGGGACCGCACCGCCACTTCCCAGCAAATTAGGGACACTGTTGCTCCTGGGGTATCGGCGAGGACCATTCGCAACCGTCTCCATGAAGCTGGGCTACGGTCCCGCACACTGTTAGGACGTCTTCCGCTCACGCCCCAACATCGTGCAGCCCGCCTCCAGTGGTGTCGCGACAGGCGTGAATGGAGGGACGAATGGAGACGTGTCGTCTTCAGCGATGAGAGTCGCTTCTGCCTTGGTGCCAATGATGGTCGTATGCGTGTTTGGCGCCGTGCAGGTGAGCGACACAATCAGGACTGCATACGACCGAGGCACACTGGGCCAACACCCGGCATCATGGTGTGGGGAGCGATCTCCTACACTGGCCGTACACCACTGGTGATCGTCGAGGGGACACTGAATAGTGCACGGTACATCCAAACCGTCATCGAACCCATCGTTCTACTATTCCTAGACCGGCAAGGGAACTTGCTGTTCCAACAGGACAATGCACGTCCGCATGTTTCCCGTGCCGCCCAACGTGCTCTAGAAGGTGTAAGTCAACTACCCTGGCCAGCAAGATCTCCGGATCCGTCCCCCATTGAGCATGTTTGGGACTGGATGAAGCGTCGTCCCACGCGGTCTGCACGTCCAGCACGAACGCTGGTCCAACTGAGGCGCCAGGTGGAAATGGCATGGCAAGCCGTTCCACAGGACTACATCCAGCATCTCTACGATCGTCTCCATGGGAGAATAGCAGCCTGCATTGCTGCGAAAGGTGTATATACACTGTACTAGTGCCGACATTGTGCATGCTCTGTTGCCTGTGTCTATGTGCCTGTGGTTCTGTCAGTGTGATCATGTGATGTATCTGACCCCAGGAATGTGTCAATAAAGTTTCCCCTTCCTGGGACAATGAATTCACGGTGTTCTTATTTCAATTTCCAGGAGTGTATGTCGGTTGTCGGTGGAATCCACCGATATCGGTGCCACTGCAACCGCAGCCTTAGTCGTGGTGTCACGTTGTGGAGAACCAACGAGTACGATTTCAGGTCACGCTTGGTTTGGCGCCGTGCAGGTGAGCGCCACAATCAGGACTGCATACGACCGAGGCACACAGGGCCAACACCCGATGGAACTCTGACCCAACAGTGCGTCATGGTCATTTTGTGTCCTCGTGTGTTACCTTTCATTCCAAATTATCGGAGTGACATTTTTCAACAGGACAATGCACGTGGCATGTGGTTCTATGAACTGTCTGCGTGATGTTTAGGTACTCCTGCAGCCAGCAGATCTCCAGGTCTGTCCGGGACAGGTCAGTATGGGCGTCAGTTTCGTTCCAGTGCCAGTATCCAGGTACTGTGGACAGCGATGACGTGGTTTTCAAGTTGACGTGCGAAGTAACAACCACAGCTAAACCTGTTACAACAGCTGTGGGCCGGCTTGCCACAGGAGAGGATTCAACGTCATTATGACACCATTCATAACTGTATCAATGCATGTACTCGTGTATGGTTTGCAGTCAGTATTAGATTTCTAAATCTTTATACAAGCATGATGTAATACAGTTGATATTGCTCTGTGCCTCTTGCTCTTTTGCGAATATACATTCACTTATGATTTCTGGAGCATACGTCGGAACTTTGTAAGTCTATAAGAGAGTTACAATCACTTACGACTGTCACACTTCCTGTTCTGTATTCACGTACTTCTGTTTCCAGTCATTCTTCTCGCCAAGTGTTAGTTGCATATTCTCCCATTTTCTAAAAGACATTTCATAATAGTTTCGTTTCATTAAGTAGAGTCTATCACGTTCGAATTATCGTCTGCTTAAAACTCTTGTCATCTGTTTAATAGCTTTCATGTCTCCCCCCCCCCCCCCCCATCTGAAATTTTTTTTCTTTTGAGCTCATCGTATTTGGAAGATATTTCGCTGTTTGCATATTTATTATTGTCAAACAGTTGTCCCTTTCGTCTAACTCTATATAAGCGTTATTTTTATTTTCTGAGTTGCTGAACTTGTTTTTTAAGATTTATCAGGTGTCCTTTTCTATATTATAATAAATTGTTACTTATGTATGTGCCGTCCTATCTTATAAATCTATTTCTTTCTAGCATTGTATGTACTGCTTGTTTGCATCTTAAGAGCATTTGGCTACTTGCATTTGAGAGGTGGTTTAGGACTGCCACAAGTTGTGATATTCCGTTATTGCTTGCTAAGACGTAGTCAGTTTCATATTTAGTTATAAAGCACCCATTGGCCTTTGTCAAGACTTTTTTTTTGCTTTGATCTCAAATAATTTGTTAAGAATAAGTATAACATTTCGGCGAAGTCCATAAAGTTTGAACAGTACTATATCTGAAGTTTCCCAATCAATAATACTTTTTTCCCTCTTTATCCTACTTTGTGTAAAACTGATTTAGAATGAAGAAAGATAACAGTCTAAGGCCTTTGACGTTAAGACATACTGGCACCCTGTGTACTTACTGGCACTGCTCCACTCTGACCCTGAACAATGCCACCTATCTGATTGTGCTCTATGTGCTGCACAATGTTGTTGTGTGTAAGCCAAGCAAATGCTGTCATATCTGTGGGATGACCACATAAGGACGTGTTTCAGAGAGCCCACGGACTGATGGAGACAGCGGGCAGGCCAGTTTGAAATTTTAAAGTAAAATGTGTTAGATATTTAAAATTAAAAAAAATAAGGAAACTAAAATGTAAATTAGACACATTCTCTATATAAGAAAGGATACAATTTGCTAGAACAATATCACCTGAAAAAAATGTGTAGCAGCCAGGCCGAGAAGGTAAACAGAACAGCTAAATCCAGGCCTTCGCAGTAGTAGGCAGTCAGAACGACACACACTACTGGCGAGGGGGGGAGGGGATTGTTGGTGGGTAGCAGAAATGTTCAGTCATGAGTATGAGTGCGTTTTCGTCATAGGACAAACTTTGTTAGGATTTAAACTGAGCGAAAGATGCTCGTCACGAAAGACGCTATACAGGTTGGCAATAAATTATTGAACTGTACGAAATAAAATCGTCATAGCTTCTGAACGGTCTGCGTTTGGACGTTCAAACTGCGCGGTTGACCGCGGCGCATGATGTGGATTAGTATGGGCATGTGTGGTTTGGTTTAGTGACGAAGACCACTTTCATTAGGATGGGTTCGTCAATAAGCAAAATTGGCACATTTGGGGGACTGAGGGTCCGGTTGACTGTGTGGTGTGAAAATTCCAGTCATAGACTCGCCGGGGTGATATTTCTTGAAGGCAGGGTGACTACAAAACGGTACGTGAAGGTGTTGGAAGATGATTTCATTCCCATTATCCAAAGTGTCCCTGATTTAGACAAGAAGTGGTTCATGTAAGACGGGGCTCGACCACATCGAAGCAGATGACTGCTTGATGTCCTGGAGGAAAACTTTGGGGACCGCATTCTGGCTCTGGGATACCTAGAGGCCACTGGCATGGTCCTCGATTCGCCGCCATATTCTCCGCATCTGAACACATGCGACTCCTTTTCGTGCGGTTGTATTAAAGACAAGGTGTGCAGCAGTAACCCCAAAACCACTGCTGAGCTGAAAACAGCCATTCAGAAAGTCATCGACAGCATCGACGTTCCGTCACTTCAGGGGGTCGTGCAGAACAGAATTTCGATTTTCGTCTGCGCCACATCACTCTCAGCGCTGGCAGGCATATCGGACATGGCATACCTAAATCCGAATATCTGTAGCGACGTTTGTATGTTGAATAAAGTGTGTGCACGTCGTAGTTTGTAACTAAATTACGTTTCTTTTCGTGTACTTCAATAATTGTCACTCTCTGTGTCATGTTTCGAGCGTCAGGAAACTGACGAGATCCACGTGAGGTGGGCTTCAGTAACTCCTTCATTAGGCATTGTTTTGTGTATCCATAGTGAACTGTCCAAGTGAGATAACACAGCTGCCGATTGGACATCGAATGCATTTTATCACAGATACGCTCGCGAGTATCCCCAATATGTTATATGGTTCCAAACTCCTATTACAGCGCTTTTCCAGTATGCGGAATAGAGATGTACGTCGAGAGATACGGGATTTGTGCGAACGAAGTATGAGGTAGTCGCAGTTACCGAGGGCGCTGCGTCGTCGAGATCGCTAAGAAATGAATAATATCCATCAGGTGGGGCAGGAACACATTTGTCCCTAGTGACTCAACGTTTACTGCATCAGTTTATTAAGTTGTCACTTAGTAAATGCCTTAAAATCTGGCGAATTCGATTCCCTAAAAAATAGTTCTACATAAATAAACATTATTTTGCACTGAGAGTCTCAGTAACTAAAAGAACTACTCTATTTTCTACTACTATCAAAAACCTGATCACAGGTGTACTGTCTACTTTTGCTTTAGTATAGTACCCAGTTATCTGCGTGAATGCACGTTTGTGGTTCCAGAGAATTTGAAGACTGGGAATTGTCTTACAGCACTGCTACTTTCGGCGTTGCTGCTTCTACAGTGAAGTCGAGCAGTTTAGTGCCGGGGAGTGTGGCCGAGCGGTTCTAGGCGCGTCAGTATGGAACAGCGCGACCGCTACGGTCGCAGGTTCGAATCCTGCCTCGGGCATGGATGTGTGTGATGTCCTTAGGTTAGTTAGGTTTAAGTAGTTCTAAGTTCTAGGGGACTGATGACCTTAGATGTTAAATCCCATAGTGCTCAGAGCCATATTTTTGAGCAGTTTGGTATACACGTTGCCAGTACTGTTCCAAAAATTCTGAGCAGTGATTGTTTCTAACTTGAAACAAGGCCCCGGGAGTAGACAACATTTCATTACAACTACTGATAGCCTGGGGAGAGCCAGTCCTGACAAAAGTACCGTCTGGAGAGCAAGATGTTTGAGACAGCCGAAATAGCCTCAGACTTCAATCCAAAAGAAAGCAGGTGTTGACAGATGTGAAAATTACCGAACTGTCAGTTTAATAAGGCTCAAATGGTACAAATGGCTCTGAGCACCATGGACCTTAACTTCTGAGTTCATCAGACCCCTAGAACTTAGAACTACTTCAATCTAACTAACCTAAGGACAGCACACACACCCATGCCCGAGGCAGGATTCGAACCTGCGACCGTAGCGGCCGCGCGATTCCATACTGTAGTGCCTAGAACCACTCTGCCACCACGGCCGTCTAGTTTAATAAGTCACGGTTGCAAAATACTAACGCGAATTCTTTACAGACGAATGGAAAAACCGGTAGAAGCCGACCTCGGGAAGATCAGTTTGTATTCCGTAGAAATATTGAAACACGTGAGGTAATACTGACCCTACGACTTATCTTAGATGATAAATTAAGGAAATGGCAAACCTACGTTTCTAGCATTTGTAGACTCAGAGAAAGCTTTTGACAATATTGACTGGAATACTCTCTTTCTAATTCTCAAGGTGGCAGGGGTAAAATACAGGGAGCGAAGGGCTATTTACAATTTGTACAGAAACCAGATAGCAGTTATAAGAGTCGAGGGGCATGAAAGGGAAGCAGTGGTTGGGAAGGGAGTGAGACAGGGTGGTAGCCTCTCCACGATGTTATTCAATCTGTATATTGAGCAAGCAGTAAAGGAAACAAAAGAAAAATTTGGAGTAGGTATTAAAATCCATGGAGAAGAAGTAAAAACTTTGAGGTTCGCCGATGACATTGTAATTCTGTCAGAGACAGCAAAGGACTTGGAAGAGCAGTTGAACGGAATGGACAGTGTCTTGAAAGGAGGATATAAGGTGAACATCAACAAAAGCAAAACGAGGATAATGGAATCTAGTCGAATTAAATCAGGCGATGCTGGGGGAATTAGATTAGGAAATGAGACACTTAAAGTAGTAAATGAATTTTGCTATTTGGGGAGCAAAATAACTGATGATGGTCGAAGTAGAGAGGATATAAAATGTAGACTGGCAATGGCAAGGAAAGCGTTTCTGAAGAAGAGAAATTTGTTAACATCGAGTGTAGATTTAAATGTCAGGAAGTCGTTTCGGAAAGTATTTTTGTGGAGTGTAGCCATGGATGGAAGTGAAACATGGACGATAAATGGTTTAGACAAGATGAGAATATACGCTTTCGAAATGTGGTGCTACAGAAGAATGCTGAAGATTAGATGGGTAGACCACATAACTAATGAGGAGGTATTGAATAGAATTGGGGAGAAGAGAAATTTGTGGCACAATTTGACTAGAGGAAGGGAACAGTTGGTAGGATATGTTCTGAGGCATCAAGGGATCACCAATATAGTATTGGAGGGCAGCGTGGAGGGTAAAAATCGTAGAGGGAGCCCAAGAGATGAATGCAGTAAGCAGATTCTGACATTTAAACAATAAATGCCGTTCACCCTGGTTGCGAGAGATAAGGACTGAGAAGAGGACACACCGTTCGTATCCTGTGGTCAAGACACGGATCACCTGCCAACGGACAAAGTGCAGCCGACGTACAGGCGCTCCTGGCGAACACTGGCAGCCTGGATGGGGTCATAGCAAATGGCAATTTGAATAATTGAACCATATCGTTTCCAAAATCGACAGTGTTCAAACCATTCGCCTATTAGCTTTCCACACCGCCTTTAACTGTGTATCAGATCTATGTGGAAGGAGTGATAGAATCTCGGCTAAGTAATAACAAATTTAATAACATTTGAAATGCGGTTGGCCGCTCAGAACTCTAGGGCACATGGAGTAAAATTTACCCGAAATGTCAAAATCCAATCGAGTCCTGAGGTGCAGGTGGTTTATCACGTCAGTTCGGGATTTCATACCGGACCTAAAGCCTTGTATTACAATAGCATTATAGTTGTTGCATTGGTGGATTCATGTTTGTCTTATCAATTGTGCATTAATGTATCCAGCATTATCTTCTACAGAGTGACATTATTTAACTATATGAAAGAAACATAAATTAGTTACAAGTTACGGCGTGCACACACCTTATTCAGCATATAAACCTCATTACAGATATTCTGATTAGGTTAAGACATTTTCGATATGCCTGTCAATGTTGACGAAGATGTGGCGCAGAGGAATAGCGAAATTCTGCTTGACCTGCTGAGTTCGGAACATCGATGCTGTCGAACACCTCGTGAATGGCTGTTTTCGGTTCAGCAGTGGTTTTGGGTTGTTACTGTACACCTTGTCTTTAGTATAGCCCCACAAAAACGAATCGCGTGTATTCAGATCCGGAGAATATGCCGGCGAATCGAGGACCATGCCAATGGCCTCTGGATATCCCAGACCCAGAATGCGGTCCCCAGAACATCAAACACCCTCCTGCTTCGATGGGGTCGAGCTCCGTCTTGCATGAACCACATCTTGTCGAAATCAGGGTCACTTTGGATAATGGGGATCAAATCATCTTCCAACCCTTTCACGTACCGTTCGGTAGTCACTCTGCCTCAAGAAATATCGCATCTATTATTCTGTGACTAGAAATCACACAGCACACAGTCACCTATTGAGGGTGAAGAGACCTCGATTGCGAAATGCGGATTCTCAGTCCCAAAAATGCGCGAATTTTGCTTATTGACGAACCCATCCAAATGAAAGTGGGCTTCGTCGCTCAGTCGTGCAGTTTGAACGTTCTAAAGCAAACCGTTCAGAAGTTATGGCGATTTTATTTCATATAGATGAATAATTGTCGCTCTTCAATTATAACGTATGGTGTCATCTTTGGAAAGACATAGTATATCAATGTGTGGAAGATTTTCCATGCGATTGTCTTTTATTTTATAACAAATTTTTCTCTTCTTAAGTAATCTACAGTGCCATCTGATGTCCAGATTGTTTTCTTGTAGCAGACTGTTTTGGCCTACGTTATCACTTTGCACTGTCATAAGTTAAATGTTTGGCAAAACAGGGAAAACTCCAAAATGAGTTTTGGAGAACATGTTAATGTTAGTGAATCTAATTTCTAAGCATTTACTGCTCATGTAAGAGAGTGCAAACATTGTGTCAATGCTATTACTTCACCAGGCAGGAAAAGATATATTATTGAATATGCTTGAGGTACTAGAGAACTACCTTAATATGACAAATGCCCGTAAAATATCCTTAATGAGTAGAGAGTGTTACGCAGTAATGTGTATACACAAAATTTTAAGATCGCTTTAACAACATAAGTACAGATGCGGGTTTTCTCAGGTTTCTGCATGTAAATTTGACTAAAGTTTGAACAGGTACGTTAATTCATTCTTACATCCAGGTGTCCGTCTCCGTAGCCGAGTGCTCTGTCTGCTTTCGGTCGTGGTCGCGTGCGGACCGCTACGCGCACAGGACAGCACACCGCATTCTTTATTTCCGCGTCGCGGTATTTCGTGCTGTGTAGCGTCCATTACTACTGCACCTCATGGCGCACTATTATCGACGAGCGACTCAAAGTAACATTCCAAGCCGAACATTCACTAACACTCGCTTATGAAATTGAGCAATTCATTCGCGAAGAGCTACGTCTGGACCCCCACAAAGTGAAAGGTATTCACTTCTCTATCACTGGCAGTGCCGTCTATATTAAAATGGCGACAGAATAAGCATGTGCTGAGGTAGTTCGACAGCACGCACACGGACTCGAGGTCAAGCATTTTGACGGCCATCTTGGGGAGGTAACGGTAGATCACGCTGGTTTCGGTCTTCGATCAATTCGGGTCTTTGAGCTCCCTTTACAAGTGCCACAAGATGTGGTCGTCGAAGCTTTCCGACCCTACAGCAATGTTGAGGGGCACATCGTGGAAAAATGGCAGACATTCACGACATACCACGTGTTGAATGGTGTCTGCCAAATCAAAATCTAACTCTCCAAACATGTACCATCTTATCTGCTGATGGCTGGAGTGCAAACCATCGTTATGTATGATGTTCAGCCACGGACGTGTGCAAGTTGCGGACAAGAGGACCATGTTCGGTCACACTGTCTCCGCCGACGTTTGCTCTTTGTCCCGACCTGTGACTCAGATCCCACTCGGCACCATCCCCTCCGACGGCTACGAGATCACCAACTCTCCAGAGCTCGATGACCAGTCCGCTCACTGCGATGCACATCGATGCAAGTGCGGTGCCTCCCTCTGCTTTTCTTCAGAAGGGCGCGACTTAAGACATTGAACGTCCACATTCTGATACAGAACAGCACCTCCGAAAGCAATGGTCGCCCTGAAAACGGAAGAACAGAATTCAAACGCCATCCGATGACACACGTTGTAACGTCTTGTAATAAACAAAGACAATATATTATGTAATAATTAAAATATTAGATGTGTCATATTGTGTCATTATGTAAAATTATGTATTATTTTCTTTATTTTTTATTTTTGAGAACGTCTGTGTCGGCGAATAATAAGACCGACACAGAAGATAAATGTTGTACAAAGATCACCAAATGAATTTGTATATAAGGCATGATGTAAAGCAATGTCTCTGTTCTTCTTAATCTGAAAGCTGCGAGATAAAGATCTCCTGTTGTTGTCGTAGAGAGCGCGAAGGTAGCATTCTTTTGTCGAGATTGTGAATTGGACGCCATTGCGCGTGAATGTACACAGGTCTGTAATTATTAAGATATTTAAATGTTTAAATAGAGTTGTTTAAATGAAAACTTGTATTACTTAAATGTTAAAGTGTGCCTGCCTATTATCCCATCCTGTTAAGATATTTTTCAGCCATATAAAAATATTATCTGTGGAGCTGAGCTGTGTGGAGAAAGAAGAGCCGCTGCCGCGGCGTATTTAAACGACTTACAATATAGTCGAGTATACCGCAAGGAAGCGGTAAAATAATAGTAAAAAATAATATTATTTCTTTTAGCTCCCAGGTTGGCAGTGAAGATCAGCAGATTTTATGATGTGTTGCAGGTTGACGCGGGCTGCTGATAGGATATAATTTTCAGTGCAAATAATTTGATGTACCTAAAGAATCTGATAGGAAACTTGCTGTGCTCCGTTCTGATCTGGCTAAATTTTATAGTGAATACGTAATTTTCTTTAATGAGAGTCTCATGTTCTTGGGCTAGCCGTGGTATGCAATAGCATTTTAGTAAGAAATAAAATCCACTGCAAACTTGTATTTGAGAACGATCGTACGAACTGTAACATCAGAGATCATAGGACATTAATTTCAACTTTGAATAATTACGAAGTAGGAAAGATATATTGATACTTAGCATGAGTTGCAGTTACTAAAAAATCGTTCTTTAAATTGTAGGTCAGATTCAGAACAATAATACTTCCATCATTTTATTTTGCTAAAAAAGGTAACGATGATAAAGCAATTAAAAGCACAGCATTGTTAAAAGAATTTCACGTCACTCTTTCCATATATGCGTTGTTACGCCAATAATAATTAAAAATAATTAAATAAACCAGAAGGAGCGAAAACAATTTGCATAAAAGCAACAATTAATGAAAGGGCAGTCGGCAACAGATATAGTTTTTTTTTTAGAGAGACGTGAAACTGGCGCCCAACGTGGGGCGCCAGTTTCACGTCTTACTCTCTTAAAAGAAAACTATTGTATCTGTTGCCGACTGCCCTTTCGTTAATTGTTGCTTTTATAAAAATATATGGGAAGAGTGACGTGAAATTCTTTTAACAATGCTGTGCTTTTAATTGCTTTATCATCGTTACCTTTTTTAGCAAAATAAAATGATGGAAGTATTATTGTTCTGAATCTGGCCTACAATTTAAAGAACGATTTTTTAGTAACTGCAACTCATGCTAAGTATCAATATATCTTTCCTACTTCGTAATTATTCAAAGTTGAAATTAATGTCCTATGATCACTGATGTTACAGTTCGTACGATCGTTCTCAAATACAAGTTTGCAGTGGATTTTATTTCTTACTAAAATGCTATTTCATACCACGGCTAGCCCAAGAACATGAGACTCTCATTAAAGAAAATTACGTATTCACTATAAAATTTAGCCAGATCAGAACGGAGCACAGCAAGTTTCCTATCAGATTCTTTAGGTACATAAAGTTATTTGCACTGAAAATTATATCCTATCAGCAGCCCGCGTCAACCTGCAACACATCATAAAATCTGCTGATCTTCACTGCCAGCCTGGGAGCTAAAAGAAATAATATTATTTTTTTTTACTATTATTTTACCGCTTCCTTGCGGTATACTCGACTATATTGTAAGTCGTTTAAATACGCCGCGGCAGCGGCTCTTCTTTCTCCACACAGCTCAGCTCCACAGATAATATTTTTATATGGCTGAAAAATATCTTAACAGGATGGGATAATAGGCAGGCACACTTTAACATTTAAGTAATACAAGTTTTCATTTAAACAACTCTATTTAAACATTTAAATATCTTAATAATTACAGACCTGTGTACATTCACGCGCAATGGCGTCCAATTCACAATCTCGACAAAAGAATGCTACCTTCGCGCTCTCTACGACAACAACAGGAGATCTTTCTCTCACAGCTTTCAGATTAAGAAGACAAAGACATTGCATTACATCATGCCTTATATACAAATTCATTTGGTGATCTTTGTACAACATTTATCTTCTGTGTCGGTCTTATTACTCGCCGACACAGACGTTCTCAAAAATAAAAAATAAAGAAAATAATACATAATTTTACATAATGACACAATATGACACATCTAGTATTTTAATTATTACATAATATATTGTCTTTGTTTATTACAAGACGTTACAACGTCTTCATATGGCATCACAGGCAATGGAGCGGACACAAGACAGTGATCTCCCTTTGAGCGCTCTGATGACAGGAGTGGCCGCTCCTGATGGCCCATCTGAGGAACGATCCCACCCGACAATAATAGATCCCATGGAGGGAAAGTCTCTCGACCCCACTCCAGAAGCGTCATCACACCTCGCCCTCGATGAGCGCGACAGTTGCTTACCACCTGTTCCAGCATCCTGGGCTGATGGAGCAGATCGAGATGGTGGCCCTCCTGTTAGGCAGTGCCCCTTGGAGGCGCCTGGCCCACCTTCCACAAAGTGATTGCGGCTACAGTGACTGCGCCGATTGTTACACGCCAGCCAGACATCTCTGCCAGAACAGCTGTGCCAACGGTGGGAGCAGCCCACAACACTACCGCATCGCGATGATAAATCTGGCCACAATTCGGGTTTCACATAAACTAGCAGCGTTCCGAGAGACCATTTATGCTGCTGATGTCAACATTGCCCCCCTCCTAGAAGTGATCGTCGCTGATTTCTACGCCCCCACTGGCTACACGGCACACATCTCCCATGCTTCTGACAATGGTAGTGGAGTCGCCATCCTCCTCCGTTCTGGACTCCCTGATGAAGATGTAGTGTACCTTCCTAATGCTAGAGGTATGGCTCTCACGCCGTTCGGCGTCCGCATCCTCAATGTACATGCGCCGTCCGGCTCCAGTCGACGTCGTGTCCGACACTCCTTGTTTGCTGACGAGGTAACGCCGCTTTTTGAGGATCCCCTGGATGAAATGGTCCTCGTTGGCGATTTAGGCTCCACACGAGGGCCTGCTGACCAACTTCACGTCATTCCTCGTATGCGACTCTCTCCGTCATGATCGACAGACTTCAGCTTGTTGACACAAGGAAAAAGGTTCATGGCACCCGCGCTGGTTTCACTTATTATACGGCGCATTCGTCCAGTCGCCTCGACCGTGTATACTTCACTCGTTCCCTTGCTGTCGCCATTCGACATGCCGAAGTATGGCCTCTGGCTCTCTCTGACCACAACACTTACATATGCGATGTCGTCCTTGCCCGCCAACAGGTGTGGCACAGCCGCGCTCTGTGGAAATTAAAGGTTTCTCACCTGACTGTCCATGATTGCCGACGGGTCGTTGAGGATAACTGGGCCCTCTGTCGTCCACGTAGTCCCGCATACACATCCTCCTTATCCTGGTGACTATCTTGCGCGAAACCAGCTCTATTCAAGGCATTGTTGCGATATGGCAAAGACTTCAGAGCTTGGCAAGCGAGCACCATATTTATTACGCGGTGCTACGTGACTGTACTTCGATGGCATTCTCTCCTGTCCGTCAGACAACAGCGCATCGTGCTAAAGCGCCGATCACTTCACTCATGTGACGACGCTTGGAAGGGACCCTTGTCAGATCCTGCACCCGTCACTATATGCCTCACGAAAGGCCATCGATGTACCACCTCCTCACAGAACGCCGACGTCGTCGTCGAGCCCTCAACCACAACCTCAACGATGCGGAGGGACGACGATACACTACGCAATGCGCCATTGATCACGCTTTCTATTTCTCATTTCCGCAGGTTGTACGCTGCCGTCCATATTGCCCGACCTTAACTGAGGAGATAGCAGCGCTGACTGTCAACCCATGCCAGAGGATGTGGTTCAAGAACTTCAGGAACAAGCGACCTCCGTTGAAGTCCTAAATGCTATCAAGGTGGGAGCTGCAAACAAGTCCCCTGGACCTGACGGCCTCCCCCTCGAATTTTACAAGTGTTTTAGCTATCTTTTGGTACCCACTTGGACGTCCATCTGTCGTGAACTGATGTCACCCACAATGATGATCCCAGTCACCTGCCTTGATGGGGTCATCATCCTAGTCCCTAAGCCACATGGCGATGATGGATCTGTGATTACCAGCCCATCACTCTACTCAACACTGACATCAAAATTTTTACTCGTTTGTTGGCCTCAAGACTCAAGAAGGCAGCAAGATCCGTCACCTCCCTTGATCAGACTTCGCTGGGCGGGACAACAACATCCATACGGCCCTTTGGCGTTACAGGGACATGATCGCGCTTGCGCGTTCGCAACGTTTACCTGGCGCAATAGCATCGCTAGGCTTCAGTCAGGCATTTCACCGCGCCGACCGTACCTTTCTGAAATCCGTCGTCCAACACATAGGTTTTTCGGCTCGTATAGTAACAGTGGTAATGCGGATCTTGAGCGGTGAGACTTCAAGAGTGCTCAGTAATGGTCGCCTCACTGCGCCTCTAGCGATCGAGCGCTCTGTCCGACAGAGTTACCCACTTTCCACGATATTGTAAGCCCCTACTCCAGGGGCTTCGCCAACGCCTGGTGGGCCTGACATTGCATAGGCACCGCTTCTGTTGTGCAGCATATGCTCACGATCTAGTCCTTTACCTCCGCAATGAATACTATACTCGCGTGGCTCTGACTTTGGTGGCAACGTATGGGGAGGCATCTGACAACTCTGTTGACATTTCCAAATTGAAGGTTCTGCCCATTGGTGAGGTGGAGATCTATGTTCCTCTTCAAGCACCTCCGGAGATGTTCCAAACTCCATAGCCCGACGAATCTGCTTCTCGGAGTGTCCATTTTCCTTAAAAACAGCCAGCAAATGCGCAAGTTCGTGGGTTAAGCTGTCCGCGTCGTAAATGGCATACGCTCTCCGCACCAAAGTCCTAAGGACGCCACTGTGTTGGTGTGGTGGATGACAACTCTTAGGATGCAGATACCAATCTGTGTGCGACGGCTTTCAGTGAACACTGTGTCCCAAAGTACCATCTGGTTTCTTATAAACCATAACGTCTAAAAATAGAAACATAGATCTGTGGTCTTTCTTCCTTATGCTGACGGCTTATCGTTTAAGATTGGAAGAATTTTAAGGAATTTTGACACTGAGAGTTTGTTCCGTCCACCTTCTAAGATTAGGGCATTACTCGGCTCTGTGAAAGATGATTTGCGGCTTAGGAAACCCGGTGTGTACAAAATTCCGTGTCAATGTGGGAAAGCTTACATTGGTCGTTCGATTCGCACAGTGCATGACAGGTGTGTGGAACATCGCTGTCATACGAGGCTACAACAGCCGGAAAAATCGGCAGTAGCACAACACTGCTCAAATGGGGGACACAATATGAAATTTGATGGAACTGTGGTAGTTGCTAACATTTTAGGTTTTTGGAACAGTGTCTATAAAGAGGCGAATGAAATTAGGTTGGCGGATAATTTTATCAACAGAGACAATGGGTTTCCTCTTAGCAAGACGTGGAATCCTGTATTGTCTCGCATCAAAATTGAACTTTCTTGGGTGCGGCCCTGAGTGCGATATATCGTTGCCAGTTGTGTTCCGCTAAGGGCGGCTCCACCTCCCTGTCTTGGAGGGCAGCAACCGTGATGGCCGGCGCATGCGCCGTGAACTGAACGGTTGCCTATATAGGACGTCGATTTGCAGCCTGGCGTCAGTTCTCAGCGGGACTCATCAGCAGAAGCAACATTCTCCTGAAGATGGCGATTAGTTGGATCGCCGAAATATCGTGTCAAGTTGATTTTAGGATCCGGCAGCAAAACCGAAGAGACTTTAAAGACTTATTACGCCGGTAAAGCCTACGTAATCACAATAGGTTAGTTGTTTTGGGACAGGCTTAGATAGGCGCCAATGCCTGAAGAGGTGCATTTTATTTATTTATTTATTTATTAGGACACAAGTTCAAAAATGGTTCAAATAGTTCTGAGCACTATGGGACTTAACATCTGTGGTCATCAGTCCCCTAGAACTTAGAACTACTTAAACCTAACTAACCTAAGTACATCACACACATCCATGCCCGAGGCAGGATTCGAACCTGCGACCGTAGCAGTCGCGCGTTTCCGGACTGCGCGCCTAGAACCGCTAGACCACCGCGGCCGGCAGGACAAGAGGCGGAAGCAAGTAGATTTTTTTGTAGTTTCTCGTTCTTGTCCAGTAAGAAATAATAAAATAAAAGAAATAAGTGCTCAGTGCAGCTGATTTTGAGGTGGAGGACCCTGGTTCGATTCCCTGCACTATCATGGAATTTTTATGGGGGGGGGGGGGAGCACTGGTATGGGATGTATTCAGTCTTTTGAGGTCAACGGAGAAACTATTCTAAGGGTTATTAGCAGTTCCAAGGTCAAGAAGCCCGACGACGACCGAGAGAGCGCTACGTTGACCACGTGCCGCTCTACACCGCAGCCAATTGCGCCATTGACAGAGGATGACACGGCGGTCGGCCGGACCCGACGGGCCTGTCTACGGCCAGGACATGGAACTTTTAGATTCAGGTGCGAGTTGACAGCCTCGTCATATGGTAGAAACCGATACTACTACATGATGTGTATCTGACTCAGTATGGTGTTTATTTATAACAGCATCAATTTTATCCCTTGACATATTCTACTCGTATGTGCTTGACAAATTCTGCCCTTATATATTACTTGTCTGAATGTATTATTCAATACATATAGTGCTGTATCTAGACTTATTCTATAAAACTCTTTGCTTTCGGCACCAGTATCATGTTTTCATCCTGTGACAACAGTGTCCAATACGACTAAGAAGTGTGGCCGTTCAATGTTACACTCGTGTAACATGCGCACGCGGTAACCTATATACCGAAAGTGTGCCCAGTCACATTAACGTGACGGCCACCCACCTTCGACGTCAACCTGCAATAGCCACTCACAGGCAGCAGGTGGCAGTTCTATCTGTGGAAGGTATGTAAAGCGTGTTGGAAAGGGGGGGGGGGGCGGCAAACAGTGCACATGTTGCCATAATGTGAAATAAGGGCGATTTATTTGGCGTTCAAATGGGCTTGACATTGGTTTTCGTGCGAAGGATCTAAGCGTTTCCGAAATGGCTAATTTGTAAATTGTTCGCATGCTGCCGTGGTTAAGGGGGGTAGGAAGTTAAACGGGCAGACTTGGAGCAGGAGAGACACCACAGGACTTTTTAATTCCCACTGTCTATACTTTTACGAATAAATTCATAAAACTTTGTCAATATGACCAAGAAGGATTCAGGATTCACACTCATAGCAGTGGAAGTTCAAAAACATGACAAATTTAATTTTGTTTTACATGTGAAAGTTCATCATTTTTTCCACTTACTATTGGCTGCGTTTGTTGCCGTAGGTAGACGTTTCTTCATAAGTAAGAGAGATTCTTCGATGAATTTTGCACAGCATGCAAACCATACTTACAGGTGTATGAAACTCTAGAAATTATTTAATTTATGAAAAAATGAAGGTGCGGCTATATTTTAAACTTCATGTTTAGAAAAAACTCAAATTTTATAGTTAATTACCTCAATTTTTACCACAGTTTTCAATAGATTTGGAAAATTCTAGAGTTTCATACACCTGTAAGTATGGTTTGTATGCTGTGCAAAATTCATCGATGAATCTCCTTTACTTATGAAGAAAAGTGTACCTACAAATGCAGCCAATGGTTAAGTGAAAGAAGGTCAAATTTCATATTATATATATATATATATATACGGAGAAAAATTCTCTCCCAGAGAGCTAAAACACTAAGAAGAATCGCTTCTCGGCTTTTAGCAAGATCAAAGTTTGTAGTAATGATTATTAATAAATTAATTTACTCTATTGAGGTAAAAGATATCTACCCTAATGAAACAAATACCCTAAAAAGGGATTATTCTGCAACAAGGTCCTAGTAATACTAGGTCCCTTGTTGCTGCAGAAAACATGATTCAAATATATATATATATATATTTGTTTCATTAGGGTAGATATCTTTTACCTCAATAGAGTAAATTAATTTATTAATAATCATTACTACAAACTTTGATCTTGCTAAAAGCCGAGAAGCGATTCTTCTTAGTGTTTTAGCTCTCTGGGAGAGAATTTTTCTCCGTCTATTATTTTACTTGTCTGTTTGTTGCTGGAAAATTCATTTCCGGTTGCGCAACCTTGCTGATAAGGACTTCCTGTACAGCTTCGGCAGTTGTTCTTAAAATAGATATTATGTAATCGTCTTTTCTGCAGCAACAAGGGACCTAGTATTACTAGGACCTTGTTGCAGAATAATAATTTTTAGATTATTTGCTTCATTAGGGTATATATATATATATATTTGAACTTCCACTTCTATGAGTGTAAATCCTGAATCCTTTCTGGTCATTTTGACAAAGTTGTATGAATTTATTCGTAATAGTATAGACAGTGGAAATTAAAATGTCCTCTGGTGCCTCTCCTGCTCCAAGTCGTCCCGTTTGACGTCCTACCCCCCTTAAAGTGTACCATGCATGGCAAAACGGCGCTAACCAAAACTGGCGCCATGAGTCATAGGTAACGGGGATGAAAAACTGTTGCGAAGACATGTAAGGGCGACTAGACGTGCAACTGTTGAACAACTGACCGCCCGGATGAACCAATAGGCTACCAGCAGTGTCCTCTCAATGACCGTTCAGCGGACGTTGCTGCACATGGGCCTCCGCAGCAGACGCCTGTTCCATTCACACATGATAACTGCTGCTAATCAGCGACAAAGACTGGAATTTGCAGGCTAGAACCGCAGCTGGACGTCCACTGAGTGACGAATGGTCGCCTTTGCAGATGAACCACGTTTTATGTTCCATCAGGCAGATGGCTGTCGGCGGGTGCGCCGTGTTACATCTGAAAGCACCCTGCAACAGTCGTTTGAAAGGTCCAGTCCAGAAGAGGGAGCGCTATTTTCTGAGGAATATTGGAATATTTTGGTGGCAGTCCCTGGGCATTCTCGTCATTGTGGAAGGCACAAGGGATCAACACAGGTATGTACGTACATATCCTTGGGGACCACGTTCATTCCGGCTGCAGTGGCCGATCGGTTCTGGCGCTACAGTCTGGAACCGCGCGACCGCTACGGTCGCAGGTTCGAATCCTGCCTCGGGCATGGATGTGTGTGTTGTCCTTAGGTTAGTTAGGTTTAAGTAGTTCTAAGCTCTAGGGGACTTATGACCTCAGCAGTTGAGTCCCATAGTGCTCAGAGCCATCTGAACCATCTGAACTGCTACGGTCGCAGGTTCGAATCCTGCCTCGGGCATGGGCGTGTGTGCTGTCCTTAGGTTAGTTAGGTTTAAGTAGTTTTAAGTACTAGGGGACTGATGACCTCAGATGTTAAGTCCCATAGTGCTCAGAGCCATTTGAACCATTTTGAACCACTCCTAAGTCTAAATGGTGTTGCTTTTTCTCGGGACGATGGCAGTACACTGCAAGGAGTAACACAGCTCTTAGCGTACGTGCGTGTCTCGAAAAGCACCAGGGTGAGTCTGCCGTACTTCCTTGCCACCAAACACCTCGGATTAAAACGTAATCGAGATTATGTGAGACCACCTCGCTCGAGCTGTTCGCGACATGGAACCGTAAACGAGAAACATGGCGTAGCTGGTCATGCAGTGGAGTCGGCATGGCTCCACATATATGAAGATGGTATCTGTTCTTTCGGACACGTCCAAAAAGAACAGATACAATTGGTGACCATGCAGGTCGTTAGAATTAATTTACTATTAAATCAATACAATGAAATGAATACCCTTAGCTGCATATAGGCATTGATATACGTCAGCAGGGTCAGTTGAAAATGTGTGCCCCGACCGGGACTCGAACCCGGGATCTCCTGCTCCGAAAGAACAGATACTATCTTCATAAATATAGGTAAGGGCTCACGGGCCATTTGACCATCTTCTGTGCATTTGCACACACATTGCCCCACCTCTTACGAGAATTGGTAAAGCCGCGAGTAATGAGTGTAATGGACAGGGGCACTACGAATATAGTGCGGGACAATAAGTTGGGAATGTGGGTCTCACGGGAAGCGTGCCAGAGGTAAGTCCCTGCAGTCGCACTATCCTGTGTGTCCTCGGTGGCTCAGATGGTTAGAGCATCTGCCATGCAAGCAGGAGATCCCGGGTTCGAGTCCCTGTCGCAGAACACGTTTTCAACTGTCCCCTTTGACTTGTATCAATGCCTGTATGCAGCTAGGGGTATTCGTTTCATTGTATTGACTTAATTCTAAATTCATGGCTCCACATCCCTGTCGGCATCTTCCAGAACCTCACTGACACTATTCCTGCACGTCTCGCTGCTGTCGGCCCTGCAAAATGTGGATATTGAAGGTTCTGACAAATGGTCACAATGTGATTGGACAATGTAGTTATCATTAGGTTTTTAATCCACGGAATTCTCTGTTTTCTATCATAAAGATTTCATACTTGACACACACCTCATTTGATACAGACATACACAATACGTAAGTAGCCTTGTACTTGTACTGTAATGTCCACAAAATGCTCTAATGTTACAGTCACTGACATTTATTCATTTCTTTGTTTCTCCTCTAGGTCAGATGCTACTGAAGATGGTTATAAGACGGAATCGCAGACAGTAAAATAAATACTCTTAAAGTGCAGCTTCTAGGGAACAGCAAGACGTCTTTTATGAGAGTTTGCACCTATGATTTGGACTGACGACAGCCGGCCGCGGTGGTTTAGCGGTTCTAGGCGCTCAGTCCGGAACCGCGCGACCGCTACGGTCGCAGGTTCGAATCCTGCCTCGGCCATGGATGTGTGTGATGTCCTTAGGTTAGTTAGGTTTAAGTAGTTCTAAGTTCTAGGGGACTTATGACCACAGATGTTGAGTCCCATAGTGCTCAGAGCCATTTGAACCATTTGAACCATTTTTTTGGACTGACGACAACACTGAAGGGATACTTTCTATCAGCTTATATTATCGTATAATGGAATTTGTAATTGCACTGTAGACTACTATGTTCTGTATTTATGATACGACGTCACAGCAGTTAGGAATTATAGACGAATAACGTACTAACAGCATATATTAAACTAAGATTTTCCTCATAATACCAAGCTCTTAAAAATATAGAAGATAATTTTAATCTCCCGTTATCAGTGAACAAAAGCCACTTACTGAAGACTATTAACTGCTATCGCAGCAATACACTAAATACGAATAACCTTTTGAAACGTCCCCTTAGAAAAATTATAGAATTACTGTGCTGATAAACCTCTTACATTATTTGATTTTTAAACAGCTGAACAAATCTGAACGCACTCAGACATTTCGCTCTTTACCCATTCTGATCAACACTAAACTGAGACACAATATTTTTAGCGCAACGCAATCTGACTTTCAAGAATCCCTACAAAAGAATGGCCCTGACTAACATTAACCTATACCTTTCACAAATCACTTACGTCACAAAAATCTTCATTACTCGAACTACAATACAGCGAGCGCCACTACTGCCAGGCTAAATAAAAGATTCAAACTACTGAAGCCACTAACTACTGATACTTTTACCATATGAAGAAAATAATACCAAACACTCCCGCTGAGTACGTAGCAAGAATGGTGGCAGAGTTTTTTGTAAGCTAAATTGGAGTTCTTTCAGGTATCTCTTTTCCCTAAGCTTTCACTGGTACATGTACGTAGGTTGCAACTTAAATAGTGGGAACACTGCTGTAAAGGCACTACGCGATGGAATCTACTATTGTCGCTGATAGCACACGTTGTTGACATACCTACCTTACATCCCAGCAAATGGACTCGCCCGTCCCACGTCACCGGCTTCCGCACAGACGAGGGAAACGCAGTCACTTGATAGCGAGCGGTCTAACGTAACGGTGTCACTATGTTTTCGAAACAGGAACAATGGAGTTGGATGAAGATTGAATGTGCCAGAGGTCGTACAGCACGAGAGTGTCATCAAGGTCTTCAACAGTGCGGGGAATCGGCCTTGCAGCGCAGAACAGTGGCACGTTGGGTAAAAGTCTTCAACGAAGGTCGGCCGATTGCGGCAGACATGCATCGGGCAGCTCGTTCTAGCGTCTCTGAAGAAGAACTGCATGCTGTTGCCGCGTTAGTGGACAGTGATCGACGCCATACCATTCGTGAGCTCGCCCACGAAACCGGATTAGCGCGTACGACTGTGCTTCGCATCCTGAAGGGACGCCTGGGCATGCGAAAAATTGCATCACGATGTGTTCCGCATGACTTGACGGAAATGCAGAAATGGATGCGTTACGACGCTGCTCAGACGCGCCTGGAGCGCTATGGACACGAAGGAGAGGCTTTCTCACTCCGTATCGTGACACTGGATGAGACATGGGCCACATCGTACAAGCCAAAACTGAAAAGCCAATCCAACGAATAGCGTCATTATGGCTCGCCGCGAAAGTTGAAAGTGCGTCAGAGCCTCAGTATGGTTATGGTGATTCTCGTGTACGACTGTGATGGTGTTATCCTAACGCATTACGTTCCTCCACGCCAAACCGTCAATGCACAGTATTACTGTTCGTTTTTGGAGCATCACCTGCGACCAACTTTGCGATAGAATCGGCGGCACTTTCTGCGCAACCCACCCATCATTTTGCACGACAATGCGCGGGCGCATACAGCGCAAGCTGTGGCTGCTCTGTTCTGCCGATGGGACTGCGAAGTATTGTACCATCCACCATACTCCCCGGATTTAAGTCCTTGTGACTTTGATTTGATTCCGAAGATGAAGGAACCACTTCATGGCATCTGCTTCAGAACTGCTCCAGAGATTCGACAGGCAGTAGACCGCTCCATTCGCACCATAAACAGAACAGGCTCTGCTAACGTATACTACGCCTTGCACATCGGTGGCAAGGGGTTCTACACAACGCTGGTGACTACACTGAAGGACAGTAACAGGTGCAAACATGTAACTCTTTTGTATCAATTGTGAATAAATAGTTGCCACTATTTCAGTTCCAACCCTCGTAACAAACAG
The DNA here is from genome assembly GCF_023898315.1 of Schistocerca nitens. Lineage (NCBI taxonomy): Eukaryota > Metazoa > Arthropoda > Insecta > Orthoptera > Acrididae > Schistocerca > Schistocerca nitens. The sequence continues at coordinate 366,001,760 of NC_064614.1, read as the reverse complement.
TTCAAAGCCCAGATTTCATTTCAACTTTTGACAGTAAAAGCATCTACGAAGCTGTGATGTGAGCACGAAGAAACCTGCGACAAAACATGCTGATAATATGTCTTATCACCACTGATGAAGAGCACATTATTTTCATGCGTACATTTCTTCTTCAAAATAAATAGTTATTAATGGAGAATATTAGCAAGACAAACTGTGGCTACAATGCATTGAGAGATAGTTAGTGATGAGTAATTTTTAGATGAAGAAACGAGTTCCGTTGTTTTCATCGTGTAAACTGCACACGGTATTTATGAGTTCCGTTGAAAGGTGCTTAGCGACCTAACAAAACAATAAGCACGAAGTTCACTTGCGCTGTCGCCAGAGCTACATGAGATTCGTGCTGTATAAACAGGAGCTGCGGCAGAAAATGCGGATTTCTCGGAGATAACGCAGAGACACCAAATTTGTCTACATTATCGCCGGAAGTTTTCAAGGCGCCTTGGATTCCCTGCTGCATTATTCAGTCCTACCTGCTGCCTTATTTGCTACCCCTCCTGAGTTTCCATAAAGACGGAAAATTCTCTAAACAACCACAAGGCAATTCCGCAGAGATTACTGCGGGGTAAAACGCAGCAACAAATCATTTTAGATGGGATGAGATTAGCTGTAAGAGTAAACATCATCCCTTTTCTGCGCAACGCCCCTCGCTGTTTATTTCCAGGAGGGACAAAGGAAACAAAGTATAATAGACTGATAAATCTCCCGGGAGACTCGAGGGGAGAGCTGAAACAAAGGCCAGGATGGGGCCCGTGAAATAAGGTGAGGCTGTTAGGAGGGGGCGTGTTCACTCAGAGGCGAGGTGGCGAATCAGGAAGCTGTTCGGAGGTTCATTTTTAGCTCCAGCAATAAAACAATGAGATGGCTCAAAGGTGGATGGGTGAAGGTAGATACAGGTGATGATCCCTACTGTCCCATATATGAGTGGAGCTTTCCGCCTGTCGACGTTGAAGCACAGATTGGATAACTGTATGGTCCGAAAGCTAATGGAAAATTTCATGCTAACTACAAGCGACTTAATCATTCCAAAGTAATATAAGTTAAGAAGTTCTTTTATATGTGGGTTAACCACGGTAATTCTGGGCCAAGGTACCCAAATAAGATGTAGCAGATAGTCTGAAATGAAAAACGCCGAAGAAAGCAGTCCGAAGGCGTTCAACATCTACATACACAAAGAGTTCCAGAAGGAATAGTAAGTATTCGGTGATATGGAAGCAACGATCATTCGAAGCAGCAAAGTATAGTAAATGTTGGCTCTAGAATGCATTGCCTGAAGAGCTCGAATTACAATTTCATCTTCGATAATATATAAAAAAAATGTCTTCTAGTGCAAGTACTTTGTTTTCCGCATTTTGGGAGGAGGTAGTATGTATCTAAAGAAGAAAAACTTGTCTAGTAAACATTGGCTCTGTAACGTATTCCTTCAAAGCTATGAGCACCTGCTCAGTAGAAGAGACGTGTTTCACGGTAGCGAAGATGAAGGAAGGAAGACTGGATTTAATGTCCTGTTGACATGTAAGTCATTAGAGATGTAACACAAGCTCGGATTGTGTCAAGGATGGAGAAGGAAATAGGCCGTGCCCTTTCAAAGGAACCGTTCCGTCCTTCACCTGGAGCGATTTTGGAAAATCACAGAAAATCTAAATCTGAATGGCAGGACGCGGGTTTAAACTGTCGTCCTCCTGAATGCGAATCCAGTGTGCTAGCCACCGCGCTCGGTAGCGAATATTAACAATAGTTGTTAAGGTATGCACTTTAGACCTCCTGGTTGCTGGACATTTATTTCTTGTTGCGGTCCATATTACAACTCCTCGAAAGGTGAGAAGCAAAGAGCTTACAGCGAAAGAGATTTGTTTCTCATTATCGAAAATGAGGAACTGCTCAAGGTATGGATTAGAGCCGTTGTTTACCAGACTTTTGCTTCAGGGGATCGTTCCTGTCATTTCCCTGAATATTGACCAATCCTCCTGGCACATAGTGTATATTCCGTAAGCTACCAATAGCGCGTGGCGGAGGGTAATGTACCAGTATGATCCATTTTCTGTCTTACGCCATTCGCGTATTGGTGGAAGCAAAACTGGCTGTCTGCACGCACCCTGATCTGTCTAAACTTATTCTCATTATCCTTACTCGAGCTGTAACTGTCATTCAGTTTTCCTCAAACATTGGCTCTCTAAATTTATCCAGCAAGCTTGCCATCTTCCAAAGATTTCCATTTAAGTCTTCCGAGCATTTGTATTACGCTTTGATATGGCCTATACCGACCTGTTGCATTTATCCACTTTTAAAGAGAGCTGCCGTTCTTTGGCCCACTAAACCATTTCTTTCTGACAGTCCGTCGATGGCACTTACCTATACACGGTGGTGTTAGCGTAAAATCTTATAGTGCTGCTGACGCTATCTGATAAATTTTTGTTATGTACTAAGGCCATATAACGCTTCCTTGAGGCACTCCTGGTGATACTTTCATTTCTGATGAACACAACAATACAGTCCATATGCAGTATCAGATGAAAACTCGCCGAGCATCTGTTAGTGTACATTACTATGGGTTGTATTCAGCCTTCGCCCTTACGTCGTCCCAAACTCTGCTGCGGACAGTTTCAGTTAGATGTCTGGATGTTACGAAGGAATGGCAGCCCATTCTTCAAATGGTTCAAATGGCTCTGAGCACTATGGGACTTAACATCTGAGGTCAACAGTCCCCTAGAAATTAGAACTACGTAAACCTAACTAACCTAAGGACATCACACACATCCATGCCCGAGGCAGGATTCGAACCTGCGACCGTAGCGGTCGCGCGGTTCCAGACTGAATCGCCTAGAACAGCTCGGCCACTCCGGCCGGCAGCCCATTCTTCCTCAAGATCCGAAACAGTAGAAGGTAATGATGTTGGACATAGGGGTTTGGATCAAAGTCGACGTTACAATTGATCTCAAACATTTTCCATTGCGTTCAGGCCGGGAGTGTGGGAAGACACATCGATTTCAGGAATGTGACTGTACACAAACCATTGCCTCACCTATGTTGCTCTAGGACAGGGTGCATTGTCATGCTAACACCAACAACCACCGTCTCTGGACTGTTCCTGTATTGTAGGCCGCATACAGTAATGTCAAATACACTCCTGGAAATGGAAAAAAGAACACATTGACACCGGTGTGTCAGACCCACCATACTTGCTCCGGACACTGCGAGAGGGCTGCACAAGCAATGATCACACGCACGGCACAGCGGACACACCAGGAACCGCGGTGTTGGCCGTCGAATGGCGCTAGCTGCGCAGCATTTGTGCACCGCCGTCAGTGTCAGCCAGTTTGCCGTGGCATACGGAGCTCCAGCGCAGTCTTTAACACTGGTAGCATGCCGCGACAGCGTGGACGTGAACCGTATGTGCAGTTGACGGACTTTGAGCGAGGGCGTATAGTGGGCATGCGGGAGGCCGGGTGGACGTACCGCCGAATTGCTCAACACGTGGGGCGTGAGGTCTCCACAGTACATCGATGTTGTCGCCAGTGGTCGGCGGAAGGTGCACGTGCCCGTCGACCTGGGACCGGACCGCAGCGACGCACGGATGCACGCCAAGACCGTAGGATCCTACGCAGTGCCGTAGGGGACCGCACCGCCACTTCCCAGCAAATTAGGGACACTGTTGCTCCTGGGGTATCGGCGAGGACCATTCGCAACCGTCTCCATGAAGCTGGGCTACGGTCCCGCACACCGTTAGGCCGTCTTCCGCTCACGCCCCAACATCGTGCAGCCCGCCTCCAGTGGTGTCGCGACAGGCGTGAATGGAGGGACGAATGGAGACGTGTCGTCTTCAGCGATGAGAGTCGCTTCTGCCTTGGTGCCAATGATGGTCGTATGCGTGTTTGGCGCCGTGCAGGTGAGCGCCACAATCAGGACTGCATACGACCGAGGCACACAGGGCCAACACCCGGCATCATGGTGTGGGGAGCGATCTCCTACACTGGCCGTACACCACTGGTGATCGTCGAGGGGACACTGAATAGTGCACGGTACATCCAAACCGTCATCGAACCCATCGTTCTACCATTCGTAGACCGGCAAGGGAACTTGCTGTTCCAACAGGACAATGCACGTCCGCATGTATCCCGTGCCACCCAACGTGCTCTAGAAGGTGTAAGTCAACTACCCTGGCCAGCAAGATCTCCGGATCTGTCCCCCATTGAGCATGTTTGGGACTGGATGAAGCGTCGTCTCACGCGGTCTGCACGTCCAGCACGAACGCTGGTCCAACTGAGGCGCCAGGTGGAAATGGCATGGCAAGCCGTTCCACAGGACTACATCCAGCATCTCTACGATCGTCTCCATGGGAGAATAGCAGCCTGTATTGCTGCGAAAGGTGGATATACACTGTACTAGTGCCGCTTGTGGTTCTGTCAGTGTGATCATGTGATGTATCTGACCCCAGGAATGTGTCAATAAAGTTTCCCCTTCCTGGGACAATGAATTCACGGTGTTCTTATTTCAATTTCCAGGAGTGTATGTTCATATTCATAAGCGCAATAAGGCGCCGCGCCCTAAACACAAAGAACATCTCCATACCGTAACATCATCTCCTCTGTACTTCGCTGTTGGAACGACACATGACAGCAAGGCCGCGCATGGTAGCCGTGCGGTCTAGGGCGCCTTGTTACGATTCGCGCGGCTGCTCCCGTCGAAGGTTCGAGTCCTCCCTCCGGTAAGGGTGTGAGCGTTGTCTCTAGCGTAAGTTAGTTTAAGTTAGATTAAGTTGTGTGTTAACTAAGGGACCGATGACTTCAGCAGTTTGGTCCCATAGGACTTACCAGAAATTTCCAAAATTTCCATGACAGCAGGTAGAGATTTCCAGGCATCAGCACAAACCATTCGGATTGCTAAAGGATACATCACTCCAAATCTTTCATTTCCAGTCATCCACTGTCCAGTGGCGTCCTTCACACCAGCTCAAGCGTTGCTCAGCACCGACTGCAGAAAAATGTAACTCTGCGAGGAGTTGCTCGACCGTTGTATCCCATTCTTTTTAACTCCCTGCGCACAGCCACTGTGCTAGCTGGGCTGCCGGTCTCACTTTGAAGCTCACGAGTTATTTATTCCGTTGATTTAACGCGATATTTTACAACCAAGTTCCGCAGTGCTCGACGAATCCTGTCCGTCAGTAGACAAGGTCTGACTGATCATGATATAGTTGTGGTTGCTCCTTCGCGTTTCCACTTCACAGTCACGTCGCCAACAGTCGACTTTAGGACGTTTCAAAGGGTTGATATATCCCTGATTGATTTGTTACTTAGGTGAAATCCAATGACTAGTCCACACTCTAAGTCACTGAGCTCTTCCGAGCGACGCATCTACTATTACTGGTTCACAGCCTCCTTCAATACTGGTGGGTTCGACTCTCGTGATGTGCAGTAGTCAATTCCGCATTATATTGTAAGTAGGCTGTCTAGGTTTTTATATTGGTAACGCCACGTAGCGCTCTGTATGAAAATCACTGGCTGTGCTGTGTGTAGTCTGTGGCTGGGTGGCATTGTTGTAATATTCGCTATTGTAGTGTTGGGCTGTTGGCTGTTAACAGCGCGTAGCGTTGCGCAGTTGGAGGTGAGCCGCCAGCAGTGGCGGATGTGGGGAGAGAGATGGCGGAATTTTGAGAGCGAACGATCTGGACGTGTGTCCATCAGAAAGAGTGAATTTTTAATATTGGATATCATGGACTGATTATATATATATATATATATATACTTTTGAACACTATTAAGGTAAATACATTGTTTGTTCTCTATCAAAATCTTTCTTTTGCCAACTATGCCTATCAGTACTTAGTGCCTTCAGTAGTTCTAATCTTTTATTTAGCTGGCAGTAGTGGCGCGCGCTGTATTGCAGTAGTTCGAGTAACGAAGATTTTTGTGAGGTAAGTGATTTGTGAAACGTATAGGTTAATTTAGTCAGGGCCATTCTCTTGTAGGGATTATTGAAAGTCAGATTCCGTTGCGCTACAAATATTGTGTGTCAGTTTAAGCACAGTCATGTATAATTTTTCTGAGGGGACGTTTCAATATGGGGACACTTTTTATCACGTAGGGTACACTCCCCACTATGCAGAAACATTCGGCAAAGCCACATACAGTACCGACTAAAAACAGGATTCGAAATGACGTGCCTATGGCGCTACAGATGACGCAAAGTCACATTACTTAAATGAAAATTTACGAATAATGAAATGAAGAAAACAAAAATGGGCGCTGTTATGTTTTAGATAGCACTGACACCAATGAAACTATTTCGCGAAGGCAAAAAAAGTTATTATTGAGTAAGCTGTGGCAACGAACATTGCAGACAATCATCGAGTCATATGTTTTATACAGATTGATTATATTTCACAGTATTTGGTGTTAAACAGTAGGCGGTACAAACCCCAACGTATACAGGTTTGTTTAAATTGATGAATTCACCTTCGGTCTCTCGAATTCATTACGTCACCATGAAAAGAAGCAACTCACGTTAAACGGGAAATTAAATAGGTAACGGTAAAATATCTGCTGGAATTATTTATGCAAGGAATTGAGGAAAATGGCAAAAAAATTAGTAAACCGAATTTCAACCGACGTCGACATGTATCAAAGAAACAAAATCACTTTTCCACTACCAATTTAAAGGCGTTTTTCTTATACCGACTTCAGCGAGCGCAGATATTCTCTATTAATTTACAGCTGCGAGAAATCTGTACTACGTTACTAATATATGTAAAAGACGTATTGGAATGTGTAGTATGTCTGTTCCGCATACATATTGTCAAAGACTGTTAATAAAGGGTACTAAACACTAAAATGATGAAACGTTATAGCTTCTCCGTAAATCATGCAGCGCACAATCAAAGATGGAACATAGCGTATACTAATACCGAAATAAACCGCAAAAATAAGTAAGATACGGTTAGGTCAAGGACAGAAGACAAACTATTCACTAAAAATCTAAAAAAAAAAAGCGGAAACACGACATGATTCCAGAATGTACTTACCTGTTCATATTGTTTTAGTTACACACTACTTTCATTACAGAAAACATTAACAGTAACAATGTTTCACACTAGCTATGCAAGCTGTAGTCTTGACAGCACCATTGTGACAATGATGCACTAATTTCCATGGTGAATGGGTAACCGATTTATTTACTGGTTTCCTAAGCCGAATCACATAGTTTTAGTGATAATGAACTGAGTGACTACTCAAAAAAGACTGGTTGCAGAGACAGGGCTATGTGCGACTCGAACCAGTAACAAACAGCTTGGCTTTGTCTCAGCTTGTACTAACGTCTTAACAAACTGTAGTTATGCTACTAAAATAGGGTGTTGTTTCAAAGTAGCCACAGAATTGAACGTAGATAAGTAGAGTAAGCCAATAAAATTCAGTTATTTTGCCGATCAGTTATCTACAGTCAGAGTTCTAAATTACAAATATGGTTCGCATATTAAAGGAGGACTATTCTCGCACGCACGTAAGAAGGCTCTATTTATAAAGATAATGAGAAAAACTGTTGGACAAGTTTCGTAGCCACTGAGATAGGCCTATTTACTGACCCAACGTCCGCAGTTGGAAAACTGACGATGGATTATAAGCCACTCTATAGAGAACTTCTGAACTTATTTCTTCATGTTGTTTGCTAACCTGAAACAACTTGCAAAGCTCCGAAATGTTTCCCTGTCCCAAAGCAGCTACCGCCGGGTCTTGATGACATCACTGACTTAACGGTGCGTGGCATTCAGAGTGGCGAGCGCCGGTACTTCCGTTATACCGCGACCCTCGGCAGGCGAACGTGACGTGCCCCGACGAAAATTTGCATCCCGTTCATTCTTATTGTCCTCGCAAAATATCGGATATGATATGAGACCGGGCTCATTAGTATTCGCCGGCACGCGCCGTGTAAGTGGAGATCGGCGAGTGTGCGCTGTAACTGGCAATAAAACGTAATTACCGTCGCGTGATCTGTGTGACGGCGGGCAGCACGCGCTGAGACACGGGCTTGCAGTTGCGAGCGAGTCTTCATTAGCAGAAGTAACGCTCTGCAAAGAGCTGACTTTGTAACGTGACACGCTCGAGTGACGCTGTAAACAGCTGTTGTTTTTTTTCCTTGTGTAGCTATCTTATTTATTCCATGAAATTATTCCCAATTGCAGTTCCTCGACATGCTGTAAAAATGAACGCCTCGGCTACAGTTGCAACTATGAAGGCCAGTTCACACTACGCGTCGTCACAGCACCGTCACGCCGGGGCGGACTGTCACTGTCCGTCACATCAAGTGAATTCAGATCACGTGATCTCAACTCACATGGTTGTCCTCAGCTGTTTTCTTGCGGGAACTGCGGTCTTCGCAGGATGATTCTCTCAACTGTTGTTACAGGGCAAGTGCTCGTGAACACGAGTTAGTTTATTTACGTGGATGCTGGTGTCCACATTTGTTCGAAAATGACATTTATCGGGCTCATTAGGTTAGGAGCTTTCACGGAGAGAGTGATAGCTTGTATCTTAGAGGAAGAGGACAGAAGTGCCAAACAACGCAGAAAAAAGTGTGTGGGGCGCAGAAGGGAAATTTCACACACACTTCAAGGAGCTTGACGAAAGGAATCTGCATCTTAGAGTGAACTTTCTGCAAGATTAAAACTGTGTGCCGGACCGAGACTCGAACTCGGGACCTTTGCCTTTCGCGGGCAAGTGCTCTACCATCTTTCTTTTTTTATATAAATCTCATTTTGTTCGCTTTTGTTCGTTGCATCTGCTCGAGGCGGACGTCGTAAGACATCCATTTAGTTCGTTGGTTGATCGATTAACTCTTGTTTTTTTTTTTTTTTTTTATTATTAAAGGAGGGTACCTAACACTGACTGAACACGTTGAGCTACCGTGCCTGCCTGAGCTACCCAAGCATGACTCACGCCCTGTCCCCACAGCTTTAGTTCTGCCAGTACCTCGTCTCCTACCTTCCAAACTTTACAGAAGCTCTCCTGCGAACCTTGCAGAACTAGCACTCCTGAAAGAAAGGATATTGCGGAGACATGGCTTAGCCACAACCTTGGGGATGTTCCCAGAACTTTCCCGCGAAAGGAAAAGGTGCCGAGTTCGAGTCTCGGTAAGGCACGTAGTTTTAATCTGCCAGGAAGTTTCATATCAGCGCACACTCCACTGCAGAGTGAAAATCTCTTTCTGCATTTTAGAATATCGAAGCACCACGTTTTTCATTTCTTACGTGAAATTGAACCCAGAATTACTAAAAGGGACACAGTCTTACGAGCTTCCATCTAACTCAGTGAAAAACTAACGTGTGTAATAGTAAGTTTACTTTCCAGTCCACTGTAAATTTTTGTGCGTTGTTATATCTCCGTCAATACTTTTTCCTTCAAAATTTACAGGTTTCCACAAAATTTTGTATTTTACTTTTGATAGTTCAGGCACCTTTATTTGTTCTGGGGTTAATTAGTGAAACGCCGTAAATATAATATTGACCAGCGATGGTTGCAAAGCTGTTTCACACACAAGCCACAGAGCTGCTTAGCAGTATACAAGATAGTTCAGATTGCTCTAATCACTATGGGACTTAATATCTGAGGTCATCAGTTCCCTAGACTTAGAACTACTTAAACCTAACTAACCTAAGGACAGCACACACGCCCATGTCCGAGGCATGGTTCCAACCTGCGACCGTAGCAGTCACGCGATTCCAGACTGAAGCGCCTAGAACCGCTCCGCCACACCGGCCGGCAGTATACAAGTCTGTCACAAATATATATTTAAACAAATAACTCTAATATATTACTCTCCACATACTTCACAAAAAGAGAATTTTGCCACTGTTGCAGTGCCTAAAGGTTTCAGTCCATTTCCTTATGAAACATTACTATTCACTGACAACATACGAATTAATTCCACTTACTAATCAATCTGATTCTACCGACATACTTTTTTCATTTAATGTTGCTGCCACACTGCAAATTCATTTCATTGTAAAATTTTGAATACCGATATCAATAAAAATCCACTCTATAAATGTAGTAGAGGGCACGTAATTTAGATGAGTTATTGTAAATCCGTTTCTGGCCCATGATAATTACAACACAAATTGTGAGAAGGTTTGAGATATTTAGGAATCAGACCTCACACATTCTTTATTTGTTCCACAATGCTTCTTTCCTTACAGGGTTTGAGTACCTCCTATTTCTCGTGTCGTACAATTAAAGACTGTTGCCTCACTGCTTCAATTAACCTTTCGTCATTCTTTGTATGTCACAACTTTTAACAAAAGAAATAACGAAATGAAACGTTTTACAACAGATAACAAAAACAAAGAATAACAAAAACAGAATTAACAACTGATGTCAAGCACGATGAAACGAAGTATGGAGGATGAGCGGACGGCTGTGTTTTAGGAGGAAATAAGCTTGGGATCACGTTACTAGCAACTGACGATGGCGTCAGCCGTCAAAACGTTTTTCCCGAGATCGTGAAGTTGCCGTGACAGGTGACGTGACGGCCAGTATGGGTGCTGCCATTTGAAATGAACTGCGGGACGTGACCTGACGGTCACTGTGAATTAGGCTTCCCTCGACTAAGTGAACGGTAGACACGGCCGTAGCGGGAAATAAACGATCTGATCAAAAGTATCTGGACACAAATTACTGGACGTTAATGAGGGACATATCCAGCCTTCGCCTTTTTAACGGCTTGCGCTCTGCTAAGGACACATTCAATAGGATGTCTGAATCCCTGTGGAGGAACGGCAACCTATTCTTCCTCAAGATAGTGACGTTGGACGCTGGGGTTTTGAGTGACGTCGACGTTCTAACTAATGCCAAACGTCTTTCAGTGTGTTCAAGTCGGAACTCTGGGCAGTCCAGTCCATTTCAGGAATGTTGTTGTCCACAAACCATTGCCTCACCGAAGCTGCTTTATGACACCATGTATTCTCGTGCTGATACAGTCATCTCCAAATTCGTTTCTTCTTTATATGCAGTACTCAGTATTGTAAAATAAAACGTTTAGTTATTGTGTATGTGGTACGCTGTGAATGTGATGAATGAAAGGTTTCCAGAAATTACTGCAAGCAGTCGCCTTTTGTGATTCTTCAGTTTTTGTTTACCATGACCGTTTTCGAATCGTCTAATGATTTATCATCAGATGGTGAGCATTTAATGAATGTCTGGAGCATTTTGGAAGGGGGGGGGGAGGGTGTAGCTGTGGCAAGATTTAAAAAATGGCTCTGAGCACTATGGGACTTAACAGCTATGGTCATCAGTCCCCTAGAACTTAGAACTACTTAAACCTAACTAACCTAAGGACATCACACAACACCCAGTCATCACGAGGCAGAGAAAATCCCCGACCCCGCCGGGAATCGAACCCGGGAACCCGGGCGCGGGAAGCGAGAACGCTACCGCACGACCACAAGCTGCGGACTCATTACACATAGTTTCAAATTTTTACAAAACTCTTTCTGTCTCATGTCCCCTACAAAATGAGAAAGGAAAAAAAGTTTTTCGGTTACTGCATTTTCACCGTCCATACATTAGCACTTTCGCATCAGCCACGGCGTTTAAATTTATTACTTCTTTAATACTAATATGTTTCGCAACACGTTTCACAGACGGTATCCACATACGCCACTGAATGTAGCTACAAAATTATATCATTGTACGACATATTGTTCAAGAGATATGACGTCATAAACACTGAGCTGCGTGAAAAAGAAACAGAGGTATTGTTAAAAATTGGCAAGTGCACATATCCTGAATGAGACTATCAAATCGTTTTTCCTGAGTATTAGTGCCGTACAGTATTTCCATTTCAAGACCTCATAATACTTCTCAAAGTTGTAGCATAGGTAACTTACTGATTCGAAGAATATTAAGCGAACTAGGGAAAATATTTACTCTTTGTAAAAGCTGTTTTGCCTCTGACTTTTGAACTTCATCATAAATTCGAAAATGCCTTTATTAGTTCATATGTGCTAGTGATGTGATTCAAAGTAATGAATACAATGCATACACAATTTTCGGTGTGTTTAATGCATACTTCATAAATTACTTGTTCCATAATGTACGCAGTGTATAACACACAGGTACTTCAATAGCATGATTCACAGATGCGTGTTCCTGCCAGTGACCCTCCGTAGGCACTCCGCGGCAGCGACGCTACGCATAGCGACACAACCCGGGTTGGGTAAGGTTGGGAGAGGAGACAGGTGAGCACATCACGAGCTATGCTTACCCAGACAGCCAGACACGTGAGGGCTGCCGTTGTTATTGCACACACAGTAGCTTTCTTGTTCACCATAACTCACTGCAACAAGACTACGGACACGCTAGCACAGCCGTAGGTAACAGCTAGTTTCAGACATAAAAACAAACCTCCACTCTCTGCACAACGTAGACAAAGGAATAAAGATGGACTTCGTGGAACAGTTAGTGATTTATTTTCACCCATAACAGTAACGCATCCCAGACGATTTTGAATAAACAAATTAATTTAGCAAATAACCCATCTTCCCAAAAACTTTAAAGAATCTTTACACACACACACACACACACACACACACACACACACACACACACACACACACACTCTTCCCCCTGTATACCACCCTCCAAAATGCCCACGTAACCTAACATTTCATTACATGACTCCACATACATAAGCAAAAATCAGTATTAACCACGCAAAAAGAAACATGTCAAGCATAACTCATCACTAAAATTCTAGACGAGAGTCTTAGTTTACCAGACTTTGTAAGTAGCACTGTCAGTTTCCCCATTTGAATACATTTTACTTTTATAATAGTAAATGTGAGATAAACCGTTGTTTAGGGCCTACTGTCGCCAATACGCAGTGAGAGTGTTGAGTAGAGAGAGTCTCTGCAACAACACCAATTCTTTCAACATTAACTTTAGTGAAGCTCTTTGGACTGTTTACATTCTGATAAGCATGAGGGAGATGCTGCCCGTCGCAGAGTTTGTGTAGTGCTATAGATTTAACGGTACTGGAAAAGGCTCGTTATATTTTCCGGAGTTGGTTCAAATGGCTCTGATCACTAAGGGACTTAACTTCTGAGGTCATCAGTCCTCTAGAACTTAGAACTACTTAAACCTAACTAACCGAAGGACATCACATACACCCATTCCCGATGCAGGATTCGAACCTGCGACCGTAGCGGTCGCGGGGTTCCAGACTGTAGCGCCTAGAACCGCTCGGCCACTCCGGCCGGCTATTTTCCGGAGTAATTTGTGCACAATGAATAAAGCAACATAAGGTTATGAGTGTAAGTAATGCCTTTAAGTCCATCTGACAATGTAAATAATTCTCTGCACATTCACTGCTTACGCGTTTCCTGTTTATATCTTGCCACAGGAACACGATCCCCACAAAGCTATAAACTTTCATTAAATTTCCACTGTCTGATGATGGATCGCTAGACGATTCGAAACGAGTGTTGCTAAATAAAGCAGCAGAATCAGAAAAGCAACTGGCTGCAGTTATTTCTGGAAATGTTTATAATGTAATATGTTTTTATGTGCTTCCGTATTTAGCGTTTTCTGAAACGTGTTATTGGGACCACAGCCTAACACCGTCTCCTCCATGTTTCACTGTTGGCACTACACATGACGGCAGGTAACGTTCTCCAGGCATTCGTCGACCCAAATCCTTCCACTGGATTGCCACTGTGCACGGAGTGATTTATCACACCAAATCACTTGTTTCCAGGTATCCACTGTCCAGTGGCGTCACTCTTTACGGCCCCGCAAGCGTCGCTTAACAATGACTACAGAAATGTGTGGCTTATGAGATGTTCCTCGTCCATTGTACTCCATCTCTTTAATATTCCACACAAAGTCATTGTGCTAGATGGACTGCTGGCAGCACTTTAAAAATTATTGTGATTCTTTCTGCTGATTTTTCGCAAATTTTTGCACCCACACACCGCAATGCTCGACGGTTCCTGTCTACCAGTAAAAATTCTGCCTGGTGCTGGTTAAGCCGTGCCTGTTCCTTTGCGTTTCTACTTCACAATCTCATCACCAACAGTCGACTTGGGCAGCTTTAAACGGGTTGAAAAGTCCAATGGCTACTCCACATTAGAAGTCACTCAGCTCGGCCGACCGACTAATCCTGAGTTTACAGGTTCTCTGCTGACAAAGCGTTGCTGTCTCTGGATCGCGGGGTCCAGTGTTCGATTCCCGGCCGGGTTGGGGATTTTCTCTGCCCGGAGACTGGCTGTTCGTGTTCCTCAGCATTTCATAATCATTCGTGAACGTAGTGAGATTGGACTGTGTAAAGATTTGGATTTTGTACGGGCGCTGATAACCGCGCAGTTGGGCGCCCCGCAAACAAAAAATCATCATCGTCATCATCACCACCACCACCACCACCACCACCACCACCACCACCACCACCACCACCACCACCTGCTGACAACACAATATCCCCCGCCTCCTTTTGTACTGATGGTAAACCTGACCTTAGCGGAAACTACCGTGGTTATATGACTAGCTACAGCCACGTTCCAGCTGACAGTGGAGCCTCTAGATGTTGCGTCCTGCCTACTCGTTGAATATGGTGTACCTAGGAAACCTGCTTTCCCGGACAGCTAGAAAACAATTCAAGCAAATTGTATTAATGAATTTTTATTACAGACACTTAACTTTGAGAATTTACAGTGTTGTGCCGCAAACAATGGGCGACGGACAAAATAAAATCTGTTCAGTATAGACAACTCCTAGTCTTCAACTGGGCGGCAGCCAGGCGGCGCGGCGTTTATCTTGTCCTCGCCTTTATAAAGGAAGATATTGAACTCCCTAAGGATGCATTTGGAAGGCTGGAACTGACCAAAACAACAACGCAGTGACGGACTTTGCGATGTCGCTGTTCGCGACTGCTCTTCTGTCCACGTAATTTACCCTGGAAGCAACACACATCAAGGATTTACTGAATGATTAATTTGGGTCTGGGAAATGATGGTGAGGAATCCCAGACGGCAGAAGAAGAAAATGTACATGCTGAACTGCCACCAGTTGAAGGTTCCAGTGAAGGTGCTAAAAGTGTGCTAATGCCAAAGACTCTAAAGGCTGTCCTCATTCTATGAATGCTGTAGTTTATGACTGCAATTACCTGTCACCTTATTTATGTCATTTCTTTGTAAACTAGCCATTTTTGTTACTGTTTTTGCGGAATAAAAATAGAAAGAGGCCGTTGCTGTCTCGGTTTCGTCCTAGAGAGGGGTCGGTGAGTCTACTATTGGCTGACGTCTTCTTCACAGCCCTCTATACTGTACCATTCCCGACCATCGTACCGGTACTTGACTTTCACACCGGAAAAGAAGATACCTTACGGTGCTAGTACGGAAATAGTTCACGATAACAGTCTCTGTGGACAGGGGTGACACCTTGCTGTTAACGTCACTAAATTTTTTGATGATGAAAAGGAGACAGCAATCACAGTGCCGACAGGAAAGGTCACAGAACGGGGAGCCAAAATGTTAAAAATTGAGTAATTCTACGGACTGAAAATTGTAGCAGGAGCGATCGATCCTGATAGGAGAAAGCTGCAGTAAGTGAAAGTCCATCAGGGAAATCAAACATGAAAGTATATTATAAACTCGAAGGAAATACAAGTTGAGGTAGCCCTGTCACACAATTACACCAGCCTACTAGCATTTACCAACGATTTGGCGAGCTGTCTTCCTGCTGTAAGCCAGGTTGTGCACATGAAGAACTCATCAAAATACCAAAATACAATACAGCAATGAAATCTGAACGCAATACCATATTAAACCCATCACCTCACTAAAATGGTCCAAAAGCAGGGCTAACGAGTTATCACTGCAAATATGTTGAGAATGGCCGTAATGAAATATTATTTTCAAGTAATAAGTGGATGATGACTGCCTGGACTCGTTTTAGGGAAAGGTATAATATGGCAACTGATTTTAAATGACTTGAAAAAAATTGTACGGAATAAACTGAATAATGAAACAGCTTAATGTTGACGAATGGAAAAATCAACATATATGACGCTACTTAAGTAATTAACGTAATCTGCGTTAGAATTGAAACTTTCGAAAATATTCACAGGAAATAAGGAGGAAGCTAGCTCTGTGGTGGGTTAGGAACTAAGAGTATTCTTTCAGTGTATGTTGTTTTCCCCTTCTGGTGGTTACTTACGTTAGCAGCGTAAAGAATGTAAACATCAGGGGAGAATGTGTCGACGCTCTGGAGAAGCCTTATGTTGCCGGAGCGGTGAATACGGAGGGAGATTTCTTCTCTTCCAGGAAGCTCCAGCGAGCACTCGAGGCCTAAGAGGCCTCAGGTCCCAAACAACCATCTATTATGCAGCGAACAGCGCCTCTCACTTAGCAAACTTCTGTGGCAGCCGTGAAACGGAACACTTGCATATTGAATTAAGACAAAGTGGAATTAATTACGAACGGGTGCGAAACATCGCTTCCGATCGACCCTCCTCTCGCCCGGAGCCACACGCGAGAGGCAGCGAGGGGAAACTCAGCTCAATGGGCATCTAATTTGTTGAATCGAGTTCGCAGTTGCTCCGCACCCCGTCTGGTTTCTCTGATTAACTCGAGCGTCCGTTTCGGAAAGCAGGATCTCAAGTTTCCGCTTATTCTAAGCTTGTATCAGTGTCCATGCAGTAGCATGTTGAATCCAGGAGATTTTACCTTCGTTAAGGAAGATACTGTATCGTTAAGCTGGAGAACGATCCGCTGGTAGGAAATAATTTTTTCAGGACACAGAAAAGTCTACTTCGATCTGTGTTTGGTTTCTGGAGCTACTGGATATCCGTATATCAGGTGAACAATTATACCCCCAAAGCGTAAATTATCTGTGGAATGATGACGCAAACGCAACTTCACCATCATGAAAGAAAGCATTTTCCGAATCTGATGATCTTGACGAAGATACTAGCAATTTGTTTGCGCGGCAGTTCTGATTTTGTGTTGTTGTGGTCTTCATTCTGACGAATGGTTTGACATAGCTCGACCAGTTGGTCTATCATGAGCAAGTCCCATCACTTCATGGTTAGTACTACAACCTACATCTCTTTTAAACTGCTTACTGATTTCACGCCTTGGTCTCCCTTAAAATTCTTACACTCTGCACTTTATCGATTACAAAACTGACTACAATGTTAACTGAATCTTCCGTCGGTTCTTAGTAGAAAATCATTGTAACAAAAAAGTGCTAGTTTACTTTCGTTGTACAGTGTTGTTTTATGTCTGAAGATGGCTTTGTAAGCCGAAAACCGGTTAACACGATAAAAGTAATACTGTAGAACAAAAGCAAACTCGCGCTTTTCATTTATTGAACTACTATACTTTAATCCTTTAGGATGTTTCCTATAAACCGACCCCTTATTTTAGTCAAGTTGTGCCATGCTTTTTCTTTTTTCTCCAACTCGATTCGGTACCTCTTCAATAGTTACTCGATTTACCGATCTCATCTCTAGCATCCTTCCACAGCACCTCATTTCAAAAACTTCTATTTTCATCTGTACTGCTTATCGCTCACGTTTCACTTCTGCAACGTCAAGTAACTACTCTCTGGACAAAGATTTCTGGAAAAGTACTTCCTAATACCCAAACTTATATTACATGTTACAAAATTCCTCTTGTTCATATATTATTTTCTTGCTATAGCCATACTGCGTTTCATATCGGCCGTCATCAGTTATTCTGCTATCCAAATGGCAAAACTCATTTACTGCGTTTAGTCTCTCCTGTCGTAATCTACTTACCTTATTTTCCTCCGATTTAATTCGATTACATTCCATTAATCTTGTTTTACTTTTGTTTATGTTAATCTTATAAAAATTTTTCAAGGCGCTATATATTCTACTTAAGTGTTTTTCTAACTCCTTTGTTGTCTCTGACAGCATTACAATGTCAGTGGCAAAAGGAAAAGCTTTTATTACTTCTCCGTGAGTTTTAGTTACCTCTACATATTTCTCCTTCATTTCTTTTGGTAAATGTACAGCTCGGAAAACGTTGGGGACAGGCTACAACCTTATCTCACTTCCTTCGACGCTTTTAACTGTAGGCTTGTTTCTGTGTAAGTGCTGAATAAGCTTTCGATCCCTGCAGTTTGGCGGTGGTGGTGGTGGTGGCCGAGCGGTTCTAGGCGCTACAGTCTGGAACCGCGCGACCGCTACGGTCGCAGGTTCGAATCCTGCCTAGGGCATGGATGTGTGTGATGTTCTTAGGTTAGCTAGGTTTAAGTAGTTTTAAGTTTTAGGGGACTGATGACCACAGAAGTTAAGTCCCATAGTGCTCAGAGCCATTTTTTTGAACCCGCAGTTTATTTCTGTTACTTTGAGAATGTCAAACCTTCTTTAACTTTACAAGTTATACAGAACTACTATAAACGACTTATTCCTTTTCAAATCCTTATATTTTGTAAAGTATTGTAAAGTTGATGCATGAAGTTGATGCATGAAGTTGTTCTGAAAGCGGAGCTGATATTCAAGATAATAAAAGCGGGTTAAAAGCTGTGAGCTATCTGGGGAAGTTATGCTTGCATTACTGAGTAACTGTTTCACCAGGTATCCAGTCTAGTTTACCAAATTGCCAACCAGACTAACATTAATTATAATCTTTTAATAGTCATCTTACGACAACCGCTGATATACAGGGTGTCCCAGCTATCTTGTCCGCCCAAAATATCTCTGGAACAATAACAGCAATTGGAAAGCGACTTTCACCGGTATCAATGTAGGGCTGGGGCCCATGAATGTACATATTTGGAAACATTCTAAAACGAAAGCATATGTCTTTTTTAACACAAACTTATGTTTTTTTTAAATGGACCTCCTATATTTTTTCTTCAGAAATCCATAGCATGACAAAGCCCATACACAATGGCGTTGATTGCATCGCAATATTCCCATTACATCCCGAGATATTAAGACGCGAAGTTGACGCTTGAAACAACCGACATGCGCTGCTAGCGTGTCCTGAGGCTCAGGCGTGAACCCCATGCTGCACTTCCATACTTATCAAGAGGTCCGAAACGAATAACACGGTCTGCTGCCATCCTGCACTAACGTCGTACATTGCAGCAGGTATTTATCCCATAGGCTAAGGGTGATGCGGCTCTGTAACGTATCTGTGTACCGCAACGTTAGTCACAAAGTTAACTTCGCTTATCGTTAATCCGTTACTAAAAAGGTAATGCCGTTCTACGTTAAAACTTTACTTTACTGTAGATCTAGCGCAAGTGACAATCATTCACTCGTAATAGTAAAATTCATTTTGATGGTTTTAGTGAAACGAGCAAGTGGACTAAAAGTTTTACCGTTGTTTAGGTAAAAACTTTTTGATTTGGGAAGTTCAGGTACGACATAGAAGATGAATGTAAACATGTTTAACCAATTAGTTTTATTATCACATAATTATAATTGTTACGTTTATCTAATGCGTTAAATGACAAATTGTTGCAAACAAATGTTTCTTAACATCATCACTGGGTAAAATGGCCCTTTGTAGAAATTTCCACTGCGATACCAGCACTACATACTAAACATAGCGTTCACATCTCATGCTCAAAGTGATGCCCATTGGCTTGCATACATAGGGTCACTCTGCGGATGAAGGATGCCCTACTTCGTGCTACTGTTTCCTCTTTGATGGCTGTACAAACATCAATAATGCGTTGCTTCATGTCCTCTGGTGTTGTTGGTTCATGATGGTAAACAGCATCCTTCACTGCTCCCCAAAGAAAATAATCCAGCGGTGTAAGGTCCGGAGATCGTGCAGGCCACCTAACTGGGCCACCTCGTCCAATCCACCTACCAGGGAACTTACGGTTCAGAAGTCGTCGTGCTCGTAAGGCGTTATGTGCAGGGCATCCGTCATGCTGATACCACATGACCATTCTCCGGTTCAGAGGTACGGTGTCCAAGAGAACAGGAAGATTGTGTCGTATAAATCTGGAGTATTGTCTACAATTTTGGATGCCATTTATAAAGAAAGGTGCGATAATGTTATCTCCAATAATCCCACACCAAACATTAACTTTCCACGGACGTTGATGCTCTACCTGACCGAGCCATTTTGGATTGTCTGCGGACCAATAATGCATAATCCTCATATTGACAATTCCTTTGTTGGAGAATGATGCCTCGTCGGTAAAGAGAACATCTGCAAAAATATTTGGATTAGTCAGAAGTTTTTGCTGAGCCCACCGACAAAATGTTACCCTATTGCGGAAGTCATTTCCATGAAGATCCTCGTGTAAATGAACATGGTAAGGATGAAATTTATGACGTTTAAGAATACGCTGTGCACTTTATTAAGACACACCAACTTCACGTTCAATTTGAAGTGTGCTGATTTGAGGATTCACAGCTATGGTAGCGAGCACAGCAACTTCAGCACGTTCATCTGTGCGTGTTCTAGGACGATGTCGAGGTCTCGGATTTAAGCTTCCCGTTTCACGTGGACGAGATGTGAGACGACCAAACATCCGGCGCGAAGGCGATGGCTTGTCAGGGAATCGTATTCTGTACAGTCGTTCTGCCTGAACAGCATTTCGTCCACCTACAACAGGGTACAGTACAGGTATGTAGAGTAGGCTAGAAAACAGACATATTAACTTAATAATCATAATGTTCGCTAACAGTACTATCAACAAACAAGCAATCTCATAACGTATTTACCGTCAACGTACATTCTCCATAGATCAGCAGCATTTCTACCATATCTTCATGTGTGTACATTATACTGTACAGTGTAAGTTCCACAACACAACGTTTATTCACAATGTGTGCTACCTCCGTGCCGTCACTAGATTACTCTGATGCACGACTAAACTGGCAAGCGGTGTACTGCACGCCAAAGCAACAATAAATGGGATGCTCGGAGGGCGGTGGATTACAGGAGTTTGCATGGGTCGCAAATCATAAACAAGGCGAAGTGGTAACTGTGGCAGTAGTGGGAACTACGTTGGACACTTGACTAGGTAGAGCCAGGCCCTGCGCGACAGGCTCAATGGGTCATATAACGCATTAGATAAACCTTATTTTGGGTGTGCAGGATAAATAAGACAACCTGACGGGTGTACACCGATCGGTACTGGTTCATATTGTGTACGTAGATACGTAAAACTTGCAAGAGGGAAACCATTATGCGCTTATGAGAGTTGATGGCAGCAGATCGTATTATTCGTTTCGGACCTCTTGATAAGTATGGAGTTGTGATTACACATGTCAATCACATCGCGATTACGGGCAGCATGAGGTTCACGCCTGAGCCTCAGGACGTGCGCTAGCAGCTCATGTCGGGTGTTGCAAACGTCAACTTCGCGTCTCAATATCTCGGGATGTAATGGGAATATTGCGATGGAATCAACGCCACTGTGTATGTGCTTTGTCATGCTATGGATTGCTGAAGAAAAAATATAGGTCCATTAAAAAAACAAGTTTCTTTAACACAAACACACATGCTTTCGTTTTAGAATGTTTCCAAATATGTACATTCATGGGCCCCAGCCCTACATTGATACCGGTGAAAGTCGTTTTCCAATAGCTGTTATTGTTCCAGAGGTATTTTGGGTGGACAAGATAGCTGGGCCAAACTTTCAGGAAACATTCCTCACACAAAGAAAGAAAATATAATATGTGGACATGTGTCCGGAAACGCTTACTTTCCATGTTAGAGCTTATTTTATTACTTCTCTTCAAATCACATTAATCACGGAATGGAAACACACAGCAACAGAATGTACCAGCGTGACTTCAAACACTTTGTTACAGGAAATGTTCAAAATGTCCTCCGTTAGCGAGGATACATGCATCCACCCTCCGTCGCATGGAATCCCTGATGCGCTGATGCAGCCCTGGAGAATGGCGTATTGTATCACAGCCGTCCACAATACGAGCACGAAGGGTCTCTACATTTGGTACCGGGGTTACGTAGACAAGAGCTTTCAAATGCCCCCATAAATGAAAGTCAAGAGGGTTGAGGTCAGGAGAGCGTGGAGGCCATGGAATTGGTCCGCCTCTACCAATCCATCGGTCACCGAATCTGTTGTTGAGAAGCATACAAACACTTCGACTAAAATGTGCAGGAGCTCCATCGTGCATGGACCACATGTTGTGTCGTACTTGTAAAGGCACATGTTCTAGCAGCACAGGTGGAGTATCCCGTATGAAATCATGATAACGTGCTCCACTGAGCGTAGGTGGATCAACATGGGACCCAATCAAGACATCACCAACAACGCCTGCCCAAACGTTCACAGAAAATATGGGTTGATAACGTGATTGCACAATTGCGTGCGGATTCTCGTCAGCCCAAAGATGTTGATTGTGAAAATTTACAATTTGATCACGTTGGAATGAAGCCTCATCCGTAAAGAGAACATTTGCACTGAAATGAGGATTGACACATTGTTGGATGAACCATTCGCAGAAGTGTACCCGTGGAGGCCAATCAGTTGCTGATAGTGCCTGCACACGCTGTACATGGTACGGAAACAACTGGTTCTCCCGTAGCACTCTCCATACAGTGACGTGGTCAACGCTACCTTGTACAGTAGCAACTTCTCTGACGCTGACATTAGGATTATCGTCAACTGCACGAAGAATTGCCTCGTCCATTGCATGTGTCGTCGTCGTTCTAGATCTTCCCCAGTCGCGAGTCATAGGCTGGAATGTTCCATGCTCCCTAAGGCGCCGGTCAATTGCTTCGAACGTCTTCCTGTCGGGACACCTTCGTTCTGGAAATCTGTCTGGATAGAAACGTACCGCGCCACGGCTATTTCCCCGTGCTAATCCATACATCAAATAGGCATCTGCCAACTCCACATTTGTAAACCTTGCACTGACTGCTAAACCACGTTCGTGATGAACACTAACCTGTTGATGCTACGTACTGATGTGCTTGATGCTAGTACTGTAGAGCAAAGAGTCGCATGTCAACACAAGCATCGAAGTCAACATTACCTTCCTCCAATTGGGCCAACTGGCGGTGAATCGAGGAAGTACAGTACATACTGACGAAACTAAAATGAGCTCTATGGAAATTAAGCGTTTCCGGACACATGTCCACATAACATCTTTTCTTTATTTGTGTGTGAGGAATGTTTCCTAGAAGTTTGGCGTACCTTTTTGTAACACCCTGTATATATAAAGAGAATTTAAAGAAAAAGAAATAAATCAGTTTATATTTGGAATTTATTTTAACATTGATAATTGTTCCTTTAAAATTTCAGCATATTAAACTTGATTCATAGCTAAACTGGTGCCTTATTTAGGATTGTGAAAATGTGAGTTTGTAATCTTACGGAACACATCAAATATGGAGCCAAGCTGGGAGACTGCATTCAACACTGCTTTCATAAAATAACACACGAAGAATGTTGAAACATATGCAAGAGGAAATTAACCACAACCAACTGATTCAATTTTCACCCAAAGAAGTTACATTCATAGCGCAATCCTGTTCGACACGAAATTACCACACACTGGTATACTAAATTCATACTAACTGTCTGTGAAATCTTCCTGAAAAGACTAGCTGAGGGCTACTTTGATGGTTACACCACATGCTTCACGTGGTCAACTTGGTTTACACAAAGAGTATAACTCCACAATAATTTTGATAATTAAAATAAATTACATCGAAACGCAATTTACAAAAGAAAAACCTCAAACTGGTTACTATCATCGTACTATTAACCTGATGGGTCAAACAATTATATAAGCACGTGGTACTAGTCTCACAAAGTACACCCCACGTGGGTTGAACATAAAGAAAAGTTGCTATATTGAAAAATATTGTCAAGACGAGACGTTATAATCACACGCACATTCGCATTTAAGATTGATGATCTTAGTTAGAGTTACGGGTCATCCACTTTGCTCACAAAATAGTGACAAAGCAACTACTGGAAGATATTCTGAACTTCACACTCGAATTACACTGCGTTACAATTTAAGATAACATAAGATATTTTAGATCTAAATCTGAAACAAAGGTGATTAAATTTTCAGTTAGGCTGAACTTAAGAAATCCATTGTCCTACGGACTTAGCAGAGATGCCCTTAGCTGAAAATCTTACCACTTAAGACGCTCGCCATGGACAGACTGCCGTGGTCCCTTCCTGAGGGTGCCTCACAGATACAAACGGAAGTGACCAGACAGGTAGCTTCCTATACCAACATGACAAGGAACAGGCAGGACCATACCAAGAATAGAAACCTCTTTGCTTTTAGAAAGCGTAGCTACCTGTTCCGACGTCGGTCCTACTGCTCTCAAGCGTGCAACTAGAAATACATTTGCTCATTCATCCTTTCACACAGAAGGGAAGGGGGATGACAGTATCTTATCATATAGTCCATACAAAAGAAAGCGCATGTAGGCTCCATATGAGACTGTGTGAGATGAATTACATATAAACTGTGTTTTAAAGTGTAGTAGTGTGACAGATCGTTCTTGTTTATTTGTAAAAGTAACACGTTTCACTGCTCAGTCTCCTTCCAGATAGAGTCAGAAACGCCAAAGTAAATTTAAAAGTGGAATTTATGCCGTAAATGACAACAGATTTAAGAAATTAACATGAAAGGAATCCATCTGAGACCTTTCAGTATTAAACATGCAAATATGACTGATCCGTTAAGATAACCGCAAACTCGCTCTACAAATGTTCTGTGAGTGCCCCGATTGTCGCATGACACACATCCAATAGGTATCAAGTTAGCTCCATGCTTTACGTGAAGCATCCTCTCAATTACCATCACAGCAGCAAAGATGCTTGCTCTGCGTTGTTCCAGAGTTTTTGGCAGTGGGGGTACGTAAATACTGTCCTTAATGTACCCCCAAAGGGAAAAATCACAAGGTCTTACGTGAGGCGACCTGGGGAAAAGAACCACACCATCTTCTCCACTACACCCAATGCAGCGATGCGAAAGTTCTTCGTCGAGATAGTGACGAACATCGATACACCAGTGAGAATGCACCCCGTCTTGCGAGAAGATGAAATTATCAGATTCAGCAGTCAGTTGGAGAAACAACCACAATTGCAACGTATCGAGGTAAGAGGTAGCCGTCATAGTATTCTCACAGAAGAAAAACAATGCACAGAAAACATTAACCTTCGGCGAAACTCGTTCATGCACCACAATTTCATGAGGATGTTCAGTGCTCCACACGCTCACATTGTGACGATGAACCGTTCCAGATAAATTGAACATTGTTTCGTCGCTGAGTATCAGTCTGGAGGCAGGATTGTTCGTCTTCAAGTGCTTCCTACTTCGTCACGCAAAACTGAAGGCACTGGCCATCTGGACATTATGTTCCGGTTTTAATTATTTTACGATTTGCGGACGGTACTGTCTGAACTGTAATCGCCATCGCACGCAAAATCTTCCACTACAGTATTTCAAGATAGTGGCTGCGTACGAAACTTTCCGTCGCCATCTCCACAGTAGTTGCATCTTGCAAAGTTTTCTTGAACCGGCCCTGGCAAAAATCTCTTGACTTTACCTATAGGTGGCATCTAACGTTCCCCCACTTATGCGTGCTTCTACAGCCTTGCATTTGTCCTGCACCTAGCCGTGCTTAGCTATTATGCATGTTCTGTCAACATCATTTTTTAGACTTCCGTGTTCCTACTTCTCCTACGTCACTTGCTGCGTTTATGTTTTCTCCTTTCGTCAGTTTGGTGAATTTTTCTGTTACTGGTGCTTTTTATAGGGAATGGAAGAGTATTTTATGTGCAGTCAAACTTAGGGATAATATACCAAACATAAGGTATGTAGAGAAGACCAGGTTTTTGTTGAAATCTGGAAATATTGAAGTGATACAGTCAAGACCTCCTTACAGATGGCTCTAACAAAGCCGGCCGCGGTGGTCTCGCGGTTCTAGGCGCGCAGTCCGGAACCGTACGACTGCTACGGTCGCAAGTTCGAATCCTGCCTCGGGCATGGATGTGTGTGATGTCCTTAGGTTAGTTAGGTTTAAGTAGTTCTAAGTTCTAGGGGACTGATGACCACAGCAGTTGAGTCCCATGGTGCTCAGAGCCATTTGAAGCCAAGCTCTAACAAAAATTTAGATGACTGAACATTTCCCCGAACATTGGACCACGGCCGTCATCCAACCAGTAAACAAGAAGGGCGATAAGAGCAACCCGGAAAACTTCAGAGGAGTCTCTCTCCTAGACTGCACATACAAGATTTTATACAAGAATCCTACGCCAAAGAACAACTAGAACAAGCGTTAAGGCAATACCCTGGAGGTTTCAGCCTATGGAGAAGCTGTAATGAGCAAATCATTAGTTTGAAATTGATTAGGGCATACTACATGAAATGGAGCGAACCTCTGGTAATAACATTTGTAGACTTTAAGAAAGCGTACGGCTGTCTCAATAGACCTTCAGTATTAAAAATTTTAGGGGCTCTTGGACTCCATCCAAAACTAACTACACTAATAGTACTCTGATCAACTCCAAATAGAAAGTGAAGTTTGGAGGAGAAATTTCTGAACCATTCCTCATAAAAACGGCCCTAAGACAAGGTGACTGTATATCACTATTACTGTTCAACTCTGTATATAATGAGAGAACGGTACAAGGATAAACCAAAGAACACAAGAAGTGGACACGCTAAAAATGATATAAGTATAAACTGCTTGGGATTTGCTGATAATCTTTCTCTCCTAACCAGCAATGTTCAAAAAGCCCAACGACAAGTTAAATCACTAAATAAAATAAATGGCACAGAAAACTGGCGTTAAAATATCATCTGCAAAGACAGATTATGCTAACTGACCGACTACTTGGGAAAAAAAGTACAATAGAATAACAGCAAATCAAAATAAATATTTAGGTGAAACCATAACATCCAATCTAAATGAGAAACCAACATGGCAAAATAGAACAACAAATTGGACGAAGTAAATTACATTTTCAAAAACACATACAACAAAAAATCCTATTTATAGCTACAAAATTAAAACATAATAAAACAGTTACACAACCAGAAGCAACATATGCAGCTGAAACCATCTTCAAATAAATAATACAGCAGAAAATAGTGAAGATAGAAAGAAGAATAAATAGGATATGCACAAACAAACAGCATAACGCAAATAGACATTGGAGAATTGCTTCAAATGAAGCAGTATACAAGAAAACAGAACTGGTAATGAGAACGATGAGGAATGAGGAAGAAACGCATTTCACTGTTTCGACATCTGAGGAGAATACCAGGAAATAGGATTAGTAAACGAACAGCAGAGCAGTTGCGGAATAGCAAGAGCAACATTAAATGGATCACAGAAATTAAGAAATAGTCTATAAGAGAACTCCAAATTACAGTAGATGACCTCAAAAACAAAACAGAGAAAACCAGACTGCTGCAAGACACACAGACCAGGCTACAAAGGAAACAAAGTGATTTTTAAAGTAGAACCTTTCGTGCCAATTCGATAGAGTGGTCCCAAATTAATCTTGTGTGATATTCGTTTCTGTGATATTTACTAACAAGGATAGTGAAACAGGAAGGATAACCGTACTCCAGAAGCGGCAGCACCGTTCTGGCTCGTGCTGACTGCTGCCTTCCTGCAGCAGCGCTGCTCAATCGCTGCTGGGGCACAGTTTGTTCTCCGTGTTTTACTGTTCCTGTTGGTAGATGTCGCTAATACGAATATCACTACACTAATCTGGGACTGCTCTCTCTAACGTGCACTTAAAATTTCTCATTTAGTTTGTAATGGGTACCAAACCGACACTTTCCGTCGACGAAAGACGCAATGAGCAGTATTTGCTAGGGCTGACTCCAGCTGCACGTTACAAAAAGGAAATTGCTAATACCTGCCGAAACGTCAGAGAAAATGTGCACAACGTCTCTTCGGAAGGACACCCCGTATATGCCGGGAAGACAAAGAAATCCGAAGCACTTGAACCGTAGCGTACATCAAATTACCCACTGATTCATACCATAGATGGATTTTGAATTTGTAGAGTTAACCGAAAATATGATACTTCGTGATACAACAGGGTGAAAATAATCAAGACTAGCTGGTTTCAGAGTTAGCGTTAATGCTCTTGGTACAGGCAGAGGCGCACTGCTTTTGCGTAAGATACAAAATTTGACTCTTACAAGGAAACTTTCCGTCTATTTTTATTTATGAACATTTAATTCGTGTGGTTATTAGTTGATCTCGGTGAAATACAATGGTTGCCTTAAGAGATTTATGTGCGAGAAAATATACGCGTTTGGTTTTAGAAATGGCAGCGCTGTTGTTTGTTACCCACCATCCGTCTAAATTATTTATTTTCTACGTCTATCCCACTGACTCAAGTACACGGTCAAATAGAATATTTTTCAGCACGATACCGTTTTTGACACAAACTAATTAATAGCTTATCTGCCCATACTGATTCCTTGAAGTTTAATGATGAGTCTAACAGGAAAGTTAATGAGTTACTCTAAATTCATGTTTATACAGATGGTTGCGAGACCTTGGCTGTTCAGTATATAAAACGTCGAATCAAAACATCGTCAGACGTCTAAATTTCGCGTTGTTATTTTATTTGAGCAACCAATTTCAGTGCTATATTACGCCGTCTTCAGGTCCGCTTACTGACGTGTAGGAAGAATGCCATCTCTGGCCTTTCTACACGTCGATCAGGGGATCTGAAGATGGCGTAATATAGCACTGAAAACGATTACTCAAATAAAATAATGACTGGAAATTTACGCGGCTGTAATGTTGTTTTAGTTTGTTAATTAGTTAGGTTCATATCCTATGGATTATACTCACGATAGACGCTACCCTGTGGAACATGTCAGTTGAACAAAGAATTGCAGATTCTTTCAAATTTTGTAAAGTCCGAATCAAACATCGCATCGGAACACTCATAAGTAAGGTAGAGAGAGAGAGAGGGGGGGGAAGCGAGGGGGGGAAAGCGAGGGGGGGAAAGCGAGGGGGGGGAAGCGAGGGGGGGAAAGCGAGGGGGGGAAAGCGAGGGGGGGAAAGCGAGGGGGGGAAAGCGAGGGGGGGAAAGCGAGGGGGGGAAAGCGAGGGGGGGAAAGCGAGGGGGGGAAAGCGAGGGGGGGGAAGCGAGGGGGGGAAAGCGAGGGGGGAAAGCCGAGGGGGGGGGGGGAAAGCCGAGGGGGGGGGAAAGCGAGGGGGGGGGAGAGCCGAGGGGGGGGGGAGAGCCGAGGGGGGGGGAGAGCCGAGGGGGGGGGAGAGCCGAGGGGGGGGAGAGCCGAGGGGGGAGAGAGCCGAGGGGGGGGGAGAGCCGAGGGGGGGGAGAGCCGAGGGGGGGAGAGCCGAGGGGGGGAGAGCCGAGGGGGGGAGAGCCGAGGGGGGGAGAGCCGAGGGGGGGAGAGCCGAGGGGGGGAGAGCCGAGGGGGGGGGGAGAGCCGAGGGGGGGGGGGAGAGCCGAGGGGGGGAGAGCCGAGGGGGGGAGAGCCGAGGGGGGGAGAGCCGAGGGGGGGAGAGCCGAGGGGGGGAGAGCCGAGGGGGGGAGAGCCGAGGGGGGGAGAGCCGAGGGGGGGAGAGCCGAGGGGGGGAGAGCCGAGGGGGGGAGAGCCGAGGGGGGGAGAGCCGAGGGGGGGAGAGCCGAGGGGGGGAGAGCCGAGGGGGGGAGAGCCGAGGGGGGGAGAGCCGAGGGGGGGAGAGCCGAGGGGGGGAGAGCCGAGGGGGGGAGAGCCGAGGGGGGGAGAGCCGAGGGGGGGAGAGCCGAGGGGGGGAGAGCCGAGGGGGGGAGAGCCGAGGGGGGGAGAGCCGAGGGGGGGAGAGCCGAGGGGGGGAGAGCCGAGGGGGGGAGAGCCGAGGGGGGGAGAGCCGAGGGGGGGAGAGCCGAGGGGGGGGGAGCCGAGGGGGGGGAGCCGAGGGGGGGAGCCGAGGGGGGGGAGCCGAGGGGGGGAGAGCCGAGGGGGGGGAGAGCCGAGGGGGGAGGGAGAGCCGGGGGGGGGGAAAGCCGAGGGGGGGGAGAGCCGAGGGGGGGGGGGAAAGCCGAGGGGGGGGGAGAGCCGGGGGGGGGAAAGCCGGGGGGAAAGCCGAGGGGGGGAGAGCCGAGGGGGGAGAGCCGAGGGGGGGGAGAGCCGAGGGGGGGGAGAGCCGAGGGGGGGGAGAGCCGAGGGGGGGGAGAGCCGAGGGGGGGGAGAGCCGAGGGGGGGGAGAGCCGAGGGGGGGGAGAGCCGAGGGGGGGGAGAGCCGAGGGGGGGGAGAGCCGAGGGGGGGAGAGCCGAGGGGGGGAGAGCCGAGGGGGGGAGAGCCGAGGGGGGGAGAGCCGAGGGGGGGGAGAGCCGAGGGGGGGAGAGCCGAGGGGGGGAGAGCCGAGGGGGGGAGAGCCGAGGGGGGGAGAGCGAGGGGGGAGAGCGAGGGGGGGAGAGAGGGGGTGAGAGAGGGGGGAGAGAGGGGGGAGAGAGGGGGGGAGAGAGAGGGGGGGAGAGAGGGGGGGAGAGAGAGGGGGGAGAGAGAGGGGGGGAGAGAGGGGGGAGAGAGAGGGGAGAGAGAGAGGGGAGAGAGAGAGGGGGGAGAGAGAGAGGGGGGAGAGAGGGGGGAGTGAGGGGGGAGAGAGAGGGGGGAGAGAGAGGGGGGAGAGAGGGGGGGGAGAGAGAGGGGGGAGAGAGAGGGGGGAGAGAGAGGGGGGAGAGAGAGGGGGGAGAGAGAGGGGGGAGAGAGAGGGGGGAGAGAGAGGGGGAGAGGGGGGGAGAGAGAGGGGGCAGGGGGGGAGAGGGGGGAGAGGGGGGGAGAGAGGGGGAGAGGAGGGAGAGGGGGGGAGAGAGGGGGAGAGGGGGAGAGGGGGGGAGAGGGGGGAGAGAGGGGGGGAGAGAGAGAGAGAGAGGGGGAGAGAGAGAGAGAGAGAGGGAGAGAGAGAGAGAGAGAAAGAGAGAGAGAGAGAGGGAGAGAGGGAGAGAGAGACAGAAACAAACGTAGACAGAGAGAGAATGAAACTAGAGAGCCAGCTCAGTGTCAGAGCGGTTCTAGGCGTTACAGTCTGGAACCGCACGACCGCTACGGTCGCAGGTTCGAATCCTTCCTCGGGAATGGATGTGTGTGATATCCTTAGGTTAGTTAGGTTTAAGTAGTTCTAAGTTCTAGAGGACTGATGCCTTCAGCAGTTGACCCATAGTGCTCAGAGCCATTTGAACCATTGAAACTAGAGAAGCAGCTGTAGTTCGGTATTCGTGCACAATCTACACGTTAGGCATCTTAAAGCGTGTTGGTACTTTCTATGTAAGACAACTGTATCGACACGGTTGCTCATTGTAACTGTAAACTCAAACAAATAGAGTGAGTTTCACTTACTATTCGTGTATAACACGGATGGGCAACCAACGCTGCGCGGGACATATCCAACCGGCGACTTGTTCCAATTCGACCTGCGGAAGATGTTCGTGAGGGAGAAAGAGCCAGGCTCTTAAATTATGCTCCCCTTGGGACGTATTTTAGGATAATCGCCATTCTGTTGTTCGCATTTTTCCGGTTTGGCTTCTTTACAATGCAGCCGATCTGTTCGAAAGTTGATCCGGAGGTCTGAGAACACGGGTTCTGTTTCAAACGTTAAGAAAACAGCACGACCACGTTCTGCTCGAACACAAGAAAACATTGCTGTCGAGCGTGACAATGTTACCGTAAGCCCAAGAAAATCGGTCCACCGACAAGCTCAACAACTGAATTTATCACCAAGTTCACTGCATGAAGTTCTTACAGAATATCTGAAATTGCATAGGTACAAGATTCAACTTACGCAAGAGTTGAAGCCTGAAGATCATGAAAGATTTCCTCTTTGCGTCTTGGCTCGACAAGCGGAGAACGAGAACGTCACAATAAGAATGATTTTCTCATATGAGGCGCACTTCCACCTCAGCGTGTACGTCAATAAACAGAACTGCTGAATTTTGAGTAACAAAAATCCGCGAATGGTTGTGGAGGATGAGAAGTCTCTACAACGCACGACTGTATGGTGTGGGTTCTGAGCAGGAGGAATGGTCGACCGGTACATTTTAGAAAATGAATGTGCCGTCATTTTGAGTGGCGAACGTTACGTGCTTTCCGATTGTTTTTTCCCTCTTATTGATGAAAATGACGATTTATGGTTTCAACAAGATGGTGTAACATGTCACACAGCCCTTGAAACAAATACACTGCTGAATGAAAAGTTTCCTCAAAAATTGTCTCTTTGCGCGGAAAACGGGAATGGCCTGTCATATCTTGCGATCTTAGACCTTTCGATTTTTTTTTTCGGGGGGGTGGGGAGGGGGGGAGGGGATTTCTTAAATCAAAAGTGTACGAGAGCAAACCACAAACAATACAGCTATTTGGGATGCAATTAAAAGGGTTATTAAGGTATCACAGATGTTTGTGAACGCGTCATCGAGAACTTCAAAGAAGGCATTACTCGTTGCCGCGCGGCCTTGGGAGGTCATACGGAGGACATAATAGGAGAAGTTACTTCTCGTGTTTGTAAAAAAAAAAAAAAAAAAAAAAAATACATTTTCGATAAATTTTGTATGTTCTATAGCACTTTAATATTCGTCTACACTTACTGGACACTTCCTCGTATAGTAGGAAGAATACATGAATAAATTTGTGGTTGATTTGCTGATGTCCAGTGTGTGGCATTTAGTAAGCAGAGCTGCCACGTCCGGCAGCAGGAATGGCACTAACCCGGGTGGGTTCAGAGTAGAAAATGGTTCAAATGGCTCTGAGCACTATGGGACTCAACTGCTGAGGTCATTAGTCCCCTAGAACTTAGAACTAGTTAAACCTAACTAACCTAAGGACATCACAAACATCCATGCCCGAGGCAGGATTCGAACCTGCGACCGTAGCGGTCTTGCGGTTCCAGACTGCAGCGCCTTTAACCGCACGGGGTTCAGAGTAGAACTTACTGTGGATGACAGAGGCGGATACGTCTGTCCAAGCTGCTTAAACTCTGGAATAAAGTTCATGGATCGTAGTATCTCATAAGTGGTGTCGTCCTGATGTCTCGGCAACTCAGGACCAGATGTTTTCGGTGGGTAACAGATATGCAAAATGTGTTGGCCAGGGCAACGGTCAAACACTGATTGTATCGAGTTATGTTTGGACAGCACAGGCAGCATTCGGCCTTACATTACTTTCATTCAAGATAACGTCACGGAGACTTCGATGATAAGGTGCATTCACCGGTCTTTGTATCAGGAATGTAACGGCTGGCATTTTAATTACTGTTGACTTCCCAGCCAGCTGACTTGCCAAATTATTCCGTTCACCGTGGCCACAGGAATGCTCTCTGGGTAAAACCGATTCTCTTGCAGCATTCAGCATCGCCCCACTATCAAACGTACAGTTATCTTCTATGTAACGTGAAGTCTCATAAGCGGTACTGCCTTTTAAATTGCACCACTGACATATCTGGCAAACTATCTGCAGCGTCATGTCACCTGTTGGACAGAACGTGTCTTCACTTTGTACGTAGATGTTGTATGTGACCAGTTCGACAGACCATTGAGAATTCTGGTATGGAGTGGTTCAAGTATATTTTGTGCACTGAGGAAGTAAATATTCGTTTGTTAAGAGAAGCATCTGTACTGATACGAGTATGTAAAGTCTATTTATAGTTAATTTCGTATATAACTATCGTAATTCAATGATAATATAGCGAGGAAATGTTTAAAATAGAACTAACCTCGGTGCAGTGAAAAGTAGGTTTAAAAGTGTGACGTTCTATAAACTTTAGCTGCCATTTTCTTGTATCTTGTACCTGCAAAAATTAAAATTATGTGTGCTGTACATATTTTAACAATTGATTTGATCTAATAATTGTATTTCTGTTTTTCTTGTCAACTGTACAAATATCTGTATATATGTTACGTTCCGAAGATCGAATCAGGATCATTTTATTATTTTATTTTCTATAACTATCGTCTTAGTACATTTCATGTGCTGCATGGTTTTACCGAAACAAGTAATTACTAGATACGTTAGTTGGAGAAAGAGTGGAGAACGACGTTTATCGTTTCTTTAGCCAGAATTAAAATTTGCTCATATTTCTTAGAGCCACAATGACGTATATAAATGAAATAGTCATAATAATCTTCCTAATAATAATTATAATTGTTATTGGTAGTAAGATTATCAGACTGGCACATTGGTACCAAAAGTACAATTTTTCTCAGTGGTGCCACCTAAGAAATATTTCATGGTCCCAAGAAGACATCTAGAGGACTAGTAACGCTATTGGAAATGGCGATGCTGGCATAAACGAAATATGCAAGATGTTTTGTGTTCTAGAGTCCACTTTGAAGAGGAGGTTAGAGGATAAAAATGTGAAATGACATGTCACTCCTAGCTGTAATGGCTGAGAACGAACTGGTGAGTCTCATTCTGCTGCTTGAATACCAAGTGTTTGAATGTTCTCGAGGACACTTGCAAGGGCTAGTGTTTGATTTGGCAGGAACAAATGGGATTACACACAGATTTAAAGTGAGACTGTAAGTAAACAATGGCATACGAAGGTGTGCTGAAAAGTAACTCCTGCGAATTTTTTACCCGAAAAGCCTTAAAGCTTTTTGATAAAACGACCGCTATTAAAATTCTACGTCTTTGATTTTCGTGTCTACTTGTCTGTTTCTCAACATAGTCGTCTTGGCGACGAACGCATTTCTCCTAACGAGAGACCAGTTTGCTGATGCTGTAGAATGTTCGAATTTGTTGACGGAGCCATGACTTCACGTCTGCTTCCACCGCTTCATCACTATCAAGGTGAACTCCTCGTACGTGTTCTTTAAGTTTTGGAAACAAAACGAAAATCGGATGGGGAGAAGTAACTGTATGCAGAATGATCGATGACAGTGGACCCATGGCTTCGGATTATTGCAGATATCACAGGGCTCATGTGTGCTCTGGTATCGTCGTACTGAAGGGGAAAATGATCCATGTGTGGACGAACTTCCTGAATTCGAAACACTATGACAGCACGCTGTTTCTCACGCACCGACATAGCTACGTCACACACCCCCATGTTACACTCTACAATTCGGAGTCCTCTAGCGGCAGAGAGCTGAAAATATGTAGACTTGACGAATAAGATTAGTGTGTTAATGATGTTTGTTTTCTTTAAAATGCTTCAAGAGATTTCTTAAAAAAATTGGGGATATTACTTTTCAGCACGCCTTGTAGCTTTATGTCTTGGCACCCTCTTTATCTCTGCGCCAACCAGAAGCTATTTCGGTAGCACTTTCGGATTTAGAGGACAAACGTGGTTCCCAGGGAGGAGTAAAGTTTTTAATACCAGTGGTACAATTTGGGAGACTAATATTCGAAACATTCGGTATATGTATCGGAGAAAATGGGCTATGCGTCATTAGTATTTCATTTGGTTCAAATGGCTCTGAGCACTAAGGGACTTAACATCTGTGGTCATCCGTTCGCTAGAACTTAGAACTAATTAAACCTAACTAACCTAAGGACATCACACACATCCATGCCCGAGGCAGGATTCGAACATGCGACCGTAGCGGTCACGCGGTTCCAGACTGAAGCGCCTTTAACCGCACGGCCACACCGGCCGGCGTATTTCATTTGGATAGTGTGTAATGTTATTACTTTAATTTGTTCTGAAAGCGGTGCTGATAGAAATTAAAAGCGGTTTAAAAGCTGTGAGCTGTCTGGGGAAGTTAACCTTGCATTACTGCGCAACTGTTTTACTTGTGTATCCAGTCTAGCTTACCAAATTCCCAACCAGACTAACATTAATTATAATCTTTTAATAGTCATACGACAACCGGTGATATATATGTAAAAAAGAGAATTTAAATAAAAAGAAATAAATCAGTTTATATTTGGAAATTTATTTCAACATTGATAATTGTTCCTTTAAAATTTCAGCATATTAAACTTGATTCATAACTAAACCGGTACCTTATTTAGGACTGTGAAAATGTGAGTTTGTAATCTTAGAGAACACATCAAATATGGAGCCAAGATTGGAAGACTGCATACAACACTGCATTCATAAAATAACACACAAAGAACGTTGAAACATATGCAAGAGGAAATTAACCACAACCAACCGATTCAATTTTCACCCAAAGAAGTTACGTTCGTAGCGCAATCCTGTCCGTCATGAAATTACCACACACTGGTATACTAAATTCATAGTAACACTCTGTGAAATCTTCCCGAAAAGAATAGCTGAGGGCTACTTTGCTGCTTTCACCACATGCTTCACGTGGTCAACTTGGTTTACACAATGAGTGTAACTCCACAATAATTTTGATAATTAAAATAAATTACATCGAAACGCAATTTACTAAAGAAAAACCTTGAACTGGTTACTATCGTCTTACTATTAACCTGATGAGTCAAACAGTTGTATAAGCACGTGGTACTGGTCTCACAAAGTACACCCCACGTGGGTTGAACATAAAGAAAAGTTGCTATATTGAAAAATATTGTCAAGACGAGACGTTATAATCACACAAGCATTCGCATTTAAGATTGATGATCTTACAAGGGGAGGCCGCCATTTGTGAAATTCAGATGCGATTCATACTGCGCACAATAAAAGCTCATGGCCAGAGGTGTAATGAGGCAAAACACCAAGATGCATTCTCAGCCGTTGTCGAGAAAAATCGACTGTTAAAAGAAACCGTTGCGGTGAAATACTCTCTACGATTAATAGTTTTCTACAGCGTCGTGTCGCAGCGGTAAGCGCTCGGGTTCGTAATCCGAAGGTCGCCGGATTGAATCTTGCGCCATGCAACCCTTTTTTTAGTATTTGTTTTTTGTAATTCAAATTATATATATATATATATATATATATATATATATATATATATATATATATATATATATATATATTTTCCCGGCAATCAGTTGCAACAATTATGCATATAATAAGTTGTTGAAAGTCGTTTGTCGTGGAAAAACTGGCGACTTCGAACATCAGACAAAGTTGTATTTCACAAATGTTATTAATTGTCTTCATAATGTTAACCACGTACAGTTAACGGAAGACGTAGAAACGGTATTCCGAAACGAATACGTATAGCGTAAGTCAAACGTTCAAATTAGAATAGAGAACCCACGAACACAAATTTGCTGCGGCAGGTATGAAATATAAACTCTGTTACTCGCTCGTTACACTTGAAGGACAGATGTTGAATGGGCCGAAACGAGCCGCCGCATAACAGCGTAGTTGCCTGCTAACTTCGAAAGAAGGTAGATGCGATCCCTAGCGCAACTTATAACATCGTCGAAAATCAGTGCGGACGGTAGAGCTTTGGTACACCCTGTTAAAAAAACGTAAAAATGGAGGCGGTACAATTGGAGAGCGATCCGCCTTCACCAACATGCATAAGCAATTCATTAATAGTTTCTATATATATATATATATATATATATATATATATATATATATATATATATGAATTACAAAAAAATAATAAAAAAAATTGCATGGCGCGAGATTCGATCCGGCGACCTTCGGATTACGAACCCGAGCGCTTACCGCTGCGCCACGACGCTGTAGACAATTATTAATAGTAGAGAGTATTTCATCGCAACGGTTTCTTTTAACTGTCGATTTTCTCGACAACCGCTGAGAAGTGCATCTTGGTGCTTTGCCACATTACACCTCTGGCCATGAGCTTTTATTGTGCGCAGTATGAATCGAATCTGAATTTCACAATTGGCGGCCTCCCCTTGTTAGTTAGAGTTACTGATCAACACGTGGTTCCACTTTACTCACAAAGTAGTGACAAAGCAACTACCGGAAGATATTCTGAACTCCACACGCGAATTACACTACGTTGCAATTTAAGATAACATTGGATATTTTAGAGCTAAACCTGAAATAAAGGTGATTAAATTTTCAGTTAGGCTGAACTTAAGAAATCCATTGTCCTACAGACTTTGCAGAGACGCGCTTAGCCGGAGATCTGACCACTTCAGACACTCGCCGCAGACAGACTGACCTGGGCTCCTACCAAGGGTGCTTCCGTATACAAAACGGAAGTGACCAGAGAGGTCAGGTAGCTTCCTATACCAACATGACAAGGGACGGACAGGACCATACTAAGGATAGAAACCTCTTTGCTTTTAGAAAGCGTTGGTACCTGTTCCGACGTTGGTCCTACTGTTCTCTAGCAGACAGGCTTGTCTTCTACCATCCGACATGCAACTAGAAATACATTTGCTCATTCATTCTTTCACACAGAAGGAAAGGGGGATGACAGTATCTTATCATACACAGTATGTAGGTTCTGTATGAGACTGTGTGACATGAATTACATATAAACTGTGTTTTAAAGTGTAGTAGTGTGACAGATCGTTCTTGTTTATGTGTAAAAGTGACACGTTTCACTGCTCCCTCTCTTCCCAGATAGTCAGAAACACCAGAGTAAATTTAGAGGAGGAATTTATGCCGTAAATGACAACAGATTTAAGAAATTAAGTGTATTTCTTTAAAATGAGAAAAATGTTGAAAGTGGTAAAATTTATGAAACTTCAGCCTATACATGACGTGCTGGTACTGGTTTGCTCTGCCACTGCTTTTGGATTTCGTGTAATGGCGACCGTTGCGGACTGGCGGGCGTAGCAATAGGTTCTGGCTTTGGATCTCCCGGATTCAAGCTCTGATGGAGGCGTGGATTTTTTTTTTCGTTCCATTCCCTGGAGGACTACCATAGGTTCACTCAGCCTACGGTCAAATTAAGTACCAGGGGTCTTTGCTGGTGGTAGAATGCAGCTGAGGCGAGGTCCCCTCCACGCCTCCCGTTCCTAGTGCTATGGGCAACTGGCTGCACTTTACTGGCAGCCAGGCCCATAGACAGCTCACGGGCCTGCGCCACCGACTTTCCCTTTTTACCCACTAGGGTAACAATATACTCATCTTCAGTGTCAATTTGCTCAGTGCTTCGCAGAATTATTTGATGTTTTTGTAATTAACAGAAAACAGGCCAACAGTAGTGTAATGTTTTATACAAAACTGCCTTACATAATTTGAGTCCCAGAACATGCAGTGACTCACAAAATT
Source organism: Schistocerca nitens (assembly GCF_023898315.1). Lineage (NCBI taxonomy): Eukaryota > Metazoa > Arthropoda > Insecta > Orthoptera > Acrididae > Schistocerca > Schistocerca nitens. The sequence continues at coordinate 365,962,695 of NC_064614.1, read as the reverse complement.
ATGGTTTATTTTTGCTTCATCATATACATACATGACATATTAAAGGAGTAGTCTCGGCACAAAATTGTATACGACTATGTAATAAATAACAGAACAGCATTTTTTTTATTTGCAAACTTAACTTAAACAATTTAAAGAATAATACATAAAGAAACATGCCCACTATCACAGCCACAAAAGTCTTAGGGCGGCAAGTATAGCAATCACAACCTTGTACATTTTAATACCTTGTCTGCAGTCCTCTTTGCTTAATCAATTGTTCCAAACGTTTAGGTATGCTGTGGTCGAGCTTTTGCGTATAATCAGGACTCATTTGTCGCCATTCTTCCAGTATTCGTTCCTTTAAAGCTTGTTTTGATGCCACTGGCGTTTGTCGTACTTTTCGCTTCAGTTCACTCCTAAGATTTTCTTTCGGTTCAAGTCTGGACTTTGAGGAGGGGTATCCAAAACCTTAGGGCCATTATACAGCGTCCATGGTCTCACAATATCCGCTTTATGCTTCGGATCTTTGTCGTGATACAATTTTAACGTCCTCGAAAGACCGAAACTTTTAGCACTTCGCGGTAAGTTCTCTTTTTGGATGTTTAGCTACTCATGCTTGTCCATTGTACCTTCAATGAGTGCCAATTCACCTACCCCAGATGACGACATGGAACCCCAAAGCACACCTCCACCATCGTGTTGAACTGTGGACTGCAGATGCTTCGACTGAATTCTTCACGAGGTAAGTCATAGGTCTTCCGTTTGAGAACAACATCTGCACTTGACATTTATCGACAAAAATTACTTCGTCCCACCAAATGACAATTTTATTTACGTGCTACTTCGCCAAGTCCAGTCATTTCTTTCTATTCCTCTCATTTATCATAGGCTTTTTAAAGAAACTGGTTCTCTACTACAAGATACCACAAATCCAACGCTCTCTATCTATAGTCGTTCGCTCTCTCTCTCTCTCTCTCTCTCTCTCTCTCTCTCTCTCTCTCTCTCTCTCTCTCTGACAGTACTTCCCCTAGCCTAACCAAAGATTTACGAAGCATATAAAACCAGAACATTCATATTCGTACAATATAAAATATAAAACAGTAGCAAAATGAATGAAGAAACAATGTAACGTATTAACAAATAAAGAATAGTTGAAATAAATAATACATACGTACTATGACAAGGTAATGCGCAAAAGAAAAAAAATATTATCGACTTTCGAGGAAAGCAGTGTCTTTACAGCTTCTTCCTGCTTACTCTTCCATTATACCCCTCTCGTCTGATAGTTCATCGGACTGTTTCAGGCTGCACGTCCTTCCCATATTCCTACTGCACTGCGGCAGCAAATTTCGCTGCCGACAATCTTGGATTTGTTTTAATTTTGCTTATTACTCCGGTTTCCTCACTCCTACTCAGATTCTTTGATCGCCCTGTTTGTGGTTTATCTTCGATTCTATCTTCTCTGTTGAATCTTCGTATAATGTCACCTACAGTTCTTACTCATTTGCAACAATGCGGCAATCTGCCTTCCGGAACGTCCTTTAGCGTGATGGAAAATAACAAGCTGTCTCTTTTCAAATGACGTATTGTTTCCTTTCCGCCCCATCGTATTGTGCACCATGCGTGCTAACAAAGCGGAAGTGCAGCGCAGAATGACCCTCTCGGTCCACATTTGGCACCACCGTCACCTATACGACATGTGCCCGCATAATAAAGGGACTACATGCTGTGGTGTCTTATTATGCAAGTATACATTCCACGTACTTTATTATATTATACAGCGACCTGCTTGTGTTACAGTGTCAGACAATATTCACACTACAGAATGGACGGGCAATGACTTCTCGTGGGCCCCAAATGTTCCAAGAGGACTTCACATTTCAAGAACAATGAGGGTGGTCGAATACATTTGTGATGCACTGTAGATCAGTGTTTCAGTGTTGTCTGCACAGTAAATAAATGTCCAGAAAATACTGGGCGATCAAAAAGTCAGTATAAATTTGAAAACTTAATAAACCACGGAATAATGTAGCCAGAGAGGTAAGAATTGACACACATGCTTGGAACGACATGGGGTTTTATTAGAACAAAAAACAAAAAAAAAACAAAGTATTGCTAGACGCGTGAAAGACCTCTTGCGCGCGTCGTTTGGTGATGATCGTGTGCTCAGCCGCCACTTTCGTCATGCTTGGTCTCCCAGGTCCCCAGACCTCAGTACGTGCGATTATTGGCTTTGGGGTTACCTGAAGTCGCAAGTGTATCGTGATCGACCGACATCTCTAGGGATGCTGAAAGACAGCATCCGACGCCAATGCCTCACCATAACTCCGGACATGCTTTACAGTGCTGTTCACAACGTTATTCCTCGACTATAGCTATTGTTGAGAAATGATGGTGGGCATATTGAGCATTTCCTGTAAAGAACATCATCTTTGCTTTGTCTTACTTTGTTGTGCTAATTATTGCTATTCTGATCAGATCAAGCGCCATCTGTCGGACATTCTTTTGAACGTTTGTATTTTTTTTTGGTTCTAATAAAACCCCCATATCATTCCAAGCATGTGTGTTCAAAATGGTTCAAATGACTCTTAGCACTATGGGACGTAACATCTGAGGTCATCAGTCCCCTAGAACTTAGAACTACTTAAACCTAACTAACCTAAAGACATCACGCACATCCATGCCCGAGGCGGATTCGAACCGGCAACCGTAGCGGTAGTGCGGTTCCAGACTGAAGCGCCTAGAACCGCTCGGCCACCTGAGGCCGGCAGCATGTGTGTCAATTTGTACCTCTCTATCTACATTATTCCCTGATTTATTCAGTTTTCAAATTTATACTGACTTTTCGATCCCCAGCATCTTCTATTGTTATGGCAGATCTTAGATATACCTTCCGCTCGACTGTGGAGAAATACACACATTACTGATGGAAGGAATATTTGATTTCGCTATGACAGGTGTCGGATCAGCTTCCGCCGGGAAAACGGCGTCGTGGCAGCGGCGGTGTCCGATGGGCGGGGCGGCAACCGGCGGGTGCGACCCGCGCGCCTTGTTTGCTGCGCCGCTGGTCCTCCCCGGAACTATTCTCGGCTCCGGTCCGCGGCCTGCGGATGTTTACCGGCAGTAAAACCGCAGGAGCGGCCGCGGTCGAGTCCACGCCGCGGGGAAGCTGTTGCCAGCCACAAGGCTGGCCGGCTCCACATCCGGGCAGCCGAGGCCGCGGCCCGGGAAACACTTGCAAGCCACAGTCCGTGCGTCACCACAGGAGGGAGGCTTCGCTCTCAGAGTCAATTATTTGCCATCTGTAGGCGTTAGATCCATCGTTCCACCAGTAGCGCTGTCACAGCGAGAACGTGTTCTCCGTTTTACTTGGTATTCACCTCTATGTTGTTGAACCCTTAAGTCAGGCTTCAGCAACGGATGTACTGCACCACTTAAAGCTTGGTCACGAATAAATCGTTTTACTTGCCTACCAGAAGATCTTGGTTTGATGAGGTAACTTTTAATTCTTCCCTTTTCGTCCAAAGCACCGAGCGAGGAGGTACAATGATAGGATACACGGCTGGATCTGCTTTCAGAAATCACCTGGTGACATTCAAACATGAAGGTGGTACTACGAGGGTAATCCCAAAAGTAACGTCTCCTATTTTTTTATAAGTACACATACCTGTTGATTTCTACAATGGTTTACATCAGTTGACAGCTTGAACATTTAGCTATTTTTCGACATAATCAGCATTTTTGTCGATGCATTTTTGTAGACGCTGTGGCAGTTTTTGTACGACTTTGTCATACCAGCTCGTCGCCATGCTGTTCAGAAAGTTATGAAACTCTTCTTTCACCTCGTCGTCGGAGCTGAATCGCCTTCCGGCCAAATGTTCTTTTAACCTACGGAACAGTGATAGTCACTGAGCGCCAAGTCAGGACTATAGGGTGGGTGGGTGGGTGGTTGATTATGTTCCACTGAAACTGTTGCAGGAGAGCAACGGTTTGCCGGGCGATATGTGGGCGAGCTTTGTCATGGAGAATGTGTAAGCCTTTGCTCAACATTCCTCTTTTCCGGTTCTGAACTGACCGCTTGAGGTTTTTCAGAGTCTCACAGTACCTATCAGCGTTAATTGTGGTCCCAGCGTTTCAGCTCCGACGACAAGGTGATAGAAGAGGTTCATAACTTTCTGAACAGCATGGCGGCGAGCTGGTATGACATGGGCATACAAAAACTGCCACAGCGTCTACAAAAATGCATCGGCAGAAATGGTGACTATGTGGAAAAATAGCTAAATGTTCAAGCTGTAAACTGATGTAAACCATTGTAGAAATAAACAGGTCTATGTACTTATAAAAAAAATAGGAGACCTCACTTTTGGGATTACCCTCGTATAAATGACAACTAGCATATCCTTCATCGTGCTGGAAAATACAAGTCAAAGGATGCTCTGGAGGATCTTGAAATTTGCAGCCCCACTAAAACCAGAGCTAGTGAACTCACTTAACGAGCAAGATCGATGTAGCAGGAATCCTTTTTACTCCATCTGCAAAAACATACTTTTGAGACTGTCACCCTACTGTTACATCATCACGGCTAATAATACGCACCTGTTGTCGAAAATGTGTGGCTTGTTTCGCACAGCACGTTTCGAGGCTACGTTATCCAACTATCAAATTCTGTTGTATAAAGCACGTTAACACCAATCATTATTTTGTATTGCTACACATTCTGACACACATGCAAATTTACCGCTCGCTGCTGTGGCCGAGCGGTTCTAGGCTCTTCAGTTAGGAACCGCGCTGCTGCTACAGTCGCAGGTTCGAACCCTGCCTCGGGCATGGATGTGTGTGATGTCCTTAGGTTAGTTAGGTTTAAGTAGTTCTAAGTCTAGGGGACTGATGACCTAAGATGTTAAGTCCCATAGTGTTTAGAGCCATATGAACCATTTTGCCAATTTACCAGTATGACCCCTTAGTATCGCATACCTTGTAGTTGACATGCCATTAGATACCATCAAAAGTAAACAGTAAGCAGAAAACACGTATTGTCGGACATATTAAACTCTTCCTTGCAACTCTTATGTTTGCACACAACGCACTCACAAAGCTCAGGTATCGAATGAAGTCCTCACCTGCCACAGATTTAACTGTCATGTTAGGTATATAGCACAGCCCCCAACTCACAGGTACTCATCAGCATTTAACTTCTTCCTTCTTCTAGCAGACAATACAAATGGCATGCTTGGAACAAGAGTACCATAAAGAACTTAAGCCAGAAGACCAGTTGTTTCAGAAATACTCCAAGTTTTCCATGCCAAAATATTAGCATCTGGAAAAGCTTGAAGGCCACCATAGTCAGCGTGATTGCCTCGAACAACAGCCAAAGTCAGCCATGTCGAATCACCAAACACAGCCTGTACATCACACGTAAAGTTCAGGTGCAAACCACGAAAAACATTCGTGTCTCCAATCAACCGCTCTTTCGAAAACTGCCCTTGAAGGTCAACATCAACCGCACTTGAAGGTCAGTATCAATCGCCTTCAAACTGCGATACACAGGTACGCTGCGCAGTTTGAAGGCGATTGATATTGACCTTCAAGGGCAGTTTTCGAAACAGCAGTTGATTGGAGGCCCGAATGTTTTTCGTGGTTTGCACCTGAACTTTACGTGTGATGTACAGGCTGTGTTTCGTGGTTCGACATGGCTGACCTTGGCTGTTTGGGGGAATCACGCTGACTATCGTGGCCTTGAAACTTTTCCAGTCAGCATTCGAATGGACAGAACGAGAATTCTGTCCGCAACATCTGCTATCTCAAGTCACGTGATTTTGGGACAATGCATTTCAGTCCTTACAGCACTTATCCTGTTTTGAGTATTATTACTTCGCTGAGGCAGATAGATCACCTTCAGAAGTCTCTTGAAACTTTGTAGACGCGTTTTACGGGCGTCTTAATAATCTGATACCAACAACTAAAGTTGACTTCAAGATGTGAAGAGCAATAATATTGTGCTTTTTCACCACAGTATCATGCCTCAGATTTAAATTTATTTACCTTTTTTCGGTAACATGGTAAGGACTGACAGCTAACACTATTTCTTACGCTTTCTATTGCACTTTTTCATATTGTCGAATCTCTGTTCTAATTAGTTTCATTACAGCGACGCTGCACACGGTGCAGAAGTGTCATGAAAAACAACGCATTTGGAACTATAAACTGTTACAGTAATGATGGTAAGTGACTTGCATCGCCTGCATATCCATTATTATTTTCCATTTTTCTTAACTTACACTTCTGCTTTTCACAGGCAAGTAAAATATCTATAAAATCTATCTCATCAGTAAAGTAAAACCATACACTTTGCACAAATATAAAATAAAGAAATACCAAATCAGTGCTCGAATTTTGTGGTAATAAAAGAAGCGACAGCCAACAATATTTTTTTTTTTTTACATTTTATAGTGCACTGATTCATATGGTCGAACCTGTTATAGCTAACTGCGTTACGATGAGACTCCATTGGAAACGGTATCGTTCAAACACACTTGCAAATTTTTGTAGCACTTGTCTTGTAAGCACGTCCATAGAATAGCAGAACTTATCTCTACAATACAAGACTTTATAATACCGTATCTCTGTATTTCTCAACATATAAAGTGTCTCTTATAGGTACGAAATTTAGAATTATACATTTGCTTAAGATACCTATCAAAAGTAACTAGTCTTCCTTTCACATACTTCTCTTTACATCAGTAGCAACGACAATACTGCACCACAGCTGTTAGTAAAATTCCGACATGCAAGAAAATATGTAAGACGAAGCATGAAATATTCACGTTACAATGTAACCGCAAATTGTAGACAAGCAGCATACACCCAAAATCATGTGACCAGCCCGATTTAATGTTGAGAACATGGGCAGTAGGCTATGCTCACACCATAGATATATATCTGTATGTGCGCAACGATGTTCCACTGCCATGTTCCCCGTCGGAGGTTCGAGTCCTACCTCGGACATAGGTTTGTGTGTTGACTTTAGCGTTAGTTAGTTTCAGTTAGAGTAAGTAGTGCGTAACATTAGTGACCGGTGACCTCAGCAGTTTGGTCCCGTAAGACGTTACCACAAATTTCCATTTCTAATGTTATGGCGCGACGTGTAAGCTTTGAAAGATGTTGCTGTAGACAGTAGCAGCGTTGTTAGTTGTCAGATATATGTGACATGATAGTAATATCTTTGATAGATGAGAGCGGTTGACTTTAGTTAACAATTGAGTTTTGTTAGAGTGTTACATGCCATCATGAGATGTAAAAGGAACAGTTTTGCATGTCTGTCGATGTAATTCTGCTGAACGCTGTTTACTTTTGATGGTGCCTAGTGGATATTAACTTTAACGAATGCAATACCACAGGGCGATAAAGGTAAATTTACTTGTGTCAAAATCTGTAGCAATGAAAAAAAAATGATTTCTGTTTCCTTCTTTTATAGAACTTGATAGTTTAATAATGTAGTCCCGAAATAGTCGCACTAAAGAAAACGCACATTTTCGCCAACTGGTGCTTAATATTGTGTTGATTTTTAATAAAGTTGTACGATGGCTGTCACAACAGATAACGTACTGTTATGTTTTACTTACAGACGACTATTGTTATTCCTGCAGATCCATTACTGTTGTTGATCTCTTTCCTTTATTACTATTTTTACTTCATGTCAGGCCACTTAAGGACCACATCAAGATAACTATATTTGCCGTTTTCTTCATCTTTCTCCAGAGCGCTACCATTTTCACAGAACGATCTCTTTTCCTCTCATCTGACCGTCTGACTGCATTATCTTTGTTTGTTTCATCTTTCAGAAAATCTCTTAATTTCTTGACTTCCAGTCTGAATTTGTCTCTGTTCAGGAAGGTATCCTATTCAATCTGCATTTCTTCTAAGTCTTTTTTTATTTTGCCCCTCTCCCCCTCCCCCACCAACTTTCTTTATCTGTTTCCCTGTTTGGCAAGAATGTTATTCTTTGTTCATCTGCCTTCCTTCGTTCTCTATAGATGTCCAATTGTGTGACACGTCTTTTCCTGATCTTATCTGTTATTTGCAGATAAAATGAGTGAATTTCCTTATTTGGTCTTAAAATGAAATTGCGTATTTATTCTAGACTGAACCTAATATTTTTCGCAAGATCCTTTTTTTTCTTTTCTTTTAGTTTTTCGAAATCTTCCAGTGCCCTTTTGCATGCACATAACAGGAGTGTTTTCAATCTATAGACGACTTCTGGTTTAACAATTTTATTATAACGCCCGAATTTAACACCTTTAGGAAAATATTTTTTATTCTACATATTTCTTAGTTTGATGTATGCTCCTTACGCTTTTTTAGTTCTGATTTTAACTGCTTCTTTTCCATTTTTTATATAAAAATTTCGCCCGGATATTTGAACTTGTCTGTTTCCTTGATACTGTTACACTTGTTTTTTTTTTAAATTATTGATAACTTTTAGTGGTCAGGAATTCTGTCTTTGCAACCGTTGTTTGTAGGGCTGCCTTTCCAACTATTCCCTTCAGAATTCTACTCTTTCCTTTTCATTCTCTAAGATTCCAGCTATTACTATGAGATCGTCAGCAAAGAGCAGAGAATCTATTGCTTCTTTCGATCTTCCCGTCTTTATGCAGATAAAAGCTTTTTGTTTTTCTCTTATAACTTTTTCCGGCATACAGTTAAGCAATGGTGGTGACAGATTGTCCCACTGTCTGACTCCTGAGATGATTTAGAAGGGACTAGAAGATGTTTCGGTTATCATTATTATTTCTTTACTTTCTCAGACGTTAAGTCTGGTTGAGAATGGAATGTGACGCGGACCTTGATCAAGCGTCACTTCCTATTAACTGTACGGTATGAGTTATATTGCATTTAGGAACTTTCGGGTAATTGAACATGTATCAATAATTACGGATTTCTGTAGTTTTATATATGTGTTTGGATGTAGCTGTATTGCATTGATGTACTGGTGGATATTGTGTGGTATGACTCCTGTAGTTGATACTATAATTGGTATGATGTCAACTTTATCCTGATGCCACATGTCTTTGACTTCCTCAGCCAGTTGGATGTATTTTTCAATTTTTTCTCCTGTTTTCTTTTGTATATTTGTTGTATTGGGTATGGATATTTCGATTAGTTGTGTCAATTTCTTCTTTTTATTGGTGAGTATGATGTCAGGTTTGTTATGTGGCGTTGTTTTATCTGTTATAATGGTTCTGTTCCAGTATAATTTGTATTCATCATTCTCCAGTACATTTTGTGGTGCATACTTGTATGTAGGGACTTGTTGTTTTAAGAGTTTATGTTGTAAGGCAAGCTGTTGATGTATTATTTTTGCGACATTGTCATGTCTTCTGGGGTATTCTGTATTTGCTAGTATTGTACATCCGCTTGTGATGTGATCTACTGTTTCTATTTGTTGTTTACAAAGTCTGCATTTATCTGTTGTGGTATTGGGATCTTTAATACTATGCTTGCTGTAATACCTGGTGTTTATTGTTTGATCCTGTATTGCAATCATGAATCCTTCTGTCTCACTGTATATATTGCCTTTTCTTAGCCATGTGTTGGATGCGTCTTGATCGATGTGTGGCTGTGTTAGATGATACGGGTGCTTGCCATGAAGTGTTTTCTTTTTCCAATTTATTTTCTTCGTATCTGTTGATGTTATGTGGTCTAAAGGGTTGTAGAGGTGGTTATGAAATTGTAGTGGTGTAGCCGATGTATTTATATGAGTGATTGCTTTGTGTATTTTGCTAGTTTCTGCTCGTTCTAGAAAGAATTTTCTTAAATTGTCTACCTGTCCATAATGTAGGTTTTTTATATCGATAAATCCCCTTCCTCCTTCCTTTCTGCTTAATGTGAATCTTTCTGTTGCTGAATGTATGTGATGTATTCTATATTTGTGGCATTGTGATCGTGTAAGTGTATTGAGTGCTTCTAGGTCTGTGTTACTCCATTTCACTACTCCAAATGAGTAGGTCAATATTGGTATGGCATAAGTATTTATAGCTTTGGTCTTGTTTCTTGCTGTCAATTCTGTTTTCAGTATTTTTGTTAGTCTTTGTCTATATTTTTCTTTTAGTTCTTCTTTAATATTTGTATTATCTATTCCTATTTTTTGTCTGTATCCTACATATTTATAGGCATCCGTTTTTTCCATCGCTTCTATGCAGTCGCTGTGGTTATCAAATATGTAATCTTCTTGTTTAGTGTGTTTTCCCTTGACTATGCTATTTTTCTTACATTTGTCTGTTCCAAAAGCCATACTTATATCATTGCTGAATACTTCTGTTATCTTTAGTAATTGGTTGAGTTGTTGATTTGTTGCTGCCAGTAGTTTTAGATCATCCATGTATAGCAAATGTGTGATTTTGTGTGGGTATGTTCCAGTAATATTGTATCCATAATTTGTATTATTTAGCATGTTGGATAGTGGGTTCAGAGCAAGGCAGAACCAGAAAGGACTTAATGAGTCTCCTTGGTATATTCCACGCTTAATCTGTATTGGCTGTGATGTGATATTATTTGAATTTGTTTGGATATTAAGTGTGGTTTTCCAATTTTTCATTACTATGTTTAGGAACTGTATCAATTTAGGATCTACTTTGTATATTTCCAATATTTGTAGTAACCATGAGTGGGGTACACTATCAAAAGCTTTTTGGTAATCAATGTATGCGTAGTGTAGCGACCTTTGTTTAGTTTTAGCTTGATATGTCACCTCTGCATCTATTATCAGTTGCTCTTTGCATCCTCGTGCTCCTTTGCAACAGCCTTTTTGTTCTTCATTTATAATTTTGTTGTGTGTTGTATGTGTCAATAATTTCTGTTTAATGACTGAAGTTAATATTTTGTATATTGTTGGTAGGCATGTTATGGGGCGATATTTAGCTGGGTTCGCTGTGTCTGCTTGATCTTTAGGTTTCAGATAAGTTATTCCATGTGTAAGTGTATCAGGGAATGTGTATGGGTCTGCAATGTAACTGTTAAATAATTTAGTTAGATGTGAATGTGTTGAGGTGAACTTCTTTAACCAGAAATTTGCTATTTTATCATTTCCAGGGGCTTTCCAATTGTGAGTAGAATTAATTGCTTGGGTGACTTCATGTTGCAAAATTATCACTTCAGGCATTTGTGGTATCATCTTGTATGTGTCTGTTTCTGCTTGTATAAACCGTGCATGCCTGTTATGTTGTACCGGGTTTGACCATATGTTGCTCCAGAAGTGTTCCATGTCTGTTATGTTTGGTGGATTGTTTATTTTAATGTGTGTGTTATCTATTGTCTGGTAAAATTTCTTTTGGTTTGTGTTGAATGTTTGGTTTTGTTTCCTTCTATTTTCACTTTTTTTGTATCTTCTGAGTCGTTTGGCTAATGCTTGTAATTTCTGCTTCTTTTCGTCTAATTGCTCTGTCGCTTCTTGTTGTGAGATTTTACCTAACCTTTTTCGTTTTTTTTCCGAGATTTCATTTCTTATAAATTGTGTTAGCTGTCCGATGTCTTTTCTCAGTTTTTCTATTCTGATCTGTAGCCTGTGTTGCCATGCTGGTTTTGTGGGTTTCTTCTGTGTGTTGGTTGGTTCTGATCTCTGTCTAGTGTGTATATTTAGTGTAGTGAGTGCTCCTATATAAACCAGTAGTTGTAACTCTTCCATAGTTGTGTTTTCATTTATTTTGTTGTGTATGATTGTGTTGATAGTTTTTATTGTTGTTTCGACTTGTGGGTTATTTGGTGGTCTATGCAAGAATGGTCTTATGTCTGTATTTGTGTCTTTGTATTCTATATATGTTAGCTGAAATTTTTCTTCTATATCTAGCATCTGTGTCACTTCGTGTTCTATTTGTGCTTGTTCTGGTGGCTGTCTTAAGATTTCGTTTTCCTCTGATTGTTTAATTGGTGCGTGTTGTTCTTTGTTTGTTTGTTCTGGGATGTTTGAGTCCATTACTGTATTTTCTTCTTCTTCTGATTGCACATTATTTTGTTCCAGTATTTGTTGTACTTGTTGTTTGATGTTTTCTAATTCTGACTGGGGTATCCTGTTATTTTTGATTATTACACGGATCTGATCAGCTAGTCGTTGTTCTGTTAAAAATTTTAATTCTGGGTATCTGGTAATAAATGTTGTGTATACTTGTGATCTGTATCCAGTTGTGTTGGTTCCTAGGTTAGTTGCTTGGTAATAACAGAACATGAGGTGTCGATTAACTTCATCTGACCATCTCATCCTCTGTCTTTGTTTTCCTTCTAGGGTGGTTGCAGGAAGCATATCCTGCAAAACACCTCTATTTGGATTTAAATCATTTTCCAGTTGGCTAGCAGTGTCGTTACCATTGTGGGCGGGCATAGGGTTCAAGCGTCGTCCCCGACCATGACGGCGCTTGTCCGAGGCTTCTTTAGTTCTGTCCTGAACCAACTAATCACACTAAAGGGGGGTTAGCCCTATTAGTGGTTTGTTCTTTTCGTCGCCTTTTACGACTGGCAGAACATACCGGAAGCCTATTCTTTTCCCGGGCCTCCACGGGGGTAATTATTATTATTATTATTATTATTATTTATTATTATTATTATTATTATTATTATTATTATTATTATTATTAGTAGTAGTAGTAGTAGTAGTAGTAGTAGTAGTACTAATTATATCCAATATGTTGCACAGTTATCCTATACATCGAACGTTTTCTCACAGCAATGTATATCATCTACCGGTCACCTCAGCAAGGTTCATACTGTCGTTCATCAGTAATGCTCTGCAGCTCAGCGCAGAGGTGGTCGCGTAGCAACAGATGCCAACATCGCCGACGTAATGCACTTTTGTGTAGTATTTTACGTCCATACAAAATTAAATTGTAATAACTTATACAGACAGGTCTAGCTTCCACGCTTCTACTACACACCAACGGAGCCGTCCGCTAAGAGGTAATATCATAAGGGCATCGTTTTTAGTATTATGTAATGTAGTTCACCTACTTTGTTAATATAATGTTGGCAAGTGTGTTTTTGTATTACTATTTCTTGTTTCATAGGGCTGCTAAGAAAAACGCAAGCATCGAAGCAGGTTTATCCACTAAACAATACATGTAAGCATTTAGTGTTAAACTATGTAATAACATTCGGGATGATAACGGTGTCAAATCCCAGTCCGATCATTCACATTGAGGTTTTCTGGAGTTTCGTTAAATAGCTTACAGCAAATGCCGCGATTGTTCCTATGCAGCCGCTAGTGAAGTATCAGTGCAGTAGCGAGTCGCATATTTAACTTTCATATTTGTTTTGTAGTTCGATTCTTAATTTCTTTCCGAGTGTGTGTGTGTGTGTGTGTGTGTGTGTGTGTGTGTGTGTGTGTGTGTGTGTGTGTGCGCGCGCGCGCGCGCTTGCATACTTAATTACATAAAATCGTTGCGTATTCTCGTATTTGAGAGGAGTAAATTTTGCTTATTGATAGCCGTAGAGTATAAATTCGCGGAGTCGTTAGATATTATCAGTAGGATGGATAGGGTGTGTGCGTGCTGTGTGAGGGCGCAGGAGGAACTGGCCGCGGTTCGCGAGCAGCTGAGCGTGCTGTTGGCCACGGTCAGCATCCTTCAGGCTGCTGCCTCGACGTGCAGCGACGGCGGAGGGTCTGGCGCGTCGCTTGAGACACCCCAGGTGTCGCTTGCTGCGTCCGCTGACTCAGCCGCCGAGGCACCTTCTAGTGTACCCGGCGCGTTGGGGCCGCCCTCACCTCAGGGTGAGTGGCGGACTGCAACGCGTTCGCGTCGCTCAGGGCGGAGTGCCAATGTGGAGGCTGGCCGGCTGGCCTCGCCCGTTCATCCTGTCAATGGGCAGGTGGCCGCTCCTTCAGCAGGGCCCGAGCAGGCACACGGGGGCAAAGGCTTGCTGGTTATTGGGAGCTCCAACGTTAGGCGGGTGATGGAGCCCCTTAGGGAAATAGTGTACACGACTGGAAAGAAATCCAACGTGCACATCCGAGATGTGGAGGCGACATTGCCTGCGGCTGTCGAGCGTACGGGGTGCAGTCGTCTGCAAGTAGTTGCTCACGTCGGCACCAATGATGCCTGTCGCTTGGGTTCTGAGGCGATCCTCAGTTCGTACAGGCGGCTGGCGGATTTGGTGAAGACCGCTGGCCTCGGACAAAGGGTGCAAGCAGAGCTCTCTAATTGCACCATCGTTCCCAAGGGATCGGGGTCCTTTGGTTCGGAGCCGAGTAGAGGGTCTCAACCAGAGGCTTCGTCGACTCTGTAACGGTCTTGGCTGCAGATTTCTATACTTGCGCTATTGGGTGGGGAATTGTAGGACGTCCCTAGATAGGTCAGGGGTGCACTAAACAAAGGAAGCGGCTACTCGGGTAGCAGAGTATTGTGGCGTGCACATGGGGGTTTTTTAGGCTAGGCAGTAGTGCGAGGTGTCCTGATGAACACTCACCAGTCGACGTGCAGACACGGAAATCAGGACGCGCTCAGTATAAAGACTCTTCAGCTATCAAGATATTAGCAGTAAATTTTTAGAGTGTTCGGAATAGTGTTACTGAATTTACTGCCCTCCAGGAAGCGTGTGGCAAATTATTCTCGGGACTGAGACCTGGCTGAACCCTGAGATAGGAAGTTCTGAAATATTCAGTGAGGGTTGGAATGTGTATCGGAAAGACAGATTAGATAGCGTAGGAGGTGGTGTCTTCATTGCAGTTGACAAAAATATTGTGTCTAATGAGGTCGAAGAAGAGTGTGATTGTGAAGTTATCTGGACACGTTTAACAGGGCTAGGGGAAATAATGTTAATTGTGGGGTGTTATTACCGGCCACAAGGTTCCACTGTGACAGTTCTAGAATCATTCAAAGTGAGTCTACATTCTGTATCGCAGAAGTACCTGGATCACGCTATATTAGTCGGAGACGACTTCAACCTACCTAGTTTAGACTGGGATGTCTATGGATTCATTACAGGTGGTACAGATAAGCCATCGGGTGAATTACCTTTGAACACATTATCCGATAACTGTCTTGAGCAGCTAAATCGACAGCCCACGCGTAATGGAAATATTTTAGATCTGGTAGCCACGAAGAGACCAGACCTCATCGACGGTGTCAGTGTTGAGACAGGGATTAGTGATCATGATGTTGTCATTACGACTATGGTTACGAAAGTTAAAAAGTCGGTCAAGAAGGCTAGGAGGGTATTCTTACTAGAAAGAGCAGATAAGCAGTTGTTAGCATCCCACTTAGTAAATGAATCGACTTCATTTACTTCCGGTACGATAGACGTGGAAGAATTATGGGCAAATTTTAATCACATTGAAAATCACGCATTGGACAAGTATGTGCTGAAAAAGTGGGTTACGGACGGAAAAGACCCACCGTGGTTTAACAGCGCAATTCGGAGAATGCTCAGGAAGCAAAGGCAGTTGCACTCGCAGTACAAGAAAGATCGGGAGAATGAGGACAGGCAAAAGTTAATAGAGATTCGTGCTGCTGTAAAAAGAGCGATGCGCGAAGCATCAACCACTACCACCGTCGTACCTTAGCAAAAGATCTTGCTGAAAACCCATGGAAATTCTGGTAAGCGGATCGAAGGCTTCCATCCAATCACTCACTGATCAGTCTGGCCTGGCAACGGAAGACAGCAGAACGAAAGCTGAAATTTTAAATTTAGCATTTGAGAAATCTTTCACGCAGGAGTGTCGTAGAAACATACCGCCGTTTGAGTCTCGTACAGATTCCCGTATGGAGGACATAGTGACAGATATCCCTGGGGTTGTGAATCAACTGAATGGGTTGAAAATAAATAAATCGCCAGGTCCTGATGGGAATCCAATTCGGTTTTACAGAGAGTACTCTACTGCATTGGCTCCTTACTTCGATTGCATTTATCGCCAATCTCTTGCCCAACGTAAAGCCCCGAGCGACTGGAAATAAGCGCAGGTGACGCCTGTATATAAGAAGGGTAGAAGGACGGATCCTCAAAATTACAGACCAATATCCCTAACATCGGTTTGTTGCAGGATTTTCGAACATATTCTCAGTTCGAATATAATGAATTTCCTTGAGACAGAAGTTGCTGTCCATGTATCAGCACGGCTTTAGAAAGCGTCGCTCCTGCGAAACGCAACTCGCCGTTTTTTCACAAGATATCTTGCGAACCATGGATGAACGGTATCAGACGTATGCCATATTCCATTACTTACGGAAAGCGTTTGACTCGGTGCACCACTGCAGACTCCTAACTACGGTACGAGCATATGGGATTGCTTCCAAAGTATGTGTGTGGATCGAAGATTTCTTAAGTAATAGAACCCAGTACGTTGTCCTCGATGTTGAGTGTTCACCGGAGGTGAGGATATCATCTGGAGTGCCCCAAGGAAATGTGGTAGGTCCGCTGTTGCTTTCTATCTACATAAATGATCTTTTGGTTAGGGTGGATAGCAATGTGCTGCTGTTCGCTGATGATGCTGTGGTGACGGGAAGGTGTCGTGGTTGAGTGACTGTAGGAGGATACAAGATACGGCGGGGTCAGGGATTTTCTCTGCCTCGTGATGACTGGGTGTTGTGTGTTGTCCTTAGCTTAGTTAGGTTTAAGTAGTTCTAAGTTCTAGGGGACTGATGACCATAGCTGTTAAGTCCCACAGTGCTCAGAGCCATTTTGAGGATACAAGATAACTTGGACAGGATTTGTGATTGGTGTAAAGAATGGCAGCTTACTCTAAATATAGATAAATGTAAATTAATGCAGGTGAATAGTAAAAAGAATCCTGTAATGTTGAATGCTCCATTAGTAGTGTAGCGCTTGCCACAGTCACGTCGATTAAATATTTGGGCGTAACATTGCAGAGCGATATGAAGTGGGACAAGCATGTAATGGCAGTTGTAGGGAAGGCGGATAGTCGTCTTCGGTTAATTGGTAGAATTTTGGGAAGATGTGGTTCATCTGTAAAGGAGACCGCTTATAAAACACTAATACGACCTATTCTTGAGTACTGCTCGAGCGTTTAAGATCCCTATCAGGTCGGATTGGGGGAGGACATGGAAGCAATTCAGAGGCGGGCTGCTAGATTTGTTACTGGTGGGTTTGATCATCACTCCAGTGTTACGGAAACGCTTCAGGAACTCCGGTGGGAGTCTCTAGAGGAAAGGAGGCGTTCTTTCTGTGAATCGCTACTGAGGAAATTTAGACAACAAGCATTTGAGGCTGACTGCAATACAATTTTACTGCCGCCAACTTACATTTCGCGGAAAGACCACAAAGATAAGAGAGATTAGAGCTCGTACAGATGCATATAGGCGGTCATTTTTCCCTCGTTCTGTTTGAGAGTGGAACAGGGAGAGAAGATGCTCGTTGTGGTACTAGGTACCCTCCGCCACGCACCGTATGGTGGATTGCGGAGTATGTATGTAGATGTAGATATAGATGAAAAGGACACAGCCTCGTCTCGTCCTCATCTTTCCGTAGTTTAAGCTCGTACTCAGTTTCTAACGATGTTGACGTCCATGGGGCATTAAACCCTAAGTTTCTTTCCTTTCATTGAAAGTCCTTACAGTTTTATTTTTATTTTGGTTGTTTGCAACTTACAGCAAGTAAAAAAAAAATTCTAATTTTCTTGTTTCCGACATCTTTCTGGGTACCCGAGAATACCCATCAATCGTAAAACTCACTCAACAAAATGCGAATGTACACAGAGAAATCCAGTAAATACCATTGTTGTGATAATGTAGCTCACAAGATTTCATGGGACTTATTCGCTGAATTTTCAAGAAATTTCCTGGGGCTGAGATCTACGTCCTATCTTCGGTCACGCAGGGCCCACTTGCTTCAGTGTGTTAGGATTTGTACCACTTCGGATGCCCGAAGCTCTTTAAGTTTCCACATCTTTATCACAACTCAAAATGGAAGACAAAGTGATGTACCCCAAAAATCTGCGATTAGTGTCGATTTCTTCCATTGTAATTTTGTTTTTCAGCTGTTAGGAATAGCGTTTCGGAATGGACATTTGCCTACGAATATTGATCACGCTTAACTCTTACAGTCACAAGCTAGCTTTCTAAGCCTTACGTTATAAGGGCAACAGTAGAAAAGATTAGAGTAATGATAATAGTTGGGTGGGAAACGTTAATATACAGACTTCCCACGCTCCATTACTGTTTTCATTGGGAATTTCACAGTGTGACTAGGCAGTATAAAAAGTATTCTCTGTCACGCACTTTAGTAATTCGAAGGCCACGTTCTTATGAGTGGAACACTGAGATACCAGCCGTAGCTGTTGCATACCATGTGATGAAGTTGTGATACTTGAAAAAGTCTATAAGATATGTGATGACGCTGGACAGAATTTGAAGCTAAAATGTTTGTTGACTCCATTTCCATAACCCTGTCATCAAAGCAATTTCTAGAATCCAGAACGACGAAAAACAGCTATAGACTATGAGATCGAAGAAATCTGCGTACACTTTCATCGTTTCAAGCTAAAACTGAATGACTTTTTAGGATTCAAAACAAGGGTTTCTACAAAAATTTGTTAATTTCTACTACAATCTTAAGAACTTTAGTCATCGTCTTTCCGATTTGTGCTGATCTGGAGTGGAACAAGTCTTTAATACGTATGTGGGAAACATATTCGTTACTTGAGTTCTCTGAGACATTGCCATACAGAGAACATAAAATATGTTAAGTCTCAGGGCGCAAGATACTGAGAAGATGGGAGACCACTCAAAGAGTTTCCTGGACAATCCCGCGTCACATGAATCAGTATCCTTTGCGATTTTCTTTAGTGTCAGCCGCCAGGCGTCTTTGTTGTTGATATTAAATGTCAGCAATTAAGTTTACATTGCCGGGAAGTAGTTCCTAGTACACGATGCCTTCCTTTCCCCAGCAAATTCTCAATGTCGTAATCTGAGCACGTATGAAAGGTTTTCTACTGGATGCCGTTTTTCTGTTAGAACTCAGCGCATCGTTTTTCATATGTTGAGATAAGGGTAACATTTTTCTTAACCTTGTCATTATATTGCATTTTTCACCACATTGGAACGCAAATGGTAACTTCTTATAGCATCTGCTAATTTGTAGAGTCTGATAGTCGCTATCAGAGGCTATGAATCGTTTGCTTCTAGGCCACCAACTTTGAATCTACAGATCCCCATCCTCGAATGAGTCAGTACATCAAAATTGCACGTGTTCTTTCATTAAACACAAACAAAAAATCTTTAGATCATCATTTTTTGTTGTTCCCTCATTAAGCATAAATTAAAAAATACGTAGGAAGTGTTCGTTTTATGTTTCCTATAGTTTTTGGTGCTTACTTGACTCCTAGCCTGCTTTACCTTACAGTATGCGCAATTTTTTTTCAGATTTACAAAATCTACATTCCTAAACAAACCTTCAGTAAACAATATCTTAATATTTTCGTGGGGTGAATTTATGCTTCTGTCCAGTGTAAATTTTTCCAGATCACACAGAGTGAAGTAATGGCTTATTTTATATTGTTCAAAGTTCAAACGTTCCAATGATGTAAATAATAAATCCAAGAAACCGCATTACACTGCATGTAACATCTGTACCAAAATAATTTTATTGAGTGGAGAGAACAGTGAATATGAAGGATCGAATGCAGGTGCGATTATGCAACATGTTGTCCTGTTGTACCTCAAAAAGAACATTAATCCATTGTAATTATATGGAACGGTGAAGACAAAGAAAAAAATGTCTCAGAAAATTCTGTTAGAGAAATAGTTAGCGTGTTAAATAAGGTGCCATTGGTCCTGACTGCATGATAAAGACATGGATCCTCTTCTTTTCACTTTGGGTTGTAAGATCCGCTCCTCTTTCGGCAGACTTGGATTTTGATTATTTTCTTTGCTTTTTTTTGTCTATGCCTCGAGTCTTACTTTAAATTATTTTAAAAATTAGTTGACAGTGTCACTTTTTCCATCCGAAATGGAATTTTATGAAACAATTTAATTTTCTTAGATTCTCTGTGGATACGATTCTTGGAAGATAACAATCCAGTTTCATTACTATCACGGAAATCACGAAAGTGGAATTTTCTTTAGTTTGGCTGTTTATTTTCCTTCTAGGTACTACAGGGTTGTATGTTGTTCGTGACTAACTCGCAAACTATCCATTAAGGATTTCAGCGCATATTGCAACAATACGGTTGGGAAACCTATCTTACAGCAGGGCACAACAAACAAAGAATGAAATTATGTTCATCGGTGAAAGATTAGATTCTCTTATCGTAACTTGCATTCAACGTTACTGGAAATACGAGACTGACGGGATTTAGTATTGCTGAAATGGAACTGGAAATAAGGCCTGAAGGATAATTATAGTACAGAGTCTAATAAACTAGGTCAGTGGTCAGTTCACAAAAAAATACCTGAAAATATTCTTTCTATTACTCTATTCACTTTTTGAGTGTTTTTTTTTTCGCTTTTGTGGTTTGGATTGTCGGTGGTAGACAGAACAGTCAATGGATACAAATTTTAATATATCATACGTATATGAACGTGTCGTTCATTGTATGTGTTTAAATAATTCTTGTGTAAAGTGAATGAGACCACATTTGCAACCTGCACAGTTTTCGTTTCAGTGACCATATCCGTAGTTAGAAAACGAGAGGTAACTTGAGACACAAGGGAGAGAAAGGCGAAGGCACACTGCACGCTATGTGAACACAATGGTTTTCTCACTTGCTGTGGCCGTGTTCCTGTGTGGGTGCGGGAAGTTGTTTTGAACTTTTACCGCCCGCTGCAACACGACGCACACCGTTGCTCTCCCTTGTTTGCACTTACCGTTTTGCTCACTTTTTCTACGGCAGACGTGTGTCCCCTTTCTGTATTTTCTTTCTCCGGTACTCCTACTTTGTCGTTAGTCTCTTGTCCGCTGCAGATTCAGAGGACATGAACAGTCAGCACGTCGTATCTGCTGCTAACGCGAGTTTCAAGTGCTTTTGCATTAAGGTTAATGTGGCGGTCATTAGCGCTTCGATGGTTTGGAAGTTATGTGACATCCGTATCCACCTGATATTTTTCGATTACTCTAGCGATCCTTCTAGGGATCTTTCGGAACGAGGATAGATTTCAGTTACTAAACAATTAATGTCCGTTCCTATTTCAAACGAACAGTTCTTGGCACTGAAGAATTATTGTGAATTGTGCCCTTTTATAATCGTGCACTGTGCTCTGTCTGCAAGATGCACGAAAGTAGTAGTAAACGTTCCAAATTCTAGACTGACAGATTTAAACTGAAAGGTACATTACGATCATAAATAGCTTAAATCATGGGATTTCTCGTCCTATTGTTGTTTGTTTTTAAATGCACAATGTTTTTCGTGAAACAAATAGAAAAAATGTAAAAGCTAGATTATGTGATGTAAAGAAACGTACACCATCAAACATTTTTGTATTTACTTTGATGAAAATATATTTGTATGATACGAGTCTTCACATGATCGCGGAGCATTGACCAATGCATCTAATTTCGGGACGCAACCACATTACAAGGTGATCCATTTGAGTAATCAGGAAAGTACAACGCTATATTTATTAAGTTAAATTTCTGTAATGTACGTGAAAATAATGGGAGTAAACAATGGGTGACGAACCTCTGGCAAGGAAGCTAACAGCGCGTTGTTGACAGGATGTGAGAAACGGAAACACATGCTGCGGAATTCTCTGCAAATAAATAAATTGTTCTAATGCAGCCAAGTGTCATGAGAATCCTGGAACATTGTATGGAAGTGCCACGAGTCAGCGCGCTCAGTGTGCCTCTAAAGTTTAGCGAAAATGTATATTATGCTAAATTTTGTAGTGTCGTAGAAACAGAGCAAGCTTTCAGACGTCGTCACATCGTTATCGTCCCATTCCTTTTTGCGGAGGAGACTGTTCGATGCCGTGCATTACCTTGAAACGATTGAGCAGTATGTGGTCCGTCAATTGCAGCAAGATGGGGTACTGGACAACAGGACGGCGCACCACCGCATTGGGCCTTTACTTGTACTGTGAAACGTTGCTTCTCGCCAAATTTTACGTTTCTGGGTCTCCGGGATGTACCCTACAGGTTTTGATGACTGAGTCTTCGAATATCAAAATATGTGACATAAATGGTCCTATCTTTTGATTGCTTTGAGGGGCCATTAACTTTTGTAAAAAATTTGGAAATTTTTGGTAAGGTCTTATGGGACCAAATCGCTGAGGTCATCGGTCCCTAAGCTTACACACTACTTAATCTAACTTAAAATAACTTACGCTAAGGACAACACACACACACCCATGTCCGAGGGAGGACTCTAACCTCCGACGAGGGGAGCAGCACTAACTTTTGTATGTGAAATAAATTTGAACTTGATACGCCAAACTATTCGAGAGAAAAAGGGTCTTAATAGACGAAGAGACAAACATAATCGATCGATAAAAAGTTACAAAAATTGTTTTTATTGTTATATAATTAGAAATTAAGAATTTTCAGATATTTTTCCCTTTACTTGTACCGTGAAACCCTGCTTCTTACCAAATTTCATGATTCTAGGTCAACGGGAGTACCCTATAGGCTTTGATGTATGAGTTTTCGCGTATCAAAATATGTCACATAAAGGGTCGTATCTTTTGATTCCACTGACTCAGAAGCTCAAAATTTTTACACCGCCAATGGACCATTGATCGTAATATGTGACATAAATCCGAACTTGATACGTCTACTCGTTCTGAGAATAAGGGTTCGTAACAGTGGGATGGGCAGACCGACAACAAAAAGTTACTGTAAGGGTTGCGTTTTCGCAGAACCATAAAAAAACTTAAGATATTGGGGTTTTAATCCTTCAGGTATTCTACGTAGTACCCCCCTCCCCCCCACTTTACTACCCCGAACACG
Organism: Schistocerca nitens; assembly: GCF_023898315.1. Classification (NCBI taxonomy): domain Eukaryota; kingdom Metazoa; phylum Arthropoda; class Insecta; order Orthoptera; family Acrididae; genus Schistocerca; species Schistocerca nitens. The sequence continues at coordinate 365,939,835 of NC_064614.1, read as the reverse complement.
AACGGCCACATGTGAAACTGTCCGAAAAATCTTTCTTTGGTATGTTCTTCAACTCGCGCATCAAACTCGCTAGAATGTCGGTTATTTCGTTAAAGCAATGACCCTTCATGTGAACTCCTGTTCTACGTAGTTCTGTTGTAGGGTCGTTTTGATAACACCAAATCTCATCCCCCCCCCCCCTTGACGATTTTTTCCGAAAAAGAACTGTTGGCTTTTCGATTTTCAATCAAATCGCAACACGCGTCCATGATTCGTTGTTTTTGTTCGGGAGTCAAGATGTGCGGTACAAGCTTCGCATACACTTTTCTCCGAAACATTCTGCAGTATGTTTTGAACAGTTAATCTGGAGACGTTTCTCCATTGTGATTTTCACACAACTTTGACATACTAAGACCGTACATCTATCTCGTAACAATACCCAACACTGCCTTGTCACAACTGACTGACTGAACACCTGTTTTTTTCAGTTGTCAGTTCAAGCTGCCGCCGTAGTTATTGCGCTGACATCTCTTATGCGCCAGGAATAAAACCAGTCTCAAAACTTTTTGAGCGGACCATGTAGTGTAATGAAATTGGATCAACAGTGTATATTAAGAGACTAGACATGGGTCGTCTCCATGTTTCTGACCCAGCACCATTTGACAAGACTGTCTACTGTTCCGCCCCTGCTTCGCGCAGCGCTTTGTTTTGCTCACTTAGTCCAGGACGGAACTGTAAGGAAATTTAGCCGGCGAAGATGAAAGCGGGCGCCCCGGCGCTTCTTGCAGGGCGCACAGCTAACGGCGGCAGCAGCGGGCCACCGGGCTTTCACATTCCGGGGGGGGGAGACGTTTCACCCTGGGGCCTTAACTTCTTCCGGATTCCACAGCGGCAGCCCGTTGCAATCAAAGCTTCAGTACGGAATCAGAGGTGACTCACGTAACGCAGACAAACGCCACGCTTCCACGCTTCGTTACTATCAGTGACACTAAAGGTATCCAACAGAGAGGACCAGTGGCTAGGATAATGGATTCATATTCAAGAGCAGTGGGATTCTGATAGCTATCCACTAATCGTAACTTGAGATTTCCATTATTACCTCGTTTCATTTGTGTGAATGTCACCATTACAGCTTTATTGAAGTCACGACCAATACTTTTCTACACATTGTCCACGTAATAAGACGTATATGTCATCATAGATATTGTCCAAGTTTATGATATGCACAGGAGAGCCAAAGAAACTGGTACACCGGCATAATATTGTGCAGGGCCTCCGTGAACACGCAGAAGTGCTGCAACACGACGTGGCATGGATTCGACTGACGTTTGAAGTAATGCTGACGCCATGAATACCGCAGGGCTGTCCATAAATCTATAAGAGTACCACGGGGTGGAAATCGCTTCTGAACAACACGTTGCAAGGCATCCCAGATATGCTCAATAATGTTCATGCCTGGGGAGTTTGGCGGCCAGCTGAAGTGTGTGAACTCAGAAGAGCGTTCCTGGAGCCGCTCTGTAGCAATTCTTGGCGTGTGGCGTGTCGCATTGTTCTGCTGGAATTGCCAAAGACCGTTGGAATCCACAATGGACATGAATGGATGTAGGTGATCAGGCAGATCTCTTAAGTAGGTGTCACTTGTCAGAGTCGTAGCCGGCCGGGGTGGCCGAGCGGTTCTAGGCGCGTCAGGATCAACGTGACCGCTACAGTCGCAGGTTTTAATCCTGCCTCGGCATGGATGTGTGTGATGTCCTCAGGTTGGTTAGGTTTAAGTAGTTCTAAGTTATAGTGGACTGATGACCTCAGATGTTAAGTCCCATAGTGCTTGGAGCCATTTGAACCATTTTCATAGTCGTACCTAGACGTATGAGGGGCCCAATATCACTCCAACAGCGCAAGTCCCATACCATTACAGAGTCTCCACCAACTTGAACAGTACCCTGCTGACATGCAAGGTTCATGTATCCATGAGGTTATCTTCATACCCATACACGTCCATCCACTAGATACAATTTGAAACGAGACTCGTCCTACCAGGCAACATGTTTCCAATCATCAACAGTCCAATATCGGTGTTGACGGGTCCACGCGAGGCTTAAGGCTTTGTGTCTTACAATCATCGAGTGTACACGGATGGGCCTTCGGCTCCGAAAGCCCATATCGATGTTTTGTTGAATGGTCCGCACCCTGACACTTGTTGATGGCCCAGCATCGAAATCTGCAGCAATTTGAGGAAGGGTTGCACTTCTTTCACGTTGAACGATTCTCTTCAGTCGTCGTTAGTCCTGCTCTTGCAGGATTTTTTTCTGGCCGCAGTGATATCGGAGATTTAATGTTTTATCGGATTTGTGATAGTCATGGCACACTGGTGAAATGATCGTGCGGGCAAGTCCCCACTTCATCGCTACCTTGTAGATGCTGTGCCCCGTCTCAAGAGCGCCGACTATAACACTACGTTCAACTCACATCTTGATAACCTGATATTGTAGCAACAGTAATCGATATAACTGCGCAAGACACTTGTCTTATATAGGCGTTGCCGACCTTATCGCAGTATTCTGCGTGTTTACATGTTACTGTATTTGAATACGCATGCCTATACCGGTTTCTTTGGTGCTTCATTATATGTGCGGCTTAGCTAGAAATATAAGTGGGAGAAATGGTAGCACCACATGGACAAGTGTTTAGAAAAAGAAAGCGTTTTTAGCGCTGGTTGGGCTAGGCATAAATCATTTACGTGATCGTAGTCCGCAGGCTGCGGTTGTCGCAACGGAAACAACGCATAACGGAAACCCAAGAATCGTAGGTTCGAGTCCCTATGCGGAAACTTTTTCCTCGTATTCATTTTTTTTAAAATTGCAAATAAACCCAAATAATGGGCAGTATATTACATTTACTGATATTTTCGAAAAAGGCAGGGAGGAAAGGCAAAGGAAAGGTCTGGACCGAGGATTCAAAAAATGATGACGGTAAAATATAGCAATGTCGTCATTATTCCATGGAAATCTTGAAACACGTATGTTGTGCGGCAGCGATGCTGAGACATTGTAGAATCTCTGACCAGAGCAGTTGCGCTCGACTCGCAGTAGCGAGCAGTCAGTCAGTCTGCAGTAGTCAGTCCTCAGTAGTGCTAGGAGTCGGTTGCTAGCAGTAGCGGAGAGCAGTCGGCGGGCGTCGGCATCGCAATGGTCGAGATTCAGGACGAGGTATAATTTATTTAAATAAATAATCATGCAGCTTTGCGCTCATCAGATAATGTAACGAACACTCATTGTAATTTAACTTTCAAAAATCGCCCCCAATAATAATTTTGATTTAAAAGCAATTTTAGAGACAATCATTCAAATTTCCTTCCATTTCCTTTTAACAAAGATTTTCAAAGGTACTTCCAATGCTTTTCGTGCAAGCGCAAGAGAACAATAAGAGCAGAATTTTGACATGCAGTTTTACTAAGGTAAGAAATTAATTCTCGTTTCGCACAGGGCAAACACCGACTTTTCGGTTGAATTGAGTTTAGGTTATCATTACAGTTTCATTATCACGGAATTAGCGTTCATTATTTAATGGGAACTTGTACTTAAGTCAGATAGCGAGCTTTCATTTAATTGTCTTTGCCATTAATATTCTTGTGGGGAGTTTATACTTAGCTGTGGCACCATTTCTAATAAATATTGTTTTTAAAATTTCTGTGGGAGTTCACACTTAGCTGTGGCACCATTACTAATAAATATAGTTTATTTAAGAAAATGTTGTGGGGAGGTTACACTTGGCGACACCCGGTCCAGGATCGTATTTCGTAGAGAATCTTTTGAAAAACAGTCAGATATCTGCTCTTATTTGCTTAAATATAATTAGTATTTGGCGTAACGCTTTTACTAATCTTGTGACTTTCTTTCTACAGGTCAACGGCAATTTGTTGCTCTGTTGTAATTTTGTTTGTTGCTTTTTGCATTTGTGCTTATTTGTTTTGTGAATATTTGTGATTATTGTTAAAATGCCGCGAAAGACTGTGAATAGTGTATCGCGAGGTATTTTGAATGAAATTACCGACTTAAACAACATGACCGATAGTAATTGTGACACGCAGTGTAATGATGACAATCCTGCGTTCACTGACAATCAATGCGTTCCAACCACTAATGATGACTTTTGTCTTAATGATGAACAAACGAACTCGGTTATGTCTTCTGTTGATTTGACGACAATCAATGACGCGGGACGCTCTATTGTAATGAGCGCTGCCCAGCCTAACACAACCGGTTTACTAAATTCACGTGACGAACAGACAAATTTGTCTAATGAAAATGGACAGTGTACTGAAAGTACGACGGATCCATTTAATTCCGAAATAATGACTGACAGTGTAAATTCGAATGGCAAACCTTTTTGTAAATCTCAGAATAACCAAATGGTTACAGAAAGCGAGACAATTCCAGATCCAGCATTAAACAGCACCGAGAATAGCGCCGGCAATTTTGGCTTGGATCAAATTATGGCATTTTTACGACAAATGGAGAAACAACAGAATGAAAAACAAGACAAACTTAGTGAAAAATTAGATAACAATGATGTAAATCTCAAACAACTTAGAGAACAGAACAAACAAGATAACGAAAACCTTAAACAACACTTAAATGAAAAATTAGATAACAATTCCAGACAGTTAAATGAAAAATTAGATAACAATTCCAGACAGTTAAGTGAACAAATTAGAGCCGTTGCCGCGCAGTGCCATGACACTAAGGAACAGTTACGCGAAGAAATTGAGGCTTGTTCACGAAAAAGTAGCGAAGAAATTAGGTCTGTTGCTCAAGAATTAAGGGAAATGCAAACAGCCACAACAGAAACACTCAGAGACGAAATTAGCGGAGTCGCTAAACAATGCTCTGAAAAAACTACACAATTACGCGACGAGTTTAAAGCAATGACGGTAGAACTTTCGCGCAAAATGGATGAAAAGATTGATGCGAAATTCGAGCAACAGAACTCTCAAATTAACGAACGTCTTAGTCTTCACATAGAAAACAGTGATACGCGTTTCCGCAAATTTATTCAGGATCAAAATAAAGTGAAACGACAAGTAATGGAAACAATCACAGCTCAGAGACAAGAAGACAAACGTAAAATGTTTGCAAAAGCAAAAACATACGTAGACAATAATATTGCCACAGTGTCCGAGGAAATTAATTCCATCAAACAGTTGAACGCGGAATTACGTGATGAAATTTCTGATCTTAAATCAAAAACAGATACACACGCAGTAGATATTCAGGCAGTGACAGACAGATTTGAAGAATTAGAAATAACACAGGATTCCGATGTCGTCAAAGTTGACGTTAAAAAACTGAACGAAATTACACGTAAGTTGCAAAAACAGATTAATGCGTCCGATTCTAAAAACGATGAGCAGGCAAAAACACTGACTGAAAAATATGATGAATTGGCCAGTCGTATTGATGCTATTGAAAGTACTAATGACAGCAAATCAGAAGACATTTCACCGGTTTCATTTAGTCAAACAACTGAATTTCAAAATTTACAGCAAACAATTAATGAAATCGATTCGTCTAATAACACGTTGCGTAGAAAACTGTCAAGTTTACAGCAGGAAGTAACAGAGATGAAAAATATTTCGGTTAATAACGCATCACAGCAGACGCCACTTTGCGAACATTTGTCAGATTCGCGCAACGCGTGCAATTTGGGTAATCTACAAAGAGCACCCGACTTTGATTCCGAACAATCACAGTTCAACAGATTCTCTTACAACCATGAACCTGTTCCATCACACAGAGACGATAATTTCGATTACAAACATTTTCTGTCAGTGAGAAAGTTTAAAGTATTTAAAAACGACAGAGCACAGATTCACCCGCTAGATTGGATACAACAATTTAGCTTTGCTTTTCCACCGACTTGGCCTGTAACACACAAACTTGAATTTATTTGCAGCTTTTTGGAAGGCGAACCGGCAACTCGTATGAGGCCGATCGCGAGACAATGTTATTCAGTAGAGGAATTTCAGAATGCTTTTCTGTCAGCGTACTGGTCGAAGACGACACAGCGCGGAATTAAAGATCAGCTAATTAGTTTGCCAAATTATGAGAACACAAATTTTCCCAGTGTCATGCAATTTTTTGAGCACATGGTGCAACAGAACCAGTATTTAAGTGAGCCTTATAGTGAATCTGCACTTATACAATTATGCATTTCTAAGTTACCACGGTCATTAAGAGTTTCACTTCTAACGGGTCAGCAAAAGGAAAATATTTCAGCATTCAGAGATCTGTTACAACTCTTAGAAGTACAACAATCTGATTATTCTTTTGTAAATAAAAACTTTTCGTATAATAACCAAGGTCAACAAACTTACAGTAATTATGATCAGGGACGTAATTTCAATAGGAAAAATAACAGACGCTTTAGGAACGACAACTACCAGAACTTTAACAGCAGACAAAATTCTCATTATCAACATCATCAAAACTTTCAGCAACAGGAACCACCTTTTAGTAACAATAGACGTTTTCCACCACAACAGCATGAAAGTCAGCCGGTTGGAATACATAACCAACAATGTAATGCACAAGGTCAACCCAACTACAATGTTTCGCCGCGTGCACGTATAGTCCCAGATCCAACAAATAGTGACGCACGGCAGCAAGGAAATAACTACGTACAGAGAAGACAGTATTTCAATTCCTATCGCAATACACCGTATAGGAATGACTATTACGACAGGCGTAAAAATAATGACGAGAATTTTCAGCGTACATCTAACAACAGTCGATCTTACCAACAGCAAAATCATCCGCAAGAACATATTCTCATGAATGAACCCGATAGTAGGTACCATCCAGAGCGTAACACGTCTGGAAGAAGTAATAGAACTGTTCAAATTGTAGAAATGCCACAACATCCTCCTGATAATAATAACACGTCTGATAGAATCTGACTAGATACTGTACGGGACGCATCTTCCAATAACACAAGCACTAGTTTTGACACGCAAAATGTTGTTCACGAGAATGTAATTACGTTTGACGACATCAGAGACACTCTTTTGCAGGAAAAACCAGTTGTTCAGAAAACTATTTCACATCCTGTCATCGAAATTAAAATTGGTTCATCGAAATTTTCAGCGGTAATTGATTCCGGATCACCTATGTCAGTTATTAATGAGGAAACTTTTAACGAGTGCAACAAAGAGAATACTTATCCTACATTACCTTTAGGCAAAACGAAAGTAAAAGGAGCAGTATCGAGTAAAGGAGTAGACGTTAAATTTCAGACGCATTTATCATTTTGTATTGGAGGTCATACTTTTCATTCAAATTTTTGGATTGTTCCTTTATTGACAACAGACGTAATTTTAGGTACTAATTTTCTCGTACAACACGACGCAGTGGTTGATTTTCAAAATTCTTATTTAATGTTGAAAGACGAAAATGTACAATTAGCTTTAGAGTTTCAGCACTCATTATCGACAGAAGAGGAAACAATTAACCGCACAGAGGTCATTTCAGTATCGCGTAACATAGACTGTAATCCCACATTGTTCACGGATACGTACGTACACAACTATAATACTCCAGACGAAGCTGACTACGACGTTATGCAGATGATTTCTGATAAAGTTAAGCAAAGCAGTGCAAATACAGACGACGAACGAACGCAATTACATAAAATTCTTTTACAACAAGCTCCAGTTTTCGACAACATTCCTGGTACTATGTCCGGCTTTATGTACGAATTTCAAGTCAAACAGCACGACACATTTAAAGCAAAGCATTATCCCATTCCATATATCCACAGAGAACAAGTTAAAAAAGAATTGCAGGATATGCTTGACCAAGGTATTATAGAACCGGCAGTTAGTCCGTACATAAACCCGCTACATATTGTTAAGAAAAAGGATGGCTCACTTCGCCTTGTACTTGATTCACGTCACATTAATGACATAATTATTAATGAAACAGATCGACCACAGACATTAGAAGAACTACTACAGAAATTTCACGGTACAGCTATTTATTCTACACTAGATTTAAAATCGGGATTTTGGCAAATTCAACTTCATCCGAATTGCAGAAAGTATACAGCCTTTCTCTGTTTTGGTGACTGTTATCAATTTTGCAAATTACCATTCGGCTTAACTATTTCCTCTGCAGCTTTTATTCGCGGTTTGAACACAATACTTCCGACAGAACTGAAAGACAGAATTACGACGTACGTAGATGACATTCTTATCGCAGAAGCTAACTGGTCTGAACATAATCTGATTTTAGAACGACTATTGCAAACTTTCCATGCACAAGGACTTACAGTGAATCTCAGTAAATCACATTTTGGTAAAACTTCTATAAAATTTCTTGGACACGTAATTTCAGCAGAAGGCATTGCGCCTGATCCAGAAAAACTTCAAGCTCTACGTGACATTACTGTTCCCACAACGAAGAAACAATTACGCAGCTTTTTGGGGTTAATTAACTTTTTTCGTAAATTTATTCATCACTCTGCTTTAGACACGCCTAGATTATGCCAATTAACAGGTAAAAACACTATTTGGTCATGGGATAAGCAAGCACACTCTGAATTCGTGAACCTGAAACATGCTTTGTTGAATGCTCCACTTTTATCGCACCCAGATCTTACCAGAAATTTCTCCATTGCTACCGATAGTTCTAACACCGCTTTAGGCGTACACATTTTTCAGGAAATTGAGGAAGATGGCTCGACAGTAATTAAAAACATCGCATTTGCAAGCCGCATTTTGTCACCTGCTGAACGAAATTATTCCGTTACTGAACTAGAAACATTATGTGTTGTATGGGCTTTTACGAGATTTAGGCATTTTGTTTATGGAAGACACACGACCGTTTACACAGATCACAGAGCTATTCAATTCTTACTTTCGGCTAAATTCACTCACGACAGGTTAAGTAGATGGAAACTGTATTTACAGGAATTTAATTTTACGATTGTTCACATTCCCGGCACACAAAATGTTATAGCAGACGCACTTTCTCGTTCTCTCAGCAACAATCAGCAAGACGTCGCAACCAACTTCTGCAAAGCAAATTTCAGCATCATGTACATTCAGCAAGTCGCATTTGAAAATTTTATTTCATCGTCATTACAGGACATAGCACGAGAGCAAAGTAAAGACAATGTGTGGAAAGAGATTAAACACCTTTGGCAAGATAAGAATAATGTTACGATTAGGAACCACTACACTGTACGCAATGACATTCTGTTTCGCCGTTCTCATCCAGACAGCAACAATTGGTTATTATGCATTCCTGACGAACTGGTTAACAAATTAATCTGGTACACTCATTTAAGCTACGCACATTATGGAGCAAGAAAATGTTTTCTGATACTGAGACAGAACTGTTATTTTGCCAACATGGAAAAACGTATACGACGAGTTTTAGCGTCATGTAAAATTTGCCAGAAAGCTAAGTCTGACACCACTTCACATATTCCTCCATTATACCCCATTGTACCTGTTAAATTAAGACATATGGCCGCAGTAGACATTTTTGGTCCAATTCCGAGAACTAATAGAGGTTTTTGCTACATCTTTGTCGCTGTTGAACTCACTTCAAAATTTGTTACCTTCACTCCGTTACGCAAAGCTACTGCTAAAACTGTTTCGAAAGCATTTGTAAAGCATTTCTTATTTCATGTAGGGCATGTGATGAAAGTAATTTCTGACAATGGATCACAATTTCGTTCTGTCATATGGACACGCATGTTACGAGCTAGAAACATTTCTCCGATTTATATATCGAAGTACCACGCCTCTTCGAACCCTTGTGAACGACTAATGAAAGAAATTGGTAAACTGTGTAGAATATACTGCCACAAAAGACATGTTAATTGGGACACACACGTACACTCATTTCAAGATGTAATTAATTCCATTCCAAATGAATCCACTATGCTACCTCCGTCTGTTATACTGAAAAACGTTGAACCACCAAACAAAATCAAAGAATTAGTAACATTTCCTACATCTCGTCGATTACGACACCACGAAATAATTGACATTGCGCTGAACAACATCAAACGTGCCGCAGAGCGCCGGAGAAGACAGCAAAAACAGGTTTGTAGACGCCGAGACTTTCACGTTGGACAGAAGATATTAGTACGTACACACTATTTATCCAGCAAATTAAAAGGTAAGTGCAGTAAATTTGAACTTCTATACGCAGGTCCATATCGGATTCGCAGCATTCCTCACCCCAATGTTGTACACGTCGAAACTCTGAGAACCAGAAAATCGAAAGGCAACCATCATGTGTCAAACATTAAACCCTTTATCGAATGAAACCACTTTACGATGTAACATGCTATGAGGCCGTTTACACATTTTATGACCACTTATGCAATTATATTCACATGACTAATTACTGATGATTATCGTATTTTTTCTTGGCAAGTACCCGGCAAGGTAAGGTTAGCAGGTCGCTCTTCTTGTCGTTACACACTAGACCGTGCATTTTTTCAGATGAACTTACGCATTTTATGAATAATTATGCAATTCTCTATAATGACGCATTAATTTTATCAAATTCTCTCTCCATTGAAGTCTTTAATTATCGCATCTATTAACTACACTACATATAAGCTGAACACAACGAATGTCACATTTGTCTTTCTTATGTATGTACGATTGTTTTCATGTTTTGTTTGTATGCACTGTGAACTAGTTAAGGTATAACACACACCATTTGACTTTGACATTTTGCCTTGTGATATCTCAACATCGTGACTGTTTTACATTTTCCTTTTTTGCTGCTGCATTACGATATTCTCTGTACACTTTTTGCCTTTAAACACTGTCTGTGCTTTGAGATATTACGTTTTCTGTCATGTTATGCTGTATGCTTAATTTTGTCACCATTAACCAGTCATTATTTAATGGGTATATGATTTAAATGCAAGACATTAATCTTTGTTCATCAATTTCAGAAATAAATGATGCGTACAGGAAATGAATTAAACAGAAGTGGGAATTTCACCTACGGAATAAACGAAAGAAGATGCAATAAGCTAATGAGGACGAGTAAATGGATCAGAATTAACAAGCATTAACCAGAATATATTATACACATCGCAGAATAGCAGTCTTAACTAATTTTTTCTTTCAGAATACAAAGCGATTGATGCAAGCTGTCAGACAGAACTACACATTTTAGTTTTAAGTGATGAGATATGCTAGGGATTAGGAATAGTTGTGTGATGAATAATGAAATGATTTTTGCAGATGATAATGAATGCTGATAATGAACAATGATGAAGAATATGGTACTATGAATAATGAAGTTTTTGTTTACAGGTGATGATAATGATGGAGTTATGATGATATGAATAATGAAGTTTTTCTTTACAGATGAGGATAATGTTGAAGTTATGTATTTATGCTATGTAGTTATTTAAGTATTTGTTGCAGTTTACTTTGACAGCAGGTGTTATATTGCGTAGTAGGATGACTGAAGGTTTTGGAAAGGACAGCTATGGAACACATTTTTTATACACATTTCACTACCTGTTAATTCGAAGTTCACTACTTTTCAGCATAGTCTGCGTTTCTTCTTTCAGCTCAATAATCCATTTTGTATTTTTCTTTCAGGAGAAGCTTTTTATGATACTTACTAAACTTGTTACTTATTATACCTGTTCTAGTACTTGCATTTTTCTTACCCACTTGTGTCTATCATTTATAAATGTGATAACCTTGCTACAGCTGACTCATGACGAATGACGTTACACAATCTTTTCATTTATAGGAACAACCTAGAAGCAATTTTTTCTCTTATTTCTTCTTGCTTTCCCTTATAATTACCCAAAGCAATGCATTGCTAGCAGAAAAAACAAAATGTATTAACAGTCCCAGATAATGTCACTAGTTTATGATAATTCTGAATAACACTGATCAGCTCTGAATAGTATGTCACTTGAATAATGACTTCTTAATGATACCAAAACATAATTGCCACTATCTATTGTAATGAGAGTACTTATTATGCCCATGCTTATTAATGCTACTAATGTTTTATACTATTCAATACTTGCTGGCCACTGAGTGCCCATAATTAATGTAATTACTTATTATGCCCATGATTATTAAGGCTATGACTGTAATTAACTGATTTTTAATAATGATTTCTTAATGATATGAAGAATACTGAATGATGAATAATGTTTTATACTATTCAATACTTGCTGGCCACTGAGTGCCAATAATTGATGTAACTTAACGTTTTGTTAGTGTTTTCAATGATGACTTCCCATATTAATACTGAATGATGATAAATATTTTGTACTAATCGAAAGTTGCTAGGCCACTGAATGTTAATAGTTACTTGTAAATATGTTATTTGAATGAGGAAAAATGTTTTGTAATACTCAATACTTGATGGCGATTGATTACCACTCTTGTCTTTAAATTAATTAATGAACATTTTTCTGTAATACTACATTCATGGTACAGAAATGTTCAATGACTAGAGTATGGATACCGCAAACTACTTATGTAATCACTAATCAAGACTTGTGTGTTAGTTAATGTACTTCACCTTCTGACCTAACTACCTGAAATTATTGTAACATCCATTTGTCTTGTCCATCCTCATTATCATGGAGCACTATATTTGGTTTTTGCACTAATTCTACGTTGGTGTGCCGCCTCTTAAAAGCGTGGTGTTGACACGACATGCTGTCCACCACTGTAGGCGAAGAAACTACTTATGTAATCACTAATCAAGACTTTGTTATGGAGCACTGTGTGCCGCCTCTTAAGAGCGTGGTGCTGACACGACATGCTGTCCACCACCGTAAGCGATGAAGACGTTATTCTGGTCCCACTGTTTGGTGTACCTGGTATACTGCCAAATGATAGTATGGAATACTACTACGACGTTTCACTGTCTTGATACGCTGATAAATACTTCTGGGAACGGAACTGCAGATTGTATCACTTAGTTGTGATTCTGTGGAAAGATATGGACTTTCAGTGCAGCTATGTGCAAACTAAAGTGCTACAACCATGATGCAATCCTTCCTTTCCTATCCTAATAGTGAAAATCATTTTTTTACTAACACCATTTATGTTCATGGCCTATACATTTTTTCTCGATTTGTTGAACTCTAGTGCGAGTACACTTGTGTCACTTGTCGACATGATTTTTGCCATTTGTTGTCAAAATACTAAAGACATTTTCGATTTGTTTTGAAGTGCAGTATGTGTGCACTCTTGTCATCTATATTGTATATACTTTTTGTGATTTGATGATTTTTTCTACTCTTGCGTTTATTTGTTATAAAAATGTTCAAAAGTTTTCAGTGCATGTGCACTTATGTGAATATGTTTTCAACTGAACTACAGTGCCTGTGCACTCTTCTCAATTTTCGATATGATTTGTGTTCATTCTGTATACCTTTTATGATTTATGTCATTTGTTACTCTTGTATATTTCGTCTTTTACTGATATGTTCTCCACTGCAGTGCATGTGCACTCATGACACTTGTCAACATGATTTTTTTTTGCCTGTTATGAAACTGCTAAAGAATTTTTCAGTGTGTGTGCATTTTATTATCTGTCAAATAATTTGTATATACATTTTTCCTGATTTGTTTTATACTTATATTTTGTCTTGTCTGTAATGTTTTGTAATTGGTGCATGCGCACAACATTTAATTCATGTATTACATCCAAATATTTTGTAAATGTTAATTAATTAAAGGAAAAATTTGTTACGATGGCAAGTCCAAATGACTCACCATCGCTGCCAAATTTTTGCCCCCCCAGTGGAGGGTTATGAAACACGTATGTTGTGCGGCAGCGATGCTGAGACATTGTAGAATCTCTGACCAGAGCAGTTGCGCTCGACTCGCAGTAGCGAGCAGTCAGTCAGTCTGCAGTAGTCAGTCCTCAGTAGTGCTAGGAGTCGGTTGCTAGCAGTAGCGGAGAGCAGTCGGCGGGCGTCGGCATCGCAATGGTCGAGATTCAGGACGAGGTATAATTTATTTAAATAAATAATCATGCAGCTTTGCGCTCATCAGATAATGTAACGAACACTCATTGTAATTTAACTTTCAAAAATCGCCCCCAATAATAATTTTGATTTAAAAGCAATTTTAGAGACAATCATTCAAATTTCCTTCCATTTCCTTTTAACAAAGATTTTCAAAGGTACTTCCAATGCTTTTCGTGCAAGCGCAAGAGAACAATAAGAGCAGAATTTTGACATGCAGTTTTACTAAGGTAAGAAATTAATTCTCGTTTCGCACAGGGCAAACACCGACTTTTCGGTTGAATTGAGTTTAGGTTATCATTACAGTTTCATTATCACGGAATTAGCGTTCATTATTTAATGGGAACTTGTACTTAAGTCAGATAGCGAGCTTTCATTTAATTGTCTTTGCCATTAATATTCTTGTGGGGAGTTTATACTTAGCTGTGGCACCATTTCTAATAAATATTGTTTTTAAAATTTCTGTGGGAGTTCACACTTAGCTGTGGCACCATTACTAATAAATGTAGTTATATTATTTTGAATTTGTTGTGGGGAGGTTACAATCTGAGAAACGTAGAGCAATCTTATACAAAATGAAAGTAAAAGAAATTACTGATGTGATGAAGCTCTATGTGAAGGAGAACAAATTTATTCTGTTAAATGACACGTGGCGAGGACAAAAAAATCCAGAATTACATGACGAGATTTTTCAACATGTAGAAGGATTGCCTACGCGCAGTATTATAGTGTCTCTCCCCAAATACACTCTGCCACTGCAATCCTGCAATATATACTTTTGGAGTCGGGTAAAGAATTTGGTAAAAAAGCCTCAGAACAACTCTTATCCTACAGAGAGAAAAAACGAGTTCACCTGCCGAGAAGACTACATAAAATTACATTAGACTGTAGATCACCATTATCTCGTCATTATTTGGCGAAATGATGCGTTACGCGTGGTTTGCTGCAGAACTAAGCGATGAGAGAGAACTGTCTACGAATGTAAACCACTCCTAACACATTCATTTCTGACCAAGCACTACATATACCATAAATTTGGAGGAAATCTGTGATGACGAGTAGATGCGGTCCCCTTGCCACCTAGGACTCTGACATCAATAATCTCGATGTCGACGAGACGTTAAATGTAATCTTCCAACTTTCAGGTTTTCTGTGGGAAGTGGGCAACAGGCTCCGGCTAATATCGTGTCGTTTCAAGGTTCCTACTAGAACAGAATGATGTGCTTTCCAGCTGCAACAAGAAGTTACTCTACTAGACACTTTATTCTGCTAGAACAGAATAGGGTGGACGTGCATTCAGCTGAAAAAATTTCGGTTGTCGTTTACAGATATTTTCTGAGACTTTGGCAATAAGGGGCCTGTGGTCTCCTGTGGCTCATTACAGAGTTACAATGCAGTCATGGCTCATTCGACTTCTAACCCAAATTGTTAAGGCTTTCGTAGCCACTTGTTGACAAACTGCCAATTGGCTTCTGTCTCGGGTTCTTCGGCCGACGTTCATCTAATGATTTTTCTGACGTTTCGCCAGCACGAGTGGCTGGCATTGTCAAAGCTTCACCCTCCATTGCCAGTTCACCACCGGCAATGGAGGGTGAAGCTTTGACAATGCCAGCCACTCGTGCTGGCGAAACGTCAGAAAAATCATTAGATGAACTTCGGCTGAATAACCCGAGACAGAAGCCAATTGGCAGTTTGTCAACCCAAATTGTCATTGGTTTTGTGAAAATATCTTCGCAAGAGTGAAAAAGCGTATAGTATTCAGTTACCAAAACATTATACACAACACACAGAGTAATGGTGCAAACCTCAGACCAGTTACTTGGCGTATGTTCAGAGATCTTGTAGTACGCCGACTGCTAGTGTAACACATGATGATCTAGATCGGATGTTATGACATAGTTTGCATGGACAGTACTTTCCATCTTGAGACGGAAGGATCCTGTTTGTAGTAGGCTCCCATGTGCTGATGAGAAAGTTCTGTGATGCGGTTGCCGTGGTTGCGGGAAAAGCTCAGCATAACGCCGTTATGCAGCATTTCCATTTCATTCATTGAATCCATACATGAGGTGCTTATCGGACAACTCTACAATAGCAGTCATGACTACACTGTGTATATCAGCGTTAACGTACAGCTGACACTGCCGGAAAAACAAAGCCGACATGGAACCGAGTAGTACTGAATGCAGGCTTTACGGTGGAGAGAAGTAGAAATCATTGTTGGCAACAGCATTTACCACCAATGACCGGAATTAGCTTGTTTCCAAACAAGACATAAGGCCCACGCTCTTTTTCAGATATTTTCAGTGCAATGCAGATGTAAAGATGGAAATGGAAATGCCATGTGGCTAGGGCCTCCCGTCGGGTAGACCGTTCGCCTGGTGCAAGTCTTTGGAGCTGACGCCACTTCGGCGACTTGTGTGTCGATGGGGATGAAATTATGATAAGTACAACACAATACCCAGTCCCTGAGCGGAGAAAATCTCCGACCCAGCCGGGAATCGAACCCAGGCCGTTAGGTATGACATTCTGTCGCGTTGGCCACTGAGTTACCAGGGGCGGACGATAGAAAGGTAAGTGGGGGTGAGAAACAAACGAAATTCAGTTATCTGTAACAAGTCAACAGACACTAAGTGTCCGTTACACCAAAATACTCAGAAAATATTCCTCAACAGCCTCAGAGAACTCGTAGGTGGTGTTCTGGTTAGCCCTGTAAAAGGTGTCGACATTCATACCGTCTGTTAACTGATACAAAATTAATTCATATTCATATTACAATGCAACAGTTTACATAAGATCCGTTGCGTCAGCGGAGCGTACTTTTAAAAATTTCTGTGCGTTTTATCTTTAAATAAATGTATTTAACATTAGTGATAGCTCAGTTTCATTTTTAGTGAACTTAATCACCAGGGAAGGACTTACAGGAGCGGAATGACTGCGATCCGTTTAACATCCTTCGCTTAGTATTGTGATTCTCATGCGGTAACGTAAACTAATGCAGAATTCACTTTAAAAGCAGCAAAGAGTCACGTCCTGGCTAATGTGTATAACAGTTGACCAAATAAGTTCCCCACCCACATTGGCAACGATTACGAGCAAGTTTACACAAGATGATAAAGAAAATCTGAAGATGGTATAAAAAATAATCTTCTGAGTAATTCTGTTCTCTGTTCTAAATATTGCCTGCACCGCTGAAGCCTTTGGTTGTTTGGTTACCGTTCAATGTAAAAGAATGTGCACTGGTACAGCTCGTGGGCAGACACAGTGCAGCCTCTTTCACAGCGGCTCTAGGAGGGAGAGGGTTGTGGCGGACCCACTGTCCCGGACACCTTTTACACCCAGGAAAGAGCCGCGATACTTGTTTCGGTAGCAGGCTAAGTGGACATGGGACCTTACTGCAAGGACTGGAATGAGGAAAATTCAGGATTGAAGCCGGTATCTCCAGGATCGAACTTTAGTGCCTTACCCACAAGATCACCACAGTCACCATCGTGTGACGCATTAACCTTTTTAAAAAAAGAGAGAAACTGATTCCCCAACGCACGCACTTTAATGTTGCCAATTCCAAGAGTTCTACTGTTACCTATGTTGCGTATGGGTTAGCTGCTATCGAAGATTCACAGTTTGAGGGTCTGTGATATTGTCCCTTGGGGTGGGTGCTCACCGTATCCCTTATAAAACAGTAGAAATAATCGTGGCTGTTTAAGATGGAGGGGGAAAAATAGCTCTGCGATAGTCTGGATGGGTATTAGGGCTGCTGGTGGATTACGATGGTTACTATCCGCAGAATTTCGTGTATAAGTGCAGGGATGTGTTTATAATTGTGTAGTAACCGACGTCGATGTGTACTGACGGTGTCTCCTGGTACGACTCCAGCAGTCTCGTGCCTATAACATGCCAAAATCATCATCAGAGTGGTCAGTTTCATTGTATAATTGGTTACTTAGTGTAGTGGGTTTTGTTTATGATTTATGTGTTACCACCTTCCCAGCTGAGGCGGGACGTTAGTCCGCGTGAGAGCAGCAAGTCACTATTTTGCTGATGGTGGGCAGGGGCTCGCGGCATAATGCTGTTGGCGATATTGGAATTGAGCTTACCGTAACTGTTTACGTTCCCTCACTAAAAAGTAGTTTTGGCCAGTTCTGCTTCTACCTGTGATTGTGAGCAAAATTCGTCAGATTCAGAACGAAGGAGTTACTCGAACGTCACGACTTCCTGTTTAGGCGTGTGGCGAGTTTCTTGAAACTCCAAAAGGGACTCGAGGCAGAATTAACTGCACACGTTGACATTGCGTGTGTTTCGTGTCGTGCTGCTTACGATCCGTGGTACATAGTTCTGTATGGCGTACAGGCAGTGCACATAATCGGGCTGGAGATGCACACATCGTCAGGATTCCTATCGTTTACTAACAGACACTCTCTTGATATTACTTTGAAGATCAGTTTTGGATGCGAAAATTGTTTAATGACACGTTTTATTCCGGTTGTTGGCGGATAGTACAACTCAGTCGTCTTCGGCTAATCTCTCTCATGTCAGATTCACACATGAAAAGAGAATAACCGCCTTATAAGGGCATCTTCAGACTATTTCACAGCCCAACACCGAACAACATCTCTTGATGCACTAAAAAGGCGAAATGTGTCAAACAATTTTCCGAACCAAAACAGTTTTTCTTCAAAATAATCTTAATACGGTTGCTGCACCTGTCAGTTTGATGGAGTGGTAAAATCTCCTGAATATTTTATTTTTAGAGATTTTTTTAATCATTTGCAATTATGTAACTTCTTACTACAAGGAATAAGAAAGTGGTAGTGGCACCCAATCTACAACGCTGAGATGTGCAACTTCCTCAACCTACAAAGTAGTGCCGTAATTCTAGGAATAAGGGACCAAAATCATGTCTTGTACGAATTTGGGCAGTTCTTCACTATAGTTATCCTTCGTCTCTTCTTGTCAAGAGACCAGCTGCCGTCGTATTATGCCCGACACATGCTCAATGGACGGCTCATCAAGCGAAGTTGACCAACATCGCGTTGGGACACGAGTGAAATTTTAGGAAAGGTATAGCTCTCTAACAAGATCGTACCTTCCTGCCGTTTTAGATACGGCAACAGAATAAGCAGGGTGATTCTCAGGCGTAGCCGACGCTGTTGAGTGTTCCCTCAACAGCTACCAAAGACATAAGGATCATTGTAGTCAGCTGGACCCCATTGATACTGTACGTCACTGCCTGATACATTCTGGCATTTACCCGTATTCTGATCGATGCTCCACTTAAAGATGACGTAACATGGATCGAAGATGAAAAAAACATTTTTACTGGAAGAGGTTTTTTTTGTGGTTGTTAGTGTGCTGCACACTAGCATAACAAGCAACTGGATCACTGACCAGTTTTTGTACAAACAACACTCATTATTTGAAGAATTCATGTTTATTTAACGACGTGTATTTCGTATGCTTTGTCGTTTAATAATACGAATTGTTAACCATATAGCAGGGCAAGGGATCAGAATTTGTCCGTAATAAACTGGCGTCCAAGAATATCTTTGAACCGTGCGGGAGAATTTTACTCGAGAACATCGTGGATTCGAAAAAGATTCTGTTGCATCACCGAAGATGGATATTGTTTCAAGAAACAGAAACAGGAAGAATAATTGAATTGAAAGAGCGAATGTTTGTTGTGCCTGGCACTCGAAAACTGATATTCAGCTATGGCTTTGAATTGAAAGAGATTGAGATTTCATTATTACTCAAGAAGTTGTTTGGCATTGTGAAGGATTCATGTTATACTTCTGTGGTTGCAAAAACGCAGGAAGAGTTGAAGAGGCTAGACTGTTATGAACCTCGATAGTTAACTTGAATGTTCCCCTAACATTTAGGGTTTATCAGACAAGAACAAGATGAAGCCTGTCATTAAGGCAGCAAAATGGTGGAAAGACAATATCAGCGCCTCTTTAATACAAATATGATGTAAGACTACTGTGTGTCGCGCCATCGACAACTGCGACAGGTAGTTCTTAGGACGAAAAGCTACAACATTTGTGATTATATGAATGCATATGGTCTGCTCTGTCGGACATGCACAACATCGTTCAATCTCCTGCGGGAATATCAAAGCAAAGAGCATGGAGGATACGTGGCGCTAGGTGGGAATGTGGGTCGACCGGAAGGCGTGCCGAGATAGTACGCTCAACGCAACGAACACTGTGTCCGGATGTGGCAGCGTTTATAGCAACTGCGTAGTAAGCAGGAGGTCCCTGTTTCGAATCCCCGTCCACTTACAGGCGACCAGCAACTGTGTGGAAAAATCTAGCCTCCAAGGTTCCCTCTGAAAGTGCGCGCTCAACGTGTTACAAAGTCGTAAATCGCACTATTCCAACAAACTCTAAACTTACTCAGTTCACCTACCTCGATTAAATGACTGCGAAGTGTGTGCAGAAGAAGACACAATCGAACATTGCTTTGTGTACCGCAAATTTCGTATCATCTGGGACACTGCAAGAGACATGCTGCGATTTATAAACATAAGCGCTATGAAACATCAGTGTCTTACTCCATACACCGTAATGGAACCCCTGACCCAAAACAAAGAAAGAAAAAGGCAAATGTTACGACCTGGATTACGGGACAGACAATTCACGGTACATTCTCCTTAAAAATGTGTGAGAAATTGTATTTCTTGTAATATTTGTAGAATGAACACGGTAAGGAACAAACTCGGAAGAAATATAGCAAACTCTTCGCTAGTTGCCTGAAAATGCCATTGCAAAAAACGTATGGTGATACGGGATTATAATTTATTTGTTTTTCTTTAGTGTTCTCTTTTCATGTAATGTCCGAAGCCCTTATTCACTTTTCTATGCTCCATGTGCTGAGAGTTTTTCGTTACGTAACACTTTATTGGAAGAGTACTGATCGAAAAACAGGCGTAGGCAGCTTGTCTCAAGAGTGTTCTGAGCTTCCCTGGAGTGTTGCACGTACCAGTACATGTCTTCTTGTGTGGTGGTGATAGGCGGCTTGTCTACTGAACGACACTGCCTAAGACTGGACCTCTAGAACAGCTGGAAGAAACTTCTATTTCCTTTATTAAATTTACATTTTATACCCAGACAGGAGGTAACCTCTGGAGGCAAACATTTACTTCGAATGTCAGCGAGGATGTCTGCTGTCAGATTATGATATTGTGTATTCAGTATTTCCGTCATGAGTTTTTGCTTTAGAAGTCGTTGGTTTTGTGATCCACAGAAGAACGTTTTCGCGATGTGCTTCGCTAACGAATATTATTTTTGTACAGCGTCCAGTGAATATTTTATTTTTTTGTCTGACTACCAAGTATAGCCACAGACTTTAAACTCTTATGATAGACTGTTAGTTGGTCCATCTGCTGCTTATTGTATTTTCTCCTTCGTTCCTTGTTTGGCTTTAAGAAGAACCATACGTCAAGATATTCGTTTATAAATTTGCATTACGAAGAAACACTTTCTGTTTTGCTATACACCATGAAGGTTCAGTTCTCAAGAAGGAACTCTCGTCACGGCGCATGTACTCTGAGAAACGTTTAAAGTTTCATTTCATGTCATTCGTTTCTTGGTTTCGTTCTTTATCGCTGCAAAACTGAAGATTGTGAATCACCCCTAGCCGGAACGTGACGTTTACGTTTACTTTTAACTAAAGAAATTAAGTTCGGCGATGGATGCCCCTTTGGAGGACGCAAGGAAGGGCTCTGAGGGGAGAAGAAAGGTCAGTCGACGCCGCTGATTCCGCGTAATGGTTACTTCCTTTCTTTTCTCACCCACTTATCTTCGATTTAAATACTATATTATACGCTTTAAGGAGACGGGAAAAGGAGACATAAGCCAATGGACACATGATACATTTATAACAATGATGTGTTTTCATATTTATCCTTTAAGAGAACCTTTATTCATATTGAAACCTGAATTACTCTTCGTTGCAGTTACACGCGTCTTGCTAATTTTCTTCACTGCTGGCCATTAAAGCTTCAGCACCATGAAGGCGGCATGCGAAAAATGTCAAATAGTCATGATGTGACCTGCACGCTTAGATACGCAAATGATTAGCCCTTCAGCTCAACCGTACAAACTAGGTGGCCGTGGCGCATGTACATTCCATTCATAAGAAAAGCCAACCCAGTGAGTTTCTCGCTCGCAAGTGGCATTTGAATACTGAATGTTTGTTAGAAGATTTGAAACAAGGAGAAATATGTCCACGAAAACGCAAAACAGCTCGACTGTGGCTGATTTATGGATCACTGAGACTGCAGTTTATCGTTTCACGACATTATTGTTAGCACTGGTCGGGATCCTAAACTGTCATGCGAACACTGAATTGATGAGCTCAGGAAGTCAGTATTCAACCCAATGAAAGACATCAATGTCCTGATGCGACTATCACTCGAGAGGACGGATATGCTGGTCGCTCTTCCGTGCAGCGTGCAATCGGCATGGCGACCATCGCTACGGATTACCCTGACGCGGTAAGAGAGAGGAGTGCAGTGGCAGTGGCAGTGATGTGCCCAACGACACGGGTGGAGGCACGGGTGGCAGCCCATCGTCCTTCCAAGTGAGCATCGGTTTTGTGTACTACTACAATGTAAAACTTAGTAATTTCGTATCTTTCCTGATGTTGCAGTTTTAGTGACCACCAGCGTATTTTATGACGAAGTGAGACTGTGACAAAACTGCACATGATAGAGGAAACCGAGGTTCAATGCCCTAAACCATCTAACACAAGGAAATTTTTTCGTTGTCCTTTGTAATTTTTGAGCATGCAGTGTGTGTCCTTATACCTAAACATAACATTGACTCCTATTGCAAGGGGTGGCTTGTTTTTACTACTGGAAATTCATCCCAGCATTTCGCTCAATTATATCACGGAACCATTCAAAATAATGACTGCGGAAACTTGTAACTACTAAAAAAGAGAATCACTGATACTTTCTATAACATTGACAAAACAAATGAACAACAGTGTGAACAGTAATATCATAAGGCCTTGGCAAATATGACATGTGGGTCAGGGGAGGGGGGGATATGAAGATACTAATATTCGCACAACTGAATTAATTGTAAATGGGAAGTGTCCAGTGACTGTTGTGATGTTAACTGAGAAAAGATAGTGCTACTGAAGCGAATACGTCAAATCTGTGATCAAAGTTGTAGGCAGACTGGTCATTGTTAAAATGCAAGTGAAGGCTGACGTCACTGAATTATTATAAAATGGCTTTAATGTCATCGCACATCGTCTCACGGCTGCGACTCGATCTCTCCAGGTTACTGGAGATGGACATTGAAGGTGCTTCAGAATCAGTCAGTGAAAAAACCAACGATTCCCCCAACGGCTAGGTGCAGATCAGTCCCAAATCTTTCTGAATCCCCAGGCGGTGAAGCAGGCCGCTGGATTCGACGTCGGCTCTCAGCGTGGAAGTCTGGCGGTAG
The DNA here is from genome assembly GCF_023898315.1 of Schistocerca nitens. NCBI lineage: Eukaryota > Metazoa > Arthropoda > Insecta > Orthoptera > Acrididae > Schistocerca > Schistocerca nitens. Next base: position 365,916,355 of record NC_064614.1, on the reverse strand, counting down.
AGGTTCTAGAGGCTCCTGAATATCGATCGGTTTGTGATCGAATGTTAATTAAAAGCAAACATGGCTGCATTTTGCGTCTCTTACTAATTTCAGATTGGCTGGCTCCAGATCTTCCGAGTGCCGACCGATAAAAATGCTCCTTAAGAAACATTAGGCCCCTTCCTCCATCTGGTCAATGAGTAATGTTCGTTCTACCGTCTTCCCCAAAAATGTCGCTTTACTCTCTCTCTCTCTAAGTTACCAATGATGTGGCCTTCGTCGTCATCGTTCTGTTCCTCTTGCTAACTTTTAGTTCATTTATTGTAGCCAATGCTGGCGGTTCATACACTGCATAAACATTTGTTTTCAAAGCGCCTACATTGCGAGATCCCAAATCGTCTTCGAGGCGTTTGTCTTCAGCATATAGTGCTTTTTGGAGAAACAGTCAATTTTCTACATATGAGCACAATAGTGCCTTCTGCTATACAGTGAACCTTTTCACTGTTGGACCTAAGTGAGATCCTATCTGTAGTCATTCTGAACAAAACTGGACGTAATGGCTCAGCACTACGACAGCATAGCCCATAGCTGCCTTCTCCTCGGCAGGCCTCCTACAAATTCGCTCCAGAGGTGGTGGCCAACTCTACTGTCTGGTGAGCCGCTCGCTTTTCCAGCATTCAGAATGTTTTCAGTGTTCTCCCACTTCTACGAGGCATGCAGATTAGATCAAGAGTAAAAGAAGACTAAGGCTGCACTATTCAGTTGCAGACAAACACTAGTACTCCTATTTAAAACGTTCCTTGTAGTCAATTAAATATTCTAATCAAATGGGTCTTTCATTATGAATTTGCATATGTTACTTGAGTGTTTCTGGGAAAACCGTTGCGTATGTCCTCCGCAACACAGTGTCAATGAGGCTGCAAAGTGAAGATGTGTCAGATAAAGCTTGCTCAGCGATAGCGTAGCTTGTAGCCCAACTTACAGGCAACGTCACTTGGTCCTCTATGCTGACTCTATATGCCGGAAAGCAGTGATAGATCATCAGAATCCACGCGTCCTAACAAAGACAAATAGCGTTGTACTCTCCTCTCCCCACCTGCAAGAAGATCGCTCGTATCCGGCCCCTCACCTACTGTGAAATTTTTCAGAAGTATTGTCTTGTCTCCTGAAAGTCCACCATATCATTTGGATGAGGTTCAGTTGACTATATCAGATGTGTTCGTTGTCACCGTCGTGACTTCTCAGCAATGTTTACTAAGCCAGAAGCATACGTGTAAGAGCAATTATTTCAGCAAGTCAAATACTGCACAATATTTCGTGCCAGAAATTTTGGACCTTACTATGTGGTTACCGACATCTGTGAGCACCACTGCAGATATGACGTTTCTTATGTCATATCTTTATAGATCATTTTTAGTTCTCCACTACTGTATTCGGAATGCACAATGGTAAACCACTCTCACATACTGAATGAAATTACTGTCTAGTAATTATATCAAAAGCAGTGTATGGTGCTATGAATCTAAACTGAGGGAAAAGTATGGAACGTAGATCATTCGGGAAACTTTCAGAGGAAACCCACTCCACACTAGTTCACAGGCACGAGTTTTCCCGCTCTTCACTTAAATAGATGTGTCGGTATCATACTTGTTTTTATACAACTTTGACGAAGGAGTGAAGCTAGAAACTTGTAAAAGGAAACTCATAATTTCTCGTTATGTACCAGTTACTCTTCAGAGCGTTTAAAGTTTATTTTTTTGATGTATTAGCTGAGTACGTGATGAACAATTTAATCATCTGGTTAACATCGAGAGGACACAGCGAAGCTTGTTAACCTCAGTGGGAATATATTGAACTACGGGAGCAAATTGCTAGATTATGTTGTATTTTGTTTCCTTATTGTATCTTACTAGGCTAAGAATGTTGTTTTTCTGATTTTTACTTGCCTCTATACTTGCCGACCAATATAAAGAAATGTCGAGCATAAATATTTAAAATTCTTCTCACCTTTGCAAATGAAAATAATGTACGTTCAGCCTGATGACCTTCTACTGAGGCAACTTCTGGTTTGCTGTGAACGACACACAAATTATCTTGTAGAGTCGTGTCGAATGAATTATCTAGAAATTTCCACAAAGACATATTTTACAGTCCTCTGACGATGAAAGTATAATACCTTCCACAGGCAGACAGAAAACGCCATTATATCGCAGTTATGTAACGAACAAGTCGTGAAGGACGTCTTAAGGAAATTAGATACGAATGTCAAGAAGTTTTCGTGTTCAGTGTGTAAGATAAATGGTCGTTAGTAGCTTATTTACAAAAGAAACACACATATTTTGTTCGTGAAGTAATTGGTGAATTGGCCATGAAGGGTCTCGTCAAAGCACTTCTGATAAATACGAAGGTTGGAACTTTCATAGTGGCAAATATTTATTTACAATTTACACAAAAAGCAGACACGTATCAAAGTTTTCCAGTGTTTGAGATTAGTCACCAGCATTGTGTATAAGACCTTAGCAGCAACGTGGAAGTCGTAGGACACATTTAGCAGCGCCAAATGTGTTGATACGTCGAGTGGAGCTGTCTACTGCCTGACGAAGCTCTAACACTTCTGAACCGAATGCCATGAAGTGGTTCTTTCATCGCAGGAATCATCGATCGACCAAATCAGTCGCAAGTTGGTGCCAAACGAAACCGGGCATTGTCCTACAAAATGATGGGCGGATCCTGCAGAAAGTGTCACCGCTTCTTTCTTTAAGCTGTTCATTTTTGGAACACAACCTGCAACCCACCACAGTCCCAGGACCGAAGCCCTTGTGATTTCATCTTGATTCCTAAGATGAAGGAAGCGCTTCTTGGCATTCGTTTCAGAACTGATACAAAGATTCGGGAAATAGACCGCTCCTCTCAAACTATCAGGACAACTGGCGCTACTAAAGCTATCCTACGAGTTCCACACCACTGGCAACTGGTTGTACACAATTCTGGTGACTACTCTGAAGGACAGTAACACTTTGAAACATTTATCTATTTTGTATAAGTGGTAAATAAACATTTGCCACTATTAAAGTTTCAACCCTCGTATACACGAGAAACTGTGAGGTAAGGGGAAGAACTAATGTTATCAATAGTAGTTCTAGGACCATAAGCCTAAAGTGGCCATAAGAATCAGATGAGCGGAATGGACAACTCACTCTTATGCGAATGCTCGCTCACGTGTGATGGATATTAGTTTTGTAAAACGTAAATATGCGCAGCACTAACAGATAAAGCTGAAAGGCTTTCGTTACTGGTTTGATAAGTCATATTGATGTCAGACACCTCAGACACACAGTTGCAAGGTGCGAAGAGTGGGATACGGAATGGAACAATCAGGTATGTGTCGCAGTGAGTAAGGAAAGTGATGAGCCTCTACTCTAGTAGAATGCTGACAAAGAAACTACTGCTCAACCACAGTTGCAATACCTTTTAAACGCTTGTGCAGCTGGTAATAGATTATCAGATTTACAAATAATAATTATCATGAACTATGGAAGAAAGCAGTGACAGAGGAATGTAATACATAGTTATTGAGATCAATAGTGTGCAAAAGAACATGAAAAAATGAGTAACTGATCAGAGATAAATGGTGTAGTAACAATTCTGTTACAGCACTTGTTAAGGTAAGAGACAAAAGCGAAGAAATGAAGGTGACTCCATGACATTTGTGGACTTACAGGATGTCTTCGACAATGGCAGACGAAATAAAATGTCCGAAATATTGAGCAAAATCGAAATGTACTACAAAAGACCAATCCTGTGATATTTGCGAACAGAAATGATGAGTAATAGTAATAGGAAACCAGGGAAGACAAGAACCTAAGAAACTGGATATTACGCAAGAGAATAACATACTATAATTACTTTTTGATTTAAGCAACGGAAAAACAGTGAAAGAAGTTAAGGAAATACTGAATAGTTGAACTAAAGAACAATAGAAAATGGCACAACTTTAAGGTTCTCGTTAGATAAAGCCTTTTTTAATAAATCGAGATAGATATTGGGAATCTGTTAACTGAAATGGACATGCCATTTATTTTACACAATCTCGGTTTGTAAAAAAAGGCGAAACGGATATAAATGCTGAAGACTGCCACGAAGCCTTGATGAAAATCAGAATTGGGGAAGACGCAGTAAAAAAAGTCAAAGCGATCTTTTACAGAGTAGATAAGATTGCATTAGTTGGCTGAAACAAGGAAAGCATCAAAACTATGACGAAAGATTTCTCCAATAACTTCTTGTATCACAAACAAGTATTCACTTGATGAAGAAGTTCAGCAAACAGTGCATTTACAGAAGACTACTTCATGATGAACATTCATGAGTCGCCTATAAAGCAAACGACTGTTTATTATTTCTGAAGGCAGTGACATTCAAATGTTTACGGGTGGCCGCCTGTAACAAAATGTGAGTGTGCCTCACGCCTTGCTCATTCAACGCCTCATGCTATCTGAAATATACATTACGGATCGTCGTTTATTTATTTGGAAAAAATCTGCCTAGGATCTTCTGCTGCCTGTATAATTTTGACTTCATAGGTTTGTGCAGGTAGTAGCACTTCCACTTCAGTCACAGAAGTTTCAGGTAACACCATCTTCGGCTACGATGGAAAGGCTCACGGCAGTGAGCGTGTGGGGAGCAGGACAGTAGACACGTCATCTTCGGCTGCTCTCTGCGATCACAACAGACAACCCACTTATTACTTGATCTATTGAAATGTGGAGTTATTGTCAGCAACTAGGGCTATGGTGACTTACAAAAAGTTATCTAACTTTGCAGCCACAGGGAAAATAACGATAAAGTTTACACAGACTATGCATACTTCTTAAGGGGAATACAGTGACTGCCGTTTATCGAAATCCTTTTATTTATTGAGTTATATTGGCATTACGTCCGCTTCTCTTGGCGTTCTCAGTCATCTAATTACTATGTAGCGTATTCGAGTAGGTGTAGTTGTTAATAGACGTTAATTTCATTTGTAATTAGTTTCCAAGTTTCTAACTCGTCCCTTTCTTCTCTTATTTTAAACAGAAGATCTGATGACTGCTTACTAAGAAGTCGAAACATGTCGCGGTACCGTCTATCTGCCAACTGACTGCATGACGAAGACAAGGTATTATCGAAAGCTGGAATCTTTACAGCGAATTAACTCGACAAGTGCACCGAGAACAGTTTATACAGCTAATCTGCCTCGAAAGACCTCTTGGTAAAAGTATCATCTTGTTTTCAGTCAAACATTGCTGAATAACGTAGGCTGAATGCGGTCATACATCGTCATGATGGAGAACTGTCATTCGCATGCCACTTCTATGGAATTTATCCCCGTGATCTCCTTTACGCGTCTCTTAATATCGCGATAGAATTCTTAATCGACCGCCTGACCAGGAGAGACGGACTCCTAGATAAACGTCCCAACAATAAGTAAAAAGGTCAGTGAGGCTTTAAAGTTACTGTTGAATTGTCGAGCTTTTTATGCTGACGCAAGGGAGGACTCTTCCATAGCGACGATTACAACCTCATTTCAGGATTATGGCCAGAAACCCAACTATCGTTACCAGTGGCAACCTTTGAAAAAAATGTCTGAATCGTCTTGAAGCAGATGTCTGAGTACCCTGCAGAATTCCACGCAATTATGCTCTGATCGTCTTGAAGCAATCTTTCCACAAACTCAGCCATAGTTCTTCTAATGTTGAAGTCTTCTGATTCTAATTTACTCCCACGATGATGCTGGTTTCTTTCACGATCTGTCTACGATCCTGCAGAGTCAGGTCCCTCATTTTCTTAATATTGCCTGTTGTGATGCCGGTTGATGGCCTACCGAATCAGCTGTCAGCATCAATCGATGTCGGTCCGATTTGGAACTTCGTACCAGTCGAAGTCTGTATCTAAAATACAGGATTATCTCCAAAAGTTTGCTTCAGTATTTGATGCGTTTCTGCAGCGGTTTAACCAAATTTAAAGCAACATTTGGATACAGAGAAGCAGGCTGAACTTTTTGGAGAGGCATAGCAAAAACTGAGAACTTACGGAAACCCGACAATGGAATTAATCACCATCAACTAACCAAACCGCTCAGCTGCTAGCACTAGCCACTTTGATTCAAGACGTTTATATGGAGAGACACTGAGCGGTATTCATTGTTCCGGGTGATCAAAAAGTCAGTATAAATTTGAAAACTGAATAAATCACGGAATAATGTAGATAGAGAGGTACAAATTAACACACATGCGTGGAGTGACATGGGGTTTTATTAGGACAAAAAAAAGTTCAAAAATGTCCGACAGATGGCGCTTCACCTGATCAGAATAGCAATAATTAGCACAACAAAGTAAGACAAAGCAAAGATGATGTTCTTTACAGGAAATGCTCAATATGTCCACCATCATTCCTCAACAATAGCTGTAGTAAAGCATGACTGGAGTTATGGTGAGGCATTGGTGTCGGATGTTGTCTTCCAGCATCCCTAGATATGTCGGTCGATCACGATACATTTGCGACTCCAGGTAAACCCAAAGCCAATAATCGCACGGATTAAGGTCTGGGGACCTGGGAGGCCAAGCATGACGAAAGTGGCGGCTGAGCACACGAACATCACCAAACGACGCGTGCAAGGGATCTTTCACGCGTCTAGCAACATGGGGTGGTTCTAATAAAACCCCATGTCATTCCAAGCATGTGTGTCAATTTTTACCTCTCTCTCTACATTATTCCGTGGTTTATTAAGTTTTCAAATTTATACTGGCTTTTGATCACCCGGTATTTATAACCATTGTCATGTGAAGTCCAAATTTGCGCATCTTTCGCTCAACACCTCTAAATTTTTTAGGTCATCATGTTAATACCACGTAATACCGTATTTAGCATTAATAACGATCTCAGTTCAGGGGTTATACTGAATGCTACTTTTCACCTGGCGTTTTCTAATAGTCTCAGACTTTTTCTATGGGATTAAGATCACGAGATTCAGCGAATCAGTCGAGCTACAACTGGTGGCAGAGCGTTCGACCGTAGCAACTTCACTATACGTACGAGACGTTTACGTGAGTAGTGTCTGTTCTGTCTGAAGGAACACACATCACACTTATAAATATATGCGGCTTGACGGCAAACAGTGATACCTTCAGCGCAGACGCACACTCTGTTCGATCTCTTGCGGGGATCAGGTGAAGTAAGTAGTAAGAAATTTTATTGGTCTATATACCAAAAATGAAAAAAACAGGCTGCTACATGACAAAACAGAAACGCACGGCTGTTATCTTAGAAGACGTGAGTGTCAAAGTGTCCACAGCTCAGTCGGCGTGAGTACGTAGGAAAAATGGCAACAATGGGCCACCGAGTATGTTGAACTAAAACATTGTCGTTCATGATCACGGGAACTTGGATGAATGGGGCCAGGTCACGGTATGGAAACACCACCAAAACATCACAGAAACACCTCGAGCTTCAGTCCACCATTATACGTTCTGTGAGCAGTGGACTTCTGGAAACTACGCTATTCCATACCACTGCATGCAGTTCCCTTCGCAGTGTTAGTAAACTGGACGACATCGACCTGCACTCACTGACGGCAGTCTTCCCGTTCGAGTTTGAAACCAGATTGTCATTGACAGGGTGTGACGCACGTCTCGGGTCCTTGAGGATTAGGATCTTTTTACTGCCTGTACACTTACGGCGCGTTACATGGCTGCGATTAGTATACCATTCCTTGTCGACAGCATACTCTGGAGAGTCTCCATAGACACAAAAAATTAGGCAAGTTCAGAACGGTGTGGTCGTGGGCACGGGAATACGCGATAGCTGCTCTCTGTCATTATGTCACGTCTCCAAGTCGACCCGTCTTTCTGGGATATTCCATACAACCCACTGGTGTACACACACACACACACACACACACACACACACACACACACACACACACACACACACACCACTCTACTGCCATCACTTACGTTGGCGCTGGAATATCACTTGACCACCTGGTATTAGTCCTGCACGATCTAAAGTTCTCCGCAGCGACCAGTGTGCTCTTTTAAGTGGTTGACTAATATTTTGTCGCGATTAGCTTATTAGAAACTGGCTGTGAAGATGATGTATAAAAAAGAGTGTACACCATGTCTGAGAAGTCTTTACGCAGTCCGCAGCTCGTGGTCGTGCGGTAGCGTTCTCGTTTCCCACGCCCGGTTTCGATTCCCGGCGGGGTCAGGGATTTTCTCTGCCTCGTGATGACTGGGTGTTGTGTGCTGTCCTTAGGTTAGTTAGGTTTAAGTAGTTCTAAGTTCTAGAGAACTGATGACCATAGTTGTTAAGTCCCATAGTGCTCAGAGCCAGTCTTTACGCACTGTGGCAGGGATGCATCATTTATTATCAACAAGGCTGCGCCTCTCCTTTCTTCTATTTTATTTTTTCGGTTGTTTTACTTGCCAACCACACGTTACTCGTATAGTTAGCAGTATGGAACGTACACGGCTACAGACCAAGATACAATCCTACATTCATGACTCGGAGGATTAGAGATGAAATGAGTAATTGCAGCCGCTGAAGCCTAGCGACAGCTGTTTGGATTCCCAGGAAACGAGCATCGCCTGCTGAACTCCAAAACTCAGCGAAGTTGCCGGCAGCGCAGCCAGCCAGCGCTGTGTCGGGTCAAGGGCGGCTGCGACGGGCTGTGTTTAGCGAGTGCGCCATGTTTGCGCGCCTTATCGAGCCGTGTTTGCCTTATCGCCGGCTTATCCACGTTTGCACTGTTGTCGCCGGCAAGGTCGAGCGGCTGCAGCGAACGCCCGAGTTAATCTGCCGAAGCGCGCCGGTTCTCCATCGATCCCCTTCCTGCTGCAGCGCAACCGTCAAACATACAGTTTGCTAAAAATAAACAATAAATAAGTAAGTTTACTAACCGTGATTACAATAGTTACGTAGTGTAACGTAGTGTTTTTTTTTAATTTATGGGCTTTCGGGACGTGCCGATACAGCCATCTCAATAGTGTAACGTCAATTACGACAATACGAACGTGAAGACAACGTAACGGCCAGTCCACGAGCGGAGAAGACCTCGGATCCGGTCGGGAATCGAATCTGGGTCCTTTCGATTAGCAATCCGCCACACTGACCGCTCAGCTATCGAGGCGGACTAATGTAGTGTTGAATTCCGGAACTTTCTATAAAACGAGCATAGACTGGGAGACTCAAACATTTATAACGGGTGGCAGCGACAAAGAATCCAGCGAAATTATTTTAAGTACATTATCTGAAAACTACCTTGAGCAGTTAAACAGAGAACCGACTCGTGGCGATAACATATTAGACCTTCTGTTGACAAATAGACTCTAACAATTTGAAACAGTTAACGCAGAACAGGGATTCAGTGATCATAAAGCGGTTACTGCATCGATGATTTCAGCCATAAATAGAAATATTAAAAAAGGTAGGAAGATTTTTCTGTTTAGCAAAAGTGACAAAAAGCAGATTTCAGAGTACTTGACGGCTCAACACAAAAGTTTTGTCTCAAGTACAAATAGTGTTGAGGATCAGTGGACAAAGTTCAAAACCATCGTACAATATGCAATTGATGAGTATGATCGTAAGAGATGGAAAAGAGCCACCGTGGTACAACAACTGAGTTAGAAAACAGCCGCGGAAACAAAGGGAACTTCACAGAAAACAACCATAGCCAAAGCCTTGCAGACAAACAAAAATTACGCGAAGCGAAATGTAGTGTGAGGAGGGCTATGAGAGGCGTTCAATGCATTTCAAAGGAAAGTTCTATGCACTGACCTGGCAGAAAATCCTAAGAAATTTTGGTCTTATGTCAAAGCGGAAGGTGGATCAAAACAAAATGTCCAGACACTCTGTGACCAAAACAGTACTGAAACAGAAATGACAGACTAAACGCCGAAACACTAAATGTATTTTTCCAAAGCTGTTTCACAGAGGTAGACTGCACTGTTGTTCCTTCTCTAAATCGTCGCACAGATGACAAAATGATAGACATCGAAATAGATGACAGAGGGATAAAAAACAATTAAAATCGCTCAAAAGATGAAACGCCCCTGGGCCTGATGGGATACCAGTTCGATTTTACACAGAGTACGCGAAGGAACTTGCCCCCCTTCTTGCAGCGGTGTACCGTAGGTCTCTAGAAGAGCGTAGCGTTCCAAAGGATTGGATAAGGGCACAGGTCATCCCAGTTTTCAAGAAGGGGCGTCGAACATATGTGCAGAACTATAGACCTATATCTCTCACGTGGATCGCTTGTATAACTTTGGAACACTTATTATGGTTCGAGTATAATGACTTTCCTGGAGACTAGAAATCTACTCTGTAGGAATCAGCATGGGTTTCGAAAAAGACGATCGTGGGAAACCCAGCTCGCGCTATTCGTCCACGAGACTCAGGTAGATGCCGTGTTTCTTGAATTCCGCAAGGGGTTCGATACAGTTCCCCACAGTCGTTTAATGAACAAAGTAAGAGCATGTGTACTCTCAGACCAATTGTGTGATTGGATTGAAGAGTTCCTAGATAACAGAACGCAGCATGTCATTCTCAATGGAGAGTGGTCTTCCGAAATAAGAGTGATTTCAGGTATGCCGCAGGGAAATGTCGTAGGACCGTTGCTATTCACAATATACATAAATGACCTTGTGGGTAACATCGGAACTTAACTGAGGCTTTTTGCGAATGATGCTGTAGTATATCGAGAGGTTGTAACAATGGCAAACTGTGCTGAAATGCAGGAGGATCTGCAACGAATTGACGCATGGTGCAGGGAATGGCAATTGAATCTCAATGTAGACAAGTGTACTGTTCTGCGAAAAAATAGAAAGAAAGATCCCTTATCATTTAGCTACCATATAGCAGGTCGCCAACTGGAAGCAGTTAATTCCACAAGTTATCTGGGAGTAGGCATTAGGACTGATTTAAAATGGAATGATCATCTGAAGTTGATCGTCGGTAAAGCAGATGCCAGACAGATTCTTTGGAAGAATCCTAAGGAAATGCAATCTGAAAACAAAGGAGGTAAGTTACAGTACGCTTGTTCGCCCACTGCTTGAATACTGATCAACAGTGTGGGATCCGTACCAGATAGGGTTGATAGAAGAGATAGATAAGATCCAAAGGAGAGCAGCGCGCTTCATTACAGGATCATTTAGTAATCGCGAAAGCGTTACGGAGATGACAGATAAACTCCAGTGGAAGACTCTACAGGAGAGACGCTCAGTAGCTCGGTACGGGCTTTTGTTGAAGTTTCGATAACATACCTTCACCGAGGAGTCAAGCAGTATATTGCTCCCTCCTACGTATATCTCGCGAAGAGACCATGAGGATAAAATCAGAGAGATTAGAGCCCACACAGAGGCATACCGACAATCTTTCTTTCCACGAACAATACGAGACTGGAACAGAAGAGAACCGGTAGAGGTACTCAAAGTACCCTCCGTCAAACACCATCAGGTGGCTTGCGGAGTGTAGATGTAGATGTAGATAATTTATTAACTGTCGGTAATGGTAGCAACTGTGAAACATGAGCTGCAGTTGCTTCTAGTGCGCAGGTCTAACGTAAAAATGCAGTTATAAATATTACCCGTACCGTGAAGACAAATAACGGTATTTTGAAGAGAAATTGCCGGAACTTCTAAACAAGGTCAACGTCTTCCACTGCCGCTGTGGGAACTTAGTCGCAATGAGCAGTGAAGTGTTACAGACACACATGCCTGTTAAACGTGTAAGTGAAAAGAGAAAATGGTTAAATGGCTCTAAGCATTATGGGACTTAACATTTGAGGTCATTAGGCCCGTAGACTTAGACCTACTTAGCCCTAACTAACGTAAAGACATCACACACAGCCATGCCCGAGGTAGGATTGGAATCTGCGACCGCTACATCAGCGCGGTTCCAGACTGTAGTGCCTAGAACCGCTCGGCCACCCGGCCGGGATCCGATTTTCGTTTTCAGGGAGATTAAGCTGCTAGGAGCCAGCTGGGATAGTGTATAAGCAGTCCAGTGATATGATATCACAGTCCGCCTCTAAGTAATTAGGTTGCTACGGGCGTTCATTAGAAGTTTAAGAGTAGTGACTGTTCTAAAAATGTTTGGCGTTCAGATCGAGGCTGGTGACCGTTATTTAGACTCCTCTGATGGTGTAACACTTTGGAGGATAAATGTAGGTCCATGTATAAGGTTTTCGACCTAATTTTCGGGCTTGTAAATAGCGCATTATACCTCAGATGGGGCACACAGCGAACAGATCGTAGATTCTGCACACGGCTGCAAAAAAATGGTTCAAATGGCTATGAGCTCTATGGGACTTAACTGCTGAGGTCATCAGTCCCCTAGAACTTAGAAGTCCTTAAGCCTAACTAACCCAAGGACATCACACACATCCATGCCCGAGGCAGGATTCGAACCTGCGACCATAGCGGTCGCGCTGTTCCAGATTGTAGGGCCGAGAACCGCTCGGCCACTCCGGCCGGCGCAAACGGTTGCACACGGCAGCTACGGTAGCCCTAAGATGTAAACGAAAGAAACGTTTGGAGCGTCCGGAAGTGAGAAATACGATGTGCTCCTGTGAAGAATGAAATGCGAGTAACGCCCTACCCCTGCTGATATTTAAGTATGTCAGAGAACTATCGACATATGGCGAATGGCTGATGCTAAATTACAAGCTTGTTAATTGAGTCAAATATTGTAAGCACGTCGTTTAATTTAGACACAGAAAATATAAAAATAAAATAAATACTCGAAATGGAGTTGTATGGACGACACTGATACTGCTATGAGAAAATCTAACAATGTGAATGAAACTCGATGAACAAAATATGAAAAATTGTCAGGGAAAGTCACAATTCTTGTTGAAAATCAGTGATAGTACGGGAGACTGATTTACACCAATAAAAAGGCCTCTCAGCTGTGTCTTTTTCACCTTTAAGTCAAGAACAAGATTTGCACACACGAGGAGAACACGGCAAGAACCATAACCCGATCTTCCAGAAACTTTACTCAGTGGAAGAAGATCAAAATAAGCCAACAGGTGTCTCAGCTTATCCGTAGAGACTCGAGAAAACGACGATCACAGTGTCTGATGTAATTTAAAAGCCTTTTAGCGCGTGATTATCTCAGACGGAACGCTGGAACACAGTCTGCTTTCGGCGGGGCAGCGGCTCTGGCGTCAGGTTTACGTCCATGCCGCGTTAGCGCGCTCGCGGTGTTGTGGTTTACAGCCGGCTCCGTGCAGCTTACTTCCTTCGACGCATCATGACATATTCACAACGAAACTAACATTGAAGTTCAGTTTTGAGACCGAGTAACCACGATCTAAAGCATCAGGAATTGGACAGCTTTTTACGAGAAGACGTTCACATAGAGTATTACGACCAAATAGGGATTCACCTCTCCATCGTGAGCAGCCTGGTCTACGTGAAATTAGTGGACGACGTAGCCTGTGAAAATATTTTCAAAAGGATGAGCGACCTTCAGTTCAGGTATTCGGATGGACACGTTAGCACTGTGAAGGTGGAACATGCAGGTCTCGTGCAGAAGACGGTCCGTGTTTTCGAGTTGCTGTGTGAGGTGCCAGCAGTGATGGTGACTGCAGGATTGAGACCCAATGACACTGATAAGCCATACGCGGGAAAAATGGGCACATTTTACCACGTACCCCGTTCTGGATGGGGTACTAAACATGCCCCGTTCTATTTGAACATCGGCAGATGCCACGTCATCGTAATTTAAGACGGCTAGCCAAAGATCTGTTCGGGATGTGGGCAAGAGGGACATCACAGATCAAACTGTCTGCAACGTCACATCACTGAACTGCCGACGGGGGGGAAGAAGATGTCGCCCAATCTAACGGTGCTCCCATTGACATACCTGTGGGGCCTTCAAACTGTTCCATCTGATCGTCGAACGTCGAGAGAAGCGTCGCCTTCAGTCGACATTGAGCAGCCTCCGACGTGGTAGCAGGACACTACACTGCACTGCCAGAGCAACCCTGGCATAAGCTTTGTAATGCGAGGAGCAAACGGCCCTGCAGAAGACGTTCGCTACCGCATATTTGGTGTTGAAAACCGAAGCTTTCGTCCGTGATGGCAACGACCCCCAATGGTTGTTGGATGGCGATACTCACATCCGAAAACAACGGGTTCCAAAGCGACGGAAGAAACATCGACTGGCTCCATCCGATACCTACAGGACGAAGTCAACAGAAGACGAAGATCTCGACGGTGACGACCATCCCCAGCAGGAAGATGTGCTTGTCGTTCCCCGCGACAGGATTCGATCAGCAACGGATTCCTACCTGTGGAGTCATGAGCAGTGTCGTATTTGTTGCGCATGGTGGGATAGCAAAACCTGTTCATAGGCGGCTATACCTCTTTCCTGCGCTAAGAGCCAGACCGCAAGTACACCCGCGTGAACAGGCCCTCGCGCAAGCAACTCTAATGTGTCCTGTGTTAAAAAGCTTAATTAGTTTGTAATTACTAGAATTTCTTGCAGCTTTTGAGACTCTTGCTTATCAGGCCACTTTATTCTCCGAAAGTTAGCTGTTGAAATTTGGAAAGCTATACTTGCAAACATATATTCGCAACTACTGAAATGTGTCTGAGGGACTGGGGTTGGGGGTGGACGGGAGGGGGGGGGGGAGGGTATGAACTCCTTAACTTGCATTGGTGCGCATCCCTAGTGCAGCTAGCTCGTTCCGTCGCCCTTCTGGCTTACTCTTCAGTTGCGAGGACATGCTGAAACTTTCATTTTTCAGTAGTATAGAATACTGACGCCTGCATGTAGGAACTAATAATCGTACTCACAAGCAGTTGACTGAACCATGGTATACCCGCCCGATCTCACCGTATGATTTTCTTTACTAAGGTTTTGTGGAGGACTCCATGTCTGTGCCTCTTCTGCTAACACTTTTGGGTGAATTGGGACGCTCGTAGCAAGTAATGGATGCAGCGATTCCAGACACGCTCGCAAAAGAATGCGACGAGTTTGACTATTGACTGGAAGTTTTCCATGTAGCCGTTCAGTCTGGGGCGCATTGTCACGGTTCGTGCTCGCCCCCCCCCCCCCCCCCCCCGTCCCGTCGGAGGTTTGAGTGCTCCCTCGGGCATGTGTGTTGCCCTTAGCGTAAGTTTTTTTTAAGTTAGATTAAGTAGTGTGTAAACCTAGGGACCGATGACCTCAGCAATTTGGTCCCATAGTCATTAGCACAAATTTCCAACTTTCCACAACACACACACTCATGCCCGAGGGATGACTCGAACCTCCGACGACGGGGGGAGCCGCGCGAACCGTGACAAGACGCCTGAGACCGCACGGCTACTCCGCGCGTCTGAGCTTGGTAAAATCAGGTGACGCTTTTGGGGGAAAAAAAAACGTTGAAATCGTATGCATAAGTTATTGTTTTTCATCCCAAGTTTCTATCGTCTTTCATGTAGAAGATAGTCTAATGAAACCATACGAATGTTCTTGACGCACTCGGCATATTAATGCTGCTTCTACCTATTTGCCTGAAAGTCTGACACTTTTCGCACCCCCACCAAGACTCCAGAACATATGTCAATGTTGATACAGCTGTGACAAATGGTGACCAGTAAACGATATAAATAAACCCGCTGCTGGTCAAGTGCTTGTAAATGCAGAAGCTGCTACAGCGAGTGTTGCTCGTCATGAACTTTTGCAAGCGGACCAGCGGTCTCGTATCGGTGGACAGCGAGGGGCAGAGTCTACCCTCCCATCACATCCCAGGCGACGGCGGCGCGAAAGTTAATTAAGGGCCAGGCGCGGTTAATTACTCGCTTGTCCGCCAGAGGTCCGTCTGGCTTTCTCCGCGGAACCTGGCATTCTCTCTCGGAAGAGGTCACCGCGAACAATAGAGCAGGCTTTCCTTCCCTTCCCCGGATTGCGGAAGCCCCTCTGGATGCAGTTTATCGATACCGGACAGTACCAGCTGTTCGCCGGCCATGTTGGGCTGAGAACGAGAACACAGCAAGTGTTAATTCGATTTCCCACTAACTTCGCTCAGTGGAAGAGGTGTCAAAAGTGAACACGTGCCTGGCTATTACACTTAGGTACTCGAATGTTTCTGACAAAACGACTGTCAAATTTTTTGAGGTATTTTATTCGTCATTTACCTAGTGAATCGTTCAACTGAATAGGTGTGACAGCAGCTAGCGTCGCGGTTTCACGTGTCTGCTCCCGGCGTTCGAAACCCGATTATTACTTTTCGTCTGCCCAACCATGTCCGTGGAAGATTACTAAACGACTATTTTCCAAAGTCTACTGAAATAAAGTTGTCCATGTGCGTCTACTAATATTATGTTTGCTGAGTAATGAAAAAGACAACAATAAATGAGTTAGATAATCTATTTGAAATTATTTCGGTGGAATTCCTGTACTTTATCTTGATTCATAATCAATTGAAAGCCTTAGTTTTCGGTGAAGTGATCCGTCATGCGTGATTTACCGAGAAATTATTGCCAATACGTGAAATCTTCAGCAACGTTAACTACGTTTCTTTTCCGCATGAGATTCGTATTAGGATACTTCACAATGGCAAACATTACAATGGTTCCCTTCTAGGGGTAAAGAAAGTAATAACCAACAAAATGATTAAACCATAAATGGAACGTAAAGCCGCCCTTCTGGCGGAACCAACATTACACAACACACCCACTGCTACCATCGATTAACATGTACATAGATTCTTCTAATCCATCATTCGGGCGGGGCACGACTTCACGAAGAAAGGGTTCATATGTTTCTGTCACGTGTTCTGGTCCACTTCGTAGAGTTAACATCAACATAAGGTTAACTTCTCATAACTGGCACACCTCAACTGTGGGGAGGGTCCAAAAAGACACTACCCAGATATTTGGCAAAGTGAATCGTTCTAATAGGAAGGTTAAAAAATACAGAAAATATTTGACGTCATCACAGTGAGGACACAATATGGTCAGGTGCTTGGTCCATATCACTGCATTCATCTTAGTAGGTGGATAAAACGTCATATCCGGTATAAGAAGGCATGTGGAAGTCATTACTGTAGGGGTCGTGCACTGAATGAGGGCCAGAATCAGGCCCGTCAACCTCCACACCTCCGTGGCAGACCTACATTCCAGACATCATTCATCTGTATCAGTTACATGGTACTAGGGACGCCGATATATAAGGCAATGGCCCTAACCCGCACGTTGATCATTCAGAGGTCTCCCTTTGTGATAGGAAGGGTGAGTGTGTCGTATCGCACTTCGATGATCATTCCTGCGCTGGCAAAGTAGGCCTAACCAAAGACAGCTTGTAACCTGCAGGCTGTTACCTTTACCTTCGGGAGGACTATGGCCAGATGAGGTATCCTGAATGCCAGATAGATGTTGACACAAGCCATCCATTGTATCATATTCAAAGATCGCAGCAAGTTGCTACAAACATCTGTACTTCTTCCTTATAGGAGACTAGTGTAGGTAAGGCATGCTGTCCATCGAGTGTCACGCTTACAGATAATCCCCAAACTTTTCATAGTAACCGGGGTTGATATGGAGCCAAGCTCCCTTCTGGGAAGCCGCTGTCAGTAACCATTGCTTTAGACTTCTCCAAGTTCAAGCGGCTTCTGACTATGGCGCCGTATTGGGCGATCCATTCCAGTGATCTTTGCACTTTGGCTAGTAAATGCACTAAAAACACCAGATCGTCCGCATACGCTCGGCAGACAAAGGTATGGTCTCTCAACGTAAGTCCTTGCAGTCAGCATCACAGTCCGTGTAACACTGGGTCCATGGCAATGGCAAACATAACCACTGACGGGGGAAAAAGTTGCCTCAAAGTGGGCGATAGTGATCTTGCCCACTATACGTCGACTGATTTAACCTGTGAAGTCGCGCCACGCAGAAAGTGCATAATAGTGTTTACGAAGGATGGGGGAAGGCCAGCTGTCGCAGCTCCTTCTCAAGGTAATCGAGGCATACTCTATCAAAAGCGTGGTCATAGTCGATTGACACTAAGTCTCCGCACACGCCTCCCCCCCCCCCCCCCCCTCTCTTCCTGCGAAGACATCACGACAGAGGCGGAGTAGAAGCACTTGCAAGACGAAGAGAAATCAGCATGGGTTTCGAAAAAGACGATCGTGTGAAACCCAGCTCGCGCTATTCGTCCACGAGACTCAGAGGGCCATAGACACGGGTTCCCAGGTAGATGCCGTGTTTCTTGACATCCGCAAGGCGTTCGATACAGTTCCCCACATTCGTTTAATGAACAAAGTAAGAGCACATGGACTATCAGACCAATTGTGTGGGTTAGGTTAGGTTAGTGTTGTTTAACGTCCCGTCGACAAGGAGGTCGTTAGCGACGGAGCGCAAGCTCGGGTTAGGGAAGGATGGGGAAGGAAATCGGCCGTGCCCTTTCAAAGAAACCATCCCGGCATTTGCCTGAAACGATTTAGGGAAATCACGGAAATCCTAAATCAGGATGGCTGGAGACGGGATTGAACCGTCGTCCTCCCGAATGCGAGTCCAGTGTAGACCAATTGTGTGATCGGATTGAAGAGTTCCTAGATAACAGAACGCAGCATGTCATTGTCAATGGAGAGAAGTCTTCCGAAGTAAGAGAGATTTCAGGTGTGCCGCAGGGGAGTGTCGTAGGACCGTTGCTATTCACAATATACATAAATGACCTTGTGGATAACATCGGAAGTTCACTGAGGCTTTTTGTGGATGATGCTGTGGTATATCGAGAGGTTGTAACAATGGAAAATTGTACTGAAATGCAGGAGTATCTGCAACGAATTGACGCATGGTGCAGGGAATGGCAATTGAATCTCAATGTAGACAAGTGTACTGTTCTGCGAAAAAATAGAAAGAAAGATCCCTTATCATTTAGCTACCATATAGCAGGTCACCAACTGGAAGCAGTTAATTCCACAAGTTATCTGGGAGTAGGCATTAGGACTGATTTAAAATGGAACGATCATCTGAAGTTGATCGTCGGTAAAGCAGATGCCAGACAGATTCTTTGGAAGAATCCTAAGGAAATGCAATCTGAAAACAAAGGAAGTAAGTTACAGTACGCTTGTTCGCCCACTGCTTGTATACTGATCAACAGTGTGGGATCCGTACCAGATAGGGTTGATAGAAGAGATAGAGAAGATCCAAAGGAGAGCAGCGCGCTTCATTACAGGATCATTTAGTAATCGCGAAAGCGTTACGGAGATGACAGATAAACTCCAGTGGAAGACTCTGCAGGACAGACGCTCAGAAGCTCGGTACGGGCTTTTGTTGAAGTTTCGATAACATACCTTCACCGAGGAGTCAAGCAGTATATTGCTCCCTCCTACGTATATCTCGCGAGGAGACCATGAGGATAAAATCAGAGATATTAGAGCCCACACAGAGGCATACCGACAATCCTCCTTTCCACGAACAATACGAGACTGGAGTAGAAGGGAGAACCGATAGAGGTACTCAAGGTACCCTCCGCCACACACCGCCAAGTGGCTTGTGGAGTATGGATGTAGATGTAGAACGTAGCGCTCCTCGAGGATCCGGAGTGTAGGCAGAGGATAATTGAGACCTGGAGGAACAGTGAGAGGCGGTACCTGATGTTTCCTTCACCATCCAGTGGTGGCTCGATTGCGCAAACCTGCACTGTGGTATGTGGTGATAAATTACGGTCGAGAGACTATGCATTAGCAACGGCACACCATAGAGTATCATTTTATGATGCTGCAGGAGATAACCCCCCAACAACCATCGCCAGGGCTTCACGCTGAGATCCAGAGATTACAAGCAAAGGTCATAACGCACACACGACGTCTCGAGAGCACGCTTTTCGCACGTGTAGTCAAGACCGGATTGGGGGCGAACCGTCTGTCATGCATCACATTATCCGTGAACATCGCAGATGTTGCAGAATACTTATCTCCGTGTTATATATGGCGGATGATCGGTTGCTAACTGCCCAAAAAGACATTGCCAACGCCTTCTTAGATCATTACCGATAGTTCTGTGCCGCAGAAGACCAGGATGCTACGGTGATGGATGAAGTCCTCTGCTTGCTATCTCTGACCCTCGATGTCAACGCTGTGGCGACCCTCACGGACCCCATAACAACGGAGGGCGTCGCTGATACCCTAAGCAAAAGGGCGACCAACAAACCGCCAAGCCGAGATGGATTCCCAATAGATTTCTGTCATACGTTCCGTGATGTTATGATGGCCTGATGGGGCAATGAAGTTGCCATCTGCCTTTATCGATGGCATCCTTATATCGGTTCGCAAGCCATCTGCCAGACAGGGAGTTGACCATTAACCGGCTTCTTGCACTGCTCACCAGCGATATTTCCGAGAATTTTGACTGCCCGAATTCGGAGTGTACTGCACCCAGTACACTCTACCCGCTATACGTGTCTTGGTGGTAACAGCAACATGCAGGGGAGGGAAATGGGGCAGAGGCAGGCATCATGATCTGTGAAGGCTGCCAGCCATATCTCAGCATCAAGAGTTGCAGCCGTAAGTCCCTGGGAGGCATGGACCCAGTCAAGGCGACTCACTGAACGCCCAGTAACACATGTGTTGCCCTGTCTGTTGCCTTGCCGTGAATGCCTCTCATCAGGTCGCCGCCAGGCTGGTGGACGATTCTGGGGGACGATACAGAATTCTGCAGAGAGTTCGTTAATTTTTCCGAAACGATAGGAGGTAATGTGAACGGGCTAAGATTTGCTTGTGGACAATACGGTATCCCCCCTTGTGGTACTTAGACGTGGTCGACTAGAACCTTGAGGACGCGTGTGCTTCCCCTAACCTACACGTGCAGCCAATATCAGGCTACCATCACGTCCGTACGCCCCATAAATCTGCACGATTCGACCAGCCGTCCAAATGGGGACCTACAACGAGGCCCATTTCAAACTGTGGGACGTGCTGCTGACGCCGCCTCACACGATTACGTCGCATCTGACATGTCCTTCATACTGATAACTGAACATCTGAGGCTGTTTACACATCTTATATATCCTAACGGGCTTGGTAATAACACTAATCATGAACAACACTAATGCAGTCTGGAGGCCATTCTACCTGTCACACGTAATTACAAATCTCATCATTTACATACTCGTGACAATATTTACGTGTACGAAATTACACTGACCTCCTACCCATGTCTTCTGGGTGCTTCACTTTAGTGTCAGGCAGTGAATTACGACATTTTATATATTGTACTATTATGACTATTATTAGTATTACAGTCGTATGCGGCTGCGACACATTAGAAATGGGGATGATGTTATATTTCAGTGTGGAGGAGGGGAGGCACAACAACAAAAATTTCACCTCCCCCCACCCTACACCCACCGACCATAAACAATCACTTGGTTCACGCTTGACCGGGAGGCCCCTAGCCGGCCGCAGTGACCGAGCGGTTCTAGGAGCTTCAATCCTGAACAGCGCTGCTGCTACAGTCGCTGGTTCGAATCCTGCCTCGGGCATGGATGTGTGTGATGTCCTTAGGTTGGTTAGGTTTAAGTAGTTCTAAGTCTAGGGGACTGATGATCTCGTATGTTAAGTACCATAGTGTTTAGAGCCATTTGAACCATTTTTTGGGAGGTCCCTACCGGCAACGTAATGTACCGCCTGCTTACAATTGGCCAAGGAAAACTTCCAGTGTACCGTGTAATGTAAAATTACTCACTTCTAGTTGCTATACTTGGTCATGTATAGGACATAATACTTTCTAAACTCCCAGTACAGAAAGGGCGGGTCACTACTCCCTTTTCGCAAATGATTTTAGAAAATTTTATCGGGAGTGTACAATAACAGGTCCTTGATAAATAAACATGTTTCATGTCAGTAGCATTTTCCACGCGATGCTGCTTATTTTTCTGCCCATGCTGCTCTTCTGCCTTCATGCTTGATTTTGCGTTTGCATTCTCCGAGTTTGTTTATTTTTAGAAGCTTGTAACTGCACGTGTAGCTTCAGTGGTGAATATTTCCGGATCGTAAAAATAACGCGATGATGCCCTGCGGCACAGCCACCTCCGCATCGTCGAATTTCCGGCTGGATGAAAAACACCGCCCCGACAGGGCTCCAAAAAGGAGCAAAGCAAACCTCAATGGCTGACAAAAATGGCTTTCATCTCGCGCTGTGTATCGTGCAAAACGGGTTTATCAGGTTTTTTTCCTGTTTTACGCATCGGAACAACATGTACTTGAAGCAGAAACGAGAATCACCTCCATGTTCTATAAACAGGCGAGGAAGGTGGCTGTGGACGTTTATCAAGTAGACATTTGTGCTACATCTGCAAAGTATTTGGTGAAGTACTCTTAATACTGTCCACCACAGTAACCGAGTGGTCTTTGCTGCTGACTGGCAAACAGAGGACCCGGGTTCGATTCCAAGCGCTGCCTGCGATTTTCCCTTAATATTGAAGTGGGATTGAAGTGGGATGCACTCAGCCTCGTGATGTCAATTGAGGACTGACTTTACTGACTGGGAGCCGCTCCAGGTCACGAAACCTAGCAAAGGCAAGGAGAGCGGAGTATTTATTTCTCACCCGCCCGCACCGCATCTACTAAAGTCAATGACTGAGAATGACAAGGCGGGCGGTCTGTTCCGATGGGTTCGCCAGAGCATATGGAGGGAATTCACTCTTAATTTTGTATTATACTGAGAATCAATTGGACTGGCTATAGGTTTTATTTATTCATTTATTTGCTACAGTTAGCCCAATATCTGTACTCGTATTACCGTTCGTGGACAGTATTATTACTAATACAGTTCTACTAATACAGTTCTACTAATACAGTTACTACTGTGATAATGTGTTAACAATTGGAATTTCTTTATTAGATCATTGTTAATATAAACATGGGTTAAAAAATAAAATACAAAGCTTGGAAAATATAAATAATTATTAAAGAGAATACAAATAGTAACGAAAGATATGAGGGAAGTTAGCGAATGAGACAATTTGTCCCTGAAATTGTAGCTACTTCAATGACGAGGGCTCGGGAAAGCCTCGATCATATCGTCACTGAAGCAGATTTACAAGTATTTGGTTTTACATCTGATATCTTTTGCTTTACATAATTGTTTTCATTAACTGCGTTATGAATTAATCCTAATGTAATATTAAGTACACAGTTTTTTATACTCTTACCTGTTGCTAGGTTCTGTTATATATGTGCCAGTTAGGACAGAGGTACCAAGCGTGGTAGCCCCGCGGTCTAGGGCGTCCTGTAACGGTTCGCACGGCTCCCCCTGCCGGAGGTTCGAGTCCTCCATCCGGCATGGGTGTGTGTGTGTGTTGTCCTTAGTGTAAGTTAGATTAAGTAGTGTATAATCTTAGGGACCGATGACCTCAGCAGTTTGGTCCCGTAAGATCTTACCACAAAATTTCCAAATTGCTAGGAGAGAGGTGGCTGCTACATAGCTGATGATTGGAGGAGTTTGTCAGGTCACGTGATTGTGCTATTGACAGACATTGAAATGGTTGGCTGTGTGGGTGACAAATTAGGAAACACTTTGTTTTTGGTAAAAGCTGGGCTATCATAGTCAAGCAGACACTGTTTGACATTCCTCCTTAAAATCTTTTGGGATGACGTCGATTCGCGAAACTATTGCTACCATAGCCAGCTAGCCTGGTCAATAACCTCAAGCAATAGACATACAGGGTGTTCAATAATTCAATGCTCCAACAGACCGATATTACGAAGGAACTAACTATAAAAATTACGTTAAATAATCAGATGTCGGAATGCATATTGAGTGAACAAAACGCATGCGTGAATATGCCAAAAAACAAAAATTAAGCTTTTCACATATCGTTACACCAAAGTTGATTCGAGGTACATTGTATTGTGACGTCCTGAAGTCTGCACTGAGACAGAAAAAAGCATGTAGCGTTGTAGTGCCTGCTTGATGGAAGCAGTACATAACATGGAGAGAACCTTTACACCTCTACTTTTTTTTTACAGTGCAGCTGAATGCAGTCATCAAAGAGCTCGCCGAATGGGCAGCGAACGATTCCGTGGACGGATAACTGGGCAACGTTGTCACAGCTATGGCAGGCAGGCCTAATGCAGGCAGACGACGGATGGTGTGTACGTCTTTAAGAAAGATGTGCTGTTACACTTTGAATACAGGCCCAAGCCAAATACATGAGTTCAGTTCCCATCATAGCTGTGTACAGAATGTGTCGAGTGATCAGATGCTTCATCCTTCTCGACCTACCGGGCCCTGGGACCAGACGATTAGTCACCTCAGCTTGAATTTGTACTCTGGTTTCTGTAAACATGCTATTGAAGACCCTCAGTTTTCTGAAAGAGATTTGTTTACGGATGAGGCCATTTATTCTGGAAGACATGTCAGCTCTCCCCACTGCCATTTATCGGTGGATGAAGACCCACATTCAACAATTACGCGACATCATCAGAGACAGCCTCCAGTAAACATGAGGCCGGTATGGTGCCTTTTAATTTTCTTGGGCCCTACGTCTTGTCTCCTCAACTCAGACGGCCATTGTACAGACAGTTCTTGTAAGGCCACCCGCCTGCGTTATTGGAAGAGGTACCCCTACAGATCAGAGGGAACATGTGGTTCAGGCATGAAGGGTTCTGGCGTATATTGCAGAACCGTTACGCAAGCATTAACTTTCATGGCCTGCAAGATCCTAGATCCCAGTCGCCCGTTGGATTTCTTTCTCTAGGGCTACAAGGTTGTGATTCCAGCCATGAGGACTCAGAGGAGGAATCAGATATTTCTGATATCTGGTTAGTTAATGATATATCTAAGTTGTTGTGCATGTCATCATACCTGCCAGTTTGGACACTGAATTTCTGCATACCTTGGGTAAGTAAAGGAGGTCGTCTTGGATTGCGGAAATGTGTGGATAATCCCGAATATGGCAGACTGTTGGCCCAATTGGTGCAATAGAACATCAAGAAAATTCACAACCATCTACTCGTCTGAGGTTCCTCGCGAGGTTACCCAAGATTAGGACACTGGACATATATTCTGGAGCAGCTTCGTTATCTCATGTGAGGCGAATGCGGCCATTGTCTAATACGAATGCTGTCGGCAAGAATTTGCTCGCTGAACATCTACTCATCTTCAACGACTCACAGTTTAACCCACACTTTTAGAAAACTTTTGTCGCCGTGTGTACTCATTCAGGGCACTACCCTCGATTCCAAGCATTTCTGAAATTACATCTGCAAAATAGGTCGTGCATAGTTATATGCTAGGATACTCCTATAAACTAGGTCTCCGAGCCCACTAGCAACAGAGTCGGATAAGGAGTAGCGAATTCTCCAGCGCAGGAAAGTCAGCAAGTGCACAATAGGTAAGACTTTTGGTAGCATAAACAAACTGGACAACTGAAAGATCCTGCAGGTCTACTGTACTACGACACACATTGAAAGGGTACAGTACCGCCCGACATTGAAAATAGGTACAACATACTTCATCATTGTCAGAACAACATATTTTCTGTAAAAATAACTCAATTTCAATTAACACAGCGAAGCCGGATACCACTGTGGGAAAGAATGATTATTTATTGAATTGATCACATGTGCACTACCACAAAATAAATCCCTACACCCAGTTTGGTGAGATCTGTGAAATGAATGAATATATGGTCGTCTGATAACCGCAGATAGTGAATGTGAATATATGATCATCTTTGAGACGATCCTTTGGCCACCTTTGGTGGAACCAAAGACATGAAATTTACCGGAGCTTTGAGCGCCTGAAATGTGGCTGACAAATACGGTAGCAAGGTGCTCCCCCACTTCGGCAGAGGTGCGAGAGGACCTGAAGAACGGCCATGTTTCAGCACTCTGCCGCTGGATCTAATGTTGGTAAGACCTGTCTTAGGTGTGCTCCGTAAAGACAAAAGAGTGGAGACATGGTAAGCATGTGAAATACTTAAGAGTAGTTTGGAATAATAATTACTCTATTTCAGGAACTTTTGTGGGGAGAATTAAATGTCAGGCAGGGGATCGTAGTAATCTTCGGAAGTTACCAACGGTCACAATGAAACCACGTGTAGCAATAAGTTGAAATGCTTCCGAGTGCTTAAGTTAAGCTGAATTACTAGCGTGTGTACTATAAGTTGGAAATATTTAAGAAATGGCGTGTGTAGGATTTGAAATTAGAGACGAGTACTTCCACGTGGTGAGTATTGTGTGAGTCTCAATCTGTGTATGAGACAAAGCATAAAGAGAAGTACTTGTCCATGGATTCAGTTGAGGACTCGCGTGTGTGATGAATATGTTCTTAATATTACTTTGCGTGTTATGTTTCCGTGTGACGCTTGATGCAAACTATAATACTCAGAGGGAAGCAAGGTGAGTCAGCCGCGTATCCAGCAACGCCACTTGGCTTGCATTGCACAGGAAGACGTGCATATATCCTCCAGAGTTCGTAGTAGGAAAGAAAAGTTACGAAGTGGGGCAGTGTCGTGTGAAACTGGGATGAATTTTAATTGAAGTGGGAAAGCTGAAAGTGATGTGATTATAACGTTATGATTATTCCTTGTTTTGTATTGTATGTTGCCAGTGTGATGTATTTCATGAAATTTAAGTATGTGTGGTTGGCATGGGAGAGTAACAAGATAGTTTCAGAGGCAGTGGGTATGCCTGTTCGTTTTTGTACCACTCGGTCTGGAGGAAAGTTTCGTGATGATGGGTGTGAGTCGAACTGTGAGATGTAGTAAAAGATCCATCATCATATCCAGAAAGTGGACTATAGCGTTAAATAATTACGAGACCATAAGATAGAGAGTCACCAATGTAAAGCCATGCCCACTGGGCGGAGTTTCTCATGTGTAATTGTTGTACAAAATATAATGGTGTGTTTAGGTTATCTTTGAACCATAATAGAATTTATCGGAATAAAAAAGACAGTGAAAAGAAAAAGATTGGTGGCCTTGTGTTTCGACTAGTGTGTAGTCATGATATCCAGAATTTATAATGTGTGCGCCATTCATATTCAGTGCGATGGCCACGTGTTGTTCAAAGCCGTTGAATGAGAAAGAAAATGTGGTATTGCCAGTGCGTAGTGAACAGTCAGAGTTGTGTAAATTAGTAACAATCAGATGTGCGTTACCCGTTGCGTAATATTGATACAGGAGGATAATTTGTAACTTAATTGTGAGTACGAGAGTTCATGTTACTCGATAAATAAGAATGAATCCACTCGCTTGGCAGACCACTCATCTTGCATGCCTGACTGCTTGATGCCACCGTATGAGCAAGGCATGTGCGTGCCTCTCAACATTATGTGACAGTTTGAATTTGGTTTTCAAAATGCCTTCTTCTACTAATAGCATTGCTTTTCGTTTTTATTATTTATCCACAAATATTTCGACAGGTGTGTGTGATTTTCAGTGACTCTCGTTTGTTTCCTGTAAAATATTGGCAAAACTTACGGTTCGTTCTCAGTTTTAGGCCTAAAAACCAAAACATATGCATTTTGTTTTGTTATCTCTCATGTGAAACTGGATGAACGGACTCATTTGTAGTCATTTCATGGGATGAAAACACGTCACCCTCAAATTAACAGGGTAGATATCCTTCGCTGCGCAAAGAGTAGATATTTATATGTATTTTTCCCGAGATTGACACTACTGGATGTTCTGTACATACGTTTTCTGTGCATCTCTGGTTTGTTTCTCTTACTGGTTATAATTACATATACTGTTCTTTACATTATTTTCTCTCAACTCTCACTTAATACCTGAAGTTGTTATTCACAAAACGAAATTTAGGAAACTTTATTTAGCCCTAGTCATTGGTAAATGTTGAAACTGAAATTCGTGGTAAGTTCTATGGGACAACACTACTGAGGTCATCGGTCCCTAAGCATACGCACTACTTAATCTAACTTAAACTAACTTACGCTAAGGACAGCACACACACACCCATGCCCGAGGGAGCAATCGAACCTCCGAAGGGAGCAGCCCCGAGAACCGTGATACGGGGCCATCAGACCGCACGGCTACCCCGCGCGGCCGGTAGATGATTAACTGACGCTGCTCACTTGTTTCTTGCGTTTCTCTTGGCCCGTGTGGCGCTAATTTTCAGTGTTTGGTGCAGGCTTTCAAATGTTCAAATGTGTGTGAATTCCTAAGGAACAAAACTGCTAAGTTCATCGGTCCCTAGATTTACACACTACCTAAACAAACTTTAACTTACGCTAACGACAACACACACATCCATGCCGGAGGGAGGACTCGAACCTCCGGCGGGAGGGGTGCGGCCGCGCGGGATTAGCCGAGCGGTCTGAGGGGCTGCAGTCATGGACTGTGCGGCTGGTTCCGGCGGAGGTTCGAGTCCTCGCTCGGGCATGGATGTGTGTATTTGTCCTTAGGATACTTAAGGTTAAGTTGTGTGTAAGCTTAGGGAATGATGACCTTAGCAGTTAAGTCCCATAAGATTTCACACACATTTGAACATTTGGAGGGGTGCGAGTTTTGTGGTAGAGAAACTGACGGGGAGACGTATGTGCCAAAAATGTTTTGGCAAAGAACAAGAACACGGAGTTTTAAAAACCAAATATAAATTGCTAAAATGGAAAAATGACAACAGTATACTCCAACATCAGCAAAATGATAGTGATAGGGTAAATACGTAAAAGAAAAAATGATTAAAAACTTTCTGTCGACGAATAAACTTACCTAAAACTAGTTTAGGTGAGGCTAATGAAGTGTACAGCATCATGGCGATCGACACTTCCTGGTGTGCAAATGATAATGGACTCAGTTTCGCCTACAGCAGACAATAATTCTTCGTTGTTGCCTAACAAGAAGTTGCAGTGATGACATATCTGAATTACAAATTTTACTGAAACGAGACTGTTCAGTATGAACGGGTGTGTGATGCTGTTGATGATGTTGGTTTGTGGGGCGCTCAACATCGTTGTCATCACCACCCGTGCAAGTTCCAAATCTTTCCATTTCCAGTCTTGGCACTTCCCGAATGATGATGAGGTGATGAGGAAAACACGAACTCCCAGTTCCCGGGCGAAGAAACTTCCCGACTCGTGCTAACCACTAGACCACGAGCTGTGGACGAGGTGCTGTTGCTGGCCCTGAAGCAACTGCCTGCTTGCTCGTTGCTGTGTAAAATGCCCCTAGTTTCCGCGTTGGACGTGCGACGTGGGAGCAGCTTTCGCGTGAGAGACGGCCGTTAATATCGCGTGGCTCGGCGGGACAGCAGAGAATAAGCGCCATCACTTACCGGTCGTCAGCGCCTGCTAGTTACGACTCTATTCCTGCGTCGGCGCTGGCCTTCCCGTCGCGTCAGTTGCAGGGGCCTCTTGCGCTGAACGAAAATGCAGCTGACGACTCTAGGAAACAGCACCCGTTCGCGCATATGCTAGAATGACCAGATGGTTGTCCGCAGAAGCGCAATTGCTCAAACACGAGACAACCGAACAGTAAAGTGAAGTGATATACAAAACTGTTAATTACATGTGGACTCCACAATCTTCCCAAGAGAAACTACAGAAATTTCTGAACGGATTTTTATGCCAACTACCTAAGTATTGTAGCAGCTGGTTTGCTTCGCGCAGACGTAAGCTGTTGACGTTAGACCGTTTTTCTCAAATGTGGTCTACAGGGTTTAACGACCAGTTGACATCGAGGTCAATAGAGAACATGGACTGTAATCACTGCAGTCTATTTCCTGGTTTATTATTCTTACATTGTTCTGCCTTTTCAAAGCGTATATTCCTGAATTTACTGCCCTCCAGGAAGCGTGTGGCGCGCAAATTATTCTCGGGACTGAGACCTGGCTGAACTCTGAGATAGGAAGTTCTGAAATATTCAGTGAGGGTTAGAACGTGTATCGGAAAGACAGATTAGACACCGTAGGAGGTGGTGCATTCACTGCAGTTGACAAAAATATCGTGTCTACTGAGGTCGAAGTAGCGTGTGATTGTGAAGTTATCTGATCACGTTTAACGGGGCTAGGAGAAATAAAGTTAATTGTGTGGTGTCATTACCGGCCACCAGGTTCTACCGTGATAGTTCTAGAATCATTCAAAGGGAGTTTACACACTGTATCGCAGAAGTTCCCGGATCTTGCTATATTAGTCGGAGGCGACTTAAACCTACCTAGTATAGACTGGGATGTCTATGGATTCATTACAGGTGGTACAGACAAGCCGCCGTGTGAAATACTTTTGAAAACATTATCCGAAAACTGTCTTGAGCAGCTAAATCGGCAGCCAACGCGTAATGGAAATATGTTAGATCTGGTAGCCACGAACAGACCAGACCTCATGGGCGGTGTCAGTGTTGAGACAGGGATTAGTGATCATGATGTTGTCATTACGACTATGGTTACCAAAGTTAAAAAGTCGGTCAAGAACGCTAGGAGGGTATTCTTACTACAAAGAGCAGAGAAGCAGTTGTTAGCATCCCACTTAAATGAATCGACTTCATTTACTTCCAGTACGATGGACGTGGAAGAATTATGGGCAAATTTTAAACACTTTGTAAATCACGCATTGAACAAGTATGTGCAGAAAAAGTGGGTTACGGATGGAAAAGATTCTCCGTGGTTTAACAGCGCAATTCGGAGAATGCTCAGGAAGCAAAGGCAGTTGCACTCGTGGTACAAGAAAGATCGGGAGAATGAGGACAGGCAAAAGTTAGTAGATATTTGTGCTGCTGTAAAAAGAGCGATGCGCGAAGCATTCAACCACTACCACCGTCATACCTTAGCAAAAGATCTTGCTGCAAACCAAGGAAATTCTGGTCTTACGTAAAATCGGTAAGCGGGTCGAAGGCTTCCATCCAGTCACTCACTGATCAGTCTGGCCTGGCAACGGAAGACAGCAAAACGAAAGCTGAAATTTTAAATTTAGCATTTGAGAAATCTTTCACGCAGGAGTATCGTACTAACATACCGCCGTTTGAGTCTCGTACAGATTCCCGTATGGAGGACATAGTGATAGACATCCCTAGGGTTGTGAAGCAGCTGAATGGGTTGAAAATAAATAAATCGCCAGGTCCTCATGGGATTCCAATTCGGTTTTACAGAGAGTACTCTACTGCGTTGGCTCCTTACTTCGCTTGCATTTATCGCGAATCTCTTGCCCAACGTAAAGTCTCGAGCGCCTGGAAAAATGCACAGGTGACGCCTGTATATAAGAAGGGCAGAAGGACGGATCCTCAAAATTACAGACCAATATCCTTAACATCGATTTGTTGCAGGATTCTCGAACATATTCTCATTTCGAATATAATGAATTTCCTTGAGACAGAGAAGTAGCTGTCCATGCATCAGCACGGCTTTAGAAAGCGTCGCTCCTGCGAAACGCAACTCGCTCTTTTTTCACATGATATCTAGCAAACCATGGATGAAGGATATCAGACGGATGGCATATTCCTTTACTTCCGGAAAGCGTTTGACTCGGTGCCCCACTGCAGACTCCTAAGTAAGGTACGAGCAAATGGGATTGGTTCCCAAGTATGTGAGTGGCTCGATGACTTCTTAAGTAATAGAACACAGTACGTTGTCCTCGATGGTGTGTGTTCATCGGAGGTGAGGGTATCATCTGGAGTGCCCCAGGGAAGTGTGGTAGGTCCGCTGTTGTTTTCTTTCTACATAAATGATCTTTTGGATACGGTGGATAGCAATGTGCGGCTGTTTGCTGATGATGCTGTGGTGTACGGGAAGGTGTCGTCGTTGAGTGACTGTAGGAGGATACAAGATGACTTGGAAAGGATTTGTGATTGGTGTAAAGAATGGCAGCTTACTCTAGATGTAGGTAAATGTAAATTAATGCAGATGAATAGGTAAAAGAATCCTGAAATGTTTGAATACTCCATTAGTGGTGTAGCGCTTGACACAGTCACGTCGATTAAATATTTTTGCGTAACATTGCAGAGCGATATGAAGTGGGACAAGCATGTAATGGCAGTTGTGGGGACGGCGGATAGCCGTCTTCGGTTCATTGGTAGAATTTTGGGAACATGTGGTTCATCTGTAAAGGAGACCGCTTATATAACGTTGGTGCGGCCTATTCTTGAGTACTGCTCGAGCGTTTGGTATCCCTATCAGGTCGGATTGAGGGAGGACATAGAAGAAATTCAGATGCGGTCTGCTAGATTTGTTACTGGTAGGTTTGATCATCACGCGAGAGTTGCGGAAATGCTTCAGGAACACGGGTGGGAGTCTCTAGAGGAAAGGAGGCGTTCTTTCCGTGAATCACTACTGTGGAAATTTGGAGAACCAGCATTTGAGGCTAACTGCAGTACAATTTTACTGCCGCCAACTTACGTTTTGCGGAAAGACCACAAAGATAAGAGAGATTAGGGCTCGTACAGAGGCATATAGGCAGTCATTTTTCCCTCGTTCTGTTTGGGAGTGGAACAGGGAGGGAAGATGCTAGTTGTGGTACGAGGTACCCTCCGCCACGCACCGTATGGTGGATTGCGGAGTTTGTATGTAGATGTAGTATGGTAAAACAGCTGTTGGTGGACGTCTAGTTTGTCACTGAACGTAAGTTGTTTAAACGGTTTGATACCACCTGAAGCTGTCATTTGCGTAATTTTGTAAACGTTGGCTGTAGATCACTATGAAGCATCATGGTAAACGGAAGCAAGAAGAATGCTGTATATTAATAATCGGTTAAAAAATAAGCAACGAGTAAGACGATGAAAGCTGCTATGTTTGATAAAACAAAATACTGTACGAAAATTGAGCGATGGCTGTCTTATCCTTTCGCAGAATCACTCTCAGAGAAAATAATACATTTTTTGTTTTCTTTTGTAACCAGCACGATCGTTTAAATCATCGTATTTAAAACCGGACGAGTTAGATTGACGGAAAGTCTACGAATTTTAAATGTGTAAGACATAAAATATTTTCTCGGAACAATTGGCTCGCTTTCCTATTTTCGTGACCTTGAACATCTGGAACGTCTCAAGTGCGCTAGTTTGATTCGCACTGGGCAACTGGAATTTTTAATGAAATGATATGCGAGTCCTGAGCAGTTACTATAATTCGTTGTCTCAACGAAATGGTCACAATGTCAGCTAAACAGATGTAGCTCAAGCCGGTTACACGAGCTCATGCAATAAAACTCACCCACCTTTCCACTTGGGAAAATATCAGCATCCAAAGCCGTAGCCGAAAGGGCAGGGGTGGTCCAGCGGGTCCGGCCTCTACCTTGTAATCTAAATGAAATTACACATGACCAAGCTGCTGTGTAGCGAAATTGAAAGATATATTGATCTTCATTCATACGACAAAAAAGGAATACGCCCTATCGATAGATTTAAACTATCTGTACATCCATAGTACTGTCGCCCATCCCTTTTTTAACCAAGAGAATTTGATGGTCTTGTTTGAGTTCAGTTGTTGTTTTGTTAATCAGTTGGGTTCTTAACTCCTAATGGATTTAATGTAAGTGCTACTGTATGTTGTTATAGTTTCTAATTATGGATAACTTTGTAACAAGAAAGAAGGTGAAAATCGATTTCGATTCATCCGCTAGCGTTACGGTAAGTTAAAAGTAAGTACGCTCTACTATAATAGCATATAGCCGTTTAATATTAGCACTGGAATCGTTATTTGGAGACTGGCAGAACTTTGGGATTGCAGTATTTCAGTATTTCACAAGGCAGCGGAGGAGTGAATATCATTACAAGTGACTTTAAAATAAGTGCATAAAAATACATTTAGGTTTGTCTGTGTCGCCCAAAAATCGCGTTGATCAACGAAAATGTTGCCCAAACGGCAAAGGTTACATTCCTTTAAAACATTTGCTTAATATTCTATCATCAGTAGCCCAATTGGCAAAATATCGCCCAGTGTGGTCATCGCGTCGGTACTCAGTTATGAAAACCAGTTTCGGTACGGAACGATGGGGAAGGGTTTGTGGAGAGCGGAAGGTGTACGGGATGACAGCATATTCTATAGTCCGTTCGTTTATAAAACACTTTGCAGACTGCTCCTTGGTTTCGTCCGGGCAGACCGCGCTCTGCATCCCTCCCCCTGCCCCCCCCCCCCACTCCCTTTCGTCCAAAATCTGTTTACGCTCTTGTAACACGATATCAGCTGAAGCAAGTAATTCCATACAGAATTAAATCTTAAAATGTGCATGCATTCATGCACTATCAAATGACAATATACACAATTAAAAGCAAAATGCGATGTTGGAATTCAATGTTTTGTAGTAATGAATCTACAACAACCGGTTTTTCCACATTCTCCACCGATTTGGTGTAGCGTTGCTGAGCTAGCACTCCCTGGGTTCGGGAGACGAGGTGGTTTGAATCCATCCAGCAGCAACTTTGAAAAAGATTTTCTATGAGTCTCCATTTTCAATTTTGGCAAATGCCGGAGTTGGTACCTTACTATAGGCCAGGGGGGCCAGCCAATTCTTTCAGAACATTCATTCTTCCCTGAAAGATTCTAATTCCCTCTGCTGAAATGAAAAGAGCTGCATCGAAGACGAGCGGAGAATCTCTTCGGAGACTCTGAGCACTAAAAGTCATATGATAACTGAATAATATTCCAAATTTTCTCATTCAGGCTCTTGCATTTGCGTGCCGGGACGTTCTTTAATGCAGAAAATGATGTTTCTTAGCTTCCAAGAAGTGAGAGATACGTACATAAATGAGGAAGTTTGAGAAAGTGTAAGGTTGAATAATTCCGGATCCTTTGCAGTATCGCCACCAAAACTTGTTCTAGCTTCTCTGTCAAACAGAGATCTCTTTATTCCAAAATCCCTGTCGATAATAACCACGGTGTCTTAAAAATATTAGCGCTCGTTCGTTCCTGATCACTCCTATTCCAATTCAGGCTGAAAGGAGGAGACTGTAAAGTGACCTTGGAGGGTGAAGAGAGATAGGAACATGAATAAGTCTTAGCAGTTTTGCCAGTATACAGTATTCAGCACGCCTAAATAACGAGATTACATCTCCGCTTGGCGAAAACTCCGGTATCATTGTCGATTAAATTGTTTATCGTTATTTATTGAGTTTTTAAAACTTAATGAAAAACTTGAGTCTTTTTACAATTCGCCCCCCCCCCCACCCCCTTTTGACAAAATCCTCGCTACGTCGCGGCAGTAATATATAATGTTAAGAAAAAATAAAACAAAAGTCATTACTTGAAATACATAAATAAATAATTATACGCACTTACGTGTCTTTACCATGATGCATATATCTTAACAGACCAGGGCCGGGAGGAGGAAAGGTAACGAAGGAAGTGATAGAGAAAGACAGGCAAAACCCCGAGCTCAGACGACAAGGATAATGTAACTCATATTTTCCTCCAGATTTTAAACTCTATGAATTTAATTGTTCAGTGTATAATTATAGTTGGTAAAAGTAGCACAAGAAAAACCAGAAAAAATGCTGATATGGCGTTACAACAGTAAAACGTGTGTAACATGTCAACTAACTGCTTATGTGTAAACTATACGTTTACTTCCGCCAGTGACGTGTTTTGCATTACGGAGCGGTTATCTGTTACAATTCCGTGAGCGTACATACCGCGAAAAGACTGAAGATAAAATTAGAGAGCTCTCACGGAAACTGGAAACACGTCCTTCTCTCGACCATTAGCGTCTAGAACAGGGAAGGGGGGGGGGATGGGGGAACTGACAGAGGTACAAAAAGTACCCTCCTCCACACACCATAAGCCAGCTTACGAGCTACAAACGTAGCTGTAGTAGATGTGTCAGCGTGTGGTACAAGTGAGACACAACGACGAGTCGGTCAATGCTAAAGAAGGCCGTAGGTGTATTGCTCAACTCTCATTGTATTGCAGAAACGATGTCTTGTGAAGTAAGATATGTAGGGGCGAATGATTTGTACTGAGAGTAAAATTTCGCAATAGAGGTTTTGATAATATCAACGTCGAGTGGGCAAAATTAGTCCGACAACATAAAACACTTGGGATCACCCTGACAGCGTGCCCTATGAAAATGACGGCTTTAAATTGGAAAGTTGCAGCAGATAAAGTGCAAGGAGCCATTGTAGAGAATTTAACTCGATATATGAACCAAGTTCAAAGAACACAGTATATCAACTCATGCATCCTTGCTAAGGCTTATTATACTGCCCAACTGTTTCCAATACCGAGAATGATAGCGAGAAGAATAATGTCCAAAATCACAAAATTTTTGTGGAGAGGTGAAGTGTTCAGAGTACCTGCTAAAGTAGCCACTTTGGATCCTAAAAATGGTGGACTAGGATTAACTGATATAACGGATAAAGCCTCTGCTCTTTTTATCAAAAGGCAAGTTAATTTAATAAGAGACTCGCGAGAAAGCATCACCAGCCAACTTTTCGAGATCATTACACCTCCAAGCCTGCTTCCCCCGATTGACGTGCAGAATATCAACAGTCGCTTACAGCACGTGAGGATTTTCTATGTTGAGTTTAGTTATGTCAGTGTCGAACTCAGGCAGTCCCGACACTTAACATCGAGAGCCATAATGCGGGAACGAAAGAAAAGCGAAGAAAGAAACAAAATAGAACGACAGTTTCCAAACATTGAGTGGACTGAGATTTGGAAAAACATTAGTTCCAATGTGCTCACGTCTAACATAAAAACGTCATGGTACAAGACAGTTAACAACATAGTTAGCACCAATGAAAGACTGCACGCAATCGGACTCTGTGAAACAAATTTATGTCAACAATGCCATCTAGTTGACACAGTAATTCATCGATATACTTGCAGTGGTCACATGAATAGTTGGAAGTGGATCCGGGAGCAAATAGCTCTGATTACAAGAACATCCCCTGAGTATATATCGCTGTCATTGATACACAGGCCTGAAGCACGCTATTTCCCAGAAGCAAAAAATAACGCTGTGTACTGGTTGCTGGGAAATTTCGTTAACTACGTCCTTAACAAATTAGGATCCGATAGCATCATAGAGTTCAAGGTACACATGCTGTGTGAGTTCCACAAAATTAGAAGCTATTCGAATCACAAGAAAAAGTTCGGTAATATGCTAAAAATTGTATTTGAAAGAATGGGCATTGGTTAATATAAAAAAGAAGACTGTGTTGACAGTGATGTATTGTAGTTACCCTAAGGATACTATTTAAGATTTTACAGTATATTTATGATGTGTGCTTTCTCTACTTCAGAGAGTAGTTTTTTGAAATTTATAAGCTAATGTACAGAACTTATGTGCCATTGATATTGTGTGCCTAATAGTGCCAAACACAAAACATGAAAGGTGCATTATTGGCTTATACTAGAAATTTGTAAATAGACAGTTTTTATAGAAAAAAAAAAAAAAAAAAAAAGCGGTCTAAGGCGCTGGTTTAAGGCACCAGTCTCTTCGGAGGCGTGGGTTCGAATCCCACCGCTGCCAAGTATTTTAATTCCAGGCATGTACTCAGGCAGGACAGTAACATGAATTACAAGTCGTATTTCTCAACCAGTTCTCCAAGACACACCGAACATCAATGGTAATAAGAATTCGCTAAATAAGTGCAATTTGCGTAGAATCTGGTTAGACATAAAGAATAAGTGTAACCGCTTTGGAAGAACTGAAGGAGAGCGAGTCAGAATGCTGCATGTGACAACATTTGCACCCGGGAAAGCATTCATCACTGTCACTACAAAGCCAATTTTACGTTACGTCTAACAGTGACTGCTCTTATCACGTGGAACGCAGAAATAACTGTAAGCAGCTTGTTTTAGTTCATGAAAGTGAAGTGTGTGATGTGGACACCATTTGTAAAAACAAAGTAGTACGTAAGCTTAGGGGCTGATGGCCGTAGCATTTTGGTCCCGTAAGACCTTACCACAAATTTCCCAATATCCGAAAACCAAACATGAATGAAGTGACTAGCTACCTCTGTACTTAAATTGATAGTTGCTGTTGACAATAACCATTCGCGCAACCAAAAGGGATCAGGTAATACATTAGAAGATTCTTATAAAAAAGGTGTGTAGTGCTACTGACAATATTTAATTCTTGTGTTAAATATTTCTAATATTGTTTCAGAAGCTGCGTTTCGTGTCGATGCGACTCTGTAAACATTTTGAGGCGGTGGTGTAAGAAGTGGACAAAGAAATGGTGAAGAGGGTATATACACAAAATGTAACGCTGAACGTCGGGGAACTCTATCGGAAAGGGAAAGAAAGGAAGACAAATGTTCTTAGGCAGCAAAATTTGTTTGTTTACGTTTCGTTTCTGTTTGATAACAACCTACAGAAACTTCTCAGACAGAAGCCCATGTTTTCTGTTATATGGAAAGAAATATTAGTCTCGAGAGAAAAGGAATCAGTTTAATTAATTCCTTATAGAAACGCCGGCTAGAAGGAACGGATCGGGTATGTATATTCGAGGCTTTTTTCCTTTGCAGATAGGGGGAGGCGCCACTGCCTTTGCATTTAATTAGCTGCGGCGAACATCAAGCCCCCGGACAAATCAGTGAATGGGATTTAGGTGGACCGCAGTTGACATTTCATTAACTTCTTTGATGCGGAATGCCGTTAACAGCAGCGTGGTCAATAATTCACTTTGAGTGGCACGTCCATTTGGCAGTATAATGAATAATTTGTTTCCAAGCCTGCATTCCATTTGGTCCCCCATTTCAGTCACAAGTCCCGAATGGGTTTTGTTTAGATGCGTGGGTAAATTCTATACGAGTCATAACAGATTAAAACTAAGACTGAGGAGTTTCTACCGTGCACTGTAGCGACGTCATCAGGACGTCATTGTTTGGGTATTACATCAGCGCTATATCTTTATTTTCTCTTTTCTGTTTCTCCTTCTTTCTCCTTTTCTTCTGTAGCATTCGCATAGGTTTACAGTAGACACACACAAAACGATGATATTCTTCATGTATCATTGTTCAAATTTTGTCAAAATGATATCTTTTTTAACTGCGTTACTGAACTACGCACAACACCGGACAACCGATTTAGTCATTAACAGAAGTGGTTATTTCGGCTAGGATAACAAAACCGTTAGAACCCGCTTAGCAAGAACTCTGCTATTAAACAACTGCTTCCTAAACTAAGTAGAAAATTGAAGAACGGGAATGATACCAACTGATATTACATTTCCTGTCGTCTGCAGAAGGAGGGAGATCCGAACCAAAATTAATTTAAGAGACTTCGGTCTCACATTAGACAAAGGCATCTAGTCAGTTATCAGAACTTCATATTTTGACGTCATTTGTATTTTAATGAAGTCAGTTCTCAACGATGAGATGTTATCAAAACCGGAAGTATCCTCCATACAGGAATTAGATAGGACCGTTACTGTTTTATGGCAGACAATATCAGACGTCCCTTGAAGCTGTACACAGACTGTGTAACTGAATACAGTAAGATCTGGTCGTTAGTAGAGTATTGTGTGTTGGAGATGTTCAGCATATAATGCAAATATTTGCAGCTGACCCTGAATATTAATACACGTTTTGTAATGCGGACAAATAGATGACAGTTTCTTATGTCGGTTGCCTACACAGTTGCCGACTACTCGCTGGAATCAGTTGTAGTCGTTACGTATGTAGGGATATGTGTACAGAGCGATTTAATGCGGAAAGCTTACATAAATCTAACCAACTGGAAGAGAGATACAAAAATGAGATTTGGCAGTAGAATTCTAAGAAAGTACTCTTCATTTAAGGAAACCCTTAATCAGCCCGTTCATAAGTGTCGTTCTTCAGTCTGGAACTCGTACCAATTTGGGCCACTGGACGAGAACAGTTGGTGTGAAGAACTCAACTTCCTGAGTTAGTTCAATCAGTCCGAATGAGTAAAAAAAAAAAAAAAAAAAAAAAAAAGAAAAGAAAAAAAAAGATTCTGAATGGCGATGTGCATTGTGGAGAGCTTTAACCTCAAAATTATGAGAATTCTGGAAACACGCCACCTCACTCGGTAATTTAAATCCTATCCAAACTTTCTAATCTGTTGAATTGCACGTTATTAATTGGCTAGGTTATTCGTTTTAAAGCCTTAAAACTTTTCATTTAAATTTATGTTGTTCTTGCATGCAAGGTAAAACTACGCTTTCTTTCTTGGGACATTGCTTAAAGTAAATTTTTAACAGCAGTATTTAGTTCTGTGGTTAGAACGTTGCAACTCGTAATACGATAACGCCAATCTCGTGAACAGCGTTGTGTGGAAATCAGTTGCCAATATACTTGCAAATAAAGCTATGCATAAACTTATTGCCGTGTTTGCATGCCACCAATTTAAAGCTGACAAATCGCTCACTGTTGACACCCTGGATACACCGCACACACCGTGCCACTGTGTGAGTGATCGATTTATTCCAGGGATATAATAAGCGAAGTCGCACAGCTCAGCTGCTGTGTATCTCTTCAGCAGGGCCGCTTTGGCTCTTTCCACACTGTGTCTCTGGCTACTTCTACCTCAAGTTGTTGTGTAGGGTTCTCTCATTTATTCGGCCGAGAATGGAGGTTGAGTCGCATGGGTTGGCGCAGTGGAAAAGTAGACACTGTACACAGACCAATTTTGCAACATTTAGTAGTAATTCTATGTTCATTATTATCACCGAAATTGTTCACTTGTTTCTATCTACGTCCAAACGTTACAAGCAGGGAATGTTAATATATTCGTATAATGCAACAGTAATCTTCTCATAATGAGCTGATGCGCGAAAAGCGTACTGGGAAATTATATGCACTCACAAAAAGTCTATACCGTGATTGTATGCGTATTTTGTGACTGGTACCGTTAATCATGGATACACCGTCGGACGAACCTGTGCAAGGGCAAGATGGAACTACCTGAAGTACATTGTAACATAGCTAAATGTTCAGCAACTCTTCATCATAAAATGTACAATACAGGATGTAACTAAAGTCCCTTTACAGACGTTGAGAATTTGTGAGGGTCACCAAAATTGTTAAATTTAGCATACGAGCTCACGTCCGGAAAGGTGCCGTTTTTCCAGTACACGCAAAATATCACAACACACATCCATATCTTCCGAAATTTGGGCGCCACTTATAACACCCCCTCCCAGTCTCTCCGGATAATTAAGCTTTTCTATGTGGCCGTGTCCCAAAAGTCCCTAATCTGTGGGGAAAATGCATCTAATCTGAATAATGCAAAACCGGGAGAAGTAGATGAAGTTATAACCGAATAGCCACAGCTCAGTACCTTACCAATGACGATTAGAAACAAAGTTACGTTAAATTTTTATATATTTTATTACGTAAATTAATTTTTAACTAACCACAGTTAGCGGAAAATTTGGAAAAAAGGTTTTCAAAGTATGTCATTAATGAAAATAACCTACGGTCGCCGGAACAAGAATAATTAAATTAAAACTGATATTCATACTCTTAAGCAGTCGTACGTCTGAATAGTTACTGGCGTCATGACGTAGGAACAATACCTAAAGCACAGTTTCAAGTACTTCACACAACACATGTCACTGTAGTCGTAATAATCAAATAGCAAACACATATAACATATTATATTAATTTTCAAAGATCAGTTAAAGTAATATTGTGCAATGACTGTGGTCAGAAACTTTTCGTTGCGTTACCGTAATACTGTGTCTTAATTGCAACAAGCAGAAACGTTGTTACAATTTACTCATTGTTAGGGACTATCATTTACCTAGCAGTTACTCTAATATTTTTTTGTAATAAAAGTTATAAATTTTGCCACAAGCTATAAATTAGAAACTGTGCTTTGACAGTGAAATTTAGTGTTCAATTTACGAGTATCCAAAGTTTTACTACTAACTTTTTATTATGAAAGTTACTGTGTTTTTGGCAAATAAATTAATACCGCCTTTTGCATCATTCTATTTCTGATGTTATTCATAGTACAGCCGAAGATTTCATTTTTATGTTAATGTCCAAAAGTTGGAAAACTATGTTTCGATAATCTAATAAATTAATGTTCACTTCATGTTAGGTTCATTTTCTGATTATCTCGGTTCTTAAAAAGGGATAGGATGTAAACTACTTGGATAAAGACTTAGGAAAATTATTTACGTGACAATATGCACGAAAACAATGTTATTTAAAAAATAAAATTCCAACTACGCTGGTCAGTCTATTACACTTCTAGTTATAAAAAGTCTAGAACTTACTTCACTTTATGATGCTGTTGGTTTGTCGAGCGGCTTCATTTACCGATAAAATAGGGCACAGATTTATCTTCTTGTCATAACATAGCCACACTTGATGGTATGTGAATTACTCTTGCTACGTTTGTACTGTGCCCAATAAATGCCATAGCTTGCCCATATTAAACATCCTCCAAAACTACCATTTCAGTTTTCACTGCTCCGCACTTTTGCGTAGCCACACCGGTGAATACACACAACCAACGACATCTGTCGTCTTCTCGCGACTCCGAACCACTAAATTTTAGGCGCGCTCGCACGTCCAGCGATAATACATTAACAATTTATTATACTCTTTGGCAATAGCCTTTCTCTGACTAGACCAGCGTGTCTACTTACAAAATGTCAACATTCCGTGCATATTCTCTTTCTTAAATAACAAATAGCATTTGTAACTTGACGACATATTTACAACAATAATATTCAGTGCAACTAATAAAAAAACTTCGTAAAACACGTAGAACATGTATGATCATCCACAGAGTTGTGGTGTTATACACTAACCAGGGTTTACCCACGTCATTCACCGATCACCTGACGTCCCATGCCCACCGCCGGTGATTTTGTGATCTGTCCAGAGAGATTTATTTGTACCTCCTGATGTGCTTGTGGTCTTTGTTCAAAATGTACTCCGTACAGTAGCAATCACTCACTTCAGCACAGAATGCAACCTCTACCTACATTTCATTTTTAGTTTAATGCTGTTGACCGTGGTGAACTACATGTTTGCAGAATACGCCGGTACGATATTATCGTACATCAAAGCTCGGTGCGATGGGAGGGCTGTTCGTCAGTTGTATGCGGAGCGTTTTCCACACCGTCAGACACCTCCGAACTCCAGCTTTGCTATGGTATGCCAGCTGGCCTCGAAGGCGGATACATTCACCACCAGCAGTGCTGACTGTGGTCAGACCATAATTTCTTAGCAGATAGGTGGATAGGGGGATAGAATTCGATGAACGCTTCATACATTGCTCTTCTTACACTAATTTTGGGTTGTTTCAGTTTTTGTTTGTATGTAGGACTTTGGCTTCAAAAGAGCATCGTTACATTAAGATGGTTCAAATGGCTCTGAGCACTATGGGACTTAACAGCTGTGGTCATCAGTCCCCCAGAACTTAGAACTAGTTAAACCTAACTAACCTAAGGACATCACACACATCCACGCCCGAGGCAGGATTCGAACCTGCGACCGTAGCAGTCGCGCGGTTCCGGACTGCGCGCCTAGAACCGCGAGACCACCGCGGCCGGCGTTACATTAAGAAAACATTCTTGTTTCAATATGCCGGTTTATAGAAGAGTTAAGAGAATTAAATGTGCCGGAAAATTACGTGGCCTTCTTCACAGTACTATTTATCAAAAACCTCGTTTCGAAGTATAGAACCTTTCACGAGAGAACTGGGGTGTTACATCTTGCGCGACTCGTCCTATCTGTTCTGTGCAATAGATGTTCACGGCCTGATCGTTTACATATAAGACAAATCCTGTGCAAATAAATGGGTAGAAAAAGTATATTTAAACTTTCTGGCAGATTAAAACTGTGTACCAGAACGGGACTCACATTCGGGACCGTTGTTTTACACTGGCAAGTTATGTAACAATTTTTTTTTTTTTTAAGAGGAGGAGGCACAACTATTGTCAGGGGGAAGGGGCCGAAATGGACAGGGGTCGTAACCTGAGACCTGGCCACGACGTCCCAGTCATCCATATTGACTGCTGTGTCAAGTTACAAATTTATAGGGCTTTCTGTTTTTATTTATGAATTTATTGGTTTTTCCAAATTTTATTGTTATTAATATATGTGAATATATTTTCCTTTTCGTCCCAGCATTGTTCAGTAAGGGTATACTTTCCTAACAGCTCCAGACCCGCAAAACATTGGGCCCACAAAAAATCAGAAAACAAAGAAACGTAAGTTGGGAGATGCACTGCGCACTTCTTGTAGAGCGTCTCCCGCTCACTGGCCTGGACTACGTCGTTGATACAGGGTATCGTCCCGAAAAAGGTTCTCTTTAGATGTCAGGCATGTCGAACGTTGGGTACGCCCCAGCTAAGGGTGGGTTGTAAATTACACAGTGTAAGTAACTAACAAATTGACAGCGGTAGTCTGGCTTTCGTTCAAGTGCTGTGAGAGCACCTGAAAGATAGATACCAAAAATTTAGCGTGGAGTGCACACCGTCGCTGAAGAGGAATGCAGTCGTCAGACCCTTGAACCACGTTATGGGATGGTGCTTGATAAGTGGAAAATGTGTGTCCTCCGGAAGGAAAAGGAATTGCGGGCTGACAGTCGTTGGCGGGGCACGAAGGTTACATGCCAGTATTTGTTGCAAAAGTTGTCTTACATCGTTCCTCGACAGACATGTGAGACGATGCTCAACAGTACTATCGCTGCGGCAGAGAGTCCATAACAGTGATTCGGACAGTCCAATACAGTGAAGTCGCTCGTT
The DNA here is from genome assembly GCF_023898315.1 of Schistocerca nitens. NCBI lineage: Eukaryota > Metazoa > Arthropoda > Insecta > Orthoptera > Acrididae > Schistocerca > Schistocerca nitens. Next base: position 365,871,785 of record NC_064614.1, on the reverse strand, counting down.
TGTCGGGTATTTGTCATTAATGATGCGGTACCATGAGGTTCATGCATCGATTGTTAAGAAGGGCACATGGACGTTCTTCCAACTGACGTCCAATGGACATCCGGGTGGAGTTTCTCCTACATTTGCTCGTGATGTATTGCGAAAACAACTTGTAAAAATCTTCTGCTTGTGGTGCTTGTGTAATCAGAAGGGCATCACATATGGTGATGAGTTCGACAAAGTAGATCGATATGTGGGAAAGTGTTGCGGCAATGTGAGCCACATTGTCTGGGGAGACATGGGAGGCTGGCATAAGAATCACCAAGAGGCTGCTCGTAATGGAGGTGGTAGGCCCATGTTAATACCTCATCAAAGTAGTTAAGTATGAGGCAAATGTCCTGGCTCTAATGTAGACAAGGCTGAATCCTCCTGCTGAAGTAGGGTGGGTGAGGGTGTCACAGCGGACCTTAATGATGGTTCCTGCCGTTACGAAGTGCCCAAAGTCCTACGAACATTGGAAGAGGGAGGATTTGGGCAACGTTACCAGCTTGGGTGCTACACAGGTGTTGACATAGTCCACTCGCTGGACTAGATGCCATGGGGGTTGTGTTGGATGTGTGCTTGTATCGTCTCAAGCAAAGAGCAGCAGGCTTACACTGCTGTATGGTGGGATATCTGGTAAATGATGATACCCCAGTAACGCAGTTTGTCCACTGTAAGCAGCGGCATTGCCGCTTCATCTTTGAGGCCACGTCTGATGTTCATGCTAGCCGATTTGGCCACATTGAAGATACTTATCGAGCTCCTTCTATAGTGTTGGATCCATTTGATGGTTTTATGTATTTCCATAGGTGTTATTGCCAGGAGCAGGAGGTCATCCGTATACGCCGGCAACGGAAAGTATGGCTGCAGAATGTGAGGCACAAAAGGCATGGTAGGAAAGCTCCGATAAGGGTTTACAGGGTAATGGAGAACAGCACAGTGGACAGGGGACAGCACTGTCTGATGGAACTTCGTATTAGAATCGGTCCCGCCTGTCGTCAGTTGGCTTGAATTCTTAATGTAGCACTGGTAAGCAAGCGTCTTAAGGTATCGACAAATGGCAGAGGGAACCTCAGATGCATCGCCACGGATGAAAGGAACTCCTGTTGGAAACTATCAAAGGCACTATTGAAGCTGATCAATACCAGTGCCACATGGAGGCCGCAGGGCGTGGCAAGCGGGATGAGATCATATCATTCGCCAATGGCAGCACGACCGTGCAACATCGGCTCCTGTGAAAGGATTGAGGGCAGTACTGTGTGTATGTGTGCCGCCACCACAGCGGCCGTTGGTTCGTGGAAGCCAGCAGTTCCTGGAACATATCGGTCCATTGCTGGATCATCAGGTCATGCAACACCTGGCAGTGTTCAACTGGAAGGCCGTCTGGGCCTAGCAATGTGTTCGACGTGCCTTTGGCGACAGCACCCACCACCTCCTCCATAGTAATCGCAGCCACCTAGGATGTTGCCTATGCAGCTTTGAGAGTACGTTCGAATTGTCAGTGAACATCTTCAGATGTCGCATCATTTGTGTTGTGTCGTCGTAAAATTGTTGATAGTGGTCAGCAAAGGTGGAGACAGTAGTCGTCTGTGTACTGACATGGCTACCGTCTTGCTTGAGGAGGGTGGTGAGGAGCTGTTGGAGATGACGAGGATGGTCAGACGTGGTATGGAGCATACAAGGTTTTCCGCAGACTGATATCCTTTAGGCTTGATCTCACCACTTTACTCTGTAGCTTATAGTGTGTCAAACGAAAGAAACTTGGCCTTAGCGCGTTGTCGTTTCCTGTGCGTTTCAAGTGATGGAGGTTGGTTGTCGAGTTCTCACAATTTTATGTAGTAAAAATTCGTGGTGTCACGGTGCCACACAGCCAGTTCTTTCCCTCACTGGATCAACTCCCTCGTCATCATTGGTTCCTCACAGTTGAGCCACCACATCAGTGTAGAGGGGTATCTGGAAGCTGGTATTCACAGTTAGGTCCACATTACTGCGATGCGGCGTTGACAGATTGGTCACAAAGAAGGACATGTTGAGCCTTTGCATCTCATGGCTGTGCCAGACTGACTGCAGAGGACGTAGGAGAAAGCTGATGAGCAGCATTGGTTGGAAAAGCTGAGTCGCAATTTTTCTGCGGCAAGGACTCTGGGCAGGAGGGTGTCGGAGATGTAGATGTAACCTCGCCTTCTTGCAGAATGGTTTGTAAGATGTTTGTGGTCAGTGGTTTCATCGTGGATCTTCTCGCATGCGTCAGTAAGATAGAAGTTTTCTACCATTGTAAGTAGGCTGGGCATGCTGGTCTTTCAGGTGCAATATGCAATGAATGTCGTCTCCCACTATAGTGCAGTCAGACGACCAAGGCAAAGGGGGGTGATGCCTAGAGAATAAAGAACACAACGATGACATCGGTTGCATGTGCCCAACGGGGCATACATTTTGATAATATGCACCCTATAGGCTGTAGCTAAGCCATGTCTCCGCAATGTCTTTGTTTCAGGTGTGCTAATCGCGCAAGGATCACAGGAGATCTTGTGTGAAGTTAGAAAGGTAGGAGACGAGAAAATGGCGGAAGTAAAGCTGTGAGGGGTCGTGAGTTAGTGCTTGGGTCGGGCAGTAGGTAGAGCACTTGCCCGCCTTAAGCGAAGGTCCCGAATTCTAGTTTCGGTCGGACACACAGTTTTTATCTTCCAGGAAGTTTCATATCAGCGCAGACTGGAGTGCAGAGTGAAAATTTCATTCTCGATAGGATAACTGTTGTTAGTTTTAAACCTGAGCGACAGGCATTCCTTGCAACGGTACAATAAGCAGTACCCACTGCTGCAATCCTTACCATTGTTTGCAGAGTATAGATTTAGGTGCATAAAATAATGTTTCAGTTCGCACTTGACATAACAAGTACATCGAGAATGAATGCTGTCACCAAAGACTTTTCGGACGATACACGAGTAGAAACTCGTATGGTAGCACTGGAACATCTGCACATGTACAGTAGCAAGCAGATAACTGCGATGCTGAAGAGGGGGAGAGGGAGTGGGGGGAGTGGGGTGGGAGAGAGCCGTAAACAGACGTGGGTGTCAGAGCGGCCGGGCCTTTGTTAAGCTGCTCTTCCACACGAGCGCCCGCGAACAAGGGCTGCCCGTGGCAGCGTAGCGTGTGACCTCAATGCTCGCCTCACTTGCTGTCGCCTCGACAGACGGCACTCCAGCCCATTGTCTCCGCTGGAAACACTGTGCAGGAATCTTCACATTGGCGAACTCACAAGCCGCTGATACGTATTCTGCCGCTGTTTTGTTTCTGCCGTGTCCACAGGCTTCAGCGTCAGATGTAACAAACAGTCTTTCTTTGAACTACAGGAAATTTAAAACGCATTCATCTCGTTGTGACTTCAGTAATAATCATGACAGGAACTTATTGAAAGTAAATAGTTTGTTAGCTTGGCACCAGTTGTATGAGGGGCGCTCAGTAAGTAATCCAACACATTTTTTCCTGAAAGCAGGTTGGTTTTATTCAGGATTCCAAAACACCATATTATTCCCTACTCTTTTGACTACAAAAGCCTTTTTTTTTTTTAACATAATGCGACGGCCATACCACCTTACTGGCAGGACCTGTATGCCCTCATGGAACCATTTTACCAGTCAAAGTCGGAGTCAGCGGCTTGCTGCATAATGTTTCAGTTCGCACTTGATATAACAAGTACATCGAGAATGAATGCTGTCACCAAAGACTTTTCGGACGATACACGAGTAGAAACTCGTATGGTAGCATAAAAATCCATGTACTCCTTCCCGCTGAGTGCATCCTTCACTAGCCCAAACAGATGGAAGTCGGAAGATGCGAAATCCAGGCTATAGGGTGGATGAGGAAGAAAAGTCCAGTGAAGTTTTGTGAACTCTTCTCGCGTTCACAAATTTGTGGGAGGCGTTGCATTGTTATGGAAAGGACGAGTTAGCATTCTTGTGGCGATGTACGCGCTGAAGTTATTTCTTCAATTTCCTGAGGGTACCACAACACACTTTTCAAACTTGATCGTTGCAGCATGAGAGAGGACATCAAACAGAGTAACTGTTTCAGAGTCCCAGAAGACCGTCGCCATGATTTTACCGGTTGAGCGAGCGGCTTTGAACGTTTCCTTCGGAGGAGAGTTGTTGTGGCACCAGTCCACAGATTGCCGTTTTGTTTCCGGTTCGCTACGGTCGCAGGTTCGAATCCTGCCTCGCGCACGGATGTGTGTGATGTCCTTAGGTTAGTTAGGTTTAAGTAGTTCTAAGTTCTAGGGGACTGATGACCTCAGAAGTTAAGTCCCATAGTGCTCAGACCCATTTGAATCATTTTGTTTCCGGTTCGATGTGATGAAACCTTGTTTCATCACCCGTGAGGATGCTCAACAAATAATAATTGTCACAATCAAGCTCGTAATGCGGAGGCAATTCCGCACATAATGTCCGTTGTTCTTAATGGTGTTCTGTTAAGCGGAGAGGAATCCAGCGGGCACAGACGTTGGAGTACCCCAACGGGTGGACGAGTGTGTCAGGACTACCAACACAGACATCAAGCGTGCAGAGACGTGTTTGGCTGTGATGAGTTGATCAGCTTGAATGAGACTGTCCGCACGTTCCAACACGCAGGAGTCCCAGCTGTGTGCAGCCGAACAGGTTTGCGCGACCTTGTTGCGATAACAGCCTCCTGTCCCACAACTCATCGGTTTTTTTTTTTTCACTTGCAAGACTCCGTAGCCATTCAGCGCCAACGAATATCTGTAATTCTCTGTTTTTCTGCCATTTTAGAATGCTACGTGTAGCACCACCACCTGTCGGAACTTCATGAAACTCTAGGGGCTGAAGAGTGAATGTTGCACAATGTCCCACAATAAATTCTGCATCTTTTCAACCTAAACTGACCGAGATAAAAAGTGTTGCATTACTTACTGAATTCCCCTCGTAGGTTGCTGCTTCGTGTGGTTACCGGTGTAGGTCTCACTGGAAGAGCTAGCCCTCTCGCTCTCTCATTCGTTGATTAATCATTGTCAACTTGGCGATAACACATATACAAAAGACGTTAGACTGTCTTCGTTTCAAAAAGTGCACTCCAGTTACAGCTCTAAGGCATGATTTTCGTCGAGATTGCGGCTGTACATCTCCTACAGCTTAAAGTATTCTATGGTGGCATCAGCAGTTTGAAGTCCACAGGTCGCTCCTGCGTGCTCGTTCAGGATGAAGATAGCATTCAGTAGAGCTTTTCAGACATCTCCGCAGAAATCTACTCGACGTTCCAACCGAGAGCAAGTCATTTCACATAGGACCTGTCCGACGTATCATGCGGCGACGTTCGTATTGTAAAGCATACAGGATTCAACATCTGCAAGTTGTGAATCATTGTGATAAACAAAAAAATGGTTCAAATGGCTCTAAGCATAATGGGACTTAACATCTGAGGTCATCAGTCCCCTAGACTTAGAACTACTTAAACTTAACTAACCTAAGGGCATCACACACATCCATGCCCGAGGCAGGATTCGAACCTGCGACCGTAGCAGCAGCGCGGTTCCGGACTGAAGCGCCTAGAACCGCTCGGCCACAGCGGCCGGCTGATAAATAACAACGTGTAGAGTTTCGTGAGCTGATTAAATGCCTCTAGTTCGAAGATAACTGTTTTCTGTCATGTTCAATATTCACTGTTGAGGCTACGTTCCATTTAAACGGGAAGTTACTTGCCACAACTTAAGAATACGGAAAAGGTGCAGCACATGCCATACTCACCCACGAGAGCCTCACCAAAGCGTTTAGCATCGTTTCCCGAGAAAGACTGACGATCCAGTCTTTTCTGACGAAAAGAAGTTCATGTGAATCACGTACCTTCATGTGTTGGCGATTTGTCATTTTACACAATCGCCAGAACATGCTGAAAATTTCATTTCTCAACAAGCTGGAGCCCCATCGCACTGTGGAACCTCCACTTACGAGCATTTGTTAAGAACCAGTAAACCCCTCATTTCTTAAAGAGTCGAACTCCCATGTACAGGGCGGTTGTAACTAAACTTCCGCTACTTGAGAGGGCCCCCACGAAAAACGAGTGATACTAGGAACATTGTTAAGGAATGTGGAAGAGAAACAACGAATAAACCACCTAGAGAAACACATTTTAATTTCCACACGGGAAGGTAATATTTGTTAATTGCGTACCACGTTTATGTCGCAGGTTACAAACGTTGCTCAGTGTGACGAACACCGGCATGCACGACAACGCATTACTTCTTGACCGAGCGAGGTCGCGCATTGGTTAGCACACTGAACTCGTGTTAGGAAGGACGACGGTTCGGTTTATTTATTTTTTTTATTTTTTATTATTTTTATTTTTTTTACTTCGAGGCCGACATTTCTACTTTTAGTCTCCTTCTTGATTTCGAATACTAGTTATTCGGTTCCAGATTCCACAAACATGACCTAAAAATAAAAAATGTTTTATTGGCACTTATTTAGATATATGTAGTATGTAACACGTTTTACACTGCAGCCCATTCACGGAAGGGCAAAGTAAACAGTCTCCTTGAATGGACCTATGACACATGATTTTATTTTCCAAATATTTCGTCAAGGGTGAATATTGATGACTTCTGTGTCTACTATACTAAAATGTAAAACGTAACGTTCAAGTCATACTGAAAATAAAATATTTATTACAGTGTATGAGGATTTTATTAAATATTTTCTATAGGTGGCCCATCGATAGCAAACCTTCCTTGCTCTTGTAAGACAGGATAGTTCTTTTCAAGATAAAAACTTTTAATCCTATGCGTAAGTTAAAATTCACTTCGAGTTTCTACCTTCAGTCATGTGTGGAGGATACAGTCTTGTGAAATTGTACTATTCTTTCTGGATCACGTTCAGTCCTCATGTTCAGTCATGTCGTTATGAAATGCGAGAGGGAGAGAAAATGACGAGTGGTAGGTGTAAAGATGGCAGGCGGCGCTAATAACTGTAATTTAATGTCCTTAAATAGACGACAAAGACCCACTGTCACTTATTTACACCGTCGGCGATCGATCACATGGGTCGGTCGCAACCGTCACGTATCTGGGTCAGCCCTTCCAGGGCGTCTCAAGAGTGAACGACCTCACAAGTTTAGCCGTCGGGAAGACAGACGACAAACTGTGATAGTTTCGAAGGATAATCAGATAGTGTATCTGAAATTGGAAGGCGGTTGTTAAGAACACCGCGTTCGACCAATTCTTGAGCGTTGTTTTGTAGGACAAGGTCTCTTACGAAATGAAATTGAAGTATGCTACAGACAAGAATAACAGGGCGATTCGTCACTCACACATTTAGTCAGCGCGGACAGAACATAGAAACTTTTAACGAATTTCAAGTAGAGACGCTAAAAGACAGGTGTCCAGCATCGCCGAGAACTGCATTCTTAAATTAAAAAAAAAAAAAAGCCGCTTTCGAGTACGAGTTAAGAAACGTATTGTGTTCTAGCAAAGTAGCTACAATCACAAAATTAGAGAAATAAGAGCCTACACAGAGGAAAATTGTCTTATTTTTAACATTTATCAGGGCTTTCAATCTAAAAGACTTGTTCCTCAGTTGACTAGAAAATGTTGTATAAACGCATATTTCCTGAAACGACAGAAATATCCGAAACGAATTTTCACTCCACAGCAGAGTGTAAGCTTGTGTGAAAGTTGCTCGCAGACTCGAACCCAGAAGTTTAGGAAGTAGGTGGTAAAACTGAATCAGTGAGGGCAGGCTATGAGTCGTACATAGGTAGTTCAGGTGGTTAGAAAGTGCCCGTGATCGCCCAAGTTCCGAGTTCGAGTCCCATCCCCGTACAAAGTCTAGTCTATCAGGGAGTTTAATGACAGTGTAATATATTTAGACAGCTTATGCGTTTTTCAGCTTAATGAAATAATAATAATAATAATAATAATAATAATAATGCAATAGCAAGAAAAGAAAAGAATGAAAATAGACTTTAAAATAAATATAAAAAATATCAAATTCTAATTTTAGGCCTGTGCCCCAAATGTTAAGTATATATAATTCTTTTCCGATTCTCTTGTTAAATCTAAGCTAAATCTTTATTATCTACCGGTTCTGTCCAGGACTCGGTAAAACTCGAGTCACAACGCCAATAACGGCAGTATAGGGTTTCTATTTCCTAAAGAAGCCCTACGGTTTTGTAAAACTCCGTAGGACTCAGTTGCTAGTTGTTAATTTTTATGAAACACAGTAAGCCTACACTTACAGTAAACAGCACATCAGATCCAATTAGAAACAGTCACACTAGGTGTACGTGTGATGTCTGTTCTTTTGGACATACACGAAAGAGAAGTCGTCATTTTGATCCAACAGCCACTTTGAATTAAGACACAACGGAATTACAGACACCGGCTGCGAGCGGGCATTGCTTTAAAGCAATGAGGGAAGTTCTGGTGCAGTACAAGTTTTCAACTTTCCCCATTGCTTTAGAGCAATGTCCGCGCGCAGCAGGTGTCTGTAATTCCGTTGTGAATTATAAAAGGTTTAAAATGAAACAAGAAAAGACTGTTCATTGCACGTGTTAACTACTTTAGGTAACAATAACTGCATTAAATGTCTGACTACTGACATATCCTAATCCCCTGTAACTTGCTGTAGAGTGTTATTTATAGTTGCCTATGGAGAGGATCCACACATTCAGTACTGTTGTCACTAACATCACTCATCACTGTCTGGAGGACACTGCAACACAACGTGATCTCCACATTTACATCTGGTTGACTGCCTTTAGTTGCTTTTATGCAGGAAAAGTAGGCTACTGTCTGCGTCCTGTTATGAAGTGAATCGTTGTTCTGCTTGGGTTCGCACTGTAGTTTCCTTCTTTCGAGAATGTCTGGGAACAGTTCGTCAACACGACGGCCAGCATCCTCATTGTTCCTGTGTATTTGCTCCAAGACATTAATTGATTTACCCGTGATTTGCCCATCAGTCAGCCGCCTCACTTTCTCGATCTCTCCATGAGTACCTAACGATGATATAAGCAGGACACAATCTTAGAATTATGACAGTGCTTATAAAGTCACTAAATGCTCCTCTTAAAGATTTATGTGAATTGTACACCTTACGGTTGGAAATGGGTATCATTTTTCGAAAAGCGTCATGGAAAATATGAATAAAAGAAAATCGTATCTATCACAAAAGGTATTTATAAACAAATCCACTGTTTTCATAGTCATAGTATTTCAAAAAAAAATATTTATAATGAACAAAATCAGATATACATCTTGCATACTTTTCGACTATTCGACAAGTGAATGTGAAAAACGGGGATTCGATAAATGGTTTTACGACATAATGTACTGTTCACTACACACTGTAAGATGATTTGTGGAATTTAACTATAGAATTATAGTGTGCACATCTTTTTAACACGTAAGAACCGTTTGTAATTAATAGATTTTTCTGGACAATGCAACGAAGGTGTGCTGAAAAGTAATGCCTCCAAATTCTTTATGTGAAATCTCTTAAATATTATTTGAATAAAATAAACAATGTTAATATTTCACGCCTTTATTCTTCATCCAATTATATCCGGATCCCGCTCCAGCTACTGCCGGGTCTGGGTCGACATATTTTTTGACAACATAGTTACCCTGACGACGAACACATTTCCCCCAAAGGTAGCCTAGTTTGTTGATACTGTTAGGAGCAATAACCTCACCTCCTCTTGCACCGCCTCGTCACAGTCAAAGTGAAGTCCTCGAATTGTTCTTCAGATTTTGGAAACAGGTGAAAATCGGATGGGGTCAAATCGGGAGTGAATGGAGGATGGTCGATGACAGTAAACCCAAGCTGTCGGTTTTCCGAAGATGTTGCAGCGTTCGTGTGTGGTCTGGCATTGTCACGCTGAAGGGGGAGGGGGGGGGGGAATTCCTCATGTGTGCACAAATTTATTGAATTTGTTTTCTGAGGGTCTCTCACTCACCGACGTACTTACGCTAGACACCGCCACGTTACATGCCAGTATTCGCAGCCCACTATCGGTAGAGGGTTGCAACTTGCGTCAGCAAAGCCGGATGATGATGATGATGATGTCTGGTTTGTGGGGCGCTCAACTACGCGGTCATCAGTACCCGTACGAAGTCCCAAATGTTTTTCACACTCCAATTTTTTTACATACTCCAAGCTAGCCACTGTCACAAATGATGATGATGATATGATGAGGACAACACAAACACCCAGTCCCCGGGCAGAGAATATCCCCAACCCGGCCAGGAGTCGAACCCGGAACCCTGTCATCTAGCGACAGCAACGCTAGCCACTAGACCTCGAGCTGCGGACTCAGCAAAGCTGGAAAATAAGTCTAATAATATGCATGATGTACGTATAATACCTCAACCGATACTGAAAAAGGATCAAAAATTTTGAGGTATTACTTGTCAGCACACCCTCTCAGTATTCCTCGAGATAATCTACAACAGAGGGCCACGAAAAGCGATTTACATCTGGAGAAAGACTGTTTCTTCTTGAACAATACTGTTAACGAAAATTGAAACAAGCGATAAAACTAATTTTTTTGGGGGGGGGGGGTGGCGATGCTAGTAGAAAATGAGCCACTGTTTAAAACACAATCTCTGTCAGTTTTCTTGAGGGCCTGTCAAAACTTCTACAGTATGAATTGGGAATGAGTAATATGAAGGACAAAAAATGCTTCAGGCCTTACAATTGTTGCAATGATATTTGTGGGGAAAAACTGTGGAAATATGACTAAGGTAATTGCATAATCAGGAACAAATAATGATTGTCGCCTCCCTGTTTTCATTCCCATCCTTGTCCAATCAAACACACGCTCCGTCTCTACTGAACAAATTTGCAGCAACGAGTCATTATTCTTTAATTTCTGCTCATTCTTGCTCTAAGATGAGACTTTGAGGACAGACGGTGTTTCTATATAGTGGAATGAGAGGATATTTCCAGAAGAAAGCATGTGTCACAACACACTCGTTATTTATTGTTGTTACTGAATGATTACACCACGATATATTCTACTGAGGTCTCCACGGTGAGTGTCTGGAATTAGGAGTTAACTTCATTGCCGGCCAAGAGTCACAATAAGTAACACCATAGATTCCAGAGAAAGTGTTCAAGTTTTCATGTTTCAGGAGAGCAGATATCCATCGTCTTTTTCTGCTTGTGTACATGTGCTCCTCTCAGAATTCGCCGCACGGAGGAAAGTATTCCTAGTCGGCTGTCACTCGCACCCGTAACGAGGTGACACACTTTCCAAGAACCATGTCAGAATGTGAGCTGCGGCTCTAACTGCGCGCAGTCATGCGGAAAGTGCGATTTGCTTGCTTTCACTTTGCTTTCCGACACATCATTCCCCTTTTCATTGATAAGTGGGTTGGTGGAGGAGGTAAGGAGGTATGTGTACAGCTGAAAACCATAATTAAAGGGAAGTCAATTATAATTAGGACAGTGTATTTGTACAGAAACATCATTCACACAGTTTAATGTGATACATGACACTCAATTGATTTCACATTTGCCTAGCATTTGTCGTAGACAAGTGCAACACTGAACCACTGACGACTAGACAATGTCGTTTCCGTCATGCCCAGATGAAGCTCTTGTTCCTGCTACTGTACCAATGCGCAACTGCGCATGTTAAAAAAATAACGCGCGTTGGGACAAGTAATCATTTTGAATTGCGATCCCGCTGCTTTAGTGCCATCTAGCTGGCGTGGTTCAGAGGAGCTAAGTTCTACAAAGGCCAACCCTCCCATTTTAGGGAGGTAATAACGGATGAATGACAAAAAAAAAAAAAAAAGAAAGATTACAAGAACGAACGATGAAGGGCGGTCTCCCAACAAATCAACGATACGCCGTACACGCCTCGTGGGATTTTGTTTGTGCATCTCTATTCTAGAGGAAGACTTTATCCACAGACACAGGCACATGCACACACGCACATATAAATAATATACGCGATGATCCAGTTGCACCTACCGCTGTCATTTAAATAAAACCGCAATGTTATACTTGGCCTTCAAAAACAACGAGAGATTTTCATATTCTCTTACTTTACGTGAAAACTTTTACTTCCAACAGAAAATAAACGGGACCTTTTTTGTAGTAAATTTAATGTAGTTAATTTTTGCACTCTGATACTTTCCCTCTGATGGCAACGGTTATCAAGTTACTCAAAAAACCGTACACAACTTACCTAGAAACGCACCTCTACCCCCACACTGATCCCCCACCAGTAGTGATTTCTTGTATATTGTTCGTGGCACTCCCTCCTACTACTGTACAAAAATTTCCGACTATACCAACTATTCCCGATATTCCCGAGAGTCGGCTATTTCGTTAACATTATCTGTTTAAACGTGCCTTTCAGAGTAATGAAAGAAAAACTGCTTTTGTCGTCTAATTAAGTTGACAATTCGATTAAAGCTTAACCGTTACAACCACGGTAGTTTCGTAGTCACACGGTCTGACGAATACAACAACGTAATCGTTTATTTTGCGCTGTTAACACTCACAAAACTGTTAAGTGACGTTTAGACAAACATCAGTTTTGCAACTTTTAAGTGCTCAACTAAACCGGTGGCGCAATAAGGCTAGTCAGTGAAGACTAAAAAGAGTCTAGTGTGGAAAATAATTCGTGCAGTCGCAAATTTTTGTACAGTGGCAGGAGAGAGTGCCATAACTACATACTAAAAATCCTGACGAGTGGGGGCCGAGTATTGGAGTGTGAAGGCGTTTCAAGGTCACATTTGTACATTTTTCTTCAATAACTCGAAAACTACAGCCTCTAGCAAAAACGTATTTCGCTGCAAAATTTAACTACATTAAATTTCCTACAGAAAAGGTCCTGTTTATTTTTTCTGTAGAGCTAATAATTTGTGCGCAGCGAGCGAGAGAATATGAAAATCTTGCGCAGTATTTCTGAAGGTAAGATTTACAGCATGACAGTTATTGAACTGTATGGAAAAAGAAGGAAATTAGTTACAAAATATGGCGTGCACACACTTAAATCAACATGTAAACGTCACTAAAAATATTCGGATTTAGGTTATGACATGTTCGATATGCCAGCCACCACTGGCGATGATGGGCGCAGACGAACAGTGAAATTCAGCATGTCCCGCTGAAGTGTCGGAACATCGATGCTGTCGATGACCTCCATAATGGCTGTTTTCAGCTCAGAAATGGTTTTGGGTTTATTGCTGTACACCTTGTCTTTAATACAGCTCCAAAAAAAGGAGTCGCACGTGTTCATATCCGGAGAACATGGTGGCTAATCGAGGACCATAACAGTGCCTCTGGGTACCCTAGAGCCAGAATGTGCTCCCCAAAGAACTCCTCCATGACATCAAACACTCTCCTGCTTCGATGGGGTCGAGCTCCGTCTTGCACGAACCACATCTTGTCGACCTCAGGACACTTTGGATAATGGGGATGAAATCATCTTCCAAACGCTTCACGTACCGTTCGGTAGTCACTGTGCCATCAAGGAACATCGCACGGATTATTTCTTGACTGGAAACTGCACTCCACAAAGTCACGCGTTGAGGATGATGAGACCACGAAATGCGGATTCACAGTCCCCCGAATGCTCCAATTCTGCTTATTGACGAACCCATTCAAATGAAAGTGGGCTTCGACGCTAAACCAACACACTAATTTCCGTCATGCCCCGCGGCCAACCGTGGAGTTTGAAAGTCCTAACGCAAACCGTTCAGGGTGGTATGAAACGACAGCAGTAGGGGCAGCTGAATAGTCCTATATACAATGCCAGACGAAAAAGGGTAAGCAACGAGATGATAAGGTCGGATGTCAACGTAACTTCGTGTACGTGCGCTCCATGGGCGGGTGTGTGAACGATAGGGAGTTGCAGTTCTCTGTGACAGGTGGAACGGGCACAGAATACCACTAATGTTGTTCGTGTGGTTAACAGGGTATACAGGGTGAGTCACCTAACATTACCGCTGGATGTATTTCGTAAACCACATCAAATACTGGCGAATCGATTCCACAGACCGAACGTGAGGAGAGGGGCTAGTGTAATTGGTTAATACAAACCATAAAAAAATGCACGGAAGTATGTTTTTTAACACAAACCTACGTATTTTTAAATGGAACCCCGTGAGTTTTGATAGCACATCTGAACATATAAACAAATACGTAATCAGTGCCGTTTGTTGCATTGTAAAATGTTAATGACATCCGGAGATATTGTAACCTAAAGCTGACGCTTGAGTACCACTCCTCCGCTGTTCGATCGTGTGTATCGGAGAGCACCGAATTACGTAGGGATCCAAAGGGAACGGTGATGGACCTTAGGTACAGAAGAGACTGGAACAGCACATTACGTCCACATGCTAACACCCTTTTATTGGTCTTTTTCACCGACGCACATGTACATTACCATGAGGGGTGAGGTACATCTTGTGTTGTTTGAAAATGGTGTCCGTTGACTGCCGTTTCGACTCTTGGAAATAGAAAAAAGTCGCACGGAGCGATATCTGGTGAATAAGGTGGTTGTGGTAGTACTGAAATTTGTTGTACTGAAATTTGTTGTACTGACAGAGCAGTATGGAATGGCGCATTATCGTGATGCAGAATCCATTTATCAGCATTGTTGGCACGGACACGAAGAACTCTTTTACGAAGTGTTTCTAAATTTTCATTGTAGTAATATTAGTTAACTGTTTGTCCAGGAGGCACCCACTCTTTATGAACAATTCCCTTGGAATCAAAGGAGCACACAATCAGGCATTTCACTTTTGACTTTGACATGCGAGCTTTTTTTGGTGTGGGTGATCGCTTTCAGCACCATTGCGAACTTTGGCGTTTTGTCTCTGGATCGTACAGAAAAAACCAACTTTCATCACCAGTGACAACACGGCTCAACAATTCTGGATTGATTTCCGTTTGCTCCAACAGATCGGCTGCCACATTTTTTCCCTGTTTCTCGCTGTTGTGGTGTGAGATTTTTGGGGATTATTTTTGCACAAATCTTTCTCATACCATGATCTTCTGTTATTATTAGACGAACCGTTTCTCGATTGACGTTCAGTTCTTCAGCAGTCATTTTCATAGATAATCTTTTATCAGATCGTACGAGTTCACGCATCCTGGCCAAGTTGACATCCGTCCGTGAGGTTGATGGTCGTCCACTACGGTCTTCATCTTCAACATGCGTTATGCCTTCACTAAACATTTTATGCCAACGAAAAAACTGAGCTCTTGACATAAGCTCCTCTCCAAAAGCCTTCTGAAGCTTACCGTAAGTTGTCTTCGCGTTTTCACCCAATTTAATGCAAAAAGAAATGGCATACCGTTGCGCAGTATTATGCGGTTCCATTTCCGTGACGAGAGACACAAACACTTGTTAACTTATTACAGCACAACTCACTACTGAGCAGTTGCAACGATGTGCTGCTTGGACTAGAAGCAGCTTATAGACCAAGGTCAAACATATTCTGGTTACGCAAGCCTGCTGGGTTGCCACATCTTGCAAAGAAAATCAGTCTCATTACTTTATTGTCGCACTCGTACACTAGTTTTGAAATCATTCCTGTGTATGAGGTTTCATAGGCTTAAGACGTGTTGTGCGGCTCCATTTACGCGACTTTCGAGTCAGTGATGATTATACAAAGATATGGGCAACACAACAGAGTGTCACCTAGCGGTGAAAATCTCCTCCGATCCGGCGGCGAATCTTTGAATCCTTCGTTGCTCCTACAACTAGAGTAATGTACTGACGACATGTAGCTAAATTATTTTGTCTCCTTTCCTGGCAGTTTATGGAATGCGGGAGTGCTTATGCAGTGAATAGTCGCCAAATTCATATTCCGTCTTTATTAATATTGTTAAGATAGTCGATGGTGTGATGGTTGAGGCTCAGGCCGCTTATGCAGAAGGGACAGGGTTCGTATTCCCGACCATACATACTCGCCTCCATATCCCACGCGCCCGAAATCTTAACTATATGGCCCGAATGTTGTTCCTTCGTTACATCTTAATGAAATGGACGCTAGGATAGGGAACGGTTGGGAGTGTGGGAAAGAGGACTTTTATGACCAAGAGGCTGTGCAGCAAATTACATGGGATTAAAGTATGAACTTATCAGACCAGTTTAATTGAGTGAGGGCTTCTGACGCTGTAGAAAGCGACCCATCTGTCAGACGAGACCCTGTGGCTGGACGGCGCACAGGGTGTTATTCGAGCGAGGTAGGCTACACTACGCACCGGTGCCTGGTTTTAACGTAACCATTCTCTGTCGTGATCATCAGTAATAAGTCATGCGGAACTAAGCAACAATTCCGAACGCTTTCTTGAGGGTCACTTCTATGAAACTTAAATGTTTTATACAGTTGGTGCTCTGCAGCACACATGACAACCAAACCATCAGTCTGGCCTCAGTCTGTCGACGTTCGTATAGTTCGCCAACGCGTGTTTCTAAAAACAATCGTCACGTACGGATCGTTTGTAGTGAATATCTTAATGAGCGCTACTCACACTGTGCCACTGAATTTGGGTATGTGGCCCGATGCTGGGCCGGCACAATGAATTTAAGATAAAATCCTAAGCAGCCAACGTGGGCATTTTAATGATCACAAATGAAGTTCCTTTGTTGTAGTTAAGTAACATGATATGCTTGTAGGCCAGAGGGATGAGGTACCGTTGGCTACACCAAATCGTGCACCACATGAAGTTGTTATCACTTTTATTATCATTACTGGGCTAGGAAACCTACCGCTAACAAAGTTAATGCCAGTGAGAAGCTTAACTCTTATCTTTCTTTCTCCTTACCTCCTAGTGAATCGGTATTAGGCAGTCATATGAATTTCTGTATTTTGATTTAGAAATCAATAGCACTCCATCTTCAGGCCACAAGTGGCCCATCGGGACCATCCGACCGCCGTGTCATCCTCAGCTGAGGATGTGGTAGGAGGGGCGTGTGGTCAGCACACGCTCTCCCTATCGTTACGATGGTTTTCTGTAACCGGAGCCACTACTATTCGGTGGAGCAGCTCCTCAATTGGCAGCACGAGGCTGATTGCACCCCGAAAAACGGCAACAACGCATGGCGTCTGAGATGGTCACCCATCAAAGTGCCGGCCACACCCGACAGC
The DNA here is from genome assembly GCF_023898315.1 of Schistocerca nitens. Lineage (NCBI taxonomy): Eukaryota > Metazoa > Arthropoda > Insecta > Orthoptera > Acrididae > Schistocerca > Schistocerca nitens. The sequence continues at coordinate 365,854,642 of NC_064614.1, read as the reverse complement.
GCTTAATTTCGGTGACCTGACGAGAACCGGTGTATGCACTGGGGCAAGGCCGTTGCCAGAAATCAATAGCATGGGAATTAAATTACGGTATTATGATTTTACTGCGTCCTCAGGATGAACCAAACAAATCTAAGAAGCGCGCACAAAATACGTAGACAAAATACCAATTATAGGAGCTTCAGTCATGTAGGACAGACTCGAATATCTGCGTCAAAGACGGACATTGCATAGTTTTTGCAGGATCACAAGTTAATGAAAGCGCGAGATAAGACATTAAAAATGTGAAATGCTGGTATATTAATAACGGATGTAGCTGCCAGGATCTCGAATGCAAGCTTGCGAACATGTATAAATTGTGTTCTACAAGTGACGGATGCCAGTTTGTGGGAAGCAGTTGTATGCGTCTTTCACTCGGTCAGGCCATACAGGTACGGTTAATGCTGTCTGCGGATGATGCTGGAATTGTCATGTAATAATGTCCCATATGTGCTTGATTGGAGACATAATGGTTCAAATGGCTCTGAGCACTATGGGACTTAACTGCTGAGGTCATCAGTCCCCTATAACTTAGAACTACTTAACCCTAAACAACCTAAGGACATCACACGCATCCATGCCCGAGGCAGGATTCGAACCTGCAACAGTAGCGGTCGCGTGGTTCCAGACTGTAGCGCCTAGACCGCTCGGCCACTCCGGCCGGCCGATTGGAGACACATCTGGTGATCGAACATGGCGACCTCTGTAGATCATGGTCGGTTACAACAGACGTATGTAGGCGAGTGTTAACCTTTTGGAAAACACCCCCTAGAATGCGGTGCAGGAATGGCAGGATAACAGGTCGAATAACTAAATTCATATATAAATTTGCAGCCAGTGTGCGTGGGATGACCACGAGAGTGCTACTGCTCTCATGCAAAATCTCACCCCAGACTAGAACTGCATGTGTACGTTCAGTGTGTCTAGCACACAGACAGGTTCGTTGCAGACCCTCAACTGACCAACACAAGGCAATCACTGGCTCCGAGGAAGAACCAGATTTAATCGGAAAACACAACACTCCAATGAGCCCTCGCTTGACACCACTGAATTCGCAAATGAGGGTGGTTTGGGATCAGTGGGATCAGTAACTGGCTCGCAGATGTCTTTAAAATAACAGATTTGTAACAGTTCGTAGTGTCACTTTAGTGCCAACTGCTTCTCAAATTGCTGCTGCAGATGCAGTACGATGCGCCAGAGTCGTACGCCGAACACGATGATCTTCCCTCTACTTGTGCCGTCTGGCCAACCGGAGACCTGTCTTCTTGCGACCGTACCGTCTCGTGACCTCCGCTGCCAAAGACCATGTACAATATCTACATTCCTGCCAAATCGTTCTGCGATATCGCAGAATAAATATCCAACTTCTCGTAGCCCTCTAACACGACTTCGTTCAAACTCAGTGACGTCTTGCTGGTGGCCTCTTTCTCACCTTAAAGGCGTTCTTGACTAAAATCAGCTCACCACACCCAACCTCAAAGGTAAGTAACGATCATGACCGTTACACCGTGCATTTAAAGCACACCTGATTGTCATCCGCACAGTGACGATACTAGCGTCGCTCTTAGGAAACTGGCGCGAGATTTGAACAGACATCATCTTTCAAATGTAGAAACACGCCTGCCAACTTTCGTTTACGTTTTGCAACTCTATATTGCTGTCAAGATATTTTTTTTTACGTCAGTGTATTATTTCTCAGGTCAACATCCCTTTTTTTGTTTCAACAAATGCTAATCGTAGCCGGCCAGAGTGGCCGAGCGGTTCTAGGCGCTACAGTCTGGAACCGCGAGACCGCTACGGTCGCAGGTTCGAATCCTGCCTCGGGCATGGATGTTTGTGATGTCCTTAGGTTAGTTAAGTTTAAGTAGTTCTAAGTTCTAGGGGACTGATGACCTCAGAAGTTAAGTCCCATAGTGCTCAGAACCATTTGAACAATTTTTTTTTTTTTTTTTTTTTTTTTTGCTAATCGTAGAAGGTTGTATGACATATCGCTGGTGACACTGCATACCGATTTTACTCTGAAACTTACTATGTGTGGTTATGGGCAAAAGGGCGTCATGGATGCGAAGTTTCAAACTCATATTTTACGAAGTTAACTTATTATTATTATTAGTTCAAATTGCCATGTTACAAATACAAATTTATTTGTCTTAATGTACACTCCTGGAAATTGAAATAAGAACACCGTGAATTCATTGTCCCAGGAGGGGGAAACTTTATTGACACATTCCTGGGGTCAGATACATCACATGATCACACTGACAGAACCACAGGCACATAGACACAGGCAACAGAGCATGCACAATGTCGGCACTAGTACAGTGTATATCCACCTTTCGCAGCAATGCAGGCTGCTATTCTCCCATGGAGACGATCGTAGAGATGCTGGATGTAGTCCTGTGGAACGGCTTGCCATGCCATTTCCACCTGGCGCCTCAGTTGGACCAGCGTTCGTGCTGGACGTGCAGACCGCGTGAGACGACGCTTCATCCAGTCCCAAACATGCTCAATGGGGGACAGATCCGGAGATCTTGCTGGCCAGGGTAGTTGACTTACACCTTCTAGAGCACGTTGGGTGGCACGGGATACATGCGGACGTGCATTGTCCTGTTGGAACAGCAAGTTCCCTTGCCGGTCTAGGAATGGTAGAACGATGGGTTCGATGACGGTTTGGATGTACCGTGCACTATTCAGTGTCCCCTCGACGATCACCAGTGGTGTACGGCCAGTGTAGGAGATCGCTCCCCACACCATGATGCCGGGTGTTGGCCCTGTGTGCCTCGGTCGTATGCAGTCCTGATTGTGGCGCTCACCTGCACGGCGCCAAACACGCATACGACCATCATTGGCACCAAGGCAGAAGCGACTCTCATCGCTGAAGACGACACGTCTCCATTCGTCCCTCCATTCACGCCTGTCGCGACACCACTGGAGGCGGGCTGCACGATGTTGGGGGCGTGAGCGGCAGACGGCCTAACGGTGTGCGGGACCGTAGCCCAGCTTCATGGAGACGGTTGCGAATGGTCCTCGCCGATACCCCAGGAGCAACAGTGTCCCTAATTTGCTGGGAAGTGGCGGTGCGGTCCCCTACGGCACTGCGTAGGATCCTACGGTCTTGGCGTGCTTCCGTGCGTCGCTGCGGTCCGGTCCCAGGTCGACGGGCACGTGCACCTTCCGCCGACCACTGGCGACAACATCGATGTACTGTGGAGACCTCACGCCCCACGTGTTGAGCAATTCGGCGGTACGTCCACCCGGCCTCCCGCATGCCCACTATACGCCCTCGCTCAAAGTCCGTCAACTGCACATACGGTTCACGTCCACGCTGTCGCGGCATGCTACCAGTGTTAAAGACTGCGATGGAGCTCCGTATGCCACGGCAAACTGGCTGACACTGACGGCGGCGGTGCACAAATGCTGCGCAGCTAGCGCCATTCGACGGCCAACACCGCGGTTCCTGGTGTGCCCGCTGTGCCGTGCGTGTGATCATTGCCTGTACAGCCCTCTCGCAGTGTCCGGAGCAAGTATGGTGGGTCTGACACACCGGTGTCAATGTGTTCTTTTTTCCATTTCCAGGAGTGTACTTACGTTCTGGATATTTTGTACACGGCATTGTCATAGATAATAACCGCGTCCAGAGCAACAGTCCATTATCTCTGCCCGTCGTACGAGCTGACTTTTTTTGAACGAATATACTTAGCGAAACGACAATCATGTTTGTCATTGTCGCCTTAAACTGTGATTTACCTATTGCTGCTACGGCTTAAGATGTGTAAAAGTAAGAACGTGCAATTAAAATCTCAAAACACAGCTAGAGGCTATTCTGGCCTTAGTGATACATCAGGTAAGAAGCAAAAACATACGTTCCCACCTATACATTTCACATTTATTTATCTCTATGTGTTTTATATTCGTATGTATCACTAAACTTCTCTTGAACAACGGATAAATGTAAATATTACGGCAGAAAATTAGGAATTACAAGCACTAATGCGTGGAAATGTATATACAATTAGGTGTCATAAATTAGTGATTATTATTGCACGTCATTGGGTTCATTTTTAGAGACGTTTTCTCTTCATTTCGACTCCTACCCGTATCCCCACTACTGCACTTATTCCAAATACTGTCTAAAACTGCGAAAGTTTTGCACGGGTCCCCTGGTTATGTTATGTTCCTTAAGCAGTAAGACGTATTTTCTTCAGTCGTTCATTTTTGCGAAGACTCATTACTGACAATTTCAGGAAAAGGACAGATTAAAAAAATTAAATATATATCGTTATATAAGCTCCTTCACGACGTTTTCCAAAGCTAGCAGCCACGCGTGCGATGAATTTTACTGCATGTTCTTATCGAATAATCGAATTATAAGGAGCAGTAAACATTCTAAAACGGAATTTGATTGTAACTGCGAGATTACTCTTCTTAGGTTTTTATGAAGCAAAATAAGCAACATGTTTTGGCAACGGTGTGGCAGAATGCTTAGTATGCAGGCGGCGTCTGCTTACCGTAGCGCACGTGCCGCGTCTCTGGGCGGGCGCGGCGCCAGCGCTGTGGAGGAAGCCAGCGAAGTTGGGCCGTCTCCTAGCAACGGACTGCCTACGCACCAACTCTTCCCGGCCGCATGCGGAACAAACAAAACAACAACATCGCGGAACTAGGACTGTGACCTAAGCAGACCTCTCGGCACGTGTACACTTCCGAAGATCACTTTCTGCTGTCAAGACGTTCTAATACACTCTCCGTTTATCATGTATGACGTATAGTCAGATATAAACGTATCCCTGAAGAGAACGTGAACAACTGGGATTTCACAGGTCGAATCAGCTAAATAAAACTTGCACCGCAAATATTGAGGAAATTGAAAGTGCCATTGATATGCGGTTTTCACAGAATAGAATGGTAGTCAAAGGCTTGTATTGTTAGCCAACCTACAGATTCTAATACTTAGACAGTGTATTATTGTGTAAACATATACTTTTTTAAAAACTGGAACAATGCCTATTGGGTTGGGGGTTGTTTAGGGAGGAGACCAAACAGCGAGGTCATCGATCTCATCGGATTAGGGAAGGACGGGGAAGGAAGTCGGCCGTGCCCTTTCAAAGGAACCATCCCGGCATTCGCCTAAATCGGCCGGCCGCGGTGGCCGTGCGGTTCTAGGCACTTCAGTCCGGAACCACGTGACTGCTACGGTCGCAGGTTCGAATCCTGCCTCGGGCATGGATGTGTTTGATGTCCTTAGGTTAGTTAGGTTTAAGTAGTTCGAAGTTCTAGGGGACTGATGACCTCAGATGTTGAGTCCCATAGTGCTCAGAGCCATTTGAACAAACCTAAATCAGGATGGCCAGACGCGGGATTGAACCGTCGTCCTCCCGAATGCGAGTCCAGTGTTCTAACCACTGCGTCACCTCGCTCGGTGCCTATTGACATCAACAAACTAAAAGTACTGTAAATCAGAATGTCAGTGCTGTTCGTTGCAGGATTATAGGGCGAGTCATTTACGAGATATCGCATTTTGAAAATTTTCCACACCGATTCTACTTTGCGTCACTTAACCAGCGTAGTTGCTAGGTAGAATGTTGTTACGTTTGCTTACAGTGTGCATGAGTATACCTTGAGTGCACCGCGACTTGCTAGTCAGTTAGTGTGACAGTCTAAGCGCCGGTCGCTGTGGCCGAGCGGTTCTAGGCGCTTCAGTCCGAAATTGCGCTGCTGCTACGGTGGCAGGTTCGAATCTTCCCTCGGGCATGGATGTGTGTGATGTCCTTAGGTTAGTTAGCTTTAAGTAGTTCTAAGTCTAGGGGACTGATGATCTCAGATGTTAAGTCCATAGTGGTTAGAGCCATTTGAACCATTTTTTGACAGTCTAAGCAGTAGGTCTTGAGTGGACTACGGGATTTAACAATGCAGAAAAAGCCGACGTGCTCATGGTGTATGGAGATTGTAGGATGCTTACGATTCGTTCTTGTACGGTGTATGCGCCAAAATATTCCAATAGACATCAGCCATCTCGGCAGTTATTTTTAACCTCTTCAACCAGTCACGTGAATGTGGTTATGTAACACCCAGACAATGTAACAGAAGAATACAAGTGACGACAGAGGAGGAGGATATTAATGATATTCGTACTGTTGCAGCAAGTCTGCACGTTAGCTCTTACGCAGTCACACGAGGAAGTGGTATGAGTCAGGCAAGTCTCCTTCATATTCTCCATCGACATAAGTCCCATCCCCACCACATCTCTCTCCATCAAGAGCTCCATGCAAACTGTTATGAAAATAGTGTTAACTTCTATATATGGACATAAAGATAGGATACTCCAGATTTATCATGTATCGTGATTAGTGATGAAGCTACATTTACCAATCATGTCCAGGGAAACCGCCGAAACATGCACTACTAGTCTCCTGACAATCCACGTAGGCTTTGTCAGCGAGCGTGGAGTGCGATAGCGAACCGTTAGTTCATTGCCCCGTGTTTCATAGACGGAACGCTCTACGCACACAAGTATCGCAGTCTTCTATCACACCATCTTCACGGATACTAGAAGACGTTCCTCTGCAGACTAGCAGAAACTTGTGATTCCAACAAAATTGCTGTCCAGCCCATAGCGCACGAAGTACTACAGCATGTCAGCCTACCCGGTTGGCCGTACGGTCTCACGCACGGCTTTCCGGGCGGGAAGGAGCGCCTGGTCCCCGGCACGAATCCGCCCGGCGGATTTGTGTCGAGGTCCGGTGAACCGGCCAGTCTGTGGATGGTTTTTAGGCGGTTTTCCATCTGCCACAGCGAATGCGGGCTGTTTCCCCCTATTCCGCCTCAGTTACACTATGTCGGCGATTGCTGCGCAAACAAGTTCTCCACGTACGCGTACACCACCATTACTCTACCACGCTAACATAGGGGTTACACTCGTTAGGTGTGAGACGTTCCCTGGGGGGACCACCGGGGATCGAACCGCACAATAACCCTGGTTTCGGTATGGGGCGGCGGAGGAGTGAAGTGGACTGCGGTAGTCGTCGTGCGGCTGTGGACCACTACGGCTGCGGCGGGGACGGAGCCTCTCCGTCGTTTCTAGGTCCCCGGTTAACATACAATACAATACAATACAATACTACAGCATGTCTCACGAATTGTTTCCAAATAGTAGGATTGGACGCAGAGGACCTGTAGCTTGGCCGACCTGTTCCCCGGATTTGACGCCTGTAGACTTCTTTTCTGCGGAGAAAGCTGAAAGACGCTGTCTGCAAGGACAGATTCACCCGATGATATGCAACTATATATTACTGCAGTCTGCTCGGACATCTCCACTGAAATGATAGCACGTGCGCAGCAGCCGTCCCATATCAGACTGGAAGAGTAATATTGTCTCTGCTGGTGGTCATTTTGAACATAGCCCGTGATCGTCAACTTTAACGTCACTGCTCAGAATCCGCATAACTAGTATTGTTCTGTAGCAAAATTAGAATTATATGTTAATACCTTCAGCTGCTGACGGGCGTTGATATATATCAACGGGGACAGGCGAAAATGTGTGCCCGGACCGGGACTCGAACCCAGAATCTCCTGCTTACATGGCAGACGCTCCATCCACCTTTTCTTTCTTTTTAATCTCATTTTGTTCTACATTGTTCGTTGAATTTGTTCCGGGCGGACGTCCGATGAAACCCGTTCAGGCTGATCGTTGATCCGTTCTCTCTGTTTTCTTTTTATTACAGAGCATAGCTAACCCTCTGACCGAACATGCTGAGCTACAGTGCCGGCATCTGAGCCACCGAGGGCGCAGAGGATAGCGCGACTGCAGGGACTATCTCGCGCACGCCTCCCGCGAGACCCACATTCTCACTCTCTCTATATGTCCACACACTACATTCGTAGTGTCCCTACCCAACACATTCATTACTCGTGGAATACATTCTGACCAAGATCCCAGGTTCGAGTCCTGGTCGGGGCACACATTTTCACCTGTCCCCGTTGATATATATCAACACCCGTCAACAGCTGAAGGAAGGAACTTTATAAAATACGATATTTCATAGACGACTCGCACTAGAATTCGGCAACCAACACTACTGACATTCTAATTTATCCTAAACACTGTCCGATTTTAAAAGTGTATGTTTGCAGAAAAATTACACTTTCTAAGTATTACTACAATCTATCAACTGACTAACAACACACGTCTCTCACTTCAATCCTTTCTGTGAAAACCCCACATCAATAGCTTTTTCCATATCCTCAATATTGCGCTACAAGTTTTAGGTGATTCACAGTCATGGACCTTCAAGTTTCCTTCAGGAATAATTTTTTCAAAATCCCATCGGTCACCCAATGGAAATCACACGGGAAGTAAATAATGTTTTATTTGCTACATTTAGCTGCATATTCCAGCTACTTCTCCAAACGATCGCCGCTCCGACTTGGACATTTGTCACAGCACGGCACCAACTTTACAATACCGTCGTCATAGGAGACAACCGCCTGTCATTTCCGCCAATTCTCTTCTCTGGTCTGCAGCTCGTTGTCTGTGCCAAAATGCTGTCCTCATAGCCAGCTGTCCATGTGAGCAAAGAGATGACAATCATACGGAACCAACACCTGTTTTTATCGCACGAGATCAAATGCTTCTCATAGAAAATGCTGCTGCAGCGTCTTGTTGCGCCTGCAATGCAGCCGAGTATTGTGATGAAGAAGAAAACGCATGACAGTTACGTAATGTGGGCTAAATGAGGAGATCAGGCGAAACCTCTCAACAGACACTTCAAACTTGGTGGGAGACACAATTTTGTGGGCATCTGTAAAGATGAAAAGTGCTATGAGTTTGAAAGAAAACTCAAAAACTCATATATATATATATATATATATATATATATATATATATACATATATATATATATATATATATATATATATATATATCGGTAAAAATACAGTGACAATTGGTACTATAATATGTACCCATTTCATGGGATCAGGTGCTTTTTCTCTGCTTCTAACAGTCTTCCTGCGAACACATCACATAATTTACAACCTGATGTTTTCTTTACGATCATGGCTACGGCATAAAGTGGATTATTCCTGTCACTATAGGCTGTCCATTTTGCATCCACATGTTCACGTTTGAATATCTGATCTACTGCCCAAGAGAAATTGACCATTTATGGCTTGGTTTTGCCAGGTGAATTTGGAGGTACTATCCAACTTACAACCATAGTATTCTTAATAGCTGTAATCATTAGTCTGCAAATGAAATAAATTCTCGTGCAGTTTTGTTCAGTACTCTGTCCTCAGTCAATAGAAATATCTGCTCCTATACCCATTATACCACGTATTATTCTCGTTCGGGCTCCACTGGACTACACAATGTGCAACAAGGGGCATATTCAGAACTGTGTTTTAGGTTTTCTTTGTGGCCTTTTCATGTTGTACTATCACACTGTGCTTTTCCTCTCTCGTCAGACCAAGTTCTTCCCGCGTTCTTGATTTTTTCTGCCGGGCAAAATTTCCATTTGTGCATTTTCCGCTAAAATCTTTTTCTGACTGTTAATCTATTCGAACTATTCCCGTTTTTTGTTTGATCTTGTACTACATCGATAAATTTCATTGTTTCAGCTTTAGCTTTACTGCAGGTTTCATGGAATTCCGCATCATGTCTTGTTAATCGGGTTCTTTCCGATCTTTTAATATCCTTATAGAAATATAGCTATCATTTTCTAATATCCACATAAATATTAGTATGCTAAATTTTTCAGTTTGTTCATGTGCATATTTCCTCGTAGTTTGTGTGTTCCTTCTTCAGTATAATTTGAATCTAAAATTTTCCTGGCTTCTTTACTTCCTCTCTTTTGATTTTCTTTCATGCCTGTCTCTTTAAAATGAGTGTTTCAGCCCATACACGAACTTCGTTTACATGACTGCATTGTGATATCTCAGTTTTGTGTATTTGATACGCATCTTTTGTTACATTATATTTTGCAAGTATGAACACCAGCAACGAATTCGGTAAATAACCCTTTCCAGGCGGAAATATTTGACTGACGAACTCACTCGAATTTTCTATGGCTTATTTAGTTTTGATAATGTTGGGTGCAAGGCTTTTGTTAGACACGTACTCTAAGTACCTCACTGTGGACAGGGCGTTAACCTCTGATCTTCCATCCTCCATTTTTTGTTTTGTTTTTTGAAATACTATTTCGAGACCTACTTTTTGTGCTATTTCTTTAAGAATTCCTGTATGTGGTTGTGCTGTTTCAATATCCTAACATATCAGATCATCTGCAGAAGCTGAGCATCCTTTTCTAAAATGGGTTTTTCTGATTTGAATGGTTCATCAGTTTTGATCTCCGAATCCTGGTTTCCCCACTCTTGGAGCACTTTTTGTATGCCAGAGATGAAAGGTAAAGGAGATCGTCCAAAACCTTGTCATACTCCTGTTTTTTAATTTCAAAATCTTCCGCAATTTCTTCCATGGGTTTTATCTTATATTTTGTACCAGTTTATTTTAACGAATAATTATAGCGGTTCTAAGGTCAAGACCTAGTATTACAAACTACTTTTTATTATAACCTTACTCAAATACATAAATTTGTTTCAGAATGCACATTTGTTCTAGGTAAGATCACTCTGAAAGATATGCGCCATTTCCTTTTGTTGTTGTGGTTGTTGTTGTTGGACCAGGAGATACTGAGACAGAAATTTGTGTGGGACAGGAAGAATGGAAATACCTCTATAACTTGTAAAATTACACACACACACACACACACACACACACACACATATATATATATATATATATATATATATATATATATATATATATATATATATATATAGGGTTGTCCATTGACCGTGACCGGGCCAAATATCTCACGAAATAAGCGACAAAAGAAAAAAATACAAAGAACGAAACTTCTCTACCTTGAAGGGGGAAACCAGATGGCGCTATGGTTGGCCCGCTAGATGGCGCTGCCATAGGTCAAACGGATATCAACTGCGTTTTTTAGTAGGAACCCTCATCTTTTATTACATATTCGTGTAGTACGTAAAGAAATATGAATGTTTTAGTTGGATCACTTTTTCTGGCACACAGTTTTAATCTGCTAGGAAGTTTCATATCAGCGCACACTCCGCTGCAGAGTGAAAATTTCATTCTGGAAACATACGCCAGGCTCTGGCTAAGCCATGCCTCCGCAATATCCTTTCTTCCAGGAGTGCTATTCTGCAAGGTATGCAGGAGGGCTTCTGCGAAGTTTGGTGGGTAGGAGACGAGGTACTGGCTGAATTGAAGCTGTGAGGACGGGTCGTGATTCGTGCTTGGGTAGCTCAGTTGGTCAACAATGTAATTAGACACTTCTCTTTTCTCCTCCTCTTCTAAGTAATTTTTTTACACATGTTTATCCTTTTCACGCATAGCTCTCTATCTGCAGCCTATTTGTTTTCTTGCTCCTGTGCTCCCCCCCCCCCCCCAAAAAAAAAAACATAAAAAAAGTTGGGTTGCTGCTGATGGTGAGACTGTATACTCATTTACGTTAGCAAAAAAAAACGGCTGTTGCGGAAATTAGTTAGCTATTATGTTTTAAGTTTTCAAAGGATATTGTGTTATTTTATGAAGAATGTCGTCTTTTATTTGTTTTCTCCTTACCTGCAACTTTTGCTCATGTTGTAGGTGTTTGTCCTCTTTGGAAAAAAAATGTTGGTCAGTAAAAAAAAAAAAAAAGTTAGTAGAGCACTTGCCCGCGAAAGGCAAAGGTCCCGAGTTCGAGTCTCGTTCCGGCACACAGTTTTAATCTGCCAGGAAGTTTCATACCAGCGCACACTCCGCTGCAGGGTGAAAATTTCATTCTGGAAACATTGTGAGATGTTTGTGCTTAGACTTATTATATTTGTAATAGTGTGCTGATACATTTTTAAAAGCGTTAGTAATCTAACTATAATAAACTGTAATGTATTATAGTATGGACAAGGAAACTACATAGAGGAGTCCCACTTTGGGCGAATTACTTAATGCTCAAAAGCTTTTGTAGAGACATTTACCAGTTATGGTATATAATTTTATTTCCCTTTGAGTGTGGCATTTAGATGCCAAACAACGACACTGTGAGCGACAGCAGCAACAACGTAATTAGATTTTTACAAACACTTACTTTGAGAGGAAAAATTATAAGGGACCAGGGCTATAAACACTTTGCAGATCGCTTTTGGCAATATATTGAAGTAATAGTATTTTATTTTATTTTAATAAATAAAACTGTCAAGGTCGTTTCCATGGTTCTTGGTTTCTAAGAGACAAACGGAACTGACGGGTGGCCTTAGAAGAGGGTAGTGCATTGCGGTGGCGGTCGGGCTGGTGGTGGTGTGGCTGACTGCTCTAGTGTCGGCTTGCAGCGTCTCCAGGCAGCGGCGTGGATGCGATAGGCTGTGCTTGTCTTTGCGCAAAGACCACAGCCGGACGTGGGGCATAACAAACAGTGACTCTTAGAAACCCTCTGGTCTTCAATTGAAGTCTTCGTTGTCGAGTCTCACAGCGAAGTGTCTACTCCGCTGTCTCGAAGTCAAGTCACCGCTCGTACGATGTCTCCCTAGCGCCATTCAGAAATCTCCAGAAGCGTGTAGAAGCATTCAATTGGCCAGCACACTAGCTACTTTTTTTCTCAACCCCTCTCTTAACTGTTGCATACTGCGCGCCACTTTTATGCTATGTCAAAGATCGTGAGATGGTGTTGGTTTGAGAGGCACCCACATGCCTTGCTTATACTGCGGCATCAATTAGTCAGGCCTGCAAGATGAGTGGTCTGCCAAGCGAGTGGATTTATTTTTAATTATCGAGTAACATCAATTACTGATTATGAGCTCTAGTACTCTCAATTAAGCTACAAATTATTCTCCTGTTTGAATATTACGCAACGGAAACGGATAAGGCACATCTGACTATTAGTAATTTACACAACTCTGATTGTTCACTACGCACTGGTAATACCACATTTTCTTTCTTACCCAACGGCTTTCATCAACACGTGGCCATCGCACTGAATATGAATGACGCACACATTATAAATTCTGGATATCATGACTACACATTAGTCGAAGAACAAGGCCACCAATCTTTTTCTTTTCACTATCTTTTTTATTCCGATAAATTCTATTATGGTTCAAAGATAACCTAAACACACCATTATATTTTAGACAACAATTACACATGAGGAACTCCGCCCAGTGGGCATGGCTTTACATTGGTGACTTTCTATCTTATGGTCTCGTAATTATCTAACGCTATAGTCCACTTTCTGGATATGATGATGGATCTTTTGCTATATCTCACACTTCGACTCTCATACCCATAATTACGAAAATTTCCTCCAGACCGAGCGGTACAAAAAGGAACATGCATAATCCACTGCCTCTGAACCTATCTTGCTACTCTCCCATGCAAACCACACATACTTAAATTACATGAAATACATCACACTGGCGACATAAAATACATCTCAAACAATAGTCACAACGTTAGAATCACTTCACTCTCAGCTTTCCCACTTCAATTAGTATTCATCCCAGTTTCACACGACACTGTCCCACTTCGTAACTTTTCTTTCCTACTACGAACTCTGGAGGATATATGCACGTCTTTCTGTGCAATGCAAGCCAAGTGGCGTTGCTGGATAGACGGCTGACTCACCTTGCTTATCTCTCAGAGTACTAGAGTTTGAATCCAGCGTCACACGTAAACATAGCACGCAAAAGTAATATTAAGATCATATCCATCTTTCCTACCAGGAACTCTGGAGAATATATGTACGTCTTCCTGTGCAATGCAAGCCAAGTGGCGTTGCTGGATAGACGGCTGACTCACCTTACTTCACTCTCAGAGTATTAGAATTTGAATCAAGCGTCACACGGAAACATAACACACAAAGTAATATTAAGAACATATTCGTCACACACGCGAGTCCTCAACTGATACCATGGACGAGTACTTCTCTTTATCCTTTGTCTCATTCACAGATTGAGACTCACACAGTACTCACCACGTGGAAGTGCTCATCTCTAATTTCAAGTCCTGCACACGCCATTTCTTAAATATTTCCAACGTATATTACACACGCCAGTAATTCAGCTAAACTTTAGCACTCGGAAGTATTTCAACTTAGTAACAGCACTCGCAAGTATTTAAACTTATTGCTACATGTGGTTTCATTGAGACCGTTGCTCACTTCCGTAGATTACTACGATCCCCTTAATATTAGCTGCCTGTCATTTAATTCTCCCCCCAAAAGTTCCTGAAATAGAGAAATAATTATTCCAAACTACTCTTAAGTATTCCACATGCATACCATTCGCTCCACTCTTTCGTCTTTATGGAGCACACCTAAGACAGGTCTTACCAACACAAGATCCAGCGCCAGAGTGCTGAAACATGGCCGTTCTTCAGGTCATCTCGCATCTCCACCGAGGTGGGGGAGCACCTTGCTACCGTATTGGTCAGCCACATTTCAGGCGCTCAAAGCTCAGGTAAATTTCATCTCTTTGGTTCTACCAAAGGTGACCAAAGGACCGTCTCAAAGATGATCATATATTGCACATTCACTATCTGCAGTTAGCAGACAACCATACATTCATTCATTTCACAGATCTCACCAAATTGGATATAGGGATTTATTTTGTGGGAGTGCACATGTGATCAATTAAATAAATAAATTGTCCTTCTTTCTTACACTGGTATCCGGCTTCGGTGTATTAAGTGAAATTGAGTTATTATTACAAAAAATATGTTGTTTTGACAAGACTAACGAAGAATGTTGTACCTATTTTCAATGCTGGGCGGTACTGTACCCTTTCAGCTTCAAATGGCTCTGAGCACTATGGGACTTAACTTCTGAGGTCATCAGTCCCCTAGACCTTAGAGCTACTTAAACCTAACTAACCTAAAGACATCACATACATCCATGCCCGAAACAGGATTCGAAACTGCGACCGCAGCGGTCGGGCGGTTCCAGACTGTAGCGTCTAGAACCGCTCGGTCACCGCGCCCGGGGTGAGATAGTGTGATTGTGTGGGTGACCGTCAGCGAGGTTGGAAGTGAGCTGGCGGAATTATATGACATATTCTTTTTCACTCTATAGCAGTTTCCTGCTATTGTAAATAGTTCACCTATACTGTACTGGTACAAAGATGAATGAGTGCACTCCATGAGTTGTGAGTAAGGTCCTTGGGTCTGTTGACTTGCTGGTCAGTCAGTTGTGCAGCCCTGGGATGTTCTTATTTGAGGCACAGTAGCGAGCGGTTGAGTTTTTCAGAGAAAAAAATCTATTATTTGTGAATCTGGGAGAAACTATTCGTAATACTTTATTATGGAGATGCAAGCTCATTTATGATACTTTCTTGTTCTGTATATTGATGGAGAAGATTTTGGACGAATTTTAAAGATACGTTTGCAGTTTCTTTGTAACGAAGGAATTTTGTAATTGTTAGTGGCTCCTTATGTTGTATAGTCCTTTTTATTCAATAATCACGATTTGGGCTCTCAAAAACGATTTGCTTAAAGTATAAACCCATCTCCATGATTCATAGTAAAGTTTTAACTATTCTGTCGAGTGTGCATTGCACTTATATCCACACGCAGCAACAGGTCGTCTCTGAAAATAGAAAGAGAGAGAGAGAGAGAGAGAGAGAGAGAAACAGAAAGAGAGAAACAGAGAGAGAGAGGGCAGATTATCTATCTTTAGCTCCTGGATCTGTTGATTTGTTGTTTGCTTTCTAGAACGTCAGTACCAAAACACAAAACAGCATCCTGAACAAGAGGTAAGCCACTTTTATTTCAGGACGGATCTCACCTTGCTTTCTTGAGTAAACAATGTGTAGTCAGGATTGTCATGTGTCGTGCTAGCAAGCAGATTATTTTTCAGGTATCAGTGTTGGTAATTTCATACAGTTATTTCCTTCAGAGTAGAGCAATAATTTCGTTTTGTGGATATTCAAAGTCAAACATTGCACTTCATATCAGGCAACGTTCATAATGTGTTTCGTTTTGAGATTTAGTTACATAGTTTTCGTTGTGCACACAGTTAGTTTCTTTTGGCATTTAATTAAATTCATTTTCTTTATCTCAAATTTTACATTTGATGAAGTTTAAAGTTTTACTTCATGACACTGTTCACATGCGCAACACAGTTTTGCTCAGCAATAGAACACCTATTGGAAATACACGTAGCACGAGGTGAAAGTTTTTGAAAACAATATACTCAGTTTTCTCACATACAGACAACTTTTTTACAGCAACATCACCTAAAATTTTAGACATATTAACCACATTCTTGTCTACTTATCTTCCTTAGAGCGCTTATAACGTCGCAGTTGAGAACCCTTAAACCAAACACACACACACACAAAGACACATACACAAAACCATACTGCTCACAGTTCCGACGGTATAAAGACCACACACATCCGGTAATAAAGTTATTTCTAGAAGGCATTCCAAGCTGACTGTGGTCCAGGTGTTCACGTCCCGTGCCCTGTGGGCGTATTCATTTGTTGTCACTATGTAGGGGTTTTTGTAGAAAAGGGCAAGGACGACAGTAGGTTAATGAATGGGGAAAATGATTTTGAGCTGCCATACAAAACAATTCATTCATTAATTTCATTCAAGAACATAATCGCATAAAACTTACTATTGAAACATTCAGGTGCGCTTGTAATAACAGCCGGGGCAACTAATCCACAATATCACTTTAAATTAAAAGTTAATGGCTCCTCATACGCAGATTGAGCGGTTAAGATTCTCGAAGTGCAATCTGACTTCAGAGTAATCAAACACTCAAAAACGCTATCTGACTCTGAAGTTAAATGGGCGCCTGTGACTCTGAAAACAATGGGAAGCAACTAACTGAACCTAATGCGCAACTAAAAGGTGAAAATGCATCGAACAAACCGTAGTTGATATCAAGTTCAGAGCAAATGCAAGCCCAAATCTGGATTATAAACTGGAATAAGTGAAGCTTATTGAGCATTGCCCATTCAGTAAAATACCCTACGCCCTAATTGCTGCTGGTTCGGTCTCACCATGTTATCTGTTGAGATGCCGAAGCGTGAGATGGCTGCAAATTGTGAAGCATTACGTCGCCCGGTGTCAACTTATCTTGATCTCACTTGGACTGCACTAGATCATGGCGGTAGGTAGCTAAGGCAGGTGTAGCCGAGTCGCGCTTCTTGGACGATGTCAGCAACAACAGTCTCACTAGGCGCCAGCAACTAGAGTGTTTGCTGAAGTTACGAGATTTACCTTTCCGGCTCGGTTTATGGGGACGAGCTGCCTCTCAAGTTATGTGGGATTGACTTTACGAATCAGAAGTGTTGTTACTTTTATGAACTTCTGTTTTCTATACTTAAGTTTACTGTGGCTAAGCACTAATTTTCAGGGGCCGGAAATGTACTCTCGACTCCTACTTCACTGTCTCCAGCCAGTGGTGTGGTTCGTTTGAAGTTCTAACGTTTTATTTCCTCCCTACCACGATTCCTCTCGGTGATGACTACTTTCCGTCTCCCTCTGATATCTCAATCACTCCATATTAGACGGTTTGTCTCTGTTAACGAATGGGAGCTTGCCCTTCAATCTGCTGGTTCTGGTTTCCTTTCCACATGGCTAAAAATGGAAAAATCTTATGTCTTGAGGCCAACCTACTCTCTCAAGAGGCGTCAGTTGTATAGGTCTGACAGTCTTACGGATTGGGTATTTCCTTACTGTAGACTGGTTAAGCGAGCTTTGCTTCGGAACACAGAGGTTCTGCTGCTTTTTTCTGGCGCGCATTGTGCCTCAAGGGTCTGGGATGGCCTGGCCAGCCTCGCACTTCCGAGTTGGGCCCAGAGATTGTCAGCGTTCACGGCCGCACAGCCCAGTTGAGGTTCCCGACATGAATTCCAGGCCGCAACTAATTGGAACCTCAAATGAAATATATAAATCGTAATACTCTGTACTGTAACCCAACTGTCGAAATATCAAGCGAAATTGCATGTCATTCATGTCAATTTCGTATAACTGCGTAGCGCTGGGGGAGAATAACAATCTATGATGGACGTATCCCGGGGGATTGTTATTCTCCCCCAGCGCTACGCAGTTATACGAAATTGACATGAATGACATGCAATCTCGCTTGATATTACGTCAGTTGGGTTACAGTACAGAGTATTACGATTTATATATTTCATTTGAGGTTCCAATTAGTTGCGGCCTGGAATTCATGTCGGGAACCTCAACTGGGCTGTGCGGCCGTGAACGCTGACAATCTCTGGGCCCAACTCGGAAGTGCGAGGCTGGCCAGGCCATCCCAGACCTTTGAGGCACAATGCGCGCCAGAAAAAAGCAGCAGAACCTCTGTGTTCCGAAGCAAAGCTCGCTTAACCAGTCTACAGTAAGGAAATACCCAATCCGTAAGACTGTCAGACCTATACAACTGACGCCTCTTGAGAGAGTAGGTTGGCCTCAAGACATAAGATTTTTCCACTTTTAGCCATGTGGAAAGGAAACCAGAACCAGCAGATTGAAGGGCAAGCTCCCATTCGTTAACAGTGACAAACCGTCGAATATGGAGTGATGGAGATATCAGAGGGAGACGGAAAGTAGTCATCACCGAGAGGAATCGTGGTAGGGAGGAAATAAAACGTTAGAACTTCAAACGAACCACACCACTGGCTGGAGACAGTGAAGTAGGAGTCGAGAGTACATTTCCGGCCCCTGAAAATTAGTGCTTAGCCACAGTAAACTTAAGTATAGAAAACAGAAGTTCATAAAAGTAACAACACTTCTGATTCGTAAAGTCAATCCCACATAACTTGAGAGGCAGCTCGTCCCCATAAACCGAGCCGGAAAGGTAAATCTCGTAACTTCAGCAAACACTCTAGTTGCTGGCGTCTAGTGAGACTGTTGTTGCTGACATCGCCCAAGAAGCGCGACTCGGCTACACCTGCCTTAGCTATCTACCGCCATGATCTAGTGCAGTCCAAGTGAGATCAAGATAAGTTGACACCGGGCGACACTGTTGCCTGAGAATACGCATGTGTGTAAAATATACCTTCAGACGTATGAGTGAACACGCCTTGGCGTCATTGGACCTGTGACTTCAAACTGCTCAGGTGTTTATCACTCTTTCACCACGTAGTTGTTGTATATGGGCGATGGGCTAAGCGTCCTGTGTGTTCGATATGTTACAGCTGCCTATGTAATTAAATGATCTCGAGAAGTAGTCAGTTACATGATCTGAAGGAATCATCACTTTAGTTTTAGAGCGAAGTGAGGGGTGTAAAAAATTCAGAGGTAGACCAAGAGACGAGTACAATGGGTTCCTCTAGTTAATAGGAGATGAAGTGGCTTGCACAGGATAGAATAGCGTGGAGAGCTGCGTCAAACCAGTCTACGGATTAAGACAACAACAACAGCAGTTACACTGTTTATTCGATTATTAGCTGCGTACCCTGCTTTGCGTGGGTGTGTGTTTATTCCAATCTTCCTGCTACCCCTCTCTATGACGATCTCGTCTTCCCCCTCTCTATCTCCTCCTTCTCCCACTCTGTGTCCATCCCCTCCCCCCAGTTTCTTTCTATCTTCTCTCTGTCCATCTCTTCCCCCTGCTCTGTGTCCACCTCTTCTTCGTCCCTCTTTCGACATCTCCTCCTCTCCCCCTTTTCCTGCCCTCCTCGTTGGCTGTTTCTCTGTCGACATCACCCTACCCTTCTGTTTGTCCATCTCCTCCTCTCCCCAATTTGTGTCCATCTGTGTCCCCAATCTGTGTATCCTTTTCCCTCCCCGCCTTTCCATCTGCTCTTCAAGTTACCATCCTTAAACCAACGGGAGGTTGGTGGGCCTTACCCATCACTGTATTTCTTTCCAAATGCACGTATTATGCAGTATGTTTGCCAAATTTGGTACAAAATATGTTGTGAGCCATAACATATAGTGTGGAAATTCGTTTTCTGACCAAACGAAACCGTTTTACGAGGGCTGTTCGGAAAGTAAGGTCCGATCGGTCGCAAAATGAAAAGCACAGTGCAAATTAAATAATTTCTATTCGCAACACCTTGCAGGTACCTCTCTAAATAGCCGCCGCTCCAACTTAGACATATGTTGAGGCGTTGTACAAACTTTCACAGAAAGCAGCCGCCTGTGCTTTCCGCCACTTCTCTACGCTAGTCTGTTTTTCGTTGTTTGTACCAAAATGTTGTCTTCATAGCCAGCGGTTCATATAAGCAGAGATGAACAACGGAAGGAGCCAACTAAGGCCTGTATTGTGGGTGATCAAACACTTCCCACCGAAAACGCTGCGAGAGCGTCTTCGTTGTCCCTGCAGAATGTGAATGAAAATTGTCTTGAAGAAAAAAACGCATGACCTTTATGTTCTGTTGGCTGCATAGCTTCAGGCGAAATCTCTAACCAGATCCACATTCTTGGCGGGAAACACTGTTATTTTAGGCCTTTTTAGGTGATCACTTTGCGCTATGAACTGAACTGAGCGACGTGAAGCGATCGACAGGCACCGGAAAAACACTGCCCAACACATTTGCCCATCAGATCTTCACAGTGTTTTCCATTTCGCGCCTAATCGGACCTTATTTTCCGAACACACCTCGTATATTACGAACCACGCAAACAAAATACGATTTGTTGGAAGAAAACCGCATAAACAAATGTTTCAGGTGGATATTTCATGGCAACTCACCAATAAACCAATGCATCGTATGTTTCGACGAACGCATGAAAGCTCTCCGTTGATGAATTGTATAAATTCGAAACTGGTAACGGTACTTTTTGGATAAAGTAACGTAAAACCGATTTGTGGCTGGTTACTGTACACCAAGCACAATTTATTTTGATTTTTCTTCTGGACGTAAAGGTGGTCAAGGTAAATGGCGCGACCTGTATACCAGTGATTAATTTCTTATCTCAGTTTCAGATATTAGAATAATGTCAACAGGATGCTGTATTTCGTAGAAAGATGTACCGCAGTGAAACGTCTAGCGTTGCACTTGCCGCTCAAAGATAAACTTAGGAAGTGAACCAGTCGAAACGCGTTCCCTGTGCTCCCTGCCATATTTTTCGCCATAACCTACAACGCACCCAACGGATAACGGCGGGGCCGAGTCAACGCTAATCGTGTTCGCGTACGATTCTGTTACGCTAATCTAACTTGTCGTCCGTGCGACGAGTATCAGCGGCCAAATTAGGTCGCCGAGTAGGATGGCGCGGTAAGATGGAGAGGGGGGTGGGGGGACGGGTAGCGGAAAGCAGGCGCGGTAGTAGAGAGAGGAGCGAGCACTGCGCTGCGCTGCTAACGACCGTGTTAACGAGGGCGCTGCAGTGCCACGCTGCATCCTAACGAGAGGCTGGTGGAGGGACAGGGGGGGGGGGGGGAGGGCGAGGTTAAAGGCAGTAGGGCTGAGACCGGGGCTCCGCTCTGACAACACTTTCCCTCGTCGTCTCACGGCTTGTAGGCAGTGCGCCCCACTGCCACTCTATAGACGTTCAAGTGTTGCTCCAGCACAGGAATCATTCGGGAGATAAGGACAGAAAAGCACGGGAACTACATACCGATGAGCCATACGAGGGTGATTCAAAGAAACGGGAAATTTAGATGAGTGAATAATTTCATGAACCCCATTTTTTTTAAATGTTGTTCATACGTTCGTAGGCTTCCATAGCCCGTTTTATTTTGGATAAAATAATTTGGGGTATTGGGCGGCGTCATCGTAACTACTAAACAGATAAACTGCCGACGTTCTGACCGACTTGTTGCGGTCCTCTTCAGCAGTGCAGTCCCTGAAGAGGACTACAGTAAGTTGGTCGAGACTTCGGCGGCTTAACTGTTTAGTAGTTACAATGACTCGGCCCAATAGCCAAAATTATCTTATCCAAAATGTATGTATGTCATTTAAGGGGGTAGGACGTCAAACGGGCCGATTTAGAGCAGGAGAGGCATCACAGGATATTTTGATTTCCAGTATCTATACTTTTACGAATAAATTCATAAAACTTTGTCAGCATCGCCAGGAAGGATTCAGGATTCACACTCATTGCAGTGGAAGTTCGAAAACATAACGAAGTAATTTTTTTTACGTGTGAAATTTCATCATTTTTTCACTTACTAATGGCTGCATTTGTTGCTATAGGTGCACTTTTCTTCATAAGTTAGAGAGATTCTTCGATGAATTTTGCACAGCATACATACCATACTTACAGGTGTACGAAACTCTAGAATTTATTTGATTTATGAAAAAACGAGTGAGCTGTTATATTTTAAACTTCATGTTTAGAAAAAACACAAATTTTATAGTTAATTACCTCAATTATTACCACAGTTTTTAATAGATTAAGAATATTCTAGAGTTTCATACACCTTCAAGTTTGGTTTGTATGCTGTGAAAAATTCATCGAAGCATCTCTCTTACATATGAAGAAAAGTGTACCTACAGCAACAAATGCTGCCATTAGTAAGTGAAAAAAATGATGAAATGTCACATGTAAAAAAAATTACTTCGTTATGTTTTCGAACTTCCACTGCTATGAGTGCCGATATGTAAAATTTTGGTTGTTAACAAATTCACTAAGGTGGAAACGAGCTTCGTCTGACACGCACAGTTTGTTAATAAGCTCTTCGTTCTCATTCATCTTTTGAAGCATTAATTGACAGATATGTCGCCACACTACATGATTTTTGGGTTTCAGTTCCCGCACGATCTGCAATTTGTATAGCTAGCATTGCAGGCTCTGCACCAATATTCTTCGGACACTTGAAGATCCAGAGTGTCAACAGATTGACCGACATGGAATTCTTACGTCAGCATCTCGGACGGCTTGGATGTTGTCTAGTGTATGAACGGTTTGAGCACGTCCTGGAGGTTTCTTTTTCTTTGCCGTATCAGCTTCCTGGAAATTACATATCTGGCTTTAATTGCATTTGCTGAT
This sequence comes from Schistocerca nitens, assembly GCF_023898315.1. NCBI lineage: Eukaryota > Metazoa > Arthropoda > Insecta > Orthoptera > Acrididae > Schistocerca > Schistocerca nitens. The sequence goes on along the minus strand of NC_064614.1, from coordinate 365,831,658 downwards.
GGAACACGATCGTGGCTTCCTAAATTAAAATGACGACAGAGTTCTCTATGTGCCCCGTCCACCCTGTCATTCTTATTGTAAAACACTTTGATGGAAAATGCATGCTGTGCGCCACTCTACGATTCCGTGATATCTAAGTAGCAAGGTGTCGTTGACTGGCTGGTAAACTTCATTCACTGCTATCAATCGCCCACGGCTACCAACACAAGTTTCAAATTTTCCCATTTCTTTGAATCTTCCAGTATAAAGTCTAGAACGGAAAAAAGATTTCTTTTTTCCCGATACATAGTACCCCATAGCTAGTAGAAACTTACCGAGAATCGTATCGTAGCGTCAGTTCTTTCTATGAAGGACTTTTAAGATGGGGAGAACTCTGTGCGCAGAAACTCATTCTGGCTTTGAGCACTGGGTGAGTCCATCCCACTGTTCTCTCTCTCTCTCTTTCTCTCTCTCTCTCTCTCTCTCTCTCTCTTTTTTTGTTCTTTTTTGTTTTTATGTACATTGACCCAGCAGTTTTCGTACACCATGCGTGGACTTTCTAACTCATGACGTCAGTGTGGTTTTTTCGACCACAAGTATTTTAGTCGTGGCTTTTCCGACAGTTAAAGCTAACTCCAGCGGTTGGGGAGGCGATGCTAACCATTTTCTAATCCTTTACAGTTTATCCAGACTTCGGGCTTTTTATTTTCGTATTGACCAACTAGGATCACATAACGACTTCAGTTCCCCTTCGTTCGTTGTTGTTTTCTTTTTTTCCAGTACTTCTTCATCTTCTCCCCTTGTCGTCTTTTCCTTTCTTCTGTCTATGTCCTTCCCAATTTCTTACTTCTTGTGACTGTAAGCCCTCTAAACTTACAGCTTATTTTTAAAAAGGTTTTTATCTGTTAATTCCGCCGCGCAGGATTAGCCGAGCGGTCTAAGGCGCAGCAGTCATGGACTGTACGGCTGGTCCCGGCGGAGGTTCGAGTCCTCCCTCGGGCATGGGTGTGTGTGTTTGTCCTTAGGATAATTTAGGTTAAGTAGTGTGTAAGCTTAGGGACTGATGACTTTAGCAGTTAAGTCCCATAAGATTTCACACACATTTGAACATTTTTTTGTTAATTCCGATTCTTTGACGTAGGTCCTGCTATTGTCGATTCCTTCTTCTAGAAATACAGGAATGTTTGCTTCATGAGCTTGTTCTCAGTCATTGGGTAGAGGTGTCCAAAAAAGATTAATGTTCTTTTAGATATTAATTCAGATATTTTCTCTATTTTTTGTAGAAATACACATTACTGCTCATGTTCCAGCCATTTCTAGTTCGTATTGCACCCAGTATTTCTTTTAATAATCGATGTTTCAATACCTACCTCTATTTTGTCCAGCTTGTAGTTCAGTTTTGGGCACTCGCAACCACATAAACATTCTGGTCATACCACTGTGCAATAGTCATACGACCGCAATGTTTGTATGGATGTGAATGCTTAACAATGACGTGTAAGATGGACAGAATGGAGATACTTGAAAGACGGATTGTTAGAAAAATAGTGGGCGCAATACAAACTATAGATGGCTGCAAAATGAGCCAACCAGGTTCCAGGGTTGCCTAACACAAGTCAGGATAAGGGAGGAGTGCCAGAGAAGTAACACCTCTGGAAAAAACCTTGGTTCAGCTGACCTTACTGACAATACCACATAAGGGTCACTAGCCATAGTGTCGATGAAGAACTCAACGGCAGCGAAGATGGTGAAGGTGGATTTCGGTACGGCGGAGCTGGCGAAAGAGGACGGCCACATGTTAGTGGCGGTACCCCGACAGCGTCTGTTCCATATGTTAGTGGCGGATGAATCAGTAATATTCCAGGCTAACAACCTGCTCTTATTTTGGGAATTCAAGGATAACCCTAGATTTCTTGCTTTTTTTTATTCTTCTACTTTTTTATTTTTAGCGTTCTTCCTTTCTACAACATTACTACCGCAAATGATTAAAATTAGTGTCTAATTTTATGCATTTTAATTCTCACTCAATTTTTTTAGGGAAGGCAGAGATTTTAAAAATCTACTTGAATCTCTCGGTTCTTTATTTTTATTTCTTTTACATTATGTCGATATCTGTGTACCCTTTTGTTCTTTTTTTTTTAATTTCAAATATTTACTTCTTCCTCCTTCAAGTTCTCTATCAGGAAGTAGACTATATGTTCGGATGTTTTTGGTGTACTCAGTCGTTTACTTTCCTATGTTGGCCTTCAGCATTCAGCATTGGTGGTCCTGTGGTGCTGGTTAACAGCTTTCCACATTTTCTTTGGTGTGTTAGGCTTTTCCGTAGTCTGCGAGTTTCATGTCCTTTTCTCCACTGGGCATTTCTTCCGTAAAGACCATCCGCACTTCATCAGCACTGTTTGGTGAAAGATGTGCTACTGCAGTACACATGCAGCAAAACAGACCTCTTCTCTGTCCGAATATTCATCTGTAAAGCCCAGTTCTTTTAATTTCTTCCATAGACGTTGGTTGAAGTGAAAACTGGGACTAGAAATAGATGTTTCGGGGAACACCGTTTTTATAGCTTTAATTCTAGCCATTTCAAATTTCGAATTCTAGCACCGCAGTTTACGGTAACCACACAGAGCCTTATTTTTCAATCAGGAAAAAAGTCTTCAAATGTATTTTGGCCTTGGTCTGGGAACAAAGAACATAAAACAGGAAATACTCTTGTCTATTCTTCTGTTGTTATGATGTCAACGTGTACGGTGAACAGCTGTATGAGTTTTTTGAAATAGCTGTCAAATGTCCTGTCCGTAAGAACAGTCCCACTTTTACACAGAACAGCCACCGTTTCCTCACAACGAAAGACCCGCATTCTTTTGTCAGGATCAGACTCACTGTCAATTTACAAAAAGCTGTTACCTTCAGTTATATTTTTCCATCAGCTGAATCCTGAAGCTAGTGCCAGGGTTCTGGGTCTCGCAGTAGCTATCCTTCTTGTTTTACACAATGCAGTCTTGTAATTCTGATAATCTGGCACATTTACGACTAAATGTAAACGTTTGTCTTTCTACTCTGGTAATTCGTCTCTAAAATTTTGGACAATAGGCACTGTCTTTCTTTTGTAGACTCTTTTCCTGCGGTTATGTATTCATTTCTTAATCTGCGCAGCTGCTTCGTTAGGTAGGCAACAAGGTTGCTCTTCAGCAATGATTCTGTCGTTTGTCATTTTTAAACCGCCTCGCTACTTACTCTGGAATTCACACACAGTCAGTTTGTTTACCCACCAAATTTTTCTGTGCACTGGATAGCAATGATTATCCCTGACGTGATATAGTATCCCTTTTCATTGGTGATACTGTACAGAACTCAAGTGGCATAAGCCTGCGAAACTATACTGAAAAGAAAGCTGTCGGCGAGAATACTTCCTGACGGACGGTGACAATATATTCGGTGCTGGAGAACGACTAGTGTGAAGGAGTAGTGGAGGAGGCTCTGGTGGAAAAACAGACATTTGGGAGAACCTCGATACTGCGGCACCTACAAAAGACCCGAAAACTCCACCATCAGAAAGCTCAGGTACCCCAGGGAAAGTTCTTCATTATCAGGTACGTGTAATTATGTGCAATGCCATTTTTAAGAGAAGAAAGAGGAAAAAAATCTCAGTGAAAACTGAGCTTTACATCTTTGCGGGAATCTCTGACAATTCCATTCTCACCATATCAGAATACAGAGGGAGGGCGGGGGGGGGGGGAGTAAGACTTAGTTATAAGTAGCCTGTCTAAAACATTATGACTATCTCTGTATTCTTATATAGTCTCGGTTATCATACGTGATAATCAGTTACGCGATTTGTCAAAAACTTTAAAAGATTCACAAGTCAAGTTTGTTGAAGTGTTTAGTTGTTAAGACAACTGAACAGTGTATCAGTTACTGATACTGAATTTGGGTTTTTGATCTTACACAGGATGTGTTTGGACTTCATGTATGTATCCACAGAAATACCGTGACTGAAAAGCTTCCTGTGATTTTTGTTCGAAACTGTAATAAAAGCTTTTCATAGGCGCTGTTGAGGGTTTTATGCTATTAGTGCAATATGGGTTCCGCAGAGAGGTACGGAAAGAGGACGGCTTTTATTACAAAAAAGAAGATACATTTGTCGAGGGAATAGTTTCACTTGCCACATCATATGGCTGTATTACCGTCTCTAAATCGATCACCATCGATATCTGAAAGGTTTTTCTGGACGACCTAAGAGGAAAGTAATATGGACTGACCATCAACCGCCCTGTTGACAGTTAACACACCTCCTTTAGGTGGCACCGTAACTGCACGAAGTTTCAACCTTCCTATTCCCCAGCAATTGTTAAATTACTAATGTAACCTGCTGCTTATAAGCTCTAATATTATGTAATTGATTCACGAAACGTGTCCAGAATTTCCTTTATCACAATGATGACAATAGCATTAAGTCCATCATGTACTGCAGGTAAAATGCAATTTGTAGCGGTTTTGCATGAGTTGTATTCGTGTAATACAGATGGTAAATGTAGGAAAAATTCCATAAAATCCACATTACCTACGCCAAAATATTGTAATCCTATTGTCCATATAAAGATTCAAAATGGCTCTGAGCACTATGCGACTTAACTGCTGAGGTCATCAGTCGCCTAGAACTTAGAACTAATTAAACCTAACTAACCTAAGCACATCACACACATCCATGCCCGAGGCAGGATTCGAACCTGTGACCGTAGCGGTCGCTCGGCTCCAGACTGTAGCGCCCAGAACCGCACGGCCACTCCGGCCGGCTCCACATAAAGATACGGCAGTAAACATCCGATTTAAAATAAATACTATTTAACGTTTAATTTGTGGCTGCTTCAGACTGAAACTAATAATCCCATAGCAGTGATGTCAAATTTTCACTAAAAACTATAACCATTCTTAAGAACGTCTTTAATAGTTTAAATGAGGGTACTATGTCTATCCGTACAGTTATGCCAAAAAGACGCAGTAGTATTTTTACAGCTTTTTGTTACATCCAAATAACGTGTTGTTTTTACGAAACAGTTGTTAAATATAAGATATAAAAAATGATCCGTACGCCGCTGTGGTATAAGTATTGACTAATAAAACTCTTGGAAATCAAATATTTTCTTCAGCAGAAATATCTTCTGAAAAATGTATGACGCAGAGCTCTATTTTATTCATTTATTATTACTGTCGGTTTCGATCATAAACTATAACTTCGTATGAAAGAATGAACAACACATGTGAATCGTATTGTTCCTTCTTTCATACCATGATGACTGTCTGTGACCGGAACCGATGGGAATTATAAATTAATACAACAGACGATGTTAAAAGGATAGTCGTTCAATCAATGATATAAGAATGAAATTTTCACTCTACAGCGGAGTGTGCGCTGATATGAAACTTCCTGGCAGAATAAAACTGTGTGCCGGACCGAGACTCGAACTCGGGACCTTTGCCTTTCGCTCTGCCGACTGAGCTACCCAAGCACGACTCACGCCCCGTCCTCACAGCTTTACTTCTGCCAGTACTTCGTCTCCTACCTTCCAAACTTTACAGAAGCTCTCCTGCGAAAGTTGCAGGACTAGCACTCCTGGAAGAAAGCGTACACTCCACTGTAGAGTGAAAATTTCGTTCTAGAAACATCCCCTAGGCTGTGGCTAAGCCATGTCTCCGCATTATCCTTTCTTTCAGGAGTGCTAGTCCTCAAGTTTTGCAGGAGAGATTCTGCAAAGTTTGAAAGGTAGGAGACGAGGTACTGGCAGAAGTAAAGCTGTGAGGACGGGGCGTGGGTCGTCCTTGGGTAGCTCAGTCGGTAGAGCACTTGCCCGCGAAAGGCAAAGGTCCCGAGTTCGAGTCTCGGTCCGGCACACAGTTTTAATCTGCCAGGAAGTTTCAATGATACAAGAGTTGCTTCAAGCAGCTTGTTTATTTGCAAAATATGGAATCTGATTTTAAGTGATGTCAGAGATGCTAACTGCAAAGTACTAGTGACTGCTGCGAAACGCATACCTTAACAATCACATTAAAACTATCTTTAGAAATGAAACCAGGATTAATCATTCGTCTGCATATTCACGACACATCACAGTGATATGGACTCATTGTTGCGAAGCATGCAATCGCCGTCCACACTTTGCTCGGATGTTATGCTACGTGCGCTACAGCTCGGATCATCTGGTTGCCAGCTAAGTAGGCGTCACCCATAGATTGACTAGAAGAGGACTGCCCGGATGTGCACGATACTTTCGTATTCATCAGTAATTTCGTAAGAAGCGTATCACGAACATCTAATCTCGAAACGTGACATTGTGTCTCATACAGGCATACTCTGAGAGTAGTTTGGAAGCCCACATAATATAAGAAGAGCTAGTAAGCACCTACAAATTTTAAGTGAAATTTAACTTTGGAACCATGTTACCCACGATTTGTTAAAATCCCTCGTTTTTAAAACCGACAGCTAACCCATTATTTTTATGGTAATATGACTGGCGTAGAGCTCCTAAGGACTATTCCAACTACAGTAACTCCCTCAAATCTATCATAATTTGTCAGAGTGATATGATCTATAGAAGTGAAAATTCAAGCGTCTTGCGTTACCGTCGTGATAAACGCACCAGACATTGGCAATCATAGCCTTTCTAGTTAAAGAATTTCTCTGTTCTTTAAAATGTGTTAGTTCATTGTAACTTCTGCAAAGTTTGTAACTGTCATGTAATCTAAACTAACGTTAATACTGGATCCTGTTAACTGAGGAAATTTCTCAGCAAACAATTTATAGATAAGTCTTGCAGTGTGACTGTTCGCTAGAGTTCATCTTACAATGATTTTCAAGACGTAATTACGTGTATTGAACAAAATTACACATAAACTTACAAAGTAAGTGAACAGAAGGCGCCAAACAACCTTTTTTACAGAATTATCACCGGAAATAAAACAATTCTTGTTCTCCCGGTCTGTACTTCAAGCAGCTTGGATTACTTCATTCACGATGCATTTTTTGTGTGACATTCAACTTCGATAACAACAGTCTGTTACGAACGAAACACGTACAACACTTGTGTAATATTCTACAAAATTTATTATTTGTTACACGAACCGGTTTTCGGCTGTTAAGCCACCTTCAGGTACAAAGAAACGTATGTGGTGCAGTGCAATTTTGTGCCTGATGTTGACGTAACAGCCGAAAATCGGTACGTGTAACAAATAATAAATATTGTAGGATATTACACCTGTGGTATGTGTGTGTTACATTCACAATATATAAAACATTCTAACAAGAAAGACGGAACAGTCAATAAATAAAACAGTCTGTTATTACCACAATCCTTCATTTTGTATCTGCAAGAAATACCCATGGATACAGAACACGTACGGGTAACTGCTGAAGCAAAGAGTCGCCCAACAGCCATCACGAAGTCCGCCCAGTTGTAATAACACCCCGCGATAGCTACCGATATTGCCTTTTCGCGTTATTGGTACGCGTCAGCAAGCGAGCACTAAATGAAAAGCGTCTTCAAATAATTCCCGAGAGGATTAATACAGTCAGATAACCAATATTGCAATACTGGAAGCAATAACGCACAGCATATTGTAGAACTTTTGGCCAGAGCCACAATTGGAGAGCTTAAAAGGGCCCTCGCGTGATAAGATTACTTTGGAGTGTGTAGGCGTCAAAGTAAAACTTTTCCATTTCGGAACAGGGACAAACGCTAAGGCCTGTGGAGCAGAATGTGACACAGCATTTCTTCCCGTTTAGCAAACCACAACCAGGAATCAACCAGCAATTGGCATTGTGTCTATCTGATTGGTCGTTTCATCGTTCATGATAGCAAAGCAAATGCAACGTATCGTCAAATGCTTGAATGAGTACAAAATCTGGGTGCAACACGTATTACATTTTTACTCATTTCTAACTATAGTGACCACGCTAACGTCATTTTGGGGGATCAAATATGAGTGCACTATCTTTCATCAGTTGCTGTACCTCGTCCACTTGCAATGAGAGAGCTCCTCGTTTATAAAGTTCAATAATGTCATTTGCATTCCTTCACGGAACGGGTGTTCCTTTTTTTCACATATCTTCTTCAGACTTTCCAAGAATTATTCTCTGGCCACAGGTGACAGCGTATGATAGTACCTGCGAAAAACAAGGACACTACAACATAAGATGTAAATCTCAATCAGGCAATCAGTATAAAAAAATGCACAGTATCATCAAATGCATATTGAGAGATACTGTTCTGTATGAATACAAAATCTGGGGCCAAGAAATAATTGCAACTCACATTAAATTTTTGTTCATTCCTGTCCACGTTAAATTCGTTTTGGGGAATCAAAAATCAGACGAATAATTAGAGAAGAATTCCTTCTTATGCTAGACACCATTTTATTTTCACACAGACATGTCTTAGCACTTTCTCTGCTAACTTCAGTGGGCTTATTTGCTTATTTTCTTGCGGGAAAATTGTTATTACGTGTTAACCTCTTGTGTGGGTTACATGAACTTTTGATGTAAAATATTTACGTTCGTAAATTGCTCGATATTTGTCAAATATTTTACACTAGTTTGCTTACAGGAGAGCGTTGACACATTCCTTGTTGTTCATTTACGATGTCTCTAAAGGTTTTAGTTTCATAGTAAATTTGGAAATAACATCGATATATACATTTGTCTACATGTCTAACATCAAGCTATTGGTTTTTTTTTTCTTTTTTGGTGGTAGTTTTAAATCAGATATACAATCTACAGCTCCTCATCTGCAAACAACGTATTTTATTTTTCTGTTTATACTTCTTTTACTACTGAGAATTGGTATATACCGGGTAACTAAGCGTGTTACTTACATTTCTTTATCCATTAGTATCTTTTCCCTGGTTTCTTTCGAGGTATGACGCTTATTTGTTTCGCTGTTGTTGTTACACACGCATTTTGTAAGATTTGTTGGACAAGGACAAAGTTTTTACAGCAATTATGAGTTTGTTATGGCTGTGTGGCGGTCATCTGCTTCGTGGTTTCTTTGTGTATGTGTGTGTATGTGTGTGCGTATCCGAGAGAGAGAGAGGGAGAGAGAGAATGAGGGTGAGTGAGAGAGAGACAGACAGAGAGACAGACGGGAGGAGCGGTTGGGTTTAGGGAGAGAGGGACGAAGGGAAGGGTAAGTAAAGGAGTTAACGGTAAGGAGACAGAGTTAACTGTGTGGAGTATGGGGAGCGGACTTCGATTTTAGAGCGTGACCATACGCAGTTTTCGACTGCGGTTATTTATAAAGTTCTTCTATTGTGGCAAAGAGGGTTTTATTGCACAGAGACGTGTATTCGTGTGGTACACTCTTTCCTTGGGCAACCGATTTTTGGATTTGATAATTTTCTTCTATTGTTAATTTTTGGTATAGACTGTTATTACAATTTTTAAATCAGTTTTTATGTTAAATGGGTGTGATGGTTCTGTGATAAGGAAACGTTGAGCGGCAGCTATTACTTTTCAGTGTTCTGAATGTTCTGTATACCTGGTTCTAAAATTCCTGTGTGTCTGAGCAATTGAAACTTCAGCCTTATAGGTTAAGCTTTCAACGCCCCAACGAGACGTTATGTCGAAGTCGTACTGCAGCTCGGCAGTTGTGGTTGCTGTCTGCCTACCACACTTACGATCTCAGCATCGAAATGCTATCTGACTGAGTGCAATATTCTTTATACATTAATGTAAACAAATTAATCAAAATCTCCGAAACGTGAGCCCCTGTATTGCAACACAAATACTGTCACGGTAAGACGTCAAATTAGATACGCAAGTAACTAACTATATTTATTGTTTACGTGTCTCCTAGTTAGAACTAATTGTAGATCCATCGGTTTATAACTGCAAAGCAAGAATGCACTAAACAGTATCGGTTTATTGTGAACAAAGTTCTACATAAACCAAAGAAAATGACTATGAAGCAGTTACTATCGTGGCCATTAAACGGCAAACAATGGCTCACTAGAAGTTAAATTATACCTGAGTGTCCGCCTGCCAGGCTGAGTGGTAACGCGCTTACCTTCCATACAGCGGGCCCGGCTTCGAATCCTGGCCGGCTTGAAGATTTTCTCAGTCCGTGGACTGAGAGTTGTGTTGTCCTCATCATCATCTCATCATGATCGACGCCCAAGTCGCCCAATGTGGCGTCACATGAAATGAGACTTGCAACACGGCGGCCGAATTTCCCCCGACAGGGCCTCCCGGCCAACGATGCCATACGATTATTTCATTTTTGTACCTGAGTGTACCCTTAATGCATTGGAGCATACGTGAACTATAACTGGAAGACTGTCTTGAAAGCGCATCAAACTTTAGTAGCCTGCACAGTTCGCAAACGCAAAGTAATCGAGAGCAATACTCGCGAAATTAGTCAAGTAATCGAGTAGCAGAAGTTCCGCTGTAAATATGGCAAAATGTGAGCTGCTCTTGTATTGGACATCAATAATTGTGAAATGCGTAACTTACTTATAACTCAGGGAACGTGCACCCCTACGCACAAGTCAGCACAGAATGCAAGTAACTGAGATGACGGCGGGGAAACGCTGCCACCGACAGCAGGACAGGTCCAGGCGTCTTCTCCACGGCAGAACTCAAAACGGAATTGTCGTCTTCTCTTAACTGTCTCTGTTCCCGAAAAATTCAAGCTGGAAGGGAGGATCTCCAGGCATTGCCACAGTGACCAGCGAAATTTCGCTTTCTTCTCCAGAATAAGAGGAACCCTACACAAATGTAACATTCTTCTTCTGCTTCTATCATTATCGTACCATTCTTGGGTCAAGTGTAGAAAGTTGGAATTGACTCCTAGCCAGATTCTACCATTGGTTGAGTTCTTCATGCCTAAGCATAGTGTCGGACAAGATTCATATGATTGGATGACCAGATTTAGGAGAGAAAGCAACGACTTTTCACACGGTAGGCTAGCGACGTCATTCTTCTGCGTTCTGTGTACTGGAAGGTGAATTCGTCACACATGGAAATTCTCTGGTGGCTAGTCAGCAACTCCTTTCAAAATACAAAACCGCATTCGTAGACGAATTGGACGGCGAAGGGTTTACTACAGACCCTTCTGCGAAAAGCAACACCCATGAGTGAGGCCTCCTTCCACCAGAGCCTTTGTAACAGACACCTTGTGGCCACCCCGGATCCGCTATGTAGCAACTCAGCCCGCCCGCTTCCCACCAGCGCTAACTGAAACGCTCGTCCGTAGCTTTCCTGAAACATAATCAAAAAATGAGAAAATAAAATGATAACTATCTCTTAGCGATATGTGGCTGCAGTGTGACACCACGCATACAGACTGATAGCTGTTTGAACTTAATTCATATGTACCAGACTGGCTGAATTTGTCAGTTTTGGCGTTATTTCTTCCAAGACTGTACCGTATTGTATTGTTACAAGGGGCGTCCACTTTTTGTGAAAGCAGAATTGTCTTATTCAGGATTCCAACACACCATATCGTTCCCCATTCTTTCGGCTACAAGATCCTATTTGTCAACATAATCTCTTTTCAATGTGACGGCAATATATCACTTTTCTCTGAGAATCTCTGAGCCCTCATGGTACCACTCTAATGGTCGTCGTGGGAGCCAACGTCTTACTGCATCAATAACATACCTGTCATTTACGTACCGCTTCCCGCGAAGTGCATCCTTTGTTGAGCCTGACAGGTGGAAGTTGCAAGGTGGAAGACCTGGGATGTAATGTGGATGGTGAAGAACAGTCGAATGAAGTGAGCTCCTCTCGGGTGCGCAGACTTGTGGAAGGCCTTGCGCTGTCATGGAGAAGGAGAAATTCGTTTGTATTTTTGTGGCGACGAACACGCTAAGATCCTTGCTTCACTTTGCTGAGGATCTCAATATACTTCAGAGCTAATCGTCGCATCCTTAGGGAGAACATCAAGCAGAGTAACCCCTTCAGATTCCCAGAAGACCGTCACCATGACTTTACCGGCTAAGGGTTCGACTGTCAAGGTTTTCTTCGTAGGAGAGGTGCCCTAGCGCCACTCCATGGATTGTCGTTTTCTTTTCGATTCGAAGCGATGAGCTCATGGTTCATCGCCTGAGCCGAAGTCCGACAAAAAAATTGTCACGATCACCCTCGTAAGGCGCAAGCAATTGTGTCCAGATGGTCTTTCGCTACTCTTTATGGTCTTCTGTTAGGTGGCGAGGAGCCCTGCGGAGCCACAGTTTTGAGTACCCCAACTGGCGTATGAGTGCGTGAGCACTACTAACAGAGACGTCCAGTTGAGCAGTGAGGTGTTTGATTGTGATTCGTCGATCATCTCGAATGAGAGTGTCTGCACGTTTCAACACTGCAGGACTCACTACTGTGTGTGGCCGGCCGGCCGACACGCAGGACAGTTTTGCGTGACCTTGTTGCGATGATGACAGACGCCTCGTCCAACTACTTATCGTGCTATTGTTCACTGTCAGGTCTCCGTGGACATTCTGCAAGTGTCTATGATATCTGCGGTGCTCTGGTTTTCCACCAAGAGGAATTCGATGACATAGTTCTGGTTAGAACGCACCTCCGTTGCAGACGCCATTTTCAAAGTTACTTATAGCACCGCCACCGATCAGAACTTCATGAAACTACAGAGGCTGAAGCGGGAATATTCCACGATGTCCCACAAGAAATTATGCCCTTTTCATTTGAAACTGCCCGAGAAAAAAATTGTATCATTTACTGAACGCCCTTCGTAGTTCGGTATGCTATGTTTATGCTATGTTGATTCATTGTCTCTTTAACGTATTGACCATCCCGTGTGTAGCTTTATTGTTGCAAGCCATAAAGCATCATTTGTTGTTTACTGTCTGCTGATGTGCTGTGAGCCGTGAGGTGAAAAGAAGACTACAAAACGATGTGTTTGAACGCCCTTCGTAGTTCGGTATGCTATGTTTATGCTATGTTGATTCATTGTCTCTTTAACGTATTGACCATCCCGTGTGTAGCTTTATTGTTGCAAGCCATAAAGCATCATTTGTTGTTTACTGTCTGCTGATGTGCTGTGAGATGTGAGGTGAAAAGAAGACAACAAAACGATGTGTTGCGTAAGGCAGTATTCCTCTCCAATTTTCCCTGGCAAGTATGGAAATATGAAGGACTGTAACATTCAAAAGACGATAACATCAGACTGATGTTCATTAGAAGTACTTATAATAAATACAGCTAGTTTGTGTTAAAGATCGGGAACAGAGCTTTCGTTCGATCTATTTTTGGACAGTTTGCAATCCTTAACGAACAGGTTTGCTACTGACTGTTGACCACTGTTCAGCGGCAGATTGTATGTCGCCTGTTTGGCGTTGCGGGCATGTGACGCGGTAAGAAAAGTATATGAAAGGGGCAGAGACGAACGGGAAGTCATTCCACATCGATACTGACAAAGAACGGGCCATTCCACTGGCATCAGCAACGTGACGAAGGGAGGGATGATATGGCCCGGCGTCCTGGAACAAGTATCTCCCGAACGACGAAGCTAGTCTGCTACTTGCGTACTGCTGTTGTCACTATCTAAGGAAAGTAGCTGGAGGACAGTGAAATGATGGGGACACTAAATTGACATGTAAGTGACGATCAAAGAATTTCCATTTGACGGGGTTGTTACAGCATACACGCAACGTAGCGCGACTCTGACGCTGGTACACAAGCATCGACGTGTATGCACGGCATTAGGACGGCATCCGTGTCTTTCCGATGTACATATGGTAAATGTGGAAACATAAACTATCCATGAACTACGGTCCAGACAGGACGAACGTGTTTTTATTCTTTTCTTGGGTGCCGAAGCACAAACGCCGGTAAACAACTGTAGGATAATTAAGAATGTGTATAGGGCAGCGTGTCTGTCGAAACTACTGCTGTGGGTGATGTGCTGATGCTTCATGATAATGCACGTCCCCGAATCGCAGATGTCGTAACGTGTAAATTAAGCCAACTCAAATGGGAGACACTTGAGCACCTACCTTATAGTCCTGATCTCTCCCCGTGCGATAATCACGCCTTCGGTCCCCTAAAAAATGGCCTTGAAGGGTTGACGACTCCCGTCGGACGAGGATGCGCAGCAGGCAGTTACTGACTTCTTCACTCAGCAGGACAAAGTGTTTTACCAGATGGAACCTGGTGCGCCGATGGGATGATTTCCTCAAAGCTCACGGCGATTTTGCCTGAGAGTATTACCTTTTCTAGACTGTATGCGCCCTTATAATATTTTAAATGATTTACTCCCTTATCGTCACCGATTTTATAAAAATGTGGGACTGACACATATGCATTCATTATCATTACATCTTTCACTGCTACCGGTCACTGGGTGGGTCTGTTTAGAATAAAAGGTTATCTGTCTTTCCCCGTCCGCCGACCACTCTGCCGCGGTCATCTTCTCTCTTCGCCAAACATTCCTTCACTCGCTAGAACCATCAGCCTCTTGGTCTTCCTCTATGTTTCTTGCCTGTTACTGACATTTCAAGGACCTGTTTCGGTAACCTGACAACCTCCATTCTTGAGACAAAACCATACGATCTCAGTCTTGTCTGTCCTATGGTCTACTGCAAGGGCTCCTCTTTCACTAGTTGTCTCACCGTCTCAGCATATGCAATGAAAGAGCTCGAACTTTTGTCTGTGGTCTTCCGTGAATAATGGATTTAATCTGATCCTTGTTGCCTCCATCGAGCACCCTGTAATTCACTAGCACAGATGTTCTCTGACACGTGTTCTCCTTTTGAACTTTCGTTGTAGTAGGCTAGTGGTTCCTGCTTGTGAGCGAGACTCAGGTTTTCCACTGTATGTTGTCGCATGTGGTAGATATTACGACAGGACGAAGAATTACTTCTCGTAAGGCAAAAATAATTCACGCTACTAAACGCATAGTATATTAAACAGCGTAATAACTTCCATTTTTCAGTGTGTGTTTTACTTTTTAGAGTCAGCAAAGTTTTCCCAAACCAATTAGATGATCTCCCTACGATTTTACTAGATGCAAAGCCCTATTTTAACGAAATTTCCTGGCATTACGCTGAGCTGCGAAATGCCGAAGGAATTTATTAGTCAGTAGGTGTTAGGTGACCATTTTTAAATATTTAGATTACACATAAGTTGTTCGAAGCTTGCAGCGTAGTCAGTAATACTCGGTGTAACATTTCACGCACTTTTTTATTTGAGATTCCGTTGGCTGAATGAAACAACTAGACTCTCTGCTCGTCCTAGTTAGCCATAGCAAAACGGAAAATATTTAACAAATCTGCATCGTTTTCCAGGACGATTACATAGATTAGCTGTGGATATCCAAGTAAACAGGAACTGTTTATTATTACGTTTTGTCATAATGGGAAGATCAGAAGGAGATTAAGGTCCTTCGCTGTATTTTCTATGTTATGGCTGCTCTTAGAATTATTTCTCATAGGACAAAATATTTCATACAACTAAAATATAGTGTATTAAACAGTGTAATTCCTGGATGTGTTTTACTTTTCAAAGACACCCAAGCTTTTGTCATACTGTCGGTATTGCCAGGCAAGTTAGTGGTTACCTATGCGAAGACTGATTACGAAGCTGTTAGCATAAGTTAACGGCGTGGAAGGTAGAAGTTTCGAGAGCAATGTTGGCAGACAGTGCACTTCTTGACGCCAAGGCAGATGAAAGTCGTTCGTGATAGTTAATCTCGGGTTTGAGACAGGCTTGGATGGAGAGCTGTACATTTATATGTGAACGTGGAACATGGAATTTAATGAGCGAAGATTGTACTGTCATTATTCAAATGCTGCCTTCAGATGAGGCTTCTCGTTTCTATCACTCTGTTCACAACGTCTGAACTTACAAGAGACAAAGTTCTTCTTGTCGTTATCAGACATCTTTGGTAAGTTTGGGTTTGCCCGAAGAGTGTAGCCCCTTATGTTGTTTGCCACCGTGCTGCAGTGAGAGGTCGAGTGCTGCTCGCATTTATAGGCCACGCTCTGGTTCATGAGATACGTTATCAGGAAGACCAATATTTTAATGAGGAACTAATGTAAATAGACCATCAACAGCGTAAGAAGCAGTTAACACTGTACAGGAGGTTGAAGCGTATTTATCACCACAGTTGGAATATTATTTACTGAAGTAAAAATGTACACAAATTCTGCACTGTATCATTTTAGTACGTGTGAAACGACGTAATTAGTGTTTGTGAACTTCGGAAAGGAACGATCGCAGAGACCTATAAATATAGTGACATGGATGTTCTTTCTGCTAGTGTTCAAATGTTCAAATGTGTGTAAATTCCTAAGGGACCAAACTGTTGAGGTCAGCGGTCCCTATACTTACACATTACTTAAACTAACTTAAGTTAACTTATGCTAAGAAGAACACACATACCCATGACCGAGGGAGGACTCGAACCCCCGGCGGGAGGGGCCGTTCTGCTAGTGGCTCCTGTTGAGACACAAAGATAGTCTGGTCTAGAAGACATGCTTATGCTCCCGTCTGTGTAGTGTAATGGCCTAATGAGCCCTTGGTGCTCTCACACCATAACAGGTAAGAGAATTCTCCTCTCACTGCAGAAAATCAATGATCTTTTGAATCTAAAAGAGGAGCATGCCATAGGCCTTACGCTGCTGTTTTACGACAAAGTGGTAAGGGGCTGATTCTTGAAGGATTTGAGCGGGAGGATCGACAGGCGGGAGATAAAATTGGACGAGACATTGGAGGTAGCAGTGGCCTAAAGTGTAAACTAGCGATGAGAGGATGGGAGATGGTGCAGGTGAAATTCTGAGCCAGTACAAGCATGGAAAGCGAGGAAGCATCCGATCGAAAAAACAGCAGAACCGTTTTATCTCAATTAAAGGACTGTGTTTGAGTGGAAAAAAAGATTCGTTAGTCTTACATGCCAGCGGGTATAGAAACAAGGATGCATTTAGCAGAGTTCAGGGTAAATAGTCTAGTAAACGGGTGCACTAAGTTTGTGTATGTTCCATCGTGATCGATGTCATTAGATTTGGAATATCCCAGTGTTTCCCTTATGTAAAAAAAGAAAAAGAAGAAAAGGGAGGGGGATGAGAGAGAGAGAGAGAGAGAGAGAGAGAGAGAGAGAGAGAAAGAGAGAGAGAGGAACAGACTGAAATACGAGGCGTATTCTGAAAGTAAGGTTTGATGGGTCGCGAAATGGAAACCACAGTGAAAATTCGACAAAAATTTGCATAGGTGTGTTGGACAGTGTCTCCAGTATGCCATTTCATTGCGTCACGTCTGTCTTTTCAGTTCTGAGCACACAGTGAGCACGTAAAGATGCCTAGAAAACAGTGTCCCCCGCCAAGTATGAGCGCCTGTGAGAGTTTTCGCCTGATTTGATGCAGCCCACGCAACATAACTGTTATGCATTTCCTTCTTTATGACAGCACTCGGCAGCACTCTGCAGGGGCAATGAGGGCGCGACTGTAGCGCTTTCCATGGGATGTGTCTGATTGCCCTCTATATAGCCCGGACTTTTTTCATCTCTGCTGAAATGAATCGTTGGCTATGAAGTCAACGTTTTGACACAGACAACGAACTGCAGATCAGCCTAGAGAATTGGCGAAAAGTGCGGGCAGCTGCGTTCTGTGGCGAACGTATTGGAACGTTGGTACAACGCTATGACAAATGTCTAAGACGGAGCGGCGACTATGTAGAGACGTTGCTGGAGGGTGTAACTAGGAAAGGCTCTAATGTAAGAGTCTCATGTAAAACATACGATATATGGAGAGGTTCAAACAGCATTCTGATAATTTTCATACAAGAGAGGCCTCAAACCGGTGTCTAAGATGAAGCTATGATTCGAAATAAAGTACGAACTGGAAGTAAAAGGCACATAACACAACGAGAGATATTATTTGTTTGCTGGGTTAGGTAATGTTCTGTGCTTGTACAGATGCAAGGATGTCTATTTCTTAGAAAAACTAGCATAGCGGTCCCTGCGTGTGTAACAGTGGCTTGGTTGCGGCCTTCCAACTCACAGAACCATTGCGCACTTCATAACCTACGGTTTTTCAATAGTTCATAAATAGTTTTAAATGACAGTTCAGGGCACGGGATTTTAAGAATTGCTCTTGCATTCACTGATGGTGCAAGGGCTCAGATTACCTTGCGGCTATCCGCACACTGGCTTCTGTGGATTTCTTAAGTCAGTTAAAGCGGCTGTTGGCATGGTTTCCAATCCGAGCTTGTGTCCTGTGTCTAATGATCATAATAGCTGTTGTTGTTTACAATGGGATACGGTGTATTCTTACTTAAGTACACTGCAACTCTTCGGTCAGGTAAAGTAGGCTTTTCATGTTACCTCGGCGTCTTCAACTTTCATTCTATCCACGCTATATATCGAAGTCACTACGTGCGAGACATTTCACGGAAATTAATCTGTTTATTTATAAATGGATTTCGTTTATGTCTGATACTTAGACATTAAAGCAGACTGTAACAACATTTTTGTATTAGTAAGTGTAGATTTATGTATTGATTTATCTATTGTGTGGCTAGCTCCACATCACATAAGAAAACATTTTTTTCTTTAACAATACATATACATATATGTAACCTGTAGAAAAAATCATAATTATAAATTAATTACATTTACAGTATTTACAAAGCACAATAAGGTTACAGACATACATGCAACTATTGAACACACATAGTTAATGTCTTTCTTACCAACAGGAACTTCTCCGGATCGCCAAGAAAGGATGGTTTTCTGTGCGTACATGTGATATGCTGAACAATTTGTCGTTCTGCACCACAGTCACAGCTGGCCGATGTTGTTAAACACCGTTTTCACATTGAGTCAGCACACCTTCCATTATTTGTAGTTATTCTGTTCAGTGCAAACCGTGTCTTGCGATGATGTTCAAAACCTGGTGGTCTGGTTGGGATAAAAGGCATCTTGAGCTTTTCTCGTGTAGCGTAGTTCGGCCATATCTTGTCCATCGGTGTATTTCTGTTGCTCTGTTGTCCACCAAAAATTTTGCACCTGGTAGAGGTGAATGAAGGAAACGAAGTTTGTTTTTACTGCGTGCAGGCATGTCCACATCTGCTGGAAGGTAAGGGTCACCAGCTGTTTTTGTAAACTCGAGCTTGAGAAGAGATTCTCGCCGCAGAAACTGGGAAGTTCTGTGGCTGAGATCAGGCAACTAGAAAGTTGGTGCATTTCTGATTATTTTGGTAAGTGTTCGAAAGACAAACTAATTCCAGCTATTTCGTAGTTGAGATTTCAATTTAAACTTTCCGAAGGGTAACAGTAGCGTATCACATATTTACGTTGCCTGCTTGCTGCTGGTGTTATCACTGCTCACTGCTGGCACATTGCAGCAGCTCGCTGTTCGCTGAGATCATTTAACCTGCAGCTCTTCTCATTGCTAGCTGGGTGCGTTACTTGCAGTGCTGCGAAGCGAAAAAAAAGTTACCTGTATCATGTGATGACGGTAAACAGTGCTTCGTTCTCGTCAAAGTGTTTTCATTGGTATCGTGATAGTAAAGGAGATAGAATTGCATGCCCTGAATGCATAACGTCCATCTAAAGCACTTTCTCGGACTTACAAGAGTCACATCAAATTTACCTGTTTATTTTTAACGGTACTGAATACTGAGTATGAGATCGATACCAGATAGGGACTGCCAGCGGATGCTGAACAGCTTGAATAGTCACAGCTTCATTTAATCCAAAGGAGAGCATCAGGCAAACGCCGAGAAACCTGAACTGGTAGGCGATTTAACACAAACGCTTTACCGAGTGAGGTGGCGCAGTGGTTAGCACGCTAGGACTCGCATTCGGGAGGACGACGGTTCAAACCTGCGTTCGGCCATCCTGATTTAGATTCTCCGTGATTCCCCTAAATCGCTTCAGGCAAATTCCGGGATAGTTCCTGTGATAGGGCACTGCCAGCTTTCTTCCCCATTCTTCCCTAATCCGATGGAACCGATGACCTCGCTGTTTGGTCCCTTCCCCCAAATTCACGAACCAACGGACACTCTCCAGCTATCAATATGCAAACGGAATGGGAAAATATCTTAGTATGTTGTACAGTGGTAACTACCCTTTCTCAGGCACTTCATAGTGGTTTGCAGCGTATGACTAGATGTATGGTGCCCGAAAAACCAGGAAAACGAGGTGCAGTCCACCAAACAAAGCCACTGTCAGACCGACTTTGAAGGCGCCAGTCACAGCTCGAGTTTCAGGATGGCCGCGAGGGTCCCTGTTTGGAAAACAGCCAGCTTGAAGTCGTCGCCTGAAGAGTATCTTAGCGAGCAGCGGTTCGCCTGGAAGACTCGGTGAGCGGCGAGGCTGCGCTCTTCGCTGCACTTGTGGGGAGAGCCGCGGCGGCGCTTGCGGGCCAGCGTGTGCCGGTAATGAAGTTAACAGCCGGGACGCGCTAGCGCTAGCCGGGCCCCGTTTGCCCGAGGTCACTGCCCGCTGTCAGCCGTCAGCGCGCGTCACAGCTCGCCGCCGCGGCCAGCCTCGCGGTCCACGGACTTCGTAGCAGCGTCCAGGACCGCCAGGCGGGGGAAGGCGAGCCGTTGCACCAAAACGGAGATCGTACGCAGGGCTGTGTACGTGTTGTCTCTCACTCCTATTTTTCAGCGAATCAAGCAAAAGACGTAACACCCCATGAATTAACAGCCCGCCCTGTCACACAAGTCGTAGAGCAGGCCAAGCGTTGGGAGAGCGGTAGTGGTTGAAGTTTCGCCGGCACGGTAGCCCAACGTGTTCGGTCAGAGGTTTCAGCTACCCTCTGTAATAAAAAACTGAGTGAATGGATCAACGAACAACCTGAATGAGTGTCATCGGACATCCGCCATGAACCAATTTAACGAACAATATCGAACAAAATGAGAGCAACCAAAAAAAAAAAAAAAAAAAAGTTGTGGAGCTGATGCTGTAGGGGAAATGCCCAGCGCTGGAGGGAAAGAGCCGTTCCAAACTCAAACTTACGCTTACATTTTCTGTAAATATTGAGTGGTGCCCCTCCATTCCCAAACCTGCATATGGTGACTAATCAAAAAGATCTCTAACCTCTTCTTCTGTTAGCATCTAAAAAGAATTCCGCTGAAAATTCAGCAAATTATTTTCGCCTGGCTTGTTAATCATTTGTAACTTTCAGAAAGCGATCACGAGTAGCGGATATTCACATTTCTATTTTTGCCATGTTAAAATTTGCTTCTTTAGCCAAAACACAGCCGTGTTTACACAGTGTCATCTCTCTAACACGTTATGCAAACGCAACTGCGAGAGAATTCTGAAAAAACTTGTGGTTATCTTCATTAGCTCGTGGTCTTGCGGTAGCGATCTCGTTTCCTTCGCGCGGGATCCCAGGTTCGATTCCCGGCGGGGTCAGGGATTTTTCCTGCCTTGAGATGAATGGGTGTCGTTTTGACGTCTTCATCATCATCATTAATCCTCATTACAGTCGGAGGAAAGCAATGGCAAACCACCTCCGCTAGGACCTTGCTTAGTACGGCGGTGCGGGTCTCCCGCATCGTCCCCTACGCTCGTCGTAGTATGGGACCTCATCATCATCACGTGAGGAACTGAGAAAAAGTAAGTCAGTATCTTGTGAAAAAGCACATCCTCGATACAAAATAAACGTGTAATATCTTCAATTACGTTTTTCCAAAACCCATACCTTTTCTTGTTTCACCAGGTACCGATGGCGTCTAAACATTACATTCTTCCATAGAAAAAGTTTGCACTCCGTCTTCAGGCCACGAGTGGCGTACAGGGACCATCCGACCGCCGTGTCATCCTCGGTGGAGGATGCGGATAGGAGGGGCGTGGGGTCAGCACACCGCTCTCCCGATCGTAAGATGGTATTCTTGACCGAAGCCTCTACTATTCGGTCGAGTAGCTCCTCAATTGGCATCACGAGGCTGAGTGCACCCCAAAAAATAGCAACAGCGCATGGCGGCCTGGATGGTCACCCATACAAGTGCCGACCACGCCCGACAGCGCTTAACGTCGGTGATCTCACGGGAACCGGCGTACCCACTGCGGCAATGCCGTAGTTATTGCCGTAATATGGTGGGTAATAACGTTTTGTACAATAATCATATGACAAAATAGTCTCCTTTTTGTGTGCTATCATTTGCCAACACCTCATTAGATATCTCAAAATATTTAAGAAATATGGAGAATGTTGTGAATACTTCATACTGGCTATATCGCTGGCTCGGTGCGATTGCACATGATTGTGCTACATCAGATGAATTTTCTCGAGATTGGTGACAGAGACTTCCACCCAGGACTAAAGAAAAACTCGATACGTTAGCTAAATTCCATGCACAGCAACATATCATGAAATGTGCAACGAACGCCAAAATCACAGAGACCCCTATTTTTCAATGCAATCTTTTTCGAATTTCGCGCTGCTTTGCTTCCATGTAAATATCACAAAAGCTATGACCAATAACGAAATTATGGTCACATACCTTGTATCTGACATATAAAGCTATATGTAATATAAAAATGAATATTATTTTACACAACAATTCTTGTAAAATCGTTTGAGAAACATCGCAGGGCGTGCGCCTCGATTCTGTCATCGCCGACTGGCGAAAGATGGCAAATACTGTCGGCCTCCCATTTCGAACAAACTAACGAACTCGCCCAGTGCTTTGGACGAAAACTGGTCACTTTGCACCGGGCGGGGTAGCCGCGCGGTCTAGGGCTTCTTTCTTGTCACCGTCCGCGCGGCTCCCCCCGTCGGAGGCTCGACTCCTCCCTCGGGCATCGCTGTGTGTGTCGTCCTTAGTGTAAGTTAGTTTAAGTTATATTAAATGACGTGTAAGCTTAGGGACCGATGGCCTCAGCAGTTTGGTCCCATAGAACTTACCACGAATTCACAAAATTTGGTCACTGTGCATCGGCCACGGTATCCTGCGCGGACTCTACACTATAAACTCAGGGTCGTGCTCAGATGGACCTGACCTATTTTAGTTCTCTCTACCTAAAAAGCAGTCTTGCGTTTGTGCATTGAGACGTTTACAGAAGTCACCGGGAGTGGCCGTGTTTCCCACCGCCTTGAAACGTTCCTCCTCGCAGCGCCGAGCGAAATAGACCCTCTGGTGGCCACAGTCAGCGCCCACGCGCTCTTAACGCCGTTGCGGTGCTCCTCGGAAACCTTTCTTGGCGGACCCAGATCAATTCACTACTTTGCTAACAAACACGCTTAAATAAGCGTCACCATTCTCCCTTTGACCAGCGAGACGGACAGTTCTAATTACTCCATAGTCAATAAATAAAATCCCTGCAGCATATTAACCAGTTTCGAAAAATTTCCAAGATCCTACGAATCGACTGGAATATGGATACTGCTGAAAGTTCATACACCACCTCCAACTGGCTCTTACCAACCTCCTCCGATAATCTCCGCATCAGGAAATCAATAATACAGTTCAAAGTCGGTAGGGAAAAAATGATACTCAAAATTCCGCAGAAACGAATACAATTTTTCTAATTTCAACGAGAACCTTCCCAAGTCCGTCCAGTTCACGAAAAACCACTGTGCGGCAAGCTACCTGACTCAACAAAGTAATTTTAGGGTTCGTCTGTACACAAGCTAAGAAGTGCAGACTGAACAGACGTTGTCCAGTGATATATACAATTGGATACCGGCATGGTGAGAGAGTCGACAGATATCTTGACCAGGCACTACTGCAGACTACAGCCAGAATACCCCTTGAAACTTCCCCTTAGAAAAATTTATGAATGACTGTGCTGATAAATCTCTTACAATATTTACTATTCAAACAGCTGAGCAAAACTGAACACACTCAGACATTACTCTCTTTACTTATTCTGATCAACACTAAACTGACACACAATATTTTTAGTGCAACGCAATCTGGCTTTTAATAATCCCTACAAAAGAATGGCCCTGACTACCAATAACCTAAACCTTTCATGAATCACTTACCTCACAAAAATCTTCGTTATTACAACTACTGCAATACAGCGAGCGCCAATACTGCCAGCTAAATAAAAGATTCTAAGTACTTAAGGCACTAACTACTGAAAGGCATACTTAACAAATGAAAGATTTTGATAGAGAACACACAATGTTGTAATGTTGTTGCTTTAATTTCTTCTGAAAGCGGTGCCGACAGACAATAAAACCGGGTTAAAAGCTGTGAGCTATCTGAGGAAGTTAACCTTACATTACTGAGCAACTGTTTCACCAGGTATCCAGTCTAGGTTACCAAATTCCCAACCAGACTAACATTAATTATAATCTTCTAATAGTCATATGACAATTGGTGATATATATGTAAAAAAGAGAATTTAAATAAAAAGAAATAAATCAGTTTATATTTGGAAATTTATTTTAACATTGATCATTGAAATTTCAGCATATTAAACTTGATTCATAACTAAACTGGTGCCTTATTTAGGATCGTGAAAATGTGAGATTTTAATCTTACGGAACACATCAAATATGGAGCCAAGATTGGGAGACTGCATACAACACTGCATTCATAAAATAACACACGAAGAACATTGAAATATATACAAGAGGAAATTAACCACAACCAACCGATTCAATTTTCACCCAAAGAAGTTACATTCGTAGCGCAATCCTGTCCGTCATGTAATTACCACACACTGTTATACTAAATTCATACTAACTCTCTGTGAAATCTTCCCGAAAAGAATAGCTGAGGGCTACTTTGATGATTACACCACATGATTCACGTGGTCAACTTGGTTTACAGAAAGAGTGTAACTCCACAATAATTCTGATAATTAAAATAAATTAGATCGAAAAGCTATTTACAAAAGAAAAACATTGAACTGGTTACTATCGTCTTACTATTAACCTGATGGGTCAAACAATTGTATAAGCACGTGTTACAGGTCTCATAAAGTACACCCCATGTGGGTTGAACATAAAGAAAAGTTGCTATATTGAAAAATATTGTCAAGACGAGACATTATAATCTCACGCACATTTACAATTAAGATTGATGATCTTAGTTAGAGTTACTGATCAATACGTGGTTCCACTTTACTCACAGCCGGCCGAAGTGGCCGTGCGGTTAAAGGCGCTGCAGTCTGGAACCGCAAGACCGCTACGGTCGCAGGTTCGAATCCTGCCTTGGGCATGGATGTTTGTGATGTCCTTAGGTTAGTTAGGTTTAACTAGTTCTAAGTTCTAGGGGACTAATGACCTCAGCAGTTGAGTCCCATAGTGCTCAGAGCCATTTTACTCACAAAGTAGTGACAAAGCAACTGCTGGAATTTATTCTGAACTTCACACTCGAATTACACTGCGTAGCTATTTAAGATAACATTAGATATTTTAGAGCTAAACCTGAAATAAAGGTGATTAAATTTTCAGTTAGGCTGATCTTAAGAAATCCATTGTCCTACGGACTTATCAGACACGCGCTTAGCCGGAGATCTTACCACTTCAGACGCTCGCCGCGGGCAGACTGACCTGCTGGGCTCCTACCGAGCGTGCTTTACAAATACAAACGGAAGTGACCAGAGAGGCAGCTCCCTATACCAACATGACAAGGGACGGACAGGACCATACTAAGAATAGAAACCTCTCTGCTTTTAGAAAGCGTAGCTACCTGTTCCAACGTTGGTCCTACTGTTCTCTAGCAGACAGGATAGTCTGCTACCCTCAAGCATGCAACTAGAAATACATTTGCTCATTCATCCTCTCACACTGAAGGGAAGGGGGATGACAGTATCTTATCATATACAGTATATAAAAGAAAGCGGATGTAGGTTCCGTATGATACTGTGTGACATGAATTACATATAAACTGTGTTTTAAAGTTTGGTAGTGTGACAGATCGTTCTTGTTTATGTGTAAAAGTAACTCGTTTCACTGCTCAGTCTCCTCCCAGATAGTCAGAAACGCCACAGTAAATTTGGACGAGGAATTTATGCTGTAAATGACAACAGATTTAAGAAATTAACATGAAAGGAATCCAACACAGACCTTTCATAACCCCAACGCTCCGGGAAAAGACTGTGCAGGGAATTTTCTGGCCATGCTAGGACATTCCCAAGCAGGCTTCACACACCCAACTTAAACCAAAAATGTAAAGAAAAGGCAAAAGGTCACCAGCTACTTGCTAAAACACAATAATTTCAAAACATCTTTAGAATCTACCAATTTCAAAGAGAAAAAAAACAATCTGTGACACCTATTTAAAAGATAGTGTAGACCTAATTCGGTCGGCAAGTAAAAACAATGGTCCCTGTGTCATTAATATGAAAACAATTTTATGGTTGTTACCCTTATGGAGTTCATCAGTATTTGCTCGTTGCAAGAGCCAACTGATCACAGGAAAATTTATGACTGTTTATTAACAAGTAAAATTTATGAAAATAGCAAAGGTGCGACAGCAAATAAAAAAAAACATGAAAATAACATCAGTATTATAAAGCAGAACATTACAATGCACAATCCGCAAAAGCCAAAGAAAATGATAATAAGAGAAAAAATATATTTTACAAAGTGGTTATCACAAAAAATTCTATATCTTATAAAACTAATAATTTGTAGAATTAAAATAACTTTGTGGCACTAATTCAATGACTCTACTATATTTCAGTTAGCAAACAATGATCACTGTGTCATTATACTGAAACTACAATTAATTATGTGATTGTTACCCTTAAGGGGTTCCTCACAATAAATATGCCCCATGCAAAGGCTAATCGATCACAGTCCAATAAGCATGAATAGCTATCTACTGATAAATGAAGCAATGCCACAGGAATGAATTTACGAAACAAAATATCACAAATTTAATACAACACACAAAAACAAAAATTGTTTAATAAAACAGCTCTGAAAGTACAGTAGTCAACGTGTAAAAAAAACACCAATAAATAAATCACCTGCAAAATACAAGAGTCAAAGTCTAAAAAAAACAACAAATAGAACACCTGCAAAATACAAGAGTCAGTCTAATAAACACCAATAAATCGAACCCCTGCAAAACACACGAGTCAAAGTTTCTCTGACAGAAACACACGTATATGCATTGAACTAAGAACTGTATAATCACTGTTCACTGACACACTCAGTAGTTCGACTGTTCCGAGGCACAATATAAGGGGGGGGGGGGGGAGGCTTCGTCGCCGCAGCTGTCACTAGGGAGTTTTGTCCATCTGTTGCGTGCAATCCCGCTGTCTCTGCCCTCCCATGAAGTTTCTCTTGGTGGCCCGTGTCACGTACATCTCGATTTGGTTCCTTGTTTGTGTTGTCAAATTCGTGCGGTATCCTCGTTTGACACGCCAGGTTGA
The DNA here is from genome assembly GCF_023898315.1 of Schistocerca nitens. NCBI lineage: Eukaryota > Metazoa > Arthropoda > Insecta > Orthoptera > Acrididae > Schistocerca > Schistocerca nitens. The sequence goes on along the minus strand of NC_064614.1, from coordinate 365,804,383 downwards.
TATTCCTGGGCAAGGATGACACTTAATGGCTCTTCTTTGTGCCACCCTTAACTACCAGAGAACATGGAACTATGATTTACTGTCACTTGACAGTGGGCATCCGCCAGGAAATGTTGATAGGCGTCGTTGAAGTCTGCCAGTTTCTCTGGACAGTATGTGTCAAAAGGCTCACGCCACTTGTGTTGTTACATTCTTGAGTTATCCTCAATTGGCTCGCCGGTTTGATATTCCTGGGCAAGGATGACACTTAATGGCTCTTCTTTGTGCCACCCTTAGCGACCAGAGAACATCGAACCATGATTTACTGTCGCTTGACAGTGGACATCCGTCAGGAAATTTTGATAGGCGTCGTTGAAGTCTGCCAATTTCTCTGGACAGTACATGTCAAAAGACTCCACGCCCCTTTATCCCCTGTCTTCTGTCGTTTCACCGCGGCCGTCTCGCCACGGTCGCGTGCGTGTAGTGCGTTGCCAGCAGATGGATTTCCGCGCGGTGGACTGCTCGGCCATCTCACGTCATCGCCTCAACGAAGGGTCACACTGGTGCGGCCGGCCATTAGCTCCGGGCGCAAGGGAATGTGTTTGTCCCGTACCCTTCTTTTGTTGGCGAGCGTGCTCCAGAAGCGGCCCGGCTGACAGATTGTCCTGCTGGGAAACCCGCCTGTTAACAACTAGTCCTCCTCCTCGCTGCTGCCGCTGTCTCGCAACAGTTCAGCCGGTTCGCTTTCACGTTCTCAACTGCATTCACAGAAACTGTTCATCACAGTTATGTGATTACAAAACGTCATACATAATACCACTTAGTATTGTCTTTCACAATTTTTAAGAACAAAAGTGAGACTTAATTTTTTTTAAATAAAAAATTTGATGAATCGACAATATAAAAATAAAAGTTAAATGACTTGACAATATAAAAAACTAAAAGTGAAATGATTTGACAGTATAAAAATAAAAATTAAATGAACTGACAATATAATATCTAAATCCACATCACTAACGTGGTTAACTTCCGTTTTAATAAATCAAATGCTACTTGTTAATTCACTAAAATGAATAGGATTATGCCTTGTGCAAGTATAGGTCAGGGCAGCATAGGGTTCACATGTTATTTACACACACACGCACATGCACACCTGTTGCCTATACTACAAACTAACTACCCATAAACATGTATTACTCAAAATTCTACTTCTATCCACTACTAGTTAATCCAACAAGCTACTTCAATGCTACTTCAACAAAGTATTTTCACCACTACAACATTGTTTTAATTCGTCTTCTTCCTGACGCTCGCCGTATATGTCTTGTCACATGATACATATGGAGAAACTTTCCTTAAACATACACAGTAAAAATAACAATGGTTATTTACACGCCAAAACATTTATACCAGTTGACACACCTGATAAGAGACTCGCAATTATACATTTATCATACTAATATATTCACACATAAAACAGTAAGAAAATTGCATCTAAAATTACGTTATCACAAGAATCAATCACAGAGATGACCCTGAGCAGGGTAAAAATATTTTCACTATACAGGTTATACTACATTTTCTTACCCATTTCGTTCCTTCTTTAAGTTACCTTTCGCTTCCAAATCAGTTATTTCGCCTGTGGTGGTTATTCTGGATTCATTTCTCATGAATGACAAAATTGTGGTCTCCTCTATTCTGTAAAACAGTTTCTTTTTAACATATTGAACTTACAACAGACACGAAAGATCCGATTCCTCCTGCAGTTTAAATGACAAATGTTTTGCTTCATCCTTATTACCTTAAACCAAGCTTTCCCTTGGTCCCATAATCAAAATTATTTAATCTTCCTCTACCTTCAATAGGGAAATTTCCTCAGTACAAATCATATAGGCTGCAGTGCATCCCACACCAGCGAAAACAGTAAGCTGTAATGCTCACAGCATCAGCAAAACACATAAACGTCACTTTTCTAGGACAAGTATTAACGCAGAATAATTTTTCAGGCTCTGGCTCAACATTAGTCAAGACTACAAAAAGGATCCATATTTCTGTTCCATTCTCCATTTGCTGAAAAACAGTTCGTATTTGACTACCACAATAATATTTCAGGGCCACGTAAATTACACAAACCACAATTCTTCTTTCACCTTGAAGGGAATCAATATACTGACGAAATCCACAGACAGCACTTCACATACTCGGCTATAAAGAACAAAAAAGACATATATCATCAATATTAACATATCATCGCATATTGGGAAGCCAATGGTTAAACAATCGTATTATTGCATCCTGTTTTCAAGATTGTAAACTTACTCATTCCTTTCTCAGAGTTCTCCTATTTTAAAATATTCATACAGCACGCATACTGTAGTAAGAGATCATCATTTATACTGACAGATATAGAATAGCAATAGATAGATAGTAGCACTGAAAGCAGAAAATCGGAAACAAGGCTACTAACAGCTGGGGACCTGGGTTTGCCAGACCCATAATACCCACAGATCGGATATTCCCCTGAGTTTTGCATTAATTCAACACAGATCTTGCTTCTCTCAGGAGCGACTCTTTTCAATTTACACAAAAAAACCATAAACAGCATTTCACTTGTTCACAAAGAAACCTTTTATCTTCACATTTGAACCAACCTAAATCCTAATTGCACAAGGAAAAAAAAACCGCAAACATCACTTCAATCAATCACACAGAAACATCTTTATCATTATCTTTACCAACATATTATTCAAAATGCATATGTCACAAATTTAAACTAATCAATTCTTTCTCCTCACCGTCCTCTCTACTCCTCACTGTCCTCTCTATATACCCTATGTACTCATTTGCCATGTCGCTCAATTGTTCCGATTGGGCGCCTTCTGCGCTGATCATTTGTCATTGCCGGTTTTGTCCATTTCCATTTGCTGGATTATGTCTAGGGTTGGCCGGCCGAATTTCAACATCATGTGGTGCTCCACCTACAATCCTATTCCCACCGTGTTCATCGTAGTATCGATTCTGGTTGTCGTACCTGTAGCGTTCACGATCCTGTCCATGTCCTCTATCATTTCCGTTGTTCCACCTGTGTTCGCGACTGTTACCCCAATTTCTATACGGCCGGTCCCGATTATTGTTCCGTTTGCGTCGCGACGACCAGTCACGCCGTTGATTAGTACTACGTCCACGACTGCGATCGCGCTGCTGTGCCCCGTAATAACTTTGTGCCTGATTAGGCGGGCATTCTCCTGTATTGTATTCCAACTCTTGGAGAAGTGTCTTAAACGTTTCCACGTCCTCTTTGCATCGTCCCGCAAGAATGACGTGGCGCAAGTGCATCGGCAATTTGGTGATGCATATCCTAATTAGTTCCGCAGGCCCGTATGGGTCGTATAGAAATTGATTTGCCTGCAGCATGTGGTCGAATAGGCGTGCTGGGCTGCCGAAATCAGACTGGTTCAAATTTGGCAGCATAATTATGCAATGCTTGACCCTATCTTGTGCCGCTTCCGACCGATAGGCGGACAGAAAGGCTTGTCGAATCTCCCGAGTGGAGTTGCAGTGACGCGCTGCCGACCTCATGCAAAACGCCGGTTCGCCTTCCAAATAGCCACACATATATTCTATCTTATGTGAACTTGCCCAGTCGGGGGGAAGACAGAACCCAAATTGCTCGAGCCATGCTCGTGGATGTATTCCTTTTTGCGAATTTCGAAATATCTCAAACTTTCTCACCGTAAGGAAATGTTTGAAATCAAATCCCCGCGTTTCCTCCCGGCGAGGCCCTTGAATGTTTCTATTTTTCTCATGTCTGCCCCTCAAAATACATTCTTCCCTGTCGTCAAAATCTCCCTCGTGGCCGGAGTCCCTCCCTGCACTGTTCGTATGGCTATTTTTAGTGCTATTGGCGAGTTCGGAATCACACCCAATGCGGCTTTCCAGATGCGCCACACGTTCTTGTAATTCGCCTGTTACAGCTTTGTGCCGCCTGTTCACTTCGAACTGTCCCTTCTGAAATCTAAGAAGCAAACGCACTTCTTTGGTCTCTGCGACCGCTACGTGTGTAGTATTGTGATCGCTCTCCATCACCTACATCGTGCCTACGATGTCCGCTAATGCCGCAATCTTATAATATATTTGTCTGTTGTCCTCCGCCCCAGTCTGCTTCAATTGTTCTACTTGCTGTTCGAGTGCGTGAATCGCTTGACTGTTGTCCGCTACTGTGTTGCTAACGGACGTGGGACAATGCGTTTCCACCTCCTGGACCCTCGAGAGTACCTGCTGGCGTTCCCTTTGGCATTCTTCTCTCAGCGCTTCGAAATTCCTAGGTAGCTGTTCTTCGCTCTCTTTCGATTCTGCATCGCGACTCTGCTTGCCCTGTTCTAAGGCTAGCAGATCGTTATCGATTTGTTCAAATGTACGGCCTAATTCTTTCTTAATATCGCTTTTTATTTCACTTGCCAGATTGTTTATTCTTTGTTAGATATCATCGGACACTCTCTGCATCGACTTGTCGACTTTATTTGTCTGCTGGATTAGTTTTTCGTCTATTTGTTCGCCTAGCTAGCGGATCGATTTTTTAGATTTCTCTGTCATTTGTTCAGCTAGCTCTCGCATCGATTTTTCAGATTTCTGCGTCATTTGTTCGCCTAGCTCTAGAATCGATTTTTCAGATGATTCTTTTTGTTCTCGGAAAGATTTTTCTGATTTCTCTGCGTTTTCTTTATTTTGTTGCAATAAGGCTTTCATGAGTTCTGCCAAATCAATTTGGTTAGTAGGAGGCTAATTAATTTCTGGCTCTGCTGTGAGCCTGTTCAGCCTGTTTTGCGTTTCGTCTGAATTATTTCCCATTGCATTTTCGGAAACGTCCGACGCGTTAATCTTCGAAATAAAATTATCGCCTTGGTTCATGTTGGTTAAGTTGTTGGACCGCCTACTTTTAGCTTGGTTACGTGTCTTCATTAGTTCAATTTATACCCGGTAGGCAACACACTAATCACAATAAATGTATCCCCCAAAATTACGACAGTTACACGAAAGGTACCCATCCTAGTACGCACTTTATCACACGCAAAACAAATTTTTACCTTTGATCGAAGGAGTGCTATTTACAAGCGAGAAAAAAACACACACACACACATATAGAACACACAAATACAGAAAACAAAAGAACAAGACAAACGACACAACGCCGCTCAACAATGCCGTGAATCATTTGAAAGTCTGCTCAGAAACAACGCAGAAGTTGTTTGAGCGCTGCAGGGAAAAAAATTAAGATTATACAACGCTCGCAATCGAACATTTCAGAGATTCCAGAGTCTAGCGGAATCACAGAACAGGGTCGCCATGTGTAATGTTGTTGATTTAATTTCATCTGAAAGCGGTGCTGACAGACAATAAAACCGGGTTAAAAGCTGTGAGCTATCTGAGGAAGTTAACCTTACATTACTGAGCAACTGTTTCACCAGGTATCCAGTCTAGGTTACCAAATTCCCAACCAGACTAACATTAATTATAATCTCTTAATAGTCATACGACAACTGGTGATATATATATATATATATATATATATATATATATATATATATATATATATATATATATATATATATAAGAGAATTTAAATAAAAAGAAATAAATCAGTTTATATTTGGAAATTTATTTTAACATTGATCATTGAAATTTCAGCATATTAAACTTGATTCATAACTAAACTGGTGCCTTATTTAGGATCGTGAAAATGTGAGATTGTAATCTTACGGAACACATCAAATATGGAGCCAAGATTGGGAGACTGCATACAACACTGCATTCATAAAATAACACACGAAGAACATTGAAATATATACAAGAGGAAATTAACCACAACCAACCGATTCAATTTTCACCCAAAGAAGTTACGTTCATAGCACAATCTTGTCCGTCATGTAATTACCACACACTGTTATACTAAATTCATACTAACTCTCTGTGAAATCTTCCCGAAAAGAATAGCTGAGGGCTACTTTGATGATTACACCACATGCTTCACGTGGTCAACTTGGTTTCCACAAAGAGTGTAACTTCACAATAATTCTGATAATTACAATAAATTAAATCGAAAAGCAATTTACAAAAGAAAAACCTTGAACTGGTTACTATCGTCTTAATATTAACCTGATGGGTCAAACAATTGTATAAGCGCCGGCCGTAGTGGCCGTGCGGTTCTAGGCACTGCAGTGTGGAACCGCGAGACCGCTACGGTCGCAGGTTCGAATCCTGCCTCGGGCATGGATGTGTGTGATGTCCTTAGGTTAGTTAGGTTTAACTACTTCTAAGTTCTATGGGACTAATAACCTCAGAAGTTGAGTCCCATAGTGCTCAGAGCCATTTGAAATTGTATAAGCACGTGGTACTGGTCTCACAAAGTACACCCCACGTGGGTTGAACATAAAGAAAAGTTGCTATATTGAAAAATATTGTCAAGACGAGACGTTATAATCTCACGCACATTCGCAATTAAGATTGATGATCTTAGTTAGAGTTACTGATCAACATGTGGTTCCACTTTACTCACAAAGTAGTGACAAAGCAACTACCGGAATATATTCTGAACTTCACACTCCAATTACACTGTGTAGCTATTTAAGATAACGTTAGAAATTTTAGAGCTAAACCTGAAATAAAGGTGATTAAATTTTCAGTTAGGCTAATCTTAAGAAATCCATTGTCCTACGGACTTAGCAGACACGCGCTTAGCCGGAGATCTTACCACATCAGACGCTCGCCGCGGACAGACTGACCTGCTGGGCTCCTACCGAGCGTGCTTTACAAATACAAACGGAAGTGACCAGAGAGGCAGCTCCCTATACCAACATGACAAGGGACGGACAGGACCACACTAAGAATAGAAACCTCTCTGCTTTTAGAAAGCGTAGCTACCTGTTCCGACGTTGGTCCTACTGTTCTCTAGCAGACAGGATAGTCTGCTACCCTCAAGCATGCAACTAGAAATACATTTGCTAATTCATCCTCTCACTCAGAAGTGAATGGGGATGACAGTACCTTATCATATACAGTATATAAAAGAAAGCGGATGTAGGTTCTGTATGATACTGTGTGACATGAATTACATATAAACTGCGTTTTATAGTTTGGTAGTGTGACAGATCGTTCTTGTTTATGTGTAAAAGTAACACGTTCCACTACTCAGTCTCCTCCCAGATAGTCAGAAACGCCGCAGTAAATTTAGACGAGGAATATATGCTGTAAATGACAACAGATTTAAGAAATTAACATGAAAGGAATCCAACAGAGACCTTTCAATGTATTTACCTTAACAGTGTTCAAAATTCATAATATACATATCAGTTCATGACATCCAGTCTTACAAATTTACTGTCTCTGATGGACACACGTTCAGATCATCCACGTCTCAAAACTCCGCCATCTCACTCCCTCATCCACCACTGCTGGCGGCTCACCTCCAACTGCGCAACGCTACGTGCTGTTCACATCCAGCTGCCGAACACTACAATAGCAAATTCCAACAATGCAAACCAGCCACAGACTGCACACAGCACAGTCAGTGATTTTCATATAGAACGCTACGTGGCGCTACCAACATAAAAACCTAAACAGCCTACTTACTCCCTCTATGACATTTCAGCGGCTGTCACAAATAAAGGCCACAGAAATACGTTTTGCATTTCTGTTTGTTTTTTGTTTTGCACTTGGGCAGGTCTTCACATGTAGTCTGCATGCATTCCTGTCATTTGCTACCCTATTCGTTTTTTTATACTTCTTTCCTGTCCTTTTACCATGCACCCTCCTTCCTCTGCCAATCACTGTCCCCCGCATAGCATCCATCAGTAAATTACCTCTTCTCTCCCCAAAAGAGTTCTTCGTTTGATTTCCTACAACCGAACGAGACAGCTTACCTATCGGACATGAACGGTAGTAAGGATCTAACCCGAGACAAAGGCTGAGGAGCCTCATGCGCTATCACGTACGCTATGAAAACAACTGACACTAAATGTATCTGGCGAGTCACTTGCATTTGATCGCGCAACGGGCTGATTGGCTAACTTCAATACTAATAATTCGGAAACGGCGTAACGTATTGACTGTTTTTAATAATTATTTCTCAGCACAACCTACCCTACAACACTCTGACAAGCTTTTTCAGATTGTTTCAGACCACCTTGTATATTTCGTTTCGCCCTCTAAGAAGCACGTGGAACCATTACTTAGCACTGGCTTTCTTGTTGTTCTTATCTTCCCGAAACTTCCTCGTCCTTTCACTTTGGGTATGTATTCCTTCTTGCGTTCACCCGTTTTTATGTTGGGGTCTTGGGAATTAAGTTATGTGTACTGATTTTCTACCTATATCTAGCTCGTGTAGCGGCCAGTGACTCAATACCGATCTCTGTGAGGTCACGTTGGATGTCTACCAGACAACATAATATTTGGATTGCTGGGTTTCATTGATGATTTGGAAGATTTTCTTGGCTAAGCGGAAGACGTTCATTCGTGCTGTATAACCGTAGAATTTCATACGTTTTTTACGTGCAAGTCAGGTGAACCAATCAGCGAATATCGTTATTATGAACTTTTTGCGCATTCAGATACCTCCTTGAGTTTTGGTTCCAAATATTTTTCCGGTATTTATCTTTAAATTTTCTCGATATCTTTTACTCTGGTAGTTAATGATCATGTAGCCCTACCGCGGAGTGTTTCCATAGGAACAGTTGCGTGGTAGCGACGTCTGGCTTTGATGGACAGCTATATCCTTTTGTACGTATTCCACGTAATTGTGTTTGCATTGCGAAATTGCTCTGCACGTGTTTTGGTAGCTACTCTTTCGTTGTTAATACTGATGAGATTGATTTAAATCTAATCTATGACTTATTCGCCCTGGGTTCGGGACCACCAGCTAAAATCAAGCGCGAACATGGTTTTGCATTACTAACAGTAGTAATAGTAACTGTTATTTTGTAAATGTAAATCATTATTTATGTTACAGTAAATGAAAAAAAAATTGTAAGCAATGGTATTTTAAGTTGAAAGTAATCAAACAAAACGTATAGAGCACAAATAAGGGAATGGGTCTGCTGCGGTTTGACAGTTACCAACAATCGATTGAAACAGTAATTACCACAAAATATCTAGGACCAACCATCTGGAGTCTCAAAAAGTGCAATGGCTACATAAAACAAGTTGTAGGAAAATCAGGCGCCAGATTCAGAATCATTGGGAGCTAACTAAGGAAATGCAATTCATTCACGTAAGAATTAGCTTTCAGAACACTTCGATTCCTGAGTATTGCTCATCAGTCTGGGACTCTTACCAGGTTGGACTATTAAAAGAGATAGAGAAGATCCAAAGAAGGGCGGAGCGTCTCGTCACAGGACTGTTTAGTCGGCGCAAGAGTATTGCGGAGATGCCCAACAAACGCTGCTGACTGGCGTAAAGAAGAGAGGCGTTGCGCGTTGTTCAAAATGGTTCAAGAGGCTCTGGGCACTATGACACTTAACCTCTGAGGTCATCAGTCCCCTAGACTTAGAACTATTTAAACCTAACTAACCTAAGGGCATCACATACATCCATGCCCGAGTCAGGATTCGAACCGGCGACTGTAGCAGCAGCGCGGTTCCGGACTGAAGCGCCTAGAACCGCTCGTCCACAACGGCCGGCGTTGCGGAGATGTTTGGTATTGAAATTCCGAGACCGTACGATTTGGGAACAGACGGACACCACATTACTTTGGCATGCGTCTCGCTAAATGATTACGACGGGAATAGCCTCGAGGAATTCTGTTCCATGTAACACTGCTCTGAGCAGTGGGAGTGGTAGTAAAACGGTTGTAACCAACACGGAACAGAGACCGAGTGTTACGCCTTATCCTTCACAATCGTTTTCTAAAGGCGAGCGGATTGCTGCTTCCAGTGAATGCAGGTCCATTTCAACCATTTCTCCAACCGAACATTGCGAAGAAATTGCACGCAGTGGACCTTTGGAGATTAACACCTCACAAAGGCCATTGCTCATTGCGGCACGTAAAGATGCACGTCTCAAACAATACAGAAACTGCATATCACCAGAATGGAGACGTGTGGTCGCGATTTCGCATCTGTTAAAAATGGTGGCAGCTTCTAATGCACCGACGAGACAATGAAGCTGTTAAGCTGGAGTGTATCTTGGGTCTTGTTCAGCCGGAGGGCTTTTGGGGTATTTTTCGTACCATGACTTGGTCCCCTTACTCAGTTTTCAGTAAACATAAACCATGATGTTTATCTGAACCTTATCTGTCATCAGCTGTTATCCTTTATTCACGTCTGCATGATAAGTTTACACTCGCGTCTTCCAAAATGACATCTCCCGTGTTCACAGAGCTGACGCATAAATTTGACGAACTCTCCGCCACGCTTTCATATTTCCCCTGCCCTGCCAGATGACCCAATCAGCATTTCTTCAGTTGGATAGCTCTGCGAGATCTAATCATTAGTGAGTGATTTAAGCTGGGTATGCCATACGTGAAGAGACTTTTGGACCCTTCCTCTCACCGAATTGGGGTCATTATCAAGACGAGAGGCAATGTTGCACGGCATTAGTGTAATGTCACCTGATAGTGACAAATTTTTTCTCAGGTGTGTCTACATACTGTATCCCAAGGACCCAGCAACCTGAATGTGAAAGGAATTTCTGTGTCAAGTCCATTGAAAGAAGTTGGGAGAGATGAGATATATATATATATATGGTTGGAATCTCGGAACTCTCAGTCTGTCGTGGAGTTCATACCAAAGAGTCGCTCTACTCATTGTAATGGCGAAAAAGTTGCGTTCCTCGCTACTAACCGCTGATGAACGTATTTGTTGTTGGTTTGTGTCCTTTTTTTTTTTTTTTTTTTGCGCTTTGACGCGTTTAAATTCGATCAATGTAGTGACGGCGGACGAATTGTTTACTCTGCTTGGAGCAGTGCAAGGAAAGACTGTGTGCATGTGTGTGTGCGTGTGTGTGTGTGTGTGTGTGTGTGTGTGTGTGTGTGTCTGATTCTGAAGACGATCGTCAGTAACTAAATGTGTTTAGCAAGTACACCTACTTGGAGCGTCAGTCTCACATAGTGCACGATCGCTGTATAAGGTTCCTTCAGCCATAAAACCTTTTCTGGATCGTTGAATACCAGCTACGTTCATCAACACTTTATTTTGCCTTTAAATTACACTAATTCCCTCGAAACAGTTGCCGCAGCATCCATTACTGGAATATCTTAAGCCAGCAGAGTAGGTTTTTTTTCTGCCTTACCCGTTACAACGTATATCATTTTCTTTAATCAGCAGACCATTAAAATACGGGAGAATTTACAAATTCTGTTGCTAAACCAATTATCGTGTATAACTGAGGCATTAAAGAAACATAGGGCTTTCCACCTAGTACTGTAAAGGTGAATCTTGGCAACTAGTAGCACAGATGTGATAACAAATAGATTAGGGAATTAACTGCAATGGGAGAGGAGATTGTGATTGTGATGTAAATGAACTGTTATTGACTGAAATGTGTAGTCGGGTGAATGTGTGTGGACCGAGAAGGTTTTTTGGTGATTCCAAGATATAAGAAGAAACAACATGATGATGTGATGGAATGCAGACAAATAATAGATTCGTAAAGTTAAAGCAGTATTACAAAAAAAATCTCTAGAAGATAGTCAGATGCTAATGTCAAATGGCTGATGACCATAACGCAAAATATGGGAACAGGCATACAATGCTGCGTATGAATTCGTATCAGAATTTGATAGTGTTCGGTTTTAGATGGTTTACAGAGATGAGGTAAATAATACTTCTCAAATAAACTTACAGTAAGCTCTGTGTTACTGCTGTCGATAGCCAAAAATGGAACCTAAAGGACGAGATGCGTCCCCTAAAATGTTCTGAGAGGGCCCTTCAGCTGTTCATTGCGCAAGACAAGAAAAAATAAGATGAAAATTCATCCTGTATAGCAGTTCTGTTAAATTACCTCAAATATAGATCATTTTATGTACTGGATACGGTTCTGTATAGAAGAACAGTTGTACACTTATAAGGAGTTTATGAGAACACAATTCTGAGAAAGAAATATGTAAATATCTGATAGCAGCTAAAATCAAGACTGATGAATAAACGTTCTGGGATTAGTTACAGAATGCGCACAAAGAACTAACAAACACGCATACCGACGGCGGTATGAAACAACGGTTACTCATTCCATCAGCCTTTTGCCGACTTAGAGCGTATCTCACAATCGATTCTGGCTGTCCCCTCGGCAGGTCACCAGATCGAAGAAACTTCTCCGATGACGCAGGAATAATAAAGAAAGAGATTAATATGCTACGCTGGATGCAACTTTAATTTCCCCCGAAGTCTGGCGTTATTACAGACATTCAGTCACACAAAGCAACGGTGTGTTATGAGAGCAAGCTAAGTAACAGGTTACAGTGGTAGTTCGTCGAATTCAAAAGATTCGTAAATGGATGAGTATTTAGAAATGCGTTTGATTCAATGAACAAACACATTTGGGTTCGAATAATAACATGGCGGACATACCGTAAATCTAAAAGAAACGGATGTCTGTCAATTACACTATAACATAATTTTAGCCTTCCTGAATTATGTTTTTGGAAATCTGTAACTATATAACCATGCTATCAAGATTAAAACGTATGTTCTGTTAATCCCTAAATTATTCGAGAGGTAGCATGGGTGGTATTGGGTAAATTTGAAGCAAGAATGGCCATTCCAAAGAGACAGTCGCTGTGTTCACTTAAACGACTAACCAGAATTAGTATAGCATGGCGGTCATGTTACACTTTGACCATAATGCGTGGTATAAGCACAATAACTGCCACAGAAGTATTTCTTGAGCAAACCGAAATCTCACAGCATTAAAAAATAGGAAATATTTCCCAGAGCGATTATTCTACCCCGTTCGAACTCAGTGACATTGACGAGATACACTAGCTTCTTTCATGTTTCCTTTCTTTAGCAGCACTTCACTTGCTCAACCTGATTTAACACAGACGATTCCCGTCACACGAGACAGAGAGCAGTTTGACCTACGGGTTTACTGCTTATTTGTTATTTTAATCATTTTACGTTGGTACACTCCTGTCACAGTAATTTTCTTTGGATTCAATGTCACCATGCATTATGCGTGTTGCATTTTTACACACGTTATTGTCGAGCGGTTCTAGGCGCTTCAGTCCGGAACCGCGCTGCTGCTACGGTCGCAGGCTCGAATCCTGCCTCGGAGCTGGATGTGTGTGATGTTCTTAGGTTACTTAGGTTTAAGTAGTTCTAAGTCTAGGGGACCGATGACCTCAGATGTTAAGTCCCATAGTGCTTAAAGCCGTTTGAACACACGTTATTAGGTGAAATACTAAGTGTGGACGTTCCAAAATGGCTCAAAAACACATCACTTCTGGCATAATGCCTGTGAAATTAGTGTATCATTATTTCTCGAACTTAGATCCAGGATACATAAGGTGCGACAAAAAGTTTCCGTACGAAGGCTCTGCAGTCCAGAATCGGTGTGCCAATCAAGCAATATCAAGGTAATCATCCCACAGAAGCGCCAGGTTGAAGACAGCCGTTAGCTAAAACATCGTGTCCTGCTGTATGAAGAGATCCGTAACTGGCTGTCGCACATCGTCGTCCAACAGGAATCGACAGTCCGCCAAGGCATTTATTTAAGGGGGCGAAGGAATGATAATCGCATGGGGAGAGATGTGGACCACAGTGCGGGTGTTCGAGTGTCTCTGAGTTGACTTAGTGGAACTTCTTCGTTATGACACTTGCTGTATGGGGACATACGCTTTTATGAATCAGCAACACCATTCTACAACGGCTGTTTTCTATAGACATGTTGTCGCACCACATTCTTCACTCTTTGCTGGATGTCTACCGCTGATTGTCCTTCGGCAGCCAAGAAAAGAATTACAGAACTTTGGTCCTGTTTGGACGTATTTGGTAATAACGACGCCACAGTTTACGGTACGCACGTCGGGAAGACACGAATGCTACACTAATCGCTTGCGTAGTTCGCCCCCGGTAGCTCAGTGGTCAGCGCGACAGACTGTCAATCCCGAAGGCCCGGGTTCGATTCCCGGCTGGGTCGGAGATTTTCTCCGCTCAGCGACTGGGTGTTGTGTTGTCCTAATCATCATCATTTCATCCCCATCGACGAGCAAGTCTCCGAAGTGGCGTCAAATCGAAAGACTTGCATCAGGCGAACGGTTTACACGACGGGAGGCCCTCGTCACACGACGTTATTATAATCACTTGCCTACATGTCGGTGCTTATATACCCTGCACTGGAGTCGCCAAATATTGGAAATACGCTGCAATACCGCCCTCAAACGGGAACCTTTTGTTCGCCCCTTATAATTATCTCTCCTTTCGACATTTTAATGGAGAACTTGCAACTATTGACGTGTTTCAGCCGCGATATCGGAAGAAGAAAATTAATGACATATGGGATGCATGCCGCGTAATGACACAGGAGAAAACATTGGCGAAAAATCTGACTTTTATGAGAACATACTGACTGACTCTTTTCACACGTAAACTGCGAATGAAATGCGAACAGAGGGGAAGCGAATTATGGTACTGGTCCATTACTATGGTTAATTGAGCAAAAGAAATGGCAGTGTAGATTTCAGTTTGCTGGAGCAGCAGATAATCTAAAAAGTATCCGGTTCCTCTCGTTACGTTGGATCCCAAGTCTTTCCCGCTGTGGCGCCTCCTTCATGGACTAGACTCGTCACACTATAGTTCAATTCTTTTATCTCGGCGGTTCGGGCATGCCCGACCAGACGCGGGAGATTGCTGCGTTGCCAGTTGCACGTTTAGGGGGGAGCGCGCAGTTCATGAAGTAAAGCTACCACGGCCGCATTAACCCTTTCGCTGCTACAGAGACGTGCTCCCCGCACAGCGCGATTTTGTCGTCACTGCACTGCTCGCCTGTGCAGACACATGGTGTTCCGACTGCTTTGACACACTTATCACTCGATTTCACAAAAACTATTTGGCCCAAATATTTGATTTTTACACACCTTCTTGACTGATACCTTCCCCCCTCCCACCCCCCCCGCCCCCCATAAATGATTTAATTTTGTTTCGATGTTCAACACAGTTACTGTACAGCACTAAATGTAGTAAAACACTGTACGAAATTCTGAAGAGTTTGCAGAGATAAAAGTCCATAGCGTATACTTTGCGTATGGTTGATTTCAGTTGCCACTAGAAATTAAAAAAAAAAAAAAATACATTCAAACGAATAAAATTCATGAAGTAAGACACTTCGATATTGTTTTTATGTAAAGAAAATATTAAGCACTGAACAAGGTTTGAAGTCGGAACCTTTCATTTAGCAGCCAAACACCTCTACCATTACGCGCTAACGCAGCTCATCATTGGATATGTTTCCTGGAGGACTTTTAACTAGGACGCAGAATACCGACAAACACTGTTGGTATGACTATGAATTACTCACGTTTTGTCGAAGTACAATAGGAAATAAACAATTACCGCTGTTCTTTATTGCGAAAAAGCGGTTAGTGAGAATGATACAAACACCTTTCCTTGTTATCGCCTGAATTAGGAGGCTTATTCCTTGTTTGGTTTAATTAATTAATAGAATATGAAGCAATTGGTGTAAAGAATGCTTTTTCCAAACTTTCTAGAAAAGAAATTCTGCTATCAAGACATTGCTTTCGTTCGGTTACTTTATTTATGACTGAACGTTTCTAAAACTTAAGCTGTAGGAATCAGCATGGGTTTCGAAATAGACGGTCGTGTGAAACCCAGCTCGCGCTATTCGTCATCGAGACTCAGAGGGCCATAGACACGGGTTCACAGGTAGATGCCGTGTTTCTTGACTTCCGCAAGGCGTTCGATACAGTTCCACACAGTCGTTTAATGGACAAAGTAAGAACATATGGACTATCAGACCAATTGTGTGATTGGATTGAAGAGTTCTTAGATAACAGAAAGCAGCATGTCATCCTCAATGGAGAGAAGTCTTCCGAAGTAAGAGTGATTTCGGGTGTGCCGCAGGGGAGTGTCATAGGACCGTTGGTATTCACAATATACACTCCTGGAAATGGAAAAAAGAACACATTGACACCGGTGTGTCAGACCCACCATACTTGCTCCGGACACTGCGAGAGGGCTGTACAAGCAATGATCACACGCACGGCACAGCGGACACACCAGGAACCGCGGTGTTGGCCGTCGAATGGCGCTAGCTGCGCAGCATTTGTGCACCGCCGCCGTCAGTGTCAGCCAGTTTGCCGTGGCATACGGAGTTCCATCGCAGTCTTTAACACTGGTAGCATGCCGCGACAGCGTGGACGTGAACCGTATGTGCAGTTGACGAACTTTGAGCGAGGGCGTATAGTGGGCATGCGGGAGGCCGGGTGGACGTACCGCCGAATTGCTCAACACGTGGGGCGTGAGGTCTCCACAGTACATCGATGTTGTCGCCAGTGGTCGCGGAAGGTGCACATGCCCGTCGACCTGGGACCGGACCGCAGCGACGCACGGATGCACGCCAAGACCGTAGGATCCTACGCAGTGCCGTAGGGGACCGCACCGCCACTTCCCAGCAAATTAGGGACACTGTTGCTCCTGGGGTATCGGCGAGGACCATTCGCAACCGTCTCCATGAAGCTGGGCTACGGTCCCGCACACCGTTAGGCCGTCTTCCGCTCACGCCCCAACATCGTGCAGCCCCCCTCCAGTGGTGTCGCGACAGGCGTGAATGGAGGGACGAATGGAGACGTGTCGTCTTCAGCGATGAGAGTCGCTTCTGCCTTGGTGCCAATGATGGTCGTATGCGTGTTTGGCGCCGTGCAGGTGAGCGCCACAATCAGGACTGCATACGACCGAGGCACACAGGGCCAACACCCGGCATCATGGTGTGGGGAGCGATCTCCTACACTGGCCGTACACCACTGGTGATCGTCGAGGGGACACTGAATAGTGCACGGTACATCCAAACCGTCATCGAACCCATCGTTCTACCATTCCTAGACTGGCAAGGGAACTTGCTGTTCCAACAGGACAATGCACGTCCGCATGTATCCCGTGCCACCCAACGTGCTCTAGAAGGTGTAAGTCAACTACCCTGGCTAGCAAGATCTCCGGATCTGTCCCCCATTGAGCATGTTTGGGACTGGATGAAGCGTCGTCTCACGCGGTCTGCACGTCCAGCACGAACGCTGGTCCAACTGAGGCGCCAGGTGGAAATGGCATGGCAAGCCGTTCCACAGGACTACATCCAGCATCTCTACGATCGTCTCCATGGGAGCATAGCAGCCTGCATTGCTGCGAAAGGTGGATATACACTGTACTAGTGCCGACATTGTGCATGCTCTGTTGCCTGTGTCTATGTGCCTGTGGTTCTGTCAGTGTGATCATGTGATGTATCTGACCCCAGGAATGTGTCAATAAAGTTTCCCCTTCCTGGGACAATGAATTCACGGTGTTCTTATTTCAATTTCCAGGAGTGTACATAAACGATTTTGTGGATGACTTCGGAAGTTCACTGAGGCTTTTTGCAGATTATGTTGTGTTGTATCGAGAGGTTGTAACAATGGAAAATTGTACTGAAATGCAGGAGGATATGCAGCGAATTGACGCATGGTGCAGGTAATGGCAATTGAATCTCAATTTAGATGTAATGTGTTGTGAATACATAGAAAGATAGATCCCTTATCATTTAGCTACAAAATAGCAGGTCAGCAACTGGAAACTGTTAATTCCATAAATTATCTGGGAGTACGCATTAGGAGTGATTTAAAATGGAATGATCATATAAAGTTGATCGTCGGTAAAGCAGATGCCAGACTGAGATTCATTGGAAGAATCCTAAGGAAATGCAATCCGAAAACAAAGGAAGTACGTTACAGTACGCTTGTTCGCCCACTGCTTGAATACTGCTCAACAGTGTGCGATCCGTACCAGATAGGTTTGATAGAAGAGATAGAGAAGATCCAACGGAGAGCAGCGCGCTTCGTTACAGGATCATTTAGTAATCGCGAAAGCGTTACGGAGATGATAGATAAACTCCAGTGGAAGACTCTGCAGGAGAGACGCTCAGTAGCTCGGTTCGGGCTTTTGTTAAAGTTTCGAGAACATACCTTCACCGAAGAGTCAAGCAGTATATTGCTCCCTCATACGTATATCTCGCGAGGAGACCATGAGGATAAAATAAGAGAGATTAGAGCCCACACAGAAGCATACCGACAATCCTTCTTTCCACGAACAATACAAGACTGGAATAGAAGGGAGAACCGATAGAGGTACTCAAGGTACCCTCCGCCACACACCGTCAGGTGGCTTGCGGAGTATGGATGTAGATGTAGACACTCGTCCGTGCTCTGTACTGCAGTCGAGCTCTGGCAACGTCGTTCCCTGTTCCTTGGCTGACTGTCTTTTCTGACGTCAGATGCGCAGAACGAACCTAAACTCGGCCGCCGTCATAAATGACGCGCACTGTAGTTGGTGAGCATCTCTAGATTGTTGCTTCATGAGTGCACTGTTCCAGATGCGACAGAGAGCGAAACAGATGGAGGAAGATGCACGGAATCTGTCCGAGGCGCAGCCAGCGGCGCGGGCGCGAGGCGTGTCCGGGTTAGGAGGCGGCGGGCGCCCGGCGCGACCCACATCGCATCGCGGGCCCCTGGGCACCTCGCGGGCGGCGCTGGTCCACTTCTCAGGACGCGCAGGTCGGCAGACGGCCCACAGCCCGCACCGGTTCGCTGTTCTCAGCAGCGGGTCCCGTTGGCCGTGTGCCGCTCCTATTGCCAGCCTACCCTACTTGTGCCATTGCTCTTGACCGTGAATCGGGCCGCTACGCGAAATTCCTACACGAGAGAGCTTGTGAGCCAATTTAGTTATCGCGGTCCCGCGCACTTGCCAACTGCAGCGAATGAGTCCGCGACCACATGCTTCAGAGATTGGGCACTGAGTGCTGTGACCCTCTTGCACCGCACTGACGGGGTTCGCTTGGAAACTAGAGATATCGTGTACAAGGACGACAGCAGCAATCGCATGACAGTCATCATTTCACAATGGCCGGGAGCACTCTGGCGGAAGCTCGTGCATATCAAAGCACTTAAAGCGGCTGGAAGCCCGAAATAACTTTTCTATTGTCGAGAAACTATGCGTTCGTAAATCAGTTATTTCAAAATGTACAAATCTATATCCACACATATAATCCACAAGATACAGTACGGTGTAACAGAGTGACGATACCCCATAATCCACAACAGTGAGTGCTACAAATATACTCAAGAGCCAAAGAAATTGGTACACCTGCCTAAATCGCGTAGAGCGGCCTCGAGCAAGCAGAAGCGCCGCAATACGACGTGGCACGGACACGACTAATGTCTGAAGTAATGCTGGAGGGAACTGACACCATGAATCTTGCACAGCTGTGAATAAATTCAAAGGAGTACGAGGGGATGAAGATCTATTCTGAACATAACGTAGGAAGGCATCCCAGATATGCTCAATAATGTTCATGTCTGGAGAGTGTTCCTGCACCACTCTGGAGCAACTCTGCACTTGCGGAGTGTCACACTGTCCTTCTGGAATTGCCCAAGTCCTTCGGAATGCTCAATGGACAGCCGGCCGGAGTGGTCGAGCGGTTCTAGGTGCTTCAGTCTGGAACTGCGCAAATGCTACGGCAGGATGTTCGAATCCTGCCTCGGGCATGGAAGTATGTGATGTCCTTAGGTTAGTTAGGTTTAAGTAGTTCTAAGTTCTAGCGGGCTAGTGCTCAGAGCCATTTGAACCATTTGAACTCAATGGACATGAATGGGTGCAGGTAATCGGACAGGGTGCTTAAGTACGTGCCACCTGTCTGAGTCGTATCTAGACGTATCATGGGTCCCATATCAGTCTAACTGCACAATCCCCATACCATTAAAGAACCTCCACTAACTTGAACAGTCTCCTGCTGAGATGCAGGGTCCATGGATTCACGAGGTTGTCTCCATACCCGTACACGCCTATCCGCTAGATACAACTTGAAATGATACTCGTCCGACCAGCAACATGACTCGTCGGACCAGCAGCATGTTTCCAGTCAACAACAGTGCAATGTCGGTGTTAACGGGCCTATGCAAGGCTTAAGGCTCAATGTAGTGCAGTTATAAAGGGTACATGAGAGGGCCTTCGGCTCCGAAAGCCCATATCGATGATTTTTCGTTTAGTGGTTCGCACGCTGACACTTTTTGATGGTCCAACACTGAAATCAGCAGCAATTTGCGGAATGGTTGGAGTTATGCCACCTTGAACGATTCTCTTGAGTCGTCGTTGGTCCCTTTCTTGCATTATCTTTTTCCGGCCACAGCGATTCGGAGATTTGATGTTGTACCGGATTCCTGGTATTCACAGTACGTTCGTGAAATGGTCGTACGCCACCATTTCATCGCTACCTCGGAGATGCTGTGACCTATCGCTCATGCACTGACTGTAACACCACGTACAAACTCACTTAAATCTTGATAACCTGCCTTTGTAGGAGCAGTAACCGATCTAACAACTGCCCAGATACTTGTTGTCTTATATAGGCGTTGCCGACCGCACCGCCGTATTCTGCCTGTTTACATATCTCTGTATTTGAATACGCATACCAGTCTCTTTGGTGCTTCAGTGTATTTTGAAAATCAACTTGGTCAGATGACTTGCATGTTTCAGTATCATGTCGTGTTTGAAATGGACAACTCGAGAATAGATATCTCCAGCCGATGAAATTTGGGAGAGTAATATTTATGTCTCCCTCATGTCAGAAAACTTTCTTTGAATACGGAAACTGTAAGTCACATGAAAGTGTCTTCGATGCACGTAAATGTATAGGACAAAGCACATGAACTTACATTCTTCGAACGGAAGAAATCGCATACAACGTCTACAAAACCACAGAGTAAAGATAATGCACTGGTGTTCAGAACGTACGGCGAACATAACTTTCATATGCTTTGTCACGACCAAGTTTACAACATACAGTTTAGTACAGGAGACGGACAGAAATGTCACTTACGTTCAAAGGCAATAATTACACCGAAGCACCCGCGATTTGCGATGTTCCTCTGCACATTACAAAAAGCTGGACATCTTTCTTAGCAGGGCGTGTGAACACTGCATGCTCTGAAACGTGCTCCCATGCTGGCCACAAGGCTGATGAGGAGTTCTTGTGGTAGGGCGTCCTATTCCCTACCAACGCTATGCACACCCGCTGGATGGTCATTATGTATGTGGACGTGCTGCAGTACGTCTTCCGAACGCATCTGATACGTGCTCTATGGGATTTAGTGGAATGGACAGGCCAGTACGTTCGCCGAACAGCCTCTCGTTCCAACACCTCCTGCGTCTGCGCAGGTCAACACGGTCACGCATTGTCATCTATAAAAATAAGGGCAGGATCGAATGCACCCCGGGAAAGAAGTACATCGGAAGAAGTACAGTCTTGCAATAGCACTGACAGGTCGGTGTAGCGTGTTCAGAGTACCGTGTGCCAGATCAGTACACCCATGCAACATTATGCCTCCTGACATTATAACTTAAGGACCATCAAGACGATCATGTTCGTCAATGTTGGTCGTACCCTTTTATGGCTAGAGGATGGAACACTTGGTGCATCGCGGAACACTTTCGAACATGAGCCTTCTGGTCGCCCAGATGTTATGGGGTGGGGTGGCACTGCGTTACATGGGCGTACTGGCCTGCGCATCTTTGACCACGATACACTCAACAATCAACGTTATTGTGACAAATTATTCAATGTCCGTTTTCGCAGGAGTGCATTCGACTCTTTCATTGTTAAGAAAGTGCGCTATCCCATCGACCTGCGCAGGTGGAGAAGTCCTTGGGAGAACAGGATATTCAGCGAATATCCTTTCCCCGACTTAAATGCGGTCAAGCACATGATTGTGGGGTGCCTTGAGAAGTCTTATTGCAACATGTCCTTATGTACCAATGGCCATCCAGCAACTGTCAATCGCGCTGATGGAGGAATCGAACGCCCTACCACAAGAACTCCTTATCCACCTTGCGGCCAGCGTGAGAGGATGTTGCAGACCATGCAGTGCGGACTGTGGTCATCACATACGCTGTTAAGAATCGTGTCCAGCCTTTCGGAATTTCCAGGCGACCATGGTAAAGCACAAGTACTTTCTGTTTAATTATTGTCTTTGAACGTATCATATCCCTTCTTCTCACTGCGTATTTATTTCAGTTACCTTCTGTACTAAACCTTAGTATTTCTGTCTATGTATGGTCCATGTTTCGTCGTGTTACATGGTAGAGACACATCACGCGAAAGTTACTTTCGTCCTGAAGCTTTGCACTCAGGTGCATTTGGAAAATGTAAACTTTCACCACCGGAATTGTCACAAAGAATGAAATATTCCAGGCTCTTATGCCGTGGTCGAAGGGATTTCAGGGTTAACCCCACCACGTAGGAATCATTATGATTCTCAAGCGCCGGTGAACTCGGAAGTTTTCATGCCATTCATTCAGGATGTGACTGATAACTGATACCATAGGGAAAACCTTGAGAAAGCGGAACATCGCGATATTCACACCCACACGGAAGATACAACATAAACTAAAATCGCCCAAGGACGCTTGCCAACCGCTGGAAAGAAGCTGAAATTCACAGGATTCCGTGTAGTTGTGGGGAGGTGTACTTGCGTGCTACAAAAAGAACTGTCAAGAAACGACTCCAAAGGCGCAAGGAGAATTGCAGAAGAGGGTAGATTGACAACAGATCAGCTGTTACAGAACATTCTTTACAGCCAGGAGACCACCACATTCATTTTCGTAGTACTCAAGTACTGGCAGCCATAAGCGGATACCACGAACGGCTATACACGGAGGCCATGGAGATAGTGAAACAGCCCAGGAATTTTAATAGAAAGGAGGAAGGCGTGAAATTGAATGAAATTTGGATTCCGAAGCTGAAGAAGATGTGTACCAGTTTCCCACCATGGGCTGATAGCAACAACGAACGACGGGCAGTTGGGCTCGCGTATTCAAATCATGTGACGTCACTCACGCCACTGCGCGGAAGCTCGTGCCAATGGAATTTTGCTGGAGTCAGTAGCAAATGGTTCAAATGACTCTGAGCACTGTGGGACAACATCTGAGGTCATCAGTCCCCTAGAACTTAGAACTACTTAAACCTAACTAACCTAAGGACATGACACACATCCATGCCCGAAGCAGGATCCGAACCTGCGACCATAGGAGTCGCGCGGATCCGGACTGAAGCACCTAGAACCGCTCGGCCACAGCGGCCGGCATAGTCAGTAATGAGCCAGGGTGTCAATCAAACATTAAACTAAGCTACGATACTCCTTTAAAATGTCTTCCGCAGATGGGGACGAAACGTCGGGCTTTAAAATAAAATCCCTTCGACCACTGGGTAATATCCTAGAATACCTTTTAAACTATAACACAGGTGAATTAAGTCATAATTGCTATTTGTATGACAATATTCCTGTTACGAAAGCCACATCAAAACTTCCAGGTTTCTTCGTTAGTGTTAGCAGCACCTCGATATTCAGCCATGTAATTAGGGAAAAATTGCCCCTCGATACTTAATAGGCATGTAACACAAAGTTCCCTAAAGTCGCTCTTTAATCATTACACACGACTCAGAAAAAGGATATTTGCTCCAGGCCTTCGAAACAACACGAAAGTAAACAATTAACATAGGACTTGACTTGGGAAATTTGTTCACTAACAGCACTTTGCGATGTCGCCTCCACTTTCATATTGTTCAGTATTCAAAAACGTCCTTCTACTTCTACTGTATTGTGAGGAATGTTCTATAAATAGCACAGACGGTTGTGAGGCTTTGAAAATATGTTGCCTGTCTACCCTTTTTTGACAGTTGGACATTCAGAATGTCTTCCACACGGATGATCTAGGTTAGATTCTTGAATCTGGTAAGAACTGGAAGAATAATGTGGAGTTAATCTATTGGACAGCTGTGGCTCTACTGAAACGTTAAGTAACAGTTCTAACTTTAAAAAATAATGTTAAGTGACGCCTTGCCAACAGAATGAGATGTGTTAAGAGTTACAGACCACGATATTCAAAGAAGATTATGACGGTAGCCCTGTTCTGTTCGTCTGAGCAAATGAATGTATTATGACGGACAATCTGTCAGGTCTGAGCGAGTAGAAATGAGAAAGACGGCAGTGGGATACTGCTTTTGAAGCGAGCCAAGTAATCAGATGTCGAGGACAGTCCACAAGTTGCAGCACATGACATGACGTGGCAGTCTCTCTACAGTCGTGGCAGTCTCTCTGCAGAGAGCATCGCAGAAAACCGCTCGCAAGGATGAGGCGATGAGGCGCAGATTCCTGTTCCGCATGTGTCATCTGCGACATCTTAAAGCAGAACTTATAACTTAACGGCTCCTCTAATATAGGCCTTAATAAATCGTGACAATCAAGAGTGAGTGATATTATATTCAGTCTCACAAAAGAAGCTCCAGAATGTTGCCATTATTTAATAAATGATTGCATAAACCAACGCACATATTGCTTCCAATGAATTGGTCACGTGGATTGGAAAGCTTTATCAGGCCACCACAGAAGTTCGTTGATGCATTCAGGGACAATTGTATGAATTAATTTTATCGTACTGTAACGCTGTAACGCTGAATTAATTTTATCGTACTGTAACGCTGAAACTTGTTTCGTGTCTTTCTCGATCGTTGTGTCGATTCTTTTGCGTTCTCTCGTGATGCAGAAAAAAGTAAACAGATTATCATAATCTCTTGAACCTAGTCTATTACATGTTCAGAACAATGATGTCATTAAATGAACGTTACCCCTCAGTTGATTTGTTCCAAAATCATGCCGTCATACTATAATTAATGATGACAATTATAAATTCGTCACTATTAACAGTTTCTTGTCGTTGTATCCAGCAGTTCAGATAAATTTAGAGTAATTAAAAATTAGGAGTGAAACGATAATTTGTCATTACATTAAATAGTTATAGAATAAATTAGTAAGATACTTGTTTATCAGTGTAAATTACTTGCAAAACTACGTATATGTACAGTTGTCTCAAGTTTCCGGAAATTCTTTTCACCATTTACAAGGAAACCAACCGATTTTTGATGTTTCTTCATGACATGTGACGCGCAAGTAGCCTCTGATTTTAGATTCTTTTATGACAGGTCTCGGTGTAAGCATGCACACTTCGTGTTCACGTATCAAAGACAAAGTTATTGCAAATTATTTTTTTAATGAAAGAAACATTAAATACAGAGAAAATGTTTTGCTTTAGAGTATGTCATCCACCTAATGAGTCTCTGCTTTTCATGTTAACGACAGAGGTCATTAAATCCGAGAATTCGGACTAGACGTGCGTGGAGAATGTAAAATATGGTTTCTAGTTTATATACACATATATATTCAAGCTGAAATGTTAGTTAACCTCTGCATTACACTTCTGTCTATGTTTTTCCTGTAGAAAACTGTTGTGTGCATGACATAGTGCGTTTTGTTGTGCTATGCCATTACGTCTTCCTCAGCTGGATGTATGTAACCTGTACGGTATTATTGACTCTTACGTTACATTCAGTCACAACAAAAATTCTCTATACTAGGGTATTACGAAAGTGAGTTTACCGTACCTTAAACTTTGAGAAAACCAATGAATTTTCCCCGTCGTTTCTTTCCGTTGCAGTTATTAATAGTCTGTCATCTTAAACTGTATCTCTTGCATATCATCCTATGTTAATCAAAACATGCGCATCACGGAAGTCCTTTGACGTATTTTTTATTGGAGAGTGTCACAAAGTGTCCTAGTGTTCCAAACGGAATGAAAAATTGACATTTTGTGTCTTACTTGTTCAAAAGAGTGAGATTACCTTGTGACAATTAACACTCACATCATTCAGTTACCACATAGGAGCACTGCTGGTGTAGTGGTATCATGCAAGATTCCCATTCTTGTGACCCGGGTTCGATTCCCGGGCAGTGCAGACATTTTTTGCAGCTAATGTGACTTCCTCCACTGATTTTTACCTAACGATACTAACTTGATACTACTCTGAACGGTGATAACTGCTGAAATCGGGATTCTTTATTATGTCTGGCTGATGAAATGCGCGTTCAGAGCGCAGGCGCCAGATATCGTTCGATAGCCAGCTAACGGCACGGCGCCCCGAATTGAAACAGGAGCAGCGCGCGTGATTGCGTTGTCTGAAATCTCATTGCGTTCCACTTAGTCAGACGCGCAATTAAGGGCGATCACATGCACATAAGCGTTCTCAGAAATGTCACACTTCGCTATATGTTCATTTTGGAGGTAGAGGCAATACAGGAGGGCACGTGATGATGTGCTTCTGCGCTCATCTTGCTCGCATTTGCTCATTTTAAAGTAAATAACATAATTTGTCTGTGAGGAAAGCGTGTGTCTCATAGCGGTTATTCGTCTGTTAAATCTGTTTAAAAGTACGTTGCATAGGTAATGAAAATGTGTACTGGGCTGAGCTACTCGTTTTTGAAACAGTAGTTATATTGATAAACATAATGACAGAAAATTAAGTAAATCAGTCTACAGCCGATACCAAACATAAGGACACGAGATAAAGCATTTTCATCAATAATCAAATCATAGACTATAAGGATATATCAGTTTATATATCAGTTTACCTCGCCACCACAGCTAATAAACTTACGCACGTCTGTACGGATTGTAGCTTCTTTACATCCACATCTACATGTATACGTCGCAGATCACTTAGGAGTACATGGCAGAGCATACATTGCATCAGTAACATCCATTTTCTTCCCTATTCCATTGGTTGTTTGAGGGGGGAAAAATAACTGTCTATATAGCTCCGTACATTCCCTAATATCTTTCACCTCAATCTTACTTCCCTCACGTAAGACCTATTAAGGAGTGAGCATAATAGTCGCACAGACTTCTTCGAATACAGCTTCTCTACATTTACCCAACAGGGTTTCACGAGAACTATGTCAGATTTTTATTCCAAGGATTACCATTTAAATTCGTGAACGTCTGTGTTACATAACAATTGCTGATAAAACATACTGTTCCAGACAAAAGCTTTCCAGACAACAAAATGTTTGTGTCATTTTATCACGTGACATTATTATCAAATCTGCAGCAGAATTTAGGGCACATACGACGACTTAGAGAGGACTAAATTGCCAAGAAAGAAGGGCGGATAGAAGTTTCCATCCGCCCCACATTTTGAAATGTGGTGCATAAAGCAATTAGAAAATCTATACCGGTGTATAGGCACGTGGGTTGTCGGAACAGAACTTTTTAGCGTCCATATACAAACTTTTTCTGAATTTATTACCTCGCTTTTCATTACTGTTGTAAGCTGATCATTACCACTGCCTCGATATGAAGTTTTGCATGCAGATTTAGTAAATAGCTGGACTCTGTGATGAACACAAAATAGAAGGGGAAACGTTTTATCAGAATTAAAATAGCTTTGTGGAGTATATTTTTACATACAAAATATCCAAGCAAAGAACGTCATTGAGGTTCACAAATTCTGAATTCACGGGAGTACACAAAGTGTATGGGGTCGCAATGCATTTTCACAACATGTTCTTAGTCTTTCTGAGAAGAAGTAAGCAACGAATACTACACGAAGGCATGACCAAGAATTATCAGCCGCGATAAATAGCAGTTACTATTAATGACGTTCGTGCCAAAAGATTGATGTGAAATACGAATGATCTTACGCCTTTCAGCTCAACATTTCTTTATAAAAAATTAGAGCCAGGTGAAACGTGTAACGTTTCTTCTGCCTAACGAGCAGAAACTAAGAGAATTGTTTAGGCCAGAAGGAAAGAAAGAGGGCAAGTTCTTAAGAGTTCGGCTGCCATAAATCGAAACGGGTACGCTATTTTTACCCACAAGAGTACAGCCGAGGTCTGAGTGGAAACTTTCATGGCCTTCCTGACCGGAAAGGACAGTCCCTCATACACCCGTGGGTTAGATAGCCGACATCATTGCTTCTGATAAAAATAGCACGATAGTAAGTAGTATGATAGTAAACGTAACAATCAGATATGAACGTAGTTACAACTACATTTCATATGAATGAAAATTAGCAGAATAAATTCGATGCGGACGCTACTCACATTCTATTTTTCGATAAAGCAAGGCCAGTGTGACATCTTGTAAATGGAAATCGATATCATTAAAGACAAAGTACTCCTTCTATTCGGTACGAACTGTTCAGTTAAAGGAACCGTCCTGATATTATGTAATGAAGTGTTGGGAAACGTAAGGCTGCGTTTACAGCGACACAGGCAGCGATCGCCAGATGTCGTCGCCCCGATCGCCGATGAATCGGCCGACAATTTGGTCACGGTGGATCCGATCTCCTTCGTCAGTTATTGGCGGGGTCAAGAGGTGAGGTTAGGTTACAATTTGTTCTTTGTATGAAGCTAGATTTTAAACTTCAAGAGTGGGATGTATACCACGAGGCCCTTGTGCTTGGAGACGAGTGCTGCAGTACGGCGTTTGCTATTAAAAAGATGCTGAATGCAGGTAAATTAGCTACACCTGTTTCTGAAAGAACGTGGCGAGTACTGTACACTTTATCATCAGCTACTGGAACTACACGACGACTTTTACGAGTATATGAGATAAAGGAAAAAATTATGTGTTACAAAAATTAAAAATGCCTTAACTTGCATTTAGGATCCCTCCAAAACATGTTGTTTCGAGTGCGATTTAGTACGCTGCTGTGGTAGGATGGGCGACTTCAGTCTAGAAAGATTTCGCCAATGAGGTTACGAAGACATAATGGTTAATTTATGTGATGAATGTAAATGATGTTTCTATTATATGGTGAATGGATAAAATTCTATGCGAGTAACCAAGTATTATTTAATTAATGAAAGGTAGATTTGTGGTTTCGCAGCAGCTCACTTCATTCTAAATATAATGAGAATTAATGAAGCTCTAGCGGTACATTCAGATAATTATGTTCTACGTCTATACGTATACCTACATTTAATGATTGCTCTGCAATTCACAATTAAGTGTCTTGCAGAGGGTTCATCCAACCCCCTTCAGGTTGCTTTTCTACCGCTCCCGAGCAGTCTGAGGGGAAAACCAACACTTAAATCTTTTTCTGCGAGCTCTCCTTTCTCTTGTTTTATTATGATGCTCATTTCTCTCTATGTGATGGGTGAGGAGAAAGCTGCTATTTGAAATTGCATTAGCAGGTCCTGCAACCACGAAAAACGATTTGTTTTAACGATTGTTACATCATTTCGTGTATCATATGCGTGGTAGTCTCTCCCATATTTCCTGGTAATGCAAAACGAGTTGTCATTCTCTGAACGTTTCCGATGTCCTTCGTCGGTCTTATCTGATGCGGATCCCACACCGCTTGGCAGCACTCCAGAATAGGACGGTCAAGCGTAATGTAAGCAGTCACTTTAGTAAACCTGT
Source organism: Schistocerca nitens (assembly GCF_023898315.1). Classification (NCBI taxonomy): domain Eukaryota; kingdom Metazoa; phylum Arthropoda; class Insecta; order Orthoptera; family Acrididae; genus Schistocerca; species Schistocerca nitens. Next base: position 365,774,903 of record NC_064614.1, on the reverse strand, counting down.
TACGTTTTATAAGCATTTCGTCAATAAATATCAGTCTTTGGTTTGCTTTCCCCACAACATTATCTACATGATCGTTCCTATTTAAGTTAATTTTAATAGCAATCACTAAGTACTTAGTTGAGTTTACAGACTTCAAATTTGTGTGATTTATTGTGTAAGCGAAATTTACCGGATTCCTTTTAGTAGTCATGTGGATGACTTTACACTTTTCATTATTTAGAGTTAATTGCCACTTTTATCGCCGTATCTTATCTAAATGATTTTGCAATTGGTTTAGACCATCGGATGATTTTATAAGACAGTTAATGACAGCATCATCTGCAAACAATCTAAGAGGACTGCTCCGATATCGCTTATATAGATCAGGAACAGCAGAGAGGCTATAACACTTCCTAGGAGAATGCCAGATAGGAACTGTGACCTTTCTGACAGTAAATCACGGATCCAGTCACACAACTGAGATGATAGACACTTCACAATTTGATTAAAAGGCGCTTGAGAGGAACGTTGTCAAAAGCCTTCTGGAAATCTAAAAATTTGAAATCAGTTTGACATCTCCTGTCGATAGCACTCATACTCAGTGAGAATTAAGAGCTATTTGTGGTACGCGAAAACGATATTTTCTGAATCTGTGTTGGCTGTGAATAAATCGTTTTTGATCCAGGTAATTCATAATGTTCGAACACAATACATGTCCAAAACCTTACTAAAAATCTACACCAGTGATATGGGTCCGTAATTCAACGCTACTTGAACGTTACTTCATTTCTTGGATACTGGTGTGACCTGTATAACCCTCCAATCTTTGTGTACGGATCTCATCAGTCCAATTTCGGTGTTGACGGGCCCAGGCGAGGCGAAGCGTAAAGCTTTGTGTCATGCAGTCATCGAGGGTACATGAGTGGGCCTTCGGCTCTGAAAGCCCATTCGATGATGTTGCATTGAATGGTTCGCACGCTAACACTTGTTGATGGTGAAAGGGTAAAGTACCGCCCGACACTGAAAATAGGTACAACATACTTCATTATTTTTGTCAGAACAACACATTTTTTTTGTAAAATAACTCAATTTCAATTAATACAGCGAAGCCGGATACCAGTGTGGGAAAGAATGACAATTTATTTATTTAATTGATCACATGTGCACTCCCACAAAATAAATCCCTACATCCAGTTTGGTGAGATCTGTGAAATGAATGAATGTATGGTCGTCTGCTAACCGCAGATAGTGAATGTGATGAATGAATGTATGGTCGTCTGCTAACCGCAGATAGTGAATGTGAATATATGATCATCTTTGAGTCGATCCTTTGGCCACCTTTGGTGGGACCAAAGAGATGAAATTTGCCTGAGCTTTGAGCGTCTGAAATGTGGCTGACCAATACGATAGAAAGGTGCTCCCCCACTTCGACAGAAGTGGGAGAGAACCTCAAGAACGGCCATGTTTCAAGACTCTGCCGCTGGATCTTGTGCTGTTAAGACCTGTTTTAGTTGTGCTCCGTAATGACGAAAGAGTGGAGACATGGTATGCATGTGGAATATTTAAGAGTAGTTTGAAATAATAATTTCTCTATCTCAGGAACTTTTGTGGGGAGAATTAAATGTCAGGCAGGTAATATTAATGGGATTGTAGTAATCTTCGGAAGTGACCAACGGTCACAATGAAACCATGTGTAGCAATAAGTTGAAATACTTCCGTGTGCTTAAGTTAAGCTGAATTACTAGCGTGTGTAAAATAAGTTGAAATATTTAAGAAATAGCGGGTGTACCATAAGCTGAAATATTTAAGAAATGGCGTGTGCAGGACTTGAAATTAGAGACGAGTACTTCCACGTGGTGAGTACTGTGTGAGTCTCAATCTGTGTATCAGACAAAGGATAAAGAGAAGTACTCGTCCATGGTATCAGTTGAGGACTCGCGTGTGTGATGAATATGTTCTTAATGTTACATTGCGTGATATGATTTCGTGTGACGCTACATTTAAACTCTGAGAGAGAATCAAGGTGAGTCGGCCGTCTATCCAGCAACGCCACTTGGCTTGCATTGCACAGGAAGACGTGCATATATCTCCAGAATTCATAGTAGGAAAGTAGAATTACAGAGTAGGGCAGTGTCGTGTGAAACTGGGATAAATATTAAATTGAAGTGGGAAAGCTGAAAGTGATAATGTTGTGACTATTCCCTGTGTAGTATTTCACATTGTAGTGTGGTGTATGTCATGTAATTTGGGTATGTGTGGTTTGCATGGGAGAGTAGCGAGGTAGTTTCAAAAGATTAATGGGTTATGCTTGTTCCTTCTCTACCGCTCGGTCTGGAGGATAGTTTCGTGATGATGATTGTGAGAGTCGAAGTGTGAGAAATAATAAAAGATCCACCATCCTATCCAGAAAGTGCACTGTAGCGTTAAATAATTACGAGACCATAATATAGAGATTCACCAATGTAAAGCCATGCCCACTGGGCGGAATTTCTCATGTGTTATTGTTGTAGGTTATAGAATTTGTGTGTTTAGGTTATAGAATTTATCGGAATAAATAAGATAGTGAAAAGAAAAAGATTGGTGGACTTTTCCTTCGAATTGTATGTTGTCATGATGTCCCGAATTTATAATGTGTGCGCCATTCATATTCAGTGCGGTGGCCACGTGTTGATAAAAGCCGTTAAATAAAAGACAAAAAGAAAATGTGGTATTGCCAGTGCGTAGTGTACTGTCAGAGTTCTGTAAATTACTGATAGATGCGTGTTTCCGTTGCGTATTAATCATATAGGAGGATAAGTTGTAATTTAAGTGTGAGTACTAGAGTTCATGTTACTCGATAAATTAAGAATGAATCCACTCGCTTGGCAGACCACTCATCTTGCAGGCCTGACTGCTTGATGCCACAGTATGAGCAAGTCATGTGGGTGCCTCTCAATGGTCCAGTATTGAAATCTGCAGCAATTTTCGGAATGGTTGCACTTCTGTCACGTTGAACGAATCTCTTCACTCGTCGTTGGTCCCGTTCTTGCAGGATCTTTTTCGGCCGTAGCGATATCGGAGATTTGATGTTTTAGCAGATTCCTGATATTGATGGTACACTCGTGAAATGATCGTACGGGAAAATCCAAACTTCGTCGCTACCCCGGAGATGCTGTGTGCCATCGGTCGTGCGCCGACTGTTAACACCACGTTCAAACTCACTTAAATCTTGATACTATGTCATTGCAGCAGCAGTAAACTAACAACTGCGCCTCATGCTAGTTGTCTTATACAGGCGTTGCCGAACACAATATCATATCCAGCCTGTTTACAAAGCTCTGTATTTGAATGCGCATGCCTTTACAAGTTCCTTTGGCGCTTCAATGTATTTAACCTGGTTCAAGGCCGACCCTGCTCCCAATCATTAATATGGACTGCCTGGTATTATCATTTTTGTGCAAAGTCTTTTCGGCCGGCCGGTGTGGCCGTGCGGTTCTAGGCGCTTCAGTCTGGAACCGCGTGACCACTACGGACGCAGGTTCGAATCCTGCCTCGGGCATGGATGTGTGTGATGTCCTTAGGTTAGTTAGGTTTAAGTAGTTCTAAGTTCTAGCGAACGGATGACCACAGATGTTAAGTCCCTTAGTGCTCAGAGCCATTTGAACCATTTTGCAAAACATTTTCCACGATGGAACAAGTTAGTGCATAATGTGTCACTACCGCGCAAGAAGGCGTGTTAGTAAGAAGCGGACTAGCACTCGGGTGGACGGTGGTCAAATCGCCATCCGGGCATCCAGACTTTGGTTTTTTGTGGTTTCTTTAAATTTCACAAGATAAAAATCAGGATTTCTTTCCACATTCTTCTCTACTTCAAGCTGGTGCTGCGTCTCATACGACAAAGTCGTCAACATGACGTAAACTCCTTATCTTTCTTCTGTTTTTTACAAAGTGCCGCTCGTCCATTGCGTTAGACGCGTTATGAGCTGCAACAACCATGTTCACATCGTCCCTGAAGCAACGCAGTTTCTCTGACCACCCCTAACATTCGGTACAACTCAAACGAGAGCATGATTGCATAAGCTAATGTAGATTCTGACTATACATGTGTGAGACTATGCGCCGAATACATGACAAGCGGCTGCACTTGCCCACGTGCGAGACGAACAGAATTTCGACGCGGTCTGGCGCTGCTGTCTCACACGAGAGCTGCGTCCAATTCAGAACTAATGTCGCATGGAATTGCAAAGGCAACAAAGGAGACTGGAATACGCTGTCCGAGCGAGCCGCACTCGGGTGCCTGTGCAAATATTCTCGCAATTAGTCGGTAATACGGGGTGAGGGTGATCGCCGCTGGGCAGGGCACAGAGGGTGCGCTGCAAAGCGAGGCCCGCCGACCGAGGGCGCATGTCAATTAGTGCGAGGTGCAAAGGCGGCCTAAACTGATTACCAGGCGCCCTCCCCTTCCCATATGTAGCGAGATTAACCTGTGGAGGCAGAAGGGGCGAGTGTGTAGGGGCTGGCCAGCGGGGAGGGCGGAGTCGGGTCTAGAGGCCTCCAGCACGTGTGTGAAACCCGTAGGAGATTGGCAGCTGCTGATTCTGTAGCACTGAGCACAGCGAAGTGTGACCGCGGCAGTCTGACAAGAGGGTACGAAAGCTAATCACTTACTATAAGTCGCTACTGCTAACCAGTACCATCATACAGTTATTACTAACGCATCACTCGATGAGTAGCTAAAATTTTGCACAGTGAAACCATTACCACCTGTTCAGCGTCCGTTTTATAAGTCTCTTGTACTTTGCTCGACGTGTGAAACTTTTCAAGACATTCAACATACACTACTAGCCATTAAGATTACTACACCAAGAAGAAATGCAGATGATAAACGGATATTCATTGGAGAAATATGCTAGAACTGACATGCGATTACATTTTCACGCAATTTGGGTGCATGGATCCTGAGAAAGCAGTACCCAGAACAACCACCTCTGGCAGTAATAACGGCCTTGATACGCCTGGGCATTGAGTCAAACAGAGTTTGGATGGCGTGTACAGGTACAGCTGCCCATGCAGCTTCAACACGGTACCACAGTTGATCAACAGTAGTGACTGGCGTATTGTGACGAGCCAGTTGGTCGGCCACTATTGACAAGACGTTTTCAGATGGTGAGAGATCTGGAGAATGTTCTGGCCCGGGCAGCAGTCGAACATTTTCTGTATCCAGAAAGGTCCGTACAGGACATGCAACATGCGGTCGTGCATTATCCGACTGAAATGTAGGGTTTCACAGGGATCGAATGAAGGTTAGAGCCACGGGTCGTAACACATCTGAAATGTAACGTCCACTGTTCAAAGTGCCGTCAATGCGAAAAAGAAGTGACCGAGACGTGTTACCAATGGCACCCCATACTTTCACGACGGGTGATACGCCAGTATGGCGATGACAAATACACGCTTCCAATGTGCGCTCACCGCGATATCGCCAAACACGGATGCGACCATAATGATGCTGTAAACAGAACCTGGATTCATCCGAAAAAATGACGTTTTGCCATTCGTGCACCCAGGTTCGTCGTTGAGTACACCATCGCAGGCGCTCCTGTCTGTGATGCAGCGTCAACAGTAACCGCAGTCATGGTCTCCGAGGTGATAGTCCTTGCTGCTGCAAACGTCGTCGGACTGTTCGTTCAGATGGTTGTTGTCTTGCAAACGTCCCAATCTGTTGACTCAGGGATTGAGACGTGGCTGCACGATCCGTTACAGCCATGCGGATAAGATGCCTGTCATCTCGACTGCTGCTGATACGAGGCCGTTGGGATCCAGCACGGCGTTCGATTCCGTATTCTGCTAAAAGTCAATGGGTCTCGACCAACGGGAGCAGCAATGTCGCGATACGATAAACCGCAATCGCGATAGGCTACAATCCAACCTTCATCGAAGTCGGAAACGTGATGGTACGCATTTCTCCTCCTTACACGAGGCATCACAACAACGTTTCACCAGGCAACGCCGATCAACTGCTGTTTGTGTATGAGAAATCGATTGGAAACTTTCCTCATGTCAGCATGGTGTAGGTGTCTTCACCGGTGCTAACCTTGTGTGAATGCTCTGAAAAGCTAACCATTTGCATATCACAGCATCTTCTTCCTGTCGGTTAAATTTCGCGTCTGTAGCACGTCATATTCGTGGTGCAACAATTTTAATGGCCAGTAGTGCACATTCTTCTGGAGTAAGTAGTAAGGTACACTCATCACCATAAAGAGATTTGCGCCCAGAAGGATAAGGGGGATTGCGATCGTTGCTTGCAGGCAAGCAGGTACTGCCACACTTACGAAATAATTAAACCTTCAACTATGATGGACCAACGTCTATTGTTCAACATGGTTACAAAATATACATACTGGTATGGCGTCCGGCCTCCATGGTTGTGGATATAGCGTCGAAAAGTCACAACAGGGAGTGGATGTTGTCCTTTTATACTCTGTAGAGCAGAGAGTTTTTCTGGCCTACCACAATGTGTGCGGTAGGAGCGACTGTGAGCTTGTCCAGCCTTTTTGACAAAGGGAGAGTATCATAAAAAATGTATTTTATTTTTGTGTCGGTAAATTCAAACTATACCCCAATTTATGGCTCATTTGATATATGACATAGTTCGATCCGATTAATATTCGGGAATTCGATGAAATTAATCTTCAGTGGTTCCGTATCAAATTTGTTTTCAGCGTGAGTCAGATTTCATCGTAGGGTTGCCTATTCGGGGACTGTTGTCTCGTGGGGGCGCAGTAATTTTCCGAGCCTTGATTTAAATATTCCTAGTAATCTGAAATGTGATGAACAGCCTCAAAGGCTGGGCTGCGATACTCACGGTAACAAAGATGACAGGAGAGGACCTCTCCTCCTCAGCTGATGGCAGTGGTTACTTGTAGCAGGTCCGTGGAGGTCAGTAGCACAGAAATTGCGGCTATTTGTATGCTTCCTTACGGTTCTCAGCAGCAGCTACAAACCTTAAAACTCCGGTTAGTGCTGTGTAGCGTTAAAAGTAACGTAACGGCGATCATTTTGGTTGTGAGCCATTAGAAATTCAACAGTTTACATATCGAGCGGCAGGCACGACAAATCTAACCATGCTTGCCAATACTGCATTGTACTGAACCTGTCTGGCCCACATTTTATTCTTTCTCGTGAATAATAAGCATTACAGATGATCTCTCAATATATATACTCTTTCTCTGATGAAGGTTGGGATGAGTTATCAGAACGCTCGTTTATATCGCAAATTGTTCCTTTTGTCTGGTCGTGCAGCAAAACGTTTACTCCGTCAGGTTTGTGGTATTGTTAGTTGTGTAGTTTCCGGTATTTTAATTGTAACAGGCTACCTCCCATTTCCATGTGTGTGTTTATGGAAATACTGGACATTCAGTTTTCAGCCACATTCTGCAAGGGCAATGAAGACGCTCCTGCAACTTTTTCGATGGGAAGTGTTTGATCACCTACAATACAGCCCTTAATTGGCCCCCTCTGTTGTTCATCTCTGCTCACACGAACCGCTGGCTACGAAGACAATACTTTAGCACAAACAACGAAAGCAGACCAGGGTAGAGAATTGGCGGAAAGTACAGTCGGTTGCTTTCTGTAACGAGGATACTGGAAAGTTTGTACAACGTCACGACACATATCTAAGTCGGAGTGGCGACTGTTTACAGAAGTAGCTTAAAGGTGTGGCTAACGGTTGCGAATAAAAAATTTTTATTTTCGCTGTGGTTTTCATTTCATGACCGGTCCTACCTTACTTTCCGAACAGTCCTCGTAATTGGGGATCGTAAATAAGGCAGTCATTTTAATTTCTACCACCCCTAGCACTTTCTTTCAAAAGAGACAGTGCGAGGTGCCAGGGTGGAGAAGAGCTTGTACCTCTTTAATTCCGACGAATTTTGCATGAGAACGAGACATGCACTCGACCACCTCCTTACCTACCACCTAAATAATTATGCGCACAATACTTACGAAAGGAAATGATGGTGGACCCTGCTATTTGGTAAAATAAGGAGTGCACACACAACAATTTAATAAAAATCGTAATCTACTCAGAGAAAAAAAGAGAGAACTTTATCATAGTAAACAACGGGAAATGGGATTCTGCATATATCTACGAAATGATATGCGGATTAAATATGAGTTTTATTATACATCAGAGCATAAAGGCACATGATTATCGACACAAACAGTAGGTTAAAGGATAGGGTACACTGAACTATTATGAGAATAAGAGTTGGCTCGAGAACAAGGGGCTCCTACTCTCTGTGATGCAATAGATCGACAGTAATGGCTGGAGGTCCTAATGAATCAAATATTACTCTCCCGACTATATGGCAGTATCGCGATTAGTAGTAAGAGCTCAAATGAGATCACATGGAGAAACAGGCAAGGTGGACTTGTAACAAAGCGAGCATGCGTGCTGTTGAGGACTTCAGTATAAAATTGATAGGTCCTACAATGCCGGAGCCACACAATACTGTACCAGACCTGAAATCTGCAGCACGTCTTCGGTAGGGAGCTTTCTGATGATACAGGCGCCGAACTCTGCTGTCCAGCAATACTGTTTCAACCCCTGACCTCGAAGGCTGTCCGAGAATTCAAAGTTCTGCCGAAAAAGTGTGACTAAGTCGCACGACCGGCCACCTCCGACGACGATCAGATCCCGAATGGGCTGCTCCTGCACAACGCAAGAGTGAAGCCAGCGTTGCTCAATTCCCTACTATCCTCGAAAACCGCGAATCAGCATTCGGTGCTGATTCCAAAATTCCCCCCACACTGTCTCAGAACATCATTAGCGCCAATAGCGACCGTTCCCTCCAATTTCGAGCAGTATAAGTTGACCAACCACGCCTCTGCTATTCAGCTAAGCGCACTGAACTTGCCATACCTAGACAACCAGCCATCCGGCGCCAGACAGTCGCTCCCAGCAGGGCACAGTCTACAAGTATTCTCAAAATCATGAGGACAATGCAGTCAGTCGTCGCCAGCAGTCTTCATTCCAGACGCGCCGGAACGGTAAACACTTAAACTGCGGCGACACTCAGACGTCTCGCAGATCGTTTCGCCCTGCATACAATGGGCAAAACTTGACCGACGTCAGTCGTTCCGCCAGGCGCTTAAGACCACTGATGTCCGACCCTCTTAGTATTTGCACAAGTGCAGCCCCCACCGTAAACGCAGTGTGCCGCATCCTCCAGTGCTCACCTCGCACAGGCCACCCAGGGAAGTAACAGAGGAAACTAAAACCAAGATCACATACAGTTCCCAACATGCACAAGAATCAAGTGAAAAGTATTTCGAGCTCTCAGTACAAATACTCTCATTAGAATAACATTATTAAGCCTGTTACCACCGTGCAATGACATAAAACATTAATAAAATTGATAAAAATGAGAGGCGAAATGCAACAGAGGGCATGGAACCTCTTATTACACCCCACTCACTTTAGATTATTTTTGGTTGTGGTTGACTCACTTGGCAGAGGTAGTGTGTCAATCACTCAAAAAGAATCTGTCTAAATAGTTTCGAAAATGTCACAACAAAATGGCAGATTAAATTGGAAATTGATGATAAAATGAAAGGTGGAACTTATCTTATGACTTTGCCAACATCTTGCTGACACTGACGAATAAGTCACACCCATTAAAGATTCAGCCTCAGCGAAGCCACTGTCATTCATGGACATACTTCCACAGTCATTCAAATGTTGAACACATGGCAGAAGGCCGAGTTCGAAGCTGCTGTAAAATGTTGAACTATTGGATCTGGAAGTTTTTCATTAAGGTAACATTTAAGAATTAACTACTGGTGCTCAACTCAAACATACACATACTTCTGCATGACGCCAAAAAGAAACACTATTTCTATGCTTCATGGTTGAAAAATAGAACAAGACTCATGCCATTTCCCTGGACAGAAGGGATGATAATTTTTTACAGTGATTGATTGACTGATGGTCCATTCACCACTAACCAGAATTGTAACCGCAGATATCCCGCTCACATACACAAAACAAACAAAAGTACTCTTATGTAACTGTGGCATATCATTGTGTATAACATTTTGTAATTATTGGCACATACACAAAAAATTTGTACACGTAGTGACACTTGAGAGGCATCAAAGTGAGATAGAGAGATATAGTGTACGGAAAATAGAAAGAAATATTGTAGGCATACCAGCGTGATCGAAGATTATGTAACATAGTGTGCATCACAAAAAACTTGTTCCAAACTGACATGATGATAAGGAATCAGGATATCTCTAACATGAACATGCATATAAAGGAAAGAAGACTGGAAACTATAAAACAAAACAATATACTTGTAGTTGACATTGTATTTCCAGTTTATAGTCTGTTTTGGGAAAAAAACAATGTTTTCACTAGGGGTACGAACTTTACTGTGTTCACCAAGTTGTCTGAGCGAAAAAAAAAAAAAACAGTTGACCATAACATCCTTCGCACGAAAACATCACACAACGAATCACTCAACACACCGACATTGCCACACTCGTCATTGGAGTGGGGTGGTGGTTCCTGGCACGGAGAAAGGCGTGCCTGCTGGCAGGAGTGCGACTGGTGGTGTGGGACACCAATCTAATGTTTCTCGGAACCAGGTGCGGAAATGGTGTCCGTAAGTGTCTCCAGTAATCCTTGCCTCTCTGCTGTGGCGTTGCCATTTGACAGGAAGCTCGTAGGGTGGTGGAACAACCTATTGTTGATTTGCAGTACTGTGCGGTATGATGGCAAGCACTTGTACAGGCTCTGAGGACCGCAAGAATCGGGACAGACCCATAGGACAGGTAGTTGGCTGTCCAAAGGCAGTAACACTTGGCCTTATCTGGACCGAAAAATTTCAATACAGGATACTGCTCTTAGAGTGACTGTAGCAGTTGTGGAGTCATCTGATGGAGGGGGAAACAAGGACAGCAGATCGATCAATGTAGCCGATTGCTCGGAATTGCTCTCTGTAGGAGAGGTGATAACAATGACAAACTGCAGTCCAGCAGTACCCAGCAGGGAACTCTTTTGGGCATGCAGTCCGGCCTATTATAGTGAGTTATGTGAACTTCTGCAGGAACTGTAAATGGTGTCCCTCATAAGTGCGGTTCAAGGGCTCTTCGGGTAGAGGGGGGATGTGGGGGATGTGTCGTGACTGACAGCTGCCTCCCTCAGGCTTCTCCCTGCCGCTCGGACCCATTTACTCCACACCGACCACCCTGTAGCGTCACTTCTCGTCTAGCAGTCACTCGCTGTTCCCAATACCTGCACAATACTTATGAAGTGGGATTCCCCAAAACTTTTTACAAATACAGCATTAAGAATTCCTTACAACCATCTGAGAATATATTTTGTACATTCAATAAAAAATTAACAGAAATGAATATTTACATGAATAGAACTGTTACACTTCTTCAATACAAAATGTCTGCTTCCAAAACTTACAATAGCATTCAGTATAAAGAATAGTGATTTAGCCTATGGTTCCATTGTTAATACCACTTCGTGTGTAATTATTGATTCATTAAGATAAAGAAAAGCTGAACTGCGCTACCCATAACTCTAACTTACTATCGGTAACTCCAACTATAGCTTACCCATCACTGGAGCATGCTGATAACAACCGTTGACAGTTTAAACTCGCTAACTACGCTATCTACAGGCGCCACTGCATGATCTGAGAGGCCTCGATGGATCTCTGAAACTGCTCGAGACATGGCGGCTGCACACAAATACACTATGAATAGATATTAGACGAGATAAAATTTGCTGCAGTTGCCTTAGTAATGGAAATTAATAAAAATACTATATATAACTTACCGCCTACATCCTTTTACCATACATACGCCCCCGTCTTGCCCCACTGAGACAACTCGATGGATGTTGCTGTCTGTGGCACGGCCGATATGATGAATCGGTCGCTGCTTATCTGAGATGGAACTGGATATACTGAAACTTATGGTGGAAAAGTTACACAAAAAACACAGCAGGCTTTGCAAGTTACAATGCAAAGACGCTACCTCTGTAAACAATTTCTTCTAAATATCATCCTTTCGGACTGCTCTTGTGTGCTAGGTCTGACACCAAGACACCAATTACGGGACTGATGACCTCAGATGTTAAGTCTCATAGTGCTCAGAGCCATCTGAGCCACCAATTACGGACTTGTTGAGGAATTCCATACCTTCTGCATCACACGATTCATTCGATAAATTCCAATGACCGCAAACCTTCAGAGTCATGTCGTACCATCATATGAGAAACTCACCACACTCCGCAAGTCCAGTTCTCATGCAGAATTCGCCAGAATTAAAGAGGTACAAACTCTTCTCCACGCCGGCACCTCGGATAATATGGCGACCCTGCCAGGATCTGCGGAAGTGCAGCCCCCACTGGAAACACAGTGTGCTGCATCCTTTGGTGCTTGCATTGCACTGGTCACACAGGGAAGTAACAGAGGAAACTAAAAGCAAGACCACATACAGTTCTCACCATGCATAGCAACCAAGTGAAAAGCATTTTGACCTCTCAGTACAAACACTCTCATTTGAATAACCTTATTTGACATAAAACATTAATAAAATTGATGAGAATGAGAGTCGACATGCAAAAGAGGGCATGGAACTCCTCAATGCTACGCAATATCTGGTTTGTACAAAGACCAACAGGTATTTTTTTTGGACAAAAAGCTGTAGAAAACAAATTTGGTTTTTTTTTTAGTCATCTCCACAATGGAGAACGGATCAGTTTTGACCAAAACAGCGTCCCCTGCCCAGTAATGGGCTGTGCTCGCTTGTGACAAGCTGGGTGATGTTCCATTGACTCTCATTCCCAATAGCAGTCTAAACATGGTTGGAGGCATCATTTTTCATCATGATCTCCTCTTGCAATCTGAAGATAAGCTACACAAAAACTTGGAGCGATAGGGTGTACATTTTGTCTGTTGCATCCACAGGGGCCAAAGGGTGACAGGGTCTTCATCTTACCTTTGAGGGCGATTCGTTGGCTGAAAACGTCAGGGTGATGGTATACCAATTAGCATTAACTCCCTCTGCGGTGCTTTGGCTGTATGAAATTCAGGCACATTTCTTTGCATTACAATCCCAGCCCAATCTATATGCATCGTGCACGTCTGTTGCACATAAACCCACCTTGTGCCCTTCTCTCTGTCAGTGTTAACTGTGGAGAGCACCATCCTCTCTGCTCACCAGACTGCACGTCTGTCAGAGAGAGGAAAAAATGTAGAAATATAAGACTGTGGACAGACTAACTTACCAAGAGGCCAAGAAAAATCATAAATCCTTTATGCATGACAGTGACATATGCTACAGCTGAGACGACATTTCTGTCCCTGACGACTGTATTCTCCTACAGTGGGACCTCAGGGCCGCCCAACAATGTTTATTCCCCCCCCCCCCACCTCCCCTCCATAATGGTTGTGGGCTTCCCTGCTGCAGCTTCCTCCACACAGATACTGCCACCAATGGATCCCCAGCCGCTGGGGATGACGATCCTCCTCCACCAGCTGGAGAAACATCACCTTTGTACAGCTTCTAATGCTATGAAGGGTTCCATGAGGCCACCTGCCTCTAAAGTTTCCACCAGTCTGCAGCAGAATACCAACCAGTGGATGAAGGAGATAGAGGCTACTGTTTATAAGTCTTTGTGATCTTTCTTTATCACTGAAACAAATTCAGGAAAGAACTCCTAGTCATCTAAACCCCCTAAGAAAGTGGTAATCAAACTTTCTTGCTCCAGAGCCAACAATGATATTCTGGAGTGGGACATCGCGCCAAAAACATGCTGATCTTCTTATTTACCTGCACTCTATATAAATTAGTATGTTAAGAGCTCCCAGTAAACTAACTATATTAAAGACTATATAAATTAGCAGCTAATCCATAAGTATTGATCGTTAAAAGTCGGCACCCTCAGAAGACCTTGTGTCCACTGTTGTCATTTCAGGTTACCACCAACTTAGTGACCCCAAAGATGTGACACTTAAATTACCTGACTAAGTATTGTTTGGTTGCTTCTGCAATCAGGTGATTAACTGATTAATAACAGTAATTGTGCATATATGTAGATGCATTACGCAACACGAGACAATCAGATACGTTTGCTAAATGTTTCGAATGACAGTTTTCCTCTGCTCATTGCGTTGTTTTAAGAAGTGTTTAATTTCATATTCCTTGCTACCAATATGTACACATTTGAAAATGACCATGTCTGTAATGGGAGTTGACAAATCCATGTTACACACATGTCAAAATCTACATCGAGGTAGCTGATTGGTATGAGTCGCACCTGTGTGTGAGTTGCCAGTACTAAGACAAACAATAAAACATTCACTATTTCATGTCCTTTAAACCCTCAGTGACACCGCTACTTATCCAGTTTCTCCTGTGGTAGGTGCTTAGCTCATAGACGAATTCACCGTCAGTTAAAATTATTAGCATCCCTTCGCGTATTTTTATTTCTTACTAAGTAGGAAAACAGCACTCTCAAGAACCTCCTAACACTAGTTGAAGTGTTTGGATTCCACTATTAGTTGATAGTACGTATCATAAAATGTAGCTGAGATGCATGGGTCACGCAAATACATGATTCAGTTCGCATGTAGCCTGTGGGGCACAGTTTGACGACAGCTGCCCTAAGGAGAAGAAAGATAAAAAGTAGTCTCCAAAGGAGATTCTAGTGGCCCTCATACCACTGGATCCCACGTGTTCTGTGGTTGAGGCAGCAATCCTGGTGACCACACAGACTTCAGATCGCATCACACAAAGTATCTCAGAACCTATGCGTGTCAATAACCTCTCAACTGTTGGTAGCAAGTGACCCTGGGGCATACCCTGCCTCACATTATACTGACAGCATGATTCTTTGGTGGAACTGTTTTTCCACCACCTGGCTGAGCTACAACGTCTCTCACGCCTTCTGCATTGCCATTCAGGAAACTTGGTTTCCAGCAATGCTGACCTCAGTCCTTCATGGCTGCCAGGGATATTTTAAGAATCTCGCTGATTGTGATAGAGTTTCAGGTGGAGTTATTGGATTCTGTATGTAGCAAAGTGGTTCCTCTTGATACAACTTCAGTTGCTGTGGACGTTCGGGTAAAGGCTTTCAGGATTTTACCATTGATAAAGTTTATTTTCCTCCTGATGGCTAAGTGACTCAGGATGTACATTGGTTTCTCCCCACCTCCCACCTTCTCTAATAATTGGTGACTTCAAAGCCAATAACCCTTTGTGGGGTGGAAGCAAGATCACTGGCTGTAAAGATGTCAAAAATCTGGTGCACCCACATTTCTGTGTGGCACATTGAACATATTTGACCATTGCTCTTTCTGTATGCACTCCTGGGCCTCTTCCACGCATCCTTTGGAGAGTCCACAATGACATGCATGATAGTGACAATTCCAGGTCTTCTGCATCTCCCTCAGTGTCACTTTTCTGGGCACCAGCTCAAATGGGCTAACAACAATACCAATTGGGATGCTTTCATCTTCAAAGTTGATCTTAGCCACCCACTACATGGAGGTCTTGAGGTGGCTATCCACAGTGCAACAACAGCCATTCTATCAGTAGCCAACGTAGTGATTCTCTATTCTTCGGGCCCCTAATCCAAAGACAATGCCTTGGTGAACCTCATAAATCGCTGAGGCCATTAGAGATCGCAGGGAGGCTCTCCAGTGACATAAGCAGCATCCATCAATAGAATACCTCATTGCTTTTAAATGGCTCTGTGCCTAGGTCCATCACTTAATAAAACGATGGAAGTAAGATTGCTGGCAATGTTACTTTGTAACAACCGGCCATGTACATCTCCTTCACAGGTTTGGGTGAAGATAAGATGCCACTATCTATACCTGATCGCCGCAGGTGTATCTGGTATTTCCTTCAACAGTGCTTTCTTCACTGACACAGAAGCTGTTGCTGAAAATTTTGCTCTGCATTGTTCTCAAGCCTCAGCATCTGAGAACTATGAACCTGCCTTTTGTGTCCTCAAACATCTGGTGGAGCGAATGCACTTTTTCCCTACATGCCACAAAGAGTGATCCATTCAATGCAATCAATGGATATTCTACAATGCCCTAGCTCTTTTTCCCTGATATAGCTCCAGAGGCAGACCGTATCCACAATAAAACGCTGAAACAGCTATTGATGGAGTACCATCACCACTCCTTACCATCTTCAGGTTTATCTGAAGGGAGGGCTGGTACTGAAACTGACTAATCATCCCCTAGAGGTGGACAGCTATCGCCTAATTAGTCTTGTATGCATGCTAAGCCAGTGGCTGTGTTGGCTCCTTGAGTCTTGGGACCTTCTGACTCCGACCAAAGACTGTTTTCGCCAAGGCTGTTCCACTGCTGATAATTTGGTGTGCCTGGAGTCTGCCAACCAGACACCTTTTGACCAACGTCAACATTTTGTGGCTGTCTTTTTTGATATACAAAAGGCTTGTGACGTCACAGGGCGACACCACATCTTTGCTACTTTAATTGAGTAGGGTCTCCGGGGCACATTTCCAATTTTTATCCAGAATTCCTTTTCCCACCATACTTTCTGTGTTCATTTCGTGTTCAAGTCGGTGCTTCTGAGAGTACCCTCCATATCCAAGATAAGTGGGTTCTGCAGATCTCTGTACTGAGTGTCCCTCTCTTTCTAGTGACCATGGATAGTCCAGAATAACTGTGGGGTCTTCAGTAAAATCTTCCCTTTATGCTAACGATTTTTTATTTTACTATTGCTCCTATATTTCGGGTGTTGCTGAACGCTGACTGCAGGGCGCCGTTCAAAAGGTCCTTTCATTGGTCTTCACCAAAGCTTTCAGTTTTCAGCTGCAAAGTCCCATGCCATCACTTCTGTCCATGTTATACTGTCCATCACAATCAGTATTTTACCTCAATGATGAATTACTCAATGTGGTGTAGACTCACCGCTATTTGGGACTGGTCTTGGTGCCCAGTTAACATGGCTTCACCATGTATGCCAAATTAAGCAAAAGTGGTTAATACGTTTCGCTGCCTCAGTAACACCAGCTGGGTGCTGACCACACTATCCTGCTGCAACTTTACAAACCCCTAACCCTGTCCCATCACGATTATGGAGGTCTGGCATGTGGTTCAGCCTCGTTCTCAGCACTGCGGTCACTGGATCTGATACGCTACTGTGGGTGCCAACCTGCAAACAGGAGCTTTTCGAACTAGCCTGTGAACAGCCTACTCATGGAGGCTGGGGCCCTTCCTCTATGGATCATGAGCCAACAACAGCTACTCAGTTATGCTACACATGTTGACAACTTCCATAAGCACCCAAACTATCATGACGTTTTTCCCATCTGGGAGAACCACTTCCCACAACACAGACCCAGAAATGAGACACAACTGGGGTTTGACATCGCTGTCTCTGCTCTGAAGTCTAACTTCCCCATTGTCATTTCTTGTCAGGAAGCCATTGTGTACACCCTCATGGCATGTACCATGACCTCGAATCAGCTGAGATTTATGTTGGGACGAAAAGGTTCAGACGACCCCATAGTTTCTCACAGTCTGTTCCTGACTGTCATCGATCCATTTCTGGTTTCAGAAGTGGTATACAATGACGGCTCATAGATCTATGGGCGAAGCAGTATTACATACAAACAAGCAAGGTGCTGTGAACTATGGTCTTTAAGGCAGGATGCAGTGTCTTCACTGCTGAATTGGTAGTCATCAAACAGGCCCTAACCCTTCTAATTTGTAGCAATTTCCTGGATCAGCTTTCAGGCTAGGCATGAGTGCTACACTTGTCACCCATTATTCACGACTAGCTAGGATTTTCTTTCTGACCTCCATCATGCTGGATGGACAGTCGTCTTTGTTTGGATGCTCGAGTATGTAGGGATTTCAGGAAATGAAAATTGTGACTGATTGGCAAAGTTGGTTACCAGGATGAAGATACTGAAAATGGGGGTCCCAGAACTGGGCCTTGGTCGACTACATGCTATCAATTATTATAGATCTGGAACTTGGAATGGTCTGCTCTAGACTCCCCGAGCAAACTGAGGGCAATAAAAGAGACCTCGACCATGCGACCATATGGCAGTCTTCCCTCAGCGCTTATCACAGGCAATCCATTATCTTTTGTTGGCGATGAACTGGCCACACTTGGCTGACCAACATCCACATTCTCCGACGTGAGGACCAGCTTCCTCCCATTGTGTTGCCTACTAGATTGCCCAAATTTGGCTGTTTTTTTTTCGGAGATTTGTTAAACTTCCTGGTACGAGGCCTCTGGTGGTAGCGGACGTCGCCGAAATGGCTGACCTGGTTTTACATTTCACCCATGAAGGTGGCTTGTACTCATATCTGTGAGGTGGGGCACTTTAGTCTCATTGACTGCCTGTTCTAGCCCAGGGGCCCATGATAGCCCTTGCTCGTTGGACCAGCCTGGTTCCTACACTTCTTACCTTTTTATCCTTCTTATTCTCTTATATTGGCAGTTTTTAATGTTTTGTCGTTTCCAAGGTTTTATCATTTAGTGTTTGTGGCTCGTTTTCTTGGGGTAACAGAGGGTGAGGTTGTGCTGGTCGGACGCAGAGGGTGCACATCCCACCACATATCATGTCCTGGGACCTCCACCTGCATTCTGAGCAGCTCACATACCTTCTCACTCCTCTCCTACTTTTCCTCGCTTTCATCTCTGTCTTACTGCAAATAGGCTGAAATCGGGATTTGCAGGATTTTCTATTTGTATCCTCCCTCTGAGGATTATCCCTGGTTCATTACATGCAGGATAAGAGAACCGATGACATCGCAGCTTGGTCCTTTTAACTTCAGTTGCTATGAAAGTATGGATAAAATCTTTTATGAAGGAAGGAAGATTAGGATTTAACGTCCCGCCGACGTCAAGGTCATTAGAGATGGAGTATCTGCTCGGATGTTTCCAAGGATGAGGAAGGTAATCGGACGTGTCCTTTCGAAGGAACCGTCCCAGCATTTGAGTGGTGCGATTAAGCGAAATGCAGAAAACCAAAATCTGTATGGAGGAATGCAGAGAACCGTCGCCTTAATGGGAGTCCAGAGTGGTAACCATTGCACCACTGTGGTCGATAAAAAACATTTGTGTACCAGCTACGTCCGTGAGCTTTCTACCACGTACTTCTCGATCTACGTCAAGTGGTATCTATTTTTCTTCATTTTTATTTCAGTTCTCAGAGCAGGGGAGGAAGGAGGGGGGCAGTAGTGGCTACAGCCGATAAACTGCTGTAGATCGAAATGCTATACATGTTTAGTAATAGTTCCAGTTTTATATTGGTGAAAATGTTTTTATTATTTGAAAAAAGAAAAACATGATTTTAATCATCAGCTAAAATTTACTCGTAGATATTGATATTCGTACTGTTGTAGTTTTATTGTGATGCTCGTGATGCATGAAATGATCGAGTTCATGGTGAAGATGAATGATACTACACTGGGGCTTGGTTGAACCGCAGGAAGCAGTTGGCTGTTTTAGAGGAGGATGGTGGGCTGGGGTTGAGGAGGAGCAGTGTTGACTAGTGCTAGACAGATTCCATCGCTGAGTAGTGAGAGTTGATTGAAGTTCCGAAGGGAGAGAAGGCGTGAGGGTGCTCAGAAGGTGAGTTATGGATACAATGCCGTACATAGGTATTTCGATTGGTGATCAGTGGGTAAGATATTAGAAGCTGTGACGTTTGGAATTATATTATTGTGAAGTTTGGAATTATACTATTGGTTCCGAGGATGGCTCAGGAAGAGAAGGTTTTCTACTGGAAATCATAGTTTGTTGTTATTGAATATTTGATACTATTGACTGTAATTTCTGTTTGTTAACCCGCCAGTGTAGGCGAGAGCGCTAATGCGCTGCTTCCTGGAATCGGGTAGTGGGCCGGCCACAGTTCGAATCCGCCCGGCGGATTAACGACGAGGGTCAGTATGCTGGCCAACCTGGATGTGGTTTTTAGGCGGTTTTCCACATCCAACTAGGTGAATACCGGGCTGGTCCCCACGTCCCGCCTCAGTTACATGCCTCGCAGACATTTGAAAAACGTCCGCACTATTTCATGGTTCAAATGGCTCTAAGCACTAGGGAACTTAACATCTGAGGTCATCAGTCCCCTAGAGCTTAGAACTACGTAAACCTAACTAACCTAATGACATGACACACACCCATACCCCGAGGCAGGATTCGAACCTGCGACCGTAGCGGTCGCACGGTTCCAGACTGAAACGCCTAGAACCGCTCTGCCACAACGGCCGGAAGCACTATTTCATGGTTTACACTAGATGCAGTCAGTTGTGATACAGCCGTCCTGGGGGGGGGGGGGGGGGGAGTGTATGGGGTGGCGGCCGAAAGGGCATCCGGCCACGCCTTAAAATCGGTGCAACTGACGGTGAATGGCTGAGAGTTTTTTTGAAAGAGTTATGGGAAAGTGGGACGCATCTGTAACGAAAATCGGATACAAGACGCTAATGCGACTGATCTTATTGGAGTCCTTATCAAGCAAGAATGACGAAAGGTATCGAATGAATTCGGAGATGCGTTGATAGGGCAGTCACAAGTCCGTATTCTGTGTCCACATTCTTCCACCAAACATTTCTGCTGCTGGCTTTCGTGGACCATTCTCCTTTTCTCAGGCGTATCACCTCCGTCGATATCATCCTTCCACCTTGTCCTTGTTCTTCCTCGACTGCTTCCGTCTTGAAAATGCTACTCGCGAAAGTCTTCCCTCTTCCATGCTACTTATATGCGCGGGCCATATCAATGTTCTTACCTTCATCCTCTGGTCAATATCAGCTTGTGAATATTGATCTGCCGATGCATGGCTTTTTAAGTATCTTCCAGTCTTATGAGTCAGGGTTTCTCTTGGGGCCAAATATTTCCCTTAATATCTTTCTCTCGAAGGCTAATAGTTTCTATTCATCTATTTTTCTTAGTTTAAATGTTTCAAAGCCATACAGAGCTATCGGGACAATTACACTGTCGTATAGTCTGATTTCCAAACTGCTCGAAATGGTTCTACAGCACAGCACGTTCCGTATCCAAACTATCCTCAATTTTCCGCGACGATGCTTATCTTAATCTTAGTTTCCATTCGCTAAAAATATTTCTCAAATATTCAAATTTTTCTACTCTTTTAAAAGTGGATTCATGAACTGTCGATGGCGTACCTATAGCTTTGTTTCAGATACACGAGGGTACGTTCGCCCTTCACTGCTTGTGTAGGTAATAGTCTCTTAAATTCGCCGCAGGAAGTTAACGCCGCGCATTAGTGATGAGATTCCTCATAAAATTTAATGTAGTTCGTACTGAATTAAACAGACGTCACACTAAACACAGAGTCATGTAAACGCCCTTATTTTGTTTATGGATGAAGGGAGTTAATAAAATATCTACATAAACATTATTCATGCAGTAGTTCCTCTTACCGCGAAAGTAACATTAATCGTAGGAATAAATTACCGCATTTTAAGAGTGTCCACGAAATCTATAATAACTCTTGTTCATCCATCTCTTTACTCCTGAAATAAACAATTTTTTTAAAGCTTCAACAGTCGGTATTTCGGCAGCCTTATGGGAACACACCAGTGGTTTCGAATGGCGAGGTAGGATCAATGATAGAAACATGGATGCACAAATGATGTAAAATAATACTTTCCTCATCGCAGGTGAAAAATTTTATTGCCTCTTTTCTACTCTTCAGTATTCATGTTATTAAAAATTCCAATACATTGTCACATTTAGACAATGGAGAGTTAAAAGGTTTTAATCCAGAAACTAGCACAGTAGTTGCTGCGTACTTGCAAACTTTACAAAGATGGCATTGCTCGCATTGTCTCCAACTTCCATCTTCCCTACAATGCCTCGTTACCAATAATGTGCAATTCGCATGCTGATGCTACTCCTGATAAGAGGGCAATTTACCTGACACTCGTTAGATAATATGACTACCATATCACGTTATTCCGTGCTTGAAAACACAAACTCACAAATCGATTGCAAGACAAACGTCATATAAGTTCGCCGCTCTCTTCATTTTCAATAAAAATCAGATTGTATACTGCAATGTGCAAGTTATCTGCTCTTTCTTTTTGATCATGTGAATGAGCTTAGAAATCGGTAAATGGATTCTATGTCGATAAGGTAA
Organism: Schistocerca nitens; assembly: GCF_023898315.1. NCBI lineage: Eukaryota > Metazoa > Arthropoda > Insecta > Orthoptera > Acrididae > Schistocerca > Schistocerca nitens. The sequence goes on along the minus strand of NC_064614.1, from coordinate 365,752,759 downwards.
ACATACTATGGATTTTAGTGCTTGCCCTATCCCAATAAAGGGAGGAAACAGATAGTTCACGGACGTTACGTTTTATCCTCGTTGAACGTGTTGCAGTGCCAACTGAGGAAGCGATTTGTAAAAAATCCTGATTTTAAAAAGCGCAGCTGTACAATTACTGAGATACGTTTCGATTACATGGAGGAGTGGTGAACATGGAATACACAAGAAACTTAATTAATTATCATACAGAATCTCTAACCTCTCTCATTATTTTCTGAGGGTAAAAATTACAGGAAAGGGGAACGTGCAAATTAAGGTAGAATGTTTGTAAAGTAGTTTTGATTGATATTGACGATTTATTACCATGGTTAACATCCCACGTCAAATATATAAACAAACATTGAATCAGAATTGAAATTACAGCTCCTTACTTATATAGTGACTGCATTTGGAACAAACATTACGTGGGAAAATATCGTAATAAATTCAAATACGAGGGTGGACTATAAAAACCGCAAATCATGTAATAATAGGATAATTCTATATAATAAAACAAGTCGTAACTTTACAACTGAAAGTGACTTTTCAGTCTGGCACCATTGAAACTAAAGAGGGGGACAGAGAGGCCATAAAGTCAAAATAAAAATTACTAAACGTGGTAAATTCCATAATTGCCTTCTTATCCGACAAATATTCTTCAAGTTTGCGGTAGATATGAGCAGAATCTCCACTTCCAAAAACATTACTTCGTTCACTTGTGGTGGTGAAGCCACAAAAAGAATCGTACATCATAAATGGGAAAGCAAGTCCCAGATTCCGAGATGTCTTTAACCTTATTTTGCTGAAGGCAATAACCCGAATAAACAGGTGCGTACTGAATACTAATCTCCTCATGTGGTTGACCACGCAGTTAGTTTACGTGGTTTGCATGATTTAAATCAGTATCGTTATTCTTGCGAATCTAAAATGGACTTCACCCTTAAGCAAAACATGATAGTGCTGAAGGCACATGGTCACTTTCGGTATGAACAGGGTTAGAGTAACAGTTCAAGCATAACTCATGAGAATTGACTAGGAAACTCAACACAAGATCAAAAAACCATTCCCAGGCATTCCGTGAAATACGTTCAATGATTTCCTCACAATTGAGAAACTAATCGGAACAAAAAGCATACCAAGATGTATTCCAAAGAGCAATAAGTCTTTCTAGGACGGCGAGTGGGTCCAGAGCACCACTTCAATGGAGGAAATTGCTTCTGAATTCCTTTCTATTGAAAATGGTGGCGGAGGAACATCTAACATTTGGCGAAAAAGCGGGAAACACTCATATCCGCCAAAAAGCACCTCTGCTAGACATATCTGGGGAAAGCTATTGATAGTGGTACAGCACAGCCCAGAGAACATAAGAAACTATCTTCTTCCCTCATCGGCGGATTTACACTCACGCATCGACAGATTCATACTTTGCAGTGATTATCTGGGGTAATGGAAATTATACTGACTGACACGTGGAATAAATATAGTCGCTATCTGGACGTTCTCCTACGAAGCGAGCACAGGGAATAGAAAAACCAGTTGTGGAACCTGTACTGTATAATTAGGTAGTACATAACAGTAAAAATGACAGTGGGGTTAGACTGCCAACTTTCAGTGGTTCTGAATCCTGTATATTTTGAGGACTGCTGCATTAGACGTAGAGCAAGAGTGGGTTATTTAAGTTCTTGAGGATATTTTTGTTCTGTCGTTGCAACTACAAAAATGCGTGATTTTTTTCACCAGATGCGTTTGGATTTATAAAGGTAAAGCCTCATCAGTAGTCTGTAAGGTATTTACATTTTGATTTGCTTTTAGATCGAAAAACAGTTCGTTAAGAATAGGTTGAGTTGTACTTAAGGTGATTTTTCGGCTGATTTCTCGCTTAGATCGAGAACTGACGTCTGCTAGCACATGGTTGCTTTTCTGTGTTAGACACTGATAATTTTGGTTTAATTTTTAGATGTTCTGCAGTACTATGCATTTCTTATCTTTTTCAAAACACTCTTTTATGCACACCACTGTATTCTGTCTGTTTTGGTTCTTCAAGTATGTGTTGTCGTTTGTGTTTTGTAGCGTTGCCAACATAACCTTTCCACTACTTTGTCTTTGACCTACAAGTTTTTCTTAATTAGGTTATTTTATGTGTGTAATTCTATATAATTATATTTCTGTGTATTTATGTACTGTGTAAGAGTAGAGAAGGAATAGCGATGGAGAAAATTTTTTTTGTTGGAAACACTACAAATCACAAACAACAACACATACATGAAGTACAAAAAACAAGCAGAATACAGTGCTATGCATAGTAGTGTGTTCTGAAAAACATAGGAAATGCATAGTGCTGCAGAACATCTAAAAATTAGACAAAAATTATCAGTATCTAACACAGAAAAAAAGATGTACTAGCAGATCGCATTTCCTGATGTAAAGAAGAAATCAGCTGAAAAATCACCTTAAGTACAACTCAACCTATTCTTAACGAACTGTTTTTCGATCTAAAACCAAATCAGAATGTAAATAACTTAATTACAGACCATTGATGATGCTTTACCTCAAGAAAGCTAAACGCGTCTGGTGTAAAAGTATCACGCATTTTTGTAGTTGCAACGACAGAACAAAAATACCCTCAAGATTTATAAAGCAACTACAGATACCATGGCCACACAAATGAAGAAGTTATTTAAGTGTGGCACACAGGATATTCACGATAAATGTTAAGGTGTGGAACGTTTGAAGTGAACAAACTCAATTAATATATTTAAAAAAATAAAAATAAAAATAAAAACTGTTACTATGGCTATATACTAGCTATTTACAGGAATTTTTGGTGTAAATGAGAAATGACTTCTACTCAAAAATTCCTCCATACTACAGAAAGATTGTTAAAGAGAGCCGGCCGGAGTGGCCGAGAGGTTCTAGGCGCTACAGTCTGGAACCGCGGACCGCTACGGTCGCAGGCTAGAACACTGCCTCGGGCATGGATGTGTGTGATGTCCTTAGGATGGTTAGGTTTAAGTAGTTCTACGTTATAGGGGACTGATGACCTCAGAAGTTAAGTCTCATAATGATGAGAGCAATTTGAACCATTTTTGTTTGTTAAAGAGAAGTCTCTTTAATCCACATTTGTAAAAACTTGTACTACCTGTCAGACATTTACGGTGAGAGTAATTGGACCTAACGTTTTAGCATGTCTGCTGTATAGTTTTTACAGTTTTAATCAATATGCACACCGAAGAACTTTGAACTTTCTGCTCTGTTCATTATTTATTGTTGGTATACCAGGTCAATAGCAGGCGAGAAATTTTTGGCAGTATAAAATTAGAGGAGCCATGTTTCTTTCAAATCTGAAATCCAGCCCATTTGTGCTAAACCAATCAACAAATTTCACAAAAATATCATTTAATATTTAGCATATTTTACTGGTTCTTTGCTCGGCTTCACAATAGTGCTTGTATTATCCGCGAACAGGAATAAGCCTCTATCCTGACAGAAATAAAATGATAGATCATTGACGTAATTTCGGCTCTTGCTTTCTGTGTGTCCGCTGCAGAGTAGGCCTCACCTGTGTGGAATGCATCCACTCACACCAGACAGGTTGATAATGCAATCAATGAGACCGTCGGGATGTATGAAGCTAACCCCAGTCGATAAAATCTACCCTATTGTTGGAATAGCTCCCCCCACTATTAGAAGGGATGTTGCTGCTGATGTAGAGAGGGTTAAGCAAACTTATAATCCCTGACATCTACTGCATGATCATCAGGCTGTAGTCCGTCGACTGAAGTCGAGAAAGAGCTTCATCGCCAGGACTCAACCACTAGAGGGAACACCAGAGTCTATCCGCATCACCAGGTGGAAGAGCAAGCTACCACCTGATATCCCTGTAAAGGAAGAGCTAGCTCCAGGAAATGACTAGCCCAACCCTATTTGGAGACCGCTCAATCGTTTTAGGATGGGCGTTCCTCTTTGCAAGACCAATATGCGAAAATGGGGCATTCTTCCAGCTGATAGAGATACATCCTGCGAGTGCGGAACAACACAAGACCCGGCCCACCTGATAATTTGTCCTCAACTTGAACAACCCTGCGCAACACAGGACCTGATAGAGGGAAACAACAAGGTCATTGGAGTTGCTATCTTCTGGAAATGCTGACCGGACACGGAAATGAATGATAGTCCAATGGTTCAAAAGGCTCTAAGCACTATGGGACTTAACATCTGAGGTCATCAGTCCCCTAGACTTAGAACTACCTAAACTTAATTAACCTAAGGACATCAAACACACCCATGCCCAAGACAGGATTCAAACCTGCGACCGTAGCAGGAGCGTGGTTCCGGAATGAAGCTCCTAGCACCGCTCGGCCACAGCGGCCGGCAATGAATAAATGAATGAATGAATTAACGTAACCCATGAACAGTAGTGCGCCAATGTGAACCTTGCGGGACGCATATTATAATTTCTCTCCATGCAGATGAAGAGCTCTTTTCATTACTTGAACAGCCTAAGGTAGTTTTCTGCGTTTCAAATATGATCTAAACTAGGCATTTGCTGAAGTACATATTCCATAAAAATAACTTCTCTAGTAGAATACTGATTAAGGCTTTAGTGTTGAGCGCTGCCGATATAAGTATCGGAGACTGCTGATAAATCTGATCTGATAAGCTTCTGACTCCTGTGTGAGGTACGCACAGCCAGCTTCGTATCTCCCTTGGTGCCTCTGTCTTGTAATATTAGTACGTCTCCAACAGAGAATTGCTGTTTACCATTTAGTAAAGGAAAGCACTAGCAGGCACGAGCAGAAATCTGCCTGCAGAAAGTTTTAACGTGTATTGAAACTATAAATACTTAATGCATAGGAAGCGTTGCTCAGAGACTGTAAAACTATGTGCAGCATAGTAACTTATTGTAATTATATTATGAGTTCTTAAATATTAATAGGAAATAAATAAAATGTCTAAGCACAACGAAATGAAACTGATACGAAAGTAATTACAATATGAATGTAATCAGCCGGCCGCGGTGGTCTAGCGGTTCTAGGCGCTCAGTCAGGAACCGCGCGGCTGCTACGGTTGCAGGTTCGAATCCTGCCTCGGGCATGGATGTGTGTGATGTCCTTAGGTTAGTTAGGTTTAAGTAGTTCTAAGTTCTAGGGGACTGATGACCACAGATATTTAGTCCCATAGTTCTCAGAGCCATTTGAACCATTTTTTATGAATGTAATCTATTTCTGCATCTAGTAAACTTTTCCTTTAATGACAGCTCAAGCGACTACAGTAAATTTATTTAACATCATCATTCTAATTTGATATTTATCTGTCGTTAACCCAATGAACCACAGTACTGACATGATGTTCGACTTCCGAATGTGGGAGAGATGATACTAGGGCCATTCGGAAAATAATTTCCAGTCTGTCGCGAAATGGAAACAACTGCGAAAATTCGATGAAGCTTTGCACAGATGTGTTAGACAGTGTCTCTAGTATACCTGTCGGTTAGCCGCGCGGGATTAGCCGAGCGGTCTGAGGCGCTTCAGTCATGGACTGTGCGGCTGGTTCCGGCGGAGGTTCGAGTCCTCCCTCCGGCATGGGTGTGTGTGTTTGTCCTTAGGATGATTTAGGTTAAGTAGTGTGTAAGCTTAGGGACTGATGACCTTAGCAGTTAAGTCCCATAAGATTTCACACATATTTTTGACCACACCCGTCGGTCACGCCACGTCGCTCTTTTCAGTTCTGAATGCCCAGCCAGCACGTAAAGTCGCCTAAGGAATAGTGTCTCTGGCAAAGTGTGAGGGCAACGTGAGAATTGCGCCTGATGTCATGCAGCCCACGTAACACATCCGTCTAGCAGTGCCTTCTTCATGACAGTTCCTCGTCAGCACTCTGCAGGGGCAATGAAGACGCTCGAACTGCGTTTTCCATGGGAAGTGTTTGATCACTCACCATACAGCCCGTAACAGCTGCCCCTTGGTGTCATCGCTACTCACATGAGATGCTGGCTTTGAAGACAACATTTTGGCACGGTCAACAAGCTGTAGACCAGCGTAGAATATTGGCAAAAGCATAGGCCACTGCCTTCTATATCGAGAGTACTATAAAGTTGGCACAACGCTACGATAAATGTCTAAGTAGGAGCGTCGACTATGTAGAGAAGTAGCTGGAACATACAGGTAACTGTTGCAAATAAAACAATTTTGATTTTCATTTCGCGACCTATCGGAACTTACTTTTCGAATAGCCCTAGTATCAAGACATTGTGCTATGCCTATTTTAGGAGTTGCCAAACCGACACAGGGAACGTTGCAAAGTTTCTGGTTAAGCAAACACTCTAAGCAACTGTGGGCATTACTGTAGTAGTGAGAGGGACGGACTGGAGTTTCCTTCTAAACGAAATGACCACAAGCGAGGAATATTGCTGATAGATGCCCAGTTCATTTCAATACGACTGTCATCGCGTCAACCAACTCATCTGAGGTGCTGTTTTGTGTGCGCCATGAATGACGATGAGACTGGGAGCGTTCATTTCGTTCATGTCTCTGATCCTCCGTAGGATCGCTCGAAAAACCACATGCCACGCAACCAGAATCGAAGCACTTCTGGCGACATGTGGCCCACGATATAGATTTTACGAAGTATTGCTCCACGGATTTAATCGGAAACTTTTACTGCCGAATCCAGATTAATTCTCTGCACGGCAGTTATAATCTACGCGCTTTATTATTTTCTGGATATCTTCCAATCTCTGCCTTCAGCTCCCTCTTGTACCATGAAAGTTATTCCCTGATGTCTTAACGGATGTCCTGTCATCCTGTGCTCTCTTGTCCGTGTATTCCACATACTCCTTTCCTTGCCAATTCGGGAGAGAACCTGCTGATTCCTTGCCTTATCAGTCCACCTGGTTTTCAGTATGCTTTTGTAGCACCACACCTCAAACTAGTCAATGTTCCGGTTTTCCCACTGTCCATGTTTCACTACCATACAAAGCTGAGCTTCAAACGTATGTGCTTAGAAATATCTTTCTCAAATTAGTACATATGTTTGCTACTAGTGCCAACGCCCTTTCCGCAGTGTTATCACCTATTCACGTCAGATAATCGAAGTTAATCGCTGTCTGGCTTGTCTAGCAATAGGATGGCTGACCACACAACTTTGCCGAGCGCTACTGGCAAGTTAGGTGCACTCAACCCTTGTAAGGCCAATTGGAAAGGTACTTGACTGAGGAGGAGCGGCTCCGGTCACGAAAACTGACATCGGCCGGGAGAACGGTATGCTGACCACGTGCCTTCCATGTCCGCATCCAGTGACGTCTATCAGCTGGGGATGACACGACGGTCGGTGGGATCCATTGGGCCTTCCGAGGTATGTTGCGACGGAGTTTAATACTACTAGACAACTCTTCGCCAGGAATGCGCTCTTTGCTATTGCTAGTCTGCTTTCTGCGTCCTCCTCGCTCTGCCCATCACGGGCTATTTTGATGCCTAGGCAGCAGAATTCCATGACTTCGTCTACTCCGTCATCCCCAATCTTGATGTTAAGTTTCTTGGTATTCTCATTTCTGTGGCTTCTCATTATTCTGTACTCTGTGAGCATGGGGTTGTTCTGCTATTCTGTTATTCTGTGCAACGGATTAATCTGAGATGTACCCTTTACCCTGTGGCTTCTGCAAGATGCAATTTCCACCCGTTCAATACTACAGAAGTCAGACAGACGCTTCTAATGTTCTATAGAGAAATGCCTGAAAAACTTTCAGCAATAAATATCTTCTGGAGTCGTCCGCTGTAAGGAAATGACACAAAAATTCGCAAAATTTCTTACGTAACTAGTGGGATACTTGGGTACTGGAGTAGTTCTAGTTAGTGTAAGAAAAACATGAAACTAACGAGAATTATTATTTATTTTGCAAACATTCTGAGAAATCACAGTGGCACTTTTAGTTATGAATTGAACAAGTTATATCCTGGTTCTTTTTGGAATGTCAAGTTACGTCTCAAGGATAGGATTCGCTAATGAAATTTCTCTACAAAGTTTAAGATCGTTATTCACTTGGCAGAATGGCAGAGAGGCGCGCCTACTCAACTTGAATATTTATCCTTTAGAATGTTGCTAGGTACGGTCGAGGCTGTCGCGTGTGAAATGCAGTGAAGTGTACTGTTGTGGAGGAAATATGGGGCTCACAATAGCTGTAGCGCACAGTACCGTAAGCTGCGATCACTGCTGTCTGCGCCGCTCGCTGCTGACAAATAAGATAACTCTCGTTCTATCTGGATTGACCTTCGCCAATCAAACTCTCCCTACGCCTTGATGAAGTCAAGGATTCCTATTCGCGCCTGGTCTAACTATTGGTGTGGTACACCGGTCAGAAAACCAGTCCACCGCGATGTCACTCAAAAATTCGCTCTTAGGCGTTTAACTATAACTCTGTCCGCTCACACCACACAATAAGTGTGTCGGCCAAACAGTGAATAACACCTAATCGCAAGGACTAAATACAGAGTCACATTTCGATTTGCTCTCGACGGAGGTGCTCTCCCAGTGAAGTACTGAGGAGAGACTTGTTCCTCGCTCCAAGAGCGACAACGGAACGGCGCCTCTCCACCCCAGACGTGATGGGGTATATCTTTTGGTCTCTTCCATTACTCCTTCAGCTCAAGGCGTCAGAAATATCGTCTGCCAATCAGCATTGCTCTTCAAAAACGGGAGAATGACGTTTTGTTTAAGGCGACCAATCCGGAAATCTGTAATATCGGCGTTTGGCGTTTGCTGTCTTCCTGTGAAAATCTCTGAAACTGCGTGCTATGTGTAAAGAATGCGTAGGTTGGACGCTCCCACACAATGTAGCGGAATTTGCTTTTAAGCCGAACATGGGGTCGTTCCCTCTTTCACTCTGGCACACGCTGTCTACTCCACGGGCGGCCGAGGTTGACTCGTCCTCTGAAGGGACCGGACTCCCGGTGTGTGGTCTGCCTCTCTCGATCTAAAAGCTCCTGTGACTATCGTGTCTGGAATGTATGTGTGTACGCCAGCCTCGAGTATTTCAACCCCATTGCGCACTTGGTATTTGCATATCGTTTACGTGAATTCATACGACATTGACTTTATCTTTTTGGGTCCGAATGAAGCGTCTTGATGTGTGGAATGTGATTGTGAGGGCAGAATATGTAAGTAATGAAGGTCATGAGACCACGACATCTTACAACTCATGTTCACTGCACTCAACAAATCATGTAATTCTTCTCACTTCCACTGAGGACAGCAATGTCATTAACGAATCTTATGATTTATATCCTTTCATCTTGAAATTTAATACCATCTTTGAATCATTCGTTTATTTCATTCTCCAGTCTGTAGATTGAACAATACGGGTAAAAGACTACATCTCTGTCTCGCACTCTTTCTAATCTGATCACGTTGTTCTTGGTCTTCCACTCGTATTTTTCCTAGGTTTTTCTTTTACAGTTCGTATACTACCCATCTTTCACTGCAGTTCATCCCTATTTTTCTTAACATTTCAGAAATCTTGCATCATTTCACACTGTCAAATGCTTTTTGTAGGTCGGCAGTTCCTATGTACGTGCTAGATTTTTCTTCAGTCAGTAAGAAGGCTGATTAGGTTTTTATGTCGGTAACGCCACGTAGCGCTCTGTATGAAAATAACTGACTGCGCTGTGTGCAGTCTGTGGCTGGTTGGACTCACTTTTGGAATATACGCCTGTATAGTGTTGGGCAGTTGGATGTGAACAGCGCGTAGCGTTGGGCAGTTGGAGGTGAGCAGTCAGCAGTGGTGGATGTGGAGAGAAAAATGCCAGAGTTTTGAGAGGTCACTATAAGCGGACGATCTGGACGTGTGTTCGCCAAAAAAAGGAAATTTGTAAAGATGGATGTCATGAATTGATATATATATGACTTTTGAATATTATTAAGGTAAATACATTGTTTGTTCTCTATCAAAATCTTTCATTTGCTAACTATTCCTATCAGTAATTAGTGCCTTCAGTAGTTAGAATCTTTTATTTAGCTGGCAATATTGGCGCTCGCTGTATTGCAGTAGTACGAGTAACGAAGATTTTTGCGAGGTAAGTGATTCATGAAAGGTATAGGTTATTGTTAGTCAGGGCCATTCTTTTGTAGGGATTATTGAAAGTCAGATTGCGTTGCGCTAAAAACATTGTGTGTCAGTTTAGTGATGATCAGAATAAGTAAAGAGAAAACTGTTGAGTACGTTGAGTTTTACTCAGCTGTCTTTGTATGAAGTAACGTAGAAGTTTACCAGCACAGTAATTCATAATTTTTCCAAAGGGACGTTTCAAGTGATACTTCCATTATCAACCGAAACGTCAGAGATGCCCCTCTGATGCATTTATCTTTCCTGAAGCCACACTTATCGTCGTCTAAAATATCTTCAGTTTTAGTTTTTGTTCGACTGTATACTGTTCTTGTCAGCATCTTGTATGTGTGAACAGTTAAGCTGATTATCCGATAATTCTCGCACTTGTCGGCTCTTGCAATCTTCGGAATTTGTGGATGATGTTTTTCCTAAAGTTTGACGGCTTATCGCCAGTGTCGTACATTCTGGACAAATATGTGAATAGTCGGTTTGTTGCTTCTTCCAACTATGATTTTACCAGTTCTGCCTTATCTGATGTTAAGTCATCCGAACCTCTTTTACATTCTGATTCTAATGCTGGATCATCCATCTCTTCGCTGTCGACTACTGTTTCAACTTCTCACATCATCAGATAAGGCCTCCCCCTCGAAGACGCCTTCAATCCATTCTTTTCACCTACTTCTCTCTCCTCTGCATTTAACGGTGGAATTCCCATTGCACTCTTAATGGTACCGCCCTTGCTTTTAGCTTCCTCGAAGATTGTTTTAACTTTTCTAATATGCTGAGTCAGTCATCCCCATTCTTCACATCTTTCCTGCAGCCATTTCGCCTTGCTGCTCTGCACTTTCTATTTATTTCATTCTTAAGGGATTTATGTTACTGTATTCCTGTCTTTCCTTGAATGTTTTTGTACTTCCATCTTTCGCCGATCCACTGAAATATTTCATCTGTTACCCAAGATTTCTTCGCATTTTCCTTTCTTGTATCAATGTTTGTCTGTCCACCATCTACTACTGCAGTTGTTGGTGGTGTCCATTCTTCTTCAACTGAACTGCCTACTCTGGTGTTTCTTATAGCGGTGTAGACATCGTCAGCGAACTTCAAAAGCGTCTCGTCATTCCTCATTGCTTCAATATCCCACTTCCTTCCATACCAATTCTTTCGGATGATTCCCTTAAACTTCAGTCTACTTCTCATCTTTGCTAAATTGTGATCTGTATCCGTATCGGCACCTGGGATTGCTTCAAGTCCAATATCTGATTTCGGGTTCTGACCATGATGTATTGCAGCTACAATCTTCTTGTCTCTCCGTGTCTTTTACAAATACACCTGCCCCTCCTGTGATTTTTGAACAGAGTATTCATTGTTACTCTCTGAAATTTAATGCAGAACTAAATTAGCTTTCGTCCTCTCCTATTCCTGCCCCAAAGCCCATATTCTTCTGTAAGCTTTTCCTCTATTCCGTCCCCTACAACCGTGTTCCAATCCATCATCATTATTAGATTTTCGTCTGCCTTTACATACTGAAGATACAAATGGGGTTCCAATCCAGAAACGTTTGCCTGTAGAGAGATCATAGTGACACTTTTTCAATGACAGGCCACATGTCCCTTGGATATGAGGTTATGTACGAGGCCTGTTCAGAAAGCAAGCTCCGATTGATTGCCAAATTGAAACCACAGTGAACATCAGAAATGTTTTACTTGTAACAATTAGCTACACCTTTCAGCTACTTCTCTACGTAGTCGCCGTTCTGACTTAGACTTTTGTCATAGCGTTGTACCAACTTTTCAATAGCCTCATCATAGAAGGCAGCCGCCAGTGCTTTCCGCCAATTCTCCACGCTGGCCTACACCTCGTTGTCTGTGTCAAAATGTTGTCTTCAAAGACAGCGGTTCATGTGACCAGAGATGAAACTCAGGGGGAGACAATTGCGGACTGTATTCTGGGTAATCTCACATTTCCATTTGAAAAAGATGCAGGAGCATTTTCATTGCCCCTGCAGAATGCGGCTGAAAATTGTCTTGAAGAAGAAACAGCACGATACTTACGTAATGTTAGCTGCATAGCTTCAGGCGAAATTTCTCACCAGGCCCTCGTACTTGGCGGCAGACACTATTTTCTAGACATCTTTACGCACTCACTGCGAGCTCAGAAATGAGAAGAGCGACGTGATGCTAACTGGGGTTATACTAGAGACACTACCCAACACATCTGTGCAACGTTTTATCGGATTTTCATAGTCGTTTCCATTTCGCGACCGATCGGAGCTTACTTTCTGAACGCCCCTCGTATCTTTAAAGCAGTGGTTTCCATTATCTTCTGCACCCTCATGCTGTTGATCATTGCTGATTTTCCGCCTTTGTGGTTAGTTTCCCACACCAAAGGCAATGGAGTACCCTGAACGTCTGCCGCCACTCCACCCTCTTTTACGAGGCCATTGGCAGAACGAGGGTGACACCTTATGCCGGAAGTCTTCATAATTTTTATTTAGTTGCTACTTTCGAGCTCGGAACTCACGACGATTTGATTAGGTATCATGGGCGCTACCCCTACACCATGGGTGGCAGTAGACAAAATTATTTAATGGCGTTTACTTATCTTGATGCAGAGGAAACTAGTGCGAAACATCGCACGCTATTGTACGATCCTGTTTTCCGCTCCATAGATAACTTTTATTCGTATTTCTGTAGTGTATGGATCGAGAATTATGTTTCCCTACAAACTGCAGCGTTGTTTGCAGCCTACTTTAAGTGGTCAGTGTTGTACCAAGATTTCCTGAGAGAGGACGAAAAAGTTGATTGCGTAGTATTTTGAATTACAGGATGAAGACTTTCTCATAAATGAAGGAAACAAACCCTCCATGAGTAACTGAAATTCCTGAGTGAAACGTATTCTGTCTCTGAGCTATATACTGCACACACCGTTTTGATAGACTGCACACACCGTTATGAACAGACCGTATTCAGTTTTATCGGCCAGTTAATTAACTTGTAATACAAGGTCATCATGGTATGAAAGGGAGCTGGAGTGAGAGAGACTATCTGACACGTCATTATACATAAAAATAAATTTAGAGAACCTAATTTTGTTTCCTTTGGTTTCCCTTATACTACATCGTTCCATTATGACATGATTATGTCTACATTGCTATATATATTACACACTGTTCATGGGAAGTCAGATTCGTAAGAAGCAACTGCAGAACATTTTAAGAAAAGTTTAGTTGCTTGAACGTCAAAGAAGACAATCCATAAAACATTACTGGAGACTCAACAGCACAGAGTGGTCACCTTTTTTCTGTTTGCAACTAGTTAAAGGTCGTGCTTCAGTTAAGGGTCGTGTGTCATTTCAATCAAAGTGATGTCATGTGTGTCAACTAAACGTCTAATAGATTATTTGTGGTTAATTAGTAAGACGGACATTTGGACTTTGGATTCTACGGCACTGGATACCGCTTGTACAGAATAGTCTAAAATTCTCCTTATAGACTTCTAGGACTTGTAGGGGGGACTTAGAGACAGTATTTCCCCACTACATCCTTTCAAAAATATGCCTGCTAGGTAGGTATGCAACAGGATAATCGTGGTGGGGAGTGCTTAAGTTGGGTCGGGTGATATGAAGTTCTGCCTCTCTGACCTGTTTCGAGCCTCGCTCACGTGTCTGTGAGTGTTAGAGCAAGATGACTGAGTACACGTTTGCAGAATACACCGACATGATCCTTCTTTGTGGTCAAGCTCTCGGTAATGAAAGAGTTGCTCGGCACCTTTATCAAGATTGTTCTTCACAACGTCCGACACTATCGCATACACTTTACGCCATAATTAGGCAACGGCTTCGAGAAAGGGTACCTCCAACGTCAGCAGACGAGACTGTGGTGCTCGAAGGAGACGACGCACGCCAGAATTGGAAGAGACCGTACTGCATCACGTTGAAGGGAACAACTTCATTAGTAGGTACCTTGCGTGCACGGAACTTGGTGGTCGCCACATCGGACCTTACTTGTAGTGGGTCAGAATGCTAGCCATCCCGGCCGCTGTGGCCGAGCGGTTCTAGGCGCTTCATTCTGGAACCGCGCTGCTGCTTCGGTCGCAGGTTCGAATCCTGCCTCGGGCATGGATGTGTGTGATGACCTTAGGATAGTTAAGTTTAAGTAGTTCTAAGCCTAGGGGACTGAAGACCTCCGATGTTAAGTCCTATAGTGTTTAGAGGCATTTTTTTGCCAGCCATCCTTGGAAAAAAGAATCGTCTTAATTTTAATGGAAGACAACAGTGTCTGCGAAAACTGATTAAGTTTCCTTTGTATTTCTTCGTTATTAATAAGTGGAATTGTAAAACAAATAATGTGCTTCACGCCTAATAAATTACTTGTGAAGTGGTCGCGTTACCATAATGTTTTGAAATGGTTGTAGCATAAAACGGTCCTTCTCGAGGTGTTGATCGCAATTCACAATATTATCTCCTCAGGCCCCTCTACAGGTCCTAGAGGTTTATAAGGGGAATTTTGGAGCATCCTGTACAGTAGCAAAGGGTTAGCAGTCCATGTGTTACCAAAGTTTCTTTCCTGGGTACTGAATTTTGATTTAACTGCAATACTAATATTTCAGAGGTTCAGTAAAACGGTAATGGCTTCAGTATAAAATTATCTTTTACTCGAGCAGTGAAAGGGAAAATGTATGTGTGCGTTGGGTATGGAGGTTTTACTGCATAACGATGCAGTCGTCGGGTTGTTTTGCTTCCCCGATATGGAAGCTGCAGTAAGTTTTGGAAAGTGCAGCAGCAGTGCACTCAGGAGTAATTTGGCCGTCTCTGTGAGTGGTGCTCTCTGGCTGCTGGAAATAATGACGCATCGCATCGGGAGCTTTAAAGGCGAACTGGGCGCAGCCCTGCCCCGCCCTGCTCACAGCTTAAAGGTGCGCCGCAGACACCACCTGCTACCGTGCGCTCCGCCCACAGTGGCAACGTCGTGTTCCGAGCATCATGAAAACAATGTTTCATTCAAGCATTCTGCAATGGATATCCCTGGAAACTGAGAGAAAACTGAAAATCTGTGCAGGATGGTTTGGTATGTATACGCTTTTACATGAAAGCAAAACTATGGATAACTTAAAAGTGGTGCGAGAATGATTCTACTCAAAATACAGGAACATGTGTTATTGAAACATGACATGTAAACCATGTGATATCCAAACAGGACTTCGTTTCTTGCAGATTATTTTCTAACGAAACCATAGTTAGTGTGGCAGTATTGTAACACACGTATAGCAAACCTAATTAATCGCGGGCCCTCGTAATTTGATAGACATCCTGAACACATCCAGTGCTTCTATCCCTCATTAGGAGATATAATGACACATAACACAATTTAAATCTGTGGGCTCATAATTCGAAGATAATGGTGACTTGGTGCTGCTACATGTTAAACTGGGAAGTCGTCCGAGAAAATACAACTACTTATACACCTACAGATAAGAACTGGGACCCGAATTTAGCAGAGATGAGATGTAGATTGAAGTAGAACTGTATCCAGAATTTAGCAGAGATGAGCAGTGGATAGCAGTTCAAGTGCATCACCCGTAAGAATTAATGTTGGAGGAAATGGGATACTGAAGTACTGACGAATGATGAGATGCGTTTGATATTCTCTAACGCTGTCTAACGCTGTAGAAGCTACAATCATTAACACCGCAGAAGGCAGTTCAGATGATGAGGAATGGACATTTCTGTAAATGTCAATCACAGACGGTGGGCCGGCCGCTGTGGCCGAGCGGTTCTGGGCGCTTCAGTCCGGAACCGCACTGCTGCTACAGTCGCAGGCTCGAATCCTACCTCGGGCATGGATGTGTGTGATGTCCTTAGGTTATTCAGGTTTAAGTAGTTCTAAGTCTAGACGACTGATGACCTCAGATGTTAAGTCCCATGCTTAGAGCCATTTGAACCATTTGAAGAACAGACGCTGGACAGGGAGAAATAGGTACAAGGAAGGTAACTGCGGAGAAATATTGGGTAACAGAGGAAATACTTCAATCGATCGACGAAAGGAGGAATCAGAATAACTTTCAGGAAAATATAGGACTACACTAACTTAAGTCACGTAAGGATAAAACAGTTAGGAAGTGCAACAAAGGCAAGATGCAATGGCTGCAGGAACAATTAGAAGTAATGTAAGAAGAAATGATCGTCGTAAGAAAAATCAAAACAACCTGAGATGAAATGAAAAGCAAGTGCGCTAACATTAAGAATGAAATGGGAATTCCACTGTTAAAGGCAGAGAAGAGAACCGATTGGTGGAAAGAGTACATTGTAGGCTTCTACGAGGAGCAGGACTTGTCAGATAACGAAACAGAAGAATAATTTGGAGTCGCTACGAAAGATATTGGAATTATAGCATTTTCTAACAAACAAGGCAGAAGTGATAGGTAACATTCATATGGAATTCCTAAGATCATTGGAGGTGTGTGGCAACCAAACATCTACTCAGCCATGGTGCGTAGAATCTACGAAACTAGAAACATACCATCACACTTCCGGAAAAATATCATCAGCTTGATCCCGGTGATATCAAGGGCGGATGCCTCCAGCTCAAGCAAGTTGCTGACAAGAATACAATGTAGAAGATCGTAAACGAAAATTACGGCTCTCTTAGATGGTGTTTAATTGGGCTTTCGTAAAGGTACGAGAGTGGAAGTTCTAACGTTGACAACGGAAGGAACACTTAGAAAAGTAAAGAAACGTTCCTGGGATTTGCTGACGTAGAAAAATCGTTCGATAGGGATAATACTGCTGGATGTTCAAAATCCTGAGGAAAATAGTAGTAAGGTATAGGGAAAGACGGATAAATGGCTAATACAAAATTAATACAAGAAACAAGAGAGAATGATATGAATGTAACACCAAGAATGAAGTGTGAATTGATAAATTTATAAATACTTTGCACAAATTGGCTGAACTATGATGAATTCAAGTCAACCACCGCCGTCTGTGTGTGAAGAATAACGTCAGAAACTCCTATAGGAGTTTTAAAAGGTTTTTGTTTATAGACAGCCCGATTCACGAGGAAGGTTTGTATGTACAATTTAATACCACCTCGCCAAGTTAAGTCGTTCAGCGGTAGATACGCAGAGTTATACGTGCTAAGCCGGGACAGTTTGCTAATTTAATTACTAACTGAACGTTAGACACTGCATCATGCCGAAACTACATCCCTGTAATAGGAGGCGCACTGGCACAACGCAGTGATGTGAATTATTTTCACGCCCTGACGTCTGTGACACTGCCTCTTACTAGTGACTTGATAGCGTTGCTTCAGGCGATAGTCATGAAAGTTTTACAGTAAATGAAATTGAACACTTTTCCCATTCCAAACAGAGCTTGCTGTCGACAGACCCGTGAAGCGAAACAAATAATTACCACATTTTCTGTCACTTTGTCCATTCACACAGATAAAATTAATAACATGCTGTACCTCACCTGACGTACAGATTCGCAAAAAGGTCACATAACCATCAGTTAATAGTGATATCAATAAAACACCAAAGTATTTGACCAACAAGGCCACATTAGTATTACTCAAATAAATGCCGGGAATGAAAAATAACTTACGTAATAGCACATGTACGATAAGCCATAGAATTTGAGAGAAGATCGATGTATAGTCAAAGAACTCTTTGACAGACTCGTTCCAGTGCAGAAAGTAGTTAATTTTTATTGGTTACTTGACTGCTTGTCGAGTAACTGGAGCCTTCGCGTGTTCAATTGATGACATACATTACAAACTGAGGGTAAGTAAAACAGTAGAATATACGTTGTATTTTTCTGTGGATGAAGTCTGAGTGCACGACAAAACATCTAAAGCGTCCACTATACTCTTCAAAACAACTACAAAACGAATAGGATGGGTACATTTTATTATAACCTATGGTAAGGAGTTCTATAGTTTGCGTCTATGCTTGGAGGATAGAAGGCGTGTTAGCTTACAAACACTTCTTAAAACTTTTGTGGGGTAAATTCTATCTTTAGGCCCCGTACACGAATTGTTTGTTGAGAACAGAAGAGCATTATAGCTAGCAGATTTCGCTTAGGAAGGAAAGAAGATTAGGGATCATCGTCTTGTCAGATTCTTTAAACTTAATAAATAAGGCGCAAGGTGTTTCTCTTTGAGTGTTTACAAACAGTTCTATTAGGCCTTTCCTATATCAAAATGCATGAGCGATCCTTTGTATCAGTTCGACGACTGCTGTCATTGCGACCTGGTAGATATCACACTCGCTGATCTATATGATGCCTCCACTTCATATACCAACGTCTTCTTACTCCCAGATCTTTGTGCAACACGACTGACTCAATGTCTGACCCATTCATCTTGTCCTGTACGTAGAGAATGCTATGCATTGAGTTTTTCGTCAGATGCTAAAATTCACATTTTGCGGAATTAAATACTTTATGAGTACCAAGGGCACCAATATTTTGCCAAGATCTGCCCGGATACTTTCTCTGAGTAACAATTCCTCCTAGCTGATTACGTGAATCAGCGAAAAGTCTAGGACTGCAGTTAATACTATTTGCTAGACTTAAATTTCCCTGAAATTACTCCTGTATCTGTAGAATTCTCTCCATCTAACATAATGTCTTTCGTTCTGCCCCTGAAGAAGTTTTCGGTCCAAACTTGGCTGTTTGTACCATAGGAAAGTATTTCTTCAGTAAGCATCGATATAAACCTGTGTAGGTATAAAGTTCGTTATTTTATGTGTGAATTCGGAATTTACTATCGAAGTCTTCTACAGATCTGTCCCTTTTTGTACTGATGAATGAGGTCTGTGCTCTCATTGAACCCACATGAACGTGTCTCCGAACATTTGACTCAAAGTTTACTAGAAGGTAACCGAAAGTTCTCTCGGTATCATCCTGTGACGGTTAAGGCGGAGTTACGATCCATGTGCAAAATACCCGTGTCAAGTCTGTGGATATAATATGTCGGTGGCTATAAAAGCCCAAAGTTGTGTCAGCTTTTATAAAGCTGATTCTAGATCAGTTGCGAAAGTGCCAGTAGTTTTTTGTGGTCCACCGAAAAATACATTTCTATCTAATCCCAGACAATTTTAAAAATTGACGAATATAGTTAACATCATGGCCGTTGCACTTTCACAAGTTGTTCGTTTTCTGCTTGACAGAAGTCGCAGTACATTGTAAGAGTGCCGTCTAGTGGTTTTCTTAACTAGAGGCCGAGAACCACACAAACAGGAATTTCCGGAACGATGCCAACTGAAGGAAAGCTGATGTGAGGTTTCGCTGCAAAAGAATGGCGTATTAATCTTAGCTTGTGGCGAAGCTACAATTTCCTTATTTGGAGCTGTGGTAGCCACAAGCGAGTGGAGGACGCTTGCGGTTTTAGCTGGAATCGTGCTAAGTCTGCAGTTTCATTTATCTTGGCGGCTTCTGAGAAATATTAACCGCCTATTTTACCAGAGCAAGTAGTATATCTAGGATAGTTCGAGGAAGTGTTCTCCTTGCTCCCCGTGCCAATGAAGTCACTATTTACACACACGAAGTGTTGAGTTCTTTTGACAACGGATTTCAAATTTATTCCGTATTTCTAGATTTCCGAAAGGCTTTTCACACTGTACTATACAAGCGGCTTTTAGTGAAATTGCGTGGTTCTGGTATATCATCGCAGTTCCATGACTGATTTGATGGTTTTCTTTCAGAGAGGCCTCTATTTTTCCTTATCTATACTAACGATTTAGGAGACAATCTGAGCAGCTGTCTTAGGTTGTTTGCAGATGATGCTGTCATTTATCGTCTAGTAAACACATCAGAAGATCAAAACAAAATGCAAAACGATTTAGAAAAGATATCTGAATGGTGCGAAAATTGGCAATTGAGCCTAAATAATGAAAAGTATGAGGTCATCCATATGAGTGCTAAATGGAATCCATTAAATTTGGGTTATACTATAAATCAGTCTAATCTAAAGGCCGTAAAGTGAACTAAATACCTAGGAACTACAACTACAAACAATTTAAGTCGGAAAGAACATATAAAAATGTTGTGGGGAAGGCAAACGAAAGACTGCGTTTTATTGGGAGAACATTTAGAAAACCTAACATATCTATTAGAGACTGCCTACACTACGCTTCTCCATCCTGTTTTGGAGGACTGCTGCGCGGTCTGGAATCCTTACCAGGTAGGATTAACGGAATACATGGAGAAAGCTTAAAGAAGAGCAGCACGTTTTGTATTATCGCGAAATAGGTGAGAGAGTTCACGAACAAGATACAGTACCTGGGATGGAAACCATTAAAACAAAGGCGTTTTTCGCTGCGGAGGAATCTTGTCACGAAATTTCAATCACCAGCTTTCTCCTCCGAATTCGAAAACATTTTGTTGACGCCGATCTATCTAGAGAGGAACGATTATTATTATAAAATAAGGGAAATCAGAGCTCGCACGGAAAGACATAGGTGTTCGTTTTTTTCCGCACGCTGTACGGGGGTTGAATAATAGAGAATTATTGTGAAGGTGAACCCTCTGCCAGGCACTTATATGTGATTCGCAGGGTATCCTTGTAGATGTAGATGTAGATGATGTCATGCTCTCTTACCAGATTTCCCTCACCCCCAGACATACTCTAAGTGCCCTATGTATAAAATGGCGGGAAATAAAAAAAATGGCGGAAAATTCAAAATATACGAATTGTGCTACAGATTTCTACCCACTCCTTTGACGTCACTGTGGAAGTAGGTCAGCTGTCCTAAGGGTAAACTGGCGGGAAATTGAAGGTGGAGCATAGCTCTGTGAGCTGAAAATCCAAGATCGTGTCCTTGAAATAGGAAGACAGTATCTGTGACGTCAGAATACAATATGACTGACATAGAGATACCAGTACAGTCTGTATTACGTCGCAGTCAAAGTTGGTGGTCTAAGATGGAGACCTGAAGATACAAGGGCGGTCTCCGTGACGTCACTGTATACCATAGTGACCCAATATTACGACATAGAGATAAAAGGACAGCCTCTATGAAGCCACAATCCAAGATGGCGATCTAAGATGGCTGACCTGAGGATACTAGGAGTGCCTACATGTTTGGCACATTTCTCCTCAGCCCTGTGACGTCACAAACTGAGATGCTAGGCTTGGTGAACAATGGGACTTACAGCATGGTTCCCATGTTACTTGTTCTAAGTACAGAATTTAGGATGGCGGTCGACTAGGTTTCTCCTGAAGCCACATACTACTTGCACTAAGTTTAAAATGTTCCTAGCTCACGTGCCCAAAGTTTATACAGCATCCCATCCCCTGTGACGTCATGTTTTAAGCAAATCTCGTCCTAAGTTTATAGGTGACTTACAGTAAGTTTAAAATTACATGATGTTTAAACGTTTACTGCACGATAGGACGTGAACGAATACGGTAACATCTAAACAAATTCTACCCACCCCTGTTATTTTAACTTTAGAACCCAAGAGCTGGCTTGCCCTAAGTTTCAAATGGTGAGAAATTCACTCAATTTCACTTTAAAATGACTGTAAGTCCTATGGATGTCAGAAATGGATCACATCTCCTAACATTAAAACTATGTAGCTGACCGGTGCAACATGTATGCTTCTCAAACACTGGCACTGTCTAGTGTAGTAGGTAGGACTGGGAGAGGTATGCACTTGCATCCTGAGTCTTAAAAGATCTAACTATAAAATAATTCAGTAAAGGCCTCAGTATTATACCTGATAATTTTTTCAGTGGCATACCATTAGTGAGGGAACTGCTTGCAATGAAAACGACCTATGCTGGAACTCAAAGAGAAAACAAGATTTGAATCCTTAAGAAGATGCAACCATGTCGTCTAAGGGAGGTAGATTCATCTGTCTTTGATGTTTTGATTACTTATCACTAGTATCCTATATGCTAAAGAAATCACTGTCTTCTCTCTTCACGCATCAAGAAGAGTAGCTGGTGATGCAAAGAAGCCAGAAGTAACAGAGCGTTGCAACAAACGCAAAAGGGGTGTTGGGACCATGGATCAACTTTCGGGCACCAATTGCGAGAAGCGCAAAACCAAGCATTGGCCTCTTGTACTGTTCTACTCCACAATATAACTGGCATTGCTGATATCACTCTAACGAATTTATGGTTGTATTTTCACCCAAAAAGACCCTCTACAGATCAGAAGAGCTTGCAGTTTCTCTTGCAGTTAGGACGACAGCTTGTGCATCATTACATCAACAGAAGATTATTCTATAGGGGGTACCTGCAAATGGGCGCAAAAATCTGTCTTCTTGCCGTTAGATACAACTGCAGGTCTAATGGACACCTACCCACCAACAAAAGACAAACGTTTTCTTTGTTTCAAAGATTTCTAGACAAAATATGTAACAACTGTGTTCTAGCCAGATTGTGATGCGCTTAGAAGAAGATAAAAACGAGTAAGTGTGTTATATGGAGGCACCGTTTCCAAACACAGTAAAACTAGATCAGGTGTTTCATTCTACTGAAGTTCTGTTATTTCATTTCTGTTACGATTGCTGCAGAAGTAACAGAAACTGTGAAATAGAAAATATTTCGATTGTGTTCAAAAACATAAAACAAAAAGATTTATCCTAAAATATTTATTATTTAAGAATAACAATAGCACATAAAATTGTAACAAATTAACAAAGTTATTGTAACCAAATGTAATGGAAAACAAAGTGTTCGAAATAAACAATATTGAATTTCCTCCGATACAATATAAAACACAAATATCACTTGATGTACATGATCCTCTAATAATAAAAACAGTGTTGGATATTAAATAAAACGTTCCAGTAACATGAGCTGGGGTCTTGAAAGACCCCACACGCCAAGTCGAACAATTTCTCAAACGTGCCCAGCTGAGTGTTAAACACCATGCTAGAGACTTAAGGGCTACTTCGTCCTGTGTACCCAGCCGTTTTCACCTTATCAATACATGAGAGGTAACGGTAAAATCATTAGCCATTTGTCTGTATCCGTTTACTTAAATTTAGTTAAATGCATTTAAATGAATAGATACAGACACATGGATGAAAGTGTTATCGTTACTTCTCACATATTCATCAGCTGTTGTCCCACTATCCATCTGACGTCCAGGGTGGATGTACAAAAATTCACAATAAATGCTATTGTCATTCTTAAATAACAGACATTTTCAGGACTTAACAGTTTTATTTTATGTTTTTCAAGACAATCGAAAGATTTTTTATTTCACGGTTTTGTTATATCTGTAGTAATCATTACAAAAATGAAAACAGAAAAACTTCTATATGTCATCAGTTAGAAAGGTAGGCTGTTGTCAGACGCCTATTGCACCTACTACCAATACAGACGGCTACATGATTTTGAACTCTATCTTACGGTAATTTTAGAACCGGACGGTATTCTGTTGTGCTGAATAGTGTATGGTGGTGAGAGCAGATACTATATTGTAATTTTTATTATATTTAGTGGTACTATAGACAAGATTTGCATGTATTCTTGGTTTTCAAATGGTGTATCGAAATGTCCATCGCGACTAAACTCGCCTTATGTGTGTTTTGTTGTGTGGTAATGTATTGGTAGAGAGCTGTGGCACATTTCTTGTTGCGTGCTTTTGAGTCCGTTGAAAGTGGCCTTGTTTATTAGCAAGTTCGTTAACCAATATCCCCAGTGTCTCTCCATCTCCATGTCGACGTAGTGTAGCTGAAACTTTCTATAGTAAGTGTAATGACTAGAGAGAGTAATATTTAAGTTCGAGTCTCACCTACTTATTTATCAGGGATAAGCACTTATTTATTTCTTCCTTGAATACAGCTTTTACTCTTACTATCGAGTTGCAACAAGTAATGTTCACTATTATAAGTTTCCTTCGTCTTTATCAGAGCAAGAACAAAAACTGAGTCATTAACATTCCATTGAAGAACACAGACAATAAAAATCAGACATAATGGGATGATAATGTTCGCTTTTCTCATGCTAGGACTGATGCCTTTGGTTGCTGCACACAACGCAGTATCTGACACAGTTAATTCCGCAATAAAATGTGATATTGCAATACCACTGTGATCACTGCACTGAACACGCCACTTCTAGGAGCTAGATTCATCCCTAGAGGAATGGCTAAATCTACTTTTAAGTCTGAACCTTCCCCGCTGTTAAGTAGAGCATGATGTCTGCTGGGAGCTCTTCAGTCCAAAGCAAATACGGTATGATTCTCCGTATTTTGTTCTTATGGTGACAGCATAGAACTGTCTACAGATCCGACGCCAAGGACACAACATCAACACAGACACCAGAAACTAACGCAATCCAGGATCGAGAACAAACAGAACGAGTGTCCTGAGCGTTAAGAACAATATGCTATTTGCTAGGAACTCTACAATCCAATAGTAAACGTACCATTGTATTCCGCACTTCTCTTATGTGGTGACATCGTGAAACTGTATGGAAGGCAGGCCGAAGTGGACGAGCGGTTTTAGGCGCTACAGTCTGGAACCGTGCGACCGTTACGCTCGCAGGTTCGAATCCTGCCCCGGCCATGGATGTGTGTGATGTCCTTAGGTTAGTTATGTTTAAGTAGTTCTAAGTTCTAGGGGACTGATGACCTCAGCAGTTGAGTCGCATAGTGCTCAGAGCCATTTGAACTGTATGGAAAACCGATCTGTAGCAAAGGAACACAGTATCTACCGCCTTCTGAGCCTCGTCAATGTACAGAGGGAGCTGACTTCATTCCTTCATTGTTTATGGAATGAATTTGGATATTGTGCGCCCTCCCCTCCTCCCCCTTCCACCTTCCTCCAGAAACCTCATAACACGCGAAATAAGGCACATTGAAAAATTCCACAGGCAACCAAAGTTAGCAATATAGGCCTACAGTTGTACATATCGGCTTAATACAGTTCTGGAAAGAAGGGATGATTGCTAAACACCGTGTTGGTCCACCTTTTTGGCACACAATACAGTGTCACCGTTCTGTGTTACACGGTTTGGACAAGCCGCCGATAGGGACTGAAACGTGTATTTTTTAAACCTGTACCCCATTATAGGCCCTTTTTTAGTGAAATTCGAGAAGGGTTCAGAGAGTTCCGATTGGTCTCGAAATGGAAACCGCGGTGAAAGTCCGGCGAATCTTAGCACCAATGTTTAAACTTCCCCTTTGAATGTAAAGAACGACTGTGCTGGTAAACTCTTACGTTCTTTGATTTTCAAACA
This sequence comes from Schistocerca nitens, assembly GCF_023898315.1. NCBI lineage: Eukaryota > Metazoa > Arthropoda > Insecta > Orthoptera > Acrididae > Schistocerca > Schistocerca nitens. The sequence goes on along the minus strand of NC_064614.1, from coordinate 365,727,437 downwards.
GCTGAGCAAAACTGAACGTACTCAGACAGTTCTCTCTTTAGTTATTCTGATCATCACTAAACTGACACAATATTTTTAGCGCAACGCAATCCGACTTTCAATAATCCCTACAAAATAATGGCCCTGACTAACAATAACATATACCTTTCATGAATGACTTACCTCACAAAAATTTTCGTTACTCGATCTACTGCAATACAGCGAGCTCCAATACTGCCAGCTAAATAAAAGATTCTAACTACTGAAGGCATTAACTAATAATAGGCACAGTTCGCAAACGAAAGATTTTGATAGAGAACAAACAATGTATTTACCTTAATAATGTACAAAAGTCATATATGTAAGTTCATGACATCGAGTCTTACAAATTTCATTCTTCTGACGGACACACGTCCAGATCGTCCGCTCATAGTACCCTCTCAAAACTCTGGCATCTCCCTCCCCACATCCACCACTGCTGGCGGCTCACCTCCAACTGCCCAACGCTACACACTGTTCACATCCAACTGCCCAACGCTACACTAGCGAATAATCCAACCAGCCACAGACTACACACAGCGCAGTCAGCGATTTTCATACAGAGCGCTACGTGGCGTTAGAAATATAAAAACCGAAACAGCCTACTTACAATGTTTGGATCAGTGTCTCTAGTATGCCCAGCTATCGCTTCACTTAGATCTTGTAGTTCTGAGCGCACAGCGAGCGCGTAAACATGCCTGGGAATAGTCTTTCCTGCTAAGTATGGGTGCCTGCGGAGAGATTTTGCCCGATTTCATGCAACACTACATAACGAAACTGTCGTGCATTTAGCCGCGCGGGATTAGCCGAGCGGTCTGAGACGCTGCGACTGGTCCCGGTGGAGGTTCGAGTCCTCCCTCGTGCATGGGTGTGTGTTTTTGTGCTTAGGATAATTTAGGTTAAGTAGTGTGTAAGCTTAGGGACTGATGACCATAGCAGTTAAGTCCCATAAGATTTCACACACATTTGAACATTCCTCACACATTTGTTTGTTTGTCGTGTATCTACTTCTTCATGACAATACTCGGCCGCGCGCTGCGAGCTCAATGACGTCACTCGTGCATCGTTTTCGATGGGAAGTGTTTGACTACCCACAATACATCTCGGACGTGGCTGCCTCTGATTTTTATCCCCGCTCACATGAGCCGATGGCTATGAAGACAATTAACTGGCACAGAAAAGGAGCTGCAGACCAGCGCAGAGAATTGGTGCAAAACGTAGGCGGCTGCCTTCTACGATGAGGGTGTTGTTAAGTTGATACAACGCTATAACAGATGTCTTAAATAGAGAAGTAGCTGGGAAGTGTAACTAACTGTTGCAAATAAAACAGTTCAGATTTTATCTGTGATTTCCATTTCGTGACCTATCGGAACTGACTTTCTGATCAACTCTAGTATATTCAGATGAAAAATGCACACAAGAGGAGAAGGTGAACGTGGTGATGGTTTAATGTCGTCCAAGGGCCGTTTTCTCCATATGCTAAAGTAAAAGCAACAGATCAGTACTGCATTAGTCCGCTGGAGACGCACTAATAAACATTGTGTATGTACCAGACTTTTTTTCCTGACATCATGGAAGAAGCTACTTGTCAGAGCATACTAACTGTACTGAATCGTGCAGTCGTTCTCACATCGGTCCATTTGCGAGTGGTATAGGGGAGGGAAGATCTGTGATGCAAACAAAGTAACTTCCATCATGTGTTGAATGAAGGCTTGTAGAATCTGTATGCAGACTCGATTTTGAAATGTGATCTTATAATGAGTCACCTACGTCCACAAGGCAGAGCACGTTCAGAAGGCAAGTGACAAGGGAATTTTCAGACTTGTCATGTCGAAGCATGCGTTTCTTTTTCTTTTTTTTTTACCACAGTGAGTTAATGCTGAAAAACGTCCGTACGATATATTGTAGCTATTAACATGACCTGGAAGTTCGTAAAAATTCTTTATGAAGTAAGACGTTTTTCTCACGGTTTCCACGGTTGTAACTTGCTACTGTACAGTTCTGACCTCTCTGCTACGTTATGCTAACGCCATCTAGTGAGAAGGTGGCGGCAGCTGCGCGCTGCCCTTTGGTGACAGCAATGAGAGAGCTGATTCGCCCAGTGAAAGCGGTCGCATATTTAATCAAAATATGAAAATGTGGAGAGGAAAACTGAAGTATTACTGATTGCCACTTGAGAATATTGTCACAGTAGTAGATTGGAGAATGTAGTGACCCGCAAAAACAACAATTTTCTCTGTTATTATTCTGTAAATTGCCTTCCACTGGATGAAAATTTTTTGTCTAACCGTTGAATTACGTTCGTCGTGCCGGGTGGAATCTGAAGTATTTCTACTTCTTTGTCAAGGTGAGCTCAAAATGCAGCTATTAGTGAATGAGAAATTTTATGACCTGACCAGGAATTTTGAAGGAGAAGAGATTTCTTTCCGCAGTGCTGAAGAAAACCATGATGCGTGAAAAATGTACCGTTTTCATTTCCCATTTTTTCCGACTTCGATGCTCCTACCACAAGATTGTCTGCGTAGAACATTGTCCTTTTGACACGTGACAGAAACGTTAGGATGATTCTTGAAGACGTACGTGTCGTATAGACAGCAGTGGTTCAAATGGATCAAATGGCTCTAACCACTACGGGGCTTAACATCTGAGGTCATCAGTCCCCTAGACTTAGAACTACTTAAACCTAACTACCCTCAGGACATCACACACATCCATGCCCGAGGCAGGATTCGAATCTGCGACCGTAGCAACCGCGTGGTTACGGACTGGAGCGTCTAGAACTGCTTGGCCACAGCGGCTGGCAGGCAGGTATGAACCATACTTACTAATTATGATGATTATAGTACGCGGACGTGAGAGTGCAGTCGTGGAGTCTATATGATTTTCCCCTTTGAATGACAGCGTTCTTTTAGCAAACACTTCTTTTTGAAAACCTACGGATTTGAACTGTAGACGCAAGATCCACTAAACCTAGCGAGCTTATGCCTTGCATTCGTAATAAAAGTTTCTAACATTTCGGTTTGAATCGCTTCATTTTTCGACATGTTTCTAGCTAAAAATTTTGTTCCTTTTCTTGCCACAATTTTGTGTGATCTTTTGGAGCAACCACTCCGACTTTGAGAAGCTGTATATTCCTTACTGCCTATAATGTTGGCAGTATCTAACGCCCAGACACTTTAAGTTGTATCGCTAGCTTAAAATGACTTTTGTCTGGATTCGGTAAATAGCTCAAAAAGTCGTGCATTTAGCTCCGCCGTAATTTCTTTTCGCCTCTTGCATCGTCCCGCAACTTCCTTTTTCCATCTATGCATTTCACTTTCAGAACTGACAAAGCGATGTTTATTTTGAAAAGTAATGACCCGTAGTCTTTTCTTAGCACTTTCATTCAGACACTACATCACCACTTTTTCTAGGTCTGATGGGGTAGTTTTAAAATGGCTCTAAGCACTATGGGACATAACATCTGAAGTCATCACTCCACTAGACTTAGAACTACTGAACCTAACTAACCTAAAGATATTACACACATCCATGCCCGAGACAGGATTCGAACCTGTGACCGTAGCAGCAGCGCGGTTCCGGACTGGATCGCCTAGCTGTCGGCCACAACGGCCGGATGGTTAATTTTAGTTCCTGGTGTTGCTTTAGGAGATAGTTGGTGAATGTACGTGGCACTGTCACTCGAAGAGTCTTCATGAGTACAGCTTCCTTCAGTTCTTTGCCATGTGATGATTCGCAATCTGCAATATCAAGTGCTTCAGTCGTTTTAGCAAAATGTCTGCGCTGTTTACATGGTTCTCTATAAGTTTAACTAGCAGTTCACACATCACATATTCTTCACAATTGCGTTCTGTTAATGGCTTCATTTGGCGACTCTTGTATATCTCCATAGCAAGCAGCAAAACATGTATATGCTTCGCCATCACTTTTGAGGGGAGATTCAACGTGTAGCGTAAAATGGCTTACGGAGTATCTTTCGCAGTTCGAACTACTGTCAGGACGATATGTTTCGAAGTATGTACCAGAAATTAAAAGTAAGTGCATCGCAAAGAAATGAATATTAATTTCCTTTTTCACCAAAACTCTGCAGCGATTTTCCTCTTTAGTGAACCATACGATAAGACGGCCGCACCCGCCGACCATGGGCGCAACACTCACCATGCAGCAGCTCGCGACTCGCGATTTCCAGGGGTGACCAGCCTTCATAGCAAACGCCAAGCAAGAAAAAAGCCACAAGGACATTTTCGTTATTCGTTTTAGGTAACATCTAGTTCACATCAGTACCTACAGTTTTGAGTGCGCACCTTTTTCTCAATTAACTAACAGTAGCAAAATAATCAGTACATGTTTCGGCATGACGAGTTCGACCATTCCCTTGTAAGTGAGATGTCGAAATATCACCAGGAAAGCGAGATTTTCTGTAGATGAACATTACAAATTCAGTGGTAAAAATGGAAAACACCATGAACATATGGAGTAAAAATAAATTGATAAAGTGCTGAACAACTTTGTGACAGTGGCTTCTTCACACTGCGGGAAAGTACTCGTACTTCACTGAATATTATAACAGAGTTCATTTGGTTAGGTGGAAGATATCAGTCACTTAATTTGTCAGACACGAAATAAGTAAACTTCGTGAGAAGAAAATTTTCATCCAGTGTTTCCATTGATAACATTCGACAAAATAATGAATACTACTTTCACTGGGCATTTCTATTGGTAGCTTTACGTCATTTCGAGCCGTTATTGCATAAAGATGCAGGTTTCAAAGGCTAGATCAGAAACAACACTGGAACAGATGAGTGAACAAGCACAGAATATCCAGAGTTCATTTCCATTACATATTGTATTCTGAATGTTTTATGAAGAACTACAAAATAAGAAGAGAAATATAATAAAAGTAATCATTTGTTAATGTAAGGAGACTTAAATACAAGAATGGAAAAAGTACGAATGTAATGATTTGTTAATATTAGGAGATGTAAACAGAAGAATGGGAAAAGGACGGATAGTATATAGGCACATTTGGTGAAACAACGTTAAATGAAAATAGTAATACATTAAGAGGTCTTGCTACATTTAATACGGTAAAAATTACATATACTTTCTTAGAAGGAATAACGTAAATAACTACGCCTAGAGTTGTTATATAAAAGCTGATACTAATTCTGTAGATTAAATAGACAAAAGAATTAAAAGCTGTCCTAAATCTAACACAGAATAGAACGCCTACTTGCCTGTATGGAATTAATATTGAATTAAATATGGAGGAATCATTTTGGAATTTTGCTTTCTCCGTTTCTCAAATATGTGTGGAATAGCTGTTCCGTACCTGGAGAATAAACCGCAGGTAAAGTTATTTCCATATTTAAAGAAGGCAGTAGGAAATACGTAGGAAGCTGTAGAGCAATAACTTTACTTATAACAGAATATAAAATTTACTAGAAAATTGTTAGTAAAAGATTACAAATTATCGCTGACCCAAAAATTTCAGGCTTCAGGAGGGGATATCAGTGTAATGATAATATATTTATAATAAGAGAAATTATTTATATATGACTTAGAAATGAATTTAGCGTTCACTGATTACGCGAAACCCTTTGTCAAGGTAATACGTCCCGTTTTGTGAAAAACATGAGAAATAATAGAGGTTTCTAAACATCTTATGATTTCTATAAAGAATCTGAATGTAGATATGAAAAGAGTTATAAATTCAGATTTGAAAATTTTTGATGAAATTTTAATAAACCAAGGTGTTCGACAATGGTGTAGTTTATCACCGTCTGTATTTAATTTATGCGTTGACGCCCTAGGGCGTGCTGAAAAGTAATGCATCGGAATTTTTTATGTGTAAACACTTAAAGATTTTTAAATACAGCAAACGTTATGAACATTGTACGTCTTTAATCTCCATGTCTGCATATTTATTTCTCAATGTAGTGTCCATGGCGACGAACACATTTCTCCCAACGAGAGACGACTTTGTTGATACCTTCACAGTAGAATGTTTGACTTTGTTGACGGAGTCACATCCTCACCTCAGATTCGACAGCTTCATCGCTATCACCGTAAAGTCCTCGGTCTTCTTGGGACGGCAAATCGCACGGCGTTGCACAGCCCCTGTCTCGTTAGTGTATTCCAGCTGACTTCGATGAAGACCTACCTGATGTTGTCGCGTTTAGTAAGTAGCCCCTTGACGAAACGCTTAGTTCTTCTTTTTTATCATCTCTACCTCTTATACCAGTTCCACTTGTTAGGTTTTCAAGGCTGACGAGCACATACTCATGAAAAGATCGAACGAGTATTTTGTAAGCCACTTCTTTCGTGGATGAATTACATTTCCATAGGACTCTTTTAATGAACGTCAATCTGATATTTGCTTTTCCTACTAATAGTTTCAAGCGATCATTCCACTTCATTTCCTTCCAGGCGGATAGTAGTAAGTATTGTTACTGACTCAGCGATTTATCAGCAGCGCAATCGTGCAGTAATCTGTGCCTATTTATTTGTAGTACGTTACATTTATTTACTTTGAGGATAAATGCCAGTTCCTACTCCAGTGGGCAATATTCTGCAGGTCTTCCTTCAGATCTGATCTTATAGTGGTCTCCATGCCTATGAGCAAACTCCAACAGGATATGTAACTGTGTCTCGAAAACTCTTATCGCTCTGGCCAAACAGCTGACACAATAATAACATTTACCTTATATGCTGACCACAGGCACTACGATTGCCAACCATAGATGTTCACATAAACGTGACTATTCATTATAATAATCAGTAGTTCTGCGTTCAGGCTGCTGGGTCGCAAAGCTAAAAGCCAGGCATTAGGCAAGAAATGACTTTATTGCTCTTATGATGTGTTTCGGAATGTAGCCATCATCGATATCCAGGAGTAACTGCTGCACTTACATATGCCGTTTCAAGTTGTTCGGAAAACGAACATTCGCAGACTACCGCCAATGCTCGTATCCCACAAAACTTGAAACGCCATATCTACGTGCAGAAATCGCTCGTGGATACCTGATATTGGATAAATTGCGAATCACGCCATTGAACAGTAAATCATTTCTTACCTAACGCCTCACATTTACCTTTGCGTCCCATGAGCCTGATCCAGAACTACTGATTGATACATGTCCAAACACAAATCCATTGCCTGTGCTGGTGCATGACCAAAGGTATGGAAGTAGGGGCGCGTAGGGGAAGATGAGGTAGGGTGAACGGGCAGCTCGTAATTGTTTAACTGCGAAATAGTTTTTAACTTCACGACAGTTTGTTCTGGAGAGACTTGCTTATATACAGTATCCAGTACATGTCCTTCCACTCTTGAAACTTTTACTAAATGGGCAATCCCTTCTGTGTGGCAGGGTAGCGTTCGAGTTCAGTTTATGAGAATAATTTTGTTTTCCTAGACTGGAAAGAGAGGTCAGGACGTCTGCTCCCCCACCCCAAACGCTGAGTACGCAGTTATATCTGTGGACTTGCGTTCCTATGTTCCATCCACAACGTATCGAGTGTTCAACACTTTGTCGAGGTTTCACCACATTGGTCTCATTACTTTTCAAGTTATCACTTCTTTGGTAATTTTTCATTGATTTATGATACCCGTCTTTAACACTACATTCCCCCCTTTGGGTCGACCAACCATTCTGGATTCGAACAAAGGCTAGAGTATCGCGCTTAGCTCCCTTGCCTTACTTGACACGTCCGCTGTGTTTCCCTTTTCCGCGCACGTGGGTCTATCGAAGCACGAAAATATCGCCGCCGCGACACGGGAGCCATTTCTATAGCATCGAGACCCGTCTCCCCCTTCCCCCCTCACCACTCTCTCACGTGCCGGAGCTGACACTGCGGTCATCGCGAGGTCCAGATGGCTGGCTGCGGCTGGCTGCTGGAGGGCAGCAACGAACAAGCGCGCCTGAGTGGTCGACCCGCCGCCCGCGCAAGAAACGCGACTGAGTGCCTGAGAGCCGCGATGGGACGCCATGGCAGGGCATGGCGTGGCATGGGAATGCCGTTGAGCGCGACGTGCCGTGAGAACACCGCGACCCAGACGCCGCGCTGGCTGGCTTACTGGCTGGCTGAGCAGGGGCCGCAGTGCGCCGCGCCGCGCCGACACAACAGCCAGCAATCACGTTTGCTGCCGCCGCTGCTGCGTCAGCCAGGGCAAAATTCATTAATGTTTCGCGATCATTGCTCTTGAAAATTGATACGTAATCGGGTGAAATTGCAATGCATCGATTTAACGAGTACGAAATGCAATCAACGTATTCTTCTGGCTTTTAAAACTAGAGCACCATAATGGTGGCATGTAACACAAGTCTGACTGTAATGTATTCTACTACATGATTTATCGGTATGCATGCGTATCTAATAGTTCCAAAACGCCGCCATAAAAGCGAGACTCTCCGGTGCACATACCTCGGATCGTACGGGTGATAAAAAGGTAGGGACAATTCTTTTGGAAAGACTTTGGACTTGGGACCGTTTGTATACCCGACAGAAGGATCGTCTTACTGTCAATTACCCTACAGTACGGGGCAAAGTATGAATATTACACACTTCCTTCTGCGTATGAGGCATCCCTGCCCCACCCCCCGCAAACGGTTTTTACTATATTTTCGCCGTCACCAGCGGACCAAAACCCAGCCGAGGATTAGAAAACGACTGTGCACAGCAAATGGCTGAAATTTTTACGATATATTCCTAAGATCCTGCCCTCGAACAAGGCTGAAAATTTTCTTGATATCTTTATCCAAGATACTGAAATCCGAAGATACCCTACTTCTACACTTAAAATCCCGTATATTTTCTAGGCATTTACCTAGAAGAGACATCTCCCCGTTTCAAAAAATTTGCACCCTTGATCAAGAGACACCCCAAAAACCAATTTTTTTGGTACCAAAACGCAGCAGTGGTTTCCGAGATGACTAAGCACAGCAAATGGCTGTAAATTTACGATGTATTTCTAAGTTTCATAAATATCTGTCTTTCATGGTCTAACACTTCCCATCCCCGTCGATGTATTTTCGGATTAACTGACAATCATTCTCCAGGACCTTAGTTGACTTTTGTAAGGTCAGGAAGGGTACACGTGATTACTATGAACTTCTTTCCATTGATTATGGACAGGACAACACACACATGATTAGAGTTACAGAACTGTGTGTGCACTTTTACTGCCAGAGCTCAGTATAATGTGAAACCGCCAACTGCTAGAATCAGAACCTGTGTACGTCATGGACAGAAATAAAGATGCCGCGGATATGCTGCTAGCGAATACGCTGCCATGTGGTTTGTAGGCGCATCCATAAAGCATCGATAGTGGTTACACGAATATCAGAATGAACAAATTGTCGAGCTGACATATTCCAGACAACTTGACAGGTGGATATGCACGCCAAGGAAGCATTGGTACATGTCATGCTTCGTAGAAGGCTCGCACATTTCTCTCCTCATGTCTCCAGGCTTTGCCCTGTTGATGTATGGCATGTGGAGCTGCCTGCAAGCGGGGCAATGCCTCAGGCTCTAAAACTTCCCTGTCGTAGTACTTGCTGTTAAGATTGCCCTCAACAGGTAGGAAACAATACTGCGTGTTACAGCTAATGAAGCCTCAAAATTATCATAGTGTTTGTCCACTATGCTGTTCAACAATGCAGTCTGGGCGGTGAGCGAGCAGACGCCCAGCATGTCATGAAATGGGCTAGGATACTACCCCAAGAGAATTCGCAGAAGGACTCAGACACCTGCGAGGGTCAACGCCATGCGGCGAGGTTGGCCTGTGCTTTGATAACCCGCTCTTGACACCAGACGCTAGAAGTTATTACAATACAGATTGTATCTCCAGGCTGTGTCAGGACAATGGAGTGCGTTTTTTACGAGCTATGCATGGTAGCATGATACATGCCTCTTTGGCAGAGACCCAGAAGAACGCCATTGCAAAGAGAATGGTAAAAAGCAAGGAATTGGTCAAAATACATGAACCGCTGTAGATAACATCTGGGAGTGGAGAAGAGGATCACGGAAGTTAGGCTACTTTTGAAGCGTTTGAGACATGCCGTGGGAGACAAAATGTCTAACAGAATATGAAATCTATTATGATCGGGTAACGTGAATAACTTAGTAGTGGGAGAGAGAAATACAGCTGTGCTTTCAGAGGTCCAAGCTCGTTGGTCATAGAGACAGACAGAAAGAGAGTAGGACACACTTCATTCAGCACCCAGTGTGACGAAGTTAGTTATGAGTTAGCCACCTGAAATGAGAGTAAGGAAAGGAGACCAGAGTCTTTTATCACAACTTTTCACTTATGGAGACTCATAATATTCATCATTCAGCCAAACAAAGGCATGTGCGGCAGAAAACCGCAGAAGCCACAGTGTTCCGTGTGTGAAGGAGACGGGACAAAAATACACTTCCACCGAACTTCTGTTGAGTATAGCGAATTTACCGCCGAATGCTTCAAAGTCAGGAGGCGTCACGTGACTGTCTCTTTGACCGAGCGTCTCCCTATCCAGGTACCTCTTCGAGCAGATTTGATGTAGAGTCAACATACAATTCCGGTTGATCTGAACTGAGACGCAGATGGAAGTTGCTGGTACGAAACCAATGACTGATTTTCCCGTCACTTCAGTCTCCACCTGCAGATTAACGTGGTGGGACCAACCTGCAACAGCAAGACGAACTGTACGGAAAATTGATTTATTTTTACCAAAATTCACAACTGTAAAGCTTCATTCTAAAGGCTTGCTTGCAGTTTAAAGATCAATATGCTTTCAACTCCGGCCTTCGACGCAAACGCATACCTTCCTGTAACACTTTTGTCTTTAAACACTACCTCTTTGGCAATCATGGTTCGACTTTCGTGAATATAACTCTTTCATGCTGATACATGTTCATTTGAAGTGCATTCCAGATACCTTGTTCATGCTTGCCAAGGAATTAACTTATCATTGACAATGTTTGTCAAACTGCTTATCACTCATTTTGAAGTAATAAACTAAATTAACTGGATACGTGTTTGCCGCTTCAGTCCGGAACCGCGCGACTGCTGCGGTCGCAGGTTCGAATCCTGCCTCGGGCATGGATGTGTGTGATGTCCTTAGGTTAGTTAGGTTTAAGTTAGTCTAAGTTCTACGGGACTGATGACCTGCGATGTTAAGTCCAATAGTGCTCAGAGCCATTTGAACCGTTTTCTGGATACGTGTTTAATTCCGGAGATAAAAAGGTTCCTTGATTATTATTTTGGAGGGCAATGATATAATCATGTCAGATAAGCAGGGCCAATTTCATACATCTAATTAACGTTGCAAGCATCCTGCAACTCTGACCACTTACATAGTGCGTGCCACCAGTCCAGTCCTCAGCAGACAGCATCGAACCCGTGACACGTTGGGTTGTTTTGGGGGAAGAGACCAAACAGCGAGGTCATCGGTCTCATCAGATTAGGGAAGGACGGAGAAGGAAGTCGGCCGTGCCCTTTCAAAGGAACCATTCCGGCATTTGTCTGGAGTGATTTAGGGAGATCACGGAAAACCTAAATCAGTATGGCCGGACGCGGAATTGAACCGTCGTCCTTCCGAACCCGTGACACGGACATGTCTACACACACACCAGTAATCCAAGGCAAACCTGTTAACTAAGCTGTTCAGTCAGTTAAAATCCATGCTGACAAGTAGGCCAACGTCATGCTCTGTAGTCACATGTGTAATTCAGTACCCGTTCGTCACTGTGTATGATCCCCTCCTGTCTACTGGTTCTACACATGCATCATTGTCGTAGCACGTCCCCTGTACAAGAGGCATTGCCACGGTACGATAAACCCATTACCCAGAGACCAATCATTCTGCCTCACATGAACTTAGCCACATGATGATATTGCACCTTTGACATCGATGAAGCACACCGGCGCTTCCTAGCTAGTTTCCACATCGTTTGTCAGATTAGGGTGTGATGTAACATCAGTCGGTACAGACACAAAAAAGAGGGAACTGCTGGGCCTATGTAACGCCATTTGTCTGCAATCTTAATCACTTACTACGAGGGCCGTTCAATAAGTGATGTAGCACATTCTCTTTGTCGGCCAATTTCGGTTGAAAGCAGCTGGGATTTGTTGTGGCACATCGTGGAATATTCCCGTTCCAGCCCTCTAGTTTCATGAAGTTACGATGTCAAGGAAGACATGGTAGCGAACAAAAGCACGGTGAGCCGTTGGGAGAGGAATCTGTCGTCACTGCAACAAGATCGCGCAGACCAGACCGACCTCCCATGTACTTTGGCCGACCACTCAAAGCTCTGACTCCTGCGATGTTGCAAAGTGCGGTTCTCATTCTGATTCGAGGTGATAGACGCGTCACAATCAAAGACCTCGCTGCTCAACCTAATGTGTCTGTGCTGACACACTGCTCCACCAATTGGGGTGGGCGAAGGTGTGTACATATGGGTTCCTCGCCGATGAACAGAAGACCAAAAAGAGCAATGAAGCCCCACCTTTTTGGCCTAGTGATGGTTTCACTCCATAGGAAGCAGTATGTGGATGATGCGGAGCTTACTGATGCAGCAAGACGTTGGCTCCGGCGACGACCAGTAAAGTGATACCATGTGAGCTTACAGGACTTGCCAGTAAGGTGGTTAAAGATCTCCACACTGAACGGAGGCTATGTTGAAAAATAAGGTTTTGTAGCTAAAAGAGTGGGGAGTGATATAGTGTATCGGAATCTTGAATAAAAGCAGCCTGCTTTCAGAATAAAATGTGTTGCGTTACTTACCTAACGCTCCTGGTATGACTCCACCATTTCGAACGATCCAGACCATTAATTCTGGGTGCTGCACATTTCACAGACAGTTGTGTACATATCTGATCAGTGCAAGCACTCATATGTATTCCATTGTGGCCTGTTTGAGCTGGTATAGGTCTCACTCCCAGAGTCGGCACCCGTGAGGAATATGTAAAAGAACGCCCGGGAGGGGAGCAGTGTCTGCGGTGGAGGCCAACAGAGCGGAAAACAGCGGGCCACGCGCCTCCCGAGAAACGCCCCCATCCACTGCAGAAGGCAGCGCTGTGCGGCCGTGGAGCGAGTGCTCGGTTGTTAGCAGCACTTCGGCAGGCGGGCCCGCGGCTGTTTTTGCTCGCTCGGCGGAAACAGCAACGGGGAGAGAGGCGAACACGCACCGCCGCGACGTGCGCCGAATCGGAACAGCGCCGCCTGCCGTCCCGGGAGAGGGAGGGGCGGAAGGAGGGAGATGGGGGCGACGACACGGCGTCTCTCTGAACAGCGGCCACCTGTTATGTACCAGAGAACCACTGCCTCAGTACATACACTGAGTAGATTATAAACGAGCTACATCTTCCTTCGAGAAAACACGACGATAGAAGCCAGCGTTACTTTTAAAGCTCATCTGCATCCACATCTACAAGCATACTAAGACAGCCACCATACGGTGCACGGCAGAGGGTGCCTTGTACCACTACTAGTCATTCCTGTCCCACTCGTAAACAGAGCGAGGGAAAAACGACCATGAGCCCTAATTTCGTTTATTTTGCCCTCAAGGTTCCTACGTGAAACGTACGTTGTCAGTAGTATCGTTCAGCAGCCAACCGCCAACGATGGTTTCTGAATATCTGCGAAAAGAACGTCTTCCTTCCCATTTAAGTTCACGAAGCATCTCTGTAATACTCAAGTGCTGATCGAACCTACCGGTAACAAATCTAGCAGAACGTCTCTGAATTTCATTGATGTCATCCTTTAACTGGACCTGAAGGCGATTGAAAAACTCGAGCAGTGCTCAAGAATGGGTCGTACTAGTCGCTCAACATGCGACAATCGTTTTGGATAGCCCTTGGGCTAGGGATCTTTTGTATACCCAAAAGAAGGATCGTCTTACTTCCACTATCCTAAAGTACAGGGTTAAAGTAAGAATATTACACGCTCCCTCCCGATCAGGCAAATGTACCAATTTGGTGGGTCCTTCTTGCATTTTATGTGGTTTGCGGTGGGCCTGAAGGTGCTTTGGGACACCATTAGTTCATGGGTGGTTCTTTCTTTCGTATCAAAACCGAACCACGGATTCCAAGAAGGATGTGCACTGTAAACAGGTGAAATTTTAGCGATATTATTCTAAAAGCCTGATTTCAAACAACAGAACGGTCTGTGTGATGTCCTTAGGTTAATTAGGTTTAAGTACTAGGGGACTGATGACCTCAGCAGTTAAGTCCCATAGTGCTTAGAGCCATTTGAACCATTTGAACAGAAGGGTCTGATATAGACAATTGTTCTGGAAAATTGAATTGTTAAGATTTTATTGAGCAAATGTGTATTAATATTAGGTTCATACAAAATGATTACTATTTGCCCCCCCCCCCCCTCCCATCCACCAAATTATAATACGAAGGTAGGGGCCTGAAAGACAAAATCGAACTTACGTCGCATTATTCCGATCACCATTTGGCATATACAAAAGCCCCTGCTACTTACTGAAAACTAAAAGGTACCCCATCGTCATCGGTCTGTGTCTCTGACGACGTCCCCGACATCGAGGTAGATGTTCTAGACGATAAACGGATAAATGTAAACATCAATGTAATCCCAAAAATCGATTGTTCGCTTTTCGCTGAGTCACAATCAAGATTGGGGATTTGCAGCAGGAGGGCACGGGAAGGGGCCTCAGATGTTCTGAGTCACGTGCCACCCACGTGCCTCTAGAGACCCTTCGCTACTGCACAAGTCTCTTCTCCAAGATAACGGTCCTAGGACCGTCTGATGGGCGTAGTCTGTTCAAAAATGGTTCAAATGGCTGTGACCACTATGGGACTTAACATCTGAGGTCATCAGTCCCATAGACTTAGAACTACTTAAACCTAACTAACCTAAGGACATCACACACATCCATGCCCGAGGCAGGATTCGAACCTGCGACCGTAGCAGCAGCGCGGTTCCGGACTGAGGTGCCTAAAACCGCTCGGCCACAACAGCCGGCGCGTAGTCTGTAACTTCGTACCTTACGCGTCAGAGATATGGCCCCTATGTTCATGGATTATGACTAACGTCAGAGATACTTTAGCAAATATTCAGTCTCATGATGCCGTCCTGGACGTTCTTGTCAGAATACAGTGAGATGTTTACTATTCAGTGCAGCGTCGATCTGTGGTACATATACAACGCAAACTCGCATCCAATAGCATACACCAATACAGCGCTCGAAAGCATTGCTACAGATGACGGTGCTACGGAAAGAGATCTGCAATAAACCCGCTACCTCGCCAAATCCGTTGAGACCCGTTGATGTAAGCAGTAAGTTTCCAAAAATGACTCTTCCACTTGATGATAACAACAGTGTATCTTCAGCATGTACTTGTAAAGAGACATTCTTTTGAGCAGTCAAATTGCACATCATCATCTTATACAAAAAGCAATCTGTCCCACTGAATGGTGTCGAACATCGGAAGCAGTAAGTTTTATTAATTTTTGGACTCCTACCGGTTTCATAACGAAACATATGTGGCGAATATCTACCGTCAAATTGCAATTCATGTCGGGGGTAATCTATTTCCATTTTCTACCTTACGAAGATGATTATTTGCAAACTACTGATCTGTTTTCATATCAATAAATATTTTTACACCTTAAGTAACATTTATGGTAGAGAAGAGGAATATAAATTTATGAAGAGGATACTGTGATGGCGATACTTCAATAGAGTGACAAAATACTGTCGTGATTCTATTTTTCCTGGCTTTTATCCTGTCGCCAAGCCCCCCCTCCCCCCCGCCCCACGCTCTAACCCCCACCCAACCATCTGTTTATGTCTAGGTGTTATGCCTTGTGAAAGTGTGCAAACCTTTTCGTTTTCTAACCGGCAACTGTGGCCGAGCGGTTCTTGGCGCTTCAGTCCGGAATCGCGCTGCTGCTACGGTCGCGGGTGGGTTCGAATCCTGCCTCGTGCATGGATATGTGTGATGTCCTTAGGTTAGTTAGATTTAAGTAGTTCTAGGTCTTGAGGACTGATGACCTCAGATGTTAAGTCCCATAGTGCTCAGAGCCATTTGAACCTTTTTTCTTTCTAACTGTTAGTGTACCGTGCAAGTGAGGCGGCGCGTGGGCACCGGCGCTGTGTTCCCCTAGCCGGATGTGGGAAGCCGTCTGTAAGTCGCATCCAGGCTGCCCGACACATCGGTCCTTGTCGTTAATCCGCTTCCCCGAATTCCGGAAGCGGCTTCCTAACGCTCTCTGCTTTCTGGGCAAGTCCACGACGTCATTATTATGACGTTCTTTTTAGTTTAATGTTCCACTGCTTTACTTTTTTGGATAATAGTAATAAAGTATCTCTTAAACAGGTATTATCATTTTATCAGGTATAACAATGATGATAACACTGTATACAGAGTGTTAAAAAAAGGTGTCGAATACTTTTAGAGGTGGTAGGGCACATAGAAACAAGAAAAATAAGTCCAATAAACATGGTTTCGGAAACTCATACTTGATCATTTTATTTCATTTCGGAGATAGACATGTGTTAATACGAAGGGCTATTCGACGACTGGTTTTGGGTACTAACGCAGTCGTTGCACTGGCGTTCTGTCAACTGTGCCGACATGGTATTACGATGTCTTACTCACAGTACTCTACCTACCATTATGTAGTCTACAGTCAGTTGTGTGGTTGGAGTCGTGTTATAAAAATGGTTCAAATGGCTCTGAGCACTATGGGACTTAACTTCGAAGGTCATCTGTCCCCTAGAACTTAGAACTAATTAAACCTAACTAACCTAAGGACATCACACACTTCCATGCTCGAGGCAGGATTTGGACCTGCGACCGTAGCGTTCGCGCGGTTCGAGACTGTAGCGCCTAGAACCGCTCGGCCAACCCGACCGGCCAGTCTTGTTATAGGCAACGTTAGTTTTCGTCGTGTTTCTTAAAGTACTGTCTACCGTGGGTATGTGTCATGGCGTTTAACCTTCTTCTAAACGCGGGATCACTTATGTGTTTACTGTTCTTACGCTGTTTGTACGTACAATTACAATTTCTCCCTTCATCACTTGATGGCAATGGAAGACTACTAGTCGACGAGCGAAACGGCGGATATGATATTCTGCTGTGGTTTAGAAAATGGACGTAGCCTGCGAGCCAGTGCCCTCTAGGCTGAAAAACATCCACAAGGCAGAGTATCCTCTGATTACCTGTTCAGCAGACTTTTCCAGAGTCTGAGGGACACAGGTACCTTGCACCACGGAACACTGTCGGTGGAAGGCCCCGCACAGTCCGCACGCCTGACATGGAGGAGCGTGTGCCACGTTCTCTGGAAGAGACCCCTGGGACCCGTGTGCGTCGATTAGCAGCCACAGAAGGCGTGTCTTATTGTCTTATCTGGCAGGTCTTCACGAACAGTTCCTGTGCACATATGATCTACAGCGCGTTTAGGCCTAAGGCCACAGGATCAACATGGCAGACGACGGTTCTGTCAATGGCTGTAGCAGAAGTATGCCGCAAATCCACTGTTCAAATTCAAGATTTTGTTTGCCGAAAAGGCAGGGTTCACAAGGGATGGTGTTGCGAATCTCCGTAACTAGCATGTATGGGCACGTGTAAACCCCCCGAAACATTCAGGAAGGATGGCACCAAAATCGTTTCTAACGTATGGGCAGGTGTATTTTGCTATAGATTAAAAGGCCACACGTCATACCACAAAGTTTAAGTGGGGCGCCTTATCTGGACTTTCTCAAATGGTTCAAATGGCTCTGAGCACTATGGGACATAGCTTCTGAGGTCATCAGTCCCCTAGAGCTTAGAACTACTTAAACCTAAGGACAACACAGACATCTATGCCCGAGGCAGGATTCGAACCTACGACCGTAGCGGTCGCGCGGTTCCAGACTGCAGCGCCTAGAACCGCTTGGCCACTCCGGCCGGCGTACTTTCTTATTAATGTACAGGCAACCTTGCTGGAGGCTGTGCTATTGCAGCAACGAATACAAATGTGGTTCATGCATGATGGCGCACCATCACCCTTTCGCCACAACGTGCGCGATCATCTAACGCAAACACTTGAGAACTGCTGGATTGGTTGCGTGGGGCCCACATCTTGGCCTGCTAATTCCCCTTGACCTTTGGTTATGTGGACATGCGAAGGAATTGGTGAACCCCACACCAATCACTGATGTGCGGACACTACAGGGTCGCGTCTTCAACAAATGCCAGCAGGAACAAAAACAACCAGGTACACTTCAAAGGGTGCGTCCGCCATTCCTTACGCCGGAGAGTGCATTGTCACGAATGGACGCCGCGTTGAACGCCTCCTGTAAACAGATGCTTATTGCAGAAAGCACGCATTTCCGGACACGTGTTTATTGGACTTATTTTTCATTTTTCTTGCCTCAATGAGTTCTATCACCTCTCAGAATACTGGACAGATTTATATATATATATATATATATATATATATATATATATATATATATATATATATATATATTAAATGGATATGCAGGGGTAATATATTCTCTTTAATGTATCGACGTTCGTGATACCTTCGTTATTTTTGACACAGTATCTCCTGGTTATGGTACTCACAAATTTGAGCACTACTGCTGTATCTCACTGTATCCCATCAAGTGTACTCAGAGAGACAGCTATTGGCCGACTTACATCTCTTGGAATATACTTCTTTTGTGCTGGTGGATGATCCGTAATGTACGAAAAAATTAAAACAAGTAAATAGCTATTTTTTCTCCTTTGAGTGAGATCGCCGAGTTTTTAAACCGAAGTTAGTGGGGCTTAAAGGATGACGACAGGAGCTAGCTTTGCCGCCGGCCCCCGCGGGACGGCGTGGGCGATCTACCACCTCCGCCATGAATATATAACGAGCCCGATACAATCTGCCGGCCGTAACGAACTCGCTGCGGCGCGCCGCTGGCTTGGAACACACCGCTGGCAACAAAGGCGAGCGAAGCCCAGGGCTTTGTCGCTGGGGAAATTCTGTGGGCGGAAGGACCGCGTGTGTTTCAGCCGTCCCAGGCCATTTCGTCCTCAGGCTGTCTCGTGAAGCACGCGAATACAATACTCAGCTGTCGCGGTTTTGCTCACGATATCGTCGTAGCAGTAGCTCAGTGCTATTTCAACTCGGAAATCAGAAAAAGTAAGTAAAAACTAAAACGGCCAACGCACGCCATATATCTTAACGAAGGTAGAATAACAGATATGAAAAGAAATCACACATCCTGTTTATGGTAACTTGCACGTCTGAAGTGAAATGGAAGTGGAAGCATTAATAATTTCAAATCTTTGAGAAGCAATGAGAAACAGCTTATGAAAGATCTCTACAGCTGTTTGTTAACAATCGTTATTAATATAATCAGATTCAGACAGAAGGGCGGCCGGGTGCTGGGGCTTGATCACGCGGGAAATTCTACGGACGGCTCCTCTGCTTTTCAGCCATCCCAAATCAATCTCATGAAAGACAAGAATTGTCGTTGTCTTGCTCACTGGACACCCTCAGCAGTCGTTGAGTGCTGTTACTATTTGACAGTCAAAGAAATGAAGAAGGATAAGCTAAATTTGTTCCAAAGAATGGTTCAAATGGCTCTGAGTACTATGGGACTTAACATCTGAGGTCATCAGTTCCCTAGAACTTAGAACTACATACACCTAACTAACCTAAGGACATTACACACATCCATGCCCGAGGCAGGATTCGAACCTGCGACCATAGCGGTCGCGCGGCTCCAGACTGAAGCGCCTATAACCGCTCGGCCACACCGGCCGGCCGAAATTTGTTTCCACTCGTGGGTAACATTTCCGGAAGTTAACATAAGAGAATATGATAAAATATAAACAAATTATAAAGAATAAAAAGTAAGGAAAGATAAGGGCACAATTTGTCTATGGCAATTAGCAAGTGTGATTTGAAATGACAGTGACATTGTTAATAAATTTCTCAACATCTTCAAGAGGCGATCGGAAAGTAGACAGCATGGAGATGGAGGTAGAAGTGCCAGATCATGAAAGTTATTATGTCAAAGAAATAAGTTATTTTATTTTTAAAGAATAGAGAATACAGAAAAAATGATAAAATCTACAAAGCTTATTGCCTGGAGGCTTAACAATAAATATAAGGAATTATTCATGTGCCATACCGCCATCAAAATAATTTATAGCAAAGTATTTTGATAAAGCCACTTTACAGTCTGGTGCCAGTCTCTGTCACTAGGACTGGAAGCGCACTGCACGTAGCACTTGACGATCTGCCGCAATAAACTGGCTGTGCCTGGTATATAAAGCATTCAAAAGGCAATTCTCATTGAACACAGAAGCGAGTAAATGATACACCAATTAATACACACAGCAAGCAAAACCAAAAATAATCCTCAGAGCTCTGAATAAACATTAATAAATATCTGCTAATATTAAGTGAAAGAACCATTAACATTTAAGAACCATCTAACAGGTGGTAGTTAACGTTGACGCCAAACCATAATCACCTACACATACATAAAACACTTCTTGTACGCTACAGTAGTGGTTTACACTGAAGAGCCAAAGAAACTGGTACACGTGCTTAATATCGGTAGGGCATCCGCGAGCACGCATAAGTGCTGCAACACGACATGGCATCTACTCGATTAATGTCTGAAGTGCTGAAGAGCTGGAAGGAATTAACACCATGAATCCTGCAGGGCTCTCCATAAATCCGTAAGAATACGAGGCGGTGGAGATCTCTTCTGAAGAGCACGTTGCAAGGCAGCCCAGATATGCTCAATAAAGTTCATGTCTGGTGGCCAGCGGAGGTGTTTAAACTCAGAAGAGTGTTCCTGGAGCTACTCCGTAGCAATTCTGTACGTGTGGGTTGTCACATTTTCCCGCTGGAATTGCCCAAGTCCGTCGAAATGCACAATGGACATGACTGTAAGCAGGTGATCAGGCACGATGCTTACGTACGTGTCACATGTCAGAGCCGTATCTAGACGTATCAGGAGTCCCATATCACTCCAACCGCACACGCCCCACCCTATCATAGAGCCTCAACCAGCTTGAACAGACCCCTCCTGAGATGCAGGGTCCACGGATTCCTGAGGTTGTCTCCATACATGTACATATTCATCAGCTCGTTACAAATTGAAACGAGCCTCGTCCGGCCAGGTGACATGTTTCCAGTCATCAATAGTCCAGTGTCGGTGTTGACGGGCCCAGACGAGGCGTAAGGTTTTGTGTCACGCAGTCATCAAGGGCACAAGAGTGGGCCTTCGGCTCCGAAAACCCATATCGATAACGTTTCGTAAAATATGGCGTTTCAGTCTTCGATCGCTATTCTTTATTCTCAATAACCGGTTTCGGGCTAGCTGCCCATCTTCAGATCTGTTAGACAATGTTAAAAATGTAATTAATAAGAGAGATACAGTTAGCGATAAAAATATCTTAGTTTACAAAAAGAAATTATGTAACGTATTAAATGCCAACATACCATATGTTGTAGTTACAGAGTAACTTGTCCGTACAGAACACACAGTTCACTGTCATAAGTAAAGTAAATTTCAATCTGTTAAAACATTATATCGTAGTATTTAAGAGTAACCTGATTGGTAACAGTAAAAAGTGCCCTCTACCTATAACAATTGTGCATCTGTCATTATTTCGCCGTATATATTAATGGCAACAGCACGACCCAGTAAGAAACAGCTACAGCGGAACGGCCCTCAGCGTACTGGCGGCGAGGTGAATTGGGCGCGGCGCAAGACGACTCGGCGTGGCGTTGTATACGTTCTGACGTAGGGAAAGCCACTCCACCACCAATCAAAAACAAAGAAGAGCAAACGCACATTTTCGGAAGAATATCTACATTTTAATTATATTTTACTTTTCTCTATAAAAAATTTTTAAATTAATGCAAAAATTTTTCGTTTCATGGTCCACTCAGAATGATTATTCATATGTTATTACCTTAAACATTGTTTTATTAAAAAGAATATTCGCCATTAATATATACGGCGAAATAATGACAGATGCACAATTGTTATAGGTAGAGGGCACTTTTTACTGTTACCAATCAGGTTACTCTTAAATACTACGATATAATGTTTTAACAGATTGAAATTTACTTTACTTATGACAGTGAACTGTGTGTTCTGTACGGACAAGTTACTCTGTAACTACAACATATGGTATGTTGGCATTTAATACGTTCCATAATTTCTTTTTGTAAACTAAGATATTTTTATCGCTAACTGTATCTCTCTTATTAATTACATTTTTAACATTGTCTAACAGATCTGAAGATGGGCAGCTAGCCCGAAACCGGTTATTGAGAATAAAGAATAGCGATCGAAGACTGAAACGCCATATTTTACTTAATGAACGATCGCGGATCTCCCAGTGAGACAACCATGTCTTGTTTTGATAAACTTGTGCCTAGTCAGGCTGTGGGAGATGTGAAAACATATTTTAAAGCGAAGCTTAATATAGTGAAAGCTAATTTAAAAATACATTTCAATAAGAACTGTTTGCAATTAGGTGTTGTACCGAAGTACGCAAGGGTAAATATAAATAACAGCAATATCTCAGCCACAAAAGTTAAGAAGAGAGCAGAACAGTCATGGATAAGACAGGAGATCAAATCAGGGTACATCGAGAAAGACAAACTCAATAAGCTTACGTACGATTTACATATGAAGTTAGGTAACCTATTGTCGCCACTGCAGTTTAGACAAGTTGAATATGAGATTGAAGCAAGAATCCAGGTACATAGGGACGAAATCATAAAAAGACACAATAAGAAAATTACTAATCTGTGTAGAGCAATAGCAAAGGCAGAGAGGGAAACAGATAAAATACAGTATGTACATAAGTTTTATGACAGAACCGTTAACCTAACAGATATTGTCTTTTCTGAAGAAGAACAGAAGCTTTTGGATAAGGGGCTTAAGCATAATCCGCGAACGAACTTGCAAGAACGAGACATCAAAAGAATGATCGCAGAAGTTAAGGTAGCATGTAGGGATGCTAAGTTAACTAAATTCCAGGAGACATGTATCGCCATCAAAGCCAAAGAGACAATTGAATGCCAGAAAACTTTACATAACGGTAAATATAGTGAGATGAGGTTAGTGAAAGAAATTAACTTAAAACTGGATTCTAACAACGCAATCGTGATTAAGTCAGATAAGGGCAGTACCTCAGTTGTCATTTACGAAAAGGAATATATAGATAAGACAATGCGGTTTTTTCAGGAAAATGGACTTAAAGAAGTCAAAAAAGATTTAACAAAGAAGTTTCAGACAGATTTAAAGGCAAGGATAGAAGCAATACAATTTTTATTCACTCCAAATGAAAAAGCTAGATTAGTAAAGATGAATCCAAGAACACCAGAAGCAAGAGCGCAAATAAAATTGCACAAGGAGAATAAACCAATGCGTGTTATTTGCAATGGGAAGGAAGCCGTTAATGAGCTCTTGAATAAGGCTTTGTACCGTAAGTTAAAATCGGCGTATAAATACGAGCAAGTTTACAACGTAAAAAATAGTGTGTGTTTCGCGAACGAAGTGAAGGACATTGCAATCCCAGAGGATGCAGTCCTAGCCTCATTGGACGTCGTGAACCTCTACACTAATATACCAATACCGGACACTTTGCAAATTATAAGGAAAAACCTGATAAAA
Source organism: Schistocerca nitens (assembly GCF_023898315.1). NCBI lineage: Eukaryota > Metazoa > Arthropoda > Insecta > Orthoptera > Acrididae > Schistocerca > Schistocerca nitens. The sequence continues at coordinate 365,703,773 of NC_064614.1, read as the reverse complement.
AATAAGTCAATGAGCATGGGTGAAATCGTCGAACTCGTAGATATGCTAGAGTTCACACTGAGTTTTTAATAGTTTTATTTTTAACGATAAAGTTTTTATTCAAGACGAAGGTTTAGCTATGGGTAACAGTCTATCAGGTATTTTAGCTGAAATTTTTATGAATGACTTTGAGAACAAAGTTTTTAGCTCTTTTCCAGAAATTAAGGAGAAGTTAATTTATTACAGACGGTATGTTGACGACACTATTTTATTATTCAAAGGGGAAAAAGAAGACGTAGAGGAAATGACTAAAGTTTTAAACGAGCAGCATCCAAAAATCCAATTCACACTAGAAATGGAAAACAAAGAGGCGATTAACTATTTAGATTTGACTGTCAGAAAGGAGGGAGGCAGGCACGTTTTCGGCGTCTATAGAAAAGACATTTGCTCCGACAACATCATAGTAGCGACGTCGCACCACCCGGCACAGCATAAAAGAGCGTACTTTTATGCAATGTCCAACAGAGCCCTCAGATTGCCACTACAGGAAGATGAGTTGCAGAAAGAACTGGATATTATTAAGCAAGTAGCAGCAGCTAACGGATACAGGACACAAGATGTTACACGTATGTTTAACAAAATCAAAAACAGATCCGCGGGCATCAGTAGCGATTCTAGGAAAATTAAAGTTAAGAAGAAGTTTGTCACCCTGACATACAAAGGGCGTGTGTCGGAAAGAATTGCTAAATGCTTTCCAAAAAACATCGCAGTGGCATTTCAGAACCAAGGGCAAATGGCACACAGATTAAGACATAAACCAGCAACGACGAAACAAATGAAATACAATAAATCCGGAGTGTATAAGATTAAATGTGCTGAATGTGACAGTTATTATATAGGACAAACAGGGCGGAATTTTGAAATTCGATACAGGGAACATTGCAGTCATAGCAATCGAACAGCATTTGGAACACATGTAAAAGAGAGTAGACATGAAGTGAGTAATATAAATGATCAAATGGAGGTGCTACATAAAGCTCCAAAAAGTCTCTATCTCAACGTGCTCGAAGAGATTGAAATATACGCACATCACAATAAAACCCCAGACCTACTACTTAATGAGCAAAGTGATTTTATGCACAGGAATTATTATGAGATTTTTAAAGACCTGTTTTAGGCTTCCTCTTGAATGCAACAGCACGACCCAGTAAGAAACAGCTACAGCGGAACGGCCCTCAGCGTACTGGCGGCGAGGTGAATTGGGCGCGGCGCAAGACGACTCGGCGTGGCGTTGTATACGTTCTGACGTAGGGAAAGCCACTCCACCACCAATCAAAAACAAAGAAGAGCAAACGCACATTTTCGGAAGAATATCTACATTTTAATTATATTTTACTTTTCTCTATAAAAAATTTTTAAATTAATGTAAAAATTTTTCGTTTCATGGTCCACTCAGAATGATTATTCATATGTTATTACCTTAAACATTGTTTTATTAAAAAGAATATTCGCCATTAATATATACGGCGAAATAATGACAGATGCACAATTGTTATAGGTAGAGGGCACTTTTTACTGTTACCAATCAGGTTACTCTTAAATACTACGATATAATGTTTTAACAGATTGAAATTTACTTTACTTATGACAGTGAACTGTGTGTTCTGTACGGACAAGTTACTCTGTAACTACAACATATGGTATGTTGGCATTTAATACGTTCCATAATTTCTTTTTGTAAACTAAGATATTTTTATCGCTAACTGTATCTCTCTTATTAATTACATTTTTAACATTGTCTAACAGATCTGAAGATGGGCAGCTAGCCCGAAACCGGTTATTGAGAATAAAGAATAGCGATCGAAGACTGAAACGCCATATTTTACTTAATGAACGATCGCGGACCTCCCAGTGAGACAACCATGTCTTGTTTCGATAACGTTTCGTTGAATTATTCGCAAGCTGCCACTTGTTGACTGCCCAGCATTGAAACCTGTAGCAGTTTGCGGGAGGGTTGACTTCTGTCACTTTGAACGACTTTCTTCAGTCGTCGTTGGTCCCGTTCTTGCAGGATCTTTTTCCGACCACAGCGATATCGGAGATCTTGAAACGTCCCCTTTGAACAATTATACATGACTCTGATTAAATTGAAACACAATATTTTTAGCGCAACGCAATCTGACTTTCAAAAATCCCTACAAAAAATGGCCCTGACTAACATTAACCTATACGTTTCACAAATCACTTACCTCACAAAAATCTTGGTTACTCGAACTACTGCAACACAGCGAGCGCCACTAATGCCAGCTAAATAAAAGATTCAAACTACGGAAGGCACTAAGTACTGATAGGCATAGTTAGCAAATGAAAGATTTTAATAGAGAACAAACAATGTATTTACCTTAATAGTCATCAAAAGTCATAATATATATAGCAGTTCATGACATCCAGTCTTACAAATTTCAAAACTCCGCCAATTCTCTCCCCACATCCACCACTGCTGGCGGCTCACCTCCAACTCCGCAATGCTACGCGCTGCTAACAGCCAACTGCCCAACACTACAATTGCCAACAACAATGCAAACCAACCACAGACTGCACACAGCACAGCCAGTGATTTTCATACAGAGCGCTACGTGGCGTTACCAATATAAAAACCTTAATATCCTACTTACAATCTGATGTTTTACCGGATTCCTGATATTGACGGTACACTCGTGAAATAGTCGTATTCACTCTTCGTCGCTGCGTCGGAGATGCTGTGTTCCATCGTTCGTGCGCCGTCTATAACATCACGTTCAAACTCACTTAAATCTCGATAACCTGTCATTGTAGCAGCAGTAACCGATCTAACAACTGCGCCAGACACTTGTTGTCGAACATAGGCGTTGCCGACGGCAGCGCCGTATTCTGCATGTTTATGTAACTCCGTAGTATTTGAATACGCCTATACCAGTTTCTTTGGCGCTTCAGTGTATAACCCTTAATTAACAGCCTCAGACCGGAGGAAACATCACGAGAACACAGCCAGAGGCAGACCGCACTGCGATGACTCTGAAATCAAAAGAAAGTAATCAAGTTACACAGCAGTCAGTAAAAGTTCACTTATAATCAGCCATGCATACAAATCAGTCGCTGGGGTATATAGGCAACTAAAAGTGTGCCTTCTACAAGACTTCCCGCCGACTTAATTGTCTTCAGTGGTCCGCTGCCGGTGCAGTGGACGAATTCGTCTACAGCTAAGCTAGTTGCTTGTCACTAGCTCGATCTTTCGGAAAGCAGCATGTCTCCTCCACAGGGCAAGCGTGAAAAGCGTGGTGCGCAGAGGGGCCTCGGCGCCTGGCTGTACACACTCGTCAGCGGCAACCGAAGTTTCCACGGCACTCGAGGAGAAACACAGACGAGGTAGCGGTCGCAGCTTCGAATCCTGCCTCGGACATGGATGTGTGTGATGTCCTTGGGTTGGTTAGGTTTAAGTAGTTCTAAGTTCTAGGCGATTGATGACCTCAGAATTTAAGTCGCATAGTGCTCAGAGCCATTTTTGAACAGACGAGGTAGCCTCAGTGGACAGCGATCTAAAAACAAAAAATGGTTCAAATGGCTCTGAGCACTATGGGACTCAACTGCTGAGGTCATTAGTCCCCTAGAACTTAGAACTAGTTAAACCTAAACTAACCTAAGGACATCACAAACATCCATGCCCGAGGCGGGACTCGAACCCGCGACCGCAGCGGTCTTGCGGTTCCAGACTCTAAAAACAAACAGGCGGGCAAAGTTCTGTACTCCGCCGGGACGCCATAGCACTTGTCGGTAGGTGACAGAGTCAAGAAAAGGAAGACCTCTATCGGTACGAATCGCTTGACAGCTCAGTGTTGGTCTACAGCTTTGAGTATCTGCGAAAACTCACGGTGCCACACGCTACACAGCTCTATGTCAACAACAGCAACACTTACAGTTTCAGAAGTATTGCGACCACTTTCACATGTTCAAAGTTAGTATTTTAACAGCGAGTCTTGTGTCCGCGCCCAGCTCTCACGCCAAGTGTGTGGCATGAGTATTACGTTTTGACACATGATTCAAAGCTGAAAGAAGGAAGGAAGGTAGGAAGATTGAGTTGAACTTCCCGACCATACCGAGGTCGTTAGAGAAGGAGCACTTGCTCAGATTGTGTCACGGACGGCAAAGGAAATCGACTGTGCCCTTTGAAAGGAGCCGTTTTGGCATTTTCCTGGAGCTGTTTAGGGAAATCACGGAAAACAACGTAAATGTAGATGGCCGAGCTTGGGTTTGAACCGTCGTCTTCCCAAATTCAAGTCCAGTGTGCTATCCACTGCGTTCAAAGTTGAGAAGTTAACTCTGCAGACTTGAAGATGGTCTGGCTAAGTAAGCTGGTTGAGCTATTAAAGATTATTTAACGTGCGTTGTAGGAAAATGACAGGTTTTTCCCGGCTTGGAGGGAGGCTGTATAGTACACGAAGCGATATGCTGTTGGCATAACATTACTTTATGAGTTCTCAATTGATTATTTTTGGTGCAAAACTTCAGATGGAGCTTTTGGCTGATATGGATTAAATAATTATTACGAATGTCGTTAGTACCAGAAAGAAACCATGTATCTTAGGGAAGAGGGCTCTGCACTATATCCTGATTAGTAATCAGGATGTTTACTACCTGATCTCTGATTTTAATCATATCATTACCTTCCATTTCAATCTACTCCAAGTTATCGTTTGTGGAAGGAACCACAGCCCGTTCGACGTAAGAAAAGCAGTCGGTATTATAATTCAAATGAAAATTCAACAAGACTGAGTTACGCTGTTATTGAACTGAACCTCTCTACGTTGATATAACTGTCTTCACTTAGTCAGTTGTCGCTATGATTTACCATTTTCAAGTCTCTACTCCCATCCTCGAAAATATATGCCGTCACCCTCTGTGGTTATACAGAAAAGTGCATGTGTCAGTTTAATGGGTAATCGTTGTAAACACGAGCGAGAACAGCGCCACATATTTGTCGACTCTTTAAAATGACATTACTGCCTTAGCGGCACACGTACCGTACGTAAACATAAAATTTCATTGCACATCCTACAGAACTTTGCTCAAGTATCTAGTACGTGTGTGTGTTGTTTTTGTGAAGGCTGCCCTCTGTATCCCAAGGTAAAACAAAAGTGTTCAGCACTGATACTACACATTTGTAAAATTCTAATTCCTCACTCTCAAACCCCACCCTATGGGGAGAGAGTGAGAGTTTTAGTTTTAGCGAATCAAAATTTACGAAGTAAAGAAGTATTTTTTGTTTATCCGTAACCATTTTCCAAGCAAAAATGAGAACATGGATTTTCTAGAATTACAGCGCCAACTACCAAGAATCAAATGAAATGTTTAAGACAAAATGTCCGTAGTTTTTAACGTAGAATCTGATTCTTCAATAAAAAATGGAAATTCCCATTTGAAATTTTAAAGTTGCCTCCCGCCTCACCCCCAGGGGGCTGACTGGGTGGCGGGATAATTTTAGCACCAGCAGATGTCCTCCTAGAAAATAATCAACTTAGGATTCTACACTTTATTCGTGTGAAGTTTTTCAACTTAAAATTTACACCTTGTATAACATGTAATCCTCTCTCACTCCACACTAACAGGCGACCAGAATCACTTGTCCCTGTGAAGTGGGATTCGTTAGAGGATATCACTCCGGACCACTATTACTGACCACAACCAACATGCTCCGACACCAACGAACTCTTTCTCGACGATGGCTTGGTTGATGCGGGATGCACTTAACAGGCTTTCGAGCGTCCAAACCAGCCCGATTTAATACCAGCAAATGGGTCTGCCAGCGACATGTGTACCGGTAGTGGTTACAAGGTCTGTTCCTTTTCGACACTAGGGCTACATATCGATCCTCTTTAAGTGTGGTGGCCCGTTTACGACCACCGGGAAGCTTTTGCATAGCATTTTCATATTTAGCGTCCTTTTCTAATCGCGAAATGATGCTTTTGGGCACACCGAATACTGTGGCCACAGTAATGACACTTCGTTTGGCTGCGAGTCGTCCATCTCCTCGACCACTATCATAAGGACTCAAATGATGTCTCGCAGACATGTTGACATACCACACATATTGTCACGCTAATCGGTTTGAGAACAACCTTCATTCAAATGGCTCTGAGCACTATAGGACTCAACATTTGAGGTCATCAGTCCCCTATAACTTAGAACTACTTAAATCTAACTAACCTAAGGGCATCACACACATCCATGCTGGAGTCAGGATTCGAACCTGCGACCGTAGCGGTCGCGCGGTTGCAGACTGAAGCGTCTAGTACCACTCGGCCACAACGGCCGTAAACAACCTTCGTCAAACACCGTACTGCAAGAACTGTCGTATGCATACAGAGCTTTCGTACACAGGCTTCGTTTTGGTTAACACGTCCCCCCACCTACATTTCATTATCATCGATCATGTGTTCCATAGGAATTGCCGGCAGTTCTGTAGCAATTGGTAGTCGTTCCTTAGCAAGTTTCAGTTGTTCCTTAGCAAATGGTAAGTAGTGTACTAATTGGCTCTGCATTGGAGCTGTGGGATCATCGGATTGCTTGCTCTGGAACAACGAAATAAACTACAAAACAAGCTATGACACGGAAAAAGTTAGTTCACTACTGCTGTTCCTACTTCCCCCCCCCCCCCTTTTCTCTACTTTGTCGTTCTCCCATCCTCCTTCCCTTTTGCTCCAAAAACACTGTGCTCCCCCCGGAGGCGCTGAAGAGACGACTACAGTGGTTCCATTACGACGGTCCAGTAACTGGGTTAATGGTGGCGGGGCGCGGCCTGGCACTGACCCGCGTTGACCCTGCTCTGCCCCGGTGTGGTCTGGTATGCCGCTGCGCTGATTTCCGGCAGACGGGCACGGCATCCGGCAGCCAGCAGCAGAAACGACCTGCATTCACGCAACACCGTTACTACTTTCGTCGTGCCCGCAGGGACTCTTCCGCCGTTCCGTAGAAGTCACAGGAGAGGCCATTACTTATCGTGGTTCACCACGGCAGTAGCCAGTTAACACGTCACACGGCCGAGTTAGCGCCACATGATACTATTCATAAGCTCTCCTCCTGAAATTTACTACATTCAGTAACGTGTTTGTTACCGGAAAAACGTTTCTCACGGCATCATGACTTCCAAGCTACATGCCCAGTAAAAACCAAATTTCACACTTGGAACAAATACTTCCTACTGAACTCACTCGGATGTAGTCCGCCCCCGGTAACTGAGTGGTCAGCGCGACAGAATGTCAACCCTAAGGGCCCGGGTTGGTAAAAAAGAAAAAAAGTTCGATTCCCGGTTGGGTCGGAGATTTTTTCCGCTCAGGGACTGGGTGTTGTTTTGTCCTAATCAATATCATTTCATCCCCATCGACGCGAAAGTCGCGAAGTGGCGTCAAATCCGCCCCGGCGAACGGTCTACCCGACTGGAGGCCCTAGTCACATGAAACTTACTTTGCTCGGATGTAGAAAGGCGTCTCTTTTTATGGTGAATCGTCATGCTAATCCTAACTCTCTTTCTGCCGCTTCGCATCACAAATACACAAAACAAATGTTTATTTACATATGATAGCTGTTGTCTCGAAATACGCTTTTTTCCGGTTTAGAACATGTTGTAGCGCATTTGACAACAGAAAATGAAAGATCATGTAACGGCAACTATATGTCATTTAAGACCTGTTAGACGCATTTCTTTTCAGTTCGACTGAGTCGAATCGCAAAACATGAGTTTCATTACTATATTCAGATTGTTTTCTGACGATCGTATTATCTATAGAACAACATACACATTATTTCCACTTGATGCACGGAGTGATACCTCTCCTAAAACTTGAATACATGTCAGATAATGCTCATAAACATGGAATGTCAGATTTCTGCATTTACTACACAGTTGAGGAGGCTATGAAATCGTTACTAAGAAGGGATATTGAATGAACGTAAGAAATTACTTCTAGGGAAGGAGAATGGAAGATTTAGATTTTTTGGGAAGATTCTAAGAAAAAACAGTGTCTCCGTTAAAGAAATGTCATGCGAGACCGCTGTGAACTGCTCCATTGTTTGCAGCGCTTATCAAATCAGCTCGACGGAAGATGTCGAAGCAAGACGGTAAGATCTTGGACGATGGATGTAGTCCGAACAAAGGTCTTATACCTTCATTGCATAAGACGAATTTATCAGAAGAGGGTTGCACATTTTTGTGTAAATTCGGAGATTCTTCAATCGAGATAGGCAGTGAAAAACAGGTACTTACTCTATCTTGTAACGCGTGACTGTCAAGTAAACATACGAAGGCAAGTAACCTGTAACGTTTCACTCGCCTCACATCTGCATACGGTAAGGTGAGCTTGATATTTTAACGTAGAACATTATCTGTTTACTTCTCAGTTACTTGCGGACTAGGTACACATATAGCAGAACCAAACAACTTAATTTGTTCAGATCAAACTGAGCCGTGGCGCCACTGAATTAGAAGACTAAAAAAATGGCTCTGAGCACTATGGGACTCAACTGCTGAGGTCATTAGTCCCCTAGAACTTAGAACTGGTTAAACCTAACTAACCTAAGGACATCACACACATCCATGCCCGAGGCAGGATTCGAACCTGCGACCGTAGCGGTCTCGCGGTTCCAGACTGCAGCGCCAGAACCGCGCGGCCACTTCGGCCGGCTAATTAGAAGACTGTTCTATCTGGCGCCACTGGCTGAGCTGTAGTATCGACTGTCCCTCTTGAGGCCCCATTGCCAATATGTATGAGGAAGAGTTGATATTTGTGGGTTGTGTCCTTGGAAGGCCTTTGCTTGCCGATATATATATATATATATATATATATATATATATATATATATATATATATATATATATATATATATATATATATGAGGTTCGCTGGCCCAAGAAGGAGAGGAGCGAAGTTTGGGGATTGGCGGTAGATTCGCGACAAAAGGCGGTCACGAGGTCCGAGCGGCCGAAGCCACGAGCTGCGCAACGAGGGCATGTGCAGAGTTAAAATACGGTAGTACTTCACCGGGGTCAGTGTCGACTACAAGCAGCCGGCCGTCATCCCGTCGCTTGGTTGGCAACATTCGTATCGGACGACCGCTCGTGGCCTGGCTGCCCTCTTCCACCTATCTGTCATCGGCACCACTCGGTAACCGCCGCGACGCACCGTGGATCCGTGGAACTGCTTGCTCATAAAGGGGAGTAACACTGTGTAATCCTCGTGGTGATTGATGTCATTGTCTACCCGACCTGCTAATTATTTTTTGGTTTGTACCCGACCCTCAGAGCTTTACACGGTCGGCTCTTTGGTCGTAAATATAGGCTTTAGTTTTGTACTACCACACAAATTGTCGTTTAAGGACTTGTCCCTTTACTATATTACCTTTCTTTATTATTTTCTGGTTTGTACCCGACCCACAGAGTTTTACTCGGCCGGATCTTTGGTCGTAAATATATCCCCTAATATTGTACTAGACACTAGTTGTCGTTTGAAAATTTGTTCTGATATTATATTGTCTTTCCTTTATAGTTTATACGAGATCATTAGTATTTTAATGAATCAGCTCCTGGTTGTAAATACAGTCGGAAAAATTGTACCAAGGCACAGGTTGCCGTAAACAAACAGGTTTCTTGTGGTTAGATTTAGATGTTAACCGGTTCAGTTCCTTGACTGTAATTGCACTAGTTATAATCTGAACTACCTGTTTTATTAAGCTGTTCGTTGCTGTCTTTGAAAGACTGGGTCATTACTGGTGTATTTTTAACTGGATATTGTGGTTCCGCCGAGTGAGTTCTCTTCTAATAAGTGTTCATACGTAATGTTTTAAAACGTGCCTTCGTAACTGACAAGCAGTTTAACTTTTGAAATATTAACAGCCAACTGTCACCAGAGCTTTAGTCAAAATAAAATTGTCAAAAGGGCCGGGTTGGGATCCTCTCGCACCTTGGTTGCTGATTGAAATTAAGAGGTTGCGTGTTTTGAAGTAAGCCTTATCATTGTTATAATTGTTTCCTAATCTGTTTAACCTTCAAGCACAGGTGCGCATCTTAACCCCCGAACCTTTCGACTTACAGTTTCCAAATTAAAAAAAAAATTACGTCATCTGAGTAATTGAAACTCTCTTGTTATCAATATTGCTTATATGTTTTCATGTGTTGCAGAAGGGCATTTAATAAGAGAAATTGTGTCCAGCGCGGTGGTAAACACCGCTGTTTCACCCGATAACAGAAGGGCTGCAGGTCCGCTCGTCTTGTAATTACTATGATATTGTTTGCTGTTTTGATTTATCTTGCAAAAGGTTACTCATTTTAAAAATTTGTTAATTCTGTAAAGAAAACAAATTTATGATTAAATATTGTTAAATAAACAGCTTTGTGAAAAGAAAGTGCCCCCTTCCGCATTTTCCTTAATTCCAGTAAATACCACTCTCACAAACAACACAAAGACACAAGGCGAAGCTGTTTCTTTACGCCTTTGCTTTAATTTGCTGGTAAATCGTCAGCAGTCGACCTTCAGCCTCAGAGGAAACGCAATTATCACTCCTTCAGAAAAGAATGTACAAAAGCTGTCCGAAAACAGCCAAATCTCGTAATTATATATTCGCAGATTTTTTTCGTTTTTTAGTGCAACGGCCAAGATCAACACACCAAGAATACTGTATAACAGCAAAATGACAACATTGTCTCAATATCTCTACACATTTAGTCACACTCATTCTTTGCAAATAACGGGTTCCGTAGTGAGAAATTAACAGGTTTCACGAGGAAGCAAATGAATGTGATTCTTTTAGTAAAGGTATAAGTGTGAAGAGTCGGACTTCCGTAGAAAATAACAAAAATTATGTACATATAGGACGTATAAAATCCTCAAAAGCTAGGTCCATGTCATACACATAACATACAAGTGCTCAACAGCGTTCAAAACACTAATTTCTTCATTTCAACGGAACCTGGTATTACGTGGATGCAACAGGAAGAAATTTTATCATATTGTACAGTGAGAAGTACAACACTAAATGCACGCTACTATGGTTTGCTGAGTATCGATGCAGATGTAGAGGTGTCTGTTGTCTTAACGACAGAGCGATTTTTACATGCATTTAGTCTGTTACTTGTGATGTAACAGAATATACTTGACAGTGGTTTGATGAGCATCAACTTAGATGTGGACATGTGTAGTGCTTCCGCGCAAATACGATTTTCACATGTGTCTAGTCTACTGCTTCTAACGTAACATTACGTATACAGTCGACTACAATATTAGACCGCTTGAAATTACTTTCATACCAATCTTCTTATATATATTTACTCATACATTGTTAAGATATAATTTCAGTTTTCGCTTTTCGTTTCCTTTTTAGAGATTATGTCTATCGCCACTAACATCTATTGATGGTCAGAACCATCTTTTAGTCTTAGTGAGATAATTGTATTTGCCATGGCAATTTGGATGAGCTCTTTCACCGATACCTGTGATAGGAAACTGATTGCACCATAAAATTTTACATACAGTCTGAGATTTCTTAACTCGAAAAGTGGCAAGACGTTCGGGTCGCCTCTTTTTATATACGTATGAGAAATTTAACCCACACGAGGAAGATGCTGTGATAAGCAAATGATTAGCTCTTAAGAGCATTCACACAAGGTTGGCGCCGGTGGCAACACCTACAACGTGCTGACATGAGGAAGGTTTCCAAACAGCCGTTGACCGGCCTTGCCTAGTGAAACGTTGTTGTAATGCCTCGTGTAAGGAGGAGAAATGCGTACCATCACTTTTCCTATTTTGATAAAGGTCGGATTGTAGCTTATCGCGATTGCGGTTTATCGTATCGCGACATTACTGCTCGCGTTGATCGAGATCCAATGACTGTTAGCAGCATATGGAATCGGTCGGTTGAGGAGGGTAATACGGAACGCCGTGCTGGATCCCAACGGCCTCGTATCACTATCAGTCGAGATGACAGGCATCTTATCCACATGGCTGTAACGGATCGTGCAGGTACGTCTCAATCCCTGAGTCAAAAGATGGGGACGTTTGCAAGACAACAACCAACTGCACGAACAGTTCGACGACGTTTGCAGCAGCATGGACTATCAGCTCGGGGACCATGGCTGCGGTTACCCTTGACGTTGCATGATAGACAGGAGCGCCTGCGATGGTGTACTCAACGACGAATCTGGGTGCACGAATGGCAAAACTTCATTTTTTCGGGTGAATCCAGGTTCTGTTTACAGCATCATGATGGTCGCATCCGTGTTTGGCAACATCGCGGTGAACGCACATAGGAAGTGTGCATTCGTCGTCGCCGTACTAGCGTATCACCTGGCGTTATGGTATGGGTTACACGTCTCGGTCACCTCTTGTTCGCACTGACGGCACTTTGAACAGTGGACGTTACATTTCAGATGTGTTACGACCCGTGGATCTACCCTTCATTTGATCCCTGAGAAACCCTACATTTCAGCAGGATAATGCACGACCGCATGTTGCAGGTCCTGTACCGGCCTTTCTGGATACAGAAAATGTTCGACTGCTGCCCTGGCCAGCACATTCTGCAGATCTCTCACCAACTGAAAACGTCTGGTCAATGGTGCTCGAGCAACTGGCTCGTCACAATACGCCAGTCACTACTCTTGATGAACTGTGGTATCGTGTCGAAGCTGCATGGGCAGCTGTACCTTTACACGCCATCGAAGCTCTGTTTGACTCAACGCCCAGGCGTATCAAGGCCGTTATTACGACCAGAGGTGGTTGTTCTGGGTACTGATTTCTCAGGATCTATGCACCCAAATTGCGTGAAAATGTAATCACATGTCAGTTCTAGTATAATATGTTTGTCCAATGAATACCCGTTTATCATCTGCATTTCTTCTTGGTGTATCAATTTTAACGGCAAGTAGTGTATAAATAGATTATTGAGATTGCAGTGTTTGTGTGTGCCAACTTCACGACCTTACTTTTTTAACATTCTTGCAATTCACGTGTGGCATACAGAAAACCAGTGCTTAACAGTATTGGTTAAAAACAGTCATGATCGCAATTTTTTATTTTTTTATTTTTCGATGACGTGTTTCGCCTTATTTAGGCATCTTCAGGTTGTCTTAATTTGGAATTTCTTAGAAGAATCCTTTAGTCAGTGTAGTCAAAGGGCATCGTCAAATGTATGAGGCCAACATCGCCTTCGTTAAACTGAGTAAAAACTAGAATTTCTAGTTTTTACTGAGTTTAATGAAGGCGATGATGGCCTGATACATTTGACGATGCCCTTTGGCTACACTGACTAAAGGATTCTTCTAAGAAATATCAAATTAAGATAACCTGAAGATGCCTAAATAAGGCGAAACGCGTCGTTGAAAATAAAAAAAAACTAAAATTCCAACCAATACTGTTTTTAACCAATACTTTTTTAACATGACGCTGACTTTATCAATTGGTTTTCTGGATGGGTATTGGTAGTGAGGAGCGCTGCAGGTAAGGGACGGCTGAGTTGTAGAGAAGCTCGGCGAGATGCCCCCAGGTGAGTTGAGGAAAGGCGGCCTTTCGCGGAAGTGCTGGCAGGGGAGCGGCAAGTGTAGCCAGCCCCTTTGGCGTTGTCATGCAGAAAGTCGCTTTGGCTAGCGTCACGCTAGAGCCCAAGCTATTCTATTTTCGAGAAAAGCAGTGAATGGAAGACGGATGAAGTTTTCATTTCTTTGCCTATTTCATTTAATATTTTGATTCTATGTATCTTGAAACTGAGAGTGCGAAAAGTTTTTCAATCTTTGTTCGATTGCTACGTTTATTACAGGAATAAAAAACGGAAACCGATTATTTCAGAAACCGGTTATTTTGAGCAATTTTAACAGTCAGGTTAAGCTGGCGTGAAAAAAAGAGCGCTATAGCCGAAATCCGGTTGTTTCAGCAGTCACTGCTTTTCCTAAAAGAGTGATGACACCGTGTCTGGCTGCCATGAAGTAAGACACTATAATCGCACTGTTGAGAACTCGAACATTGGTGCCCAGTTGGCTCTTCCAATTGAGAGCGCAGCCAGCAGTGTACCAGTGTGATTAGCGCAGTACAGAGACGAAATCTTTCTTTCTAGTCAGTAAAGAAATAACCACTCCCTTCTTCTCGCCAAGAATCTTGACAGCCAGAGCTCTTTAAAATTACTTCAGTCTGTTAATCGTGTAATTGTTTCTTTAACAAAATATCCCGCCAAGAAGAGGCGAAACGTTAAAAAACCAATGAACTCAGTTTCCTCCGCACTTTTCTAAAAAAACTTCCTGTTACGTATTATGTCCTCCTGAAGTTACAACAATTTCACCATTTGGTGACCTCTCAAGAAGGAGCTACCCTCTCGTTACAGGCCTGGGAAAAAGTAAAAAAACTGTGCTTCAGACTAGCCGTCAACTCTGCGGTATTTTCGGAACTGATAGTGTACCCGAGCTGTTTTGTGATTTATTTATTTATTTATTGAAACGCTAGGAGATGTTTATCAGCTGAAAGCACTTTTCTTAAAATGGCCCAAACGCCTACCTCCTGCTCGCAGAGTTCCGTCATGGAGAGCAAATGCATTGAGCTCGGCTGTCGAAAGTGGTAACATTCTGGCAGTTACATTGCTTATTAATGTACCAGCATTTCATATTTCCAATGACTTATTTTGAACTTGCATTAATATGTGATCTTGCAATGTTAATCAGTTAAATATGTTACTTAGGCAAATGTACTCATGATATGTGATAACTCCGCACGAATTATGTTTTGGAGTTGCGATCTTTTTCCGTCAGCGTAAATCAGAAATTTAACAAGCGACCAGTTACAGTTACGTTGTTTTAGGCCGCCCGATTGGCCGTGCGGTCTAAGACACGTCTTTCCGGGCGGGAAGGAGCGCCGGTGCCCCGGCACGAATCCACCCGGCGGATTTGTGTCGAGGTCCAGAGTCCGGCCAGCCTGTGGATTGTTTTTAGGCGGATGCGGGCTTGTTCCCCTTATTCCACCTCAGTTACACTACGTGGCGATTGCTGCGCAAACAAGTTCACGTACGCGTACACCACCATTACTCTACCACGCAGATATAGGGGTTACACTCGTCTGGTGTGAAACGTTCCCTGGGGGGTCCACCGGGGGCCGAACCGCACAATAATCCTGGGTTCGGTGTGGGGCGGCGGAGGGGTGAAGTGGACTGCGCTAGTCGTCGTGGTGTTGTGGACCACTGCGGCTGCGGCGGGGACGGAGCCTCTCCGTCGTTTCTAGGCCTCGGCTAACATAACGTAACATACGTTGTTTTGCTGACAATATACATCCGCGCCCATTTATCTCAATCTTCCCTTAGTCCAAGGCACTCAAAGTGCCAACTTTCTCCGTTCTTCCCACACGAATTCGACAAAGCAGGTTCTCTGTCTCTACAGTACTTTGATACACTTTTCATACAATATTTTTCCTCAACAAAACCTACACTAAAGCGAAATTTACAAACCTCTATAATCCATTTTGTAGAAAGAGGCATCCGACATTTGTATTCTGCTGTTAGGATGGTCAGTCACTTTCAGTTTGTGCCAACAGTATCCATAGAGAATAAGCCAACGGGCGTCGCTGTTTCTGAGGTATCTGTTTCCAGCCTCTGGGACATCTCAATCTGTAGCTTATACCTGCTGCGTTTCCAGTCTTTCTATCTGCAGTCGGATGATTGCTCCATACCCTAGCCAGCTGTATTCCTTTCGTATGCTGCTTGCTTACAGTGTGCCCATGTTAAAACAATGTCGTGTTACACTCATGTAACAGAAGTCGTGGGGTAGCGATATGGACATGTAGAGGTGGCGGTAGTATCCCGTACCCAACGTGTGCATTAGCGCAGCTGTCATTTTTCCCAGGTGACTCATGTAAAAAGATTTTCGACGTGAGTATGGCCGGACCACGGAAATAACAGACTCTCAACATGGTATAGTAGTTGGAGCTAGATGCATGATGCATTCCATGTCGGACATCGTTAGGGAATATTCCAAGATTCACAGTGTCAAGAGCGTGCGGAGAATGGCAAATTTCAGTCGTTACCTCTCACCACAGACAACGCAGTGCCAGACAGCCTTCACGTAACGACTGAGAGCAGCGGCGTTTGCACAGACTTGTCAGTGCTAACAGTCGTGCAGCACTGCGTGACATAACAGCAGAAATCAATTTGGGACGTACGACAAACGTATCCGTTAGGACAGTGCGGAAAAATATGGCGTTAACGGGCTATGGTAACAGATGACTGACGCGACTGCCTCTCTCAACAGCACGACATTGCCTGCAGCGCCTCTCCTGTGCTCGTGACCATTTTGGTTGGACCCTAGATGACAGGAAACGCATGGTCTGGTGAGATGCGTTCCGATATCGGTTGGTAAGAGCTGATGGTAGGCTTCGAGTGTGGCGCAGAGCCCAGGAAGCCACGGGTCCAGGTTGTCAACAAGCCAGTGTGCAAACTGGTGGGGCCTCCAGAATGGTGTGTGCTTTGTTTACATGCCATGGACTGGGTCCTCCACTGACTGGAACTGGTTATGTTCGTGCTGTGTACATAGTTCCGCGTAGTCAGCGCGTACACAACGTTCCCACTAGAGCGCGCCCCGCTCAGCACAACAGCGCAGGCGCAGCGCTCGTCCGTCTCCGCACTACGAGATGGCGCTGTCTTAGAGACGGACCGAATTCTGCTTCCGCCGATCCGCGTATTAATATGTAACACAGCCAATGAGATTGCTGCTAACGTAGAACCTTTTCTCCTCGTGGATCACACTCGCGCAGTGATTCCTGAACGCTCGAGGTATTATAGCAAGTGTACAGACCTCCGATCAATCAGTCTGCATTTGTCTGCACCAGTCTGCATTAGTCTGTACCAGTCTATAGTCAAGTTTCAGTCTGCCCCTAATAAGATTATCATATTCCTGTACATAGCCATGAAGATAAATGTATAGACACTTTGTCAAGTATCAGAGATATGTGAGAATAAGATTAACGTGCCAAGATCAAAGGAACTTCAGATTGTCAATTGTAAATAGCATCCAGAATCAAGTTAAGTAATTTTATGTTGTTATTATTTTAATAAATGTGTGAAAATTAATCAAGTTCTATTTAAAGTGGGTCACCGTCAATCTGCTACTCTAAGCGTGCAAGTGGCATTTCTATCGTCTGACCTAACGCCAGAAGATAAACACGCCACGATAAGACCACGAGACATATTGCTGACACTCGCCTACTTCGCTAGTCAAATAATCTGATGGTGTGTGTACCGAAGGTCTTACTGGGAGACGATTTGCAGCCATTCATTGCCGTCATATTCCCAAATAACGATGGAATTTTTATGGATGACAGTTCGCCCTGTCACTGGGTTACAATTGTTCGCGATTGGTTTGAAGAACATTCCGGACAATTCGAGAGAATGTTATGGCCACCCAGACCGCCTAGCATGAATCCCATCGAAAATTTATGGAACAAAATCAAGAGGTTAGTTCGTGCACAAAATCTTTCACCGGCAACATTTTCGCAATTACGGACGGCTAAAGAGATAGCATGACCCAATGTCTGTGCAGCGTACTTCCAACCACTTGCTGAGTCTACGCCACGTCGAGTCGGAGCATTACGCCTGGAAAAAGGAGGCCCGACACGATACTGAGAGAAATTTCATGGATTTTGTCAGCTCAGTGTACTTCGGCAAAACACGGTGTATACATGTTATTACATGTGCGCCAGAGCAGGTTTCCCTGTTAATATTGCTATAAGTACACGCCTCAGAAATTACACCGCAGCGCCTGGGGCTCGACTCCCAGGTCGCACCCCCTGCATTTATCCCTAACCCTATTATGTTTCCCTAGGTCCCCTCTCGTCCTCCCCTCCGGGCCAGACGCTTCAGAGTCACCCTGGCGCATCCCACGGCGCAGTATTTAAACTTGAGAGCAATCTAATTAAGTATCTGTCCCGACAAATCCGCTCAGCATTTGCAGTGTTATCCCTGTAGAGGCAGCCGTGGCGGTACTGATACTGCCGAGCCACAGAACTGACTCTGACAAAGGGACGAAGTCGGACATTAGAGTACCGTCAGTAATAATAAGATTAGTAAGTTTACGCCTCTGTTTTCCGTCAGTGTAGCATATCCTCTGATTGGAATATTATGAAAAGCTGTTTTTTTTTTTTTTTTTTTTTTGCTCCTTCTTGTACAGAAGCCTCACAATTGTTCATTATTTAAAATTTTATGTTAACAGTTGTTATTCTATGATGAGTGAGGAACAAGGTGTATTATACAAATGAGTAATAGAAATTAATTAAAGAAGAAGAAACGAAGGTCACGTATGCTTTTCTCATTTTGATAGTTGTACACAATTATTTCCTAATAGAAACGCGTTCCTTACTCATGTCTGGATAAGACTGGACATTTGCATTCCTTTTCTGTTTTGTAAGTGCACATTGGAGTTTAAATTTTGCATGTAATTTCAAGCTCTTTTGCACAGATTAATTATAAAGTCCATGAAATGTTTTAAAAAATCCGTCTGAGTAAATGGCTGAACACGGCGTAGAAAATCGTACAGTATGTTAAACAAAACTGTCAAAGCATTTTTGCACGTGACGGCGGCAACTTAGTTTGGAAAACCGCCAACAGGGGCGCCACCAACAGAAGTTGCTGAAAATGGCGGCGAACCAGGAAGAGAAAATATTTTTGTGTGCTAGAATAAGCTAGTTGCCAATCAGTGGTGACTGTGGAAAGAGGTTACCGTGGTAAGTTTCACAATACACCGACTGTTTCCAACATCATATTGAAGTAGTACAAGAAATAAGAGGCGGGTAGTTATTTGTGCGTTTATTATATCCGGCCGACCATTTGCGTCCAAGCAGAATGTGAACTTTGTGCCGGACATTGTAGCATTACACGGGTAATCGTCCTCGTAGCCATCGAGATCTTTAAGTAATAATCTTGTGGAGATGTCTATAACGCCGCGCGGGATTAGCCGAGCGGATTGCCGGCACGGTAGCTCAGCGTGTTCGGTCAGAGGGTTAGCAGCCCTCTGTAATAAAAAAAAAAACTGAGCTACTCGATCAACAACGAACTTCAACGGATGTCTTACGACGTCCGCCCCGAGCAGATACAACGAACAAAAGCGAACAAAATGAGATAAAAAAAATAAATAAAAAAAGTGGTCTGAGGCACTGCAGTCATGGACTGTGCGGCTGGTCCCGGCGGAGGATCGAGTCTTCCCTCGGGCATGGGTGTGTGTGTTTGTCCTTAGGATAATTTAGGTTAAGTAGTGTGTAAGCTTAGGGAGTGATGACCTTAGCAGTTAATACCCATAAGATTCCACACATTTGAAAACTTTTGATGTCCATAACAGTCGGATATACCTTGTGTCACGTGAGAGTAGGAGAGTCAAAACAGGTAGTAGCCCATGACGTCATCTCAAGTCGATATTTTTGTTGTTGTTGTGAAATCTTTTCTGAGTGACTGACACAGTGTACATGTAAATCGTTTCTAAATTTTATTAGTTATTTTTGGAGTAAAGAATATAATGAAGTATAATATGTTTTAGCATCAATAGGTAATGAGCCTTTATGAGATGGATATAAATTTGTTTCGACATATCAGATCGCAATGCTGCGCTATGGGTGATATTTTTTTCTCTTTGAGAAGGATGATACCATCTGAGTTGCTCGAGTGCGCGGACAAGTCGTAATCGAGAGCGCGTCTTCTGTAATTTTTATGGATGGACACAGAACTGATAATTCACAAACCGGAGTTGGTTTAGAAAATATTCTAGGGAACCCCGGCCAAACTTCGTTACAAACAAATCGCGCGCAGACTTTTAAATATCGGCACAAAGTTTGAGATACGCGGTAGGCTATGGCGCGTTATAGTCGCGTGAAGTATTAAGTGACACTGGCCGTGATTTATTGACATTAACTTAATAATAATTATCAAAGAATTGTCGGAAGGAATAGTGAATGTTCTTGATGCTTAAAGCAAGTGTGAGTTGATTTACTGTTTGAATACGACAGATATTAATCACGGAATAGTTAGCTAGTTGATACGTTGCTTAGCAAACCATAAACAGACTGTGATAGAATTACCGGAACGATCATTTCAATCATTAGTGACCACTACACACACACACCAGAAAACTTACTACTCTCGTTGTGAATGACATTTGGAACGGATGAGTTTTGTTTCGGCTCCTTGGGATCAATAAACTTCATCCGAAGTTGAAACTTTACGAACTGTGTCGGGTTCCCTCATTTTGGTAGAACCATAGACAATACAGTCTACACTACTCTTTACCTTTTTTTTTTCAAAAAGGGAGCACTTACCTTTTTCTTTTAGAGGAATGTTTCTGCTTCAGTCATCAATCTTCTCAAAACGGAGATAAGGGTGACGCTCAAACATAGCACTACGTCATCGTGATCAACCATATACATGTGCCCCTTCCTCCCTCCATTTTTGTGTTGAAAACCCTGAGATATAGCCGCGGTACCACGAAGGAAGAGAAGAGAGAGAAGAAAAGGAAGAGAGGGCCAAAAAGGGGAGGTCACAACATGATGATCCGAGTGTGTGAAATCTTATGGGGCTTAACTGCTAAGGTCATCAGTCCCTAAGCTTACACACTACTTAACCTAAATTATCCTAAGGACAATCACACACATCCACGCCCGAGGGAGGACTCGAACCTCCGCCGGGACCATCGGCACAGTCCATGACTGCAGCGCCCTTAGACCGCTCGGCTAATCCCGCGCGGCTGATGATCCGAAGTCCCACAAACTCTACCTATCGAAACAGCAAAAAACTGACCATCTCTCAGCTTTATGGAGGATCCTTCGTAAGCGATTAAGAGTGAAATTGTCCGAACTGCAGCTCCTGCAAACCATAGTCCACGATGACAATCTGTGGCGTCAGCCGTTCTGTATTAATACGCAAACCTATCTTGAAAAAGACGACTTTGTAGGCATATTAACCTTGAGTGACGAAACCACTGCTCATTTATCGGGAAGGGACAGCTGATACTAAACGCATATCTCGTGGACAGAAAATTCACGTGATACTACTGAACTCATCCGGGATTCCGAGGAAGTTCACGTGTTCTGTGGTATGTCCAGACAGACAATCTATGTACCCCATCTCTTCTCCGAGAGAACTGTCAATGGTCTGAGCTATGTCGACACAGTGCGGATGTGGCTCACGCCTCAACTTGAAACTGATAGCAGGCATTTCATCTCTAGATAAGACAGCACTGATCCACATTTCCTCAATTGTGTACGAGGGTTCCTGAATAGTTGCATAGGGAAGATAGGTCATGCAGCAGGCGCTGATTTGTCGCTACCTGAGTGACCACCACGTTTGCTGGTCTTAACGCCTTGCGGTTTTTGGTTGTGGGGTTATATCGAGGATAGGCTTTTGTTCCACCCTACGACAGAATCTCGAAGACTTGCGCCACTGCATGCAGCAACTGCTCTTGCTGCCACTCTGTCACTCTTGACATGCTGGGTCGGCAACGGGTAGGATTGGACTACCCGTTAGAGACGTGCCGTGTGAAAATGGTTCAAATGGCTCTGAGCACTGTGGGACTTAAAATCTATGATCATCAGTCCCCTAGAACTTAGAACTACTTAATCCTAACTAACCTAAGGACATCACACAACACCCAGTCATCACGAGGCAGTGCCGTGTGACCAAGTATGGACACATAGAACATTTATAACCGCTTCGAGAGTTTGTCTTTCATATATTGTATCATTTGATACGTTTTCTTGGCCATTATTTGTACCGATTTTTTAAAAATGTTTCGTGGTCTTTATAGTTACCCTGTGTAAGAACCAAATGTCAGATGGAGTGCAAATTAAAATATTACCGTAATTCTTGAAGTTCCCTTCGGGACGTTTGTAATTAAACATCAAGGACACAATCTTGCCCCACTTAACTCTATTCCCTTCCCCTGTAATTTCGCTTTGTACTGTGCGGTCCAGAAGAAATGTATTGCAAGTGGTGCAGGGATAAACGCCTGTCGCTAGACAGCCCTTTCGGCAGCAAACGAATCTATACGCTGATGACAGCATTCAGGACTTAAGATGCCATGTAACTCGTCCTAGCCTGTCCCAGCACTTAAGCAACCGCTAAGTGTAGTGACGGACGGGACGTCAGAGCTACAATTTACGCCCACAGCTCAAGGAATGACATAACGGCATGCATTCTACCCTGCAACTGCGACGCTCTGTGATGCCTTTGGACGATGTTTCCTTATCCTAAATTTTTCCTTAGGCCGCTCTCCAAAGCCCGTCAAAGGTTGTTAGTGGAGTTATGGGCCACTCTGTAAAGGGGCTTCGGCGCTGTGCTTTAAACAAGAGCGTCTCGCTGCACGAAAGGTGTTCAAAAGGAAATGTGGTACGAATAGTTAAATGCACTGAAAGTGAGTTAAAAAAAAACTATATCATTACTTCTGTTAGCTGAGCGCATCGATCTCAACAGATGACCTGGCCATACCGCACTATCGAGCAATCCATTTATCATGTGGTCGCCAAGCTACGTCTGAAACTGATCCTGTTACGTATGCAATCGATTATTTACTGGAATTTATTTGGAGGCTTTAAAGAGTTATCAACACACTTTAATTCTCTGTTTTCCTTGTTACTGAATTCTGTCTCGCTTTAAATATTTGGTGTTGATCATCCTTATTACGATAAATTCAAACTGGAAAATAATTGTATTTATTTCCTTTTGGCACAACAGGCAGAACTAATGTTCAATATTTATTGGCCTCTTTGTTTTGTCCCTGCATGAGCTGTAGGAGATACAATCGAGCACTAAAATTGTTTGAAAATTTTCTCGTATGTAAGTATGTAATAAAGGAGTAAAGAAGTAAAAAAAATAAAAAGTTGTGTTAGGGCACCGATCGCTGCTGCTACAATGGCAGGTTATCAAGATTTCAGTGAGTTTGAACGTGGTGTTACAGACAGCGCACGAACGATGGGACACGGCGTCTCCGAGGTACCGATGAAGTGTGGATTTTCCCGTATGACCATTGCATGAGTGTACCGTGAATATCAGGAATCCAGTAAAACATCAAATATCGGACACCGCTGCGGCCGGAAAAAGATCCTGCAAGAATCGGACCAATGACGACTGAAGAGAATCGTACAACTTGGCATAAGTGCAATCCTTCCCCAAATCGCTACAGATTTCAGTACTGGGCTATCAACAAGTGTCAACGTGCGAAACATTCAAAGAGACATTATCGATATGGGCGTTCGGAGCCGAAGATCCACTCGTGTACCCTCGATGACTGCACGACACAAAGCTTTACCCCTCGCCTGGTTCAAAATGGTTCAAATTCCTCTGACCACTATGGGACTTAACTTCTGAGGTCATCAGTCCCCTAGAACTTAGAACTACTTAAACCTAACTAACCTAAGGACATCACACACATCCATGCCCGAGGCATGATTCGAACCTGCGATCGTATCCGTCGCGCGATTCCAGACTGTAGCGCCTAGAACCGCTCGGTCACTCCGGCCGGCGCCTTGCCTGGGCGTGTCATTACAGACATTGGACAGTTGAGGACTGGAAACCCGTTGTCTGGTCGGACCAGTCCCGTTTCAAATTGTATCGAGCGGATGGACGTGTACGGGTATGGAGAAAACCTCATGAATCCATAGACCGTGAATGTCAGCAGGGGACTGTTCAAGCTGGTGGAGGCTCTGTAATGGTGTGGGGCGTGTGCAGTTAAAGTGATATGGGACCCCTAATACGTCTAGATACTCTGACATCATGTTTGATCACCTGCATCCATTCATGTCCATTCTGAAAGAGTGGCTACAGGTACACTCTTCTGGGTTTAAACACTTCCGCTGGCCACCAAACTCCCCTGACATGAACATTATTGAGCATATCTGGGATGCCTTGCAACGTGCTGCTCAGAAGAGATCTCCACCCTCACGTACTCTTATGGATATATGGACAGCACAGCAGGATTCATGGTATCAGTTCCCTCAAGCACTACTTCAGACATCAGTCGAGTCCATGCCACGTCGTATTGCGGCAGTTACGCGTGCTGGCGGGGACCCTTCACGATATTACGCAGGTTTACCAGTTTCTTTGTCTCTTCAGTGTAGTTCAGCTGCCAGTATACTACTTTGCACTGGTAAGACAGTCATGTGACCATTTGACCACCACTGTGTGAACCTCAGTTAACGCTTCATTGCTGTAGTGATCGAGATTTATTTAAACTCTATCGGCTGTTGATGGAATGTTGGATTACTTCAGGACAACCCATCACTGTAGGTGTTAAACTAATATCCAAACAAGTGGAAAGCTAAACAGCAGAGATTTACAGTAGCTTCCTTTGGTCCTATGTCCTAGCTACCCATATACTACGCAACGCAGTGTCTGATTTCTTCGCTGCAGATGACTACAAGCAGCCCGTAGGGGGAGACACAGCATGTGAATAGCAGAATTTCTGAGTAGTTTGCTTTGCAGACATGTTGACATGTAGTAGTTGACATATTGATGTTTTCACGCAAGCCAGTTTCTGCCTCCTACAGTAACGACATTATCAGGCGCCACTAGCGTGAGACAGCGCTACCGTCGCGTGTCAACAGGCGGCGCGCGTACCGAGAAGCGGGCTGGGTGTTTACGCGGGCCGCACCGGGCGGACTCAAAGTGGATTAGGACGGCCGCTCGTTACTCGGGGCGAAGCGTGTCCCCCGCGACGCCGTCAGGTCGTCACTCTTAATTGCGTGATTTAAGGAGGCTGGCAGCCGCTCCGCGCGCTTCTTTAAGGTGGAGCCCATAGCCTACGGCGGCAAGACCCAGCCCCAGGCTAAATCCACTCCCAAACATTAATCTTTCTCTACAGCTGG
Organism: Schistocerca nitens; assembly: GCF_023898315.1. Lineage (NCBI taxonomy): Eukaryota > Metazoa > Arthropoda > Insecta > Orthoptera > Acrididae > Schistocerca > Schistocerca nitens. The sequence goes on along the minus strand of NC_064614.1, from coordinate 365,678,907 downwards.
CTACCCAACGGGATTTTCTATAATGATCTAAGCTACCTTATTTGAAACTGTAGTAGAAAGCGCATCTGAAGAGTGCAGGGTCCATGAGAAATATTTTGTATATTTCCTGTTCGATAGCAGTAAGTCACAACCAAAATAGTTCTGCATTGACGTTAAATGCGAACTTTTTAGGTTAGGTTTTACCATAACGTTTACTCTTATCAGTCTCTGTTTATTTATCTCCACCAGGCGTTTCAAAGGTTTAAATCTCCATCAGGTGGATTTACATCTGATATATGTAAATCCACCTGATGATGGAGGTTTTAACCTTTGAAACGCGTCGTGGAGATAAACAAACAGTGACTGGAAACAGTAAACTTGTTGTTTCATTTAAAGTTCTCCATTGACTGTGTAAAATTTCAGTAAATCAACAGGGGCTTTTAGAGAATATGAAGCAATTGAGACGCGTAGTCATTATCTTTTACTTTCACAATAATGTTACATAAAACTGCCGTTTTCCACTGTAGCTCAGGACACTTGTCTATCCTGTGCAAGTCTCTACGTCTCTAATAAGTACTCTGACCTACATAAATCTGCGCCTGCTTCCTAAATTCAGGCCTATTTCTCTCTCTACAGCCGGCCAGAGTGGCCGAGCGGTTCTAGGCGCTACAGTTTGGAGCCGCGCGACCGCTACGGTCACAGGTTCGAATCCTGCCTCGGGCATGGGTGTGTGTGATGTCCTTAGGTTAGGTTTAAATAGTTCTAAGTTCTAGGGGACTGATGGCCTCAGAAGTTTAGTCCCATAGTGTTCAGAGCCATTTCTCTCTCTACAATTTTTACTACCTACACTTCCTTCCGTTACCTAGTTGACAATTCGCTGCTGCCTCTGGATGCATCGTATCAACCTACACCTTCTTTTAGAGAAGATGTGCCATAAATGTATCTTTTTTTCCAGAATTCGATTCAGTACTTGTTATTCAATCTTCCCGTATAGCCTTCACCATTCTTCTGCAATACCACATTTCATAAAGCTTCTTGTGTAATCTTCTATGAACTCCTTATCGCCCACATGTCATTTCCGTATGATGTTAAACGCCAAACAAATACTCAGAAAAAAACTTCCTAACTCCTAAATTTTTATTAGATAACTAATTCGTCTTTTTCAGAAATTCTGTTCTTGCTATTGTAGGTCTACATCTTATACTATCTCTAGCACCATCAGTTATTTTACTGCCGAAATAGAAAAAAAATTTAACTTTTTAGTGTCTCATTTGCTAATCTAATTCCCTCAACATTGCCTGATTTAATTTCATTACTCTTATTGTTGCTGACGATCTTAAAATATCTTTCAAGGCACTATCCATTCCATTAATCTGATCTTCCAAGTCCTTTGCCATCTCAGATAGAATTACGATGTCACTGTTACACCTCAAAGTATTTATTTCTTCTCCCTGCACTTTAATTTCGTCTCCAATTTTCTCTTTGGTTTCCTTTTCTGTTTGCTGAATGTACAGAAAGAATAACATTGATGCCAGCCCGTGTGGCCGAGCGGTTCTAGGCGCTACAGTCTGGAACCGCGCGATCGCTACGGTCGGAGGTTCGAATCCTGCCTCGGGCATGGATGTGTGTGATGTCCTTACGTTATTTAGTTTTAAGTAGTTCTAAGTTCTAGGGGACTGATGACGTCAGAAGTTAAGTCCCTTAGTGCTCAGAGCCATTTGAACCAATAACATTGATGATACTCTACTGATAGGCTACATTTACGAGGTGCGGCTAGAAAAAAACCGGACTGATGCTGGAAAAAACATTTATTTACAATTATTTACAATTTCATGTTATCTCCTTCAATGTACTCTCCTCCTCGGTCTCTACACCGCTCCATACGAATTTTCCACTGTTCATAGCAATGCTGCAGATCATTTTCGGTAAGTCCATACATTACTTCCGTCGCTTTTTCTTTTACTGCTTCAACAGTCTCAAATCTAGTTCCTTTCAAAGCTGACTTGACTTTAGGGAAAAGAAAAAAGTCACAGGGGGCCAAATCAGGTGAGTTGGGTGGATGATCTAAGATGGGAATGTTGTGTTTTGCCAAAAACGTCTTCACTGACAACGCACTGTGAGCTGGGGCATTGTCTTGGTGAAGGATCCATGACTTTTTTCTCCACAAATCGTTCCGTTTTCTCCGTACTCGCTCACGTAGGGTAGCCAGGACGCTAATGTAGTAATGCTGATTCACTGTTTGTCCCTCTGGTACCCAATCAATGTGCACAATCCCTTTCATGTCAAAAAAAAACAATCATCATTGCCTTAAATTTCGATTTTGACATTCGTGCTTTTTTTTTTGTCGTGGAGAACCAGGTGTTTTCCAAAGCATCGATTGGCGTTTAGTTTCGGGATCGTAAGTAAAAAACCACGATTCATCGCAAGTAATAACATTTTGTAAGAAGGTGGGATCACTTTCAATGTTTTCCAGGATGTCAGAACAAATCATTCTCCGGCGTTCCTTCTGTTCAATTGTGAGACACTTTGGAACCATTTTTGAACACACTTTGTTCATGTTGAAACTTTCATGAAGAATCTGCCTAACACTTTCCTTGTCAACTCCTGTTAACTCAGACACTGCTCTGATTGTTAAACGGCGATCTTGTCGAACAAGTTTACCGATTTTTTCAATGTTTGCATCAGTTTTTGCTGACAATGGTCTGCCAGTGCGAGTGTCATCACTGGTGTCTTCGCGGCCATCTTTAAATCGTTTAAACCACTCAAACACTTGTGTTCGCGATAAACAATCATCGCCGTACACTTGTTGTAACATTACAAACGTTTCACTTGCAGATTTTCCTAGTTTGAAACAAAATTTGATGTTAACACGCTGTTCTTTCTGTACACTCAACATTTTCCGACGCACAGACAAAACGTCAACTACTTAAAACAGACGCCACGGGCAGACTGAGTGCAGGAGGCAGATGAAACTCGAGCAGTAGGCGGAGCGAGAGTCACGTGACAGGCCACGCGACTTTCAGCCTTATTGCATTCGTTTTATTGTTTCACCAGTACTAGTCCAGTTTTTTTCTAGCCTCACCTCGTATGTCTCACTGCGTCTCATATACATCTTGACCTTCGTTTCCTTCGACTCTTACAACTGCAGTCAGAGTACTGTACAAGTTGGAAATAATGGTTCATTACCTGTATTTTATTCCTCCTACTTTCAAAATTTCGATGAGTGTAGTGAAGTCAGTATTGTCAGGAGCTTCCCTAAACCTATAAGTGTTATAATGTCCTAAATACAAAATATCTGCACTGCATGGAGCTCGCCTCTCATTTACGGGTTACCTAACTGCATGTTTGGAGGTATGTCGTCTTGTGACATGGGAGTGGGAACAGCTGGCATAACCAAGTGGGTCAAACTGGACTGAGGCTTCATTTACGATCGTCTATGCAGTGGAGAGCCGGTGAAGGATAAATCGATGGATAAGAGAGCAGGCCTGTCGACGACGAACTCAGTAGCGACTTAGCACAAGCTTGCATCAGGGAAAATGTTATTTCCAAGAGAATCGTCCTGGCATTCATCTTAATCGTTTTAGGAAAACAGTGGAAATCTTAAATATGGATATTCTAATGGAGATTTTAACACCGCCTCTTGTAAAATTCTAGTCTAGTGTTCGATACAGCACTCGTAAAAATGTTCGAATAGTTTGTTTCGTTCAGATGAAACTACGTTCCCACAGAATATAATAAATCAAGCGCACTCAAACACCACTGTTATTCTTTTGTTCCATGATGTGACTGAAACACTGTTTCAGTCCTTCGTCTGTTATGATTCGGGAAATTTTGCACAATGTTGCCGCCTGGTCGCTGGATCACCATGTCTGTGGAATTCCGTCACCTTTTGACAACCACCTGCTTTTCTGACGAAGGCAGTGGTGGATATTTTCTAGATCTCGGAAGTTAATAGGGATCTGACGTGACAACAAAATTCTATTTTACAAATGTATTGCAACAGACATGGTGGTTAAATATCTGTTCCTTCATACATTGTTCTCGTTCACGCCTTCAGTCCGAAAACTGGTTTGATGCAGCTGACCACACTACCCTGTCCTGTGCAGCCTCTTAAACTGTACATAACCAGTGCAGTGTACATAACCAGTGCTTATAGAGTTTCATTATGAAACTCGCCTGTCAAGTAATGGACTGACACGTTTCATGTGTTATTTCTATTGATTCAGTCTTTCATGTTCCTGCCGTTTTCAAGTTTCTACCGATTGATGAATATCTGACGCTGATATTACGGGTGTTACTTGTGATTGCTAAGATCGAACTATTGACCTAAGTTGGCTGGTTCAAATGGCTCTGAGCACCATGGGACTCAACGTCTGAGGTCATCAGTCCCCTTAGAACTTAGAACTACTTAAACCTAAGTAACCTAGGGACATCACACACATCCATACCCGAGGCAGGATTCGAACCTGCGACCACAGCGATCTCGCGGTTCCAGACTGAGCGCCTAGAACCGCTCGGCCACTCTGGCCGGCCTGTTGACCTAAGTTTGTAGAACTCAGGAGCTGTCTTGGAAGAGCTACACAGCAGGAGGGAACAAGTGCCGCTGCCGACCACCGCCCGGAGCTCTGTAGGGAGAAAAGCCAACATTTGAATGTTAGGCCGCTTGAAGAAGGAAACGACGGCCCGGCCACAAAGACGGGTAAGTGTTTACGAGTCTCGTATTGTCTGCCATGGTGATAGCAGGGTGCACGCAGTCAAGATACCACAAAACGAAGCTTATGCCCTGTGCAGTCCTGGACTCTGGGTAAAGAAACCCCATATGACGAACCAAGTTGTGCGTACTGCAAGTGTATAATAAATCATTTTTGTAAGCCAACCTCTCTGGTCGGCTTGGTGGACTGTTGTTTACGCTGGTCGGATTTTACTGTCGAAAGATATTCTTCTCTGCTTTTACGTGGGAAGCTATGTAACCGTTTATTGATAAAAGGTTTTTCTTCACTCCTTGTGGAGGGGAAAATGCAACAGTCGTATGCCACTCTAAGTGAAGTGAGAATATCTCTCTCTCTCTCTCTGTCGCAAGACGTGAAAGTAGCTTATTGGTTGAACTAAAAAAATATCTGTCATCTTCTGTGCAGAGTACAAGGACACACTCCAAAGAAAATGTGTTGCTGGCCTCGGATATAAAGCAAAGGGAGTAACGAAACTGGCCGATTAAAATAGATTTACTGTAGGTAATCGTAATAATATATCGCTAGAAACGGAGAAATAACGATATTCATTTGATCACATGGGAGCAGTTTCAGTTTGCTGAGAGGGAGTTTTCTGGTAGTGGATGTCTGGAGGGCAGTATACGTACAATTCAGGTAAGGTGAAGACGGTAATGCGGTCTAGCTCAGTAAGTTATTTCAATAGATTACACTAAAAGTACACTTGAGTCAAAAGTGCGTTTAATTGGTCTGCTATGTAGTCAATGAAAGTGTGCTCTCTCATCTCTGCCGGCTGGCAGCGCCTTATCGTACCACTCACAATCTGTGTGGGCGGAAGCATTTGTGCTCTTCAGTGCGGCTGAGAGTGATACTGTGGAAGAGTAGCTACTGTCAGGGAAAGGCCAGAGAGGAGGATCCCGAAAATATGTGTCTCACAAGGACCTGTCTCCCCTATTTTCCATTCCTTGTCTATATTATATTCTCCACACCATAGGGCATGGAGAGCTCTTGCAGTGTAATGGAACCTATCCTCCTAGGGGAGAAAACGTTGTTGACAAATCTTGTCTTTCCTTCTTGGAGTACCACAGTCATAAAGAATGTTTTCAAAGAAATTTCCGCCTAGTGACTGTTAAAGTGTTCACTTATTGCACACAATCATGGTTTCAGCTTTGTAGCCATTCTCAACTGTATGTTGAAATATTAAAATATATATGACCTGTCTGTGACATGCCATCTCGAAAATTCTGAACTTATCGAACAGTTGTCGTATTACAGTATAGACAGTTGATGAAGTGATGATTGCAGGTCAGGGGAATATATTAGACGTTCAATGCGCCACACCGTATGTTGATGGTTTCCCATGGTGCACAATGTAAGCTATATGTTGTGTGTTGGATGCGTACTCCTATCCTACAATACGACAACTGGTCTATTACACCAGAAATACATATTTTCGGCGATGACACGACACAAACAGATCAGATATATTTTAAGATTTTAACGTGCACTTGATAATGACTGCAAGGCCGAAATCGTGATTGTGTACAATAAATGAGCAATCAACATTCCAATGGTGGAAATTTCTTTTAAAAAAGAAAATAAAAAATAAAAAAATCTTCTTAACTCATCAGCAGAAAAGTGGCAGCCCCATTGGATTAACCCTCCACAGCATCGGTAATGTGGCCAGGGGACACTCGTCGCACCAAAAGCATTACAAACGTGCAACCCTGTAAGACGAAAACCGCTAGACGAAGAGCTGGCACGGGAATGTTCGAAGTCTATATAGACCACGATTTCGTAACACCGTAGTGTCCGAGTTGGAGGAACATAGATTGTCCAGACTGGAGGAACACAGAATCGATGTCACTGTATTACAAGAAACTAGATGTTATCGGGAAGGGATTTTACATGTGGCTGAGAATAGAATAGGAGGCAAGAATATTTAGCTTGATATATTTGCCGTAATGTTCCCAAATATTGGTTTCAGTACGTTTTTTTTGCTTCTGCTATTTCTCTCTTCTTTGTTTGACGTTTTTTGATGTATTTCAACAGCATTGTTTGCTTATTTCGTCTGAGCTAACAGTATGTTAGCCTCTTTCTTCGTACTTTAAACTCCAGTATTCTCTTCTGTCACTGTTGTACTAAAAGTAATTCCATAGCAGTACATGAATTTCTATGGTTCTTTGCGATTCTTTATTACTTTCTACTACTCTTGTACTGTAGTACTTTCGGTGCACTTACATTGATCATTGATAATGCCTAGAAGAATTTACGCTTTCTTCTCAAGCAGTATTTCCAGCATATCAATCCCTCTTCTAATTACTCTACTTCTGAATTTCAGCCCACTGAGCGTAAGTACTACTTATGATCTGAGTGTACATTCACAGCTGGATATGTTTTGCAATCCAGTATTTTCTTTGCGCAGTGTATCCATATCTAGCTTATAGCTTTCCGTGCATCCCAGCCTTTTCGAACTGAGAAGTTGAAAAAAATTGTTTGCAAATAACGTATTATCAGCTTAATCAGAAAAATCTACCAGTAACAATAAGTCCTTTTTGACCACTATACAGCATCCTCTACCGAACTTGGCGAGGTCTTTTGGTAACGCATAATTTGCACTCATTTACCACGTTAAATTCTCCGTAAAGTATTGTTTCCGTAGATGATAAGCTACTTAGCCATTAATGAACAAACATAACGCAACCTTCTAGAGAAGAAAGAAAATATTATATTAGAGAAAAAAATGTTTCAGACGTAATATTTCGTTCCAGGATTATTTTATTAAACATCCTGTATTTTTCGGGATTCAATAGAACGTGAATCACTGATGCCGGTAAAAATGTTTCGAAACGTATTTACGGAATAACAGTGCTTTTTGATTTGCATAAATAAGTGAATACCATTTCTGGCACCTCTGTGTGCCAACAGATCCACATGAAACACCAAAGTTTCATGACTCCATATTACAGTTCATATGTCCTACATCTACATCTACATGGATACTCTCCAAATCACATTTAAGTGCCTGGCAGAGGGTTTATCGGACCACCTTCACAACTCTCTATTATTCCAATATCGTATAGCTCGCGGAAAGAACGAACACCTATACCTTTCGGTACGAGCTTTGATTTCCCTTATTTCATAGTGATGATCGTTTCTCCGTATGTAGGTCGGTGTCAACAAAACATTTTCACATTCGGAGGAAAAAGTTGGTGATTGGAATTCCGTGAGAAGATTCCGTCGCAACGAAAAGCGCCTTTCATTTAATGATGTTCAGCCCAAATCCTGTATCATTTCTGTGACACTCCAATATTTCGCGATAATACAAAAGGTGCTGCCCTTCTTTGCACTTTTTCGATGTACTCCGCCAGTCCTACCTCGTAAGGATCCCACACCGCGCAGCAGTATTCTAGAAGAGGACGGACAAGCTTAGTGTACGTAGTCTCCTTAGTACATCTACATCTACATCCATACTCCGCAAGCCACCTGACGGTGTGTGGCGGAGGGTACCTTGAGTACCTCTATCGGTTCTCCATTCTATTCCAGTCGCGTATTGTTCGTGGAAAGAAGGATTGTCGGTATGCCTCTGTGTGGGCTCTAATCTCTCTGATTTTATCCTCATGGTCTCTTCGCGAGATATACGTAGGAGGGAGCAATACACTGCTTGACTCCTCGGTGAAGGTATGTTCTCGAAACTTCAACAAAAGCCCGTACCGAGCTACTGAGCGTCTCTCCTGCAGGGTCTTCCACTGGAGTTTATGTAGATCTGTAACATTTTCTAAGTGTCCTGCCAATAAAACGCAGTCTTTGGTTATCCTTCCCCACAACATTTTCTATGTGTTCCTTCTAATTTCAGTTGTTTCATAATTGTAATACCTAGGTATTTAGTTGAATTTACGGCTTTTAGATTAGACTGATTTATCGTGTAACCGAAGTTTAACGAATTCCTTTTAACACTCATGTGGATGACGTCACACTTTTCATTATTTAGGTCAACTGCCAATTTTTGCACCATTCAGATATATTTTCTAAATTGTTTTGCAATTTGTTTTGATTTTGTGATGACTTTATTAGTCAATAAAAGACAGCGTCATCTGAAAACAACCGAAGACGCCTGCTCAGATTGTCTCCCAAATCGTTTATATAGATAAGGAACAGCAAAGGGCATAAAACACTACTTTGGGAAACGCCAGAAATCACTTCCGCTTTATTGGATGACTTTCCGTCAGTTACTACGAACTGTGACCTCTCTGACAGGAAATCACAAATCCAATCCAGTCACATAACTGAGACGATATTCCATAAGCACGCGTGATGACTGGGTGTTGTGTGCTGTCCTTAGGTTAGTTAGGTTTAAGTAGTTCTAAGTTCTAGGGGACTGATGACCATAGATGTTAAGTCCCATAGTGCTCAGAGCCATTTTTTTGAACCATAAGCACGCAATTTCACTACACGTCGCTTGTGTGGTACAGTCTCAAAAGCCTTCCGGAAATCCAGAAATACGGAATCGATCTGAAATCCACTGTCAAAAGCACTCAACAATTAATGTGAATAAATAGCTACTTGTTTCCGCAGGAATGATGTTTTCTAAACCCATGTTGACTGTGTCATATGGTTCAAATGGCTCTGAGCACAATGGAACTTAACATCTAAGGTCATCAGTCCTCTAGAACTTAGAACTACTTAAACCTAACCAACCAAAGAACATCACACACACATCCATGCCCGAGGCAGGATTCGAACCTGCGACCGTAGTGGTCGCGCGGTTCCAGACTGTAGCGCCTAGAACCGCTTGGCCACTCCGGCCGGCTACTTCACTACTCCGGGGATATTTACTTCTACGTTACTCATGTTGGCAGCTGTTCTCGATTCCAATTTCGGAATATTTACTTCGTTTTCTTATGTGAAGGCATGTCGGAAGACTGTGTTTAGTAACTCTGCTTTGACAGCACTGTCTTCGATAGTATTCCACTGCTATCGCGCAGAGAAGGCATTGATTGTTTTTTGCCGCTAAAATACTACACATACGACCAGAATCTCTTTGGATCTTCTGTCAGGTTTCGAGACGCTGATGGATGTGAACACTGTTCCTTACGTTTTTCGTGAAACATGGAGGAGGGTTAACTAATTGTCGAAAGTATAATTTGTGGTTAATTTAGTATACGAAATTGGTATGTCTTCTTTGCTTCTATTATTCTCTGCGAGAAGGGATATACGATATGGCAGTCATTATAGGCCTTGTATCACATAGATTGTAGGATTCGCTACCATACAAGAGATGGTGTGGACCACGATACCGCCAATAAACTGGATGGACGGAGTTCACCCCCAAAAATTGTAGTCTACCGCATTCCCACAGTCACGCATAGAAGTGCGCTAGGTTCAGAAGGCAGACGTCTTTGGCGGTGATCTCTCAAACGCCAACGCTGTGACAGAAGTCTGGTCTGTACGACCACATTAGTACTGTAGGGAAGCAGCCTACTCACGCCGTATAAAATTCACATCAGTCTCTCCATTGTGTGCCAGCCTAGTCCGCTGTAACTAACTCTGACGTCATAAATGTTGCGCAATACTTTAAAAATTAAGTAAATAACCTGAAACGGTTCTAGCATGTCAGGAGTAATACTAAATCAATATGTGTTGAATGTCAGTTCAATAACTTTAACTATTTTCAAAATTTGGACGTTTTTCTGTAAAAATCATTGGCACAACAGAAAAGAGCTAGAGACTTAAAAATTTATATTTAGATTCCTTTTTCATAATAATTTAGTAGAAACAGTATTCTGGATATCACAAATTAAAATTTTTGTTGAAATTCATGATTTTCTGGATTTTGTCTTAGAAATTAAGGAAGCAAGATAGATTAAGTAGGCGAATAAATAAGGCTAGGATGTTTAAATTTAAGTAGAAGGGAGATGCGCTAAAATCGTAAAGATGTGAGAAGTTTCAATTGAATAACTATAAAAATATAGCCATAGCGTATCTCCAAAGGGCAAGTTCAGAGCTCGTCTACTGCGTGTAGTGTAATTAAATTAATTCTCTCGCCCAAAATATTTGACTTAGCCACGTCAGACTTTTATTATGATTACTTACCTGTGTGCTGATTGCACAATTAAATTGAGAGCTTCATCGGCCATCAGCAAAGGAAGCAATGATTTATTCAATAACTTAAGGTGGTGGTGCATTACTAGCCCAGCGGCTAGTCGGGAGAGCCAATTTGATTAGGCGTTCCCTTAGCCATCCGCACCGCGGCTTTATATATAAGAATTTTGCGCGAGAGAAGAAGGCCCCAGTTCTCTCCAGACGCTGAATAGCACACCATCTGTGCCGGGAGTCGCGTCGCGTCGGTATCATTGCTATAAACAGCCTCGGATGCCGTATTAAGTTACTCGGGATACGTGTAACCATGAAATCATTTCCGAGTGAAGTGTAAATTCTGGGATGACTTTAATGATATATCTTCAGTTTGCGTATGTCGTACTTTCACGTGCCGTTGCGGGACAGACATTCTACCATTATTTAGCGTGGCGTTTGATGAACATTATCATCAAATTATGGCGAGCATTCACTTAAACATTTAATTTGGACAGTTATAGTTGCATCAGCGCATTAGACTCTGAACTGTTCTGTTAGTTGGATTGTGTGGAAATTATTTTTGGTCTGTGACTTTCAGAATATAATGAACATTTTTTCAAAATCGTTTTTGATCATGAATCCCAGACAATCTAATTCCTCAGAGCTATAAGCTGTAGCTATAAGTGTGTTTCTCAGATAAAGTGGGCACTAGGAATTCTAATTACAGACTTCACATTTTGCTAATCACTTTCTGGTTGCCAATATTGTAGTTAGAGAGCCAGTGTTGAGAATGGCAAAAAGACAGCATAATTAATAGGAACATTATATAATAACATTATTCCACCCGCCGCCCCATATATGGTGAATCGGCCTGGAAAAACAAACAAAACTTATATTTAACAACTTCATTCCACCAGCCGCCCCACATATGGTTAATCGGCCGGAAGTGTTTCTACATTACAAAACATTCTATATAAAACATAAAATTCCACCAGCCGCCCCACATATGGTGAATCGGCCGGGAAATGCATAATTTCTACATTACACTCTGCATTTAAACAACATTTTATATAAACAAATCATTCCACCAGCCGCCCCACAATTGGTACATCGGCTGGGAAAGAAACTGAGTAAAAGTGAAAGTGATATTAAATATTCGGATTCGGGAGTGAAATGCGACACTCATTACGTGTGTATGTGGGCGACGCAATTGGATTAACAACGCATCTGGATTGACGGAGCTGGCACTAAGTCTAGCGGCACTGCCGGCATCGCAAGAAACCAGTTTCGCCGCACTGCAGTCATCCGCCGGAGCAACCGGAGCCGCGCCTGCTGTTGCGGCCACGCAATCACACAACAGCCGTCGGAGTGCAGTCTGCAGTTCAACGCACTGCGTCGCATCAGTAATCCTGGTACGCCGCGCCGGCAACGCCATAAGTCGTGCAGAAGGAACTAAGTTAAGTGAAAAGCTGTTAAAAATTTTACTAACCTTCACTAAAAGACTGTCGGAAATGGAACTGCCAGAAGAAACTGAGGTTAAACTTAAATCAGAACCAATGTCTGTTGAGGGAACTGTAAATCCAGACAACGGTTTAAGTGTAATTTTGCACGAAAATAGTAATGTTAAAGTGAAATATGAAGTATTGTCTTCTGACAGTAGTGTGTAAAGGGGCAATGATTCAATAATAGAGACCCCTGTAGTAGAGCAGAAATCAGAAATTGTTAATTTATTGGATGATAGTTTATCTGATGAGTTAAAAACGAAACACTAATCAGAGGTGGTAGAGTTTAAAAAGGATAAGTTAGAGATGACTGATCAATCAGAAGTTTAATTTCGTTTTGATGATTCTGTTATTGAAGCTAGTTTTTCGTCACCTGAGTGCGATAAAAAACCAGCTAGTGAGCAACCCAAAGATACTGGGGCTATTGACTTAAATGTTATATTACAAGCAATAGCTACCAGTAATGCTGAATTAAAGTCTGAAATAACTGAAGTCAAAAGCAGTAATGCAAAAATGTCAGCCAGTAATGCTAGAATGACAGCTGAGTTAAAATCTGATATAATTGAGGTAAATAACAGAATTGTGGCCAGCCAAATTAATTTTAATAAACGATTGGAGGAAATGGACAATACCTTCAAGGCTGGTTGCAATAAGTTGAAAGAGGATTTGGACAGTTTAAATTATAAAATTTATTACAATCATGAGGACATTAAGAATAAGGTTGCTCAACAATTTTCTGAAATGTATAAAACAGTAAAATCCGAAGTTGCTAAGGTTCGCAAAGACTTCCAAATGGAAGATGCGAAGCTGGAGCACAAGTTAACAGAAACGATCGAGGCGGAATCTGAACTGTGCTGAGATAGGTTTAAAGATGTTAATATAAAAATAAACATATGTCAAGCAGAAGTAGATGCAATCAAAACTGATACTACTCATACTGTGCAAAGAGTAGATTATGTTGACATGAGAGCAGAAAATATTAGTACTAACATTGCTAAGATTGAGAGTAAAGTAGCTTCAGTAACTTCTGGTAATGGTAGTATGCAACAAATTGTAGCTGCAAACGCCGCTTTTATCGGGTGTCGGCAGTTCTTGCGGTCCGATCCAGAAAAAAATATCCACCCGATAGATTTCTGGAACGATTTTGAAGATGTGATTCCACCAACTTGGTTTGAACGAGAGAAAATCTCATTTATTAGAAGCCATTTAGCAGGTCACGCCATCCGTTGGTCAGCTGATGTTATGTTGAAGTGTAAAACATTAGCAGAATTTAAAACAGCTTTCATTAATGAGTATTTGTCTAGCAATAAGCAAAATGAAGTGTGAGAGAATTTTGAAGTGGAAATCGCTTCAATGCAGGCAAGGAATCTATAAAAGAGTTTGCGAGGTAATGGATCTCACGTTTGTCACATTTGGCCGAAAAGCTGAAACCTGAAATGATAATACTAGGTCTTGAAGCCAAACTGCCATGGTATTGGCAAACTAGAATTATATCTGCCCCTAGAGACAATATTGATCGTTTCATTGAATATTTGGAACGTGTAGAGCTGCCAATGAGGAGCAAGCACGCAGTAACAGATTTGCTAATAACACTAGTAGTAATTTTAAGAACGAGCAGAATGGCAATGTAAACATCAGAACAGCAGGTGTTCGCCATCCTAAGAGAGGTAGGAATTGGAGAAATAATTATCAGAACCAACAATGGCATCCAAATGATAGTAATTTTGTTCTGAACAAAATTATGCAGGTAAACAACAGTGCGGAAAGCAATGCTGTGCCAGTTAACTATAATGGAAATAAAGGAAACAGTAGTAGGCCGAGGCAGGAAAACTAGTTCCCGTCTATGAGGACACTGGCGCTCACCAGGCGGTTACTTTTCCTAAGCCAGTAGTTACGGTAATTGGTAAGACAGATCAGAATACTCAGACTGAACGTGTGGATGAGGGGTCGGTAGCATCTAAGGATACAGCAGAAATATTAGATCACTCACAGTATTTGATAGATACCGTGTTAGGGACGCTTTCTAAGTGGGAAGAGAAAGAGAAGGTGCAGCAGTGTAACGGTAGGGAAGAGCTACAAAATACTGAATTGTCAGGTGAAGAAGCAGAAGAAATTCATGCTTATATTTACGATGAGGATGATGTGCTCTTATCTGAAGTGCCTGTGCAGGATGTTGATACTGTACTAATAGATTTAGGAAAGGAGGTAAGTGAGAATGTAGAGGATAGCCTGTTGGGGGTCGATGAACCCAGTAGCTGTGACCAGTTGTCACTTGAGAAGGAACCCGACGATAATAGTGAAAGTGGTTTAGCTGTAACTAGTGTTATGCCCGGTCTGGAGGCGCAGAATCGCTCAGAATACAGTGATTTGGGTCATGTTCAGCAAACTAAGCGTAATGAAGTCGTGCGGTGTTTAGATTTGAAATTAATAGACCGACTGGAAAAGGCAGCTGAAAATGTAATTCAGGAAACCCCTAAACACTTTGACCTAAATGTAATGAAGACAGATGTCGATCACTTTAGTTGGAGACAAATACAAAAGGAACTATTGGATGAGTTTGAGGAACCACCTGTACAACCTAGAATAAGTCACCCTGTAATAATAGTGAATATGTTGGGTATCAATGTACGTTGTCTCTCAGACAGTGGAAGTGAGGTGAGTGCGATATCTCAGTCCTTCTTTGATACGTTACCTGGTAAAGACAAGCTTACAGTAATGAGGGTATCAGGACTAAGAATAATTGGTGCTACTGGCAAGGTGTCAAAAACGGTAAAGCAAGAAGCTTTACTGCCCTTAGATATTAATGGTAATTTAATTGATCATCCATGCTTAATTGTAAATAATCTCAGTATTGAGGTTTTAATTGGCATAGATTTCTTGTCGAAATATCAGAGTGTTGTTGACTTTGAAAGAAGCCAGTTAAAAATGGTCTTGCCGATAACCGGAGTAATTACAGTACCATTTAGTGATAAACATGTAGTAACTAATGATGAAACTTGGGAGCTGCCTATACGAGTTCTGAAAAATAGGAGATATTGGGACGAAGGTGTTAATCTTAGTAAAAGTAAGCTAAACACAGAAGAAGCAATTATTTTGGACAAAATAGAAGCTAAATTGCAGGAAATCGATAAAATTTCAGCTAATCAGAAGAAAGAACTGAGACAGGTTTTAAAAAGGCATCATAAGGTATTTTCAAATCGACCTGGCGTGGTCAAAGGTTATGAATGTCAATAAAAGGTGAAACCTGGCCAAGTGTTTTTCAGGAAGCCATACCAAATACATGTAGCTAGGGAGGAGGTTGTTCTGTAACCTCTACACAGTCTGGCAGCTGTGCAGTCCCAGCTGTGTGAGATCTTTCCATTTCAGGTCTCACTCATTCTTCATCTTCCCTATCTACAAAAATTTTGACCCCTTATTTCCAATATGAAAATTTTAATAAACTAATGAATTCTATAGGGAGGAGGTTGTTCTGTAACCTCTACACAGTGTGGCAGCTGTGCAGTCCCAGCTGTGTGAGATCTTCTTTCCATTTCAGGTCTCACTCATTCTTCATCTTTCCTGTCTTCAAAAATGTTGACCCCTTCTTTCCAATATGAAAATTTTAGTAAACTAATTAATTCTGTAGGGAGAAGGTTGTTCTGTAATCTCTACACAGTGTGGCAGCTGTGCAGTCCCAGCTATGTGAGATCTTCTTTCCATTTCAGGTCTCACTCATTCTTCATCTTTCCTATCCACCAAAGTTTCGACTCCTTCTTTGCAATACAAAAATTTTCCGTCATGGCTATCAAGCCATGAGTTCTGTAATCATTCTATCCACCGATTAGTGAAGAAAATACGTAATGTGACAAACCCAACAGTGACATAAACGACAGAGAAGTATGATGTAATTAAGATACAATGTATTTGAGTAACAAGTATGTATAGAACCCAGGTAATATTGTAAGTACAAAATGTTGTTTTATTGGAAATGGTCCCACAATAATATTTTAAAAAGATGTACAAATTCGTGTTCAAGCAGGATCTGAAGTGGTAGTGAAACCTATTGTATGCTGTAGAGCTAACTAATTAATAGTAAAAGAGATTGCTTAGTGTCATGAAAAATATGCAGATAAGTTGTAAGAATAAAGTCACCTAGTGTAGCAAGGAATGACAGTGTAATAGAATTGAACAGTGTTTGTGGTTGAGATGTGAAGGACACTTCCCTCAAATATTTATAAGGTTGGATCTGGCCGTTATTTGGTGTAGTGTGTGACAGGACACACCTACATGTATTGAGGTTATGAGTTGGAGGCGTGAATGCGACCATAGATACCCTTATGTTAGATGAGACAGAGCAGCTCATGGTGTCCTATAGGTTTAAGGAATTTAGCATTACGCTCGTCCATAATTACTTAATGCACTTTAGTGGTAGGTCGAGAGAGACTACCTGTGGTTTCAGCGTCCGATCGAGTGGAAATGGATTGCCACGTGAGCAAACTGATCAGCTGCAGTACACTATAGATATGAAATAAATGTGCTATCCTATGCTTTAAATGTTAATAGAGTGAGTGTTAAATAAGTACATACACTAGCAACATAATTGAGTAACATAATGGCAGACGTGAAACATTATTTATAGCTCAGCATAAATACACTTCGATGAAGAAAGTACATAACCGCAGATGTGGAACTGACACAGCAGCAGAGGACCAATAAGTGGATTTAGTAGCCAACTAAACGTAGTGTGTCTTGAACACTCAGAACTGTACTATTACCAAAAGTTACTCACATGTACAAAGAAGCTGAGAAAACAGCTACTAATCAAATATACTCATACTATCTCTAAGAATAAGGTAATCGAATATGAGTCAGTTAAGTAAATAAAATACAGATTTGGCAGGAATGTACCGAGCATTGGTTCAGTGTTCCGGCCCAGAAATTATAAATTGAGATTAAATAGGATTTATGGTTCTATGCCTTGAGCATAAATTTTCTCTAGTACGTGACTAACGGCGTTTTGAGCCATTTGTTTACCGATTTTATGACAGTTAAGGAATCGCGAGAGTAAAATTGAAAAAAATTCTGTTAACTTTGTTCCTGTAACATGTTGAAAGATAAAATGTATATATCCCAATTTCATTGTGACCCACCATAAGATATTAAGTGAACAGAGTCTGAGGCACTCTTTTTGTTTGTTCTACAGGACAAACCAGATAATGGCAGCCTGGTAGCTGCGTGAAAGCGTGGAGTGACTTGGACACAACTCACAGTGACCCCTCCCCTTTCCCCATATAATTTAGAGTGAATGTGGAGGACGCACACCATAGCAACTTCCCCTCCTCTACCCTTGTGAATGGAAGTGTATAACGCCAGCAAAAGCGGCTACAACCACGTGTGTAAAAATGAAATTGTCATGATTTGTGAAACTTTCTTTCAGGTTTAGAAAAGACTGCTAAGATATAATTATCTGTTTATGTATCATGAATAACTGTGTTATTTTCTTTGAATTTGTGTTTGTAAAAATGTATTTAATGGATTTAAGCTTTTCATAATTTTACATATTTTTGTGTTTGTTTGTCTAAGGCAATATGTATGCCAAAGTGTTTCACTGATTTTGCTTAAATTTTGAGTGGTAATGTTGCTTATGAGGCAGTGAACATGCCAGCAATTTAAATAATTGAAGTAGGTAATCAGTTTTTCTTTTAATATTTCTATATGTTTACATTTCAATTTTAAATTTTCATAGGGAGTTAAGCTGTACTCTTGCTTCCCTTTTTGTAATTAAATTTTTTTTCCATTCGTTAGCATTCAAAAAAAAAAAAAGTAGAGGGTGATGTAGGGAAGCAGCCTACTCACGCCGTATAAAATTCACATCAGTCTTTCCATTGTGTGCGAGCTAGTCCACTGTAACTAGCTCTGACGTCATAAATGTTGCACAATACTTTAAAAATCAAGTAAATAACCTGAAACGGTTCTAGCATGTCAGCAGTAATACTAAATCAATATGTGTTGAATGTCAGTTCAATAACTTTAACTATTTTCAAAATTTGGACGTTTTTCTGTAAAAATCATTGGCACAACAGAAAAGAGCTAGAGACTTAAAAATTTATATTTAGATTCCTTTTTCATAATAATTTAGTAGAAACAGTATTCTGGATATCACAAATTAAAATTTTTGTTGAAATTCATGATTTTCTGGATTTTGTCTTAGAAATTAAGGAAGCAAGATAGATTAAGTAGGCGAATAAATAAGGCTAGGATGTTTAAATTTCAGTAGAAGGGAGATGCGCTATAATCATAAAGATGTGAGAAGTTTCAATTGAATAACTATAAAAATATAGCCATAGCGTATCTCCAAAGGGCAAGTTCAGAGCTCGTCTACTGTGTGTAGTGTAATTAAATTAATTCGCTCGCCCAAAATATTTGACTTAGCCACGTCAGACTTTTATTATGATTACTTACCTCATTGATGATTGCACAATTAAATTGAGTGCTTCATCGGCCATCAGCAAAGGAAGCAATGATTTATTCAATAACTTAAGGTGGTGGTGCATTACTAGCCCAGCGGCTAGTCGGGAGAGCCAATTTGATTAGGCGTTCCCTTAGCCATCCGCACCGTGGCTTTATATATAAGAATTTTGCGCGAGAGAAGAAGGCCCCAGTTCTCTCCAGACGCTGAATAGCACACCATCTGTGCCGGGAGTCGCGTCGCGTCGGTATCATTGCTATAAACAGCCTCGGATGCCGTATTAAGTTACTCGGGATACGCGTAACCATGAAATCATTTTCGAGTGAAGTGTAAATTCTGGGATGACTTTAATAATATATCTTCAGTTTGCGTATGTCGTATTTTCACGTGCCGTCGCGTGACAGACATTCTACCATTATTTAGCGTGGCGTTTGATGAACATTATCATCAAATTATGGCGAGCATTCACTTAAACATTTAATTTGGACAGTTATAGTTGCATCAGCGCATTAGACTCTGAACTGTTCTGTTAGTTGGATTGTGTGGAAATTATTTTTGGTCTGTGACTTTCAGAATATAATGAACATTTTTTCAAAATCGTTTTTGATCATGAATCCCAGACAATCTAATTCCTCAGAGCTATAAGCTGTAGCTATAAGTGTGTTTCTCAGATAAAGTGGGCACTAGGAATTCTAATTACAGACTTCACATTTTGCTAATCACTTTCTGGTTGCCAATATTGTAGTTAGAGAGCCAGTGTTGAGAATGGCAAAAAGACAGCATAATTAATAGGAACATTATATAATAACATTATTCCACCCGCCGCCCCATATATGGTGAATCGGCCTGGAAAAACAAACAAAACTTATATTTAACAACTTCATTCCACCAGCCGCCCCACATATGGTTAATCGGCCGGAAGTGTTTCTACATTACAAAACATTCTATATAAAACATAAAATTCCACCAGCCGCCCCACATATGGTGAATCGGCCGGGAAATGCATAATTTCTACGTTACACTCTGCATTTAAACAACATTTTATATAAACAAATCATTCCACCAGCCGCCCCACAGTACAACAGGCGGACAATGTGAAAAAACTGGGGCTCGACAGCTGGCAAGTCTGGTGTCTTCTGACAGTGGGTCTAATATACTGCTACTGGCAAATGGCTAGAAGAACTCGATTTTGAAGAGTCTAACCCTCTGCTTTTTTGTGCTAGTTTCAGAAGCGACACGTGGGGTCTGCTGTAGATAGCACAGACCTTCAGACAGCTTTATCGTAGAACTGCGAAATACTATTTATAACTACGAGATGTTTATCTATTAAGTACAGCTCAGGTCGAACCAGGACAGACTTGAAAATGAATAAAAGTGTTATTTAATCTGTCTACTGGTTATTCCATAACTGAGACTGAAGGCAGCTACAAACTGCGCCACCTTAGCAGTTTCATAAGAGCATTAGGACGTAAGTACATTGTATGATAAAAAATAACCGAAAACCTATTATCTGATATTTCTATGGATTTTACCACTTACTCACTGTCTTTATTATGCCTTTAAGTCTGCTGGATATAATTTCAATGTCGTTTCTGAATGTTTGTGGAAGAATTGCAGCCCATTCGTCCTAAGAGCCGCAACCAGAGATGGCAGTGATATACGCCTGGGCCTGGGCAGAAGGCGACATTCTAACTCATCCCTAAGGTGTTCCATTGGGTTCAGTTTGGCACTCTGGGCATGCCCGACCATTTCTGGAATGTTGTTGTCCCCAGACTACTGGCTCACAGGTGTTGCTTTACGACATGGTCCAGAGTCATCCTTAGACATACAATCGTCACCTCCAAACTGTTCCTCCACTGTATGCACTACATTTTGCCGTAAAATGCTTTCATATCCTTCTGCATCTACCATTTTCTTATGTGCAACACCCGAACC
This sequence comes from Schistocerca nitens, assembly GCF_023898315.1. Classification (NCBI taxonomy): domain Eukaryota; kingdom Metazoa; phylum Arthropoda; class Insecta; order Orthoptera; family Acrididae; genus Schistocerca; species Schistocerca nitens. The sequence continues at coordinate 365,658,262 of NC_064614.1, read as the reverse complement.
ACTGGAAACACGCCCGTACCATAACAGTGCTCGCTTCGTACTTAACTGATTGCACTACTCATGATGGCATGTAACTTCGTCCATGCATTCGCCAAACTCTGACTCTTTCGTCGCGCTGCCACAGGGTATGGCATGACTCATCGCTCCAAATCATTCTTTTCCATCCATCCACTGCTTGTGCGTCGCTCTTTACACTACTACCTCTATAACTATATAGCACTGACTACAGAAGTGTGTCACTACTAAAAATCTGCTTGACCATTGCACCTCATTGTTTTTAAGTACCTAGGCACAGGCAATGTGCTAGCTGCACTGGCGGCAGTACTTTGGAACTCACGGTTGATTCTATCAGGTGATTTCATACGGTTTTTACAACCACATTGTGCAGTGCTCGACGGTCCCTGTTCTGTCATTACATCAGGTCAAATTGGTCTTGGTTTAGCTGTAGTTATTCCTTGGCGTTTGCAGTTCATAGTCACATCACCAGCGGTCTACCAAGGCCCCTACAGAAGAGTTAAAATGTATCTGGTGTATTTGTTACTCGAGTGACATCCAGTGACTTGTCCAGGCTCAAGATCACTGAGCTCTTCTGACTGACCCGTTCTGCTGTTACTGATCTGAAGACAACAAAACACTCCCCACCTCGTTTCATACTGACGTATCCGCCTCTCGTGCCACAATGATATTTAAGCCGCAGAACACAGGGGTGTTCGGATACTTTTCATCAAATAATATATGCAGATATAAACGAGGATGACTGGTACGCTTGGCAACCAGCTACGTGTGTATCGCTCAAGGCTCTCCACAGCTGGTGAGGCTTGTGACATTCCAATATAGTCATTGCCTTCCATAGCAGTGGAGGATCGTTCGCCTACGGATCGGTCTCGATTTAAGTTTCAAAGCGTGGACAGTCGTGTTTTGCATGCGGCGAAACCCGATACCATTATGATTCGTCGAGTTCCGTAAATGAGATGCTTCCAGACAAGGCAACACCCTTGCCTCAAATAATTGACCGCCCATGCAGGTTCAGCATTCTTATTTGCTTAATATGTTGGACCACTTGCTGACGATTTCATACTGTACGTTGATGCTAGTGGGTCCATCTCTGTGACATCTTGTGGTCATTTCCACATTACGTAGGGATGTCCGCATACTTTTGATCAGGTAGTGTATGCTTCAACCCTCTGTACGTCAAGACAGATCGGAATAATATTTTTGGAGTTACTCAGTTCTGTTTCATTGACCTCATGTCAATTTTTTTATACTTACTTACCTTTTAAGCAAAATTTTCTCGATGATTTATGCCATATTTTCTATCTCTAAAATCTGAGAGAGGTTTGATAAGTTTGGTAAATTTCCATGAAAGAATGGAACATTTTTGTTGCACCTTCATGGTTGGTAGGCTTCTTATTTCAAAGGATCGTAAAAAGAATTTCAACAATGTACAGTGTACAGTTCTTTGTCAACAGCACTCTGGTCTGTGAGTCGACTATGATAGAAAATGGAGAGAACCGACTTTCGTGCTGTCACTAAACATTTTCATTTGAATATTTCGACTGCTGCACAAGTCAACAGAGAATTTGCTGAAGTTCACAGGCACTCTGCACCATCATTGAAGACCACTGACGTTTGGATTAATGAATTTAAGCGTTTTCGGACAAGCACCGAAGACGAAGTGCATTCCGGCCGCCCATCTGAGGTCACTAAAATGAAACCTTTGACAAAATCCAAGATGTGGTAACCAAAGACCCGCGAATAAAATTTCGTGAATTTCCTGAGACTGCAGACATCTAGAGTGAGCGGGTGAATAATATTCTGCACGGTGAACCGACTACGAAGAAACTTTGTACGAGGTGGGTGCCGCGACTGCTAACTGTCGGCCAAAAGCGCATCCGGCAAAGCATTTCCGCACAATATCTGCCTATGTTTAATCGCAATCCACAAGACTTTTTTTCCTATTTGTGACTGTTAATGTAACCTGGATCCATCATTACACACCATAGTCAAAACGGCAGTCAAAACAATGGACTAAACGCTGGTGAAAGTGCGCCGAAGTAGACGAAGATTATTTTGTCAGCTGCTAAGGTGTTTTTTTGGGGATTTCGAAGAAATAATCTTCATAGACTACTTAGAAAAAGGCAGTATCATGACAATATCCAATTATTCTTCGTTTTTGGATCGTTTGAAACTTGCATTGTCTGAGAGAAACTAAAAAAGTGCTCTTCTACCAGGATAATGCACCAACCAGATTAACAATAACAATGGCGAAAGTGCATGAATTACACTTTGAATTGGTTCCATCCTATTTAACAGATTTAGCAACAAATGAATTCTTCCCTTTCCGTAACTTGAAATTTTGGCTTGTGCCAAGAAATAGTAATCAAATAAGGAAATGATAGTTGAAGTCATCCAGTATTTTGCAAAGTTTGACAGAACCTATCTTTCCGATTCTACGAAAAAGCTGGAGGATCACTGGACCAAGTGTATATCCCTCAATAGAGACCATATCGAGAAGTAACGTGAGTAGTTTACGAAACAAACAGTTTTTCTTGCTTTTTGCCAGGTCTACAAAATCACCCTTGTGTAGTGGCTCCATTGCTGCTTCCGTTTCAAATTTAGTAACTCCAGGTAACGCCGCCAGCTCTCTCTTCTTTTGTTAAAGTAATAGCAGCAGTATTCATATGTAGATCACTCGATATGCGTTGGTATTGCAATTTTAGAACAACAAAAATGAATTCACATATACAGGCATTTATATACTGAAAGGATGGGACAGGTAGATGACCATGACATTTACTCTCCATGCTGATGGTTTGACAATCTACACTTTCCATTCTGATGAAGCTGATGCAGTGAGCAAGATGCCGACATGGAGAGAGTAGATCTCACATCCCCACCTGCCAATGCAGATTTAGATTTTCTCTCTCGCTTCCTTCAGCAGTAATTTTCGTCGAATGTCTGGGTTGTTCCTTCAGAGTAGAGTCGTGATCGATTCCTTCGACCAACCCCCCCCCCCCCCCCCCAGCCCCCAACACAGCCCAGAGATCGAGCTTTATCTCCGTCCCTAATGACCTCAACGTCGACGGAACCTAATACGTCAATTTTAGGTCAACTGGGAGCAGCTGGTTCAAAATTCTCGTTCGGGCTTCGTGATATTTTCCTGCAAGATTTCTTTGAATCGAGGACAGCGCTTGGCTGGGCCATTTCCTCATTAGACGATTGCCGTTTCCTATTCAAAACAACACACAACCTAGTTAGCGCTCCGTATCTAATTACTGCAGTGAACACAGAACGCTAAACCGTAAAATATTTCCAACACTAGTCGACCATAAATTTCAACTTCCACTTCTGACATCAGTTTCTTATGGGCGAGCGCACCAATCTCGGTCAAAAAGTAAGATAAATAAGGTCCCGTGATTACAATTAGAAGTAAACCACGTTTAAAATATCTCTGCGGTGTACGAAAGTTTTGCGGCAGTTAGCAAATCGTCATCAGACAACCGTGGAGCTGACCGCAGCCAATTCCATATATTGCAATGGAAGGAGCCCTGGAGAAGCAAAGATGTTAACACACATATACTTTTGCACACGGCCGCCTATGTACATAAGTTTTCTAGACAATCGCTGTTGTGTGACGTCATTGTCACACGCTCAGACTTTCGCCAACAAGCTGAAGTATGTACCTCGCTACTACTCCTTTTGCCGGCCGGTGTGGCCGAGCAGTTTTAGGCGCTTCAGTCTGGAACCGCGCGACCGCTACGGTCGCAGGTTCGAATCCTGCCCCGGACATGGATGTGTGTGATGTCCTTAGGTTAGTTAGGTTTAAGTAGTTCTAAGTTCTAGGGGACTGATGACCTCAGAAGTTAAGTCCCATAGTGCTCAGAGCCATTTGAACCATACTACTCCCTTTGTTTATGTGTCGCGAAAAGGAAAACAAAAGAAAAAACCAAATTTTTCGAAGTAGGAGATGGAAATACTTTTCAAATTTGTCAGTGTGAATGCATCAGTTCTTCAAAATAAAAGAACTAACAGGTGCACTACAAAAGCAGAAACTTGCAGTGCCTCGTTTTTTTTTTTTTTTCGTTCAGTAAGAATGCATACGTCGTTTAAAAAAATGTTCATCAGATATATGCTGATTAACATCTATGAGTGTCACTTCATGATGAATGCAGGTTTTGTTATTTCTAACTACATCCAAAAAACAGTTTCTTTGCAAACAAAAATTCTCAATTACTGATTTTCATAAAAGGCTTTTAATCAAGAGTTTATAGCTAAAAGGCCTCAAATTAATTTTTGTTCTATATTTTTATACTTCATGCTTCACATATATGCTCATAGAACATGCATCCTAGTTCAAAAATTTGAATCCATCAGGAACCAAACGCAGACAACCCCACGCAGTAATCGAGAATGCTACCAAAAAATGGTTCAAATGGCTCTGAGCACTATGGGACTCAACTGCTGAGGTCATAAGTCCCCTAGAACTTAGAACTACTTAAACCTAACTAACCTAAGGACAACACACACATCCATGCCCGAGGCAGGATTCGAACCTGCGACCGTAGCGGTCGCGCAGTTCCAGACTGTAGCGCCAGAACCGCTCGGCCACCAGCGGCCGGCCGAATGCTACCACAGAGCCACTCTGCTTGTCGAAAAAATTCTACCTTATTTCAGCATATTAAACGCTATCGGCTAACTCAGAAGCCGATTTTTTCGACAATCTTTCAGAACTGCATCGAACTGCTTTGGGAGAAGTATATTTGAGTTTTGAACTTCACGTACAGCAAATATAAAAAATTACCAACTCCCCTGTTAGAGAGAAACAGGCAGAGTGGTCACATATGGATGTACAATTTAATTTTACTACTGGTAGTTCTGATTCATAAATTAATAAACTTCCTGGGTTCATCTTACGTATGGAGTACAGTATACGATGCCTTGCCTTGATTCTTTCTCAGCAAATCGAAACGTGCCGCCATCCTAATACCGTGCTATTATAAAACTCTGGTCATCTCGCGAAAATCGAGCGTGAGGCACAGTCAAATTTAAACGCAGTCGTCTCCCCCATTTAAATTTGATCGAGGTCGGTGCCCCACAATTTTGCGTTGAACGTAGTTAAATGCCGACTTAATCGCACTTAACATTTAATCTAGGTTGGTGTACTCGGCCATAAGATTTAGCAGCCTCGTATTCCATTATAATTTCTTCATTTGATCACTTTTCAATTCCCTTTCACAATTTCGTCCCGTACTATCGGAGAATCGCAGGTAGAGGATGTTTCTGACAACGGGGTAGCAAGAAGAACCTTTGAAAAGCTGAGCCCTTTATGAATAATATACCGATGGGCAGCTGTAGCCCAGTCAAGAGCGTGGTTCCTGCCGAGGCGAAATGCGTGAGATGCGACCAATTAGAAACGATGGCCGCCGGCCATACAGACGTCATCTTCCCTCTTGAAGCGAATGTTCAGGGCCGCCTCTAATTAAAAACATCCTGCCCAGTCCGAGATGCCGTTTCGAAACGACTGTGGAGGCGGCCGCCTCAGGGCTATTACACTTTATGAGGAACTGGTATTACTTTAACCTTACTACACTTAATTAGGTTTTTTTCGTCATATCGCGTGACGTATATATGGTAGATATCTAAGGCAAGGATGCTCGTTCGTATGAACGTTCCATCTCGTCGGTTGGGTTTTATAACTCCGTTCGTACCAAAGTAACAACATGTGTAGCAGCAATTACGGAAGCCAATTACTTCTGAGTAAATGGCAGACGAAAATGTTCCGTAGTGAGCATGTGGAACTGCAGCACTGTGAAAAACTGTAATAGAGGAAATCTGCGGTATTCACTGTTCGTTTTCTGATTTACTGGCGGTAATATTAGTTTCGAACCCTTCAGGTCGTGTACAGACGGTGTTAAGATGTTGTCTTGGAGGATACAGTTCATAAATACGTTGATCTGACAGATGACACAAAAAAAATTGTGAGAAAGAATGTCTTGGATCACCATCTATATAAATAACAATGCTATATTCTTTTGTTCAAAATTGTATTCCTCCGAAAGTTCTTGATCGATTTTTTTGAAAATTGAACACAACGTTGCATTCTGACATACGCGTATTTTAGGTGCCTATCACTTTAATATATTATCAAAAATCTCAACATGTACCTTTCCCATTAACTCAAAATTTTTACTCGCTACTGTAATAAACGTTTAGAGACATACAGAACATATACTTTTTAACATATAAAGATAAAAAAATATTCAGTAGTGGAGAATTGTTAACAGACAAGAAAGTTGTATTAATGGCTTATTGTTTTATGATTAGAATACTACTGCAGAATTTCAGTTCGAAATAACAATAAACAAGACTCAAGGTCAGAGAGGGCGGGAAGGAAGAGATGGACATAGAATAGGGGAAGGAGGAGATAAATGGAGAGAGGGGGCAGGAGTTGATGGAGATTGAAGTGGGAGTAGAAGATGGACAGAGAAACGGGGGATGAGGTAATGGACTGTGTGAGGGGTAGAGAGGGATCTGAGTAGAAGATGTACAGAGAGGGGAAGGAGATGACAGAGAGAGGGGGAAGGAGGAGTAAAAGACAAAGGAAGGGGGAGATAAAGACCGAGGAGAGGAGATTAGGACATATATCCAGTTACCACCCATAATAGAAAAGTGTGCTTTCTCTTTTCTTTCTTTCCCATTTACGCAGACTGAGCCACAGCGAAGTATGGCCGCTTACAGCTAGCAATAAACATGGCCGTAAATATGTAGCGTGTTTGGGATTCCACAGTAGGTCGTCTTATACATGGCTGGGTAAGTCACTTCAAATGTTTGAGGCAGGCAACGGCATGTCATCTCTAAGAGGAATATGCCTAGTAAAGGTCTGTCCTGTTCAAAACAATCTTCGGACTGAGGGCTACTTAACTTTACTTACACAAAGAGCAAGGGAATAAAAACGCTTTCCTGAGCTTTGGACAACAAAAGCTCGAAATGAACGAAGAATAGAAGCTGCAGAAGCGAGGTTTTTAAGAAGAGCAGCTGGCTGTATACTATGATAGAATAAGGTGTACTACAGTCAGACAATAACTAAGACTGAAAAGCAGACTGTGGCGCCTAGAACCGCTCGGCCAACCCGGCCGGCCCTAAAATAATAATGAATTACCCAGCATTAGGGAAAGATCAATGATAGGTGGACCAAGAAAGAAGGGAAGAGACTAAACAGCAACTAAGCATTGACAATAGAAGCACTGAACAAGAGGACAAAATAGGTGAATGCCCAACGCTTGAAGAAAGAAACAGAAGAAAATTTATGGGACTATTTAGAAGAAAGCGTAAAAGTCAGCGCTCGACATCAATGCAATTCGGTACCTCTATGAATATAACAGTGAACAGGTGGTTTCAACTGGATTTTGCGTATCTGAAGATACATGTGGGCTCTCTTCCTCGTCGAACTGAAGCAATCATGAAGGCCAGATGCAGTGCTGTAAGATATTATCGTGATGTCTCCCGGGCTGACTAATTTTGTTACGCGGAGTGCTTACTATCAACAGTAGCAACAACTGTTCAGAAATACAGAATGAAGCACATCAAAATAGGCTATGGTTTAAGTGGCAGACTTGTATAGACTGGAGATGTGCTCATCTCACTCATTACTTCAACTGGGCCAAAGAGACTGTCTGGAAGCGTTTGCCATAACTTTCTTAACACACTTCACTCCGTATAGTGAGTGAACTCGGCCCCTACCTGCAGTAATCACTACCCTCAGACTGCAGACCTCATCCCCTTCCCAAATCAGCCACTTTGTGGCCATTTTCTGAAGTAGACCTAAAATATGGCGCCATTCCCGGTGATTTCTTTTAGTGTAGCCACAAAGCAATGAGTGACAACTAGTGAATCAACTATGCAGCTACTCTTCTGACAGATTACAAATTATTTCAAAATTGAGTGGTTGGGCGTGGAAACTGACATTTCCGCATCTCCATGAAGTACTCAAAGCTCCTCTGCCTTTTTCTTTGTCGTCTCTTTGTTAATTTTGAGATTTATGTACAATAGTTTTACAGTCCATGAGATTACCTGTCAGCTTCCTCAGTCAAAGAGGTATGGGCATCCAATTCTTGGACAATTTGTTGATGGCCGACTCTTCGAGTTTTCCTGTCCAATAAACTCTATGAGAGCATCATCTATGTAGGACTCTAGCATGTATATTTAACGTTTCTTCATTCTCTACGTAGAAAGTCAATGAAGGGATGTAATGAAAGATGTCCAAATCACTGTACTATCAATAAACGCAAATTTTCGAAGCTATTGTCAGATATTCGTCCAGTAACTTCTCAGTTGTCTGCTCAGGACTGAGCAGACAAGGTTACAGTTCTCCGACGAATAAAGCCTCCGTCATTGTACGTCAAAACGGGTTCAGTGTACGTCAGTGAGACACACTCATCTACAGAGATATGCTTTATACCTAGCACCTCTGTGCATATGAGGCCTTCTTTCGTTCGTATTTTGCATTCCAGACGGCCATTCACCTTCTGTCCGAAGTTTCCGTCGCCAGCCTCCATCCTAAGTTTGTTGGTACAGGCATCTTCCATAGTGTCCAGAAATGTTTTGGTTCATGCCAGAAGAATCAATCAATCACTCCGCGATCGGCATGTCCATATCTTCCGGAAGATTGTGTCGTGTTCGCAGGGTAGCAGTCGGAGTCAAATCAGAGGGTGCCACAACATGAGAACGTGTCCGCAGTGCGGTCCGGTCTGTCGTGCTCGATGTCCAGATTATTTCTTCAATCGATCACTAATCAGTGGGCTGATATTATGTAATATGGCTCGTCCGTTTCGGGTTTACCAAATTTTTCGTATAGTTTTGTCGAAAAGCACAAAAATGTATGCTACGGATATCTAAAATGTACTACACCATGTGTGACGATAGCACCGTTACATAAGTGGTAGTGGTGATGGTTCTACGCTCGAAAACTACAAACGAAGTGCCAAAGTAATTTCATTGCAATACGTGATGATGCCGCCCCTATGAACTATGGACCTTGCCGTTGGTGAGGAGGCTTGTGTGCCTCAGTGATACAGATAGCCACACAGTAGGTGCAACTACAACGGGGGGTTATCTGTTGAGAGGCCAGACAAACGTGTGGTTCCTGAAGAGGGCAGCAGCCTTTTTAAACGGCGTTGCTGTGCTGGTACTGCGAACGGCTGAAAGCAAGGGGAAACTACAGCCGTAATTTTCCCGAGGGCATGAAGCTTTAGAGTATGGTTAAATGATGACGGCGTCCTCTTGGGTAAAATATTCAGGAGGTAAAATAGTCCCCCATTCGGATCTCTGGGCGGGAACTACTCAGGAGGACGTCGTTATCAGGAGAAACAAAACTGGCGTTCCCCGGATCGGAGCATGGAATGTCAGATCCCTTGATCGGGCAGGTAGGCTAGAAAATTTAAAAAGGGAAATGGATAGGTTAAAGTTAGCTATAGTGAGAATTAGTGAAGTGCGGTGGCAAGAGGAACAAGAGTTCTGGTCTTGTGAATACAGGGTTATCTATGCAAAATCAAATTATGATAATACAGGAGGAGGTTTAATAATGAATAAAAAAAACAGGAACGCGTATAAGCTACTACGAACAGCACAGTGAACGCATTATTTTAGCAAAGATAGACACGAATCCCATGCCTACCACACTAGCTCCACAGATGGTGAAGAGAGTGAAGAAATGTACGAGGCGATAAAAGAAATTATTCATATAGTTCAGGGAGATGAAAGTTTAATAGTCGTGGGGGACTGGGAACCGATATTGGGAAAAGAAAGAGAAGGAAAAGTAGTAGGTGAATATGGAATGGGGGTAAGGAATGGAAGACGAAGCCACCTGGTACAATTTTGCACAGAGCATAACTTAATCGTAGCTAACACTTGGTTTAACTATCATAAAAGAAGGTTGTACATGTGCAAGAGGCCTGGAGGCGCTGGAAGGTTTCAGATAGATTATATAATTGTAAGACAGAGATTTAGGAACAATGTTTTAAATTGTAAGGAACTTCAACGGACAGATGTGGATTCTGATCACAATTTATTGGTTATGAACTGTAGATTAAAACTGAAGAAACTGCGAAATGGTAGAAATTTTAGGAGATGCGACATGGATAAGCTGAAAGAACCAGAGGTTGTAGAGAGTTTCAGAGAGAGCATAAGGGAACGGTTGACAAACCCAAGAAAAAAAATATAGTAGAAGATGAATGGCCAGCTTTGAGAGGCGAAATAGTGAGGGCAGCAGAGGATCAAAACAGATATCTAATTTAACTGATGAAAGGAAAAAATATAAAAATGCAGTAAATGAAGCAGGCGAAAAGAAATATAAACGCCTCAAAAATGAGATCGACAGGAAGTGGAAAATGGCTCAGCAGAGATGGCTAGAGGACAAATCTAAGGATGTAGAAGTGTATGTCACTAGCGGTAAGAAAGATACTGCCTACAGGAAAATTAAAGACATCTTTGCAGAAAAGAGAACCACCTGTACCAATATCAAGAGATGAGATGGAAAACCAGTCCCAAGGAAAGAAGGAAAAGCGGAAAGGTGGAAGAAGTATATAGAGGGTCTATACAAGGGCGACGCACTTCAGGGCAATGTTATGGAAATAGAAGAGGACGTGGTTGAAGATGAAATGGGACATACAGTAGCGCGTGAAAAATTCGACAGAGCGCTGAAAGACGTAAGTCGAAACAAGCATCCGGGCGTGGACAACATTCCAATAGAACTACTGATAGCCTTGGGAGAGACAGCCATGACAAAACTCTTCCACCTGGCGAGCAAGATGTATGAGAAGGGTGAAATACCTTCAGACTTCAAGAAGAACATCAATAATTCCAATACCAAAGAAAGCAGGTGTTGACAAGTGTGAAAATTACCGAACTATCTGTTTAAAAAGTCATGGTTGCAAAATGCTACAGTAAATTCTTTACAAACGAGTGGAAAAACTGGTAGAAGCCGACCTTGGGGAAGATCAGTTTGGATTTTGTAGAAATGTCGCAACACGCGGGGAAATACTGACCCTACGACTTAGAAGAAAAGTAAGGAAAGGCAAACCTACATATCTAGGATTTGTAAACTTCGAAAAAGCTTTTGACAATGTTGACTGGAATACTCTCTTTCAAATTCTGAGGGTGGCAGGTGTAAAATACACGGAGCGAAAGACTGTTTACAATTTGTGCAGAAACCAGATGGCAGTTATAAGAGCCGAGGGGCTTAAAAGGGCAGCAGCGGTTGAGGTGGGAGTGAGACAGGGTTGTAACCTATCCTCGATGTTACTCAATCTGTATATTGAGCAGGCAGCAAAGGAAAGTAAAGAAAAATTTGGAGTAGAAATTAAAATCCAAGGAGAAGAAATAAAAATTTCGAGGTTTGCCGACGACATTGTAACTCTGTCAGAGATAGCAAAGGACCTGGAAGAGCAGCTGAACGGAATGGACTGTGTCTCGAAAGGAGGATATAAGACGAACGTCAACAAAAGCAAAACGACGATAATGGAATGTAGTCGAATTAAATCGGATGATGCTGAGGGAATTAAATGAGGAAATGAAAAGCCTAAAGTAGTAGATGAGTTTTGCTACTTGGGGAGAAAAATAACTGATAATGGTCGAAGTAGAGAGGATGTAAAATGTAGACTGACAATGGCAAGGAGAGCGTTTCTGAAATGGCTCTGAGCACTATGGAACTCAACATCTTAGGTCAGAAGTCCCCTAGAACTTAGAACTACTTAAACCTAACCAACCTAAGGACATCACACACACCCATGCCCGAGGCAGGATTCGAACCTGCGACCGTAGCAGTCCCGCGGTTCCGGCCTGCAGCGCCAGAACCGCTAGACCACCGCGGCCGGCGCGTCTCTGAAGATGAGAAATTTGAAACATCGAGTATAGATTTAAGTGTCAGGAAGCCGTTTCTGAAAGTCTTTGTATGGAGTGTAGCCATGTATGGAAGTGAAACATGACTATAAACAGTGTAGACAAGAAGAGAAAAGGAGCTTTAGAAATGTGGTGCTACAGAAGAAGACCAGTTGGGTAGATCACGGAAATAAAGAGGAGGCACTGAACAGAATTGAGGGGAAGAGGAATTTGTGGCACAACTTGACTAGAAGTAGGGATCGGTTGGTAAGACGTGTTCTGAGGCATCAGAGGATCACCAATTTAGTATTGGAGGGAATCGTGGAGGGTAAAAATCGTAAAGGGAGACCAAGAGATGAATAAACTAAGCAGATTCAAAAGGATGTAGGTTGCAGTAGTTATTCGGAGCTGCGGTCGCAGATTCGAATCCTCCCTAGGGCATGGATGTGTGTGATGTCCTTAGGTTAGTTAGGTTTAAGTAGTTCTAAGTTCTAGGGGACTGATGACCCCAGATGTTAAGTCCCATAATGCTCAGAACCATTTGAACCAAGTTATTCGGAAATGGAGAGGTTTACACAGGATAGAATAGCATCGAGAGCTGCATCAAATCAGTCTCTGGCCTGAAGACAACAAGAACAACAACTTGACTGATGACCGGGCTGTGTACAAGATTGTGACTGTGGTCGTTGCCCTACTTACGCAAGTAATCATTTGTTTACGTTGGACTGAGGTGCCTTACCGTGCTCCGTCAGAGCGCGGCATCTGACTGCAGCACCGTCATTACTTGTTGCACTCCACGCAAAATCACCACGTCATCAGAGGCCTAGGAGCAGGTAAAAATGCATTGCAAGTTCAGCACCATGGACTCCTCAAAGATCAAACACTCCTGGTAAGGAAACGGATCACTACGAATCAGGGGACTCACAAGTATCTAGAACGGTAAACGTAGTTCGGTCATCATAAAGTATGTTTCAATCGCTTCCAGAGACAGAATAATACTGAAATAAAGTCTAGACGAAATCAGTGGCAGGTTAGATATGTGTAATGCAAGGGTAAATTTATGACATCTGCCGTGAAATTCGGAAGCTACGTGCACAAATGCATATCAATCAGTACCAGCCCTTGAGGTCAAAATCAGATAGCCTGAAGAGAAAAAGGATAGGCTCAAACACGAAAATGAAGAGCTAAAAGAGCAAATTGTAAGACCATCTGTCTCATATGCGTCTTCTGCGAATAGTAATACATACAGTTTCACGCACCATGGCAAAAATACGACATGTAAAGAGCATAAACACTCCCTTCATCTCGGCGACAGACAATAAGGGTGGCAAGGTTGTCAGGCAAAGACTCGACAGGGGCCGTTAAAACTGACTCTCTTCCACACATCCCGTTAGTATGGATCAGCGTCTCGCGAGCAGTCATTGCTATCATACACTGAAGCGCAAAAAGAACAAGTATGGGCTTAGGTATTCAGATACAGAGATATGTAAACAGGCGGAATACGGCGCTGCGGTCGCCATCGCCTTCATAAGCAACAAGTGTCTGGCACAGTTGTTGGATCGATTACTGCTGCTACAATGGCAGGTTATCAAGATTTAAGTGAGTCTGAACGTGGTGTTACAGTCGGCACACGAACGGCGGGACACGGCATCTCCGAGGTAGCGATGAATTGGGGATTTTCCCGTACGACCATTTCATGAGGGTACCGTGTATATCAGGAATACGGTAAAACATCAAATCACCGACGCCGCTGCGGTTGGAAAAAGATCCTGTATGAACAGGACCAACGACGACTAAAGAGAATCGTTCAACGTGAGAGAAGTGCAACCCTTTCGAAAATTTCTGCACATTTCAATGCTGGGCCGTCACCAAGTGTCAGAGTGCGAACCATCCAAAGAAACGTCATCGGTATGAGCTTCCGGAGCCGAAAACCCACTGGTGTACACTTGATGACTGCACGACACGAAGCTTTACGCCTCGCCTGAGCCTGTGAATACCGACACTGGACTGTTGATGACTGGAAACAAGTTGTGTGGTAGGACGAGTCTCGTTTCAAATTGTTGCGAGCCGATGGAAGTGTACGTGTGTGGAGACAACCTCATGAATCCACGGACACTGCATGTCAGCAGAGGGCTGTTCAACCTGGTAGAGGCTCCATAATGGTGTGGGGTATGTGCAGTGGGAGTGATATGGGACCCCTGATGCGTCTAGATACGACTCTGACAGGTAACACGTACGTAAGCATCATCTTGCATCTACTCATATCCGTTGTGCATTACGGTGGACTTGGGTAATTCCAGCATGACAATGCGACACCACACAGGTCCAGAATAGCTACAGAGTGTCTCCGGGAACACTCTCTTGAGTTTATTGAACATATCGGGGATGGAATGTAACGTGTTGTTCAGAAGACATCTCTACCCCCTCGTACTCTTACGGATTTATGGACAGCTGTGCATGATTCATAGTGTCAGTTCCCTCCAGCGCTACTTCAGACGTTAGTCGAGTCCATGCCACGTGGTGTTGTGGCACTTCTGCGGGCTCGCGGAGGTCCTAAGCGATATTTGGCTCTTCAGTACCTCTGTGGCACGTTGATCGACTTCCTCATATTCATGGCTCCTTCAGGCTGAGGTCACTGAGGCGAGAGCGGTTTTGGCCTGTGTCTAGCGAAGGCATTGTAGCCACAGGTGGCTTACCAGTTTGGAAGGAAATCAAAAGATTTTGTTTTATTGCATTCAGTTTGCGCTGCTTTGCAGTGCAATTGTTTTCCCCGTGTATGATTTAGTGTGTTTTTGATGGAGCCAGCATTCCTTTACGCTGAGAAAGATACAGAGCAATAGCTAGGAGCAGCCTATGGTTTCTACTCATGCAGTGGAGCTGAAAATTGAACTTAATTTTTCTGCACACCGACTCCAGTATAAAAGGTAATACTTTCTCTTATTTTATGACTTGGCGAACTATACTGTAACTGTGTAGATGATTAGGGAATGTAATCGGATGGGAAGTAGAGAAGCACTTGCCATTATCATCAGTGTCGATTACATTATTTTCAAATGTACGTTAAAGAACTGATCTTTATGTAACTATACTGAAGACACCAAGTAACATTAATCTGATTGTACTGTGTAGTATCCTTGTGATTTTTGCGATTAAATAATGACCCTAAATAAAAACAACATCTCATATTTTTATTTCTGTTTCGTTATTTTTACTAATTTAATTTAAATGAAGTATGTTTTTTTTTTTTTTTTTCAAGACGGTAGTACTGCGGCTCTCATATTTCAAACTGCGATGCTGAGACCTGTCTGTACTCTAGAGCTGAAGAACTGCTGAACAGTGACCATCAGACAGACTCTAACTGAGATCAAGCCAAAGAAAATACAGGGAAGAAAATTGATATAAACACATCCGAAAGCTTGCCTTGCACAGTCCCCTACAATAATAATGACAAAATTTCACAGGGATCATTGGTAAAACGACCGCTGCAATAAAAATTTATGATACTAGCAAGAATGACAAATGTATTAAACCGGTGGGCCGGCCACTGGTGGCCGAGCGGTTCTGGCGCTACAGTCTGGAACCCCGCGACCGCTACGGTCGCAGGTTCGAATCCTGCCTCGGGCATGGATATGTGTGTTGTCCTTAGGTTAGTTAGGTTTAAGTAGTTCTAAGTTCTAGGGGACTAATGACCTCAGAAGTTGAGTCCCATAGTGCTCAGAGCCATTTGAGCCATTTTTATTAAACCGGTGAGGTTAGAACCGTGGGGGCAACAAGGTGACCACTCTAACAAATGTGGATTTCTGTAACAAAATAGCGAATGGGTTCTCACCAATATTCGGATATAATGGAACTGGGAGCGGAACGGTATGCTTCATGTTTAACAATTTTTGTAAAATGAAGGAACACAAGGAAATAGTTCTTGAAGCTATAAAACTGAATCTTATCCATTTTCTTCTTTTACATTTTTTCAAACAAATGCTTGCGTGTTTCCTGTCCTGCCCCATCCGCGGGAAAAATTGAATAAGGCATTTTTTGTGAAATTACTGCAGAAACGTTGAAATTATAAGGAATACCATTTTAAAACTAAGACATAAAAATGTTTAATGATTTTGACTAAGGAATTGTGGAATCTCCAAAGAAATCGTTAACAGTAAAGAATTATTTCAGTATAATTTTGAAAAACGTGCGGTTATTTCTACTGCGTAATACTAAAATACTGTTACTGTTGCTGTTATTGTTACTTTTCTGAACCCAATCGTTCGTGCAATAGATGTATTTTCTGGCTTGCGAATAGATAACGTAGGATGCCTATTTAATAAATCCTGTAGCCCACTTATGTATATGTGGTAAGATACTTATCTCTGCTTGTTGATAGGCTAAAGATCTGATAATGAGATGTTTTATCGGTGGACTAACCAGATTACTGAAAGAATCCTTAACGGGAAAGATGGCTGCGACTTGGAAACTATCAAAGTGTGTAATAATAAACAAGTCCGGGATTAGAGATCGGGCTCTTCCCAAAATCTGTAGACAAATTTGTTTGATTAACACACTTGTATAGTTTCAGGAAAGACACCTCTATGACAGGTTTTTCTCATACAGGGAGCTTCAGGGATTTAATCAGTGTCAGTTTGGTTTGGGAAAGGGAAGTGTATTAAAGATGGATTTAACAAGGCAGTCGAAACAATAGACACATATAAGAAAAAATGATATTGCAATATTAATTGACATTTTGTAAGCTTTTAATAGTGGTCTGCGTTGTGTGCCCGGATGCGTGAACTACAGGTCAACCTCCCCTCACCAATGTCAATACTACAGCTACATGCTGCAGGGGTAGAGTTGTAGAATGACCAGCCGCCACACAAACATTAACACAAAGAACTAACGAAGTTACCCACAGGGATCGATTATCGGACCAGTATTTTTGGTTTTGGCAGTCGAATCACTCTCCTGCCAAATGTAAGATAGTGACCAAATCCATGGAGTGGTGGTTTACGTCGATAGGTCTTGGCTGTGTTGTAGGGGAGCTCTAGAACTGAATTGGAGGAAATGGCGCATGGAAACCTCTTCCGGATGCAGCGATGGTGAGTGGACAACAAATGAAGCACAATTCTACAGAAAATCACTTGCATACTCTTTGAAGGTCAACTTTCACTCTGTAAACGTTCCACAGCTAAATTGGAAACTTAAATTAGAAAGTATCTTGTAAGGGGTCCGCAGGCCCTTACTAATAAGTTTGCGCTCACACAGGTCGACAGGGCAACTATCGAGTAGTGTGTGTGCAGGTCGCGAGAGCTAGAGGGGGTTCACCGGAGTGCCGAGTGCTGCTGGGGTAGATTCCCGCGAGGCGGGAAGAACTGGGCGGAGAGGAGTAGTGGAGTGTTAGTGTGGAGAGTGCCGAGTCAAGGTGTGGTAGGTTCCCGCGAGACGGGCAGAGCTGTGCAGAAGCCAGCAGTTGAATTAATGCAAATTATCGACAAAGGGAGTGGCCATCGCCGCGGTTTAACCCCTTTGTGTTAGTATTATACGGGAAAGTGAGAAAGTTTAATTACAGAGTGAATTCAGTGATATTAAGTGCCGTTATTGAACTTCCGCGTCTACCGCCTCGGCATTACTTGGATTACAGTGATTGGATGTTTGCGTGTGACGATTAAGAATAACAAAAGAAACCTGTGCTGAGATTAGCCGTCATTAACAGTGTATTGACGAAGGCAGTGGCTGTCTCCTTATTTTGTGCTTTTGCTAAGAATATAGATCTTGTTTGTGAAACTGTGTTGTGTCCTTCTTACCACCAAACAGTACTTATTACAGTATTTGCGAAGGACAATACGGAATGTAACATCCCCTGAGCAGTCCAACCCGATTGCCAGCCCATTAGGTACACGGTCACATTAATCAATTATCTAATTTTGGGCTGCTATTCAGATCCCGAACGAGCGGGAACAAAATAATAAATAAAAGGGAATGTTACACCCTTGGCTTACCATGAAAGGACAAGTGCAATTTTCGGACGAGTCGTAATGAACAATAGGTAATTTACCGTGCTTAAAGCAAGAAAATATTTTGCAACGTTAAAATCGCGATAAGGAACAGTGCATTTTTTTTTTAACAATACGAAGTAATAATATCTTACGATTGTGACTAAATTATTTTTCTGGCCATATTAAACTGTTGTAAAGTGCAAATGCAAAAATTCGCACGAAAAACTGTGAAAAGTGGACGCTAAAGAAAGACACGTGTGAACAGTAAAATAGCAAAACGAAATAAGATTTCGTCATACAAGTCGTCAGAAAGGTGTTTTGTGGTAATATGTCGACCGAAATTGCCTTTTGAACAGTGAAAATCGGACGGTTTCGTGTGGACCCATAAACTGGTATGCTGACGATAATGTATTGTGGCGACGCAATTAGTGAATGACGTCACGCAGCCGCGTAGCAGTTGCACCAAAGAGCTTCGATCCGCGAGGTGATTTCACACGACACCACGGCGAGCGACGCAACTTCGAGACAACGAGCGCAGTTCCGGCATCTAGCGGCCGAACTACGAACTACGCCCGCCTGCAGCGCCACGGAGCGGCCGACGGGGAACTACATCGCCTTGCAGCTGATCTTCAACTTCACGCGAGCTCCAGCGGCGGCACAGCCACGCCCATCTCAAACGTCAAAACATCGCGGCTCGCGGTAACGTCGGTTGGTGAGTGAAGACGACGGATTAACATAACAGTAAATTGCAGTGTGCAGTCTTCGCGATAAATAAACAATTTTTAAATGATATTTACGTTAGGAAAAATGCTAAATTGCAGTAATTTCAGAAAAGTTGCGAAACATACTCTGAAGTCTAGCATGCTTACTTATGCACACTGCACTGGATAAATGATAATTGTTTTGATGAATTTGCATTTATAGATTTTGTGAGAGTTATGATTATCTTGTTTAAAACATTTTTACATAAACTGTGTATGTGGAAATTGTTATTGGAAATCTTGGTTTTTGGGAGCTGTTATGTTCAGTACTCATGCATGTTGTATCATTATGGGAATTAACTGAAAGGATTGCAGGGACTGTTTGATTAGTTTCATGATAATTAGGAGTGTTTTGGGTTATTGGAGGTTATTTTGTATTACTTGCCTGGGCATTAAATATAAACCAAACATGTCTTCTGAAGATAAGCAGGTCTGTGAGGCAGTAGTTGAAAGGAAAGGGATAGGACAGGAAGATAGAGATAATACAGGAATCAGTGATTGTGGATTGTCATTAGGAAGCCCATCAGCACATTCAACTAGTTACCCTGAGACACCGGGACAAACGATGAGAGCTAAGCCAATTTCAGAGCATGCAGAAATACGATCAATGTTGGCAACCTTGCTAAAAGAAAGTAGAGAGAGGGAAGAAAGGCTACACAAATTGATAGAGAGGAGCGCCCAAGAAACAAGAGAATCATTAGAAAAACATTTACAAGAAAGGGAAGAAATAGTACGAAAATCCAGAGAATCGTTAAAGGAAGAATTCCGAAAAACTAAAGAAAGTTACAAATCATTAGACAAGGGTTTACAAGAAATTAACGCATCGTTAGAGAAGAGTTCACGAGAAACAAGAGAATCACTAAAGGAAGATTTACAAGAGATCAAAACATCGTACACGAAGATGGAATGTAGTCTGAAGAAGGAAATTCAGGAGTTACCAGAACGATTGAAGATGAACGTCGACGGAAGAGAAAATAAGCTACAGACAAAAATAGACCAAGTCCAGGGAGACATGGAGAAAATGGAAGAAAAGTTAACACAGAAGATAGAAGACGATGTTGAAGAAACTAGAACCGAATTGGGAGAAAAGATCACCGAGGTGACGCAGATGCAGAAACAATGCAACGATGTGGTTAAGGAGATAGGAGATAGGCAAAACCAATTGCCTGTCAGTCTGAGAAATGTTGTAGCCATGCAGCGAGAAGAGGGTAACCAGAGGGGTGCAATCGAAGGTGGGGCCTTCACTTGTGGAATCAAAAGGAAGAAAGGGACGACTAATTATGATCAGTTTGGAGGAGGATTATTGAAGAAATGCTGGCCCCAAAGTCGTCAGTGTGCAGCACTTGAGGACCCACTACGATGCAGACCACTTAGTAATTGGAAAGGAACGTCGGAAGAATTTGACAAACATTTGTGGAAATGGAACGAGATTTTGGAACAACCCATGAATGATAACGTCATGGTATCTGTGATAAAAAGAAGATTGAATCAGAAAAGGCAAGGAACCGTATCCAGGAGCCAAATTAAAGGTAGAGAGGCCTTAATGAAGATACTGGAGCAGTTGGAGTCTATTAGATCACAGAAGTACAAGCAAGCTAATGATCGAAACAGAGAAGGGAGTAATGACCCAAGGATTCATATTAATCATTCGTCTGATTACAGAGGAAGAGGCGGAGGAACCGAAAAACCGAAGGACACTCCAGGTGAGGTCCGGTCAAGGGTGAGGGTTATAAGGACCCGAATAAACCTGCTAAGACATGGTTAGGACATTTGACTGTAAAATGGACATTTGAAAGAGGGAAGGGTTTATTTACATTGTGTTTTGTGATGTATTACAATTAGAGTTGCATATTTCGTGTCAAAGACTATCTAAGGATGAATATAAAACTTATAATAACTATGTTGTAGTGTAGAATTCATGTATTCTGTGTTTAGATAATAATTTTTGAGTGTATATGTTGTGTTGTTTCATTAGATATTGGACTAGAGAGGACTATTGCTGGCTGAGATGAAAAATTGTAATTTTGGACAATGCTATTTATGTAATGTAATAACCTTTTTGTAGAAATTGTTGTGGAGGCAGCCCACTACCGGAGTCCAGGACTAGTTTGCAAATTGAAAAATTCATTAATTATTTGTATTGTATGTTCTTTTCAAATGTAACCATGTTTTTAATCCCTTGCCGATTCTTTTTCACCTGCGGTTCAAAAGAAGTTTTTGAGGGCGGGGATGTAAGGGGTCCGCAGGCCCTTACTAATAAGTTTGCGCTCACACAGGTCGACAGGGCAACTATCGAGTAGTGTGTGTGCAGGTCGCGAGAGCTAGAGGGGGTTCACCGGAGTGCCGAGTGCTGCTGGGGTAGATTCCCGCGAGGCGGGAAGAACTGGGCGGAGAGGAGTAGTGGAGTGTTAGTGTGGAGAGTGCCGAGTCAAGGTGTGGTAGGTTCCCGCGAGACGGGCAGAGCTGTGCAGAAGCCAGCAGTTGAATTAATGCAAATTATCGACAAAGGGAGTGGCCATCGCCGCGGTTTAACCCCTTTGTGTTAGTATTATACGGGAAAGTGAGAAAGTTTAATTACAGAGTGAATTCAGTGATATTAAGTGCCGTTATTGAACTTCCGCGTCTACCGCCTCGGCATTACTTGGATTACAGTGATTGGATGTTTGCGTGTGACGATTAAGAATAACAAAAGAAACCTGTGCTGAGATTAGCCGTCATTAACAGTGTATTGACGAAGGCAGTGGCTGTCTCCTTATTTTGTGCTTTTGCTAAGAATATAGATCTTGTTTGTGAAACTGTGTTGTGTCCTTCTTACCACCAAACAGTACTTATTACAGTATTTGCGAAGGACAATACGGAATGTAACATCCCCTGAGCAGTCCAATCCGATTGCCAGCCCATTAGGTACACGGTCACATTAATCAATTATCTAATTTTGGGCTGCTATTCAGATCCCGAACGAGCGGGAACAAAATAATAAATAAAAGGGAATGTTACAATCTGCATCACCAGACAAACAGCCTCACGAGATCTCTGTGTCCAGCTCGAAAAGGGTAACCTCAAACATTACCTTCAGACGATCGCAAAAAGCAACTAACATTCTGCGCAAAACTATCCAAGTCTCCACATCTAAATACAAGTTGCCGCTGCATGCACTGAGAACATATCATGATGCCATTTTCATCATATCCTACTAACGTGTGTCTGGGCACAAAGACTGCTATACACGCGTAACAGACAAATCTTTCGATGTTAGCAGAGGTGTGTGCTTCTCAGTCTCACAGAGGCTTTTGGCATCACGTGAGTAGCCATTACGGCAAGAAGTCGTGCAGCCTCGTACCGCTTATTGAAAGCGGATTTGATAACACTAAAACAATACTTAGTCAAAAGTCTAACAACTATGTCCCAATTCCTGAAATGGGGAGCATGGCAGACTGAATAGGGTAAAAGTTAAAGGTCGGAAAAGTCTTCCTACTTATTCCAGATATTTGAAAACCCTCAGCCCTTGACCACGTAAACCCGGCCATATTATCCTCAACTGTGACGCCTATAATTGAATTGTGGAACAAATAGACACTAACCAAGGTCTATAAGAACTTAGAAAAAATTACTAATGATGGACAATGAAAGACAATGTTCTAACACTATTTCCCGGAATGAAAAAGACAAATATGATACGGTGTTACAAAAATCCCTCCCGTCCCGCATACCATCACCATAGAAGCATCGATGTGATGCATCAAGTGCCAGCGACTGTATCTAGTGTTACGGATTACAGAACGTGCGCCTTCAACCAAGACAAGAGCGACACACGAGGCAGAACCGCAGTATCACATCAGCTCCACGTCAGCTCGGCGACGCTGACGTGGATACGCATGATCGAGGGAGGAAGCATAACACAAGAAGTGTAACACAGTGCCGTAAACAGTTCCGATGCCTTTTAGAGACAGTTTTCAAAAACAAATAACAAAAACAAAACAAAAAATTGTTACAGCAGAGATATAACGGTAATATGATAACGTGATCAGGAAGACCATGTACACATTTTATACAGGATGTTTGTGAGATGATTTTACAGACTTTCAGGGATGATGGAGAAGGGTAAATATATCTATGCGTCGCAAGGAGCCTTGGTCCGGAAACGACCGATTCGAAAGTTATAAGTGAAAATCGTTCTGATACCTGTGACAGTGCAATTCATGTACCGGTAGTGTTGTTGCTAAGACTGTAGGGTAGGCAAATTTCAGAGATGGTAGTATGGACCAAAACAAGAAAAAATGTCCAGTAAATATTCGCTTACATACTTTAAGCGCTATGAGCATTTGATTCATCTTCGGCACTGTGAAACACATGGCTTCTACTAAACAAGAGCTCATTGCTCTTACTGTATGCATTGTAGAATCCACATTTACAGGAAATTCTTTTCTGCTTTTGGTCCACGCTGCATTCTCCCTCAAAGAGCTTGCTGTCGAAGAAATGCCTTTCACAGTAGCGAGATGAACAAGTGCTCAAAGCGCTTAACATAGCCATTTTAGAGCCCATGTTTATTAGACTTTTTTTCCTGATTCGGTTCATACTACCATCTCTTAAAGTCGCCTATCCTAAAAGCTTAGCAACAACAGTACCGGTACACCTATTCCACTATCAGACTTATCAGAACAATTTTCCCTTGTAACTTTCCACTCGGTCGTTTCCGGACAAGGATCCCCCACCTCAGATTGATACATTTAACCTTCTCCATTAACTCTGTAAGTTAGTAATATTATCAAGGTAATACCCTGTATTTAAGCACTCATATTTTTAAGAGAAGAACATCCATTCTATCTGTGTCTCTATGTTCGTAACCCTCTGATTCAGAACATAGATGAAATGACTCTTACTATTAAATATTACCTGTGCAGTAATCAATTTCCTTTTTAAGCTTTCATTTTCTCCCATATCGCTCACTGCATTTGCCTGTAGCCTCTCTATTAATACTGTGACTGGTACAGAAAAACCTAACCAATTATTATTATTGTTATTAGCAAATGTCCCTATTTAGATAACGACAAGCAGGTGATTTTCAGTCTCTCTTATGGTTCTTCTTATTTTCCCAATATTTCTTCATTTACTCGCCGAAGGTCTGTCTTTCTTCGATCCACTATGGTCGGTATGGTTTTGGTTCCGTCTCTGGAATAAACTCCCACACTCCCACTTGTCAATTTTGTTTCGCAATGTATCCCTGTCTGATGTGTTTGTTAAGTCAATTATTGCTTTTGTCAAATCCTTCGTAACTTCAGTAACCCAAGGTATTGATGCTTTAAGGGATGTCACAGGGTCCAAAAGCCGTTTAGTTAGTCTGTTTCCATGTAATCTGTCTATTTGTCCCTAGAGCTTCATTCGTCTCTTTCTGATGTCAATTTCGATGTTTTATACTTTTTGTTTTCTCGATGGTTTTCAGTCTGTATCCATCTTGTACGTATCGTGGTCCCACAAATTTTCTAATAAACTTTCTCTCTACTTTCTTAATTTCTTGTAAATCTAGTTTTCGATTCAATGAGAGGGTTTCACTTGAATATGTGACTCTCAGTTTGCTTACTGTGTTGTGTAGTGTCTGATTTTAGTGCACTTTGACAGGCATTTTTTGTTAAACAAGATCTGAACAAATCCGGACGCCTTCTTAATTTTTTGCAATCTCTTTTCTTGTGCTATTTTTTTCAAGTCCTGCTGATTCAATAATTTCACCGAAATACTTAAAGAGTTTGACTATGTCGATTTCACCATAATTCATTTTGAGTTTCGGAATATCTAACTGGGAACAGATGAATTCAATTTTCTCAAAGGAGATTTGCAGGCCAACCTTCTGTACACATTCTTTGAGGGTCTCGATTGGTTTTACTGCTGTTTCTTTACTGCTGGTTAGAATCGCGAAGTTATCTGCATACGCTATGTATGGAACGCTCAAATTTCCTTGACATCTTCGTAGTTCCATTGTCTTTTCTTACTTCCATTTCCCGTCCTTTCATTACTTTGTTTAAAACTATGTTGAATAACAGTGACGAGATGCCATCTCTGTCTTACTCCTGTTTTAAATTAGAGGTTCCGAAAGTTAGTATATGAACTTAAATTTAGATTTGGTTTCTGTCAGTGTTTGTTCCATCAGTTTTCGTGTTTTGGTTTCTAATCAGTGTTTTTCTAGAATACTACATAGAGACTGTTCATCTACAGAATTGTATGCTTTTTCAAAACCAACGAATGTGCAGACTATTGGTTTCGATCGGATTGTTTTACTTTTTAAAATAGTTTTAAGATGAAAGATCTGTTCCGGGCGCGATCTGTTAGGTCGAAAGCCTGCTTGGTAATCTGAAACTGTATGGTCTACTTGTTTCTCTGCACTCTTTAAAAGACGTAGATACAACTTTATAAGTGACCGGCAACAGTCAAATGACTGCGGTTGTTTAGATCTGATATCTCCCTTTTTCTGCAATTGATAAATTAGTGCACATTTCCAAACCTCTGGAATATTTTTTTGTATGTCAAATTTCTTGTACGATTTGAATGATCTCTTTTAAGGAATTTGACCAAGTTTCTTCAGTACCTCAGCTATAATTCCATCTTTTCCAGATGACTTATTCTTTTTTAGCTTTGTAATGTGACTGTAAATTTCTACTTGAGTTGGCGGTAGTAAAGTTTATTTGTGTGTTCTGGCTGCAATCTAGAGAATCTCGTACTTGGTTGGGAGCAGTAAAGAAACTGGGAGTTATATTTGGCTAATTCTTGACCATTTTCTTTGTTAGTGTCAGTTTTCCATTTTGTTTCCTGAAACAGAAATTTCGTGGTGTGTATCCTTTGATTTGATTTGCAACGTTTGGTAAAAGTTGTGTGTTTTGCGATTCCTATTTCTTCATTTGTGTTTAGCTGTTTATTAAGATATCTTCTATTAGTTTATCTGAGTATTTTAGCTGATTATTTTCTGACTTCAAAAAATTTCTGTTGTGTGGTTTCTGATTTGTCACAATTGTAGTCGAAGTAGGCTAGTTGTCTCTCTTCTATTGCGTTATCGCAATTTGAGTTCCACCACAGACGTCAGGATTTTTTTCTTTATTCGGATCAGTTGACTTGCTTTCTGTATAATTTTCGTTTGGAAATATCTCCATTTGTTGGTGGATTGTTTTTCCATACGTCTGTAATTTTTGATTCTTAGATTTTTTCTAATCAAATTTGGAAATTAGTGATGATTTCTTTCGGTGTTTCATTTTTGGTGTGAATTTAATTTTGACTCTGTAAGATAGTGGTCTGATTCTGTATTTGCCCCTCTGCGGACTTGAACGTCGCGTATTTCTTTTTGGAAATCAGGTGTGATTGCAACATGGTCACTTTGAAATGTACCTAGATGAGATATTAGTGCTCGCCACGATTTTTGTTTGTTAGGGTTCTTTCAAAGTGAAGTTGACATTATTTTTAAACCGTTTTGTTGGCACAAGTCGATGAGCCTGACGCTATTCTTGTTCGTGCTTTGCGTGAAGGGCACTTACCGACTGTTTTCTTTATATTTTCTCTCTTCTTGCCAATTCGTGCGTTGAAATCATCCGGGAAGAATTTTTACCTCCTCCTTCGGAAATTAGGACATTTGAATTTCACGTTTTTCCCCTAAGTTTCCTGTCTTATCAGGATCTTTTTTGTTGTCAATGTTAGTAGGTGAGTGAACATTAATAGTTTTTAATGATATGTTGTTGTGCTTAATTCGCATGTTCATTAGTGTATTGCTGATACGATTTACGTCTGTAACAGAGTCAAAGATGTCAATATTCACAATAAAGGCCAAGCCAAATAATGGAGCTCCTTTGAATATTTTCTTGTCTGTTTTGTGTTTAAAATAGTCTCTTGTTTACGAATTGGTGTATCTAGTTTCTTGAAGTGCAAGGATCTGAATTTTCTGTCTGTTGAGTTCTTTAGTAGAATTCTGTAATTTTCCAATTTAAATAAATGTATGGATGTTAAAAGTGGTAATACATGTGTGAGATTTTCGTGGAAACTGACCAGAGATCTCCGACTTTCTGTGTGATACGAGCCCAAGCTACCCAGAATCATACAGCGTAGTTGTCACCACAGGGAGAGTGGATTGACCGCCTGGGGTAATTTTCATATTCCTTATACGAATAAGGCTCCAGCTAATTCTGGTTGGGTAGAACCAGGGATTGTTAGTTTCCAGGGCGTGGTGTTCAGCCGCATCTCAGATGGTGAACAGATGCTGGCCAGAATACCGGTGGTACCACACAGACGTGTCTGGACTTTTAAATATGCATTATTATCTTTATGAAGCTTGCCTGTTCCGTCAGCTCCACCCTTACGAATGTATATATATTCTTTTAGCATTACCTATGATTATTATTATTATTATACTTGTTATCTATAGAAAAAAAAATTAAATTTTGGTTTGTTGAAGATCGGGTATTGCCGAAAGTTCTGGACCGACTGCTGGGAAATTTTGACACAACATTGCAATCTAAGACGGGTTTGTTCTTAGGTACTTATATCTGTAATATACATCACATAATATTTGTATTTATGTAACTTTTTGAAATTTTTTGTAACACCGTTTATCTGTTATTAAATTTATAAAAAATTGTATAGTATTTACACTAAAAAAATACGTAACTGATAACACACTCTTATTCCAATGTAACCTTGTGTTAAAATTTCAAAGCATTCTATCAAAATCTTTCGGAAATTTGAGTTTAGAATCATCTACAGTTTCTCAATAAGTACTAACGTAGATGTTCGTTTCTTCGGAATCGCAAATCTCCGAAAATTCTTCACAGATTGCTTTGGAATTTTGCCACAACGTTGCATTCTAATATACGTGTGGTTTTATATACTCACTGGATGCCATCTGGTATACGTGTAATCCATGTGTAATAAGAGGGCCGGCCGAAGTGGCCGTGCGGTTAAAGGCGCTGCAGTCTGGAACCGCAAGACCGCTACGGTCGCAGGTTCGAATCCTGCCTCGGGCATGGATGTTTGTGATGTCCTTAGGTTAGTTAGGTTTAACTAGTTCTAAGTTCTAGGGGACTAATGACCTCAGCAGTTGAGTCCCATAGTGCTCAGAGCCATTTTTTTGTAATAAGAGGATAAACCTTATCAAAATGTAAATTTGGTTTGCTTAAAGTCATTGATCTCCGACAGTTCTTGACCGATTGATTTAACATCTGACACAACGTTCCACTGGAATACGAGTGTGTTTTTATTTACCTATTTTTAAATACACTCCTGGAAATTGAAATAAGAACACCGTGAATTCATTGTCCCAGGAAGGGGAAACTTTATTGACACATTCCTGGGGTCAGATACATCACATGATCACACTGACAGAACCACAGGCACATAGACACAGGCAACAGAGCATGCACAATGTCGGCACTAGTACAGTGTATATCCATCTTTCGCAGCAATGCAGGCTGCTATTCTCCCATGGAGACGATCGTAGAGATGCTGGATGTAGTCCTGTGGAACGGCTTGCCATACCATTTCCACCTGGCGCCTCAGTTGGACCAGCGTTCGTGCTGGACGTGCAGACCGCGTGAGACGACGCTTCATCCAGTCCCAAACATGCTCAATGGGGGACAGATCCGGAGATCTTGCTGGCCAGGGTAGTTGACTTACACCTTCTAGAGCACGTTGGGTGGCACGGGATACATGCGGACGTGCATTGTCCTGTTGGAACAGCAAGTTCCCTTGCCGGTCTAGGAATGGTAGAACGATGGGTTCGATGACGGTTTGGATGTACCGTGCACTATTCAGTGTCCCCTCGACGATCACCAGTGGTGTACGGCCAGTGTAGGAGATCGCTCCCCACACCATGAAGCCGGGTGTTGGCCCTGTGTGCCTCGGTCGTATGCAGTCCTGATTGTGGCGCTCACCTGCACGGCGCCAAACACGCATACGACCATCATTGGCACCAAGGCAGAAGCGACTCTCATCGCTGAAGACGACACGTCTCCATTCGTCCCTCCATTCACGCCTGTCGCGACACCACTGGAGGCGGGCTGCACGATGTTGGGGCGTGAGCGGAAGACGGCCTAACGGTGTGCGGGACCGTAGCCCAGCTTCATGGAGACGGTTGCGAATGGTCCTCGCCGATACCCCAGGAGCAACAGTGTCCCTAATTTGCTGGGAAGTGGCGGTGCGGTCCCCTACGGCACTGCGTAGGATCCTACGGTCTTGGCGTGCATCCGTGCGTCGCTGCGGTCCGGTCCCAGGTCGACGGGCACGTGCACCTTCCGCCGACCACTGGCGACAACATCGATGTACTGTGGAGACCTCACGCCCCACGTGTTGAGCAATTCGGCGGTACGTCCACCCAGCCTCCCGCATGTCCACTATACGCCGTCGCTCAAAGTCCGTCAACTGCACATACGGTTCACGTCCACGCTGTCGCGGCATGCTACCAGTGTTAAAGACTGCGATGGAGCTCCGTATGCCACGGCAAACTGGCTGACACTGACGGCGGCGGTGCACAAATGCTGCGCAGCTAGCGCCATTCGACGGCCAACACCGCGGTTCCTGGTGTGTCCGCTGTGCCGTGCGTGTGATCATTGCTTGTACAGCCCTCTCGCAGTGTCCGGAGCAAGTATGGTGGGTCTGACACACCGGTGTCAATGTGTTATTTTTTCCATTTCCAGGAGTGTATATGTAATACATACATTTATATAAATTTAATAAAAGGGAAACGTTATGAAATAGACAATATTTAAACAGAAAAAGGAAAGTTCTATTGATGGCTTATTGGCTTACTAATTGAATCTCGGATATAGAATCTGAATTTTCAATAACATTAAACAAGGCTCAAGGTTAGAGAGAAAGGGGGAAGAGGAGATGGACAGAGAAGTGAGAGAAAACTGACATAGAAAACGGAAAGGAGATGGACAGAGAGAGAGGCCAGGAGGAGATGGAGAGAGAAGGGCGGAGGAGAAGATGGACAGAGAAAATTGAGGAAGTGATGGACTGAGAGAGAGGTTCAGGTAGGTGCAGAAGGAGATGGAAATAGAGGTGGGAAGGAGGTGCTGGACAGAGAGAGAGAAGGGGAGGAGGTGACAGAGAAAGGAGGAAGAGATGGACACAGAAAAGGGGAAAAGTATATGGACAGAGAGAGAGGAGAGAAAGAGATTAAGACGTACATCCAGGTCCCACACGTATCAGAAACGTCATTATTATTCCCATTACTATACTTCAACTTCAAACAAAGCCAAACAACTTAAAAATATGTTGAAAGCGTTATTTATTAAACAAATAGAGTATTAATAAAGGAACCAATAAAATAAGTAAAACAACTGTCAGAAAGCCTGCGACTTCGCTTGTGGTCAGCTAGGACGACGGCCAAGATTGCGAAGGCGGAGAGCAGAGCAGGAAATACGGCGTCAACAAGACGGGCCTCCACCAAAGGCCGTGGTTTCTGTGGCTGTTGAATCGTCGTAAGGCGCAGGGCCAGTAGTTGGGCGTTAATGCGACTCGTCTTTAATCAGCAGAACAGGTCGAAGCCGTTGGAGTAGCCGCATCTGCAGGTACAGAGTGGAGTGACAGGCGAGTGGAAGTCACTTGGTGCACGGCCAAGAACGGGAAGCCTTCTCCTAGCCGGTACGCCAAGAAGCTGTCTCGGGATTTCGCTAATGGTCGGTCAGGGGCGTAACCGTATGTACACTCCTGGAAATGGGAAAAAGAACACATTGACACCGGTGTGTCAGACCCACCATACTTGCTCCGGACACTGCGAGAGGGCTGTACAAGCAATGATCACACGCACGGCACAGCGCACACACCAGGAACCGCGGTGTTGGCCGTCGAATGGCGCTAGCTGCGCAGCATTTGTGCACCGCCGCCGTCAGTGTCAGCCAGTTTGCCGTGGCATACGGAGCTCCATCGCAGTCTTTGACACTGGTAGCATGCCGCGACAGCGTGGACGTGAACCGTATGTGCAGTTGACGGACTTTGAGCGAGGGCGTATAGTGGACATGCGGGAGGCCGGGTGGACGTACCGCCGAATTGCTCAACACGTGGGGCGTGAGGTCTCCACAGTACATCGATGTTGTCGCCAGTGGTCGGCGGAAGGTGCACGTGCCCGTCGACCTGGGACCGGACCGCAGCGACGCACGGATGCACGCCAAGACCGTAGGATCCTACGCAGTGCCGTAGGGGACCGCACCGCCACTTCCCAGCAAATTAGGGACAATGTTGCTCCTGGGATATCGGCGAGGACCATTCGCAACCGTCTCCATGAAGCTGGGCTACGGTCCCGCACACCGTTAGGCCGTCTTCCGCTCACGCCCCAACATCGTGCAGCCCGCCTCCAGTGGTGTCGCGACAGGCGTGAATGGAGGGACGAATGGAGACGTGTCGTCTTCAGCGATGAGAGTCGCTTCTGCCTTGGTGCCAATGATGGTCGTATGCGTGTTTGGCGCCGTGCAGGTGAGCGCCACAATCAGGACTGCATACGACTGAGGCACACAGGGCCAACACCCGGCATCATGGTGTGGGGAGCGATCTCCTACACTGGCCGTACACCACTGGTGATCGTCGAGGGGACACTGAATAGTGCACGGTACATCCAAACCGTCATCGAACCCATCGTTCTACCATTCCTAGACCGGCAAGGGAACTTGCTGTTCCAACAGGACAATGCGCGTCCGCATATATCTCGTGCCACCCAACGTGCTCTAGAAGGTGGCCAGCAAGATCTCCGGATCTGTCCCCCATTGAGCATGTTTGGGACTGGATGAAGCGTCGTCTCACGCGGTCTGCACGTCCAGCACGAACGCTGGTCCAACTGAGGCGCCAGGTGGAAATGGCATGGCAAGCCGTTCCACAGGACTACATCCAGCATCTCTACGATCGTCTCCATGGGAGAATAGCAGCCTGCATTGCTGCGAAAGGTGGATATACACTGTACTAGTGCCGACATTGTGCATGCTCTGTTGCCTGTGTCTATGTGCCTGTGGTTCTGTCCGTGTGATCATTTGATGTATCTGACCACAGGAATGTGTCAATAAAGTTTCCCCTTCCTGGGACAATGAATTCACGATGTTCTTATTTCAATTTCCAGGAGTGTAGATACAAACAATCCGATCAAGAGGTGGGTTTCTTTTCTGGGGTAAGGGGACGTCGATTCCATTTAAGAGGAGAAAGGGGACACAGCGTTTGAAGAGGAACACTGCCTAAGTGCTTTGGTAACCGATGACTGCATTCTCGTAGATAGGTGGTCAAACATAGTAAACAACAGAATGCTATAGTTAATAAATAATATTATGCACGGAAAGTCCGAGTGTGTAGTGCGATGCATTACGGTTGTTGTGTGACGGCATGATGGGCGTAGGAACGTGTTCTCTAAAGCCAAGAGCTACTTTGGTTTTTCTAATTTCATGCTGTGAGCGTGGTTGATTTGTATATTTTATTGTAAAGAGGGAAGGTTATTTTTTTATTCTGTGAGCCAGACTGATTTGATTTTTGCAGTTTGTATAAAGAAAATTACCTTGTTATTTTACTACGCCAGAATGATTATGCACTTAATTAACAGCAGGTTGTCGTAGTGACTATTTGATGATGGGAATAGCCGTACAACATTATTCAGCTATGTGGGTATCTTTTATGAAGCTTAGTGTTGTCTTAGTGTCCCGTGGTTAGTTGCAGAAGTTGTACTTATTACCTTTTCCTGTATGTGGCCAAGTAAAGCTGTTTAGTAAATATTGTACTTAAAAACTGTTAATTCTGTCCAGTTTCAGCTGGCCAGTAATCCGGTTTCTTTACGCCTTTCGGTGGCCTCTATGGGGCAGTGTGTCTCAATCTGAAGGTTTCTGTATGCGCCGAGCTAGTATTTTGCGACGTTAGTGTTGTGCTTCAAACCATGGTTTTTTATTACTGAGTGTTTGGGACTACTAATTGTAATTTCCGTTGGTTGTAGACCTCAAGGTCGTTCATGGGACGAGTTATTATGCGCGCCCAGGCTAAAGGCGCTCACGTGTGGGTCATGTGTGTGCGTGCTTGTATGTGCACACACTTTTACTCCGTGTTGAAGAGCCCTTCGGGTTATAGTTGCACAGTTTAACCAGCCATCTGCCATTTCGTACGTATCCAACTTATACTGTCTATTAACGTCTGTGAGGTCCCAGTAAAGGTATACCTTGAATTTTTGAAACTTGTTGGAATTAAATGGTCTTGAACATTGATTCTTGTTATTGCTAGGAAGATTGACTTGCAATATTATGAGCGGGCCGCTCCCATTCTGGAGTTTCAATGGTTGATTTTTCAATTGCCCGTTTAAATATTACCACGTATGTTAATTTTTATCAACCTATTTTGTTCTTTGTTGTTCGGCGTATGTTGACAGCCATGTATCGGCAGTGGTTCACACGTTTCTGTTCTGCTGGTACGGGCCAGGAACGCGTCTTCCTTCTGCTTCGGCGGCCTCCCTCTCATTACACGAGGCAGGTCACACGCGGTTCGACGGATCTCCCGTTCCAGCCTCGAGTTGAGTAGTTTATTGTTATCCTTTTGATATCGTGCAACGGCAGCGGTGTCGCCGGATTAGGAAGTAACTGACTCATTATTTCTGTTATTCAAAAAATGTTCAAATGTATGTGAAATCTTATGGGACTTAACTACTAAGGTCATCAGTCCCTAAGCCGGCCGGAGTGGCCGAGCGGTTAAAGGCGCTACAGTCTGGAACCGCACGACCGCTACGGTCGCAGGTTCGAATCCTGCCTCGGGCATGGATGTGTGTGATGTCCTTAGGTTTGTTAGGTTTAAGTAGTTCTAAGTTCTAGGGGACTTATGACCACAGCAGTTGAGTCCCATAGTGCTCAGAGCCATTTGAACCATCATCAGTCCCTAAGTTTACACACTACTTAACCTAAATTATCCTAAGGACAAATACACAGACCCATGCCCGAGGGAGGACTTGAACCTCCGCCGGGACCAGCCGCACAGTCCATGACTGCAGATTTCTGTTATTGTAAGGCCATATGGAGTGTATGATGAAAGTCTTTGGGCAAACTGAGAACTGAGTTTCTTGTTTTCTTTAAAATATCAAGGGTTTAACTGTCGTTATCATTTTGTTTTAGGGGCCCATTAGTTTAAGTACTTAACGCGACTTATGTGGAACAGGCTTGTGGCCAATCAGTGAAATACTACTACTGCTTTGGTTTTACATGTGAATAGCCTTTGGGCAGCTTGACTGTTTCTTGCCTACTAGACAGCAGAATAATCAGTGAAGATGTATGCATTTTGTTTTATTTAATGTATGTTTAACTTATATTTAAGTAGTGTTGTGGGATTAGCCACCAGTTGTGATCTATTTGCGGGGACAGAGTGCAGCCGCAGTTCGATTTAATTAATTAACTGTTTGTGGTCGGGCCACTATTCTGTTCACAATTGAATTTTTGGGGTACTATTTGTAATTTTATGTATAATCGAAAGGTTGTCACATACTAGGATTTTAAATACGTAAAGATCAGTATGAATCTTCAACACAATGAAACATAACTCACTGAAACGTAATTAAAACCAACTTTCCTCAGCACGTATAATTGTGCAAGAACAGTAATAATTGCAAGGAGGCCAATATCTTCAGCACTCCAGGTAGGCACGGAAAATACTGCCTGGCTGTTCGTGGCTGCTAACAAGTTGTTCAATTCATCTCGGCGTATTTAGCACATCACAACTGACTGATGCACATCGAAGCCATATTGACCGCGACGGGAGCCGCTCCTCGCCCACTAAACTCGCCGATAGCGAAGGTCGATGGTGCAGGAAAACGCTGGCCCTCATGCCAAGGGTCAACGCTGTTTACTCGCTTAACAGGGCGCCGAGCACTCAGGCACACCCGTCCAGTTTACTGTCCGACGCACCACTAGCCACCACACAGCGTCAAAGGGAACACGTAACGCAGCAAAGGTAATATGACGAGGTCCAGGGTTGATGGAATGCGCTCACAAGTGGTGCCAGTAGGATAATGTATAACGTGTGCACCCTCACGGAAGCCGCCACGGCTCAACCTCTCCCGCTCAAACCGAAAGATCCTCCCCAGCAAGTGGGGAAGTTACATTAATTAATAAGTTTCACCTTACTAACAAGGGAACCTCCCCATCGCACCCCCCTCAGATTTAGTTATAAGTTGGCGCAGTGGATAGGCCTTGAAAAACTGAACACAGATCAATCGACAAAACAGGAAGAAGTTGTGTGGAACTATGAAAAAACTAAGCAAAATATACAAACTGAGTAGTCCATCTGCAAGATAGGCAACATCTAGGAGAGTCCGAGTTCAGGAGCGCCGTGGTCCCGTGGTCCCGTGGTTAGCGAGAGCAACTGCGGAACGAGAGGTTCTTGGTTCAAATCTTCCCTAGAGTGAAAAGTTCACTTTCTTTATTTTTGCAAAGTTATGATCAGTCCGTTCGTTCATTGACGTCTCTGTTCAGTGTAATAAGTTTAGTGTCTGTGTTTTGCGACCGCACCGCAAAACCGTGCGATTAGTAGCCGAAAGGACGTGCCTGTCCAATGGAAACCGA
This sequence comes from Schistocerca nitens, assembly GCF_023898315.1. Classification (NCBI taxonomy): domain Eukaryota; kingdom Metazoa; phylum Arthropoda; class Insecta; order Orthoptera; family Acrididae; genus Schistocerca; species Schistocerca nitens. The sequence continues at coordinate 365,623,114 of NC_064614.1, read as the reverse complement.
AAACATTTGATTGCAACGTCATAGTTCAACCGATTCCTCCACATGAAAACACGTCTGATATATTCTATACGACACTGGTGACGGCATGTGCGTCACATGACAGGAATATGTTGTCGACCCAACTAACTTGTACACTTGGTGAATGGGTAAAAAGATTCTTCTACCTTGCCCAATTTAGATTTTCTTGTGGATGTGATAATCACTCCCAAAAAAGTGTGAAAACATAAGAGTTTGTCACATAAACTGCAACAAATGAATGCAACAATTTCACAGTCGCACAGTTTTGTCTGTGCTCTGTCAAAACATATGTTTTTAACGTTTTCAAATTTTTCCGTGTGTAGACCGTCAAATCCTGCATATGTCGAAGCAAATCTGAACATGTCCTGGAATTTTGGAGAGCAAAGTTGATTATATGTAAGTGCCTGAACTTTGATAATTGTCTGAAAATAAAAAATTAAAATTTTCTCCCAAGGAAGACTTGAACCAAGGACCTATCGTTCCGCAGCTGCATACGCTAACCACAGGACCACGGCGCTCATGGGCGTAAACCCACCTGGATGTCTTATATATTACGCATGGACTACTCAGTTTGTATATTTTGCTTATTTTTTCATAGTTCCACACAACTTCTTCCTGTTTTCTCGATTGATCTGTGTTCAGTTTTTCAAGGCCTATCCACTGTACCAACTTATAAATAATTCTGAGAGGGGTGCGATGGGGAGGTTCCCTTGTAAGATGCGCTCGGTAGGTCATAGAAATGGGTAACACCTTGGATAGCAAATTAACTGGCCGCAAAACCTTGATGACAGAACGTGGACCCACAGAGCGGGGGATCAACTCGCGAACACCAGCACTATTTTGTAATCGCCTCACGAAGTTCCTAATAAAAACCCTATCTCCCACCTTGCCCTGAAATGGTCATCTGCCAGGTTGTAGTACCTTGCCTAATGGCAGTGAGACAATTCAGAATTCTGCCCCGCCCACTGCCAATTCTCTTTGAGGAGATCCGATGTGATCAGTGGGCTGCTTAATGCCGGGTGGAATTGAATGCGAAGTTGAGTCAGGGTAAGGTGCCATCCCATTTGTTCGGGGACAGAACGTGGTCCCATAGAGCGGGGTCTCAACTGACCCCCTCTCCGTAAGGGACGCCCTGGCGATAAAACGGCGTGATGGTAATATGGCTAATGGCATTGTGAAAACGAAACTGTCTAAAGTGCCTGGAGACAAAGGCCGGAGCGTTATCTATCACAAGGGCATTAGGAAGGCCAAGCCACGAAATGATGTTGGTTAGGCGGTGAATGGTAATGACAGCAGTAACCCCTTGGCTAAAAAGCAGTCAAACAAACCGAGAGAATGCATCGACAACAACCAAGATGTAACGGTTCCCCTCTTAGTACGGGTAAGGGATCGTACGAAATCTATAAAGAGTTTATCTATAGGATGCTGCTCTCGCTCGGACTCTAGCAACCGCTTGGGCGAGTTACGGTCCGGTTTATCACTCTTACAATACTCGCACTCGTGAATATCTCTGTACAGTGAAGACCACATGAGGCTGAGCACCTACCTTCGCCATGGTTTTGTAAACACCTAACTGATCGCCCACCATGGAGTTATGGAAATAATGAAACATGGAAGTGACTCAACAGGGAAGCAGAGTTCACCTACTTCTTTACATAAAATCCCATCCTTTAACAAATACTTCGCGACAAAGCCTCCAGATAACAATTGCTTCCTAATAGATCCCCACAACGGATCCAGATCCTGCCTGGCGCTAAGCTTCAAATGGCTCTGAGCACTATGGGACTTAACATCTGAGGTCATAAGTCCCCTAGAACTTAGAACTACTTAAACCTAAATAACCTAAGGACATCACACAACACCCAGTCATCACGAGGCAGAGAAAATCCCTGGCCCCGCCGGGAATCGAACCCGGGAACCGGGGCGTGGCAAGCGAGAACGCTACCGCACGACCACGACCTGGCGCTAAGCCTGCCTAACAATTGTGGTACCTTGGCTAACACACCGCAGACAATATCATGAAGCTCCTCAGCCTCACTTTTGGCTCCTGGATCTTCCTGTTCAAACATGCGACTAAGCGCATCTGCTGTCTGGCTGTCGGAGCCTTTAATATGGCGTATCTTGAAGTGGAAGGCTGAGATGCGGACAGTGCGTCTCGTAATACTATCAGTTTTCCTAGGCCTAGCCAGAAACCAACTCAACACCTGATTGTCGGTTTCTAAATGAAATTCTCTATGTTCAAGATAAAATTTGAACTTTCCAAGGGCGAACAGAATGGCTAAGGCGTCACACTCATATACTGAATACCTAAGTTCCGGACCCGTCAGTCTCCTCAAGCCAAGAAGTAAAGGATGTCTTTCACTCAGATACAACCAGAGAAGAAACGCGGCGACGCCAGTGTACGAAGCGAGAATGTTGACAATAAATTTCTTGCCGAAATCAGGCAAAGCCATCACCGGAGGATTAACGATGGCGGTCTCAGTAGCCTCAAAAGCACACTGCTGATTTCCTCCCCACGCAAAGCTCTCTGCTTTCGTGCGCAAATTATTAAGAGGAGCAGCGACATGGGCGACATTGGGACTTTACGAAAATAATAAGCCATTCCTATAAATCTGGCTACCTCCTTTCTACTTTTAGGTGGAGGAAATTTCTTCAGGTCCATTATTCGTTCCTGGTCGATCCTATTGCCATGGCCTCAAACGAGATGACCCGAAAATGAGATCTGGCGCCTGGTGAGGGTAATCTTGGACAACTTCGCTGTTAACCCAGCAGAACGAAGTCGGGACAACACCTGACCAAGATGAGATGTTCCTTGAACGAACGGCTATAGACAACCACATAGTCAAGGTAGCTGTAAAAACAGACATTAATTCCAAATATCCCAAAACACGATCCAGTAAACGAGAAAGAACGGCGGCTTCTGTCGCCAACCCGACCGGCACTCTGTTAAAGTCGTACAGATTCCAGTTCGTGCAAAAGGCAGTGATATGCTTAGAATCTTATGTCAAGGGAATCTGATAAGAGACTTGATTCAAGTCGATCACAGTGAAGGAACCACTTAAAACATTTGCGAAGGGGACTGGTTCCAAAATGACCCTGTGATCAACCACCTGCCTTTGGTCCTGCCCCTGACCTTCAGGGACAAGGAATACTGGCGAAACATACGATGAAGTGGAAGGCCTAACTACCCCGTCCCGCAACGTAGCACTGACGAACTGCCTCAAAATTTTCATTTTAGGCGACGATAAGAGGCCTGTCGAAAAGGAACATCATTAAGTAGACGAATATTATACTGAATCAAATTAGTAACACCCAGCCTGTCACACAGCCTCTTCCGGCTAAAGATGACCAACCAGAAATTCCCCTGTTTCGCAACTTCATAGAATTAATGAGACTCGTACCGCGACAAGAGCAGAGGGCTGTCTCTCCGCTGGAGAAAATTTAAAGGACAAAGTACCACTCGCAAAGTCAAGGGCCAGCCCGGCTCCCTGAATAAAATCGCAGCCGATCAACAATGTGACAGGCCACGAGAAGCTACAAACGTATAAGCTACCGCGTTCCTCGCCAAGCAGAGCAAGCAGAGGCAAGTCTTGCCCATTGCCCGCACTCCATCTGCGAGAAGACGAGCGTACTGGAGGCAGTTTACACAAGTGGCCAAACTCCAGGTACCATTTGTAATCAAGGAAGGAGACCAAACAGCCAGAGCCCAGTAACGCGCAAAATGATTCCTGTGCAAAAGGGGCACAAACATAAGCAAGGAAAGATCTTTCGATTGCACGAATATGGGTACAATTAAATCGTAACCTCCTCTGACACGTTCGACCTCCCCCATAAAGGCGTCGTCTGTTAGGCCTGGTGCTGCTCACAACAGGGCACTCGCGTACAAGATGGTCACTCGCAGCGCAACGCAAACTATGCTTGTGATCGGACCAATCAGATTCGAATCGTGGTTTGTTACCTCGTGAAATAAATGGTGTCGATGACAGACTTCCATCTGACCCGCGCTGTTCGTCTGAAAAAGTCAGAGACTCTAGCAATTCCTGAAATTCATTAAAATTAGTCGGGCGACGCGCAAACACCAAATAAGACCAAGCCTATGATTTTTGCCTTCTAAAATATTGGAGATTCTATCAGATTCAGTAACCCCCGTATCGAGTGCTGACACGGCCATACGCACTCGTTCAGCATAATGGTTCCATGTTTCGGAAGATGTCTCCACCCATCAATAACACTTCCGCTCAAGTTCATTGAGCATACGCGCCGAGAACTTTATAATTCGAACCCTGAGCTGTCCTAGGGAATCCATAGGGATTAGTTTAAGGAAAACAAGTGGAAACGTGACCCAGCTTGATGCGTCATTTATCATTCCCAAATAAATACTTTTATTTAATAACAATTCAAGCATGAGTCAAGAGACATTTACGAAGATACCATGCGAAGCACATACAAATATTTAAGGTAGTACCCCAGAAATGTCAACTGTGCAACACAATGGGGGCATGACTACGTAGAGTTAATTACTTAAATCAAACTGTAGCTGAACTCTGTCCACGCAAATAGATCACAACTGTGGGCTAATCCCACAAAAGGACTTGAATATAAGTTCAACAAACATTATTCTCCTCTGATGCAAACAAGACACGGCCAAGCTGCCCAAACGTTACTCACATATAAAACCGAAGCAACAGAAACATTTCAATGATTGGCCACAAGCCTGTTTCACATAAATCACGTTAAGTACTTAAATAAACTACAGGGCCCCTTAAACACAATTAAAGTGATAATGACAATTAAACCCTCAGTTTAAAGAAAACTCAGTGCTCAGTTTGCCCAAAGACTTTCATCACACGTCCACAAGGGACTTGCACTAACAGAAATATTGAGTCAGTTACCGCGTGGTTATAAATCAACTTTCCCCATTTAACACGTTATAACACGGAAACTAATTGCCATACGAGGATCAAAAAATGGGTCAAATGGCTCTAAGCACCGTGTGACTTAAGATCTGAGGTCATCAGTCCCGTAGACTTAGAACTACTTAAACCAAACTAACCTAAGGGCATCACACACATCCATGCGCGTGGCAGGATTCGAACCTGCGACCGAAGCAGTAGCGCGGTTCCGGTCTGAAGTGCCTAGAACCACTCGGCGACAGCGGCCGGCAACGAGGACCAAACTTGGTAGCATTGATGTCAAGGACACGAGGAAGAGAAATAAGAAATAATGCAGAATCTATTCAATTAAAATATTTTAATGTGCTGCGGTCGTCATAGCATTACATACCGGCACCATTACTGTTACAAATGGGGCTCAATATGGCTCCCATCAGTGTCCAGAAGAGTCTGAAAGCTTAGGATTGCATTCTGCACAGCAGAACGAAGCATGTCCGTAATTATGCTGGCTATCTCGCTTGATATGCTGCGATTCAGATCAGCACATGTGTGAATGTTCCCCTGGTAAACCCTGCCTTCAGGTAACCCCATTAAGAGAAATCACAAGGAGTGATATCAGGTGGTCGTGCCGGCCAAGAATTTGGAAACGATCGGTAGAATAATTCGATCGTTTCGGAGAAGGAGGTGAACCTCATGACCGATGTGCGGTGGAGCCCCATCTTGCATGAAAACTGTTGAGTTCAATGCGTCTCTCCTGTAGGACGAGTATGACTTGCTGGCGGAGCACGTCACAGTAACTCTGGCCAGTCACATAACACGTCTTTGTTTCTTGAGCTCCAACCTGTTCAACGTAAGCGTGAAGCCACAACATACGGTGACTCGTTCACTATGCAGAGGAACTTCATGCACAGAGACTGGAGGTGAAGATCCCCACAGTCCGGAATTATGTGTGTTCACCACAAACGTCAGAGGAACACATGCTTAGCCTGTCCATAGGATTGTCCAGGGCCAGCACTCGCCAACTTCAGTCCTTGTGAAAAAGAAGAGAGCGAAGTCAACACGTCATTGCGCCTACTGTGGTGCAAGCTGCTTTACGATACGGATCTTGTACGGATACCATTTGAGAATGGTTCGAAGCACCTACCGTGCATTGGATCACGGGCTGTTCAACTGTCGTGACACAGCACGCGCGCTGCCTGACAATCGGGAATTGCACACGGCGTTGTCTGCCGCACCAACTCCGATTTCATCAAGCACCTGTGGTGCAACCGGTCGTCGGCCTCTTCCTGGAGCGACGCGAAGTTCTCCAGTTGATGCGAACTTCTTCATCACGATCCGCACAGCCAGTGGAGAAAGAGGACCCTTCTGTAATCCCTTCAGCCGGCGATATTCTCTATGTGCAGCTGCAGAATTACTGTTATTTTGATAATAGAGCTTCATCAATAACGCCCTGCTCCTTATGTCCAAGCCGGCCGGGATGGCCGAACGGTTCCATGCCCTTCAGTCTGCGACCGCGCGACCGCTACGGTTCGAATCTTACCTCGGGCATGGACGTGTGTGATGTCCTTAGGTTATTTAGGTTTAAGTAGTTGAAAGCTCTAGAGGACTGATGACCTCGTAAGTTAAGTCCCATAGTGCTCAGAGCCATTTTGCAACTTATGTCCAAGCACATGTTCACACGTCAACAACTGCACTGATTCTGGTCAGGTGTGTGAGACTATGAATCATGATGATTGACCACGACAGCTGGTGACTATAGTTGGAATTGGACGGTGACCCTGTGACGCATGAAAGTCATGCACCCCATACTCTGGACATTAATGCTTCCAATTTTGGTACACGTACGGTAATTACTTTCCTTATTATAACTTGTTAAATAGGGAAAACAAACAATATTAATTAAATGGGCAATTAAAAATTCAAGAACTGAAACTTCATAATGGGAGCGGCCAGCTCATAACATTGCAAATAAATCTTTCCAGCAATAACAAGAAGCAATGTACAAGGTCATTTAAAAGAATGATTACATAGTGGTTCCGACAAGGTTTAAAAAACCAGGGTATACCTTTACTGGGGCCTCTTACGCTCTTATATGTACTGTAATTTGGATACGTACCGAATGGCAGATGACTTGCTAAACTGTACAACTATAACCCGAAGGGGTCCTCAACACGGAGTAAGACAGTTTGCACATACAAGCACGCACACACACACACACACACACATGACCCACAGGTGCACACCTTAAAGATGAAAGTACACAACTTTAGTTACAGGCCAAACCCGATAACGCCTGTGAGGTCGACAACAAATAGAAATTCTAATCAGTAGTATCAAATACTCAATAATAACAAACCATGATTTAAAGCACATCATTAACATCGCAAAATACTAGCTCGGTGCATACAGAAACTTTCAGACTGAGACACACAGCCCCAAAGAGGTCACCGAAAGTCGTAAAGAAATCCGATTCCTGGCCAGCTCACACTGGACAGGATTAACAGTCTTTATGTACAGTATTTACTAAACAGTCTTCACAGATAATTTCAAACTAATGCCAAGCAGGTTAGTATCTTCAGGACTCCAGCTGGACACCTGATAATACTGCCCTGTTGCTCATGGGTGCTAAGAAGTCATTACATCTCGGCGTATTTAGCGCACCAGAACTGACTGATGCACATCGCAACCAGGTTGCAAGCGACGAGAGCCGCTCCTTGCCCACTAAACTCGCCGGTAGCAACGGTCGATTCTCCAGAAAACGCCAGCCCCCATGCCAACGGTCAACGCTAGTAACTCGCTGCAATCGCCAGGACGCCGAGTACTCAAGCACACACGTCCAGCTCCGTGTCCGACACATCACTCGCCTCCACACAGTCCCAGAGGTAACAAATGACGAGGGCAAAAGTCGACGTGCGCACAAGTGGCGCCAGTAGGATAACGCGCGTGCCCTCACGGAAGCCGCCACGGCTCAGTTGTCAAGCAGATTTTATGTCTAATAAATTAGCTGTTAAACTGAGCCCTCGCCTGCTCTACCCGCAGCATGATCTCTAATCCACCCGTATGCTACACGTATTTTCCGAAACAACCTGTACATACAAGCTGTATACAGATTAATCCTTTGGAAGTACAGTTAAGTATTCCTGATGAATACTGAGATCTGCAGTGCCTTTCTCACTGCGTATGATTTAAGATCATTTAACACATGAGAAATCATTCATTCAGTGTTTTTACTTGTGCCTTGTTCTCACGTATGTCTGTATAATAAGGGGAAAATTGTCACAACTAGGTGGAGCTATTCTAATCAAAGACTGAAAGAGTGAGTATATTGTAAAAAATCTAGTAACAGCGATTCTATCAGCATCACAATAAATGTAAAGTAAATGACCGTGATACTGAAGCCTTGCATCATCTTAAGAACAGTTCACTGAATTATGTAATGAAACCCAAACTGCTGCTACAGGAGTTTGGTGTTTTACTGTGATGGAACCACTTTCTCTGGACCACCGTCTTCAAACCATCATTTTTATTTTGTTATATCGTTGATTATCATATTTTTAGATAAATTAATTTTGTACTTAGGTGCATGTAGGATCTGTGGTCGCTGTCAGTCTGTATTCTATTGCAGTGGGTTGTAGATTCAGGACTCTTATGTTATATGCTGTTTTGTGGTTTGATTCTGCTGTTAATCGTCCTTTCCCGTAATCTTTATAATTTGACATTTTAACGTCAAATGCGAGAGATCGACAATTGTGACAGTTGGCCAAAGATACTACATGATTACGGTTGCAAGGGTGTGTTTATGTTATTATTTTGGGCTGCACATGTTGTTGTTCTTGTGGTCTTCAGCCAAGAGACTGGTTTGATGCAGCTCTCCATGCTGTTTAGTGTATTAATCTCTTGGTCTCCCTCTACGATTTTTACCATCCACGCGGCCCTCCAATACTACGTTGGTGATCCCTTGATGCCTCAGAATATGCCCTACCGACCGATCTCTTCTTCTAGTCAAGTTGTGCCACAAATTTCTCTTCTCTCCAATTCTATTCAGTACCTCCTTATTAGTTATGTGATCTACCCTTCTAATCTTCAGCATTCTTGTGTAGCACTACAAGCTTCTATTCTCTTCTTGTCTAGACTATTTATCGTCCAAGTTTCACTTTCATACATGGCTACACTCCATACAAATAAGTTGAGAAACGACTTCCTGACACTTAAATGTATACTCGATTTTAACAAATTTCTCTTCTTCAGAAATGCACACATGATCTTTGTAATCGAGGTGTCTGTAGGTAGTTGTTTGTGACTGTCCGTTATCTTTGCTTAGGAATTTAACGAAATTTTGTGTAAGATATTTACGTTTTAGATCCATTTGTTCATATTTTTTGTATGTAGATTTCTCTCTCTTCAGGTAGGTTCATCACTAAATCTTTAGGTAATATGTGAAAATTTTTTGTAGTCAACTACAAAAATTACGAGAAAGAACAGCAGTAAACCCCAAACCGGCTTATAACAAAGAGTCCTAAATATACACCACGTTTTAATAGAATACAGAGTGACAGCGGTCACTAATGATGTATGTGCGTAAGTACGAAATACGTATATCTGAAAATACGATAACCAACATTATAATAAAAAAATTATAATATTATGTAACCGTCGCATATGGTCTGAAGATGGCAATCTAGCCGGAATGGATCCATCACAATAAAATATGGTTGAAATGGCTCTGAGCACTATGGGACTTAACATCTGTGGTCATCAGTCCCCTAGAACTTAGAACTACTTAAACCTAACCAACCTAAGGACATCACACACATCCATGCCCGAGGCAGGATTCGAACCAGCGACCGTAGCAGTCGCGCGGTTCCGGACTGAGCGCCTTAACCGCGAGACCATCATCACAATAAAACACTAAACTCCTATAGCAGCAGTTTGTATTTCGTTACATAGTGTCTCTGGGAAATATCGCCGGCCGCGGTGGTCTAGCGGTTCTAGGCGCTCAGTCCGGAACCGCGCGACTGCTACGGTCGCAGGTTCGAATCCTGCCTCGGGCATGGAAGTGTGTGATGTCCTTAGGTTAGTTATGTTTAAGTAGTTCTAAGTTCTAGGGGACTGATGACCACAGATGTTAAGTCCCATAGTGCTCAGAGCCATTTGAACCATTTTTTTGAGAAATATCTTCAACTCTGCTGGCCCATTGGCTCGTAAAGTTCACTGAATGTGACGCAGCTGGCCGGATGATTATTTACAGTGAACGAAGTTAGGATCTTTATTTGTTCCTTTGGTGTGATAGTCTTTTCTAGAAATCAGAAGAATTACATTTTGTTCTCTATTATTTACTTATTCTTGAAGAAAAAATATCAGTCTAGGAAAATAAATATTGATGAAAAATAAAAGATTGTTGAATTGTAAGTGATAAATGTTTAATGCCATCACAAAATGTAGTCCCAAACACGCCAGGGATTATACAGAGTGTAAATGTAATAGTAGGCTATGTACAAAGGAGAAACAAATAATTATTAGTTGGAGCTATAATGCGTTAATAGACGGAGTCCTTGTGATGCCACAGTTGACGATGTTGTGGCAGTTTTGTACCTTTGTGTTTAACAATGGAGTTAGTTTCGGACGACATAAATATCAGTTCCGAACTGTTACACCGAGCGAGGTGGCGCAGTGGTAGCACACTGGACTCGCATTCGGGAGGACCACGGTTCAAAAAAAATGGCTCTGAGCACTATGGGACTCAACTGCTGAGGTCATTAGTCCCCTAGAACTTAGAACTAGTTAAACCTAACAAACCTAAGGACATCACAAACATCCATGCCCGAGGCAGGATTCGAACCTGCGACCGTAGCGGTCTTGCGGTTCCAGACTGCAGCGCCTTTAACCGCACGGCCACTTCGGCCGGCTGGACGACGGTTCAATCCCGTCTCCAGCCATCCTGATTTAGGTGTTCCGTGATTTCCCTAAATCGTTTCAGGCAATTGCCGGGATGGTTCCTTTAAAAGGGCACGGCCGATTTCCTTCCCAATCCTTCCCTACCCCGAGCTTGCGCTCCGTCTCTAATGACCTCGTTGTCGACGGGACGTTAAACACTAACCGCCACCACCACCACCGGAACTGTTACTCACTATCTTGGGAATTACGTGACTAGCAATTGATCGTTATAGACAGGGTTAGTACGCCTGCTTGTGTAAGCTTTTTCTTATGAGTAACTGTGGAAAATACTGGCTTGGCACACGATGTGTTGGGAAACTCCAGATGTGGCAGTCAGCGTAGGAACACAATGGCTGTACTGATAGCTCGAAGCCTGCCTGCGGTTATTTTTTCTTTATCAAGGACATCACTAGCTGACGATGTAGCCTAACAAATATAGATACCGAGGCCTTCTATCAAGTTTCTGATGCAGTTTTCGAAAGGGAGTTGAGAGAACTAAATGATACAAAGCAGTACTTCCGTTGTAAAATTTTCGGTGGTTCAAATGGCTCTGAGCACTATGGGACTTAACATCTATGGTCATCAGTCCCCTAGAACTTAGAACTACTTAAACCTAACTAACCTAAGGACAGAACACAACACCCAGCCATCACGAGGCAGAGAAAATCCCTGACCCCGCCGGGAATCGAACCCGGGAACCCGGGCGTGGGAAGCGAGAACGCTACCGCACGACCACGAGATGCGGGCAATTTTCGGTGTTCCAGCTAGATAGAACGTTGTATTTGTTCAACTCGCCAGGAAAGACAACGAGATAATTCATTTCTGGCGGGTTAGAGCTCACAGATAATGACTTTTTCTAAAGGACATCTCGCATTTATTTATTTCTAAAATCCACCAATGAAAATTTAGGTCATGTGGCCATTATGAAGAGTAGCACGGCGAAAACTGTGATTTTATAACTTTAGAAAGTATCCGATACATGCATATGTTAGTTGGTGTGTGACACAACCAGCCGCAAATATTTTTTGAATGTTTTATTTTACTGCATGACCTTTTCCAGGCTACCATGTCCATCTTCAGATGGCTAATATTTTGCCTTACGTAGATGTTTTGCTTATTAGTATATCATCTGCCCAACACTGCACATGAATGTTTGAGTATTTAGTGCCACTTTATCAGTTGTTTTATTAACAATATATATATGAGATGCCAAAGAGTCATGTTTATTTACATATGTTCCAGTAGATGGTGTTGGTTTTGTTGTGGTCCAGTGGTTTTCTAGGTCGATGTATATGTTCTTGAACTTCATCCTAACACACATATTGTAAATAAGGTGTTGTGGAACACTTCACAATATTCTTAAAATGGACGTTGAGCATCGTACTTGTTACACACTTGGTGTTTTGTTTACAATTGAAAGATTATCGTTAAGCAAAGATACAAAGGTATCATCATTAAATATCGACCAAAGATCTAAGCAGAGCAAGAATGACGTGTGAGATGTGCAACATGTAATATGTTAATAACAGAAAAATATTTGAACCTTAAACGTAAATTTATTATTATAAGGCAGTAGGATGAATTGCTTTCAATAGTTTTTTTTATGCAACATTTGCACGTGTTGTCATCGCATCCATATCCTGTGTATCTGAAATGTTTTTATCAGCCTTAACAAGCATAGTGTTCTGATGTGATATTGACCCATCTGATTGCATAACACCGACTCACACGTACTTATTGTTTCACTGTCGTGACTTACGTCGGTGCAGAAGACTGTGTCCACACCATCTATGGAGCTCCAAGGCGACTATTGTAATTTTTTAAGGCCGCTACTAATATTTTGTCCGATATATAGTACCTGGAAAAAAAGCAGCACCCTCAATGACTTTGTTTAGTGGTACCAGTGTATATTATGTGCATACTAAGGGGTTCTAGAGTTAGTAACTCATTTGTCACGGTCATCGGCAATCAGATGGCGTTCCGAAGGCCTCTCTGTGCGCCCTCTGTTTTGACTCTGTAGGCAGTAACTGTGCTGAGTTTACAGGTGAACAATGTCTGAAACATTCATTCTAGTGTACAACCATGCCACACCGACGAGTATTAATTCCTGTTGAAAACCTTGAGCCATTTGAACGGAATCGGATTGTGGACATGCGGGAAGCTGGAAAAACGTATCGCGGATTGCTGCGCTTTTTGAGCGCATCGTGTCTGTGATGTATCGTTACTTTCGACTGAGGTCTGTGCAACGTTGCCATACCTGTAGACCAGGTTCTGGACGTTTGCGCAGTAGTGAGCCATATCGATGTCGACGCTTACGAATACCAAGGTATCACTGACACCGCGACACCGCTTAGCATTACTATTGTAGTGTGCTGGAAGAGTTGGCTGGAGAATGGAGCGGCGCTTTTGAAAGATGAGAGTAGGTTCTGTCTTTATGCATATATGCCGTGGAGCTGGTGAACTGCCTATACCAGAATACATTCACCCACGACATAAAAGTTCCATCCCAGACTTCTGTTATAGCTTGCGGTCACATTTGGAAAAAGTAACCAGTGCACGCAACATTGCACGGGTTGTTATCCGCATGTTAGTGCTATTTCTTCGACAGAGAAGTTATGTGCTTTTCTAGCAAGACAATGCACGTCCAAACACGTCTGCTGCGACACAACGTACTGTTCGTAGTATATGACACCTGTCTTGGCCAGCCAGATCACCAGATCTCTCACGGTTCAAATGTTTCAAATGGCTCTAAGCACTGTGGTACTTAACATCTGACGTCATCAGTACCCTAAACTTACAACTACCTACACCTAATTAACCTAAGGACATGACAGACATCCACGCCCGAGGCAGGATTCGAACCTACGACCGTAGCAGCAACGCGGTTCCGAACTGAAGTGTCTAAAACAGCTCGGCCACAGCGGCTGACATCTCCACGGATATAACGCATAAGGAACTTGATGAAGCCGGAATTAATTCGCTCCCCAGGGTTTGCTAGAAGTATTGCGGAATTGGCAAGTAAAGGCGCAAGGTGTTTGTGACACTCAATCAGAAGGTGCCACCTTTATGATCGTTTGCGTGCGAGAATACACGCCTACTTTACTGCCAAAAGGGTGGGGGGGGGGGGGCACAATGTGTATTGATGCGGCTATTTAGCGCATTTACTGGGTGTATCATGTTGCCTTAATTTGCTATACTTCTACAATGTTCTACAATGACGAGCTACCTGTCACTTGATTTGTCAATAAAACGACCTTCCCCGTAAGGATGTTACTTTTTTCCGGCACCGTACTCACTACAGGTACGGTGCTAATAATGCTATAGATACGTTATTTTTCGTTCCTGTCCTCATTTCACATGATTGTGGTTGATGGCAGTAGCTAAGAGGGCGAAGGCTGAGAGAGCTGTGTTTGATTGATACGAGTCGACAATAGTGAATCGCGTTGGCCGGCCCTTGTGGCCGAGCGGTTCTAGGCGCTTCAGTCTGGAACCGCACGACGGCTGCGGTCGCAGGTTCGAATCCTGCCTCGGGCATGGATGTGTGTGATGTCCTTAGGTTAGTTAGGTTTAAGTAGTTCTGTTCTAGGGGACTGATGACCTCAGATGTTAACTCCCACAGTGCTCAGAGCCATTTGAACCGTTTGAATCGCGTTGAAGTGGCTGCCCCAGTGCACCTGTGATTATTAGTGATGAGTGGCGCATGTCAGTGTATCATAGCTCTTCATTCTGATCATTATGAAACGGTAATAACGACAAAGAAACACAAATGAGCAATGCTACGACAGAGCAAGTAACGTAGAGCGCCACTCTGGTGAACGCCACCTGCTTAGCATCCAAACCGTTGAAATATTTTGCATCATCGTGCGTCCACAATGCCGAAAAGGCTATTACAGAACGTTAGAATGACAGTGGAAGTAGTTATTCCACTACGAAACTGCCCTCACTAACGACGGTGTGCCGATAAATGTCGCTGGACTGAATTCAAAAACGGAAGAACTTACAAAAGGCTAATCCTTCCTCAATATATAAGGCGCAAAAGTAGTGATCGTAACGTCGCACCTGGAGTGACTTGTGGAACCTCTCTTCCTTCAACCGTTTAGCGGCCTCTGTGGACGGTAGGGCATCAGTGAACGAGACGTCGGTTGCAACGAGCGACCCCGTGCGACCTGTACTTCCGAAGAGAAACTGCCCTGCGTGGATGCAGCTGCTTCCGTCCGATCAGGGAAAAGAACATTTCACTCATTTTATTAGTAACGGCGGCTGGGGCTCAGGGCAGGTGGTCCTAGCGGCCGTGCACCTGCGTGCATCTGGAATCCCACAAAACGGATGAGCCGGCCGGCGACGCCAAACACTTCGCGAGATTTTCAGTCTGGCTTATACCACCGCAGCGAAGTAGACACTGTGTGTCATAGGCGTTCAAATGGTAACTCTTCACATACGGAGACAGTCGTATGGCAAGAGTCCAGCAGGACTGATGCAATCCTTCAAGCTGTAGTTCAGCAACCAGTGTTACACGATCACAGAGAAGGCCGAATTACTGAATTCATTCTTTGTAACTGTTCCACTGAGGAAGATGGCGGTACGGACATTCATCTCAATTATCGCATGAGCGCCGAAATGGCAGGTGTAAGTGACCACGTGATAGGAGGCCACTCTCAACTGTTCAACACCAGAAAGGCAGCTAGGCCGGACGGGGTATCTGCGAGCTTTACGGAGATTATGTGAAAGAACCCGCCCCCATTCTGGCTACTGTATAATCATTTGTTGCAGGACCAACGAGTTCATCCCAGTTTTCAAGAAGCATCATCGGACAGCTATGGGTAAATATCCCTGACAAAGTATCTTGTAGAATTATGGAACAAGCTTAAAGCTCACGCATTACGATATTTTTCTAGAACCAAAACCTTTCCTATAAGAATTAACATTACTAATTGCGACCGCATACAACTTGTGTTTACATTAACTTCATCGAATTGAGTTGAAAGAGGCTGCTGTGGTTAAAAGGATACAATAACAAAAATCATTAGATGAACAAACAATCAAAATCAGTCAGAATGCAATTGTGATGAATATAAAAAGATTTAGTTTGTTGAGAAGGTTACGAAAATGAAATAGGATTTTGTCTAGGATAAGTATTCCTGAAACTGTTGATATCTCTTCACAATTATTTTAATTATTTAACAGTAATTAAAACATCGTCTATTGAGTGAAAGTAATGTTCAGAATCGAGGTATTTTTTTCACCTCCTGCCTCGACTGAAATACCACAGTTGTTTCAAAAGACTTTTCTGTGTGAGTGTCAAAATGAAGATGAGCAGCGTTATGTTTATAGTGTTTTGCTGAACTGCGTACAGAGGGGTGGAAAGGACTAAAAACATAAAAAAATAAAACTCAATAGAGAAATGCAAAATAAAAATTTAAGCTAATGTTTTCATGATGTACTTCAAATGATTCCGTTTGATCAAAGGATTACAAGACTGTAACTGGCTTTCGTCTAGATAAATTATTATGGAAGGTATTGATATGTCTTTATCGATGTTAGTGCAATTAGTCACTAGAAAAATGTAAAATAAAAATTTAACTTAATGTTTTCATGATGTACATCAAAAGATTCCGTTTGATCAAAGGATCACAAGACTGTAACTGGCTTTTGTCTAGGTATTGTGGAAGATACCGATGTCTTTATCGATGTTTTAATTAGTGCAATTAAAGCATCATATTTTAAGTTAGAGTTCAGGACAGGAGGATTTTGACCTGCCTCGGCTGAAATACATCAGTTGCTTCACAAGGCTATTCTAAATACGTGTCGAAATATAGAAGATCAGTGTCTCGTATCAGGATTCGGAAGATTAGTTCATGGAGGCCGTACCCCACGAATCTAATTAGGTCACTGCAAAGAAAAAGGTTGCTCCGGCTTTCAGTATACAAATAATCTTCACAATATGAGCACTTATCTTCGTTGTTCTACTACGATGATACTGATTGCAGCTGCGTACTTTCTACTGAGAAGTGTTGGTAAATTCAAAACCATTTTTTGTGCAGCGACCAGTGATGCACTCTAAATAAAAATATATGCAAAGTAATGCGTATACCTAACGTCTGAGTACAACAACAGCTATAACTACGAAGTAATTGATGCACAAAATACCTCTGTGCGTCCATGATGTCAATTGAAAGCACAAAACGTACCTCATACTGAGGAAATCTAATGTCAGACCTAATTATTGAAGGGTGAAGCACATTTACAGCAGAAACAGTCTACAAGACCTATGAGTGGACCCCCTGAAGTTTTCATCTCCTTGGCCAATATAAGAATTGCTCAAAAACTTGGAAAAGTACAAAGAACTATGCAGTTTGTGATGGAGTTAACTGCTCTGTTAGATAATTAAAGTGGCAATAAAGAGATGCAGTAACTTTCGTAATACTTTGACTAGAGAAAATCAAGGAGGGCGTGCTGGAAAGCAGTGACACTGATTTTTTTATGTCTACACTCTTGAAGCTTTTTAAATGAAACCAACTTTATCAAAATTCTTAATCTTTATTTCTCGTGTTTCCAAATTCATTTCTCAACATAGTCATACTGACGAGCACACTGAATTCACATTCAGGAGGACGACGGTTCAAACCCGCGCCCGGTCGTCCTGGTTTAGGTTTTCCACGATTTCTCTAAATCGCTTCAGGCAAATACCAGGATGGTTATTTTGAAAGGTCGTCAGACTGATATTACTGACGTAAATACCTTCTATATTTCCTTCTATATTCCCTTCTCCATCCTTCCCTGATCCGAGCTTGTGCTCCGTCTCTAACGACCTCTTTGTCGACGGGACGTTAAACACTAATCCTTTCCTACTCCTCTGCCAACAAGAGGCCAGTTTGTTGATATCATCACTCTAAAATGTTTGACGGTGCCACAATCTGACCTCCGTTCCCACCACCTAATCACTATCAAAGTTAAGTTCTCGTAGCAGTTCTTTAAGTTTGGGGAACAGATTAAAATCAGATGGGGTCAAGCTGAGGTTAGCACCATCGTTCCCTTCATTAAGAACACGAACAACACAACGTCGCACAAAACTTATGTAGATATAATCATCACCGTGCACTGCTTTAATTCTTCTATGGATTCCAATCAGAGACATGTCTTCTGCGGCTAGAAACGCTGTTTCTCACACACCGATATAATTATGTTACACAATACCATGTTACACGCTACAATTCTGAGCCCTCTAGCGACAGAGGGTTGCAGCTTTCCTCAGGGATGCATGGAAGGCGACCGAGTAATATAATCACATGTAACAGATATAGAAGGTATTTACGTCAGTAATATCAGTCTGACGACCTTTTTTTAAAGCGGGTATGACTCCGTAGCTCCAGCGAACTACACTACTGGCCATTAAAATTGCTACACCACGTAGATGAAGTGCTACAGACGCCAAATTTAACCGACAGGAAGAAGATGCTGTGATATGCAAATGATTAGCTTTTCAGAGCATTCACACAACGTTGGTGCCGGTGGCGACACCTACAACGTGCTGACAAGAGGAAAGTTTCCAACCGATTTCACATACACAAACAGCAGTTGACCGGCGTTACCTGGTGAAACGTTGTTGTGTTGCCTCGTGTAAGGAGGAGAAATGCGTACCATCACGTTTCCGACTTTGATGAACGTCGCATTGTAGTCTATCGCGATTGCGGTTTATCGTATCGCGACATTGCTGCTCGCGTTGGTCGAGATCCAATGACTGTTAGCAGAATATGGAATTGGTGGGTTCAGGAGGGTAATACGGAACGCCGTGCTGGATCCCAACGGCCTCGTATCCCCATGGCTAGAACGCATCGTGCAGCCATGTGTCGATCCCTGAGTCAACAGATGGGGACATTTGCAAGACAACAACCATCTGCACGAACAGTTCGACGACGTTTGCAGCAGCATGGATTATCAGCTCGGAGACCATGGCTGCAGTTACCCTAGACGCTGCATCACAGACAGGAGCGCCTGTGAAGGTGTACTCAACGACGAACCTGGGTGCACGAATGGCAAAACGTTATTTTTTCCGATGAATCCAGGTTCTGTTTGCAGCATCATAATGGTCGCATCCGTGTTTGGCGACATCGCGGTGAACGCACATTGGAAGCGTGTATTCGTCATCGCGATACTGGCGTGTCACCCGGCGTAATGGTATGGGGTGCCATTGGTTACACGTCTCGGTCACCTCTTGTTCACATTAACGGTACTTTGGGCCGGCCGCGGTGGTCTCGCGGTTCTAGGCGCGCAGTCCGGAACCGTGCGACTGCTACGGTCGCAGGTTCGAATCCTGCCTCGGGCATGGATGTGTGTGGTGTCCTTAGGTTAGTTAGGTTTAAGTAGTTCTAAGTTCTAGGGGACTGATAACCACAGCAGTTGAGTCCCATAGTGCTCAGAGCCATTTGAACCATTTGAACGGTACTTTGAACAGTGGACGTTACATTTCAGATATGTTGCGTCCCGTGGGTCTACCCCGTCATTCGACCCCTGCAAAACCCTACGTTTCAGCATGATAATGCACGACCGCATGTTCCTGGTCCTGTACGGGCCTTTCTGGATACAGAAAATGTTCGACTGCTGCCCTGGTCAGCACATTCTCCAGATCTCTCACCAACTGAAAACGTCTGGGCGATGGTGTCCGAGCAACTGGCTCGTCACAATACAGCAGTCACTACTCTTGATGAACTGTGGTATCGTGTTGAAGCTGCATGGGCAGCTGTACCTGTACACGCCATCCAAGCTCTGTTTGACTCAATGCCCAGGCGTATCAAGGCCTTTATAACGGCCAGAGGTGGTTGTTCTGGGTACTGATTTCACAGGATCTATGCATCCAAATTGCGTGAAAATGTAATCACATGTCACTTCTAGTATAATATATTTGTCCAATGTATACCCGTTTATCATCTGCATTTCTTCTTGGTGTAGCAATTTTAGTGGCCAGTAGTGTACGATAAACAGTAGCTAGAAGGGAATCAATTTCTTTTGTATAATCTCTGTAAATCTCGCAGGTACCTCATCTGGCTTAGACGTCTTTCTGGAACTCAACAGATTTTCGCATGATGTGTCGCTGCTGAGTAACTAAGTTCTACGAAACTTGGACCACACATAGAAAGAACTGCTACAGTATAATACAGAAAGTAACTGAAAGGAATGCGCAGTGACACAAACAGAGAGGACACTTTTATTCAAAGACAACAGTTAAAATGAAGTCACCACTATTTAAAATGGTTCCCTGCACTTTATAAAAGACGAGACACGGTTCCCAGTAGGGTGTCCGATCACCACGGACAGGGGTGCATGCTCTGCGAATTTCTCCCCTGCTGGCCGCAGGGTTTTCCATTCATCCACCAGCGCGGCTGGCAACGGATGGACGTTGGTCGCTGGCGTTTGTGGACGTATTAAAATACGCCTCCCTATCGCATCCCATACAGGTTCGGTGGAATTTAAGTGGGGGGAACGAGCAGGGTAGTCCATTCGCCGAATATCCACCCGTTTCAAGAACTCCTTCAACTGCGTTGTTCGAAACTGTCATGCACTGGCGTCCATAAAAATGAAGTGTGGCTCCAACACACCCCTGTAAAGAGGCACATGAGGAAGTAATACAGTGTCACAATAATGTTGACCGGTGAGTGTACAGTGTACAAAGATTTGAAGGTCAGTGCGCCCATGTAACATGCCTCCTCACACACGGACCATCGAAACGACCATGTTTGTGAGTGCATTACTTGTTCTCACCCTTCTCAATGTGAAGGTACGTCCGAATTCACGTCTAAGACAGAAACCGCTCTCATCCAAGAGAGCACATGACCCCATTCTTCGTTGGTATGGTCCCCATGCTCTTGACACCATCACTACCGGTGCTGCCGATGTGTGGTGTCAAGAGGACTCAACTCGCTGGTCGTCGGAAAAGGCACCATCCCATACAGTCAAAGTGTCATTGTGAAGCGTGAGACTGCGTGTTTTTCACTTATGTAAATGTCTTAGCAGTCCCTTCTTGGCTCTTGCTCAATTTAGCGGTCATGTGCTGTTGTAGATAGTAGTAGTAGTAGTAGTAGTAGCTTTATTCATCCTTAGATCTCTTTTTACAAGGATATAGGACATGTTGACAGTGGCCGACCACCTCCTCTTCTTCGGGTAGCAGTGCCTATGGTTTGGAACGCTCTCCATGCTCATGAAAGAATCCTGTGAGTAACGAGCTACACTCGTGACAGTTCATTCTTCTTCAAGACTCCCGATGATTCCTTCCCGTGTGAAGTCATCCAGGCGTTATCTGCGGACCATGTTGTACTGAAAAACAGCACTCTTTTCCACCGCATCTGCTCATCGATTGACACACTTTGTCTTTTGCTGTCGTTTCAAATGCTGCGTGTTACGGGGCCGGCCCAGTTTTGCGGTATACTGACGCTGACCTCAAGCCAAGCGGCCTCCACCTTTCTGTGCACGAATAGGAGAGCTCTGGCAACATGCTAGGGCACTTCAATATTTTATGTTAGTTTATGTATCTGTCCTTAAGTTTTACGGAGCAGAGTATATGTTAATAAAGCGGGGAATAATTACTAAAACAGAAACCAAATATGAAAATCACAATGACGATAAAGTAAAAATACGTAATCGGTCGATATAGAAGGGGTTGAATAATTTCAAGCAACTATGTACAGTGGCCGATAGTGTGTCTTTTGTCACGTCGGAACCAGTTTTCATTACGTAGAGTTTAGATTAGGACGGACAACGTTGTGAGGATGATGTTTTTCGGAATGTCTGATGGTATATTGTCAGTCTCGTACATTCTGCACACCAACGTTAATAATCGTTTTGTTGCCACTTCCCCAAACGATTTTAGAAATTCGGATAGAATGTTGTCTATGCCTTCTGCCTTATTTGATTTTAAGTCTTCAAGAGCTCTTTTACGTTCTAATTCTAATACTGGATACCTTACCTCTTCCCTGTCGACTCCTGTATTTTTCTTCTGTCACATAATGAGAGAAATTCAATGTACTTTTTCCACCTATCCGCTCTCTCCTCTCTCCTCTGAAATTCCCATTGCGCTGTTAATGCTACCGCCCTTGCTTTTAATTTCACTCAGTGTCATTTTGACATTTCTATATGCTAGTCAATCCTTCCGACAATCGTTTCTTTCTCGTTTCCTTTACATTTTTCGTGCAGCCATTTCGTCTTAGCTTCCCAACACTTCCTATTTATTTCATTCCTATGTGATTTGTATTTATGTATTCCTGGATTTCTCTGACAGGTTTCGTACTTCCTTCTTTCGTAGATCAACCGAAGTATTTCTTCTATTACCCATTGTTTGCAGTTAACTTCCTGTTACTTGTGTTTTTCTCTCCAAGTTCCTCTTCCATTGAATTGCCTCAAGAGCTATTCATTACTGCAGTATCTATAGCCTCAGAGAACTTCAGTCCTGTCTCTCAACCCTTAGTACCGCCGTATCCCATATCTGTGTGCATTGATTTCTCCTAACTAGTCTCTTAAACTTCAGCCTACTTTTCATCACTACCAAATTGTGATCTGAACCTATATCTCTTGGTCTGGGTACGCCTTACATTCCAATATCTCTGCCTGAGCATGATGCAAGCTAACTGAAATCTTCCTGTATCTATCGATCTTTTCCAGATATACTTCCTCCTCTTGTAATTACTGAACAGGGTATTCGCTTTTACCACCTGAAATTTATTGAATTAGTCTTTCTCCTTTCTCATCCCTGACTACCAAGCCCATATTCTCCCGGTACCCTTTATCCTACTCCTTCCCCTATAGCGGAAATCAAATCCCCCATGACTATTAGATTTTCATCTCACTTTACCTACTTACCAGTTCAGTATCCTAATATACCTTCTGTATCTGTTCATCATCTGCTTGCGACGTCGGCATGTATACCTTGTACAAACTTCTGACATTCCGCGCCCCGACTCATAGAACATTATCCTTTCGTCGGTTATTCACTCTTTCACCTCCCCCTTGGTAGTTTCCCCTCCAGGAGATTCAGATTGGGGACTAGTCCAGAATCTTCTGCCAATGGAGAGATCATCATGATACTTTTTCAATTACAGGTCACATGTCCTTTGGATACGCGTTATGTGCCTTTAATGCAGCAATTTCCATTGCCTTCTGCATCCTCATGCCTTTGATCATTGCTGAGTCTTCTAGCTTTTAGTTGCAGTTTCCCACCCCGAGGGCAAGAAAGTGCCCTGAGCCTCTGTCCACTCCTTCGCCCTCTTTCACAATGTCGTCGGCAGATTGAGGGTGACTTATGCCGGAAGTCTTCGGCTGCCATTTCTAATGATTTTTATTCAAAATTTAAGCAGTGGGGGTGTTCGAATCCGGGACTGAGGACGTTTTCGTTACTAATCAATGACGCTACTCCTAGATCACAGGTGCTCCACTTATAGCCTTTCAAAGAACCCAGTATGCTCATATCATGGCAACAAGTACTTTGGACTCACTAAGGCGCTTCAACTTTGATGGTTAAGTACGTCCTGTGCGTCGGTAAACTGATCATCGATTGTGTACATCATTTTCCGCTTTTTCCCATTGTGAATTTCTCTTCTGCAGGATCAATGTTTCTATTGTTTTCCACGATATTCATTAATCCAGGACGGCGAACAGAGCATTTTTAAGGTATGATACCAATTTTACACCAGACACTGTTAAGTCAGAATTTATTTTTAAGAATATTGTTCCAATTCACAGAAAGCAGAGTTAGTTGTGGTATGTTGAATATATCAAGCTTCGGGGTATTAAATATGACGAAAGATGGATTTATATGTGTTCGTAGTGTTGTATTGCAGTTGCTTTTGTTGATGTTGTAGCCTCTTGTGTAAGAGATGTGTTTCTTTGTCCATGGAAAAGGTGGCACTGCGGCATTTAGTCCTGAAATACAGGGAGTACAAGATTTATGACCGGGAGAATAGTTTTCTCACCACACGTCCCTCCTTATCCACACGTCCAGTGATGACTGATGGGTAAGTATGACACGGCAGTCGGTCCACACGATTGGGCTTTTGGAGACCTGTTAAGACGGAGCTCTTTCTTTTGGTACAAGATTAGGAGAGAGGGAGAGGGCACTTTGTGTATGTGGGTAGGAGTTTATTGATTGACAGTGGCTGGGAAGGAATTGAGGCACCTGCAGATGAAGCATTAATTGTAGATGACACTGATGTGACAAAAGTCATGGGATACCGCCAACTGTCAGACCTCTTGTTGTCGACGTTAGTGCAGCAGCTCGACGTGCCATGGACTCAGTACGTCGTTGCAAGTACACTGCAGAAATATTGACCAATGTTCCCTCTACAGACATCCACAACTGCTAAACTGTTGCCAGTGCAGAATTTTGTGCACGAACAGACCTCTCGGTTATCTCCCATAAGTGTTCGATGCCGTTCACATCGGGCTATCTGGCCGGCCAAACCATTCGCTCTAACTGTCCATGATGTTCTTAAAAGCAATCACTATTGTCAGCTGACATGGCGCATTTTCGACCACAAAAATTTCATTGTTGTTTGGCAACATGAAGTTCATGAATGGCTGCAAATGGCCTTCAAGCAAGCGAACATAACCATTTACAGTAAATGATCGGTTCAGTTGGACCAGAGGACCGAGTCCATGTAAACACAACCCACATGATCACGGACACACCACCAGCTCGCACAGTGCCTTGTTGACGATTTGGGTCCATGGCTTCGTGGCGTCTGCGTCACACTCGAACGCTACCATCAGCTCTTACCATATCGGGCCACGTCTGACCAGACCACGGTTTTTCAGTTATCCAGCATCCAACCTATGTGGTCAGGAGTCAAGGAGAGGCGCTGCAGGCGATGTCGTGCTGTTAGCTAACGCACTCGCATCGATCGCCGGCATTCATAGCCCATTAACACCAAAGTTCGCCGGACAGATACGGTCGACCTAGGTCCCACGTTGTTTTCTGCGGTTGTTTCAAGCAGTGTTGCTTGTCTGTTAGCAGTGACAACTCTACCAAACTCCACAGCTCACGGTCGTTAAGGGAAGGCCGTCGGTCACTGCGTTCTCCACGGTGAGAGGCAGTGCCTGAAATTTGGTGTTCTCGACACACTCTAGATACTGTGGATCACGGAATATTGAATTCCCAAATGACTTCCGAAACGGACTGTCCCATTCGTCTAACTCCAATTAGAATTCCGCGTTCAAAGTCTGTTAATTCCTGTCGAGCAGCCATAATCACGTTGGAAACCTCATCACGTGACTCGCCTGAATACAAGGGACTGCTCCGCCAATGCACCACCCTTTTATAAACAGAGTACGTGATACCACCGCCATCTGTATATGTTCATATCGCTATCCCATGACTTTTGTCACCTCAGGGTGTTATTACTCTAAAGAATTCACACCTTGGTCACCCGTGGTATGACGTATACTATATGATTACCCAGGGCACCCATGGACTGACAGTTTCCATAAATACTGGGTTCTTACTGTAAGTTATGCTTTAAGCCTGAGTTATTGTTATTGGAGAGATCAGTCATATGAACTTCCTGATGTGCAATCTCACGTCTGTTTTCATTTCCCAGCCATGGTTCGCCTTTTTCTGATGATGCAGCATAGTGTTGCGTCAGTTCCAGTGGTTTCTCGTCTGTGGCTAAATTTCCCCTCCTGATGAAAAGGAGGTACTTCGTACTCAGACGTTTACGCTTTGTATCACTTGTAACGTTACCCTTATTTAGGCTAGCTAATCGGCCTTCCAGTTCTGGGACGAAGCAAGATGAATTTGTTGTACGGCTGAGCGCTGGCGGACAAACCAGGGCCATCAAAGTGTAGCGGCCGGTCCAGAGGCAACAGTCATTGCTGGGGAGCCCAGCTTGGCCGGAAACGGGAAAAATCACGATATAGGATTAAGAGGGCCGCAGAAATGGCGGGCTTGGAGACAACTGAATGACAGATTCTTAGAGCTTTTTAAGAGTCTACAATAATTTACACCAAGTACTAAAGCAAATCTGCATACATCGGCGATCTGAGATAAATGAGCCATATCCAGTGACACATAATATTTCATTATCTTTAAAACTACAGAAATCAACATTTCACAGCGTATAAATATTTTCACAGTGACTCTTTGAATGAGCAACTTTTAATTCCTTCATGCGATTTCAACAGAAGATATCTCAGATGATAGCATTGCACTACAGCTATCACCCATGAAAGCTACGTATCTGTATCTGTTTTATTTATTCGTTTACGACGTCTTTTATATCTTTTTCATTATGCAAATGTTTGTCAGAACATCAAATTCTCCACATTTACACAGCAGATGAACACAGCGTCAGTACCTCTTACTATCATACTTGTGTAGTTACTGTGCTGCCAGTAGCTTAATTTAAATGCTGATTGCAAGTGTTATTAAAAATGTGCTAATTTGAAAGTGGTCAATCGCATGTGTTAGTGTACACCAGAAAAGAAAAGAGAACCAAAAGATTCCTCTATCAAGAAGGCATAAATAATTGTTTAAATAATATTCAACGAAAATTTGTTTTCATTTAACGTGAACGCACTGGAATGAGAATACTGGCTTTTTTATTTATATACAAACCTTTATTTATAATTATTGTAAATTATCTGAGTGTGACTGAATGCTTATGACATGTCTTTATTTAAATATTGTTAATTTAGTAACTGAAGTGGTCAACTTAAATCACATTATGTCTGTAGATCTTAAAGGACGATGTATGTTTGGTGGGGATTGCCTTCAGTCTACAGAAAACAGACAGCAGTAGAACGCTTTGGGAAACAAGGGGAGACTGACACTTTTCGAGTGACTAGCTCGAGGAGCCATTATGGACACTTTATGTCAAGTGCAGCAAGGAGACAGACCTGCCTGTTAGTAACGAGGGATACTCGATTGTGGAGGTGTTTGATTCTGGGTGGTGAATGGCTGCTATCATACTTTAACTTCTGAAGCGTCTGAATATTTTGAGAGGTCCGAATATGCTCCATAGTAGGACTCTCTTGCAGCTTGATTTACAGAATTGCAAATAAATAGAGATACTATTCTTTGCATCACGTGCATTAATTTGTGAATCATCATGTTGAACTCTGAACTGTTTTCATGTGGGGAATATATTTCGTGTATTGTGATCAAGAAACTGACGTAGTTTTGAGGTATCATTGATGACTCTTTAGCTTGGGGGTTTGCTACCATTCTCTAAAGCTCTCAAAGTAACTCTTTACTGCATTTGATAAAGATATTTTCTGTCTGTATTTTAACGGAATATCGTAGGACTCTTCCCATGAACCATGGACCTTGCCATTGGTGAGGAGGCTTGAGTGTCACAGGTAGCCGTAGCGTAGGTGCAACCACAATGGAGGGATATCTATTGAGGCAGGACAAGCGTGTGATTCCTGAAGAGAGGCAGCAGCCTTTTCAGTAGTTGCAGGGGTAACAGTTTGGACAATTGACTCATCGGGTCTTGTAACATCAACCAAAACTTTCTTGCTGCGCTGGTACTGCAAACAGTTGAAAGCAAGGGAAAACTACAGCCGTAATTTTTCCCAAGCGCATGCAGCTCTGCTGTATGGTTAAACGATGATGGCATCCTCTTGGGTAAAATATTCCGGAGCTAAAATAGTCCTCTCTTACGTTTCTCCGGGCGCGGACTACACCTACTCAGGAGGATGTCGTTATCAGGAGCAACAAATCAGACATTCTACGGATCGGAGCGTGGCATGTCACATCCCTTAATCGGGCAGCTGGGTTAGAAAATGTAAAAACGGAAAGGGATGGGTTAAAGCTAGTAATAGTGGGAATTACTGAAATGCAGTCCTAGGAGGAACAGTACTTCTGGTCAAGCGAATATAACGCTATAAATACAAAATGAACTACGAGCAATGCAAGAGTAGAATTAAAAATGAATTTAAAAAATAGGATAAGCTACGATGAACAACATACTGAATGTTTCAATATTGACACGAAGCCCGCACCCATCACAGTAGTACAAGTTTATAAGCCAACTGCCTCCGCAGATCATTAAGAGATTGAAAAAATATATGATGAAGTGAAAAAGGTTATACAGATAGTTGAGGGAGACAAAAATTCAATAGTCATGGGAGACTGGAATCCGATAGCAGCAAAAGAAAGGAAAAATAGTAGATGAATACGGACTGATGGAAAGGAATGAAAGAGGAATCCGCCTGGTAGAATTTTACACATAGCATAATTTAATTATAGCTAACACTTGCTTTAAGAATCATGAAAGGTGGTTGTGTACGTGGAAGAGACCTGGAGACACCCTAAGGTTTCAGACTGATTATATAGTGGTAAGATAGAGATTTCCAAACCAGAATTTAAATAGTAAGACATTTTCAGTGGCAAATGTAAACTCTGACCACAATTTACTGGTTATGAACTGAAGATTAAAACTGAGAAAATTGCAAAAAGATAGGACTTTAAAAACATGGGACCTGGAAATGCTGAAAGAACCAGAGGGTATAGACAGTTTCAGAGGTTGCATTAGGGAACGATTGACAAGAACAGGAGAAAGGAATACAGTAGAAGAAAAATGGCTAGGTTTGAGAGACGACATGAAAGGCAGCGGCGGATCAAGAGGGTAAAAAGACAAGGTGGAATAGTAGAAATTCTTGGCTAACACAAGAGATTTTGAATTGATGAAAGGAGAAAATACGAAAATTCAGTAAATGAAGCAGGCGAAAGGGAAAACAAACGTGTAAAAAATGCGATTGACAGGAAGTGCAAAATGACTAAGCAGGGATGGTTAGAGGACAAATGTATATATGTAGAAGCATGTATCTCCAGTGGTAAGATAGATACTGCCTACAGGAAAATTAAAAAGATCTTCGGAGAAAAGAGAACCACCTGTACGAATATCAAGAACTCTGATGGAAAACCCATCCTATGCAAAGAAAGAGAAGCAGAAAGGTGGAAAGAGTATACAGAAGGTCTATACAAGGGCGATGTACCTGAGGGAAGTATTATGAAAATAGAAGAGGACGTAGACGAAGATGAGGTGAGAGATATGATACTGTGTGAAGAATTTGACAGGCCACTAAATGACCTAAGTCGAAACTGGGTCCTGGGAATAGACAACACCCTGTTCGAACTACTGATAGCCTTTGGAGCGCCAGCGTTGACAAACCTTATATCTGGTGAGCAAGATGTATGAGACATGCGAAAAACCCTTAGACTTCAAGAAGATTTAAAGGCACATTTGCAGGATGGGAGTGGACATATTGCAAAAACTCAGATATAATTTCAGAATATAAATAAATAATTACTTAAGATATTAATTAGTATAAGCGGTTGTATCGATTGTGGCGTGCAACCGCTTAAACATTAGAATAATTACGCAGTTCAATTGTCTTGCGGAGAAGACGGCACCTTTTTTTTTTCTTGAAGTGGTCCAGATCGGACGCATATTTGCCACTGCTGCAGATAATTATTTGGCACACCGCCATTATTTTATTTTATTGAGACGCAATCTCCATAGGCGTAATAGTCGTTACACGCAGCAACTGAATTAACGTAAGTGTCTATGTAATTTAATTTAGTATAATATTTTGTGTGTAAAGTGATATTATCTAACCTTGTGTTTCATTTATGTTGCAAGCTGTTGTTCCAATCAAACAGCGTCTTAGCATGGCTGAAGGTTTCGTATTACAAACTTCATGAATAGTCCAGCTGGAACTTACAATGAACGGACCTTACGCAAAAAGCCATTGTCAAGCACCCAAAGTTTGTATCACGCAATCGTTAAAAATTTATACTCTGATCACGTACTACTATCATTACCTATTATTGTTCGTCTGTTCTCTGATATTCTCAAACCAGAATTGAAAAGCCGATAAACCAAACTGGCGACATCGTGTCTGGATCTTTTATTGTATTTGGTACATTGTTTTTCTTTGTTGCATGGATAATGGGATCATCTGACGAGCCATTTCCATTGAATATTTGTAAAGACCAAAAAGAAATTGTTGATGAAACCTGGAATCTACACTGCATACTTCGATCCAAGGTAAGACATCCCATTTCTACATTATCGCGCCAGTCCAAGTGCTTTCGCTAATTTTAGCTTGCTTCCTAGCTTTGTAAAAATTTTCCGTAGCCGTAGCAGTCATTTTTGTGCAAGATCGCATATTCCAAATTATTTTTATCATACAGTTTATTACAACAGTACAGTCAAACCATTCCACAAAATGGCCGAATTGTGTCATGAGCACCGTGAAATGGCAAGCAGCCACTAATGTTAATTATTTCACCATTAATTGCAATTCTTACTCAGTTAAGCCAACATCGGTATCAGAGGAAATTAATTTCATGAATTCATTCACAAACGTGTTTAAAGATTTTTCTCGCAATATACATTACGTGTAGCATGGTGGTAGCACGGAAACAATTAGCAAAAATGAAACACGACAGGCAACAGACGCATACCGAATCCGACTTGGACATTGAACTAAACAGTGACAATGACTCCAGAGTTGACTTCAATAGTAACGAACAATCAGCAGTTAACATGCCTAGTCACGGAAAATTCGTAAATATGCCGACCACTAGTCAAATAGCTAAATCCAGCTCAGAGCTCAGTCTTGTCCGTGACGTCACGTCAAACGACGTGGCGGGGGCAGAGCAGTTTCAGTTGACAAATATTGCCAGTATGTTTGACGCTATTATCAAACAAATGACTGAAAACAAAAAAAAAAAAAAAGACATTGACGAACACATGACAGTTTAAAAACGCTACATGACGAGATTAACGCTGAATTAAGAGCACTAAAAACTTATAATGATACTTTGTGTGAAAGATTAGACGAGATTAATACGAGACTGAGCGGACAAGTGTCCGAACATGACTCAAAATTTTACGAACTGAACTTGCAGCAGGGAAAAACCACACAAGACGTAAAATATATTCAAACTGAATTCAAACATTTAAACGTTACATGCGAAGCTGTTTACACTCAAATCAAATCTTATCCGTCAGTTCATGACTCAATAAAAACACGCATTACTGTAATTGAAAGCAAAGTTAACAATATGGATAAACAACTTACAAACAAACTGCAATTACACATCGGCAACCATTTTGCCAACATGAATAAAAAATTCCATGACCGGGTTGATAAGAAAAATAAATATTTTGACCAATGTATAGAGCAAAAATTACCGACGGTTGTGTACTACACAGTAGCCGAATTTGTCAAAAATAATAAACGTTTCATAGCTGAGGCAGCTCAGTCCAACGCAGCACAACAGAAACAACTAAACGCTGGCATACGACCGGAGTGTAGTATGGCTAATAATCAAAATGCTCGCTTTGGTAATGGAAACAGATACCTGTATGACACGCATCCTCCGTACACAACACACACCTCACAGCAACAACCGTACACACCCGTACACATGACATCTAATTACAATCGTGACATTTATGAGCAGTACATTCCTTTTCATTCATCAGCCGATCACTACAATAATAACAGTTAAAGCAATCGACATTACAGTGCCAAAGAAGAAGAAAGTCTGATTTAACATCGGTAATATCAACCTTTCATCTCAGAAAAACGTACTGTACATCCTGTAATTTTTCTGAGAGCGTTTAGAAATGCGTTCCCAAGAGCACGGAGTGACCGAAAGAGAAGTTCTTCTGTTCTAGGTTACATCCAGGGTGACGCAGCTGTCTGGGCATACCCGCAGATTTAAAGAATACTACAATAATTTCCAATTCCATAGAAAGCGGGTGGTGACAGGTGTAAGAATTACCGAACTATTAGTTTAATAAGTCATGGTTGCAAAATACTAACACGAATCCCTTACAGAAGAATGGAAAAACTGGTAGAAGCCGACCTTGGGGAAGATCAGTTTGGATTCCAGAGAAATGTAGGATCACGCGATGCAATAACGACCCTACGATTTCTTGTAGAAGCCAGATTAAGGAAAGACAAATGTACACTCCTGGAAATGGAAAAAAGAACACATTGACACCGGTGTGTCAGACCCACCATACTTGCTCCGGACACTGCGAGAGGGCTGTACAAGCAATGATCACACGCACGGCACAGCGGACACACCAGGACCAGCGGTGTTGGCCGTCGAATGGCGCTAGCTGCGCAGCATTTGTGCACCGCCGCCGTCAGTGTCAGCCAGTTTGCCGTGGCATACGGAGCTCCATCGCAGTCTTTAACACTGGTAGCATGCCGCGACAGCGTGGACGTGAACCGTATGTGCAGTTGACGGACTTTGAGCGAGGGCGTATAGTGGGCATGCGGGAGGCCGGGTGGACGTACCGCCGAATTGCTCAACACGTGGGGCGTGAGGTCTCCACAGTACATCGATGTTGTC
Organism: Schistocerca nitens; assembly: GCF_023898315.1. Taxonomy (NCBI): domain Eukaryota; kingdom Metazoa; phylum Arthropoda; class Insecta; order Orthoptera; family Acrididae; genus Schistocerca; species Schistocerca nitens. The sequence goes on along the minus strand of NC_064614.1, from coordinate 365,590,909 downwards.
GCCAGTGGTCGGCGGAAGGTGCACGTGCCCGTCGACCTGGGACCGGACCGCAGCGACGCACGGATGCACGCCAAGACCGTGGGATCCTACGCAGTGCCGTAGGGGACCGCACCGCCACTTCCCAGCAAATTAGGGACACTGTTGCTCCTGGGGTATCGGCGAGGACCATTCGCAACCGTCTCCATGAAGCTGGGCTACGGTCCCGCACACCGTTAGGCCGTCTTCCGCTCACGCCCCAACATCGCGCAGCCCGCCTCCAGTGGTGTCGCGACAGGCGTGAATGGAGGGACGAATGGAGACGTGTCGTCTTCAGCGATGAGAGTCGCTTCTGCCTTGGTGCCAATGATGGTCGTATGCGTGTTTGGCGCCGTGCAGGTGAGCGCCACAATCAGGACTGCATACGACCGAGGCACACAGGGCCAACACCCGGCATCATGGTGTGGGGAGCGATCTCCTACACTGGCCGTACACCACTGGTGATCGTCGAGGGGACACTGAATAGTGCACGGTACATCCAAACCGTCATCGAACCCATCGTTCTACCATTCCTAAACCCGCAAAGGGAACTTGCTGTTCCAACAGGACAATGCACGTCCGCATGTATCCCGTGCCACCCAACGTGCTCTAGAAGGTGTAAGTCAACTACCCTGGCCAGCAAGATCTCCGGATCTGTCCCCCATTGAGCATGTTTGGGACTGGATGAAGCGTCGTCTCACGCGGTCTGCACGTCCAGCACGAACGCTGGTCCAACTGAGGCGCCAGGTGGAAATGGCATGGCAAGCCGTTCCACAGGACTACATCCAGCATCTCTACGATCGTCTCCATGGGAGAATAGCAGCCTGCATTGCTGCGAAAGGTGGATATACACTGTACTAGTGCCGACATTGTGCATGCTCTGTTGCCTGTGTCTATGTGCCTGTGGTTCTGTCAGTGTGATCATGTGATGTATATGACCCCAGGAAAGTGTCAATAAAGTTTCCCCTTCCTGGGACAATGAATTCACGGTGTTCTTATTTCAATTTCCAGGAGTGTATGTTTGTAGCATTTGTAGACTTAGAGAAAGCTTTCACAATGTTGACTCTCTACCAAATTCTAAAGGTGGCAAGGGTAAAATACAGGGAGCGAAAGGCTATTTACTATTTGTATAGAAATCAGGTGGTAGTTACAACTGTCGAAGGGCCTGAAAGGGACGCAGTAGCTGAGAAGGGAGTGAGACAGTGTTGTAGCCTATCCCCGATGTTATTCAATCTGTATATCTGTAAACAGTACAGGAACTCTGGAGTTGGACTCAAAGTCCATGGAGAAGAAATGAAAACTTTAAATTTTGCCGATGACACTGTATTTCTGACAAAGAGAGCAAAGGACTTGGAAGAGCAGTTGAACGGAATGGACAGTGTCTTAAATGCAGGATATGAGATGAACGTCAACAAAAGTAAAACGAGGATAGTGAAATGTAGTTGAATTAAATCAGGTGATGCTGAGGGAATTAAACTGACTGATGCTAATAGCAACGCACACATCCATCTCAAGGGGGTTACTCGAAATGAGTAGTGATGAGTTTCGCTGTTTGGGCAGAAGAAGTAGACAGGACGTATAATGAAGAGTGGAAATGGCAAGAAAAGCGTTTCTGAAGAAGAGAATTTTTTTTTAACATCGAGTATAGATTTAAGTGTCAGGAAGTTTTTCTGAAAGTATTTGTATGGAGTGTAGGCATGTATGAAAGCAAAACATGGACGATAAATGGTATAGACAAGAAGAGAATAGAAGCGTTTGAAATGTGGTGCTACAGAAGAATGCTGAAAGTGACAGAAGGACAGAAACTTTTGCTTACTTGTCGCCGCCGAGGAGTTTAGAGTACGTGTCTTAAGTCCTAAATGAACATAGTTTAGAGCATGTAAGTACTCAGCCATTCAAATATTAAAATATTCTCTTCTCAATATCGTAGGCTACACCACGAGCCGGTCACACCTGGAGTGACATCCTGGAATTCAGTATAGGGTCTGCTGTTCGACCACGGGGCAGGGTAGCCTGTCCTGAGTCATGGGAGCCGCTGCCGGAGTAGAGAGCCACGTTCTCCTGGACTGAGGTCACGGCCGCTGTGTGGTGCTGTCAGTTGTGCTGGCGTGCTGTCATCACATTCACAGCTGGAGGCGTCGCTGACAGTAGCATTTGATTGACGCCACGCTACGCCCCACTCTTTGTACTGTCAGCAATGCTGGAGATCTGTTGTTTCGCATGAGAAGCAGCTGGACGCCTTCACCAAGCTTTTCTCAATTTTTTAAGGCTGACGGACGGAATAAAGAATTTAACAAATCTTCTGTCGTCTTGACATCTCTCCACAGTTGACAATGAAAGGACCACATAACAGTACACATCAGCTTTTATGTAAATAGCACTAACTGAGCTCAGCATATGGATTTATGATTACCTTTTACTTCGCGTAATCTGCTTTAGTTCCTTATAAACTCAAGTGGCAGACTCTGCAAGAGAGGCGCTCTGCATCGCGGTGTAGCTTGCTCGCCAGGTTTCGAGAGGGTGCGTTTCTGGATGAGGTATCGAATATATTGCTTCCCCCTACTTATACCTCCCGAGGGGATCACGAATGTAAAATTAGAGAGATTAGAGCGCGCACGGAGGCTTTCAGACAGTCGTTCTTCCCGCGAACCATACGCGACTGGAACAGGAAAGGGAGGTAATGACAGTGGCACGTAAAGTGCCCTCCGCCACACACCGTTGGGTGGCTTGCGGAGTATAAATGTAGATGTAGATGTAGATGTAAAAAAAAAGTATGTGAATTCCTAAGGGACCAAACTGCTGAGGTCATCGGTCCCTAGACCTAAAGACTACTTAAACTAACTTAAACTGACTGATGCTAATAGCAACGCACACATCCATCTCAAGGGGGTTACTCGAATCTCCGGCTGGAGGGGCCTCTAAATGCGCGGCCACTCCGCGCAGCTAGTTTCTTATATTTCATAAGTTGACTAAACAGTGGATGACCATCTAAGACAACAGTCTCATGAACGTATGTTTTGTTTTGGACACCTATGTACAGCTTTGTTGAGGTTTTCAGGTAAGAATTGTGACGCCGAAGATGGAAGGGAATCTCGCCTATAATCGGTTGTGTTTCCTAATGCTGATATCAGAAAATGAAACTGACACATCCTGAATGTGCTTGGTCTTTTATTTTCACTGGTGCTATTTAGAGTATCCAATTTTCAGTTTTCAAAAAATTGGAAAGATATTTTCGTTGCTTAGTTGGAAGGACATGTTCTGAGGCATCAAGGGATCGCCAATTCAGTATTGGAGGGCAACGTGGAGGGTAAAAATCGTAGAGGGAGACCAAGAGATGAATACACTCAGCAGATTCAGAAGGATGTAGGTTGCAGTAGGTGCTGGGAGATGAAGAAGCTTGCACAGGGTAGTGTAGCATAGAGAGCTGCATCAAACCAGTCTCAGGACTGAAGATCATAACAACAACAACAGTTGGAAACTTCTCGAGGAGTGATAACGAATTTTGCCTGTCGTTTACAGGTGTACCAGAGATCGGGCATGCCTGAGATGTCCAGTCTTTTCTAAATGTAGGAGCTCGGAACAATTGAAACTTTAAATGTAATCCTTTCCCTTCCATGTTTGGGGTTTTGCTCGACCTGTCCAAGGTTTGTTGAAGTCTGAGGAAAATGCACCGTCACTGTCAATAAGAGAGAAATTTTGTGGACAACCTAATTCATGTATTTCAGACTGTGAGATGTCTGATGGTAGACTATGAGATTATTATTTATTTTTTTCATTAACCATCAGCAGCAAAACTTGGGCCTCTGCGTTCGCAGCTGCCGAAATCATCGGTATCATATACAAAAGTTGAAATTTTTTTTTACCTTTGTTCTCTTCTTAGTGTGGATGTGAAGAATAGTAATGATTGAAGGGTAGACTTGTTGGGGTAGATTCAGTGGTACTTACAGTGGTTGGTACGGTGACATAGCCTTTATAGTGGCAGACACACTGTTCTAGCAAAAATGAAAATCTCGTAACTACTTCCAGTGGTCTAATAGGCAAGCAGTGCTCGCTGTGATAAAATTGACCGATATATACCGCAAAGTAATTATTTTGTAAGCATCTAAATACGTAAAAAATGTGTCCAAGACTTCATGCATTTTCATTGTTGCGATTAAGTTCTAGGTCACTTACAGCAAAACGGACGTTTTTGAAATGAATAGTCTCATAACTTTAATAAAAAAACCAGTTTTACTGCGTGAATAACCTCGTAATTGAACCCGATTTTAAAGTAGTTTAAGATTTAGCGAATATGTTAAATAAGTGATTTCCATTTTGCTTACGTAGATTTCAGGTCTTTGTTGAAATCCGCGTATAATTGTTCGTCACACGATACATTTTGCCGCTTCCTGCTAGATTAGCTGGTTTATTTCGATTACGATGCGCGGTTCGTTTGATCTGGAGTTTCTCGGCGAACCATGCTCATCGACAATCGTGCAATGTGTGGAGTGGTCTTCCTGTTGTTAGTAAACGTTTTTAATGTTAATTAGAAGACGTCTCCATGGTTGTGGAGGCAAAATATAATAGAAAGTAAGTATCCGCGGTGACTGTCACAGTCACAAGACTTCAAGCCTCAGACGAGTAGGAAGTAACGATTCTTGAAGTTTCCGTCGTACACTACTCAGTTAAACCCTTTGGAAGGAAGGTCTTTCATAAATATTACGAAAGTTCTTATTTACCCAGCTGCGGAAATTTTATTTCTTGGCCTCCCAATTCACCCACTACTTGTATTCAAAAGGCGAAGTTCTGTAGTCGTTCACAGTCTGATGCCTTAAGCTTCCGAAATCACATACCCTGTACAGGTGAAATTTTATATTCTTCGACAGAGCTGCCCTCACTGAGACATGTTTTTATGTTAATTCACATGTGTGTCTTCATGCGTATTGCCTTGGGTTCCGTATCAGCTCTTGTCTTAATTTTTTGAAGTTTACTGAAAATCTTTCACTTATTCGGAACAGTTGTCTTCTCTTTTGTTCTTCCCCTCGCTGTCACAGTATGAACTCGGAGAATCACACTGCGGCTACGTACGTTATCTCACTGCCGGAGGTTAAACCGGACGCGAAAAGGCATCTGAATTATCGTGATAGGTTCATCACCTCGCACATCTACGTCGCATGCAAACGTGCCCCATCTCCAATGAAAAAGCGTTGTATAGCGAGACCAACGGCTGCGGGTTCCCCTTCTCCTTCCTTCCCTCTAACTATACAGGTTGCCCCAGGAGAGATGATCAATATTCAGGGACATCGCAGCAAAAACGTCTAGTAAACATGGGGTCTAAAATGTATACGTTAAGAGCTAAGAGCACTTGTTCGTCTTCACTACTGAGAAAACACATCTGTTCCACTGAAGAGTTGCTAATAGCTCTTAAGTTAAGGATTTTGGAGCCCATGTTTACCACAGATTTTTTACTTCGAATGATCGTTCCTGCGATATCCCTGAATATTGACCATCTCTCCTTGGAACGTCCTGTATGGGGTTTTACACCAGCTGCATCAAATATCCCCGATTATCGTTAGGTAGTTCACACGTAACATTAATTTCTTGTGGCTAAAACCTGTAACGTTAAATTTAGTTGCAGTAAGCAGAAAAATATTTTAGAATATTTGGAACCCATAAACGGACATTGTAACACTGTTTGCGTTGTTCTTCGTAGCTTTGAGTATGACGTTAATGTCAGGAAATGGGTGTTTAAAAGGATCATGTTGGTATAGGCTTAATTAATACAATACTGGTCCTAATGACAATAAAAAATGCAACATTTTGCTACCCAATTAATCATCACAATCATCTGCAAGATGATCACGATCTTGCCTCTTCATTCACAGGATCGAGCGATTTCGTAGCAAACCAAAAGCCTATGACTTCACCACAAATATCTGCCATGTTGGCAGTGTTCTAAGTTACGCCTTTAATTCTGCGTGGGTATCACTTAACAAATATGCAAGTGAACTTCATCTCACAGGACCATTCCATCACAAGACTATAAGATTATTAAAAACCTGTGATCATTTTTAAGCAGAAAATCATGTCTCCCTCCTCATTTCTTTCGGAAATGAGTAATACTGGGCGCGATGAACAGTTCAGAATTCTCTAGGAGGAAGTTAGCATTCCTACACTTATAATCTACAACGTATTCCAGCCATACTCGGACCTAAATCGCTTGTTGCATTATCAAAATTGGTTCAAATTGTTCAAATGGCTCTGAGCACTATGGGACATCTGAGGTTATCAGTCCCCTAGAACTTAGAACTACATAAACCTAACCAACCTAAGGACATCATACAGATCCACGCCCGACGCAGGATTCGAACCTGCGACCGTAGCGATCGCGCGGTTCCAGACTGAAGCGCCAAGAACCGCTCGGCCACACCGGTGGGCGTTGCATTGTCGTTCATGTTATTATGACGACAAAAATGGTTCAAATGGCTCTGAGCACTATGGGACTCAACATCTTAGGTCATAAGTCCCCTAGAACTTAGAACTACTTAAACCTAACTAACCTAAGGACATCACACACACCCATGCCCGAGGCAGTATTCGAACCTGCGACCGTAGCAGTCCCGCGGTTCCGGACTGCAGCGCCAGAACCGCTAGACCACCGCGGCCGGCTATTATGACAACAGTCAGCGATATTGTCAAACATTCAAATTACATGACGCCGGAAGTAAAGGTTTTCGGAGGAAACTGCGTGATAATACAGTCGGTGAACAACTGTACATACTGAAGAGTTGCATCTGTACTTATCCCTTACGTAGTATTTATTTAAGAACACAGCAGTCATTCGTCACTTCTTATCTCGTCGGACCTTCTTTATTGAAGCGTTGCCCCCCGAACAATGAGCTGAGTCTATGACTGGCGGCTGCCAGAGGTGGAGCAGCCTCAAGGTGAGGACACGCGGAAGAGACGGCTGTGGCGACACCGTTAGCCTCGCCCTGTGGCGCGCCGAGCCGCGCTGGTAATTGCGGTCGGACCGCAGGGTCACAGGTCGCTGGGACGGCCGCGGCGCACGTCAACGACCGTAGCGCTGCTGACGTCTTCGACTGCCTCAGGTCGCCACACGGTTCCCGTACGTCCGTCTCAGCAGATGAAGCCCGAGGAAACTCCGGAGAGTGTGCAACAAAGCGTTACGGTGCATGTCACTGCAGTGTCTAGAGCAACATGTCCAGATGATTATACAGGATGGTCCATTGATCGTGATCGGGCCCAATATCTCACGAAATAATCATCAAACGAAAAAACTACAAAGAACGAAACTTGTCTAGCTTGAAGGGGGAAACCAGATGGCGCTATGGTTGGTCCGCTAGATGACGCTGCCATAGGTCAAACGGATATCAACTGCGTTTTTTTAAACAGGAACCCCCATTTTTTATTACCTATTCGTGTACTACGTAAAGAAATATGAATGTTCTAGTTGGAGCACATTTTTCGTTTTGTGATAGATGGCGCTGGAATAGTCACAAACGTATAAGTACGTGGTATCACGTAACATTCCGCCAGTGCGGACGGTATTTCCTTCGTGATACATTATCCGTGTTAAAATGGACCATTTGCCAATTGCAGAAAAGGTCGATATCGTGTTGATGTATGGCTATTGCGATCAAAATGCCCGACGGGCGTGTGCTATGTATGCTGTTCGGTATCCTGGACGACATAATCCAAGTGTCCGGACCGTTCGCCGGATAGTTACGTTATTTAAGGAAACATGAACTGTTCAGCCACATGTGAAACGTCAACCACGACCTGCAACAAATGATGATGCCCAAGTAGGTGTTTAGCTGCTGTCGCGGCTAATCCGCACATCAGTAGCAGACAAATTGAGCGAGAATCGGGAATCTCGAAAACGTCGGTGTTGAGAATGCTACATCAACATCGATTGCACCCATACCATATTTCTATGCACCAGGAAATGCATGGCGACGACTTTGAACGTCGAGTACAGTTCTGCCACTAGGCACAAGATAAATTACGGGACGATGACAGATTTTCTGCACGCGTTCTATTTAGCGACGAAGCGTCATTCACTAACAGCGGTAACGCAAACTGGCATAATATGGACTATTGGGCAACGGAAAATCCACGATGGCTGCGACAAGTGGAACATCAGCTACCTTGGCGGGTCAATGTATGGCGCGGCATTATGGGGGGAAGTATATTTGGCTCCCATTTTATCGATGGCAATCTAAATGGTGCAATGTATGCTGATTTCCTACGTAATGTTCTACCGATGTTACTACAAGATGTTTCAGTGTAAGACAGAATGGTGATGTGCTTCCAACATGATGGATGTCCGGCACATAGCTCGCGTGTGGTTGAAGTAGTATTGAACAGCATATTTCATGACAGGTGGATTGGTCGTCGAAGCATCATACCATGGCCCGCACGTTCACCGGATCTGACGTCCCCGCATTTCTTTCTGTGGGGAAAGTTAAACGATATTTGCGGTCGTGATCCACCGACAACGCCTGACAACATGCGTCAGCGCATTGTCAATGCTTGTGCGAACATTACGGAAGGCGAACTACTCGCTGTTAAGAGGAATGTCGCTACACGTATTGCCAAATGCATTGAAGTTGACGGACATTATTTTGAGCATTTATTGCATTAATGTGGTATTTAAAGCTAATCACGCTGTAACAGCATGCTTTCTCAGAAAAGATAAGTTCGCAAAGGTGCATGTATCACATTGGAACAACCGAAATAAAATGTTCAAACGTCCCTACGATCTGTATTTTAATTTAAAAAACCTACCTTGTACCAACTATTCGTCTAAAATTGTGAGCCACATGTTTTTGGCTATTACAGCGCCATCTATCACAAAGGGAAAAACTGGTCCAACTAAAACATTCATATTTCTTAACGTACTACACGAATATGTAATAAAAATGGGTTTTCCTATTTGAAAAAAAACGCAGTTGATATCCGTTTGACCTATGGCAGCGCCATCTAGCGGGCCGAACATAGTGCGTTCTGGTTTCCCCCTTCAAGCTAGACAAGCTTCATTCTTTGTAGTTTTTTCGTTTGACGCTTATTTTGGGAGATATTTGGCCCGGTCACGATCAATGGACCACCCTGTATACAAAGCAGTTCGTAGATTTACAAATATTTCATAATGTATAGCGCAGTTTTTCTGTGACACAGATGGTACTGGATCTTCTGGATGTCTTGTCTAGTAGACTTACGGACATGAGAATATACAGGCAGATGTTGCTTGTTAAAGCGACGTAATAAAATTCAGGAAATATTCGATTAGCAAAAGGAAGTTGAGGTTTGCGCTGGAAAACCTGGCCTACTTGCTTACAGGAAGGCGTGTGAAGGATTTGCTGCGACGTGTGATAGGAAAGAAGTAGGTAGCCCATAAAGTACCAGAGAAGAGCATGGTACACTTTGTTGACCCTACATGGACTAAATTGTCTGTTCTGAGTGGGAAAACCAGTAAGGAAAGTTTAGCAGACAACAATTTCATTGTGGTCGAATGCTGTCAAGGAACTGAGGATAAAGTTACTCTGACTGTGGAAGTGGCTGAAGAGTGGGGAAACCAGATTAGAAGAAATTAGTGGGACGCTGCAAAATAATGTATGAACTAAGTTACAGATGAAATGGGAAAGAAGGACGTGTAGGAAATACAAACGAGAAAATAAGTACGTCGAGTTGCAAAAAAATTCAACGCATTTATAAGGATGAAGATGCAATTTTGCCGAGCGGTTCTAGGCGCTTCGGTTTGGAACCGCGCGACTGCTACGGTCCAGGTTCGAATCCTGCCTCGGGCATGGACGAGTGTTAGTAGGTTTAAGTAGTTCTAAGTTTTCCGGGGTATATCTTTTACGTACATGCACAAGCAACCTTGGGATACTTTTTACCACTATGTGTAGGCTTACAGTATTCATTTACCTTTCAAAAATGTTCAATGTGCCCTTATCAGATGAGCGACAAAGGTACAAACAATCTCCAATCTCGTCCCCTATTTTTCCAAGCATATATGGAATCACAGCATCATGCAGTTTTCAAGCGGTGGAAGGGGAGACACATAGACGGGACATTCACAAAAACACGTGAAAAGAAAATAATAGCTCTGTGAGACTCAGCGACCTTTGAGGTTAATGCCGCAGTGTGAGATCCATCGCAGAGGAAGCCCGTAGGTAAGAAATGCAAGTGTGGTAGTGCACCGTCCTGTTGATAAATGAAATTGTCGCAGTTGTGAAAAAAGCGAGAGCCTTAACAATGCAGGTACGCCATTCCATCGGTGCTAATGCGCAGCTCGTGGTCTCGCGGTCGGGTTTTCGCTTCTCGAGCACGGGGTCCCATGTTCGATTCCCGGCGGGGTCAAGGATTTCAAAAAATGGTTCAAATGTCTCTGAGCACTATGGGACTTAACTTCTGAGGTCATCAGTCCCCTAGAACTTAGAACTACTTAAACCTAACTAACCTAAGCACATCACGCACAGCCATGCCCGAGGCAGGATTCGAACCCGCTACCGTAGCGGTCGCGTGGTTCCAGACTGTAGCGCCTAGAACCGCTCGGCCACTCCGGCCGGCGTCAGGGATTTTCACGTGGCTCGAGATGAGTGGGTGTTTGTGTTGTCCTCATCAATTCATCATCATTCCTGAAAGTGGCGCGATTGGACTGAGCAAAGGTTGTAAATTTTTACGGACGCTGGTAACCGCGCAGTTGAGCGCCCCAAAAGCCAAACATCATAATCATCCTTCAGCGTTATTTTCACTACGGAGATCCCTGTAGACAACTATGTGAACCGGTAGCTTACAGTAGGCGCCTAGGCAAACTTGTAGTTTTGATGCGTATCTATGTAAACTATAGTGAGTATATTATCATGCCATAAGATGCTAAACTGTTGTATTAATGCCACATTCTAAAGAAGAAGAACAATAATCAATTCATGCATTAAACTTAATTGGAACACATGATAATTTTAGGAGAACTGTAAATAAAACTAAGACATTGACATTGCATGAGAAATACGCAGCGCGAAACAAGACTGTAACTGAAAAACAGGTTTTAGAACTGTTCAGTACTTCAGTTACCTAGTACGCTATATTACTTTTAACGAAGACAAGAATGCTGGTATGAAATTACAGAGATGTCAGACGATATGTGACGCTACACGTAGAACTCTGGAAAATACACGAAAAAACACAAAGTGAAATTTTGTAAGGTGATGGCTGTATCTGTACTACTATAACGACAGTGACACCTGGGTTGCGAAGAGTAAAATTCCAGCCAAGTTCAGGCGGCAGAAATGAAATTTTTAGGAGCAGTCAAACGTTGCACTAAGCCGGACAGTATTCCCAGTGAAAACATTACACAAGAAGTAAGTATTTTTGCAGTAAATGACAAAATGGAAGAATAGAAGTAACTAGGATTCGAAAGATGCCCTACGATTCAAACCCAAAGGGAAGCGAGACCTGGAACGGCCAGTTAAAAAATGGAACTGAGGCCACAACACGTCGCTAGGCCTAATCTTGAGAGGTAGAAAGCGAAGTTAAAAAGTACGCCATGGTTCTATCATCATTCATGTGGAAGACGTAGCTTTGGGAAAGCGGATAAATGTTTTTTAACGATTGTATATAGACTGCTGATGTAGTCAGGAAGATTTCACATTGTACTGCGAAGCAGTGAATGGAGAAAACTGTAGGCGTACCCTCAGGTCAGAGTATGTAGTAAGAGATGAAAAGACCAGCAGAGCAGAGGAAGATGTGATGCAGCTACATAGTACGCCCGTGGAACCTGCCGCCTGTCCCACACGTATTCGCCGTGAGATGCAGAGCTATGGCCTGGGGGGGGGGGGGGGGACAGAGGAGGAAGCACGACCCCCACACTGTACGTCACAGCAGCGACTTCGTGTGTGTATTTGGGGAGGGGGGGGGGGGGGAGGTGGAGGTGATGCAATTACACCTGCAGCCAGCAGCATGGCGCATTATATCGACTCATCTCCCACAAAACCATCTGCCTCTAACAGCCGACATTGATCTTTTATCAATTTATCATACATTCTCTTCCATCCACATTTCGCGTTCCTGGTGTTCTTTGACTAAATTTTACGTACATCACATAAAAGACGCAAATGATAAGATTTTCATGAAAAGACACATTTAAAATAATTTCAGATAGCCGTTGGAAAAATGTAAAAGGTCAAGAAGTTCAGATATGTAGGAAAAATCTGCCTTAAATGAAAGAGTAGTAACAAAAAATATTTGCAGTCAAATGTATGGAAGATACCGACCGACATCCGAACCGAAGTTCGACAAACTTCGTCTACTCCACCTGGATCTATGTGAGGCAGACAGTTCCCATGAATCAAACTATTTACTAAAATTGTTATGTAATGGAAATGCTAATTATTTGAATGAAAATCAAAATGGGCCCGACTAACTGGATTGATGTGTCGGTACCTATTCATTTACGGTACCTAACTTGAAAGAGGATGGAATTTCTAAATACAATACGTAAATTAAGTTCAAGGCCCAGTGAAATCACAAAATTTATTTTCTGTGTGTTCTCATGAGATGCAAATGGTATAGTAATTTGATATCATAACGTTTCGTGAAATAATGAGTTCAGACCACAAACACAGATACAGTCGGAACAACAAACACGGGATTTACCTTAGCACCTAGTTGCTTGATTGGTTACGAGAACCTGACCTCAATGTTATACACGGTACGTAGCCCAATAAATCGTTGTTGAGAGCCATTTATATGCAAGGAATGACAGCCACAGACTGTATACATTCCACGGTTTGATCACTTCTGAAAAGTCTCAAAATCTCACGCCGCCCGATAGACCTTATCAGTTGTGTGCTTTAAACGCCAGCTGCAAGACGTGTGTTGCCGCAACTAGATGAGCTCCAAAAGTCAGCTGTGGGTCGGCCAGATGTCACTCGTCTCAGATGTCCTTCACAGCTCGTCAGTGTGAATTTCTTCTAAGTCCATACCGAGTGCGAACAGTTCCTAAACAAAGCCAAGGCCCGAGACAATTTCACTCCAAGAGGCTTATCACGCAATCGACTGCGAGACTCCTCCGCCACTTTGCTCAAGAATTCGGCATAGTAATTTCGTGTTCCTTCTTTCGGGAGTCGGAAGACTAGCTCCAAAGCTTCTGACCAATGAAACGTTTAATAACAAAATTAAGTCTCTGACACACGGAAATTTTCTGAATGAGTCAATGTGAAGCATTCCTGCACACAGAGAAACGAGTACGCAAATCTTTTCCCAGGCTCGGTGTCAGCCCGGCACTTTCAGCCCTCACAAAACAGAAAACAAAGTATAGCCCAACATGGCGCCTGCTTCTGGCTCAGCATAGAAAGAGGCTGTCTCGGTAAAACATTTTCAGCCAGCACTCTAGGAACTAGCCCTTTTAGTGATAAACTGCTTTCGTGCTTTCAGTGGCAGGAGGTCATCCTCTGGAAAACATTATATGGCCCAGCCGAAATGCGAGGATTGTCCGCGACTACGTTCCTTGAAATAGCCCCGTATCCGCAGGCAAAACTCCCTTGAACAACCAGGGCATCCCAGTGACACTGTCATCCCAACGCTTACTAATGCAACGTTTGGTTCGCTGGTGTTGACTCTAGACTGACGAGCCGCTGCTGCGCTAGGAATCTCCCCTTAGGGATGGTCGACGCGTAATCCGCGATCAACATCTCCCTTCCACTCATTCCTGCAGCTCACACAGAAGCGCAAGACCACCGTGGAACCGGCATTGCTAAAACGCCATGCGCTAAACACTCTTGAATCTAAAAGAAATTAGAAGGGAGAGATGCAGTGAATCTGCTGGTGGAACACGTAACCACTCATTGATCCCTGTGAATCAGTATGATACCACAAACATCATGTAATTAATTTCCAAATTAGTATATTAATTTGAACCAATGAACTAAAAATTAGAGGAGGTAGTGAATGTAAAGGAACAAAAAATTATTCATGTCAACGTGATGGTAATACCAGAATACCACTATGCAAGTGGGTGCCAATACTGAACTAAAAATTAGCCGAACCAGAAATTTAGAGAGAAATCACTGCAAAAATATAGGACCAATGAGTACCAAGAAGGTGTGGAAATTAAGTATCAATGACTAAATATATCAAAATAAAGAGAAAATAACAGAAACAATATCAAAGAAAGGACATATTTTTGGACATTTCTACGGGAGAAATGGAAGAGAAATGGAATAGGCTGGCAAAAGAAATCGTCAAGTAACTCTGGGAAAATACACCGAGGGGAAAAAAGTCATGAGATTCCTCATATCACCTCAGACCTCCTTTCGGACGGCGTAGTGCAGCAACTAGACTAGAAATGCACACAAGTCGTTAGAAGACCTCTGGAGTAATACTGAGCAATGCTGCCTCTATTGCTGCCCATGTAAAACGGTTTGTGCAGGAACTGACCTCTCGATTTTGTCCCGTAAATATTCGATGGAAATCACGTCGGGCGATCTGCATGGACAAATCATTAGTCAAACAGTCCAGGATATTCTCCAAACCAGTCGCGAACAGCTGTGGCCCGATGACATGGCACATCGTTGTTTTGGGACATAAAGTCCATGCATGGCTGCAAGTGATCTCCAAGTAACCGAATAAAATCATTTCCAGTCAATGATCGGTTCAGCTGGACCAGGGGGTGCTGTCCGTTCCATGTAAACACTGCCAGCACCATTATGGAGCCACCATCAATTTGTACAGTGCCACATCGACAACTTGGGTCCATGGCTTCGTGGTGGGGTCTGCGCCACACTGGAACCCTACCATCAGCTCTTACCATCTGCAGTGGAGAGTCATCTCATCAGGACACGGTTTTCTAGTCTTCTAGAATCCACCAATTTGGTCACGAGCTCAGGAGAGGCGCTGCAGGCCTGCCTGTTATCAAAGGCAGTTACGTAAGTCGTCTCCTGCTTTTGGTCGTTAAGTGAAGGCCGTCGGCCTCTGCGTTGTCTGTGGTGAGAGGTAATGCCTGAAATTTGGTATTTTCGTCACATTCTTGACACTGTGGATCTCAGAATATTGAATGCCCTAACAATTTCCGAAATGGAATGCCTTATGCATCTACCTCCAACTACCGCTTCCGTGTTCAAACTGTCTTAATTCCCATAATCACATCGGAAACCTTTTCACATGAATCATCTGACTGAAAAATGACAGCTATGCCAGCACACTGCTCTTTTATATCTTGCGTACGCGTTTCTACCGCCACATATGTGTGTGGATACTTCTATGTCATGACTTTTGTCAACTCAGTGTAAACTAACAATAAATTTTATCCGAGAAGATGAAAAGAGTTAGAAACACAACAACTTGTTGACTGGTTATTTTGTTCTACTTCATTCACCACGGTATCCAAGCTGGATTACCTCAGGGAAGCATCCTAGGGCCCATCTTGTTCAACCTCTACGTTAACGACTTCCAAGCAACACATAACACGACGTTAGCCATCTACCCGGATGACAGAGCCATCCTTGCTCAAGACTGGAAGCCGTCGAACATTAATTCACGAATACAGACGGCACTCAGAACTGCCGAGCCTTGGTTGGAACGATGGCGTATTAAAGTAAACGTCGACAAGTGCGAAGCAGTTCCGTTTACACGCAGACCGAAACTACTGCGCAAACACCAAAGCATTAGACAGATAACACTAGATACACGCCCAATCCGTTTCCGAGAGAAAGTCAGATGTCTCGGTTTCTGGCTGGACCGGAGACTTACATTTCTGCTTGCACAGTCGGTCGAAATAATATATGAGCCATGGGTATTCAATCAATCTCGGGCGGAGACCTACAGAGGGCTGCAAAGACAAAGTGAAATGCAAAACTGCAACGCGTGTTACTACTTTTTATCGCTCTGAGGTGCTCAGAACACTTACGATTAAAAGTCCATGACTATCAGCAATCAGACGTTATATTATACTCTTATTAAAATGTTACGGTCTTTTTAAGACTGTTGGTCATGAGACAGTTCAGCACCAACTTATATGTGGTATGCCATTTAGAGCTCTACAACGTTTTCTGAATATACTCGCCAATCTGTTATTTTTATTATTGAGGGTTAATATGTACGACATACTGTTATTTTTTGTGTCTGAGTCCCAACAAGATGAAAAAAGCATTATTTCAAAATTTTTCAAAAAATTAACCTTTATCATCATTGTAAGCAACGACTGTAAGAAGAAATTGACAAAAAATAAACAATGTATTGTTTTAAGGAGGTGGTTTCACTTTGGAACCACTGGAACATACGGTTTTTAACCGCCCATCATTTCATGTGATATAGATGAAAGCAATTTTGCATTTTTCCTAGACACAATCCACACCTACAAACTCCCATGTACTCACAATACCTAAAAAAAATTATAGTCCTAAATAACAAGCAAAAATGGACCTCAAATTTCATAGATTTGTATCAAAAGTACATAATGCTCCAGTGGTTTCATATCGAAATCTCCTATAAAAGCCGTAGTACAAACTCAAATTTACAATGCAATAACGTTCTATATATTTACTTTCGCTGTCACTTATCTCAATATTATAACTTTAAAAAAGAACACATGACACAGTCGCCTGCTATCACGTTGCACAATCTCCGGGCCGACTGTTGTTTGAACGCTGTAAATGACTGGTCTAATGCACTTCGTAGAAGTACGTCAGAGCACCAACAGATGTCTCTCTCTTTCAATGCCACAGATGGTTTCATGTGAAGACGCTAGCACTTCAAAACAATATCAATAAAACGGTGGTTTGAGGCAGGAAACAGTGGTACTCAAAGGCTAAAGTGTTCCAGTTTTGTTGCCTGATATGTGTTGGTCAGGTGCTGGCTTGCTTGGCAATTTTTTGTGTGTGACAATTTACGAGTGCTTTTTTAGTGCTGCATTTTCTTTTTATTTCGCTGTTTATATTGATAGTCGTTTGTGTCTTGTCTCAGTTTTCTGTGGGATTTTGATGTACTGTGATTAGTTTTTGTGTTTAGTTAGTATATTGGCGGGAGGGATCTAATTCCGTACAATATCTACACTCCTGGAAATTGAAATAAGAACACCGTGAATTCATTGTCCCAGGAAGGGGAAACTTTATTGACACATTCCTGGGGTCAGATACATCACATGATCACACTGACAGAACCACAGGCACATAGACACAGGCAACAGAGCATGCACAATGTCGGCACTAGTACAGTGTATATCCACCTTTCGCAGCAATGCAGGCTGATATTCTCCCATGGAGACGATCGTAGAGATGCTGGATGTAGTCCTGTGGAACGGCTTGCCATGCCATTTCCACCTGGCGCCTCAGTTGGACCAGCGTTCGTTCCGGACGTGCAGACTGCGTGAGACGACGCTTCATCCAGTCCCAAACATGCTCAATGGGGGACAGATCCGGAGATCTTGCTGGCCAGGGTAGTTGACTTACACCTTCTAGAGCACGTTGGGTGGCACGGGATACATGCGGACGTGCATTGTCCTGTTGGAACAGCACGTTCCCTTGCCGGTCTAGGAATGGTAGAACGATGGGTTCGATGACGGTTTGGATGTACCGTGCACTATTCAGTGTCCCCTCGACGATCACCAGTGATGTACGGCCAGTGTAGGAGATCGCTCCCCACACCATGATGCCGGGTGTTGGCCCTGTGTGCCTCGGTCGTATGCAGTCCTGATTGTGGCGCTCACCTGCACGGCGCCAAACACGCATACGACCATCATTGGCACCAAGGCAGAAGCGACTCTCATCGCTGAAGACGACACGTCTTCATTCGTCCCTCCATTCACGCCTGTCGCGACACCACTGGAGGCGGGCTGCACGATGTTGGGGCGTGAGCGGAAGACGGCCTAACGGTGCGCGGGACCGTAGCCCAGCTTCATGGAGACGGTTGCGAATGGTCCTCGCCGATACCCCAGGAGCAACAGTGTCCCTAATTTGCTGGGAAGTGGCGGTGCGGTCCCCTACGGCACTGCGTAGGATCCTACGGTCTTGGCGTGCATCCGTGCGTCGCTGCGGTCCGGTCCCAGGTCGACGGGCACGTGCACCTTCCGCCGACCACTGGCGACAACATCGATGTACTGTGGAGACCTCACGCCCCACGTGTTGAGCAATTCGGCGGTACGTCCACCCGGCCTCCCGCATGCCCACTATACGCCCTCGCTCAAAGTCCGTCAACTGCACATACGGTTCACGTCCACGCTGTCGCGGCATGCTACCAGTGTTAAAGACTGCGATGGAGCTCCGTATGCCACGGCAAACTGGCTGACACTGACGGCGGCGGTGCACAAATGCTGCGCAGCTAGCGCCATTCGACGGCCAACACCGCGGTTCCTGGTGTGTCCGCTGTGCCGTGCGTGTGATCATTGCTTGTACAGCCCTCTCGCAGTGTCCGGAGCAAGTATGGTGGGTCTGACACACCGGTGTCAATGTGTTCTTTTTTCCATTTCCAGGAGTGTATTTAAAGGTTGAGTGTTTAAATGTAACTTGGTGACTGGACAGGCTGTCAGTGGTTGCACTCGTGGTCGTAGGCGTCCCGTATATTCCAAAATTGTGTTTGGTGCTGGGTTGTCTACAAAACGTAGAGGGGTGTCTTTTTCTGTTTGAATAGTCAATTAGTTTCTGGATGATTTGAATAGTCAATTAGTTTCAGGATGATTTGCATTTATCTCAGTGTTGCCGTTTTATTTGAGTGAGTTTTTTGGTAGGACTAACAAATTTGTTAAAAGTCTGCCTTGTTGAGAAATATTCATTCATTATTAGTGTTTTGTTTTTTAGTGTTGTCAACAGTTCTTTATAACGGAATTGTCATTAGCTCGGTACGCCTTCGGTGCGGTGGAAGTGTTCCATAACGTCATCCCCCTGGCGCTCCCGCGGTAAACCACCTGAGACGTCTGCTGTGAGAGCACGCTATGGAACAGCGATCAGAGGCCGCAGGTGCGTCAGTGATGGCAACACGAGCGCGACAAATGCCCGCGGTTGCCGCCACAGCTGTCACAGTCGACTGCGTGCTTCCATGAGGCGGCACGGCAGGGCAGAGCAGGGCACCGCCGGCCTAATGAGGCAGGTGGCTGGCAGGTGTACCAACATCACGTCGCTATCCGCCCTGACGACCCCGAACGTCTTTGAACAATCGAGTGAACTCGGTCCGCCAGTTTGGTGAAGTCCTTCTTCAACAACCAATAAGAAAAAAATTTCTATTAATTATGGCTTTGTTTATTAAATAAATTCCCCGCTACCAGTCATGATATTCCTTTTCAACAATCGTAAATAAGTCATTTGCCAGATGCACAAGAAAATCTTTATGTGATTCACTTAACCGATTACGACAGTTTAAACCGTCACCCTTAGAAATGAAGTAGGCTCAAGTCATTGGTAAGCCATTGTCAAAATAAGAAGTGGCCGGTAGTGTCCTTTGCTACAGAATCAATAAAATAGAGTGACATCGCTAAAAATATACATGTCTGATGAGTAAAATATGTCATATATCTTTAGCCACGTCACTCTATTTTATTGATTCTTTAGCAAAGGACATTACCGTCCGAGTCTTATTTTGACATTGCCTTACCAACGATCTGAGCCTACTTCACTTCTGAAGATGACGGTTTAAAATGTCGAAACCGCAAAGTTAACCAAATAAAGGTTTTCTTGTGCAGCTGACGACTGACTTCTTTATCTTTGTTGAAATATTTCGCAGCTGCTGAACTACAGCTATGAGAAAAGTCATAGAAATCCTTTTACATTTTTCACGACGCGTTTCGAGAAAGTATTTCCAATTTTCAGCACGCTTTTTGTCTCCTTAGCCCGTGTCTTCCAGGTGTGGGGTGCTGCAAATCGTTCTTTCGTCTTTACCGAAATTTATAAAAACACATGGAATTCTTAATTATTAATCATTACTTATGTAGAGTTAATGGTGCAATTTGGAAAGAACTATTTACTGGTTTTTTCTTGGGTCCACTTGTGCAGAAACTCACAAACATTAAACACCACACACAATTCTCTGTGCCCAGTACGCAAGCAAATAAGCAAACGTACATAAATATACATTTATAAAGAAGTTTTTTACATATAGCTCCTACAGGTCATCCAAAGTGTATCTATACTTTCGTATAGAGAGTATTTACCGGAACAGTCTGGATATTTATTGTTTATATGCACGGTCTCCATAACTAAAGTTCCACTTTCGTGACGTTGTAGAAAGAGTAAATCTGCTCAGAAATATTACCGACATCGGGGAAACGACATGAAAAATAATCTTTACCAATAGATGAGGCTGTAAGCGTCTTAACGTAAATGAGGTCCGCTATAAATTGAAGTGACTCGCAAGACGACTGCTATGGTTTGAGTTGCACTTTACACCATCGTTACAATTCAGTTCCACGACTGCATAGGTTTGGCAGTCAACATTTGTGGCACTATTGGTTAGGTAAGGCCATCGACTATGTCAAGGTAGTGCCACGTCGGATGAGAGAATACGGTTTTTTATTTGTCCTGAGGCCAAAGACTGCATCGGTTTCTAACTGTCGCGAATCTAGCCCAAGACATGTTCGATATGCTGTCCACCGTTTTCTGCAAGAATTGGAAATCGAGGAACAGCATGTTCCACAACAGTTTAGTGTGTCTCGGGGATCTTATCCAGACTGCATTGGTCAATGCGTGCCTTCCTTTCAGCTACGTTCGTAACATGAGCGCCGAGCACAACATCTGTCAGATAATCCCACAGCAAGAAGACAGACGGATTAACGTCACGTGAAATTAGCGGCCACGCTGTAGGGAAATGAAGATTGATAATTCTAGAAATTCCGAAATGCCTCTACAGCAACCGTTTCACCGGCTGTGAATGTGTGGAGGAGCACTGTCTTGCCTAAAAATTATCGTAACCACACATCCAAGCTGTTGAGTGCTGGAATGACGTTGGTGCGCGAAAGACATTAACAGCGTTTATCAGTGCCAATTTACTGTTGGCCGTATTCTGTAATTCTACGTAATGACATGCCCTTGGAAATATGAATCGTCCTCGTCTGTCCACTTCCGTGCGTGTAAGAAATTCCGGAGCCAACGTTGTCTTGTTGGCAGGTCAGCAGGGAACTACTCTCGAACGTGAGTGATGTCGTATAGAAAGCAATGCAGGATGTTTCGTAGCATTTTATGCATAGTGCTCGAAGGTAGTTCCCCGCGTAAGGATCAACTGCTTTCCTTACTCTGCCTCACTGGCACTTCAAAAGAACCTGTCTTTTCGAATTGTTAAATGATTTTCTCCAAACCCTTACCGATCATCCTACCAATGTGTTTTTTCATACCCCTGAGTGCCCGAAACTTCTGCAGGGCTACTGGCACACAGTCATCGTTCTTACAAAAGAGCTTTCCCAACAGCGCACGATCCTTCATGGAGACAGTTATGTTGGACGGTTGGGCGTCTCGGTCGCGAACTCAAGAACAGCAGTGTGTCGCGCGTCTATTAGTGAGCGTATTCTGACTTTATTCACTGATAAAGTTTCCATTACTTCTTTTTTTCACGACGTTTCCTCCTGCTGCAATAACATTCCGTCGAAAAATGATGTCACTGTGAGCAGTGTTTCTCTTTTTACAGCGTTTTGAAAATGGAGCTTTAATTATGGACACCCTGTATATCTACAATAGTCCTACTTATTTCTTTGTGTCACTGTTTTTATTTAAGTATACTGTCGAAGCATCTAAAGAAATTCACTGATTCACTTTCATTTTATTTATTGTTTTATCTTTGTACTTTTTGTAGTGCGAATATACGAGGTGTGGCTAGAAAAAAAACCGGACTAGTACTGGTGAAACAATAAAACGAATGCAATAAGGCTGAAAGTCGCGTGGCCTGTCACGTGACTCTCGCTCCGCCTACTGCTCGAATTTCATCTGCCTCCTGCACTCAGTCTGCCCGTGGCGTCTGTTTTAAGTAGTTGACGTTTTGTCTGTGCGTCGGAAAATGTTTAGTGTACAGAAAGAACAGCGTGTTAACATCAAATTTTGTTTCAAACTAGGAAAATCTGCAAGTGAAACGTTTGTAATGTTACAACAAGTGTACGGCGATGATTGTTTATCGCGAACACAAGTGTTTGAGTGGTTTAAACGATTTAAAGATGGCCGCGAAGACACCAGTGATGACACTCGCACTGGCAGACCATTGTCAGCGAAAACTGATGCAAACATTGAAAAAATCGATAAACTTGTTCGACAAGATCGCCGTTTAACAATCAGAGCAGTGTCTGAGTTAACAGGAGTTGACAAGGAAAGTGTTAGGCAGATTCTTCATGAAAGTTTCAACATGAACAAAGTGTGTTCAAAAATGGTTCCAAAGTGCCTCACAATTGAACAGAAGGAACGCCGAAGAATGATTTGTTCTGATATCCTGGAAAACATTGAAAGTGATCCCACCTTCTTACAAAATGTTATTACTTGCGATGAATCGTGGTTTTTTACTTACGATCCCGAAACTAAACGCCAATCGATGCATTGGAAAACTCCTGGTTCTCCACGACAAAAAAAAGCACGAATGTCAAAATCGAAATTCAAGGCAATAATGATTGTTTTTTTTTTTGACATCAAAGGGATTGTGCACATTGATTGGGTACCAGAGGGACAAACAGTGAATCAACATTACTACATTAGCGTCCTGGCTACCCTACGTGAGCGAGTACGGAGAAAACGGAACGATTTGTGGAGAAAAAAGTCATGGATGCTTCACCAAGACAATGCCCCAGCTCACAGTGCGTTGTCAGTGAAGACGTTTTTGGCAAAACGCAACATTCCCATCTTAGATCATCCACCCTACTCACCTGATTTGGCCCCCTGTGACTTTTTTCTTTTCCCTAAAGTCAAGTCAGCTTTGAAAGGAACTAGATTTGAGACTGTTGAAGCAGTAAAAGAAAAAGCGACGGAAGTAATGTATGGACTTACCGAAAATGATCTGCAGCATTGCTTTGAACAGTGGAAAATTCGTATGGAGCGGTGTAGAGACCGAGGAGGAGAGTACATTGAAGGAGATAACATGAAATTGTAAATAATTGCAAATAAATGTTTTTTCCAGCATCAGTCCGGTTTTTTTCTAGCCGCACCTCGTAGTTCTTCTAATACATCCTCTTTAGGTCCTTTACTTAGTCATTTTCTTCCACTCTCCCAAATTGATGTACTCTGTTGTCTATATGTGTAGCTATTGCTGATGATGTGTTCCTGTTGTGTGTTTCGGCGGTAACTATCGGTTACTGCTAAGCAGTTGCTATTAAACAGCACCCCATACTAGCAAACCAGTTGTGTCTGCCGTCTTTACCTGTGGCTACTCGTTCTTTAGGTACTTGGGCTATGTACGGTTCTGTTTAGAAAGAATAGCTATATGTAGTCATGGGGTCGAGCCTCACAAGTCTGATTTCACACCCCGCAGCTAAGTCGCTGCAAATATAACCTCTAACTGTGATCCTGCATTCAAATAGTATCTCTTCTGGCTAGAATTGCGAGTTAATAAAATAGTCAGAAACATAAAATAAAAGATATATGAATAATTTAACAAAGAGGATTATATTCTAACTTCTGTAATGGTTCAAATGGCTCTGAGCACTGTGGGACTTAACATCTGAGGTCATCAGTCCCCTAGAACTTAGAACTACTTAAACCTAACTAACTTAAGGACAACGCACACATCCGTGCCCGAGGCAGGATTCGAACCTGCGATCGTAGCAGTCGCGAGGTTCCGGACTGAAGCCCCTATAACAGTAACCTCTGTAATTGAGGTAGACAACAGAGATGTGGAATAATGTTTATTCAAGAAAGGACATCTCAGATATGCGGGAGGTGGTCCTATGATATTCAGTTAAAATATAGACAGAAAATACATTAATCAAATACAGTAAGCAAACAATCCTGTTGCAGAAATATTCGTAGCTGAACATTATACCAGGGGTTGTAAGATTGTTTTATTTAGAACACCAGTGGTTTCAGGGTCTTATACGCCCATCTTCATGCGTCGTAATTTGGTGCAGCGAGCGCAGAGCATATCGCTTCTTGTACTCGTCCACCACGGCACTCGGGGTCACAGCACCAAGTTACGACACATGAATATGGGCGTGTAAGAGCCCGAAACCGGCCGTGTCGTAAATAAAAGAATCTTACAACTGTAGCGGTATTTTGAACCTCTAAAAGACTGTAAAGTTACGTTTAGAGTGGTACAAAAATGGTAACAAAATCCCCAAACTAAGTAGTTATCGAAGTTACACGAAAATTAAGTCAGTTTCGTAATCACAATACACGTAATATTTACCAACTGAAAACAGTACAACATGATGAGTCACAAATTAACGCACAAGATGCACAGAATAGTGACTCATACTCTGTCTATTCTTAGTTCCATAGTAAAACCAGAAACAGAGTCCTGTTCTGGAGTACATTCAGACATCTCGAAATACAAAGCTTCAAAAGTTATAATATGGTAGTGGCCGTTCATCTTCAAGAAACATTGCCACAACACCAGGCTGAAAGTTAGTTCCCAGAATAACGTCTTGAGGAAGCTCACATCTACCGCCTGGGAAGCAAGTCCTCCCGTCCTGAGAATTTCGGCTCTTGCTTTGTGTGTGTCCGCTACAGAGTATGCTTCACCTGCGTGGAGTGCATCCACTCACACCAAACTGGTTGATATTGCAATCAATAAGACCGTCCGAATCATGTCGGGATGTATGAAGCCAACTCCAGTCGATAAAATCCACCCGATTGTTGGAATAGCTCCCCCCATTATTAGAACGGCTGTTGCTGTTGATGTAGAGAGGGCTAAGCAAATTTATGATACCCGACATCCAATGCATGATCATCAGGCTGTAGTCCGTCGACTGAAGTCGAGAAAGAGTTTCATCGCCGGGACTTAACGACTAGAGGGAACACCAGAGTCTAACCGCATCACCAGGTGGAAGAGCAAGCTACCACCTGATATCCCTGTAAAGGAAACGACTTGCCGTACTCTATTTGGAGATCGCTCAATCGTCTTAGGGTGGGCGTTCCTCTTTGTAAGACCAACATGCGAAAATGGGGCTTTCTTCTAGCCGTTGGGGATACACCCTGCGAGTGCGGAACAACACAAGACCCGGCCCACCTGCTAATTTGTCCTCAACTTGAACAACCCTGCACGACACAGTACCTGATCGAGGGAACCAACGAGGATATCAGAGTTGCTCTAAGGCGCTGCAGTCATGGACTGTGCAGATGGTCCCGGCGGAGGTTCGAGTCCTCCCTCAGGCATGGGTGTGTGTGTTTCTCCCTAGGATAATTTAGGTTAAGTAGTGTGTAAGCTTAGGGACTGATGACCTTAGCAGTTAAGTCCCATAAGATTTCACACATATCGGAGTTGCTACCTTCTGGCAATGCTGACCGAAGACGGAAATGAACGAATGAATCTCCCAGAATCAATCACTTAGATGACGGAATCGTGTCCTCAACTATAGAGAGGTCTGTCTTCTCCCAGAACTCTCTTAAAAGTGTCCCAAAAGCTCCCTTGAGCTTGTCACTCATAGTACCTGCCACAACGAGATTCCCACAGTGTTCCACTACTGCCTGCTTCCCCATTGGTTGACGGATATCCCCACCAAAAATACATCATCCTTCAGCTCTGCAAACATCATTTGATTCAAGTTGACCACTTCCCATACTATACCAAGACATTATAACAATATTTAAATGAAGAAATGTAATGAACATAGAGTCAGTCTCTGATCATTTACAATAAATACAAAAATAATTAGTTCATAGATAAATAAGGTAGCATTCTTGCGCAAATGTGCTCTTGACAATAGGTTGCCCTTAAATATTATCTTCGCAGATAAGTATGCCTTCTTGACAGCAACGCCTTTTGGTACTCTTTTCAGTTGTGGTGTCTGCTGACACATGGGATTTATCCCGTTTAAATTAGCATAGTTTATTAATAGCGCTTGCAATCAACATTTAAATATAGTTACTGGCGAAATAGTAAACTGTTCATTAAATAAATACACAGGCGTGACAAGAGACGAGGTACTGGCGGAAGTAAAGCTGTGAGGACGGGGCGTGAGTCGTGCTTGGGTAGCTCAGTTGATGGATCACTTGCCCGCGAAAGGCAAAGGTCCCGAGTTCGAGTCTCGGTCCGGCACACAGTTTTAAACTGCCCGGAAGTTTCAAAATATGAGGTACTCATACTGTGTTTATTTGCTGTGCAATTGTGTAGGATACAACGTTATGCAAATATTTGCATAATGACAAAATATAAAAATGTAACACAACAAGAAATAAATATCGTATGTTGAAATTGCATGAAGCAATTAAATGTTTTTGATTCAGAGATTTACTGTGAAACTATTTAGGCAGGGTAAATTATTAATTTTTGTCGTTTTTAAGATATTGATATTATTGTTGTGTCACTGGATGCGCCTCATTTTTGTGGAATTGCTGGTGTATTCATATTTGCATTTAATGCTTGACTGTAAATTATTGTAGACTCTCAAAAACTGTAAGATGCCATCTTTCAGCTCGTCTCAAGTCGCGGAATTGCTGGTCATTCCACATTGCGCATTAAGGGGCCGTCAATTTGCCTCGGACGAAGCCGTGAAAGAAGCGGTGCATTCCTGGCTCGGAGCTCAACCGAGAACCTTGTTTTATGAGGGCATCACGAAGCTTGTAAAACGATGGACCAAGTGCGTTGAAACGCAAGAGACTATGTCGAAAAATGATGTTCTTGTAAGCTTCCTATTTGATTACAATAAAATTTCGTAACTACTTTGAGGATAATAATTGACTCACCCTCATACTAATACTAGTATGATAACATTACTTGTTTCCTTTACAGGTAAAGATCGATGCACAGAATTACAGCGTTCACCACCTTCGACACTGAAAAACAAGATTACTTGTGACACAAACTGAACGCCAACATGACTCAAGCTCTAGCAAATAGTGGAGTGAAGTGTGCATTACATTTTAAGCACTGCATGCTTCCGCTCTTCTTTTGTAAAACCAGCGAAACATCAAGTGACCCATACCATCGAACGTTCTCCTAGCACCTGTATCGTACCTCAAACACGTTCTACCGGAAAACCCCGAATGAGCACCGTTAATGTGGACACTGCTCAGTTCCAGCGATGCATTTTGCAGAGTCCTGCTTCTAGGCTGCACTCTGGAAAAACCCACAGAATTTAACTCTCAGCATTTAATATGCAGAACGTTTGTGATTTTATTGTTAGTCTACGTTAGCAATGCAAATGAGAGGTGCGGAACCAGCTGACCTGTCGGAGCGAAACGACTGAATACTCACCCTTGATATGTAACTATCCTGCGGTATTAATATTAATACTGCGTTTGTGCCTTTTTAATTTTATGTACACGATTATAGTTGCTCTCACAGACCAATAATTCTTAAAGATCTCATATGCTGTCTGGTTTCCAACGTGTAAAGTGGCAGTTAGTTGCAAATGGAAACATGGCAAAGGGTAATAGCTTCGCGTATCCTGTTTTTTCCTTTACTCCCCGTCTTGTTGCTGCTTTCCTCACGTTACCTCGTCATGTCTCTCTTATTCGTAAAAAATTCCAATATGCGTCTTACCTCGCTTCTTCTCTCTATTATAATTGCACTTCATACAGGGTGAGTCAAAAAGGACCTTACAAATTTGGAACGATGTATGAATTTATTGAGATAGCTTACAGAATCGATAAGTTCATTTTGTAGCAAAAAACCTGAAGTTTCATTTATGTAGTGCATCAGTACCTCATTCTCTCATGAAAGTTTAAGGTTTCCTCTACAATCGCTTACCAGGTCGGTGGATCGTCCATGAAGGGCCAGTCGCATGATCACATCGCTCCCCAGACATGACACCACTGGATTTCTTTCTGTCGGGTTTCATTGAAGATCGTGTGTATGTTTCTCCCCTACCAAACAATTCAACCGACCTGAAAACTCGAATCTACGCTGTCGTTGCACAAGCTACGCCCGATTCGATGCAACGAATGCGGAAAGAAATTAATTACTTGTGGATGTTTACCGCATCACTAATGGTAGTCACATCGAACCAAAATGACACTTGACACTTTTCTACATCTACATCTACACAGTTACTATGCAGTTCACACTTAAGTACCTGGCAGAGGGTTCATCGAACCATTTTCATACTACTTCTCTACCATTCCACTCTCGAATGGCGCGTGGGAAAAGGAACACCTAAATCTTTCCGTTCCAGCTCTGATTTCTCTTATTTTATTATGATGATTTCTCTTTACGTAGGTGGGTGTCAACAAAATATTTTCGCATTCGGAAGAGAAGGTTGGTGATTGAAATTTCGTAAATAGATCTCGCCGCAAAGAAAACCGCCTTTGTTTCAGTGACTGTCACACCAAATCGCGTATCATATCAGTGACACTCTCACCCCTGTTGCGCCATAACACGATACGAGCTCCCCTTCTTTGCACTTTTTTCGATGTCCTCCGTAAATCCTACTTGGTAAGGTTGCCACACCGCGCAGCAATATTCCAGCAGAGGACGGACAAGTGTAATGTAGGCTGTCTCTTTAGTGGGTTTGTCTGCCAACAAAGCGCAGTCTTTGTTTCACCTTCCCCAAAATATTATCTATGTGGTCTTTCCAATTTAAGTTGCTCGTAATTGTAATTCCTAAGTATTTAGTCGAATTAACAGTCCTTATATTTGTGCGATTTATCGTATACCAAAAATTTTTCGGATTTCTTTTAGTACCTATGTGGATGATATCGCACTTTTCTTTGTTTAATGTCAATTGCCACTTTTCGCACTATACAGAAATTGTCTCTAGATCATTTTTTAACTGGATTTGATCATCTGATGATTTTACTAGACGGTAAATTACAGCGTCATCTGCAAATAGTGTAAGGGGGCTGCTCAGATTATCACCTAGATCATTTATGTAAGTCAGGAACAGCAGAGGGCCTACGGCACTACCTTGCGGAACGCCAGATATCACTTCTGTTCTACTCGATCATATACCGTCTATCACTGCGACCTGTGACAAATCCAGTCACACAACTGAGACGATACTCCATATGAACACAATTTGACTAATAGTCGCTTGTGAGGAATGGTATCAAAAACCTTCTGGAAATCTACGAATATGGAATCGTTCTGAGATCCCTTGTCGACAGCACTCATTACTCATAAAGAGCTGTGTTGCACAAGAACGATATTTTCTGAATCCGTGTTGGTTATGTGTCAATAAGTCATTTTCTTCAAGGTGATTCATAATGTTCGAGTATATGCTCCAAACTCCTACTGCAAATTGAGGTTAGTGATACGGGTCTGTAATTCAATGGGTTACTCCTATTTCCTTTCTTGAATGTTGGTGTGACCTGTGCTACTTTCCAGTCTTTAGGAACAGACCTTTCGTCAAGTGAGCGGTTGTATATGATTGCTAAGAAAGGTGCTATAGTATCTGCATACTCTGAAAGGAACGTGACGTCCACTACAAGACACACATGTACCGATTCTGTAAGTTATCTAAATGAATTTCTGTTTCATTCTAAAATTGTTAAGCTCTTTTTGACTGACCCCGTACTTTATTTATTAATGCTCCTGATTTCTATGAGGAGTTTCTGATCCAACTATTGCAGAAAGCGCTACCCCGAAAGGTAACTCTTAGTAACATTCCGTGTAATGAAAGGGACCTTATGTAGCGTTAAATACGAAGTCACAATGTCATGAAGTCATTGAAAGAAACCTACAGAGAAAATAGTGACGTGAATACTCTAACACGTCACCATTTCGTATCCTCAGTAAGCTAATACCTTTAGGTTTAAGTAGTTCTAAGTTCTAGGGGACTGATGACCTCAGATGCTAAGTCTCATAGTGCTTAGAGACACTCGAACCATTTTTTGAATAAACACAAAGCCTTACAACATTTCCAGCGGCAATGATGATCTTGTAATGAAATGCAGGTGATTGAGAAACAAGAAGAAAAAATTAGAAAAGGCGTAAGGCAAGAGTGTGATCTTTTTCCTCTTATATTCAACGCTTGAATCCAGGATGCTATAGAGTAAGTTCGTGAAACTGCTGATGCGGGGATCACCATTAATGGCCAGAAGGTAGGCATGCTACGTGCATTATGCAGATGATAATGGTGCGGTCACGGAGACGATAGGAGATCTAGAGACGGTCCGCAGCACAATGAAAAGGATTTTCTGTTTTCAGTATGTTATGAGAATAAACAGGCGAGAGACTGAAGTAATGATGTGCAGTGCTGAAGAAGAACATGTACTTTAAAGGATAAAAACTGGAACAGAGAGCTAGAAATGATAGAGGAATTTAGCTGTTTGGGAATCAGGATTACAAGGAATGGTAGAAGCCAGAAAGAAACTATGAGCAAAATACAACACTCCAAAAATACATCTAATTTAAGAAAGAACTTATCGGGAAGAACATCAATATGGAACCAAGAAAACGAGTTATAAAAGCACTTGTTTGGAAGGTGGCTCTTCACGTGCTTGAAGTTTCGACAGTAGGAAAACAAGAGAGAAGACGGCTAGAGGCCCTGAAGATTTGGTGTTACAGAAGAATGATGAATACCAGCTGTAGAGAGGGAGATACCACTGAATAGGTGCTGAGAAGAGTACAAGGGAACATCCAGAGAAGAAGAGAGATGCTCGTAGGAGACATTTTAAGGCACAATAACATCATTGGAACAATAGCAGAAGGGACTAGTGACGAAAGGAATCGCCGGGCATGGCCAAGGATGTTACACATGCTGTGGGATGCACTACGTATGGGGAAATGAGGAACGCAGATAGAAAAGAGCAATGACGTCCTGCTGCAAGCCAAGGTCACGGTTGAACACTGCAGAGACAGAACGAAGTAAATGAATGGACAGTGAGTTTTATTTATCCTTTCAAAATTGTAGTCAATTTCGACTTGACAACTCTCGAAAGAGTGGTATGAATTAAAACATTTTATTATATGGCCGACTTCTGTTGTTACGAATAAACAAAGTTAATGTCTCTAATGAAAATTAATGAATTTTTATTTAATGATATTTGTTACCATATTTCCCAAAGAGGAATATAATTTCACTTGTATCTTCTATGGAATTTTAGTTAACTAGTTAGACGTATACAAAAAGTTCTGCAAATATGACGTCATAAACATTGAGCTGCTTGAAAATGAAACAGAAGGGCGTAATTCGTTACAGACGTAGGTGAAATATGTGTAAAAATAGCTGCGAAGTATGTAAACTATATCTGAAATACACACATCAAAAAAAGTTTTGCATCATCTTCGGTCTGAGAGTTTGGGAACCTACACAGAAAATTGGAATAGACATAAACATCATTTCCGCCCATTTTATTGCTCATGAAAACCACACATTGCATGTTCTACCATCAAAAAGCGAGATCTACAGAGGTGGTGGTCCAGATTGCTGCAAACACCGGTACCTTTAATACCCAGAAGCACGTCCTCTTGCATTGATGCATGAATGTATTTTTCGTGGCTTACTATACACAAGTTCATCAAGACACTGTTGGTCCATATTGTACCATTCCTCAACGGCGATTCGGCGTAGAACTTTCAAAGTGGCTAGTAGATCACGTCGTCCATAAACAGCCCTTTTCAATCTATTCCAGGCATGTTCGATTGGGTTCATGTCTGGAGAACGTATTGAAACGTTCCCTTAGAAAAATTATACATGACTGTGCTTAAACTGACACACAATATTTTTTAGCACAACGCAATCTGACTTTCAATAATACCTACAAAAGAATGGCCCTGACTAACATTAACCTATACACTTCACAAATCACTTACCTCACAAAAATCTTCGTTACTCTACTGCAATACAGCGAGCGCCACTACTGCCAGCTAAATAAAAGATTCAAACTACTGAATGCACTAACTACTAATAGGCATAGTTAGCAAATGAAAGATTTTGATGGCGAACAAACAATGTATTTACCTTAATAGTGTTCAAAAGTCATTTTATATATATATATATATATATATATATATATATATATATATATATATATATATATATATATATATATATATATATATATATCAGTTCATGATATCCAGTCTTACAAATTTACTGTCTCTATCCAGATCATCCGCTATAAAAACTCCGCCATCTCACTCCCCACATCCACCACTGCTGGCGGCTCACCTCCAACTGTGCAATGCTACGCGCTGTTACCAGCCAACTGCCCAACACTACAATGGCAGACAACAATGCAAACTAGCTACACAGCACAGCCAGTGATTTTCATACAGAGCGCTAGGTGGCGGTGGCGTTACCATTATAAGCACCTAAACAGCCTACTTACAGAATTAGCCACTCTAGTCGAGCGATGTCGTTATCCTGAAGGAAGTCATTCATAAGATGTGCACGATGGGGGCGCGAATTGTCTTCCATGAAGACGATTGCCTCACCAATATGCTGCTGATACGGTTGCACTATCGGTCGGAGGATGGCATTCACGTATCGTACAACCGTTACGGTGCCTTACATGACCGCCACCGGCGTACGACGGCCACACATGATGCCATCCCAAAACAGCAGGGGAACCTCCACCTTGCTGCACTCGTTGGAAAGTGTGTCTAAGGCGTTCAGCCTGACCGGGTTGCCTCCAAACACGTCTCTGAAGATTGTCTGGCTCAAGGCACATGTGACACTCATCGGTGGATAGAACGTGACGTCAATCCGGAGTGGTCCATTCGGCATGTTGTTGGTCCCATCTTTACAGCGCTGCATGGTGTCGTGGTTGCAAAGATGGACCTCGTCATGGACGTCGGGAGTGAAGTTGCCATGATGCAGCCCATTGCGCACAGTTTGAGTCGTAAAACGACGTCCTGTGGCTGCAGGAAAAGCATCATTTAACATGGTGGCGTTGCTGTCAAGGCTCCTCCGAGCCATAATGCGTAGGTAACGGTCATCCACTGCAGTAGTAGCCGTTGGGCGGCCTGAGCAAGGCATGTCATCGACAGTTCCTGTCTCTCTGTATCTCCTCCATGTCCGAACAAGATCGCTTTGGTTCACTCCGAGACACTAGGACACTTCCCTTGTTGAGAGCGCTTCCTGGCACGAAGTAACAATGCGGACGCGATAAAGCCGCGGTATTGATCGTCTAGGCATGGTTGAACTACAGACAACACGAGCCGTGTACCTCCTTCCTGGTGGAACGACTGGAACTGATCGGCTGTTGGACCCCCTCCGTCTGATAGGCTCTGCCCATGCATAGTTGTTTAAATCTTTGGGTGGTTTTAGTGAAATCCCTGAACAGTCAAAGGGACTGTGTCTGTGATAAAATATCCACAGTCAACGTCTACCTTCAGGAGTTCTGGGAACTGGGGTAATGCAAAACTTTTTTTAATGTGTTTGTATGTAAAATATGCTTACCTAGGCAGAGCTGTGGGTAAAAGGCTCCTCCTGTACTCCTAGATAAGAGTCAGCCGTACTTAGTACAGTAATTACTTACTACATGGACAGAAATACTGTTCGATAAAAACCACCAACTTTCTGTTGATATGGGCATGATAACGTAGTGGTGAAGAGAGAAGGGGAGAGGAGAAGATGGGGAGATAGAGGGGGCGGAAGAAATGGACAGAGAAAGGGAAGAGGAGATGAACGGATTGGGGAGGAAGACATGGTCAGAGAGAAAGGCAAGAAGGAGATCGTCAGAGAGGGAGGGAAGGCTACATGGACGGAGAAATGGGGAGGAGGATATGAACAGAGAGAGGTGGAAGATGAGATTGGTGGAGATATGCCGTGGAGGAGTTGGGCAGGGTGGGGGGGGAGGAGGAAACGTTCAGAAAGAGGAGGGGAGGTAGGTGCTAGGAAGATAGGGTAAGAGGAGGTGGAGAGATATAGGGGGAGGAGCAGACAGGCAACGAGAGATGCAGGAGAAGATAGGCAGCGAATGGGGAATGGTGAACAAAGAGAGTGAGAGGAGGAGATGATCAGCCAGGGGAAGGAGGAGATGGACAGAGAAAGGGGAAGGAAGAAGTGGACAGATAAAAGACTGGTATAAATACATACCCAGGCAATACTGGTTACTCTGTTAGTACAGAAATACAGGTCACATAAAATGAAATAATGGAAGTGCAGACAAACCTAGGAGAAAAGGCTGTAGGAAAAACGCGAAGGAATCGAACAAGGAATGGTCATCAGTAGCAATGAGTCAGCACATAGAAAAGTCAAAATTAATTTCGGCGAAATTAAAAGCTAAGACGTCAGAATTAAGAGTGCAAGAGAAATTTCACGAAAGCAGAGGAGAGACTGGATAGTTGGACTGAGTACAATGAAGGTCTCTACGAGGAGGAGAAACTGTCTGATGAGGTGATAAAAAAAAAAAAAAAAAAAGGAAATGGTAGTCGATATGGAAGACATAGGGCATCTAATATTGGAACCATAGTTTGACAGAGTTTAAGATCGAATATGGCGGAAGGCACATTCCTTCTAACTTCTTAAATCACTGGGGATGGTGGCGAACAAACGAGACTCTATGTGGACAGAGGCATACCATCAGAATTCGGCGAAATATCATCCACACAGTCCTGATGGTATCATGGCTAGTTAAATGTGAGAACTACAACATAATCGAATTGACATCCCACGCCTCCAAACTGCCGGGAAGATTAACATACAGAAGAATGGAAATGAAAACTGGGTATCTAGAACGTAACGACCAGTTTGGCTTTATAACAGTGGAGAGGACCAGAGAGGTTGTAACACCATAGCTCTAATGCTGTAATGATTTATTTTGCTTTTTGTTCATTTTATGTTTCATCATTGAGCTTCTGTAAATGTGTTTGATTGAATAGATAACACAAAATTGTATACTCATTTCTTTGTACAACTTTTGACGTCATGTTTTGGTTCAATGCAAAGTAGTGTATCTACAATTTATATTCTTTGTCCCATTTGGAGGGAACAAAACTTAATATATATAATTGTAATTTTGTGTGAATAATTTTTTGTAGAAGTGTCAATATGTGAAAATGTTCTGTTTTATTTAATGTGTTTGTTTGCTGTTATGTAAACTGCTGACCTTCACTTAGGGCTCTTAGTTAGTCTGTATGTAAAAGGTGTAGTGGTTCCCCTCGGGAACGGAACTGTGTAGCGCGCGCAAAATGTGGTTGGCCTAGGTGGGAAAGGTGGAACTGATAGTCAGTCGGAGGCGAGCTAAGAGTCGGGGACGAGCAGTCAGTCAGAGATGAGCTACGAGTCCGTGCACTGCCGTGTAAAAGTTGCATAGTGCTGGTTTCGAGAGAGGCTTTTCTGTTATTTTCCAATGCCTCGGATGGATGGATAAATAGCTGGGCTATTCTGGAATTTGTACCTATCTTCGCCACCAAGAAATGACAGAGTCCAGCAATTCTGCCTGCAATTCCACCTACCAACATGCAGTTGCCACCACATTGCGCAATCATTGCAACGTAATATGATAAGGATGTACAGTGAAGGATCAGCTTAATAGATGTGTTATTGTGCTGAAATATAAGGTAATGTGTATCTGAATTTATGTACCTACCTTGAATTTTCTCCTCATCATAACACCTCTCAGGGTCCTCTCCGTTTGAAGTAAAGTGATTACCGAGTATCCTTACTGAAAGTACGTTAAAACTCAGTTTGCTAATTAATACCTATTGGACAGAGTAAAGTTAAAGTTAATGTGGCAAGAGAGTGAGTTAGAGTTAATGATGCTTGCTGAAATAATTTGCCTAGAAAAACTGATTATTAATGTGTTGTTGCCAAATTCAAATTAAAATTTCTCAAGACTGAGGCTTATAAAGTTTTGCTTAGTAAGTGATCACATTACTACCTGTTGTTAATCGCAGAAAGTGAGCTAGTATCTTACATAAATGTTAATTTTATGTCTCATGCCACTAAAAGTGGAAAATTGCATAGTAGGAAAATATATGTTCATGATTACTAAGTGTTTGTCTTTCTTGTGTGCATATTAACAGTATAAAGACTACTCACTTTGTGTAAACCCTGAAAGTAATAGTGTGTTTCGGTAGCTGTTATAATTTTGCAAATAGTGTGTGCTGTTCCAATTGTTGGTTTCAATCTTAAAACATAGGTGTGTCAGAGTTCATTGCACTCGCGTGTGGCCAAGTCTAGGTTGTGTTTGTCCGTTATAATTACTAATAACTATTTTCTTGAACGAGAATGTTAATCATTCTCATGCCTAGTTAGGCTGGCGACCGGTTTCGTTATTCATTAAACGGTGCAGATAATCAAAATTTCGTTTGTTACTGTTCAAATATTTACGTAATTCTGACTTTCATTGCCGATAAGCCACTTCCGTTAGGGACAACACGGTCAACATAACAAAATTCCTCTCAGAGGGTAACACTGCTCTGTTGAATTGCACTATAATTGCTTTTACAAAAGAGTTTTATGTCACAACCTGTTTCTAGCATTGAGGTTATGGTGCAGTAGTAACAGCAGTTAGGAGTGTTATACGTGGCTTTTCCGTGACAGGACTAGTTTGTTCTGTTGGGGCATAATACGTAATAAATCGAATTTGGTATTTGATCGAATAAGCTACGTAAATACGCTGTTGTAGTGTTATACGTGGCGCCGCGTGACAGGACGTTGTTCGATTTGCATCTACATGCGAAAAAAAAATTATAAGTAGTTAGCATTTTACAAATATCGAGTGAACATAAAACGTCCAGCGGCACGAACCTGTACCTTAATTGACAGAACGGATAGTAAAAGTTCAGTTTAGATTGGAAACTAAAGGTATCAGTACTTAATAATAGCTAAAATGGACAGGGAACTAGAAATGAATCTAAATACGCGAGAGCAGAATGCAATCGAGAGTAGTTCAGGCGGCACACCAACAGATGGCAGTGTGCGCGAGTTAAATTACGTACGCTACCACGCCGATGTCAATAAACAGATAGAAGCTATGAATGCCGCTCGTACTAAGGAAGACAATATGAGCGATGTTGCGGAAGACAGTGGCTATGTTAATGAATTGCGGGATATATTTGAATCCCCAAAAACAGAAAGGGTTGTAGGATTTGAACACGAAAATTCAGTTGAAACCAAAAGTGAAAAGACACCAGATGTGACTGATTTGTTAAAAATGTTGTCTGCACAAATTACAGCACAGGGACAACAAAATGCTGCACAAACTGACAAAATTAATGCACAAATCGCAGCACTGGGACAACAAAGTGTAGAACAAAGGCAACTAATCACAGCACTGGGGCAACAAAATGCAAAACAAAGGCAGCTAATTACAATACAGGGTAGTGATATTAGTAAACAAATGCAAGAGCAGGGCAAGAATCTTAGTAAACAGATTGAGAAGGTTGAGGTAAAAGTAGACGTTGTGAGTAATGAAATTAAAAACCTCAAAAGCGAAATTACTGTCATCAATGGCAATATTGCCAACATACAGGGACAGATTGATGACATTAATGAAAGATTTGACACTGAAGTAATTAAAATCCAAGATCAAATAGAACCCTTAGTCTGTACTAAAGTAGATGAAAAGATGTTCGGTATTAAATCCGAAATACAAACCGAATGTAACGAGGAATTTTCACAGATCAAACAGTCTGTAACAGAAACAAGCAGGGCTCTAACCAAACAGATTCTTACTTGCGAAAAGAAGTGTGAACATAACACTTCACAAATCCAAGGCAAAATGTATGACTTGGAAAGAAAAATACAAACCGGACCTACACATATTACTGAAAGAATGCCTCTCAGTAAAATATTAGAGGGCGAAGAGAAATTCGACCCTGCAAAGAGGCATAACGGATGGCACCCCCTAGACTTTATAAAGAATTGCGAAAGGAATTTTCCTGAACATTTATCTGACCAGGAAAAAATTAATGTCGTAATTAGTGCACTAACGGGAGAAGCAAAAAGATGGGGGTTGAATCTGGATACAAACCAGATGTCTTTTGAAAATTTTAAGCAAAAATTTATTGACGAGTACTGGTCAGAACAAAAACAAGACCAGTTGTGGCGTGAATTTCTAATGGCCAGGCTGTACGATATCAGAGGCAGGCAAACCATGAAAGAGTTTTGCGAATCATGGTACAGAAAACTAATACACCTAAAGGCTAGAAGGACTGAAGCTGAGATCGTTTGGGTTCTTTGGCAGAAATTGCCTGAGGATTCTAAAAGATATGTGGGGAGTACACACAGCAGTTTTTCTGCGTTTCTGGAAAGGGTAGAGGATGAAGATCACTGGCGCAGAAATCGCGAGTCCCGTCCCTATCATAACAACAATTATTCGCGCGAAAATAATGACCAAAACGAACGACAGGAGAATGACAGATTTCGCGTAAACACGATGCAAAGAGGTCGTGCGAGAGGCAGGGGAAATTTTACGACGCGCGGCAGAGGATACATGCCGCGGAATTTCCAAAATAGAGACGAAATGGAAAACTGAAAACCGCGTGTGTTACGGGCCGGATTCACGCGGAAACCGGTTCTGGGCCCAAAGAAAAGATGCCAAATATTAGATTCGAGAAAGAAAGATGTAAGCTACGGGCAAGAAGGTTAAGGGCGCGCCTATAGCAGACGGGCGCGGAGTGATACATAGTGGCGTTCCCAGCGCAAAGTCACGTGACTTCGTGCTCGGGCAAGCGCTTGCCGGAGCAGCGTACATTGCATTTGGCAGCAGACACAAATGACAGACGTCAGAACAAGATGGCTGCCGTAGAGAGAGACAGAAGAGGCGGGATCGGACACTTCCGATGGCCGGTTTCAGTAGTAAATGAACGTAGAAATGAAAATAAAGTTAATGCGTCATATGATAAAGATAACTCCGTATCGGATTCGTGCGAAAAGACTTTATTAAAGAATGAAAGGGAGACAGAAAAGGCGAGTGAAAAGGGAAATATTGACACTATTAATGATGTGTATGAGGTAAAGGACGTAGATGTGGGAGGAGTTATGATGAATAAAGATGAAAGGGAGGTAGAATATGCCACGCAAAAGACGTGTGCTCAATTAATAATAGGTAAAAATGATGTAAAGGAGGACGTCAGTGAACATTGCATTGCAAACAGTGCAGACAAAATTGTTGTTGATGGAAATGTGTTTAGTGATTCTGAGGTAGAAGGGTGTGGTAATTTCGCACGATTGCCTGAAACTGATAGCATGGAAGAAAATGAAATGAAAGTTATCGAAGTACATGACGATTATACTAAATATGAAGTTAAGGCCGAAATAGTTCAAAGTGATATAACAGAAGTGTCTGACTGTCCAAACGATGTGCAGTGTGTAGGAAATAATTCGAAAAACAAAGTTAATCTGCCTCACTGTTTAAAAGTTGCATTCCTGCTCGAATCTGATGACGAAAATGAAATCAGTGATAGTTCAGATGATGAAAGGTATATGAATACAGACGAAAATGAATATACTAATTTTCCCTATTGTTCAAAAGTCGCGTACTTAGGTGAATCTGATGGTGAGGAAGAGAGTAGTGATGACTCCAGTGAAGATAGATTTTCAGGTGTAAACGAAAGTGAATATACTTTTACTGACAGAGGGTACGAAAAAATTAGTGACATTTTTCCAAAGCAAGATACAGAAAGTAGAACTGGGCCAAAACCGAGTGAGTTATTTATTAATGTAAAACAGGGGCATAATTTACAGGAACCTCCAGATGATACTATACTGGGGCAAGCCTTAATAAATGTTTTAACTGAGTGTGAATTACAGGAACAAAAAGAACCACCTGATAAAATGATAGCAGGACAGGAGATGTTGTATCTTACTAAAGACTTTGAAATTTCAAAACCTAAAAAGCCACCTGATGAAACAAAACGTTGGCAAGATCTGAATAGCATAGTGAA
This sequence comes from Schistocerca nitens, assembly GCF_023898315.1. NCBI lineage: Eukaryota > Metazoa > Arthropoda > Insecta > Orthoptera > Acrididae > Schistocerca > Schistocerca nitens. Next base: position 365,551,063 of record NC_064614.1, on the reverse strand, counting down.
AGATGTAGAAAATAGTAAGCCTAAAAAGCCACCAGATTTAAGTCACTGTTTTTGAACCATAGAAGACTGCCTTGTTAATGAAGAGACTGGGGGCAGGATGCTGTATGTATACATATTTTAATATAATGCATGACTTTATTATTACTGTAGCTCAGTGTTACCTGAAAGTGAATTACTGTTTTGTTGACCTTGAGGCCTGGGGCAGGTTGTTTATTTATTGTAGTGTATTGTTTGACTTTGCTTAGGAGCTGTTTATTTTCAATTGAATACTTATTGTTGCCAGCCTAATTATGAGGCTAGGGGCATGTAGTGTGGCAAACCTTAAAACTTTGTGAATAATGATGCTTATGATAACATTATGAAAGTGCAAAGAACTCTACAAGATAATAATTCATTCCTAATATACATAAAAATCAGAAAAGGCTTATGTTTGCAGTATGTGGTTTACTTAAAGATACATGTCCTCAGATGAGGGTTGTTAACCCTCAGGGGGCAATGCACTCTTTGCATTGTCAGGTGCCTGACGAGCACCAGGGACCCGAGTCGTTGCCAGCACTACTTCCGTTTCTTTTCGTGTTGGCAACCTTCCCCTTCTTCATTCGGAACATTGACTATCTTCTTTCTTTCTTCCCTTTTTTATATTGAATCATGTTATACAAGATGTGAATTCAACTTTAAAATAACTAACTCCCCATGTTCAAGCCACGATTGTAACCAATTGCTCCAAACTTAAAATTTAACATTAATTGAAAGTTATTTTAAAGTATGGTTCCCAAACCACATATACATTTATTTAATTTTTCTTAGTGAATTTGAATGATGATAAAAATTTTAATAATGCTGAAATTTTCCTTGTGCAATGTGACTAAAGATAAATGTTTTTGAGAAAAGTAATTGAATAAATAATATGGGTACACTAGAAAATGGCCAGGAATAATGAAAGTATAGTGGGTACAGAAAAAGGAAATAGGAACATGCAGTTAAAATAAATGAATAAATGTTTCTATGCAGAAAAATACCAGTGTGAATAAAGGTAATGTTTAAAGTGAATAATCTAATATGATTAATGTCTAAAGATGGTTGTATAGAAATGGGTAAGAACGGTGATGAAAAATGTTGTGTGTTTAAGACTGAGGGGATATACCTGACTAGTGTACATGATATAGATTAGAGAGGTATGTGTCTAATGCCACCAAAAGTGGGCAGAACTCACAGTAGGATGTAAAATTATAGTTCTGAGCTTGATATATCTGATGACCTAAATGTGTAGTTAAACTTGTTACTGACTTTAAAAGAAATATTACTAAGTAAGAAAGTGGGGAGAAAAACCACAAATCAGGGACTCTCAAATAACCCCTGATCATTGTCCTTATACCAAAAATGTCATTTAAAATTTTCTTGATTAAGGTATATGTTTTCTTATGTTGTCATGTGAAAAGAAATGGTTTTGTGGCCAGTGTCTAATTACAGTTTCAAAGTTGCAGGTTTTATATTTTGTACCATTAATGCAAATGTTACCAAAGATGTGATGTAATGATGAAAAACACAAAGATGATGACGATAAACTGCTCAAAAGTATGTTGTTGGGCAGCTAAACAAGACAAAACAATAAAAATTGCAGTGGTCCTAAAGCTGAGGGCTACCCAAATATGCAGTGTGAGCAGTAGCCAAAGGACTTGCCATTGTGGGGCAAAATTTGATAAGTGGTTACGAACTGCCAAACCTAGAGGATGAGGCAGTGTATGAATTGAAAAATGTCTGTTTTAGTGTTCTTAATCTAAATTGTGTTTTTGTGCCTAAAGGTTTATAGATAAAGACTGCCAAAACAATAATGGGCAGAATGTATAACATAGACTGCTAGTGCTGAGGCAAGCAGTGAACGTAGTTAGGTTTATTGGTCAATGTGTTATGAACTGACTATTCTTTCTGAAGTCAGTGAAAATTTATTATAAAATATAAATGGATTCTTATTCAAATGGATGTAGATGTTTTGATGCTAGGGTTTTTGGAATAACTTAAAGTTTTGGACTGTCTGTTTTAGAACACAGCAGTGATGATTAAAGATAGGTTCTGATTAGGTTAATGTGTTTATGTACAGCAAACATTTTGGACTACTATTAATGAAGAGCAGATTTAAAGTTAACTGTTTTGAGAAAACCTTGAAAAGTTACTTTTGTATTTAAAGAGTCAGTTGGAAAAGGGTTCTCATAGCTGTTTGTGTAAATACTTGTGCATATGTGAAAGCAAACTGAAATTTTCAACATTCCATTAATTGCTGAACCTTGCAAAATGTACTATGATCATGAGTATACTTGTGTGTCTCTGAAAGTTACATTCTTTAACAACATTGAAAGACAAATTTGTGTTTTGTTGAGTTGAAATGTTCTGTGCTATTGTATATGTGTTCATTATTATTATTTTTTATTTTTTTATTTGAAGGCTATACTTTTTCTCCTAATATGCAGATTTATTTTGTGTATTGTTTGTCTATTATTTGAACTGTATGTATGTAAAATGAACATGCTTAAAGGTATTTTGTGTAAAGATGCAAAATTAATTTCCGTAAACTAGTCTGAAAATGAAAATTGCTATAAATGCTTTACTTTGAGGATGTTTTTGAAAGAAATATATGCATGTCTTAGTGTATATACTGTATATTTGTAATATGTGTATTTTTTTTCTCCCAACTGAAGTTGGATGGTACAATTTTTTTCTTTAGCCAACACCACTTAGGTGTTATGGATGTTTCCTTGAAGTATCCCTTACAGGAAACTTCAACGAAACATGGGGCATGTGTAACACCATAGCTCTAATGCTGTAATGATTTATTTTGCTTTTTGTTCATTTTATGTTTCATCATTGAGCTTCTGTAAATGTGTTTGATTGAATAGATAACACAAAATTGTATACTCATTTCTTTGTACAACTTTTGACGTCATGTTTTGGTTCAATGCAAAGTAGTGTATCTACAATTTATATTCCTTGTCCCATTTGGAGGGAACAAAACTTAATATATATAATTGTAATTTTGTGTGAATAATTTTTTGTAGAAGTGTCAATATGTGAAAATGTTCTGTTTTATTTAATGTGTTTGTTTGCTGTTATGTAAACTGCTGACCTTCACTTAGGGCTCTTAGTTAGTCTGTATGTAAAAGGTGTAGTGGTTCCCCTCGGGAACGGAACTGTGTAGCGCGCGCAAAATGTGGTTGGCCTAGGTGGGAAAGGTGGAACTGATAGTCAGTTGGAGGCGAGCTAAGAGTCAGGGACGAGCAGTCAGTCAGAGATGAGCTACGAGTCCGTGCACTGCCGTGTAAAAGTTGCATAGTGCTGGTTTCGAGAGAGGCTTTTCTGTTATTTTCCAATGCCTCGGATGGATGGATAAATAGCTGGGCTATTCTGGAATTTGTACCTATCTTCGCCACCAAGAAATGACAGAGTCCAGCAATTCTGCCTGCAATTCCACCTACCAACATGCAGTTGCCACCACATTGCGCAATCATTGCAACGTAATATGATAAGGATGTACAGTGAAGGATCAGCTTAATAGATGTGTTATTGTGCTGAAATATAAGGTAATGTGTATCTGAATTTATGTACCTACCTTGAATTTTCTCCTCATCATAACACCTCTCAGGGTCCTCTCCGTTTGAAGTAAAGTGATTACCGAGTATCCTTACTGAAAGTACGTTAAAACTCAGTTTGCTAATTAATACCTATTGGACAGAGTAAAGTTAAAGTTAATGTGGCAAGAGAGTGAGTTAGAGTTAATGATGCTTGCTGAAATAATTTGCCTAGAAAAACTGATTATTAATGTGTTGTTGCCAAATTCAAATTAAAATTTCTCAAGACTGAGGTTTATAAAGTTTTGCTTAGTAAGTGATCACATTACTACCTGTTGTTAATCGCAGAAAGTGAGCTAGTATCTTACATAAATGTTAATTTTATGTCTCATGCCACTAAAAGTGGAAAATTGCATAGTAGGAAAATATATGTTCATGATTACTAAGTGTTTGTCTTTCTTGTGTGCATATTAACAGCATAAAGACTACTCACTTTGTGTAAACCCTGAAAGTAATAGTGTGTTTCGGTAGCTGTTATAATTCTGCAAATAGTTTGTGCTGTTCCAACTGTTGGTTTCAATCTTAAAACATAGGTGTGTCAGAGTTCATTGCACTCGCGTGTGGCCAAGTCCATGTTGTGTTTGTCCGTTATAATTACTAATAACTATTTTCTTGAACGAGAATGTTAATCATTCTCATGCCTAGTTAGGCTGGCGACCGGTTTCGTTATTCATTAAACAGTGCAGATAATCAAAATTTCGTTTGTTACTGTTCAAATATTTACGTAATTCTGACTTTCATTTCCGATAAGCCACTTCCGTTAGGGACAACACGGTCAACATAACAAAATTCCTCTCAGAGGGTAACACTGCTCTGTTGATTTGCACTATAATTGCTTTTACAAAAGAGTTTTATGTCACAACCTGTTTCTAGCATTGAGGTTATGGTGCAGTAGTAACAGCAGTTAGGAGTGTTATTCGTGGCTTTTCCGTGACAGGACTAGTTTGTTCTGTTGGGGCATAATACGTAATAAATCGAATTTGGTATTTGATCGAATAAGCTACGTAAATACGCTGTTGTAGTGTTATAAGGTAATTCTGATGTCGCATTTGATAATGGAAGGAAGACTTAATAAAAATCACGATACGTTCATATGATTTGTCGACCTAGAAAAAACGTTCGACAGTGTAAAATTTGTTTAGGAAAACAGGTTTATACTGTACGGAAAGACGCAACGGCCCTCCAGCACTGGTTCCTGTCACAACAATGAAGTCAAGCGATGTCAGGCTTGCCTCGCATTTGGATGGCAGACGGTTTGCACTGAGCCACTGAGAGACCAATGGAAGAACTACGTCATTTATAAGTAGCGGATCGGTTCATGAAAACTGACAACGGCCGGGACAGTGGTGTGCTGACCACATGCTCTTCCGTATCCGCATCCGTTACACTTATGGGCTGAGGATGAGAAGGCGGTCGGTCGGTATCTGTAGTGTACCTAAACTAGGATACCTGAAAGGTTTAAAATTGTCTTTCTCTCTTTCCCACGATTTATAGGAAGATAAACCTAACAAGATTATACAACATGTGGCATAGAATCAATGTTATCTCGGTAAATTCAGTTATTTTAATGTTCATTTTTTAACACTTTTCTTTTATTAATTACTTCTCTCATTTCTGATTCCAACGGGATAGGAAGATTTATGGAGACCTTTGTGTCAAGGAAAAAGTGTGAACTTGTATTAAAAAAATATTCAATACAGTGTTTATTACAAGGCTGCTACGGTCGCAGGTTCCTTAGGCTAATTAGGTTTAAGTAGTTTTAAGTCCAGGGGACTGACGACCTCAGATGTTAAGTCCCATAGTGCTTAGAGCCATTTGAACCATTTTTGTTTATTACAAGTCTGAAGTGGGGTCTCATTTAGTAGGAGAAAAAACTTAGGTTTATTAAGATTCCTACTACACAAAATTATAACACGATGACGACGCCTTATCGACCCGACATGGTCAGAAGAGATTTATCTATCTAGTGAGAGGAAGGACGCAGAAGAAGATTCCGGAGCTGCTACTATTAAGATGAAACGAGGTAAAGCGATAACTTCCGCGGACATTACAAGACATTAATGAGAATTACTAATGTTACAGGTAAGGGTGACAGCAGCAGCTGTTCGGTCTACCTTCCTCCACACGTCTTCAGAGACTTACTATTATTTATACAAAATAAAAATAGCTTATAACTAAATCACGTTGCCCCCACTTCATATCGTTGGGCCTTCAGAGGCCTGTTCGGACGAAGGTCTATAGGGGAAGACGGGAAATATACAGTTTCTACAAGAACCAAGAGATAAAAAATAAGAATGGGAAACCAAGAACGAAGTACTCGAATTAAAAAAGAATGTAAGACAGGGATGTAGTCTTTCGCCCCAACTGTTCAAACTACACATCGAAGAAGCAACGACAGAAATAATAAAAACCTTCAGGGATGACATTAAAATTCGGGGTTAAAACAACGGGAGAGGTAATATTCCCTGACGACAATGGTGTCGTCAATGAAAGTGAAGAAGAACTGCTAGACTTGTTGAATTGAATCAGCACTCTAATAAGAGCATCCTACGATTCAAATGAAACCTAAGAAATACGGAAGTAATGAGAACTATCAGAAATGAGAATAGTGAAAAATTTAACATCAAAACTGGGGACCACAAAATAGAGTGTGTGAAGGACTTATGCTCGCTTGGAAGCAAAATAACTGATCATGGACGAAGCAAGGGGGACATAAACAATGGACTGGTAAAGGGAAAGAGATTTTTCGTCAACAAAAGAAGACTACAGGTATGAAACACATACCTTAATTTTAAAAACAAATTTATGAGAGCGAACGTTTGGAGCATATTATTTCATACATATGAATCGTGGTCTGTAGAGAAAACAGAATAATCTGCAAGGAAAGCAACACTGGAAAAAAGTGACAAGAAGAAGAGGCAAGGTGACAAATAATGTGTTAAGTCATCAAGAAGTAACTTCCGATTTACTTGGGGAAGATGTGGAGGTTAAAAACTGTAGAGGAAGAAGACTGGAATACGTACAACAAATTATTTAGGATGTTGGCTGTTTATGCTCCGCTGCGATGAAGAGGGTGGCACAGAACCCGAATTCGTGGCGCAATTCATCCAACCAGTTATAAGATTATTGATCAGATAATTCGTGATAAATTCAAATGGTTCAAATGGCTCTGAGCACTATGGGACTCAACTTCTGAGGTCATTAGTCCCCTAGAACTTAGAACTAGTTAAACCTAACTAACCTAAGGACATCACAAACATCCATGCCCGGGGCAGGATTCGAACCTGCGACCGTAGCGGTCTTGCGGTTCCAGACTGCAGCGCCTTTAACCGCACGGCCACTTCGGCCGGCGAATTCGTGATAAAATATCAGGGGTTACCGTGTCTGACGGAGCCGGACAAACTGGGATGGCCAGTTTCGATCCGCATCCAAGCAGTCTGATTCTGATTTCTGTTGTGGACACTCACCTCCATAATTCTGTATATTATGTCCCTTCGTATAAGGTAGGTTTGAGCGGACCAGCCACTAAAATTATTATCTTATTTTATAGAACGACGTAATGGAGTCTGAAGTGAATCATTGTACACACAGACACGATACAAAAATAAAGTAGATAACTTCTGTTATTGTAGATTATCCGTCTCGAGCTGACTCCAATGTAATTAAAAAGAATTACAGAAGACGCGTTACATCTGGAAACGTGTCAGTACACGAAATTACATCATAGAAGAAATAACGGATAAAATAAAATAAAATGTCAAGTCGTAAGTTTAAGTAAACGCAATCAACAATATAACAAAGGAATCAGCTTAATTTTTCGAGGAACTCCTCAACAGAATAGAAGGCGTGAGCCATGAGGAAACTCTTCAGTTTCGATTCGAAAGCGCCTGGTTTATTGCTAAGATTTTTTAATTATTGTGGTAGTATAATGCACACCTTTGTGCACAAGAGTATACGAAGTGCGATCCAAATGCAGACTGGATTTCTGCTTAGTATTAACTATGTGAAAGTTGCTGTATCTTTCGAAGTCAGAATACCCAGTCTAGTGAACAGAGGCCGACGAGACGTTCGCGAACTTACACCACTTATTGCCCGAACTGTCCGTTTCTCTGCCAAAGACATCCTTTGAGAATGGAAGAGTTACTCCAAAATATAATACAATACGACATAAGCGAATGAAAATAAACAAAGTACACTAATTTTAGAGTCGAACGATCACTTACTTCAGATACCGTTCTAATAGTAAAAAATGGCAGCTGTAAGTCTTTGAACATGATCCTGAATGTTGGCTTTCCACTCCACTTTACTATCTATCTGAACACAGAAAAATTTGAACTGTTCAGTTTCACTAATCGTATGCCCATTCTGTGAAATTAAAACGTCGGTTTTTATTGAATTCTGTGTTAGAAACTGTCAAAACTGAAGTTTATTGTGATTTAGCGTTAGTCTATTTCCTACAAGCCATGAAATTATGTCATGAACTGCAGTATTTGAAATAGAGCCAGTGATGCACAGAACATCCTTTACTACCAAGCTAGTGTATCAGCAAACAGAAATATTTTAGAATTACCTGTAATACTACAGGGAATATCATTTATATAAATAAGGAATTGGAGTGGTCCCAACACTGATCCCTGGGGCACCCGTCATTTGACCGTACCCCACTCAGACCCCACGTCACATCCATTGTCAACTCTGTGAAAAATGACCTTTTGCAGTCTGTTGTTATAGTAAGAGGTGAACCGATTCTGAGCTACTCCCTGTGTTCCATATTTTTCCAACTCCTTGAGCAGTATTTTGTGATCAACACAATCAAATGCCTTAGATAAATCAAAAAAATATGCCCAGCGTTCGAAACATTTTCTTTAATCCATCCAGTACCTCACAGAGAAAAGAGAATATAGCATTTTCAGTTGTTAAACGACCTCTAAAGCCGAAATGTACATTTGATAGCAAATTATGTGATAAAAATGATCAATTATCCTGACATACAAAGCGTTTTCAGTAACACTGATTGCTTAGAAATAGGCCTAAAATTGTCTATATTATCCCTTTCTCCCTTTTATAAACCGGTTTCACTACGAAGTACTTTAATCGTTCAGGAAACTGGCCATTCCTAAAGGAAACATTACAAATAGGGCAAAGTACAGTACTTTAATATTCTGCTAGGAACTCCACCATATCTATGAGAGTCTTTAGTCATCAGTGGTTTAATTATTGACTCAATTTACACTTGTCAGTATCAGAAAGGAGTATTTCAGACATCAGTTTCGGAAAGGCATTTTCCAAGAGAGTTATATGATTCCTTTTAGAAACTAAGTTTTTATATAATTCAGTAGCAATGCTCAAAAAATGATTTTTGAATACTGTACGTATATCTGACTTATTAGTAAGAGAAATATTTTTACTATGAACTGAATTAATATCGTGGACATGGTGCTGCTGACCAGACACATCCTTCACAACTGATCATATGGTTTTAACTTCATCCTGTGAATTAGCTTTTCTATTTGCTTACCACATACTCTTTGCCTCTATAATAACATTTTTAAACACCTTACAATACTGTTTGTAACGAGCTACTGTAGCTTGATTGTGAATGCATCTAACATTTTGATATAATTTCCTGTTTGTTCTGCATGATATCCTTATCCCAGGCTGCCTTTTACTGCTAGTATCCCGTTTAGAACATTCTCACGTAAAGCAACTGTCAAAGAGCATGAAAAATGTATTAAGGAAAGCATTATATTTGACACTTATGTTATCGGGACTATAAACATCCTGCCACTCTTATACCTTAACGAGGTATAACACCATCTATTGCCATTGGGTTGACTTTCCTACGTAGTTTGTAGTTATATGTGACATTCGTTTGAGTACAAAAGCTTTTTAGTGTTAATATTTGTGCATCATGGTCTGAAAGGCCACTCACCCTTTTACTAACAGGTTGCCCATCTAGTAATGAAGAATGAATAAAAATATGGTCTATGTCTGTGCTATTGTTCCCCTCCTCCATGGTTGGGAAAAACACAGTCTGCATTAGATCATATTAGTTTAGGAGATCTGCCAACATCCTTTTTCTTGTACAGTCAAATACAAAATTAATATTGAAGTCACCACAGATAACTAATTTTTGTTACTTCCTATAAAGTGAACCATGAGTCCTTTCTAGCTTGATCAGAAATGCTCCGAAGTCAAAGTTAGAGGAGCTATAAACAACACAGTTAGAAGTTTACTTTCACTAAATTCAACTGCCCCTGGACAACATTCAAATATCTCTTCAGTGCAGTGCCATGATACATCCACAGACGCAAATGGAATACTGTTTTTACGAACATGGCCACTCCCCACTCCGCAAGGAGCTCCTTGAAACACAGCCAGATAATCTGTATCCTGATAAGGGAAGCCACTGAATTTGCCAAGTTAAAACGGTGCCCTGTTATACCAATAATTTCAGAGTCAACATCTATAAGCAGTTCACCAACTTTATCTCTATTACCTCTTATGTTTTGATGGAATATGGTAATTCCTTCTCCACTTGGATACATGACCTTCTCTGAAGGTGATTCCTTAGTTTAAGCAGGTATATCTATCAGCTGACTTCAGACTAAAAAAGGTGATGCTCTAACACCAACTCTTACAGGAATTTTTCCATGAGTAATCCCAACACCCCCCACTACGCTGTCACCTGTAATCCAGCCTCCCCTCCCCATAACACTGAGGTGCAGGCCACGCCTGGTGAAATCCGATCTATGGATAGATTTAACTGGCGCCACAGCAATGTGAGGCATGCCCTCTGCCATCAGTGCCTTCTCCAGGCCCATGTTAACACTCCTAACAGCAGTATTAAGATGAGGTCATCATGACGCTGATACAGTTGCACGAAGTGCACGTTAGTGACACCAGTTGGAGTAGCTATCTTTACCAGGACACCACCTACATCCTATTCCCCGTTGCTATCAAGACTATTCCCCCCCTTCCCCCCCCCCCCCCCCCCCTCGCCCAAGAACCATGGACCTTGCCATTGGTGGGGAGGCTTGCGTGCCTCAGTAATACAGATGGCCGTACCGTAGGTGTAACCACAACGGAGGGGTATCTGTTGAGAGGCCAGACAAACGTGTGATTCCTGAAGAGGGGCAGCAGCCTTATCAGTAGTTCCAGGGGCAACAGTCTAGATGATTGACTGATATGGCCTTGTTACACTAACCAAAACGGCCTTTCTGTACTGGTACTGCGAACGGCTGAAAGCAAGGGGAAACTACAGCCTTAATTTTTCCCGAGGGCACACAGCTTTACTGTATGGTTAAATGATGATGGCGTCCCCTTGGGTAAAATATTCTGCCGGCCGGTGTGGCCGTGCGGTTAAAGGCGCTTCAGTCTGGAACCGCGTGACCGCTACGGTCGCAGGTTCGAATCCTGCTTCGGGCATGGATGTGTGTGATGTCCTTAGGTTAGTTAGGTTTAATTAGTTCTAAGTTCTAGGCGACTGATGACCTCAGAAGTTAAGTCGCATAGTGCTCAGAGCCATTTAAAATATTCCGGAGGTAAAATAGTCCCACATTCGGATCTCCGGGCGGGGACTACTCAAGAGGACGTCGTTATCAGGAGAAAGAAAACTGGCGTTCTACGGATCGGAGCGTGGAATGTCAGATCCCTTAATTGGGCAGGTAGGTTAGAAAATTTAAAAAGGGAAATGGATAGTTTAATGTTAGATATAGTGGGAATTAGTGAAGTTCGGTGGCGGGAGGAACAAGACTTTTGATCAGGTGAAGTCAGGGTTATAAATACAAAATCAAATAGGGGTAATGCAGGAGTAGGTTTATTAATGAATAAAAAAGATAGGAGTTCGGGTAAGGTACTACAAACAGCATATTGAACGCATTATTGCGGCCAAGATAGACACGAAGCCCATGCCTGCTACAGTAATACAAGTTCATATGCCAACTAGCTTCGCAGATGATGAAGAAATTGATGAAATGTATGATGAGATAAAAGAAATTATTCAGGTAGTGAATGGAGACGAAAATTTAATAGTGATGCGTGACTGGAATTTGAGAGTAGGAAAAGGGAGAGAAGGAAACATAGTAGGTGAATATGGATAGGGGATAAGAAATAAAAGAGGAAGCCGTCTGGTAGAATTTTGCAGAGAACATATCTTATTCATAGCTAACACTTGGTTCAAGAATCATGAAAGAAGGTTGTATACATGGAAAAATCCTGGAGATACTAGAAGGTATCAGATAGATTATATAATGGTAAGACAGAGATTTAGGAACCAGGTTTTAAATTGTAAGACATTTCCAGGGGCAGATGTGGACTCTGACCACAATCTATTGGTTACGAACTGTAGATTAAAACTGAAGAAACTGCAAAAAGGTGGGAATTTAAGGAGATGGGACCTGGATAAACTGACTAAACCAGAGGTTGTACAGAGTTTCAGGGAGAGCATAAGGAAACAATTGACAGGAATGGGGGAAAGAAATACAGTAGAAGAAGAATGGGTAGCTCTGAGGTATGTAGTAGTGAAGGAAGCAGAGGATCAAGTAGGTAAAAAGACGATGGCTAGTAGAAATCCTTGGAAGAAATATTGAATTTAATTGATGAAAGGAGAAAATATAAAAATGCAGTAAATGCAGCAGGCAAAAAGGAATACAAACGTCTCAAAAATTAGATCGACAGGAAGTGCAAATTGGCTAAGCAGGGATGGCTAGAGGACAAATGTAAAGATGTAGAGGCTTATCTCACTAGGGGTAAGATAGATACTGCCTACATGAAAATTAAAGAGATCTTTGGAGAAAAGAGAGCCACTTGTATGAATATCGATAGCTGATATGTAAACCCAGTTCTAAACAGAGAAAGGAAATCAGAAAGGTGGAAGGAGTATATAGAGGGCCTATACAAGGGAGAAGTACTTGAGGACAATATTATGGAAATGGAAGAGGATGTAGATGAAGATGAAATGAGAGATAAGATACTGCGTGAAGAGTTTGGCAGAGCAGTGAAAGACCTGAGTCGAAACAAGGCCCCTGGAGTAGACAACATTCCATTAGAACTACTGATGGCCTTGGGAGAGCCAGTCCTGACAAAACTCTACCATCTGGTGAGCAAGATGTATGAAACGGGCGAAATACCCTCAGACTTCAAGAAGAATATTATAATTCCAATCCCAAGGAAGCAGGTGTTGACAGATGTGGAAATTACCGAACTATGAGTTTAATCAGTCACAACTGCAAAATGCTAACGCGAATTATTTACAGACGAATGGAAAAACTGGTAGAAGCCGACCTCGGGGAAGGACAATTTGGATTCCGTAGAAATGTTGGGACACGTGAGGTAATACTGACCTTACGACTTATCTTAGAAGAAGGATTAAGGAAAGGCAAACCTACGTCTCTAGCATTTGTAGACTTAGAGAAAGCTTTTGACAATGTTGACTGGAATACTCTCTTTCAAATTGTGAGGGTAGCAGGTGTAAAAGATACGGAGCGAAAGGCTGTTTACAATTTGTGCAGAAACCATATGGCAGTTATAAGAGTCAAGGGACATGAATGGGAAGCAGCGATTGGGAAGGGAGTGTGACAAGGGGGGGAGGGGGGGGGACTCTCCCCGATGTTATTCAATCTGTATATTGAGCAAGCACTAAAGGAAACAAAAGAAAAATTTGGAGTAGGTATTAAAATCCATGGAGAAGAAATAAAAATTTTCAAGTTCGCCAATGACTTTGTAATTCTGTCAGAGATAGCAAAGGACTTAGAAGAGCAGTTGAACGGAATGGACAGTGTGTCGAAAGGAGGATACAAGATAAACATCATCAAAAGCAAAACGAGGATAATGGAATGTAGTCGAATTAAGTCGGGCGATGCTGAGGGAATTAGATTAGCAAATGAGACACTTAAAGTAGTAAAGGAGTTTTGCTATTTGGGAGCAAAATAACTGATGATGGTCGAAGTATAGAGGATATAAAATGTAGACTGGCAATGGCAGGGAAAGCGTTTCTGAAGAGGAGAAATTTGTTAACATTGAGTATAGATTTAAGTGTCAGGAAGTCGTTTCTGAAAGTATTTGTATGGAGTGTAGCCATGTATGGAAGTGAAACAAGGACAATAAATAGCTTAGACAAGAAGAGGCCGCAGTGGCCGTGCGGTTAAAGGCGCTGCAGTCTGGAACCGCAAGACCGCTACGGTCGCAGGTTCGAATCCTGCCTCGGGCATGGATGTTTGTGATGTCCTTAGGTTAGTTAGGTTTAACTAGTTCTAAGTTCTAGGGGACTAATGACCTCGGCAGTTGAGTCCCATAGTGCTCAGAGCCAGCCAAGAAGAGAATAGAAGCTTTCGAGACGTGGTGCTACAGAAGAATGCTGAAGATTAGATGGGTAGATCACTTAACTAATGAGGACGTACTGAATGGAATTGGGGAGAAGAGGAGTTTGTGGCACAACTTGACAAGAAGAAGGGACCGGTTGGTAGGACATGTTCTGAGGCACCAAGGGATCACAAATTTAGCATTGGATTGCAGCGTGGGGGGTAAAAATCGTAGAGGGAGACCAAGAGATGAATACGCTAAGCAGATTGAGAAGGATGTAGGCTGCGGTAAGTACTGGGAGATGAAGAAGCTTGCACAGGATAGAGTATCATGGAGAGCTGCATAAAACCAGTCATAGGACTGAAGACCACAACAACAACAACAACAACATCAAGATTATTACCTGCGCCGCTCACAATTATTACCTGATCGTCTGTCGCAAAATTCCTACGTAACTCCCCTATGCTGTCAGTCACATGAGCCAAACCTGCATTAGGCTTCACAGTGCTGGTGACTTGGTGCTCACACCCTAATACTTCCTGCAACTGCTGGCCCACACCGCTACTGTCCGAACTACGTAGCAGCAGAATCTTCTTCTTGCTCTTATACTTTGCAGTTCACTTAGGCTTCCTAACCGCTGAGGACAGCTCCATGTTTCCTACACCTACAGCTACAAGAGTCTGCTCTCCACTCAACTCTAACAGTTCAAGATTGCTCAAATGGCTCTGAGCACTATGCGACCCAACTTCTGACTTAGGCTTCCTAACCGCTGAGGACTGCTCCATGTTTCCTGCACCTACAGCTACAAGAGTCTGATCTCCACTCAACTCTGACAGTTCAGAATGGCTCAAATGGCTCTGAGCACTGTGTGACCTAACTTCTGAGGTCATCAGTCCCCAAGAACTTAGAACGAATTAAACCTAACTAACCTAAGGACATCACACACATCCATGCCCGACGCAGGACTCGAACCTGCGACCATAGCGGTCGCTCGGTTCCAGACTGTAGCACTTAGAACCGCACGGCCACTCCGGCCGGCCAACTCTGACAGTTGGTCAAAGCTATTGCATATACGCAGAGTGCAACTGTCTGAACACCTCCCCCTCCTAACTGCCTTCTTGCCAACTGTCAATTCCCATTCCCCAGCACCCTTCACTCTACTCAATCTATCTAGTTGCTGTCGCTTATTATACTAAAAGTACAATAACGACGTGCTGTTTCTTGGTGCTGTAAATAACAGTAGAGTGTGTGCTGCAGTCTTTTGGTTTCTTCAAATATTACTCCAACATTGGCTTGTCATCCCCCATCATATACGATAAGAGTACAGATCTCAGTAATGCTCAATATGTGGCTTACCATTATCTATCCCTGAACGCCTCAATTCATAAAACCAGTCTAGTAACGCAGAATATATCACCATCGCCCTATATTATAGGCGATATGGCACACGGCCTGTTGTTACAACATGAGAACCTTGTGCCTGGCACCTCAATGGACCCGCAGCGCCTACAGTCTTAATAAAGCAAATGCGAAACGAGGCTGCTCAAACCAGAAATGTTACACGCTGTTAGCGAGATTACAGCCTGCGCCTCGTCACGGAAGTACTTGGGACCTTGATACCGCAGAGAGTCATCCGCCAATTTCTGCCGCAGTGGGTTCCCCTACTTGCTGCACGCCTCGCGAGGGGCATTAGCTGTAATAACCCAAAAAAAGAAATTAAAGAATTGCGAAGGTGCTACTGAGTTTTATTTCACAACTAACGAGCACAAACGTTAATTTCTCTGGCTTCTTAATGGGTGTCACCTGCTCCTTGCGACTCTTTCAGGAGTAAGTGTTCCGGCTGGAAAATAAGTGTGTAATGGCGTGTTAAAAACCCGTCTAACATAATGACACAGATAGACCAGGTGCTGCCTGTAGCAGGCTATGTGCTACTGACAGCAAGATAATGAATCCAGGAACCGTTATGTGTGCAGTATCGTTGAATACGTCCCGATGTCGTTCATTTCTTATATCAGAGCTGCAGCTTGTTCTTTTTTATGTTATGTGTCGTTAGAAATCATAAAAAAGAAAACGCCCTTGGTGCAATACACATACGATATTCATTTCATACAGTTTATTAAAGTTCCGGAACAGCACATACAAAATGTATTCAGCCTTCTTCCTAGTATCACACTGAAAAGTTTCAGCTGGCTAACTTGTTTCGGCTGTATATCCGTAATAGAAAACGTTATTAACGAGCAAGGTAACCTAATAGTTAACGCACAGTTGTATTCGAAAGCGGAGAAACTCAAATGCCCTTCCGACCATTTTCTGCGGTTTTCTTAAATCAGTGCCGACGAAGTCATGAATTTTCGACAGATACTACTTCACTTTATGGTATTTTGGGTTTTTGTTGTAAACAGTTTTTTCCATACCAATTTTTGAGCTGTGCTTATGCTCTGTTTCTAAATAGCTTGACGTCGAGGTTCTGTTGAGATATTAACTTCCCTTCTTCTTTTCCGTAACCACTATTCTAAAACAGAGAAGATAAAAAGCGAGATAGAAAGTTGACGACGTTTTATAAAGAATTAACAAAATTGCAGTTCTTCGGAAATAGGTGTAGCCTGACCCCTACAGTAACTCTTAGTCCAACATCGAATTCTTTTATATACAACTAATTTGTCGCACTGAATTAGAAAAGACATAAAAAGAAGATGCATGACACAGATGCAACTAGTACATTTTTTTTTCATTTTGTCAAATTTCAAATTATATGTGACAGATTTGAACATGAAGTTTCTCAGTTTCAGTTATGTTGATGGACGTTGTCAAGGTGTTATGCGAGTTCAAATTGCAGTGGGGAAATTGCACCGTACAGCAGCGGTTTAGTGCAAGTGGTTTCTCCAGCCATTTGAGGGTAATGAAGACAACTGCAGTGGAATGGGCAGTTATGATTCTGATTTAACAATGTATTCTGATCTCATGAAATGAAATACGAGGAGACCAGTATCGTGGTACGAACGTCAGGTTATCGACATAAACATGAAATGACACAGTTTCAGAGACGTTACTGGCCTCATACAGATATGATTTTATGTATGTAGACTGAAGCGGCGGGCTAAAATTTATACCGAGTCCGAGAATCGAAGGCGGGTCCCCTCCTTACTTCAGGTGCGTTAACCACTATGCGACCTTGGCAAAGCTGTTCAGACAACCGCACGGATTACCCTGGCACGCATCCATCCTCGAGCCAAATTCCCCCTTACACACTAACAGAACTGCCGAGGCTCTCCATGTTCTGCAATAGTACCTCGAATCGAACGTAAACGGGGGACCCGACCTGAAAGCCAGGAGCAGGCACCGATCCAAACTCTCACTGCAGCGGCAGTCTACTTTAAATTACCCCTTACAAACGTACATAATTGCTCATGCTCTCCATGTACTGAAATAGCACCTCAGCATCGAACGTAAACGGGGTTCAAATGGTTCAGATGACTCTGAGCACTATAGGACTTAACTTCTATGGTCATCAGTCCCCTAGAAATGAAATGTCGTGTGGCTAGGGCCTCCCGTCGGGTAGACCGTTCGCCTGGTGCAGGTCTTTCGATTTGACGCCACTTCGACGACCTGCGCGTCGATGGGGATGAAATGATGGTTATTAGGACAACACAACGCCCAGACCCTGAGCGGAGAAAATATCCGATCCAGCCGGGAATCGAACCCGGGACCTTACGATTGACATTCTGTCACGCTGGCCACTCACCTAATGGGGCCGGACAGTCTCCTAGAACTTACAACTACTTAAACCTAACTCACCTAAGGACATCACACTCATCCATGCCCGAGGCAGGATTCGAACCTGCGACAGTAGCGGTCGCGCGATTCCAAACTGAAGGGCTTAGGACCGCTCGGCCACTCCGGCCGGGCGTAAACGGGGGATCCAGCCTGAAACCCAGGAGCAGGTATTTATACAAATGAAATGACACAGTTTCAGAGACTTTACTGGTCTCATACAGTTACGATTCTATGTATACAGACAGAAGAGGTTTGTATCAAGGCCGGATATCGAACCCGGGTCTCCTGCTTAGTATGTAGGTGCTTTAGCCACTAAACCATCTTTCGATTGTACACGGACCTGTTCCTGGGTTTCAAGCTGGATCCGCCATTTACGTTCAATGCTGAGATGCTATTCCACAACATGTAGAGCCTCTGCAGTTCTGTTCGCGTGTAAGGGGGAATTTAAAGTAGAGTGGGGCGGAAGAGAGAATTCGGCTGGAGGAGGGAGGCATGCCAGCGTAATCCGTACAGTTGTATGAACCGTTATGGCTTAATGGATAACGCACCTGCCTAGTTAGAGGGAGACTTGGGTTGGATTCCTGGCCTCAGTACAAGTTTTCACTCGCCTTTTCAGTCTGTATTCGAAATAAAGGTGTTAGAAATCCTAATAAACCGGGACAGGTCATAACTACTTCCATTCTTTCTTGGATTGAAGCGCAAACAGTGCTCTTCCTACAAAATACAATAGTGAATGACTCTGTAAACGAATAGTATAAGCGTATGCAATGCTTCTGATTTGTAAGTTTTTTTTTCCTTTATTGTAATTTTAAACACCTGCTGTCAGCAGCATAGTACGCTGCTCTTCAGCCTTAAGTGGAACAATAACATGACATAGAGGTGATACAGACAATACAAAAAACGGCGGGCAAAAAAATGGAGATACAAAAAACAATAAACAAGAAGCCGTTCACGTTGGACGATAAAAACACTAACACTGGTAGACACGGCGCACAAAACACGGAGAACGGCGACGGCACATGTGAACAGTTGAGTTGTAACTGCACAAAACACAAAACGAGGCACACACACTAGACACTGATGGCGATGATCTCCGGCGATTTGTAAGTACTACAGGTTGTGTATTAGTTTCAACTGCATAGTTCTCCTCATGAGAAGAAACCACAATACAATTCGTCATAGCGGAGACTAAACATTGTTTTGGTATGCACACAATAGAACATACTTGTATATACAGGGTGGTCCATTGATAGTGACTGGGTCAAATATCTCACGAAATAAGCGTCAAACGAAAAAAACTACAAGGAACGAAACTTGTCTAGCTTGAAGGGGGAAACCAGACGGCGCTGTGGCGTTATGGTTGGCCCGCTAGATATCGCTGCCATAGGACAAACGGATATCAACTGCATTTTTCTAAATGTGAACCCCCATTTTTATTACATATTCGTGTAGTACGTAAAGAAATCTGAATATTATAATTGGACCACTTTTTTCGCTTTGTGATAGATGGCGCTGTAACAGTCGTAAACATATGGCTCACAATTTCAGACGAACAGTTAGTAACAGGTAGGTTTTTAAATTAAAATACAGAACGTAGGTACGTTTGAACATTTTATTTGGCTTGTTCCAATGTGATACATGTACCTTTGTGAACTTATCATTTCTGAGAACGCATGCTGTTACTGCGTGATTACCTGTAAATACGACATTAATGCAATCAATGCTCAAAATGATGTCCGTCAACCTCAATGCATTTGGAAATACGTTTAACGACATTCCTCTCAACACCGAGTAGTTCGCCTTCCGTAATGTTCGCACGTGCATTGACAATGCGCTGACGCATGTTGTCAGGCGTTGTCGGTGGATCACGATAGCAAATATCCTTCAACTTTCCCCACAGAAACAAATCCAGAGACGTCAGATTCGGTGAACGTGCTTCGACACCCAATCCAACTGTCATCAAACATGCTATTCAATACCGCTTCAACGGCACGCGAGCTAAGTGCCGGACATCCATCATGTTGCAAGTACATCTCCATTCTGTCATGCAGTGAAACATCTTGCAGTAACATCGGTAGAACATTACGTAGTAAATCACCATACATTGCCTTTAGATTGCCATCGATAAAATGGGGGCCAATTATCTTTCCTCCCATAATGTCATACATTAACCCGCCAAGGTCGCTGATGTTCCACTTGTCGCACTCATCGTGGATTTTCCGTTGCCCAGTAGTGCATATTATGACGGTTTACGCTACCGCTGTTGGTGAATGACGCTTCGTCGCTAAATAGAACGTGTGTAAAAAATCTGTCATCGTCCCGTAATTTCTCTTGCGCCCAGTGGCAGAACTGTACACGACGTTCAAAGTCGTCGCCATGCAATTCCTGGTGCACAGAAATACGGTACGGGTGCAATCGATGTTGATGTAGCATTCTCAACACCGACGTTTCTGATATTCCCGATTCTTGCGTAATTTGTCTGCTACTAATGGGCGTATTAGCCGCGACAGCAGCTAAAAAACCTACGTGGGCATTGTCATTTGTTGCAGGTCGTGGTTCACGTTTCACATGTGGCTGAACACTTCATGTTTCCTTAAGCAACGTAACTATCCGGCGAACGGTCCGGACACTTGGATGATGTCGTCCAGGATACCGAGCAGCATACTTAGCACACTCCCGTTGGGCATTTTGATCACAATAGCCATACATCAACACGATATCGGCCTTTTCGGCAATTGGTAAACGGTCCATTTTATCATGGGTAATGTATCACGAAGCAAATACCGTCCGCACTGGCGGAATGTTACTTGATACCACGTACTTATACGTTTGTCACTATTACAGCGCCATCTATCAAAAAGCGAAAAAAGTGGTCCAACTAAAACATTCATATTTCTTTACGTACTGCACGAATATGTAATAAAAATGGGGGTTCCTATTAAAAAGAAAAACAGTTGATATTCGTTTGACCTAAGGCAGCGCCATCTAGTGGACCAACCATAGCGCCAGCTGGTTCCCCTCTTCAAGCTAGACGAGTTTTGTTTTTTGTAGTTTTTTTAGTTTGATGCTTACTTCGTGAGATATTTGGCCCGGTCATTATCAATGGACCACCCTGTATACGTAGCAAAAGCAGAAGACTGGAAAACGATTGCTGAACTTTTTTGTCATTTTTGGAATTTCCAAAGTGTATACGATAACTTGAGAACAGAAGTCAAATTACAAGTCATACAGCTCTGTTGTACTGATTATATTTTGGGATGCGATGGATTATGTACTATGATCGAGGCCGATAATGACAGAAGGAGTAGTGCAGAGGAATATTTCTCGCTGAACGTGGGATATTGAAGGCAGGCCTTGGTATTCTAATACAACAAGTTTAATGTAAGTTGATAATGACAACAGTACTGTTTGTAGATCAAGCGTTACCTACATCCTACGATTTAAGGAAATCATTCTGCCAGAAATCTTTAAAATGCGAATTTATAACTAGAGATTAAGCAGAGGAAGAACGTATGCTTGAATACGCAATTTTAATGGCATGAGAAACAATTCTTTTACAAACTTGTTCACTCGTCATCGTCAAAACCAGTATGGCGAGTCACCAGAAACTGGCTACCACCTTGTTATTAACGGATTTCAGCATCTAGCACGGAGGCGGCATTCGGTTGAATCACACAGGAAGCAACCCATTGCCAACTCGCGTCATGAATTCCTTTTGAATAGATCCACCTGCGGACGGCCTAAAAGTGAAAATATTGTACTTTAAATTTTCGTTGCTCGTCCGTTATTTTTCGTTTCAAATTATATCGCAGAACTGGCTATAAGATTGTGCAGTAGGCCATCTTTCCTTGGACCGGTAGAGTGTCGGAGGTAACGGAGCACGTACCCAGCCATTCTTCAATATTTCTAAGTTTGAGGGTTTTCCCTTATATCGCCGCTCTCCACTTGCCGATGCCAGTACGATGACATGCGAGGTACTGTGGACAGCTCGTAGGCTGTTAAGGGAAGAGCATATCGCAGTGGTAGATGGTGCGTACGTCTCAGGGAGAATGTGACCTACTCCCCGTATAATCTCTTCTGTAGCACCAATAGCCATTCTACTTTCCCCTTGGAAAGATGGTAGGAAAAAGCGCGATGGTAAGTAGAATAGCACAAAATTTTGACGAACAGATGCACAACAGAAGATGTCAGTTGAAGGTGGATGTAGAACATCGAGATGGATAAAAATAAAGAACTACATTCGAGACCTGCGGAAGAAAGGTTTATCTCTTCTTATCATCCACGGACCTAGCAATATGTGGACCTAGCAATATGTCGAATGTTTGCTGTGACTAATAATATGAGTGCAGGGAATAGTCCGAGGCGCATGAGATCTGTCATAATGCAGTTTGACACGTCCACTAACAGTTAAGACGACGTACGCAGATCGTGGTCTCGTGGCTAGCGTTGCTGCCTCTGAATCATGGGGTCGCGGGTTCGATTCCCGGCGGGGTTAGAGATTTTCTCTGCTCAGGGACTGGGTGTTTGTGTTACCATCATCATCATGTGTGAAAGTAGCTCGAGTGGACTGTGGAAAAATTGGGTCTTTGTACGGGCGCTGATGATCGCGCAGTTGAGAGCACCAAAAAACCAAACATCATCATCACTTATGCCGTCATTTGCAAATACGAGAAAGTCTCGTTTAACTGTCTTTACGTACATGGGGATACAAAAATGAAGCCTTATTTTTTAGTGTTGCACTCTTTAGCCACTAGTTAGGAATTATGGTCGCCCTTACTCGTAGCATCCAGTCTCTCTAATTATTCTATGTGTCCAAATGCATTTTCCAAATATTTCCTGAAGTAGATGTTGCAGCAACTCCCCATTTTTAAGCAGCTTGAATTCGTCGGCATAGAGTCTCAGCAGTCGGAGGTCAATGGTGCAGTGGTAGCAGTGACACGAGAAACTGAACGGAATAACCAGTAAGGACTTCACTCAGAGGTTGTGCATACGGTTACGGCTACTCAGGAGAAATAAGGGGACGAAGTACAATTTTCTCAGAGGCAAAAGCTGCCGCCGGCCGCTGTGGCCGAGCGGTTTTAAGCGCTACAGTCTGGAACAGCAAGACCGCTACGGTCGCAGGTTCGAATCCTGCCTCGAGCGTGGATGTGTGTGATATTCTTAGGTTAGTTAGGTTTAAGTAGTTCTAAGTTCTCGGGGACTGATGACCTCAGAAGTTAAGTCCCATAGTGCTCAGAGCTATTTGAACTAAAGTTGACGCCGGCCGAAGTGGCCGTGCGGTTAAAGGCGCTGCAGTCTGGAACCGCAAGACCGCTACGGTCGCAGGTTCGAATCCTGCCTCGGGCATGGATGTTTGTGATGTCCTTAGGTTAGTTAGGTTTAACTAGTTCTAAGTTCTAGGGGACTAATGACCTCATCAGTTGAGTCCCATAGTGCTCAGAGCTATTTGAACCATTTATTTTTGAACTAAAGTTGCCGTTTCTAATCGCGCCTGAAATATCGAAGAAATTTGGCAATACCAACAGGAATCCTATTCGTAGTATGATTTCACAAAGTGATTTAGAACGGAAATAAATTTAAGGACATATAAAATGCGTTTCGTGAGAATATGATGGTCGAAAAACTGAATTATCTCGAATTCTCGTCAGCTGGGATGGAACAAGCACACATGAAATCCTGTAGTCAGATGGAACCTTCAAGTTGGTGGGCACCTTCACCATTTTCGTAAATTCTTCCTTCAAATCACTGAAATCAAATATGAGGCTGATCTCTCGCTGGAGCGTTTCCTCTCAGCTAGAACACTTTCTCTAATGAAATTGACGAGACAGTAAACTCGAATACTTATCTTTCCTAGAAGAGAAAGTTCGGAATCTCGACTTGAGGCCTTAATCATGTACGTGTGTGACAAAATAGTTTGGATAATTTTATTCTCCGTGGTACGTTGCATGCGTAGAAACACTTGAGGATGCTAGTGACCGTCAGAGCATTGTGCACTAAGTATGAACGTAAGAGTACTGTGCTCTACTTGCTAGAAGGGACACCACCTTTATCAGAGTCCTATTTCGTGGTTAATAATTTTTACTGTCTCGTTATTTGAGGCAGAAATTTTTAAATGGCTAATGAATGCCCCCGGCAGTTCTTCCTTTGGGGATATCTAAAACAGTTAAGCCAGAAATCCGTCAAAGCCAATCAAAATATATCAGATGCTTGTGCACCCATTGAATCTTCAGCCAATGGTACTACCTAGTGATAGCAAGTTGTAACATATTTATATCAAATTAAAATTTGAGTTCATCTCTTGGACACTCTTTATAGTACAGCTATGGTTGCATTAAACCACTCTCAGCGATTACTGACAATAGTGATTCCAGCATGAACCAGTACATGGCAACTGCCTGTTTTTGCAGGACAGTGAAAGAGGTAATACAATCTTCCAGGGCCTCGTGTCACATCAACTTACATTTTGTCTGTGACATTTCAAAAGGCATATGCTATTTTCTTCTCCAAAAGGAGAGTGCACACCTTCCTGGACGTTGTGAACACTTTACGAATTGATGTAAAAAGACATCTGAGATGATTTTATAGTAATGACACGCCAAGGAAATGTTTGTTTATGAAACAAAGGAGTTGTAATGCAGACGGAGCCGTCAGGTGGCAAAATGATTTGAGAAACTTCTAAAAATTCTGCGTGGTGTCTGTTTGTTCTATATCGTGTCTCCCTACCACTTTCGCGCAACGACGCTCTGAGCGTGTTTTTTAGGGAATTGACTAGTTTGAACCTGGAACCTGTTGCTGGTAAGGAGACGCCAGACCACGCATGACATGTAGAATTCAGAAGAGTTCAGTGAGACTAGCGATGATATAACCAAATACTTAATGATTTCAGCGTCAGCTCCACTGCAGTCCCTGTAAAAGAATCTTAATCTAACGAAATTTAGTGGAAGGGTACAAGGCTTTCCTATTTTTAGTTAGCTGGTAAAATAACGTCGAAAAAGCAGTTAAGTTTACCACTGGAAATTTTATTCTACTCACAAAACATTGTTTATAAATTGCACTATTGATAAATGGAAATGTTTTAATACAGGATGATGAAAACCAACTGCGTTCAACAAAAATGTGAACGAATATTCCCTGAATGGGTTTCCAAGTCCTACAATTGATCGAAGGATGACCTATGCCATATCACATCTATAATCTAGGTTTAAATTAAGTTTCACAAAAGAGAAAACTATCAAAATGGTCTACAGTGACGCTCAGTTATCTTTAATTACTTATCTAACTTGTCGTAAATTACAGTGGCTGATGTGGCTTCTCAATAATTATATAACAGAAAAATCATCGCGTTTCAGATTTTTACTTCGAGTGGCAAATGTGAACACCATGAGCTTTAATTGACGATCGACTCTAGTATTACGCAAAAAGGGGATGTAACAGATGAGACTTCTGCAGTTCTGAGTGAAGCCTTATGCGCTCAAAAATGCGGCATCTCGTGCGTTCATTACCTTGTCGGTGTTCGTCAGGGGTCAGCGGGCAGCACATCTCCGCTCACCTCGCCGTCTCCGAAGCAACTCTTTCCCTAACTTCTCCTTACTACAATCAACCGAAGTTGGTTTAAAAAAACTATCTGGCTGTGTTTTTATCTGACCAATCAGGGTCTCAGTGTTAACCTTAAGCTCCGCCTACAAAAATTCTGTCCATCCAATGAGAAACGTTATACTTTTCGTGGTGGGGCAATGTTTTTGAAGTTTGCAACGTAACAGAGACGCGAAAAAGTCTCACGCTAAAACTTGCAGCTGGTGTGGTCCTTTTAGCGTTATCGTAACATCTATACTGTTCTTTTGGAGGGCTCTATCTTTTAACATGGGCTGGGGGGGTGGTCCTAACGTAACAGAGACGCGAAAAAGACTCACGCTAAAACTTGCGGGTGGTGTAGCCCTTTTTGTGTTATCGTAAGATCTATACTGTTCTTCTGTAGGGCTCTAGCTTTTAACATTGGCTGGGGGGTGGTCTTGACGTAACAGAGACGCGAAAAAGTCTCACGCTAAAACTTGCGGGTGGTGTGGTCCTAGCGGTTAGCTGGCGACGTGGGTGTCCGTCCGTCCCTTATCGTAGGGCCTTCCAGCTTAACACGGTTCTGCTCTCGGCTTCTGTTCTCGTTTCTCCCCTCGGAACTGCGTCTGTCTTACGGTGGGAAGGTATGACATGCATTTAGGCATTATTGTTTTAGTCTGTGGCATTCCATTTGCTCACTCGTTAGTCGTATTACTTTGGTTAATTTAATGTCATGATTTATTCGGAGCTATGTGACATACTACTGGATCTGCTTATCATGTCAGGGTTTTCATGGAAGGTGTTGGATTTGCCTGACACCTTACAAACTGAGTCGAAGAGAGTTAGGAGTAACATTTCCCAGCGACCGCGCCAGTGAGCGACCGGTGAGTAGCTGCAGTGACGGAACACGGCCTGTACCGTGGGACCGACTGCCAGGATGTCCTCTCAATTAGCTGAACTGTTCTCAATTTAAGCGAGGTCCGCGCGCAGCCGACCGTGCATTCCTGTATCACACACACACACACACACACGCACACACACAACATCACAAAACGGCCATGTTCACATGCCCATATGCCACCGGCTGTAGTGCTGAAGCGACCCAAATTCATACGTTTCATCCGTAATTGCCGAGACCTGTTTTCTTTGAGTAATCATCAATGAAGTACTCGCAATATAAACGTTTGTGAAGCGGGAGAGAGGTGCTGGACGAATTGAAACCGTGACGGAAAGAAATAAGTCTGCGTGGATACAAAAAGGGGGAATAGCGTTTCCGCGAAAGATGATGGTTCAGAATCCCAGTCCAGCACATAATTTTAATCTCTCAGAAAAGTTTCCATAAGAATGTAATACAGATGTAAAACTGGATTTCCCATTAGACGTTTCGAAGACTATCTGCACATATTCTCTAGGGGAAAAATGATTTTCTTCAATAAGGTTGACATAGTAGTCTATCAAATGGTTCAAATGGCTCTGAGCACTATGGGACTTAGCTTCTGAGGTCATCAGTCCCCTAGAACTTAGAACTACTTACACCTAACTGACCTAAGGACATCACACACATCCATGTACGAGGCAGGACTCGAACCTGCGACCATAGTGGTCGTGCGGTTCCAGACTGCAGCGCCTAGAACCACTCGGCCACTCCGGCCGGCAGTAGTCTATCCCTCGCTTTCGTGCTAACGAAAACAGAGATTACCCACAACTATCCCTATAGAAAAGTCAGTCTGCAACAGCCCAATCGTTGATTGTTGTTATTTATTATTATTAATCTTTAATTGCTGATCACATTTACCCTGGGACAACAACTGTAGTACTTCCTATTTTTATCTTTTTTTTTCTCTGAAAGTTCAAAGCAAAGAACTTAGACGCGTACAGCTTTACAAGTTTCAGTTGTGAATTTGAAACGCGTCGGTAGCTAAGCTTCCGACAGGTTCCATGAGTCGAGCCACGTCATCAAGCTTCCACACACTGTAAGGATGAAAGAGATCTACAGAAATGGAAGAAATGACTGTAATTTGTAGGCGTGTTCCCCATTTTTCTTCTTCTTACAACCTGGTAAGACCAGAGCAGAAGTTCGCAAAATTCCAACCTTTATTCAGCAGGAATTGTCAAAGAAAAAAAATAAAGAAATGAGTAAATAACAAACAAAAAGCTCTGGGCGTGAACGGCCAGTTGAGACAGACTGCGGTTTTTTTTTTTTTTTACATTGCATAGGTGTGGCCGTAGTGGAAGTTGTTCCATTCAGGTATGTTTTAGTCAGGGGTGAAAAAATGGTATGTCTCCTCTGTACACACGGTGTCCCGAGAGGAATGGTCAGTTTTCAGGGATATGGAACGAATACTCATGTGAAGCAGAACGCATGTGGGCATATATTTCGAATGGTTTTTCGCTAGACACATTCAACATATACTTTTCTTGGGTTAGTGGCGCTCACATACGTTTCTTACACAACAAACCTTTTTGACGTTTTATTCTAGCCCATCCCACTTCTTTGTTTCCAACCTCTTTGCTCGAGATAGTTTTCTGCCATTAAACTAGCCCGTTGATCACGCAATGTACATGGTATGTTGTGAATGATGTAGTGCGAGGCGTGAGAGAAGAGCAACGGTTAATGTATGATCATACACGTGCTGGCTAAAATGCCACATATCTACACCGATGAAACAAATGCAGATTTGGCGTATGTTCCCGGCTTCTGCCATGATAGTTCCCCTGGTGCTATCGAAGAATATCGTCAGCGCTTTCTGACAAATCGAGTTCCTGATCGTAGACTGTTCACCATAGTTTCCAGTACAATGCGTGAAACAGGTAGTCTTCCAATTTCCCCTTTTCCTTCTGAATGTGTTGTTCAACAACCTGTGCAGGAAAAACAACACACTGATGAAATGTTGCAGCGCAGTCCTGCTGCAGCGGCTTTCTGCATGTATCAGAGTTTCACGGACACGTATATGGCGAACATTACATTCAAAACCTTGTGCCCGTTTCACATATATTGAGTCCACAATCTTCACGTTGGCGAAAATGTCACACGATCTGAATTTTGTCACTGGTTAAATAAAATTCGTCATTAACTTTCATTAAAATTGGTGTAGCCACGCTTGCACGTAACGGAAACAACATCACACGTAACAATTGTCGATGGTCGCAGCAAAATCCACACGCTACAGAGGAAACCGATTGCCATGTTCGTTCTTCGATCAATATTTGATGCGGCGTGATCGATGACATGTTGATAAGTTCAGCTATTTTAGAACGTCGACTGAGGACACACAGTTGCTTCCATTTTCGGAAAACTCGTTTGCTGAACACCTTGAGGATGTTCCTTGGGCCACGTGGATTGCAGAGAGCTTCTAGCGCTACGTAGCCCCTCTGCATTTTATAAGATGTGTGAGTGGACATCTCAACCGTACTTATCCTAGTCGCTGGAATGGTCGTGGTAGCACAGTCAACTGGTCACCAAGATCGTCAGACCTTGACGCCATTAGATTTTTGTTTATGGGGTTGAATGAAATTCGAGATGTACAAACGAAAGATGAATGAGCAAGACGAACAGCTAGGCCCGTCACAGACGCTACTGCCCTTATTAGGGGACGTGCAGAGGCACTCAGCAAGCAACATATGTTCTCCCAAGAGTGCACAAATGCAGTGAAGTCTACGGTGGGATATTCGAACATTCATTGCAAACTGTAAGACAGCTGTAATGTGATGTGTACGATAACGCTTAGAGGTGAATGTGCAAAAATGGGTAATCTTCAATCGGTACGTTGTAAAACGTATGTTGTAATATGTACTAACTGTTGTACCTGCGTATCTGTGTGAACCTCTCAACGTATTGAATACTACAGAAAATAAATGACAGTTTACATTTTAAAAGAAATGTATTTTATCTTGGAAACTATTCAGAATAAGGCACATATCCATAAGAAGTTTTTTGCTTGAAATGATTGTTCGTGTCGTATTCATGAATTTATAACGACATTGTCGTTTCCTTCGTGCGCTGCAGGAGTGTTTTGCTTGTGGTGTTTCTATCAATTCCCGATTTAATAATGTGAATTCAAGCCTGTTACTTTGTGCACTGAACCACAAAGTCGTGGTCAGTTTGTTCATGTCATAATACTACTTCCATTCACTGTTTCAAATGTAGTGAGGAGCTTGCGTATTGCTTTCCCATAAATTAACGATTTCACTGTGTGAATTCAGATCGCTTTTTTTGTACGCAGAGCTACGAGGCCTCAGATTTAAACTGCTTCCTTTCACCGTTAAAAATCTCACAGAAGTGCTTGTTTGTTGCATTTCTATAAATTTCCGGTTTAATTGTCTGTGTTCATGCCACTTCCTTTATACACTAAACAACTTGGCTGTAGGTGAGTTCACAGTGTTATTAGTCGAGGGTTTATTGTACGTTTTGTGATTGCAGTACATTTTTATGCAGTTTTCTTATCCCAGTAGCAAACTGACAGTCATTTTTCGAAACTGTACCACATTAGTAAAAAAATGTAATTGTTTATCACATTTCAGTATCTTTTCCATAGATCTATATGAAACGTGTGTTCTCTGTTATGGGTAGTAAAATGTGCACTCCACAACCAGTTCAAATTATCTCATTAACAATAAAAAAAGTTACTTCTTTACTGTACCGTAACATCAAAGTATGTACACACAAGTGTTATTAAACTCTTTTCACTATTTTACTTAGGAGCCAGTATCTACTGCCGGCAATGGCCTTGCCGCAGCGGACACACCGGTTCCCGTCAGATCACCGAAGTTAAGCGCTGTCGGGCGTGGCCGGCACTTGGATGCGTGACCATCCGGGGTGCACTCAGCCTCGTGATGCAAATTGAGGAGCTTCTCGACCGAATAGCAACAGCTCTGGTCAAAGAAATCCATCGTTACGACCGGGAGAGCTGTGTGCTGACCACACGCCCCTCCTATCCGCATCCTCATCTGAGGATGACACGGCGGTTGGATGGTCCCGATGGGCCACTTGTGGCCTGAAGACGGAGTGCTAGTATCTACTGCACACTGCCGTTAATATTTAGTTGATTGACTTTTATTAGAAATGTGTTGATCAAAGGTCGTAACTATGTGCTGTTAGCTTCAGGGATTTAGTCGGCACTTTGTGGCTATCGCCGCTGTCTATAGGCCCAGAGCGACCGAGTGCGATCGCCAACAAGTTCGAAGATTTTCTGTGCTCCTGATGTAGTTGCGCTCTCCATTTCATTTCATCATCACCGGCTGACGAGTCGACGAAATGGCGTCAATTACAAAGACTTCCACGTAGCCGTCAAACTGCCCCAGGCGGGGTCTCCTGGTCAATAAGCCCATTTTATGACTCTCTTATTAGTTCCATGTACCACGCATAAACGTTAAATTTACGGAATGCCCTCACTTTCCAAGTTATTTAATTAAGCGAACTGCTAAGTGGCTCGCTTTCAGTCTTGTTTGTCAGGAATTCTCAGTACTTTAACTGGGCTACTGAAAAACTGTACGTGATATGATTCGGCAACAGTCGCTCGGGTGCTGCTGTGTAAGACGCTGCGATAGAGAGTTTCAAAGTTCTAGAGCAGGACGGTGATTGACGAAGTTTTCTTATTTCAGATCTCTACTACTGGAGGAGTTTTCATTGTCAGTATCATTTGCGGTCGCTGAGGCATTCCATTGGTGCTACCAAAAAAATTTGTTTCGTAGCATTGAAAGTATTACGGAATTTTGTCGATAATTCATATATTTCATAAGACTTATTACAACAGCGCCCTTCTTATGAACAGTAAGAGATTGATACATTCCTGTAGAACATGGTAGCGAGTGTTTGTATAAGAGAGAGAGAAATTGCTTTAGCTATCTTTTTCGCATGTCTGCATGAGATATAAAGCGTAACATTAAATCAGAAAATCTATCTCCCACACACAAATGCACACACGCGCACACATATCAACAGCACAATTCTTCACTCCTCGCAGGGTACGGTCGGTCACTTTTACGTGGCAGTCGTAGGCAGGGGGTGTTTTGATGTGTAGTTGTTTAAGATACCGGAGGAGATCGGGCCTGAACTACCACGTAACAACACCACCAATCCCAGCTAACAATTGCGCTGTAGTCGTTACCAAATGATTTATGTGCTCCGGTTTGCTTTGAGTTGTGCTTGCTGGTTGCCGGCCGAAGTGGCCGTGCGGTTAAAGGCGCTGCAGTCTGGAACCGCAAGACCGCTACGGTCGCAGGTTCGAATCCTGCCTCGGGCATGGATGTTTGTGATGTCCTTAGGTTAGTTAGGTTTAACTAGTTCTACGTTCTAGGGGACTAATGACCTCAGCAGTTGAGTCCCATAGTGCTCAGAGCCATTTTTTTGTGCTTGCTGGTTGTTTATTTTTCTTATTTTGAAATGAGTGCGAGAGCAATCTTGCTTTGTCACAGAGTTCGAATATGACTCTCGCAACACCAGATGGAATCAGCGACCCATATGTACATTATTACATCGGTTCCGCCTTCCCAGGAGCGCAGAAGTCAGAACACGGGCGTAGGCTGCCAGCCCTATGTGAGGGGGGCGTGACTTCTCATCCCACTCCTCTCTTCTCCCCTCGACAGCCAGACCTCCTCGATCGTTTTACGTTAGCTGCCGACCACCAGACAAGTGTCCGCTACCACATGAGTACCAGTACGAGAAATAATAGAGCATATATAATTTCTTCGAACTTACAATCTGGATTTTGCAAAGCAAATTTGATCGAATTACCATAATTTAAAATTAAAAACATTGTACTCACCAGAAGCAGCAACTCCGTGATTTTGGGAAGTCAGCTTAAAATAATTAGTAGGAACGATGTTGTAAATCGATTCGTCTCCCCTTCTTGTTGGCAAATAAATCTGTCATCTCAGATTGAAATGTTCAATTTTACACACGAATGACTTTTCACATGATAGTATCCCTAAGGCACTCAGTCATTCTTCTTTCATGGTGTTTCGTAGGAACGTTTTAGTTCTCTTGAGCGTTCAAAAGCACCGTTCAGCATCTGATGTCGAGATAGGCGTCGTGACTAGCAGTTTCAAAACTTCAACAGTCTCTTCGAATGTGTCACGAAGTTCATCCTCTAGAATCATGGAAAAAAATGCAAATTCTCTCAACTCAGGCCTTGCATGGAAGACTTGAAGCTCACACTTCAACTTCCTTTTTTCCAGAAATGTATATGTGTCTTTAATTTCAAGGTATTTGTCAGGAAAATCGGTGATGTTTTTGTCAAACTGATTTACATCAAATAACTGGCTGCAATGAGGTGTCCAGTGAACTGAAAACGTAATTTTATTTGGAGAAAGGACGGCATCGCACACTTCCAAAGCATTTCTCTTTTGATGCCCATCAAGAATCCGTGGCTTCTTGGCAGGCATCGTTCCATCATTTTCAAAAGTAATATCGTTAAGGATGGAGTCAATGTCATCTCTGATGTTATGCATTACAGTTCAATATTCTGGTTTTCTTGCGTTGCTGTGGTCGGTTCGGTTATCTTCTTCTGAAGCTGATTAAAAAGTACGTCTGCATGAGGCATTATCTTATAGAAAAATGATAGCCAAAAAATGAATCCGTTATCTTGCAGTCTTTGTTTGCATGAACCAGCTCTTTCAATAGTAGGAGATAGTCTTATGCTCTCACTTGTTTCAGTGACTTCCATAACAGTAATAAGATTTTTCCCTGTTTTCATAAACATCTTTTACTACTCGCGAATGATAATTCCATCTGTTCACCCAATGTGGCAAGATTTTTCGAATAATAATATGCAACACTTTTGATCTCTGTGGCGAGTTAGAAAAGAAAAAAGAATTACCTGAAAGGTGTGCGAAAGGATGCGGGCTTTGCGATTAACAGAGGTTCAAATGATGCTTGCCACTCACTACGTTTGTACCAGCGTAACTCTGAGCTATTAGGTATACTCGATCACTGCCAGCGTGCAGCGAAACGCGTCTCTTCAAATCAGAAAATACATACTAAGAAACAATGTTTTATGCACAGTTTGCATAGATATCTCTTTCTTTCTTTTTTATACAAGTGATGCCATGGCACAGCGGCACTACCTCAGAAGCCGCCGCTCGTCATTATGTACATTAGTGTCCAATAGATGACATAATCAAGGATTTATGAAACGTTTTTCGAATATCACTGCCGAAAAATAAAATGCTTATTCGAACAGCATATATCTTACCACATGGGCGCCCAAATTAGGTAATTAGAAAAATTCTGAAGTCAAATTTACACATTTAAAGAAAGTAATGACACCAGAAATGCCCCTCCTCTGCAGTAGACGAGTTAGTAAAATGGTTCAAATGGCTCTGAGCGGTGTGGGACTTAACTTCTGAGGTCATCAGTCCCCTAGAACTTAGAACTACTTAAACCTAACCAACCTAAGGACATCACACACATCCATGGCTGAGGCGGGATTCGAACCTGCGACCGTAGCGGTCGCGTGGTTCCAGACTGAAGCGCCTAGAACCGCTCGGCCACACCGGCCGGCCAAACGAGTTAGTAGCACTTCTTGGTAGTCATGTATGTTTTGACTGTGAAATGGCATGTTCTCTAGCACTTGTAGTAGAGTCTGTTCTTCTGATATATTTTTTTCGGATAAGTTTAGACATTTAAACTGCGTGGCAGATTAAAACCGTGTGCTGTACGAGGACTCGAAACTGGAAGCAAGTGCTCTGGCGACTGAGCTATCCAAGCACGACTGACGACCCACCCTTCCAGTTCTTAAATCAGTGTAGAGCGAGAATTCTGGGAAATACCCCCTCCATCCTCCCCCACCCAGGCTCTCTCGGCAACATCCTTTCTCCCACGGTTGCTAGTCCTGCAAGAAAACTGTGAAGTTTGGGAGGTAAGAGATGAGGTACTTGCGGAAGTAAAGTTGTGAGGGCAGATCGTGAGGCATACTTGGATAGCTCCATCGGTAGAGCACTTGACTGCGAAAGGCAAAAGTCTCTAGTTCGAGTCCCACACAGTTTTCATCTACCAGGTAGTTTCAAAATAACGCACACTTCGCTGTAGAGTGAAAATGCATTCGGGAACTTTAGACTGTGGTACCTGAGGGGCTATAGTTCGCCTCCCAAAGCTTTTTTCTATTGTGCGTACTGCGCAAGCCTCTTGGCGGAGCGTGGCAGATTGAATATTCATTACTACTCTCTCCTCCCACCCACCGCCACCCCCCCCCTCCCCTTAACCCAAGCAGACACTTACTTTTTCCATTCGCGAATGATGCGGGTCAAGAACCACTCTCGCTAGCACTCCAGATGACGTTTCAAACCGAAGGCGAATCGCTGTGCTATTTCATAGGTAGCATCACACGAGATATTTAGCATTTCACGAAGTAGTCAACATAGATTTCTTCATCACATCCGCCAGAAAAGACTACAGTCTCATAAGTAATTTCATCGGTTTGTGACTATGAGCAGTAACTTTTCAAACTAATTCTAAGAAACAAGTATTACTTTACCGTTACAGTGGCGGTATCGATTGGCTACGTCATACCAGGGAGCGTCGTGAAAATACGTAGCTATAGGGAATCTAAATAAAATATTTACCCTTTTATTATTCTGTTTTAACCGTTATATTTATTAATAAATGTCAGTATATTGAAACATTACAAATACATCCATTTGAACATAAATATTTCAACGCATCTGTATGTGTCTGTTGTCGTAAGGGGCCTCTTTCGTCTATCGGTACTGAACAGTCGAATAGTAGGGTCGGTGACGAGGGGAGACGGATAGTTGACTTGAAGGCATAGCTGGTGGGCTGGTCTTTATGCGCGAAGACACGGATAAAACATTTGTGTACGATATGTACAGTATCAGTGTGATTGCGACAAGACATTGTTAACAACTGAGATTTAAAAAACAATGGTTCAAATGGCTTTAAGCACTATGGAACTTAACATCTGAGGTCATCAGTTCCCTAGACTTAGAACTACTTAAACCTAACTAACCTAAGGACATCCCACACATTCATGCCCGAGACAGGATTCCAACCTGCGACCGTAGCAGGCGAGCGGTTCTGGACTGAAGTGCCTAGAACCGCTCTGCCACAGCGGCTGGCTAACAACTGAGAAAAGTGTGATATGCACACTGCTCTTTTTTTCTTCGATGAACTAAGACCATTTCCGCATGTGGAATGGACAAAAGCGTATGAGTTCCTGTAGTTGCAGTTACGAACGATGGCGGTCAAGTATATACTTGTGATTCTTGAGTTTCTCCGGCGTATTTGATAATCAAAATATCCACGGGTGTACTGCCGGTCTACAGTGTCCAACGGGCACTGTAGACCGGCAGTACACCCGTGGATATTTTGATTAAGTATATACTTGTTCTGCGCATCTACGTCGCGTATTCGCCGACAGCCAATGAGTGTTCAGTAGTGCTGTGAGCGCTGTGCTCTGAATGCCGTAGCTAATGCGAGCATTACACGTGATCGTAGAGAGTTGTTTGGTGAATTTCGATTCATTTTGTTGGGAGTTGTCATCGCTGATTGTGGCGGTAAGTAATAAATTCTGCATAAGCAAACGAGAGACATAATTTGCAGGATACACGCTTCCTTCAAGCGGAAAGCACGTGCATGTGTGTACGACAACTGTTGCTTGGAATCGTTAACAATGCAATCCCCGTCCGTGCCTCGACACGCGCGAACCGCCATCGTTCGTTGATCGGGCTATAGTGAAATAATGTGCACGATATCAGATTCGAACATTTCGATGACTCAGATATCAATAAGTTTTGAATTGTATAGTATCAATCGAACCGAAATTGTTACGCGGGGGGAGACAAATGTACCCCTTATGTGCTCCAGTATCGTGTGTTTCAAACTTGCAAACTATGGAGCTGTAAACTCACATCAAGCTCCTGACGACAACTGCGACAGTACAGCAATCTTTTTCCTACCTAGAACAGACATGTAACGGTTCTGGAGACATTATTTCCAAAGAAGAATCGACAAATACTGCCATCGTGCGTCATTGTCGTCACATTATCTCTCAATGCTGTAACGAGGTGAGGTGCCGCCAAAGCGGAGAATTAATAGGATGAGGCTCTCAACTGCAGAATTGTGTTGTTTTTTCTTTAAAATGTAACGTTGTTCCACTTTTAATATTGTCTTAGATCGACAGTTTTGTCGTGAATTGTTGCCACGGTACTAACTTAACAAGCATTATTCCCGCTCCACATTCCTTCCTACAATTTTTCTGTCAATATGTAAAATGGTGGTCAAACGTGTTCCCATTTATTGCGTTTAGTTATCGTGTTCTTCAAATTATGAATTTCCATGAGATATCTGTAACACATGTACTTAGCTCTGATTTGTCTACAAAAGCAACCTTCGCTTGGTTCATATTTGACAGTTTGGGTATTGGTTTCACTCTTTATCCTAGCCCATTTGTGATCGACGAACGTCGACTGACTTCGTGCCGCTCTGGAATGTTTACGTTGGCTACCTAGGTGCGAAAGTCTGCTTGCTTAGCTGAATGGTAACATGTTTGCCTACCACGCAAAGGCCTGCGTTCGATTCTCTACCGGGTTGGAAATCTTCTTCGCTATTGGACTGGGTGTTGTGCTGTCCTCATCACCGTTTCATCATCACCGATAGGCAAATAGCACAATGTGGTGTTACCTTAAATAAGGCTTTCAATTAGGCGGCCGTACTTCCTCGGATGGGGCCTCCTGGCCATCATTGCCATATGATCATTTCATTTCATTAGGCACGGAACAAAACGTGTGCCTTAACATTAGGTACCAGTTCTGAATATAGTGTCGATCCTAGTGCGGTGTGTTGCGTGGTGATTGGTTGGTTAATGTGGTAGGATGGGACCAAACAGCGACGGCATCGGTCCCATCGGATTGGGGAAGGATGGATAAGGAAGTTGGCCGTGCCCTTTCAAGTGGTGATTCTTAATATTATTTACAAAAATGACCAAAGAGGCTGTTCCTGGTTCTTGCAGTGACTCTCCATCAGCTTTCGTGTCACTCAGTGATCTGACTGCTCTGGAAAAAGGAGGTAGGGCTTCCCGCAGTAAATAATGTGGTACGAGCCAATCGCATACTGTCGCTCCCAATATCTCTGCTCAGGGAGCAAGTAAAGGTGTGCGATCGATACAAGTGTTTGAGGCTCGTTTGTTTAGAATATTATGCAAATCGCGTTGGATGCGTAAGTACACTATGTGATCAAAAGCAACCGGACACCCCGAAAAGCATACGTTTTTCACATTAGGTGCATTGTGCTGCCACCTACTGCCAGGTACTCCATATCAGCTCAGTAGTCATTAGACATCGTGAGAGAGCACAATGGGGCGCTCCGCGGAACTCAAAGACTACGAACGTAGTCAGGTGATTGGGTGTCATTTGTGGCATACGTCCGTACGCGAGATTTCCACACTCGTAAACATCCCTAGGTCCACAGTTTCCGATGTGATAGTGAAGTGGAAACGTGAAGGAACAGGTGCAGCACAAAAGCGTACAGGCCGTTCTCGTCTGTTGACTGACAGAGACCGCCGACAGTTGAAGAGGGCCGTAATGTGTAATAGGCAGACATCTATCGAGCCATCACACAGGAATCCAAACTGCATCAGGGTCCACTGCAAGAACTATGACATTTAGGCGGGAGGTGAGAAAACTTAGATTTCATGGTCGAGCAGCTGCTCATAAGCCACACATCACGCCGGTAAATGCCAAACGACGCCTCGCTTCGTGAAAGGAGCGTAAACATTGGACGATCGAACAGTGGAAAAACGTGTGTGGAGTGACGAATCACGGTACACATTGTGGCTATCCGATGGCAGGGTGTGGGTATGGCGAATGCTCGGCGAACGTCATCTGCCAACTTGTGTAGTGCCATCAGTAAAATTGGGGGGCGGTGGCGTTACGGTATGGTCGTGTTTTTCATGGAGGGGCTTGCATCCCTTGTT
This sequence comes from Schistocerca nitens, assembly GCF_023898315.1. Taxonomy (NCBI): domain Eukaryota; kingdom Metazoa; phylum Arthropoda; class Insecta; order Orthoptera; family Acrididae; genus Schistocerca; species Schistocerca nitens. The sequence goes on along the minus strand of NC_064614.1, from coordinate 365,512,887 downwards.
GTTTTGAGTGACACTATCACAGTACAGGCCTACACTGATGTTTAACCACCATCTTGCTTTCCGCTGTTGAAGAGCAATTCAGGCATAGCGATTGCATCTTTCAACACGATCGAGCACCTGTTCTTAATGCACATACTGAGGCGAAATGGTGACACGACAATAACATCTCTGTAATGGACTGGCCTGCACAGAGTCCTGACCTGTATCCTATAGAACACCTTTGGGATGTTTCGGAACGCCGACTTCGTACCAGGCCTCACCGACCAACATCGATACCTCTCCTCAGTGCAGCACTTCGTGAAGAATGGGCTGCCATTCCAAAAGAAACCTTCCAGCACCTGATTGAACGTATGCCTGCGAGAGTGGAAAGTGAATTTCGGTATTACGGATGGAGGGCGCCACGAACTTGTAAGTCATTTGCAGCCAGGTGTCCGGTTTGATCACATAGTGTATATTCTGAGTGGCCGAGTGCATTTTTGAGAACATGCGTAATTATCGTTCAGCAATATTAGTACTACATACTTGTAGGAACTGTATCTAATGTCATAAAATGATGCTCATTTAATTTTCTTGAATCTACTTTTCTCGTGCTTGGGTTAAGATACATGGCAAACATAGGAGTACAGCTTTATTGATTTTGGACTAGACGAGCAGTTTATTTCAGCTTTTCACCTGACAGTTGAGATTAACACCTCTTGACTAACACACTTCATTTCAACAGTGTAAGATGACGAGAACATGTCACGACCTGATTACATGGTCATTTACGCTATGTAACTATAGTCCGACCATCCCGTTGTGATGTTATCTGTCCAGACCGAGCAAGTGTTTGCTTGTGGAGCATCCCCGGCCACTGAACAGCAGTGTGTCGCGTCGTGTCGCGCCAGGAAGCCGTAAAGCTGCGGCTCAGACGCGCATCACCGTCCTTCACCCACTTCTGGCGCCATTCCGGTGATCGTAAACAGCGTCTGAGGGCCGGGGCGAGGCGGCTCTGCGCGATGCACCGCCCTCTGCGAGTGGTCACACACTCGCTACATTACGGACTCAGAAGCGACACTTCCTGCTCGTCATGACCGAGAAAAATGAAAGAAAAACCTAGGTACTTGCACGGGGCTCTGTGTGGTTCAGGATGGATGTAGGAAGATTACAGAGCCTCTTCAGCGCAGCTGTAAACACGTTGTGTACATGTTGTAAACGGGCGGAGAAAATGCAGACAGCCACAAGACTGTGCAGATGTCCGGTGCCGTGTTGGCATTACCTTCTTCTCCTTCTTCTTCTTCTTCTTCTTCTTCTTCTTTATCATCTCGGGCCTTTCTCCCGCATCGGCGCAGGGTTGGTAGGGTCTTTAAGAGGACTGGTATAGTTAATTTTGAGGGATGGCAGCGCGACCATCCTGCCGCGACTCTATTATCCCCCGGAATGGAATATGTGCACACCAGCTGTCTGCTTGTTATGTTTAGTCATGTGAAAGTGAGCAATAAGTCTCTAAATGCTTGCGAGTCGTGTAACTGAGGTGGGAAATGAGTGCCATCCCAGCATTCACCTAGTGGTATCTACAACTACTTTATTACTGTGCAATTCACAATTAAGTGCCTTGCAGCTTCAGGCTATTTCTCTTTCGTTCCACTCTTGAATGGCGGGAGGGCAGAAAAAGCACTTAAGTTTTTCTGTGCGGAATCTGGTTTCTCTTATTTCATTATGATAATCATTTCTCCCCACGTAGGTGGGCGTGAACAGAATATTTTCGCAATAGAAGGAGAAAGTTGCTGATTCAAATTTCATGAGAAGATCGTGCCCCAGCGAAAAACGCTTATGTTTTACTGTTTGCCACCCCTACTCACCTTTCATGTCTGTGGCAATATCTCACCTATTTCACGATAGTACAAAACGAGCTGCCCTTCTTTGAAACTTTCCGATGTCCTCCGTCATTCTGATGCGGATTCTATAGCACACAGCAGAACTCCAGAAGAAGGCGGACTATCCGGTGTAAGCAGTCTCTTCAGTAGACCTGTTGCATTTTCGAAGTGATCTGCCAATAAACCGCAGTCTTTGGTTCGTTTTGCCGACAACATTATCCATACGATCGTTGCAATTTCAGTAATTCGTAATTCTAATCCCTGTGTATTTAGTTGAATTTACAGCCTTCAGATCTGTGTGATTTATCGTGTAACTGTTACTTCCTGCACCATACAGAAATCTAGCCTAAATCATTTTGCAATTGGTTTTGATCATATCATGACTTTACAAGGCGGTAAATGGCAGCATCATCTGCAAACAGTCTAAGAGGGTTGATCGTATCGTCTCCACAATCCTTTGTACACATCGCGAAAGCATAGGGCGTATAACACTTCCTTGGGAAACATAATATATTACTTCTGTATTACCCGATGGCTTTCCGTCAGTTACCACGAACTGTGACCTTTCTCACAGAAATTCACCAATTCAGGCGCACAACTGAGGCGATACTCCACAGGCACACTGTTTCAAGTCTCTTGTCTGGAACGATATCAAAAGCCTTCTGAAAACATAACAATATGGAATCAATTTGACGTGTTGGCAACCGTATAAAAACAACAACGTGGCTGGTCGCCACATCAACCCTCGTCGTTAATCTGCCTCTATCGGTGGCCGGCGCATCTCCACGAGCCGACTGTGGGACTTTAACATCCAGGGCTATCCAGGAGGGTTGCCGTGTTGCAATTATAGTGACCTAACCAAAAACACTATTACATTTGTGTTGTAATGTGAAATGCTAGGTATTAAAATTACTACAGAATGAACTCAGCATGCTAGAAACTTCAAACTGGTATGAATGGTACACTACTGGTCATTAAAATTGCTACACCAAGAAGAAATGCAGATGATAAACAGGTATTCATTGGACATTTTCACGTAATTTGGGTGCATACATCCAGAGAAATCAGTACCTAGAACAACCTCCTCTGACCGTAATAACGGCCTTGATACGCCAGGGCACTGAGTCAAACAGAGCTTGGATGGCGTGTACAGGTACAGCTGCCCATGCAGCATTGACACGATACCACAGTTCATCAAGAGGAGTGACTGGCGTATTGTGACGAGCCAGTTCCTTGGCCGCCATTGACAAGACGTTTGCAATTGGCGAGAGATCTGGAGAATGTGCTGGCCCGGGCAGCAGTCGAACATTTTCTATCCAGAAAGGCCCGTACAGGACCTGGAACATGCGCTCGTGCATTATCCTGCTGAAATGTAGGGTTTCGCAGGGATCGAATGAAGGTTAGGGCCACGTGTCGTAACACATCTGAAATGTAACGTCCACTGTTCAAGGTGCCGTCAATGCGAACAAGAGGTGACCGAGACGTGTAACCAATGGCACCCCATACCATCACGCCGGGTGATACGTCAGTATGGTGATTACGAATACACGCTTCCAACGTGCGTTCACCGCGATGTCGCCCAACATGGATACGGCCATCATGATGCTGTAAACAGAACCTGGATTCATCCGAAAAAAATGACGTTTTGCCATTCGTGCACCCAGGTTCGTCGTTGAGTACACCATCGCAGGCGCTCCTGTATGTGATGCAGAGTCAAGGGTAACCGCAGCCATGGTCTCCGAGCTGATAGTCCATGCTGCTGCAAACATCGTCGAACTGTTCGTGCAGATGGTTGTTGTCTTACAAACGTCTCCATCTGTTGACTCAGGGATCGAGATGTGGCTGCACGATCCGTTACAGCCATGCGGATAAGATGCCTGTCATCTCGACTGCTGTCCGCAGCTCGTGGTCGTGCGGTAGCGTTCTCGCTTCCCACGCCCGGGTTCCCGGGTTCGATTCCCGGCGGGGTCTGGGATTTTCTCTGCCTCGTGATGACTGGGTGATGTGTTATGTCCTTAGGTTAGTTAGGTTTAAGTAGTTCTAAGTTCTAGGGGACTGATGACCATAGATGTTAAGTTCCATAGTGCTCAGAGCCATTTGAGCCATCTCGACTGCTAGTGATACGAGGCCGTTCGGATCCAGCACGGCGTTCCGTATTACCCTCCTGAACCCACCGATTCCATATTCTGCTAACAGTCATTGGATCTCGATCAACGCGAGCAGCAATGTCGCGATACGATAAACCGCAATCGCGATAGGCTACAATCCGACCTTTACCAAAGTCGGAAACGTGAAGGTACGCAGTTATCCTCCTTACACGAGGCATCACAACAACGCTTCACTAGGCAAAGCCGGTCAACTGTAGTTTGTGTATGAGAAATCGGTTGGAAACTTTCCTCATGTCAGCACGTTGTAGGTGTCACCACCGGCGCTAACCTTGTGTGAACGTTCTGAAAAGCATCTTCTTCCTGTCGGTTAAATTTCGCTTCTGTAGCACATCTTCGTGGTGTAGCAATTTTAATGGCCAGTAGTGTACTACTTAAAGTGACTAGCGTTTCAGCGCAACCATGCAAAGCATGCAAGAGTGACACCATTAACTTTCTGCATACGAGGAAACATTAAGCAGCAGATTTCATATTCGTAAGTCACGCTTGAGCGTTGGTTGTCTGTGAAAAGGTCGTGTTACGCCCCATTTAAGTCCCTTGTTGACTAGTCTGGTTCGTCAATTGAAGATAGCAAAACGAAAGCCGAAGTTTTAAATCTCATGTTGAGAAAATCGTCCACACAGTAGAACTGTACAAATATACCGTCATTTGACCATCGGGCAGACGGACAACATAGTAATAAGCATCCCTGGCCTAGAGGAACAACTGAAAGATTTGAAAGCAAATAAATCACCAGGTCCAGATGGAATCCCAATTCGATTTTACAGAGCGTACGCAAGGCATTAGCGCTTACTTAGCCTGCATTTATCGACCAGCACTACGTCCCAAGCGACTGGAAAAAGGGCAGGTGACTCCATTATATAAGAAGGATGAAAGAACGGACCCGCAACATTATAGAAAAATATCCCTAAGTTCCGTTTGCTGCAGAATCCTTGAACATATTCTCATTTCGAATGCAATAAACTTTGTTGACTCTGAGAAGGTTATGTCCACCAATCAGCATGATTTTAGAAAGTATCGTTCATGCGCAAATCATCTTTTCCTCTTCTCATATGATATACTGCGAACTATGGATGAAGGGCAACAGGCAGATGTCACATTTCTAGTTATCTGGAGGGCGTTTGACACGGTGCACCGTTGCAGGCTGTTAACGAAGGTGCAAGCATATGGAATAAGTTCAGTGCTATGTGAGTGGCTCGGAAACTTAAGTAAAAGAAATCAGTACGTTGTCCTCGACGGCGACCATCAGAGACAAGAGTATATTCAGGATTGCCCCATGGAAGTGTGATAGGGCCGTTGTTGTTTTCTATATACATAAATGATTTGGCGGACTCTGTGGAAAGAAATCTGCGGTTGGTTGCTGATGATGCTGTGGCGTACGGTAAAGTATCGAAGTTGAGTGACTGTAGCAAGACACGAGACGACTTAGACAAAATTTGTTATTGGTCTGATGAATGCCAGCTAGCTCTAAATGTGGAAAAATATAAGTTAATGAGGAGGAGTAGGCGAAGCAAACCCGTAATGATCGGGTGCAGTATTACTAGCGCCCTGCTTGATACAGTCAATTCGTTTAAATATCTGAGAATAACGTTGCAAGACGACATGACATGGAAAGAGCATATGAGAACCGTGGTAGGGAAGGCGAATTGTAGGTTGATTGGGAGAATTTTAGGAAAAAGTATTTCCCCTGTAAAGAAGACCGCGAATAGGATGCTGGTGCGACCTATTCAGGAGTACTGCTCAAGTGTTTGGGATTCGTACAAAGTTGGGTTAAAAGAAGAAATCGAAGCAATTCAGAGGCAGGCTGCTAGATTCGTTTGCAGTGGGTTCTAACAACACGTAAGTGTTACGGGGATGGTTCAGAAACTCAACTGGAAATCCCTGGAGAGAAGACGACGTTATTTTCGTGAAACACTACTGAGTAAATTTAGAGAAACAGTAATTAAAGCTGACTGCCAAACGATTCTACTACAGCCAACATGCACGTAAGGCCCACGAAGATAAGATACGAGAAATTAGCATACGAAGCCATATAGTCAGTCGTTTTTCCTCTGTCTATTTGGTAGTGGAACAATAAAGGGAATGACTAATAGTGGCACAGGGTATCCCCCACCACGCACCGTACCATGGTTTGCAGAGTATCTACCTATGTACGACGTCGATGTAGATGTACCAACTAGCGTCGGAATTCGACAACTGCAGAACAGTGGCCTGTCGAGAATGAACATCTTTTCGAAAAATAGCTCTTCACGTTGTCCACAGTCCCACTAACGTCACATGAATGAGAAATCGTTGGGTTCAGGAGAGTTATGCTCAACCCCGTGCAGGATCTTAGAGGCCCTACACGAAAGGACAGAGTATTCTCTCGGCCACGCAGGATAGTACAGAACGTCACCTACTTGGAGCTAGGAAATGAGCGGGTTTGTAGCAAGACAAATATCATAACGGACAACGCGACTCTCAGCAAGGCGACCACTAATAAGGCTTCCCCTTGGCGTGACAGCACTGGGCAACGTCCTCCACAAGTGGCTATGTTTCGACAGGTGAACATCCCATCATTTTGAGGGCATAAAAGTAACAGGAGATGGCTGCACGTGGAAATTTAAACATACGGTGGGTGCGGCTGCGAAGGTGCTCTTAATATCTTTGTTATGTGGTGTAGAGACCACAATGCTCTTCCACATCCTGACGTTGTCAGACGTAGAGATACATAAAAAATTCTCAGTCTTTCTTCGACACACCAGTACTACTCTCATGTCAATTTGACAATCAAAATATTTTTCGACTTTTTCTCTGAAGCAGGCGTTATGAACGCAGAGATCAGAGAAATGAACGTACATACCTTTGCATTCCTGCATGTAAACACCTGACAAGAGGAAACTATTATTGTAACATTTAGTGTAATAAATTCAATTAGACCTACAACGCGTGTGTGCTACCGTTAATGATAACATACATATACACTGCTGGTCGGTGAGATCGGAACATCAACACGGATGGCAAATAACGACGTTTTACGTATTGTACATACGGAGATGAATACATGATTAAATTTGTCGTTGATTGGGAGGTATACTCGCTGCGACGCGTACTAGGGAAACACGCAAGTGCCATAACCCTATTTCCCAGAAACTTCGCACAGGGGTAGAGGGGTCAAAATAATCGAACACGTGTTTCGGATTGTCTGTAGATACTCGACCATTTCTGAGGAAATGTCGGACAACGTTTTGGAGGTAGTTTATGTGCCTTTTGGCGAGTAATAACTCAGGCCAAGTGCTAGCACAGTGGCTTTGCACTTTTGCGCCGCATGTTCCAAATCCGATTATTACGATTTTTTAGTTTTTGTTTTTCATTTATGTACCCACGTCCATAGAAGACTGCAGCACGAATTTTTTCCAATGTATACTGAAAAGCCGTTGACCTTATGCGTCTACTAATAAATGAATAGAAAAATAATTTGTAATCGTTAACGGTGAAATTCCTGTGGCGGATCCTGATTCGTAATCAGTTGCAATAGACAGTTTTCTGACATGTCCGAAAGAAGAGACAAAAATGGTTCAAATGGCTCTGAGCACTATGGGACTCAACTGCTGAGGTCATTAGTCCCCTAGAACTTAGAACTAGTTAAACCTAACTAACCTAAGGACATCACAAATATCCATGCCCGAGGAAGGATTCGAACCTGCGACCGTAGCGGTCTTGCGGTTCCAGACTGCAGCGCCTTTAACCGCACGGCCACTTCGGCCGGCAAAGAAGAGACACCATATCCATATAAGTATATAGTTCTAGCAACACTGGGCATGACCTTCTTCTTCTGTGCGGATGCACACATATTCCCCGAACTCTTACGGGACTTGGTAAGAATGTCTTCCACGAATAATGAGCGTGTTGGGGTGGGACACTACGAATGTAGTGTGTGGACATACAAGGTGAGAATGTGAGTCTCGCGGGAGGCGTGCGTGAGATAGTCCCTGCAGTCACGCTGTCCTCTGTGCCCTCACTGGCTCAGATGGATAGAGCGTCTGCCATGTAAGCAGGAGATCCCGGTCGGGGCGCATATTTTCACCTGTCCCCGTTGGTATATATCAACGCTCGTTAGCAGCTGAAGGTATTAATACAATTCTAATTTTGGACACAAATGGTGGGAGACCGTGACGGGCGTCTGAGGTGGTTTACTCAGAAATGGTCAAGTACAGGTATCTACGGATAAGATGAGACACAAGATACCTTATTTTGACTCTTCTTCCATTGAGCGAAGCTTCTAGGAAATCGGGTTATAGGACTTGCCGTGTTCTCCACTTCAGTGGGCAAACCTGCCACCTTAGGCAGGCTTTAATTTGGCCGGGTGTCTATGCTATCTGAGTTTGGGTGACAGATACGGGTACGGTATTGCTTGCTGCATCAACTCTAAATCAGTGTCAGTCAATCTTAGATCCCGTGATCAGATGTTTTAGATGAGTGGATGATCTGGCAACCGCGTTGGACAAAGTAACAGTCGAACACCCTTTATCAGATGGTTCAAATGGCTCTGAGCACTATGGGACTTAATATCTGAGGTCATCAGTCCCCTAGACTTAAAACTACTTAAACCTAACTAGCCTAATGACATCACACACATCCATGCCCGAGGCAGGATTCGAACCTGCGACCGTAGCAGCAGCGGGGTTCCGGACTGAAGCGCCCAGAACCGCTCGGCCACAGCGGCCGGACGAACACCCTTTACATTCAGGTATATCAGGACAGAGGGTCCGATGCACTGTCTGATGTTATCTTGTTGATAGATAATGTCTCGGAGGTATCGAAGGAAGGACACAGAGAACGGCCTTCACACATCAGAAATGTAACGCCTGTTCTCGAAATTACCGGCGATGTGAACCAGAGGTTTGTGTACCCAGTGGCATTCCACGGGTTGCTGGGCCTGCGGTAACGATGACAAATGCTTATGTCGACTGACACTGGCCGCGGAAGCCTACGCAATTATAATGACAAATGCTATTTGGCGCCGATCAGTCTCATCTGAGTCTCCATTCAAAGATACTCCATCGTGAAGCAGAACCGGTTCTCCTTCGAAGAAATGAAGTGGTGGCTCTCGTGTGTACTTTGGGAGTCTCTCAAGACTGCATATTGGACACGCATGTTTGCCACAGTGGCACTTCTTCTTATGAATCTCACTCGACAAGAAAACGTTGTTAACACTGCTGAATATTTCACGCGTTGGCAATAACTTTGCAGCATACCACTCATAACGGATTATTTTTCCGATAACTGTCTCTTGCAACTGCTTATGAATCGAGATCCGCCGCAGGAATTTCACCGAAAACAATTTCAAATTATTTTTCCATTCATTTATTGTCTTTTTTAAGCCATTAACTATAAAATAAGTAGAGGAATAAGGTCAACAGTATCTCAGTATACACTGGAAAACATTCGTCCTGCAGTATTCTATGGACAGGGATAGATAAACGAAAAACAAAAATTAAAAAATCGTAATAATCAGGTTTAGAACATGCGGCGCAGAAGTGCAAAGCCACTCAGTTATTGGCCTCAGTTATTACTCGCCAAAAGGCATATAAAGTACCTCCAAAACGTTGTCCGAGATTTCCTCAGAAATGGTCGAATAGCTACAGATAATCTGAAACACGTGTTCGCTTATTTTGATTCTTCTACCCCTGGGCGAAGTTTCTGGGAAATCGGGTTATGGCACTTGCGTGTTTCCCTAGTACGCGTCGCAGTGAGTATATCTCCCAATCACCTACAAATTTAATCACGTATTCATCTCTGTGTGTACAATAAGTAAAATTTCGTTATTTCCCATCCATCTTGATGTTCCGACCCTACCGACCAGATGTGTATGTTTTAAAGAACAGTAGCAGACACGCGTTTTAGTTCTGTTACAGAATTAGTTATCTCTTTTCAGGTGTTTACATGCATGAATACAAGCACTACGTATTAAGATAACAAATGTATGTACGTTCTGACCTCTGCGTTCATAACGCCTGCGTCAGAGAAGAAGTAGCCAAATACACTCCTGGAAATTGAAATAAGAACACCGTGAATTCATTGTCCCAGGAAGGGGAAACTTTATTGACACATTCCTGGGGTCAGATACATCACATGATCACACTGACAGAACCACAGGCACATAGACACAGGCAACAGAGCATGCACAATGTCGGCACTAGTACAGTGTATATCCACCTTTCGCAGCAATGCAGGCTGCTATTCTCCCATGGAGACGATCGTAGAGATGCTGGATGTAGTCCTGTGGAACGGCTTGCCATGCCATTTCCACCTGGCGCCTCAGTTGGACCAGCGTTCGTGCTGGACGTGCAGACCGCGTGAGACGACGCTTCATCCAGTCCCAAACATGCTCAATGGGGGACAGATCCGGAGATCTTGCTGGCCAGGGTAGTTGACTTACACCTTCTAGAACACGTTGGGTGGCACGGGATACATGCGGACGTGCATTGTCCTGTTGGAACAGCAAGTTCCCTTGCCGGTCTAGGAATGGTAGAACGATGGGTTCGATGACGGTTTGGATGTACCGTGCACTATTCAGTGTCCCCTCGACGATCACCAGTGGTGTACGGCCAGTGTAGGAGATCGCTCCCCACACCATGATGCCGGGTGTTGGCCCTGTGTGCCTCGGTCGTATGCAGTCCTGATTGTGGCGCTCACCTGCACGGCGCCAAACACGCATACGACCATCATTGGCACCAAGGCAGAAGCGACTCTCATCGCTGAAGACGACACGTCTCCATTCGTCCCTCCATTCACGCCTGTCGCGACACCACTGGAGGCGGGCTGCACGATGTTGGGGCGTGAGTGGAAGACGGCCTAACGGTGTGCGGGACCGTAGCCCAGCTTCATGGAGACGGTTGCGAATGGTCCTCGCCGATACCCCAGGAGCAACAGTGTCCCTAATTTGCTGGGAAGTGGCGGTGCGGTCCCCTACGGCACTGCGTAGGATCCTACGGTCTTGGCGTGCATCCGTGCGTCGCTGCGGTCCGGTCCCAGGTCGACGGGCACGTGCACCTTCCGCCGACCACTGGCGACAACATCGATGTACTGTGGAGACCTCACGCCCGCCGTGTTGAGCAATTCAGCGGTACGTCCACCCGGCCTCCCGCATGCCCACTATACGCCCTCGCTCAAAGTCCGTCAACTGCACATACGGTTCACGTCCACGCTGTCGCGGCATGCTACCAGTGTTAAAGACTGCGATGGAGCTCCGTATGCCACGGCAAACTGGCTGACACTGACGGCGGCGTTGCACAAATGCTGCGCAGCTAGCGCCATTCGACGGCCAACACCGCGGTTCCTGGTGTGTCCGCTGTGCCGTGCGTGTGATCATTGCTTGTACAGCCCTCTCGCAGTGTCCGGAGCACGTATGGTGGTTCTGACACACCGGTGTCAATGTGTTCTTTTTTCCATTTCCAGGAGTGTATTTTGACTATTCATCTGACATGAGTGTATTAGGGGTATGTCGAAGAAAGAGTGACAATTTTTTATGTATTTCAAGGACTTGCAACATCAAGACCTGAAAGAGAATTGTAGTATCTACACCACGTAAGAAAGATTTTATGAGCACCTTCGCAGCAGCACCCACCGTGTGTTTAAATTACCACGCGCAGCTTTTATGCCATGAAAAATGATGAGATATTCATCTGACGAAAAATAGCCACTTGACGAGGACATTGCCCAGCTTAATTTCTATAAGTCACTTGAACGGACATATCTCACACTACATTAACGTTTGCTTAGTCAAATCAGACATTGGTTTGCATATGGAGACATCATTTAATGGCATAAAAAGCCGAAATCGCACTCGTGGTTTATAAAGAAATGTAATATCAGTCCAGAAGGAAAATGTTGTTCTTTCTAAAATATTGAAGGGTTGTGTGCACCATTAAACAAAAAATAATTGGAATGATATGGTGTTCTACAAATCGTTTGAGTGTGAGATTAGCTTCATCTGTTTCCCTCCGAAGCTCAACGCGACAAAAAGCCATCGCTAGGCGGGCATTCCATTGGCCGAACAGAGGAACGTTCTACGTGAACTCTGAGATGGGGCTGTTCCAGTTGGTCTTACATTTCAGAATACGTGTAGCTAAATACCAGCTGGTCTTACATTTAAGAATAAACTTTCACTGTACTACAACCAGAAACAAAGCTTTCTGACAGAGCAAGGGGTTTTCATTCTGGTGGGCACCCACAAAATCGTGGTTTAGTTGTGTTCTAAAGGAGGGGTCGTATTATCTTACGAAATAGATTTGCATTTTGCGAAACAGGATTGGCGTCAGCTGTTTGTGGCACAAGAAAATTTGAGCCTCACCTGAATTCGAACCGAATTTCTCGCTTATTGCGAGCAGCCGCCGAGAGCACTTCGGCTTTCCGAGTACGCCTCCAGGATCGGCCGAAAATTCCATGCGCTTACCCCCGCACATTTCGTGGTGGCCGCACGGGGGAGACAAATATTTTATCGTCATTTTAATCCATGGAGACATCGGTACAAAACTGACGATTGCAATTTCTATGTTTATACAGAGTTCGTATCTTCATAGTAGAATGTCTTGCAGACATGCACTTGTCTGGAGGATATTGTAATGTAAAGATACAGGCACTGTACGGACACAGACATTGTAGCCATCAGTGATTTCTTATCATCTGTCTCTGGAGAAAACATTTGCTCTGCAGCGAGGTGAACGCTGAAATGATCCTATGAGACGGTAGGTCGAGGCCAGATCTTCCACCACTTGGCTGTAGATTAAAAATTTTGATGTGGAATCTGTCCAAACTTTTGACATCATCTTATTATTTGTCTCCATGTTCTTTCTCTCTTGCTTCCTCGTTTATCGACGTATAGAAATGAGTGTCTCTGGCCTTCATAAATTTAGAAATTGGTTTCTGGGAAAATGGAAATACATCTGTGACGAGTACAGGAGTGGCTCAAATGCGACAAAGAAACCAGTGGCTCAAATGAGACAAGGAACCCAGTGGCTCAAATGAGACAAGGAAACCAAGTTAGATTTCAAGCCCGACTACTACGTTCAGTTCGCCCACGCTGTTGGCTATATTCAGTTCATTAGACGAAGTTTTGTTTTTTGGGTAACTAAACTGTTTATCGGGAGGTGCAAATGTGTAAGTTTAACTATGAGAATAATTTGGTAGTGATATATCAGCGACAATCAGTGGAACTGCTAAAAGACTTGTGAAGAACTAGTTACAATAAGGTAACATGCAGGAGTTATAAAATGTACAGTTGCAAGGGCTTCAGATATAAGTTGGGTTGGGTTGGGTTGTTTGAGGGAGAAGACCAGACAGCGAGGTCATCGGTCTCATCGGATTAGGGAAGGACGGGGAAGGAAATCCGCCGCGCCCTTTACCTGGAGCGATTTAGCGATATCACGGGAAACCTAAATCAGGATGGCCAGACGCGGGATTGAACCGTCGTCCTCCCGAATGCGAGTCCAGTGTGCAGATATAAGTCACTTATAAAATACATACCAGTAAATGTAAGCTAAAACATTAAAAACACTTGCATATGCACATAGTCCCTAATGGACTATTCATGTCAGACGTTGAGAGGCCACTGTTTGCAGTTACAACACAGCTGGGTTTAGTGTACGTCATACGAATCTACAGCGCCTTCCTTGTATGTGTGGTGTACTGACAACATCTACTGACTTTTATTATTTTATACTTATTAAAAATCTTTTGTGCATTAATAAGAGTGCTGTAATTAAAAGCAGCATCTAGCGTTTTAGTTGTAACTGAAACCAGCAACTAATGTTCTACAGTTGTACATGGTAGTAACTTTCTGAACTAACCAGTAGCGTCAGTCACCACCGCACATTTTACAACTGAACATATTTCAAAAAATAGGAAACATGGTATTCGGCTACCGAAGTTAATAAGATTTTTATTAAAACCGCGCTACATACCAAGTACTGTTAAAGGAATTGGAACGGACAGGAGTGGTGCTATAAGTCGTCGAAAGGCCAGAATTCTTTCTGCTTTCAAATGTCCTCTCTTATAAGTTTCGCATATAAATCCATTATAATGTACATGGGTTGGTGTAAAAACTAACAAACCGTCAACTATTTCATATAATAATGTTTGAAATACGGTTACATTACTCTCCAGAAACTTTGTACTCATATCCGATTTTGGAGGCTTGTAGTCATAGGCAGCTCATTACTGTCAGATCAGTGCGGTCCCTGAGAGAAAAGGCGAGGCGTCTGTACGACGAAGCGGACGCCATACGCGACGCGGTCAATGGTTTGCAACGCATTGGCAACGGGACTCCCGGCACCGACACCACCACGTCCTAGAGGACTCGGATTCGGGCCATGGCTAAAGATGGCCCCGGTACGGCCGCTACTAATGTGTGTTTTAATACGACCACTCACTCTGTGCAATAATTGATGCGACCACCAGTCTAAGTACCTTCGTAATTGTGTCACATCTTATCAGCAACCTTGAACTTGCACAGCTGGAGGGTGGTATGGGACTTCACGTCCCACCAACACAACTTCAATGTGCAGTATAATGATGCCCTTGTGATGCCGTCATCGTAAAATAGAAAAACATTACACCGCCACCAAGAACGTTAGATCGATCAGTGCGTCTATTGGGCTCACGCATAGTAGCCAAACAATTCTCAAAACTGAGAGATTCTCGTGGGCATCTGCTCAATAAGCAGTGTAACACAAATCGATATCTGATGGCAGAAGATTTCAAATTTCTTCAACAAGTCCATATGTCTTCCCACCTTGCGTGATGGAGCGTCCCCATATGTGAGGGAAAAACTGCTGACTGATTTAGCCGGCCCCTGTGGCCGAGTGGTTCTAGGCACTTCAGTCCGGATCGGCGCTGCTGCTACGGTCGCAGTTTAGAATACTGCCTCGGGCATGGATGTGTGTGCTGTCCTTAGGTTAGCCAGGTTTAAGCAGTTCTAAGTCTAGCGGACTGATGACCTCAGATGTTAAGTCCCATAGTGCTTAGAGCCTATTTGAACCAAGTTTTTGCTGACTGATTTACATTTAAAGTTTACTCAACTGTACATTCAATAGGGCATGCATATTATGTTATTGTAACCGGTTCTTCACATGTTTTAGCTCTGAAAATGACCAGACAGTGACCGAAATCTAGATATACATTAAACACGATATGCGACAGATTGCTGTACCCTTTACTACTTCAAATGAATACAGTCGCTGTGCACAGCTGTTTCTCTATGGAATCGAACCTGATAAATCGTTAATGTTACTTGCATGTGGCGTTTGTGAACACTAGGTAAACTATTGTAGACATTGAAACTTTCTAGCAGATTACAACCGTGTGCCGCGCCGAGGCTCGAACTCGGGACCTTTGCCTTTCGCGGGCAAGTGCTGTACCATCTGCTTTTTCGATGTTGTTCGTTGCATTTGTTCGGTGCGGATGTCCCAGGACGCCCGTTCAAGTTCAGTGTTGAGGCGTTGACTCAGTTTTTTAATTGCAGAGGGCAGACCGAACACGCTGAGCTACCGTGCCAGCATTCCATCTGAGCTACCAAAGCACGGCTCTCGGCCCCTCTTCACAGCTTTACTTCGGCCAGTACCTCGTCTCCTACCTTGTAGACATTTATGATAGCATAAGTCGACCTCGGGGAAGATCAGTTTGGATTCCGTAGAAATGTTGGAACACGTGAGGCAATACTGACCCTACGACTTACCTTAGAAAATACATTAAGTAAAGACAAACCTACGTTTCTAGCATTTGTAGACTTAGAGAAAGCTTTTGACAAGGTTGACTGGAATACTCTCTTTCAAATTCTGAAGGTGGCAGGGGTAAAATCCATGGAGCGAAAGGCTATTTACAGTTTGTACAGAAACCAGATGGCAGTTATAACAGTCGAGGGACATGAAGGGGAAGCAGTGGTTGAGAAGGGAGTGAGAAATCTGTATATTGAGCAAGCAGTAAAGGAAAAGAAAGAAAAATTCTGAGTAGGTATTAAGATACATGGAGGAGAAATAAAAATTTTAAGGTTCGCCGATGACATTGTAATTCTGTCAGAGACTGCAAAGGACTTGGAAGAGCAGTTGAACGGAATGGACAGTGTCTTGAAACATCAACAAAAGCAAAACGAGGATAATGGAATGTAGTCGAATTAAGTCGGGTGATGGTGAGGGAATTAAATTAGGCAATGAGACACTTAAAGTGGTAAAGGAGTTTTGCTATTTGTGGAGCAAAAATAACTGATGATGGTCGAAGTAGAGAGAATATAAAATGTAGACTGGCAATGGCAAGGAAAGCGTTTCTGAAGAAGAGAAATTTGTTAACATCGAGTATAGATCTGTCAGGAAGTCGTTTCTGAAAGTATTCGTATGGAGTGTAGCCAGGTATTGAAGTGAAACGTGGACGATAAATAGTTTGGAGAAGAAGAGAATAGAAGCTTTCGAAATGTGGTGCTACAGAAGAATGCTGAAGATTAGATGGGTAGATCACATAACTAATGAGGAGGTATTGAATAGAACTAAGGAGAAGAGAAATTTGTGGCACAACTTGACTAGAAGAAGGGATCGGTTGGTAGGACATGTTCTGAGGCACCAAGGGATCACCTATTTAGTATTGGAGGGCGACGTGGAGGGTAAAAATCGTAGAGGGAGACCAAGAGATAAATACATTAAGCAGAGTCAGAAGGATGTAGGGTGCAGTAGGTACTGGGAGATGAAGAAGCTTGCACAGGATAGAGTAGCATGGAGAGCTGCAGCTAACCAGTCTCAGGACTGAAGACCACAACAACAACATTGTTTCTATTATCGTAACGTTAAACGGTACGCTGTATGTAGTTAAGTAAGAACGTTGTTGCGAGTAGCACATACGATTAAGCTGAACAATTTAGATACTGGCTTTAATGAGAATCTAGTAATTTAAACACGACAATAAATGTTGACAGTAGCCTTCTGCGTGAAGTGGCTTCGGCTCCAATCACGAGCACTTTTTTTTTGCGTATAGCGTAGGTCGTGAAGGCTAGATGTAATCGCCAGCAGGTGTACCACAGCCGCATCTGTCGACCAGCTGCAGCCAGCGGCCATACTTGCTACTGCTGAGCGCGCCGCCACACCACATCGTTTCTTGTAACACAGCTAGCAAGGGACGAACAGCGCTGTGCAGGGTAGGTTATTAAACATTTTGATGCGACCAAGCATCATGAAAAGCCCGAGTACCTACAAGAGAAACTACATTCACCGTCTTCAAGAACGATTTAAAGATTCAGAGGAACCACAGTTCAGTAATTTGTAGCTGCAAATCAACAAACGTCGGAGGGATGTAAGAAAACGGCCACTACTTTGTTTGAAACAACACTTTTTGTTTTAATTTTATAGACGAGCATAAAACATGATTATCTTTAGCGCACTTGGTCAGCCTTTGTCCCATACATTTGTTTCCAGAATTTCAAGTATGTACTATATTTGAAGAATGACACGGTATCGGAATTCCTCATAGAGTAGAAAATGCCGTGTAAAAGTTTCTAGTTGGCTTGGGTTTATTGAAATATCCTACAACATGTATATAAAGAAATCATAACATGAAGATAGAAAAAATGAATTGTTTGCAGTGTCCTCATTGGCAAAATAATGTAGTTAAAGAATCTTGACGTGATATCAACTTAGAATATAAACAAGAAGTCAACAGGTATTGGAAAGCAATCATCTGGAAGTGAATTAATATATTCACTGGTAGCACACTAAATTTCATTTGAGGTAAAAAAGGGCTCTGCGTGTTTGAGTATTTCCTAGACACAGTAAAACCGGATCACGTGTAAGAATGGGTACCATTTTCACAAAATTTTGCAGTTTGTTGTTTTTCAGTGATTCGAAAAAACTGCTAGATAACACGAAGTGGTTTGTACATTTCCTTTATTCTGACATCACCCGTAGAAGTCATTGTCCTTAATACAGATCGAATGTAAGTGGGAAGTAGTTGAATCATTGTTGCAACGCATTAGTATCAGGGTAGTTATGAACTTCCAGCTCATATCCGAAGTTCTGGAAAACGGGTTGGGAGGGGGGGGGGGGGCGCTGAGTGTTTTACCTACTGTTAGTACTGGCCTTTACAGGGTGTCTCAAATTTTTTGGTTCAAATTGAAACAGATGACTGTGGCTCCGCAACGTATTATATTGAGAGAGGGGAACAGTGGTCGGAAATACACATTTATTGTGTTACGGACGTACACAGCGTACACTACCCAACAACAACGTTGCTCATAGTAATCGTTTATAACGACGACCGCCAGTCTCAATGCATGTATTGCAATGGCGCATGCAGATCTGCCGCAGTGTCGCAAAGATCCCGGAGTATGTTGTACACTGGAACAAGCAGCAGGTGATAAACAGCTTACACTGTTGACCAGCAAACAGACGTACTGTACACAAGTTAGCTCATAGCTTGTTCGTCGTACGAAGACCTCATGCAACGCACGGGCTTATTGACGTATTCCGCACGTATAGCCCTATCCCTGGTGTCAGTTGTCCTCTGTTGTCCATTGCGCATTACACAGCTTTTGAAGTGTCGATGGCGACGTGTATTACTGTTAACAGTGCATGACACGTAATCAAAGATGGAACGTTACTCGTCACAAGAAATGGCAGACATGCATTTATGTATGGTCTGGGAGGGTGTAGTGTCTGTTACGCAGCACGAATGCACAGAGAACGCTTTTCTAACAGGCCTCATCCCAAATGGAAGAAGTTTATATTCATGGATACCAGCTTACGACAGAGAGCAGGCCAAGGTTCCCGCCAAAGACATGTCCAAACGCCAGGCTTTGAGGAGATGGTGTTGGACCTTGTGGCCCACCACCCAACAATAAGCACTCGTCAGTTTTCTCGTGAAAGGTACACTTTTAAGCGTATGGTATGGAGAGTGCTGGTGGAACAGCTATTACACCTCTCTCACAAACAACGTGTGCAAGCACTGGGACCTACGGATTTTGATCCCCATGTTCACTTCTGTCAGTCGATAATGCAGCGTAGCCCTGTAATGCCGAACTACGTACAATTTATGTTGTTCACGGGTGAGGCCTCATTCATCCGTGAAGGTATTTTCAATAGCTATGTCTGCAGTGAGGACAATCCCCACGCCACTCACAGCGGTGACCACCAGCAACGATTCTCTGTCAACGTAAGGGCGGGCATTGTCCAAGATCACCTAATAGGACCTCATTGGACTGATCGACGTTACTCGGTGTGCGAGATGTGCTGCAACACTTCTTGGAGACTTTACCCCTTGTTTTCCGCGAAATGATGCGATTTCAACACAACGATGCACCAACGCACTTCGATGTTAATGTCAGAAAGCACCTGGACAACACTTGCGCTCATCATTGGATTGGAAGGAGAGGTCCTGTCACACGGTTAGCGCGAACGCGAATCTAAAACCTCTGGACTTTCTCCTCTGGGTTTACGTCAAGTTGTTAGTGTATGCAACCTCCATAGAAATCTCTAAAAACCTGCTTGCTGAGATCCAAGCTGTCTGTCTTTTGGTGCAACAGACACCAATGATGTTTGTGATGTGTGTGACAGAACTTCATGCGCCGTTGCCATACATGCACTAAGACTGGTGGCCGCTTCTTTGAACAATTGCTGTAAACTACGTTATTGTAATGCAGTCCACTCTGTGTATGTCCTCAACACAACAAATATGTATTTCCCACCGTTGGCTCCCTATCTCAGTTCAATCGGCCGTGGAGTCACTATCACCTGTTTCATTTTGACCCAAAATGTTAGAGATAGACGCCATGACGCCATTCCTTTGGCCATTCTCCCTCGGTTAGATTCCGTATCCATATCATGAACTTGTAAGATGGTGACATTACAGGACCAGAACCACAGGTCTCATTCACATTCTGGCTGGCCTTACCACATCTTTTTATCTCAGTTGCTTACAGTGACCCAGTTATGAATCAATTGTATCAGTCTAATACGATCTTCATAATACCTGTGGTGGCGAAACGGGGGTGGCAGCAGAAAACATAGATGTGAAGAAACCAGCGTCTTCTTAAATGGTACGATGAGTTGACGGTTTCATACTGAACTATCACTTGAAAATGACTTAAAAAGCTGAAATTGTGATTGTGTTGAGTAAATGAATGTAATAAAAGTCTAGAAAGATAATTTTGTTCTTTCTAGAACACAGGTCATATGAAGCGTGTTCACTCTCTTCTCCTGAGAATCGACATCAACAAATAAGAAATGAAATGTTGTTTATCGTTGATAGTTTGAACATTCGCTGTTGTCCTTCCAGGTGTGCTATTTGACTGGCCGTTTTATACCCTCTGTTTCGACGTATAGCCTCCGTTAGAAACCTACAGCAGGTGACGGAGGCAGCTTCTTGTACGAAAATCTCTCCAGTCTGTTCCATTTGTGAATAGTGTGGGAGAAGAAAAACTGCCAATAAGAGTCAGAACTGACGGCTCCAGTGTTTCTGATTTTCTACACATATAAATTGCGTGATATCTCTATGGGAGAAAATAACATTTTGGTACACTGTTGCAAGCTGAATTCTTGCAATTTTAACAGTAGATTACTCTGTGACACACATAGTTGCGCCGGTAGTGTTTTGCATTCGAGCTCATCAGTAATAATTCGATCTACCTAAAGGAAACCGTGACTAAACTCGCTTCTTTTATTTTACCTTTTTTTATCTTCTCTGTTAACTCAACTTTGTAAGGATCCTAGGTAGTGTACGAAATACATTTTGTTGAGATTCTTCCAATGAATTTCAGTCTAGTATCTGTCTGTTCTACAAGTAGCTTTACACGTTCGTTCCACTACAGAATTCTCCGGATGCATACTTCTATATACAGGGTGACACTTATTGAACTGTATGAAATAAAATCGTCATAACTTCTGAACAGTTTGCGTTAGAACGTTCAAGGTGCACAGTTGGCCACGGGGTATGATGGGAATTAATATACGCATGCATGGTTTGGTTCAGCGACAATTCCCACTATCATTTGGATAGGTTCGTCAATTGGAGCATTTGGAGGACTGAGAATCAGCATTTAGCGATCGAGAAATCTCTTCAGCCTCAGCGGGTGACTGTGTGCTGTGCAATGTCCAGTCACGGAATAACCGGTGCTTTATACCTTGATGGTACAGTGACATTCTTTTTTGGTCATCTGGTAATCAGCCTTCTGACTGCTTTGATGTGGTCCGCCGCGAGTTTCTCTCCTGTGCTAACCTCTTCATCTCACAGTAGCACTTGCAACATACGTCCTCAATTATTTGCTGAATGTATTCCAATCTCTGTCTTCCTCTACAGTTTTTGCCCTCTACAGCTCCCTCTAGTATCATGTCAGTCAAATGGTTCAAATGGCTCTGTGCACTATGGGACTTAGAACTACTTAAACCTAACTAACCTAAGGACATCACACATATCTATGCCCGAGGCAGGATTCGAACCTGCGACCGTAGCGGTCACGCTGTTCCAGACTGTAGGTCCTAGAACCGCTCGGCCACCACGGCCGGCTCCATGTCAGTCATTCCCTGATGTCTTAACAGATGTCCTATCATCCTGTCCCTTCTCCTTACCAGTGTTTTCCACATATTCCTTTCCTCTCCGATTCTGCGCAGAACCTGCATATTCCTTACCTTATCAGTCCACCTAATTTTCAACATTCGTCTGTAGCACCACACCTCAAATACTTCAATCCTCTTCTGCTCCGGTTTCCCAACACTCCATGTTTCATTGCCAGACAATGATGTACTTCAGACGTACATTCTCAGAAATTTCTTTCTGATATTAAGGCCGATATTTGATATTACTAGACTTCTCTTGGCCAGGAAAGCCCTTTTTGCCATTGCTAGTTTGTTTTTGATGTTCTCACTGCTCCATCCGTCACTGGTTATTTTACTGCCTAGGTAGCAGAATTCCTTAATTTCATCTACTTCGTGACCATCAATCATGATGCTAAGTTTCTCGCTGTTGTCATTTCTGCTACTTCTCCTTACCTTCGACTTTCTTCGATTTACTCTCAGTCCGTACTCTGTACTCATTAGACTGTTCATTCCATTCAGCAGATCATGTAATTCTTCTTCTCTTTCACTCAAGATTGCAATGTCATCAGCGAATCCTATCATTGATATCCTTTCACCTTGCACTTTAATTCCACTCCTGAACCTCTATTTTATTTCTATCATTGCTTCCTCGATGTACAGATTGAACAGTAGGGGTGAAAGGCTACATCCTTGTCTTACACATTTTTTAATACGAGTTCTTCGATCTTGGTCGTCCACTCGTATTATTCCCTCTTGGCTCTTGTGCATATGGTATGTGACCCGCCTCTCCCTATTGACTACCTCCACTTTTTTTTCAGAATTTCGAACATCTTGCACCACTTTACATTGTTGAAAGCTTTTTCCGTGTCGACAAATCCTATGAACGTGTCTTCATTTTTGTTTAGTCTTGCTCCCACTATTAACCGCAACGTCAGAATTGTCTCTCATGTGCCTTTACTTTTCCTAAAGCCAAACTGATCGTCATCTATCGCATCCTCAATTTTCTTTTCCATTCTTCTGTAAATTATTCTTAAAAGCAATTTGGAAGCATGAGCTGTTAAGCTGATTATGCGATAATTCTCGCACTTGTCAGCTCTTGCTGTGTTGATGCTTTTCCGAAAGACAGATGGTATGTCGCCAGACTCGTTCATTCTACACACCAACGTGAATAGTCGTTTTCCCCAATGATTTAAGAAATTCTGATGGAATATTTTCCATTCCTTCTGCCTTATCTGATCTTAAGTCCTGCAAAGCTCTTTTACATTTTGATTCTAATACTGGATCTCCTATCTCTTATAATCGACTCCTGTTTCTTCTTCTATCACATCAGACAAATCTCCCCCCTCATAGAGGGGGTGACTATGGAACGGTAAGTGAAGATTTTTGAAGATGATTTCATCCCCATTATCCAAAGTGACCCTGATTTCGACAATATATCTTTCATGCAAGACAGCTCGGTCCCATCGAAGCTCGAGGGTGTTTCATGTACTGGAGTTGCACTTTGGGGACCGCATTCTGGCTCTGGGGTACCCAGAGGCCACTGATATGGGCCTCTATTGGCCGCCATATTCTTCGGATCTGAACACACGCGACTCATTTTTCTGGGGCTATAGTAAATAAAAGGTGTACAGCAATAACACCAAAATCATTGCTGGGCTGACAACATTCAGGAGGTCACTGATGTTCCGACATTTCAGCGGGTCATGCTGAATTTCGCTATTCGTCTGCGCCACATCATCGCCAATGATGGTGGGTATATCTAACATGCCTTAACCTAAATCCGAGTATCTGTAGTGCCGTTTGCATGTTGAACAAAGTGTGTGCACGCCTTAGTTTGTAACTAATTTACTTTTTTGTCATATAGTTCAACAATTTTCAACTTGTATTTAAAGGTTGTCACTCTTACAAGTGAGTCATTGCTAGTCTTGTAACAGAATTATGGTGGACGTTTCAGCCTGTTTCAGTGCAATTTTATGGTCATTTGCTAATTCCTTCAAAGATCATTGAACCTGAGTAGGTCATCTTGCATTTTGCTACAAGTTCTTGTCTGCTCCAGTATCATCAGCGTTATCCAATGGACAATTTATTCACGTCATGAACATCAATGATTCTCGCTAGGGATGTTTCTGAAGATGCTTCCTTAGCCGAGGATTTCCCTCCATACCTAACGATTTGCTAGGTAGTCCTCGACCGAGGGACAAACTTGTCAGCTATTACGTAAGCTCGTATGCGCAAATGTCTCGAATGCCCTCCGGAAGTCAAAGAGTGCAGCACCGACATGGGGTCAGCCTTGTCGGTCTATTGGACAACAGAGCGAGCTGAGTTTCATAAAACTGTTATCGGACAAAATAAATATTTCGTTGTGTTCGCTGTGAGCCTGTTACCGTTTCAGTCTGTAAGATACAAGGTGGGGGAAAAACAGCCTGATAATACAGTTCAGGGTAGACCACGTCGAATCAAGATAAACTTTCCTATTAACTACAAACAGGATGTGCGTCGTTGTGGAGTTACGGCCACGAAATGACAAAAAAGCAACGACGAGGACGCCGAAATTAGTTCGACGACGGAACGTGTTTCGGTGTATCTAGCAGTGGGATTTTGTCCGACTTGTTTTAGAGAGGGTGCACCTATCATTTCTCGTGGCTATAAATTTTGTACCATCGTAGGAGGAACGACTTTAGAGCATTTGCTGTAAAAAATGTGTTCTGAGAACAAAATAGTACCTAAAACTGGACCATTGCCTTTGTTTGACACCTAATGATCTACAGTACTTTTTAGTACAAAAGCTGATTCTGTTTCTTTAGGAATAACTAAAACATCGGAAAAACAAGATTTGATAGTGATAACGTTGATCCTTACAGTATCGTACACTAAGGTGGCAAAACTCATGGAGTAGCGATTTGCACATATACAGATGCTTGTAGTACTGCGTACACAACGTATAAAAGGATAGTGAATTAGCGGAGCTCTCATTTGCTCTCAGGTATAGTTGGAGCTACACGCGTGGCACATTTCATTGGCTCAAATGGCTCTGAGCACTATGGGACTCAACTGCTGAGGTCATTAGTCCCCTAGAACTTAGAACTAGTTAAACCTAACTAACCTAAGACATCACAAACATCCATGCCCGAGGCAGGATTCGAACCTGCGACCGTAGCGGTCTTGCGGTTCCAGACTGCAGCGCCTTTAACCGCACGGCTACTTCGGCCGGCACACATTTCATTTCGGAAATCTTTAGAGAATTCAATATTCCGGAATACACAGTGACAAGAGTGTGCGGAGAGTACCGAATTTCAGGTGTTACCTTTCACCACGGACAACGCTGCAGCCAACGTCCTTCACTTAACGACCAAGAGCAGCGGCGTTTGCGTAGAGTGGTCAGTGCTAAGATACAAGCAGCACTGCGTGAAATTACCCCAGAAATCGATGTGGGACGTACGATGAACATATCCGTTAGGACCTTTGCAGCGAAACAGCTGCAGGAAACAGCTAACAGCAAAACATAGCCTACAGCGCTTCTCCTGGACTCGTGACCATATCGGTTGGGCACCTGGAAAACCATGGCCTGGTCAGATGAGTCTTGATTTCAGTTGGTAAGCGCTGGAGATACACGACTGATGAAATCAGCCACGGAGCAGCCGCCTGGCTTGGACTGTCCGGCTAAAAGCATTATCTTCAGTTAATGTAATTAGTATGTGCACTCTTCAGCATGACAGATATTGACTGGGGCGCTCGTCACTGACTGGCTATCGTTTCATGTTCGTAGGCCCATAAAGATGCATTTTGATAATGCTAACAGGTTTTCCATCACGATCCCATGTAGATAGCCCACTATCCTTTTCGTACGTTTTCCATTCCAGTTTATTGGCTTTCGGGCCGTGTTGATTTAACCATCGCAATGGTAATGTCAATTACGTCGATTCTATCATAAGGACAACACCCGGTCCTCGAGCGGAGTGAATCCCGACCCGGCTGGGGAGCGAACCCTGATAATTTGCTTAACAATCCGCCGCGCTGAGCGCGCAGCTACAGAGGCGTACGAGTTCGTACGTTTACCGAGTTTCGGGCCACAGCTTCGTGGCAGCTCCCAGCGGCTGGTCTGCAGGTGGTGTGCTGTGAGAGAACGCGAGTCCACAGGACGTGACGGGACGGCCAAGAGGCGGCCAGTGCTGGCTCAGCACTGTGCCGTGGGGGCCGACGCGGCAGTCTGCAGTCTGCTGCGCCACCGGCGGTCCCTCACGCTCCTCCAGGAGGCTGCTAGCTGAGCCTGCCAGCTGCTGTACGTAGCGGCAGAACACGGAAAAACTCGGTAAAGCCAGCGCTTAGTCAGCACTTACTACTCTGGAGAGAGCGGAACGAGGGAAAGCAAAAGAAAAATGATGGAGATTCTCACTGACACTTAGGTGGTTCAAAAATAGCTCTGAGCACTAAGGGACTTAACTGCTGAGGTCATCAGTCCCCTAGAACTTAGAACTACTTAAACCTAACTAATAAATATCAGTAATTCAAGAACAGTCTTAATCGCATTTATTATTGTTATAATACCGCCAACGGGTTTCAACCCGACGTAGGGGTCATCTTCTGGACGTTTACACTGTGAAATTATAGATATCCGTCAGAAAGGCTCTATTATGCAACAGCTAAAATTACGTAAATTTAAAATTTGTTACCCATTGGTCGACTGCTAGTGCTGTCACTCCTGTCTACATAACGGCAGGAAACTACGCGAAAGAGTTACAACTATAGTGTTAATTTTAAATTAATAACAAATGTTCCATAGCCAACTCGTAAAAATCGTAAAAGTATATTACATTATGTCTCATAATATAAAGTAAAACAATTTGTGACACACAAAAAGTGGTGTCGTCTTGTATTACAATGCACATTTGTGTAGAAAACATTTGAGTCAATTTACTAAAACGATTAATATGGAAGGACTACAACGCCCTCTACTCGTTGTGGTGGGGACGCCTTTGCCATGGATTACAAAGCGTGTATCAGGCGCCCTCTACTCTGTGTAGCGAGGACGCCGTCGTCATGGGAGCAGCTGGTGTGTTCGTATGGTGTTATCTTTGCCCTGGCCATGGCGTCCGTTGCCGTGGTAGCGGTATCTCAGAACTGCTTGTTTAACCTGACATAAATTAAAAAAAACTGTATCCCTAAATTATCAGTAAATAAATTAAAAGGTCAGTCAACGTACTGAAGAGTGATCGTCCTATACTGAAGAGAATATTGGAGGTATCTCCAGAAATCTTTTCAGATAGTCTGTCGGCAGAGAGCTGAGAAGCTGGTACCGTAAAATGCAGGCTTTGAGCTGCCTCGAAGTGGCGTATATACGTGGTGTGTGATAAATCTCAGGGTGTGAAGGGATCAGGCAGGTCTCCTCAGGCAGAGCTAATAATATTACCCGATAGGAAGGGCGAGGGGGATGCATAAAGCGGAAATCCCCTGGCGTTGGGTTGGAAGGCGACCCCTGGTAGCGCCGCTTTACGTCCGAACCTCCGCAGGCAACCGCGGCTGTCCTACGTAAGGCAGCCGGCGCGACGCAAAGCCAGTTCTTTACCACGCCTGCTTGGGGCGCCCTCGTCTCGTTTTCCAGTAACAGTACCGGCGGATGTTGTCGTGACATCAACACCTTGCTACACAAGACCCTCCCAGGTGCCTCTATCGTTGTTGATCTGTATTACTCACATTTTAAGAGATACTGTGTGTTGACACGTTTCGTAACTCAAGTTCATCCTTTGTGCATTCAGACAAATGGATAAGCTGGCTTATATTTTCCATCTAGATCTCCTTCAAACAGGCCTTTATACGACCATGCAGTATTCTTTAGAGCGCCAGATATTTCTCAAAGGTACAGGGTTTACCAAATTAGTTTTATAATTATTGTTAACGTGTTCTGTCAAGCTCCGACAGCGAATTAAATTAACTGGGGAGAAATCACGAAGGATGCCTCACAAGCTTCAATTTGAGTCCACTCCTATTTCTCGTATATGTGAACGACCTTCCACTTAGTATTAATCGAGCAGAACTGGTACTTTTTGCAGGCGGTACCAATGCTATAATAAATTCTATTAGAGAGAAAGCCACCGAAGAGATTGTTAATGTTCTCTGAAAATGGAAAGTCACTAAATTTTGAGACAGTACCCTATATTCAGTTGTGGGCAACAAGCAGCGTCATGCCAACAATTGATGTAACACATGAACGGTAGTTGATAAACAGGGTGAATTGCTCCATATTTTTGGGTTTACATAGTGACGAAACCCTGAACTGGGAGAAGTATGTTACTGAATTGCCCTTAACAGTGAAGTTCAGCTGCTTTTGCTCTTCGTACAATGGCTACTGTTGGAACCAACGAATCAACCACCTGGCATTGAGTAACGCCTTATGAGCTAACTTTCTAGGGTAACTCATCACTTACAAAGGAAGTAATAACTGCATAAAAGTAAGAATAATTTGTTCATCCACGGTCGTCATGTCGGTACATCTTCGAAGAATCAGCCATTTGACCTGCATGATCTCAATACATATATTCGCTACTGAAATTCTTCAGAGATAATTCATCACAATTTGAGAAAACTAGTGAAGTTCATACCGACAACAACAGAGAAAAACTTTATCTTTATTACCCATTATGAAAGCAGTCAGTGGCTCAGAAAGGAATTTAATACGCAGCAACAAAAATTATTTATCATTTTTCCGATTATGTAAGTTTCTGACAGGCAGTAAAGTAAGTTTTCTATTCAATCTCCTGGGCAAATGCTTGTTTTCCATGGACGAATTTTTATTTAAAAACAGATAACCTGTAGAAAAATTTGTATTTAAGTGTAGCTGCAGGAGTGGGACTAACCAAAATATGTTCATTAATGTGAACACAAATCACGCACACACATCCTGTAAACTGACTCCTTCACCATCATTTTATAAAAGAATCATTCAAATGATTTTTAGAATATGTAACTAATTACAGGCAGATGTGGACTCTGACCACATCCTTTTGGTTATGAACTGTGGATTAAAACTGAAGAAATTGCAAAAAGGTAGGAAATTAAGGTGATGGGACCTGGATTAATTGAAAGAACCTGAGGTTGTTGAGAGCTTCGAGGGAGCATTATGCAACGGTTTACTAGAAGAGTTGAAAGGAAAACAGTATAAATGAAAACGTAGCATTAAGAGATGAAATAGTGAAAGCAGCAGACGATTGAATAAGTAAAAAGGCCTACAAAAGCATTAACTACGTAAAAAGTCCGAGCAGAAGTCCTTGGATAACACGGGGTGATATTGAATTTATATGATGAAAGGAGAAGATGTAACAATGCAACAAATGAAGCAGGCAAATGGGAATAGAAAGGTCTAAAAACTAAGATCGACAGGGAGTGCAAAATGTCTAAGCAGGAAACGATAGAGAAAAATGTAAGAATTTAGAAGCATATACCTCTAGGGGAAAGATAGATACAGCCTACAGAAAATTAAAGGGAAACAGCCGTATGAATACCTGGAACTGAGATGGAAATCAGTCCTAAGTAAAGAAAAAGCAGAAACGTGGAAGGAGCATGTAGAGGATCTATACAAAGGAGATGAACATGACGGCAATATTAAAGAAATGGAAAAGGACGTAGACGGAGATGAGATGAGAGATAGGGTACTGCGTAAGAATTTGTCAGAGCGCTGAAAAACCTATGTCAAACAAGGCGCTGGTAGTAGACGTCATTCCATAGAACTACTAATAGCCTTGAGAGACCAGCCATGACGAATCTCTTCCATCTGGTGTGCAAGATGTATGAGACAGGCGAAACACCCTCAAACTTAAGAAGAACGAAGTAATACCAAATCCAAAGGAAGTTGTTGCCGACAGGTGGCAAATTACCGAACTGTCAATTCAATAGGTCATAATTTCAAAATACTGACGTGAATTCTTTACAAAAGAATGGAAAAACATGCAGAAGCCGACCTCGGGGATGATCAATTTGGATTCCGGAGAGATGTAG
Source organism: Schistocerca nitens (assembly GCF_023898315.1). NCBI lineage: Eukaryota > Metazoa > Arthropoda > Insecta > Orthoptera > Acrididae > Schistocerca > Schistocerca nitens. The sequence goes on along the minus strand of NC_064614.1, from coordinate 365,483,331 downwards.
CCACATACGAGGCAGTACTGACCTCACGATTTCTTTTAGGAGATTGGTTAAGGAAAGGCAAACCTATGTATATAGCATTTGTAGACTTAGAGAAAGCTTTCGATCATGGTGACTGGAATACTCTCTTTCAAATTCTGAATAAAGCAGGGGTAAAATAAATGGAGTGAAAGGCTGTTTACAGCTTGTACAAAAACTAGGCGGCAGTTATAAGATCGATGGGCTTGAAAGGGAAGCAGTGGTTGAGAAAGGAGTGAGACAGGACTGTAGCCTGTCCCCGATGTTCTTCGATCTGCAAATTGAGCAAGCAGTAAAGGAAACCAAAGAACAATTAGGAGTAAGAATTTAATTTCAGGGAGAAGAAATAAAAACTGGGAGTTTTGCCATTGTAATTCTGTCAGAGACGGTAAATGACTTGGAAGGGCGGTTGAACGAGATGGACAGTATCTTGAAAGGAGGAAATAAGGTGAACATCAACGAAAGCAAAACAAAAATAATGGAATGTAATCAAATTAAACCAGGTGACGCTGAGGGAATTAGTTTAGAAAACGAGACACTTAGATACTACATGAGTTTTGCTATTTAGGCAGCGAAATAACTGATGATGGCCTAAGTAGAGAAGATATAAAATGTAGACTGGCAATGACATGAAAAACATTTCTGTAGAAGAGAAATTTGCTAACGTCAGATATAGGTGTAAGTGTCAGGACATCTTTTCTGAAAGTATTCGTACGGAGTGTAGCCATTTTTAGAAGTGAAACATGGACCATGAACAGTTAGACAATAAGAGAATAGAAGCTTCCGAAATATTTACACAAGGATGCAGAAGACTATATGGGTAGATTATATAATTAATGAGGAGGTGCTGAATAGGACTGCGGAGACGAGAAATTTCTTGCACAACTTGTTTAAATGAAGGTATGGCTTCACAGGACACAGTCTGAGACATCAAAGGATCACCAATTTCTTTTTGTAGGTAAGTGTTTTGGTTAAAAATCGTTGACGGAGACCAATAGATGAAAGTAGTAAGCAGATTCGGCAGGATGCAGGCTGCAGTAGTTACTCTGAGATGAGTGTTACACGGGATAGAGTAACATGGAGAGCTCCAACAAACCAGCGCACGGACTAAAGACCACAACAACACTTTTGGATTGAATTGTCTGCTTTGAATGCTATGTTTATGCACTGTCTTCCGAAAATGTTTGTTATCTTATGTGTGAGTTTGTGCTTGTAGGTCATTGTCAACCTTCTTGAATCTTTTTTCTTGTTTCCATGTATTATTTGCGCCGTTGTTGTTCTGTTGCTGTGTGTGCTTATTTATGTGTTGTATCATTGTGCCGTTGTTTAGGCTGTGTATGTGTCGCGTTTATTGACTGTAGTGGTTGTTTAATTTTTGTGACTGTATTACTATTGTACCCATTGTTTATTGGTATTTGTGCGATAATCTATAGATCTTTCTGGTAGTTTTCTGTGCTGAGTGGTATCGCGTTGAGTCTATGAAGCATGTATCAGAGTGCTGATTGCTTCTGTGAGTGTGGGTGATTAGAAGTGTGATGTGTGATTGTGTCAGTTGTTGTAGGTTTACTCTAAATTACAAATCAATGCTATTTTCTTTTTTAATGGTTATCTCTAAGAGTTTATTAGGTTGTGACGTTCTTTTCCCATTGTGAATCTTAATTTTTTGTTTTTTGTGTTTATATCTGCATCCAACTGGTCAATTTTTTTCTGGAGATCCATCAGTTAAACAAAAGACATCATCCATGTGTTTGATCGAATAAGGTATGTTGTATTTCTTTGTGATAAAGTTTTTAAAAATAAGGTTTTCTACATGGTTTATGAAAATGTTTGCTATGGCACCTGACATTTGGGATCCAATTGACAGTCCATCTTCTTGTAATAGTACTCATTATTAAATTGAAAGTAGTTCTGCTTAGTTATCGTTCCAGAAATTTGGGTTTTTCAGCGATGTGTTCCTCCAGTAGTTGGTTGTTATCCTTCAGGTTTATTCTACGTGTTTAGAGTTTCTCCTACGAGTACTTACATGTTAAAGTACATGCTTCCCATGTCAAAACACAGAAGGGTAGCTTTTTCAGGGATTCTTATATCTTGTGTGAGTTATGGTAACAACTGCCCTTCGCTCTTTAGCGAGATCTTTCTCACATAGTATTCCAACTATACAACAATTTTTTGCTTTGCCCTGGGCGTCGGCCGGCCGGAGTGGCCGAGCGCTTCTAGGAGCTACAGTCTGGAACCGCGCGACCGCTGCGGGCGCAGGTTCGAATCCTGCCTCGGGCATGGATGTGTGTGATGTCCCTAGGTTAGTTAGGTGTCAGTAGTTCTAAGTTCTAGGGGACTGATGACCACAGCAGTTATGTCCCATAGTGCTCAGAGCCATTTGAACGATTTTGAACCTGGGCGTCGACTACAATAAAACTGAGACGTAACGTTGCATATGCCTTTAAATGTCTTACGAAAATGCCTTCTCCGAGTTGTAGGTTGTTCCCGCACTGGACCAGAAACTGCTTCATAATGCACTTCACAGCTGATAAACGAACAAATTGACGGCGCAACATTATAGCAACTTTGTTCACTTTGGTGAGTAGAATATATGAGACTGGCGATATACAAACAGGCTTTCGGAAAAACGTGATTAACACAATTCCGAAGATTGCAAGCGCCGACATGTGTGAGAATTATCTCACAATCAGATTAACAGCACATGTATCCAAATTACTAACAATAATAATACGGAGAAGAATGGCGAAGGAAACTGAGGATGTGACAGATGACCATCAGTTTCTCTAGGAAAGGTAAAGGCACTGGATAGGTAGTTCTGACGTTGCGGTAGATAATGGAAGCAAGACAGAAGGAAAATCAAGACACAATCATGGTATTTGTCGACAAAGAAAAAGAGTTCGATAAAGTCAAATGAATTTCGAAATGTTGTCAAAAAAAAAAACAAAAAAAAAAAACGGATAAGCTATAAGGAAAGACGAGTAAAACAATTTAAGTACTTGAATCAAAAGGGAAAAATCAGAGTGGAAGACCAAGAATGAAATGTTAGGATTGAAAAGGGTGTAAGACAGGGGTGCCACCATTGTTCAATCCGCACATCGCAGAAGCAATACGGAAATAAAGGGAAGGTTCAAGAGTGGGATTAAAATTGAAGATGAAAGGATATCAGTGATAAGATTCGCTAATGACACTGCAATTCTCAGTGAAAGTGAAGAAGAATTACAGGATCAGTTGAATGGAATGAACAGTCTAATGAGTACAGAATATGGATTAAGTGTAAATCAAAGAAAGACGAAAATAATTAGAAGTAGCAGGGAAGAATGGTCCAAATGGCTCTGAGCACTATGGGACTTAACATCCTAGGTCATCAGTCCCCTAGAACTTAGAACTACTTAAACCTAACTAACCTAAGGACATCACACACATCCATGCCCCAGGCAGGATTCGAACCTGCGACCGTAGCAGTTCCGCGGTTCCGGACTGCAGTGGCTAGAACCGCACGGCCACCGCGGCCGGCGAGCAGGGAAGAGAACAGCGATAACTTAACATTAGAAGTGAGGATCACGAAGTAGACGAAGTTAAGGACTACTGCTACCTTAGAAACAAAACTACCCTTGACGGACAAAGTACGGAGGACATGAAAAGCAAACTAGCACGGGCAAAGAGTGCTTTCCTGGCCAAGAGTAATCTACCGATATCAAACATAGGTCTTAATCCGAGGAAGAAATTTCTGAGAATGCACTTTTGGAGCACGGCATTGCATGTTAGGGAGACATGGACAGTGGGAAAGCCGGAACATAGGAGAATCGAAAAGCTTGAGGCGTGGTGCTACAGAAGAACGCTGATAATTAGGTGGCCTGATAAGGAATGAGGGGGATCCACCGCAGAAATGTCAAGGAAAGGAATTTGTAGAAGATGCTGACAAGAAGAGTGAACGGGATGATAGCACATCTGTTAAGACAGCAGGGAAATATTTCCATACTACGAGGGGGAACTGTAGAGAGTAAAAACTTAAGAGGAAGACAGAGACTGGACTAATCAAGCATGTAATTGAGGATGTAAGTTGCAAATGCTACTCTGAGGTGAAAAGGTTGGCACAGGAGAGGAATTCGTGGCGGGCCCCATCAAAGCAGTCTGAAGACTGACTTCCGACACTTCCGTGTTGTGCTGCAAGGCGGTCGCTATTTTTGCTGGTCCTACGGTCCCGTGCGTTTGGTGACGTGTGTGTGTTCCCTCCCCCACTCCGCATGTCTAACTGGCCAGACCACCACACATTTACGATCCCATGATTATTTTGTGGCGCCTGAAGATGAAGGTTTGCGCCTCGAAACCGGTCGTACAATAAATTAAGAAATTACTGGTAAATGAAGCGGATTTTTATTCTATAAGTAAATAGTTCTGAAGGTGATCCACTGAGATCTAAATAGGTCATACCGTCAAAAAAAATATATACAAGTGGGACTGAAAAATTAACAACGTGTTAAAACTGTTTCAAATACCAGTACAGTTGCTGATATACCTCGCGACGAATATGTCAGCTATACTAACATTTATTTTGAATTAACTGTCACTTCTAGGCAGAATATCTTCATATTCACCTGCAAATACTATTCATACTGTACAGCTTCTTCTGAAATACTGCTGGAATAATGAGTGCTGAAATGTACCCCATATTTCCAAACGAGACTCATGGAAAAGTAAGTTCTCGTTACGAGGCCTGTAATTACAGACGAAAATGACGATAAGTCATTCAAGAAAAGAGGCAGGAATCACTGATCACGAAACCATTAGAGATTCGTCAATGAATAGCGTTCAATTGTTAGTTAAGAAACATGGGAAGACATTTCCGCGTAACAACTATCCAAGTAGCTAATAATAAACACTAAGTTGTATATTTGAGAATATGAACTATCTACGGCACAAATTGAAGAGTATTGTAATTCACACGCGAGATAGGTTTGTATTGTGCAATGCAGTGAAGGAATGATAGTTGTTCAACAAATTACTGCATAAGCAAAGCGAGACACATAGCAGATTCAAACGAAACTGAATCACTGCGGACAAACAAAACCGCAATAAAGACAAAACAAGGGTAAGATAGCTGTACATTAAATTTTCAATTAATTGGAAAGCGAGGTAATACCTGTCGAGTGGCCATATGCCCTGAAACATGTTGGCCTTACGTGAGATCAATGGATCGAAGTCATCTGTTTAGATGCATGATTGCAGCGAACCGAAATATGGTCAGTTAAAACTTAAGCGCTAAATTCAGTCATCTGTAACTGTTATGCAACAGAGCAGAAAATAGTTTCTACTTTCAATTGATACGGAGGTAAAAAGACGAGGGATGTAGGCAGCAGTGATTCCGGTAAAGCTGAAGACGTTCGACAGAGGACAGTCCATGGACTTGATTGAACACCCATTAAAACCTGTATCGGAATTGCAGAAGAAATCGTCCTTTTTCTAGCAACACTTTTTTGTTGCTCGCTAGAATAATGGTGTGTTCGACGTGATAGGGAAAAAAAGATCGTAGATCGTCCCAGATCTCAGGACAGATATATTGAGATTTACAAGTGCCTCACTGATGTAATTGTGTTGTAGAGTTTTACAATGTACTCTTTGCCTGCAGGTGATGGCTTTTTTGAGGGCCGAAGAGCTCCTTTGCAGAAACCAACAGGAATTTCACAAGTATCGATCGTCTGAAACACACCTTGTCCTGTTTGTCGGCGAGATCTGGAACGCTATAGATAAAGAATATCACGCAGATGTCGCGTGTTCTTGAGTTCCTAAAGCCTTCAGCACAGATGCAAACAGTCGTCCAATTAGCAAAACACATGCTGATAGAAATTCTGGGTGTATATGCTGTTGGGTTGAATACTTCCTAAACCTCGTAGATCAGCCTTAATGGGAATGTGGCGTAGGTTACTTGTCATGCCTTATCTTTTCCTTTCTTCACTGTTATACTCGCGAATGGTGCGTGAGTTGAATGATTTGCGGTAAAATCGCAATATGAGCTCTATTTTACCTGATTTTCTTGTTGTGGTCGTTTCGCGTCTAGTGCTTGGGACGAAGTAGTATGTTCCCCGATTTTCACTGGAGCGTAACGTTTCCTGAAAATTTCATCAGTAAACCTCCCCGTCATGCACATTGCCTCTCTTGCAGCGTCTGCCGTTGGCGTTCGTTGAGCATCTGTGTAACTAGACGATCCCACGACAAAACTCGCTACTCTTCGTGTGATCTTATCTATCTCTCCTACTCCCCAACGTAGTAAGGGTACAAGACTCATGAGCAATATTTAAGAATCGGTCCCACAAGTAGTTTGTAGGTCACTTCTTTCGTGTGTGAAAACTGCATTTCCTTATGAATCTGCCAATGAATCGCACAATGTCTTTTATGTGGTCATACCACATTAGGTCCCAGCGGATGGTTAACCTTAATTTTTTCAGTAGATACAGTTTACAGTGCTTCATCGCGAATAGTGTAGTGGATTTTTTCGTCGAGTATTCTTTAAATCTTTTCCATCCTTCATTCCTTCTCTTCACAAGAATAACTTCACTGTTACTATGTCGATAACGGTGTTCAAGAGTTGCGCGTGGATTTTCCGTCACACATATGTGTGTATCGTGTCTCCTGACCGTGCACGGAAGATGAAAAACTGCTTGCCACTGAAGGTTAATTTGCCGACAAAGTCATCATTTTGAAGATGGTTATGCAGATCAGTGCATAATTTGTGCGGCTTCTCTCCTATTCGCTTGTGAACGACATTTATCATGGTGGGCTAAAGGATATTCAGACTGGTAGGCAGGCTTTGTGGGACTTTAAAACATCATGCCTCTCACACGGCCCACTGTCTGCTCTGACACGAGCTGTCGGACCTAACCTTTTCCGTGGCACAAATAATCATCCTTCTCGACTGTCTTGCTGCTGTAAAATGGTGGCGACTGATGAAATTGGTCATGAAAAGCTCTTTGCTTACATTACCGATTGACAATGAGCAATTTCCAGCACATGAAGTCCTTAGTTTGCCTGATTCGCAGCTACTTTCAACTACGGCCGGTGGGCCCTCTGTCAGTTGGTACGCAAGTAACTTGCAGACAGTACGTTAAAAAGACTCTGAGAGCTCGTGGTATGCGTATTGTATCAGCTGTTACGTAATATGTAGCCTTTCACCTACACTCATTTTTTAAAAATATTTCGTGAACAATATAATTACCCTGTATATTTCATTTGCAACAAACTAACAACACAAGTAAAATGATAACGATAAGAAAACACAAGTAAAGCCACATAAGACGTCAGTGGTTTAATTTTTACCGTCGACACTCAGCACGGTACGTTTTCTTATCGGCAACGTTCTTTTGAAGCCGTATGTTGCATAATTGTTCTTAGCAACTGAAGGAACATAGTTTCAAACGAAATGACAGTGTGCTGTATGGACTTGCTTAATGACTTAAGGTGTTCTTTCAATACAGCCTGTTTACCTAAAGGATATTCGTCATGGAGGACAGTTTTCAAAGATTTTCTGCTGTTTTAATATTAGTGTGAAGGCAAGTTTCGTCAACTCTGTTACAACATTCCAACCAACGTGAACTGTAACTAATAAACATCCTGCCTTACAAGGGTCTCCTAGAAGTAGAGCCGGCAAACCTGCGCAATAAAACCAGGAAATCTAAATTTCTACTGCTCTTTATTCTGCTCGTCCTAACTGAAGAATTTCCACAATAACAGCTCAGGATACATTACGTCGCTCAGGCACCACACGGACGCTAAAAGGAAGTTGCTGAAAGCTCTCAAAGGTTAACATTCGTTTTTACGAGCAAGTTAATGTCAGCGCTGACATAATGCTACTTCGCAGGAAGTCATCCCTAAATTACTTGAAGATGTTGCAGGAAATGCATTTTCTCATTAATGAAGAAAATACACCGTGTTTTTTTTCGTTGTGTGATTTTTGGGTTCACCTTGATGCTTAACACTTTGTTACACTCAAAGTAATATTGACGCGAATTTCGTCATTATCAGTAATTTTTTTTAATTTTTTCTTTTCTCGTTTCATACCACAAAAACGTTACATGATACGTTTCATCTTACAGCATGTCATTTGAATGGACTCGATTTATTTTGAAAGTACATAACTTCTACACCGAAATGCTCTGTTTTTGAGGCGGTTCTAAACTAGTAAATCTTCCTTTTTTTCGCTTGTGACATACCAATTTGATACAGAAAGGCCTAAAGTTGATGCCTAATTTTTTTTCATCGTCTGACGCGTTTTCATTGTTTCATTGTTGTCCGTCCAAGTGAGAATGGCATCAGTTCAGGAGATGCCACAAATCGTGCTTTGCTGCGCAGAGTTTAAATGCGTAGTTATGATGTAAAAGCAGTTTCATTCCATTTACAAGAAAGTAGCACTAGACACCAAGAGGGAAAATCCATAGCATAGGCTGTTTCCGTACACAGACAGCATTCTGAAGCGTTCTTCCGAAGAACAAGTTGAGAATGTCCACCAGGTGTTCCAACGAAATCCACGGAAATCAGTTCGTCAGTTCGAAAGGCTTCACAGGAACTTCAGATGCCACGTACAGGTATTCGTAAGGTCGTCAAAAAAGCGGTTGCGTCTGTATTCACACTAGGTGCTGATTCTGCAGGCCATAAAGCCCGACGACAAGCATCGGCAATGTGAAACTGCATGAGGAGTGCTTAACCGAATAGTCCGGAATCCAGCTTTCTCGTGCAGTGGAATGTTTTCTAATGAGGCCACATTCCATTGTCTTAATCTGTGAACAAGCATAACATTTACATTTGAGGGTCACAGAACCAACACAGGATCACGGAAAAGGTGCCAGATAGACCGAAACAGAACGTATGTGCCACACCATAACTGGATGTGTCTCGGCGTAACAACAAGCGCTGGCACCAAGATCAATAACGTAACCGCAGAGAAGGCTGTGAGACAATGTCAGCCAATAGTACGCTGACTAGGAACGCACCACGACAGAAGCGGCCTCTAGAAGAAGAGAAGAAGTTCCGCTCCTGCAAGCGTCGGCCGGACACTAGCAGACCCGGAATTGAAGAGAGCTCTACAAGAGCCGTGACTTGTGACCCATATGAACTTGTACCATTCATTTCCATGGACATTGTATATAGCTAAGAACATTGACTATTTGCATGTCACCATTTGCTTGCGACACAAAGTAAAGTATTATCAGTTCAATTACTGTAATAAACTCCATTAATATGATTTGCTTGTACGTTGTCTAGCTATCCAAGGACAGCTTCCTAAACACCCTACAAGAGACGTGTGAGTGAAGATTCCACAAGGTGATTCTCCTTTACTGAGAAGACTGTCACAGGAACAACTTACCTAGGCATGTTGGTGACGTTAGCTTTTCCCCAGGTTGATGATATGCAGCCAAACCTTTGGTGCCAATAAGATGGTACTCCCCTAACTGATCACTGGATATTCGAAAAATTCTGACTCGAATACTACCGAGGTGCTCGGTTTGGCGTGACGTACCTATGAAACGTTCTCGTGTCAACACACCATAGGACCGTTTTTTTTTTTTTTTTTTTTTTTTTTTTGGACGGCTGGGGAGGGGGCTACGTGAAGGACAGTGTATTCTTCACTGCAGTGAGGGCTCTTCAAAACCTCTGTAATAGTATTGTGGAAATCATCGTTACCATCCCTCCAAATATGTTACAGGATGGAAACTGAATAAAGAGTAGACGTTGGTCGTGACACCGCGTGGGTGCGGCTGTAAGCACCCTGTGCTTTCCAATGTTCATTGTTATGTGTTAAAACTTAGCAAGAAAATCTACTGAGATAGCATCACTATTTGCATAGACAGAAGTTGAGTTTCAGCGCTGGTGAACGCTACTGGTACACGATTCAGGTAGAGACCAAAAGCAAAGAGTGGACGTGTGATGGGGGCCACTTCTCATCACCCACCCACACCCCAACCTACCAAAAATTGTTTTAGTATAGGCTTTTACATGTTTATATATGTAGCTCCCCAAATTTCTCAGCTAACATCCCGAGAATAAAATACACCACTGGGCATTAAAATTGCTACACTGTAAGATGGCAAGAACTATGCCCCTTACATGAAGTCAGTAAAGATCACTGAACTCATGTTGAGCGAACAGTAGGGCTGAACAAAAATGATTGACAAGGCAGAATGCATCTTGTAGAGGGTATAGTACGGACATATTGGAATAATTAATGTTGGGTGATGGTTTTAAAGTAATTCACGTGACATGAAAACTTTGTGGAAACAGGTCAATTTACTGGAGGCTAGTTTATCCCAGGGAAGTATTCAGAGTTGACCGCAGCTGGGTAGCAGAGCGTGGCTGGGGGGCGGCGAAGGGAAGCGACAATAGGCAGCTCAGGGCGGCTCAAACTCTGAGGAAGCGGTAACGGGGCGCAGCCTCCAGCTGCCTTAAGATGAGTGACAGTGAGTGGATGGTTGACCCCATGCTGGTGTACCGGGAAGCAGATGTCCACCTGTTGATAAATGTCCATCGTCCCGTTTTCAGTGAAACATGCGAGAAAGCCGCGCAAAGCTACGGTGGAGCGGTCAACAGAGGCCGAAATATGCGTGTTCGTGACTATAGCAACTTCACGCTGAATTCACAGTCTGCAGAGTCTGAAGTAAATCAGGTGAAGAGCTACAGAATGAAATACGCCGGCCTCCGATGGGAACGTAGGACCAAGGAAATTGAAGTACTCTCCTGAGAGTCAGAATTTCGGAAAAATTGGTGTTTTATCCAGAAGCTAACCTTGATGGGTGGCCTGGGAGGAGCTAAATAGCAGACATTGAGAGGAAGGGAAATTTTGTGGGAATTTGTTCACTTGCCGGCCGGTGTGGCCGTGCGGTTCTAGGCGCTTCAGTCTGGAACCGCTTGATCGCTACGGTCGCAGGTTCGAATCCTGCCTCGGGCATGGATGTGTGTGATGTCCTTAGGTTAGTTAGGTTTAAGTAGTTCTAAGTTCTAGGGGACTGATGACCACAGATGTTAAGTCCCATAGTGCTCAGAGCCATTTGAACCATTTTTTTGAATTTGTTCACTTCCAAGAGCAGGCATTGGTCAGCGCTGCAATTGTCGTAAGTGATTATGCTGGAGGGGAAACCAAGGCAAAGAGCGGACTGACGGAAGTCTATGTAGGGGTTTTCCGTTCCCAGCCTGCATTGAGTGCGGACGTGGCATTCTTTACTCAGCTTGCCTGAGAGAGAGTGAGCATCTCTGCAGTTTAGAATTTAGCAAACGGAGATTGAAAGTTTTCGTTCAGCTATGTACTGAGCAAGATAGCTAGGAATGAATAGACAAGCACAGGCTTGCAGCACCACAAGGCTTGCCGACGTCCGCACAACGACGACGCCCTGCCATGCTGAATTCGATGATATTGCGCCCGCTCTGGCTTGAGTTGGGCCACTGATTAATTTGTTGGACCACGTCAGCAAAGTTTCCATGAGGGATTCATGGACCGTGTATTGTAGAATTTTTCTCACACTTCGCATTACGCTGGGTCAGTCAGTAGGTTGGAATCCTGCCTCAGGCATGGATGTGTGTAATGTCCTTAGATTAGTTAGGTTTAAGTAGTTCTAAGTTCTAGGGGACTGGTGACCTCAGCAGTTAAGTCCCATAGTGCTCAGAGCCATTTCAGTCGATAGGAATTAAGTTTGATTTATCGCGCTTTACTCCATGTAAACGAAATTTATACCCACTGCCTGTTAGGAGAGTCATGTAATGTGATGATTGAAGGTCATGAATTAAAATAAATTTGTGCTAATCGACTGCATCTGTTTTCAATAAAGTAGTTGAAATCCCAAGTCACTTTCTTAATGAATTTTATGTTCAACATGTGCATCTGGTTTCAATAGCTGATTATAATATCAATGGGCGCCCTTTTTTAATTAAAAGGGATCCATTCTGAATCAGTTAATGTCAACACTGCCAGCGCAGTTCAATCAGGATTCACAGGGCCTTATTAATTTCTTTGCGTTATCCGATACTGCGGCAGTTTTGCCCTCTCTGTTGATTTGTTAGTCAATTACAGGGTGAACACACGCCAAAACCAGATATGTGACGGGTGGGGTGTTACAATACCACGAAGATAACGTGCTATAGACGTGAAATTTAACCGAAAGGAAGAAGATGCTGTGATATACAAAGATAAGCTTTTCAGAGCATTCACATGAAGTTGGCGCCGGTGGCGACACCTACAACGTGCTGACATGATGAAAGTTTCCAACCGATTTCTCATACACAAACAGCAATTGACCGGCGTTGCCTGGTGAAATGTTCTGATGCCTCGTGTAAGGAGGAGAAATGCGTACCATCACGTTTCTGACTTTGATAAAGGTCGGATTGTAGTCTATCGCGATTGCGGTTTATCGTATCGCGACATTGCTGCTCGTGTTGGTCGAGATCCAATGACTGTTAGCAGAATGTGGAATCAGTGGGTTCAGGAGGGTAATACGGAACGCCGTGCTGAATCCCAACGGCCTCGTATCACTAGCAGTCGAGATGACAGGCATCTTATCCGTATGGCTGTAACGGATCGTTCAGCCACGTCTCGATCCCTGAGTCAATAGATAGGGACTTTTGCAAACAACAACCATCTGCACGAACAGTTCGACGACGTTTGGAGCAGCATGGACTATCAGCTCGGAGACCATGGCTGCGGTTACCCTTGACGCTGCATCAAAGACAGGAGCACCGGCGATGGTGTACTCAACGACGAACCTGGGTGACTAATGGTAAAACGTCATTTTTACGGATGAATCCAAGTTCTGTTTACAGCATCATGATGGTCGCATCCGTGTTTGGCGACATCGCGGTGAATACACATTGGAAGCGTGGCTCAAATGGCTCTGAGCACTATGGGACTTAACTTCTGAGGTCATCAGTCCCCTGGGACTTAGAACTACTTAAACCTAACTAACCTAGGGACGTCACACACATCCATGCCCGAGGCAGGATTCGAACCTGCGACCGCAGCGGTTGCGCAGTTCCAGACTGTAGCGCCTAGAACCGCTCGGCCACTCCGGCAGGCCCATTGGAAGCGTGTATTCGTCATCGTCATACTGGCGTATCATTTGGCGTGATGGTATGGAGTGCCATTGGCTACACGTCTCAGTCACCTCTTGTTCACATTGACGGCACTTTGAACAGTGGACGTTACATTTCAGATGTCTTACGACCCGTGGCTCTACTCTTCATTCGATCCCTGCGAAACCTTACATTTCAGCAGGATAATGCGCGACGCATGTTGCAGGTCCTGTACGGGCCTTTCTGGATACAGAAAATGTTCAGCTGCTGCCCTGGCCAGCACATTCTCCAGATCTCTCACCAGTTAAAAACGTCTGGTCAATGGTGGCCGAGCAACTGGCTCGTCACAATACGCCAGTCACTACTCTTGATGACCGAGCGAGGTGGCGCAGTGGTTAGCACACTGGACTCTCATTCGGGAGGACGACGGTTCAATCCCGTCTCCAGCCATCCTGATTCAGGTTTTCCGTGATTTCCCTAAATCGCTTCTGGCAAATGCCGGGATGGTTCCTTTGAAAGGGCACGGCCGATTTCCTTCCCAATCCTTCCATAACCCGAGCATGAGCTCCGTCTCTAATGACCTCGTTGTCGACGGGACGTTAAACACTAACCACCACCACCACCACTACTGTAAGCAGCTAATGGTCTCGATCTCATTGTAATTTCTTTCTTAGAGAGCTGCAAGAGCAGTTACTATCTTCATATTCATATAATTTCAAATGTTGTATTACTCAGAATAGTAATATATTGATTTCATGGAGCTAGGCTAGGCCAATGTTGTAAGCACTGATATAAACAATTTAGTGTCATTTTAGTGCGAATTTTTTTATTCCGTATCTCAATCAGTATACGTCAAATCGTATAGGATCACTTTGTTGTTCGTCTGGCTATCTATCTGACTGTTAAGGCCTGTTTTTCTCAGAAACGCTTAGAGGTATCAAGTTGAAATTTATATCACATACTAACGTTTACATTCGCTTGGTAGCGTTGAAAACTTAAACTCCTACGTCAGTGCTACCAAAATCTACAACCATCAATGTCACACACTTCGCTACACGCAAATTCTTTATCAAAAGCTGTAGCGTACTATCCGTTCACCTCGAATCATAAAATCTGACGACAAGGAAGCTTGCACAGCAGAAGCAAAGGCAAATTTACTATTAAATCACATAAATATATTTTTCTATCATTTGTTGTTCGTCTGTGTCTGCCTGTCTATTAAGACCGCTTTTTCTCAGGAACGGGTAAAGGAATCAAATTGAAATTTGTGTCAGATACTAAGGTGAATGGTCTTCTAAATCAATGAAATCAAAAGATACGACCATTTATGTCACATATTTTCAAATGGGTAACTCACTCATCGTAAACCATAACTGAACTGACCGTGTAAATTTCGGGCATCGTGGTCTCACAGTAAAAGGTGGGCCTGAAATTCGAGATGATGTGGGATTGGATGTCTGTTGGACCACAGAGTTATCGGTCTTCTTCATCTTTCAATCACCTGAATAGTTACCAGAAAGAACGCGTGGTTTCGATTCCACGTTCAACTGTAGATCCATTTTTCCCGGTTGGATAACTGGGATAGCTTAGGGACCGCCAGTCATCTGTGTACATAATTAAGTTAGCACTGAACTCTCAGACATTACTCAGAAACTCGCTGAAATTAGTGGTGATGGCGAGCAGCAGAGGGGATGATGGTTTGAGGTAGGGGCGGTGGCGTGGAAGTAGGAAGGTGTCCTTGGGTGAATGTAGAAAACTGACCTCCCCTTTCTTCGGAATCGAATCCTGGACCCTGGGTCCTTACCTGACGCGATAGTACACTGACAGTCTTCGCCGCAGACACTAATTTAAGATGTCAGCATCTGATTTACGGCTTCCACCCATCACGATGGAGGACAGTGACCGCATAACCCTTACGATAAAGACATTAGACCACTAAAACCTTTTGTAATCATTCGCTGGGAAGTGACCTTGGCTCTGGCAAATGAGTTCGGTGATGCGAGTTCGATGATGTGACTCCTTCTAACTTTTGTTCTGTCTGTATACTATGAGGAGGCAATTGAGTGTCTGATATCGCTTATGGTGGCAGAGCGCACGGCGACCGACTGCTGTGCGTTGATAAGATGTCTAACTTGGGGCGTTCCAGGAACGCTGGTCGCCTTTATCGCTGACGTCGCTGCCTCGTCAAAGCGAGGCCAGAGGTGCTGGATAGCCTCTGCAGGACACTTTGTTCATGGTCAGCCTCGCCGTCCACGTAAAGAGGCGGAGCCATCAGAAACTGCCAGTCTGCGATTAGTACACACTGCCTGGAACTTTAGGCAACCGTCTTACAAAACTGACGTGTGGCCACTGAAATCAGACATCTCACTTATTACTTCGTACCTATCAAGACCTAAAGTAACCGCAGTGTGTGCACTTGCTTTTGTTGTCGCAGCCGTTAGCATCCTTCGTGTATCTCGTAACTAAGCAAAGTATTATTTACTTTACTTACTTCGATTCTCTACTGCCCTTTGATAAGTTATCATAACCAGACCTTTAGCTAACATTCCTCAACTACATGTGGATGTTTCCAGGGAGATTTCAAATCCTCGCATCAGATATAGAACGAAGACGCGAGAATACATGGGAACTTTTACATCTAGATCCTATCATAAATGTTTTAACATGTCCAGAATTCTGCGGAAAAAAACAGAAACTAGCAAGTAGTTTACGGCATGCACACAGCCCGAAGAAACGAAAAAAAAAATGGTACTGGAACCCCTAAAGCATGTTATCGAGGAGTGTCACAGAAATCCTGTGTAACACGAAGTTAGAGTTAGTTACTTCCGCCTCCGCCTTTTAAACAACTTTAACGACCATAGGAAATACGAAAGAGTGGACAGAAGTGCCCATGAAAATTGGGGAAAGCACTAGTTTCCAAGAACTGCGATGGGAATATCTTGTCTTGACAATAACTTTATTCGTATGTTGGTGTGACTGATTTCTAGTGATTTCGAAGTCAGTATCCAATTGCATGATTTGAAAGTGTTAAAGAGAAAATTTTCTTCTTTTGTATTGCGCACACGTGCATATACACACACATCAAAAAAAAGTTTTGCGTCACCCCGGATCCCAGAAATCCTCAAGATTGACGTGGACTGTGGATATTGTATCACAGACAGTCTGTCCATTCAGAGATGTCATTAAACCCGCCCAGATATGTAAACAACCATGCATGAGCAGCGCCTATTACACGGAGGGGGTCCGACAGCCGATCAGTTCCAGTCACTCCACCAGGAAGAAGGTACACGGCTCGTGTTGTCTATAGTTCAGCCATGCCTAGACAGTCAATACCGCTGTTCGATCGTGTCCGCAATGTTACTTTGTGCCAGGAAGGGCTCTCAACAAGGAAAGTGTCCAGGCGTCTCGGAGTGAACCAAAGCTATGTTGTTCGGACATGGAGGAGATACAAGACAGACAGGAACTGTCGATGACATGCCTCGCTCACGCCGCTCAAGGGCGACTACTGCACCGGATGACCGCTACCTACGGATTATGGCTCGGAGGGACCCTCACAGCAAGCTCGGAGGAACCCTTCCAGCAACGCCACCATGCTGAATGATGCTTTTCGTGCAGCCACAGGACGTCGTTCTACGACTCAAATTGTGCGCAATAGAGTGCATGATGCGCAACTTCACACCCAACGTCCATTGCGAAGTTCATCTTTGCAACCACGACACCATGCAGCGCGGTACAGATGGGCCCAACAATATGCCCAATGGAACGCTCAGGATTGGCATCGCGTTCTATTCACCGATGAGTGTCGCATATGCCTTCAACCAGACAATCGTCGGAGGCGTGTTTGGAGGCAACACGGTCAAACTGAACGCCTTAGACACACTGTCCAGCGAGTGCAGCAAGGTGGAGGTTCCCTGCTGTTTTGGGGTGGCATTATGTGGGGCCGACGTGCGCCGCTAGTGGTAATGGAAGGCGCCGTAACGGCTGTACGATAATTGAATGCAATTCTCCGACCGATAGTGCAACCATATTAGCAGCATATTGTCGAGGCATTCGTCTTAACAGACGACAATTCGACAATTCGCGCCCCCATCGTGCACATCTTGTGAATGACTTCCTTCAGGACAACGACATCGCTGGACTAGAGTAGCCAGCATGTTCTCCAGGCATGAACCCTATCGAACATGCCTGAGATGGATTGAAAACAGCTGTTTATGGACGACGTGACCTACCAACCACCCTGAGGGATCTACGCCGAATCGCCGTTCAGGACTGGCACAATCTGGACCAATAAGGCCTTGATGAACTTGTGGATAGTATGCCACGACTTATACAGGCATGCATTAATGCAAGAGGACGTGCTACTGGGTATTAGAGGTACCAGTGTGTACAGAATCTGGACTTCCACCTATGAAGGTATCGCTGTATGGTGGTACAACTTGCAATGTGTGGTTTTCATGGGCAATAAAAGGGCCGAAAATTATGTTTATGTTGATCTCTATTTCAATTTTCTGTACAGGTTCTGGAACTCTCGGAACCGAGGTGAGAGAGAGAGACAGAGAGAGAGAGAGAGAGAGAGAGAGAGAGAGAGAGAGAGAGAGAGAGTGAGAGTGAGAGAGTGAGAGAGAGAGACAGACAGACAGAGACGTGTTAAGGCATATTACTGGAAACACACTGTTTGACGTGAGTTTTTCAATCACTTAAACCGGGAAAAAATTTAAACAAGGAATACCCTGTACAATCCGGGAAAGCTCTACTCTTTGCTATTAATGTAAAATGTGGCTTCGTATTAAAAAAGGATTATTCTAGTGTTTTAGTAGGCTTTGTGTTTGCGAAGTGCAAAAAGGAACGGAAGAAGATACATATTTACGTGACTGAAAACTGTCCCTTAAGCAACTTCACCAGTCCGAATGCTTCCGCAGAATTACCCTCCAGACGATCAATTACGTTTGCACAAACTGTTTGATTACTCACGCTTCTGAAGCTTGCAGTTAAGTGTGTAGCCACTTGTAGACACCTTTGTGAATACCCCATGTGAATACCAGTTATTATTCAAGAAGCTGAAAAAAGAGCTTAAGTGTATCACTTGTAAGATAATAGTTGCTTTTTTGTGTTTACACAGTTACCACTACAACCGGAAACATAAATTTTCTTATTATTTATAGCTCTAAGGAAGCTGAAAACTTCATATGTTGCATTTTAAAAAACAGTGAACTTAGCTTTTTGGATCCTTGTTATAAGTACTTTCGATTAGATGTTAAAATTAAATCCTTCCCATTTTTCTGTCTTCAAATTTTTGAGCTTCAATTATTTCAGCTTGTGCAAGAACTCTTAGGCTGAAAAAAGGGCCCATGTTTCGCGAAGGAAGTGATCTTCCGTCTGTCTTCAGGGAAGATATACTTGTTCCATACCTTACTACTTTTCTTTAACGACTGAACCAATTAAGCTCACTTAACGTCAGTGGCATTGTGTTTTAGATGGAGAATCTTTTGTCCCTGAGGAGATATATCCCTATTTCCCGCCCCCCCCCTCTCCTATCTAATAGAAGTGATGAATCTACTTACTATGGGAGACGGTTTTCCGTCATACCTTGTAAACATGAGTCTTTCGTAGTTCAAGATTTCATCGATCATTTTATTAACATAAAATTTCTTGCCGACATCGCTCTTGCCGGCCGCGGTGGTCTCGCGGTTCTAGGCGCGCAGTCCGGAACCGTGCGACTGCTACGGTCGCAGGTTCGAATCCTGCCTCGGGCTTGGATGTGTGTGATGTCCTTAGGTTAGTTAGGTTTAAGTAGTTCTAAGTTATAGGGGACTGATAACCACAGCAGTTGAGTCCCATAGTACTCAGAGCCATTTGAACATCGCTCTTATTATTGTACCCAATTAATTGACTCCCTCAGTATATTGCAAAAAATCGCGTTTCTAATGTTTCTGTCATTTTCTTGCCTTCTTACATTAATACCCAAGTTTCACTTCTTCCAAACAAATCAGGTTTTGAGATGATGTATGCATTCTGTTCTTAAATATTTTTTTCTTGTTTCTCACAGTACTTACTAAGGCATCTATTCAGTATCTCGTATTTCTGGATATTGTCTTCTGCAACTCAGTTTCCTAGTACTAACACATATATACACAAATGCAAAAATTAAATTAATTTACCCCTTGTGTTCCTTCCACAATGATCACTATTTCAGAACTCTGCCATATTTTCATTCCATAGTAATTATTTGGCATTTGCTAACCTATTGTTCGTTTGTTCCTTGCCACTTATGTTGAATATTGTTTGCGTACAGAACAAACGAAGCTAATAGGTCGCAATCTCTCAAGGGATATTTCCATTCAATGGTTTGTAAAAGCAGTACCTGTCTGATCGTAAGGGGCTATGCGGTATTGATTAATTTAAGTGATATTTGATAATCTTCCAGTACTCTGTCACAATTTAGGTGGCGTTTTCCTGATGTATGCACTTCGTGAGGTATAAATAACACATTCTCTAGCGTGTTATATTCCCTGTGTTCAATCATAAAAATATCACCTATGAATGATCTTCTTTTGGATTCCAAAGCTGTTCAGCTGGGGTCTACTATTTATTTTTAATTAGTATTCCGAATCTTTTTAAACAGCGTTCATTAATGCGATGCCTCTGTAATCCTATGTTTCATTAAGATATGTAAAAAAAAATCTTTTAGTTTTTAGGTGCCATATTTGAGAAGTTACCGTTTAGGACGATCACCTCCTTTTTTTGTTCATACTTCCAATGCTGCTTCTAACTAATCTTTTTCTTTTCCAAATTTCATTCACTTGGTTTGCGTTAAACGTGTCTCATACGTCTTCCTTGTCAGCTAGTAGTCTTTTTTATAATGAGGTATCCCAAATGCGCTTGTAATTAAATCAGTCCCGACTTCGTCTCTTTACCTGAATGTAATGTGGCTGGAAACAGTAATACTAATCACTGGGATCACATTACATCACGACTCATTCTTTTCAAAAGCTTTTTCCGGCCGTTTGTGTTACTTTTTTTGGACATTTTACGAACTATAATTCTTTTCTTTTCGTACTTTTGCGCTCATTGCTTTTACTATTTAACCATCTTAAGTATAAATCTCTGCTGTCAGTTACTTCCTTTCTTTAAATCATCAATTCGCAGCTACACTCTATGGGAAATTTCCTGGCACACATTTATAATCGAACAGGAAATTTCAAATCTGTACTCACTACACTCCAGAGGAAAAATTCAGTTGGGATATATTCTGTGCTGCTTTCTCTTTCCTTGCAACCTAACACCTCTCTTGATGTATTGCTGATAATAGCTTACAGATATTGCTAGTGTATGTTTTTACATCTCCTCCACTGCTCGACAATGTCATGAATCTGTCCTTTCATGAAAAACATTTTTATTACTAATTGCTGTAAGAGCTAGATTTAATATCTCATTCCTTCAGAAACAGATGTGGAACATTAGGAGCATGGTCGCTGCATGGGAAATCCTAAACTTATATGTACAGTAAATATAACAACGGCGCTAGAGGCTTGTAAAAATCCTTAGGTAAAACCTGATGGTCGAAAATCCAGGGAATGGTATGAAAACTCCACGTAGCACTTGGTGGGCTCTATTGGAGTTGCCTTGCGTTCCTCCGATTTGTGAACCTACTAACTGATCCACTGGTGGCAAATACACAGCGTAATGTGGAATTAACACCATGGTGAAACCAGTGACACAAAAGAGTCACATTAACTGTCAGAAGGACTATTCCGCACCAACCAGGAATCGAACAGCAATATTTATACTGAAACGTGCAGAATGAATCACTGCGAATGTGTATCAGGTTGGAGCATAAGTTCGTAGCGTTTTCGTTTTGCATGTAGGCATTCCGGTTCCTACGCGTTTATTTACCTGTTATCTTTTTTATTTGTAGTTCAGTGTTGCTATTTGAGTTTACAGAGTCTCGTTTTCTTTCTTTTTTTTTTTCATTTGGAGGTAGTGAGTGGAGCTGTTAACGCTGGTAAATGGAGTGCCAAGTGGAGAAATTGGAACATTTCCGACATATTTTTCTGTTTGAGTTCAATACAAGGGTGACAGAAGAGGAGGTAGCCAGAAACATTTGAGTGGTGAACGGGGATGATATCATTGGACAGAGCACGGCAAGGAAATGGTTTTCTTGTTTTAAATTGGATCGTTTTGACCTTAGTGACTCCAAGCTTAAGAAAACCTTCGGGTGTGATGAAGATCGTTTAAACGCATTGATCGACAATGATATACGAGAATGTACTAGAGAAGTCGCAGATGTGATGAAATGTGATCATTCCACCATCGTGCGACATTTTCAGGTAATGGAGAAGGTTCAAAAAATCGGATGTACAGGTACCGCATTCTCTAAGCCACAATTACAAAAATCGGCGAGTGGCCATACATACATCTCTGCTTGCTCGTCATCAGCTGGCACGTGAACAATACCGAACAGTCCTATCCTGTATCATTACTAGTGACGAGAAACGGTGTATTTACACTAACAGAGGGAAAAGAAAGGAGTTTTTGAGCCCAAACAAAGCAGCCACTCCCCCAGACAAAGACCTGCGCGCAACAACAAAAGATAATGTTATGCATATGGTGGAACAGCGTCGGTGTGGTGTACTAAAAATTGCTTCCCCAAGGTGTAACCACGACTGCTTACATTTATTGTCGACAACTAAGACGTCTTGCCGACGTAGTCCAAGAACATCGACCAGGAAGACTGCGTGAAGCCATGGCAACAACGCCCATCTGCATTCTGCTACATTGACAGAAAACATTAAACAGGATTTGGGTTGAGAAGTCACTCAGCATCCATCTTATTCACCTGATCTTGCACCCTCACATTTTCACCTTTTCCGCTCTCTGTCGAACAACTTTCAAGGAACTTCCTGGCAGATTAAAACTGTGTGCCCGACCGAGACTCGAACTCGGGACCTTTGCCTTTCGCGGGCAAGTGCTCTACCATGCCCCAGGCTGTGGCTAAGCCATGTCTCCGCAATATCCTTTCTTTCAGGAGTGCTAGTTCTGCAAGGTTCGCAGGAGAGCTTCTGTAAAGTTTGGAAGGTAGGAGGCGAGGTACTGGCAGAAGTAAAGCTGTGAGTACCGGGCGTGAGTCGTGCTTCGGTAGCTCAGGTGGTAGAGCACTTGCCCGCGAAAGGCAAAGGTCCCGAGTTCGAGTCTCGGTCGGGCACACAGTTTTAATCTGCCAGGAAGTTTCATATCAGCGCACACTCCGCTGCAGAGTGAAAATCTCATTCTGGGAACTTTCAAGGAACTTCCTTCCCGGATGAAAATAAACTCTGAATATGTATCGAAGAGTGCTTCACCTCAAAACCAAATGATTTCTACAGTCGCACAAGCGAGAAGTTTCCCCAGCGTTGGCAGTATTATAAATAGTGAAGGAGAACATACACTACTGGCCATTAAAATTGCTACACCACGAAGATGACGTGCTACAGACGCGAAATTTAACCGACAGGAAGAAGGTGCTGTTATACGCAAATGATTAACTTTTCAGAGCATTCACACAACGTTGGCGCCGGTGGCGACACCTACAACGTGCTGACATGACGAAAGTTTCCAACCGATTTCTCATACACAAACATCAGTTGACCGGCGTTGCCGGTGAAACGTTATTGTGATGCCTCGTGTAAGGGGGAGAAATGTGTAGCATCACGTAAAGGACGGATTGTAGTCTATCACGATTGCAGTTTATCGTATCGCGACATTGCTGCTCGTGTTGGTCGAGATCCAATGACTGTTAACAGAATATGGAATCGGTGGGTTCAGGAGGGTAATACGGAAAGCCGTGCTGGATCCCAACGGCCTCGTATCACTAGCAGTCGAGACGACAGGCATCTTCTCCGCATGGCTGTAACGGATTGTGCAGCCACGTCTCGATCCCTGAGTCAACAGATGGGGACGTTTGCAAGACAACAACTATCTGCACGAACAGTTCGACGACGTTTGCAGCAGCATGGACTATCAGCTCGGAGACCATGGCTGCGGTTACCCTTGACGCTGCATCACAGACAGGAGCGCCTGCGATGGTGTACTCAACGACGAACCTGGGTGCACGAATGCCAAAACGTCATTTTTTCAGATGAATCCAGGTTCTGTTTACAGCATAATGATGGTCGCATCCGTGTTTGGCGACATCGCGGTGAACGCACATTGGAAGCGTGTATTCGTCATCGCCATACTGGCGTATCACCCGGCGTGATGGTATGGAGTGCCATTGGTTACACGTCTCGATCACCTCTTGTTCGCATTGACGGCACTTTGAACAGTGGACGTTACATTCCATATGTGTTCCGAGCCATGGCTCTACCCTTCATTCGATCCCTGCGAGACCCTACATTTCAGCATGCTAATGCACGACCGCATGTGGCAAGTCCTGTACACGCCTTTCTGGATACAGAAAATGTTCGACAGCTGCCCTGGCCAGCAAAATCTCTTGATCTCTCACCAATTGAAAACGACTGGTCAATGGTGCTCGAGCAACTGGCTCGTCACAATACGCCAGTCACTACTCTTGATGAACTGTGGTATCGTGTTGAAGCTGCATGGGCAGCTGTACCTATACACGCCATCCAAGCTCTAATAGTTTCAATGCCCAGGCGGTTCATGACCGTTATTACGGCCAGAGGTGGTTGTTCCGGGTACTGATTTCTCAGGATCTATGCACCCAAATTGCGTGAAAATGTGATGTCATTTCTAGTATAATATATTTGTACAATGAATACCCGTTTATCATCTGCATTTCTTCTTGGTGTAGCAATTTTAATGGCCAGTAGTGTAATACTGATGACTCTCTATTAGATGAACGTGTTGTCTTTATAAACTCACTAACTCATGAACGTACTCAATAATAAAAAACGAAATCTCAGCATTCCGTATTTAGACGCTGGTAACGGGACCAACTGACAACGTAACCTTACAAAATTATTTTTCAATAGAACGTAGGACGCTGGTACCAGTCGTTTGACGAAGAACTAGTTTCGATGTGGAGTCCATTCCTCATTCCTATAGGAGGAAGTCCCGTAGGCCGCAGCTGTAGGCTCTGCTGGTTGTGCTGAACAGTACCGGACTGCGCGCTTAATGGACGTCTGGAGGCGGCGGGCGCCGCCATTACGCGACGACACTCGCGCCGAAATCTCCAGGGAGCCGTCAGCAGGCGCGTCCGAGGGCCGCCGCGCTAATTGAAACTCGCACCAGCGCCTCGCGCACAACAATCCTCGTAGACACCGCTGGTTTCTTTTTGCCTGAAAATATCCCCTCCTAGCTGCTTCAAACCCCGCTACAAAGCTTTTGTTTCTCGTTAAGTGTTAATCGAATGGCTGCTTTTATTGGAGCATGATGTTGCGAGTGTAACACTACCGCTTGGTTTCCTTAATCTCGCGACCCTCTGCTACAACGTAATTCCTAACCAATTACATCTACTCCGAGTTTTCTAGCTTTTCCAAGCGATGAATTGTCCCATAACTGTCACCTTACGATGGTCGCAAGAACCGTTTGGAAATCGAACTACCTTGTATGATGTACAACCTCAACCGCTAAAGGAAATTCAGTTAAAGGTGTTGCTACCCCAATCTAGTAAGAAAGTGGAATCGTTGTGCAGTGTATCGGGATCTAGACAAGGCTTAATTTCGGCCCGTAACATGCAGATACGGCGTTGGGGAACCTCAGAGGGAATAAGATGGCAAGGCGAAGACTTAAAATAGCAATCGTCTGTTAAATTGCAACATAACATTAATTTGCCATCGCGCCGCCACCAGTGAACGTGACAGTGGGTGACCCAGTGTCATGTGATTGGTAGGGGCGTGGGGCGATGTATTCTGTGTGTGTGTGTGTGTGTGTGTGGCATACAACTCCAAAGTGGCGATCGATGAAAATCGTTATTTGTTAAGAGTGCCAGCAACCTGAGCGGTGTAGCAGCATGGCAGTGTCTCGTGTTACTTGTTTCCAGTTCTATATAGAAGCTCTGCAGGTCACCGTACGGTGCGTGGCGGAGGGTACCCTTTACAACTACTAGTCATTTCCTTTCCTATTCCATTCGCAAGTAGAGCGAGGAAAAATGACTGTCTGTATCCCTTCGCATGAGCCCTAATTGGCTCTGAGCACTATGGGACTTAACTTCTGAGGTCATCAGTCCCCTAGAACTTAGAACTACTTAAGGGGCTCCGGAACGCCCTATACTTGCAATGTTAAAATAACGCTTATAAATTACATCTTTCCTCTCAAAGTATTTGAGGTAGGAAGTTGAACTTTTTACAGATTATTTATTGGAATATGGGCTACAACTTAACACAGGGATTTTACAGAATTTTAGTTCAGTTATTAAAGATGATTTTTTTTCATTTGTAATGAAAATTCACAACATTTTTTTGCAATTTTTTATTTATATATTTAAATATACAGTTTTTTTTGGAAAAAGGCTGTGTTAAATTATGCAGAAGGTACTGTGGAACATTTACTGAAAGTTTGAAACAAATATGTTTGGAAGATCCTTAGAAAACATGTAATTAGTATGAGAAAATAAAAGTTTTGGGAATCGAGCGACAAAAATTGGATTAACTTTTTAGTGTATTCCAGGTCCATAGGATGGATTATCTTCATCCTCTGCAAACTCCTCCTCCAGCTTCCTCTTGTTCCTCCTCCTGTTTACTCTTGCTTCTATTTCTAGACTCTTTACAGCCCTGTCTGCAGCCCGAAGGCGTTCCTTGTCAAAAGCAAGCATCGCTCGTACCATGTTAGAACCTATCTTCATTCCCATATTTCTAAATACCTTGCACCTCACAATGTTGCCATCATTGAAAGTCGCAACAGCATCATACACAGCAAAGTGAAGTGTTTCTGTTCCAACAAATACAGTCTTGGGGATTCTCGACCATATAACACTATTTACACTTTCATTGGGGTTTTGAGTTTTTCCGTGAATACACTTTTTCAACAGTTCAGGTGCTGCTAAGTCTCTGAAAATAGGTTTTATCACCTCCATTATTGCATGAGGCAGACTATGCTTATGAGTGTACACTTCACCAGTTAGCAATCCTTTGTTATATTTACACCAACTGTCTTCTTCTTTGGGACACAAGCTATGTTGGGGATTTTCATCGTCTTTATTGTTTACAGTAATAACACATACCTTTGGCTTTCCAACATTTCTCCTTTTCTTAAAAGCCTTCAGAGGATTTCTAATAACTTTACTTTTACTCATTATTATACTTCAACAAAACAGAGACTCAAGAAACAGAATTAATTACGAATATTTTCGAGATAACGACAGAGTAAATAAACATGAAACAATCGACAATCACACCAGCGATATATATTGAACCATCACAGGTTAGCCACAACACATACTTTATCTCACATCACTAAAATGTACCTGATGAACACGGGCGTTAATAATAACACCATTTGACAGCAGTTTAACAGCGCCACAGTGGGTCACGCCCATGTAGAACACATTTCAAAAAAAATTTAAAAATAGTTGTAGTCTTCGGAATTGAATAAATTATATATCTATTAAAAGGTAATAGTCTGCAGATTCAGAAAACGCAAAAAAGTAAAAATTGAACTTTTCATGATTTTGAGCCTATCCGGAGCCCCTTAAACCTAACTAACCTAAGGACATCATACACATCCATGCCTGCGGCAGGATTCGAACCTGCGACCGTAGCGGTCGCGCGGTTCCAGGCTGTAGCGCCCAGAACCGCTCGACCACATCGGCCGGCATGAGCCCTAATTCCTCGTATCTTATCTTCGTGGTCCTTGTGCAGTGTATGTAGGCGGTTGTAGAATCAATGGCAGTCAGCTTCAAATTCCGATTCCCTAAATTTTCGCTTCCCCTTCAGGGATTCCCATTTGAGTTCCCTAAGCATCTCCGTAACATTTGCGTGGTAACAAATCTAGCAGCCCGCCTCTGAGTTGCTTCGAGATCTTCCTTCAGTCCGACCCGATACCGATCCCAAACACTCGAGCAGTACTAAAGAATAGGTGACACCAGCGTCCTATATGCGACCTCCTTTACAGATGAACCACACTTTTCTAACATTCTCCCAATAAACCGAAGTCGAAATTCGCCTTCCCTATCAAAGTTCTCACGTTCTCGTTCCGTTTCATATCGCTTTATACCGTTACGCCAAGTTATTTAAACGACCTGGCTACGTCAAGCAGGACACTAGTAATACTGAATCCGATCATTACACGTTTGTTCTTCCTTCTCATCCACATTAACTTACATTTTTGCACATTTAGAGCTACCTGGCATTTATCACACTAACTGGAAAGTTTGTCTAAGTTGTCTTGTATCTTCCCACAGCCACTCAACCTCGACACCTTCCCGTATATCACATCATCAACAGTAAACACCAACAAATTGTTGCCCACCGTGTCAGCCAAATCATTTATGTACACAGAGAACAACAGCATTCCTATCACACTTCCCTGCGGCACCCTTGAAGATACCCTTTTCTCTGATGAACAGTCGCCGTCGAGGACTACCTTCTGGGTTCTATTACTTAAGAAATCTTCGAGCCACTCTTATGTCTGTGAGCTTATTTCGTATGCTCGTACCTTGGTTAGTAGCCTGCAATGGGAACCGTGTGAAGTGCTTTTCGGAAATGTACAAGTACGGAATCTGCCTTTGCCCTTAATCCACAGTTCAAAAGGGCAAGCTGAGTTTCGCACGAGCGATGCTTCCTAAAACCATGCTGATTCCTGGACATAAGCTTCTCAGTCTCAAGAAAGTTTAATATATTCGAACTGAGAATATGTTCAAGGATCCTGCAGCAAACCGAAGCTAGGGATATTGGTCTCTAATTTGGCGGGTCGGTTCCTTTACAATTCTTATATACTGCAGTCACTTCCGCTTTTTCCAGCCACTTGGGACTATGTGCCGGGCGAGGGATTCATGATAAATGCAAGCTAGGTGAGGGGCCAGTGCTGTAGAGTATCTTTGTAAAACCAAACTGGGTTTCGATCCGGACCTCGTGATTTATTTGCTTTCGAGTCTTTCAGTTGTTTCTCTACGCCAGGGATGCTTATTACTACGGCCTCCACACAGGAGTCTGCCCAATGGTCAGATGACGGTATGTTTGCACGATTCTTCTGGGTAAACAACTTCTAGAACGTCAAATTTAAAACTTCAGCTTTCGTTTTGCTATCTTCAACAGCCACACCAGCTAGGTCAACAAGGGACTGAATGTAAGGCTTAAACCCACTTAGCGGTTTTATATAGGACCAGAATTTTCTTGGGTTCTCTGACTGATCTTTTGCTAAAGTGTGACAATAGTAGCTGTCGTATGCTTCGCGCATACATCTTTTCAGAGACGCACGAATGTCTACTAACCTTCGCATGTCGTCATTTGTGCGTTGTCTTTTGAACCAAGAGTGGAATAGGCTCAGCTTTCTCCGCATCCTCCGAATTCCGTTATTAAATCATGAGTAGCCTTTTTCATTCTTTATCCATTTAAGAGGCACTTAAATCTCCAGATCACTATTTATAGTCTGCTTAAACACTGCCAATAATTCCTCTACATCCATGTTAATGGAACTAAGTGATGTCAATTCACTTTCTAAGTGAGCTGCTAGCAACTGCCTATCTGCTCTGTATAGCACAAACATTCTCCTAGCCTTCTTGACTGATTTATTAACTTTCACAGTCATAGCTGCTATAATGACGTCATGATCGCTAATCCCCGTATCTATAGGCTACTGACACTGTCGATAGGGTGCGGCTTATTCATAGCTACATGGTCTAAGATACTTCCATAGGTGTGGGCTGCCGAACTAGCAGCTGAAGACAGTTTTCAGAAAAGGTGTTCAAAAGTGTTTCGCATGACGGCCTGTCTGCACCCTCGGCAATGAATCCATAGACATCCCAGTCTACACTCGGTACGATAAAGTCGCCTCCAACTAGTACTGCATGATCCAGGTATTTATGCGTTACTGACCTTTGAATGACTCTAGACTACCTTTGAATGACTCTGGAACTGTCACACCGGAGTCGGGTGGTCGGAAGAAACATCCGACAATTAACTTGGCTTCACCTACACCTGTAATACGTGATCAGATAACTTCACTATCACACTCAATCTCGGCCTCAATAGAGACAATATTTTTGTTAGCTGCAATGAACACTCCGCCTCCTATGACCTCTAAACTCTCCTTACGATATACGTTCCATGATTCGCTAAATATTTCAGAGCTTTCCACCTCGGATTTCAGCCACCTCTCAGTCCCAACAATAATTTGAGCGCGAGAACTTTCCTGAAGGGCAGTAAATTCGGGAACATTGTTACGACTACTACGACGGTTTACTGACAAAATTTTGACAGTCGAAATGTCTTTATCCTGAAAGCGGCCTGACTTCCCTCGCTGGGTATCGACTGGCGAATGTTCATCAGAGCATCTCAAACTAACATCTAGCGTAAGAAACCCTCATGTGCACTTCACAAGTACTCCGTTACCCGAGTAGCTGATTTCTTTGTACAGTAAACCGCAGACCTATCATTACCAGTGTTACAAATCCCCACACGATAACGCAGGTCTAGAAGTTTGCAACCAAGAGCGTCTCAGGGTCGACGAAGCCTCTGGTTGAGACTCTCCACTCGGCTCCATACCGAACGACCACCATCAACTCTGGGAACAACGCTACAGATTGCGAGGTCTGCTTGCACCCCACACATGAGGCCAGCAGTCTCCACCACCTCTGACATTCGCCTGTATGAGCTGAGAATCGCCTCATAACCTACACGACAAGCGTCGTTGCTGCCTACGTGAGCCGCAACATGCAGACTACTGCGCCCTGCACGCACGATAGCCGCAGATCCACCTCTGCAGCTTGGATACGCCTCCCGGCAGACGTACCTATTGCCTATCGGCTTTCTTTCCAACCCTGATCGCTATCTGCCTAAGGGGCTCCATAAAGCGCCTAATATTGGAGTTCCCAATAACCAGTAAACCCCTCCCCTCCTGGCCTGCTAGGACCCTGCTGAAAGAGCGGCCTCAGTCCACTCACAGGGTGAATGGGCGAGGACAGGCGGCTAGTCTCCACATTGGGCCTCCGCCTCGAGCGACGCGAACACGTTGCCACCCACCACTCACCCTGATATGAGGCGGATCTGCCCCGTCGGATGCACTAGAAGGTGCGTCGGAAGCAGAAACCGTGGGCAAAACAAACGACACCTGGGGTGTCCCATGCGATGCTCCAGATTTTCCGCCACCGCTACACTCCGATGCAGCACCCTGTAGGTGACTGACCGTAAGCAAATGAGCGTTCAGCTGTTCGCGAGCTGTGGCCAGCTCCTCCTGTACCCGCACACAGCACTCACACCCCCTAACCATCCTAGCAAGACTATAGTTCAATTCTTTTATCTTGGCGGTTCGCGCATGCCCGCCCAGACGCGGGAGATTGCTGCGTTGCCAGTTGCACGCGCCAAGAGAAGCAGCGCCACAGTATAGTTCGCAAACTTACGTTTAGGGGGGGGGAGCGCGCGGTTTATGATGTAAAGCCACCACGGCCGCATTAACCCTTTCGCTGCTACAGAGACGTCCTCCCCGCATTCCGCGATGTGCGCGATTTTGTCATCATTGCACTGCTCGCCTGTGCAGACACATGGTGTTTCGACTGCTTTGACACACTTTATCATTCGATTTCACATAAACTATTTGGCCCAAAAATTTGATTTTTACACGTCTTCTTGACTGATACCTTCCCCCCCCATAAATGACTTAATTTTGTTTCGATGTTAATCACA
Organism: Schistocerca nitens; assembly: GCF_023898315.1. Taxonomy (NCBI): domain Eukaryota; kingdom Metazoa; phylum Arthropoda; class Insecta; order Orthoptera; family Acrididae; genus Schistocerca; species Schistocerca nitens. The sequence continues at coordinate 365,452,495 of NC_064614.1, read as the reverse complement.
GTTATTGTGCAACATTAGATGTAGTAAACTATTGCACGAAATTTTGAAGAGTTTGCAGAGGTAAAAGCCCATAGCGTATACTTTCCATAAGGTCGATTTTAGTTGCCACCAGAAATTTCAAAAAATTACATTCAAACGAATAAAATTCATGAAGTAAGATACTTCGATATTGTTTTTAAAATAAAGAAAATATTTAACATCGATCAAGGTTTTGAACTGAGAACCTTTCGCTTAGCAGCCATACACTTTAACCACTACGCTAGCGTAGCTCTTCATTCAATATTTCTCCCAGAGGACTTTAAAAGATCACGCAAAATACCGACAAACACCGTTGGTATGATTACCAATTACTCACGTTTCGTCGAAGTACAATAGGAAATAAACAATTACCGTTGTTCTTTATTGCGAAAAAGCGGTTGGTGAGAATGATACAAACACCTTTCCTTGGTATCGCCTGAATTAGGAGGCTTATTGCTTGCGTGATTTAATAAATTAATAGAATATGGAGCAACTGGTATAAAGAACGCTTTTTCCAAACTTTCTATAAAAGAAAGTCTCCTATCAAGATAGTGCTTTTGTTCAATTACTTTATTTATGACTGAACGTTTCTAAAACTGAAGCCACTCGTCTGTGGTCTGCACTGCAGTCGAGCTCTGGCAACGTCGTTCTCTGTTCATTGGCTGACTGTGTTTTGTGACGTCAGATGCGCAGAACGAACCTAAATTCGGCCGCCGTCATAAATGACGCGCACTTTAACTGAAGAATAAACTACACTCATGCTCATAAATTAAGGATAATTGCAGAATGTGGTGCCACACAATGTGGCACTGCACAAAACTGGCACTAGTAGCATAGGCACATAGGGAACACACACGACTCACATCCGTAATTCCACGGTATTGGTGATAAGTTGATGATGATGATGATGATGGTTGCTTTGTGAGGGGCTCAACTGCACGGTTATCAGCGCCCATACAAATTCCCAACATTTGCTCAGCCCAATCTCGACACTTTCATGAATGATGATGAAATGATGAGGACAACACAAACACCCAGACATCTCGAGGCAGGTGAAAATCCCTGACCCAGCCGGGAATCCTACCCGCGACCTCGTGCTCTGGAAGCGAGAACGCGACCGCGAGACCACGAGCTGCGGACCGGTGATAAGTTGAGAAAACCGTCCGGAAACACATTGTAACACCATAGCTCTAATGCTGTACTGATTTATTTTGCCTTTTGTTTTATTTAATGTTATAATATTGAGTATCTGTAAATGTTGGATTGAATTGATATCATGAGAGTGTTTATTCTTTTCTGTGTAAAAACTTTGGTGTCATGGTTTGATTCTATGCAATGTAGTGTATCTATCATTTAAATTCTTTGCCTCATTTGGAGGGAGACCAAACTTACTGTATATAATTGTAATTTTGTTTAAATAATTTTTTATAGAAATGTTAATATGTGCAAATGTTCTGTTTTAATTAATCTGTTTGGCTGTTGTTATGTAATTGCTGATCCCCACTTAGGGTTCTTAGTTATTTTGAATGTTAAAGGTGTTGTGGTTCCCCTCGGGAACGGAACTGTGTAGCGCGCGCAAATTGTGGTTGGCCTAGGAAGAAAAGGTGGAACAAAGAGTCAGTCGGGGACGAGCTACCAAACTGCCACCTGCTCATGTAAAAGCTGCATGTTGTGCTGGTGCCGAGAGAGGCTTTCCGTGCCACTTTCCAATGCCTCGGATGGACGGATAAAGAGCTGGAACTATTCTGGAATTGATGTCTATCATCGCCACCACATTGCGCATTCACTGTTAAGGGAACACTATAATAATGTATAGTGAACGATCAGCGCATTGGATGTTTAGTATACGCAAATACAAGGTAAAATTTAAATGAACTCTTGTACCTACCGTGATTTATCCTCAGTCACGTATCCACTTAGGGTCCCTCCCACGCTAAAGTGCTTACCGAGTGTCCTTTATTGAAAGAAAATTAAAGTTAATGTGGCAAGAGAGTGAACTAAAGTAAATGATGCTTGTTGAAAATAATTTTTCTTTTAAAACTGCTTATTAATATGTTGTTGCCAACTTCAAAATTAAAAGTTCTTAAAACTGAGGCTTATAAAGTTTTGCTTAGTAAATGATCACATTGTGCCTGTTGTAAACCGCAAAAGGTGAGTCAGTATCTTACAAATATGTTAATTTTGTGTCTCACTGTAGTAAAAGTAGAAAACTGTAATTGTTGATAGTTATATTCTCTTGCTTGCTAAGCACTTGTTTCTTTTGTGTATTGAAAGTGCTTATTAATAGTGTAATAAGATCCACAGGTTATCCTTTATGCTCATGATAAATAACAATTAACAAAGAGACCACTATTTATAAAAACAATAATTTCTTTATTCAAAAGACAGTGAGAAGTAACCTGTTAGTGAATTCCATTTAACTTTCATTCTAAACAGAAAAGGATTTAGTTGAGAGAGACTTAACCTGTGATCAGTTCATAGTTTTGCAGTGAACTACATTTACAATTTTATGTCAGCTAGGAAGATGTGTGAAAAGTAATACTGAACCTATGTCCAATTTATGATTCTACAGTGAATATTAATAGTAATGTTATAAAAACCATTCAATTTGAATAAGCCCTGAAAGTAATAGTGTGTATTGTTATATGTTATATTCATGCAAATAGTTTGTTCTGCTCTGTCAGCTTCCAATCTTACCGTGAACATATGCGGGTGTCAGAGTTCATTGCACTCGCGTATGGCACAGTATAGGTTGTATTTGTCCGTTAAAGTTACTCATACTTATTTTCTTGAACAGGAATGTCAATCATTCTCTTGCCTAATTAGGCTGGCGACCGTTTTCCTTAATCTTTGAACAGTGTAGACAAGTAAAATATTGTTTGTTACTGTTAAAAATGTGCTCGATTCTGACTTTCACTTCCTATAAGCCACCCCGTTAGGTACAACACGGTCAACATAACAAAATTCCTCTCAGAGGGTAACACTGCTCTGTTGCTTTATACCATAATTGCTTTAACAAGAATAATTTCATTATACGAACTGCTTTCAGATTTGAGGTTATAGTATAGTAGTAGCAGACGGTAGTGTTATAACATGTGCTACAAAACGCCACTGTTTCCTGCGCATACACCCGGAAATCATTATGGGATATGACCACCATGCACACGTACACAGGCCGCCCAACGGGTTGGCATACTGTGGATCAGGTGGTCGAGCAGCTGCTGGGGTATAGCCTCCCTTTCTGGCACCAATGCCTGTCGGAACTCCTGTTGTGTCGTAGGGGTTCGAAGAGGACCGAGAGCATCCCAATGGTTCCAATGGCTCTGAGCACTATGGGACTCAACTGCTGTGGTCATAAGTCCCCTAGAACTTAGAACTACTTAAACCTAACTAACCTAAGGACAGCACACAACACCCAGCCATCACGAGGCAGAGAAAATCCCTGACCCCGCCGGGAATCGAACCCGGGAACCCGGGTGTGGGAAGCGAGAACGCTACCGCACGACCACGAGATGCGGGCGAGAGCATCCCAGACGTGCTCGATGGGGCTTAGGTCTGGAGAACAGGTGGCAACTCCATTCGCCTGATATCTTCTGTTTCAAGGTACTCCTCCACGATGGCAGCTCGGTTGGGCCGTGCGTTATTATCCATCAGGAAGAAGATGGGACCCACTGCACCCCTGAAAAGGCTGACATACTGGTGCAAAATGACGTCCCGATACACCTGACAGAAACTTGTAAACTTACGATATTTCCTTTTTTTTGGGGGGGGGGGGGCGGGGGGGTACGGTTGAAATGACTTCTTCACTTATCGTGGTCGTGAGAATAATTACGTGTATATGGGCAAAAAGTGCCGTGTGTATGGGTAACAGAAAACGCGGAAAGTCTCGAGATGTACTGTGACAAACAATGTCTGGAAGCATAAGTAGTCGTGTTGAAAAATCAATGTCACGACGGCTACTTCTCCAGAGCAAAGAAGGGCTACCTCGGCCTCCCCCTCGGCTGGGCCTGTTTGCCCTGCTGTGCTGCCTCGTTACTTTCTGCTCATTAAAGCTGCGGCTCTGGTCCCAGCTTGCCCGTACGAGGCCTGGATTCCCCCCGTACTTAGAGCAAACTGCGCGGCGGGACTGAAATACACCGGAAAAAAAATTTGCTCAGAACCAGGACTGGGAGAAAATTAAATTAGCTCATTTCTTCCCCTTAATAAAGTCCACTGCAAATTTACACGAGACACACCACACGATTTCATTTCTTAGATGTTTATTAATTATTTGAGTAGGTTACTTCTTTCATCGTATTTAACTGCTGCGTAAGCTGATGATGGAAAAGTAATAGTACATTCTTCACAGTTTCACAGCAATATGCTAAATCATGGTTAATATCTGATGACAGTAGAGTCGTTGACGATTTCTCAATGCAAACGCTACAGTAAAACAATACCCATGTCAGCGGACCTTGGTAGAAGAAGAATCTGCAAAGGTCATGTGTTATCACAAAAGACACACGTGTGATCTGTTTACAGCAACACCTTCATTACTGTTTGAACATGTATTACTTGAGCTACGAACTGTTAATTGAGCTAGTCCAGTTACTCTTGAAAACTGCTGTGTGGATGGCGGATTTCTATTACAAATACCATGACTTCGGTAACTTTATTCCGAATAAATGTGATAAACATGGAATTTAATTCATAGATGCCTCAACAAGTGAATTAAATTTAGGCTTATTAACAGTATCAGTAGGTTTTTTAATTCAGAACATAACTATTTAAATAATAGTATTACTAAAGAAGCAGTAACAACATATTAATGCAACAGAAAGGAAGCCAGATGTATCTACTATTTTTCTATTTAATACGGGTAGTGTCTCTGTCATTTTGCTCCGCTGTAAATCTTCATCACTAATTAATTAGCAACATTTATCCATGGCAAAGTTTTGTTTCCCACACGTTGGCTATCCCATTTTTATTTGTTTGACTTACACCACAAACGAATATACTAAATATTTAGTTCCATAGTGGACTCAGTTTTATGCTGTTAATCTGAGGAAACCGTACAGGTACGCTAGTCACACTTGGATGCCTATAACGACGATACACTACTGTTGTGTTCTCAAGCTTTCAGGCAACATTCTGGCCTGTAGATGGGAAACGTAACGTTCAAGACAGGTCCTTAAATCTATATTCGTAATTGCCTACATTCTCATGGTTTTTTAATTAAGTTTTGTTTGATGTTTAACCCGTACTTTTAAGTCTTCCTTTGCTACGTCCATTAATACTCTATGAGTTCATAGTTATCAGCTCTACCCATTGTCCTTTGTTTAAGTAAGTTATTTCTTACTAAACTAATTGTTTCCTTCACAGGAGTGTTTGTATATAGGTTGACTATGTGAAGAGATGCAAATTAAGCTGTGACTGGGATTGGGATATCTTTTATACTGTACTATTGATGAGATCATAACTGTTTTCGATGGAGAAGTTATTTTCAAATATATATGCCTTGCGGATAATATCACTAAGTTTCTTGGTGATATTATAGCTTGGACTATTGATGGAGTTCAAAATGGGATGTAGCGGACATTCTGGATTGTGAATCTTAGGCTGTGATCTCAGTTTTGGTGCTGATGGGTTTATCACTATATGTGTGTAATATACAAATGTTGTTGTTGTTGTGGTCTTCAGTCCTGGGACTGGTTTGATGCAGCTCTCCATGCTACCCTATCCTGTGCAAGCTTCTTCATCTCCCAGTACCTACTGCAACATACATCCTTCTGAATCTGCTTAGTGTATTCATCTCTTGGTCTCCCCCTACGATTTTTACCCTCCACGCTGCCCTCCAATACTAAATTGGTGATCCCTTGATGCCTCAGAACATGTCCTGCCAACCGATCCCTTCTTCTGGTCAAGTTGTGCCACAAACTCCTCTTCTCCCCAATCCTATTCAGTACCTCGTCATTAGTTATGTGATCTACCCATCTAATCTTCAGCATTCTTCTGTAGCACCACATTTCGAAAGCTTTTATTCTCTTCTTGTCCAAACTATTTACCGTCCATGTTTCACTTCCATGCATGGCTACACTCCATACAAATACTTTCAGAAATGACTTCCTGACACTTAAATCTATATTCGATGTTAACAAACTTCTCTTCTTCAGAAATGCTTTCCTTGCCATTGCCAGTCTACATTTTATATCCTCTCTACTTCTACCATCATCAGTTATTTAGCTCCCCAAATAGCAAAACTCCTTTACTACTTTAAGTGTCTCATTTCCTAATCTAATACCCTCAACATCACCCGACTTAATTCGACTACATTCCATTATCCTCGTTTTGCTTTTGTTGATGTTCATCTTATATCCTCCCTTCAAGACACCATCCATTCCGTTCAACTGCTCTTCCAAGTCCTTTGCTGTCTCTGACAGAATTACAATGTCATCGGCGAACCTCAAGGTTTTTATTTCTTCTCCATGGATTTTAATACCTATTCCGAATTTATCTTTTGTTTCCTTTACTGCTTGCTCAATATACAGATTGAATAACATCGGGGAGAGGCTACAACCCTGTCTTACTCCCTTCCCAATCACTGCTTCCCTTTCATGTCCCTCGACTCTTATAACTGCCATCTGGTTTCTGTACAAATTGTAAATAGCCTTTCGCTCCCTGTATTTTACCCCAGCCACCTTTAGAATTTGAAAGAGAGTATTCCAGTCAACATTGTCAAAAGCTTTCTCTAAATCTACAAATGCTAGAAACGTAGGTTTGCCTTTCCTTAATCTTTCTTCTAATATAAGTCGTAAGGTCAGTATTGCCTCACGTGTTCCAGTATTTCTACGGAATCCAAACTGATCTTCCCCGACGTCGGCTTCTACTAGTTTTTCCATCCATCTGTAAAGAATTCGTGTTAGTATTTTGCAGCTGTGGCTTATTAAACTGATTGTTCGGTAATTCTCACATCTGTCAACACCTGCTTTCTTTGGGATTGGAATTATTATATTCTTCTTGAAGTCTGAGGGTATTTCGCCTGTTTCATACATCTTGCTCACCAGATGGTAGAGTTTTGTCAGGACTGGCTCTCCCAAGGCCGTCAGTAGTTCCAATCGAATGTTGTCTACTCCGGGGGCCTTGTTTCGACTCAGGTCTTTCAGTGCTCTGTCAAACTCTTCACGCAGTATCGTATCTCCCATTTCATCTTCATCTACATCCTCTTCAATTTCCATAATATTGTCCTCAAGTACATCGCCCTTGTATAGACCCTCTGTATACTCCTTCCACCTTTCTGCTTTTCCCTTCTTTGCTTAGAACTGGGTTTCCATCTGAGCTCTTGATGTTCATACAAATAGAAGTAAGATTTCAGATCACCTGATGTTTGTCCTTGTAGTAATTTATTTATTTATTTTATTTTGTACTCTCATGATATCGTCAGTCTGATTAAAATATTTGCCATTATATTGACTTTAATACATGTAAAAAAGAACAAATTACATCTCTGTGCAAAGTTGGCCTGTGTCATATCTTTCTGTCCAGATCTTTGTTACAAACAACAGTTGTAAAGCGCATGCTGGATGCTGGAAAAGTCTCGCTGTCAGAGTGTATATTAATATTGTTTGTGTGGAAGTGTGTGCAGTGATATAACAACTGGACATCAAAATGAAGGCAGACAGATGGACACTAACCGAAAAAAGCGGCCTATACTGTCGCAGTAAGTAAAAAACTAAATTTACATCCATATCGACAGATAAGCTATAGTCATGGCGATACATTAAAGTGTGTTCCATCTTCTTGTCATAGAACCAGCACCCAGCATTAAGCAACCAATAATGATGTAACCTCCTGAAACCATCTGAAGATGAACTTGAAAAGGTTAGAAAACCGGTTTATAAAGTAAAACAATTATTCAAAAAAGTGACTGGTTGCAGTTTTGTATAACTTATTAACATTTGAATTTTTAATTACCATTGTTCCTGTAATGTACGTTTTCTCGTAAACTAATCAAGCAATAAAACAGAAATTTCACAGTTTACCTCTGCATAGGAGGTTAACAATACGTATGGAACAGATTTTTGTTTCAATTCATAGTTGCTATGAAATTAATTTTTCGGTTTTGTGCTATCCACGACTGCTGTATTTTTGTCAAATCTTAAAGGAGAACTTTTCTCAGAGAAAAGATAACGGAAAAGTGCATCACAGAATTATTCAATAAGTCATTCTTAAGAGCTATGCCAAATTTGAGGATTTTAACTTTTGTAGTTCCTGAGAAAAGATACATTATAGCTCAAAAAAGTCAGTTTACGCCAATTCCCATTTAAGGTTTGTATTTCAATTCTTGACTATATCGTTATACTTCTAGTGACTGATGCTGTCCATATCCATAATCTTTATTCTCTTCCTCACCTTCCTGAAGTAAGCTCTTTGCCTAACATTTTTGCCTAGACAGCCTTTTGCATTTTTCCTTCTGCTACCTGAGCTTTGTCCAGTCGCGCTTCATCGACGCTTGCGAGCATCTTCACTGTGAATACAGCAGAATGGATGCCTAGTCTCTGCATGCACTCAATCCTATCTACATTTCGACTATTGAACATCACATGCAGCTATCTTCACAACAACTGAAGACACGAATACTGTTTTTGGACTACACATCCATATAAGGTGACTGTAGCTCTCATTTGTATTATGTTTTACCTGTCTTTGGCACTGCAGACATCATTATCAATACCTTCATTAATTTCCTTCTTCCATGAACTCAGTGACTTTGTTGAGAATTTTACGACCCATTCCGAGCAAAACAGTTTGATATATGCAAAAGTGGAAACTGAGATTAATTTGTAGCAAGTACTACTAAAAAAAAACACGCTGTAAACAAGGGTACAAGCAAAGATAATCTTTCTTATAGCGATCTAGATTCATCTGTAGTTCATTTCGATTGTGTGAACGAAAAAAAAAATTCTAATGTAGAGAAGGTGTGGATCACAGCATAAGCAGAGGGGGTTTGGCAGGCATGGACGCCCAAAAAACTTTTTAAAAACATATTTATAGTCAGAACTCGATTATGAAACTTTGCAATGTTATTCTCAAAGTATCAATCTAATAAATTAAGAAGTAAAAAAATCCATTTTTTTCGCAATTTTGCCCTACATCTGCGTTTAAGCACCACGTAAAGCGATTGCCAATGGAATATACAAAGAATTCAGCAAATTCCAAATAGTTCTTACAGTTTCAGCAATTTCACTTCTTTGACGGTATGTTAGAATCCTGTTTTAGTGGAGATATCTGCTATATAGAATGGGCATTCATGTAACCAGCAGCAGCGAAATCTTCAGCGTCAAAAATTCACTGACCGGATTCATGGTAAAATATGAAATACGGAATTTCCATGTGACGTTGGAGGTGGTAAAGAAGCTCCATAGTTAAGAAAACTCGTAATTAAGAACGTTGGCTCTCAGGTCTACGTTTTCTCACTTGGGCATATAATTATCCAGCTTTTCTACTGATGTCCGAATACGATGACAGTTTCCGATTTGATTTATAACAGCAACGCTTAGTGTAGGACATACATTTTAACACTCAAATTTGATTATGTTGTCGGTTTTGATTTCTAATTTAATGTTGAAAGCCTGGATTTATAGAGGAAAAGATTAGATTAATTACAGTACGCACGAAGGCATCTAAACAATCATTCTTCCCGCGTTCCGCACGTGATTGGAACGGCAAGAAACCCGGATAAAAGACACAGTCGGACGTATCCTCTCCCGTGCACTTCATAGTGGTTTGCAAATAGTAGGTTTAGATGTAGATGTAGATGAAAACATTCCTTATAGTTGATATATATACTGAAAAAGCTAAAACGTATGATGGTTTCATTATTCCCGCGTTAGGCGTAGAGCAACAGTGAGTAAACTTAACAATCAAGCTTTTTGCAATAAAAACACTTGTAAAATATATTATTTTATTGGAAAGAATTGTGAATCTTCAAAAGTCCTTACCTGATAGATTTCCAGATAATTACTTAGTTTTAAATATGTTAAATAACAATTATCTGTACCAAGACGACTGTCTTAACCTGATTCGTTTCTAAAGCGCAGCGAACATATTACGGTGATATTGAGCATATTTATTGAAGAACATTCTGGTACAAAGACACCTATTGCTCTGAGCCGTTGATGACGAAAAAAGATGATATATCTCCGTTATGTCATTTGATTATCTGCACCTTCGCTTCCACGTTAAACGTATTTTCTATTAGTACCTTTGTCTCCTGGAGGAAAAGACAGCGTAATTTGTTTGACCTCCAGGACGAACACATCGTTAACAGTGATGTCTACATGATGATGTCATCCTAAAACGACAACGAATACAAACAAGAGGAAGAGCTAATATGGGCTGACATCCGTCACGTAGACCGCACAAACTTACGTAACAAACACGAAACAGACTGTTTGTTCCTCAGCGATGCATAGTCACTGCAGTTAATAATAGCAACAAGTACCCAACCGTATCCTTCACTTTGGAGTGCAGTGTAACGTGTGTCAGAAGCGAATATTTTGATAGTGTGCGTCAGATGATCTTGACCATTCGGATTTTGTTCCTTCGAACTACTTCCGCTCTTGTTAATGACAGTAAATGGGCTGCAACGAAAATTTTAAATAGCTATCTGGCATTTTGCTCTGGCCTTTTGACTTTTCGTTAAGGTTTTATTGACTCACATCCAGTATAACAAATATAGAACAATAATATGTTTGAAACTTCCTGGCAGATTAAAACTGTGTGCCCGACCGAGACTCGAACTCGGGACCTTTGCCTTTCGCGGGCAAGTGCTCTACCAATTGAGCTACCGAAGCACGACTCACGCCCGGTACTCACAGCTTTACTTCTGCCAGTACCTCGTCTCCTACCTTCCAGACTTTACAGAAGCTCTCCTGCGAACCTTGCAGAACTAGCACTCCTGAAAGAAAGGATATTGCGGAGACATGGCTTAGCCACAGCCTGGGGGATGTTTCCAGAATGAGATTTTCACTCTGCAGCGGGGTGTGCGCTGATATGCCCGCGAAAGGCAAAGGTCCCGAGTTCGAGTCTCGGTCGGGCACACAGTTTTAATCTGCCAGGAAGTTTCATATCAGCGCACACTCCGCTGCAGAGTGAAAATCTCATTCTGGAATAATATGTTTGTCTACATGGCCACCTTTCGTAGCAGCTGTTAAAATCAGTTACTACCGTTTCTCTGTCTTAAGCATACAGAAATTTAAATAAACAAATTTTTTGCACCAGACGCGTTTCTTTTTATTTATAATATATCTTGTATATAATAATATATATTATATAATAATATATTATATATAATATAATAATATATATTATAATGTATATAATAATGTATATTGTTTATAATATATCTTCTGAAGTAATCCTGCAAATTTCAAGAAATTTTCGTACATTTTTGGTTGTTTTAGTTTAAAAACAGCATTTTGTTAATAAAGTTGGTATGCAGTATATTTACTGTATTTCTGCCTCTTGTTCACATATTCTCCAAACGATTGCTTCTTCCCTCTTTGTTAGCAGAGGTTGATGTTGAAAACCTTCGTGTGTGTGTGTGTGTGTGTGTGTGTATGGCAGTTTTTTGCCTTTCCGACTTTTTTCTTACGCTGCATTTGCATTATTTACACTTCACATCACTTTTGGAACTCGAAATGAAGTTGTATGTTCTCACTCAGAGCAGCATTGTAGAGTGTCTGTTCGTTTATTTTCGTGTAAGTTGAGAACAAAAAGAAGCAGACATAAACTGTGTAAAACTGTGCTGAGTGAGAACTCACGTAACTTCTGAACTCTGAAAGTGATGTGAAGTGTAAATAATGCAAATGCAGCGTAAGGAAATGTCCAGAAACGCAAAAACAGCCAAGTGCATATGTGAAACCAAGTCTTTCGACATCAACTTCTACTAAAAAAAGAGGGGAGAACATTGGTTAGGAGAATATGTAAACAAGAAGAAGAAACACCGTAGGTAAATTGCATAGCAGATTTATAAACAAATTGCTGTTTTTCATCCAAAACAACCAAAAATGTACAAACTTATTTATCCAATTTGCAGAATGGCTACAGAAGATACTTTAAGAATAAGAGGGAAAGGCATGTGGTGCAAATTTCCTCTTAAATTAAATTACAGTAAGCTTAAGACAGTAAAACCAGTAATAACTAAACATATTACAAGTCGTTTCTTAAGCTTCTGTTGTTGTTGTGGTCTTCAGTCCTGAGACTGGTTTGATGCAGCTCTCCATGCTACTCTATTCTGTGCAAGCTTCTTCATCTCCCAGTACTTACTGCAACCTACATCCTTCTGAATCTGTTTGGTGTATTCATCTCTTGGTCGCCCTCTACGATTTTTACCCTCCGCGCTGCCCTCCAATGCTAAATTTGTGATCCCTCGATGCCTCAGAACATATCCTACCAACTGGTCCCTTCTTCTTGTGAAATTGTGCCACAAACTCCTCTTCTCCCCAGTCCTATTCAATACCTCCTAATTAGTTATGTGATCTACCCATCTAATCTTCAGCATTCTTCTGTAGCACCGCATTTCGAAAGCTTCTATTCTCTTCTTGCTTAAACTATTTATCGTCCATGTTTCACTTCCGTACATGGCTACACGCCATACAAATACTTTCAGAAACGACATCCTGACACTTAAATCTATACTCGATGTAAACAAATTTCACTTCTTCAGAAACGCTTTCCTTGCCATTGCCAGTCTACATTTTATATCCTCTCTACTTCGACCATGATCAGTTATTTTGCTCCCCAAATAGCAAAACTCCTTTACTACTTTAAGTGTCTCATTTCCTAATCTAATTCCCTCAGCATCACCCGACTTAATTTGACCACATTCCATTATCCTCGTTTTGCTTTTGTTGATGTTGATCTTATATCCTTCTTTCAAGACACTGTCCATTCCGTTCAATTGCTCTTCCAAGTCCTTTGCTGTCTCTGACAGAATTACAATGTCATCGGCGAACCTCAAAGTTTTTATTTCCTCTCCATGGATTTTAATACGTACTCCGAATTTTCCTTTTGATTCCTTTACTGCTTGCTCAATATACAGATGGAATTTTGTCTCGCTCTGAATTCGACTTCCAGAGTGATTGTGAACAAGCTGGGTAACTGGTTGTGTCTGTAAATATTTCTAACTGGACATCATTGGTGCATAATGAGCACTGTGGTTTACTTGCAGAAACACTATAAAGTTACTTTTGATTCGTACGTAATTTAGTATCACTAAGTGAAGAGGGAAAATTATATTTGATTGAATACGGAAGTTACGACGTTACTCTTCCTGTGATTTTTTCTTGATTCTTTCTATGTTTTTGAAAGGATCAGCTTAGTGAATGTGCGTTTCGTAACATTACAATTTTATGAACGATGTTAGTCGTCCTTCTGCGAACAGATGGCGGAAATAAACTCAAAGCCTTAAAAGCTACATTTAAGAGCGGCGTCTGGAAGATGAACATCTATAGCTGCGCGCAGCCCGGGCACAAGAAGTAATTAGGGGCAGAGGGGATGAGCCCCTGAGCACTTTTAATTGTCCGCGCAGTTAAGGATAATAAAAAATAATTACACCCGAGCTCTAGAAAGAATTAAGTATGAGGCACAGGGAATTTGAAAAGAGGGTGGTTAGGGCGAGAGGGGAACTTAATGTGGGTGGGACCTGTGACGAAACTACAGATGAGGAGTAAATTTCGGTGACACAAATTGAAACCGATGGCTTTTAAGCATAATCCTTTTTACATTTCCGTTAATATTTATTTCTTTCTCAATTTATATTAGCTGTGGAATTTAACTAGCTCTCCGTTTCCGTGAATAACTTTTTTTTATATAAATTCAACCGTGCGCATGAGTCATTCTGTGCGGTACATTTAATCAAATTTACAGAAATGGGAAAAATAAGAGGGGAGTTCCAAAAGTAAGGCAACATTTTTCTACTAGGCCGATTTCGGCTGAAAAAATATGGACTTTTTCGTGGGACATCGTGGAATGTTCCCGCTTCAGCCCCTACAGTTTTATGAAGTTCCGATAGGTGGCTGCGCTTTACGTTGCCTTCTAAAAAGCCGTCTGAAACAGAGTGGCGTTCCAAGCGGAGTTCTGTCATTGAGCTTCACTTGGCGAAAAGCTAAGTATCACAGATATTCATAGGCCCTTCCAGGATGTCTACGGAGACCTGGCAGTGAACAAAACACCTTCGCAATTATGCACCGCTATAGAGACAGTACGGCTTAATATTTCTGTAATGGACTTCCAACGACTTACGTCCGTCTCACGTCGAGCTGTGTTACCCCGGGAAGAAGCAGGTGCGACACGACATTAGGAGGTATCCCCCGACTATTTTCACCTCAGTGTACTTAGAGTATAGTAACACGAGGGGCGTTCATTACGTAATGAAACTTCGTGAGCTCCTTTCGTGTGCGCAGATTTCCGTGAGGCGTTACGTTGTCACGGAAAAGAAATTCGTTTGCACTTTTGTGGAAAAGAATATGCTAAAGTCATCTCTTCAATTTCCTGAGTGTAGCACTTCAGAGCTGATCTTTGCGTTATGAGGGAAGATATCAAACAGAACAACCCCATCATAGTCCCAGAAACTGTCATAATGTGAAACCTCCCCTTAGGAATATTTATGAATGATTGTGCTGATAAAGCCCTTACGTTATTTGATTTTCAAACAGCTAAGCAAAACTGAACGTGCACAGACATTTCTCTCTTTACTTATTCAGATCATAAATAAACTGACACACAATATTTTTAGCACAACGCAGTCTGACTTTCAATAATCCCTACAAAAAGAATAGCCCTGACTAACAATAACCTACACCACCTGAATCACTTACCTCACAAAAATCTTCGTTACTCGAACTACTGCGGTTCTAGGCGCTACAGTCTGGAACCGCGTGACCAGTACGGTCGCAGGTTCGAATCCTGCCTCGGACATGGATGTGTGTGATGTCCTCGGGTTAGTTAGTTTAAGTAGTTCTAAGTTCTAGGGGACTGATGACCACAGCAGTTAAGCCCATACTGCTCAGAGCCATTTGAACCACTTTTTCGAAATATTGCAATACAGCGAGCGCCAATAGTGCCAGTTAAATAAAAGATTCTAACTACTGAAGTCACTAACTACTGATAGGCATAGTTAGCAAATGAAAGATTTTGATAGAGAACAAACAATATATTTACCTTAATAGTGTTCAAAACTCATAATGTATGTATCAGTTCATGGAATCCAGTCTTACAAATTTACGGTCTCTGATGGACTCACGTCCAGATCATCCGCTCTCAAAACTCCGCCATCTCTCTCCCTACATCCACCACTGCTGGCGTGTCACCTCCAACTGCGCAATGGTACGCGCTGTTCTCATCCAACTGCCCAACACTGCAATAGCAAATATTAGAACAATGCCAACCAGCCACAGACTGCACACAGCACAGCCAGTGATTTTCATACAGAGCGCTACGTGACGTTACCAACATAAAAACCTAAACAGCCTACTTACAAATGTTTTTAGCGACTGAGAGTGTGGCTTTGAACTTTTTCTTCGGAGGAGAGATGGTGTGGCGCCACTCCAAGGAGTGCCTTTATTCCGGTTCGAAGTGATCACTCTTCGTTTCATCCCCTGTGACGATGTTTGACTAGAAATTGTCACGTTCAGCCTTGTAATGCGCAACCAGTTCCACACAGATAGTCCGTCGTTGGTCTTTATGGTCTTGTGTTAGGCGACGACGAACCGAGTGGGTACACACATTATAGTATCCCAACTGGTGTACCAATGAGTCAGCACTATCAACAGAGACGTCCATTTGATGAGCGAGTTGTTTGACTGTGTTCGATCGGTTTCCTCGAACGAGAATATCCGCACGTTCCAACATCGCATGAGTCACAGCCTGTGAGGTCAGCCAGCCCGCGGAAGGACGGTTTCCGCGACCTTGTTGCGATGGTAACAGACACCTCACTCTACGACTCACAGTGCTTTCGTTCACTGCCGGGTCTCCGAAGACACAGTGCAGGCGCCTCTGAGTATCTGCGGTGCTCTGGCTTTCCGCCAAAAGAAACTCAATGACACTGCTTTGAACGCACCTCCGTTACGGACACCATTTTGAAAGCTACATGTAGTGCCGCCACCTATCGAAACTTTATTAAATTATAGACGCTGAAGCGGTAGTACTCTACCATGTTCCACAACGAATTCCGGGCTCTTTCATCCGAAACTGACCGAGAGAAGAAATATGTCTCGTTAGTTACTGTACATCTCTCGGATAAAAAGCTACATGGAATGGGACGAATATTTTAAGCTTGTTATAGGTAAGGCGAACTGAAGAGTCAGATTTGTTGCGAGGTTTCTAGGAAAGAGTAGTGCACCTGGAAAGGACCCAGCATACAGGTTGCTAGAGTGCAGTTCCAGAGTTTGGACAGCTTACTAAGTGGCCATGGCAGCAGTTACGAAACGAATTAATAACAGTCGTCCCGCTAGGACCGCCACACGCAGGAAATAGTGATGTAGAAGTGTAACAGAAAAATATACGAGGTGTGGCTAGAAAAAAACCGGACTAGTACTGGTGAAACAATAAAACGAATGCAATAAGGCTGAAAGTCGCGTGGCCTGTCACGTGACTCTCGCTCCGCCTACTGCTCGAGTTTCATCTGCCTCCTGCACTCAGTCTGCCCGTGGCGTCTGTTTTAAGTAGTTGACGTTTTGTCTGTGCGTCGGAAAATGTTGAGTGTACAGAAAGAACAGCGTGTTAACACCAAATTTTGTTTCAAACTAGGAAAATCTGCAAGTGAAACGTTTGTAATGTTACAACAAGTGTACGGCGATGATTGTTTATCGCGAACACAAGTGTTTGAGTGGTTTAAACGATTTAAAGATGGCCGCGAAGACACCAGTGATGACACTCGCACTGCCAGACCATTGTCAGCAAAAACTGATGCAGACATTGAAAAAATCGGTAAACTTGTTCGACAGGATCGCCGTTTAACAATCAGAGCAGTGTATGAGTTAACAGGAGTTGACAAGAAAAGTGTTAGGCAGATTCTTCATGAAAGTTTCAACATGAACAAAGTGTGTTCAAAAATGGTTCCAAAGTGTCTCACAATTGAATAGAAGGAACGCCGAAGAATGATTTGTTCTGACATCCTGGCAAACATTGAAAGTGATCCCACCTTCTTACAAAATGTTATTACTTGCGATGAATCGTGGTTTTTTTACTTACGATCCCGAAACTAAACGCCAATCGATGCATTGGAAAACTCCTGGTTCTCCACGACAAAAAAAAAGCACGAATGTCAAAATCGAAATTCAAGGCAATGATGATTGTTTTTTTTTTTTTTTTTGACATCAAAGGGATTGTGCACATTGATTGGGTACCAGAGGGACAAACAGTGAATCAGCATTACTACATTAGCGTCCTCGCTACCCTACGTGAGCGAGTACGGAGAAAACGGAACGATTTGTGGAGAAAAAAGTCATGGATCCTTCACCAAGACAATGCCCCAGCTCACAGTGCGTTGTCAGTGAAGACGTTTTTGGCAAAACACAACATTCCCATCTTAAATCATCCACCCTACTCACCTGATTTGGCCCCCTGTGACTTTTTTCTTTTCCCTAAAGTCAAGTCAGCTTTGAAAGGAACTAGATTTGAGACTGTTGAAGCAGTAAACGAAAAAGCGACGGAAGTAATGTATGGACTTACCGAAAATGATCTGCAGCATTGCTATGAACAGTGGAAAATTCGTATGGAGCGGTGTAGAGACCGAGGAGGAGAGTACATTGAAGGAAATAACATGAAATTGTAAATAATTGTAAATAAATGTTTTTTCCAGCATAAGTCCGGTTTTTTTCTAGCCGCACCTCGTATTCGGTGAACTGAATGGGAGTCTTCTGAAAGACACGTGACAATGTGCTCGCGAAACTCATTTAGGTGAATTTGAAGAATCAGTATTCGGGGGAGCAACTGAGTGAATTATGACAGGCAGTTTAAATTTAGAAATTCTTTCAGTAATTGTATGAAACAGTGAAATTAAAAGATTTGTTGCTACAAGAAACCGTCGAACAGGCAAGCTGGACTGGAACTGGATGACCTTGCAGCAGGTAGCCGTTTGGTAGTATTGATGGATTAACAATACGTTCCAAATTTTCTGTATACACCATTCACTGTTATTTGTACAGGTTCTGGAACTTTTACTTCTGCTTGTGAAAAGATTCACATTGCTCATAAGCTCTACCCAGATTGGAAAATAACGTAGCTTGGTAAGAGATAACAGTTTATCCGAGTATTTCAAGGAAAAATAAAGCGACGGCAAAGAAATCGCAACACCAAGAAGGAGCTGGGCGACATATACCAAGTTGGTAGCGTTTTTCTACATCTGAAAAGTGATGTCTATTCAAATTTCGAGCCACTAGCTTGAGAGTGGCGCTAGATGCGCCACTATAACGATTACAATCAGGTTTGCTTTAAATACACGCTGTAATGGTCATGGATGCTGGTTACCGTTGAGATGGGACGTGGTAAGTTGATGTTAGTCAAGAACGCCTTTAATGCAACAAAGACGCCATTATCATCACATAACGAGATCCTGTAATAGGACAATGACAAGTTGGATGTTCGTTCTGCGATACTGAGGGAAGACGTGGCAGGGATGTGGTCACTGTACATGATTTCTGGCAGCAGTGGTCACGACAGATGACCGGGCCCCTGACGGCCGCGTGGCACTACGGGGAGGGAAGACCACCGTGTTTGGCGTAAGCCATGGCTCACCGTACTGCATCTGCAGCAGCAGTCTGACAAGGGAACCTCCCCATCGCACCCCCCTCAGATTTAGTTACAAGTTGGCACAGTGGATAGGCCTTGAAAAATTGAACACAGATCAATCGAGAAAACAGGAAGAAGTTGTGTCGAACTATGAAAAAAATAAGCAAAATATACAAACTGAGTAGTCCATGCACAAGATAGGTAACATCAAGGAGACTGAGAGTCCAGGAACTCCGTGGTCCTGTGGTTAGCGTGAGCAACTGCGGAGCAAGAGGTAGTTGGTTCAAGTATTACCACGAGTGAAAAGTTTAATTTTCTTATTTTCAGACAATTATTACCTGTCGGTCCGTCCGTCCAATGCGATCACTTTTTTGGGAGTGATTATCACATCCGCAAGAAAACCTAAATCGGGCAAGGTAGAAGAATCTTTTTACCCATTCGCCAAGTGTACAAGTTAGGTGGGTCGACAACATATTCCTGTCATGTGACGCACATGCCGTCACCAGTGTCGTATAGAATATATCAGACGTGTTTTCCTGTGGAGTAATCAGTTGACCTATGACCTTGCAATCAAATGTTTTCGGTTCCCATTGGAGAGGCACGTCCTTTCGTCTACTAATCGCACGGTTTTGCGGTTCGGTCGCAAAACACAGACACTAAACTTATTACAGTTAACAGAGACGTCAATGAACGGACGGACAGATCATAACTTTGCGGAAATAAAGAAAGTAAACTTTTCACTCGAGGGAAGACTTGAACCAAGGACCTTTTGTTCCGCAGCTGCTCACGCTAACCACGGGACCACGGCGGTCCTGAGCTCAGACTATTCTTGATGCTGCCTATGTTGCCCATGGACTATTCAGTTTGTACATTTTGCTTATTTTTTTCATAGTTCCACACAACTTCTTCCTGTTTTCTCGATTGATCTGTGTTGAGTTTTTCAAGGCCTATCCACTGTGGCAACTTATAACTAAATCTGAGGGGGGTGTGATGGGGAGGTTCCCTTGTGAGCAGCTGTGGCACCACAATGCCGCAACAAACTGCTAAAAATCGGTTACTTCAAGGATATTTCCGAGCCAAACGCCCTGTAGCGTGCATTCCACTGTTGGTATACAGGACATAAAATCCCATCTGAGGCATGCGATCATTTTTATGTTAATGATTGGCAACCAACGCCGTACAGTCGAAATACGCAGAGCAGATGTGCTTCAAGACTGCTTGTGTCGCAGTCATATGTTACTCGACACTTTCTTTGAGTTGTCAAGGCTGTACGCCTGGTTGGTTAGCAAGGAGTTGAAGTTTGTGATGTCTGAAGATGGGTGTAATCCCGAAACGAAAAACATGTTCTAATAAAAGAGTCAATTGAACATCTCATGACTTTATTGAGATTGTACAGCATTGGTTGCCAATTATTAACATTCCACTGTTCCCAAACCACCGCCGTTTGTGACTTCAGTGGTGTCAAACGAGAGGTCATTGGAGGGCAGGTTAGAGGTCTGTTGTGTTTCCTAATCGAAGTTAGTTCTGCCTCTGTAGCAGTGATGGCCATCTATTGGATAGAAGCAGGCTGGTTGAGGGCCTGCAACTAACCTGTTTGCGTGCTAGGCACACTGGTCCAACACCTTGAGCTATGATCTGGGATGCAATTTCACATGACTGCAGCAGCTCTCTCGTTGTTATCCCACGAACCCTGATAGCAAATTGGTACGTCAGTCTAGTTATTCGACATATCTTGCTGCCATTCATGAACAACATTCCAGCAGTTGTTTTCTAGCAGGATAACGCTCCTTGGCTTGCTCGATCGCCAGATCTGTGTCCCAGTGGAGCACATATAGGACATCATCGGACAACAACTCCGGCGTCATCCACAAACAGCATTAACCGTCCCTGTATTGACCGATCAAGTGCAACAGGCATGGAACTCCGTCCCACAAACTGACATTCGGCAGTAGTACAACACAAGGTATGCACGTTTACATGCTTTCTTTCAACATTCTGGAGGTTACACTGTTTATTAATACACCATCATTTCAGAAAATGGTTCAAATAGCCCTGAGCACTATGGGACTTAACATCTGAGGTCATCAGTCCCCTAGAACTTAGAACTACGTAAACCTAACTAACCTAAAGACATCACACACATCCATGACTGAGGCAGGATTCGAAGCTGCGACCGTAGCAGTCGCGCTTTTTCAGACTGAAGCGCCTAGAACCGCTCGGCCACACCGGCCGGCCATCATTTCAGATTTCCAGTGGCTTTTCTCGAGCTACATTAGCCTGTGTCCTTGCAATCTTAATCAGTTAAATATGTTACATAGACAAATGTATTCCCGATATTTCACTACTGCACATTAATAATTATTGGTGTTACGATTTTTTCCGTCAGTGTATTTCTAGTAGAAGCGCTTACGGTCAGAGCTAATGGCGCCGCTGTGTGGAGGAAACTGTCTGTTTACATTACGCAGGATGGCAGGCGTTTCCTGCGGGCGCGCCTCTGGTCTGCAGGGCTTGTTGGGTTATCGCCGGGTTCCGGAGGAAGACCGCCAGATAGTAGCGACCGCGCATGGTTCTACTTCTGGGGCCGTCCAAGAGCACGGAATAGAACAGGAAGCCGCGGCTCCGGAAGGCGCTGTTGATTATTTCCTATTTCTGTGTGTGTGGCCTGCGTAGTGAAGTTAAAGATTAAAATTTTGCAAGTACCTTCACTTTTTCCGCTGTATGTTGTTTCTATTTCTGTACTAGCTCTTAGAAACTTAGGCACATATTGCATTAATATGACTGGCCGAGGGAAACAAGACGAACTGTTTTAGAGGCTGCGCTGGTAATTGAACCTCAGAGGTTTGTTACTGTCGCGAGGAGATAAGAACAAAGATGACTAATGACTGAGAGGTGCACTGATTACTGTTTTTTGATGTTGAGTATTCAAAGAAACTCAACACCACCACCCGTCAACTCGTGTGGTGTTGACTAGCAGATTAATAAGTAACAACTGAAGTCAGTCACGTTATACGGATATTTCAGAGTAATTATGTGAAGTGATACAGTATCTAATCTCAATATAGGATGAGTTGTTGCTGGAGTGAATGGCAGGTCACGATTCCATAGCAGTATGCTTGGAAACTGCAGTTTTTCCCGTTCGTTTACACATGAGGCTGTATAGAAAGTATTCGTGCGATCCATATGTGAACACGCGTGAATTATAAGGACGTATATCACTTGGGACTGGCAAGAGAACTCGAAAGTATGGTGATGCAGATTGTCACAGTCTTGTTTGACTGACAAGAGGGTGTTATATAAATACAGAATAAACTTAAAAATGACAACACTGAAAGATATCTTGCGCGAACCTGCTTAAAACACTAGGCAAACCGTTCCCAGGGCAGAAACCGCGAATATTCCCCAGCCTTTTAAGTACTTACTCAGCAGTCATTGCGCACGTAAAATTACGCAAATGACAGCTCACAAATATGAGCACAAAAGGTCATATGGTACAACAGAAATGATTCTTTGACACGTAGTTCACAGTACCTCCCGGAGTGCAGATATACACTGAAGAGCCAAAGTAACAAGTACACATACCTAATATCTGGTAGGGCCCCACGAGCACGCAGAAGTGCCGCATCACGACGTGGCGTGGTCTCCACTAATGTTTGAAGCAGTGCTGGAGGGAATTGACACCGTGAATCTGAAGGGCTTTCCATAAATCCGTAAGAGTACGAGGAGGTGGAGATCTAGTCTGAACATCACGTTGCAAGGCATCCCAGATATTCTTCATAATGTTCATATTTGGAGAGTCTGGTGGCCAGCGGAAGTGTTTAAACTCAGAAGAGTGTTCCTAGAGGCACTCTGTAGGAATTCTGGACGTGAGGGTGTCGCATTGTCCTGCTGTAAGTGCCCAAGTCCGTCGGAATGCGCAATGGACATTAATGGATGCAGGTGGCCAGACAGGATGCTTACGTACGTGTTACCTGTCAGAGTCGTATCTAGACGTATCAGGTGCACCATATCACTCCAACTGCACACGCTCCATACCATTACAGAGCCTCCACCAGCTTGAACAGTTCTCTCCTGACATGCAGTATCCATGGATTCATGAGGTTGTCTCCATACCCGTGCACGCCCATAGAATGTGAAACGAGACTCGTCCGACCAGGCAGCATGTTTCCAGTCATCAACTGTCCAATGTCGGTGTTGACAGACCCAGGCGAGGGATAAAACTTTGTGTCGTGCAGTCATCATGGACACACGAGTGGGCCTTCTGCTCCGAAAGCCCACATCGATGGTGTTCCGTTGAATGCTTCGCACACCAACACTTGTTGATGGCCCAGCTTTGAAATCTTCAGCAATTTGCGATAGGGCTGCACATCTGTGACGTTGAACGATTCTCTTCAGTTGTCGTTGGTGCCGTTCTTGCAGTATCTTTTTCTGGGCGCAGCGATGTCGGAGATTCGATGTTTTGCCGGATTTCTGATATTCACGATACACTCGTGAAATGGTCGTACGTTCAGACTCACTTAAATCTTGATAAACTGCCACTGTAACAGCAATAACCGATCTAACAACTGCGCCACACTTTTTGTCATATATAGGCGTTGCCAACCGCAGCGCCATATTCTGCCTGTTTAATATCTCTGAATCCGCATGCCTATACGAGTTTCTTTGGCGCTTCAGCGTACATATATGTATACTATCTGTCGTTGATGCAGCTGCCAAAACTATGATATCATCGGGAATGTATGAATCGATTCAAAATAGATGGAAATCATTTTCTTTGGCAGAATTAGGATTTAATCGGTACCGAGCGAGGTGGCGCAGTGGTTAGCACACTGGACTCGCATTCGGGAGGACGACGGTTCAATCCCGTCTCCAGCCATCCTGATTTAGGTTTTCCGTGATTTCCCTAAATCGTTTCAGGCAAATGCCGGGATGGTTCCTTTGAAAGGGCACGGCCGATTTCCTTCCCCATCCTTCCCTAACCCGAGCTTGCGCTCCGTCTCTAATGACCTCGTTGTCGACGGGACGTTAAACAACACTAACCTAACCTAACCATTTAATCGGTATGTACGACACAAAAAAAATGGCTCTGAGTACTATGGGACTCAACTGCTGTGGTCATAAGTCCCCTAGAACTTAGAACTACTTAAACCTAACTAACCTAAGGACAGCACACAACACCCAGCCATCACGAGGCAGAGAAAATCCCTGACCCCGCCGGGAATCGAACCCGGGAACCCGGGCGTGGGAAGCGAGAACGCTACCGCACGACCACGAGATGCGGGCATGTACGACACAGTAGGCTAGGATAATTATACATTTTTTTCCTTGTATGTGAGGGAGAAGGAGTCATAAAAATACTTTATATATAGACTGATGGAAAAAAATCGCAACACTAAGGAGTTGTGCGACATAAACAAAAGTTGATAGGCGTGTTTCTACGTCTGAAAGAAGATATCTATTCAAATTTATTACCATTTCCACAAGAGTGCTGTTAGTAGCGCCACTATGAGGATGCAAATCAGGTTGTTTTAAATACACGCTGTAACGGACATGAGCTTCAGCTATCTTCGAGATTCTGCGTGGTGAACACGCATACCTGTAACGAGACGCCCAAAGCTCTTGTTTCAGCTGCTGAAGCACAACACAGTAGGTCTTGACAACGCTACTGGCACAGTACGGCTGCTCCTCAATCACTACCTGAGACACCGGTATTTCTGTCATTTTTGTCGTGGATCTAATTTCGAGACTGGTGAAAAGAAAGAACTCTCCCACTGACAGAAGTCATCAAACTGGAGGACACAACAATAGGGATATCATATCATTAAACAAAATCTGAAGTCTCTTGTCAGCTATGAAAATTACCAGAAATAACTTATAACCACTGAGACGTAGTACCATCTCTAGTGACTATTAAGCAGCTTTCCCACTGCAAAATTTCCGCTCGGTTCGCATTCGCTATAAAACCCAAAATATCGGCCAATGCGACAAGTCACAACTCACATTTAAAGCTCTTTACAGTCTTAAAACGGTTTTATGGACATGAATTTCATCTCCGCAGTACTGCTGCACGAATCTCCCTTCGTCCCATCCCCCGTCCCCCCTCCTCTCCCCAATCATTCTTTCCCATAGAACACTTCTGCAACAACTAAATCTGGCGGTATATATGAATTTTCCCACGTATGGTGCTGCTTCCTAGTGAACCAGTTACTTTTTCTCATCATAAAACATCACCATACAACACAAAGCGCTCTCTAAATCACCAAGAAATTCTCAGCATATACCTACGCAACTTGAGGTCTTATGGTAAGCATCGCTGCCTCTAGATCACGAGATCGTACCTCCGTTTCCCAGTCTGGTCAGAGATCATCTTCGATTAAGGACTCGGTGTTTATGTTGTCCCAATTATTACGTCTCATTTTCATTACCAAGATGCGCAAGTTTCCGAAGTGCTCAGATAACCCCATATGGAGTCTCGACCAATAACGCCATACGATCATTTCAGTGTCTACTTAGACCACTCAAGTTAAAAAGCCACTTAAATCTCACACTAATACATCCCCAGGTCACTGCCATTTATTGGCATCCTCATTCTTTCGAAAATACTCAAGTTTCCCAGCTCAAAGACATTATAAGACATTTAATTAGATTTGTCTTCTTCAGAAGGTGGCAATTTTACATTAGTATGGACTAATGTATCGTCGCCGTTTTTACAAATGTCTGCATAGATCCATTTGTCCAAATTAAAATATAGCCCTAAAAATAGGGTTTGTCATGTAAATATAAATTAGTACATGGATGTTGCAGAGCTCACAAGCTTGTGAGCTCTGCGACATCCATGTACGAGGGCCGTTCAGAAAGTAACCTCCGGTTGATTTAAAAAAATACACCAAGTTAAATAAAAATATTTTAATATATACATCTTACAACTACATCTTTACACTATTTTTCTACATAGTCTCCATAGCGATTGAGGCACTTATCGTATCTCTTCACAAGCTTTGAAATTCCTTCTGCATAAAAATCACCCGCTTGTGCCTGGAGCCAGCCTGTGACCGCATCTTTGAGCTCTTCGTCGTCATCAAACCGCTGTGACCCGAGCCATTTCTTCAAATGCATGAAGAGGTGATAATCACTTGGCGCCAGGTCTGGGCTGTAAGGTGGATGGTTGATAACGTCCCACTTGAAGGACTCAAGAAGGGCCGTTGTTCTGCGAGCAGAGTGAGGACGGGCGTTATCGTGCAAAAAAACGATACCGGAAGTCAGCATACCACGGCGTTTGTTCTGTATAGCCCGTCGTAACTTTTTTATTGTTTCACAGTACACGTCTTGATTAATGGTCGTACCACGTTCCATGAATTCAACCAACAACACCCCTTTGGCATCCCAAAACACCGTTGCCATCAGTTTTCTGGCAGAAAAATCTTGCGAGGCTTTTCTTGGTTTGGTAGGCGAATTTGAATGTGCCCACATCTTTGATTGTTCTTTTGTCTCAGGGTTCACGTACTTAATCCAGGTTTCGTTACCGGTCACGATTCTGTTTAACAATGGTTCTCCTTCGTCCTCATAACGTGACAGAAAGTCTAATGCAGAGGCCATTCTTTGAGTTTTGTGGTGGTCGGTAAGAATTTTGGGCACCCATCGTGCACAGAACTTACGGTAACCCAATCTTGCTGTCACTATCTCGTACAAGAGAGTCTTAGAAATCTGAGGAAAACCAGTAGACAACTCCGACATTGAGAAACGTCGATTTTCACGAACTTTTGCATCAACTGTCTGAACAAGTTCGTCAGTCACCAATGATGGTCTACCACTCCTCTCTTCATCATGAACGTTTTCTCGTCCACTTTTAAATAAACGTACCCATTCACGGACAACTCCTTCACTCATAACTCTTGGTCCGTACACGGCACAAAGCTCACGATGAATAGCTGCTGCAGAATATCCTTTGGCTGTAAAAAACCTTATGACAGCACGCACTTCACATTTGGCGGGGTTTTCTTTTGCAGCACACATTTCAAACTGCCACAAAAACTAAACTAGCGCAGGTACGACGTTCACTCGACCACGGCTTGATGCCGACTGACCTGTTGAGTGGGTGAACGCACAGATGGCGTCGCTACTCCCCCCACAACCCGCACTGTGACCAATCGGAGGTTACTTTCTGAACCGCCCTCGTACTAATTCATATTTACATGACAAACCCTATTTTTAGGGCTATATTTTAATTTGGACAAATGGATCTATGCAGACATTTGTAAAAACGGCGATGATACATCAGTCCATACTAATGTAAAATTGCCACCTTCTGAAGAAGACAAATTTAAATTTTTTGAAACCTAGGTAAAGATTTCTTTACCCATTGCAACTGGTCGGCTGTTTATAATTTTATTACGTGGAACCGTTGCTGTTGTGCAGCTATGTTTAAAATACTTAATTAGATGGTGTTAGGACGAGAGACTAGTGTGCTGGCCGACAAGATCTGAGCGCTCTATGGTCGATAATCAAGGCAACGAGATTTTAAAGCAGTTCTTAGAAACACCCCTCCAAAGTGCTTCGAGAAATAGTTACTTCAATGCCCAAAAGATCAATAAAAGGGGGAAAATCGTGGATTATCGCGCAGATTCCATGAAGCTGAAATGGAAGGGCGTACTCGGCAGATGTGAAGAACTTCAGCAAATTGGACGATTATCTGACGAATAGGAAACGAGTAACTTCCATGTAGATCTGTTGTTTTTCCAGATAATTTGAGTCTGCCAACACTTGTGAACGAGGTGGATTTGTGTACATGACTGGTCGTACGAAATGCAGCAGATTGTTCTTAGTAATGTTTCCATAAGGTGAGGTTCAACAGCCGTGAAGCATTTTATAAAGTGCATTTTAACCACCAGTCGTTTATTTGTCCCATTAGTCATCTACCGGCTTTGATTATTAACCGTCATCCAGGATGTCTATCAACGTCAAAATTAAAAAGTTTATGAAAGTAGAATGCACACAAAAATAGGAAAACTCAACAAATTTACGGGTGCAAAATTAGATTTGTGTACTTACAGGGTACAACAGATTAGTTAAAAGCATCCCATATTCCTTTGAAGATTAACAGTATCGAAATCATCCAATGAAACTGTACGAACAATTTGTCTTAGAATACTGACAGTCATATCTTACGTCAATCAGACAGATATCACAGGAAGAACAAGACGAACAATTACTGGAGGAGTCCTTCAGCAGTCAAGTTATTTCAAAGATAGTACATTTGTACAGCATCGGTAACACATCAACATAATTTCGCATCAATGGTAAGGTGAGGGAATAGAACATCCGTACCAACGTCTTTGACTGAACGTACGTAAACAAAACCAGAGGAACACAAATACCGAAAGTTTCAGTAAAAACAGTCTCAAGATAAAAAGTGGAACCACTTATTAATGAAACCAGATATGTTTACAACAAGAAATGCGTACAACTGCTTCGTTACACGATTTTCAGTTATATAGTCCCTGGTAATGTAATAACAAACTTATATGTAATTATCTAATGACAACGCTAAATTCATCTATACCTCAAATTGTAACGGATATTCTTAAAAGTCCGAGGACAATTATCAGATGAGTAAATACAGATTACCGTGGAAACATGTAAAACAAGTTACATAAACGGTTCTTAGGAGGCTATTAATCCACATAAAAGAAATAATTGTTACATTAACAAATGTTATGGTCAAAAATAATGTGTTGCTCGATGGGGTTCAAATACAGTGCCAGAAACCAATGTCTGATGCCTAGGTGGCGTCTAACACTGCGTGTATATAGTCCGAAACAGCAGACACAATTTTGATCCAGCAGCCACTACGAATATAGACACAGGACGGATGGTCAATGACCTCTTCATGGGTTGAGAATTTGGATTTGAGAGGAGGTGTGTTTACGTAGTACGTGAAGTTATAATGACCTTTGTGTCCTTATGACTTAGCGGTCAGGGCATCTGTCTAGTAAGTATGGGACCGGGTTCGAATCCCGGTCTGGCACAATTTCCCACTTGCCCCATTGGTTTATATCAATGCCCACTCGCAGCCAATGTCTGTAATTCCTTTATGTGCACTAAATATGTTCCATGTCGGAGACCATTCAGAATAGTGCATATGTACGTATAAAGTTATTTGCTTCAAATGATTGTTCCTATAATATCCCTGAATATATGTAGACCGTTCGTTCTGGTACACCACGTATAATCAGTTTTTATGCATGCTGATGAATTTTGTGTTCTTAATCATTATTTCCGAAAGATTGCAAAATGTTTGTACGTGTTTTCTGTTTGCTGAATGCTTGACGTGGAGACTTCCAGGTGGATGCTCAGAGCGAGGTACGAAGACTGCGAACCAACAGCAGTGACTCTAGAGAAGATGCCTAAAATCTTGACAAAAATTCAGTTTTTCGTGATTGGTGTACGAAAAGTAGTAATATTCACGATAACTCTGTGTCCGTTCTTTTCTCATTTAGCCACTATTGTTTCCAGATATATGCTGAATAGCTTAAGAAAATTTTTCCTTAGGGCGTAGTTACATGTATATTACGCACAATGAGCATGTTGTCAGTGAAATCATTTCGCGTTACGGAAAAGTAATTGAAAATGCTGTGATCATTCAGGACTGAAACTGAAATGTAAAACATCACGACATGTTGATCACTGGTATTGAAATATTACGATGTAGTGAATTTATGGCAGATTATAGCTAAAGTTGTCCATCAGTTAAAAGGAACGACACTTTCGAAAATTGGAAATTTGTGGTATGGTCTTATGGGACCAAACTGCTGTAGTCATCGGTCCCTAATCTTACGCACTACTTTATCTAACTTAAACTAACTTACGCTAAGGACAACACACACCCACGCCCGAGAGAGGACTCGAACCTCCGACGGGAGGCAGCCGCGCGGACCGTGACAAGACGCCTCAGACCCACGCGACGAACGACACTTAACTAACTGAACAGTGATCACGGAGAGAAAGACTATTAGAAACAGTTTGATTTTATTTGGGAATAATTAATTTGTATTCAGCGATTAATGCAAGTTGGTACGCGGTAGCCTTATCACATCTCTGGTTCTGACAGCAGCATGCTAAAAAACAGTGTAAAAATAACACGCAAGATTTTGATCTAAGCTATTACTGGATAAGGATGAAATTGATTGAGCAAGTGTACCCTCTAAAATATTAGACGCACCTGCAACTAGATTCTTCGGAAACAAACTGTAATACTGATCCTAAAGTAACCACGCACTTTGGTTTCGTGTGTCGAGTACTAATTTACTCCGACGCACAACTACGCTTGCGCAACATGCACAGGTCGTAGCATTTTACGCTTTCGCTCACAACAACTTAGTTACATACACACTGAGGTGATAAAAGTCACGGGACAACTCCTAATATCTTGTTTGTTGTAGTGCAGCAACTCGAGTGGCGTCGACTCAACAAGTCGTTGGCAGTCCCCTTCAAAAGTGTTGAGCCTCACTGGCCCAAATCTTTTTTTTTTTTTTTTTTTGAGTGATCAGTGCTCTGACTGGTTTGTTGCGACCCGCCTCGAATTTCTCTCCTATGCCAACCTCTTCAGCTCAGTGTAGCACTTGCAACCTACGTCCTCAATTACTCGTTGTATTTATTCCAATCTCCGCCTTCCTATACAGTGTTTACGCTCTTCATCTCCCTCCAGTACCATAGAAGTTATTCACTGATGTCTCCACAGATGTCCTATCACTATATCCCTTCTTCTCAGTGTTTTCCCCATATTCCTTTCCTCTCCGATACTGCGCAGAACCTTCTCAATCCGTACCTCATCTAATTTTCAGCATTCGTCTGTAGCATCACATCTCAAACGTTTCGACTGTCTTTTGTTCTGGTTTTGCGACAGTCCATACAATGCTGTGCTAAAACGTACAGTCTCAGAAATTTCTTCCTCAAATCAAGACCTAAAGACCTACATTTGAAACTAGTGGACATCTCTTGGTCAGTTATGCCCTTTTTCCTTGTGCTAGTCTCCTTTTGATGTCCCCCCTTGCTCCTTCCGTCATTGTTCTTTTGCTGCCTAGGTAGCAGTATTCCTTAACTCAATCTCCTTCGTGACCATCAATACTGATGTTACGTTTCTCGCTGTTCTCATTTCTGCTGCTTCTCATTACCTTCGTCTTTCTTCGATTTACTCTCATTCCATATTCTGTTCTCATTAGACTGTCCATTCCATTCAGCAAATCCTGTAATTCTTCTTCACTTTCACTCAGGATAGAAATGTCATTAAGGAATCGTATCATTGATGTCCTGTCACCTAGAATTTTGATTCCACTCCTGAACCTTTCTTTTATTTCTATCACCGATATACAGACCGAACAGTCGGGGCGAAAGACTGCATCACTGTCTTACACCCTTTTTAACACGAGCACTTCGTTCTTGGTCGTCAACTGCTATTATTCTCTCTTGGCTCTTGTACATTTTGTATATTACTAGTCTTTCCTTATAGCATATCCTATTTTTTTCAGAATTTCGAACATCTTGCACCATTTTATATTGTCGAACGCTTTTTTGAGGTCGACTAACTCTGTCAACGTGTCTTGATTTTTTTTTTTTTTCCTGTTGCTTCCATTATCAACCGCAACGTCAGAATTGCTTCCCTGCAGTGTTTACCTTTCCTAAAGCCAAACTGATCGTCATCTCGTGCATCTTTTCCATCTTGGATGCACGAGCTGTTAATCTGATTGTGCGGTAATTCTCGCACTTGTTAGCTCTCGCAGTCTTCGGAAATTATGAATGATATGTTTAAGAAAGTCAGATGGTATTTTGACAGACTCATACACTCTACACACCAACGTGAATAGTCGTTTTCTTTCAATTCCCCCAAATGGATTTAGAAATTCTGATGGAATGTTATAAATGTTAGCTTTTCATTTTGGCTTATCTGCTCTTAACTCCTCCAAAGCTTAAATTCTGATTATAATACTGGATCCCCTATCTCTTCTAAATCTACTCCTGCTTCATCACATTAGACAAATCTTCCCCCCATAGAGGCATTCAGTGTACTCTTTCCACCTATCCGCTCTCTCCTCTGCATTTAACAGTGGAATTCCTGAATAGGTGATCTCAGTCTATATCTACTCCTGGTACGTCTTACAATCAAGTATATGACTTCGGAATCTCTGCCTGACCATGATGTAATCTAACTGAAATCTTCCCGTATCATCCGGGCTTTTCCAAGCATACCTTCTCCTCTTGTGATTCTGGAACAGAGTATTCGCTGTTACTAGCTAAAATTTATTACTGAATTCATTATTAGTTTACTCCTCTCTCATTCCTTGTCCCAAGCCCATATTCCCCTGGAGCGTTTTCTTCTACAGCTTCCTCTACGACTGCATTCCATTATCCCATGACAATTAGATCATCTTCCTTTATGTACAGTTTACCCTCTCAGCAACCTCATATATTTTCTCTGACTCTCCATCTTCAGCTTGCGTCGTCGGCATGTATACCTGAACTATTGTTGTCGGTGATGGTTTGCTGGCGATTCTGATAAAGACAGCCTTATCACTGAACTGTTCATATTAACATACTCTCTGGCCTACCTTCCTATTTATAAGGAACGCCACTTCCGTTATACTATTTTCTACTGCTGTTAATATTACCCTATAATCATCTGACCAGTAATCGTTGTCTTCTGTCCATTTTACTTCACTTACCCCTACTATATCTAGATTGAGCCTATGCATTTCCCTTTTCAGATTTTCTAGCCTCCCTACAACGTTCAAGCCTCTCACATTTCCACGCCGCGACTCGTAGATTGTTATCCTTTCGTTGCTTATTCAATCTTTTTCTCATTGTCACCTCGCACTTGGCAGTCCCCTCCCAGAGGTCGAAATGCGGGACTATTCCAGTTGTTGTTGTTGTTGTGGTCTTCAGTCCTGAGACTGGTTTGATGCAGCTCTCCATGCTACTCTATCCTGTGCAAGCTTCTTCATCTCCCAGTACCTACTGCAACCTACATCCTTCTGAATATGCTTAGTGTATTGATCTCTTGGTCTCCCTCTACGATTTTTACCCTCCACGCTGCCCTCCAATGCTAAATTTGTGATCCCTTGATGCCTCAAAACATGTCCTACGAACCGATCCCTCTTCTAGTCAAGTTGTGCCACAAACTTCTCTTCTCCCCAATCCTATTCAATACCTCCTCATTAGTTACGTGATCTACCCACCTTATCTTCAGCATTCTTCTGTAGCACCACATTTCGAAAGCTTCTATTCTCTTCTTGTCCAAACTGGTTATCGTCCATGTTTCACTTCCATACATGGCTACACTCCATACAAATACTTTCAGAAACGACTTCCTGACACCTAAATCTATACTCGATGTTAACAAATTTCTCTTCTTCAGAAACGCTTTCCTTGCCATTGCCAGTCTACATTTTATATCCTCTCTACTTCGACCATCATCAGTTATTTTATTCCCTAAATAGCAAAACTCCTTTACTACTTTAAGTGTCTCATTTCCTAATCAAATCCCCTCAGCATCACCCAATTTAATTTGACTACATTCCATTATCCTCGTTTTGCTTTTGTTGATGTTGATCTTATATCCTCCTTTCAAGACACTGTCCATTCCGTTCAACTGCTCTTCCAAGTCCTTTGCTGTCTCTGACAGAATTACAATGTCATCGGCGAACCTCAAAGTTTTTACTTCTTCTCCATGAATTTTAATACCTACTCCGAATTTGTCTTTTGTTTCCTTTACTGCTTGCTCAATATACAGATTGAATAACATCGGGGAGAGGCTACAACCCTATCTCACTCCTTTCCGAACCACTGCTTCCCTTTCATGCCCCTCGACTCTTATAACTGCCATCTGGTTTCTGTACAAATTGTAAATGGCCTTTCGCTCCCTGTATTTTACCCCTGCCACCTTCAGAATTTGAAAGAGAGTATTCCAGTTAACGTTGTCAAAAGCTCTCTCTAAGTCTACAAATGCTAGAAACGTAGGTTTGCCTTTTCTTAATCTTTCTTCTAAGATAAGTCGTAAGGTTAGTATTGCCTCACGTGTTCCAACACTTCTACGGAATCCAAACTGATCTTCCCCGAGGTCCGCTTCTACCAGTTTTTCCATTCGTCTGTACAGAATTCGTGTTAGTATTTTGCAGTTGTGGCTTATTAAACTGATAGTTCGGTAATTTTCACATCTGTCAACACCTGCTTTCTTTGGAATTGGAATTGTTATATTCTTCTTGAAGTCTGTGGGTATTTAGCCTGTCTCATACATCTTGCTCACCAGATGGTAGAGTTTTGTCATGACTGGCTCTCCCAAGGCCATCAGTAGTTCTAATGGAATGTTGTCTACTCCCGGGGCCTTGTTTCGACTCAGGTCTTTCAGTGCTCTGTTGTAAGTAGGCTGTTTAGGTTTTTTTATTGGTAACTCCACCTCTGTATAAAAATCACTGGCTGTGCCGTGTGCAGTCTGTGGCTGCTTTGCATTGTTGTAATACTCGCCATTGTAGTGTTAGGCAGCTGGCTGTGAACAGCGCGTAGCGTTGGGCAGTTGGAGGTGAGCCGCCAGCAGTGGTGGATGTGGGGAGAGAGATGGCGGAGCTTTGTAATTTGTCATGAACTGCTATATTTATAAATGATGATATCAAGGTAAATACATTCTTTGTTCTCTATTAATATCTTTCATTTCCTAACTATCCCTATCAGTAGTTAGAGCCTTCCATAGTTTGAATCTTGTATTTAGCTGGCAGTAGTGGCGCTCGCAGTATTGCAGTAGCTTGAGCAGCGAAGATTTTTGTGAGGTAAGTGATTTGTGAAAGGTATAGTTTAATGTTAGTCAGGGCCATTCTTTTGTAGGGAATCTTGAGAGTCAGATTGCGTTGCGCTAAAAATATTGTGCGTCAGGTTAAGCACAGTAGTGAAAAATTGTTAACAGGGGACGTTTCAGATGGCGACCCTGCCAGGATACCTCACTGGAATCTTCTGATTTTTTTTCTTGTAGTTTGTGTAATTAGTGTAGATTTTGTTTATTGCTAGCGCGTAATTGTAGAGAGAATCTCCATTATAGTTGTAGTTTTTCATTGTTGTATAGTAAAATAGTTGTGTCATGCATGTAGATTTGCACCAAGTATTTCGCAGCTGCAATTAACTAGATATTATTTTCAATGTTATGTTAATGTGTTCTCTTATTTTTGCTCTTCAAATTGTGTTTTTCTGTGTTGTCGTGTGAAATACTGTGACAATAATGGCGTGTGAAAAACGTAACACTAGGCTCCAAAGTAAATTGAGAAATGACAGCGAAGACGAAAGCAGTGTGTTAGCGCCACTGTGTAATGAATTAACTAATATTCAAAGTAGTAATTTGGTAACTGTGCATAGGGAAATGGAGCGGGCGGTAAACAATGGTGTAGACAGCGAAACAATTAGAGAACAGGGAAGCATTATCGATCGATCGGTCGGCGACAGCTCGCCTCAAGAATCCGAAATGACAGGAAACAATCTCGGAAATGCTGTGGATTCAGGATTTGGGTCCTCACCGTTTTCTCAAATAAGTCAAGACACATTTTCTGCTTGTCAAAATGTGAATGTTGCCGGTGCAAATGCACTGCCGAAAAGCACTGAGGAACATGTTCCAGACACCAGTGCATTGTTATTACAATTAATACAGCAAATGGGACAAACACAGCAAAAGCTTCAAAAATTAGACACAATTGAACAAAATCAGAAACAAATGGAACAAAATCAGAGACAAACACAGCAACAGCTACAAAAGTTAGACTCATTGGAACAAACTCTTAAACAAACACGTGAAGATTTAACTACTGAGTTACATAACATTGAATCGAAATGTCAAAAAGCCTGTAATGACGTACAAACACAAATTTGTGAGCATTTTCAACCTATTTTTTCGCGGCATGAAAATGCATTACAGAATCACGAAGCAGCCATAAAGGAACTGCAAACTACTGTTCATGAAAATCATGAGACCTTGCAAGCTAAATTTGACTCAGTTGCATCTACCGATTCGGTTACGCAACTTGCAAAAACTCAGGAAAACTTAAAGGACACAGTAGATACTCTGAAACTTGGTTCAGAAAAACACACTGAGGAAATAAGTACACTATCGGATAAAGTAGCCGAACTTTCAGATCAGTTCACTAACTTATCTACAAAGGTAGATGATGATCTGAATGACACAACACATGTAGCCTTCACTGACACTGAAGAGTATGAACAAATTAGAAAATTCAAACAAAATCAAAATCAAATCAATACACAGTACAAAAGAGAAATCCGGGAAGTGCAAGATCAGTTGGCACTAGTAGTACAAGAATTACGTATTTCAGAGGACACTTGCGCTCCAATACGGGAAGAGGGACTTGGAAATATGGAACAGCCGCAAAATAAGAACACAGGGCATTTCGGATGTTATGAAAGAAATTGGCAATGTGCACCGAATTTTGAGATGGAACGGCCGTCACGACGTAACAATGACCGATATGCTACTCGCCGACACGATGATTTTGACTATAAGCTGTTCATTACTACACGTAAATTCA
Organism: Schistocerca nitens; assembly: GCF_023898315.1. Classification (NCBI taxonomy): domain Eukaryota; kingdom Metazoa; phylum Arthropoda; class Insecta; order Orthoptera; family Acrididae; genus Schistocerca; species Schistocerca nitens. The sequence continues at coordinate 365,416,139 of NC_064614.1, read as the reverse complement.
AAACGTTTAAGAATTCTGCCAACGACATTCATCCACAAGCGTGGCTTCATCAATTCTCTCATTGTTTTCCTCCCAACTGGTCGTTAGAACACAGATTAGAATTTATGTGTGGCTATTTAGAGAATGAACCAGCTGTAAGAATGCGTTCGGTCATTCACGATTGTCACAGTGAAGGAGAGTTTTATCATGCCTTCCTCTCAGCATATTGGTCTCAAGCCACACAAGAGTAAAACATGGCATCATAATGATGAAACATTTCGAACAATCTGAATTCTCCAGTCTTGTGAAATATTTTGAAGACATGTTGCACAAGAATCAGTACCTGTGAAACCCATACAGCCCCTCAGAACTCATCCGCATTTGCTTAATGAAATTACCTGAACATTTACGACACATTATTTTGGCAGGACGTTGCAAAGACGACATTGAAGCATTTCAGGGACTCTTACAAGAATTAGAAATTGACACTGACAATCGCGGAACGCACGAGCACAACAATTACAGATCACATCCGTCGCAATTCCGCGATGAAAGAAATAATAACTGGACGCGACAAGGCTATTCTCACAACACAAATCGTGACCAAAACAGACACCACCCGTATGACAACCGTTGGCAGAGTGGTAATAATTACAGGGAAAGATCACCTTTCCGCGGTAATGACTATCACAGAGATTACCTTAGAAACAGACAATATGGTAACCAGAACTATTATTATCAAGGGAGACAGAATACTTTCAGACGCAACAGTTCAGCGCGCAGTTATGATTCCGGGAGAAATTCTCCACCACATGACCGACAAACAAGAAACTATGTAAACTACCGACATAACGACAGACCTGAATTTCATCAGAACTGGCGGGATTATAACAGAGCTGGGCCCTCTCGGCAAGGCGAATTTGTAGAAGTTAGGTCTCCGAATCTCATTAACGACGCGCGCCAACGGAGAAGCAGACAATGACCCGCACCGCAGGCAGACACCTGCGCCGGCTGGCTCCGAGAAAAATAACATAGCGCTAACCTTGAGAAAAATTCCAGTATTCTTTACCGACGTATACCGCACGATAATTGCGTTCAGGTTGAAACTCTGCGTACTATGAAGAGTAAAGGATTTCACCACACTTCACATATAAAACCGCTTATTGAGAGATGATCTGCTTTTTAACTTAGTCTTTACCATAAAATTTTTCACTTTACATTACTAGTATGCTTTGTTAGACTTAGAAACTGTTAACATGCAACAGTGTTTGAAGTTAATTATTCAATCTAGAACCTAGGATACATATTTACACAGTAGTTACGAATGTATTCTTATAGTGAACAGACGACACAGTGTTATTGTGTGTGCATTCTTGCTTGTTTGTTGCACGATTACGTAACGACTATCAGGCTTACATACTTCGAACATGTACTGGTACTGCTAATGAGATTTTAATGCAACATTTTGGTTTACTTGAAAATACATTATGGATTCAAGGTGCTTTCTGAGAGATACCAGGTGACACAGTGGTTAGTTTATTTGACAGCTACATGACTATATCACGACGCTACTAATGTGCGACACAATTCACCTTGTTGCTTTTGCGGTGTATCTGTTTTATATCTGCACAGTTTTTCTGAATTCTTCTGGAAAGTAAAACATGTTTTAGTAGTAACTTTTGTGGTATAGCAATAATGAGGCAGCCTTTTCCGTAGCACAACAATACGTTACAGCACAGTACTTTCTTCATCACAACAATAAGTGTAATAACTAAGATATCTATACGCAAAGCATTTCACTTTTGTGTATCATCAGGTAAGTACATTGACTTCTGCAGAACTTAGCTTTCGGAGGACGATAACTACGAGACTTCCACAGAGATCATCTTACAACATGACGCACATTTAGCGCTACAGGACACGCATTTGAGTGATCAATTTTGTACTTAAACCATTTATTTTCCAAGATTTTTTAATTACAAAGAAAGTTTTCCGTGATACATTTCATTCCATTGCTGTAATCTGTAACTCCTGAGGGTATAATTACATTAATCCTCAGGGGGGTACACGCTTACTTTGTGTACCATGTGTTTGGCGAGCACAAGGAGCCCTAGCTTGGTATTTGCTTATACAACTTTACACATCGGTACCATATTTCTCTAACACACAAATTACGCAGCTATCCGATTATTTAACAAAGAAACAAACATTTATTTTACCACATCAATGACAGATGTTTACACAATTATGCAGTTGGATACCTTCACACTTATGAAATTGTATTTTGTCTGTACTTTGTGAAATGCTCATATTTTTTCGGAACCATTGTGATACTATGAGAGCGTTGAATGATGTATTTGGTATGGGATCATAATTTTTAAAGTACGTTTGAGGTAGATGACACTATTGAAATGAGCAGAGAATTTTTTTAGGATTTGAAATTATTGGAGGAAGCTACGACGATTTTGAGAATTGACTGAGATGTTATGATATTTTTACGACGACGATGTGTATTATGCTGCTGAGGTATGTTTATGGTCAAGAAGCTGATGCTATATGAGGAATTTGATTATGCTACGTATTTCATATGGTGAATTATTAAAGAAGCGTCGACGAATATATATATGTGTAATAAGGTAAGGAGTAATGAGTAGCGGTTAGGAACTCTGCCTTGTGAAGACGTATGTTGGAAACCGAGAATCGTACTTTTAGAATTATGAAATGTGTGTAAATGCGTGAATGTATCACAATGCTGACGAATATTTTTTTTGGACACATATATTTATAGGATTTTGTTTCTACAGATTTGCAATGCTAATTCTTGACCTGTGAAATATTTTTATATGAGACTGTCGCTGTAGCGAAAACTGCTGTCGTAAATATTTCGTTAAGAAAGGTAAGTGACCTTGATGTAATGCGTTGTGGCGCGCAGCTGGGCCAGCCGCCCGGAGAAAAGGCCATTAGGTGGAGAAAAAAAGAGGCCATTAACCTCGCTTCTGACATTCCTTTGTAGAAAGCATCGTAAAAACGACACGGTCGAACTTGAAAACATATGATTACACTGGATGCCTAATGAAATGACGAGAAATATTTTTATGTCTATACACCTGATTATGACTACTGTCTCTCTAGTTGATAGATTTTTCTACTAACTTATGAAATGTCACATGACTATTGACTGATATTTTTATGCTTTGCCTTTCATAGTTGCTTATTTCATTTGATATCTAGTTTCCAGCTGTGTTGCAGCATGGGTTTTATATAAAAATAAAAATAAAAATAAAAAAATTCATTTGCTAATGTGGACACTTTCTGTCAACAGATCTATTAAATAATTATTTTATGACCCACATTCTTCGAAAAAGGAGCTCTTGGAATGGAAAGAACAATATGAAGGGACTAATAACAGGAACTGCATACATAATTTTCTTTTCAACTACTTGGTAAATTTTTTTTGTAGAGTAAGTTTTTGTGATGCATCACTCTAGTGTTAAGATGTGACATAGGTATTAGACATGGCCATTTTTACTGTAATATTTTTTCTGCTTGAGCTATGTCATGTTTAGGTATAAGTTGCTGCTGTTTGCCAGGCATAGTGTTATTGAATTTGACTTTGTGTTATTCTGTTAAGCCAGTTTTACTAATGATTTATTTTATTATTTGCTGCACATTGCCTTAGATTAGTTGTAATATTACAATTGCTTTGCTAATTTCTTAATGCTGCTTGCTTCGCAGATCTGCGTTTTTTTTATTGCTGTTTATATTAATTGTTTTATGTGATGCTGCATTGCCTCGTCCCTTGGTATATATATCTGAGCTCAGTAGATTTAAGTTAGCTTAAGAGGGGGTAGACTATATAAGAACCTAACTATGGGGAATAGGGAAAGAATGCTTTGAAAGTTATAAAAAAAGATTTGGGCCTAAATGAGTATTGTACAATGAGCCATATTAATTTTGAAAGAATTATGGTTGGAATACAGAAAAGAGGTACAGATAGGACTTTCTGGGAATATTGATGAACGAAGAGAGATCTCCAAGAACAAAAATAGTTTTGTTCGCAAAATACTGCAGTACCAAAAGTTACACTGAAAACGAACCCTGTCCTTTCCATTGTGTTTGTGTACTCTTGTATATTTGTGTTTTTCCTGTCTTTATGTGTTTAGCTAATAAGATTTATGTTGTAGAATTTTTCAAATACTATGTTATTTTCTTTGTAAAGATGCTTAGACATTATTTATTGTTTTGTTTTAAGGCTCATGTGTGAAGTCAATGTTTCCATAATTATTCTGATCTTTATGTATGTACTTATGTCATTATTTTTGTAACACTGATGTATATGTTTATTTCTATTCTTTTGTAAAGCCCCTATTACCGCAAATGTTATTCGTATTGTTATGTTCTTTACTGATGTGTTTTGTACCTTTGTTATTATGTTCTTATGTTATAAAATTGTACTTATCACCAGTTCATCATATTATTAACTTGTAAGTTACATTTCACTGCACACGTTTCTGTTGGTCATAGTATATGGACAATATGTGAGAAGTAGGGACTGTTAGTGTTTGTATGTGTGTTAATAATTCAGCAAGGGACTGGATAACAGCATTGCTGGTTCTAAGGACAATTAAAAAACTTTGTGAGTGCACAAGTGGTGGTTATGGACTTGCTATATTAGCCGCAAGACTCTTCAATGGTGATTGTGCACCTGCACAGTCACAACAGATGGCTGCTGGCCATCTCTACAAGGACTACAGTGGGTCTGCATCCTTGATGACCCACCAGTACCATTATCTCTACAAGGACTACAGTGGGTCTACCTCTTTGATGATCCATCAATACCATTATTTCCACAAGGACTGCAGTGGGTCTACGCCTCTGGTGGCCCACCAATACCGTAATCTCTACCAGGACTACAGTGGGTCTGCTCTGTGATGACCTACCAAACGATATTCTTCAAAACTTCGATTGACTCCGCTGTGGGTTTGCTCTGTTGTGGCCCATTACCTGTCAGCATGTCAAGAGTCAGCACTGTCTTTCCGTTGGAAGGACAACACTACTTCTTCAAGACTGCATGGAAATCCACTACTTCCGTATGCATTTTCTTTTACTGCTCAGACTTTGAGAAAAATACTGCAATGTGATCATTCATCAGGACTGTCTTTATGGTCTGTGAGAAAATTGTATCAATAAGTGTGTGCATTTGATTTCTTTGTTATTGTAATTATGAAAAATTTTTTTCAAATCTGTATTTGGCACTGCCCAAACCAATTTGTAAAATTTTTTGTGAGGAGCATGGGGGCTAACATTTTCATCTGAAACGTCCCCTTTTAACAATTTTTCACTACTGTGCTTAACCTGACGCACAATATTTTTAGCGCAACGCAATCTGACTCTCAAGATTCCCTACAAAAGAATGGCCCTGACTAACATTAAACTATACCTTTCACAAATCACTTACCTCACAAAAATCTTCGCTGCTCAAGCTACTGCAATACTGCGAGCGCCACTACTGCCAGCTAAATAAAAGATTCAAACTATGGAAGGCTCTAACTACTGATAGGGATAGTTAGGAAATGAAAGATATTAATAGAGAACAAAGAATGTATTTACCTTGATATCATCATTTATAAATATAGCAGTTCATGACAAATTACAAAGCTCCGCCATCTCTCTCCCCACATCCACCACTGCTGGCGGCTCACCTCCAACTGCCCAACGCTACGCGCTGTTCACAGCCAGCTGCCTAACACTACAATGGCGAGTATTACAACAATGCAAAGCAGCCACAGACTGCACACGGCACAGCCAGTGATTTTTTATACAGAGGTGGAGTTACCAATAAAAAAACCTAAACAGCCTACTTACACTGTCAAACTCTTCACGCAGTATCTTATCTCCCATTTCATCTTCATCTACATCCCCTTCCATTTCCATAATATTGTCCTCAAGTACATCGCCCTTGTATAAACCCTCTATATGCTCCTTCCACCTTTCTGCTTTCCCTTCTTTGCTTAGAACTGGGTTGCCATCTGAGCTCTTGATATTCATACAAGTGGTTTTCTTCTCTCCAAAGGTCTCTTTAATTTTCCTGTAGGCAGTATCTATCTTACCCCTAGTGAGACAAGCCTCTACATCCTTACATTTGTCCTCTAGCCATCCCTGCTTAGCCCTTTTGCACTTTCTGTCGATCTCATTTTTGAGACGTTTGTATTCCCTTTTGCCTGCTTCATTTACTGCATTTTTATATTTTCTCCTTTCATCAATTAAATTCAATATTTCCTCTCTTACCCAAGGATTTCTATTAGCCCTCGTCTTTTTACCTACGTGATCCTCTGCTGCCTTCACTACTTCATCCCTCAGAGCTACCCATTCTTCTTCTACTGTATTTCTTTCCCCCATTCCTGTCAAATGGCTCAAATGGCTCTGAGCACTATGGGACTCAACTGCTGAGGTCATTAGTCCCCTAGAACTTAGAACTAGTTAAACCTAACTAACCTAAGGACATCACAAACATCCATGCCCGAGGCAGGATTCGAACCTGCGACCGTAGCGGTCTTGCGGTTCCAGACTGCAGCGCCTTTAACCGCACGGCCACTTCGGCCGGCGGGCACATTCCTGTCAATTGTTCCCTTATGCTCTCCCTGAAACTCTGTACAACCTCTGGTTCTTTCAGTTTATCCAGGTCCCATCTGCGTAAATTCCCACCTTTTTTCAGCTTCTTCAGTTTGAATCTGCAGTTCATAACCAATAGATTGTGGTCAGAATCCACATCTGCCCCTGGAAATGTCTTACAATTGAAAACCTGGTTCCTAAATCTCTGTCTTACCGTTATATAATCTATCTGATACCTATTAGTATCTCCAGGATTCTTCCAGGTATACAACCTTCTTTTATGATTCTTGAACCAAGTGTTAGCTATGATTAAGTTATGCTATGTGCAAAATTCTACAAGGCGGCTTCCTCTTTCATTTCTTCCCCCCCAATCCATAGTCACCTACTATGTTTCCTTCTCTCTCTTTTCCTACTGACGAATTCCAGTCACCCATGACTATTAAATTTTCGTCTCCCTTCACTACCTGAATAATTTCTTTTATGTCGACATACATTGCATCAATTTCTTCATCATTTTCAGAGCTAGTTGGCATATAAACTTGTACTACTGTAGTAGGCATGGGCTTTGTGTCTATCTTGGCCACAATAATGCGTTCACTATGCTGTTTGTAGTAGCTAACCCGCACTCCTATTTTTTTATTCATTATTAAACTTACTCCTGCATTACCCCTATTTGATTTTGTATTTATAACCCTGTAATCACCTGACCAAAAGTCTTGTTCCTCCTGCCACCGAACTTCACTAATTCCCACTATATCTAACTTTAACCTATCCATTTCCCTTTTTAAATTTTCTAACCTACCTGCCCGATTAAGGGATCTGACATTCCACGCTCCGATCCGTAGAATGCCAGTTTTCTTTCTCCTGATAACAACGTCCTCTTGAGTAGTCCCCGCCCGGAGATCCGAATGGGGGATATTTCACCTCCGGAATATTTTACCGAAGAGGACGCCATCATCATTTAATCTTACAGTAAAGCTGCATGTCCTCGGGAAAAATTACGGCTGTAGTTTCCCCTTGCTTTCAGCCGTTCGCAGTACCAGCACAGCAAGGCCGTTTTGATTAATGTTACAAGGCCAGATCAGTCAATCATCCAGACTGTTACCCCTGCCTTTGCTGCCCCTCTTCAGGAACCACATGTTTGTCTGGCCTCTCAACAAATACCCCTCCGTTGTGGTTGCACCTACGGTACGGCCATCTGTATCGCTATCCAGTATCTTTTTTAATTACGGGCTACACGTCCTGTGGATACGCGTTATTTGTCTACAATGCAGTGGTTTGCACGGTTTTCTGCATCATCGTGGTGTTGATTATTGCTGGTTCTTCCACCTTTAGGGGTAGTTTCCCACCCCAAGCACAAGTGAGTGCCCTGAACCGATGTCCGCTTTTCCGTCCTCTTTGACAAGGCCGTTCGCGGAATGAGGGTGACTTCTTATGCCTGAAGTCTTTGAGCGCCAATGCTTATCATTATTGTAAATTTAAGGGGTGTCGTGTTTCGAATCCAAGACTTAGGACGTTTTGATTATCGATCGAAGACGCTATCCCTAGAGCACAGTGCTGGCTACAAATGCCTCCATATTGCGGAAGTGTTTTCAGTGAGGGATATTGCGCACGGACTGACCTTTGGATTACGTCCACAAATGTTTGATGAAACTCATGTCGGGCAATCTGCATGGCCAAACCACTCGGTCGAACTGCCCAGGACATTCTTCAAGCAATCGCGAACAATTGTGGCCCAGTGACGTGGTGCATTATCATCTATAAAAATTCATTAGTGTTTGGAAATATGAGTTCCATAAACGGCTGGAAATGGTCTGCAATTAGCCGAACATTACCATTTCGAGTCAATCATCGGTTCAGTTGGTCCAGAGGACGAACTTAATTCTGTGTAAACACAGCCCACACCATTGTGAAACCAACACCATCTTGCACAGTGCCTTGTTAACAGCTTGGGGTCATGGCCTTGAGTGGTCTGCGCCGCCCTCTAACCTTATCATCAGCTCTTACCAACTGAAATCGGCACTCATCTGACCAGGCCACAGTTTTCCAGTCGTCCGACCGACATGGTCACGTGCCCACGAGAAGCTCTGCAAGCAATGTCGTGCTTTTAGCAAAGGCACTCGCGTCGGTCGTCTGCTGCAATAGCCATTTAATCCCAGATTTCGCCGCATTGTCCTAAAGTATACGTTCGCTGTACGTTTCACATGGATTCCTACGGTTGTTGGACGCAGTTTTGCTTGTCTGTTAACACTGACAACACTGGGCAAATGATGCTGCTCTCTGTCGTTAAGTAAAGACTGTCGGCTACTGCGTTGTTCGTGCTGAGAAGTAATGGCAGAAATTTTGTGTTCTCATCACATTCTTGACAATGTGAAGGTCGGAATATTGAATTCCTTAACGATTTCCTAATTGTAGCTCCTAGTACCGCTCTGCGTTCAATAACAGCTCCACCGTTGCACTGTCCTTTTATTCCTTGTGTAAGTGAACTACCGCCATCCTCTCCCCGATGTTATTCGATCTGTATATTGAGCAAGCAGTAAAGGAAACAAAAGACAAATTCGGAGTAGGTATTAAAATTCATGGAGAAGAAGTAAAAACTTTGAGGTTCGCCGATGACATTGTAATTCTGTCAGAGACAGCAAAGGACTTGGAAGAGCAGTTGAACGGAATGGACAGTGTCTTGAAAGGAGGATATAAGATGAACATCAACAAAATCAAATCGAGGATAATGGAATATAGTCGAATTAAGTCGGGAGATGCTGAGGGTATTAGATTAGGAAATGAGACACTTAAAGTAGTAAAGGAGTTTTGCTATTTGGGGAGCAAAATAACTGATGATGGTCGAATTAGAGAGGATATAAAATGTAGACTGGCAATGGCAAGGAAAGCGTTTCTGAAGAAGAGAAATTTGCTAACATCGAGTATAGATTTAAGTGTCAGGAAGTCGTTTCTGAAAGTATTTGTATGGAGTGTAGCCATGTACGGAAGTGAAACATGGATGACAAATAGTTTAGACAAGAAGAGAATATAACCTTTCGAAATGTGGTGCTACAGAAGAATGCTGAAGATTAGATGGGTAGATCACATAACTAATGAGGTATTGAGTAGGATTGGGGAGAAGAGAAGTTTGTGGCACAACTTGACTAGAAGAGGGATCGGTTGGTAGGACATGTTCTGAGGCATCAATGTTAGTATTGAAGTGCAGCGTGGAGGGTAAAAATCGTAGAGGGAGACCAAGAGATGAATACACTAAGCAGATTCAGAAGGATGTAGGTTGCAGTAAGTACTGGGAGATGAAGAAGCTTGCACAGGATAGAGTAGCAGGAAGAGCTCCATCAAACCAGTCTCAGGACTGAAGACCACAACAACAGTAACAACATACAATGACCACGTGTCACTTGTTTAATTTGGTTCTACGCGTTGCTATGTTTCACACCATAAACAATTCGCCACCTGAAGATGATGCTGTAAACCATTGAAACGCGTAGTGCCAAAACAAACAAGTGACTGCCGCAGAGAACTGTTTTATTTATAAGTATAGAGATCCTTGTGTCACAACGTTCACCTCAGCAGTCGCTGGGTAGTAGCCCCTCCTGTACGGCTGTAAGCCACGGCGGTGGCGGCGACGGCCGACGCGGGTGCAGCGGCGGTGCGCAGCGGTCGTCGCTCATAAATCGGGCAGCGAGCGGCCGTAACTCAGAGCGCACAGTAGTTTTTAGTCGGGGCGACAGACTTATGGCGGGCATTAGGCGCGCCTCCCCGCGCCTGCGACCGCTCACTCAGCGCGCGGGGCAACGACTCGGAGTGCGCGCGGTCACCTTGGACGGCGCTGGCCGGCCCTGCGTGCAAAAACCGCGCCGCGCCGCGCCACGCGGGCGGGCAACGAGCCGTGTCCCCCGGTCTGCCGGACTGTCGGCCGCTGCCGCGAGGTGCTGCTGAGGCACAGTGAGCAATGTGCATGGCGTCCCTATAACACAGCAAGAGTAATGCTCTGAACTTGGAGAAGTGTTTCGGTCGTTAAAAGAGCATGTTAATTACCTTAATGAAGTGACCGTTATCGTTCAAAATGAGTTACGTTCCGAAAGGAAGTATCACAGTGCAAAGTATTCCATTTATCTCGACCATCACAAATAACTGTGTGTCCAGAAACAAATTAAAAGAGTCTGTCTAGCAAATTTTGTTAAGCTACCAGGCGGACATTAATCACTACGATCACTAAATGGCTCAAATGGCTCTGAGCACTGTGGGACTTAACATCTGAGGTCATCAGTCCCCTAGAACTTAGAACTACTTAAACCTAACTAACCTAAGGACATCACACACATCCATGCCCGAGGCAGGATTCGAACCTGCGACCGTAGCGGTAGCGCAGTTCCGGGCTGAAGCGCCTAGAACCGCTCGGCCACACCGGCCGGCAGTAAGATCACTATCTTGTAACTTTGTTAGTTACGTATGTGTTAAAAATAGTACATCCTATTTCAGTAGCACCCTAAATTTTTATCAGCATCTGTCTCCTCCTTCCTCTCAATCTCCTCCCACGAACTAGACCTCCCAAAGCGTCTGTTAACAAACTCCCATCTCAAAGAATGTCCCACCCAGTTATTCTTCCTTTCTCTTAAAACCTGCAGCAGTCATCTCCTCCCATCAACACTACCCAACACTATTTCGTTACTCATACCTTCCATCCAGGTTATTCTCCCCATACTCACACAGATCCACATCTCAAATCCTTCTAGCCGTTTATGATCAACTCGTCCTACTGCCAATGCTCCTGTCCCGTGGAGTACCACATACCAGAGAAGACACTTGCCAAGTCTTCTCTTCTACAGCTAGCAGGGCCGGCCGAAGTGGCCGAGCGGTTCTAGGCGCTACAGTCTGGAGCCACGCGAACGCTACGGTCGCAGGTTCGAATCCTGCCTCGGGCATGGATGTTTGTGATGTCCTTAGGTTAGTTAGGTTTAAGTAGTTCTAAGTTCTAGGGGACTAATGACCTCAGCAGTTGAGTCCCATAGTGCTCAGAGCCATTTGAACCATTTTTTGAACCATTTGAACCAGCCAGCAGGACACGAACCAAAACATTTGACTTAATATTACACTTTTTCACTAAAATGATTAATTGTACTGAAATACAAAGCATTACAATGCTTTATAATTGTTGATGCATAGCTTGAATGTCATGATCATATCCTTCAAATTACATGAAGTAAGGAAACATAATAATAAAAAAGGCGGACTACACTGAGGAGTCATAACGGTTTATATCTTTGCTGTTACCTGTTCTGATGACTTTAATCGTCAGTATGTCACTGTAGAGCTTCGATTATAGCAAGTTGTCCTAAGAACACAAAGTGTTTACTAGATCTTCAACGCAACGTTACTTTGATAGGGCACACATTATTAGCGTACAATTCATAACACAAAAATAAATACGAAAATTTTTGAACCACTAATACGACGCTTATTGTTATTTTATCACAACAAATCGTACCAAAAAGCTACGCATGTTCGACAGACATTCAACGTGCTGGTGCTTTAAAACAGTATTTTCTCCATAGGACGTAAACTATAAAATAAAACCTACCAATATGCGCTAACCCCACCCCCCTCCCCATGAACCGTGGACCTTGCTGTTGGTGGGGAGGCTTGCGTGCCTCAGCGATACAGATAGCCGTACCGTAGGTGCAACCACAACGGAGGGGTATCTGCTGAGATGCCAGACAAACGTGTGGTTCCTGAATAGGGGCAGCATCCTTTCCAGTAGCTGCAAGGGCAACAGTCTGGATGATTGACTGATCTGGCCTTGTAACACTAACCAAAACGGCCTTGCTGTGCTGGTACTGCGAACAGCTGAAAGCAAGAGGAAACTAAGGCCGTAATTTTACCCGAGGGCATGCAGCTTTACTGTATGGTTAAATGATGATGGCGTCCTCTTGGGTAAAATATTCCGGAGGTAAAATAGTCCCCCATTTGGATCTCCGGGCGGCGAATACTCAAGACGACGTCGTTATCAGGAGAAAGAAAACTGGCGTTCTACGGATCGGAGCGTGGAATGTCAGGTCCCTTAATCGGGCAGGTAGGTTAGAAAATTTAAAAAGGGAAATGGATAGGTTGAAGTTAGATATAGTGGGAATTAGTGAGGTTCGGTAGCAGGAGGAACAAGAGTTTTGGTCAGGTGAATACAGGATTATAAATACAAAATCAAATAGGGGTAATGCAGGAGTAGGTTTAATAATGAATAGGTAAATAGGAATGCGGGTAAGCTACTACAAACAGCATAGTGAACGCATTATTGTGACCAAGATAGATACGAAGCCCACACCTACTACAGTAGTACAAGTTTATATGCCAACTAGCTCTGCAGATGACGAAGAAATTGAAGAAATGTATGATGGAATAAAAGAAATTATTCAGATAGTGAAGGGTGACGAAAATTTAATAGTCATGGGTGACTGGAATTGGGTAGTAGGAAAAGGGAGAGAAGGAAACGTAGTAGGTGAATATGGATTGGGGCTAAGAAATGAAAGAGGAAACCGCCTGGTAGAATTTTGCACAGAGCATAAATTAATCAAAGCTAACACTTGGTTCAAGAATCATGAAAGAAGGTTGTATACATGGAAGAACCCTGGAGATAGTAAAAGGCATCAGATAGATTATATAATGGTAAGACAGAAATTTAGGAACCAGGTTTTAAATTGTAAGACATTTCCAGGGGCAGATGTGGACTCTGACCACAATCTATTGGTAGATTGGTAGATTAAAACTGAAGAAACTGCAAAAAGGTGGGAATTTAAGGAGATGGGACCTGGATGAACTGAAATAAACAGAGGTTGTACAGAGTTTCAGGGTGAGCATAAGGGAACAATTGACAGGAATGGGGGAAAGAAATACAGTAGAAGTAGAATGGGTAGCTTTGAGGGATGAAGTAGTGAAGGCAGCAGAGGATCACGTAGGTAAAAAGACGAGGGCTAATAGAAATCCTTGGGTAACAGAAGATATACTGCATTTACTTAATGTAAGGGGAAAATATAACAATGAAGTCAATGAAGCAGGCAAAAAGGTATACAAACGTCTCAAAAATGAGATCGACAGGAAGCGCAAAATGGCAAAGCAGGGATGGCTAGAGGACAAATGTAAGGATGTAGAGGCTTATCTCACTAGGGGTAAGATAGATACTGCCTACAGGAAAATTAAAGAGACCTTTGGAGATAAGGAACCACTTGCATGAACATCAAGAGCTCAGATGAAAACCCAGTTCTAAGCAAAGAAGGGAAAGCAGAAAGGTGGAAGGAGTATATAGAAGTTCTATACAAGGGCAATGTACTTGAGGAGAATATTATGGAAATGGAAGAGGCTGTAGATGAAGATGTAGTGGGAGATACGATACTGCGTGAAGAGTTTGACAGAGCACTGAAAGACCTGAGTCGAAACAAGGCCCCCGGAGTAGACAACATTCCATTGCAACTACTGACGGCCTTGGGAGAGCCAGTCCTGACCAAACTCTACCATCTGGTGAGCAAGATGTATGAAACAGGCGAAATACCCTCAGACTTCAAGAAGAATATAATAATTCCAATCCCAAAGAAAGCAGGTGTTGACAGATGTGAAAATTACCGAACTATCAGTTTAATAAGTCACAGCTGCAAATCAGTTTGGATTCCGTAGAAATGTTGGAACACGTGAAGCAATACTGACCATACGACTCATCTTAGAAGTTAGATCAAGAAAGGGCAAACCTACGTATCTAGCATTTGTAGACTTAGAGAAAGCTTTTGACAATGTTGACTGGAATACTCTCTTTCAAATTCTGAAGGTGGCAGGGGTAAAATACAGGGAGCGAAAGGCTATTTAAAATTTATACAGAAACCAGATGGCAGTTATAAGAGTCGAGGGGCATGAAAGGGAAGCAGCGGTAGGGAAGGGAGTGAGACAGGGTTGTATCCTATCCCCGATATATTCAATCTGTATATTGAGCAAGCAGTGAAGGAAACAAAAGAAAAATTCGGAGTAGGTATTAAAATCCATGGAGAAGAAATAAAAACTTTGAGGTTCGCCGATGACATTGTAATTCTGTCATAGACAGCAAAGGACTTGGAAGAGCAGTTGAACGGAACGGACAGTGTCTTGAAAGGAGGATATAAGATGAACATCAACAAAAGCAAAACGAGGATAATGGAATGTAGTCGAATTAAGTCGGGTGATGCTGAGGGACTTAGATTAGGAAATGAGACACTTAAAATAGTAAAGGAGTTTTCCTATATAGGGAGCAAAATAACTGATGATGGTCGAAGTGGAGACGACATAAAATGTAGACTGGCAATGGCAAGGAAAGCGTTTCTGAAGAAGAGAAATTTGTTAACATCGAGTATAGATTTGTGTCAGGAAGTCATTTCTGAAAGTATTTGTATGGAGCGTAGCCATGTATGGGAGTGAAACATGGACGATACATAGTTTGGACAAGAAGAGAATAGAAGCTTTTAAAATGTGGTGCTACAGAAGAATGCTGAAGATTAGATGGGTAGATCACATAACTAATTAGGAAGTATTGAATAAGATTGGGGAGAAGAGAAGTTTGTGGCGCAACTTGACTAGAAGAAGGGATCGGTTGGTAGCACATGTTCTGAGGCAGCAAGGGATCACCAGTTTAGTATTGGAGGGTAGCGTGGAGGGTAAAAATCGTAGAGGGAGACCAAGAGATGAATACACTAAGCATATTCGGAAGGATGTAGGTTGCGGTAGGTACTGGGAGATGAAGAAGCTTGCACAGGATAGAGTAGCATGGAGAGCTGCATCAAACCAGTCTCAGGACTGAAGACCACACCAACAGCAACAATATGCGCTACTCTACAAACGATGTAATCCAGCATGGCATCCTCTATGTTCTGCTTTTGACGTAGAAACCTGTCAAGTATCTCATTCACGTTCTCCCTCACGAATCAAAACTTTTTCCTGTCCGATATGACGTCCCACGTAATGCCGGCTTTGCAGTAAGAAGATTTAACAGACTGGTCTCGGTCAGTTTTACCTTTCTCTTTCATTTGTTCATTTTTGGCCTTAAAAGTACTAGGCAGTGCTGAAGAGTAGTGCCTCCGAATTTTTTATCTGGAAACCCTCAAGACTTTTTAAATAAAACAAAATCCATTGATATTCTACACTTTTGCTCTTCACGTCTACATATTGATTTCTCAACATAGTTGCCCAGGCGATGAACACATTTCTCCCAACAAGAGACATGTTTAACGGCAGTGAGGTTTGGTGTTTTAGAGGAAATCCAAGTGGAAGTGCTACTGCATCGAGAATTCTTCTCTGCTAGAGCTCATAATGTACCTGTAGACGGAAAGGATCATTCCAAATGGACATATTGTCAGACCAGCCGCGTAGAAATGTCACAGGACCGCTAACATTCGCTACACATGTAAACGACTTAGTTGACAGCAGCTGCCCTCTAAGGTTTCTGGATAATAGATCTGAGTAACTGTAACGTTTCAGTAAGAATTAAATCAAGACTCTAGCAAACAACCACTTGGAAAAGCAGAAGCTATTGTACAGAACGCTGACTGATTATCCTCCCTTGTACTGAGAGACCTACAGTTTTTTTGTGGTACACTAAACGCAAACTGCTTTGGCATTTCTATCCCGTATAAAATATTGCCTTTCCCGAAAGTAGCGATAACTGACAGAAATATCTGAGAGCGACAGAGGAGATCGAATCCTGATCATGTGTACATAGGAAGGTGGTGCAATACTTGGGGCGCTGCCGGCCGGAGTGGCCGAGCGGTTCTAGGCGCTACAATCTGACACAGCGCGACCGCTACGGTCGCAGGTTCGAATCCTGCCTCGGGCACGGATGTGTGTGATGTCCTTAGGTTAGTTAGGTTTAAGTAGTTCTAAGTTCTAGGGGACTGATGACCAAAGCTGTTAAGTCCCATAGTGCTCAGAGCCATTTGAACCATTTGAACTTGGGGCGCTGGATACGCCTTCTGATGGAGCGGAATTCAAATCCCCGTCAGGCAATCCAGATTTAGGCTTTCCGCGGTTTCTTTAAATAGCGTAAACCAAGGGTGAGCAAACAGTGACTCGAGGTCCGCATGCGGGCCTCTCAGGTTTCTTGTGTGGCCCTCCAAGAGAGTCAGAAAAGTCAGCCTTGAATCGAGTTTTCCATTCCGTGTGAGGACGAGGGTTTTCACCAGAACGGCCACGGTATTACGTGTGTGCAGTCTGAATACTAATCGCACAAACGAAGTTGACATTAGGCGTGATGGCTGATAGTAGCGGCTAGAAAGGCACTTACCATTTTATGGTCGCTCTTGTCAACCACCACGCTGAATGTTAACGTGATTTGCACGGATAGTAAGCTTCACACTGCTCCTCCAGTTGATCTGGTTCATAATTTGTCAACAGTAATTATATAAATTTCCTACTTTATTACAATTATGAATCCTCCGAAAAATCCCCAAATCAGTGATTAATGTCTTACGTTAAATGAAGAATGGACAAAGACATGATTCTCTATTAATACAGGGAATAAAGCAGTGTGTTTATTATTTCATGAAACAATAGCCGTACACAACGACTACAATCTGAAAAAACATTACGAAACAACACAAATTAAATTCCGAGCACAAACTGAAAGCGGCGGCGTTTGCGAAAAGGCTGAATAACCAACAATATCTAGTTAAAAGGCAATCACCACTTCAAAAAAGTGTTACATAAGTAAGTTTCTTGGTAGCCAATAATTTAGCAAAACACAAGAAGCCAGTTTCGGGATCGTGAATTTATTAAGCAGTGTACTGTACAGTGTAAAGAACATTGTGTCACGAACTTAGAAGCAAATCTGGAAGCATTTCACTGTCAGGAAGGATTGTAGTGAAGCTCGTTATCACAGTTCATAACGAAGTCACCAAACAGTTGACAACTTGTGAATAAAATCGTTTTCCTTTTTTACTTTCTTTGGCAATGCATGAAAGTACAGGTAACGAAGACAAAGCACTATTACTAATCTCCATCTACAGAATTAATTAAAATTTCGTCGTCACAGAGGAATCGCTTGGGCAGGACTCAATCAAAGATAGAATCATTGGGCTGGACTTGAGTATGTGTGCTGTGAGTTGTGAGGAGAAAAGTAGCCAGTTTCGGAACAAAACGCTAAGTATCGAAACATATGGGGGGTGTAGCGTTCTGTGGGAAACTATAAGTATGATTAGGCTTTTAAAAAAACAAGTTACAGTAACACGACACAGACAGTAACATACCGTCCTTTCATTGCATTTTGCACCAGGAGAGTTGTGTAAAGCAGTCTTGGATTTCAAGCAAGTGTTACAGGTAAATCCAACTGTTGGTGTGGTGCACACAATCCGAGCAAGGGCGCTTCATCATTGAGAGTTCAAATGTTGTCTTGAGAATGTGGAGGCAGAGAGGGGGGTCGTAATTTACCACAACAGTGTAAGTTGTCTTAGCTTGGGCAAAATGTTAGAAGGAATGAGTATACATCAGAAGAAATTCTCTTATTTCTAGACACGAAGGAGATATCTCATGATTCTGCGACGACTGGAGGTATGACATGATTATTACAGCCAGATATATCTGAGAAAATGAATGAAATGCTTGTTAAATTCCAGGTAAAAGAGTTGCTTATACATGAAATGTGGAAGCAAGTTAAAATCGTTCAAAACCAAACTGAGTCTATTTGCGAGGCAAGCGCGTGAAGGCAGTTTTTTTCCCTTTATTACGAAAGCAGAAGGTGATAAGATTAGAGATCATCTGCACCGATTCGACGACAATGTAACAAGACGATTTGAAGACTTTAAGAAAATTGAGCTTAAATTCAATTTTTCTCTCTTTTCCCATCATTGCTGATGCCGACACAGCGCTTGAGGAACTGTAGCTGGAAGTTATTGATATGTAATCAGATCACACTGTGAAAGAAATGTTTAATGCTGCAAAATTACTTGACTCTTACATACTTTCGTCCCCTGAAAAGTTTCCATGGATGAAAAAGTTGTCTGGTAAAATATACTCTACATTTGGCTCTATATATACGTTGTGAGACATTACCTCGCAGGTTGCGATAACAATCTCAACAAGGAAACTTACTCGTAACTATAAAAAAGTGGAAAATTGTGACAGTATACAATTGTTTCATTACAGTGATTCTAAAATTAAATGTGCTTTTAGTTATAGATGATAAGAAATTAGCAAAAGAAATTATCATTGCCACTATTTTGTTTCATTTGTTCTTATTGACGTTTAAGGGTTTGTGGTATTGCTTATATCTATTTATATCTGACTAACGAATTCAACATTTTGAAAGCTGCGACCCTGCGCTAACCAACCCTTCCACAAAATGGCCGCCGAGACAAAGTAATTGCCAACTCCTGGCTGAAAGTAAAGCTTGGTATAGTTCCTTGGGAAAGGAAACGTCTTATTTCCCTGCCAGTCCTTGTCCATCTCGAGTTTGTGCTCCGTCTCTGACGACCTCGGCGTCGGTAGGAGCTCAGTCATCTTCTTGTTTCTTCTGAACGTTTCGTTCTGCAATGCAACGATGCCACGCAGGAATCATATAAAGGATTGACGATGAAGGTTCCCATATGGCAGATGCTGTAACGATAAAGAAACCGTAGAATTGTGACACTTCAAAACTGAGTCACAGTGAAGTACAATCCTGCGAGATAATTTTGGACAAAACTATTCTTGGTTATGGGGCCGCATCACTGTAACCAATAAAACAGCAAAATCGTCGGCGTAATTGGACTGCGTCCTCTTCCGGGCGAAAGAGGACGACAGCAAGTCGGTCAAAACGTCGGAAATTTAACTATTTTAGTAGTTACAATGCGCAGCCTCATACCCAAAATTATTTTCTACATTCACACCTACATACATACTCCGCAATGCAGCACACGGTGCGTGACGGAGGGTACCTCGTACCACAACGAGCATCTTCTCTGCCTGTTCCACTACCAAACAGAACGTGAGAAAAATGACTGCCTATATGCCTCTGTACGAGCCCTAATCTCTCTTATCTTATCTTTATGGTCTTTCCGCGAAATGTAAGTTGGCGGCAGTAAAATTGTACTGCAGTCAGCCTCGAATGCTGGTTCTCTAAATTTCCTCAGTAGCGGTTCATGAAAAGAACGCCGCCTTTCCTCTAGAGACTCCCACCCGAGTTCCTGAAGCATTTCCGTAACACTCGCGTGATGATCAAACCTACCAGTAACAAATCTAACAGCCCGCCTCTGAATTGCTTCTATGTCTTCCCTCAATCCGATCTGATAGGGATCCCAAACGCTCGAGCAGTACTCAAGAATAGGTCGTATTAGTGTTTTATAAGCGGTCTCCTGTACAGACGAACCACATCTTCCCAAAATTCTACCAATGAACCGAAGACGACTATCCGCCTTCCCCACAACTGCCATTACGTGCTTGTCCCGCTTCATATCGCTCTGCAATGTTACGCCCAAATATTTAATCGACGTGACTGTGTCAAGCGCTACACCACTAATGGAGTATTCAAACATTACGGGATTCTTTTTACTATTCATCTGCATTAATTTACATTTATCTATATTTACAGTTAGCTGGCATTGCTTATACCAATCACAAATCCTGTCCAAGTCATCTTGTAACCTCCTACCGTCACTCAACGACGATACCTTCCCGTACACCACAGCATCATCAGCAAACAGCCGCACATTGCTATCCACCCTATCCAAAAGATCATTTATGTAGATAGAAAACAACAGCGCACCTACCACAGTTCCTAGGGCACTCCAGATGATACCCTCACCTCCGATGAACACTCCCCATCGAGGACAACGTACTGGGTTCTATTACTTAAGAAGTCTTCAAGCCACTCGAATACTTGGGAACCAACCCCATATGCTCGTACCTTAGTTAGGAGTCTGCAGTGGGGCACCGAGTCAAACGCTTTCCGGAAGTCAAGGAATATGGCATCCGTCTGATACCCTTCATCCATGGTTCGCAAGATATCATGTGAAAAAAGGGCGAGTTGCACACAGACAGTGGAACCCTACAAACTTGTTTGCTGAGTCCAGTCAATGAGGAGTGGAGTATGATAAAGGATGAGACTATTATGGCTGAAAATGTTACTGTAGGTAGAATATAAGCAAAAGGAAAGGGTGTATGAACAAATAAATTAAAGTTTATCCATATTACTCAAAAGACGAAATACAAGAATAAAAATGATGTGTCTAGAAACAAGCTGCACAGAATGTTTAGAAACGAAATAAAAAAAAATAAAAAAAAATAAATTCTGAATCTATTAGATAAGTACACAAGCAAATTTAAAAATAAATTACTAGATGAATGCTGAGCTACATATAAGAAGATGAAACTTAACTTCACAGAAAGACGATGTAAGGCAGAACCGTAGGAAGTGCCGAACGAAAGGGTCTGTTAAGAGCAGAATAAAGGGCAGACCGCAGGGAGGCTTGTATTCGCTACGTGGCGGCAGATGAGTTGGAAACCCACAATCCCTATTGTCAGAGCATGACAGGGCACACGTCCGTCCCAGTTCACAAATGCCAGTGAGGTTCTAGAGTTAGCAGAATTTGTGGAAAAGAGCGGTTTTCAAACTTGATGTTCAAAGCTAACCAACAGAGTTACTAAAAAATATCCAGATATAGCGTTACCGCTACATTGCAAAAGGAACAAGTGTGAGAACTATACGAATCAGAAATTAAGCTTGTGAATTTCTCACCAAAGTAGTGGAAATGTTGGCAAAATGTACGAAGACTGATTCGACTTTGTAAAGGACACGAAATAATATAAGAAATAATGGAACAGAAAACTGAGAAAGATGATCAGCTTGGCTTTAGGAAAGGTAAACTCTAAGGAAAGGCACGTCTGACGTTGCCCTTGACAATCGAAAGAAAGAAGAAAAATCATAGGATTTTACAGACTAGAAAAAGCGTTGGACATTGTAAAATTGTGCAATACTTTCGAATTTCTCAGGAAGAAAGGTGTGAATCACAGGGAAGATGGGTAATATAGAGTAAGTACAAGAATGAAGAGGAAAAAATAAATAAGAGTGGAAGATCAAGAAGGAAGTACTCGGATTAGGAAGGGTACAAGATATGGAATAGTCTTTCGAGCTTTCTGTACAATCTGTACACTGAAGAAGCAATGACAGAAAAAAAATAACTCAGTGGAAAGCAATGCTGTTCTCAGTGAAAGACTGGATAATTGTGGGACCTGTTGAATGAAATGAACTGCTTAATGAATGCACACTATGACCTGAGAGTAAAGAGAAGAAAGACGACAGTAATGATAAGTATCAGAAATGAGAATAGCGATGACCTTAACTTCAAAATAAGCACTCTATTATTGATCAAAATAATTATACTAGTATCAGACACCGGCCTTAAATTGAGGAAGAAATGACTGAAAATGACCATCTGGAAGACAGCATTGAATGGAAAAAAAGTCATAGGCTGTGGGAAAAGAAGTGAAACAAAGCGTTGCGAATCTACAGAAGGTTTTCAAAATTAGGTGGACCGATAAGAAAAGAAATGAATAGGTTCCCCACCGAAGCTTCTAGGAGAGAAACGTATGAAAAACACTGACAAGAAGACGGGAGAGGATGATAGGACATGAGTTAAGACATCAAAGGATAATATCGTACTTGAAGAAACTGGAAAGGATAAAAGTGTACGGACAGAGAGAGGCTGGAATGTGTCCAAGAAATAACTGAGGATGTTGGGTGCAAATGCTACTCCGATACGAATGGATCGCCTCAAACAAGACAGAGGACAGATAACACCCTCTCCCTCCCCGCTCCCCCAAAAAAAGAAGGAAAGTAATGGAACGATTCTTACCCTGCTGCTGAGAATGGAAGAAATGCGGGAAATCCTTTATGATATTAGTGCATCTACAAAAAGAATAATTCAGCATGAAATGCGCTGAAACACTCGAAGAAATACCCTACATGCTGCCGAGTAAAGAGGCAGTGCCGTTCACAATAATGAAGTTCTTCACACAATAAAATAGATTACGAGAGTTAACATTACGATATAGAAGATCAATACGGACTATGATGATTCTATATCCAGCAAAATCTCCCAGACGTCAAAGTTACGCTCTCCGCTTTTATAGCTTTCCGGTCAGTGAAAAAAATGAAGCTGCACACTGCAAAAAAGGTAGTATGCCTATAAATTACTTCAAGTTTTGGATCATCATAACGGAGGCTGCCTTCATGAGCATCGGTGAGCATATTTGTTGAGAGAAATAGCGGTGCTACAGAGTGGCAGGCAGGGTTTTCATTGCTCCAGCATTGGTAGCAGTGGTTGCGAAAGAGCGACTTCCCGGACGACGCGTCTGCGCTGCCTCTGTGGTTGGTTAACAGGACGCCACATACGCGGGCACGTGCGCACTTGCGAAACTTAACCATCGCCTCGCACACGGTAAACACAGAGCAGCGCCACCCCAACTCTCTCACCGTAGGCGTGTTCCAGCAGTGAATTACAATCTGTAGTAATTCAAGATACTGAATGCAGACGTGAGCTCTCTGGTGTCCCCCAGGGTTCAGTTCTTGGTCCAATACTTCTCTCGTTGTATATTGCATCTGTACATCACTCTTGTAACTATTACTGGACAGTAATAGACACAGGTAATCTTTTTATCAAAACGAAAGTTGATGAGCGGACATTTTCATGCAGCAGTACCTCCAATACTTTTTAATGGTATCCAGTTGGCTTTTCAAAAGAAATTGCAAAAGATATTGGGATTGTCTTTCACGAACATGTACACTGGGAAGAGCAAACTATTGCAGCAAGCAGTTAATGCCCTTCTTCCGAGACGCAGTCCAAAAATTTAGATAAATATTCCCAACCTAAAATTAAAAAAAAAAAAGTCCCATCAGATCTTTACTGCTGTTACTTAATTCAACATGTCACAAATAGTGGTAACACCAGAATAGTCGAGCTAACTGCGAATACTTGTGCAAGATAAGTGTGCGACATTCGGTTGTTCGAACATGTCAGTCCTTCCCATATTCGTTTAGGTTGGCTGTGAGCGGTAGGAGGCCTCGCTTGCACAGCACTCTGTTTCTCATCACTGCCTCAGTCATTTGTATCCCCTGTACCTCTGGCAGGTTGTTACACTGTAAGAAGTGGCAGTTTTGTATGCGGTATTAGCCACAGGTAACCATTTTCCTGACTGCACGAATGTAGAAGGTTCTCTGGATTCAGAAATAACTGTTTTTGTTGAGTACCCAGTCCGCGTGAGAGAGCATTGGCTGAGGAATACAGGTGCAGTGGTGTGGAGGCCTAATTTCGGAATGATGTTGTTGTAATTTGTAATTTATCAACGAAGGTAATATCCAGCCGCGTGTGCTAGCTCTGCAGAAAATGGGATGTAGTGTTTAGGGAGAACTTTCAGTTTTGGTGAGTAAATATTCGTAAATCGCATTGTTTGACTGTTACGGTACTGTTGTGTTATTATCTCGTGAATGTATGAACTCAGGAAAGAACTACATCGCTCTTTACCCTGTTTAATTTCCTAACACTGAATTTAAATTTTGGTTAAGAGCTGATTTTCATGGAAGTTTTGTCTAAAGAGCTAACTTTGTAAATTTACTGTCCATTTCGAAATACCAATTTGCTAATAACAGTGTCCACTAATGTAAGCATGTTCATGTATGTTAACCCTTGCTAATCAAGACGAGTCCAAAGTGCCCTTATTTTTCAAATTATTCGACACCGAGCCCCCATATACCACTTGCTATCAATAAGTTTTGAAACAAAATACTTCGGATTCTCATTGCAGTTCGCGAGATCGGGCTGCTAAATGTTTATGAAGCTGGTGTGTAGCATTCTTGCAGTGCACACGGTCAGATTTATTCAAATAACGGCAAAACAGCGTGATTTATTTGAGGAACGCAGTTGCAAAGCACATCACAGCCCTCCGTTGTGGCACAGGTCACCCAAATTGATTATTAGGAGAAGGATTCAACGCGGTTTTGTGCACTTAGGAAACAGTGATTGTCTACTCATATTGCATTCAGTGAGACAATAACTGGTTTAAAATACTGTCTTATTTATGTAGTTCAGTGGCTGCGCAAGTGTTTTGCATTGGAAATCTAAGTACTGAGTTTAGTTCTTAAGTTTATACAGCAATACAGTTATCGCATGTAGCAGGGCAGGTGATATCCAACACCTATCATCATTCCACTACTGCAACATCAGATTATACACGACCAGCATCTTGACTGTAGCTCTGCATAACACATATCTATCTCCATCATTTCAGACAACAGTTGTGGAGCGTATTACCCTGTAACCAGCGTCTTATTCAGAACCAATCTGCATTAAAAAAACGATTAAAGCTTATCTGTTGTCATCGGCGTAGCTTCATTCTCAGCACATCCCACGTTTCCTTCTGTCTTTTCAGAGAACCATATCTCTTGAACGCCACTGAAATCCCAACCATCATACATCTCATATTGAAAACTTTCTCTGCCTTTATAGTCCCATCATACTTCTGTTTTGCTTTATTCGTCTCGTCTGATAATCTTTCGTTATTATTTCTCAATCTCTCGCCAGTCATTTTTTTGTCCACATTGATTCCATTTGTGCTATTATCACACTTTCTGGCAGATGCCATTAGTCACGTTCGACAAGAACGTAATGAAGAAATTGTTTAACTTCAGTAAGATTAACATTATTCAAATTCCATATACGCGTACTATAAAATTCAATTTATTATTACTAGTATTATTATTATTATTATTATGTACAGTGGTGGATAAAAACACAGAAACACTGGAAACATAACGCATTACCATGCTTAACCCGGAGTTGGAAAATCAATGGCATTCAAAACACCTTCCAGTCGTCTCGGAAATGACAAATACAGGTTCTGCATGGGTTTCAAGGGAATCTTATTCCATTCTTCTCGCAAAATAGTGCCAAGTTCAAGTAACGATATTGGAGGTCAGTAGAGATCACCCACACTTCCCTCCAGAGTAGGCCACAAAGCATCAATAATTTTGGGCATTTACATAACTGCTGCGTGGTTTCGGAATTTCAGCTTTCGCTGCAATTCCCAGCATACAGAGAGCTTACTTCGTGTTTTATGGTGCTGACACTGCTCATGAATGCGATATTCAGTTTTGCAGTGACTTTTGTAGCTGACGTCGTCTTACGTTTCGTCACAATCCTCTTCAATGACCGTCTGTCATGACCATTCAACACACAATTTCGTCAGCGTCTTGACTTAGCGGATGGTATTTTCCCGCTTTCCCAGTATGCGGCATCAGTTTTCGGTAGGTACCTCTTCACACACAAAACACTTCAGCTGGCTGCCATTGTGACGGAAGCACCCACCATAGGAACACCAACAATTTGCCGACGTTCGAATTCCCTTAGCGCCTACATAATACACTCACAACTACACCTGACGCTTGCATAGTATTGGGAGCACAGGTGCCGTTCTTGGTCAAATACCTCAGTGCCACCTGTGGGCTTGGCTAGCATCTGCATTTATGCTCAAGCTTGCATTTCTCGCGGTATCTCCATATGTTTCCTTAACACGTGTACAAACTGTAATGTGGGATCACTAAGGATGCCTGGTTAAATGGTTCAAACGGCTCTGAGCACCATGCGACTCAACTTCTGAGGTCATCAGTCCACTAGAACTTAGAACTACTTAAACGTAACTAACCTAAGGACACCACACACATCCATGCCCGAGGCAGGATTCGAACCTGCGACCGTAGCGGTCGCATGGTTCCAGACTGTAGCGCCTAGAACCGCTCGGCCACTTCGGCCGGCTGTTTTAGGATTAAGAGATGTGGAATGACGTATACGGACGCTTTACCAGAGGAAGAGACACTTAAGTAAGACATTTGCTTATACATCTGGGAATAGTTTATTCGACCCTTTTATCGAATCTCTAACTAGTTTAAAAAACATCCTTAAATTTAATATAGTATCGAAACTAATACATCGATAGATATCACAAGTCGACATCAATAATTTATAAAAGTCCGTAGGTTTTTATATATGCCGCAAACAGGTGCAGAAGCTGTAGGACGTGATAAAGGGGTCAAAAATGAGCGATCCAAACTTAGACTTACTCGAGCTCATTATCTGGGGTAGCACCGAATCGAAAATACGATGGTGAAGAAAAATTAATTCATAAGCGATAGAAAGTACGTATATGACTTTTGACAGAACTATGTAACGCATGCTAGCATTGGTGTCGTAATGGGGAACGGCCAGGATGGAAACTGACCGTGTCCTTTCCACACATACATTGCCTTAAGCTATTCGAGGGCACGATAGATAACATGACTCTGAATGGTTGTCCGAGGATTTGAACTGCCATTATCATAACCACTGCCCCAACATGCTCTGTTTGTCAGTTGTGTTTAATGAACAAGTGCCTGGTGGCTTGGGAGATACGCCACATATTGTCAGCAGCTCTTGAATATCCAATCATAATCTGCCTCACTGAATTAATCGTGTCGGTCTCCAGATCCTAAATTTACGCAACGACTGTGGTCAACCTTTGTCACTAGCTGTAGACCAGGCGAGTTCCCCACAGTCGCCACACCTTAGGCAACGTGACGACCTGATGGAAATCGCTTCAGTTTTGTACCTTCCAAGATCTGGAGGCGTCTACAACACTAGTTGAAGTGTCTGAAATAACTATCTGCTACATGAGAAACTGTGTTCCTCCAAGAACAGTTAACATGACCGTCAAATCGTCTTAAAATTGCAATGTCCACTTTTGTCCTGTTACCACATCAACATGAGTCTTATTATACCCTGGAAGGAACAGTTGATGGAAAAAATGAGAAGCAAAATAAGAGAAGTATACTATCGGTGATGACAGCTGTAATAAAGCTGCTCTCAACTCAAAGCTTGGTTTGAACATTGCAGAGTTGCACTAGGCCTGGTCCTGTTGGAGGCGGAATGTTCTCGCCTACCATCGACTTCTGGAGTCATTTACCTATCATTATCTAAACAGTTAACATGGACTCCTACTCCTCGTGGTAGAACCGACTGAGAACCGAATCCCAGACCTTGGATTTTTGGTTTTGTATCTACCCACTGAGCCAACGATCGACACAGTGCGTGTGATAGGTAAGCTTACACAAAAATGTGTGGAATACCATATGACAGCATCAAACCAACATAAACACTGCTCGCTTACTGTGGTACCATGTATCGATAGCCATCATACGGGCGTCACAGTTGGCAGTGGAGTTGCAAGTTTCCGTCTGACGCCGATATAAGTCATCCAGGATCTGGTGGACCCAATGACGCATGCCTGCTAAGCCACACCACCAGGAACTCTGGACTTCTAGCGCCCTCTGCCGCCGCGATATACGATGGCCGGCGGCAGACGATCACTGCATTTGCATCCTTCGTGCTTAGCACAGCGAGCCTTATCCTAGATGCTATTGTATGAGCTGGACTCCAACTCTTGCTGCATTATTTGTAATGAGTCATTGTTCACTTGCATAAATACAACTTAAGTAAATCTTGTGTTTGTTGGGTTAACTTGTTCGCTAGTCATTTCTGCTGCTGTCCATGACAGTTGCCACGCCACTCTATAGCTCACCTCTCCTTTCTGTTGTGTATGAAGTCGTACACAACACTTACAACATCAAAAAATGTATCAGCAAAGTAAGATGGAATGATCGTTTAAGTAGTTGAGTCACTATAAGTAGATATTGGGACAGCATTATGGGATGAAGCAAGGAAAGTAGGATGATT
This sequence comes from Schistocerca nitens, assembly GCF_023898315.1. Lineage (NCBI taxonomy): Eukaryota > Metazoa > Arthropoda > Insecta > Orthoptera > Acrididae > Schistocerca > Schistocerca nitens. Next base: position 365,387,811 of record NC_064614.1, on the reverse strand, counting down.
AGGGATGGATGTTCCAGAAAAGCTCAGCATTTTGGTGTAGATGCGCCAATCTGGAACGATTACCGCAGTGTCGTCCTTTGGCAATATGGATGCAGTATAGGGGGACATGGAGTCAGCACACCAGGAGAAGAGAAGGTGCATAAATGCAGCCTGGAGAAAGATGGGGTAAGACACGGTTGTGGTCTCTTTTAGGGTGCATCCTCTTATTGGCTAGAGTGGTTTTACGGAACGTTTAACATCAAGTTAGTGTAACTGGGAAAATCAGAAGAAATGTTATTCAGTAACGTCGGGAAGGGGGTTGAACCGGAAACGTGCTCCTCACAACCAGTGTCTGAAATAATTCGCCACACGATTTATGGAGGCGTCGCGTCGTCGAGAAAAGGGGCAATATTGCCATTTGATAACACATCACTGGCTATAACTAATTGTGGCTTAAATTGGATTGGTTTTACTTTTGTGCAGGGCTGTTGCTCCAGCCCGTGTGCAGGACTAGATTAATACGCGCCCGCAACGTGTCAGCGTGAGACGTAATGGAAGTACTGTAATATAAACAGACCGTTAACACAGCGAGTTGCGCTGCAGTGGCGCCGCGCCGGCGCCGGCGCCGGCAGTAACTAGCGTCGGCCGCTGGCGCCTCATTAGCGATGCGGTAATTACAGCGCAGAGCGAAGCAGCCAAGGCCGCCGCGTGCGTCACCGGAATTAAATGGCCGCATCAATTCCATCCGTCTGGCGCGCGTCTCCAGGGAGCGCGATGCCGATGCCTCGACGAGCGCCCACCGTTCTTCGAATAACGCTTCTCTCAGAGTCCAATGTAGGCTAACTCTCTTTTTCATTTGTTCTTTTTGATTAGGGTACTACTACACTATCTGACAAGATTAATCGTCTTGAGAAATGACTTAATTTGCAGACACTTAAGGGAGAGACTCTGCTTCCAGATATCGGTTGCGGACTGGAACCATTTCACGTACCGCATTCTGGTTCATCACCATCGCTCGAAGTTTGGTAGTTCACACTAACAGATGCAAGTCTTGCTCTAAAAGTATTCCTCAGAGCAGGAATAAACTAATGTTGTGACGTAGGTGGTAAGTAAGTGGTCAGTTCCTATGGGAGCAAACCGCTGAGGTCATCATTCCCTTGGCTTACACACTACTTAATCTAACTTAAACTAACTTACGCTAAGGACAACACACATACACACCCATGCCCGATGGAGGACTCGACGTAGATGGTGCTGGGGGTTCACAGGCATACGAAAGGATATTCCAGTGAACAAAGTTTCATGCTTTTATTACACACAAATATTTGAACAGAAAAGTCAAGAGGTGAACCCCCATGTAGCCTTACAAGAGAATAGATAAAACATTTTTATCACACAATGGTTTTTGATACAAATGGTTCAAATGGCCCTGAGCACTATGGGACTTACCATCTGAGGTCATCAGACCGCTAGACTTAGAACTACTTAAACCTAACTAACCTAAGTAACAACAGCCATGCCCGAGGCAGGATTCGAACCTGCGACCGTAGCAGCGGCGCGGTTCCGGACTAAAGCGCCTAGAACTGCTCGGCCACAACGGTCGGCCTTTTTATCACAACTTTCAAGATCAAAGAGCAGGGAATATTTGAATTTAAACTTTCATTTTCCTTTTACGTTTAAGAAACAACTAATATTAAGATAGCAGCTAATGAACCAGGATGATATAATCGTTCTTGGAATAAAGCAAAACAACTTTCAAATTATGTACTGGGTGCACCTTCCTGCACTTAGAATAAACAATCATAAAAAGTCCTACAGATAATCTTTGAATAAAAAACAAATCGAATCAACTAACATGGCAGACAGAAATCGCACAAATCTCACTAGCAATTAACAAGAAACCAGCATAACATAAGCGTACTCGAAATCGACGAAAACGAATTTCAAATTGCACATCTCCATATTTTCGTGGAGCAAAGACTGTTCCGTAAAATTTCGGGCATGCAGCCGCATAAATTGGACTTCTTCTTCTAATATTTCGGCTGAGAACCGTCCAGCAATCTTCAGAGTGAGCCGAGGTTACTGACGCTCCAGCACTGGTGACCCGCGGGTTTAAATGGATTGAGCAAGAGCTGTAGCGTCAGTCACCTCGGCTCACTCTGAACATGGCTGTACGGTTCTCAGCCGAAATATTAGAAGAAGAAGTTCAATTTATACGGCTGCACGCCCGCAATTTTGTGAAAGAACTTTCACTTTATGTACTGGCCTCACCTTCCTGCATTCAGAATGGCTCAAATGGCTCTGAGCACTATGGGACTTAACTGCTGAGGTCATCAGTCCCCTAGAACTTAGAACTGCTTAATCCTAACTAACCTAAGGACAGCACACACATCCATGCCCGAGGCACGATTCGAACCTGCGACCGTAGCAGTCGCGCGGTTCCGGACTGAAGCGCCTAGAACCGCTCGGCCATCGTGGCCGGCATACATCCATTGTGTGTGCTCCCCACTCGACGGCCGTTGGCGCCGGAATCGAACCGTCACAATGTGCATTCGACTACTAACAAGGGAACCTCCCCATCGGACCCCCCTCAGATTTAATTATAAGTTGGCACACATAGGCCTTGAGAAACTGAACACAGATCAATCGAGGAAACAGGAAGAAGTTGTGTGTAACTATGAAAAAAATAATCAAAATATACAAACTGAGTATTCCATGTGTGAGATAGGCAACTTTTAGAATAATACGGCTTTAGGAGTGCCGTGGTCCCGTGGTTAGCGTGGGCAGCTGCGGAACGAGAGGTCCTTGGTTCAAGTCTTACATCGAGTGATAGTTTTTATTTTCAGACAATTATCAGTATTCAGGCACTCAAACATAATCAACTTCGCTCTCCAAAATTCCGGTACATGTTCAGATTTCCTTGGACATATACAGGATTTGACGGTCTACACATGGAAAAATTTGAAAACGTTAAAAACATATGTTTTGAAAGAGCACAGAGGAAACTGCGACTGTGAAACTGTTGCATTCATTTGTTGCAGTTTATGTGACACACTCTTACGTTTTCATCACTTCTTTGGGAGTGATTATCACATCCACAAGAAAACCTAAATAGGGCAAGGTAGAAGAATCTTTTTACCCATTCGCCAAGTGTGCAAGTTAGGTGGGTCGACAACATATTTTTGTCATGTGACGCACATGCCGTCACCAGTGTCGTATGGAATATATAAGACGTGTTTTACTGGATCAAATGTTTTCGGTTCCCACTGGAGAGGCACGTCCATTCGTCTACTAATCGCACGGTTTTGCGGTGCGGTCGCAAAACACAGACACTAAATGAACGAACGGACAGATCACAACTTTGCAAAAATATAGAAAGTAAACTTTTCGCTCGAGGGAGTACTTGAACCAAGGACCTCTCGCTCCGCAGCTGCTAACGTTGACCACTGGACAAGGGCGCTCGTGTGCTTACATCTTCCTTTATATTGCCTATGTTGCCGATGGACCACTCAGTTTATATATTTTGATTATTTTTTCATATTTCCACACAACTTCTTCCTGTTTTCTCGATTGATCTGTGTTCAGTTTTTCAAGGCCTATCCTCTGTGCCAAATTATAACTAAATCTGAGGGGGGTGCGATGGGGAGGTTCCCTTGTAAGGCGAACTATTTCGGATGATTCCGTCCACCTTAGAGAAGACAATCGGAATTCACCGACAGCAGTGGTCTCCGAGTACTGATTCGTAGCTAGATATATAAAAGACCTTCAACAGTGATCAATGTCCCGGCAGAAAATCAAGGGAATATTTCTCATAACTTAACACAGAATCAATACTACCTTTAAGAATATAATGGCCTAAATGTTTTAAATAAAATGTGTCAATTAGTCAGGTAAACACATACATCACTAAATTGTCAGCAGTCGTTAAAAATGTACATGTTAATAAAGCTCATTTTACTGGAGACGGAAAGATTTACTTTAGCACCGTAAAGAAATTAGTAAAAGAAAGTAAAATTTTGTTGTGTATTAGGCAGCATCTGTCACCTCCTTAGTTCAACGACAAGACGATCGACCACGCTGATGGAAACGTCTCCAGTCTTTTGGTGTTCAGGACTGGTATAATACCTGACCAATTTCTGGTTGAGCAAGCGTATATGGTCGCATAGCTATCCAGTGCGTAGTTCTCGTTAATGATGCAAGAAAAGTGCAGTCTACTAATCGTGTTGCCAGATATGTTTCAGGGCTACCTTTAACTTTCTCACAAACAGACGGGTCACAGTCACGGTTGAACAATAATGAAAGTTAAGACTGTAGTTTAAATCCCCTTAAAATAAAAGGTCTACGATATTCCTTACAATTTATCAGCACTTAGGTCCTGTTTCCCAATCAAATCTTTGCCGGCCGAAGTGGCCGTGCGGTTAAAGGCGCTGCAGTCTGGAACCGCAAGACCAGTACGGTCGCAGGTTCGAATCCTGCCTCGGGCATGGATGTTTGTGATGTCCTTAGGTTAGTTAGGTTTAACTAGTTCTAAGTTCTAGGGGACTAATGACCTCAGCAGTTGAGTCCCATAGTGCTCAGAGCCATTTGAACCATTTGACCCAATCAAATCTTTCTCCAACGATATAGATGGAATCGAGTACACTGTATTTTTCTGGAGCATCTGAAATGTTATCAGCAAAACAATTTAAAGCTACTTAAGTTGATTCTACACTCATGCACTTGTAATTTGCGACATGTCGTGTTTGTTGTACTTCCAAGCTCCAAGTGGAGTTTTTTTTTCCATTTTTCATTTCGTGCGTGTATCTTTCTCTTCTGCTGGAGAGTGGTTTTTCTAGGGGGAGATTCTTCCCCGCAAAGTGGCTGGTCACAAGCGAGATAATGGAGAATGATAGTCTTTTCTATGGTGGTACGCCAGGGAGCTGTCCACGGGACTCGGTGTGGGCCGTGCACGCTATGTGGATACAAGCAATCCAGTGGGGCAGTTGGTGTCTTTTCCGCGCTAGAGGATGGCCAGTACTATTACACGCTGAAGTTCCGTGGGGACAGTCCGGCACTTTATGGTTGTTCCACAGTGAGGTAGCTAAAGTCATAGGATAGCGATATTCACGTATACAGATGACGGTAGTGTAGCGTGAACAAGGTATAAAAGGGCAATACATTGGCGGAACTGTCATTTCCGCTCGGTGTATCATGTGAATGCTTTTTCGACGTGACTATGGTCTCACGATGGGAATTAATAGACTTTGAACGCGGAATGGTAGTTGGTACTAGACACATGGGACATTCAGTTTCGGAAATGGTTAGGGAACTCAGAATTCCGAGATCCACAGTGACAATAGTGTGCCTAGAATACCAGATTTCAGGCGTTACCTCTCACTATTAAGAACGCAGTGGCCGACGTCCATCACACAACGACCGAGAGCAGCGGCGTTTGCGTAGAGTTGTCAGTGCTTACAGACAAGCAACGCTGCGTCATATAACACAGACATCAATTGTGGGACGTACGACGAACGTATCCGATAGGACAGTGCGGCGAAATTTGACATTAATTGGCTGTAGCAGTAGACGACGGACAGGAGTGCCTTTGCTAACAGCACATCGTCTGCAGCGCCTCTCCTGGACTCGGGACCGTATTGGTTGGACTGTAGACGACAAGAAACCGTTGCCTGGTCAGATGACCAGTTGGTAAGAGCTAACTGCAGGGTTAGAATTCGAACGTGGCACAGTGCCCACGAGGTCATGGACTCAGCCGCGCGGGATTAGCCGCTGGGGCGCTGCAGTCATGGACTGTGCGGCTGATCCTAGCTGAGGTTGGAGTCCTCCCTCGTGCTCGATGTGTTTGTTTGTCCTTAGGATAATTTAGGTTAAGTAGTGTGTAAGCTTAGGGACTGATGACCTTAGCAGTTCCATAAGATTTCACACACATTTGAACATTTTGAAGTCATGGACTCAAGTTGTCAAAAAGTCACAGCGCAAATTGGTGGTGGCTCCATAGTGGTTTGAGTTGCTGTTACATGGAAAGGACTGGGTCCTCCGATGCAACTAAACCGATCACTGATCAGAAATGGTTATGTTCGGCTAGTTGGAGACCATCTGCAGCCATTGATGGACTTTTTGTTCCCAAACGACGATGGTATTTTGATTGATGTCGATGAACCATGTCACTGGGAGACAACTGTTCGCGACTGATTTGAAGAACATTCTCGACAATTAGAGCGAATGGTTTGATCATCCAGATCGCCCGACATGGCGTTTATGAGACGTAATCAAGAGGTCAGTTAGTGCACAAAATTCTGTACCGGCTACATTTCCGTAGTAGGGGACGGCTATAGAGGCAGAATTACTTAATATTTCTGCTGGGGCTTCCAACGACTTGTTGAGTCCACGTCACGTCGAGTTGCTGCACTACACTTGGCAAAAGGAAGTTCAACACGATATTAGGAGGTGTCTCAAGACTTTTGTCGTCTCAGTGGATTTTTCTCCACAAGCAAGACTTATATTTATTTTGTTGTTGTTCATTGTAAATGTGTTTGATTAGCAGAAGGTGATCATCTTTTTGTACCTCATATTATCTCATCATTTCAGCATGTGAGGTTTGTATATTTTGCATGTCATACTGTACAGGAAATTTAATTGAAACATTTGCGTAGATGTCTCATAGTTGACTGATGGCAGCTTTGCTTTACTGGCTAAGCTGTTGTGGTGTGTTTGCAGATCTATATTTAGGATGGGCGTTCGGTAAGTAATACAACATGCATTTTCTCTCAGTCAATTTACGTTGAAAAATGTAGAATTTGTTGTGAGACATCATGGAATATTCCCGCCCCCATAGTGTCATTATGTTGCGACAGGTAGCGGCGCTACACGCAATCTTCAAAATGGCGTCTGTAACGGAGGCGCATTCCAACCAGAAAGCTGTCAATGAGTTGCTATTGGCAGCAAACCAGAGCATCATAGATATTCTGTCTACTGAGACCTGGCAGTGACGAAAATCACGCTGAGTCATTGGGCGAGGAATCTGTCATCATCGCAACAAGATTGCGCAAACCTCATGCCAGCCGACTGCACAAAGCTGTGACTCATTCAATACTGGAACGTGCGGACACTTTCATGAGAGACGATCGACGGATCACGATTAAACACCTCGCTGAAATACTGGGCGCCTCTATTGGTAGAGCGGACACATTCGTCCACCAGTGTGGGTACCCATAGATGTGTTTCCGCCTGGTTCTTTGCCGCCTAGCAGAAGAACATAAAGCGCAACGAAGGACCATCAGTGCGGAACTGCTTGCGGGATACGAGGCTCACCGACAATGTTTTTGTCGAACATCGTCAAATACGATGAGACACGGGTTCATCACTTCGAACGGAAAACAAAACGGCAATCCATGAAGTGGCGCCAGACTACCTCTCCTCAGATGAAGTTCAAACTTCACCCTCAACCGGTAAAGTCACGGAGGCCGTCTTTTGGGACTCTGGAGTGCTTACTCTGTTTGATTTCCTCCCTCATGGTGAAACGACCGAGTGTGAAGTGTGGTGTACTACCCTCAGGAAATCTAAGATTCAGCGTGTTCCTCGCCACTAACATGCAAACAAACATATACTTCTCCATGAGAACGCAAAGCCTCACAGAAGCCTGCGCTTGCGAGAGGAACTCACAAAACGTCACTGTACTGTTGTTCCTCGTCCACCCTACATCTCGGATTTTGCACGTTCCGCCATCCACGGGTTCGGTCTAATGAAGGATGGACTACACGGCAAGCAGTACGTGGATAATGGGGAGATTATTAGTGTAGTCCGCGGCTCGTGGTCTCGCGGCCGCGTTCTCGCTTCCCGAGCGTGGGGTCCCGGGTTCGATTCCCGGTGGGAACAGGGATTTTCCCCTGCCTCGAGATGACTGGGTGTTCGTGTTGTACTCATCATTTCATCATCATTCATGAAAGTGTCGAGATTGGGCTGAGCAAAGATTGGGAATTTGTACGGGCGCTGATAATCGCGCAGTTGAGGCCTCCACGAACCAAACAATATCATCATTAATTCAGCAAGACGTCGGCTCCGGCGTCGACTAGTATAGCGGCACCATGTGGGCGTACAGACCCTCCCAGTGTGGCGGTGTACGGTCGTCACATTTAAAAAAAATTATGTTGAAAAATAGGATCTAGTAGTCAAAATAATATGGTAGACAAGAGAGTAACTGGTGTATTGGAATCCTGAATAAAACAAACCTGCTTTTAGAAAAAAAAATTATCAATTCTTTCTTAACACTCCTCATAGTTGAGCTAATGTAAGTAACCGTGATTAAATCAGAGAGATGCCTTTTGGCTTGTTGTCCTGCAGTTAATTGCAGAAGTTAATTTTATTGCCTTTTTCTGCCAAGAGGCCAAGTGTACCAAACGACTGCTGTAAATTGCTATCGACCCGATTCTGTATGCTGGGGCGAAGGCTGTTTCCATTTTGTTTTCATTTTGTCAAGTGCATTTTTTACTGCATTTTATGTTCTCATTCTCTTTTTGAGAACTGGCTCCAAGAACCATACTGGGCTATATATCTTGTTACCATTTCTTTGCTGTCAAAAAGAATATTCCTTGTTTAATAAATTGTTCATAAAATTGAGCTCACGCGTGCACAACCTCCAGTCCGAAACCCACCCCACCCAGACTCTACAATACAGACTATACGCTTTCCGGTTTATATCAAAACATCTTCAGTGGTCAGATTTTTTATTTCTTGCTTTATTGCCAATGTTGTTCCACAAACAGGTAACGATTTTGGTTCGCCACAATTTCACTGGCGCTACATGTGTTTCCGCATTCATATGGTATAGATCCACTTTCACGTATCGTACTTTAAGTGAGTACCAGGGAACACGTATTCTGTGTGCCCTCGGAGCGCACCAAATGCGCCGGCACTGCGCTCCAGAGCGACCGGCTAATGGGAGCCGCCTAATGGAATAATTACAGGGGCTCCGGCGCACCACCCTGCTAGGACCTTAGTTACAGCACCACCAGCCAACACCGGGCTCCCGTCGCATTTCTCGCAGCACTGTTTCTCAGGTCTGCACATTTCATGCGTCCAAGTTGCTCACAACGATGGTTGAAAAAAGAATGGACAAGAAAATTTGGGAGGAGCTAGATGACAATTAGATTGGTTTCAGCAAAAGTAAAAGCACCAGAGAGGCAGTTCAGACATTGTACTTGAAAATGTAAGCAAGATAAATTCAAGGTACGTTCGTAGGTTTTGTCACCTAGAAAAACAATCGACCATGCCACATGGTATGATTAGTGCGAAACGTATGGAAGCTATAGGAAAGACGCATAATACATTGTATGTAGACCTACAAGGACGAAGAGGGAACAATAAGACAAAGACCAAGAATGTTGTGGTCGGATTAGAAAGGGAATAAGGCAGCTGCGTGGTCTTGCGCCCCTGTTGTTCAATATAGACATCGAATAATCAATAACGGAAATAAAATGGTTTCTGGAGTGGGTTTGAAATTCACAGTGAAAAGATATCAGTAGTAACATTAGCTGATGACGTTTCTCTCCTCTAGAATCTGTTTGGAATAAACTAATGAGCACACACAATGGATGTATGCCGGCCGCGGTGGTCTAGCGGTTCTAGGCGCTCAGTCCGGAACCGCGCGACTGCTACGGTCGCAGGTTCGAATCCTGCCTCGGGCATGGATGTGTGTGATGTCCTTAGGTTAGTTAGGTTTAAGTAGTTCTAAGTTCTAGGGGACTGATGACCACAGATTTTAAGTCCCATAGTGCTCAGAGCCACAATGGATGTATTAAACAGAATGTAGACAAGAGTAATGGAGAGTAGCAGAAAAGAGAGTAGGCACAAACTTAATATCAAAATTGGGGAATACGGCTTAGGCGAAGGAACTTTTATACCTTGGAACGAAAGTAACACATGATGGGGGATGCAAGGAGGACATAAATGTAAAGAGGGCATTCCTGGCCGAAAGAAGTCAAATGTCGTTCTTATATGACGAAGAAATTTATGAGAGCGTACTTGTGGAGCACAACTTGGTATGGAAATGAGTCATGGACTGCGGGAAAAGCGGAAAAGCAGAGAATCGAAGAGTTTGTGATTTGGTGGTGTAGAAGGATATTGGGAATTACATGAGCTGAGAAAATAAGAAATGAGGAGTTCCTTCACAGTGTTGGTGAAGGGAGGAGCACGTGGAAAACATTAAGAGGAAGGGAGTGGGTGGTGGGACATTTGTTAAGACCACAAGGAATAACTTTCATGGTACTTGAGCCACCTGTAAGCCGTAGAAACTGCAGAGGAAGATAGAGACTGGAGCACAGCCAACAAATTATTGAAGACAATGGGTACATATGCTAGTCTGAGATGAAAAGGTTAGCTAAGGAGTGAAATTTGTGCCGTGCTAAAATATCTAGCCATTACAATGATTACAAAATGAAAGCTACTTCTGTACTCCGTAAGAGGTTCAATCTCTAATCTTAGCTTCATGACCTTTTCGCCGAATATACAAATGAGCTACTGTTTATCTATTAAACAGATCGGTCACAAAACACATATGTAGCTTGTATGGGAGAACTGTTCAAGCCGTGAATTTCGGATCACGTCGTACTACAAATCACGAAAAGTTGAAAGCATCATTAGAAATCTCAGTTTGTACGGTGTATTTGACAGTTCCTTTGGGATGCTTATTACTTTCAGTATCCTTGCATGCTGTGGCTACTGTAGCAGGGCCTGCAGTGTAACTGAGTGGAGCTCGTGAGAGCGAAGGAGTGAATAGCAGCTGTCGGCCAGAGAGGGAGAGAAGGAGAGAGACAGAGAAGGAGAGAGGGTGAGAGGGAGAGAGGGGGAGAGAGTGTTGCATCACGGCAGAGTGAGGAATCTGGATGACAGATAGGAAATTCATTTGCGGTTCTACCTGATGTAATTGAAGATAGAAAATGATTTTGATGTGATTTTATAGAGAGACGAGACTTCTCGAAGTAGGTAACACGCATCAAGTTTTATATGCTGAGCGCTAATCACGATGTGTTCTAGTTGTAATGTTTCATTGTGACTAACAAATATTTACGTGTCGGTATCCACGGTAAGCCGTCCGATGTGACCGAGCGGTTCTAGGCGCTTCAATCTGGAACCGCGCGACCGCTACGGTCGCAGGTTCGAACCAGCCTTGGGTATGGTTGTGTGTGATATCCTTAGGTTAGTTAGGTTTAAGTACTTCTAAGTCTAGGGGACTGATGACCTCAGATTTTAAGTCCCATAGTGCTCAGAGCCATTTGGACCATTTTTATCCACGGTAAATTATCACCCATGTTTTTTAAAGAACATCATTTTCGCCACTGACCGCAGAAATTTTTTCGCTATTGCAGTATCGACCTTCGGGCCATTTTCAAGCGCAGAAGGTACACAACTATACAAACATGTCATGCAGACAGCTGCACATCAAGGCCATTTCGTGCACGACGTGTCGCTCCCCTGCAGGTCTTCCTGCATTTCGCTATAATTTTCTAACGTTTCCGCTTCTCTCTATACAACAACATCGACCCCGAAAATACAGCTGGTCAGATATTTCGTGTACTTTTATTTGCTTCATCAGGTGGAAGTACGGAACTTTGGGAGGATGCATAAGTTCCTTGCGTTTTTCTTTTGCATGCTAGTATTCCGGTTTATTTGTTCGATTGTAATTTTTTTATTTGTAGTTCGCTGATGCTATTTGAGTTTACATCTGGTTATTTTCTGATTTGGAGATATTAATGGAGCCACAGACGCTAAAAAATGGAGTGCCAAGTGGAGAAATCGAATCTATTCTACTGTTTGAGTTCAGCTGATAGTAGCGGCGGCAGCCACAAGCATTTGCGCCGTGTTTGAGGGTAATGCCATAGGGCAGAGCAGGGTAAGAAAATTTTAAGCAATATCGTTTTCACATTAGTGACTCTCTTCGTTCAGGAAACCCTTCGGGGTTTGATGAAGATCGTTTAAACGCATTAACCCGCAATGATCCGCGTCAGTGGACTCGAGAAAAGGTAAATGTGATGAAGTGTGATCATTCCACTATAACGAGACATTTGCCTTCAGTTGAAGGTTCAAAGTCGGGTGTAATGGTACCACATGTTCTTAGCCAAAATCACAAAAATCTGCGGGTGACCATGTATGCGTATCTGCTTGCTCGTCATCAATTCACTCTTGAATAACTCCGACCATTCCTATTTTGTATCGTTACTTGTGATGAGAAATGGTGTCTTTATGCTAACATAGGGAAAAGAAAGGAATGGTTGAGCCCAAACAAAGGAAATACCTCCCCCCATACCCCGATATAAAGACATAAGCGCATCCACAAAAATTAATGTTATGCTTCTGGTGGAACATGGATGGTATGGTGTACTGTGAATTGCTTCCGCGAGGTGGAACCATCACTGTTGACTTTTGTTGACAACAACGGAGACGCCTTGCAGGAGCAACGCAAGAACAACGAACACCAGCAGTACTACGTGAACTGATGCTACACCACAATAACGCCCGTCTGCATTCTGATCGACTGACAATAAACGCTACACGCTTAATCTGGCGCCCTCATATTTTCACCTTTACCGCTCTCTATCGAAAAGCCTTTAATGGATTCTGAAGATGGCTCGACGAGTTCTTCGCCTGAAAATCACGTGATTTCTATGTTCGCGAAATCGATGAGTTACCACTGTGTTGGCAGACTGTTGTAAATAGTGGTGGAGAATATATTATTGATGGCTGAAGTCCCTTTTATGTACCTCTGTTCTACACTCCTGGAAATTGAAATAAGAACACCGTGAATTCATTGTCCCAGGAAGGGGAAACTTTATTGACACATTCCTGGGGTCAGATACATCACATGATCACACTGACAGAACCACAGGCACATAGACACAGGCAACAGAGCATGCACAATGTCGGCACTAGTACAGTGTATATCCACCTTTCGCAGCAATGCAGGCTGCTATTCTCCCATGGAGACGATCGTAGAGATGCTGGATGTAGTCCTGTGGAACGGCTTGCCATGCCATTTCCACCTGGCGCCTCAGTTGGACCAGCGTTCGTGCTGGACGTGCAGACCGCGTGAGACGACGCTTCATCCAATCCCAAACATGCTCAATGGGTGACAGATCCGGAGATCTTGCTGGCCAGGGTAGTTGACTTACACCTTCTAGAGCACGTTGGGTGGCACGGGATGCATGCGGACGTGCATTGTCCTGTTGGAACAACAAGTTCCCTTGCCGGTCTAGGAATGGTAGAACGATGGGTTCGATGACGGTTTGGATGTACCGTGCACTATTCAGTGTCCCCTCGACGATCACCAGTGGTGTACGGCCAGTGTAGGAGATCGCTCCCCACACCATGATGCCGGGTGTTGGCCCTGTGTGCCTCGGTCGTATGCAGTCCTGATTGTGGCGCTCACCTGCACGGCGCCAAACACGCATACGACCATCATTGGCACCAAGGCAGAAGCGACTCTCATCGCTGAAGACGACACGTCTCCATTCGTCCCTCCATTCACGCCTGTCGCGACACCACTGGAGGCGGGCTGCACGATGTTGGGGCGTGAGCGGAAGACGGCCTAACGGTGTGCGGGACCGTAGCCCAGCTTCATGGAGACGGTTGCGAATGGTCCTCGCCGATACCCCAGGAGCAACAGTGTCCCTAATTTGCTGGGAAGTGGCGGTGCGGTCCCCTACGGCACTGCGTAGGATCCTACGGTCTTGGCGTGCATCCGTGCGTCGCTGCGGTCCGGTCCCAGGTCGACGGGCACGTGCACCTTCCGCCGACCACTGGCGACAACATCGATGTACTGTGGAGACCTCACGCCCCACGTGTTGAGCAATTCGGCGGTACGTCCACCCGGCCTCCCGCATGCCCACTATACGCCCTCGCTCAAAGTCCGTCAACTGCACATACGGTTCACGTCCACGCTGTCGCGGCATGCTACCAGTGTTAAAGACTGCGATGGAGCTCCGTATGCCACGGCAAACTGGCTGACACTGACGGCGGCGGTGCACAAATGCTGCGCAGCTAGCGCCATTCGACGGCCAACACCGCGGTTCCTGGTGTGTCCGCTGTGCCGTGCGTGTGATCATTGCTTGTACAGCCCTCTCGCAGTGTCCGGAGCAAGTATGGTGGGTCTGACACACCGGTGTCAATGTGTTCTTTTTTCCATTTCCAGGAGTGTATTTATCAAGCTTATGGAAAAATAGTCAACCTCTTTTAAAAGCCAACAGTCAAGGAGCACGTTATATTTATGGAATTACAGAGAGGCGGAAGGACAATCTGTGTTCGTTCGCGGGTGGCCACCGGCTGAAGCAACATCCCACTTGCGGTGAACTTTGTCTGGTGCAGCATATAGTGGAAGCGGAGTCTGGCTACAGGCGCCACACTCTGGCTCGACCCCGGTGGTGCGATGTGAGATGGCGCCAGCTGCCTGCCCCGCCAGATTTACGCGCAGCCGCGACAACGGCTCGCTTGTGCTGAATGCGAGCGGCACTGTGCGAGCTCAGACGCTTTCACGTAGAGGCTGGGCCGCTCGCGAACAATGCGCCATTCACCCAGCGCTTTCGCAATTTCGACGTGGCGGCACGCCATTACTGCAGTGAAAAGGCCAGAAAGGCCGAAATGAAAGTTTGGCCGAAGTTGGGGGAAAACCGGGCAGGTTCATGACGAACGTTCATGCCTGTGGCATGAAATATAAAAAAGAAATCGCACTGAAGTACCTCGAATGACCTCACAAGTACCAAAAGTGCAACCTGTTTTAAGGTAATTATGCAAGAGATCCTTGTGCGTTTGTTAATCTCATACTAGGAACTCATATTCGTCAACTCCTTCCACAATAAACTGTCATACAAAGGTTAAATATTGTGTATATAGGAGGAAGACTGAAAAAAAAAACGTCAGCTTGTGCAAAACCTACATACGATGGGTACCCATAAATTCGAAAAATCTACTGTGGTTGTGAAAGCTGATGATTGTCAGTCATCCTCTACATATACACATTCTGCTTAAGACATGGTGGAGGGTATGGCTGTAAGAGTCTGCATATTTTTCATGAAAAGTTCCACCTCCAGGATTAGCTCGTTGTCAGTCTGGAAACGCCTCGCACACAATAGCTTCTTCAGCCCAAGAAAGAGGAACAAGTTATTGACTTGGAGATACGACAAGAAGTTGTGTAGGAAGTTGCCTCTGGCAGTTAAGTGTGTAACATTTAGCTTCAGTTGATCTGTACAACACGATGTACTTGATGTCTGATAATGTGTTATCCGGGAACACGTAAAATTAAAATCATTCATTGACCAGTTGATGACGTTTCACTAAGTGACCTACTCAGCATTTGTGCAATACGTTCCAAGTCACTGAGTGCCGTATCAAGAGAATATGTGGGCGACGCAAAATTTATGGTGTATATTGGCAGAATGATCCGACAAATGAATATTTCTACGAAGGGCAGGATTCGAACCCGGGTCTCCAGTAGGCAGATGCGGTAATGCGAAACTGACCACTAGATGTCACGAGACGTGGACTCGCCTCTATAAAAGGCGGTGGGTGTTGTCAGTAGAGAAGCTGTAACAGCAGGTTTGGTCGGTCAGGACAGTTCAATGACCTCGAACGTGGGCTATGCACTGGATGTCACCTGAGTAACATATCCATCAGGGTCATTTCACTCCCTCTAAACCTACCCAAATCTACTGTTGGTGGGGTTTTAATTTTTTTTTTTTTTTGTGGGATCTATAATTTAAAAAACCTCTCTCACGCCGGCCTGATTTAGCTTCACTGATCAGGATGGTAAAAACATGCGTATGTTAAGGGAAGTTTCATTCACAAAGCAGGCTTATCACATTCACACAGTTCAATACTGTTCTATCCTGATTAAATTGAGCTTAACTTAAATTCGATAAGGCAGTGAAGCAATTTCGAAGTCTCGGTGTGACGAAAATTGTCAGTCGATCTCCTGGAAACATTTGTAATAATTATTAACTTTCGGTGATCACATGGGGAAGACCGGAGACCTGCTGGTAAGACCGTGTTAGCCTATTTATTTGAAGTAACTGGATATCTTGAGCATACAAAACGGCAGGTTCGTCCAGTGTAAATCAGACGTTCCCCACTGATCCCGTGCAACACAGCGTAGTAAGCAGACACTGTCAATAATAATCAGTTAAATAATACGCGAACACACTTACTTTAGTTTAGTTCATGTATTAAATTCCTTCTCATACAGAATCTCATCAAGATGGCGACTACCTCAACAATACATACATATACATCCTCCTACTTTCACGACTAATCGGCAAGAATTCCTTCATTCTTTTTTTAAGAGAAAACATAGATAGCAGAGAAGCTATTCCATGGAGTAAATGGACGCTCCAAGGAATAATTGGGCTTGAAACTACTTTGCATTGGTAATCGGTAAGATAAGAAGCGATATTTCGAGATGTGTACTGAGTTATATAATTTATAAATTTTTCTGAGAGACCGCTGCAAGAGACATTACAGTGTGATAGCGCCTTATTGAATGGTTGCAACGTTGTTCATACTCAACTTTACAGTCTACAGACGTTAAAGTAACCTCTGGCGTGCCACAGGGGAGTGTTATGGGACCATTGCTTTTCACAATATATATAAATGACCTAGTAGATAGTGTCGGAAGTTCCATGCGGCTTCTTGCGGATGATGCTGTAGTGTATAGAGAAGTTGCAGTATTAGAAAATTGCAGCGAAATGCAGGAAGATCTGCAGCGGACAGGCACTTGGTGCAGAGAGTGGCAACTGGCCCTTAACATAGACAAATGTAATGTATTGCGAATACATAGAAAGAAGGATCCTTTATTGTATGATTATATGATAGAGGAACAGACACTACTAGCAGTTACTTCTGTAAAATACCTGGGAGCATGCGTGCGGAACGATTTGAATAGGAATTACCATATAAAATTGATTGTTGGTAAAGCGGGTGCCAGGTTGAGATTCATTGGGAAAGTCCTTAGAAAATGTAGCCCATCAACAAAGGACTCGTTCGACCTATACTTGAGTATTGCTCATCAGTGTGGGATCCGTACCAGGTCTGGTTGACAGAGGAGATAGTGAAAATCCAAAGAAGAGCGGCACTTTTCGTCACAGGGTTATTTGGTAAGTGTGACAGAGTTAAAGAGATGTTTAACAAACTCAAGTGACACACTCTGGAAGAGAGGCGCTCTGCATCACGATGTAGCTTGCTGTCCAGCTTTCGAGAGGGTGCGTTTCTGGATAAGGTATCGAATATGTGGCTTCCCCCTACTTATACCTCCCGGGGAGATCACGAATGTAAAATTAGAGAGATTCGAGCGCGCACGGAGGCTTTCCGGCAGTCGTTCATCCCGCGAACCATACGCGACTGGAACAGGAAAGGGAGGTAATGACAGTGGCACGTAAAGTGCCCTCCGCCACCCACCCTTGGATGGCTTGCGGAGTATAAATGTAGATGTAGATGATTATCATTCGGCTTAGCCGTTGGTTTCGGCACCTCTAGCGGAGAGCTACAGTACTACGACGGTGTGATTTGTATGATTATCGTGACTGCAGACAAGCACTCGCAAAGAAACAAAACAATGATTATGTAACGCATTTTTTTCGAGCTAATTTTTAAAGTTTCAAGGCTACTGCGCGTGGCATATTACGCTGTAAGCCGAGCACAAGCCATCAGGGGAGAAAGAAAGGCGTAAAGAGGACTGCCGGCGTGTTCCGCGAGGTGCCTGGTACGCGGCGCCCGCACAGTGCCGGGACTGCGCGCCCCCTGGCAGCGCCCCCGCGCAGCGCCACTCGCCGCCTCTGTGACAGGATGAGCGATGGCCGGCCGGCAGGTGCCGCGCGGTGTGGGCGTCAGATTAATAACGGGCGGATGAGGCGCGGGATCGGCGCGCCGCACGCTGCACGCTGCCAGGCGGGCTGCACCTCCACTGTGCGTGGGCGGCTGATTGAGAGCCAGCCGAGCTGCGCGCGGGGGCCGCTCCGTTCCCTGCCGACGTCGCTTACAAATGGGCGCGTCAACTCGCGGGGACCGCATCAGCGGACGCTTCTGCAGGGTGCCTTGGAAATAGTGTTACCCGCCGACTACTCGTAATTATAAGGTCTAACAAATATGTTTATACACCAACAGCCCGATACTAATTAGCAGTCAGCTGCTGTATAAGGGATGTTTCAGGGGTGGTAGCAAATACAGGGTGTTAGGAGATTCCCGTTACAAACTTCTACATCTACATTTATACTACGCAAGCCACCTAACGGTGTGTGGCAGAGAGCACTTTACGTGCCACTGTCATTACCTCCATTTTCTGTTCCAATCGCGTATGGTTCGCGGGAATAACGACTGCCGCAAAGCCGCAGTGCGCGCTCAAATTTTACATTCGTGATCTACTCGGGAGGTGTAAGTAGGGGGAAGCAATATATTCGATACCTCATCCAGAAACACATTCTCTCGAAACCTGGACAGCAAGCTACACCGCGATGCAGAGCGCCTCTCTTGCAGAGTCTGCCACTTGAGTTTGCTAAACATCTCCGTAACGCTATCACTCTTACCAAATAGCCCTGTGACGAAACGCGCGCCTCTTCTTTGGATCTTGTCTATCTCCTCTGTCAACCCGACCTGGTACGGATCCCACACTGATGAGGACTACTCAAGTATAGGTCGAACGAGTGTTTTCTAAGCCCCCTCCTTTGTTGATGGACTACATTTTCTAAGAACTCTCCCAATGAATCTCAACCTGGCACCTGCCCTACCAACAATTAATTTTATCTGATCATTCCACTTCAAATCGTTCCGTACGCATACTCCCAGATATTTTACAGAAGAACTGCTACCAGTGTTTGTTCCGCTATCCTATAATCATACAGTAAAGAATCCTTCTTTCTATGTATTCGCAATACGTTACATTTGTCTTTGTTAAGGGTCAGTTGCCACTCCCTGCACCAAGTGCCTACCCGCTGCAGATCTTCTTGCATTTCGGTGCAATTTTTTAATGCTGCAACTTCTACGACCTGCGGAGGGGAATGAGTACATAATATTTTGAATACGAAACCTGACGACGGTTTCATTTCAGAAATTTGGCCCTTTGCCTACCACCGTGCCTCAGAGGACCGTTCATGATACTGTATTTATTACCTCCTCTATTAGTAACCATACATTTTATGGTAATGAAGTTTTTATGACTTTCTATAATTTGTCAATTTCGTCATAATTTTAGAAAATGATTGTAAAAACTTACCTATGACTTTTCACTAAAGTGTTGGGCAGATTTTATCCATTGTGGTCCTCGCAGGCCCGTGCAGTTGGAAGCAATTTTTCAACAACCAGATGTCTGTCTCCGCAGCGTCTATTACGTCATTTCCCATTCTTGACTCGCGCTGTTATTCTTTTAGTGTTCAACAGTCCTCCTCGTGATAAGCACATGTTTATTTTGGTGCGATATTTTATAACAGTTGTCTGTTCTACAAACTGAAAATGTTACGAAGAAGAGGACTAGCAGATGACGAGGACTGGGAATTGCTGGGGCAGTTTTCTGATTCTGAAAACCCGCCTAGTGAATATACACCTTTCAGTGATGATGATAATGAGGTAGATGTCGCTGAAAACTCAAAACTACACGAGGAGAATCCTTTTAGGAAGTTGGAGAAGAACAATTTAGCGCAAATTCTGTTGAGGGTTACTTATTGTTTTCTCGTAATGGGAATGAAATACTGGCTACAGCTTCTCAAGATGGAATTTCTGGTAGGCGGAGCAAAAAGTAAAGATCAGTGACCTACGACTTATTCGGTTAGAAACTGTCACTATGAAGGATCTTGTTTAATGTTGTCCTTTCGTGTACCCCTCACTGACAAAATGTACATGTAGACCAATAAGGGAGGTCGAAGCGTGTACGAGGACTGGGTGGATCCAGATATGCATGAAATGAAAAATTTTCTCGATGTTCTAATCCTGAATGGAGTTTACAAGTCAAGAAATGATGATATCAGTCAGCTTTGGAGTGTGGAGGCCAGCCGACCACTGTTCACTGAAATTATGTCTGGCCGGCCGGTGTGGACGAGCGGTTCTAGGCGCTTCAGTCTGGAACCGCGCAACCGCTACGGTCGCAGGTTCGAATCCTGCCATGGGCATGGATGTGTGTGATGTCCTTAGATTAGTTAGGTTTAAGTAGTTCTAAGTTCTAGGGGACTAATGACCTCAGATGTTAAGTCCCATAGTGCTCAGAGCCATTTGAACCATCTGAAATTATGTCTCGCAAGCCCTTCCGTGCTATTCTTAGAATGTTGCGCTTTGATAATGCGGCAGCCCCATGTGAACACAGGTCAAGTGACAAATTGGAAACGATCAGGAAAGTTGTTTAGATGTGGGAAATTACTCTTAGGGATGCGTACATTCCAGAATGGTGCGCGGCTTTGGGTGAGCAGTTGGTCACGTTGCGATGTCGCGGTCCATTTAGAAATTACAACATATCAAGACCTGATAGATACTGAATAAAGTTATGGACAATTTGTGACAGTGCAGCAGGCTACTGCTGGAAGTGTTTTTGGAGAAGGAGGAAGAAAGCAGAGCAGTACAAGTTGGAGAGAATGTTGCGAAAATCGTGGTGATTGAACTTTAAAAGTCTGGATGTAAAATTACTTGTGATAATGTTTTGTATATCTCTTGACTTAGATTATTATTTGCTGTCAAAAGATCAGACACTAGTCGGTATATCCGAGAAAAACAAGGGTGAACTGTCTGCTGATTTAATTACACCTACAGGACGCAAAGTATACATTAGTTGGTTTTCAATCAGATGTGATGATATCCTCTTATGTTCCTAAGAAAAACAAAATTGTTACCGTCCTTCGCTCTCTCCATGACCAACCAGCGGTGTCATCATCACAAATAAAGAAGCGTGAAGTTTTAATGACATACAATTCCCAAAAGAGTGGCTTTGACAGACCAGAAGACGCGATGCTGTAGTTTGAGGAGAAAACCAAGGCACTGGCCATTGATCGTTTTCTTCAACACGATCGATGTAAGTGCAATGAGGGCATACATGATTTGGATGACGATGGCTACCAATAAAAAATGAGACGTCGTACTTTCATAACCAGTTTGGGAAAGCACCTAGCACGGGTAAAGAAGTCAAGGAACACAGTAGCACGGGATCCAGAGGGAAGTGGAACCACCAGCTAAGAAAAGGAGAAGATATGCGCATTGTATGGAGAAGGAAAATAGAAGAAATCAAATTACATGTTACAAGTGCACCAAAACTGTAAGCTCGGAACATTCTACTATTGTCTGTAGACCTTGTGCAAATATGCAGGAAGAATAAAAGTATGAAAATTTGTTTTTTAAAATGTAAACTTTAAATAAAGAAAATTATTTTCGAAGTGTTTGTAACTCAAAAGTTGTTCACATCATAATTAGTCAAAATAGTTCCAATTTATTTCAGTTTAAACAACGCGGGCCAAAGAGACCCGACTGGTAGGCAACAATTTTGCTTGAGGAACTGAATTTACGTGACGCTGTATAGTTATTAGGTAAAAATTCAAAAGGAAATATAACGGAAAATCCATTTATCACTTAATCACATTTATGTATATCAACACTTAAACATTACGTGTTTCTGTTTTTCCAACAGCAAAAATGACCCAGCATACTGCATGCAAAGAACGTTCGTTATGTTTCCTTTCGAGTGGTTAGCTAATAATTGCACTGCGTGAAGTGTAATTCATTTCCTCAAGCAGAAACGAGTGAGTTTAACTTCTGAACTGAAACCGTCGAAGAACGGAAAAGATACGTTTCCGGACGTAGGTTTCTATTCAAAATATCATGTAGTCACTGCCCTCTACAAGTCCATGATGACTGTAAAGGGAATTTCCGAATACCCTGTTTTTAGAAGACTGTAGTGTACAATAATTTGAATAAAAATACTCTGTAATAATCGCTGAAATTTGTTGGTTACGGAAACGCAGCTAATTACAGCGATAACTTTCATTTCATGTGCTGGTTCTCCAGTTGTTATGGGTCTGTTTACCGATTGTAATTTTTGGTTTGAAGTTCAAGTTGTGACTTTCTGCTTGACATTACAAAATTGAATTTTTAAACCGTGAGATTGTATTTTGTTGGTCAATCTCACGGGACACTTTAAGTGTTCCATATTATTTACAAACGGTGAGTGTGCAGATATGGTATTTATGTACGGGTTTTCTAATGGAAGGCCTGGTGCTGCTTGTAGAGAATACTGTAGACGATTCCTACAAGAGATTCGTTTTGCTACAAAGATGGGCACGTCCCTTCAGCGTGTCTGAGCCACTGTACGTTCTAATCGTTAGGTGACAAATCGTTTAAAACTTACACTCATCGGAAGATAAGACGGCAGAAATCTTCACGTTTCTTGTCCACTAATGGCCTCGGACATTATTCGTTAGATTTTGGCCTGTCAGGAAGGCTGAAAGACCGAAGTCTGCAAAGAAGAACTAAACACAAGATACGTATTGATCCTTGGGATTATGAATGGTGCTATCTCTATGAGGGAACGTCTCGACGACCACAGGAGAGCTGAACGTTATGTTATTCGGGGAACTCGAAAATGCATTCAAGTCAAAAACGAAGACGAAGTTTATGAAAATTAACATGGAACTTACTTGTTTAGCTTTGCTTAATGCCTTGCTTGAGTACTCCTTTACGCCATATGCTGCTATATCTCTGTAACCACTAATGACAGCACATATGTTATTTGGAAATTTTAGTTAGACTTATATACTCTTACCTCTAAATTATTAACTACTCCCATGAAACATTCTGTATAAAATAACTACATTTAAATCTACACTCTGAAAACCACTGCGAGTGCATTGCAAAAGGTGCTTTGCTTTGTAACACTTACTCGTATTAGGGCTCCTTATCATTCCGTCCACGTATGGAACTTGTGAAGAATTATTGCTTAATTGCCTCATTGCGCTCTGCGGTTGGTTTAGCCCCGCCGTCGCGGATGCTATGAGAGTGATGCGAAGACAGCTGCAGTATACTCCTGAATTTCTCACTTAACACTGGTTCCAGAAACTTTTTCAGACGACTTTCGTGAGCTGTTGACGTTTATTTTCAAGCGTCTGCTAGTTCAGGTTTTCCAGCATCTCCTGCCTACCTGAGAAGGGCGAAACACAAAACTGTCACCGTAAGTCAAGTTCAGTGTCTCCTGACAGTGCTCTTTGATATGGGATCCACGCAGTTGTGCAGTATTTTAAGATGGATTTAGTGACTGTTTTGTAAGCATTATCCTCTGTGGGTTGATTGTACTGTCTCAGTGACCTATCAGACCTATTATGCCACCCTCTTTATCAACGGCTGAGTTGATGTAATAGCTTCATTTCATATCGCCACAACATCTTACACCCACGATTTTGTATCAAACTGTCTGATTAAAATTATGACTCACTGACGAGATAGCCACAGGACGCTGCCACGTTTCTTCTTTTTGTGTAGTGCACAGTATTACACTTCTGAACATTTAAAGCGAATTGCAAATCTTCCACCACATTGAAATAGTCTCCAGATCTGACAATATTTGTGCAGATTTTTTCACACTGTGCATCATTATAGATAACTGCATAATCTGTGAAAATTGCGTCTCCGCGATCATTGATATAAAGCGTGAACCAAAAGGGAGTCAACATATGTCTAGAGGCCTCGCCTTAAGTTACTTAGCATCTGGCTAAGATAATGTCCCATGGTAATGAGGGACAGAATGAATCTCTAATACTAAGTTATTTCTAAGTATTCTGCACATATTAATTTTTCTATGCGTGCACTTTCTTACCAACGTCCTCGTCCCTACAGCGGTATTTTGTCTGCTGAAGCGTCACTGTAGAACCACACTGACGCTCATGATGTTGTTTCAGTTTTATTTTGTATATATTTATTTGGGACAAGGTCTACCATTTTTTTCTGTCTGGTTTCATGCCAACCACCTCACATTACTCTCCTGGGCCAACCTTTACATATGAGAGAAGCACTTCCAACCTACATACTCCGTTATTTGTTTTATGAATTCCAATATCTGTCTTGCTCTACAGTTTCTACTCTCTGCAGTTTCCTCTAGTACCATGAAAGTTTTTGCCTGACGTATTAACACATGTCCTACGTATCATCTTGTTCCATCCCCTCGTCAGTATTTTCTGTATGTCCTTTCTTCACCGATTCTGCGGAGGTCATCCTTATTCTTTATCTTATTAGTCCACCTAATTTTCAACATCCTTCTGTTGCACCACATCTCAAATCCTTAGGTTCTCTGTTGTTCCGGTTTCCGCACTCTCCATGTCTCAATGCTAATACTGCGATGCTATAAACGCACTTTCTCACAAATTTCTTCCACACATTAAGACTTGTGTTGATACTACCACATCTCTCTTGGCCAGGAATGCCCATTACACCTGTGTTAGTCAGCATTTTATGTCCTCCTTGTTTCAAAGTCATATGTTATTTTTCTCCCAATACAACAGAATTATTTAATTTCATGTTAAGTTTCCTGCCATTCTAATTTCAGCTATTTCTCATTACTTTCGTCTTTCATAGATTTACCCTCGATCCATATTCTATACTCACTACTCGGTTCACTCCATTCAGCAGACGCTATAATTATTCTATTATTCTTCGCTCAAGATAGCAATGTCATCTGCGAATCTTAACATTGAAATCCTTCTCCCACGAATTTTACGCCACTCTTGGACCTTTCATTTATTTTCGTCTTTGCTTCTTCCATATACACAGCGTGATTTATCTGCCCCAACCTATGTGTTTTATGCAACCCGCAATGCCTTGAAACATCATGAGCAATATTTTTCATATTCTCTTCTCACTACACGCAAACTATTATTCCTACGGAAAAAGTAGCAGAACATTTTTGTGCGAGGGAAAAAAGGACTGTCTGAACGCCTCAATACAAGCTCTAATTTCACTTATCTTCGAATGGTGATCAATGCGCGATTTGAAAGTTGGTGGTAATAAAATACACTCTAAATCCTCGGTGAAGATTGGATTTCGGAATTCAGTTTAGCGCGCCGTCTATCTGCAACTGTGGCCCACTTAAAACTTTCTATGAGATTTCTAACGCTCTCTCGATGGCTACATGTACCAGTTGCGAATCTTGCCGCTCTTCCTTGGACCTTCTCACTCTCTTCAATCAGACCCAACTGGTAAGGGTCCCATACAGACGAACAGTACTCTAAGACTGGACGAACTAACGTATTGTAAGCTATTTCCTTTGTTGAAGAACTGCATCGCTTCAGAATTCTACCAATAAACCCAAATCTAGAGTTTGCCTTACCCGTTACTTGTGTAATCCGATCATTCCATTTGAGATCATTTCGAATAGTCACGCCCAGATACTTGACAGATGTTACCGCTTCCAAGACTGGGCATTTGTACTCGTACATTAATGGGGATTTTCGCCTTGTTATATGCAGTAGGTTACACTTACTAAAATTGAGAGATAACTGCCAGTCATAACACCACGCATTAATTTTCTTGAATAACTCGAAAACCGTGGCCTCCAGCGAAAATATAACGCAGCAAAATATTTAGCTACATTCATCTTTACTGTAGGACTAACAGTCTGTGCGTGGCGAGCGAGAAAATATGTAAATCTCACATGTGGTTTTTGAGGGTGTTACAGGTTGCATAAAACCCTTAGGTAGGGGCAGCTGAATCATCATGTGTATTGCACAACAGAGACGAAAGTCTGCATCCCTGTCTTACAACCTTTTTAATCTAGACCCTTCATTCTTGGTCTTCCAGTCTTAATGTTCCCTTTTGGCTGTTGTTCATATTGTATATATCTTCCCCTCTAACTTACTGCTATTTTTCTCACAATTTCGAACATCTGGAACTTTTTACACTGCCTAAAGCTTTTTCCAGTTTGACAAATCCTGTGCCCGTGTCTAGATTTTTCTTCAGTCTTGCTTCCATTATCAAACAGATCATCAGAACTGCCTTTCTGGTGTTTGACCTATAGTAAATCCGTCGTGTAACACATCCTCTATTTTCTTTCCATTTTTCCGTTTATTATTCTTCTCACCCGATAGTATGCCTGAGCTGTTAAGCTGATTGTTTAACAGTTGTAACTCTTATCTGACCTTGCTATCTGTGAAATTGTGCGGGTAATGTTTTTTTCCCGAAAATCTGATGGTATGTCGCCAGTCATATATAAATTCCAGACATCAGGTTGAATAGTCGTTTGCTTGCCACTTCCCCCAATAACTTTACAAATTAAGATGGGATGTAATCTACCCCACCTGCTTTATATGATCTTTAATCTTCTAAGGCTCATTTAAATTCTGACTCTAGTATCCCATATCTCACATCGCCTCCACCTTCGTATACTAGCACGTCATCAGACCATTCCTTTCCCTATAGGGGCACTGAGTGTACTTTTTCCGTCTATCTGTGTTTAACAGTGGGATTTCCAGAACACTCATAATGTTCCCGCTTTTGCTTTTAGTTACACCGAAGGCCTTTTGGTCTTTCCTATTTGTGAGTCAGTCCATCCGACGGTCATTTCTTTTACGATTTCTTCACATTTTCCCTACGGCCATTTCGCCTTTGCTTCCCTGCACTTTCTATTTATATAATATATAAGGGATGTATATTGGTGTATTCCTGTCTTTCTCTGAATATTTGTGACATTCCGTCCATCATATGAAGTATTTGTTTTGTTACCCAAGTTTTCTTCGCAGTTACCATCCTGATTCATATGTTTGTCTTTCCAACATATGCGGCTACACTTTGTAGAGAGTAACTTGGAAACCATGTTGATCACTAATATACCGTGACTGTATCAAAGATATGAAAAGGTTTTAAAATACCGCTACCAGTCTCATGGTTTGTTGAGTACTAAATTACTTATTTTGCGACGTCTTTTGAGGTGATATCTCATCATCAGAATATAGTGGCATTACAAATCGTTTAACATAAGTGTGTATAGATGATAGAGTTTCCTTACATGACTGCTGTGATCATCTTTCTTTGTTCTTGTGTAGTGACAATCTTCTTATGATGTGCTGAGGTATCGCTACTTCCATAGTCCTCTTGGACTTCTTCAATATTGCTCCTAAACGTCACAAGGGTAACTTTAAAACACAATAGCACAGCCGGCCGCGGCGACCGAACGGTTCTAGGCGCGACAGTCTGGAACCGCGCGACCGCTACAGTCGCAGGTTCGAATCCTGCCTCGGGCATGGATGTGTGTGACGTCCTTAGGTTAGTTAGGTTTAAGTAGTTCTAAGTTCTAGGTGACTGATGACCTCAGAAGTTAAGTCCCATAGTGCTCAGAGCCATTTGAACCATTTTTGAACAATAGCACAAGACAAATCAGCAGTGCAGGGAACAAGATAGCGCTACTGATTTGTCTTGTATTATAGTGTTTTAAAGTTACGCTTGTGAAACTTGTGAACAATAGAGAAAAAGTCCAAGAGAGCCATGGAAATAGCGATACCTCAGCACATTACAAGAAGACTGCCACGCCAGAAGAACAAAGATGATCACATAAGTCATATAACGAAATTTTACTATCTGTATACAATTATGTTAAATGTTTTTATCAGGCTGCTATAGCCTGATGATGAGGTTTCTGTGGGGTCTTGACCACTCGTCTCGTATAGGGTGCCTAAGGGATGCTGCGTTCTCGGAATGCTATACAATTATTCAAGCAAATAACATTAGTGGTTTTATTTCAATAAAGCAGATTGATAATAATTAACTTTGAAATAACAATGGTGTCGCAAGCGATGGGCAACATGAAACATAAATCCGAGACCTTTGCTATACATAATGTTCATGCAAGTTTGACACAGTTTGTGGACTAATAACTGCTATCGTAGCCCCCTCTGCTAGGCCGTGCTCATACACTGCGAATACTGTCCACTAACGTCCGGCCGAGGCTGGCTGGAGCGGCGCTTATATTCACTTCGGCTGGATGCCGCTCCTAGCGTGGGGACGTCATGGTCAGCGCGCTATTGGCTGACGTCGCCTCACCGCCTTCTCTGGTCTTGCGCCCTTATCTTCATTCCGGCGCTTGTGGTTACGCCAGAACAGTTTCACCTCGAAACATGTGTATAAATAAATAATTTAGTAGTCAACAATTTGTGGCTGGTAGCGGTATTTGGAAATCTTTTCAGACTTTTTAGAGACGTCCCGTCATTTTCATCTTAACTGCCTGCTGTGGTATTCCTTATCGTAGTATCCACATCCTCATTATTCTGTACGATTGTCTTGAACTTCAGTCCACTCTTTTATCATTGCTAAATTGCTTTCTGAATGTGTATCCACTCATGGGTGCTCCTTACAATTCAGTATCTGATATCGGAATCTTTGTTTTACGTAATCCAGCTGCATATCTCCCAATGTCTCCAAGCCTTTTCCACGTATACCTGCTCCTCTTGTGATCCTTGAACATGGTATTTACTATTACTAGTTGAAATTTATTGCACAGCTCAATGTCTTTCTCCTCTTTCATCTCTACTATCATTCAGACACTCTTCCGCAACTCTCCCATCTACAGTTTACCCTACAACCGCAGTAAAATCCTCTATGATTATTAGGTTTTCATCCCTCTATTCGTACTGAATTACCCGTCCAATATCTTCATATATTTTTGTATCTCTTCATCTTTTGCTTGTAACGTCGGTATATATACGTGAACTATTATTGTCGGCGTTGATTTGCTGTCACATCTGATGAGAACAACACTACCACTGAACTGTCTGCAGTAACTCTCTCTCCGTTCTAATTTCCTGTTCATAACGAATCCTACTCCCGTTATACCATTTCCGCTACTGTTAGTTTTATACTACAGTCATCTGAAAACAAATCCATGTCTTCGCTCTATTTCACTCGGTGAATTAAATTATAAGTAGATTGAGCCTTAGCAATTGTCTATCCAAATTTTCTGCTTTCTCTACCACATTCAAACCTCTGAAATTCCATGCCCTGTCTAGTAGAATGCTACTGTTTCGCAGGTTATTCCACCTTTTTGAAAGAAGGAAGGAAGATTAGGGTTTATTTACCTTTTTGTCATAGTCACCTGTTCCTTGGCAGCCCCTTCCAGCGATCCGAGTAGGGGAAAATGTGTGTCAGAGAGGAGACAGTGGCAGTGGGATATGCCGTAAATTAATGAGAAAAAAGGAGTAAATGGCAGACAGAGATAAACAGCTAGTGGCAGTGAGAGGGAGATGCTGAGTATGAAGACTTAGCTGCAAAGAGAGACTGGATAAAAGGATTTAGAATGATCTGTGGTAAAGGGGCGCGAATACGTTCGCAAACCAAAATTTTTGGTGAGGAAAGCAGAATGAGTATTGAGGTGGCTGGTTCCCCACTTTTCTGTAAGAGTCTTTTAAGGCGAACACACACGCTTTTTTGCTTTCCGACAGGAGGATTTTTCCGTTGGCACCATAATTTGCTTCAGCACCCTCTGGCCGACGTTTGAAGTTCTACAGTAACGTGTTGAAGTGGCAGGAAGAATTATTTTTTTGAAGGTGAGAAAGTCATGTAGGTGGCAGCTGCGTAAACTAAGCTCACTGTTGCCACACAAATCATGTTAGCGACAGAGCAACAGAAGAAATGGTTCAAATGGCTCTGAGCACTACGGGACTTAACATCAGAGGTCATCAGTCCCCTAGAACTTAGAACTACTTCAACCTAACTAACCTAAGGACATCACACACATCGATACGCGAGGCAGGATTCGAACCTGCGACCGCAGCAGTCACGCGATTCCGGAGTGAAGCGCCTAGAACCGCTCGGCCACCGCGGCCGGCTGCAACAGAAGACTGATCGGTAGTGGCTGTTGTTTAATGGTGCTATGGATGAAATGGCAGTGTAGGAACAACATTGTGCCAAAGGCATATGTTTGCTGCAGCAAGCTGAGGAAAGGTTTCTTATCGTAGGGAGAAGATAACAGCAAGAGGCATAGGATATCTACCATATCTCTCCAGGTTAATTCTTATGCAGTTATTTTGACATGAGAGAACAAGTAAGCCGTGGATAACTAACGGAATTAAAGTCTCACGTAAGAGGAAGAGGGAAATTTATGTAAAGGTCAAAGTAACCCAAGATTCGACAATACTTGCATGCTACAAAAAAACTGTAATATTTTAAGGAAAGTCATTAAAATGTCCAGAAATATGCGTCTCCTGACAGAAATAAGTAATACAGATAACAAAACTAAAGCTATATGAGACATTGTCAAAAAGGAGATAGGACAGCCAGTCGATGTACAAGATTTCGTAATAACTATATGACAATGTTGTCAGTGATAATTCACAAGCCGCAAATACTTTTAACAATCACTTTCTAAACGTAGCAGCAAACATAGTGTAACGTTTTAGCTTTAATTTTGGTATGAAATCGTTACTAATATACAATGAAACCGGGTTACAAGCCGTGAGCTGTCTGGGGAAGTTAATCTTGCATTACTAACCAACTGTTTCACGACTGGGTAACTAGTCTAGGTTTACCACATTACCAATCAGACTAACATTGATTATAATCTTTTACAGTCATACAACAACCGGTAATATATATATATATATATATAAAAGGAGAATTTAAATAAAACGAAAGAAATCAGTTTATATTTGGAAATTTATTTTTAAGATTGATCATCGAAATTTCAGCATATTATACGTGAGTTATAACTGAGCTGGTGCCTTATTTACGATTGTGAAAATGTGAGATTGGAATCTTACGGAACACATAAAATATGGAGCCAAGATTGGGAGACTGGATACAACACTGCATTCATAAAACAACACACAAAGAACATTGAAACACATGCAAGAGAAAGTTAACCACAACCAACAGATTCAAATTTTCACCCAAAGAAATTGCGTTCGTAGCACAATCCTGTCCGTCATGTAATTACCACACACTGGTATACTAAATTCATATTAACTCTTTGTCAAATCTTCCCAAGAAGAATAGCTGAGGGCTACTTTGATGATTACACCACATGCTTCACGTGGTCAACTTGGTTTACAGAAAGCGTATAACTCCACAATAATTTAGATAATAAAAATAAATTAGATCGAAAAGCAAATTACAAAAGAAAAAACCTCGAACTGGTTACTAACGTCTTACTGTTAACCTGACGGGTCAAACAGTTATATAAGCACGTGGTACTGGTCTCGCAAAGTACACCCCACGTGGGTTGAACATAAAGAAAAGCATAAAGAAAAATTGCTATATTGAAAAATATTCTCAAGACGAGACATTATAATCACACAAACATTCGCATTTAAGATTGATCCTAGTTAGAGTTACTGACCAACACGTGGTTCCACTTTACTCATAAAGTAGTGACAAAGCAACTACCGGAAAATAATATGAACTTCACACGAGAATTACACTACGCTGCAATTTAAGATAACCTTAGATATTTTAGAGCTAACCCGAAATAAAGGTGATTAAATTTTCAGTTAGGCTGAACTTAACAAATCCATTGTCCTATGGACTTAGCAGACACGCGCTTAGCAGGAGATCTTACCACTACAGACGCTCGCCACCGCCAGACTGCAACTGCCTACTACTGGACTGCAACTGTGCAACTACCAGACTGCCACTGCCTACTACCCAGCGTGCTTCCTGAGAGTGGCTCACAAAGACAAACGGAAGGGGCCAGAGGGGCAGCTTCCTATACCAACATGACAAGGGACGGACCGGACCATACTAAGAATAGAAACCTCTTTGCTTTTAGGAACCGTAGCTACCTGTTCCGACGTTGGTCCTACTGTTCTCTAGCAGACAGCCTTGTCTGCTACCCTCAAGCATGCAACTACAAACACATTTGATCATTCATCCTCTCACACAGAAGGGAAGGGGGATGACAGTATCTTATCATATTCAGTATATAACAGAAAGTGGATGTAGGTTCCGTATGAGACTGTGTGACATGAATTACATATATACTGTGTTTTAAAGTGTAGTAGTGTGACAGATCGTTCTTGTTTACGTGTAAAAGTAACACGTTCCACTACTCAGTCTCCTCCCAGATAATCAGAAACGCCATAGTAAATTTAGAAGAGGAATTTATTCCATAAAAGACAACAAATTTGAGAAATTAAACATGAAAGGAATCCAACAGAGACCTTTCCTAACCCCAACGCTCCGGGAAAAGACTGTGCAGGGAATTTTCTGGCCATGCTAGGACATTCCCAAGCAGGCTTCTCACACCATACTTAAACCAAAAGGCAAAAGGTCACCAGCTATTTGCTAAAACACAATAATTTCAAACATCTTTACAATCCACCAATTTCAAAGAGAGAAAAAAAAACACACAATCTGTGACACCTATGTAAAAGATCGTGTAGACCTAAATCGGTCAGCAAGTAAAAACAATGGTTCCTGTGTCATTAATATGAAAACAATTTCTGGTTGTTACCCTTATGGAGTTCACCAGTATTTGCTCATTGCAAGAGCCAACTCATCACAGGAAAATTTATGACTGTTTATTAACAAGTAAAATTTATGAAAATAGCAAAGGTGCCACAGCAATTAAAAAAAGAACATGAAATAACATCAGTATTATAAAGCAGAACATTACAATGCACAATTCGCAATAGCAAAAAAATTGATAAGAAAAAAAAACATGTTTTACAAAGTGGTTATCGCAAAAAAAATTCTATATCTTACAAAACTAATAATTTGTAGAATTAAAATAACTATGTGGCACTAATTTAATCACTCTACTATATTTCAATTAGCTAGGAAACAATGAGCACTGTGTCATTATACTGAAACTACAATAATTATGTGATTATTACCCTTAAGGGGTTCCTCAGAATAAATATGCCCCATGCAAAGGCTAATCGATCACAGCCCAATGAGAATGAATAGCAATCTGACTGATAAACGAAGCAATGCCACTTGAATGAATTTACGAAACAAAATATCACAAATCTAATACATCACACAAGAACAAACATTGATCAATAAAACAGTACAATAGTCAACATCTAAAACAAAACACCAATAAATAAAACACCTGCAAAATACAATAGTCAAAGTTTAAAAAAAAATATAGAACACCTGCAAAATACAAGAGTCAAAGTTTAAAAAAAATATAGAACACCTGCAAAATACAAGAGTCAGAGTTTAATAAACACCAATAAATCGAGTCCCTGCAAAACACACGAGTTAAAGTTTCTGTGACAGAAACACACGTATATGCATTGAACTAAGAACCGTATAATCACTGTTCACTGATACACTCACTACTTCCACTGTTCCGAGGCACAATATAAGGGGTGGGGGAGGGGGTTCGTCGCCGCAGCTGTCAGTAGGGATTTTTTGTCCATCTGTTGCGTGCGATCCCGCCGTCTCTGCCCTCTCATGAAGTTTCTCTTGGTGGTCTGTGTCACGTACATATCGATTTGGTTCCATGTTTGTGTTGTCAAATTCGTGCGGTATCCTCGATTGACACGCCAGGTTGATATTCCTGGGCAAGGATGACACTTCAATGGCTCTTCTTTTGTGCCACCCTTAGCGACCAGAGAACATCGAACCATGATTTACTGTCGCTTGACAGTAGGCATCCTTCAGGAAATGTCGATAGGCGTCGTTGACGTCTGCAAGTTTCTCTGGACAGTACTTGTCAAAAGGCTCCAAGCCCCTTGTGTTGTTTCTCCACGGCCGTCTCGTCACGGTCGCGTGCGTGTGGTGCGTTACCAGCAGATGGATTTCCGCGCGGTGGACCGCTCGGCCATCTCAGGTCATTGCCTTCCGGAAGGGTCGCGCGGGGCGGCCGCCCATTAGCTCCAGGTACAAGGGAAAGTGTTTGCCGGAGCCCTTCTTTTGTTGTCGGCCGCGCTCCCAAAGTGTCCCGGTTGACAGCGTGTCCCGCTGGGAAACCCGCCAGTTTACAACTAGTCCGGCAGCTCCCGCTGTCTCTTAAGAGTTTAGCCGGTTCACTTTCACGTTCACAACTGCATATAAAGACATTGTTCATCATAGTTATGTGATTATAAAATGTCATACATAATACCACTTAGTATTGTCTTTCACAATTTTTTTAAGAACAAACGTGAGACTTAATATTTTTTTTTATAATAAAAAAAATTTGGATGAATCGACAATATAAAATAAAATTTAAATGACTTGACAATGTAAAAAAATAAAAGTGAAATGATTTGACAATCTAAAAATAAAAATTAAATGAACTGACAATATAATATTTAAATCCACATCACTAATGTGGTTCACTTACGTTTTAATAAATCAAGTGCTACTTATTAAATCACTAAAATGAATAGGATTATCCCTTGTGCAAGTATAGGTCAGGACAGCATAGGGTTCACATGTTATTTACACACACACATGCACACCTGTTGTCTATTCTACAAACTAACTACCCATACTCATGCATTACTCATAATTCTACTTCTATCCACTACTAATTAATCCAACAAGCTACTTCAATGCTATTTCAACACCGTGTATATACCACTACAGCAATGTTCTAATTCGCCCTCTTCTTGACGCTCGCGGCATACGTCTTGTCATATAATGAATATGGAGACTTTCCTTAAACATACACATTAAAAAGAACAATGGTTATTTGCACACCAAAACATTTATACCAGTACACACACCTGAAAAGAGACTCGTAATTATACATTTATCATACTCATATATTCACACATAAAACAGTAAGAAAATTTCATCTAAAATTACGTTATCACAAGAATTAATCACACAGATGGCTCTGAGAAGGTTAAAATGTCTGCACTATACAAGTTATACTACATTTTCTTACCCATTTTGCTGCGATTTCGTTCCTTCTTTAAGTTACCTTTCGCTTCCAAATCAGTTATTTCGCCTGTGGTGGTTATTCTGGATTCATTTCTCATGAATGGCAAAATTGTGGTCACCTCTATTCTGTAAAACAGTATCATCTTAACATATTGAACTTACAACAGACACAAAAGATTCGAATCCTCCTGTAGTTTAAATGACAAATGTTTTGCTTCATCCTTATTAACTTAAACCAAGCTTTCCTTCGTTCCCATAATCAAAATTATTTAATCATCCTCTACCTTCAAGAGGGAAATTTCCTCAGTACAAATCATATAGGCTGCAGAGCATCCCGCACCAGCGAAAACAGTAGGCTGTAATGCTCACAGCATCAGCAAAACACATAAACGTCGCTTTTCTGGGACAAGTATTAACGCAGAATAAGTTTTTTTTTTTTTTTTAGGCTTTGGCTCAACATCAATCAAGACTACAAAAAGGATCCATATTTCCGTTCCATTCTCCATTTGCTGAAAAACTGCTCGTATTTGACTACCACAATAATATTTCAGGGCCACGTAAATTACACAACCCACAATTCTTCTTTCACCTTGAAGGGAATCAATCTACTTACGAAATCCACAGACAGCACTTTACGTACTCAGCTATAAAGAACAAAAAGAAGACATATATCATCAATATTAACATATCATCGCATATTGGGAAGCCAATGGTTAAACAATCGTATTATCACATCCTGTTTTCAAGAATCTAAACTTACTCATTCCTTTCTCAGAGTTCTCCTATCTTAAAATATTCATACAGCACGCATACTATAGTAAGAGATCCTCATTTATACTGACAGATATAGAATAGTAATAGATAGATAGTAGCACTGAAAACAGAAAATCGGAAACACGGCTACTAACAGCTGGGGACCTGGGTTTGCCAGACCCATAATACCCACAGATCGGATATTCCCCTGAGTTTTTTGCACTAATTCAGCAACGATCTTGCTTCTCTCAGGAGCGACTCTTTTCAATTGACACAAAAAAAACATAAACAGCATTTTACTCGCTCACAAAGAAACCTTTTCTCTTCACGTTTTAATCAAACTAAATCCTAATTGCACAAGGAAAGAAAAAAAATTAAAACATCACTTCAATCAATCACATAAAAACATCTTTTTCATTAATTTTTTACCAACATATTATTCAAAATGCATCCGTCACAAATTTAAACTAATCAATTCATTCTCCTCTCTATAAATCCTATGTACTCATTTGCCATGTCGCTCATTTGTTCCGATTGGCGCCTTCTGGGCTGATCATTTGTCATTGCCGGTTTCGTTCATTCCCATTTGCTGGATTATGTCTAGGGTTGGCCGGCCGAATTTCAACATCATGTGGGGCTCCGCCTACAATCCTACTCCCACCGTGTTCATCGTAGTAACGATTCTGGTTGCCATACCTGTAGCGTTCACGATCTTGTCCACGTCCTCGATCATTTCTGTTGTTCCACCTGTGTTCGCGACTGTCACCCCAGTTTGTATACGGCCTGTCCCGATTATTGTTCCGTTCGCGTCGCGACGACCAGTCACGCCGTTGATTAGTACGACGGCCACGACTGCGATCGCACTGCTGTGCCCCGTAATAACTTTGTGCCTCATTAGGCGGGAATTCTGCTGTATTATATTCCAACTCTTGGAGAAGTGTTTTAAACGTTTCCACGTCCTCTTTGCATCGTCCCGCAAGAATGACGTGCCGCAAGTGCATTGGAAATTTGGTTATGCATATCCTAATTAGTTCCGCAGGCCCGTATGGGTCGTATAAAAATTGATTTGCCTGCAGCATGTGGTCGAATAGGCGTGCCGGGCTGCCGAAACCAGACTGGTTCAAATTTGGCACCATAATTATGCCATGTTTGACCCTATCTTGTGCCGCTTCCGACCAATAGGCGGAGAGAAAGGCTTGTCGAAACTCCCGAGTGGAGTTGCAGTGACGCGCTGCCGACCTCATGCGACTCGCCGGTTCGCATTCCAAATAGCCACACATATATTCTATCTTATGTGAACTTGCCCAGTCGGGAGGAAGACAGAACTCAAATTGCTCGAGCCATGCTCGTGGATGTATGCCTTTTTGAGAATTTCGGAATATCTCAAACTTTCTTACCGTAAGGAAATGTTTGAAATCAAATCCCCGCATTTCCTCCTGGCGAGGCCCTTGTATGTTTCTATTTGTCTCATGTCTGCCCCTCAAATTACATTCTTCCCTGTCGTCAAAATCTCCCTCGTGGCCGGAGTCCCTCTCTGCACTGTTCGTACGGCTATTTTTAGTGCTATTGGCGAGTTCGGAATCACACGCCATGCGGTTTTCCAGATGCGCCACGCGTTCTTGTAATTCGCCTGTTACAGCTTTGTGTCGCCTGTTCACTTCGAATTTTCCCTTCTGAAATTTAAGAAGCGAACGCACTTCTTCAGTCTCTGCGGCCGCTACCGGTGTAGTATTGTTCTCGCTTTCCGTCAGCTTCATCGTGCCTACAATGTCCGCTAATGCCGCAATCTTATCATCTATTTGTCTCTTGTCCTCCGCCCCAGTCTGCTTCAATTGTTCAACCTGCTGTTCCAATGCGTGGATCGCTAAACTGTTGTCCGCTATTGTGTTGCTAACGGACGTGGGACAATGCGTTTCCGCCTCTTGGACCCTCGAGAGTACCTGCTGGTGTTCCCTTTGGCATTCTTCCCTCAGCTCTTGGAAATTCCTAAGTAGCCGTTCTTCGCTTTCCTTAGACTCGGCCTCGCCACTCCGCTTGCTCTGTTCTAGGGCTTGCAGACGGTCATCGATTTGTTCAAATGTACGGCCTAATTCTTTCATAATATCACTTTTTATTTCACTTGCCAGATTGTTTATTCTTTGTGAGATATCATCGGACACTCTCTGCATCGACTTGTCGACTTTATTTGTCTGCTGGATTAGTTTTTCGTCTATTTGTTCGCCTAGCTCGCGGATAGATTTTTCAGATTTCTGCGTCATTTGTTCGCCTAGCTCGCGGATCGATTTTTCTGATTTATGCGTCATTTGTTCGCCTAGCTCGCGGATCGATTTTTCGGATGATTCTTTTTGTTCTCGGAACGATTTTTCTGATGCTTCTTTTTGTTCTCGGAACGATTTTTTTGATGCTTCTTTTTGTTCTCGGAACGATTTTTCTGATGCTTCTTTTTGTTCTCGGAACGATTTTTCTGATGATTCTTTTTGTTCTCGGAACGATTTTTCTAATTTCTCTGCGTTTTCTTTATTTTGTTGCAATAAAGCTTTCATGAGTTCTGCCAAATCAATTTGGTTAGTTGGAGGCAAATTAATTTCTGGCTCTGATGTGAGCCTGTTCGTGCTGTTTTGCATTTCGTCTGAAGTATTCTCCATTGCATTTTCGGAACCGCCCGACGCGTTAATATTGGAAATCAAATTATCCCCTTGGTCCATGTTGCTTAAGTTGTCGGACCGCTTACTTTTAGCTTGGTTACGTGTCAGCATTAGTGCAATTTACACCCAGTACGCAACACACTAATCACAATAAATGTGTCCCCCAAAAATTACGACAGTCACACGAAAGATACTCAACCTAGTACGCACTTTTTCACACACGAAACAAATTTTTCTCTTTGATCGAAACAGTGGAATTTACAAGCGAGACAAAAAAAACCACACACACACATATAAAACACACAAATATAGAAAACACACAAATATAGAAAACAAAACAAGACAAAAAACGCAACGCCGATCAACAACGCCGTGAATCTTTTGAAAGTCTGCTCAGAACAACGCAGAAGTTGTTTGAGCGCTGTAGGGAAAAAAATTAAGATTATACAACGCTCGCAATCTAACGTATCAGAGATTCCAGAGTCTAGCGGAATCACAGAACAGGGTCGCCATGTGTAACGTTTTAGCTTTAATTTTGGTATGAAATCGTTACTAATATACAATGAAACCGGGTTACAAACCGTGAGCTGTCTGGGGAGGTTAATCTTGCATTACTAACCAACTGTTTCACGACTGGGTAACTAGTCTAGGTTTACCACATTACCAATCAGACTAACATTGATTATAATCTTTTACAGTCATACAACAACCGGTAATTTATATATATATAAAAGGAGAATTTAAATAAAACGAAAGAAATCAGTTTATATTTGGAAATTTATTTTTAAGATTGATCATCGAAATTTCAGCATATTATACGTGAGTTATAACTGAGCTGGTGCCTTATTTACGATTGTGAAAATGTGAGATTGGAATCTTACGGAACACATAAAATATGGAGCCAAGATTGGGAGACTGGATACAACACTGCATTCATAAAACAACACACAAAGAACATTGAAACACATGCAAGAGAAAGTTAACCACAACCAACAGATTCAAATTTTCACCCAAAGAAATTGCGTTCGTAGCACAATCCTGTCCGTCATGTAATTACCACACACTGGTATACTAAATTCATATTAACTCTTTGTCAAATCTTCCCAAGAAGAATAGCTGAGGGCTACTTTGATGATTACACCACATGCTTCACGTGGTCAACTTGGTTTACAGAAAGCGTATAACTCCACAATAATTTAGATAATAAAAATAAATTAGATCGAAAAGCAAATTACAAAAGAAAAAACCTCGAACTGGTTACTAACGTCTTACTGTTAACCTGACGGGTCAAACAGTTATATAAGCACGTGGTACTGGTCTCGCAAAGTACACCCCACGTGGGTTGAACATAAAGAAAAGCATAAAGAAAAATTGCTATATTGAAAAATATTCTCAAGACGAGACATTATAATCACACAAACATTCGCATTTAAGATTGATCCTAGTTAGAGTTACTGACCAACACGTGGTTCCACTTTACTCATAAAGTAGTGACAAAGCAACTACCGGAAAATAATATGAACTTCACACGAGAATTACACTACGCTGCAATTTAAGATAACCTTAGATATTTTAGAGCTAACCCGAAATAAAGGTGATTAAATTTTCAGTTAGGCTGAACTTAACAAATCCATTGTCCTATGGACTTAGCAGACACGCGCTTAGCCGGAGATCTTACCACTACAGACGCTCGCCACCGCCAGACTGCAACTGCCTACTACTGGACTGCAACTGTGCTACTACCAGACTGCCACTGCCTACTACCCAGCGTGCTTCCTGAGAGTGGCTCACAAAGACAAACGGAAGGGGCCAGAGGGGCAGCTTCCTATACCAACATGACAAGGGACGGACCGGACCATACTAAGAATAGAAACCTCTTTGCTTTTAGGAACCGTAGCTACCTGTTCCGACGTTGGTCCTACTGTTCTCTAGCAGACAGCCTTGTCTGCTACCCTCAAGCATGCAACTACAAACACATTTGATCATTCATCCTCTCACACAGAAGGGAAGGGGGATGACAGTATCTTATCATATTCAGTATATAACAGAAAGTGGATGTAGGTTCCGTATGAGACTGTGTGACATGAATTACATATATACTGTGTTTTAAAGTGTAGTAGTGTGACAGATCGTTCTTGTTTACGTGTAAAAGTAACACGTTCCACTACTCAGTCTCCTCCCAGATAATCAGAAACGCCATAGTAAATTTAGAAGAGGAATTTATTCCATAAAAGACAACAAATTTGAGAAATTAAACATGAAAGGAATCCAACAGAGACCTTTCAATAGCATCAAGTGATTCAGTTGAAGAAACAACAGAACATATTAAAAACGTCGTTTCACAAGACTTGAAGCAACATCGACATCCTTCACTGAAATTAATACAATTTTAAAAAGTCTAAAAAACAAAAGCTCTTATTGGGTTGATGGAATTTCAAACAAAATTCTGACAACTTTTTCCAGTTTAATAATTAATGTCCTTAGTGATATGTATACAATGCATCACTGACACAGAGAATTTTTCCAGACAGGTTGAAACATGCAGTGATTAAACCAGTTCGTAAGATGACAACAGTCACTTACACAGTTGTTGTCAAGCTTCCTTACGGATATCTTTTTTCAAAATTTTGGAAAAAGTAAAGTACTCAAGAGTGGTCGACACTTAAGTGGAAAAAGTTTACTTAGCATGTTACAGTTTGAATTCCAGAAAGGTTATTCGACTAAGAATGCTATTTATACATTCACTCATATAATAGCACAAGCCTTAAATAAAATATATCGCCAGTTGGTATTTTTTGTAATCTTTCCGAGGCGTTCGACTGTGTAGATCATGATATTCTCTTAGAAAAACTAATGTTTTATGGAAATGATGGCTTTACATACAGCTGGTTTAAATCATATTTAACAAGAAGAATGCAAAAGGTTGTGCTGAATAATTCAGACAGTGTCGGGAGTTAGAACATTTTAGTGACTGGGGTAAAATCACAAAGGGAGTCCCACGGGGTTCGATTTTGAACCCACGCCTATTCCTCATACATGTGAATGACCTTCCACTTAACATTCAACAAGTAAAATTGGTACTTTTTACAGACGACTACTGTTATATTAAATTTCGAAAAAACACACTGCATTCAGATATGTACAATAAACAGTGTCGCACTAACAACTGATGCAGCACTTGAGCAGGAGTCAGTAAAAAGGACAGAATTCTCCAAAGTTTTTGGTGTACATCCTGTGAGAACTTGAAGTGAAGGAAGCATATTACTGAGCTCCCCAAACATTTAGTTTGAGCCACTTTGCTAGTCTTGGAAACAAACGTATCAGGCTGCTGACTTATGTTGCATAAACTCAGGAATGTCAGGCGGAATAATTTTCTACGGTAATTCATCAATTAGAAGGAAAGCATTGGTAACAAAAAAGCGAGCAATAAGAATACAATGTGGTGGTCATCCACAGACGTCCTGTAGGTACCTCTTCAAGGAGCCAGGCATTGTAATTGCGCCGTCACAATGCATATTTTCGATAGTAAAATTTATCGTACATAATTCATCACAATTTGAGAAGAACAGTGATACAAGAGTAAATAACTACAACGCTAGAGGGAAAAAAGACCTTCATTACTCAATGTAAAAGCCGTCAGTGCCTCAGAGAGGAGTTCAGCATGTAGCAATACACATTTTTGATGACTTGTCCAGTAACATAAAATGTCTGAGAGATAGTGAATCATTATTCCTGGACAACTATTTTATTTAAATCACTAATTCCTACTTAAATTGTGCCTCTGACGACTACGAGACTAGAAATGCGTAAATAATAGTTGATGCCACAACGGACAGATGATGTCTGCGCGTGTTTGTTGCACAATAGTTATTTTGTATGTGACGTCTGTGTAGAATAGTTGTAGGCGCACGCGCGTGATTGTTACAATTACCGTTGTATAAATGTATAAATTGTTGTACCGTGAAGACGCATTTAGCTAGGACAATGATTCGGATAACACAGTGAAGAGCTAGCGGGCCACTACTAAAACCCACAGTGACACAATAAAATATTAGCTTGAATATTAGTGAAAATCGGCATTAAATTGGAAATTACGAAATAATGAAATATGTCATCTCATACGACTCATAAACACTCTAAGAATTCTAGGAACTATGAAACCACAAGGCACAGGAAAAGCTCACGTCGAAACAATAAAAAAAGGCTAAAACGTCCGCTGCAGAGAGAATATCAGAGTTGCGGCAGCGTGAAAGAGGAAACGAAATACCGGCACAGTGGGATTACGTAGCTGGCCCATCGCTATACAGTGGCCAGGGACAGTCGTACCTTGTGATTTATTTCTTATTTAACCATTATACTACTCTATGTAGCCATTATATCAAAGAGACTTATAATTAATACGAAACATTTGTTATAATTTTATCCCGACGTTTTCGAAAAATGCCTATTGCTCCAACACAAACTGCTCACACAGACTTTTTTTCCAGTTTTGCTCCCTCCAGGCCTTTGGTCGGAGTTTTTTCCATCAATGAATGGAAATATGCAAAGTAAGCTGCTTATGATACTTGCATCATCAGCGAGAAACACTATTTCAGCTTTGTTAATGTAATATGGAAGGTCACTAATACATACCGAGAACAGCTGTTGTCACATACTTGAGATCGGTTACTGGTAACCACACAAAGTGGTAAACGCCCTACCCCCCCCCCCCCCTCCTTTATTCATTTTTCAGTTTGTAACTTTAATGTTATTTGTAACAAAAGAAACGTTAGTCAACACTCATGAGAAATGCTGTTAGAAATGGGTGCTACGTTGCCAAGAAGGAAGAAAGGAAAGTTAGAGTTAAACGTCCGCTCGACATCGACGTCGATAGAGACAGAACACGGGATCGGATTGTTTCAAGGGTGGGGAAGGAGATCGACCGTGCCCTTTTAAAGAAACCATCCACGGATTTGCAGGGAGGGATTTAGGGAAATCAAGAGAAACAAAAATTTGAATGGCCGGACGGCGATTTGAACGGTCGTCCTCCCGAATCCAGTGTGCTAGTCATTGCTTCATCTAGCTCGAAGAAGTGTGTGCGACAATTCTGCTGCAATCGTTGTGTGTCTTGTGTATAGTACGTAAGATAAAAGAGGTTAGTGCATGTACAGTCATTTTTCTCTCGCTCAGTAAGCAAACGGAATAAAACCGAAAATAGATAATATCTGTAGTGAATACAATCTGCTATGCAGTTTTATGAGGAAAAAGAGCAAAGTAATATTTATACATTTTCAACAGTTAGTAAACATTGAACCCTTTTCAGCAGCCTAAATAGTGATGAAAATTCTGAGAGCAAAGTGGCGGTGCACTATCATGTAGGAAGAGCTGCGTTTCGAATATCCTGCGGCTAAAAATTTGAAATACACTGAATAGCCAAAGAAACTGGTAAACCTGCCTAATGTCGTGTAGGGTTCCCGCGAGCACGCAGGAGTGGCGCGATACGA
This sequence comes from Schistocerca nitens, assembly GCF_023898315.1. Lineage (NCBI taxonomy): Eukaryota > Metazoa > Arthropoda > Insecta > Orthoptera > Acrididae > Schistocerca > Schistocerca nitens. The sequence goes on along the minus strand of NC_064614.1, from coordinate 365,344,160 downwards.
CGTAGCATGGACTCCACTAATGTCTGAAGTATGCTGGAGGGAACTGACACAATGAATGCTGTAGGGCTGTCCACAAATCCGTAAGACTACGAGGGGATGGAGATCTCTTCTGAACAGCACGTCGCAATACATACCAGGTATGTTCATGTCAGCGGAGTTTGGTGGTCAGCGGGAGTGTTTAAACTTATAAGAGTGTTCCTGGAGCCACTCTGTAGAAATTCTGGACGTTTGGTGTGTCGCATTGTCCTGCTGGAATTGCCCAAGTCCATCAGTCCATCGGAATATACAACGTAAATGAATGGATGCTGGTGATCAGACAGGACGCTTACGTACGTGTCAGCTGTCACAGTCGCATCTAGATGTATCAGGGGCCCCCTATCAACTCCAACTGCACACACCCCTCACCATTGCAGAGCCTCCACCAGCTTGAACAGTCCCCGCTGACATGCAGGATCCATGGATTCATGAGGCTGTCTCCATACCCATACAAATCCATCCGTTCGATACAATTTGAAACGAGACTCGTCCGACTAGGCAACATGTTTCCAGTCATTAACAGTCCAATGTCGGTGTTGACGGGCCCAGGAGAGACCTAATGCTTTGTGTACTGCAGTCATCAAGGGTACACGAGTGGGATTTCGGCTCCGAAAGCCCATATCGATGATGTTTCGTTGAATGGTCCGCACACTGACAGTTGTTGATGGCCCAGCATGGAAATCAGCAACAGTTTGCGGAAGGGTGGCACTTCTGTCACACTTCATCGCTGCCTCGGAGGTGCTGCGTCATCGCCGACCGCAGCGCCGTATGCTGCCTGTTTACTTATCTCCATATTTGAATATGTATGCCTGTAATAGTTTCTTTGGCGCTTCAGTGTATTTGCTTACATGTTCTGGTATGTGTTGCCTGTTAGTGCTCATGAAAGAAATCTCTGAAGTTAGATTTTTTCTAGCTTCTGTTTGACATCAGATTACGAGCGTGAAGAGGATAAATGATATTAATTTCTGGCACAGTATAATGCTGACTACAGTGACAGTGTGCCTCATGGTGACAGGGATAGGCTACTCAAAATTATACATTAATATTTTAAAATGTAATCTAAGTTTTAAGACATCCTTCTATTTAAATAAAACTTGTCTAGGGTTATGGCCACGGCCTTGCTGCAGTGGATACACCGGTTCCCGTGAGATCACCGAAGTTAAGCGCTGTCGGGGGAGGCCGGCACCTGGATGGGTGACCATCCTGACCGCCACGCGCTGTTGCCATTTTCCGGAGTGCACTCAGCCTCATGATGCCAACTGAGGAGCTACTCGACCGAATAGTAGCGGCTCCGGTCAAAGAAAACCATCATAATGACCGGGAGAGCAGTGTGCTGACCACACGCCCCTCCTATCCGCATCCTCTACTGAGGATGACACGGCGGTCGGATGGTCCCGATGGGCCGCTTGTGGCCTGAAGACGGAATGCTCTTTTGTCTAGGGTTATAATGAAATTGTCAGCCGTAATTACTTTCATGGGTTTCTCAAACGTATAAATGTGTAACAAATCAGCCACATTCATCCTTCGTGGAATAGCAACCTGACTGTGAAATACATGTTAGTACCCGTTCATACACAGCGGCTAACAGAGAGACCCTGTAAGTGCAGACAATATGGACAACAGTGTGTAATGGAAATCAGATTATCTAAGCTGCTGGTTGTGGTTACTGAACTTGTCTGTTCGCCGTCCATAAATTACCGAAAGCTTCTCGTTCTCCACACTTGATTCCCCACTAAACGGCTGTACTCGTAATGGTAAATTCCATGTTTCTGTAATTCCGAAGATGTACTACACTGACTGCTAATGTTAGCTGATATCTAGCATTGAGTTGCTCCGGACTTTCTCATCATGTACTCTAATGTCATTCTGATGGCCCGATCATTGTCTGACGGCATATTATAACATATGAGCAACAAAAAACCAAAATGCCAGAACGTTTACGTTGCATTATGAACCAGACTTCAAAGTGGTCCTGGGAATAGGACAAAAAAATGAATGTCAAAATGCTGAATCACCATTACCTGCTGAGGCTTGTTGTTCGCCACAATTACGCTTGAAAAACCTACCTCCTACAGGTTTTCATGCTCGGAGTCGGTAACAGCGCCAAAACTTATCACTCTAGAATCACGTTATATTGCCTGAGACTAGCAAATATGGAGAACAATTGAACTATGCAGTTGTGTTCCTTCGTCAGCAAACAATGCAGTTGAAAGGTAACATAGTGTTATTTCTGCTGCTAGATTTCGGCATTTACTGGAGTAACGTGTTACCTTCCTTCTACATCTACATATATACTCGACAAGTCACTCTACATTGGGTAGCAAGTAATGCTTATTACAAATATTATCGATATTCTTTTTTATTCCATGTCCTTATTCAGCGAGAGAAAAAAAGACTGCTGATCCCGGCGGAGGTTCGAGTCCTCCCTCGGGCATGGCTGTGTGCGTTTGTCCTTAGGATAATTTAGGTTAAGTAGTGTGTAAGCTTAGGGACTGATGACCTTAGCAGTTAAGTCCCATAAGATTTCACACAAATTTGAACATTTGAAAAAAGGCTGTCAGCAGATACACTAATCTCCCTTATCTTAGGATCTCTACGCGAGACACACAACGATTGCCGAAGAATTGTCGCAGATAGTTCTTCAAATACCCTCGGAAGAACGGCGGTTCAGACCTCTTTCGGGCCATTCTTCGTTTTTCGTTTTTCCCTAAATGACTCCAAGTAAATGCCGGGATGGTTCGTTTGAAAGGGGATGGCAGATCTCCCTCCCTATCCCTGAGACAATTCAACCCTGTGCTCCATCTCTAATGACGACGATGTCGATAAGGCGTTAAATCCTTAACTTCCATTCTTCCTTCTCAATAACGCAGCAGCTTCTTCATGACTGCTGACTAACGATTTTTCTGCTGCAAATGACATTAACCTCAGAAACCGAAAAATGAATAACGCTGTGCATATTACGGCTTAGTGCGTTAAACAGTCTGCAACGGAGACATAACAGGACAAGCCTTCATGCAATAACAAAAATAAATACGTCGCCAAAATGAGAGCTTCGTATTGGGTCTGTTCCTTGAAGAAACAAGCACCGACTAAAAGTCTGTGACCACTCCTGTTTTTGCTATATATAAATGACCTTCCATATTACACTAATGACGCTGATAGTGCTTCTTGCTCATGACGCAGTAATTTTAGCCAACTATTGGGTTGATACATGCAGTAAGTTCGTAGCGTTCCCCCGTAAGTTTAATAAACACAACAAATACGCATAACAGAGACTTTACTTATCAATAATATATTCGCCTTCAGTATTTCTAACAGTCTGCCAACGCTGGGGTGACTTTTGGATTCCGCAACTATGAAAATCACGTGGTTTACAGGCGATCAATTCATACAGCTATATTCAGAGCGCATTTCCATGCTAACCAAAACTTGAATTTGGAAATCACTCTTGAGTCCTGCAATGTTTCGTCTTCGTGTAACGGCTGATTTTGGTAAAGAACCATTTAGAAAAATAGCTTATTTCGGATACATTTGACGGAAGGAAAACTCGGTCCAAAGGCCCCGGAGAGGCGATCGATATCGATTGACCGCAGTGTCATCCTCCACCAATGGAGTCGTTGGAGGCGGTAAGGAGGGACATGCGGTCACGTACCGCTTTCCCGGCCAATCTCAGTTATCATGACCTAGGGCCAGTACGAGGTGCATTCAAGTTCTAAGGCCTCCGATTTTTTTTTCTAATTAACTACTCGCCCGAAATCGATGAAACTGGCGTTACTTCTCGTCGTAATCGCCCTGCAGACGCACACATTTTTCACAACGCTGACGCCATGATTCCATGGCAGCGGCGAAGGCTTCTTTAGGAGTCTGTTTTGACCACTGGAAAATCGCTGAGGCAATAGCAGCACGGCTGGTGAATGTGCGGCCATGGAGAGTGTCTTTCATTGTTGGAAAAAGCCAAAAGTCACTAGGAGCCAGGTCAGGTGAGTAGGGAGCATGAGAAATCACATCAAAGTTGTTATCACGAAGAAACTGTTTCCTAACGTTAGCTCGACGTGCGGGTTCGTTCTCTTTGGTGAAACAGCACACGCGCAGCCCTTCCCGGACGTTTTTGTTGCAGTGCAGGAAGGAATTTGTTCTTCAAAACATTTTCGTAGGATGCACCTGTTACCGTAGTGCCCTTTGGAACGCAATGGGTAAGGATTACGCCCTCGCTGTCCCAGAACATGGACACCATCATTTTTTCAGCACTGGCGGTTCCCGAAATTTTTTTGGTGGTGGTGAATCTGTGTGCTTCCATTGAGCTGACTGGCGCTTTGTTTCTGGATTGAAAAATGTCATCCACGTCTCATCCATTGTCACAACCGACGAAAAGAAAGTCCCATTCATGCTGTCGTTGCGCGTCAACATTGCTTGGCAACATGCCACACGGGCAGCCATGTGGTCGACCGTCAGCATTCGTGGCACCCACCTGGATGACACTTTTCGCATTTTCGGGTCGTCATGCAGGATTGTGTGCACAGAACCCACAGAAATACCAACTCTGGAGGCGATCTGTTCAACAGTCATTCGGCGATCCCCCAAAACAATGCTCTCCACTTTCTCGATCATGTCGTCAGACTGGCTTGTGCGAGCCCGAGGTTGTTTCGGTTTGTTGTCACACGATGTTCTGCCTTTATTAAACTGTCGCACCCACGAACGCACTTTCGACACATCCATAACTCCATCACCACATGTCTCCTTCAACTGTCGATGAATTTCAATTGGTTTCACACCACGCAAATTCAGAAAACGAATGATTGCACTGTTCAAGTAAGGAAAACGTCGCCATTTTAAGTATTTAAAACAGTTCTCAATCTCGCCGCTGGCGGTTAAATTCCATCTGCCGTACAGTGCTGCCATCTCTGGGACGTATTGACAATGAATGCGGCCTCATTTTGATGCGCATGTTTCTATCTCTTTCCAGTCCGGAGAAAAAAAATCGGAGGCCTTAGAACTTGAATGCACCTCGTACTACTCGGTCAAGTAAAAATGACTGCATAAATGTTACCTGGTCGGAAGAGTCTCGTTTCAAGTTGTATCGAGCGGATGGACGAGTACGGGTATGGAGACAACTTTACGAATCCATGGAACCTGTATGACAGCAAGGAACTGTTCAAGCTGGTGGAGGTTCCGTAGTGGTGTGGGGCGTGAGCAGTTGGAGTAATATGGGCCCCTGATACATGTAGATTCTTCTCTGTTAGGTGACACGTACGTAAGCACCCTGTCTGATCACCTGCATCCATTCATGTCCGCTGTGCGCTCTGACGGACTTGGGCAATTCCAGCAGGACAACGCGACACCCCACACATCCAGAATTGCTCCACAGTGGCTCCAGGAACACTCTTCTGACTTTAAACACTTCCTCTGGCCACCAAAGTCCCCAGATATGAACATTATTGATCGTATCTGGGATGCCTTGCAACGTGCATTTCAGAAGGGATCTACACACTGTCGTACCTTTACGATAGGTATATGGGCAGCTGCTACGGGACTATACGTGTCAATTCCCACCAGTATTACTTCAGACATAAACCGCGTCCATGCCAAGTAGTGCTGCGGGACTTTCTCTTATTAGGTATAAGGTAGGTGTACTAGTTTCTGTGGCTCTTCATTGTGTGTACCACGTAGCTTCTGCGTTTCTATGTAACCAAATCAGTAGTTACGCGAGAAATTAATTTTTATTGCCTATAAAATTCAACTTATGTTCTGTAAAGATGTAAAATACACAATGGACGAACACTGAGCTATGTGCGGTTCTAATAATGTCCAAAACAAACAACCAAACAAACAAAAAACAAAGAGAATTCCTCAGCTCCCAGTTCCCTCTTACTATTTATTTATGTTTCTTGCCCTACCAATTCTACCGGTAATCGGTCACATATGTAGTGTACCAAAACTACTTTGCCTTACTTTTGGTACAGCGCAACTCTAAACACAGTGAACGGTCCGCAGAGCACGTTATACAGGCACAGTTCTCTGCCAGAGTGAGCAGAGGCTACTGGGAAGCCGCGACGTACTCCGCTACGCGCGGCGCGTTAATTGCGCCAGGCCGCGTTTGTAGTTCGCCCACTTGAGCGCTGGCCGCGTCGCTCAAGCTGTCACGGACTTCCCGCACTCCACCCGCAGCTCTGAGCTCGCTTAGCCTACAGCCGCCTCGCGGATAAGCTGCGCCCGCGTCTGGTCCTGTAAGCGTGCGAGGTCTGCTTACTGCGACACTGCAGAGCTCACAGCTTGACACATGTGCGGGGCCGTAACGAGCGCGTGGTGAGAAAGGCCACCACCAGGAGTGCGGGCACAGAGGGCGCGCAGAAACTTTCCGTAGACGAGAGCTTCCTACCGAACGAAACAGTGCTTTTCGCTACCATCCTTTGAATTTCAAGCCGTCTGAAGTCACAGGAAGGGTAAATCCGTGCTGGTATGCGCACTGGGGCAAAATCAAACGAAATAAGCGGATCCCAAATCGAGTTTCATCCATAAAGGGAAGCCCACCCCTCAACTTCAGAAATACACTGAAGAGCCAAAGAAACTGGTACACCTGCCTAAAATCGTGGACGGCCTCCACTTGCACGCGGAAATCCCGCAACACGACGTGGTATAGGCTTGGCTAATGCCTGAAGTAGTGCTGGAGGGAACTGACACCATGAATCCTTCAGTGCTGCCCATAAATCCTAAAGGTACGACCGTGTGGAGATCCCTTCTGAAATGCACGTTGAAAGGCATCCGATATATGCTCAATAATGTTCATGTCTGGGGAGTTTGGTGGGCAGGGGAAGTGTTTTAAGTCACAAGAGTGTTCCTCGAGCCACTCTGTAGCAATTCTGGACGTGTGTTGCGTCGCACTGTCCTGCTGGAATTGTCCAAGCTCCCCGAAATGCGCAATGGACTTGACTGGATGCAGGATATCAGACAGGATGCTTGCGTAGGTGTCACCTGTCAGAGTCGTAGTAGACGTATCACGGTCCCGTATCACTCCAACTGCACACGCCCCACACCATTACTGAGCCTGCACAAGCTACAACAGTTCACTGCTGACACGCGAGGTCCATGGATTGATGTGGTTGTCTCTATACCCATACACGTCCACCCGCTCGATACAATTTGAAACGAGACTCGTCCGGACAGGGAACATGTTTCCAGTCCTCAAAGGTACAATGTCGCAGTTGATGGGCCCAGACGAGGCGTAAAGCTTTTCGTCTTGCAGTCACCAAGTGCATACGAGTGGGCTTTCGTCTCCGAAAGCCCATATCGATGATATTTCGCTCAATGGTTCGCACGCCAACACTTGTTAATGGCCCAGCACTGCAATCTGCAGCAATTTGCGGAAGGGTTTCACTTCTGTCACGTTCAACTATTCTCTTCAGTCGTCGTTGGTCACCTTCTTGCAGCATACTTTTCCGGCCGCAGCGATCTGGGGGATTTGTTGTTTTACTGCATTCCAGATATTCATTGTGTAAGTAGGCTGTTTAGGTTTTCTTATTGGTAACGCCACGTAGCGCTCTGTATGAAAAATCACTGGCTGTGCTGTGTGCAGTCTGTAGCTAGTTTGCATTGTTGTCTGCCATTGTAGTGTTGGGCAGCTGGATGTTAACAGCGCGTAGCGTTGCGCAGTTGGAGGTGAGCCGCCAGCAGTGGTGGATGTGGGGAGAGAGATGGCGGAGTTTTGAAATTTGTAAGACTGGATGTCATGAACTGCTATATATATTATGACTATTAAGGTAAATACATTGTTTGTTCTCTATTAAAATCTTTCATTTGCTAACTATGCCTATCAGTACTTAGTGCCTTCCGTAGTGTGAATCTTTTATTTAGCTGGCAGTAGTGGCGCTCGCTGTATTGCAGTAGTTCGAGTAACGAAGATTTTTGTGAGGTAAGTGATTTGTGAAAGGTATAGGTTAATGTTAGTCAGGGCCATTCTTTTGTAGGGATTATTGAAAGTCATATTGCGTTGCGCTAAAAATATTGTGTGTCAGTTTAAGGACAGTCATGTATAATTGTTCAAAGGGGACGTTTCAATTGTACACTCGTGAAATGGTCGTACGGGAAAACCCCCACTTCATCGATACGTCGGAGATGCTGTGTTCCATCGCTCGTGCGTCGACTGCAACACCACGTTCAAACTCACTTATCTCTTGATAACCTTCCATTGTATGGGTAGTAACCGATGAAACAGCTGCGCCATACGCTTGTTGTCTTATATAGGCGTTGCCGACCGCAGGGCCGTATTCGGCCTGTTTACTAATTTGTGTATTTGAATACGCGTACCTACAGCAGTTTCTCTGGTGCTTAAGTGTACTTAACATATGTAAATCCCTATTATTATGGTCCTGTGATGCTAAACATTCACCAACATTAGCCAGCGAGGACTTGATTGACTGACGAACGCAACGGAGACGCATACTGCTCCCAGCATAACAGAAGGCAAAATTCACCATTTTCCAATAATGATTGAGTCGTCAAAGCTGGACTGTGACTCGGAGTGGGAAGGAACTCGAAACTTAACCGCAATAATGGTGCAGGAAGTGAAACACTGCCGGATTTAGTTTCAAATGGTTCAAATGGCTCTGAGCACTATGGGATTTAACAGCTGAGGTCATCAGTCCCCTAGAACTTAGAACTGCTTAAACCTAACTAACCTAAGGACATCACACACATCCATGCCCGAGGCAGGATTCGAATCTGCGACCGTAGCGGTCGCGCGGTTCCAGACAGAAGCACCTAGAACCGCTCGGCCACTCCGGCCGGCGATTTAGTTCCAAAGTGTAGTTAAACGAATATAGATACAAGAATAATTAGTTTATCAAACACGAAAATCCCATTCTGCTCCTTACGACTGACTTTAAAAATCGTAAGAAATAATAATTCGAGAAAACTGAACTCCCGTCCAAAATCACAGTCCAAGTCCTCACAGAAGCGACACGTCATACCTCCCGATCGCAGAACAGCGACTGACAGCCACTGACTTAGCCCTGCACAAAATCCAACTTGCCTTGCCTCTGAGCACAGAGGCAGAGAAAACTTGGAAGGGGCCAACTTACAACTTACCCATCGTCAAGACGAGTTTCTCAGTGGTAACAGCCGCCTCGTTAAATCAGAAGACAAGAGAAAGGACATCTGTTTCCTCGCTCAAAACTTTCCAGCGATTAACGTCCGCCGCGCGGGATTAGCCGAGCGGTCTCAAGCGCTGCAGTCATGGACTGTGCGGCTGGTCCCGGCGGAGGTTCGAGTCCTCCCTCGGGCATGGATGTGTGTGTTTGCCCTTAGGATAATTTAGGTTAAGTAGTGTGTAAGCTTAGGGACTGATGACCTTGGCAGTTGTAAGTAGGCTGTTTAGGTTTTCTTATTGGTAACGCCACGTAGCGCTCTGTATGAAAATCACTGGCTGTGCTGTGTGCAGTCTGTGGATGGTTAGCATTGTTGTAATATTCGCCATTCGCCATTGGGCAGTTGGCTGTGAGCAGCGCGTAGCGTTGCGCAGTTGAAGGTGAGCCGCCAGCAGTCTTGGATGTGGGTGAGATGGCGGATTTTTGAGAATGGATAATCTGGAGGTGTGTCCATCAGAAACAGTACATTTGTAAGAATGGATGTCATGAACTGCTATATATATTATGACTATTAAGGTAAATACATTGTTTGTTCTCTATTAAAATCTTTCATTTGCTAACTGTGCCTATCAGTAGTTAGTGCCTTCTGTAGTTTGAATCTTTTATTTAGCTGGCAGTAGTGGCGCTCGCTGTATTGCAGTAGCTTGAGTAACGAAGATTTTTGTGAGGTAAGTGATTTGTGAAAGGTATAGTTTAATGTTAGTCAGGGCCATTCTTTTGTAGGGATTATCGAAAGTCAGATTCCGTTGCGCTAAAAATATTGTGTGTCAGTTTAAGCACACTCATGTACAATTTTTCTAAGTGGACGTTTCACAGTTAAGTCCCATAAGATTTCACACACATTTGAACATTTTTTTTATTAACGTCCAAAATATGAACGAACGCGTGTCTTGTGCGTAGGTCTGAGGGAACGGACAGTAAAGCTGCACGTTAAGAAAGCGCGCGCTGTCAGGATCCCACCGGAGCGGACCCTCGAGCTGGCTTCTGAAATTAAACTCAAGTTCCGTCCAACCGTCTGCCACTGACTGCGCCTGAATTCACCAATGTGAGTGTATTTCCAATTGAACTCACATTCATGCAATCTATAAATCATCTGTGTTTAGGTACATGGTGTGGTTAATATGAAACGTCATAACAATGAAAATAAAATTCTCTTAATTCGGTTCTCAGCGTGCTCTTTCCCTCTGGTCTCGTAATGATTATAAGAAAATATAGACAGAGGAAAGACACTTTGTAGAAGTTGACAAAACTACATCAATCACGTGGAAGGTGGACTGCTACAAAAATCACATGAAATGTGCCACCTTTCAGCACGATTTTGCAAAACGTTGATTCGGAATAAGACGGCCAACACAGGACGACCTGGTTGTCCTGAAATCAATCCTTGTTCGTTTTTCTCTTGGAATTTTTCCAACAGGCACCTGAGGTAACATCGATCAACAGTCAACGGACATTCTTTTTACTGTATCTTCCCCAGTGGTAATATCTGACAAACTGCAAAATACATAGATGGCAGTGTACTCTCACCCAAAATTCTGAGAATAAACAATGGCGCTCGTGTGAATACGTCTTCACCACGTTTTGATGAGCTTTGATGTGTGGTTATCTCTACAGAGTTCCTTTCGCCTGTATTATGATTTCAATGTGATTTGTATGCGACGAAAGTACAGTGTCCTAAAATGACCTGTCGGTATACTTCAGAAATGGTGATAGAAACTTGCGGTCTGCGGACTAACGTTCACACACAGCTAATTTTTTTTGTTTTAGGTTTCCTGTTGTTTGTTTTTGCAGATTAGTTATCAACGAATATGCCCAAATCCTCCTCCCCCATTTAAATGGCACACTGAGTCGAATTATTATTATTTCTCGTGTCAGAAACACACACGTTATACACATTTACAACTGTATTAGTTTTGCCCAAAACTTTCTGTTTCTTGATGAAGTTCATCTTCAGTGAAGGAGGCTAGACACAGTCAGCACTGAAGCATATAATGAACAGTTTGGTTTTCTCCACAATACACTGAATATTATGTTGAGGATGCAGTATTGAATTTTGATCTGCCAACTCTAGATCTCAGGCTATTGAGGGACTTACAGGTCGTTCATTCTCGTAATAGCCAGGAGGCAATGTTTCAGAAGCTCTTTTCAGCCAGGTGTAAGGTAGGCTGTAACCCAACATAGTTCCAATCTACCTTTTTCCAGCAGCAGTTCTGGGTGCCGTTGGTGTTCTAAGCAAATTCTTTCTTGCTTCAGTCGTCGCGGGTGCGGTTCGTGCCCATACTGTGTGTGTTTTCTCCTTTTACACTTTCTTTCCTCATTCGCAACTATTTTCTTAGACCAGGAGGTGGTGATATTTCTGCGAGGTGGTGAAGATATTCGACAGCAATGGATTTCAAGCAAGCCCCAGTGATTCTACAGGTGTCATTGAGAGCTATGTAAACTTTTTTGGCTTTCATGCAGTGTTTCTTGAAAGTAAGAGATGTATCAAGAGTCACTCCCAGAAATTTTTGGTTCTCATAGTGTTCCAGTTCGACACGTGACCATGTTACCTTTAATCTTGTGACTACTTCCCCTGTTTCTCAAATGAAAAGCACACACTTGACTCTTTGAGCGATTTGGTTTAAGTTGGTTTCTGTTGTGGTATCTGGAAAATTGTTTAAGGGCGTCCGTGAGGGTGTTCTCCACTCATTCAAAATCTGTACTCTGGGTGGCTAAAGCAGTTTTATCTGCATACAAGAAGCTCCATGCAGATATTGGACAAAAATGGAACCAGCACACTTTCCTGTGGGATACCGATTTTGTGTAGCCTCCTTCGGCTTCGCTGTTCTCGAAAGCCGACGAAGAACCTACGATTCTCCAAGGGAATAGTGATGAGAATAGTTAGGCTAAAATCCGTGGTCAGGTAGTAGGCCTTGACTAGTAGCAGCTGGTGATGGACAGTGTGTGGAATGGTCGATAACGAACACATTTGACGCCCAGATCCAGCGGAGCTTCCGGACTTTATAGAAGCACATTTCCATCAGGTCCACGTACTCCACGAGGTTAAAGGAATGCGGAAGTCTTATGAACCAGATGAGTTTCAGGCGTCCAAGCATGAGTGATGTAGATGTGAAATGGGTGCAACAGGCACTTGTCCGTACAACAAGCAGCATTTTCTAAGCTGTGTTTAATTTATCTTTGAGCTCATAGTACTTCGATTCAATCAGAATGTGCTCTTTTCCGCTCTACAGACAAAGTTGTTTCAGTGTTCTTGGCTTTTCCTGCCAGGCCGAGTTTCCATCCGTGCATTTTCTGCTACTTTTTTTTTTCTAACTGGTACATGAAGTTGTATTATTCTTAGTACCATTAGGTCTTCTTTCATGCATCGATCCATTTTATTCTTTCAGTTTTAGCCTTACTGGGAGTTTCGCAGAATTCCAAAATGTATCTTGTTAATCTCATTGGCCCCACTCTTTTAATATCCGAATATTTGTTGATAAATGTTTCACCTTTCTTGTTTGCTCTTAGTTTGCATGTTCTTTCTTCAGTATAATTTTGACTACAATTTTTTATGATTACTGATATGTGAAGGGTTATTCATGGTGAATTTGATTAGCGAGAATATATGTGTAAACTGCACATTTCCTTTAAGAGGCGTCTACGATTATGAATGTACTCCACATATTATTCTCACGGCTCCCTATAGTGCAAACAATCCTTTCCATTTCACAAATAAATTTACGTCTGTTTCAACACAAGCATTTTTATTTTGAGAAGGCGATGATTTACAGCTTCCAGAAATTGTGGAAACGTTATAGTTGCACACACCTGCGTTAATCGATTTACTACGTAATAATTTTCAGTCATAATCACACCACCTTCACGTGTATTGTGATATCCTAGTCAGATGTGTGGCAACTCGTAACCACTATCAACCGTCATGTTACAAACCAAAATCACGGTACAGCTATATCTGCAGCGAGCACGTGACAAGACTCAATATGGTTAGTGTTGAAGCTTCCTGGCAGATTAAAATTGTGTGCTCCACTGGGAGTCCAACGCGGGAGCCCTTTTTTTTTTTTTTTTTTTTTTTTTTTTTTTTTTTTTTTGAGTCTAGTCTCTGTCCAGCAAATTATGTTAATCAGCCCGCCGGCCGGTGTGGCCGTGCGGTTCTAGGCGCTTCAGTCTGGAACCGCGTGACCGATACGTTCGCCGTTTCGAATCCTGCCTCGGGCATGGATGTGTGTGATGTCCTTAGGTTAGGTAGGTTAAAGTAGTTCTAAGTTCTAGGGGACTGATGACCACATATGTTAAGTCCCATAGTTCTCAGAGCCATTTGGACCATTTGCTCAGAGCCATTTGAACCATTTAATCAGCCAGGTAGTTTCGTATAAAAAAAAAATGGCTATGAGCACTATGGGACTCAACTGCTGTGGTCATTAGTCCCCTAGAACTTAGAACTACTTAAATCTAACTAACCTAAGGACATCAAACACATCCATGCCCGAGGCAGGATTCGAACCTGCGACCGTAGCCGTCGCACGGTTCCGGTCTGCGCGCCTAGAACCGCGAGACCACCGCGGCCGGCGGTTTCGTATCAGCGGACACTCCGCTGCAGAGGGAAAATACGTCCTGGAGATTGGTACCGTCGTGTGCTGCGGTACGGATTTATTGTTGAGTAGAGATGTTGGTTTGTAACATGATGGCTTCAAAAATGATTCAAACGGCTCTGAGCACTATGGGACTTAACTTCTGAGATCATCAGTCCCCTAGAACTTAGAACTACTTAAACCTAACTAACCTAAGGACATCACACACATTCATGCCCGAGGCGGGATTCGAACCTGCGACCGTAGCGGTCGCGCGGTTCCAGACTGTAGCGCCTAGAACCGCTCGGCCACCCCGGCGGGCTGACATGATCCTTGATAGTGATTACGAGTTGCCACACATCTCTTTACGACAGCACAGTGCACGTGGACAAAGTCTGTGTACGACTGAAACTGGTTTTCTGATGCATTGATTAACAGAGAGGTGTGCAACCAATATTTTTCGACAAATGTTATTCCCGTAACTTTGAGATTGCATCATGTGATGAGGTCGTGAACTCCCGGCAATTTCGATTCGACGACCTTGTTTGGAAAAGGCACTGTACTGCGTGATTGTTGAATAAAAGACATAAAATCGAAAGACAACCATTGACTAATACGTTATCGGAAAACTACCTGCTGTTCCAAATTTGACGAGATCGTCTGCTGAATAGAAACAGCACTGCCAACCAGTAGAGCGGTCAGCTTCAGTGCAGTGGTTCAGTCTGTACTCGTTTCGCTTCTGTCATGTCAGACAGCAGGAAATAAGGTGTTTGGTCTGGCTTTTCAATAAAATTGTAGAACACGCGGATGCCGCGGTTGTCAGTGGAGGCACAGCTGATGCGCAGTAATTGGTGTTGTGTGTGTGAGAGTGTGTGTGCCTGTGTGGGCTGCTGGGAGCGGCCGGAAGCGGCTGCATGCGAGGAGGAAGTGGCGGCCAGTATCGCCGGATGTTGCGCACACGCGAGCACCCGGAGCCCGTCTGCTTCCGCGCCGCCAGACCGAAATACACGACAAGCCGCGACGCGGCACGCCCTGCTACCGCCGTCTCTGGTGCGGCGGCGTTGTACAAAAACAGCCATGTATAGCAACACACGTTTCTAAACGACAGACATCGTCTTCCGTGTCCAGTCAAGGTTTTATGCAGCAGGTTGGTTGGCTAGTTGCCGAGCGGGATTAGTCGAGCGGTCTCGGGCGCTGCAGTCAGACTCTGCGACTGATCCCGGCGGAAGTTCGAGTCCTCCCTTGGACATGGGTGTGTTGTTTGTCCTTAGGATAATTTAGGTTGTGTGTAAGCTTAGGGACTGATGACCTTAGCAGTTAAGTCCCATAAGATTTCACACACATTCGAACATTTTTTTTTTTTTAGTTAGTTTGTTGGCTGATTTGTGGGAGTGGACTAAACAGCAAGGTAATCGGGACCATCGGATTAGGGAAGGATAGGGAAGGAATTCGGACGTGCCCTCTCAAACGAACCGTCCCGACATTTGACTTAAGCGATTTAGGGAAATCACGAGAAACCTAAATCAGGATGGCCGGAAGAGGGTTTGAACCGTCGTCCTAAATGCTAGTCCAGTGTGCTAACCACCGCGCCACCTCCCTCGATCATGCAGCAGGGACAGGTATAAAATCAACAACCACTGAGAAATATTTCTGCCTTGTTTAAGGCTCACCAGACCAGACCACCTCAGGTATCTGCGAAGTATGACAGCAGAAAAACAGATCTCACAGTACCCATCCGAAGTTCGGATGTTGGTCTCCACCAAGAAGACTTGTACCGAGTACTTGAACATGAGCATTGCAATCGTCGTTCATTTTTAAATGTTCAAATGTGTGTGAAATCTTATGGGACTTAACTGCTAAGGTCATCAGTCCCTAAGCTTACACACTACTTAACCTAAATTATCCTAAGGACAAACACACACACCAATGCCCGAGGGAGGACGCGAACCTCCGCCGGAACCAGCCGCACAGTCCATGACCGCAGCGCCCCAGACCGCTCGGCTAATCCCGCGCGGCGTTCATTTTTCATTTTGTTTTGTTTGACACCTCTACTTCCCTAGGACAATGGAAGAGCTATTTCCGTAGTCATGGAACAAATCAATACGTGGAAATATCATCAAGGAAGTTAGTAATAAATTAAAGAGTTTACACGAATCGTCTGCAGACGACAACATGCTGAATACATTGTAGCATAATCAACAATATAATGCAAGAACCAACTTAATTTTTTCCAGAATAGGAGGAATGAGCGATAAGGAAAGTCTTCATTTCGCCCTTAAAAGCGCGAGCATTACTGATAAGATTTTTCAATTCTTGTGGTAGGTTACTGAAAACGTGTGCAGAAAAATACTGTACGCCTTTCTGCACAAGAGTCAAGGAGGTGCGATCCAAATGCAGACTGGATTTCTGCCTGGTATGCACTGAGCGAAAGCTGCTCATGTTATGGAATAAGCCCATACCGTTAACAAGAAACAATATTAAAGGAAATACACAAGCCGGCCGGTGTGGCCTAGCCGTTCTAGGAGCTTCAATCTGGAATGGCGACTGCTACGGACGCAGGTTCGAATCCTGCCTCGGGCATGGATGTGTGTGATGTCCTTAGGTTGGTTAGCTTTAAGTAGTTCTAAGTTCTAGGGGACTGATGACCTCATATGTTAAGTCTCATAGTGCTCAGAGCCATTTGAACCATTTTTTTTTTAAATACATCAGATTTCCTTGCTGAGTGTAGTCAGACGCATTTTCATTGGTTTTTCGGCAGATATTTGCAGTTTTCTTTTTGCAACGTGTAGCTGGAGTCAGCCCAAACAAATACGGCTCACCACGTATTTCATGCGGTGCCCAGCGTCACTGGAGAGCGTCAGTTTGTTCCCCGTTACAAACAAACTGATTTTTAAAGCGTGGTTTTTACTTGCTCATTCGATAGAGCGTCCCAGATTAGTGTAGTGCGATGATCGTGTTAGCGATATGCTGTAACAGGAACAGTAAAACACGGAGAATCGCGACAGCACCGCCCTGGCTCGCGCTGCTAATGCCACGCACAAATGCTCTGCTCAGCCACTTCTGGAGTGCTGATTATTCTTCGTGTTTTGCTGTTCTTGTTAACAAATATCGGTAAAAGAATATCGCACTAGGCTAATCTGGCAGCGCTCTGTCGACTGAGCAAGTGAATTTCCGATATAAAGATCATTTTGTTTGAGGCGGGAAACAAATCGAAGCATACCATTCACGCTGGGCGTCGTGCGAAAGACGTGATGAACGGAATTTGTCTGAGCAGACGCTACCAAAAGCTGCCAAAACGAAACTGCAAATATCTACGGACACAATGGAGAAAACACGTCTGACGTCTCTTAGGAGAGACAACCTGTATACTGTGAGGCCAAAGTCAGAATTTCCAGAATCCTGAATAGCGGTCGACAAGAGGTTCGCACACATATAGCTCGAACTGCCTATTTCTGAGCAAAATATGCCCTTTGTGAATGGGAGGAGTTACCCTAGAATACAAAGCCGTATATCATGAGCTAATAAAAATAAACGAAGCAAACTATTTTTGTGTTGAGCTATCACTAAATCACATACTGTTCCAATGGTAAACAGAGCAGTATTTACTTCATTAACACTTCTACTTGTTCAACTATATCAAGTTACGGCAACTTACTTAAAGGATTATTCATAAGTACCTCCAGGGTTTCAGTAGACGACTGCATAAAAATAAGAAACATAAAAGATTATATTTACCAGTGGATAGAACATCACTCCAAGTTTCGATTCGTTACACACACGCAGACATTGTGGAAGCTGTCGCTTTCGTTAATCATAAATACATCACTGAGTGATACAAATTGTTGTTATTTTTACGTAAGGAAAAGTGTAATATTCTCAATAACCTTCAAATCGTGAGCTACACCCTTAATTTTTATATATGAATAGCGAATTTACTCATGGCAGTTTGTTGCCTATGTCTGCGCTCACTTTCAGAACTCAAATTAATAATCAACTTAATTAATTTAATAAGACTGAAGCTTAAATTGTTGGTGTACCCATGTAACACCACAATAAAATAAAAACAGTGAACAGTTGAGGTAGTATGAATGAGAGCAGTGGCGTAAAAGTTAACAAAATAATGACAGATTTTATATAATCCTTTTGTAGCTACAACTAGCTGATAAATCTTACACAAAAATGACAAACACAAATCAGAAAAGGAATGGTGTTGGTTGGCAAAGCATACATTGGCGTGGAAGCTATACAAATTTTCCCCAGAATTAATCCCTTTTACAACGCAATCTGACTTTATTTACATGAATCCATTGCGAGACCCAACTTCATTCAAATGGAATAAACAGTGACTAAGTACACCACAAAATATGGTTCACCTGAGAAACGGATGCTGTTAATATCATTTAACAACCCTATGCCAGTGGAGTAGTATTTTACCCTTTCACCTTGATTCAGGCGGCAGCTGTCATGTTATGAGATGTCAACGAAAATTTGCAAACTATGCGATCTAGCGTTCTGATTAACAAAATGAGGGAAACTTTCTTATCAGAGCCCTGAAACTCCGGCAGATTTCAGTTTGAGATGCACCCTTTCGCTGATCTTGGCAAACCAAGTTGAATCACAGGCACGATGGTGCATTCTGGAACCGTCAAACATTAGTTGGCCGCCTCAGCACGAATGAGTTCACCCTCGTGACACGTGATATGTCTGACATGATATTCAGTTCCACTGTTGGTACAGTTGGAAACTGCAACTGGCTCTTTGTCCACCACAAGATACATCCCTCAAGTCTCACTCACTATGGAAAGACCTCAAGTTCTCCACCAAGGAAGGACCAGAAGACAAAGAAGGCTAAGAATCACAACCAATTTCCACCAAGCCTTCGTACAGGAGCAGAATGAGCAAAAACGAAACCGCCCTCACACTGCACGAATCAACCAAACTATCCTCTACTTACTGAGTCACCCCACTTGGTTGTTCTATTGGCCATGTAGCCAATCCAGACACAGTACTGGTGTTCCCACGCCTCGGAAGAAAGTATCTACTTTTCATATCGTGAGAGGAGCGAATCAACGACTCCCAATCTTCCTTGTGTGAAAAAAGAAGATTTTAGACTAGGGAGGCGTCTTTCTCACAGTGAGCATGGTCACCCAGATGGGAGATCTAACCAGATGGGAGCACAGCGCCTCATTTATGGGGAGATCTGATCTTTCCAGGCCGACCAGTTCTGATTTCTGAAAGAAGGCTGTTAAGAGTCTCAGACAGTTATGCCCATGAAATATATATTTTTATCGCTAGCTAAAAGAACCTGGTGACTTCCTGGTTCCTGGCATCAGAGGGTTCCAGTCTTCCCTCTATTAAACACATGCACCAGCCGCTCTCTCTATATCGTCCCAGCTTTTAACGTGAGAATGCATGGAGTTTTATGACCTTCCCACCATTTGCATAAAAGCTCTGTCTTAAATGGATTCCTCCACCCCCTTTCTGCCAACTGGCCACCTTCATGACGGAGTGCCACCTGGCCCAGGTAAAATGTTTTGCAAACCAGCACCCTGTTCCGAGGTCATGCGTTCTTCTTACGTATATTTCACAAAAACACCGTGATGGTAAAATTACATGGATTTAAGCAAACATGGGGGCTTACCAATAATGTTCTTTCCACGTGCAGTTCGCGACTGGGGGGAAGTCACAGTGGTACACGAAGTAAGCTTCGACACAAATGGTTCAAATGGCTCTGAGCACTATGGGACTCAACTACTGTGGTTATCAGTCCCCTAGAACTTAGAACTACTTAAACCGAACTAACCTAAGGACATCACACACATCCATGCCCGAGGCAGGATTCGAACCTGCGACCGTAGCAGTCGCACGGTTCCGGACTGCGCGCCTAGAACCGAGCTTCGACACATGCTACAGCGTTAATTGCAGGGTATAGATGTAGTTGTAGACACGGTGATTAGTCTGGACGCAACAACAACTTATTTGTAAGCTCGAAGAATGGAAGAAATTAAACTGGACTGGTGATTCGCTTTGCATGTGATGGCGGGGTACGGGTATGTAGAAAGCCACTTGTGGCGAAGCACTCTGCTTTCCAAGACGGCAACATTCACATCGCGTCGACTCGTAACGGCGGGCGGTATATGAACTTACTGTCCAGCCACATGTATCGGACAGTAACCTGAAGTTGACTGTCACCTCCAGTAAGACAGTGCACTATTCCATGGTTTCTTAATGTTATCGGAGGTATTTGAGGATAAATTTACAGACAAAATGGTGCTTTTCTCACAAGGCCGGTCACATGGAAGTCCTGTTCGCTATATCCAGGGCGCCATCGAATGACATGTGCCCACCCTGGGTCCCGGCCAATCTATGTGACTTTTGCATGTTGGTGACGTGGTTATAAACCATCTAATCAAACGTTTACGGACACCTATTAGTGAACATTAATATGGTGTGTGTCCATTCTTCGCTTTCTAAGGGTCTGAATTCCACTGGGGACCATTTTAATGAAGCGTCTGAATGTCTGTGTAGGAATGGCAGCCCTTTCTTCAACAGGAGCGCAAACCATAGTATCGTTGGATGCTCAAGTCTAGAGTGAAGTCGAGGTTCTAGCTCATCCCAAAGGTGTTCCATTGGATTCTGGACAGAGCGATCACTTTCAGGAAGGCGGTTGTCCACAAACCATTCCCACGCAGCTGTTGCTTTATGACAGGGTGCCTTGTCTTGTTGATACAATCATTGTCTCCTAATCGTCTTCTAGTGTGCGCAGGACACAATAACAAAATTTTGTTCATATGCTTCCACATTTAGCGCGATTTTGTACGCAATATGGGGACCACTCCATAACCACGAAAAAGACTGCCATACAGTAACAACACCTGATCCGTACTTCATTATTGGCTTTACACATGACGGCTCGTGAAGTTTTGCAACCATTCGCCAAACCCAAACCCTTCCACGAGGTTGCCACAGGCTGTAATGTGTTTCATCACTCCAAATTAATCGTTGCCAGTCATGCACTACCTACACTCATGCTCATAAATTAAGGATGATTGCAGAATGTGGTGCCTCACAACGTGGCACTACACAAAACTGGCACTAATATCACAGGTTCATAGGGAACACACAGGACAAAGATCTGTAAGTCCACGGTATTGGTGATAAGTTGAGAAAACCGTCCCGAAACACATGTGCTATAAAACGACACTGCTTCCTGCGAATGTACCCCAACATCACTATGGGATATGATCAGCATACACACGTACACACGCCGCACAACGGATTTTCATACTCTGGATCAGGTGGTCGAGCAGCTTCTGGGGTATAGCCTCCCATTCTTACACCAGTGCCTGTTGGAGCTCCTGAAGTGTGCTAGGGGTTTGAAGATATGCAGCGATACGTCGACCGAGAGCATCCCATACATGCTCGATGGGGTTTAGGTCTGGATAACAGGCAAGCCACTCCATTCGCCTGATATCTTGTGCTTCAAGGTACTCCTCCGCGATGGCAGCTCGGTGAGGCCTCGTGTTATCATCCATCAGGAGGAGGGGGGGACCCACTGCACCCTGAAAAGGCTGACATACTGGTGAAAAATGACGTCCCGATAAAACTGACCTGTTACAGTTCCTCTGTCAAAGACGTGCAGGGGTGTACGTGCACAAATCGTAATCCTACCCGACACCATCAAACCATGACCTCCATACAAGTCCCTGTCTAGGACATTAAGGGGTTGGCATCTGGTTCTTGGTTCACTCCAGATGAAAACCCGGAGAGAATCGCTGTTCAGACAATACCTGGACTCGTCCGTGAACGTACCATGTACTGTGTCCTTGACACCAGGCTTTATGAACTCTCCTGTGACCAGGGCTCAGTGGAATGCACCTTGCAGGTCTCCAGGTGAATAAACCATGTCTGTTCAGTCGTCTTTAGACTGTAAGTCTGGAGACAACTGTTCCAGTGGTTCCGGTATCGTCCCGAGCAAGGCTACCTGCAGTACTCTGTCGCCGTCTGCAGGCACTGATGGTGAGATATCGGTCTTCTCGTGGTGTTGTACACTGTGGACATCCCGTACTGTAGCAACTGGACACGTTTCCTGTCTGCTGGAATCGTTGCCATAATCTTGAGCTCACACTTTGTGGCACACGGAGGGCCCGTGCTATGACCTGCTGTGTTTGACCATCCTCCAGTCACCCTCGTATTCAACCCCTCATAACGTCATCAATATGTGCAATATATGTTCTTTGAGCCATTTTCAGTACACAATCACCATTAGCACGTCTGAAAACGTCTGCACCGTACTCTGACATGCACCAACACACATCTGTGTATGTGGACTGCTGCCAGCGTCACCGTGCGACGACCGCAGGTCAAATTTACCGCATGGTCATACCCCGAGGTGATTTAAACCCGCAAACCGTTCACCAGAGCGTTGTTTCACAATGTATCAGCATTATCCTTAATTTATGAGCATGAATGTAGTAGCGTCGCTCCTTACACCACCTCAAGCATCGCTTAGCACTGACTACAGAGAGTGTGGGTCATGATAAGCTACTCTACCATTATAATCCACTCCTCTTAACTCCGCACGCACAGTTATTGTGCTAGCTGGAATGTTTGTAGCACTTTTGGAACTGACGAGTGATTCCTTCCGTCGATTTCATGCGATTTCTTACAGCCACCCACCACAGTGCTGGACTGTCCCGGTCCAGCAATAAAAGAGATCTGATTGGTCTTGGTTAAGCTGTGGTTGTTCCTTTGCGTTTCCATTTCGCTGTCACAAAACCAGCAGTCGACTATGGGAGCTTTAGAAGGGTCGAAACGTCCGTGATGGATTTGTTTCTCAGGTGACACCCAGTGACTGATTCACGACCGGAGTCACTGAGCTCTCCTGACCTACACGTTTTGCTGTTACCGCTTTCTGTGCTGACAACGAAATACTTCCCGCCTCCTTTTATACTACCGGGTCGGCCTCTTGCGATATCTAGTGGTCAACTAACGGATTAATTCTCCTGAGGCCTTGTGGAATCCATGACAAAATTCAGTCCATAACAGCGTTGCTGTAACGGTCGCAGGTTCGAATCCTGCCTCGGGCATGGATGTGTATGGTGTCCTTAGTTAGGTTTAAGTAGTTCTAAGTCTAGGGGACTGATGACCTCGGATGTTAAGTCCCATAGTACTTAGAGCCATTTGTCGTTAGAGTGGAAGCACGCAACTGGGTTTTGCATCAGCCGCCAATGAATTTAGGTACTACAGAAAGAAAAGTTGATGATGCTAATGTGATTTTCTGAATAATATTTTCAAATCATTGTCACTTAAATGCGCATGTGATTCAGTGTCACCGATGCATGCCTTTTCACTTAGTTTTGTTCAAATGAGCCTCTTTATCCTGTGTTATTGCCTGGAGATTGTTCTCCAGATGATTAGAAAGGCAACCTCTCCGATATCTGAACACCACCAGTTACAGCAGGACGTTGATTCTAGGTTTCAGATCAGAGTCAGCCACGTATACCAGTGGCTTCGTAGTTCCTCTTGTGACGGCGACCGCTAAACATATTTACGTGCCTTTCAGGTAAGTAGCTCATGAAACCAGACCAGGAGTGCCGTACGCGTCTCAGCTGTCGGTGACAGACTGTATGGGGGTCAAACAACGTACCTGTACGACGCTCGGTTTCTCCACGGCACCGATGAAAGCTAAGTCGACAGTACTCCCAAGCTCCATTTCATGCAAACAGTTTTCGTGGAAACTAAAATGTGTGGGAACTAGGCTCCTGTAGTATATAGCTGAACTTAGCTATGCTAAGAAGCCTGATAAATCCGGAATGACATTTTCACTCTGCAGCGGAGCGTGCGCTGATATGAAACTTCCTGGCACAAAAACAGATATCAAGGCAAAATTTTTTGCACGAAAACAGTATAGTATTCTTCGGCATAATTTTTGGTACAATATATTCTAAACTCGCAAGGCGAAGGCAACGGTTTGAAACATTTATCAGGCTGAAACTTCTTGGTAGATTAAAACTGTTTGCCGGACCGAGACTCGACCTCGGAAGCGCTTGTCCGCGAAAGACAAAGATCCTGAGTTCGAGTCTCGGTCCGGTACACAGTTTTAATCTGCCAAGAAGTTTCAGCCTGATAAATGTTTCAAACCGTTGCATTCGCCTTGCGAGTTTAAAATACATGGTACCAAAATTTATGCCGAAGAATACTATACTATTTTCGTTCAAAAATTTTGCCTTGATATCTGATTTTGTGCCTAGTGAATACAAACCCGGGTTCTGTTATAATAGCGTCTGCAAGGAACCCATACACTCATACATAAATGGTGTCAAAGGAGGAAATGTCAATGTTCAATATGAGAGGAACGATCATTCGAAGCAAAATGAAAGTATGATAAACATCGTCTCCTAATCGCATACCTTAAGAGCTATTAGCATTTCTTCATTCTCAATAGTGTGACACATATCTCATCTACTGCAAGCTCCCAGCTTTCCATATTTTGAGAGATGGTAGAATGGAGCAAAACAAGAGAAAAATATTTGGTAAACATAGGCCGTAAAGTGCATTTCTTATGATCTCTACGCACCTGTTCATTTTCGCTACTCTAAAAGACATCTTTTGAACAATTTCCCATAGCTCTTAAGGTCTGCATTAAAGAGGGCGTGTTTACTGTATTTTTTGCTTCAAATAATCGTTCCTGTCATATTCCTCAATATGGACCATTTCTCCTGGGACATTTTTTACAGTTATAGAAAGGATCTTTTTTTCTCAAAATAATATGTATTTAAGAACAAATCTTACGCCAAAATTTTCAGAGGCATTTGTAATCTGCGTGAACAAAGAAAAGGATGTTTGCTAAACACATCAGTGGTTCTACGCGCTTCAGTCTGGAACCGCGTGACCGCTCCGGTCGCAGGTTCGAGTCCTGCCTCGGACATGGATGTGTGTGAAGTCCGTAGGTTAGTTAGGTTTAAGTAGTTCTAAGTTCTTGGGGACTTACGACCTCAGATGTTAAGTCCTCTAGTGCACAGATTCATTTGAAAGATTTAAACACATCAACATCATTGTTATTTGACATGGATCGCTAGCTGTAGTGGCAAAGGAGGAAGAGAGAGTGTTCACTGGCCTTACTGACAGATATTTCCCGCAATTCGCGTAGTTTACAGAAACGACGTAAACTTAAATCTAGATGGCGGAAGGAGTATCATAGTCGACCCTCCTGAATGCGTACAAGTGGCTTAAGCACCGTGTCTCCTCAGCCGATATTGTTCTCAGATTCGTAAGCAGCAATTCACAATTCTGTAGTTTTATGTTACATTGTTTGTACTGAATTATGGCAAAGTACTGGAGTGCTGTACCGCGTCTCCTCTGGAAATCTTAAAGACAAATGTGAAACAGTCAAGGGCATTTTTCCTCGGTGATAATAATTAACTTTGGAAGTCTTCCATGATGCTACATGCATTAGAAAGTGTTCCTTTCGTGACCAATCATTAGACACTCCTGGAAATGGAAAAAAGAACACATTGACACCGGTGTGTCAGACCCACCATACTTGCTCCGGACACTGCGAGAGGGCTGTACAAGCAATGATCACACGCACGGCACAGCGGACACACCAGGAACCGCGGTGTTGGCCGTCGAATGGCGCTAGCTGCGCAGCATTTGTGCACCGCCGCCGTCAGTGTCAGCCAGTTTGCCGTGGCATACGGAGCTCCATCGCAGTCTTTAACACTGGTAGCATGCCGCGACAGCGTGGACGTGAACCGTATGTGCAGTTGACGGACTTTGAGCGAGGGCGTATAGTGGGCATGCGGGAGGCCGGGTGGACGTACCGCCGAATTGCTCAACACGTGGGGCGTGAGGTCTCCACAGTACATCGGTGTTGTCGCCAGTGGTCGGCGGGAGGTGCACGTGCCCGTCGACCTGGGACCGGACCGCAGCGACGCACGGATGCACGCCAAGACCGTAGGATCCTACGCAGTGCCGTAGGGGACCGCACCGCCACTTCCCAGCAAATTAGGGACACTGTTGCTCCTGGGGTATCGGCGAGGACCATTCGCAACCGTCTCCATGAAGCTGGGCTACGGTCCAACACACCGATAGGCCATCTTCCGCTCACGCCCCAACATCGTGCAGCCCGCCTCCAGTGGTGTCGCGACAGGCGTGAATGGAGGGACGAATGGAGACGTGTCGTCTTCAGCGATGAGAGTCGCTTCTGCCTTGGTGCCAATGATGGTCGTATGCGTGTTTGGCGCCGTGCAGGTGAGCGCCACAATCAGGACTGCATACGACCGAGGCACACAGGGCCAACACCCGGCATCATGGTGTGGGGAGCGATCTCCTACACTGGCCGCACACCACTGGTGATCGTCGAGGGGACACTGAATAGTGCACGGTACATCCAAACCGTCATCGAACCCATCGTTCTACCATTCCTAGACCGGCAAGGGAACTTGCTGTTCCAACAGGACAATGCACGTCCGCATGTATCCCGTGCCACCCAACGTGCTCTAGAAGTTGTAAGTCAACTACCCTGGCCAGCAAGATCTCCGGATCTGTCCCCCATTGAGCATGTTTGGGACTGGATGAAGCGTCGTCTCACGCGGTCTGCACGTCCGGCACGAACGCTGGTCCAACTGAGGCGCCAGGTGGAAATGGCATGGCAAGCCGTTCCACAGGACTACATCCAGCATCTCTACGATCGTCTCCATGGGAGAATAGCAGCCTGCATTGCTGCGAAAGGTGGATATACACTGTACTAGTGCCGACATTGTGCATGCTCTGTTGCCTGTGTCTATGTGCCTGTGGTTCTGTCGGTGTGATCATGTGATGTATCTGACCCCAGGAATGTGTCAATAAAGTTTCCCCTTCCTGGGACAATGAATTCACGGTGTTCTTATTTCAATTTCCAGGAGTGTATATTGCTCCTCATGAATCAACTTTTCTCAACGTACAATAATGGTACTAGGATGAATCAAGAATTGTTAGAAAGCATATCACTATTTATTCGGCGGGTGACTTTAACTGGCGAGGATTCATTATCATCTTACTGTTATTTAAAACGGCAATAATGTTTATCTTAATCACAAAAGCGGTTTCATTCCACAGTTCGTTACGAAGCAGTGCCTAGTTTATATTGTGTTTTGGTTAAGCAGTGTGACGTGTTAGACAACTTGTGATGCATTGGATGCATGTCATTGTTCTTCAAAGCGTAGACAATACTAATCATATTCGATAGACACTTCTGTTTTTGCTTGTTGACAGCTCTTTTGAGACGCGTTATTTATTAGAATACAGTACACGACTAATATTTGTAAGAATATGCTACATATTTTCTGGTACTACAAGTACCCGTATTCGTAGCCGAGGTTGCTAACGGACGCCTGCGCTGTAACGCTCGACTTCGGAGGTAGCCAGTTCGATTCCTGACGATGGAAGACATTTTCAGATTAAGTGTCGGGTCAGCAAAGCGATAAAAGGCAGATAGAAAGTTGCAGACACCAGACTTCGTGCCGATGTCCTAGAGTTCAAATGGCTCAAAGCACTATGGGACTTAACATCTGAGGTCACCAGTCCCCTAGAACTTAGAACTACTTAAACCTAACTAACCTAAGGACATCACACACATCTGTGCCAGAGGCAGGATTCGAACCTGAGACCGTAGCAGGAGCACGGTTCCAGACTGAAGCGCCTAGAACCGCTCGTCTACTCCGGCTGGCTTCGGCTCTGGACGTGGCGGCTTCTTTCATTGTACGATATCTCTATTCATATGATCTTTAACTAACAAGTAGCCGTTGGAGAGCAGCGACCGCTGGTGTTGCGGCTCCGGGCGTGGTGGCCGGTTTGCTGGGCAGTAAGACCCGAGGAACGAAACTGCAACGAGCTTTCCTTGAGGCCCCCTGGCCGTGGTTTATTTTATTTATCGTGTCAGAAGCAAACTAAAAAAAAATCAATATTAGATACATTACCACATACATACATACATTATGGTTTATAAATTAAACTAGTCAAGAATGAAATAAATGATTAGACACAGATTGTGTTGTCAAACATAAGGTAATTTTAATCTATACAGAGGATGCCCAAAAATTTGCAACGTCCAGTGCACTTTGTGTAGCGTTTACGAGGTGCTCCATGGTGCACACAGTTGGAGGTAACGTGCATTGTAGTAGATGTGTTGATGTCTGCACGGCAGCTCCGCAGTCACACTGGAGAGAGTCCACCTGGAAGCCTCACCTCTCCAGATTACTCTTGGATCTTGTGACAGAAGAACGCAGGCGGTTGAGTGATTTCCATGTGGACCATTTTTCTGTGTGGCCTGGGGGAAGAACTTCTTGCGGGATCAGCCACTCCTCTAGATGCTGGCATCTGGCCTGCCATCTCTTCTCCCGGTGTTGATGCGGAGTGACAGCGAGTGGTTCTGTACTGTGAAGGAAGCTCTTTCTAGACACAAGTCTTTGCTGTGCTGGTTGGTGGCCATGTAGTGGGTGGGCTTCGGATGTTAATGCCTTCTTCATTTCACTCGGTGCTGCTGTATCTCTTCGGATGTCCAGGGGGCTATGCCGGATAAGCAGTACAAGACAACCCGTAGTGATACGACATGTCTCATTCAGAGCAACATCAACTTTCTTTGTATGTGTAGATCTGCACCATACTGGGCAAGCGTACTCAGCTGCAG
This sequence comes from Schistocerca nitens, assembly GCF_023898315.1. Classification (NCBI taxonomy): domain Eukaryota; kingdom Metazoa; phylum Arthropoda; class Insecta; order Orthoptera; family Acrididae; genus Schistocerca; species Schistocerca nitens. The sequence continues at coordinate 365,315,745 of NC_064614.1, read as the reverse complement.
AGTAGCAGAGGGCTAATGCGGATGTGCGCACTGTGTCTGGCTGTGCTCCCCATGTTGTTCCAGTCAGCTTCCTAACCACATTGTTCCTGGCAGCCACTTTTTGCTTTGTTTTTAAGCAGCGTTCCTTATATGTAAGAGCACGGTCCAGAGTGACTCCGAGGTATTTTGGAGTCTTGCAGCGTTCTAAAGAGGTTCCTTCCCAATCTATCTGCAAGGTTCTACTAGCCTTCTGTTTCGGAGGTGGAAAGCACAGGTCTGGGTCTTAGAAGGATTTGGTTTGAATTGATTGTCCCTGTAATAGGCAGTTAATTCTTTCAGAGCATCAGTTAGCTTCCGCGCCACCCTCTCAAAGCTGTGATCTTGTGCTGTGATTGTTCGGTCATCTGCATATATGAAGCTTTGTGTTCCTTCTGGTAACGGTTGGTCGTTAGTGTATATATTGAAGAGGGTGAATGCCAGTACACTGCCCTGTGGCAACCCATTTTTCTGCTGCCTCCATCTGCTTCTTTGTCCTTGATATTCCACAAAATATCTTCGGTTGTGCAGAAGATTTCTAATTAGACAGGTTAGTTTGTTGTCCTTGGTGAGGCTGTATAGCTTCAGCAACAAGAATCTGTGGTTGACAGTGTCGTAGCCGGCTGAAAGATCTATAAACACCGCTCCTGTTATCTGCCGCCTTTGGCAGCCGTCCTCTATATGCTGTGTCAAATTCAACACCTGTGCTGTGCAGCTCTTCCCTTGTCTGAATCCTGCCTGTTGAGGTATCAGTAATGGTTCTATCATATCTGTAATTCTTTGGAGGATCAACCTTTCCAATACCTTATACAGGTGGCATACGAGGGAGATTGGCCTATAGCTTCTGGGGTCATCCCGGTCTTTCCATGGGTTATGTATAGCTATAATATTTGCTTTCCGCCAAGATTTTGGTACCTAGCCGCTCTTGACACAATTATTCATTAGCTCGAGTAGCCAGCACTTTGCGCCTGGACCAAAGTTCTTGATCTGTTCACATCTTATGTCATCTACCCCTGCTGCTTTTCCGACTTTGCACTTATTTAGAGCTGAGTCGAGCTCATTCAAACTGAATGGTCGAGACAGAGTGTTTCCCTCTTGTTCGGGCTCCCTTTCCAGGGTTCGTCTCCCGATATTACTGGTATGGTCAGGTTTACCATTTTTCAAAAGCTGGTGTGCGATCTGGTCTGCCTTCACATTTGTATGCATATTGGGTTGGGAGGGATCATTGTTAAGGTGTCGTAACAATCTCCAGGCCTTTTGACTACTTCTACTCATCTCACATTCTGTCATCAGTTTAATCCACTGTTCTCTCTTCGCCTCAGAGATTGAGGAGAGAGTATTTTGCGCAGCCAGATAAGTCTCCTCGCTATAAGGGTTTTCTTCATATAGTCGATAGTATCCGTCCAGCAGAGCAGCTGTTTCAGGTGTCACACCCTGCAGATACATTGTCCTACACCCTCTTGGAATTGATGCCCGGGAGCAATGTTTGACAGTTTGAACAAAGCTGTCATACTCTTCACTGGCCGTGGTATTAGCTGGTGGCAGGCCACGAATGTTGGGGTCATGTTACGCCGTTTAAGTTGTTGAGTACCGACGTGTCTCATGCTGTGGTTCACCAGAAGGGCACCGAGATGTCAGGGGAGTGTTCACAGTCATTTTGGTCTGTCTACCTTCTGTTGTTGGGTACGGTCGCTCGTGTCTCCATGGCACTCGAATGGCAATGAGATTCCAAGATCTGGTAGACATTTTAGACTGATTCACTGGCTGATATCTTATGTGTTAATCTTATGTGTTAATCTTATGCTTCCGTGGTGCTTGTAAACCTTTAGCCAGTGTAAAGCTCCGTGTTGCAGAACAAAGCTTATTTGGAAGGTTGGCGGTGTGCATTAGTCTATGCGTTGCCTATGCTTATCCTCCTCACGTTAATTAGTCTGATTTTTAAAGTAAGTTATTGGTAAAGTAGTTTTCAATTGCAGGCGCAGTGAAATGCTTAGTATTACAAATTACCTGGATGTTTAGTTTTTCATGCCAGTATGTGAGTCCGTTTTGCTATGTTATTGGCCTATTTATAATTTTCTTTTGGTGTCCTGGTTTCCTTGAACCTAAAGCTAAAGGCCTTTCTGTGTAAGAGATTATATAGTGCGTCTTTTATATTTAAGTATCTCAGATAAATTTTAGTCTCTTCCAGGATGCACTTGTTCTCTCCGAACCGCTATGGATTGATATCATGACTTATGGTAAGAGCTCAGATTGATTAATTCTACGCTAAGAGTTATTTATTTGATGCATGGCTATGTGTTGGAATTCTAACTGAAATTATTTGTGCTGCAGGGAACTGTCGTTAAAAATTTATTGTGCCTCACTGATGGTACCTGTTACCCAGATTCGGGCCCCACTTACTCACTGTCCATCGGCTTTCTTAGCCTGGTGTTGACGTCATTTGCAGCGCAGACGCTCGGCAGCTCTCGCCACTGTCTGTCTTTCGCGCTATTTCCTGCAGCTGCAGCCGCACTACTAACTGTTTCCGATCGAGTTAACTTTATACTTGGAACAATTCTGAATTATTACCCGTTTGCTTGTGGCCATCACCTTAAGCAAATCTTGATGTCTTCTGGGATACCAACATATACCTTAATCACTTGTAAATTAATTATTCTTGTGTTATTGGGAAATGTGTTAAATCTTCGATTGATCTGTGTTTCTGGGATTAAATTGTCTGAGTTGGTTATTGGTGTCAAATTGATTTCCATTATTTTAAGTATGGTCTTAGTTTTTTTACCAGTCAAGTTTAAATCATGTTCTATTTTCACCATTTGGTAAATTGGGCCCTTCTGATCTGTTCTGGAACTGTTGTTTAGATTTAAGTCTGCCTTTATTACGGCATTCCTCTTATTTCATTGTGTGTCTTAGATAGGGCGTGTTTTGCCTCAAAGAATATTAAGTCATATTGCATTAAAGTTAGCTTTAAATTTTCTGATTTATTTAAATTGCCATTGAGGTGGCGGCTGTGTGATTGAGACAATGTAAAGTAAATTTGTGTTTATACCAGTGAATGAAGTCAAATCTAAATTATCGCGAAATATGAGAGAAAGTGTCACTGAAATGGTTCAGGATTTGGGCTGGACGTCATTAAAAGGAAGGCTTTTTGTCGTTGCGACGGAATCTTCTCACGAAATTCCAATCACCAACTTTCTCCTCCGAATGAGAAAATATTTTGTTGGCACCGACATACACAGGGAGAAACGATCACCTAGATAAAATAAGGAAAATCAGAGCTCGTACGGAAAGATACAGGTGTTCGTTCTTTCCGCACGCTGTAGGAGATTGGAATAATAGAGAATTGTGAAGATGGTTCGATGAACCCTCTGCCAGGTATTTAAATGTGATTTGCAGATTATCCATGTAGATGTGGAAGTGTGTAAAGTCCCCACTGGTCTAGCCCTTCCCTGTTTTCCTACCTGACTGAATTAAGAAGCCGTAATTATCACATTTGAGTAGGCTGTGTGCCAGCTACGGGTTTCAGCCACTCCCTTCTCTCATCGTCCTATAACATAAATATGAAACATATACTCAACACATTATAGGCACAACTCTCCTGCTCACTGGAACGTTAGCTCAGCGTGTTCGGTCAGAGGGCTCTGTAATAAAAATTGAGTGAATGAATCAAGGATGAAATTGAATAAGCGTCATGGAACGTCCGCCCCGAACAAATGCAACGAACAAAATGAGATCAACAAAAAAAAAAAAAAAAGAAAATGTATCGTGCTTGATTAGAAATCAAAACGTTCTCGGTCTGATGTTCGGAGCACGGCACCGCTTAAATTTTGATTAATAAGCATCATTGGCGGCCGGAGATTTCGGCGTAAGAAGGCACCCTCATTCTGCCAACGGCCTTGTCAGGGAGGACAGAGGAGCGGACAGAGATTCCTGTCCATGGGGTGGAAAACTGACCCTAAAGATGGAAGAATCAGCGGTGATAAACGACATGAGGATGCAGAAGGCAATGGAAGCCACTCCAATAAACACGCAAAGTGTATCCACAAGACATGCAGCCTGTTATTGGAAAGGTGTCATGAGGATCTCTCCATTGGCCAAAGATTCTGGAGTAGTCCCCCTTTCGGATCTCCAGAAGGGGACTGTCAAGGGGGAGGTGACCTTGAGAAAGAGACTGAATAAACAACGAAAGGATAACGATCCACGAGTGAGGGTGTGTAATGTCAGAAGCTTGAAGTTTATTAGGCAAGCTAGAAAATCTGAAAAGGGAAATGCAAAGGTTTAGTCGAGATATAGTAGGGGTCAGTGAAGAGAAACGGAAAGCAGACAAGGATTTCTGGTCAGATGAATACAGTATGGAATCAACAGCAGCAGAAAATAGTATAACGGGAATAGGATTCGTTGTGAATAGGAAGATAGGGCCGAGAGTGTGTTACTGGGAACAGTTCGGTGATACTGTTGCCCTATCAGAATCGACAGCAAACCAACACTGACAGCGACAGTTCAGGTATACATTCCGAAGTCACAAGCTGAAGATGAAGAGATAGAGAAAGAGTAGGACGATATTGACAGGGTAAAACAGCAGGTAAAGGGAGATGAAAATCTAATAGTCATGGGGGACTGGAATGCAGTTGTAGAGGAAAGAGTAGAAGAAAAGGTTACAGGAGAATGTGGGCTTGGGACAAGAAATGCGAGAGAGGAGAAAGACTGATAGCGTCCTATAATAAATTTCAGCTCGTATAGCGAATACTCTGTTCAAGAATCAAAACAGGGGGAGGTTTGTTTCGAAAAGGCCAGGTGGTAAGGGAAGATTTCATTTAGAATACATCATGGCCGGACAGAGATTCCAATATTGGATACTGTATTGTACGACGTACCCAGGAGCAGATATAGATTCAGATCAGAATGTAGTAGTGTTGAAGAGTAGGCTCAAGTTCAAGATATTAGTCAGGAAGAAACAGTACGCAAAGAACTGGGATACGAAGTACTTAGGAATAACGAGATACGATTGAAGTTCTCTAAGGGTATAGATACAGCAATAAGGACGTACAGTTGGCAATATTGTTGAAGAGGAATGAACATTTCTAAAAAAGGGAATCACAGAAGTTGGGAAGAAAAACATAAGTAGAAAGAAGGTAGCTGTGAAGAAACCGTGGCTAACATAAGGAATACTTAAGTTCATCGATGAAAGGTGGAAGTACGAAAAGGTTCAGGGAAATTTCGGAATACAGATAATCAAGTCGCTGAAGAATGAAATATATGGGAGGTGCAGGGAAGCTATACGAAATGTCTCCATGAAAAATGTTAAGGCATAGCAAATGAAATTTGCACACGGAATTCCACTGTTAAATGCAGAGGAAAGAGCAGATAGGTGGAAAGAGGGCTTTGAATGCCTCTATGATGGGGAAGATTTGTCTGATGTGACAGAAGAGGAAACAGGAGTCGATTTAGAAGAGCTAGGGATCCAGTATTTAAATCATAATTTAAGAGTACTTTGGATTACTTAAGATCAAATAAGGCAGAAGGCATAGAGAATATTCCATGAGAGTTTCCAAAATCATTCGGAGAAGTGGCATCAAAATTACTATTCGCGTTGGTGTGTAGAATGTATGAATCTGGCGACATACCATCTGACTTTCGGAAAAATATCATTCCCGCAATTCCGAAGAATGCAAGAGCTGACAAGTGTGAATATTATCGCACAATCAGCTTAACAGTTCATGCATCCAAGTTGCTGCCAAATATATTATACAATAGAATGGAAATTTGAGGACGTGTTAGATGACGATCTGTCTGGATATCGGAAAGGTAAAGGCAGCAGCGAGGCAATTCCGACGTTACTGTTGATAATGGAGGCAAGACAAAAGAAAACTCAAGACACGTTCATAGGATTTGTCGACCTGAAAGAAGTATTCGACGTTCGAAATTCTTTCAAAAGTAGGGTTAAACTGTCGCAAAAGACGAGTAATACAAATATGTCAAGAACCAAGAGGGAACAATAAGACTGGAAGACCAGAAGCGAAGTGTTCGGATTGTAAAGGCTGTTCAGTCTGTACGTCGCAGAGATAATGAGGGAAATAAAAGCAAAGTTCAAGAGTGGGATTAAAATTCAAGGTGAAAGAATATCAACGATAAGATTCGCTGATGATATGGCCATTCTCAGTGAAAATGAAGAAGAATTACGTGATCTGAGAGTAAATCAAAGAAAGGCGCAAGTAATGAGAAGTAGCAGAAATGAGAACAGCAAAAAACTTAATATCAGGATTGATGGTCACCAAGAGGACAAAGTTAATGGATTCCCCTACCTAGGTTGCAAAATAAGCAACGGCGGACGGAACAAGGAGCACATCAAAAGCAGACTGGCACTGGCAAAAAGGGCAATCCTAGCCAAGTGAAGTCTACTAGTATCAATCATAGGCCTTAATTTGAGGAAGTAATTTCTGATAACGTACGTTTGGAGCACAGCACTGTATGGTAGTGAAATATTGACTGTAGGAAAACCGGAACAGAAGAGAATCGAAGCATTTGAGATGTGGTGCTACAAACGTATGTTGAAAATTAGGTGGACTGATAAGGATAGAGGAGGTTCGGCGCAGAATCGGAGAGGAAAGGAATATGTGGAAAACACTGACAAGGAGAAGGGTAGGATGGAAGGACGTAGTTCAGAAGTCAAGGAATGACTTCCATGGTATTAGAGGAGCTGTAGAGGGCAAAAACTGTAGAGAAAGACAGAGGTTGAAATACATCCAGTAAACAATTCAGGACGTAGGTTGCAAGTGCTGCTCTAAGATGAAGAGATTGGCACAGGAGTGGAATTCGTGGCGGGCTGCATCAAACCAGTCGGAAGACTGATGACTCAAAAAAAAAAAGTGACGCATTATTTGGCGCCTTCCCCGGTGTATACTAGATATGGATGGATCCACTGGAGGCGCTGTAATAAATATATGAATAGCGGATATGCGGCTATCCCTAAACATGTTGTTTGCGAGCATGACTTTGGTTAACTACACTGGAGCGTGGAGAGGGTCTTCAATGAAGTTTAGTGAGAAAGAAAAGCAACTACATGTGATAGAGGTATATAAGTTTCGTTTCCGTCGAACTCTTAACTAGTGAAACTCGACAATGTTTATGCTATAACAAGACTTACAAAGCACATCTGAAGACTGATGTGACAGGTACGACTCGTGTCTAGTCTATACTCATGCAGAAGATAATTTTGAGAACGACCAAGCCCAATTCTTCAAACCGAGATATGTGCTGACGAGATACCTTAAATAACGAATATATCATTCTGATTAGAAAAAGATGCACTCTGCTGATATGAGGCTTCACCCTAAATTGTCAAGGGACCTATGGGATAAGATGCATATTTGTATTATACTCAAATATCAACCGGTTTGTCTTGGACCAACTTCACGGATAAGGGTTAAAATGGTTTAAGCAGCCACATTACATTAGTCATTACTTAAATAATGAGTAGTGAATGCCATGATTATCAATATATGACACAGAACTTTTAGAAGCAAACATACGAATACTAAATGTACACAGAGCAGTTCTGAAGGGAAGATCAGGAGTTACACGCAGTTATACCACAGTAACTAAACAATATAACAACTATTTCAGATGAAAATTGGTTATTTGCTAACGAAGTCGGACAGTCTTATTACAAGCTCCCCCGCCCTTTTTAAACAGCAGTTTTTTTTTAAAGAATCATGCTAACGTACCGTTATTTCTTTTACTTTATTGATAAGAATGTCTGTTGACACGTACAATAGAGCTTTCTTTTCGCTCACTTGGCGAGCTAGACGACCGTTTCGAAAACTATATTACGGCCCTTCAACCAGATGACGGAGCTGCACGTCAGTTTTGTGTTAAAACAATACATCAAACCGGAATTTAAATCATTAAGGGCAGAATTCTCCCCCTCTCTAACGCCGAATGCGTGCGACAGTTTTCATTCTATCATTCATATCCCAACGTATTTCAATTATTGGAAGCCATCAGTGAGATGCAAACAATCACTTGCATAAAAATGAATAATGAGAATCTGAAGAAGTTGTACTGCTTTTGGTCCCCACTCCACCGTCTAGTGCGATATGGAATCGGATATAGATACCTCAATATGTAAGGGAATACGCAACTTAGGTATTTGGTAAGTATCATGGTTATCAAAATAGAGTACATTTTTGTGTTTCGTCTTCAACTGGTCCTCGCCGGAACACACCCACGTGGTCACCCTGTCAACGACACTATACAGCGCTTACTGCCAGTAAGAACCTGGTGACCCCTAGTCAGGCGCTGTATGCAGCCAGTGGAGTTTTGTTTCTACTGCTTCGTCATAGTTCCAATTTTTTTTTTCGTGTGCCGTATTTGCATCAATCTGTGTTTCAGTCCCACATAAAGAAACTTAACATTTCAGCGAAGGGCGGCTGTCCCGCATTCCAGGGCGGCGCGATTTGATGTGGTCGCAGGACGATGAGTGCTATGATGCCAAGTGGGCCGCCGGCCAGCTCTGCCGGGCGGCCTTCCAACGGCAGCGTAGCGCCCACGGCGCCACGGCGGAAGACCGAGGCCTGCCCGCCGCGCCACGGATATCTGCGACGGCTATATTTGCCACAGAATCTTGTCCTCTGGCAGGTAATCCGAGATGAGCCCGCCGGCAGGTAACCCGAGATACACCCCGTGGCTCTAGACCAGGGCCCCACATCGTTGTCAACACGAGCTCTACCAGTTGACTAGCTCCTGCTATTCTCGACTATCCACCTCAAAATACTATCACGACTAAGGAATAACGACAGCCCTTGTTTCGACTCCTAGTACCAAAGATAAACAAAAATTTAAAAATTCTACACTGTCGAATCACATTACTACGATTACCAGTTAGGACACCGAGCGAGATGGCGCAGTGGTTAGACACTAGACTCGCAATCGGGAGGACGGCGGTTCACAACCGCCTTCGGACATCCTGATTGAGATTTTCCCTGATTTACGTAAATCGCTTCAGGCAAATTCCGGGATGGGTCCTTTGAAAGGGCACGGCCGGCTTTGTTCCTCATCCTTCGCTAATCCGAACGGATCGGAGCCCTCGCATTTTGGTCCCCTCCCCAAAATCAAGCAACCAACCAACCTCAGCTGCCGAGAATTTTTCCGAGATTTATGGCCGTGGTCCGTGTAACTCTTCTATCCCTGACGTTTCGTCCAAAGCTACGTTGGACATCTTCAGAGGTGCTCCTGGTTGTACCAACTCTGCCAGACTCAGCACAACCAGGAGCACCTCTGAAGATGTCCAACGTAGCTTTGGGCGAAACGTCATGGATGGAAGAGTTCCACGGACCACGGCCATACAACCCGGAAGAATTCTCGGCAACTGAGACATCCGGTAGTGAAAGCCTTCATTGTATAACCAACCAACCTGTTAGGAGCCTATGCTGAGGATAAACTGCCACTAAATAAAGTACAAATGGCTCAATTACCTGGTGGTTCTTCGTTATTCTGGCACTATATGCACCACCTGCCTATGGATCTGCACATGCCTTCAGACAAAATTATACGATATTAGAGTGGCTGTGGTATTCTGAATTACGTTGTAAGTCCAAAGGAACTATTCATCGTAATTTGGAATAACACAGGCACTCTAATATAGTGTTTATCCGCCGACACCGGTAAGTGACTTTCAAGTAAACTGTTTCGCCCGTACGGGAATATACATAACGAATGGCGACATATGGAATGGTTTACAACATATGGAAGTTTGGGTCTTGTCGTTAGTCCTTCACGGATAGTCAAATCGTAAGGCGACCGCTTGCGGGAAATCCAGGTTCGAGTCCCGATCCGGAACAAATTTTCATTGTCTTCATTCCATTCTACAGCTAATGGTCGTCCATGATCGCAATTGCGAATACACTCGATGTAGACAAAATATTGATCACTTCTTTCAGACAGATCACCACTTTGCAGCACTGCAGATTTGTAATACTGGCCCACGCGACCCTACATCGCTAAAATAAGTCACTGTAGTGAAGCAGTGCGTATGTTCAAAGTTCAAATGGCTCTGAGCACTGTGGGACTTACCATTTGAGATCATCAGCCCCCTAGAACTTACAACTACTTAAACCTAACTGACCTAAGGACATCACAAGCATGCATGCCCGGGGCAGGATTCGAACCTGCGACCGTAGCGGTCGCACGGTTCCAGACTGAAGCGCCTAGAACCGCTCGGCCACACCGGCCGGCGTGTGCGCATGTACCTGTCTACAGCATGGAAACAGGGCAGTAAGATGAGTCGACGTCACAGAACTGAAGAACCAAGCTACCGTATTTTGACGTACCTTTATCACACCGTGAATAAAGTTGTCCAATTTGTTGATGTATCAACGCGGACTTTCCAACGTGTCTACAAGGAACGGTGTTCTATCAGCAGCCACATAACATCACTCAAAACAGTGGTTGTAACAAGAATAGCCAACAGGGAGGAGAAATGGACGTCACGACCTGTCAATGGCAATTTGTTTCCAACCCAACAGGAATTGCTGCTTTCAGTGAACGCAGGTCCATCTCAACAAGTTTCTGAGTGTGCACTGCATACAAGGGACATTTGGAATAGGTTACCTCGCAAAAGACCATTGTCCGTAGCGGCACATGAATCTGCGCTTCTTGGTTCGGCAGATGATTGGAAGCTGGTACTTTGGTTGGACGAATCACAAATTTGAATCTTTCAAATGATGCAAGGCGTCGAGGGTGTGGAGGTCCAGTGAGATGTTCAACCCGCAGTTTATTTCTGTCTGGAGGCGTGTAAATCAGAGTCCTATATACGTCTAGGATTTTGTAACAGAGTGAGCCACCGTAAATATGTGAAAATTTCTTTCTTTTGTTTTTAGCGATAAATTAAGCCGTGGCTAACAAATTATACCTTTGAGTGTTTAGTCTGACATAATCCTCAACTGATACAGAGCACTGGGAATTTAATTTGATGCACATTATTATTCCCTTACTACCGGCAGAAATATTTTTTTAGTATGGAAATCTCTCTCCCTATTGCGAATATCTGTGAATTTGTTAGCTGGTCGTAACGTGTTTTTTTTTTCATCTACCCCTTCTTCTGAATGGTCTGATTCGGCCCACCACGAATTCCTCTCCTGTGCTAAAATCTTCATCTCAGAGTAGCACTTGCAAACTACGTCCTCAATTATTTGCTGGATGTATTCCAGTCTCTGTCTTCCTCTACAGGTTTGCCCTCTACAGTTTTTGCCCTCTACATTTCTCTCTGGTCCCATGGAAGTCAGTCCCTGGTGTCTTAACAGATGTCCTATCATCCTCTCCCTTCTCCTTATCAGTGTTTTCCACATATTTCTTTAACCTCTGATTCTGCGCAGAAACTTCTCATTCCTTACCTTATCAGTCCACCTAATTTTCAACATTCGTCTGTAGCACCACATCTCAAGTCCACCGATTCTCTTCTTTTCTGGTTTTCCCATAGTCCAAGTTTCACTACTATACAATGTTGTGCTCCAGACGTACGTTCTCAGAAATTTTTTCCTCAAATTAAGGCCTATGTTTGATACTAGTAGTCTTCTCTTGGCCGTGAATGCCCTTTTTGCCATTACTAGACTGCTTTTGATGTCCTCCCTGCTCCTTCCGTCATTGGTTATTATACTGTCTAAGTAGCAGAATTCCTTAACTTTACCTACTTCGTGACCATCAGTCCTGATGTTAAGTTTCTCCTTGTTCTCATTTCTGCTACTTCTCATTACTTTCGTCTTTCTTCGATTTACTCTCAGTCCATATTCTGTACTCATGAGATTGTTCATTCCGATCGGCAGATCATGTAATTCGTCTTCACTTTCACTCAGGATAGTAATATCATCAGCGAATCGTATCGTTGATAACCTTTCTACCTTGAATTTTAATTCCACTCCTCAACCTTTTTTTTATTTTCATTAGTGCTTCCTCGATGTACAGATTGAACAGTAGGGGGAAAAAACCTACATTCCTGTCTTACACTCTTTTTAATCCGAGAACTTCGTTCTCCGTCGTCCACTCTCATTATTGCCTCTTGTCTCTTTTACATATTGTATATTACCCGTCTCTCTCTATAGTTTACCCTTGTTTTTCTCAGAATTTCGAACATCTTGCACCAGTTTACATTGTCGGAAGCTTTATCCAGGCCGACTAATATTATGAAAGTGTCTTTATTTTTCTTTAATCTTGCTTCCATTATCAACCGCAATGTTAGAAATGCCTCTCCCGTGCCTTTATATTTTGTAAGGCCAAACTGATCGTCATCTAGCACATCCTCATTTTCTTTTCCATTTTTCTGTATATTATTCTTGTCAACAACTTGGATGCATGAGCTGTTAAGCTGATTGTGCGATAATTCTCGCACTTGTCAGCTCTTGCAGTCTTCGGAATTGTGTGGATGATATTTTTCCGAAAGTCAGATGGTATGTCGCCGTACTCATACATTCTACACACCAACGTGAACAGTCGATTTGTTGCCACTTCCCCCAATGATTTTAGAAATTCTAAGGGAATGTTATCTATCCTTTCTGCATCATTTGATCATAAGTCTTCCAAAGCACTTTTAAATTCTGATTCTAATACTGGATCTCCTATCTCTTCTAAAACGACTCTTGTTTCCTCTTCTATCACATCAGACAAATCTTCCCCCTCGTAGAGGCATTCAGTGATTTTCTTTTTTATTTTATTTTTTTCACCTAACGCTCTCTCCTGTGCATTTATGCATGGAATTCTCGTTGCACTCTTAGTGTTACCACTCTTGCTTTTAATGTCAAAGAAGGCTGTTTTGACTTTCATGTATGCTGACTCTGTCCTTCCGACAAACATTTTGTTTTCAATTTCTTCACATTTTTCATGCAGCCATTTCGTCTCAGCTTCCCTGCACTTCGTGTTTATTTCATTCCTCAGCGACTTATATTACTGTATTCCTGAGTTTCCCGGAACATTTTCGTACTTCCTCCTTTCATCGATAAACTGAAGTATTTCTTTTGTTACCCATGTTTCCCTCGCGGTACCTTCTTCGTACCTATCTTTTTCTTTCCAGCCCGCATCTCGTGGTCGTGCGGTAGCGTTCTCGCTTCCCACGCCCGGGTTCCCGGGTTCGATTCCCGGCGGGGTCAGGGATTTTCTCTGCCTCGTGATGGCTGGGTGTTGTGTGATGTCATTAGGTTAGTTAGGTTTAAGTAGTTCTAAGTTCTAGGGGACTGATGACCATAGATGTTAAGTCCCATAGTGCTCAGAGCCATATGAACCATTTTTTTTTTTCTTTCCAACTTCTGTGTTTGCCCTTTTTAGAGCTATCCATTCCTCTTCAACTGTACTGTCAACTCTACTTCCTTATTGCTGTGTCAATAGCCTTAGAGAACTTCAAACGTATCTCATCATTCCTTAGTTCTTCTGTATCCCACTTCTTTGCTTATTGATTTTACGTAACTCTTAAACTTCAGCTTACTTTTCATCACTACTAGAATGTGATCTGAATCTATATCTGCTTCTCGGTACGCCTTACAAACCAGCATCCGATTTCAGAAACTCCGACTGACCATGATGTAATCTAACTGAAATCTTCCCGAATCACCCAGTCTTTTCCAAGTAAACCTCCTCCTCTTGTGATTCTTGAACAGAGTATTCCTTATTACTAGCTGAAACTTGCTACAGAACTCAATTAGTCTTTCTCCTTTATCATTCCTCGTCCCAAGCCCATATTCTCCTGTAAGCTTTTCTTCCACCCCTTACCCTACAATTGCATTCCTGTCTCTCATGACTATTAGATGTTCGTCTCCCTTTACTTACTGTATTACCCTTTCAGTACCCTCATATACTTTCTCTGTCTCTTCATCTTTAGCTTGCGCCGTCAGTATGTATACCTGAAATATCGCTGTCAGTGTTGATTTGCTGTCGATTCTGATACGAACAACCCTATCACTAAACTGTTCACTGTAGCACACTCCCTGCCCTACCTTCCTACTCATAACGAATCCTACTCCTGTCATACCATTTTCTGCTCTTGTTGATATTACCCTATACTCATCTGACCATAAATCCTTGTCATCTTTCAATTTCACTTCACTGACTCCAACTATATCCAGATTGAGTCTTTGCATTTTCCTTTTCAGATTTTCTAGTTTCCCTACAACATTCAAGCTTCTGACAATCCATGCGCCGATTCGTAGAACGTTATCCTTGAATTGTTTATTATTTTTCTCACGGTCATCTCCCTCTTGGCAATCCCATCCTGGTGATCCGAAAGGGGAACTATTCCTGAATCTTTTGCCAATGGAAACGTCATCATGACACTTTTCAATTACAGGCCAAATGTCATGTCGCTACATATTACGTGTCTTTATGCAGTGGTTTCCATTAGCTTCTGCATCCTCATGCCGTTGATCATTGCTGATTCTTCCGCCTTTAGGGTCGGTTTCCCACCGCTAGGCCAAGAGAGTGCCCTGAATCTCTGTCCGCTCCTGCGCCCTCTTTGAAATATGACTTTGGTGCGAACAGTGACCTCCGCCACACACCTCTTTGTGACTAGCGGAGTATGTATGTAGATGCAGATGTGGACAGGACGAGGTTGATTTCTTATGCCGGAAGCCTTCGGCTGCCAATGCTGCTTATTAATCAAAATTTAAGCAGTGACGGGATTCGAACACGGGACCGAGGACGTTTTGATTACTAACCAAAGATGTTACCCCTTTCTTTTTTTTAATCTCATTTTTTTCTATATTTATCGTTGAATTTGTTCGGGGCGGACGTCCGATGACATCCATTTAGGTGTTTCTTTAATGCATTCACTCATTATTTTTTTTTTTTTTTTTTTTTTTTTTTTTGTTACAGGCCGAACAAGCTGAGCTCCCGTGCCGGCAACCCCTCTACCACATGTGCTAATGTACGTTCTGTGATCAAAAGTATACGGACACCTGGCTGAAAATGACTTACAAGTTCGTGGCCCCCTCCATCGGTAATTGTGGAATTCAATATGGTGTTGGCCCACCCTTAGCCTTGATGATAGCTTGCATCATAGTAGGCGTACGTTCAATCAGGTGCTGGAAGATTTCTTGGGGAATGGTAGCCCTTTCCTCACAGAGTGCTGCACTGAGGAGAGGTATCGATGTCGGTCGGTGACACCTGTCGCGAAGACGGCGTTTCAAGACATCCCAAATGTGTTCTATAGGACTCTGTGCAGGCCAGTCCATTACAGGGATGTTACTGTCGTGTAATCACTCCGCCACAGGCCGTGCATTATGATCATGTGCTCGATCGTCTTGAAGGATGCAATCGCCATCCCCCAATTGCTCTTCAACAGTTACCAGGTATGATTAACAGAGGAATTGAAAAGTTGGTATTTTCAGGAGCAGAGCAGAAAGAGTACGACAGATATGATAAGTGGTTGGGGGTGGCAATTATTAAAACAGAGGAGTTCCTCATACTAGCGGGATCTTTTCGCGAAATTTCAATCAGGAGCCTTATCCTCCGAATGTTAAATAAAGAGGCGTGTTCAGTAGGTAGTAAAACACACTGTTAGGTCAATTTAGGTTGAAAAAAATGCGGAATTTGTTGTGGGGCAAGGTGGAATATTATCACTTCAGTCCGTATAGTTGCAGGAAGTTCGATCAGGTGGCGGCGTTACATATAGGTCTTCAAAATAGCGTTTGCAACGGAAGTGCGTTCCAAACAGAGAGCCATTATTGAGTTTCTTTTGTCGGCAAACCAGAGCATAGTAAACACTCACAGGCGTTTGAAGAATCTCTACGGAGACCTGGTAGTAGCCGGCCGCTGGTGGCCGAGCGGTTCTGGGGCTACAGTCTGGAACCGCGCGACCGCTACGATCGCAGGTTCGAATCCTGCCTCGTGCATGGATGTGTGTGTTGTCCTTAGGTTAGTTAGGTTTAAGTAGTTCTAAGTTCTAGGGGACTTATGACCTCAGCAGTTGAGTCCCATAGTGCTCAGAGCCATTTGAACCATTTAGACCTGGTAGTAAACAAAAGCACTGTGAGTCGTTGGACGATGGTCAGTCACGCGCTCCTGCCGGCACAATCACCTAGCTGCACAACTGGACGCCTCTGTTGGTGGTGCTGACACACTCGTCCACCACTTGGGGTACTCCAAGGTGTGTGGCCGCAGGGTTCCTCGTCGCCTAACAGAAGACCATAAAGACCAACGAAGGACCATCTGTGCGGAATTCCACGTTACGAGGCTGATCGTGACAATTTTTTTATCGAATGTCGTCATGGGCAACGAAACTTGCGTTCACCACTTCGAACCGTAAACAAAACGGCAATCCATTGAGTGGCGCCACACAGTCTCTCCTCCTACGAAAAAGTTCAAAGGCGGATCATCAGCCAGCAAGGTCATGACGACGGTATTGTGGACGCTGACGGGGTTGTTCTGTTTGATAACAACCCTCATGGCGCATCGATCAGCTCTGAAGCGTATTGTACTACCTTCAGGAAATTGCAGACTGACGTACAGATTTCCAGTATGGGTGCGTGGGAGAACCATGAGAGCGCTCCTGCTGTCATAAGAAACTCCCGGAGTAGGCCCAATGCGCCTAGCATGCAGACAGATTGGTTGCAGGTCCTTAACTGGTATCCTTGTAACCAACATACGGCCATCACTGGCACCGAGACAGAACCAGCTTTCATCAGAAACCACAACAGACCTCCATCCTGCCCTCCAATGAACTTTCCCCGTTCTTCAGCACAAAAATGCAAACGGACTTCTCCCTGATAATGCAAGGCCTGCCTCACACACGTGTGCGCACTAGAGAGGAGCTCGCAAAAGTTCGCTGAACTGTTCTTCTTCATCCATTCTACAGCACGGATCTCACACCATCCGACTGCCAAAGGGTGTACCCTGCGGAAAGAAGTACGTGAATGATGGGGAGGTTATTGAAGCAACGAGGCGTTGGTTTCGACGTCGACCAGTAGAGGCGGTACATGCAGGCATGGAAAGTGATCCTGTTGAAAGACGAAGTTTTGTAGCCAGAAGAGTGGGAAATAATATGGTGCATTGTACTGAATAAACTCAGCCTACTTTCAGAAAAAATTGCATTACTTACTGAACGACCCTCGTATTAAGTTGTCTCTCAGCTCCAAAAGTACAAACAACATTCGCGATAGAATCTGTGAAATCAGACCTCGCGCTGAAAGAATTCAGTTGTTAATTTTTTCTTCGTGCTATTCGAGAGTGGAGCGGTCAAGAAGTAGCTAGGCTGTAAGTGATTCTATGAATTACACTGACGGAAAACATCGCAGCTGAAGGAAGAAAATCGCAACACCAAAAAATAATTTATGTAGAGTAACGAAATTTCGGAAAAAATTCGCCTCGGCAACATATTGTAACCTTCCAACAAATTCCGCAACCTCCCAATAAAAATGTGACTAACTTCCCAATAAAAATGTGACTCATATATAACCTGTCAAAAGAAATCTCGTAATGTAACCTTTCAATAATTAACTGACTCTGAATCTAAACTGGTAAATCTGGACGTCAGCAGTGTTGCGTCATGGCCCTGAAAAATCATTCTGAAAAAACTGAAAATTCTTACCTCAATGATGTCGCCGGATAACGCGTATAAGAAATTTTTCTGGCACAGCCCAGTGCAATCCTGGCCACTAGATTTTGCTATGCATGAAAAGGAACTGATTTTCTTTACGATAATCGGCATGGTTATGGATAGGAGAAATTTGTAAAATCTTTAAATTTAGATGAATGACTATCGAAAGTTATCTTTATAAAAAGATTATTATTGAAAGATTTTTGAAAACATTTACATGGAACTTAAATATAACAACAGTACAAGAATCAGTTGTAGCAATTAACATATGGGCGTGGCAATAAAGAACAATAATATTTTGCTTTTAACTTACACTACATCGCTCATCCACCGCCATCGTTCTCCACAACCGGCCTTGGTAATTCCATAACTCAACCGCCCGACCGCGAGCTACTACTACTGCTCCTGCCGACACTGCTTTCTGGTCTGCGTTTCTATTGTAGCTTACATATCACAGGCAGCGAGTGAGCAATCCATCGAAGTTACATCTGCTCGAGTGCGCTACCAATAAATTCCTTAGTCATGGACCTCTTACAATATTTAAGTCGTTAACATACTAAGATAACAAGTTGGTGAAAAAGGTAAGACAAGCCATTGCAGATATGACATGTTGCTTTATTAATGTACAAATTTGCAGTTACGGTGCGTGGGAGAAGCCCGAGGGTGCTCCTCGTTTCATACTCAATCGCACCCCAGACCATAGCTCCAGGTGTAGACCCAGTGCGTCTAACATGCAGACAGGTAGGTTGCAGGCCCTCAAGTGGCCACCTCATAACCAACCCTCCAGTCATCTCTCTCTTGACACCAATGAAGTCACAAATGAATGTGGTTTGGGGTCAGCGAAATGCACGCTACTGAGCGTCTGGATCGGCGCTGTGCTTGAAGTAATCTATTTGTAACACTTCTTTATGTCACTGCGATGCCAACTGCTGCTCAGATTGCTGTTGCAGATGCAGTACGATACGCCAGATCCGTAAGCTGAGCACTATTGTCTTTCGTCTCGGTAGTACCACGCGGCCGTCCGAGCCCGGTCTTCTTGCGACCGTACGTTCTCGTGGCCACCGCTGCCAGCAGTCATGTCCATAAATACATTCCTGCCAAGTCTTTCTGCAGTATGTCGTAGGCCTAATGAACGAAGTCGTTCAGACTCAGTGAGTTGCTGGTAATGCGGTCTTTGTCGCCTTAAAGGAATTCTTGAGTACGGTCAACTCACCACGTCCAATCCCAGAAGTAACTAACGCTCACGACCGCTACAAAGCGTTCTTAAAGCAAATCTGACTTGCATCGTCAATGTGGCTACTAGAGCCAGTCTTATGCGACAGGCGCCAAACTGTTCCAGACTTCAAGTTTAAGATGTAGGAACACGCCCACCAACTTTCGATCATATCGCACCACACCTTGTGGGCGTTGCGACCTTTTCTTTCCGGCAGTGTATCTGCCAATAGCTCAAGTGCGAGATGGAGAATTATCATGTAGATGGTGTTGTATATTGTAATGATCAGCACTGTACTTTAAAAACCAGTGCTTGCAGTTCGTTATTTATTTATTTACTGTGCTTTTGAATACAACCTATCAAAGTATGCAGTGGAGTTTCTATTTTCCACTGCTGATGAAGCAAGCTGTACGCCTCCTCGATCAGACAGCCACGGGTTTGGGGCTGGAGCGCAGTATCATTTCCACGGGCACGGCGGCGCTTGCGGTATGGGAGTCGCAGGTTCGTGGCGGGTTGTTTGCTCTGCCGGCGCCGCAGAGTGGACGTAATTTAGGTCGCGTTCCTCGAGCGCCTCCCCGCTAATGGGTCACGCTCCGCAGACACGCGGCGCTGCATTCCTAATGGCCGCCGCGGTCCCCGCTGCCGCTGCCGCCGCCTTCGCCACCAGGCCTCCCCAGCCTATACGACGACGCTCCGGGTCCGAAACTGGAACACTAGCTATCAGTTCAGACTTCATAGGATATACAATGATAACCGCTGACGGTCGCAGTTGATTTTATTTAACATACGACCAATTTCGGGCTTATGACCATTTTCAGTTAGTTTACGTTCAAGTACATGTTTCCATACACACTGATGAATAACAGTGTTTAAATCTAAAACAAATAATGTGATAATGATTAAACAGGCCAAATGAAACACCTGGAAGTGGCTAAGCAAAATGTGTTGTAAAATATTATAATACTTACATATAGCTGTGGAATCCATATCGTTTTCACATTACATTTATTCGTCATCGCAATACTGGCGTATCACCGGTCGTAATGGTAAGGGGGTGCCATTGGTTACACGTCTCTGTCACCTCTTGTTCGCACTGACGGCACTTTGAACAGTGGAAGTTACATTTCAGATGTGTTACGACCCGTGGCTCTGCCCTTCATTCGATCCCTGCGAAACCCTACATTTCAGCAGGATAATGCACGACCGCATGTTGCACGTCCTGTACGGGCCTTACTAGATACAGAAAATGTTCGACTGCTCCCCTGGCCAGCACAATCTACGGATCTCTCACCAATTGAAAACGTCTGGTCAATGGTGGCCGAGCAACTGGCTCGTCACAATACGCAAGTCACTACTCTTGATGAACTGTGGTATCGTGTTGGAGCTGCATGGGCAGCTGTACATGTACACGCCATCCAAGCTCTGTTTGACTCAATGCCCAGGCGTATTAAGGCCGTTATTACGGCCAGAGGTGGTTGTTCCTGGTACTGATTTCTCAGGATCTATGCACCCAAATTACGTGGAAATGTAATCACATGTCGGTTCTAGTATAATATATTTGTCCAATGAATACCCGTTTATCATGTGCATTTCTTCTTGGTGTAGCAATTTTAATGGCCAGTAGTGTTTTGTTCTTTACACGTTAATTGTAAATTAGACATCACGCTAATTATTAGTGCTTCTATGACTTTGATAAAGTAGTGGCGCTTTAGACGTTAGTAACTTCAGGACTCATGCACTCACAACAACCGATGTTTTTCCACTAGGAAAGAAGTAGGCAACGATCAAAGAGCTTACGTCTAAAAAGTACAGAGGTGTTACACATACAGATACATAACAGCCATTACAAATTATGAATATGAAACTGTTACTCGTTTTTGGCATCACATGCATTTATAATATGTAGAACTATTGCTGGCAAATTGTATAACGTTCGATAGACATTGCTTTTCTGTTTCTTTTTTTCCCTCAAAAATTTGCTAGTTGTGAGGTGGCCATGTGTTACAGTTTTCGGTTTTTTAAAATATTTCATCAAAGATGTGTAGAAATTACGTGTCTGCAACGTCTACTTCTTCATTGAGAATTATTGGTGTTGATCTTGTGCTACGTATGTAAATTTCGAGATCTTCAAGAAGATTCGTATTCTCTCCTCTGCTGACAGTGTGTAGTATCTGCAAGTTGTGGCTGTGGGTGTGTTTCGCAAAGGCGTTTTTGTCAAAGTTACTTAGATGGAAGGAATCAGTGTGTTCCCGGTAACTCATAGTAAAACTCCTTCCTCTCTAGCCTATATACATTATGTCATCAAAAGTATCAGGACTCCTCCAAAACTTACGTTTTTCATATTAGTTGCATTTTGCTGCCACCAGCTGCCAGGTACTCCATATCAGCCACCTCAGTAGTCGTTAGACATCGTGAGAGAGCAGAAAGGGGCGCTCCGCATACCTCACAGACTTCGAACGTAGTCAGGTTATTGGGTTTCATTTCTGTCGTACGTCTGTATACGAGTTTCCATACCGCTAAACATCCCTAGGTCCAGTGTTTCCGATGTGATAGTGGAGTGGAAACGTGAGGGGACACGTACAGCACAAAAGCATACAGGCCGACCTCGTCTGTTGACTGACAGAGACCGCTGGCAGGATCCATTGCAAGTACTGTGACAGTGAGGCGGGAGGTGATAAAACTTGTATTTGATGGTCGAATGGTTGGTCATAAGCCACACATCACGCCGGTAAATGCCAAACGACGCCTCGCTTGGTGTAAGGAACCTAAACAGTGGACGATTTAACAGTGGAGAAACGTTGTATGGAGTGACGAATCAATGTACAGAATGTGACGAGCCGATGGCAGGGTATGGCGAATGCGCGGCGAACGTCATATGCCATCGTATGTAGTGCCAACAGTAAAATTCGGAGGCGGTGGTTTTATGGTGTGGTCGTGTTTTTCATGGAGGGGCTTGCATGCATCCCTTGTTGTTTCACGTGGCACTATCACAGCACATGGCTACATTGATGTTTTAAGAACCTTCTTTCTTCCCACTGTTGAAAAGGAATTTGGGGATGGCGATTGCGTATTTCAACACGATCGAGCACCTGTTCATAATGCACGGCCTGTGGCGGAGTGGTTACACGACAATAACATCCCTGTAATGGACTGGCGTGTGCAGAGTCCTACAGAAAACATTTGGGATGTATTGAAACACCTACTTCGCGCCAGGCGTCACCGATCGACATCGATACCCCTCCTCAGTGCAGCACTCCGTGAATAATGGGCTGCCATTCCCCAAGGAACCTTCCAGCACTTCACTGAACGTATGGCTGCAAGAGTGGAAGCTGTCATCAAGGCTAAGGGTGGACCGACACCATGCTGAATTCCAGCATTACCGATAGATGTCGCCACGAACGTGTAAATCATTTTCAGCCAGGTGTCCTGATACTTTTGATCACATAGTGTAGAACTGTGGCCAACTATTACATGAAAAAATTTCTTGTAGCTCGTATTCACTGTCATAAAGTCTGTAAATATCTGTTTTGCTGTGACAGCGCAATTGTCTTGTTGCAGCGAGTGATGTGCTGTTGTAGCTTATTATTAGTGTTTGTGGATACTACTCCTACGAAGAAGATTAGTTGCTCAGTATGAAATTTTTCCTTTAAACAGGATGGAAGCAATTGTGTATACCTGTTCTTGTAAATCGGATTTAGGATGTGTACTTTACTTTTTTTTATTTTTTTGTGGTGTTTATCAGTTATATATGGGCTATAGTCATTATTGTGTACGATACCTTTGATAATGTTAATCCATTTTTGTTCATGAAGAGGACTGAGTGGGACTTAGTACATGCGATTAAGTGAAGAGCTGAAGAAAGCCGTTTTGTGCTGATGACAGAAGGTGTTGTTTAATGGAACTTCACTGACGGTGGTTTTTCGGTAAATATGAAAGGCATGCCTGTAGTTTACATTAATCTACACCCTATTAAGAAACAGTCACGGAGTGCAGCCATATCCGTTACGTGTACAATACAGAACAAGACTTGGTAATTAAAGTTTCTAATGCAGTATTTTGTGTCACTATCTTCTTTCGAATTTGTCTATCCAGGATCCTAGTAAAATAAGGTACACTGGCTGACAAAATAAGTGAAGCACCCAGAAAACATGGTCGAATGCCAAAGTAGCTTCATACAAGTACACACCATTAGTAGATACGTAAGAGCTGCAGTTCTCTGTGACTGACAGAACGACCACCGGAGTGCAGTGGTGTCGTTCGTGGTTAGCGTTGTTACCAGGCCTGATGTTTAGTCGGATGTTTCGTGATCCCTGTGAAAGACACTGAAATACCGCGTATTCGTGTAAGGCAGCGTTATCTGCACCTGACAGAGTTCGAAAGGGGCCTCAAAAAAAAAAAAAAAAAATGGCTCTGAGCACTATGGGATTTAACATCCGAGGTCATCAGTCCCCTAGAGCTTAGAACTACTTAAACCTAACCAACCTAAGGACGTCACACACATCCATGCCCGAGGCAGGATTCGAACCTGCGACCGTAGCGGTCGCGCGGTTTCAGACTGAAGCGCCTAGAACCGCTCGGCCACACCGGCCGGCGCGAAGGGGGCCTCGTTGTTAATCTCTGTTCGGACGACTGGTCGAATGTTAGGCATTCAGATATGAGCGTGGTCTGATGCTGGACCGCATGATAACTCGAGGGCAGGTCAGGAAGCATTGTCTGCTGACACATGACGTCGCATAGCGTTCAGCGATGAGTGCCGTTTCTGCATTACCTAGATGACCAACGTTGGCGAGTATGCCGGCGACCGTGGATAAGGTTCCATTCTTCCAGTCTTTTTGGGGAAGCACAGGGGTGTTACTCTTGGCGTAGGGATGCGAAGGCGTACAACTCCAAGTCACGGCTGGTAGTGATACAAGGAACTCTCACAGCACAGCGGCACGTCAGGACGTCCTGCGTCGTCTCGTGCTCACTCTCATGCATCAGTATTCTGGTGCTATTTTTCAACAGCACAATTCTCACTCACACATGATACGTTTCTCTTTGGACCTTCTGCATGATACTGAGATACTCTCACGTCCACCAAGATCCCAGATCTGTCCCTATAGAAAACCTGTGGTACCAGCTCGGACTTCAGCACCGTCCCAGTGCCAGTACCGGGAATATCATGGGCCAGTTACAACACTTGTGAACAGCTTGCCTCAGGAGACGATACGAAATGACTTTATGAAACCCTTCGCGACCGATCAATGCATACATCGAGGTCAGAACAGGTGCAACACCAAACGGATAAATAAGTTCATGCGAAGTGCTTAGTAAATTTCACTGGATTTTGTAATCATTGCAGTAACATCATATACCTCTCAGACCATGAAATTTCATTTCGATTCCTCCTCCTCTTCTGAGTGCTTCACTTTTCTGTCAGGCAGTATAATCAACTTACTCTGTATTTTAATTATTTCTTGATCTTCGTTCTGTTTCTTTGTTTTCCTTCATCTTTCCTAAATTAGTAATCTTTTCTTTTCACGTAGTCCTTGAAACATTCTATGTACTTTATACATCTAAGTAGTTTTGGTTTGCATAATGCTTTCTCATTTATATGAGGGGCTTTCAATAAGTAATGCAACACATTTATTTTCTCGGCCAATTTCGATTGTTGTTGGACATAGTGGAACACTTCCGCTTCAGCCACTATAGTTTCAGTCAATATAGTTTCAGCCACTATAACTTCCTGAAGTTCCGATACGTGGCGGTTCTATACATAGCCTTCAAATGGGTTCTGTAACAGAGTTACGTTCCAAGCAAAGAGCTGACATTGAGTTTCTTTTGGCGGAAAATGAGAGCATTGCAGATACGCATAGGCGCTTTCAGAATGTCTATCAAGACCTGTCAGTGAACAAAAGTATCTTGAGTCGTTGGTCGAGACATCTGTCATCATAATAACAAGGTCGCGCAAATTTGTATGATCTTCCACATGTCGGCCGGCGGTACACAGCCATGACTCTTGGTAAGTTGGAACGTGCGGACACTCTCATTCGAGGCGATCGACGGATCCTCTGGGACTCTGAAGGAATTGTTCTGTTTGATGTCCTCCCACATGATGCCACGATCAACTCTGAAGTGTATTGTGCTACCCTCAGGTAGAAACGACTTCAGGTTGTTCGTCGCCACAAAAATGTAAATGAAATTCTCCTTCTCCATGATTATACAAGGCCTCACCAAGTCTGCGCATCCGAGAGGAGCTCACAAAAATTCATTGGGCTGTTCTTCTTCATCCACCCTATAGCCAGGATCTCACACCTTCCTACTTCCATCTGTTTGACTCAATTAAGGATGCACTCAGACGGAAGCATTACGCGAATGATGCGGAGGCTATTATTAGAGCAAGTTGCTGGTTCCGACATCGACCAGTGGAATGGTACCATGCGGGCATACAAACCCGCCCAGTAAGGTGGCGTAAGGTCGTCACATTTAACGGAGCTCATCCTGAATAATTAGGCTTGGTAGCCATAAGATTGGGGAATATTGTGGAATGGAAAGCATCTCGTACAAATCTGGCACTTAGACAAGAATGGAAAAAAGAAATCGTTCGTGTTCATTTCCGTTAAGGATTGCGAGTCCCAGTTTCGCGCACAGTTTTAATCTGCTAGGAAGTATAATATCAGGGCACACTCGATTACAGAGTGAAAAGTCCTTCAGCTTGAAAATTAGGAAGAGAACCTTCTTTTCCTTTGTTCAAATGTGTGTGAAATCTTATGGGACTTAACTGCTAAGGTCATCAGTCCCTAAGCTTATACACTACTTAACCTAAATTATCCTAAGGACAAACACACATACCCATGCCCGAGGGAGGACTCCAACCTCCGCCGGGACCAGCCGCATTGTCCATGAGTGCAGCGCCCTAGACCGCTCGGCTAATCCCGCGCGGCTTTTCCATTGTGCTGTGAGAGTTCCCTGTATCACTACCAGCCGTGACATGGAGTTGTACCCTTTTCTTAGAAAATTGGAGAACTCCGCTTTGATTACTGGGTGACTGATACCACCTCGAGATGATGTCGATGCTTGGATCTAGATGAAGCTGTTAGCTGGTGTTAATCCGAAATTACTTCAATCAGTGAAATTTTTAGACGAATGTAAAAGCCAATGAAAGTCCACTAGGTGCAAAACTGTATGCTGGTCAGGGGTTCGAGACCCGACCCTTCCAAGGCGTTGGTAGAGCTTCTTTGTCTCCATCAGCATAGATCTTCGGCTTGCCATTCACGACTGAGCTATGCTGTGACGTTCAGTCCCGGCCTCAAACTTTATTCTCTCCCCAGTTCTGCAGAAAATGGTTTGCCTGTGCGGTATTCCTCAGCCAACCATTCCTCTGGGTTGTACTATCACAGTAACACGTACAGCAGAGCCTACGTCGTATTTAGAAAACAGCTACTGGAAGGCCTTGAGCTTACCTGCTAACTCCCACGAATTACAAGTTCATTTTCTGATCTGGCACACACTTTAAATCCATCAAAAAACTATATATGTATATACACTCCTGGAAATGGAAAAAAGAACACATTGACACCGGTGTGTCAGACCCACCATACTTGCTCCGGACACTGCGAGAGGGCTGTACAAGCAATGATCACACGCACGGCACAGCGGACAAACCAGGAACCGCGGTGTTGGCCGTCGAATGGCGCTAGCTGCGCAGCATTTGTGCACCGCCGCCGTCAGTGTCAGCCAGTTTGCCGTGGCATACGGAGCTCCATCGCAGTCTTTAACACTGGTAGCATACCGCGACAGCGTGGACGTGAACCGTATGTGCAGTTGACGGACTTTGAGCGAGGGCGTATAGTGGGCATGCGGGAGGCCGGGTGGACGTACCGCCGAATTGCTCAACACGTGGGGCGTGAGGTCTCCACAGTACATCGATGTTGTCGCCAGTGGTCGGCGGAAGGTGCACGTGCCCGTCGACCTGGGACCGGACCGCAGCGACGCACGGATGCACGCCAAGACCGTAGGATCCTACGCAGTGCCGTAGGGGACCGCACCGCCACTTCCCAGCATATTAGGGACACTGTTGCTCCTGGGGTATCGGCGAGGACCATTCGTAACCGTCTCCATGAAGCTGGGCTACGGTCCCGCACACCGTTAGGCCGTCTTCCGCTCACGCCCCAACATCGTGCAGCCCGCCTCCAGTGGTGTCGCGACAGGCGTGAATGGAGGGACGAATGGAGACGTGTCGTCTTCAGCGATGAGAGTCGCTTCTGCCTTGGTGCCAATGATGGTCGTATGCGTGTTTGGCGCCGTGCAGGTGAGCGCCACAATCAGGACTGCATACGACCGAGGCACACAGGGCCAACACCCGGCATCATGGTGTGGGGAGCGATCTCCTACACTGGCCGTACACCACTGGTGATCGTCGAGGGGACACTGAATAGTGCAAGGTACATCCAAACCGTCATCGAATCCATCGTTCTACCATTCCTAGACCGGCAAGGGAACTTGCTGTTCCAACAGGACAATGCACGTCCGCATGTATCCCGTGCCACCCAACGTGCTCTAGAAGGTGTAAGTCAACTACCCTGGCCAGCAAGATCTCCGGATGTGTCCCCCATTGAGCATGTTTGGGACTGGATGAAGCGTCGTCTCACGCGGTCTGCACGTCCAGCACGAACGCTGGTCCAACTGAGGCGCCAGGTGGAAATGGCATGGCAAGCCATTCCACGGGACTACATCCAGCATCTCTACGATCGTCTCCATGGGAGAATAGCAGCCTGCATTGCTGCGAAAGGTGGATATACACTGTACTAGTGCCGACATTGTGCATGCTCTGTTGCCTGTGTCTATGTGCCTGTGGTTCTGTCAGTGTGATCATGTGATGTATCTGACCCCAGGAATGTGTCAATAAAGTTTCCCCTTCCTGGGACAATGAATTCACGGTGTTCTTATTTCAATTTCCAGGAGTGTACATTATGCAGTGCTTTCCTCTGCAGAGAGTTATGAAGAAGAAACTACTGACGTACAAAAGAATGTGAGTGTAAAAACAGCCTAAATATAAGAAGTATCAGAATATAAATTGGGATGGACATACATTCAATGACAGGCTTGTTTAACAACAACCTGCTATACTCAGGAAGAGATGGCCAACAGAGAAAATGATGTGAAGATATCACCCTTTATTTTCAACAAGAAAAAGTAACTACTGAAGAAAGTTTCAGAACCCTTAGCAACAGATGTGTGATCGATAGCTAGGAACATGATACTACCCAAAATACTACAGTTCTTTAGTAACCCGGATATTAATTACTAAGCAGCAATAAAGCTATAAAACTGTCGAGACTCAGTAATCCACGAGTATGCTGACTTGATGTTAAAACATGCAGCATACTTTGAAGAATTCTTGTTGCCACGTAGGAAACGAAGAAGCTTATTGCTTACCGTGAATATGAGGGCTGCTGTGCAGCGGTATCACGAGCCGTGGAAGGTTGTGGCGCTGATGTTCCCTTAACGTAAACTCGCCTGCGGCGCTGGCACATTTGCAAGCGCTTTGGAAATGCAAATGAGTTCATTCCCTCGTCGAAACAATTCCAGAATATCCTTCCCAGAAATTCCGATTCGAAACAGCCGCTATTGTTCTCTAAAGATGAGATGAGAATTTCCGAGTGCCACTCTTTTCAGATATTGAATGCTATTGAGCTTTATATGAAGCACCGACGTTCTGAAAGCATTATTATTACCGCAGTCCATTCTGTACTCTGACAATGTACAACACGAGCACAAAAGGCTGAGGGAAGGGTGCGCCGTCTTTTATGACAACACGTATCAGTAAAAGATACCTTTTTTTTCTTTCCTTTTTTTTCAAGCGTTTCAGTTATTACTATTGATGTATACGATCTTCTTTTTTGCCATCAGATTCGCGCATATGCAGCCTGGACGTTCCTCCGGGAATGTTCACCTGTTTTCCGAAGCTGTTCAGTAGCTCTCGACTAACAAATAGTTCGTTTTGTGAGAGGCTTTCGACCTCGCGTATAGCTGCCTACTTCGACCATAGAGATTTATATTGGGCTTATCCTTCACATAAACTAAAATTATCCGTTTTAAGATGGTAGGCGTACGTCTATGTGTTTCTGATGAAATGAAGTAATTCAGAAGGAAATGCAGTATTAAACAGTTACACACACACACACACATATGGTGTTTTGCCCTTAAAGAGCGCATTTGGACTAAACTACATGGCCAGTTCCTTTTGCTGCCTTCCTTGCTGCCCAAACTTCCCTCATTCGCTCGCTGTGTTTCTGTTTCCGGTCCTCTGTCCATGCTTCTTTTCGGCTTTGTGTCTTCGGCTTCATCTTGATTGCCTTTTTGGTTGCCTATATTTCTTTCATCTTCCGGCTGTGATCTTGCTTGCGTTCTTCGGTCCATTTTACGCCTGTTCGTTTATCACATTGTATCTCATATAGTTTACTTTTCTTAATGATGTTTCTGAATTTTATTCAGTCGTTTATTGTGTCTGCTGTTATGTTGAGTTGGTTCAGGTCGTATTTACCTCTGCCACCCATTTGTTGTTTCTAGTGGTTACCCAGTCAAAGATCTGTTTGGTCAGTCTGTGTGATGGCATTCTGTATAGGTGCCCATAGAATTGTAGTCTGCGTTTTCTGATCTTTTCTGTGATTGTCTCCATATGTTTGTATAGTTCCTCTGTAGGTTTCTTGATCCATATTCCATTGTTGTTAGTTGCGCCAAATATTTTCCTACGTATTTTCCGTTCTACTTTTTCTAATTGTCTGATACGTGTATGCCCTAGGATTAGTGTGGTCTCTGCTGCATATAGTGCCTCGGGGAGCACCACCGTGTCGTAGTGGCGTAATTTGGATTTTGTGAGATAGTCTTCTTCTTGTAATGATTCCACGCTACTTTGTATGCCTTGTCCAGTTTAATTTTTCTTTCTTCGTTTGAGTCTCTGTTATGTCCACTCATTTGTAGTGGTTCACCGAGGTATTTGAAGTTTGCCGTTTTGTAAATCGTGCCATACTTTGTGTTCAGAGATGAGAGTTTCTTTGTGCTCATAAACTGTGTCTTTTCGTAAGAGATGTGTAGTCCAGTTTTGGAAGCGATTTCGTGTAGTTTTTCAATAGCGTCTTTGTTTTCTTTTATACCTTTCGTGACAATCGCCAAATTGTCTGCAAAAGCCAGGCATTTAATCTGTAGGTTTCCTATGGTTATCCCCTGTTGTGATGTTTCCCATTCTTTTACTATCTTATCTAACACCAGATTGAAAAGGAGAGGTGAGAGGCCATCGCCTTACACCTGTGCGAATTTCAAAGGGCTCTGATGGTTCCCCATAGAACTTTACTTTGGAGGTCGTGTTAGTTAAAGTTTGCTCTATGATAGCACGTGTTTTGTTGCCTACTTTGTATTCTGCTAGAATTTTGAAGAGAGTTTTCCGGTCGATAGAGTCGTACGCCTTTTTGAAGTCGACAAAGGTAATGATCAGGTTCTGTTTGTGTTGTAAAATCATTTTCAGGTTCCAAATTTGTTCCGCACAAGACCGCCCTTTACGGAAGCCTGCTTGGTATTCCCCAATCAAGTGGTCGGTCTGGCATTCTAGTCTGTTTAGTAAAGCTTTAGAGAGGATCTTGTATGTGACCGGTAGTAGGGATATTACTCTGTAGTTGTTCGGGTCAGTCTTGTCACCTTTTTTGTGTAGTGGGTGTATCAGGGCAGTTTTCCAGTCGTCATGAATTTTCGTGGTCTGCCAGATATCTTCCAAGATCCTGTGGATGTCTTTGGTGAGTTCTGGGTCTTGTAACTTCCAGATTTCCGCGATGACGCCATCTTCTCCTGGTGCTCTACGATTCTTGAGTGACTTGGTTATTTCTTTAATTTCTTCTAGAGTTGGAGCTCCACTATCTGGATCGTACGTGCTCGTTTCTGTCACCATTTCTTCCATAGGGGGGTCCGTGTTGAGCAGTTTTTCAAAGTACTTTGCCAGAATGTCACAATTGTTTTTGGTATTGGTTTCTAGGGTTCCATCCGGTCTTCTGAAGCACAAATTGGGTGGCTGATATCCAGTCATATTTTCTCTGAACGTTCTGTAGTAGTTTCCTGTATTGTTCTTCATGAAGTCCGATTCTATCTCCGTCAGTCGCCGTATATATATATTCCACAAGATAGTGTACAGTGCATGGCAGTGCGTATTTGAGATTACGTCTGAGTCATTGACATATTCCCGTGGATGTCAGAAAGACCTGGATCGGGTGATCTTACTGATATACAGATCGCTCCCCATAGGATAGCTTGAATCAAACTACAGGTAATAAATACGGGCCAAAGCTATGCACTAAAATCTGTACCAACACTGGAATTCAAACCCGGGTTACCTGTTCAGTAGGGAGAGGGGCTAACCACTGCACCACCAAGACACCACAGATGCAACACCTGCATGGATTATTCTAGTATGTCTCCCTCTCCCTCGCTAATACAAACTCCAATATGCATCCCCCAGCCCAGTTTGATATTCCACTTCTTAACTCCTATCAGTATAGCAGAGGCTCTCCAACATTGGAATAGCACCTTAGAATTGAAATAAATAGGGATAACCCCGCCTGTATCTCAGATGTAGATGATATGTTAATCAGATAAATTAAATGTTCCAAAGAGATGTTAAGTACGTATGATAATGAAAACTTTAATTCACTGGTTTGGCGTGTATTCATTATCATATTTAATACGTCCCTAGAGCATATAATTCATCTGAGTAATTATAAGTGTCGTGCATCAGATAACTTAACAAACTGGATTTATTAAACAAGGGTGGCCATAGCCTACGCAAAACATGGGTGCTCCAACTCACAAGATAATAAAAACAGGAATTCATGAAACTACTGAGTGGAATAAAGGTCAGTAAACAACCATATTTATTAGTATAGACTAAAAATTACACATCTGTCCACAAAGAAAACCGTTACGTTCACTATGTATTAACACAGATTACAATGGAATTAAAATATCAACACCTTTAAAATATCAGATAATGTCTGAGGTGAATATACCAGAGTCATCGCAGCATTTGGTGAAGCGACTAATTTCGTGGCAGTCGTACAGTGATTGCCAAATGTTGATCACAGAAGATGAAAAAATCAACTGCAGAAGGAATCGTGTACATACCTATTATCTTGACTGAGCACATGTTGAATTTGCGATTGCTAATAAACGTACTTGAATTAAAAATGTTAAAATGCTAAGCTCAATCTGACGTGTTTGCACATATTCTATAACTCGGATTGTGAACGCTCCTGTAGCTCACCATAAATAGCATTATCGGTGCCCGTGAGTGGCTCCTGCAGTGGCTGTAAAATTCTGGGTCATCTGCCTTGTACCGAAGGCAGTTCTCCCTCAGAGCCTCAGCCAGCTGAAGTGTTCATTGGCTATTCTTAAATGGAAGTCGTTATGCACAGCACTCCCTGCAAGAAGCTAAATTTTTACTCTTTCTTTTGAATGTGAGCTTGCACGTGATTTTGATTACCGATGACAGTGATGCTTCTGAGTTCTGGACAAACAGATTGGTTCTAATAAGGCAACCGTGTGCGTCCCATACTCAGTTTTAATATAATTAACCAATAGTGTGGGTTTTTAGTGGTGGGGCTTAGAAAAAAGCAACTTCAGACATTCACTATCTACCCCATTTCGTGTTTCAGGCAATTAGGGCTACTACAAGTGTGCACAGGCGAGTTCTGGTCTCCCACTCCAGAATTTATTTATGTTAGCCACTGGCACCTGACCGACCGAGGTGGCGCAGTGGTTGGCACACTGGACTCACGTTCGGGAGGACGACGGCTCAAACTCGCGTCCGGCCATCCTGATCTGGTTTTTCCTTGATTTCCCTACATCGCTTAAGACAACTGCCGAGATAGTTCCTTTGAAAGGGCACGGCCGAATTCAAAAAAATGGCTCTGAGCACTGTGGGACTTAACATCTGAGGTCATCAGTCCCCTAGAACTTAGAACTACTTAAACCTAACTAACCTAAGGACAGCACAGACATCCATGCCCGAGGCAGGATTCGAACCTGCGACCGTAGCAGTCGCGCAGTTCCGGACTGAAGCGCCTAGAACCGCTCATCCACCGCGGCCGGCCGGCCGAATTCCTTCCCCATCCTTCCCTTATCCGATGGGACCGATGACATCGCTGTTTGGTCCCCTCTCCTCAAATCAACCAACCAACCAATGGTGCCTGGTCTTACTGTTTCTCAGCAAAGTCAACACCAATCCTCTTAGGTTGGAAAGTATTTGATGGCTGTAGATGCCGCGCTCTCATGCACGCAAAAGAGTTGGCTGGAGCTTTGGGGAACGGCACCAAACAGTGATGTCATCTGTCCCGCAAAAGAGTCAGATCGTCTCTCCTCACTCCACTTTAGAGACTTTATCTTGAAATGCTTGTGCCCCGCGGTTCCCAGAATGTGAATTTCCCGTATGGTGCAGTGTATTATGATAAGACATGCCCTGGGCAGTTAGCTAGCGACATGCTCTGGTGGACATGCCCTTCCTTCGTTTAGGACGCAAACCCGGGCAGCTGCTACCCAGTGGAGATAGGCCGACATGCAATTGCCCAGCCACAGCGCTTCTATCTGGCTGCTTCTCATCCCCTCGCAGTTGTGCCGCATGCCTTTAGAAAGGACTGCAACCCTGTAACGCCCGACACTAGCTCACCTCTCATGTTCTGCTAGCCTCCACTAAACATGTTTTCAATTGGGTTCCTAACTACACATCTAAGCAATTCCCAAGAATAAGAAATTAACATGGAATTTTAGTAGTAAGATTTGGAAGTCACTGCCATTAGCTTTAACCGTACTTGTACTATCATTTCTGTCCGCCCGCGGTAGCTGAGTGGACAGTCGGCTTTCAGCCGTGATACCGTTCGGACGGGCTCGGCGGGCCGGGCAGTGCTCCGCAGGTGTTGTTGTTTACCCGCTAGCGCGCGGTCGCGTCGTTGTATTGCCTTATAGTACCTGTACCGACCCGCCATGGCGTTCTCATATCGAAAAGCTACAATCAAACTAACGTTCAACGCATCGTACACGAGAGCGAAGGCCCATGAAATTGAACGGTTTCTACGAGACGTCATGCATATACAACCACAAGAACTGATAGGCATTCATTTGTCTATTGTAACCAGCACAGTGTACCTCAAACTGATTGACGAAGCGGCCTGCGACAGATTACTCCAACGATCTGCAAACGGCTTTCGCTTCTGTCACGCAGACGGTAATGTGAGGGTGGTAGGAGTTGACCATGCTGGTCTGGGGGTGCGCACCGTACGCATCTTTGAACTACCGTTCGAGGTTCCTGCCAATCTAGTCTTTGATGCGGTGCGGCCATACGGCACAGTTCTGAGCCACACAGAGGAGAAATGGAACACATTCGAAACGTACTCTGTCCTTGACGGAGTTCGACAAGTGCGCATAGAACTTAACAAGCACGTTCCATCATATGTTTTCGTTGGTGGCTGCCGCGCAATTGTTATATATGATGGACAACCGAGGACCTGCTCGGGCTGCGGCCAGGAGAGCCATGTTAGAACTGAGTGTCTGCAGCGCCGCCTCGTTCAGGTGCCCCGCAATGAACTTCCCCAACGATCCACTATGATCTCTCTCCCGCTAACATATCTGGAGGCGGCACGACATGATGTGATAGATGATAAAAACCTGCTACCTCCTCAAGCCGCTGCCAGCTCCGTTGGAGAGTCAGCGCCGTCGACGACGCCGCAGCCCAACGGTGCAGAGGTTCCTACAGCCTCTGCCCACCGCAGCGTCGTGGGCACCCAGCCGCCGTCACTGTCGGGATCGGACACAGGGATTCCTAGCGACCGAGACCGTGTCGAGCCCCGTCCTCCAGTGGATGTCGAATCTCGGACCCGAAAGCAAAAATCACCCAAGCGACACAAGAAGAGGCGATTGTCAGTAGAAGAACAGGACAGGGATGTGAAGCCGCTGGAAGACATCGACTTCGTTGACTCGTCCACAGTTGCAACGGACTCCACTGGCATCATTCACCAGAAAGTGCCTGAAGACAAGGAACACTCTCCTAAATCTGGTGGCCCAGAAAACGAGGCGCATTGCGTCGACTCCCAAAATGTGGGCTCCTGTGAAAGCGACCAGCCACCAATGACATCACAATCGTCTCTTGGTAATTGGGCAGACGATATGGAGGCAGATGATGCACAGCAAACATCGATATCTCCACCAGAGCCCATGGCTGACATTGAGTCTGGAGGGCTCTGCCAGTCAGGGACTCATACAGCACAGTAATGCACAGCATGCAGATGGACGGCTGTGTGGTATGTGAGATCACTGTGGGCTTGCACCGGCACACTGCCTCCGCAACTTGATATGTCTCAGTCATACCGTGTGGTAACAGTCAATGTAAATGGTGTCCACTCCACTGTCAAGACCCGCATGTTACACGACATGATCAGAGCGGCAGACTTGGACATTATCGTTCTCCAGGAGGTCCGTCCCGAGCTGCGTTTAGACCTATATGGCTACACCACCTGTAGCCTATCCTTAGGTGATGGCGCAGGAGGAACGGCCATCCTTCTCCGAGATGGCATAGACGCGACGGACGTGACGTACTTGCCGAATGGGCGAGGCATCGCGCTCACACTTGGCGCAGTCCGCCTCATTAACGTCTACGCTCCCTCCGGTAATTCGCACCGTGGTGACAGGCATGTCTTCTATTCGGAGTAGATAGCCCCACTTTTGCAAGGAAATATGGACCATTACATAGTGGGCGGCGATTTTAACAGTGTTCTGCGGCCCGAGGACCAGATGCCGCATTACGTCCCATGCCCGGCTCTACAAGCATTGATACGTGACCTCGCGCTCCACGACACATGGCTCTTACATCATGGGACCCAGAGTGGATATACCCACTTTACTAGCCATTCTGCCAGTCGTCTGGACCGGATATACGTCTCGCGTGCCCTCCGCACAGCAATCCGTGATGCAGAACTCTGGCCGACGGCCTTCACGGACCATCTCGCGTACATCTGCACTGTCACCTTGCCCCGACAACTCACAAGACGCAGCAGGGGCCCGTGGGCGCTGAACGTCTCCCTCCTTCGCGAGGAAGCGTGTCGGCGAGCCGTCACTGACACGTGGCTGGTTCAAATGGCTCTGAGCACTATGGGACTCAACATCTTAGGTTCAAAATGGCTCTGAGCACTATGGGACTCAACTGCTGTGGTCATAAGTCCCCTAGAACTTAGAACTACTTAAACCTAACTAACCTAAGGACAGCACACAACACCCAGCCATCACGAGGCAGAGAAAATCCCTGACCCCGCCGGGAATCGAACCCGGGAACCCGGGTGTGGGAAGCGAGAACGCTACCGCACGACCACGAGATGCGGGCACATCTTAGGTCATAAGTCCCCTAGAACTTAGAACTACTTAAACCTAACTAACCTAAGGACATCACACACACCCATGCCCGAGGCAGGATTCGAACCTGCGACCGTAGCAGTCCCGCGGTTCCGGACTGCAGCGCCAGAACCGCTAGACCACCGCGGCCGGCTGACACGTGGCGTCGATGTATCAGGCGCCTGCCCATGTATGCTACCACGTTGCTGTGGTGGCTGGGATGTGTCAAACCTGCACTCTGAAAGACCTTGATGGCCTACGGGCGTGACAGATCGAACTGGCAAAGGGCAATATCGAAATTTTACTATACAGCGTTACGTGAGCTGGCGACGCAACCGCCGTCTCCCGAACGTCAGATGTCCGTACAACGCATCAAAGCTCGTCTACTTCGCCTCAGGACAGAGCAGCTAGAAGGTGTCCGCATCCGTTCGCGAGTGCAAGACTGTATCCCCAACGAAATGGCGTGAGTGTATCACATTGTGCGCGAGAGGCGCCACCGCAAACCTCAGCTCATTACGGCGGTAAACACGGAGGAGGGCGGCCGCGCAGTGACACAAACGGACATCGCGCACACGTTCGCCAGACACTATGGGACCTTGTACATGGAAGATCCGCGAAATGTACGTGATTATGACGAGCTGTTGCACGATTTTCCCGCCCCTCGGGACGTGGCACCCGATGATAGTCTGCTGTTGCCCATTACACCCGACGAGCTGACGTCGGCCTTGGCAGGTGGTGCACCGAACAAGTCGCCTGGACCGGACGGTTTACCCCTGGAATTCTACCGCACTTTCTACAACCTTATGGGCGACAAGTGGCTCCAAATGTTTCAAGACCTGATCCGCGCTGATCTCACTGTCCCCACAGAATTCACAGAAGGAATCTTGATCCCAATACCGAAACCGAATGGTGGTTGTAGGGGGCAGGACTTTCGCCCACTCACACTCCTCAACAACGACTACAAGATCTTCGCCCGTATCCTCCGCGCGCGTCTCCACACCGCTATCAGGAAAGTCATCCACACCGATCAGACATGTTTAGGTGGTGTCAGCAACATTCATACGGCGTTAGGAGCATACCGCGACGTAATTGCTTTGACGGCGGTCTGCAAAATACGAGGCGCCCTTATCGCCGTAGATTTTGACCACGCATTCGACCGCGTCGACCACGGCTTCTTACGAGCAGTTTTGCAACACATGGGCCTCTCTCCGGAGTCTGCACAGGTGGTCCTTCGACTGGTCCATGGAGCGCGCTCCCGCATGATGGTCAACGGTTATCAGTCTGGTCACATTGTTGTTGGACGGTCGGTGCGACAAGGGTGCCCCCTATCAGGTATATTATTTGCTGCAGCGCTTGAACCAGCTTTACATGGTCTACGGCAGCGATTAACCGGTATCTCCTTGCGGGACGTGACCTTTCGTTGTGGTGCATTCGCCGATGACGTGGTGTTCCTGGCCAGATCAGAGGATGAAATGCATATGGCGCTACAGTGGCTACGCCAGTACGGGGCGGTCGCTGGGAGCGTCATCAACGTGAAGAAGACAAAATACATGGATGTCGGAGGGGGGCTTTCCCACACAGCGGCGGTGCCCTTTGACAAGGTGTCCGTACTCAAGTGTTTAGGAGTGCAATTCTATAGCAATGTCCGCCGCACGGTGGCGGCTACGTACCGCCGGCTCCCACACAAGACACGTGCTCTGCTGCAGGACAACAAACTGCGTCGCTTGGATATGCTCCTCAAAATACGCTATGTCAACACCTATCTTGTCTCAAAACTGAACTAGTTTGCGCATATCCTTCCCTTGACGGCTAAGATGGCCGACAGATTTCAAGCAGCATATGGACATTTCGTAAGCACCGGTCTGGTTTTTAAAGTCCGATACGCCACCCTGACACTGCCGCAGCGGGCGGGCGGTATCGGTTTAATTCATGTATGTAACCGTGCGCGATCGCTTTATCTCAAAACTATGCGTCGCACGTGGACCTCTGCCCACGCCGCTCTGACGGGCACCCTGATAGCGGACGTGGCACCACACTCTCTGCATCCCCCGGTTTCTGTAGGACACATTTCACCGGCACTCACCCACATCAGATAGTTCTTGATTGACTTCAGCTACTTACGGTCAGAACTTCCGACGACTCGGATGTCCAGCACGAAAGACTATTATCGCCTCTATAAACAGCAGCAACCTGTAAGTACGGTCGCCCACAGACATCCTGAAGTTGCCTGGAACACGGTGTGGCGAGCGGTACACACGCCTTTTCTACCTACGACGGTGCGTTCATTGTGGTACGTGGTTGTGAATGGGAAGTTCGCTACTCGTCAGAGGCTACATTCCATACATCTGACGGACGACCCCTTGCGTCCGACATGCTCAGTCGCTGACACGGATGCGCACCGTCTGACGTGTGCCGCGACCAGCGAGTGCTGGCTACTGACGCAGCGCATGCTGGCATTACTCTTGCCGCGATTGCCGGAGTCTATCTCCCCTGATGATATATTGCGCCCCGACGGAGTATACTTTCCATCAACCAGGACGAACGCCGTTAACTGGCTAAAAGGCATGGCCGTTTACTACATATTTTGCGATGCTCCCAAAGGCATACTCGACTTTTGGTCCCTATTGATGACACATAAAGCTTTCAGCCGCCACCCGAAGTACAGCACTCGTTTCGCAAATTATTTAGGTTCATTATTTGCGGATCCTCCTGCTCACTCGGGCGTTCCGGGTATGAGACGCTGAAAATGAAGAAGAATCCTGGAGCGTATTGATCCTCTACGGACGGAATAGGGGGGAACTCATCCCAACAGACGAGAAGACGACTCGGAGCCTCGGCTACGGCAGTTGTAGGATCTTTCTTTGTAATGAAACAAAAATAAATCTACAAATACAATACAAAATGAGAATTTAAAAAACCATTCAAAATGTTCTAAAAATTAAAGAAATAAAGAAATAAAACAATATCGACAAACCCACTTCATCCTCTTCCTGATCCTTCGATCCTCGAACTCAAAAAAAAAAAAAAAAAAAAAAAAAAGTGATCAGCGTGACAAAATGTCAGTCCTAAGAGCCCGGGATCGATTCCCGGCTGTGTCGGAGATTTTCATTGCTCAGGGACAGGGTGTTTTGTTCTAATCATCTTCATTTCATCCCCATAGACGTGCAAGTCACCGAAGTGGCGTCAAATCGAAAGACTTGCACTCGGCGAACGGTCTACCCGACGCGAGGTCCTAGTCACACGACATTTATATTTACTATCATTTCTAGCTGGGAATTAATTTAGAGTACATGAAAAGTATTTGCAGTCGTGAATATGGATAACTATCAGCAACATAAATGAATGACGACAATGATAATTTGTGCCGAATTGGTACCGGAACCCAAATTTCCCGCTTATCGCGAACAGTCGCCTTTCTACGAGTAGGCAATTGGTGCACGCTTCATGGCCAGACCTAAACTTCCATATGTCGTCAGCGTACGTTGGTGTAAGTTAGATTAAGCAGTGTGTAAACATAGGGACCGATGACCTCAGCAGTTTGGTCCCTTAGCATTTACCACAAATTTCCAAATTTCTTGCCGGAAAGCGTGAAAAGGCAGCCTAATGGTAAGCCGACCGCTCGCGATAAGCGGAAATCAGGGTTTTTGTAGTCATTCCATTATACAGCACGTGGTTGTCTTTATTAGCAACCGTGAATACATTTCATATGTTTCATAACAACTGTAGTCGCCGCAGTGCCTGTTCCTTCGAGCACACCTGCGTATCGGAAGGAATATTGCATCGTAAATCGGAATAACACAGGAATTGTAATATCGCATGTACTCATCAAATTAGCTTTCGTAGAAAATTTGATGTCTGTCTTCCTAGGGTTCCCA
Source organism: Schistocerca nitens (assembly GCF_023898315.1). Taxonomy (NCBI): domain Eukaryota; kingdom Metazoa; phylum Arthropoda; class Insecta; order Orthoptera; family Acrididae; genus Schistocerca; species Schistocerca nitens. The sequence goes on along the minus strand of NC_064614.1, from coordinate 365,275,676 downwards.
TTTGAGCTTGCTGAGCATTTCTGTTACACTTTCATGATGGTTGTACCGACCTGCTACGACCGTAGCAGCTCGTCCCTGAATTCGTTCAATGTCTGTCGCCATTCCTACTTAGTACATATTCCAAACACTGGAACATGTAATCTAGAATCGGTGGCACTAGCTTCTTGTGTGGGTTTCCAGAACTTTTCCAACAAATCCAAGTCTCCAATTCGCCTTCTCTTGTACTGATTTTATGTCGACTTCCTATTTCATGTAGGTTGTTAGATTTACCACCAAATATTTGCACCATGTGATAAGCAGAAAACGTTAAAAGATAAATGTTCATGTAGACAATCACATACTTTCGGATTACTCCGTTGCTTAGTACGTCGATGGTGTGGTAGAATCTAGAACTCCCTTCGTAAATCTAAGAAGAGGGAATCTGCCTGTTTATCTGCATCTAAAGTTGCTAGATTTCATGCACGAATAAAGCAAACTGTCGCTCTTTGAGAGAAGCTTTACTTTATCTAGGAACGTCAAAATGTTTAAGATTATAATATCCTCTAGTTTCTGTAACAGATGGTAATCAGTGGTATTGCTCTGTAATTCTGTGCATCCTATGAGTCAGCAATCACTTGATACAGAAAGATTGGTGCTCTAACAAAAACAAGAGGGGGTTATATACATGGAAAAGGCCGGGGGATATGCGAAGATTCCAGTTAAATTACATAATGGTTAGGTATAGATTTCGAAGTCAAATACTGCACTGTAAGGCGTAACCAGGAGGAGACACAGACTCAGATCTCGATTTAGTAACGATGAAGAGCTGACTGAAATTTAACAGACTAATCAGAAAGAATCAATATCCAAAGAAATGGGATACAGAAGTACTAAGGAATTAAGAGATACGTTTGAAGTTCTCTGGGGCTACAAATATTGCGATAATGAGTAGTTCAGTACAGTGTGCGATTTGTGCTTTTACCAGTAGGGGGGATGTCTTAGGGGGTTAGTATAATTATATATGTTACTAGCTTGGACCGTGGCGCTACCCATGGTTAAACAGTTATTTATAAATAGATGTTAATGCCGAAACTCACTATTCACGCATATGCACTATCGGAAAAGCCATCCCTTGTTATACGTTTAAAAGTACATTATAGGTAAAGCTTATTTACAAAATCATCTATATACAGGTATACGAGGGGAATTCAAAAAGTAAAGCCACATTTGTCAAAAGCTGTACGTATTCTGATGATAGAAAACTGAAACATGCGTTATTTTTCTACTTAACCTCCCTGGACTTCAATGCGGTTTTCCCGACGTTTTACGAGGGTTTTTTTTTATTTCATCAGAAAATACGTTTTTCGGTTGCATCAGTAACCAATTTTGCACCGCAGCAATAATGTCTTCATCACTTTCAAATCTTCTTCCCCGTAGTGCTTCCGTTAAGGGTCCAAACATGTGAAAATCGCATGGAGCCAGGTCTGAACTGTATGGTGGATGTTCCAGCACCTCGAATCTCAACTCCTTTATTGCGTCGGCTGTCCGTTTGGCAGAATGTGGGCGAGCGTTATCTTGCTGCAGGATGACACCTCTTCACAGTTTCCCACGACGTTTGGATCTGATTGCAGGTTTTAGTTTCGTACGCAACACATCACATTCACCATACAATACAGACCTGGCTCTAAAGCCTCGTTTACGCTGGGGCGACGTCTTGCAAAATTGTGGCATGCTACGTGCGTCGTCTTAAAAAGTGATCGCAGCGGCGGCCTACTTGGTACTTGCACATGCAGGTAACAACGGAAATGAAAACCAAAGGAAAAGAAAACGATGGTGGAAGAGTAGAGTATTTAAAGAAGGTCCACGAAATAGTATCCTAGGAACTAGAAGTATACGATGGTGCGTTATTTAGTGATTTTACGAGAGTGTCGACTGAAGACTTTAATTACTTACTGCAGTTAACTACACCTCTTATTGTAAAGAAAGATAACAACTGCCAAGACAGTATTTCACCAAGAATTCGATGGGCCATCACATACGATTTTTAGCCACTGGCGATTCATACAAGTCACTAATGTACTTATTAAAAGTATCATATTCTGCTATTTCCCTCATAGTACCAGAAGTATGTGAAGCTATTTCATTGGTGTTGAAGAATTACGTAAAGGTAAGCACGCAACATTCAATACTGATTTCATTTAAGTAATGTTGTATTGGCATTTTTAAGCAAATTAAAATGGATATTAAAGAACTGTTAAAAATAATTATTTCTAAAATCGAATTAATTCGAGCTCTTCTTTTTCTCTTTGAATAAATTCGTCATAATTATTATTGTCCACAAATACGATTTACAGCTAGGTTTTGCAACCAATGTTTCGATGCTCCATGTTTGCTGTTCATTCTTCCCAAAGGCCGCTTTAAAAAGAACATTTGAAAATACATGCTTGACATATGTGGGAGGTACATGTTCTTCAAGAGCTACATCGCCGTCATCTTTTGATACCGTGTCCTCTGTGTCATCAGTCTGAAAAAATAGGGAAGTAATGAGTATGTTTTACTTTTCAGATCCCAAAGGATACTGAAGAATGGCAGAAGGTAGCAAGAAATTTCGAAGATAAGTGGAATTTCCCTCACTTCTTAGGAGCCATATATGGCAAACATGTGCAAATTATGTGTCCTCCGAATACTGGAAGTGAATACATCAACTACAAAAAAACATTCAGCATTGTCCTTATGGCAACTGTAGATGCAAATTACTGTTTTCAGTATGTAAATGTTGGATGTCACAGGGACAAAAAGAGAGGGGAGAAGGAGATTGGCTTAGAGGGGGAGAGGAATTGACCTTAGTGAAAGGGAAAGTGACGGAGGGGGTAGGAGGTGATAGAGGAGAGAAGCAGATGGACAGAGAGAAAGGCAGGAGAAAATGGCGAGTCGGCAAAGAAGGAGATGGACATAAGGGGAAGGTAGAGACATCCGGGCAATGTCGAGTTTATTTACCTCATTTATAAAATTAATAAATCTTCATATGTTGTTAATTAACAACTTCGTAAATGATTCATGTAATATACGATACTCAAACTATACTAAAATATGAGATGAGTAAAATGTAAAATTAAAATTTTTGTGTGGTTTTGTGCTTAATTTTATCACTCTGAAATTATAAGTGAATGTTAATTTGTTAAATCATCGTATTATGACAAAGCCACAGCAAAGTGTGGCCGGTTCAGCTAGTACTACAGTATCTAATTGTCATTTTAACATATTGAGTTTACTTGAAGAGACGAGATGAATGAGAGTGCTCCTGAAGATTCGAGGGTTTGCCTGTTGGTTTGTCAAGGGCACTATGGTGCTGAGACTTGATCCACCAAGCTGCAAACTTTTCTGCAACGAAGCAATGCAGTGGACTTCCATTTATTGAAATGAAAAGTAGATTTGAAAGTGTCGGAATTTGTAAGTGATTTCTCTGATCAGTCAGTGTTAAATTCATGGCACTAAATCCGCGTTGACGTTCAGCCGTAGATATAGGTATAACTTCGACTGCTTTCAAAAGTTCTTTCACAGAATTGGGAATGTGTTGAGGATTTTCTTTATATATCCGAAAATCTTTAACTAGTAACGCACACGTGCTTTCACGTAATTTGAAATCTACCTTGTTACAGAAGCGAGAAATTGACATGTCACCATAAAAAACACGTTCATAATCGTCTGAAGGCCATGTATCTGAATTTAATACGGCTACATCCGAAAAGAAATCCAGGTCCTCAAAGCGCTTTTTTATATTGTCTACCAAAGACTGAAAAAATTTCTTCCGAAATGTCTGAAATGTGTTATATTCGTCACAAGATGGTTTTATATTCATCACAAGAAGGTTCTTTAATTAATACCCCTTTGAATGAGCGCTTTTCCTCCAACTCTTGTACTATCATCCTAATTCGTGGCGAGTCATTTGTTTACAGTGTTTCAAGAGTTCTTATAGCCACGTCAATTTCCTGTTTTGCTTTAAGGACTGAAGAATTTCTGTTCTGCATAAAGAATGATAATACTTGTAGAACTTCTAGGGCCTGATAAAGCATAACTAATTCCTTTAGAAGCAACCACTTTGTGAGATGCTTTATTAAACCTTCGAATTTAGATCTCTCCTGAGTTGATCGGGAACCATCATGTCTCAGTTTTTCAAAAAGATGGACAAGAGAATTGTGACTTTCAAGAAAAGCTCGAACAGCATTAAATGAGGAAGCAACCCAACGTACGCGAAAAATACGGCCTAGTTTTAATAGCTGCGAGGATAATTCTTGCGAAACACTTTGTAGTAGTCTCTGATTTTTGGGACTTCGAGAAAACACAGAGTATAAGGAATCTAAAAAAACCTGTATATGGTATACATCTGCTACATCATTCATAACATCGTGGACAGCTAATTCCATTTTGTGGTTCATACAATGAACGACAGTTAAATTCTTATGTAAATGACTACGCAGTAGAGCGGCTACGCCTTTGTAAGGTGCAAGCATTGTTGAGGCACCATCTGTTGCGATACCTCAAGGTGGTTTTTTAGTACATCATTTGTAATGCCATACTTTTCAAGAAGTGCTAACAGTGTGCGGAAAATGCAATCTCCTGTCCCACTTTCTAATTCAACAATGTCAAAAAAATAATTGCAAGCAACTCCCTCAAAGGACAAACGTAAATATATTATTAAACAAGTTTTATTGGAAACTGTTGTACTTTCGTCCATCATGATACTAAAGTTTGTACCCGATTCTACAAGGAAGAGAGCAAGATTCTTTTTCATTTCTTCTCCTACAAACATAATGATAATTCGGCATGCATGCTCAAAATGAAGCATATTACCGACTGATAAACCATTAAGCTTTTGTAGTTCGATTACTGCTGGATAAGATTTGAATGATAATTTCTGTTTAGCTATTACATATGCAGATCTGAACAACGAAGCAGTTGCGATTACTTTTTCTTGATGCTGCTTTCCCCACAACTTTTCACTTTCACTCACGCATTTTTCTAAACTTTTCTTTTCTTTTATACTCATGATTTCTACGCACTTCATGTGTGATTTGCACTTTGCATGATCCCCGATTTTATCATTTAGTTTTTTGGCGTTATTAGCAGAAACACCAGCTAAACACACGTTATCGATACGCACACGTTCACTGCTTTCCACCTTAAGTTCACGAACTTGTGAACACACTGTGCATATTACTAAGTTTTTGTCATTTACGGACAGCCACGGCTTAGTCTTTTGCCACTTTTGAAAACGTGATAAGGCAACTCAATTTCCTACTATAATCTCAAGAGCATTGTTACTCCCATTCCTACCTTGACACGTGTCACAGTTTTCAGTCACCGGAGATTCAGTCTCTTCCCCTGTATTAGCACCATCATTACCGTTTTCTTTTTTACATTCACTGTCTATTTTAACTCTTTTAGCACCACTGTTAGTATCCTGACTGTCAGAGTTTGTACACGTGTCAGGTAATGCACTGCTCTTAAGGAAATCTGAAATTTTGCTTTGTTTGAATGATATCCTGAAATTCCGTAGTTCTTACAGGCCCGGACGCACTCAACTCGCTAATGAAGTTACTGAAGCGGGAACGTGTGAAGATAGCCGTGTGTTTTGCGGACGCGAGGCAACGAACGAACGGCACCGATTAATTTGGGAGTACGCGATGCTGGGGAGCCTGTGTTAAGCTCCACCCAGGTGGTTCGCGGCTAGCGGAATCAGACTGTCCGATCCCGTCTGGTAAGTACCGTTGCTCACTTCGCACTACTTTGTGCTTTCGTCCCAGGCGCGTTAGTCCGCTCCATACCGTTGCCAAAAGTTGCCTAGCGGTAACTGTTCGCACAGTTACTGGGCCGGTCACGACCCTGTGTCAGGGCCCGGGTTGCGAATTTCAGCCCCCAAGCTCACCCACATCTGCGGTACGACTGCTGCGGTATGACTGCCATATTACTTCCCTTGCAAGCTCGCAAGTAAACGGATGACGCACCTTAGACGAAAGCAACAAGGACAACATGATAATGATGATTTAGCTCTAAATGTTTTGAAATGCTTAACTACCATATAACACTTTTTCAAATTTAATGACCAAATATATTAATAGTATTAATAGACTGTATTAAAAACTTTCAGTGTTCGGCTCCACAAATTTAAATTATATGTAAAGTTTTACACCAGTGGGTGGGAAATAAACATCCCAGGTTGGGATGCATAAACTAAAACCAGAGGAGGGGACGGTCTGATGCAGAAGGGTGGAAATTCCCCCCATCCCCCCCCCCCTGCAAATCGCACACTGGTTCAGTACGCAGGTTAGTTGAAGAGGAGTGGACATCTCTAAAAGGAACAATCACAGAAGTTGAAAAGAAAAACCTAGGTACAAGGAAGGTATTGCAAGGAAATCATGGGTAAAACAAGAAAGCTGACCGAAGAAAGAAGGAAGTACAAACTGTTTAGGGAACTTCATGAATACAGAAACACAAGTCGAGTAGGAATAAAATAAACAAGAAATGCAGGCAACATAATGCGAAATGGCTGCAAGAAAAAAGTGCAGTAACAGAAGAAGAAGCGATTGTCGGAAGGACTGTCTCGGCGTACAGAGGAGTCTAAACAACCTTCGGTGAAATTAAAGGAAAGGATAAAAACATTAAGAGTCCTATGGAAATTCCACTATTTTAATTTTAATTTTAATAATCAACAGCCTCAGTTGCACCGTTTACCAGTACAGCACTCGTGGCTGCCGCATCGCGGTCGCGAAGTGAGGCCTAGGCAGTTCCAGATAAGTTTTACACTCTGACGATAATTCATGGATTTGTAGTTTTAGCTTGACGATGTCCACTATGGACAAACGGTAGTTACTGTTATTCTGAAGAAGGTTGGGTTATCCCGATTGAAACCTTGGTAAAGTATAGGTAAACGGTGCAACTGAGGCTGTTATTAAAATTAAAATTAATATTTATACATTTGCTGACAGGGCCGCGAAATGTTGAAGATATTTAAATTCCACTATTAGCTGCAGAGGACAAAGTGGATAGGTGCGGAGAATACACTGAAGGCCTCTATGAGGAGGAAGATTTGTCTGATGCGATAGAAGAAGAAACAGCAGTAGATTTAGAAGAGAGAGGGAACTCAGTATTAGAACCAGAATTTAAGAGAGCTTGGGACGACATAAGATCAAATAGGGCAGAAGGGATAGATAACATTCCATCAGAATTTCTAAAATCATAGGAGAAGTGGTAACAAAACGAATATTCACGTTGGTGTGTAGAATGTATGAGCCTGGCGACTTACGGAAAAATATCATCCACAAAATTCTGAAAACTGCAAGAACTGACGATTGTGAGAATTTTCGCACAATCAGCTTAACAACCCGTGCATCCAAGTTGCTGACAAGAATAATATACAAAAGAATGGAAAAGAAAATTGCGGAAGTGTTAGATGAGATCAGTTTGGCAATTATCACGTTGCGGTTGATAATGGAAGCAGCACTAAAAGGAAAATCAAGACGTTCATAGTATTTACCGACCTGGAAAAAGCGTTCGACAATGTAAAGTGGTGTAAGCTGTTCGAAATTCTGAAAAAAGTAGGGGTAAGCTATACGAAAATACGGGTAATACACAGTATGTACAAGTACCAAGATTGGACAATAAGAATGGGAGACCAAGAACGAAATACTCGAATTACATACGGTGCAAGATAGGAGTGTAGTCTTTCGCCCCTACTGTTCAATCTAGGCATTGAAGATATAATGATGGAAACAAAGGAATGGTTCAAGACAGTAATTAAAATTCAAGGTGAAAGGATATCGATAAAAGATTCGCTGATGACATTGATATCCTCAGTGAAAGAATAATTACAGGATATTTTGGATGGAATGAACAGTCCAATGAGTACGGAATATGGACTGAAAGTAAATCGAAGAAAGACTAAATTAACGAGAAGTAGAAGAAATGAGAACTGCCAGAAACTTAACATCAGAACAGACGCTCACGAAGTAGATCAAATTAAGGAATTCTTCTACCTTGGAAGCAAAATAATCCATGAAAGATAAGTAACGAGGACATATAAAAAGGAGACTGAAATTGGCAAAAAGCTCATTTCTGGCCAAGCGAAATCTACTGGTACCAAATATATACCTTAATTTAAGAAAGAAATTTCTGAGAACATACGTTTGGAGCACAGCATTGTATGGTAGGAAAACGTGGAGTGTGGGAAACGCGGCACAGACGGGAATCGAAGAATTTGATATGTGGTGCTAGAGAAGAATGTTAAAAATTTAATGCACCAATAAGGTACAGAATGAGGAGGTTCTCCGAGGAATCGGCAAGGAAAGGAATATACTTAAACACTGACAAAAGCATGGGGCAGGATGATAGGACATCTGTTAAGACGTCACAGAATAACTTCCCTGGTACTAGAAGGAGCTGTAGAGGGCAAAAACTGTAGAGGAAGACAGAGATTGGAACACAGCCAGCAAATAATTGAGGACGTGGGTTGCATGTGCTACTTTCAGTTGAAGAGGTTGGCACAGGGGACGAATTCGTGCCGGGCCGCATCAAACCAGTCAGACTCATGAAAAAAAAATATCACATATGCACTATTCTGCAGTTAACATACTCAACAGGTTTTCAGTAACAATAAAAAAAAATGTATCTATAAAGGAAATTTCATCCAAAGTATTTCATTACTTGTCGTTACTTTCTGTCTACTTTCTGTCTCTTACGAGCATCATCTGTGACAGGAGAATAGCGTGCAAGATAATGAATATCTTTTCGAGTCAAACATGAATATTTTCATAATATCCTATGGCTTCCTATCTTTTCCTGCTTATTTGTAAATTGCTAATAATTTTATACACTCCTGGAAATTGAAATAAGAACACCGTGAATTCATTGTCCCAGGAAGGGGAAACTTTATTGACACATTCCTGGGGTCAGATACATCACATGATCACACTGACAGAACCACAGGCACATAGACACAGGCAACAGAGCATGCACAATGTCGGCACTAGTACAGTGTATATCCACCTTTCGCAGCAATGCAGGCTGCTATTCTCCTATGGAGACGATCGTAGAGATGCTGGATGTAGTCCTGTGGAACGGCTTGCCATTCCATTTCCACCTGGCGCCTCAGTTGGACCAGCGTTCGTGCTGGACGTGCAGACCGCGTGAGACGACGCTTCATCCAGTCCCAAACATGCTCAATGGGGGACAGATCCGGAGATCTTGCTGGCCAGGGTAGTTGACTTACACCTTCTAGAGCACGTTGGGTGGCACGGGATACATGCGGACGTGCATTGTCCTGTTGGAACAGCAAGTTCCCTTGCCGGTCTAGGAATGGTAGAACGATGGGTTCGATGACGGGTTGGATGTACCGTGCACTATTCAGTGTCCCCTCGACGATCACCAGTGGTGTACGGCCAGTGTAGGAGATCGCTCCCCACACCATGATGCCGGGTGTTGGCCCTGTGTGCCTCGGTCGTATGCAGTCCTGATTGTGGCGCTCACCTGCACGGCGCCAAACACGCATACGACCATCATTGGCACCAAGGCAGAAGCGACTCTCATCGCTGAAGACGACACGTCTCCATTCGTCCCTCCATTCACGCCTGTCGCGACACCACTGGAGGCGGGCTGCACGATGTTGGGGCGTGAGCGGAAGACGGTCTAGGAATGCGTAGGATCCTACGGTCTTGGCGTGCATCCGTGTGTCGCTGCGGTGCGGTCCCAGGTCGACGGGCACGTGCACCTTCCGCCGACCACTGGCGACAACATCGATGTACTGTGGAGACCTCACGCCCCACGTGTTGAGCAATTCGGCGGTACGTCCACCCGGCCTCCCGCTTGCCCACTATACGCCCTCGCTCAAAGTCCGTCAACTGCACATACGGTTCACGTCCACGCTGTCGCGGCATGCTACCAGTGTTAAAGACTGCGATGGAGCTCCGTATGCCACGGCAAACTGGCTGACACTGACGGCGGCGGTGCACAAATGCTGCGCAGCTAGCGCCATTCGACGGCCAACACCGCGGTTCCTGGTGTGTCCGCTGTGCCGTGCGTGTGATCATTGCTTGTACAGCCCTCTCGCAGTGTCCGGAGCAAGTATGGTGCGTCTGACACACCGGTGTCAATGTGTTCTTTTTTCCATTTCCAGGAGTGTAGTTTGTGGTGGCTTTTATACTACAATGCCTGTGCACTATAATTGAAAAGTCGTGTGCATTCGTCTAGCGTTGCGCATTAAGATGATTCTTGTTTCTTCATGAAAAATGGAAATACTCTGTAGTTCCTAAGGATGTGTAAGGTAATATGTTCTGTTGCGTATCACCACAGCCTCCTGGAAATCATTAGAACAGTCTGCAAAGTGATATAACAGCGACGCCATTCACCGCAGGAGTACTTTATCATCTTTTTGAGTTTACGGCAGTAACATGCGAAGCAATAGCTCATTTACAAGAGGCTTGGAGAAGGGAGAAGCCCTGCCCTTTTCTAAAGCCCTCTCAGTATTTGCGTGATATTATATCAAGATCCCTCAGACAAGCCGCATTGTAATAGTCAAGAGGAGATTTTCACCTCGTCGTCGAAATATGATTCTACGAGCTTAGTGGCTGTCTCATCTCGTTGTACGTGTGGTTGATAGCTTTTACTGCTTATGTAAATGCGAATGACGCAGGTAGTGAAACCGGAAATCTGTTTTAGTAAGCTACTGGAAAGCTCTAAGTAGCTGACTCTGCAACAGCTTGAAGCTGATTCACAACAGTTAACTAAAAAAGTGACTGCTTACAGTTTTCAAATGAAAATAATGAATTTTTCGGTTAGTAAGCTCTTTTCGGTCCACTGTAGCCAAAGTCGATCAGTTGGTTTATTGTCTAACTGGTTTCATCACTTACGTCAATGTCAATAGCCCATATTACTTCTTCATTGATGACTTAGTCAGTACGGGTGTAGATATAGTGTTATTGTAGCAAATTTAAAACTACGCTGTCTAAATTCGCATTTAATGTTCGTCAATTCGAGGATTTAGACGTGACAATTAAATAGTTACACCAATGGTAAGGCACAGGTTGCGTGAAAAATGCAGGTATATCGGAATATGGGATTCTTCGTGAAATATCGGTCCATTTATTCTGGCTTTTAGATCCTATTATACCACGCGCAGTAAAACACTGCTGTGTTTGTATCGATACTGCATGTGATAGCTTTAGCAGAACAATAAGGTTTTTCGCAGTCAGCTATGCTAGAGCCTACATAAAATTTATAGACAAGGCCGTGACGGCGATGAGATGTTATTCCTGGAAGAATAGGTTCCTTTTCACCTTTCCATAAAGAAACCACCCTAAACAAGTAAATTAATTACTAAAAACGAACAGATTGCTTTCGATAATTTCGCGCACATGTTATAGATTTTAATTTCCTTGAAAAATCATAGGTATTTTCGGTCAGAACGGATTCATAGTGTAAGAATAAAAGGGATGTAACATCGTGAAGGGAGATTATCGAACTGTGTGTTAGTTAGAAATGGCTCTAAGCACTATGGGACTTAACATCTGAGGTCATCAGTCCCATAGACTTAGAACTACTTACACCTAACCAAGCTAAGGACATCACACACATCCATGCAAGAGGCAGGATTCAAACCTGCGACCGTAGCAGCAGCGCGGTTCAAGACTGAAGCGCCTAGAACAGCTCGGTCACAGCGGCCGTTGGTTAGCACAAAGACTCATCTCCAGTCACGAGATATAATTAAAGTGCAATTGTTCAGGGTGGGATCGATTTATGCTAAAAAAAATTAGTTTCAATTTTGCCCACCAGATGCAGGTCTGGAACTGTGAATGCAAGAAAGACGTTTAGTCATGTAGTCATGTTTCCATGTGTAATGGATTAGGAACGGGGTGTGGGCGGAAAACGTCAAACAAGTGAGAAAGGCATTATGTTGAATTTATTGTTAACCGCCGCTTACACACACTGTTAAATACGAGCACCAGAGACGTCGACGATGTGCTGCATCCGTAAAACGGTGTGATCAACAGTTGCTCGTAGCAGTTCCGATGGAATCTGAGCAACGTGTTCCTGTATACTGGCCTTCAGATACAGACCGAACGTGTTGCTGGTAAACGTGCTTATTTAGACATCCCCAGATCCACAAGTCACATGGATCCAGATCAGATAATCTTGCACGCCTCACACGCTGTACAACGACGTCTCATAATATGCAGACGTCGCAGTACACCTTACGGACCGTCTGGGTGTATTGTCTTCAAAGAAGAGCGGACCGAGAATAAAGGTGCTTGCGAATCCACAACACATTTCACATAAAACAGTTTCAAAACAGCGCACGGTCTCTGTTTCCAATAGCCATACTGTTCACTCACGTCACAGATTGTCAAATGAAAGCGTGGATGTCATACCGTAATACAAACAATATTTAGCTCCAGTTTTGCATCTGGTGATCACAATCGGAATCTATTTGATTTCAGCGTAAATCGGTTCCGCATTAACACATTAGAATATCTACCAAGTTTGGCTGACGTACGGTAATTACAGTCCACACTGGACCTCCGAGAGTAGCTCCGTTTTAATTTTAATCATCCAGTATTCGTGCGAATGATTCTTACATGACTGTATGCAGGATTAGCGATTATGCACACCACGTGACAGATATATTACAGGTAGCATATAGTATACAAACTTGTATAGTGTGATCAATACCGTTTCAATTACTGTATGCCTACTGACCTCTTGTGTTAGCACACATTTTTGCTGTTAACGAGTGAAGTCAGTGGAGAAATACAACTTCGCTAACTGTCTTCTTCACTACTGGTGAGTACATCTTTCGAACGAGAAAACCACGTGATGTCTTCGGTGACCTTGGAGTTTGTCCTTCCCCTGCCGTCATCGCGGCGGGATACCCATCAAGCAATAACAGAATGAAGTGGTGCCCACTCAGGTCTGGTGGGTCGTTAAGCTACAGTAAACAGCCCAGCAGCCACTGGCGGAGGCCGAGGCCACGTCGCATTACGGCTAATTTTCGGGACGAGAAGGGTCGACCCCGGAGCCGCTTGAAACCACGTAAAAGGCCGCTTCCTGTTTCACAATCGGCCAATCAGACCGGGTAGGGCCCACGCGCGCGCCACAGAGGCGAGCCTGCGATGGGGAGGCCTCCAGGGTGAGGCAAATAACCGCTGGCCGCTCTAGTTCTTAGTCACATTTTCTGAAACTTTTTCGTACCGTATTCAAGTATGTAGTAGTCTTGAGATGGGGCCTCAAGGTTTCTTTGTGTAAAAAAGAACAGCAAATGCTAAAACGTCACAAGTAAGAGAGGCGTCCAATAAGTATTGCAACACTTTTGTTGCTGAAAGCAGGCTCGTTTTACTCAGGGTCCAAATGCATCACATTATTCCCCACACTTTTGGCTAAAAATTGCTGTTTTTCAATATCATCTCCGTTCAGTCCGACGGCCTTTGCCAGGTTACTCGGAACGCCAGTTGGCTGCATGGTACCACTCTTCTTGTCGACGTTCGAGCCATTGTTTTGCTGCATCAGCCACCTACTGCTTCCTGCGCAGAGCATTCTTCATTGGGCCAAACGGATGGAAGTGGGAAGGTGCTAGATCCGATCTCTGTGGTTGATGAGGAAGAGCAGTACAATGAAGTTTTGTGAGCTGGTAACAAATCACGAGAAGTATTGGTATATAAATCGACACTTAAAAACTATAAAGCTTCGAAACATAGGGGTCTCTCCCTAGGCTTCTATAGGGCCGCAAAACTCTAAAAACCCACAGCACGCCTGTGATCATTCTTGTTTGTCGGCAGGATAGTGTGTGCCCTTTGGAGTCAGGAAGTTCCATTGAGTCCTGGAAGTGTTTGCGACTGTGACGAATGTGCTCTCCCTGCAGGGCACAGCAGTATACGATTCCGCCATTTTGTGCTCCAGTAGCAGCCCACGTTAATTTTTGGTTTACCCAATGAGCAGCGAGAGAGCAGGCGGTGCGCCAACCTTCAGGCAGCTGAGGAATACAAAATGGGCGCTATTCAAAATTTTAGCAATTTATTCCCTGGGATTTGTGCAAGAAAGAGAAATCCTGGGTGGTCAGACTGGTAATCGTGATAGACCCTTCCTTCGAAGGTGTGGTGTTCTGGAGTGACAGAGCGTGGTTGTAGAGAAGGCGGAGTGCGGCACATCAGTCCGCAAACTCCGATTTTCGATCGCCGAGACGCTGGTCTGTAACCTTCGACAGGCTTACTGTTTGAAGAAGTACCGCAATTACGCAACAGCGCAGTCCTTTCACCTCTGAGTAACTCGCAACTTGCGTGTCCTTTAAATCGCAACTTGTGTTGCATTTGTGTCATTTCAGAGTTGGCTATAGTAATCAAAAATTCCCTTTAATTGCATTTGTGAGCTGGTCAGACCTATTGGAAAGCCACATGCAGCTACGCTTCCACTCTTCTTTCTAATCAGTTTCAATTGCTCGTAAATAATTGGAGTATTATCCACAATAGTAGGTGTGTTATGCAAATGATCACAGTCAATTGTCTGGTTTGATAAAACGATCTTCTTTGTGAAAAGTCTTAGTTAATTATTAATTTAACGGTGTTGCACACCCAGGTTCGTGACTCTTTGAGCGTTTCGTGGATAGTTAAGATCCCACAAATTTTAGCTTCACGTCAGCTTTTTTTTATTATACCATTATTACAATAAATTATTTTTTGTGTCATTGATCTCAGATTAAATTGTACATTCTACATCAACGAAATAAACTAGATTAATTAAAAGTAATCCATTGAAATTATTTTACTCAGCTTCATGACTCTGAACAAGGGACCCTATATTATTGAACATTTTGTAAATACGTTCAGTCACATTCGTCTGTTTTAATCCATGCCTTCATTGTACCAGCGATCCCTTCGAATACAGGTATCCTCACTGAGATCAATATGACGACTTCTCAGCGGAAAGATTTGATTGTTATAGTCTGTATGAATGATTATTCAGTGAGCATAGACCTCACTTTTTTCACTTTTGTTTCCTTTTTGATGAGTTTATGAGAGTGGCAGGAAGATTTCATGTACGCCACCGAATCCCGGAACGTCTCATTGCCAAAAAAAAGTAGTATAGAAAGAGCAGATCAGAGAGAGAGAAAATAACATTTCAAAGGAAATGAATTACAAGAACAACGTACGTTAGTAGTAATAGTCCTACTGCTGGTGATACTTGTCATCTTACTTTCTTGGAACAGCTAAACCTACAAACACGGGGACAGAGATAGACAGAGAATAACAAAGGGAACAGCTTCATTTTAAAAGAAATCAGAACCATAGAAGAGTATCGCACTTTTTATACAGGTACAATGCGAAATGTAAATTCACTCCTGCAAAATGTGATAGGAAAAATGGAGAATGGAGCCTTCGACTTTTGCCATCCAATAATGAAATGGACGTTAGCCATATACCATCTGCGTCAAACATGTCGCTTATGATGTGCGACTTATACATCAAGCGTTTGCTATAGACGTAAAATAACATTTACTTTCTCTTCTCATTTTTCCGTGGACATCTGAATTGCAATCACATTGCTCTGGAGGAATGTGTAAATTGCAGAGATACTAAATGTCAAAGGGTGAGCTCATTTTAAGTGACGTTCGAGCATGCAACCCTAGTGACACCAGTGTTCGTGGCATACTGCAGTAGCACCGTAGATGCGGTTGTGTGAACACAGAGCTTTCGGTGACGTCATTGAGATGATGCCATTTTCTGCCCTACCGCTATACGTTAATGTAGGTTGTTCATATTAATGTCATTAGCCTTCACCTGTCACTATCATTCGACTGCAACCTGGTGGCTGTATTTCGTAACACCAGCATTGCGTTCTTGTTTTTTTGTAATAGATTCTTCTGTATCTCCAGTATGCTGGGGTTGGAATGGACGCGCAATATTTTTTGTGATTAGAATAACCGTCATGAAAACCTCTTATGCTGCAATGGAAGAACACTAATAAATGTAAGTCTTGTGTTATACCAGTCATAAATGTGGAAACTTGGCCATGAAATCAACAAGTGTGATAGATAACGCAGCCACCTGTGTCGGAGCGAAAACTCTGACAGTTAACGATGAGTACATATGGAGGCCACATTATCTAATTTCACATTGGATTTCATAGACAATTTTCCACATGTATGATCGGTGTAGCCCAAGACTTACGGTTATGGCTCATTTTATAACGGACAAATAGTCCGAAAACGCTCATCAATAAATAAAATCTCTTCCTGTGCAATTTAAGACTGTTTTAGTAACTGCCACTGTAATACCTTCTGGTGTTATCCAATCTGTTTCAGAGCATTTTCTTTTTTCCAATATAAAATAAGTGTCCAAAAGGTGGTTCCCGGGTATAATAAGTCGTATAATGAGTGTGGCTTTAGAGAGCAATCACTACTAGAAATAGTGGGCTGTGTGCTGGAAACAACCCCCCAGAGTGATGTGCCAGTTGAGAAATAAAAATTAGAAATAAATTGCTTGTATTAACCCTAGAATGCAATACCAACCTCGAACCCTTCCATACGTATACCTCCGTCGATTCGACCATCATAACAAGGTTTGTCCAGGACAATGAGTAAAAGCGTCGCCACGATTGAATTATAAACCCTTTACTGTAGAAAAGCTAAAGCAAATACATATCATGGTTCACACGCTCTTTCCAACGCAGTAAATCACAAAAACTGACATCGCGTAGGTTCACAAACAAAAGGGCGTTGACACATACTTTTCACCCGCCGGAAACACTGTGGAACAGGCACCGAAAAGAAAATTGCATCAGCTTTTACATGATAATTTCAGTGATCACTTGCCATGAGTGTTGAATACAAGCAATAGTTATGTAAACAACAGAAGAAGGATGATATCTGAGAAAAATAGCTCAAAACATTTTGGAATGTCACACATCGGTCCTTGGCAAATTCGGACTATGTTCATTACTGCTGGTTTACCACTTGTTTCACGCAGACTTTTCGTTTTCCAGGCCATTCCTGTCTTAGACATTAGCTCACCTTTACATGGCACCAATATGTACTGTAAGTTACCTCCAGAGGAAGACGTTGTAGCTGATGACTGGGAAACTGCTGAGAAACTCTTCTTCCTTGAACCATTCTCGTTACTTGTCTTCTGCACTTTTTCAGGCCAGTATTTTCGGGGCGAAGAGTTGACTGTTTTCCCCCTTGTCGTTTTTCGCAACAGATGCTTCCTTCTCAAATTGCGCCACCAATGCGTTGAGTGTTCCTTCATCCAAAACTGATGGAGGCTCGATTGTGTCATCGTAAATGATGTCTTCTTCTTTGACGTTGCGGTCTTCGTCAGAACTATCAGATGATGATATGTCAAAACCTGATTCCATTGAATCCATAACTCTAGGTTTTGGGTAATTCGTCAGCACATGAAAAGAAAATGAAAGTTATGGAATAGGTACCACAAGCCACTCAAAACCAAAACATTATTTTCAATAAGCGTCCAATCAGATACCCACAGCAAGTTAGTCGCTCATTACTAAACGTTTGTCGAATCGATGAGTCCATTTTGTTCGTGAATTCTACACTTTAGTCGTTACAACGAATCAGCATTTACATACATATATATACCTTCGTCAGCCAACGGCCTTGCCGCAGTGGTAACACCGGTTCCCGTCAGATCACTGTCGGGCTAGGATGGGTGACCATCGAGGCTGCCGAGCGCTGTTGGCAAGTGGGGTGCACTCAGCCCTTGCGAGGCAAACTGAGGAGCTACTTGACCGAGACTTAGCGGCTCCGGTCTCGGAAATTGACATACGGCCGGGAGAGCCGTGTGCTGACCACATCCCCCTCCATATCCGCAACCAGTGACGCCTAAGGGCTGATGATGACACGGCGGCCGGTCGGTACCGTTGTGCCTTCATGGCCTGTTCGGGAGGAGTTTGGTTTTAGTTTAGATTTTATATACCTTCGTCGATTCGACGCTGTATCTTCGGGACGACACATGGTGTACCTAATCGAAGAGCGATGTAGGCCACTTCCGCCGGTATTATCACAGAGCCAACTAGACCGCCCCAGGAAGTGTTCACCTAAACCGTCCACAACAATAAGGGGGGGGGGGCGGGTTTGATGAAGGGTAATGTGTTTGTTGAATCGACTTGCGAGGTGCCGGGGCTAGCAGTGTATTTAACACTAAATTCTAGAATCTACATATGTAAATGATGCTCCAAGCCCCCCCCCCCCCTATTCTAACTCCGACTTTTGCTGTTGCACGGAGCTATGCCCTGAGCAAGCCAATTACAGTTACTATTTTGCAGAAAGCGCGGGAATTTTCCCACCACAACTGCCTGGGTACACAAGTCATTCCCACGCCTTGCTGGTAGCCCGCCAGAAAGTGTTTTCGCTAAGATTCTGCGAAGTAACGGAACCTCTAGCCCAGCCGCTACTTCAGACCCCTCCGGGCGTGTCTTTTGACAATGTCGGCGTCTGCAAAGCATTCACTCGACTTCCTCACACCCGTCGGCTTAACCCTTTCAGGATCAACAGAGTCCGCCTGTCACCGGACCACCCGGGTGACGAGAGACGCTGCGTGGCAAGTCCGCGTGTGAAGGAATAGCGACTTTTCACTGCATGCAATTAGAGAGGAAAACCGTAAGATAGAAATATGAGAGGGGGCTCATGCCACCTCTCATAGCCCCTACGCCATTTTAGATTGTAATTGGTGAGCGGTTGGCTCACTTAGGAGCAAGGTAGTGAGTCAATCACCCAAGAACAATCTCGCAACTGGCTCCACATGCCGCACTCTATAAAGAAAATCACTGCAACTGAAAAATGCAGCTCATAGAGGGAGGATTATTTATGATGTAGCTGACTTCACCTTCTTAATATGGAACACTAACACTCACATCACACATCCATACCCAGGGAGCCCCTCCCAAACATAGATTCACACAGACATTCACTCTCTAAATATGGCCCGGGCATGTGAGCCAAATATGGAGCAATTTATTCTTTACAATCAGAGTTGGAGTGCTCCGCAATTAAATGCCCAAGATGGTACAACAATTTTAATCATTAAACTAACCTGAACTCACTCACACATGATACTATTTAAGTTAACAATATCTTTGTGAGCTTTCAGAATCTAATTACAACCTCCGATTCATTCTGTCTCCCTGCAGCAAGAATAACCTTTACAAAATGTTCCCTGAACTGATGGTCCATTCACAATGACAGTGGTGGTATCTGCTTCAGTTTATGGGGACTTCAGGCACACTGTTTGCATACACACAACAACAAATACAAAAAACAAAAAAAAACATGGTGTGGAGAACAATACAGTAATTTTTAATAAGAATTACAGTGTAAAACACAAACACCTACAAGGTATAACATACATTACAAAAACAACATTGGAGAAAGAAATTTAAGAAAAAAAACAAGGTTCATGGGGCATCAAGTTGTGCGTGCACATTGCACAAAGTTCACGACTGTGCTGAGAATGAGGCACTAAATCACATTGTTAGAAATATTCGAAGCACTTCACGAATCCCACAGTACTGACATCACATATGGCTAAACGTCGGGTGTTGTAGCTACGTTGTTGCAACGGCAATAGGGTGTGCTGGAGCATCTGCAGTACTCTGTTGAGATTGCACCAAGACCCACGCATATGATCACGGCAGTACGGTAGGAAGACACAGTGATAGGCTATCCTCACGTCGATTAATTGTCTCTGATATCTACTTGTTGGGATACATCACTAGTCTAGGTCTCTTCTCTCGCTGGACAGTACTTTACGTTTCCCAATATTGCAGTCCGACGAGGGATGATGGCACGTGGAGTGACTCCACAAGTGTGTGAGGTCATCCATACAGGATCGAACTAGGAGCGACGATTGCTACAATTGCTCTCTAATAGAGAGGAGAAGTTAGAAATGAGACCATTCATTTGTTCGTGTGGCACGATACTGCTTTGTGTATGCAGATCGGCCAATGCTAGTGAGTTGTAAAAACCCAAACAGGTGAGTATATAGCGACCCTTTCTGTCCTGAGGCACATGAGGCACAGGTTCTGAACGATATGTGATCTTCTTCGTGTACTCACGACAACGTGGTCTGCCGCAGGGAATCCCTGCAAACGGCTGCCGCGTCCGGAGAGCTAGCAGGCTGTCGCGTGTGGGTCGCGTATCAGTGTCAACGGCCAGCCTCACTTTCGCTTGTGGCCCGGCGAGGATCCCGCCTAATCCCGCAGGTATACGGCCCGGTGACTGTCATCTTGCAGGACCGGACGCTCGCCTTCTTGCAGGTAGCCGAAGACCTCTTGTTTTTGCGCTGGCTGGCCTCTGCATTGCCACGATACCCGTCATCTGCACAGTTCTGACAAAAATCTTATGCCTAACTTTTTCCCATGACCTTCTATGTTATAATAAATTTACATAATGACACATTGATGGTCTGTCATTTCAGACACTCTTATTTTACTTTTATAGTTATTAATCTATGGCTATCATTTTAACAAAATCTTGGTGTATCAAATTTAGACATGGAAATAATTTATCTTGATATTTGTGTAGAGACCGGTCTCACTACTGTACATGGTGTGTGACGCTACACAGGATGAACAGCTAAATGTGTGGGCCCGCACTAATATTACTATTAATTATATAGATCGACAGTAGACATGCTCAAGAATCAACTACCATTTGCCAACGATCTACATTCTATGCCTTTTGAATAAATTATGTTATTATGCAGGTCGAAGTTTTAATGAGCTTATAAAGAACAAGCAACTATTCTACATTCGCTCGCCGGTCGTCCCTCCATCTTGGGTCTGTGATTTGATGACCTGAAAAATAACATCCCAACAGGCGCGCGCCAAACACTTGTGTAGAAAACCCCCACAATATTAATCTAGTTATTGTTAAATCCTGCAGTTTAACTTATCCTAGTATATCGTACCTTTTTTCTTTTTTTTTTTTTTTGTTTACCTTATACAATACTCTTACATAATTCCTGTTACGTTGAGATGTCTCGCTGCTCGCCGCTATTGACGACAGTGATGTGCGCGCCGTACGACATGACCTCCGAGTTTTCATTACGCCTCTCTGAAACTCCAGAGACTGGGTTAGCCATGGCTATACACGACAATAAATTTATAGTTGCAACTTCCTTCTCTATGTGATGCGGTTTTTGCGATCAAAGCACACCTTTCCAGAGGCAATGTAATATGACCAAGCCAGGACTGGTTCCTGTTGCGGATTCAGTCGCCTAACACACGCCAGCTACAGAGTATGTCACGAATCTCCAAGTACAATTCCTTGGTTATTCATCTGTGACAGTCACGAGCAGCACGCTAAATCCCCAACCAGCACATTGGCATGGTAGGCTTTATGCCCGCATTTCTATCGGCTAGGGCACCATTGGAGTCAAACGCTCATAGGTTCACCCCGACTTGCAAGACAACGATGCTGGCGCAGCTCTGCAAAAACTATACTGCCCATATCACGCAATATACCACAATCTTGCAGTGCACTGACGCGTGCCTGCAAGCATTGGTATGAGCGTCTCACGAACTGGTTGTGCCCGCTATGGAGCGTATCACGACTTCTCAGAACGCTTCTAAGAGCACGTTCTTGTATGCGCCCGTTTGTGCGACATCTCGTCACTCATCTTTATCCCTTAACGTGGACACCAGATAGGAAAGGACAAAAACATTGCTCATGGAAAGGTAGTGCCTCTTATCGCAACGACAGAGGAGATCCCAAACATAGACAAAAAAAAGTTAACAGCAGTAAATTCTTATGCGAGAAAACGCAGCGTGTTAATACTTTAACAATCTTAATCTATTAATGCAACGATTATTGTTCCCCGAAGAAAGGTTCATATATTTGCCTATTCTACTATGTACACCACTTAAACTACTATTATTCCCCGAACTTCTTTGTGTGAGAGATGTGGTGGAGTCCTATGGACTAGCGCCAATCCCTTGTCAGACTCCCCCTCCTCTGACGTGCATTAGGATTTGCAGGTCTAATTTCAATCCCCTGGTTCTCCTGTTGTCCTTGGTTTCGCTCTCTCCAATTACGGTCGCTTTGCCGTTCGTTATTCCTCCTCTCCCAGATTCCTTGTCTAGCATGAACCTGTTCCCTGACGTTCTGGTTTCCGTGTCTCTGGTTTCCATAACCTTGAATAGCGTAACCTTGATTTCCGTAACCCTGGTTTCCTAACTGACGAACGCGATTATGCGATCTGTTGTCGTCTGCCCTTGCTGGCCCGTGGTATTCGTTATTTTGCGCCTTCTTCCTGTCCTTTGCGTCTTGTTTATCGAAGACTACTTCGAGTTCGCGCAATAGTTCTTGAATGCTTCTATGTCAGATCCACACTTGCCGACAAGTGTATGTTGATACCTAACAGGCAATTTGGAAAAACAAAATTTGATGATTTCTCCCTTGCTATATGTACTATCTAAAAATTGATTCTTCTTGAGTAAATCATCAAAAAATCTGGTTGCGCTCCTTTGCCCAGACACTTCCAGTTCGGGACAAAATATTATTTCCTCTTTAATCCTGTCTTGCGTTTCCTTTGACCAGTAGATCCCCAGGAACGCATCAACAAATTCCTGATAAGTCTGACACGTCGCTGCCACACCCCGCATCTTTTCCGCGGCTTGGCCTTCGATGTGTCCACACATGAATTCTAATTTTGCCAGGGTTGGCCATGATGACGGTAATGTATTTGTAAACTGCATCACCCAGCTCTTGGGATGCATCGACCCTCCATTATCTCTGAACTTTTGGAATTTTAGTATCGACAGGAAGTGATTGTGATCAAAATCCTGTCCGATCCTCACACTGGTGCTGTCACTCGTTTCCGATACTTGCACGTCTGCTGAGTGTCCTGATCTATCTTGATGATAACTGTGATGTGCTACATCTGTATCACAGTGGAAGTGGCACTTCGAATTCACTCTCCTAAGTGGGCTACAATTATTGGAGCTATTACTAGGTGTTTCTGCGTGTGCCTTGTTAGTTCTGCACTCTGTCACTGGGCTAGAGCACGGCGGGCTTTTCCTCGGAGACACAATTCTGTGTACTCCATCATTGGTATCCGAACGCGCAGTGCTCATGTGCCCGTTTCGCTCTAGTTTTGCTATCCGACTCTCTACTTCTTTCATTCGTTTCGTGATGTTCGTAACCGCAATATTACCTTGAGTTTTTAAGAACGCTAGGGATTTTACGTGGGCTTGTGTCGTACGTCGCAAGTGACCTGCAAGTTGAGAAGTTACTTTTGCGATTTTCATTGCCCCTGTTGCTGCCGTTTTGGCTAGGCCTGCTACTTTTTGTGCTACCATTGACATTTGTTTTGCTTCTCCACATTCTTTCTTTATTGTTAGTAATTCCCCACGAATTTCCCCTATATGCGAAATTATTGCCTCAGTGTCCTTCTTACGCTGTTCGTCAGCTTCTTCCTTCTCCTTCTTACGTTGTTTCTCCTCTTCTTCCTTCTCCCTCTTACGCTGTTTGTCAGCTTCTTCCTTCTCCTTCTTACGTTGTTTCTCATCTTCTTCCTTCTCCTTCTTACGTTGTTTCTCCTCTTCTTCCTTCTCCCTCTTACGCTGTTCGTCAGCTTCTTCTTTCATTGATCGTAGGAAGCTCAGTATTGGGTTTACGTCATCTTTTTGATCCTCTTCAAACGTGGGAGATGTAACTCTGGACACCTGGGCGCTAGAGCTCTGACGTGGCCGAGCTAGCCCCTGTCTGCTATCGTTCGTTTGATTATAAACTTCTGCTACCGTCTCGACCTGTGTGCCTGTCTCTGTTTCATCCTCTACTTCACTATCATAATCACGGCCGCAACGCTGCTCTGAGATCGAGTCCAAATCACCTTCCTCATCAATGACCCTGGCGTCCTGTCCTGCTAAAAATGTGCCCATCTCATCTCTGAACCTATTCCCGTCAGTAAACTGCCCCTTATCCATTATGCTATCCTCTTTTGTTTTAGCTTCGCTCGATAATAGTCGTGCCTTACTTCTCGTTATCATTCATGAAAAACAAATTTATCTAAAATGCATAATAAAATTAACCTACTCCATATATAGACATAAAATTTCAACAATGCCTCTCCAACGCTGTAATTATACGCACAATTTGTTGTGGTACAGAAACCGCACACAAACCCGGCAAAGTGGGATGTGATACGGACACACCATCAAAGGAACAAAAAACAATGAACAAAAGAATATATACACTGAAAACAAAGACTGTAATCATGCGCCGCTTCTTAAAACTAAACGCGGAACTACCAGAAAAAAACTTGGGTATTAACCAATAAAAAAAATTAAGCAAAAAAAATTCTGAGTGTCCCTACTACTAATAATACTTGCTTATCAGCGATTCACAGGAAAGATCCGAGGCTAAGGGTCGCCATTTTATGCGAGGTGCCGGGGCTAGCAGTGTATTTAACACTAAATTCTTCTAGAATCTACATATGTAAATGATGCTCTAAGCCCCCCCCCCCCCTATTCTAACTCCGACTTTTGCTGTTGCACAACGATTAAAAAAAATACGCGAACTGACTCTAATCAACCCTGCCAGTGGAGTAGAAGAGAGTTTGCCACCTGCAATAATTTAATTTTGATGAATAAGTTAAATAAACGAAGGTTTCATTAACATAGTGAGGAATGATAGGGTTGCTCTACCGATTAACAGAATGAAAGTTCTGTCCAAAATAACAATATGATTTATTAAGACTAAACACAAAATAATAAACAAAAACACATGAAACATTTATAATACATCAAATTGGCTCAAATTGGATACTCAAACAAACGCTGTGAAGGCGGAGTTGTCCCTAAACTAGATTGTGAGGTTTATGACGAAGTGGTATGTGGAGCCAATTCCTTGCCACTCAAATCTTAAGAGAGACACACAGCTAACCCAACGTTAATTGCTGCTACTCAAGACAGAACAAAGAAAAAGACGAACAGGCGTGCTCTGCTGAGCTCTGATTATCACCTAGGAAAATCCCTATCTGCCGGTGCTGCGGACATACATTACCAAACTGTCTTCTTAACTGCCAGAACACGATCTGGCGTACCGGAGGCGATGGCTGGTTGCTTCGACGTCCTCGACCGAAAGGCGAGAGCCGAATACCTAGAGCACCCGTACAGGCCGAACACACAACATTCCCGCCCCCACGACAGTGGCCGTGGTTAAACGTTCCAATCAGCAACTCGAAAACCGGCGGAAAATACCACTCCATTGCCGGAGCACTACCATTCCACCAATGGAGATTCTTGGCGCCAATTTCTGCGCTGATTTTGCTACGTCACGGAGCTATGCCCTGAGCAAGCCAATCACAGTTACTATTTTGCAGAAAGCGCGGGAATTTTCCCGCCACAACTGCCTGGGTACACAAGTCATTCCCACGCCTCGCTGGTAGCCCGCCAGAAAATGTTTTCGCTAAGATTCTGCGAAGTAACGGAACCTCTAGCCCAGCCGCTACTTCAGACCCCTCCGGGCGTGTCTTTTGACAATGTCGGCGTCTGCAAAGCATTCACTCGACTTCCTCACACCCGTCGGCTTAACCCTTTCCAGATCAACAGAGCCCGCCTGTCACCGGACCACCCGGGTGACGAGAGACGCTGCGTGGGAAGTCCGTGTGTGAAGGAATAGCGACTTTTCACTGCATGCAATTAGAGAGGAAAATCGTAAGATAGAAATATGAGAGGGGGCTCATGCCACCTCTCAGCCTACCAGTACTATTCTAGGATTAATTAACACAATAAAATGCTAAATTCTAGGGAAAGTGGCGCACCTACAGATGATATTGGTTCGTGAAACATGTTTTGAATCCTAGGGACTGCAATCGTCATTTGAGTATCTGAATTTCGACTGGAAGGCGATGCGAAGCTCAACAACTACTTGTAATGGGTTTTAATCATTCAGAAATGCTTTGGGAATTCTCTTTATTCTTCCAGTGTTATTTCTTTTGAAATGGGTTTGTTGCTCACATTTTATTCCTGCGTGAAATCCTTTGTCAGATACAGTATTTGGATTTCCTTTTCCTTCCCTCAGCAGTAAAACCATAACTTCCACTAAAACGTGATTATCACTCCTCAGCATCTCTGGTGACGTCATAGTGAAAACTGCGCCGCTACATAGAATGTGTGGTGACTCCAGGGTACCTCGAGCTCCGTCAGCACTCTAATCACGGAATCCGACTTCACAGTGTAACTGGAGTCTACAGAGTCCACCGAGGAGTTGCCCAGTGGGACGCAGTTCATTTCCAGAAAGCAGTTGCAGTAAAAGTAAATCATCGGGAACCCTGCGCCAAGACCGCGGAGCAGCTTTTAGAGGCGGCGCGAGACGGGACTACCTGCGACCCACCTTATCTGCGCGTTATGACAGCGAGCCACCACCCCGCCAGGAATGTTAACGAGGCTACCTGCCGTCCCGCCGAGGCGAGGACCTATCCCTGCCCTCGCTCGCTATTTGGCAGCGGCCCGACCTAGCACTCCAAATAGCTGGCTGCTCCTGGCAGCGGGCAAGGTGTCGGGATGCGGCCGCCCGCAAACGAGGAAATGCCTCATTACGGCTCCTATCTACATGTGTTGCTGGAAGAGCTGCACGCGGAGGCAAGAGTGTCAAAACTGAGTGTAACTGAGACACTGCCTGAGCAGCTTACTAAGAAGGCAGAAAAATGCATTATTTAGCATCTCCTAGATGCTATTGTACGCTACTGGCCATTAAATTTGCTACACCACGAAGATGACGTGCTACAGACGCGAAATTTAACCGACAGGAAGAAGATGCTGTGATACGCAAATGATTAGCTTTTCAGAGCATTCACACAAGGTTGGCGACGGTGGCGACACCTACAACGTGCTGACATGAGGAAAGTTTACAACCGATTTCTCATACACAAACAGCAGTTGACGGGCGTTCCCTGGTGAAACGTTGTTCTGATGCCTCGTGTAAGGGGGAGAAATGCGTACCATCACGTTTACGACTTTTATAAACGTCGAATTGTAGCCTACAGCGATTGCGGTTTCTTGTATCGCGAATTGCTGCTCGCATAGGTCGAGATCCAATGACTGTTAGCAGAATATGGAATCCGTGGGTTCAGGAGGGTAATACGGAACGCCGTGTTGGATCCCAATGGCCTCGTATCACTAGCAGTCGAGATGACAGGCATCTTATCCGCATGGCTGTAACGGATCGTGCAGCCACGTCTCGATCCCTGAGTCAACAGATGGGTACGTTTGAAAGACAACAACCATCTGCACGAACAGCTCGACGACGTTTGCAGCAGCACGGACTATCAGCTCGGAGACCATGGCTGCGGTTACCCTTGACGCTGCATCACAGACAGGAGCGCCTGCGGTGGTGTACTCAACGACGAACCTGGGTGCACGAATGGCAAAACGTCATTTTTTCGGATGAATCCAGGTTCTGTTTACAGCGTCATGATGGTCGCATCCGTGTATGGCGACATCGCGGTGAACGCACATTGGAAGCGTGTATTCGTCATCGCCATACTGGCGTATCAGCCGGCGTGATGGTATGGGGTACCATTGGTTACACGTCTCGGTCACCTCTTGTTCGCACTGACGACACTTTGAACAGTGGACGTTACACTTCAGATGTGTTACGACCCGTGGCTCTACCCTTCATTTGATCCCTGCGAAACCCTACATTTCAGCAGGATAATGCACGACCGCATGTTGCAGGTCCTGTACGGGCCTTTCTGGATACAGAAAATGTTCGACTGCTGCCCTGGCCAGCAGATTCTCCAAATCTCTCACCAAATCCCTCTGGTCAATGGTGGCCGAGCTACTGGCTCGTCACAATACGCCAGTCACTACACTTGATGAACTGTGGTATCGTGTTGAAGCTGCATGGGCAGCTGTACCTGTAGACGCCATCCAAGCTCTGTTTGACTCAATGCCCAGGCTTATCAAGACCGTTATTACAGCCAGAGGTGGTTGTTCTGGGTACTGATTTCTCACGATCTATGCACCCAAATTGCGTGAAAATGTAATCACATATCAGTTCTAGTGTAATATATTTGTCCAATGAATACCCGTTTATCATCTGCATTTGTTCTTGGTGTAGCAATTTTAGTGGCCAGTAGTGTACATACACTCAGGTGACAAAAGTCATGGGATAGCGATATGCACATATAGAGATGGCGGTGGTATTGCGTATACAAGGTATAAAAGGACAGTGCGTTGGCGCAGCTATCACTTTTACTCGAGTGATTCAAGTGAAAAGGTTTCAGACGTGTGTATGGCCGCACGACGGGAGGCAACAGACTTTGAACGCCGATGGTAGTTGGAGCTAGACGCATCGGACATTTCGTTTCGGGAATCGTTAGAGAATTCAGTATTCCGAGATCCACAGTGTTAGGAGCATGCCGAAAATACCAAATTTAAGTCTTTACCTTTCGGCCGACGGCCTCCACATAACGACCGAGAGCAGCAGCGTTTGCGTAGAGTTATCAGTGCTTACAGACAAGCAACACTACCTAAAATAACTGCAAACATTAATGCGAGACGTACGGCGAACGTATCCGTTAGGACATTGCTGCGAAATTTGGCATTAATGGGCTACGGCAATAGACGACCAACACGAGTGCCTTTGCTAACAGCACGATGTCGCCTGCAGCGCTTCACCTGGTTTCGTGACCAAATTGGTTGGAAAACTGTGGCCTGGTGACCTGAGTCCCGATTTCAGGTGGTAACAGCTGATGTTAGGGTTCGATTATGGCGGCGATCCCACGAAGTCATGGACCCGAGTTTTGGTGGTGGCTTCATAATTGTGTGGACTGTGTTCACATGGAATGGACTGGGTTCTTTGTTTCAACTGTAACAACCATTGATTTGAAATGGTTATGTTCGGCTTCTTGGACATTATTTGCAGCCCTGCGTGGACTTCATGTTCCGAATCAGCGTTGGAATTTTTATGGATGGGCCATATCACCAGGCCGCCGTTGTTCTATACAATTCGAAAGTATGATTTGGCCATCCTGACCGCCTGATATGAATCCCATGGGACATTTATGGGAAATAATCGAGAGGTCAGTTCGTGCATAAAATCCAGCACTTGTAACACTTTCGCAAGCATGGACGACTATGGAGGTATCATGGCTTATTACTTCTACAGCGGACTTCCAGTGTCTTCTTGACTCCATGTCACGTTGAGCTGCTGCACTCCATGGGACAAGCAGACGTCCGATACAATATTAGGAAGTATCTATGACTTTACGGGCTTTCACGGCTTCCTGGTTTCATCATTTACTGTCCGCAGCTCGTGGTCGTGCGGCAGCGTTCTCGCTTCCCGCGCCCGGGTTCCCGGGTTCGATTCCCGGCGGGGTCAGGGATTTTCTCTGCCTCGTGATGACTGGGTGTTGTGTGATGTCCTTAGGTTAGTTAGGTTTAAGTAGTTCTAAGTTCTAGGGGACTGATGACCATAGATGTTAAGTCCCATAGTGATCAGAGCCATTTGAATCATCATTTACTCCCTGCTGAAGAACAATCAACATAGGTGTGGGAGAAAAACTGGCAGTTTTAATTAGTCTCTAAACGTTGAATGGTATTAATGGTAACATTGGATGCTTGTAATATGGTTCTGGCAGGTACTCCAGTTGCTGAGGTGGGGTGCTGGAGTGGTCCTGAACGTAATGTGGCCTGAAGACTTTTTTTACAAGAACGGTGACTGGATTGCTGCTCCTAGACAGGAATACCGTCGTCATTTCGATCTGACGGAATGATCATTTACCAACCTCATATACAATCAGGTTACGGCTGAAAAACTTTAAAGCAACAGGAAGTGTCCTGAAAGTGAAGGCAGGAAGGCACAGAATAGGGCACGAATAGGGGAGGTGCAAAATTTTCTAAGCAACAGTCCAAAGCGTTCTGTGCGAGAAACTGCGTCAGTAGTGGGAATGTTTAGTAACAGTATGCACAGAATTTTACGGAATGATTTGAAGTTGCAGGCGTACAACATACAGATTGTGTAACAGTTAAATCAAAGTGGTTATGAGAAGCGAATGACTCTGTCTCATGAATACTGACTAATATTAGGGACAACCTAAATGAGTGACAAAGCATATTTGCATCTCAGCGGTTACGTCAACAAACGAAACTGCTGTAGCATAATCTTCCTGAACTCCATCAACGCCCCTTACACAGCCAGGAAGCTACAGTGTGGCGCGCTGTCATTTTAGTGGGGCTAGTCGGCCCTTTCTGTTTTCAGGATGAACATGGACGAGCAACGACAGTCAATCTCATCGCGGCTGAACTTGAACAGTCTTCTGCAAATAAGTACTGATTTCAGCAATACGGTGCTACGTCTCACTGTGCTCAATGTTCAATGGCAGCGGCGCACCGAGTGTTTGGTAACCACATCATTTCAAGGACTAGGGACATTTTATGGGCTCCCAGCTCTCCCGACTTATCGGTATTACTTCCTTTAGAGGTTCCCGAAACGTAGGGAGTATGGTAGACGTCTACGCACAACAGCGGAATTGAAAGACACAATTCGTGCTGAAGTCAGAAACATTCCTATACAGACGCTAGAACGTGCCTTGAACGATGTACCTCGCAGATTATAACCTACAAGATACCATTTTCAAAACATGAACAGTGCGTGAAATGGCATTAAGCAAGAGTTTGCTTGTTGTGACTGTAAATGTTTTACATTTTCGGTCTATTTCGCCATATCCAAATCGGCCCGTTTTCCCGCCACACCCACTATATCGACCAGACAGTGCCTGCACCTTCTCTTTCAGGATGAACAAGGACGAACAACGACAGTCACTCCCATCGCGGCTGAACTTGAACAATCTTCAATAAATATTGATTCGCACTTAACGGAATGTGTTGGAACGGTAGGTCAAAATTTACCGCAGTCCATTTCAGATCGTGATGTTCACACAGAACGGCGACGAAACTTAAAGGAACGAGTCTTGACGGAGTAAAACGTCGAGGTCCAGATTTCTCGAGAAGAAAGTTTTGACGATGACTTTGATGGGTAAATGGCATTGTCATCTGTTAACATCAAAAGTTAAATTATTTTCGCTTAGTTCACTCACGTTACAATAGTGATTTTCGTTGTTTTGCGTACTGTTAGTCATTATTTTATTGCTTTGCTTTGATTTCGTGACATGTTGCAGATATTCCACGACAACCTAGGTTTTCAAGTGAGTGTTCTTCCATGAGAAGTGTCAGATATTTGAACACAAAAACTATTTATATCTTACAATAACAGGCCAGAGAAAAGTATACTTTTTGAAAAAAAGGTCATAAATTGATGAAGTAGTTTACATTAAACTATTTTTTATAGGGAAAAATTGAGATCCGTGTAATACACCACAGATCCTCTGTCTGCGGCATAACTCTTTCTGTTTAGCTATGTTGTCAGAATGAAATTTTCACTCTGCAGCGGAGTGTGCGCTGATTTTGAAACTTTCCGGCAGATTAAAACTGTGTGCCGGCCCGAGACTCGAAATCGGGAACTTTGCCTCTCGCGGGCAAGTGCTCTACCAACGGAGCTACCCAAGCACGACTCACGACCCGTCCTCGCAATTTTACTTCCGCCAGTACCTCGTCTCCTACCTTCCAAAGTTCACAGAAGTTCTCCTGCGAAACTTGCAGGACTAGCACTACTGGAAGAAGGATATTGCGGAGACACGTCACTCGGTCTACCTTCAAAAACGCTTAATTTTCGTACGTCATTAGTAACAAAAACAACTGTCATTTGGAGTGACCTGTTTATTTCAAGACCACTGCGTTTTCCCAGAGAGTTGATTTTGTTAGGTAACGTGACGGTATACTCAGCGGGGCAGCTCAGTCACTGAAGGGTCGCGTTTGTCGACGAAATACATCCAACAATTGTTTAACGGGCACTAAATATCGCAAAACTGTATGTGTTCACAAAATACTTTTGTCCCGGTAACTATTACTGCCTTCGCTATGCATAGCGCAGAAGGTGTCACTCCATACCACAACTGTCATATGCACCTGGCTAGTGAATACTTATAGATGAGGTGTACTGCAAAACTGAAAATATTGCTGAAACTGATTGTTTTTGGGTTGTGTGCTGGTGTAAGCTGTCGCCATGTCACCGATCGACAGAGACGTAGCGCGAAGATCGATAGTAGCGTCCATCACGAGAGAGGCCTGAGACACGACTAGCAACGAGCCCTCTCGACAGCAAGTACTTGGGCGGCCGCCTCCGCTGACCGGAGGGCCCAGTCACTCAGTCACTGATGCACTAACTCGCTCTCCAATTTGGCGACGCGTGGCTCCCCCCCTCCCGCCCCCCCCCCCCCTCCCGGTCGGAGGTTCATGTCCTTCCTCGGGCATGAGTGTATGTGTTGTCTTTAGCGTAAGTTAGTTTAAGTTAGATTAAGTAGTGCGTAAGCTTAGGGACCGATGACCTTAGCAGTTTGGTCCCATAAGACCTTACCACAAATTTCCAGTTTTCCAGATTGGCGTCTATCATTCATTCGTGGCGTGGGCTTAGGCTACAAGAGTACATAGCGTCAGATTATAGCTAGATCAGCGATATTGTCTGCAAGAGGACTATTGTCAAAGAGCTTGTACCACAACACATGGGCTGTGTTAAAGTTAAATAGCAGCTACCTGTTCAAGTAAATACGGAACCGTGTTAATACATGTGTGCATTTATATTATAGAAAGGGGATACCGGCCACCCAGAACATCCTCTCCGTTGCTACCTACGGTAGAAGACTCTATACGTTGTATCTACAATATACGCTTCTTAAAGCGACCACAATATACTGACAGCGCCATGAAATCGAAAAAAAAAAAAAGGTTGTGTAGAAGATGAGAGTAATCATCTGGCTGATAAATGTGACCTGGTGGAAAGAATGTCAGACTACAAATTGCAAGGATCCAGGGTTCGATATTCCATGGTTCCCACGCTTTTTACCTTCACTTAACATGACCGATTTGCGGTTGGGACAACTGCCAGGATGTACAGTGTCACAGACAGAACGATTAGCTACCTGCCTGGGTTGGTTTCTGGTGTGGAGAACAGCTCAGCCAGTAGAGCACTTTCCTACAAAAAGCAAAGTTAATGGGTTCTAGTCACGGTGCGGCACAGTTTTAACCTGCCAACGCTTTTAAGATGATATCTTTATTCGAAACGAAAATGGAATTCAGTAGAACGTCATCAACCCACTCTCTCTTCTTTAGCAAATTATTTAAATTCCCAGCTGAAACGCTTGGGCTGTGACAACAAACGAATGACGTCTCTTACATTTAACGTCCCGTACCATTTTTCAGTTATGGAAAAAAAAATCTCCAAAATTCCCTTAATGAGTTTCAAACGTTGAATGCTTGCTTGGTTGAGATTATTTTTTACTGTGCTGTCAGATTCGTATGTTAGCACTAGATTACGTATTTGTTCTATTTCTTCTACATCAGTTCATCTTATAACACACTACTATCTCACTGCTTCCCACTTTAAAACATCAAGTATATTCGTTACTGTGCCTCCTGTCTTCCTTCTACACATAAAATGCATTTTTTAGCTATTAGGAAATTAAATAATATGCCAATATCTTGGATTTGAGCCAACAATATGCTACATCAGCTTTTCGAATTCAGCGTTTTCTCATTTTTTCCCTAAGTTTCTTGCTTTTTCTCCTTTGTATTGCAGTCAAATTTGTTCCAAGTGGCCGACCGCTGTGGCCGAGCGGTTCTAGGCGCTACAGTCTGGAACCACGCGACCGCTACGGTCGCAGGTTCGAATCCTGCCTCGAGCATGGATGTGTGTGATGTCCTTAGGTTAGTTACGTTTAAGTAGTTCTAAGTTCTAGGGGACTGATGACCTCTGAAGTTCAGTCCCATAGTGCTCAGAGCCATTTGAACCATTTTTTTCTTCCAAGTGGGCTTGTAACGCAGCAGGTTATTACGAGATGACATTCGTTGCAGTAAGGCACGCAGCCGTCTAGTACGGTGGCTGCAGGTTGGCTATTTGTTTTTTTCCGCTTTGCTCACAGCACAGTCGACGCTGCCTGCCGTAAGAACTGCATAGCGTAACATTCAGTCGATACGAATCTAAATAATCCATATTAGTTATTATCCGATTTTGTTCAAATTTGATACACAGCCTTTTGTTATCAATGGAGTGATACTGTCAAAATTTCAGATTTTTAATTATTATAGTTATGGAGATAAAGAGAATTACCTAAAACTCCTAAAACCTACGCTTGGTTTTAAAAACAGTAACAGATTCACTTTCATTATCATTATCATTTAAAAAAAAATAACAGATTGATTTTCATTATGATCTGAAACCATTCCAAAGTTATCAGTGCATAAAAATCAATTAATTAGAATTTTCTTTTTAAAGCTTCAGTCACTGCGCAGTACGTAATACAAAAATCGGTCAAAATTATTATTTTATCATATTTTGCCGTGTGAGTGCGTGAGAATGATTGAGAGAGTGTATGTGAGACATACGTTAAAGTTTGATATTTCATTTTACGTAAAACCGTGTACAAACAAATCGTGGGAAAATTATGTTGCAACCACGATTCAGGTGACGTATGTTGCTGTCTGCTTGTTTTTGTATAATAGCAGCCAGAATGGAAGTTAGAGGCGGAATAAGTTTATTTATCAATCTGAGAAATGTTTCGCACTTCGTTTATTTTGATTAAATAAAATACAAGAAATTGAAGTTTTGCTGACATGAATTACTATGAAATTAGTGATTGGATTAGACAAGATTTGCGGCGAGAATGATCTGGAAGGAACGTTCGGACTGGTCGTTTAAATCAACAGCCAATCAGAATTAAGCTGTTCCCGCGCTAATAGAGAAATGGGCAGATAGAGGAGTACCTTGAGAAGAGTCGCTTGCTAGCCGGTCTACGAATAACACGATGTTAGATCGCTCCTTAAAAATACTCTGTAAGATGAGGAAATAGTTGGTTAATTTCGGTTCGAACACATCGCGACTGAACCGACTGGAGTTACGAACATTTTAATGAAAGTTTGGTGTTTCTAAATTAAATAGTTTGAGAGATATAAGTGTGTGAACTTTCTGGTCGTAGTAACAACTCCGCGTGGCTTGTTTCGTG
The DNA here is from genome assembly GCF_023898315.1 of Schistocerca nitens. Lineage (NCBI taxonomy): Eukaryota > Metazoa > Arthropoda > Insecta > Orthoptera > Acrididae > Schistocerca > Schistocerca nitens. Next base: position 365,240,580 of record NC_064614.1, on the reverse strand, counting down.
CTCTGTACGGAAGATTTTGGCCAGCACCTCTTACGAAGAAGACCACTGAAACGACCGAATGTTTAACTCGCGAATAATTGTGGGTCTGTGGCTGGTAGAATGTGAAAATTAGTCGTGTCGGACTTACTAAAATTCTGGCTGCTTTTCGAGTGAATATGTGTTACACAGACAGTGAACTTTGAATGATAACGTTTCACCATATTAAATACGGACTTGATAGTCATTTCATGTGTTCCAATATGAATAAAATGCAGAGTTAATATAACTTTAAACGCTTTTCTGCAAGTAGACTGAATATCCCGAACGCCCAATTTTTTAATCATGAACTTTCAGGAACTGACTTTCAACTAGACTTACGCGGCCTCTGTGTGGTAGGTATTAGGTGGTGGTTTCATCAACGCTGTTTTACGCTGCCTATCTCGAATATGCTACCACAGAGTGAAGGGACGTCGGCAAGAATCCTATCGAGGTAGGTGGACTGAACGATAGCGTGAACAAAGACTCAGACACCGTCCCCGCCGCAGGCTGTTCCTGTGGCTTCCTACACAATGTTGCACATTTCTGAACTTCCCTTATTTATTACATTAGTTTATTGGTTAACTGAACTTTTTTATCTTCTTATGGTTCAATTCCCAATTTTTATTATATTATATAGGGTGGTTATAAATATAGTGTAGCTACTCCCGGAGGTCAAGTGTGGTCTGTAATTATCGCAAGGCAGTGAAACTTGGTTGATATTCTAATGCAATAATGTGAAATCGGTTTTCGCTGCAAAAAAATTAGTTCAAATTTTTGACGTCAGATGCAAATCTGGGGCTGCATAGTGTCTCGTCGACGTCTCCAGTGGTCATATTGAACAAACTGTGCAAGCCACAGTTGATAGTAAAATCAACATTATGCCTATCTCACTTGTTTGACCTTATCTGCTCATTTCCTGTTCTTAATCCAGGATGTCAAGTCAAACATCTTTCAGCCGTGCAGTTTCCAAACTTATTTTATTTGGCTACCACTTTCGGCGATTTATTACGCCATCTTCAGATCCCTGACGAATGTGTGGGAAGATTCCACCTCGGTTCTGGTCAAAAAAGGGACCAGCTTTCCAGTACTGGTATCTGTAGATTTCTGCTTGCTATAGCGATCAAGCGACAATATGGAGTAGTAAATCGCCGAAACTGGTACCCAAATAAAATAAGTTTGGAAACTAGACGGCTGAAAAGTGTTTGATTTGACATCCTGTATCAAACAGACGAGTGCCGCAATCATCACTGGAAAGATGCTCATACAGAGACTGTTCCTAATCCATTACATGAGGAAATATTTGTATACGTCCTTCTAGCATTCACAGAGCCAGATTTGAATCTGGTTGCCAAAATTCGAACTAATATTTTCCGCTGCAAATTGCTTGCGCATTAAAGCGTTGCAATAGCTGCCAAGATGATAAAATCTTCTCGGGTTGACAGCCGAGTCAATACGTTGTTCTCCAGCAACGTTTCACCAAGTTTCTTGCTTGCCATTTTCAGGCGAAGTGTCGGGTTTACGTCTCGTCAGGAGACGATGGCAAGTAAGACACTTGCTGAAACGTTGCTGGAGAACAACGCATTGACTCCGATGTCAACCCGAGAAGATTTTACCATCGACATTCGCCGAGAAAGCCTGCATTTTCATATAACAGCTGCCGAGTTTTGGTGCCATACGATAATTGCAGCCCACACCGGATCTCCGGCAGGAGCTGCACTTTAGTTATAACCGCCTGATATGTTGCGTCGTGTAGGTAGCACCCATCTCCACAAAACAGTAAGCTCGATGACACTGCTTCAGATTATTTTCTTTTAGAGTTTTTTTTATATATTCGTAGATTTAGTCCTTTCTTTTATTCCCCATTGTAAGCTTATCAGTCCGTCGCTGACATAGAAGACTGCAAGCCTTCTTTCCTTCCCGTCTGGGCAAGCTGTGCAGTGACTAGAGTACATGTAAAGCTTACTGGGACAGGGTAAATGATAGCTGCAATGAAGTCGATAATTCGATCGTAATATTGGCATTTTAATTTGATATTCCCCACAACTGACAAAATTTACAAAAAAAAATTTGAATCTCTTTGTCCACCCACACACTCCTGAGAATGGCAGATTAACAATTTGCAATTACGCGCCCCTATTACCGGCAGCTGCGTTGATAAATACTCGGCACCTCGCAAGTTTAACTTCTAGATCGAGAATATTAGGTAAGTTGTTGGAAGTAGTTAGGCGTTGGTGAAAATCTCGCTTCTGAGCACACAAAGATCTCTAACCGCAGAACTCTGCACGGAACACGCAATGTGTGCAATCCTGAGATACAGACCGTATATCTCCCTTCGAAGACGATGGCCAAGACGCCGTCTCCAAGCCCGTAACGCTCGATGGCTGAAGGTGAAGTCCTTCCACAATTCTCTCGTCTCCCACGCGTAGGAAAACGCGGCGGAAGAATACTCAGTTTCGGCCAATGTCGGACGCTCTATCATCGCCGAAATCCCTCCACTGAGATCTACCCAATGATCGAGTAGGTCATAACGCCCCTAGGCAAACGAAATTCCCGCTTTCGCCACGTGTTGCCCAGCACAGGTGACTGCGGATGCCGGACTATACCCAAAAGCGCCGTATTGCCCCACGTTTCCGGTGACCGCTACCTGCCGCCCGTGGCAGCCCGGCGAGCTACGGCCATCTGCAGACTTTACATTCCACAATTCTCAACTTCCGACGCTTTTCACCAACGCTTTAAGTTAGTGGCTCAATCCTGCAGACATGCAGGGAATACTGCTCGAGAGCATATTTATCATAGTTCAATAGAGTCGTGATTTGATGCCCTTGCCAGTCCCTTTATTACTAATACTAATGTTGGTAATCTAACGTGTAAGTGCCCATGTCCTGGCACCTTACACCACCTACATAACTTCTTTCGCCACATTGATCTTACTTAAAGCACTCTTCCAGCTTGAGAGTAGGAATTGATGATGCAACTAATTTTCCAGGAAACTGAGACTATTTTTCAAGAAACAGGAACACAGGTATTATCAAGCGACTGCAAAAACAGATGTCATGGAAAGTTGTGTGTGCTACTGAAGTAGAGAAGGATATTGTTTATCGTCTGTTACCAATGATATGCAGTATGAGGTCCTTGGACACTGAGTCAACGTAAGGAAATAGAAAAATGCTGATGACATATTAAAAGTGAGTAATAATTAACACTAATTAGCTATGGTTGAATATGAAAGGATAAAGAAGTCGGTAGGGTGTAAAAACGACAATCTGCGTATGACTGCAAAAGAAAAGTAATACTATAGCGCTCACATTAAGGACGTAAGGCAAGAGAACGTCGAAATTCCTTACCAGAGTTAGATGCCGAACCATATTAAATAAAGAAAATTCACACCCTCAAAAACTGAAGGTAGTTGGTTCCTGGAAGCGACCTAGCGTCGGCCTTTGAGGTCTTTACGAGTGCCACGTGTACTCTCCACGGCTAGAAGCGGAGCGGACGGTTTCCTGGAAGCAGCAGCCAGGCGGGTACACTGCACGCTGCTGACAGCTGCGTCACGGCCGCTGCATCACGCCACGCCGGCTACTGTTCAGCGGCCAGCGGTCACGCCGACGCGCCACGCTCATCCGGTTATCTGCACGAAAGATGGCCTGTCCGTACCCACGATTCTGTCCTCAGAAGCTAGTTCTGGGAATTCACTCTGCCATCGACATTTGTGGTAACTGATGGCTTACGCCGGTGAATACAAAGGAGCAGCTGATGTAGATTCTGAGAAAATGCCTTTACGTCCAGTGGTGGAACACGATGAAGGAATGAACAGGATCAAATGAAAATGTACTCCAGGCATGATTTACTGCTACACAACTGTGCGATGAAATGTATAAGACGATGAAAATATCAGGGTATGTCAAAAGGAATCATCCGAATTGCTACGTCTATATCTCTGAAACTAATAAACATATACAATGAAAATCGTTTTTTGATGAACGGTAAACTCAAATTTTTTTCCACACTTCTTCATAGATGCGGGGCAACGGCCTTGCCGCAATCGATACACCTGTTCCCGTGAGATCACCGAAGTTAAGCGCTGTCGGGCGTGGTCGGCACTTGGATGGGTGACCATCCAGGCCGCCATGTGCTGTTGCCATTTTTCGGGGCGCACTCAGCCTCGTGATGCCAATGGAGGAGCTATTCGATCGAATAATAGCGGCTTCGGTCAAGAATACTATCATAATGATCGGGAGAGCGGTGTGCTGACCCCACGCCCCTTCTATCCGCATCCTCCACTGAGGATGACACGGCGGTCGGATGGTCCCGGTGGGCCTCTCGTGACCTGACGACGGAGTACTTTTTAATAGATGTTCAATATGCCCCCCTTGAGATGCACGACGTATGTCAATGTGGTATTGAAATTGTTCTCACACTGCCACGGCCATCTCTTGGGTTACGACTTCCATAGCTACTACACTCCTGGAAATTGAAATAAGAACACCGTGAATTCATTGTCCCAGGAAGGGGAAACTTTATTGACACATTCCTGGGGTCAGATACATCACATGATCACACTGACAGAACCACAGGCACATAGACACAGGCAACAGAGCATGCACAATGTCGGCACTAGTACAGTGTATATCCACCTTTCGCAGCAATGCAGGCTGCTATTCTCCCATGGAGACGATCGTAGAGATGCTGGATGTAGTCCTGTGGAACGGCTTGCCATGCCATTTCCACCTGGCGCCTCAGTTGGACCAGCGTTCGTGCTGGACGTGCAGACCGCGTGAGACGACGCTTCATCCAGTCGCAAACATGCTCAATGGGGGACAGATCCGGAGATCTTGCTGGCCAGGGTAGTTGACTTACACCTTCTAGAGCACGTTGGGTGGCACGGGATACATGAGGACGTGCATTGTCCTGTTGGAACAGCAAGTTCCCTTGCCGGTCTAGGAATGGTAGAACGATGGGTTCGATGACGGTTTGGATGTACCGTGCACTATTCAGTGTCCCCTCGACGATCACCAGTGGTGTACGGCCAGTGTAGGAGATCGCTCCCCACACCATGATGCCGGGTGTTGGCCCTGTGTGCCTCGGTCGTATGCAGTCCTGATTGTGGCGCTCACCTGCACGGCGCCAAACACGCATACGACCATCATTGGCACCAAGGCAGAAGCGACTCTCATCGCTGAAGACGACACGTCTCCATTCGTCCCTCCATTCACGCCTGTCGCGACACCACTGGAGGCGGGCTGCACGATGTTGGGGCGTGAGCGGAAGACGGCCTAACGGTGTGCGGGACCGTAGCCCAGCTTCATGGAGACGGTTGCGAATGGTCCTCGCCGATACCCCAGGAGCAACAGTGTCCCTAATTTGCTGGGAAGTGGCGGTGCGGTCCCCTACGGCACTGCGTAGGATCCTACGGTCTTGGCGTGCATCCGTGCGTCGCTGCGGTGCGGTCCCAGGTCGACGGGCACGTGCACCTTCCGCCGACCACTGGCGACAACATCGATGTACTGTGGAGACCTCACGCCCCACGTGTTGAGCAATTCGGTGGTACGTCCACCCGGCCTCCCGCATGCCCACTATACGCCCTCGCTCAAAGTCCGTCAACTGCACATACGGTTCACGTCCACGCTGTCGCGGCATGCTACCAGTGTTAAAGACTGCGATGGAGCTCCGTATGCCACGGCAAACTGGCTGACACTGACGGCGGCGGTGCACAAATGCTGCGCAGCTAGCGCCATTCGACGGCCAACACCGCGGTTCCTGGTGTGTCCGCTGTGCCGTGCGTGTGATCATTGCTTGAACAGCCCTCTCGCAGTGTCCGGAGCAAGTATGGTGGGTCTGACACACCGGTGTCAATGTGTTCTTTTTTCCATTTCCAGGAGTGTATTATGCAGTGTCTCAGTTCATTCATTGTTATTCGTAACGGAGGCACATAAACAGAGTCGTTTATAAATCCCCACAAGAAAAGTAATCCTATACACTCAGGTCTGGTGACCTTGGAGGTCAGTAATGTAAGGCTAAATCATTTGGTCCAATGCGACCGATCCATCGTTCACTGATCCTTCGATTAACTTCAAAATGCCAGTGTAGAGGTGCCCCATCCTGTTAGTAAATGAAGTCGTTCGAAATCAGTCTGCTACTGTGGGGAAAGAAAGTTCTCAAGCATGTCGAGATATGCGCCTCCTGTAACTGTGTTCTCGGCAAAGAAAAATGGACCATACCGCTTTTCCTGTGGAACTGCACAAACACATAAAATTTTGGAGAAACCCTCTCATGTTGCACAACTTCATGCGCTTGTTCCGTACCCCATTTTCTCACATTATGACGGTTCACCTTTCCATTTAAATTGAATGTTGCCTCGTCACTAAGCGTGGAATAAAACTGTTATCCTCCATCTTGCCAAGAATGAAATTACAGAGCTCCACTCGTTGTTGTTTTACACCTTCACGGAGAGCTTGCAGAAGCAGAATTTTTTATTGTTTCGTGTATAAACGTCGACGCAACGCACGCCAGACGGACATCGGGGGCATGTTGAGCTGCCGAGCTACACGACGAAAGGATTTCTGCGGCTTCCTTGTCAAACTATGGCTGATGCATTCGACGTGTGTGTCAGACACTCGGGAACGGCCCGGCGATTTGCCTTTACACAAACAACCTGTTTCTTGGAATTGTTCATATTATCGTCTAATATTCTGTGCTGTAGGGGGATCCACACCATACCTAGTACGAAAGTCACGGTGAACAGTTATTACTGTCCCGCACTGCGCAAAACGTAGAACACAAGACGCTTTCTGTTGCCCCGACACCATTTTTATTTCCAGCAGTACGTTATTCACGCACATATCTCAAATAACATAATAGTTTGATTTTTATTAAATCGGATGATTCTTTTTGATAAGCCCTGTATAATATTTCCTGAGTCAATACTTGTCGATTCCGTCACTTCCTTTATCAGGACCTTGGGACATCGACACAGACTAAATCGGAATAGTTTCTACCTGACTCTATTGAGTTCAGTCCTCCAAAGTCCGCCCCCGGTAGCTGAGTGGTCAGCGCGACAGCATGTCAATCCTAAGGGCACGGGTTCGATTCCCTGCTGGGTCGGAGACTTTCTCCGCTCAGGGACTGGGTGTTGTGTTGTCCTAACCATCTTCATTTCATCCCCATAGACGTGCAAGTCACCGAAGTGGCGTCAAATCAAAAGACTTGCACCCGGCGAACGGTCTAGCCGACGGGAGGCCCTAGTCACAGGACATTTATTATTTTAGTCCTCCAAATCCCAGATACTTATTGTGAATGGGCAGATGTGTGTAGACACAATATCTATCAGAAGAAATTAGTATGTAAGTTTCATATGGAACTGGTGGCCAAGATGACTGTTAGGTCCTCAGCCACATAAGTAGGAAGATTTTTTTCTCTTACACTCATTAGTTATCTTTTCTTGACGAACTGACGAAGTCTGAATGTATGTCAATGTGTATGTGTTTCATCATGTACAGGGATTAGTAGACACATAGAAACACAGAAAACACAACACATTACCACGCTTAATACGATATACGAAAACCCTTAACATTCAAAACATCCGGCCGGTGTGGCCGAGCGGTTCTACGCGCTTCAGTCTGGAACCGCGCGACAGCTACGGTCGCAGGTTCGAAACCTGCCTCGGGCATGGATGTGTGTGATGTCCTTAGGTTAGTTAGGTTTAAGTAGTTCTAAGTTCTAGGGGACTGATGACCTCAGATGTTAAGTCCCATAGTGCCCAGAGCCATTTGAACCATTTTGAACCATTCAAAACATCTTACAGTCGTCTCCGAATGGACAAATGCAGGTTCTGTACGGTTTTCAGTGAAATTTCATACCATTTCTCCTGCGAAACAGTGGCAAGTCACGGTACTGATGGTGGAGGTAGATAGCGATCACCCACCCTGCGCCCCAAAGTAAACTACAAAAACTCAGTAGTATTGAGATCTGGTGATTGAGGTGGCCGGAGGGGATGCGAAAATTCGTCCTCAAGCTCCCAAACCTGTTCTGTGTGATGCGAGCTCTGTTAACAGGGGTCCTCTCGTCTTGGAACACAGCTTCCCCATTGGGGAACAATCATCGCATCATGGGATGGATCTGATCAGACACAATTGTCTAATAATCCCATGCAGAGTAACCATGGGGCCTATGGAATACCACGATATGCCTACCCAAATCATCACTGATCCCACGCCATGTTTCACTCTTGGGACGTAAACTAGGCCAGAAGTTGGAAATAGAGTGAAACAAGACTCACCCGACAAAATGACTTCCTTCTACTTCTGCGTAAACCAGGTTTTATGGCTTCGGCACCAAGTTTTTCTGTTACAGGCATTTGCATAACTAAAGAGTGGTTTTGGAATTCCAGCTCTCCGTGCAGTCCCCTGCTTATGGAGTTCCATTACTGTTGTTTGGTGCTGAGAGGATTCGTGAGTGGCCGGCCGCTGTGGCCGAGCTGTTCTAGGCGCTTCAGTCTGGACCCGCGCTGCTGCTACGGTCGCATGGATCTGTGATTTCCTTAGGTTAGTTAGGTTTAAGTAGTTCTAAGTCTGGGGGACTGATGGCCTCAGACGTTAAGTCCCATTGTGCTTGGCGCCATTTTTGGTTCGTGAGTGCCACATTCAGCTCTGGAATGACGTTATCAATTGTCGTCCTCTTATTTTTCGTCACAATCCTGGAACACGGTGACTGCTGCCACATAGAGCAACGGCCTTGCCTTTGGTGATGCGTCTGAAAGTTTTACCCAGAGTGGCGGAGTCCACGTGCACGGCTACCGGTACATCAGCAGGAGTGTTGACGCAACAGCCAGCCACTGTTCAAGAACCTAAAGTATTTCCTTAAGCAGGTGCCGAAGGTCATCGGATTGTAAGATTAAATTGTGTTTCACTGACTTAAGTATGGGTGTTAACGGCAGTTTTAATGTAAGTTTTAAAATTTGAGCCCTCATTCCTGATCTGTGTGAATCATAGTTAAAATTTATAATCCCTGTGCTTCTTGCTTGCTGAAGGGGGCAGATGTGCCCATTGGAGGAGACAACTAAGGATAACTGTACTAGTTTATTGTTCCCATAAATGTTAAGAAAAAGCCATTTGATCAAACAGCTCTGCCACTCTCCTTACGCTCTGTAACAGTTGTAACAAGTATGCACTGACATCTTATTAGAATGTAGAAATTGTAGTCAGATTGAGATGGTGGTTAATGCACAAGGAGGGCTTGGTGAAATCCGATTAAAGCCAATGAACTGCATTTTTTTCACGGAAATTTGAATATATTTTCTTATGTGGCATTTTCCAAATTGAAGATTATGGAAATTGTATGCGGTAGTTCATAGGAGCTATTTAGTGACTGTTGTTACATGGCAGTTTAGTTCCAAACTGTCATCCAAGATATTTTATAATGTAATACGCACATACCCATAGTCATTGTAGTCGATCCTTTAATGCTGCATCTGATATCTGATGTGCAGACCACATTCAATACTGCCAGTGATTGCTCTTCTTCTTACTTTTTCTCTCCCTTCCTTTTTACTACGGTGAGGGCAACTGTTATTTTCTACAGCGTGGAAAGCTTTCGAGCGGACTCAAACAACAAAGAAGTTTACTTAAGAAGACTGGGAGGGATTATAAACGTTTTTGGAGCTGAAAATTGTCCCCCAGAGCAGTTAGCAGACAGAAAATTCACTACGTCCATCTCAGTACAGCAGGCGACTGGGTGTGGCCTAATTGCCATAAAACTCTACTGTGCGAGATGCTAGAAGGAATCCTTTTGAGAACATAACATATGGAGGCATGTATTGCTGCTAGAATGGCTAAGTGTGATTCTGGTAGTTTCTCTGTGTCACACCACGAAAGAATGTTCATCTAAAATCCTAGTAATGCGCACTCTGATTATTTCTATAGAAAGCGCACTTTCCTATATGGTTCGACACGTAAGCTCTTCTGCTGGGCTAGGGTTAGAAACCTGTCATGGAATGGGAGAGATTTTCTGCCTTCCTCTCTACGGCAGACCACTATTGGTTAACAATGGCAAAATCTGTAGCAGTATGTCAAACTTATTTTCAAAGTTACTATCGGTCAGAACTGGAAAAGTCCACTGGATTTGGCCAGTGAGGATCCTACAATGGTAGCAACAGCCTAGTTTTGACGAATTAAGTCAGAAAATACTTGCTGCCAGGCTACCTATGAGAGGAGTCTTGTTGCCAGGCGACAGAAGAGAGTACACACTCACTGCTGAGAGTTCGCAGAGGTGGATGTCTCTTTACTATTAATGAGTACATAAGATGAGATGGACTCAAAAACTGCAGCCATTACTGCCGCCATCTTCTACATTCACGCACGTAGGAGTGGTGAGAACGAGCCGACGATACAACTGCCAAATCGAAAGTGACGCGAGGCTAATTAACTTCATCAGGGTTTAACTGCATAGTTTTAACGTCTGCAGCCAGCTACATCCTTTCATAATGCTCTCTGATGATTCTACTGCTGTTCATACTTATTTTTCTGGCTTTTTTCTTCAAACCACTAACCATTTTCGGAATTATTGGCATTTCTCTGATATAGTTTCGTGATTATGCTTTCCTGTGTACATTCACCTATGCCACTGCTAGATTTCATAATTACAATTGGGGTCTCACCGCCAGACACCACACTTGCTAGGTGGTAGCCTTTAAATCGGCCGCGGTCCGGTAGTATACGTCGGACCCGCGTGTCGCCACTGTCAGTGATTGCAGACCGAGCGCCGCCACACGGCAGGTCTAGAGAGACGTCCTACCACTCGCTCAAGTGGTACAGCAGAGATGGATCACTGACAAATACGCTCTCATTTGCCGAGACGATAGTTAGCATAGCCTTCAGCTACATCATTTGCTACGACCTAGCAAGGCGCCATTACCAGTTTATATTGAGATTATAATTCATGTATCAACAAGAGCGATGTTCTCCAATTATGGATTAAAGTTAAGTATTCCAAGAGCTTCGTACTTTATTTATTAGACTCAACTCCTTTAATTGTTCCAGACCTCACACCAGTCCGCGTGAGCTTAAACGCGTGCCTTTCGGCTTCCTCCAAACCCTGCCAATTCACAACATTGGCGACGAGTGTAAAAACGGTCTTCTTTATACTTGCTTAAATTACTTGTGTCATGGCTTCGCCACAATCTCCAGATGTACTGTCCGAATTTTATCGCTTGCAGAATCAGCAGACGTAGGACTTATTGGATGCCCTTGGACAGCTCGTCCAGGGTCAACGTGCAATGCAACATGAGGCGGCAGCCGCCGCTCCACCGCTACCGCAGCCACGGCACGCTGTTGCACCACCTTTTCGTCCTTTTGATGCGGCACTGGAAAGCTGGACGGAGTGGTCACGCCAATTTGGATTCCATCTCGCCGCCTACAGAATTCAAGGTATTGAGCGGCAGCCTTTTTTGCTTTCTTGTGTAGGAGTGTCCACCTACCGTGTGATAGTGAAATTGTTTCCCCGACGTGACGTAGCAACTCTGTCCTACGACGAAATTTTTGTCTGCATTAGATGCATATTTCAAAGAATCAGTCAATGTAGTTGCAAAAAGGTATACTTTCTTTTGTACAAAACGTACGGCCCGTCAAACTAATAGGGAGTGGGTTGCAACTTTGCAAGGCCTTACTAGGGATTGTGCTTTTGAGTGTGAATGTGGACTCGCTTATTCAGATACTATGGTGCGTGATGCGATTGCACAGAACGTTTCTGATGTTCGTATAAGGGAACAGCTTTTGAAACTAGTCAATCCCTCCCTTCAACAAGTGATAGACATATTGGTTCGGCAAGACACACTTGACTTTGCTCAGGAATCATTTGCAACTTCGCCAGCCGTGTGTCATGTTAACCGGCCCGCCAGGCGCGCTGCACGGAACAGTAAACAGCCCTCGCGCCCGTCCGCGCAGCTACCGCCAAGCTCTCTGCTACGTGTGCCACGCAAGCAAGCAAATGAGGTGCTAAAATCATGCCCGCGGTGTGCTACTAGACATTCGCATGAGAATTGCCTGTCACGCCAAGCTATTTGCTTTTTCTGTAATAAAAAAGGACATGTTCAAAGTGTTTGCCAGGAAAAGCTCAGAACGGACACTCACAACGATTCCAGGCCCTTTGCTTCGCGCCGGAATCGAACCAAGAATACTCAGGCTCGTGAACCTTCGCCCATGGACATTCATGCAGTTCATGCCACTCTGCCCAGTGCCACTCTCTCTAACAGTGACTGTGTTCGTCCCACAAATAGTGTGCGTCGACATCGCCGGACATCGCGTCAAGTCGCAAGTGCTTCTGTAACAGTGTCAGTTCACATTGCACGAGATGGTCGCTCTTGTCGTCAGCAGGACAATAAACGTTTTGTAGATTTGGTCATAAATAGCCACGTGATACCATTCCAGCTCAATACTGGCGCTGCAGTTTCACTAATCAATAAAGACACGTACAAACAACTGGGCACACCTCCATTGCCTGCCGCAAATGTTAAGTTAAATAGTTATTCAGGACAAGCTATCCCTGTGTTAGGTCAGTGCAGCCTTCTTGCAACATACAAGGGACAAACAAAACTTGTGTCTTTTTACGTCCTTCGTTCTTCTTCTGCAGTGAACTTGTTTGGTTTAGATTTATTTCAGTTGTTTAACTTGTCTGTAGTAAATCAGGTCCTATCAGTGAACCAAACTGTGCCTTCAGACAGTGTTTCTCGTCTATGTGAAGAATTTGCAGACATTTTTGCACCGGGCCTCCGTTGCGCTAAGAACTATAAAGCACATTTGGAACTGAAAGTAAACGCGCAACCGAAATTTTTCAGAGCGCACAATGTTCCCCACGCATTGCGTGATGAGGTCGCAAGAACATTACACGATTTGGAATCACAAGGTGTAATTGAACGTGTGCAGGCTTCTCTCTGGGCTTCACCCTTAGTAGTTTTGCCAAAACCTTCCGGAAAATTGAGACTTTGTGTGGACTTCAAGGCAACAGTGAATCCACAACTAGTGATTGCAACTTTTCCTTTACCCCGCCCAGACGATCTTTTTGACAAACTGAGCCCGGGTAAATATTTTTCGAAGTTGGACCTAGCAGGTGCGTACTTGCAAATACCGGTGGACGAAGAATCCCAGCGTGTTTTGGTGGTTAACACGCATCTTGGTTTGTATCGATTCAAAAGACTGCCATTCGGGTGTGCATCCGCCCCTGCATTGTTTCAGCAATATCTGCAACCTGTTTGTGCGTCGGTCCCTACTGCAGCAACTATCTGGACGATATTGTGATCTCCGGAAAGACGGAAGAAGAACATTTAGCCAATCTGAGAACATTACTTCTGGTCTTGCGACTAAATGGTCTTCGCTTGCGGACGGCCAAATATGTGTTTTTTGCTCGTGACTTACCCTATCTGGGTCATGTAATCAATGCCCAAGGCATACATCCCAGTCCCGAGCACCTCCGTGCCATACAAGACTTGCCTTCGCCGCAGAATTTGAAGCAGCTACAGAGTGTGCTGGGAAAAATCAATTACTACCATAAATATGTGCGCCACGCCTCTTCCATTTCAGCTCCGCTTCATCGCTTACGCCGTAAGGGTGTTCCGTTCGTCTGGACGGCGGAATGCGAACGCGCCTTTCGCCAGTTGAAATCGGCGTTGCTTTCCACTACTTGCCTTACGCCATACGATCCCCAGAAACCCCTTTTGTTGATGGTAGATGCATCGGATTTCGGAATCGGTGCTGTGCTTGCGCACAAAGATGGATCGCACGATCGCCCTATTGCCTTTGCGTCCAAATTGCTCTCGTCTGCGCAAAGAAATTATTCACAGATAGAGAAAGAAGCTTTGGCTCTCGTATTTGGTGTTACTAAGTTTCATGATTTCTTGTATGGTCGTCACTTTACCATCTTCACAGACCACAAACCCTTGACGTCACTTTTTCATCCAAACAAGCCTGTACCTCCACGTACAGCGCAGAAATTCATTCGCTGGTCTATTTTCCTCTTGCAGTACCGCTACGATATCTTGTATCGGTCCACTGCTAAGCACGGAAACACCGATGCGTTGTCCCGTTTGCCTGTTGCTGAGGATAAAGCATTCGATTCCTCCGAACTTGCTTGCATGTTTATTGATGCGGAAACCGATGACGTGGTCGAATCGTTTCCGATTGATTTTCGTCGTGTAGCTACAGCCACAGCTGCTGACCCTGTCCTTGCTACCGTTCTGCGTTTTGTTGCTATGCAATGGCCCTTGTCACAGTCACGGATCGAGGATCCGTTGGTTTGCCGATTTTTTGCTCACCAGGAGAGACTTTTTGTATGACGTGGTGTTTTGCTGTTGCGTTCTGATAATGATCAGTCCCGGGTCGTGGTTCCACGTTCGTTACAGTCCTCTGTCTTACGGCTTCTCCACCAAGGACATTGGGGTATAGTGCGAATGAAACAACTTGCTCGTCAGCACTGTACTTGGTTCGGAATCGATGCTGCGATTACGAATATGTGCTCTTCTTGCATGGCGTGTGCCGAACAACAATCCGCACCACCGCGGAAATTCTTTGCATGGCCGAAAGCCACTACTCCTTGGCAACGCTTACACATCGATTTTGCTGGTCCATTCTGGAATGCTCGATGGTTGGTTGTGGTCGATTCTTTCAGTAAGTTTCCTTTTGTTGTCAAGATGTCTTCCACGACGTCATCTGCCACCATCCAAGCGTTATCTGCTATCTTTTGCATTGAAGGTCTTACACAGACTATTGTTTCCGACAATCGCCCACAATTCATGTCCGCAGCATTTCAGTCATTCTGCAAGGCCAATGGTATTCAACATCTGACATCCGCGCCGTTTTCGCCTCAGTCAAACGGTGCCGCTGAACGATTGGTCCGGACTTTCAAGTCACAGATGTTGAAGCTGAAAGAGTCGCATTCTCGGGAGGACGCGTTATGGCTCTTCTTGTCCTCGTATCGCTCTCAGTCAGCCCCGAGATGGTCGCTCGCCGGCTGGGTGGCTCCACGGTCGTCCTCATCGAACCTTGATGTCTTTGCTACATCCGCCACATCAGGTTCCCGTGCAGCGGCAGACACCTGCTTTTGTTCCAGGCGACGTTGTATACTATCGCAACTATCGAGGTTCACGGCGTTGGCTTGCAGGGCGCATTCTTCGCTGCCACGGCCGCGCTATGTATCTGGTTTTGGGGGCCTCTGGTGAGGTGCTTCGGCATCTCACTCAGCTGCGCCTCTGTCGTCGCACGGTTTCTGCCGCTCCCCGTCTGCTTCAGCGACGGTGCCGTCCGGTCAGCGTCCTGGGGACCCATCTACTGGCTCGCCTCATCCCCAGGTGTTACCGACGCTGCCTTCCATTTTGCACCATGGCGACCCGCCGCCGCCGCCACCTGTTCTCCCACCGGCGACGCCCGAAGTGGACGTGTCGCTGCAACCGCCGGGTGTCTCCCTGGGTCACGCGCCGCCGATCGCCTCCCGTGACCAGCTGTCCTCCGACATGGAACTCTTGCCCGCTCCGGACCAGATGTCGTCTTCGCCCGTCGGGTGCCCCACCCCGATGGAGGTCGACTCTTCGGCCCCTCCAGTCTCTCTCAGGGCGCATACACCGCATGTTGGCGTGCACCCTGGACTAGGTTTTCAGGCGTTTCCTAGCTCCCCTCGGACCGAATGGCAGGGTGCGGGTGGCACAGCCTCGCCTGTTGTTAGGCTCCCCACCTCGTCGCATACGTCAACATGGGGTCCTCACCACGGTGGGCGGAAGCCTTATAACACAACCGTACGCCGATTTGCGGGGGAGGAATGTGGTGTCACCGCCAGACACCACACTTGCTAGGTAGTAGCCTTTAAATCGGCCGCGGTCCGGTAGTATACGTCGGACCCGCGTGTCGCCACTGTCAGTGATTGCAGACCGAGCGCCGCCACACGGCAGGTCTAGAGAGACGTCCTAGCACTCGCCCGAGTGGTACAGCAGACTTTGCCAGAGATGGATCACTGACAAATACGCTCTCATTTGCCGAGACGATAGCATAGCCTTCAGCTACGTCATTTGCTACGACCTAGCAAGGCTCCATTACCAGTTTATATTGAGATTATAATTCATGTATCAACAAGAGCGATGTTCTCCAATTATGGATTAAGGTTGAGTGTTCCAAGAGCTTCGTACTTTATTTATTAGAGTCAACTCCTTTAATTGTTCCAGACCTCACGCCAGTCTGCGTGAGCGTAAACGCGTGCATTTCGGCCTCCTCTAGCAACACGGTGTTGGCTCTTCTGCCAACACATCAACAATCCCTTGTCCATTTATTATACTTACATGTTTTCATACTTATTTTAGTGGGTAATTTATTCGTTTGATCCTTTATGGTAATAACCCAAATTGCTATAGTGACCCATAATTTCTTTCATAGTTTTGATGAGACCCTTCATTAAAGTGACTGGTACCTTTACTTTCACGCTTGATAGGTGTGCTGTCGTAAACTGTCACCAGTACACCGGTCGGCAGAGATGCAGCGCGAAGATCGATTGGAAAGTGCTGGATGAAGTGCGGTTATCGCGAGAGAGGCCAGAGACACAGCTACAAGCGACACGCCGCCAACGCCCTCTCGACAGCATGTAATTACTTCGGTCGCCTCTGCTGACCGGAGGGCCTCACTCACTGACTCCCTCAACCATCGAGTTTGGCGTTTATCAGTTAACTCGGAGAGCAGGTTTATGACAGTAAATAGCGACGAGATTTGTAACTACAGTGGCGCTAGTTTAATTCAACCAGAATTGTACTCTACATCATTCTGCAAAAAGACTATTATGCCGACCAGAGTAGCCGAGCGGTTCTAGGCGCTACAGTCTGGAACCGCAAGGCCGCTACGGTCGCAGGTTCGAATCCTGCCTCGAGCATGGATGTTTGTGATGTCCTTAGGTTAGTTAGGTTTAAGTAGGTCTAAGTTCTAGGGGACTGATGACCTCAGAAGTCAAGTCCCATAATGCTCAGAGCCATTTGAACCATTTGACTATTACGGACAAGCTTTTTCCACAACACATGGGCTCTATTCAAGTTAAGTAAAGTTTCCACTTCATGTAAATAAAGAACCGTATTGATTCATGTGTGCATTTGTGTTGAAGAAAGAGGATACCGGCCCCCCATAACATCATCCTCTCCCTAGCTTCCTTGCGGTAAAAGACCTACAACAGGGACGTCTCTAGTAGTTTTTCCTCAGTAAGATGTTTCCATTGCGCGACATCGGTTTTTCTTAAATTTGCATGATCTTATGGGGAGCTTTCCATCCCTGCAGGTTACCAGGGATCGGACTTATAACATCTCAAGTGTATACTGAACAGCTTAACCAACATCTCACAGCGTGCACGAACTGATACGGGTCTACATACCGTAGCCTAACGGTCGGATCTTAGAAGCTTCCAGAGAGTAGTTACATAGCCACATCGCTTTGCAATAGTCAGAATCTTAAACCTATAACGCGGTCAAAAATAGCCTGCGACAATTATTTATAACGATTTTACAACAGTAGCAATGCAGAGAACTAATCCGGATCCAGCTAAAAAGATGTTGAGTAAATGTACACAGAAACAATTCGCGTGATTTGCCTCGCGTGCCGCTCAACTCTGGGAGTGCGTGGATACCTGCGCGTGTTTTCCTGACGCCACGTAAGATCAGAGGATGGACAAAAGTAACGTTTTAATTTCCACGCGCAGCAAACGACAGCAGGGTATGGTGGCTCTCACTGCCTCGCCTGCGGCAGAAAACGTTTATCGTTCGACTTGAGGCTCTGAATTTTTCATTTCAGGTGAAATGATTGTCAGTGGGAGATGTGGTGGCAAAAACTGCAACAGAGCACTTACCTGTCAGTTGATAGACATGTCATAATCCAAAGAATCTTTAGCCAATTCCATTCTGGTCGACAACAATATCTAAGCAGCGGTACCAGCAAGAAACTCTTCCTCGTCAGTGCGAGTAGCAGAGATTATCTCAGATGAATTCCCCTCTGAACAGTAAGTCGCACGGAAAAAAAGATATTACCATTACAGCAAGAACACTGTGGGAGGATGAAGCACTGGAACAGGTTCTCGTATCCGAAGAGTCGATGTTCATGTTGGGAAAGACGACGGTAGGCATTTGGTTCCAATGGATCGCATTTTTCGATAACACAGTGTTAGGGAGCAGAGGACGTGGTTCGTTGCCTGAAGTGGGACCAACGTGCCCGCGAAATTTTTTCCATGTGAACGAACAAGCAAAATGAAAAACTGAGCAGTAACGTTGTAACCAAATTCAGTAATCTGTCGATGTTCCAAATGAGAAAGGATCTGGTTTAGTTCTTCATTTATGAAGGAAACCAACATTATCACAAAACGTTAACGTTGCTTTGTTTGCTACTCAGCACAAAATAATCTCAGGTGTCTGCATTTTCGATGGGCGCTGTCAGTATGAAAAACAATATGAACACCATGAAGGAAATTTTTTCCCGCTCTGAGTCAACTTACATATGAGGAACAAAAAGAAACTCTCTCTCTCTCTCTCTCTCTCTCTCTCTCCTACACACACACACACACACACACACACACACACACACACACACACACACACACACTTACACTGTTACATAATCACAGACGAACAGAATAAAACGTCGAACTAGTGAGAGCTGAGGGATGCAAAAATGAGATGGTATTAAACAGTTTGAATTGCAATATCAAATGAGAGGACAGAATAAGAAATACCGATTATGTTGCCATGATTAACTGCGACTTCTGCCTTGCGACTGAGCCCAGCCTGTGATGAGATGACCTACAGTTTAGCATGCTCTGTGATTCACACTAAAATATCAATACCAGCGTGGAAAGAAGCGACAGGTGTAAAATCCATGGACCGGCTGGGACTGAAGCCTCAACCTTTTGTCGTTAGTTCACCTACTTAGAGACAAAGCTAGCCTCTTGTCAGCCAGATTTAGATTTTAAAGTCATTGATACAACTGCATGCTTCCCACAGTTAGTCAAGAAAGATTATTGTGTTTATCCTTCCAGTGCCCGTTATCGGACAGGTGTTAATCTATTATCGGTTTGTTCATATTTGAAATCTAGAACGACCAATTTCTTGCAGTAGGTAGTAATAATTTATGGGAAGTAGATTCGCTGAAATGGCGTACGCACACGAGAACCTGCACTTGCAGTAGAAGCCAGCAGGTTTCCAGCGACCTTGGAGTACGATACCGATCGTCTCCTTCGCCTTGATCTGCACCACGCCCATCTCAGTTCCACAGCCCTCCGCTGGGAAAGAACGGATCTGAGTATCGCATCTCACATTAAGCTAAAATACGGCTTCCTTATGCTAATGCAAGTAATGCTGAAAGGAAAACCGCTTAAAACTGCTCACGTGGACGACAGTGCTCAACTATAGCGAACAAATCGATTCTCAAAGCTTCACTGCCTGAGAATAGTGCTATTACAGTTTGTGGGAACTCGCAAGCTGCATCTTTGCGTGATTTCGGCCCTCTGATTCCTACTTCTAAAATTTCATCCGTTAACGTATCGTTACACAACCACTAAAAAGGAAAACATCCATGTCTACTGAAATAGTATCGACAGCAAAATTGTATTATATAATTAACAGTAATGTTCTCTAATGTTTTCAGTGATCTAGGAAAAAAATTATAGTGTAAACACCGGAAATGGCCTCAACAATACTGCAGTTATCTTCAAATGGTTCAAATGGCTCTGAGCACTATGGGACTTAACTTGTGAGGTCATCAGTCCCCTAGAACCTAGAACTACTTAAACCTAACTAACCTAAGGACATCACACACATCCATGCCCGAGGCAGGATTCGAACCTGCGACCGTAGCGGTCATGCCGGCACGGTAGCTCAGCGTGTTCGTTCGGAGGGTTAGCAGCCCTCTGTAATAAAAAAACTGAGTTAATGGATGAACAACGAACTGGAACGGGTGTCTTGCGACGTCCGCTCTGTACAGATGCAACGAACAAAATGAGATTATGAAGAAGAAGAAAAAAAAAAGACTGTAGCGCCTAGAACCGCTCGGCCACTCAGGCCGGCGCAGTTATCTTCCAAACCTTTAACGAAGAACTGTAAAGTGGAAAATTATTAGGTCAGCATTGAACTACTCGAAGGAAGCAGCTAATGAGGTTGCGGAGTACGTGTGGCGTGCACGTCGGTCGTCCAGTTTGGTTAAAACTGATACTCCACTTGCCGTAATCTGAGACACAGACTGCCGCGTATATTGCGACCGAAGCCCTTCTGTTCAGTATCGTCTCCTGTGCAATGCTGGACATACGTTTTCGTGGCACGTGAAATATCATGCAGTGTCCTAACAACATTAGGTACTACGGATGAGCTATACTGTGATTCTCCGCTATCAGTGATTTCTGCTCAGTAACTGTGATTTTTAGTTTTGATTTGTTGCAGTTT
This sequence comes from Schistocerca nitens, assembly GCF_023898315.1. Taxonomy (NCBI): domain Eukaryota; kingdom Metazoa; phylum Arthropoda; class Insecta; order Orthoptera; family Acrididae; genus Schistocerca; species Schistocerca nitens. The sequence goes on along the minus strand of NC_064614.1, from coordinate 365,220,134 downwards.
AAATCCGCAATTAATGAAGTCGCAGCATGTATTCCTCCACGCTCTACCAATGTTAGAATAATATTTGTATGACTTCTGCGACTTATGCGATTTCTGGGACTTCTACTGTTTCTGAGATTTTATCGCCGTAGATGTTACACTGTGACTTGTCCCGAGTAACAACTAAAAAGCACTGACAAGTATATTTGACTGATAACTGGTTTTTCTGGGCAAACGAACTGTGTCAAACAACCACGTGATATCTTTCCACCTATAAAGCCGATTATTTGTCAGGGCCTAAAGTTAATATTCTCATTTACACAACGGACAAAAGGTTATGTGCTACTGTGTTGTTAATATCAGGAACTATCATTGCTCGGCTGTTACATCATACACGGAAGTTACTCTAGTGCAAACAGAAAATATCGTCTCAACTAAGCAGTCAGTAGTAAACATGGTTTTTCTTTGTTGTTCTTTTGGCTTTAGTTTTGTGTTAATTGAACAAGTGTGCAAATTTGAGTTGTATGATGCAGTGCAGTAAGAGTTCGTGTTTATAATATGGATTCTAACGGTTTTCTTATGATCACAGGTATCTGAACCACATTTTCAGTCACTCGATACAGCGATAATTTAAAATACCATGGACAACAGAACTGTAAAAGTTGTCACGCCGTCTTTAGACCGTCTTCGTCAGAGGTTTACGAATGAACTTAATGAGCGTGTTTCTTGCCAAGTGTGGAACTTCCCACACTCAGTTGTTTTCATTGCCGGAAATATTAGCAGCGGTACACTGTAACGTCGCGAGTTAATGCGCGATAAGATTCGTTGCTATACAGCCCACAATATTGGAACCGGAGGCTGAGAAAGAAACCGCCACTTGTGTCTTAGCCAATGAGTCATGTACTCCTGCTACTACGGCAGGGTGAGAACGGCTCCTGTGTCACCTCTCAGCGACCGTACATTCACCATTCTAAGAACCTAAATAAATGATATTAAATATTATTCAATCATTTTCAAAATCGGTACACTACCTTTTGACGTTCAGGAGAAGATTGTATCCTAATTTCAGCTTTATAACTACCATAGTTTCAGAGAAAGAAAAAATTGCTAAAAAAGTCAAAAACCGACACTTAGGGAACTAAATTCAGTTTGGAAATATAATAGTTTATCTTTTGGTGTTATCTCAAAATATAAACAGCACACTCAGTGTGCAGAATTAATTAATTGAGATTTTCATATTAAAACTTTAATTATTTTTCGTTTTCGTAATATAAAAATCAGACAAAATTATTATTGGTGTCTAATATTGTTGTGGGAGTACGTGTGAGTGAATGAGAGTGTGTACGTGGGACATTCGTCAAATTTTAACATTGCATTATATACGGTCTTAAGTAACCTGCAAGAGTTACGCAAGCCTGTCGTGGGAAAATCTTCATAGGGTTCAAATGGCTCTGAGCACTATGGGACTTAACTTCTAAGGTCATCAGTCCCCTAGAACTTAGAACTACTTAAACCTAACTAACCTAAGGACATCACACACGTCCATGCCCGAGGCAGGATTCGAACCTGCGACCGTAGCGGTCGGTCGGTTCCAAACTGTAGCGCCTAGATCCGCCGGCTGTTCGTAAGGAATTTACCCACTTTCCTGATGACGTATGTCTAGGTGTGACTGCTATTGTAACAGAGCAGCCAGAAAGTCAGCTGGAGTATTATCTGTATCTAAAGGATATTTCCAGATTTATTGCCTTTTCGTTTTCATTTATTAGACATTACTTTAATATTTGTAGGTCAGAATAACGTAAATGCGTCTGTGTATAAGGATTGGTACAGTCCAGTTTTGGCGCGAGTGTGATTATGAGCGAGCAGTCAGTATGGTCAGCCAATCAGAACCGAGTCGGTTCCCACTCGTTACCTTATAGCTATGCTGGGAATGAGGCCACAAGAAGAGAGTCTCTCGCTAGCTTTGAACGCGGACGGTCATGTTACTAGTGCGATTCAAAATAATGTGTAAAATGAAGGAATAATTGAGTTCCTCGCATTTACATCATCTACGTTGCCGAGTGAAGGGACATCGAGCAGACGCCTGAGGTAGGTGAATTTCTAATTTGCAGCCTGCACAACAGAGTAAAACCCCGCCACGACGCAACACGTGTATTGTACTTCAAGTAATTAGTAATAATGAAAAAGTTTAATAATCCTAATTTTCCAGATGCAGTTCCCACTAAGATTACTTGCTGCTCTATGTAACCAGCCACATTTAGGAGAGATCATCGTGAAAATTCAAGACAACTTTAGAAGAAATCACAGCTTAAAAGAGCCATAACTGATATACGTGTGCAAATGAGTGTTGGAACAGTCAGTCGTTGAAATCATTACGTGATACGAAAGGGATGATTAATAAATGAGAAATACACTCTGAGTGAATAATGAAAATTTTATTATCCCCTTATTTAAGCAATCCTTTACTGCAAAATTTTCTGCCTTGTAGATTGTGACATTCATGACTTGCACGCCCCCCCTCCCCCCCCCCCCCCGCCGTCCCCCTTCTGCTCTGAAATCTAGACTTGTAGTGTAGCTCAAGGAATAGGATCGACGTTGATGATATGCAACTGAAAAAAAGTGGATAGCACGGATCATCCGGTTGAAAATTTATGTACGATATATGTGTGTAATACACATCAGTACCGAATTATCACTTTCAGCTTAACCTTGACCTCGGATTAGGGTGGGGAGAAAGGACGAGGGGGAGAATCAGTGCTGCTGCGAAGTAAAAACCCAAGTGTCAAAGTTTCTGAGAACAAATTAGCTTCTTGACTCATTTCGCCGACCAGAATTAGGTCATATATCCGTAGCGTGACACAAAAGATTCGCGTAAGTACAAACATTCGTCAACTGCTGTTTTTTTTCACAAAAACAGTAACAAAAATGCCTATCTTACAATGAAGTGACATAAATAAGGTGACAGATAACTGCAGTCATAAATTGCAGCATTCACAGAATGAGGAATGATATTCAGTCCTTAGCAGTAACACACATTTAGCATCTTCACTGTCACCTTCAACTGGTGGCAGTTCAGCATGCACAGTTTCTTCTTCTGCAGCATGAGATTCCTCTTCAGGGCACAGCGGGTCTATTCCGCTCACGGAGCTAATCCGCCTGTAATAGGAAATTTGGAACAGTGCGTTAGTTTCTCGAAGAGTCAAGGCCGTTTTGTGTACAGTGTGCGCCAGTATCTCTCAGTCGCTGCTTGTGCTTGAAGTAAGGTTGTTTTTTGTTATAGTATTGACAGGACAGAAGAACAAACTTTAGAGTTAAACTCATTGTGATGGATTACTCCCGTAGTAAAAGAATGCAACCTGTCTGAACATGGAGCTATTTCGCCCTCTACACGTGGGGCTATTTCGGCTCAGTAAATTATTAGCTTAATCGATGTTTAATGCAAAATTGTAGAGAACATGTTTTCTTGGTTTCTTTTCAGATGGTGCGTACATACAAAAGGCAAAAGCCAAACGCCTCGTGGTCCGAGGAAGAAATGAGACGTCTTATATGTGGAGACGCGAGTATGAGACGAGCTGCTGCGTTGTTCAAAATTCCTTATTCGACACCTCAAGATCGGGTAACTATTTCAAAACGTGATTCGCCAATGGAAGAAAAGAAACTCATAGACCAGCTCGTCATCCGACTGTATTCAGCCCAGAAGAAGAGGATGATTTAAGTTCTAGGTTGCAAGATTTCTAGGTTGAAAGACTTAGCTGCAAGCGATTTTGGCTGCACTCCTGAACAAATTCGATAAGCAGCATTCAAGTATGCAAAGACGAATAACATCAGTTTTCCATGGACATGGAACAGATGATTGCAGGTAAAGGCTAATTCACTTAGTTTATGAAGAGACATAGTGACTTAACACTCCGAAAACCACAAGCCTTGTCAAAAGCTAGAGCTGAGGGGATGAATATGCAGCCTGTGACTGCATTTTTCGATGTGTATCGGAATTTTTCTGGAGTTTATGATAAGCCTCGTCCCTAATATTGACGAGACGGGTTAGTCCCTTAATAATGACCCACCTAAAATAGTGACAGCAGAAAGTACCAGGGAAGTAGTGAAGATAACAAACGTTGAAGAGGGGAAAAATGTCACTAATACAGAGCGGTGTGCTGACCACATGCCCTACATATCCGCATCCAGTGACGCTTGCGGGCTGAGGATGACACGACGGGTGGTCGGTAGCGTTGTGCTTTCATGGCCTGTTCGGGCGGAGTTTATTTTAACAGCTTGCTGTAGAGCTATTCCTCCCTTTGCTGTCTTAAAAGGTATTCGATCTAGAGAGATCTACAAACATCCCCCAACAGTGTGTTCAGAAGCGAGAATGTCTGATTCTGGCTATGTGAACGAAGACGCTTTTCTAAAGAGGCTCGGAACTTTCAGAAGCACCGCTCACTTGGGAAGTATCTTCTAAATTTGGATAGCCATAGCTCTCATTGTCGTTTCCAGTGTCTGAAGTATTGCCGTCATAATGACACAGAATGATTTGCTGTCCACCTCAGAGCATGCATGCTCTTCAGCCTCTGGACAGATCAGTATACAAACCCGCGAAAGTTTTCTACCATAATGCTGCATCAAATTACACCCATTCGTCACCAGGACGTGCGATAGGCAAGTTTCATTTGGGAGAACTGTTTTCCAGAGCTTGGAATAAAGCTGCCACCGTTGGAAATGGTGTTAAAGTGTTTAACTGTTCCCTTTGAATGAGTTAGTTATTTCCAAAGACAAATTTCTCCCCTCACTTCATTTCGAGGCAGACATTTCCAGTGTGCCATCATGTCCCCTTCCGGAGATTCCTCAATGTTCCCAGCTGCGACCTGAGTCACCTTTGCCGGGACCCTATTCCTCCGTTCATCAGAAGACTTTTCTTTCAATGCAGTCATTTTCAACACAGCTAAAAACAATACCCTAAAGGACGTCGAAAGAGGTAGGAACACAACCAAGGTATTTGACCTCAGTCACAAACTACGAAGCGGAAAAGGTTAAACGCAGACTGAAAATGGAGAAGGAAAGCAAAGGTAATGCATGTAAGAAGCGGTGTCTCCAACTGAGTGAGCCGGATGATGACTTGCAGCCACTTGCAGTTGACGTCGATCTTGAGAGCACTCCTTGTGGTCAGAATCGGTCAAGAAGGGAGACAGGATACGGCGCCAGCAATGTGCTGTGTGCTGTGTGAGTGCAAAAGGACGAAAAATGTTTACTTGTGATAAATGCTTGTAATTTGGACACTCAAATACTCGTATACTGCCTGGAATAGCCCCACCATTTTGGTATGTTGTGATTTACACCTTCTTCAGATGTTTGTTTAATATTTCGTTCTTTTAAACGAATTTCCGCCGTTTATTTATTCGAATGTATTCGCAATTACATTGCCATATTGCATCACAGTGGCAGACTTTTTTTAAAAACATGTCACGTCGTGTTACAGAGGGCTTACGGTTGAAATGAGCGGAATAGCCCCACATTACCCTACAGAGTACTGAATATTAAATGTAATGTTTAGTTGCTGCTTGCGACCTACGGCTGAGAATCGTCACTGAATTTCCACTCAGACTTGACAGTATGACAGAAGGTTCTTAGAAAGAAATACGAACTTTGGTCAAGAGATGGAACACGCCGTTGAATGTCAAGCGCTACTTTTAGTTGTTACCGGCGACTTCTAGCTGCGACTTGTCACTGAAATTACAGTCAGACACCGCAGTATGACACAAGATTATTAGAACACGCCGTTGAATGTCAAGCGCTACTTTTAGTTGTTACCTGCGACTTCTAGCTGCGACTTGTCACTGAAATTGCAGTCAGACACCGCAGTATGACACAAGATTATTAGAAAGAAGTACGAACTTCGGTCAGTACATGGCACCGATATTAAACACTACTTAGGTGCTACTTGCGACTTCTAGTTGTGACTGAAACTGCAACCAGATTCTGTAAAATTGCTATAGTTAAAGCTGCCGCTTCACAGTTATTGTTTCTTGCAACAAACACTCGATTTATTGCCCATCCCTACATTAGTGTGGCCGTGCGACACTGCTTCCGACAGTCAGACTTCTGGAACGGAATCAGCCACGCCTTCTGGGAGCCAGCAGTGGACCGCTGTGAGATGCGGCTGAGAGGACTTGGGCGTCGTCGTGGCCATGGATTGGCGCTACGGCCGAGATTGTTTGGCATCGACAAGGCTTGCCCAGCATGTGGCGGTGTCAGTATGGTTCTTTGTGATGGAGGACTGGCGGCTGCCGCCAACAGCTACAGTCAGCCATAGCGGAGGGACGGAGATGGGAATCGGCCACTGAACGGAACAATCCTAGCAGCTTAGAGAGCGAAATCTGTGGCGGAACTGTGAGGCAGCCTAGCGAATGGACGGCAGAGGGCGACAGACGTTTGCCGTCAACGCAGAGGATCATTCCGGCCGGCGCAGCGGAAGTGCTAGGTTTCGCAAATTTACAGAATGCAGCGTAGCCGGGAGAGAGAAGCAGGTTGCTGCGGTGTGTGTTCTGGCACTACAGTCAGAGGTGTACATGTCAGATGTGATAAATGCTGGCTGTAGCTTATACGAGTGAGGAAAGGGCCGACCCGCTTGAGTCACCAATTCATTACACGATGAAACACGAGAAAGCCTCTGTTGGGCCTAGTGTATACCAGTGGAAAATATGATCCTATCGGAGCACAAGAACGGTGAATACTCCTGTTTACAAGAGTCTTTCTGAACAGTGGGGTGCGAGCTGCCGCATTCTACCTTCCTCAGCACGTTTCCAAAAAATTATGCGGTGCGAATATATTCGCGCTCTTTTTAACGTGCAACTTATCTCTAACACCCACAAGCTCCCCTAACTGTAACTCGTTCACGCCCACGAGACCATCACTGTGGGTCTCTCGCCCCTTCTACTCCCAGTTGCCCATTCTCACACACTCAGCCCAACTCATTGTCGTTATCTCTTTACGTCTCTCCAACTGTCACTGTATCCTATCACACAGCCCCAGTCTCCTTCGTTGTGTCCTACTGCTACTGTCTCCTTTCAATGTCACTGCTTCGTCTTGCTTCCTCTTACTGCTACTGTATCGTTCACTCCTTACCGCTGCTGCTGTCTCTTCTCATTATCTCTCTCTTCATCCATATGTCCTCGTGCTACGGCACTTTATAAACTACACCGAATTTTACGTGCGTATTTTATGTGTACAAGTCGGATAACTTTGAACCTCTTGTATCACGGAAATGGATAGAAATATCAAGAAAATTTTCAAGGTTGTTGAAGATCGAGAGCTTAGCAATATATTGTAAAAATTACAGACATTTTCTGTGCATAACCGTCTTGGAGTTTGATACCCAAAAACCACGTTTATTGGGTTTTTCTCGAGAACGGATGAAGATTTTTGAAAGTGGGAAGACGGCACTTCTACCTAAATACTTAGAGAATACACCGGTAAAAACTGAGCAATTTGTTGGGGGTTATTTTTTATTTAGATTTCGTCTCACATGACAACGCGTACACAAGTAAGGTAGCTTTGAAACTCTGTATTTCGGAAACGGATAAAGATGCAAAGAAAATTTCCAAGGGTTCTTGAGATCAGTATTTTAGAACTACATTGAAAAATTTCAGCCGTTTTCTATTCACAGCCGTCTTGACATCCGCGGTTCGGTTTTGGTACCCAAAACCCTGTTTTATGGATACTTCTCGATAATGGCTAAAGATTTTTGAAAACGGGAATATGGTACTTGCAGATAAATACTTAGAGTATTTACTGTTGCAAAATGAGCCATTTGTTGCTCTTAATTATTTAGATACACGCTGCTGACAGCGAAAAAATTGTGGAAAACACATTCTTCGCGTTTTATCAGGGACCGCCCATGAAGCAAACGATGCCCCCATAAACCCCCTTAAGGCATACCGTAAACCCCACGTAATTCAAAATGAAAAAAAAACCTATTTTTCCATTTCCCAACCTGCAGGAAGTGTATAATATTAAAAAAAAAATTGGCCCTGTATTGAAGAACTGTTAGAGTAAGAAGTTACCTCATTGGCTGTTCAAATGGTTGTCAGCCCAAGGACTATACAAAAGCCGGCCGGAGTGGCCGAGCGGTTCTAGACGCTTCAGTCTGGAACCGCGCGACCGCTACGGTCGCAGGTTCGAATCCTGCCGCGGGCATGGATGTGTGTGATGTCCTTACGTTAGTTAGGTTTAAGTAGTTCTAAGTTCTAGGGGACTGATGACATCAGATGTTAAGTCCTACAGTGCTCAGAGCCATTTGACTATACAAAACACTTGACTCCCACCTTTCTATCATCAGCAGAACCCGAGGTATATGCCCAGTTAAGATCCCTTTTTTATGCAAGGCCTATAGTATAGCTGCATGCGTACCGGTAACTAAAACAGTACTAGGTGATGGAAATGTTCCCAGTAAAAATTAAGTCATCATTGCTGTTGGATTTGATTGCTTTACTGTTCGGATATTCCGTGTGCTGTGGAATGTATGGATCGTTGATTTCTTTGTGAATTTTGTCTCTCTTTTTCTTTCTGTTTAGTGTATAGGTAGTGTCGGCTTTTATTGGGTACTTTTGGAATTCGATTTTTGGGTGAGATCTGAGTGTTTTATATGCTTTCAGTGCAGTATTTGACTTGTGTATTCTAATTTATGGCCTTGTGTATAGCATTAATGAACTCAGAGGATCTGATTCATTGGCTTTCCCTCTATAATATCAGGTACTACTGTGCTGTTAAAATGATTATTCATTTGTGCCCCCTTGCTGTAATTTCATTGGTTCTACTGGGGCAAGTTAATCAAAAGTGCTCCATTTGTATTAGTTCGTAAGACATATTTTGTTTTTTATAAATTCTGATCTTCTGCGGTCGTTGTTTACTCTGCATTCGCAATGGATTGTTTATACTTGTTAGTAGTTTGATCTTGTCATCCTCTGCACTGACTGCTCTGGCTGTCGCTTGTTCTGTCTGTGCTCTGGATAATTTACACCTGTCAATAAACTGAATTACATTTAATTAAGAAGTTACGCCAACATAATCTCCAGTCACTTACCACTCCCAATAGCTGCTGACACTACAGATGAAGAAGTAACGATACATTCTTACAAGAGATAGTATAGTCAGTGAAGGATGTGACAATGTTACTGACATTATCTGGTAAATCATATGTATTCATAACCAGCTCGGGTGCCCGTCGTCAATCAGGAAATTGATATGCAGTTGTATGGTAGTTGGAATAAAAGGAAAAACTTTAAAGTATTAAAGGTAAAAAACTTTATTCAAAACGTATTTTTACTGTTTACAATACTTTCTAAAGCGTAAGAGGCAAAAATTTGTTATTGAAAACATATTGTAACTACTTACAATACTCGTTTTTAAGCAGCATTTTTCTTTTGTTTTCCAGGGTATGTATGTATAAATTTTTCAAATTCCCTACTCGAGGGCAAGCTGTATATAGTTAGCCGTGAGAAAAGCAGAAGTCTTTGAGGTAGATGTCGCAATATTTTAAAGTTTGTCCATGCGCTTCTGTTAATTGCAAAACTGTAGGCTAATGTGATTGGAGTGGCACTTCAGTGAGATCAGTAGTATTATGGGGTTAAAAAGTGGGTGTCCTTTGTCCTTTTCAGTCGTAATTTCGGGTTCGATAATATTATTCGATAGCTGGTTGCAGATCATAATTGTTTATTACATAGTTTTGGTAAGCTGAGTTTTTTGTGTAGTACGGTCGGAGATCTAGTTTTTTAAGTTGAAGCTAGTGTAATGTCATTCCTGGTACTTGCAAAGAATGTAGAAATTCTGTAGGGAAATCCATAGGGAAGTTCACACTTTCTTCAATGTTTACCATCGTGTCGATCGATTTGTAGATTCTCTCTTCACCGGGAATTTTCCTTTGAATATTAAAAATGATATCGTCAACAACATAATTTTTAGTTGCCAAAACTACCCTTTCATGTAGTCAGTCCGGATTGGTATATTGTGCACAAAGTTTGGATAAATTTGGTCGATGACTTGGTTTCCAGCAGAGACTGTGTTGCAGAAATTACTGTTGAGTTTAATGTGGCCGATCGTCTGGTCAATAGGATATGTGCCTTCGCCTGTTTGTACGAGTAAAAGGTGTTGAGCAAAATATGCTGTGGTTTCGTCTCTCTATAGTTCAACTCTCATATTTTTTGTTAGTCGCAGTATTTGTATGTGTGGCCAGAGATGTGATTTTTTTAAAGTATGCATTGATCTAGTCTGCTGGTGTTGACTTGGGGATAACTGGAAGTGATTGTCCAAAATCTCCTGAAAGTATAAGCAGAGCTCCTCCTATTACTTCAGCGTTCCCTCGCAAGTCTTGTAATGTTCTGTCCATGGCTTCGAGTGAGTTTTTATCTGCCGTTCTGCATTTGTCCCAGAAGATAATTTTAGTTTGCTTTAGAAATTCACCCCATCCAGATGCTCTTGAGATTTTTCATACTGGGAACTTTTCTTTGGCTATATTCAACAGTAGTCGTAGGACGGAATAGGCAGTTCATACTCCTTCCATAAGTGTGACTGCAATGCCGGATGATGCCGGCGCAATTGCGATGTGTTGTTTAGCACTTATTTGCGCCAGCAATAAATTTATTAGACACGTTTCCCCGGTGACGCCTTGTGCGTCCAAATAAATAATTCCGCCAGTTTGCTGTCGATCCCGTCCATGATAATGTTATAAATTTCCTTTTTATTGTCATTGAGGAGTGGTTTGTTGTGAGCAATGTAACAAAGTAGTTCGTTGATGTTGTTTCTATTTTCATTTGTAATTTCGAAGTTTAGCACACTGATAGCATCTTTTCGTGGTGCTTCCATCCTAAGTTATACAAAGATCTGGTTGTTTCTGCTGAAGTTTTATCTTCTACGCGAATGAGTGTTTCGTTGAAGATGTCGTCGTTGAATTTGATGATCAGTTCAGGATGAGCTTCTCGGATATGCACAGTATGTCATTACTCATAATCCCTTTGAAGGAGTCCCTTGCTGTTTTTGATACGATGGGTAACGTCTTTTTCGAATTATGGCGAAAAAATCTCTCATTCGTTCAGCTTAGGCTGTGAGTGAGGCATTTTGTAGAGTTAATTCCCTGTGGTTGTCGTGTTCCAGTAGCCCCAATTATTGGCACGTTTCTCTGTACGCGTGGCAAAGGAAACTGTCAACAGTTGCGATATCTGTGAAACTTCTTGGTCCCCATATTTCATGTAGCAACATCCGAAGATAGAAACATTCGATGTTGGTCGGATTTACTGTGTATACTCCGCCTAGTGCGCCAGTTCTGGATGCTCTTATACTGGAATTCCTTGTTTTTGTCGTTGAAAGATTTTTCTTGTTGTGTTCCACGTGTCGTCGACATACAGTAATGTTTTCGCGAATGGATTCGTTTGGCACAGTTGGTAAAAATCTGTTAATAATTTGTCCTGAGGAGGTTCGATTGCAGTTTTTCTGGCGGTGTCTTTTGTGAAGTAAACTCTCTGTCCATCCTCCAAATGTACTGCTAGATGTTGCACAGTTGGTTCGCGTTCGTGCATGGTAAAACCGAAAATCAACCACACTGCCTCGTTACTGTTGATCTATCTTCCCATCTGGTACATGAGGATCTAGACGATTCTGTTCTGTTGTTCGCTGTCTTTGGTTATTTGAAATACTGCCATGTCACTGTCTTTGTTCAAATGCTTACAGACATATTGATGGATTGCACCGAATTTCAGCATCTACGTTCATGTGTGCTTGGAACATTTTGGAAAGTAGCGTGTTATGTGGTACTACCCACTGACTTTCTACTTCCAATTTTTCGCTGCCTCGTATTCGTGTTTTTACTGTGAAGCCACTGTTTTTGGGTGATCGTCTTCTGTATGTGGGATAGCCATCAACGCCGCTTTATGTGTCGTCGAAGTATAGTTTTGGATTTTTTTTTTTTTTTTTACATTTTTCATCACTCGAATATGGCGAACTAGTGTTTAATGGCCCTCATGTTCCGTGAATCATGTTTTTCACTACTGTGTCATACAGTTCCGGACCTCCTTCTGGATTGGGAAATTCAAATTGGATGATTTTGTCGATATCCGAGGAATACATTCTGTCGTGTATCCATGTGAGAGTATGAGAGTGAGGTAGTCCACATTTTTGCCATTCGATTGTGTACATCCAACATCTAACGGATCCAAAGATTTGGTAAATCTCATTTGTTTTTGTCGGAAAACTCGGGCTATTATGCCCTGTCGATGCATGGCGGCTTGTCCGTATCTTAGTTGTTCCTGAATTCTGGCCGCGACGAGCTGCGTGTGAATGTTATGAAGAGGTCAGGTCGTCTATATTTTGTTACGCATGACATCTTGTGGTATTCCTGCATGTGCCTCGGACATTCTGTGTACGATGGGGGCAAGATTACCAAATTTCCATTGTCTTCAATGCTTCCATCCTTTATGATTACGTCTCGGAGGTGGATGTTTTCTTCCGTGCGTAGTTCCTTCTGATTCATTCTGACGTAAAGCATCCGTTCCCCTTCTACTTTTGCATATTTTATATCTACCAGGAATTGTTGCAATAAACGGTGAGTGTTGAGAACGTCATTATGTGTTTGTCTCTGATCATAAGCGTTAAACATAGAACTCCTTCGAAGGGACTTTTTTTGTTACTTTCTACTCATGTTTCAGGTTGTATTTGTTTAGCATTAAAATGATATCCGTTCTCTTCGTGCAGAAGTATTAGTGGATATTGAAGGGTATCATACGAGCGGTGTGTTTCTGCAATGCATTGTAGTCCTTCCCTTCGTTGTACAATGATGTCACGGCTTGTGTTTTTGTTGACCACAATCACGATAGTGACTTCGTCTATTTGAGGTGCGTTAAATCGACGTTCTTGTTCTCCGTGTGGTCTCTTGTCGGCCCGAATTATAACTTTGCAGGTATCGGAAATCATTCGGTCTAATGCTGTTTTGAATATGTCAATCATACGTGTAAGATCCTCTGTACATCTCGGATTAGTTCTGGTCTCAGTCCACTGATACTTGTGCATCGTTGATCAATTTCTATTTCTTCATTTTCGTGAAATAACCTTGCAGAAATTTATGGTCTTCGTTGGGTAGTGGCAGTCATGATCCCATTTTGTGATAGATTAGTCTGTGGATGGGAAAAACACAGTCGATTTCATTTCTGTTACTGTTGATCGATGTGACACCGCACCGGAAGAAGTCATGTGGAAGCTGGCATTGTACGCTTTTATCATGTAATGTAAAAATTCCTGCAGAGGTGCTTCCAGTTGGGGTAATCGACTTTTTCCTTTCATGCAGCAGAATCCTGGTGTTTTTCTACCGAATTTTTTCGCATCGCTAAATTGGCAGATGTTGTCCATTTTTCCAGTGTTATGTGTTTGTTATATTCTTTCGTCGGGTCATGTCTATTTTCGTAGGGTGTACTGTTTACTTGTCCTTGTCCGCGCTTCCCGTAGGGTGATATTTTCATCGCTGGCTTGAGTTCGCTGTCTGTTATTATGAGATTGTTTTACAATTCTTTATCCTTCAGTCTGTCCATTTCGTACTTCTTCGATTTCTTTGCTTCTCACGGTGTCAATTCTCGTTCGTTGGGAACTTAAACGTGCTTCGCGCTATTCGTCTGTTTTTTTTTTTTTTTTACTTCGGTGTTTTTCGTTTTCGCCGTTTTGTTTCAGAACTGTCAAGATCCCCTCCTATTTTACATTTGGGCATAGTCTAAAATATAAATCAAATCAACTTTTTATCAACAAAGTACACTTTGCACACTTTTCATATTTTATTTTCGATTTATATTCAGTCACTATATCATTTTGACCTCTCACAGCTCACTGTTTTATTCACTCACTGCACTACTTTTTCCGTCCCTCCTTTCGTCATTGATAAGAAACTGACTTTCGAATCCACGACGGGCCTTTACCTATGGGTAGCCTCACCAGTGGCGAATTCTAGAACATTCCAAGAAGACTGCGAATGGTCCACTGTGTTCCAGAATATTACACAACATTTGAGAGTGTTCTGGAATGTTCCACAATGCTGTGGGATGTTGTAGGATGTTCCCGAACATTCTGTAATCTTCCCGAATGTTAAAGCCTTTTCTTAATCATTCCAGAGCATCCCGGATCATTGTGGAACATTCCGGAACATTTTGGAATGATGTGGAATGCTCTCAAATACTGTCAAATGTTCTGGAATGTCCTCGAATACTCTCGAATGTTCTGCAATGTTCTAGAAATTTCTGTTAGATGAAATTTTCCAGCCTTTATATCTTAAAAAGCACACTCTTCAGGTAAAACTAGGAACCTTCTTTATGGATTTGGAATAGAGGGCTAACACACCATGTAATTCCCTTGATCGTACCGGGACTCGTTTCTGAGTTTTAGCGACACGCGGCATTGTTCACTTACTTCTATAAAATAATGTGCTGACGCAACCATTAGTTGTTCTAGCAAGCGACCACCGCTGATGTTCAGGTTTATCAGCGCTTGCTACTGGCGGCATAGCCACATCAACAGCACACGATTTTGCAAAGAAGCGATGCTAACAACAATTTTTTGGCTGTATCACCACCACATATCTCATCTGTACGGCAGTCAACATTTGTTGAGAATGTCCTTAAAGCATAAGGCATACTCCATATTACTTTGGTTTCTGTTAAATGGTAGCCTGTCAGCGTGACGTCTTCGGCTCAATCAGTCTAAAATGCAACGAGCCAATCCTAAATTTGACAAGATCACACTATCCTAAAATTACATGACATTGTCTTTAGTGTGTCGTATTTTTTATACCAACAACTTTTCTACATTTTGTTTTCGCAGGACTCTGACTAACGATTCACTCGGAAGGAACATTTTTCGTTGGCTTACAAACTATTTTCACACTTTAGTGAGAATTGTCGAGATGATACTGAGTATCCAACCGCGACTGGATATTACGCATATCGAGTTCACAGACCACTGCACGCGGTTACCCTCATGGAAATTTCCGCCGACTGCTGCAAGCCCCTGAGGTTTTGCAAACGTCCGCTAGCGGTGGTTATTCAATCGCATCGCGCCCATTGTCTCCCTCATGTTGGCTCGTGGCCTCGAGCGGCTGCACACGAATCTGTTCGCTGAAAGCCATTCGGTCTCACAGATTTGCTGAGTATTCCTGAAATACGTAACCTTTACGTTCTAAATGTGGAGAGCAATGGCTTGTCAGTGAACGCCATTTATTGTACTAATACTTTATTAACGCTATAAGTGCCATTTACGTGCGACATGAAAAATGGAATACGAAGTGAAATTTGCCCAACATTGTGACATTCACTACTTTTGGGCTTTTCGTAAGTTTAAGTGGCTGGTTCCCCAGAAATGGAATTTCGTACTTATTACTTCTGGATGCATGCTCATTGCCAATTTTTTAGTATTATAGCCCTGCTTGCTTTAGCTGAGTTTCACGGTATTGTTGCATTTATTTACATTGTATAGTTTCTTCGTCGTAATTAAGGAAAATAATGTTGACTCTCATCGTCACCTAATGTTTCTGGGAAGATTTCCATGAAATTCGGTTTAATTTCTGTACACCTACCCGTACTAGACATCTTTCGTCATTCACTTCAAATAAGAATCCCACTCCCCAAACATCACTGCTATTTCGCCCAGGAGGTTGCTGGAAAGAACTGAGAACTCCCGGTACAGACAAGAAAAGATATTAACCTTTTTTCAATGCTTGTTTCCTGCTGGCCTACCACCATGAGTAGTAGCTCGCTCAATGCTTTGCGTGCAGCACCACACAGGTAAGAGGATGTACGAAAAAAATTTGATACCTAAGCTCCCCGATTTTACCAAGATATCTAAAACTCCAAAAGACCTCCTTACGTAACTGCAGTGAGAAAAAACATCATACTTAAAGGTACTTGGTATGGCTGATGGGAAACACACTGCCAGCACATGTCGTAGGTTGCTATAGTTCTGTCATTCTGTGACTCACCACGGAAAATATTATCTCAGCTGAGTAGAATAACAAGTTTGTACTGGCAACGTGCGGATGTGTTGAACAAGTGAGGTAAGTTGACCTCGCGAAACTATGTGTTTGGTGCAGACAGCAAACATATTGTTGAAAATTGTCCTGCAGTAGCTACAGGTTTACTGTTAGTGCTTTTCATACTTTCTCAGGCAAATGAAACGTTTGACTGCTATATTTCAAACACAAATTATAGTACAGGTTATAAATTATCATTTTACTGTATCATAAGTGTTCAAATTTTGTTGTAATCCACATAAGACTTCTTTAAATTTTGTTATAGTCCACATATAGCTTCTTTAAATTTTACTGCAGTCCACATACGACTGTGATCCTCGGGAGAACCAGCCATGATAAAACTATTTCAGTTTGCAGGCAAGATGTGTGAGACAGGAGAAATACCCCCAAACTTCAGGAAGAATGTAATAATTCCAGTTCCACAGAAGACAGAGGCTGACGTGTGTGAATATTACAGAACCGTCAATTTCATACATCGGGTTTACAATTATAATGAAAAATCTGAAATGTGAAATACGCGAGTTAACACTGACACTTCGAATTGTAAGAGAAGACTGGTTGAAGAAAGGCAGAACTATGGTTATATCATTTATATATTTAGAGAAAGCTGTTGACAATATGCCTGGAATATACTCTGAAATTCTGAAGGTATTAGAAATAAAATAAAGGGATCGAAAGGCTATCTGTAGCTTGAACCAAAATCCATAGCGCAGTTTTAAGAGTCGGAGGACTTGAAGAGAAGAGGTAATTGAAAAGGGAGTGAGATAGGGTTGCAGCCTATCCCTGGTATTGTTCTATCTATACTATGAGAAATCAGTAAAGGGAATCATTAAGAAATTTAAAAAAGGAATTGAGTTAGAATATAAACAATGAGGTTTACCGACGAAGCTGTAATTGCACCAGTGACGACAAAAGCTGAATGTGTTGGAAGGAGTCTCGAAAAGAGGGTGTAAGATGCCTATGAATAAAAGTAAACCAAGAGTAAAGATATGTAGTCGAATGAAACCGAGCGATCCCGATGGAATGGGATTAGGAAATGAGATGTTAAAAACAGTACATGGATTTTGCTATTTAGGCTGGAAATTAACTGACAACGGCCGAAGGAGAGATAATATGCAGCACATACTGCCAGCAGCAAGAAACGCACTTCTGAAAAGGAGAAATTTGTTAACGTCGAATATCAATCTAGAGTTAGGATGATGAATTCATTAGAGAGTGATCGCAAGCTCGGAGAGGAGATCGACTTTGTTCTTTTCAAAAGAGGCATCCTGGAATTTAGAGGAAACAAGTTACAGAAGAATATTGAAGAACAGAATGGTAGAGTATACAACTAACGAAATGCTTCTGAACTGAACTGGGGACAAGAGAAACTCATGGCACGATGCAAATAAAAGAAGGGAGTAGCTGATAGGACACATTCTAAGGCATGAAAGAATAGTTACTCTGGTGACTTGAGGAGACATGTGGAGTAGAAGCTGTAGATGGCTGCCAAGGCTTGGCTACAGTGAGCAGGTTGTAATGGCTGTAGGGTGCGGCAGTTAACGCTAGGACGAAGAGACTGGCACGTTCTAAACTAGCGTGAACAGTTACATCAGACCAGTGTACGGGCTGGTGATCACAACAATAACAACAATAATACTTATGGAATATTCTATCGGTCCTTGGAGGAACATGGACATATTAATAACTTGAGTACACATCATCAATATTCTACAATAACATTTATTTAACAGTTCGTTATGAACCGTCTTTCGGTTTCTTAGGCCATCGTCAGCTAACTCAATACTAAACGGACAGTCCACACAACTTCGGCGAGAATTCATAGCAGTACAAAGATTGTCATGCAAGGATTGCTGAACAAAGATATGTGACATTTTATGACTATATCGATGGTAAACACAAGCGTAATGTAATACCTAAAGAGAGACAGAACAAATAAATCTTATATTACAATATACCATATTCAAATATTAAAGTTATATGAATATATAAGCCAAGGATGTTGTACCAGTGAGCAATGGCACATGCTACTATACAAATGGACAAACTAGTGAATGTCACGAATAGACCGAGGAAAAGAAGGGGCGGGGGTGGGGGGGAGGGGTTGGAGGAAGAAGTCTATGGAGTATGGGAATGGAACAATTACAAGAAGCTTATTATCTAATGCTGACAGAAATAATAATTTGATGCTCCTGCTCTAGAAAAGGTGAGTAGTGCAACTGCTTTTGGACGTTAAGGGCCAGGTTATGATTCTTTGATTGGTGTTTATGAATGACCAAAATTTCAAGTAATTTTAGTTTTATGCCTTTAGTTCCTTTAAGGAAAACATCACATTTAACATCATGTGAATGACTTTCACTCAGAGCATGTTCAAGAAAGGTGGAATCGTGTTTTTCAGAAGGAACTAAAGGCTGAAAACTAACATTACGTGAAATTCAGGCTGTTAATAAACACCAATCAAAAAATCCTGACCTGGTCACCGTCAGATAATACGCTTGTTATAACTGTTCCACTCCCACATTCCTTAGATTTCTTTTTCCTCCCCCCCCCTCCCCAAACCACCCTTTTCTTAGGTCTGTTCGTCACATTCACCAGTTTCTCCATATGGCATAGTAGCCTGAGCCATTACTCACCTGTACGACAATGTACAGAATATACTGCATTATATGATTTAATGTTCAGAGCCTCTTTAAATATTACATTATGCTTATGTTTTCTATCGATGTAGTCATAAAATGTCACATGTCTTTGTACAGCAGTCTTTGTATAGCGATAAGCTCTTGCAGAAGTTATACGGACTATCTGTTCAGTATTGAGTTATCTGACGATGGCTTAAGAAGCCGAAAGTCGGTTCATAACGAACAATTAAATAAATATATTGTGGAACATTAATACCGTGTACCCAAGTTATTAAATAACAACGATAGTATCAGCAATACAGAAAGTATCAAACGGGAGATTAATGACCACAAATGTTTGTTCTTCGAAATAAAAAGAGGTATGTAAGATACCTATAATGACAAGCACAGGAAGAAAACGTATTGAAACCGAAGTCGTTTATGCTAGTAACACATGAAGATAAGTAAGAAAAAGTAAATAACGTTAAGACTAATGACGGTAAGCATGTAATTCCTTAGAGTCTCTGCAGTGACCTAGCAACACTGAACTCTCAATAAAATAGCGTAATACAATAATAATATGATGAAATTATCAGTTCTGTACCATCTACGATAGTTGGCTTGGGGAAATGTCAGGCTTCCGAAAGCACCATAGTACAGCAACTCCATTAATCAAAGTAACTGATGACATTAAACATGCTATGGACAAATGTGAAGCTACCATCCTAACACTGCTTGACTTTAGCTGAATTTCTCAAACAGCACAATACACTGGTTCGACAGCTACCTCAAAAACAGAAGTCAACAAGTCATTTGTGGGTCGAAGAAGTCATCATGGAAAAACGTGCGCTCTGGAGTTCCCCAAGGCTCCGCCCTTGGTCCATTACTCTTCTCACTGTACATCAATGATATTTCTCCAGTGATTCACTCCTGCAACTACCATCTATATGCCGAAGACATCGAACTGTACATAAGTGCAAGCCCCAAGACCATTGCTGACGCAGTAACGAGTGTGACCGCAGATCTTTGCTCTGTTCCTCGATGGGCACAGAACCTAGGTCTGAAAATAAACCCCAAGAAATCCCAGGTCATTCTTAAATCTGATCCAATCAGCCGGTACTTTCGCGAAACAGTCCCTCAAGTACTCCTCAATGTTACCCAACTACCACACCAAAAAACATTAAAGGACCTAGGAATAAGCTTGGATGAACACCTAAACTGGGAAGAACAAACAGTGACAGCTTGCCGGAAATCGCTCTCCTCCCTACATGCAAACTAAAAATTTCGAAAAATATTTCCAACCCATGTTAAACAAAAACACTAGTCTTGCCTAATCTTTACTACGGTAATGTAGTTCAACACGGCACAAATAGTGAAAATTCGAGATGCCTCGAGCTAGTGATGAATGCTTGAGTTAGATACGTGTGCAATACACGGTTGTATGATCATATCAGTCCTTCATACTACTCCCAGCTAGGTTGGATACGACCACATAGTGTACGCGATCTATAGACGATGTGCTTACTTCATCGATTTCTTAGTCACTGGTGCCCCCAGTACTTATCTTCTCACATTAAACACCTACCATCATTCTACAACCGCAATACCAGATTGGATACGTCTAGCATCTTGGCTGTACCTTTACATAACACAAAATCTTTCTCCGTATCATTCTCCATCTCAGCCATACGACTGTGGAACGCGCTCCTCTGTGATCTGCGTCTTATCCAGAACCACTCAACATAATAGGGAACTCAGGGACAGTATAGCCACCATTGTTGTGCCCCTCTCATCTCTTTCTTTCTCCTCTCCATCATAGCTTCGAATTTCTCTTCCTCTTCTATACCTCTTTCACCCCATTCTATCGTCTTATGTCTCTGCTCGACGTGAATAACTCACAAGCTGCAAGAACATAACGAGAAAATTCCCAACTAGCAACAAGACAGACATTCATAAAAGAAAAATATGTTTACGTTCATATACATAGTCATTACTATTATTATTATTACTATTGTTACACGTGGTATGTCCATAATGTTCTGCACAAACTGAAATTCGTTCAATCTGAGTATGCCTGGTTAGGTGTAAGAGAGGGCCTGAAGGCCCTAATCTTGCCAGCTAAAATAAAGGCATAAAGAAAGAAAGAAATGTACTCATTTATGTCATTTATTTGCATTCTTCTTCTCGTAGTCGATGAAATATGGAAATATCTATTTTGTCTTGGAAGGAGTACTGATGTTACAAGCGTCAGTAAAAAACGGACAAATATTTATTTTCTATTTATTTATTTAACCTGATCTGATTAGCGCCCTCAGGCCTTCTTCTACTTCGAACCAGGCTTTCGCAAACACAGTACCTTTTTTACATAATTTTCTAAGAAGTGACAAATTTAACACGACACCGAGTAGAGCTGGAAGACGCTCCCGCGCCACCCACCACACCACTGGTAATAGCTGCACAGCTCGTTGGGTGGCGTGCGGGGGATCGGCAGGTGGAAACGCGCGCTTTGTTTGGCACGCTGGTGTCGGCCTCGCCTCCCAGCTGGCTTCACCGCCAGTAATTCCCTGCGGTGTTCTCTGAATACACTTCTTTATTCGCCCTTGAGCACGAATAACAATGGCCGACTGTTTTCCAGCCGAAGATACATAGACCATTGTACCCTCCCGTAGGCGCAACTGTAGTGTTTGATCCTGACACACCACGAAGAATGAACAAAAAAAAAAAAAAAAAAAAAAAAAAAAAGGAACAATGATAAAGCCTCTTTGTTTACTGACTGAATTCCGCAAAATTTATGTGCCATTCGTGTCTTCGGAATCCGTAGAAAGTGAAAAAGGTTTTATTCAAAATGAACCTACGCTGCGAATTAAATTTATTCTTTCCTCCAGGGTTGTTAAACAGAAGGACATCGAAAAAAACACCGAGAATAATTCTTCAGTTGAAACATGTTATTGTTCAAGACGTCTCTTTGATGCTAAGAAGTTCATGTTCTCAATGGAATGAAAAGTCGTTTGGTAACAGCGTATAAATACGGCAAACTGAAATTCTGACTACGTCTCGCTTGATGCTTTCTGAGGTTCTGTAAAATAATAACTGCGAAAATAAAAAAAAACTGTTTCGCAATAGATTCTGGTTCACTGAAGTGAGAACAATACCAGAGGCAGTTCTTTCGTACACGAAAACATTCACAAATAAAAAAAGAAATGCACCATTTTATTTTGGATTTGAACGATAAATGCGGTCGTAGACCTGACTTCAATACAGAAATATTTGGAAAGTTATCGCTGTGAATAAATGGAAAACAAACATTCTTCAGTGCAAAAACAAATCTGTGTACTTAGAGACACAGAGGTATGATAAACCTCCCGCAAGACACGTTTTTGTACACTGCTGGCCACCGTAAATGCAACACCCTGAAGGAAGCATCCGAATCAAGTGAAATTTACACCATGAGTTTGCAGCGATGAGATACGCAACTGATTAGAATTTCAGCGCAGACGCACATCACGCGCGCCTGTGGCGCCACCTCATAGCGCCATTTAAGGCTTGGCGATTTCGACGAGTGTACGTTCGGCACGTGTGTTTACCTTGTGGTTGTTTCACAAGACGATCAGTTATGCCTCGTAGACAACAGCGAACATCTTTTGATCAAGTATCCGAGTTCGACAGAGGAAGGATAGTGGCTTAGCGAGATTGTGGATTATCATACAGAAAAATCGCTAGTCGTGTTGGACGAAACCAAACAACTGTAATGCGGATATGTGACCGTTGGATGCAGGAGGGTACGACGGACCGACGTGGTCGATCGCATTCACCTCGGTGCACCACTGCACGTGCTGATAGGCAAATTGTGCGCATGACAGTGACGGATCGCTCAGTGACATCCCGAACCACAGCACAGCACATTGCGTCTGTAACGCATCATCCAGTGTCTGCGCGTACCATTCGACGTCGTTTACAGCAGAGTGGTCTGTCCGCAAGACGTCCATTGCTTCGTCTACCATTGACGCAGAACCACAGACGTCTCCGTCGCTAATGGTGTGATGACAAACGGATGTGGACGGCAGAATGGAATGACGTTGTCTTTACTGACGAGGCACGCTTCTGTCTGCAGCACCACGATGGTCGGATTCGAGTGTGGAGACACCGTGGAGAGAGGATGCTGGACAGCTGCATTATGCACCGCCACACTGGTCTTGCACCGGGTATTATGGTATGGGGCGGTATTGGATATTATTCTCGCACGCCTCTAGTACGCATTGCCGGTACTTTAAATAGCCGGCGCTACATATCCGAGGTGCTGGAGCCAGTTGTCCTTCCTTACCTTCAGGGCTCGGCCACAGCCATATTTCAACAGGATAATCCGCGACCACACGTGGCACGCATTGTCCAAAGGTTCTTCGTCAATAACCAGATTGAAGTGCTTCCCTGGCCGGCTCGCTCTCCGGATCTTTCGCAGATAGAAAACATGTGGTCCATGCTTGCTCAACGAGTAACCCAGATTACATCCCCAGCTGCCACACCAGATGATCTTTGGCAACGTGTGGAAGCTGCTTGGGCTGCTGTACCCCAGGAACACATCCAACGTCTCTTTGACTCAATGCCGAGACGTGTGGCAGCGGTGATCTCCAACAATGGCGGGTACTCTGGCTACTGATTCTGGCAGGAACCACATGTCACAGACGTCATTTGATACTTGGTCAACATGTTATCTACAAAATAAATTTTGTTGTGCTACCTCTTGTCTTTCTTGGTGTTGCATTTACGGTGGCCAGCAGTGTACTTTAAAGAAAGGCACAGAAGTTTACTTTAGTTATCATAGTAGGAATCTTGGTATAATTAAGCTTCATTTGAAAGAAATAACCTCTTTCGGTTGCATAGTGACATTAAAAGGAAATATAATTTTTTTCTAAAATACTACAGTAATTTTTTCTAGTGTTCTAGAATTATAGCTATCTAGAAGTTTCGGTAGTATCGTGTACCAGGAATGTTACCGACAGTGAAAATTGAATTTCCCACAATTTATAAGTGAATTAACTGAGTATGTGGCGTCACCCAAATATGCATTTACTCCAGTCTTCTGCTAGTGCATCTCTTCCTTTCCCTCTCTCTGACCATCACCTCTCGCTCCCCCCTTTCGTGCTCTTCCCACCGCTCTCTGTTCACCTCTACCAGTGCCCCACTCACTGTCCATCTTCTCCAGCCCCTGTGTCTGCCTGTCTTATGGTCCTCCTCTCTCTACATGTCTGCTCCTCCCTCCTCTCTTTGTCCCTCTTCCCTGTGTCTCTGTCCATCTCTTCCTTCCCACTCACTGTGTCCATCTCCTACTTCTTTCCTTTCGCTGTCCATCTCCTCCTCTCCACTCGCTCTGTCTATCTCCTCCTCTTTCCATCCTCTGCTCTTCTCCTCTCTTTCTTTCCATCTCCTCCTTCTGCCCATTTGCCCATTTCCCTCTCTATGGCCATCTCCTCCTCCCTCCTCTCTGCATATTATCATCCCCCCCCCCCAATGAGAAGTTGCTGGTTCTCACCTCACATAATTTATTTCCACAAAGTAAGTAACGTGTGTACCAAGTTTGATTTGACTTTGCCTGAATACGCCCTTGTCAAAAATATTTCACATACAGGGAGTTACAAAAAGGTACAGCCAAACTTTCATGAAACATTCCTCACACACAAATAAAGAAAAGATGTTATGTGGACATGTGTCGAAAACGCTTAATTTCCATGTTAGAGCTCATTTTAGTTTCGTCAGTATGTACTGTACTTCCTCGATTCACCGCCATGATTTCATACGGGATACTCCACCTGTGCTGCTAGAACATGTGTCTTTACAAGTACGACATAACATGTGGTTCATGCACGATGGAGCTCCTGCACATTTCAGTCGAAGTGTTCGTACGCTTCTCAACAACAGATTCGGTGACCGATGGATTGGTAGAGGCGGACCAATTTCATGGCCTCCACGCTCTCCTGACCTCAACCCTCTTGACTTTCATTTATGGGGGCATTTGAAAGCTCTTGTCTACGCAACCCCGGTACCAAATGTAGAGGCTCTTCGTGCTCGTATTGTCGACGGCTGTGATACAATACGCCATTCTCCAGGACTGCATCAGCGCATCAGGGATTCCATGCGACGGACGGTGGATGCTTGTATCCTCGCTAACGGAGGACATTTTGAACATTTCCTGTAACAAAGTGTTTGAAGTCACACTGGTAAGTTCTGTTGCTGTGTGTTTCCATTCCATGATTAATGTGATTTGAAGAGAAGTAATAAAATGAGCTCTAACATGGAAAGTAAGCGTTTCCGGACACATGTCCACATAACATATTTTCTTTCTTTGTGTGTGAGGAATGTTTCCTGAAATTTTGGCCGTACCTTTTTGTAACACCCTGTATATTTAACATACTTCACTCATATTTGCACATACTGGGTGATCAAAAAGCCAGTATAAATTTGAAAACTGAACACGGAATAATGTAGATAGAGAGGTACACATGCTTGGAATGACATGGGGTTTTATTAGAACCAAAAAAATAGAAAAGTTCAAAAAATGTCCGACAGATGGCGCTTCATCAATACAATAATTAGCATAACAAAGTAAGACAAAGCAAAGATGATGTTCTTTACAGGAAATGCTCAATATCTCCACCATCATTCCTCAACAATAGCTGTAGTCGAGGAATAATGTTGTGAACAGCACTGTAAAGCATGTCCGGAGTTATGGTGAGGCATTGGCGTTGGATGTTCTCTTTCAGCATCCCAAGAGATGTCGGTCGATCACGATACACTTGCGACTTCAGGTAATCCAAAGCCAATAATCGCACGGACGGACGTCTGGGGACCTGGGAGGCCAAGCATGACGAAAGTGGCGGCTGAGCACACGATCATCACCAAACGACGCGCGCAAGAGATCTTTCACACGTCTAGCAATATGGGGTGGAGCGCCATCCTGCTAAACATCGTACGTTCCAGGAAGTGTTTATCAGCCAGGCTGGGGATGATGCGATTCTGTAACATATCGGCGTACCTCCCACCAGTCACGGTAGCGGTTACAAAACCAGAGTCACGCATTTCCTCGAAGAAAAAAGGCCCGATAACGGTAGATATGGTAAATCCGACCCATATCGTGACTTTCTCGTCGTGCAATGGAGTTTCCACGACAGTTCTAAGATTTTCGGTAGCCCAAATTCTGCAGTTGTGGGCGTTGACAGACCCTCGGAGCGTGAAATGAGCTTCGTCGGTCCACAACACGTTACTCAACCAATCGCCATCTTCCACCATCTTTTGAAACGCCCACACCGCAAATGCCCTCCGCTTCACTAAATCTCCAGGTAACAGTTCATGATGCCGATGGATTTTGTACGGATAGCATCGGAGGGTACGCCTAAGTGCCAACCAAACAGTCGTGTATGGAATGCCGGTGCGACGTGCGACTGCACGAGCGCTGACTTCCCCGTGCATAGACGAACCCGCTACAGTCTCCATTTCTTCCTGAACTGTCTCAGCAGCATTACGCCTTGTGCTCGGTCGACCACTACGGGGTCTATCGTCTAAACAACCTCTGGCTTCGAACTTCGAAATCATTCTAGCCACAGCTGCATTTGTCAACGGACCTTTACCCGTTCGAATCCCCTTCCTATGGCGATAGGATCGTAACGGTGAACTAGCACATTCCCCATTCTGATAATACAGCTTCACTAAAAGCGCCTTTTCAGGTAACGTCAACATGCTGCGACTGCTGGCGTATCTGATTCTCTCTCTCATTACAGCTCTTTTTATACACGATTGTCATTTTTTTTGTTCTAATGAAACCCCATGTCATTCCAAGCATGTGTGTCAATGTTTGCCTCTCTAGCTACATTATTCCGTGGTTTATTAAGTTTTCAAATTTATACTGACTTTTTGATCACACGGTCTATTTCATCTGTATCTCTAGCGAATTTCATCCAGCAGTGTCGTTTTCACGCAGCTTAATGTTTATTACTCCTTGTCTCCGGCACTAAGTATCTCACAACTGTATAATTTTGCAGGTACATCCCGTGTTATACGTGGGTGCTCTCTACGAAAGATGCTGCGAATAGAGTTAGTATCAATGAAGCAATAAATTAAAAGATCATGCCTGATGCGGCAGTTGGACAGCATAAACAGCGACAATGTAGTAAGCGATATTCTTTCTTGCTTTCATCATTTGTGAGGGATATCAGCGAGAAAAAGTCTCGTGAAGGTTTGAAATTATGTGCAAAGTTGTTTGCAAGTCACTAAGTGCTCTTACCCTAAAACACTGCTTGAATATAGTCGGACTATTTCCGCGTCATAAACTACGCATCGTTTTCATATGCATCCTCACCACTTTTAGGTGGTTCTTAGCCCTCAGTGGTTCTTTCAAGACAGTAAGCACAATGTGTGCCAAGATTGGCTGAAATCGATTCAGTGATTTTGGAGGAGATATGGAACATACATACGTACATACACTTTCGTAATATGTATGATTTCATCTAGAAACGACATTAACTCTTCCTGATTCCTTCAAAGAAGTAGCTGACAGAAGATTTATGAGTCGGGTGTTTAATATCCTCTCGATGATGAATTCATTCGAGATGGACTATAGACTGGGAGAGGAAATCGATTGTGTCCTTGTCAGAGGAACCTTACTGGTATTTAGAGAAATCAGTGAAAGCCTAAATCTCACTAACTGCAAGGAAACTGGGACCTCTGTCAGATGCAAGGGAACTTAAAACTAAGATAAGTGTAACCCGGTATAGTAGCTCCCGAAACAAGAATTATATATTTGAGACACTTAGCATTTATTAAAATCAGCCCGAAAAAGAAGAAACCAATTGATAATTATTTTTTCCTTAGCGGCCACACAGTTAAGCCCTTGGCATAACAGGGTGGAGATGAGGGGGGGGGGGGAGGGGGGGGACCTTCCTTCTGCCTTCCATCCTGCGAACCCCCACGCTTTTACTCCCCAGAACACAATTTATGCCATAATACGGCTGTACTGCACAATGTGGTATTGATATTTCATATACGTTCTTAACCAACATCATTTAAAAATAAACATTAATTTTTTACCACTAAAATTCTGTTCCAATAAACCACGATGTTCCCACTCGCTGCACTGTGGAAACTTTAGTCCTAGACCAAAAATGAAAAAGACCTTTTTGTAGGAAATTTAATGCAGTTTAATTCTGTGCAGGGAGACATTTTCAATAGAAGATGTGATTTTCGATTCATCAGGGAAAAATAAATAAATGAGCTCTAAACGCCCCCACCCCTCTCCCCGCCATCCCCACGCCCACATTGCACAAGTCAGGACTTTTAGTATTTTGTCCATGGCACTCCCTCCTGACGCTGAACAATTTTTTCCCCTCTTATTTTTCTTCGTTGACCGATCTAAGAGTGTTGATCATCTTCTGATAAACCTCTATCGCCTTAGTGCTGCGGCTCCTACTAAGTAATTACCGGAGTCAGCGTACTATCCTGGATGGTGTGAGTGAGAGCTCAATGTCGTTGCCCCAGGATGACGGCCAGGTGGGCCGGGGGCATACTACCCCTGATTGCGAAATGTTAAACAGTGACTTATGCTAAGCATACATAGTCACTGGGAGGTCACTGAATGTTGACGGACAAAACGAATATCACAATTTGTATATTTTTTAGCCTCTTCTATATTATTACTATTATTATCTTCTTGGAGAGTCTGTGTATCTAAAGAAAAAGCTGTTGGTTTTTATGCTGTACACGTTTCGCTTCTTTTTATTTACAAGGCATCCTCAGTAGCAATTTCTGGGGATCTTGTGATCACATAGTTATGTATCCCCTTGGAATTGTGCCTTGCTGTTTCGCGTAAATCACGATGTTCGATTTTCGGCTTTTGGTAGGACATTCCACTTTCACTGTGTGTTCTTTTTGAACATACGTTGGTTGCATGTCTTTATTGTTTGGTGATGAGAGAGTAGTTTTCCCATCAACATGCAACGTAAATAAGTCCCAGAAATATCTCCCTGCCGCCCTAAGGACAAG
The DNA here is from genome assembly GCF_023898315.1 of Schistocerca nitens. Classification (NCBI taxonomy): domain Eukaryota; kingdom Metazoa; phylum Arthropoda; class Insecta; order Orthoptera; family Acrididae; genus Schistocerca; species Schistocerca nitens. Next base: position 365,191,469 of record NC_064614.1, on the reverse strand, counting down.
AAAGAAAGGAAAATATATTTGCTTAACAAGAGTGATAGGGCACAAATCGCAGAATATCTGAGTGACCACCATCAAACGTTCATTTCTGAGGAAGAGGATGTGGAACAAAAATGGAAAAAATTCAGAAACATCGTCCAGTACGCCTTAGATAAGTTCGTACCGACTAAGGTCCAAAGCGAGGGGAAAGATCCACCGTGGTATAACAATCATGTACGAAAGGTACTACGGAAACAAAGAAAGCTTCATCATAGGTTTAAGAGTAGTCGAATCATAGCTGATAAGGAAAAGCTGAACGAAGCGAAAAAGAGCGTAAAGAGAGCAATGAGAGAAGCATTCAACGAATTCGAACATAAAACATTGGCAAACAATCTAAACAAGAACCCTAAAAAGTTTTGGTCATATGTAAAATCGGTAAGCGGATCTAAATCCCCTATTCAGTCACTCGTTGACCACGATGGCACCGAAACAGAGGACGACCGAAGAAAGGCAGAAATACTGAATTCAGTGTTCCGAAACTGTTTCACTGCGGAAAATCGTAACACGGTCCCTGACTTCAGCCGTCGCACGGACGCCAAAATGGAAAATATTGAAATAAACGATATCGGAATTGAAAAACAACTGCTATCACTTAGTAGCGGAAAAGCATCCGGACCAGACGAGATACCCGTAAGATTCTACAGTGATTATGCTAAAGAACTTGCCCCCTTTCTATCAGCAATTTATCGTAGATCTCTGGAAGAACGTAAAGTACCTAGCGACTGGAAGAAAGCGCAGGTCGTTCCCATTTTCAAGAAGGGTCATAAATCAGATGCGAATAATTATAGGCCTATTTCGCTTACGTCAATCTGTTGTAGAATAATGGAACATGTTTTATGTTCTCGTATTATGACGTTCTTAGATAATACAAATCTCCTTCATCATAACCAACATGGATTCCGCAAACAGAGATCATGTGAAACTCAGCTCGCCCTATTTGTCCAAGAAATTCACAGTGCCGTAGACACTGGCGAGCAGATTGATGCCGTATTCCTGGACTTCAGGAAGGCATTTGATACGGTTCCGCACTTACGTTTAGTGAAAAAAATACGAGCTTACGGAATATCGGACCAGGTTTGTGATTGGATTCAGGATTTCCTAGAAGAAAGAACACAACATGCCATTCTTAACGGTTCAAAATCTGCAGATGTAGAGGTAATTTCGGGAGTACCGCAAGGAAGCGTGATAGGACCTTTATTGTTTACAATATACATAAATGACTTAGTTGACAACATCGGTAGCTCCGTGAGGCTATTTGCAGATGACACGGTTGTCTACAAGAAAGTAGCAACATCAGAAGACTCGTACGTACTCCAGGAAGACCTGCAGAGGATTAATGAATGGTGCGACAGCTGGCAGCTTTCCCTAAACGTAGATAAATGTAATATAATGCGCATACATAGGGGCAGAAATCCATTCCAGTACGATTATGCCATAGGTGGTAAATCATTGGAAGCGGTAACGACCGTAAAATACTTAGGAGTTACTATCCGGAGCGATCTGAAGTGGAATGATCACATAAAACAAATAGTGGGAAAAGCAGGCGCCAGGTTGAGATTCATAGGAAGAATTCTAAGAAAATGTGACTCATCGACAAAAGAAGTAGCTTACAAAACGCTTGTTCGTCCGATTCTTGAGTATTGCTCATCAGTATGGGACCCTTACCAGGTTGGATTAATAGAAGAGATAGACATGATCCAGCGAAAAGCAGCGCGATTCGTCATGGGGACATTTAGTCAGCGCGAGAGCGTTACGGAGATGCTGAACAAGCTCCAGTGGCGGACACTTCAAGAAAGGCGTTACGCAATACGGAGAGGTTTATTATCGAAATTACGAGAGAGCACATTCCGGGAAGAGATGGTCAACATATTACTACCGCCCACATATATCTCGCGTAATGATCACAACGAAAAGATCCGAGAAATTAGAGCAAATACGGAGACTTACAAGCAGTCGTTCTTCCCACGCACAATTCGTGAATGGAACAGGGAAGGGGGGATCAGATAGTGGTACAATAAGTACCCTCCGCCACACACCGTAAGGTGGCTCGCGGAGTATAGATGTAGATGTAGATGTAGAACGAAGAAATATATGAGAATCTTGTGAAGGAGGACAAGGAGTATAAACTATCATTCATCAGTTATTACAAATCTGCAGAATTTTTTAGAAGAAATGGCGGGAGAAAGTGCATCAAAATAAAATAAGAAGTAGTATAAGCAATAAAAGCCCGCATTTGCCGAGGTAGATGGAAAACCACCTAAAAACCATCCACAGACTGGCCGGCTCAACGGTCCTCGACACAAGTCCGCCGGGCGGATTGTGCTGGGGACCAGGCGCTCCTTCCCAATCCGTATGACGGGAAAAATTTAGCTGTAAGAATCGAAATAGAGCGGTACTGACAATGATAAAAGGCAGAGAATGTGAGAGGCCTCTAAGAAAGAAAGAGTCACAAGTACTTTGTATACTCGTAGTCCACACGTGGCTGTATGCATTCAACGAATTAACTGAATCTACATCTACATCTACATCTACATCTACATCTACATGGATACTCTGCAACTCACATTTAAGTGCCTCGCAGAGGGTTCAACGAACTACCGTCACAATTCTCTATTATTCCAATCTCTTACAGCGCGCGGGAAGAACGAACACCTATATATTTCCTTACGAGCTCTGATTTCCCTTATTTTACCATGGTGATCGTTTCTCCCTGTGAAGGTCGGTGTCAAGAAAATATTTTCGCATTCGGAGGAGAAAGTTGGTGATTGGAATTTCATGAGAATATTCCGCCTCAACGAAAAACACCTTTGTTTTAATGATGCACACCCCAAATCCTGTATCATTTCAGTGACACTCTCTCCCCTATTTCACGATAATACAAAACGTGCTACCCTTCTTTGAACTTTTTCGATGTAATCCGCCTTAGCTATACTGTGTCGGCGATTGCTGCACAAAGAAGTTCTCCACTTGCGTACACCACCAATACTCTACCACGCAAACATAGAGGTCACACTCGTCTGGTGTGAAATGTTCCCTGGTTCCCTGGGGGCGGAGGGTCCACCGGGACCGAACCGCACAATAACCCTGAAAGAGTGGTTCGGTGTGGGGTGGCAGAGGGGTGAAGTGGACTGCGGCGGGGACGGAGCCTCTCCGTCGTTTCTAGGCCTCTGTTTGACATACAATACAATACAATACCACATATAATATTGTCAAAGATGTAGGTCAGTATGCTGCATAATACAAACAACCCTGAAGTACAAAACTCATGTCGCAGCCAGATGGAAATTCCCATGATAGAGTGACAGTATCAGGTATGAAATATACATTACCGGGAAGAAAGAAGAAAAACACACAAGTTGGTGCAATGAAGGATCTGAGAGTCGTTAACGTATTCACAAGAACAGATTATATTAAACAAGAAAACATTCTCACAAAGCCAAATGTTCGTAGATAAAAATTAAATGGCAGAAGGAATGTTTACTCTATAATGCTACAATAAGGGGCAAACGAGAAATAGGTCGATTAAGAAAGCAAAGACAAACGAAACAGGTAGCTCTGCCCATTACATGCTTGGAAGGTAACAATCCATACAGCACGAATCAAAGAACATATTGGTATGTACTATAACAATGAGGGCAAAACTCAAGATACAGAACAAATTTTTACTGTGAAGCTCTGAGACGATCTTCCACCTACGTCTGAGCTGTGATACAGCAGTTTATACTTGGTACCATGGGACTCAAATTTCCTCTTTCACAGCAGGAAAATGAAATGAAATGAGCATATGGCATTTTTGGCTTGGAGACCCCGTCCAGATAAGTTCGGCCGCCGAGTCTTATTTCAGTCGACGCCACACTGGGCGACTTGCGTGCCGGTTGAAAGGTGGCTACACTGAGCCACAGCGCCAGAGATCGCGCTAGAGAGTATTGTTCAGCCGCCTCCACTGGCAGTGATTATTGAGAACTCGTAGTGGGCAGTGCTTGGGGAGAGCTCGTGGTAGTCAGTGCTGAGATGTCGTAGTGAGGAGTGTTTGTTGAGATGAGCTAGTAGGCAGTGCTTGCTGAGATGTGATACTGAAAAGTTCTTGTTGAGATGTGATAGTAGCGAGTCGGTGTGGAGAGATTGTAATGTCTAGAGTGCTTTTCATCAATATAAATTAAGGTAACAAACTACTTTTCTTTTCTTTCTCATTATTTCAATGTCCTGAATAATGCGTCATTACAGGTTCAGTCAACAAAGCATCTGGCTTGTGTTCTTGTATTAGAGTGTAATTCTGGTTTTCTTGAGTAATTATGGTATTTCTGTTTTCTTTAATTAATTCAGTATAAATGATATTTAAAATTTCTTGTGTTGTTGAAGAAGAACCGTGCCAGATGCGTACGTTGAGTCATACTTCCACACACAGAACAGTTACACTTGTGCTTTGGTTTCGTAGGTTTTATAGTTGCTGGGGACTTAATTAATTAATTGTGTTAATGAAAATTTCCATTTCATTCTTTGTTGTTGTTTTATGCAGTCAGTTTGCTTAATAATACTAGTCAGGGCCAACCGTTTACGAGACTGCGTAAACGGACAGACAGCTACTGAAGCAAAAAATTAAAATTATTTGCATTCTATTTTAATTAAGCCCCCATGCACGGTGATGAGGATGAAAGATGAGGAGGACAACACAACACCCAGTCCACGAGAGGAGAAAATCTCTAACCCGGCCGGGAATCGAACCCGGGCCCGCTGCAGCGGAAGCATGCACTTTACCACCCAGCTAAGCAGGCGGACTCACCGAAAATGTTTATGCCAGACACGGATTCGCATGGGTCTATAACAATATATTTATGTTTCCTACAGGAGCAGCCTCGTGCGCTGCCATATACGCTGCGACAACAACTGACACTAATTTTATCTGGCAGGTCGCTTGAAATTGCGAGGTTAACTGCCTGATTGACTAACTTCGATGCTAATTAACTCGGTAACGACGCAGTGTACCTAATATCGTTCTTGCACCTACCCTGAAACCTCCTTACAAGCTCTGCAGATTGTTTCTGACCACGCTGTATACTACTCAAAGGAGCCTGGTACACTTTTCATTATTTTCTTCGTTCCAGACTGCACAACGGCATACATTTATTGATGGTTGGTTGATGGGCCTTCACCCCGCTAAGCTGGGTAGTAAGAACGTAATCGTTCGGTTGAGTGGACTCACTTGGCGGCGTCTTTTTGGCTGTGGTGTGTGTGTATGCCTCTCTTGGGCGGGAGTCCCCTGCTGGGGAGTTTGACCGCAAGGATTTTTTAAAATTTATTTGACACCATTTGGCCGATGTGCTATAAAGGCACATTTGCATGCCGAGCGTGAGTTTCCGCGGAAACGCGAAATATTAATTAAATAAATAATCAGTGACTAATAAATAAAGCCTATGGCACACAACTGCAGCGCTGTGTCGCTGATAAAGACAAAAGAATAATTACGTTACTCTTATGTTTGATTAAGAGAAGAGAGAGCTCAGGTAGAAGTGGTGCGAGAAGCACGTATTTTATTTTATTGTCTGGCACACCGCCATATTTTCATGTTATAGAAGAATACTGCGAGTTGCAACCACACTAGGCACTCGATTCTGTAATGAATTTATATTTATAAAAGTAAGTAGGATTATGAACTGTAGGCTATTTCATTGAATATATCTGATTTAACTAACTGTGTAACTTTTTTATGTTTAGTAGACAATCACCTCTGTACGACGTATTGGCATGGCTGGCAAATCATTGTAATATTGAGATTAGATCATGAGTCCGTACCTACCGCAGCAGTCTTTGGAAACGATTTAATTACGAAGTCCGATTATTTCAGTTTTCCTTCACGGTCAACTACGAGTTACATTACCTTTTCCAAATAGCCATTGTCAAGCGTCTGATACCGAATAATTAAACGTCCACGTTCCAGATAAGCAAATACCAATTACAACCAATCATCATACATACAGAATAATTAATCATTAATATTTTATTCCATTTTATTTTTATTTATTTTATATTGGCGACTGCGTGTCGGACTTGTTATTTTGTCATTTGTTACATTGTTCTTTTTGTTTCATGTCAAAAATCAACTTTCTGGACCTGGACGTGAATGTATGAGAGATAATGAAAATCTGAAGATATTTTCCAATTCTAAAGTTTTGCCGGAAGACGCAATGAAGCTTCCAGCAAAATAAGGTAAGACGCAGCATCTTTGCATTAGCAGGCTTGACCAGACGTATAATTCAGTGTATTAGCTTTTCAGTAAATTCTGTAGTGTTTCTTTCGCGCATAACAGTTTTCAGTAACAAATTTCATTCTTAGCACTTTTCCCTAAACAATAACGTATCCAACAATACCAATACACGAGTGTACAATATGGCCGACTTCTGTACGATATGATGTAACATGGCCAGCAGCCATTACCAATAATCTCAAATTCAGTTTATATTTTTAAATTAACGGGACAGCCATTGTTGCTACGAGCGATTCATACTCAACTGCATTTCATTTTAAAATCAGTGTCAAATATTTTCTTGAAACATAAATCACGTGTGGCATGGTAATGACTAGAAATCAATACGCAAAAATGGAACAGCAAAGACGTACTATTCAGACACAATCCGACTCGGACGAGAGACAAATGTTAGAAAATGACTTTACGACAGCAACCGGTAGTGACGATTTATCAAACATTGACGCAAGTGTTGACGGAAATTTTGACAATAGGCCGTCCACCACAAAAATTTCAAAGTCTCAGTCAGAGCCCATGTTAATGCATGACGTCACGTCTAATGACGCGGCGCGGGCACAGACGTTGCAAACGGTAAACATTGCCGACATGTTACAAATGATAATGAAACAGAACGCCGAAAACATGGCAACCTTACAGACACAAAATGACGAAATTAAATGTGACCTCATAGCACTCAAGACGAGTAATGACACTTTATGTAAACGTGTGGAACTTATAGACGCCACACTGACCAAACAGATGACTGAACTCAGTGCTAAATTTTCCCAGCTTAATAGGACACAAGAAAAGACTACAACTGACCTAGCACTTTTACAGACACAAGTAAAAAATCTTAATGTCACGTGTGAAGTTCTTACTGAACAAATTCAAACATATCCTTCAGTACACGACAACCTTGAAAAACGAATTACTGACGTACAGAATAAATTTGACAATGTTGAACAACACCTGACTGACATCTTACAATCTGATGCTACAGCTCATTTTCAAAACATTAATAAAGAATTTCATGATTGGGTAGTGAACAAAGACAAACATTTTGATAGATGCCTACGTGAAAATTTACCAACAATTGTGCACGACTCCGTAGCGCAATACATTACTAATAACAAACAGCTGATCAGTGACGCAGTACAATCCGTCACTGGACCAATGACACAATTCACCGATCGACCACAGTCTGAATGTAACGAAAATATCAGTCAAAATGTACAGTTCAGGAACCAATATACATTCGAGTATGACACACACATACCGCACACGACAAACACACAAGAACAAAACACACCACGACTACAACACATACCACGATGTACAAACACAAATACAAGCTATTATCATGGTAAACCACAGCAACATTATCGTAATTACTCGCCAGCTGAACATTGCAGTAATTACAGTGGAACAAATCCATATCACAATGCAAAGGAAGAAGAAAGCTTAATGAAACACAGGCAATTTCAGATTTTTATCCCAGAAAAACGAACCATTCATCCGGTGATTTTTCTTAAATCTTTTAGTATCGCATTTCCACGCACTTGGAGTGACCGGAAAAAGATTTCGTATATTGTCGGTTACATCCAAGGCGATGCAGCTGTCTGGGCATACAGTCAAGCTGACGTATGTACCACGTACAGTGAGTTTGAGCGTGCTTTTCTGAACAAATTCTGCTCGCAATCCGTCCAGGAGCGACTCAGAAGACAAATTCTAGAACCTGAAACTTTTAACAGTAAAAATGGCAACTTACGCCGATATTTTGAAAAATACTTGAACATGGGACACTTTTTAGACGAACCAGTCGCAACACGCGATATACTCCGTGGGTTGAAGGCCAAATTGCCTTTCAACATTAAAGAAAAACTCCGACATATCCCGGATGACGATTCAGATTATTTTCTAACAGCTTTAGATTCGGTTGACATGTTACTTGAAGATCAGCGCTTCGCGCGGCAAAACAGCAGCCACAATGTTTACACTAGTGGAATGCAAAACATGCAGGCTTGCCAACTCAATTCTGGCGCGCCCACAGTTGGATACGCGGTACAACAAAAACAGCAAACTCACATGCCGTCTCAATACGGAAATCAAAATCAACACGCGTATTCCAATACAAACAATAGTTACAACAGTAATAACACTTCATGCGGCAATCCATACAAAAGGCACCGCGGTAATAACTACAACGGTAACAACAGATACATAGGCAACAACAAAAACACAAACAGAAACAGAAATAATAATAATAACTACGAGCCAAGACAGCGTCAAGGCTGGACTCGTAACGATCAGTACTTTCATTCAAACACTGCTTTACCACAGCAGCCACCAGGACAAAATTGGAGCGTACCTTATGACCGACAGGTAAGTTATAATGCGCAACAGCAACAACAACCGCAAAAGTTTGGAGATCACAATAGGCAATATCCGAATGTGAATATAATAGAAATGACACCTGACACACAACCTCAATCTGTGTCAGTACCTAGTACAAATGCTAATCCAACAAACTAGAAACAGTCACTTCTATGCCCCAGGTCGTGGCTGAGGAATTCTTGGGGGGCGACTTCAATGTTAATCAGTTATTTGACACCACAGTTGAACATCAGAATAATGATATGCCGAATAATTCTAAACAAAAATTACCTGTTTTATTTATAAGATACAACCACAATAACAATATATCAGATGAACTTTTACAAGACAGTACACAATGTCGTTCAAACACAAATGAAATTGTTTTAGCATGTACCACTGGTGTAGTAGGTGGGATTCCAACTACTATTATTCTAGATACAGGTGCAGCTGTGAGCGTTTTGTCTTTTAATTTCTATAAAAAGATGTGTGAATTGGAACCTGTGCCTGAGTTTCCTGCCCAAAACTGTAAAATAACTACTGCACTAGGTAATAAGTCATGTAGGGTTACGAAGCAAGTTTTTGTAAACATTAAAATAGGTAATGGAACCGTACAATGGCCATTCCTGGTTGTACAAAACCTTGTGACAAATTGCATATTAGGAATAGATATTATGAGCGAGAAGGACTGCATTATAGACTTCTCCAAAGGTAAATGTATTTTAAATGATAGAGGCAGTGTAATTATTATTGATTTGGACAGGAGAACTCTTAAGCATGACAAACACTGTACAGGGTACAAGGTTCAGTTAGTACTTGACAATGACATTCAAGACACGCACACACACTCATTTGACACAGAACTAATGGACTTGAAAACATTGCTTGATCATAAGATAAATGAAGCTACAGCTCTCAGTGCACATGAACGTATAAAACTACAGGAAGTGTTATCCAAATATTTACAAGTTTTTGCCAAGCGAATAGGTGTTATCAACACGTATGCGTACAAGATTGAAGTTAAGCCTCACAAGATCTTCTACCACAAGACATATAACGTACCGTTATCTCAACGACCTGCTGTGTGGCAAGAATTAAAACAAATGTTAGACTGGAAGGTCATTGAACCATCCACCTCACCTTACTGTAGTCCTCTACTTGTTGTCAAAAAATCAAATGGAAGCATCAGGTTAGTGTTAGACGCACGAGCAATTAATGAAATAATTTTACCAGTTCACACAAAACCCGAAAATTTAGAAGAGCAATTACAGAAATTTCTAGATGCAAAGTATTTTTCCACAATAGATCTCGCTAATTCATTTTGGCAGGTGAGTATCACTCCTGATTCTCGGAAATATACTGCATTTATGTTCGGGGGGCGAACCTATCAGTTTTGTGTTCTACCTTTCGGACTGAATGTCAGTTCTGGGGTATTCATTACAGCCCTGGATACCGTGCTTGGCGATGATTTAGTTGAGACAGTCACACACTATGTTGATGATATACTGATAGCTACACAGTCTTGGAATGAACACCTTGACACACTTCAAAGAATTTTAGAAAAATTTACACAAGCTGGAGTCACAGCCAGTCTTAGAAAATCAAAGTTTGGTTGCAATGAGATAAAATATTTAGGACATATCATTAATTCACAGGGCATACGTCCTGATCCCAGTAAATTAGATGCTATCAGAAACTTTCCTAGTCCTCGAACTAAAAAGCAGTTAAAATCATTCCTTGCGCTATGTTCATTTTTCAGACGTTTTTTGCCACAACCACTTTTGAACAGTAAACATCTGCTAAATCTACTCAGAAAGAATCAAGTTTGGATCTGGTCGGAACAGTGCCAGAATGACTTTAATACAATTAAACATGCTTTAGTGAATACAAACTTATTGAGCCATCCAGATTTCAATTTAGATTTTTGTATGACTTGTGACGCTTCACGTACTGGTTTGGGATGTTGCTTATTTCAAGTTGTAAAGAATGAAGATAAGGAACAGATAAGAATTATTGGGTTTGCGAGTCGTACTCTATCTGAATGTGAGCGTACATACTCCACTACTGAGTTAGAAACACTTTCCATAGTATGGGCATTCAAGAAATTCAATTATTATTTATTTGGAAAACATACAGTAATTTATACCGACCACCAGGCCCTGACATTTTTGTTAACTTGTAAACTTGTACATCCTAGACTATCACGATGGGCAGTTACACTTCAGAACTACTCTTTTGAAATTAAGTACATAAAAGGTAAGGACAACACCATTGCCGATGCTTTGTCTAGACTTCCACAAGGTATGACTGAAACCAACAGTGACTTAGAAAATATAAATGACTACAGGATTCTCTTAATGCAAGACAAGCAGTATCACCAATATTATATTGATATGTGCAGAAACATGGCTAAATTACAAAAATCTGATCCTCACTGGTATAAGATAATAACATTACTGGTAGAAAAACACAATCATCCTTTGACTAAGTATTACAAGTTACACAATGATGTGTTATTTTATCGCCGACATTCAAATGCTACTAACTGGTGTGTATGCATTCCCAAAGAGTCTGAACGTAATCTAATTTGGCACACACACTTAGTTTGGGGTCATTATGGGACGAAGAAGTGTTTAGCAAAGCTCAGCACATACTGTTATTTTAGCAATATGAGAAGGAAAATTTACAGGGAACTGAAAACATGTGTCATATTTCAAAAATCAAAACCTCAGAATTTATCCACAAAGACAGATTTACATTCTATTTTACCCAGTAAACCCCTGGAAATTCTGTGTACTGACATCAGTGGACCGCATCCAGCAAGCTCTGGAGGCGTCAAATATATCTTGGCTTTTTACGATATATTTTCTAAACATGTAAAACTTTATGCTTTAAAATCCGCCACTGCAAGTGCTATAATACGAAGATTCTCAAGTGATTACCTGACGCACGTGGGAAAACCAAAAGCAATTCTGTCAGATAATGCAGCATACTACTCTGGGTACAAATGGAGAAATTTCTTGAAGGACAATAACATTAGAAGTATATCTATTTCAAAGTTTAGTCCACAATGTAACGCGACTGAGAGACTTTTCCGAGAATTAAACCGATTCATGAGGACCTATATTTCATCAAAACATACTAATTGGGTGTCCTACCTAAGTCTTTTCGAAGACGTACACAATAACTTAAATATTTACGATACAAATTACACACCTAACGAGATCATGTTCAATTGCAAACAGAACGATCAGTGGATAGAACCATTACCTAAGTTGTCAGACAAGGAAATCACACCTGAACAGAAAATAAAAGAAGTTTTGACTACGCTGACACATCACGCACAGATACGAAACAAACATCACAGAAACATAATAAAAAGAAAACAAAAATTCGAGGTAGGAATGCTTGTACTACTTCGTACTCATCATAAATCTGTAGCACTCAAACGACGCAACGCTAAGTGGCGTCTGCTATATGAAGGACCTTATATAATTGTTAACATACCGCATCCTGGTGCGTATTTGTTACAACATCGTAGAACTAACAAAATTATTGGGCTATACGCACACCGAGATCTTAGAGCATTTCATGCGGAATAATGTCAAAGTCACATCCATCAAAACATTGCTAAGCAACTCCAAAAAACTCTGTTGCTACAACACAGATAGTAAGTAGTATAGAAATTTTCATTTCAGCGGTTCCAGTGACGCAGTTGAAGGCAGAAGAACTCTTCTTTCAGCGCGCGCCACCACCTGGAAGACGGAATATTAAAATAAAATTTATGTTTACGTAGCAGTGAATGATATATTAATATTTTCACGGAACATTTGTGACTGTGGGTATCACTGACTTGGTGTGACACCTGACGAACCGACAGACGTCATCTGTGAAGCGAACTTTTACTTTGAGAAATAGATTAGACGCACATCTCTCAACACGAAAAGCATCTATCAGTAGTCAAGGCCACACAGACACTATACACACACGCACAAAACGCGAGGAATCAAACATTTTCTCTCTTACTATTTTGAATATTTATTGAGTAGTGAAAATGCCTGGTCTTGCCTACTGATGTAATGAATGTTGTGTCTAACCTATCTTAATTTCAGATGACATCACAAAATAAACATCGATAAAATCCCAGCAAAACTGATAAAGAGGACGTAAATATCTGCAATTCATGTAATCAAATGTGACACAATGAGATAATTTATAGCTATGTAATGATGATGAAAACATGTTTATGTGCAACTGTATAATATTTATGCTAAGAAAATATGTGACGTGTGTATGTATGATTACTTATATTTTTTTTGCTTCTCTTTCAATGATGTATAATGTAACTGTTACTATGTAAAAGAAATTTGAACAAAACGAGTGCCAAAAGGACATTGCATAGTGAACTATTGTTCACGGACATTAATGAACATTACTAACTCTGCAACTACGCAGAAACCTATGTGAAAGAAACTGTTAATGACATTCATTATGCATCGTACCTATGTAAACGCGATGAACCATTTCTTTGATTAATAACTACGAACATTTAGGTGAGCTATATTCAGCAAAAAACTGAAAATGTGAAGTGCATAATTCGTGCATCGTCTAGTGACAATACTACAGTACCTAACTTCAAGATGTTAACTGGATTAAACGGACACAAAGTGCCTGTCCAGAAAACAACATGACGGGTGGAAGAATTTTGGTTGGAACTTCAGGGAATGAAATGTTCTCGAAATGTGACGGACACTCTTACCTGGACTGTCCAAGGATCCACGCCAGCTATGTGCCGTCCGAGGTTCTGCAACCAAGCTTCCACGGAATGTAAAAAACGAACTGCACGAGGACCAATTACTAACGGGTCACGTCAGATCTGTAATAAACAATGTTTTTTGTCACAACGAACAGCATCACAACGACTATAATGGAAATGGAAATGGACACGCTTATGTTTTAATCACGTTGTTATACAACGATGATACTAACCTGTGAAAAAATTATTGTGCAGCAGATGAATATGAACTGTAATAACGACACGATGTGAATAGGTCGACGCACCTGAAACATACGGACATTTTTCTTTGAAGTATTTCAAAACAATACTATGTAACTAAGAACATTCAACAATCTGAGTTGTATTGTGATATAACAAATATTGTAAATTTAAAACTAAGTTACCTGTTATAGAATGTAGTCTTCATATGTAATCTTGGTTGAATATTTTCTTTGTGCAACGACTAAGATACGCGCGCACACGAACAATATGAACTGCATTACTGTGCCGCGTGATCTAACTGTATGATATAACGGCACTGCCGGAGTCACACAGACGCTTCTGCGCATGCGCGCACTCTATCTGCCAACATAAGAACTTTTACGACGCACCCGCGTCATTCAAATTTTTTATATAATATGTATAATGTGTGTAATGTAAGTCATGTGAATAGTTGTAGATAACTTAGATTTACTTGTGCCTTTAGGTGAATTGCTCGCCTGCAGGTGTGTCCTTTCGCCTCGCAATTCAGGGGGCAATATAAAGGCACATTTGCATGCCGAGCGTGAGTTTCCGCGGAAACGCGAAATATTAATTAAATAAATAATCAGTGACTAATAAATAAAGCCTATGGCACACAACTGCAGCGCTGTGTCGCTGATAAAGACAAAAGAATAATTACGTTACTCTTATGTTTGATTAAGAGAAGAGAGAGCTCAGGTAGAAGTGGTGCGAGAAGCACGTATTTTATTTTATTGTCTGGCACACCGCCATATTTTCATGTTATAGAAGAATACTGCGAGTTGCAACCACACTAGGCACTCGATTCTGTAATGAATTTATATTTATAAAAGTAAGTAGGATTATGAACTGTAGGCTATTTCATTGAATATATCTGATTTAACTAACTGTGTAACTTTTTTATGTTTAGTAGACAATCACCTCTGTACGACGTATTGGCATGGCTGGCAAATCATTGTAATATTGAGATTAGATCATGAGTCCGTACCTACCGCAGCAGTCTTTGGAAACGATTTAATTACGAAGTCCGATTATTTCAGTTTTCCTTCACGGTCAACTACGAGTTACATTGCCTTTTCCAAATAGCCATTGTCAAGCGTCTGATACCGAATAATTAAACGTCCACGTTCCAGATAAGCAAATACCAATTACAACCAATCATCATACATACAGAATAATTAATCAATAATATTTTATTCCATTTTATTTTTATTTATTTTATATTGTGCGTTTCGATGGTGACGAGAACGACACTCACACAAACACACACACACAAACAAACAAAATCCAGAACTAGGGAAAATCTCGAACCAGGCGGGAATCGAACCAGGGACTCTTGATGGAGAATCAGCATATGCTTATCACAAGATCACGAGCTGTTGATGGCTGAGTTGAAAAGCGTGCAGCGCCCTTCGTTCATTCCGCTCGTAGTTGGTTTATGGGGCCCCGCTATACATCCAGAATGGCTGAGTTGAAAAGCGTGCAGCGCCCTTCGTTCATTCCGCTCGTAGTTGGTTTATGGGGCCCCGCTATACATCCAGAAGTCCACTTACAAACTTTTGGTGGTTGTTCAGAGAGACCAAGGTCTCCGGTGACTCGTTACAGAGTAATAATGTAATTATCACTTTTATTTAGTTTCTTATCCCAGTTACCATTGTTTCTGTAAAACTACCTTCAAAACATTCAAAACATAATACGTAACCACCGAAACGTACAACACAAAAGACAGAGTATTGCAACAACGTTCAGATGCGAAATTGTTGTGATGTGGTTGCCGTCGTTGCAGGATCAGTTCGGAAGGTTGTCGTTGTCCCACAAGTTTCATATTGGACCATTCTTCATCAGCAAACGTATCCACACCGGTCACATTTAACGTGCAAGTAACACTGCCAGAAAAACAGATCCAGAACAGCAACGAGCAGTACTAAATGAAAGCTTGAGGGCGTGCAGTAAAGTGAGCGTTACTGTAGTCAATGGCAGGTACCGTCAGTGAACGGCCAAGTTTGATTTCAAACAGGTAACACAGCGCACATCGTCGATATTTGCCCTGTTATACACTGTTTTGAATGCAATGCAGATACAAAGCTAATTAGGACTAGAAACCAAGCGAAATGTAACAATAACTCCGTAACGAGCCGCTGGAAGCTATGGGTCCGTCACACCAAAATACTCATATAGCACCCCCAGACAACCTCTGAGAGATTGTCGGTGGAATTCTGGTGCGGCCGGTATAGCAACGTATAGCCGTAGAGTACCAGAGAGTTCCAAGTATCGCTCGCAAAACGGTTTTACTTTTTCCATTTTGCAGTTTCCCGGCATTCATGTTACATTGGAATCTGTACTCAGTCGCGTTTTTGCCAAAATCTGCTTAAACGAGCAACGAAGGATAACCTGTACATATAACAGAGGAATGATCAGGGCCAGACAGAGTGAAATCTAAGTCCATGGAATGCTCTTCATTACGCATCTGAACTACCCATCTTATTTTCAGCATTCTACTGTAACATCACATTTCAAATGCTTCTATTCTCATCTTATCTGAACTGTCTCTTGTCCTCTTCTCACTTTAGTACGTGACTAAACCTCAGAACATTTACGTATTTCTGCCAAAATCTCATAAAATTTTTCGTATTAATTTAACTTCAAACCGGCGAGTTTCATCAGAACCCGTGAGTGACTCTTTAAATGTCACCCGAGACACTAACGCCTACTGACTGGAAAAGGCCAGAGAACCGAAAAGAAGAAAAGTGAGGGATGAGAAGAAGGAAGACGATGATAAGAGGAATGTCCTGTGCACGGCCATCTTTAACACGGTTGCCAGTTAGGCGATATTTCCAGCTATATCTCACCTTGAAAAACCGATTGCCGTAAAAGGAATTATGCGTATACCTGCCAAGAAACTACAGTCTGGCCAGTTAATTACAACTCTTACGTTAGGATAATTACTTTTCACATGCGAGTGTTACAGTGACATGCTGCAAAGTCACTTAGTAGCCACAAATACCGCGCGGAGTAGCCGCGCGGTCTCAGGCGCCTTGTCACGGTCTGAGGGACCTTGTCACGGTCCGCGCGGTTCCCCCCGTCGGAGAGTCGAGTGCTCCCTCGGGCATGGGTGTGTGTGTGTGTGTCGTCCTTATCGTAAGTTAGTTAGATTGAGTAAGCTTGGGGACCGATGACCTCAGCAGTTTGGTCCCATTAGACCTAATTACAAATTTCCAAATTGAGCCACAAATATTAAAGCTGATAACACTGCGAGGACCTTACCAATAATCGACAATCTCGTGTTATGAATGAAAACATGAAATGTGAATGTTCTACAATATTTATGTGGATATTAAGCAATTTTTGGCTAACCATGACATTAACTTTAAAAAAGTCCAAGTTACAAGCGAGGCTATAGCCAGACAATAATTGGGATCGTGAAACAACTTCGTGAAAGCCCCAATGTGTGCTACAAAATTGGTAAGGAAAGTCATCCTTGATAGTACAAGAGACATAAAGTGTAGTGCTTTTAATTCTCTCTCTCTCTCTTTCTCTCTCTCTCTCTCTCTCATGCGCGCTCTCTCTCTCTCTCTCGCTCTCACTCTCTGACTTGTCTGTGATGTAGACTCGAACGTAGTTGACTCAGTAGCGTAGACGAACGCCACTCTAAGGAGTTATGTTCTTTACATGCTT
The DNA here is from genome assembly GCF_023898315.1 of Schistocerca nitens. NCBI lineage: Eukaryota > Metazoa > Arthropoda > Insecta > Orthoptera > Acrididae > Schistocerca > Schistocerca nitens. The sequence goes on along the minus strand of NC_064614.1, from coordinate 365,174,127 downwards.
TACATGCTTTACATGCTTTCGCGTGCAAGCCGATGGTAACTAGCCTTTGACTGCATCCAACAGCACTTGTTTTTAAATTTATTTTAATGTTATTTTAAGAGCTTTATTCTGCGTTAGAGTTAACTGTCTAAGTTTAGCAAGCCTTAGCATAGTTACTGTGTCTCAATCCTTTGTACTGTCAAATCAGACGGCTTTAGACCTTTTGTCTCGTTTAGGCCACCCTGAGCCACGACGTCTGTCGTGAAAGATGTGGCATCTGTCGTGCCTTCCGGGGAAACGTCAATTCCTAGACGAGGGGTGACTGTCGATGCCGGCTGTATGACTGTACCTTCTAACCTTAAAAGATACAAAGTCTTGCCATTACTAAAAACACAGTGCGCCAGTACGAGGCAGATGAGGTGGTAGGACTAGGTAAGTTATCCCTGCTTAGGAGAGAGGTGCACACAAAAATGGATTGTTCATCAGGAGTTCCCTTGTTAAACGGCAATGGAGCCCCCCCCCCCCCCCCCCCTCAAGGCAACAGTTGCTAGGTGTGGAAGGAAGTTCGGGTACTTATTCAGACTCCTTGCTGGGGGTTTTGTCTGAGATGAGTGGCTGTGCGGGCAACTACTGAGTGCAGTGGATTCATTCAGATGCAAGCCGTGGCCGTATGGGCACCAATGTGGCCTCTCGCCTAGGTTCAGAGGTCAACCTCTGTGGTGACCTGTAACTCCGGTCGCGGGATGATAGCGTGCTGCTCGATTTGTAGCGTTATGCACAGGACCGACGGTGGCCCTCTGACTGTGAATATCTCAGCTGCGTACTTCACCTTCGTTTCCTATTATTTCGATAAAAGAACACGTGAAGCGAGCTGAAAAGGGAATATTTCCTATATTTGCGTTAGAGTCACCAATTAGCCAAAGAGAGAAATATACGGTAGTGAAGTTTTAAGTACTGCTTAGAATATATACCACAACGATACGCTGGACAGATATTGTAGACACATGTTTGTTGCCGTGAAAACTTCGTAATATCCAACGATCGACGCAGTGTCCGAATGCGAGATAATCTAGATCAATAAGCGTCAATAATGGGCCTAAAACTATAACAGCATGTTTCTGTCACCCGTCAAGTATCTACATCATAAGAAGCTTCTCAGAAAGCTGGAAAAATATCACACTTAAATTCCCTGCTCGTGCCGTAATGATTATTGGAGATTTCAATCTGCCAGCTAAACACTGACAAACATGTTTGGTTCGCGAAACAGATATAAAGAAACTTGTGACATTGTATGAAACATTCTTTCCGAATATTGCCTTGAACAGTTGGTGAGACAAGAAACCCTCAAATCAAATGTACCGGATTTTCTGGTGACAAAACAAACTCAGCCTTCAGCACGAGACGAGAGAGAAATCACAGATACTAGGGTCTTTGCACATTATTGACCATAGGTGTCGACTGATAAGTTAAGAAAGGGAGAAAGATATTTCGTCTTAAGAAATGCTACAAAGCTGAACAAAATGAAAGCTATCATAGGAAGACTATGCCTAAAGGGTTAAATCAGTTCCAAGGCAAGACTTTCACTGCTGAGTTGTCAAAAAACACTAAAATGTTTCATATCAACTAGTTTGAGCTGCCTTAAAGAGATAGTGATTCATTTCATATTCATTCATGACCTAAATGGAATTATTATATTGTAAATGAATAAATTACTGTATTTATCGAAAGATTGTTTCTGTTCAACACCTTCCATTCACATTAAATAATTTCTCTGCGCAAACTTCCACTACGTCCTTAAATCATTCGTGTTATTCATTAAAGCGGTGCATGCTAAATTACAGCTTCGATTTTCAATCCGTGTGCAGCTCTTAATAGTTTTCTGCGTCATGGTAATCTTTCACACACACGGAGTTTCACAAAACGGCTGGGAACTCACGCTTCACAAACACAAGGGCATCCAATCGAACCTCGACTGCCCCACTTAATCATCCACTCTCGGTGGCATGTGAGATGCCTGGGACTATTTGGAAGGGCGGATGAATCAGCATCGTTACTGCTTGGTAGCCTATGTTTCTGAGACGAGTGCCCAGCTGCATATACACCGAAGCGCCAAAGAAACTGGTGTAGGCATGCGTATTCAAATACAGAAATATACACACATCAAAAAAAGGTTTGAATCACCTCGGTTCCGAGAGTTTCGGAACCTGTACAGAAAATTGAAATAGAGATCCATAAACATCATTTCTGCCCTTTTTATTGCTCATGAAAACCACACATTGCATGTTGTCCTCCATACAGCGAGACCTTCAGAGGTGATGGTCCAGATCGCTGTGCACACCGGTACCTCTAATACCCAGCAGCACGTCCTCTTGCATTGATGCATGCCTGTGATTCGTTGTGGCATACTATCTACAAGTTCATTAAGGCACTATTCGTCCAGATTGTCCCACTCCTCAACGGCGATCCGGCGTAGATCCCTCAGAGTGGTTGGTGGGTCACGTCGTCCATAAACAGCCCTTTTCAATCTATCCCAAGCATTTTTGATAGGGTTCATGTCTGGAGAGCATGCTGGCCACTCTAGTCGAGCGATGTCGTTACCCTGAAGGAAATCATTCACAAGATGTGCACGATGGGGACGCGAATATTCGTCCACGAAGACGAATGCCTCGTCAATATACTGCACTATCCGTCGGAGGATGGCATTCACGTACTGCACAGCAGTTACGGCGCCTCCGATGACCACCAGCGGCGTACGTCGGCATGTGCGACACTCATCCGTAAAGAGAACGTGATGCCAATCCTGAGCTGTCCATTCGGCATGTTATTGTGCCCAACTGTAGCGTTGCATGGTTTCGTGATTGCAAAGATTGACCTCGCCATGGACGTCGGGAGTGTACCTCCATGCCGGCCGCTGGTGGCCGAGCGGTTCTGGCGCTACAGTCTGGAACCGCGCGACCGCTACGGTCGCAGGTTCGAATCCTGCCTCGGGCATGGATGTGTGTGTTGTCCTTAGGTTAGTTAGGTTTAAGTAGTTCTAAGTTCTAGGGGACTTATGACCTCAGCAGTTGAGTCCCATAGTGCTCAGAGCCAGTGTACCTCCATGACTGGAACTGATCAGCTGTCGGACCCCCTCCTTCTAATGAGCGCTGCTAATGCATGGTTGTTTACATTTTTGGGTGGATTGAATGACATCTTTGAACAGTCAAAGGGACTGTGTCTGTGATACAATGACCACAGCCAACGTCTGTCTTCAGAACTTCTAGGAACCAGGGTGATGTAAAACTTTTTTGATGTGTGTATAAACAGGCAGAATATGACGTTGGGGTAAGCAATGCCTATATAAGACAACACGTGTCTCGCGCAGTTGGTAGATCGGTTACTGCTGCTACAATGGCAGGTTATCAAGATTTAAGTGAGTTTGAACGTGGTGTAATAGGCAGCACACCGCATGCGATGAAATGGGGATTGTCCCGTATGACCACTTCAAGAGTGTACCGTGAATATCAGGGATCCGGTAAAGAGTCAAATCTCCGACATCGTTACGGCTGGAAAAGGATCCTACAGAAACAGTACCAACGGCGACTGAGGAGAATCGTTTAACTTGACAGAAGTGCATCCCTTTCGCAAATTTCTGCAGATTTAAGTGCTTGACCACCAGCAAGAGTCAGCGTGCGAACCATTCAACGAGGCAGCATCCGTATGGGCTTTCGAAGCCGGAGGCCAAGACATGTACCCTTCATGACTGCATGACACGCTTCGCCTGAGCCCGTCAGCACCGTCATTGGACTGTTGATGACTGGAAATATGTTTCCTGATCGGACGAGTCTCGTTTCAAATTGTATCAAGCGGGTGGATGTGTGCGGGATGGAGACAACCTCATGAATCCATGGGCGCTGCATGTCAGCAGGGGACTGTTCAAGCTGTTGGAGGTTCTGTAATGGTGTGAGGCGTGTGCAATTGGAATAATATAGGAACCTGATACGTCTAGAGACGACTCAGACAGCTGACGCGCACATAAGCATCCATTCATGACCACTGTGCATTGCGACGGACTTGGGCAATTCCAGCAGGACAATGCGGCAGACTACATGTCCAGAATTGCTACTGCGTGGCTCCAGGAACACTCTTCCGATTTTAAACGCTTCCGCTGGCCATTCAACTCCCCAGAAATGAACATTATTGAACATATCTGACATCTCGCAACGTGCCGTTCAGAAGAGATCTCCACCCCCTCGTCCTCTTACAGATTTATGGCTCTGAAGGATTTATGGTGTCAGTTCCCTCCAGCACTTCTTCAGGCATTAATCGAGTCCATGCCACCTCGTGTTGTGGCACTTGTGCGTGCTCGTGGGGGCCCTACAGGAGCCGGCCGTGGTGGACGAGCGGTTCTAGGCGCGTACAGTCTGGAAACGCGCGACCGCTACGGTCGCAGGTTCTAATCCTGCCTCGGGCATGGGTGTGTGTGATGTCCTTGGGTTGGTTAGGTTTAAGTAGTTCTAAGTTATAGGGGACTGATGACCTGAGAAGTTAAGTCCCATAGTGCTAAGAGCCATTTGAACCATTTGAAGCCCTACACGATATTAGTCAGATGTACCAGTTTTTTTGGCTCTTCAGTGTATTACTCCTGAAGAACTTGTGGACATCCTTCCTCTCTGAACACTGAGCATGATCAAGACCATGGGCGGTGTCACACGGTAGCGTTATTTCTTCTGGGGTGACTAACTTTACTCTGACACTGAATGGTCAGCGTGTCTCACTGCCAAGCAGAATACTGCCAGGGATTTGTCTTTGTGTAGGAGGACCAGAATGTGGTTCAGGTAGATTTGAGGTGCCAGCTGAGGAGTCGGCTCCAATGTAACAAAACAAGACAACAGTTGGGAGAGCAGTGTGCCCTCCCCAAGTCCCTTCATGCTGCATCCGAATGAAGCCATCTGTCAAAAGATGACACGGCGGCGAATCGGCATAGCTCGTTCCTCTTGACCTGATAGTGGACTTTAGTTTTAGTTTCGTGTTTAGGAGTACGGTAAGCTGATGGAACAAGTGTGACTCCACATCAGCGGTTGAATACACTCGGAAAATGTGCACGACGTTCTTCCAGAAGGCTACGTTGGACGCCATTGGGCTGCAGGATAAAACAGAGCTTTCTCTGACGCCGGCTGTACGTCGGCAGTGGAGGCCGCACAGTTTTGCCGCTGGCGGGGCTGACCCGAGGGCCGAGGCGGGGCTAATCCCACCCGCCGCGCTGGTCCGAGCCGCGCCCGTATTGATCGCCGCGCGCCGCCGCTCGGGACCGCCGCGCGCCCGCCGCAGAGTTACGGCTCTGTCTGTCCGGCCCGCTGTACGCCTGTCGGCTCCATGCCACGCTGTGCCGTCAGCGAAAGTAAACAGAAACAGCGGGAAAACAGGATTCAGCCCCACTGCTCGGCGCTGCCCGGACAGAGCCGCGCCAGACACCGTCTGCTTCCCGTTGACCTCAAAGTGTCACTGCGCAACCACCTCGTTCAAACCACGCGTAAATCAGTCAGTCTTTGGGGTACAATTAAGGAACGAGGCCAAATTTTGTAATGACTGGAGAGACTGTGTGTCACCTTAGGTACCGCGATGGGTCAGCACATATCCACCGTAAAGTTAGCGCTGAAAATAGAGGTGGTTATACACTGAAGAGACAAAGAAACTGGTACACCTACCTAATATCATGTAGGGCCCCCCGTAAGCACGCAGGTGTGCCACAACACGACGTGGCATGGACTCGACTAATGTCTGAAGTAGTGCTGAAGGGAATTGACACCATGAATCCTGCAGGGCTGTCCATAAATCCGTGAGACTACGAAGGGGTGGAGATCTATACAGCACGTTTCAAGCCATCACAGATATGTTCAATAATGTTCATGTCTCGGGAGTTTGGTGGCCAGTGGAAGTGTTTAAACTCAGCAATTTTGGACGTGTTGGGGGGGGGGGGGAGGAGGGGCGCATTGTACTGCTGGAATTGCCCAAGTCCGTCGGAATGCACATGGACATGAGTGCATTCAGATGTTCAAATGTGTGTGAAATCTTATGGGACTTAACTGCTAAGGTTATCACTCCCTAAGCTTACACACTACTTAACCTAAATTATCCTAAGGACAAACACACATACCCATGCCCGAGGGAGGACTCGAACCTCCGACGGAACCAGCCGCACAGTCCATGACTGCAGCGCCCTAGACCGTTCGGCTAATCCCGCGCTGCTGGATTTAGATGATCAGACAGGATGCTTACTTATGTGTCATCTGTCAGAGTCGTATCTTGACGTATCGTGGGTCTCATACCTTCAATTGCACACGCCTCACACCATTACAGAGCCCCACCAGCTTGAACAGACCAATGCTGACATGCAGGGTCCATGGATTCATGAGGTTGTCTCCATACCCGTACACGTCGTTCCACTTGATACAATTTTAAACGACACTCGTCCGACCAGGCAACATGTTTCCAGTCATCAACAGTCCAATGTTGGCGTTGACAGGTCCAGCCAAGGGGTAAAGCTTTGTGTCGTGCAGTACAGTGGTACACGAGTGGGCCTTCGGCTACGAAAGCCCATATCGATGATGTGTCGTTGAATGGTTCGCACGCTGACACTTGTTGATGGCCCAGCATTGAAATCTGCAGCAACTTGCGGATGGGTTGTACTTATGTCACGTTGAACTATTCTCTTCTGTCGTCGTTAGCCCGTTCTTGATGGGCATTTTTCCGGACTCAGCGATGTCGGAGATTTGATGTTTTACCGGATTCCTGATATTAACGGAACACTCGTGAGATGGTCGTAGGGGTGAATCCGTTACCTCGGAGAGGCTGTGTCCCATCGCTCGCTCCCCGACTGTATCACCACCTTCAAACTCACTTAAATCTTGATAACCTGTAGCAGCAACAACCCATCTAACAACCGCGCCAGAAACATGTTGTCTTGTATAGGCGTTGCCGACCGCAGCTCCGCATTCTGCCTGTTTACATATCTCTGTATTTGAACACGCATGCCTATACCAGTTTCTTTGACGCTCCAGTGTATTCCTGTGGTAGCGACACTGGTATTGGACTCGGCTACTCGAGGAAACCTTTGGAACAACGGAAATCCTATAGAATCATCATCGAATCTCAGTAGCTATACACTAGCTGTTCAAAACTATCCAAATACCAAGCTGTGCTCATTACTACTTAGTCTGTCCAACCATCTCCTTTCTGACTACGTAGACTCTTGTGCAGACACTTTCGATGAGGTGTCTGGACATCTGTCGAGGCACGACATTCCACCATTATTCAAATCAGAGAAGGTAGGGGTAAAGAAGGCCGTTCTAACTTAGCCCAACCTTGTTCCATCAGGTTTCAGTCGGGACTCTGCGCAGGACAGTCCATTTCAGGAGCGTTGTCGTCCATAAACGATAGCCTCATAGATTATGATTTATTACAGGGTTCAATGTGATGCTGAAACAACCATTGTCTCCGAACTATTTCTCTACACATTGCACAATGCTGTTAAATGTGTTCATACCGCTCCACATTTAGCGTTATGTTAAGTGAAATAAGGAGACCACGTCCAAACCAAGAAAAACACTCCCACACCGTATATCACCTCCTCCATACTCCACTTGAGGCGCTACACGTGATGACAAATAACTTCCTCCAGGCATTCGCTAAGCCAGATCACTTCCATCGGATTGTCACAGAGTGTAGGGTGATTCATCACTCCAAACCACTCGTTTCCAATCATCGACTGTCTAGTGGTGTCGCACCTAATGACCCACCAAACAACTCTTAGCCCTGACTACGGAAACGTGTGGCTTCTGAGGCGTTATCCGCTATTGTTTCCCGTCCTTTATAACTCTCTATGCAGTCTGTGCTAGCTGAACTGCCGGTAGCACTTTGGAGCTCACGAGTGACTCCTTCCTCTGATTTCATAGCAGTTTTTGCAACCATCCTCCAAAATGCTCGACCGTCCATGTCCGTCATTACACGAGGGCTGCCTCGTCGTGATCTGTCCTTGTTCCTCCATGTTCACCCCAAGCTGGCTTGGAGAGTTTTAGAAGGATTAAAATGTCCCTGAGAGGTTCGTTGCTCAGGAACTGTCCAACGAATAGTCCACGTTGGAAATCACGGAGCTATCCTGATAGACCTCTGATAGACCTATTCTGCGGTTATTGCTTCACTACTGACGACACGATACTCTTTGCCTCCTTTTATACTGCCGCGTCCATCTCTCGTCGTATCAAGAGGTCACATCCAAATTAGGTAGTGGTGATTGGATGCATTTGATCAGATAGTGAAGGTGGTGATAAGAAACTCCACAAAAAATTCGAGGGCTACCAAAGTTATAGCGTTACAATTGCTAATTGCAAGAAGGCAAGATGCGAAAATACCAAGTTCAACACCATTTGCCAGAAATAGTTCGTTACATGATCGATGCATATGCGGCGGACGCCGAGAGAACTGTCTGTTCGAAAATACCTTGGGAAATAGGAGGATGGATTCTGTTCACCTTCCCCAGAGAAGCGAACAGTACCGCGTGACAGATTTCCGAGAGCATCACGGGGTATGCGTAGTGTGGTTTTCTCACGTCGTCTGCCGCAACGAGGAAGTGATCCGTGTCTGTTTTAGTACATATAATATTAACAACTGTCATCCGTAGGGTATTTGGCGGGGTCAGGGACGAGGACTGCTACTTCTCCTTTGCCGGAGTCAAATAATCCTACTTGAATAACGCTGCTCACAGTTCCCAAGGCTAGAAGGATCCTGGATTACGAAACCTCACGAGGGGAAGTAAGCAACCACTTAGAAAACACCAGAATCAGATTTTCACTCTGCAGCAGAGTGAGCGCTGATATGAAACTTCCTGGCAGATTAAAACTGTGTGCCGGACTGAGACTCGAACTCGGGACGTTTGCCTTTCGCGGGCAAGAACTCTACAATCTGAGCTACCCAAGCATGACTCACGGTTCGCAGGAGAGCTTTTGTAAAGTTTGGAAGGTAGGAGACGAGGTACTGGCGGAAGTAGAGCTGTGAGGACGGGGCGTGAGTCTCGGTCCGGCACACAATTTTAATCTGCCAGGAAGTTTCATATCAGCGCACACTCCGCTGCAGAGTGAAAATCTCATTCTGGAAACATCCCCCAAGCTGTGGCTAAGCCATGTCTCCACAATATCCTTTCTTTCAGGAGTGCTAGTTCTGCAAGGTTCGTAGGAGAGCTTCTGTAAAGTTTGGAAGGTAGGAGACGAGGCACTGCCAGAAGTAGAGCTGTGAGGATGGGTTGTGAGTCGTGCTTGGGTAGCTCAGAAGGTAAAGCACTTGCTCACGAAAGGCAAAGGTCCCGAGCTCAAGCCTCGGTTCGGCACACAGTTTTAATCTGCCAGGAAGTTTCATTTACAAAACGTCTACTGTGTACATTTACTGTGTATTTTGAATTAGAGACCCGTGGCTTCTGCTGTCTCGTTATAGAATTAGTTACGCCTTTTTTAGTTTTGTTACCCAAATTGTCATTGTTTCTGTGAAATTTACCTCCACTGTAGTGAAAATCTCTGTCATATGCAATCATCAAAACGTGTAACAAAAAACACATCACTGGAAAAACCCTAAAGTTACACACTTACGCTTTTATAGCAATGTGTTCAGTCTGTAGTCTCAGCGTAGACTCAGGTGACGAAAGGCATGAGAGGGCGATATACACGTATACTGATGGCAGTAGAATCGTGTGCACAAGGTACAAAAGGGCACTGCATTGTCAGACATGTCATTTGTGTCCAGGGGATTCACGTGAAAAGGTTTACTACGTGATTATGGCCGCACGACTGGAATTACCAGACCTTTATCGCGGAATGGTAGTGAGAGCTAGACGCATGGGATATCCCACTGCGGAAATCGTTAGAGAATTCAATATTCCGAGATCCGCAGTGTCAAGATGTGGTCGAATGCCCTCACTAACGATCGAGAGCAGCGGCGTTTGTGCAGAGATATCAGTGCTAACAGAGAAGCAAAACTGCGCAAAATAGCCGCAGACCTCAATGTAGGACGGGCGATGAACGTATTCGTTAGGAAAATGTGGCGAAATTTGGTGTTAATGGGATATGGCAGCGAGTGCCTTTGCTGACAGCACGACATCGCCAGCAGCGCCTCTCCTGGGCTCCTAACCATATCGATTGGACCCTCGAAGACTAGAAAACGGTGGCCTAGTCGGATGAGTCCAGATTGCAGTTGGTAAGATCGGAAGGCAGGGTCTGAGCATGGCGCAGGCTCCCGAAGCCATTGAGCCAAGTAGCTAGTGGTGACTCCATAATGGTGGAGGCTATGTCTGCATCGAATGGACTGGGTCCTCTGGTCTATCTGAACCGATAATTGACTGGAAATGGATATGTTCCGCTATTTTTAAACCTTTTGCACCAGTTCAAGGAATTGCATGTCCCAAAAAACGATAGATTTCTTTTAGACGACAGTACGCCATGTCATAGGATCACAGTTGTTCGCGATTGGTGAATCGGCCAACATGTCGCCCGTCACCAACCCCATCCAACATGTATGAGACATAATCGACAGATCAGTTCGCGCACCAAATCCTGCACCGGCCACACTTTCGCGGCTATAGAGGCAACGTGGCTCAGTATTTTTGCATGGGACTTCAAACAGTCTGTTGAGTCCATGCCATGTCGAGTTGCTTCACTGTGACGGGCAAAAGGTGGTCTGAGACGATGTTAGGACCTATACCACGACTTTTGTCACCTCAGAGTAAAGTACAGTACGTAACAAGCGTAGAACTGTTCCCTCATGGGCGCTATTCAAAGTGTCGACGGGCAAAATCACCGCAGAGTGCACGACAACGCATTGTCAAATGCTTCACTCGCTCCCTGTCCCCAGGAGTTTGGCGTACTTCTACTGCAATCGTGACAATCCTAGGAACCAGGGCCATGGAGCATCGATCAGTCACGTAATATAGGTTCTTCACATGCCTACAGTTAAGACGTCCACATACTGTCACGTCTGGAGATCGAGCTAACCATGGAACAGGACTACGACGACCAAGCCATTGTTATCCAAAACAGCGACACATCTAGGAACTGTGGCAGACATGCAGAACGAATATTTTGTACACAACTGCGCAAGATTCTATCACATAATGGATCACAATATCAACCTACGCATTCACAGTGAACTTATGTTTGGTCGACACGTCAGTGTGCATGTGTTTTCGTCATATCATACGTGGTTTTTCCTAAAATTGAACATGTCCGCTCTTCTGCACATGAGCTTGTCTGTAAACTATGCGAAATTAAGAAAAAATTTTTTGCGTATAATAAAAGTAGGGCGATGTCTAGATTTTTCGAAAAATAGTTTCATTGAGTTGAATTAATATCTGGGATAGACAGGTCATTTCTAATACACTACACTCACGGGCTGCTCCAGCGAAATATTAGCTCTATCAGTTGTTTCCTATGACGCATACTTGTCATTGAACTAGTAGTTCCTTACGGGCGACAAGCAGGTGCTTATAAATCACCTTCATAGCGTACTATTTGTTTACTCATGTACTATGAAGCAAAGGAGAACGGTTAGGCTACAATCTCCTTGGGGATGGAACACAAAACGTAACACTAGATTTTCGGACGAAGACTTGAATATTGATCTTCATGCACCCGAAAGCACTGCCTCAAACAAAACACCAGCTTGCTTTCAGTGAACAGTATCACCATATTCATGCATCACTTACCCTAGTCACTTCAAGGAAACTAAGATGTTGCAGTTAGTAGAACTTTGTCGAATCGCTGTTTACTACGCTGTTTGACTTCAACTCGCGGTCAGAAAGAAAAGAAACTTCTTTAGAACATTCATACTCTGTAAGTCACTCAGAAATGCAAGACAAATGGCACTTCTTAATGTGCTACGTATCTGAGCTTTCTTGCCGTTGCCTTCTCGTATGGGCTGTGGGAAAAATGACTGCGCAAATGCCTCTGTAGACGCTATAACGTACATAATATTGTCATCATGTAATCTGTAGGGTTACTTCACTGGGGGGGCTGGCACTCGAACTGCTCACTTCTTACTCGTCCTTGAAACTTTGTAAGTAAGCTTTCGCGGGATCGTTACGTCTATCTTCAAGCGTCAACCAGTTCAGTTTCTCAGCATTCTCTCGGCACTCTCCCGTAGGTCACACATGAATGTTCGTGTTGCTCTTCTTAGTATATCTTCAGTATCCTCTGTTCTGTTTGGTATGACTCTCACATATTTGAGCAATATTTTAGGATGAGTCGTACTGGAATTTTCTGAGTAATCTCCTTTGTAGACTGACAGCATTTTTATAACCAGCGAAAAGAAGTCTGCCACCAACTTTACCTGCAACTGAGCCTCTGTGGTATTCCATAGAATAACCCTACGAATTTTTACAACCAGATGTTTGTACGAGTTGACTAATCCCTGTTACGAATAACTGATATTCTAGTCAGAGGGCACCAGGTTTCTCTAATAACTTATTACTCCAAGATAGCTTTATACCTACAATTCCGCATTACTGGTTTTGACAGTTTATTACCACCTTCATATTGCTCATGATTTATGAGGCATGTTTTTAAGTAAATACACTGTTGAAATACAAATAAAACAAGTAGATGTTTCCAAGCAATTTTTTTCTACATGAATGCTCGTACTTTAATCTACTTTTCTACGCAGTTCTCCCCAGTATTGAGGTACGTATCGTATCCTCGTAGAAATCTACGGCCTGAGCATAACTTTCGATAATTTAAACGTTCAGTAACATTTTCATAAAGCAGATTTCTTCACACATGTGGAAACTCATGACATAATGTCGAAATCGTAAAGTGTCTGTACTCTCTCACTTCTTCATTAACATTCTGCTGCACTTCGTCAGTAATGACGGAAAGCCGCCCACTTGGATCCTCATCATACACATTCATACCGCCATCTTTAAAAGCTGTCACCCAATTCCGCACCATACCATCGCTCATACTATGCAACCGTTCAAATGGTTCTGAGCACTATGGGACTTAGCATCTGAGGTCATCAGTCCCCTAGACTTAGAACTACTTAAACCTAACTAACCTAAGGACATCACACACATCCATGCCCGAGGCAGGACTCGAACCTGCGACCGTAGCAGCAGCGTGGTTACGGACTGAAGCGCTTAGAACCGCTCGGCCACAACGGCCGGCTGTGCAACCGTTATAGAACGTTTAAATTATCGGAAGTTTGTTCAGGCCGCAAGTTTCTACGAGGATGGTATTCAAAGCTGGTTGTACGATACGATAAGGGCCTTAATATTTAGAGGCATTATGTAGGAAAGTAAATGAAACTACAGGCTTTTACTAAAAATAAAATTGCTAAGAGAAGTCTTCTTGTTTTATTTTTATTTACAAACGGTAATAACTTTAAGAAAACACGTCCCGTACAAAAAGATTCAAGCTATGCACTCTGCAAACTCTGAAATGATGTAAAATATGTCTATAAATTATACATCATGACGTCACATAAAAGAGTTTCTTGACGTAGTAAATTATTATGTAAATAGTAACGTAGCCACGTATTTCCATTTCACAATACGTCACTTCATAAATCACTGCCTCTTCTGAAGACCAAAGTTTAACATTATTGCACATTTATAGACGCCTGCGAATCTGTGGAGCACTTGGAATTAAACTCAAGATCTCACTGGTTATTTGTATAGGTTTGTATCTACTTTATCTCTACTTCCTTATATGAAAAAATTCTGAAATTACTATTTATGTTGTTTCACAGGTAATTAATATACAACAACATCAACAGTGACAATATACATTTCTGCAGTACACCTCAAGCTAGTTTTACATCCGTCGGTGACTGGCACATATTGAGCCTTTCCTCATAATACGTTTCTTTTCAGAAACAGTTACACGCAAGTGTCAAAACGATATCATTCAAAACATGTTTACGTTCGTTACGTTCGTCCACTTCCCAGTTATATCAGCTTTAACATTACTGCTCACTTCAACAGTGGCTCATGCAAGAAACAATTAATTGTTTTAAGAGCAAATACAAACCACGTTCATTTCCACTCTCAGCTAAGTGTTCTGTCATTACCTGCTTTCTCTTCGAAATCTGTGTGTTATCGTTTAGTTCAGTATTCGTAGAGTCCACGAAAAATGTTTTCTTGTTTCATCAGACGCAGGCTGCAACAGTGGGACTTTTCTTTTTTTTTTTTTTTTTTGTTAATTTCTATCGAGAGCTTTTCATTCCACGAAGGAACTTCTGAATCATTTTCAGTTTGTCACATAATCTGCCCGTCTTATGTAAGAAGACATATGCTCATCTGTTTTCAATGCACAGCAATAATAAAATTAATAGCAGTAATCAATATGTCGTCGAGTTTCATCATTGTACTTCGTTACAAATTATTCCAAGGGAATAAGTTGATTGTTAAGTTAGAATGATGGAACAGATCTATAAGTTGAGGCTGTACCAGGGAAAGTAGAAAAGAACTACAGATAAACCAATATGGTTGCTGTACACGAGCACTTGAGTCTACAGTCATGAGCGACTCTTGTCACGTACGCCCGTTGGGGTTAGCGTTCTAAGTGGGGGAGACGAGGGATTTTCCAGATGTTATTTCTGTTGTTACCTATTCTGGGTGCCTGAGAGACGTCAAAGCACAGCCACGGCAATGAAGCAAGGTTAGAAATTTGATGAGTAGAGCGGCCTAAATTAAATGGAGACAGAAAGCTTAGGGTTTAAAATAATATCACTACCAGGGTAATTAGAGACAGACTGCAATTCGGACTGGACAAAGAGGGCCAGGAAGTCGGCTGTATCCTTTTCACGTTAATCAATTTAAGGAACTCTCAAAAAACCTAAGAGTGTAGTCATGACGTCATTCTCGGATGGGACTTTTTGAAAGCTTCTTAGGCAATTATAGATTGTGGTCGATCGAAGATTATGCTAGACGAGATGAGAGACGGCGGCTGTGGCCGAGCGGTTCTAGGCTCTACAGTCTGGAACCGCGCGACCATTACGGTCGGAGGTTCGAATCCTGCCTCGGGCATGGATGTGTGTGATGTCCTTAGGTTAGTTAGGTTTAAGTAGTTTTAAGTTCTAGGGGATTGATGACCTCAGAAGTTAAGTCCCATATTGCTCAGAGCCATTTTTTTTGTACTCAGCGCTATAGTCAGTGGGTGCTTTGCACCCCTTGAACGTAGCGTTTAACACATAGATACACTGAAGGGAAATGTTCATTTACTATGATCATTTGTATCTAAATTACTGTTTATTAAATGAACTTGTATTTCCCGGAGCCTTAACAGCTAAACGACTGTGACTGCCAGAGAAAGAAAGTGGTGGAGCCCAATCACTACTCTAGTAGTATGGGACACAGTGCTACATGTCGATTATTTAGCTGTTGGTATTATTAGGTGTAGCTATGTTGAAACTTACCGGCACTCATGAACGCGGCTGAGACTCGAATCTGAGACATTTACCCTTCGGGCCAAGGGCACACCGCTGTGTGGAATGGTCCTGCATGGTTCAGTCAGTAGAGCACTTGCCGTGAAAGGCAAAGGGTAGTAGGTCCGTGGTTTGTTACGGCACACGGTTTTAATCTACCAGGAAGTTCCAAATAAGCGCACACTCCTCTGACTAGATGAAATTCATTCTGGAAGAACTACGTTGGGGATACTCAAATCATCCCAGCTGTTCTTCGATGTGACAGTGAAGCACTTAACGAAAATCTTAGCCTATTGGAGTGAGATAGGAGCAGGGCGGTCCCCAAAACTGTGTCAAAAAGGATGCTTGATGTAAGGTCCTCTACGTTGGCGTTCTGGTTGTTGGATACTTAACGGATGCCCAAAAGCGCTGTTGCATAAAATTCTACAGGTAAGTGGCTCTGGTGGATCACTCTGCTGGGGACACGTTTATTGAGGTGGCTGAGTGTCCGTGGAGGAACGGCAATCCATTCTTCCTCAATAGCGGAAACCAGAGAAGGCAGTGATGCTGGACGCTGGGGTCTGGAGTAAAGTTAACGTTCCCATTCAGTCCAATCATGTTCCATTGGGTTCAGGTCGGGACTCAAAGCAGGCCATCACTTTTCAGGAATTTTTTGGTACACAGACGGTTGCCTCATACGTACTGCTTTGTGATAGGGGCAGTGTCATGCTCATACGAACGGTCATCGTCTCGAAGCTGTCCCTCTCCAACAAGTTGTACGTAGTGCTGTACAGTGGGTTCATATTGTTCCATTTTTAGTGTTTTCTTACGCGCATTAACTATGAATAACATCCCTACACTGTAACACCAACTCCTCCATGCTTCACTGTTGGCACTACACGTGATAGCACATAACATTCCCCAGGCATTCCATTGGACTGCCACTATGTATAGCGTGATTCATCACTAGAACTTACTGGTTTCTAATTATGTACTGTGTAGTGGCTTCGCTCTTTGCACCACCACGGGCGCCGCTTGACTATATTAATGTGTGGTTTCGGAGGAGCTGCTCGACCATTGTGCTACCTGGACCATTGGCAGCACTTTTGGAACTCACGAATGTCTCCTTCCACTGATTACAAGCAGTTTTTTTTTTTCAACAACCCTCCGCATAACTCGTCACTCTTTGTCCGCCAGTACATGTGGCTTGCCCGGTCTTGTCTTAGATGTGGTCGTTCCTTCACGTTTCCACTTCACGGTCACGTCATCAACAATCGGCCATGTTTAGAGGGTTGAAATATCCCTGACGGATTTAATACTGTGGTGACAATCACGTACGAAGTCACAGAGCTCGCCTGTTCGTCTCATTCTTCTGTTACTGCTTCTCTGCTGACAACGCAGTATATTCCCCGGTTTGATTTATACTGACACGTTCGCTTCCACGAGACGTCTAGTGCTCAGTTCCGCATTACGTAGGGTTGTCCGAATACTTCTGATCGGATAGTGTATATTTCCTTGTGGCTGATACTAAAAGCGTAGAAATCCGTCCAGAGGACAGAGAAACTTTGCACGTATGATGCTTGGAGTTTCCATAGTACGGCGGTAGGAGAGAGATCGGTGACCGTCTCCATAGTTAGAACACTATTTCACGTGAGCTCTCTAGCTTTGGCTGACAGGCGGCAGCAGGCCGGACGCAGATGGACAGTTCTGGAAAGCTTTTGTCGCTTACGCGTCTCTTTTATCCGCTTTTATAATGAAGCAACACTTACAACGTATTGCTGGGGTATTCCGTGCCAGCTAACACAAACTATCACCAGTACCATGAAGAGAGATCTGGAAGAGATTAACGAATAATGCAGGCTGGTATTTGAACTTCACCGTAAATAAAGATAACGTATATTGTATACATAGGTGCAGAGACAGTTTAAACCCATGGCGAGAAATGACTGGAAACATTAACAACCATAAAATATCTAGGGGCAGCCGTCCAGAGCGACTTAAAAATGGAAGGACACTCTGAAAATACTTATGGAAAAAGCAGAAGGCTGAGGTTAATTGGAAGAATCATAAATACTTATACAGAATCCAGTAACATTAATGTGACCACCCGTCGAAAGCCGGAATAACCATGTTTAGCAGTGCGGACCGTTGCGAAACGAGCGGAGAAGCGTCAGTGAGGCTTTAGAAGGTACACTTGAAACGCGTACGTTTCATATGTAATCATTATCAGCGATGGCGAGACATGACAGAATCTCTGACCAGAGAGTTATTTATCGTTGCTAGTCTGCGCTTGACCGCGCGAGTGTTCAGTTGCGTGTACCGAGTCGGTAGGAGCAGTTGCAAGTTGCACACTGTCTGCAGTAGTAGTCAGTCGGCAGTTGTGTGTAGCGAGTCGGCATGCGTCCGCGGTGTGCTCTGCCCACGAGTCTGGTCAGGAATGTGGTGGACGATATATATATGATTGTAGAAGGTATTGAAGCAGCATTGCGCTCAGCTAATAACGTATGTTAATTGTAATTAATTTGTTCAAAGAATGCCCCAATAATAATTTTTTATAAAGTAAATCTTTTAAAGAAAAGTAATCATTTCAATTTAAAGAATTTTTCCACTCTTTTGAAGAAAAAGCATTCATTTCAATTTAAAGAATATTTGCTATGCATTTCCTCCAAGAAGCAAAATTAAATACAGCCAAGCATTGCACGGAGCTGCGCCGAAAAATAAGAGCAGATATGGATGCATTTTTTTTTTTACTGAGGTAAGAATTTAGGTTTTTCTATTCAGGTTTAATTATTTCACAGGGCCGTAGGTCAGCGCTGCTGTCCTTATAAAATTTGTCAGGTTTAATTATTGCTGTTGAGTTGTTACATTCTGTTCGTGGTTCGTTATTTAATTAATGTTATTGTGGGTTTGTGATCAATCTTCATCCCTTAACGATATTTTATGGGGAGTTTACATTTGCGCAATTTTTATTCTTTAATTTTTGTGGGGAGTTTACGCTTGGCTTCATTTCAATTTAACGATATATGGCTCCAATTTGCTTTCATATTAGACATTATTTTTGTTGGAAGGTTATATTTGGCTACATTTTCATGTTTTTCATTTAACGATTTTGTGTGGGTAGGTTACACTTGGCGACATCCGGACCGGGATCGTATTTCATTGTGAATCTTCTGATAAGTAGTCAGATATCTGCTCTTATTTACTTAGTATAATTAGCATTTGGTGCAACGCTTTTACTAACTTTGTCACTTTCTTCCACAGATCATCGGCAATTTGTTGCTCTTTGTTGTAATAGTGTTTGTTGGATTTTGCATTGTCTTTGTTTCATTTGTGAATAATTGTGATTAGTGTAAAAATGCCGCGAAAAACTGTTAATAGTACATCGCGAGGTATAGTGAGTGAAATAACCGACCTAAACAACTTGACCGGTAGTACTTGCGACATGCAGTATAATGATGACAATCCTCCATTTGCAGACAATCAGTGTATACCGACCACTAATGTTGATTTTGATCCTAGTGATGAACAGGCGAATTCAATTGTGTGCTCTGTTAATTTGACGACAATTGATGACGCGGGGCGTTCTGTTGCAACGAGCGCTGCCCAGCTTAACACACCCGATTTGCAGGATTTACGTGACGAACAGACAAATTTTTCTAATGAAAAAGAACAGTGTAATCAGAGTACGACAGATTTAGTTAAGTGTAGTGACCAACAATGCACATCCGATTGGCAAACCTTTTTGTAAATTACAGAATGACCAAATGGTTACACAAAACGTGACAATTGCATGCACGTCATCAAACAGCACAGAGAAAAGAGTAGGTAATATTGGCTCGGATCAAATTATGGCACTATTGCTACAACAATTTGATGAAAAATTCAAACAACTTAGTGAAAATTTCAAACAACTTAATGAAAAACAAAGTGAGAATTTCAAACAACTACTCAATGAAAATACCAAACAACAGAATGAAAAACAAAACGAGGATTTCAAACAACTTAGTGAACAGAACAAACACCTTAATGAAAAATTAGACAACAATTCCAGACAGTTAAATGAAAAATTAGACAACAATTCCAGACAGCTTAGTGAACAGATTAGAGCCGTTGCCGCGCAGTGTCATGATACTAAGGAACAATTACACGAGGAAATTGAGGCTTGTGCTAGGAAAAGCAGCGAAGAAATTAGATCTGTTGCGCAAGAATTAAGAGATATGCAAAAAACTACAACAGAATCACTCAGAGACGAAATTAGTGCAGTCGGTAAACAATGCTCTGAAAAAGCAACACAGTTACGGGACGAGTTTAAATTAATGACAGTAGAACTTTCGAGCACACTGGATGCAAAATTAGACGCGAAATTCGACCAACAGAACACTCAAATTGACGAACGCTTTAATCATCACCTACAAAACAGTGATACGCGTTTCCGTAAATTTATACAGGATCAGAATAAAGTAAAACGACAAGCCATGGAAACAATCACAGCACAGAGACAAGAAGACAAACGTAAATTGTTCGCAAAAGCAAAAACATACGTAGACAACAATATTACTACAGTGTCCGACGAAATTAATACCATCAAGCAGTTGAACACAGAATTACATGATGAAATTTCCGATCTTAAATCGAAAACAGACACACACACAACAGACTTTCAGACAGTGACAGACAGACTCGAACAATTAGAACTAACACAGGATTCCGATGTCATCAAAGCCGACGTTAAAAAATTGAACGAAACCACACGTAAATTACAAAAACAGATTAATGCTTCTGACACTAAAAACGATGATCAGGTAAAAATACTGACTGAAAAATATGATGAATTGGCCAGTCGTATTGACGTTATCGAAAGTAATAATGACAGAAAATCAGACGATACTGCACCGATTTTGTTTAACCAAACACCCGAATTCCAAAATTTACAGCAGACAATCAATGAGATAGATTCGTCTAATAACACATTACGTAGAAAATTGTCAAGTTTACAGCAAGAGGTTACAGAGATAAAACATATTTCAGTTAATAACACGTCACAGCATACGCCACGTTCCGAGCATTTGTCACACTCACACAGCCAGTGTAACTTAAGTAATTTACAGAGAGTACGTGACTTAAAATTCGAAAAACTACGCGACTTCAAATCCGAAAAGATACAGACAAACAGATTCTTATGTAATGCTGAACCTGTTCACAAAGTCAGAGACGATAACGTTGATTATAAGCAATTTTTATGTGTAAAAAAATCTAAGGTATTTGTAAATGACGGAGCACAGGTACACGCTTTGAACCGTATTCGACAATTTATTTTTGTACCTTCACCACCATTACCTGTAATGCAGAAACTACAACTAGCATGGATACAGCAATTTATTTTTGAATTTTCACCGGCATTGTCTGTAACGCAAAAGCTAAAAAGTATTTGCAGCGCATAATTGACCTCAGGGGATTCATTACGCTTTAATGAATATGTGCCGTAGCGTGCATAGGGCCCCGAGCTGTAGTAGTGCTGTTTCATCTTTAGTTTTCTGCACTGCTGCCTTCTCTTCTACTATCCTTTATATCTGTCAAAACAGCTCTTCAACTATCGCCCTATCTAGGATTAAGAAAGTGTAAAGAAAACCCGAAATGACAAGTTATACCGTAAGTGACGATTTTTCATTAGACGCTCCAGAAATGACAACCACGAGAACTTTAACATCAGAGAAAAATTTAATCATCAGTATGTGCAAAATTTTCAGCAGTCGCAAACACATTTTGGTAACAATAGACGTTTTTCTCCGCAATGGCAACAAAACCAGCCGGTTAGCATACCTAACCAACAATGCAGTCTACAAGGTCAACCAAACTTTATTGTTACGCCGCGTGCACGTGTAGTCTCAGCTCCAACAAATGGTAGCGCACAGCAACAAGGAAATAACTACGTACAGAAAACACACTATTTCAATTCCTATCGCAAGGCACCGTATAGAAATGACTATCACGACAAACGTAAAAATAATGAGCACGATTTTCAGCGTACGTATAATAACAGTCGGTCTTATCAGCAGCAAGAACATCAGCAACAACATATTATCATGAATGAACCAGACAGTAGGCATCATCCAGAGTGTAATACGTCAGGAAGAAATAATAGAACAGTACAAATAGTTGAAATGCCACAGCATCCTCCCGAAAATAATAACACGTCAGATAGAATTTGACCAGATACAGTACAGATTGCATATTCCAGTACCGTAAGCAATACTTTTGACACGCAGAAACTTGTTCACGAAAACGTTATCTGAAACATGCTTTGTTGAATGCACTACTTAAATCGCACCCAGATCTTACTAGAAATTTTTCCATTGCCACCGACAGTTTTAACGCCGCTTTAGGCGTACATATTTTTCAGGAAATTGAAGAAGATGGTTCTACAGTAATTAAAAACATCGCTTTTGCGAGTCGCATTTTGTCACCTGCTGAACGAAATTATTCTGTTACAGAGCTTGAAACATTATGTGTTGTATGGGCTTTTACCAGATTTAGGCATTTTCTTTATGGAAGACACACTACCGTTTACACAGACCACAGAGCTATACAGTTTTTACTTTCGGCTAAATTTACTCACGACAGATTAAGCAGATGGAAACTTTATTTGCAGGAATTTAATTTTACAATTGTTCACATTCCCGGCACACAAAATGTTGTAGCAGACGCACTATCTCGTTCTCTCAGTAACAATCAGCAAGACATCGCAACCAACTTCTGCAAAGCAAATTTCAGCGTCATGTACATTCAACAAGTTGCATTTGAGAATTTCATTTCGTCGTCATTACAAGACATAGCACAAGAGCAGAGTAAAGATAACGTATGGAACGAAATTAAACACCTTTGGCAAGATAGGGATAATGTTACCATTAGAAACCATTAAACTGTACGAAATGACATTCTGTTTCGCCGCTCTCATCCTGACAGCAACAATTGGTTATTATGCATTCCTGATGAACTTGTTAACAAATTAATCTGGTATACTCATTTAAGTTACGCTCATTACGGAGCCAGAAAATGTTTTCTTATACTGAGACAGACCTGTTATTTTACCAACATGGAGAAACGTATACGACGAGTTTTAGCGTCATGTAAAATCTGCCAGAAAGCTAAATCAGACACGACTTCACATATTCCTCCATTACATCCCATTGTACCTGTTAAATTGAGACATATGGCCGCTGTAGACATTTTTGGTCCGATTCCCAGAACTAATAGAGGTTTTTGCTACATCTTTGTCGCTGTTGAACTCACTTCAAAATTTGTTACCTTCACTCCGTTACGCAAAGCTACTGCTAAAACTGTTTCGAAAGCATTTGTAAAACATTTTCTATTTCATGTAGGGCATGTGTTGAAAGTAATTTCCGACAATGGACCACAGTTTCGATCTGCTATATGGACACGTATGTTACGAGCTAGAAACATTTCTCCGATCTATATATCCAAGTATCATGCTTCTTCGAACCCTTGTGAACGATTAATGAAGGAAATTGGTAAAATGTGTAGAATATACTGCCATAAAAGACATATTGATTGGGACACACACATACACTCATTCCAAGATGTAATTAATTCCATACCAAATGAATCCACTATGCTATCTCCGTCTGTTATACTGAAAAATCTTGAACCAGCTAACAAAATTAAAGAATTAGTAACATTTCCTACATCTCGTCGACTACGACACCATGAAATAATTGACATTGCGCTGAACAACATCAAACGTGCCGCAGAGTGCCGGAGAAGACACCAAAAATAGGTTGTATACGCCGTGACTTTCACGTTGGACAGAAGATATTAGTACGTACACACTATTTATCCAACAAAATAAAAGGTAGGTGCAGTAAATTTGAACTTCTATACGCAGGTCCATATCGGATTCGCAGCATTCCTCACCCCAATGTTGTACACGTCGAAACTTTGAGAACCAGAAAATCGAAAGGAAACCATCACGTCTCCAACATCAAACCCTTTATTGAATGAACATACTTTATGATTTATCACACTGTAATGCCATTTCCTAATTTTTTATGACCACTTATGCAATTATATTTACATGAACACTTACTGATGATTATTGTACTTTTTTCTTGGCAAGTGCCCGGCAAGGTAAGGTTAGCAGGTCGCTTTTCTTGTCGTTACACATTAGACCGTGCACATTTTTCCAAATAAAATTACACTTTTTATGACCACTTATGCAATTATATTTATGTGACTACTTACTGATGATTGTCGTATTTTTCTTGGCAAGTGCCCGGCAAGGTAAGGTTAGCAGGTTGCTCTTCTTGTCGTTGCACATCAGACTGTGCACATTTTTCCAGATAAACTTACGTATCTTATGAATAATTATGCAATTTTATCTAATGACATATTAATTTTATTAAATTCTCTCTCCATTAAAGTCTTTAATTCTCGCCTCTATTAACTACACAACATACAAGCTGAACACAAAGAAAGTCACATTTTTGTCATCATTTTTTATGTATGTATGATTGTTTTCCTGTTTATTTGTATGCATTATGAAATAGTTGAGATATAGCAAACACTAGTTGACTTCGACATTTTTGCCTTACGATATCTCAACATCGTGACTATTTTACATTTTTTGCTGCTGCATTATGATATTCTGTGTACATTTTTGCATCTGAACACTGTCTATATTTTTTGACATATTACGTTTTCTGTCATGCTATGCTGTATGCTTAATTATACCACTATAAACCAGTTTTTATCTAATGGGTATATGAGTTAAATGCAAGACATTAATCTTTGTTCATCATTTTCAGAAAGAAATAACGTGTAAAGGAAATAAATTAAACAGAAATGGGAATTTCACCTACGGAATAAACGAAAGAAGATGCAAAAACCTTATGAGGAAGAGTAAATGGATCAGAATTAACAAGCATTAACAAGAATATACTATACACATCGTAGAATAGCAGTCTTAACTAATTTTTTCTTTCAGAAAACGAAGCGATTGATGCAGGCTGTGAGACAGAACTTCACATCTTAGTTTTAGTGAGGAAATATGCTAGAAATAAGGAATAGTTGTGTAATGAATAATGAAGTGATTTTTTTTTGCAGATGATAATGAATGGTGATGAATAATGATGAAGAATATGCAGCTATGAATAATTAAGTTTTTCTTTACAGGTGATAATAATGGAGTTATGATAATGAAGTGATGGATAATGAAGTTTTTTTTTTCTTTACAGATGAGGATGATGTTGAAGTTTATGTATTTATGCTCTGTAGTCATTTAAGTATTTGTTGTAGTTCGTTTTGACAGTATGTGTTGTATTGCATAGTATGATGACTGAAGGTTTTGGAAAGGACAGCTAGAGAACACATTTTATACACATTTCACTACCTGTTAATTCGTAGTTCACTACTTTTCAGCATAAAATGCGTTTCTTCTTTCAGTCTAATAATCCATTTTTGTATATTTTGCAGGAGAAATTATTCATGAAATTAATGTACTATAAGCAGTTGTTCATTAAACCCAAGTCATTTATGAATGTGATTACATATACTCCACTTGTTTCATAATCTTGATACAGCTGACTCATGACAAATGACGTTACACATCTTCATTTGCAGCAATAACTCAAAAGCAAATATTGTTATTAATTATCGAACCCAACGCAATGCATTGCTAGCACAAAAAAATGCTTTGTAACTGGCAAATGAAGGCCACTGATTAATGTAATAAGATGAACTATGAGGACAATGTTTACTATAATTAGATTAATTATGCCATTTATTAACTCATTTTCAATGATGACTTCTGATGCTTTGTAATTAGGAAATGAGTGCCAATGTTCTCAGTAAATGATTTCTGATGGTTTGTAATTTGGCAATGAGTGCCAATGTTCTCGGTAAATGATTTCTGATGGTTTGTAATTAGTCAATGAATGCCAATGTTCTCTGTAAATGACATGTGATGGTTTGTCATTAGTCAATGAGTGCCAATGTTCTCTATAAATGATTTCTGATGGTTTGTAATTAGGCAATGAGTGCCAATGTTCTCTGTAAATGATTTCTGATGGTTTGTAATTAGGCAATGAGTGCCAATGTTCTCTGTAAAGTTACTCATGAACATTATTCTGTAATACTACGTACATGGTACAGAAATGTTCAATGACTGGGCAATGAGTGCCACCCATTACTAGTGTAATTCTCAATGAAGACTAGTATGTGACTTAATGTCCTTCACCTTCTAACCTAATTACCTGGAATTACTGCAATATCCGTTTGTCCTGTATATCCTCATGATCATGGAGCACTATATTTGGTTTTTGCACTAATTGTACGTTGTTGTAACAGACAAGAACGTGGTGTTGACACGACATGCTGCCAACCACCATGAGCGATGAAGATGCTATTATGGTCCCACTGTTTGGTATACCTAATGTACTACCAAAAGGATAACATGGAATATTACTACGGCATTTCAGTGTCTTGGCTACGCTGATTAATACTTCTGGGAAAAGAACTTTAGATTGCCTCACTTGGTGTTGTGCTTCTGTAGAAAGATATGGACTTTCAGTGCAGCTGCGTGCAACCTAAAGTGCTACAACCATGACGCAATCCTTCCCTTTCCTATCCTAATTCTTGTGACATAGTAAAAAAAAAATCATTTTTGTTATCATGATTTGCATTTATGGCCTATACATTTTTGTGATTTGCAAATATGTTATGAACTACAGTGCATGTGCACTTTTGTCATTTGTAAACATGATTTGTACTCATTGCATATACATTTTTGTGATTTGCTCTCAACTACAGTGCATATGCACTTTTGCCAATTGTGAATATGTTTTGTACTCATTGTATATGTATTTTGTCATTACCTGATATGTTCTGTACTACTGTGCGTGTGCACTTTTGCCAATTGTGAATTAGTTTTGTACTCATTGTATATATATTTTGTCATTACCTGATATGTTCTGTACTACTGTGAGTGTGCACTTTTGCCAATTGTGAATTAGTTTTGTACTCATTGTATATATTTTGTCTTTGCCTGATATGTTCTGTACTCAGTGCATGTGCACTATATTTACTTCATGTTCTACACCTATATATATCTGTATATATTCTGTAATTGTAAAGTTAATTAGTTAAGAAAAAATTTGTTGCTCATGGCAAGTCCAAATGACTCACCATCGCTGCCAAATTTTGCCCCCCCCCCCCCCCCCCCCCCCCCAGTGGAGGGTTATGAAAATCGTACGTTTCATATGTAATCATTATCAGCGATGGCGAGACATGACAGAATCTCTGACCAGAGAGTTATTTATCGTTGCTAGTCTGCGCTTGACCGCGCGAGTGTTCAGTTGCGTGTACCGAGTCGGCAGGAGCAGTTGCGAGTTGCACTCTGTCTGCAGTAGTAGTCAGTCGGCAGTTGTGTGTAGCGAGTCGGCATGCGTCCGCGGTGTGCTCTGCCCACGAGTCTGGTCAGGAATGTGGTGGACGATATATATATGATTGTAGAAGGTATTGAAGCAGCATTGCGCTCAGCTAATAACGTATGTTAATTGTAATTAATTTGTTCAAAGAATGCCCCAATAATAATTTTTTATAAAGTAAATCTTTTAAAGAAAAGTAATCATTTCAATTTAAAGAATTTTTCCACTCTTTTGAAGAAAAAGCATTCATTTCAATTTAAAGAATATTTGCTATGCATTTCCTCCAAGAATCAAAATTAAATACAGCCAAGCATTGCACGGAGCTGCGCCGAAAAATAAGAGCAGATATGGATGCATTTTTTTTACTAAGGTAAGAATTTTGGTTTTTCTATTCAGGTTTAATTATTTCACAGGGCCGTAGGTCAGCGCTGCTGTCCTTATAAAATTTTTCAGGTTTAATTATTGCTGTTGAGTTGTTACATTCTGTTCATGGTTCATTATTTAATTAATGTTATTGTGGGTTTGTGATCAATTTTCATCCCTTAACGATATTTTGTGGGGAGTTTACATTTGCGCAATTTTTATTCTTTAATTTTGCAAGGAGGTCACGCTTGGCTCATTTTTATTATTCACTTTTGTGGGAAGACAACATTTCACTTAACATTGACTTTCATATTCTTGCTGGGAGGTTACAATTTCACTAATATTGACTTTTAAAATTCTTGCGGGGAGGTTACACACTATCTGATCAGAAGTATTCGGACACCCCTCCGTAATGCGGAAATGAGCACTGCATGTCTCGTGAAAGCAAACGTGTCAGTGTGACTCAAACTGGGGAATATACTGTGTTGTCAGTAGAGAAGCAGTAACAGAAGAATAGGACGAACAGGAGAGCTCTGTGACTTGTCACCCTAGAAACAAAACCGTCAGGGATATTTCAACCCTCTAAACATGGCCGATTGCTGATGAGGTGACCGTGAAGTGGAAACGTGAAGGAACGAACACATCTAAGACATGACCGGGGAAGCAACATGTACTGGCGGACAAGGAGCGACGAGTTTTGCGGAGGGTTGTTGCAACAAAAAATAAATAAAATTAAAAAAATAAAAAAAGCTTATTATCAGTGGAAGGAGTCATTCGTGAGTTCCAAAAGTGCTGCCAGAGGTCCAGGTAGCAAAATGGTCGAGCAGCTGCTCCGAAACCACACATTAATATAGTCAAGCGGCGCCTGTGGTGGTGCAAAGAGCGAAGCCACTACACAGTACATAGAGTGATGAAACACGCTATACACAGTGGCAATTGAATAGAATGCCTGTGGAATGTTACGTACTATCAAGTGTAGTAAAAAATCTAAACTCCTCCCGAACAGGCCATGAAGGCCCAACGGTACCGACCGGCCGCCTTGTCATCCTCAGGCCAAAGGCGTCCCTCGATGAGGAGATGGAAGGGCATGTGGTCAGCACACCGCTCTCCCGGCCGTATGTCAGTTTCTGAGACCGGAGCCACTACTTCTCAATCAAGTTGCTCCTCAGTTTGCCTAACAAGAGCCGAGGGCACACCGCTTGCCAATAGCACTCTGCAGACCGTATGGTCACCCATCCAAGTGCTAGACCAGCCCAACAGAGCTTAACTTCAGTGATCTGACGGGAACCGGTGTTACCACTGAGGCAAGGCCGTTGGCATCAGATGTAGTGCCAACAGTGAAGTATGGAGGAGATGGTGTTACAGTGTGGGGGTGTTAGTCTCAGTTATTGTGCTTAATAAAACGCTAAATTTGAAATTTTACAGTACTGTGTACTGCTTATTGTAGAGGAACAGTTCGGAGAGGGGAGACGATGACTGTTAGTATCAGCATGACAGTGCACCTGTCATAAAGCAGTATCTTTGAGGCAATGGGCTGTGGACTAAAACATTCGTGAAATGATGTAGGCTTCCCTGAGTCCCGACCTGAACCCAATGGAACACGCTTGGAGTGACTGGGAGAGTCGACTTCGCTCCAGACCCCAGTGTCCAACATCACTGCCATCTCTGGTTTCAGCTACTGAGGAAGAATGGGTTGCCATTCCTCCACAGACACTCAGACACCTCGCTTAAAGTGTCCCCAGAAGAGTTCAAGCAACTAATGGCCACTAACAGGTGTCCAGATACTTTTGATCAGATAATGTACCGACAGGGATATCGATCAATTCTGACTCCAGTACCATGGCCAGCTGCGCTAGGTTTCTGGGTTGAGTGTCCAAGGAGAGAACAGCCCAAGTGAGGTGGTCCCACGGGTTCTCGACTGGGTTTAAATCCGCGGCGTTTGATGGACAGGGGAGTAAGGGAAACTCATCCTGGTGCTCTTCGACCCACCCACGTACACTGTGGTCTGTGTGAAACATTGTACTGTCCTGCTGGTAGATACTGCAGTTCAGAGGGTAAAAAATGCACATAGGGTTGCACATGGCCCCTGAGGATAGTTGCATACTTCTGCTACTCCACTGTGGCTTCCAGAATGACGAGATCACCCAGGGAAAGCCACGAAAACACTCGCCATACCATAATGTTCTCTCCTCTTTGCCTGGGCCCTTCCGACGGTTGTTGCAAGGTGTTTGCTTTCAGTCCAATGGGGCTTAAAACGTGTTTCATCGGAAAAGACCACTTGTCGACAATCACTGGACGTCCATTTGCGGTACTGGCGTGCGAATTCAAGTCTTCGTCGCCTATGAACAGCAGTCACCGTGGGTGCATGAACCAGGCGCCTGCTGCTGAGGCCCTCATGCAGCAACTTCCGCTGAAAAGTTGTTGGGGAAACACTGTTGATAGTCGCTTGGTTTGTCTGGAGGGACAGCTTCACGTGTATTCGCTCATAACATCTTCGCATTCATTATCCTCCCCTATCACCTTCGGCCTGTTATGCATTACATTGTCTCAGTACTAGTTTTGGATAGCGCTATTTTGCCACGCACGGTATACTTGAATCAGGGCGACAATAGAATAGTTAACAAACGTAACCGTTTCGGAAACGCTTCCATCCTTGACCCGAAAGCCGATGATTGTGCCCGTTTAGACGTCAGATAAATCGCTCCTTTCCAACATTACGGCAACGACTGCACGTTGTATCCGTGTCCCCGAGACCCGCTTTATATACGCTCCACCACTAATGCTGTCATCTGCCGTCTGTGAGTGGTTATTGCAAGTTGAAGTCGAACATAGGTGGCGGTCACATTAGCGTGACTGGACCGTGTATCTGCAGCCAAAAATCTGCTGCATTAAACCAGAGTTAAAGTTCGAGCATTCCATCGGTCACCTAAATCCTGTTTGTCGGAAACAATTAACTGTCTTTATTGTTAATATAATTCGCACCCCACAGGAGTGGAC
This sequence comes from Schistocerca nitens, assembly GCF_023898315.1. Classification (NCBI taxonomy): domain Eukaryota; kingdom Metazoa; phylum Arthropoda; class Insecta; order Orthoptera; family Acrididae; genus Schistocerca; species Schistocerca nitens. The sequence goes on along the minus strand of NC_064614.1, from coordinate 365,143,927 downwards.
AGGTTCTCACCAAACCTTTTGTAGAAAACAATCATTTAGGTTTGTACAGTAGAAAAATATTAAATAATGGGTTTAAAGTGCAGTAAAAGATGGTTCCTTCTGATGGTGTGATTTAAAAAAAATATAGACGATGTGGCTGGTGCTATGATACAGATGATGAAGGTGGTTCTGGGTAGTTAATGGTGGTCATATAGTAACTTCCCGGAAGTGTGACATGAGGAAAGGGATGTTGGACGAATAACAGGCGATTCCAATAGTTCGCGATGTCTTGGGGAGGGAAGCGGCAATAATATTCAAGCTCGAACAGAGAGGAATGACAGTATAATTAGGATTGTCAGAAAGCATGGAGAGCATTTTATTCTTTATTTTCATTGTTGAGATAGGACATGAGACTTAGGGCTATCTATGGCAGTATGGATAAATGTAAGTACGCAGTTGTGGCTTAGGAAGAAAGGACCTTCAAAGTACGGTACTGAAGGGTGTGTAAGTGGAGGGAGATGGGGACCGGTGAGTGGTGGCCGGCGCAGAAGGAACCCGCAGTAGCATAGGACTAGCGAAACAACCGTCTTTTGATCTACAAGTTTACTGTCGTATCTGATGTTGCGGTTGTTCTATACAACGAATAGTCGGTATTGTAGAACAGTCTTCGTCTTCATAACGTGATGATGCCAGTTCACATTAAAGTCTGTGACGTAGGAATCGTAGTGATTCCACCGTGCTCGTTGCATCGTACTGACTGAATTAGGCGAATCTGTTTGTTGTGTCTTAAAGTCGGGAACCGGTTTCCACACGTCACTGCGATTGTAACCACTCTTTGGGTTAAAGTTATGTCTTCCACCCTGCATCTTTTACCACAAAATAATACTATGACGATGCATGCACAAGTTTTTTCCGTTCATGTTATTTTGTGTTTAAATAAATGAGAAGCGCTAGTTTGTCTTTGTTCAATAGTATTAATTTTATTGTGTTAATCGGTTTTCGGCTTACAAGGCAGTGTTACTCAGTCTGTTTCCATTTTTCATTTTTAGTTTTAGGTTTTTTCGCAAAACTTGATTTCTTAGTATATCACTGGCGTTCTATGCAACGTTTGAAGATTACGGATAGACTGTCCGACAGAGTTACTACCAGACATGAGGATAGTCAAGAAATAGATCTTAAGCCTCTTTGGCTTGGATCCTACCAGTCCTATTCTCTGTAGCTTCACGGAGCATAAGAAACACAAGACGTGAATTAATATAGGATGTCTTAGTGCTAACTTGGTATCTCGATCTTCACATCTGCTCTTACGGGAACTCAACAGATCAGAGCCCGACTATTCGTTGTGAATTGTCGTATAGCATCAGCTACAATAGTCACTTACTCAGGGTCGGAACACCATCAGCTACGACAGACACTTATTCATGACGAATAGAATGGAGATAAATTGAGCTTTAACTCCAATTTGACTTCTCAAGAAGACCGAGAACATTTTACGAGCAAAGATTTTGTTACGAGAAAGTTCGATCTAATCCATCGTATCAATAGTAGTCATTACTGTAAAAATTTGAGTTTCAAACAAGAGGCAAACGTCTGACTATAAGAAAAAAAGGATTCTAATTCAACGGAATACGTGCAGAGGACGCATTTAGGGGAATGATCAACTTTTAGTTAGCTAGACCACTTTAATTAACACTTGAGTTATACATCCATTATGGATTTTTTCCCGCTGCGCATTTGCACTACCCATCCTGTCTGGTAACTTCTGATGTAAATACTCTGTACAGAACTTCTTTTATCAAATTCAGGCTTCTGAAACTTTTTTACCTATTAAGTACGACGGCTGAAGCCAACGTCCGCAGGAATCACAAGACATGCACAAAACTGCACTAGCAAACACATGTAAGTAAGCACAAGCAGTTCCAAAAGTACATATCAAAAAATGATTGAATTAATATCTCAGAGCAAAATAACTCTTGCAAGAGATAGTAATATATTCAAAGTAACCGGATGTTCATCCATGTTAAACCCAATTTAGCTATTCTTATATGTATTGTACTCGCAAATGTCTGGCTGATAGCTGCAGTAAAAAATATCATTGCCAAAAAATCCGAATAGAATTTTCGATGAGGGAATAAAAACTGACAATTCGAATTCCTTGCAGCCGGAACTTCCAATGCTACTCAACTGCCGTTTTCATACTCAAGTGCAATCTTCAATGAATTCATATTCTTGTACAGTGTCCCAAAACAACACGATACATTTGTGCAACTTTGAGACAACTTTGATATTACTCGTTTTCCGATCAGAAGGTGAAATTATCAATTTCGATCCCAGGTGTCACTTATTGCTACATAATATGGTTTCAAGATCACTTCCAGTATAAGACAATGTGTCTTGGTGGACAATACTGTTCTGGGCAGCGTTCTAATGAAAGTGTATTGTCGTTGACGTCTTCGATCAGATATGAAGTTCACAGTGACTAACTGTGATGAGTAATAAAGTGAAACTGAGATACTGGAATAGCATTCGAGCGGACCAAGGTCCTAATTTCCTTTCGACCATCCTTATTGACATTCTCCGTGGACATCATAAACTGTTTAAGCCAAATGTCGTTTAGTTTTGTTCGAATGGTCACGGTCGACGTACGTGCGTATTACGTTGAATCTTTCCCTAGCCGTTCAAATACTGACGATGAACATTTCTCCTCCCACCAAGATCTGAAGTGGTTACCTCGACGACGAACATCATTGCCTTAGCGTGATACACATACGTTGTTGTGCTTTGGTCAATACACGTTACACCTCTTTCAGCAGCAAACGTTATTCTCATTCGCAGTAAGCAAGGTACTGAGTTTGATTACCGTCCAGTTGGACTACCCGGGTTTCTTTTCTACAAGGAAGTATTATTATTACAACTGTTTTATTTTAATGTTCTCAGCAAATCACTACCGTTTCTCTCTTTAAAAATTAAAAGTACGTATAGGAGTTACTCTCGATGAACCATGAACCTTGCCGTTGATAGAGTAGCTTGCCGGCCTCAGCGATACAAATAGGCGTACCGCAGGTGCAGCCACAACGAAGGGATATCTGTTGAGAGGACAGAAAAACAAGTAGTTACAATGAAATGAATACCCTTAACTGCATTCAGGCGTTGATATAAGTCAACGAGGACAGTTGAAGATGTGTGCCCTACCGAGACTCGAACCTCGGATCTCCTGGTTACATGGCAGACGCTCTATCCATCTGAGCCACCGAGGACAAAGAAGATAGTGCGACTGCATACAGGGTGTTACAAAACGGTACGGCCAAACTTTCAGGAAACATTCCTCACACACAAAGAAAGAAAATACGTTATGTGGACATGTGTCCGGAAACGCTTACTTTCCATGTTAGAGCTCATTTTATTACTTCTCTTCAAATCACATTAATCATGGAATGGAAACACACAGCAACAGAACGTACCAGCGTGACTTCAAACACTTTGTTACAGAAAATGTTCAAAATGTCCTCCGTTAGCGAGGATACATGCATCCACCCTCCGTCGCATGGAATCCCTGATGCGCTGATGCAGCCCTGTAGAATGGCGTATTGTATCACAGCCGTCCACAATACGAGCACGAAGAGTCTCTACATTTGGTACCGGGGTTGCGTAGACAATAGATTTCAAATGCCACCATAAATGAAAGTGAAGAGGGTTGAGGTCAGGAGAGCGTGGAGGCCATGGAATTGGTCCGCCTCTACCAATCCATCGGTCACCGAATCTGTTGTTGAGAAGCGTACGAACACATCGACTGAAATGTGCAGGAGCTCTATCGTGCATGAACCACATATTGTGTCGTACTTGTAAAGGCACATGTTCTAGCAGCACAGGTAGAGTATCCCGTATGAAATCATGATAACGTACTCCATTGAGCGTAGGTGGAAGAACATGGGGCCCAATCAAGACATCACCAACAATGCCTGCCCAAACGTACACAGAAAATCTGTGTTGATGACGTGATTGCACAATTGCGTGCGGATTCTCGTCAGCCCACACATGTTGATTGTGAAAATTTACAATTTGATCACGTTGGAATGAAGCCTCATCCGTAAAGAGAACATTTGCACTGAAATGAGGATTGACACATTGTTGGATGAACCATTCGCAGAAGTGTACCCGTGGAGGCCAATCAGCTGCTGATAGTGCCTGCACACGCTGTACATGGTATGGAAACAACTGGTTGTCCCGTAGCACTCTCCATACAGTGACGTCGTCAACGTTACCTTGTACAGCAGCAACTCCTCTGACGCTGACATTAGGGTTATCGTAAACTGCACGAAGAATTACCCCGTCCTTTGCTGGTGTCCTCGTCGTTCTAGGTCTTCCCCAGTCGCGAGTCATAGGCTGGAATGTTCCGTGCTCCCTAAGACGCCGATCAATTGCTTCGAACGTCTTCCTGTCGGGACATCTTCGTTCTGGAAATCTGTCTCGATACAAACGTACCGCGCCACGGCTATTGCCCCGTGCTAATCCATACATCAAATGGGAATCTGCCAACTCCGCACTTGTAAACATTGCACTGACTGCAAAACCACGTTCGTGATGAACACTAACCTGTTGAAGATAGATATAATATGAAATAGTGAAGTTCCGTGGTACGAGGAATAGGACTTCTGGTCTGGAATTCAGGATTATAAATACAAAATCATGTAGTGGTTATCCAGGAGTAGGTTTAGTAACGAATAAGAAAATAGAGATGCGGGTGAGATACTATGAGCAGCATAATGAACGCATTATCATAACCAAGATAGACACAAAGCCAACATTCACCACAGTAGTATAACTTTACATGCCAATCAGCTACGAAAATAATGAAGAGATTGAAAACATGTATGATGATATAAAGAAATTTAATAATCTCTAACAGTTGTGATAAGAGTCATGAAAGAATGTTGTGTGCGTGTCAGAGGCCTGGAGACACAGGAAGGTTTCAGATTGATTATATAATGGTAAGAAAGGGATTTAGGATTTTAAATTGTAAGACATTTCCAGCGGAGGATGTGGACTCTGACCACAGTTTATTGGCTATGAACTGTAGATTAAAACTAAATAAATTACAAAAAGATAGGAAATGGAGGAGATAGACAAGGATTAGCTGAAAGGACCACAGGTTACCAAGAGTTTCAGAAGCAGCATTAGACAATGATTGACTAAATCAGGGGAAAGGAATACACTAGAAGACGAGTGGCTAGCTTCGAGAGATCTACATCTACATCTACATCTACATGGATACTCTGCAAATCACCGTTAAGTGCCTGGCACAGGGTTCATCGAACCAAATTCACAATTCTCTATTATTCCAACCTCATATAGTAGGCAGAAAGAACGAACACCTATATCTTCCCTTACGAGCTCTGATTTCCCTTATTTTATCGTGGTGATCGTTTCTCCCTATGTAAAACGGTATCAACAAAATATTTTCACATTCGGAGAAGAAAGTTGCAGATTGGAATTTTGGGAGAAGATTCCGCCGCCATGAAAAACATCTTTGTTTTAATGATGTCCACCCCATATCCTATGTCATTTCAGTGGCACTCTCTCCCCTATTTCGCTATAAACCAAAATGTGCTGCCCTTCCTTGAACTTTTTCGATGTAATCCGTCAATCCTATCTGGTAAGGATCCAACATCGCGCAACAGTATTCTAAAAGAGGACGGACAAGCGTAGTGTAGGTAGTCTCCTTAGTGGACCTGTTACATCTCCTAAGTGTCATGGCAATAAAACGCACTCTTTGGTTAGTTTTTTTTCACAACATTTTCTATGTGTTCCATCCAATTTAAGTTGTTCGTAAATGTAATTCCTAGGTATTTAGTTGAATCTGCGGCCTTTAGATTTGACTGACATATCGTGTAACCGAAGTTTAGCGGATTACTTTTAGCACTCATGTGGATGACCTCACGCTTTTCGTTATTTAGGGTCAACAGCCAATTTTCGATTCATACAGCTATCGTTTCTAAATCGTTTTGCAATTTGTTTTGATCTTCTGATGACTTTATTAGACGATAAACGACAGCGTCATCTGCAAACAACCTAAGACGGCTGCTCAAATTGTCTCCCAAATCGTTTACATAGATAAGGAACAGCAAAGGGCCTATAAAACTAGCTTGGGGAACGACAGAAATCACTTCTGTTTTACTCGATGACTTTCCGTCAGTTGCTACGAACTGTGACCTGTCTCACAGGAAATGACGATTCCAGTCACATAACTGAGACGATATTCCATAAACACGCAATTTCAATACAAGCCGTTTGTATGGTACAGTTCAAAAACCTTCCGGAAATCAGGAAATACGGAATCAGTTTGAGATCCCTTGTCAATAGCACTCAACACTTCATGAAGTAGTGGAGGCAGCAGAGGAGCAAGCAGGTAAAAAGACAAGGGCTTGTGGAAATCCTTGGGCAACACAGGAGATATTGAATGTAACTGATGAAATGAGAAAGTATAAAACTGCAGCAAATATAGATGGCGAAAGAGAATAGAAACCTCTTAAAATGGAGTAGACAGGAATTGCAAAATGACTAAGCAGGAATGGCTAGAGGACAAACGTAAGGATTTAGAAGGGTATTTCACTAGGGGGAAGCTAGACACCGCATACATGAAATTAAAGAGCTCTTACGAGAAAAGTGAAGCAGCTGAATAGATATCAAGACCTCAGATGGAAAACCAGCCCTGAGCAGAGAAGGGAAAGCTAAAAGGTGGACAGATTATATAGAGGGTATATATGAGGGAGATGAACTTGAGGGCATTGTTATAGAACTGAAAGAGGACGTAGATGAAGATGAGACTGGAGGTATGATACTGTGAGAAGGACAGAGCACTGCAAGACCTGAGTCGAAAGAAGGCCTCGGGAGTGGATGACATTCCGTCAGAACTGCTGTTAGTCTTGGAAGTGCAACCATGACAAAACTGTTCTATATCATGTGGAAGATGTATGCGACAGACGAAATACATTTATTTACATAAAAAGAATAGTATTTTACCATTTTCAGCAACTATAGCTGTAGTTCAAAAAGAGTGTGATAACTCCAATACTGAAGAAATCAGGTGCTGAGTGGTGTACATATTACCTAACTTTTAGTTTAATAAGTCGTGGCTGCAAAAACACTAACTCGAATTCCTTACAGAAGAATGAAAAAATTGGTAGCAGCTGACATTGGAGAAGGTCAGTTTCAATTCCGGAGAAATATGGGAACATGCGAGGCAACAACCACCCCTACGACTTACGTTAGAATACATATATAGATTTCTATCCTACATCTAAAGCATTTGTAGACTTAGAGAAACCTTTTGACAGTGTTAACTGGAATACTCTCATTGAAATCTTGAAGGTAGCAGGAGAAAAATACAGGGAGCAAAAGGCTATTTACAACTTGTTCAGAATCCAGGTGGCAACTATAAAAATATAGGGGCTTGATAGAGAAGCAGTGGTTGAAAAAGGAGTAAGAGTAGATTATAGCCTATCCTCGATGTTATTCAATCTGCACATTGAGCAAGCAGTTCAGGAAAACAAAGAAAAATTTCAAGTATGAATAAAAGTACAGGAAGAGAAACAAAAACTTTGTGGTTTGTCGATGACTTGTAATTCTGTCAGAGACAGCAAAAGACTTGGAAGAGCAGTTGAACGGAATGGACATTGTGGAGAAAGGAGGATATAAGATGAACATTAATATAAGCAAAACAAAGATAATGGAGTGTAATCGAATTAAATCTGGTGTGGTGAGGAATTTATATTAGGGAACGATACCTTTAAATGCGGAAGTGAAATGGATGATTAACAGTTTAGACAAGGAGAGAATAGCAGCTTTTGAAATGTGGTGCTACAGAAGAATGCTGAAGATTAGGTGGGTAGCTCACATAACTAATTAGAAGGTATTGAACTGGGGAGAAGAGAAGTCTGGAAGAAGGGATCTGTTGATATGACACATTCTGAGGCATCAAGGGATCACCAATTTAGTGTTGGAGGGAAGAGTGTGTGTGTGAGGTGGGGTTGGGGGGGGGGGGGGAGGAGGGAGGAATTGGGGACCAAGATATGAATACAGTAAGCAGATTCAAAAGAATCTAAGTTGCAGTAGTTATTCGGAGATGAAGAGGCTAGCACAGGCTGATAATATGGAGAGATGCATCAAACTAGTATTCCAGGTGAAGCCTACAACAACCACAACATGTATTGGAGTCGGGTTCTGCAATATTTCTTGTTTACCAGAATTCCACATTCATTTTTAATTATATGTGTGGTGTTGTTCTTTGAAGATCTGCGGAGTGCCCTGTCATCGTCCTCTCTTACGTCGTCAGTGGTCCTTTTTGCAACTGCTTGTCTGTAACCCAAATATATATATTCGTAATGTTCGAGTGGATGCATATGTGCATATTATCGACGTATGCATTTCTCGTCAGTTCTCTGCTACGGAAACGGACGAGTACTATTTCTCAGCTTTATCACCTTTTACTGACAAGTTGGTCAAAGATAATCTGAACTGCGTCACATTAGGTAAACAACAGTTTGCGTCACGAGACGCATTCTCATCTGCAGTTTACATGTACTTAATTTACATGTTCGTAATTTACATGTACGTAAAAGTAATAATTTACATCTAGCTGCGTGCTACGCCGAGTAATGTATCTTTCTTCAGTGATAAAAACTGGGTTTTTATCTCCACTCCCAGTTGCAATGACTTTTACATAGCGATAGGACATAATTAATTATCATACCTACCTGCTATCAGCGGCGTACGAGATATAGACTTGTGTTCTGAATTTCCGAGGACCACAAATATGTCAACTTGGCGCTCGGATACTTGTAGATATTCGGGAATCGTCAAGGACGTAGAAGAACTGCCTACGACTTGCGTCACTATGTTCAGCGTATCAGGTGTTCGTTGTATAAGTATATAGCGTGAACGACTGCAATTAGCCCCGTTAAGTGGTTTGCCATGCGCACGCTCTTACAGTGAAATCCACTGCTATCAGTGAGTGCACGACGGTGCAAGGTACCAGTGTGTTCCAATAATCTGCTCGCTAAAATGCGAGTTTTCAGGTGGTCATATCCCATCACAGAGATAAGGGGTCAAGTGCTTAGGACAGCCCTTGGCCTAGTGACCAGTTGGATATACTTATATGCTACAGCAAAGGGTCAAAATTTAAATATTTCACCCTTCCTCCAGCCCAGGAAAATTGGGCAAACCTGTTGGTTCTTTTCCATTAGCTGTTACCTTGGATGAATCAAAGGCGGCTTATAAAAGCACCATTGTCCATGGGGCGTTCCTGACAAAGGAAACTCCCCGTCTCACTCCCCTCAAACGTGGCAAGATGGGCCAGTGGTCAGCCCGTCAAAAACTGAACGCAGGTCAAGTATGAAAACAAGAAGAAGGTGTACTTAAATGTGAAAAAGAGGAGCAAAATAGAAAAAGTGAACTGTCCAAACTCAGGATGTGTAATGTCGAGGGAGTACGAGTAGCCGCGGTGTAGTAGTTATGCGGTCACTACGTTGAACTGCGAAGGGGGAGATCTGTGTTCAGAGCTATCTTGTGCCTCCCCTCCTCCCCTTTTTTTCACAATATTATGAACTGTCCGTCCGGTCATTGACGTGTTTGTTCGCTGTATTCAAATTCATGTCTGTGTAGTGGTGTCCGTTTGCAAAAGCGAGATGTAAGAAGGACATCCAAACGTATGTACCCCCTGTTAGTTCTACACAAATATCACATGTTATGACTCTTGTGTTCCGTTTTGGAAAGTTTTGACTCTTGATTTCCCTTGTTGTAACATAGTTCACACCCATTTAATTTTTATTTTCATTTCTTTAAGAGGTCTATTCCGCATATAGCCTGCTCTCACTGTTAATCACATTTACTTGCGGCGGTAATATATTCTTACCATATGACTCATATTATAAAACCAATGTATAGTATGACGGTTTCCAAGACTACAGAACAGACACATCAATGACCCGACGGAAAGCTTATAATTTTGTGAAAAAAATGAGGCGCTAGGGAGATTCGAACAGCGATCTCCCGCTGTGCCGTCCAAGACAGTGACCACACAACCACGACGCCTTCGTCCTCACATTTCTCTCGATGTTGCACGTCTGCGGCTTGGATCATTCACTGTTTCTATTTGGCTTCTTTATTCACAGTTCAGAACAAATTTTCCTTTTCTCATGTTCGATCTGTGTTCAGTTCTCGACGGGCTATACACTGGGCCATTTTATCTTTAAAACTGGTGGGGGTGCGATGGGGAGGAAAACCATGATTTCTGAGTACGAAAAGAACCTGTTGTGGGGATGGCCATTTCTATAATTCGTGTTTATGGCACATCGTTGACAATTTTACCATCCGTTCTGCAGATGATATTGTCGGGAAACCTCAAAACTTTTTCAATATAATTATCCATTACGGAGTTCCACAGCTTCAAAGTTAAGGTACTAATACAGAAAACAGCAAAAACCGATTTTCAGCTGTTTTTCACTATGGGACTCAATTATCTTTGAAACTAACAACAGAAAATGGATCAAATTTTAACTTCCCATTCTTTAGACATTCATCTAGAAGCACCATATTCCCTTTTTCGAAAATCTGTATCCGTTACGAAAACACCTCCGAAAAATCATTATTTTTGGACACCGAAAGTACATTTGGGGCATGGCCACTTACGTGATATCTGTGGCAAACTGTCTAAATTTTTACCATATGTCCTTAGGATGATGTTCTCGGAGTACCTTGCAGCTTTTCTCGATATGATCATCCGTTAACGAATATGGGCTAAAAAAGGTCTCAATATGACAAAAATAATTTAAAAGACTGACAATAATTATGTAGAATTGGAAAGACTGCAATGTAGCAAAAATATTTTTGTAATATTTTTACTCTTGTAATACGCAAATCATAAGCGAGGCGTTGTCGACGTAATGTGATCGATGAGCAAAGTATTTAGAAAAAATGTAAAGCAAACGATTTTGTGTTCAACTTACATTATGGGTACTTATTTACTATTTGTATGTAAGTATATAAATGTGTCCAAGTACATAAATGAATTTTCAGACATATAGTAACATACACGCAAGTGCCAAAACACTGGTACACCTGTCTAATATCGTGTAGGGTCCCCGCGAGCATGCCGAAGCGTCGCAACAAGACCTTGGCTTGGACTCAACTAATGTCTGAAGTAGTGCTGGGTGGAATTGACACCATGAATCCTGAGGGGCTGTCCATAAATCAGTAAGCGTGTGAGGGTGTGGAGGTCTCTTCTGAACAGCCCGTTGCAATGCATACCAGATAATCTCAATAAAGTTCATGTCTGACGAGTTTAGTGGCCAGCGGAAGTGTTTACACTCAGAGGAGTGTATCTGGAGCCACTCTGTAAGAATTCTCGACTTGTGGGGTGTCACATTGTCCCACTGGAATTGCCATAGTCTGTCGGTATGCAAATTGGATGCAGGTGATCAGACAGGATGCTTACTTACGTGTCATCTGTCAGAATCGTATTTAGACGTACCAGAGGTCCCACGGCATTACAGAGCCTTCGTCAGTTTGAACAGTCCCCTGCTGACATGCAGCGCCCGTGGGTTCATGAGGTTGTCTCCATACCCGTACACGTCCATCAGCTCGATACAATTTCAAACGAAACTTGTCCGACCAGTTTTCTCTGCCTCGTGATGACTGGGTGTTGTGTGATGTCCTTAGGTTAGTTAGGTTTAAGTAGTTCTAAGTTCTAGGGGACTGATGGCCATAGATGTTAAGTCCCATAGTGCTCAAAGCCATTTGAATTTTGTCCGACCAGTCAACATGGTTCCAGTCATCAACAGTCCATCGCCGGTGTTGACGGACCCAGGCGAGGCGTAAAGCTTTGTGTCATGCAGTCATCAAGGGTACAAAAGTGGGCCTTCGGCTCCGAAAGCCCATATCGATGATGTTTCATTGAATTGTTCGCACGCTCATGCATGTTGATGGTCCAGCATTGAAATCTGCAGCAATTTGCCGAAGACTTACACTTCTGTCCCGTTGAACGATTTTCTTCAGTCGTCGTTGGCCCCGTTCTGCAGAATCTTTATCCAGCCGCAGCGATGTCGGAGATTTGAGGTTTTACCGGATTCCTGTATTCACGGTACACTCGTGAAGTTGTTGTACGGGAAAATCCTCACTTCATCGCTACCTCGGAGTTGCTGTATCCCATCGCTGGTGCATCGACTATAACACCACCTTGATATTTTATGGGATTCCTGATACTCACGGTACACTCGTGAAACGGTCGTACGTAAAAATCCCCACTTCATCGCTACCTCGGAGGTGCTGTGTCCCAACGCTCGTGCACCGACAAAATATACCATGTGCAAACTCACTTAAATCTTTGTAACCTGCTATTGTAGCAGCAGTGACCAATCTAACATCTGCGTCAATTACTTGCAGTCTTACATAGGCGTTTCTGACCGCAGCGTCGTATTCTGCTTGTTTATGGTTCAAATGGCTCTGAGCACTATGGGACCGAGGCAGGATTCGAACCTGCGACAGTAGCGGTCGCGCGGTTCCAGAGTGCAGCGCCTAGAATCGCTTGGCCACACCGGCCGGCTCTCTGTATTTGAATGCGCATGCCTACATCAGTTTCTTTGGCGCTTCAGTGTATATCGTTTCATATAACAAGCACACCCTGCTGTAGCAAGGTAAGGAAGGGGAGCAGAGGAAAAATGCTCCTGTCGTAGTGAAAAAAGGCGAATATGTTCCCCTTAAAAGACAGACGGGAAAGTGGGAAATAGCTGCGTCACTTCTCATCCCGTCCTGCTCACCAGAAAATTGTGGAATGTGAATAAATCGACGTTTTTTGTGCCGAAAGAGAGTAGCAGAGAGACAGTGTCAGTGGAAGAGGGAGCAGGTACTAACACTGGGAAAGAAAGAGGGAGGAGACAGTGGTAATGGAGAGAGGTAGCGACAGTAAAAGGGAAAGGGGGGTGGATGAAGACAACAGCATTGGAAGCCAAGGACAGAAGAGTAGTCGCTGGTCAGTGAGAGACAGTGGCAGTAAAACATATAGAGAGATGGATGTTGATAGACTCAGTGGGAGCAAAAGAGAGAGGTGACAGTGAAAATGAAAAATGCGGAAGACTGGAGACCACACGTAGGCTCTGGGTGTCTGGACCCTCCTATACCGGATAATTTTAACACCTAAGTATAGGGAAGGACTCATTTTGGACCGAAATTTGAAACACGTGGGTGTAGGGGAAAAAGGAAAATGTAGTAGGAAATCCTCCCACCCCAGAACGTTTGGGCTGCCAAGGTGTGGTGAAGACAGTGGCAGCGAGAAAGGAAGACAGAAGGAGACAGTGAAGTGAGAGAGGAGTTAGTGGCGTGGAACACACTATAAAAAGTGGAAGCAAAAGAAGACAGTGGGAGAGGGACAAATGCAGATAACTGAAGTGAGATGGAGATGCTGAGGATGAAGGACAGCTGTAAAGAGGGACTGGGTAAAAGGATTTAGAATGGTTCAAATGGCTCTAAGCACTATTGGACTTAACATCTGAGGTCATCAGTCCCCTAGACTTAAAACTACTTAAACCTACTAACCTAAGGACATCACACAAATCCAAGCCCGAGGCAGGATTCGAACCTGCGACCGTAGCAACAGCGCGGTTCCGGATTGAAGAGCCTAGAATGTTCTTTGTTAAAAGAGCAGAAGTATGTTCGCACGTCAAAATTTTTGGTGAGGAAGGCAGATGAGGATTGAGGCAGCTGGTTCCCACATTCCTGTCAGACTTACACAGGAACATATGCGTCTCTTTTGTACCGCGACAGGAGCATTTTTCCGTCGGTAAATAGTTGCAAGCCCTGTCAAATACAAGTTTCCCATTTAATGTTGACCTACTAACTAGTCGCCAACATTTATAGAGGTTAGCATTTAGTGATAACCTAAGAGCGAGTATCGTCTTTTCTGGTTAGTAATCATAACTTAATTTACCCATTGTACTTTTCAAAAAAACGTCGTAAATTTCAGAAGGGTTAGTCCTAACATTGTTAGTAGGGTCGGTGTCACCGTTATTCCTTAGGCACCTGTGGGTTATTAAAATATTCTCATTTGTATTTTTCTCAGGGTCATTACCGGTTCTCCCTGCGTCAATTTATGTGGTCAGACACTGCCTCCGAGTGAAACTACAGACGACACAACATGATTATGAAACGATTTCACTGCTTCGGATGCTGTCTTATACTGAACTGTGGAGTTTCTCGTAACCTTATGCATAATTTTAGTGCCGGCTTTTATGTGGTTCTTAAAAGTCTGAGTCTCGTCGCGATGATACGAGGGTACTGACTTGAACTATTGTCTTTTGATTCACACGAAGTTATGTCCAATGTTCGGATTCCGCATTCCTTTCAGGAATACGGGGTGATTATACGAGGCCTGTTCCGAAAGTAAGCTCCGATTGATTGCCAAATTGAAACCACAGTGAACATCAGAAATGTTTCACTTGTAACAATTAGCTACACCTTTCAGCTACTTCTCTACGTAGTCGCCGTTCTGACTTAGACTTTTGTCATAGCGTTGTACCAACTTTTCAATAGCCTCATCATAGAAGGCAGCCGCCAGTGCTTTCCGCCAATTCTCCACGCTGGCCTACACCTCGTTGTCTGTGTCAAAATGTTGTCTTCAAAGACAGCGGTTCATGTGACCAGAGATGAAACTCAGGGGGAGACAATTGCGGACTGTATTGTGGGTAATCTCACATTTCCATTTGAAAACGATGCAGGAGCATCTTCATTGCCCCTGCAGAATGCGGCTGAGAATTGTCTTGAAGAAGAAACAGCACGACAGTTATGTAATGTTAGCTGCATAGCTTCAGGCGAAATTTCCCACCAGGCCCTCGTACTTGGCGGCAGACACTATTTTCTAGACATCTTTACGCACTCACTGCGAGCTCAGAAATGAGAAGAGCGACGTGGTGCTAACTGGGGTTATACTAGAGACACTACCCAACACATGTGTGCAAAGCTTTATCGGATTTTCATAGTCGTTTCCATTTCGCGACCGATCGGAGCTCACTTTCTGAACGCCCCTCGTAATTAAACATTCTCTACTTGAGATGACTCCCCAGGAAAACGAGTGATCGTGGCATAATGAAACTTCGTGGAAACACTTATAAGGACATGCTGAAGAAAAATGACGATTAAATGACTGAAAAAAATACATTTTAATTTCCACTTAAGAGTGCAACATTTACACTCCTGGAAATGGAAAAAAGAACACATTGACACCGGTGTGTCAGACCCACCATACTTGCTCCGGACACTGCGAGAGGGCTGTACAAGCAATGATCACACGCACGGCACAGCGGACAAACCAGGAACCACGGTGATGGCCGTCGAATGGCGCTAGCTGCGCAGCATTTGTGCACCGCCGCCCTCAGTGTCAGCCAGTTTGCCGTGGCATACGGAGCTCCATCGCAGTCTTTAACACTGGTAGCATGCCGCGACAGCGTGGACGTGAACCGTATGTGCAGTTGACGGACTTTGAGCGAGGGCGTATAGTGGGCATGCGGGAGGCCGGGTGGACGTACCGCCGAATTGCTCAACACGTGGGGCGTGAGGTCTCCACAGTACATCGATGTTGTCGCCAGTGGTCGGCGGAAGGTGCACGTGCCCGTCGACCTGGGACCGGACCGCAGCGACGCACGGATGCACGCCAAGACCGTAGGATCCTACGCAGTGCCGTAGGGGACCGCACCGCCACTTCCCAGCAAATTAGGGACACTGTTGCTCCTGGGGTATCGGCGAGGACCACTCGCAACCGTCTCCATGAAGCTGGGCTACGGTCCCGCACACCGCTAGGCCGTCTTCCGCTCACGCCCCAACATCGTGCAGCCCGCCTCCAGTGGTGTCGCGACAGGCGTGAATGGAGGGACGAATGGAGACGTGTCGTCTTCAGCGATGAGAGTCGCTTCTGCCTTGGTGCCAATGACGGTCGTATGCGTGTTTGGCGCCGTGCAGGTGAGCGCCACAATCAGGACTGCATACGACCGAGGCACACAGGGCCAACACCCGGCATCATGGTGTGGGGAGCGATCTCCTACACTGGCCGTACACCACTGGTGATCGCCGAGGAGACACTGAATAGTGCACGGTACATCCAAACCGTCATCGAACCCATCGTTCTACCATTCCTAGACCGGCAAGGGAACTTGCTGTTCCAACAGGACAATGCACGTCCGCATGTATCCCGTGCCACCCAACGTGCTCTAGAAGGTGTAAGTCAACTACCCTGGCCAGCAAGATCTCCGGATCTGTCCCCCATTGAGCATGTTTGGGACTGGATGAAGCGTCGTCTCACGCGGTCTGCACGTCCAGCACGAACGCTGGTCCAACTGAGGCGCCAGGTGGAAATGGCATGGCAAGCCGTTCCACAGGACTACATCCAGCATCTCTACGATCGTCTCCATGGGAGAATAGCAGCCTGCATTGCTGCGAAAGGTGGATATACACTGTACTAGTGCCGACATTGTGCATGCTCTGTTGCCTGTGTCTATGTGCCTGTGGTTCTGTCAGTGTGATCATGTGATGTATCTGACCCCAGGAATGTGTCAATAAAGTTTCCCCTTCCTGGGACAATGAATTCACGGTGTTCTTATTTCAAATTCCAGGAGTGTATTAACTGCGTACCATGTTTGTGTTACAGGTTACAAATGTTGCTCGATGTGACGATAATTTGCTTCCACCCACGACAGCCTGGAATTTTCCAGGGTAACATTTCAAAGTTGTACGCGGCACTTTTCGAATGGTGAACCGTGTATTGTTCAGCTGTCGTGATACAACTCCTGCTCAGCTTGAAGTCGCACACTGCGCCCAGCGTTTTCACCCATGGCAACAGTAACTTGTTTCGCAATTTGTGGTTCAATTGGCCGACGTATTCTCCGAGGAGCAATTCCCAAATCACCAGTTAAATTCAACTTACGAGTCATATCCTCCAACACTGGTGGGTTGTCTAGACTGCACCACCACGAGCCAAGGACAGGCTCGTCATTCTAGCGTCAGCGTCAGCGTCATATCCTCCAACACTGGTGCGAAAAGAGAACCTCCCCGTATTTATTTAGACGTCGGTCCTCGCTAACAGGAGCGCCACTCCTGCTGTTGTTTTGATGGAACAGATTTACAATTAAACTCCTGCTCACCTTGTCCAGATGTATGTTGACTATCTATAACTGTAATGCACAATGAGGCTTGTGTTTCAACCCTACCGGCATCTAATGGTAAATCGTGACCATAATACTACTAACAACGCAAATCCTACAGCACACAGTCTGAACACCACTCCCGTAAAGTTGGGTACCCATACAGTAACTAGTTTCCCGTGTACACTGACTCAGGCAGCGAAATTTTAGTTATAACTACTCTGCACGTACTTCATTTTATTTACTACATTTTATTTACTACCAATCGTAGCTTCTTGGGCAACCGCCAGCTCTGAACCACTGTTAATGTCTTTCATCTGCTCTCTGGAAGCCCCTGAAACAATAACCAACAGGTCGTCTTTACGTGGTACAACACCAGTCACTTCGTGGTTTGCTTCCAGGGCTCTGTTACCATGTCGCAAAAACAGGCCCATATATGGATCTCTGTGGGGGCTCCTTCGTGACCTTTCTTCGTCCTACTGCCTACTGCATCCATTGGAAATTCCGGTGTAGTGTGAAGTTACAAATGAAAGTTTCTGAGACCTCTAAACTCCATTAGTAGGGAGAAAAACAGAATCGAAATCTCCCTGGTTGTCCATCATTACTCCTACGGCTTAGCGAGATGTCACACACACGGTAAGATCTACCGCCAAATTTTCTACTTACTCAGTGTCTCTTCTTTTCTGGGGGCCATGTTGATTACGGGTAAATCTTGTCAGCTGTCTATGTGTAAATAGCTACAGACAAAGAAGCCTTTCCTGAACTTTCACCCAGAGAAATCGAAAGACACATCGACCTTTTGCTATGGTATGTTCTCCCGATCACAGTGTCCCTCCCTCGGACTAACGTACATGTCCAGCGACGTATCGTGTGCACAGAGCGGTAGCTTCTGCCAGTTACGGTTCAGAAGGAAATGTCTAGTCGCCGTATGTTGTTGTCCAGCACGCAACTGAAGTCCTTTTGCTCCCTATGGTTCTTATGCCGAAGAAAATCTCAGACTCTCGACTTCATCAAGTTGTTGCCCTGGGCAGTCGACTGCGCCGCCGATTGTTTTACCCGACTCGAGTTCCTCACGGCACTCTCTTGAAACCGTGGCTCTGATGACCTCAGTGCCCACACGACCTTAACACTAAAAAGCACCAAGTTTCGAGCTCCCACGACCTGACCTGGCTCATCTGTGGTGATGTCACGTGTCCCGCCCATCACGCCGAAGTCCAGCGAAAGTTCAGTACGGCAGCGAGTACTAGTACAATACTGCAGTCATCTGAAACGTCGAGCTATTCTGTTCGCATTTCAGAACGTATAATGACGTTGATGGTAAATCCTCTGTGTCTTGTTTGTTCGAGAAGAAGATTATTTCCTGAAATGTCATAACTTACCACTATTTATGCGGCCGAAACTACTTATGACGTGCTGTTCTGACATTTTCTCCACTTCAGGAGTACGCAGCTTAAGTGTGATAGGAGTGTTCTTGTTCTCCATATAGGGTGAATCACTTAAAACTTGCACCTCAAATATTGAGAAAACGGTAAGTGCTATTGATGTGTGGTTTTCATAGAATGGATTAGTAATCTGCGGTTCGTATGTCATAATTGTAATAACACGTATAAAGTGTATTTTTGTGCTAACATACTTTTTAAATGGAACAATGCCTATTGACATTAAAAAACTAAAAGTAGGGTAAATTAGAATGTGAGTGGTGTTTGTTGCAGCATTGTAGTGCGAGCGGTCAACGAATTATCGTATTTTGAAAAGTTTCCACACCGACAATTCTTTGTGCTATTCAACCTTCGTTGTCAGGTACGATGTTGTTATGTTCGCTTATAGTGTACCCGTGTGTCTCTTGAGTGCATTGCAACTTGCTCGTCACTTAGTGTGTGACAGTCCAAGGAGTAGATCATGAGTGGACGACGGGACTTATCAACACAGAAAAAGCCGACGAATTCATGGAGTATGGAGGGTGTAGGAAGAATGCAGTTCGTTCTTGTACAGTGTGTGCGGTTAAGAAATCCCAACAGACGTTGACCACCACGGCAATTATTTATCAGCCTCTTCATCCAGCTACATCGAAGTCGTAGACAATGTAACAGAAGGAAATTAATGACAACAGAAGAGAGGGAATTAATGTTCGTGGTGCTCTTGGAGTTGATCCACACATTACTTCCCGCACAATAGCATAAGGAATAGGCCTTAGTCAGGCAAGTGTCCTACGTCTTCTCTATCGACATAGGTTCCATTCCTATCACATCTCTCTCCATCAAGAGCTGCATGGAAACGATTATAAAATTGCGTTAACTTTTACGTATATTGATTAAGACAGGATACTCCAGATGTATCATGTACCTTGTTTAGTGACGAAGCGACATTTACCAATCATGGTCAGGTAAACCGCAGAAATATGCGCTATTGGTCAGTTAACAGTCCCCGATAGCTTCGTCAGGTGGAACGTCAGCTTCCATGGAGTGTAAACATGTAGTGTGGGATAATGAACAGTTATTTTATAGGCCCGTTTTTCATAGACGGAACGCTGATTGCGCAGAAATATCGCAGCCTCCTAACAGTCCATCTTCCACAGATGCTAGAAGAAGTGCCTCTGCAGACTAGGAGAAACCTCTGGTACAAACATGATGGCTATTCCGCCCATAGTGCGCGAAGAACTACAGCATGTCCTCAACAGTTGTTTCCAAGTCGTGGAATTGGACGCAGAGGACCTATATCTTGACGCCCGCAGACGTTTTTCTATGGGGACAGCTGAAAGATGCTGTCTACAAGGACATACCAACGATTTACTACTGCAGCATGCTCGGAATCTTAGCTGAAATGCTAGCACTTGTACAGTAGTTGTTCCATACCAGACTGGAAATGCGTATTTCCGCTGCGTGTGACCACTTTGAACACAACCTGTGATAGTCAGTTTCCTCGTTACTGACCAGAATCAACGTTACTAGTGTATGTAATTATGTTGTTCTTTAGAGTGCGCTGATATAAATACTGTATATGTGCTGGTTTGGAAACTTTTCAAACTACGATATCTCGCTAACATCACTGACATTCCAAATTATCCTACTTTTAGTTTGTTGGTGTCAATAGGCATTGCTCCATTTGAAAAATGTACGTTTGCACAAAAATACACTTCCTCAGTATTATTACATTTTGTTGATTGGCTAACAACACGAGTCGCTGACTATCAACCCAGTTTGTGAAAACCGCACTTCAATAGCATTTTCTATTTGCCACGCGAGTCTTCTTTGATTTACCCTGTATACATAAACTGTCTGAAGGACAGGGTGATTAGTTGATTTCGAGGAGGGGAGTAAACAGGGAGGTCATTGGTCCTATTGGATTAGGGAAGGATGGGGAAGGAAATCGGCCATGCCCTTTCAAGGGAACCGTCCCTCCATTTGCCAGGAGCGATTTAGGGAAATCACGGAAAACCTAAATCATGACGGCCGGTCGCGCGTTTGAACAGTCGTCCTCTCGAATGCGAGTCCAGTGTGCTAACCACTGCGCCACCTCGCTCGGTGACGGACGGGGTGAGCAGTAGTCTGAGACTGCTAGTGACACAGTAATGTAGGGGAAAGTGTTGTCCTTGAGTGACTGTAGGAGGGTGCACGAAGACTTGGACAGAATTTGTATTTGGTATGATGAGTGGTAGCTCGGCGCTACTGTGGTAAAACGTGGCTTCGTCCACACAAGTAAGGAAAGCAATCCTGTAATGTTCGAATACAGTATTAGCCGTGTGCTGCTTGACACGGTCACGTCGGTTAAATATCTCGGTGTAACGGTTAAATGCAACATACAATGGGACGAGCACGTAAAGTCGAGTTTAGGATAGGCGACTGGTCGACATATGTTTATAGGGAGAGCTCTGGCAAAGTCTAGCTCTGTTATGAAGGATACTGCGTACAGAACATTTGTGAAACCCATTCTTCAGTACTGCTAGAGTGTTTGGACCCCTACCAGGTCACGCTAAAGGAAAGCATCAAGACAGTTCAGAGGCGTGCTGCTATATTTGTTACCAATGAAAAAAAAATGTTCAAACGTTTGTGAAATCTTATGGGACTTAACTGCTGTTACCAGTGAGTTCGATCAACAGGCGGGTGTAACGGGGATTCTACGTGAAGTAAAACGGAAATTTTTGAGGGAAGAAGACTTTCTTTTCACAAAATACTATTGAGAAACTTTACAGAACCTGCATTTGCGTCATATTGCAGAATAATTCTACTGTCACCAACATACATGTTGCGTAAGGACCACGAAGACAAGATAAAAGAAAGCACGGCTCGTGCGAAAGCAGACAGACAGTCTTGTTTCCCTCACTCCATTTGGGAATCGAGCATGAAAATGAATGACTAGCAGTTCTACAAGGATCCTCTGCTATGTAACGTATGCCCGCATCTCGTGGTCGTGCGGTAGCGTTCTCGCTTCCCACGCCCGGGTTCCCTGGTTCGATTCCCGGCGGGGTCACGGATTTTCTCTGCCTTGTGATGGCTGGGTGTTGTGTGATGTCCTTAGGTTAGTTAGGTTTAAGTAGTTCTAAGTTCTAGGGGACTGATGACCATAGATGTTAAGTCCCATAGAGCTCAGAGCCATTTGAACCATATGTAACGTATGGTGGCTTGTAAGAGTCATCGACGTACGGGATTTATACTGAAGTGTGTCGTGAGTTGTCTTCTGCACTTGAAGGTGTAGCTACTGGTGCATGCCAATAATGTACTCTGTTTTACCTTCAAGACGACGGCGAGCTCTGGTTGAGTGCGTCGCTCCTTGCTTGGTGATGTCTCGTAGGAAGATGGTTGCATGAAAGAAGAAACCCACAGATACATGTTTTAAGTTGCACATTATTACTTTTCAGTTTGTTTGTCGGCAGCATCTATTAATACATAAAACCAGCATCAACTGCACAACTATTACTAATGATGTAAAACACTTTCTCAAATATAACTGTTTCATTGTTTTACTCGTGTCCTACTTGCAACCTCAATATTATATTTCAAATCTTAATTTTATCACTGTTTTTGCACACATTGTCATGCCATTCGTCGTCGCCCCTTCACTGCGTCCATTTGCGTCGTACGCCGCAATCACGAGAAAAGATCACAGTGGATGACAGTCACAAAACCTGAATTTATCACGTGATAGTCGGAGGGCTGTAGTATTGTTCTGGACAATTTCGGTTCTTTAACATACTTTTATGTCAGAGGGGTCCTGGGTCTGATTCTCAGCCGGCCGGTGTGGCAGAGCGGTTCCAGGCGCTTCAGTCTGGAACCACGCGACCGCTACGGTTGCAAGTTCGAATCCTGCCTCGGGCAAGGAGTTGTGCGTGATGTCCTTAGGTTAGTTAGGTTTAAGTAGTTCTACGTTCTAGGGGACTAATGACCTCAGATGTTAAGTCCCATAGTGCTCAGAGCCATTTGAACCATTTTTCATTTTTGATACTCAGTAATACATACAGAATTTTTAATCATCTCTACATTAAAAAAATGTAAGGTGACATCTGAGGTCTCCGAGTGTACGGTCAACTTACACTGTGACTATAATGAAAATGGAGTGGAGTTGGCTGAGACAAGTAATAAGGGGAAGGGTGAGAACATTCCAGAGGATAGGATAACATCGAGAGCACGACGTATTGGGAGGTGATAACATGACACTAGAAAACACACAGTAGTAAAAGGACGAACAGATCAAGAACATAAGGGATGGAGAAGTCTGCAGGCTTTTATCCTGTAATATATGTAAAGTGGCTGGTGATGATGGTAAGATAAGAATTATTTCCGAAGTCTCCTTCTTCCATCCTGCCTCTTGTAGAGACTCAGTCCACCTTGCAGTTACAATTTTTGTTGGTTAGAGTGTTAATACGATCACATTAACTTCGCTTCTGATTCATCAACAATGCCAACAAGTATCAGTACTCTTGTCCCATAGATTGGTTGATGAGTCAGGGATAGGGGTGCTATTCACGAAAAATAATTTTAACAGTGCCTGCAGTGGGAAGGCCAAGACGAGTCTTCCGAGACTTTGTCCGTGTTGGAGCATCGAAGAAGAGAGAGCGAAATTCGTCTACGTCAGATTTGAACGACAGGACTGATCAGTGGCTGAAACGCTACTGGAATAGATTATGAGAATTGATATCCAGTTATTATCGCTGTATTAAATCGTTGTGTTGTAAAACCAAAGAACTGGACGTGCTGTAACTTCGAGTCGTGCCACATAATATCCTGCAGACATTGCATATTCTCCGCTCACGGTGATGTCAGCCGTCCACCTAGCACCAGGAGAGAATTTTGTAGGTTGTAAAAGAGCCGAATAAAAGCGAACGTTTAATTTTATTTTATGACGTGATCCGGCGTGTAATAAAGATTATGCCTCATCTCTTATGCACAAAGGCGGCGCTCTTTTTCCCCAGAGGCATCGTGACTGGAGTAGGAAGAGATTCGCCTGCGGCAGTTCCGCGTCCGCAGACAATGAAGAGGACCGGCCGCCTCACAAAGGGCTCTCCAGAAGGGCGAAGGGCTGCAGGGCCACAAGGCTGCAGAGCCGCAGGGCTGCTCCCGGCGCAGGTTTGCTCGCGAGTTGCTAGCCGCTACAGTCCACAACTCACCTGCAACATGCCACGGCAAACGGGAGCAAGCTGCCATGTCCTGGCAACTGGTCTTACGAAATTTGTAGCTACAGTTATACATGTTAATGGGAAAAACTTTCTGGTACATAGCTGGTAAGAGAAGAAATGAAAATCAGAAAGCCTGACCGCTGTCATCAGCCGAAATTATTTCTGAGACCTAGCAGGATTAAGAAAACTGAAACGTTCCACTGGGTTTACTGCCCACAACTCCGGATGCTGTAGCGGATCGATATATGTGACAAGAGAATAATCAGATGCAGTCTTTATTGTGGTTGTGGTTTTCAGTGTAAAGACTGGTTTGCTGTGGCTCTCCACGCTGCTCTGTCCTGTGCAAGTGTCCAGCTCTGCGTAACTACTGCCATCTCCGTACTTTTGAACCTCTTCACCAGCATGTCCCACACTTTCCCTCATTAACAAATGACCGTTTCTTGATGACTCATCTTGTGTCCTACAACCTATCCATTTTTTTGGCCACATTGTGCAAAAAGTTTATTATCTCACAATATCGACTGAGTACGTCTTCTACTCATATAATCTTCAGTATTCTTCTCTTTCTCTCTTCTTGAATGAACCAATTCTGTAAGGGGTTCACCACCCCTCTGGAGCAAATGTAATCTCGATGTATTGCTTACTTGCTACAACGACAATTTACAGGCGCTGCCTGAGACATAAAATATCTTTGCCCCTGTCAAAAGAGAGCGGCAATAGAGTCTCAGGTCAGAGCAGTCTCTGCCGCAGTTGCAGTAGCTCGCTGCTACAGTGTAGTTGTAGTCTGACGCTGGCACAGCGCAGTTTATAGTTAGTAGTTGTTAAAGTCACGGTGCAGAACAAATTGTAAAATTTTATTGTATGGAACTGAATAATAATTGTGATCAGCCGCAGAGCTAAATGATAGCATGGAATGAGATGATGATGAACAAATGAATAAGTGGTAAAATAATGAAAAATCAACAGTGTAATTAAGTCAACCATCTATTGTAAGGTAAATTTTATTATTTTTATTGGCATGCGCATAGTTAAGTCACTTGTCTGAGATGTTAATACGAATTTGTTTCAATCTTTTCTTTTGTGATTCGTCAGCACCAATTGACCCAGATTTGTAATATATTCAATTTTCCCGTGTAATGGATTATAGATCTTTATCAATAACGTACAAAACACAATTTTCAGAATATAATGGTTTTTACCAGTCAACTATAAAAGTATAATTTCCCCTTAAGTCATTGCCAGTCCCGATCAAGTCATTAATCTAAAAAATATTCCAGAATTTTTGTCAGATCATAGTCATGTGCTCTTTAGTAATCAGACGACCAGCTGTCCAGCTGTGTCACTAAGTAAAGTTAGTTTTTCTCGTAATTCAGATCTCAGACAAATGTTATCCAGTATTAGTAGATAGGCCAGCATTGCAGTAAGCTGTGCTATTTACGAGCAGATATATAGATAGTATTATCCAGCGACACCATCACGTGGTAAGAATTTTTCAGTTTATTTCTCACGGACAGATTCAGATTGATTTCACAGGGCCATGGCGTAGCGCTGCTTACGTCAAAATTTATCAGTTTTTCATGAGTTAAGATTTATAAGTTTTCATACGTCAGAATTCAATTATCCAAATTTAATTATTTTTATTTTCTGTTTGAGAAGGTTAAATATCATTATTTTAAATATATTTTTTTATTTGTACAGGAAGGTTACAATTCTCATCCGCATCCCATGAAATTGCTTTGAAAAGAGATTCCTTAACACTTAATTTTATATTCGATGTTCACAAATTTCCCTTCGTTTCATACGACTTCCTTGTCATTGTCAATTTGCAATTTATATCCCTCTGCTGAGGCCATCCTCAGATAATTTGCTGACTAAATACCTTAAGTCACCCTCTACATTTAGCGTCTAGCTTTCTAGGCTCGTTCCTTCCGTATAGCCTCGTTTAATATGACTACATTCCATTACCCTTGTTTCACTTTTGTTGATATTCGTCATACAATCTCTTCTCAAGGTTCTGTCCATTCACGTAAACTGATGTTCCAAGTCCTTTGACGTCTCTGACAGAATTTCAAATACGTAAGCAAACCTCAAAACTTTAATTTAATCTCCCTGTACTTTTAAGTGACGTGATAGGCATGTCATCATTTAATTTCTGACATGATGGGCTACCAAGCTGGGAAACTTGGCATTAAATAGGGGCGCGCCATGGAGTATGTGGACGAATACGCGTCACAAGTGAATCGTCCTTGGACGGGAGTTGGACTGGACAGCAACAAGGAGACCGGCCGGCCAAGGCAGCGATTTTATGCTGTGGACTTCGATGTGCCGGCGACGAGATCATGGAATTTTTTTGGGGTGTTTCCATAGCAGTTACACGGATTTCAGGTAATTTGTTGTTCAAAGTAATATGATTACAGTGCAGCGTTAAGTAGCGATACCTTGCTTTATAGTCTGGTGGCTGAATCTTATGGATGTCTTTGCTGATATTTTTTCGTAACATCTGTGATTAAGTTTTGCCCTATCTGCTCTTGTACACAAGTCCATTTTGCAGTCATGAAACTTTATATATTTCATTTGATTAAAGGTTGAATTCAAATTTTTGAGAAAACAAAGCCAGCTGGAGTATACAGGGTGAAGGGGTATAAGGCAAATATTTTTATTGATGACAGAACAGTGTACTGAACAACATTACATCAGTATTTACTTTGTCTGCAGACTAATAATTACAGGTACTAGGAATGGCATGTTTTCAGGTTGCTAAGTACCTCCAAGTACAAGAGCAAGCCATAAATGCTTATTTTCCCCTGGGCAGCAGGTCAAGTGTTGAAGTGTGGAGCTTGGACGCAGAATAGCATATCTACACTCCTGGAAATTGAAATAAGAACACCGTGAATTCATTGTCCCAGGAAGGGGAAACTTTATTGACACATTCCTGGGGTCAGATACATCACATGATCACACTGACAGAACCACAGGCACATAGACACAGGCAACAGAGCATGCACAATGTCGGCACTAGTACAGTGTATATCCACCTTTCGCAGCAATGCAGGCTGCTATTCTCCCATGGAGACGATCGTAGAGATGCTGGATGTAGTCCTGTGGAACGGCTTGCCATGCCATTTCCACCTGGCGCCTCAGTTGGACCAGCGTTCGTGCCGGACGTGCAGACCGCGTGAGACGACGCTTCATCCAGTCCCAAACATGCTCAATGGGGGACACATCCGGAGATCTTGCTGGCCAGGGTAGTTGACTTACACCTTCTAGAGCACGTTGGGTGGCACGGGATACATGCGGACGTGCATTGTCCTGTTGGAACAGCAAGTTCCCTTGCCGGTCTAGGAATGGTAGAACGATGGGTTCGATGACGGTTTGGATGTACCGTGCACTATTCAGTGTCCCCTCGACGATCACCAGTGGTGTACGGCCAGTGTAGGAGATCGCTCCCCACACCATGATGCCGGGTGTTGGCCCTGTGTGCCTCGGTCGTATGCAGTCCTGATTGTGGCGCTCACCTGCACGGCGCCAAACACGCATACGACCATCATTGGCACCAAGGCAGAAGCGACTCTCATCGCTGAAGACGACACGTCTCCATTCGTCCCTCCATTCACGCCTGTCGCGACACCACTGGAGGCGGGCTGCACGATGTTGGGGCCTGAGCGGAAGACGGCCTAACGGTGTGCGGGACCGTAGCCCAGGTTCATGGAGACGGTTGCGAATGGTCCTCGCCGATACCCCAGGAGCAACAGTGTCCCTAATTTGCTGGGAAGTGGCGGTGCGGTCCCCTACGGCACTGCGTAGGATCCTACGGTCTTGGCGTGCATCCGTGTGTCGCTGCGGTCCGGTCCCAGGTCGACGGGCACGTGCACCTTCCGCCGACCACTGGCGACAACATCGATGTACTGTGGAGACCTCACGCCCCACGTGTTGAGCAATTCGGCGGTACGTCCACCCGGCCTCCCGCATGCCCACTATACGCCCTCGCTCAAAGTCCGTCAACTGCACATACGGTTCACGTCCACGCTGTCGCGGCATGCTACCAGTGTTAAAGACTGCGATGGAGCTCCGTATGCCACGGCAAACTGGCTGACACTGACGGCGGCGGTGCACAAATGCTGCGCAGCTAGCGCCATTCGACGGCCAACACCGCGGTTCCTGGTGTGTCCGCTGTGCCGTGCGTGTGATCATTGCTTGTACAGCCCTCTCGCAGTGTCCGGAGCAAGTATGGTGGGTCTGACACACCGGTGTCAATGTGTTCTTTTTTCCATTTCCAGGAGTGTATAACAACAGGTGCAGACCACTTAGTGGTACAGTTACAACCGTGCAGATAACATCACGTAGTAAATTATATGACATGTTTTCCAAATGATTCAAATGGTTCTAAGCACTATGGGCGTATCCCAGGATTAGCACCGGAAGCGGCTGTGCCGTCCTATTGTCCGAAGGGATGTGTGAACTTCCTGTGTCCTTCCGTTCTGCCACGAGTTTCACAGCTCTGCTTGTTCCCCAGTCACCGAACATGCAGACATTATACAATGAATTAAGTGCACTAGACGATGTCAGTCATATACACGTATTTAATTAACGAGAACAAACATGTCTTTCCTATTATTGAAGGGGCTTACTTATGTCGTATTGGATGTAAACGCGGTTTTTAAGTTGTTAAATAACGCCACCTTACAACATTACAGTAGTAAAATTGTTGAGTATTGTTAAGATTCAGTACAAGCACCACTGCTTTCTACCAGTTTCCGTAAACGGATGTGGATGTTTACGATAGTCTTCTGCAGAAAATGCAGCGATACGTTTCCAAGGACTTATCGAAGTCGCTTCTCCAATTCATCAAGATTTTCTAGTTTTGTGTGATAAACATCCTCTTTCGCCCACCACGAGAGGTAACAATTGGTGGGCGTTACATCAGGATTTCTTGCTGGGCATTCAAGAGGTCCACGACGTCCCAGTCAACGTCCTGGAAAATGGGTGTCGGGACTTGCGCAGACAGGACAGGCGAAGTGACGTGGGGCGCAAGTTTGCGTAAAGGCTAGGCCACTGTAACTGTCACATGTGGATATAATACCGTGTAACATAATTTTCAAGCATATCAACGTACCATTCTGCATTCATTGTATCAAGAATGAGATACAGACTCACAACTTTCGTGGATATCATGCCGCTCCACACTGTGACCTTTGGGCGACGTTGGCTTTGTTCAACAGCCACCTTCGGACCCTCTGTTGCCCAATAATAACTGTGTCGGTTAACAAACCAGCCCCCAAACATGAAACATGGCTTCATGCGACCACTGCGTATTACCGAAAATATCAGACCAGTCTCCCGATACTCAAATCTTTGATCACAGTCTTCAGGCGATAATTACTGGCAGTAATGTGATTTCAATCGACGAAAATTAGATTCATCCTTCAGAACAGTTTGGATTGTCTGTCGGGTTTAACCACCCTCGCGATATGGCTGTCTCTGTGATTTTGAAGACTTCGAGTGAACATGTCCTGAACCACGTACATTTTACTCCATCCGCGAGGTTGAGGGTCGACCGTTTCTCCTAACGTCTGGTACAGAAGC
This sequence comes from Schistocerca nitens, assembly GCF_023898315.1. Lineage (NCBI taxonomy): Eukaryota > Metazoa > Arthropoda > Insecta > Orthoptera > Acrididae > Schistocerca > Schistocerca nitens. Next base: position 365,114,575 of record NC_064614.1, on the reverse strand, counting down.
TATGTCCAATAGCTTCGTGTGGTGATTCCTTGTGGACTTTTCATCTACCGAGGCACCAAGTACATTCACTCTTCGCCTCCATCTTCGTACTTGTACCACCGAAAATCATCTTCGTGCTGGCATGCACGATTTTCAAGCATCTGTCTCTAAAAGATGGTTTTGTTCTTAATGAACAGGTGCAGCTTAGAAACAGAAATTTTTTTAGACAGTTTCAAACCCCTCCTTGCCTTAATGTAATATAGTTTGGCTGACTAGAAGTTAGTTTTCTTGCTTGTTGATGCCGGTGAAATGCGCTTTTCCTGTCTTGTTGGGATTTTACGTAGCTATTTTTGATGTTTGTTGTTTGTGATTTTCGATGTGTATGTGTGGTTAATTGACTAGTACGTTTTTATTCACAAAGACAGATGGTTTCGTTTTGTTATAACATTTTGGTTGTTTTCGCTAGTATGTATTTCACCGTCTACTTTACGCGAGATTCTCGCGCATTACACTAGTGCCCTCTCTCGTTAGATGTTCCATAGCGCAAGATTTTTCTGTTTGACACTAGGACACAGGTAAATTGTTTCTATATTTTCTATTTTACATAAATGTTTTTAAGTGGTCTGATATGTTTTATTTATTAAGACAGAAAGTTTGAATTAACACAACTTTTAATAATTTTTTATGCGCTTATGTATGTTTTCATGGATTTTAATATGCGCGAGTGTCTGGCACATATAAGTGCCCTCTCTCGGCGAAACCATCTGCCCTAGTGCTTTCACACTTATGTCTCGATAGTTCATAGGCGAAGTAATGGTGCTAAACTGTTCGCTTTGATCCTGTGCCCATAGTCATGTTGTACAAATGGAGAAGATGTCTTAATTATTGACGACGCCTTTGGCACAATTGTTTTATTAATCTCCATTGCATGATGTGATTTTAGTAAGTAACTAAAGATTTTATGCCTGTATTACTCTGGTAATTTCATTATTACTTAAGCTTTTGTGTTTCTCAATTCCGACGCTAAGACTTTTCTAATGAAAGTGTCTTTCTGTTCAGGATGTTTTACTTCTGGTGAAGGTATATTTATATGTACCGAAACATTGGTCAAGAATTTTAATAAATTTTTATCCTGCAACTGTTTTTGCCTGTCATCCTTTATCGTGAAGAATTTCAACAGTTGCTGTTGCAGCCATGTTTAAAATCTAGTTAAGAATGTTTTGAGATATTTTAGTTCGTAGCCTTCCGGAATTCGCTCATTTTACTTTGCAGGATCAGGTCCCCAGTCATGAAAATTGTGTTAATTTTAGCGTGAAAATTGTAGCTTTATAGCTACTAGGAATTTATAATGTCAGGAAAAAATTTCGGAAGCCGTGTTCATGCTCAAATCATGGCTCAACTGACTTAAATTTGGTATCATCTGCTCCTATTTTGCAGCGTTGCTGCTACCCTTCCCTTGTTTCCGAGTATGTTATTCCAAATTCCATTTTTTATGAATATTAACGCTTCCATTCAGTCTACTAGTACATATCATTTCCTCGTAAATTCTCTTCCTTCGTTGAGTTTTTGCGTAATCTTCAATGCTCCACATCATCTTTTAATTTTAACTATAGCATAATTTGAAGAAACATAATAATCCAAACACCTGTCGTTAAAGTTAATCTTCAAATGCTTTGCACCATATCCTTATCATCTTAAAAAAACATCTCACGTTCTGACTGACTCATTAATATCTCACTCCAAAAAAGTTATATTTGGATGTTATACCGACCTTATTTCTCACATAATTCTCACTAAATTGAATGACAGTAGTGTGACCTTTGCATTGTTGGTGGTGCTATCTTACTTTTCACTGCTTTTTGCGTCGTTATTTTATTGTATTTTGAATCTATTGTGTATGATTTTTGAATATTTTTCCTATTTACTGCAAACCTGTCATACCAAAGAAATTTATTTAAAACACTAAAATTATGTTCTCGTTACTATCGGTGAAACATTGTTTATCACACTGCGAATTGCTGTTCAAATATATTTCACTTCGTAGAAAAAAGAGAAGTAAGGACAAAGTTTAACTTTCATACGACATCAAATTTTCAGTTCTAACTAAACAATAGTGGAAATGTGTACAGCAATCTGTCTTTCTTTTTGCTTTGTTCTCTCCGACTATACAATAATGTATTAGCGTAAGGGTAACCACAATACCTGCAAATCCTATTTCCAAGCTTCCCATTTGCAGGCTCTCGTAGGTTATTATCCTCATTCGTTTCTTCCACATCGGAAAGCCTTATTGCAGCAACAGGGAACGGCGTATGACTCCTGGAGCAACCAGAACAGAAATATCCATACTGAATTTGTAATTAGTGTCAATCGAATGACGACCTCCACGACTTTCAGGAAGTACAAATAAATTTAGAATGCCATAAATAAAGTACTCGGGGTTAAAAACGAACGCAGCCGCTCTGAGAGCGAATGCACTCGCTAAAATAAACAGAGGGGAGAGCAGAAAATATAACACCAGCTAAAGAAGGGGAGATTGCTTCAACAAAGTGGAACCGGAGCGCCGACGGAAATAGGAAAGCCCCCGGCATCCAATAACGCTGCCCGAATACAGCTTTGCGAGATCCCGATGAAAATTCTGCAGGGATGCCTTCTGGATCGAACAGCTGGAACAACGAGAATTCCAGTCATACCAACAGGATCTCTCAAGTTAATTAAAAACTGGAGAGTTTTGCCGATGTAAGACAGATAACAAATTTTATTACTGTTGACAAGGCTTTGTTTGACGTATTATCTGAATCTGAGCAGAGAAGCCATTACTTTACTTCGCTTTTGGAGACGCTAGCAACATTCTTGATGGGCAGGTACGAGTAATTGTATGTAGCTTTGAATCACTAAATTCTCTTAATCTTTTGCGTATTGCGAGTTGTAACGATACTATGCTATACTTCACAGAGGCTCAATAAAACTGTCACAGTGAATGTACATAAATTCTCCCTCGTACTCTTTTCAACATAAATTCATTTCAATGGTAGAAGTTTGACGTTCGTGCATCTTGTGGACATAATATATTCAACACCACCATCAATTTGTGACCAATGAATGCACTAACTAGTGTGAATAATCATTTTTCCTACAATATTGGATTCTAGTATTTTTGTGTAACATACCGAGCTGCACCGTGGTTCGGAATCAAGGTTAAGTAGGTCCTCCTAAAGCCAGCTGGGTAGGTCAATTCCGTGATCGGAGGAAGGCAACGGCATACCACCTCCAACAGAAAATGGTTCAAATGGCTCTGAGCACTATGGGACTGAACTTCTGAGGCCATCAGTCCCCTAGAACTTAGAACTACTTAAACCTAACTAACCTAACGACATCACACACATCCATGCCCGAGGCAGGATTTGAACCTGCGACCGTAGCAGCAGCGCAGTTCCGGACTGTAGCGCCTAGAGCCGCTCGGCCACACCGGTCGGCACCTCCAACAGAAACTTGCCTAGTAAAGCAGTGTGGTGTTCACAATAATCCTCAGAATGAGGACTGATTTACTCGAACAGTATCCAGTAAAGTTTTTCAATTCGTTTACTTAAAATGTGTAAAGTAGTCGGTGTAGGAATAATAAATGCTGAAGTTGTAGACATTTTGTGAGATACATTTGCATAAAAGAGTTCCGCTATGGAAAGTCAGAGATTAGCATGCGTGCGTCGAGGACACTGTAGTTTACTGGCAACTAATGTATTGTCGTCGAACTGTGAACCGGACAACACGTTTCATTATGAGACTTCTCCGAAGTCATGTTGGAACGTTGATTCCGGATGTAATAGTGCTCCACGAAAGTTAAAAGCGTTGAAAATTATCTGACATGGGCTACTGAAGAATTATGCCTGTTAGATTAAATTTCTTCTCGCTGCGCCAAGATTTATAGTAACTGAGTGATAGTGAAATGTGAATTTCGTTTGCTACAAGAGGCACACTCTAAACACAAGAGAAATACTTTTAACTTTACATACTCAGTAAATGAGTGAGTGATGAGGCTCGCCACGAATTCTTCTACTGTGCCAACCTCCCAACCTCTTCATCTCAGAGTAGCACTTGTTGCATCCTACGTCCTCAGTTATGTTATGTACTATATTATATTGTAGCCTGAGTGTAATAACATCAGTTACGATTATGAGTGAAACTAACTATCCAGAATCCTATAGACAAATTATTTATAAGCATTATCAGACACAGTAAATTTTTGCACCGCACAAGGGCACGAATGCCTCCTCCGAAGCACTATATTTTATCTCCCAGACCCGTTTCTCCTTTTTCAATTTAAGACATGATCATTGCGATCTAGAATGAAAGTTCCGTTTTTATGTGTGTTATTTGTAGATTGTAAAACACGTCACGATTCGTTTTTTATGTAAATAAATGGTTACTTACAGTTCTTCGCGTTTTTGTTTCACATCTGCATTTCTTCCTCTCATCTGATCACATGCTGGAGGTCGCACTACACATCTATTTACAAAACGTAAGCACTTTTTATGTTCCGAACTTTTTTCTTCTCGTTTTTCATATTGTTTAACCTTACAATTCTGATGAAGTGTCACTCTTCTGTAACTAGTTACAGGTATTTGATCGAAAATTGCGATTTCAAGACGCAACTACTGTGAGTTCGCTATGTGTCTCATCGTGTTACATGTTGCCAACGCAACGAAATACACTCCTGGAAATGGAAAAAAGAACACATTGACACCGGTGTGTCAGACCCACCATACTTGCTCCGGACACTGCGAGAGGGCTGTACAAGCAATGATCACACGCACGGCACAGCGGACACACCAGGAACCGCGGTGTTGGCCGTCGAATGGCGCTAGCTGCGCAGCATTTGTGCACCGCCGCCGTCAGTGTCAGCCAGTTTGCCGTGGCATACGGAGCTCCATCGCAGTCTTTAACACCGGTAGCATGCCGCGACAGCGTGGACGTGAACCGTATGTGCAGTTGACGGACTTTGAGCGAGGGCGTATAGTGGGCACGCGGGAGGCCGGGTGGACGTACCGCCGAATTGCTCAACACGTGGGGCGTGAGGTCTCCACAGTACATCGATGTTGTCGCCAGTGGTCGGCGGAAGGTGCACGTGCCCGTCGACCTGGGACCGGACCGCAGCGACGCACGGATGCACGCCAAGACCGTAGGATCCTACGCAGTGCCGTAGGGGACCGCACCGCCACTTCCCAGCAAATTAGGGACACTGTTGCTCCTGGGGTATCGGCGAGGACCATTCGCAACCGTCTCCATGAACCTGGGCTACGGTCCCGCACACCGTTAGGCCGTCTTCCGCTCACGCCCCAACATCGTGCAGCCCGCCTCCAGTGGTGTCGCGACAGGCGTGAATGGAGGGACGAATGGAGACGTGTCGTCTTCAGCGATGAGAGTCGCTTCTGCCTTGGTGCCAATGATGGTCGTATGCGTGTTTGGCGCCGTGCAGGTGAGCGCCACAATCAGGACTGCATACGACCGAGGCACACAGGGCCAACACCCGGCATCATGGTGTGGGGAGCGATCTCCTACACTGGCCGTACACCACTGGTGATCGTCGAGGGGACACTGAATAGTGCACGGTACATCCAAACCGTCATCGAACCCATCGTTCTACCATTCCTAGACCGGCAAGGGAACTTGCTGTTCCAACAGGACAATGCACGTCCGCATGTATCCCGTGCCACCCAACGTGCTCTAGAAGGTGTAAGTCAACTACCCTGGCCAGCAAGATCTCCGGATCTGTCCCCCATTGAGCATGTTTGGGACTGGATGAAGAGTCGTCTCACGCGGTCTGCACGTCCAGCACGAACGCTGGTCCAACTGAGGCGCCAGGTGGAAATGGCATGGCAAGCCGTTCCACAGGACTACATCCAGCATCTCTACGATCGTCTCCATGGGAGAATAGCAGCCTGCATTGCTGCGAAAGGTGGATATACACTGTACTAGTGCCGACATTGTGCATGCTCTGTTGCCTGTGTCTATGTGCCTGTGGCTCTGTCAGTGTGATCATGTGATGTATCTGACCCCAGGAATGTGTCAATAAAGTTTCCCCTTCCTGGGACAATGAATTCACGGTGTTCTTATTTCAATTTCCAGGAGTGTATATGCTGAAAACTAACGTCTATTCACTTATGTTATACAGGGTGCGTCAAAAAAAATGTATACACACTTCGAACTGTCATAGACAATTTATTTCCCGTTCTACAAGGTTAAATATCCGTGAGAAATTAATGTTATGTTTCTTCAACAGATGGCAGCAGTGGCAAGGAAGTAATTGCAACATGGCGGACGTGCGTTTGAGCTTTGAAGCGGGGAAGCAGATAATTAAGTGGTACTGGAAGTTTGAGAATGTAGCCGCGGTTCGAAGACAGTGGAGAAGTGAGTATGGTACAGAACCACCTTCAAGGTTAACAATTACACGTCTACGAGACAAATTCGAAATTCATGGAACAGTGTGTGATGTGCATAAAGTTCGATCAGGGCGACCTCGTACAGCTACAAGTGATGATCCCACAACTGCGATCTTGGAACTGTTTCAGCGTTCGCCTCAAAAATCTTCAAGGCAAGCGGCACGTGAGAGTAATGTAAGTGCTAGTAGTGTGCTACGCATTCTGAAGAAAGGCAAGTTTCGTGTGTACATTCCAAGGCTGGTGCAACATCTAAGTGACGACGATCCAGATCGAAGGTTCGAATTTTGTGAATGGGTTCAGGAGATGGTGAGACGTGAACCAGGATTTATGGGTAGTATAATTTGGTCAGATGAAGCCCAATTCAAACTCAATGGAACTGTCAATAGGCACAATTGTGTGTACTGGGCTGACGATAATCCTCACATTACAGTTGAAAAGGCTGTGAATTTGCCTGGTGTAAATGTGTGGTGTGGTTTGTCTGCAAGGGGACTCATTGGGCCTTTCCGCTTTGGAGAAACGTACCTAACAATGCTTGCTGACTCCATATTCCCTGCCATTCCTGCATTATACGGTAACGATGAGTTTTATTTCCAACAAGATGGCACCCCGCCGCACTATCATAGGGACATACGAGCACACCTGGATCACAATGTGCCAGGCCAGTGGATAGGACGCAGGGGACTAATCGAGTTTCCTGCACGCTCTCCAGACCTCACGCCGCTGGATTTCTTCTTATGGGACACAGTAAAATATGAGGTGTACAAACGTAAAGCACGTAACCTGGACACACTTTGGAATGAGATTCAGTTGGTGTGCGCAGAAATCTCATTGGACACTTTGGTAAGATTGATAAGATGTACGGAATCAGTGGTGACTCGTACTCAGAAATGTATTGATGCTAAAGGCTACCAGTTTGAACATAAATCACATTTGCAAAGTACACTTCCAGCTTTCCATTTCCAGAAATTTAACATTGTAGAACGGGAAATAAATTTTCTATGACTCTTCAAAGTGTGTATACATTTTGAAAACGCACCCCGTATTTATATGCGTGTATTGTGTCTGGGTGTGTGTGTGTGTGTGTGAAAGAGAGAGAGAGAGAGTACATATGCCTGGTTTTTACCTTTTGTTTTTTTAGTTTTGGGTGTTGGTGGTTATTGGGTGCGAGTTGTAGAATGTTGAATATGATTGTAACAGCTGTCAGAGAACGGTGGAAAGTTTTGGTGTCCAGCTGATTTGAGTTTTGGTTTATATGTTTTGTGGAGAGGTGCATGGAGACGTGAGTGGATTGGATTGGGGGGGGGGGTATTGTTATTATTATTATTATTATTATTATTATTATTATAGTCCTCCTTTTTAGTGTTATTTTGTTGTTTTATCTGTTAGTGTAAACAACGAGTTGTTTGACGAGTGTACATGATCACTCAACAGGGTTCTCTTTTCTGCTTTGGCTTTCTGTATGTGGTAATTTTCTTGCGGGGTTAGGAGTGTTTTTATGGTTGATTCCAATTGTTTTCATTATTCTTCTCTAGTGGTTGGTTTGTGATAGTGCTCTCTACGTGTTCTGCAAATGCTGAGCGGTAAGATAAACACCAAGTCAAATAACACGATCTGATTTCCTTTCATCACTTCATCTCTCAAAGAGAAAGCTGTGAACACAAGGCCTGTTGCAGTTGGTGGTAACGCATGGCAGATCAGCGTCAGTGAAAGCGCCCTTCCTGTGGCATCTGCAGCCGAGGTGAGGTTACCGACACTGCAGCTACCAGAACGTTATGCGTCGACGTGCCGCAACGCCAGGGTGAGGAGAGAAGCCGTACTGCGCATGCTGACCCCGTTTCTGGGGCTATTCATAACAAGAGGAAGCGATTGCTGCTTCCTACTTTCTCTTCACTGTTGCATCCCGATGCCGGTGAAATGTATTCTGCCTGTGTTAATTACGTCGTGAGACTTGAAATGATGGCCTGACCCTCCAAGCATTTACAATGGCTTCTATTCTGAACGCATTGTAGACATGTACATGACCCAATGTGGTATGGTTTCCCATCATCGCTTAAGGCAGATGTTCGGCTGTCTTGTTTAAAAATGAGTCGGCCGATATGCTTGCCAAATTCGACCATGAGCGACGTCTCAAATTTTTTGTCGGCGACGGGACGTTAAATCCTAACCTATCTTCATTCCTTTGACTCTATGGGATGGAACCCGTTAATACAAAATCACTTAATTTAGAAAGTGATTCGGATAAGGAATGTGGCATGAAACCATTATTTGCATCTTCCTCATACTGCCGCTACATATTTCTCCGTGTATTTGTAACACATTCTGTCTCGATGCCATGTCAGAGGGTCTGCAGTATATCCACTGGATGATAGGCAAAGGTTGATTGAGAAGGATCAAAAACAGAAGATGGTGTGCTGATTGAGGTCGTAGGAAATGTACACTAGCTTTCCAGATCTATAGTGTTATGCTCTCCGGTAGAAATGCTGTCTGGGATTTGGAATCATGTCTTTCCATTCAACCACATGCCTGCATTGGATCCTATGGAGAAGTCATTTAATGATTACAGCCACTAGTGAATCATATTTCAGGCCTCTAATATCCTGAACTGAGTTGCCTTTTTCAGACCTATCAGCTACAGTAAAATTTTAGATAGTACCTATCCCTCTTGTAACTGCCGCCATTTTTTGAAAAAAACATTGTGCATGTGATCGTTCAAATTTAAGTAGCAACTGAGCAGAAGTCGAAGAGAGCTGTATCTACCACCTTCTGAGACCCGTGTTGAAACAGAGCGACCTGAGTTAGTGTGACAAGACCGTGTTTTGACCATTCAGTGGAAATGGGAACATGTTGTCACAGCTCCGCCAACAGTGTAAGATGTGTAAGGTCAGTGCCAAACGAAGCCTGCTCCTGCAACACGAGGTAGTACAAAAGGCAGTACGGGAAATGGGGGAAGGACGGGGATTTTGCTACTGCATTGTGGTACGTCCCCAAACTACATACAAATACTGGTGTCCGAAGCAGATCTGCATCCCTCAAGGCCTAATCACATCTGTCACCCCCCAAAATGCTATCTTCTTTATTCTATACCATCTAACAGAGAAAAATTGAGACTACAAAAAGGTCCACTAACTTCATCCGATAGAGAACTCGATAAGATTTTTACCGCATCTCTCTCCTCCCATATATCGAAAATAAATACCGTCTGCATACCGGCATCAAGCACATATGACGATCCTATTAATTATGCAGCTATTGATACACTGCACGGACCAGTGTAAAGTTGCATCACATGTACTGTAGGAGGATGACTGTATCCCCACAAACTATACTATAAGTCAAAGAGACGCACCCTGTGACCCAGTGTCATTGTTTGAACCATTGTTTTTTCTGCTGTAACATGCTTTGTACACTGCCATACATTTTGTTTTTTCTGCCACGACTTTGAGGTCAGTGTCAGATTCTAAACCGACATTAACATATTCTGATCCATTACCCATTACTTCTCACAGAAAACTAGACATCACACATTATAAGGCATGTTGTTACTGCTGCTACCACAGCACACCACACACACACTGGATGATTTTAAATAAAAGATGGTTACAACATAAGGAAACTGGAAGAGTTTGGCTGTGTTCTGGAGAGTTTCCAAACTGCTGTCCAAAGGTGATTGACGACTGGAAACTGGAAGAGTTTGGCTGTGTTCTGGAGAGTTTCCAAACTGCTGTCCAAAGGTGACTGACGACTGGAAACTGGAAGAGTTTGGCTGTGTTCTGGAGAGTTTCCAAACTGCTGTCCAAAGGTGACTGACGACCTCTACATTTAAAATCATCTGTCACAGTGACAAAATAGCTTATGGCTCTGTGTTATGTTTTGACTGATTCCTCATATTGCAGTCATATACGAGATCACTGTTTTGGTGTTAGCCACCCCCAGAAGGTGTTGCCCCTCCACCAAAACTCTTTCTCCAACCCAAACAAGCGATGTCAGTCAATCATTATGTGGTAACCAACAGTGTACCTGTGGGCGGATGGGATGGAAAAGACACTGCCGATGTACTGTAATAATAAGCATCACAGTTGATAGTGCGAACAATTTAAGCAATTTCACAGTTAGTTCATCACCGACCAATGATGTGGCAGCATGTTTTCCAGTTTCAGTATCGTAGCTAACCAGCTCCTTCTCTACTTTGCGAATATCGCTGGAAATATAGGTAGATGATTGTGCAGTGTGTTCATTCATTGTTAGTTCTCGAACACATACATCATCATTGTATATCAGACAGTGCTCTACATATCTCTAGCTCCTCGAGCATAGTGCATAATTTACGATCTATCTCTATGTGGATGTGAGTCGCAGAGCATTCTCGCATTTTAGGATAAAATTAAAGACAGAAAGACCCCACTCACATTGTCTTTGACCAGCCCACCCTGCAGCACCATTACTGATTTAATCTGCACCTGACCAGAGGTAGACCATTACATTCCATGTCTCGTGAATGAATGGAGCTAGCCGAGTCCTCACCCATCCAAGCACTCAAGACTTCTCCAGGTGTGCCCATGTCGATGAGGTTAGCACCCCTCATCGGTGTATAGTAACATACTTAAGTTTTCATGTAACAGCAGACGGTTAAGGATAACAAGAAACAGCTGGTTTTTGTGTATGTTGGAGCTCCAGACAGATGGAGTTCGAAGCATTTTTACTTAAATCACCAACGCTATCAACTCTAAAGTATTGTTCTAGAATGTGGGATCAGTACCTGGAAGGTATCGGTAAGAGGGAACATAAACACCCGCACTCCTAAGGTTACTAGGTCGGCACTTTAAACAGACTATAATGTTAGATCGCTCCAGTTTCCGACCTATTAGTCATATGGAATGTAGCACTGTTAATATTCCAATGTAAGAAATATATTTTCCATTGCATGAAGTACATCCTTCTTGCTGGTTTCTCGACGATAAACCGTAGTAACAAACCGTAAAATGAAAAAAACTACTTCCTTAAAATATCGATTCTGTATGATAAGTGCACAATGTAGCTTTCCAGAGATGTGTAGCGTTCTCTGTTCACGTCCGATCATGGTTCAGAAATCATACTATGCACGCATCAGTTCTATATAAAATGATCTTTAGTAACGGAGAATACCTCTTAGAAGGAAACACATAAAGGCACAGCAGCGGCGTTTGACATGTGAAATTACACGCCTTACCGCCACTAACTCTGTGAAAAGGACATCTGTCAAGAAAATATATACACGGAGATTGCAGTACCACCCAAACACCTATCGCTAACTTAGAATCATCTTAGTTATGAAACTGAAGTCTTGATTTTATACTCAAGGTGCGACAGTGCAATGGAGTACATCGCGTAAATTTTCGTTCGTTTAGAGAAATGTGTCATGTTTCATCACACATGAGATGAAAGTCCTCTGATGACCGAGAGGTTTACAGTTAACGATCGCAAGTCGCAAGTAGACACTGCTCTAAGACCCACACAGAACACGTGGTTGTATATGAGTCGAACACAGACTATGTCACACAACTGATGCATCCTGACAGATCACCGAGGAAAATTGGTGCAATGACCTTCTACAACTTCTCTTTCTCCCTCTCTCTCTCTAGAATGCATCATCAGTCTACCATTAAACCATACCTCGTTACAACTCCATCTCAACCGACCACTCCATCCACTCTGTGTCATCCTTTCACGCAGATGCAAGTAAGTTTAGAGGCACGTGGTTCTCTGTTTTTCCAGGAAAGCATCAAATACAGCAGTGAAGTCATGTGTATCACTATTATCTGAACATACAATAGAATGCTGCCTAGTCAAAAAAAGAAATTATGGTTTCCCTGGTTCCCAATGGTTACATGTCAACGTTTTCTCGTATTCCTCTTCCTGTCGCATACTCATTCCCAAGTACAAGAATTCTTCTACACCAACCAGAAGACACAAAGGCACATCCTCAGTTTCCCCGCATTTCGGTGAATTTTTCTCAATTTATACGTATTTCCTCAATTCTATTGATTTTTTTATGTCACTTCTATCCATGCGATCATTACATGACGACTTTTCCCGTGTTCTAAAATTGCTAGTAAATGTTGTGCAGCTGCCAACACCTAGCGCAAATGCATTGATCGGGAAGTGTAGTATAGCACTGTACTAGATTGCATCCAGCCGCCTCTACCCCACATGTTCCATATTGGCAGTGCATATGCTTTGTTTTCTCTATGTCTGTGTATATGCATGTGCAGCGCCAGTGACCTGTGGCAGGGAATGGTCCACGTTTCCGGCTAAACGGTAGGACCTGTCCTAATGGAGAGACCTGTTGGACTGCAAGAACACAGCTAACTTAACCGTGTCGTCCTCTAGATGGTCGAATAGTGAACTAATACTTAGTGTGTGTTGGACAGGTTTCGTGATCGTGTGGAAATTTGAGAAGATTCAATATTGACATGTGTTTGCACTGGACCATTATTCCTTCCCATGTAAATTGTCCGGTTGACTGCTTCTCCCCAGGTGAAAGACTGGTGGAACACACATTTGCTGGTTCTCTAGACATTAGAAACACCTTAGTTGACTTTGTAAATTATAGGGATGATTTGCAATCTGTTACCTCACCGACATCGGTATTCACGACTGAAAATACCAGTTTCCTCTATTTTTTTCGAGTTTTCACGTAAAGGTCTTCACAGACAGGATAAGTTTCTAGTTACTCACTGGTTTACAGCACACTCCACATCGCTAATGTTTCGGGTTTCTAGAGAAATAATTTCCAGTCAATATCTTTGGAATTAATGTTGTGTGAGAGATACTGCTATGCAAGCAATATTGATTTGTGCCTGATATCGAGAATTATCGCGTTAATGGTATAATATTCTGGCAAACCATGTGAAAATACATGCGTTCTTGTTATTCCAAAGTCTGAAGATTGGTGTAGAAAAGAAGCAAGCAATCAGGTCCAGAGAAGAAACGGTGACACCTTTGTGCCGAGGTAAATAAGCCCATCTTTGTACAACTGTTTGAGGATTGACTTCAGTGCGCTGAGGGCGTTCTGGTCACACACAATTGGGTGCGGGTAATATCTAGTGCTGCGAGGAGTATATATGGTGCTGTCGGTCTTCGCGGTATATATACAAGTATCTGGCGGTCGATAGCTATATCAATGATGCAAAAGGGGTGATTTTGTATAGAGCAGGATACGAATTGTATGTTTACTACATCGACAAAGTACGCAGCGATATATTGTTGGATTGGAGATTGGTTTCACACTCTAATATTCAAGCTTCTGTTCACAGTGGCAGAGCATTGAATTGAGCATGTGTCTTTGCGTACAGCGCTCTGGTGTTACGTCGTCCTATTTCAGGAACGAGCCCCGGTCCAGCATACTCCGACTCCCCATGACTGATGTTCTCCCTGGCGGTGATCTTCTTAGAACTTCTTCTGCCACTACGCTATTCGTCAGCTTTCCGCTTGTTGCCTGTCGCTGGAGCTTCGAATTTTCCCTGAGTTGCAGCATCCTTGTAGGGCCTCATTTAAAAGACATGGACCCTATCTCTGATCTTTCGTCGTTTTGTGTCAGGGCTGAAATCTTCAACTTCATAAGTAACATCAGACAACTTACAACCTTATGAGATCCAAAGTAGCGCCTGAGGAGCTTTTCAGAGAGACCTATCTTCCAAACAGGAGTGAAGATCCAAACGAGATCACCAGGATGGTACACAACTGGGCGGTGGCTCGCCTCATACCTTCGGCGGTCGTTTTCTTGAGCCTGCAGCGTGCGGAGTCGAGCTAACTGCCGAGCTTCCTCAGCTCTGGTTAACACCTGGCCGATGTAGTCGTCGTCCACGTCATCAGGATGTAACGGAAACACAGCGTCCATAGTCGTAGTTGCCTCACGCCCATGCATCAGGAAAAATGGCGTAAATCCTGTTGTGGCCTTTTTGACAGTGTTGTAGGAAAACATCACGAAAGGTAGCACCTAATCCCAGTTGCTCTGCTCAACACTGACGAACATTGATAGCATGTCGGCCAATGTCTTATTAAGGCGTTCAGTAAACCCGTTAGTTTGCGGATGGTACGTAGTCGTCATGTGATGGGTAATGTTGCACCGACGGTTTATCTCTGTCACAAGATTCGATTGAAAAACTTTCCGTCGATCCGTAATTAACGACCTAGGGGCACCGTGTTTTAATACAATGTCTTCCACGATTAATTTGCGGGCTGGAGTGGCCGAGCGGTTCTAGTCGCTTCAGTATGGAACCTCGCGACCGCTTCGGTCGCAGGTTCGAATCCTGCCTAGGGCATGGATGTGTGTGATGTCCTTAGGTTAGTTAGGTTTAAGTAGTTCTAAGTTCTAGGGGACTGATGACCTCAGATGTTAAGTCTCATAGTGCTCAGAGCTATTTGAACGATGAATTTGGCTACCTTGGATGCTCCGGCAGTTTTCACAGCTTTTGTAATGGCATAGCGTGTCAGATAATCAGTGCAAACAATAATCCATCTATGGCCACTAGCAGACGTTGGAAATCGTCCGAGGAGGTCAATCCCAACACGCTGGAAGGCATTTCGGCTGGTGGAATTGGTATGTCGCCGCTTCTTTCGCAAAGCTTTTTTTGGAGCATCACCTGCGACCAGCTTTGCGAAAGAATCGGCGACACTTTCTGCGCAACCCACCCATCATTTTGCACGACAATGCGCGGGCGCACTCAGCGCAAGCTCTGGCTGCTCTGTTCGTTCGATGTAACTGGGAAGTACTGTATCATCGATCCTACACCCTGGGTTTAAGTCCTTGTGACTTTGATTTGATTCCAAAGATGAAGGAACCACTTCGTGGCATCCGCTTTAGGACTGTTCCAGAGATTCGACAGGCATTAGACCTCTCCATTCGCACCATCAACAGAACAGGCTCTGCCAACGGTATACTACGCCTTCCACATCGCTGGCAGCGGGTTCTACACAACGTTGGTGACTACTTTTAAGGACAGTAACAGGTGCAAACATGTCACTCTTTTGTATCGGTTGTGAATAAATAGTTGCCACTATTTAAGTTCCAAGCCTCGTACAAGGTTCTTACCGTGTCTTTTTGTTAAGAATATAAATTCTGTATAACGTAAATTAGATGGTCTAATACTCCAGTGTTTTTGCATATTTCCCCTAATTTACTGTGATCGACACAGTGAAATGTTTTGGAATAGTCAATAACACGGAGATACGAAATTCTCTTGCCTTCTCAATAATGCAACCCATGTTGTCTTCCTTTACCAAATACAGCTTATTCTTCACGTAGCTCTCGGGCAATATACTGACGCAGTCTTTTTTGTAAGATTTAAAGCATTGTGCGATTGTTTGTTGATTCGAACACTCTTCAGAAATTGCCTTGTTGGAAATTGGGATTAAAACTGAATCTTTTCTGTCTTTTGACCACTCCATATTCGCAGACGTTTTGGATGCAACGGTTTCACCTCATTCCCTCCAGTGACTTTGAACAATTCTGCTGAAATTCAGTCATGTTCACTAATCCCGTTTTTAGCAATCTTTTCTGGGGCATATTTGACTTCACTTTGTAAACATGAGGTTTTGCGTCTAAATCACATTTTAGGGAAGAATGGTGCTGTATCGGCCAGCTCAAAGTATCGGCTACTACTGTGATTTCCCTATCCACCTCCAAGTGGCTGAAGTGTACAGTGAGCAGAAGCAAGCTTGAGTATCCATGTGCACTGGCCTCGGATATCTTCTTCCTCACTTCAGTGCTTTGTCTGCTCTGAATGCATGAATGTGTTGCTATAGCTTTCAGAGCGCAGAGGATATTTTGTGGCCTGTGGTACCCGACGATTAATTTCGTTTCTGTATTTCGGTAATCTATGTTATGTGAAGAATGACATCTAACAAACGATTCATGATAATTTCTATAAAAGAAAAGTAGAATGTGACTAGATCCTACTGCAGGTTTGCCGTACATTGCCGGGCACCCGATTTTCTTTCAGCATCGGCCAGAAATAATTTCAGTTTTTAAATTATATTTCTTTCTTCTGACTTGCTTTGAGATTGAAATGGCGTAAAATGAGAAAAAATTTAAAGCTAAATCGAATGATGACTGCACGAAAATGGCTGCGAGCAACGTCATATCGAACAAAAAGACCGCGAGGGAGGCAGCTGTAGCGTTTTCAAGCATTAGGGGAAAGAAAGATCGCCACCGAAGAGAGAAGATTGAAAATAAAAAAATAAAAATCTTAAAATGAATTTGAAAAGATCATAAACAAGCAAAGTGTGATCACAAGAAGTCAATTACAAATATGCAAATAAAAGTGGAAGTTATTTGAAATAAAGGGTCAAATGAAGAGGCTGAAAATGGCATTATGTGTCTGGAATCATCTGAAGAAGACGGGGTCTGTGTACCAAGTGTGGAGGCTGGGCGCATTTTGTATACGTGGTTCAGCGCAATTTTTATATTGTATTTGCGATTTCAATAAAACAGTGAGCTAAATTTTGGTTAAATCAGCTGAAATAGCAACGATAAGTTCCCATACTTATGTGATCTGTTATTATTCGGTAGTATCAGTGCAGTGTATCATTAACAAGACTAAGGTGGATAATGCCAGACGCTTTCGACAAGCCTTAAAGTGTTCCTCTTCTGCTTTCGATGCGACTAAGAACGGAAAAAAAATCATTACACTGTGCTATTCACAGTGGTTTGACGTAAGAGAACAGTATGTTAATATTCCGATTAACCACCACAGTCACACAGTAAAGTCAAAAAAACATTAGCCAGCCCACAAGTGTCCCCTACTGCAGTGATATTATTCACTGCACTGTGTCGCATGAAATATTTTCCAATAATATAGTTCATTTCAGTAGTATTTTTCAATAATGTTTCATTTTTATTAACCTAGTCACAAAATTATAAAAATACGGTAAGTCTGCATAGAAAAACATTGAAGGATTGCAGTTATACGTAAGAGGGGTGATGGTGGGAGAAGTGCAAAACAGATAGTTCCGCCAGGTGGGCACGGTCGCCTCGAAAGCCGCCTGACTCTGTGATTGTCGAGAGGTACTACGCAGGAGGCTCTGGATGCGGAAGTAGCGGCCACGTGTCGCGCTTTGTACAGCCCTGTCGGCTGCGATTACGACCGCCAGTGGGAGCGGAAGCGGCCGCGAGGAATGTCTGTATAGATGGGGTGGGGTTGGTGGGGGGGGGGGGGAGGGGGACGTAGACACGCCGCTGCCACTGTAGGCGCCTCCCACACGCCGCCCACGGGACACGCGATCTGCTGCGGACAAACAAACTGCCGGACAGGCCCTTATCTGCGGCCGCCGGCAGGCCGGTGACCACACCGAGGCATCCTCGTAATACACAGCGTCCCACGCCACAGATTCAGGCAATGACTGTGTTCGATCACAATAAAAGCTGCTTGTCAAGTGTGTTTCATGAAATTTTGCCAATGGACAGAATATTCTGTCAACTTCTGGCTGTCCTTCCGGAACAGCAGTATTTCATCTTCCGGTATATGCTTTTACGAAAACCGGGTATTTATGAGATTCCTTGTCAGTGAGGTGTAAAAGGTACAAACAACACGAACTGTACAACAACCGTACATCGAACCTCAACAGTACACGCCACGCTTGCTGGAACACAACAAATCCGTAGTTCCTTATTCGCTTCTAAACACTCGCGTAGTTGCATCTGTATTCTACATCTACATCTACATTTATACTCCGCAAGCCACCCAACGGTGCGTGACGGAGAGCACTTTACGTGCCACTGTCATTACCTCCCTTCCCTGTTCCAGTCGCGTATGGTTCGCGGAAAGAACGACTTCCGGAAAGCCTCCGTGCGCGCTCGAATTTCTCTAATTTTACATTCGTGATCTCCTCGGGAAGTATAAGTAGAGGGAAGCAATATATTCGATACCTCATCTAGAAAAGTACCCTCTCGAAACCTGGAAAGCAAGCTGCGCCGCGATGCAGAGCGCCTCTCTTGCAGAGTCTGCCACTTCAGTTTGGTAAACATCTCCTTAACGCTAACACGCTTACCAAATAACCCTGTGACGAAACGCGTTGCTCTTCTTTGGATCTTCTCTCTCCCCTTTGTCAACCCGACCTGGTACGGGTCCCACACTAATGAGCAGTACTCAAGTATGGGTCGAATGAGTGTTTTGTAAGCCACCTCCTTTGTTGATGGACTACACTTTCTAAGGAATCTCCCAATGAATCTCAACCTAGTACCCGCCTTACCAACAATTAATTTTATATGATCATTCCACTTCAAATCTTTTCGCACGCATACTCCCAGATATTTTACAGAAGTGTTTGTTCCGCTATCATATAATCATACAATAAAGGATCCTTCTTTCTATGTATTCACAGTACATTACATTTGTCTATGTTAAGGGTCACTTCACATAGACATATGTAAAGTACTGCAAAGAAATATGGGAACTCGTGAGGCAACACTGACCCTACGACTTATCTTACAAGCTAGATTAAGGAAAGACAAACCTACATTTCTAGCATTTGTAGAGTTAGACAAGGCTTTTGACAATGTTGACTGGAATACTCTCTTTCAAATTCTGAAGGTGGCAAGGGTAAACTACAGGGAGAGAAAGGCTATTTACAATTTGTACAGAAACCAGATGGCGGTTATAACAGTCGAGGGACATGAAAGGGAACCAGTGGTTGGGAAGGGAGTGAGACAGGGTTGTAGCCTCTCCCCAATGTTATTCAATCTGTATATTGAGCAAGCAGTAAAGGAAACAAAAGAAAAATTCCGAGTAGTTATTACAATCCATGGAGAAGAAATAAAAACTTTGAGGTTCGCCGATGACATTGTAATTCTGTCAGAGACAGCAAAGGACCTGGAAGAGCAGTTAAACGGAATGGACAGTGTCTTGACAGGAGGATATAAGGTGAACATCAACAAAAGCAAAACAAGGATAATGGAATGTAGTCGAATTAAATCGGGTGATGCTGAGGGAATTAGATTAGGAAATGAGACACTTAAAGTAGTAAAGGAGTTTTGCTATTAGGGTAGCAAAATAACTGATGATGGTCGAAGTAGAGAGGATATAAAATGTAGACTGGCAAAGGCAAGGAAAGCGTTTCTGAAGCAGAGAAATTTGTTAACGTCGAGTATAGATTTAAGTGTCAGGAAGTCGTTTCCGAAAGTATTTGTATGGAGTGTAGCCATGTATGGAAGTGAAACATGGACGATAAATAGTTTGGACAAGAAGAGAATAGAAGCTTTTGAAATGTGGTGCTACAGAAAAATGCTGAAGATTAGATGGGTAGATCACATAATTAATGAAGAGGTATTGAATAGGATTGGGAAGAAGAGGAGTTTGTGGCACAACTTGACTAGAAGAAGGGATCGGTTGGTAGGACCTATTCTGAGGCAGCAAGGGATCACCAATTTAGTATTGGAAGGAAGCGTGGAGGGTAAAAATCGTAGAGGGAGACCAAGAGATGAATACAGTAAACAGATTCAGAAGGATGTAGGTTGCAGTAGGTACTGGGAGATGAAGAGGCTTGCACAGGATAGAGTAGCATGGAGAGCTGCATCAAACCAGTCTCAGGACTCAAGACCACAACAACAACAAGGGTCAGTTGCCACTCCCTGCACCAAGTACCTATCCGCTGCAGATCTTCCTTCATTTCGCTGCAATTTTCTAATGCTGCAACTTCTCTGTGTACTACACAATCATCCGTGAAAAGCCGCATGGAACTTCCGACACTATCTACTAGCTCATATATATATATATATATATATATATATATATATATATATATATATATATATATATATATATATATTCTTTTAAATGTGGTCCGTCTATGCAACTATGTGATAAGCTGTTATAATTAGCTGCTTGTTTTGTGCCATACAAGTTTCGCTTCTCTTCACCTGTGAAGCATCTTCAGTAGCACGTTTGCTTTGTCCATTGACAGTGACCGGGCCAAATATCTCACGAAATAAGCGTCAAACGAAAAAACTACAAAGAACGAAACTCGTCTAGCCTGAAAGGGGAAATCAGATGGCGCTATAGTTGGCCCTCTAGATGGCGCTGCCATAGGTCAAACGGGTATCAACTGCGTTTTCTAAAATAACAACCCCTATTTTTTATTGCATATTCGTGTAGTACGTAAAGAAATATGAATGTTTTAGTTGGACCACTTTTTTCGCTTTGTGATAGATGGCGCTGTAATAGTCACAAACGTGTAAGTACGTGGTATCACGTAAGATTCCGTCAGTGAGGACGGTATTTACTTCGTGATACATTACCCGTGTTAAAATGGACCGTTTACCAATTGCGGAAAAGGTCGATACCGAGTTGATGTATGACTATTGTGATCAAAATGCCCAACGGGCGTGTGCTATGTATGCTGCTCGGTATCCTGGACGACATCATCCAAGTGTCCGGACTGTTCTCCGGATAGTTACGTTATTTAAGGAAACAGGAAGTGTTAGCCACATGTGAAACGTCAACCACGACCTGCAACAAATGATGATGTCCAAGTAGATGTTTTAGCTGCTGCCGCGCCTAATGCGCACATCAGTAGCAGACAAATTGCGCAAGAATCGGGAATCTCAAAAACGTCGGCGTAGAAAATGTTACATCAACATCGATTGCACCCTTACCGTATTTCTATGCACCAGGAATTGCATGGCGACAGTTCTGAACGTCGTGTACAGTTGGGTGCTACTAGGCACAAGAGAAATTACGGGACGATGACAGATTTTTTGCACGCGTTCTATTTAGCGACGAAGCGTCATTCACCAACAGCGCTAACGTAAACCGGCATAATATGCAGTATTGGGCAACGGAAAATCCACGACGGCTGCGACAAGTGGAACATCAGCGACCTTGGCGGGTTAATGTATGTTGCGGCATTATGGGAGGAAGGATAATTGGCCCCCATTTTATTGCTGGTTTTAGTAGGCGCTTAAACATTCTCACACCCGCAGACGAGATTCTGGATGTCCATGTGGCACAGATGTCTGCCAGGATCGTCGTATTGTAAGGGCAGATCGTACAGCACAGGTAAGTGGGCTTGTGAGCTCAGACGTATCAGCATGTACTGTTCCGAGCCTGTTATTAAGAGTGGGACCAACAACATTCGCACTTCTGGCTCGACTTCCACTCACACCACAGCATAGACTGGCATGGCTCGACTGGTACCGTCAGTCACTTGGAAGATAGGATGGCACTCCGTGATCTCCAGCAATGAAAGCTGATTCTGTCTGCACGTAAGTGGCGATTGTTTGTGCATACCACGTAGATCTGGTGAGCGCTATATCGTAGAGTTCATTCGTCCAAGACACACTGGCCTCATCCCACTCCTTATGGTATGGGGTGCGATAAGCAACAACTCAGGTTCACCTTTGGTATTTCTGGGGGAGGGGGGAGGACGCTCACGAGCTATCGGTACGTGCAAAATGTTGTTAGGCTCATTCTTTTGCTGTTCTTTCAGCAGAGAGGTGATGCGTTGTTCCAAGAGGGTAACAGTCACCCGCAAACTAACAATGAAACTCAACGTGCTCTGCAAGACGAGCAGCAACTTACTTCGCCAGCACGATCTCTGGAACTGACTACCATCGAGCACGTGTACAGAACTACGTGAACTGGTCAAGCAGCCTTGGAATAACGCACACAGTATCTCCCGTGTGTATGATCGGGTGGATGCCAGAGGCAACCCCGGTATTACCGCTCAGAACCGCTTATGCTGTTGATTTGTAAATATAATCATTTCATGTACTCCATACGCACTGTTGCAAAAATTAATGTTGAATGAAGTGAAAACCTCTAAAAGAGTGTACTAACTTTTTTTCAGGTAGTGTATGTAGGGATTTACGGCACACGTGGTGGAGGGGTAGCGTCATTGACTAGTAATTGAAATATTTTGCGGCATGGGTTGAAGCCTTGCCACTGCTTAAATTTTAAACGAAAATCATCAGCAATGGCAGCCGAAAACTGCGGCGTAAAAAGTAACTTAACGGCGTGAGGATGGAGAAGGCAACGGAAAGTACTGCCTTAAAGACACATAAAGCGTATCCACAGGAAATGTGGCCTGTAATTGGCAAAAGATTCGGCACTAGTCCCAAATTCCGATCCGCAGGAGAGACTGCCAGGGAGAATGGGACTATGAGAAAATGAATGAATAACCAACGAAAGAATACCGTTCTATTAGTCGAGCCCGGAATGTTAGAAGTTTGAATATGATAGGGAAGCTAGAAAATCTGAAACTGGAAGTGCTAAGGCTCAATGTACGTATAGTGGGCGCCAGGGAAGCGAAATGGAAAGAGGACAAGAATTTCTGGTCAGATGAGTATATGGTAATATAAACAGCAGCAGACAATTGCGTAATGGGGGTGAGATTCGTTCTGAATGCGAAGGTGGGGCGGAGAGTGAGTTACTGAGAACAGTTCATTGATAGGGTTGTTCTCATCAGCATCGACAGCAAAACATCACCGACAATGATAGTTCTGGTATACATGGAGACATCGGAACCAGCAGGTGAAAACATATTGAAAGTATATGTGGATGTTGAACGTTTAATTCGGTACGTAAAGGGAGACGAAGACCTAATAGCCATGGGGCACTGGAATGCGGTTGTAGGGGAGGGGTGGAAGAAAGGGTTATGGGAGAATATGGGCCTGGGATAAGGAATTAGAAAGGAGAAAGACTAATTGAGATCTGCAATAAATTTCTGCCAGCAATAACGAGTACTCTAGTCTAGAACCACGAGAGGAGGAGGCCACCAAATACGGGAAGATTTCAGTTAGATTACATCAGGTCAGGCAGAGATTCGACAACCAGATATTGGGTTGTAAGACGTACCCAGGAGTGGATGCAGACTCAGATCACAATTCAGTAATGATGAAGGGCAGGGTGAAGTTTAAAGAGACTAGCCAGGAAGAGTCAGTGCACAAAGAAGTGCGATACCCAAATACTAAAGAACGAAGAGAGAGACGCTTGAAGATCTCTGAGGCTGTAGATACTGCGAAAAGGAATACCTCAGTAGGCATTTCAGTTGAAGAGGAACGGACATTTCTAACAAGGGCAGTCACAGATGTAGGAAAGGAAAAAATAAAATCTTCAAGGAAGGCAAATGCGAAGAAACCTTGGGTAACAGACGAAATACTTCATTTGATTGACGAAAGGAGAAATACAAAAACATTCAGGGGACTTTAGATGTACAGGAATGAAGTAAATATGATGTACAACAAATCTAAGGTGAAATGGTTACATGAAAAATGTGAAGAAATCGAAAAAGGAATGATGTCAGAAAAACTGACTCACCATGTAGAAAAGTGAAAATAATCTTATGTGAAAGTAAAAGCAAGAGAGTTAACATTGAAAGTGCAGTGAGAATTCCACTGTTAAACGCAGAGGAGAGAGCGGATAGGTGAAAAAAATACACTGAAGGCGTGTATTGGGGAAAGGTCTTTCTGGTGACGTTACGGATGAGAAACAGAGAAGAAGTAGGGGATACAGTATTAGAGTCAGAATTTAAACGAGCGTTAAGACGTTAGATCAAGGAAGGCAGAAGGTACACATAACATTCCATCAGAGTTCCAAAAATCATTGGTGGCAGTGACAACAAAACGGCTTCACGTTGGTGTGCAGAATATGTGGGACTGGCGATATACCAGCAGACTTTCGGAAGAACATAGTTTTCTTAATTCCGTAGATAGGAAGGACCAAGGAGTCCGAGAATTACCGCATAATCAGCTTAACAGCTCACTCATGCAAGTTGCTGACAAGAATAATACAGAGAAGATGTCAAAGGAAATTGAGGATCTGTTGGATGACTATCAATTTGGCTGTACGAAAGGCAAAGGAACCACAGAGGCAGTTCTGACGTTGCGGTTGATAATAGAAGCAACACTGAAGAAAAATAAAGAAATGATTATAGGATCTGCAGACCTGGAAAAGGCCTTCGATTACGTAAAATGTTGCATGATGTTCGAAAATCTGAGAAAAATAGCGGTAAGGTATAGGAAAAGACAATATGTACAAGAACCAAGACGGAACAATAAGACTGGAAGACCAAGAACGAAATGCTCGGATTAAAAAGGGTTGGAGACAGGGACGTAGTTTTTCGTCCTTATTCTTAAGTCTGTACCTAGCAAAATCAACGACGGAAATAAAAGAAAGTTCAAGACAGGGACTAAAATTCGAGGTTAAAGGATATCAGCAGTGAGGTTTGCTGGTGAAATTCCTATCCTCAATGAAACCGAAGAATAATTACGAGAACAGTTGAACGGAATCAGCAGTCTAAAAAGTACAGAATATGGATGAAGAGTAAATCTAAGAAAGACGAAAGTTGTGATAAGTAGCAGAAACAGGAAAAGTGAGAAACTTAATAACGGAAGAATAGGAGATAACGAAATAGGTTAAATTAAGGAATTCTGCTACCTAGACAACAAAATAAAGCATGACGGACGGAGCAAGGACGAAACAAAAAGCAGACAAGCACTGGCAAAAGGAACATTCCCGGGCAACAGAAATCTACTAATAGCAAACATCGTTCTTACCTTGAGGAAAAAATTTCTGAGAACGTAAGTTTGGAGCACAAGGTTGTTTGGTCGTGGGACATGGCCTACGGATAAATGGAAACAGACGAGAATCGAAGCATTTCAGTTGTAGTGTTACAGAAGAAAGTTGAAAATTGGATGGGCTGGTAAGGTAAAGAATGAGGAGGTTTTCCGTCAAATCATAAAGGAGCGAAGAGGTGTGTTCCTTGTGAAAACCACCACTCCTGGTGACATACCACTCTCAGGAACGATTTACAGCGGTGTCAACTGAATGAGACTACCATTTGAAACAATCTAGATTTAGAATGGCACTAAAATTCTCTTTACTCTCTTTAAGTATGCAGTAACCGCTAGATCCTCACACAGAATCTGGTACCGTGCAGGACTTAAAAAATTCTTTAATCTTTTAAATTTGTGTTTTTATTAGAAATCAGAAACGTCTTAAATCTAAAATATGTTGTTGTTGTTGTTGTTGTGGTCTTCAGTCCTGAGACTGGTTTGATGCAGCTCTCCATGCTACCATATCCTGTGCATGCCTCTTCATCTCCGAGTAACTACTTCAACCTACATACTTCTGAATCTGTTGAATGTATTCATTCCTTGGTCTCCCTCTACGAAATTTACCCTCCACGCTGCCCTCCACCGCTAAATTTGTGATCCCTTGATGCCTCAGAACATGTCCTACCAACCGATCCCTTCTTCTAGTCAAGTTGTGCCACGAACACCTCTTCTCCCCAATTCTATTCAATACCTCCTCATTAGTTATGTCATCTACCCATCTAATCTTTAGCACTCTTCTGTAGCTCCACATTTCGAAAGCTTCTATTCTCTTCTTGTCCGAACTATTTATCGTCCACGTTTCACTTCCATACATGGCTACACTCCATACAAATACTTCCAGAAACGACTTCCTGATATTTAAATCTATACTCGATGTTAACAATTTTTTCTTCTTCAGAAATGCTTTTCTTGGCATTGCCAGTCTACATTTTATATCCTCTCTACTTCGACCATCATCAGTTATTTTGCTACCCTAATTGCAAAACTCCTTTACTACTTTAAGTGTCTCATTTCCTAATCTAATTCCCTCAGCATCACCCGATTTGATTCGACTACATTCCATTATCTTTGTTTTGCTTTTGTTGATGTTCACCTTCTATCCTCCTGTCAAGACACTGTCCATTCCGTTTAACTGCTCTTCCAGGTCCATTGCTGTCTCTGACAGAATTACAATGTCATCGGCGAACCTCAAAGTTTTTATTTCTTCTCCATGGATTGTAATAACTACTCGGAATTTTTCTTTTGTTTCCTTTACTGCTTGCTCAATATACAGATTGAATAACATCGGGGAGAGGCTACAACCCTTTCTCACTCCCTTCCCAACCACTGGTTCCCTTTCATGTCCCTCGACTGTTATAACCGCCATCTGGTTTCTGTACAAATTGTAAATAGCCTTTCGCTCCCTGTAGTTTACCCTTGCCACCTTCAGAATTTGAAAGAGAGTATTCCAGTGAACATTGTCAAAAGCTTTCTCTAAGTCTACAAATGCTAGAAATGTAGGTTTGCCTTTCCTTAATCTTTCTTCTAAGATAAGTCGTAGGGTCAGTATTGCCTCACGTGTTCCAGTATTTCTACGGAATCCAAACTGATCTTCCCCGAGCTCGGCTTCTACCAGTTTTTCCATTCGTCTGTAAAGAATTCGTGTTAGTCTTTTGCAGCTGTGACTCATTAAACTGATTGTTCGGTAATTTTCACATCTGTCAACACCTGCTTTCTTTGGGATCGGAATTATTATATTCTTCTTGAAGTCTGAGGGTATTTCGCCTGTCTCCTACATCTTGCTCACCAGATGGTAGAGTTTTGTCAGGACTCGTTCTCCCAAGGCCGTCAGTAGTTCTAATGGAATGTTGTCTACTCACGGGGCCTTGTTTCGACTCGGGTCTTTCAGTGCTCTGTCAAACTCTTCACGCAGTATCATATCTCCCATTTCATCTTCATCTACATCCTCTTCCATTTCCATAATATTGTACTCAATCTAAAACATACAAAGTTGAAAATAAATAACCAAGAATACAAACTGAAAACTTTAAGGGTTGGAAAAGTAGGATGAATCATCGTCTTATTTGTTTTCATTTTGGGTTAACCAAGCTGGTCGTAATGTCATTGTTCACCACAATTTTTTTGTTTCCAGTACGATCTTTAACAAATATGTACTTTTGACTGCGTTGTATGGAATTAGTTGAAAAGTGGAATTCAGGTTTACGACAGCGTTCGTAATGACAGGAAAGCTCGTAGTGGAGCTAACTAAACGAACTTCTACCCTAACCTGACATGCGAAAAAAATGGCGAGGTCTATGTTAGGCTCAGAACAGCACTCTTATTGCTGTGCTAATAATTGCGACTTTGT
The DNA here is from genome assembly GCF_023898315.1 of Schistocerca nitens. Taxonomy (NCBI): domain Eukaryota; kingdom Metazoa; phylum Arthropoda; class Insecta; order Orthoptera; family Acrididae; genus Schistocerca; species Schistocerca nitens. The sequence goes on along the minus strand of NC_064614.1, from coordinate 365,087,226 downwards.
GTGACCGTCAGCTAGTGAGATGATTTTGTTGAGATTCAGTCATTTGGGATTTTCTCAGTTCCAATGAGAAAGCCATATTTCTCAATTACTCAGACGTACAGGTTAAATATATTCCGTTGTAGAGCACATCAAATGCATGTAAAAGCTCTTGAGTTCTTAAAAATTTTAAAACATCCCCACGTCTAGCCTCTCTGAAGCCGTGTCGTCGTGGAAATCTTCTCGAGCTTCAATGTGTGCTGCGCGAGTGACAAATCGCTCGTATTCGACAAATTGTGTTAGTCATCAACAAGTTAACTTTTACTGTCGGAGACAGACCAGTTCTGTTGTGTGTTGCATTCGCAAACTAGTACAGCGGTCTTAGTGGGGTTTGTCAGCCTGATTTTCATCCACGAGACGTGGTTAGAGTACGCTCTGTTTCAGTACTAATGATAAATATCCTCTAGCAATCTCCGACACACGTTTTCAATTATTATTAATCTCAACTGAAAAAACTACAGTGCCCTAAATTATTATAGTAATCTATGTCAGCACATACGCTTCGTACTATTTTCGTCCAACAAACATAACAGTATCACACTCATTTCTCAACCAGGTGCGAACAAGTTTTAAAGTACAAGCCGCAGGCATCTGGGTATACATGATGATGTAATTTCATCATCGAGTAGACACCATATTAATATAACAGTCACACAGTTTCGAAGTCACATGTGTGTTAATTTAATACGATGTGCAATCTGTCATTTCCGAACATGTGGAGACGAGTACTCGCAGGGGTGCTGATACCCTTGGGATTTTGTTTGGCGCATGTTTTTTGCTTCCCCCCGTGTCTGACCCAACATATTGTCGCTCGTTCGTTTTCATGGTCGCAGTCTTTAGCGACTCAAGAACCGGTACCTGGTGGCTATGGATGTTCACTTTTATCTGCAGCTATGACTGGTTGGGTTTATGTTCACTGCACATGTCACATGTTGCCATTCGAGTCAGTTAGGCTCACTTAAGCGCTGAGGCCTTCTGATGAGGTGAGGTACTGTATCAAAGAGAGAAATGTAACGAAAAAGAGAAGAAAAAGCGGTCATTCTGCGTTTAAAGTCTCATTCACTGTACGCCCCGATGAATAAACAATATCGGAAGTTACTTGGATCTCGGGGAAATGCGGGCGTCTGCGACCACCCCCACAGGGTGTTGATGAGCTGAGGCAGTGGCGATATTGGGATGTATTTCACACAGTATTTCTTAATCTAGACGCTGTGAAAAACAAAATTGTTCTACCAGCACCTAAAGCCGACAACAAATTGCAAGGGAGCTTCACGAACATTATCGTGAGATTTTGATTAGTCACTTGGCGAATGTTGCAGCTTCGAACGTGCACACGCGATTTCTACTACAACAATTTTAAGGCACTGTGTTTGTTTTTCAGCTGCAATTAATCACAACTGAAAATTTGTGTTGGAGATCTAATATTCCCGTAGAATGCTAACATGAAGTAGCAGAAAGATTAAAACTTTTGCAACCATGCTGCTCTAAATATCATGTATTACTTTCTTTTATTGCACACAGGTACAATGTTGCTGCCCTTTCATTTCTTGTGTGTATCATCACAGTCTCAAAAAAATGGCTCAGAGCACTATGGGACTTAACATCTGTGGTCATCAGTCCCCTAGAACTTAGAACTACTTAAACCTAACTAACCTAAGGACATCACACACATCCATGCCCGAGGCAGGACTCGAACCTGCGACCGTAGCAGTAGCGCGGTTCCGGACTGAGCGCCTGAACCGCTAGACCACCGCGGCCGGCATCATCACAGTCTCAGTTTTCATCTTCCAGACCATATATGTACGACATGTAAGAGATTTTTCGCATCAAAAACAGCGAAGGAAAGACCGGAATTACCAAAGTAATATTGCAGTGGAGACACGTTGAATGAGCGTCAAAAACAAAGATAATAAAAGCGATATAAAAACACATTATAATGTAAAGTCACAATTCCATTGATGGAGCTGTTACTACCCGTTCAAAAATGCGCCGCTAGGTGCATTTCCGATTGGTTCCTTCGACATAAAAATCAAGGTAAAAGCTGCGGCTGTTGGAATGTTTCTGAGTTTTAAACTGAATCGGATAAAAGCAGTCGCTGAATTGTCATCTTCCTGACGATATACACGCTACGTGTAAGAGGTTCTTTGCTAACATCTTTTACATCAAAAACAGCGCAGAAAGTCCGTAACTAACTACCGAAGATTTCAGTGGTGTCTCGCTGAATGACCATCAAATATAAAGCTAATAACGACGATATAAAGAGAAACACATAACTCACAACTCCACTGATAGAGCAATAAGATCTTATCTGTTTTCATCCGTAACATAAATAAATGCTTCTTAAAGTATTTCAAGTTAGGGCTTTCTATATCAACACGAAAATGAAAACTACCCCTGATGGAGCGTTATTGAATTCCAGACAGAATCCAATAAAAGCGGTCACGACATCTGTAAATTTCATAAATAAAACTGTTTTTCCGGCTCGCAGAATGAAAACAGAAGGGGAGAAAAAAGATTTGAGAAAAGGAAAGTCTCATATTAAATTCTTTTCGTTATCATTTCAAATGAGATACATAACGCAGAAAGTCTCCAGAAGAAATCAGGATACTGTAATTAGCGTCAATAAAAACTACAGTGAAAATGCAGCCTGGTACACATTTAGAAATTCCAACACTTGTTGTCGTACAAGCTGTCACCATTGAGAGCAATACGGAACAGTACTCTAATAAAGAAATATGGAACTTCCTTACTTATTAAAATCATATAATTTGCCACAATTCGAAGCTGAGCCCTCGCCTTCCAGTCGTTACGATCCTAGTAGCTGTGCTATCCTTGCGCTACTTTCGTAACAGTAGCCTAAATCTGTGAGCTATCAAGCTTCCATGGATAGTGTAACAAATTTATTTGTTATTGTTCGTAATAATCATCTTCTATGTCTTAGCTGCAAATTAGTCATCTTCAGAGCCAATTACTTGGAATATTAATTGCGCTGTAATAGACTGGAATTCAAATTCAGGTCAAAGTTCGTGATATTAGAAAACTAGTTACACTTAGATGTTACTATCGTGGACTCTTGCGATCAAGCCACTGGTACACGGCGTGAAATATTTGTTGACCTGTATCTCCATCAGACACATCATCGAACTTTATGAACCTGGACATTCCATTCGCTGTGACAACTGTGCGAACATACGCGTCCCGTCTCTAGCTACAAGCTGGATGACGTGTCATTTCTGTAACATCATACACTCCACATAATAGAGCAAAAGACGTTCTGACTACCTCAATACTCGTATCATGCATATGCAAACGCCTCTGTATGCCATCAAAGTAAACTAACGTATGGAAAAACAGAAAAAGCCTAGAGAAAAAACAAAAAGTGAAACAAGAATAACGACACCCCAGTCAGCCTCCAAAATTAATATCAAGTCACTGTTCTGTTGTAGAAGTAGTTGAAACGAATACAATAGCAACTACTTCTTACATACAGTGGACTCCTAACTAACGAGAAGTTTTGCAAATTACAGAAAAATTTTACCTCATGAAATAGGAGAGAAGTAAAAAGAATCGACCAAATCTGGGTGTGGGATGCGAAAGGAAAATGCAATAAGACTGTATATTAATTCCCAAATTTTAGAAATGTTTTCAGTAAACTTTTTTTCTTAAGTGTAATTAAAGTTCAGACTCATGGTCGGAAGTTTTCAGAATCTTATCAAACTCCTTTTGGTACAGTGCTCTTATCAGTTCCGCTCGATAGAAGTAATTTGAGTTATGCAACGTGGTAGAAGACGTCATGCTACAGTAGACATGAAAAAGGACTGGCATCTCGTTGATGCTTCGTTGCGTAACATCAAATTGACAGATGACATCGCATCCACTATGTGGAATACGTACACTATACGATCAAGAGTATCCAGACACACTACGAATTGCGGAATCGACCACTAAACGTCACTAGAAACGCACCCGCAAGTATAATAGTAGGCGGGGAGTATTGTTGTCAGTTGAAAGGCCGTAACAGCAGAGTGGGTCGGTCACGACAGCTCAGTGACTTCGAGCTACACATTCTTCAGGGACATTTCAGTCCTTTACAGCTGCCCGTGTACACTGCTGGTGAGATAACTGCGAAGTTAAGCGGAAACAAGTGATTTGGAGTGATGAATCACGCTATATCCTGTGGCAATCATATGGAAGTATTTGTTAGCTGCCATCATGTGTACGGCAAACAGGGAAGTAGGAAGAAGGTGGTGTTACGCTATGGGGATGCTTCTAGTCGTTAGGGTATGGTCCTCTTATTGTGCGTAAGAAAATGCCAAATGCGGAAGGTTATAAACACATTTTACAGTTGTGCGTACTGCATTCGGTAAAGGAGCATTTCGGTGACGATGATCGTATCACCATTACAATCCACGGTCACAAAGCAGCGTGGTTTGTGGACAGTAGCATTCCTGATATTGTCTGGCCCGCCCAAAGTGAACCCAATGAGACACCTTTGGGATGAGTTCGAAAGGCGATTTCGCACCAGACCCCAAATTCCAACATCATTACCTTGTCTGGTTTCGAGTCTTGAGAAAGAATAGACTACCATCCTTACACAGACACGTAGACACCTCATTTAAAGCGTCTTCAGCAGATTTCGAGCATTCATAAATAAAAAGGATGGACACACACCGTGTCAATGTCCACTAACAGATGTCCGGATACTTTTGCTCTGATAGAGTATTTAAGGGTTTTCAGTCAGAATTTGAAGGTTTGTCGTATTTGAGAAGATCTCACGTACATTGACGGTAGAAATTACCAAATTGTTGAAGATGAGGTGCCTGAAAGTGCCTCTGTAGCTACCTCGCTACATTAGTTGCAGGTTTCGAGAGCATAGTTTAAGCTCTAACATAATATCAGAGGTTGAAAAGACCGCTTCAGTTGTAAGTTATTTTCTTTTCACACGACCGGTTTCGAACTGTTATAAGCTCATGCTCAGGTGTCATATTGGAAATAGCAAAAGACGGGAAATAATTTTCACACGCCGCAACACACTTATTAAAATTTTTACAAAGAAATTTTTTTCTTGTTCTTTTTTTTGAAAAAAAATTTTCATGTTGCGGCATGTGAAAATTATATCCCATGTTTCGCTGTTTCCAGTACGACACCTGAGGATGGGTTTATAACAGTCCGAAACCGGTCGTGTGAAAATAAAGTAACTTACAACTGAAGCGGTATTTTCAACCTCTGCTATAACGCTCAATTGCGGATGTTCTTACAACAGGATCGTTTGTCTAACATAATGACTTTTGTAGAGGCAAAAAGGATTCTCTAACTGAATGTTCAAGCATTTAAGTGTAACAACCCCTCTGGGACACAGCATCCTTATTACACATTAGACATTTCGCTAGTAGCTAGCAGGATGCAGTTGAATGGGTTTATTCCGTCTTTCTAGATTTCGCGTACGACTCTGTACTTTATCAACCGCTGTAAGATCACAGTTTCCTTATACGCTCGAAGATCTTTTGACTGAGTCATTTCTCGTGCGCTGATGATGCTGTTGTCTACCAGGAAGTATCGTTGCTGTAGTGATTTCTTTCTTAGATCTAATCGTACAACACCATGCATCGCAGCAGCCAGTGACTAATCGAGAACTTAGTAGGCTTGATACCAAAATATTGACTCCTCTGTAAGATTCTGAATGTTGTGATACGGTGTCGTAATGCGGATAAATGTAACAGAATGCCAGTAACAAAGAGAATGAGCCAAAACGCACCTGATTACAAGATTTGTGGCGACCTCTTCAGTAGCGGTCAAGGGAACAAAATCCGCGGTATTAGGGCGATACGGGAGCACACAAATAGACAATACGCGGATGTAACAGTAAAGAAAATCTAATATAATGATACGGTATACTCTCCCTTACTTACTGAGCAGTGATTTGTGGTGTAAATATGTAAATGTTCTTATCTTGTAGAGAAACATTGCTGGGGAACGTGTAAAAATAATGGCAGCGGTGGGATTCGAACCCACGCCTCCGAAGAGACTGGTGCCTTAAACCAGCGCCTTAGACCGCTCGGCCACGCTACCATATAGTAGCAACTGTGGTTCACGTTTAAGTAGTTTACGTAAACTCTCTTATCGTTTACGAATTTCTGACTGATAAATCATAATGGTTGACGCGTGGTCTGGTTGGGCAACTCGCGGCTGAACACGTCACTGTATTTAGGCAATGAGTTACACAAGACATTCCCTAGCTGCCAGACGACGCAGCGAAAATAGATCTTCACTCTGAACAGCGCAACTCGCAGAATACACGGACTGTAGCACACTACAACATGTTTCCGCAGCATCAGTAGCGGTAAAGCACCTTACGATGTGTGGCGGTGGGTAGCTTTTCCTGTAGCAGTATAATTTTGCACCATGGTTCCGTTGGCGGTTACTGTTGAGGAAAAACTACCCATCGGTAAGCTTCCGTGTCATTTCAGATGACCATCACGAACACTTCGAGAAACTGGCTAGCCTCTTAGTGCTTCTTGCAAAGAGAGCTCTTTGAATTTTGCTACTAAGACTCCATTACTCACGCGCTTCTTCTCACTTCTTTCCATCTATGACATTACATATGTTATCTTAGAGATACATTTATGCAGCCCCCTTGAAGCAATGTGAAAGCGTAAATTATAAAATAATTGTATACCGATAAGAGACTACAAGAAATGAGAGTTTCCATTTCATTCTATATTTGAAATATTTTATTTCTTTAAAGCCAAAAGATATATACTTGACCAGAGACTTTACAAACACGCCAAGATTACTGAAACGACTGAAATCTGTGTAACCTGTTGTAAAAAAGTTTTTTTCTCGCCATATTAAGGTGCTCTTTTATAGCCTGGAAATTGTAACGTAAGTATCCATGTTTCTATGTACCGCAATTTTCATTTAAATACAGACTACTGATTTAAGGTGTGTGTGAAATTCATCTAAAATATAAGACCTGATTATTTCCTACGTTAATAATCATTATTTTGTGATAGTTTTCGCATTTTTCATTTTTCAGGGGCGTTTAGAAAGGATTGGTCTCGAAATGTTCGGGGATATAACGACCAACACATTACGAGTTCTCTCGTTATTTATACTGTATCGCTAAGCAGAGCGTCCCTGAAATTGATTTTCCGATCATTTCTGTTAGTTCTTCGCGTAAATTTTTTACGTAAGAATGTTCGATTTATTGTTTTCGAACAATAACTTCCGTATTCCCTTGACACGTATCGTGCCTCACCAAAATTAACAGGCAGAAGCAGCAAATATTACGTGGATGCGCAACTAAAACGTAAGAATGTTGTTAGGTTGTTCGATTTATTGTTTTCGAACAATAACTTCCGCATTCTCTTGACTGGTTTAACGTATCGTGCCTCACCAAACTTAACAGGCAGAAACAGCAAATATTACGTGGATGCGCAACTATCATCTTTTAACAGCAACCATTAATTTTATGTACCTAGAATTTCAGGTCAGATTTGTCGTCGTTGGGCATTTCTCACGCTCGTCACAATGTTTCATTATAATCAGTACTTTATAATCATATTGTTTTCTTGCCGTGGGTTACTGGGAAAAATCTTATTTAAAATAACCCAGTCTTTTTCTTGTAGTAAATTCAAGAGGGAAACGCTTCACTGTGGAACAGTTTGAGCAGTTTCGTAACTCCTCGCTGCCACGATTTTTTGGCACCTTACAAACTTAGAAGATAATCTGAGGTTTTGTAGCACGTTTGAGCGACATTCACTCATTTCTTTTATGACTGATTCCTCCTGTGCGAGATGGGTACATTGCCCCGAGTGGTAATTATTTCAGCCATAGAGTCTATGGTGTATGAAATGCTAGAACGTTCGATAGTGCGCGCTATAAATTCCACAGTACGTCCTAGTCAAATGTCAAATACGCAAGACAGAGTGCCAACACCTCTTTTGCTATGATAGAAACGCACAGGAGTACAGTTCACAGCGTGTGATCACACTCACGAACACATCTACTACTGCTTTCGAATCGGTTCCGGAAACTTCAAACTAATATTCGACGAAAGATAGGGAAATCCACAAAATCTTATGAGATCAGTTTCTTGGTAACACAGCTAAATCTGAACTTCATATAACGAACCACATGATAATTTTTAGAAAGGAGCGAATTGAAAATGCCTCAACGATGGATTTAAAGAAGTGTCGTAGCCTTACATATAACAGACAACCGCTTTACAGTTACCCAGCTAAAAGTCATTTCATCTTTCAGAAACTGAAAGAACCCACTCCAGTTGTGCTTCGGCAATGCCGTGAACAATCATTACGTTTAATAATGATGTTTGTTTAGGGTTTTAAAAAGGAAGATGGGAAGGAATATAAAACGCAAAGTTTGGTCAATGCAAAAGGAGAGAAAATTGTCTACAGATATAAACTGGACGGCAGTTAAGGAAAGTGGCGTACTGGTTAATGCACTGGCCTCAAAATCAAAATGAGTAAGGTAAAAACCCAGGAAAAGCTGTCAGGTTTATCTTTTCCATGAATTCCGTAAGTCATATAAGGCGAATGAATACGTCCGAGCAATTTTTAATGCGACGTTTACTAATCAGAGTAACGACTTGGTCATTAACGAAGTGGTTTCGTTAAGTATTAAGTTCTAGCATCCCTTAGTTTTGTCTGATACTGAAAGATGAAGTCTAGTAACATTGTTTCGAATATAATGGAAAGTGGAAATTACGACTGGACGTAGGCTTGAGACCGAGATTGAAAATCCGATTTTCCCATACACAGACAAATATTCGCAAGAAATCAAGAAGAAAATTTCCAGTATCGAAAGATACCAAAGCATTTTTAGGTACGAGAAATACACTACGTGATCAAAGCTATCTCAACACCTGTTAGTCAACCCTGCGCCTTTATAACAGCTTGAACCTTGATGAGGACACTTTCAGTGACGTGCCTGAATGTCTGTGGAGGGATGGCGGCCCGTTGTTTCTCAAGAGCCGAAACGAGACGGACGCTAGGATCAAGAGAGAAGTGGGTGTCCTAACTCACTTCGAAAGTGTTCCCCCCTCTCGCCCCCCCCCCCCGTCAAATATCGCCGTGGCCGTGCGGTTCTAGGCGCTTCAGTCCGGAACCGCGTTGCTGCTTCGGTCGCAGGTTCGAATCCTGCCTCGGGCATGGATATGTGTGTGATGTTCTTAGGTTAGTTGGGTTTAAGTAGTTCTAAGTCTAGGGGACTGATGACCTCAGATGATAAGTCCCATAGTGCTTAGAGCCATTTGATCAGAAAACGTCCTCCTGACGTCCGCCACACCCGCATCATTAAATCGGATTGACTCCGGGCATAGCGTGTTTCATTGCTCCAAATCATTCGTTTCCAGTCAGCCACTGTCCAACGGAATTGCTCTTCATACCACCTGAAGCGTCGCTAAACACTGACTGCAGAAATGTGTTGCTCATGAGGAACTGTTCGACCATTCTACCCCTATTACACTGGTCGCCAAAATTAAAACAACAACAGAAATTTTGCAAGGTTGCAAAACAGTATAAACAGGCGGTAGCAAAGTAGAAACAATGTAAAAGATACAGAACGTAAACAACTGCAATATGCATAACAGTAGACGAAAATGTTCTTCATTCTTTTCCAAATTAACAGAACACATTCCGTCAACTATTTAATGTGCTTGCTATGGGGTGTGACCACTTCTGGCAGCAATACAGGCCTCCCAAAGACTGTGGATAAAGTCATCAGTGTAATGTTGAGGCAAACCGCCCAGTCTTCCTGTGTTGCTACTCGCAGGTCTTGGAGAGTGGTTCGTGGATGCTTACATCTACATCTACATGATTACTCCGCTATTCACAATAAAGTGCCTGGCAGAGGGTTCAATGAACCACCTTCAAGCTGTCTCTCTACCGTTCCACTCTCGAACGGTGCGCGGGAAATACAATTACTTAAATTTTTCTGTGCGCGTCCTGATTTCTCTTATTTTATCGTGATGATCATTTCTCCTTATGTAGCTGGGTCCCAAAAGAATGTTTTCGCAATCGGAGGAGAAAACTGTTGATTTAAATTTCATGAGAAGATCCCGTCGCAACGAAAAACGCCTTTGTTTTAATGATTGCCACTCCAATTCACGTATCATGTCTGTGGCACTATCTCCCTTCTACGTCACAATAATATGAAACGAGCTGCCCTTCTTTGTACTTTTTCGATGACATACGCCAGTCCCATCTGATTCGGATCCTACCCCGCACAGAAATACTCGAGAAAAGGGCGGACAAGCGTGGTGTAAGCAGTCTCTTTAGTAGACCTTGTTGCACCTCCAAAGTGTTCTGCCAATGAATCGCAGTCTTTGGTTGGCTCTCCCACAACATTATCTATGTGATCGTTCCAATTTAGGGTATTTGTAATTGTAATCCATAAGTATTTAGTTGAATTTACAGCCTTCAGATTTGTGTGACTTATTGCGTAAACGAAATTTAGCAGATTTCTTTTAGTACACATGTGAATAACCGCACACTTTTCTTTATTCAGGGTTAATTGCCACCTTTCGCATCACACAGATATCTTATCTAAATCATTTTGCAATTCGTTTTGGTCATCTGATGACTTTACAAGACGGTAAATGACAGCATCATCTGCAAACAGTCTAAGACGGCTACTGAGATTGTCTCATATGTCGTTAATATAGATCAGTTCCTTGGGGAACGCCGGATATTATTTCTGTTTTACTCGATGCCTTTCCGTCTATTAATACGAACTGTGGCCTTTCTGACAGGAAAATAAAAATCCAGTCGCGCAACTGAGGCGATATTCCATAGGCACGCAGTTTGGTTAGAAGACGCTTGTGAGGAACGGCGTCGAAAGCGTTCTGGATATCTAAAAATATGGAATCAATTTGACATCCCCTGTCGATAGCACTCATTACTTCATGAGTGTAAACAGCTAGTTGTGTTTCGAAAGAACGATATTTTCTGAAACCGTGCTGACTATGTATCAATAAATCGTTTTCTTCGAGGTACTTCATAATGTTCGAATACAGTGTATGTTCCAAAACCATACATGATGTAAAACGTTTCCCTATTGCATCCCTGACATGTTCTGTGGGATTCAAATCGGGAGAGCGAGTAGGCCACGCCATGCCCGCAGTATCTTCCGTGCCGAAGAAACCATCAACCACTCGTGCTCTATAATGTCGAGCATTATCGTCCATCAGTACAAAGCCTTGACGCACAGCACCTCGCAACAACCGTACATGAGGTCCCAAGATCTCGTCACAATACCTTACAACAGTTAAACTTTGCCGTTTCACTCGTAAAATTTCATGAAGAGGCGTTGAGTGACCAACATAGCCCCTAGCCACAGCATTAGCGATCCTCCTCGATACCGGTCTCTTTCAACAATGTTCGGGTCTCGAAGTCGTGTTCCATATTACCTTCAGGTGCGAATCCGTCAAGTCGGGACTCATCTGTGAAAAGAACATCGGCCCCCTGTTCGACCGTCCAGGAAGCATATTGATGACTCCACTCTAGACGTTCCCTTCTTTGAAGAAGCTTCAGAGGCGCACACAGCAGCTCTCCGACAATAAAGGCCTCTCTGTCGAAGCCCTGCCTACACCGTTTACGTCGATACAACACGTTCAGCTGCGAGGTCTGATGTCAAAAATGGTTCAAATGGCTCTGAGCACTATGGGACTCAACTGCTGTGGTTATCAGTCCCCCAGAACTTAGAATAACTTAAACCTAACTAACCAAAGGACATCACACACATCCATGCCCGAGGCAGGATTCGAACCTGCGACCGTAGCAGTCGCACGGTTCCGGACTGCGCGCCTAGAACCGCGAGACCACCGCGGCCGGCAGGTCTGATGTCAGTTGCTGTGCAACACTGAGGCAGTACCGTCGTGCCGTTACAGCCAAATGACGGTCCTCTGTTTCTGATGTCACACACGGTCGGCCCTCCCCTGGTCTTCTTGATACTGTTTCGCTCTCTATAAACTGTCGCCACATCCGAGAAAGCCAGAACAGTTCACGTTAAGCCAACGGGCCACATAAGATTGCGACTGTCCTGCTTCCATTCTTCCTATGGCCATCCACCGCAGAGTCTGGTAGGCGTCTTCTCTGTGCCATATTGCACTGTATGTGACTGTGTGCACAGCGATTGTGGGTGTGAGACTGCTCGGTAAACACTACTCCGTTGAGAGGTGTCCTGACGTGATTGTTGGCGTGGTAGTCCGTTGACCAAAACGCCATCTTCTGTGCAGAACACGATCGTACGGACATCTCTTGACAGTCGTGAATTAGACACAGGACGGGGAAGCAGTGGTTTGTTGCTTTAATTTTGGACACCGGTGAATTTTTAACTTCCTAGGCAGAAAAGAAGCTTGTATAGATGGAAGAATCCTGGAGATACAGACAGGTTTCAGATAGATTATATAATGGTAAGACAGAGATTTAGGAACCAGGTTTTCAAATTATAAGACATTCCCAGGGGCAGATGTGGACTCTGACCACAATCTATTGGTTATGAACTGTAGATTAAAACTGAAGAAACTGCAAAAAGTTGGGAATTTAAGGAGATGGGACCTGGATAAACTGAAAGAACCAGAGGTTGTAGAGAGTTTCACGGAGAGCATAAGGGAACAATTGACAGGAATGGGGGAAAGAAATACAGTAGAAGAAGAATGGGTAGCTTTGAGAGATGAAGTAATGAAGGCAGCAGAGGACCGAGTAGGTAAAAAGACGAGGGCTAGTAGAAATCCTTGGGTAATAGAAGAAATATTGAATGTAATTGATGAAAGGAGAAAATATAATAATGCAGTAAATGGAGCAGGCAAAAAGGAATATAAACGTCTCAAAAATGAGATCGACAGGAAGTGCAAAAAGGCTAAGCAGGGATGGCTAGAGGACAAATGTAAGGATGTAAAGGCTTATCTCACTAGGGGTCAGATAAATACTGCCTACAGGAAAATTAAAGAGACCTTTGGAGAAAAGAGAACCACTTGTATGAATATAAAGAGCTCAGATGGAAACCCAGTTCTAAGCAAAGAAGGGAAAGCAGAAAGGTGGAGGGAGTATATAGAGGGTCTATACAAGGGCAATGTACTTGAGGACAATATTATGGAAATGGAAGAGAATGTAGATGAAGATGAAATGGGAGATACGATACTGCGTGAAGAGTTTGACAGAGCACTGAGTCGAAACAAGGCCCCGGGAGTAGACAACATTCCATTAGAACTACTGATGGCTTTGGGAGAGCCACTCCTGACAAAACTCTACCATCTGGTGAGCAAGATGTTTGAGATAGGCGAAATAACCTCAGACTTCAAGAAGAATATAATAATTCCAATCCCAAAGAAAGCAGGTGCTGACAGATGTGAAAATTAGCGAACAATCAGTTTAATAAGTCACGGATGCAAAATACTAACATGAATTCTCTACAGACGAATGAAAAAACTGGTAGAAGCCGACCTCGGGGAGGATCAGTTTGGATTCCGTAGAAATATGGGAACACGTGAGGCAATACTGACCCTACGACTTATCTTAGAGAAAAGATTAAGGAAAGGCAAACCTACGTTTCTAGCATTTGTAGACTTGGAGAAAGCTTTTGACAATTTTGACTGGAATACTCGCTTTCAAATTCTGAAGGTGGCAAGGGTAAACTACAGGGAGCGAAAGGCTATTTACAATTTGTACAGAAACCAGATAGCAGTTATAAGAGTCGAGGGGCATGAAAGAGAAGCAGTGGTTGGGAAGGGAGTCAGACAGGGTTGTAGCCTATCCCCGATGTTATTCAATCTGTATATTGAGCAAGCAGTGAAGGAAACAAAAGAAAAATTCGGAGTAGGTATTAAAATCCATGGAGACGAAATAAAAACTCTGAGGTTCGCCGATGACATTGTAATTCTGTCAGAGACAGCAAAGGACTTGGAAGAGCAGTTGAAAGGAATGGACAGTGTTATAAAAGGAGGGTATACGATGAACATCAACAAAAACAAAACGAGGATAATGGAATGTAGTCGAATTAAGTCTGGTGATTCTGAGGGAATTAGATTAGGAAATGAGACACTTAAAGTAGTAAAGGAGTTTTGCTATTTGGGAAGCAAAATAACTGATGATGGTCGAAGTAGAGAGGATATAAAATGTAGACTGGCAATGGCAAGGAAAGCGTTTCTGAAGAAGAGAAATTTGTTAACATCGAGTATAGATTTAAGTGTCAGGAGGTCGTTTTTGAAAGTATTTGTATGGAGCGTAGACATGTATGGAAGTGAAACATGGACGATAACTAGTTTTGACAAGAAGAGAATAGAAGCTTTCGAAATGTGGTGCTACAGAAGAATGCTAAAGATTAGACGGGTAGATCACATAACTAATGAGGAGGTATTGAATAGGATTGGGGAGAAGAGGAGTTCGTTGCACAACTTGACTAGAAGAAGTGATCGGTTGGTAGGACATGTTCTGAGGCATCAAGGGATCACCAATTTAGTATTGGAGGGCAGCGTGGAGAGTAAAAATTGTAGAAGGAGACCAAGAGATGAATACACTAAACAGATTCAGAAGTATGTAAGTTGCAGTAGTTACTGGGAGATGAAGAAGCTTGCGCAGGATAGAGTAGCATGGAGAGCTGCATCAAACCAGTGTCAGGACTGAAGACCACAACAACAACAACAGGCAGAGTCTCTGTGCCAGCTGCATTGCTTGCAGCACTTTTGAACTCACGAGTGATTCCTTCCGTTGTCATGCTATTTTTACAAGCACTCTCCGGAATGCTTCTATCCATCCACTCATGAGGTCCGTCTGGTCTTTGTTTCGCTGTTGTTGTTCTTTCGCATGTCCACAATCACATCACTGTCCACTTCACAATCACATCACCAATAATCGACTTATGCAACTTTAAAAGACTTGAATCGTCTCTGATCGATCTGTTATTCTGGTGATATTCAATGATTGGTCCACGTTTCAAGTCAGTGACTTTTCCTGACCCATACGTTGTGCTGCTGCTGCTTGTCTACTGACAACAGAATGCTCCCCGCCACATTTTATATTGCTCGTGACATCCTGTGGTCAATCCTCACTGCACAGGCTATCCGGATGCTTTTCATCAGATGGTGTATAATTTTATGGTGCTCATTAATTCAGCCTTATTCCGGAGCTTATCCCCCAGTCAGTACTGCTCTCTGGATAAAGAAAGGGATTAGAAGATAGTACTACAATGCGGCACACACACACGGTAACAGGCTCATTTGGCTTAGATCATCTTATTTACATCAACTACTACTAATCGCTTAGTGTTCTGGAAAAACATTGACGATGTCTGTACGTATCTTGTTGTTACACTACTGGACATTAAAATTGCTACACCAAGAAGAAATTCAGATGATAACCGGGTATTCATTGGACAAATATATTATACTAGAACTGACATGTGTTTACATTTTCACGCAATTCGGATGCATAGATCCTGAGAAATCAGTACCCAGAACAACCACCTCTGGCCGTAATAACAGCCTTGATACGCCTGGGCATTGAGTCAAACAGAGCTTGGATGGCGTGTACAGGTACAGCTGCCCATGCAGCTTCAACACGATACCACAGTTCATCAAGAGTAGTGACTGGCGTATTGTGACGAGCCAGCTGCTCAGCCACTATTGACCAGACGTTTTCAATTGGTGAGAGATCTGGAGAATCTACTGACCTGGGGAGCAGGCGAACATTTTCTGTATCCAGAAAGGCCCGTGCAGGACCTGTAACATGCGGTCGTGCATTACCCTGCTGAAATTTAAGGGTTTCGCAGGGATCGAATGAGGGGTAGAGCCACGGCTCGTAACACATCTGAAATGTAACGTCCACTGTTCAAAGTGCCGTCAGTGCGAACAAGAGGTGACTGAGACGTGTACCCAATGGCACCCCATACCATCACGCCGGGTGATACGCCAGTATGACAATGACGAATACACGCTTCCAATGTGCGTTTACCGCGATGTCGCCAAACACGGATGTGACCATCATGATGCTGCAAACAGAATCTGGATTCATCCGAAAAAATGACGTTTTGCCATTCGTGCACCCAGGTTCGTCGTTGAGTACACCATCGCAGGCGCTCCTGTCTGTGATACAGCGTCAAGGGTAACCGCAGCCATGGTCTCCGAGCTGATAGTCCAACTGTTCGTGCAGATGGTTGTTGTCTTGAAAACGTCCCCATCTGTTGACTCAGGATCGAGACGTGGCTGCACGATCCGTTACAGCCATGGGGATAAGACGCGTGTCATCTCGACTGGTAGTGATACGAGGCCGTTGGGATCCAGCACGGCGTTCCGTATTACCCTCCTGAACCCACCGATTCCATATTCTGCTAACAGTCATTGGATCTCGACCAACGCGAGCAGCAATGTCATGATACGATAAACCGTAATCGCGATAGGCTACAATCCGACATTTATCAAAGTCGGAAACGTGATGGTACGCATTTCTCCTCCTTGCACGAGGCATCAAAACAACGTTTCAGCAAGCAACGCCGGTCAACTGCTGTTTGTGTATGAGAAATCGGTTGGAAACTTTCCTCATGTGAGCACGTTATTGGTGTCGCCACTGGTGCCAACTTGTGTTAATGCTCTGAAAAGCTAATCATTTGCGTATCACAGCATCTTCTTCCTGTCGGTTAAATTTCGCGTCTGTAGCACGTCGTCTTTGTGGTGTAGCAATTTTAATGGTCAGTAGTGTAATTGTGTACTATTATTTCCATACAGGTACATAATTTCGTTGCAATTTTAGAAACTTCCGCCCCGTAAGGAAATTAATATCCGTGGATAATGTTACGAATGGAGACACAGTTCAGAAGCGAGGGTGAGCTATCTTGCGATTTAACTACGAGTAAGGCTGCATACTGCGAGAGAAACGGACTGCCGTCATTTGGGGCACTGAATTGTCCATGGTCTCGTTTTCTGTGTGAGGACCGATCTCCTAACCAATTTAATTATGGTGATATGAAAAGTATTCATGATTGATATCCGGCCAGCCGTCCACTGTTGATTCAGAGAAACCAAAATCTTAATATTAAACTAATTTGATTGGCCATATCCTTTTTCTATATTGAACCCATGAAAGTTTATTTATCAACGAGACAGTGGAGTGTCGGCAACAAAGATCTTGCAGCGGCCGCCTCAGGTAAGAAGCAGCAGAACGCACATCTCTGCAATCACACCGTCGACTGTCAACCGACATTTCATTGCTGCTGGGCATCTATACAAACAAACTCCTGTAGACAAACGTAGTTAAAGTGTGTTACATAGGTTCAAGTCAACTTTCGAATTATCTTTCAACAGTTGTCCTCTAATATTTTGTCAAATTGAAATTAAAATTGTGCCCTTTAACAGCTATTTCAGTGTCAGAACTTCACGTAGTTGTCACATAACAAAGTGTGTTAATGTAACGGTTATGCCGAGAACTCTAGTTCTCTGTTACTTTGTTAATTCGTGGTAATACCAAAGACATCATTTAACTAACGGTAGCTTAACTCACTGTGGTAAAGATTGAATAATTTTGTTCTACTGATACTGTGAACTCAAGTTATAAAAGATAGTGCTCATGAAGCAATAGAAGAATTTATGATAAGTTAACAGAGACCTGAAGTCGAAACTGTTCACAGCTATGTCATTTCAAGCCAGGTCATCACTCATTCTTCAGTGCTACCATTAGTTTTATTCCAGTCAGGGGTCACTTACTTGTTTGCTGATTTACAGTTAAATAATTAAAGTTTCCCAACAAGCACATTAGCCGCGCGAGGTAGCTGTGCGGTCTTAGGCGCCTTGCCTCGGTTCGCGCTGCTCCCCCCGTCGGAGGTTCCAGTCCTCACTTGGGCATGGGTGTGTGTGTTGTCCTTAGTGTAAGTTAGTTTAAGTTAGATTAGGTAGTGCGTAAGCCTATGGACCGATGCCCTTGGCAGTTCGGTGCCATAGGAATTCACCACTACCACCACCAAGCACATTCTGAATTCTAACAGATCTAAATTGCTGTCGTTAGTAAGCCAATAAGCATCAAATTCACTCGCTTGGTGAAAGACGTTTTCAAAAAATGGTTCAAATGGTTCTGAGCACTATGGGACTTAACAGCTGAGGTCATCAGTTCCCTAGAACTTAGAACTACTTAAACCTAACCAACCTAAGGACATCACACACATCCATGCCCGAGGCAGGATTAGAACTTGCGACCGTAGCGGTCGCGCGGTTCCAGACTGAAGCGCCTAGAACCGCTCGGTCACAACGGCCGGCAAAATTGCACTGCCTATCCACACATTCACCTTCATTAGCAAATAGCAACCCATAGTCATTTATTGTTACAGCAGCACTTACGCAAATAATACTTTCGTATATTGTTTCTGTCTATATCTATCAATTACGTGTTGATTATTGTGACTGAAGTGTGCTTGTGAGCCGTATCAAGGGATCTCAGTCAGACTTTCTTAGAGATCGACGCTGTGTACCAGAAAATATCAGACATATTAGTCTTGGATAGAAACTCTCCGCTTAGGACTGAAAATGTATTTCAGCCATCTGTCAGCAGCACCGATATATTGGAGAAGTACATGCTACACGCTGTGATGTCTTACATTACATTTATTCACTACCGGTTTCGACCATGGACCATCTTCACATTCAACAAATATTTATTGTAACAGCTTCACATGACACGCATGCTATTTAACCAGTAAAGTATATGCCATTGCTGCCCTGAAAATGTAAGGAAATTGATACTTTATGTCGTAATAGACACTTAACCAAATAGGAAACAACGTTGAAAACATGAAAACCTGTTGAGCTTTGGCAATGGTGCTGTGCACTTACTACTCTTAGAGGTTATCATGCTTTCATCGTTGCTTCCTGTTTGGTTAAGACTGTATTACGGCGTTAAGTACCAATTTTCTTACATTTTCAGGGCAACAACGGCGTATACTTTCGTGGTTAAAGAGCAGTATGCCATGTGAAGTTGTTACAATAAACTGTGAAGATGGTCCATGACCGAAACCGATAGTGAATAAATGTATTCCAAGACAGCACAGTGTGTATCACGCATTTCTCCAGGTGCTTAGGATTGGATTAAATGGAGAGCTACGTGGCGCTTTAATCGTCACGGTTTACGAGGTGTTTAGGTGAACGTTTTGATGCACAACCTTAATGGGTTATGTTCAGTAAGAAGCATTCAGGCGTTACAAACGAACTGACATGGTGGGGTAAGGTAACAGCTGCGTATTTACAGGTACGACACTGACGAAATCATTATAGAATACGTAGACGAATGACAGTCTCTTCAGCTTTCCATAACTGAACAGATCGGAATCAGCCAAATCAAATACCGTTTTAATACCACTGAGTAGCCTGTACAAATGTTTCAGTTATTGATAATTCGAATATGTGTACAGTATTTAAGAATCACTTTCTGAATATACTGCGTGAACTAAATAGAAACTTTTTTCAGTATTAATGAAATTCCCCAACAGCCGTGTAACTGGGATTTACGTCGTTTTATTAAGACGACAATCAGTTTCAGCATTCCACTATGCCATCTTCACGCCCCAAATGCGTCTCTCAAAACAAGTGATAACGCTATACAGTGCCATATATCCCTGGGTTTCGTGAATTCAAACCGTTTCACAAGTGCTTCACTCGGAGACGTGATAGCAAGTCTGGTTGTCGTCAAAATAAAATAACATCTTAGTTACAAGGCTGTTGGAGAATTTCATTAATATTGACAATTGCTTAACCAGCTGGTGTTCCGTGACCATGATTTATCAACAGAGATTGAAACTGAAGCTTAGTTCCTACAGGTAATCATATAATTTTCTTAGAAAATAGCTTTCCGGGGCTGTTTCCTGAAATACTCCTCCATTATACCGACAAGGAGGAGTTTCAGTCAATAATTAAATCATTAAAGAATCTCATGGGTACGATGTATCTAGCACAACACTAAAGTACTGTTCTCCATATGTTAACTCAGTACTTAGCCATATCTGTAACTTTTCCTTTCGGAATACCCAGCAGTGAAGCAGTTTATAAAAAAGGAGAAAGGGATACTGTACACAATTTTAGACATATTTCTATGCCATTGGTGATTGTTAAAATTATGGAAAAGGCTGTATATACAAGGATAATTGATCATTTCAGTTCACAAAATTGGTTTTGTAAGTGGTTTAACAGCTGAAAACACTATATTCTCTTGTCTCTGTGAGGCTCTGGACGGATTAAAGAAAAGGATTGCGAATGGAAGGCATCTTTTTAATTAAGGTCTTTGATTGTGTTGATCACAAAATATTACTGCAGATATTGGGCCATCATGGAATAAGGGAAGTATCTCACAGTTGGTTCACATCTTACTTTAAGAACAGACAGTAGAAGTCTTCCTCTGCAGTACTGAGAATGGGTAGTCACAAAGGGGCAGAGTTAAGTGAGGGTGTCCCATGTTTCGGATTTGGGCCGCTGCTGTTTCTTGTTTGTGTAAATGATATGCGTTCTAGTATTACAGGTGATATGAAATGTTTCTGTTTGCTTAGGTCACCAGCTTGGTAGTGAAGGATGCTTTGTGCAATATTGACACACTACCAAAGAATGCAGCGCAAGACTCAATTCCATGTCTTGTAGGAAATTAACTAATGCTAAATCATAGTAAGACTCACTTTTTACAGTTTCTAACACACAGTTCAACAAAAACTGACATTTTGTCCGCATGTTTGTTTACTGAGACTGAACAATTCAAGTTCCTAGGCGTTCGGATACGTAGTAAGCTGCCGTTCAAAGCCCATGTTCTGGATCTTGTCCAAAAGTTAAAACTACGTTATTTACCAGTAGAACAGTATTTGAGGTAAGTGATAGTTAAGCACGAAAAGTAGTCTGCTCGTTTTCATTTGCTTATGACGTCTGCTAAAATTTTGAAGGTAACTCTTCTGAATTAAAATGGGCATATTTAGCTCTAAATTTAGTGTACCCGTGGTCTAGGGGTAGCGTCTTTGATTCATAATCAAAAATGTCTTCGGTCCCGGGTTCGATCCCCGCCACTGCCTAAATTTTGATAAATAATCAACATTGGCGGCCGAAGACTTCCGGCATAAGAAGTCAGCCTCATTCTGCCAAGGGCCTTATCAAAGAGGGCGGAGGAGCGGTTAGAGGTTCAGAGCACTCTCTTGTCCTAGGGGTGGGAAATTGCCCCTAAAGGCGGAAGAATCAGCAATGATTAACGACATGAGGATGCAGAAGGCAATCGAAACCACTGCATTAAAGACACGTAACGTCTATCCACAGGACATGTGGCCTGTAATTGAAGAAGTGAGATGATGATCTCTCCATTGGCAAAAGATTCCGGAATAGTCCCCCATTCGGATCTCCGGGAGGGGACTGCCAAGGGTGAGGTTACCATGACAAAAAGATTGAATAATCAACGAAAGGATAACGTTCTACGAGTCGGGGCGTGGAATGTCAGAAGCTTGAACGTGGTAGGGAAACTAGAAAATCTGAAAAGGGAAATGCAAAGGCTCAATCTAGATATAGTAGGGGTCAGTGAAGTGAAGTGGAAGGAAGACAAGGATTTCTGGTCAGATGAGTATCGGGTAATATCAACAGCAGCAGAAAATGGTATAACAGGTGTAGGATTCGTTATGAATAGGAAGGTAGGGCAGAGGGTGTGTTGCTGTGAATAGTTCAGTGACCGGGTTGTTCTAATCAGAATCGACAGCAGACCAACACCGACAACGATAGTTCAGGTATACATGCCGACGTCGTAAGCTGAAGATGAACAGATAGAGAAAGTGTATGAGGATATTGAAAGGGTAATGCAGTATGTAAAGGGGGACGAAAATCTAATAGTCATGGGCGACTGGAATGCAGTTGTAGGGGAAGGAGTAGAAGAAAAGGTTACAGGAGAATATGGGCTTGGGACAAGGAATGAAAGAGGAGAAAGACTAATGAGTTCTGTAACAAGTTTCAGCTAGTAATAGCGAATACCCTGTTCAAGAATCACAAGAGGAGGAGGTATACTTGGAAAAGGCCGGGAGATACGGAAAGATTTCAATTAGATTACATCATGGTCAGACAGAGATTCCTAAATCAGATACTGGACTGTAAGGCGTACCCAGGAGCAGATATAGACTCAGATCACAATATAGTAGCAATGAAGAGTAGGCTGAAGTTCAAGACATTAGTCAGGAAAAATCAATACGCAAAGAAGTGGGATACGGAAGTACTAAGGAATGACGAGATACGTTTGAAGTTCTCTAACGCTATAGATACAGCAATAAGGAATAGCGCAGTAGGCAGTACAGTTGAAGAGGAATGGACATCTCTAAAAAGGGCCATCACAGAAGTTGGGAAGGAAAACATAGGTACAAAGAAGGTAGCTGCGAAGAAACCATGGGTAACAGAAGAAATACTTCAGTTGATTGATGAAAGGAGGAAGTACAAACATGTTCCGGGAAAATCAGGAATACAGAAATACAAATCGCTGAGGAATGAAATAAATAGGAAGTGCAAGGAAGCTAAGACGATATGGCTGCAGGAAAAATGTGAAGACATCGAAAAAGATATGATTGTTGGAAGGACAGACTCAGCATACAGGAAAGTCAAAACAACCTTTGGTGACATTAAAAGCAACGGTGGTAACATTAAGAGTGCAACGGGAATTCCACTGTTAAATGCAGAGGAGAGAGCAGATAGGTGGAAAGAATACATTGAAAGCCTCTATGAGGGTGAAGATTTGTCTGATGTGATAGAAGAAGAAACAGGAGTCGATTTAGAAGAGATAGGGTATCCAGTATTAGAATCGGAATTTAAAAGAGCTTTGGAGGACTTACGGTCAAATAAGGCAGAAGGGATAGATAACATTCCATCAGAAATTCTAAAATCATTGGGGGAAGTGGCAACAAAACGACTATTCACGTTGGTGTGTAGAATATATGCGTCTGGCGACATACCATCTGACTTTCGGAAAAGCATCATCCACACAATTCCGAAGACGGGAAGAGCTGACAAGTGCGAGAATTATCGCACAATCAGCTTAACAGCTCATGCATCGAAGCTGCTTACAAGAATAATATACAGAAGAATGGAAAAGAAAATTGAGAATGCGCTAGGTGACGATCAGTTTGGCTTTAGGAAAAGTAAGGGGAGGAGAGAGGCAATTCTGACGTTACGGCTAATAACGGAAGCAAGGCTAAAGAAAAATCAAGACACTTTCATAGGATTTGTCGACCTGGAAAAAGCGTTCGACAATATAAAATGGTGCAAGCTGTTCGAGATTCTGAAAAAAGTAGGGGTAAGCTATAGGGAGAGACGGGTCATTAGGGTATTAGGTTAGGAAATGAGACGCTAAAAGTAGTAAATGAGTTTTTCTACTAGGGCGGTTCAGAAAGTAACCTCCGATTGGTCACAGTGCGGGTTGTGGGGGGAGTAGCGACGCCATCTGTGCGTTCACGCACTCAACAGGTCAGTCGGCATCAAGCCGTGGTCGAGTGAACGTCGTACCTGCGCTAGTTTAGTTTTTGTGGCAGTTTGAAATGTGTGCTGCAATAGAAAACCCCGCCAAATGTGAAGTGCGTGCTGTCATAAGGTTTTTTACAGCCAAAGGATATTCTGCAGCAGCTATTCATTGTGAGCTTTGTGCCGTGTACGGACCAAGAGTTATGAGTGAAGGAGTTGTCCGTGAATGGGTACGTTTATTTAAAAGTGGACGAGAAAACGTTCATGATGAAGAGAGGAGTGGTAGACCATCATTGGTGACTGACGAACTCGTTCAGACAGTTGATGCAAAAGTTCGTGAAAATCGACGTTTCTCAATGTCGGAGTTGTCTACTGGTTTTCCACAGATTTCTAAGACTCTCTTGTACGAGATAGTGACAGCAAGATTGGGTTACCGTAAGTTCTGTGCACGATGGGTGCCCAAAATTCTTACCGACCACCACAATACTCAAAGAATGGCCTCTGCATTAGACTTTCTGTCACGTTATGAGGACGAGGGAGAACCATTGTTAAACAGAATCGTGACCGGTGACGAAACCTGGATTAAGTACGTGAACCCTGAGGCAAAAGAACAATCAAAGATGTGGGCACATTCAAATTCGCCTACCAAACCAAGAAAAGCCTCGCAAGATTTTTCTGCCAGAAAACTGATGGCAACGGTGTTTTGGGATGCCAAAGGGGTGTTGTTGGTTGAATTCATGGAACGTGGTACGACCATTAATCAAGACGTGTACTGTGAAACAATAAAAAAGTTACGACGGGCTATACAGAACAAACGCCGTGGTATGCTGACTTCCGGTATCGTTTTTTTGCACGATAACGCCCGTCCTCACTCTACTCGCAGAACAACGGCCCTTCTTGAGTCCTTCAAGTGGGACGTTATCAACCATCCACCTTACAGCCCAGACCTGGCGCCAAGTGATTATCACCTCTTCATGCATTTGAAGAAATGGCTCGGGTCACAGCGGTTTGATGACGACGAAGAGCTCAAAGATGCGGTCACAGGCTGGCTCCAGGCACAAGCGAGTGATTTTTATGCAGAAGGAATTTCAAAGCTTGTGAAGAGATACGATAAGTGCCTCAATCGCTATGGAGACTATGTAGAAAAATAGTGCAAAGATGTAGTTGTAAGATGTATATATTTAAATATTTTTATTTAACTTGGTGTATTTTTTTAAATCAACCGGAGGTTACTTTCTGAACGGCCCTCGTACAATATGTACAACAATCCAGAGGGAATAATAAGAGTGGACGATCAAGAACGAAGTGCGCGTATTAAGAAGGGTGTAAGACAAGGCTGTAGCCTTTCGCCCCTACTCTTCAATCTGTACATCGAGGAAGCAATGATGGAAATAAAAGAAAGGTTCAGGAGTGGAATTAAAATACAAGGTGAAAGGATATCAATGATACGATTCGCTGATGACATTGCTATCCTGAGTGAAAGTGAAGAAGAAATAAATGATCTGCTGAACGGAATGAACAGTCTAATTAGTACACAGTATGGTTTGAGAGTAAATCGGAGAAAGACGAAGGTAATGAGAAGTAGTAGAAATGAGAACAGCGAGAAACTTAACATCAGGATTGATGGTCACGAAGTCAATGAAGTTAAGGAATTCTGCTACTTAGGCAGTAAAATAACCAATGACGGACAGAGCAAGGAGGACATCAAAAGCAGACTCGATATGGCAAAAAAGGCATTTCTGGCCAAGAGAAGTCTACTAATATCAAATACCGGCCTTAATTTGAGGAAGAAATTTCTGAGGATGTACGTCTGGAGTACAGCATTGTATGATAGTGAAACATGGACTGTGGGAAAACCGGAACAGAAGAGAATCGAAGCATTTGAGATGTGGTGCTATAGACGAATGTTGAAAATTAGGCGGACTGATAAGGTAAGGAATGAGGAGGTTCTATGCGGAATCGGAGAGGAAAGGAATATGTGGAAAACACTGATAAGGTGAAGGGACAGGATGGTAGGACATCTGCTAAGACATGAGGGAATGACTTCCATGGTACTAGAGGGAGTTGTAGAGGGCAAAAACTGTAGAGGAAGACAGAGATTGGAATACGTCAAGCAAATAATTGAGGACGTAGGTTGCAAGTGCTACTCTGAGATGAAGAGGTTAGCACAGGAAAGGAATTCGTGGCGGGTCACATCAAACCAGTCAGTAGACTGATGACAAAAAAAAAAAAAAAAAAAGAGCTCTAAAACAGGCGGTTAGAGAAATAAGTGGTGTAAGTTCGCGAACCTCTTGTCGACCCCTGTTCATTAGTCTGGGAATTCTGACATTGGCCTCTCAATAAATATTTTCTTTAATGTCGTTTGTTGCTGACAATATCAACTTATCCACCATAGTTAGCAGTTTTCGCTAGGTTAATACCAGTCTGGAATCCAATCCACATTAGGAACGCACATTCTCGCTTATTGTGCAGAAATATGTGCAGTATTCTGCTGCATCCATTTTCAATAAGCTATCACAAGAATTCAAAAATTTTAGCAGTAATCCATGTACTATCAAGTCTAAAATGAAAATTTTCCTCATTGCTCCCTCCTATTCAGTCAAGGAACTCCCGGAAAAATTAAGCTAATTCCTGTGTTTCGTCGTTGAATACGTTTATTTAAACTTACGGCTTGTCGTCTGCATGGGTTTAACATACTATTCATTTTATCTATTATTACCCTTCCATTATAAATTCACGTACTGCTCAATTTGATGCTAGTGAACATGGCATGCAAGATAACAAAAATTGTTGGAGAGGGAAATCATTGCCGAATATACCTGACATTGTCAGAATAGGAGAAGTGATCGCAAGCAGCTAATCTATTGTAAACTTATAAAAATATTAAGAACTTTCTATAAAACCTTTTAAAACTTTAAAATTTTTCTACATATTCCCTATGGAAAAATTAATTACAAAGTGACAACAAGTTTCAGTAGCTTAACTACCATCCTCAGATTACGTGTAGTATTATAGATGCATTATCATTGTACAAGACCGTTGCATCATCCGTAGCATTCTTATTTTAAATCACCAGTTATAGTTATGCCAAGCCATGTTATTTATGACAAAAATTTAAACAAAAAATCTGTACAGCGTCCATGTAATTATTCCTGTTACAGTCAGTAACCGCGAGCAGAGATTTGCCGCATATTTCATGTTTTACTACTGACTTCAAGTACAGCTTACGTGACAAATCTCTGCTTGCAGTTACTGACTGTAACGGAAATAATTTCATGAACACTTCGGTGTTGCATAAAAAAAATTGTACAACGCTCTACAGGCTTTTTGTTTCAATTGCTTTCATAGATAACATGGCAGTACACAGCACATTTTACCGGAGACTAAAATAGGAATGTAACGAACGATGCAACGGTCTTGTATACTGCGAGTAAATTTACATTTAAGAACCATAAAACTGGTGCACCTGCCTAGTGTCGTGTAGGGGTCTCGCGAGCACGCAGAAGTGTCGCAAAACGACGCTGCATGGACGCGACTAATGTCTGAAGTAGTGCTGGAGAGAATTGACACCGTGAATCCTGCAGGGCTATCATAAATCCGTAAGTGTACGAGGGCGTGGAAATCTCTTCTGAATAGCACGTCACAAAGCATCCCGGTTATGCTCAATAATGTTCATGGCTGGGGAGTTTGGTGGCGAGCGGAAGTGTTTAAACTCAGAAGAGAGTCGCTGGAGCCAATCTGTAGCAACTGCGGACGTTTGGGATGTTGCATTTTCCTGCTGGAACTGCCCACGTCCGCCGGAATGCACAACAGACATGAATGGATACTGGTCATCAGACAGGATGCTTACGTACGTGTCACCCGCTAGAGTCATATCTAGACGTATCAGGGATCCCATATCACTCACACTGTATACGCTCACATCATTACACAGCCTCCACCAGCTTGAACTCCGCACCATTACAAAGCCTCCATCAGCTTGAACGGTCCCCTGCTGACATGCAGGATCCATAGATTCAGGGGGTTGTCTCCATACCTGTACACTTCCGTCCACTCGATACAATTTGAAACGAGACTCGTCCGACCAGGCAATATGTTTCCAGTCATCAGCAGTCGAAGGTCGGTGTTGACGGGCCCAGGCGAGGCGTAAAGCTTTGTGTCGTGCAGTCATCAAGCGTACACGAGTGGGCCTTCGGCTCCGAAAGCCCATATCGATGATGTTTTGTTGAATGGTTCGCACGGTGACACTTGTTGATGGTCCAGCACTGAAATCTTCAGCAATTTGCGGAAGTTTCGCTCTTCCGTCACGCTGAAGGATTCTCTTCAGTCGTCGTTGGCCCTGTTCTTGCAGGATCTTTTTCTGGCCACAGCGATGTGGAAGATTTGATGTTTCACCGGATTCCTGATATTCACGGTACCCTCGTGAAATGCTCGTACAGAGAAATCCCCACGTCATCGCTACCTAGGAGATTTTGTGTCCCATCGCCCGCGCGCCGACTATAACACCACGTTCAAACTCACCGAAATCTTGATAACCTGCCTTGTAGCAGCAGTAACCGATCTAACAACTGCACCTGACATCTGTCTTATACAGGGTGAGTCACCTAACGTTACCGCTGGATATATTTCGTAAACCACATCAAATACTGACGAATCGATTCCACAGACCGAACGTGAGGAGAGGGGCTAATGTAATTGGTTAATACAAACCATAAAAAAATGCACGGAAGTATGTTTTTTAACACAAACCTAGTTTTTTTTAAATGGAACCACGTTAGTTTTGTTAGCACATCTGAAACTATAAACAAATACGTAATCAGTGCCGTTTGTTGCATTTTAAAATGTTAATTACATCCGGAGATATTGTAACCTAAAGTTGACGCTTGAGTACCACTCCTCCGCAGTTCGATCGTGTGTATCGGAGAGCACCGAATTACGTAGGGATCCAAAGGCAACGGTGATAGACATTAGGTACAGAAGAGACTGAAACAGCACATTACGTCCACATGATAACACCTTTTTATTGGCCTTTTTCACTGACGCACATGAACATTACCATGAGGGGTGAGGTACACGTACACACGTGGTTTCCGTTTTCAATTACGGAGTGGAATAGAGTGTGTCCCGACATGTCAGGCCAATAGATGTTCAATGTGGTGGCCATCATTTGCTGCACACAATCGCAATCTCTGGCGTAATGAATGTCGTACACGCCGCAGTACATCTGATGTAATGTTGCCGCAGGCTGCCACAATACGTTGTTTCATATCCTCTGGGGTTGTAGGCACATCACGGTACACATTCTCCATTAACGTACCCCACAGAAAGAAGTCTAGAGGTGTAAGATCAGGAGAACGGGCTGGCCAATTTATGCGTCCTCCACGTCCTATGAAACGCCCGTCGAACGTGTACCTCACCCTTCATGGTAATGTACAGTACATGTGCGTCAGTGAAAAAGGCCAATAAAAAGGTGTTACCATGTGGACGTAATGTGCTGTTCCAGTCTCTTCTGTACCTAAGGTCCATCACCGTTCCCTTTGGATCCCTACGTAATTCAGTGCTCTCCGATACACACGATCGAACAGCGGATGAGTGGTACTCAAGCGTCAACTTTAGGTTACAATATCTCCGGATGTAATTAACATTTTACAATGCAACAAACGGCACTGATTACGTGTTTGTTTATATGTTCAGATGTGCTAACAAAACTAACGTGGTTCCGTTTAAAAAAACGTAGGTTTGTGTTAAAATACTTCCGTGCATTTTTTTATAGTTTCTATTAACCAATTACACTAGCCCCTCTCCTCACGTTTGGTCTGTGGAATCGATTCGTCGGTATTTGATGTGGTTTACGAAATGTATCCAGCGGTAACGTTAGGTGGCTCACCCTGTATAGTCGTTGCCGACAGGAGTGCCGTATTCTGCCTGACTACATATCTCTGTATTTGAATACCCTTGCCTTTACCAGTTTCTCTGGCGCCTCAGTGTGTAATACTGCATGTGAATACTATATGTGATCTAAAGATGGTGGTTAAGCTACTGAAATTGGTCATCACGTGGAAACAATTTTTTTAGTGTTAAATGCTATTGAGACAATGTATAGACAAATTTTGAAAGTTTTTAAGGGTTTTATAGAAAGCTTTTAAAATTTTTATAATTTTACAGCTTAAATCATTACCATTTAGGGACTGGAAAAGAAACACACCAGTACTGGGCTCAGACAGGAATGGTATGCGGCAGAGATAGAAATAAAAGAGTCTCTGAAAAATTCCTATATTTGTCGACGTTGACGCCTCGTTATCTGCCTCGGCTGCGATTAGAGGAGTGGCGGTATCAGCATCTTGGATCTCTCCAGCGGATGGGAGTCTCCAGAAATAGAGGGCGCCGCGGCCGGGGCTGACTCCCTAATGACGTGGCTGTCGATGCCCCGTAAATCCCGGCCCGCCTCCCTATCTCTCCTCTCCATCTCCCCTCAGACGCTGGAAATTCACTTGCGGTCTGCTCGTCCCTTCCAGACCCTCTCTGAGACGAGACGTGAGCCAGTCTGTCAGCACTGACGCACCCCACCGTCGCCCCTGGACTGAGCATCTCGCCTGGGGGGCAAGGAGCGCTCCTCTCACCGCACCGAGGGTATCTGCGCCGTAGTCTCTGTACAAAGACAGGGAAACCCTCACAGTGTAGCAGTGAATCATCCAACTTCTGCGGATAAAAATTTCTGTCTTCGATCACTGAGTGCCAAGCAAGGACTGGAGACCAGGCGCCTCCAATTGTGATTTAGTCAAACATTACCCTGTAATAATGGTCCCAGGTCTGAGATCCGCAAGTGAAGAGAACGCACAAATGACGACAAGTGAAAGTTAGCATACCCGTGCGTCTGTAAAAAGATCGATGGGCGAGACATACATATACTACCGTCTTACCTTAGAAAATGATATTGCCGAGAACGAGAGATAATTCTGGTCCCAGGAAAATACACTAAGTAGATCGAAGGCTTCTATCCAGTCACTGGTTGACCAGTCTGGTGTGGCAGTAGAAGAAAGCAAGACGAAAGTCGAAGTTTTAAATTTCGTTTAAGAAATGGTTCACGCAGGAGAAAAGTGGGAGGTCACCCACGTGGGTACTAAAAGAAATCCGATAAATTTTGGGTATACGATAAATCTCACAAATCTAAGGGCTGTCAATTCGATTAAGCGCTTCAGTCTGGAACCATGTGACTGCTATGTTCGCAGGTTCGAATCCTGCCTGGGGTGTTATGTCCTTAGGTTAGTTTGGTTTAAGTAGTTCTAAGTTCTAGGGGACTGATGACCTCAGATGTTAAGTCCCATAGTGCTCAGAGCCATTTTTTGAATTCGACTAAGTTTTGCTATTTGGGGAGCAAAATAACTGATGATGGTCGAAGTAGAGAGGATATAAAATATAGACTGGCAATGGCAAGGAAAGCGTTTCTGAAGAAGAGGAATTTGTTAACATCGAGTACAGCTTTCAGTGTCAGGAAGACGTTTATGAAAGTATTTGTATGGAGTGTAGCCATATATGGAAGTGAAACATGGACGATAAATAGTTTGGACAAGAAGAGAATAAAAGCTTTCGAAATGTGGTGCTACAGAAGAATGCTGAAGATTAGATGGATAGATCACGGAACTGATGAGGAGGTAATGAATAGAATAGGGGAGAAGAGGAGTTTGTGGCACAACTTAACAAGAAGAAGGGATCCATTGGTAGGGCATGTTCTGAGACATCAAGGGATCACAAATTTAGCATTGGAGGGCAGCGTGGAGAGTAAAAATCATAGAGGGAGACCAAGAGATGAACACACTAAGAAGATTCAGAAGGATGTAGGTTGCAGTAAGTACTGGGAGATGAAGAAGCTTGCACAGGATAGAGTAGCATGGAGAGCTGCATCAAACCAGTCTCAGGACTGAAGACCACAACAACAACAAGAAATGAACAAGGAAAAGCTGTGTGCTTTTGTGAAGCCCTGATTCTGACTCTTGACAATAAACGGTCGACGAGAAACAATTCGAGGCGATATGGCCACGTGTAGGCTCAATTCGCTGGAGGTCCAGCTTGTAGGTGAAAAACAGTCCCATCACGAACTGCAGAATCCAGGCAAAAAAAGCAAGGGCAAAGAAATGTGAATGTGACCTTCAGGAGACAAAGAATATTTTCGAGACTGAGATTGTTGTGTCCAGACAAGACAGCCTAGACACAATGAGAGGAAGCCGAAAGGCACGCGCTTAAACTCACGCAGGCTGGCGTGAGGTCTGAAACAGGATACGTAATGAATGCTATAAAGAAAAGTACGTAGCATCTGGAATACTTAACTTTAATCCACATTTGTAGAACATCGCTCTTGTACAGATATAATCTCAATATCAATTGAATACAGCGCCTTGCTAGGTCGTAGCAAATGTAGCTGAAGGCTATGCTAACTATTGTCTCGGCAAATGAGAGCGTATTTGTCAGTAATCCATCTCAGGCAAAGTCGGCTGTATAACTGGGGCGAGTGCCAGTACGTCTCTCTAGACCTGCCGTGTGGTGGTGTTCGATCTGCAATTACTGACAGTGGCGACACGCGGGTCCGACGTATACTAATGGACCGCGGCCGATTTAAAAGCTACCACCTAGCAAGTGTGATGTCTGGCGGTGCCACCACAGAGATGATATGGCAGAACCATATCTGGGACCTATCACCGTTTTGGAGAGACTGAAGCCGAAGTTGTCAGCAAAGGAATTGAGGCAAAAGGAAAACTTTGTACCTAAGTCAGGACAGAACTGTAGCACACATATTAGGAGCCACAATGCTGAAAGTGGGTCATCTGTGAATCCTACTGGTTCCTAAACTGCGCAACAAAATTAAAGAATCACTTTTTCGAAACCCTGCGACTTTTCTCCCACTGCAACGTATAAGTTTGACATTTGGCTTAAAGGAGCCCTCAACCGTCCTCTGTAATGTTGCAAAAGTGTGGCCCCCTTTGAGGCCAAGTCCTGGCTCGGCGATGCTTCAGATAGTTAGGTGTTGACACATGCTAAAAAAGCAACAGTTCAGAAGTTCCTGTGTGCCCTAAGGTGGGTTAATGACGTCACATTGGTACCAAATTTCACCACAATTCTTCCAAAAACCATAGTGGACGTGTCAGAATCGACACGGAAAGGCTTCAGGGGTTGGCATAAATGGAGTCAATGAGACAATCCCTTTTCCTGGTGTGTTGATTCCAACACATTTTGCGATCGAAAACGACAGTGAGATGTGCCATTGGAAGTCGTTCTTGACAACTGGTTGCACTGTTGACACTTATCTGACGTTTCAACCTTTCTCTAAAGATATTATGAGGCTGCATCTTTATTCAACGTGATCACAGCAATGTGGAGTGCAGTACAATATCAGTTCCTGCTCTCGTGTACCTCCAGGGATGGTTCAGAACCATCCTATGAAACCTGAACCTGGTCCGAAGCAGCAATGGGGATCTTCTAACAAGAACAATCTGGATGCCACCCACGCGAATCTCTTGAGCACTTGAGAAATTTAGCTTCCTGAAACGTAGACGCCAAGTCAGTCTGACGGCTGCTCTAGCGCCTGAAGGTAGTCAAACCCCAGTGAAGGTGTCTCGAAGGGATTGTCTAACCCTCAGATGCTACAGCAGTTGCCAGGCTGAACTGGTACTGAAGTTTCTGACAGGTACATTTGTAATGTGTTCAGCAAAGTTGTCTAGGTGCCACCGAGGATGTTGCTGAAATGAGGGGGTCTTAGAGGGATGCCTTGCCATTGTATTCATTCACATGGTCATGCAACAGGAGGGCGAAAAACGCGGAAAACAGCAGGACTGAAGAAGCGTAAATAGCCTTTGCTGCTTCGGATTACGTTCAAATTTCGTCGAATTATTTTGAACGATCTCTAGTGGTTCCAAACCGTACACGAGAGCAAGAATGGATGTCGCACTGCAATCGAAAAGGGTGAGATCAAGTTCAGTGTCCTTGAGGGTTAAAACGTCCGAGGTGTCAGCAGTGTCATAAGTGGTCAAGAATTTCTTCCTGTTACTCATCACATTGCGAACTGTCCTTTTCGATTCAGAAATGTGAAGGAATCAAGCGAAGGCTGGAAATGTGGGTAAGAAGGGCTGTGACGACTATCCCATAGTGTAACACGTTCATAGTGGCGTTGGGCAGAACCGTAGTGCCAATGTAATATTATTTAACTTACCCTACAGCTCACATGAACTTCTGAGTTGCAGCCTATTTGTCGCATGTGTTGACACCTGGCTGTCTGAAGCGTCGCCGAGCCCGAAGGTGATGTCGCAAGGCGCCACCATGTTTTTGCACAATTTGAGAGGAGCGTTGTAGCCACTTTTGAACCAAATTTCACACTTATGCGTCGCAGTGACAGAAAATTCATGCAATTTCGAAAACGTCATTCTTTAATTCTGTTGTTCATTGTAGAATCATTATTGGCAGATTTAGCCACCGAGAGAGGTGGCGCAGTGGTTAGCACAATGGACTCGCATTCGGGAGGACGATGGTTCCAACCCACGTCCGCCCATCCTGATTAAGGGTTTCAGTGATTTCCCTACATCGCTTCAGGCAAATGAAGGAATGGTTAGGTTTATTTGAAAGGGTACGGCCGACTTACATTCCCATCCTTCCATATTCCGATGAGACCGATGACCTCGCTGTTTGGTCCCTTCCCCCAAATCAGTCAACCAACTAATCAGATTTAAGCCTATTCCATCGTGTATCGCTGTCTGAAAATTTTGTTTGATGCGAAGACATTCGCGGGAAATGACACGATTGCCTCCATAGCAAAGTATTTTGCTGAACTGAAGATAAACCTACTCTTCAGAAGAAAAAGAAAGGAAACCAGTTGGACGAAGATTTGTCCGATGTCACAAGACTATTTTCACTACATGAATGAGGATAGCAACTTTGGATGAATTTCAGCTTACGCATCGACACTAAAAGTTCACGTTGTTGCCAGTAGAGGTCTCCCCAGTGCAACTAGCTTGCTCTGTTCCTTGTTTACCATCTAGTGGGCGTCGAATCAAAATGGGGATTACACACCAAAGAAAGGCGTTTTCCGTTTCAGTTCACTTACAACCCTGCTGACTCACGGGTGAAATGGCAGTAAGAAGCGTTCGGATCTCAAGTTTCACTAGATCCCCTGATCTGAAGGTATATTTGCGGGAGGGTTTCACGACTAAGTCTACGTGACTTTTCATACTACAATTTTCAGTGAACTGCGACGTCTTATAACGAGCAAAATGATCGTAGAGGTGAGAGATGAAACTGACTATCGTCTCGATTTATATCGTGTGTCCGTTGGAAGGTATATTGAACGTTTGTGAAAGGTAATTTGTGGAATCGGATCTATCTTTTTGAGACATCCTCCGTACTGTCGGAAGAGGAACGATGTAAAAGTACAGGGTGTTTCAAAAATGACCGGTATATTTGAAACGGCAATAAAAACTAAACGAGCAGCGACAGAAATACACAGTTTGTTGCAATATGCTTGGGACAAGAGTACATTTTCAGGCAGACAAACTTTCGAAATTACAGTAGTTACAATTTTCAACAACAGATGGCGCTGCGGTCTGGGAAACTCTATAGTACGATATTTTCCACATATCCACCATGCGTAGCAATAATATGGCGAAGTCTCGGAATGAAATTACCCGAAACCTTTGACAACGTGTCTGGCGGAATGGCTTCACATGCAGATGAGATGTACTGCTTCAGCTGTTCAATTGTTTCTGGATTCTGGCGGTACACCTGGTCTTTCAAGCGTCCCCACAGAAAGAAGTCACAGGGGTTCATGTCTGGCGAATAGGGAGGCCAATCCACGCCGCCTCCTGTATGTTTCGGATAGCCCAAAGCAATCACACGATCATCGAAATATTCATTCAGGAAATTAAAGACGTCGGCCGTGCGATGTGGCCGGGCACCATCTTGCATAAACCACGAGGTGTTCGCAGTGTCGTCTAAGGCAGTTTGTACTGCCACAAATTCACGAAGAATGTCCAGATAGCGTGATGCAGTAATCGTTTCGGATCTGAAAAATGGGCCAATGATACCTTTGGAAGAAATGGCGGCCCAGACCAGTACTTTTTGAGGATGCAGGGATGATGGGACTGCAACATGGGGCTTTTCGGTTCCCCATATGCGCCAGTTCTGTTTATTGACGAAGCCGTCCAGGTAAAAATAAGATTCGTCAGTAAACCAAATGCTGCCCACATGCATATCGCCGTCATCAATCCTGTGCACTATATCGTTAGCGAATGTCTCTCGTGCAGCAATGGTAGCGGCGCTGAGGGGTTGCCGCGTTTGAATTTTGTATGGATAGAGGTGTAAACTCTGGCGCATGAGACGATACGTGGACGTTGGCGTCATTTGGACCGCAGCTGCAACACGGCGAACGGAAACCCGAGGCCGCTGTTGGATCACCTGCTGCACTAGCTGCGCGTTGCCCTCTGTGGTTGCCGTATGCGGTCGCCCTACCTTTCCAGCACGTTCATCCGTCACGTTCCCAGTCCGTTGAAATTTTTCAAACAGATCCTTTATTGTATCGCTTTTCGGTCCTTTGGTTACATTAAACCTCCGTTGAAAACTTCGTCTTGTTGCAACAACACTGTGTTCTAGGCGGTGGAATTCCAACACCAGAAAAATCCTCTGTTCTAAGGAATAAACCATGTTGTCTACAGCACACTTGCACGTTGTGAACAGCACACGCTTACAGCAGAAAGACGACGTACAGAATGGCGCACCCACAGACTGCGTTGTCTTCTATATCGTTCACATCACTTGCAGCGCCATCTGTTGTTGAAAATTGTAACTACTGTAATTTCGAAAGTTTGTCCGCCTGAAAATGTACTGTTGTCCCAAGCATATTGCAACAAACGGTGTATTTCTATCGCTGCTCGTTTAGTTTTTATTGCCGTTTCAAATATACCGGTCATTTTTGAAACACCCTGTATAAAGAGAAAATTTTCGGTAACTTAATTGGTTACTGCTCTTTGACAGACTTGTCAAACTGTCCTCGCACACGACAGGACAGCCTACTGCTGTCGTGTCTGGGAGTGCCGGAGAAGAGGGAAAGAGGCGGCAGTGTTCCGGTAAGCTCTCCAGGTTAACGGCCCCGTCGATGGAGAACGGTGCCCGCCGTCCCACTTCGCGGCAGAGGAGCATTCACGGAGTAAGTGCCCGCCATGTAGGTCGCCACAGGGCAGGGCTTATCAGGCAAATTTACGGCGCTCGCGCAGAATTGAGGTTAACTGCCGCCGTTTCGCGCGCACGCATGTCGAAAGCAGGTAGCATGCGGGTACAAGACATGGGAAACAGCGAGATATCCGTACTTCCTGAAATCGCTGAAAGGACAGTGATAACAGAGGTGGTACGGTTCTAGTAGCAGTGCCAAATAAATTTCTGAAATTTTCTTTAATTATTCATATTCGATATAAACTAAACAATGCTGACAACGTTGTAATTCAGCTATCATTCCTGTACCTTGACCTGCATTTCCAAATTCCTGCCAGCACATACAACATTTGCTACACACGGTTTCTTCAGTCTTTCTTCCGCTCCAGTACTTGAAGAATGTGATTGTTGAATTTTATCTTATCATCACAATCTTCTGCAACTGGGCATTCGAGGTAAATTCCTCGACTGCATACCTGTGAGCAAAACATGTAAATTGTATATAGCATTTCTGTTCAATTCTGGCAGTTTATGGGCCATATTTAACGTCGCGTCCAGCCATAGTAGAACGGTGCTAACAACATGACGAAGGCCACAGAGACGTGGGTGACGCTGATCGGAAAGTCAAGATCTTAGACCACGTGTTTTCCATATTTTCATTTCGGCAAGCTGAAAGAACAGCTGGGGGCAAAGAGTTTTGCCAACGATGAGGACGCTTACACAGTGATTCCTGACAGACTCTGTGACCTCGGAGTGGATTACTATCCTCGAAGTATTGAACGAGTGGAATAACGTCCCCGACCGGTAGCAATTTTTACAGAGACTTGATGACTATTTTGAAAAATAGTGCCATATTTCTGTGCCACTTTGAAGTGCAGTGCAGCATTCAATAAAAGTTTATTGGCCTGCCATAATAATGTGTAACTTAATCTTTGAAGTTCTCTCGTATTTATATGATTTTCTTCCACCAGTTGAACAAAATGGGTAACATCGTAGTGGGTCTCCTTTGTATACGCCGGATGTCCCCCGTTAGTACCAGATGTTGTCGCCCCATCCGCTCTTCGTCGATTCCTCCACTTGACCACCATTTCAGTGCAAGGCGTAGTAGTAACTTACTTACATCTGGAAGCTATTTTAGGATGTGTAGTGCGAGCCAGTTTTGGTACTACAGTCAGTACCCCCTTCCTGTTCCAGAATTGTGCGAGGGAAGTTCAAATGGTTCAAATGGCTCTGAGCACTATGGGACTCAAGTGCTGAGGTCATTAGTCCCCTAGAACTTAGAACTACTTAAACTTAACTAAGGACATCACAAACATCCATGCCAGAGGCAGGATTCGAACCTGCGACCGTAGCGGTCTTGCGGTTCCAGACTGCAGCGCCTCTAACCGCACGGCCACTTCGGCCGGCCAGCGCGGGAAGAAGACTGTTGGTAAACCTCAGCCTGAATAATTTCCGTGACGTTTCAGCTATGCCCATTTCGGCAGACATTCATGGGAGGAAGTAATATGTGGTGTGACTCCTCTTGGAACTAATACTCTCGCAATATTTACAGTAGCCCTCGCTGCGATGCAAAAGATCCCTCTTTTAACGTCTGCCACTGTAAATTGCAGCGTCTTTGTAACGCTCTAGCAGACACTAAGTGATCTAATGACCATACGCGCCGCTCCCCGTGATTATTCTGTATGTCCTCAATTAACCCTTTCTGGTGACGGTCCTATACTGACAAACAATTGTGTTGATTCTAGCAATAACTCTGATGTCTTGCTATAAATACGAGCGGCTACAGTCAAAAAGAACGTATATTTTTCAGCAGGGGTTGATACAGTAAAGAATACATATTTGTCCAACTAATCAGAAATATATTCATAAGATCGTTTTTAAGATAAATTATTTTCACCCCATCCTGTTTATCAAGAGGAAGGTCGCCTTATTCCAAGTAATTCGTTGTCTTTAAACTCAGAATATGTTCCAGAATGATCCTGTGCATATGAATGAGTAATACAGTAAGGTAGTTTATTATCATCTGTGAAGAGTCATCTAGATATTAATCTGACTTATACGCTCAGCTAATAACCAGGAACAGTTCTCTGCTCCTCCTCGAAACACTCAAAATTTGGCTTGTTGAATTGGCTAAATTGACGTTCGTCATTGTGAGATGATATACATGTTGTTGTTGTTGTGGTCTTCAGTCCTGAGACTGGTTTGATGCAGCTCTCCATGCTACTCTATCCAGTGCAAGCTTCTTCATCTCCCAGTACCTACTGCAACCTACATCCTTTTGAATCTGCTTAGTGTATTGATTTCTTGGTCTCCCTCTACGATTTTTACCCTCCACGCTGCCCTCCAATGCTAAATTTGTGATCCCTTGATGCCTCAAAACATTTCCTACCAACCGATCCCTTCTTCTAGTCAAGTTGTGCCACAAACTTCTCTTCTCCCCAATCCTACTGAATACCTCCTCATTAGTTACGTGATCTACCCACCTTATCTTCAGCATTCTTCTGTAGCACCACATTTCGAAAGCTTCTATTCTCTTCTTGTCCATACTAGTTATCGTCCTTGTTTCACTTCCATACATGGCTACACTCCATACAAATACTTTCAGAAACGACTTCCTGACACTTAAATCTATACTCGATGTTAACAAATTTCTCTTCTTCAGAAACGATTTCCTTGCCATTGCCAGTCTACATTTTATATCCTCTCTACTTCGACCATCATCAGTTATTTTACTCCCTAAATAGCAAAATTCCTTTACTACTTTAGGTGTCTCATTTCCTAATCTAATCCCCTCAGCGTCACCCGATTTAATTTGACTACATTCCATTATCCTCATTTTGCTTTTGTTGATGTTCATCTTATATCCTTCTTTCAAGACACTGTCCATTCCGTTCAACTGCTCTTCCAAGTCCTTTGCTGTCTCTGACAGAATTACAATGTCATCGGCGAACCTCAAAGTTTTTACTTCTTCTCCATGAATTTTAATACCTACTCCGAATTTTTCTTTTGTTTCCTTTACTGCTTGCTCAATATACAGATTGAATAACATCGGGGAGAGGCTACAACCCTGTCTCACTCCTTTCCCAACCACTGCTTCCCTTTCATGCCCCTCGACTCTTATAACTGCCATCTGGTTTCTGTACAAATTGTAAATAGCCTTTCGCTCCCTGTATTTTACCCCTGCCACCTTCAGAATTTGAAAGAGAGTATTCCAGTTTACGTTGTCAAAAGCTTTCTCTAAGTCTACAAATGCTAGAAACGTAGGTTTGCCGTTTCTTAATCTTTCTTCTAAGATAAGTCGTAAGGTTAGTATTGCCTCACGTGTTCCAACATTTCTACGGAATCCAAACTGATCTTCCCAGAGGTCCGCTTGTACCAGTTTTTCCATTCGTCTGTAAAGAATTCGCGTTAGTATTTTGCAGCTGTGACTTATTAAACTGATAGTTCGGTAATTTTCACATCTGTCAACACCTGCTTTCTTTGGTATTGGAATTATTATATTCTTCTTGAAGTCTGTGGGTATTTCGCCTGTCTCATGATATACATGGGTGAGTCAAATAAAAAACAAATGTATGGGGAAGTAAGTAAAATCTTCGTTACTTCAAAAGTAATCGGCAAAACCGTTAACTTAATTATCACACGACGAAGCAAAACGATCAATGCCTTCATAGAAAACTGATTCCAATTGTCTGTTTAACCATGTTATACCCAGAGTGTGCATTTCTTCATCCACAATAAATTGGCAGACCCACACGCTGCGAAGGTTATTTCGACTACACTGTGGAAGTTTCGCTGGCAAGCCAATACACATGGTCCAT
This sequence comes from Schistocerca nitens, assembly GCF_023898315.1. Taxonomy (NCBI): domain Eukaryota; kingdom Metazoa; phylum Arthropoda; class Insecta; order Orthoptera; family Acrididae; genus Schistocerca; species Schistocerca nitens. The sequence goes on along the minus strand of NC_064614.1, from coordinate 365,046,738 downwards.
GCACACCCAATTTCTCCACATGCCATTCTCAGACTTTTGGAGCCCTGAAGAAAGACATTCATTGCCATCGAAATGCTGTATAGGTAGAATTATGGATCCATAAGTCACTGCAAACCTTATGCCATGAAGGCACTGGCCATCATTCCTGACCTTGAGGTAGATGTATTCACGGCTATGGCAATTGATTTTGAAATAATAAACAGTTTACTTACTTTTTCCATCCATGAAGTTTTCGTTTGAATGCCCCTTATATTTCGCCAGTTGCTGTGAAAGATAATTGGAACATGTTAAAATACTAATTTCGCTATAAATTGCTTTTTGGTGTGGCTTACAAAGTAAAGACCTCGATGACATCACATATGCATTGTAAACTCATTTGGAGCAGTAAACTAAACTTCAGCATTGCTTCTATTATGGATACTTTAGATTTATTGAATTCCAGGCTATTGCAGATAACACTACATGTAGAAAATCTATGATAAAATGTGTTACCGATACTACCCACAGATGGAATTCACTATAGATGGTACTGTGATTTTCGTAAATGGTTCAATATATCGAAACAAGACCTCTGTCAAGTGGCAGTAGCGACTACGTTTGGCAAAAATTAGTAACACACAGAACTGTTAAAGACAGTCTGTAAATTTTGTAGCAAAAAGTAATGGCAAAACTTTCAAAATCTGTTATTTGTGATGTATATGAAGCAGAGTATATATGTGTATGCCCAGCATCTCTTCCCAAACCCTTGCATCTATTTCAACCAAATATGGCAAGGAATTAGCAGGCTTCATGAGTAACAGCATTGTGGGGTTTATCAATTTCTAGTTCCAGTAGGAGCAGAGATATAGTCAAAAACGTGTTTCCTCCAGTGCCTGGTGTATAGGCTGTCTTGCACTGCAGGCATGTTTTGAGGGAGCAGCACCATCCTGCAAAATCAAGCTGCTTTGCAGGGAACCTACATGTCAGTATCAAGAAACAGTTTGCCCAGCCCAACACGTAGGCTGCTCTTCGTGGTAGGCTTGCTGTGTTGGAGTGGTATCAACCTGCTTTGCATGGCGGCCTGTGTGTTGGGGGCGAATAAATAATTTTGTGATCTGACTGACTGGCATGGTGTGGGAATAGTTTTGGGTTGCTTTAGTGAACTGTATAGCAGGAGCTACATATTCCAATGAGCATGGCTAAGGACCGATTGTGGCGAATAGAGGGAGGGGGATGGGCAGAGCAAGGAGGAGGAGGAAACAGACAGAGAAAGGGGAGGAGGGGGAGTTACATGAGGGAGGTGGAAGGTGTAGAGGGGTAATCTTCAGCTAGAAAAGTAACATGGGGGGAAGATATAGGAAGAGAGAGGGAAGAGGATATGGTCAGAGGAGGGAAGATATGATCAGGCAGAGGGAGTGGAGGGAATGGACAAAGAGAGGAGGAGCAGGAGGAGGAGATGAAGAGACAGAGACAGTGGGAATGAGGAGACAGACAGATGGGGGAGAGAGGATGAGGTGGACAGGGGGAGGAAGAGGTGAATAGAGAAAGGGGGAGGAGGAGGTGTGCTCAACATATGTGATGAATGCATATGAGGATGAAGTCATGGTGAAAAGACAATATCAAAGCACCGACTAATGCTCAGATGCGAGATGTCGCATGTCAGCAAAATTTCCTTTTGTTAAACATCTTCTGTGATACTACTGGTATCCACTCTGCATAAAACGACACAGTGACATTTATTCTGCTTGAAACCTTTAATGGTACTACGAATACTTTAGAATCTCAGCTGAGTCATCGCCAGATGTCATCATTTATAGGACGTTGTACTCCAACCATAGTGCTGTCCATTTTCATAGCTGTGATGTTGTATGGGCGAGAAGGATGACTGCAGCCTTTGTAGCAAATAATTAGAAACTAGGGTCAATATAATGTGACCTTTCGTAATAACTTTTATAGTGTTTGTGTCTGTTAAAATACTGGCGCGATTAGCCAAATATCGGCTGTTGTGTTTTTACTGTTTTTGAACTCTTAAGTATTAATTTTTTGTAGTTTATTTGCTCAGAAATTGTCTATCTGTTCAGAGGATGTAAACTGTTTGCAATGAAATATCAGTGAGAGAACTTGCGACATGCAAACTTTAACCTTGATCATCTAAATTTCCGAGCCTTTATCTTCACATGGTGTTCTGGTGTATCTTCTGCTTCGAATAAATACTCTGCGACACACTCGCACTATCTATTCTGCCTAGCCTCCAAGATGATGATGAGCTACGCTTGACTGTGTCGAGTTTTTCTTGTCGTTGATTGGTAGGAAAATGATTAAATGAAATAATGGACCTCCAGTTTGTAACGCCATAGCTCTAATTTTGCTTTTATTTCATTTAATATTACATCGTTAAGTTTCTGTAAATATTGTTTGATTGAACGATAACATAAAATTGTATACTCTTTTCTTTGTTAAAACTTTGATGTCATGGTTTGGTTCTATGCAAAGTAGTGTATCTGTATATGAAATGCTTTGTCCTATTTGGAGGGAACAAAACTTACTGTATATAATTGTAATTTTGTGTGAATAATTTTTTGTAGAAATGTCTTATGTGCAAATGTTCTGTTTTGTTTAAAATGATTGTTTACTGTTATGTAAACTGCTGATCCTCACTTAGGGTTCTTAGTTAGTTCGTATGTAAAAGGTGTAGTGGTTCCGCTCGGGAACGGAACTGTGTAGCGCGCGCAAATTGTGGTTGGCCTAGGTGGAAAAGGTGGAAATGATAGTCAGTCGGGGACGAGCTACGAGTCGGGGACGAGCTACCAAACTGTGAACTGCCATGCAAAAGTTGCATAGTGCTGGTTTCGAGAGAGGCTTTTTCTGCTACTTTCCAATGCCTCGGATGGATGGATAAATAGCTGGAACTATTCTGGAATTTGTATCTATCATCGCCACCAAGAAATGACTGAGTCCAGTAATTCTACCTGCAATTCCACCTACCAACATGCAGTTGCCACCACATTGCGCAATCATTGCATCGGAATGCTATAATGATGTACAGTGAAGGATCAGCTTAATGGATGTGTTATTGTGCTCAAATATAAGGTAATTTATATCTGAATTTATGTACCTACCTTGATTTTTCTCCTTATCATAACACCTCTCAGGTTCCTCTCCGTTTGAACTAAAGTGATTACCGAGTGTCCCTATTGAAATAACAATAAATCCCAGTGTTTCGCTAATTGATTCCTCTTGAACATAGTAAAAAGAAAGTTAAAGTTAATGTGGCTTGCTGAACATAACTTTCCAAGTAAAACTGCTTATTAATGTGTTGTTGCCAACTTCAAATTAAAATTTCTCAAGACTGAGGCTTATAAAGTTTTGCTTAGTAAGTGATCACATTGCTGTCTGTAGTAAATTCTAAAAGGTGAGTTAGTTTCTTGCAATTTAGCCAACATTGTGTTTCGCTGTAGTAAACGTGGAAAACTGTAGTTGTGAAACGTTATATACTCATGTTTGTTAAGTGTATGTCTCTCTTGTGTATAAGAAGTGCATATTAATAATATAACAGGATCCATAGTTTGTCTATTGTATTAATGCTGGGTAACAAGTAATGGGAAGACCACTAATTATAAAAACCATAATTTCTTTATTCAAATGATAATGAGAAGCAACCTGTGAGTGGATTCCAATTAACTTTCATTTTAAATAGTAAAGTATTTAACTGAGAGAGACTTCACATAGGTACAATTTATGATCCTGCAGTAAATGTTAATAGTAATGATATAAATACCATTCAGTTTGAACAAGGCCTGAAAGTAATAGTGTGTTTCGGTATCTGTTATAATTTTGCAAATAGTTTGTGCTGCTCCAACTGTTAGTTTCAATCTTACCGTAAACATATGAGTGTGTCAGAGTTCATTGCACTCGCGTGTGGCCAAGTATAGGTTGTGTTTATCCGTTAAAATTACTAATAACTATTTTCTTGAACGAGAATGTTAATCATTCTCTTGCCTAGTTAGGCTGGCGACCGTTTTCCATTATCAGTTAAATAGCGCAGATAGGCAAAATTTTGTTTGTTACTGTTCAAACATTTACGTAATTCTGACTTTCATTTCCGATAAGCCACCTCCGTTAGGTACAACACGGTCAACATAACAAAATTCCTCTCAGAGGGTAACACTGCTCTGTCGCTTTATACCAAAGTTGCTTTAACAAGATAGTGTTATTTCGCGACCTGCTTCCAACTTTAAGGTTATGGTATAACAGTAGCAGACGGTAGTGTTATAAGTTATTCCATTAGTTATCACTTATTATTTCCATTTCGTTCTACAGCATCTACTGTTATCGTACAACTTTATCGTTGACGGAACCACATTATTAAACTGTTTCATAATTTTATTATTCACTAAGTTTCTGTCGAAAATGATTGATTATCTCAAGCTTTCCACAACACTCTCATACCTTTCGTCGTCGTTCACTCTTACGTCCACCGCTATCAACGTCCTCGGCCCCTCTTTACTATTCCGCTACATTGGTGTATCTGTACCCCACCGAGGCTAAGCGTCCTTGTGTCGCTAGTTAAACTTTTCACCAACTGCACCAGATGGCTGAACGTGATCAGCTGATGATACTAATATTCTTTAAGATAATTTCATTTTATTAACAGTGCTTTTTTCAATCAAACTTCTGCATAAAATTGGGGTTGAGTTCAGCGTGAATTTCACTATTCATTTACCTCTAGAAAAGTTCTTCAGTTACTAAAATGTGAAGTAGTATCGGAGGTTTCCGAAGATATGCTCACCTTACAACAGATCAACTGATAAGTTGGACAAGATACTAGTGCCGCTTATTGTAGAACCTCGTTCTTTTCAGTCAAAAAATCCTAAGTGTGCTGGGAGTGGGGAAACAGTGGTTTCTAGTAAAGGATGTTTGGGAGGGAATTTCGAAAATCCAGCACAAGTATTGAGAACGACATAGTTTACCCCTTTTGATGATGTGTAAGGAACTCATCACTAATTTCATATTCCGTGCGAAGAATTGGAAAACTGTATATATTTCCTTTATTTTCTCTCTTTTAAATTTTCTTTAGTTATTTCGTGATCTTACGTCGGTGAAAATGTGACGAGAAATTGTTACGTAAACCAGTACTGTTATTTTCAGACGTAGTACACAAAAAAGTAGACAAAGTACCTTGTATATTATCTATGCATTGATGGAAGCTTTGACCCAATAAGGAAAATTATATTTGTGCAAAAGTTTTATGAACACGGGAGAGGCAATAGATGAGCGAGCTAGTTTATGGAGGGACTCTGCAGTCTTAAGACGGGCGGTCGTGATATGTCAAATTATTGGGAGAAAAGGCGGTTTCTGAATAGTTTTGGTCAGAAGGCAGAGTTTGGAAGAAGAGAACGCGCAGACTGGTGGAACAGTAGTTCAAGATGGGACTTTGAAGCGTTGGGACGGATCGGACGCGAGTGCGGTGAAAATCGAAGAAAAGTTACATTAAATTATGGAGAAAAGAGTAACTTTGGCAGTAGTGGAACGAGGAGAAGTTTGGAGGAGACCAGAGGCAGTAATCTTGAGACGGAGAACGTTCTTATTTGCGAGAAAATCCATTCGAACAAAGAACATTCTAGAAGACGACTGCTTCACAGTTTGGTATAGTTTGCTATGATCTATAAAAAAAATTCCTTTTGGAATCGATGCAGAAGAGAGAGAGCGCAAGAGTACAAGACGTCAGTGGAAGGCAGAAGAAATTGATAAAAGCAAGAAGATTTAGAAGATCATTGTTGGAGACGACAGCGCCATAGAACCTTCTGGAATCAGCAGCAATCCAAGTACGAGACTGCTGCTATATCGTGAAGTATTCCAAGCAGCCGACCAATTTAATGTACGCGGTGATATTAAAGCTCGAGAGAGACTGAATTTTATTGTTCAACAGTATCTCGAGTGACAAAGAACAGATAGCATTTTCTTTTGTTTCTATTGTGTTTAATAATGTGTGAAGACCAAGCTTCAGAGTGCTTATTTTGAATGAGAGTAATAAACTGACGATTTGTTCCCACTCACTGTTAAGTTGTCGGCACTGTCGAAAGTTAAAATCTATTTTTGACATATTAATTTGAGATATCCCTTTCCGCACCTTTTGCAGTCTGTTAAAATTTCTTTACAGTATATTTATCTTCAGTGAGAAGCATCAGAACAGTCGGGAAGTTTTTATTTCGTTTGAGGTCATTATTTTATTTTATTAACGAATTAGCCATCGCCATCTTACTCCAGCTTAGCAATATTCGCGGACAGCAGAGCATCGGAACCAGAGAACCACTCTGCAGCCATCACGAGGTAAGTCGTATTTGTGATCTGTCAGCTACCATCTGGGATTATTATTTTTTATGTGTAGTCTTGGGACAAAATTACATCTCTCTAGAGCAATACATTCAAAGAACAAATGTATTGATACCTGTAGGTATTAATTCACTTTGGTAACGTGTTAGTGGGACAAATAACTTACCTCTCTTACGCATAGTACGAAGTACCATAAATGTAATTAACATTCTCTCTCGCACTGGTAATTCTGTAATCAGAAGATATAATGTAGCGTTAGTGGCTGCAGTACTTGTTTCTTCCATCGTCTATGCTACCAGTTAGTTAATATGTTGAGAAATATTGATAGATTACCTTTAGTTGACAGTTCGTTTAATTAGGGCTGAATAAAGTTATATTGCTATTAAGCATTTAATTGGAGTACTAGTAGCTTTAACAAATCATTAAGCTCCAGATATGGTCACATCGTTATATGCCAAAGTCCATTCGGTAATTAATATTTGGTCGTTACGATCGGCCTTAACTTGTCCCATATTGATATGACAACACGTCAGCAAACAGTGTTCCCTTGCTTTGTACATAACCATTCTGGTTTCAGAAACTTGCTAATACATCTAGTTTTCGGACATAACAGTTAACTAACAACTTCTATTACATAATCGTCTTCTTTGCTTTGTGAGTGTGATTGTGGGTGTGCATTTGTGTTGCACTGATCATTTCAGTCAGCTGTAAGGAGAAAAGCTAGCTGCCAAATATTTTCGTAACTACATTCGTTCACATTGGAAGCTTTCCGCATTACGTGGAACTTGATAGAAGACACGTGGCACCTCAAGTTTTATAAATAACAGCAAGGTGGCGTTGTCGCTACGTTACACGGATGATTACGTGTTTACGACAGCACCACTTCGGGTACCAGTATAGTGTACAGCACATTAAGGACTTAAAAGCTCCGCAAACTTTCATAATACTCTCTTAACCTATCTGGGAACAGTGGTGATGGTTAAACAGGCAGAAGCAGAGTAGTTAGCACTGTTTTAGTCTGATAACCAACGAAAAGCTCCGTAAATATTGTTGGGAGCCGGGCAGTTGGAATACTAAAATTCGCATGTGGGTCACTGGACAACACCGTATCATATAAAAAAGAAAAAATTGTCTGTATGTTTCACCACTGAAGTGTGGAGTCACTTCCAGTGATGAATGTGGTACTTTAATCTTACAGATTTTAAATTAAACTGTGTATTCCGATTACATCAGCTTTCCCGGCTTAAAATTCGACCAAACGGATGGCTCTTCAGAGTTTCACTCAGCACTGCTTTAAGAGGGAATGGGTCAGCGAAAGAGGAGAGACAGGAGAAACTTTTAACCAATCTAATCGCAAGTGAACATTTTACTTACGTTCGATCATAACACATTAATATTCCACTAGTGTCTGATGCTTTTACTTTGGGTCATCACTCTTATGGCAGGTCTGATGCGACCCACCACGATTGCCTGCATTGTGCCAATCTCTTCATCTCGGGGTAGCACGTACACCCAGCGTCCTCAGATCAGACTGTGTCTTTTCCACACATGTACCCCTGTTATATCAGGGAAGTTATTTTTTCATGTCGTAAAACATGTCCTTTCATAATACTCCTACTACTAGACATTGCTTCCCTCGGTGATTCAATGCGAAACTCATTTTCATCCTATGATTGCACTTAATTTTCAGCGTCCTTCTGTAACGCCGCGTTTTTATCACTTCCATTCTCGAAGTATATGGATTACGGACTATACAGATTAATAATAAAGAACCTTTTCAGTTCATAATTTTGTCAGCTTTTTGTCTGCACGAGCAGAGCCAGCACATTCAGGTAAGAATAAAGGGAAAACTGCTTGGGGCCAATTTCTCGTCGATGTCCTCTTCAGTACATCGTTGGATAAAGGTGGGTGACTAAGTTTTCTGTGAAACTGGGCAGTTTTCCAGTACTGTAAGCCAAATTAAGATCACAGGACGGAGACATGAGACTGGCTCTTTTCGAATTCCGGGTCATTAGCCACCGGGTTCAACGGCAACACCACCAGTGCTTCACAGCCATACGGTTCATACGCTAAAATAATAATATACTTTTAAATATTTGTTAGGGATGGCTGATGGACAACTGTATGGAACAGGATAATATTCCCATCCCAATAAGTAGTGCAGTTTCTGAACGCCTGTGACTGTAAAAGCAAGTGTAGTTGCTTCTCTGCTACCCGTCACTATTTATATGTAAATATTAACACAACAAAATTGCACCTATCAAAGTACAGGAATAGGACGATCACATACATTTACTTATGGATAAAACAACTGTGTCGTTGACTAACTTATTATTGGTACCCCACATTTACCATTAACGTTATATTAGCAGCTCGGTTCGTTAAATATCATTGATCTGGGATGGTCACTCGAACACGTACACTTCACGCAACGACTACGTAAATATAACAAATGTTCGCGTTATTTTACCTGCGAGAGAAACATGTAAACAACAATGTTGTTTCAACAAGTGAAAAAAAGAATCCTTCATTCTTAAATGTCATCACTATTTGCTGTCAATGGGTGTGATGGAAAATCGAATCTGTGATAGTTCGTGATAAGCAACTACATTTTACAGACTTCTTTTTCTTCCGTACATTTGCTGTTTGAAATAATTTGGCATTTTTGTGCTGGTGGAACGCTTGTGTCCATCGTGTACCAACGAGGAGCGCTACAATCATCTGAGAGTCATTCGTTCTATGTACGTAGCAGCAGTAAAACTGTAGAGACTACACAGGCAATGCAAGGGCGTAATGTAACGTCGTGTTTCATCGGTCCCTAGGCAGTCAATATTATTCCTCAACATTTTCTCATGTGCAATAATACTGAAAGTGTAGGATTCATTTTGAGAGTCTGCGCAATAGCATTGAAAAGATTTTTAAAAATTGTGAAATATATTGTGCTACCTGAGAAATAATGTACCGTCTATTCTTGTGTTTGAAGTTACTTTCGTGACTTGTTACATTCTTTACATTCTGTGAGGACCATCAAAGAATTTATGGTGAATGCTTCACTCCGTTTAGTCCCACACTAACGCTGAGTGGAGGACAGTGTAAGTTCTTTCTCCTGCTAGCACCTTATACAGCTATCTTCAAAATGTGAACTGAGTCTTCTCAACATACGTCATAAGAGAATAAATTCTGTGTTCACTATGGCACATATGTGTTGACAACAAGTTTCATAAGGGAGCAATAACACTGTGAGGCTGTCGCTAGTATTCACAACTACTTAAAGAGCTCTCTAGAAGAGATTCCAGAATGGAAACAACGTATTATCCTTATTACACACCGTGCAACATATACTTTCTTCCTCGATGACGAGGTACCGTAGAATACGGTGCACAAGACACTAGTGAAAGAAAACAGCAAACGTAAGTTTTGACATTTTCACCTTCGAAATCTGACGTTATCCATAACGTAAAAGTTGCAGCGCTTAGACGTAACATGTGACTTCCAGTTCTGGTTCTCATCAGTATAAACTCCTGGCTAATAATGACACAGGATTTTTTTCTCACTAATATAAATATCTGACTAATACTTAGATTTTTTATGTTTATTACTTGATAGGTTAGGACAGATCTTGTAGTAAACAGCTATGACTAAACATTTCCATGTAGTGTGCCATCCTCAACGCAATTTATTCTTATCAACAAAGTAGTATTACAGCCTGTTTACTTTACAGTTTAAAAATAAACTGAATATAGTATTCATTTGTGGCCATGAAAAATCAGTAGCCTACTGTGAACTTATTCAAGACATGCAGTATATTCTTTACTCATTGGTTTAAAGAGCCATTATATTACACAAGACGAACCCAACTCACGCCTAGACATTAAATACTGTACCACTTTCCCAGAGTACAAGTATATATGTAACAGGCGTAAGTGTGTGACGTTCAGATTCCGGCTACAGAGAGTGTGTGTGGCGTGCTACACTTATTCAGAACAAGTGCGTCACAATGTAGATGGAACTCAATATGACTAGTGACGTGGAAGGAAGATTACAAAGTAGTGGCTTCGGGAGGTCATAGCACCACCAAAACAATAAACTCTGCACAAATTTGTAGCCTTGAGGTTCGACAATAAATGCAAGGAATTAATCACGTGGCGCACATGCATTTACGGAATTCATAACAAAGCTTGAAAAATGCAGGCAGTTTACAATCATGAGCCGGCCTCTTTCACCAAGAAAAGATGCGAACTTCGCCTGACGAACTTGCTAGTTTTAAACAATGTTCTGGCGGCTATGGGAAACAGGAGCCAAGGAGGACTTTTGTTCAGTTTTGAAAAGGCTCTTCACACGCTTAAACAAGTAGAAGAAGAAGACAATGTTTGTAAAAAGGATGAAAAATAAATAAACAGAATGGAAATATAAAATTACTTCTTCGTACTTGTCCCAAAACACAATAGCGACACTGATATTGGGTACATGCTGCATCTGTCTTAGTATAGGAATCTGATACACGAGAGGATTCTGGATTTCGACGCAAAAGAAGAAAAGTTTTGGTAATTAAGATTGTCACCAAAGAGAGATTCTGGTGATTTTCTCAGTTTGGTTGTAAGATAAGTGAGATACAAGTGTTCAGTCATTTGTACCTAATACGTTACTGAACAGACTGAAAATAAATCTCCAGGAGTTAACGTACATTAATTCTGCTTACTCACACTCTGCTTATAGTTTATCGCTGGCAGGATTTTCCTGTTGCACATCAAGAGGGTGGAAATTGTTGGCACAGATTTCCCCTGGTGAGTACAACCTCTGAAGGCTGCACGGAAATTTTGTACCTGTGATAAGCATAAGTCATCGGACACCAGAGTGAAGAACATAATCTGACAATGTTTCACAGTAAAGAACAAAACATTAGAAACTCTTTATTTCATGTTAGTGTCTGACCATAACGTAACCAAAAACTAGCGAAGTATTAGAAAACTAAAACTATAACAGACTACCTCTCGCCTCCTTCATGAAACGAATTTTTAGCACCGGTATATCTTTGCTTAATCTTATTAAGCCTATTTAACAGACTGCTTGAAACACTAAAACAAACAGAAACTGCGTTGGCTAAAGGATAATACCTAAAAAGGAGTGATCAGTTTAATTACAAAACACTTATGAGCACAAAGCATTAATTTCGGTAAGTGGAAGCAGATTTGTAGATTAGCAGATTTGTTGATTAAACAGTTCTTCTTACCAACTGATTCCGCTGTTGATCTCTTGCATGAAGCTTGTGTGGCGTTTCAAACTGTTTTCACAGCAGACAGAGCGGGTAGTTAGCAAACGTGTTGATCCGTCTTTGTAAACCTATACTGCAGCGATTCTGCATGACGAGGATTCGACAAGTATTCCATAGATCTTCGGAGGTTTATAGTACCAGATGTCAATGCACCGGTCACGCAACTCCGTTGAGTTATGGGTCGATGGTTTGCGAGCGCGGTGCTGGCGCCCGATAGGTCCAAGATGTTTTCGATCGGGTTGCGATTGGGTCCATATTGGTAGTTAGGACATCATCGTGAGTTTGCTATCATGCTCATCAAACAACTGTAAGACGATTTCCTTATGGTACCTCTGATTACTACACTGAAGACCCAAAGAAACTGGTACGCCTGCCTAATATCATGTAGGGCCACCATGAGCACGCAGGAGCGCCGCAACAAGACGTGGCATGGACCCGACTAATGTCTAAAGTAGTGCTGGAGGGAACTGACACCAGGTATCCTGCAGGGCTGTCCATAAATCAGTAAGAGTTCATGGGTGTGGAGATCTCTTCTGAGCAGCACGTTGCAAGGCATCCCAGATATGCTTAATAATGTTCATGTCTGGAGGATCTGGTGTTTGAACTCAGAGGAGTGTTCCTGGAGGCACTCTGTAGCAATTCTGGACGTGTGAGGTCTCGCATTGTCCTGCTGGAATTGCTCAAGTCTGTCGGAATGCAAAATGGAAAAAATGGCTCTGAGCACTATGGGGCTTAACATCCAAGGTCATCAGTCCCCTAGAACTTAGAACTACTTAAAACTAACTAACCTAAGGACATCACACACATCCATGCCCGAGGCAGAATTCGAACCTGCGACCGTAGCAGTCACGCAGTTCCGGACTGAAGCACCTAGAACCGCTCGTCCACCACGGCCGGCGCTGCACAATGGACATAAATGGATACAGATGATCAGACAAGATGCTTACGTACATGTCACCTGACAGATTCGTATTTAGACATATCGGGGGTCGCATATCACTCCAACTGCACACACCTCACACCATTACAGAACCTCCACCGGCTTAAACAGTCCCATGCTGACATGCAGGGTCCATGGATTCATCAGGCTGTCTCCGTACCAGTACACGTCCATCCGCTCGATACAATATGAAACGAGACTCGTTCGACCAGGCGACATGTATCCAATCATCAACAGTTGTAAGTAGGCTCTGTAGGTTTTCTTATTGGTAACGCCACGTAGCGCTCTGTATGAAAATCACTGGCTGTGCTGTGTGCAGTCTGTGGCTAGTTGGCATTGTTGTCTGCCATTGTAGTGTTGGGCAGCTGGATGTTAACAGCGCGTAGCGTTGCGCAGTTGGAGGTGAGCCGCCAGCAGTGGTGGATGTGGGGAGAGAAATGGCGGAGTTTTGAAATTTGTAAGACTGGATGTCATGAACTGCTATATATATTATGACTTTTGAACACTATTAAGGTAAATAAATTGTTTGTTCTCTAAAAAAAATAAATAAAAAATTTTTTGTGAGTGCACAAGTGCTATATTGTCTGCAAGGCTTCTAAGGACAATTCCAAAAACTTTGTGCATACACAAGTGGTGGTTTACGGACTTGCTATATTCTCCACAAGACTCTTCGATGGTGATTGTGCACCTGCACAGTCGCAACAGATTGTTGCTGGCCGTCTCTGCAAGGACTACAGTGGGTCTGCATCTCTGATGGCCCACCAATACCATTATTTCTACAAGGACTGCAGTGGGTCTGCACCTATGGTGGCCCACCAACACCACAATCTCTACCAGGACTACAGTGGGTCTGCTCTGTGATGACCTACCTACCAATATTCTTCAATACTTCGACTGACTCTGCGGTGAGTTTGCTCTGTTGTGGCCCATTACCTGTCTGCATGTCAAGAGTCAGCACTGTCTTTCCGTTGGAAGAACAACACTACTTCTTCAAGACTGCATGGAAATCCACTACTTTCAGCGCATTTTCTTTTACTACTCAGACTTTGAGAAAAAAAAACACTGCAATTTTACTGTGATGAATGATCAGGACTGTCTTTATGGACTGTAAAAAAAAAATTAGCGTTTGAGCAACATTGTATCAATAAGTGTGTGCATTTGATATCTTTGTTATTGTAATTATGAAAACTTTTTTCAAATCTGTATTGGCCACTGCCCAAAACAATTTGTAAAATTTTTTGTGGGGAGCATAATCACTGGCTGTGCTGTGTGCAGTCTGTGGCTAGTTTGCATTGTTGTCTGCCATTGTAGTGTTGGGCAGCTGGATGTTAACAGCGCGTAGCGTTGCGCTAAAAATATTGTGTGTCAGTTTAAGCACAGTCATGTATAATTTTTCTAAGGAGACGTTTCACAGTCTAATATCCGTGTTGACGGACTCAGGCGTCGTGCAGTCATCACTGGTACACGAGTGGGCCTTCGGCTCCGAAAACCCATATCGAAGATATTTCGTTGAGTGGTTCGCACACTGACACTTGTTGGTGACCCAGCACTGAAATCTGCAGCAATTTCCGGAAAGGTCGCACTTCTGTCACGTTGAACAATTCTCTTCAGTCGTCCTTGGTCCTGTTGTTGCAGGACCTTTTTCCGACCGCAGGGTTTCGGAGATTTGCTGTTTTACCGGATTCCTGATACTCACGGTACACGCGTGAAAATGTCGTACGGGAAAATCCGTACCTCATCACTACGTCGGAGATGCTACATCTAAATCTACATTTCTACTCCGTAAGCCACCCAACGGTGTGTCGCGGAGGACACTTTACGTTCCACTGTCATTACCTCCCTTTCCTGTTCCAGTCGCGTATGGTTCGCGGTAAGAACGACTGCCGGAAAGACTCCGTGCGCGCTCGAATGTCTCTAATTTTACAGTCGTGATCTCCTCGGGAGGTATAAGTAGGGGGAAGCAATATATTCGATACCTCACCCAGAAACGCACCCTCTCGGAACCTGGACAGCAAGCTACACCGCGATGCAGAGCGCCTCTCTTGCAGAGTCTGCCACTTTGGTAAACATCCCCGTAACGCTATCACTCTTGCCAAATACCCTGTGACGAAACGCGCCGCTCTTCTTTGGATCTTCTCTATCTCCTCTGTCAACGTGGGCTGGTACGGATCCCACACTGATGAGCAATACTCAAGTATAGGTCGAACGAGTGTTTTGTAAGCCACCTCCTTTGTTGACGGACTACATTTTCTAAGGAGTCTCCCAATGAATCTCAGCCTGGTACCCGCCTTACCAACAATTAATTTTATATGATCATTTCACTTCATACCGTTCCGCACGCATACTCCCAGATATTTTACAGAAGTAACTGCTACCAGTGTTTGTTCCGCTATCATATAATCATACAATAATGGATCCTTCTCTCTATGTATTCGCAATACATAATATTTGTCTATGTTAACGGTCAGTTGCCACTCCCTGCACCAAGTGCCTATCCGCTGCAGATCTTCCTGCATTTCGCTGCAATTTTCTAATGCTGCAACTTCTCTGTATACTACAGCAGCATCCGCGAAAAGCCGCATGGAACTTCCGGCACTATCTACTAGGTCATTTATATATATTGTGAAAAGCAATGGTCCCATAACACTCCCCTGTGGCACGCCACGGTGTACTTTAACGTCTGTAGACGTCTCTCCATTGAGAACAACATGCTGTGTTCTGTTTCCTAAAAACTCTTCAATCCAGCCACACAGCTGGTCTGATATTCCGTAGGCTCTTACTTTGTTTATCAGGCGACAGGGCGGAACTGTATCGAACGCCTTCCGGAAGAGCTGGCCAACTCAGCTGTCGAACATTTTCTGTAACCAGAAAGGACCGTACAGGACCTGCAACATGCGGTCGTGCATTATCCTGCTGCAATGTAGGGTTTCGAAGGGATCGAA
Source organism: Schistocerca nitens (assembly GCF_023898315.1). Lineage (NCBI taxonomy): Eukaryota > Metazoa > Arthropoda > Insecta > Orthoptera > Acrididae > Schistocerca > Schistocerca nitens. The sequence goes on along the minus strand of NC_064614.1, from coordinate 365,031,272 downwards.
TGAAGGGTAGAGCCACGGGTCGTAACACATCTGAAATGTAACGTGCACTGTGCAAAGTGCCGTCAATGCGAACAAGAGGTGACCGAGACGTATAATCAATGGCACCCCATACCATCAAGCCGGGTGATACGCCATTATGGCGATGACGAATACACGCTTCCAATGTGCGTTCACAGCGATGTCGCCAAACACGGATTTGACCATCATGATGCTGTAAACAGAACCTGGATTCATCCGAAACAGGTTCGTCGTTCAGTACACCATGGCAGGCGCTCCTGTCTGTGATGCAGCGTCAGGGGTAACCGCAGCCATGGTCTCCGAGCTGATAGTCCATGCTGCTGCCAAGTTCGTCGAACTGTTCGTGCAGATGGTTGTTGTCTTGCAAACGTCCCCATCTGTTGTCTCAGGGATCGAGACGTGGCTGCACGATCCGTTACAGCCATGGGGATACGATGCCCGTCATTTCGACTGCTAGTGATACGAGGCCGTTGGGATCCAGCACGGCGTTCCGTATTACCCTCCTGAACCCACGGATTCCATATTCTGCTAACAGTCATTGGATCTCGACCAAGGCGAGCAGCAATGTCGCGATATGATAAACCGTAATCGCGATAGGCTACAATCCGACCTTTGTCGAGTCGGAAACGTGTTGGTACGCATTTCTTCTCCTTACACGAGGCATCACAACAACGTTTCACCAGGGAACTCCGGTCAACTGCAGTTTGTGTATGAGAAATCGGTTGGAAACTTTGATCATGTCAGCTCGTTGTAGGTGTCGTCACCGGCGCCAACCTCGTGTGAATGCTCTGGAAAGCTGATCATTTGCATATCACAGCATCTTCTTCAAATTTCGCGTCTGTTGCACGTCATCTTCGTCGTGTAGCAATTCTAATGGCCAGTAGTGTAGTAGCGCATACGTTCATCGTTTTTTTTTCGGACGGATCTTCTTCATAAGTAGCACCGCCATACGCTACAAACTGTCCAGAATCAACAAGAACAACAAAGTTCTAATCTCACCAGTCATGGAAATAAAGTTATCTTTGCGTGTGTTGTGAACTCTTCACCAAGGATATCGCACAGAACGTGAAGCGTTCTCTTTGTTTTTCCCTTCCCTCTTGTCGTCAAGGTCGGTCGCTTGTATTCTGTTGTGCAGCTGCGTCTCCGTCCCCGCGCTGTCGCGTCAGGCTGTCGCCGTAACAGATGATGCTGCTGACACGCGAAAGGAAGTCGTTCCGTTCCCACACTGCCTCGGGCGGCTCTCTTTCGACATTCCAAGCTTTCTTGTTGTTAAAGTTCCTCTTAAAGATTTTAATAGATAATCTACTATAAGAAAACGGAGGTCTCTTAAATTTCTTGTTTTCTCTCTTGCTGGGCTGGGCTGTGTACGATTACTTCGTTACCAGCAAAAGTATGAAACAGAACTTCGTTTTAGGAAAAGAGCATCCATGCATATATAAATGAGAACAGGTACGTCATTACTTTTTCTCATCAGTCTTGTAGGTTTTAATGCGGCATATGTTAATCGAAAGCAATGTTGACCGGCCTAAAATGAGCGATTTATCTGCTCACTGTTTTAAAGAGGATGAGACGAAAGCAGCACATGTGGTACGATTATACGTCGTGTCTGGCCTCCCACGTAAGTTCTGCAGCAAGATATTTTATTTTGTGCTTACAGTGACGCATTGTTATTTAGTCAATGTCAGCCAACGTTTCATCGTGAAGCAGTGCACCTGTTATCGATCTTGTAAACAGAGCGGTACATACTCTAAGACAAAAAAGATGGTAATCGGTAGTTTGATGTAAGTGTACAAACAAACAAATGATTACAACTTCAGAAAAATATGACGCTTTATTCACGAAACACAACTTAAGAAATTGAGCAAGTCAATAACGAGCTGGTCGAAAAAATGGTCCAAATGGCTCTGAGCACTATGGGACTTAACTGCTGAGGTCATCAGTCCCCTAGAACTTAGAACTACTTAAACCTAACTAACCTAAGGACATCACACACATCCATGCCCCAGGCAGGATTCGAACCTGCGATCGTAGCGGTCGCCCGGTTCCAGACTGTAGCACCTAGAACCGCTCGGCCACCCCGGCGCTGGTCCGCCTCTGGCCATATGCAAGCAGTTATTCGGTTTGGCTTTGACTGAAAGAGTTACTGGATGTCCGTTTGAGGGATATCATGCCAAATTCTGTCCGGACTGGGTGAAGGCCTTCCCCACAATGCTCCAAACGTTCTCAAATGGGGAGACATCCAGCGACCTGGCTGGCCAAGGTAGGGTTTGGCAAATACGAAGACAAACAGTACAAACTATCGCCGTGTGCGGGCGGGAGTTATCTTGCTGAAATGTAAGCCTAGGGTGGCTTGCTATGCAGGACAACAATACAGGGAGTAGAATGTCGTCGGCGTTCCGCTAAGCTGTAATGGTGCCGTGAATGACTATTAAGGAGATCCTGCTATGAAAAGAAATGGCATCTCATGCTCCTGGCTCTCGGGAGTATGGCGCACGACGATAAGCTAGGTATCCCACCGCTATCGGGGGCATCTCTAGACATGCCTTATTTCACTATCGGTGCCCATTTCAAAGGCGGGACTCACCACTGAAGAAACTTCTACCCCAGCCAATGAGATACCTGAGCAGAAAGCGCAATGATCTCTTTCTACGTCACACCTGTCACACGTGGGGACCCAGGACCGTACTCAAAATCACGATCGAAGCCCTTCACCGTAACCGCATCTGCTCAACATAACATCACACACAAAAGCCCCTAACTTTCCGACGGTATCTAGTTTTCATTTCATGGCCCTAGCTTAATGAATCCTTGCTCGACATAGATCTAATCTTCAAATCTATTGTTGCAACACAACATCGTCGCTCCGTTATGCCCCCGGGGAAAATCTCATGCAGGTCAGCTGTCTCCGAATCGTGTATGATCGCTGTGTTTTTCGCGTAGAACTGTTTTGTGTATAGTTTTTAAGTCAAAGCTGGGGAATCAGACTAATATTCCCCTCTATAAATCAAAGGAATCGTCTAAAAACCACACACTGTACTAGTGTCATGTAACTGTCATGTGATCTCTCTTAATTTAGGCCTATTCAACATGTACTGTATCAGGAACCTACCCCCCACCCCCCACCCCCAGGTGTTGGCCTACGTATGCTACAGACCCACTCGATTCAACGGGTATCCTGCAGCTGTATCCCAAGGAAGCTCTCATAGAATCCACCTTTACCGCCTTCTGCATTAAATCCTAATAGGACACGGGCCTATGTGAATTGCCAATAACTTAGAACAATTCCAGCTTATTATTCTCGCCAAACTATTGAAATAATCGTACTCAACAATTGCCTTGTCCTCAGTCGATTTTAGTTATTTCAGTACATCTATTAAAAGTGTCCACGTTCCCGAGTTCGAACGTCGCCACAGTTCAAATTTCGAATAAAAGTCTCCAGCAAAGGCGGCCGAAGACTTATTGTATAAGAAGTCACCTTCGTTCTGCCAACGGCGTTGTCAAGGAGGGTGTAAGAGCGGAAGAGGTCCAGGGCACTCTCTTGGCCGTGGGGTGGTAGAGTACCCCTAAAGGCGGAAGAATTAGCAATAATCAGCGGCATGAGGATACAGAAGGCAATGGAAACCACTGAATTAAAGAACATAATGTGTATTCGCAGGGCGTATGGCCTGTAACTGAAGAAGTGTCATTATGACCTCTCCAGTGGCAAAAGATACCCGGTCCATCCCCTATTTGGATCTCTTCGAAGGGTCTGCCAAAAGGAAGGTGACCGCAAGAAAAATAATGAATAATCAACGAAAGAACAGAGTTCTACGAGCAGTAGCATGGAACTTCTGATGTTTGTACTTGGTAAGGAAATTATAAAATCTGAAAACCGAAATGCTTAGGCCCAATCCAGATAGAGCGGGGTCAGTGAAGTGAAGTGAAGAGAAGAAAATAATTTGTGGTCGAAAGAGTATAGGATAATATCAGCGGCAGCAGTATAGTTACTGGGTATTGGAATGGAAGAAGAAAGGGTTACGGAAAAATATTGGCTTGGTGGTATGAATGACAGAGGAGTAAGCGAATTGAGTTCTGCAATAAATTTCAGCAAGTAATAGCGAATACTCTGCTTAAGAATCACAAGAGGCGGAAGTATACTTGGAAAACACCGCGATGTACGGGGTGACCACCGTTAGATTACGTCATGGTCAGGCAGAGATCCCGAAATCAGATATTGTAAGACGTACTCAGGAGCAGAACTAGGCTCAGATCACAACGTAGTAATGATGAGCAGTACGCTGAAGAGGCTAATCATGAAGAATCAGTGCACAAAGAAGTGGGATACGGAAGTACTAAACATGAAGAGGTACACTGGAAGTTCTCTGAAGCTGTAGATACTGCGATAATGAATAACCCAGTAGAAAGAGATGAAGAGGAATGGACATTTCTAAAAATGGCAATCACAGAAGCTGGAAAGAAAACAGTGGTGCAAGAAAGGAAAATGCGAAGAAACCGTTGGTAACAGAAGAAATACTTCAGTTGATTGACGAAAGAATAAAGTACAAACATGTTGATGGAAATTCAATTATGTTGGACTACGACTCACTTAGGAATGAAATAAATAGGACGTGCCGCGAAGCTAAGGCGAAATGGCTACATGAAAGCTTACAGAAAAAAAAAAAAAAAAAAAAAAACTGCTCGGAAGGACTGATGCAGCATATAGAAAAGTCAAAACAACCTTTGGTGAAATTAAAAACATGGGCGGTAACATTAAGAGTGAAATGGGAATTCCCCAGTTAAATACAGAGGACGGAGCGGATTGGTGGAAATAGTACATTGAAGGCTTCTATGAGGGAGAAGACTTGTCCGGTGACGTGATAGAAGAAGAAACAGGAGTCGACAGGGAAGAGACTGGGGATCCTGTATTAGAGTCAGCATTCCATAGAGCGTCGGACGACTTGAGATCATATAAGGTAGAAGGAATTGATAACATTCATCAGAGTTTCCATAATCATTGGGGGAGTGGCAACAAAACTACTTTTCACGTTGGTGTGTAGAATGTATAAGACAGGCGATGTGCCACCAAACTTTCGTAAAAACATCATCCACACAATTCCGAAGATAGCAGGAGCCGCCAACTGCGAGAATTTCACGATCAACTTAACAGCTCATACATCCATGTTGCTGACAAGAGTAATATACATGAAAATGGAAAAGAAAATCGAGGATGTGTTAGATGGCGATCTGTTTGGCTTCAGGAAAGGTAAAGGCGCCAGAGAGGCCGTTCTCACATAGCGTTTAATAATGAAAGCAAGAGTGAAGAAGTATCAAGATACGTTCATGGGATCTGTCGAGGTAGAAAAAGCGTTCTATAGCGTAAAATAGTGCAAGATGTTCGAAGCTCTGAGAAAAATAGGGGTAACCTATACGGAAACACGTACAAGAACCAGGATGGAACTTTAATGCTGGAAGATCAAGAACGAAGTTCTCGGGTTAAAAAGGGTATACTGTTCAATTTATACATCGAAGAAGCAATGTCGTAAATAAAAGAAAGGTTCAAGACTGAGATAAAACTTAGGATGAAAAGACATCAGTGATAAAATTCACTGATGACATTACTATACTCAGTGATTAGAGAATATGACGAAGAATTGGAGGATCTGACGAATGAAATGAGAAATCCCGTGGGTGCAGAAATATGGATTGAGAATAAATCGTTGAAAACAATGACAATAAGACATCAGAAAATAGCTTTCACGGTCCAGACGGAAGAAGCAGAGAGTAAAAACTGTAGAGGAAGACAGATATTGGAACACATCCAGCAAATAAATGAGGACTCTGGGCTGAAAAGTATGGCGCAGATGAGGAATTCTTGGCGGGCCACATCAAACCAGTCAGACTAAAAATAAAAATAAAAATACCAGTACATAAAGTTTACCACATCTAGCCCCGCCCCTCAGCCCTCACTACTCTCACACTACGTCTTTCATTCCCTCCCCCGAATTTCTCTAACTCTTTAGGCATGTTTCACACTCTTATGCATAGATACAGACATTCAGCCGATATTGATCACACAACTAATAACATGTACGTTATCTGCTGATACCAAGACAATCATGAAATGATGCTTCTTTCTTTTACTGTTGTTCTGTAGTGCAAAGACAGGAAATACTCAACAACAGGATGGTCTTAATGAGCATGAGGCACTACATTTGCTTTGCACTGATAACCAAATGACAAAATTATTTTACAGGTTGTTAAATGGGTTGTGTAAATTGAATTAGGTACACAAAGATATCTGAAAGGAAATAGCTTTAAACAAAATGTAATGAGTCTCTTGAACTAAGATGTTAATAGCTTGTATAGAGAAAATTATTTAAAACCTAGTTAGATGGCGCAATTGTCCTCGTATACAGTGCTACAGAGTTTTAAATTCTTGCTACTCTGTCCTGATTTAATTTTCCCATTATTTCCCTAAATTATTTCGGGAGAGTACTAAGGTTTCAAACTCTATCTCCGTAATATTTTAACTGACCGCTTTCTTGATCCTCTTTCTCGTAGTGTAGGAACACATGGACTATATCCGGAAAACAACTAATTTCATATTACTGTATCATGGCTTATCGTGCTATCACAATTCCGTAATTTATGGATGAATTTTTTTATTGGTTTCGTTTACTTATGTAGTAGTTCAAATGGTTCAAATGACTCTGATCACTATGGGACTTAACAGCTGAGGTCATCAGTCCCCTAGAACTTAGAACTACTTAAACCTAACTAACCTAAGAACATCACACACATCCATGCCCGAGGCTGGATTCGAACCTGCGACCGTAGCGGTAGCGCGGTTCCAGACTGAAGCGCCTAGAACCGCTCGGCCACACCGGCCGGCTGTAGTAGTCCTACTGGTGCTTTTAGTTCCGCGCCAGTCCAACCAAGAAACCTTCACCAAGCTTTAACGTCTAGTAATATATGGCAAGTAAAAAAAACTGTGAAAATGTATGACCCTAATATGCACAGTCATGTAAGAGACAGTCGCACATCACATGCCACAGTGCTGAATTTGAGTGTTGGAAATGCTTTGTATAACGTAGATCCTATGGCATTAAGGACTGCATAGGCGTTAGTAATGAAGAGTGCTGAAAACAGGTTCAATATTCCTGAATAAAATGGTTGCTGAGGTAGAAATGGTTATAATTTTAATTACTGAAAGGAGAGCAGACAAGGAGTTACTGTTGAGAACCGTGCAGTAATGTTGCTTGACTACTTTATTTGAGTCAATATTTGGTAAAGATTTTGAAGTGTCGAAGTCAGACATGTATCGCTCAGTAATGTGACAGCCGAGTTCAGTCCCTTTTACACAGTCGACTTCCTCCTCTCCGTCCGCTAGTCGTGGCAAGCGTGTATACTGCAGCGGCCCTGGCGTTTTATTCCTGTATTGTCTCGTCTGTCATGACTGGTCGTTTACGTTTACATGTCAGTGCCAAAGCGGCGTGTATCGCAAGAGCTGTCCACTGTGCAATTTGGTACCTAAACGGTAAAACTGTGGTTATGATGGACCATCCTTTTTTTTTACGAAAGTAACGAAATATAGTAACAGAATGTAGGGTCAAGCAATAGTAATAGAGTTTGCTAATGATCAAAGCAAAATTCATAGTGAATGTCCTTGACAAACGTCGTATGACAAATTCTACGCGCTTCTGAGAACGGTAACAATAGGAAACGCGTGGTGCAAACATTTCAAATACGTCTACATTCATTTATTCAGGGAAATATATACGAGGACGTGCTGAAAATAATGCCTTCGAAATATGTGAAAAGTCTGAAAGCTTTTAAAATAAATCAAACGATATTAATATTCTACATCTTCGTTCTTCATGTCTACATATTTGCAGCCCTCTACCGCTAGAGGCTCCCAACTGTAGCGTGTAACATGGCGATGTGTTAAGTAACTATGTCGGTAGGTGAGAAACAGCGTGCTGTAGTTGAATTTCGAATACGAGCAGTTCGTCCACACATGGAGCACACTCTCCTGCAGCATGATAGTACCAGGCCACACACGAGCGCTGCGACATCCGCAACAATCCGACGCATTGGATTCACTATCGTCGATAATCCTCTTAACAGTCCCGAAGACAGCGAACAAGCGGTGCCAGAGATAAGGTTGTGGGTCCGTCTACAAAATCAAAGATTCTACAGTGACGGTATCGACAAACTGGTCTCTTGTGGGAGTAATGTGTTGGCCGCCATGGTGATTATGTTGAGTAATAAATATGTAAACATGAAGAATAAAGGTATATAATGTTCATAACTTTCTAGCATTTGTAGACTTAGAGAAAGCTTTTGACAACGTTAACTGGAATACTCTCTTTCAAATTCTGAAGGTGGCAGGGGTAAAATACAGGGAGCGAAAGGCTATTTACAATTTGTACAGAAACCAGATGGCAGTTATAAGAGTCGAGGGGCATGAAAGGGAAGCAGTGGTTGGGAAAGGAGTGAGACAGGGTTGTAGCCTCTCCTCGATGTTATTCAATCTGTATATTGAGCAAGCAGTAAAGGAAACAAAAGAAAAATTCGGAGTAGGTATTAAAATTCATGGAGAAGAAGTAAAATCTTTGAGGTTCGCCTATGACCTTGTAATTCTGTCAGAGACAGCAAAGGACTTGGAAGAGCAGTTGAACAGAATGGACAGTGTCTTGAAAGGAGGATATAAGATGAACATCAACAAAAGCAAACCGAGGATAATGGAATGTAGTCAAATTAAATTGGGTGAGGCTGAGGGAATTAGATTAGGAAATGAGACACTTAAAGTAGTAAAGGAGTTTTGCTATTTAGGGAGTAAAATAACTGATGTTGGTCGAAGTAGAGAGGATATAAAATGTAGACTGGCAATGGCAAGGAAATCGTTTCTGAAGAAGAGAAATTTGTTAACATCGAGTATAGATTTAAGTGTCAGGAAGTCGTTTCTGAATGTATTTGTATGGAGTGTAGCCATGTGTGGAAGTGAAACATGGACGATAACCAGTTTGGACAAGAAGAGAATAGAAGCTTTCTAAATGTGGTGTGGTGGGTAGATCACGTAACTAATGAGGAGGTATTGAATAGGATTGGGGAGAAGAGAAGTTTGTGGCACAACTTGACTAGAAGAAGGGATCGGTTGGTAGGACATGTTTTGAGGCATCAAGGGATCACAAATTTAGCATTGGAGGGCAGCGTGGAGGGTAAAAATCGTAGAGGGAGACCAAGAGATCAATACACTAAGCAGATTCAGAAGGATGTAGGTTGCAGTAGGTACTGGGAGATGAAGAAGCTTGCACAGGATAGAGTAGCATGGAGAGCTGCATCAAACCAGTCTCAGGACTGAAGACCACAACAACAACAACAATGTTCATAACATTTGTTCTATCTAAAAATCTTTAAGAGTTTCACATAAGAAATTCAGAGACATTACTTTTCGGCAAGCCCTCTTACTTACAAAATACCTCAGTTGTGAGGGAGGTGGTAAGTAATGGCTTCTTACATGATCCTTTTAATTTGTTGTCTTTACGCTATACACCGCAAATAACATTGATCACTAGTTTGTTCGTTAAATATATCTGTTAGTTAAAAACTTTTATGTGTTTATTTTCTTATTTACGCATACTTTAGGCTTTTCTTTTGGCCAGCTGTTGTAAAACAAAACCCCTCGGCTCTCACTCCCTCTTATGTGAGAACTGTACTGCCAAGAAAACCAGGCCCTCGTGTAAGAGTTGCTATGTGTCACTAAAACAAAGGAGACAACAAAAAACAGACTGGAAAGACGCGAAGTCACAAAAAAATTTAAACGAGCGTTAAGACGTAAGATCAAGGTTCAAAAATGGTTCAATGGCTCTGAGCACTATGGGACTTAACATCTATGGTCATCAGTCCCCTAGAACTTAGAACTACTTAAACCTAACTAATCTAAGGACATCACACAACACCCAGCCATCACGAGGCAGAGAAAATCCCTGACCCCGCCGGGAATCGAACCCGGGAACCCGGGCGTGGAAAGCGAGACGCGAAGTCACAAAGCGCATTAGTATAACGAGCGAGTTGCCGAGAATAAGATAACTTACGTTGCCCGCTGTCGCCGCCGCGTTTGCCGGTTTCTGCACGTGCGCCGTCTCCATCATACACAGAATTTTAGAACTCTTCCCGCAGTACTGTCAACTGATCGTTGACGTCACTGTCCCTCTCGCTACGTGGCCCGCGGCTGATTTACACGCAAACACGTGACGCGCACTCTCAACGAGTAGCTCGATTTTAATCAGAAACACGGCAGTGGGACGGGCGGCGCGCACAACAGACTGACACAGAAACTACGATGAAACTTAACAACGTTTTGCCATATTTCTGTCGATGTTTTGTTCGGTTGACGTAACCAACACTAGAGATGACGTTTTGGATATTACAAGCATGTTCTCTTAAGGCTTCAGTATCTTAGTTTCTGTCACGAAGTACAGGGTGTCCATAATTAAAGTTCCAGCTTCAAAGCGCTGTAGAAAGAGAACCACTGTTCAGAATGAAGTTAAATCTGAACAGGGTATTATCGACACAGAGAGGAACTTCACGGGAAAAAAAATTAACGAACATTTGACCAATAGGCGGCTCTGTGTGAGAATATGGACACCAACAGACGTACGCCGCTCAGGTCTTCCTTAGTTTGCGTCCGAGACGCCCAACATGACTGACTGCAAGAAGGATCGCACACTGCTGACAAAGCTGGTTCACAAGGACCGTGGCTGTACCCCAGCAGAAGTTCCGGACAATCATGGGTATGAAACAAAGGTTCAAACAATGGTTCAAATGGCTCTGAGCACTATGCGACTTAACTTCTGAGGTCATCAGTCGCCTAGAACTTAGAACTAATTAAACCTAACTAACCTAAGGACATCATACACATCCATGCCCGAGGCAGGACTCGAATCTGCGACCGTAGCGGTCGCTCGACTCCAGACTGTAGGGCCTAGAACCGCACGGCCACTCCGGCCGGCATGAAACAAAGGCAATGGTCGAATTTCTGCTAAGGGTCTGGTGAAAATATTTATAAAATTCGAACAGACAGGTTCTTTCGAAGGCCAGTGTCGCAGAGGGAGAAAAGCAGTTGATTCGACGTCCGTCGAAGATGTGACCACAGCAATGCAGGCAGGGTCGAGTGATGGTCTGCTGATATGCAGTGCACGGGAAATGCACGCATATTGAAACGTGCCTGAGAGCGCGGTGCATATAATCCTACGAAACATCCTGCCTTGCTATCCACACCAAATCACCCGTGTTCAGGAGTGGCTTCCTGCTGACGTGCCAGAAAAACAAACGTACTCTCTGGAATTTCTTGCTCACATAGAAGTGGACAGTTAATGGCCATGGAACATTCTGTGGGCAGACGAAGACCGTTTCCATCTCCAAGGACATGTCAATACTCATAATAGCAGAACATGGGCAACGGAAAATCCACACTCACGTGAACCGGTACCACTTCATTCAACAAACGTGACTGTGGTGCGGGTTGACGACGTCGTTTAACGTGGGGCCGGTTTTTTCGAGTAAATTGTTCCTGCGGGTCCTGTTACCTTGGAAGGAGTATACTGGGGCACACTTGTATGTGGCACCAGAATAAGATAAGAATGTCAATAAATTAAAATGAAACTAGTGTACTATAAGCAATGAATGTCTCTGATAAGCTCGATAATTTGGATCGCTGACTGTGCGCGATCACACAGCCAAAGATACTGTACTGCTGTGTTAGAATAAGAGAGCGCTGGACGCACAGTAGTAGGTAGCTGTCTGTGAGGGAAAGACGATGGAGTAGGCAGTTTCTGTTGTGTGCTGTGTGAAGCCACCAAGAGTTAGATTAATGTAGGTATGTCAATATTGTTGAACATGGAAGCAAAAGTCTTCATGGAAATAAGATAAAGATTTGAATAACTATGATTTCTGTTTGTGCCAGCGCGTTAGTATAGATGAGTTGGCTGATAATTTATAATTGTTGAGTAACACTAGAATTTACGTAAACGATTTTGAGAAAGAGGCTAGTTCAATATTTCATTTTTGTAGTGCTTTTTACGTTTGTTAACAGAGCTATGTGTAATTTGATGTTTCTCATTTATGTTGGATTAATGAAGTTAGAAAATACTTGCTGTTTAAATGTCATTGTTTGTGAATCAGTTGTGAGTAATGTAACTTCAGTTGTCAGATGTTTTTGAAAAGACAAAATTAACTTGCAATATAATTTTGCTAAAAAAGTGAGTGTTGGTAATTCATCATAATCAGTACCGCCAGATCATTTTTTTTTTTTTAAAGAAGTTGGATGTTCTTAAATGTTCTCGTTTATCAGCCAAATGAATTTCATATGCAGCCAGCATTGGACATTCCTGAGCCTGTAGCTAGAAAAAAATAATATATATAAAATGAGACACCACAATACAATATATCGCCCTACTTCGTAAGACAATTTAATTTATTTGTTATGTGCACAGGGACTCATAATAGCATAATAGCAATAAATTAAAATGAAACTAGTGTACTATAAGCTGATATGCAGTGACCGTAGTTCTTTATTGGTATTGGGTGTTGCATTCCCCAGTCGACTCGTGTATAGTTTTGCTAACAAAAAGACAGGGTAAGCACACCACTTGAACTTACAACACTCAACACGACAATTCGATATCTGTATCCATTCCACAGGTCAGACATCCATTTAACGTAATCATAAAGTTTTCACTTTCATTTTTTAAAAGAACGTTGCAACCTGTTGCGTCACTGGTAAACGCAATGAGAGTCTGTTGAGCATCAGCGTCATTCCAGCCTTTCAGCGGCCTGTATTAGTGGGTAGGATCATTTTTATGCAAAGTGGAACTCCTCTGCATATTACACAGCTAATGAAGTGGTTGCTGCAGATGCAAACCTATACAGATTGGTCATCCAGATCACTTGATCTGAATCAGTGTGATGGCTATGGGATAATCTGATATACGTTGTTTTCAGAGCTCCAATTACTAACGTAGCTGAGTCGAAGGCACGCATTGTGTAAAACTTTTTAAACGTGAGCTGTTTTGGAACACGCTGTGTCTCGATTTTGACTTGTGGCAGAAAGAAGTGGACAGCATACCCAACATCTCTTGCACCACCCTAACGACAATTAGAAATTGATGTCATTTCGTGTTTTGAAAACTGATTTTCCCTTTTCGATGTGGTATGACCCTGTCGCGGTGGATGGGCTTCCCTAACTAACTGTGCTCAACTGCTGACTGTCGAACATGCACTCATGCTCATTGAACAGACGTAATGTGCAACTCAAACCATAAGTGTCCTATCGGAGTTCCTCGGTCATTTATAGTCGACCTAATTTTTTCCTTTTGGTTTTTTCATGACGTTTTACCCTGCGTCAGAAATACGCTGCTCAAATTGTACGTCATTCTAAGCAGTGCTTCTCTTTTGAAAGCGTTTTGTAACTGGAACTTCAATTACGGACACCTGTACATAGATGACTAACGATCACATGACGGTCACAGTATAGCAAGCCGCAACTGAGGGAAGATGGCGAAGTAATATAGGAAGGAAGACGGAAAATATATAAGGAGTTTTGCAAAATCTTAAATCGATGCTCACAGACAGTGACTTTAAAAAGAAACGAAGCAAGTACAAGCTCATACGAATTTGTATATACAGAACTCAGAAAATGAGCCACGTATGTCACCCCACATTACGATATTTCTCAACAAGAGTGGTGAATTTTCATAAGAGTTCACTCGATCCGGGTTACCTGCAGACGCAGTTCTGCAGCGTGCGGATGACGGGCGCCTCGAAGTGTTGGTGTGAATCAGCATAGCAACTGGAAACGTATCCCAAAGTTGAAGTCTGTGGGACAGTACCTTTCTTGTGGGCAAAGCATCTAAATAATACACAGAATCACCTTGAAATTCTGGCTGAATATGGGTCAAATCCATTGTCGCGTCCAGCAGTAGTGATACGGCGCCAACAGTTCGACCAAGGACGCAAAGGCGTGCAGTGACGCTAATCGAGACGTTCAGGTCTTGCACTTTGTGACTTCCTCATTTTCGGAAATTTGAAAGAACATCTGGAAGAAAAGATATTTCCCAACGATGAAGACGTTCGCAAAGCGGTTCTCGAATGGCTCCGTGACCAAGGAGCTAATTTTTATAGTCCATTTCCCAAATTTAGGATTGATAGAAAGATCCGGCCCTTGTCTACAGAGACTTGGTGAGTATGTTGAAAAGTAGTGTTAAGTATCTGTTTCACTTAGAAGTGTAATGCTGCATTTAATGCAAATGATTTGCCTACCATAATACAGAGGTTGATCAACGAAGACTGAGACCGGGTTTTTTTTCGGACGTTTATTGCTCTGTTTCGATGTTTCCCCCTCCTACTTGAATGGGCTTTTTATGGTTTCTCTGCTAGTCCTCGAACACATGATGCAGGCGATTCTTTGTCAGGTCCTTGAGAAGCGACTCGCTCTTCTTGAGCACCGCTTCAGAGTTCTCAGATCGAATGCACTGAAGCTTTTCCTTTAGAAGTGAGAATTTTAAAAAAACACCGGGAGCAATATCGGGGCTATAACCCGGATGCGGTACGCAGTTAAACTTGGAATGAGCCAGGAATGTACGACTGCGTTTGAAACGTTAGGCCGCTCATGGTCATGATGAATTACCCACTCAGTCCTAAGAAGGTCACGTCGTTTCCTCGAAATGTGCTGCTTAGGTACTGCAAAGAAATGGAGAATGAATGTTTTTCTCTACAACGGAATGTGCGCTGATGTAACACTTGCTGGCAGATTAAAACTGTGTGCAGAGCCAGAACTCGAACACGGGACATTTGCCTTTCGCGGGCAAGTTCTATATCAACTGAGCTACCCAAGCACGACCCACCTTACCTCTTCACAGCTTCACTTCTCTTCGTACCTCGTCTCCTAGTTACCACACTTCACAGAAGCTCTTCTGGAAACATCACCCAGACTGTGGATAAGCCATGTCTCCGCAATATCCTTTCTCCCAGAAGTGTTAGTCTCGGGAGGTTCGCAGGAGAGCTTCTGTGAAGTCTGGAAGACAGGAGACGAGTTTCTGGCGGAAGTGAATGTGTGAGGACGGGCCGTCAGCCGTGCTTGGCTAGCTAAGTTGGTAGAGCACTTCCCCGTAAAAGACAAATGTCCCGGGTTCTAGTCTCGGTCCCGTACACAGTTTTAATCTGCCAGGAAGTTTCTTCCTCAGTTTAGACGGTACTGGCGTGTAGTACGCTGCAGTAACAGTGGTGTCAGTGGGAACTGCTTGCTGGTAAATCATTTCATGACAGTCAAAAAATGTGATCTTCTTTACTTTCCCTGAAGATGGTAAAACTTCCGCCTTTTTTAGTGTTGGGGAACCTGGCCATTTCCACATTGGGCTGCCTCGTTTGCCTTCAGGATCATAATGAGGCAGCCACGGCTCATCACCGGTAATAATCGATTCCAGAGACTGATTTGCATCAGCAGAGAAAAGCAGCACCTCATGGCTTGTCTCTGTTCGCCTAACCTTGCATGGGGGCTTAATAAAAATATTGAATGCAAATAATTTTAATTTCTGCTTTAGTAGCTGTCTGTCCGATTACGAAGTCTCGTAACGGTTGGCCCTGACTATTATTATTACGCAATCTGACTGCTTAGAACAATAACAAAGAATGAAATGGAAATTTTCATTAACACAGTTAATTAATTAAGTCCCCAGCAACTATAAAACCAACGCAACAACAAGCACAAGAGTAACTGTTCTGTGTGTGGGAGTGTGACTCAACGTACGCATCTGGCACGGTTCTTCTTCAACAACACAACAATTTTTAAATAACATTATACTGAATTAATTAAAGAAAATACAAATACCATAATTACTCAAGAGAACCACAATTACACTCTAATCCAAGAACACAAGCCAGATGCTTTGTTGACTGAACCTGTAATGACACATTATTTAAAACATGGAAATAATGATAAATAAATCAAGTTTCGTTACCTTCATATATTGACCAAAATCACTCTCATAATTACAATATATCTCCACACCGCCTCGCTATTACCACATCTGAACAAGAACCTTTCAGTATCACATCTCAGCAAGCACTCCCTACTAGCACATCTGAACACGAACTGACTACCACGAGTCCTCGACAAGCACTGACTACTACGACATCTCAATAATCACTCTGCCAGTGGAGGCGGGCGAACAATGCTCTCTAGCGATCTCTGGCGCTGTGGCTCAGTGTAGCCACCTTTCATATGCCCTTCCTCCACGGCTAGAATTTGATGGTATTTTTGCCAGCATTGGTGGTGAAAATACCACCAAATTCGTCAAAAAAATACAGACAAAAATAAAAGATAATATTAATACGTAAATACCATATAACTAGATAAAATTTTGGCTTTGCACTGACCTTTCAATAACCTATTATATAGAATACAGTAAGCAATACAAATTCTTTCATGCATGTGACTTTACATAATAGTTTACACAAGTATTATGTGGTTAAACAGTTCAATCAATAGCGTCAGCAATGACGAATATGTGCAGGTAAGAGTCTCATAACTTTCCACAAACAGTAATACACAAAAAAATCAGTTTATACAAATATTCACATAAACGCTTTCCATAGCCCATGAATAAGCAGTTGACAGTTCCAGCAATAGCACCCAGCAATGGTCAACAGGTGCAAAAACCAATAAGTAACATTTTTTCAATAGAAGCAGTCCATCAGTGGCACCCACAATGTTGATCAGGTGCACACAGCAACAGGTGACTTCATTTCAGTAGAAGCAATCCATCAGCGGCACCCAGCAATGTTGAGTAGGTGCAGACACCAACAAGTAACACCATTTCAGTAGAAGCAGTCCATTAGTGGCACCAGCAATGTTGATCAGGTGCACACAGCAACAGGTGACTTCATTTCAGTAGAAGCAATCCATCAGTGGCACCCAGCAATGTTGAGCAGGTGCAGACATCAACAGGTGACATCTTTTCATTAGAAGCAGTCCATCAGTGGCACCCAGCAATGTTGAGTAGGTGCAGACACCAACAAGTAACACCATTTCAGTAGAAGCAGTCCATTAGTGGCACCAGCAATGTTGATCAGGTGCACACAGCAACAGGTGACTTCATTTCAGTAGAAGCAATCCATCAGCGGCACCCAGCAATGTTGAGTAGGTGCAGACACCAACAAGTAACACCATTTCAGTAGAAGCAGTCCATTAGTGGCACCAGCAATGTTGATCAGGTGCACACAGCAACAGGTGACTTCATTTCAGTAGAAGCAATCCATCAGTGGCACCCAGCAATGTTGAGTAGGTGCAGACATCAACAGGTGACATAGTTTCGGTAGAATCAGTCCATCAGTGGCACCCGCAATGTTGAGTAGGTGCAGACACCAACAAGTAACACCATTTCAGTAGAAGCAGTGCATGAGTGGCACCAGCAAAGCTGAGCAGGTACACACAGCAACAAGTCACATTTCTCAGCAGAAGCAGTTCCATAAAATACACTGTCACTGATCACACTGTTCATCAGAGTTTATAAGCAGAAATTAAACATGTCCTAGTGGCACCAATATTGTAGAAAAGGTACAAGTAACAGTCCATAATTTTTTTACAATCACTGATCACACAGTTCATCAGCAGAAATTAAACATGTCCTTGTGGCACCAATCATGTAGAAAAAGTACAAGTAACAGTCCATAATTTTTTTTACAATCACTGATCACACAGTTCATCAGCAGAAATTAAGCATGTCCTTGTGGCACCAATCATGTAGAAAAAGTGCAAGTAACAGTCCATACTATTCACCATAACTACTGAGACAGTTCAGTCATGAACAATAGTTTGAATGCACATACAATTTCTTTAAGGAAATATAATCAATGCTCTTACACTAAACATACAAATCATAATAAACACACAAATGATATCAGGTAATTGTCACATTAACTATTACAGTACACAATAACAGTTAACCTATAATATTTATGGGTGTCAGTGCAAGCCACAACAAACAAGTGAAATAATATTTAGGAGATAGGTTGGGATCACTTCTCTGGGATTATAAAAGGAAAACACACAAAACACACTCACTCATCTTTCATCCACATTAGTGCTACTGTGTAATTGAATAGTGTTAACTGTGTAAATGCAATTCTGTCGAAATTTTATGTTCATTATGTGTATCAAGTAGTAGTGGCAGCAATGTATAACAGTCAATAATAGTTAGTCAACGTCATAGTCATCATGTCTAGACCAATGTTTGCCAAGCCAGATCAAATTGTACTGTTGCTGAACAACTGTCAGTGAGCCAAGATATGCAAATACTTCCTCTCTTCAAAAAAAAGTGTATACTGCTTAGTGATTTGACAAAGTGTGTGTGTAGACAATCTTCCTTCTACTTGAGTGTTCTAGTCTGCCATCTTTATCCTCCTTGTTCCATATGGACCAACAAAAAAAAATATGCTCCTCATTTACTTTACCTCTTATCCACCAAAACTCCAATAATCATCAACTTAATCTCAATACTTCACTAATACCTTTTCAATATGTCGATCATCAATATCATTTATCTTACCTTTTGTCCACGAAAACTCCAATAATCATCACTTAATCTTATCTCAATACTTCACTAATACCTCTTCAACTTCACATAATCTCAATAATACCTCAATAATAAATCTTCAATACGTCGATACCTATAAACCTTATTGCCAATATCATTTCACTTCCATAACAACTCTTTCCTCTAGTCAGTCTCCTCGAACAAGTACAGACAAAATCCTAGTGCAACTTCAATTCAGCATCCCATACAATCCGAAGACACAGTGTCCACACACAACCTCTCGTGTAATCCATCTGACCCAAATTTTCTACTCATTATAAATTATAAGATACATTTTGGTTCCTTGTCCATCATTAAATAAAATAAATGCATACATGACCTCTAACAGACTTAGTTCGAATAACTTTCAGTAATTAAGTACGATTACGAAGTGTTAATGATCATAATATTTCACAGTGTGTACACCACTTCAAGAATCATAGCAGAAGCAAACATGTGGAGTATTTTTTGTGTCAAGTGTCACTTCCTATTTCAATTGCTCACGAAAATGCAGTGTAATACTGTCAATGGTCTAAACCTAGTTTTGGTCTGTCATGTCGTTAGCTTCCTTCCTATTAGCATAAATTTATACAGCTTCCATAAAACCTCAGCTCATGTGACTTCTATGACTTTCTTGTACTAATGTCGTTCGTCGAATTATAGCAGTTCATTTTCTTATCTTAAAATTATAAGGCACTGAGCGTAAGCAAAACATGCAATAGCGAGTAAATATACCAGTAGAGAACAGAATGTCAACAAGTGGATGCAGCACAATTCCTACAACGAGGCTCTGCCAAGCGAACAATCTATAATTAATACCACAGTGTAACCTAAACTCTATATTTGTACACAGTATATCAGCATTTCTATATACTAAATTGAAGAGTAGTTATGACAACAAACAGAAATGTGTAAATATGCAATCCATACGCACAGCAGCAAACATGCCTTACACAATAAACAGGTCATTAGTATCACATCGACATAAGCAAATAAATGTTCATATGTAATCTTAATAAGTAAACATGAAGGCGCAAGCAGATAAATCACAAAGTATAACTTACATATCTAACCACATCAGCACAATTAATCAGGTGACAATTATAATTTAAATAAATAAGCACAGCAGGCACATAATAGAAAAATATGACATCAGTGAAAAAGCAGTGCAGCCAAGCGATGCATAATATATACAAATAACAACCCTGTTCATTAGTCAATCATTGTCAAAATCAGTTAATATGCGTAAGCACGTCGCTTCACTAGTAAATTCATAGAACATGAAATTAGCACAAAGTATGAATCACGTAATCGCAAGCAGCAAATTACGTCTGAAGTACGTACCTAAGTGGAATTATGTTACCTGAAAAATAAACTCAATTAACCGTTACCTTTTTTTGTTTATTACTTTCTTCTTCGAAATGACCTTCTTCCTGAATATTTTCTCCAAAGCAAGTCGTCTTAACGTCGGACACGCACAGAATTTACCTGAAGGTCTTAAATACTTTATACAACCGTATCCTGAAAAATACTGAACGTTAATAACATAATTTATGAAGTCCTTATAGCTTTATACAGAATTTATTCGGAGAAATTAAACTGTGTAATTATTTACGTCTGTCAGTGCATTCGCACTGAGCGCTCGATCAGCTGTAGGCGCGTGACGTAGGAAGGTAATTGTTTGCGGTCAACGACTGCCTTGTGCGGCGCGCAGACTGACTGTTGCTTTGAGTATGTGCCGCCGCCAAACACAGCGCGGTATCCTTGTACTCTCTCCATGTTTACGTAAACTGTTGGTTTCTCACAAGTATGTCATTCCACAAAAATTTTTACGTTAGATATGTGATGTATTCCCTTAGAGCGCCGAGTTTTAAGAGTTTCTACTTCAACAGTGTTATCATGAATAATTTTGCGAACTCTATATGGACCGTTATAAAGCAGAAAAAATTTGCGACATAAGCCTTTTCCTTTATGAGACAAACGATGAGATTTAATTAACACCTTCTGACCAACTGACAAGATTTTTAAACGACCAGGACGTTTAGCTGATTTCTCTCTTCTAGCAGCCGCAGATGCAATATTTTGTAGAGCCAGGTTGACAACTTCAGAATGCCGCAGTTTCCGTGTGGGCGGAAAAGGAACGATTTCAGAAATGCGATTTGTTGGTACTTTATTTTTTAATATCAATAGAGGCGGTAAAGAAGTTGAGTCATTAGGAAGTTCATTCAGAATGTTTTGAAAAATATGAAGATACTGATCCCAAGTTCTGTGATTCTGATGACAATAAAGACGACACAATTTATTGATTTCCTTCATCCATCTCTCTGAAGGATTAGATTGAGGGTGAAAAAGTGAAATGAAAATTGGTTTAATTTTACGACGCCGTAGAGTACGACGCCAAATTTTAGAGCGAAACTGTGATCCATTATCTGATATAACCTTATCAACATGACCAACTTCCTTAAGAAAATGTTTGATGAAAGCATTAGATACTGAACGAGCTGTTGCTTTGCGTAAAGGTGTAAAACACACATATTTTGATGTTAATTCCACTGCTACGAAAATATACGCAAAACCATTAGTAGAACGAACCACTGGACCGAACAAATCGACTGCAGCCATCTCCTTTAATTTCGCTGGAATGATAGGAAACAACGGTGCTCTGTGAGAAACTGTTGGCGGCTTAGCCTTTTGACATAATTTGCATTTGGCAAGAACAGATCGAATACGTTTTTCCATATTACTGAAGTAGCAATTTTCTCGTAATTTATGAAAGCATTTTCTGGGACCAAAGTGCGCATAACTGAAATGTGTGTACCAAATCAATTTATTGACCCACTCATCAGGAATACAAACTAACCAAACAGAGTTGTCGACCGATTTTCGTTTGAAAAGAATATCATTGCGAACTAAATAATACTGTCTGATCGCTACGCTTTCCTTTCTCCTCCACTTCTCCTTAATGTCCTTCCAGATTGGATCCTTATTTTGCTCCTTAGCGATGTCCTGGAGCGAAGACGAAATAAAGTTCTCAAACGCAACACCTTGAATGTACATCAAACAATAATGGTTTTCTTTGCAGTCCTCTTCAGCACTTTGTTTCAAACCCATAGGTGCACGTGATAAAGCATCAGCAACAATATTTGAAGATCCCTGTATGTAAACAATACTAAAATCAAATTCCTGTAGGTACAACGCCCATCGTGACAATCTGCCATGAGTTAATTTTGTCGACATAAGAAATTCCAGAGCTCGATGATCGGTGTAAACCTTAGTATGTCTGCCAAACAAAAATGTGCGAAATTTTGTGAAGGCCCATACAACAGCCAAAGCTTCAAGTTCCGTAATCGAATAATTCTTCTCTGATTTAGAGAGAACACGGCTTCCAAAGGCAACAGTTTTCTGTACTACAACGCCGTTTTCTTCTATCTCTTGAAATAAATGTGCACCTAGGCCTTTGTATGATGAGTCCGTCGCCAAACAAAAATCTTTAGATAGATCCGGATGTGAAAGAAGTGGAGCAGCAACTAAAGCATCACGAAGTTGTTCAAATTCTGATTGAGCTTCCTCATCCCAACACCAATTAGATTTCTTTCCAGATAGTTCACATAAATGAGGTGTGGCCAAATTGTCCAATCTAACAAAGCGTCTAAGAAAATTACAGACACCAAGGAAACTACGAACATCACGTTTTGTGGTAGGAACAGCATAATTACGAATAGCGTCTAGTTTCTCTGGATCAGGGAGAATACCTTCTGTAGAAATAATGTGACCGAGAAATTTCACCTGAGAACGACCAAATTCTGATTTTTCCAAGTTCAATGTCATGCCAACTCGTGCAAAAATACGTAATAATGAATCCAACATTTTGTTGTGCTCACTCCAAGAACGTTTAGCAATAAGAATGTCGTCAACATATGAAGTAATATTGTCACGAATATAAACAGGTAAAATTTCGTTTAAGCTACGAATGAATGCTGCTGAAGATACAGTAAGTCCAAATAGTAATTTCCGAAGTCACGTTTGGGTAAAACAGTCAAATCTGGTTATTCTTTACCTACTGTCTAGGTAGATGGATAGTAGAAGAATTGTTTTTATAGCTGCAAAGAATAGTGAAAGAGTAGGCAGCGGTGCAGAAAACTAAAAGGGAAATAGCACCACTACAGCTCGGGGCCCTGTGATCGCTACTGCACATATTCACTTAGTGTAGTGAATCCCCTGAGGACCTTAATAGCTACACATAAATTTCAGTTTGTGACTTAGTGGCAATTTTGGCGGAAGTGCGTACGTAAATTGATCTAACCATGCACATGTATGTATGTCATTCTTAGAATTGCGGAAGATCTTAAATTTCCGAACAGTCAAAAAGTGTTTATAGTCAAAGTTTTCGCCTCGTGGCGACAAAGACCTACCGCGTCTGTCCCAGTTTGAATGTCGATTATTGTCAAGTTCGCGCGCCTGGCGCTCTCTTGTTGCATCCCGTAAATGAAACAAATTATTTTCTTCAAACCCCTCTGGTATCTGTGATTCTAAATCTCTTTTGCCGTCTTTTCCTACGATTTCGCCTTCAATTTGTTTGACTTGCTTTTTTAATGCCTCAAATTCCCTTTTCACGCGTTCATTAAATTTTCCCTGATTTTCAACATGCTTATTTATGTCCTGATACTCTTCGGTTTCTGCAAATGGCAATGGTGCTGTATCATCTGAATCTCTGTCCCCATTTAAACTAAGACTTGTCAGTTTATCTGAAATCTCCTCAACTCTTTCCGATGAGTCACCTAATTGTTCTTTCTGATTATTTACGTCTTCCGTAAGTGTCGCGACTCGGTTTTCGGTATTGTCACATTTAGTAGTTAACTGTTCACACTGTTGCGTTAAGTCGTTTGGTACGGATTCCTCGATTCTCTCAAATATCTCTTCCTTATCGTGTGCACGTTGTAAATTTAACTCTCAAAATTTTTGTACTATCACGCGATCTCTTTCTTCCTGTTCTCTATCCTGTTCCCTTTGTCTAATCTCTACTGCAATTAATCTATTATTGTGAGAATTCAAAATCGGTTGTACTTCTTCTCTGATTTCTTTCTTTAATTCATCTTTCATGTTTTTGAAACATGTCCCTATTCGTGAATCTAACCGTGTTTCCATTGTTCCCATCTCAGTTCTAATTGTTCCTATTTGTGAGTCTAACCGTGATTCCATTGTTCCCATATCTGTTTCTAAACGTGTTGCCACTGTTTTTAATTCAGATGCTATATCAGTTTTAATTTCAGATCGTAACTGTGATCCCATATTTAATATTGCACCCAACAACTGCTCCATAATAGCCGGTTCGAAATTCTTTTCGCCCCTAACATTTCCCGCAAAACCAGTTTCCTTCGTCATAGCTGTAAAGCTATCTGTGTTCGATACTATTCCAGAATCTTCTATCGGTAATCTCGTATTCTCTGAATTTTCTGATTGAGAAAAATTTTGAAAGGGTTCTGGACTATTTTCCCTGCTTATTAAATTGTTTTCAACTTCATTATTTATCGTACTGTTGTCCTGTGTTGGCGAGTTCGCCATGTCAACAATTTCGTCATTGTGACTATCCATCATTTTTGCCTTTTTCATCGATCGCGTAATCATTTACAAAACATACAAAACTCGTCACAGTACGAAAATTACAGAGAATATAACACGTTATCACCAACAATACCATTCACACGAAACGCTTCCTTCAAACACGATTAACGAACAATTGAAATAATTGCACTAATTTGTCAAACCCATAGACAAGACAACCAATATTAAATTTTGAAAAATACCATCAGAAGAATGCCAATTACCAAATCTACACATGCAATATAGACTACAATTACTAAACTACAAATTACTACAACAATACTACTGTCTACTATTTTTACAATCAGAAGAATTCCAAGGGACGATCCGAAGCTGCGGTCGCCACGTGCATGGGGGCTTAATAAAAATATTGAATGCAAATAATTTTAATTTCTGCTTTAGTAGCTGTCTGTCCGATTACGAAGTCTCGTAACGGTTGGCCCTGACTATTATTATTACGCAATCTGACTGCTTAGAACAATAACAAAGAATGAAATGGAAATTTTCATTAACACAGTTAATTAATTAAGTCCCCAGCAACTATAAAACCAACGCAACAACAAGCACAAGAGTAACTGTTCTGTGTGTGGGAGTGTGACTCAACGTACGCATCTGGCACGGTTCTTCTTCAACAACACAACAATTTTTAAATAACATTATACTGAATTAATTAAAGAAAATACAAATACCATAATTACTCAAGAGAACCACAATTACACTCTAATCCAAGAACACAAGCCAGATGCTTTGTTGACTGAACCTGTAATGACACATGATTTAAAACATGGAAATAATGAAAAATAAATCAAGTTTCGTTACCTTCATATATTGACCAAAATCACTCTCATAATTACAATATATCTCCACACCGCCTCGCTATTACCACATCTGAACAAGAACCTTTCAGTATCACATCTCAGCAAGCACTCCCTACTAGCACATCTGAACACGAACTGACTACCACGAGTCCTCGACAAGCACTGACTACTACGACATCTCAATAATCACTCTGCCAGTGGAGGCGGGCGAACAATGCTCTCTAGCGATCTCTGGCGCTGTGGCTCAGTGTAGCCACCTTTCAACCTTTTGTTGGGGAGTCAACATATGGGCACCTAAAGGCCAAAAACTTGCATAATCGTAAGGATACTGCAATATGAAGTTCTCAACATTCACGGACTATCACAGCAGCTGTGTTGATGGTGACTTTAGTTACAGCAGAAGCCGCACCACCAGGCATCTCGTTGACACAGAGAAGTCGGCCTTCTTTGGTGTCCTTGAGCCACATAAACACTGCTGCATGAGGCAGTGCTTCTTCATCATACGCTTGTTGCAGCTTTTTGTGAGTTTTAGTGGCTGTTTGGTTTAAAAGAACGCTGAATTTTATTGCGCCTTACTCCATTGTTTGGTAAGCGAAATGCAGAGAGCGTCTATAAAATAGAGCATTTCTACCAACCTACCAATACGAGAGAGCTGCTTCTATGGAAATTATACATAAAAACTGGCTGTTTTGAAATATTCGTGGTGAAAATAGGAAACTATCACGGAAGCAACAGGAAAAAGTCAGTCTTAATCTCTCTTGATCAGCCATCGTTATGTGTAACTTACTTTTTGAGGTCCTCTCGTAGCTGGTTACAGAGAGAGATTGACAGTATGAACTTGGAAACGGCAGCTGGACCCCTTGCAAACAGTACATACCCAGCTGTTATCCAGTCCTCTTTTAAATAATATTTTGTAGTGTAACTCGTTCCGCAGTTCCACAATTAAGGGCAAAATCTATATTCCCTTTTCTATCCAACTGAAATTACGAGGACACATTTCCATATGGCAGCTGGCTGGATCTTCTCGTACTGAGATCAAGCAATGAGGTTACTTTCCGTAAGCATCTTACACGACCTTAAGCGGTAGCGAGGCGGTTCATAGGAGCATCGCGGAAGATTTCCTTTCCGACCCGAGCAAAAATGAGCTAAAACTTCGTCTCTAATGACTTCACTATCATCAGAATATTAAAGCAACTTGAGGGGAGTAGTCGAAAACGTAAAGCAACTATACTGAAAAATATTTTGTGCCATATACCGGCATATTCTTCTTCTGGCGTATTGCTATTGAAAGATGTTCAGTAGACGTATAAAACCTCAACAAGATTTTAGTTTTACTAGTAGTATTAGCACAATCAGGAAGAATGCCTTAATAGAATACTTAAATGTCATTCGTTAAGTTTTTATGGTAATTTATAAAGAGTTAAATGCGTCATTCACTAAAAAATCTCATTAACTACCCGTATACATGCTTCCTTTGGTGCTCTCTGAGATAACTGCTTTAGTAGCGCACCATTTGCTACTGAAGGATATTTTTTCCAGAAACGCTGGCGAGTACCAGTAGTACTCTGTTCTGTAGCTCCTCAGCCTTTGTGAGTTCACGGTAGACTCCTCTTGTTGCTTCACAGCAACTTTTCTCCGTCATCGTCTCTTCCGGCTACTCGAAGCTTCTCCGTCATTCTACAGAAAACCAAATTATTAGAGAAATTAAGAAAAAAACCTTGGACATGACATATGACGACAGTGATTTACTTGTGATATCGGTTTACCTGTATTTTCTCTCGCATTCAGAAAGAGAAAAAGTTGGACTCGTTCCGATTGCTTGTTATTTGGTGCTTTCTTCCACCCTTGCTATGTTTCTCGAATTCTGTTTTCCTGTTAAACCTTGATCTGCCGGCCGAAGTGGCCGTGCGGTTAAAGGCGCTGCAGTCTGGAACCGCAAGACCGCTACGGTCGCAGGTTCGAATCCTGCCTCGGGCATGGATGTTTGTGATGTCCTTAGGTTAGTTAGGTTTAACTATTTCTAAGTTCTAGGGGACTAATGACCTCAGCAGTTGAGTCCCATAGTGCTCAGAGCCATTTTTGAACCAAACCTTGATCTAATGCTGCCCAATAAAATCCTGTTTCACCGGATCTTAACGGAAATATGATGTGAATTAGTTCACGGCGCTTGTTTTCGAAAGAAGTGGTGTTTATCCACGTTCAGACATCTCTGTTACATTTTCCGTATTTTCGCCAAACTACTTCAAGCTAATGTGGTCGATTCCCCGATGTATGCTAGTCCTTAACGAACATATGCCCCGTCTGTAATCACAGCGTTGTAGGCAAAGCTTTTCCTCGTGCCTTCCCTCTTTCTCACGTTTTCAATTGCAAGAACTAAATAACAAGTATGGATGGTTCAAATGGCTCTGAGTACTATGGGACTCAACTGCTGTGGTCATCAGTCCCCTAGAACTTAGAACTACTTAAACCTAACTAACCTAAGGACATCACACACATCCATGCCCGAGGCAGGATTCGAACCTGCGACCGTAGCAGTCGCACGGTTCCGGACTGCGCGCCTAGAACCGCGAGACCACCGCGGCCGGCTAACAAGTATGGAATTAGATTTGAAGAAGTTAGTTAGCCAGTCTCGACAGAACCGCTCCACATTCAGTTATTCCACTTGTGTGTCAATCTCAATGCTAAGAAAGTTGTCATTCTCCTTTCTTCTACTGTTCATCACTTTCGTCGCCTGCTTAGCTGGTTGGTAACGTGCTCGCCTCCAATGCAAGCGGACCCGGGTTCGATTCCCGGCCGGGTTGGAGATTTTCTCCACTCGGGGACTGGGTGTTGTGTTGTTCACATCATCATTTCATCCTCATCACCGGCGCGCAAGTCGCCCAATGTGGCGTCGAATGAAATAAGACTTGCACTTGGCAGCCGAACTTCCCCGAATAGGTGCCTCCCGGCCAACGATGCTATACGCTCATTTCCACTTTTTTATCACTTTCGTCTTTGCTCCGTTTACCCTAAGCAACATTCAATAGTAAGTATGTTGTCAATTCCTTTCTACAGTTCTACTCCTTACATCCTGCTTTGACATCAGAGGACCATCTACGAAGAATGTGGCGGTATGAACCCACTTGTCGCTACAACATTGCCCCCCCCCCCCCTCTGGCCGGGATGCATGCTCTGAATCTGTTGGAAAGGGCGTCATAAATCCGTCATAACCCTCCTCAGGCAATCTGGACCACAAATGTTGACACTGCTCCTTAATATCCTCGATACTGGCAGTGAGACGGAGTCGACGGCCGAATTGGTCTCACACATGTTTTAGCGGCATGTTACTGGCTACTAGAGTATCTGAACAGACAGTTCACAGAGGCGCGTGCCGTGTGTGGGCGAGCATTGTCCTGTTGAAAACTGGCACCACGATAGCGTCGCAGGAGAGATAACACAGGAGGGCGCCGGATGTCCGTAGCGTACCGTTCTCCACTCGCACATTTATTCCTCTCCCGAAGTTTTCTTTCACGTCGATACGCAACCCCGTAGTAAGGACCGCCTTTCCCTTCCTCCTGAATCTAGAACACACATTGTACTTGTCAGTAATGTGGGCAGGCTACCGAGCGATGAGTCGTTTGCAGAACGCGGGAACAGTACATCATCGTTAACATGAGAATGCGGTGATCTCTTCTGAGACAATAAGGTATTTGTACCCTAGACCACCAATTGGAAAACTTTGAGGTGTTACTGACAGGTAACGGTCACTCAAGGATTCTACTTGGTTCTACTCTCTTCTTCTGCCTGGTCGTCCATTCTGTGGGGCAGACGCGCTGACGCTTCTCTCGTCGCCGCTCACAGCACACCTTGTTAAGCAGATACACACTGGCATCTGCCATGATGAGGAGATGACATTCTAGCGAAGCATGCTGCAACTACAGTCCCTGTCATTCATCCGAAATTGCTGCACGCAGACCACTTTCGGGAGGTCAAGAGTCACGAAAAATATCAGTGGCAAGAGATATGGAACGCGTCCCAACAAACAAAAGGTGGTTATTATGCGATGGTACAACCCCGAATCCCTACAAAGCCGTGGTTTACTAGGGCGCATTTGGATCGATCAACGATTTCCACCAACATTCGACTCAGCTTCAACCACACCTCCTTGCCCCTCCATCTACATCGAAGCAACATATACAGCTCCCCTGCACTCGACTGTGAATTTGAATCGGAAGATTATGTCACATTTCCTTTGCGTGTCCCAGATTTGACAGTGAAGCGCTGGACATTTTCAAGAACTGCTTACTATCGGATACCACTTCCGTAAATCACTTTCTTCTCTTTTGCTTACTAAAGACATTCGTCTTTATAAAGTGATTGTTAAATCCTTAAGAGTACTGGAAAAAATCTGTTTGTTTTAATGGTACGCTTAAGTCCTTTTGTGTCTTGCGTTTGATGACATTTCAGAAATGGTGTGAAATGATAAATCAAAACTGTGTAATTTACTTTTACATTTATTCATAAACAATTTATGGTGAAGAAAATTTGTAAGTTACGTGCACATAAGTGGTGTTTATGAAATAAGTGAAGCCCTGAGGTATATCCTGATAGTTAAAAGAGTCACACGCAAATGGAAATGCTATCGGACATTAAAATCAAAGTAAAATATTCGGTCGCCACCAACTCCTGCCACACGACAAACAAGAGCTTCGAATGAGTTGGAAAATTAGTTAATTTAGTCATAAGAAAAAGCTCATAAAGTAACATTCATTTTCATGTTACTCATAAAATATTGAATGTAACTATTAATATGATGCAGGGATTGTTCACATTAATCAAATATTAAAATAAAGTAAAAAGTGTGTGAACGCTTAGAGGGTGACGGGAAAGGTTTAATACTCGCATTCAGACCCACATTCAGTCAAAGAACAGCAAGGACGGTCCCAACACCATCATGCAACGAAGCTAGGAGGTTTGTTCCGCTGTGGTGAGAAAAGAATAAGTAAACTCTAGGACAGAGACAGGGGCCACAGGAAAATTAGACTCACAGTTAACTCGTGTGGCCACGTGGTTCGCGGAGACACAATTTCTACGTACGAAGGCCAAATTATAGTAACATTAAACCACGCAGCCACGAACAATTCACATTTTACAGAGGACGGATTTGAATAGACAAAGGGAAATGGCAGAGGGCCAACAAACTCTAATATTAACCCACGTGGATGGTTTCCAACGGACATCTAGTAATGCACCAAAGAAAATTCACACAGAGGCAAAAATTATCAAGATTCAGAAAAGATTAGAATGTATACACATGCAGTCGCAGGCACACATACATTCACACTGAACCGAGGCCACACTTCCTACGTGAGACCGCTTCGCCATATACAACACCATTGTCCTACGTTCTGTTTACGGACCAAAGTCTGCATTAGGAATCAAACCGAAAGTCTGCAAAAGCCTTGCATTGCTTTCTGCGACCCTGCAAAACAATCTTTATAAGACAAAACGCTAGACAAAAAGCTACACAAGGTGCAAAAAGCTCCCCTCTCTCTATGAAACAAAGCGCTTACAGTTAAATCAACTCACCCTTCTTTGAAAAGACCTCCGCTGCAGAACCTCGGAGAGCTGGAAGCAAACTGGCCACCTCACACTAAAAATTCTCCCACACAACCCCTTGGCCAGGAAAACTCAGAGATGAGGCTTCTGCCACCAACCTAACACCGGTAACTTACACACAAAGGGAACAAACCTCTTTGCCTGCCTGAAAACTACAAGGGTTGGCCATTCTGTAAGACTGCCGCTGATTCTCTGCATCAGACTAAACCACCGTACAGCAAAATGAAACACACAAAACATTCATTCATTCACACATGCCAGAGAGTTTTGGAATAGGAGAACAAGGGATAAACATTTTATGGAATCATAGTCGTGAGTTGGGTTGCATATAAAAAGATGGAAGACTTATAATGGCATTATAGACGACTTTGAAGTCTTGAAAAGAACCAACATAACAGCCATATGATGCTTGCAAATCGTAGAAAGAAATAGGGTACGGCTAGATTGAATCATAGCTCAGTCTTTTCTGGTGCGAAATTTTACAACGAAAACACCAGAATTGTTGTGTGCACTGGAAAGCATACAAAATAAGAATTAAAGGGGACTATGGGACCCTTTCAAATTATGACAACTCCAGATTTTACACTGAGCTGACTTAAGTCATGGGGCTCTCCTAATGTCGTGTCGGATCTGTATTTGCCCGGCGCAGTGCAGGAAGTTGACATGGCAGGTACTCAACAAGTCGTTAGAAATCCCCTGGAGAAATACTGTACCTGGCTGCCTCAATATCTGTTGAAAATTGTGAAAGTGTTGGCAGTGCAGGATTTTCTGTGCAAATCGACCTTTCGATTATGTCCCATAAATGTTCGATGGGATTCATGTCGGCTGATCTGGGAGTCCTAATCATTCCCCCGAATGGCCCAGAATGTTCTTCAAACCAGTCGTGAACAACTGTGGCCCGATGACATAGCGCATAATTATTCATAAAAATTCCAACGTTATTTGGGAACATGATGTTCGTGAGTGGTTGCAAAAGGCCTCCCATTAGCCAAACATCCGGAGAATCCAATCCATTCAATGTAAACACAGCCACATGGAGCCACCATCTACTTGCACAGTGCCT
The DNA here is from genome assembly GCF_023898315.1 of Schistocerca nitens. NCBI lineage: Eukaryota > Metazoa > Arthropoda > Insecta > Orthoptera > Acrididae > Schistocerca > Schistocerca nitens. The sequence continues at coordinate 364,999,560 of NC_064614.1, read as the reverse complement.
TGTTGATAATTGGGTCCATGGATTTGTGGTGCCTGCGCCGCACTTGGCCCCTACCACCAGCTCTTACTAACTGAAATCGGGACTCATCTGATCAGGCCACGGTTTTCCAGTGGTCTAGAGTCCAACCGATAAGATCATGATCCAAGGAAAAGAGCAGCAGGCGATTTCGTCCTGTTAGCAAGGGAACTCGCGTCGGTCGTCTTCTGCCACAGACCATAAATGCCAAATTTCGTAGCACTGTCCTAACGGATACGTTCGTCATACGTCCCTCATTGATTTCTGTGGTTGTTTTACGCAGTGTTTCTTATCTGTTCGCACTGACAACTCTACGCAATCGTGGCTGCTCTTGGTCGTTAAGTGAAGGCTGTCGGCCACTGCTTTGTCCGTCTTGAGAGGTGACGCCTAAAATTTGTTATTCTCCGCACACTCCTGCCATTTTAGATCTCGGAACATCGAATTCCCTAACGATTTCTGAAATGGAATGTCCCATCCGTGTAGCTGTCACTGCCATCCCCTGTTCAAAGTCTGTTAATTCCCGTCGTGGGGCCATAGTCACGTCGGAAACCTTTTCACATGAATTAGGTTCGTTTCCAAATAAGCCTTCCAAGACTATCGTGTTTGTAATTTCATGGGTTAAATTTGTTCCTTAGCATGTGTGATCCGAAATCTGTTTCAATGATAGGTATCCTAAACTTCAAGTGACTTACACGTTCTTTATCTTGCATTAAATGAAAGGTATTATTTTTTAATATGGTTTTCGAGAAATTGCAGAGAAAGAGGTTAGCACAGGAGAGGAATTCGTAGCGGGCCGCATCAAACCAGTCAGAAGACTAATGACAAAAAAAGCAGCCTTTAAAGTTGGTGCAGTTCAGTGTGCGCGCACAAGCAACACGGCTGCTTTGTGTATTTGATTCCAGTTTTTTTTTCGGTTATAATTTCAGTAAATTTAATTTGCCTACTATCATTCGTTAATTTATTTCACTTTCCCTGAGTAACAAACTTACCACGTGGCGCGGGGCCCATATTAGAATTTTGTACAAACCCGCTCAACGAGCTCATATAATCCATAGAGCGAGTTCCTCGCCAGGACGTCAAAGCCCAACGGATTTCTACCGACCGCCGTCCCATCCCTCGCCATTTGGTGTCACGCGATTGTCGTATGGCAGATCGTGTAGTCCGCACACCGCTCTTCCGACTGTTTTGCAGACCGTCCAGACTGTTGAGCAGACAGTGCACGGTCAGGTAGCTCTTCAATTGGCATCACGAGGCTGCGTGCACCCCGAACTTGTCCTCCCACCAACGAAAAATTCTTGGCAGTTCTGGGAATCAAAGCCAGAAACTTCACATGGCAGCCATCTACTCTGACCACTCAGCTTCGGAGCGGACATGAACCATATAACCTAGAATTTAAGGCACACAGTGCACTGGCGTGTTCGCTTTTAACTTATCTTTCGTAAATGGTTTTCGGGTCATGAGATTAGTTTGATGCTGATGCAGCTTTCGCCGAGGTTTTCATGCTGCAAGGACTTACTTATTATTGTTGATCAGATAGCAAAGATTTGCTCGTTGTTAAACAGTGAGGAGCAAGTGATATTAAGGCATCTTTCGGGAGCTTACACGGTCTGATTAGAAGCTATTCTCTGCGTTTTGAGACACTAAAACTGCGAACTCATAGTTCACGTTCAGAATGTAATTATTGGTAAGTGATTTTTCCTCTGCTATTGCGCTTTGGAGTAAGCGTGCTGTCCCTATCGCCATTTAATTCATGTCGCAATTTGCTTTGAAACTGTCTCTTCTGATGTATTTGAGTGTATAAACATTTATTTTAAACCAGCATGAACAGACTGAAACCTTAGACCCAGCCGCTCACAACAAAGTAAAATTACCTGGGAAGCATCTGTTGTGGAGGCTAGACGCCGAGTTGATCTCCTACACCTAGTTCTGTTCTATTTTCTCGTCTTGTTGGCCAAATCTGTGCGCGAAGTCGCTTATGTAGGTTAGTATATAGACCAGAATCTCGAGAAGCGTCGGAAAATAAAGACCATGCAGCTATTGCTGCAATATGTGTGTATGTGTGTGAGTGTGAAGGATGAGACGGAGGGGGGGAGGGGGGGAGAGGGGCAGGGAGAGCTAAGCAATTTTAGTTTCTGGGAAATGTTTTCGTGACATTCTCTAGAACCATTCATCCGTGTGGAAAACGCTCCTGACGAGTTTGATTACGAAACAACGCATACATATCGCCTTAATCTGTACACGGCCTTTCCCTGGGAGGATGAGATGTATCAGTAGCATAAGAAATCTTGCCATAAATTTATAGCAAGAATTGAAATTTCTTTCATGCACTTCAAATTCACTGAAGCCTAGCACATCTGAACATCTCGGGTCGAATCACAACTGACGTATTTTCTGTATGATTCATTAACGATGTATCCTTCATCATATGCGAGAAGGGTTGTAGACAGCAGTTTATTGAGTCATTTACCGTTTGTGTAACTGACTTGAATGCCGAAAACATTGGTTGATTTGAAAGTTCCTGCAGATAAGACTGTGTGCCGGACCGAGACTCGAACTCGGAACCTTTGCCTTTCGCGGGCAAGTGCTCTACCAACTCAGCTACCCAAGCACGACTCACGCCCCGTCCTCACAGCTTTAATTCCGCCAGTAACTCGTCTCCTTCCTTCCTAACTTCACGGAAGCTCTCCTGCGTACCTTGCAGAACTAGCACTCCTAGAAGAAAGTCGCAGTCCGGCACACAGTTTTCATCTGCGAGGAAGTTTCATATCAGCGCACACTCCGCTGTAGAGTTAAAATTTCATTCTAGAAACATCCCCCAGGCTGTGGCTAAGCCATGTCTTCGCAATATCCTTTCCTCCAGGAGCGCTAGTTCTGCAAGGTTCGCAGGAGAGCTTCTGTGAAGTTTGGAAGGTAGGATACGAGGTAACGGCGGAATTAAAGCTGTGAGGACGGGGCGTGAGTCGTGCTTGGGTAGCTCAGTTGGTAGAGCACTTGCCCGCGAAAGGCAAAGATCCCGAGTTCGAGTCTCGGTCCGGCACACAGTTTTAATCTGCCAGGAAGTTTCATATCAGCGCACACTGCTGTAGAGTGAAGATTTCATTCTAGATTGTTTGATTTCATTACAAGATGGTGGACAGAGTATTGTGACTCTACAGAGCATACAAGTAGGCTTGTAACACGAATATTAGCTAATTGTTGAGAGGCAGATCTCCATATAGGCGTCATGGAGACAATAAGCTGCAGTGGGCGGCTGGTGTCACTCCAGCTGAGTACCCGAATAGAGTGGCGGCGCTGTGATAACACAACGGACTCGTAATCAGGATAACGGCTGGTAAAATTCCTATCCAGCCATCCTGATTTAGGGTTCCCACGTTCCCCTAAACAGCCTACGTGAAATCTCGAGATGTTTCCTTTGAGGGGACACTGCTGACATCGTTCTCATTCTTCTCCAATACGAGCTTGAATTTCATCTCTAACAACCTGATCGACAGAACGTTGGACTCTTACCTTATCTACTTCCTTCCTTCGTTCTGATTCGGGAGAGAATGCGCTGGATTTTGGCTGCAAGCAAAAAGTGATGCAGTGACAACATGAATGGCAGGAAGGGTTGTTGATGAAAAGGTAGGCAACAACCTGAAAGCTGTAAATTCAGTCGGCAGATCAGACCAGTGAGATACACAAATATTATAGAAAAAGGTCACCAGCTTGATGTCCTCTTTTAAAAAATGTGACGTTTTTCAGCTAATATCACTTCGTTTTCCTTTTGTGGGTCTGAGATCTAAGTACGTCAGTAGGCTAGTTAATGGTCATTATCGTCATCATCGTGGACAGACATTTGCATTCAGTGGTGGATGAAAGCTTCCTGCAGATTCAAAACGTAATGTTACTCGAAAATTTAGAGTGGGATCGGCGGTGGGGGGGGCGCTTGAAAGAGCCTGGCCTTTTCTTTTCCCATTACTGTTCTCTTTCATTTATTTTTAATGTCCGTTACAACACGAAATGACAGAGGCACAAAGAAGTTTTGTGCCAGGACGTCATGAAGTTTTTGATTGTTAATCGAAAGTCTGCAAAAGACAGTCAAACTGAATTTTCAAAAAAATCATGGAGAAGTTTTCATCCCACAGCACTGTCGAAGCGTGCGTCTCTCGTTTCACCATTGGAGGTGTAGCCCACAGTGGGCGATCCACAAGATCGACTGAGCCGGCGACAAATGACAGTCCTTATGAAATGATTCTGAAAGGCCAGCGAATATCCATCAAAAAGATAGTCGAGAACTTGGACATTTCATTATTAACAATATCCCTCTTATCACGACGTTCTCAGCGATGTAGATGCCAAAATATGTGAACAGTCAACAGAAGAAAGCAAGAATTGAGACACTAGGAGCAGTTTTGGCCCATTTGGATTCTACCAATGACGTTTAGCGTATGTTAATGGTTGATGATGAAACATGACTCCATGTTTGTGCTTCTGAAACCAAGAAATAATCAAAGGAATGGCAAATTAGCGATCTTCTTCACCTGAAGAGGATATTCTGTTCGTGCATTATCTAAAGCAGGTTGTGGTACAACTGGGCAGTGTTACTTCCATCTCCTCCACTAGCTGAAGGAGACACTGGAAATGTGACGAGAGGGATCCTTTGCTACAAGACTAAGCACCTTCTCACAAGTTCCAAGTTGTGGCTGCCCAATTGAAGCCTCTCTTCACCTTTCCTGATCATTTCGGACTATCGTACCTATCCAAGTTGAAGATATACCAGCACGGTCGTGAAACATCTCACTGAGAGATGGTTTTACAATCTAACAGACAGTTTCTTTTGGAAAAGAGTAGAGAAGCTCCAATAACGATCTAGATAAAGCATTGTTCAGAGCAGATGGGTTGTAGAATACTGAATATACATGTGCAGTTAAAGCACTTGATGTTCTTGCTGCGCAAAGACAGGAATTCCCATTTCCCCTCCCCCCTAATCATTGCTGCTGTTGATAATCCATGTTTCCTTCATTCGTGTGAACGTACCTAATACTTGTTCCGAATCCCTGGGCACTGCATTTCCTTCATCTGCAAAAAAACGGTAGGGTTAGGTCACCGCAGATAGTTCCTGAAAAGTCCTGTTCACTCTAGGTCAAAAGAGTACTGGGTGGCTCAGTGGTTAGCACACTGGACTCGCATTCGGGAGGAAAACGGTTCAACCCCGCGTCCGTCCTTACTGACTTACATTTTGCGTGATAGCCTGTCGCTAAATCTCTTTGGGCAAAAGCCATGATGATTCCTTTGAAAGACCCTGGGCGATTTCCTTCGCCATCCTTCCCTAATCCGCGCTCGTGCTCTATATCTAGTGACCTCGATGTGGACGGGATGTTAAACATCGCCGGCCGGAGTGGCCGTGCGGTTCTAGGCGCTACAGTCTGGAGCCGAGCGACCGCTACGGTCGCAGGTTCGAATCCTGCCTCGGGCATGGATGTGTGTGATGTCCTTATGTTAGTTAGGTTTAATTAGTTCTAAGTTCGAGGCGACTGATGACCTCAGAAGTTAAGTAGCATAGTGCTCAGAGCCATTTGAACCATTTTGTTAAACACAAGGCTCCTCCTCCTCCTCTAAACAGTGCTGAAGCGGAGTGCTTACATATAAAAACAAGGCTCCATTGTATCTTTATGTGGGCCACCAAGGTTTACGCAGAACTGCATGCTTCTGCACGTTCTTCTTGACGTTTTGCAGACCATCCCAGCAGTTAATACATCGAAAGGCATCGTCAACGTTTTCCTGCAAGTCTTGATTTGCATCACACCAACTTTGAGCCACTTGAGACTTTATTATTCCCCATAATTAGTTACCTTATGTGCTACTGTAGCCCGTTCAATGGGGCTGGATAAGACGGTGAATATGTCCCTTCAAACGACCTCCAAATTGTTCAAGGAACTGACGTACCTGAATAACAAAGAATACTGGAGCTCCGTACTGCTGTAAGCATGCTTGATCCATGATCACTCGTTTTCGAGCTGAGGTGTTAAACATGTCTAAATAAGAATTTTCATTCAAGTACACTTAAACAATGTGGCCTATATCGTAAGAGGAGGTGGGTTGCTTTCGAACTCTTGCACATAATGGGAGTTTTCCATAGACCAGAAAAACCACAGTCCGCCTGTGTGAACTGCGATATACCGCACACTCATAAGATAAATAACACCTTTGAGTGACAAAGGCAAATTGGAAACTTGCCGAGAAAGCAAAGCAGCCTCCTTCCTTTGCTCCATGCCGTTGTCAGATACAAACACTGATTTACATCCTTTCATTTTCAAATCTTTTTTAATAAACTCATGCACAGCTGTTCTTTTGAGAAAGATACCGACAGAACAACTATTTATTTCAACAACTGCACAAATTCGAGGGATATGGCGGTTTCCCAAAGAAGTAGGAATATGCTCCATATTTGGGTGCCGCAAAAGAATGGTTTCTCGGCTTAGAACACGGTGGGAGAGGCAGCGTTCCCAGTGATGTGGCGGCGGCAGTGCGCGCTACTTGTCAGGCTGGGTGTGCCGCGGCAGCGGGGCGGGGGGCGGCGGACGCGCAATGTCATCTGAAGGTCGCCGCGCGCAGCGTAGCAGGCCGAGCCCGCACTCCGCACTCCGCAGGCCGCAGCCCGCAGGCCCGCCACTGTGCGCCAGCGAGCGATCGATATAACGCGAGGCGAGTCGAGGCGAGGCGCCGCCACAGCCCGGGGAGTCCCCGCGAGCCGCCACAGCTACCGCCGGCCGCTTCCTAAAAACACTCCCGCAGCTATGCACAATCGATGCAAGTGCGCCACTTGCTCTACGCCAGGGCTCGCCAGCTCAGCCGAACGACACTGGTTGCGGGGAAGGCCGTGGCATTTTCACCTCCCCGAAAGAAACATTTCACTGGAAAGTGCTCTCTAACAATGAATAAAAATTCACAAATATACTATAGTTAACAAGTTTGTTTGCGTGACCATCCTCTGTAGAAATCTCAAAAGTATTAGTGTTGTAAATAACAACAGCCTTTGTTGGATGTGTGGTCCGCCAGTTATGCAAGACACCGTTTTTTTCTCAGTACCCAAACATGTTTCGGCACCACTGTGCCATCATCAGTGGGTTTTCGTTTTTATTTATTTTGCAATGTGAACATATTTGTTAAATGATTATAAAATTATGTCCATCTTTAGTTCAAACAACAGATCGTTTCTTTTTGTAAATACCTTTACATTTGGTGTGCATGAATTTTCTTGCTGTTCTGTGATTTATTTCTCCCAGACGCCTTCCGCCCTTTTTTTACTCTAAGGTATCTTCAGTGGGATCTATAACGATACAGTTTAGTTTTGATATGTGTCATTTTTAGATTATCAAACAGTTCACGTCACGTTTTTTATGTAAATAAACAAGTACTTACAGTTTTTTGACCTCTGCGGTTCCTCTCATATCTGGAGGTCACAGTACCACTTCGTCTCCGAAACATTTCGGAAATGATGTGGCATTGCGAAACACACTGGTTCACAGGCTGGTAGACGGTTATTGCAAGACATTCAGCAGAGCACAAGAATGTCCATTGTTAGCCAGCGTACAGATTATCTTCACAAATATGTCATTGGCTTGATGAAATAACTGAGACATTATCGTAGATAGCGGAAATTCGTCAGAAATAGAGGGGCAGTCTAAGGTGCTTAATGGAAGCATTATACTCTTGAAGAACTCCTCTTTTTAATAGACAGAGTGTTTCCCAATTCCTGTTGTAGGCTTATAATGGCTCTAGAGGGGAAATGATACAGTTTTATTAAGGAATCCATGTCCAGAAATGTACCGTTTGGATATAGAACAAGTTTGGAGGTCGGATCACTTTCAAATCCCCCGCCTCACGGTATGAACACAAACTGAGAAGAGCGCGCCGTCGTCAGTCCCCTAACGTAACTTTCGGAATCACTGCTTCAGCGTTCTGTGCGCCTGTCAGTCCGTCAATGAGCGGTAAGGACGACAGAGGCAGTACATGAGGACGGAATACACGTTTGAAGAGTACACATAGATGTTGATAATCTACGGACAAAGTAGAGATAATGGTAGAGCTGCACACAACATGTATCCTTTTCCTCGTCGCCCCTGTCCATCACATACCATATTCGTCCTACAACAACAATGGCAGCGAGAAACTAGCACGTTCGCCGCTACGGGGTTGTCTGGGGTGCTCCACGGACTCGCTGCCATCTCGACGTTGAAGAGAACGTCGTTCGTCATGTGGATCAGAAGCCGACGACGAGTTGGACGTGTCCAGCGCGAACATCTTCCGCAAGACCGCCAGCCCCACCCCTGTCACCGACAGAAGGTGAGTACATTGACTGAGGCAGATTTTCTGCAACGTGTCAGCTTCTGCACGTGGTTTCTACAGCACTGAGCCGACCTACTCGAATTTCCGCGTCGCGCGGTGTTTTTAGGCCAGGAAAGCTATTTTGAACTGTTGAAACACCCACGTTTAGGATGACGAAAGTCATCATGCCACACATTCATGTGTTGTGTGCTGATTACTGTTCGCCACATTTTAACAGACTGTGTTTTATATAATGGGTTCAAGCTGCTGTACCGACCGACCTGCCCTCAATTCTAGGTGATAATGAACTAAATGTGGCACGTGTTTTAGGATTTTATGTTTAATCTTCACTTCTACCTAACTCGTAGGTTGACGCTTTTAGTTAGAGAACGACAGGCTCATCCAGTTACTATTTTTATGATTCGTCAATCTTCTTTTCTGGTCTTGCCTCTTAGCGGCTGTCCAGATCAGATATCACTGTTTGTAATGGTCTGCCTTGACTCGCGTACCGTTCAGAGGAGTCGTGTGTCTTCATATGAAAGAGAGTACAAGGGAGAGTATGTTGTATTTTGTTGTATTTTGGGCTGTCCTCATTTTCTGTGCTATAGCCCCATTTGCCACACACAGTCAGCGTACGGGCGCTGATGTCCGCGATGTTGAGCGCCAGCCAGATGCAGTAACAACAACGTCGACGACGACAACGACAACGCACTCATGTGGATTTCAGCAATGGTTCGGTTCCGAAGTATGGTAGTCCTATTCGGCTGTACGTTTTCTGTACCGCCTGATGGATCCCAATCACTTGAAATTCGTGCAAGAGGTGCTGGTGGTGCAGTTATTGGATGATCTGCGACTGTCACTCCGTCAGCAAATGAGGTTCCAGCATGTTGCCGCATCCACAGATGTTCCATGTGGCGTCCGCGTACATCTCAACCAAACATAGCGTGGAAGGTGGAGAGATCAAGACGGACCAAATCATTCGCACCACGGTCACCGGATTTAACTTCTCTCTATTTTTTCTTGTAAGGCCATATGAATAGTCTTGGGAGTGAGAATTCCTCCAGTCGGAAGTAGATCCCCTTGCACGAGTTCTGACGCCAACAGAAATTATTCAGCACACATTTCGCTTTGCGGACAGTGCTTCTAGAAGTTTGCATCGCAGATACACCTTGTGCAACGGACAGAAGTGTCGCCGTGTGCAACAGTTCCTGTAGGTCACACAGATCAGAACCCTTTCCCTCCGCTGTGTGCGCATCGTGAAGCGGTGTGTGTGGAACTGATTCAGTTTTCAAAATTATTTTAAATCCAAACGGTACATGTGCGAACATGAGCTCAATATCGAATGTTATCTACTAAATCCTTTTGACAATGTCTGGAAGCCTATAGTTGGAATTTTCAAACACTATGTGTATGTATTATCAAGTGGACAGCACGAAATACTTAAAAAGACCATTTGGTGACACGAAAATGACATACTTGATTAACTTCACAGAAATCCGCTTTGATAAAAGATTCAGTTCGTGTAACCAATAGCAGTCTGGGTAAATGACAGATAATACGTATAAACAGAAGAAATAAAATCCACATGCTTTCTAGCAAAATATCTGTAGCATGCTGTTGTACTCGAGAAGTTCCATTAAACGTTTAGAAATAACACTCAGAGTGTTAAACACACCAATCATCTGGAATAAAGTGCGATTTGGAGCGAGAATTTCGAGAATGCAATGAAGACCACTTAAAAGACTCTTGCTCAATATATTCTTCAGTAGCAGAGACGGTTGTATCTTGATACACTTTTCAAGACTTCCGCCTCTAGCCAGCCCTGCAACAGAAGTTTAGTAAGTATTGATGCTGTTGGGACAGCAACCAGCCACAAATTTACTTTAAGTTCCTTTATTCAAAGGGTACCGTTACTAGTTTCGAATCGTTATGCTTCATCTTCAGGCGGGTTACATCCTTTTCTTACAACATGTGGTGCGTTTTTTTACAAATTAATTGTCGTGAAATGTCGTTTGGAGTGTTTGTTTTCATAACATTCGTCCAACTTATGTGAATACATTCCCACGATGCAACAATAAGAATGCAGTGGGAATGTATTCACATATGTTGGACGAATTTTATGAAAACAGACACTCCAAACCGACATTTCACGACAATTAATCTGTAATAAAATGCACCACATGTTATAAGAAAAGCATGTAAACTGTCTGAAGATGAATCATATCGATTCGAAACCGGTAACGGTATCCTTTGAATAAAGGAACTGAAAGTAAACTGATAAACATTACACCACTCTCATTCAGAAGTCTAACATGGAAAGATGGTACAAACAACTGTACGGCATACTCCCCTCAAGGCACCAACAATGGCACACCCAGTACGCTTGCAGATGTACACAGAGACGACAGGCGACGAAATGATGAACGTAGAATAGCTTTCAGAGGTAGAGCTTAATCCACGGAAGCCCATGTAGTGTAATTAGTTATATTCTTATTATTTCCATCGTGTAGACGTCTCCCAATACGTGATTCGTGGAATGTAAAATCCTAACGAGTTTCAACGATACAGAGCTTCATTGTCGCTGTGAAATGATAATGCAAATCTCAATGATCTTTAGGTGAACATTCGGACTGCATAGTGTAAGACCCAGTACACACGTACACGTACCTGCAAGTAAGCGGTGAGCCGAAGCTGAGTGCACGCTGGTAAGAGGAATTCGCACATCATCAACCAACACAACATATGATGAGAACTTAATGTAGGAGTTTCAAAATCACAGGGAAGACTTTCATACGAGGACCACACTGAGAACGCGACGTGCATCTTTCCGCGAACAGGAGCACTCTAAAACGATCTGGCATCTTGTGGCTAGCGAACTGCCGAACACAGTAGGAAATCCGGAACCACTGAGACGGTATTCCATGTGTTTTGCCAAATCCGGGATAGTACGCACAAGTGGGGAAAGAAACCGACAGTGTCTGAGTACATCATTAGCTCTGTCTCTCTAGGTTTCCTACTGACAGAAAAGAAATGTTAGTGGGTTAAGTCAGCGTAACCCATTACGTTTTCTGTCTGTCGATAAATAACCTCGTGGCTTGTAACCATCACTCACCCTTCCTGTTTGAAACATGTAAGTGATCTTGTAGGTAATGAGGTATGCATAACAAACTCAGTTGCTGCAAGGTCATCTGGATGTGAACAAACTAAAAAGTTGGTATTTATCTTGTCTTGCGTTGTTCTCTAATTGTAGAGTTGAGTTGTGTATTTCCAGATTCTAGGTTCCGTGTAGATTTTTATTTTAATGTTCTCTGCCGTCTCTTAAATAAATAAATAGGCCATTGACTTTGGTAAACATCTTTATTTATTCACTAGTAGGTTAATATCTACGCAGTATATACCTGCATATTGCACCGCTTTCACCAGCGTTGCGTCAGTATGTCGATTTACAGAGCACAATTTAAACACGTCTGCATTGTAAAGCATGCACGTTACAAGTCAATTTTGGTTCAGAAAAGTTTATGGTCCGTTGTTACGTAGATAGGTAAATGTTAGCATCTCATGTAACTAAATCCCCCCCACCGCGTGTTTGGTGCTCGCCAACTGATATAGCTATAAAGTGAATCTATCGATGCCACCCGCAAAGTGTTACAAGGTATATGTAACGCCTTTCCAATCAGTGTCGTCCGTTCTCAGTGACCGACAATGATAAAAAACCTACAATCACACTTCGACGACTCCTCGCCAACGCCATGCACTGTGCCACGTGACGTGTAGGGACTAACATGTGAATTTATAGAGACGTACTAGTTTCTGGAAATGTTGGAGGCCCCAATAAAACACAATTTTCATATAGTTGTGAATGTTAGCGCTTCAGTTCATCATCATACAATAGCGGTAAACTTCTGGCCTCTGAACTTATAATCTTCGGACAATACAATCAAGGAATATGAAATGGAAGTTTGGAACGAAAATCTGAAATTGTTAGCAGGTTAGGTGAAGACTGTTGAATGGGTGAATGTGCAGTTAAACTCTTAGGGAAGAATATAAGCTCTTTTGATGCCACAGGTATCTCGCATTGGGGTTATAACATTAGCGAGATTTAGCCGAGTAAGAAGCCACACAGATGATTATTTTCCTCTCACTTCTAACGTAGATGGGATAGCTGAGGTAGTAATTGTATTACTGTGCACTAAACAACAGATTGCTCAGTGTGCCGTGCACTGAACAATGGCTACTTAATGTATGTGTACATGAAGGTACATTTCAATGGTATGACGAAATGTTATCAGGAACGCATAGATACTGTTGACACGCCTGAAAATCTAACAGAATGTAGGCATAGTTTCCACAGTGGGAACAAAATAGCTCAATAGTTCTGTGGAAATGACACATTTGTAGTACGATGTCTCGCTCGTTTTCCTTGGTTTAACAATTCAGTGAGCGTGGTTTCAGCCCCTCTGCAAGCCCAACTGTTTCCTGTTTCAAGGTGATGAAATTACGTTTTTAGATTATAATGATCTGAAGGTGAACTATTAGAACACACATTTTCGTTTTCAGAGACCGAGGAAATTCGAAATAAATATAATCGCCAAACACTTCCATACTGTATGAGAGTTTGCTTTCATCAGGATGATAGTGGCGAGCTAGGGACATAAACGGAGTTATTGTATTCGAATATGTGTCCGTAAGTTATATGTCACACACTAGGCTTCTTGTCGGACTGTTTTCCTGAAAGTTTTTGCACACATTAACACACAATAGAATAAAGTATTTCATGTTCATGAGCGCATCGTGGCCAGTTGCTGTGGACGAGCGGTTCTAGGCGCTTCAGTCCGGAACGGACGCAGGTTCGAATCCTTCCTCGGGCATGGATATGTGTGATGTCCTTAGGTTAGTTAGGTTTAAGTAGTTGTAAGTCAAGGGGACTGATGACCTCAGATGTTAAATCTCACAGTGCTTAGAGCCATTTGAACCGTTGTTGAGCGCTTCGTGGTTGGTTGGTAAATAGAAAGGGACCAATTACGTGGCCTCTACACTTAACCTAGTCTAAAGGCATAGAAGTTTCTGTGAAGCTACCTCACATCTTTTACCCAATATCTATTTACAGGTCAGCTAGCTTTTGGTATGATTTTGGACCCTAAGGGTAGTGCACAATCATACCATAAGCATTACAGCATTTTTTTGGAGTCTATAGCTGCGGAGAGACGGAGCCACTGTTCAGATGGGAGATTATATTCGATGTAGGTTATCGTAAATCCTTGGTAAAATACAGCGAATGATAAGTGTAATGAACTCTTGTTTCAATCATTGTGAAAAATGATTATTTTCAAGCTGTGGAGATGTATAATGTACTTTCGACGTATTGTACATAAAGGACATGTACCATACACATAGAGAGGGTGAAGTTCTGATGGAGAATGTGACTACAAGTGTCAGATGAAAGGCAGCTCTCAGTTTGGATTATGTTTCGGGAGCATTTTATAGATAGCACACATATGAGAAATGAAATATAATCATGAATCAGTACAGTATTTACAGAGATGGAACATTATGAAATATTATGCTGTGTATGTGTGTGTGTGTGTTTGTTGTGTCTGTGAGTAAAACTTATAACAACTTGATACCCAAACTGTATCAACTTGTCCATGAAAATGATATCAATTCCCCCTCCCCCTACCCCATAAAACTGTAACAACTTAGACTATAACAGAAACAATTTAGCTTCTGGAACTGATAAAAATGAACTGGAAGTGTAACAAATTGACCCACAAATGTAATAATGTGCCCTACAACTGTAGTAACTTGCCCTACAATCATAACAGCTTGCACAGTAACTGGAACAACTTGAACTGCCACTCTAAAATCTTCCACTACAGCTGTGTGAACTTGCACCTGAACTGTATGTACGTGCCCCCTAAAACTGTATCAGTCTGACCGTCCCATCAAAACTGACCCAGAAAGTGTAACAACAAGCCCCACAACTGTAACAACTTGTCCCACTGTTCTAAAAACTCACCCTGCAACTGTATCAGCTTGCCCCCCATAGTGTACCTAATTTCCCCCTAAAACTGTATCAACTGTAACAGCTGTAACACCTGAACCTACAACTGCAGTAACTTTCCTCCTGAAACTGTACCAACTTACCCACAACTGTAATAAGTTATCCTGCAACTCTTAACAACTCATCCTTTAACTTTAACAACTGGCCCCCATGTTGTATCGTCTTATCCTGTAGAACTGTATCAGTTTACAGCCTCCCCAAATCTCTAACAGCTTGCTGTGGAACTGCAACAACTTGCCCTCTGAAAAAGTAAAAACTTGCCCTCAACTGCAGTAACTTGCTCCACAACTGTAATGACTTGCCACACGACTCTTAACAACTCGCCCTATGGCTTAACAGCTTGTCCCTAACCTGTCTTTACTTGCCCCAAAAACTACAGCGGTAAGCCTCTCTCCCTGAAACTGGAATAACTTGTACAAATGTAGCAATTTGCCACTTGAAACTGTAATAACGTGTTCCTTAACGGTAATATCTTGCTCCACAACTATAAAAGCTTGGCTCACAACTGTAACAACTTGTCATGCAACTGTAACAACTTACTCTCAGAAACTGTAACAACTTGCTCCCTGAAACTGCAACAACTTGCCCAAAAGCTGTAACACCTTGCCCTCTGAGACTGTAAAAACGTCCCTTATAACTGTAACAACTTACCCTTGAAACTCTTAACAACAAGCACTGCAACCCACTCAACTTTATCCATACTTTATATACTTGCCCCTTAAAACAGTATCAATTTTCCGTCTCCCCAAACTGTAACAACTTGACACTGAAACTGAAACAACTAAACCTGCAGCTGTAACAGTTTTCCACATAGGTGCATTAATTTGTGCCATTACTGCAAGAAGTTGCCCTGTACCTTTTATAACTCCACTTGCAACTGCAACTGGCCCCTCAAACAGTAACAACTTACCCTGTAATTGTAACAACTTGCCCCTGAAATTACCCAGAAGCTGTAGCAACATACACTCAGAAAATGGAAAAACTTGTTCCCTTAAACTGTAACAGTTTGTCCAACACCTGTAACAATTTGCCCCACAAGCATAACAACTTTCCCTGTAATTGTTACATGTTACACTGTAACTATCAAAACTTGCCCTGAAGCTCTAACAGTTGGTTCGTAAACTGTACTGACTTGCCCCAAACTGTATTTACTTGCATCTACACTTACATCTACATCTACATCTACATATACATACATGCTCTGCAAGTTAATGCATGGTGCGTGGTGGAGGGTACCTAGTACCAATACTAGTCATTTCCTTTCCTGTTAGACTCGCAGAGCGAGGGAAAAACGTCTGTCTACATGACTCTACATAACCCCTAATTTCTTGTATCTTATCTTCATGACCGTGATGCGAAATGTATGTTAGTGACAGCAGGATCATTCTGCAGTCAGCTTCAGATATCAGTTCTCTAAATTTTCTCATTAGTGTTCCTCAGAATGAATGTCGCCTCCCCTGCAGGGATTCCCATTTGAGTTTCCAAAGCATCACCATAACACTTGCATGTGTTTCGAACCTACCGATAACAAACCTAGCAGCCCACCGATGAATTACTTAGATGTCTTCCTTTAATCCGTCCAGGTGCGGATCCCAAACACCAGAACAGTACTCAAGAATGGGTCACACTAGCGTCCTACATACGGTCTCCTTTTCAGGTGAACCACACTTTCCTTAAATCATCCAGCAAACTGAAATCGATCATTCGGCTTCCCTACCATAATTCTCAGATGCTTCTTCCATTTCATATCGTTTTCCATAGTTATGCCCGGGTAGTTAAACGATGTGACTGTGTCAAACAGGACAACACTACTGGTATAGCTGAACATTACTGTTTTTTTTTTCTACTCATCCACTATGAATTACATTTTTGTACTTTTAAAGATAACTGCCATTCATAAAATCAACTAGATTTTTTGCTAAGTCATTTGGTATCATTCTACAATCACTCAACTTTGAAACGTTCCTATACGCCACAGCATGATCGGCAGACAACCACAGACTGCTGTGCTTGAAAAGGGTGATACAACAATCAATCATTGGTTGCTAATCAGTGTTGCTAATATGCACACCAAGTGTATTTTTTAAATCGTATAGAATAATTAATTTGTGGCAGTAGTGCCACTTTCGTTGCAATCAAAGATCTCTAATTCTCCTTCTGTGTTATCATTATGATAAGCAACCTTGTGTGCGTGCGTGTGAGCGTTTGTACGTGATGAAAGACAAATAACTTTAATTTGGCACCAAAGATTATTTTTTGAGATACTGACCTTCCATCTTTGTCTTGTTGGACAACCGTTTTTGACTATGTTTAATCTCTCTCTTGTTCCAGCATCACAATTAGTCATGTTCTGAAGAATATAAATATAGCGGAAGTCATTCTTGTCTGTTAAAAAAATATACAGTTTAAATGGTACATCGCGATAGAAAAAATCTCATCAAAACATCTTCTTCCTTCCTAAAATTGTGTTCTGTTAGTTTGTTTGTCTTTTTGGCTTTGACGCGTGTGTCACTTATTTTGATCAGATTTTGGTATTATTCAGTAGTTGATTATGGGAAATGCAGTTTTAAACAGTCTCGACACCACAGTTACAAAAAAATGGTTCAAATGGCTCTGAGCACTATGGGACTCAACATCTTAGGTCATAAGTCCCCTAGAACTTAGAACTACTTAAACCTAACTAACCTAAGGACATCACACACACCCATGCCCGAGGCAGGATTCGAATCTGCGACCGTAGCAGTCCCGCGGTTCCGGACTGCAGCGCACGGCCACCGCGGCCGGCGCCACAGTTACAATTGGTAAAATAGCAGTCTTCCCAAAAAGTTGTTATTGTACATAACGTCAATTAGGTGGAATCATTTGTAACAAAATAGCAATAACGGTCGGCCGGTGTGGCCGTGCGATTCTAGGCGCTTCAGTCTGGAACCGCGTGACCGCTACGGTCGCAGGTTCGAATCCTGCGTCGGGCATGGATGTGTGTGATGTCCTTAGGTTAGTTAGGTTTAAGTAGCTCTAAGTTCTAGGCGACTGACGACCACAGATGTTAAGTCCCATAGTGCTCAGAGCCATTTGAACCATTTTTGAGCAATAACTGCCAGTTAATGTCATCGTTTGTATTTTATGGTGCAGAACGCAATGTACTATCTTTGCCTGTCCACCTAAAATGGGCTTGCTAAAGCAAAATATTACTAAAAAATTTGTAGAAACAATGGGTGACGACAGTTCATTCTATGAACTACCAATAACATTTCCTCATATTGAAATGACGACACCCTTCACGTGTTTTAGATGTGGAGATATCTTTGTATATATGTCAATGTGATTACGATAATGCTTTCACTATGCTATTCCTAGTAGCTTCCCTGCATTCGTATTTTCTTATTCATCAATAGAGCTACTCCTGCATTCCTGGGTTGCTACTATTTTATTTTGTATTGAAAAGGATTGAAACTTAAATAGCGGCCACTATTATACACAATCGATACAGAAGAGATACATGTCTGCACTTGTTACTGTCCTTCAAAGTAGTCACCAGCGTTGTGTAGAACGCGTTGCCAGCGACAGGAAAGGCGTAGTATACCGTTAGCAGAGGCTGTTCTGTTGATGGTGCGAACGGAGCGGTCTGCTGCCTGTCGCATTTCTGGAACAGTTATGAAGCGAATGCCATGAAGTGGTTCCTTCACCTTCGGAACCAAATCAAAATCACAAGGACTTAAGTCCGGGAGGGAAGGTGGATGGTACAGTACTTCCCAGTTCCTTCGACCCAACAGAGCAGCCAGAACTTGCGCTGTATGCGCCCGCGCATTGTCGTGCAAAATGACGAGTGGGTTGCGCAGAAAGTGTCGCCGCTTCTCTCCTAAAGCTGGTCGCAGGTGATGCTCCAAACACAAACAGTAATGCTGTGCATTGACGGTCTGCCGTGGAGGAACGTAATGCGTTAGCATGACACCATCAGAGTCGTACACGAGAATCACCATAACTTTCACCATACTGTCGATTTACCTTTTTAAATTTATTAACCTACCTATCCTATGGAGATATTTAACATTCCACGCTTCCACCTCTTTGAATGTCAATTCGGTTTTTCCTGATGACGACATCCTCTTGAGTAGTCGTCGTCCCAAAATGCGAATTGGGGACTATTTTACTTCCGGAATAGCTTACTCCAGAGAGAGCTATCACCATTAAACTATGCACAAGAGCTGCTTGCCCTCAGGAAAAAATATGAACTGTAGTTTCTCTTCCCTTTCAGGCATTCGCATTACCAGTGGACTGGTCATACTGGCGATTGTTACAAGGCCAGATCAGTCAACAATCCATACAGTTGCCCTTGCAACTACTGATGAAGGTGGTGCTCCTCTTCAGGAACAATGGCATAATCTGATCTCTCCATTGACACGTCTCTACTGTCGTTGCACCTACGGTACGTCTGTCTATATCGCTGAGAAGCGCAAGCCACCCCATCCATCCCAGTGAGGTCCATGGTTCATGGGGGGGGGGGCTCACTTACAGTATTCTTCTAATATGGCATTTTGTTTCCTCGCCTGTTTAAGATTTCGATGAGACTTTTGCTTTTGTCATGCTTGAGTTTCTTTTTTTTTAAAATTTATTGATGGCGTTAGGGCATCATCATTTCCTCAGAGCCAGGAAAAAACTTATCCATTACATCCATTTAAACTGAAATGACGTCAATTATGTCAAAATGAGAACACATTTTCTGTATTACAAGGTAATAAAATCAAAAACAACTCTTCTCCTATATTTCAATAGACCCTCTGTTATAAAATCGTATAGTAACTTGTGTCTAACATCGTTATCACTGCTACATTCACACGAAGAAGATGTGTTCATGTTCAGATGGTAGCGACGGTGCCGGGATCTCCCTTGATAGAATCGAAGTCATGTCGTTGTGAGTATAAGGTTTCTGCTGTATCTGAATTTTGGTACCAAGGACGTGATGAGAGATTAAGTACCACTGCGGCGCAGTGTCCTCCTTTAATTTCGTAAGACCGATTGAGGTTTTCGTTTCATCGGGCCCTGGTTATAGTCATAATATGCAGGAGAACAAGCGAGGCAGCGCAGTGGTTAGCACACCATACCCGCATTCGGGAGAGTGTCGGTTGAGACCCGCGTGTGGCCATCCGGATTTAAGTTTTCCGTGATTTCCGTAAGTCGCTCCAAGCAAATGCTGAGATGGTTCCTCTGAAATGGCATGGCCGATTTCCTTCCCCTTCCTTGACACAATCCGAGTTTGTGTTCCGTCTCTAATGACCTCGATGTCGATGGGACGTTTAACTCAATATTCCTTCCTTTCTTTCTGTATGTAGGAGATCCAGAATATTTACTTCGTTTCCCTTTATTCCGCTGTGCGCCTTCAACCAAAACATGATCATAATCTTATTTAGGCGGGAAAGCCCGCGAACTGCTTCTATAATACTCTATACTAGCGAATTTTTGTTGTTGTTGATTATGTGGCATTTTGACAGTATCTGTGATCAGGGTAAATCTAATAAAATTATGATTGTGTCTTCTTGAACTACTTTTGCATATTTAAGTCACCCTTCCTTGACACAATCCGAGTTTGTGTTCCGTCTCTAATGACCTCGATGTCGATGGGACGTTTAACTCAATATTCCTTCCTTTCTTTCTGTATGTAGGAGATCCAGAATATTTACTTCGTTTCCCTTTATTCCGCTGTGCGCCTTCAACCAAAACATGATCATAATCTTATTTAGGCGGGAAAGCCCGCGAACTGCTTCTATAATACTCTATACTAGCGAATTTTTGTTGTTGTTGATTATGTGGCATTTTGACAGTATCTGTGATCAGGGTAAATCTAATAAAATTATGATTGTGTCTTCTTGAACTACTTTTGCATATTTAAGTCACTCTTAAAATCGCTATAGGTTCTGCTGTGAATATGACTGGGACTTGAATTTGCCCCCTCGATAAGTTTTGCCATCTACGAATGCACTTCTGCCCCCTCTTTTTGTTTGGTATTATTGTGTAAATCTGCCTGCTACATAAACAACGAGAGCTTCAACACAGATCCAATAGCGGTCAAAACACAGCTGACAAATAAAAGCTCAATGAAGCAAAAATAGGCGTAAGAAGAGCAATGAGACAAGCGTTAAAATGGCTACGAAAATAAAATTTTGTCAATCGATCTGACTAAAACCCCTGAGAGAGTTTGGCCTTAAGTAAAATCAGTAAGTGGTTCGAAATCATCTGTTGAGTCAGTCACTGCTAAATTGGCAGCTAAAATTTCCTCGTTCGGTGTACCTTGAATGAATAGAAGATGCATATTGATGTTCAGTCTCACTAAGTTGTTAGTGCAGGGCTTGCTGAAGCACGTTAAATTTGAGAACGAGGCGAAATATTCACTTAAAAACAAAGCATCAAAGTACATTTTCTGATAAGGGCGGTAGTTTCCTGTTAATCGAAAAGCTGTACGCATAGCACGTGACAATGAGTTAACTAATCTTTGTTAATGAACTGTGTAAAGTGGTGATGTCATTTTGATTTTTGTATGTTGTCGATATGCCTGTCAGAGAGAGAGAGCAAGTTACATTACTGTTAAACAACCTTTGGTCTTGTAGTGGCACAGGCTTTGCCTCTGCGCAGTCTGATACATTCTTAATTGAAGTGTGGTAGATAATAGACGCGTTTAATAGTATTGTGTAGATTTGTGGTTACATCTCTTAGATGAAGAAAGGACACCAAGGATGAATATCATGTACTTGTTGAATGTGAGAGGAATCTATTTTTTGAATAATGTCATTATTTTTGAAGAGAAGAAGCTTGAGGTAAGACTACAGCACTCGGCAGCTAGGAAGGATTATTGCCAGCTCCTTAAATTGTTCAGAGCTGAGAGGAAGACCACCCCACTTACCTGAGACATGGATTTGCATACTGATTGATGAAGCTGTTTGATCTTCATAGAAATCGTAGTTCCATCGAACTCAGATGTGGTGTTGGATTCTTTTGTAGCGTCATGTCCTCTTCATTTACCGCTACTGAAACAACTACAGGATGTTGTAGCTCGTACTCGCTTGCCAGAGGTTTCTTGATGTAGTTAATTTATGATACTTATAACTGATGAACCTGTTATCGAAACAGAGCTCTCCCGGTGCAGTCAATGCGAGATTTAACGACGTGGGACGAACGTCATTGTCGCTGCCTTCCCTGTATTCGCCTTTGGCCATAGCGGCTCACTTCCCAACCGTCAGAGTTGTAAATTACCGTAGGCTACCATAGATTATCATAAGCAAGTGTTGATCCCGGTAGTTTTCCTAGTAGCTTTGGTCATACTCGCTTTACCAATATATTATGTGCTGCACACCTTTCGGGCGCTACATCACAACGGTCGCTTTCTTTATATATGCTATCAGTATCTTACTAGATTCCTCTAAAAACTGTAAGCGGTAAACCATATAGAAACTGAGGATATATGGAGGGCCAGATAACCTATGGAACATTTTTGTTCTACATACACTCCTGGAAATTGAAATAAGAACACCGTGAATTCATTGTCCCAGGAAGGGGAAACTTTATTGACACATTCCTGGGGTCAGATACATCACATGATCACACTGACAGAACCACAGGCACATAGACACAGGCAACAGAGCATGCACAATGTCGGCACTAGTACAGTGTATATCCACCTTTCGCAGCAATGCAGGCTGCTATTCTCCCATGGAGACGATCGTAGAGATGCTGGATGTAGTCCTGTGGAACGGCTTGCCATGCCATTTCCACCTGGCGCCTCAGTTGGACCAGCCTTCGTGCTGGACGTGCAGACCGCGTGAGACGACGCTTCATCCAGTCCCAAACATGCTCAATGGGGGACAGATCCGGAGATCTTGCTGGCCAGGGTAGTTGACTTACACCTTCTAGAGCACGTTGGGTGGCACGGGATACATGCGGACGTGCATTGTCCTGTTGGAACAGCAAGTTCCCTTGCCGGTCTAGGAATGGTAGAACGATGGGTTCGATGACGGTTTGGATGTACCGTGCACTATTCAGTGTCCCCTCGACGATCACCAGTGGTGTACGGCCAGTGTAGGAGATCGCTCCCCACACCATGATGCCGGGTGTTGGCCCTGTGTGCCTCGGTCGTATGCAGTCCTGATTGTGGCGCTCACCTGCACGGCGCCAAACACGCATACGACCATCATTGGCACCAAGGCAGAAGCGACTCTCATCGCTGAAGACGACACGTCTCCATTCGTCCCTCCATTCACGCCTGTCGCGACACCACTGGAGGCGGGCTGCACGATGTTGGGGCGTGAGCGGAAGACGGCCTAACGGTGTGCGGGACCGTAGCCCAGCGTCATGGAGACGGTTACGAATGGTCCTCGCCGATACCCCAGGAGCAACAGTGTCCCTAATTTGCTGGGAAGTGGCGGTGCGGTCCCCTACGGCACTGCGTAGGATCCTACGGTCTTGGCGTGCATCCGTGCGTCGCTGCGGTCCGGTCCCAGGTCGACGGGCACGTGCACCTTCCGCCGACCACTGGCGACAACATCGATGTACTGTGGAGACCTCAGGCCCCACGTGTTGAGCAATTCGGCGGTACGTCCACCCGGCCTCCCGCTTGCCCACTATACGCCCTCGCTCAAAGTCCGTCAACTGCACATACGGTTCACGTCCACGCTGTCGCGGCATGCTACCAGTGTTAAAGACTGCGATGGAGCTCCGTATGCCACGGCAAACTGGCTGACACTGACGGCGGCGGTGCACAAATGCTGCGCAGCTAGCGCCATTCGACGGCCAACACCGCGGTTCCTGGTGTGTCCGCTGTGCCGTGCGTGTGATCATTGCTTGTACAGCCCTCTCGCAGTGTCCGGAGCAAGTATGGTGGGTCTGACACACCGGTGTCAATGTGTTCTTTTTTCCATTTCCAGGAGTGTAGTTATCCTCCAGTCTGTTAGCTGAAAGTAAACAGTATTTACAGGAAAATTGAAATTGTCAATGCTTAATTCAGGTTTACTCCAAAACTGTTGATTTGTAACGTGAAACATAGGGGCATTGTAGTAAAACTAAAGAGAGGAATACAAATTTATCATAGTGGTTTAGAAAACGCTATTTCTTCAACAAAACAATAAAATAAAATAAAATGTCTCAAACATCGCTTCAATACTTCCTCGAACTTATGTAAAACATATTTGTGTCATTCATACTCAACTTCCGATTTATAATCAATAACAAGAAATTCTTGCCTTCTTTGACGAATGTTCTATGAGTACAAAATAACAACAAAAACTGTACACATTTTTTGTGTTTATCGTGTAAACTGTATTTGCATCGAAGGTAATTGCTTTGGTTATATAAAAGCGCAGAAGTTACATGATCAAATTTTTTTTATTACTTATAAAATGCAATTTATGTTCTGTAAGGCTATAAAATACACATGGACTGCCATTGAATGATCCGTGATTGTAATTATGTACAAAACAAACAAACAAGCAAAACCATAGATAGAAATTGTCGGCTACCAGTTTCTCAGTTACACATTAATTTATGTTTCTTTCACTACCAACCACCGAATCTTAGTTTTGGTAGAGCGCAACTCAACCTAGTGCTGTTTCACTGAACTAAGGTGCGCCGGCTCAAACTTTCTTGTGACACAATCGTTCACTTCGAGGTCTGCACTGGACAGTTACTTGAAGAGAACTATTTAGAATGTCTCAAATTGGCTAACTAACTAAAATCGCTCATAAGATGTTAAACAGATAGTGTCACTGGATGTACAACGTATGTAGCTATGTGGCAGGTCTTTTGAAAGACTCTGTGAAAATCAGTTCCATTTTCTTAATATCTGATTTACAGAAGTCTCTTCCTACATGTTGCCAGTAAAACGACTTGCATAATTTCTAATAAGAGTCAATGGAATAGCAGTGAGGAAATTTAGGACACCATACCAGATGAGATAAAAGTTGAATTTCGTAACACATTGAGTTTCGAAAAATGATGGTTTGTGTTTAATTTTTTGCTTTGGTATCTCTCCTACCTGTGTGACTTTGGTACGTCTACAGGGCACCGACAGGTGTCTCAAAAAGGCAGAGATATGCAGTAGATAATGTAGAAATGCGGTTAACGAAAGTAGTATCTTGGAGTGAGTCTTTGCGTAATACAGTCTAAAAATGAAAGTCTGGAAACTGAATAGATTTTACGATGACAGTACTCTCTGTCTGTGATTGATTACTTAGCCCTTTGTATTAGTACAGTACTACTGCTGGAAGTATTATCGTTGCATTTTCAGTTTGGCGTTTGTTGCTCTCATCCTCTATTTCATTCGCCAACATCCTTGGTTTCTCTTTCGTGATAGCGGAGTATTATTTCAGGTTATCAAATGGCTCTGAGCACTATGGGTCTTAACTTCTGAGGTCATCAGTCCCCTAGAACTTAGAAGTACTTAAACCTAACTAACCTAAGGACATCACACACATCCATGCCCGAGGCAGGATTCGAACCTGCGACCGTAGACTGAAGCGCCTAGAACCGCTCGGCCACACCTGCCGGCTTCAGGTTATCTTCTCCATTGAATATCTTACGTTCGTCTTCACATAAATTGTTTCTGAAATCTACCATTTTTTTTTTCTAAGCTGATTTTCAGATATTCCACGTTCATCGTTCTAGGTTTTTGCCCCCCTGATGAATTATCCGATTCAAGTTTTTATGCTATAAGAAGTGGAAAAACAGCTTACTGTACGTAATTAAACTAAAATTACCTTCATGTATGAACTGTTTTTAGGCCATAAGAAGTGGGAAAACAGCTTTCTGTACGTAATTAAACTAAAATAACCTTCATTTATGAACTGTTTTTCACGTTCGAGAAATATATCATACACGATGTCTTCCTTAATTACAATTACGAGTACTATTAGCAAATATACCACTTTAAAAAAATCTGTAACGACAGTGCACTTCCGCTTGTCGTGCATCCTTGCACTAACAGTTCACTGTTGTAGAGTGGTATCACTTTTAAAATTTGTAAGATAATATTGACGCGTCTTCACGTGAATTCGGAGTACCCTGTGTGGGTCCGTCAAGTATCAAAGTTCAGCAGACTATTTGGCACGGTCCGTCTGTTCCAACTGCCAGCCGATGCACACAATGCAATGGGAAGATAAATCAAAGCACAAAAGAGAGGCGTGCAGACAATGCATCTTGACATTTACTGTCCGTGAGCCGGACAGGCCTCACGCGGAATTGCGTTTGCATTCAGACACAGCCGCCATGTGCGGAGTGTGTGTGCGGAATAAAACTGCCGCTCATCCATCACGTTTAGTGACCGCCACACCTGGGCAGCACGACTGCCGCATCATACGCAGCGTCGCCGACATGGATTCAACGAGTAAATCAATCACTGTACGCTCAGGGTTATATATTAAAGACCCTTCGAATGGGCCTGGTTAACGCCTCAGTGCTAGATGATATTAACCTGATTTTGCCTTCAGTCTTTGAGAGCGGTGAATAGAGTGGTGAAAAATATTCCTAGGTTTCTCCCTCAAAAGCAGTTATTGAATTTATATTTTAGCGAAATAGCATTGTTCTTAAAATTTTTTAAAGAGATTTCAGTGTTCCTCCATGACTGCTGCTTGTTCATCGTGATGTGGACTATGCATAAAACGTAAGCAGTATTTTAAAGCAGCCTCCACCACCGTTGCTCTCGTATAATAGATTCCCTAACACCCCACCGGCAATTGAAAGCTGCATTTAGCTTTGACTACGATGGGACCTACATAATCATCTCTCTTCGTATCCCGACTTATATGTACCCAGGTGTATAGGATTTGACTAGCCCCTAATGTGATTCGGTGTTGAAGGCTTGTCTTGCAAGATCAACGTTTTCCTCAGATGACATTACTCATTCCCTCTTCTCTTTATCGAACCGTGTCCCAGTCTCCATAAAATTTTTCTACCATGCTCTCTCTACTTGATGGACGCGACGGTGGATATGTTCCGTATTTAGTCCTGAAGTTTCGCTGAGTCTGCAGGTCCGATTTTGCCTCAGTAAACTGTGATACAGACAGTTCGTCGAAAAAGTCTAGAGACGGATTTTATTGCTGGCATATAAGCGAAATCAGCGCAGTAACTACTGCGTCAGCTTAAACTAACAACTTTCAACGACAGACGCTCATTCGACCAGTCAGTTGTGAGCAGGCAGTGTTAAGTAGCAGCCGTGTGGCACTTGTGTGTCAATATTGTTGTGTCACAAATTGTTGTTGTGTCACAAATCGCAATGGAGCAACTATTCTACAGAACGTTTTTAAAAAAGCAGAGGAGTGTGACAAGTTTGCCCCGCACAACTTGCCTCAGAAACTAAAACGACGACGCGTGGACGACTACCGCAACTTGATTTAAACGCAAAACGCGAACAATTATTTTCTGAAAAAAATCATCACGGGTGATGAGACTTGGTGTTATTCATACGAGCCTACCACATAACGATAATCTGCGGAAATTCACATAAAGGGTTAAAGCTTTGGCTACGTAACGGATATTCAAGCCAGTGTGTGACGCAGTTCGAATAACATCTCAAAGAAGAACTTTTCTGACAGTTTCACATGGCTTTATCAACGCTTTGTGCATTGTTCTCAAATTGGGGTAGACTACGCAGAACACTTGAAGCATTAAAGTGAATATCTTAACTTTTCTAAGCTTTTTATTTAAGGGTACCTTATACTCAAACCCCAAAATGAGGGCACCCTCAAAGGGATTGATCAACACGTTTTCCGGACGGTTCTAGTACAGATATCGATGAACGGGTAGAATAAGGTAATCATTGCTGACGTATCGTAATAACGGTAGTACAATGGTCTTTTTTGTTTTAAATTAAAAGGTGTAATTGCCGTACCTCTTATCTGTAGCGTAACCCAGGTAATCGGTACTAGATTGAGATTGGTTTTAAGTAACAAAGTACGACTGCGGTACAAAAGTGACTGTCATGTTCCTATCGAGATCCGGACTAGTCTCTTGAGGACCGGGGAATGCCGGCCGCTGTGTCCGAGATGTTCTACGCGCTTCAGTGCGGAACCGCGCTGCTGCTACGGTCGCTGGTTCGAATCCTGCCTCGGGCATTGATGTGTGTGCTGTCCTTAGGTTAGTTAGGTTTAAGTAGTTCTAAGTCTAGGGGACTGATGACCACATATGTTAGGTCCCATAGTGCTTGAAGGCATTTTTTTCCGACCGCCGAATGAAATGAAAAAATGCGTCAAATGGTTCTGAGCACTATGGGACTTAACATCTGTGGTCTTCAGTCCCCTAGAACTTAGAACTACTTAAACCTAACTAACCTAAGGGCAGCACACACATCAATGCCCGAGGCAGGATTCGAACCTGCGACCGTAGCAGTCGCGCGGTTCCGGACTGCGCGCCTAGAACCGCTAGACCACCGCGGCCGGCGCCGAATGAAATATTGTTAGTTCAATTTTAGAATGAAATTTTCACTCTGCAGCGGAGTGTGCGCTGATATGAAACTTCCTGGCGGATTAAAACTGCGTGCCAGACAGAGACTCGAACTCGGGACCTTTGCCTCTTCAAAGGTCCCGAGTTCGAATCCCAGTTCGGCACACAGGTCC
Organism: Schistocerca nitens; assembly: GCF_023898315.1. Lineage (NCBI taxonomy): Eukaryota > Metazoa > Arthropoda > Insecta > Orthoptera > Acrididae > Schistocerca > Schistocerca nitens. The sequence continues at coordinate 364,971,585 of NC_064614.1, read as the reverse complement.
TGAATGTGAGTCTCGGTTCAGCACACAGTTTCAATCTGCCGGGGAGTTTCAGTTCAGTTTTATGTTGTCTAATGTCTTTATTACATATGAAACAAACAAACTTAAGAAATATTACACATATTGCAGATACGTACATTACTTTACAGCCCATGTCCCATCTGAATTTTTCATTGGACAGAACAGTGTTTAAAAGTTCTATTCGTTTAGACAAATATTTTAAAAAGTTTTTGCAGTTCAAATGTCCGAAAATAAATCTTACTATTGTAATCCAGTTTTTCAGTTTCAGCTGTCAGTCTGTCTCTCCTTTGTCTGCTGTGTCTTAAGGAGAACAGTCTCTCACCACACAAGCGTTATAGGCTGGCTGCAAAGAAGAACTGAGCAATTTTAATTAATTCACTAAACTGTTCTTCGCAGACACACATCTTAACGCACGGGCTGGTGTCGTGATTTGATCTTGAAACGTAGGTTCCATGGCAATATATCATACATTATGATTCCAGTTGTACTCTTCCCGGATGAAAGCATGAATATTTTTCTCGGAGTTTGTGCATAAATGTGCATTTCTTCTTCGTCAAGACGAGAAATTATCAAATTATCTCAAGGAAAACAAAGAATGATCAAACGCATGGCTCAGCTATAAAAAAAAATTTACATACAGAATCAAACGATGTTTCTGAAATGTTGGCTATATTTTGAATATCATGAAACTGTTATCTCAGTTTATCTAATAAGATGATTTTTGGATGGTTAATACGTAATTTAAAGAAGAGACACCTGTATGAGTACACTAAAAATACGTGTAGCGCAGCAAAATAAACTGTTAAGTGGAAATCGTATGGAATCCGAACATTTAGAGCCAAGGAACTTAGGTATCACAGCTGTCTGTAAGCTAAAAAGATCGAAACTCCGATTGCAAGCAATAGAAATCGAAATTTTCTGTTTTACTGGTATAAAGGTTTGATTGCAAAGAAATAATAAATAATGTAATTACCGAAGTCAAAGGAGTGTAAATACGATTGTAAATACGAGAGGAAAACAAGAATCAGAAAATTCACAAAAGTAAAAAATGAATGCGGACGCTAGATTAAGCCTCGAAAATGCGCCCAAGTCCGTGTAAATGCGGACGTATGATAAACCTAATTAATCCAGCGTTGTAACTTTTTGGACTGGCTGGAAGAAGGAAGAAAAATTAAAGTTTTATCGTACCGTCGACAGCGTGGTTATTAGAGACAGTGGGCTGAATGGGATTCAGTGTGCTTCTTCTGAAGAATAACCATTTTATTTGGAGTTCACTTTACAATATCTCATCCATCAATAGGTTACCTGAAACACAAATGCAGTATGTTGAAAAACTATTGCAACCACTGAATTCATAGTACAAATTCTTATGAAGATATCTCTTCAGTTGATTTGGTAATAAGTTTTCGAAATTGTGGAGAGACTTTATCCTCTTTTTTAGTTTCTTGTACCTCAGTACTTCAGAATGCTCACGAACTTGAGCTGCTTCAGCAGGTAATGCCAGTGTGTGATTCTGGGTACAGTTTTCCTCGCAGCACCAAACAACCCCACACTGTGTGTGTGCGTGAAGTTGGCCCGTCGTGCAGAAGTTGGCTCCCCCGGGAGCACGCCTGGTTATCGGGCGAACCCTGGAGGCGGCTGGAAGCGGCGCGGCGCGGCGCGGCCCCTCTCATCTGGAATGCGCGCCGCGCCCAGCCACCCACACGGCGCAGCGCGGCCTGGAGGCTCCAGCGCCTCGCCTCGCGTTCCAGCACGCCCCATCTTGATGCCGCCCCGAGGACTGCTTTACGACGCACGGCCGTCACCCGCTGCAGTCCAGAGCAGCCCAGCGCTCCACTCTCTCCCCTCGCTCGCGTCGTCTGCGACGAAATTACTCTGCAGGATTGGTGGTTGTCCTCAGAGCGTCTTGACTGCCTTCGTGGAATCACCTCCACACTGAAATCACTTATCTGTGGGCACTCGAGGAAACCTCCGATGAAAGAAGGCCGTCCCTTTGTCCGGCATCTGGCATTTACTAGCGTCTCAGCTATCCCACACTTCGCTCTGAATCAGCAGTTCGTGAGTAGTGTCGCAGATATGCAAGTTGTGCCGTAGGTCCCGTGGGATAGGATGAAATCGAAAACTCGAACTCCAGCGACAGAATTCCGGATGTTGTCAAGGGAGATTTTGTAATTGTTTCGTTATCATGGAGGCGTGGTCTACGGTGAATCCTTACAGCGCAATAAATGATTTATTCTGTTTGTTACCTAAAATACCTTTATATTTCTTATGTACTAATTTATTGCTTTAACCAGTTTTCGGCTTACTCAGCTGTCATTAGACTTTAACTGAATATCGTCGCCAGAGAAGTTACAATGTTTGTAAAAAACGTTGGAAAGGATGTACACATTTAGATTGAGGCAGACACACAGTAAACGACATCTTCGACAGTTTGGAAGTAACGCAATTTAAAAGGTAAAAGTTGAAAAATAAATACATATAAAGGAGCAAACACGAATACACTTTGTGATCAAAAGTATCCGGACAGCCCTAAAAACATGTTTTTCATATTAGGAGCATTGTGCTGACATCTACTGCCAGGTACTCCGTATCATGGACCTCAGTAGTCATTAGACATCGTGAAAGAGCAGAATGGGGCGCTCCACGGAGCTCACGGACTTCGGACGTGGTCAGGTGATTGGGTGTCACTTGTGTCATGCGTCTGTAGGCGAGATTTCCTCATCCATAGGTCCACTGTTTCCGATGTGATAGTGAAGTGGAAACGTGAAGGGAGACGTACAGCACAAAAGCGTAAAGGGCGACCTTATCTGTTGACTGACAGAGACCGCTGACGGTTGAAGAGGGTCGTAATGTGTAATAGGAAGACATCTATCCAGACCATCACATAGGAATTCCAAACTGCATCAGGGTCCACTGCAAGTGCTACTACGTTAGGCGAGAGGTGAGAAAACTTGGATTTCACGGTCAAGCGGCTGCTCATAAGCCACACATCACGCCGGTAAATGCCAAGCGACGCTTCGCTTGGTGTAAGAAGCATAAACATTGGACGATTGAACAGTGGAAAAACGTTGTGTGGAGTGACGAATCACGGTATCACGATCCGATGGCAGGGTGTAGGTATTGCGAATTTCCGGTGAACGCCATCTGCCAGCGTGTGTAGAGCAAACAGTAAAATTCGGAGGCGGTGGTGTTATCGTGTGGTTGTGTTTTTCATGGAGTGGGCTTGCACCCCTTGTTGTTTCGCGTGTGACTATCACAGCACAGGCCTACATTGATGTTTTAAGCACCTTCTTGCTTCCCACTGTTGAAGAGCAATTCGGGGATGGCGACTGCATCTTTCAACACGATCGAGCACCTGTTCATAAAACCGAGCACCTGTTCATAAAACACGGTCTGTGGAGCAGTGGTTACACGACAATAACATTCCTATAATGGACTGGCCTGCACAGAGTCATGATCTGAATCCTATAGAACACCTTTGGGATGTTTTGGACCGCCTATTTGGTGCCAGGCTTCACCGACCGACATCGATACCTCTCCTCAGTGCAGCACTCCGTGAAGAATGGGCTGCCATTCCCCAAGAAACCGTGCAGCACCCGATTGAACGTATGCCTGCGAGAGTGGAAGCTGTCATCAAGGCTAAGGTTGGGCCAACACCATACTGAATTCCAGCATCACCGATGAAGAGCGCCACGAACTTCTAAGTCATTTTCAGTCAGGTGTCCGGGTACTTTTGATCACATAGTCTACATTAACACTTAAATGGAAAACCATGCCTACATAACAGTTTACATTAATAAACAAACTAAATAAAATAAAATAAAATTAGTAGCTGACGAGAGAACGATGGAGGTGGCAGAGAAACTAATTAAAGGAAAGACTTACCAACTGTAACTACAGAATGGATGGAGTACACAGGCAATTCCAATAAAATTAAAAACTTCAATAAATACAGGAAAATGGAGGAATATGAAGAAACAGTGAGAAGTGATACAAAACAGAGAGAATTCTGTGAAGTTTAGAATGACGGTTTTGTAAACCAAAAACCGGCTAACGCAATAACTTAACCCTCTAAAAGTGCCTTTCATTTATGATAATGTTGTTCTACCAATAGCCGACAGAAGAATCAGTTAACGCTTCATACCTTTGTTTCTGTGACAGTAACTTCACAACTACGAAAAAAAAAAAAAAAAGAAAACTGTTATGTTCTGTCTGGTATATCATTTCGGAGCAATGCTTACGTATTATGATATGTTTTCGAGAATTACAATAACTAAAATCTTCTCTATAATAGTCATCGTGGATTCCGCAAACAGAGATCTAGTGAAACTCAGCTCGCTCTGTTCCTCCATGAGATCCACAGCTCAGTGGACATCGACGTTCACGCTGACACCGTGTTCATTGACTTCAGGAAGGCATCTGGTACAGTCCCGTACTCACGTGCTTACTCCTTGACGCTACGACCGTCTAGGGCCCAGTACTACAAATACAGTCCCGTACTGTCGTTAAAAAAATACTAGTTAACCGAGTATTGCACCAGATTTGTGACTGGGCTTAAGACTTCTTTATAGATAGAACTCAGCATGTCGATTTTGACGGAACAAAACTGACAATTATAATAGTAATATCAGGGGTGTCCCAATGATGGTTCAAATGGCTCTGAGCACTATGGGACTTAACATCTTAGGTCATCAGTCCCCTAGAACTTAGAACTAGTTAAACCTAACTAACCTAAGGACATCACACGCATCCATGCCCGAGGCAGGATTCGAACCTGCGACCGTAGCAGTCGCGCGGTTCCGGACTGCGCGCCTAGAACCGCTAGACCACCGCGGCCGGCATGTCCCAATGAACTATGACAGGAACCAGACTGTTTACAATGTATACTTTATCAAAATAGTCTGAAAAGCTTTTAAGGATTTTGAAGGGTACTTTGTTGAGAAATAGTTGTTAAAGAAAAATATTCTATGCTTTGCGCAGTTTAGGTTCGCAAATCAGGTCGTTGTGCACTCAAATTCTAGCACTTGTACGAGCTAAAGTGCGATAACGCAGACGTCTGCGAGTCTATGAGTCATCACTTGCTCAAAAGCTACTGTGCCATTTTCGGAAGTGAGAAAGTTTGTTCAATTTGAGGAAACCAAATGAAGAACACGTTTGGCCATCGTCTCTGGCTGGCTGCTTGAACCTGCGCGCGCAGCGACCTGATCGGCTAACTTTAATGTTAATTATAACAGAAACTGTGCAACGTAAAGAACTTTTCTCTCAGCTATTATTTCTCAGCGTAACGGACTCTGCAACGCCCTTACAAACTTTTCAGACTGCTTCTGACTCCCTCGTATGTGAATGATCTAGTGGATAACACCAGAAACACTATCAGGCTGTTCGCAGACAATGTCACCGTTTTCAAAAAGGTTGTAACGTCAGGATACTGAACTGAACTGTGGCAAGCCTGCAGAAGATTGATGACTGGTGCAGGGACTGGCAGTTGACTCTGAGGTTTAATAAATCTAACTTATAGCGCATCCATAGGGGGAAGAAATGCACTACTATAAAACTACACTATTGATGACAAAAGAAGTGTAAACAGTAACTACTGTAAGATATGTAGGAGGAGCTATCCGGAGCTACCTTAAGTGGAAATACCACATAAAACAAATTGTAGGGAAAGGAGATGCCAGAACGAGATTCATAGGGAGAACCTTAAGGAAATGTAATACCCACGAAAGAAGAGACTTACAAAACACTTGTTCTACCAATTTTTGAGCATTGCGACCCTTATTAGGTTGGAGTAATCGAAGAGACAGACGCGATCCAAAGTAGAGTGGCGCGTTTCGTCATGGAGTCGTTTAGTCGATTCGAGAGCTTTACCGAGATGCTCAACAAACTCCAACGACAGATGCTAGAAGAGAGGCATCACGGACAGGCTGATTATTGTAATTCCGAGAAAATACGTTCCGAGAATAGTTGAACAACATATGACTTCCTCCGACATATATGCCGGGAAATGACCACGATGAACAATTTAGCATTGATACAGATGTTTACCTGCAATAGTTCTTCCCACGCGCCACTCGCGAATGTACATGGGAAGAGGAATCAGTTAGTGGTACCACAAGTACCCTCCGCTGCACAGCGGCAGGTAGCTTGCAGAGTGTAGACGTAGATGTAAATCACTAAAACTTGTAACACACACACGGAGTGGTGCAATAACCCACACATGCAAAAGTCCTATGGTATCCCTGACGTCGCAGCGACTACAGTGCAGCACAGTGTCGTTCGTCGATGTGCTACTCTTTCATAGAGTTGATGTCGGCTGACATTTTATTATTGACACACGAAAATTTGTGCGTAACCAGAATACTAACCCAGATTTCCTACTTATCGCTTTAACCACTTCGGCTATCCGTGCACGCGTCCCAGACCGAACGAAACATCCATATGTCACATATCGTCCATCTACTCCACGCTCACACTTCGTGATTCCCGCAAAGGAAGAGACAAATTCCGTTATCATCTTTATGTCTGTGTTTATACGGTATAAACACTGACATTCTGTCAATCATTGCATCATAAGTGAACCATCCGGACTACCGTGTCACTGTTAACGTACAAAAAACACAGTCGGAAAAACGAACCCTACGTAGACAGAACCAGGTGGTACTGAATGCAAAATTGAGGGCAAAGGGTACATTAAGCATTAGTGCTGCAGCACGAAGGTCCGCGAGTGACTCGAACAGGTTTGTTTACAGGAAAGACACACAGTGCATATAGGCCGCATCTGTAAGGTTGTGCACCTATCTTCAGTACTGCATAGCTTATGAATTGAATATTAATACTCTGTTAAGGCTATTTTCGTTATATATTTAAGGCTCACTATTTTCTCCATTAAAATTGACATCCTTCTATTTAATTTATTGGGTCTCCGGAGATGCTCATTCAGCCACCTCAACAGTTGAATGTCAATTATGACATAGGAACGTAAGAACTACACAACACCTAGTCCCGATCAGAGAAAATCGTCGACCCGGCCGTGAATTGAACCCGGGACTTCCGGTTGCCAACCTGCCGCTCTGCCCGCGCAGCTACCAAGGTGGACAACCTACTTTTTCGTCGGAGCTTGACAGAATTTATCCAACAGTAATAAAAAGGGTTCAAATGGCTCTGAGCACTATGCGACTTAACTTTTGAGGTCATCAGTCGCCTAGAACTTAGAACTAATTAAACCTAACTAACCTAAGGACATCACACACATGCATGCCCGAGACAGGATTCAAACCTGCGACCGTAGCTATAGCTCGGCTCCAGACTGTAGCGCCTAGAACCGCACGGCCACTCCGGCCGGCGTAATAACAAGAAAAGGAAACAAGGTGACGATAATCGTATGTCGCAATCACACGTTGTTACTTGATGATGAACTTGGAAGCTGTAAACTAATTCATGATTAAATAAGTATGAGTTTCAATCGTCATTTCATAATATTTATACGAGTTGTATTCTGTTCATTCACGTAATGCAGTTTCAGACTTTCTTCACAGTTCCGCCACCTACTTCGGCTAGATTCAAGAATATGTGTATGCGTTAATCTCGGTCGAAGCCATGTAGTGTCAACACAGTAACCCAATGCATTAACAAAATCAATGTTAACCGTTGTAGTCGTTGTGGGTCAGAATGTGAATCATAAGTGGAAGAAGAGAAACCAAGTGTGTAATGTAACTTTTGAACACTGTACGTTACATGTGCAGCTCAACGTTAGCCGCTGCTACCAGGGCTGTTTTCTGGTTACAAACCTATTCATTACTATGGCTGCATTAAATTGATGTTGCTCTTTCGTTCCACAGACGTGGGTAACTGAATTGGTTTTACATAATTTTTCATGTGACACGAAGACACTTCGAATGCTGATCTCGGTTCCTCCTCAAATTTTCGTCTGCTCAACGCTCACTACACGATAGGAAAGTTTACAAATAAAATGTGCGGTCTCCATCGTCGTGTGCTACCGCCAACACCACCGTATATTAGTCTTCTGCCTTATTTCTAGAGCGACTATCCATAAAGACCTTCATTATGAAATTGTGTGGACACCATCGCGTTAATAAGAACTCTACAAACGTCGCTGGAGAGTCCTTCTAGCGTTTACATATTTTCTACTTTGTTAGCAGTTCTCTTGTTCAAAGAAGGCCAGCGACTTTCCACAGTGAACTTTAAGCTAGCAGGCTACAATGAACTTCTACCAACTGTCGGTCACAGCAGTAAAACACGGAACGACCTTTTGTGTCCTGGCGTTGTCGATCGTAAATATCCTATAAAACGCTGCTGCTGTTCGAGAACAGCGAGAGCTAAATTCCGCCGCGCTTCGAAAAATATCTGACCTGTCCTAATAATTTCCTCGGTTTCTCTGTGTACTGGTATTTCCTAAAAAAAAGTATATTGGACACAAACTTCTACCGCTAAGAACTGTATGATTAAGTTTGTTTGCGCTCAAAGATTTAGGAGACAATTTGAGTAGGTTGTTTGCAGATGATGTTTTCGTTTGTCGTCTAGTGAAGTCATCAGAAGATCAAAACAAATTGCAAAATGACTTAGAAAAGATACCTTTATGGAGTGAAAATTGGCAATTGACCCTAAACAATGAAAAGTCTAAATCTACATCCATTGTTCTGCAAACCACGGTGAGGTGCATGGCACAGGGTACGTCCCATTGTACCAGTTATTAGGGTTTCTTCCTGTTTCCTTCACGTATGGAGCGTCGGAAGAATGATTGTTTGGATGCCTCTGTGCGTGCAGTAATTATTCAGATCTTATCCTCACTATCCCAGTGTGAGTGATACGTAGGGGATTTCTGTATATCCTTAGAGTAATCACTTGAAACCGATTCCTGAAACTTTGTTAATAGACTTCCTCAGGATAGTGTACGTTTGTCTTACAGAGTCTGCCAGTACAATTCTTTCAGTACCTCTGTGACACTCTCGCAGGGATTGAACAAACCTGTGACCACTCGCGCTGCCCTTCTCAGTATACGTTCAATATCCCCCGTGAGTCCTATCTCGTACGCATCCTATACACTTGAGCAACATTGTAGGACGGGTCGCTCGAGCTATTTGTAAGCGATCTCTTTCGTAGACTGATTGCTCATCCCCAGTGTTCTATCAATAAAACGAAGTCTATCCACGACTGAACCTAAGTGCTATTCCATTTCATATCACTACAAAAAGGGTTACACCGAGGTATTTGTATGAATTGGCCGATTCCAACAGTGACTCATTGATTTTATAGTCATAGGATAATACACTGTGAGATCATCCACATGAGTGCTAAGAGGAATCCGTTAAACGTCGATAACACGATAAATCAATAAAATCTAAAGGCTGTAAATTCAACTAAATACCTAGGAATTACAATTACAAACAACTTAAACTGGAAAGAACACACAGAAAATGAGCTTGTCCGTCCTCTTTTGAAGTATTGTTGCGCGGTGTGGTATCCTTACTAGACAGGATTGACGGGATACATCGAGAAAGTTCAAAGAAGAGCAGCACCTTTTGTATTATCGCGAAATAGGGTTGAGAGTGTCTCTGACATGATACAGGCTTTGGGGTGGACAACATTAAAAGGAAGGCGTTTTTCGTTGCGGCGGAATCTTCTCACGAAATTTCAGTTACCAACTTTGTCCTTAGAAGGCGATAGTGTTTTATTGACGCCGACCCAAATAGGAAGAAACGATCATTATAATAAAATAAGGGAAATCAGAGCTTGCTCGGAATGATATAGATGCCCGTTTTTCCGTTCTCTGTTAGAGACTGGAATAATAGAGAATTATTGTGAAAGTGGCTCGATGAACCCTCTGCCAGGCACTTAAGTGTGATTTCCTCAGTATCCATGTAAATAGATAGATGTAGATCAATGGAATATTTAATCCTTATCAAGTATCGATGAGTACACAGAAAAGCAGAGAAAACAGAAAATACAGAGCAATTACTTTTCGTCACAAAATCTGTTTTATGGCACGAATTGGATTGTGGCGTTTATGTCACATCATGATTTAATGTCCATACAGAATCGTTTACCCACTCCAGTGACGGATGGTCAGGATACCTTGATCTGCGGTCTGGAAAAGCTCTGACAGTGACAGACTGTCTATAAGTGATAGCAGAGAGGAAGAACTAATAAATCACTTACTAGAAAATCAGTGTAGCATGCCGGTGTCTACGCATGCTGACAATTTATAAGTGTAATTTCATTTTTTAGAAATAACTTGTAAACGATAACAAATGAATGCGATCACTACAACGAATATAGGAGGAAATGACCGAAATGTCACGAAAATACGCTTAACTGTCCAATATGACAGTATGTCCAGCGTTGTCGAGCATGATCGTTTTGGTGATCCAGGTGTTATGGTGTGTTTAGGCATAATGTTGACTGGCGTACTGATCTCCAAATCTTTGAACAGTACAGTCACCGGTCAATGTTGTTGTGAAACTGCGCTTTTTGTCCTTGTGCGTCTTTTCAGGGATACATTCGGCGCTGGATGACAATGCGGGATCACATCGAACAGAGCAGGTTGTGGAGCTCTTGGAACGTGAAGATATTCGGCGAATGGGCTGATCTGCACGTTCGCCTGACTTAAATACCATCCTGCAGGAGCGGATTGCGTTGTGGTGATGTATTGCAGCTCGTCCAGGCGCACCAACGATCTGCCAGCAGTTGTCAGCCTCGCTGGTGGAGGAATCGAACGCCATACCACAACTACTCCTTATCAGTTTTATGGCCAACATGGGAGCGCGTTGCAGCTCACCCTATTGAGAACCGCGTCCCGCCATTCGTAAAAGCCAGAGGACCGTGATAAATCGTGTTGACTTCAGTGTCATTATTGTTTTTAAATGAAACGTGATTTCTATTCGTCTCAGTGATTATTTCTTTTATTTACCTTCTGTACTATGCTGCAGCGGTTCTTTTTACGTTCTGTCCAAATTTCATCGAGTTATGATACTTGGCAGTAGCACATCAGGTGAATGTTACTTCTGTCCTTCAGTTTTGCACATCAGTGTATATATTTTAGGGACAGACTTTATGAGTAAATTTAATGTGAAAATTGGTTGTGAAAAGAGGATTGGTTGCGAAACGAAGATGGTTACATTTTAAAATTTTATACAATTGTACCGAAGTATCAGCAGGGTCCAATGAACAAGTGGTGGTTGAGTATAGTCAAGTAGGTTATATGAGGATAACAATAATGTCATTGGGTACCTGTAACGATGATTATGTTTCAGAGAGTTAGGAAGACAATACTGGCTCAGTTGATGAAAACAGTGCTTATCTTGCAAAAAAAAAAAAAAATAAAAAAATAAAAAAAACGGTTCCCGTACAGTACCCTTCCAGGGGATGTTTTTAACTCTTATCTGAGAATTTTTAAGTATGAATGAAAGAATTTGTTCCGTCAGAGGTACCGGTATGGTGTAACTGTGCGTACCGTCACAAATCAAACGCTGGCTGAAAAGATTGAGTTCTTCAAGGAGAAATAGATGAAATTAAAGGTATTAGAGGAAATCAAAGAGTTGAATTATATGATATATTAATTAACAATGACAAAGTATTATCTAATGTGCAGAGTAGAATAAACGATTTTGAATGCAAAGCCAGTATAAAACCACGAACTCCATTTTTGGTACGAAAAATAATAGATTAAAAATTACACAAACGGAAAGTTGACTGAGACAGCTGTCCTCAGGAACAATCCCATTCTTTCTCAATCATACACATAGCGATCACAGGTCTCTGAATCATATAGTTCTGTTTTCCAATTTCATTTTCATGAGCTGCTTTTTTCTTCTATTGATCTATCAGTCTGTTAAAACTGTCTTCATTTTCGTTGGTATCTCGGTTGTAAATATGTTTTAACGATTATTATTAATTAATGGCGATTAATTAAGCTGATGATGTTTTCGATGCATTACCTGCATGTCGTCCAAGATATGACGCCCAAGGCAACAATGCTACTAAGTTCGAAAACGTGTTGCGAAGTCAGTTTCTCAGTGGTTACTTAATAATTGTTGCGTCATAAATTCATTAAAAGACAGCGTGATGAACTCGCTATCTTTTCTTCTATAAGGAACAGTCAAATGAAAACGAGACGTAAGAAAGAGCATGTAAACTCTTTATTATTTCAAAAATAATCGCCGTAACTGTTGATACATTTATCAACAGTGAGACAAGATTGTCAAATCCCTATTAGAAAAATGTTTGTGGTTGCCTATGGACCATGATTGTACCCAAGCCTGCACCTCTTCGTCCAAAGCAAATCAATGGCCACGAAAGTCTTTGTTCAGGGCACGAAAAACATGGTAATCACAAGGGGAGAGATCGGGGCTGTATGGAGGATGTGTAAGGGTTTCCCAGCGAAACTTCTGCAGCGCACTGGAAATAAAGTTGGCTAAATGGGTGCCTTTACACATCTTTCATGCTGCTACAACCCTCCCCATGTGATTTCCATATTTTTGGAGCCCTCTAGAAAGAGATTAGTGCCTGTCGATTTGCTTCGCATTGTAACGGGTCATCCTCCTCTAGCATTACTTTTCCTCAACAGTAGCTATCAATACCAGTATCATTTTTCGAATTTTGGACAGGTCAGTATCGTCTCATCTGCTTTTCTGAAAACTGTCGTATAATTTTATACACAGTAAATTATATTTCAAGCTAAAATTTATGGAAAGGAATTAGTTTATTTTGGATGTTATGATCGATAAGTACTAGTTCTGAATGTAAATTATTATTTTTAGAAACATCTGAAATTACGAATTATTTGGCACACGTAAAATCTCTATTATTAATTAGGAAATCTAGTACTGCTTATAACGTTTCTGGATTCATTTATGAAATAATAATCGAAACTAATAGAAATTCATTTGTCAAGAAAAATTGTAAACCCTTTGGAATACCGTTATTTCCAACGAGTTGGATAGCAGTAAGCATGCCTCTGATGTGATCGGACGTATTTTCATATTTTGTGCGAACCATGTAATTTAGGTTTGGTTAACGTGAAAAACCAGAAGACTGTGTGATATACTAAAATGTGAAAAAATATATTAACGTAACAACAAAAATTCTGAAACAAGAATCTTCAAACTTATTTGGATCAGTTCAACCATGAGGACCTAAAATGCGAGAATTTCAGCTTCAAGACTCAGACCCCTAGATAAGAAGAACTGGAGCTAACTCTATGTCAAAAGATCAGTAAACTAGAAAATTTATTGTAATCTTCGTTCCTCTCAAATCTTTACAACAGACTAATATGGACATTAGCTGCTAGTAGGAAGGAGGGAGTAGATTAGAGGATGAAAAGATGCACGCCTGGGTTCAATCGTGGTTCCGCAGGCAACCGCAAACATTATTCCATGAAGGCAGTGACCATCTTATCTCGCAGTGGGATAAATGTACTAACAGCCATGGCGATTGCTTTCGACACAATAAACAGTTTACGTACGTTTTTCCCATCTGCCTCGTTTTCACTCGACTGCCCCTTGAACAACCAGTCACAATAAAGCTGTAGTAAACGGGGTATTTAAAATCGTACCCGGGTTCCCGGGTTCGAATCCCGGCGGGGTCAGGGATTTTCTCTGCCTCGTGATGACTGGGTGTTGTGTGATGTCATTAGGTTAGTTAGGTTTAAGCAGTTATAAGTTCTAGGGGACTGATGACCATATGTGTTAAGTCCCATAGTGCTCAGAGCCATTTGAACAATTTAAAATCGTATAAACTCGTTTCACGAAAAGCTCTTGCGACTGCAGTAAAAATAGTAGATTTCATTAGCTGCACTGTGTCTGTTGTGTTAAATGGTTCAAATGGCTCTGAGCACTATGGGACTTAACATCTGTGGTCATCAGTCCCCTAGAACTTAGAACTACTTAAACCTAACTAACCTAAGAACATCACACACATCCATGCCCGAGGCAGAATTTGAACCTGCGACCGTAGCGGTCACGAGGTTCCAGACTGAAGCGCCTAGAAACGCACGGCCACACCGGCCGGCCTCTGTTGTGTTAATACAAGTGTTAGTTAGTAACTGATTAGCTGTATAGTTTGCATTAACAAGTGTGTGAGTGATTACTATTATCATTAGACTTCGTATTATTATGTGATTCAGTTCTACTGTACAATACATAATTAGAAATACTCCGTCAACTGACTTACGACGTTGTAACACTTGAAAATGACCTAAGACCAAAATCTAATTAGTGAAATAAACACATACACGAGTACAGTCAAGTGGTGGAAATATCTTTTCGAAAGAAAAGGAAAACATCATCAAGGCGAGCTCTGAGTCCAGAAATCATGTGTGTGTGAAATCTTGTGGGACTTAACTGCTAAGGTCATCAGTCCCTAAGCTTACACACTTTTTAACCTTAATTATCCTAAGGGCAAACACACACACCCATGCCCGAGGGAGGACTCGAACCTCCGCCGGGACCAGCCGTACAGTCCATGACCGCAGCGCCTGAGACCGCTCGGCTAGTCCCGCGCGGCCAGAGATCATGTACCGCCCGGCAACGAAAGAACCTGAGAAGGAACACGTCATCATAGTTGATTGCATCGCAAGACGTAGTGCGAACGGTCTGAGTGAAGCGACCGGGGCGAGGGATGAGTCACTGCTGTGGCGACAGGACAGTGTAGGGCAGCCAGGGGTTGTGCAGCGGCCCTCTAATTCTGGACAGGCGAGCTTTGTTTGGCGTGCCTGCCTGCCCGGCCGGCGGCGCTCGTACGTTACTGCCTCGTGTGTCGGGCAGAGACCTCTGGTATTAAGCCGCATGCCGCCATGCCCTTTGCCCAACAGCGCACAGTTAATGCCAGCAGACGTAAATTGCAACTGCACTACGTGACCTGTATCCATTCGCTAGTCACCGTAAGTTTAAAGCAGTGGCGCGTTAACTTCACATTCTGTTCGCTGCAACGTGCCACATACGTTACAAAACCACAGGCTAAGAGACGCAACACATGCTGTGTGATCGGTACTAAACCTTTCTAGCTCAGTGTCGGATATCGGCCGACATTTTTATTTCCGTTTAAACTACTACGTCGGACGACGTCCGACAAGCTATTTTTATTCCTCTCCTTGGCTGGTCTGCCTTTCGGGCAGTTCGAAACGTTTCTTCGTGTTGTACCGTCTCTGACCATCAAATAGTGAAAGCTGTCTGCTCCATATACAGGGTATTTCAGGAGAAATAGTAAATATTTTGGGAGATGACAGTATAAGCCAATCAGAATAAAACACTCCATATAACATGTGTCCGATTATTACAGGTTACAGAGACACATCTGGTTCATTTCGCTCGTTGCGTATCCAGTTTCACTGGGTTGCCCGCCCGGTTAACCGTGCGGTCTAACGCACGGCTTTCCGAATTGGGAAGGAGCGCCTGGTCCCCGGCCCGAATCCGCCCGGCGGCCTTGCGTCGTGATCCGGTGAGCCGGCCAGTCTGTGGATGGTTTTTAGGCGGTTTTCCATCTGCCTCTGCGAATGCGGGCTGGTTCCCCTTATTCCGCCTCAGCTACACTTGGTCGGCGATTCCTGCGCAAACATGTTCTCCACGTACGCGTACACCACCATTACTCTACCACGCAAACGTACGGGCTACTCTCGTCTGGTGTGAGACGTTCCCTGGGGGTCGGGGCCCACCGGGGGTCGAACTGCACAGTAACCCTGAAAGAGTGGTTCGGTGTCGGGCGGCGAAGGGGTGAAGTGGACTGCGGTAGTCGTCGTGGGGTTGCGGACCACTGTGGCTGGGGCGGGGACGGAGCCTCTCCGTCGTTTCTAGGCCCCCGTTCAACATACAATACAGTGGGTTTATTTGCTAGTTTGTAATATTTTTGTTTTGAAGTTCAAGATGCGAATTTGTTTTTTGATGCTTAGCACAGCGCGTCTCGAGTATTTATTCTCATTTTCAAGTGCATTTGTATGTTTGCTTACATGGATATGTTTGGTGATGTTTGCATGTGTGATTTTCAGCACCTCTTTAGTCTTTTTCAAGTTATACTGCAATCAAGGATAAAAAATACGCAACTGGTGCAGTTTTCATTATTTAAATCATGAATGACACAGTTGCAGGCTTTCCTGAACCGCCTACTACGATGAACGAAATTAAGTGTGAAAGTGTGCATGAGTTTACATAAATAGTTTTTCAGCTCTTGATTATAATCGTGATCTGTTGATCAATCTACTGTATGCTTTCAGCACGCAACATGTATACAGAAATGCTGAGTATGCCGGTATGGTACTTGGGTACGGGTTTTGTAACACTAACGCTGCTGCTGTTACCTTCAGAAAAACGGTAGACTATTTCCTAACCGATGAGTACCAGATTCAGGTGGTTAACTTGTGTTTTCAGGAAACTGCACGAGACTTGTTTAGCATCCATCAGTCATATTTCATCAGAACGTGCGAATGAACAGAGTGCGGATGACGTAGAAGACATTACTCAGCTCGCAGAAAGTAGTATTTCTACAAGCACATGTAGGCTTTCTACACTTGCCAGAATATGCAGTACATTCCACATGCAGTGCCACAATCCTTATCTCTTACAGCGTATTATTGGAATTTTTTGTTGGCTAATTGCAAATCACAGACAAATCCCGTTAATACTGTTCACTGATGAAGCCAGTTTCACTTGTGACAGAACCAGTAACACCTGTAACTCACATCGGTGGTCCGACGAAAACCCAGATTTCTTAGTGAAGATACACGCCGAGGTGACAACAGTCATAGGATACCTCCTCATATCGTGTCAGACCAGCTTTTGGTCGACCTGGAGAAGCAGCTTGACGTGTCATGGGCTCACCAAGCCGTCGGCAGTCCCCCGTAGAAATACTTAACCATTCTGCCTATTTAGCCGTCCATAATGGAAGAGGATGTATATGAAGATGAAATGGGAGATATGATACTGCGTGAAGAGTTTGACAGAGCACAGCAAGACCTGAGTCGAAACAAGGCCCCGGGAGTAGACGACATTCCATTAGAACTACTGACGGCCATGGGAGAGCCAGTCCTGACAAAACTCTACCATCTGGTGAGCAAGATGTATGAGACAGGCGAAATACCGTCAGACTTCAAGAAGAATATAATAATTCCAATCCCAACGAAAGCAGGTGTTGACAGATGTGAAAATTACCGAACTATCAGTTTAATAAGTCACAGCTGCAAAATACTAACGCGAATTCTTTACAGACGAATGGAAAAACTGGTTGAAGCGGACCTCGGGGAAGATCAGTTTGGATTCCGTAGAAATGTTGGAACACGTGAGGCAATACTGATCTTACGTCTTTTCTTAGAAGAAAGGTTAAGGAAAGGCAAACCTACGTTTCTAGCATTTGTAGACTTAGAGAAAGCTTTTGAAAATGTTGACTGAAATACTGTCTTTCAAATTCTAATGGTGGCAGGGGTAAAATACAGGGAACGAAAGGCTATTTACAATTTGTACAGAAACCAGATGGCAGTTATAAGAGTTGAGGAGCACGAAAGGGAAGCAGTGGTTGGGAAGTGAGTGAGACAGGGTTGTAGCCTCTCCCCGATGTTATTGAATCTGTATATTGAGCAAGCTGTAAGGGAAACAAAAGAAAAATTCGGAGTAGGTATTAAAATCCATGGAGAAGAAATAAAAACTTTGAGATTCGCCGATGACATTGTAATTCTGTCAGAGACAGCAAAGGACTTGGAACAGCAGTTGAACGGAATGGACAGTGTCTTGAAAGGAGGATATAAGACGAACATCAACAAAAGCAAAAAGAGGATAATGGAATGTAGTCGAATTAAGTCGGGTGATGCTGAGGGAATTTGATTAGGAAATGAGACACTTAAAGTAGTAAAGGAGTTTTGCTATTTGGGGAGCAAAATAACTGATGATGGTCGAAGTAGAGTAGATATAAAATGTAGACTGGCAATGGCAAGGAAAGCGTTTCTGAAGAAGAGAAATTTGTTAACATAGAGTATAGATTTGTGTGTCAGGAAGTCGTTTCTGAAAGTATTTGTATGGAGTGAAGCCATGTATGGAAGTGAAACATGGTCGATAAATAGTTTCGACAAGAAGAGAATAGAAGCTTTCGAAATGTGGTGCTACAGAAGAATGCTGAAAATTAGATGGGTAGATCACCTAACTAATGAGGAGGTATTGAATAGAATTGGGGAGGAGTTGTGGCACAACTTGACCAAAAGAAGGGACCGGTTGGTAGGACAAGTTCTGAGGCATCAAGGGATCACAAATTTAGCATTGGAGGGCAGCGTGGAGGGTAAAAATCGTAGCGGGAGACCAAGAGATGAATACACTAAGCAGATTCAGAAGGATGCAGGATGCAGTAAGTAATGGGAGATGAAGAAACTTGCACAGGACAGGGTAGCATGGAGAGCTGCATCAAACCAGTCTCAGGACTGAAGACCACAACAACAACAATTACGAAAGTGTTGCCAGTGCACGATTTTGTGCACGAAGTGACCTCTCGATCGTGTCCAATAAATGTTCTATGGGATTCATGTCGGGCGATGTGGGTGGCCAAATCAGTCGATTGAATTGTCCAGAAAGTTCTTCAAACCAGTCGCGAACAATTGTCTCCGTGTGACACGGAGCACTGCCATCCATAAAAATTACATCGTTGTTTGGGAACAGGAAGTCCACGAATGGCCGCAGATGGTCTCCAAGGAACCTAACGCAGACATTTCCAGTAAATGATCCGTTCAGTTGGAATAGAGGACCCAGTCTGTTCCATATAAACGCAGCCCACACCGTTTTGGAGCCACCACCAGCTCGCTCAGCACCTTGTTGACAACTTGGGTCCATGGCGTCGTGGGGTCAGCGCCACACTCACGCCCTACCATCAGCTCTTACCAACTGAAATTTTGACTCATCGAAACAGGCCACGGTTTTCAGTGGTCTAGGGTCCAACCGATATGGTAATGACTTCAGTAGAGACGCTGCAGGCGATGTTGTGCTGTTAGCAACTGCACTTGGCGTTGGTCGTCTTTTGCCATAGCCCATAACGCCAAATTTTGCTGCACTGTCATAACAGATACGCTCGTCGAACGTCCGACATTTATTACTGCGGTTATTTCACGCAATGTTGCTTTTCTGTTAGCACTGACAACTCTACACAAACGCCACTGATCTCAGTCGTTAAGTGAGAGAGGTAGTTCCTGAAATTTGGAATTCTCGGCACGCTCTCGACACTGCGGTACTCAGAATATTGAATTTGCTAACAATTTCCGAAACTGAATGTTCCATGGGTCTAACTCCAACTACCATTCCACATTCAGAGTCAGTCAATTCCCGTTGTGCGGCTATAATCAGGTCGGAAGCATTTCCACACGAATCACCAGAGTACAAATGACAGCTCCGCCAATGCAAAACCCTTTTATACCTTGTGTACGCGATACAATCACGATCTGTATTTGGTGTCACTTCAATGTATTTTCAAGAAAGCTTCTGTGTAAAAGTTTGGTGTTATAGACAGCCAGGTAATAGGGCCTCTTCTGTTAACCGCATCGTTTTACAGGGCCCCATTATATTGACTTTCTTGGAAACGAACTTACATCATTATCGGAAGATGGTTCTTTGGCAGAAGGACAGGTATGTATTTCCACTTTGAGAGGATTCCTGTATATTCTAGTCATCAGGTGCAACATAATCCAAATCTAATGTTCAGCTGGCGATAGTCACGTTCCCCTGACCTCACTCGTCTAGATTCGTGGCTGCTGGGATAAGTAAAAGACGTGTCTACATAGAAAACGCGTGTTTAAGAGATGAACTGGTACTTCGGGCTTTGAATAGTGCTGCCCTTGTAAAAGAACGCCAAGATGACTTCAGAGAAGATACATGTGAAATTATCAAAAGAATTCAAAAGTACGTTCAACTCAGTGGTGGAATGCACGAAAATGAACTCTGAACACCGTCTGTGAATATTTGCTTGTGTCATGTTCTAACTGTTTCATCTCTGTAACCAATAAAAAATCGGGCACATCTTACATGGAATGTTTTGTTCGATTTAGTTTATACTACCGCTTCGTAAAATTTTAATTTTCCGCACGAAACACTCTGTTTAACAGAAGGCTACTTACTAAGTAGTACTCCCCTGCAACGGAAATTGATTAATCCAACTTTCGTCTTCTGTTTTCTCAGTGATCCATTAACTTTATTTTCTATCTAAAATAAAACCCGGTTGGGTAGTATAATGTTGGCGGAAAAAATGGTTTTAGGATGAAGAAAGGACACAACAATCTGAGTGAAAAAAGGAACAATTCACTATCTATTTTTTTTTTTTTGAGTTTCCTGTAAAAGTGACAGAAACGCTTTAGATTTTAAACGACGATTTTTATATATATGTATGTCCTGTACTGGCAGTTTGAAGCAGTGTTAGGAGTTACGTTGGCTGGTAGTTCACCAACGGGGACTTTTTGCTTGCAAAAAACAAGGTAGAATATTTTTTTTATCTTACCTATATAGTTGAGAGTATGTTGAATCCAAATTTTCGACCTCCAAAACCCTCGGGACCACTTTTAGTGGCTAAAAACCCTAGAAATTTACGCAATTTTTCAGGTTTTCGCTTATTACTCGGCAAACATGCGTCCTACTGATCTGTACCAAAATGAAAGAGGATTAAATTGGGATATGGTGGCCTACTTAGATGTCAAAATTGTTGCAGTCGTTTGTCCGTAATCAATTGTCAAAGTTCGTTCATTTTTACGAACTTGGCAAAAAAAGTCGGCTCCAATGCCCGTAACTGGAAAACGGGTACTCCAAACGAAAACTGTCAGGTTACCAAGGTTGTGTAGCATGAAATTTCATGATACAAAAGCATCTACTTTTAGGCACTATTAAGCGTTCATACACTTGAAAGCCAAAGTAATTTAATTTTATTATTTTTCTTGTAAGTTCAAGTTATTCAGTGAAATGAGATTTCCAGTGGGAAAACGGCTCTCTAATGAACACATAGTTGTTCTGTATATAAATCTTTTTTCATTTTCTTCATTGATATGTATTTGTATTCGTTTTTGTCCATACCTTAATTGGTAAGACTGGGATGCTAAAATGAAAACCAAGTATACGATGCTAAAATGAAAACCAAGTACACAGCAATGGCCAATATGAATTTACGTACGAGTAATATAAAAATCTGTACAAATAAAAGGGAAAGACAAATAATTTAAATATCAGAGGTTATCATTTTATCACGTTGCAGTTCCACCGACGTCGTTTGGGAGAATGCATCCGATCTTCAGGATCCATTATTGCACCTTCTCCAACTTCCTCGTTCCGAAATCTCTTCCTCACCCAAGTGAAGAATCACAGTGTTTGAAATCATCAGTTTAACGACCTTACAACAGTTTTTTGTTTAAAGTGAATATATATCACGAGGTGTTGTATATCGCCTGCGTGAGCGAATCATTTATTCTTTGACATCGCTTTGCTCTATGGCGAGGAAGAAAGGTAAGAAAATCGGAATGTGACAGGACTTGGTTAGGAGACAGGATAACAAGAGGACTGGGTAGGAAGTGTGTGCAATGAAAGAGTCATTATTAGCCGCCATATTACATAATTTGTGTTCTTGAGATTCACAATCAATATTTAATGTTAATGAGCAGTTTAGTAGCGGCCTTAATTCAGTCTGTTACATTTCAGAGGTAACTGCGCGTATTTCATTTTGATCAAAGGATTCTGTGATGAACTATTATGTATTGCAAACTTGTATAGGACTTCGAATATTTGGTGGTCGATGTTTGCTGTAGAACATGCTTCAGTAACACGTTCAATAGCATAGAGAAAGTTTTCTCTGCTAAAAAGAACTCATTTCGCACGCAGACAATCATCGAATGACCAAATGCGAATGACAGTGTTCCAGTGCGAGGAGATCCTATAGACGTTTTCTTTCTCTTGCATTTCAAGAATTTTACAGGCAATCGTCGGAGTCGGCAGCTACTTCTACACCACGAGAGTAACTTGTCTACGTTTACGAAATTACGTATGCTATGGGAGTAGTAGACGCCGATCGAAATAATGTCCTTCACAGACATACAAACAGACACTACAAACACTAGTTCAGCAACAACGAGTTTAATATTCTTGAGAAAAACATTAATTTCTTCTTTTGAGCAGTAAAATATAATACCGTGCGTTCTGTTTTGAATATGCAGGAAACCATATTCAGTAGCGTGTATGGTGCTGCATCTGTCGTCACCGTCACGGGAAACAAGCCCGATAAGTTTTTCTTCCAACCCCACTGGCATGGATCAGTTTTCTTTCTCATCTAAGATTGCTCTTGGTGGTAGGATCACCTTGCTGCGTCCAACGCTGGCGGTAGCTTTTCATGTTTGGAAGATTTTCTCTGGGCAGTCTTTACAAAAAACACGTACCTGAGCTCTTCCAAAGTCGCGCAGTTTGAATTTCCATACAGTGCTAACATCAGCTGTTCTCCTGCCTGTGCTATTAAGTCTTGAGAGACGGAGGGTTTAACAAATTCACCAGCTTGCACTTTGAGATGTGGCTGTTGCTCCATGAGGTTTAGTAATTTCACTTTTCCATGGCCAAAAGAAGAACATGTTGTATTACATCCTCTGAAGGCATGGTTGAAAATGGCAACTGCAGGATCGAAAACGAAAGAACTACTGGAATACCACACTCCTGCTGATTTCCCTCTTCCCGATTTATGGAAGTACAAGTTCTTGCCGGCCGCTGGTGGCCGAGCGGTTCTGGCGCTACAGTCTGGAACCGCGCGACCGCTACGGTCGCAGGTTCGAATCCTGCCTCGGGCATGGATGTTTGTGTTGTCCTTAGGTTAGTTAGGTTTCAGTAGTTCTAAGTTCTAGGGGACTTATGACCTCAGCAGTTGAGTCCCATAGTGCTCAGAACCATTTGAACCTTTTTTTTTTTTTTGTAGCACCTGAAATCCTCAAACTTCCTCGTGAGCATCAACATCAAGCGGTTCTTGTTTCTCTTATTTGCGAGAAACTTGTACTGTGTGACTGCAGCGTTTGTATCTTCATCGAAAATGATATCTGATGAAGAGCCTGGCGTCTTAAAACGACGAGATCTTACGGAATACTTTGATCTCCCTTGCGGAGCATCCGATGGGTAAAAAAAAATTTAAAAGTTGAACGTCTTCTTGTCAGACTCCATAGCTGTGCAGTTAGTGACTGCCATGGTTCCTCTCATGGGATGGAAATTATTGAAGCCGTCAATCGTTTAGACGCTAAAATCAGCGTTACTAGAGATGAGCTGGATCAATCCTTCACTGATTATGTTAGGATGCTCAGGTCGTGCAAAAAAAAAAAAAAAAAAAAAAAAAAAAAAAAAAAAAAAAAAAAAAAAAGGTTCAGATGACTCTGAGCACTATGGGACTTAACTGCTGAGGTCATCAGTCCCCTAGAACTTAGAACTACTTATACCTAACTAACGTAAAGACATCACATACATCCATGCCCGAAGCAGGATTCGAACCTGCGACCGTAGCGGTCGCGCAGTTCCAGACCGTAGCGCCTAGAACCGCTCGGCCACACCGGCCGGCTCAGGTCGTGCAATCGAGGACATTTCAAATATGGAAGCATATATGGAGATGCGAATCCAATTGTACTAAGAGCGGCGACAGTAAGTTTTGATCCGAATCTTTTTTACATGAATTTACTGAGCCGTCAGTAGTATAGGTAGAAATGACCGTGGCCTTACTGCAGAAATCATTACAGGTGACAAAGCAACAGAATTTTTCCCATTTATCAAGAGTTCATAATTTGTTTTTGAAAATCAACGACTCAAAGAAATGGAGCAATAGTTTAGGGATTTCTAATTGGACATCTGGCAAGAAATTATCAGGTGTGGGATATTGCGATGTATCATAGACCCGTGTACGGATGTCAAACAATTTTCAGACGTTTTTCTCGTGCGTCTGATAGCTTGCTGTGACAGAAACTATCAGGCAGTGTCTTATAGCCTGTACTTTTGAAACATACTACTGCGCTCTTTCTCTGTCTGTCAACAATCATTATGTCTTCACCTTATTTCCGGAAGAGTCGAGTTTTTATGGGCCATACATCTGCGTCCCACCCATATGTGATTTACTCCTGCAAAGTAAACTGGCAGAAATCATTTCCATTGCGTCATCCACCTGTGTGTGTATCCAGAACTTCCTGGATTTCACTGTAGACGTAAGGCATCAACGAGAATGAACTGTCATTCCAGCTGTCAAAAGTATTTTGAGAAAATAGTGTATGTAGACAAAACTTTGGTGATGATAGCGATCTAGCAACAAACAGACAGTTGAAAGTTTACTCACTGATGCAGTATGGGCATTTATTTCATCTACATGTAATTACGTATGCGAACTCACCTTTCTGCACAACTTATATAAACGGAAGTAGACTCACCAAATGTAACATCTAAAGGTTTACTTGCGAATGGCGCTATAACTGAAACAATCTTGCAGTGAAGAAGGAGAATTACTACACTCATGCTTATAAATTAAGGATAATTGCAGTATGTGGTGCCACACGACCTGGCACTACACAAAACAGGCTCTAATAGCATAGGCACATAGGGAACACGCACGACACAGGTCTGTGAGTCCACGGTATTGGTGATAAGTTGAGAAAGCCGTCCCGAAACACATGTGCTACTACACGCCACTGTTTCCTGCGCATGTACCCCGACATCAGTATGGGATATGATCACCATGCGCATGTACACAGGCCGCACAACGGGTTGGCACACTCTGGATCAGGTGATCGAGCAGCTTCTGGGGTATAGCATCCCATTCTTGCACCAGTGCCTGTCGGAGTTCCTAAAGCGTCATAGGGGTTTGAAGACGTGCAGCGATACGTCGACCGAGAACATCCCAGACGCACTCGATCAGGTCTGGAGAACAGGCAGGCCATTTGCCTGATATCTTCTGTTTCAAGGTACTCTTCCACAATGGCAGCTCGGTAGAGCCGTGCGTTGTTATCCATCAGGAGGAAGGTGGGACCTACTGCACCCCTGAAAAGGCAGACATACTGGTGCAAAATGACGTCTCTATACACCTGACCTGTTACAGTTCCTCTGTCAAAGACTTTCAGGGGTGTACGTGCACCAATCATGACCCCAACCCACACCATCAAACCACGACCTCCATACATGACCCTTACAAGGACATTAAGTGGCTTGTGTCTGGTTCCTGGTTCAAGCCAGATGAAAACCGGGCGAGAATCACTGTTCAGACTACACCTGGACTCGTCTGTGAACACAACCTGTGGCCACTGTTCCAATGACCGCGTACTGTGTTCTTGACCCCAGGTTTTATGAGCTCTTCTGTGACCAGGGGTCAATGGAATGCAACTTGCTGGTATCCGGGCGAATAAACAATGTCTGTTCAGTCGTCTGTAGAGTCTGTGTCTGGAGACAACTGTTCCAGTGGCTTGGTAAGGTCCCGAGCAAGGCTACCTGCAGTACTCCGTGGCCGTCTGCAGGCACTGATGGTGAGATATCGGTCTTTTTGTGGTGTTGTACACTGTGGACGTCCCGTACTGTAGCGCCTGGACACGTTTCCAATCTGCTGGAATCGCTTCCATAATCTTGAGATCAGACTTTGTGGCACACGGAGGGCACGTGCTACGACCTTCTGTGTTTGACCAGTCTCCAGTTGCCCTAGTATTCTACACCTCATAACGTCATCAATATGTGGTCTTTGAGCCATTTTCAACACACAGTCACCATTAGCACGTCTGAAAACGTCTGCGCACTTACTCGCTGCACCTTCCTCTGAAATGCATCAACACACCTCTGCGTGTGTGGACTTCTGCCAGCGCCACCGTGCGACGAGGCAGGTCAAATGCACCCCATGGTCATACCCGGAGGTGATGTAAACCCGTAAACAGCCCACCAGAGCCTTGTTTCACCATGTATCAGCATTATCCTTAATTTATGAGCATGAGTGTAATTAAACCATTTGCAGCTTACCCGTTATTTTTCATTACAAAGTGCCACATTATGACATTCTATGCTGCGGGCTCAGCTCAAAAGAAAAATTAAAAAAGATGATAGGGTGAACCCTATTTGGTGTTTCTGCTGTTTGGGTATGCAGGAATAAATTTAAACTATCTGCTTACCCTGTTATCGCAGTTCCGGTCCTGACCGCTCAAAGGGTAATTGAAGTCCAATTCAGACGATGCCATCCGCAACAATGAGCTAATATTTTTAAATCCGTGGACAGGTGCAACGGATATGTAATTGAAATCGTCAGTGTTTTTGGCGCTGGGTCTACGTCTGACTGTGTACTTGACAAATTTTTTTTCACACGCGGAATCTAAAATTCAAATCTTCAGGGTTTGGTCATGAATTCCAAAGAATATCAATGGCTTCCAGTTCTCGTAAGTGTTTTCCAAATTAAGGGAAAATTGCACTGACTATTAATCATCATACATTTATTACAATTCATCTGTATCATTCAGGTAATCTCAGTCTACAAATAATAACTAAGAAATAATGGAACATATTTTAAATATATCCTGAAATCCCTCATAATATACGTAATGCGCGTTATGTTTCCCTATCTAATTTTAATTATTCTAAAAAATGGTTCAAATGGCTCTGAGCACTATGGGACTTAACATCTGAGGTCATCAGTCCCCTAGAACTTAGAACTACTTAAACCTAACTAACCTAAGGACATCACACACATCCATGCCCGAGGCAGGATTCGAACCTGCGACCGTAGCGGTCGCGCGGTTCCTGACTGAAGCGCCTAGAACCTCTCGACCACACAGGCCGGCTTAATTATTTTATCAGCTTTAGCACTAACTTCAATAAATAATTGGCCTGGTGCTGCATAAAGCATTACGTCAGTCAACAATTTACGCAAACCAAACATTGACGACTCTTAACAATTTTATTGCTTCTTCACTAGCATCAACGGCGTCGCGACGCTCCCTGGCCGCCGGTCCACCATAGCCCTGCAGTCACCGTACACGCTTTTGTCGCCTGGTACTCGCTTCCCAGGTGCTCCAGATTACTGTCTGGGTCGAATCAATTTTACTAAAACAAGTTTCACAACAGATCAACGCAATATTTATTCTCCACATGAGACTTAATCCCGCTGCCCAGCAACATTTCTCTTTATGTCTTCCTAACTGAATTACTTTTTAGAGGACGCGAAACAGACGTAGCTGGACCATTATACGTGTACCGAACAGCCTTCCATTGTAGCAAAGATAAAAGACACCAGCGAACTACACGTCTACATCAGTCGGAAGAATCTTCGCCATTCGTCTCGAGCCGTTACTCTGTCAGATACTAAAGGGAATCTATACTGAACCCCCCACCCCGCCCCAAAAATAAAAAAAATCTCAACACCGAGAAATAATGAATGTAGAGTACTGAAATTTTGGGAAAGCATTTGTCTAGGTTGGCATATTTATGCGATTGACGTTGCAGGATCACAGGTTAGTGTCTGCTCGAGAAAGTTGTTGTTGTTGTGGTCTTCAGTCCTGAGACAAGTTTGATGCAGCTCTCCATGCTACCCTACCCTGTGCAAGCTTCTTCATCTCCCAGTACTTACTACAACCCACATCCTTCTGAATCTGCTTAGTGTATTCATCTCTTGGTCTCCCGCTACGATTTTTACCCTCCACGCTGCCCTCCAATGCTAAATTTGTGATCCCTTGATGCCTCAGAACATGTCCTAGTAACCGGTCCCTTCTTTTTGTCAAGTTGTGCCACATACTTCTCTTCTCCCCAATTCTATTCAATACTTCATCATTAGTTACGTGATCTACCCATCTAATCTTCAGCATTCGTCTGTAGCACCACATTTCGAAAGCTTCTATTCTCTTCTTGTCCGAACTATTTATCGTCCATGTTTCACTTCCATACATGGCTACACTCCATACAAATACTTTCAGAAACGACTTCCTGACACACAAATCTATACTCGATGTTAACAAATTTCTCTTCTTCAGAAACGCTTTCTTTGCCATTGCCAGTCTACATTTTATATCTACTCTACTTCGACCATCATCAGTTATTTTGCTCCCCAAATTGCAAAACTCCTTTACTACTTTAAGTGCCTCATGTCCTAATCTAATTCCCTCAGCATCACCCGACTTAACTCGACTACATTCCATTATCCTCGTTTTGCTTTTATTGATGTTCATCTTATATCCTCCTTTCAAGACACTGTCCATTCCGTTCAACTGCTCTTCCAAGTCCTTTGCTGTCTCCGAATTTTTCTTTTGTTTCCCTTACAGCTTGCTCAATATACAGATTGAATAACGTCGGGGAGAGGCTACAGCCCTGTCTCACTCCCTTCCCAACCACTGCTTCCCTTTCATGCCCCTCGACTCTTATAACTGCCATCTGGTTTCTGTACAAATTGTAAATAGCTTTTCGCTCCCTCTATTTTACCCCTGCCACGTTCAGAATTTGAAAGAGAGTATTCCAGTCAACATTGTCAAAAGCTTTCTCTAAGTCTACAAATGCTAGAAACGTAGGTTTGGCTTCCCTTAATCTTTCTCGAGAAAAGTGATTACAAATGTGAAATGCTAATACATTAATAACCGGTATAATCGCCAGAATGTTGAATGCAAGCTCCACACGTGCATGCATTGCGTCGAACAGGGGTCGGATGTCAGTTTGGGGGTGGAATTCCACGCTACTTGGCCTTAGTGGGTGAATACAGGGACAGTTAATGCTGGTTATGAGTGACACTGGGGTTGTTGTCCGATTGTGCCCATACATGCTCGACTGTACGCATATCTGGTGACGACCGGGGCAATGCATCATGTCGATACTCTGTACAGCACGTTGGATTTCAACATCGGTATGTGGGCAAACGTTATTCTGTTGGGAAACTACCCTGGAATGATGTTCATGACTGTCAGCGCAAGAGGTCAAATCACCAGAACGACGTCCAGATGTCCAATGAGGGTGAGTGGGATAACCTCAAGAGTACTCCTGCTGTCATAAGGGATCGCACCCCAGGTTATAACTCCAGTTGTAGGTCAAGTGTGCGTTGACAGGTTGGTTGCAGGTGCATAAAAATGCTTCAAATGGCTCTGATTACTATGGGACTTAACTTCAGAGGTCCTCAGTCCCCTAGAACTTAGAACTAATTAAACCTAACTACCCTAAGAACATCACACACATCCATGCCCGAAGCAGGATTCGAACATGCGACCGTAGCGGTCGCGCGGTTCCAGACTGTAGCGCCTAGAACCGTTCGGCCAACCCGGCCGGCTGCAGGTGCTCACCTGGCCCCACTGACACTGAGGCAGAACCGGCTGTCATTAGGAAACCCAACAGCCCTCCAACCTGACCTCGAATGAGCTGTTATTTGCCACAAATGAAGTCGCAAACGGCGAAGGTTTGGGGTCAGTGGAACACGCACTACACGGCGTCTGGCTCGGATTTTTCCTTGAAGTAAGCGATTTGTAACAGTTCGCTGTGTCAATGTCGTTCCAACTGCTGCACGAAATGCTGCTGCAGACGCAATACGCTGCATCATAGCCATACGCCGTAAACTATGGTCTTTCCTCTCGGTGGTTCCACATGGGTGGGCCGGCCGCGGTGGTCTCGCGGTTCTAGGCGCGCAGTCCGGAACCGTGCGACTGCTCAGAGCCATTTGAACCACATGGCTGTCCAACACCATGTCTTCTTGCGACCATACCTTCCTGTGACCACCGCAGCTAGCAGTCATGTGTAGTGGCTACATTCCTGCCAAGCCTTTCTGCAATATCACGGAAGGAACACCCAACTTCTCGTATTCCCATTACATAAACTCGTTCAAACTCAGTGAGCTGTTGATAATGGCGTTTTCATCGTCTTAAAGGCATTCTTGACTGACATCGACTCACTACGCCCTATCTCGAAGGCATCTAAAGTTCACGATCGTTCCACTACGTATTTACTGCATACCTGATTTGCATACTCATAGTCGTGCTACTAGCGCCTCTCTTAGACGACTGCCGTGAAATTTGAACGGACCTCATGATTTCAGATATAGAAACACGCCTACCACCTTTGGTTTATCTCGCACAAATCCTTCTTGATGTTGCGATTTTTTCCCGTCAGTGTATAATCAAACCCAGCACTTCGTACACAGTCCAGTGGCTGGGAAAGCTAGAGCACTTTACGTCTTTTACAGATTAGTGTTAATATTTATTTCTTCAATGTAATTCAAACCTTCCACCATCCAGCGCCATAACATTACCCCACTCTAGCTAACTCATCATATAGATGGTTGTAATAGTTTTGCGTGACTATAACGAACTCTTTTACGAGTGTTTGTTAGTGTTGTACACCAGCCAGAACTGCGAAACTGTTTCAGTATTCGTCTGCGGGTATCTTCTGTGCATAATGAGCGAAGTAGAATCTACTAATTGTCCTCTGTCCCGTTATTCGAGCGGTAATACTGGCTGAACTCGATAAGAAGCAGAAATGCAAGTGATATGAAAACACCAAAGGAAGGTGAGGGGTTTAAATGCCGTTGACGATTAGGTGATTAGAACAATGAAGAAAAAGGAACTAGGTCCCGTCCTTGTCGAAGAAACCATGCTGACCTCCACCTTGGGTATCTTGTTCATCAAGACAAACAGGAAGACTGCAAGGAGATTAGAACACAGCTTCTCCCCAATTTAAATTCAGCGGACATATGCGAATGAGAAACACTGACAAAAATAATTCGAGTTAATGTAAACATCGGAGAACGGAAGGAGATGTCACATTGGTTATATTCTGTTCGTACCGTCCGGCCATCCTGATACTGGTTTTACGTTTTTTTTCCAAAATGCTTCAGATGAAAGGTTTCTTCCAAAAAATACTCATTTCTTGCTTAAATTGTACCCTTCCTTTCTTTGAATCAAAACAGAACGCTTTTCTTGCCGTAACTCGTGATTTCTTCAGCCTCGCGTAGGAAAGAGTTTCGGCAAGAACGGATTCTCGCCTGGGAGTGGGGTACAAATTGTGAATGGTAAGTGTGATTTATTTTTCCCAGACGAGATTCTGACTGTCCTGCAGAGGACAAGGGAACAAGAACTAGAGGCGTACGACATCTTCTTCTTCCTCCAGTTCGACCATATTTCAGTTCTGTTTCTTGTATATACAGACATGCTTCTTACGAACAAGCATAAGACTTACGAAATACTCTGCGATGTACGTTTGGCATGGCCCTGTCAGTAGTTATGACACGGTGTTTGTTCATCGTGGTCTGTTAGTTAGCATACAACGGTAGTGTCCTTGAATGCCACATGTGAAACGAATTGTTGTTTACTGTGCCTGCGCAATGTTTCTCAGAATGTCACTCTTACGTGCGCCTAGTTTGTATGATAAGACTATGTCATGTTTTCTTTTAGTGTCCGCCTATTGAACAAATAATTTTACTTTCTGTTACGTAAAAGTGGGTTTTCAATAAACGGCAGGCGCTTATATTTACGCCGGCTTCAATTCAGAATCGCACTGACAGATAGTACTGAACCTTTGGAGCTGTGTTTAGTGTCTAACATAATTCCAGCTCCTTATATTCACTATCTTTGCAGTCAAATTGTCAGGTCACTCTCGAATCTGAAACATGGTCAATAACTCTTGTTAGGGTTTCAGACATATTGATTAAACACACAGCTTACACAATAACTTTTCGCTGAGGTGTTCAACACAATTCGGATTGATCCTTTTAGCAGGGGAGTCCGACAAATCCACGGTACATATGTCCTTACTAAATGGTGAGGAATATCATAGCGTTGTTGCAAGGAGACTCCCGATTCCCAACTATTTGGGGAGTTTCACAAGCGTAATAGTATCTCAGATGTTTGTGAAAACATGCTTTCACAAATATCTGCTCTCAGAGCAGTCCCAGGCCATAACAGCATTTCCGTAATACACTCTAATACAATCAATCAAATAGCGTTCGCCAGATCGACACAAATCCAATTGTCATATCATATACATGACTTATTAGTTGACATAAAACTTCTTCCGCCTAATCTGTCGTTTATCAGATATAGCGTTCATGGTTTGCAGATAATAGTACAACCAAAGGAAATGACTATTATTGATCTTCTACAGATCACTTTGTCATTGACGTAGTTTTGGCCCAATGAAAGGCGACAATAATGTGCGACAACTGGATTGCGCGTAACGCATTAGAGTTCCATCACCATTACTGAGAAATAAGTTGTTATGCTTCCCATAGAGATCTTCTTATCTAGTGCTTATTTGACATGTCAACTTCATAACTACCTGGGAAACAGTGGAGTGGTGGCATCTACACTTTTAGAAGTTCTTCAACGGACAGCAAGGACTTGGGACCCCTATAATTATGTCCCGTTAACTTCACTCGCAAAAAATTTCCATGTTTCTTGCACTTTCTGCTTGTAGACTCTCTACCGTTATGGACTTGTATTCGAGACGAGCGGGATTAAAAAGTCCTCTGTCCATTACGATTAAGGGTTTCCTAAATCTGTTGAGGGGTGTGCAGTGTTTGTTCCTTTGGAAGGATGGTGACCAAAGTCCTTCCCCATTCTTGCGCAGTCCTAGTGCCCATTTCTGACGAACTCCTCGTCGGAGAGACATTAAATTATCTTCCTCCCTTCGCTCAATACGTAGCCCGTGTCGTCTCGCGCGGTGTACTCAGACATTTCGCCACATACCGTAAACCTGTGGGTAATGTGGATATGGCAGAACTAAGAACGTTATGGGTATCCGTGACGCATTAAGTTTTCTTCTCTTTTTTTAATTTTAGTAAGTGACAGCTTCAGCACTTACGAATACATACGCTGGCCGAAAAAAAGTGAAACACCAAGAAGGGGAGGAGCAAACCAAGCGAAACTTCACGGGCTGAGAGGGTACGTTATGTTATTTTGGTGATTACAAAATCGAGTCAATCTTACAGTTAACTAGGGAAAGAGGGTAATATACAATATGTACAAGAGCCAAGAAGGAGTAATAAGAGTGGACAATCAAGAACGAAGGGCTCGGATTAAAAAGGATGTAAGACCGGGACGAAGTCTTTCCCCCCTACTATTCACTCTGTACATTGATTAAGCAATGACGGAAATAAAAGAAAGCTTCAAGAGTGGAATTAAAATTCAAGGTGAAAGGATATCAATGATACGATTCGCTGATGCCATTGTTATTCTGAGAGTGAAGAACAGTTAGATGATACGTTGAACGGAACAATGTAATGAGTACAGAATATGGATTGAGAGTGAACTGAAGAAAGACGACAGTAATGAGAATTAGCAGGAATAAGAACAGCGAGAAACTTAGCATCAGCATTGATGTTCACTTAGTAGATGAAGTGAAGGAATGCTGCTACCTGGACAGCAAAATAACCAAAGATGGACGGAGCAAGGAGGACATCAAAAGCAGACTAGCCCTGGAAAAAAGGTCATTTCTGGCCAAGGGAAGTCTACTAGTATTAAACATAGGCCATAATTTGAGGAAGAAATTTCATAGAATGTACTTCTGGAGCACAAAACTGTATGGTAGTGAAACATGGACTGTGGGAAAAACAGAACAGAAGATTTGACATGTGGTGCTACAGAAGAATGTTGAAAATTATGTGGACTGATAAGGTAGGGAATGAGAAGGTTCTTCCAAGAATCGGAGAGGAAAAGAATATATGGAAAACACTGACAATGAGAAGGGAC
This sequence comes from Schistocerca nitens, assembly GCF_023898315.1. Lineage (NCBI taxonomy): Eukaryota > Metazoa > Arthropoda > Insecta > Orthoptera > Acrididae > Schistocerca > Schistocerca nitens. Next base: position 364,937,933 of record NC_064614.1, on the reverse strand, counting down.
AGGATGATAAGACATGTGGTAAGACATCAGGGAATGACTTCCATGGTACTAGAGGGAGCTGTAGAAGGCAAAAACTTTAGAGGAAGACACAGATTGGAATACATAAAGCAAATAATTGAGGATGTAGGTTGCAAGTGTTACTCTGAGATGAAGAGGCTGGCACAAGAGAGGAATTCGTGGAGGGCCGCACCAAACCAGTCAGAAGACTGATGACCCCCCACCCCCCAAAAAAATGACAGTATGGGAATACTTATCGGTGCGACGTTGGACACCATCTGGCTTGGATGCGTGGTCTGATCCGGTCAGGAAGTGTCTCATAAAGCCGTTGAATCCTCTCCTGTGGAAAGCTCATCCACAATTGTCGTAACTGGCCCTTTAATATCCCGTATGCTGGCAGAGTTGACGTCCGAGATGGTGCCACACATATTCTATCGGGAACAGTTCAGTGGATCCTGATGGCCAGGGGAGTACTTCAACATCACGGAAACAGTTCACAGCAGCACCTAATGTCTGTGGATGACCACTGTCCTGTTGAAAAGTGGCAACACGTAACTATCGCATGATAGGAAACAAATGAGGGTATAGGGAGTTTGTGACATATCGTTTTGCCGTCAGAGTTTCCTCAGTCAGTACCAGCCGTCCCCGAAGTCATACACGATATCTCCCCATACCATGACGCCTCTCTAAAACTCGCCGAAGATGCTAAAGCGGGGAGGTGCAAAACCTCGATTCGTCGCTCAACACAGTGCGACGACATTCATCAGCAGTCCCCGTTTCCCGGCCATGGCACCATTCCAAACACAGCCATTTGTGTTGTAATGTTAACGGAGGTCTAGGTATGGGACGGCAGTTCCCTACTTCGGCTGCTGCTTGTGTCTGCCCAATGAGACAGCATATTGCGTATGTTGGCCAGACGTCGTCGACCCGAACGTCGATGACGAGTATGGATGTCCTCACGTTCCCATGCTATCCAAAACGGGCCATTGTCACATCCGAATGCTCCACTGTAAGGTGTCAGGCAAATCCAACACCTTCCATGAAAACCCTGACATGATAAGCAAATCCAGTAGTATGTCACATAGCTCCGAATAAATCGTGACATTAAAGTAACCAAAGTAATACGAGTAACGAGTGAGCAAATGGAATACCACAGACTAACACAAGAATGCCTAAATGCATGTCATCCCTTCCCACCGTGAGACAGACGCAGTTCCGAGGAGAGAAACGAGAACAGAAGCCGAGAGCAGAACCGTGTTAAGCTAGAAGGCCCTACGATAAGGGACGGACACCCACGTCGCCAGCTAACCACCAGGACCACCCCCCAGCATGTTTAAAGCTAGAGCCCTCCAGAAGAACAGTATAGATCTTACGATAACACTAAAAGGGCCACACCAGCCGCAAGTTTTAGCGTGAGACTTTTTCGCGTCTCTGTTACGTTGCAAACCTAAAAAAATTGCCCCACCACGAAAAGTAACCGAAGGACCACCCCGCAGCCCATATTAAAAGATAGAGCCCTCCAGAAGAACAGTATAGATCTTACGATAACACTAAAAGGGCCACACCAGCTGCAAGTCATAGCGTGAGAGTTTTTCGCGTCCCTGTTACGTTGCAAACTTTAAAAAAATTGCCCCACCACGAAAGTATAACGTTTCTCATTGGATGGACAGAATTTTTGTAGGCGGAGCTTAAGGTTAACATTGAGACCCTGATTGGTCAGATGAAAACACAGCCAGATAGTTTTTTTTAAACCAACTTGTAGTAAGAAGAAGTTAGGAAAGAGTTGCTTCGGAGACGGCGAGATGCGTGGAGCTGTGCCGACCGCCGCTCCCTGACGCTGACTAACCACCGCCAGGGTAATGAACGCACGCGATGCCGCATAAGCGCGCATAAAGCTTGACTCAGAACTGCAGAAGTCTCATCTGTTACATCCACTTTCTACGTAATACTAGTGTCGATCATCAATTGAAGCTCATGGTATTCACATTTGCTACGTGAAGTAAAAATCTGAAACGCGATGATTTTTCTGTTGTATAATTATTGAGAAGCCACATCAGCCACTGTAATTTACGACAAGTTAGATAAGTAATTAAAGATAACTGAGCGTCACTGTAGACCATTTTGATAGTTTTCTCTTTTGTGAAACTTAATTTAAACCTAGATTATAGATGCGATATGTCATAGGTCGTCCTTCGATCAATTGTAGAACTTGGAAACCCATTCAGGGAATATTCGTCCACATTTTTGTTGAATGCAGTTGATTTTTATCATCCTGTATTATCAATAGTGCAATTTATAAACAATGTTTTGTGAGTAGAATAAAATTTCCAATGGTAAACGTAACTGCTTTTTCGACGTTATTTTACCAGCTAACTAAAAATAGGAAAGCCTTGAACCCCTTCCACTGAATTTAGTTAGTATGAAGATTCTTTTACAGGGAGTGCAGTGGAGCTGACGCTGAAATCATTAAGTATTTGGTTATATCATCGCTAGTCTCACTGAACTCTTCTGAACTCTACATGTCATGTGTGGTCTGGCGCCTCCTTACCAGCAACAGGTCCCAGGTTCAAACTAGTCAATTCCCTAAAAAACACGCTCAGAGCGTCGTTGCGCGAAAGTGGTAGGGAGACACGACTTAGAACAAACAGACACAACGCAGAATGTTAGACCACTAATCTCGATATTGCACGATTGACCACCCAGCCAAATGGAGAGCTACAATGAGGCCCCTTTTAAACTGGTAACGTTGTTTAATACGAGTATGCAGCACCTCCGTGTCTTTTTCACAGTATCCTTGAACATGTAAAGCAGTTCAAGCCCAACACAATGTAGAAACAATATTAATACAGTCAGTTGACTGTTCTGCCTGTCACAGGGAATTGAAAGACTAGTCCGAGTAACGTGTGGGACACATTAACACATGAAGTTCCTTTTCATTACAGCTGAAAAGTTGAACACACGTATCCTGAAGTGAGCAGCTGTCTGAATGGTAATCTTTGCAAGCGAGAGGGAAATTCCTGTGCCGCGGGATTCCTACGAGGCAGGTAGTGCAGCGGTTGCGGAGGGCCACGCGGGACGGCGGTATTTTTCGCGGCGGCGCTGAAAATGTAAAGCGGCTGAGTTGTGACGCGCGCGCCGGCGCAAGAAATCGATGCGAGGACATTCGGAATGCGCAGCTGAGCCCCGCTCCGTGCCACCAGCCGCGACTTTGCTACTCGCCGAGCGGGCGGTATTTCTGGCCGCGGTTCGCTCCAGTACAGCGTGTTCTGAAAAAAAAAAAAAAAAGCTGAGCTCTCTCTCACTTGAAAATGGTATGCTACGCAGATTGCTCGTACAGGCAATACAAAGAGGGTTCGAAATATGTAAATGCCAAATATTCCTAATTGGATAAATTATATATGATCTATCTCTGTATATATGGAGACCTTGTCTTGCGTATTCTGTAGTAGATGTTCCTTCGCAAGCGTTCTTTAACATCAAACGTGACAGTCTATTGGCTGAAAATGCTACTCAGTACGTAGGAATTAAATCGAAAGGAATGCTCGGAAGCGAAAATACTCAGAGATGAGCAAATGGCTCTGAGCACTATGGGACTCAACTGCTGAGGTCATTAGTCCCCTAGAACTTAGAACTAGTTAAACCTAACTAACCTAAGGACATCACAAACATCCATGCCCGAGGCAGGATTCGAACCTGCGACCGTAGCGGTCTTGCGGTTCCAGACTGCAGCGCCTTTAACCGCACGGCCACTTCGGCCGGCTATATTCAGAGATGTTATGTAAAGGAACAAAATAGGATCCTGAAGCGCCAAAGAAACTCGTATAAGCATGTGTATCCAAATACAGAGATATGTAAACAGGCAGAATACGGCGCTGCGGTCGGCAACACCTGTGTAAGGCAACAAGTGTCTGGTGCAGGTTATCAAGATTGGCTCAAATGGCTCTGAGTACTATGGGACTTAACTATCAAGATTGAATTGAGTTTGAACACTGTGTTGGCGAACGAGCGATGGGACACAGCATAACCGAGGTATCGATGAAGTGGGGATTTTCCCGTATAACCATTTCACGAGTGTACCGCGAATGTCAGGAATTCGGTAAAACATCAAATCTCCGACATAGCTGCGGCCGGAAAACGATCCTGCAAGAACGGGACCAGCGCCAAGTGAAGAGAATCGTTCAACGTGACGGAAGTGCAACCCTTACGCAAACTGCTGCAGATTTCAATGCTGCGTCATGAAAAAGTGTCAACGTGCGAACCATTCAACGAAACATCATCGATATGGGCTTTCGGAGCCGAAGACCCACTCGTGTACGCTTGATGACTGCACGACACAAAGCTTTACGCCTCGCCTGGGCCGTCTACATCACCGACTGGAAACATGTCCGACTCGTCCGACAAGTCTCGTCTCAAATTGTATCCAGCGATTGGACGTGTACGAGTATCGAGACAACCTCATGAATCTATGGACACTGCATGCCAGCAAGGGACTGTTAAAGGTGGTGAGTCTCAGTAACGGTGTGGGACGTGTGCAGCTGGAGTGGTATGAGACCCCTCCTACGTCTACAAACGACTCTGACAGGTGACACGTTCATAAGCATCCTGTCTGATCACTTGCATCCATACATGTCCATTGTGCATTCCGACGGACTTCAGCAATTCCAGCAGGACAATGCCACACGCCAAACGTCCAGAATTGCTACAGAGTGGCTCCAGAAACACTCTTCTGAGTTTAAACACTTCCGCTGGCCACCAGACTCTCCAGATATGAACATTATTGAGCATATCTGTGATGCCTTGGAAGGCGCTGTTCAGAACAGATCCACCCCCTCGTACTCTTATGGATTTATGGACAGCTCTGCAGGATTCAGGGTGTGAATTCCCTCCAGCACTACTTCACACATCAGTTGAGTCCATTCCACGTCGTGCTGCGTGCTCGCCGGGGCGCTACACGGTATTAGGCAGGTGTACCAGTTTCTTTGGCTCTCAAGTGTAGTTACACCATGAACATCATGGCCGAAACATAAGAAACTGATACTCCAGTAGTTCTTTGCCTTTTGTACTTGCTGAATAAAATTTAATGTTTCAGCGAGCTTATTTTCATTATTTTAGCACATAACAACTCCATTCCTACAAGTGAAGAGCGGCGTCAATACATGATGGCTATTTGGTGTGTCGAACGTTACTGTAACTCTTCGGTCGAAAATCGGAACACAGCGTGCAAAAGGTGTGCGGCTTATCACCATATTTCGGACTTTGAAGATTGTCGAACCACTTACATGAGACACATGGGCGCTGGTTATAGTGAGAGTGTGGAGGAACGTACGCAGCACAACAGTGTAGAAGGGGGAGTGGCCACAGGTTCGTCAAGAAGTGCTACACCGCGAGAAGACAAGGATTGTTCGGCTGGCTCTGAGGGACAGACCGATAAAAATAGTTAAAATCCAGGAAGAGGTTACAGGCAGATCCTCACCACGAACCTTTGGCAACAGGCTTCTGAAAGCTAGACTGAGATCTCGAGTTTTCATTTACTACAGTGTCGCGTATGTATAGAACCACAACCAACTGGACGTTATGTGGCATTTAATGGTGTTAAGCGATAAGTCGTACTCACTTTTGCGGTGGTCAGTTCTGCGCCGAAATGCGTAGACGACGTGGTAAAAGACTAAGTGCTCGCCTGTACGTCACAAGAAGAGTAAACCCTGTTGTTATACCTTTCGTGACCAGGGTACCAAACGGCATATTCCAGCAGGGTAATTCAAGAATCCCGATACAATGTCATTCTCTCCTCAAACACCTGTAGGATTGTATAAATCCTTGACTGGTCTGATGTGTCATCCATAAAGCATTTATGGATGTGACAGGAAGACGTGTACTTTCACACCAGTCGCCGTCCTGCAATAATCATAAAACTGACGCAGCAAGTGTTTCAGATATCGTTAGAAATTCATCATAAGGATATTCGGAGGCTTTTGCTTCTATTCTACAACAAATATAAGAATGTATTCGTACCTTTGTACTTCACACCTCATACTGTCGCTGATGATGGATTGCAATTTCGGAGTGAAAGTTTAATCATTTAATACCCTTTATGTGGTGAACATCAACATGAAGATTGATAAATATCGCTATGGTGATTGATAGTGAAACACTTTCCGTCCCCGCAGTTTATATAACATGGTAGATACCTGTCAGCATCTTCCTGACACTATTCGCGGAAATACGAAAACTACACCATCGTCGCTCAGTTACTAGACTCAGTGACAAACGCCAAATATCGAAAGGTAACCAGCCGAAGCGATTTACAACAGAACTGGTATTTGAATCTAGTTGGTAGAAACGCAGATGCCAGACAAAGTAATTGGAAGAATTACGAGTTAGTGTACTGTAGTTTATCGACGAAGTAGATCTCTTCCCCGAGAGCGAGCTCATAAACCACTGCTACACTCAAGTCGGAGTACGAAGGCCTATTCTTAAAATTCCAAGACCAGACGTTCCGACACGAATCGAGCAGCGCGTCATTTCCTCACACTTTCGCTGCACTTAGTTACTATGCTGATAAAATTATAGATTAGCATTAGACAATAGAAAAAAGATAGTAAGCAGTTTTTATGTGCAATTTTTGTCGAGATATTCGGGCAGTAGTTTAAGAGCATATGAAATCCTGCAGTCGGATTATTTACAGGTTTTGAGAAGGGTAATATTAGTCTTGGAAACATGCCTGACACAGAATGATCTCTACAGTTTCACAAACAGCGAAGGAAAGAAACTGTGGATAACACGTCCAAATCCACGAATACCTAAGACTGATGTCGTTCTACAAGTGTAGAGTTAGTTATAGTGAGCATCCTTCGTTTTTTCCATAGAGATTGGTAGAATGTGCACTCTTAGTATGACGAAGAAGTAGTCAAGAAACCTGGAAAATGATACGTCTCGCTTATTAAGGCCTAGTTTACACGGAGACGTCACGAGTCGAAACTATGCCGGCAGCAGCCGTGCAAGCGGACCATGCAGTAGCGAAAGTCGCTGGCGAAACTCTTCCGTTTAGGGATTTTCCATCTTTTACGGCACGAAACTGTTAGTTTCGTCTGCTTTTAGGTTAGGTAGCTTTACAATAAATGTGGAATGAAGTGGAAAACAGAGAAAACTGTTGGTTTGTTGGCAGTTTTGTTTTACATGGGTGTCTGTGGGATATCAATGGTAAGTATTACAAGAATAACGTGCGACGTAATGTTGAAGTTGAGGAAGTTCTCGGCGATATGAACATCGGATGACGGACGATGTCGGAGCTGCTGACCACAATATGTTCTGGATGAAATAATAACCCATATAAGATTTAGAAAATCCCTGTGTGCAATTGGAAGATGCTCTGTGGTCAGTATGAAGCCATCCTGAAGATGCAGACAAAATAGCACGCTTCAATAAAAGCACTATTGCGCAAAAACGGAAGTTACCCAAAGAACGCGATATGTAATTTATGTAGAAAATGCAGAATTTAATATGTACAAAGTGAAATACTTTGTTATCCGAAAGTCGGCGAGCAGAAACTTCCCAAATAGGCGTCATTAGAAATATATGGACCAAATTTGTAAAATGTGGAGAGCGGAATAAGATGTGGACACTATAGAGACGAATGAGAATTTCCACTTGCCAAGATAAAAGCAATTTGATCTGTAGTTTAAGTTCCGAAGAGAATGCTTCTCGCATTCAATATTTTAATTCCTTAATGCATTTTTAACTCTACTGAGAAGACTCATGTATTTTTCTGAAGTTTGGCACAATAGTTTTTTCAACAACATAATTGAACATCAGTGCTGACGTAATATCTTTATGCAGTCACTAACCCTAACACGTTCACTTTTTTTTCTTTTATACTAGTTTGAAGGAGACAAGAATGAATTCTTACGCCACTACTTTAACTTTGCAATTTTCATTTCTGATAAGACGATGGGTCTCCGGCACTTACGGAATATCTAGGCTAAAGTGAACTGAGCCATTCACGAACCTGGTTTCGGAACGCTGGTCTTAAGAAACGAGTATCGCCTCCTGGTGTCTTCGTTAACCCTGATTTAACCCTTTAAATTAATATTCTTAGTCCCAAACTTCAGACTATGTTGAGTAAAACACGTACTTTGTCAAAACCGATTTGGAGCTGGGGGCGTCTTTTCTCTGTGCCTCATCCATTTTTGAGCAAAGGAATACTTTAATTTATCAGAAATTTCGTACACGGTATCATTTCTAGGACACGACTGCAACTTTTAAAACGGTCAACTTGCTGCTTATTTTCACTTCTAATCGCAAGCAAACTGAAACATGAAAGTCAAGCAAATGGAGTGAAGCGTTTCTAGAGCCAAATTATATGCAGTTATTTCTTGAAAAATTATGCCAACATTGCAGCGATTAGCGATTAAAGAAAATAGGAGCATCAACTTCAGAACTTGAAGCTTTGCAGGAACTGGAATATAAACAAATAAATTTCAGAAATAAATTAGCTGCAATGTAATCTCACAGTGTTTTCGTTCATTAGATGACATTGTTACGCAATTGTCCATTGGCTTTAGGTGTCACTAGTCCAGAGCTTGTTATTAGGATGAAGGGGTAGTGCAAATTAAAAACAAAACGCATCGACTCATTACTTTCCTTTTTTTTTAATTTACGGCGCGTTTCGGAGGCCTTGCTCCACCACTATGTGGCAGTTCCGGTGCTAAGCTCAGGTGCTTTGTCCAGGAAACCAATGATATCTGCAGTTCTGTGCAACTTCTTTGTGTACTTTTTCCTGGAGGTCACTGCATCTGAATATATTCACTGCTTGAAAAGCTTACCAGAGATGTTACACCTAACTTTTAAACAGTCACAGAAATAACCTACCAAATATGTGTATTAGTAAGGAAAGGGTGTTACATAAGTTTTCGAGTTAACTTGATACTTATTCGATAATATCTATGGAATGGAGGGGTGGAGTCTATCACTCAATTTATTTCATTTATATATTGACGACATAGTTATGAAGTGTAAAGATGAAGTACCCTTAAGACTTAAAATAAGATCTAGTGTACCATTAAATACTGTGTTATATTAAATGAAAAGCACCAATTTGCTTTTGTTCTACAATATTAATCTGATAAAAAATCTGATAAAGACAACAGTATTGTGCTTTTGAACAAATGTGATTATGTGGGTAAAGTTAATGATTTTCTGAATACCACAGGCTTGCAAGTCTTTCCTAAAGACCCTACTAAATTGTTCAAAGAGGATGTTAAGTATGCAATCACTCCAAAAAAAATTGTAGAACAAAAGCAAACTGGTGCTTTTCATTTATTATAATGTTGTTCTACCAAGAACCGACGGAAGATTCTGTTAATATGACTGTGTTATATGCTGATGACTAGGTGATTGTACAGGAAACAGATGATAATTTACAAAGAGCAGTACATAAATTGCGCCAAAATGCAATATATTCCAACTTAACTATATCTGTAAATAAGATGAAGATAATGGCTTTCAAAGGATAATGGCTTTCAAAGGAAATAATTCAAGCAGATCGAAATAATAATAATAAATGAGAAAATTTTAGAATAAATTTCCTACTTCAGTTATCTAGGATCTGGTATTAATGTTAACTCTGACAAGGACATGGAGAAGAAAATGAATAAATATCAGGCTATCTGCAGAACGGTTGGAAGAACTTTGGGAAGAAAAACGAGAAAAGGGACACAAAAGAAAATTCTATAAATTTATGGTCGTACTTACTTTTGTGTATGGTTCAGAGTCGTGGACAGTAACAGAAGAAGAAAAATCAGAAATACAGGCAGCACAGATGAAATTTATGAGTTATGTAAGAGGCTGTAATAAAATGTATAAAATAAGGAATGAAACAATAAGAACAGATTTAAAAATCTTTTACCGTTACTGATGAGAGAGTAGGGAATATAATGAAATTGATTATATTGATAGAACGACAGAAAACAGATTGCCAAGAAAGATAATGAACTTTCAGCCGACAGGAAAGAGAAACTAGGCAGACCCCGTAAGAGATGGATGGATGGATGGATGAATGGATGGATGACAGAGAGCGGAATAGATGATTACAACATCTAATTCTTGGAAGAAGATGATGATGATGACTACGAAATGGAACACTGTGCACAGAAGTTTCTGCAATATTTGTTACATGGAAAGCACAAGGTAACAAAGGCAATAATGGTAAGGCCAACGTTGAACACTCGATAGCAGCGAAGTTACGATTTCTGAATACCTGCACGTGACAAGGAAAGCCGATAAGATACTTTGAATTATAAAATAATAAAGAGTTAAGAGAACAAAAAGTTAGTGAGTAACTTGTGAGATGAAGCCACTCCGGCTTGTGTTTTTGCGAGTTCTCGTGTAACTGCGAGTTCGGTGTCTCACGAACACGAGCGCTGATAATCGATAGCAGTGTCGGGCAAACGTGAGGCGCAGCGGAACACGCCATAGAGGGCGGACCTGGCGGTGTAACGCGACGTGTCCGGGAGACGGCGGCAGCGTGTGACGCACGAGCTGCAAATACTGCGCTCAAACAGTCCTCAAGGGCACGACCGCGGACCGCGCTTTTGACGTCTACACGGAAACTTACTTCGCGCTGCACTTAACGCGTTCCTTAATGGAGAAAACTGTGTCATCCGCTGGTATTCTGCTCTCGATCTCTGTGGTTTCCCTGTTTTATCACAATCGCTTGCTTCGCTAAAGTCTTCCAAACATAGTAACTTATGCTAGCCGCACTACACCAGGTTGCACATTTCGTACACTAGTCACAGACGGAGAAAGTCTTCTTTTTTAAAAAAAAAAATTATTGATACAATACTATAATAATTATACAACATAACCCACCACGTGGACTAATTAGTGGGCCTTTAATTAACACAAAAACAATTGCACCTTTATACTGTAAATAGTGGCTGTTACTGTTGATATGGACAAGGTAAGTGCAAATCTGTTAGTGTACTCTACAAAATACGAAATCTAATACTGCAGCGTTACAGATGTGCCAGAAGTATTACACAATACTGTTGCTGGCCTGCCCACCGAGCTGATACCAATGCGCGTACCCCTAGCACTGGGCTCGCCCAGAATTACTTTAAGTCGCTGCAGTCCCTATCGTGTTAGTAGCTGTTAGTATCTACATTCTAGTCTAAACTGCTAGTACCTAATAGCTAAATAGAAGTACTGTACCGGTGTGATGTTGATAAAATGTACCGCCACTTCTTCCCCGATAAGGGGTGGTGTTGGTGTACTCATCAAGATCTGCCCTGCGGATCTGACGCTGCATTTCGGTGTCCTTATGCTCTTCATCATCCGGCAGCAGAGTCCGAAGGAGGACCACAGCGATCTCCTGCCAGGGCTCTGTCACTCGGCTGCCATTCCTGATCCTGGAGCACGGCGGATCTCGGTCGTAACGGCGATCGGCCATTCCGCACCCGGCAGTACTGGGTATGTGCATCTCAGTCTTAGTCGGTTTTTATTCATTGACTATTTTGGTCCCTAATGAACTCCCTCGGGTCCTTCTGTGATACCTTACTAGCCAAGGTGTTGAGGATCTGATAGGTATCGGCGAGTCGTAGCAGGGAATAGGTGTCGCGATTCGGTAGTTGCTGTCGTAGTTCGGTTGCCACGTCGTCGTATTTTGGACGCCCGTAAATGACGTGGTCAGGGCACTGCTTCAGCACCACAGTCACACACGGGTGTAGCCCGTTTCCCAAATCGACATGAACTACGTCGGATATGGCTAATGGTTCAAATGGCTCTGAGCACTATGGGGGTTAACAGCTAAGGTCATCAGACCCCTAGAACTTAGAACTAATTAAACCTAACTAACCTAAGGACATCGCACACATCCATGCCCGAGGCAGGATTCGAACCTGCGACCGTAGCGGTTTCGGACTGAAGCGCCTAGAACCACTCGGCCACCGCGGCCGGCTACAATTCCATCTCCACCTCTATAGGTGCAGGGATTCCCTGGTCTCTTTGCAACAAGTAGTTGTGAGGCCATTATTAGCTCCTCAGCTATCTCCCCATTTGCATCTTGAGTGCCGCTGTACCATAGGGGGGATGCAGCGTTTATATCGGAGGTTATGATGATCTTTCGCCCTCGCAACGCCATAATGACTCGTGTACGGTGATACAAGTAATCTTCAGAGATACCTACATATTGGGAGTACATGTAGACGATGTAAAAGAGCCCCGCAGGTGACTAGTTCCACGACGTTGCAGTTAGGGTTAGGGTTTTGGTCCGTAGAGCCTTGCTGGCTACAATTAGACTTGCTTTTTGTTCTTCCCCGGTGTAAATTACCTGCCAAGTGGCAGCCATAAAGAAAATTTGACCAGCTTGGGACTCGTCACAGAAAGCAGCCGTCTGTGCTTACCGCCAGTTCTCTACGCCGGTCTGCCTTTGGTCGTTTGTGTCAAAATACTGTCTTCGTAGCCAGCGGTTCGTGTGAGCAGAGATGAACAATGGAAGAAGCCAATTAAGGGATACAGTCAATGCTGTCGGCAAAGGTGGTACGAAAACATTGTGTGTCATGTATCGCCAAGGAAATAATCACAAACTGTAAGGTGAAGAGACCCGGGCGCCAACTGAAGAGTGCGAAATGACCCTGATCGCAGCGCCCAATTCGTAGGTTTGGAAGTTCATCGTTCATATGGCGACGCACTACTCTATGCCAATGAGAGGGAATTCTGTCTGGTTGAACCTGAAGTTTGGGATATCAGCTATCAGTTTTTCAAACGACCAGTCTTGCACCATTTGTAGGTACATTGTACTATCAGTTTTCTCAGGAAGTATGTAGCGCCCGTACGCCTTGCTACGCTAACAACAAAGAAGAAAGTCTTTTTCAGTACACACAGTAATACTGTGTTTTCTGTGCCCCATATGTGGACGTTGTTCATGTCGGGGCGTAAATTCGTCATCTTCTATTGCTTCCTGGAAAAGATCACAAGATGGTGCGGTAGTTTGGTCGCAAACGTTACAGCAGATGCATGCGTTATGGTTTGTGATGTAAACGCTTGCGCAGAATTGTACACACAGCTGAATATGGAACACACAGTTCTCGAATTACACGACACGTAGGTTTCTTTGAGTTACGAAGGAACGTCTCCCGGATACCCTTTGCAGTTTTAGCTGCAACACCTGGTCGTACGGAGCTTTTCCTATTACAGAGGCAAACTGTATCTCTGAACAGTCAGTAACATCACAAAATGCTTTAGTGGGTTGGTGGCTCTACGCTGTACTATCTTCAAAACGCACACTGCACGCTAGTGACGGACCCAGTCTTGTCATACTACATCTACATCTACATCTATACTCCGCGAGCCACCTTACGGTGTGTGGCGGAGGGTACTTATTGTACCACTATCTGATCCCCCCTTCCCTGTTCCATTCACGAATTGTGCGTGGGAAGAACGACTGCTTGTAAGTCTCCGTATTTGCTCTAATTTCTCGGATCTTTTCGTTGTGATCATTACGCGAGATATATGTGGGCGGTAGTAATATGTTGCCCATCTCTTCCCGGAATGTGCTCTCTCGTAATTTCGATAATAAACCTCTCCGTATTGCGTAACGCCTTTCTTGAAGTGTCCGCCACTGGAGCTTGTTCAGCATCTCCGTAACGCTCTCGCGCATACTGGAACAAACCAAATGCTTTCTGTTGAATAGTCACACATTCTGCAAACTCTTATCATTCTGCCGCCTGGTGAATCGCAGTGAAATCTCCAGTGACATTAACAAGTCTTGAAAATACGCTCTCTTCATTGGTTATTGGGTGTTGTGTGATGTCCTTAGGTTAGCTAGGTTTAAGTAGTTCTAAGTTCTAGGGGACTGATGACCATAGATGTTAAGTCCCATAGTGCTTAGAGCCATTTGAACCATTGGTTATTAGTACACACGGGTGGACGTCATATATTTGGAGTCATAAGACGTCAAAAACTGACGAATCAGTAAACACCCAGTACTGTCCACAGTGGAGAGCATGTCTGCTCATTGTTCAAGCTGTGACAGGGAGATCCAATACAGGCCCTAGTCAGTTAGCGAAGCTAGGCTTATCTCAATGGAGGCCACTGTCTAAGAACAATCAGTAAATTTTCCCACCTCTGGTTCTTTAAGGAATCGAACAGTCATGCTTAAAATAGTTTCAGACATCTGATTCCGATACAAACGAGATACCGTGTTAAATATTTGACGTTAAGCTTGTAAGCGAGAAAAAATATAGAAAAGGTTTGAAATTATGTTTAAAGTTTGTTGGGAGTCACTAAGAGTTCTCATTGTGGAATAATGGGCGATTGTAGTCTGGCTAATTTGCACTAATTTTTAAGCAAAAATCTAGTTCTCAATGTTTATGATATCATATTTCCTGAGCTATGTCTCTTACAATGATACAGTTTTGGAGATACATTCAGTGACTTATTTAGACACTGCGTGCAAAATGTGTTGCGAATAGTGTTAGTAGTAAAGAAGTAATAAATTAAAACGTCATGCCTGATGCTGTCGTTTTATGGCATGAACAGTGACAGTATAGTACACCATAATGTTTTTCCCTTACACCATTTCGTGGGGGTGACCGAAGAGAAAAGTTTCCTAAGGGTTTAGAATTATGTGTGCACTTCGTTAGATGTCGCTAAGGGCCTCTATTTCCAAATATTGGATGGATATAGTTTGGGTAATTTGCGCCTCGTGACTTGTACACAGTTCCTAACTGAATAATTGTCTTGCTGTGGTAAAAGTTTAACATAAGATTACAGTTCTTAAGGGTAGTTTATGATAACATTTAAAATATGTAAACTCTTTCAGTTTAAAATGAAATACTTTTTTGCCATGGAAGCCATTAGATAAGCGATCTACAACTGTTACAGTGTCCCGGATTAGTCGTTTAGAAACGTACACAAGCGGGAGAGGAAAGCTAGAATTAAATTTCAGGTCAGCACGGAGGTCATGGGCTTTGCAGAGTCAGTTGGATAGGAAGGAGGAGTAAAACAGGCTGTACAGTTTCAAATAGAGCCATTCTTGCCCCGTGAATAATTACCCACACCCATATATATACACCGTGAAGTAGAAGTAAGTGTTTGTTAGACCATACTCTTTATTGTTACATGTATTAAGGCTGCAGTTTCGTTTCCTAATTGACACTGGGAAGAATGATTTCTTGCATGCCTGTATGGGAACTAATTGTATCTATACATTCTCTTCGAGATTTTCACAAATACCTAAAGATTATCCGTTGTTTCTAGCTAGAAACCATAAAAAAAATGTTCAAATGTTTGTGAATTCCTAAGGGACCAAACTGCTGAAGTCATTGGTCCCTAAACGTAGACACTACTTAAACAAACTTAAACTAACTTATGGTAAGAACAACACACACCCATGCCCGAGGGAAGACTCGAACTTCCGGCGGAAGGGGCCGCGCAATCCGTGATGTGGTGCCTCAAACCGCGCGGTCATTCCGCGGGGCTAGAAACCATATTATTGTAATTTTACAAGCAAATTGTTGCAAGATGTATATTACACTTTTTTTTTCTAATCCCTTACGAATGAACACTTTACAGCGTTTTTGTTACATTCTCTCGTCAGTCAAACTCTCGACCTTATGTGGATAAGAGCGTTATGGATCTTCAAAGTAGATTGTAAGTAACCTCTTTTGCTGACAGACTGCTGTTTCCCAGTATTGTGTCACTAAATCCAAGCCTGCCATTTGCTTTACCTGCTACTCAGCTTACGTGGTTAACTTCATGTCTCGACACATTGTTACTGTGTGGTGCGACATGCTTTAAACAGTCACGGCGCCCAACCCAGTAGTGGACAAGGGCCTCGGGATAGCGACTATTCACATGGCGTACAAACATCCCTTGCTGCATACTCGTTGTCACCTTGGTTTACTGTGCATCAAACCAACCAGTGGCAGATTTTGTGACTCACTTTCCAATAACTTTGCAATAGTTGATTGCAATTTCTCTGTTACTAAGTGGTACGCTCTTAACCCTGCTGTTATCAATTGATTAGCTCATACAAAGGTCTCTTTTACCCAGCTTAACGAGAAAGAACTACCAACAGCATGGCAGCGGTACAATACGCATTGCAAACATGACCGTTATAGCTTGCGATACAGGACATTCCCATCAAGAATATTGCAGGATGCAGATGGCTGCTAGAGGTTGCTCTGCTTCTTCTTTCTTTCTTTCACTTGCGCCTTTGTCCCGCAATGGTCGCAGGGTCGGGGTGGTTACAACGGAATTGGCAGGTTAATGTGAAGGGGTGGCCGGATGCCCTTCCTGCCGCCACCCCATATCCCCAGGACGGAATCAGTGTACCCCAGCTGTCTGCTTATAGTGTAAACCATGAAAGAGTGTGGAAGTGTTACAAATGCCTGTGTGTCGTGTTACTGAGGTGGGATGGGGGGACCAGCCCGGTATTCACCTAGCGGGATGTGGAAAACCACCTAAAAACCACATCCAGGTTGGTCGACACACCGACCCACGTCGTTAATACGCCGGGCGGATACGATCAGGGGCCGGCGCGTCTACCCGAGTCCAGGAAGCAGCGCATTAGCGCTCTCGGCTAACCTGGCGGGTAGAGTTTGCTCTGTTTCATCCGCTGAAATAAATAAATAAAAAACCCAGAATACTTTAAGCTTTTCTGAAAGGAGCAGCTTATTGTAAAGAAATGATACAATATCAACAGTAGCAGGCACCCTCCTTAACGCTCTTTCCTTCGAGTCTTTGTCTTCGTCAGCGCTTCTCCTACTCTGTTCACTTTAACATCGTACCTTCACTTGTGGTGTAACTTCAAGAACTGAATCAAGTCACATAAACAGCGCCTAGCGTTTATGGTCTAGACCGCATTCAATGTTTAATAGACTACCGAAGGACACCAGGCGGTTCAGACCCAATGTCAGATCTGACAGCAACGAAGGATTCTGTGCAAATCGGCATATAGGATCCCATGACAGTTGGTCTTTTCAGAGATAGTGACGTGATTAGCCGCGTTATACAGGTTGAACATAAGCACGTGCAAGAAACTTTAGGGATTTCTTATTAACACCTAAACAGTGACAAAAAAAGGTCATATGAACTCGAAAAGCCTTAGTTAACGAGGCAGCATGTCAACTTTATGCTGAGCGTTACCGAGGTAAGCAGTTACCTTGTGCAAGAACGTTTGTACAATTCCACGAGAGAGAGAGTTATTTGAGGGTAGAGTTGCAAATAGGTGGGTGACCACGCGATGTTCGAACGCCTGAGTTTGAAGAACGGACTCTTCATTCTGTGGGTGAAACACCGTCAGCAAATACAATAGAAATTTCTAAAAGGAAAGGCGTAAATCATGTGACGATCTTGAGCATTCTGCATGAAAATCTTCTGTGCCTGTATCACCTACAGTGGGTTTAATGCTTAAATGAGGCAGATTTTCAGCTAAGAACAACTTTCTGTCCCTCGACAAAGCAGATGCCGTGACGAACCAGAAAGAAGAAAGTTAATGAAAAAGCGCATGTGAGGTGAATGACACAACCAGGAGGCACTTCGAGAAATTCCTTTCATATCTCCCTAATGAACTTTTTATATAGTCACAAAACGTGCTCCTCTTCTTTAGATCTTTTCCATCTCAAGCGTCAGTCTTACTTGGTAAAGGTCTCAGAGTAACGAGCAATTATCAACGGTTTGATAAGCCACCGAAACGTAGTTTATCAAACCGTTCGTTCGCGGCCTACGCTTCATGAGTTACTTACAGTAAAAATCATTCTGACATCTGTCTTTCCTACGGTAGATGTGACTGTTCCACTTTAACCCGTTCCAGACGCATACTCGCATTATGTAATGGATGTGACTGCCTTCCGTGACTATTCGACAATGACGTAATCACATAATTACGGACGTTCTCGCATATTTATACGTTAAATTTGTTTATTTGAGCGTCAGCTAACAATCCTGTACGAATCGTCGATTCTCTGCAGCCCTTCCTGTATTTCGATACAATTTCCTAGAGTTGCAACTTCTTTATATACAGCAGCATCGTTCGCGAACAACCTCTTCGAGCTTCCGACCTTATCTACTAGGTAATTCATCCTGACTGTAAAAAAAATAATGGCTCAATGACACTCCTTTCGAATACGCCCGAAGTTCCTTTCACTTCTGAATATTTCTCTCCGTACAAAGTGACATGTTGTGTTCTGTTTGTAAGGAACTCTTCCGTCCGATCTCAAAGGTGGTCTGATAGTGCCTATAAAATTATTTGGTGACAGTGCGTAACTGTAACGAACGCCTTACGCTAGTCAAAGAACACGGCAACCCAACTGGGTGCCGGCGTATGCTGCCCTGTGGCTCTCGTGAACGAACAGTCAAGTTTGGTTTCACGGAATCCATGTTAATTCCTATAGAGGAATATACTTTCTTTAAGTAGCGCTGTACAGCTTGAACGTGGTTGAAAAACGACGCCATGGAATCACGAAATGCAGGCTTTGACGGCTGTACGATGCCGTTCTTTTTCCTACGAAGGAGTAAAAATTGTTAGTGGTTACGGTTTTCAGTTGCGTATTACGCTCTTATATTAACTACTTCAAGAGCTTTATTCCGTACATTTAACTTTCGAGGCGGAATTTATAGCATGTTGTTGAAATACGATGGTGAAACATCAGAAAGTGACCTGTTACTTGCTTCCAAGGATAGGTACTGAAGAATGTTGGCAAGCTGAGATGTATTACAGAAAACTCAGAAAGCGATGGGTAACTTTATCGTTGGTGTCATTACAAAGTGAGGCAACTGCTCATCATCCCCCTGTCCCAGGTACGTCTCACATAAATTGCCTAGCATACAGGGAAGCACATAAAACTTTTCACTTCATCGTGTAATGCACAAAATCTCTACGACGCTTTTATTTTTCCTGGATGGCGCCAGTGGCATCTTAATACACTTTTCAGTAACTCAAACGAATAATCTGAGTGTAAGTGCAGTGGATATTTGACAAAAGAAAGCCATGATAGTGTCGAGTTCCTGTCACTTTCCGAGACGCGGCGCAAACGTGTATTTCAGGCGGAACTGACATTCGGAAGGACGGCGGTTCAAATCCGCGTCCGGCGTTCCTGATTTAGGTTTTTCGTTATTTCTCTAAATCACTCCAGGCAAATGCCGGGATTATGCTTTTAGAAACGGGTACTGCCAACTACCTTCGCTGTGCTTTCGTAATCCGAGCTTGAGCTCCGTCTCTAATGACCATGCTGTCGACGGGAAGTTAAGCTGTAATCTTCCTCCCTTCCGTCGGTAGGAACTCGCGCTTCAAATTGCAGATTATCACTTTCGATTATTTTCAAAAGTTTTCTTCTACAAGGTTTTTTGTTTCCACCCCTTGCAGGTAGGTGTTGTGCTCTTCAGTCCTAAGACTGGTTTAATGCTACTCTCCATGCTACTCTATCCTGTGCAAGCCTCTTCATTTCCGAACAACTACCGCAACCCACATCCTTTTGAATCTGCTTACTGTATTCATCACTTGATTTCCCTCTACGATTTTTACCCTCCATACTTCCCTCCAGTACTTAATTCGTGGTCCTGTCAACCAATCCCTTCTTCTCTAAGAAAATGAAACATATAAAGCCGTCATTTATTGTATGACTAGCAGTTTCGCTGCTTCAGTACACCGTCTTCAGGTCTTAGCTGATACTAAAGAGGCTAACATCATCTGTATACACGATGCATCAGTGCCAAACATCACCTGTAACTGTGATGTTGTCTCTCCAACCACCAACTGTCAACTGAGTTGATAGTTGATGGATGCAGAGACAACACCACAATTACTGGTAGTCTGAGTAAACCTGTTATGTCGAGCACTGATGCATCGTGTATACGGATGGTGTTAACACCTTTAGCATCAGCGAAGGCCTGAAGATGGTGCACTGAAGCACCGAAACTGGTAGCCACACAATAAATGATATAATTAGGACAGAAGTAGGTGTTTCATTCTCTTAAATAAGTGAACGGCCCAAGCCCCCAGCCCTCCGATCAGAAGAATGAACGTGTTGTGGTCTTCAGTCATAAGACTGATTTGATGCGGCTCTCCATGCAACTCTATCCTGTGTAAGCTTCTTCATCTCCGAGTAACTACTGCAACCTACATCCCTCTGAATCTGCTTAATGTATTCATCTCTTGGTGTCCCTCTACGATTTTCACCCTCCATGCTATCCTCCAATACTAAATTCCTGATCCCTGGATCCTTCAGAACGTATCCTACAAACCTATTCCTTTTTCTCGTCAAGTCTTGCCACAAATTTCCTTTCTCCCCACTTCTATTCGTCACTCCCCCATTAGTTATCCGAGAACCTATTTAATCTTCAACATTCTTCTTTAGCACCACATTTAAAAAGCTTTTATTCTATTCCTGTCTAAACTGTTCATCGCCCATGTTTCACGTCCACAGATGGTAATGCTCCTCGTAAATGCCTTCATAAAACAATTCCTAACACAAATCTATATTATATCTTAACAAATTCTTCTTCTTCAGAAACGGTTTTATTTCCGTTTCCAATCTGCATTTTATATCCTCTCTACTTCAGCAACCATTAGATATTTTTGCTGCGCATATAGGAAAACCCATCTGCTACTTCTAATGTACGTTTTTCTAATATAATTCCCACAGCATAGCCTGATTTAATCGACTACATCCCGTTACGATTTCTTTTCTTTGTTGATGTTAATTTTATATACTCTTTCAAGACATTGTCCGTTCAGTTACACTGGTCTTCGAAGTTCATTGTTGCGTTTGACAGATTACAATGTTGTGGGCAAAGCTCGAAGTGGTTATTTCTTCTCCCTGAACTTTCACTCCGTCACAAAATTTTTCTTTGGTTCCCTCTACTGTTTATTCGATCTATAGGCTGAATAACATCGGGGACAGGCCACTGTCTTCTCAACCACTACTCCTCTTTCAAGCCCCTTGACTCACATAACTGCCGTCTGGTTTCTGTACAAGATGTAAATAGCCTTCTGCTCTCTGTTTTACACCTGCTACCTTCAGAATTTGAAAGAGAGTTTTCTGTCAATATCTTCAAAAGCTTTCACTAAGTCCTATAGGAAAGCTGTTGTCTCAGAAGGGATCCAGATCTGGTGTTCAGTTTTGGCACATGTGTTCACGGAAACAATACTCACTTTAAGACTGAGGAATTCTGTTTTGGTAAAAACCGCGTAATAGAAGTCAGGCCAACCTTTCTTTCTGAGACGCTATCGGGAACCTCAGAGGATTTTTGAATGAATGAAAAGTAACTGGTGGAATACTGAAACTAGAATTTATTGCTGAAGGTGTGGTTGTTTTCGTCTTCACAAAATTGCTTGTAACGTTGGGAGGTCAGATGGGAATTAAAAAGGTAACGGGTTCCTTCTAATTGTACAGAACTGCAGAGGGTGAAACAACGAAGTACGAGAAGTTTTTAACATTTTTAAGTGGATAGTCGCAGGATATTATTCATGGCAATGCTGGGAATGATTAAAACTAAGTTTTCGTGTGCACAAGTATCACCAGCCAGCGACTTACAAGCTGTCCAAGATGAGGTGATAACAGCGGTGAGTCACAGAACGTACTTCTGTCGCAGTTTGAGTATGTTGTTTGAAATTTTTTTTCTTCTCCGCTTTGCGCATCCTGATGTTTTGTGTCAGTTCTTGCACATCAGGCTAAAAGTGTGCTGAGAAACGAGATTCAGTAAAAGAGAAGCGCCGGCGTATTAATTGAAAGTTGATTAGCATGAAGTTTTGCTCAATTTACAGACAAAAGGAAAGAGCGACTACTTGCCATTTGAAACTGTTCCCCTTTAAACACTTGGCGTGAGCGCGCGGGAGAAATGACATTTTTATTAAAACGCTTGCCGCCTGCCACCCGCCCACCGTTCTCTTCTCGCTTTCCGCCCCCGGGGGCCGCTCGAAGTAAAAACTCGCCGGAGAGGGATACGGAAATTCGACGGCGCCCGACGCCTTTCTTGCGCTCGGTGGCGTCCCTGAATTTTAAAGACGAGCGACGGCGGCGGCGGCGGCGGCAGCGCACCGGATGTGAAGGAGTTCAGCGCGGCCGGCGCGCCTTATTGATTCCCGGAGCCGGCGGCAAGACAAGAGTCGCGGGGCTATCGACCAGCAGATAAACTGCCTTTATGTGGCTTTCAAATGTCACCTTGCGGCCGGTGGTCGGTCAAATATAGAACGGGACCCACCGCGCCACGCCACGCCGCGCCGCGCCGCGGCCCGACTACGTGTTCAGCCTTAGCAGCCACACGCTGCCCCGCAAGTCGCGACGCGCCCCCGGCACGGACATCCTGCCCCGCGCTGCGTTCAACCTTCCGTGCGCGTTGCTACACTCTCGAACGAGGCAGACCTGTCACAGCACCGTATAACCATACGTTGCCCCTAAGTGGGATTTTACATCGTTTTTCTCACTCAAATCGTATTCTGTGGAAACAGACCATTCCGCTCTCTTCGATATCTGAAGCTGGCGTTTAATTCCATGTGACGATAGAAACAGCGCGCTGTTTTCAAAATGTAGTTAAAATACGTATAATGAGACACTCACATATCTTTTGCATGTAAGAGCTGAAAATGTGTGCAAAAAACCTCAGACTTCGTTAGAACTTACTTAAACGGCAAGTGAATAAAATAAAATAATTGAATTACGTAGATGTAGCTGGGTGCTCACAAGGTGAGGGATTCAAGTGTTAATAAGAGATTGAAGCAGCACTGAGAGACAGATTGATACTCCCCCCCTCCTCCCCCCTAATCTCTCTCTATTTGTCTTTATGTGCAGGTCAGTCTCTGGGCCGATATCTGAAACTATTGCATGGATTGGGATCCGATTTTCAGTAACAGATACACTGATTCACGAGAAACCTTTTTGATACGGTATATAATTTAAAAATATTTCATACAAACTGAATTAAGATAATAAAAGTTAAGATGTGAAACGATGCCTCTGCCACCTAGCGAACAGCCGCCGTAATTCGAGAGAGCAGCAGTGCCTTGAGGCAACACAAAGTGCGAGTGAATTCCCGCCTGGTATGACTGTCTAATGACACAGCGTTGGCTTGCAAAGCAAGAAGTTGCATCTCTAAGCTATTTAAAAATTTCCTGAAGTCAGATGATGTATAGCTAAGATTGGCCAGATTGAGACGTTTCTGTGAAACACGCTAAGTACAAAAAAGAAAAACTAATCAAACTTTACCAAGTAATAGCCTTGATTCTGCTGCTGTATTATAGAGGATGTTGGACCATAACATCTGATCAATTGCGTCGAACTTACTTCTCGGTTTCGTAACGGGATATTCGCTACTGAGTCTTAAAAGAAAAGCCAGTATTAGACAAGAATTAAATATTGTACTTATTACAATTATAACTTAAAAACACGGGCTGAGCTGTAAATACCATGTCCAAATATATCTAATACTTGGATAATAAATGTTCAAATGGCTCTGAGCACTATGGGACTCAACATCTAAGGTCATCAGTCCTCTAGAACTTAGAACTACTTAAACTTAACTAACCCAAGGACATAACACAAATCCATGCCCGAGGCAGGATTCGAACCTGCGACCATAGCAGCAGCGCGGTTCCTGACTGAAGCGCCTAGAACCGCACGGCCACACCGGCCAGCCTTGGATAACAGAAGCTGTGTAACATAGTAAGAAAGAGAAACGTTGGACGTCTCTTAAAGAGATGTCGGGAACACATTTCAGACGGATGAGGACAAAGGACCTAATCCGAGAGTCATAGAAGATGAAACGTAGGTGTCTAAACATGTCCGGGTGAGTGGAAGAAGAAATAATTCATGTTCTGCAGAAGACGGAGCACAGAAATTGAGTTTCAAAAGCAAATCGCATTTGTTTCTTTGCCGGAAACTAAAATCTCCCACCCGAATCTATACGTCCTTCTTACGGAGACATTCCAACCTCTAAGACGTGCCGAAAATACTGGAAGATTTAGTTCGTATTGGAAACGGAGCTCCGCGTTATTTCCATAATTTTGTTGAAAAATAGAACTCTTCCTCAATAATTGATGGAAAGGCTTTTGGGCGATAGGTACAACACTGCGGGACTACATTCGTGTGCAGATGCATGTGTGATATTAACCTTCCGGAACCAGGTGCCCGCCATTTCCCAACCTATGATATTATTGCACTCGGCTCCCCGTGATCGCTGTAGAAACACGTGTTTGACATCATAGTTAACAAAAACCGGATCTACTGTTTCGACTGTCGTATACACCGCAGAAGTCTGAACAGCTTCGTTGTCCGGCCGTTAAACAGCAGCACAGATTCTGATGGGCCAGAAGCGCACAAGTAAACGCACGAGACAACCGATGTGCTCTCGCTCCCACGTGCAATAATGTTGCAGTCGACTAATGCGCGAACCCAGCGTTGTGATGCACTGCTTTAGTAACATGACTTGGAAGCGGGAGGAGAGGGGTTCAAATCCCCCACCGTGCTTGCCAAAAATCGCCTTAGGCGTGTGTCGAGGTAGTCCCCCTGAAACGACACTCCCATTTCCTTCCACTTCGCCGGCCTGTGTGGCCGAGCGGTTCTAGGTGCTACTGTCTGGAACCGCGCAACCGCTAGGGTCGCAGGTTCGAATCCTGCCTCGGGAATGGATGTGTGTGATGTCCTTAGGTTGGTTAGGTTTAAGTAGTTCTAAGGTCTAGGGGACTGTTGACCTCAGTAGTTAAGTCCCATAGTGCTCAGAGCCATTTGAACCATTTGAACCTTCCACTTCTTAGCCCAGTTCCATTATGTCCTCTTTCTCTAAGGAATTCATCCTCGAGAAGGAGCCAATGCACAGCCTCGCTTGTTTCCTTCCTACAATGCGTGGAACACACCATATGAAGAGGTTCGTACATGAGAGCTCCGTGTTCTAACAAATGTGAAATATCTGATAACCTCCATTCAGTATGAAGAGGTAGTCCTTCATTTATTGTCTGTGTGTCCGTTCTGCGATACATGTGGTCGCAACAAACAAAAATTCGTGGGAACTGTCTGTAGCTTAGAGCTGCAATGGAGTATTACACATACACCAGTCCTCACTAATGTTATAAATCCGAAAGTAACCCTCTTACGTTTCCACGACGGAACCACTGAACTGATTCAGATGAAATATGGTATGTATGTAGCTTGAACTTGAGAAAGAACAAACGCTACTTTGGAAAGTATTATCTTTTTGAGTATTATTAATATTTTTAACTTGGTACGGACACGTGAGTGGGATGCAGATGAATCTAGCGCATAGTGTTTATTATTACGTGTTTATTATTACGTGTTTATTATTACGTGTTTATTATTATTATGTGACAGTGTGAATATAATGTTTACTTGTGCCAGTGGTTTCCGAAATTTTAAAAACAATCGCTACCCCTCCTAGTGAAGCTGAACAGTTTTTACGGCGAAATATTGTGGAGATTCAAAAATAAAATGTGACGGTGAGCCCGGGAACCGCACTTAAAATTATTACGTCGGGAAATCGTTAAGAAACATATTATAAATATTATGTATCTTACGACGTGCCTCGTAAACATAAGTCTGATATAGCCCACAGTTGTAAGGGAGCTCGTTTTGCGAAAGGTACTCCAACCCAAGAAACATCGGAGGAATCTCAGATACGTCGGAAATTACATGTGAACGCCATGCGGCCTTAGAGCTGGAGACAAAATGGAACAGTCACAAGCGTGTCACATTTTAGACGCTGAGCGTCACGCGTCTCTTACGCCCTCTGGGACGTTTGAAGACTGACAACGACTGCATCATTTAAATGCTCCACGGCGAATAGAGAGACCCCATACCATTACTTACTCACCATCACTCATCGCAACAAAAGAACTGGCATGCGAGCGTAGTCGCGGGGAATACCTTGTAGTAACTGTAACTGAAAAATATTGCATTGCTGGTTTTTGCAGACCCCGAATAAGGCCACATGTTCTTTCATTATGAACTATAGGTGACAATAACCTTACAAAAGTACACGGATTTCTCCTTCTATTACTCTACGTAGCCCTGACAATTCCCAGGTTAACGGGTATTTAGTGTCCTTTTATTTGTTTTTAACGCGTTTTTGAAAAAAGTGTCTGAATGGACATTAATGGCTCTTATGGCAAATGAGATGTAACAAAAATGAAAACATTAAATCATCTTTGCTGGCAGTGCTTCCAGTCGCATTCCATTCTCCAGATCTGCACGACGGACAGTGTGGAGTAGATCAGATCGCGGAAGGCGAATTGCAGATCAGGCGAATCACGTATTCAGACGCGGCCAGAAAGTCAGAGTGGCTAATGCAATTAACACCTAAGCGAAGTTTGTACTCCCGAACGACCAATGATATATTTTCCATTTAGTTTAGCGAATCCAAAACGCTTCAACTAGCAATACCTGCATACTGCAAAAACGTTTGAGACGGCGAGAGCAGCAAAAATGGACTAGGGTCCTTTCAGGTTTACCGAACGCGTTACCCACCAACGAACCTGATGGCTTCTTTCAATAGACCGGGTACGTCATGCAGATGGACAACAAATAGCTTCGCGTGCCGATTTATGCGTTTCTAGTTTTAAAACAATTTTTCAGCTCCAAATAGATCAATACAATGTGCTTTTCACAAATTATCTCTTGTAAAAGACCGCTAACGTTTTCAACAGAAAAATGCAAAGAACAAACAAAGTTGAAAACGGCTTTCCGGTAGGTAATCTACACACCTCTCAAAGTGTTTCACAATATCGAGAAAAGTGTCCTGGCACAAGAAAACAGAGTCAAATCACGAGGTGGAGAAGGGATCCAATAGGCAACGGCGACGCGGTTCGAAACTCGATTTAAATGTACCTCCTCCGCTTACAATTTCTTTCCAAACTTCCCTCTCAGACTACATCCTTAAAACACTCGAAACAAAAATGATCTTATCACAGGTAATATCTGTAAAGTATCATACAAAATCCTGACGACCTTCTTCTAAATTAATCTACATTTCAGACTGTGTTTTGATTAAGCAAGTTATCGCTAAACATCCCGATCTCTTTCAATAGTTTTCATATCTACGCTGCACTGAGAAACAATGCTTCGGGATCACACCTTAGGTTCAGTGACCGTCTCACGTACACCAATGTAGCTATGTAAACAGTGAGTAGCGTGTTGAGTTATTTGCGTTACGAGTACAGGTAACGGAAAGTTTGCACTGCTGACGCGAGACGAAGCTTCAGTAAATACACACGGCTGCGTTAGCTAACACGGCGAGACATACCTCGTGGACACGCTTCATGTTAAGTATCGAGCGCATTGTCAGCAATAACAGCTAGCAGGCGCGTGACAAAGAACAAAACATTCACCTACTACTGATAACTCACAATATTACTCCTCCAGAATGTCGCTGAATATGTCCTAATAGATGAAACATCACAGCTATATGAAAGCGTTAGTTGCCTACACAACTCAACGGAAATACTGTTACCTAGTAATGAAACTAACAATGGTAAGCTCGCCGCTTCAGATGACCCACCATTGTTTTACTTACGGCATTTCTCCCGCATTGTTAGTCCGTTTCGTGAAAACAGCAGTACGTACCGCAGGAAATCGCCGCCGGCGTGTTATCGTGGGGACTTTACAGCTCATTAATGTCTACGAAACAGTGGACATCCTATTAACGAGTACTGCTGGAAGTAAAATTCCGCCGGAGATTAACAAGACACAAACAGTGGATATAGGCAATGGAGACGATGGATGCATTAGCTACGGTTGCGGTAATCCTGTGAGAGCAGGAAGGCGTCTGTGAAGACACGACGTAAAATATAGATCGCCCATCAAGAATTGGTCCTCACAAGAGTGGGGAAGCGTCAACTTTATGCAAAATCTTTGTCGTGGATTGGATATCACAACACCAACGACTAGTGTGAGGATTACAATCGAATTATTCTGACGGAGGAACTGATATTATCTTCATCTTCCCTATCTGGTGGCACGCAGATTACAATAAAAAATAATCTTTGAGGTAATGGGTAAGATAGCATGTTCTTAGTTTGACTTATTTAATTTCAGTATTAAATTCTCGTCTCATGTAAATGTCGTTCCAGATAAGGTCTAATACGAGTACATAATACTATTTCTGTAATTATTACTAACTCTTATTAACGATCGCCACTTTTATCAATTAACATAATTTCTGAACTGGAAGGGATGCAATAGGAACGCGTTGCACGTGTCGTACTTCAATATTTCATCATTTTTATTATTGCAAAGCATACACATACCTTTGTATTAATACTTCTGTACTCTTCCAGAAAGTAAGAATGGTAGAAGCTTTGCAATGGCCGCAATTAAATTTATATAACAGTACCTTTCAGCGAGCAGCGAGTCATGTCAGTATTTGCAAGGGTTCGTATTCCGCGCAGTAGATTTCTCTGCGTCGTTACGTAATCTCTGACCAACACCGGAGCTAACGCGAAGTCTCTAATATTCCGTAAGATTTATGTTATACGGTATATGGCGGAGTCTAAGCAGTGGACCTGATCATTTCCGCCTCTTCTGGTTCCATTCGTGGATATTACGCAGAGATAAAAACTGTGGACGCTCGTGCTAGTATTATCGATTTTGCCGTCGCAGTCACTATGTGAGGTGTATGTCGGTCGAAGTAATATGTTTCTTGTTTTCGAACTTAGGCTCCTGTAGTTTTTCCAGCAAGGCTCCACGTGATTCGGAAAGTCTTTCTAATAGCGCCTTCCACAGCAATTCGTTGATAGTTTCTGTGACACCGAAGCTGTGACCAATTTTGCAGCTCTTATTAAAGTCTTACTTACCCCTTTCGATAATCCAAGATATTAAGAGTGCCAGCCCGTGGAGCCATTTCGTGACCGTTTTCGTGCTTTAAATTGTATTCTTTCAGTAAATACGAATTTAGTGGCAGCCTTTCTCCCGAATAGATTTATGTAGTCGTTACACTTTAAATAGCACTGAACAGATACTCCCAGATATTTGAATGTCGCGACTGATACCAGTGAACTGTCGCTGATAGCGTAGTTCAACAATATCGGATGTTTCTGTCTGTTTACCCGCATTACATTACGTTTAATTATGTTGAAGGTCATCTGGCAGTATTTGCGCCATCCAGTCATCATATGGACATGTCTCTGCCGTTCCAGCTATCCACCGATGTTACTACGCCGAAACACAATTCATCGACCAACATTCTCATACACACACACACACACACACACACACACACACACACACACACACACACACACATACGTACATACATACATACCACATAACACTATTAAAAACGGCACTGACCATCTTCGAGGAATTATAGGGGCTATACAAAAAATATCGATATTAACGTTGCAGTCACACAACGTTTTGTGTTTTATTATATCACATAATGACTTTCTGACCCTGTAGCGCCACCTTAAGGTGCAAAATCGTTTAATACATTATCAACATATGTACGTGGTTGATTTAATGTGAAATGTACGTTCCTGTTGTGAGAAGGCCAGATGTTAAATTTAGAAATCAGATTTGCAGGTTTAACATCTGACCTCGCAACAAGAACGTACATTTCGCATAACCACGTTCGAGGATGGATGTAATTAATACATTTAACGAATTGCACCTTATGATGGACCCAACGGTCCGAAATGCATCGTGTGATTTAATATGACGCAATTTTTGTGTGCGCTGAAGTCGTTATTATACATTCTGTGTATTGAATACAGTCACGTCCACAACAAAATATGGGTAAAACGTGATTACATAGGATGTATTGAAGGAGAAATTGAAAATAGGAACCCATATCCACAACTATTATCCACAACGCTGTAGAACGTCGAAGTTGTAAGTGCGAACGCCAGCCTCTAGCCTACCCCATGGCAGTAAATAAAGAGTTTGTACCCTCTGTTTCATTTCATAGCAATTAGCTACTTACGCTCCCTTGGGCAATATCACGCTATATCGCCTTTTTGCGATATAGGAGAAAGCAATATATTGGTTCACTAATCGAGGAACTGTCAGTAACCCGCATTGTGACGCACAATGCCTCTCTTGTAGCGTCACCTGCCCCTGTAGATGGCCTAGTATCGCCGTGACGCATTCACGCTTACAAAATGATCCTGTAACGAAACGCGCTGCTCTTCTTAGCATCTTTATTTGCTCTTTTAATCTCACTTGGTATGAATATTCAGATATTGGTAGAACATGGGAGGATCTTTTTAAGTTTCCTCCTTTGTAACTACGTTCCCTGAGGATTCTTCTGAATGAATCTCAGTCTGAAAGTCGTTTTACCCGTGATTAGTTTTATGTGGTTACTCCACTTTAAATCACTCTGTACGCGCACTCTCAGATATCTAATGATTGTGAATGCTTCCGGTGACTGTACAGTAACCATATAATCGTACAATAAGGGGTCTTTCTGTCCATTTATGAGTAGTAATCAACATTTTTTATCTTGAAAATCAACAGCGATGAAACCCTGCACCTAGTTTCCATTTCCCGCAAGACTTCCTGCAACCTCTACAATTTGCTAGTGTTGTGAATTCTCTGTGTACAACAAAATAGTCTGCGAAAAGCGGTGTGGAACTTTCGATGTTATAACTGCACCACTAAATGGTCTACGCCTGTCAGTGTAGACTAACCGTTTTGGTGAATATGTATCCACACTCCAGTACCTGACCAGCTGCCCAGGGGAACATAAGCATTAATGGCTTGCTCTTGTCACATGTATCTGGAGGTAGTAGCCAACCTAATGACATTCAACTCCATAATAGTTATAATTATCAGTCTGCAAATGACGTAAAGACTGATGCAATGTTGTTCAGTACATTGTTCTCAGTCGCCAATAAAAATATCTTCATTTATGACCGTAAGACCCTGTACACATAGCGTAAAGTAATGGTACTATCACATAAAACTGTTGAGCGTTTCGTGGCTAGTTCCTGACGATTTGGCCGTTGGCTTCTGTCTAGGGTTATTCGGCCAATGTTTGCTCTTTTAATTTCACTTGGCATGAATATTCAGATATTGGTCGAACGAGGGAGGAGTTTTTTAAGTTTCCTCCTTTGTGACTACATTTCCTGAGGATTCTTCTGAATGAAAGTCTGAAAGTCATTTTACCCGCTATTAGTTTTATGTGGTTACTCCACTTTA
The DNA here is from genome assembly GCF_023898315.1 of Schistocerca nitens. Classification (NCBI taxonomy): domain Eukaryota; kingdom Metazoa; phylum Arthropoda; class Insecta; order Orthoptera; family Acrididae; genus Schistocerca; species Schistocerca nitens. The sequence continues at coordinate 364,906,797 of NC_064614.1, read as the reverse complement.
AATCGTTCTGTACGCGCGTTCTCAGATGTGTAATGAATGTGAATGATTACGGTCGGAACGTCGAAAGAAAAAGATGTCGGATTGGCCTTGCAGTCTTACATCCGTAGGATGACGGATAGAACTGGCCGTAAATTGCACAAATAAGGCCAAAGAGCACTTACAATCCGATCAAGAATATCAAAGATCGGCAAAGGACCAAAGGTACCCACCCACTTGGACACTTGGACGGCCGGCCGAAGTGGCCGCACGGTTCTGGCGCTGCAGTCTGGAACCGCGAGACCGCTACGGTCGTAGGTTCGAATCCTGCCTCGGGCATGGATATGTGTGCTGTCCTTAGGTTAGTTAGGTTTAACTAGGTCTAAGTTCTAGGGGACTAATGACCTCAGCAGTTGAGTCCTACAGTGCTCAGAGCCATTTGAACCATTTTTTGACACTTGGAATTTCGGGAATATGCTGCCAGCCGTGTAGAAGTGGAAAATTCTATGTTGGAACGACTGGACGACCACCGAATGTAAACTGTACTGCAGGTTACGACAGGTGGGGAAATCGGGAGAGACGAATCAGGAGATTTGTGAACCAGACAACATGCTAAAATTGATTGACAAGGAGGTTTCCGCTGTGGAAAGAGCTACGACACCTGCTTGTTCAGAGACGCTACAGAAATCTGGAAACATAACAAGAAAAAATGAAAGCCCCTTGGTAAACATAACCAGCCTTCTCGTGAAGCAACGAACGAACATTGTAGGTAGTAAGTGGAAAACCACCGGGGTAAGACCACGGGAAAGCCCTCAGACGTTGGCACTGCAGGTACATATAATACCTTCGGCCCTAGACTCGACTCCAGGCCACCACCAGCACTTTTGCTGGCTAAGAACGAAATCCAATAGGCAGTAGTTGTCATAACTGTCCTTAGGCTTACGTCCGGAGGTTTGTCTGCTGTGGTACGCGGCGCTGTGTTCGCTAGGAACTCTGGAATGCAAAGCAGGTCTGATATTCTGTACGCTCGTAGTTTGTTCATTAGCTGGCAGTGCGGGACAGTAAAGAAGTGTAGGAACATGGCAACAACGGGGACGGCCGTATCTACTGCTTTTTGGCTATCGTGGACGAACTGAACGAGCTGGGCTCCCCACGATGACTGATTTCGCATTCCTACGATTTTCGATCTCCAGAAATGTTGTAATTCGCGACCGTAATAGACGTTCCAAAATTCTTCAGACGTCAGCGAAATACACTACTGGCCATTAAAATTGCTACGCCATGAAGATGACGTGCTACAGACGCGAAATTTAACCGACAGAAATAAGATGCAGTGATATGGAAATGATTAGCTTTTCAGAGCATTCACACAAGGTTGGCGCCGGTGGCGACACCTACAACGTGCTGACATGAGGAAAGTTTCCAACCGATTTCTCATACACAAACAGCAGTTGACCGGCGTTGCGTGGTGAAACGTTGTTGTGATGCCTCGTGTAAGGAGGAGAAATGCGTACCATCACGTTTCCGACTTTGATAAAGGTCGGATTGTAGCCTATCGCGATTGCGGTTTATCGTATCGCGACATTGCTGCTCGCGTTGGTCGAGATCCAATGACTGTTAGCAGAATATGGAATCGGTGGGTTTAGGAGGGTAATACGGAACGCCGTGCTGGATCCCAACGGCCTCGTATCACTAGCAGTCGAGATGACGGGCATCTCATCCGCATGGCTATAACTGATCGTGCAGCCACGTCTCGAGCCCCGAGTCAACAGATGGGGACATTTGCAAGACAACAACCATGTGCACGAACAGTTTGACGACGTTTGCAGCTGCATGTAGTATCAGCTCGGAGAGCGTGGCTGCGGTTACCCTTGACGCTGCGTCACAGACAGGAGCGCCTGCGATGGTGTACTCAACGACGAACCTGGGTGCACGAATGGCAAAACGTCATTTTTTCGGATGAATCCAGGTTCTGTTTACAGCATCATGATGGTTGCATCCGTGTTGGGCGACATCGTGGTGAACGCACATTGGAAACGTGTATTCGTCATCGCCATACTGGCGTATCACCCGGCGTGATGGTATGGGGTGCCAATGGTTACACGTCTCGGTCACCTCTTGTTCGCATTGACGGCACTTTGAACAGTGGACAATACATTTCAGATGTGTTACGACTGGTGGCTCTACCCTTCGTTCGATCCCTGCGAAACCCTACATTTCAGCAGGATAATGCACGACCGCATGTTGCAGGTCTTGTACGGGCCTTTCTGGATGCAGAAAATGTTCGACTGCTGCCCTGGCGAGCACATTCTCCAGATCTCTCAACAATTGAAAACGTCTGGTCAATGGTCGTCGAGCAACTGGCTCGTCACAATACGCCAGTCACACCTCTTGATGAACTTTCGTGTTGAAGCTGCATGGGCACCTGTACCTGTATACGCCATCCAAGGTCTATTTGACTCAATGCCCAGGCGTATTAAGGCCGTTATTACGGCCAGAGGTGGTTGTTCTGGGTACTGATTTCTCAGGATGTATGCACCCAAATTGCGTGAAAGTGTAATCACATGTCAGTTATAGTATAATATATTTGTCCAATGAATACCCGTTTATCATCTGCTTTTCTTCTTGGCGTAGCAATTTTTATGGCCAGTAGTGTAGCGCTATAGCTCTGTGCTCTTCGACGACCTTTTTCCAGTCACTAAGAACACAGACAGCTGCCGTGGTATGCAGATCTGCGGAGGTACGCAGAAAGTGTGGATATACGAGCAGCCGCGCAGTGTGGATTCGGCGACCTCAGAGTGTGAGGCAGCTGGGTGGCGCCGCGCGGCACGTCCTCCGGCCTGCCGGCGGAGCCGCGGAGCGCCCTCAAGTGCAGGCGCGCTGCACTGCGCGGCGCGGCGCGGTTATTGACGTCGTGTCGCGCCGCGAGAGGAGGAGGAGCAGGCGGCGCGGGCTGGTGGCGTGGCGTCGCGCTGCAGTTGGGCACGGTTCAAGGTCACACGCCGGTCGTTACAGTCCGCCCGAGTGTGCACGCTCATTAACATTTCGCGCGCGCCGTCTGCTACGACCTCTGTGTGGACGGCGAGGACAACAGTTCTGGGCTCGTCCCAGAGCCGACGAACCCACTGAAACTTACAACAGAAAATGAACGCCTTTCAGTTTTTCAACGCCTAAAGGGTTGGGATGACCATAAAAACATTGGGACCATCACCATTATAGGCCAAAATGACTCAATTTGAGTAAAGGAGGTGAGGGTATCACCTGGAGTGCCCCAGGGAAGTGTGGTCGGTCCGCTGTTGTTTTCTGTCTACATAAATGATCTTTTGGATAGGGTGGATAGCAATGTGCGGCTGTCTGCTGATGATGCTGTGGTGTACGGGAAGGTGTCGTCGTTGAGTGACTGTAGGAGGATACAAGATGACTTGGACAGGATTTGTAATTGGTGTAAGGAATGGCAGCTAACTCTAAATACAGATAAATGTAAATTAATGCAGATGAATAGGAAAAAGAATCCCGTAATGTTTCAATACTCCATTAGAAGTGTAGTGCTTGACACAGTAACGTCGATTAAATATTTGGGCGTAACATTGCAGAGCGACATGAAATGGGACTAGCAAGTAATGGCAGTTGTGGGGAAGGCGGATAGTAGTCTTCCGTTCATTGGTAGAATTTTGGGAACATGTGGTTCATCTGTAAACGAGACCGCTTATAAAACACTAATACAACCTATTCTTGAATACTGCTCCAGCGTTTGGGATCCCTGTCAGGTCGGACTGAGGGAGGAAATAGAAACCATTCAGTGGCGGGCTGCTAGATTTGTTACTGGTAGGTTGGATCATCACGTGAGTGTTACGGAAATGCTCCAGGAACTCGGGTGGGAGTCTCTGGGGGAAAGGAGGCGTTCTTTTCGTGAATCGCTACTGAAGAAATTTAGAGAGCCAGCATTTGAGGCTGACAGCAGTACAATTTTACTGCCGCCAACTTATATTTCACGGAAAGACCACAAAGATAAGATAAGAGAGATTAGGGTTCGTACAGAGGCATATAGGCAGTCATTTTTCCCTCGTTCTGTTTTGGAGTGGAACAGGGAGAGAAGATGCTAGCTATGGTACGAGGTACCCTCCGCCACGCACCGTATGGTGGATTGTGGAGTATGTATGTAGATGTAGATGTAGAAGATACCACTTTGCAAGAGAGTGGGATCGGATTTAGCAGGCGTCGATGCATAGAGCACAGTCATACCAAGTCGGCGGTGAGACAGGTCTCCATTAAGGGCGCAGAAACAGAAGGGCCCAAAAATTTAACGGAAACAAGATAGTTTCAAAATTAACCAAGAGAGGTACGTCAATTCTTCTACCCCTTTCGTTCCCATTTTCTGCCTACGAGAAGAAGCCTTTCTCTCGGCCCGAGATTGTAACCTACGTGTACATACGAGTCTTGTCAAAGTAAGTTCCGAGCGCTCGCGAAATGGAAATCACAATGTAAATCAGAAATGTTTTATTTGCAACAGTTAGCTACACCTTCCAGTTACTTTCTTACAATAGTCACAGCTTCAACTTAGACCTCTGTCCTAGAGTTGTACTAACTCTCCAATACCCTCACCATAGAAGGCACCCGCCTCAGATTTTCGCTAATCTCTACACGTGCTGCAGCTCGTTGTCTACACCAAGGTGTTGTCCTCATAGCCAGCGGCAGCGGTTCATGTGAGCAGAGATGAAAATCAGACTGAGACAAGTCCGCTCTGTGTGATGGCTGATCAGAGACAGCCCGTCGAAAACACTCCAGTTGTGTCTTCTTTGCCCCTGTAGTGTGCAGTCGAGAATTGTCACGAAGAAGGCAGTGCATGTGATTACGTTACGTGCGGTTGCGTGAAATCGGACGAAATCTCTAGGTAGGCGACCATACTTGGCGGGAGACACTACTTTCTAGGCACTCAGAACTGCAAAGTGCAACATGACGCGATCGACGGGGATACTAGGGACACTGCACAACACATACGTGTAAAGCTTCATCGGATTTGCTCTTTGCTTTCCATTTCCCGACCGATGAGAACTTAATTGCCGGACACCCTTCGTAGTTGTCTCACAGGGTCATTTCGTCCAATTAGCATCTCAAATACACTACGTGATCAAAAGTATCCAGACAATCCTATGTAACGCGGAATCGACTACTAGATGTCATGAGCCGGCCGTTGTGACCGAGAGTTTCTACGCGCTTCAGTCTGGAACCGCGCTGCTGCTACGGTCGCAGGTTCGAATCCTGCCTCGGGCATGGTTGTGTGTGATGTCCTCAGGTTAGTTAGGTTTAAGTTTAGAGGACTGATGACCTCAGATGTTAAGTCCCATAGTGCTTAGAGCCATTTGAACCATTTTTGAACTAGATGTCATGAGAGGCGGACTCCCCCCCTCCCCCCAGTATAAAAGGAAGGGCGAAGCAGTGTTGTCAGTAGAGAAGCTGTAACAGCAGAATCGGTCAGTGTGAAGAGCTCAGCAACTTGGAACGTGGACTGGTCACTGGATGTCACCTGAGTAACAGATACATCAGGGACATTTCAACCATTCTAAAACTGCCCAGGTAGACTGTTGGTGATGTAGCTGCGAAGTGTAAACGTGAAGGAAACACTATAACTAAAGCAAGACGAGGCAGACCTCATGTTCTGAACAACAGAAACTGTCGAGCAATGCCGAGTGTGGTTGTAAAAACTCGCATGAAGTCAGCGGGAGGAGTCACTTGTCAGTTCCAGAAAGTTATCAGCAGTGCAGCTAGCATAGTGCGCTTAGGGAGATAAAAAGAATGGATTACAATCATACAGTGAAGGCTTTTACGACCGGATGTTTCAGCTGCCGAGAATTCTTCCGGGTTTTTTTGGCCGTGGTTTATGGAACTCTACAATCCTTGACATTTCGTCCGAAGCTACGTTCGACATCTTTGGAGGTGCGCCCGGTTGTGCTGAGTCGGCACATGAGCTTAGCAGTCGCAGGGAATTTAATCTGGGCTGAAAGCCGAGCCCTCTGCCTTTTAGTGCTCTCTACTTTGTGCCGGCATTACGCGTGACGGAGAACCCCCACCGTGACGTACCTCTGGAGCACCACTGAAGATGTCCAACGTACCTTTGGACGAAACGTCAGCGATAGAAGAGTTCCATGGACCACGGCCATACAACCCGGAAGAATTGTCATCAATGGAATACAATGTTCGAAAAGCTCGTCCTTTTATGGTCAGTGCCTAGCGATGCTTGAGGTGGTCTGAAGAGCGACGCAACTGGAAGATGGATGACTGGAGACGAGGCATTTGGATTGATGAATCGCTTTCTACCTTGTGGGAATCCGAGGGATGGGTTTGGATTTGGCGAATGCGTGGAGAATGATACTGCCATCACGTGTAGTTCCTACAGTGAAGTACGTAAGAGGTAGTGTTACAGTATGGGTGTGTTCCTAATTGCTAGCTTGCAGTCCCCTTATAGCCCTTAAGAAAACGCTAAGTCCACACGAAGACATGAACACATTTTACAGAACTGTATGCTGTTTATGGCAGAGGAAGAGTTGCAAGGCGGTGACTATATGCAGGGTGTTACAAAAGGTACGGCCAAACTTTCAGGAAACATTCCTCACACACAAATAAAGAAAAGATGTTATATGGACATGTGTCCGGAAGCTCTTAATTTCCATGTTAGAGCTCATTTCAGTTTAGTCCACCTACGCTCAATGAAGCACGTTATCATGATTTCATACGGGATACTCTACCTGTGCTGCTAGAACATGTGCCTTTACAAGTACGACACAACATGTGGTTTATGCACGATGGAGCTCCTGCACATTTCAGTCGAAGTGTTCGTACGCTTCTCAACAACAGATTCGGTGACCGATGGATTGGTAGAGGCGGACCAATTCCATGGCCTCCACGCTCTCCTGACCTCAACCCTTTTGACTTTCATTCACGGGGGCATTTGAAAGCTCTTGTCTACGCAACCCCAGTACCAAATGTAGGGACTTTTCGTGCTCGTATTGTGGACGGCTGTGATACAATACGCCATTCTCCAGAGCTGCATCAGCGCATCAGGGTAGATGCATGAATCCTCGCTAACGGAGGACATTTTGAACATTTCCTGTAACAAAGTGTTTGAAGTCATATACGTCAAAAGTTATCATTGTGCAAAAAGTATAGAAACAAAAAAATTTTGTGTAGAGAAACATATAGAAGCATGTGCCTGTGAGCTTAAATTAAATAAAGGCACATTTATAATTGTAACTGTATATAGGTCCCCATCAGGAAATTTTCATCTATTTCTGAAAAATTTGGACTCCTTGTTGTGCTATCTGTCAGACAGGGGGAAGCAAATTATTATTTGTGGGGACTTCAATGTAGATTCTCTGAAAGAGGGTAATAGGAAAAATGACCTTGAAGTATTACTCAGTTCTTTCAATTTCACACCCGTTATTGATTTTCCTACTCGGGTGGTAAAGGATAGCAGCTCACTGATAGATAACTTCTTTATAGACCAAGATAAGTTTAACTAGATAAATGCTCAGCCTGTTGAGAATGGTCTTTCTGATCATGGTGCACAGCTAGTTACAATATATGACATAGCTCCATTCAGCGATACTAAACAGTCCTCCAAAGTAGTACGTTCAGTCAACGATTTAACAATTGCAAATTTCAGGGAAAGCCTACAGCAGTTAGACTTGGATGAGGTGTACCATGAACCTGATGCCAATTTAAAATATAATTTATTTCATTACATTTTTGTAAATGCATTTGAAAACTGCTTGCCCAAGAAAATAGTTAAATATACTCGTAAGAAACCTTGTAACAAACCATGGCTTACTAAGGGTATAAAAATATCTTGTAACCGGAAAAGGGAAATGTATCTGACAGCAAGAAAGAGTAGTGACCCAGAAACTATCAAACATTATAAAAACTACTGTGTTACATTAAGAAAAGTTATTAAAAAATCCAGAAGTACGTGTATCATGTCTGAAATCAGCAACTCTGATAATAAAATGAAAACAATTTGGAATATTATTAAAAGAGAAACAGGTCAACCAAAAGCACAGGAAGACAGTATTACCATCAAATTGAATGAAAACATTACGAACAAAAAGTCAGAAGTTGAAAATATTTTTAATAATCATTTTCTAAATGTTGTGGATATAGTAGGATCCAGGTGTTCATTAGAAGATGCTAGGCAGTTAATGGATTTGATACAACTGAAATCTCACCCACTTCTCTCTCTAAAATTAGGAAAATAATAAACTTGCTTAAAAGCAAAAACTCACACGGAATTGATGGCATTTCCAGCAAAATACTAAAACCTTGTTCTCAACAGATAAGTAAGATTCTCAGCCACCTGTGTAATAGCTCTCTGGAACAGGGCATTTTCCCTGATAGGCTGAAATATGCTATTGTTATACCTTTGCGTAAAAAGGGGGATAGATGTGATGTCAACAATTACCGTCCAATCTCCCTTCTAACAGCTTTATCCAAAATTTTTGAGAAAGTAATGTATTCAAGAGTAGCTTCACATATCTGTAAAAATGAAGTACTAACAAAATGTCAGTTTGGTTTCCAGAAAGTTTTTTCAACAGAAAATGCCATACATGCTTTCACCAATCAAATTTTGAATGATCTGAATAACCGAACACCACCCATTGGGATTTTTTGTGATCTCTCAAAGGCTTTTGATTGTGTAAATCATGAAATTCTGCTAGACAAGCTCAAGTATTGTGGCATGAGTGGGACAGTGCACAAATGGTTTAATTCATACCTAACTGGAAGAGTGCAGAAAGTTGAAATAAGCAGTTCTCATAATATGCAAATATCAGCACATTCCTCAAACTGTGGAACTATCAAGAATGGGATTCCACAAGGGTCAGTCTTGGGTCCTTTGTTGTTCTCAATATATATTAATGACTTGCCATTCTATATTCATGGAGAGGCAAAGTTAGTTCTCTTTGCTGATGATACAAGTATAGTAATCACACCTGACAAACAAGAATTAACTGATGAAATTGTCAATACTGTCATTCAGAAAATTACTAAGTGGTTCCTTGTAAACAGACTCTCACAGATTTTTGATAAGACACAGTACATACAGTTCCGTACAGTAAATGGTATGACACCATTAATAAATATAGACCTTAATCAGAAACATATAGCTAAGGTAAAATATTCCAAATTTTTAGGTGTGTCCATTGATGAGAGATTAAATTGGAAGAAACACATTGATGATCTGCTGAAACGTTTGAGTTCAGCTACTTATGCAATAAGGGTCATTGCAAATTTTGGTGATAAACATCTTAGTAAATTAGCTTACTACGCCTATTTTCACTCATTGCTTTCATATGGCATCATATTTTGCAGTAATTCATCACTGAGGAATAAAGTATTTATTGCACAAACGCGTGTAATCAGAATAATAGCTGGAGGCCACCCAAGATCATCCTGCAGACATTTATTTAAGAATCTAGGGATATTCACAGTAGCTTCTCAGTATATATACTCTCTTATGAAATTTGTTATTAACAACCAAACGCAATTCAAAAGTAATAGGAGTGTGCAGAACTACAATACTAGGAGAAAGGATGATCTTCACTATCCAAGATTAAATCTAACTTTGGCACAGAAAGGGGGGAAGTATACTGGCACTAAAGTCTTTGGTCACTTACCAAATAGTCTGACAGATAACCAACCAGTATTTAAGAAGAAATTAAAAGAATTTCTGAATGACAACTCCTTCTACTCCATAGAGGAATTTTTAGATATAAATTAAGAGAAAAAAAAAACAAAAAAAAATTACAAAAAAATAAAATAAAAAAATTAACAAGACACAAAAAATAACAAAGTTGTTATATTAACTTAAGTATGTTGTTAAATTAACTTAATTATGTCATGTATTGGAAATTTGACTCGTTCCACATCATTACGAAGTATCGTATTCATGATCCGTGGAACTAGTATTAATCTAATCTAATCTAATCAGGGATTCCATGCGACGGAGGGTGGATGCATGTATCCTCGCTAACGGAGGACATTTTGAACATTTCCTGTAGCAAAGTGTTTGAAGTCACGCTGGTATGTTCTGTTGCTGTGTGTTTCCATTCCATGATTAACGTGATTTGAAGAGAAGTAATAAAATGAGCTCTAAGATGGAAAGTAAGCGTTTCCGGACACATGTCCACATAACATATTTTCTTTCTTTGTGTGTGAGAAATGTTTCCTGAAAGTTTGGCCGTACTTTTTTGTAACACCCTGTATATCAACAAGACAATGCACCCTGTCATAGGCCGCGGTGGTCTCGCGGTTCTAGGCGCGCAGTCCGGAACCGTGCGACTGCTACGGTCGCAGGTTCGAATCCTGCCTCGGGCATGGATGTGTGTGATGTCCTTAGGTTAGTTAGGTTTAAGTAGTTCTAAGTTCTAGGTGACTGATAACCACAGCAGTTGAGTCCCATGGTGCTCAGAGCCAGAGCCACCCAGTCATAAATCAGTATCAGCGAGACTATTATTTGTGTGACAACAGCATTCCTCAAATGGTCTGGCATGCCGAGAATCCTGACCTGAACCCAATGGGACATCTTTTGGATGAGAACTTCGCTTAACATCCATCATCACTACCTGCTCTGGTTTCGACTCTTCAAGAAAAATGTCCTACCATATCTCCACAAACATTCACACACGTCATTGAAAGCGTCCCCGGCAGATGTCAAGCCGGCATTTTTTTCTTTCTAGGTACAAATCTGTTCACGTTTGCCTCACTTGCCAAGCAAGCACTTCCTGAGTACACCGAAGCTGCGCGTACTAAAGTGGTACCTTACCTGTTGAACGAGATGGACGTAGGGAACTGAAAACTGGCTTCAGCGTGTGGTTCCATGGTGTAATAGTTAGCACTCTGGACTCTGAATCCAGCGATCCGAGTTCGGATTTCGGTGGAACCTTAGACAGACACCACACTGATGTCGACTACTAGGTGTCCGGATACTTTTGATCAGATAGTGTAAATGACTACTACCGAACAGACTTCTATTACTGCCATCGTTTATGTGGCAACAGTGTATTTGATTCAAACAGCTGCCGCCTACACAGCTCTCCCAAGTACACAAAATGGAAACGAAACGTAGTCGCTATTAATGTCCTGATATCAGCTGACATCGTACTACATTGTGGAATAATGAGTGTAATGTGTGTAGTGACTTGTATTGAGAAATGAATGAACAGTGAAGCACTATCCGTTTTACCTAGTTCACTTCTTCTTTGAAAAATTGTATTATACACTAGAAATACATCGAATTAAGTAGTGCTGCTTTAAACAAATGGTTCAAATGGCTCTGAGCACTATGGGACTTAACTTCTGAGGTCATCAGTCCCCTAGAACTTAGAACTATTTAAACCTAACTAGCCTAAGGACATCACACACATCCATGCGCGAGGCAGGATTCGAACCTGCGACCGTAGCGGTCGCGCGGTTCCAGGCTGTAGCGCCTAGAACCGCTCGGCCACTCCGGCCGGCGCTGCTTTAAACCGTCTGGTCTTGTAAAAGGGAGGATGGAGGTTTCATCTTTAATCCGGCATTCGTGATATAGATTCTCCGTCGTTCCTCTGAATTGCTTCAGGCAAATTCCGGCATAAAGGACCCCTATATTACGAAGGGTTTCGTAATATAGGGAAATATAGGGAGTAGAAGTTCTAAACGGAGACCGAGGTTTGACTACAATAAAAAGGATGAAATGCATGCAGCTTGTAGTAGCTATGCAGAGGTGAAAAGAGTTCCACACGACAGAGGTGCTTCAATTCTGACTTCGGACTAAAGACCACTACAACAGCAACTGAGGCGTTCTGCGAACGGTCATAATTCGTGTGTTAATCAGCGTTATTCAGAGATATCTCAATGCTTCTGCACACATGACGCTTCCAGTTCTAGCGGACATAATTTAACTTGCAGATTCCGTGTCTCTTGGAGGCGCCACGTGTCTCCAAAACACCGCGCCAGCGCCTTTCTGCGGGATTGAATTATTTCTGTGCTCCTTTTATCTGCGACATGAGCTCAGCAGTCGCAGGGAATTTAATCTGGGCTGAAAGCCGAGCCCTCTGGCTTTTAGTGCTCTCTTCTTTGTGCCGGCATTACGCGTGGCGGAGAACCCCCACCGTGACGTACGCCTGCATTAGCTCCTCCCACGACTGCCGTCTCCTAAACTCCTGAAGTTGCACCTTCGCTTCTCTACGGACGTCACAACAAGTCGGAGTGTAGTAGCGCTATCGTTCGATTGTTGACAAAACAGCTGAAACTCAAAAGACCAGACTCCTTCCTTCGTAGAAGTATGTATCAGTTTTGCTGTACGCGTAACAAAAACGAACGTTCCCGAGTCGGAACCGTTCGGTCTAAATTTTTATTTCAGAACGTGACTTACTGTACCTCGTACACACTTCCGATGCAGTCATCCTACAGAAGTTCGTGTACATTATTCTTGTTATTTCTGGTTACTATACAAAATGTGCACGACAGAAAGCTTACCAGATTTAAGGACTACACCACAGTGGCCAAGATTACTTAAAACGTGTCGTACACAATTCTACGACAAGTTCTTGAGTATTGCGAGTCATTGTGAGAAACTTAGTTAAGGTTTATCGAGTGGGGTGGCGCAGTATTCAGCACTTTGGGCTCATATTGGGGAAGGCGACGATCCCGTCCGGCTATCGAGATTTCAGTTTTCCGTAATTTCCCTAAATCTCTCCAGGCAAATACCGGGATAGCTCTTTTGAAAGGGCACGGCCGATTTCCTTCCCCGTCCTTCCCAACTCCGAGTTTCTCCTCCGTCTCTAATGACCTTGTTGTCGACGTAACGTTAAACTCTAATTTTATTTTTCCGTTTACACGATTGGTCAACAAACTCTAGTGCCAGACGCTTCAACAGCGGGGCTATGCTTCACCGACATGCTAACTGTTAAAATTTCGAGAGTTTATATTCAAAGAGGGGTCAGACAACGAATTATCACCCCGTCGCACATATGTTTGGCGAAATAAACACGATGAAAAAATTAGAGAAATTAGATCTCATTTGTGGCTCAGTCACAGTCGTTGTTCCCGTTGATCATTTGCAAATAGAATAGGAAAAGATGGACACTGTTCTAGTAGCAAAAGTATCTCCTTCTATGATTTAAGGTAAATCATTTCCGGAGTACAGATGTAAATGTAGATGCATATGTACCACATTGGCCCGAATGTAATCCACATTTTTTCCCAAAATTTGGCTACACTAAAAATTATGGTGCTGCTCTTGTTGCAAAAGGAGCACATGATGAAAATTAATTGTGTTCGACCTTTGACGTTTCATTTCGGTAGTGATATTATCGCATTCACAGGACAGACATAGTTCTTCTCTAACTAAAGAGCCAAACTTAGTCTTCACCAATGAGTAGTATCGTCCACGGTGGTTCGTTATCCCAAGGACACATCTAATAGAGACGACGGCAATGAATTTTATTTAGAACACTCTTCTGTGTTATGTTCGATATCAGTGAACGAAATGTTTCGCCTTTGACGACTATTCTATGTCCAAAAAATGATGATTGTTCAAGAATTAGACAATATGTCATTTCCATTTTGTTACCTGGAGAAACAACGTTCAATTGTACTCCGTTAAATTCATGAAGTCTTTAAATATGTCCATTTCACCACCTTCGCAATTACTTAAAAATGCTATTATTATGTTTACTACAAACATTAACGCTAATCAGGAATTAATTAACGATGAAATATTAGCGGTAACTCACTTAGGTGAGTACATCACCACTGTTAAACTCATTCACTCCGCTAAAACTGTGCTAAAATCGGGCATTAACCTTCACACGTTCTGATCCAACCTTGCCTTTCCGAATGATAAGAAAACAATTCCCCATAAAAGTAGCTTTCGCTATGATCGTTCATTAAAGGTATTTTTGGAGTTCAGACACTACACAGGGCGGGAATGTATTTACCAGAACCCGTTTCTTCTCGTGGGGAGTTATAAATGACTTTTGACGAGTTCGCACATAAGTAAACGATAACAACATTGTAACTAACACTGTTTTCGAAGAAGTTTTCTAAAATAAGGACATTTTAAAAAATAAAGTTAATTGACAAAGACAATATCTACTTTTTTAATGTTTTGCGATTAACCCTGTTGTATATAATGATACCGAAGTTTTACAGTGAGACTAACATTTGTTACTACTGTTCAGCATAAAATTCCTTTTATTAATACATACTTTCATTTACTTATTTCTCCATTACTATATTATCTATTAGTGACTGCCGGCCGCGGTGGTCTCGCTGTTCTAGGCGCGCAGTCCGGAACCGTGCGACTGCTACGGTCGCAGGTTCGAATCCTGCCTCGGTCATGGATGTGTGTGATGTCCTTGGGTTAGTTAGGTTTAAGTAGTTCTAAGTTCTAGGGGACTGATGACCACAGCAGCTGAGTCCCATAGTGCTCAGAGCCATTTGAACCATTTTTTTATTAGTGACTTATCAGCGTGCGAATCGTTCACGCGTGTGTTCTAGTTTCAATATAATCGGATAATACTAAGGTTTTTATCTTTTGCCCGTGAACCTTAACCTCGTTTCTAAATTTGTTCTTGTTTTCCTCCAGTCGTAACCGTAAACTCCGTCCACAGGCCCCGGCTGGCTCGTCACTATCGATTGACTGCCGTCTGATCCTGCGCCAGCGGCGTCATTGGATGCTGAATGGAGCTTTCCCGACCATTTTCAGTTTTTATACTCTGAAGCTGCTACTGCTCGGTCAAGTAGCTCCTCAATTGGCGTCTAGAGGCTGAGTGCATCCCGTGCAACTTCTCACACCAATGATAAACCCTTGGTGGTACCGGGAATCAAACCCTGGTCCTCTGCGTGACAGTCAGCGTCTGTGACCGCTCCGCTAAGGTTGCAGACTTCCCGAGGCACAGACTGAATAATATAAGCGGTAGACTACAACGCTCTCTCACTCCATTCTAAACTACTTCCTTCTCACGTCCTTCGGCCCTTACTGCAGTCTGCTTTGTTTACGAGTGCCAATGGATAACATTTCGCTCCTTGTATTTTATCCGTAGCATTTGAAGAATTGCAGTTGACTTTGTCAAAAGTTCTCTTCAGATATACAAATGCTAGAAATGAATGATTACGGCAGTACATATTCCAGCATTTATTACTACAGAGGCTGAAGAAGCCAGCACACTTCAGGCATATACTGGCTTTAGGAAAGACTAACACTGCAGTCGTCTACCTCTGCTGCGGAAGTTCGGCGACCTCCTAGAGTAGATTGAACAGTATACCTGTTTTAACCCGTGCACTTCGTTCTCGGTCTTCCAGTGTTATTGTTCCCTCTTGATTCTTGTACATATTGTATATCACTCGTCTTTCCCTATAGCTTACCCCAATTTTTCTCGAATTTCAAACATCTTGCACCATTTTACATTGTCGAGCGCCTTTTCCAGGTCTAGAAATCCTATGAACGTGTCTTGATTTTTCATCAGTCTTGCTTCCATTACCAACCACAACGTCAGAACTGTCTCTCTGGTGGCTTTCTCTTTCCTAAAGCCAAACTGATCGTCATTTAATATGTCCTCAATTTTCTTTGCCATTCTTCTGTATATTATTGTTGTTAGCAGCTTGGATTTCTGAGCTGTTAAGCTTATTTTGCGATAATTTTCGCACTTGTCAGATCTAGCTATCTTCGGAGCCGTATGGATGACGCTCTTAAAAATGGTTCAAATGGCTCTGACCACATCTGTGGTCATCAGTCCCCTAGAACTTAGAACTACTTAAACCTAACTAACCTAAGGACATCACACACATCCATGCCCGAGGCAAGATTCGAACCTGCGACCGTAGCGGTCACACGGTTCCAGACTGAAGCGCCTAGAACCGCACGGCCACACCGGCCGGCTGACGCTCTTACGTAAGTCTGATGCTACATCGCCAGTCTCATACATTCTACCCACCAACATGAATAGTCGATTTGTTGCCACTTACCCCAATGATTTGAGAAATTATGATCGATTATGATCTATCCCTTGTGCCGTATTTGATGTTAAGTTTTCAAAAGCTCTTTTACATTCTGATTCTACTACTGGATCCCCTACCTCTTCCTTATTGACTCTTGTTTCGTCTTCTATCATGTCATCAGACAAGTTCTCCCCCTATTATAGGCATTCAGTGTACTCTTTCCACCTATTTTCTGTTCCTCTGCATTTAACATTGCAAATCTCATTGCACTTTTGATGTTAAGGCTCAAGATTTTACTTTCACCGAAGGTTGTTTTGACTTTTCTGTGGACTGAGTCAGCCCTCCCAACAGTCATTTCTTTCTCGAATTCTTCACTTTTCTCATGTAGACATTTCACCTTAGCGTCCCTGAACTTCCTACTGATTGCATTCCTAGGTGACTTGTATATATGTATTCCTGAATATGCCTGAACATTTTAGTAATACCTTCTTTAGTCAGTTAACTGAAGTATTTCTTCTTCTGTTATCCATGGTATCTTCGCGGTTGCTTTCCTAGTACCTATATTTCTCCTTCCAGATTACATGATTGCCATTTTTAGACATTTCCATTTCTCAACTGAACTGCCTACTGAGCTGTTCGTTACCGCTGTGTCTATAGTCTCAGAGAACTTCAAGCGTAACTCATCACTCCGTAGTGCTTCCGTATCCCATTTCTTTGTGCGGTGATTCTTCCTGACTAGTCTCCGAATGTTCTATCTACTCTTCATGATTACTAAATTGTGATCTCTTGGAAACGCCTTAAAATCCAATATCTGGTTCCGTAATCACTCCCTGACGATAATGTGATCTAACTGAAATCTTACGGTGTCTCCCCGCCTTTTCGAGGTGTACCTCCTCCTCCTGTCATTCGTGATTACTTACTGAAGTTTACTGCTGATGGTTCAATGGCTCTGAGCACTATGGGACTTAACTGCTGAGGTCATCAGTACCCTAGAACTTAGAACTACATAAACCTAACTAACCTAAGGACATCACACACATCCATGCCCAAGGCAGGATTCGAACGTGCGACCGTAGTGGTCGCGCGGTTCCAAACTGTAGCGCCTAGAACCGCTGGGCCACTCCGGCCGGCTTTACTGTTGAACTCAACTAGTCTTTCTCCTCTCTCATTCCTACTACCAAGCCGTATTTTCCCTTAACCCTTTCTTCCACTACAAAAGAATTCTAGTTCCTCATGACCATTGCATTTTGGTGGGCTCAAATGGCTCTGAGCACTATGGGACTTAACAAATGGTTCAAATGGCTCTGAGCACTATGGGACTTAACTTCTGTGGTCATCAGTCCCCTAGAACTTAGAACTACTTAAATCTAACTAAAGACATCACACACATCCATGCCCGAGGCAGGATTCGAACCTGCGACTGTAGCGGTCACGCGGTTCCAGACTGAAGCTCCTAGAACTGCATTTTTGTCATCCTTTATATTCTTTCCAGTTCACTTCAGTGACCCCCCCCCCCTTTCCCTACTCTCCCTGTTTCTAGGCTAAGTTTTAGAACTACCGTTTTCAGATTTTCTAGCTTCCCAACCACGTTCAAACTCATTACATTCCACGCCCCGACAGTAGAACGTGATCCTTTCATTGGTTATTCAATCTTTTTCTCATGATCACCCCCTCTTTGGCAGTTTCCTACCGGAGATCCGAATGGGTGACTAGTCCATTACGGATAGGAGAGATCACCATGACACATTTTCTGTTGCAGGCCACATGGCCTGTGGACACGCATTATTGTCTTTTATGCACTGGTTTCTGGCCATCCTGATTTCGGTTTTCCGTGATTTCCCTAAATCGCTCCAGGCAAATGCCGGGATGGTTCCTTTGTAAGGGCACGGCCGACTTCCTTCCCTAATCCGATGAGACTGATGACCTCGCTGTTTGGTCTCTTCCCCCAAACAACCCAACCCCCACTCGTCTCCATCGCCCTCGGCTTCCTCAGGTTGTTGTTTGTTGAATCTTTCGACCATTAGGGGCAATCTATCACCCCAAGGGTAAGATAGTGCCCTGAACTTCTGTCTGCTACCCCGCTCTCTTTATCAAGGCCGATTGGCAGGGCGAGGGTGATTGCTTATGCTGGAAGTCTTTGGGCGCCATTGCTGATGATATTTTTTTTCAAAATTTAAGCAGTGGTGGGGTTCGTACCCAGGAAAAATGACTTTTTGAATACTAGTCCTAGGCCACGAGTTTCTTTCTTTCCTTTAGGGTGGGGGTGGGGGGGGGGAAGATGGAAATTGGAGATAAATATAACTCATGGGCCGTAAAGGTTTTATTATTCGAGCGCACCATTTTGTATAAATCACTTACAACCGTCATAATCGTAAAAATCTGAGAATCAGCGTCCTGAACAATTTAAAGCGAAAGATACTTGTAGGAAAATTGATGACAGATCTTAAATTCATAGGAAATATGAAGCACTCATGCAAGACATGTGTTCTTGAAGAATTTTCGACAATATGGTGTCCTTACCAACTAGGGTGACTAAAGAAGATCCGAATAAGAGCAGTGCATTTCTCCTTGGTTTCGTTTAGTAAGCGTAAGAAATCGTGGAGGTCCTTATCCACCTCCAATGACAGACTCCACAAGACAGGGGTTGTGCATCAAAGAGAGGTTTACGACTGAAATGGTAAGAGCATTAACTCAAAGAAGAGAGCACTTATAATCTCCTGCCGCAGACGTTTTGTAAAATGACCATGCTGCCAAAATCGGATACATTCGATTCCATGTGGGGGATTGCCGTGGGTCGTTCTTTCCATGGATTGGACAAGAAATGGGGAATGAATAGTGGTAACTTACACGAAATAGCTTGTGCCACGTGCTGTAAGGTACCTTACGAAGTACAAATCCAGTTAGTAGCGCATTTCTTGTTGATGTAAAACTCGTCAGAGATAAAATATCTAGCAAATTTTTAACAAATACAGTGATGAGGCAAGTCACTATGACCACCTGCTTAGTTCCAGGTTGGTCCTCCTTTGGAGCCCATTAGGGCAGTTATTTTACGTGACATGAATTCTATAAATCTTTGGTAGGTCTGCAGAGAAATGTGTCGCCAGATGTCTAAGCACAGGTCAATCAATTCCCGGAAATTCCGAGCTGATGGTTTGCAGAGCTTGCGTCCGATAGTGCCCCAGATGTTTTCCACCGGATTCGGATCAGACGAATTTTGTGACTAAGATATCAACTGAGAGTTCCCTGTCACAGTTCTCAATTCGCTGTTGGATGATTCTGGTCTTGTGAGAAGGATAATTATCCTGCTGGGAAATGTCATAGCCTGTAGGGAAGACGTCAACCATGCAGGGATGCAGATGGACTACAACAATGTTCATGTAATCCGCAGTTCTCTCGGTACCTTTGATCTCTATCACAGAGGACTGTTCCCCAAAAGCTTAATACTGCCCCCGCTGGCATGCATCTTTGGCGCAGTGAATGATTTGAGCAGTCGTTCACTTGCATGAAGGCGTATCCGTACACGACTACCGATCTAGCTTGACAAGGAACCTAATTCATTCGACCAGGTGTCACGTTTCTATCGAGTCCGA
Source organism: Schistocerca nitens (assembly GCF_023898315.1). NCBI lineage: Eukaryota > Metazoa > Arthropoda > Insecta > Orthoptera > Acrididae > Schistocerca > Schistocerca nitens. The sequence goes on along the minus strand of NC_064614.1, from coordinate 364,887,259 downwards.
TCTCAGCCATCCCTTGCCCACTATCTTCGTAAATGACGGTGTCGTTGCGTCAACATGGGAACACGTAGGGGCTTTAATTCCGAGCCCCATGCTAAACACTGTATCCTGAATGGTGCGCTCTAAAACATTTGTGCCTGTACCACCGTTATACTCTGTTGCCTGATTTGACACAGATAGCCGTCTACCCTGCTCTACAGAGCTGACAAGACCCGTACCTCAAAAAATGGCTCTAATCACGATGGGACTTAACATCTGAGGTCATCAGTCGCCTAGACTTAGAACTACTTAAACCTAACTAACGTAAGAACATCACACACATCCATGCCCGAGGCAGGATTCGAACCTGCGACCGTAGCAGCAGCGTGGTTCCGGACTGAAGCGCCTAGAACCGTTCGGCCACAGCGGCCGTCACCCTTAGCTCCACATTGTGTTATGAGCTTGGATGTGGTTTCACTGACCTTCAAACACTTTCTATAGATGCTCAGAACAACAGCGAGCCAGTAACCGACCAGTTTCACCATTTTCAAGTTCTCTTTTCAAAAAGTAGGACTATAACAACCTGTCCCTTCTCTATGCCTCTTACCTTAGTATAGGTTTTACTTTGCGGCCCCTATCGTCACTAGGATCATTTTCCATTTGTCCCTGTTCCACTTATACCTGAGGGATGTTCAACAGAAAAGGTGCGAAACAACACTGTTGATATAATTGAAATATTTATTCGGGTAATCACAAAGGCCTGAGCAGAATTACGCCACTGTTTCACGAGCCGAAAGATTCCCTCTTCCCAGAATTCCTGAGACTGTGATATGAGCGAGTCCTCCACTGTGCCCTGTCCGAGTTGAAGCGCTTACTTTTGAGGAGTTTTGTAGTGGATCAAAGACATAGAAGCAACAGCGTGACATGTCACGGTTGTAGGGTGGCTACTCAAACTGCTCTCACTTGAACTTGGCCGTCATACTTTGTCTCACCGTGGAGACTTGTGGACGGGCGTTGTTAGGAGCAGCATCATTCCCTCCGCGAGTAGCTCAGGCTGTTTCCTCTTAGGCCAGAGTGGTTTCTTTGACCTGGGCACGGCTCCGTCCTTAATGACCACGTTGTCGGCGGGAGGTTAACTCTAATTTCCCTTCCTTAATCGTTTGTTGCCGCGCCGAGTGGCCGCGCGGTTTGAGGCGCCATGTCACGGACTGCGCGGCCTCTCCCTCCGGAGGTTCGAGTCCTCCCTCGGGCATGGGTCTGTGTGTGTGTTGTTCTTAGCATAAGTTAGTTTAAGTAGTGTGTAAGTCTAGGGACCAATGACCTAAGCAGTTGGGTCTCTTAGGAATTCACACACATTTGAACATTTTTGAATCGTTTGTTCTTCATGGTGTTGTGGAGGCTACGACGTGTCTCACAGTACACATCACTATTAATGGTTTTTCTGTGCTCGAGTAATTCGACGAGTACCGGACGTCGACAAAGACGGTGAGCATCCACTTTCCTGCTCCGAGCACAGCTCTGAATCTTTTACGGACACATCGGACACTAAATTCGCGGCCCTAGATGTCTTACTAGGTTATTCCAAAGCAGCATATGCAAATTTCAACCGATTTGCTTGTTACGACGTTTCGTACCTTTTCATTTGAACACACTTTATACTTTCCTTACTACTTTTCATGACGACAACACCATCAGGTGGTCGTAATGTTTTGTTTTTTCAGTGTGTCATCCGTGGCATTACCAGACCCAGTACTCGGCTATTCGCCATTTATTATTTAGTAGAAGTAGAACAATCTAAATAATTGGATGTAAATTTGAGACCAGAATCTTCCAGGTTGTTGCATGGCGTTTTACCACTCTGTTGTATGTTCAAATGTGTGGGAATATCTAAGGGACCAAACTGCTGAGGTCATCAGTCCCTAGACTTACACACTACTTAAACTAACTTACGCTAAGAAGACCACACACCGGCATGCCCGAGGGGGTCTCGAACCCTCGGCGGGAGGGGCCGCGTAGTCCGTGACATGGCGCCTCAAACCGAGCCGTCACTCCGCGCAGCACTTTGTTATACTATGCATGTCTACAGACATACACTAATTATTGATTATGTATCTCAATGGGCAAGACCGTAAAATTAAAGGAGGGAAGGTCGTAAATTGCCATACAGAGTCGATTATTCAGAAACGATGCAGGAGGAAGGCTGGTTGTACTGACACAACACATACTGCAAGGCGGCTTGGTTTTAAAACTGCAAGATAAGCATAGCAGGTGTCGCAGCAATGCCGGCTGCGGTGGTCTCGCGGTTCTAAGCGCGCAGTCCGGAACCGTGCGACTGCTACGGTCGCAGGTTCGAATCCTGCCTCGGGCATGGATATGTGTGATGTCCTTAGGTTAGCTAGGTTTAAGTAGTTCTAAGTTCTAGGGGACTTATGACCACAGCAGTTGAGTCCCATAGTGCTCAGAGCCATTTGAACCATTTGTCGCAGCAATATCAGCGTGCCCTACAAAATAATTAACGGGGAAGCTTTTATCTAATAAATGGGACAGGGATTACAGTTACTTTGATTCATTCCGATAAAATTATTGACAAAACAAACGACAATGGCAACATTAATAAGGTCTTGGCATATCTGAAATAGGGGTCTAGGGGAAAGATGCTAATAATTGTGGAAGTGAATTAACTGTAGTCATAAAGTGCTCAGTAAGTGTCGTGATGTTGACTAAAAACAGATAATACTACAGAAGGGATTACGTCCCACCTGTGGTTGGTGTTGAAAGCAACTGTTCATTGCCGTTAAAATACAAGTCTTCAGAGTGAAGCTTGAAGTGATCGAATTATTGTAAAATGAATTTAATGTTCCTACACATTATTTTACAGCTGCGGCTCTATCTCACCATAGTATTACAGGTAGGTTCTGAAGTGGCTGCAAAAGTTGTGGAACTAACGACCCTTCCCAGCGCCAAAGTGCAGATCAGCCCGGAGTTTTTCTAAATGACGGCAGACTGACGTAGGTGGCGGCTCTCACAGTGGAAGTCAGGCAGTAGAGGCTACCGAAGATCGAGTTCGAGCTGGAGTCTGAGATGACGTGATTTTCGATCGAATGTTTACTACAAGGAAACCTGGCACTGCCACGTTTTGCGTCTCTCACTAAATTCAGATCGGCTTGGCTCCGTATCTCCCGACTGCTGACCAATAAAAATTGTCCTTGGGAAACACTAGTCCCCTTCCAGTAGCTGGTTAATCAATGACGTACGTCCAACAGTCTTACACGTAAGGTTGTTGCTTCACTCTCGGTCTTTCTCTGTGACCAACGACGCGGTCTTCTTCGTGACCATTTCGTTTCTGTCTCTGACTTGTAGTTCACGTACGTTAGCCAATGCTGACAGTTCTCACATTTCGTTAACATTCGCTTTTTCCAGAGTCAGTACGTTCAGTGTTGTCTCACGTTTTCACGGGCCCAAACTTGCGGGTCCACAACACATATTCTAGATGTTTATCTGTGGTATGAATTTATTTCCGGACAAACAGTCAGCTTTCTAAATTTGAGCACAATACTGCCTTCTGCTAAACTGCTGACCTTCTCACTCCATTCCCGGGTTGTAAAATGTTTTCGCCGGGAGCTTGTGTCATGGAAGATCCTATCTGTGTTCGTTCAGAAGAAAGCTGGACATCGTCCTGTGGCACTACAAAAGCATGCCCGATGGCTGGCGGGCTAATGGCCCTCACCTCTTCCTCGGCAGGCCTTCTGCAAAGTGGCTCTAAGGCTGGTGGCGGTCTCTACCGTCCTTGGCGATCCACATGCCGTTTCCATCACTCATCAAGCTTTCAACGTTCTGTCACTTCTACAGAGGCATGCAAATCCAAATTAAGAGAGTTCGTCTTATTCCTCAACGTAATTTAAATATTCAGATCTAATGGGATTTCCCAGAGTGAAATTTTCATTCTTCACCAGAGTGTGCGCTGATATGAAACTTCCTGGAAGATTAAAATTGCATGTTGGGCCGAGACTCGAACTCGGGACCTCTGCCAGGCCCGTTAGAGTCTCGATCCGGCACACAGTTTTAATATGCCGGTAATCGTAATGGGACTTTCATTATGGATTTGCGTATGTTACACGACTATTTCCAGAAAAATAGTCGCATAGTGATACCGCCCCCCCCCCCCTCCATGCAAGATCATGGAGCTGCATAGAAAAGGATATCCGCTAGTATATCAGCAGTGATAACTACTTTGCCGATAAAGTCTGCTCAGATGCCGATTTCCATGGGTATACCTACCGATACTGATAACAGCAATTACTTTGGTGTTAGAAATTAAAGAATAAAATCAGTATATTTTCATTTTCATTACGTTGAATAAGTAATAATAATTATTACACTGAAGAGCCAAAGAAACTGGTACATCTGCCTCATATCGTGCCGCAAAGGGACGTGGCATGGACTCCACTAATGTCTCAATTAGTGTTGGAGGGAACTGACCTATGAATCCTGCAGAGCTGTCCATAAATACGTAATAGTACGAGAGGGTGGAGATCTCTTCTGAGCTTCACGTTGTGAGGCATCCCAGATATGCTCAATAATGTTCATGTCTTTTGAGTTTGGTGGCCAGCGGAAGGGCTTAAATTCAGACTAATGTTCCTAGAGCCACTCTGTATCACTTCTGGACGTGTGGGGTGTCGCATTGCCCTGCTGGAATTGCCCAAGTCTGTCGGAATGCTCAATGGACATGAATGAATGCAGGTGATCAGACAGGATGCTTACGTACGTATCACCTGTCAGAGTCGTATCTAGACGTATTATGGATCTCATACCACACCAACTGCACACGCTCACATCGTTACAGAGCCTCCACCAGCTTAAAAAGTCCCTGCTGACATGCAGGGTCCATTGGTTCATGGATTCCGAAAGCCCATATCGATGATGTTTCACTGAATGTTTCGCACGCTGACAATTGTTGATGGCCCAACACTGAAATCAGCAGCAATTTGCGGAAGCATTGCACTTCTGTCATGTTGAATGATTCTCTTTAGTCATTGTACGTACCGTTCTTGCAGGATCTTTTTTCCAGCCTCAGCGATGTCGGAGATCCGATGTTTTACCGGATTCCCGAGATTCATGGGACACTAGTGAAAAGGGCGTTCGGGAAAATCCCCACATCATCGCTATCTCGGAGGCGCTGTGTCCCATCGCTCGTGCGCCGATTAAAACACCACGTTCAAACTCACTTAAATCGTGATAACCTGCCATTGTAGCAGCAGTAACCGATCTCATAACTGTGCCAGACACTTGTCCTATACAGGCGTTGCCGATCGCAGCGCCGAATTCTGTCTGTTTACGTATCTCTGTGTTGGGATACGCATGCCTATAATAATTTCTTTGGCGCTTCTGTGTATTATTGTTTTAAGTCACTGTCAGTACCAATTTGGAGCGAAGTGCCTCTATATTGGCTTCAGTGCGCTGTGTTCTGGAAGTGCTAATTGGATGTCGACATCTTCAAGGCCCTTCTGCTGGGTTTTCTGTAACAACTACACACGCACTCTGTTTCCGTCGGATCTGCTGCTTCAGGTGTAACTGAAATATGCTTCACCGGCAGTAACAGAGGTAGCGTATGCAAATTACTGACAACTGCCAGAAAACCACCTGAGAGCTCTTACAGGATACAAAGCTACTGTAAAACTACTGACTGTTAATTGCAATCAGCGCTCCATTCGTATGCGGTTCCTCTTAAGAGCTGCTTCATTCTTTGCTTATCAGACTTTTTGTTTCAGAAACAGAGCCCCCGGGTGCTTACAGCATCGCGAACAAACTGAAATAACTTAGTTTGTCAGGGGATCTATGTGGGAGCTTTTGTGTATCAGCAGAATGTAGTGGCGCAACAGCCTATTAGGAAGGCCTTCCACGCGTGTTGAATAAAACCCATCGGACGCGGTGAATGGTCGCTATTTGGCAGGCGTCCATAATTGCCATTGCCAGCAGACAGCAGACAATGGCTGCCGGGGGCGGACAGCCGGACAGGCCGCCGCCGCCGGGCTGTGGTATCACTCGCCAGGCGCCGCTGACGCTGTTTGCCTTTCTTCTCGCCCACCGCCGTCCCCAGCCAGCGGGACGAAAATATAACCGCCAACTGACGCCAAATTTACTCACTTTGGCAGCCGACTTCTCACATACCAGAAGCTTACAGAAGGACATTCCTGCAAGGAAAATATAAAAAAAGCCAACTCCAGCAAATCACAAATTACATGCAACCGCATCTCATTGTAACGAGAACGAGATGGAAAACTTTTGTCTGGTATCTAGACGAGATTAACATAAAACATGCTGATACAAGCAGACGTTGCGCAACGAGGCAAGTCGAGGGGCAGCTTGCTCTATGGAATAAATTTATTTTTACAGCATCTTAATGTAGCTATACTTCCAGAAAGTGTATGAAATCCGTCTGCACGACTACGAGGAAATGACTGTTTCTGTCACCAAACTCATTCCGTTTTATTGATATACGAGAGCTGTTCAAAAATTATCCGAGTTTTATTCAAAACTTAACTTTGGTGTTCTGCCTTACAGCAGGTCTTGTCAAAAGGTAAGCCTCGTCAGAGAGGTCCACCTCATGATCGTCTAGAGAAGTGATTCCAGTGGTGGTTTCCCGTTGCCTTCCACTGATGATGATGAACTGATAATGAGGACAACACAACACCCAGTCCAAGAGCGGAGAAAATCTCCGACCGAGCCGGGAATCGAACCCGGACCCCTTGACGTGACAGACCGATGCGCTGACCACTCAGCTATCGGGGCGGACTTTATTCAAAAAAATAATCTTTATTCGGATACAATTATTTAGCACAAGTCACCTTCAACATAGTCATCAGATTGTACACACCTCTTCCACTGCTTCAAACATCTCTGGAAACTTCTTTTGCTATTGGGCGCAGCTGCTCCGTCGAATTCTGCATAATGTTTTCCCTATTCTGAAACCTGGTCCCTTTCAAAGTCTTTTCAGTGTAAGGAAAAGGCAGAAGCCACTCGGTCCTAGGTCAGGGGAATAGGGAGGCTCAAAAACCACATCCGTGTTGTGTTTGGCCAAAAAACTCTGAATTAATTGAGGACGGTGCGTTATAGTGGTGAAAGTTCCAGCTGCCCACTGCCCACAAGTCCAGCTTTATTTTCATTAGCACCCTCAGGAGCGTACTCGAGATGGACTACGCCATTAGAGTAAGAAGAAAAGTCATAATTGTATTAAGAAAGTTGGGATTACTGCTTACAGTATCCAGCATGTTCTGTACGATTTTGCAGCGAAGTTAGCTTCTGCTCAGTTGTTAGCAAAAAAATGGTTGAAATGGCTCTGAGCACTATGGGACTTAACTTCTGAGGCCATCAGTCCCCTAGAACCTTATGCGACTGGAAAAGGAAAGAGATGTAATGACAGTGGCACGTAAAGTGCCCTCCGTCACACACCGTTGGGTGGCTTGCGGAGTATAAATGTAGATGTAGATGTAGAAACCTAACTAACCTAAGGACATCACACACATTCATGCCCGAGTCAGGATTCCAACCTGCGACCGGAGCGGTCACGCGGTTCCGGACTGTAGCGCCTAAAACCACTCGGCCAACAACGGCCGGCAGTTGTTAGCAACTTCGGTACAAATTATGCTGAGATCCTCCTGAGATCCAGATGTTCTGTAAAAATGGAATGAATAGATCCAACACTAGTTTTAACCTCGTCTGCTAGTTCTCCGATTCGTCTATCCTGCACTACCAGCGTCCGTACGTGATCAGCGAGAACCTTCTCATCTGCGGATGGTGAGGGCCTCCCTGAACGTACATCACTATTCACTGAGGAGCGACCATCTTCGAAGCGGTTGCACAACTCCTTTATTTGTGTGGTACCCATTGCTTCGTCAAGAAACACTTGTCGAATCTTGCTGGTTGATTCCAGTTGAGAATCGCCAAACTTAAAACTAAATTTGATGCAATCAAATTTTTTTCACATTATTGGTCATTTTGCTCACAGCACAAAATCCGACGATTATCAATTACTCGTTTGCACTTGTCGACGGCTTGCCAGCGAGTGGTGGTTTCAGCAATCGTGAAAAAAATCAGACATGCGCTCTACGTATGCCTAAAAATATCCAGACCATGCACAGCCCGATACGATTGTAGGTGTCAACAACAAAAAAATAAGCTCGGATACTTTTCGAACAGTCCTCGTAAAACATCATCGCTGCTCTGTAATGAAAAATATTTACAATAGCTTTTTAAATCTAATAGCATTTCGTCACAAAATATGTTGATTTTCTTAGGTATTTTATGCCCGCTTTCCGCTTACATTAGGAAGTGTTGTCTGCGTGCTCATTTTCGAGGTACTCCCTCGTTTGGAATCATCGAAGCAGGAAGGTCGGCCGAGTAACATGCATGAAATGCCATACCTCAATCGATATTTCAAACATAATAAAAAATTCGGAGTCATTAATTTTTAGCATGCCCTCGTAGCGTACTCCTCGCTAAAAGAGTCTCTCTGTTTCCTTTTCAGTTGTGTTCCAACCCGGAGGAAAAATTTGGATTTCCCTTACTCTTAAAAAATACCCTGCTCCGTTATCTGCCGTTCATATACAATGTCATTTAATTATTTTACAAAGTATTTATTTCATGTATATCTGAATTGAAGGAATCGAGAATCTAAATACTAAGTAGGTGGGGAAAATGGGGAGAAGCAAAGATGAATGAAAAGTGATTGAAAAGTACGGAAAGTGAAAGGAAATTGATAAAGAATGTGTGTGAATTCCTAGGGGACCAAACTGCTGAGGTCATCGGTCCCTAGACTTACACACTACTTAAACTAACTTAACGCTAAGGACAACACTCATATCCATGCCCGAGGGAGGACTCGAACCTCCGTCGGGAGGAGCCGCACGATTAGTGACATGGGGCCTTCTGAGTGAGAGAGAGAGTGAGGGGCTACAATTGTTTCATTCAAAGGGATAATTGGACATTTTAGCGCCGATGGAATTTAATTTTTTTATTTTTAAGATAAAGGTAACACACTTTACCCAGTATAAGTAAGTCTGAGCTGAAGAGAAGGTCGAGACTCGTACAACAGTCGTAAATGCATGGAGAGTTTGCTCTTTCGTGAATCTAGCTTCTTTGTATTAGCTGTTGGGCAATCTGCACAGCACGCGCTGTCTGTACAAGAGAAGGTACAGCTGTACTTACAGGTTGTGATAGGTTTTTTTAGTTTCTTCTTTTTAATTTTGCAATATTTTTACAGATATTAAAGACCTATTCACGGTCCGTGAGTACAAAAGTATTTGCGACTGGATGAATAAAAAATAGAGAAATGCTAAGATGGCAGTTTTAATGTTTCAGGTGTTCTATGTAATCTCCCGCTACTTGATTAAAACGCACAGAACTTCCTCACAACCGTCTGAAACTGTAAGGAAAGTCCATCTTCGGGATATTGGTCAACACGCGCGTCACATTGGCATGAATGTCGATTATGTCATCAAAGCATCGAGCCTTTATGTGAATTACTGAACTTAATCGTTTTATGGCCTGTTCGTGTTCGTAAAACCGAATCTCGTCACCCGTGGTGAGTCTTTACAGAAAAAAGTGTTTACCTTTAGATTTCAATCAAATTACGGCAGGCATTCTCACACCGTAGTTTTTGTTCAGGAATCACGGTGAGCGGAACAAACGTTGCACACACTTCTCTCTTCATCAAACCATTTTGGAGAATGTCTTGAATAACTGACTTACAGATATTGCTCCAATACGATTTTTGATACAACAGTACTGAGAGAAATGTCGTGGGTCCTCTAAACAAGACTGCCTGCTCAGAACTGACTGGTTGAATGTCAATCTGTTCCCTTTAATTTACATCCATGGTCAGAAACATTTTGTTAACAGATTACAGGTTTCGGTCTATAATGACCATCATCAGATCTGTTTTATAAAAACAAAGTCCTAATGTACTGCAGCCATAGTGGCATCGTCCAAATATTAGGACTTTGTTTTTATAAAAAAGATCTGATGATGGTCATTATAGACCGAAACCGGTAGTCTGTTAACAAAAAGTTTGTGACCATAGACGTAAATTAAAGGAAACTCATTGTATATATGGGTCACTGTTTTATTCGCGACAATGTCGCAGCTTGTGAATGCCAATCTGTTGTTTGCAGTTGTTAGTTGAAGCCGCCATCACAGTTACTGCATTGATTTCGCTTACACTGTAATAACAAAATCAGTATCGGAAGTTTCTGGGCGTGGGTCAAAATGTTATACAAGAAGAGAAGTATTTTCAGGTATCAGTGCCGGCGTCATAACTGCTGTGCACGCACGTTGAAGTTTAACCGGTAGTAGTTAGCTTTCATGGAGGCGTTTTAGAAATAAAAACATTTTATACGTAACATCAGTAGTTGCCATTAAATAACTTTAATCTGCTGCGATTGCTTTCGACTTTTCGCCACCATGTGGCAGACATCACATCATGCGTACAAGGCCACCATGCTGTCTGTACCACGTTTGGTTTTATAGCCTGGCAGATGATGTAGCATTAGTTACAGCAAGATAAAGTCTTACGTAATAAGCAGCTACCAATGGAATGTATAAAAATATATTTTATCGAAACTGTGGAGCACAACTTAAAGAATATTTTACTAGAAATAACTAAATAATTAAATAAAGTGCTATCTATGCAACACAACGCCCACAGGGAAATGGTGCGACTGCGTATGTGTAGAAAGCAATCGCCGGTACCACGAAGTTTGACAGAATTGTGGAGAAAGACAGAACACTGAATGTATTTAAGTGTCATGACAGACAATTAGTTTTCGCTTTTATTATGCTGCCAGTCTTAATAACCCTCATGTATTAGTTAATTTGCAACTGTCATCAACTATAAACACTGAAAGGTGATACATGGGCTCTTAACTGCTTTACGGAGCAAGATTTCTTAAATGTTCGTTTACTTTTAGATGGATTCCCCTTAACGAATTCTAATGTTATGAGTAACTGAGGAGTTCTCTTCCTTTTTTTTTCACCACAGCAATTTTCTAGGTAGCCTACAGCCGCCTTCATAATGCAGATAATAGCAAACATGCATTCTCTGTGCAAGGGACAAGGGACAAGGCGGCTGACGCACAGTGTTCAGTCTGTCAACATGTTTCAAAGTGTCAATTCCGGTTTAAATCGAGTGCAAACTAACAGTAAAAATGCTAGAAGGGTAGTCAATATGGGAAGATGCGCATGGAATAGGAGCACTCAACAGCAATTCATTTTAGCTTTCAGCCGCTATCCTGAGGCACAAAACATGGAAGATCTGCCTTGCAGCGGTCACCTGCGGTCTATAACACAAGTTTATGACCGCTACCTGAAAATTATGGATCAGTGACACTGTGAGGACAATGCAGCATAACAGTGCAATGTCAATTTGAAGTTAACTGGAAGGGCCATATCGATCCATGCACTACGTAACCGATCTACACTATCAGTTTGTACTACTGTGACACCCTCGCCCCTCACCCCATGTCGTGGTACACGATGACGATAGACAACGGAACACCTGGAATGTAACCGGGATAAATTGTGTCCCGTAGTTTTTGCCAACGTGTACAATCTTGGTGTGACATGAAGAACATGACAGAGATGGCCAGCTGCCAATCAACATCTCGGGAAAGCAGGACCATGGGTTCAGCACGGAGGTAGGTCAATAATGTTATGGGCTAGTAAGATTTACAAGTGTCAGACGCTTTTCTTCTGCATTGATGGTATTTTATGGGTTGTGCAATATTAGGAAAGGATCCTCCAATTTGTTGTTCGACCCTACAGATAACATTTCAGTGACCAGTTCTCCTTTCGAAACGACATCGCTCTAGCACACTGCGCCCACCTGGTGAACACTAGCCTCCAGGAATCAGCCAAATGGTACATGATTAGGACCACACGTGGCTTTCAGTACATAGTCGCCGAAACACTCTTGACGGCAACAGAAGGGCAGGACGTTGAGGAATGGGCCGGCTTGACCAACAACGTCTCTGCTGTTTGGCGGACACTACACCAAGCAGGATACATGCATTTTACAATGTGGGGCATGGAGCAACATGGTACTTCATGTTACGCAGCAGCAGTTACGATTTCACAGCTGTGTTGAGATGGACACTTTCGAATAAACTTCCTTTATTTTGCATTCCATTTGGTTTTTATTTCACAGAAAGTTATGCTTTTAGGCTGTTGAGATGTGTATATACACTTGCTGAGTACCCAGAATTTCTCCAGTATGTATTTATTCCAGTTCTCTGTAGTCCACCTCCTCCTTTCCCCCTCTCTGACCATCTTCTCTAGTCCCTCTCTCTGTCCACTTATTCCATCCCTTCCCCCCTACTCTCCACCCTCTCCTCTTGCCCACCCTCTGTCCATTTCCTCCTATCCTTCTTTCTCTCTGTCCATCCGCTCCTTCCTCCCCTCTAATTCCCTCTCCACCTTCCCCCTCTCTGTACATCTCCTCCTCCCCACTCTCTCTACCCACCTCTTCCTAACTGCTCTCTTTGTCCATGTCCTCATCCTTCTCTTTCTGCCAATGTCTTCCTCCCCTTCTCGCTATTCATCTTCTCCTCCTTCATCCTCACTCCATCTTCTCCTCTTTTCATTCCCTGTCCACTTTCTCGTCTCCCTTCTCTCTGTCCATCTCTTCCTTTTCCATTTCACTGTCGATTTGCTCCTACCCATTTCTGTCCACCTCCTCCTCGCCCCTCATTCTGCCCACCTGTTCCACCTCCCGGTCTTTCTCCACGTCCTCGTCTCCTCTCTTTCTGTCACTTCCTCCAGTTCCTCTTCACATTATCAGCCCCATAGCACTTCTTCACTTCTTCCAGATCACAAGCAAAACTGAAATCGATCGAGTTTAAGATGAGCTTTCCAACTGTGGCTCTCTGCCTGCGTGTATTTCATATGTATACAACATGTTTCACAGGTATTTATACACATATTTCACATATTCAAGCAGATCGATGTTTATGATATGGTATCCCAAGAACTGTGTGTCGTGAAATGACACATTTTTGTATAACATTCAATGGGGCATGTGGATTCTGTACGAGAAATGTGTTTCGAAGAGAGTTACGAGCAAAGCAGTAAAAATAAAAAAAAATGGTTCAAATGGCTCTGAGCACTATGGGACTGAACTGCTGTGGTCATCAGTACCCTAGAACTTAGAACTACTTAAACCTAACTAACCTAAGGACATAACACACATCCATGCCCGAGGCAGGATTAGAACCTGCGACCGTAGCAGTCGCACGGTTCCGGACTGCGCGCCTAGAACCGCGAGAAAAAATTTAAATTCCATGCCTGATGTGACTGTTTTCCTCGCATATCAGTGTTTATGATATCATACCTTCTGAACTATGTATCGTACAATTATATAAATTTGCCTGTACACTCAGTGATATCTGTAAATACTCTCTGCAAAAAGTGTTGCAAATACAGTTACTAGTAAATTATGACGTCATGCTTCGTGCGGCAGTTTTACTACATACGTATGGATTGACTGCTTCCCTTTAATCTAAGCTTACAATCATTCACAAATGTGTGTTTCTCAGCAAAAAAATAAATAAATTAATAAATAAATAAAAAATAAAAAAATCGTTCAAACGGCTCTGAGCGCTATGGGACTTAACATCTGAGGTCATCAGTCCCCTATAACTTAGAACTACTAAACGTAACTAACCTAAGGACATCACAGACATCCATGCCCGAGGCAGGATTCGAACCTGCGACCGTAGCAGTCACGCGGTTCCGGACTAAAGTGCCTAGAACCGCTCGGCCACCGTGGCCCGCCGTTTCTCAGTCATTTGCTAACATTCATATATTAGAAGAATTTTTTTTTTTTTTTTTTTTTTTTTTTTTTGTCGCGCGGGATTAGCAGAGCGGTCTTTGGCGCTGCAGTCATGGACTGTGCGGCTGATCCCGCCGGAGGTTCGAGTCCTCCCACGGGCATGGGTGTGTGTGTTTGTCCTTGGATAAATTAGCTTAAGTGTGTAAGCTTAGAGACTGATGACCTTAGCAGTTAAGTCCCATAAGATTTCACAAACATTTGAACATTTTTTAGAAATATTTTTCTGTCCTTCGCTCACAATTACATCTTTCCCTCGCGAAGAGTGAGAGGTGAGTGTCAACGTGTACTTAATAAGAATAAGCGACTGCAGTGGGAGTCCACAGTGCGGTTTCGTGTTTGTGTTGGATGATGTTGAGAAAAGGAAGAGGGTGAAACCTGGTGCCTGCCAAGAGCCTCCTTCTCTTGAACAGCAGCGATGGGGATGCCGAGCTTTACGTCCCAAGCCGATGGACGGTTCAGGGTTAAAAGTGACATATGCTGTCACATTTAGAGACACTATGGACGGGTTTGGAATTAGTGCAAAGCGTGTTGGTATTTAACTTTATTTACGCCACCGTCCCTCCTTCCCTTTGCCATTAAGACAGAGGGAGAACAGCACATCGCTTACCCAAGGCGTCACCCTTGTCAGTAATAGCAACGACTGATATTGGTTTGCCGGCCGCGGTGGCCGTGCGGCTCTAGGCACTTCAGTCCGGAACCGCGTGACTGCTACGGTCGCAGGTTCGAATGCTGCCTCGGGCATGGATGTGTGTGATGTCCTTAGGTTAGTTAGGTTTAAGTAGTTCTAAGTTCTAGGGGACTGATGACCTCATATGTTGAGTCCCATAGTGCTCAGAGCCATTTTTTTGATATTGGTATAATTTCGGTGACCTGATGATGTTTAATGTATTCAACGAGGCAAGACCGTTGGCTTTAGAAGAAGTAAAATACAACATCTGTAAATACCAAATTACAAGTATCCTCTCTAAGTCTGGATGCACAAATTAACGCAGTACAGACATACGTTTCGAAGTTTTGAAGAGACAAGAATTAAGCCATTGTAATTGAGATAAAAGGAGCGATCAAAAAGTTTCTTTTTGAGAGTGTTACTGCAGCACATATGCAACGTAGTGCGACTCCGATGCGGGCATATAAGCACCGACATGTTGGCAAGGCATTAGTGTGGAATTCGTTTCTTTCCGACATGCGGGAGATACATGGCGAAGTTACCACCAAATGCATCCAAACGGGATCAACATGCTATTACTTTTTTCTTAGTTGCCGAAGGACGAACATTGGAGAATGAAGGGCGTGTATGGGGCAACACGTTTAATGAAAACCACCGCTGTGGAATAGTGTGTCAGATTCTGTGCTGGTAGCGATTCGACAGAAGAGCCCAGTCAATCTGGGAGGACAGCCTCATCCAACTCAAGCGGGAAGCACCCGAGCAGCCGCCCTGTAGTCCTGATTTCTCCCCATGCTGCTGTCACATCTTCGGTCCCTTCAAAAAGGCCTTGAAGGGTCGACGATTCCAGTTTGACGAGGATGTGCAACAGGGACGTACAGACTTCGTCACGCAGCAGGACACGATGTTACACCAAACGAGTATGTACAACCTGGTGCGTCGGTGGGATGACTGCCTCAGTGTTCACGGCGATTTTGCCTGACTGACATACCGATTCCGGACTACAAGGCCTTCGAAAGGAAACTTTTTGAACGCCCGTTGTATTATGCACTAGCAGATAAACAAAAGGCCAATTTGAGAATTGCTACTATCTATGCTTGTTAAACAAGTGCTGTGACCACATCGAAAGGAGGAAAAGTAGAATATCTAGCAAATTCTGCCAAAAATACTTCAGGTATATACAAAGTGTAAACAGGAGTAAGAGTGATTTCCATTTTTATTTTTATTTTACGTCGGTAATTTAAACGAACTGGTCGCGCAGACTGTGGAGAGGTAACGATTATGAAAGTCTAATAGCAGAAATTGTACAATTTTGTACTATCACGTGCACGCAAGAACCCAAAGATAGTCTTCATTTGGGTCTGGTGACAAGTGAAGTAGAACTGGTGAAATAGTGTAAACTTACTGTTAGTTACTAAGGCAGTTCGCGTATAAGCGTAGAAACAGGAGACATTCCCTGTCACCGACCAGTCTACCTGAGCTAAAAATGACACGTGTTCCATCAGTGAATATGCACTCTGCGGTAAACGCTTCGTGTTGATTGCGAATGATATGTAAACATACTGTCACAGGTACGCATATGCATCAAACTGCCACATACTTCTCATTCTCTCTCTGGCTGCAAGACAACGGACCGCTCCTTCTATTCTTCCCAAAAAGATAGGTCTTAAAGGGGAACCTCCACAGCCACTGAAACACGGGCCCATTCGTCTGGCAACAGCCTATCGATTCCTATGCAGCGGCTCCGATTGGAAGCCGTTTTGTAACACAAAATGCTATTTTCTAACAGCAAATAATATAAACATGTCTCATCGAAATATTCAACTCATTTCCCATGAAAGCATCTGTGCTACAGCAATAGCCTATATCATTTCAGGAACTTGCAATATTCTCGAAAGGCTAATGTAGCAGTCCTGGATCATTCTATTAGGCTATCATGAGTTTGAAATCGGTTATGGCAAGAATAAGCCATACGCTTCTCTAATTCCCGTAGTAACTGCGATTTTGGGATGACTACTAAAGTTTCCGGGTGGAATTTCGATATCTCACGAAACGGCCTATTATATAACAAGACGAAACTTTTAGAAGTTACTTGATGCGTCGTAGGAAACATTTTAGCTCGACGTGGCGCCGAATTTAACCCTACAGTATCTTATTTCCGTGTCTACAGTTAAAAATCTATATATTACGTTAGAAGTTAATTTAGTTCTACAAAACAGACTGAAATAGTGAAAGTCAACTTGTCTAATTTGGAAACCTGATTTTCACATGTCTCTAACATAACAATATTGGCAATTTCACCTTGACAGTGGCAGTAAAAATCGCTGCATGCAGTCACACAGTCACACAAAGCTATCATGACGTAAGTTTTTCACCTTCTAACTGCTGCGAGTTTCACAACGAAACCCACGTTCGTCTTTCCGATGCAAGTCTTTTCATTCCATAATTATTACTACGAGCTACGAGGGTTGTTTTTTAAGTAAGGGCCGTTTTTATTTTTTAAAAAAGATCAAATACTTTTGTAAAAAAACTTTTATTTTCTGATTCTACACACTTTTACCTATTTTTCTACATAGTTGCCTTGTTTATTTAAACACTTGTCATACCGTATAACTAAGTTTTTAATTCCCTATTCAAAGAATTCGGCCGCCTGCTCCGACAGCCAAGAGTTCACGGCCGCTTTCACTTCATCGTCGTCATTGAAGCGCTGCCCGCCAAGATGGTGTTTCAGGTACCGGAAAAGGTGAAAATCGCTAGGAGCAAGGTCGGGGCTGTATGGTGCATGGTCCAAAACTTCCCAGCCAAAAGAATCAATCAAATCCCGAGTCTTTTGAGAGGTGTGAGGCCTAGCGTTATCGTGCAGGAGCAAAACTCCTTTTGTCAGCATGCCGCGCCTTTTGTTTTGAATTGCTCTTCGGAGCTTCTTTAGAGTTGCACAGTAGGCATCTGAGTTGATTGTCGTTCCTCGTGGCATAAAGTCCACTAGCAAAACACCGCGCCGGTCTCAGAACACAGTTGCCATAATCTTGCACTTTGACAGCGTCTGTTTGGCTTTGACCTTGACGGGAGAGGTTGTGTGTCGCCATTCAATCGATTGTCGCTTGCTTTCGGGAGTGACATGGGATACCCATGTTTCATCTCCAGTGACAATTTGACTCAACATGTCATCCCCTTCTTCCTCGTAACGAATCAAAAAGTCCAATGAAGTGGCAAATCTCTTCCCTTTGTGGTCCTCTGTGAGGAGTCTGGGTACCCACCGAGAACACAGTTTCTTCAAGTTTAGGTTTTCAGACACAATTTTGTACAAAACCGATCTTGAAACTTGTGGAAATTACAAAGAAAGAGTGGAAATTGTGAATCTTCTGTCCTCACGAATCTTTGTTTCGACTGCAGCCACCAAATCATCAGTGATCACAGAGGGCCGGCCTGGGCGTTCTTCGTCATGGACGTTTTGACGGCCATTTTTAAACTCTCTAACCCATTGACGCACTTTACCTTCACTCATTGCATTCAAGCCATAAACTTCTGTTAACTGACGATGAATTTATGCAGCTGATATGCTTCTCGCGGTCAAAAAACGTATCACTGACCGTATCTCACACGCGGCGGGCGATTCAATAATCGTAAACATTATAAAGTAGCACAGCGATGCGTACACGTCAGCTACAGAGCTGCAACTTGCATGAGTGTGAACGGGAAGGATGCCGGCAAGTGGCGCGGTGGCTTGTTGCGGCGTCCGCGCGAACTGCGGGACTATACGCGCGAACGGCCCTTACTTAAAAAACAGCCCTCGTACATCCATCTAATCCTGATTATTGTATTCAATCCTTGGTCTCCATTTATAATTTTTATCCTTTCCATTACCAAAGTGGCGATGTCGTGTAGCATCAAGATGTTGTAACGTATTACTATGTTTACGACGTTTCTCATCGAGTCATATACGTTATCTCGCATTTCTAGCTGCTTCTCTCACACAGTTAATGATAAAAATTCAGAAATTCAGGGTCGCCACCAGCCCAAGCCCTTCCTAACCATTTAGAAAGAAACGGAGCTGGAAAATTATTAGTTTAATTACTTTGATAATTTAATTACAAGTACGCAAATTTCTTTAAGCAGCCACATAAATAGCACTCCATGTCGTGCATGAAGCTACTTGATTAATTCAGGAATGGAAATCAGAGTAAGGGGGTAAGATCGACACCAAAGAATGTATCTTTCTTGTAGATTATTTATTGTAACTAAATATTTGGTTGCACATCCTAACTATACGGGGTGGGCTGCAATCTCAAAGGGTGCATGGCAAATACAGGACGTGCTTGGATCAAGGAACAGTCGGAATTGTAGTTGTAAATTGTTGTAGTTGTGCTGGGAAAGTCCCTGAGCTTCAAGCGCTAATAGAAAGCACAGAAGCTGAAATCGTTATAGGTACAGAAAGCTGGCTAAAGCCTGAAATAAGTTCTGCAGAAATTTTTACGAAGTCTCAGACGGTGTTCAGGAAAGATAGAGTAGGCAGAATTGGTGGTGGAGTGTTTGTGCCTGTCAGTAGTGGTTTATCTTGTAGTAAAGTCGAAGTAGATACTCCGTGGGAATTGGTATGGGTGGAGGTTAAACTTAACAGCCGAACTAAGTTAATAATTGGCTCCTTCTACCGACCCCCAGACTCCGATGATATAGTTACTGAACAGTTCAGAGAAAATTTGAGTCTCGTAACAAATAAATACCCCACTCATACGGTTATAGTTGGTGGGGACTTCAACCGTCCCTCGATATGTTGGCAAAAATACTTGTTCAAAACCGGTGGTAGGCAGAAAACATCTTCCGAGATTGTCCTAAATGCTTTTTCCGAAAATTATTTCGAGCAGTTAGTCCACGAACCCACGCAAATTGTAAATGGTTGCGAAAACACACTTGACCTCTTAGCCACAAACAATCCAGAGCTGATAGAGAGCATCATGACTGATACAGGGATTAGCGATCACAAGGTCGTTGTAGCTAGGCTCAATACCGTTTCTTCCAAATCCACCTGAAACAAACGCAAAATAATTTTATTTAAAAAAGCGGATAAAGTGTCACTAGAAGCCTTCCTAAGAGACAATCTCCATTCCTTCCGAACTGACTATGCAAATGTAGACGAGATGTGGCTCAAATTCAAAGATATAGTAGCAACAGCAATTGAGAGATTCATACCTCATAAATTGGTAAGAGATGGAACTGATCCCCCATGGTACACAAAACTGGTTCGAACACTGTTGCAGAGGCAACGGAAAAAGCATGCGAAGTTCAGAAGAACGAGAAATCCCGAAGATTGGCTAAAATTTACAGACGCACGAAATTTGGCACGGACTTCAATGCTAGATGCCTTTAATAGGTTCCACAACGAAACATTGTCTCGAAATTTGGTAGAAAATCCGAAGAAATTCTGGTCGTATGTAAAGTACACAAGCGGCAAGACGCAGTAAATACCTCCACTGCGCAGTGCCGATGGTACTGTTACCGACGACTGTGCCGCTAAAGCGGAGTTATTGAACGCAGTTTTCCGAAATTCCTGCCGGCCGCGGTGGTCTAGCGGTTCTGGCGCTCCAGTCCGGAACCGCGGGACTGCTACGGTCGCAGGTTCGAATCCTGCCTCGGGCATGGGTGTGTGTGATGTTCTTAGGTTAGTTAGGTTTAAGAAGTTCTAAGTTCTAGGGGACTTATGACCTAAGATGTTGAGTCCCATAGTGCTCAGAGCCATTTGAACCGAAATTCCTTCACCAGGGAAGACGAATGGAATCTTCCAGAATTTGAAACACGAACAGCTGCTAGCATGAGTTTCTTAAAAGTAGATACCTTAGGGGTTGCGAAGTAACTCAAATCGCTTGATATGGGCAAGTCTTCAGGTCCAGATTGTATACCGATTAGGTTCCTTTCAGATTACGCTGATACAATAGCTCCATACTTAGCAATTCTATACAACCGCTCGCTCGCCGATTGATCTGTACCTACAGATTGGAAAATTGCGCAGGTCGCACCAGTGTTTAAGAGGGTAGTAGGAGTAATCCATCGAACTACAGACCTATATCATTGACGTCGGTTTGTAGTAGGGTTCTGGAGCATATACTGTATTCAAACATTATGAATCACCTGGAAGGGAACGATCTATTGATACGCAATCAGCATGGTTTCAGAAAACATCGTTCTTATGCAACGCAGCTAGCTCTTTATTCGCACGAAGTAATGGCTGCTATCGACAGGGGATCTCAAGTTGATTCCGTATTTCTAGATTTCCGGAAAGATTTTGACACCGTTCCTCACAAGCTGCGGGCCTATGGGGCATCGTCTCAGTTGTGCGACTGGATTCGTGATTCCCTGTCAGGAAGGTCACAGTTCGTAGTAATAGACGGCAAATCATCGAGTAAAACTTCAAGTGATATCAGGTGTTCCCCAGGGAAGCGTCCTGGGACCTCTGCTGTTCCTGATCTATATAAATGACCTGGGTGACAATCTGAGCAGTTCTCTTAGGTTGTTCGCAGATGATGCTGTAATTTACCGTCTAGTAAGATCATCCGAAGACCAGCATCAGTTGCAAAGCGATTTAGAAAAGATTGCTGTATGGTGTGGCAGGTGGCAGTTGACGCTAAATAACGAAAAGTGTGAGTTCCAAAAGAAATCCGTTTGAATTCGATTACTCGATAAATAGTACAATTCTCAAGGCTGTCAATTCAACTAAGTACTTGGGTGTTAAAATTACGAACAACTTCAGTTGGAAAGACCACATAGATAATACTGTGGGGAAGGCGAGCCAAAGGTTTCGTTTCATTGGCAGGACACTTAGAAGATGCAACAAGTCCATTAAAGAGACAGCTTACACTACACTCGTTCGTCCTCTGTTAGAATATTGCTGCGCGGTGTGGGATCCTTACCAGGTGGGATTGACGGAGGACATCGAAAGGGTGCAAAAAAGGGCAGCTTGTCTTGTATTATCACGTAATAGGGGAGAGAGTGTGGCAGATATGATACGCGAGTTGGGATGGAAGTCATTAAAGCAAAGACGTTTTTCGTCGCGGCGAGATCTATTTACGAAATTTCAGTCACCAACTTTCTCTTCCGAATGCAAAAATATTTTGTTGAGCCTAACCTACATAGGTAGGAATGATCATCAAAATAAAATAAGAGAAATCAGAGTTCGAACAGAAAGGTTTAGGTGTTAGTTTTTCCCGTGCGCTGTTCGGGAGTGGAATGGTAGAGAGATAGTATGATTGTGGTTCGATGAACCCTCTGCCAAGCACTTAAATGTGAATTGCAGAGTAATCATGTAGATGTAGATGTAACTACACATAACTGGTGCCTGACTCGAAATATTTAAGTAAGAATTAGTGAGAATGAAACAGAGCACAATTTAACAACATCAAGAAGAAACAGAAAAATGGTTCAAATGGCTCTGAGCACTATGGGACTCAACTGCTGTGGCCATAAGTCCCCTAGAACTTAGAACTACTTAAACCTAACTAACCTAAGGACAGCACACAACACCCAGCCATCACGAGGCAGAGAAAATCCCTGACCCCGCCGGGAATCGAACCCGGGAACCCGGGCGTGGGAAGCGAGAACGCTACCGCACGACCACGAGATGCGGGCAGAAGAAACAGAAGACGGGGGTGGGAGACAATTATCATCTCCTTCGCATTAATACCATAAAAATATCTCAGTGAGATTTGCATTACGATTCTACGCATGCACTATTTTGGACAGAGGTTTAGCCAATACACGAGGCTGTGCGATAATTATTTAACATACTAACTGCTTATGCTGCTTGCAAACGGCCGAACTAGAGCACGTGGTGCATTACGGATCAAACTGTTGTGCTGCTTTGTAGAAAGCGCACGAAAGAACAGATATTCTTGCAGAAATTATAGCTTATTAAGAAAGCAAACTGTTAAAATAAAGCCTATTGCGGTGGTGTGGTGGACCAGAAGGGTCTTTGATTACCAAACACGTGGCACAAAATCGACACATAAAGACAAAAGCAACTTCCACAGGATATAAGATTAAAATCATTAAAAATCATACTCGCTTCACACGCTTCAGTTAGGCTGAAGTTCTTAAGTATTTCAACAGTTAAACATAACGGAGTCCAAACTCAACCTGCTTCCTATCACCTGAAACCCAACTTAAGAGCTACGATCCGTACTCACTAAGCGTTCACCGAAGAGTGCCCTTTTCCTCTTTCGAGATTACCTAGCTTCCCGTGGACCGGAAGCTACCAGAGGGGTAGCCCTCCGAAAGGAATCTCACACACAAAAACAGTCTTCGACACTGCCCTCGACTAAGATGGGTAACCCTCTCTGTTCAGGTATTGGAAACCTAAGTTGGTCATCCTGTGCTGTTGTGCTCTCCTTCGAACGAGAAGCAACATCATCTGCTCCCAGCAGACGATGACCGAAACCCCACGTTAAAACACACATATAATATTCAATAGGCCTTATTTGAGTGCTCAGTCTTTCTGGAAGAGTTCATGAAATGAGCTAAAATCAGGTAGCAAAGTGAATAAGTTGTACCGAATTCGACAAGCGTCCTATGAAACGACTTCACAGAGACGTTTCAATGTTTCCAAATAACCGGTTGCTTGTTTTAGTTCAGTTACGCCATAAATTTCTTGTTTTTCTATTTCCATTCAGTACCTCTTCATCAGTTACTCGGTCTATCCACTTAATCTTCAGAATTCTTCTGTAGCGCCACATTTCAGAAGCTTCAATGTTCGTCTTGTTTGTACTGTTTATTGTGCACACTTAATTTTCGCACTGGGCAACATTCCTGGCAAATATCTCGATAAAAAACTTTCCAACAGTTATTTAAGCAATAAGCGACGCAACCAGGCACAAATACTTTTCTAAATATTTTATTTTATTGCCACAAGCAGTTTTTGGCTGCCATGTCCATCTGTAGATGGCTAATACACGTATGTGACAAAAGGTATGCGATAGCGACATGCACATATACAGATGGCGGTGGTGTCGCATGCACAACGTATAAAAGGTCAATGCATTTTCGGAGCTCTCATTTGTGCTCAAGTGATTCATGTGGAAAGGTTTCCGACGTGATTATAGCCAGCCGCACGATGGTAAGTAATAGACTTTGGACGCTGAATCGTAGTTGGATTAGACACAAGGTGCATTCACTTTCGGAAATGGATAGGTAATTCAGTATTCTACGATCCACAGTATCTAGAGTGTGCCGAGAATACCAAATTTCAGGCATTACCTGCCACCACAGACAACGGTGTGGCCGAAGGCCTTCTCTTAACGACTGAGAGCACCGGCGTTTGCGTAGAGTTTTCATTGCTAACAGACAAGCAACACTGCTTAAAAATGACAATTATCAAACGTATCTCTTAGGACAGTGAGGCGAAATTTGGCATTAAAGGGCTATGGCAGCAGATGACACGAGTATCCTTGTTAACAGCACGACATCCCGGCAGCGCCTCTCCTGGGCTCGTGACCATATAGATTGGACCGTAGATGACTGGAAAACCGTGGTCTGGTCAGATGAGTCTAGATTTTAGTTGGTATGAGATGACGGTAAGGATGGCGCCAACTCCACAAAGCCATGGACCCAAGTTGTCAACAAGGCACTGTGCAAACTGGTGGTGGCTCCAGAATGGTGTGGGCTGTGTTTACATGGAATGGACTGAGCCCTCAGGTCCAATCCAACCCATTATTGACTGCAAATGGTTATGTTCAGCCATTTGGGATGCATTTGCAGCTACTCAACGATGGAATTTTTGTGGATGACAATACGCCATGTCACCTGGCCCTAACTGTTCGCGACTGGTTTGAAGAACATTCTGGACAGTTGGAGCGGATCATTTGGTCACCCAGATCGCCCGATGAATCACTTTGAACATTTGTGGGACGTAATCGAAAGGTCAGCTCCTGCACAAAATCCTGCACCGCCAACACTTTTGTAATTACGGAAGGCTATAGAGGCACTATGGCTCTGTATTTCTGTAGGGGACTACCAACGACTTCTTGAGTCCATGCCACTACGGACTGCTGCACTACGCCGAGCAAAAGGAGGTCTGACACGATGTTGGGAGGTATGCCATGAGTTTTTCACCTCGGTGAATTTTAAATTATATAGATACAATTGTAGTATTCATTTCCCACTAAGCTACGATGTAAACAGAGCACTGTGTGGGATATGCACAACGCAACATGTTAATAGCATAAAAATGTTTGCCCTCTGAGAATGGACATATTGTTAAAGGACTAAAAGAAAAGTTATTCACCCCACGCCCCTTCTTCAGTATCATTGCTAAATGGGTAATCCTTTTTGCTTAACAGATAATCTTTGCATTGTAAACAAAACCATGTGGAACATTGAACAAATGGCTCTGAGCACTATGGGACTTAACATCTGAGGTCATCATTCCCCTAGAACTTAGAACTACTTAAACCTAACTAACCTAAGAACATCACACACATTCGTTCCCAAGGCAGGATTCGAACCCGCGACCTCTCCGGTCGCGCGGTTCCAAACTGAACCGCCTAGAACCGCTCGGCCACACTTGCCAGCGGACATTGAGATTAAGAATGTTATGAAGTCTGCCACAGTAATTTATTTACAATACGTGAGTTGTTTGAAATCCAACAGCAACCTGCAAAACCATATGGACCGCCACAAAACAAATCGCCATCTGCAAATGTAAGTGAATACAACCATTTCATATTATATCTAAAAAAAAATGCAAGTACTTCAGCATGTTTTTTATTAATGAAACAGTCTATAAGGAGCACTAAATATTCAAATATTCTTGTTCAGTACAGGAGCTGATGACTAGCTGTTGATTAAAACATGTTTGTAACTGAAAACATTAGTCATCGGAAGATGAACATGTTAGCCCGAAATCCGCTATGGTACGAAAGTAAAACATTTTGAAAAGTATTTGTCGCTGGTTGTGTCATTCACCAACCATCGTTAAAGGCTGTGGAGTTCACTAGATCCAACACGGATAAAAATAACATTCAATTTTGTATTCTACGTTAGCAAATTACTCTTTTACGGAACTGTTTTTCTCGCTGTTGGCAGTCTGCTTTTTATATCCTCTCTAATTCAGCCATTTTGCTGGCCAAACCGCAAAACTCATCCACTCTTTCAGTGTCTCGTGTCGTAATCTCTTTTCCTCAGTATCCCTTCATTTAATTCGTCTGCATTCCATTACCGCTGTTTTATGTTTGTGTTCATCCTATAACCTCTTTTCAAGGCGCTATCAGTCCCAGTCACGGGGACTTCCAAGTTCTTTGCGTCTCTTACGGCATTACAGTGGCATCAGCAAACTTTAAAGTTTTTATTTCTTGCCGGCCGCTGTGGCAGTGCGGTTCTAGGCGCTTCAGTCCGGAACCGCGCTGCTGCTACGGTCGCAGGTTCGAATCCTGCCCCGGGCAGGTTAGTTAGGTTTAAGTAGTTCTAAGTTTAGGAGACTGATGACCTCAGATGTTAAGTCCCATAGTGCTTAGAGCCATTTGAACCATTTGTTTATTTCTTCTTCATGAACTACAATTTTCTTTTCAAATTTCTCCATGGTTTCCTTTACTTCTTTCTCAATGTACGGACTGAATAACATCGGAGACAGGCTACAAACCTGCCTCACTCACTTGTCAGCTACTGCTTTCCTTTCACATCGTTCGATTCTTAGGGCTGTAGTCTCATTCGTATACAAGTTGTAATAAACCTTTCGCTTCCGGTATTTTATCCCCGATCCCATTAGAATTTCAAAACTCGTACGCCAGTAAATACTGGGAAAATGTCTTTCTAAATCTACAACTGCTATAAACGTAGGTTTGCTTTTTTTACCCTGTAGTGTAAGATAAACCGTACAGCCAATACGACCTCACGTGTTGTTATATTTCTCCGCGACACAATCTGATCTTCCCCTAGGTCACCCTCTACCAGTTTTTCCATTCCTCTGCAAATAACTAGTATCAGTATTTTACAAACATGCCTTATTAAACTGTGAGTGTTGGTAATGTTCAAACCTGTTAGCAACTACCTTTTTTAAAATTGGAATTGTTACAGTTTTACCATACGATTATTAGATACAGATTAATGAAGAAAAGACTGTGAACGAGACTGAATCATTGTGAAATTCCGATATCATTGTTGATGAGGACCATTCAGCTTCGATGATACTGATTGCAGTGGGATCAAGAAGATAACAAACTAAAATAAAATAAGATGTACAACTATGTTTCTGTATTCAATGTTTCCTATTACATGTGTACTGGTAATCGTTTACATTTCTGGTTGCGATCGTGTGTACGCAGTAGCCTGAAGTACCTCCAAATCCTGCTTCCTCGTCTTCTGATTGCTAACGTGGTATAATTTTGCGTACTTGTTGAATTTCTTTGTATAGTAGATGCCAATTTTTCGTTTGTTTGCAGTGTTTAAAGAGGTGTACGTAATTCACTGTCACCCGACATCTACTATACTTACACAAGCACAGACGTCACTGTTAACAGCTGCACTATTGTGTGACTTAAACATAATCTGGTTGTAAGTTCTAAATCCGACAACGGAGTGTGCATGGAGTGCTAAGTGGTTATGCTGGAACGTATATTGCTCATTTCCACAAATAACGTCTGAACGGACTAACTTTGTTACAGGCGGCTGTAGAATGCTCCATTGCTGCCAGCGAGTGCCAAGTTTTGGACTAAAGCTGATGTTTCACGAAGCTGAAAGTGAGCGACGGCATTCCCGTCTCAGAAAGGGAATACAATGCCTGATTTAGAACACGGTAACGGGAAATTACGAAACTTTGTCGTGTCTCTGTAGGTTTTGTTAATGCGTCTGAAGGAAGAAAAGAAGGCCTTTTCCGAGCATCCGTGTTGTGCTACCGCTTCTTTGATCTTATATTTAGGACACAGATTACAAATGGAAACTGCCGTATCCTTTACTGTTTTAAGATAGCAGCGATGTCGTTGACGTAACTACCGTAGTAGCTTCTGTGCTACTGCTGTGTCTTCAGATCTGATTCACCTGTTATTTTGGTCGAACACGGCGCTGTTAAAAACGGTCACTGTTAATGAAACTTTAATAATCTTTGGACGCCGTTACAGTTGTAAGATATTCTGGATTAAGATGAAAGAGAAAGTGTACTTCGCAAGAAACAAATATTTCAGTAGACGCTGCATTCAGTTATGTGTTCGTCGCTTAAATTTGCATTTCATGTAGTTTCCCGGTATCATAACAAAGAAACGCCAAAATGATTTCTATAGCACTGCCAAACTATTTCCGCCAAATGAATTTTCCTTATTAGTACGCAGAAGTAAGAAAAGCCACTGCATCACATTATATAACACTGGTGCAGTGGCCTCCGAGGGAGTCAAACAGACGTGTCGGATGAGCTGAAGACATGACATTCAACAACATGTGAGAAAAAGTGAAAAGTGGGTTTCGAACCGCTTAAGAAAGAAGGGAGATCGACATCGAAATCTATGGAAGAGATCTATGGCCAGAAGGGGCTACCTAGAGGCGAAGAAGAAAAAGAAGAAGGAAAGTGCTCTTAAGACGGGGAAGAGCCTACAGTATTTTACATGCAGATAAGTATAGAAACCAAATGTAGAAAACCTGGATGTATGTGAAGCGTACTAGCTCATTACAGTATCTTCATTTTACCTCCTCATAATGATTTTCACTGTACTTAAATCATTTCTTCTTTCTTTTAATCCGCCCATACATGATTATTTATTTACCCAAGTGACAGCTGGCAGCTGGCCACACTGATCGTCCTTAGTCTTCAAGAGATCTTCACCTGTACAGTGTCGCCGTCCTCCCTGCCTAGCACTGATTTTTAGGGTAAAGAGTTACTGGTAAAGGAAGAGTGCTACAAGAAGGATCCTGAAAAACGTCGAGGCCTAGAGCAGCTAAGCATGGTGAAATTGTTAGTTGCTTTACTTGAAGTTTTATTGTAATGAAGAAAAAAAAATGTCGGGTGTCCGACTTTAGGGCTAATCTGTAGCCACTTTAAGACTTGAGGCAGACACTTTTCAATGTACAGCTTCACACTAGCTGTTTATTAAAAATTAAGCATAACAAGTGTTTGTAGGCCCCCTCCAGCTAACAAAAACCGTCAGCACCTTCTTTCTGACACACTGTAATTTGTGTACTGTGGCAGGTACTCTTTTTCTTTGAAACTAATCTTCGTTTTGCAATGGTTTGAGCTCGTAAATAGAAACTTGCCAGGCGCTACCCATTCGTCAACACAATAAACAGCCTTGTACGTTAGTAACATTCCATCAATAATTTGGTTACTGCGCACAACGGAAACAGCATCATAACGAAACAACACATTAGTGAATGTTTGATGACAGACTAAAAAAAGAAAAACCACGCCAAACATAAGGAATTGTCCGAATGAGACGGAAATCCGTAGTTGTGATGAAGACGTACGGACAAACAAATGATTACAGTATCAGAAAAGTTGGATGATTTGTTCAAGAGAAGGAGCTTCACAAATTGAGCAAGTCAAAAACGCATTGGTCCACTTTTGGCCCTTATGCAATCAGTTATTCGTCTTGGCATTGATTGATGGAGATGTTGAACGTCCTTCAGAGGGATATCGTGCCAAATTCTGTCCAATTGGTCCGTTAAATCGTTAAAATCCCGAACTGGTTGGACGCTCCAAGGTTTCTCAATTGAGAAGAGATCTGGCAATGCTGATGGGCATAGGTAGGGTTTAGGACGCACGAAGACAAGCAGTAAAAACTCTCACCGTGTGTGGGCAGGCATTATCTCGGTGAAATGTAAGCTCGGGATAACTTCCCATGAAGGGCAACAAAACGGAGTGTGCTGTAAAGCTGCCCCTGATACCAACCAAAGGAGTCCTGCTATGAAAAGAAATGGTACCCCAGACCATCTCTCCTGGTTTCTGTTGGGCGACAGTTAGGGTGGTACGCCACTGCCGTCTGGGGCGTATCCAGACACTTCTTCGCTGGTTATCAGTGCCCAGTTCGAAGTGGGACTCATCACTGAAGACAATTCTGCTCCAGTCAATGAGACTCCAGGCCGAAGATGTGTCTGGAGACACAATGGACAGCGGTGGGATGCCGACATGACTGTCGCCCGCCGTAAGGCCCGAGAACCCGTCCTGGGGTGTCATTTCTTTTCATAGCAGGACCCCTTCTGTTGTCATCCACTGCACAATTACAGCACAGCGGTACGTCGACGATATTCTGCGCCCCGTTTTGTTGCCCTTCATGGCAGGTCATCCTGAGCTTACTTTTCAGCAAGATACCGCTCGCCCGAAAATGGAGAGAGTTTCTTTTGCTTGTCTGCCTTCTGTCTAAACTTTACCTTTGCCCATCAGAGCAGCCGAATCTCTCAGCAACTGACGATGTTCGGAGCACTATCGGCAGGGCCCTCCAAGGAGCTCGGGTTTATGACGGTCTAACGCACCATTTGATCGGAATTTGGCACAATATCAACAACTCCATCAATCAATACCAAGTCGAATAACTGCTTGCATAATGGCCATAAGTGGACCAACGCGTTACTGACTCGCTCAATTTTGTGAAGCTCTTTCTCTTGAATAAATCATCCAATTTTTCTGAAATTGTAGTCATTTGTCTGTCTGTGCATGTGCATCAGATCTACCGATTTCTGTCCCATTCGTATAATTCTTTCGTGATGTGTCGCTCTTTTTGTCTTAGAGTGTATCTGCTCAGTAGTGGTCGTCTATTGACGGAGTAGTTACAGGAAGTAGGGTTTGTAAATGACTGTCAATATTACAGTACTAATTATGTATTAGGTTCAGAACTAATATGGAACCTCGTTATAGTGTGACTCTTGAGAAGCAAAAACACAGGAAGAGAACATGGAACATTTAAGTTAATTATCTGGGTGTATTTGTGACATCGTTAGAAAGACTGAAAGAAGAATATATCAGAGTTCCTCAGCTGCGCATCTCGCATTTTAAAATAAACAAGAGAAATAACCCAGTGAACTACGCATCCAAGTTGCACAAACAAACAGATAAATGGGGGCTGCCCAGAGTGCGGGGTCTAAGATAAGAAAACTTAACTTCACGCTAATGCAAAAAGGCACTTACTTTTTCAAACTGCACTGTCGGCATGGAATGAGAGCCAGGCGAATAACTGTCGCCACAGGACGACTCCCAGAAAATTAATGCCAATAACGCCAAGTTCTCTGTAATCAGCCCAAACCCTCTTCGAAAGGCGGCAGCAAGTTTGTAGCCATTGCGAAGAACGTAAATATGTCATGAATCATTAAACCAGAGGGGAACTCTACACACGTTCCGCTTATGTGACGTACAAATATGCACAAACAATTTATTGCGCTGGTACCGAGATTGCCAGTGCTTTAGTATTGGTTGACGAAACATGAACAGTGTCTAGAAGGAAAGCCAATACGCAACGCTGGACGAAATACTACTGAGGTGGGAGCAGAGAGGTGGGACTATTGTTGACATCACTCGGAACTGACACTTGCTCAGGTGGCCAATTGGGGGTTAAGGAACCGCTGCATCTGAGCGTCAGGGATTAACTCCCTGAAACAGCAATTTGAGAACACGCTGAGCAACCCCTGGAGACTCCCCAAGAAATGCTACCCGACTCTTCAGCAAAGCTTTTCTGTTGTACACGACAGTGATCACAGATAGTCCACTTTCTTCACTGAGAAGCTTTCAACCAACCGAACCGATACAGGATCGGGAAGTGAACTGTAGCATTCATGTTACATCTTCAATCACCGAAGTCTTGTGTTGCTGTTCCCAGGGAACGAACTAATGTTGAGGTAAGATTTTTCCGTTTATGGCAATACTATACAGGTAATTATGTCCAAAAAGCTTGTACTCTCTTCTGTCCGTTATACTTTCTTTGACTTGATTTTTTATACACAACGTGTCAAGCCTCATTTCTTGATCAAGCCATTAATTAAGATTCTAGCATAATTTAGCGTAATTTTCAGTATGGTGCTTGTACTTGCAAGCCTGGTATTCGTAATGCAGATACCTAATATGTTTTCATGAATGTTTCTAAATTCCTAGGCCACCATATACACTCCTGGAAATGGAAAAAAAGAACACATTGACACCGGTGTGTCAGACCCACCATACTTGCTCCGGACACTGCGAGAGGGCTGTACAAGCAATGATCACACGCACGGCACAGCGGACACACCAGGAACCGCGGTGTTGGCCGTCGAATGGCGCTAGCTGCGCAGCATTTGTGCACCGCCGCCGTCAGTGTCAGCCAGTTTGCCGTGGCATACGGAGCTCCATCGCAGTCTTTAACACTGGTAGCATGCCGCGACAGCGTGGACGTGAACCGTATGTGCAGTTGACGGACTTTGAGCGAGGGCGTATAGTCGGCATGCGGGAGGCCGGGTGGACGTACCGCCGAATTGCTCAACACGTGGGGCGTGAGGTCTCCACAGTACATCGATGTTGTCGCCAGTGGTCGGCGGAAGGTGCACGTGCCCGTCGACCTGGGACCGGACCACAGCGACGCACGGATGCACGCCAAGACCGTAGGATCCTACGCAGTGCCGTAGGGGACCGCACCGCCACTTCCCAGCAAATTAGGGACACTGTTGCTCCTGGGGTATCGGCGAGGACCATTCGCAACCGTCTCCATGAAGCTGGGCTACGGTCCCGCACACCGTTAGGCCGTCTTCCGCTCACGCCCCAACATCGTGCAGCCCGCCTCCAGTGGTGTCGCGACAGGCGTGAATGGAGGGACGAATGGAGACGTGTCGTCTTCAGCGATGAGAGTGGCTTCTGCCTTGGTGCCAATGATTGTCGTATGCGTGTTTGGCGCCGTGCAGGTGAGCGCCACAATCAGGACTGCATACGACCGAGGCACACAGGGCCAACACCCGGCATCATGGTGTGGGGAGCGATCTCCTACACTGGCCGTACACCACTGGTGATCGTCGAGGGGACACTGAATAGTGCCCGGTACATCCAAACCGTCATCGAACCCATCGTTCTACCATTCCTAGACCGGCAAGGGAACTTGCTGTTCCAACAGGACAATGCACGTCCGCATGTATCCCGTGCCACCCAGCGTGCTCTAGAAGGTGTAAGTCAACTACCCTGGCCAGCAAGATCTCCGGATCTGTCCCCCATTGAGCATGTTTGGGACTGGATGAAGCGTCGTCTCACGCGGTCTGCACGTCCAGCACGAACGCTGGTCCAACTGAGGCGCCAGGTGGAAATGGCATGGCAAGCCGTTCCACAGGACTACATCCAGCATCTCTACGATCGTCTCCATGGGAGAATAGCAGCCTGCATTGCTGCGAAAGGTGGATATACACTGTACTAGTGCCGACATTGTGCATGCTCTGTTGCCTGTGTCTATGTGCCTGTGGTTCTGTCAGTGTGATCATGTGATGTATCTGACCCCAGGAATGTGTCAATAAAGTTTCCCCTTCCTGGTACAATGAATGCACGGTGTTCTTATTTCAATTTCCAGGAGTGTATTTCGCAAGGAAAATTTTTATCAATACACATAGTCCATTCTGGATAGCGAAGTGTAGCCCAGGAGTTTTTCAAATTATTGTATAGTTTACGAAATACCTATTTGTTCATGTGTCAGTCTTTAAACAGTCGGACGTTACCCAAAATATTCAGTTTGCGCCCGCTAAGTAATCGTGTAACGTCTATGGGTAAGTCTAGGTCCGGAGAGCAAAAGAGCAACATCTGTGCCGTGTATGCTCCCGGTACTCACGTGATATCTATGTAAGAAGCATGCGTAACATCTATGTGACAATTTCATGTATCCGCGTATGTCTCCGAATACCTATCATTTAACATGTTGATTTGTACAGTGAATGGTTTACCATTTGACTTTATTGAAAATTTTATCGTATGCACTGTTCTTTTTGTTTTTCTACGACTATGGAATACCGTTATTGTGTCAATTGATTAGTGTGGCACTGCACCGAGATGGTGTTATTAATCCGTGCCTGGATATAGTAGTATAGTTGTCTCGACCTGTATAAGAAGTGTGGATGGAAAACTGGACATTGTCATTGCATCGTTTACAGTGCTAATAAGTGTGGAAAGAGGCACTTAACTGTAAAAACAGAGTACTGCACATAATTTGCACGATCTCTGAAAACAATTTTCGGCTAAGTCATCAAGATAATCAAACTACGAGACTCCGGGGACTGGACTGGATATGCAGGTAGAAGACCGTTCCCCTTGGATTTCAAGCAGATTCACTTCCAGTTGGAGTCATGGTACCGTAACGATAATGGGAATGGAATACCACAAATTTAATTTCAGTTTAAGGATTAGTAAGTGTACGAAGTTAGGTTCATTGACATTTTATAAATTTCCCTGTTTCCGGACGTACGAAAAGACAGTTACCCGAGAAGAAAGTCGAAAATATTCACACTAAGACTGTTACGTTCAATCTCCTAATATTGAGATCATTCAGTGAAATTATTAAGGTAATCAATATTGAACGCTTCAACATATTATGTAAACTTTATTCTTTTCATGCACCATAAACAAAACACGGTGCAGCGTCAAGCACATTTACGTTGTTGTGTTCGTTAATATCAGCAGAAACTACCCAAAACAGCATTTTTACAAACATGGGCTCATGAATTTTGGTTTGAGGAGCTTCAGTGCGAAGTCTGACAAAGTGTAATTTTCCCTGACATAGATTTTTAGTTGATGGAAGTAATAAACTCTCAATGATAGTATATTTTTGATAACTTTAGAAGGAATTATCTTCACCGTTATCTCTTCATCATTCTTATAACCACTCTAATTGTCAGTAAGGAACTAGTTATTAATATGGTCCTCTAGGACGTTTCTGAAGAGATCTTTATGCATTTTTTAATTTAATCTTTTACCTACATAGTTGAGAATAGATATTACACCCAAATATGCTAATTTTCGAAAATGTAATAATGTTTTCACCGTCATCTGCTGTAAAATTCTTTGTTTAAAGAACCATTTGCGATCGACTGACTATCATCAGGTTCATAAAAGTTTTCACATAGTCGTGTTAGGTGAAATATAACACCATTAACGTCACATGCTAAAACTATGATTTAGACACTGTTATCATATCGCAGTATGAATTAAATCGTTGTTCTGTAAAAGCTGCGCTAGATGGTGCACTTATTCGTGCCGTAACTGCAATCGGCGTTAACGCTGTGAACATATTCATACCACGACCTAATTTGTATTACGATGTGATAACAATGTCTAATTCATACTTTTGTCAACTGACGTTAATGATTTTATATTTCACCTAACAAAATGCCGTGTATACTTTTATGAAGCTGGTGATGGTCAGTCGTCCTAAACTGGTTGTGTAAATTAAGAATATTATCAGCAGCTCAGTCAGGTAGCATTACATTTTCCAAATATTTATGAGCTCTTGGACACCATCACATTACAATATAGTTCTAATTTTCACTGTTAACCATATGTGTCCTGTGTTGAAAAGTAAAGCATCTTTGGTGTAATTGTACGCTGTACTCTGCGCGGACGTTGAGGTTTTTTGTGTCCCGTTAGTTAAAAGACGAGAGAAAAAGGCTAAGGCCATTTTCATTGGTCCGAATGGACGTTGACTTATACAGACAAACATTGCTTTTTTCTAACTCAGCACAGTAACAAGTACAGGAAGAGGTTCACTAAAACTGGTTTTTTGTGCAGGTAGATGCACTCCCTTTCGGATTCTGTTTCACTTGCTTCTCCTTACCACATCCGCAATTCACACAAGTCTCTCTATTATGGACGGTAGTGGGCAAACAGGCAAAAGAAAAACACACAGAAAAAACTCTAGTCAAGACAAGCCTATTTGCTGTCAGCAAAAACAAAAGGAATGGCTTGTAAAATGAACATAATAAACGAGCTATAATCAAGGCTGGACGGAAGTTGTGATCCATCTGTTTTCGGGTAATAACACTCGCTAGCAAAGCTTCCCAGTTCCCACGCTTTGTTTCACACGACCTAGAAATTTAGCTCGGAGTGACTTCTTCGATCTTCCTTAATATTTGCATGTTATGTATCGGCTTGGTGGGAATTTAGCGTTTGTCAATAGCTGTAACTTCAATTATTTGCGATCTTGGTGCCATACTAACTGATTACGATGTACTTTGATACCGTGCTCCAGATCACAAGAGACAGTGCAACCCACTTACATGTATTAATAATAGCTTCGTTTTCCAGGTTATGGTGACGGAAATGGGCAGCAACATTTGGCACTGGAAGCAGCATGTTTTGTTGATGAATCGTGTAGGATGGAACCAAAAAACTGTCGCACTCGAAATAGTTCAACAACTCATATATTTCTTCCGTATGGAAGTCTGAAGTTTCCCGACTTCTCGAGCAAACAAGTCGAGAGAGAATAACGAGCTGCAATAAATTTTGTTTTAAGTGGACCGTCAAGAGCTTGGGATCTTCCTGGCGGAGCTATCGCGGTCTTTGGAGACAGTGAATGGCGCAACAGCCTGAGCTGAGGTTGAGTCTACTCTACCGTGAGAGTTCTGGAGACGACACTGACAAATAATTGCTACGCCGCAAATGATAAAATGCTTTCCATTAAGCAGAAGGAGAATTCCGTCGCTCAGTCACTCGCCATCTAGGAAACTACTAGAACCGTGTATTTTATTGATGAAGACATACGACAGTGTCGGTAGTGTGTTGCACAATATATGAAACAAATTTTCAGTATATACGTTGACGAAATGACTGAAACATACAAACAAAAGAAATGACCCGGGCTTGAGATTATCATATGACGTATTTTTTAAAACGATGCTTTTTGCGGACGACCTTGCAGTTGTACAGGACAGGGAGACTTCACTGCGAAGACTACACCAAATTTCTAAAGAATGTAATATGAAGCCAGTCAAACCAAAAACAACAGTGATGGCTTTCAAAGGGAAAAAGACCACTGAGGACTAAGGTCATAATAGGGAAAAAAACCATTGAACAAGTTAATCACTTCAGTTACCTGGGAAATACTACAAGGTACCGGAATGAACACGACACTGACAACAACTGCAGGAATATCAAACGATATGCGGAACAATCAATACGACATTGAGAAATAAACTGAGAAAAGGCACACAAATCAAGTTTTATAAGGTTGTGGCCACCACCACATTGCTGTTTGGATGAAAACTTGGACAATTACTAAAAACCAAGAAAGTAGAATCCAAGGGGCAGAAATGAAATTTATAAGATGAGTTACCAGCTGTACTAAGAAACGAAGACATAAGAGCAGAACTTGGGCTGTATGTTATAAATGAGAACTTCCAGCCTAATTGCAAAGTTGGCTAGAGCGTCTACAAAGATTGGAGGCTATCAAACAAGCCTTAAATTTCTGATCCGTAGGAAGACCAGGAGAAAGATGGGTGGATACTTAGAAGAAGGAACAGACGTGTTGCCTAGACCATGATGAATGAAGAAGAAGAAAATAGAAACTTTCAGTTCATACTGAAATCCCTGTAAAAAGTTTCCTCTTTTTTCCCCTATGACTAACAAAGGAGACGTTATTATAAGACTATAAGATTTTGGAAAGTAAGGACACATATTTTACGCTCTTTGCCATTCAAAAGGTGTTAGGCAAAAGAGAAAAATAAATATCCAGCAAAAAGAAAGAAGATCGGGATTCTGGTTTTCTCTTTATTTGCTGTTCTATAGCTTCTACTAAACTACATAATAAGTTCATTATTTAGTGCCCTATAGTGATATTTCATATGTGGGTATCTAATAGCTATAAGTACTAACTGATACACGGGCTTCATACTCGTACTTTTCCTTGGTTACAGGGAAATGGTAATAACGTCACATAACATTCCGGTTGGTAAACTCAGCAGAAAGATGGCTAGAGTGGTTAGGGTACGTAGGAAGAATGGAAGAAGGAAGATGGCCAGAGAGAGCACTTTCATGGCAACCTCCTGGAAGCAAGAAAGAAAGGTCCTCGAAAAGAGTGGCTAAGTGATACCTAAGAAATGATGGAGAGAAGAGTATTAGAAGAAGATGAGGAAGAATGGCGAGAACGAAGTGTGGATGCTGCAAGAATTGTAGAATCCGCGACAGGTGAAGAAAAACAAACACCATAGTTGTTTCTCTTCTGTGCCAGCCTCCTCATCTGCGAGTTGCCCTTGCGACCAGCATTTTCAGTTATTTGTTGGATATATTCCAATCGCTGTCTTACCGTACAGTTCTTACCCGCTACAGCTCGCTCACCATGGAATTTATTTTCTGGTGTCTTAACGCGTATCCTATCATTATTTCCCCTCTTCTTCTCAGAGG
The DNA here is from genome assembly GCF_023898315.1 of Schistocerca nitens. Lineage (NCBI taxonomy): Eukaryota > Metazoa > Arthropoda > Insecta > Orthoptera > Acrididae > Schistocerca > Schistocerca nitens. The sequence continues at coordinate 364,849,453 of NC_064614.1, read as the reverse complement.
TTCTAGGCGCTACAGTCTGGAACCGCGGAGACCGCTACGATCGCAGGTTCGAATCCTGCCTCGGGCATGGATGTGTGTGTGAAATCTTATGGGACGTAACTGCTAAGGTCATCAGTCCCTAAGCTTACACACTATTTAACCTAAATTATCCTAAGGACAAACACACACACCCATGCCCGAGGGAGGACTCGAACCTCCGCCGGGACCAGCCGCACAGTCCATGACTGCAGCGCCCCAGACCGCTCGGCTAATCCTGCGCGGCCCATGGATGTGTGTGATGTTCTTAGGTCAGTTAGGTTTAAGTAGTTCTAAGTTCTAGAGGACTGGTGACCACAGCAGTTAAGTCCCATAGTGCTCAGAGCCATTTGAACCATTTTTCTTCTCAGCGTTTTCCACATATTTCTTTCCCGGCAGACGTCTGCGAAGAACCGTCCCATTTATAATCAGTTCGTCTAATTTGAAACATTCTGTAATAGCACCACGAGTCAGACGTTCAGATTCTATTCTTTTCCCTCTTTTGCCACATTCCATGAGTCAGTTCTATGCAGTGTTGTGCTCCAGATGTACATTCTCAGAAACATCTTCGTCACATAAATTACTAGTAGATTTCTCTTCGTTAGAAATGCCCTTCTTGCCAGTGCTAGTCTGCTTTGTATGTCCTCCTTGCTTCGTGCGTCTTTGGTTATTTTTCTACCAAGGTGGAAGATTTCCTCCACTTTGTCCGTTTCGTGTTCACCAGTTTCGATATTAAGTTCCACATTAACTCAGTGTCGGTGATGTAGCAATCACATTAGCAAATCTTATCACCGATAATTCATCACACTGAATTTTAATCCCACTCTTAAACCTATCATTTATTTCCGTCATTGTTTTTTTTTTTTTCGATGTATTGATTGAATCATAGGGGACAAACACTGCAACCCAGCCTTACAACCTTTTTAATCCCGACACTTCATTCTTGGTCTTAGATTCTTGATTTTCTTTCTTGCTTCCTATACCTGCTGTCTGTTACACCTATTCCCTTATATCTACTTTTTGGAGAATTTTGAACAAAGTAAACCATTTTACTTTTTCGAACGCTTTTTTTACGTGGTCGAACGCTTTTTGTGTATTGACTAATCCTTTGAAAGCATCTCGATTCTTCTTAAATCTTGCTTTCACTACCAAACGAAATGTCAGACTAGTTTCGACATTACTGGCCATTAAAATTGCTACACCAAGAGAAAATGCTGATGATAAACGGGTATTCATTGGACAGATATATTATACTAGAACTGACATGTGGTTACATTTCCACGCTATGTGGGTGCATAGATCCTGAGATATCAGTACACCTCTGGCCGTAATAACGGCCTTGATACGCCTGGGCATTGAGTCAAACAGAGCTTGGAAGGCGTTACAGGCACAGCTGCCCATGCAGCTTCAACACGATACCACAGTTCATCAAGACAAGTGACTGGCGTATTGTGACGAGCCAGTTGCTCGGCCACCATTGACCAGACGTTTTCAATTGGTGAGAGATCTGGAGAATGTGCTGGCCAGGGCAGCAGTCGAACATTTCCTGTATCAAGAAAGGCCCGTACAGGATCTGCAACATGCGGTCGTGCATTATCCTGCTGAAATGTAGGGTTTCGCAGGGATCGAATCAAGGGTAGAGCCACGGGTCGTAACACATCTGATATGTGACGTTCACTGTTCAAAGTGCTGCCAATGGGAACAAGAGGTGACCGAGACGTGTAACCAATGGCACCCCATACCATCACGCTGGGTGATACGTCAGTATGGCGATGACGAATACACGCTTCCAATGTGCGTTCACCACGACGTTGCCAAACACTGATGCGACCATCATGATGCTGTACACAGAACCTGGATTCATCCGAAAAAATGACGTTTTGCCATTCGTGCACCCAGGTTCGTCGTTGAATACACCATCGCAGGCGCTCCTGTCTGTGATGAAGCGTCAAGGGTAATCGCAGCCACGCTCTACGAGCTGATAGTCCATGCTGCTGCAAACGTCGTCGAACTGTTCGTGCAGATGGTTGTTGTCTTGCAAATGTCCCCATCTGTTGACTCAAGGATCGAGACGTGGCTGCACGATTCGTTACAGACATGCGGATAAGATGCCTGTGATCTCGACTGCTAGTGACACGAGGCCGTTGGGATCCAGCACGGCGTTCCGTGTTACCCTCCTGAACCCACCGATTCCATATTCTGCTAACAGTCATTGGATCTCGACCAACGCGAGCAGCAATGACACGATACGATAAACCGCAATCGCGATAGCCTACAATCCGACCTTTATCAAAGTCGGAAATGTGATGTTACGCATTTCTCTTCATTAAACGAGGCATCACAACAACGTTTCACTAGGCAACGCCGGTCAACTGCTGTTTGTGTATGAGAAATCGGTTGGAATCTTTCCTCATGTCAGCACGTTGTAGGTGTCGCCACCAGCGCCAACCTTGTGTGAATGCTCTGAAAAGCTAATCATTTGCATATCACAGCAGCTTCTTCCTGTAGGTTAATTTTCGCGTCTGTAGCACGTCATCTTCGTGGTGTAACAATTTTAATGGCCAGTAATGTATGTTGCCTTTACCATTGCTAAATCCGAACAGACTGTCGTCCAAGAGATCCTTAATTTTGGAAGCATGAGCTGTTAAGTTGATAATTCTCGATTTGCCTGCAATTATTATCTTCCTAGCTGTGCGGATGATATTTTCTCGAATGTATGACGGTGTGTCTTCTGTCTCTTAGTTTCAACATATACACTTGAACAGCCGTTCCTTTGCCATTTCTCCGAGAGGTTTTTGAAAATACCCAATGTGATCAAAAGTTACTGGACACCCCCAAAAAATACGTTTTTCATATTAGGTGCATTATGCTGCCACCTACTGCTAGGTACTCCATATTAGTGACATCATTAGTCATTAGACATCGTTAGAGAGCAGAATGGGGCGCTTCGCGGAACTCACGGATTCGAACGTGGTCATGTGACTGGGTGTCACTTGTGCCATAAGTCTGTATGTGAGCTATCCACACTCCTAAACATCCCTAGGTCCACTGTTTCCGATGTGATAGTGTAGTGGAAACGTGAAGGAACACGTACAGCACAAAAGCGCACAAGCCGACCTCGTCTGTTGACTGACACAGACCGCCGACAGTTGAAGAGGTTCGTAATGTGTAATAGGCAGACATTTATCCAGACCATCACACAGGAATTCCAAACTGAATCAGGATCAACTGCAAGTACTATGGCGGGAGGTGAGAAAACTTGGATTTCATGGTCGAGCGGCAGCTCATAAGCCTCACATCATGCCGGTAAATGCCCAACGACGCCTCGCTTGATGTTAGGAACGTAACAATTGGAAGGTTGAACAAGGGGAAAACGTTGTGTGGAGTGACGAATCACGGTACACAAATTGGCGATCTGATGGCAGGGTTTTGTGGGTATGGCGAATGCCTGGTGAACGTCAACTGCCAGCGTGTGTAGTGCCAACAGTAATATTCGGAGGCGGTGTTATTATGGTGTGGTCGTCTTTCTCATGGAGGGGGTTTGCACCCCTTGTTGTTTCACGTGGCACTATCACAGCACTGACCTATATTGATGTTTTAAGTATCTTCTTGCTTCCCACTGTTAAAGAGCAATTCGGTGATGACGATTGAGTTTTTCAACACGATCGAGCATCTGTTCATCATGTAGGGCCTGTGGCGGAGTGGTTTCACGGCAATAAAATCACTGTAATGGGCTGACCTGACTTTAATCCTATAGAACACCTTTGGGACGTTGAGGAAAGCCGACTTCGTGCCAGATCTCACCGACCGACACCGATACCTCTCCTCAGTGCAGAACTCAGTGAAGAATGGGCTGCCATTGCCCAAGAAACCTTCCAGCACCTGATTGAACGTATTCCTGCGGGAGTGGAAGCTGTCATCAAGGCTGAGGGTGGGCCAACACCATATTGAATTCCAACATAATCGATGGAGTGCGCCACGAACTTAAAAATCATTTTCAGGCAGGTGTCCGGATACTTTTGATCACATAATGTAGTTAAGAAAAGTTATCCATGATTTCTGCCTACTTTAATCGCAAGACTTCCAAGTTGTATCAACTCTGACTGTAATAACTGATCCCCTATGTCTTCCAAATTGACTGCCATTTCTTGTTCCACCACGTCAACAGAAAAATCTTCCTCCTCATAGAGTCTAGCTATTTTTCCTTCTCTTAAATAAATACTTCAATGTTTCTTAAATAGTTATCGTTTTTTTGTCTGCACATGCACATCAATCTATCGATTTCCATCCAATCACATTATTCCTTCTTGGTGCGTCGTTTTTTTTTCCTCCCTTGGAGTGTATTTCCTATATTCCTGTCTTTCTTTCAACATTTTTTTGGTCTCTTCTTTTGTCCATCAAATGAAGTATAATCTGTTACGTAAGGTTTCTTCGCAGTTACTTTAGTTGAACGTAGATTTGTCTCTGCAACCTTTGTGGGTACCGTTGCCGATGAACCAAACTGCCTCACTTTTAAACGGAAATTATTTGAGAAAAATCGAAATGTATAACTAGGCGGAAATCAGAGTGCTTGCCCTACATTATGGTAAGGAACGAAACGTAAATAAAAGAAGAAAGATACATACTTTTACCGGACTATATTTCGTGAGACAGCAGAAATCCGTGCTATCACCAGACACGCCTGACTAGAGAAAGAGGAGATGGCGAATTTGCTGTAAATGTAACCGTACACGTTATTGTGTTTCATTTTCTTTGAGTTATCAATAGGATTTTATCTCCAGGAAAAAGTATAGAGAGAGTGGAGTGCCTAGTACGACGCCGCCTTAGAGACAAAAGAGACATAAATCTGGGTCGTTTCCTTATAAGACCTACGGAAATATTCAGAAAATAGTTTGTGATATTCTTCATTATTCTACGACTTATTTGAAATTAAAATGCAGTAGCTGATGCAGTATACAGGGTGGTCCATTGATCGTGACCGGGCCAAATATGTCACGAAATAAGTGTCAAACGAAAAAACTACAAAGAACGAAACTTGTCTAGCTTGAAGGGGGAAACAAGATGACGCTATGGTTGGCTCGCGAGATGGCGCTGCCGTAAGTCAAACGGATATCAACTGCGTTTTTTTAAAATAGGAACCCCCATTCTTTATTACATATTTGTGTAGTACGTAAAGAAATATGAATGTTTTAGTTGGACCACTTTTTTCCCTTTGTGATAGATGGCGCTGTAATAGTCACAAACGTATAAGTACGTGGTATCACGTAACACTCCGCCAGGGCGGACGGTATTTTCTTCGTGATACGTTACCAGTGTTAAAATAGACCGTTTACCAATTGCGGAAAAGGTCGATATCGTGTACGTTGACGATGTTCTACGCCTCGTTTTGTTGCCTTTTATGGAAAGCTACCCTGGGTTTACATTTCAGCAAGACACCGCCCGCCCCCACATGCCGAGGATTTCTGCTGCTTGTCTTCGTTCTTGCAAACCCACCTTGGACAGCAAAATCACCTAATCTCTCTCCAGTTGGGAATGTCTGGAGCATTCTGGGCAGGACCCTCCAACCATCTCGGAACTGTGACGATCTAACGCTCCAACTGGACATAATTTAGCACGATATCCCTCAGAAGCACATCCAACAACTCTATCAAGCAATGCCAAGCCGAATAACTACTTGCACGAGCAAAAAAATAAATAAATAAATAAATAAATAAATAAATAAATAAATAAAATAAAAAGAAATCCAAGTGTTCTGATAGTGCATTTGTTTGTCTGTACATATACATGACATCTAGCAGTGTCCGACCCATTCGGATAATTTCTTCGTGGTGCGCCGTTCTTTTGTCTTACAGTGTATAACGGGCGTTAGAGTTTCATCGAACCTTCTTAAGCAGCATTTCAGAATGCTCTCTGCCGTACTGGAAAGCCTTGGGGCACGACATCGCTTTGCAGGATGCTTTCGCGGTGTGTTCAGCTCATCTCCGGTGCACCCTGGGCCTTGCCTGCTGTCCCTAGCAGCAGCAGCAGTGGCGGCGGCGGCAGAGAGGGCCCCTCGCACAGTGGCAGCAGAGCTGGCAGCCGCCGCGAGGCAGGGCCCACGGCTGGCTGAGAGCGCAGGTGTTGGGCGACAGCTGCGGAATTATTTATCTGCGCGTCGGTCCCACAGCTTCCGCTCTGTGCAGCCACGCCGCAGTCCACTTCATTAGCGACGTCCGTCTGCCACAGAGATGCTCCCCTTCCTGCGTTAAAAACAGCCGCACTTACTCAAAGCACCGCCGTCCCCTCTAATTCCTGAGAGGACACAGTTCCGTGGAAACTCTTTGGTCTCCGCAAAACGAGGGAGACTGCCACGCTTCCCCTTTCATTCCACTCTGTGGGTATGGTGGATCCATGCCAAGAAACTTACTACGGTCTCGGATTTGGAAAAAGGGTTCTTTGCTGATTTACACTGACGATAAAAAAATTATTAGTGTAGAGTGATGAAAATTCGCGAATATACTTGCCCAAGGTAATATATTTGAGTAATTAACATTGCAAGATCACAGGTTAATGTAAGCGAGAGATGTTGTTGTGGTCTTCAGTCCTGAGACTGGTTTGATGCAACTCTCCAAGCTACTCTACCCTGTGCAAGCCTCTTCATCTCCCGGTACTTACTGCAACCTACATCCTTCTGAATCTGTTTACTGTATTCACCTCTTGGTCTCCCTCTACGATTTTTACCCTCCACGCTGCCCTCCAATGCTAAATTTGTGATCCCTTGATGCCTCAGAACATGTCCTACCAACCGGTCCCTTCTTCTTGTCAAGTTGTGCCACAAACTCCTCTTCTCCCCAATTCTATTCAGTACCTCCTCATTAGTTATGTGATATACCCATCTAATCTTCAGCATTCTTCTGTAGCACCACATTTCGAAAGCTTCTATTCTCTTCTTGCCCAAACTATTTATCGTCCATGTTTCACTTCCATATATGGCTACACTCCATACAAATACTTTCAGAAACGACTTCCTGACACTTAAATCTATACTCGATGTTAACAAATTTCTCTTCTTCAGAAACGCTTTCTTTGCCATTGCCAGTCTACATTTTATATCCTCTCTACTTCGACCATCATCAGTTATTTTGCTCCGCAAATAGCAGAACTCCTCTACTACTTTAAGTGTCTCATTTCCTAATCGAATTCCCTCAGCATCACCCGACTTCATTCGACTACATTCCATTATCCTCGTTTTGCTTTTGTTGATGTTCATCTTATATCCTCCTTTCAAGACACTGTCCATTCCGTTCAACTGCTCTTCCAAGTCCTTTGCTGTCTCTGACACAATTACAATGTCATTTGCGAACCTCAAAGTTTTTATTTGTTCTCCATGGATTTTAATTCCTACTGCGAATTTTTCTTTTGTTTCCTTTACTGCTTGCTCAATATACAGATTGAATAACATCAAGGAGAGGCTACAGCCCTGTCTCACTCCCTTCCCAACCACTGCTCTCATTTCGTGCCCCTCAACTCTTATAACAGCCATCTCGTTTCTGTACAAATTGTAAATAGCCTTTCGCTCCCTGTATTTTACCCCTGCAACCTTTAGAATTTGAAAGAGAGTATTCCAGTCAACATTGTCAAAAGCTTTCTCTAAGTCTACAAATGCTAGAAACGTAGGTTTGCCTTTCCTTAATCTTTTCTCTAAGATAAGTCGTAAGGTCAGTATTGCCTCACGTGTTCCAACATTTCTACGGAATCCAAACTGATCTTCCCCGAGGTCGGCTTCTACGTTTTTCCATTCGTCTGTAAAGAATTCGCGTTAGTATTTTGCAGTTGTGACTTACTAAACTGATAGTTGGGTCATTTTCAGCGGAAGGGAGATACGCCTCTGCAAATGTGAAATGCTGGTACATTTACAACCGGTGTAATTGCCAGAATGTTGAACACAAGCATTCAAATGCGTCGTCAGCATTGAGCTGTACAGGTGTCGGATGTCAGTTTGCGGGATGGAGTTTGTGGCACGGTTAATGCTGTTTGTGGATGATGGTGAGGTGTCATCCAATGACGCCCCACATGTACTCGATTACAGACGGATCTGGTGAAGGAGCAAGCCAAGGCAAAATGTTTACATGCTGTGGAGCATGTTGGGTTACAACAGCAGTATGCGGGCGTGGGTTATCCCGCTGGAAAACATCTCCTGGAATGCTGGTCATGAATAGCGACACAACAGGTCACATCAGCAGAGTGACGTACATTGTAAGTGCAGGGCGTCTGGCTCGGACCTGCTGTTGAATTGAACGGTTTGTAACAATTCATTGTGTTACTTTGGTGTCAATTCCGTCTGAACAGGCCTCAGAAGATCCTACAGTACTGACAGACCGCCATCCGCCATATCATCCTCAGCCTATTGGCGCCACTGGATGAGAAAATGGAGGGGCATTTGGTCGGCACACGCTCTCCTGGCTGTTGCCAGTTTACGTGACTGGACCCATTACTTCTCAATCAAGTAGCCCCTCAATTTGCTTCACAAGGGCTGTGTACACCCCGTTCGCCAACAGCGCTCGGCAGACAGAAGGATCACCCATCCATCTATATCTGCATCTACATGGATACTCTGCAAATCACGTTCAAGTGTCTGGCAGAGGGTTCATCGAACCACCTTCACAATTCTTTACTATTCCAATCTCGTATAGGGCGCGGAAAGAATGAACACCTATATCTTTCCTTACGAGCTCTGATTTTCCTTATTTTATCGTAGTGATCGTTCCTCCCTATGTAGGTCGGTGTCAACAAAATATTTTCGCATTCGGAGGAGAAAGTTGGTGGTTGGAATTTCGTGAGAAGATTCCGTCGCAGCGAAAAACGCCCGCCTTTCTTTTAATGATGTCCAGCACAAATCCTGTATCATTTCTGTGACATTCCCTCCCATATTTAGCGAGAATACAAAACGTGCTGCCTTTCTTTGAACTTTTTCGATGTGCTCCGTCAGTCCTATCTGGTAAGGATCCCACACGGTGCAGCAGTATTCTAAAAGAGGACGGGCAAGCGTAGTGTAGGCAGTCTCCTTAGTAACTCTGTTACATTTTCTAAGTGACCTGCCAATAAAACGCAGTTTTTAGTTAGCCATCCCCACAACATTTTCTATGTGGTCCTTACAATTTAAGTTGTTCGTAACTGTAATACCTAGGTATTTAGTTAAATTTACGGCTTTTAGATTAGACTGATTTATCGCGTAACCGAAGTTTAACGAGTTCGTTTTAGCACTTATGTGGATGACCTCACACTTTTCGTTATTTAGCGTAAAATGCCACTTTTCGCACCATTCAGATTTGTTTTTCCTAAATCGTTTTACGGTTTGTTTTGATCTTCTGATGACTTTATTAGTCGATAAACGACAGCATCATCTGCGAACAACCGAGCGAGGTGGCGCAGTGGTTAGACACTGGACTCGCATTCGGGAGGACGACGGTTCAATCCCGCGTCCGGCCGTCCTGATTTAGGTTTTCCGTGATTTCCCTAAATCGCTCCATGCAAATGCCGGGATGGTTCCTTTCAAAGGGCACGGCCGACTTCCTTTCCCGTCCTTCCCTAATCCGATGAGACCGATGACCTCGCTGTCTGGTCTCCTTCCCCAAACCAACCAAGCATCTGCAAACAACAGAAGACGGCTGCTCAGATTGTCTCCCAAATCGTTTATATAGAAAAGGAAGGGCAAAGGGCCTATAACGCTACCTTGGGGAACGCCAGATATCGCTTCTGTTTTACTCGATGACTTTCTGTCAGTTACTACGAACTGTGACTTCTTTGACAGGAAATCATAAATCCAGTCACATAACTGAGACGCTATTCCATAAGCACGCAATGTCACTACGAACCGCTTGTGTGGTACAGTGTCAAAAACCTTCCGGAAATCCAGAAATACGGAATCGATCTGAAGTCACTTGTCTAAAGCACTCAACACTTCATGAGAATAAAGAGCTAGTTGTGTTTCACAGGAACGATGTTTTCTAAACCCACGTTGACTGTGTGCCAGCCAAGCCCAACAGCGCTTAACTTCCGTGATTTTACAAGTACCGGTGTTACCACTGCGGCAAGGTCGTTGGCACTGTGGTTCCAACTGCTGCTCAAATTACTGCTGCGCCGAACACGGTGGTCTTCCCTATCGGTAGTTTCACGTGGCCTTTCTGAATCTATTCTTCTTGAGACCAGACTCTCTCGTGAGCACCGCTGCCAGAAACCAAGTGTAGTGGCTACATTCCTGACAAGTCTGTGTGCAGTATCGCAGAAGGAAAATCCAGCTTATTGTAGCCCTATTACACGACCTCGTTCAAACTCTGTGAGATGTTTACAATGGTGTCTTTATCACCTCCAGCACCGACTCGCCACATCTAATCTCAAAGATAGCTAACATTCACGACCAGTACAGCGTGTGTTTAAAGAAAACCTGATTTCTATCCTCACAGGGGCATTACTAGCGCCACTCTTATGTGAAATCTTAATACGAGTCATCTTTCAAGTCTAGAAACAGCCTAGTGACTTTCGTTTATGTCGCACAACTCCTTCTTGGTATTTGGATTTTATTTCCCATCGGTATGTATTTTTCACCCTTTGGCAAATCATTGCGATCCATCTAAAATGTTCAATGTTATTTCGCTGCACAATTTTTTCTTCTTCTTCTTCTGCATCACCTCATCGTTTACGCTGTACAGCAGCGATCGTCGCCGGAAGCTTTTAAAACAGTTGACGAAGATCACTGCGGTGGAGATTAAACATTAAGTTGGTGAAAAAAGAATGAAATGATACGACAAAGTTGAAGACTTCAGCTGGGTTGACAACGGCAACGAAAGCTTCTAAACTTATGAAGTACAAAGGTCGTCCTTCGCACATTTTCTTTACTTTCCGAAACAGTATCAGAAAGCGGAAAGAATCAAGTTGCACCGACGACTAGATGGTCAGATTCTCAGCACCAGTTACGCACTCGACCAATGTGGGAAGGTTTGGCACTTGTTGTCATCGACCTGGAAGATCCCTGGAAAACCTAAACCTCAATCATAGTGTCGTGGTTTTGAGAGCTACACCTCCAGAAGGCGAGTATAATAACACTGTGCGCCTTGTTCTGTCTAATGAACTATAAAATGTAGTGGATGTTCAACAAATACAAACAATTGGCGCTCAATGTAAGTAAATGTAATGGATATAATTTGATGAGCAGCCTACATCATCTCCGAGTAATCGCAGGAAGCAGTCACTCCAGTGATCTACGGCAGTCCTCCCACAGTACTTCACATGGAGAGAGCGCACAGATCTTGTGGGAAAATCAGTTGACTCAACGAGAACATTGGAAGATAACAATACGTGTGTGTCATCCACGAAGGCTGACGTTTTCAGAACTACATCAACATCTACATGACTATTCTGCAATTCATAACTGAGTGCCTGGCAGAGGCAATGATACCCAACTGCGGTGATACGGCTCCAAAGGACTTATTAACCGACAGTTAAAGGCCCGCCACTAATTCCTCTCTTGTCCCAACCTTTCCATCTCAGAGTAGCACTTGCTAGCTTCAGCCTCAGTTATTTGCTGGATGTGTTCCTCTGTCTTCCTTTACAGTTTTTTACCCTCTACCCTCATACCATGGAAATTATGCCGTTACGTCTCAACAGCTGTCCTATCAACCTGTCCCTACCTCTTGTTGGGGTTTTCCATATATTCCTTGCCTGACCGATTCTGCGAAGAACCTTCTGATTACTTATCTTACCAGTCCTCCTTATTTTCGACATGGTTCGATTCTTTTCAGTTCCAGTTTTCCCACAGTCCATCTTTCACTATCATACAATGCTGTGCTCCAAACGTACTAGTACATTCACAGAAATTTCTTCCTGAAATTGAGGCCTATGTTCGATACCAGTAGACTTCTCTTGGGCAGGAACACCCTATTTGCCAGCGCTAGTCTGCCTTTTATGACGCCCTTGCTCCGTTAGCATGGGTTATTTTGCTACGTAGCTAGCAAAATTCTTTAACGCCGTCTACTTCCTGATCATCAGTTCTGTTGTTAAGTTTCTCGATGTACTCATTTCTGCCACTTCTCATTACTTTTGTCTTTCTTCGATTTAGTCTCAATCACTTAGGATAGCAATATCTTCAGCGAATCTTATCACTGATATCCTTTCACCTTGAATTATAATCAAAAACTAGAGCATTTATTTCATTTGCGTCATTGCTTCCTCGATGTTTAGTCTGAAATGTTGCACCCTTTTCAATCAGAGCAGTTCGTACTTGGTCTTCCAATCTTATTGTTTCCTCTTCTTTCTTGTACACATTGTATATTACCCATCTTTTCCTATAACTTAGCCCTATTTTGCTCAGAATTTCGAACACTACAGGACAGATTTCCATGCACCTCCGCGCCAATTGATATTAAAAAACCGAATGGACGCAGTTGAATTATAAGTACAATTAAATATGAATATAGAACTGGGGAAAGGCGCAAAAGTTGCCCTAACCTTAATTTAGAGCACACTGCACTCGCTAGTCTAACTGGGCAATGAACCGATCGTAGCTGAGTGAGAACCAAAGCTGCTATTTGACTTACGTATGTTAACTGTAGCGTTATTTAAATCCAACCAGAAGAGCAAAAATTTATCTGTACAGTATGTAATTATTCAAACATAGATTAATGATCGAAAGACGCAGAGTAAATGCTCGCTGTTTAAATTGATGTAATGAGTAACGTGGACGGAAATTAATTAATAAGCTCTGCGTATATTATATGTACATTAATTTGCCATTTTACTGTCAAATCAGGTCGCCCGTGTCGCCGAATGGTTAGCGTTGCTGCCTTCGGTGGCGAAGGACACCCGTTCGACTCACGGTAACTCATCAGAATTTTTTCTGGCGTAGGTAGGTGTGGAACGGAAACAATTGGCCTTGTAAAGTCACATGGGGAGCTGCTTGAATAAAGAAGCAGCACCAGCACCAGAATTCATCCGCTGGCAATAACGGTGGGAGGCCTGGGCGACATGATCATCATATATCCAACCATCATAGATCTATCCTCTTGCTGTCTTTTAGACAGCAGTCTGCCAACCGGAAGAGGCCTAAAGCCTATACGTGAGAGGGGTTTCGTTCACGTTTACTCTCACGACAAGGCCCGGTTCAAACCAGTTAACGAACTCGTAACTTTTTTCTATTTCATCTGTAACACATCAGGAATTGTGTAGGTCAGTAATATTTAAAACAGTAGTATAGCAACGATGATATCTTTTATAATGCCGTAGACGAATCACAACGCAAGCAATTGACACAGAAATAAAATACACAATACAACATATGCTATAAAGTAATAGTCATAATTTCAGTTACCGCATAAGGCAAGTAATAGTAGAGTCCCATGAGTTACACTGATGAGTCCGAACATTGTTACTATCTATTTAATACAGTGCTGGTAAGTGTATGGAACGCAGTACAGAAGCTGGAATCGACAAGTCTTTGGTAGGTTACGGATGTTGGTACGCACAGGTCACAAAATTCCCGTAAATTACGTGCCGGTGTTCTGTGTGCGACAACATGGCACCCGACAGTGCCCCAGATGTGTTCCATCGTACTTATATTGGGCAAATTTAGTGGCCCAGACATGACTTTAATTTCGCTGTAACGCTCTTCAGACCGACGTAGCACGATCCCGCCTTGTCAAATGGACAATTATCCCGCTAGAACGGGAGACCATTACCGCTGAATGAGATCAGGTGAGACCCAATTCCCCCAACAAAGTTTGGGACGTAATCAAACATTAGATTATAAGTAATTAACATTCCTCTTTTAAGCTGACAAATTATTTAGAATATTTAGTAACTGATTAGGCAACTGGAACTGAAAAATTTTCGGAGATTTTCGCTACACCAAGAAATAATGCGAAGAATGGCCGGTTGGTTCTGTTTATTTCTAACAATACCTCTTTTATTTAGTTTGGTGTTCGTCATTGCACATCGTATGTCATGAGCCTAGTTTCTTCAGTTCTTCATTTTTATGGACGGCTTACTTTCACAACTTTAAGTTGTGGGGAACTGAATCGGTATTCTTCAGAGTTCTTCCGGTACTACTAATCACCAGCCTTTCTCTGGAATAATGCCTGATCAAGGAAATCTATTCGGAAAGCATTGCCTTTTCGAGGTCCAAGAAATTGAGCTTTTGCACCAATTTCACTGTTTGAAAATATTCCTCCACTAACATTAACTTCCCAATTTTCCATATGAGAGAAAGAGTTGCTATATAATTTATGAACGACGACTAATTTCAACTACTACCACTGGAAGGAAAGCAAAAGAAATAAACATAACAGCAAGAATGGTCTCGAATATTCTTTAGAAAATAAGTAAAATTTCAAAATGAAACTTTTGCTCTCTATGAAACTGATTATTTACTGACATTTCATGATGCCAAATGTTTACTCATGACAGTAAAGCGTAAAGTTTTAGTACGAAAAACGTTCAAAAATTGAGGGCAGCTAAGCGACCAATGGGGAGATGCACGTTGAAAATTACTGTGGGAAACAAGAGAGACAGTAAATTGGTTAGGGAGCAGATTAGAGTGGAAGACGTAACTATGAGAGAGATTAAAGAACTGGAGGGGGGCTGGACAATATCCAGGAAAGTACAATAGTGATAATAGAGATTACTTTAGAAGGAAATCCGCTTGATCACCAAATCATCGTTAAAGCCATTTTGGTTTTATGCCTCAGAAATTTTGATTTTATCCCTCAAGGGGTAATTACCTCCAGTTTGGGAACCACTGTGTTAGAAGGTACCATCGCCGTCGGGGATGAGATTAACCTCGAAGGGATAAGGTAGTCAGGAATAATTTGCCTTAGATTAGCATCACAGGAGCGGCGGAAGCCCAGGTGAATGTCCGCTATAGCATCATACTGACCATACTGACCTGCGTCCGTCTCTTTGTTGGCGTGCGTCGTTATTGGGATTAGGAGACCTAACTTCTACAAATTCACCTTGTCGAGAGGGCCCTGCCCGGTTTGAATCCCGCCAGTTCTGATGAAATGCAGGTCTGTCGTTACGATTATATCGTCTGTCGTCATGTCGGTAATTTCTGCAATTAATTTCTTGTCGGTCACGTGGTGGAGAATTTCTCCCTGAATCGTAATTGCGCGCTCAACTGTTGCGTCTGAAGTTATTCTGCCTCCCTTGAAAATAATTGTTTTGGTTCCCATATTGTCTGTTCCTATGGTTATCTCTGTGATAGTCATTGCAACGGAGAGGTGATCTTTCCCTGTAATTATTACTACTCCGCCAACGGTTGTAATACGGGTGGTGTCTGTTTTGGTCACGATTTACGTTGTAACAATAGCCTTGTCGTGTCCAGTTATTATTTCAGACGGACAATGACTCGCACCGCAGGCAGCCACGTGCGCCGGCTGGCTGAGGGAAAAATAACATACACGCTAACCTTGAGAAAAATTTTAGCATTCCTTACCGACGTATACAACATGATAATTGCTTTGACGTTGAAAGTCTGCACGCTATAAAGGGTAAAAGATTGCACCACATTTCACAAGTAAAACCGTTTATTGAGAGATAATCTGTTTTTTTAACTTAGTCTTTGCTATAAAATTTTTCACTTCACGTTACTAGTACGCTTTGTCACACTTAGACACTGTTAACATGCAACTATGTTTTAAAATTAACTATCCAGTCTAGAACCTAGGGAGCATATTTAGACAGTAATTACGAATGCATTGTTATGGTAAACAGACGACACAGTGTTATTGTGTGTGTACATTCTTGCTTGTTAGTTGCACGATTACGTAACGACTATAAGGGTTACATACTTAGAACATATTCCAGTACTGCTAATGAGATTTTACTGCAACATTTTGCTTTACTTGAAAATACATTATGGATTTAAAGTGCTTTCTGAGAGATACCAGATGACACAGTGGTTAGTTTATTTGACAGCTACACGACTATATCACGATGCTCCTAATGTGTGACACAATTTACATTGTTTCTTTTGTGTGTATCTGCTTTATATCTGCACAGTTTTTCTTTAGTAATAACTTTTGTGATATAGCTACAATGAGACAGCCTTTTCCATATCACAACAATACGTTACATTATAGTACTTTCTTGATCACGGTGAGGTACATAATAACTACGATATTCATACGCATAGCAGTTCACTTTTGTTTATGATGAGGTAAGTACATTGACTTCTGCAGAACTTAGCTTTCGGAGGACGATAACTACGACACTTCCACAGATTATCTTACAACAAGATGTACAATTTAGCTCAGCAGTACACGTATTTGAGTGATTAATTTTGCACTTAAAACATTTATTTTTAAAGATTTTTGAATTGCAAAGAAAGTTTTCCATGATACATTTCATTCCATTTCTGTAATCTGTAACACTTGAGGGTATAATTACATTAATCCTCAGGGGGTATATGCTTACTCTGTGTACTATGTGTGTGGCAAGCACAAGGAGCCCTAGCTAATATGGTATTTGCTTATATAACTTTACACATCAGTACCATATTTCTCTAACATATAATTAAACAGCTATCTGATTATATAACTGAGAGAGCCAAACATTTTTTTTACTACATCAGTGACAGATGTTTACGTAATTACACAGTTGGATAACTTCACACTTGTGAAATTGTATTTTGTCTGTACTTTGTGAACTGTTCATATTTTTTCGGGTCCATTGTGATACTATGAGAGCTTTGAATGATGTATTTGGAATGGGATCATGATTTTTAAAGTGCGTTTGAGGTAGATGACACTATTGAAATGAGCAGAGAATTTTTCTTAGGTCTTTAAATTATTGAAAGAAGCTGCGACGATTTTGAGATGTGATTGATCTGTTATGATGTTATTATTACGATGACAATATGTATTATGCTGTTGAGGTATGTTTATGATCAATAAGCTGATCCTATATGAGGAATTTGATCATGTTATGTATTTATTATGATGAAATATTGAAGAAGTGTCGACGAATATGTATATGTGTAATAAGGTAAGGAATAATGAGTAGTGGTTAGAGACTCTGACTTGTGAAAAAGGATGTTGTAAACCAAGAATCGTACTTTAAGAGTTATGAAATGTGTGTAAATGCGTGAATGTATGACAATGCCGGCGAAAATTTTTGAACACTTATATTTATAGGATTTTGTTTCTACACATTTGTAACGCAAATTCTCGACCTATGAAATTTTTTTTGTATGAGACTGTCACTGTAGCATAAACTGCTGTCGTAAATATTTCGGTAATAAAGCTAAGTGACCTTGACGTAATGCATTGTGGGCACCCAGCTAAGCCACCTGCCTCGAGAAAAAGCCATTAGGTGGAGACAAAAGAGGCCATAAACCTCACTATTGACATTGCTTTGTAGAAAGCATCGCAAATACGACACGCTCAAACTTGAAAACATATGATTACACTGTGAAGCTCTTAATTTATGATATTTACTAAAATGCCTAATGAAATGATGAGAAACATTTTACATCTATTATCATTCTAGTTAAGCTCTTAATTTATGATATTTACTAAAATGCCTAATGAAATGATGAGAAACATTTTACATCTATTATCATTCTAGTTGAGAGATTGCTCATTTTGTTTAATATCTAGTTTCTAGCTGCACTGCAGCATTGGTTAAAATAAAATTTAACAGATATACTAATATAGATATTTTATGCCTACAGATCCAGAAAATAATAATTTTATGATCTACTAAAAAAAAAACGAGGGAGCACAAAAAGACATTTCCCTCCACAGGGATTGCATATATAATTTTATACGATTTGGTAACTTGTCTGCTAGAGTAAGTCAAGGGGATGCATCACTCTACTATTAAGATGTGACATAGGTATTAAACACAGCCATTTTTACTGTAATATTTTTTCTGCTTGACCTTTGTCATGTTTAGGTATAAGTTATTGCATTTGCTGCTGCTGTTTGCCAGGCATAGTGCTACTGAATTTCACTTTGTATTACTCTGTTAAGCCAGTTCTACTGCTGATTTATATTTCTTGTTGCTGCACATTGGCTCATATTAGTGATAATGTTGCATTTGCTTTGCTAATTTATATTTATTGCTACTTGTTTTGCCAATTTGGATTTTTTGTCATTGCTGTTTGTGTTAATTGTTTTGTGCTATTGCATTGCCTCGTCCCTTAGTTTAGCATCTGAGCTCAGTAGATTTAAGTTAGCTTAAGAGTGGCTATATAAGAGAATGAGTTGTGATGAATTGAAAGTAATGCATTGGCAACGTATAAAAACGGTGAAATAAGAGGAAACATCTATGAAATGAAGTTTTGGGTTGGACTGCAGTACCAAACGTCACGCTGAAAACAAACCCTGTCTTTTCCTTTTGTGTTATTCAGCTATGTGTTTGTGTACCCTTGTGTATTTGTGTTCTTCCTGTCTTTATATGTTTATCTCATGAGAGATATGTTATAGAATTTTTCTAATAATATGTTATTTTCTTTGTAAAGACGTTTAGATATTATTAATTCTGTTCTGTTTCAATGCTCATATGTGAAATTAATGTTTCGAAAACTATTCTCATTATTTTATATATTTACTTATTTCGTAATTCCTGTAACGCTGATGTAGATGTTTATTTCTGTTCTTTTGTAAAGCCTGTATTATTACAAATGTTACCTGTAATATTATGTTCTTTAATGATGTATTTTGTACCTTTGTAATTGTATTCTCATGTTGTAAATTTATAATTGTATAGGCACGACTTCTTCAAATTAAGTTAAATTTCACTGCACACATTTCTGTTGGTCATAGTAATGCACAATATGTGAGAAGTTGGGACTGTTAGTGTTTGCATGTGTGTTAATAATTCAGCAAGGGAGTGGTTAACAGCATTGCTGGTTCTAAGGACAATTCCAAAAACTTTGTGAGTGCACAAGTGGTGGTTATGGACTTGCTATATTGTCCGCAAGACTCTTCGATGGTGATTGTGCACCTGCCCAATCGCAATAGATGGCTGCTGGCCGTCTCTACAAGAACTACAGCGGGTCTGCATGTTCGATGGCCCACCAGTACCATACTCTCTACTAGGACTACTGTGGGTCTGCTCTGTGATGACCTGCCTACCAATACTCTTCAAACCTTCGACTGACTCTGCTGTGGGTTTGCTCTGTTTTGGCCCATTACCTCTCTGCATGTCAAGAGTCAGCACTATCTTTCCGTTGGAAGGACAACACAAGTTCTACAAGACTGCATGGAAATCCACTACTTCCGTGTGCATTTTCTTTTACTGCTCACACTTCGAGAAAAAAAAAACCACTGAAATTTTACTGTGATGAATGATCAGGACTGTCTTAATAGACTGTGAGAAAATTTTAGCTTTTGACCAACATTCTATCGATAAGCGTGTGCATTTGATATATTTGCTAGCGTTAATATAAAATTTTTAAGAAATATGTATTGGCCAGTGCCCAAAACAATTTGCAAAATTTTTTGTGGGGACATGGGGGCTATGTAAGTAGGCTGTTTAGGTTTTTATGTTGGTAACGCCATGTAGCGTTCTATATGAAAATCACTGACTGTGCTGTGTGCAGTCTGTGGCTGGTTTGCATTGTTGGAATATTCGCCATTGTAGCATTGGACAGTTGGCTGTTAACAGCGCGTAGCGTTGCGCAGTTGGAGGTGAACCACCAGCAGTGGTGGATGTGGGGAGAGAGATGGCGGAGTTTTGAGAGCGGATGATCTGGACGTGTGTCCATTAGAGACAGTAAATTTGTAAGACTGGATGTCATGAACTGATATACATATTATGACTTTTTAACACTATTAAGGTAAATACATTATTTGTTCTCTATCAAAATCTTTCATTTGCTAACTATGCCTATCAGTAGTTAGAATCTTTTATTTAGGTGGCAGTATTGGCGCTCGTTGTATTGCAGTAGTTCAAGTAACGAAGATTTTTGTGAGGTAAGTGATTTGTGAAAGGTATAGGTTAATATTAGTCAGGGCCATTCTTTTGTAGGGATTATTGAAAGTCAGATTGCGTTGCGCTAAAAATATTGGGTGTCAGTTCAGTGATGATCAGAATAGGCAAAGAGCGAAATGTCTGAGTACGTTCAGTTCTGCTCAGCTGTTTGAAAAGCAAATAATGTAAGAGGTTTATCAGCACAGTAATTCATTAATTTTTCTAAGGGGACGTTTCAAGCGTAGTGGTGAAACTGAACTCTTTCCCATATGGGTTTTTCCAGGAGTACATTTGGCCATGATTCACTTTTAAGGATGACAGTGCACAACCTCATCCAACTGTGCGGTTGTAGGAGGTCTAGGAACGAGGGAATTTTCGGCGAATGGATTGGCCTGCCCCTTTCCCAACTTAAATTCCATCTGGCATGTTGGGATGTGTTGGAAAGATGTACTGCAGCACATCCGCTTGCAGCAACAATCGCCCAGCACTTGTTAACCCCGCAGGTGGGAGAATGAAACGCCCTACTGCAAGGCCTTTTTAGCAACATCATGTCCAGCATGGAAACACATTGCAGAGCACTCACTGCCGTCCATGGTGACCACTTACCCTACTGAGAACGATGTCTCGCATTTTGTAATGTACAGGGAACCATCACAAATCGCTTCACCGTAATTATTGTCTGTGAATGAAAGTGTCATTCCTGTACATCTCATTACTTATTTCTTTCAGTTACCTTCTCTACCATCCTTCACCTATTGTTCCTATGTATGGTCCAAGTTTGATCGTGTTATATCACATGGTAGAGACTTGGCAGTTACTTTGATCTTTACTACACTCCTGGAAATGGAAAAAAGAACACATTGACACCGGTGTGTCAGACCCACCATACTTGCTCCGGACACTGCGAGAGGGCTGTACAAGCAATGATCACACGCACGGCACAGCGGACACACCAGGAACCGCGGTGTTGGCCGTCGAATGGCGCTAGCTGCGCAGCATTTGTGCACCGCCGCCGTCAGTGTCAGCCAGTTTGAAGTGGCATACGGAGCTCCATCGCAGTCTTTAACACTGGTAGCATGCCGCGACAGCGTGGACGTGAACCGTATGTGCAGTTGACGGACTTTGAGCGAGGGCGTATAGTGGGCATGAGGGAGGCCGGGTGGACGTACCGCCGAATTGCTCAACACGTGGGGCGTGAGGTCTCCACAGTACATCGATGTTGTCGCCAGTGGTCGGCGGAAGGTGCACGTGCCCGTCGACCTGGGACCGGACCGCAGCGACGCAGGCATGCACGCCAAGACCGTAGGATCCTACGCAGTGCCGTAGGGGACCGCACCGCCACTTCCCTGCAAATTAGGGACACTGTTGCTCCTGGGGTATCGGCGAGGACCATTCGCAACCGTCTCCATGAAGCTGGGCTACGGTCCCGCACACCGTTAGGCCGTCTTCCGCTCACGCCCCAACATCGTGCAGCCCGCCTCCAGTGGTGTCGCGACAGGCGTGAATGGAGGGACGAATGGAGACGTGTCGTCTTCAGCGATGAGAGTCGCTTCTGCCTTGGTGCCAATGATGGTCGTATGCGTGTTTGGCGCCGTGCAGGTGAGCGCCACAATCAGGACTGCATACGACCGAGGCACACAGGGCCAACACCCGGCATCATGGTGTGGGGAGCGATCTCCTACACAGGCCGTACACCACTGGTGATCGTCGAGGGGACACTGAATAGTGCACGGTACATCCAAACCGTCATCGAACCCATCGTTCTACCATTCCTAGACCGGCAAGGGAACTTGCTGTTCCAACAGGACAATGCACGTCCGCATGTATCCCGTGCCACCCAACGTGCTCTAGAAGGTGTAAGTCAACTACCCTGGCCAGCAAGATCTCCGGATCTGTCCCCCATTGAGCATGTTTGGGACTGGATGAAGCGTCGTCTCACGCGGTCTGCACGTCCAGCACGAACGCTGGTCCAACTGAGGCGCCAGGTGGAAATGGCATGGCAAGCCGTTCCACAGGACTACATCCAGCATCTCTACGATCGTCTCCATGGGAGAATAGCAGCCTGCATTGCTGCGAAAGGTGGATATGCACTGTACTAGTGCCGACATTGTGCATGCTCTGTTGCCTGTGTCTATGTGCCTGTGGTTCTGTCAGTGTGATCATGTGATGTATCTGACCCCAGGAATGTGTCAATAAAGTTTCCCCTTCCTGGGACAATGAATTCACGGTGTTCTTATTTCAATTTCCAGGAGTGTATTTTCACATCATGTTATTATAAAGCCAATGGGGTGTACATTTATTGTTTAATTATTTTTGAGGTTCTTCTTTTTTTGATAGTGCTTTTTTCCCTCATTTTGCTCAGGGTCGGCATGGTTAAGATCGGATTTGGCATGTTTACTTTTAAGGGGTGGCCCGATGCTCTTCCTGCCGCCAGCCCATACCCCCCGGGATGAAATTAGTGTACCCCAGCAGTCTGCGTCTAGTGTGCAATGTCTGCGAGGCGTGTAACTGAGGCGGGACGTGGGGACCAACCCGGTATTCACCTACTTAGATGTGGAAAACCGCTCAAAACCATATCCAGGGTGGCTGGCACAGTGGGCCTCATCGTTAACCCGCTGGGCGGATTCGATCCAAGGTCGGCGCACCTATCCGAGTCCAGGAAGCAGCACAATAGTGCTCTCGGATAACCTGGTGTGTTCTTTTTGAGGTTAATACAGGGTATTAATTCAGCACTGTGGTTATTTGATCAATTTTCATGCTTCTTATTGCCGACGGCGTCTTGGCGATACTAGTTTGCAATTTTCTTTTATCAGTTCAGTGATTATCTATCAAATAGATATTGAAATAGTTAAGCCCCTTCCAGTTACTCCCACGAATTAGTAATAAATATCCCATCCACATTTTCCATCTACTGTTACCAGGCTTTGATAGGTGCGTTCCGCCTATGGTACTGGGACGGTGCTTTGCTGCGCCAAATTGTTGTAATGTGTACATTGATGATCTTGTTGAATACTTTGTGTTGACTATTGTGGTAGGGCACTGAACTTTTTCATTAGTATGTGCAGATTTTGTTCTTGAACGACGCCATTATTCAATTATTTTAGTGAAGTGTTCTCTGTGCTAGATCATTTATAGATTATAGTATTATGATTACAAGGGAAATCATCCCATAGCATCGTTTTTAGCTACAAGCGAACAACATTACACTCTGTAAATTTGAAAGGTTGTTACACAGCTTCTGATATTCAGTCATACAAGCGATGCCTTCCTTACCGTTTGCCGTTGAGAAGCATTATTGTACGTGCTACTGAGTTCATTCCTTTTTGTTAATTCGCTGTTAGACTGTTTAAAAGTTTACTATTGGGTCAAGAGTACTCATATAACAGAGCATTGCTTCAATCAGGGCTTAGTCTAACTATTCATGGATAACAGACATCACAACACAGTATACAACTTACAAAGTTAGCAGAGACTCTGAGGAACTACGGCACCTGCCAGTAGTGTATTTTCAAGAAATAGTTATTTTGAAAAAGAAATTGAGAAGTCACCCCGGTCAAAATCAACAACGCCTGTGGAAGAGACTGAGGCTGATAAAGAAAAAGGCCCCTTGTCGGACTATGACTTCCCAGTCTGCGTAGATATGTAGAGCACTACTCAGACACGGCGGAGAATACATTTAACTCCTGTTAACAAAGACAAAAAGTTTGCTTTGTTATGTCGAAGACAGTCTCGACCATACCGCTTCCCGTACCTACGTGACAAGTTGTAAGTGGGCAAACAATTAGAACAAGTGAGCAGAGGAACGAAGAACATCATCACTAACATACTGTCGAGACACGAAAGGAAATCAGATACCGTCGAGAACTGCGTAGTGTGTATTACTGAAATGATATATGTCAAGACCAGTTCGTGACGCAAGCTCCAAGGTTATAGTATAGCGCCATTATGATGTGTTATCAGATTAAGGAAAGAGCGTCATAAATATAGACGGAACTGACTACGTAAACAAGGCTTGGCATCCGGCGGCACGCAGTTTCTTAAGATGCGGCATACCATCTCACAAGTAAAAATCAGAGAACAAAAAGAATATGTACGTTTCACGAATGACAAAGGGGACAGAAAAAAGGGGTAAGCAAATGTGCATCGAAAGGAATTTTGGACGTAGGACGTCTCATTAGTTTCAGAACCACATAAAAGTAAAATGCTGTTGTGAACAGTTGTCACTTCACGTCTGAATCATTCTACTAGATGCAAAGGGTAGGACCAACAATAAACAGTATCCTTAAAACACCTCAAAACTCGGTCGTACAGATTTAAAAATTCTACAACGCAATACAGCTATTTTTGAAATTACATCTTCTAAAAATGACACCTTTAACAAATCGTCGATTTTATTAGCGTGGTTGCTCTTCCACTTCCGCGACAACGTTTTCCATTAAGGTGAAAATTTTTCCGCGAGCTTCTGTTGACTAGAGTTCTTGTTACCGGAGGCGAGCCATCCCGTTGGCTGCTCCTGAGGACACGGCGACAGCCGAACGTAAACTCGTTTAAAACTTCTGTAACGAAGTTAAAACCACTGTGCAAGAAATAAACTCGTTACGGCAGTTTAAACGGCTTAATCGGGCGTCGGGAAAAGCTGCCGTTGGGAGAGAACGGCAGCAACGAATGTTAGCTCACACAGGTGAGCGTCGAAAGTTAGTCTGGAAGTGCTTCACAACAAAAGACCGCACAAGTTCTTGAGTTAATACTGTATTATAATTTACATCTTTCCAAAAGTTATCTTTTCAATAAACGTTCGGCGAAAACAATGAATTAAACTGGTTGCAAGCCAACGTCGACAGTCTAGTTGTCGTATTATTCGCTTTCATCTGTTTTATCTAAAACCGAACTCCCTTCGTAAAACTTTCTTTGGCATAATGGCGGCGTCTTATTGCCGTACTGTCTTTTACAAGTAAGTCTAAGTTTCGGGTAGAAGTAAATTAACTTTCTTTCAGAGATTTAGAAACACATTGCTTAATTTGAAGTTTGTCTTATTAGATGATCCAAAGTAACATCTGTTTCATATCGCCATAGATAGCAGTTGCATTCTACGGTGCTTTTCAAAGGTCAATCATAATAAGGAAATGACAAAAATTTTTCCGCAGAGACTATCACAGCTGTCCCATAACTTAGGCAGTTGTGTAATCATCTACAGACCGTTTTACAAGAATCTTAGACATGTCAGCTAAAAACAACTATGAAAAGTAGTGAAAGGTTAACTGAGATGGAGGTATATAACTACTTACAGGTCTAGTTAGTTTTAAAACTGAAGTCCCACCATTTATGGACGTCTTATCACGAGTTTACGCACTCGCCGCGATCACTGTAGACACGACACACAGCTCCTCCCAGACGATACAGGACCCTGATGACAACATTACCTTTGCGCTACAATGTCTGTGAGACCCCATTAGTCTGTCTGAAAAACTGTGCCCGGATCACAACTCAATGAAGAAGACGTTTGGCTTAGGAAGCTAAAAGGAGATTACGATCATGTGTCTCAAATATTGGGAATATAATTGTCCATAATATTCACGACGCGTTCAATGTATTTTGGAGAAAAACTAAGATATTTAGTTTTTTGATTTTAACCAACAGTAATTTTTTTTAACAATCCCCACTTAAGTACATTTATGTAATGCTCTGCAGTATAAAGTGTATTAGTTAATTTATTATTTTTGATTATTTTGATTGGCTTTTGGAACTACTTGGTTTTAATAATCTCTCATTTCCTAGTGTAATTTGTGATGTACGGTAGTTCGATTCCATGATAGAAACTACTGATTTGACTATTTTCTTTAATTTATCTCGGTGTATTTCTTAAGTCTGTTTCTTAATCAACGATCACGAAAAAAATGTTAGTGCTTTAATTACTAAAGTTTGGATGTGTTTAAGGATTGGTGCATATACTCAGAATCCCCAACTTCTTAAACAGGTTTTTACAATCATTCCTAAAATTTTTCTAACACGTTTTTATTAGTGCGTTTTTGTGAATGTTTGTTCAATACAAGTTTTGCAGCTGATTTTAAAATAACTTCCCCATGCTACACATCTGAAACTTTCAACGTAGGTCAGAACTGAATCATAGTGCAATATTAACCCACTTTCTTATCTGTTGTGTGGCAGAGGGTACTTTACCACTAGTATTTACCGATAAGTTAGGGACGAGAGTGTTTCAACATAGCTCAGAACTCCATGACAATGCAATTATTAATCGGCTGTCGTGTCTGATGTGTGGCGTAGCGTACTTTTTTTCCCACTGCTATTTCCGACTATTCCTGTTCCACTTGCGAATGTTTCGTATTAAGAACAGCTGCTGGTAAGCCCCCGCGTGAACTCGATTCTCTCTAATTTTTACCTTAGGGGTCTTTTCGTAAGATAATCGGTAGGAGAAAGTAATGTGTCTGGTGAGACAGGTGAAGAGAAACTGAAACAATTATCAGATTTACCACATGTCTGTTAAAATCTCATCAGAATGTGTGAAATAGATTGAAAATTCTGACACACACACAAGACTAAAATGCAGAAAATATTTAAATAAAAAACTTTTTAATGTAACACATTTTTAAAATAGACTAAAAGGTATAAAATAATTTCTCCTAGCCCCATATAGATTTCTAACCCACAAAGGTAATCTTGAAAATCTGTGCCTGTTAATTTTTAATAGCTATGGAAATATTTGTAGAATTTAAAATGAAAAAGGTAAGGCACATGCAATACATAACTTACGCGTGAGTAACTCATCCTCTCACTGTTATCTAATGAATGCGTCCGAAATTTTTTTGTTGAAAATTCCACAAGTATTTTCATAGCTATTAAAAAATCACAAGCACAAATTTTCAGGACTGTCTGGAGTTTGCATTCTCTATGGGGCTAGGAGAAATTATTTTATACTTTTTCGTCCGTTGTGAAACGTGTACTGAAAAGATTTTGGTTTAAATACTCGTATTTATTTTGTTAATATTTTTATGGCCTTTTTCTGTAGTGTGGATACTGTGACCATATTTCATTCACTTGAAAAAAAAATGCTTTACCAAGGTACTTGGTAACCATAGGAATAGGATCTAAGCACGAGACACCTGTTACGCACTGATGACTGGAATCTGTAAACACATGAAAGCCTAATGACATTCTCTTATCTAATGTCATTGTGTGCTAGTTCGGCTTTAATATACGTGTTTTTATTTTTATGGAATCTATGGAATTAGCAGCTATATTTAATATGATAATATTACTTTTCCTCTCAAAACTGGTATTCATGTTGTTTGTTTTCCCTTGTGCAGTGTTTGTTTTTTGCCTATTGATCAATTGTAAACATCCCTGTATGTTCTATTTGTTTTCTCTGCATTGGGTTGTTGTATGTTTTCTGTAATTACAGCGCTGTCATCCGAAAAGATAATTCTTGCCGTGCCTAATGTGTGGATAGTTGCTGGCTGATTTAGTGTAGATAGTTAGCCTTGCTCGCGGAGTGGAAGCATAGTAATCGTTTTGAAGTTTCCCAGCGCCGATCGCGGTCCTCTGAATTGGAGCCGACTGGAAGGTTTAACTAGAGGCTCAGATGATCCTGTGACGATCTTGGATTCCTCGACCTCCGCTATCGGGTGAAGAAACGTAGCACCCAGTTTAATAGGTCAGGCGGCCTCTGAATGCAGGAAGAGGCTACCAGGATAGCGGAGTGAGTATGGCGTGCACATGTGCGTGTTTTAGGATAGAGAAATATCCACATAATCCCGAAAAGACGGTAAGAGTCCACACATTGTAGCATTCGTCGTACCAGATGGAGGAAAGAAAATGTTAACATAGTACTAGTTAACTGGAGGAGTGTCAATGGAAACGTCCAGGAACACGTCTCACTTATAAACGGAAACAGTGCCCACATAGTATTAGAGACAGAAAGTTGGCTGCAACCAGCTAAGTAAACAGCAATGAAATTCTAAACGCCGACTGGAATGTATATGCAGAGAGAGGTAGAATGCTGGTGGTGGATGTTTGTTTGTGGTAATAAAAATTAGGATAATTTATAGTGAGATTAAGACAGATTCAGAATACAAAAGAATCTTGGTGAAAGATATTTTTAAAGGTAGCTCAGACGTGTTCATCAGATGCTGTTATAGACCCCCCTGCTCGGGCAACAGTAGTAGCGAAACGTTTAAGGGGAAACTTGGAGAATCTTTCGCTTAAATTACCTGTTCAGATATAATTTTATGGGTATTTCAAACTTAGCAGCTATAGACTAAGAGACTCACGTCGTAAGGATGGGCAGTAAGGATACACAATCTAACGAAGTTGTTCAAAGTGTTTTCGCCGAAAATAGCGTTGATTAATTAATGAGACAATCGACTGTGAAGGTAACATCTAACAGCGGTTGAAGACAAACAGGCACGGAACTTTAGACTCAGTTACAGTGAGACAGGCAATAAGTGATTGTAAGGGTGTTACAGCATCAGGGAAGATGGCTGTAACTAGGATGAAATAAAGGTAGAAAGGGCTTTATGATTAGGAAGAACGACAAGAGACAGATTTCAGATTACCTGACAAGTTAAAACGAAAATTTCATCTCTACCGCTAACATTGTTGAGTACTAATGGACAAATACGTTATAGACAGGTAAGTGCCGAGGAAAACTGTGAGGGATGATAAAAACCCATCGTGGTACCACAGCCGTGTTAGAAAGCTGCTACAAAAGCAAATACAATTTCACTGCAAATTTAAACGTAGTCGAAGACTCACATAGAAAAAAAGAAAACCCAAACGAAGCCAGAATTGGCGTAAGGAGGGCTTTGCGCGAAGTGTTTAACGAATTCTGAAGTAAAATTTTGTATATCGACTTGACATAAAATCTTAAAAAATCTTGGTCTTGTATTAAAACAGTAAACGGATCGAAGCCATCTGTTCAGCAGCTCTGTGACCATGATAACACTGAAACAGAGGATGACACAGAAAAGGTCGAAACACTAAACGACTAAACGTCTTTTCCAAAACTGTTTCACAGAAGAAGATCGCACTGCAGTTCCTCCTTTTGCATAGCTGTACGAACGACAAAGTGACATATATCGAAATAACTTACCATGGGATACGAAACGCTCAATAGATGAAAGTCCACTGTACTTGACGTTGTACCAGTTCGATTCCACACTGAGTATGCCAAAGAATTTGCTCCTCATCTAGCAGAAGTGTACCATAGGTCCCTAGAGGAGAGGAGCGTTCCTAATGATTGGAAAATAGCGCAGGTCATTTCAGCTTTCAAGATATATCGAACAGACTCACAAAACTATAGTCCTTTCTCTGAGATCGGTCTGTTTGAAAATTACGGATTATGTTTTATGCTCGCGTGTTATATCTTTAAGAGGCCATCTGGTAGATGCCTCTTTGACTTCTGGAAGGCGTTGGCTACAGTTCCGCACTGCCGCCTAATGAACAGAATACGAACGTACGGAATATCTGACCAACTGTGTGACTGGACTCAAAAGTTTCTGGCAAACAGAAAAATTGTAGTGAAATGCTTGAACACCTGCAAAAGATCGTCGGACGTGGTGCAGGGAGTGGCAATTGACTCTCAACAGAAACATCTGTAACGCACTATCAATACATAGACATAAAGACCCGTCATTTTATAGTTGCAGGACTGCAGAACAATCACTGGAAGCAGATACTTGCGTAAAATATCAAGGAGTATACGTACAGACCGATGTGAAGTGACACGACCATATGCAGTTAATCGCAGGTAAAGGAGATACCAAATTAAGGTTCACTGGAAAATGCTTCAGCAAATGTTGTCCACCAACAATGAAAGTATTTCACGAAACCCTCGTTCCACCAACTGAGGTGTAGCGCTTCATATAGAGTTGCAGGTAGTTACGACAGTGGCCGAAAAGTGTCAGCTTCCCACAGATTACTAAATTATGTAGTTAAAAGATATTTTGAAAACAAGACTGTAGTTATTGTTAATATTGCAACTGTCATTAATAATCGCTAATTTGTTTATTAATGAGAACGATGGTGTGAATGGGAAGTAAGATAATAAATGAATAGTGTACTCTTAACTGAGTAGACGTTTGCATGAGAACTGTGATTTTACTGAGAAAGTGAGTTATACTCTCAGGGGAATTTTGTAATGTGTATACAGCCATTTTATGGGACTGGGAAAACAAGTAATAGTTAACGATAATACTGTTATTTAAAGAGAGAGTTATTTTGATATTTTCGAAGTTTCTAAATTTGTTCATTTAGTAAATAGTTCATAAAAGCTATTAAGTTGTGAGTGGTCGATTGTAAAAGACGCGCGATTGCGCGGTTTAATACTGATATCGGATTTGCTATGATGTGTATCAGCCAATCAGAGGACAGTACGCACGCGCGTGTTTTGTCGGCTAAAGAATTCTGTATGAACTATAAAGAGTCAGTTCGGAGCTCAGTTTGGATGTTTGGATGTGGATATAAGAAGCTCTGAACAGATGTGATGATTTTGCAGAGAAATGATTAAAACTTGACCGTGGAATGCCGCGAAGTGGACGCAAAAGTGTAAGAAAAACAAACACATGAAATTCCGATTTTAATATATAAGCTATGACTTTAGAATAACCAAAATCCGCTAGGCATTTTACACATGCTGGGGGCACAAACTGAAGATTCGTAGTGGTCAAATTGTGTAATGTTTGAGCGAGCATTTGATGACAGGTAATCTGTTTGGTAATCTTTTGGTTACGGTTTCGACCAATTACCATAAGCTAGCTACGATGAGTCACTGTGAGTGCGTCTGACTGTTGAAACTAGAACTAAAGATTAGAACGGGCTTGGAAGTGTTTTTTTGTATCAAATAAGTGCCAGTATACCGAAGTTTTCACTCACAAACTACCTTTCAATCAATCGCTCAGTTAACGTCATACTGAAAAAAATCTGTTGCACTCTTGGATTCGTATAATGCTACTGCTTCTCCAGGAGAGGAACATCATTCGTTTTTAACAGAGAAGTCGTGTGGAGCGGGGTGCAGAAGAAGATATCATCACAGGGTGAGTGAATATTATTTCCGTAGGGCGAGTACACAGAAACCGCGTCGTTGCACAATGTTTGAATATTGCTCGTCGGTCTGGACCTGTTCTAGACGTGACTGAAATAGAGAAGATCCAGAGGAGAACAGCATGTTTAGTTAGAGCTTCATTTCGTAAACACGAAAACGTTGCGCTGACGGTCAGCCGACTGCAGTGGCAGGTGCTGCAAGACAGGCTTTCTGTATCACGGTATGTTCTACTGTTGAAGTCAACCTATACATTGCTTCCTTCTACAAATATGTTGGAAAAGGTAAGGCGTAAGGCTAGAGACATTCCACCCCACTTGGAGGCCTACCGAAATCGTTCCTCCCGCGAACTACATCCGTCTGGAACAGGAAAAGTGACACCGGTACACAAAATAGCTTCCGTCACACACTGTAAGATGACTTCTGAAGTATGGGTGTAGAAGTAGTTGTTGACTGCTATGTCATAAGAACATAATATTAAGAACATTAGGTTCCTAATATGATACCTTGATAAACTTCTATATTATTGCATTTTCATTTAGATACCCGTTTTGCTAAAGATTTCGCTTTAGGCTTTGATGAGTCCAAAAAATGCCTGTTACTCGGTTATCATTGTCTAGTGCTTGAAGAGGTTCTTTCGTAAACTCCACTGTGACTGCGTCTGTATTTCCACTACGCTGGAAACTAAATTGTGCTTCTCTGAGAGGGTTATTTTGGTTTCGGTGATTCGTTAACTCATAGGGACAAAGAAACTCATTGTATAATGTTTGAAACTGAGGACAACAAAGACAAAGGTCTTTTACTTCTCCATCTCTCATGCATTTTCTGTTTGCAACTTGGATATAACTGTAGTTGATTTTAAATACTCCGAAAAGTTGCCTGAACTGAAGAATTCATTTATTATGCATGTTAAATGAGCCTGTTAGTTTCTATCCACTTTTTTCATTTCAGTTACTCGCATTTCATCTGTACCTGCTGACTTACCTTTTTCTAATTTTCAGCATCGTTGCAAGTGCTACACAATGTAATTTAGGAGAAGCTACATCTATTTCAGAGAATTTACGTTTTAACTTTTCTGCTGTGATGGAAGAATATTCATTCGCAAAATTTATTACTTATTTTACTTCATCTAACTAAGTGAATCTTTATCGCAAAATATTTTGCATACAACAGGATTTAAAAGCGTCACGAAATTAGAATAGTTGTAAAATGGAAGGAGCATATTACAAAAAGAAGCTGTAAAACTTTTAATAAAAGACATGATTTTTCTTAGTTGCCGTACGTGATTGCTGGTGTCATATCATTCTTTCTGTGTGGTGGTTGGAGAGCTCTGTGGACTGCAGACCGCCTTTGTAAAAATGAGTTCTAGGGAATTGTGGAAAAGTCCTCGACAGAAGCTGGTGGGCTGTAGTTCGCCTCACACTACATCCCAGAAATTAACTACAGGCTTCCGCTCAAGAGACCTTGCTGGATGGTCCAACGTCGCAAGTATCTTCATCGGTGAGAAATGCAGTCAACGGAGCAGTCTGAAGTGGATTTTTGTTATTGCCAATGGAATAGACTTCTAGGCCATCCATAGGTCTGAACAGTTTCAGATGTGGTTGCCGTGTCTCGTGTATTCCTTTAATCAGCAATAATTGTTGAGGATACAGTTCGGTTTTGAAATTTATTGTTATTTTTAATTTATTCTAGCCACCCTCGTCTGTATCTATTTCAAGCAAGGGCGCTGATGACCTCACCTTTTAGTGCCCTAAATTAGCAACAATCATCATCATCATTATCATCACAAACTAACCAGCAACGAAGATGAGAAGACCCGTCGACCAACAAACATGATGGATCCGCCACTAGTACCGTTCTACCATGTGTTTTAAAATATTGTACATGGCTCGAGCAGCAACCGTAGGCTGAAATCTTCTTGAACAAATGATAAACTGCCAAGCAGTGGCAAAATAGGTTTACTTAAACCTCTTGACCACGGGTTCAACGTTTATTAAACAGTCTTCTCCAGAGTGAAATAGTGACCACCTAAACAGGTAACAGTGAATATATATATATATATATATATATATATATATATATATATATATATATATAATGTCGTAACGAAGTACACATAGCCGGCCGATGTGGCCGAGCGGTTCGCGGTTCTAGGCGCTTCAGTCTGGAACTGCGCGACCGCTACGGTCGCAGGTTCGAATCCTCCCTCGGGCATGGATGTGTGTGATGTCCTTAGGTTAGTTAGATTTAAGTAGTTCTAAGTTCTAGGGGACTGATGACCTGCGATGCTAAGTCCCATAGTGCTCAGAGCCATTTGAACCATTTTTGAAGTACACATATGTACAGATACAATAATGTTTCAATACGAATACAAAAAATTAAACTAATTGGGCTACATGCTGTGACAGAGGTACGTTAAAATATAGCCGAAAGCCGCCAGTAAAATATAAAACTTGACCCCCATAATAATTAAAACATGCACAACGTGGTGGCTGTCATTTTCACCAATGCACAGATAGTGCACTAGCGTTCGTAAGCAACGCTTGGTTTAAGGAAAGCTTCCGGCAGTAGAGGGCACTAATTGTATGTGTTAAAGTTACAACTACGACATTACAAGACAGATAATAATCAATTGCTTAAATATCCAAAATTATCAAAATGGTACAAGCATTAAGTTATCGTCAAGAAAAGGGCACTGTGGTAAAAGTAAATTACATACACTGTGCGGCAGTCTAAATAGAAAATAGTAGCAAGAAGAGCGGGAGAGGGGGAAAATGGGGATGGGAGGTAGGGGGTGGGGCAGGAAAGGCGCTGATGGATGTAGAGAGATTTTTTTTGGAGGCGGGGAGGGAAAGGTGGAAAACATGTATAATTCACAAATATAACATTTGTGAAAAATTGTGAACATCAGTATCTCTAGAAATACATTTGCATCGTAACAAAGAACAAAAACAAATGCCAGTAGCATTAACACACGAGTAAAATGACATATCCAAGAGTTAAGTGCTAGATCGAGCCGCCTCTCTGTTACGTTAATGAAAGTGGGGATCTGAAACTATCTAGAAAATTTCTATTTTTGAATTGTACCTGTTCATTTAAAATGGATCCAATTCTGCGAACAATATGTCAAATGAATTGTAATACTTCTAGTAGGTTAAGTCTGTAATCTGTTTAAAGTTTTACTGACAAAGAATACCTCGGGTCTCTCTCCATCTGCTCCTGTGATTGTTTCGGTTACCCTTCAGATGATTATGCGACAGAATCTTTCTGAAAGCTAACGTGTGATGCTTTCGATGTAACTGTCTCCACAATACACTGTTTTTTTTTTCTCCTTTGGTACTAGCCGGACATCAGCGAAACGCGTGTGGTGAAAGAAAATCTCATACTTTTGTAATTGCAACGACAGAACAAAAATACCCTCAAGAATTATACAGCAACTACAAAATTGAAGAATTAGACGTCTGGACTACAGATTAGCTGCTCGAAGCTGTCCATGCGTAGTTCAGCGCAAAACTGCGAGTCCCGGACAGTTACATCGTAGACGCCGTTGAATGATGTTGAGACTAAATATCGGTTCTATAATATCCCAGCGACATGACGAAGTAGTCGTTTGGCATAATCCTGTGGTCCCCTGAAAATAAAGGTCGAGCAATGTTTGTTTAGCTTTCTATACGTAATTATGCTTCAAGAAGTTAGCGCTTAAGGTACAGCTTTATGGCTCAAAGATTCTTTAACCAACAATTCACCGGCGTAATGGTGTCCATGGTTGTCGAGATTATAACCGAGGAAGTATATGGCCCGTTTTCGATCGTGGCCTGAAGGCCAAACTTAGTGGAATCAACGACAAATCCGGGATATAGTCTCTGTTTATCCGGACGACACAAGGCTGCAGTAGGAAGAGACAGCAGCAGCGTTACTTCGTCTGGAGAGTGTTTGTTTGTAACTGTACTCATATCAGCGAAGAGTATAGGTCATGTGAACGATTCACGCAGGCCCCAAATGCCTTCACTCTGGACAGAATATCGAAACACACATGAATTTTTGTAATGTTACATGTACCACACACAAATCAAAACGAAGCGGCTGTACATCAAGCCATTGCTTACGGGAATTCTTGAAAAAAGGCGAGTATTTTTTAATCATTAGGACGATTCCAGCTGAGGTCACGATGATGGTGGTGATGATAATGCTGATATTGGCGCTAAATACTTCGGTTAGTAAAGCCCTCATTAAAATAATACTAGATGGTTCTTGACTTAAACTTTATATCCAGACTGTAAAATGTTTTATTGTTAAGTTATACAGCACAACGGATACCACACATCACCGTTAGCTTGCAACGGGATTTATTATACTGTCTTCAGACAACCACATGTCATAAATAAAACCGAGATTACCCATCACGAATCCAGCTGCAAGCTAAACAGCTGTTAAAACGATCTGGACTCTATACAATGCAAAAATACAATAACACACAAAATCTGAGCACTCAGTCGCGATTCCTTGCAAACTAACAGGACAAAAATGCCTGTAAAAAAACTTCGTCATACATTTCCAATAGGAAACGGACGTCAGATAAAGGCAACAGGGCAGGTAGTAGTAAAAACATATCACTTGTAATGGCTAAAATTATTAGTCCACAAGTGACTTAAATACTGATCTAATGTTGTTCAGTACACCGTCATGAGTCACCAACAGAAATATCTGCACTTATACCGCCGGCCGAAGTGGCCGAGTAGTTATAGGCGCTACAGTCCGGAACCGCGCGACCGCTACAGTCGCAGGTTCGAATCCTGCCTCGGGCATGGATGTGTGTGATGTCCTTAGGTTAGTTAGGTTTAAGTAGTTCTAAGTTCTAGCGGACTGATTACCTCAGAAGTTAAGTCCCGTAGTGCTCAGAGCCATTAGAACCATTTTGCACTTATACCCATTACACCCTGTATGTATGTGGAGTGTCTCTACCAGGGGTCATCAGACGTATTTCTTCTCTTGTTTCAGCAAATATTTGCTATTTAGTTTTTGCGTCATGTATCTGGAGTCAGTCCAGACAAATAGTGCTCATCATGTGTTTCGTGCAACGCCCAATGTCGACGGAAAGCATCGGTTTATTTCTCGTCATAAACAAAACAATTTTTAAAGTGGTATTTTATGCACCCATTCGATTGAGCAGTCGCAGGTTAGTCTAGTGCAATATTTGTTTTATAAGCGTGTATTAACAGGGACGGTAAAACACGTGCCGGCCGATGTGGCTGAGAGGTTCTAGGCGCTCCAGTCTGGAACCGCGCGACCGCTACGGTCGCAGGTTCGAATCCTGCCTCGGGCATGGATGCGTGTGATGTCCTTAGGTTAGTTAGGTTTAAGTAGTCCTAAGTCTAGGGGACTGATGTCCTCAGATGTTAAGTGCCATAGAGCTTACAGCCATTTGAACCATTTTTTGTAAAACACGAATAATAAGCAGCAGTTCATCAACGTCTCAGCAGAGCTGCATCCTTGGCCGTAGCCACAGATACTACAGTTCTAGTATCAGTAGTCACAGCAGTCAGCGCAAGCCAGGGCAGTGCTCTCACTACTGGAGTACTGGTTATTCTTCGATATAACGAATATCGCACCTGACTAATCTAAGACCGCTCTATGGAATGGGCACGTAAATTTCCGCTTTAAAAATAATTTTGTTTGTAATGGGAAACAAACACGATTTTCGTCGACACTCGGCGTCGCATGAAAGATGTGATGAGCAATATATCTTTGGGCTGACCTCAGCTGCAAAACGCAAAAACAAAATTGCAAATATCCGCTGAAACACCAGGGAAAATGCCCCTGACGACTCTTAGGAGCGAGCGGTCTAAGGCGCTGCAGTCATGGACTGTGCGGCTGGCCCCAGCGGAGGTTCGAGGCCTTCCTCGGGCTTGGGTGTGTGTGTTTGTCCTTAGGATAATTTAGGTTAAGTAGTGTGTAAGCTTGAGGACGGATGACCTTAGCAGTTAAGTCCCATAAGATTTCACACACATTTGAACATTTTTTAATTCTTTGGATATACGCTCAGTATATAAACACAATGTAGTTCCCGCCCTATCATATCTTTCTTGGGCAACAATATTTCACCCATCACATATCTTCAATAATTTAAAGCCTGATTTGATATGTGTCTTTTTCACCTCTCAACACAGAGTTAAAAACAAACCAAAGGGATGCACGTATGCAAGTCACATGGTCGTTCCATCACGTCACGTCAGCTCAGCCTAGTCCAACAAGCTGACAACGAAATTTTAAGGCTAAGGAAAATAAAATAAAATAAAAATTCCTCTAATTCCGCTCCATCTCCGGCTGTCTTGATGTTTGTGTCATTGAGATGCTTACTATTTAAGAATGGTAACTGTTAGAAGGTTTCTGAGCCATTTCCAGTAATATTTGCGTTCCCCCATACTTTGGTGATGCGCCATATGAATCATTAAATAGTCATATAGGGGAAGAGACTTTCTGGAGATGACGTTATCAAAATATTGACTATGGAGCCAAATGTATAGCTGATAGTTGCGTTATGTCTGTCGTTCCCCCGGCCGTCCTGTTTAGGACTGCAAGCTTCTTCAGAATCCAGCTCCAAATTTCTACATAACAACGCGTGTGAAAGCGTGTCTGCCAAATGAGATTGTATGAAATACGAAGTGGGTCGGGTCATTCTTTTACACAGTTTTTTCCCATTGGTATCGTTTCATTGACTAATTCGTAACACAATGCACTTATTTTGGTCGAGAGAGTTGGTTTGTAGATATTTTTCCAGCTTTTTGTCCAGTTAGTGCGTGGGTATTTTTGTTTCGTAGTGTTCCGTTCGTGAGCCATAGTGAGCACTCTAAAAGATTGACGTTACTGAAGATGTACCGGCTGTGTGGCGAAACAAATGCTGCCAGTGCCACACCATCGTAACGCACCTGTGTAGCAAACAAATAATTGCACCATAATAATAAAATAACTTTTTCAAAGTTTGTCACTGTATGCTTTAGTATATTTATGTTAACATTGTGAAGTCTCATAATGATCCACAAATAATACGTTTCGCTAAATATATTATTTTAACAAAAAACAAGTGGAGCTAAATAATGAAGCCAGAAAGCTAAAAATTGTTCAGAATGTGTAAATGTATGTCAGTATCAAAATTTACAAGTCTCAACTTGATTGGAGCAATATTTTTGTCAAAATCGGCATATTCTGAAAAACTGAAGACTCTAAATATTAGAAATATGAAAATTCACATGTAGTCTCAGTTTGATATAAAAACTTTCCTATGTGTCTCCACTAAGCTACCTTTATTAGCTTTCAAGTTATTTACATAAAACCGAATTTAGAACTAAAATGTCCTTAGTCATAATAGATAATAGAATAAGTATCATTTGTATTTATTATATAAAGTTTTAACTACAGCACTCAGTTACATACATGAAATAACATAGCTGTACCAAGTTTCTAAACTTTATTATAAATAACAACTATTAAGAGAAATCTTAATGAGGCAGTTCAAAGGTCATGTTCTACTGGCAGTTCCATACTAAAAATTCTAGTAGGCAAAGTTTGCATGCAGTCGAGTTAAAACTTTTTTCAGTAACTAAAGCCATCTTAACCCCATCCATATAAAAATTTAGAAGATTGTAAGTTCTTAAAGCTATTAATTAATACGTGTCCGAGAAAGGAGCCATTTACATGCCGCTACCTGTGCCTGGAGTGTTTCATAGCACATGTCCCATTCGGGGGTCCGCTGCGCCCATATACAAACACAGTCAGAAAGGCAATGAGGAGAGATACTACGCACCGAGGTAGCAGTCTGTCTGCGTGAGTCAAACGCCTGCAAGCGCTGTGCCTCGGATGATGTCACAGCCAGGCAGCTACCAAACGCGTTTTTGGCTAAAGTAGGAAGTGAACTCAAGAGGACTGTACACCGTCCTGGATCACTTATATTTCATAGAAGTAACTGTTTGTGTGCCGCCCGTAAAGTTGACAAAACTGTGTAGCAACTGGAGGGAATATTTTCCACTTTTCAGACAAGCAGTTACTTTTGGTGATTAGAAGTCAGGGCGGTAGACCATTTTACCTGGACCTTTCCATGGAGGCCTCTCCTGAACTGCAAAATATTGGTGTTTCCAATAGAGACATTATTATAATTATAAGAAATATTTTTGTATTTTGTGCATGTGAATTTTTACAGAATATATTAATCAGTTACAACTCAAAACTTTCATTTATAGCCAAAGTTCCTGATGCTCCTGAGCAAATAGCAAGCAGGAAAATTTTCTTTCTGGAGTACGAAGAGTGATGTGGACTTGCAGACTGGAAATTGTGCTCAGTATGTTCTCCATCGCTTTCTGGGCGACCGCAAAAATAGTTCTCTGGCTCTTGTAGGCGGCAAAGATGATTTTAATTTACCCGCCACCCCACAGCTAAGGTAATTTGCTTGAATGTAGTTCAGTTCTAACTACCTAGGTATCACAGCTACACAGCCTTGAATGAAGACACTGGTCTTACAAGTGATTACAATATTGCCAAATGGCGTTTCTTTGATATTCATTTTCGAATATAGAGGCAGGTAATTTCAACTTCATTTTCCAACAGTAGCTGCAAGAAAGTTCTTCAAAAGCTGTTGGTGGAATCCAATTATTTATTATTTATTATTCTGTGATACCAACCAGTCTTCATTATAGTAAAGCATGGTCCTCTCTGTCTCAAAAGCGAGGCCTTCAGTAAAGAAGGATGGTATATCAATTTACAATGTCTGTGCTGAAAGCCTAGTTAGCACTGGTACTTGAAACTTCATTCGGGGTGGGAGGGGGTGGACTCACTCTTCCTGTGAAATTTGTTGACTACCAACACTGTCGACTAGTGCTCAAACTGACTGTAAGTGGTCACCGCTTCTTCCTTAGTGTTTGATGAATGGAATGATCACTGATTTGCTCGCTAACGTGGCATCAGTATCGTGTATTGCAAAATTTTGTTTTATGTATTACATTTTCTAGTTAAATTACTGATACCATCTGCTAGTATGCCTATTCTTTGCAGTTATTGGCACTCACGAAAGCTCAACAAACTTCAGGCACATAGTAGGCTACTGATAGATCTCCACTGACACCTGAAGCCACAATGTTCCCAGTGCTAGCATAGCTACTGAAGAAGAATTTCGCTGGCAGCTGGTAAAATTGTTGTTTTATTGATACACGTCCGGTTTCGGGGCCGAAAGTCGCATCAAAAAGTGTAACAATGTTAAAATGCCATAGATGTACTTGTTGCTCCTAGTCTAGATATATTATTCAGTAAATATTGTCTACAATACAACAGCAACCGAAGGGTGACAAAGACGTAACCCATTAATTTTGTTAAAACTGCAGATAATTATAGATTCTTATTTTAAGATTTGCTTGCTTAGGGATGACAGCAGGACAAACATGGTGTTGGAAAGAGTAAAAGCGGCCCGCACAGGCGACTAAGACAGCCTTCTTAAACCCTTGCCCTTCAGCAGCTGCGGATGCCAAGAATATAAAATACTTCGTGTCTATGGCAGAATATTGACATGGATATCTAGGTTCTTCCAAAGGCGTAAAGCTGGTTTAAAGTCTGAGGAATGGCGAAACTAGAAAAGGCAATCGAAAACTTAGCTGAACTATTCTAGCTATTTTTGTACATTTTTAGCTATGTGGCACGGGGACTTGTTTCATTGGGGGAATGATTACTCCCTAGTGGGTCAGTCATCATTTACCGGTAAAAGTGATCTCCCAGGACGAATTTGCAAGATAAGGATATACTCCACATGGAGCAATGGCTCTTGCAAATGACATAAATCGTTTCTTAGACCATTCAAATACCTCTGTTATCGTATGACCAGGGCAGCCTAAGAGAGTTCGCAGTTTTACAAATTTAAATAGTGACAGTATTGGGAATAAGTGTAGTCGTTGCGATTAGGGGCCCAAAGGAAATGAAAAGAAAACATCTTTAAAAATGAACCGAATGACGTGAAGTAGTAATCATGAGTTTATAATACATCCTTGCATATACATTTCCATCCACATAACTTTGAACAAAATGCTTTAGAGAGTATTAGAATACTTAGATTTAAACGATACTTGAAGTAAGAATGTAATCTTCGTGTACTTTTTGTTTCTCATTTTCTTTAAGGGATGCAGAAGTGTTAGTTACCTTTGAAAAGGCTAGATACGATTGTCCGTAAGTAAATACGGGATTTGGTAAGTAGGATCCTACTCTTTGAAGCGTTTATCCATGTGACCTGTTCATAGTGATAGCAAATGCAATTTTAACAGACATTTATCTTCTTCTCAATTGAAAAGATATGGTTCGATCAGATGGTGTTACGTTTATCCGCGGTATTACAACAATATTCCCGGTGTCAGTCAGCTGAGCATTAATTGTAAATTGATTGAGTTT
This sequence comes from Schistocerca nitens, assembly GCF_023898315.1. Taxonomy (NCBI): domain Eukaryota; kingdom Metazoa; phylum Arthropoda; class Insecta; order Orthoptera; family Acrididae; genus Schistocerca; species Schistocerca nitens. The sequence continues at coordinate 364,808,019 of NC_064614.1, read as the reverse complement.
TGTTACAATGCGTCCTCCACTGACTAAGTCCTGTTTAGCGTTCAGGTTTCTTATCGACATTCGTGTTTTTCTTTAGTATAAACGAGTGTGGAAATGGAGTCTCTTATTCGTGATTAATAAGTTGGGTTCGTAAAATATGGGCATGAAGCTTTGCATCCATGATGCCCTTTTGCCTAAGATGGTTGAAAGTCTCTTTTATGTTAAAATTTTTCACAAATAGTACGTTTTAGCGCAAAATCGGTATGCAATGTCAAAAGCCGATTAAAAAACCTTTCTAACGATACTTCAGTCATCCATGTACGATTAACATGTGTTGGTAGAAAGGGATGTTGAGAAATGGTATACATGATACTGGAGCAGCGGAGAATTTTTCTCAATGATAATTCTCTCCGTTGATGGAACTGATTAACTAGGATAAATAACTTATTTTGTTGATGATAAAAAGGACAGAAAGTACAGACTCTAGCAAGAAAACTAGTGTGGGAAACTTCTCACAACGATTAAATTGAATCATGTGACATTGTGACTTCACGTCGACATGGCTCTTTCTTATGATCGTCCTAATAGAAGCTCGTGTTTCGCAAAACGAATGAGATAAACTTCAGAGTTTCAATTACTGAGTGGATATGATCACGGTATGGAACGAAGTGTGTGATGCAAGGACTGAGACTGAGAGTTTTGGAGTTTGTTGGCCTTCGCGCAGAAATCATTCGAACTTCACTGAAATTAGTTGTTGAATGGTAAAATAGCAAGTGAGTAAAGTGCAGTAGTGGTAATCGAAAGAAACAATGATGAGTCACAACACTATAAACACTGCTTATCGTGAGACAGAATGCCGCCTGCGAACGTTGGGGTGGAAGGAGAGTGTATACGCAGAGCAGAGACCAAAGGGAAATCATTTGTACCAAAGATACAGGCTGCAAAAGCGGAAATCCACTGACAAAAGCGACTGCGACAAAGGGTAGCGTATCGTAGTGTGGCCCAGCCTCAGGGAACGAGCCTCCGAGAAACAGCGAATCTGGTCTGCTGTTCACGTGTTGCTGTCGTGAGTATACGTGGGAAGTGGTCGAAGAACGGCGATACTACGAGGAGTCCACAAGATGTTAGACGTCCACTCGTCACACAGAACAGGAGATCGTAAGTTTTCCTACTTTGTGAAACTGTATAGGCGGCGGTTTGTAGCAGATCTGACTACTGAATACAGTGATGATACAGGCACAAGTGTTTCGGAGCACACCGCTCACTATGCATTGTTGAAGATGGAGCTTCACAGAAGATGATTCGTACGTTTTCCCATGTCGAGACAAAAAACATCATCAGTTACAATTGTAGTGGGCGTGAGATCACGGAGGCTGAATGATGAATCAATGGAATCGATAGTCATGTCCGCATACACTATCGCCCACGCGAAGTGTTGCTCGGAACTTGCACTGCGCCAAGACGCAGGACATTATTATGCTATGGGGGATAATCACAGCGGCTTTCATGGGAACTGTGCTAATAATCAAAAGAACACAGACGGCTCTAGAATACGTGGACACTATTGCGGACCATCTAGTCCCGCCATGCTTGATGTCTTCCCCAACAGCGATGGCTTCTCCAAGCAAGATAACTATTTGCACAGTGCCAAAACAGTGCTACAGTGATTAAAATTCTTCTGGGTATTATGCCGCTTCATTGCTAGAAACTAACAACAATAATAAACTAAAACCAACGTTTCGGCCGAATTGCAACGGCCTTCCTCAGGGCACGAGGAAGGCCGTTGCAATTCGGCCGAAACGTCGGTTTTAGTTTACTGTTGTTGTTAGTTTCTAGCAATGACGCGGCATAATACCCAGAAGAATTTTAATCACTATGACACCGGCCGCGGAAGCCTACGTTCTTATATCAGTGCTACAGTGGTTTGAGGAGCGTGATACGCAACTTTCGCTGATCTACTGGTCATCAGTTTTTTTCCAATCTGAACCCAATGAATATGTCTCGGAGGCCACCGAGTTCCAGTGTGCAAATAGCAGCACTCAATTTCTGCACAAGATCTTGAACGCGATATTTCCGTCTACCATCAATCTTAAGAATTTAAAATGGTCGACTTCATTGACTGTTTGTCTACCTTGGGGCAATAAGTCCCATCTTATGAGATCCGCGTCACACATTGTATGCACCACTTTTTGTTGCTGTTAAACGTTAATCACTTCGCTGCTAGTCATGTGTTGATGTTAATGATTACCCAATTAGCTCCCCCTTTTATATTATGTTCCATCTATTTCACAATTACACTTGTGTCATCTTCAGTTAAACGTGACAAAAGATTTATATATATATATATCTGTGTGTGTGTGTGTGTGTGTAGAAAAGCTACGGATCCAGAACAGAACCAGAGTCTTCTCCCCCCCCCCCCCTCCACCTTTCACAGGATCCCAGTCACATTGGGGACTGATGACCATAGATGTTAATTCCCATAGTGCTCAGAGCCCAGTCACATTAAAGTGTCTCTCCTGTTTGCTGACAGACATATGAGGACAAACTTTTGTTTCCTACTTTCCATATTCGGCGTGAACCTTAGCTGAACATTTTTCCTAATTCCATACTTTTCGACCTCATAACAAATACATTGCATGGTTTACGCAAATGATTTCTTAAATCAAAGAAAATACCTGCTGCCCTCAATTTATTGTAAGCCTTGTAATTGCCTCACACACAGATAACTGTACTGACGAATTCAATCAGAAGGGCGAATGTGTGTGTTTCGCGAGGTGGTATAGGCAGACGGACGCCGTGTTTGAGCTGCTGCGCCTGCCCTGGCACGTGGCGCCCTCCGCAGCGTTGCGCAAGCACTGCTTCCTGGTCGCCGCCGCCGCCGCCGCCGCCCCCGCCAGCCCGCCGCTTCCTGTTTACTTGCTGACGCCCTCGGCAGCCACTTGCGCGCACGCGTCAACTTCCACTGCTGCCCTCACGTGGCTGCGACGTGCAGGCACTAGCACCAGCGAACGATTTCGCAACTTGCAGACAAATGTTTTCACCACTGCTTGCTGAATCTTGACGCCTCTTCAAAGATCTCATAAATTTCCGGTCTGTTATGTAAGCAGGAAGACAGGGACTGGAACACATATAGCAAATAACTGAGGGCGTAGATCGCAGTTCCCACTACGAGATGAAAAGCCTGGCATAGGACAAGAAACCGTGGCGGGCCGCACCAAAGCTGCCAGAAGACTTTGTATGTGTGTGTGTGTGTGTGTGTGTGTGTGTGTGTACTGTAAGCAAACCGTGGAGGATTATACTCCAGCATCCTTGTAAAAGTTGACAACTGTCTTCCCAGTACAACAAGGAACAACAACAAACACCGTAATTGCCATCCTATGCCGGCGAGCCCGAAACCTTGTACTGCCCACACTCAGCTGACCTCAAAACTCTCCCCTGCCGTGTATCTACTCAAGTACACCGATGCGACCGCCTTCCTTTTTCGATATCCCATCCTCTTTCACCACAACGATGCCCTCACTCCACAACAACTTCACCAAGTAACCAAGGAATCTCTGTGCCATTGTGCAAAATACTAAGCGAGAATTATGCGTAGACGCGAAGAAAATGAACGTTCTATAGCGTCACATCTGTCTCAACAATACATAAACACCTAACTAGCAATTCTCACCTATTAACTGCCAAAAGGTGTTCCGCAACAGATTAAAACTACTAATCTGTCGAACATGGCACCACAGCGTCACCAATGCAAAGGCCGCACAGTACTTAACGCCTCCAAAGAATTTCCATTCCCTCTATAATCTTGAAAGAGATGCACACTACCCAGCTCTCCACATTTAACTACCTGTCTTCAGCCGTATTATCTACCAGCTTTCACAATTCACTAACTTCCTCAAAAATTTAGAACACCGTCACCTACTCTAAATTTATTGTTAACAGGTCTCAGTTCCGCATTGTATACCCCATACTAAGGATGAGAAACCACTTCAACACATCTGAAATTGATGACTCACGACGCTGTCATCTAGGAAATGATTTACGAGTATTGCCCCCCCCCCATCCCCAAACCGTCGACCGCTTTCCCTCAACCCCCTCAAAGAGCGAAGTGACAACTGAACTTCTGCTACTTGTGATCAAGCCATGAGGCCCTCATTTGCTGCCTGCATGGGTATACAGTGGTCTGCCACCTGTATAAACAAATACCATCTTCCTTTCATTGCCCATTTCTCCTCACCCTTTCCCAGGATGATTTTAACAGCTTCCCTACCCCTCTACCACGTTGTTCCATCCCAAACATCCTACACGCTATGGATTCCTTGCACCATATACAATATGACGTCGAACTCGTAGCCTGATCTTCTCGAAGAACACCAGGTGGGTTATCGAGCACAGCGGTTAATTTTCACGAGCGATTTACCACCAGAAGATGTGTGCCATCAATCCTTAGGGAGGAGTTTGACATCTACTTCATAATGTTGTATAGTGCGTTGATAAATAACTTGCATGGACAGATGTAAGAATTAGTGTTCGAACCAGCTTCCTCTACGTCATCGTTCACTGGTTGACTACGTTGTAAATACGGGACACATACGTTGTCCTGCTGCTGTTTTCAGTACTAACACATCTGGAAACTTAAATGTGTTGAGTGTGACAGTGTTTGTGATTCTGAACAAAAACTTGATATGGACATATGCTTTATTCCGGATGGTTTCCGAAATAGAACACATTTAATCTACACTGTTATTCATTTTCTGTATTATTCAAAGATCGTCATCCTTTACAAAATAACACAATGGTATAGAGGACGTTGAGATGAACGGTGTGGTACATGGCCTTGTGCTCCTTCAAGTCGGCATACTACCTCCAACTGGCTTACAAAAACTACCTAAGCTAAGGCGCATGCTAGTCGCGCGAGTTTTTCAGTATTCTCGCCCTTTCTTCGCACAACTAAAAGTCACACAGAACAGATGAACGGGACCCTTCTTGTATGAAATTAAACGTAGTTTAGTTTTGTGTTGGAGAGCGCGGTTTTCGAGTTTAAAAAAAAACGGACAAAAGTGATATAAAATGTATTCTATCCTGGAAATCATTCGAAATACGGCATATGTCCACATAAAGTTTGTTGTTCAGAATCACTATCGCTCCTCAAAGCATGTGCGTTTCCTCCTGACTCACCCTATATTTAATGGTATAATTGCTCTTGCTTCATAGTTAATCATGTGCTCAATTCTGATCGTCGACGACAAGATATGGTAGTATGTTTTGGGATGAAACAAGTAGAGATGTTATTACGCAGGTTTCCTCTGATTTATGAGTCATCTATGTAATATGTCCCTGTGGGATTGTGATGATTGTGCTGTGTCACTGTACAATGCGAAACGAATCACCTTATGGTGATTACCTTGTAACACACATCTATGGCTCATCGAGTTTGAAGATGACACGCTAACTACTTGCTGTCAAACGAGTGTTCATGCAGATACCTGTATCATTCACTGTAATTATATTAGCTGTTCATTTTTTAGTGACAGCGCTGCAACAGCATTGCCTCTCCTCTTTCTCGGCAAATGGATGCTGTGTGTTTGCTAGTCGCCTGTGGTGTAGGAGATTTAAAACGTTCCAGTAGAGAAAGGAAAAATTTCCCAGATGTTTTCTTTAGAAAACTAATAATTTTCATTAGAGGCTATAGTATTTCCTCAAATGTAGGGCCTATGATTAAATTTGCTAGAGTATACCGTCTGTTGCGTAATTAATTCCTGTTGTTGTTTCGATGTGTCGTGTATGACTCCCGGACAATGATAACAAATGCGTTTTATGGTTCAAATGGTTCTGAGCACTATGGGACTTAACATCTGTGGTCATCAGTCCCCTAGAACTTAGAACTACTTAAACCTAACTAACCTAAGGACATCACACACATCCATGCCCGAGGCAGGATTCGAACCTGCGACCGTAGGAGTCGCGAAATGAGTTTTAGTTAGCAATTACCCCTCATGTTTGTTTTCATTTCGCTTTATTTCCAAGCGGTTTTGTTCTATTAGTGAAACATGAGGGTTATAGAAACGAGTTTTTATGCCACATAATAACATTACCATCTAAAATGTAACATTTAGGGCTTTTCACGTACTGCGTATTGACATCCGACAAGCTCCGTTATTAGCTCAATAGTGACTAAATTACTTCATGCTAAGTATCCCTGTTATTTTCATATGGTTCTTATAACAAATAAGCTATGCGAGACCGTTTGGGCATACATAGGAGACCTGTGATTTTATAAAAATTTAGTTACGAATGTTAGTGTCTTGATCATATGCTACTGCATTACGACTGATAACGCTTTCGGCTTTGCAGCCACCGCCAGACCTAGCCATTACCGGAACCACACATAGAATTACTGCACGCCTACTTGTTACTGTTGAAACATTAGAGCTGATGGTTGCTGCATATCCGAAACCGATAATCAGATTTAATGAAGTAGCACGTGACAAAGACATAGGCTTTTATAATCTAATAAATAGACTGCTCTAGACAACATATACAATTACTGTACATTAATTACAGTCTGTGCTTTCCGTTCTCAGCTGTACATCAATTTTTTCCCGTGAAGTTAGCCGACAGTTTCGAAAGCAACGCGTCATTCTGTGACTGTGATTGTGTTTTTAGAACATAAATCTGCTACGTCCGGTGGAAAATTACCTGAAGCAAAACGAAGAATCCAGTCAAGCTTTTAAATTGCCTTGATTCCACACAACAGACGACCAGTACGTCCAGTCCAGAGGCAAAACACTAGAACACTAACTTGTCGCTTCAGTCAACTAACCACAATATGGAGTACGAATATACTAGAATTGACGTTGTAAATGTCTCCATCACCGACTCTCTCTCAGCTCAAGGAATCTTCCTCTTGGCTGTAATAGTGGAAGAAGTAACTGTTATCAATATAATTATCAATCCATAGAACACCAGATGGCCTACGGACTTGCTCCCCGATTTCCCACATGCTCGTAACTGTACTGGAGGCTGCTTTGGGGCTACAACGAAAGCTGTGAAGATGGAGAAAGATTAACAGAATGGACAAAAGGTAAATCCTTAAGCCTTCTCTACGACGCAGGCTCACTCAATCTGCTGGATGGGAAAGGGGATAGAACGCGGATCTCAATTTGATATCCACCACCTCCAACGGAACCGACGCTCATAGACAAGCCATTCAAGAGTTTACTAAATCACAGCATAGACCAGTGACCACCATGACAGACACAGCTGTTTTTGTAACCCACACACTTCCTGTCCTCAAATATAATTTTAGGAAAGCCAGATGGCAACAACTTAAAACGCAATTAGAAGATGATACTAGGCGTATAGAATCCAAAGACAGAACTGTTCCACGTTCGTTACACTAGTTACTAGCACAGCGAAACAAAAGTAGCACATATCCCGTTGCGTTAGAAAGTCTTACGTACTATGCAGGAGCAAATAATGTATAATATGAAAGAACAGCCCTCCAGATGTTGGCGAACAATTCTTAGAGTTACTAAGCAATATTCACGCCAATTCTGTCCATCTTACCAATGAACATGCCGAATTACGACTTCAATCAGGACCCCCCCCCCCCCAAGGAGAATAGCAATACAACTTTGGAACTTTAAGAAGGGTATTGCGCATTTTCGACACAATTCGCACTGGACAGGGAATATGCAGTTAATCACTGTTCCGATGGGGAATGACCGAAAACCCATCACATGGAATGTCTGAAGCCAAAGATAAAATAATCTCCCACATAACCTTCGAACGTCTAAATACATGCTTTGGAAGTGCGCTGCAAGAAATCCATGATCTTACGCCTGCAGCAGTGGATTGGCTGTAAAACTAATCAGTATTTGTAGGCACCTGTAATACATGTTGAGGTGTTTGGACGATTCAGAGAAAAGTAACATTAAATGACCTGTTAATTCACCGACAGAATCTTAATTGTGGGATGAAGGAAGGCTAGCTCATTACTAAGAGCAATAGGTAAGTGAAGGACGGGAGGAACAAGTAGCCGTGATCTGTTCAAGGAATACCTCAACATCAATTTACCTCAGTCCTGCTATTCCAAATTCATAGACTCTTTGCTGGTAACGATGTAACTGTGGAGTCTTTGCTGCTATATCTTTGCTCGATTCGGTATCCTCAAAGAAGATAAGAACAAAATAGTGATCCGTGTGAAACTGTCGCCATATTTCGTTACATATGTGGGTAATGCTTTTAATGTAATCACAGACATACATAGATTCTTCTAGGGATAAAAACTGTTAATGGACTAAAACTGATAACCTCTGTCACAACGGCAAAATGATACGGTTTTCAACGAGTAGTTCAGCCAGTTAGCAGTCATCTTCATATTTATAACACATAAAAATGAAAAATATTGTCTAGTCTAATAATTTTATGTTGACACAGAGATTCACTACGATTAATGTCACGTGTACTGCTGTAATAAAAAAAATGTGTATTATCATACGGAAAGATGCCTTGATCATTTCTGCACATTCTAATTTTTTATACATCTAAAGACAGTTTGCAGTTACTGAAACCGTTCAACACATGTAAAGTTTCGCGGCTATAGGTGAAATAAATAACCAGTCTAAATATTTTTGAGTGTTCTGCAAAAATGTTCTTGAAAGACAACGTCAATTGTAGATGCTGAGACGAATAAAGTACTCCTGACGTTTTTTAGCGCCAGGTACCATGTATCTCTTTCCAACTTTGTTTTATGTCACATGAATAAGCATGTGTGGCTACAGCGTTACAAAATATTGAAACTTAGTAGCTCTAACACATCTTATATGTATGCTCAGAGTAAGAATTATTTCATTAAATATTACGTAAAAAAAAAGAAACATTTCCATGAACCATGGACCTTGCCGTTGGTGGGGAGGCTTGCGTGCCTCAGCGATACGGATAGCCGAACCGTAGGTGCAACCACGATGGAGGGGTATCTGTTGAGAGGCCAGACAAAAGTATGGTTCCTGAAGAGGGGCAGCAGCCTTTTCAGTAGTTGCAGGGGCAACAGTCTGGATGACGAACAGATCGGGCCTTGTAACATTAACCGAAGACCTTGCTGTGCTGGTAATGCGAACGGCTGAAAGCAAGGGGAAACTACAGCCGTAATTTTTCCCGAGAGCATGTAGCTTTACTTTATAGTCGAATGATGATGGCGTCCTCTTGGGTAAAATATTACGGAGGGAAAATAGTCTCCCATTCGGATCTCCGGGCAGCGACGACTCAGGAGCACGTCGTTCTCAGGAGAAAGAAAACGTGTTTATGGATTGTAGCGTGGAATGTCAGACCCATTAATCGGGTAAGTGGGTTAGAGAATTTAAAAAGGGAAATGGATTGGTTAAAGCTAGATATAGTGGGAATTAGTCAAGTCTAGTGGCAGGAGGAACAAGACTTCTGGTCAGGTGTATACAGGGTTATAAATACAAAATTAAATAGGGGTAATGCAGGAGTAGCTTTAATAATGAATAAACAAATTGGAACGTGGGTAAGCTAGTACGAACAGCATAGTGAACGCATTATTGTAGCAAAGATAGACACGAAGACCTCGCCTACCACAGCAGTGCGAGTTTATATGCCAACTAGCTCTGCAGATGACGAAGAAATTGAAGAAATGTATGATGAAATAAAATAAATAATTCAGATAGTGAAGGGAGACGAAAATTTAATAGTCATGGGGGATTGGAATTCTATAGCAGGAAAAGGAAAAGAAGGAAAAGTAGCAGGTGAATATGGGGTGGGGGTAAGGAATGAAAGAGGAATCCGAATGGTAGAATTTTGCACAGAGCATAACTTAATCTTAGCAAACACATGATTTAAGCATGATGAAAGAAGGTTGTATACGTGGAAGAGGCCTGAACACACTGGAAGGTTTCAGATAGATTATATAATGTAAGACAGAGATTTAGGAACCAGGTTTTAAATTGTAAGACATTTCCAGGGGCAGACGTGGATTCTGACCACAATCTGTTGGTTATGAACTGTAGATTAAAACGGAAGGAACACCAAGAAGGTGGGAATTTAAGAAGATGGGGGACCTAGATAAACTGAAAGAACCAGAGGTTGTACAGAGTTTCAGACAGAGCATTAGGGAACGATTGACAAGAACGGGGGAGAGAAATACAGTAGAAGAAGAATGGGCAGCTTTGAGAGATGAAGTAGTGAAGGAAGCAGACGATCAAGTAGGTAAAAAGACAAGGCTAGTATAAATCCTTGGGTAACAGAAGAGGTACTGAATTTAATTGATGAAAGGAGAAAATATGAAAATACAGTAAATGAAGGAGGCAAAAATGAATGCAAAAGTCTCACAAATGTGATCGACAGGAAGTGCACAATGGCTAAGCAGGGATGGTTACAGGACAAATGTAATGATGTAGAGGCATATATCACTAGGGGTAAGATACATACTGCCTACAGGAAAGTTAAAGAGACCTTTGGAGAAAAGAGGACCACTTGTATTAAAATCAAGAGCTCAGGGGGAAAACCAATTCTAAGCAAAGAAGGGAAAGCAGAAAGGTGAAAGGAGTATATAGAGGGTCTATACAAGGGCGATGTACTTGAGGACGAAATTATGGAAACAGAGGAGGATGTAGATGAAGATGAAATGGGAGATACGATAGTGCGTGAAGAATCTGATGGAGCACTGAAAGACTTAAGTCGAAACAAGGCCCCGGGAGTAGGCAACATACTGATAGCATTGGGAGAGCCAGCCATGACAAATCTCTTCCATCTGGTGAGCAAGATATATGAGACAGGCGAAATACCCTCAGACTTCAAGAGGAATGTAATAATTCCAATCCCAAAGAAAGCAGCTGTTGAAAGGGGTGAAAATTACCGAACTATCAGTTTAATATGTCACGGTGGCAAAATACTAACGCGAATTCCTTACAGACGAATGAAAAAACTGGTAGAAGCCGACTTAGGGGAAGATCAGTTTGGATTCCGTAGAAATCTGGGAACTTGTGAGGCAATACTGACCCTACGACTTATCTTAGAAGACAGATTAAGGAAAACCAAACCTACGTTTCTAGCATCTGTAGACTTAGAAAAAGCTTTCAACAATGTTATCTGGAATACTGTCTTTCAAATTCTGACGGTGGCAGGAGTCAAATACAGGGAGCTAAAGGCTGTTTACAATTTGTAGAGAAACCAGATGGCAGTTACAAGAGTCGAGAGGCACGAAAGGGAAGCAGTGGTTGCGAAGGGCGTGAGACATGGTAGTAGCCTACCTCCGATGTTGTTCAGTTTGTATATTGAGCAAACAGTAAAGGAAAATTTACCTGGAAGAGGAGTTGAACGGAATGGACAGTGCCTTGAAAGGAGGATATAAGATGAACATCAACAAAAGCAAAACGGAGATAATGGAATGTAGCCGAATTAAATCAGGTGATGCTGAGGGAATTATATTAGGAAATGAGACACTTTAAGTAGTAAAGGAGTTTTGCTATTTGGGGAGCAAAATAACTGACTATAGTCGAAGCATAAAGATATAAAATCTAGACTGCCAATGGCAAGGAAAGAATTTCTGAAGAAGAGAAATTTGTTAACATCGAGTATAGATTTAAGTTTCAGGAAGTCGTTTCTGAAAGTATTTGTATGGAGTGTAGCCATGTATGGAGGTGAAACATGGACAATAAATAGTTTAGACAAGAAGAGAATAGAAGCTTTAGATCACATATCTAATGAGGAGGTACTGAATAGAATTGGGGAGAAGAGATATTTGTGGCACAAGTTGACTAGAAGAAGGGATCGGTAGGTAGGAAACATTCTGAAGCATCAATGGATCATCAGTTTAGTATTGGAGGGAAGCGCAGAGGGTAAAAATCGTAGAGGGAGACCAGGGCATGAATACACTAAACAGATTCAGAATGATGTAGGTTCCAGTAGTTACTCGGAGATGAAGAGGCCTGCACAGGATAGAGTAGCATGGAGAGCTGCATCAAACTAGTATCTGGACTGAAGACCACAACACCACAACAACAACAACAACGACAACAAAAATGGAACTCTTAGTCTATTAACTGTTTTTTGCGCGTGAAACGAAACGGAAAAGATTTATATCACGATGGCAAACGTAGGCAGATCACCCTCCACTATCTGCGTCTTACATTAAACTTCCTTTTTTATAGCTCTCCGTGTGGTAAAGGAAGAAATCCATTGTGCCTGATTATCTGAAGTGCAATCCTCAAAGCAGCCCATTATGCGGAAAAATTCATTCAAGAGTTTATCGAGAAAAGATATGATATATAATAAAATTACACCAACATAAAAAAGCGAATTTGAATTTCTTAGTAGTCATTTTCTACTAAAGTGTACCACATGAGCTGCCGACTCACAAATGTAACCCTGTTCAGCATGTTATAGAACACAGACGTTAGCATGGACGCAGGAGCATCACAACTGAACGCTGGAAGCATGGAAAATTCAACCTCATATACGCTGGACAGATGCAGCATATAGAAAAGCCAAATTACGCACAGGGAATTTAAACGCAAAGGCGTCAACATTAAGAGTCCAAAAGGAATTCTACTGTGAAACGTATTTGAGAGAGCAGGTAGGCAGAGAGAGTACAATGAGGGCCTTTATGAAGGACAGCAACTGTTAGCTAACGTGATAGAACTAGAAATGAGTGTCGATTTGGAAGACATAAGGGATCTACTATTAGAGTTTGACAGAACAGTGCTTGACTCGCGATCTAATGCAGAAGCTATACATAACATTCCTTCGGAAATTCGAAAGCCTTTGAGGTAAGTGACGATCAACGATTATTCAGGTTTTTATGAAGATTTTATGAGACTGGAGACATACTATCGGATAAACGGAATATTAATATCCACAGAATCTAAAAGACAGCAAAGTAGGTAAAACCATCTAGAATGCGTAGACAAGATTAGAAGGGTAATAAGCAAAAGAATGAAAATTAAAATTGATGATTAGTTTTGCATTACGAGCCTAAGGAACCAGAGAGGAGCTTCTGATGTTTCGGTTGATAAAGGCATCACGGTTCAAGAAAAATCAAGATACTTTCATAGGATTTGTCGACCTAGAAAAATTTTTACAAAATATGAACTGGCGTAAGGTGATTGAAATACTCTGAAAAATATGTATACGCCACTGGAAAGATGGAACTGTATAGAGAACAAATGGAATGCAAAACCAAGACGCAGCCTTCTTCCTCGAGTGGTACACAGGCAAACGAAACAATAAAAGAAATACAAGAAGCTTCACAAGTGGAATTAGAATTTATAGTATAATGCATCGATGACAAATTTCTCTGACGGCACTGTTATCCTCCATGGAACTGAGGAACAATTACAGCATTTATTGAACGAAAAAAAAAACCAGAGCAAACCGAAGAAAGACGAAAGTATTGAAGAGTAACAGAAGTGGATTTTATTCACCAGTTTTCCGTCAAAATACCGGATCATGTAGCAGACGCTGCTACACTGGAAGTAGAACAATTCACGTCGAACGGAACAAGAATGAATAAGAAGCGTACCAGCTCAAGAAAGAGAGTATTTCTAGCTAAAGGAAGGCTACTAATACTAAACATAAGGTAAGAAATATGGGAGAAGTAAATTTCTGACAAAGTACTGCTGCAGCGAGTATTGTGTGAAAGTGAAACATGGAAAAACAAGACTCACGGAAGAAAATGGCTCTGAGCACTATGGGACTCAACTGCTGAGGTCATTAGTCCCCTAGAACTTAGAACTAGTTAAACCTAACTAACCTAAGGACAACACAAACATCCATGCCCGAGGCAGGATTCGAACCTGCGACCGTAGCGGTCTTGCGGTTCCAGACTGCAGCGCCTTTAACCGCACGGCCACTTCGGCCGGCTCTCACGGAAGAATGAAAGGATAGTAATAGTTAAGTTTAGGATAGATAGAGGATATCTAAGTGTCATACACACATACTCCGTAACAAAATGTAAGAAGGGAGGATTCGGAGAACTTCTAAGAGCTCTTGCAAGAGACAGTGAACACCCTAAATAAAAAATACTTTGTCATAATTTGTGGGAACAATTATGCTAGACTTAGAAACATCCCAGTTGATAATATATCATGGAAAACAATCGAAACAACGTGTTAAACAGGAATGGCAAATTACTACGAGACTTGGCATGTTTTCATGACTTACGAATAACGAATAACTTTTTAATATTTATATCGGCGAAGTGCTGAGGAAAGGGGTAAGTAAATGGAGTTTTTATACGTATGACTTCCACGAAAGAAATTATTCTGTGGTACTAACCTTTGCTGATGAATAAATCGTGGTTTCTAATAGCGAGAACACTTTCAGGAGAGCTGCTCGTGTTGTATCTACAACAGCTAATTTCCAGGAAAATAATACGAGAGAGGATAGGAAAGAAACCCACAATTTTTTTTTTCTCCCGTAGTATTGCAGCTGAAATGTTGAAACTTCACGACGACATAGTCTGAAATTTGCGTTACTGATGGTGTTTTGTTTTTACGTGGAGCTCTTACGAGAGAAGCCTGAACTACGAAACAAACATGGCGTGCATGTTGCTTAAGTTGCGACGTCAACTTGTGAAGAGCAGCAAAGTGTAGTTCGAAATTTGTGGGCCAGAGGGCACAAACCGAGGGACATGCATGACGAGTATACGGGCGACTGTATGGACCGTAGCCATATCTCCAGGTGATGTGCATTCTTCCTAGAGCGTCGTGTGAACCTTAGCGACTCATTACGCTGCGGGCGGCGGGTAACAGCTGCAACCCCCCAGAATGTCGGAGCCATTGAGGTAGCAATTCTGAGCGACCGGCGTGTGCAGCTATGAACCTTATCGCAGCAGCTCAACAGTTCCTGCGGTGTGGTGTACGATACTGTTCATGACGTTAAGTTAGCGGTCGCTGGATGCCTAAGAACTTGAAAGACAACCACAAGACCAGCGAATGAAAACAAGCTTGGATCACTTAGCGCGTTACGCCGCAGAAAGACACGACTTTCTGGAAAGAGTAGTCACTGATGATGAGTCATAGGCAGTACCACTACACGCCCGAAACCAAACAGGCATCTATGGAGTGGAAATATGCTGGTTCCCCAGAACGAGAAAAATTCGAAGTGACTCAATCTGCTAGGAAAGAGCTCGTGACTGTTCTACGATACAGACCGTGCGTTGTTGGTGAACTTTCCTGAATACGCTGCAGCCTACAATAAAACTTTGCGTTACGCTCTTCGTGATAAAGGCCACATTAATGCTGACGACGTCAAACTTCTTCATGACAATGCTCGCCCCATGTTGCTGCTCTTGTTCGTGAGAAAATCGCCACAGTTGGGTGGGACGTGCTCCAGCATCCATCATACAGTCCAGACCTTGCACCGTGTGACTTTTATCTGTTACACCCGTGAAGAAATTCCTGGTCGACCAGCGCTTTGAGACTGATGCGGTAGTGAAATCAGCAGTCCAAAAAAGGTTTTACACCAACCAAACGAACCTCTACGATCTAGGCACACTGAAACGGCACCATGAGGGGAGAAATGTGTTGAAAACGTTGGTAACTATATGGAAAAATAGGTAAAAGGTGTAGTTTCATTTGCGATTTTGTTTTGTTTTGCTGTCTATTAAAATTTTTTTAGTCAAATTATTGTGCGTTACTTCGGATCTTCCTTCGTAATAAATGACGAGAAAACAGAGAGTAAACTCTTTCAACTTCTTACGAAATGCTATTTCATTCTAGACAGAAATAGACGTGCAAAAGGAAGTAGAAAGATTTAATCACATTAATAAAAGATCTGTAGATCCCTCAGTACTAAATTATGAAAATAACCTCTACTAAGTTCTAAAAAACGGTTTCGGTACCAATCATGACATACGGAAGTGAGTCTCGGATTGTAAAAAAAGACTGAACAAAGAATACATGCATCGTAGATGTGGTTCCTAATAAGAGTAACTATTTACATGCTATCCAACACAAAGGGAAATGCCGACAACAGAGAACTGTGAGTGAATATCTCAAATGGTCAGATTAAGATCTACTGGTACAGCTGGAAGAACCATATCACAAAAATGGAAGACGAGAGACTACAAAAAGATATGACTCAGAGGGCATAAGATCTTCAGAAAGATAGATGAAAAGGGATTGTTCAAAGGGCTCTGAGCACTATGGGAAGTAAAAAAAATGGTTCAAATGGCTCTGAGCACTATGGGACTCAACTGCCGAGGTCATTAGTCCCCTAGAACTTAGAACTAGTTAAACCTAACTAACCTAAGGACATCACAAACATCCATGCCCGAGGCAGGAATCGAACCTGCGACCGTAGCGGTCTTGCGGTTCCAGACTGCAGCGCCTTTAACCGCACGGCCACTTCGGCCGGCTATGGGAAGTAACATCTATGGTCATCAGTCCCCTAGAACTTAGAACTACTTAAACCTAACTAACCGAAGGACATCACACAACACCCAATCATCACTAGGTAGAGAAAATCCCTGACCCCGCCGGGAATCGAACCCGGGAACCCGGGCGCGGAAAGCGAGAACGCTACCGCACGACCACGAGCTGCGGTCAATGATGAAAAGGGAGAAAGATCAATAACTCAATCAAGAGGACGTAACATGGAAGTGACTAAGAGATGCAGGAATAAGAAGAGAAGAAATGAAATATCGATCGTGGGAAAACTGGAAAAGCAGGAAATCAAAGCGTTTGAGACGTCGTGTTAGAGAAGGATGCTGCAAATGATGCGGACTGATAAGATAAGAAATGAGTAGTCTATCTGCAGAATCAGCGAGGAAATGAATACATGGGAAATATTAACAAGAGGGATGGATAGGACGGTGGGACATGTGTTAAGATACGAGACAATGGTTTCAATGGTACTAGAGCGAGCTGCAGTTGCGGAAAAATAGCCGTTGCCACAAGTCATGAGACGAACGCATCTAAAACCAAATGTGGCTCTGTGTTCCTGTTTCTAAGCGGGTACTAGAGGGTAGTTGGTATTCTTGTATGGTGTGTGTTTGCATTGTTTAGCACCAAGATAGGAATCGGAGAGAGGAAATTTTTCAAAGACACTACAGTCCGGTATTGCTCAAGCTCATGGGAGTAACAACACGAGCCAGCTGCTAGGCGTAAACATGGCGACACGGTTAGTCAGTCACCAAGAGTGTGACATCAACACTAGCGTTCATGAGTGCGAGCGAGCTCAGCGGAAAAGCATAACACAAGTGCAGACCAACCTACCTCCGTTACTCTCGTAACATTATCTAAGAAGAACTAGGTAGGACGCAACAGCACCTATCAAGGGTTTGACAACGCACTTTCGATACTGAAACAATTTGATTAAGTCAATAAAGCAGAACTAAAGACCACTGACGACTCGTAATGACTGTAACCGATTCAGTCATTACAGATCACATGGTTGAGCAAGGCTGTTCCTTAACGGCGTAAATACTCCATACCACTAGCCTAGTATCACTCAATCAATGGGATCAACTACGTTCATGTTTCCAGAATGAGATTTTCACTCTGCAGCGGTGTGTGCACTGATATGAAACTTCCTTGCAGATTAAAACTGTGCCGGAGCAAGTGCTCTACCATCTGAGCTACCCAAGCACGACTCACACAGGATGGGGCGCGAGTCGTGCTTCAGTAGCTCAGATGGTGGAGCACTTGCCCGAGAAAGGCAAAGGTCCCGAGTTCGAGTCTCGGCCCGGCACACAGTTTTAATATGCCAGGAAGTTTCTTACGTTCATGTTGTTCGCACTCGATTCTCTCACATCTTGTGTGAGATTGTTCGAGTATTAGTCATGCTCTTGCTGCCTGATGTGATGACAGTGATCCGTACCCATGAATAACTACGAGTCAGAATCCAGTACTGAAGCTGCCAATGATGTGTTGTTCACGAGTCTAACAACACCATTCCAGTTCAGGGCACCAACTGCTATGAAAATGCAACATCGTTCGGCTCAGATGGCCTAGTGAACCGGCGTGCAAGGACTAGAATACAACACGACATCACGGCATTTGGCATCACAGTCAGTCTGATGGGACAACAAGGGCAATGACCTGAGAGGGACGGAGTATTCTCATATTCTCAAGAGGGTGTGTGAGCCAAACATACATGCGCCACCGTCACGGTCTCATCCGTAACAGATCAGCCGACAACAAGCGCCTTCCGAACCAATGCGGCACCCTGCCACATACCGAGCCACTGGACTGGGGCTCATGCAGCGATCTTCGACAGTTCTCACTCTGGATTCAACAGTTTCCAGGCCAGCTTACAGAGCCACCATCCACCGCGGAGAACACAGTATTTTGAGGAATAAGAGAGGTAATATTTAATTTTATTATATTGCGTCTGACGACGCCACACGGGTTTCTCGACCTCCATGCTGACAAAATAGTTGAGGTTTCAAGCCCGGGAGTGAACGATACCTATACCATGGAAGATAGGCTTCCAGATACATCTACAAATGACGTTTATAGAGGCCTATTGTTCGATCACTTTTTTTTTTCCTTGCAGCACAATTCAGGCAACCTCGTGCATTAAGCTACACAATGAACCAGCCTAACGCGCTGCTACTTACCTATGTCTGTGGCGTATGTAAGATCTTATTGTGACATGTGTACCTGAGGTTCCGTTGTTAGCTGAAACGAGGCATCTAATACGAAGACACCAGCTCCAAAACAAGCAAAAGATAAATTTAGTAAATGACTGCAATGACTTTATAGTCGTGTAAATATCGTGCGAGAAAGACGAAGCAGCGATGGGACAAAAAGCACACGTGCTAACTCATGTATGAAAGACACGTGTTACCTGAACATTGATATGCAGTGATGTTAGTTACCTTAATGATCTCTAATAATAAGCAACTGCTAGAAACACTTTATGCAAACTGAACTGTGTAACGCGACTCATGATAATACTGTCTGTTCGAAAAATGCTAAATCTTGACAAAACCTGTATATCATTCTTCACTTATTACTCTTCAAATGACTGCTGTTCAGGTTAATGCAGTAAAAACTTCCATTCATGGAAACGACTGTTTTTAGTACTAATGTTACACAGACGTACTCACATAGAATCATTTGCAAAATAGATCGTAAATTTCTAAAACTACTTTGGCTACAAGAAAGCCAGCATTCTTTTGTCATAGAATATGAAACTCTTTTAAATCACTTTTAATTTAAACCGATTGTTTGCAGTAATAGTCAATTACCGTTTGAACCACTGTAGTTACTACTGCTTCGTAACTGTTCCTCTTCCTTGACCTATCCAATTGTGCGTAATTGCGCTATAAATTTTTTTTGTTGCGCGATGAAAACTTTCATGACATGGCCAGAGTGTTTACTACAACGATTTGACATAAATATTTCTTACTTTCTTATCAACATACATTACATTTTCATAAACACTGATTTCTGACAAAATTCATTAATACATATATTTACAAAAAATGGTTGGAAAGTCGAGGAATCAAATGTTTCCCTGAGGCATTTAAGTCGCTTCGTTATCTACGATAGTGATCGAAGCAAAAGAAATGAAGTAAAATTGGTGCTGAGGCCGGGACTCGAACCAGGATCTTCATGTTTGCTAGGCAGTGGTCGCAGCACAAATTTTAATTAATTTCTTCTGCTTCGATCATTATCGAGGAATTAAGTAGCTGAAAGATACGTGAGGCACAGGGTTGTAGTGCTACACTGCCCCAATTCTGCCAACATGGTTTGAGGAAAACTCCATGACTGCTTGTGTGTTATCGCAGATCACCTAGTATGAAACCTACGAAGCACATTTGAGATGTGCTCAAACTGGACGGTGCGCTCTTTGAACCCACTTCTGACTAATCACTGTTGGACCATTACAGACCAGGGCGGCACCAAAAAGCTTTCGGTGGCTTGTAGCGTGCTCTTGCCGTCAAGTCGAACGTGTGTGCAGCGCGCTATCTTGTGTCTCCATTGGTCGTGTGTAATTGTTCGAAAATGCATATTCGACGCATCAGTTAGCTTTCTCCTTCGTAGAAGTACTGAAGTCTCCTAGAACCTCCTGTCTTTTCTTTTGCGATGTATTTTGTGCTTTTATTTCGGTTAGTGTAATTTAACAATTTTACTTTTGCATTTTTCGCTAATGTGACTGTCCCCGTTCTCGTTTTTAGATGAAGCAACAACAAAATTCTCTCTTAATCATGTGTTCGGCATGTCTGTTACATGTTTAAACTTTAAAGTTTGCTTTCAATTATGAAATCAGGCAAGTGTCACCTTTTAAAGTGAAACATCCCCTTTGAAAAATTAATGAATTACTGTGCTGATAAAACTCTACGTTATTTGATTTTCAAACAGCTGAGCAAAACAGAACGTACTCAGACATTACTCTCTTTACTTATTCTCATCAGTACTAAACTGACACACAATATTTTTAGCGCAACGCAGTCTGATTTCCAAAAATCCCTACAAAAGAATGGCCCTGACTAACAATAACCTATACCTTTCACGAATCACTTACCTCACAAAAGTCTTTGTTACTCGAACTACTGCAATACAGCAAGCGCCACTACTGCCAGCTAAATAAAAGATTCTAACTACTGAAGGCACTAACTACTGATTGGCATAGTCAGTAAATGAAAGATTTTGATAGAGAACAAACGATGTATTTACCTTAATAATGTTCAAAAGTCATAATGTATATATCAGTTCATGATATCCAGTATTACAAATTTACCCTTTATGGCGGACACCTTCCAGATCGTCCGCTCTTAAAATTCCGCCATCTCTCTCCCCACATCCACCACTGCTGGCGGCTCACCTCCAACTGCCCAACGCTACAATAGCGAATATTCAAACAATGCTCACCAGCCACAGACTGCACACAGCACAGTCAGTGATTTTCATACAGAGCGCTACGTGTCGTTACCAACATAAAAACCTAAACAGCCTACCTACAAACGTAGTTAACATATACTGCAAATTAATCAGGTCATTTCTCCGCATTGTACTGACGACATATCAGAAACTTTTGAACAGTCACTGTATGACGCAACCGGTATAACGGTCAATTTTATTCGACGTATAAGAGGGGCTTATGGCGGAATGGAGCTGTTCTTCATCCGTTACAGCAGATGAGAAAAGAAATGACAGACAGCCAAGAATATGAAGTCAACGTAAAGCCTGTGCAACATAAATTATACTGGTCCACAGTGGATTTTTTCGCAGAAACCAAAGTAGGCGGTCTTTATAGATCCAGATGCTCTGCACACGAATGTCACAATTAAAATTATCTCCTAGCTCAGAGCTGCAAGTAAATTGATATTTTATTGTATTGCTGCCGTAGTCGATAGAATATACACATTAATTGAACTTACCTACTTCATTCGCGCCTTTTCTCTGCCTTCCTTTTGTGGGCGGCAGATCTCTCCGTAGCAAGATAGCGGTAGTCCACGACTCTGTGTACCGCTGTTTCATGACAGAAATGTGGTGGGACCGGACGTCGTGTTTATCACAGAATGCATCTCTGGAAACACATCGAAGTGGGAGTGAAGGAACTGAGTGTTCGGGGTCACGTCGCAGCCAGTGACCTTATAAGCATGAATGAGTTACTCCACAAGCTCTTTGTAATTTTCGGCTCTCCTGTTTCCTACGTTACGGAAACAACACCACTCATGCAGCTGAAGACAGGTCAGAGTGGACACAAAGTGTGTGTCCCTCAACACCTAACACATCTGTCGGCCAATAAATACCCCCTTTGTGATCTTCTCTGTATTGAATCGTGGAAACGCCTTACGCAAATACTGAAATGCTGCTTCAATCGTGTGCACACTTTTAACAAATGCTGTTATGAGTCTCAGCTTAATGTGTAATGGCGGGAGAACAACTTTGTTCGGACTCACTTGAGGTTGTGCGACAATATTTTTTGAAGCATGCACCAGAGCTGTTTATGAGGGCCATTCCCTCTGTGTATAGTGTTTTACTATTGTGCGACTATCCCACTCACATGTGTAGCACCAATACTTAGTGCAAGTCTCTTGCAAACCCAACATCATCGCAGTGACTCTGAAATCTCCCATACCAGCCATTCATGCCTATTCTAATTAACGCAGTTTACAACGGATTTCAACATGATACTGTTTTCTGTAGCTAATGCAGAATATGCGACAGGGATGGATGGCCTTTCATTACTACTGCGTAATAACACTGCCTTCGGACTCATTTTTTAGCAACCTATAAAGTGTCTCCAGTCGCCTGCTTTGCATGTAATCTTCTGCTTCTCCAACAAACCTCCAATGCCACTGCAGAATATAATGTCGCCCTCCGAACAAAATGGCACTCAAGGTTTTTTTCTGACGCTCCCGAAACACAGACACACGTATTATGTTAACGAGGAGATTCTACTCCTGCAGTCGTTAGGCCAAGAGTTCGGCTTTACACTCTGGAAGATCTAAATCATTATTCAGATCACTAGACCCTTACTGTGCTATTTTGTGTGATTTCCAGATGACAGTGCTGGTGTAAATGTGGGATCAGTGTCACAGATGGATAATTGCACGTTTCCCGTCTGTGTGTGTGTCGGCTCAGTGTCGTCGCTATCACTGGAGGAAAATTCATTGGTAATCCTTCGCCATGAGCCACAGTGCGAATGACACATGAGATGTCAGGGTACTGAGCACTCCTCTTCCTCTTGGTACTGACTCCTTTCCTCTAGGGTGATATCGTACAAACTGATGCATCATTTGTGGGCTCCAGTCAAACAGTAGGCACACCAAACTTCATGGAGATGTTCTTAATATGCATCCAAGAATTCAATGTAGGCAAACACAACGTGCGGCACACGTGTGGAGCCCCTTTGGTCTCCAGCTCGACCTTCGAAGTACAAATGTATACACTTGTTTCACTGTTTTAGTCAATGGTCGCCTTCTTGAACAGCAAATAACGTCTGCACACATGTAACAAAAGATGTCAGGTTTGTTACTACAGGTTTGGGTCATTTTTGTAAAAGTGTACATGTGCATAATTACACAGTTCTTCGATTTCCACAATTCACCTCACATAAATTTACTGCAAAAGGACATTGCACTCATTCCAGAAACAAGAGAACTGACGCAGTGCACTAGCAGCCCCGACAAACAACGACTAAAATCGCGTCTGGTTTCTACTGTACATTCGACAAGACTCACGTGACTGGATAGTGCGCACACGAGTCGTGGTGTAAAGTAGTGTTGCCAAACTGGACCGCAATTATCCACATCACTCACTCACGGCAGGGGAACCCTTATCACAATGTCTTTGCATGTATCTCCTAAAATATCCCATAAGTGGGACTGTGAAACATAAACACCTTATTTAATTGTAACCCTGAGTTAGGAGATAATTTTAAGCTTGATATTTTTCTTCGGCGCATCTAAATCTATAAAGTACGGCTACTTTCGTTTCTGAAAAAAAAAAGCCAACATTTGTGAGCCTTTGTTATTGACTGGCGACTGACGGGCTCATTTTATTACGATAAGCCATCACAAGATAAATTATTGACGAATGCGTGATGGATTCGTTTCCCTTCGTAAAGCCTGCGCAACTTGATTAAGTTAGTCACGGCTAATGCATGATCCCCTGGGAACGTGACACTCTGTTATCATTTGCTGCATCTCACCCTTCTCCCTCAATTCCACCCCCTCTCACTCCCGTACCTAGCCCGTACTAGGACGATAGACGACGAGAGGAAGACAGCTGATCAGCCACCAGGGTGTGAAACAAGTACCTTCGTGAATTTAACGTCGAAAGGAGAAGCTAGTAGAGACACATAAATTAATACTCACAGAACGAGAAGAACATTAATTGGTATGACCTAGTGCGTTTATGCAACGGCGTAGCAATTCAGCGACCTTTGCCAGAAGTTGGTTCCACAGTTCACTATGGCAAGCTGTGCTAATAAATAAGTGATAACTGAGATATTCACCAACATAACTTATCAGAATTCTTTATACTTGATACCTCCCACAAGACTCAGTCTCCAACATTATTGGATAGTCTCACAGTAAAGTAACAGAGGATAGTTTATACGACAGCAAAATGACGCTATGTTAGCATAGCTTGAAGAAGCCTAGCTTGTCTGTAGTCTTTGCAGTGAAATGCAGTTGTTTGTCTTAGCACAAAGTGGTGCTGAAAGACATTCATAGACGTAACCATAAGCTCCAAATTTTTGTTTAAGAAATATCATTTTGAAATTCTTTTATATCATTTTGAAATTCTTTTCTTTTTTTGTATTACATATTTCATTCCCAAGTTGTGAGACCAGGGCAGGCCGTTATAGAAATTTGTTTTTCTCTTCACTGCACCATTAGGCTGAGAGTGGGGCAGAGGTAATCCCAAATGCCAGTTGGCAAGGTTTGTGAGTTGATATCCAGATCCAGCATTCGCCTGATGACCGAGGGAAGCCTCCCGAAAGTTATAGTCGGTGTTAGGGATTTGAACTCTTTTAATTTATTTCTGTGACAACACTTTTCGTTGTATCACACAAAAATTTGATGGTAATGCATGTTCTTGTTTATGTGTGTAGATACTGGCTGACTCAGTTGCCCCTACTGCTGGGTTTTATGCAACCAGCAATGCCTCCCAATATCATGCACAAGATTTTCATATTCTCTCACTCACTAGTTGCAAACTGTTAGTCCTACAAAAAATATTAACTGGCCCTTTTTGTAGCAAATGTAATGTAATTAAATTTTGTACTGGGATGCGTTTTTGTAGAGGCTGTAGTTTTAGAATTATTAAAAAACAAAAAACATACAAAAGTGTACATGTACCTTGGAACGCGTTTTTCTTGAATGACTTGAAAACTGAGGGCTCCATTGAAAACGTATCCCAGCACAAAATTTAACTGCATTACATTTCCTACAAAAAGGTTCTGTTCATTTTATTTATTTATTTACACGAAGGACCAAATTGAGGAGCAAATCTACAAGGTCATGGAACGTTTCAGCACATGAAATTACAACATAAGAGTGATATCAAACACGAAAAAAAGTCAGTCCATAAGTTTAAGTAAACATAATCAACCATACAGCAAGAATCAGCTTAATTTTTCAAGGAGCTCTTTGACAGAATAGGAGTGACCCACGAGGAAACTCTTCGGTTTCGACTTGAAAGCGCGCGGATCACTGCTAAGGTTCTTGAATTATTGAAAATAGAGGCAGCAGTATAGTGCATAATTTTCTGCACAAGACTTAAGGAAGTCCGATCCAAATGCAGGTTTGATTTCTGCCGAGTATTAACTGAGTGAAAGCTGCTTATTCTTGGGAAAAAGCTAATATTGTTAACAAGAAATGACATTAAGGAATATAATTCATTGAGAGGCCGATTCAAAAATACCCAGACTTGTGAACAGGGGTCGACAAGAGGTTCGTGAAGTTACACCACTTATTGCCCGATCCGCCCGTTTATGAGCCAAAACTAACCTTTTAGAATGGGAAGAGTTACCCCAAAATCTAACACCATACGACATAAGCGAATGAAAATAAGCAAAGTTGGCTAATTTTCGTGTCGAACGATCACTCACTCCTGATACCGTTCGAATAGTAAAAATGGCAGCATTAAGTCTTTGAACGAGATCCTGAGCGTGGGCTTTCCACGACAGTTTACTATCTATCTGATCACCTAGAAATCTGAACTGTTCAGTTTCACTAATCATATGACCATTCCGTGAAATTAAAACATCAGGTTTGTTGAATTGTATGTTAGAAACTGTAAAAACTGAGTTTTACTGTGATTTAGCGTTAGTTTATTTTCTACAAGCCATGAACTTGGGTCATGAACTGCACTATTTGAAACCGAGACAATGTTGCACACAACATCCTTTACTACCAAGGTACAGTCAGTAGCAAACAGAAATATTTTAGAGTTACGCGTAATACTAGAGGGTATATCATTTATATAAATAAGGCACAGGAGTGGCCCAGCACTAATCCCTGGGGCAACCTCCATATGACCGTACCCCACTCAGACCCCAAATCACCGGCCATTCTCAACATTGTGAAGAATGACCTTTTGCTGTCTGTTGCTACAGTAAGAGGTGAACCAATTGTGAACTACTCCCCATATTGCGTAATGGCCCAACTTCTGGAGCAATATTTTGTGATCAACTCAATCAAATGCCTTAGTTAAATAAAAAAAAAATTTGCCTAGCGTTCGGAACCTTTCGTTTAACGCATCCAGTACCTCACAGAGAAAAGAGAATACAGCATTTTCAGTTGCTAAACGACTTCTAAAGCTGAACTGTACATTTGATAGCAAATAGTGTGCTATAAAGTGATACATTATCCTTACATATACAGCCTTTTCAATAACTTTGTCAAACACTGATGTCATAGAAATAGGTCTAAAATTATCTACATTATCCCTATCTCCCTTCTTATAAAGCGGCGTTACTACTGAGTACTTTAATCCTTCAGGAAACTGCCCATTCCTAAAGGAAAAATTACAAATATGGCTAAATACAGGTCTAACATGTGCAGGACAGTACTTTAATATTCTACTAGGCACTCTTATCATAACCATGAGAGTCCTTAGTCTTTAGTGATTTAATTATTAGCTCAATCTCCCTCTTGTCTGTATCGCAGTGCAGTATCTCAGGCATCAATCTTGGAAAGTTATTTGACAAGAAAGTTATATGATTCCCTGTAGAAACTAAATTTTTATTTAATTCCCCAGCAATGCACGGAAAATGATTATTAAATACTGTACATGTATATGATTTATCGGTAATAGAAATATTTTTACTGCGAACTGACTTTATATCGTCGACTTTGTGCTGCTGACCACGCACTTCCTTCGCAACTGATCGTAGAACAGTTTGCGTATAGTGAGCGAGATAATACGAAAATCTTGTGTGTGGTGTTGATGTCGTTCCAGGCTGCATTAAACTCAGCTGTAGGGGCAGCTGAATCATTCTGTATGATGATGTGTTTACTGTATTATATCACAAAAATGAGAATAATATCAAAATATTGCGTAAATACATCTGTGGTACGTGCTTCCTATTTTTCTACATTCTCAGATCTGAATTTATGAAAAGTACCTTCCCCCATACTTATTTCTTCTGACTTGCCGAAGACTGTTACTCGATAACTAAGTTGCTACACAGTGGCACGAATACCTCCGTCTTAATTTACAGTGGTAGAAAGCATTTACCGGCAGGTATTTATGCACAGTGGACGTTGTAAACTGTGTTTCTGCATTATTTGGTTACAAAATACTTCTTTTGTAACACAATCAGAAGAAACCCGCATTCGCAAAAGCAGGCTCCGAAAATGATCTGCAGTGAAACACATCTAAAGTTGAAGAATGTGCTGGAACAGTAATTGGAACTATGACTACACATAGCAGACCTTTCAAGTTACTGGCCTGTGCCTCAAGTACATTTAAGCTATTACCTCTCGCTACTCAATTTTTTAACACTGAATTTCTCAGTTCAAATATGTATCACCACGGACGATGTTACGGTCTTCAGCCAAGACAGATTTGATGCAGCTCTCCTCGCTAATCTATCCTCTAGGCTTTTCATAACTGCATAATTGACAGAGATGTCTCCTATCAACCGATACCTTCTGTTAGTCAGGTTGTGCCATTAATATCTTTTATCACCGTTTCAGTACCTCCTCAGTAGTTACTCAATTTAGGCACCAAATTTTCAACACTCTTCAGTAGCACCACATTCTAAAATCTTCTATGCCTTTCATATCTGAATTGCTTATCGTTCACGTTTCGCTTCCGTATAGGCCTACATCCCATACAAATAACTTCAGAATTGAAACTTCCTGGCAGATTAAAACTGTGTGCCGGATAGAGACTCGAACTCGGAACCTTTGTCTTTCGTGGGCAAGTGCTCTACCAACTGAGCTAACCAAGCACGACTCACGCCCCGTCCTCACAGCTTTAATTCCGCCAGTACCTCGTCTCCTACCTTCCAAACATCAAAGGAGCTCTCCTGCAGGAGCACTTTCCCGCGAAAAGCAAAGGTCCCGAGTTCGAGTCTCGGTCCGGCACATAGTTTTAATCTGCCAGAAAGTTTCATATCAGCGCACACTCCGCTGTAGAGTTAAAATTTCATTCGACAACTTCAGAATTACTTCTTAACACTTAATTTCAAAATAGATGTTAGGAAATTCCTCTATTTTAGAAAGGCATTACGTGCTGTAACTAGTCTGTATTTTACATCCTCTCTACTTCGAAAATCATCGGTTATTTTGCTACCCAAACAGCGAAACGTATCTGCTACTTTTAGTGCCTCGCATCCTAATCAAATTTCTTCAGCATCGCCTGGTTTAATACTGCGTTGTCAGGCTGTTTTTACTTTGGTTTACGTTCGTCTTGCAGCCTCTTTTCAAGATACTGTTCATTCCATTCAACTGCGCTTCCAAGTAGTTTGATGTCTCTGACTGACCTGTCACAGCTTTTCTTTCTTCTACTTGAACTTCAATTCACTTACGAAATTTCTCCTTCGTTTCCATCACTGCTTCCTCAGTGTACAGACTGAATAACACCGGGGTGAGTTTACAATCTTGTCCCACCCCCACCTCCGCTACTAGTTCCCTTTCATATCCTTAGATTCTTAAAACTGTAGTTTGCTTTCTTTACCAATTGTAGGTAACCTTTCGCCCGCTATATTTCATTTCTGCTATTATCGGAATGTATTTTCCTGAACATTGTCAGAAGCTTTGTCTACATCTGCAAATTCTGTGAACATAGCTTTACCTTCTTGATCCTATCTCCTGAGATAAGTCGTACTGCCCACATCTTCCCAGTTTTCTCTGCAACCCTAATTGATTTTCCTCGAGGTCTGCTGGTACCAATTTTTCCATTATGCCGTAAATGGTTCGTGCCAGTAGTTCGCAAGCTTAACTTGTTAATCTGATAATTCTGTTACATTCATGTGCGTCAGCATCTGATTTCTTTGAAATTGGAATTATTATGTTCTTTGTTAAACCTGAGGCTAATTCACCGGTGTCATATATCTTGCTCTTTTGTCATGGCTGGTTAATCTCAGAATTTCGGTAATTCTAAACAAATATCAGCTGCTCCAGGGGGATTGTTTCGACTTAGATCTCTCAGTCCTCTGTCAAATTCTTCCCACAGTATTATATCTCCCAACTCAGCTTCACTTACTCTCTCTTGCTCTTCTATAATAGTACATTCAAGCACATTTCCCTTTCGTAGTCTTTCTTTATATTCCTTCCACCTACTAGCTTTCACGTCTTTGTTTAGCACTGTCTTTCATCTGAGCTCTTAACACTCATACAGCTGCTTCTCCTTTCTAGGAAGGCATCTTTAACTTTCCTATAGGGGCATGTATCTTTCTCGTAGTTACGCACCTTTCTATATCCTTGAATTTCTCGTCTGTCTCTCTCCATTAGCCATTTTACAATTCCTTACAACCGCATTGTTAAACATTTATAATTCCTTTTGCCTGCTTCCTCACTTATATTCAGTATTTCGTACTTTATCCAAGGAACTCTACAAGGCTTTGCTTTTTTCGTGCATCAGTCTCTGCTGGCTTCACTATTTCACCAGTCAAGACTTACCTTTCGTTTCCTGTTGTCTTCCTCACCACTTTTTGAGACGGTCGTTACGTAATACTCCCTTTGAAATCCCAAAGACCTCTTATTCTTTCAACGTATCCAGGTCAACATCTTTAACGGCATATTTTTCTGCAATTGACTGAGTTTTATAATTAATAAATTACGATCAGAGTGCGACTTTATGACAATTTAAGCACCGTTGGTAACATAACCGTACATAGATATGTATTGTTACATGTAATTTTCACACATGTAGAATTTTAAAAAGATATTTTATGATTTTGGTACCAATAAATATTTTATGTGAGATGATATGTTCGGATTATGATATATTAATTGTTACAATGCTACCCTCTACCCCCCAGCTAAGGTCAGCAGTGTTACATGAAGTCTAAGACAGAAAAAGTAGAGTTAAACTCATGTGGGCCAAAGATGAGCTGACCTTGTGTTTCCTTATGGCACACAGTTATTACACTCTAATTGTTTGCCACACTTTATGAATTTTGTTTCACCTATATACAAAAAACGATATGGCACGAAGTCAATTTGGTGAGATTTACTTTTTGTATTTTTCTTAAAATCCAAATAGTTATAGGTATATCGTCACTGAAACAAAAAATTAATGCAAAAACTAAGATGTATTAAATGAGGTAGTTAAATAAAACTTTTACACACTTATTTACATATCTGTTGGGTGGAATTATATGAGACAAAAATTGGTCACAACTCTTACATTTAAGACAAAAGCTTCTAAGCAAGTTAGTTAGTTAGAGTGTCAGACTCTTACTGACAAGTTCAGTGACATGAGGAAAAACTAAGTCACGGCACATTTAATATAGTATTCTGAGAAACTGTATATTATATCTAAAAACAAAGTTATGGTGCGAAATTAAACTTCGTATTTTTTAATAAACATTTACAAATGCCTCTAATTTCATTACTGAAACTTGTTTTCTACAGTTTGTGTTGTTACACTTGTTTATGCTCATATGTGTGCTATCATAAAGCTACCCCCATAATCTACAGAAACAGCTTTTTTTTCTCCAGTTGCTGAAAAGAATTTTTATAAAATTTATCTCTTCTGTAGAATGATGTACACATGTAACTCATTTATATAAACTTACTTTCAATTCGTCATGCCTCCAAAGTTATGCACAATAGCAGAAACTTTCCAGGAACTCACCTAAGACCTTTTCCCACTTGCAAAGAAAATGGCATTCTGATCAGCCCGAGTGTAATCCATGTACTTGTATCTACCACCACTAACTGAAGAATTATGCAAGAACACACTGTACGAGAGCTATATGTTAAATGTCGACTACAGTTACAGTACATAAAAAGAAAGAGCGGCGTGCACTGTTGTCACAAAGCTATAACTGAGTCACAAAGTTGACGTTTTACAGTATGCACACACACACACAAACACGCGTACGCACGCACATACCCACCCACACACCCACACACACATACTCTCATCAGCCAGAACATTATGACCACCGTCCTACTATCGATATAAACCCGTCCAGGCTATAATAGTGTCACCTGGCCAGGAATGATATCTAGTCAGACTTACGCACGGTGCATACAGTATCAGTGAGTGCGCAGTCCGTGTGTAGAATGAGGAAGGTGCACAATATATCGAGTTTGACCGACTGTGATGCCCAGAGGCTCGGCACTAGCATTTCGAAAACTGCACGACTTGTGGAATGCTTGAGGAGTGCTGTGGTGAGTGTCTTGAACACGTGGCGAAACCAAGGTGAAACCATGCCGACGCGTGGTGGAGTTGGGAGGCCACCCCTCATAACAGATGTATGAGGTCATAGGGTGGGCAGACTGGTAAAATCGCATATGCGGCTAACTGTGGCGGAGCTAACATCAGACTTTAATGTAGGGCAGAGTACAAGTGAGTGTGAACACTTTTAACGATGGGCGTCCGCAGCCGACGACCCATGCATGCGCCAATGTTAACACCACGATATCGGCAACTACAACTGAAATGGCCACGTGACCATCGGCAATGGATGTTGGCTCAGTGCCAGAGAGTTGCGTGGTCTGGAGGGACACGATATCTTCAAATTAAAATGGCTCTAAGCACTATGGGATTCATCACCTGAGGTCATCAGTCCCCTAGACTTACAACTACTTATACCTAACTAACCTAAGGACATCACACACAGCCATGCCCGAGGCAGGATTCGAACCTGCGACCGTAGCAGCAGCGCGGTTCCGGACTGAACCGCCTAGAACCGCTCGGCCACAGCGGTCGGCGCGATATCTTCATCAAGCCGATTGGAGGGCGCGAATCCGTCGTCTTCCAGGGGAACAGCTCCTTGACACCTGTACCGCGGGATGGAGACAAGCTGACAGCGGCTCCATTATGCTCTGGGGAACATTCGCATGGGCATCCATGGGTCCAGCGAAGCTCGTGCAAGGCACCATGACGGCCAACGAGTACCATACAGTAGTTGCAGACCACGTACACCGCTTCGTAACCGTCCTGTTTCCCGATGGCAGCAGTAACTTTCAGCAAGATAATGCGCCATGTCACAAGGCCAGGTTCTAGGAACACATTGGCGAGTTCCAGTTGATGGACTGGCCTCCCAACTTGCCACATCTGAACCCAACCGAACATATCTGGGATGTGATTGAACGTGGCATCAGAGCTCATCGCTCCCATCCAGAATTTACGAAAACTGGGAGCCTTGTGTGTGCGCATGTGGTGCCAACTCCCTCTAGCTAACTACTAAGGCCTCACTGTTTTCATGGCACGACGCGTCGCTTCTATTATTCGTGCCGAAGGTGGACATACCGGCTATTACGTGGGTGGTCATCGTGTTCTGGCTGATCAGTATATTGGCAATTTAACACATTTTAGGTAGCAATTTTTAGTGCTACGAATCGGCGATCTGTTGCGACAACATGTGAGGTGACCTCTTGTTCTAGTAATACTTAGCTGACTTAGACACAATATCTGTAAATGTGGCGAAGCCAACTGTTTCAAGATGTCGAAAGTACCAAAGTGCAAAGAGAACACTTGATGTTTACTTCGCATTGACACTGTTTCTCAGTGTACATCCAACATACAATGCAGAGGTTATTTCGCAAAGACGTTACAAATTTCGTCAAAGGTTTTTAAATCAGAGAATTTACACAACAAATGCAAAGCAAAAAAAAGATGGATTATGTTATGTAAGTGAATATGTTATGTAAGTTATTTGGTGTTACAATCTTTGAAGAAAAATGTGAAGTCTTTGCGACATCGTCACAACGTACAACCGAAGAGTGTCCACTGTAGGTGAGTAGCTTATGTACGGAATCTCGTGCACTGAAAGTACGTTCGACAATTTTAAACCATTTGCTACGTCGCATCTACTGATTTTGTGTCTAATTCAATAAATTATTATCAGTGGAAATCTGTGTCTATCCTTATGTGTACCTCAAATGCTGAAGATACCGCCGTTCCTTGTCGCCATAAAGCAGCTTCTGCCCGACGATGATAGCTCACCCTTTGAAACTCGTAGTGGATGAAGCAAGAACTTTGAAACTGTCATAGAATTGTATGTATTTTCATTACTAAATAATCATTGTATGTTGGCTAGTCTGTGATGATTCGCAGACCTAGTTTCGGGTGGATAGCTGTTAGCGTGCAGTAGCTTCCACACGGTAGCCCACGGATGGTGGGGTCGACCGGGAGCGGGCAGGGCGTGGGCGTGGCCCGCTACCGCTGCGCACCGGAAGCTGGCCGCCTTCCCGACCGGAAGCTGCCCCGCCCGCCGGCAGAGTGCAGTGCCTGCTGCTGCCGCTGCTGGGGTCGCCGGCGGTAGCGCTCGCTACGCCACAGGGCCGTTGCACCAGTGTTTCACGTCGACTCGACCTCAGATTCTAATGCGGACGGATCTGAGCTGAAGTATACCTAAATAGGGAAGAATACTACCGTATAACATGGGCGTCCAAGAAGTAACACAACACATTTTTTTCTGAAAGCAGGTTGATTTTATTGAAAATTTCAATAACCCGTATTATTCTCCAATCTTTTGGCTGCAAAACTCTGTTTTTAAACACAGTTTCCGTTCAATGTGACGGCTTTATGCCACCTTAATAGGTGGACCCGTAAGTACGCATGAAACCACCGTACTGAGTAAGAGCCTACTGCTTGCTGCAGCAATAACCTCCTCATAATCCACGTACTACTTCCTGCGCCAAACAGATGGAAGTCGGAATGGGTGAGATTGGGGCTGTAGGGTGGATGAGGAAAAATTGTCCAATGAAGTTCTGTGAGCTCCTCTAGGATGTGCAGACTTGTGTAAGGCCTTTCATTTTCTTGGAGGAGTTCGTTTACATTTTTGTGGCGACGAACACGCTGAAGTGGTTTCTTCAGTTTCTTTTACAGTACATTTCTGATTTGAACGTTGGACCATAGAGCAGGAGGTCAAACAGAATAACCCCTTCGCAGTCCCAGAAGGCCGCACCATTACTTTCCCGGCTGAGAATGAGGCTTTCAACTTTTTCTTTGGAGGAGAGGTGGTGTGCAACCATTCCGTCGATTGTCGTTTTGTTTAGAAGTGATGAACTCATGTTCCATCTGTGACGGTGCTCGACCAAAAATTGTATCGATCAGCCTCCTAACGCGCAAGCAATTCCGCACAGATGGTCCTTCGCTGCTCTTCATCGTCTTGTGTTACGACGCTAGGAATCCAGCGAGCACATACGTTTGAGTATCCGAACTGTTGGACAAGTGTGTCTTTACTACAAACAGAGACGTCTAGTTGAGCAGCGAGTTTTACTATGATTCGTCGGTCACCTCGAATGAGATTCTTTGCAAGTTTCATTGCAGTAGCCACAGCTGTGTGCGGTCGGCCGGCTCGCGGGAGAACGGACAGGTTTGAGAGACCTGGTTGCCCTGATGACAGACTCCTCTCCCAACGACTCACCGTGCTTTTCTTCACTGCCAGGTCTCCATTCTCTGCCAAAAGAAATTCAATGACAGCTCTCTGTTTGGAACGCACTTGTGTTACAGACGCCATTTTGAAGGCTACATATAGCGCCACCACATACCGTAACTCAATGAAACAATAGGGGCTCAATCGGGTATTTCCAAGGTGTCCCACAACAAATTCAGCACCTTTTCGACCGAAAATGGCCGAGAAAAAATGTGTTGCCATAATTATTGAACGCCCCTCGTACACGTCTTCGGGTTTTCGTCATTTGTCTTTGTTAGCAAAATCTTCAGGATTCCACTGGTGTCCGTGGGCGGCTGAATACTGTCAACAGACATTGCTGCATTCACTTGCAAAAGGCTAATAATGAAATGAAGAAGGTCCATCTTACTGCAAGACCATAATTTTTATCAAGTGAATGTATTCGCAAATTGCGATTACTATTATGCATCAGCTGTACAAATGAACAGTGCCAGATGAATATTTGTGACGGATCGGTATCTGCTTAACGTGAGTGGTCGCCGTAACCACTATGGCTATCCATGCACACTTGCTGGACAGTTGCAAACTGCCGTATGTCACTGTATCCACGTACCAAGCTCGCACATATCTCGCATAGGGACAGACAATGCTATTCTCGTCGTTTTGCCTCGTTATGGCATGAAAAACAGTTTGGCGGTGTCTGTATTGTTCAGAGCCTGTATAACTTGTTGCAATGACGTTCACACACGAATGCATTAGACTATACAACGCTGAAGAATATAGACACCTCAAACCTGTATTTCATGCCACAACAAAGCAAAACGGCAAGATCAACGTCTCCCCCTGCGCTGGAATCACAGAAATATGTGGGACGTAGGCACTGTAACATAGGGAAGATTGTACCTGTGTGGCAGGTGGGCATGGATAGCAAAATTGGTTAAGGCATAAGTGCATATCTTCCAGACAAAGAACAATATAGACATTGCCAACCTATATAATTAAATTTTTGTTTTGTTTAAGAAACAAACATATTCCATCACAGTTCTTCCAGTTACGTGTTTTTGGTACGCTGCACCACTACTAGTCATTTCCTATCCTGTTCCACTCGCAAATAAGTCGAGGGAAAAACGACTGTCTATATGCCTACGTGTGAGCCCTAATTTCTCTTATCTTATTTTCGTGGTCCTTACGCGCAATATATGTTGATGGTAGTAGAATAGTTACGCAATCAGCTTCAGATTCCGGTTCTCTAAATTTTCTCAATAATATGAAGATGGTATCTGTTACCGAAAGAACAGATACCATTGATGACCGTACAGCTTCTCTAGAATGAAATGATAATTAAATAGAAATCTATATCTGGCGACAGGTGTTGTTGATGTACATCAATGGGGACAGCTGAAAATGTGTGCCCCATCCGGCATACGAACCGGGATCGCCTGTATACATGGTAGACGCTCTATCCAGCTGAGCCACTGAGGGCACCGAGGATAGTGCGATTGCAGGGACTTATCCCTTGCACGCCTCCCGTGAGACCCACATTCCCAACTCTCCACAACCTACATTCGTATGTTCCTAATAGATATCTGCCCATTCACTCATTACTCGCGCCAGACTAAGCTGACGAGTCCCGTAAGATTTCTTTCGGTAACAGATACCATCATCATATAGTTAAAGGCTACCCGGCCATTGACCGTCTTCTGTGGGAATGCGCACGCATTGCCCGAACTCTTACGGGACTCGTCAGCTTAGTCTGGCGCGAGTAATGAATGAATGGGCAGATATCTATTAGGAACACTACAGATGTAGGTTGTGGACAGTTGGGAATATGGGTCTCACGGGAAGCGTGCAAGGGAAAAGTCCCTGCAGTCGCACTATCCTCTGTGCCCTCGGTGGCTCAGGTGTATCAACAACACCTGGTGGCAGTGAATGGTTTCTATTTAATTATTATTTCTCAATAATGTTTCTTGAAAAGAACGTCGCCTTCCCTCCAGGGAATCCCATTTGAGTTCCCGAAGCATCTCCGTAACACTTACGTGTTTCTCGAACCTACCGGTAACACAACTAACAGCCCACCTCTGAACCTCTTCTATGTCTTCCTTCAATCTGACCTGGTACGGATCCCACACACTCGAGCAGTACTCAAGAATAGGTGGCAGCAGCGTCCTACAAGCGATCTCCTTTACAGATGAACTACACTTTCCTAACATTCTCCCAGTAAACCTAAGTCGACCATTCGCATTCCGTAGCACAGTTCTCACATTCTCGTTGCATTTCATATCGCTTTGCAACTTTACGCCAAGATATTTAAACGACCTGAGTGTGTCAGGCAGCACACTGCTGATATGTATCCGAACATTACAGGTTTATTATTCCTACTGATCAGCATCAACTTACATTTTTCCACATTTAGGGCTAGCTGCCATTCATCACACCAACCAGCAATTTTGTTTAAGGGGCTCCGGAACGCACTATACTTGCAATGTTAAAATAACGCTTATAAATTACATCTTTCCTCACAAAGTATTTGAGGTAGGAAGTTGAACTTTTTACAGATTATTTATTGGAATATGGGCTACAACTTCACACAGGGATTTTACAAAATATTAGTTCAGTTATTAAAGATGATTTTTTTCAATTATAATGAAAATTCACAACATTTTTTGCAATTTTTTATTTATATATTCAAAAATATACAGTTTTTTGGAAAAAGGCTGTGTTAAATTATGCAGAAGGTACTGTGTAACATTTACTGAAAGTTTGAAACAAATATGTTTGGAAGATCCTTAGAAAACATGTAATTAGTATGAGAAAATAAAAGTTTTGGGAATCGAGCGACAAAGATTGGATTAACTTTTTAGTGCATTCCAGGTCCATAGGATGGATTATCTTCATCCTCTGCAAACTCCTCCTCCAGCTTCCTCTTGTTCCTCCTCCTGTTTACTCTTGCTTGTATTTCTAGACTCTTTACAGCCCTGTCTGCAGCCCGAAGGCGTTCCTTGTGTAAAGCAAGCATCGCTCGTACCATGTTAGAACCTATCTTCATTCCCATATTTCTAAATACCTTGCACCTTACAATGTTGCCATCATTGAAAGTCGCAACAGCATCATACACACCAAAGTGAAGTGTTTCTATTCCAACAAATACAGTCTTGGGGATTCTCGACCATATAACACTATTTACACTTTCATTGGGGTTTTGAGTTTTTCCGTGAATACACTTTTTCAACAGTTCAGGTGCTGCTAAGTCTCTGAAAATAGGTTTTATCACCTCCATTATTGCATGAGGCAGACTATGCTTCTGAGTGTACACTTCACCAGTTAGCAATCCTTTGTTATATTTACACCAACTGTCTTCTTCTTTGGGACACAAGCTATGTTGGGGATTTTCATCGTCTTTATTGTTTACAGTAATAACACATACCTTTGCCTTTCCAACATTTCTCCTTTTCTTAAAAGCATTCAGAGGATTTCTAATAACTTTACTTTTACTCATTATTATACTTCAACAAAACAGAGACTCAAGAAACAGAATTAATTACGAATATTTTCGAGATAACAACAGAGTAAATAAACATGAAAAAATCGACACTCACACCAGCGATATATATTGAACCATCACAGGTTATCCACAACACATACTTTATCTCACATCACTAAAATGTACCTGATGAACACGGACGTTAATAATAACACCATTTGACAGCAGTTTAACAGCGCCACAGTGGGTCACGCTCATGTAGAACACATTTAAAAAAATTTTTAAAAATAGTTGTAGTCTTCGGAATTGAATAAATTATATATCTATTAAAAGGTAATAGTCTGCAGATTCAGAAAACGCAAAAAAGTAAAAATTGAACTTTTCATGATTTTGAGCCTTTCCGGAGCCCCTTACGTCGTCTTGTATCTTCCTGTAGTCACTCAAATTCGACATTGGCACTGCAGTTATGGACTGTGCGGCTGGTCCCGGCAGAGGTTAGAGTCCTCCCTCGGGCATGGGTGTGTGTGTTTGTCCTTAGGATAATTTAGGTTAACTAGTGTGTAAGCTTAGGGACTGATGACCTTAGCAGTTAAGTCCCATAAGATTTCACACACATTTGAACATTTTTTCGACATTATCAAACAACTGCAGATTGTTTTTCACCCTGTCCCGCAAATCATTTATGTATCTAGAGAACAACCGCGGTCCTGTCACATGTTCGCGGTGCAGCACTAGCGACACCATTGTCTCTGATGAGCACTTGCCGTCGAGGACAACATACTGAGTTCTTTCTTAAGAAGTCTTCGAGGCACTCACATATCTGCGAACTTATTCCGTATGCTCCCCCCTTCGTTAACAGCATGCAATGGGACACCGTCTCAAATGCTTTCCGGAAATCTAGAAACATGGAATCCGTCTGTTGCCCTTCAGCCATAGGTTGCAGAACATCCTGTGAGAAAAGGGCAAGCCGAGTTTCACACGAGCTATGCTTTCTAAAACCATGCTGATTCGTGGACGTAAGCATCTCAGTCTCAAAACCAAAGGTAGGGATATTGATCTGTAATGTTTCGGGTCCGTTTTTTTTTTTTACCCTTGTTATACACAGGAGTCACCACAGCCTTTTTACGTTCGCTTGGGACATTGTGTTGGGCTAGAGATTCATGATAAATGCAAGCTGGGTAATGAGTAAATGCCGTAGATTAATCTCTGTAAAACCGAACTAGGATTCGTTCCGGACCTGGATGCATTGCATTGAATAACAGTTCAAATAGTTCAAATGGCTTTAAGCACTACGGGACTTAACATCTGAGTTCATATGTCCCCTTGGCCTAGAACTACTTAAACCTAACTAACCTAAGGTTCAAATGGTTCAAATTGCTCTGAGCACTATGGGACTTGACATGTGAGGTCACCAGTCCCTTAGAACTTAGAGCTACATAAATCTAACTGATCTAAGGACATCACACACATCCATGCCCGAGACAGGACTCGAACCTGCAACCGCAGCAGCCGCGTGGTTCCAGACTGAAGCCCCTAGAACCGCTCGGCCACCGCGTCCGGCTGAATACTTCGCGCCGGTATGAGTTCGCGTATTCACATGCAATGGTGTTGGGTTGAAGTTGCGAATGATTAAATATTTGGAGACTGGTTACTTCTTGATTTCTAAACTCAGTTCATAATATTTTGTCTTCAATTGTTCCATTTTAAATCCCACGATGCCTGAAAGGTCTGTTTTATTGTTACAACTTGATTATATTACCGACGACAGAAGGTTGGTCTTGTAAATAAATATGCACGCCAAAGTACGCTCACCTGTTACGTTCCAAAAAGTCGTGCATAAAAACGAGTTTTCTGGTGCTCATACCTCGGGTTCGTTCTGCTTTGTCAGGAAGTTTAAGGTTTGACTGCGATACAGTGAAACCTTTGAGAGTAAGCTAATTACGATGCTCAGTAATTTCATGCTACATTCTCAGCCAAGAATGTCAATGTACGATTAACGCGAGGACATATGGCGGAACTCCACCTAAAGGCGCCAGGGATTTCTGGAAAGCTAGCACCAGTTTGTAACGCTGGGAGTCACATTGCCGTCGCAGAACGACGGTAACTGAGCCAGTGCGAATGTGAGTGCAGGCATGCGACAGTTGCAACCACTTTTCGTTCAATAGATGCGTGATGAACAGCAAGAGCAGAATGAGTTTCCTGGCTTCGACATTATCGGAACCTAAACACATACATTTGACGAGACATTTGGAAACGCATATATTTGAGGGGGCATTTGAAAACTTCTATATGTCGAACACCAATACGAGATGAAGAGCGTCGTCATGTATCTTTTTCGGAGGCTGCAAAACCATACGCAATACTCGAGGAGTACATCAGCGCATCTGGTAATCAGTGTGACGGCAGCTTGACACACGTATCAATCGTAATGGAGGGCACTATGAATATTTCATGGAATCAGGAGTTTCTTGTGGTACGCTGGTACATTGTGCTTGTTGGTGTTTCTTGTGTTTAACGTTCTATGATGATTTGTATAAAATGCCCTCTAACATGGGACTCCTTCGTTCCTGGATTCTTGTTCATATAATACATTTTCTCTTTATACATTGATGGACTAAAACATTATCACCATCGTGCTGGTCTACCGCTGGAACGCAATATAGTAGCGATTCTGGTGGCACATATTCGATAAGTACTTAGCATTTTCCCGTGTGTGTGTGACATCTGATTTCTACATCTCATCTACATCTACATCCATACTCCGTAAGCCACCTGACGGTGTGTGGCGGAGGGTACCTTGAGTACCTCTATCGGTTCGCCCTTCTATTCCAGTCTAGTATTGTTCGTGGAAAGAAGGATTGTGTAGTGGACTGACAAGGCAGCCAGTCCACAGTGACGGGTAACCGAAAGGCACGCGTACACACACGCCGACTGGCGTTAAGTCTGAAACAGGATACGTGATGAAAGCTATAAAGAAAAGAACGGAGCTTCTCGTATACTTAACTTTAATTCATTGTGGTACATTTCTCTTGATAAGACAAGTGAGACTCTCTCCAGATATGGTTAATGCGCCTTGCTAGGTCGTAGCCATGGACTTAGCTGAAGGCTATTCTAACTGTCTCTCGGCAATTGAGAGAAAGGCTTCGTACGTGTAGTCGCTAGCAATGTCGTCCGTACAACTGGTGCGAGTGCTAGTAAGTCTCTCGAGACCTGCCGTGTGGTGGCGCTCGGTCTGCGATCACTCAGTGGCGACACGCGGGTCCGACATGTACTAATCGACCGCGGCCGATTTAAGCTACCACCTAGAAAGTGTGGTGTCTGGCGGTGACACCACAGATTGTCGGTATGCTTCTGTGTGGGCTCCAATGTCTCTGACTTTAACTTCATGGTCTCTTCGCGAGATATACGTAGGAGGGAGCAATATACTGCTTGACACTTCGGTGAAAGTATGTTCTCGAAACTTCAACAAAAGCCCGTACCGAGCTACTGAGCGTCTGCAGAGTCTTCCACTGGAGTTTATCTATCATCTCGGTAAAGCTTTCGCGATTGGATCTTCACTATCTCTTCTATCAACCCTATCTGGTACGGATCCCACACTGCTGAGCAGTATTCAAGAAGTGGGCGAACAAGTGTACTGTAACCTACTTCCTTTGTTTTCGGATTGCATTTCCTTAGGATTCTTCCAATGAATCTCAGTCTGGCATTTGCTTTACCAACGATCAACTTTATATGATCATTCCATTGTAAAGCACTCCTAATGCGTACTCCCAGATAATTTATGGAATTAACTGCTTCCAGTTGCTGACCTGCTATATTGTAGCTAAATGATAAGGGATCTATCTTTCTATGTATTCACAGCACATTACACTTGTCTACATTGAGATTCAATTGCCATTCCCTGCACCATGCGTCAATTCGATGCAGATCCTGCTGCATTTCAGTACAATTTTCTAATGTTACAACCTCTCGATATACCACAGGTCACGGAATTCCAGTAATTTGTGGTTTGTGGAAGCCAGATAGTGTCTAAGATGAGTCTAATCTGGTTTAGGTAAGGAGAATTTGATGGCCAACGTGAGTTCACAATCAAATTCCACAAACCAATGCAGCGCGATTCAGGCATTGTGAAAAGGACGATTGTAATAACCTCTCACAGTGGGGCAATAATCGGTAAAACATTACTCTTGCAACTTTGGCGGTTTATCACATTCTTGAAAAATAAAAATTGAGTGGCAGTTACGTAAAACATCGATTTGCACTTGTCTTTTTGTTGACTCAGTGCTCTTGCGCCTGAAAATCATTAATCAAAATTTTGCAACATGGAGGTCCGGGTTGTGCTTCGTAAATGACTGAACACTAATTGTTTGCTGTTACTAATTTACTTTGCCGTTTCTCTTGAATGGAAACATAATTCAAGTCATAATTTTTATAACATAGTAATTCTTTCATTCACATAATTCTTCAAATTAGATTCGCGTTTTCCGACCGAACAGCATGGAATAAAGACGAAAACAAGCGAGCGCAGCCATAACGAAAACGACATAACACAATCTGTCTCACATAGCATCAACGTACGACCAAAGACTGTAATACACCAAAGATAATTTTCAAAGAAATACTTTGATATATACTGTGACATTAATTTTGTACGTTAGAAACATATTAATTTATATTCACTTTAACAGTTACTTTTATCCGATGTTTCTTACGTTAAATGGGAAAATAACTGGATGATTGGCTTTTCAGAATACACGTATTTCTTGTATAAAATGCATAGCGAATATTTTCATAACCATCAAGTGGGATAATGGATAAAAACAATAAACGACCAGCTCCCCGGCAAAAGTCGAGAATTACGCGAGTACACGAAATGTGGTATCGAATGATTCATTAAAAGTGAGAGCAGCATCGATAGAGTCAATTCGGAAGGAAGAAAATCACCCTTGGGTTGTTACAAGCTTTCTGCTGGAAGATGCCGTCGCGTGATGGGATACATGGTCCGCAATATAGTTCAAATATTCCTCAATTTTGATGGTGGGTTCGATTACTACCATTAGTTACACGGAAGCTCAGCATAATACTGCGGCTCCCTGCTAAGTCTGTCGGGCGGTGCATGTTCGGACAGCGGTTCGCCTGGCTGACGCTATATGCAATCACGACTCACGACTAA
Organism: Schistocerca nitens; assembly: GCF_023898315.1. Lineage (NCBI taxonomy): Eukaryota > Metazoa > Arthropoda > Insecta > Orthoptera > Acrididae > Schistocerca > Schistocerca nitens. The sequence continues at coordinate 364,764,919 of NC_064614.1, read as the reverse complement.
GTGTAACATGAAACAAGATTCATCCGATCAGGAGACACGTTTTCATTGATCCACGGCCCGGTCTCGATAATCACGTGCTCACTGAAATCGTAATTGACGGTGTCGTTGGGTTAACACGGTAACAGTGATTTATACGAATAAGGTTGTTAAAGTCTTTGGTAGGCGACGAGTTGTAGATTTTCATCAGTCAGTGAGTATTCAGTTCATTATTCCGTGTTACATGTTAGATACAGAGTCTTGTGTACGTTTCCTCTATTTTGTGATAGTACAAAACGTGGTGCCCTTCTTTGAACTTTTTCCATGTACTCCGTCGATCCTATCTGGTAAGGATCCCACACCGCACAGCAGTATTTCAAAAGAGGACGGACAAGCGTAGTGTGGGCAGTCTCCTTAGTAGATCTGTTACATTTTCCAAGTGTCCTGCCAATAAAACGCATTCTTTGGTTAGCCTTCCCCACAACATTTTCTGTGTGTTCCTTCCAATTTAAATTGTTCTTAATTGTAATACCTAGGTATTTAGTTGAATTTACGGTCTTTAGATTTGACTGATTTATCGTGTAACTGAAGTTTAACGGATTCCTTTTAGCACTCATGTGGATGACCTCACACTTTTCGTTATTTAGGGTCAACAGCCAATTTTCGCACCATTCAGATATATTTCCTAAATCCTTTTGCAATTTGTTTTTATCTTCTGATGACATTACTGATTGTAAATGACAGAATCATCTGCAAACAGTCTGAGACGGCTGCTCAAATTGCCTTCCAAATCGTTTGTATGGATAAGGAACAGTTAAGGGCCTATAACACTACCTCGTGAAACGCCAGAAATCACTTCTGTTTCACTCGATGACTTTCCGTCAATTACTACGAACTGTGACCTCTCTGACAGGAAATCACAAATCCAGTCACATAACTGAGATGATATTCCATAAGTACGCAATTTCACTACAAGTTGCTTGTGTGATACAGTGTCAAAAGCCTTCCGGAAATCCAGAAATACGGAATCAATCTGAAATCCCTTGTGAATAGCACTCATCACTTCGTGTGAATAAAGAGCTAGTTGTGTTTCACAAGAACGATATTTTCTAAATCCGTGTTGACTGTGTGTCAGATGGTTCAAATGGCTCTGAGCACTATGGAACTTAACTGCTGAGGTCATCAGTCCCCTAGAACTCAGAATTACTTAAACCTAACTAACATAAGGGCATCACACACATCCATGCCCGAGGCAGGATTCGAACCTGCGACTGTAGTGGTCACGCGGTTCCAGACTGAAGCGCCTAGAACCGCTCGGCCACAGTGGCCGGCGACTGTGTGTGAATAGACCGATTTCCTAGAGGTAATTTATAATTCTCAAATACAATATATGTTCCAAAGTCGTGCTGCATGAGATGAGCCCGTAATTTAGTGGATTACTTCTACCACCTTTCTTCAATGTGACCTGTGCAACTTTCCAGTCTTTTGGTACGAATATTACGTCGAGCGAACGCTTGTATATGATAGTTAAGTATGGAGCTATTTCATCAGCATACTCCGAAAAGAACCTAATTGGAGGGTCAGCCTCTGTGCGAGCAGTAACTGGGCTGGCCACTGGTGAGGACCGAACAGAGCACTCAGATGTGCTGGACGTCCGTTGGATCCCCATGGCCGGCTCACAACAGTGGTGCCCATCCACGGCAGCCTCAAACTGTGTAACCGAAGCCGTCGCAGCCTGGGGCTGAGAGCAAAGTGTCACCAACTGGGTTCGCATCCACACGCAACAATCACAGTCCCTCTCCGTACTAAAGACCGTGGAAAACTAAACTATCCAGACTATCGGCACGTGCTGCGGAACTCTACTGTAGACACTGACAAAAACGCAGGAACTGTGTCTAATAAATTAGATTAATACGCAGAGATTCAAAAAGATAACCACCGAAGCACTCAGATGAAACAAAATTATTCGCCCCTGATTAGGAACTGGTAAGGTGTCACACTAAGGGGAAGCGACACGGAATGGACAACCAGGGCACACTCAGCCAGCACAGCACAATGCGGTACTCATTCACAGGCGGCCCATGATCAGCGGGAACATGTATGCAAGAAGCAGCCACTAACACGCCAAAGAAAATCGTTGGAAATATTAAAATATGTCCTAGTTGCAAACTCATTTTGTTCATTGAGGCCCTGCGGAGTGGCCGTGCGGTTTGAGTCCCCATGTCACTGATTGCGCGGGCCCTCCCGCCGGAGTTCCGAATCCTCTTAGCGTAAGTTATTTTAAGTCAGTTTAAGTAATGTGTAAGTCTAGGAGCCGATGACATCAGCAGTTAGCTCCCTTAGGGATTCACACACATTTGAACATTTGTTCATTGAGGGGTTTATGCAGTTCTTTGCGTTCGTGACATACGTCTCCAGTTCTTCTAAAATGTCTAATCGTTAGCGTTTTTCGACATTACGTAAAATTTTTAGTTGTTGGTGGATGCTACCAGTACCATGTCCCTTCTTTTGTACATGTAAACCTAATGCTGTTTTACTGCTGGCGTCGGTGTGTTATTTGAAGTCAAAGGACTTGTCTGCCTGCCGATATAGCTTTTATCACAATCACGGCATGCTATTTTGTAGACCCCAGATTTGCCGTATTTATTACTCCTACGTGACATGTTAAAACGCACTCGTACTTTAATGTGACGTGCTGTCCTGAACGCCATTTTACCTCCCTTTTCCTGGAAGATGTGCTCATTTGTTTCTGATGTTTTGCCTGTGTATTTCGTAGTGACGTATTTGATATGATCGGATGCCTTCTGTTCATGCCGTTTATTTCTCTTCTTTAGACTTCTGTTAATTTTGTTGCGTATAGTGTTTGTTATATGCAGGTCATATACGTTTGCAAGAACGACCAGTCTTAATAAGTCTTATCCTTGTTGTTTAAGTTTGCACAGGGAAAAGAATTCAGCACTCTCCATTTCGCTGCAGCAGTCAGGAATGGCAGCCGTATCTTTGCAGGAATGGCAGAAACAAAACGTTGATCACCGTTCAGGGTGGATATACCGGGTGATGAAAAAGTCAGTATAAATTTGAAAACTTTATAAACCACGAAGTAATGTAGATAGTTAAAAATTGACCCACGTGCTTGGAATGACATGGGGTTTTATTAGAACAAAAAAAAAAAACAAAGTATTGCTAGACGCGTGAAAGATCTCTTGCGCGCGTCGTTTGGTGATGATCGTGTCCTCAGCCGTCACTTTCGTCATGCTTGGCCTCCCAGGTCCCCAGCCCTCAGTTCGTGCGATTATTGGCTTTGGGGTTAGCTGAAGTCGCAAGTGTATCGTGATCGACCGACATCTCTAGGGATGCTGAAATACAACATCCGACGCCAATGCCTCACCATAACTCCGGACATGCTTTACAGTGCTGTTCACAACATTATTCCTCGACTACAGCTATTGTTGAGGAATTATGGTGGACATATCGAGCTTTTCCTGTAAAGAACATCATCTTTGCTTTGTCTTACTTTGTTATGCTAGTTATTGCTATAATGATCAGATGAAGCGCCATCTGTCGGACATTTTTGAACGTTTGTATTTTTTTTGGTTCTAATAAAACCCCATGCCATTGCAAGCATGTGTGTGAATTTGTGCCTCTCTATCTACATTATTCCGTGATTTATTCATTTTTCAAATTTATACTGACTTTTTCATCGCCCGGTACATCGACCCACCGAAGTGCTGAGCCTGTTTTGGATGTTATACCCGACAGTAGCTGTTTGCGTCTAGATAACTACACTTGCTGCTTATTGGGCAGCTTCAACAACCTTTTCTAGTGCATGTATCACTTGAGGCCACTCATCGAAACCCGTATGAAAGGCAGGACAGTTGGGTGATAGGACCTGCAATCTGCTCCGGAGGCGTTCTCCGGCTGGTCCCGCATTAATTACGGGCCGTTACAGGGAGCGGGCCCGTCGCAGGCGGGCCGTTAGGCGCGTGCCGTACGGAGCAGAGGCTTCGGAATGCGGCAGCGGGCAGCGGCAGCAGTTCACAGCGAGCGCACAGTGTCATCAACCCGCGCCGCTCACTTCCTGCACCGGGGCGCGGGCGCCGCGGCACGGTTTACTTGACGACAACCTCTAGCCGACCACTGGCTGTCCGCTCCACAGTGAGCAGCGACACCTACATCTACAGCTGCAGCTATAGCTTTACTCCGCAAATCATCTTATGATGTGAGGTGGAGGGTACATAGTGTACCACTGTCACTTCACCCTTCCCTGTTCCAACCCTCAACGGTTCACTTCACTTATCAAATCCGGTGAATAGCTGGCGAACTGAAAGTTACGTGAGAATGTTACGACTGTGCTGTATTTTGGTGTTTTGGTGGTCTGGATGTATCAGAGCTCAGATTGGTAGTATACGATTGTTAAAAATTGCACACAGTTGTCTATGCGTGCGATAATACCATGAGCTCCGATCTTTTTTTGCATCAGCTTGACAGTGCTCCTGTTCACAACTTAAAAACGATTTGCTTCGTGCTTCGCAGATAAGCCGGTACCTTTGCTAGACTATCCCGCTCAAAGCGCTAATTTGAACTCTACTGAATGCTATCATGATAGACAACAGTCTCCGTTGCGTGACAAAACAATTCGGTTACCATTGTATCTACAGATGATTTAAAAATGAAGAAACTTGTTTATTCCGTATAGTTACTTTCATTAACAATTTATATACTGAAACGCCAAAGAAACTAGTATAGGCATGCGTATTCAGATACAGAGATATGTAAACAAACAGAACACGGCGCTACGTTTGGCAATGCTTATGAATATATAAGACAAAAAGTGTCTGGCGCAGTTGTTAGACCGATTACTGCTACTACAGTGACAGATTATCAAGATTTAATTGAAGCTGAACGTGGTGTTATAGTCGTCGCACCAGCGATGGGATACAGCATTTCCGAGGTAGCGGTGAAGTGAGGAATTTCCCTTACGACCATTTCACGAGTATGCCGTGAATATCAGGAATCTGCAAAACCATCGAATGCCGGCCGCGGTGGCTTCAGTCCGGAACCGCTCTTCTGCTACCGTCGCAGGTTCGAATCCTGCCTCGGACATGGATGTGTGTGATGTCCTTAGGTTTTTTAGGTTTAACTAGTTCTAAGTCTAGGGGACTGATGACCTCAGATGTTAAGTCCCGTGGTGCTTAGAGCCATTTTTTGAAACCATCAAATCTCCGACATCACTGCGGCCGGAGAAAGATCCAGCAAGAACGGGACCAACGAAGACTGATGAGAATCGTTCAGCGTGACAGAAGTGCAACCCTTCCGCAAATTGCTGCATACTTCAACGCTGGGCCATCAGCAAGTGTCAGCGTGCGAACCGGTCAACGAAACATCATAGATGTAGCCTTCCGGAGCCGAAGGCCCATTCGTTTAGCTTTGATGACTGCACGATACAAAGCTTTACGCGTCGCCTGGGCCCGTCAACACCGACATTGGACTGCTGATGACTATAAAGTTGTTGCCTGGTCGAGCGAGTCTCGTTTCAAATTGTATCTAGCGAATGGACGCGTATGGGCATGGAAACAACGTTATTGAAACAACCTCATGAATTGATGGACCTCATTGTCAGCAGGGGACTGTTCAGCTCTGGAGGCTCTGTAATGGTGTGGGTCGTGTGCAGCTGGAGTGATATGGAACCTCTGATATGTATCGATACGACTTTGAGAGGTGACACGTATGTAAGCATCCTGTCTGATCACAGCGTCCATTCACGTCCATTCAGCATTCCGACGGACTTGGGCAAATCCAGCCGGACAGTGTGACACTCCACACGTCCAGCATTGCTACAGAGTGGCTCCAGGAACACTCTTCTGAGTTTAAGTACATCTGCTGGCCACTAAACGTCTAGACATGACATTATTGAGCATATATGTGATGCCTTGCAACGTGCTGTTCAGAATAAATCTCCACCCTCTCTACTCATAAGGACTTATGGACAGCCCTGCGGGTTTCATAGTGTCAGTTCCCTCCAGTACTATTTCAGACTTTAGTCGAGTCCATGCCAAGTCGCGATGCGGCACTTCTGTCTGCTTACGGGGGTCCTACACGATATTAGGCAGGTGTACGAGTTTCTTTGGCTCTTCAGTGTTAATCAAGACACAAAGGAATGAAAGACGTTAGCTGCCAGTGGACATTGATTTATATCAATGAAGCAAGATGAAAATTTGTACCAGATAGTGATTCGAGCCCAGGTCTCGTGCTTACTATGCAGTTGCGTCGTTCACTCCTACGCCATCCCGACATGGTGTTCGCCACAACCGAACATACTAACCTAGCACCACTCCTGTGAGACTTAAATTCTCAACTTATACCACACACTACTGATGTGCCCCTGCTCATCAGCTCCAGTGCTCGCGGCATTTCGCCGATTCCCATAAGAGTTCGACCTTGGTATGAATTGCACTGAAGGGATCATTGGCCGTCGTCGGTGAGATGATGTGAGTAATGAAGCTAATGAGCACTGAATCAGTAATGTGTGATATAAATTGAGAATTTGGATCTGACAGCAGGCGTACTGCGGCAGTATACGCGGTTGTGGTGACCTCTGTGTTCTGGATGGCGCGGAGCTCAGGGCATCTGGCTAGTAGGCAGGAGAATCAGGTTCGAATCCCTGTCTGTCAGAAATTTTCAACTTGCCCCATCGATATAAATCAGTGCCTAATGGCAGTTAATGTCTTTAATTTCCTTGTGTCTTGGTTCATAGTGGCTGCAGGATAAAATTGGTGTCTGATATATTTCTGCAATCACTAGCTGGGGAAAACCTAACTTACAGTGATGATCTTTTCAGAATGAGGTAGCGTACATTAGGTGTTGATTTAGAATATCCTAGAGAGACGTGTTGAGTTCAAAATCCAACTGCGTAGTTTTTGTGTTGGCAAGCTCCTTTTGATCCATCGAAGAATTTCTTCGAATAAAGTCTTAAAAATTAATTTATAAATTATTAGGTCTACAACTTTGTTTCTGCCGTTTTGCGACGGATGTCACTAGCACTAAGTGTTGGTTCAGGTGGTTGGCCACAAATGTCATATAACAAGCTTAGGCATTTCTAAACGTAACGCCATCGACAATGCTGTGTATGACCTACGTTCAAGAATCTATTAGCTAAAGAACGTACATGAAATGCTTTCAACGCTTCAAAAACAGTGATTTTGAAGTCGAAGACCCGTATGACGATGGAAGACAGAAGGTTTTCGGAGCTGTGTACTGGAACCTACGGAAACAATGACAGGAAATCGTTATCGGAGGCAACTGATTCGTTTGAGCCGAGCACTGAAAGACAAACGGCCGCAACGCAGCGATAGACATGACCTCGCTGGAGCCTCTGTCGCAAAACCAATCAAAATATACTTGAAAACGTTGAAATGGGAAATGCCACTGGACCTGCCGCATTCTCCTGTCACCTTCTTCGGTCGATGGCATGCGACTGGCTGAACGGCATTCCCGGTTATATGAACAAGCGCAAAATTGGATCGATTCAGTGATCTCCTCAAAAGAGCTCAGTTCTTCAGCCGCGAGGCTCGTAGGCTGCCCGAAGATGCGGAAAAGTAGTGGCCAGTGATGGCCAATATTTTGACTGGTAATTTTTTTGCATGTTTTTCACAACAAAGCCACGATCTTCGAGAGAAACTGATGGCAACAAAGATGTAGAAATGATGTTTTATATTAAATGCTCTCATCTGTAATGAAATAATGCTTGACAATGTTAATTGATTTCATAGAATTAGAGTTAAATAAAAGACACGTCCCGGACTTCTTTTCCCATACTGATTACCCCTCTCAGCTGCATCTATGTAAGGTAAATTGGTGTTGTACAGTTTTTTTTTTTTTTTCGTCGAGTGAGGTGCCTCAGTAGTTTGAGGAGCAGAACGTGGGAAGGTGAGAATTCAGATGCCCGTCGGACAGCCTCATTCAAGATTTCCAATAATTACAGCAAACACGGGGTGTGGCACTTCGATAAAGGAAACGGACCATTTCAATGAACAGTCTTTTTTCCATCCGAGCTTGTGGTCCATATCCAATGACCACGTCGCTTACAAGACGTGAAATGCCAGTCTTCCATGCTTCTGTTGTCCCCTACTTCTGCCGCGACAAGGCAGATGCCGTCATATACGGTACAGATGAAGTGTGACGCACGTGACGCATCTAGACGAGCTAAATAGCAATTGATTGATTGGCTCTGAGCACTATGGGACTCAACTGCTGAGGTCATAAGTCCCCTAGAACTTAGAACGACCTAAACCTAACTAACCTAAGGACATCACACACATCCATGCCCGAGGCAGGATTCGAACTTGCGACCGTAGCAGTCGCGTGGCTCCGAGCTAAATAGCGCACGCACTTCTATCCCTTCCTAGACTCTAGTTATGCTTGAGAGGTGGCATGAGCCCTCTCTCATATTTCTATCTTACGATTCTCCTCTCTAATTGCATGCGGTGAAAAGTTGCTATTCCTTCACACGCGGACTTCCCACGCAGCGTCTCTCGTCACCCAGGTGGTCCGGTGACAGGCGGGCTCTGCGGATCTCGAGAGGGTTAAGCCGACGTGTGTGAGGGAGTCGAGTGAATGCTTTCCAGACGCCGACATTGTCAAAACACACGCCCGAAGGGGCCTGAAGTAGCGGCTGGGCTAGAGGTTCCGTTACTTCGCAGAATCTTAGCGAAAACACTTTCTGGCGGGCTACCAGCGAGGCGTGGGAATGACTTGTGTACCCAGGCAGTTGTGGCGGGAAAATTCCCGCGTTTTCTGCAAAATAGTAACTGTGATTGGCTTGCTCAGGGCATAGCTCCGTGACGTAGCAAAATCAGCGCAGAAATTGGCGCCAAGAATCTCCATTGGTGGAATGGTAGTGCTCCGGCAATGGAGTGGAACTTTCCGCCGGTTTTCGAGTTGCTGATTGGAACGTTTAACCACGGCCACTGTCGTGGGGGCGGGAATGTTCTGTGTTCGGCCTGTACGGGTGCTCAGGGGTAGTCGGCTCTCGCCTTTCGGTCGAGGACGTTGAAGCAACCAGCCATCGCCTCCGGTACGCCAGGCAGTTAAGAAGACAGTTTGGTAATGTATGTCCGCAGCACCGGCAGATAGGGATTTTCCTAGGTGATAATCAGAGCTCAGCAGAGCGCGCCTGTTCGTCTTTTTCTAACTTTGTTCTGTCTTGAGTAGCAGCAATTAATGTTGGGTTAGCTGTGTGTCTCTCTTAAGATTTGAGTGGCAAGGAATTGGCTCCACATACCACTTCGTCATAAACCTCACAATCTAGTTTAAGGACAACTTCATCTTCACAGAGTTTGTTTGAGTATCCAATTTGAGCCAATTTGATGTATTATAAATGTTTCATGTGTTTTTGTTTATTATTTTGTGTTTAGTCTTAATAAATCATATTGTTATTTTGGACAGAACTCTCATTCTGTTAATCGGTAGAGCAACCCTATCATTCCTCACTATGTTAATGAAACCTTCGTTTATTTAACTTATTTATCAAATTAAATTATTGCAGGTGCCAAACTCTCTTCTACTCCACTGGCAGGGTTGATTAGAGTCAGTTCGCGTATTTTTTTTAAATCCTTGTGCAACAGCAAAAGTCGGAGTTAGAATAGGGGGGGCTTAGAGCATCATTTACATATGTAGATTCTAGAAGAATTTAGTGTTAAATACACTGCTAGTCCCGGCACCTCGCATGCTCTTCGGTTCGAACACTGGTCTGCTGCAGCTTTCCACACTAATGTATCCAGAGCCACTCTTTTCATCTTTTCCTGACGTACGGAACCTAGATCCATCTGAACATGCTTACTGTATTGAACCTTTGGTCTCTATGTTAACACATTTGTCTTTTTCAAGATAGTTTTGGGTGTCTGCCTGTATTTTATGTATTATACTGTAGTCCACGTAGCAAATTTCGTCAACTGTCTTCACCGTCTCATTTTGTACTCTTATTCCTCAGACATTACTTGAATTTTCTCCACCCCTAACCTTACTCGATTGTATTGTTTGTGTACTCAACTCGCATTCGGGTGGACGACTGTTCGAATCTCCGTCTCGCCATCCAGATTTAGGGTTTCCGTGATTTTCCTAAATCGCTTCCATGAAAAGGGCACAGACGCTTATCTTTCCCGCCCTTTCGCAATCAGAGCTTGTGCTTCGACTCTAATGGCCGCGCTGTTGACGCGATGTTAAACTCTAATCCTCCTTCCTTCCTTCGGTTGCATTCCATTCGCCATTACGGCGTTCATCCTACAACCTCCTTTCAAAACACAGTTCATTCCGTTCACCTGATATCCACCGTCCTGTGTCGTCTTTTCCGGAATTACAATGTCATCGGCATGACAAACGAATGACTAATACTACAATCCCGAGGTTTCCACGCATTATAACCTGATGCCACTGAACACAATAATTGGGGGTGAAGCTTTTTTTCCGGCAGTATACATAAAATGTACAAGACTCAAACGGTTAGATAAGGCTAAATACGTAGTGCACACTGTTTTCTGTGTCCAGTCGAGGGGATACATGAGTGATAAACAGTGACTCCAAGGTTTAAAAAGCGTTTAATAGCCAGGAGCGCGATTTCCTAATCTGATTCCTCTCCTTACAACATCCGAATGACGGCATATGGCAGAGAATCACACAGCAGCTGATCGACACCACTTACTCCTCTGGGACTGGGACTTCTTTTTGCACCAAGTAGAGCAATGAATCCTTTCATCTGCACGTCGTAAGGAGCCACGACCGACTTTTTGAAATCTCGAAAATAGAAAATTTTCTGGTAACCTGCATTGTTTTTACATATTGCATTTGTCTCAGTAAGGTCCCGTTCTCGTTGAGGCGATACAATGTGCGATACGATCAGAAATACGGAGGTAAATTTGAAGTTATCCGATGTGCCTCAAAAATAGTTTTACCTAGATAAAGCAAAGCTACGTCCATTTTTGTAGTTAGTTTGAGTAAAGCTTTGGTTTTTGTGTAAATAACTGAAAACGACTGTTTTGGGATTCTTTTATTTTCTCCGCTAAGCAGGCTTTATCATTCGGTAAGGAAATGGATCTTTTCTCATGTTATAGTCTGACTTCACAGCTTGACAATGAACTGGTTTTCTTTTCGTTATTGGCCTTAGTTACTGTGATACTTGGCAGTATAGGAAAATTCTACATATATTTTGAAAAGCTTGCAGTGGAAAATGTAGTCGCTGGCCAGTTCACGATTGGTGCATTTTATGGTACACATTGCTGTGTACAAAATAAAGTAAACATATGGAAAATGTTTTTAACCGAGGAAGGAGAGCCACAGCTCTGTTCATTCTCGAGAAAATGCGTCAGATATATTGGAAGTTGTCCACAAGGAGTTTGGCAGCTGCACCACATACCAGGCTATTGCCGCCTGTTACGTCGTACTATGCGCACTGCAGAGTGCCGATACAAGACGAAGCTCGAAATGAAGAAACTTGCTGAAATGAAAAGACACTGAGACTGATCAGCTGATGATGCTGACTGGGTGTTTCCTACAGTCTATGTTCCCTGATTTCACGAAATTTTGCGACGGAAAAGACACGTCGCGATTTTCCTTACGATCATGACATTTATCTATTCCTTCAAACACTTTGTCTATCCCTACATAGAGTGCACCACTCACTGCTACTCCATCGACGTTGACTGCTCTCTCTTCAAATTCACCAACGTTTCTTCTAAATAGACCTCAAGCTGAATCATATACTACTCTGCGATACTGAACAGTTGTCGGAATACTAGTGTAGATTTATTAATTTGTAATCAGTATTTATGTTTGTAGCACATTAAATAAAGTACTATACTTAGTGGTATTACTCAAAAACTTTTCATAGTGGTATTATTAACGTCACTCAAACACTTGCACCGACTAAACTTAATGTAATGAGTAGCTTTTCAACAGGTGAAGCAACAAGTCGATAATATGTAAAATGTATTACCTGACAAGAAGCGCCATTCAAAAAACAAATTATTTGACCAATAGTTTATAAACTAACACAATTTAACTACCCATGCTGCAGTTCCCGCTCCGATTGTAAGTCACAGAGGCGATGGGGTGTTTCCTTGTAGATCACTTGAGGGATTGCTGACTGCTGCCAACGGAAGATATTTCTACTCTGTATCAGCGGACGGCATCTGCCCCACTTGCAACAGAGCGGTGGCGGGCGGAGTAGCACGGGCTGAGGTTCTGCCAGGACGCGCTGACCGCGCCCAGTGTCCACCAAGTAAGTGGCTCGCAGCTAAATGTGGCGCGCTGCCGGCTCGGCCTGCGTGGCCGCGCTCACGCTGAGGGGCCAACCAGCACCAACCACGTCTCAGCTTCCGTCAACTCCAATTGGATGCAGTCGGCTTACGAGTCGATAAAGTCCTTTTATGTATGGACTCTACGAGTTCCTTACAGTCTCTTATTAGGACATGTGAAAGAAAAACTGTAAATCACTTGCTATTTTGAAACCTTCCCGTCTCCACTATATCTCTTTTTTGTTACGCAACCTTCCCTTTTACCATAACCTATGAAACCTTCCCTTAGGATTTCTACCTCTTGCTTAATAATAACAAAAGAAATCTTCCCTTTGAAATTAATTCTATTTCTCAATCTTCGCATACAAATTGAATGCTGCTTATTTTCTGATTATTTCGACGAAACATAGAATGTGTCGTCGTCGTGGCCCTCAGTCGTTACCTGCAATAACCCAAAACTGTTCCTTGCCTTTTTTACTGTTACTGGGTCGCCATCTGAGTGCTACATCGAACTGCGACATGAGGACAAATGTAAGGATGTAGAGGCTTATCTCACTAGGGGTAAGATAGATACTGCCTACAGGAAAATTAAAGAGACCTTTGGAGAAAAGAGAACCACTTGTATGAACATCAAGAGCTCAGATGGAAACCCAATTCTAAGCAAAGAAGGGAAAGCAGAAAGGTAGAAGGAGTATATAGAGGGTCTATACAAGGGCGATGTACTTGAGGACAATATTATGGAAATGGAAGAGGATGTAGATGAAGATGAAATGGAAGATACGATACTGCGTGAAGAGTTTGACAGAGCACTGAAAGACCTGAGTCGAAACAAGGCCCCCGGAGTAGACAACATTCCATTGGAACTACTGACGGCCTTGGGAGAGCCAGTCATGACAAAACTCTACCATCTGGTGAGCAAGATGTATGAAACAGGCGAAATACCCTCAGACTTCAAGAAGAATATAATAATTCCAATCCCAAAGAAAGCAGGTGTTGACAGATGTGAGAATTACCGAACAATTAGTTTAATAAGCCACAGCTGCAAAATACTAACACGAATTCTTTACAGACGAATGGAAAAACTAGTAGAAGCCGACCTCGGGGAAGATCAGTTTGGATTCCGTAGAAATACTGGAACACGTGAGGCAATACTGACCTTACGACTTTCTTAGAAGAAAGATTAAGGAAAGGCAAACCTACGTTTCTAGCATTTGTAGACTTAGAGAAAGCTTTTGACAATGTTGACTGGAATACTCTCTTTCAAATTCTGAAGGTGGCAGGGGTAAAATACAGGGAGCGAAAGGCTATTTACAATTTGTACAGAAACCAGATGGCAGTTATAAGAGTCGAGGGACATGAAAGGGAAGCAGTGGTTGGGAAGGGAGTAAGACAGGGTTGTAGCCTCTCCCCGATGTTATTCAATCTGTATATTGAGCAAGCAGTAAAGGAAACAAAAGAAAAATTCGGAGTAGGTATTAAAATCCATGGAGAAGAAATAAAAACTTTGAGGTTCGCCGATGACATTGTAATTCTGTCAGAGACAGCAAAGTACTTGGAAGAGCAGTTGAACGGAATGGATGGTGTCTTGAAGGGAGGATATAAGATGAACATCAACAAAAGCATAACGAGGATAATGGAATGTAGTCGAATTAAGTCGGGTGATGTTGAGGGTATTAGATTAGGAAATGAGACACTTAAAGTAGTAAAGGAGTTTTGCTATTTGGGGAGCAAAATAACTGATGATGGTCGAAGTAGAGAGGATATAAAATGTAGACTGGCAATGGCAAGGAAAGCGTTTCTGAAGAAGAGAAATTTGTTAACATCGAGTATAGATTTAAGTGTCAGGAAGTCATTTCTGAAAGTATTTGTATGGAGTGTAGCCTTGTATGGAAGTGAAACATGGACGGTAAATAGTTTGGACAAGAAGAGAATAGAAGCTTTCGAAATGTGGTGCTACAGAAGAATGCTGAAGATTAGATGGGTAGATCACATAACTAATGAGGAGGTACGGAATAGGATTGGGGAGAAGAGGAGCTTGTGGCACAACTTGACTAGAAGAAGGGATCGGTTGGTGGGACATGATCTGAGGCATCAAGGGATCACCAATTTAGTATTGGAGGGCAGCGTGGAGGGTAAAAATCGCAGAGGGAGACCAAGAGATGAATACACTAAGCAGATTCAGAAGGATGTAGGTTGCAGTAGGTACTGGGAGATGAAGAAGCTTGCACAGGATAGAGTAGCATGGAGAGCTGCATCAAACCAGTCTCAGGACTGAAGACCACAACAACAACAACAACAATTAGCTGCTGATGGGCTTTCATAACAAGTGGCTGTATTTATTACCAAAGCTGACGTTATTCTTTAATAGCAAAGCTGACGTTATTCTTTAATTAATTTGACTGAAGTTACGTAATTCATAGTTAAACTTTCTCTTGACAACAATAAAATTTTGCAAAAATTAATTATATTCTGAATGAAATGATTTTACAAGCGTTCAAATGGGACTTACTTTTTACAATAATCTTACAACTAGCAATGCGCAAATATACCTTCAGTAGTCTTGAGTTTCTCAAAAAATTAATTCAACAGTATTAGTTCCTCTTATGATAATAGTTAGCTGATGTTTCTGTACATCCATTTATAATCTCTTGTAAATCATAGCTGGTGTCTGGCAGGCACACCGCTCCTCTCAACCTCTCGCTTCAGACCTGCTGCCGACTCTCTTAACTTCTCGTTTACTACTGACTTCCTACGAACGCTAAAGTGCTGTCTCTGCTGCCAACAATGCTTTCTGGTGCAGACAATCCCTGCAACCATTGAAAAATGTATCAATGTGCGGTCTTTCCCGTTCTTTTCTTAAAATGTATCCATACGCGGTCTCTCACGCCCTTTTTAAAATTATATCAATGTGCGGTCTCTCTTGCCAACAATAATTTGCTGCAGACATTCCCTGCTACCACAATTATTTCCAACATGACAATTATTAATTATTCCTACTTAATCCTATTAATAAAATATAAACATCTTTCGTAGATTGTGGTTTGACAATAGACAATAGGAACCTACACGTCTTACAATTTCTCAGAAGTATCAACAGAGCAAAGAAGTAGCGTCAGCTGATTTCGGGACATGTTGACCGACATATTATACCATACAATGATTTTCATTCACTGTCCCATCACATTAATGTGGCCACCTGCCAAAAGCCTGAATAACGATCTTTTGGAGCAAGGACCGCCGCGAGACGTGCAGGAAGAGAGTCAGTGAGATTCTGGAAGGTACCAACAGACATGTGGAGCCATGCCGACTCCAGTACTGTAGCCAGTTGCGTTACGTCTCTCTCTTGAGGATCCATGGCGCGAAAAGCCTCATCCAAGTAGTCCCACAGATCCTCGATTGGGTTTAAATCCGGGGAGTTTTTGGTCAGGGGAGGACGGTAAACCCATCCTTGTGCGCTTCGAACAATACACTGAGAGCTGTGTGACACGTTGCATTGTCGTTTTGTAGATGCAATCGAGCTGAGGAAAAACGACGGGAATGTATGGTGGACATGGTCCCAAAGGATAATGCGGACTTGTGTTTATCCATTGTCCCGTCCAGGCTGACGAGATCATAGAGGGATGCCACGAAAACACTTCCCGGACCATAACGCATGCAGGGTGTTTGCTTTTAGATGTTTCAAGCCGTAAAAGCCAAAGGCCTTCTGTACGAGGGGGCCGGCCGTTGTGGCCGAACGGTTCTAGGCGCTTCAGTCTGGAACCGCGCGACCGCTACGGTCGCAGGTTCGAATCCTGCCTCGGGTATGGATGTGTGCGATGTACTTAGGTTGGTTAGGTTTAAGTAGTTCTAAGTTCTAGGGGACTAATGACCTCAGACGTTAAGTCCCATAGTGCTCACAGCCATCTGAACCATTTGTACGAGGGGGCATAAATTGGTATTCGTCTGAAAAGACCACCTGTCGCCAGTCGATGGACACCTAGTTGCGGTACTGGCGTGCACATTCCAGTCTTCGTCCCCGATGGTTCATATGGTTCAAATGGCTCTAAGTACTATGGGACTTAACGTCTGAGGTCATCAGTCCCCTACACTTAGATCTACTTAAACCTAACTAATCTAAGGACATCACACACATCCATGCCCGAGGCAGGATTCGAACCTGCGACCGTAGCAGCAGCGCGGTTCCGGACTGAGGCGCCTACAACCGCTCGGCCACAGCGGCCGGCTCGTCCCCGATGAACAACAGTCAGCACGGTTGCGTGAACCAGGCCTCTGCTGCACAGGCCCATACACACGCTGAACACTCATTGAGGAAACTATGTGGGCAACTCTTTCGTTCATCTCTGGGCCCAGTTGCTCAACGGTTCGACGTCTATTCGCCCTTACACATCTCAACAGACGTCATTCAACCCTGTCATCTATGGTCTGTGGTGCACCACAGTTGCCTCGGTGCAATTTAGATAGCACCATTTTGCCACGCACTGTATATTTCAACCAGGGCGGCAACCGAACAGTTCAAGAACTTAGAAGTTTCGGTAATGCTTGCACCTATGGTGGTAAAGTCTATGATCATGACCTTTCGGACCTCAGATAAATCGCTCCATGTCCGCATTACGACAACGACTGCACTGTCCCCTCCCCCCTCCCCCTCCGACACGCTTTATACTCTCTCCACTCCTTGTGCTCCCACCTGCTGTCTGTGAGTGGTCATTGAGCGTTGACATGGAGAGTAGTTCGAGGTCACATCATGTGACTGGACCGTGTAGTACACTCGCCAACTAATCAAAAATGTAATTGACAGAGTTAACGGACATGAGCCGTAACATCAAAGGCGCATAAAATTGGGCGATTCAGCAACAGATTCCTCTGCACACGAGGTCATTCAATTCGATGCTCAACATTTATTAAAATTAATACCCTTATAACGCTGTGACATTGAAAGACGGCTGTTTTGGAGCGAGTGACTTTCATACAAGCAGAACTGAACCACGCTCGTCGTAAATCTCTCGTTTGATTACCCACCTTCAGTCCTGAATCTCCTCTTTCTGCAAGAGGGAAATATCGAAACGCGTATGTATTCAGTACAGCGATGGCGAGGCATGACAGAATCTCTGGCCAGAGAGTTATTTATCGTTGCTAGTCTGCGCTTGACCGCGCGAGAGTTCAGAGCAGTTGCGGTCGAGTTGCGAGAGAGTTCAGTTGTACGTAGCGAGTCGCGAGAGCATGTAGTTGCTAGTTGCACTCTGTCAGTGCTAGTAGCGCGTGGGAGACATTCGGAGTTGTGTGTGAGGAGTCGGCGGGCGTCGACATGGCGCTCTGGTCAAGATTCAGGACGAGGTATATTTTTTAAATAAGGTAATGAAGCAGCATTGCGCTCATATGATAATGTAATGTATATTAACTGTAATTAATTTGTCCAAGAATCGCCCCAATTATAATTTTGTTTTCAAAGCAATTTTTTAAGAAAACAATCATTTGAATTGAAAGAAAGTTTCCCATGCATTTCCTTAAAGAAAAGTTTCACTTAAATTCTAAGAATATTTGCGATGCATTTCCTCCAAGCTATGGCGAAAAATAAGAGCAGATGCAGTTTTACTGAGGTAAGAATTTGAGTTTAATTAGTGAACAGGGCCTAAGATCGACATTTCGGTCTATTTGCGTTTTCATTGTCACTGAGATTTCATTATCATTGAATTGACTTTCATTTTTGTGGGGAGCTTACACTTGGCTCAGATTGCTAGTTCTCATTTATTGTCATTGTCCATTAAATTATTAAATTGCTGGGAGGTTACAATATCTAAAAAAAGGAAAAAAAGGAGGAAGTACTGTGCCAGAACATTGTCTTCATAGCCAGCGTTTCGAGTAATCAGAGTTGAAACTCAGGGAGAGACAATTATAGGCTCTATTGTGGGTAATCAAACACTTCCCATCGAAACGCTGCAGGAGCATTTTCACTGCCCCTGCACAGTACGGCCGAGAATTTTAATGCTGAAGGAAATGCATGACAGCTATGTTATGTGGGCTGCATAACATAAGGCGAACTCTCACACCAGGCCCTCGTACTTGACGGGAGACACTACTGTTCTGAGCATCTTTATTTGCCTACTGTGAGCTCTGAACAGAAAAGAGCGACGTGACGCCATCGACAGGGATACTAGAGGCACTGCCCAACGCATATATGCCATGCCTCATCGGATTTTCAATTTGGTTTCCATTGCGCTCCCCATCGGACCTTACTTTCCGAATAGCTCTCGTACGTATTTTGTGAGTCTGATATGTTGTTTGTAAGGAATATCAGATACTCAGACGTGATGTTTATTCAGCGCTATTATGGCGAAGTTGTACGAATAACCTACTGGTAAATTATACTGTTTGTCTGCTAAATCTCGACTTCCCGAATTCATTAGCACACGCCGTTAACCTGTAATTACCAATTTCCGTCTCGTGTATTTGCCTCTATGCCGTAATTCCTATGTAATTTCAGGGGGTGGTTGGATGAACCCTCTTGCAGGCACTTAAGTCGGATTTAGAGAGTATCCATGTAGATGTGGATGTAGAAGTTTCTGTTGCATTTAACTGTAATTTACATTGCACGTGTGTTCCCTACTAGCATATCTTGTATAGTAAAAGATTTCCAGCAAAAGTGTAAGTTAGAGTTGATACAGTTACCCCGAGATTTATTACCGCTGAGGCCAAGTCACTGCAGATCATTGCCCTCACTACAAACGCTAAGTATTCACACGTTGTTAGGCAAAGTAGAGTGAGGGTCACTTAGCCAATCCAGGTGTATCACCCTTTCCTATTTCTAATTTTAAATTTTTTCCACTTAAACGTTCGTTTCTAGTATTGAAGTAGCCTTTATGATTGCTTACGTGCCGAGAACAATCATCGCCTCAGCAGAAGCTGTTTTTTCTCGTAAAGTACACTGTTCGCTGAGTCCCTATGCACCACATCCGAGCGGCCACTGCGGAGTGAGGGAGGAATATCACTTCATGGACGCAGCCAGGACGTCGGACTACGTAAGGACGCTTCCTCTGGTTGTGGCCTCTTGGTTCCGCTGCAAAACTAAATCATATTATGGCCACCTACACTGGTTAGTGGTTCATCTTATGTGGTATGTGGCTAATAGTTTGACGTACGTGCTCAGTACTGAATTATGTTACTTGCGAGTAACTTTCCCCCTTTTCGTTATGTTTTTTGTGCCCTCTTGTGATTCGTTAGATGGTCAGTCACATTGTTATTGGCCCACACTCACTTTCATCCCGGGGATAGATTTCAGGGCAAAAATGTATTCATCATTTTGCATGAACGCTCGTACATAGTCAAGATAGGAGACCACCTTGAAAGGATATCACTTTCGCCCACGTTTCATAACACGACTAAGATGTTTTCTCTTCTAGAAAGAACTGATAAGCAGTTGTTAACATATCAATTAGACAATGAATCGACATCATTTAGTTCCACTATGATTGACATACAGGAATAATAGGTAAATTTTAA
This sequence comes from Schistocerca nitens, assembly GCF_023898315.1. NCBI lineage: Eukaryota > Metazoa > Arthropoda > Insecta > Orthoptera > Acrididae > Schistocerca > Schistocerca nitens. The sequence goes on along the minus strand of NC_064614.1, from coordinate 364,745,159 downwards.
ACAGATTGTAAATCGTGCCCCGGACGAGTATATGTCTAGTAAATGGATTCATGACGGAAAGGACGTCTACAGACGTTATAGTAACCACAGGGGAGTGTTATAGGACCATTGCTTTTCGCAATATATAAAAATGACCTAGTAGATAGTGTCAGAAGTTCCATGCGGCTTTTCGCGGATGATGCTGTAGTACACAGCGAATTTGCAGCATTAGAAAATTGCAGCGAAATGCAGGAAGATCTCCAGCGGATAGGCACTTGGTGCAGGGAGTGGCAACTGAAGCTTAACATAGACAAATGTAATGTATTGCGAATACATAGAAAGAAGGATCCTTTATTATATGATTATATGATAGCGGAACAAACACTGGTAGCAGCTACTTCTGTAAAATATCTGGGAGTATGCATACGGAACGATTTGAAGTGGAATGATCATATAAAATTAATTGTTGGTAAGGCGAGTGTCAGGTTGAGATTCATTGGAAGAGTCCTTAGAAAATGTAGTCCATCAACAATGGAGGTGGCTTACAAATCACTCGTTCGACCTATACTTGAGTATTGCTCATCAGTGTGGGATCCGTAGCAGGTCGGGTTGACAGAGGAGACAGAGAAGATCAAAAGAAGAGCGGCGCGTTTCGTCACAGGAATATTCGGTAAAAGTGATAGCGTTACGGAGATGTTCAGCAAACTCAAGTGGCAGACTTTGCAAGAGAGGCGCTCTGCATCGCGGTGTAGCTTGCTGTCCAGGTTTCAAGAGGGTGCGTTTCTGGATGAGGTATCGAATATATTGCTTCCCCCTACTTGTACCTCCCGAGGAGATCACGAATGTCAAATTAGAGAGATTCGAGCGCGCACGGAGGCTTCCCGGCACTCGTTCTTCTCGCGAACCATACGCGACTGGAACAGGAAAGGGAGATAATGACAGTGGCACGTAAAGTGCACTCCGCCACACACCTTTGGGTGGCTTGCGGAGTATAAATGTAGATGTAGATGTAGACATATAGCAGTTTAACAACGAAATTTGTAAGATACTGAGGAAACAAAGGCGGTCGAACTTTGAGTTTAAAAGAGAACGTGCGATTGACGATAGACAAAGGTTAATAGAGATTCGTGTGTCTGCAAAAATATATATGCAGGTAGCATACAACAGTTAACCACCGTCATACCTTAGCAAAAGAACCGGCCGAGTACCCGAGAAGAATCTGGTCCTGTTTAAAATTCTCTAAGCGGGTCTGACTCCCATCCAGTCATTTGTTGACGAGGCTTATGTGGCAGTAGAAAATAGCTATACGAAAGCCGATGTTTTAAATTTCGCGTTTCAGAAATCGTTCACGCAGGAGAATCGTACAGACATACCGTCATTTGACCACAACACAGAATCATGCACGGACGACATAGTAAAAAGCACCTCTGATATAGAGAAACAAGTGAATGAGTATCCCAGTTCGGTTGTACATGGAGTATTCTACAGCACTGGCCCCTTACGTAGCTTTTATCGAGAATGCCTCGCCCATCGCGAAGTCCTAAGTTACTGGAATAAAGCACATATGACTCCCGTGTTTAAGAAAGATAAAAGAACGGCCCACATAATTACAGACCAATATCCTTAACGTCTATTTGCTGCAGAATTCTAGTGCATATTATGAGTTCGAATATAATCAATTTCCTAGAGACAGAAAAGCTTATTTCCACTAATCAACACGGTTTTGGAAAGCATCGCTCGTGCGAATCTCAGCTCGCTCTCTTCTCACATGATATACTGGGAACTATGGATGAAGGGCGACAGGCAGATTCCATATTTCTAGATTTCCGGAAAGTATTTGACATGGTGTTCCCTGAAGATTACTGACGAAGATAAGAGTGTATGGAACATATTCCCGGAAACTTCTCAAGTAACAGATCCCAGAATATCGTACTTGACAATGAGTGTTCATGAGAGACAAGGGAAGGATGTACTAAATTCCGATATGTTAATGTATCCCAATAGAATCGTTCGGCACTGTATGGGCGAACAGGATCACAAGCGTTTCCGTTACGTAACTTTGTTATGAATATCAGGTACACTGGGTCTTGATCTTCTATTTGGCAGTGGTTCAGTACTACCGGTGTACATACGGCTATCAGCATTTCCATTTCAATAAAAATACTCAGAAGTCAGACATCCTATTACAGTATCTGGGATAACGTCGGCTAATGAACACACACACACACACACACACACACACACACACACACAAAGGAAAGAAAAATAACATGGTGAAGCAAGATACTCTCTAGATACCAGTAATCGAACGCGGTAGCAAAAGAAAAGGTCAGCATTACAACTTCAGATCATTTAGCTAATTGTAAATGAGTAAAAGTGGACAGGGATCATATTCTGGCTTCACAGCTGTTGATAGCAGAGGCTCACAAAGAAAAAGAGGCGTAACTCTTTTACGCTTCTGATTCCTGCCTCACTGATGAAAACGTGGCACATATAATAATAGACTGTGATAAATACAATCATAAACGAAGAGCTAAACTGTACAATGTTTTAAAAATTAATTATTATTTCTCTCTCAGTGTAGCTCTTAGTTCTGCAGATAAGATTGTGGCCAAATGCATTCGCCATTTCATTCGTCTTTCTAAAAAGGAACTTTAAAATGTCGGGTGTCTCCTTTATGAAAATTAGATTGTATTTTAAAAACTAACTGAGTACCCAGGTGGTATGTATTTATTGTAACCTTCTGTTAATCCATGTCCTGCTTCTCTCTCTTTCTGCCCATCTTCTCTTCCCCCCTCTCCGTCAATCTCTTCCAACTCCCTCTCTCTGTCCATCTCCCGCATCCACACTCTAGAGTGTAAATCTAGCTCGCGTCCGTGGTAAAATACTGCACATGTACCCTGGGTAGCGCTAAATGACCTATAGCGTCTAGGCAGTCATATTCTTTTTGACTTCCTAGTTAAAATTATGCAGAATAACCTAGGCAACCAAACACTAACCAAGGAGCCTTCTCAGGACCAAATCGCTGAAAAACTGAGACTTTCAGTCCTTCCTTGCCAACTACGTGTAGAATGAATTGTTGTTGTTGTGGTCTTCAGTCCTGAGACTGGTTTGATGCAGCTCTCCGTGCTCCTCTGTCTTGTGCAAGCTTCAGCCGACGTAAAAGTGATTACTTGTCAAAATTTCTTTTAAGTGATAATACTGGCGTGTCCTTAATCCACGAAACCTATGCATCAAATGAAGATCTTCGGAAGTGAGGAATGGTTATGAGATTACTGGCGCAACTTACAGCAACGTTTATGGTGTTACTACTTACTTTAGAGCTAACATTGATCATGTACACCTTATCTCATCAAACACAGCTTATGAAATTCATAACGATACCATAAATTTTGAAGATCATACTTTCCATAATATTTACAAACCAGCTAATGTAGAGTGGCCGACAAATTTTCTACCAGTTACTGCCGATCCGTCACTACTTACTGGTGATTTTAACAGCCACCACGGGCATTGAAAATATGTACCGAACAACGACTGTGGTAATGAACTTGTTGACTGAGCTGAAAATAACAACCTATAGCTAGTTTTTAAGGCCAACGATTGCGATAGATTTTGATGAGCTGCATGGCAGAGAGGCTATAACCCTGACCGCTGTTTCGTCTCCCATGAACGTAAAGACCAACCAATTCTTACATAAAGAAAACTCTAGTCAGACTTCCCACACAGTGAACACAGATCTGTTTTCTGAATATTAGCTTATCCATCCCAGTGGTAAAGTTAGTGCCACCACCTAGACGGAATTTTAGAAAGGCAAACTGGCAATGTTTCTCGGACAACGTGGAATAATATATTTGTTTTGTTCCAAAGCCACAGCCGTTTTCTTGGAGCTCTTCTTACATCAGGTAAGAAGCATATCTCTCGTGAATTTAGGAGAGAATATATCCCACGGTGGGATGAGAGATGTGAACACCTATATGAACAATGTGAAACGGAGACAATGACACTGCAGATGAAGTTATTCATAGCCTCGATAATACAAGGAGATTGTACTGATCTGAGATGGTAGAAAACTTCAATTTCAAACATTCGAGTGGGAAGGCTTGGACCTTGTTCAGTAAATTGGGCGGCTCCTTCAATAAATCTGATCAGAACTTGGTATTTCAGCCAATATTATTGATAACAGCATAGAAAAAAGTCCAGAACGTCCCCGGATAGACAGCTTATCTCCAGCTTCAAAAAAGAGCTAATAGATCTAAAAGCGCAGTCTCCAAGCGATTCAAAATCTCTTCCCCATTCACCATCTATGAAACAGAGGTAGGTTTAACACAGGTTAAAAGCGGTAAAGTTTCAAGGTCTGAAATACAGATCCAGAATTTTTATGCCACATTTTGGAAAATGCCAAACACTGGCTGACCATCTTCTTCTCTTTTATTTTGAAGTCAGGAACACTTCCCAAGAAACTGAAAAATAAAAAAAAATTTCACACTCTTAAAACTTAACAAATCATTGCATCTCCCCCAGAATTTTCGACGAGTTACCCTGCTTAGTTGCACATATAAGTTCTTGGAGAGATTTACTTGCAAGGGAATTAGTGGGTGCATTTTAGAACACCTTCAAATAGAACAAGCGGAATTTAAGCCTCACCGAAGGTGCAGCCAACTTTCATAGAGACCAATTTCCAGGAGAAACGAAAAACATTTGTGGCTTTTATCGACCTTACAGCAGCATATGGCACCGTCTGGAGGGAATGGATGATTTACAAATTATTGAAAATAATTAAATACCGAAGAACAGCGTCTCTTATTGATAACATGATAAGTATTCGGTACTTGAAGGTGTACTTGGGTAAAAATGGAAGCTCAATATGGGAAGTAAATAATGGTCTGTCACAGGGCTCAGTTCTCACCCCTTGACTCTTCAGCCTTTATATTTCTGACCTTTCAAAAAATTCTTCCACGAAATTCTACTATGCAGACGATATCGCCCTGGCTTGTCAATCAAAAGATCTTGGTCAGTCAGAGGGAACACAAACAGAGGACTCAGCGGTCCTTAACTCATATTTCAAAAAATGGAGGCTGAAGCCCAGCACCAGTAAAAGCGAGGTTTGTGGTCTTCACCTACACAGCAAACAAGCTAAACTGAGCTCAAAGTGCAGTCTGGTGGCAATATTCTGTGCCAGAACACGTACCCCAAGAATCTTGGCATCATGTTGGCTGTTCATTATCTTATAAAAATATCTGGAAGACACATCAGCCAAGATAAAGTTTAAACATCATTCAGAGGCTTTGTGGGTAGATAGCGTAACTGAGGAAGTAGGAATAGAATTGGGGAGAAAAGGAATTTGTGACACACTTTGACTAAAAGGAAGGATCGCTTGATAGGATACATACTGAGACATCTAGGAACCACCAAATTAGTATTAGAGAGAAGTGAATGGCAGGGGTGAATTGAGAACGAGACCAAAATATGAGCACAGTAAGCAGATGCAAAAGGGTGTAGGTTAGCGAAAGTGACAAAAAGCAGATTACAGAGTACCTGATGGCTCAACACGAAAGTTTTGTCTCAAGTACAGATAGTGTTGAGGATCAGTGGACAAAGTTCAAAACCATCGTACAATACGCGTTAGATGAGTATGTGCCAAGCAAGATCGTAAGAGATCGAAAAGAGCCACCGTGGTAAAACAACCGAGTTAGAAAACTGCTGCGGAAGCAAAGGGAACTTCACAGCAAACATAAACATAGGCAAAGCCTTGCAGACAAACAAAAATTACGCGAATGGAAATGTAGCGTGAGGAGGGCTATGCGAGAGGCGTTCGATAAATTCGAAAGTAAAGTTCTATGTACTGACTTGGCAGAAAATCCTAAGAAGTTTTGGTCTTATGTCAAAGCGGTAGGTGGATCAAAACAAAATGGCCAGACACTCTGTGACCAAAATGGTACAGAAACAGAGGATGAGAGACTAAAGGCCGAAATACTAAATGTCTTTTTCCAAAGCTGTTTCACAGAGGAAGACTGCACTGTAGTTCCTTCTCTAGATTGTCGCACAGATGACAAAATGGTAAATTTTGAAATAGGCGACAGAGGGATAGAGAAACAATTAAAATCGCTCAAAAGAGGAAAGGCTGCTGGACCTGATGGGATACCAGTTAGATTTTACACAGAGTACACGAAGGAACTTGCCCCCCTTCTTACAGCGGTGTACCGTAGGTCTCTAGAAGAGCGTAGCGTTCCAAGGGATTGGAAAAGGGCACAGGCCATCCCCATTTTCAAGAAGGGACGTCGAACAGATGTGCAGAACTATTGACCTATATCTCTAACATCGATCAGTTGTAGAATTTTGGAACACGTATTATGTTCGAGTATAATGACTTTTCTGGAGACTAGAAATCTACTCTGTAGGAATCACCATGGGTTTCGAAAAAGATGGTCGTGTGAAACCCAGCTCGCGCTATTCGTCCACGAGACTCAGAGGGCCATAGACACGGGTTCACAGGTAGATGCCGTGTTTCTTGACTTCCGCAAGGCGTTCGATACAGTTCCTCACAGTCGTTTAATGAACAAAGTTAAGAGCATATGGACTATCAGACCAATTGTGTGATTGGATTGATGAGTTCCTAGATAACAGAACGCAGCATGTCATTCTCAATGGAGAGAAGTCTTCCGAATTAAGAGTGATTTCAGGTGTGCCGCAGGGAAGTGTCGTAGGACCATTGCTATTCACAATATACATAAATGGTCTTGTGGATGACATCGGAAGTTCACTGAGGCTTTTTGCGGATGATGCTGTGGTATATCGAGAGGTTGTAACAATGGAAAATTGTACTGAAATGCAGGAGGATCTGCAGCGAACTGACGCATGGTGCAGGGAATGGCAATTGAATCTCAATGTAGACAAGTGTAATGTGCTGTGAATACATAGAAAGAAAGATCCATTATCATTTAGCTACAATATAGCAGGCCAGCAACTGGAACCAGTTAATTCCATACATTACCTGTAGGCATTAGGAGTGATTTAAAATGGAATGATCATATAAATTTGATCGTCGGTAAAGCAGATGCCAGTCTGAGATTCATTGGAAGAATCCTAAGGAAATGCAATCTGAAAACAAAGGAAGTAGGTTACGGCACACTTGTTCGCCCACTGCTTGAATACTGCTCAGCAGTGTGGGATCCGTACCAGATAGGGTTGATAGAAGAGATAGAGAAGATCCAACGGAGAGCAGCGCGCTTCGTTACAGGATCATTTAGTAATCGCGAAAGCATTACGGAGATGAGAGATAAACTCCAGTGGAAGACTCTACAGGAGAGACGCTCAGTAGCTTGGCACAGGCTTTTGTTGAAGTTTCGAGAACATACCTTCACCGAAGAGTCAAGCAGTATATTGCTCCCTCCTACGTATATCTCGCGAAGAGACCATGAGGATAAAATCAGAGAGATTAGAGCCCACACAGAAGCATACCGACAATCCTTCTTTCCACAAACAATACGAGACTGCAATAGAAGGGAGAACCGATAGAGGTACTCAAGGTACCCTCCGCCACACACCGTCAGGTGGCTTGCGGAGTATGGATGTAGATGTAGATGTATTAGGAGATGAAGAGGCTTGTACAGGTCATAGTAGCGTGGAAAATTGCACCAGACCAGTTTTCGGAGTGAAGACCGCAACGTGAGTGGGGTAGCGGCCAGCTCTGATGTCATTCTGCTACATAAGCCTCCTAATAGTTGTCATGTTGCGGTAGATGATTGTGAAGCTTCTGCTGCCTGTGCTGTTCACACTGAGCAACAGAATACTAGTTCAGTTTCAAAAAATACTTTTCAGTAAGATATTCTAAGTATGTTGGTTTTCTTTATGGGGAAAAATTTGAGGCTAGCAGTAGAGCATAATATGAGATATTAGGAGAGAAAATGGGGACTACGTGAAATAAAGTAAAGCTAATACCAGGAAACTGAATGTGAAATTAGAGAAGACAATAGGGGTCAGTGCCAGATAATTAACTGAGAGAACAGTGGCTAATGCAAAGGAGCAACAAGCTAATGTCATTACTTTACAAGGCAATGTACAGGTTTTAGAGACAAAATTGAATCTAGTGGGGAAAATGTTTCAGGGGGAATTAATGCGTTTACTATATTGATAGGAACAGAGCTGCATTGATGTTTTGATGAGACTACCTTCAGTGTGGAAAACAAGCTTATTATTGTAAAGGAAAGTTAAGTCGGATTAAAGGATGTTGTGAGAACACCTTTTGTATAATCAATGATCGCCCATGTTGCAGGCAACGTTATATTTCACCTCGTACGTAGTTGTCCCACATTAAAAATGATAAATATCCTGGGCTGCTGCATGCACGATTTTCAAGCTGTGAAAGATAGATTTTGAACTTTGGTTCCAGGATTGCTGTAGGCTTGTTGTTGATTTTGTACGGTTTAAATGTGCTCATGCCTCCACAAAAAAACTTACACAGAGCGTGATACCAGTGACATCAGCAATTCTTAGCAGCACATACGGAGTCCGACTACCGAACCACGTCATTATTTACTTGCTTTGGTGAACCATTAACAATAATTAACAATTTTCAGATTGAGGCAGCGTGATTATAGTCCAGGGGAATCATCTCATCATACAGTGCATGGCTGTAAGCTGAACACTTCTACGCTTTATGGTTCGGATAATGTTTCACGAATGTTTCTTGTACTTCCCGATGTTTAATTATACAAGCTACGCCTACCAATTCCTATTTGTGAGGTATCTTGTGATTATTTCATTGTTTATTCTCGAAGTGAAACTGTGTTACAAAATGGATTATTCAGCCATGAATATATATGTAACAAGGCAATACATCTATAGGGAAGGTCTTACTCTAGCTACTATCTTCGTAGACGAGTTCAAAACACAGTAGGCCACTTGGAATTTCCCGTCAGATACTACGAACTATGACCTTTCTAACAGAAAATTACGAATCCTGCAGCAAAACTGAGCCGATATTCAACATGGACTCAATTTGATTAGAAGCCGATTGTGGAGAATGGTCAGCAACCTGTGGACAAACTCATTACTTCGTCTGAATAAACATCCAGTTGATTAATTCAACGATAATTTCTAAGCACTTACTATTTATGGGTGGCTAGAACGTTGTCGCCGAGGTATTTCATGATGGCACAATGTAGTGTATGTTCTAAAATCCTACTAGAAGTCTATGTCAATGACATAGGTCTAAATCCAGCGGGACATATGTAATTACAGACATTACCACCTGTGATTAAATGTGAGGATTAATTCAACCTAATGCAACAAGGACTGCTCGTCACGAATAGTCTGATATTTTGGTTCTATTATTTTCAACGCCTCATTCTGAAACTTCCTGGCAGATCAAAACTGTTTGCCAGATATGGAATCGAGCCCTGGAACGTTCCTTGATCCAGGAGCGCTAGCCTAGCAAGTTTCGCAGGAGAAGTTTGGAAGGTACTGGTGGAAGTACAGCTGTGAGGAGATGTCGTCAGTCGCGTTTGGATATCTCCGTTGATAGGGCACTTGTCATTAGAAGGCAAGTGTCCCAGGTTCGAGTCCTAGTTCTGTACTCAGTTTTCATGTACTAGGAGGTTGCATATCAGCGCACTCTCCGCTGCAGGGTGAAAAATCCGTTCTGGATTTCATTTTGAATTATGAAATTTGAAAATGTTTTTATTGCAGTTGTTTGATTTCTCATATGAATCCACTCTCTGAATTTTTTGTCGTGCATCACAAAGAAACGCTATTCGAGAGAGAGCGAGTGGGTGCCTGGTGACTATCGACGAGTTCTTAGAATCGTCGCTAATGGCGTCTACAGTGGCTACTCAGAGACTCCAGCGCGTGACATTTTCATTTGTTGGCGTTGGAGCTGTGGGAGCGCGTCGTTTGCCGAGGGCTGCTTCACGGAACTCTGGCAGACGTGTGGCGCGGCGCGGCCGGAGGGCCAGCTACCCTGACACCTGCGCGCCGCCGCATCTTTTATGCATTATTCATTGTGGCCGGCCCTCGCGCGGCACTCGTGACATCCTCACGGCGACGCTTATTGTCCACTCCAACACTTTTGTCATCAATCGACACAATAAGCCGTAACGCTATTTCCTCTTCACGAGTAAGATCTGTGCAACAAATTTACATTACATAGTTAAGGTTCTCTAGTTCATCGCTATGGAGTCAAACAGAATAGATTTTAATTACATTTCTAGTACCGTAAGAGTTATCTGGATGATGGGGTTGACAGTGAACCACGAACTGACACAAACAGATGGAACTTAATGCATTGAAAAGAATGCTGCTGGAAGGCTGAAACCTAGACAGGTAAGGAAACAAGAGATCAGACTGCATTTGGAAGTAAAGACAGAACGATGCTTCAAGGCGACACGGCGAAAAAAAAATGGAAATTTGTGGTAAGGACTATAGGACCAAACTGCTGAGGTCATCGGTCCCTAGGCTTACGCACTACTTAATCTAACTTACCAGGTGTACATATATGAAATGAGCGATTATTTGTGAAAATGAAACACAAATTTTGAATTGAAAAGTAAAAACATTTTATTCAAAGTACTGACCATTGCTTTCTATACATTTTGACCACCTTTCTGGCAATTTGTGGACACCACGCCAATAGAAATGTTCGTCTTTTGAACCAAACCAATGAGACACCCAATTTTCGACTTTTTCGTTGGAATCGAAGTGTTCCTCAGCCAATGCGTGTCCTATTGATGAAAACATATGGTAGTCGGAAGGGGCCAAAGCTGGTGAATACGGCGGGTGGGGTAGCAGCACCCAGCCAACTGTTTTGATTGTATTCTGAACCAGTTTTGCTTTGTGTGCACTTGCATTTTCGTGTAAAAAAAATACTTTGTCATGTCTTCTGGCCCATTCTGGTCTTTTTTCGATCAATGCATAGTTGAAATTGATCATTTTTTGTCTGTAGCGATTAGTATTCACAGTTTCACCGGGTTTTAGAAGCTCATGATACACCACACCTTCCTGATCCCACCAAACACAGAGCATTGTTTTCTTGCCGAATCGATCTGGTTTTGCAGTCGATGTTGATGGTTATCCCGGATTAATCCATGATGTTTGCCGTTTAGGATTCTTAAAATAAATCCATTTTTCATCGCCAGTAACAATTCAATGCAAAATTAATATTCTTTCATGTCTTTGAAGCAAAATTTGACAAATGGTTTTTCGGTTTTCCATCTGTCTTTCATTCAATTCATGTGGCACCCATTTTCCACACTTTTGGATTTTTCCCATAGCTTTCAAACGGTCAGAAATTGTTTGTTGTGCAACATTTAGCATTGCTGCCATTTGCTTCTGGCTCAAAGTGTCATCTTCATCCAATATTGCTTGCAATTCGGCGTCTTCGATCTTTTTTCGTGGTCTTCCACGTTCTTCATTTCTTACATCAAAATTATGATTTCTGAACCGTTGAAACCATCTTTTGCATGTTGCTTCTGATAGAGCATGATCACCATATGCCTCGACAAGCATTCGATGCGACTCTGCATCACTTTTTTCAAATGGAAACAAAAATTTAATGCTTTCCGCAAATCATCACTTTCTGGTACAAAATTCGACATTGTTATCACGATGAAAACATATGATGTTGTTTGTTCCATGACTTGATGTATACTAAATATCTTTGACAGAAACATATGATGTTGTTTGTTCCATGACTTGATGTGTACTAAATATCTTTGACAGATGTCATACCAATCAAAAAAAAAAAAAATTAAGGCTCGTTCACAACAAATGTTCACTATCGACACATTTGCACCTTAACGCTCATTTCATACCGGTACACCTGGTAAACTAACTTACGCTAAGGACAACACACACACTCATGCCCGAGTGAGGACTCGAACGTCTGACGGTGGGAGCCGCGCGAACCGTGACAAAACGCCTAAGACCACACGGCTACCCCGCGCGGCGACACGACGGAATTACCTTAAAACTGTGTAGTATAAGGTATGTCTAATTGAAAAGGTGATCTTCGTTATGGCGCCGGTGTATGTGATCCTAATGGGTGAATGTGTTTTTCGATAGATGGCGTGGTGGATTACCAGTTGCACAAAAATGGTTCAAATGGCTCTGAGCACTATGGGACTTAACAGCTATGGTCATCAGTCCCCTAGAACTTAGAACTTCTTAAACGTAACTAACCTAAGGACATCACACAACACCCAGTCATCACGAGGCAGAGAAAATCCCTGACCCCGCCGGGAATCGAACCCGGGAACCCGGGCGTGGGAAGCGAGAACGCTACCGCACGACCACGAGCTGCGGACACCAGTTCCACAAGCGGAGCTGACAGCTTCGCAACTATTTCTTCATTTCTGGAGAGTTCCTTCTGCATGGCGCAGCGTAATGGATTCTTCCCGATCAGCACAATGAATGGTTATCCAGTTTCTTCGTGCGGAAGGGGAGGATGCTTCGCAAACTTGCCGCAGGATGAAAGAGGCGAATGGAGAGAAGTGTCCCACTCGATGCACGATATTCCGGTGGTGTCATCGTTATGAGCTGGGATGTGTAAACATCAAGGATATGTCACGCCCTGGGCAAGAACGCGTTGTCGCCACCAGCGCCAAGATTTCGGCAGTGACGGTGCTCACTATATGTGACACTGCCGTTGAACTGTCGATAAGCAATCGAGGTGTGCATCAAACGATTCAAGAGACGTTTTGCTGAGGCAAAGTTTGTGCACAGTGGTTTCCCAAGCACTTTTCGGAAAATCAGAAGATTGCAAAAATGGGTGTTTGCCTGACCGCCAGTTGAGATACCCAGAGCAAGGAACGGATTTCGTTCCTCAGATTGTGGCATGTGATGTAACGCGGCGTCACCACTTCGACGCCGTCTCCAAATGGATGAGCATGGGCTGTCGACACCCTGACTCCTTTGATCCAAAATACCACACTCCGCCCATAAGGCCGGAAAAGTGATAGTTAATTTCTTTTCCTCTGTTAATGTACTGACTATCGCGGTGTGCAACAACTAACGCTGAGCAGAACTGCAACACGTTGCCGAGGCTCAAACAGGCCATCAAGAACACGCACGGGGTCCAGCTCTCGAATGGGAAAGTGCTTCTCCTGGACAGCGTTAGGCCACCTGTGGTTAAGAAACCTCACGACCTCCTTCAAATGCTTCAATGGGAGTTTTTGGAACATCCTCCTTACAGTTCCGATGTCTCCCTATGTGAGTCACATAATTTCGGCCCATTAAAACAATCTCTCAGAGTTAAGTGGTTCACCTGTGATGAGGATGTGCAGAACACCTGGGAAACTGGATCCGTCAGCAGCCCAGGACTATATACGCTGAAGCCATCCACACCCTTCCTACGCACTGGGATCGTTGCGCCAGTGTCGGTGGTACTTAAGTATATTAGTACTGTTCCACAAGAAGTGTAACTATAATGTAATTACTAAAATTTCTTTACATGTAACTGTAGTTTCCTTTCCACTTGGGCTCGCCTTATAAATCCATCAGGAAAGGAGTTTACAAACTGCACTTCAGTGATTGCAACTGTTGGTATGCAGGACGGGCGGGAAGTGATTTCTTGGATGAAATTCAGAGAACATCTCAATATTAGTGAAAATAACCAGCAGTCTTTCGGTGATACTAAAGAGAACAAAAACATAGTAGACGATATGAAGAAGAATCTAATGCCTTACATAAAACAAAGTGAAATTATTCGATTTTATGGAGGAAACAGAAATATATAGACATTTACTTACACAGCCAGGCAGTACTCTTAATGAACAGACGAAGCCGAGGTATAAGAGGTATATGGAAAATTTTTGAAGTGTCCTGAAAAGATACCAGAAGTGCGGCGACAGTTTGTGACTACGATTTAACCACATTTAGCATTAGGAGTTAATAAAATCTTGTAGTGCAGTTTTATCATTGAAGGTATGAAATTAAGTGGTAACTTCACATGAAAATTTTCGGTTGTACCGTATTCTGTGTATACAGTCTTATACGTGAATGTTTTAAACCGTTTTGAGGATTTTATTTTAATGTTGCGTACTGCACGTAATTGTGATTCTGGTAACGACTGTAGCTAATTATCGACAGCTGCTCACGGAAATCAACAATATGACCCATCTGATATTTCACTGCGTTATATTTCTGACTTTGTCTCCTCGCTGTAATTCTAACTTTACAAGTATGCGTACGCTACATATTGGATAGCCATATCTAGCAGGGACCTCGTCGGGATATTCTGAGACGGCGGTGTAGAAATAAAGTAAAAAATTTATTTAATGTAATTACTTGTGTTCAATACAGAATTACATGGAACAGAAGTAGTTGGTACACCATATTTTTCCGAATATATCACCTTTTTTCACCAAGTCTTTTTCTCTTTTACGTATTTATAAAACTCAATGTAAGCCGCCTTGTAGTTAAACTGGCACTGTAAGATTGATTCCATTATCCCTGGCAGTAGTCGATTTCTATTATCAGTCTATTGGATCGACATCAGCGAAAATAATCTTTCCACGCTGGCTTTGTGTGCGGGAACAGAAAACAAATTTTCGCATAATTTTAGCAGTTGGCATTTCCGTTCGTAGTTTTCGGTTTCCTTAAGAAAGTAAATCCACTTTTCTTCCGCGGCGCATTTAGGCTTCCATTCTTCAGAGTAACGCTTAGTTTCTAAAACGCTCTTCAGATGCATGTTGTTGTTGTTGTTGTTGTGGTCTTCAGTCCTGAGACTGGTTTGATGCAGCTCTCCATGCTACTCTATCCTGTGCAATCTTCTTCATCTCCCAGTACCTACAGCAGCCTACATCCTTCTGAATCTGCTTAGTGTATTAATCTCTTGGTCTCCCTCTACGATTTTTACCCTCCACACTGCCCTCCAATGCTAAATTTGTGATCCCTTGATGCCTGAAAACATGTCCTACCAACCGATCCCTTCTTCTAGTCAAGTTTTGCCACAAACTTCTCTTCTCCCCAATTCTATTCAAAACTTCATCATTAGTTTTGTGATCTACCCATCTAATCTTCAGCATTCTTCTGTAGCACCACATTTCGAAAGCTTCTATTCTCTTCTTGTCCAAACTAGTTATCGTCCATGTTTCACTTCCATACATGGCTACACTCCATACAAATTCTTTCAGAAACGACTTCCTGACACTTAAATCTATACCCGATGTTAACAAATTTCTCTTCTTCAGAAACGATTTCCTTGCCATTGCCAGTCTACATTTTATATCCTCTCTACTTCGACCATCATCAGTTATTTTACTCCCTAAACAGCAAAACTCCTTTACTACTTTAAGTGTCTCATTTCCTAATCTAATTCCCTCAGCATCACCCGATTTAATTTGACTACATTCCATTATCCTCGTTTTGCTTTTGTTGATGTTCATCTTATATCCTCCTTTCAAGACACTGTCCATTCCGTTCAACTGCTCTTCCAAGTCCTTTGCTGTCTCTGACAGAATTACAATGTCATCGGCAAACCTCAAAGTTTTTACTTCTTCTCCATGAATTTTAATACCTACACCGAATTTTTCTTTTGTTTCCTTTACTGCTTGCTCAATATACAGATTGAATAACATCGGGGAGAGGCTACAACCCTGTCTCACTCCTTTCCCAACCACTACTTCCCTTTCATGCCCCTCGACTCTTATAACTGCCATCTGGTTTCTGTACAAATTGTAAATAGCCTTTCGCTCCCTGTATTTTACCCCTGCCACCTTCAGAATTTGAAAGAGAGTATTCCAGTTAACATTGTCAAAAGCTTTCTTTAAGTCTACAAATGCTAGAAACGTAGGTTTGCCTTTTCTTAATCTTTCTTCTAAGATAAGTCGTAAGGTTAGTATTGCCTCACGTGTTCCAACATTTCTACGGAATCCAAACTGATCTTCCCCGAGGTCCGCTTCTACCAGTTTTTCCATTCGTCGCCTGAAATATTCACACCAGTTTCAGTCTGTTATATAATGGTGTTTTCAATCATCACTCAATCTGGGGTTTCAGATAGCGTCATCCAATTAAATGCTCGATATTTATTAAACGAGATAGCCTATGGTATAGAGAGCCATTACCTCTTCCTCAAATTTCGAAATCAAATTAATTACTTCTTCGTTACTTTTATCATTCTTTAATTCCTTCAAATTCATCTCGATTTGCATATCAATAAAACTGGCAGTCTTCCTTTCATTAAGACCTCTTTAAGCGTCGATTAATATATTTCTTATTTCAGTTATAGAGACTTTATTTTTCTCCCACCTTTGTAATTTTTTTGTCCAAAACGAGCCAAGTTTGACTACAGAAACAAATTTCACTGACCGGAGTACTGAAAAAAATCTGGAAGTATTTTAGGTGGGCTGTTTTCGACGTCGTATAATTGTTTTAATGGAATCCTAAACTTATGAATTCTCTCAACTGCGGGCATTAACGACAGCCATCTTGTTTTTAAGTGAGACAGATGACATCAACGTAAAAGCAGAACTCTTTCAGCTTCTCTGTCCTTACCGTGTATATTGAAACATAATTTTCATCACGATTATTTCAATGTCGACATTTAAGACTCCAGCAGCGCTTGCTATAGCATTGTGAAGAATGTGGGCATAGCATAGCATCCAATTTCTTCTATATTTTTTCCTTGTTCTTTTTTCATTTGGTGAAACACATTCTGCTGGCCGTGTCCATGAAGCCCTCCGAAGTTGGTATTGGTATCGTATGCACAAAAACGATTAATTTATCTAATGGAGTCTGGACATGTCTTAATGAGTCTAGACGAAACTTTTCAGTTGTCTCCGATGTTTCCTTACCCAGCGAATGAGACTTCAACAGCTTCTGATGGATTCAGTCAGTTTCAGTAAAGTATTGAACAACTAAAGGAAACATCTTTCCTGCCTTGCGATTCGATCCGTAGATGCCTATGCGGTAAAATGAAACTTCTTGCACTTGTTTTCTGAATTTGGACACGGAGTGCGGTGCGAAAATATTTTCAACAATCGCCGTACCTTTGGTCCTGGCTGTAGACTGCTTTGCGGCGACTTTGGAGGCTGGATACATCGCGGCATTCAATTGTACAGTGCAGTCAAGAGAACTGGAGGATCGATGATGCGTGACAACATTATAAGCTGGTATTAGTTCTGCAGCAGCAACGAGCGGTTCTTGTTTAACCATGAATATAGAAATAGGCTTTGATGTCGATGTACGGTGAATCTGTATGATTCTTCGTAGAAACGTGATGCCTCATATCTGCCTTACCTCCGTGACTTACCGAGAGAAGTCAGCTACAAATCTCTCACAACGCTTCCTGATGCGTATGCCCTTCCTTGACAAAAGACCACTCTTTTGCGTAATCATCCGAAAAGTGACACTGTCTCTTTCCATTCTTAGGTATTTTCTTAAGCTATGATAATATGAGTTTATTAGACGGTAAACAGTCGACAGCAAAACTTTAATCATCGAAGTACAAGTCACTATACACTTCACGCCCTACATACCCGCAGTAAACAATTCAGATATTACTAACTTGCACTCGTTGTTCGTATTAAGTTTAGAAAAAATCGTCTTATCAGGTCGCTATTCAAGTGGGAACTGCCCGATTCTTGCGCGTGGTGCTGCTGAGATAGTTCCATCTCCATACTACTGGAGAAGTCTGATATTTTCTCGATTGATGGTGCTAGATTTAGAATCGTCGATACAGGATACGCAAAATGCAACGCTATCTGTGGCTCTGAGCACTATGGGACTTAACTTCGGGGTCATCAGTCCCCTAGACTTAGAACTACTTAAACCTAACCAACCTAAGGACACCACACACATCCATGCCCGAGGCAGGATTCGAACCTGCGACCGTAGCGGTCTCGCGGTTCCAGATTGAAGCGCCTAGAACTGCTCGGCCACTCCGGCCGGCCGACGCTATCTGTGAGGCGACCTTGTCAACATAAACTTGTTGACGTAAATAAAAGTAACTGAGGCTGCATTTACATGTTGTGCTAACAGGTGGCATTTATTCAGTAACTGAGCCTAGCTCGTAACAGTATTTTGCAAAATCGGGACAAAATTGGGTCTGGTCAGGATGTTGGCACAAGAAGCTCCATAACGGTGACTTTCCCGGTACATCGGTACGGATGAAAAACCTACCTACATGCTAAGAGATGGTTCTGTATAGTTATGATTTAAAATATTACAGTGGTTAGGTACGTCATTCACAAATTACAGCCTAACAGTTCTGCTCCGTGATGTGATACTCTCTGTCTCTGTTGTTTACTGGTTTCCGAGCGTGTACATCATAAAACTATACAGTAAGTCACACATCTAGCCCCCATGGATAGCCGCGCTCGTTACTAAGCCACTCAAAGAAGTGGAAGAGGTGTGGCGGCTCCTCATCGAATCCATCCGGCGGACTGACGACGATGGATAGTGGAGCGACTAGCATTTACGCTGTTTTTATGCTGTTTCCCATATCCAACTAGATGAATAACGGGCTGGTACCCACGCCCATCCTGAATTACACGATTTGCAAACATTTCGAATATTTTCTCACATTTACTCAATCCCTAATCACCGTAAAATGATAGAAAAAACTGATTCTGAGATTACCTCACTACCGAGAACACTGAATTTCTTCAATGACTGCGGTACCTTTGCGAGATTCCTGCATGCTAGCGACTATAATTCACCTCGTGAAGCTGCTGATTGTTTTCATCACTTTGAAATTGTTCATAAATAATGTGCCCAGCCGCACTCAGACAATGTAAGTCATTAACAAGGAGAGCAACGCACAACTCTCTTCCCAGATACATCGACTACGTTAGTATTTTTATCTTCAATTTGCATTTTCTGATTGGTAAAAAAGTCATCAGAACTTATGTTTCTTTGAAATTATGTTGTTTTTGAAAACTTGAGCAATGGTCTGCATACGCGAGTTTCTTTCTTCATGGGAGACTATTCAGCTTATGCCAGGAAAATTAGCCAAGATTCTTTCCAAAATATCGGTTTCTCTGCACGTATGCTTTAACGTGGATATGCGAAAAATTAATTTTTTTTGGCTTAACGTTATGCATAAAGAAAGCAGAAAAGAGTTGTATCAGCAATTTATCCATTCAAAAACAAATGAATAATTTATAATTTCAAAAACTTTATTACTGAATTCAGTACACCTTCCTTCCCATTTCAGTCAGGTATAGCTCTTCCGAAACTTTTGTTTTATGAAGGGTAGTATCGTTCATAATTTGTGCAACACTTCCTTTGTGCAATTTGGTGACCAATTACCCCCACAGTTCATACCCATTGAAGAGTGACTAGAAAAAATCCCTCCAATCGATTTTTGTGATGTACGGTAATATACTAGTAAAAATAGTTTCGTGGTGAAAGTGTACGAAATGAATTGATTAGCCACTACCAGTTATAAAATTATAGATGTTGGATTAAAGCGAAAACATGAAGGACCTGCACCCACTGATGATGGAAAGGACACGAAGCATGTTAACTAACTGTTTGCCATACTTCTAAGCGTTTCTTGAAATCTTACATGTAACGCTGATTGAACTACGTTATAACGGTGCACGAATAGAAGTTAATTTGTCGCCATTGTGTTCTGTTGGACAAGAACTGCGTGTGCTGGAACTATACCAATCTCCCTAAGTAAGGATGATTCTGATATCATGTGATTATAAAATCGCTTGTGGAATTCTCCAAAAACAGCGAAGGAAATTACGTTATAAAACAAATAAATCCAAGCATCTTATTTAGTAATTTCAACACCTGTGTTACGAGAGACAAGCCAAAGCTGCTGTAAAACCTAAAATTTTTTTCAGGAACAAGATATTCTTGAATAGAAAAATATTTTTGGAAACTAAAAATCTTTCTATAAACTAAAAATCCTTTGCCAGCCGGTCCGCACTATCACAGACAGTCGCCTTAAACTGCAGTATTGTTTGATTTTGATTAACATTTTAGAGTGTGAGCGGTCCACTTGTATGTAGAGCCCGATTTTATAACATACTTCATGAAAAATGACATGAAATAGTTCTCACATGTAGAAGAGACTGTATCTTTGACACCACTGAACCACAGATGTTCCTGAGGGGCAGAATCGATTGTAAATAGAGGCGCACGAAGCGCAGTAGTAGCTGCCGTTGCAGCCTGTTAAACGAGGATATAAACTTAAAGCTAGTGGCTAGCTCTGATAATTTAACTGTTGGCCTATGAACGCAGCAAAATACAGTTTTGCAAAGTAATGAAATTTTATATATTTACTTTTAAGTATGCAGTAACGCAATGTGGATCTTGCTAATTTTGCAGTACTGACCCTTCAATGTAGGAACCAAGTATTTGCCATCAGCTTTAATGTATAGATTGATTAGGTATACCCGATTTGTAAGTAAGAGAGAATTGTAGAACAGAT
This sequence comes from Schistocerca nitens, assembly GCF_023898315.1. Lineage (NCBI taxonomy): Eukaryota > Metazoa > Arthropoda > Insecta > Orthoptera > Acrididae > Schistocerca > Schistocerca nitens. Next base: position 364,724,797 of record NC_064614.1, on the reverse strand, counting down.
GGGAAGTTCACTAACTTTGAAGTTAACGTAAAATGTTTCATATTAGATTTTGTGAAGTAGAAACTTTATTTTGAATGCAATTTTTGAACTGAAGCATTCGGTCTTAGCATATCACGTTATCAGTACCTCATACTCTTCCGTGTCGTATTTGTTTAAATCCAATGAGTGTTTTTAAATGAAATGATTTTTCAACCAGAGTCAGAAAATTATTAATGTGACAGAATCAGGAAAGTGTTAATGTTTGTAACAGCTTTAATGCGGGCAGCATTGCACAGTGCTGAGCCAATGTCCTGTATTTTCACTGAACATTTGAAGGGTTATTAATTTATCAACTAATCTACTGACATTATTTGTATGAAGCTGTTTTACTGCCGGCATTGCACTTCGCTAAGCAAAGACTGAATATTTTGTATGCCTTCTGTGGAGAGAACAGAATACCAAGATTCCATCCGTTGCAACTCAAGACCTAAGGAAAATGAATTTCATTGTTTATTTGCCTAGGGAATTTTATCAATTTATTGCACAGGGCCGTAGAACTCGGTGCTCACGAGACTGACTAAACTTCAGAGGGATTGATTTCATTATAGGCATTTCGTACTTGTTTTCCAGAATAAGTTGTTTAATCTTTCTTTGGATTACAGTAAAACGGATGAAGCTCACCATTTGCTCAACAACACATCACACAGTAAATTTAGATAACACTTAGATTTTTTAAAGAACGTTACAAGAGCTCTTCAGCTCTCCCACATATGTTCGTGCGCATAGGGATATAAATACCAATGTCAAGTAGCCCTGATCTTCACACAATCTGATGGCACTAAGCGGTGTGGGACTTAACATCTGAGGTCATCAGTCCCTTAGAACTTAGAACTACTTAAACCTAACTAACCTAAGGACATCACACACATCCATACCCGAGGCAGGATTCGAACCTGCGACCGCAGCAGCAGAGCGGTTCCGGATTGAAGAGCCTAGAACCGCTCGGCCAAAGCGGCCGGCCTTCACACAATCTGAAAAGTGCACACATATTCACACTGAGGTGGCAGAAGTCATGCGATACCTCTTAACATTGTGTCAGACCTCCTTCTGCCAGGCGTACTGCTGGAAGTGCAGTGCAGAAATATTGAGCCATGCTGCCGCTATAGCCGTCAATAACTGTGAAAGTGTTGGCGGTCCTGCACTTTGCGCACGAAATGACCCGTCGATTATGACCCATAGATGTTCGATGGGATGTCGGGCCGTCTAGGTGGCCAAATCATTTGCTCGAACTGTCTGGAATGTTCTTCAAACCAGTCGTAAACAATTGATGCCTGGTGACATGATACATTGTCATCCAAAAAATTGCATCCATGAATGGCTGCAAATTGTCTCCAAGTAGCCAGACATGATCGTTTCCAGTCAATGATCGTTTCAGTTGAACCAGAGAACCGCGCCCCTTCCATATAAACACAGCCTACACCATTTAGGAGCCACAACCAGGGTCCATGGCTTCGTGAAGTCTGCGCCACACTCGAACCCTACCATCAGCTCTTACCAACTTCAATCGCGACCCTTATGACGAGGTGACGGTTTTCCGGTCGTCTGGGGTCCAACTGATATGGGTACAAACCCAGGAGAGGCGCTAGAGGCGATGTCGTGCTGTTAGAAAAGGGATTCGCGTCGGCCGTCTGCTGCCATAGCTCACTAACGGCAGATTTTGCCGCACTGTGCTAGCGGATACGTTCGTCGTAAGTCCCACATTAATTTCTACAGTTACTCCACGCAAGGTTTTGCTTGTCTCTTAGCACTGGCAACTCTACTGGAACGCCGCTGCTCTCTGCCGTTAAGTAAAGGTCGTTGGCTATGTTCGTGGTGAGAGGCAATACCTAAAATTTGGTATTCTCGGCACGCTCTTGACACTGGGGATCTCGGAATACTGAATTCTCTAACGATTTCCGAAACGGATGGTCCTATGCGTCTAGCTTCAACTACCATTCCGCGTTCAAAGTCTGTTAGTCGTGCTGCTATAATCTCATCGGTAACCTTTTCACACGAATCACCGAAGTACAAATGACAACACCGCCAATGCACTGTCCTTTTATATCCTGTGTACGTGATGCTACGGCGAGCAGTATATATGCATATTCTTATCCCACGACTTCTGTCGCCTCAGTGTTCGTGGAGTCCTAGCTGAGTACCCGGCATTGCTCGGCTGTGTATCTATTCTGATATTCTATTAATCTATCTCCTCCTTCCCCCCACCCCCGACCTCGCTGTCTATCCCCTCCACCCACACTCTCTGGCCACCTCCTCCAACCCCCATTCTCTGTCCATCTCCTTTTGACTCTCTCTCTGTAATCTCCTCCTACACCTCCACCCTTCTGCTCCTCCTCCCAATGTCCAGCTGCTCCTTCCATTTGCTCATTTCCTCTCTCCCCCTCTAATTCCATCTCTCCCTTTCCCTGTCCATCTCCTCCTACCCTTCTCGCTGTTCACCTCTGCCTCTCTCCTCTGTCAGTATATCTCCACCTCTTTCCTTTCTCTGTCTATTTCCTCCACCCCTCACTCTGTCCAGCTCCCCATCTCTCTGCCCTTCTTTTGTTCCACTCTGCCTCTGTCTGTCGCTTCCTCTTTCCTTTCCCTACCCATCTCCTCCCTATCCCTCTCCCTGTCCAATTCTCCCTCACCTTTCTATCTGTCCGTCTTCTCCTTCTCCCTGCCTGTGTTCGATTCCGTCTATGTAGATTTCTACTACAACCTCAAAGTCTGTCCATTCCTCTTCCCCTGCCGTCACCATGTTACCACCTCCACCCAATAGCTCGTGGTTCTTACCGTCACAGTATTTCTTCCATGGTTGTATCCACTATGCTTACTAAATTTGATTGGAATCGTTCCAGGAGTTTACGATGAGCTCTTTGCGTATTTCTTTGTCCGCATGCGCTTATGTCACATATCTTTGACATACTTATAACATTTTCACAAGTATTTGTTCAAATAACTCTTCTGTATCTCTAAGAATTTCGCCCTGCAGTTTCATTTTCAAGCGGCTCAAGGTTTATGAATACTGCCTGCAAAATGTGTCGCGAATACATATACACATACACTGAAGGGCCAAACTGGTACACCTGCCTAATATGGTAGGGCCCCCGCGAGCACGCAGAAGAGCCGCAACACGATCGGGCATGGACTCAGCTAATGTCTTCAGTAGTGCTGGAGGAAAAGACACTTTTTGTCTGTTATAGGCTTTGCCAACCGCAGTACCGTCTTCTGCCTGTTTACGTATCTCTGTATTTGAATACGCAATTCTACACCAGTTTCCTTGACGATTCACTGTACATACAGACGTACATTCATTTTTTCAACATACGTGGAGTTAACTCGATACTGTCCACACAGTCGTAATCAGAAGCTTATTTCATTTTTGCTCCGACACACTTTACAGCGGGCTGCAGAACGCTTCCTGATTCGTCACTGAGAAAAAGCTCAAGAAACAGATTTTAGTGAAGTAGTCGGTTCCTTTTTTCGAGCACCAGCAGCTGAGGTGTTTAAGTCTCTTAAATTTCTTCTTCCTGGCTGTACTCGATTTTCCAGGCAACATGAATGCGGCGAAAAGCTTTGCCATTACAGCGAAACTGTATTACATGTTCCAGAACTTCTTTACATGATATCTGAAATTTCCCTTTCGCCGTATCCCTCCAATGAATCAGGCAACCAGACAGAATTCACTGCTCGATTCGATTCTACTAACTGATAGGGAATATTGACTAAGACGCAGGAAACCTATCAGGAAGAACAGAGAAATTGATATTCAGTGGGTTTCCTTAGTTCGTTTCAGGTGAATTCCGTTATAGTTGTGTTCAATAGGCAATTTCCTTTCCCATACTTCGGCAGCTGGCCTTTTGCTACCTTTAAAATGATCTCGAAATCAGTGGCACGCCGCATCTCGTGGTCGTGCGGTAGCGTTCTCGCTTCCCACGCCCGAGTTCCTGGGTTCGATTCCCGGCGGGGTCAGGGATTTTCTCTGCCTCGTGATGGCTGGGTGTTGTGTGCTGTCCTTAGGTTAGTTAGGTTTAAGTATGCGAGGTGCCGGGGCTAGTAGTGTATTTATCACTAAATTCTACTAGAATCCACATGTGTAAATCATGCTCTAAGCCCCCCCTATTCTAACTCCGACTTTTGCTGTTGCACAAGGATAAAACAAATACGCGAACTGACTCTAATCAACCCTGCTAGTGGAGTAGAAGAGAGTTTGGCACCTGCAATAATTTAATTTGATAAATAAGTTAAATAAACAAAGGTTTCATTAGCATAGTGAGGAATGATAGGGTTGCTCTATTGATTAACAGAAAGAAAGTTCTGTCCAAAATAACAATATGATTTATTAAGATTAAACGCAGAATAGTAAAAGAGACACAGGAAATATAAAACATCAAATTGGCTAAAATTGGAGATTCATACAAACACAGTAAAGGTGAAGTTGTCCCTAACTTAGATCGTGAGGTTTAAGACGAAGTGGTATGTGGAGCCAATTCCTTTCCACTCAAATCTCAAGAGAGACACACAGCTAACCCAATAGTAATTGCTGCTACTCGAAACTGAACAAAGTTAGAAAAGGATGAACAGGCGCGCTCTGCTGAGCTCTGATTATCACCTAGGAAAATCCCTATCTGCCGGTGCTGCGGACGTACATTACCAACAGTCTTCTTATCTCCCAGAACACGATCTGGCGTACCGCAGGCGAGGGCTGGTTGCTCCGACGTCCTCGACCGAAAGGCGACTGCCTCACACACGTCGGCTTAACTCTCTCCAGTTCCACAGAGCCCGCCTGTCACCGGCCCACCCGGGTGACGAGAGACGCTGCGTGGGAAGTACGCGTGTTAAGGAAAAGCAACCCTCCACCGCATGCAACTAGAGAGGAGAATCGTAAGATAGAAATATGAGAGGGGGCTCATGCCACCTCTCATTGCCCCTACGCCATTTTAGATTGTAATTGGTGAGCGGTTGGCTCACTTAGGAGCAAGGTAGTGAGTCAATCGCCCAAGAACAATCTTACAAAGTGACTCCACATACCGCACTCTATAAAAAAGATCATTGCAACTGAAAAATGCAACTCATAGAGGGAGGATTATTTATGATGTAGCCAACTTCACCTTCTTAATATGGAACACTAACACTCACATCACACATCCATACCCAGGGAGCCCCTTCCAAACACCGATTCACGCAGACATTCACGCTCTAAACATGGCCCGGGCATCTGAGCCAAATATGGAGCAGTTTATTCTTTACAATCAGAGTTGGAGTGCTCCGCAATTAAATGCCCAAGATGTTACAACAATTTTAATCATTAAACTAACCTGAACTCACTCACACATGATACTATATAAGTTAACAATCTCTTTGTGAGCTTTCAGAATCTAATTACAACCTCCGATTCATTCTGTCTCCCTGCAGCAAGAATAACCTTTACAAAATGTTCCCTGAACTGATGGTCCATTCACAATGACAGTGGTGGTATCTGCTTCAGTTTATGGGGACTTCAGGCACACTGTTAGCATACACACAACAATAAACACAAAATACAAAAAAAAAACATGATGTGGAGAACAATACAGTAATCTGTAATAAGAATTACAGTGTAAAACACAAACGCATACAAGGTATAACATACATTACAAAAACAACATCAGAAAAAGAAATTTAAGAAAAAAAACAAGGTTCATGGGGCATCAAATTGTGCGTGCACATTGCACAAAGTTCACGACTGTGCTGAGAATGAGGCACTAAATCACATTGTTAGAAATATCCGTGGCACTTCACTGATTCCACTGTACTGACATCACATAAGGCTAAACGTCGGTTGTAGTTGCTACGTTGTGGCAACAGCAATAGGGAGTTCTGGAGTGTCTGCAGTACGCTGTTGAGATTGTAGTCAGACCCACGCATATGATCACGGCCGTATGGTAGGAAGACACAGTGATAGGCTCTCCTCACGTCGATTAATTGTCTCTGAGGTCTACTCGTTGGGATACATCACTAGTCTAGGTCTCTTCTCTCGCTGGACAGAACTTTATGTTTCCCAATATTGCAGTTCGACGAGGGATGATGGCACGTGGAGTGACTCCACAAGTGTGTGAGGTCATCCATACAGGATCGAACTAGGAGCGACTATTGTTAAAAACTGCTCTCTAATAGAGAGGAGAAGTAAGACATGAGACCATACATTTGTTAGTGTGGCACGATACTGCTTTGTGTATGCAGATCGGCCAATGCTAGTGAGTTGTAAAAACCCAAACAGGTGAGTATAGAGCGTCCCTTTCTGTCCTGAGGCACATGAGGCGCAGGTTCTGACACGATATGTGATCTTCTTCGTGTACTCACGACAACGTGGTCTGCCGCAGGGAATCCCTCCAAGCGGCTGCCGCGTCCGGAGAGCTAGCAGGCTGTCGCGTGTCAGGGTCAACGGCCAGCCCCACTTTCGCTTGTGGCGGGGCAAGGGTCCCGTGTAATCCCTCAGGTAGGCAGCCGGGTGACTGTCAGCGTGTAGGACGGGACGCTCGCCCTCTAGCAGGTAGCCGAAGACCTCTTGTTTTTGCGCTGGCTGGCCTCTGCATTGCCACGTTCCTCATCATCTGTACAATTCTTACAAAAGTCTTATGCCTAACTTTTTCCCATGACCTTCTATGTTATAATAAATTTACCTAATGAAACATTGATGGTCTGTCATTTAGGACACTCTTATTTTACTTTTATAGTTATTAATCTATGGCAATCATTATAACATCTAATCTAGACATGGAAATAATTTATTTTGATATACGTGTAGAGACCGATCTCAGTAAGTACATGGTGTGTGATAACTGATGCTTTGTAATGGATGAACAACTAAATGTGCGGGCCCGCACTAATATTACTATTAATTATATAGATCGACAGTAGACATGCTTCAAGAATTAACTACCATATCCCAACGATCTACATTCTACGTCTTTTAATTAAATTATGTTGTTATGCAGGTCTAAGTTTTACTGTGCTATAAAGAACATGCAACTACGCTACTTTCGCTCGCCCGTCGTCCCTCCATCTCGGGTCTGTGGTTTGGTGACCTGAAAAATAGCAACTCAACAGGCGCGCGCCACACTTGTGGTAGAAAACCCCCACAATATTAATCTAATTATTGTTAAATCCTACAGTTTAACTTATCCTAGTATCGTACTTTCCCTTTTATTTATTTATTTATTTATTTTATTTATTTATTTATTTATTTATTTATTTTTTTTTATTTACCTTATACAATACCCTTACATAGTTCCTGTTACGCTGAGATGTCTTGCTGCTCGCCGCTATTGACGACAGTGATGTGCGCGCCGTACGACATGACCTCCGAGTTTTCATTACGCCTCACTGAAACTCCAGAGACTGGGTTAGCCATGGCTATACACGACAATAAATTTATAGTTGCAACTTCCTTCTCTATGTGAAGCGGTTTTCGCGATCGAAGTACACCTTTCCAGAAGCAATGTAATATGACCAAGCCAGGACTGGTTCCTGTTGAGGATTCAGACACCCAACACACGCCAGCTACACAGTATGTCACGAATATCCAAGTACAATTCCTTGGTGATTCATCTGTGACAAAAACGAGCAGCACGCTAAATCCCCAACCAGCACATTAGCATGGTAGGCTTTTATGCCCTCATTTCTCTCGTCTAGGGCACCATTAGAGTCAAATGCTCACAGGTTCACCCCGACTTGCAAGACAACGATACCGGCGCAGCTCTGCAAAAACTATACTGCCCATATTCACCCTCGAAATCGCGCAATATACCACAATCGTGCAGTGCACTGACGCGTGCCTGCAAGCATTGGTATGAACGTCTCACGAACTGGTTGTGGCCGCTATGGAGCGTATCACGACCTCTCAGAACGCTTCTAAGAGCACGTTCTTGTATGCGCCCGTTTGTGCGACGTCTCGTCACTCATCCTTATCCCTTAACATGGACACCAGATAGGAAAGGACAAAAACATTGCTCATGAAAAGGTAGTGTCTCCTACTCCATCGACATTGGAGATCGCAAACATAAACAAAAAGAGGATAGCAGCAGTAAATTCTTATGCAAGACAACGCAGCGTGTTAATACTTTAGCAATCTTAATCTATTAATGTAACGATTATTGTTCCCCGAACAAAGGTTCATATATTTGCCTATTCTACTATGTACATTTCTTACACTACTACTATTCTACGAACTCCTTTATGTGAGATATGTGGTGGAGTCCTATGGACTTCTTTCCTTTCAGCGTCTCCAATTCATAAGCATTGTGGTGAGCTGCTCTCCTTATACGGTACGGGCCGTTGTAAACAGAATAGAATTTTTGGCATTTCATTTTTGGTTTGTTCGAAAGTCGGAAAGACTTAACGAGCACCTTTTGTCCAACTTGGAAGTGTCGTAGACGAGCTCCCCTGTCGGCACGTCTCTTCCTGACCTCTGCTGCAGCCCGTATCCTCTTGAGAGCCAAATCCACTATGGCTTGGTGCTGCGTTCGCGCCCTTGGTGGGAAGTTTACGACCTTGGTTATCAAGTCCTTAGGAATCCAGTTTTTTAGTACTGTAATGGGTGCCAATTTTGTTATCCCATGGGGTGCCTCATTGATCACCTCCTGGAAGTCTTTAAGGAAAACGTCCCATGTCGTGTGCTGTTTGTTACAGTACAACCGGCACAAGTTTCCGAGTTCTTTAATAACCCGTTCTGCAGCATTCGAGCTCGGATGGTGTGAAGATATAAAAATGGGATCAATTTTACATCGACGCAACGTCTCCTTCCATGTTTTTGACTTAAACTGTGGCCCGTTATCAGAAATGATTCTACTCACATGACCAACCTGTGGTAGGAAATCCCGGATGAGGGCTCGTGATACAGTTCGTCCTGTCGCCCTCTTCAGTGGCGTAAAGGTAACGTATTTGGACGTTAGTTCAACAAACACTAATACGTAAGTATATCCTCTTCTTGTTCTTGGCAAAGGTCCCATCATATCTGTTGCTGCTAATTGTCTTAATTTGGTCGGTACGATTGGGTATAATGGTGCCTGCATGCTCACAGTGGTGTGCTTAGCCTTTTGGCAGTCTTTACACACCGACAGTACCCTCCGAATTCGACGCTCCATGTTTCGAAAGTAACACATGGTCCTTAGCTTGAGATTGCACTTGCGTGGTCCGAAGTGTCCATAGCTAAGGTGAGTATGCCATATAACCTTGTTTATTAGGTGTTCAGGGATGCATACCCCCCATTCAGTGTCATTGGTATAATTTCGGTGGAAAATTATGCCTTTACGCAAGAGGTAGAACTGCCTGATGGTGGCGTGTCTTCTGTCTATCCATTTCTGCTTCAATAACACTAGGGCAGGGTCCTTGTCTTGCTCCTTCTTGATGTCCTGCATACTACAGGTAATAAAATTCTCAAAGGCTACTTTCTGCATATAGTAAAGGCAGTAGTGATTTTCCTCTAGATCTTCTTCCATGTTGTGCTCAAATCCGATCGGTGACCGTGATAAGGCGTCTGCAATAATGTTCTGACTGCCGGGGATATATTCTATCGAAAAGTTGTACTGCTGTAGATATGATGCCCACCTAATGAGCCGCCTGTGATTAAGCTTTGCAGTCATCAAGAACTCGAGTGCCTTGTGGTCTGTGTAGACTTTCGTCTGGCGACCAAACAGAAGGTATCTGAATTTTTCAAACGCCCATACAATAGCCAGCGCCTCTAACTCGGTTACTGAGTAATTCCTCTCACTCTTGGCTAGTACTCTGCTAGCAAACGCAATTGTCTTCCACACCCTGTTTCCTTCATGTACATAGTCTTGGAACACCATGACACCCAGACCGGAGTATGAACTGTCCGTTACTATGCAAAGCTCTTCAGCTAAATTAGGGTGTGATAGGATGGGTGCTTGTAATAATGCGAATTTTAATGTTTTCCATTCGGATTCGGCCGCCTCATCCCATTCCCAAGGAATCTTCTTTCCTGTAAGTTGATGCAACCGAGGACTGCTCTGAGTTTTGACATGTATAAAGCGGTTGTAAAAATTTATGATCCCCAAGAACCCCCTTAACTGCTTCTTTGTCGTAGGAATGGGAAACTTTTCAATCGCTTCGATCTTTTCGGGATTTGGCGCAATGCCCTCACCCGTGATGATATGTCCTAGAAATTTCACAGAGGACGTCCCAAAATTCGATTTTTCGATATTGATAGTCACACCGTATTCCTTGAATGTCGCTAGGAGTTCACCGAGGACCGCATTGTGCTCTCCCCAAGATTTCTCCGCGATCAGCAAATCGTCCACATAGCTGGTGACATGACGTTTCAAATTATCGCTTAGTATGCCGTCCAGCCCCCGAATGAATGCGGCAGATGAAACGTTCAAACCAAATGGTAGACGACGAAACCGGTAACATCTTCCAAATGCTAAAAAGGCTGTGTACTGTCTGCAATTTGGATGGAGCTCGATCTGCCAGAAACTCGATTTTAGATCAACTGATGAGAAGATTGATATTCCATGGAAGTTTTGTAAGAGTTCCTCTAATCGTTCCGGTCTGTCTGTTTCGGGTTCTATTATGGTATTAATTTGTCGCGAGTCCAAGACTAAACGAATACTACCATCTGCCTTCTCGACTACTCTTAACGGGTTATTATAGGCTGAAGCCGTAGGTTCTATTATTCCTTCACTCAGCATTCGCGTAATTTCAGCTGCTACTTTCTGTCGATATGCCAAGGGGATTGGATAGGGTGGCACACGAAACTGGTTGTGCGGACGTACACGAAATTCATATTGGAAGTTCTTTATTGATCCTGTCTTGGGAAGGAAGACCTCCGCATGTTCTACTAGTAATTTATGAAGTTCTTTGCGGTGTTCGCCCCTTATATTCTTTATTGCTTCCACTTTTTCTCCTATTTTCTCCTTTATTTCTCCCATTATTCCGACTTCATTCTCATCCGTGTCCTCTCCCCTATCCGCAACGTCGTCCTGTTCTTCCTTTCTGTCTTTCAGACACGCATAGTTTATCCGAACACAGTTAGACGGTAGTTGAGCTGGGATCAGCTGATCGTCGAACTTAATGTGGACGGGATTCCCTTTCCTCAAAACCACTTCACCTCGTCCTAGATCAACTATCGCTTCATGTTCATTTAGGAAGTCCGTTCCTATTATCATGTCGATCGCCAGATTTGGCACGATCCAGAAGTTAGACTCTATTTTGTGTCCTTGGCAGGAGAATTCCAGTCTTGTTTGTTGGGTGACCTCCGTACATTTACCCGCTAATGCCCCTTTTATTTTGGTTTTCTTAACCGATAGGACAGGCCAGTCCATCTCTTGAGAGCACCTCTTGTATGCTGCCTCAGATATTGCTGTTATGTAGCTTCCACTATCTATTATCGCATTCAGACTCTTTTCAGCTATTGCTACTGTGATAAGAGGCTGCCGATCATGTCGAGGAGTTGCTTTATGTTCCTCGAGCAGGATTTCTGATAAATCTTCGTAATGTATCATCCGTAGTTGGCCAGGTCCGAGATTACGTGCGAAATTCCGGCGGCCTGTGTTCGCACTAGTCTGGCGTCAATCCCTAGTTAGGCTCCCCCTCCTCTGACGTGCATTAGGATTTGCGGGTCTGGTTTCAATCTCCTGGTTCCACCGTTGTCCTTGGTTTCGCTCTCTCCAATTACGGTCGCTTTGCCGTTCGTTATTCCTTCTATCCCAGATTCCTTGTCTAGATTGACCCTGCTCCCTGACGTTCTGGTTTCCGTGTCTTTGGTTTCCATAACCTTGAATAGCGTAACCTTGACTTCCGTAACCCTGGTTTCCTAACTGACCAGTGCGATTATGCAATCTGCTGTCGTCTTCTGTTCCTGGCCGGTGGTATTTGTTACTTTGCCCCTTCTTCCTGTCCTTTGCGTCTTGTTTATCAAAGACTACTTCGAGTTCGCGCAATAGACTCTTGAATGCTTCTATGTCAGATCCACACTTGCCGACAAGTGTCTGTTGGTACCTAACTGGCAATTTGGAAAAGCAAAATTTAATGATTTCTCCGTTACTATATGGACTATCTAAAAATTGATTCTTCTTGAGTAAATCATCAAGAAATTTGGTTGCGCTCCTATGCCCGGACACTTCCAGTTCAGGACAAAATATTATTTCCTCTTTAATCCTGTCTTGCGTTTCCTTTGACCAGTAGGTACGCAGGAATGCACCAACAAATTCCTGATAGGTCCGACACGTCGCTGCCACACCCCGCATCTTTTCCGCGGCTTGGCCTTCGATGTGTCCACACATGAATTCTAATTTGGCCTGGGTTGGCCATGACGACGGTAATGAATTAGTAAATTGCATCACCCAGCTCTTCGGATGCATCGACCCTCCATTATCTTTGAACTTCTGGAATTTGAGTATCGACAGGAAGTGATTGTGATCAAAATTCTGTCCGATCCTCGCACTGGTGTTGTCAGACGTTTCCGATACTTGCACGTCTGCGGAGTGTCCTGATCTATCTTGCTGATAACTGTGATGTGCTACGTCTGTATCACAGTGGAAGTGGCATTCAGCATTCACTCTTCTAAGTGGGCTGCAATTATTGGAGCTATTACTCGCTGTTTCTGCGTGTGCATTGTTTGTTCCGCACGCTGTCACTGGGCTAGAGCACGGCGGGCTTTTCCTCGGAGACACAATCCTGTGTGCTCCATCATTGGTATCCGAACGCGCAGTGCTCGTGTGCCCATTTCGCTCTAGTTTTGCTATCCGACTCTCTACTTCTTTCATTCGTTTCGTGATGTTCGTAACCGCAATATTACCTTGAGTCTTTAAGGCCGCTAGGGATTTCGAGTGGACTTGTGTCGCACGTCGCAAGCGCCCTGCGAGTTTAAGAGTTACTCTTGCGATTTTCATTGCCCCTGTTGCTGCAGTTTTGGCTAGGCCTGCTACTTTTTGTGCTACCATTGACATTTGTTTTGCTTCTCCACATTCTTTCTTTATTGTTAATAATTCCCCACGAATTGCCCCTATATGCGAGATTATTGCCTCAGTGTCCCTCTTACGCTGTTCGTCAGCTTCTTCCTTCTCCTTCTTACGTTGTTTCTCCTCTTCTTCCTTCTCCTTCTTACGCTGTTCGTCAGCTTCTTCTTTCATTGATCGTAGGAAGCTCAGTATTGGGTTTACGTCATCTTCTTGATCCTCTTCAAACATGGGCGATGTAACTCTGGACACCTGGGCGCTAGAGCTCTGACGTGACCGAGCTGGCCTCTGTCTGCACTCGTTCGTTTGACTATAAACCTCTACTACCGTCTCGACCTGTGTGCCTGTCTCTGTTTCATCCACTACCTCACTCTCATAATCACGGCGGCGACGTTGCTCTAAGATCGCGTCCAAATCACCTTCCTCATCGATGACCCTGTCGTCCTGTCCTGCCAAAAATGTGCCCATCTCATCTCCGAACCTATCCCCGTCAGTAAACTGCCCCTTATCCATTATGCAATTCTCTTTTGGTTTAACTTCGCTCGATAATAGTGGTGCCTTACTTCTCGTGGTCATTCATGAAAAACAATTTTATCTAAGATGCACAATAAAAATAATCTACTCCATATATTCTTCGACATAGACACAAAATTTCAACAACGCCGTTCCAACGCTGTAACTGCATGCACAGAAACTGCACACAAACCCGTCAAAGTGTGAAGTGGTACGGACACCACATCAAAGAAACATATAAAACAATGAACAAACAAACAAATATATACGCTGAAAACAAACAGTAAACATGCGCCGCTACTTAAAAACTAATCGCGGAACTACAAGAAAAACAAGTTGGGTATTACTCATTAAAAAAAATCGAGAAAATCAATTGAATGTTCCTACTAAGAATCCTGTTGGCTTATCAGTGATTCACAGGAAAGATCCGAGGCTAAGGGTCGCCATATTATGCGAGGTGCCGGGGCTAGTAGTGTATTTATCACTAAATTCTACTAGAATCCACATGTGTAAATCATGCTCTAAGCCCCCCCTATTCTAACTCCGACTTTTGCTGTTGCACAAGGATAAAACAAATACGCGAACTGACTCTAATCAACCCTGCTAGTGGAGTAGAAGAGAGTTTGGCACCTGCAATAATTTAATTTGATAAATAAGTTAAATAAACAAAGGTTTCATTAGCATAGTGAGGAATGATAGGGTTGCTCTATTGATTAACAGAAAGAAAGTTCTGTCCAAAATAACAATATGATTTATTAAGATTAAACGCAGAATAGTAAAAGAGACACAGGAAATATAAAACATCAAATTGGCTAAAATTGGAGATTCATACAAACACAGTAAAGGTGAAGTTGTCCCTAACTTAGATCGTGAGGTTTAAGACGAAGTGGTATGTGGAGCCAATTCCTTTCCACTCAAATCTCAAGAGAGACACACAGCTAACCCAATAGTAATTGCTGCTACTCGAAACTGAACAAAGTTAGAAAAGGATGAACAGGCGCGCTCTGCTGAGCTCTGATTATCACCTAGGAAAATCCCTATCTGCCGGTGCTGCGGACGTACATTACCAACAGTCTTCTTATCTCCCAGAACACGATCTGGCGTACCGCAGGCGAGGGCTGGTTGCTCCGACGTCCTCGACCGAAAGGCGACTGCCTCACACACGTCGGCTTAACTCTCTCCAGTTCCACAGAGCCCGCCTGTCACCGGCCCACCCGGGTGACGAGAGACGCTGCGTGGGAAGTACGCGTGTTAAGGAAAAGCAACCCTCCACCGCATGCAACTAGAGAGGAGAATCGTAAGATAGAAATATGAGAGGGGGCTCATGCCACCTCTCAAGTAGTTCTAAGTTCTAGGGGACTGATGACCATAGATGTTAAGTCCCATAGTGCTCAGAGCCATTTGAACCAATCAGTGGCACGCTGAAGTCTAAACTCCTTCCTCCTTTCAGTTTTCCTTCCCTTTTGATATTATCACATATTGACGCTTCCATGAAGCAGTTATAGATCTATTTTTACGTTTTTCGGAGAAACCGACTCTAATTTTTTCAACGCTTTAGAACAATTTCCCAGTCCAAAACGAACATATAGTTTACATGCACTTGCATTCTGGAAACTTTTTTATGACCCAGAAACTAATACAGAGAAAAAATACATATAATAAGAAGTGACTGTAATTCATTCACTGATGTCTAGAAATAAAACAAATACGGATATGCAGTACGTTTTGAAATTGTGTTCGGAGATCTTATCCTTGAAAAATAGACGCAAAGTATCTTGGATGTAAATTAGGAATCAATATGATACTAACGCCACCACAAAAATTAATTTTTACAAATCAATAAGTTACTAATGCCATCAGAAAAACTAATTAAGATGGAATATGTTTTGAAATAGGGCTCGAAGGTCGTATCCTTGAATAGCTAGATTAAAAATATCTTTGATATAATTTAGGAATTAATAAGATACTAATGCCATCACAAAAATTGATTACTTCATTTTGGTACTTAGAACAATAAAAAAGATCAATAGAAGAAATCAAAGAAGGATGAAATTCTAGAAATAATGGGCAGCCTAATACACGGTATGCATAGAAATTGTAGTTCACTGAAAAGATATCCTCGAGGGGAGTTTCAGTGAAGATGAGATACCGAACAGATAGGTACAGAAGTACTGAATACATACAGTGTTTGAGATAAAGTAAGTAAAGAAAGCGTTGACCCTGCCACCAGTGAAAGTCTGGAAATATATTCCTCTTTCTTCCGGCAACAGAGATCTGTGAAGACCAAGGAAGCAATGGGTGCCAGAACAGGCCTGAGTGAAGAGTATGATGAAGTCAAGGAAGTATAGTATATTAGGATGCATGTGTGTCTCTGCATGGATGTATTTACTGCTTATACACATTCAGTAAGTGAAAACTGAAAATAAGAAATTAAAGTCACACAGTTTTCACGTTAGGATTATGTTTGGGTTTTAGCATGTCGTGTTCGCGTCTGGGAATGGAGTTTCAAACATTGTATTAATGGGAACTGAGGGCTACTTGCGCAGTGTGTAGTTGTACTTGAGTTTCATGAACCAGCAATCTTCGTCAGACCCTTACAAGGGAACCTCCCCATCGCACCCCCCTCAGATTTAGTTATAAGTTGACAGAGTGGATAGGCCTTGAAAAACTGAACACAGATCAATCGAGAAAACAGGAAGAAGTTGTGTGGAACTATGAAAAAATAAGCAAAATATACAAACTGAGTAGTCCATGTGCATGATATGTAGCTACAAGAGTCATGTACGGTCGGCAGTGCCGTGGTCCTCTGGTTAGCGTGAGCAGCTGCGGAACGAGAGGTCCTTGGTTCAAGTCTTCCCTCGAGTGAAAATTTTAATTTTTTGTTTTCAGACAATTTTTATCAGTCCGTCTGTCCGTCCGATGCGATCACTTTTTTTGGGAGTGATAATCACATCCACAAGAAAACCTAAATCGGGCAAGGTAGAAGAATCTTTTTACCCATTCGCCAAGTGTACAAGTTAGGTGGGTCGACAACGTATTAGTGTCATGTGACGCACATGCAATCACCAGTATCGTATGGAATATATCAGACGTATTTTCCTGTGGAGGAATCGGTTGACCTATGACCTTGCGATCAAATGTTTCGCGGTTTTGCGGTACGGTCGCAAAACACAGACACTAAACTTATTACAGTGAACAGAGATGTCAATGAACGAATGGACAGATCATAACTTTGAGAAAATAAAGACAGAAAATTTTTCACTCGAGGGACGACTTGAACCAAGGACCTCTCGTTCCGAAGCTGCTCACGCCAACCACGGGACCACGGTGCTCCTGAACCCTCAATGTCCTAGTTGTTGCCTATGTTGCGCAAGGACTACTCAGTTTGTATATTTTGCTTATTTTTTTCGTAGTTCCACACAGCTTCTTCCTGTTTTCTCGATTGATCTGTGTTCAGTTTTTCAAGGCCTATCCACTGTTCCAACTTATAACTAAATCTGAGGGGGGTGCGATGGGGAGGTTCCCTTGTTAGATAAAGAAGCGATGTATGTCCTACTCATCTAGAAAATCACCCTAAACGACACTCAGTGTAATATTCCGATAGGCAATGAGTTTTTATCGCCAGTGTGAATTTATAAGCATTTTCTTACATTTTTCTGTACTTATCCGTTACGGATATTTTAGAACCGTGACTGTATATTGAATGTAAATAAGTTATACAAAACTGCAACCAGTCACTTTTTTGAATAATTATGTTTTATTCCATGATTCGTTTTTCGGACCTTTTCAGGTTCATCTTCAGATGGTTTCAGGAAGTTACATCATTATTGCTAGCAGAATGCTCTTTGACAAAAAGATGGAATGCACTTTAATGTATCGCCATGACTATAGCTTATCTGTCGATATGGATGCAAATTTAGTTTTTTACTTACTGCAACAGTATAGGCGGTTTTTTCGGTGAGTGTCCATCTGTCTGCCTCCATTTTGATGTCCAGTTGTTATATCACTATACACACTTCCACGCAAACTATATTAATTTACACTCTGACGGTGAGACTTTTCCAGCATCCAGCATGCGCTTTACAACTGTTGCTTGTAACAAAGATCTTGACAGAAAGGTATGGCATAGGCCTACTTTGCACACAGATGTAATTTGTTCTTCTTTAAATGTATTAAAGTAGATACAAGGGCAAATATTTTAATCAGACCGGCGATAACATGAGAGCACAAAATAAAACATTGTCGAAACTCTTACTGCATCATGAATCATTTGATGCAGAAAATTTCCCATGGCTTGCAACTTAGAAATCGATTTTAAATCGTTACCCTCATCAAGACGAAGACAAACATGGTATTTAAAGTCTCTCCTCAACGCGAGTAAATAGGCCATTGCTCAATATATGGAACCTCGCTATTTGCAACATTATCAGTTTTTCTGTTTGGTGACGTGTACCGAAATTGAGACAGACAAAATTACAGGGTGTGGTATTTAAATTCAGAGATATTAAATTTTTCTGAAAAGAACATTTATTAAAACAAAATACAAATGAAAAATGAAAATCCTTATACATGTAAGTATTTTTCAAAAGTAACATTACTTTATGTAATCCCCTTCAGGCGCAGTGACCGCCTCCAATCTTGTCCTGAAGCGATCGTACGCACTCTCTTATAGCGCAGTCCGTATTCGCGAATGCTGCTTCGATAGCGGTGCGTAGAGGCGCATCAGGGTGCCTCATCTCATTGGTAACTCTTTAGACTACGCTGTAATGTAGTAGTCGAGGGGGTTCAGATTGGAGCTATTCGGGGGCCAGAACTTCTCCGACCACAACTTACTTGTATCAGCGTTATCCGAGAGACAGTTTTGAACTAAATGACTCGTATGAGGCCCTCCTACGCCATCCTACACATTGTTCGCTCGCTGATGTTCAATACTGATGCCAGTTACCTCCTTGATTTTCCCGGGTTCTCCGAAACCAGCGCCTGAGCCTCTTCCGTGACTACCGCAGTTTGTGACACGCGTCGCCTGAAATAGGGTTTCCTCGCTGGGTTAGCGGAACCTTCCCCAGACTTCTCCGAAGGATTATACTTGGCCACAATATCGTAAATAGTTGATCTCGGGTTGCCGAAGAATCGAACTATTTCAGTGAGCGAAGGCCCAGAGCGAAGGCTTTCGATAATCGCGGGTCTTCGGCTGTATTCCTCACTTGTCCGTCACAACCAGGCCCCCACAACCGCACGAGTGGTCGACTGTGAAGAGCGGACGAATTGAATAGCTGGGCGGCGGCCATTAGAGTGGTAAACTGACGCGCGGAGTTCGAATGTTTATACATCGCTTTTGGTTATAAAATGCCTTCCCTTGAGTTAGGTCACAAACGTAATGCCCCATTTAAATACGTTACTACAATATACTTTTTAATTTATGAACAAACAGCAACTAGTAACTGTTTATGAATTTATCTTACGTACTACATGGAATCTGCCGTAGATAAAAGTTATGTACTGGACCCCTAGCATTTTGTGTAATTCATTTACGATAGATGTACGCAAAATGCATCAAAATACTCGAAGATTTGCCCACTATATTAATAGATATTTTCTGACTCTACCTTGCTTTAGATTTTATGGCCGGCCGCGGTTCTAGGCGCGCAGTCCGGAACCGTGCGACAGCTACGGTCGCAGGTTCGAATCCTGCCTCGGGCATGGATGTGTGTGATGTCCTTAGGATAGTTAGGTTTAAGTAGTTCTAAGTTCTAGGGGACTAATGACCACAGCAGTTGAGTCCCATAGTGCTCAGAGCCATTTGAACCATTTTTTAGATTTTATGACGAGAAGTGCGTTATATATGGCATAGTGCTTTGGCAACTCACGACCAAATTATCGAGTTTCAATGTAACCTACACCATGAAAACACTACCGATCAGCCAACTTTCTTCAAAATGATCAGAACATATAAAAAGTTATTCTGTCGGTCGGAAATCTTGCCTCCTGACAGCGTGTAACCATTTTTGTAACAGCTGTGGTTTTGAGAAAGGAAACCTGCAAATAGATGCACAGACATTATGCTAATACCGTGTTACAAAAACATTTATTAAGCAAGTGCACTGACGTACAAAACAACTTAAAATATCCACATACCTATGAAATGTAATATTCGTTCCTTTCCGGAATTTATTTGTACAATTAATCGCTGCACAACTCTTCACCATTGTACTTCTTTTGATTGGAACGTACAGACAGTAGAATTACGAGTAACAAATACTGTATGTACGCCCCAACAAATATACAACGTTGAATCAGGGTCTTCATAAACAACAATGCTACACAACACATCAGACTACAACCACCATAATGGCGTCCAGCCGAAGGTTCAAATTATCCCGCGACTGCAGCGCCATAAGTGAGTCTAGTTATTTTTTACAAGGTCTTTGGTCACAATTGGCCATTTCGAAGTTCTGACTTTTTACTGGATGCCTATGGATTTCAAGAACGGCAATCATGACCTCTGGTGGAACTACGATATGGCGGAAAATTCAGATTGAAATTTGTCTGGATTTAAGCTCCACACCCTGTACTATATGAACGTCATAAAAAGTAATTGCAATTTTTGTTTCTCTTATAGAATCTTTATTCATCAACATCAACTTTGTCCTCTTCAAAGTAAACCCCTTCTTCCAATCTTGGAAGCACTTCTGGACCTCACTTTTCCCTATGGTGTTCATCTTCTTCTGCGATTCTGTTTTTATTTGATCAATGATGCCAAAACAACATCCTTCCATGGTTCTCGTTAGCCTCGTGAATAGAAAGATGTCGCAGGTGGCCATGCACGCCCAGTACGGTGGCTGAGGCAACATGACGGTTTTGTTTTGCCAAAAAATCACGAACAAGCATTGAGGTGCGAGCAGGAATTTCCACGAGTGGGTTTGTCTCATTTCTGGTCGTTTTCTCCGGATTTCTTCACACAAACGACGTATAACTTCCAGATGGTATTCCTTATTGATCGCACGACCGTGAGGCAGCAGCTCATGATGCAATAATCTATTGTAATCGAAGAAACCAGTGAGAAGACCCTTCACATGTGATCGAACTAGTCGAATTTTTATTGGAACTGTTGGGCTTTGGTTGCTACTTCATACACGTATACCTATATTTCGCATCTGTTGTAATCGTCCATAAAAGTTCTGAGTCGTTGCTGACTTCATTTAGCAATTTCTGAGCGACCTCTGCGTAACATCGTTTATGGTCGAAATTCGACAATTTGGGAACAAACTTTGCTGTTACAAATTTCATGTCCAAAACATACGAAAAAATTACTTGTCATTAGCCAAAGGATATACCAGCATCATCAGAAACCTCTCTGATTGCTATTCACCGATTTTACAGAACCATTTTATTTACTTCTTCCACGATGTCGTCAGTACTTGATGTGCTAGGACTTCCAATGCGGTCGTGGTCTCAGCGTATCGTGATCCCCTTCGGAACATTTATACCACTCGTAAACTGTTGCCTTATTCATAGTACTCGTAGATTCGCCAAAGGTCACAGTCAACATTTCGAATGCTTTGCTGCATTTTATTCCTTTTCTCAAGCAAGGTTTACTGAAGATTCTTTGATCCATGTGTTTCAAAAGTGAAAACTTGAGGAGCACTCGAAAACACGTACAGCCTTTGCGACTGTCAACAGTAAGCTATATATTAAAAACAGCTGAAAATGCAACCATACTTCGGGCAAATGTACACCAAAAAAAATGAATATTGTATATATAAAACCGGCGAAATTAAAATATTCTCGTTGCTTTTTGGTCACAACTCGTGTGTACTCGTATATTTCCGGACACACATACTTCAACTTATTTTCGTTATGCACATTGAAGGAGAAAGAGAGTGATCCTTAGAAGGAAATCATACGTTTTCAAGCAAGATCTAAGAACTGATGATTCGAAAAGAGTCATAGATCTTACTTACCATGGTGAACCTAATGGAGCCTTGATCTATATTTACGTGGAACTGCTTCAAAGCGCGTTTTTACGCCTTTGGGACGCAATACAGCAGCGATTCGGAGTATCAGGAATTTAGCAGATCATTGGTAGTTTTCTGGAGGTATGTGGCACGAGATGTCTATGCACAGGTCACGTAATGCCCGGAAATAACGACCGGGTGGTTTGTAGGTGCGGGACTAACACCCGATAGCATCCCACATGAGTCCAATCGGGTTCAAATCAGGTGAATTTGGTAGTCAAGACATCACCGTGAGTTCACTAGCATGCTCCTCAAATCGCTATTGGATGAATCTGGCCTTCTGAAATGAACAGTTATCTTGCTGGAAGACGCCATATCCTGCTGAAAGATGTCATCCGCATCGAGTAATACAACAAGTATGCACAGACGCAGACGGTCCCCAACAACGATGACATAGTCCACAATCGTCGTGGTGATTTAGATTACTACCACAGGTCCCATGGAAGCCCAAGTGAATGTCCTTCATAGCGTAATACTGTCCCCGCATGCGATAGTAGCGACAGAAGCTTTCGAAATGTGGTGCTACAGAAGAATGCTGAAGATTAGATGGGTAGATCACATAACTAATGAGGAGGTACTGAATAGGATTGGAGAGAAGAGGAGTTTGTGGCACAACTTGACCAGAAGAAGGGATCGGTTGGTAGGACATGTCCTGAGGCATCAAGGGATCACCAATTTAGTATTGGAGGGCAGCGTGGAGGGTAAAAATCGTAGGGGGAGACCAAGAGATGAATACACTAAGCAGATTCAGAAGGATGTAGGTTGCAGTAGGTACTGGGAGATGAAGAAGCTTGCACAGGATAGAATAGCATGGAGAGCTGCATCAAACCAGTCTCAGGACTGAAGACCACAACAACAACATGCGACATCTATGCCGTAGTGTATTATTCGAGCTGTTGTTTGTCATACACTATGTGATGAAATGTATCCGGACACCCCCAAAAACTTATGTTTTTCATATTAGCTGCATTGTGCTGCCACCTATTGCCAGGTACTCCATATCAGTGACCTCGGTAGTCATTAGACATCGTGAGAGAGCAGAATGGGGCGCTCCGCGGAACTCACGGACTTCGAACGTGGTCACGTGATTAGCTGTCACTTCTGTCATATGTATGTACGCGAAATTTCCTCGCTCCTACATATCCCTAGGGCCAGTGTTTCCGATGTCATAGTAAAGTGGAAACATGAAGGGACACGTACAGCACAAAAGGCTACAGGCCGACCTCATCAGTCGACTGACAGAGACCGCCGACAGTTGAAGAGGGTAGTAAAGTGTAATAGGCAAACATCTTTTCAGACTCTCACACAGGAATTCCAAACTGCATCATGATCCACTGCAAGTACTATGACAGTTAGGCGGGAGGTGAGAAAACTTGGATTTCATGGTCGAGCGGCTGCTCATAAGCCACACATCACGCCGGTAAATGCGAAATGACGCCTCGCTTGGTGTAAGGAGCGTAAACATTGGACGATTGAACAGTGGCCAAACGTTGTGTGGAGTGACGAATCACGGTACACAATGTGGCGATCCGATGGCAGGGTGTGGATATGGAATGCCCGGTGAACGTCATCTGCCAGCGTGTGTAGTGCCAACAGTAAAATTCGGAGGCGGTGGTGTTATGGTGTGGTCGTGTTTTTCATGGAGGGGGCTTGCATCCCTTGTTGTTTTGCGTGGCACTATCACAGCACAGGCCTATAATGATGTTTTAAGCACCTTCTTGCTTCCCCCTGTAGAAGAGCAATTTGGGCATGGCGATTGCATCTTTCAGCAGGATCGAGTACCTGTTCATAATACACTGCCTATGACGGAGTGGTTACACGACAATAACATCTCTGTAATGGATTGGCCTGTACAGAGTCCTATAGAAAACATTTGGGATGTTTTGGAACGTCGGAATCTTGCCAGGTCTCACCGACCTACATCGATA
Source organism: Schistocerca nitens (assembly GCF_023898315.1). Classification (NCBI taxonomy): domain Eukaryota; kingdom Metazoa; phylum Arthropoda; class Insecta; order Orthoptera; family Acrididae; genus Schistocerca; species Schistocerca nitens. Next base: position 364,701,364 of record NC_064614.1, on the reverse strand, counting down.
CCTCTCCTCAATGCGGCACTCCCTGGGGAATGGGCTGCCATTCCCCAAGAAACCTTCCAGCACCTGACTGAACATATGCCTGCGAGAGTGGAAGCTCTCATTTTCAGCCAGGTGTCCGGTTACTTTTGATCACATAGTGTATCAAGTAACTGCTACACTTGGTGTAACAATAAGAGTGATTCAGCAGACCAGACGACACTTTTCCATTGATCCGCGGATCAATCACGATAATCCCGAGCCCATTGCATTGAGAATTAAAGATGTTGACGAGGCAGTATTGAAACACTGCCGTCAGATGTGCCACAAATCACCGCTCATCCTGCAGGCAAACCTCCAGCCACCACGTTCTGTGGTGAGATGTGGATGTCTGACAACTTGGCGCCTATTCTTGGTTTCACCGTCCTTCAACCACTTTCCATAGACACAACAGTAATCACCGCTCGAGGCAGTATTGAAACACTGCCGTCAGATGTGCCACAAATCACCGCTCATCCTGCAGGCAAACCTCCAGCCACCACGTTCTGTGGTGAGATGTGGATGTCTGACAACTTGGCGCCTATTCTTGGTTTCACCGTCCTTCAACCACTTTCCATAGACACAACAGTAATCACCGCTCATCCTGCAGGCAAACCTCCAGCCACCACGTTCTGTGGTGAGATGTGGATGTCTGACAACTTGGCGCCTATCCTTGGTTTCACCGTCCTTCAATCACTTTCCATAGACACAACAGTAGCACTCCAACAACCGGCCAACTTCGATGTATCTTACGTGATCTCTACTGTTAGCCGCCTGCGAGATATTCTTTTAGTTTTATTTCTGTGAATTATCCCAGTAAATCATTACTGCCAAACTGTTTGTACATGCTTCCGTATTACTGTGACTGAATTCTCTCTAAAACAAATTTCGTACATTTTTCCTACATCTACGGGGACGTGCTGAAATGTAATGCCTCCGGATTTTTTATGTGAAAACTCTTAACGTTTTTTAATAAGACTAACACTATTCACATTCTACAGCATTATTTTTCGTGTGTACGTATTTGTAGCCCTCTGTCACTAGAGAGGTCCAGTTGTAGCGTATAACATGACGCTGTGTAATGTAGCTACACGCTGTAATCGAGTTTCGAGTTCTTCCACGCATTGAGCACCTTCTCCTTCAGCATGACATTTCCAGACCACACACGAGCGCTTCGACATCGGCAACACGAACATCTCGAACCTTTGTTCTCTTTATATGATGACTACAAGAGATGATTTAACTGGTCGACATTATTACAAAAATGGCTCTGAGCACTATGGGACTTAACTGCAGTGGTCATCAGTCCCCTAGAACTTAGAACTACTTAAACCTAACTAACCTAAGGACATAACACACATCCATGCCCGAGGCAGGATTCGAACCTGCGACCGTAGCGGTCGCACGGTTCCAGACTGTAGCGCCTAGAACCGCTCGGCCACTCGACATTATTACATGTTTGATTCTTATATATAGAACTGCTTCGAATCTAGAGGGAATCCTGTCGACGAATAAACTCCATACAGTCTATAAGATACGACGCCAACATGAATATAAATTAGAAGTGATTTTCTCGACTCCTCGAGCGAACGAGGTAGCCCAAAGTCAAGAAACTGGTCTCGTATTTGATCTCATGGCGGTTCAAATCCCATCGTCACCATTTACATTTGCGTTTTCCGCCATTTCTCTAAATTATTTAACGCAAACCACCGCGAAGATTCCTTTGACAAGGTCGGACAATGGATCCTCTTCGCATGCGTCCCAAACCGGATTTGTGCTCTTTCACAAACGACCCCATCGTCGAAACGACGATTTATGGCAGACACGCAGCTGAAATGTGAAGTTGCACACATTCTCACCATGTTCTTCAACTGAAAATGAAACTACTTTACGAAAGCAAAATGAAATACGTGAATATGTTTATGGAGTCCAGGATAGACAAACGCCGCTAAACAATGAAAAAAAGAAAAAAACTGGATCTGACGTGGCAAGGACAATTTAAGTTACAGAATCAAGCAAAAGTAATATCTCACTGCTGCCATACTGTGTCGGTGCTACACAGCACAAAGTCCTCTATTATCTGTCGTCCTTGGTTCACGGCATGTTTATTTGCTTTAACACGATCGCACCTGTTACCGACTGCGTGATGTGACGCAAGGCGAACGATCTGCGGAGATTTATCAGGTGCCCTTGCCGACCACTGTAAACTTGACGCTCGGAATAGCAGCGCCTGTTTACGCCACACCTCACGCTGCTTGCGGTAAACAATCGGCCGCCAGACAGGTGGCGCCTTGTTTACACCGGGCCATTGGCCGACGCGCTGCAGCCGGTGCATGGCCCGCGGTATGCAGTCTGATTACACACATTGAGAAACGTGAACAGTTGAGGCGAACACGAAGCCAGAATACATGTGCCTCATTTATATTTGGTTGATGGCTAAGAGCGAACATCCACGTTCTCTGTTTATCAGAGAAAGAATTGGTTTCGTACTACCATCATCCTACCACATCATCAAATACTTCTGAAAAACAATAAGAGTACGAAGAACAAGAACTGAGCTCAAAGAATGAATTGCGCTCTTATAAACTTCATTGCACAAATTCTTTACAGACGAATGGAAAAACTAGTAGAAGCCGACCTCGGGGAAGATCAGTTTGGATTCCGTAGAAATACTGGAACACGTGAGGCAATACTGACCTTACGACTTATCTTAGAAGAAAGATTAAGGAAAGGCAAACCTACGTTTCTATCATTTGTAGACATAGAGAAAGCTTTTGACAATGTTGACTGGAATACTCTCTTTCAAATTCTAAAGGTGGCAGGGGTAAAATACAGGGAGCGACAGGCTATTTACAATTTGTACAGAAACCAGATGGCAGTTATAAGAGTCGAGGGACATGAAAGGGAAGCAGTGGTTGGGAAGGGAGTAAGACAGGGTTGTAGCCTCTCCCCGATGTTATTCAATCTGTATATTGAACAAGCAGTAAAGGAAACAAAAGAAAAATTCGGAGTAGGTATTAAAATCCATGGAGAAGAAATAAAAACTTTGAGGTTCGCCGATGACATTGTAATTCTGTCAGAGACAGCAAAGGACTTGAAAGAGCAGTTGAACGGAATGGATGGTGTCTTGAAGGGAGGATATAAGATGAACATCAACAAAATCAAAACGAGGATAATGGAATGTAGTCGAATTAAGTCGGGTGATGTTGAGGGTATTAGATTTGGAAATGAGACACTTAAAGTAGTAAAGGAGTTTTGCTATTTGGGGAGCAAAATAACTGATGATGGTCGAAGTAGAGAGGATATAAAATGTAGACTGGCAATGGCAAGGAAAGCGTTTCTCAAGAAGAGAAATTTGTTAACATTGAGTATAGATTTAAGTGTCAGGAAGTCATTTCTGAAAGTATTTGTATGGAGTGTAGCCATGTATGGAAGTGAAACATGGACGGTAAATAGTTTGGACAAGAAGAGAAGAGAAGCTTTCGAAATGTGGTGCTACAGAAGAATACTGAAGATTAGATGGGTAGATCACATAACTAATGAGGAGGTACTGAATAGGATTGGGGAGAAGAGAAGTTTGTGGCACAACTTGACCAGAAGAAGGGATCGGTTGGTAGGACATGTTCTGAGGCATCAAGGGATCACCAATTTAGTATTGGAGGGCAGCGTGGAGGGTAAAAATCGTAGGGGGAGACCAAGAGATGAATACACTAAGCAGATTCAGAAGGAGGTAGGTTGCAGTAGGTACTGGGAGATGAAGAACCTTGCACAGGATAGAGTAGCATGGAGAGCTGCATCAAACCAGTCTCAGGACTGAAGGCCACAACAACAACAACTACAAACTTCATTGAAACACTAAAGCAATGCGCACGTAAAAACGCGGGTGCGACTGGATGCGCAGTGACAGCAGTGTGTCGCAGGAACGAAGTAGAACAGGTATCTTGAGGCTAGGGACCACATACTAATTCATGTATGCATACTCAGATAATAAATAAAATAGCTTGATATAATCTCATTCTCAGCGAATTGAAATGATATAAAGCTCTCAGGTTCGAGAGTGAGTTCGTGGTAATGATGCGACGTTTGGAGTATCATCTCGTGCGGAATTTGTGAGGTGTCTGTTGAGCAGTTTAGAACATTTAAGAATACTTCTGAGATGCTTGGAGACCTACAGAGATAGCGAGATCCCTATTACATAATGCTGATTAAAAGAAAACAAATTAACGCAACGGATAAAGGCTTATTTAATGAAATTTACTACTGGTGACCCAATTATGCATGAATGTAAGGGTACAGCGTCTCTCACGAACGTAGTAATAATGGGATCCTCCGAACTATAAAAGGAAACAAGGAGTCACTGTAACAATCCGATTTATTACTGATATACAACAAAAATATTGTCCCACGAAGCAAGAATACAACCAGTTATTAAGTGGACAAGGGAATGAAAATACATAGTATAGCCCTGGCACAGATGGATGAATGCGTGAAAGAAATGATATAAAACTTGTCAGGAATATTACCAATAATTGCGGGTAAAGTTAATGAGGTAAATACAGATTACAGAAGAGTATGAACAAACAGCAGTACTCCCGCCTTAACGCGTGATGAGTTCAGTTGTGGAAATTAGATCAGGAAAACGAAACCTGACGAAAAATAAAATACTCCGAGCTCGCCTCGCCTCACCTCACCTCAATGAATGCAAATATACCCCATGCTTATGACTCTAAATATGTGTAAGGTGGTCATGTCTTTTGGCCTTCGTATGTCATCGACCATCGATGTGCACATCAGAGAGAGAACAAGTTACGTTTTTGGTCTTGTCGTGGCACAGTCTAGTCTGATATACTCTAAGCTGAAGTGTGGTACGTCATGGACGTAGTTAGTAGTGCTGTGTGGACTTATGATTGTATCTGTTAGACGAAGAAAGATTCACTGAAAAGGACAGTAAGGATGAATAAGATTGGAATGCTAGAAAGCGAAGAGATTATAGATTTTGAATGATGTTTTGAAGAGAAGGAGTTTGAGGTAAGACTGCAACACTGCGCACCTAATTTGTAGAAATGGTTATTGTCAATTAGTTCACTTGCTCAGAGCCGAGAGAAAGACCACCCCACTTCCCTGAGACACACGTTAACATATTAACCGATTAATCTCTTTGTCTTTTATAAAAGTTCTCTGTTAAAATTGTACTGTCTTTAAATCACTGCTCACTTTGTTAGGCGTAGTACTCAAAATATTCGAATGTGTGTGAAATCTTACGGGACTTAACTGCTAAGGTCATCAGTCCCTAAGCTTACACACTACTTAACCTAAATTATCGTAAGGACAAACACACATACCCATGCCCGAGGGAGGACTCGAACCTCCGCCGGGTCCAGCCGCACAGTCCATGACCGCAGCGCCTAAGACCGCTCGGCTAATCCCGCGCGGCTGGCGTAGTACTATTCAGACCTGTTGTTATGTGTGAAGATCACGCGAAGTCTTTTTCAATATATTCTTCATTCTAAAATCGTTGTCTTGACATACCATTTCATATCCCACTATTTGTCATTACGCATTACTACATGCAACAGCTCGAAAACATATTTATAAATAGAAATCTAGCTTAGCCGCTGCTTGCTTGCTGTTTGCTGTTGTGGTTTCGAGAAATCTGCTACGACGTTGTCAAGAACCGAGGTAATCGGGAATTTCGATTAGGGCCAGATAATTGTTTTACTTCAGTTGCGCATTCCAATCAGTTACAGTTCAGTTCGTATTAGGTTTGCGGGAACAAAGCTTTTGGTAATACGTAGATTTTATAGAGTGGGAGGTAAAGTTGGGCTAAACTCCGTACAGAAACAAAATATAGTGGGGAGGCTACAGATGTACGAGAGAAGAAGACGGTTGCAGTAGTGGCTGGCAACTTCAAGTTCAACACCAGCCTCTCAGTCTGCAGCACTAAGACATCCCGAGAAGAAGTGTTCTCTACAGAGCCCCCGGAGCAAGTGTCCTTCACAGCATCTTAAAGTGATATGCGCTATTTATCACTTTTCCAAAACTTAGCTAGTTCTCCTGGCGTCGGAGTCTCTATGGACAATTACAACATATCTTAAGAGTTCTGACCAACGATAATTTAACAAATATGCAAACGAATTCTCCATTCTTACGGATTTTACCACTGTTAATCAATAAAGTATATCTCTCCCTTGGTGTGGTCAAGCAGGCAGAAACTCTCCTCCACCATTTAACAAAAAAATGGTTCAAATGGCTCTGAGCACTATGGGACTTCACATCTGGGGTCATCAGTCCCCTAGACTTAGAACTACTTAAACCTAACTAATCTAAGGACATTACACACATCCATGCCCGAGGCAGGATTCGAATTTGCGACCGTAGCAGCAGCGCGGTTCCGGACTGAAGCGCCTAGAACCGCTTGGCCACAGCGGCCGGCACTATATAACAGATGTCTATTTACGGCTAATGAGAAAGTGTCCATGTGCAGGAACTCTCCCCTTGTACACAAATAATTACTATGCGATAATCACAGAACTCCTTACTAAATTTTGAACAAACATTTGGGCCGGCCTCCTCTGGGCGTAACAGCTGGTCCCATGGTCGTCGCCATGTGATTTCTTCTGTCATTCAGATTATTATCACTGCTAGAAGGGATTCTATTTGCTTCGCTCACCATAAAGATTTACGACAGTCTCGCCAGCCTCGCTAGCTGCTCCTCCTGTGCTCAGCCAGGAGACTACTGTCTTCTGTGTTTTACCTGCACGAGACTCTACTGTCAGCAGACACATCTTTACAGCTAATGCCATTCCTCCTAGCGACTCTCACTTTTGCCAACCAGCTAAAAGCCCCAAGACTCCTTCACTGAACCAAAAGGAAAGGACATAAACAAGAATGGCAGTCATTGGCAGTTGCTATTATTATTTGCAGTTTCCTGTAGCGTTAGTGATTTGACTGGATTTAGTAGTCGAATATGCATACTTGACTATTAAACAGGTTACGTGACAGCTTTTGGAAAACGTTGCTATGTAACAGAGTGAGGATGAAGGGAATGATACTCATACAATGGTCACAACATTTGGACGAACTCAAATTCCAGGAAAACCAAATACTTTATATTAATTGAATCAAATAGCATTTTGGATATAAGAGATCCGTCTCACGGATCGAGTCAAAGTATGAAACTATCCCCTAATTCCTCTTCGTTTCTGTCTAATGTCACAGAGGCTGACACACAGTATTATGAACTAACACCTGCAACAGAATGACGTGCAGAGGTATCCGGACCCGTTGTCCAAACTCATTCACGGTTTCATCTTGCTACACATTATCGTAGCTGAGAGAGACGCAAACCCAACACCCAACACATTAGTTAGGTTAGGTTAGGTTAGGTTAGTGTTTAACGTCCCGTCGACAACGAGGTCATTAGAGACGGAGCGCAAGCTCGGGTTAGGGAACGATTGGGAAGGAAATCGGCCGTGCCCTTTCAAAGGAACCATCCCGGCATTTGCCCGAAACGATTTAGGGAAATCACGGAAAACCTAAATCAGGATGGCTGGAGACGGGATTGAACCGTCGTCCTCCCGAATGCGAGTCCAGTGTGCTAACCACTGCGCCACCTCGCTCGGTCCACCCAACACAGTTCCGCGGCTGCTAGGTCTGCAGATGGTGAAGAGACTGAAAGAATGTATGATGAGATAAAATAAAGTAATCAGATCGTTAAGGGAGGCGAAAATGTAATTGCAATGCGAACTGAAATTCGATAGTAGGAAGAAAAGAGAAAGAAAAAATTAAAAGCGGAACATGAACAGGGGGAAAGGAGTAAAACGGGAAGCTACCTGACTGATTTTTGTAGACAGCACACTTTAACCATTGCTAACTCTTATTTAAACAATCATAATTGATGACTGTATACGTGGAAGAGACCTGGCAACATCGGAGGATTAAAAAAAATGGTTCAAATGGCTCTGAGCACTATGGGACTTAATATCTGAGGTCATCAGTCCCCTAGACTTAGAACTACTTAAACCTAACTAACCTAAGGACATCACACACATCCATGCCCGAGGCAGGATTCGAACCTGCGACCGTAGCAGCAGCGCGGTTCTGGACTGAAGCGCCTACAACCGCTCGGCCACAACGGCCGGCTGGAAGATTTCAGATATGTTATGTAACAGTGAAGCAGAAATTTCGAAACCAGATTTTAAACTGCAAAACATTGTCAGGGCAGACGTGTATCCACAGTCGTGACGTCGCCATGCCATGCTGACAGCGACCACAGCCACACGGTGCCTTAGTTTCACCTCTCCCCCCCCCCCCCCCTCGTGGTGTAATACGAGCTACATCTGTCAACTGTCCTCGCTCGCACCAACGGCACTTATCTGTTTGGCCCGGCCACAATGCTACAACTTGCCAGCCATGTATCAGTCAGTTTATCCCTCTGTACTTTAACCAGTATACGTATATGAACTCCTGCTTGTAACGTCATAAGCTCAATGATCTTGATCGCAAAATACTGACACTAATTATTTACTGAAGACTTGAAAGACTGGTAGCAGTTGACTTCGGAGTCATATCATTTTGGGTTCCGGAGAAATGTAGGAACACAGTTGGAAATACTGACTCAATTGCACAACCTAGAAGATATGTGGAAGAAAGTAACTCCTCTGTTCTGCCATTTATATATTTAGATAAAGCCTTTGATACTGAATGGAATACAGTCACTGAAATTCTGAAATTCTGAAAGCAATTGTAAGGACCGTAAGCGTATTGGCAACTTATCCGGAAACCAGACTGCAGCTATGCAAGTCGAAGTAGGTCAAGGGGAAGAAGTAGTTGTTGAGAAAGGAGTGAGATAGGTTTGTAGTCCTCCCCATGGTTATTCAAATTGCACATCGAGCAAGCACTAACGAAACTTAGGTGAAACTTTGAAAGGGATTTGAAATGTAGAGGAGAGAAACAGCTTTGAAGTTTGTCGATGACATTGTAATTCAGTCTTAAACGGTAAACGGCGTGTAAGATCAGCTGAACGGAATGGGTAATGTTTCTTAAAGGGGCTATAAACTGAATATCAGCTAAACAAAAATTAGAATAATGGAACGTAATCGGATTACATTAAGAGATCCTGAAGGAATTATACTTGGAGATGAGAAACTAAAAGTGTTAGGTGAAATTGGAAATTTGTGTTAAGTTCCTATGGGACCAAACTGCTAAGGTCATCAGTCCCTAGGCTTACACAGTATCTAATCTAGCTTAAACTATCTACTTAAACTATCTTATGTTAAGGACAACACACACTCCCGTGCCCGAAGGAGGACTCGAACCTCCGACGGGAGGAGCCGCGCGAACCGAGTCAAGGCGCCCTGGCCCGCGCGGCTACCCCACGCGACGTAGTAGGTGAGTTTTGGTGTTTGGGCAGCTGAAGAGGAGAAGATTTAAAATGCAGACTGGCTATAGCAAGAAGAGCGTTTCTGAAAAAGAGATATTTGTTAAAATCGAATTTAAAATTAATTGTCAGAAAGTATTATCTGACGGTATTTGTCTTGAGTGTATACTTGTATAGAAATTAAACAATACTGCTGAGAGGAAAAAAGAAGCTTTGCCTATGTTGTCTCACATAAGAGTGCTAAAGATTAGAGAGGTACATAGTATAGCTAATGAAGTGGTAATGAATCGAACTGAGGAGAAAAAACAAGTGGCATAACCTGACTGAAAGAATGGGTCTGTTGACAAGAGACATCCTGAGGCATCTAGGAACCATACATTAGATAAGTGGGAGAAGTGTAGTGGGTTAAAATTGTAGAGAGAGACCAAGGTTTGACTACAAATAGAAAGGTTCATAATGCATTTTTTACGCAGGCATGGAAAAGACTAACGTGCGGAGCTGCAATAAAGCATTCTTCATACTGAAGACCACAACAGCCTATAGCCTAACCAACGATTTATAAAGTTCAAAAGGAATTTGTCGCTGATGTATTGCCTGCGTAATTCAAACAGTATTTCGTTTGATTCCGCCAGTAAAGCGATGATTCAGTCGATCTGAATGCTCCATTACATATTATGTTGGCCTTATAACGATACTTATCGGGTTTTTCTAGGATATTTTGTATTGCTGAACCGTAGCAGATGCACAGCAAGTCCATATAAGGTCTTATTAGAGATCGGAATTTGCTGAAACAGACTCTTGGTCGAGTGCCCAACAAACATGGGCCCAGCGCGTAGGATATCTCGTAAATCGCGGCTGGCGGCTTCCCCAGTTCGAGTTGGCTCAGCAATCCCTACTGTAACACCTTAAAGTCGCTCAACATTAAAATGTAGCTTCAACACACCAGTGGTCCACTGAATGAGAAACTTTTAGCTATCAATTTAGCAGCACGGCAGCCATCTTCTAGGCTACACAAATTGTTCTAAACAAAACTATGTAGCAGGAAGTGCATTCGTAGATGGCAAGGCTAACCGTGGGGATAAATTCAAGCGTCATGAAGTAGTGCCCATACTCACTACAGAATTTAGCGAAGATTTTAGAGGGACTAAAATAGTCGAAAGGAGTTCGTTATCTGAAACTCACTCATAACTGATGATGTTAAAATGCAACAATTTCAACAACACCATCTCGCACATCACACTACAAAAGCAATTCAGGATCTTTATTAAATAAATAAGATTACCGATTACGTACTGCATGAAGACACACTGCAGAATAAAGAGAGATGAAGAAATAGACGCTCTGACCAAGAAAGCTGTTACACCGGTTTAGTGAAATACAGTACAGTGCCACCGACAATTTCCTACATATCACAAGAAATAGAAACAGGGCCCGATGGAATAAAAACCTGCACCGGTATTACAGAATTAAAGGGAGACACAATGTCACAGTGGAACCCTAGTCTCCCGTCACGTCCTCGGTACTAGAATTGCAAATATAGCAGAAAATTTATAATCACAACGGCACGATTTCGATTTAATCATGGGAGATTGCAGAGCATTTCCACTGCCTCCACATGAACACATATTCTGCATGTGAATGTGGCAGTGAGAAAGATAACCATTTTTTTCTGACTGCAAAAGAACATATAAAGAAACCACGATACTGTCGCACCGTGTGATGTATAGCAATGCGTTAGCAACGAACGTTCATATTCGTATAGCAACAGAAGTCCTAATAGTAGCTAAACTCAGTCGTAACACAAAGTTTGTTATTCTAATATCATAGCTACGTAGAAGTTTGTCTTGAAGTCTCCCACGAGCAAATCAGCTCCAGCTAGAGAAGAATTTTTGTGATTTATTTCTTCATAGTTGGCTACTGTTCACACAAAAATGCATAACAGAATTTATATTTCAGTAATTTTAAAACAATGACAGTCAGTAATGTGCATAGCCTCCTACTTTTCAACGAAAAAGTAGCCAATGCCTTTTAAGGACGGTTTTTGGTGAGTCTTAAAAAGTATATCAAAAATCAGGAAGTGCAAAAACTGACTTTAAAATGTACCATAACAATAACTTTGGACAAGTGGACTAGTTGTAAATTTTCAGAAACAAGGAAGTTCCAGTTCCATACAGTCAAAACCACCCAGTCCAAATAATTTGCTTTATCAAGAAAACAGAATGAACAAGGAGCATAGTTTTAATCTTCTGCTTGAGCGTATTGATGAAAATTTTAAATGTGATGAACATGTAGTTGACATCTTAAGACATTTAGGTTCAGCAACAAGGATAACTGTCAGTCTCGGGGACATAAAAATTAGTAAAGTAAAATACTTCTTGTATGTGTTTGAGAGACTGGAAATGTTATCAACAGCCTCTCACTGTATTTATTCAATGATGAAATTTACTGGAACGAACAAGTAGAGATTAATAGTGATACGGTTACAATGCTAGACGGTCATACGATCGTGATTTCATCTGTTCTCCTTTAGCAGCGAAATGAGTAAACTACTCATCTCCTAAAACTTTTCGACGTCGGCCCAGGAAAATGAAATAACTGGCAGACTGTAACAGTATTTTCAAACGCAGAAAAAGCTATTTTTCTTTAACAAACCCATTATCGAAGCGGAAACCAGTGAACAGTTTTCTAATTACCTTTAGTGCATTACAAAACTGTTAAAGTTCTACATGTTGCCATGTAAACACATATTTCTAAGAAGTATGGGCTGTATGCTTTCATTTGGTAGGGTTCGCATCATAAAGCTAAATGTGAATATGATCAAGGGGACAGAAACTAACAATTAACGTCGGAATATAGTTTTGTTAGAGTCAACGACAAGCAATCATTATTTCTATGTTGTAGTATTGAGTACAGAATTTAGAATGAAGCATGTTCTATGTACGTTAAATAGGTCTTTCGCTTAGGAGGAACTTTTCCTAAGAATGTGGGATCTGCGTGAATATCGTTGTCTGACAAAGTGAGTGACTGAAATAACGAGATTTTGTGAATATTTCTGGGATAAAAGCATGCTGGAATAACAATGAGTGAAGGTTATGGAAAGACTAAGCCACTATGAATGAATTTATCATTGTTACAATGAAACTGACTCTTCTCAGCGTACGAGGAACTGCAAAGAAACAGAACGAAGTAAGCTCTTTCAAGTGCCCATATTTTTACGTAGAGAGCAGTGGAAACAACGTAGGAACAACTCTTTTTAAAAACAGAAAAGTATTTTCTCTGAACTGTACAAAGACTTGTAGTGACGCCACTCGAATAGAATGAATGAATTCACACAATATATCTCTTCACGTCACTCGTAAGAGAAGAATAATGCAGGTATATCGTAGTATGAAATCTCTTCGAAACATCATTCATGCGTTTGAGTTAGTAGCAAAGTAATATACAGTAGACATAAAATAACAATACCATAGTAATACACACACCTAAAGTGACGTTTATCTCACAAGTCAGGTAAAAGATAATTAAGCAGTGATCGGAAAGAAAGAACTTGGGAGATTCCTTCCACTTAAGTTCTTAGAACTTCCGCAGCGCTGTGCAAACCCGCGACCAGAATGCTAGCAGTCCTAGTGACGTGCAGCGTGTAATGGAAATTACGTGACGTATTGTTTCGCATAGTCGCACGAAAACATTTATGTGAAGACCCAGGTTATTAAACCTCTGCACTACTTCTCTGTCAAGTCAGCCTTAATTGGGTCGTCGGCTTCACTTTGACCAGCGAGACACAGTTAAAGTTCTCACTATTCTAAAGTAAATATCTAAAGCCCTATAACTATATATCTACCCTCACAAAAATTCTGAGATGCGAACACTATACCGGAAAACGTATACCGCTAACAGTTTATACACCTGCTGCAGCTGATTCGTAGCTACTACAAAACAGGAATATAATTGAGAGATAATTGCTCAAAAGGCACACAAAATACCGGACATCAAGGTTCCACAGAGACAAATGGAATTTACTTGTTTCAATTAAACCTCTGCAAGTCCGCCGCTTTTATGCAATACCATCCTCAAGTGGGTTCTGACTCCGCGATGTGATATAAGCACGTACTCGATCACGAAGTCAGCGCTCTCGCCCAGAAAACCGGAAAAGTCATAATTAGACTTACTTGCACGCCAGCGTGCAGAATACATTTTACGAGTAAGTCTTTCCGTAACTAAAATATAACTTGCTTGATCATTAAGAATCACTGCATGCCGACTTCGGACTTTCACTTCGAAATCCCACCACAGTTCATGAGACATTCATTGCCTTGCTATGCAGTGCTCAATATGCACAACCTCAGAACTTTTTTCCGAAATTTCCGAATATATAGTACGAACATACTTAGTAGTCTAAAGATCACTAATGCCTCAGACTGCGGTATTGAACGGCAAAATGAAGTATGTAATGTTGTATTTCTCAGAGCCACGTGAGTCTTCCACCATTCCAGTGACTTACACAACAGCTTCTTTACCTATTTATTTAAGTGGCTTGTCATTTAGCTGTACGAATCTTAACGGCTCCCGCCCCAGACCTTTGCAACTCACAAAATTTGAGATGATTACCAGCAGTCGAATCCACTGCATCAGCGTAATGATAGGAAATCGTTACCTCAGCGTAGTGATGGGACAAACGGATGGTCGGAACGACCTATTGCCCAATCAGTTGTTTCTTCGTTTAACGGTTTTCTTCATTCGAATGAAACAACCGAATGAAACTTGTCTCTGTAGTCACGTCACCAATATGATTATTTTTCACGTGTTTGATTTGTGCACACGTAGCCGGTAACGTAATTTTCTGTACAATGTAATTACCTTCTATACAAATAAATGGTTGAATAGGTGTTTAAGGACTATATTCAAATGATTTTTAATTAGTGGATGTCATCATACTTTTTCACAAAAATTTAATACAATCAGTCACTAAAATTTGGCAGTCTTCGTTTCTTCGTCATATTGTTCAGCTTTGTACCCTCAACGGCACATCAGCTTGATTAGTTATCGATTAATTGCATCTGGAGGAGCTTAAACCACAGCAATAGCTTAATCACTTTTAAATGAGGGAAAGATTGGTTTCATTGAGAAGAATGAATAGTTAGGCTTATCCAACTAAACCAAATACATACTTCAGAGCTACAATGGACTGTTTCGACTGATTTCATTTTGTTGCTCCCACACTATGCTTCCACTGGAAACAAGGTAATGAATAATAATCCAACCGTTGTGTAAAGCTGCAACAGACTGTTCCCTTCGCTACGTTAGCAAAGCTAACTTTTAGGCCGGAGAGTATTGTCATGAGACTATTCGCATTATCCTATAAAGCTGTCCTCACATATGTTAGACGGTAATCTAACAGATTCCAACCAGAAACTAGCATTGTTAAGCGTCAAAGTGAATAAATTTCATGTGTGATGTTTTGAACTGCCCAGGGATATAAAATACTATCTCAAATCCAACGTCGTGAAGAGTCATTACTATGTCAAGGAGGATCTACAACTTGAGGTGCAGTAACTCAACATGCCATATTTCATCTTTACAACGCCCGAACACTTGTAGTGATATCAGTGTAATACTTCATCCAACAACCATAGGCACCGCTTCTTCCTTGGCCGGTTCAGCCGCTCTACTTGTCACCCGTTTTTCTTCGGTGGCTAATCGTCAACTTCTTCGTCATTGTCCTCTAGAAATTGCTCTCAGTGTGTTGTGGATTCGCTGCCAAATCACATAAATGGAGATTTACCATGAACATACAAAGAGCGTGTTTTATTCCATACCAAAACGCTTAGAGACTTCGATTGCAGAACTTTCAGAATCGTACCCTACTTCTTGTTGCAGATTTTACGTGTGACGGACAACGAGAAACAAAGTGGTAATAAATAGTGCAGTCAAATGCACTGGGACTTGGGGAGCTATCCAGACCAGTGGCATACAATCTAGTGACAGAAGTGCGAAACGAGTAGTATTCGAAGCAGTCGTGCTGACTCCGGCAGTGGCTGCGTTACCTTAAGTTACCAACCTTGACAAGAATGGTAAGTGTGACTTCTTAGCCCATACGCATAGCTAACATTCTTTACGTAACATAAATGATAATAAACGATGGATTATGATGCATGGATCATGGGAAAGGTGCGAGTTACGAACTGGTTGGAAAATCATCCGGCACAAAGAAAGAATTGTAGTGAGATCATGAACTTTATACATAAACTGATTCGAAGCGACATGGATAAAGCGCAGTGAAAAATCGCTTTCCGTGTAGCCAGTATGTGAGAAGAAAGATCTTTTTTTAATGTATGAAATTAATGAGAAATACGCTGCTGGAAAAACTGAATGAAAGAAATTGTGTTGCTGTTAACAACGTGTAGAGGGAAAAATGATTCCCTTCCTATAGCCTTCTGATGAATTCGCGTATCGCAAAAAGATAAAGCCGCGTGTGATGCTTCCAGGAATTTAGACTCATTCTTCACAGTAGAGCTTACGTCGATGGCTAATTGACAACGATCAAAGATATAGCCACGAGATTACGTAATAATTGGACATCAGCGTCCCTAAAAGCCTTAGCCTAGTAATAATACAATCTGAAGCAAATCTGTTGGCAAGCACTATTCCACTAACTCATCAACCACTTCTTTGATTCGGTTGGCTCAAAGAGATATAGTTTTGTTAATGTTCGGAATAACGTCACAAAATACGCGTGGTCGTTTTACTTTAGCGTCTCTATTAGTTTAAATATTAATCGTATATTATGATTACAATTAGATAACGCTGCTGTAAGTTTTATTACTGTCTACCGAGTTCCTAACTGAGCTGCGATTTTCTTTAGTAAGGTTGTTTGTCATCTAGATTTTCGTAGGAAATGATGGCCCCAGAGCAAATATTCCGAATTACGCTCAGATTTTTCAAGATAGTGGGATCAGAACGAAATTTGTTCACAAATTTTGCACTGCGTGCTGTTGAGGACAACAAGATTCATTACTGACTGGATCTGTAAAGGTGAAGCAGACTGTCCTCTAATGCCCATCAATACTTAGAATTGCTTCAGTGTCATATTATGGGACGACGCGTTACTGAATCGTCCTAAAAGGTTTCCAAAAACTATTCATTCAGCAAGTAGGTAGTTTTGTCGCCGAAATATGGTTGCAATATATGGGAAAGTGTCTTCCTTATTATATATCAGGGGCTTAACTGCGAAATAAATAATTATGGATACGGCTGTTTTCAGAACGTTAAAATGCCCTGTGTCCACTCGTATTTAGAAAAGAAAAGAAAAGAAAAGGAAACCTATTTACTGGCCGCTCGCAAGCAAGAGTAACAGGTACAATTCTGCAGATACGACTTCTGCAGGAAGTCATACATGAACGCGACTCCGGAGCCAACCTTGAAGCAGTTGCTGAATTATTCAGATCGTGATCGGTAACTGCGACGGCTGTGGCGCGAGTTTCGAGAACTTCACCGACTCTGCAGAGTTATGTTTCTCGGCAGCTCTATTATGAGTTAGCACAGTCGTGCGTGTTCGAGTTGAGATACAACACCGTTAGGCAGCGTAATGCGATCATCTGCGACTTCCGCTGAGCCATGGAAATGCTAGCAAGGTCTCCACTTAACTGCGCCATAACGAAAATGGAAGATTCAAAACCAGCTGCAATAAAGTAATATATTTAATATTATAGTTGACGAACCTGTTTCGTCGTAATTGCCGTTATCAAGTGACCTGAAAAAAAAGACATTGGTAAGATTATCTGAACGTAAATCGTGTCTGTTTTATGTTTACATTTGCATTGGTACTTACGACTAAACTTCATCTACACAAATTTCCTCTGTCAAGCCGTCGTAAGTATAACTTTTTTCTGCTTACAAAACTTAAAAAAAGAATTTTTGGCAGATATATTCAAAGTTGAATATTTTGACAGTTCTTTACCACGATGCTAAACGCTCACAAAGTATATACAGCTTACCAGAGATGATGTTACATTTCATTGTTTTTATTTTGCTTTGAATTTTATCTATGATCTGTGTATGTTTTGTTTTCCATATGGCTATCCTCTTTTCATATTCTATTGTGTCAACAAATTTATTGAGGTAGGAGTTATTTTTAAAGTCTGTGTGTTCATTTAGAATTTCGTGTGGATATTACCGTATTGCAGCTAGTTTTCGAGCTTTCTTTTCTTTTACCGTGTTCTATCGTCTCAATAAAACTGCCTTCGAAATCTCCTTCGTCAGAAAGAGTCTATAACGATAACAAAACGTGGAAATCTTTATGTCTTAAGTTATAACTGTTTCTTTCTTACTTGGTGTATTCTTTGGAACGTCGAGTGAGACATGTGCGGTAGGTGCCCGCCATCTGTTGAGTAATTTATGCACTGATTTATTTTCGTCGTAATGAACTAACAAAGAGATTAGAAATAAATTTAATTGTTTGAAAGATTGACGGAACTTTATATTTACATCAATTTACCTGCGTGGAATGGGCTGCGAACCGCTGCGTTTGTCATTGTAATAAAGAACTAAATTTAAATATTTATCAGAAGACGATACGTGGCTGAGAATGCAGTTGCTATTGCCGATTTACGTTCCCCAACGGCAATGCGCTCAAAAGTTAAACACGAGCAGAACTACAATCGTTTTAATTAATTCACTTAACTATGAAGAAACATACAAATGTGGACTGACACAACTTTATTAACTTATTCTTAAGCCTATTCCCTTTGTTATAGATAACAAGTTTTGGCGTTTCCAACCTAACACTGAAATGTAAATTAATGTGAAAATCTAAACTAAGTTAATGAATGATTTTCTTTCAGGTATTCGCTTATATGTAAGTCATAAATATTGAAATACAGTAACAGAGAAAACTCTGTGCGCTCAGTCACTTTTTCATGAAATGTAAATACAAATACAGCACACTATTTCTTAAGAGGGGAACAACGGGTATAAAAGTAAGTAAATGAATTATTTTGGTACTCCATCATTTATACAAAATAAGATAGCATCGGAAGCATTCCGAAAGATCTAAATTTACTGAAATGTCGGTAGGTAGGAATAAATTCTTTCAAATTCAAGAGCATCTTCAAAAGGAACTGCTACTACTTGCAGTAGAAAAATCTTCAGCGGATTTCTAAGTGTTAGTAAAAGTGGCATAAATTGCCTAATGGAACGGTGAAAAATTAAACTCAGTACCTAAACAAAAACAACATGCTCTTGAGCTGTTGTGCCAAATTATCTCCATGAAATGTGTAATTTCACTAATTTCACAAGATTTTTCTGATCACTTCTGATGTTACGATCGTTTGTGTAGTATCTTGGATACATCATGCGCAAGTATACATCATATACATTATAGCAAACACGCATTTCGTTTTGAATTTTCTTTTTTGTGTAGTAAAAGCCTTAGTTTGTGTCTCATGTACCAATAGTTGGCACAGTGCAGCAGCAGCATCTTCACATCAGACCATTGAAAGGTCTCTGTTGGATTCCTTTCATGTTAATTTCTTAAATCTGTTGTCATTTACGGCATAAATTCCTCTTCTAAATTTACTGTGGCGTTTCTGACTGTCTGGGAGGAGACTGAGCAGTGGAACGTGTTATTTTTACACACAAACAAGAACGATCTGTCACACTACTACACTTTAAAGCACAGTTTATATGTAATTCTTATATGTAATTCATGTCACACGGTCTCATACGGAACCTACATCCGCTTTCTTTTATATACTGTATATGATAAGATACTGTCATCCCCCTTCCCTTCTGTGTGAGGGGATGAATGAGCAAATGTGTTTCTAGTTGCATGCTTGAGGGTAGCAGACAAGTTTGTCTGCTAGACAACAGTAGGACCAACGTCGGAACAGGTAGCTACGCTTTCTTAAAGCAGAGAGGTTTCTATTCTTAGTATGGTCGTGCCTGTCCCTTGTCATGTTGGTATAGGAAGCTGCCTCTCTGGTCACTTCGGTTGGTATTTGGGAAGCACGCTCGGTAGGAGCGCAGGTCAGTCTGTCCGGGGCGAGCGTCTGAAGTGATAAGATCTCCGGCTAAGCGCGTGTCTGCAAAGTCCGTAGGACAATGGATTTCTTAAGTTAAGCCTAACTGAAAATTTAATCACCTTTATTTCAGGTTTAGCTCTAAAATATCTAATGTTATCTTAAATCGCAATGCAGTGTAATTCGAGTGTGAAGTTCAGAATATCTTCCCGTAGTTGCTTTGTCACTACTTTGTGAGTAAAGTGGAACCACGTGTTGATCAGTAACTCTAACTAAGATCATCAATCTTAAATGCGAATGTGCGTGAGATTACAACGTCTCGTCTTGACAATATTTTTCAATATAGCAACTTTTCTTTATGTTCAACCCACGTGGGGTGTACTTTGCGAGACCAGTACCACGTGCTTATATAACTGTTTGACCCATCAGGTTAATAGTAAGACGATAGTAACCAGTTCGAGGTTTTTCTTTTGTAAACTGCTTTTCGATCTAATTTATTTTAATTATCAAAATTATTGTGGAGTTACACTCTTTGTGTAAACCAAGTTGACCACGTGAAGCATGCGGTGTAATCATCAAAGTAGCCCTCAGATATTCTTTTCGGGAAGATTTCACAGAGAGTTAGTATGAATTTAGTATACCAGTGTGTGGTAATTACATGACGGACAGGATTGTGCTACGAACGTAATTTCTTTGGGTGAAAATTGAATCGGTTGGTTGTGGTTAATTTGCTCTTGCATATGTTTCAACGTTCTTCGTGTGTTATTTTATGAATGCAGTGTTGTATGCAGTCTCCCAATCTTGGCTCCATATTTGATGTGTTCCGTAAGATTAAAATCTCACATTTTCACAGTCCTAAATAAGGCACCAGCTTAGTTATGACTCACGTTTAATATGCTGAAATTTTAATGATCAATGTTAAAGTAAACTTCCAAATATAAACTGATTTATTTCTTTTTATTTAAATTCTCTTATATATATATATATATATATATATATATATATATATATATATATATATATCAACGGTTATCGTATGCCTATTAAAAGATTATAATTAATGTTAGTCTGGTTGGGAATTTGGTAAGCTAGACTGGATACCTGGTGAAACAGTTGCTCAGTAATGCAAGATTAACTTCCCCAGACAGCTCACAGCTTTAACCTGCTTTTATTGTCTATCAGTACCGCTTTCATAGCAAATTAAAGTAACAACATTACACCATGTGACACACAACCTGAAATTAATCGGGTAGCTTTGTTTTAATGTAGGTAATCTCATTAGCGATATTAAAGGAGAAAAGTAAGTGATTTCGATAGTCTTATGGGGGACTATCCTCATATCATGACAGAAGGACTTACCTAATTAGCTGCAGTACTTACTCTTAAAATGTAGCGTAGCAGTGCATTCTTCTCAGGCTGGAGCAACAAATGTTAAGTGGTGTAGCTGGCCTTTACGTGAATCTCATTAGTGATATTAAAGGAGAAAAGTAAGTGTTTTCGACATTCTTATGGGGGACTATCCTCATCTCATGACAGAAGGACTTATCTAACTAGCTGCAATACTTACTCTTAAAATGTAGCGTAGCAGTGCATTCTTCTCAGGCTGGAGCAACAAATGTTAAGTGGTGTAACTGGCTTTTACGTGAATAAATCATGTCTCGGGAAAGGCAATTTGAAAACTATTAATTTCTTGCACCCAGACAAAAACCGTCTTGACAAAATATTCAGGTTTGCTGTGCGAGCATTTCAGGCAGTGTTAAATATATCTCAGAAAATGTCAGTCTCATAATGTATTTCAACTACTGGTGCAAGTAGATGTGCAGTAAATGTAATCACAAATTATCCTATTAAAACACTGTAAGGATTTTATGAAATTAAATGAGGACTAATGTTGAGGACTCTCTGTATAAATGCCAGCAACAGCTATAGTATGCATGGAATATATTTCTGACACACTGATGGGAACCGCTCCAGTCTGAACATCATTTGTGAGACACCGACGACGAAAAGTTCTTTGGGCCTGCCGCTTGGGTTCTGAGGCCATCCTTGGTTCCTTCCGGCGGCTGGCTGATTTGGTGAAGACAACCAGCATCGCACGCGGAGTGCAAGCTGAGCTTAATATCTGCAGCATAGTGCCCAGAGTCGATCGCGGTCCTCTGGTTTGGAGCCGTGTGGAGGGTCTAAACCAGAGGCTCAGACGACTCTGCGACTATAATGGTTGCAAATTCATCGACCTCCGTTATTGGGTGGAGAACTGTAGGGCCCCCCTAGACAGGTCAGGCGTGCACTACACACCGGAAGCAGCTACTAGGGTAGCAGAGTACGTGTGGCGTGCACACGGGGGTTTTTTAGGTTAGAGGGACCCCCCCTTGGGCGAAACGATAAAATACCTGACGGCTTACCAGAGAGAACATTATCATCGTTGATAAAGAACGTCCGTCCTCAGAGACCAAAAACAGGAAAAGTTAACGTAATATTGGTAAACTGCAGGAGTATCCAGGGCAAGGTTCCTGAATTAGTATCTCTTATTGAAGGAAATAGTGCGCATATAGTATTAGGAACGGAAAGTTGGTTAAAACCGGAAGTGAACAGTAACGAAATCCTAGACACAGAATGGAATATATACCGCAAGGATAGGATAAACGCCAATGGTGGAGGAGTATTTATAGCAGTAAAGAATTCAATAATATCCAGTGAAGTTATTAGCGAATGCGAATGTGAAATAATCTGGGTTAAGTTAAGTATCAAAGGTGGGTCAGATATGATAGTCGGATGCTTCTATAGGCCACCTGCATCAGCAACCGTAGTAGTTGAGCGCCTCAGAGAGAACCTGCAGAACGTCGTGAAGAAGTTTCGTGATCATACTATTGTAATAGGGGGAGACTTCAATCTACCAGGTATAGAATGGGATAGTCACACAATCAGAACTGGAGCCAGGGACAGAGACTCTTGTGACATTATCCTGACTGCCTTGTCCGAGAATTACTTCGAGCAGATAGTTAGAGAACCAACTCGTGAAGCTAACGTTTTAGACCTCATAGCAACAAATAGACCGGAACTTTTCGACTCCGTGAATGTAGAAGAGGGTATCAGTGATCATAAGTCAGTGGTTGCATCAATGACTACAAGTGTAATAAGAAATGCCAAGAAAGGAAGGAAAATATATTTGCTTAACAAGAGTGATAGGGCACAAATCGCAGAATATCTGAGTGACCACCATCAAACGTTCATTTCTGAGGAAGAGGATGTGGAACAAAAATGGAAAAAATTCAGAAACATCGTCCAGTACGCCTTAGATAAGTTCGTACCGACTAAGGTCCAAAGCGAGGGGAAAGATCCACCGTGGTATAACAATCATGTACGAAAGGTACTACGGAAACAAAGAAAGCTTCACCATAGGTTTAAGAGTAGTCGAATCATAGCTGATAAGGAAAAGCTGAACGAAGCGAAAAAGAGCGTAAAGAGAGCAATGAGAGAAGCATTCAACGAATTCGAACATAAAACATTGGCAAACAATCTAAACAAGAACCCTAAAAAGTTTTGGTCATATGTAAAATCGGTAAGCGGATCTAAATCCCCTATTCAGTCACTCGTTGACCACGATGGCACCGAAACAGAGGACGACCGAAGAAAGGCAGAAATACTGAATTCAGTGTTCCGAAACTGTTTCACTGCGGAAAATCGTAACACGGTCCCTGACTTCAGCCGTCGCACGGACGCCAAAATGGAAAATATTGAAATAAACGATATCGGAATTGAAAAACAACTGCTATCACTTAGTAGCGGAAAAGCATCCGGACCAGACGAGATACCCTTAAGATTCTACAGTGATTATGCTAAAGAACTTGCCCCCTTTCTATCAGCAATTTATCGTAGATCTCTGGAAGAACGTAAAGTACCTAGCGACTGGAAGAAAGCACAGGTCGTTCCCATTTTCAAGAAGGGTCATAAATCAGATGCGAATAATTATAGGCCTATTTCACTTACGTCAATCTGTTGTAGAATAATGGAACATGTTTTGTGTTCTCGTATTATGACGTTCTTAGATAATACAAATCTCCTTCATCATAACCAACATGGATTCCGCAAACAGAGATCATGTGAAACCCAGCTCGCCCTATTTGCCCAAGAAATTCACAGTGCCGTAGACACTGGCGAGCAGATTGATGCCGTATTCCTGGACTTCAGGAAGGCATTTGATACGGTTCCGCACTTACGTTTAGTGAAAAAAATACGTGCTTACGGAATATCGGACCAGGTTTGTGATTGGATTCAGGATTTCCTAGAAGAAAGAACACAACATGTCATTCTTAACGGTTCAAAATCTGCAGATGTAGAGGTAATTTCGGGAGTACCGCAAGGAAGCGTGATAGGACCTTTATTGTTTACAATATACATAAATGACTTAGTTGACAACATCGGTAGCTCCGTGAGGCTATTTGCAGATGACACGGTTGTCTACAAGAAAGTAGCAACATCAGAAGACTCGTACGTACTCCAGGAAGACCTGCAGAGGATTAATGAATGGTGCGACAGCTGGCAGCTTTCCCTAAACGTAGATAAATGTAATATAATGCGCATACATAGGG
Organism: Schistocerca nitens; assembly: GCF_023898315.1. Taxonomy (NCBI): domain Eukaryota; kingdom Metazoa; phylum Arthropoda; class Insecta; order Orthoptera; family Acrididae; genus Schistocerca; species Schistocerca nitens. The sequence continues at coordinate 364,677,365 of NC_064614.1, read as the reverse complement.
GCAGAAATCCATTCCAGTACGATTATGCCATAGGTGGTAAATCATTGGAAGCGGTAACGACCGTAAAATACTTAGGAGTTACTATCCGGAGCGATCTGAAGTGGAATGATCACATAAAACAAATAGTGGGAAAAGCAGGCGCCAGGTTGAGATTCATAGGAAGAATTCTAAGAAAATGTGACTCATCGACGAAAGAAGTAGCTTACAAAACGCTTGTTCGTCCGATTCTTGAGTATTGCTCATCAGTATGGGACCCTTACCAGGTTGGATTAATAGAAGAGATAGACATGATCCAGCGAAAAGCAGCGCGATTCGTCATGGGGACATTTAGTCAGCGCGAGAGCGTTACGGAGATGCTGAACAAGCTCCAGTGGCGGACACTTCAAGAAAGGCGTTACGCAATACGGAGAGGTTTATTATCGAAATTACGAGAGAGCACATTCCGGGAAGAGATGGGCAACATATTACTACCGCCCACATATATCTCGCGTAATGATCACAACGAAAAGATCCGAGAAATTAGAGCAAATACGGAGACTTACAAGCAGTCGTTCTTCCCACGCACAATTCGTGAATGGAACAGGGAAGGGGGGATCAGATAGTGGTACAATAAGTACCCTCCGCCACACACCGTAAGGTGGCTCGCGGAGTATAGATGTAGATGTAGATGTAGGTTCTCAACGTTACATCATCAACGAGTGATACAACCTTATCATCTATAGGTACACTGTAGAGTTACCTACAAGGTATGAGAGGTACTTGCAATCACATGGAAGCTTAGAAAGTTTGTTAATTTTTTGAGACAGGATATCACCATAGGTAGCAGCTGAAATTAACTAATTATAAACTGCATTGTTAACGCATCCCTTGGATTTATTATGATTTTGTGTCTTTTTAACAGGAAAAGTGGATCAAACTGCTTAAACAGCACCAGAGCGGCAACATGACGGTTTCCGAAATATTTACATTAATGATTTTGTACTCATCTCCAGGCTTTGAATAGTTTCGATATTACAATGTGATGAATTATTACCTTCTTTCGAGCAGGAAAGAGTATAATGGGTTGGTTTACAATTCTCGAATGAATTTTATCGGTTTCATTGGTATAGACAATTTCTTCAAATTGGTTTTGTGTAGGCCATCTACGGAGGAAGTAATGAAACGGACTTTATTCCCTGGGTGCAAATATGCTCTTAGATATTTACAGTGGCCTGCAGGTCCTTTAAATTCACTACTGAATGGAGATGACCATCATCAAAACTTCTTTTATATGATGTAAGTACCTTTGATAGAGCCTTTTAAATTCTTCCTTGAACCTAATCGTGGAGGTTTATTTACTGTGACCTTTAAAGTAAAATACCTTTCTTACCTACAGATGAGCACAATTTGTCATTTGGATGTCAAGCGGTTATCCAGAAGGAGTTACTGTTATCGAAACCATTCGTGAACAAGTACCGTCATATTTTTGTTTATTGGGCGTCTTCTTTTTAAAGGATCAGATTTCCGACCACACAATTGGAAGATCCATTACCGAAATTCGCGATAAGTCTTCCATCCGTACACCATGTGTGAGGTGATCTTGCAAAGGCGGCGACAAACGCTACATGCGTTACTGAAATTGACATAGGCCCTAATGCAACCCAGCAAAACTCATCGCTCATTCATCTCACTGATTTTCTGGAGGTACATACACTACTTCTATTCAGACAAAAATGAATGGATGTGTGTGGGTTTGCATGTACCAGCGTAGATCTCGAACCCCTGGAGAGATCTCAGTCTATCTTCGCACACCTACTGCAAAGTACAGTGAGCAAAAATGTGGCGCTAAAGAAAAAAGATTTAGCATTCCTAGAAATGGCTGCTACACCTAAGGCTTCAGAAGCACTACAGTTGCGTGAAGCCACACTGCTGACTAAGAGAGATACTTTCATTTTCGACATAGACAAGTTTGTTTGCTTCTCCTTTCAAATAGGCAACTGGAATAAGTAACGGGAAACGCCTAATTAAAGCAGGTATTATAAAATATTCATATGTATTAGCTCCAGCGTATCTCTATAGTGCTTGGTGCAGTTTCAGACAAATGGATTGCGGGGGATGTGGGAAGTGGGTGGAATTTAATACTAATTCAAAACGAGCGGTATTTAGTATCAGGGCCACAATTATCGGAATAACTTCACAGACTGCTGTGAGTTCAAACAAAAAGTAACAGAACAGAAACAGAACGGGACAGAACAAAGAAAAAGGAAAAAAAATTAAGTGCTGCATTTTTAGAGAAGAAATGAACTTTTTAGGCCCTTGGTTAGGAACTTATTTTGCACTATGGACACGTTTGATTCATTTCCTAACTAACAGAGGACTGGGATAAATAAGTAACCCAAAGGTAGGATAACAGACAGTGATGTTCGGGGAAGCTGAATGGAAAACTGTGGAAGACGGGTGATTCAAATAGTTCAAATGGCTCTGAGCACTGTGGGACTTAACATCTGAGGTCATCACTCCCCTAGAACTTAGAACTACTTAAACCTAACTAACCTAAGGACATCACACACATCCATGCCCGAGGCAGGATTCGAACCCTCGACCGTAGCGGTCACGCGGTTCCATACTGAAGCGCCTAGAACCGCTCGGCCACGGAGGCCAGCGAAGACGGGAGAAGTTGATATTCCGTGATCCTTTTTGTATAAATTTTGATCTACATCTATATTTAAATACATAAGTCACAATCCGCTGTACGGTACAAGGCGGAAGGCCCCATATACCACAATGTATCATTTCCTTCCCTGTTCCACTCGCAAATAGATCGAGGGGAAAAGGACTGTCTATAAGTGTCCGTATGAGCCCAGATGTATGTCACCTTGTGTTCGTGGTCCTTAAGCGAAATGTACGTTGGCTGCAGCAGAATAACTCTGTAGGCTGTCTCAAATGCCAATTCTCTTAACTTTCTCAATAGTGCCTCGCCTGAAGAATGTCGCCTTCCTTCCAGGGATTCCCATTTGAGTTCACGAAGCTTCTCGATATACTTGCGTTCTGACCTAACCTACCGGTAAAAAATCTGTCAGCAGGCATCTGATCTGCTTCGATGCTTTCCTTTGATCCGATCCGGCGGGGATCACAGATACTCCAGCAGTACTCGAGAATGGGTCGCACTAGTGTTCCGTAAGCCGTCCTCTTTGTAGATGAGAGGAGATTGACAACAATTCTGCCGTCTTATATCCGTCTGATGGACGAGGAGTGAGGAGAATAAGTCACTCTGTGCCCACAGGACCTGGTAGGCCCATCGGTACCGACCGACCGCCGTTTCTTCCTCTGCCACTTGTGTCATTGTATGCAGTATGGCGCTGGCAGTTTTCGTGACCTGAAGACGCTGCTACCCGGTCACGTAGCTCCTTAGCTGGGCCCATGAGGCTGAATGCACCCGGTTTCAGTCCTCCCATCGAGGAAAAATTCTCTGGCAGTGCTGGGAATCGAACCCGCGTTATCCACGTGGCATTCGGCCGTGTAGATCACTCAGTACCGATGCGGACGATAAGGAGAATAAAATAACAGAGATTAGGCACGTACGGACAGTCGTTTTGCCTCGTTCAAATCGTGATTGGAACAGGAGTAGGTTATACAAATATGTAGTTGTAGATCCATGTAAAGTACTGGGTGGTCAGTACAGGTAAATACTTTCACAGTATGAGAACACGAATTGTCGCAGAAAGACCGCAAAGTGAAATTTAGTACACTTGGCAACTTTTTTTGTTATTCATAAGTTTTATTTTTATGGCATTTTTTGCTTTTAGTCTGAATGTCATACAGCCATCTTTCAGAATTTTAGGAGGTTCCTAGAATTTTGCAGGACCCATTAGAACTACTGACGGCCTTGGGAGAGCCAGTCCTGACAAAACTCTACCATCTGGTGAGCAAGATGTAAGAGACAGGCGAAATACCCTCAGACTTCAAGAAGAATATAATAATTCCGATCCCATAGAAAGCAGGTGTTGACACATGTGAAAATTACCGAACAATCAGTTTAATAAGTCACTGATGCGAAATACTAACGCGTATTCTCTACAGACGAATGGAAAAACTGGTAGAAGCTGACCTCGGGAAAGATCAGTTTGGATTCCGTAGAAATGTTGGAACACGTGAGGCAATACTGACCCTACGACTTACCTTAGAAGCTAGATTAAGGAAAGGCAAACCTACGTTTCTAGCATTTGTAGACTTAGAGAAAGCTTTTGACAATGTTGACTGGAATACTCTCTTTCAAATTCTGAACGTGGCAGGGGTAAAATACAGGGAGCGAAAGGCTATTTACAATTTATACAAAAACCAGATGGCAATTATAAGAGTCGAGGGGCACGAAAGGGAAGCAGTGGTTGGGAAGGGAGTGAGACAGGGTTGTAGCCTCTCCCCGATGTTATTCAATCTGTATATTGAGCAAGCAGTGAAGGAAACAAAAGAAAATTCGGAGTAGGTATTAAAATCCATGGAGAAGGAATCCATGAACGAGAACTGCTGCATTACTGAGTAGTAATTGATAATATCTGGTTAATTGTTGTGAGAATTCCATTTGCTAGTTTGCACAAAGCCGACATGGCACGAAAATTTGATTTATATCTCTCACAGTTATTTCATTACATTCACATTAGCTTTTGTTTCTTACATGTATTCGATGAACAATGCTGCGAAATGATCCATAATTGAATCTCATACGAATTGAAGAACATATAATTTTTGTATTGGTCTGAACTGTGTGGAGTAATGCCTTTGAGATAATGTTTAGCAGTTGTTGTCCACAATATTTCCCTTTACTGTGTTTCCTAACAACGTCTTGCTCTTCTATATAATGTAGTCTTCAGGCCTCATGATGGTACTTTAATATTTTTAAACGTCCCATTTTGATCGGCGATCTTCGCCAACTCATGGACTATTTCATTATACGGGTTTTAACGTTACTGTGTCCCTTCATTCACTTAAATGTTACCTTCTCTGCGGGGTTTTCGTTTTCCTTGGTGACTTTCATAATGTCTGTCACTGGTGGATTAGTGTTCTTGAGATGGACTAGGACCTTGTAATACATTGGGTAAGGAGCAGCAATGCAAATTTTCCCTAACTGCCGTGCTATACCGAATGTTCTTGTTCAAAACCAGAAAATGGCGGCTACTTTCGTTATTTTGGTGTATTGATAATCGTAATTACGATATGTTAGCGTTCTTCGAAGATAGGTAGAAATTCATATGCATCTATGGAGCTCGTACATAATTACGAATTTTTGCACAGTGTTTATTCTTTGTCCATAAAATTTCTGTATAAGGCAATCTGCGAGTTTCATTATTAGAGGATGATTATCGGCAGAATGTCTTTTTATGAGAGATATGACTGTCGTTAATTTCCACCCCGCAACGTTGGGCATTTCTACAGCTATCGCTAACATGGCATTCATTTGCGTGGAACGGATAGTTAGTTCCTTGACAAGTGATGCAACTGAACTGGAATTTCTTAGAACTTTAGAAACTGCTTTTCTGTTGCCTCTGTTGAACAACATACATTCATATACTTTTATGGATATGGTGTCTGTTCTTTCGGACCTGTCCGAAAGAACAGACACCTGTCAGAAAGAACAGACACCATACCCATATAAGTATACAGTTCTGGCGATACCGGCCATAACCTTCTTCTGTGCGGATGCACACATATTCCCCGAACTCTTACGGGACTTGGAAGAATGTCTTCTATGAGTAATGAGTGTGTTGCGGTAGGACACTAAAAATGTAGTGTGTGGACATACAAGGTGAGAATGTGGGTCTCGCGGGAGGCGTGCGCGAGACAATCCCTGCAATCGGATTATTACCTGTGCCCTCGGTGGTTCAGATGTATAGAGCGTCTGCCATGTAAGCAGGAGATCCCGGGTACGAGTCCCGGTCGGGGCACACATTTTCACCTGTCACCGTTGATCTATATCAACGCCCGTGCGCAGTTGACTGTACTAATATAATTCTAATTACATACAATCATAGTCGAGTATACATCTTATCAGACTCCTGTATACCGATAGAAGAATATTGCGAATCCCACCAAGCCATTGTCTTGCAACCGAGAGCATCATCTCCCTCAAAGACTGGAACTTCCCTAAGAGAGATGCTACATGCCTCTTCCACAAGGGGCACGAGTCCATGAGCAAATCAAGAAATTGAGATTGACATTTCACTGAGCAATGGTAACCGTATTATGCGCGTAAGTAACTGTCAGATCAACAATATGAAACTTCCTGGCAGATTAAAACTGTGTGCCGGACCGAGACTCTAACCCGGAACCTTTGCCTTTCGCGGGCAAGTTCACTACCATCTGAGCTACTCAAGCACGACTCACGCCCCGTCCTTACAGCTTTACTTCTGCCAGTCTCTCGTCTCCTACCTTCCAAACTTCACAGAAGCTCTCCTGCGAACATCCCCCAGGCTGTGGCTAAGCCATGTCTCCGCAATATCCTTTCTTCCAGGAGTGCCAGTCCTGCAAGGTTCACAGGAGAGCTTCTGTGAAGTTTGGAAGGTAGGAGGCGAGGTACTGGCAGAATTGGAGCTGTGAAGGTGGGTCGTGAGTCGTGAAATTAGGGGTCGCACAGAAAAATTTAAGTGCTCGTTTTTCCCGTGTACCGTTCGGGAGTGGAACGGTAGAGAGACAGCTTGAACGTAATTCATTGAACCCTCTGGCAGGCACTTCATTGTGAATAGCAGAGTAATCATGTACGAGACCTGTTCAGAAAGTAAGCTCCGATTGATTGCCAAATTGAAACCACAGTGAACATCAGAAATGTTTTACTTGTAACAATTAGCTACACCTTTCAGCTACTTCTCTACGTAGTCGCCGTTCTGACTTAGACTTTTGTCATAGCGTTGTACCAACTTTTCAATAGCCTCATCATAGAAGGCAGCCGCCAGTGCTTTCCGCCAATTCTCCACGCTGGCCTACACCTCGTTGTGTGTGTCAAAATGTTGTCTTCAAAGACAGCGGTTCATGTGACCAGAGATGAAACTCAGGGGGAGACAATTGCGGACTGTATTGTGGGTAATCTCACATTTCCATTTGAAAACGATGCAGGAGCATCTTCATTGCCCCTGCAGAATGTGGCTGAGAATTGTCTTGAAGAAGAAACAGCACGACAGTTATGTAATGTTAGCTGCATAGCTTCAGGCGAAATTTCTCACCAGGCCCTCGTACTTGGCGGTAGACACTATTTTCTAGACAGCTTTACGCACTCACTGCGAGCTCAGAAATGAGAAGAGCGACGTGATGCTAACTGGGGTTATACTAGAGACACTACCCAACACATCTGTGCAAAGCTTTATCGGATTTTCATAGTCGTTTCCATTTCGCGACCGATCGGAGCTTACTTTCTGAACGCCCCTTTTAGATGTAGATGTGCTTGGGTAGCTCAAATGGTAGAGCACTTGCCCGCAAAAGGCAAAGGTCTCGAGTTCGAGTCTCGGTCCGGCACAAAGTTTTAATCTTCCAGGAAGTTTCATATCAGCGCACACTTCGCTGCAGAGTGGAAATCTCATTCTGTAAACTGTGAGATTCCTCGCCTGCCGAAATTAACGCTAGTCGTCTTGAAAACTGGAAGCTGTAACCATTTAGGTGCCAATCACTTTTCTAGCTGAGACACTGTTGAACTCATTACTCTCCACAGTTAATCATTTCGGGCGTAAAATCTTTTTCGAAATCTGCAACTATCATGGTAACATCGCCGGCCGCGGTGGCCGTGCAGTTCTAGGCGCTGCAGTCCGGAACCGCGGGACTGCTACGGTCGCAGGTTCGAATCCTGCCTCGGGCATGGATGTGTGTGATGTCCTTAGGTTAGTTAGGTTTAAGTAGTTCTAAGTTCTAGGGGACTGATGACCTAAGATTTTAAGTCCCATAGTTCTCAGAGCCATTTGAACCATGGTAACATATTTCTGTTTCCATCGCTAAAATTGTTTATTACTAATCACGCCCCATTAATCAAATTGTTGGTGGTAACCAACATAGTCTAAGTGTTTCAAGAGGCACCGTACCGAATATTTATACGTTATACAGGGGAAGCAGGAAGACCGTCAACCGCTAAGTTTCAACGCGGACGACAGTGGGTGTTGTTGAGTGATAGTGGCAGATGGTCACAGGAAAGTACTGTGACGAAAAACAAGAGGACGGTAGCTGCGAAAGTCACTGCAGAGCTGAATGTCGCACACAAAAATCCTGTCAGCACCAAAAGAACACGAAGAGGGCTCCGTAACAAAGCTGAGCTGTAATTCTATAACCGCACGTCAGTGATGCAGATGGCCGTATCAGGAAAAGCCATAGAACATGGGCTATGGAGCAGTGGAGGAATTTCATTTGCTGACACGAATCTTGTTTCACACTGTTTTAACCTTCTGGACGAGTTTACATCCAGAAAGTAAAATATGGCGAGGGTTTGGTGATGATTTGGACTGCCAGATTTTGGTATTCCATGGGCCCCATGGTTACTTTGCAAGGTCACATTACTGCCAAGGATTATGAGAGCATTTTGAGTGGTCAGGTCCACCCCACAGTACAATGCTTGTTCCCCAATGGTGATGCTGTGTTCTGAGACGGCAGGGCCCCTGTTCGCACGGCTCGCGTCGTCTCCAAATGTCAATATGATTGGGCCTTCGTCCTGTACTTTGGGGAGAAGGATGCGTGATTGCTATCAACCCCCCAGTGCCGTTACCCGAAATTGCAGTACGAATGCTACTAGATTCAGTTGAAAACCATATAAACCTGTATTTATCCGTTCCGAGACGGCAGGGAACTGTTTTGGAGGGCAACGGTTTTCCTGCATTGTATTAGGCATGATAATGTGTTTTGTTTTCGGGGTTTCCAAATGTTGTCCATTCCCTGTAGATAAGTTAGGTTGTAAAACTAACTTTCCAACAGTTGTACGGCCAACTTCCAGTAATTGTCAGATTTTGTATTTCTAACGTTGGATTGATTATGAAGTTGTTCTATAATTAATAATGAAACGTGACACTGGTGATAACATCTGATACTTTCGAGGACACATGGGTCCGCAAACGAGCGGTTTGTGAGGTAATTACGAACGTGTGGTTACGGGCTGCCATTGACTTCAGCGTGGATGGTATAAACGTGTTTGAAACATAAACTTTTATATTAAGTTCCCATCTAAATGGGTTCACATTTCAGTCGTGGCCTACATTAACAAGAAATACCATCTTACTTCAGTACGTTAAGCGTCGTAATTTACTGTAACTTGGTCTCAGTTTCTCGTATTGAGAAGCAATACTACACTCAAATCTTATTTTTTTATTCCAGTCTTTGATCACAATATAAGTTCCTTTGACGATGACCTGTTTCAGTCAGTAATGACCATTTTCAGATCTATAATGTAAAAAAATTTACACCTCGTGGACAGTCTATCTTCAAAACAATACAGCATTTCATGTCACAATATACTCTCATACAAACTGTGAAATGTACAGATAAAATAAGGTAAAGCGTTCCTGTTCTTCACCATGTCCTAATGTGATAAAGCCATAATGGCATCGTCAAAACATTTATACACTCAGCAAAGCATATTCACGCAGAACTAAAATATAATTTAAAATAGGCCACATCGTCCATACAGTCATTTCGCAACTGGCGTTACTCTACAAAAGCTAATGAAATGCAGTAGCTACCAGAAATCTGTTTGCCTGCATTCTTCATAGATATCGCTAATGTGGGCTTAGATGCATTCTTCATTCATATAAGAACCATGATCTAATAAAAGCACATTAGGTAAAATACATGTAGCAGACTTTTAAATTTTGATAACTATTATAGAACACAATTGTGAAAATATGAAAGACGAATACAGTTAACCATGTAAAATTATTAAAAGGAAACATATAAGAATAATAGGTCTGACACTTTTATGGTTAAATTACGGTCAAAAATAAAATACAAGTAATACACTGCCTATAACAACCTATAAATTACCTAAGAAACATACAATGCCTATATGATAAAATAATTGAAGAAAAGACAGATCAATAATCAGCACCCTCTGTTGGCTATTACGTAGGTGCCCAGCGATCGTAAGAACTTAACCACTAGCGGGCTCGTCATACGTCGTGATGTATCTCGCACAGAAAACGTTTACACAACAAATTAATAGTGTGGCCATACATTCCATGAATAGGTAGGATATAATCAGATACAGGATTACAGCGACATATGTAAGGAGGTAAGGCAAATGCATACTGTTCATGACAAAAATCAGCAAGAAGGCTATATGTAAATAAGCGAGGTATTAAGTGGTTATCGTAGTACATTATCAAATAAGGCGAAGTAGGCGTTGGGCACAAAATCGCTATGTACATTTAGTATTCTTATGGGCTGATGATTTTTAGCTTTGTAAATCTCCAGCAAGTCGAGAGCGCGACCCTTCTCTATCATGTGTACAATACACATACAACTTTCAACATTGCCTATAGTGTGGTCTGTCTCTGCTAAATGCATTCCTAATGCAGCTTTGTTATGTGGCTGCAAATACTCCCTGAATATTATTTTAAAAGAGCGGCCGGTTTGACCGATATAAAATTTATCACAACCTCTACAAACGGTCTTGTAAACCCGAGAACCATCAAATTTATCAGAATTATTACTAAAATTATGTTTTACACGGAGTTTAAGAGTGTTGTTAACTTGAAAACCACATCTAACTTTGGATTTCCTGAATCACATTTCTATTTGTAGGGACATTTTACCGTAAAATTTCATTGGAATTTAGGACATGGTGTAAACAGATACGCTTTACCTTATTTTATCTGTACATTTCCCAGTTTGTATGAGGGTGTATTGTGATATGAAACGTTGTATTGTTTTGAAAGATAGACTGCCCACTAGGTGTAAATTTTTTTATATTGTAGATCTGAAGATGGTCATTACTGACTGAAACTGGTCATCGTCAAAGTAATTTATATTGTGATCAAAGACTGGATTAAAAAAAAACACTTGACAGTATTGGATCACTGTTCATATTCGTGACTATGTCGCAGCTGGTGAAAATACTACACTCGTCTCTGCAGTGAGTTATAAATTCTGTAAACTCCACTGAACCTCTTCGTAAATCTTCTCACTACTGTGCAGTTCGGTGCTCTAGCTCTTCAATCGCAAGAACGTGAACGCTATTCACAACATCTTTGTGATGACTCGACAGAAACCTGTAGCACTGAGGCCAAGATTCAGGTCCATCAGTAGCAGCAGACTGTTCCGGTCTCGCGTGATGAAATACATTTGTACTATGACACTGCAGCAATCAGATGTCAGTGGCAGATGGTAACGACACATTCCTATTTATCTCACAGACGGCACGTTTGAAGACCCATGTTCATGCGGCTATAGAGTAACGGGACTGATGCTGTTACGGAATAAGCACGTATTTGCCAATGATGAATGACCAATAGCTGCGAAGCGTGGAGCTTCCTCAATCGAATGTGGCGTCTATGCTTTGGCCGTTTGTGTAACAGCTGTTGTTCTCTTTTGTCGGAGAAATGACAAGTGTAATAATAGCGCCACGAGCTGTCGTCAAGTTTCACATGAAACTTCGAAAAACTGCTACTCACCCTACATTTTCATAAAAGAACTGTATGGCGAAGACTCTTTATCACGTACGCGACTTTTTCAGTGCTTCAAGCGTTTATAAGATGGTCAAAAAGACGCTGTTCACTCACGCCCGTGACGCCCTTCAAGAATCGAAAGCGGATGGAAGTATCAAAAACGAACGTAAATGATTCGATCTAAATCGTTGCTCGAGTATTCCATCGAATGCAGAAACTGTAGGAATTGACAAATAATGCGTAAGGCAAATTTTATATAATCGGTGTAACATAATAAATGTGTGTGCAAAACTGGTGCCCAAAATTCCTACGATCGAACAAAAAGAAGATTGTCAAAATCTTTGTACTGACACTTTGAATACCAGTGAAAATGACCCTAATTTCTAGGAGAAAGAGATACCATGTGACGAATCTTGGTTTTTCACTTATGATCCATAAATTAAGTGCCAGTGTATGCACTGAAAGGCCCAGTTTCACCGAGAGCGAAAAATGCTCGAATGAGCAAGTCAGGATTCAAAGGGATGATAATCGTTTTTTACGATATTAATTGTTCAAATGTGTGTGAAATATTATGGGGCTTAACCGCTAAGGTCATCAGTCCCTCAGCTTACACACTACTTAACCTAAATTAGCCTAAGGACAAACACACACAGCCATGCCCGAGGCAGGACTCGAACCTCCGCCGGGACCAGCCGCACAGTCCACGACATTAATTCTGTTGTGTATTTTCAGTGGGTTCCTAAAGGTAAAACTATTAATCAGCATTACTCCCATGAGATTCTTCTTCAAATCTGTGACAAAGTAAGAAAAAAAGTACCCAAACTGAGGAAGAACAAGTCATGGGTTCTGCATTAACACACAGCATCGGCTCATGTGTGTTACGAGGTTACTCGCGAAGTACAGCACCCACCTTATTCGCGTGACCTAGTACGAAGTGACTTTTCTCTAATCCACAAGGTCAAATCTGCATTAAAAGAAACGATATTTGAGTCCGTTGAAGCAGCAAAAGAAAAACCAGAAAACGTCCAAGGAGCTCACAGAGGAAGACTTCCAACACTGTTTGCATCAATGGAAAATTCGCATGGAGCCTTGTAGGAGTAAAGGATGGGATTACATTGAGGGCGGTAATAACTAAATATGTATGTTTCTGAAACTAAACGTTTCACAGCAGTATTCCCGTTATTTCACAGCCACACCTCGTATACTTTCACCTGCGTCAGATTTCGCAACTAGTTATGACACACCCCGTGTTCGAGGCTACCAAGGCTCTCAGAGAGCTCGAGCTGATAAGCGTGAGGAACAGATAGATGATCGCGGCCTTGCTAACGCCGCTGCGACCGGTGGGCGTCCGGCGGTGTGTGGCAGCGGCGTGATTTATGCTGTTTTGATATGTCAGCCGCCGTGATGGATGGTCGCCTCGGGGATGCCCACGCCTGACCTAATGGACGGACCGCTCTTGAAGCGATGGTGCGGCCTCGACGAAAACTCCGCTCTCTGCGCCCTGTTTTTGCCTGCAGCCTCGTCATAGCTCTTTATCGGAAGTCGCTTTGTCTCGCTATGATAAAACGCTCGGAGCGCTCAGAGCGCTTTATAGCACACGTAGATTTCACCCGAAGGAATTTCGAAGCCCAGTTCTAAGGGGAATTAGTGCTTGTGTAGCAAGTGTGTTGATGTAACTAACACTGGTTACTTTATCGTGTGATTTTTGTAGTGTAGATTTTTTGGCTGTTCATGCTAGGCATTATCGATGGTCTTGGCACAAAGTAATACTGTAGTGCTCATGGATAAACAGGAATACATTAATAAAGCAAAAGCATTTCAAATGGAACTGAAAAGTGGAAAAAATTTCAGGAACTTACTCACAAAAAAAAAACAGATTCAAAATTAGTACAAAAAAAAATCCTGCAGTGTTCATAAGCCAGGCCAAAATACGTATGTGACCACTTATCAGTTGCAAGACAACTTCCAGATACCATATTGCAAGGTTTGCACACCTATCCTTAAGTGAACGTAATGAATTAAAGAGCGACAGAAATGTAAGAAATTTCTTAGATTTTATAAAAAAAAGGATAAAAATTGACATCATTTCATGTTAAAGATATGTATACTTCAGTCCTGCTGGGTGACACTTAATTCCTATGTGACCAGTTATCAGTTTCAAGAGAACTACCGCATACTATACTGCAAGGTTTGCACATCTATCATTAAGCGGACATAATGAATTAGAGAACGACAGAAACGTAAGAAATTTCTTAGATTTTATAAAAAAATAAAGGATAAAAACTGATGTCATTTCATGTTAAAGATATGTATACTTCAGTCCCGCTTGATGATACAAGTAAGATCACAAAAAACCAAAACAGATGCTCTGAAACGAAACATAAAAACAATCACAGAGCAAACCTATTCACAGTTTAAGAATTCATCCTGTTTACAAAAGAAGGACCTCCCAGTCTGAAGATATCTTTAAAAAAAAAAAAAAAAAGGAATGGTTGAAATGGCTTTGAGCACTATGGGACTTAACTTCTGAGGCCATCAGTCCCCTAGAACTTAGAACTACTTAAATCTAACTATCCTAAGGACATCACATACATCCATGCCCGAGGCAGGATTCGAACCTGCGACCGTAGCGGTCGCGAGGTTCCAGGCTGTAGCGCCTGGGACCGCTGTCCACCCCGGCCGGCGAAGATATCTCAGTGTATCTTAATAACTTATACACACACTGATACGTAGACGATATCACACACCATCTGTTTAAACCGTTCCGAAACTCATTTCATTGCTGCCATACAAGCATTGTCAGTGCAGTAACTGTGACAGTTTAAACGGAAAATTGTTAACAACAGATGTACATTCCACAAGTAAGTTGTGAACAGGCCATTTTATGCGATAGACATGCGGCCATAGTATGTCAACGATGTTGTGTCACAAATTACAATGGAGTACCATCTCTAAATCAAGTGTTCAAGACAATTTCTAGCATCTTTTCAGGAAGAGAAAAGTTTATTCAGACTTTGTGCCCCACACTTTGACTTCTGAACGTTGATACATGCTACAACTTTTCTGCAAAAATCATTATGTGCGATGAGACTGTGTGTTATCGATAGAATCCTGCAACAGAACGACAAAGTTCAGAAAATCACTTGAAGCGTTAATGCTTTGACAGTATAATTGATGTTCCAGCTGTTGTGATGAGTGAGTTGAATGAATGTTCCGAAGAAGGTCTGACAGCTACACTTGGTTGTATGAACTTTCTGTGCGTTGTACTCAAGTTGGGGGAGACTATGTTGAACAACTGAAGCATTAAAAGCACTATCTTAATTTTTCGCTATTTTTTATCAATCGAAGCGTTCTGGATTGACAGGGTATGCCCCACAGACAAACTGGAAGAACACACAGTTTACACAGGTAGATTAACAACATACATGGCAGTATCCAGTTGATCACATAAGTGGAAACCGAAGTAACAATATAGTACCTGAAGACCAAAATCAGAAAATCTAGCAACAGACACTGCTAGACCAAAGTAAAAACTATAGACATGATAACACACGAGAAGTCAAATAACCCATATTCTCAAAAAATGCCAGCCATCAGACGCATGTTATACAGAATACGCGGAACACCTCCAAGCAAAAATAACTTTAGAGAAGAGCTGAACATAATCATCAACTTAGGACGGAGCAATGAATGCAACAGCAAGACGGTATACGAGCTAAACAACGTCTTCAAAATTAAAAACAAAAAACAAACAGAAGAGAGCAAAAATAAAAACTGTTTTGATATGCCAACACATGACAGCAGTGCACAACGCACATTGACACTAATCCATCAACATAAACACAAAACTAAGAACCATATCACAACCAACTCATGCACAGGATTAGTAACATCTTCAAAAACATGGAATTATTACGTCGAGATAAATAGCACATCACAAAAGAAACTAAAACCTGTGTTCTGAAGAGAAATATAGACAGAGTAGTGCAGGAATATATGAATTAAAATGTAACTGCAACTGCAAACACATCGGGACGACTGCAAGAAACTTTAATATGGGGAGCAAAGAACATATAACGGCCTTGACGATGTGTACACCCACCCTGCGTATACAGAACAGCTAATTACCGGCAGACTGGGATAGAAACAGACATGGCAAGAAAAGAAAGGGAATGCACACTCGGCAGCAAGAATATTTCATATAAAGGCCTATACGAAAAAGTGAAAATATCCTAACAACAATAAGCAATAGCAACAGGACAGCATCCCCACTGATTCACAACCTATTTAAAAAAAAAAAAAGTCGTAATAAGTATTAAACATACACCTCCCTGGTATCAGAGATGCGGGGCCACTCAGATCCTGCATGACGTTAAGTATTGTCAGCCTGAATCCATCGATTCCATATTCGCACGCCAGAGCAACGCTAGCAGGAATATCGTGAAACCATAGTTGAATTTCGTCACGTGCTGGTTGGCGTTTCTTCTTCCTACACGAGGCGTAACCAAGTCCGAGTCCGACTTATTACTTAGAAATCCTCTTCGCCATCTTTCCTCTTATGCAGAATGTAGATGGCGTTATCCCTGCTTATTTTGTGTACACTTCATGTCAGTTTGACGTTTGTTGCATTATGCCTTCACCTTTATGTTGTTGCAGTTTTAATGGCTAGCAGGGCAGTTTCGTAGAAGTCCCCTGAATGATTATCAAAGTCCAACGCTCAGCGATATAAAAGTTTGTGTGACAAAGTTAGTTGGTATTCTGTTACATTTGCGTAGTTTACTGTCTCTATTTCAACTCATTGTGGTTTTACTCATTGTAGAATCATACTGAAATTCCAGTTTTTTCCTCTGCTTGTTGTTTACTTTCTAAGTTGTAGATGTCTTTACAAAGTACAGCCAATGTCGAATCTCTCCACACTGGAAACCACAGTACCCGAAAAAAGAGGGAAATTGAATGGACAGAGAGAGGCAACTCATAATAGATTTACTTACAGTTATCCTCCCCCACAACACTGCAACAGTTGTTGGGAGATAGAAGGAGGCGTTTTGATGTTATGGGTTTGAGAAGTGTCAGAAATAGTAGCCAAACTGAAGTACTGATTAATTAATCCGTTGAGACTTGACAACAAGTAACATACCATTGCATGTAAGCATTTTCTGTGCTATTCTGAGAAACTGGTTTATCTCGTGAAATGCCATATCATGAAATAACAGAATTATATAAGTTACGTTCAAGCCACTGGAAATTCTATCCTGCCGCAGTGAAGAAGGAACGGCTCGGTTTCCTTGGTTCAAATGGCTCTGAGCACTATGAGACTCAACATCTGAGGTCATCAGTCCCCTAGAAATTAGAACTACTTAAACCTAACTAACCTAAGGACATCACACACATCCATGCCCGAGGCAGAATTCGAACCTGCGACCGTTGCGGTCGCGCGGTTCCAGACTGAAGCGGTTTCCTTGATTTAGTGGAATAGACACAGTAATGCAGAGCACAAATCGCACAACGACTATATTAAGACACAGAAAAAGCCGAAGAATATTATTTGTGGAAGTCATTACACCAAGCATCTCTATCACCTACCTTCAGATGGAGTCAAATTACCCTAATCAATAATATTATGAACTGATAGAACAACAGAGAATATAGCTAAAAGGAAAAATAGCTTACAACACGAAAGTTTGGCAGCTGAGCTATCACATCTCGATGTCACCTTTCGTCAGAATTGTTATACTGATAGGCAGATCAAACGTGAGTTGCGCTATCAGCCTTCTGTGCAACGGGTGAGTGACGATAGCGACGAAGTGGCACCTAAGTCTACGGCCTTTTTGCCGTACGTGGGAATCATTTCCAACAGGATTGACCGTATTTTGCGGAAATATGATGTGAAATGTGTTTTTCGACCACCTTCTAAGATTAAGGCCCTGTTGGAGTCCGTAAAAGATGATCTTGGTTTGCGTGAGGCTGGTGTCTATCGTATTCCTTGCAGTTGTGGCATATCATATATTGGTCAGACAATCAGGACTCAGGAAGACCGGTGCATTAAACATAAGCGTCACACACGCTTACAACAGCCGAGCAAATCCGCTTCTGCAGAACATTGCCTTGACACCGGTCATCCTATGGAATACAACAACACGGAGATTCTGGCTTGCACGTCCAGCTATTGGGATAGTGTTATTAAGAAAGCTGTTGAAATAAATCAAGCAACCTTATAAACAGAGATGGTGGATTTTGTTTAAATGCTGCTTGGAATGCGGCTCTGTCTCTCATCAAAAAACAGAGGGACAGAATTAGTGCTGCTTCACCTGTTGATTAATAGTCACTATCGATATTTCTGATGTTGGTTATCTTTGGTTGTGTGTTGACTTTGCGGTTACTTGTTCTGTGTGTGGTATCTTCCTTGTTTCTCCGCCCGCAACTCGTGGTCGTGCGGTAGCGTTCTCGCTTCCCACGCCCGGGTTCCCGGGTTCGATTCCCGGCGGGGTCAGGGATTTTCTCTGCCTCGTGATGGCTGAGTGTTGTGTGCTGTCCTTAGGTTAGTTAGGTTTAAGTAGTTCTAAGTTCTAGGGGACTGATGACCATAGATGTTAAGTCCCATAGTGCTCAGAGCCATTTTGAACCTTGTTTCTCCTCTATGAACCGAGGTATTAAATTCCCTTGCACATTGCTTCCTCCTTGCAGTTGTGCCTTGAGAATGGCAGGGTGTGCTCCCTTCGAAATATCGGCGGTGGTCGACGACGTCACCCAGCAGCAAACCCGTAAGTTATTTGAACATTCAATTCGCCGGGAACAGTTGAGGTTTCACAAGTTTGTTATAGTGCTATATACGTCTGATCACTTAAGCGGTCAACGTGTCGGCCTAGTAAGCGGAAGACCCGGGTTCAATTCCGGGTACTGCCAGGAACGTTTTCTTGGTGGGAGGTCTGGAACCGGGTACACTTACACTACTGAGGCCAACTGATGAGCTGCTTGAATGAGAGGTAGCAGCTACAAGGTCTGGAGGTCGACAGAAGGCCGGGAAAAGTGTGTAATGACCCCTTTCCCCTACTCATTGCTCCCAGCTGATACTACCCTGAAGAGCCAAAGAAACTGACACACCTGCCTAATATCGTGCAGGGCCCTCGAGAACACGCAGAAGTGTCGCAACACGACGTGGCATGGACTCGACTAATGTCTGAAGTAGTGCTGGAGGGAATTGACATCATGAATCCTGCAGGGCTGTTCATAAATCAGTAAGAGTACGAGGGTGGAGATCTCTTCTGATCAGCACGCTGAAAGGCATCCCAGATATGCTTTCGCCGCGCGTAGTGGTCGCACGGTTTGATGCGCTATGTCACGTACGGTGCGGTCCCTACCGCCGGAGGCTCGACTCATCCCTCTAGCATAGGTGTGTGTGTGTGTGTGTGTGTGTGTGTGTGTGTGTGTGTGTGTTTGTGTGTGTGTGTTGTTCTTAGCATAAGTTATTTTAAGTACTGTGTAAGTCTAGGGACCGATGACATCAGTATTTTGGTCCCCTAGGAATTCACACACATTTGAACATTTTTTGAAGATATGGTCAATAATGTTCATGTCTTGGGAGTTTGGTGGCCAGTGGAAGTGTTTAAACTCAAAAGAGTGTTCCTTGAGCCACCATGAAACAATTCTGGATGTGTGGGGTGTCGCACTGTCCTGCTGGAATGTCGGAATGCGCAATGAACATGAATGGAAGCAGGTCATCAGACAGGATGCTTACGCAAGTGTCACCTGTCAGAGTCGTATCTAGACAATCAGGGGTTCAAAATCGTTCAAATTTCTCTGAGCACTATGGGACTTAACTTCTAAGGTCATCAGTCCCCTAGAACTTAGAACTACTTAAACCCAACTAACCTAAGGACATCACACACATCCATGCCCGAGGCAGGATTCGAACCTGCGACTGTAGCGGTCGCACGGTTCCGGACTGCGCGCCTAGAACCGCGAGACCACCGTGGCCGGCTAATTCAATTTAGTTTTGTAAACAGGTCCGTTGTGTTTAAATCTTTAGACACCGTTACACGGTTTATATACTTTCGTGTTTAATTCGTTGTTAGTAACAATATCGTGCAATTCACGTCTGCTGTGCCACGATCCTAGTTTCGCGCCCCCGTAACTTTGCGCTGTTGTAGACGAAAGTTATAGTGCGAAGGTATTCCGTAGCAAAGAATGATGATATGGAAATGTAATAGCTTTGCGTTACTCCGTCTGGCAAATTTCAGAGCAAATGTTGCATCATCTTGCTTCTTAGTTTGTTCCATGAGTTCTGTACTAGAGCTAAAGTTTCGCTGCTGGTATTAGTATCTGTGCGAGAGATTATGAAATTAGTAAATACCTCTCACACACACCTATCATTTATCGAAAGTATACGTGCTTAAACGCGACGTATTTCCAGCCTGAGAAAGGTACCTTCATGGATGGCCAGGTTCCCTTCAACTCGCCATTCCCTAGAGTCACCATTGGTGCATTTATTACACCTTGGTGGAGTCGTTCTTCAAAGATTGACGTTCCTGGTCTCCAAACGCAAGCTTTAGGGCATACCGAATAAAAAACTGGAAGTATCTGGCTCCTTTAAGATTTTTTTCAAAATATGTAGATCCCTTGTTCTTCGTCCACCATCAACAAATAGGGCAATGGAACAGCACAAATACATGTAAGAAGTATATCAAACAATATCAACAAATGTTCCATATTTCTGTGAATGTATTATTCAAAATACACAACTGGCCATTAAAATTGCTACACCACGAAGATGATGTCCTACAGACACGAAATTTAACCGACAGGAATAAGATGCAGTGATATGCAAATGATTAGCTTTTCAGAGCATTCACACAAGGTTGGCGCCGGTGGCGACATCTACAACGTACTGACATGAGGAAAGTTTCCAACCGATTTCTCATACACAAACAGCAGTTGACCGGCGCTGCCTGGTGAAACGTTGTTGTGATGCCTCGTGTAAGGAGGAGAAATGCGTACCATTACGTTTCCGACTTTGATAAAGGTCGTATTCTAGCCTACCACGATTGCGGTTTATCGAATCGCGACATTGCTGCTCGCGCTGGTCTAGATCCAATGACTGTTAGCAGAATATGGAATCGGTGGGTTCACGAGGGTAATACGGAACGCCGTGCTGGATCCCAAAGGCCTCGTATCACTAGCAGTCGAGATGACAGGCATCTTATCCGCATGGCTGTAACGGATCGTGCAGCCACGTCTCGATCCCTGAGTCAACAGATCGGGACGTTTGCAAGACAACAACCATCTGCACGAACAGTTCAACGACGCTTGCAGCAGCATGGATTATCAGCTCGGAGACGGTGGCTTCGGTTACCCTTGACGCTGCATCACAGACAGGAGCGCCTGCGATAGTGT
Source organism: Schistocerca nitens (assembly GCF_023898315.1). Taxonomy (NCBI): domain Eukaryota; kingdom Metazoa; phylum Arthropoda; class Insecta; order Orthoptera; family Acrididae; genus Schistocerca; species Schistocerca nitens. The sequence continues at coordinate 364,656,375 of NC_064614.1, read as the reverse complement.
ACTCAGCGACGAACCTGGGTGCACGAATGGCAAAACGTCATTTTTTCGGATGAATCCAGGTTCTGTTTACAGCATCATGGTGGTCGCATCCGTGTTTGGCGTCATCGCGGTGAACGCACATTGGAAACGTGTATTCGTCATCGCCATACTGGCGTATCACCCGGCGTGATGGTATGGGGTGCCAATGGTTACACGTCTCGTTCACCTCTTGTTCGCATTGACGGCACTTTGAACAGTGGACGTCACATTTCAGATGTGTTACGACCCGTGGCTCTACCCTTCATTCGATCCCTGCGAAAACAATACATTTCAGCAGGATAATGCACGATTGCAGGTACTGTACGGGTCTTTCTGGATACAGAAAATGTTCGACTACTGCCCTGGCCAGCACATTCTCCAGATCTGTCACCAATTGAAAACGTCCGGTCAATGGTGGCCGGGAAACTGGCTCGTCGCAATACGCCAGTCACTACTCTTGATGAACTGTGGTATAGTGTTGAAGCTGCATGGGCAGCTGTACCTGTACACGCCATCCAAGCTCTGTCTGACTCAATGCCCAGGCGTATCACGACCGTTATTACGGCCAGAGGTGGTTGTTCTGGGTACTGATTTCTCAGGATCTATGCACCCAAATTGCGTGAAAAAGTAATCACATGTGAGTTCTAGTATAATATATTTGTACAATGAATACCCGTTTATCATCTGCATTTCTTCTTCGTGTAGCAATTTTAATGGCCAGTTGTGTATATACTATATTACGAAACAACTAGAGATGAATGGACTGCCTCTGTATTCAGCAACTCAATATTAAGATGTATGTTAACTGTAACTATGAAATTTACGTCATAGGAAGGCGTACCCCTGTGTTGCAACGGTACCGCGGGTGACAAGCAAAGGGGCTCTGCGATGAAGTGAAATGGTACTCCAAACCATCACTCCAGCTGTCGGTAGTGTGGCGGGCGACCGTCGGGCTGGTAACCCACCAGATATGTCTTCGGTGGTCATCGGGGCTGAATTCGAAGCGGGGCTCATCACTAAAGACAATTCTATTCCAGTCAAAGAGATTCCAGGACGAAGATGTTCCCGGAGACGTCCCGGATAGGGGTGGGGTACCAAGCTGACTAACACACGCCATACAGCCCTCCAACTAGAAATAATAGACTGGGGTGCCATTTCTTTTCATAGCAGGGCACCTTTGGTTGTCATCCACGGCACCCTGATAATAGAGTGGTACGTCGACGATACTCTAAGCCCCGTTTTGTTACCCTTCATGGTAAACCATTCTGGGCTTGCATTTCAGCAAGATAATACCGGCCCGCAAACGGCTTGAGTTGTTACTGTATGTCTTCGTGCTTACTAAATCCTACCTTAACTAGCAATGTCGCCTTATCTCTCCTCAATTGTGAATGTTTGGAGCATTATGGGCAGTGACTCCCAACCATCTCGGGTGTTTGCCAGTACAAGTACATACACCTACCGATTACTGACCACTTCGGATAAATCTTTCGTGGTGCGTTTTTTTTTCTTAGAGTATATTTTTACATCCTAACGTCTAGAAGAATGAGCCTCTTCAGCAGAATGTGGGCATTTCTATTGGCCAATTCCTACTCGTGTTAATAGAAATACGAGGCGTGTTTTTTTTTTAAGTAAGTACCGTTTTGAAATTAAAAAAGACGTGCTAAGATATTTCGATAATTTTATTTTTACGTGAAAGTCTGTAGCTTAATCTACGCTCTGATGCCATTACAGTGTGATTCTTCCTTGTTTACGTTGTGTACTGAGCGTTTAAGACGCCTCTGATAATCGGGAGTCCCGCCGACTGTGAAGTACGGTCTGTTATAAGATTTCTTAGTGCTAAAGGCCTAAAAGCGATCGATATTCATCGTGAGATCTCTGCAGTTTACGGAGAAAACATTATGAGTGATGGAATGGTAAGAAAGTGGGTGAGAGCATTTAAAGATGGCCGCACAAATGTGCTTGATGAACAACGGAGTGGGCGTCCTTCGGTCGTTAATGAAAGTCTGCTGCAGGAAGTGGATAATAAGGTGAGAGAAAACAGACGCTTTACGGTTTCCTCCTTGCAGGATGACTTTTCTAATGTTTCTCGTAGTGTTTTGTATGGCATTGTGACCGAGCGCTTGAATTACCGGAAATAGTGTGCACGTTGGGTACCGAAAATGTTGACGGATGTGCAGAAAACCAAACGTTTAGACAGTGCATTGACTTTCCTTGAGCGGTACCACAACAACGGTGATAATTTCTTAAGCCAAACTGTTACGGGCGATGAAACATGGGTGACCTACGTCACACCAGAATCAAAGAACAGTCCATGGAAGTTGAGCAAGGACATCGTTTTGCTGCAAGACAATGCCCGTCCGCATGTGGCAAATCAGACCAAATCTCTCATCGCATCTTTTCGATGGGAAACTCTAGATCGTCCTCCGCACAGCTCCGATCTAGCTCCCAGTGACTACCATCTTTTCGTGCACTTGAAGAAACACCTGGGCGGTCAGCGTCTTCAAGACGATGACGAAGTCAAAAAAGTGGTATTGCAGTGGTTAACAAGTCAGACGGCATACTTCTGTGAGGAGGGTATTCAAAAACTGGTACAATGTTATGACAAGTACCCCAATATTGACGGAAATTATGTAGAAAAGTAGATTAAAGTACAGGCTTTCATGTAAAAATAAAATTATTGAGATATCTTATCACGTCTTTTTTTTTAATTTGAAAACGGTACTTACTGAAAAAACACGCCTCGTATCTCTGATAAGTGTTGCTTGTTGCCAGAACGTCTCTAAAATTTCTTCCCAACAGCAGATGCAAAACAGCTCTCGACATGAAAACTCACAAGCCCTCAATGTAGCCTTGTACTTGCACACCACAACCCATTGAGAAGCATTAAAGAAAACCTAATCCACCATCTCCAGGCTTCATAGGGCTATCATGGCCCAGATACTGGACGCCGACTCTAGCTTCCACAACGCCAATGGATGAGCCCAAGGACGGACAAGGAATCATATGTTACAGCTCCTAAGATAAAAGCATATTCGAACATTTCTTTTGTGGGAGGAGTCCAATGGTTAGCGTTGCTGCCTCTAGATCACGGGGCCCCATGTTTAATTCCCGTCTGGGTCGGAGATTTTCTTCTCTCAGGAACTGGTCGTTTGTGTTGTCCTAAGCATTTCATCTCACCTTCAGCAATGTGCAAGCCGCTAAGGTGGCGTCAAATGGGAAGACTTGCACTAGACTGCCGACAACTGTAGACGGAGTCTTCTGGTCAATAATACCATACGATCATCGTCATCAACATGGTGGGAACACTGAACTGCTACAAGCTCTAAACCGAAAAATGCCTCTGCTTATGTAAAATAAAAAGAGAAGAAATTTGGGTGGTTGTTGCTTGCATTTCAGCAACCAGTCCAAAGGAGGATAAAAATAAATATCATTTTTGTTGCATAGAGATAAAACGCGGACAGTGAGGGAGTGTTTTGGGAAAGAGGGTGCCACTATTTCTGCCACTAATCGGTTGTGCAAGGTGGGGCGCGTCAGGTGGCGACACAGATCCATCATAACGTGGCGCTGCGCCAGGTCCGAGCCGCGCGGCCGCCTTGGACTGCTGCCATATCCCCGGCCCCGCTAATTGCGAACTGGCCGGCAGGGCCGGGAGTGCCGGCTTCCTCCTGGCAGCCTCCTGGTAAACACGCGTGAATAAAAAACTCAGCCGGAATCCGAGACACTCATCGACACGGTATTCCTGACACGCCCGGACACCTTCTCTTTGCTCGGAACACCTGCTCTGTGCACCTGAGAGGTAGCATCAGCAACTGCCAGATCATTCAGGTTGTGGAAGCACAAAAACGGTTACAGTGGGTCGTCATCCTCTAGTGTAACTTCTAATTTGCTCCCTCTAATCTTAAATGAAGAATACAGTGTTATTTTTATACGTAACATGAAAAACATGTAAGGTGTAATAGCTATACACTATCTGATCAAATGTGACACCAATTAGTTCCTACTCTTCGCCTTTATGACGGCTTGAAGTCTGCTGGTGTCACTTTCAGTGAAGTGTCTGAATGTCTGTAGGTGAATGTCAGCCCGCTCTTCCTCAAACGCCAAAACCAGAAAAGGCAGTGGTGTAGGACGCTCCAGTATAGAGCGAAGTCTGCCCTCTAATTAATTCCTAAGCTGTGACATTGAGTTCATATCGGTCCTCTGGGCAGGGCAATCCATTTCAGGAATGTTATTGCCCACAAACCATTGTTCACAGATGCTGCTTTATGGCAGGGTGTATGCTCATGCTAATACAGTCACCGTCTGTGAACTGTTCCTCTACTATATGAAGTAAACAGTGCTTTAAATGTGCTCATACCCTTCCGCATTTAGCGTTTCCTTAAATGCAGTAAGGAGGCCACATTCTAACCACGACCACCAACCTCGCACCTCCCCCCCCCCCTCCCAATGCCATAATACTACCTCCTCCTTACTTCACTGATGGCACTGCACGCGATGGCAGGCTACGTTCTCCAGCATTCGGCAAACTCAAACCATCCCATCGGCTTGTCTTAGAGTGCAGCGTGACTCATTGCTCTAGATCACTTGTTCCTGGTCATTCGCTGTCCACTGACGCCACTCTTTACACAAACTCAATGTTCTTTAGCACTGACCATAGAAATGTTTGATTTATGAGGAGTTGCTCAATCATTGTAACCAATTCTTTTTTACACTCTACACACATTTTGCTGGCCGGCCGTGGTGGCCGTGCGGTTCTAGGCATTTCAGTCCGGAACTGATACGGTCGCAGGTTCGAATCCTGCATCGGGGCCGGCCGCGGTGGTCTAGCGGTTCAAGGCGCTCAGTCCGGAACCGCGCGACGGCTACGGTCGCAGGTTCGAATCCTGCCTCGGGCATGGATGTGTGTGATGTCCTTAGGTTAGTTAGGTTTAAGTAGTTCTAAGTTCTAGGGGACTTACGGCCACATATGTTGAGTCCCATAGTGCTCAGAGCCATTTGAACCATTTTGAACCTGCCTCGGGCATGGATGTGTGTGATGTCCTTAGGTTAGTTCGGTTTAAGTAGTTCTAAGTTCTAGGGGACTGATGACCTCAGATGTTGAATCCCATAGTGCTCAGAGCCATTTGAACCATTTGAACACATTTTGCTAGCTAGTCTGCTGGTAGCACTATGGAACCGATGAGTGACTTCATCCAGTCTTTTCATGCCATTGTTTACAGTCGCCCTCTGCATTGCTCGACAGTCCCCGTCCGTCAGTACACGAGGCCTCTCTGGTCTTTCTTTACCCATGGTTGTTCCTTCAGATTTCCATCTCACAACCACGTTCCCAACAGTTCAAATAGATATCTTCAAACGGTTCAAATGGCTCTAAGCACTATGGGACTTAACATATGAGGTCATAAGTCCCCTAGACTTAGAACTACTTAAACCTAACTAATCTAAGGACATCACACACATCCATGCCCAAGGCAGGATCCGAACCTGCGCCCGTAGCAGCAGCGCGGTTCCGAACTGAAGCAATTAGAACAGCTCGGTCACAGCGGCCGGCTGGATAACTTCAGTATTTGCACGCAGACAGCTGCCACCACCCTTCACAGAGGAATGGGGTACTTAAAACTCTAGTACATAGGGCGCGCACTATCTCTGACGCAGAGAGTCTACCCCAGGAATTGGAACATCTGAGAACTGTATTTCGAAAAAATGGGTACTCAGAGTGGCAGATTCAACGTGCTCTCCGCCCAACCACTGCAGCACAACCTGTTGAGATGGATGAAGTCACGAGGGAGGAGGTAGGCACTGCGTTTATTCCATACAGAGGCGCACTCTCGGGGAAAATCGCCCGCATTCTGAAGAAACACCGGGTCGGAACTGTGTTTTGTCCTCCAAATAAAACGCGTGCACTGGTGGGCAGCGCCAAAGATGATCTCGGTTTGAGGAAGGCCGGCGTGTACCAGATTCCGTGTCAATGTGGCAAGTCGTATATTGGTCAGACGATGCGTACCGTCGAGGATCGATGCCGTGAACACCAGAGGCACACTCGACTGATGTATCCGAGCAAGTCGGCGGTCGCTGAACATTGTTTGTCGGAAAATCACGCCATGGAGTATGACCGCACGAGGATTCTGGTACAGACGTCGAGATACTGGGACAGCGTTGTTAGAGAGGCCATCGAAATTCGCACCAATGACGACCTCATAAACCGTGACTGTGGCTATAATCTTAGCAAGGCTTGGGAACCAGCGATTGGGTCAATCAAAAGTAAATCGAGCAAACGTATAGTTGTGACGACCACGGCGGACAGAGCCATCACACCGACGTCATCTCAGACGCCGTCGCAATCTGTTCCACCGCGCGACCGTGGCGCGGGGCGCGGACGGCGGAGGGAGCGCGCCGCGGGTGGAGGGTATTTAAATCGGCCGCCGCCGCGACCGAACCCAGTTCCCTCTGAGCAGCCATAGCGTACGGATCTCCGTGCCGGCACGTTCACAGGAGCTCAGTCCGTCAGTTCACCTAATGATGGCGACATGTATGATCGCCGAAATATTGTGGCCGTTGGACACTATAGACCGGCAGCACACCCGTGGATATTTTGATTAACTTCAGAAGGGTTTAAACGTCCCTGAGGGGTATGTTATTCAGATGACATAAAAAAAATGGTTCAAATGGCTCTGAGCACTATGGGACTCAACATCTGTGGTCATAAGTCCCCTAGAACTTAGAACTACTTAAACCTAACTAACCTAAGGACATCACACACATCCATGCCCGAGGCAGGATTCGAACCTGCGACCGTAGCAGTCGCGCGGTTCCTGACTGAGCGCCTAGAACCGCTAGACCACCGCGGACGGCAGATGAAATCCAATGACTCTTCTACATAACTAAGTTCTTCTGACCAACCCATACTACTATAGCGCTTCTCTACTGACAACACAACACACTCTTTCTCATTTTAAACTCGTGTGTCCACCTCTCGTGATCTATAGTCACTGATGTCGCATTACGCAGGGTGCCCAGATACTTTCATCAGACAATGTATGTCCAGAAACGCACGTTTCTCGTGATAGAAACCATTTCATTCATAAGCACACTGGAAAATTATTCACCACCAGAAGTCTAGCTTCTAAAGCTAAGTACCGTATTTGACAAGCCAACGTACAGTGTCATGATACAAGTACCAATATTATCGATTTTCTTTTCTGTTCCATTCACATGTGAGTTTAGTAATATCTGTCTCCTTACAGCTCTCTGAATATTAGTAATGCTGTGCACTGCATGTTGTACTCTCACTGAATCTTCTGAAATGAGAGGGCAGAACTCGGTGAGCAGAATCTTAAGAGGATGCACGGACAAATACACTTACATGCACTGAGTAGAAGAAAAGATGGCATGCTCTGGTGGTGTCTGTAGCGCCACCCATTTTGTTATGAGGCAGTTTGCAGTTTATACTTTATGTTGTAATATGCACATCCCAGTAGGCAGTATAGTCGTCCTTTAAGAATGCATGATAACTGCAGACATTATTGACTACTGACAATGATTATGAAACTAAATACTTTTTCTCTTTCTTTCCTTTTATTGCAGAGATGGGTACCTGTTCTTTTCTGCAGCCTTGGAAACTCATTCTAGCTGACTCGGATGTGGACTTTAACTTAGAAGTACCAGAGAGTCATAAACATGTTAGGGGCTGAAAGCAGGCCTTTTGGGCAGGTAGAAGACAGAGAATCTGTACAGCAGGCACCTTGGGGGCGGCCTGTGTGCTGTAAAATTGCATTTCGTGAGACGCTAGGAAGAATACATTTCATAAAGAGAAATATCTGAAGCCAGGTGTAGTACTCAGAACGGGACATCATGGGACCTGTCACTTTTCTGCAACCATGCAGCACAAGAATGTTCGTTTAAATCCATGTCACAGAGGCTCTGATTGTCTGACAAATATTATTTTGGTAGAAGGCACATTTTCCCAAATGTGCATACTTGTGAGTCATTTGATGGGGCAGGTTTAGAAATCTGCCATAGAGTGGGAGAGATTTTCTGCCATAGCGCCCCTTGGTTAACCATGACAAAACCTTTGAGAGCAGAAACTTGTTAATGTTTGCTGTTAAATTTATTGTTGGCCAGAGCTCACAAGGTCTGTTGCAATTGTCCAATGAGATTTCTACGCTGGAGGAACCAGCACAGTATCAGAGTTTGAAGTGAGAGTACACTTGCCGTCAGAGCACTGAAGAGTAGATTCTGGGTGAAAAGATATCGCAGCAAAGAGGGATGTCTCTATCTTAGGGCAGAGCACAGAAGGTGAGCTGAACTAAAAATTTCCACCTGTTGCAACTGTTGTCTTCCCCATTAACACCATGTATGAGTGGTAAGAATGAGCTGGCAATGCGATCTCCCAATCAAGGGTAGTTAACTAATCAGGGCTTAATTTCACGGTTTTTTGACATTCATAGCCAGCTAGTTGGTTCCAGCATGCACTTAAGCAATTCTACTGGTGTTTGTACTTACTTTCGCACTTTCTTTCTTTAAACCACTAAGCATGTTACAGTCACTGGGCATATCTGCGGTATAGTTTCATGTTATGCTTCATGTGTCTACCCGCCTGTGCCAATCACGATACTTTGGTCTACTTGTTATATCTTTATTTACTTAATTGAATGGGTAACTCGTTTGTTTGATGTTCCACAATAAATAAAGCAAATAATTATAGTGAATTTTAGCTTCTTTTGTAGTTAGATGTAGTGTGGGAGCGATGTGTGGCGTGGTACCTATACCTTTATGCTTAACTGGGCTGCCCCACGGAGTTTTACGTCAATAAGTCGTGTCCGTTGTGCGACACAGTTTTTATTGAATTTACGTGATCTTCTGGTGAACTTCCTTCCCCGTATGTCACCAGGGATCAGACTTATAGCATCTTAGGGGTATGTTCAAGCGACACCTCACAATATGTTGACTGAGAGCCGTCTAGCTAGTGTGACTCATGATGGCCCTGGCTGGTGGCCCACCCATGTGTTGTGTTTCCGTGCAGTCATCGAGAGTACCATCAATACTGCGCAAATAGTCTCAGAAAATCGTAAAAATCAGTCAATTTTAATGTTTTTCCGTACATTAAAATAATGAAAGGTGAGTTTGGAAATTATTCTGAAAGAAACATATGTGAATCATTTAGTGAACTTTAGCTAGCAAACAAAGCAGTGCTTAGCATATCTACTGCTCATAAACGAAAGCAGACGTACATATGGAGTTAAAGATCACAGAAATATTACATATGGCATAACTGAATCAGAAATGGTTTAAATGTATTGATACGTTCAATGAAGAGAATCTTTGCGTAAAACATTGAAAGCTAAGATTGGTAACTATCGAAAACGAGTTAATATCAGTCCGAAATCATACACAGTCTTTTGACTTATATTGCAACGGCTACTCCCGCCAGTAACTGTTCCGATAGTCTTCTTTCAATGAACGATGACTTCTAGAATGGCTCAGGAAAGGTTATCCGATTTGCAATTTCTGTCAGTAGGAGAAAGGTGGCACCATTGGTGACAAGTTTGTTTGACAGGTAACAGAATGTATAACGAATGTTTAAAAATCTCAACTGGCAGATCTCGAAGTCAGATGAAGTACATCTCTCGATAATATGTTTAGATAACTGCAGGAATCATCTTTCAGTTTAGCAACCATAAATGGTCTTTGCCCCATAAGTGTCTGTGCCGTACAGATTGTGCAGGTATAATAACGGACATACTATTTTAAACAAATGCGCAGAAGCTCTTCTACATTCCAAGACCCACCGACGAGAGGAAGAGCAACAAAGTTTAATCCATGATTCAGGAAGCGGTATTCTCAGACACACGGTGAAACACGTATGTATTCATTGCCAGCGACGGCGAGGCATGACAGAATCTCTGACCAGAGAGTTATTTATCGTTGCTAGTCTGCGCTTGACCGCGCGAGTCGACAGTTGGACAGTAGTAGCAGTCTGGTACAGTGGTGTGTAGCGAGTCGGCAGGAACAGTTGCGAATTGTACTCTGTCTGTAGTAGAAGTCGAATACAGTTGTGTGTGGCGAGTCGGCATGCGTCCGCGGTGTGCTCTGCCCACGAATCTGGTCAGGAATGTGGTGGACGATATGTATATTATTGTAGAAGGTAATGAAGCAGCATTGCGCTCAGCTAATAACGTATGTTAATTGTAATTAATTTGTTCAAAAAATTACCCAATAATAATTTTTCTATAAATTAACTTTTTTAAAAGAAAAAGATTCATTTCAAGTTAAATAATATTTCCTATGCATTCCCTCCAAGAATCAAAATTAAATATACGCCAGCATTGCACAGAGCTGTGCCGAAAAATAAGAGCAGATATGGATGCAGTTTTACTGAGGTAAGAATTTTGGTTTAATTATTTCACAGGGCCGTAGGTCAGCGCTGCTGTCCTTATAAAATTTGTCAGGTTTAATTATTGCTGTTGAGTTGTTACATTCAGTTCATGGTTCATTATTTAATTAATGTTATTGTGGGTTTGTGATCAATCTTCATCCCTTAACGATATTTTGTGGGGAGTTTATATTTCCGCAATTTTTATTCTTTAATTTTGCAAGGAGGTTACGCTTGACTCATTTTTATTATTCACTTTAGTGGGAAGACAACATTTGGCACAATTTCACTAATATTGACTTGTAAAATTTTTGTGGGGAGGTTACAACAGTTAACAGTAAATCACGGAGTATACATGAAGGTGTAAGTGTGGAAGTTATGATGAAAATGGAATAGCACGACACATTGTTTTTTCTAAAATAATGGACCGTAGAGACATACAAGAATGAGGAAAAACTCGTTTAATTAAGATAAGAAGTTAAGTCACCGAGCAAATACGTTTCATTCCAAATTTACAGTGCACATTAGTGGGGCGAAAAGACTTTGTGCTCCGTATTACCACTTCTAAGTGCATTGGTTAGATATTTCTAAATCCGATACTTCATCCTCCCTAAAACTTAGAAAACTTATTGCTGTCAGTAATTAGCAATATTTAGCCGTGTGTCATCGGGTTACAACATTAGTACTCCAAGAGTCCCCATTCTCATATACCGGACAAGATAATGAAGTATATGAATAGCCACTGGCCACTGTTTGACATTGTTTCTAAGCAGCTACGCTATTATTTCCAATCCACGGCGTGCAAGCTTTTTTCGCAGTGTTGTCCGTGGGTCTCACATGGAGACTTCTTTTGTGAACTCCTTCTTTCACTGTAAAGCTGCTGTACCGTGGATGGTTGGTTGATTTGGGGGAAGAGACCAAACAGCGATGTCATCGGTCCCATCGGATTAGGGAAGGATGGGGGAACGAAGTCGGCCGTGCCCTTTCAAAGAAATCATCCCGGCATTTGCCTGAAGCGATTAACGAAATCACGGAAAACCTTAATCAGGGTGGCCGAATGCAGGTCTGAACCGTCGTCCTCCCGAGTGCAAGTCCAGTGTGCTAACCACTGCGCCACCTCGCTCGGTTTGTACCATGGGATTCCAGCCAAGACATCTTATTTCAGTCATATTTTATCCTTGTACTTCAATATCTATTACGCTTCTTTCTCTTTAATTACGTAATTCAAATTTTTGGAAATTTGTGGTAAGTTCCGGTCCCAAGGCTTACACACTACTTAATCTACTTTCGCTAAGGACAACACACACACCCTTGCCAGAGGCAGGAGTCGAACTTCCGACGGGGGCTACTCCGCGCGATTTGCATAATTCAGTATTGACTGATAAATATCTTACACATGACAAATGTATTTTACTCGTTTTCACAAGACGTATTTCTCACTGGACAATCATTGCAGTCGGAAAGGGCACCGTCTTAACATGGTAACAGGAATGTCTCCCAATATTGCAAAATTTTCACGCTTTCCGCATTTGTGTCGTCTCGATTCCTAGATCACCGGATACTTTCGGTTAATCTGCGATATCTGCCAAAACATAAAATGATTTTTTGTTGGTAGTTACTTCTACTTCTGCTGCATTTAATAATTTCCCTGTTTTTTCATTTCTGAAGTTCGTTCTAATAGCACGAAATTATCCTCTACAAGAAAGCGAAACCGATTTGTCGTTCCTGTTTCTCGTTGTTCCTAAAAGTTTGCAAATTCGATGAAATTCTGCTAACATTTTTTGTTTATAATTTATTCTTAATTGTTATCGACGTTATTACATTAAATGTGCACATTTAGAATTGCTGTACGGGTACTTTTATGTTCCAGAATCGCCGGCCGAAGTGACCGAGTGGTTCTAGGCGCCACAGTCTGGAACCGCGAGACCTCTCAGATTGCACGTTCGAATCTTGCCTCGGGCATGGATGTGTGTAATGTCGTGATGTCCTTACGTTAGTTAGGTTTAAGTAGTTCTAAGTTCTAGGGGACTGATGACCTCAGAAGTTAAGTCCCATAGTGCTCAGAGCCAATTGAACCATTTTTGTTCTAGAATCAATATTAGTAATATCGTGTGGTCTTCAGTTCTCTGTTACTGAAACTGTATGAATTTAAGTTGTAACACTAATGTATAATAAGAACGGTGTGTTCTGTTTCCTGCGTGAGGGGAAAGTTGAGGAACTAGAGGTACCGTATATTTCACATCAAGATGCAACTGATTTCCGTCAGTCTAACCCCGAAAATGAGCATGTTAATATCCCTAACTGATTGTTGATAACTTCTGCGCAACAACACAATACTGCGTGATTATAGAGATACCGTCAGAAATATACACTTTTTGCTCAGTGATTGATTATGTTAGCTGTTGAAATTTTCGTCCGCGTATGTCTAGAGCTTATGAGTTGTTGAAAATTCTACCTGTCGAGTGTCAGTAACAGAAGAATTGAGTTAAGTTTATGATTAGCCGGATATATGGTTCAAATGGCTCTGAGCACTATGGGACTTAACTTCTGAGGTCATCAGTCCCCTAGAACTTAGAACTACTTAAACCTAACTAACCTAAGGACATCACACACATCCATGCCCGAAGCAGGATTCGAACCTGCGACCGTAACTGTCGCTCGGTTCCAGACTGTAGCGCCTACAACCGCTCGGCCACCCCGGCCGGCTAGCCGGATATATCTAACGGACATAAGTTGAGTACCATTGCTACTATATTCAGATACATTTTGATACTAATAACAACAGTTTTTCTTTAATCTTCGAACTGCACAACTCCCATCTTTAGTTTTATACCCCATACATGAATGTCCGCAGAAATGCATACAAGGAGAGTGGCGTTTTAAAATTCTCATTTTGGTATAAATGGGTTAACCAGTTTCTAGACGTGTCACACACCACGAACTAAATATTTCAGGTGACAACCAAAGAAACATACAACAGTCACTGAAACCATAGTATTGTCTAAGTGCGATCAGCCACGCAATGCTTCAACTGGCTATAAGACAGCTTTAGCTGAATAACAGGAAATCACTTCTAGAAGTATAGCCTGTTTGAATTCTGTAATGAATATAAACATTATATTTCGGATTCCAGGGGAAGGATTAGTACCCTCTCTTGCCCCGCCCCCCTCCCTCACCCCTTAAACAGTCTATGACAGTAGGTCAAACTCTTTATCTCTTTGTGGTCAACTGCTGTCGACACCTTACGCAAGATGGAATAAACAATCCATTATTCGACTCGCTGTAGAATTATTTTTCGCTGACTCCAACAGAGGAAAAATTTAAGAGCTAGTAAAGAATTCACAGTATTAGGCCTAACTGACCAAGGTGAGACAGTCAGCACTTTCAGTCACATCATTTCAAAGACAGTGAACCAAATACGACGTTGGATTCCAGTCGGACGAAGAGAAAACGACGTTCTAGTGCCAAGGTGGGGAGCCGTGCTGGTGGTTGCGTAGATTGGGGTTCAGGACTCCACACTCACTAGTGTAGCGGAACAAAAGACATCAGGGCTGATGCGGTGGGCAGAGCAGGACGGGGCGTTATTGCTGCGCTGATCCGAAAGTCAAACTGCAGTCCAGACAGTGCTTACGAGGATCCACGGCATCAGCAATCGGGCTGCGGGCTTCCGTCACAAAGCGGCTGATGTTCGGCGATGCGGGGCGAGTGCTCTTCCTGCGGTGCGGTGGCCGGAACAAAAGAGAGGGACGCCTCGCGGAGACAGCAGCGCCGCATTCAGACGCACAATGCGAGCCGCGCCGCTCCGCGCCGCGGTGCGTGGCTGGGAATGTGGCGCAGTGCGCCTGCCGCCTGGGCTGGCACGCACAATGCGCCACTCTGCCGGGACCACTCGGCCCTCGGCGGACGCGAACGTGGACGCGCCCACGTGGGAAGGGCAGCTCTCGCGTCGCCAGGTCCTCTCAGCTACTGCTCCGTCCTCTCGCACCGCTGTCTCAAGTCTGCGGCCAGCGCTGGACCCAGGCGCTCATGTAGTTTCAGGGGTTGGAACAGGATCGTCGTTTGGTACTGCCAATCCTTCTTCCCATCACGACCAAATATACACTACTGGCCATTAAAACTGCTACACCAAGAAGAAATGCAGATGATAAACGGGTATTCATTGGACAAATATATTATACTAGAACTGACATGTTATTACATTTTCACGCAATTTGGATGCATAGATCCTGAGAAATGAGTACCCAGAACAACCACCTCTGGCCGTAATAACGGCCTTGATACACCTGGGATTTGAGTCAAACAGAGCTTGGATGTTGTGTACAGGTACAGCTGCCCATGCAGCTTCAACACGATACCACAGTTCATCAAGAGTAGTAACTGGCGTATTGTGACGGGCCAGTTGCTCGGTCACCATTGACCAGACGTTTTCAGTTGGTCAGAGATCTGGAGAATGTGCTGGCCAGGGCAGCAGTCGAACATTTTCTGCATCCAAAGAGGCCCATACAGGACCTGCAACATGCGGTGGTGCATTACCCTACACAAATGTAGGGCTTAGCAGGGATCGAATGAAGCGTTGAAGAGTAGAGCCACGGGTCGTAACACATCTGAAATGTAACGTCCACTGTTCAAAGTGCGGTCAATGCGAACGAGAGGTGACCGAGACGTGTAACCAATGGCACCCCATACCATCACGCCGGGTAATACGCTAGCATGGCGATGACGAATACACGCTTCCAATGTGCGTTCACCGCGATGTCGCCAAACACGGATGCGACCATCATGATGCTGTAAACAGAACCTGGATTCATCCGAAAAAATGACGTTTTGCCATTCGTGCACTCAGGTTCGTCGTTGAGTACACCATCGCAGGCGCTCCTGTCTGTGATGCAGCGTCAAGGGTAACCGTAGCCACAGTCTCCGAGCTGATAGTCCATGCTGTTGCAAACGTCGTCGAACTGTTCGCGCAGATGGTTGTTGTCTTGCAAACGTCCCCATGTGTTGACTTACGGATCGAGACGTGGGTGGACGATCCGTTACAGCCATGCGGATAAGATGCCTGTCATCTCGACTGCTAGTGATACGAGGCCGTTGGGATCCAGCACGGCGTTCCGTATTACCCTCCTAAACCCACCGATTCCATATTCTGCCATCAGTCATTCGATCTCGACCAACGTGAACAGCAATGACGCGATGAGATACACCGCAATCGCGATAGGCTACAATCCGACGTTTATCAAAGTCGGAAACGTGATGGTACGCATTTCTCCTCCTTACACGAGGCATCACAACAAGTTTCACCAGGACACGCCGGTCAACTGCTGTTCGTGTATGAGAAATCGGTTGGAAACTTTCCTCATATCAGCACGTTGTAGTTGTCGCCACCGGTGGAAACCTTGTGTGTGAATGCTCTGAAAAGCTAATCATTTGCATATCACAGCATCTTCTTCCTGTAGGTTAAATTTCGCGTCTGTAGCACGTCATCTTCGTGGTGTATCAATTTTAATGGCCAGTTGTGTAACTAGTTGTACATCCTCACTTTGAACTACCAGAAAATAATAATAACAATATATAGCATACTGAGGCTACAAAAATCGTCGGATAGTGATATGCACATATAGCGATGACGGTAGTAACGCGTACACGAAGTATGAAAGGGCAGTGCACTGTCGAAGCTATCATTTGTACTTATGTGATTCATGTGGAAAGGTTTCCGACGTGGTTACGACCACAAGACGGTAATTAACTGACTCTCAACGCGGAATGGTGGTTGGAGGTATTTGCATGAGACATTACATTTCGGAAATCGTTAGGGAATTGAATATTCCAAAATACACACTGTCAAGAATGCACTGAGAATACTAAACTTCAGACATCATCTCTCACCAAGGACAAAGGACTGGACTATGGCCCTCACTTAACGACCGAGAGCAGCGGCATTTGAGTAGAGTTGTTACAGTTAACAGAGAAGCAACACTGCGTGGAAATGACCGCAGAAATCAATATAGGGCGTCGATGAACGTATCCGTTACGACCGTGCGGCGAAATCCTGCGTTAATGGGCTATGGCGACCGACGCAGCTGTCCTTGCTAACAGTACGACATCGCCCGCACAGCATCTCCTCGGCTCGAGACCATATCGGTTGGGCCCCAGACGACTGGAAAACCGTGGCCAGGTCAGCTGAGTCGCGATTGCAGTTGGTAAGAGCTGATGGTAGAGTTCGAGTGCAGGCTGCACCAAGCTATGGACCCAAGTTGTCAGCAAGGCACTGTTCAAGCTGGTGGTGTCTCCATAATGGTGTGGGTTGTGTTTACATGGAATGGGCTGGGTCCTCTAGTCCAGCGGAATCATTCATTAACTGGAAATGGGTATCTTCGGACTTCATATTCCCAAACAACGCTCGAATTTTTATGGATGACAATGTGTGTCACTGGACCACAATTGTTCACTATCGTTTGAAGAACACACCGATCGCCCGACATCAGTCCAGTCGAGCATTTGTGTGTCATAAACGAGAGGTCAGCTGGTGCACTTAAGCGTGCACCGGCAACATTTTCGCAATTGTGGACGGCTATAGAGGCAGCATGGCTCAGTACTTCTGCAGGGGACTTCCAACGACTCGTTGAGTCCACGCCACGTCGAGTTGCTGCACTACGGCGGTTATAAGGAGGTCCGACACTATAGTAGGTGTTCTGTGACTTTTGTCACTTCCGTGTACACCGCCTGACGAAAGCGTGAAGCACCCAGAAAACTTTGTCAGATGTTAATGTACAAGGGTCACACCAAAAGAAATTGTACTGGTAGATAGGACAGCTTGGCTATGGAAGTGGAAGGGAAGCCCACAACATAGACAGACAACAGTATTCACAATTACAAGCACCCAAGCTTTAATGATCTTCCAGCAATAAAAGCTCTTAACAAATCTCAATTAAGCAAGGACATAAACTTGGTTACAAACATATGTTAACCTTCAACCAGTGGATAACCCCAATAAAGAATTACCGATCAATAAAACGTAGATAAAGGACTGCTTTACAAGAATGCTTAAATCATGAAAGCTAAGTTACAAATTTTATGTTAAGCTTCAACAGGTGAATAACCCCAATAAAGAATTCTCATTTAAATAAAACATAGATAGGAAAATGCCTTACCAAAATGCTTGAATTGTGTAAAATCATGAAATGCTGCGTTACAACTTTTCTCGCAAACTACTTAGGAATTTACAGCAAATAAACAATTTTGATCTATTTAACCAGAAGGTAACTGCCAAGTCCAAGCGACCGAAGCCACTCAGAGCGGACGACCGCCCCAATGCTGGTCATCAACCGACATCGTCACGGTGCAGTGGCCACCGTGCTAAAATAGATTAACGTTTCGGTAAGCGTCCGACAGCAACACAGGCGTAACAGTGACTGAAAAATCGGCGTACGCCTCACGAAACACGGCACACCCTGAAGCGGGAGCAGGCACAGCTGACTAGCGGCCATACAATCGCGAACAAACAAATCTCACGCCGCCCGTACTAACGCGGGAAATGATAGCGAGCGACAAGACAAAAAAAATGGCTCTGAGCACTATGGGACTTAACACCTATGGTCATCAGTCGCCTAGAACTTAGAACTACTTAAACCTAACCAACCTAAGGACATCACACAACACCCAGTCATCACGAGGCAGAGAAAATCCCTGACCCCGCCGGGAATCGAACCCGGGAACCCGGGCGTGGGAAGCGAGAACGCTACCGCACGACCACGAGATGCTGACGAGCGACAAGACGCCACGCGCAAAGCAGCAACCGTGCCTACCCCTCGACCACAGAATGTGCCCTGTCTCCTTGTCTATAGTAATACAGTTTATAGCACACAAGGAACGATTGAATAATGGCATTAGTTCAACGCAAGATCAGTTAACAGTTAGGTCCAGCAAAGATTTACCAACGGATTTACCTTTAAACCAACTTCTGGACCACAGGCGGATATTAGTAAACTTGGCATAAGTTTTCACCAGGCCTACAAACAGAAAATCAAATTAAACAGTTGACAATTGCCAAAAATAGTCACGATACGCAAGCCCTTCAAGACCTTGCTATCTTATAGTTATCATTAACGGCGAAACATACACAAATGAATGACAAGAAATTCACCATTGAAAGCAAAAAACAACACACCACAAAGGTTAAATTAATTAATTTGCAGACGAGCCAGTCACTGAAAGCTCAGTTCCACAAGATTAGAACTAACCTCACTCGGCAGCAATACATTTGTGTGCGTGATAACTAGGTTGTCCAAACAGTACTGCAAAACCCAAAACACCGGGTCACACGCTAGCTGTCTTGTTCTCGGATACTAGGCACCATCGGTATAAGACAATCGCGACAAAAAAAATCTCTGAAATTACAGCTGCCTGCAGCAAAACAAATGAGTCAGGGTGCATGAACGTAAAGCACAAGACATTGTTCCAGCAGGAGCGTAACCTTTTCACTGCACATACGGACAGAACAAGACACGTGAGCATAAAGGGAGCAGCAGATGCGTACCGAGCAAACTATACTGCGCCAAAATACGACCCACGTCACGTCCACAAACCGGAGCACTGCTCCCGGAGCTGGTGTCTGCTCGCTGGACTGCCGCAACTCTCTGTCCCCCGGAAAGCGATGCTGACTGCCGCCTTGCTCAACGCTCCCTTCTCGGCTGTGCACAACAACTCTTCTCTTGTCGCCTCAGAGTGCGGCCGCAATGTGCGTTCTCCTCTGCTGTCCGCCCCAGACTCCCGTACTCGCACTCACTCCCTCGTTAGGACCCGCTCCGACAGGAGGCGCTCGCGATCGCACATAGTGCCAACCTCAACCAGAGGAGCAATCGATAGCGTCTTGCTCCCGAGAGCCGCGCCACGGCTCAGAAATGCACTCTATTTTTGTAGAAATACAGTTTTCATTCTGCATGTGTGAAAGATTTTCAGTGTATAGATACATCCTTCTCGCTTGTTTTCAAGCTTAGTTCAACCTGTTCCCGTGAGTGGCGCCGTCACAGCATGTCTTCAAGGTGGGTGCTGCACTTGACGTTCGTCGGAAGCAAAGTTCTCCATAGAATTCCTGTGCCTTGAGAGACAGTGGGAAACATCCAAAAGAGGTTGAAAAAGGTGTATGGAGATGCTGCTGTCGATCGCAGTACAGTTAGTCGGTGGGCAAGCAGGTTACGTGATGAAAGCAGGCACGGCAATATTGAGGATTGTCCTCGCAGCGGCAGGCCTCGTACTGCACAAACTCCAGACAATGTGCAGAGAGTTAACAAATTGGTGACTGCTGACAGACGCATCACAGTGAACGAATTATCACGTTACGTTCGAATAGGGGAAGGAAGTGTTTGCAGAATACTGAAAGTGATGGCGTTAAAAAAGGTTTGTGCCAGGTGGGTTTCCAGGTTGTTGACAGTGGCTCACAAAGAAACAAGAAAAACGGCATGCAGCGAACTTTTAGAACAGTATGAGAATGTTGGAGATGAATTTCTTGGAAGAATTGTGACAGGTGATGAAACATGGCTCCATCATTTTTCACCAGAGACGAAGAGGCAATCAGTGGAGTGGCATCATGCAAATTCACCCCAAGAAAAAGAAATTCAAAAGCACACCTTCTGCTGGAAAAGTTATGGCTACGGTGTTTTCGATTCCGAAAGACTCTTCCTTGTGGACATCATGCCAAGTGGAACCACCATAAATTCTGATGCATATGTGACGACACTGAAGAAACTTCAAGCTCGACTGAGTCGTCTTCCACCACATCGGCAAACCCAGGATGTTTTGCTGTTGCACGACAATGCACGACCACATGTCAGTCAAAAAACCATGGAAGCGATCACAAAACTCGGATGGACAACACTGAAACACCCGCCTTACAGTCCTGACCTGGCTCCATGTGACTATCATCTCTTTGGGAAACTGAAAGACTCTTTTCGTGGAACAAGGTTTGAAGATGATGATCCCTTGTGCACGCTGCCAAACAGTAACTCCAATAGGTTGGTCCAGAATTTTACCGTGCGGGTATACAGGCGCCGGTTCCAAGATGGCGTAAGCCAGTTGAGAGGGATGGAAATTATTAGGAGAAATGAAAATATTGTTCCTAAAGGATGTATCTACACACTGTAAAACTTTCAAACATGTAGAATAAAAGATGGATTTTTTAAAAAAATGTGGGCATTTCTTTTGGAGTGACCCTCGTAACTATGTAGACATCCCCACCGTCAGCGACTATGTTAATGATTAGAAGTGCAGTGCACCTAGGCAGGTAGAATGAGCATCAGAGGGCTTAAGTCTTGTTTGTGTTTTAGGTTGTCAGCGTCTCTAGTAAGGTAAACAGGAATGTGGAACAGCGCCAGATATTGAGTGAACACTGTGAAGGACACGGAAATGCAGCGTACTCTTGTGAGACAGCGTTATAGGCACCTGAGGGAGTTAGAAACGGGTCTCATTTTGCGTCTGCATTTGGCCGGCTGTTCGAGACGTGCATTTTCAAGATTTGTGGAGCACTCAGACGTAGCAGTGGCCCAGTGTTGGATGGTGTGGGAACGAGAGGCGTGCTCGTCGTCAAGGTTCCGGTTCACCACGTATGACCGCCACAAGGGAGGATTGTTGTATTGTGCAACTTCACATGTAAGTCTGCCATTCGACAATACGTAATGCGCTCCCAGCAACATTCTGTGTCGTCCTACAATACTGAATGCAGATTAGCAGCAGCCAGACTAGACAATTACACCCCATGCGTTGGCTGGCGCTGACACGACAACACAAAAGGCTGAGTTTGGAGTGGTATCGCGACCGTGAAGCATGGGCTAGAGATGAAAGGCGTCCCATTGTGCTCAGCGATTTTTGGCTGTTCTGCACTACTCGGGACGACCGTTGTCGCCAAGTATGTTAGCGACCTGAAGAGAGGTGCAATTCCTCCATCATTTTCGAGAAACACAGGCGTGTTACTCTTCATGTCATGGGTGGGGAGCATCGGACATGACGTCAGGTCTAGGATGGTAGTGACTGAGAACCTCTGCCTGCACAACGGTCCGTCGCAGACATTCTGCGTCATCGTGTGTTACCTCTCGTGCGACAGTATCGTGGTGCCACTTTGCAACACGACAAAGCTCCTCCACATACGGCCTAGCGAGGTGGCGCAGTGGTTAGCGAATTGGACTTGTGTTCGGGAGGACGACGATTCAAACCCGCGTCCGGCCATCCTGATTTAGGTTTTCCGTGATTTCCCTAAAACACTTCAGACAAAAACCGGGCTGTGGCCGAGCGGTTCTAGGCGCTTCAGTCCGAAACCGCTCGACCCCTATGGTCGCAGGTTCAAATCCTGCCTCGGGCATGGGTGTGTGTGATGTCCTTAGGTTGGTTAAGTTTAAGTAGTTCTAAGTTCTAGGGGACTGAATACCTCAGATGTTAAGTCCCATAGTGCTCAGAGCCATTTGAACTTGAGCCATTTGTCTGTTATTGGTCTGTAGTGTCCTTCCGGCCCTTCATTAATGAATTAATTACAAAAGGCAATCGAAATACCCGCTAGGCGAAGTGAACATGACACTGTCAGGTGAGATATTTTAAATTTGATGGTAGGGTAGACAGGCAGAACACATTGCTTTCACATTCACTTCGAAACTATCCGATGTACAATATGGACAACGAACACCTACTCCGAAAATTTTTGCGTAACACGAAGCAAAGGAGTAGGTGATTATTTAAAAACAAAAGAATTTGAATTTACCCAATTTTATGTTTTCATGGACTTGTCAAGCGACAGTTAAATCAACCAGAAGCCTGAACCGAAGCGATTTCTGTTACACGTGTGTATCTTTGTGTGTGGCATTTAGCCAGTACTTAAACTTCATGACCTATGTTTCTCCGTAAGTCGCTGCGCGAAATGATGCAATACGAATCGACTCAGTTGGGTTCTAAATGGCAATCCGATTCGATGGGGTGCGACGTCCTCAGTGTCTTTCTGCCTAGACACCTGCAAGAACACATGGTGATGTGAACTGCCGCGATTCTGTTGAATTGTAACGAAAATGCACTGAAAATGACTATTTAAAGCCGAAACCTAGATCTGCAAGCATAACAAAAAACTAATGGGATTTCGACTGACTGCTGTGTGCCTCTCCTTCGGGACGTGTTCTCTCGTGGACAGATCTTGGGAGTCTGCTGGCTTGGGAGTACCTCAACATCACGCAGACGGTTTATAGAGACACGTGCCATGTGCGGAGGTTGGTTGGAGGAGGGGGCCAAACAGGTAGGTCATCGATCCCATTGGATTAGGGAGGGACGGTAAAGGAAGTCGACCGTGCCCTTTCAAAGGAACTATTCCGGCTTTTTGCAAAAAAATTCAAATGGTTGAAATGGCTCTGAGCACTATGGGACTTAACATTTGAAGTCATCAGTCCCCTATAACTACTTAAACCTAACTAACCTAAGGACATCACACACATCCATGCCCGAGGCAGGATTCGAACCTGCGACCATAGCAGTCGAGCGGTTCCGAACTGAATCGCTAGAACCGCTCGGCCACACCGGCCGGCATGTCTCAAGTGAAACTGGATATATTCTTGAAAACACATAGAAATGTGAGGTAGTCTCGTAGTAGCATCCCACTGTTTCGTTTTCATTTGACTGTCCCCTATATACGCACTGTTTTCCTGGCAGACGGTCAATATAACAACTAAATAGACAAGCGAAATTGCAGCATTGAGTTGGGCACCAGATGTTTTTTTTTTTTTTTTTTTTTTTTTTTTTTTTTTTTTTTTTTTTGTGGAGTTTACTTTTGAGCCAACCTTCTTTGACAGGTTCGAGCAGTGTTGCTTAAATGGAAGTGTCTCATCGGTGCTGGCACGTAGATATTTAGAGACGTAGTTATGGGGAATTTCCATCTCATCAGATGCTTTGTGTAACATAGAACTGTGTGCCTCTTTATGGTTGTGATTGGCGTCTCGTAATTCAGTATGTGTCCACATAATGAACTCCGGGAATGAGTGTTAGACATTTAAAATCGAAAAATATCATTGGAAGAGCTTGAAACCTTGATTAAATTAATCAAGCACGCAGATGTGTTGTAATAACGTCAGTCTCAAAGTCGTTTCGGTACGAAACAGTGATGGTCATGATTCTCAGCATAAACTCAACCACATCGTGATGTTACATATTTCTGTTGCTCGTAAATTATTCTTCGTCATCGAAGTATTTTGTAAAAGTTTAAAGACTAGCTAGCTTTCAGAGAATACAATGCCAATTATTAGACTGCGGCGATGGGGGAGGAGTACGGAAGGATTTGTGGAGGGGAGAGGAACCAACCTATGAAGGGCCGGAGTCGTTACAATATAGAAGTGTCTCTGTTATTCTGAGTTCACAAGGTTAGACACACCAAATAACGTGTTAGATGAAGAATTTTCAGTTACCTTTCTGTGACCGTTGTTGATAACGCATCCGACGAATCATGTAATTACCCGTCTTTTCCATTATCACGAATTGTGTGGCAAGATCGTTTGGAAGCCCCAAGAGTACGCTGGATAGCAATGGTAAAATTGCCTGACGGATTGTAGATGCAGTTTAAACCGTGGTATTACGAGTAATTTTACTTTTAGTCCAATGTTTTTGGTAGCAGACCAGACTTTTACTCAGCTACGTCATAAACATGAATTTACCTGTTGCCAAACTGGTCTTTGACGCTCACGGATGAGGTTTGTGTTTGTTCACTGAGAAGTGGCAGATGAGTCCGTAGACTGAATGTTGGTGCGAGCATCACCGAGGAAAACTGTATTTATTGCTGACACTGAACGCTCTTGAGAAATTAAAAAAAAAAAGAATGCGATGTCTGGTTCCCATGGACTCACAAATCTGGAATGCTGTCAGATTTTCGTAGACACCAATGAAAACAGTGTTAAGGAATGTTCACTTTGATGGTTTCCTAATCTTTGTGTAAGAGGGCTGCATAGTGCAGAGACAGTTCATGGCGTAAGGCGGAGAAGAACCAATAGTTTAATCTAATAAAACTTTCATTCTGTCTCAAGAATGATCATGAACTCGGTTAGTGGTAAAACGTTGGCGAGATACAGTTTAGTATTATCGAAGGAAAGCCACACAAATGTATGTACATAAGAAAGAAGGCGTTTCTAGTCATCTGGATAACTTAGAACTTTTGAAGAGCAAAGGATCCAACAGAAAGTTGAATGGGGTTTTAATGTAGATTGGAAGAGAGACGGAGGAAATTCAGAATATTGTTATACCTTCCTAACAGTTATCTTGCATGAACTGTGGGAGGTGAGGCAATTATTAACTCGCAGATCTCTCAGTTGGGAGGAGTGGGGTTCAATATCCTGCATTTTCATCCCAGTTCAGGTTTCTCATTCAGTTCCTAATTCGAGTAACGTCAGTACCGCGAAGATTCCTTTGAACACGGGAAGACAGCATTCATTCCACATCCCTATCCTATTCGATCCTCATTTCCAACTGCAGCAATAATAAATTGAACCTTTAATTTTTTTTCTTTTCTCATGGATATACCAGGTTTTGGGATTGAAGACTACGGAATGGAGTTCGGTAAATTAAATTCCTCATAAGGAAATGCATTCACACACAAGGAATGCTACTACAGTACCACTGTTTGACCGCACTACCTGTTTCCCTGCTGACTGCCATTTCAGATCCATCACCAGGACGAGTACCAAATAATCAAATTGTATCAATTGTCCGGTAGATACGGTAGGAAATATACATTTCGCAACACGTATACGCGCAAATCAACTACTTTAAACTAATATGTAGAATACTCCATTAAATTTGTAGGATATTTGTGGGTACCAAATTTAGCACGCACAACTGCCACGTCTAGCAGCAGTAATGACCCTAACCCTGCTGGGAATCATTCCAAAATGGCTTGGATGGCAAATTCTGGTAAGTAATTCTATGTTTCTTCTACTCTACACCACTATTCATCAACCCCAGTAGTTAGCGAGTGGAAGCGATCTCATGTTTGACACGATTCAATCTGGAGTACGTGCTGGCCACCTTCTTTATCGAAGTAGGTCAGGACAGCACGAGCAACGTACGGCTTTGTGTTATCTTGTTGAAAAATAGCGTCCCGGAGATCTCGACGGTAGAGCATAGCCTCCGAGCTTAACAAGTCACAAGTGTAACGGCTGCTGTCCAAATTACCAGCTACGTGAACCAAAAAGTTCATCCAGATGCGTACTCACTGGCACTCGAAACCATCACACCACATTCTGAGGCTGTATGACGATGACGAATGCAATGAGGCAGAGTTGGTTGTCCTTGGAGGCTATGTCCAAAGTAATGCTGTTCCATGAACCAAGACATGTGTGAAAAGTCGACATGGTGCCCCTCCTATGTTTTGGAAAGACCAATGTCAGTTCACCTCCCTTCGCTGTAATGTCAAGGGAAGCCACAAAAATGGTCACCGTGCTGAGAGTCTGTGATACTGCAGACATCTTCATACTCTGCGTGTGGATACTTGTTTCAAAATAAGCCCATTTGCCCATTCAAGGTAGCTAATGTAGCTGTACGATCCACACCTCTCAGGCTCTAGTCGCGCAGGACTGCTCAGATCTCGCATGGTGCTGAGTATTCCTCTCCTGATCAATTCCATTTTCACATGAGAGTCGTGCAACCCCAACCGACATTTTGGAACGATAAACTGCAGTTTTCTTAGGCACGATCATGCCAAGGTCAATTTCCGATATGTGCTGGGAGGCGTTTCTCCTTGTTACGCGAGGAATAACACTATTTTTTTCATGCAAAGAACATCAGATACGATTTCTTAATTGGAAACTCGCAGCACGATCATTTTTTATATACAAATTTTATATACTTTGTGTAGCTACGCTGAAATGCTAATCATTGGTGTATCCTAGCAAGTAACACCTTTCATGACGATATGATGTTTATTGCAGCCATAAGTTACACTTTTATTGACCAGCAGTGTAAAAATCACTGTAACTGTTCATAAGAAGCAAGGCTCTGACCGAATTTCATTGAATTTTACGTGACTACGCTGCAGTATTACCCATTTCCTAGCTTATAATTCGCAACAAACAGTCTAGTGAATATTGACTGGAAAAGAGCTCTGATTATTCCTGTTTGTAAGAATGGCAAAATAGTGAATGCACAGAATTACTGAACAATGCGCCTAAGATACTAGATCATATTCCAAGATTGTACGTTAAGACACTTCTGGGGGAAAAATATGTTCGCTCAAAGAAGAAGCACTGGTTAAGAAGAAACCACTCGAGTGACGCTCATCTTGCTCTCACAAGCACGACATTTTGCACTTCGTTGATGCCAGGTAAACAAGTAGATTACGTCAGTAGTGCGGCTGAACAGGTTTTGGTGCAGGGACAACGTAGATAAACAACCCGCACTATAAGTTAAGGAGCAATTGTGCCTCACAGGTTAGCGTACAGTCTTCTAGATGCTGCATTTTAATACCAATACCGCCCACACCGTTAGACCTCATAGCAGACATGCGCCACTTTCTTCTGCACAATGCAAGTCTGTACCGACCGGCGCTGTGTCGCCAGTTCAGAATGAAAGTAGATGTTCGTCATCTATTGTATGCTATGGACAATGAATCCCACTTAGCTGTCTGCATGATTTCTAACTTGAAGCATCTCTGATTTTAGAACATCACTGCATCCTCTTTTACTAAATTGCAATTACAGGCCGCCCACGCTGACATCACCGAAGTCACTACGCTGAACCATGTCACTACTAGCAGCTACCAGTATTACTTACTCCGTGGGCCTTTTGATGTTCAGAGCATGTTGTATTTCATGTTGTATTTCAGACAGTCATTGTTTATGGAATGCTAGTTGATATTTCTTCTTCGTACAGGCTATAATGCACGAGAATAAGACTGTTTTAAAAACCCACAGTCAGTTGACGTTGAGGATATAGACCTATAGTTGTGCGTATCAACTCGATGACACTTGTTGAAAAAAAGTAATGACTACTAAATAGTGTGTTGATACACATTTTTTGCACCCAATGCAGCATAGCAGTTCTGTGTTAAATGGATTGAAGAGGTTCGTGGTACACTGATATGGATTTGAAAAGTGCCTTTTTTTTAAATTGGTAGAACATTCTCTGCGTTTCTTGAGTGAAATATTTTCAGATGAAAACTTTACCGTTCCGATATATGCACACAAAGTGAGAAGCAGAGCTCACAGCGTGAATGTGATGATGACGATTTTAACATTATCCAATATTCCTTAGGTCCATATGTTAAAGTAAAACTAACTGAGCAGTACTGCATTTCGTCCACTAGAAAATGTAAGTAGGCTGTTTAGGTTTTTACATTGATAACGCGACATAGCACTCTGTATGAAAATCACTGGCTGTGCTGTATGCAGTCTGTGGCTGGTTGGCATTGTTGTAATATTCGCTATTGTAGTGTTGGGCAGTTGGCTGTTAACAGCGCGTATCGTTACGCAGTTGGGGGTGAGCCGCCAGCAGTGGTGGATGTGGGGAGAGAGATGGCGGAGTTTTGAGAGCGGATGATCTGGACGTGTGTCCATCAGAGAGAGTAAATTTGTAAGACTGCATCTCATGAACTGATATATATATATATATATTATGACTTTTGAACACTATTAAGATAAATACATTGTTTGTTCTCTATCAAAATCTTTCATTTGCTAACTATGCCTATCAGTAGTTAGTGACTTCAGTAGTTACAATCTTTCATTTAGCTGGCAGTATTGGCGCTCGCTGTACTGCAGTAGTTCGAGTAACGAAGATTTTTGTGAGGTAAGTGATTCATGAAAGGTATAGGTTATTGTTAGTCAGGGCCATTCTTTTGTAGGGATTATTGAAAGTCAGATTGCGTTGCGCTAAAAATATTGTGTGTCAGTTTAGTGATGATCAGAATAAGTAAAGAGAGAAATGTCTGAGAACGTTCAGTTTTGCTCAGCTGTTTGAAATTCAAATAACGTAAGGGGTTTATCAGCACAGTAATTCAGTAATTTTTCTAAGGGGACGTTTCAAAACGTACTTATAAGTACCGTGAAAGCTTAGAGAGGAAGGGGCTGGGAAAAGCAGGGCCAGACCTGAAATATAGTTAGTCTAAGACCATAAATAGACATTTTACTTTGTCTAAATGCAGTTTGCAGGGAAAAAATGTGAGTCAGTTCACAACATTTGCCTATCATTGTGCACGTGTTGGTCCATGGGAACAGGTTGACTGTGATCACAGTTGCTTCCATAGATGCATCAAAGGCATGTGCAAAATTTTGTAACCTATACTGGATGAATGTCATATGAGTCATAACGGGGGGGGAAATTTCATGAAAAACTTTTTGTAAATACTGTATGTCGGAGTAAACACCTATTAATTCCACTGAGAAAAAGGGGCAATTAGTTACAATTCCACTACAACATTAAGTATTTTGCTACAACTTTTACTGAAAAAAATATGTAATTTGCTATACTTTTTGCTGTAACAGGGCAATTTGTTAATACTACTCTGTAAGATTTGGTAATTTGTTACAATTTCATTGTAACATGGGACTTTTTTACAAGTCAACTGCAACAGATTGTAATTTGCTGCCAGTTCACTATAATATGGGGCAGTTCATTACAATTCCATTGAAACTTGTATATGTGTGGGATAAAGTGTTACGCAGTTTCCACTAATCAACCTATGGGTAGTTTACCTTCCCGCTATATTCCCACTTCATATAAAATATTCAAAGTCAGAACATCATTCAGAATATTCAGAGTAGCCTTCATACAGTCAAACTCCACATAGCGTTGATTAACTCTAAGTTCGATGATAGCTGGAAAGAGTTCATTATAGTTAAACATATTTCGGTATCCCACAAACCTGCTGAACTTCCCCAAGTACACATACGCAGTCATTTCAATGTTCATCTCCCTGTACTCATGACCTTGACTGGCAGAAGACTTCCTGTGCAAGCACCCTTGATAAATGAACCACACTGGCATTAGTCAGGAATGATTCAGAACTCATACGGAAACATGTAAGCTCACAGATAGAAATCCCAAAAACTCACCGTTTGATTACGAACACGAAAAAAATTTTATATATCCCTCACACTTTCAGATTCCTCAACTATCACCATTCTGAAAGCCAATGGAAGTGTTAAATGTCTTATATACAGTGCAAAGAATATCACTTAAAATTTATATGAGGAACAGTTTAAAAATCAGTTAAACATGCAATGCTAGAGTGAACATTAAACCACTCATTGTTTGTAGGGCGGATGATTCGTGTTTAACATGTTATCTACATCAGTATCAAATTTCCATCACCCCAAGGCCAACCAACAGCGAATGTCAGTGTTAGTTAAAGAATAATACTGTGATCTATCTTAAAAAGTGTATGGTCATTTTGGTACAGCTACTGGTGAACCTACAGAATGAATCTACTACTACTACTACTACTACTACGGCTAGTTGGGAACTTATTCGAATCTATAGCACGAACCTGCTACTACTACCGTACTCAAGTCGCCGTGGGACGTACTGTTAGAATCTATGGAATGAATGTTCTTCTACAACAACCACACATCTCTATGACCTATTACAGAGAATTTTCCCCACACAAGCACCCTTATGGATGACTGTTGTAACATGTTTCATCTATCAACAATTTTAAGCAGTCATGTGGAGTGCAGTTTTAAGTTATAAAAGCGGTCCCTCACTGTCGTGACCGTCAGCAACTTTTGTCACCAAAAGACTTTCAGCGCAAACACGTAGACTGTGTGAGATGTGGAAATTTGTGTTGATCTGGGGATCATGCAAGGATAGCTGAAATGGTTAATGTAACTAGTCCCGAAAAAGCGGGAAATTCGCGTTTGAGTCTCAATGAGGCACAAATTTTCATATGTCACTCTCGGGTAATAGATCTATACGTAATAGAATTGACGTCAAGGAATTTGCGTTTAGATTTATTTCCAACAGCTGAGCACCGTCAACAGCATCTGTTGTTTCAAAGATGCATGGAAGTATTACAAACACAGGCAGGCACATGACGACAACAACACTGGTATTAGAAAATTGTTAAGGCTTTCGTGGCCACTTGTTGACAAACTGCCTGTTGGCTTCTGTCTCGGGTTCTTCGGCCGACGTTCATCTAATGATTTTTCTGACGTTTCGCCAGCACGACTGGCTGGCATTGTCAAAGCTTCACTCTCCATTGCCGGTGGTGAACTGGAGCCGAGCTCGCGGCCGCAGACTATATGTACCTGGCGCGCCAACGTCCGAGGGCTCACCCACGGTCATTTCCGGTGCGGTTCTCCTCTTGCTACCTGCGACGGTCGTTCGCTGCAGTACGGGAAGCCAGGATCCGTTTACCTTAAGGCTTTCAACAAGAAAGAGGAAAGCCTTAAGGTAGACGGATCCTGGCTTCCCGTACTGCAGCGAACGACCGTCGCAGGTAGCAAGAGGAGAACCGCACCGGAAATGACCGCGGAGAAGCCCTCGGACGTTGGCGCGCCAGGTACGTATAGTCTGCGGCCGCGAGCTCGGCTCCAGTTCACCACCGGCAATGGAGAGTGAAGCTTTGACAATGCCAGCCACTCGTGCTGGCGAAACGTCAGAAAAATCATTAGATGAACGTCGGCCGAAGAACCCGAGACAGAAGCCAATAGGCAGTTTGTCAAGACTGGTATTGATTTCTCCCTGACTCATCTACATCTACATCTCCGTGAGTACTGTGCAGTTCACAATTCAGTACCTGACAGAGGCTTCATCGAACCGCCCTAAAGCTACTTCTCCATTGTCCCACTCTCGGATGGCGCGGGAAAAAAGAACACTTAAAATGCTTCCATGCGAGCTTTGATTTCTCTTATTTTATTATGATGCTCATTTCTCCCTATGTAGGTGGGTGCCAACAAAATATTTTCACACTCTGAGGAGAAAGTTGGTGACTGAAATTTGATGAGAAGGTCTAGCAGGAACGACTTCGTTTTAATGAAAGCCACCCCAAATCCATATATTACATCTGAGGTAATCTCATTATCTATGCTGCGGGACTTCAAGTAATGCCGTGAGCGTCAGGTGATGAATTTAGTGGACTATGATATAAGGATGTGGACACTGGAAAGTTTGGACAGGGAGTCTGCATGGACAGTGAAAGTGATTAAGGTTATCACTCATGCTAAGTAGAAAATTCGCGTTCGATTCCTGGTCTGGCACAATTTCTTATATATTAGTGTTGGGTAGTAGAGCTATACCTAGTACAAAAGTTCCTGGCAGATTAAAAATGTGTGCCGAACCGAGACTCGAACTCGGGACCTTTGCCTTTCGCGGGCAAGTGCTCTACCAACTTTTTTTTTTAAATTCTCGTTTTGTTCGTTTTCGTTCGTTGTATGTGCTCGGGGCGGAAGTCGTAAGACATCCGTTTCAGTTCGTCCTTGATCGGTGAACTCAGTTTTTTTATTACAGAGGGCCGCTAACCCTCTGACAGAACACGCTGAGCTACCGTGCAGGCTGACCAACTGAGCTCCCTCCTCAAAGCTTTACTTTCCGCCAGTACCTCGTCTCCTACCTTCCAAACTTCACAGAAGCTCTCCTGCGAACCTTGCTGAACTAGCACTCCTGAAAGAAAGGACATTGCGGAGACATGGCTTAGCCACAGCCTGGGGGATGTTTCCAGAATGTGGTCCCGAATTCGAGCCTCGGCCCGGCACACAGTTTTAATCTGCCAGGAAGTTTCATATCAGCGCACACTCCACTGCAGAGTGAAAATGTCATTTCTGTATACCTAATACATTTGGTGATACACTTCTGGAAATTGAAATAAGAACACCGTGAATTCATTGTCCCAGGAAGGGGAAACTTTATTGACACATTCCTGGGGTCAGATACATCACATGATCACACTGACAGAACCACAGGCACATAGACACAGGCAACAGAGCATGCACAATGTCGGCACTAGTACAGTGTATATCCACCTTTCGCAGCAATGCAGGCTGCTATTCTCCCATGGAGACGATCGTAGAGATGCTGGATGTAGTCCTGTGGAACGGCTTGCCATGCCATTTCCACCTGGCGCCTCAGTTGGACCAGCGTTCGTGCTGGACGTGCAGACCGCGTGAGACGACGCTTCATCCAGTCCCAAACATGCTCAATGGGGGACAGATCCGGAGATCTTGCTGGCCAGGGTAGTTGACTTACACCTTCTAGAGCACGTTGGGTGGCACGGGATACATGCGGACGTGCATTGTCCTGTTGGAACAGCAAGTTCCCTTGCCGGTCTAGGAATGGTAGAACGATGGGTTCGGTGACGGTTTGGATGTACCGTGCACTATTCAGTGTCCCCTCGACGATCACCAGTGGTGTACGGCCAGTGTAGGAGATCGCTCCCCACACCATGATGCCGGGTGTTGGCCCTGTGTGCCTCGGTCGTATGCAGTCCTGATTGTGGCGCTCACCTACACGGCGCCAAACACGCATACGACCATCATTGGCACCAAGGCAGAAGCGACTCTCATCGCTGAAGACGACACGTCTCCATTCGTCCCTCCATTCACGCCTGTCGCGACACCACTGGAGGCGGGCTGCACGATGTTGGGGCGTGAGCGGAAGACGGCCTAACGGTGTGCGGGACCGTAGCCCAGCTTCATGGAGACGGTTGCGAATGGTCCTCGCCGATACCCCAGGAGCAACAGTGTATCTAATTTGCTGGGAAGTGGCGGTGCGGTCCCCTACGGCACTGCGTAGGATCCTACGGTCTTGGCGTGCATCCGTGCGTCGCTGCGGTCCGGTCCCAGGTCGACGGGCACGTGCACCTTCCGCCGACCACTGGCGACAACATCGATGTACTGTGGAGACCTCACGCCCCACGTGTTGAGCAATTCGGCGGTACGTCCACCCGGCCTCCCGCATGCCCACTATACGCCCTCGCTCAAAGTCCGTCAACTGCACATACGGTTCACGTCCACGCTGTCGCGGCATGCTACCAGTGTTAAAGACTGCGATGGAGCTCCGTATGCCACGACAAACTGGCTGACACTGACGGCGGCGGTGCACAAATGCTGCGCAGCTAGCGCCATTCGACGGCCAACACCGCGGTTCCTGGTGTGTCCGCTGTGCCGTGCGTGTGATCATTGCTTGTACAGCCCTCTCGCAGTGTCCGGAGCAAGTATGGTGGGTCTGACACACCGGTGTCAATGTGTTCTTTTTTCCATTTCCAGGAGTGTCCATTTAGTGGACTATAGTACAAGGATGAAGACAGAGTGACATGTGGAAGTCTGAGTCGGTCCAGGGAGAGTACACACACAGACAAAGTGGTTGAGATGGGTGTTCATGATGAACGGGAAATCTGGGTTCGAGTCCTGCTGTGGCACAGATTTTCATATGTCACTAATAGGTGCTACTTCTGTACCTTATACAGCTGATGTCAAGAAATTTGCTGCCAATGAATTAACTTCGAAAATAAATACACCTGTGGATTGTCAACAGGATCTGTTCTTTCAGAGATGCATGTAAGCAAGCATGTTGTTGAAGGAACCGCACTCACATTCATCAGAGATGATTTGCGAATCGTGTGGAAACCTGTGATGTCTATGTCTGACAGTTAACTCACTGTACATCTTCTGCCACACTTCCGAATGAGTATACTGCACTACCATTTATCTTCGATTGCATCTAGTATACATCAAGACATGACTTTCACTAATCAAAAGGGCTACTTTACAATGTCTAGAGCTGTTTGGAGCCTTTTAGGTACAGTACTTTCACATTTTTGTGTCAGGCTACAACCTGCGATCTTCGAAAAATAGAGTGACTGAAGTCACGAACAGCACATAACCATCTTAATGCTTTCACTGTTATAAACAAGACAATACCAATGACAACCTCTCGCAAGATTCATAGCCCTTACGATAACGCTGAGCTCCATGACTCCATCTGATGTTCAACCTCATGAAACAGTAACTTTAGCCATTCGCTGGAATTGTTAGATGTACTACTTACAATGTGAAATACTTACAGTTTATGTAAGGAACCGCTGGGAAATCACTTAAAATACTATGCTAGATCGCTTTTTGTTTGTAGGACTGATAACTGAAGTTTAACGTATTATCTTCATCGATATCATTAGAGGCACTGAAGGATCCACATCGACATATCCCTCAAATACATCTTTTCTGATCTCATGTAAGATGCTATTAGACGTTCGTAATTTCCAACATCTGTCAGAATGATTAAGAAATATTGAAGTAACGTGTAAACTCGCTAGCAGTACGCTGAGTACAAAAAGGTACTGCCATTTGCGTGTGTGAGACCACATCATACGTATTTTCAGCCGTGTGTAAGGTTTAACCACTTAAGATCCGATTCAGCCGACATGTACGACAAACTCTGTCGTGCCTAATATACTTTCATACATTAAGTGTTCTGTGTAAGGTAGCTTTCTCTATCATCTGACGAAGACGTCTGGTCCCTATTCAGTGCTTATAAGTGCATCTCAAGCGGACCAATGCAGTACCGCTCTGTTGACTTTAACATACGGTTCAAATGGCTCTGAGCACTATGGGACTTAACATCTGAGGTCATCAGTCCCATAGAACTTAGAACTACTTAAACCTAACTAGCCTAAGGACATCACACACATCCATGCCCGAGGCAGGATTCGAACCTGCGACCGTAGCGGTCGCGCGGTTCCAAACTTAAGCGCCTAGAACCGCTCAGCCACACCGGCCGTCTTTAACATATGGACGGTAATGCTGTTGGATGGTGTTAAATCATCAACAACTCGTTCGTGTTGTGGGTTCTCCATTCTCATATTGTTGCACATATCGGATACAACAGGAAATGTTTGCATCTGAATATATTTCACTCAAGAATGGTGACGAATAGTCTACCGGTTCAAAAAATATACGTTTCAGTCAATGTCAACGTGTCAGTGGCTTCCCCAGTCCATGTAACACAGAACTGCGTCACTGTATTGTGTGCCAAAAAGATGGACCAACACGCTATTAAGCATTCCTTCCCATTGTCAACAACATCAAACAGAATTCCAAACTGCATCAGGATCCACTGCAAGCACTATGACAGTTAGGCGGGAGGTGAGAAAACTTGGATTTCATGGTCGAGCGGCTGCTCATAAGCCACACATCACGCCGGTAATTGCCAAACGACGCCTCGCTTGGTGTAAGGAGCGTAAACATTGAATGATTGAACAGTTGAAAAACGTTGTGTGGAGTGACGAAGCACGGTACACAATGTGGCGATCCGATGGCAGGGTGCGCGTATGGCGAATGCCCGGTGAATGTCATCTGCAAAAGTGTGTAGTGTCAGCAGTAAAATTCGGAGGCGTTGGTGTTATGACGTGGTCGTGTTTTTCATGGAGGGGGCTTGCATGGCACTATCACAGCACATGCGTGCAGTGATGTTTTAAGCACCTTCTTGCTTGCCTCTGTTGAAGAGCTATTCGGGGAAGGCGATTGCATCTTTCAACACGATCGAGCACCTGTTCATGATGTACGGCCTGTGACGGAGTGGTTACACGACAATAACATCTCATATGGACTGGTCTGCACAGAGGCGTGACCTGAATCTTACAGAACACCTTTGGGATGTTTTGTAAAGCCAACTTCGAGCCAGGCCTCACCGACCGACATCGATACCTCTCCTCTGTGCAGCACTCCGTGAAGAATGGGCTGCCACTTCACAAGAAAACTTCCGGCACCTCTTTGAACGTATGCCTGCGAGAGTGGAACCTGCCATCAAGGCTAAGGGTGGGCCAACACCATATTGAATTCGAACATCACCGATGGAGGGCGCTACGAACTTGTAAGTCATTTTCAGCCAGGTGTCCGGATGCTTTTGACAACATATTGTACGTTCGGTGAGCAGACTTTGAGGAGACACTGTTAGTAGCCCCTTGGTTCATCTTGGCCGTTACTTACTCAACAGCTATCCTTTTTTTCGCCCGTATGCATCTCCGCAGTCGCCCTTCACTACTGCATCATCTATGGCGCAACACAGCGGCGACGGTTTTGGATAGTACCATTTTAACATACACTTTATACATACACCCGTCCAGGGCGATTCAAAAAGAATACCACAACTTTAAAAATGTGTATTGAATGAAAGAAACATAATATAACCTTCTGTTATACATCATTACAAAGAGTATTTAAAAAGGTTTTTTTTCACTCAAAAACAAGTTCAGAGATGTCCAATATGGCCCCCTCCAGACACACGAGCAATATCAACCTGATACTCGAACTCGTTCCACACTCTCTGTAGCATATCAGACTTAACAGTTTGAATAGCTCTGTTATTTCTCGTTTCAAATCATCAATGGTGGCTGGGAGAGGTGGCCGAAACACCATATCCTTAACATACCCCCATAAGAAAAAATCGCAGGGGGTAAGATCAGGGCATCTTGGAGGCCAGTGATGAAGTGCTCTGTCACGGGCTGCCTGGAGACCGATCCATCGCCTCGGGTAGTTGACGTTCAGGTAGACGATAAGGTTTCATAACTAACCTTTTTCGTAGGACTCTCCATACACTTGATTGTGGAATTTGCAGCTCTCTGCTAGCTCTGCGAGTCGATTTTCCTGGGCTGCGAACAAATGCTTGCTGGATGCGTGCTACATTTTCATCACTCGTTCTCGGCCGTCCAGAACTTTTCCCTTTGCACAAACACCCATTCTCTGTAAACTGTTTATACCAACGTTTAATACACCACCTATCAGGAGGTTTAACACCATACTTCGTTCGAAATGCACGCTGAACAACTGTCGTCGATTCACTTCTGCCGTACTCAATAACACAAAAAGCTTTCTGTTGAGCGGTCGCCATCTTAGCATCAACTGACGCTGACGCCTAGTCAACAGCGCCTCAAGCGAACAAATGTACAACTAAATGAAACTTTATAGCTCCCTTAATTCGCCGACAGATAGTGCTTAGCTCTGCCTTTTGTCGTTGCAGAGTTTTAAATTTCTAAAGTTGTGGTATTCTTTTTGAATCACCCTGTACTTTAACCACTGCGACAAGCAATCAGTTTACACACTTAGCCTTTTCGGAAATTCTTCCACCCTAGGCCCCAAATTCTCCACCCTAGGCCTGAAAGCCTCCACCCTAGGCCAGAAAATCAATGATCGTGCCTCTTTGGACGTCAGATAAATCACTCCGTTTTCGCATTACGACAACGACTGCACTGTTTCCCTCGTCCACCCTCCCCCGACACGCTTGGTATACCCTCCACAGCTACCGCAGCTATCTCCATCTGAGAGTGGTTACTGCACGTTACCGTCGAACGTAGGTGGTGGTCACATTATCGTGACTGGACCGCATACAAAGTAGCTCTACAGCACAACATGACACTGCTGAGAAGGAAGATGTGATGGACAATGGCCTATACGTCTTCGGTACCTCAATGCGCAGTTCTGTCGTCGTGCTTCTATGCGGCTTACAGGTTTTCTCACACAAGAAGCAGTCGTCTGTCATTCGATCGAGTGAGAAATGTACGCAATGAAATGGATCGGCACCACACTAAGTAAACATGAAGTTAAATCAGTAATCTCGTCATCATTAAGAAAAATACACACCGCATGTCCAGTCGCAATAAGGCAGCGCAAGTGCGGTTGACAAGCATCTGTCGTGGTCGGATGATGTGCAAATCTCCTGTGAAACAAGTTACCAACTAACTACGCTTACAGGGGGCACTTGCTGTCCTGTTTTACATTGCAGGGATATTGTAGCACATCTTCCAAAGCGCCGATATGACCATTTGACATACACCAGGATCCTCCCACTCTAGCCAATCGGTAATTTCCAGGATCCTCCGAAAATGTAGGAATAAACGTCCTAGTTCATTTTCAAGGCAACCTGAACGAGTGGGCTCAAGTCATGGTACGAAAGACATCCCGTAGCATCACACAACCGACTCTGGCCTAATTTACACCCTCCACACACTGCTGGTTAAACGCCTCATTGGTTCGTCAGCGCACTCGACGCATAGTGTCGTTTTGAAACTGGATAAATCTGAATTCGTCGGACGACACTATACGTCTCCACACAGCTACGGCTCATTTTCATGTTTTTAGTCCTATTGAAGAGGTGCAGCTCTATGCGCCACTGTGAGTAATAATCTTTCGCGATGTACCCGACTCCAAACGTCTGCTACATGAGGTTCCCTTCAAAGCGTTCACTCGGAAACTGGTTGAGTTTGTGTGGAACTTAAGGACAACAGCAACTGCTTTCGGTTTTGATGGTTCAAAATGGTTCAAATGTCTCTGAGCACTATGGGACTTAACATCAGAGGTCATCAGTCCCCTAGAACTTAGAGCTACTTAAACCTAACCAACCTAAGGACATCACACACATCCACTCCCGAGACAGGATTCGAAACTGAGACCGTAGCGGTCGTGCGGCTCCAGACTGTAGCTTCTAGAACCGTTCGGTCACAACGGCCGGCTCGGTTTTGAAACCGATTGTCAATAACAAGGCGTGATCGCTATCGGTTAGAAATTCATTACGAACGCTGATCGTTACATAGCTGTGGTTGGTACGTCATTCCTTGCAGAAATGTAGTCTGCATTCATACATAAAAAACAGGTTAATTTCATTCATGGTAAGGTCATGGAACATGTACACAAAATAGGTCCTTTCTCCCTATTAACGCCACCGCAGTGACCGTGCTATTGGCTACCACAGACTGGCGCATAAACACCACTAGACTGCCACGACTTGCGTCGGCCTTCGAGGGTCCCCGTTCTAGAGAATCTGTAGCGCCCTTAAGCGACAATTACTCTCTCTTTTTAGGGGATGAGAAGTATTCTGTCCAGTGGGCTGACTTGATGTTTTGGATGGAATTTCGATCAGCCGAATACAGTGGCCAAGATATCAACTTCAGTTCACCATGACACCCCTCAAACCGCAGTAGTACGATTGCGGAATACACAGTTACCCTGTTGGAACATGCCATAGACGTCAGGGACTACATCAACCCTATGAGATGCAGGTGGTAGGCCTACGCATTAATGTTCATGGATTGTACAGGTGTCATGATTCGTTCGATTTTTACAACAGTTCCCATTGAAGTACAGATGAAAACGCCCATAGCATAATGTCGCACGCCACCGGCCTGCGCCCGTTGCGCAGTGCATGTTTCCAGCAGCCCATCATCTACACAACGACCTATCCGGGCTAGACAATCGACCAGGTATTACAAGAAATCTGATTCGTCCGACCAGAGAACATGTTTCGATTGATTCACAATCTAACCTTGGAGATCCTGTGCCCAAGGCAGTAGTAATTGTCATTGACTTTGGATAAACATGGGAACGCATAGAGGTCGTCCACTGCTGAGCCCATGTTCAACAATGTACTCTGAAAGTCTCGCACCTGCACATGCATTATATTCCGTTGTTAGATCTGCCACAGATCACCGCCAGTCCAACTTTACGCTGTTCGTCAGTGTGGATTGGAAGTCGCGCCAACATCATAGGGATGAACAAGCAAACTATGACATCAATTTCCACCAAATGCAGAGTTTTTTACTGGGTGCTTGAGCGCGTGTACTGTGGTGAGGCGTGGAGTGGACATCCAATATGTTATGATCGACTTGTGGTTTCACAATCCTTCAATCACTTTCCATAGATTTTTACGACAGTCCCCGTTACGGGTTGCTTCTTCTCAGGTGCTGCCCTTTTCAAATTTACTTCTGTCAGTGGATTTACCCAATTGAGACTCATACCTTCGCTAGAATGATTCCTCATTCACCTCTGCTCCGCTTCCATAATTTCCTTACCGTGTCACGTGCCTTAAGGCCACCAGGAAATATTCAGTCTCGTGGTGGGCAATGTTCCTAATGTTTCGGCTCATCAGCGTGGAGTGGAAGACCTGCCAACCCCCATACGAATGAACTCTGACTTCTAATACCGTTAGAGACGAGGCTATTTACCCCGTTATTCCGGTATACTAAGCGTGTTCGTAGGAACAAGATGTGCAGATTTCAATAGTCCTAAGAGAGAGAAAACAACTGCAGTCCTTGCCAGTAGGGTTATTATTCTGTCCCTGACGTCGGATTCTTCCCTGTTTCCGTGAGTACTTTTTATTTTTATGTTGTGCCATTGGAGCATCGTGTTAGGCTAACTAACGGTAGAGCAGTAGCCATCTTTGGACCAGGGTAGAGTTGGTGATGCGTTGTTTTAGCATCCGCTCAGTATCTGGAGTTTTGCTCCGAGTACGCAATAGTATGTCAAGTTCGATTTGAATACCAATACTAGTTGGATTTTCAATGCGAGTAACTATGCGCTTTGGTAACCTTCATTAAGACTTCCCATACCACAGTCTGTACCTCAGCCGGTCGAGAAAAATTTTCCACACCAATTCTCTTAGAACGCGCGACGCAGAGCGTCGCAGAACGACGCAGAGCAACATAGAACTTCGCAGAATGGAGCAGAGTGTTCGTAAGTGCGCAACATTGTTCCAGTGAACACGCGCGCGCGTCAGTAATAATGGAGACCGAGAAACACCGCCCAAACAGAGCCGCGCATTCGACGAACCATTTCCTTTGATGCACCAACACGGGACCTATCTTTTTCGCTGACGCGGAACGCGGCGCAGAGTGGAGGGGTTTACTGTCCACACTGGTCGCGCCGTGCCAAACGTCTTTCCTTGATGTTGCGCAGCGCAATCGGTGAAGACACGGTTTGTCATTCATGCGGGCACCAGTATTATTCAGCCATATTCTTGTAGGAATAGATGCCGATGTAATTTTCTTCGGCATTACTAGCTCAGCGGAGTGTATGAATTTCAGTCTCATGTTTTTCGAAAACCCGACTTTTGTCTCTCCTTCCAAACCAAGACGGAGAGTCATTTCACTACATCTACATCTGTACCCCGCAAACCACAGTAAGGTGCTTGGCAGAGCGTACGTCCCATTGTAGCTACCACGTATGTAACGCGAGAAGAATGCCTCTGTGCATGCAGTAAGTATTCCAATCTTATTCTCACGATCCCTAAGTGTGCTATACGTAGGAGTTGTCGTATATTCCTCGAGTCATCACTCACAGCCTGCCCTAGAAACATTGTTAGTAGTCTTTTTCGGAACAGTTTACATCTCAAGAGTCTTTAGCCGAGTTTCCATCCTACAGCCCCTACTTACTATCATACTTCCAGACCATCCACATTTCGTAAGAATAATCTACTCCTATATCTACACACATACGAACCAGCGACGCCCTGTCCTGTTTCGTTCACTTGCAGTATATGGAAAAAAATGGCTGTAGTATGCTCGGTGAGCACCACAATCAGTGTGTTTCTTCTTCTCGTGGACACTGTGCTACAGTGGCAGCAGAACAGTAACAAGTGAGAGGTCATTAAGGACACCATTCCTGCCTCTTTTGAAGACAAGAAGAACTCAAACATCGTATCCTGCCACGCATTGGCGCTGTTATATAGGGCTACGATTCTCTCGATGCCTTAAACAGGTAATTACACCAATAGAAATCACTGAATTTTTGCCTTCTTTTAAATCTCTAGTTTCAATGTAAACCGTCCACAGCTTTCCGCTTCCACCATAGATGTCTTCAGGTGCGCATCTCGAGCCTGAAGAGAAATTTCGTAGTTCGATACCATGTTCCTCTAAGCCATCTCTTTACTGCATACGCCGTTCAACATACAGGTTTTTAAAACCTCCCTAAAATTTCATGGAACTGCTCCAGTGAAATGGGAATCTCTCACCACATACCATGAGCTGCATGGTACTTGAAACTGGTTCGTCATACGCTCAAAACGTAGTGGCTTTGTACGTCTCATACTGTCTGCAGACTCTTCAGTATTCCAAAGTCAGCTCGTCGTTAATTTAGCTGCTAATGCTTTAAGGGTCTGATGCTACCTATCACTACAGGAGAACATGTTACTACACACATTTCATTTCATCGTAAAGCGGAGTAGGACATAGCCTGTTTCCATCTTAATTTGCAATTTTTCTTGGAATAGTTCTCGATTTTCGCCTTGGAAATAGATTTCTATCAGCGACAACAGTCTTATTTGATGCTGTCTTGACCGCTTCTGGCCGTGTTCTGATTCTATCCATAGAATGTACATGTATATATGCATATCATAAATGTTCGAACCAACTCGGCGTCAGATGAAATCTACAGCGTACTGTAGAATTGGACGTGACTCTCCGCATCGAATATGTTTGTGCATCATCAATATTGAGAGATGCGTCGATTGGGGACTGCGAACACGGATCATTGATCAGGTTTTTTATACGCTTCCCGTCCCGGCCGCCGCAGCTTGCCAGAGGCCCGCCAGGCGACCGCTGGGCGGCAGCTCGCGCGCCGCGCGCTCTGATTGGTCGGCCGCCGGCGCCCGCGCGCTGCGCCCGAGTGGTTGGCCGGGCCTGGCGCGCTCTGAGTGGTTGACCTCTTTAAGGAAACCAACCGCGCGGCGGCGGCGCGCGCGAGCCGCGCCCCCCTCTGCCCCCTCCATGCCGCCCAGCGACCTCCCCGCGGCCTGGCTGCGACGCTCCCCCCACCGCTCCTCGCGACGCCGTAGGACTCGGCTCGGCACGGCCGGGTCTGCGCGCGCGACCGGTCGTTCGGTCGTTGACCCTGACGGCGGCTCGGCACGGCAGGGCTGGCGCTCTACCCTACAAGTGACCTTCCCCTCCTTTGTTTGGGCGCGCCGCACCTGTTCTTGTCCCTCACAATCCGACGCTGCGGTCTCGGATGCGGTAACACTGCAGCGCGTTCGTTTACGCGTACCTGGATAGAATTTAAAGCGCTGCTCTGTTGGTTTACTATCGCCTTCATAAAAATATTTCTCTCAGCTCACATTCTCAAGATCAAAAAACATTCGTGGAGTACACACCATCACTTCAAAGCGTCGGTCTCTTGTCTGCTACGCAGACATAAGTCATTTCCTCTTATAAGAGTACAAACGACAACACCATGATGCAGAAACAGCCTGTAGTCGCCTAATATGTACAAACACTATCATCTGCAAGAACTAGCAGTGTTTATCGATAGTGAATACCGCAAGTTGAACATCGCTGGACATAATAAGCCACCTTTCCTCTGTGACATGCTCAGTCTGTTAATAGCCGTTAGCCTCCATGAGGTTAGACTGGGAGAGATGTTTCTTGTACCTTCTAGAGGAAGAATGTGCGAGAAATTCTGATAAAACCTTTGGAAGAGAGCTGAACTGGAGCTGGTCCCTAAAAGGAAACATCCAATGAATATGGTACAACAGTCCCGAAACATCTCTTTTTAATATAAGATAGAGAAACTTTACTTTCCATGAAGTCTGAGCAACGTTTTGTGTTCTTCGTTACACAACAATAATGTTGAAAGAAAGCTACAGAGATCCTCGATAGCCAGTGCATCGTTAGTGATTATCACGATCCACAAAGGATGAGATATTTTACATCGAATGACTCTCGTTCTGGAGAACAAGTACTCCTTCTCTGGAGTAGCTCTACAAGCACGTGAAGACGAAAGTAACCGATTTTTGATGGTCACCATATCGTGCTTACGGACTGAAAGTAAGGAAAGATGATACACCACTGAAGGGAAATTTTGGAACTAAAAAGTACGTCTGAATGTTGAACTGCGTGATACAACGTGAAATGGGTGATGGGGTCTCTGGAGACGGAACAGACCAACCCAAATTCCTGATGCAAATCATGAACTCAAGATTTAGGTGACTTCCTGAACTATTGTCCACAAGATCCCTCGTCCTCGCGTAGCAGTAGATAGCACAACGTGGATTGTGGCCTCAAACATTCAGCATACTGTCCAAGACAAATGTTACAGATTCCGAGATTCCACGAGACACAGACGCATCTCTAGCCACATCTGTAAGTGCAAGAGTCCAGAGTGGGCTCACGAGCGTCCATCAGGGTAAAGTAATTTGTAGCGTCTGAGGTAATCGGTCTTTGCGAACGGTTTTTGTTCGTTGGTGAACTATTTGTCATTCGACACCAGAAAAATTAGAGAAAGTCTGTTGATATGCAGAACCTTGAACATGAAGACTGTGGGAGGAACTTGGCCGCGCAGTATTTAAACCCACAGTTTCCACAACACCTGAATGTCTCTAGTCCAATATGTGTTTGCACCTCTCACCATATGAGGTTACATCGAGAATCATGTCGAACATGATCGTTTTTGCGGTCACGTGTTGTAGTGTGGGGAGCCATATTGTTGCTTGGGCCTGTTGACCTCCAAATCTTTGATCACAGTACGCTCACTGGACAACGTGATTGCAACACTGTGCTCCTTCCCCATGAG
The DNA here is from genome assembly GCF_023898315.1 of Schistocerca nitens. NCBI lineage: Eukaryota > Metazoa > Arthropoda > Insecta > Orthoptera > Acrididae > Schistocerca > Schistocerca nitens. Next base: position 364,611,726 of record NC_064614.1, on the reverse strand, counting down.
CGTCTTTCCAGACGTGCACCCATTTTGGCGGATTACAACCCGAGACCGCATCCAACAGCGCAGGTGGACGAGCTTTTGGAACTAGAGGATATTCGGCGGATGGCGTGGCCAGCCCGTTCGCCCAACTTATATTATGTCGAGCATGTGTGGGAAGACGTACAACAGCACGTCCACATACACCAAAGGCTATCCAGCAGCTGTCAACCGCACTGGTGAAGGCATGGAATGCCTTGTGGCCAGCATGGGAGCACGTTGCAGAGCGTGCACTTCTGTACGTGGTGATCACACACACTATGAAGACACATGTCAGCGTTTTGTAATATCCAGTGAACCATCACAAATCGCCATGACTTCAGTGTAATTATTGTATTCTAATAAAAGTGTGATTTCTGTTTGCCTCACTGCGAGTTCCTTCCAAGTGTCTTCTGAACTACACTGCAGCCGGGCGGTGCGGCCGAGCGGTTCTAGGCGCTACAGTCTGGAACCGCGCGACCGCTACGGTCGCAGGTTCGACTCCTGCCTCGGGCATCGATGTGTGTGATCTTCTTAGGTTAGTTAGGTTTAAGTAGTTCTAAGTTCTAGGGGACTGATGACCTCAGAATTTAAGTCCCATAGTGCTCAGAGCCATTTGAACTACACTGCAGTGTGGTCCAAGTATCATCACTTAATAGTGATACATCAAGCGAAAGCTACATTCGTCCTCAAGTTTTCCACACCAGTGTAGACATAGTCATAGACGACAGTGCAGATGTATCAACTTTGTCCTGTGTCTCCGAAAAATGGGTTTAAACCTTTATTAATCTACTTGGCAGTATCTCGGTACCCAGTCAAATGGATTCTCTGATCACGACGAATAGTCCACTGCATATGAACTTGAAATACCATTGTCTTCTAAAGTATAATTTTCAGGGCAGTGATCATAAAACACACAAGTGGAGGACTGATCTTCTCAGAATCCTGGACTCAACGATTCGGAATATTACAATCGCACAAAACATTTGCTCTGATGTGTTCCTCCTCATTTCCTGAGTTAAATCTGCGCCCACTCCACAGCAAAATGTTTCACTGCCTGTTCAGTAGACAGCCGACTCAGACATATACAACACACCAGATTCTGAGGTGGAACTACTGATCTTACCCGGCCTTAGCTTACTTATCCTAATAGTAATATATGAATCAAGTTCCCATGGAACTCTCTTCGTGACTAATTCAGCCGTTATTCCACAACAATATAAAAGAAGCACAGCCTTGTGCCCAGACAAATGCGCCTATAATGAGCCTAGTTCGTTAAAATATGGCCCTGTCAGTGAAATTTGTGGACAGCTGATAATCCTGTTGCAGCTGGTAATGCCCAGATCAGTCAGAAGCAAACCGTGTTTCTGTTAACTTTCTTGCATATTGCTATGTAGTAGGACGATGCAGTCTGTTGTAATGGTACGTGTTTTTCCTGAGAATGGTTTAGCCTGAAATTCAGGTCACATCCAATAAGCCTTCAAAAAATTACTTGTACCTTATTTACTTGAGACTGTTTGAAGATGTCGGGTACATTATTTTACAGCCCTGCCAATCACGGATGTATTTTCCACAAGGTCAGTCCTTGTTCCATGCCGTTTTACAAGAAACACAGGATCACGTCGATCTTCACACTTACTTAGGGAAGTAAAAGAGGTTTATGCACGGATTTCCATCATACGTAGTTTGTCCCACTCTTGTATACGCTAATGGCTCACGTCTCTATATTTAGCTTACTCTATGTACGTCCATTTACCGACTTTATGAACATTTCATTCTTTGTCCTAATGGACGAGGCGCGCTGTCTGAGATCGCAGTCCGTTGTATTGCTCCCATCTTCTCTGCTAGATGCCAACGAGGCAGGATTGCTGTAGATATGCTGCATGATAAAAAAAAGTAAATCATCCGGAAGATATGGTAGGCTGTCAATGTAGCTCCGTACACGTACACTCGAACAGCAATTATTAGTGCTGTTGAGCATTGTTCACGTTTACTTTCGTTACCATGCCTCGTAGGACATATAAGGGCTGTGAAAAGCATCATATGTTATCAATGTGAAGAACATGGAGATGCCACGTATTCGTCTGACATAGCATTATCAGCACCTTACAGATTTGAAAGGGACCTCACTGAAAATCTCAGTTTGGCTGGATGGTCGAATCGTGCGGTATCCGGTCTTACAGGGCATTTGGATGTGACAGTGGCCCAATATCAGACTACATGGGAACGTGAGGGCTGGCTTACTCGTCGTCGAGCTTCTGGTCGACCACGTCTGGCCATCACAAAGGACGATAGTCTTATTGTGCACCTAGCACATTGTGACCCTTTCAAATCCGCGACAGCAAGTGATGGGCCTGCTGTAAAATTATGTGTCATCCTGCACCAGATTATAAATATTCGCAGCAGCCAGGATAGGGGGTTATCGTCCTATGCGTAGTCTGCTGTTGACAGTACAACACAAACGACTGCGTATGGAGCGGTGCCGTGACCAGGAAGCACGGACTGCTGATGAATGACGTCGCATTGTGTTCAGCGATGAACCGTGTTTCCGCTCTACTCTAGACGACCATCGACAACAAGCGTGGCGGATACCAGGAGAGAGATCCCATTCTTATATTTCACACTGGCAGGCACATCTGTGTTACTCCTGACGTTACGGTATGTGGAGGCATCGGGTGTAGCTTCAGGTCCATATGGTGGTGCCATTTCCGAACAGGTCAAAGCTCGTCCACACATGGCACGTGTCTCTATGAAGTGCCGACATAGTTGTGAGGTACTCATGTGGCCAGCAGGATTCCGAGGTATGCCTCCGACAGAACATGCGTGGGACCAGCTCGAACGTCAACTTCGTCGCAGCACCAGCATCCAAGACGTCAAGAATCAGATGTGGGCCGGCTTGGCTCAGGAGAGGATACACCCCAACTTACTCCTCGGCTCTACAGCCCTTGAAGGCCCTTGGCCTGCATCACAATATCCTGCCATTCTATCCGGTGCCTAGGCTTTTCAACTCCACTCTCTGACACCAAACTTTTTCATGTCTTCGTCAATTCCGTCCGCCCATCTCTTTGAGAGACAACATTTTTATACCGTAATTGTTCACTTGCGTTAGCAGCTGACGTAGGGCTCCAGCTTGGTATAGGCTCTGCACATTCCAAGTTCCTATTTACATATCTCTTGTCCTTTTTTTTCTTTGCGGGGGTCGTCATCGAAATATCTGTCCGTCGTATTCCTTTGTTAGCTTTCGCAACAATTGATTTTTACAGGGAAGACTGTTAACTTCCGCCTTTTACGACAATAAACTTAACCGAAACAGTGCATGTTTCCATGCCTGCCAGAGGAGATGCAGCGTCAAACTGGTTCAAAAAAATGGCTCTGAGCACTATGGGACTCAACTGCTGTGGTCATCAGTCCCCTAGAACTTAGAACTACTTAAACCTAACTAACCTAAGGACATCACACACATCCATGCCCGAGGCAGGATTCCAACCTGCGACCGTAGCAGTCGCACGGTTCCGGACTGCGCGCCTAGAACCGCGAGACCACCGCGGCCGGCGTCAAACTGGTAAATGGTCTCATACTATCAAGTTCCTTCCCAATTCGACTCGACTGCAATAACATCACATACCTCTTAGACCGTGAAGTTTCATTTCATTTCCTCTTCCTCCTCTGGGTGCTTCACTTTTTTGTCAGGTATTGGGTTACTATGTATTGCAGAGGGATATCAGTTCCGTGATTTGGCGTAAACCACGGGAAACCTACTGAAAACCTTGGTCGGAATCGGATGATTAAAACTGATGTTAGACTGCATGACAACGTGAGGGCAGGTACACTTGTCGTAATGGTTCCCGTCGACCACGTCTAACCATCACAAAGTCCGCACTGTACCTTTTCTTCTGCTTCTGTGAGAGGTCGAATAGACTGTACTGATCAAAACTGTCACCGACAGCTGTAGGAAAGCACACTGTTGCGGTGTACATCTACAGACAAAAAGTATTGAGTTATTGAAGAGAATGAGCTTCACAAATTGAGCAAATGAGTAACGTATAAGTGGCCCTTATGCAAGCAGTCATTCGGCTTGGCACTGATTGACAGCGTTTTTGGATGGTCTCCTAAGTGATATCGTGCAAAATTGTGTCCAAATGGCGCGTTAGATTGTCAAAATCTCGAGCTGGTTGGAAGGCCTTCCCCTTAATGCTCCAAACCTTCTCAACTTGGAGGAGATCTGCCTACCTTGCCAAGGTAGGATTTGGAAAGCACGATGACAAGCAGTAGAAATATTCGCCTTGTGTGAGCAAGCATTACCTTGCTGAAATATAAGCCCAAGATGGCTTGCCATGAAGGACAATAAAATGGTGCGTACTATCGTGCTATGACGACCAATGGAGTCCTGCTACGATATTAAATGGCGTCCAAGGCTATAGCTCCTGGCTGGCGGACTGCACTGAGAGCGACAGCCACGTTTCATCCCACCGCTGTCGGCTGGCCGCTAGGACACTAATACACAACATGATCAGCAAAGGTCCTGACACACTTACTTGAGGCACTGCCGAGGTTACTTTTATTTTTGTCGAAGAGTTTCCATCCAAGGTAACATGCTGTGACGTCCCTACCAAAAATTCCTAAATCCAGCCACAAATTTCTTTCGGCACCCCATCTGATAGTACGCTCATTAATAGGAGTTGCTGTGATGCTAGGTTAAATGCTATTCGAATGTGAAGAAATACTGAATCTACCTGATATCCTTAACCTATGGCTTTCAGGAAGTCACGAGAGAAAACTGTATGTTGAGTTTCGCATGACCGATATTTTCATAATCTATGCTGGTTGGAATGGTGGATGTCATTCCTTTCGCGGTACCTCATTACTTTCGAGCTCAAAATATGTTCGAAGATTCTGTAACAGATGGTTGTCAAAAAGTTTGGGACGATAGTTTAGCGCATCACTTCCGCCAGTGATGCACACTGTCTGACTCCTATGTTTCATTTTCGAACATCAGCGGTTGCAGTTGAACGGTACAATCGGAAAACGCCAAAGGTCATCGCGCTCGTCTCTACGCACTTGTTGCCTAGAATCTCATTGCAGTTTTGCTGTTCGTTACTGAAATCTAACGAGTGCAGTGAGCGAGTTGGTATCTGACTCTACTCTCTGGCTTATCTCGAACTTAACAGTAGTTGCTGTGTAGAGGTTAAATGTAGCTCCTACATTAACAAATGGTTCAAATGGCTCTGAGCACTATGGGACTTAACATCTGACGTCATCAGTCCCCTAGAACTTAGAACTACTTAAACCTAACTAACCTAAGGACATCACACACATCCATGCCCGAGGCAGCATTCGAACCTGCGACCGTAGCAGTCGCACGATTCCAGACTGAAGCGCCTAGAACCGCTCGGCCACACCGGCAGGCTTTAGATTAACAGCACATAGTCTTATTCTCTGCTACCATTACCTATTTAGTAATTTATTAACATTACTTATTTCCCTTTAAGTGCTAGCGTTTTACTTACACTTGTCTGGAATGAATTATTGGCTGCAGCTGTACCTTAGTGAAGGCTATGCTCGGAAATGTAGAAGATCCTGATTCTAATACAGGTGTAAGCATTTTTGTTATAACCTGTTTGTGCTTTATATCTCCTATCTGGCTCCCCAGTCTCTTAATTAATCAATTTGGAACTCCTGTAAGTAAGGGCGAATTCGGTTGCCTTGAGAGGTGGCATGAGCCCCCTCTCATATTTCTATCTTACGATTCTCCTCTCTAGTTGCATGCGGTGGAGGGTTGCTTTTCCTTAACACGCGTACTTCCCACGCAGCGTCTCTCGTCACCCGGGTGGGCCGGTGACAGGCGGGCTCGGTGGAACTGGAGAGAGTTAAGCCGACGTGTGTGAGGCAGTCGAGTGAATGCTTTTCAGACGCCGACATTGTCAAGAGACACGCCCGCTGGGGTGTGAAGTAGCGGCTGGGCTAGAGGTTCCGTTACTTCAGAGAAACTTTGCGAAAACACTTTCTGGCGGGCTACCAGCGAGGCGTGGGAATGACTTGTGTACCCACGCAGTTGTGGCGGGAAAATTCCCGCACTTTCTGCAAAATCAGCACAGAAATTGGCGCCAAGAATCTCCATTGGTGGGATGGTAGTGCTCCGGCAATGGAGTGGAATTTCCGCCGGTTTTCGAGTTGCTGATTGGAACGTAACCACGGCCACTGTCGTGGGGGCGGGAATGTTCGGTGTTCGGCCTGTACGGGTGCTCTGGGTAGTCAGCAGTCGCCTTTCGGTCGAGGACGTCGAACCAACCAGCCCTCGCCTGCGGTACGCCAGATCGTGTTCTGGGAGATAAGAAGACTGTTGGTAATGTACGTCCGCAGCACCGGCAGATAGGGATTTTCCTAGGTGATAATCAGAGCTCAGCTGAGCGCGCCTGTTCATCCTTTTCTAACTGTGTTCAGTTTCGAGTAACAGCAATTACTATTGGGTTAGCTGTGTCTCTCTCTTGAGATTTGAGTGGAAAGGAATTGGCTCCACATACCACTTCGTCTTAAACCTCAGGATTTAAGTTAGGGACAACTTCACCTTTATAGTGTTTGTATGAATCTCCAATTTTAGCCAATTTGATGATTTATAAATTTCCTGTGTTTCTTTTACTATTCTGTGTTTAAGCTTAATAAATCATATTGTTATTTTGAACAGAACTTTCATTCTGTTAATCGATAGAGCAACCCTATCATTCCTCACTATGCTAATGAAACCTTTGTTTATTTAACTTATGTATCAAATTAAATTATTGCAGGTGCCAAACTCTCTTCTACTCCACTAGCAGGGTTGATTAGAGTCAGTTCGCGTATATTTTTTATCCTTGTGCAACAGCAAAAGTCGGAGTTAGAATAGGGGGGGCTTAGAGCATGATTTACACATGTGGATTCTAGTAGAATTTAGTGATAAATACACTACTAGCCCCGGCACCTCGCAGCCTTACACAGTGAAGGCTGAGACAGGCAGTCGTATTTTCCCCACGGACAGGGTATAAGTTGGAGAATTCCCCTTCCCTCACTTAAACGCTCTGCCAAGCAAAAAGCTATAAGATGATTACAGCTGAATGTAGATCTTCATACAATGCTATATCTCCATAGTCATTAGTGCGTCTTTAATGTTTATTTCCCAATCAGCAACTTCACGTTTGACTGCTATAAAACACAACTTCATTGATGCTGTGACCTCATTGACCACATGCGTTACGGTACCAAAATTCATGCTGCAGCTAATTTAAAGACGTCATTAACACAAAGCATCACTCTCCTTTAAACGCAGTGAGAAAGAGCAGTTAATGAATTAAAGTGTTCTAAAAAAATTGGAAATTTCATTTCCTGAGTTAATTATAACGTTATCTCGGTCCTTCACTATTTGGACTTGTCATGCTTGACCAGGTTTGTCATAAACTTCCAAAAGTTCAGCGGGTGATACATTCCCGTACTCTTATCTTTTACCTGTTACCTTACAGCACTACAGGAACATGCACTGCAGCCAAGAGTTTCAGGTGGAAGACAGGGCTTCTATTCCATTCATAAGGCGTGTTTCAGATGTCTCCACTGACAGGCTCTCCACCAGGAAAGACGATGTAATATATAGTTTGGTACCGCGTTACAGCTTTTCGTAGGCGAAGTATTCGGCCGCCGCAGTGTCAACAACTTAGGGCCTACTAATTTTTTTCGTTGTGGTTCATTACATTTCTTTAAAGGTGCGTCACTCAAGTTTTCGGTTGCGTGTAAAAAAGACTTGGGAACACAAATCGTCGCATAATGCGATGCAGCTCTTCTAACGCTAGGAGAAAGCAACAGGGTAAACCTGAGGGGGGGGTCCCTTCTCCCTCAGGAATTAGTGGTAATGAACAAGCTGATGGGCTCGCCAGAACGACTCCATTTGTGGGACAGGAGCCTGTCCTAACTATCACTAAGGCGCTGGTAAAAACAAAACTACATAGCTGGATTAGGAGGCAGCACGCAGGATATTGTACTGAGATCCAGATGCAGAAACGTGACAAGCTAATGATGTCGAAACCATGTTTCAAATGGTTCAAATGGCTCTGAGCACTATGGGACTCAACTGCTGCGGTCATCAGTCCCCTAGAACTTAGAACTACTTAAACCTAACTAACCTAAGGACATCACACACATCCATGCCCGAGGCAGGATTCGAACCTGTGACCGCAGCAAACCATGTTTCAGTAGGAGTTATAAGCCTGTAGTTTAACATTAGACACATGAAACACATGGTAGGACTGTTAATGGGAAATTTAAGGATCATTCAGGCACGATGGGTATAAAACAGAGGCGTCCAGCTCGCGGCCTGCATGCGGCCCAAAGCAAGTACCAATGAGGCCCAAGAAGTGGGCCTCTGTCACACGATCGGTAAAAAATAAATAAATAGATAAATAAATAAAATAATGTTAAGTTTATTATGTGCAGCCCAAAAATACTCGTCTTCTTCCAATGTGGCCCACGCGAGGCTAAAGGTTGGATACCCCTGAAATAGAAGAAGAAGCCACGAAGTGTAGGGTATGCGGTGACAGGGATAAAACCGCTCCACGTTATTCGGACCAGTAATTTCGGAAGAAATGTGTCTGATAAAGAATTTGCAAAAGGCTTCCTGCCACTCTTTATTTCTACTGGCTGGCTTTTCTAGAATTACAGGGAGAGAAACCGCACAATAAAAACTGTTTCGGTGCGGGGAACGTTGGGATAAGACCACTGTTGTTTTATTTTCCTGAGTAAATAAATCAGTCAGTACCTCTTGAAACTTATATCAGCGTTACGGTAATGGATTACGATATCGAACTCAATGTCTTTTATCAGTTTCACCACTTGACCGCAAGTTTATCACGGAAAAACAGACAGCCTGTGATCAGTCAATTGTTAAATTATTAGCATGATTTCGCATATTGCCTCCAAATCAGTTAGACGTTTGTGATGCTTGCAACAGCTAGGAAGGGTGGCACGAACGAATTCAAGTTCGAAACATCTAAAGAAGAGTGCATCGTAAAAAAGCAAATATGACTGCAAAGCTAAATGAGTCAGGAACTTCTAAACGAAATGCTTCTTTTATGTGAAGGGGCGCTACATCAGCATATCAGTGAACACGTAAAACTCAAGAAGAAGGTTTGTCTTAGCGTGTATTTCAAAGAGCGTTCTACTACGACACTGCAGCGTGCGTGGGATGGATGGATGAAAGAGGGTCGTACGTATTACACAGCGATGAGCACTTGGGTACTACCTTGTGGACGAAACAGGGCTTGTAGCTTTGCAGACCTTTAACCTGTCTGTGTAAGTCTGCGTCGTAGCAGAACTTACAGATTTGGAGATCCTTAACCAACGAGTACTGGTCTGCGTCGATGGTTTGGTACTGACTGCTGAGCGTTTAACAGGTGGCGCATATTCCACTGCGTCGCCTTCCAAAGTCTAGAAGACAATCATGTCCAAGACTGCAGTTGGCACATGGATGACGTCGCTTTCGTGCTGCGTGGTAAAAATAGTGTTTTGGCAAGGGTCCCACTTCATCTTCTCAACCAATGACATTTCTGAGCGGCATAGAGGACGAGAGACAAGTATGATGATTTGACATTTCAATACTAAATATGCTTGCAACATAACTCTTCCCTGTTGTGGGCAACTTAACAGCCAACATGTCGATGCTCCTGTAACTCTTCCTTCAGGCAACTGCTTAATCCATATATCAGTAACACAACGACCAGTCAAGTGTGTTGAGAAACAATGGGTACCATAAGCATTTTGGGGGGCCGTGTTCATGACCTGTCGCCATTCGAAAGTGTCTGGAATGTATTTCGTCCGTAACGTGTTCGTCATTAGTTAAAGTGAACTAAACTCTGTCCGATCAGGCCCTAGAATATCCAACGGTACCGACCGACCGCCGTGTCTTCCTCAGAAATCGGAGTCACTGGATGTGGACATGAAAGGATACGTGGTCAGCACACCACTCTCCCAGCCGTTGTCAGCTTTCATGACTGGAGCCGCTACTTCTCAACAATATAGCTCCTCAATTATCCTCACAGGGGCTGAGTGCATCCCGCTTGCCTACAGCGATCGGCGGACGTGGGCGGTCACCCATCCAACTCCTAGCCAAGCCCGACAGTACTTAACTTTGATGATACGACGGAAACAGGTGTTACCACAGCGCCAAGGCCGGTGATTCGTCAGTAATTACTGCTGATTGTTTGTGGTCACACATATGGTTGGATTGTAGGAATAACACATTACATATGCACGTCGAAGAGTGTCTTTTAGGGGCATAACCAAGATAAAACAGTGCCTAGAATATCTGTGTCTAACAGAAGTTGTTCCCGGTTGACGCTATGACTCTGAAACACCCTTTATAATCGACTAAGTCCAGTGGTTGATGGGTGGAGCGTAATTTCAACAGAAACGAAACGCACAGTTTTGGTAATGGCATTTACTCTGAAGTATTTAGAAAACTAAGTAGTTATTATAATGTAATTTTCTGTGCCTCCTGATGACTGGGTGTTGTGTGATGTCCTTAGGTTAGTTAGGTTTAAGTAGTTCTAAGTTCTAGGGGGTTGATGACCGTAGATGTTAGGTCCCATAGTGCTCAGAGCCATTTGAACCATTTTATAATGTAATTTAAGCTTTATTCACGTACTGGCAATGGCAAACGTCACATGGGGCATATACAAGCATCTTTACCTGAGTTGATCCTACATAGATGTGAGGCTATTGCCAAGGCAAAAAAAGTATTCTGTACATCATTGTGTTGCAGATGACACGCTGTATTAACATAGGCATGTTTCTGATACGTTTGATAGCCACAGGACGCACATGGTGTACACCGGCCTGCATGCGTGGCGCGGTATATGTTTCGAGCAGCCATTTGCTTGGATGACGGCACATGTGGACACTGTTATCGACTTGGAGCGATTTATCCGACCAAGTGACAAGTTTACATTTATCCACAGTCCTATATCGATGATCCCATGTTTACTGCAGTCGTTAAATGTGCCGCAAATCGGCCCCTATCCTACTTTATAGGGAGGCCAAGATTCCGATCTCCGCTTTCTGCATTGAGAGGTGGATATTCCACACCCTTATTCGGTCTCCACTTTCCGCATTGAGAGGTGGACATTCCACACCCTTTCGCCTACTTGTGGTTTCAGTATTCTTCAGTCACTTTCCACAGATGCTCACGGGAGTGCGCAGCTCAACAGCTTCACCGTTTCCGGAACGGTCGCCCCAAGCGCCGTGCCTAAAAAATCTGGCCTTTGTCAAAGTCGCTTTTATGTCAGGGGATTTTCTCAGTTGCGGAGAGTAAAGTTGCTAGAATGAGCCCCTCTTTGTCCGTTCTTCGCTTATATTCTCTTCTTACCGTGTCGTGTACCAACAAAGACACCAAATAACATTTAATCTCCCGTTTGATAGTCGTCATAATGTTTCGGCTCATCATTGCACAAGGCGATTCAAAAAGATGTACACTACTTCAGTTGGTTCTATTTCCTCATTATGTGTTATACTTTAATTCTGTAAATTACATTTTATTCCACATAAAACGACGTTTGTAGGTGTTCAATAGGCCCTCCTCCAGCTGCACAGATAACATCTAGACGGTAGCTGAATCCATCTCACACTCGATGACGAACGTCTTCCGTCATTCAGTTCACCGCAGCTCTGGTAAGTCTTCTTAGGTCATTAGAGTCTTTCAAGAACCCCAGGAAGAAAAAATCGCAGTGTGAGAGATCAGGAGACCTCGTTGGCCGGAAGTGAAGTACAACGTCTCCATACCCCATGCGACATATCCATCGTTCAGGTAGAGATTCGTTCAGGAAATGTCCGACATTCAGATGTCAATGAGAAGGAACTCTGTTCTGCGGAATCTTCATTCATTTGAGGAACAAACCAATTTTGCAGCGTTCTGAGATACGTTATTTCAATAACAGCACTGTCAAAAAAGAAAGGTCCGTAAAATTTTGTCAACGATACGGCACAATACACATTAACTTTGGGGCTGTCCCGCCCATGTTCCAGTGTTAACTTGGCGATTTTGTAGTCCCTATATCCGAACGTTGTGCTTTTTGACGTTCCTATGTAGGTGAAATGAAGTATCATCACTAAAAATTACACGAGGCTGTAACAGTTCATCTTCTTCCATATTTCAGAGCATGCTGTCACAAAATTCTGCACGTATTATCTTTTCGTTTGCGCGAAGAGCCTGTGCCAGTTGCAGATTGTATGGTTTGTACACTAGCCGGCGCCTCAGTGCGCGTCAGACAGTTGTTGGCGGTAGTCCGAATTCACTATTCGCTCTTCGGGTTGATTTCATTGGTCTACATTCAAAGCCCAGACGAATGCGCTCCAAGTCTCCTCTGATACACGAGGTCATCCTTAGCTTTTTACTTTATGCAAAGAGCCAGGTTCCTCAAATTGTTTATTCCAACGATCACTGCTCTTCCTCGTCGGAGGAAGCTTACGTCGAAATGCACGTTACATTTACAAAGGCAAAATATCTTGTGTTGCGTGGTAACAATCTCGCTTATAACTGAACTGCTATATGCTACAGGGTGTGCTGTGCTGGAGCGCTCTAGCTGCAGTATTCGACACTTTACAACATCCTCTTCGCAATACACTCGAGAAAATTCAAATACAATTATCAGAGCAGGAAATAGACTGAGGTGACAAAAGTCGTAGGATATCTCCTAATATCGCGTGCAGAAATTCGCCGTGACATGGACTCAACAAGTCGTTGAGTGTCCCATGTAGAAGTATTGAGCCATCCACAACAGCGAAAGTGTTACCGGTGCAGGATTTAGTGCGCGAAATGATCTCTAAATTATGTTCCATAAATGTCCGATGTGTTTATATCGGGCAATCTGGCTGGGCAAATAATTGACTCGAATTACGCGGAATGTTCTTCAAACCGATGGCGAGTATTTGTGGCCAGGTGACATGGTGCACTGTAAATCATAAAAATTCCATAGTTGCTTGGGAACATAAAGTCAATGAATGGCTGCACATGTTCTCCAACTATCCAAACATAGCCATTTCCAGTCAATGATCGGTTCAGTTTGACCAAAGGACACAGTACATTCCATGTAAACAAGGAGCCACCATCATCTTAGCAGAATGCCTTGTCGACAACTTGTATGAATGGCTTCGTGGAGCCTGCAGCAAACTCGAACCCTAGCATCAACTCTTACTAACTGAAATCGGCACTTGTCTGACCAAACCGCGGTTTTCATGTTGTCTAGGGTCCAACCTATGTAGTCACGAGTCCAGGAGCGGCGCTGCAGCCGATGTCGTGCTGTTATCAAAGGCACCCGCGTCGCTCGTCTGCCAAATTCCGCCCCACTGTCCTAACTGATACGTTCGCCGTACGTCCCACATTGACTACTGCTGTCACTTCAAGTAGTGTTGCTTGTCTGTTATCACTGACAACTCTACGCAAAAGTCGCTGCTTTCGGCCAGTAAGTTAAAGCCATCGTTCACAGGATTGTCCTTTGTGAGAGGTAATGCCTGAGATTCGGTATTCTCGGCACACTTTTGACATTATGGATCTTGGAATTTTGAATTCCCTATTTTCTTAATGGAATGTCCCAAGCGTCTAGCATCAGCTACCACTCAGCGTTCAAAGTCTGTTTATTCCCGTCAAGCGGGCATAATCACATTGGAAAACTTTTCCTGTGAATCGCCTGAGTACAAATGACAGTTTCGCTAAAGAACTGCCCTTTTATACCATGTGTACGCGATAATAACTCCATCTGCACATGAGCATATCGCTATCCTATGACGACACCTCGGTGTATAGGCAACTGAAATTGTGTCCACCTTTTGGATCATCCTGGTATCTCGCAGAACGTACTGAAGATGCCACAAGTGTCGTGAAAAGTCTTTGGGGAACAGCAAATTGTGTTCGTGCAAGAAAGCATACCCTCGAAATTCATGAAGAGATTAGTTTTCTGTAAACTTACAACCAACAGTCAGTAGAGTACCATGGCAGTGCGGCCGTGACCAGTTCTAGACTCATACTGCCGTACAAACTCTAATCCTCGTCGCCAGTCGCTAACACTCACCCAAGCATTAGTCATTAAAGAATGTCAGTGCAGTAATGAACCAACCCCACGGCGGCCACACCGCCGCGGGATCGTGCAGAGGCAGGCAGTTCCCGATGCGACATCCGCAGTCTGCGCACGGCGGCAGCGCGTGCAACGTGGGGGCTATCTTATCGGAATGGGACCGTGGGCGGCGGCGGCGCGGCGACAGATAAGGAGGCGCCGAAACCGCTACTCGCCGCTGCACGCTACCCTGCGAATCTAGCGGAGCCACGGCACACTTCACTAAGTGTGCGGCACTTTGCAAGCAGCGGAACATGTCAGTCAAAATTTATATCCTAGTCCAAAACCCACAAAACTTGACAAATAACTATTATTTCCGCCGTGAAGATCTCTGACCTAATTACAAATAACTTCAATGACGAAAATAGAAAGCGTTGCGTTATGAAACACCAGTTAGATATTTATGGTGACGTATTTTCACGAGTGAGACAGGGTTGTAGCCTATCCCCGATGTTATTCAATCTGTATATTGAGCAAGCAGTAAAGGAAACAAAAGAAAAATTCAGAGTAGGTATTAAAATCCATGGAGAAGGAATAAAAACTTCGAGGTTCGCCGATGATATTGTAATTCTGTCAGAGACAGCAAAGGACTTGGAAGAGCAGTTGAACGGAATACACAGTGTCTCGAAAGGAGGATATAGGATGAACATCAACAAAAGCAAAACGAGGATAATGGAATATAATCGAATTAAGTCGGGTAATGCTGAGGGAACTAGATTAGGAAATGAGACACTTAAAGTGGCAAAGGAGTTTTGCTATTTGGGGAGAAAAATAACTGACGATGGTCGAAGTAGAGAGGATATAAAATGTAGATTGGCAATGGCAAGGAAAGCGTTTCTGAAGAAGAGAAATTTGTTAACATCGAGTATAGATTTAGGGTGTCAGGAAGTCGTTTCTGAAAATATTTATATGGAGTGTAGCCATGTATGGAAGTGAAACATGGACGATAATAGAAGCTTTCGAAATGTGGTGCTACAGAAGAACCTGAAGATTAGATGGGTAGATCACATAACTAATGAGGAGGTATTGAATAGATTTGGGGAGAAGAGGAGTTCGTGGCACAACTTGACAAGAAGAAGGGACCGGTTGGTAGGACTTGTTCTGAGCCATCAAGAGATCACAAATTTAGCATCGGAGGGCACCGTGGAGGGTAAAACTCGTAGAGGGAGACCAAGAGATGAATACACTAAGCAGATTCCGATGGATGTAGGTTGCAGTAAGTACTGGGAGATGAAGAAGCTTGCACGGGATAGAGTAGCATGGAGAGCTGCATCAAACCAGTCTCAGGACTGAACATCACAACAACAATAACAACCTGGTATTAAATGATTAAGTTTCATTCCATTCGCCAATGAGCCCTTCATCAACGTCAGTATGAGGCCTGATGCGCAAGGCCGCGAATATCGAAATGTGCAGTTAACGTGCCGTTCCACAATCATGTAAAATTTTCTTTTTCGTTATCTGTGATATCTACCATGCTCCTTTGTAGGCCTATGTACGAGGGTGTGCCGAAAAGTAACGAGTCAGAAATTTATTAAATTTTAATTCTTTAAATAACACAAACGTTATTATCATTCTACATCTTGCTCATGTCTACACATTTCTGGCACTCTGCCACTAGAGGACTCCGAGTGGTAGCATATAACATGGCAGTGTGTAACGTAACTACACTACTGGCCATTAAAATTGCTACACCAAGAAGAAATGCAGATGATAAACGGGTATTCATTGGGCAAATATTATACTAGAACTGACATGTGATTATATTTTCACGCAATTTGGGTGCATAGATCGTGAGAAATCAATACGCAGAACAACCACCTCTGGCCGCAATAACGGCCTTGATACGCCTGGGTATTGAGTCAAACACAGCTTGGAAGGCGTGTACAGGTACAGCTGCCCATGCAGCTTCAACACGATGCCACAGTTCATCAAGAGTAGTGACTGGCGTATTGTGACAAGCCAGTTGCTCGGCCACCATTGACCAGACGTTTTCATTTGGTGAGAGATCTGGAGAATGTGCTGGCCAGTGTAGCAGTCGAACATTTTCTGCATCCAGAAAGGCCCGCACAGGACCTACAACATGCAGTCGTGCATTATCCTGCTGAAGTGTAGGGTTTCGCATGGATCGAATGAAGGGTAGAGCCACGGGTCGTAACACATCTGAAATGTAGCGTCCACTGTTCAAAGTGCCGTCAATGCGAACAAGAGGTGACCGAGACGTGTAAGCAATGGCACCCCATATCATCACGCCGGTGATAAGCCAGTATAGCGATGACGAATACACATTTCCAATGTGCGTTCACCGCGATGACGCCAAACACGGATGCGACCATCATGATGCTGTAAACAGAACCTGGATTCATCCGAAAAATGAAGTTTTGCCATTCGTGCACCCAGGTCCGTCGTTGAGTACACCATCGTAGGCGCTCCTGTCTGTGATGCAGCATCAAGGGTAACCGCAGCCATGGTTTCGAGCTGATAGTCCATGCTGCTGCAAACGTCGTCGAACTGTTAGTGCAGATGGTTGTTGTCTTGCAAACGTCCCCATGTGTTGACTCAGGGATCGAGACGTGGCTGCACGATCCGTTACAGCCATGCGGATGCCTGTCATCTCGACTGCTAGTGATACGAGGCCGTTGGGATCGAGCACAGCGTTCCGTATTACCCTCCTGAACACACGGATTCCATATTCTGCTAACAGTCATTGGATCTCGACCAACGCGAGCAGCAATGTCGCGATACGGTAAACCGCAATCGCGATAGGCTACAATCCGACCTTTATCAAAGTCGGAAACGTGATGGTACGCATTTCTCCTCCTTACACGAGGCATCACAACAACGTTTCACCAGGCAACGCCGGTCAACTGCTGTTTGTGTATGTGCTTTCGGTTGGAAACTTTCCTCATGTCAGCACGTTGAAGATGTCGCCACCGGCGCCAACCTTGTCTGAATACTCTGTAAAGCTAATCATGTGCTTATCACAGCATCTTCTTCCTGTCGGTTAAATTTCGCGTGTGTAGCACGTCACCTTGGTGGTGTAGCAATTTTAATGGCCAGTAGTGTATGTCGGTGCGTTAGAAACAGCGTGCCGTAACGGAGGTTCGAATACGAACAGTTCGCCCACATATGGAGCAACCACTCCTTCAGTATGACAGTGCCAGACAACAAACGAGCACCGTGACATCTACAACAATCTGGCGCCTTTGGCTCACTGTGATCGATCATTCTCCATACAGGCCCGACTTGGCTCCATCCGATTTGCATGTTTCCCAGACTTACAGAACACCTTCGAGATCTTCAATTTGATAATAATGAAGCGGTGCAAGCAGAAGTGAAGTTGTGGCTCCGTCAACAAAGTAGAACAATCTGCAGTGGCGGTATCCGCAAAATGGTCTCTCGTTGGGAGAAATGTGTCCGACGCCACTGACTATGTTGAGAAATAATCGTGTAGTCATGAAGAAGGAAGATGCATAATGTTAATAACGTTTGTTTTATTTAAAAAGGGTTAAGAGGTTTCACATAAAAAATACGGAGGCATTTGTTTTGAGAACGCCTTCATAACATCTCTGGACTTCTTAGATGTAAGTTCTGTGACCATAACCTCTGTATTCAAGTGTAAACACATTGGATATAGCGAGTTGTTCTCTTATCTATAGCTTTTAACATCTGGAGTGCCATTACTGTGTTAAAAGGTGTAATATGGCAGATCAAATAACTACTATGGTGACAACTGTGCAATTTATGGGTGACAATCGACAGTTGTAAAAAAATGGGTCAAATTTGCGATTACGATTTGGATACTCCATCTATATGTAAGTACACCAATTTTTTCAGCACATGTCTCTTCACCGTTTCCAGTTCTTTCACTTGTGTTATTGAGTCAACATCATGTAAGCTACTTTGCCTTTTCCACAAACAGTGAACGCAAGCATTCAATATGAAAACGTAAAATGAATGTATAATCACCTGAAGACAGGTCTGGAACCGATAGTGAGTTGAATAAATGACCTTCAGTTATGACTGGTAGCTGATGTTACTCTACACCCTATAAAGGAACAGTCACGCAGCTGAAGCGGATGCATTATGGATTGAAGCACTTACTCCTGTATTCGTTGCGGTTTGAAAGCAAACAGCCTTCTAATGCATGATGGGCAGTTTCTTTCCATGCCTGAAACACATGTTGTGTCAATTTATAAAGAGTGCTGACTGGAGGCTGGTATGAAAACAAACTTCTTCCCTTCGCATTGTAGAGACGCTCTGTTGTTGAAAAATCGTAGGATCGGGTACGTCAATCAAATACATTCCTCAAAGTGTTTGTAGTGTAACCTGTAATGGAGGGGTTTGCACTATCGTGCTAGACCATGTCATTTGGTTCCCTGGTCATGAAAAATATGACAACCAGGATTACACTTCTTGCCACATTCTGGCGCACATTCAACCGCCCTACGACAATTATAGTGACACTAAATATCCCAACTGACCCTACACCATGCACGTTTCTGTTGTCAGCGGCAAGCGGCGAATGTCAACTCGAGATTTCAGCCTAGCTTCCAGCCCTCTCTTACGGCGGTTCGTGCTAACACTCTGCCTGTAATCTTTCCCAGTATTTCAACTGTTGTCATCCGTCTAATCGGCAGAGGTAGTCAAACAGTCCTCCGATCTTTTGATAGTGAAGTCCTAGAAAGAGCGAAGCCTTCTCTTCCTGATTTCATCTCCTGACCTCTCGTTCTGCAATCGTTACACTCCAAAGAACTGTCTATGCGAACTGCTGCTATGGTGCTCCCACGACAGTCGTGCCAATGATTTGATCTTTCTCAAATTTCAAAAGATGGTGACGTATTTTCACGAGCCTCTTCTTATTTTTCTTGTGCTTGTGTCCTGCATCGGTGGAGGGTCGACATAATTAATTTAAGGGGTGGCCGGATGCCCTTCTTGTCGCCACCCCGTTATCCCCCGTGATGGAACAGCCCGGCATTCATCTAGTAGTATGCGTGAAACCGCCTAAAAACCACATCCATGCTGGCCGGCACACCGGATTCGATCCGTACCCTCGCGTCCCGGAAGTACCGCTTTAACACGCACGGTCATGGCTGGCGGGTGATGTATTTTTACCAGCTGTTGTCTATTATTGAAATGGAAAGTCGTTTGCTGCAGGGGAAGGTTGCTATCGATGGACCACCTAATTAATATATCTAATAAAATCTTTAGATAAAGTAATAAATATGTTGTCTTCATTGTAACTTTAGCATTATCTTTTGTATTTCACTATAGCAGACACAGAAGTCGTAGACACAGAAGTCCTAAATATTCACTGTTCATGAGTTACCTCCTTTGTGATGTGGTTATAATTTCGCACCTTACAAGCACTCGTGTACATACTTTGCCGTGATTTACAACCGGAATTAGGTATCATTTAATAGGTTGTACATCACATATATGAATATTTAAAGAAAACAGACATTGTCACGTACCCCTTGTAAATAACTGTTAACGCTTATTGCATGAAGGGTTACAGAGTCTTCTTTATTATCAAAGCGGCATAATGAATGATTGCCTATACTAGTAGAGGGTGGAACGCCAGTGGGAATGAAACAGCAGGCGTAACTCAAGCCCTAGATGGAAAAGCCCGCAAAGGTGTGTTGGTCCTGCTTCACTCAGGAAGTGTCAAGACGGACGGTCTGGGCACCTGAGCGTGGAAGCACAATATAGCGGCGGCCGGCCGCTGTTGTAGCAGGGGCCGGAAGGACAACCGGATAATACTTCGGAAACTCTGAAAATATTGGACGCAGCAGAAAGGAAAGAGGAAGTGATACCTCGGAAATCGCAGGCTGGGTTATATTCCCAGGATTTTTACTCTGAGAAGCGTACCATTGTATGAGTATAGGTATTTCCTCGCAAACTTTCCGCGCTGGACGACAAAAGACTAAAATATGGTTGGTGGGCGTTCGGAAGAATCTGTAGAGAATATTCCGTGGTTTCGAGAATACGATTCGCCTTCTGAGTTACGAGGGAGGGGAGCCAAGCTTTGCTGGGAAGCCAGCGGTGGAGAGAAGAGGTCTTCCGTTTTGAGCGCCCGGGTTTGATGGTCGCTCAGTAACAGGTTTGGGTTTGATGGTCGCTCAGTAACAGGTTTGTTGGTAGAGACAGACTTGCTGTCTTTGCTCTCAGGAGATTTTATAGTTAGAACGGTTAGGCGCTGCACTGTTGCGAACTTATACGATTCTGAACTTCGCCTCCAGGTAGGGAGTCGTCGTTGAATACACAACATTTAGTGATTGAGAGCACTTATTCTGCCTATACTCATGTTGAGACGTTATCTGAACTCCGTCCTTGTGGCTGGGAGTGCGCGATTCTTGTCTGTACAACACAGAGAGGAGAAGACAGTATCACATCATACTAGTCAGAGGACCGCCTTCTACCGTACACGTCGCAGACCATCACTGCCATGCACCGGATGCACTACATACGGTGATATTGCTAAGTGCTTCGGCTTATTAGGCCTATAAAGCTAAAGAGCTGTGATCACGTAAATTTTATTTCCACTGAGGTCGCACACCACTGTAGATCATCTTTAAAAGTAGTGTCTGCTAGTGTTTGGTACGTAGGTGATGTCAGTCATTTCGCATTATTTATATTCGATCGCGTAGCCATAAAAAGGGGAAGATTTGGAGCAATTGATTAATCATGCTACTTAGGAAACCCATTTGTATCTCTTTATGTCCATTGGACATTGATACATACACATTTGTAATAAATAAAGGGGTTTTAATCTACAATAAATGTATAACTAGAAGCGGCATGTATCATTTGGTAGTTACTAGCTCCCTTAATCATTGATTTGTGGTGTCAGCGCCAGACACCACACTTGCTAGGTGGTAGCTTTTAAATCGGCCGCGGTCCGCTAGTATACGACGGACCCGCGTGTCGCCACTGTCAGTGATCGCAGACCGAGCGCCACCACACACCAGGTCTAGAGAGACTTACTAGCACTCGCCCCAGTTGTACAGCCGACGTTGCTAGGAAAGGTTCCCTGAGAATTACGCTCTCATTTGCCGAGACGATAGTTAGCATAGCCTTCAGCTAAGTCAATTGCTACGATCTAGCAAGGCGCCATTTCTCCTTTGCTATGTATCTAATGAAGCATGTACAGTAACAAGACCAATGTTCACCAATTGTGGATTAAAGTTAAGTATTCCAGCAGCTACGTACTTTTCTTTATAGCATTCATTAAGTATCCTGTTTCAGACCTCACGCCATCCTGAGTGAGCTTATAGCGTGCATTTCGGCTTCCTCAAACAACACGGTGTTGGCACTTCTGCCGACACATCATGATTTATGTTTATGTTGTAATTCATATGTTAAAGATCAAGAAGAAGGAGATAATATCACCTTTAAGAGATCCTTAAATCTGCTTCACGGGGTAGTCAAACAGAGCCAAATCTTCATCTTCGCATTCAGTATTTTGCGTTGTGCACATTCCTTCTACACCCGCCTGGAGTAGCGTCTTGGAACTTCCTTCACTGATCAGGCAGGCTACAGTGTAATAGCTGCTAAATGCCACACACAACTAAGTAGGCTAAGTGTCAATATATTTCATATTATTTTCAGCAGTTTTTTGCCATCGTCTGAAAACGAAAAACGCTATTTCAAACCAAGTAAGCTGAAAGTAGAAATGTACAAAAATAGATAGGTAAAAAAGGACACATTTGACTAGTTACCCAAACAAACTATTAGAAAACATAGAATGAAACTCGTTACTTAAATATTGTTCGTACTGGCCTACTTGGGTCAAAGATTAAATAAAATTCGATGTGACTCATTTAATGCAACACGCACTGTAACCGCTTAACGACACGTAGTCTTCGTCCACAGGGCGTAATATTATATTGTGGATATGGCAAAATGGTGTGAATAGCTCGTACTTTCCAATGATGAAAGCAGAAATTTAATCATTGCCACCATGTAACTACGAAATTTCAGTCACTAATACTAGTCAAATACATGAACATAGTGCAAATCTTACCATTTTGCACTGTTGCTTTGTGTCTTTCTGTAACACCACTAAAACATGGCGAATCTTTGGCCACACGTGTGCACTTACTGACTGCTAGCATGCTCGTATTGTTAATATTCACAGAGAAATCGAGCCCGCAAATCGATGGGGTCGGTCCATCGATAGCAATATTACTCTACTACGGCTGTTGTTACCCTTGTCGTCAACACATTCTTGTCTTTGGCAGTTTTTCTAGATCAGAAAAGTCCCATTGCACCACGGAGATGATACTTTTTGAAAAGCCTGTCGCCTGAACGACCTAGACGATGTATTACTCAATGTGTCGCTCATCTTGCCCATTCTGTGTTCGAGTCTACATCCACATTCCGCAAAACACAGTGATGTGGATGGCAGAGGGTACAACGCATAGAACCACATTTTCCGGTTTCTCCACGTTCTTCAAGCAAATTGAACGTTGCAAAAATGACTGCTTTGTTTCCTCTGCGCGCGCTGTAGTTAGTCTGGTATCAACACAGCGCTTGTTGGTGCAATATATTGGAGGCTTTTGCGGGATAGTTGATACCTAGCTTCAGGCGTCTGCCACTTCATGTTTTTCAACTCTTCCTGACGATCTTCAGTAAAACATTAGTGCTGCCCTTTTCTGTAGAACTTCAGTATTCCTTGTTAGGCCTATTTGGTACAAGTCCTATAACGTAGTGGTTTTTGTAGATAGGTCATAAGGATGTTTTAAAAGCAATCTGCTCTGTAGACTGCCTGCACTATACCATCATCCTACCACTGAACCGAAGACTGCTACCCGTTTTACCTACGACTGGGCAAATGTGATCATTCTATTTCACATTCCCACAAATTCTTACAGCCCGTATGTGTGTGGCTTCCCTGATTCCAGTTGCGACTCATTTGTATTCTCAGTATTCTGCGCTTTCGCGTTTTGTGAATTTTCATTTCCTAAAATATAATTTTTCCTTCACTTTGAAATCTTGTCAAGATGCTACTGAATATTGTAAATTTTCTATATATACCATCTGCAAGAAAATCTGACGTTACTGTTAGTGGGCTTCAAGACATTCCTGGCCGAGTTCCATTCGTAAACAGAGCGCGCGAAAAACATATCACGATATGCTTATGTACTATGCCTAATCTCCATCATTCTGTTCTCTAGATCGTTACGAGAGATGAAAGTTTGAGGCCTTAGACTCGTTCTGAAGTTTGCTGTAAATGCTGGATGACTCCTGACATTACTTTTGTCTCCAATGAACACTCGCCGTCCAGGACAACTAGCTGGGTTCTGTTACTTATAAAGTCTTAATCTACTCATATTTGAGAACCAATCGGTATTCTTGGACTTATGTTAATGGTACTCACGTGCACTTCAGTACTATTACGTTCGCAACGGAAGAAGCGCTCTACCTTGAACACGTCAGCTGCCTTTAATTAAGTAGTTCATTAGCGCATTTAGCACATTTTCTAATGGCTCATTTTATATTGTACTTGATATTACATTTGAGTGTATCCAAAAATGTGTTTCACTAATTGGCAGTTACTGTACCATACAGATTGGTCTACAAATGGTGAACCATCTCAAGGCTGCACACATTGTTTTTTTTACAGAGGAGCTTAGGAAATCTACTGCAAATATGTGAAGATGCCCAGCTACTGTGGAAACAAGTGAGCATTCCAAAGGTTCGACGCAACGACGGAGGCTGAAATGAGAGCATCGCTTCGCGGTGTTTACACCATGTTAGCTGCTTTTGAGCGCCTTGTCTTTTCAGTTCTAGCACATTTTTCGGATACTTTCACAAACATTTTCAAAGCTAACGTTAACGAGCATGTATTAGTGTTCTCGTCTTTTCAGGAGCTTTCGTACGCCGTTTGCGAAATAAGGTAATTTTTATGGGCAGGGGGAGCGTTCTTTCTTTCTGTCTTATCGTACTCAATAACATGTTGTTTCCCAGTTCTACCTTTGACTCATTATCCCGCCGTATTTGTTGTAGACCGGAGGCATGCTCAGTCTGTGAAAGTGTGCCTTTACCTGGCTGACATATTATGAATCAGGCCGCTATTCCATGCACGTGCGCGCACGCTCACTTAAGAGTCTGAAAACTATCCTCTGTTGCAGGTAGAGGGCAATTTCTTGAATTCCTTCCCATTTTTGAGAGTAGTTTTAATGCTACTGTGAAATTATTACATGTAAAAACATAAATAATTCGACTGATATATTTTTTTCTGGGGGAGTGGGGGTAGGAGCGGGACATTACGGCAATGACCTCCTCTTCAGTCTAAACCTACCTGCGTATCTCTAGAACTACTGGGTGGTCATAATTAAAATTCAGCTATTCACGGAGGTCCAGGGTGGGGTGTAATTGTCATGTGCTTTAATGCACAACTGATTTGCGTTGGAAAAAAAATTGTTCCAGTTTTGGCCACCAGGTGCAAATCTGGCGCTGGGAATGCAAGACAGATGTATAGAAATATTTCGTTATGCAATGGATTAGGAAACAAACTTTGCTGTTCCTACAAAATTGTTCAGGCTTTCGTGGCCAGTTGTTGACAAACTGCCTATTTGCTTCTGTCTCGGGTTCTTCGGCCGACGTTCGTCTGATGATTTTACTGACGTTCACCACCGGCAATGAAGGGTGAAGGTTGGCAATGCCAGCCACTCGTGCTGGCGAAACGTCAGTAAAATCATCAGACGAACGTCGGACGAAGAACCCGAGACAGAAGCAAATAGGCTGAAAATTGTTCCTACCCTTGCAAGGCCAAAAATTCTGAAGATGGCTTGAACATAAGCCGAAACCGGTAATTAAATAAATATTATTGCGATCTAGACTGTCGGTTTTAATCTAAATATTGCATCTGGTTGTTGCACTCCGTAGACAATGTTGTCTAAATTTATGATCAACACTTGCTCGCAGCAGTTCCAATGGAATCTGAGTAACATGTTCCTGTATACTGGCCTTCAGATCAGGCAGAGACCATAAGTGCCCCCAGTAAATGTGTTCCGTTACATTTCCTCAGAGCCAAAAATCACATGGATTTAGATGAGGTGATCTTGCAGGCCATGCACCTGGGAAACCTCTGGAGATAATAAGTTCGAGGAAAGCTACATTTAATGGGTCTTTCACTGGACGAGCAACACGAGGTGTTGCCCCATCTTGCTTGAAAACAGTGGTTTCGACACAGTACCGCTCTCCCACAGCAGGAATAACATCGTGTACAAATGAGTCTCATTAACGAGCAGACGTCACGTACACCTGACAAGCTCTCTGCGTGTATTCTCTTCAAAGAAGACCGGATCGAGAATAAAGGTGCTTGCGAATCCACAACACAGTCGCATACGGCGAGTGCAATGCCTCTTCATGCACAACACACGGTTTAAAGGTACCCCGAATTCGGGTGTACTGCACTGCATCCATTAGTGTGAAATGTGCCTCGTCGCCCCATAGAACAATACCCGGCCGCATGTGATCAACTTTGATCCGTACCAGAAACTGAAGAGAAAATTCAGAACACTGCTGCGGATCACGACGTTTCAGTTGCTGCACCGTCTAGAACGTGGACGGATACTAGTGTGATAAAGACCGCAAGACTTTCCGTACTGTTGACAATGCGGTAGATAACTCTCGTGACACCGCACGAGCACTAGCACTACCCAGGACATGGTCTGCTGCAACAACAGCAACCTCGTCAATAACTTCCAGTTGAATAGGACGCCTTCCTCTTCAGAGTGAGGCTGCGCGGGGCAGCCGTGCTGTCTCGGGCGCCTTGCCACGGTTCGTGCGGTTACCCCCGTCGGAGGTTCGAGTATCCCTCGGGCATGGGTGTGTGTGTTGTCCTTAGTGTCAGTTAGTTTAAGTTAGATTAAGTAATGTGTAAGCCTAGGGACCGATGACCTTAGCAGTTTGGATAGGAACCTACCACAAATTTCCAAATTTCTAAAGAGTGACGCACTAAGCTCACCCGTGTCTTTGAATTTTATTTTCAACTTCTTTATACCATATAGTGACATCAGGCCTCTCCTCAGACCTTTCAGTAGGCGACACTATAATTGCAACACTGTACTTGCTGTCGTTCACATGAAACAGTTTCACTAACAGCACACGGTCTCCCTTCTCGATAGCCATACCGTTCACTTACGTTGTGTCAAATGACGGTGTTGATGTCATACAGTCAAACTGGCAGTTTACGGCGCTAGATTTGCACCTGGTGTCCAGTGTAAATCGGTCCCGCATTAAGACATGCCATGCAATAATTACAGCCCACACTGCACCTCCTTGAGTAGATGCACTTTGAATTATAGCCACCCGGTAGTTTTTCTGTTAACAACAATGCTATATGTCCTTATTCCGTCAAAGGCTAGTAGAACTGCGTGACAGTGCATGGAGGTAATGAAAAAGTATGTCCCTATTACGTCAAAGGCTAGTAGAACTGCGTGACAGTGCATGGAGATAATGAAAAAGTAATCGTTGCACTCAACTGCGATTGCAATCAAAGAAGCCGTTGCTCTCCTAGAATGCCGTTGAGATGACGTTGGGGTTGGTACAATGTCTTTATTTCCCCCGCAGTGCGTCGGAAGGGTGGGGCACGGGGAGGAGGGAGAGGGTGGTAGGAGGGGGCATTAGTGAAGCTTACGTATTAGCGGCTGGCCCGAGCCTGTGCTGGGGTGAGGGTTTCTCTCTCCCCCAGATCGGGACCCTCTGCCCCGCCCTCGTAGGCCCTCTACCCACCCCAGACATCTCTCTTTCTCTCTCCCTGTCTCTCCTCTCCTCTCCTCTTGCCACCCTCTCGCCCTCTCCTCTCCTACTTCTTCGCCGTGCCCGCAGGGCGTCCTCCGCAGGCCCCCAGGGGCTGGCAGCCCTCTGCTATGGCGGCCACGCCGCTGCTATTTTATACACAGCCACAACTCCTCCGCACTGCACCCTGAAGCTCTCGAATGTATTGCTTTAGCAGAGCGTGGTTACAGTGTCTCGCAAAAACAAGAATAAGAAGAGTCTCATTTCTTGTTGTTGATGGTCTTGCGATCCCCAGTCCTAAGACTGCATTACTGCAGAACCTGCTTGGCATATTCAAGTCTCGGTCTCCCTCGACAATTTCAGTCCCTTCCTCCATCCTCATACACTTACCTCTAGAATCAAATTTATTCCTTGATGACTATCAACAGATTCCTTCTTTAAGAAAAAAATAATAGATAATTATTCTGTCGGATCTGCAGATGAATCATACAATCACATAAACGCAGTACTTCAGTGGTTCATCTGGCTGGTATCTTCAGATGAGAATGCTGTTTGCTAAGTCTCGGAGAAACTGATTCTTACCCTCCTCTTTCGTGTATGTGTGACCATCACGCCTGCGACTTGCCAAAGACAAGTTGCAGGTAAGGATGCTTTTGTGCTTTATTGAAACCAAGAATTGCACATGCAGAAACAGACAGTAGTGAGCCTCGTGGCCCCTTAACCGACCTACTTTGGTGATGTCAGTAGGATGATTTCCAAGGTAAGAACATTTGTTAATAATTGTCCTCCGTGATAGAAAGCGGGGCGTTAAAGCGGTCTCCTAGGTATGGACGGACGACACCTATGTCTTGTATATGGGCAATTTCTCTAGCAGATTGTTTATTTTGGCAAATATTTCAAGGGATTTCATTTGGAACTTGTTATACCGGCGGCCTCTTGCATGCTCTGAATACCCTCGAACGGTTGGGGAGAGTGCGTAATATCTTGCGAAGAATTATTTTTGCAGAACCTGGAGATGATGTAATTGTGTAGCAGACGCTCTAACCTACGCAATGTCTCCATACAGAAGGCCGGAAGAACGGTCGCCTTGTGTATTCGAAGTTTGGTAGACTGGTGCAGCTCGCTGCTGATGAAAAACGGGGTGAGCGCCCCAGCCGCTTGGACGCATCTCCTCCGCATGTCCTGGATATGGCCGTTGAAAAAGAATCCAGAGTCCAGAAAAACGTCGAGATAGCGCCACTGATCCAGCCGGTGCCTACCCTCCTGAAACACAGACAACAGTAGTGTCGTTCGCATTCAATTGAACCATGTTCATCTTGCACCAAGTGAGGACCCATCTGCCGTTGCAGTCTGTAGGTGTTGGCGAAATGTTGTCATCCACTTGAGATGAACACCGTATCATCAAGTAGGATGTTGTCCATCCGGAGCAAATCATTGATGTAAATGTCACACAGTGTAGGCGAAAGCGGTGCGATGAACCAACGACGCACGCACCAGATATCCTCGCTCCTGCCCCATAACGCAAAGTAAAGGTACAGCGCCACAACGTTGAAACCTGGCAGGAACAATCCATCACTCTGAGTATATGGGTCAAGACACTCTGCCGGCCGGTTCAAAGACCATCGTTTTCTAATTTTAAAAAAAGAAAGTCGTCGCCGATATTTATATTGTCATCTGCCAGTCTAATTTCAAATTCATACCTTAACAGACAGTCCCAGCAGCGAGACGCAGGGGTGGCAGAAAATATGGAATACCAAAACCATAATACATTATCGTGCCTAATATGGTGCAGGAAAACCGTTGGCATGCAAAACAGCTTCCAGTCGTCCCAGAATGGAAAAAGACAGGTCCTTTATGGTTATCAATGCATTCTTATACCATTATTCCTAGAAATGCCAAGTTTAGATAAAAATGGTGGAGTTGGACAGCGATCAAGCACCCTTCTCTCCAAAGTGGATCGAAAAGGCCCTACAATATTGAGTTTGGTGGCTGTGGTGGCTAGAGGAGTTGCAGCAGTTCATCCTCGTGCTCACAAAACCAGTCCTGGACGATGCGAGATATTTGACAGAGGCCGCGCGGAGTGGCCGCGCGGTTGGAGGCGCCATCTCACGAATCGGGCGGCCACTCCCGCCGGAGTTTCGAGTCCTCCCTCGGGCGTGGGTGTGTGTGTTGTCTACAGTGAAAGTTAGTTTAAGTAGCGTGTAAGTCTAGGGAGCGATGACCTCAGCAGTTTGGTCCCATAGGAATTCACACACATTTGAACAAATTTGACAGAGCTTGGTTCAAATGGCTCTGAGCAGTATGGGACTTAACATCTGAGGTCATCAGTCCCCTAGAACTTAGAACTACTTAAACCTAACTAACCTAAGGACATTACAAAGATTCGAACCTGCGACCGTGGCAGTCGCGCAGTTCCGGACTGAAGCGCCTAGAACCGCTCGGCCACCGCGGCCGGGTGACAGATGGCCCTATCGTCTTAAATGGCTCTGAGCACTATGGGACTTAACATCTGTGGTCATCAGTCCCCTAGAACTTAGAACTACTTAAACCTAACTAATCTAAGGACATCACACACATCCATGCCCGAGGCAGGATTCGAACCTGCGACCGCAGCAGTCGCGCGGTTCCGGACTGAGAGCCTTAACCGCGAGACCACCGTGGCCCCTATCGTCTTAGAACACAGCATCGTCACTGGGGACAAACATGCTAGCATGTGTTGGACCTAATCAGTCAAAATGGTCACATAATCTTTGGCAGTAAAGTAGTCTTGCTGATGCCCATGGGTCCCGTGCAATCCCACGATATATCTGCCCATATCGTCACCGAACCCCCGCCATATTGGGTCGCAAACTCGGCCAGAAGCTGAAAACAGTGTGAAAGAAGATTCATTCTACCAAATGACTGTCTTCCACTGCTCCGTAGTCAAGATTGTATGGCTTTGGCACCAAGTTCTCCTGTTATGGGCCTTTTCATCAGGAATGAGTGGTTTTATAATTTCAGCACGCCCAAAAGGTCCTACTTCTGGAGCTACCTTCGTGTAGTTTTGGTGCGACATTCAGTTCTGCGATGACTTTTGCCGCTGTTCTCCTCTTATTTTTCGTCACAATTCTCTTCAGCGACCGTTCGTCAGTGTCACTGACTACCGACTTCCGTCCGCGTTGTGACTTACCGGATGATGTTCTTCCACTTTTCCTGTATGCGATATAATCTTCGGTACGGTGCCTCTTAAAACACCATACACTTTGACTAACTTGGTTACGGAAGCACACATCATATTAGCACCAACAACATTGTTTATTTACAATTTAACAACATTTAACTGTGAGACTACGGTTGAAATTTTAGAAATTCTGTTACCTGCTGACAAGATCGGAACTCGGTGATCTCTACAGTGGATAGACAACTCCATATAAGATTGTGTGACATATTATGACAAAGTCGCGCAGCGGAAACTAGTCAACATCTTAATGTAAACAGGAGTGGTCCAATTAAAAACCAAATACAGGTACCAAAGCTCACATAGGTATAATGAAAAAGGGGTTTCATTTAACTACGAAATGTTGCCAAAGGTCATAGGAAAATCCTTTTAATCACTAACTTGTTTCCAGTCATCGAACTGGCAAAACAAATAATTGTAAAGTGCACAAAAATTCAGATGAGCAATTAATCATTAATAACAATACCTACGTACAGGTGTGTGTAACTGGGAATTAAATGATACATTTTGCTATGTCAACGTAAATCCCCAACGACTGCTGAATTTGTCAATAGATTAAAGGAAAGACTCAGAAGAGTACGTACAAGCTCCATCTCCTCTACCTAAATGCATGTTGAGTTCAGTTAACCGACTTCGTGAATTAATTTAGAAATGCAAAACTCTAATTAGAAACGAAAGACTTTACGGTTCCCTCGTCACGATGCATGCAAACGAGGCACACGCTTACCATCGTTCTAAAATTCAATTGCAGAAGAGTTGCAAGTTCAGCCACGATGCAGGACGAAGAAGCTCCCCTTCTGAAGATCGAAGACGAAGTGTGTATATGCTCTCCTCAAAATCTTGCTGGTTCTACCAGCACTGGATTCTCGGTAGCCAATTGCCGTAGACCTGAATGCTGACCAATGAAAATTTTGTAATGATATCAACAATCGCATCCCTCCTAAGAAATCTACTGTGATGAACCAGTAATACACATTTCTCTCTTAGAGTAGAGCAGAAAGAAAACTGCGGCAAATGGTAGCAGCTGCGCATATGCACTCACCTATGTTTATCCCCGCAAGAAATATAATTTATGTGAACCAGTCAGAAAATTACTTGCAGTATTTAAACATCAACTAATACTGACTTCCCTTGAGTCAAACAGAGTCTTCTCACTCTGAGTACACCATGTCTTTTTCCATCCACTTTCAGACCTCTGTCTTTTAAAATTAGCATTCTCTGTCTCATAACGGAAGTTAACAGCCTGCCGAATTCTGCCTCCAGGCCTCCGCCAGCCTCTTACCGGATCGAGGGGCACCGTCTCTGACAACGCCCATCTCTTCAGTGTGTACCCGGCTCAAGACTTCGCTTCTCAGAAAGGAACAGTTTTTCAACTCGTTACATTTCTGAACATGGATTCCTTATTAAACCTAGTACCCTCTACATCCCCTTGAAGTCTGCAATAGAAATTGTTAAACATCCTGTAGGTATGGAATCGAATCATCGCATCGATTCAGTCGTAGGTAAAACAGGACAGGCAAGGGCGGGGGGGAGGGGGGGGGGCGTTCAATTCATTGTAGGGTAACTGGGAAAATGCAATCTCTACAAAAGATATTACTCACAAAACACTAGTTCAGCTCACTCTAGAATATTGCTCAAGTGTATGAGAGCCATAACAAATAGCATTACCAGGCTTGAACAAAGAAGGATAGAGTGTGGTCACAGGTTTGTTCCACCAACGGGAGGCCGTCACGGACATACTGATAAGTTGTAAGTAGGCTGTTTAGGTTTTTATATTGGTAACGCCTCGTAGCGCTCTGTATGAAAATCACTGACTGTGCTGTGTGCAGTCTGAGGCTGGTCGGCATTGTTGCAATATTCACTATTGTAGTGTTGGGCAGTTGGCTGTTAACAGCGTGTAGCGTTGCGCGGTTGGAGGTGAGCCGCCAGCAGTGGTGGATGTGGGGAGTGAGATGGCCGAGTTTTGAGAGCGGATGATCTGGACAGAGACAGTAAATTTGTAAGGCTGGATATCATTAACTGGTATATATATATATATATATATATATATATATATATATATATATATATATATATATATAATGACTTTTGAACACTATTAAGGTAAATACATTGTTTGTTCTCTATCAAAATCTTTCATTTGCTTACTATGCCTATCAGTAGTTAGTGCCTTCAGTAGTTTGAATCTTTTATTTAGCTGGTAGTAGTGGAGTTCGCTGTATTGCAGTAGTTCGAGAAACGAAGCTTTTTGTGAGGTAAGTGATTTGTGAAACGTATAGGTTAATGTTAGTCAGGGCCATTCTTTTGTAGGGATTTTTGAAAGTCAGATTGCGTTGCGCTAAAAATATTGTGTGTCAGTTTAGTGTTGATCAGAATAAGTAAAGAGGGTAATATCTGAGTACGTTCAGTTTTGCTCAGCTGTTTGAAAATCAAATAATGTAAGAGATTTATCAGCACAGTAATTCCATAATTTTTCTGAGGGGACGTTTCAAATCCTAAACTGATAGACGCTAGAAGATAGATGTCTACTATGCCGCGAAAGCCTATAAGCCTGTATACGGAGGTGCAAGTATCAGATTTAAGTGAATAATCTAGAATAATATTCAGCCACATAAGAATGGCTCCCGTACTCGCCTTGAAGACAAGGATAAACAAATTAGGCTTAGAGCGCGCCCAGAGACGTTGTAGCAATGGTATTCATAATCCATACATCAATGGATCCATGAGAAACCCTGGTATGTGGTGGAATGAGGAAGAACCCTCTGTTACGCATTTCACGTTGGCTTGCAGATAGTAGAGCTAGATGTACAGGTATGAGGTGTTTGCACCAATAAACGGTTTTGACACTTCTAGCCCTAACTAAATACAATATATACATATAAATGAGCTAGTAGACAGCGTCGGAAGATAGATGAGGTTTTTCGTGGATGACGCAGTTGTATACAGAGATGTCACAACGCTTGAAAACTGTAGCGAAATGCAGGAAGACCTACAGAGGATTGACGGTTGGTGCATGGAGTGATCCTCCACATAAACAAATGTAACGTATTGCGAATACATAGTCAGAAACGCCCTTCACTGTACGATTGTAGAACGATCACTAGAAGCAGTTATTTCCTCAAAATGTGCTAGAACTGCGTGCGGAGCGATTTGAAGTGCAACGCCCACATTAACAAAATCGCGAGCAAAGTAGATTCCAGCCTGAAATTCATTGGAAGAATCCCCAGGAAAGGTAAGCGATCAACAGAGGAAGTAACTCATAAAACACTCGTTTCACCAATACCTTATTTAAAAATGTTACTCGCCAGTCTAGGAACAGCATCAGGTACGATTAACGGAGAAAACAAAGAAGATAGAACGAAGAGCAGCAAGTTTCACTACAGGTTCATTTAGTAAGCGCAAAAGCCTCACGGAAATGATGAGGTAACTCTAGTGGTAGAGGCTGCAAGAGAGACGTTCGGCACCACAATGTGATCTGGTTTCGAGAGCGTACGTTCGTTGAAGAGTCAACCAATTTTTTGAGTGTTTCTACGTATATCTCGCGAAAAGACCATGAAGATAAAATTAAAGAGATTCGAGCCCATACTGAGGCTTAAAAGCAATTATTCTCCCCGGGAACCACACACAACTGCTACAGGAAAAGGACCAAATGACACTGGTACACACAGTATCTTCCGCTACTATAGATGTAGGTGTGGATGAATGGAGTGAGACGGGCCACTGCAGACAAGTGGATGCTGCATCATGTCAACGCTCCATGTCACACGCCACTTCCATCAAGGAATTGTCGACCTCAAAAGGCGTTCTTGTTGTTCCACAGCCCTCCTGTCCACCTGATCTGACTTCTTCGATCTTTTCATTTTACCGAAACTGAAAATTGTCTTGAAGGCGGACTGGCCGAGCGGTTCTAGGCGTTACAGTCTGGAACCACGCGACCGCTACGGTCGCAGGTTCGAAACCTGCTTCGGGCATGGACTTGTGATGTCCTTAGGTTAGTTAGGTTTAAGTAGTTCTAAGTTCTAGGGGACTGATGACCACAGATGTTAAGTCCCATAGTGCTCAGAGCCATTTTTTTTGTCTTGAAGGGGTCATTTGGGATCTCTGGAGAACATTCAAAAGAATATGACCGACATGTTAAAGGCCCTGCCTGCTGGAGCGTTTCAGCGCTGCTACTGAGACTGTATACTGCCGAACGGTACTGCGCTGGAGGGGACAATATTGTTGTTTGGAAAAAATGAAAACTTTGGTAAATAAAAACTCAGTCTCATTACTTTTCTCATACACATGCTGCCCGGAGTGGATCTTGTCTAGAGGTAAGCCTAAAAGCAAATTTGATAATTACCATTTGGCGAGCAACTGCGTCATGAGGACTGATCGTGGGCTGCCGTTTTGTTCGGCAGCAGGCAGCCGGCAGTGTTTGCGAAACGTGGCCGCGCTGCTGCGAGGTCGCTGCCTCTGTCACAATCGACAGGTGTCGCTGTGAGGTGAGGCGAGCTGCGGGCGTTTTGCAACCGCGAGCCGCGAATAACGACCCCGCTTGCGACACCGGCCGCTTGCGGACACGCCGCTGGGACCACTTCGCAACAGGCGCGCGCCGCCAAGCAGGCGAGAGAAACCCGGTTAGCACATGCCCGTGCGCACCTCTCCGGAATTTGCAAACTATGATGAGCCCGTGCTGTAAATATTTAGGCCCACTGTATCGTACGATAATCGCCATCAGCATACAGTGACGAGGAAAAAGTGGCAGCACCAAAAAGTAATTATGTACAGTAATGAAATTTTGGTAATTTATCTAGGTTCAAATGTGTGTGAAATAGTATGGGACTTAACTGCTAAGGTCATCAGTACCTAAGCTTACACACTACTTAACCTAAATTATCCTAAGGACAAACACACACACCCATGCCCAAGGGAGGACACGAACCTCCGCCGGAACCAGCCGCACAGTCCATGACTGCAGCGCCTGGGACAGTTTTATCTAGGTAACATATTTAAGTGATTAACATTGAAAGATCACAAGTTAATGTAAGAGCGAGATACCCATTACAAATGTTAAATGTTTGTACTTTAATAACTGATGTAACTGCCAGATTGTTGAATGCAAATGTGTATGTATTGTGTTGTACAGAATGACAACCAGTCAAGGAATTTTTACGGAATTGGTTTAAAAAAATTGTTTCAAAGGCCCAGTCGAATCTTTACAAATGTTCTTTACAAATGTTACGCCGTGCCTAAGTGACACAGTCGCTTGTCTTTCAAAACTGAGGCAATTCTGTCCAGTTAAAGCTGCTGACAAGAGACGCCTTGAGCCCACTGCTGAAACTGCTACCGAATTCACGCCATTGGTTTTAGCCAATAGCGTGCGCGGGATACAGATCACGTGTGTGGACGCTGGAGTGTTCTGCGGCGCAGAACACAGTTCCTTCTCTCTCTTGTAATCCAGACCTCGAGCAGAACAGACGTCTTTCTGGAAGGCAGAGCCTCTGGCTCTACTTTTCACGACCGACCACCAACGTAAGGTAACATGAACCGCTTCCCCTTCCGTTACCCATTTCATTTAATTGCTGGACCTTCTAGACTGGCCTAAACCTGCTAACTTTCGACACTAGGCGCGCCTTTTGTACTCCGTATATCGAAATACGTCCTCTTTATTGTACTTAATTCCCTGTTTTGTCATTTAACGGCAGCCCTGGATGCCCACTATCAAATCCTGACCGCTCGACCTCCTGTACACTGCCGCCACGAGGCATATTTAACAGCCTTCTGCCCCCTTCCCTGCCATTTTATACATTAACACTGGTGTCAGAAGTTTCTCTTCCCATCCCCAAACCACGTACTCTTTTACAGTGTTGTGCATATGCCGGATGTCGGTTCATGAGATGGAGTTCCATGCCTGTTGCACTTGATCGCTCAATACAGGAACGGTTAATGCTGATGTGGATGCCACTGGAGTTGTCGTCTATAACATCCCATATGTGCTCGACTGGAGACAGATCTAGTGAGCCTGCAGTCAAGACAACGTAACTCACTACTTCTTAAACCAGCCTAGTAGATTCCTACCGCAAAGTGCTTTAGACGGATTGCGGGAAGTCCGACCTTTCATCTCCAGGCAAGACAAAGCCCCTTTCTCCCAGATGCTGGAAACGGAGTCTGTAGTCCCCAACAGCCTGGAATGCGAGCCCATGGATATCACCTGGAATGATACATT
Source organism: Schistocerca nitens (assembly GCF_023898315.1). Lineage (NCBI taxonomy): Eukaryota > Metazoa > Arthropoda > Insecta > Orthoptera > Acrididae > Schistocerca > Schistocerca nitens. The sequence continues at coordinate 364,575,419 of NC_064614.1, read as the reverse complement.
ACACTACCTTATTTCCATTCTGAAGCGCAATTTTATTTGTCGGTGTTAAGAAGCGCACAGCTGAGTGTGTATACTCGTTGTTGAACTTAAATGGCAGTCAGGAAAGTACTTCTATGGCTTCTGGTGACAGTGATTGTAAGCATAAGCTTCAGAGACATGTTTACATGCCAGCAAACTAATGGACAGTTACAAATGACATCGCATATTGCCAACAACCAGAAGGTACTGGACTAGAAAGGAGAGGGGATTAACAACACACTGCTTAGCTAGAGCCTGAAACCTCAGTTGTGTGTCTTTGTGAAAGCTCGGACATCAGGGCGAAACAGTAGGTTACAGGCTATTGTGTATTTAAAACCCGGGTCCTGGCCGTCGGCCGTCTGCCGATACGTGGCCGGGGCGCAATCCTCTCAGTACGAGAGTGCCGCTCCCTCAGCTTCCAGTGATGGCTTTTTGCAGACAACCAAGGCTCACTTTCCAAAAGAAACACAGCTTACAGAAAATAATGTAATAGCCTCATGGGCTGCTTTCCAAGTTCAGAGGACCTCTGAAGCGAGGGTAGTGCCTGGCAGAAGAACACGCCGTTGGTGAATTAGTGATACCACAGATATGGAGCTCCAGCAGCCATTTTTTAGAAGCGGAAGAGGGCTTTTTATGTGATTTTCGTTGTACCGTGACACATTGCCTTGGTGGGATTTTGTGTGCTGGAAGAATCCGCACTCTTGGGTCAGCGTGTATGCACTTCTTGCTCTTGGTGGACATGCAATTTGTTAATTGAGAAACTGCGAAATCACTCGAAATTACACATGAGTGTGGATATTCGTCATGCTCAAGGGAAAAAGACACTTTGATAAAACATGACCAAAGGAATATAGCTTTCAATTGGAAGGCACTTTGCTGGAACAAAAGAAAGCGTCCTAAAGAAATACGAAAAATCGAATAGAACACAGAAATACATTGTAAGAAATATCTTTTACCTTTACACTACAAAGAGCACCACCATAAGGCTTTAACAGTCATCGTCTCAAGACAAAGGAAGGCCCATGCAAGTGCATGAAACACATGAATTTACCCCAAGAAAAATTTGGGAATAACAAAACTCACGAAAATTGTACATAATCTACCCAAAGATCTGTTCTAATTTAATCGGAAACAAAAATCAAATTAACATAATGAAATGCTTTGTATATGATGTCGGAGCAATACTTACAGAGAAAGTGCTGAGAGAGCATTCACCCTGAGTGAGTGGCGGGGGAAAAGGCAGTTACAAAACTAGGCATCTGTTCCCCGCAAAACGGGGAAACTCTTTCTCTGTGACTGACCGGAGTCTCTAGTTTTCGCTCAAGATATCTAAAGGTTACGTTGGCATTACAGGGCTACATTTATACGAAGTCCCCTGAATGCATTGAAACGAGTATCGAATTATTCTTATCCTCATACGCACACGCACACGCACACGCACGCACACACACACACACACACACACACACAGGTAGGGAAAAATAGGGATAGAAATGGACTGCATCAAAGGAAACAAAGAGTGAACACCGACACAATCTTTTTCCAGAGGTTATGTGATTGCTGAGACAGCGGAGCTTCAGAAAAAAAAAAAAAAAAAAAAAAAAAATTTGTCGCTGTTACCTCATTTTGAACCCTTTGAAATTGTATGTCAGGAAACCAATACTTGTTGAGATATGGGCCATTTTACTTGTAACCAGTGATGTATAGTACTTAAAAATGACCCAGGGTTCACAAGAGATGTCATAGTAAGTTACCACATTACCCACAGGTTTAAAATGCAAATTTTCGAGCAATCACGGAAGAGCAATCATGGAGGAACAATCATGGGGGTGCGGCTTCAGGATCCTTTCAGTATCGATGTATGGGCGGGCAGGAATTATCGATGACAGACTCATCACTTTGCCAATAGAGTAACTGGTGCTGTGCATCACCAGATTCTGCACTTTGAATTACCAGCACTATTGGAGCACGTTTCCTCTGCAGAAAGATAACGACTGTGGCCCATTTACTACGGATCATGCAGCAGTGACTCAACGCAAGGTTTCATGGGCAACGGATGATTGAGGAAGCCTGGAAGGATGGCCTCGCCGTTCATTGGACCTGAACCTATTGGACTTCTGGCTGTGGGGCCACTGAAAGACATTCGTGTATGCCAAACCTATTGACGAGGTGCAGACGTTACAGCAACGTGTTACTTATGCATCTGACGCAGTCCACATGTACCGGGTGATCAAAAAGTCAGTATAAATTTGAAAACTGAATAAATCACGGAATAATGTAGATAGAGAGGTACAAATTCACACACATGCTTGGAATGACATGGGATTTTATAAGAACCAGATAAATACAAAAGTTCCAAAAACGTCCGACAGATAGCGCTTCATCTGATCAGAATAGCAATAATTATCATAACAAAGTAAGACAAAGCAAAGATGATGTTCTTTACAGGAAATGCTCAATATGTCCACCATCATTCCTCAACAATAGCTGTAGTCGAGGAATAATTTTGTGAATAGCACAGTAAAGCAGCCGTGCGGGATTAGCCGAGCGGTCTAAGGCGCTGCAGTCATGGACTGTGTGGCTGGTCCCGTCGGAGGTTCGAGTCCTCCCTCGGGTATGGGTGTGTGTGTGTGTCCTTAGGATAATTTAGGTTAGGTAGTGTGTAAGCGTAGGGACTGATGACCTTAGAAATTAAGTCCCATAAGATTTCACACACATTTGAACATTTTCGAACAGTAAAGCATGTCCGGAGTTATAGTGAGGCATTGGCGTTGGATGTTGTCTTTCAGCATCCCTAGAGATATCGGTCTATCAGGATACACTTGCGACTTCAGGAAACCCCAACGCCAATAATTGCATGGACTGAGGTCTGCGGTCCTGGGAGGCCAAGTATGACGAAAGTGGCGGCTGAGCACACGTTCATCACCAAACGACGCGCGCAAGAGACCTTTCACGCGTTTAACAGTATGGGGTGGAGCGCCATCCTGCGTAAACATCGTACGTTCCAGCAGGTGTTTATCAGCCAGGCTGGGGATGATGCGATTCTATAACATATCAGCGTACCTCTCACCCGTCACGGTAGCACTTTTGCTGTCCAGCGCCAACTGTCGGACATTTTGTGAACTTTGTTTTCTTTTGTTCTAATAAAACATCGTGTCATGCCAAGCACGTGGGTCAATTTTTACCTCTGTATCTACATTATTCCGTGGTTTATTAAGTTTTCAAATTTGTACTGACTTTTTGATCACCCGGTATTTGGAAGACTATGTCACTCATTACGAAGAAGTAAAAGGCAGGTACTGCCTCCCCGACATACGACTATAAAAACTTTTATTCTTGTTTTTAATGATAGTATCTACTGTAGGAATGTTTAACACTCGTTTTTTAAACGCCCTGTATATCAAACAAATAACTGACATCGTCTGGTATGAGTCTACTCTCTGACGAGGGCAGCATCAAACAATCAAACAATTCAGGAGACTCATGTGCCTCTCCATCCTCCACCCAAAAAAGAAGATGAGCGCCTCGTGCAGCAAACGATAGTGAGGGACCAGCGTCTGTGGGTTTGGCACAAGCCGTCTAGAGGTTAGCTTGGCAGCACAGGGCTACGTCTCTACGAAGTCCCCTGAATACCCTAAAGCGAGCTTCAAATTACTCGTATCCTCCCAGTTACTCGTACACACACACACTCACACACACACACACACACACACACACACACACACACACACACACACAATGGTTCAAATGGCTCTGAGCACTATGGGACTTAACTTCTGAGGTCTTCAGTCCCCTAGAACTTAGAACTACTTAAACCTAACTAACCTAAGGACATCACACACATCCATGCCCGAGGCAGGATTCGAACCTGTGACCTTAGCGGTCGCGCTGTTCCAGACTGTAGCGCCTAGAACCGCTCGCCCACCCCGGCCGGCACATAACAGACAGATGGAAATGGAAAGACAAATTGGTCCATATGTCAATAGGTATCGGTATCCAGGCATATGATTATCGAAACTTTTCTTCTAGTTTTGACCAATAATACATCATTTAAAACATGCGACTTAAAAAAAAAAAAACAGCCCGGTGTATAAAATAACTGAGATCGGTGGGTATGAGTGGTACCCTCAGTCAATGGTGTTGGCACAGAAGTCGTTGTGGGCTGTATCAAACCATTTAGGAGACTAGCGAGCTTCTCCACCCTCCACCAGAAAAAGAAGAAGATAAGCAGTACAACTGCGCCCCGTGCAGCAAACGATAGGAACAACGCCGGTGGCGCCGCAGTGAGGGGCGAGCGCGTGGCGTGCTGGCGCGCGCGGGCGGCGGGCAGCGGCCGCGAGGAATTTACGGGCGTCGTGTGCGGCTGGCAGTAACGGCGCCTCGCGACGCGACGCCCACGCCGCGCCACGCCAGAAATCAATTACAGACGCCTGGCGCCGGGCCAGCCAGCCGCTGCGGCGCCCGCCACACCGCCACGCGACAGCTTTATCGGCGGTCGTCAAAACTACACACCGTGCTCGGTGCCACGGCGAGTTCTGCCGTTCCCACGCACCAGCTGCGAGCGCCGTGCCTCACGTGATCACCGGATGACGACATTCGTACCTTGCAATAACCCACACGCGACGTGTCCCTCGTTGGATACAACCCAAAGAGTGAAGCTACGCTGTTCTAAACAGACTGCCTCGAATTTGAGAGGATGGAGGCTCCGTGTTCCACACAGCCATCCTTTGACAACCTAAATCCTCCTGTAAACCTGACAGTTTTCTGCGATGTACCAGTAACAGGTGCAGAAGCCTCAGCAGCTGTGCATACCAGTGCCATACAAAGAAAGAGTGTGTGTAATCACGTATTACTCATGTTTCCAACCACATATTAATACATTTACTTAATTCCGATTCCAATGATAGTAACAAGGGTCTATTACACAGTCAACTGATAATTCGATCTACATTTACATTAGAACTTCGCAAGCTATCTGACAATGCGTGGCGGAAGGTGCTTCTCATACCACCAGCTGATTCCTCATTCCCTGTTACACTCTCGTATGGCGCGTGGATAGAATGACCGATCGTTGGTAATACTCTGTTTTACCCCTAAATTCCTCGGATTTTGTCGTTGTGGTCATTTTGCGAGACGCAGGTCAGAGGAAGTAATATTTTGTCCGATTCTTAACACAAAGTTGTCGAAGTTGCAATGGCAAACCGCTCCGTGATGCAGAACGCCTCTCTTGTAATCTCTGCCACTGAAGTGTGCTGTGCATTTCCGTAACACTACTGTGGCGCCTAAACGATCACGTGACGAAACGCGCCGCTCCTCGTTGTTTCAGCCCTACCTGGTAGGATCCCAGACTGATGACCAGAACTCAATAATCGCCCGGCCAAGCGTCTCTGAAGCCATTTCCTTCGTAAATGAGTTGCATTTACTTAATATTCCTGCTATGCATATCTATGTGGCATCAGTTTTTCGTACGATTTCTTTTCGGTAGTCATTTCAGTTAAGGTCGTTCTGGCTACTTACTCCTAAATGTTTTGCGGTATACGCTGCTTCCAGCAGTTTGTCATAAGTAGTGCAGCTGTACAGTAGTGGATTTCTTTTCGTCTATATGCGCAATATGTCGTATTTATTTACTGTCGGGGGCCAACTGTCAGAGCCTGCACCATTCATCAATCCACAGTAGGTCATTTCGCAAATACACTCCTGGAAATGGAAAAAAGAACACATTGACACCGGTGTGTCAGACCCACCATACTTGCTCCGGACACTGCGAGAGGGCTGTACAAGCAATGATCACACGCACGGCACAGCGGACACACCAAGAACCGCGGTGTTGGCCGTCGAATGGCGCTAGCTGCGCAACATTTGTGCACCGCCGCCGTCAGTGTCAGCCAGTTTGTCGTGGCATACGGAGCTCCATCGCAGTCTTTAACACTGGTAGCATGCCGCGATAGCGTGGACGTGAACCGTATGTGCAGTTGACGGACTTTGAGCGAGGGCGTATAGTGGGCATGCGGGAGGCCGGGTGGACGTACCGCCGAATTGCTCAACACGTGGGGCGTGAGGTCTCCACAGTACATCGATGTTGTCGCCAGTGGTCGGCGGAAGGTGCACGTGCCCGTCGACCTGGGACCGGACCGCAGCGACGCACGGATGCACGCCAAGACCGTAGGATCCTACGCAGTGCCGCAGGGGACCGCACCGCCACTTCCCAGCAAATTAGGGACACTGTTGCTCCTGGGGTATCGGCGAGGACCATTCGCAACCGTCTCCATGAAGCTGGGCTACGGTCCCGCACACCGTTAGGCCGTCTTCCGCTCACGCCCCAACATCGTGCAGCCCGCCTCCAGTGGTGTCGCGACAGGCGTGAATGGAGGGACGAATGGAGACGTGTCGTCTTCAGCGATGAGAGTCGCTTCTGCCTTGGTGCCAATGATGGTCGTATGCGTGTTTGGCGCCGTGCAGGTGAGCGCCACAATCAGGACTGCATACGACCGAGGCACACAGGGCCAACACCCGGCATCATGGTGTGGGGAGCGATCTCCTACACTGGCCGTACACCACTGGTGATCGTCGAGGGGACACTGAATAGTGCACGGTACATCCAAACCGTCATCGAACCCATCGTTCTACCATTACTAGACCGGCAAGGGAACTTGCTGTTCCAACAGGACAATGCACGTCCGCATGTATCCCGTGCCACCCAACGTGATCTAGAAGGTGTAAGTCAACTACCCTGGCCAGCAAGATCTCCGGATGTGTCCCCCATTGAGCATGTTTGGGACTGGATGAAGCGTCGTCTCACGCGGTCTGCACGTCCAGCACGAACGCTGGTCCAACTGAGGCGCCAGGTGGAAATGGCATGGCAAGCCGTTCCACAGTACTACATCCAGCATCTCTACGATCGTCTCCATGGGAGAATAGCAACCTGCATTGCTGCGAAAAGTGGATATACACTGTACTAGTGCCGACATTGTGCATGCTCTGTTGCCTGTGTCTATGTGCCTGTGGTTCTGTCAGTGTGATCATGTGATGTATCTGACCCCAGGAATGTGTCAATGAAGTTTCCCTTTCCTGGGACAATGAATTCACGGTGTTCTTATTTCAATTTCCAGGAGTGTAGTTACTGTCCTGTGGCGATCCTACCTTCTCATAGGTAGTCGCATCATCTGCACACAGCCTTAAAGAGCATCCGACGCATTCTACTAGTCCATTTGCGTACACTGTAAACAGTAACGGTCCTGTCACACTTCCTTTAGGTACTTCCCAAATTAGTCTTACATCTGTGGATTTCGGCCCATTAAAAGCGACGTGTTGAATTCTATCTGCAAATCTGGTCCGATAATCGGTAAGGTAGTATTTTTTTTCACTAAACGACAGTGCGAGATGGTGTCAAATTCCTTTCAGAAGTCAAGGAAAGCGGCATCGACGTGAGCGCCGTTGTCTAGAGCACTGTGCATCTCATGGAGGAAAGAGCAAGCTGAGTTTCGCAAGATCTCTGTTTGCAGAATCCATACAGATTTTTAGAGACCCCAGTTTCGTTGTCCAAAACCGTATTAATACATGAGCATAAAACATGTTCCATAACTGTACAACAGACTGATGTCAACGATGTAGGCCTATAGATATGTGCTTCTGTCTTACAACACATCTAGAAAACGGGAATGACCTATGATTTTTTTTCATCGCTAGGTGTCCTTCGTTACTTCAGCGACTTACGACCAACTACTGCTAGAAGGAAGGAGAGCAAGTTCTTTCGCATAATCTGCGTAGTATCTTACAGGTATATCAACTGGTCCTAATGCCTTTCCATTACAAAACGATTAATGTTTTTTTCCCATTCTACGATTAGCTATCTGAATATCTGATGTTTCGAAGTTCGTACGATGATTCAAAGGAGGGTGGCATTACGATCTTGCGTGGTGAAACAAGAAGACCGAATTCTGTATTTCGGCCTTCTCTCTGTTATGAGCAGGTTCATACGATAATATAAATTTTCCTCATCCACGTGGACCCACCGAAGTGCTGCCAAGGACAATCGGAATGTGGGGGAGGATTATATTTAATATCAGTTAAATTAAGAAAGCCACAATATGGCGTAAATTTTAAGCATCGGAACCGTCGCGTAGGCAAACGCAGTTCTTGCACACTGATGACGCCACGGCAGGTTAGCCAACCTCAGTGCCAGGGGGTCTCGTCGCACCAGTAAAGCTGAGTGCAGGAGTACAGCCAGACGCTGTGGCCGAGTGGTTCTAGGCGCTTCAATCCGGAACCGTGCTGCTGCTACGGTCGCAGATTCGAATCATGCATCGGCCATGGATGTGTGTGATGTGCTTAGGTTGGTTAGGTTTAAGTAGTTCTAATCCTAGGGGACTGATCGCCTCAGATGTTAAGTCCCATAGTGCTTAGAGCCATTTGAACCATTTGTAGGAGTACACACACTGCTGTGCTCTCTCCGAGTTCATAAAAACCTAAAGACACGCCCGCCGAACCTCTTTCGCGTGCGAGCCTGAGACGGCTTCACTTCGTTACAGATCGTACGATGACTGTGAGGAAGTTACCACCATATTTGTTTGTTATGCACTGGCTTCCATCACCTTGGGATCATCTTGTGTAAATTCAGATCAGTGACAGGTTGCGTCAAGAAAATATGCTCGAACACACTTTGTCCGTCTTTATTACACGATTACGGCTCAGATTAAGTGACGAACGCTAAAATAACTGAGCAGAACAACTTGTCTTTCAAAATTCGTTTGAGTCGACGAACAGTCTAGTGAAAATGAACAGAGTTACAGTAATCCAGACTGACAGCAGATAGACATAGGATCCTTTACGAAACCCAGAGAATCATAATTTCTTGACTGGGCAAATAAACTGTAAAATCAGAATATTTCAGAGACACAACTGGTAGATATACTTCGGATGGATAAAAACTCGTTAAAGGGTGTGAGGCAATAAACTAACTGATAATCTAGTAATAAAACAGCACGATGACGAAAAATCATAAGCTACAGCATAATACCTGTAAGTGCTGCAAAAACCCGCATGTGTGTAAGTGAATTTAACTAAATCTTAGTTATCCGTGTATCAGGCACATCCCTGAGACTCAGTGCTGAATTGAACATTTAAAACGGATTTAGTAAAGCCATAATTTATTTACAGCCTAACAATGAATCTGCAGATGGGGAATTGACATAATATTTTTCACTGACAATGATTGAATGTGATTTGAATGTGATAATAATATTTAAATTCACTCTATGGTTTATTGCAAAATACATTTGGAAAAATAAAGCATTGAGAACGTTTATGTGAAGATCAACGTCACAATGACATGCTTTCTAATGAGAACTGCCGAGTTAAAACTGTTAGTTGGCGAAGTTACTCAGTGAGGTGGAGTTGCTTGATAACCTTGTACGTGAAATGTACTGCAACGTGTTTATATGACAATCACAGGCCTGTTTGTCTGCAACAAGAACCTGAGAATCCCAAAGATCTGAGCCGGCCGATGTGGCCGTGCGGTTCTAGGCGCTTCCGTCTGGAACCGCATGACCGCTACGGTCGCAGGTTCGAATCCTGCCTGGGGCATGGATGTGTGTGATGTCCTTAGGTTAGTTAGGTTTAAGTAGTTCTAAGTTCTAGGGGACTGATGACCTCAGGTCCCATAGTGCTCAGCGCCATTTGAACCATTTGAACCCAAACATCTGAGAAACCACTGATGTATATGAGACAGTGAAATGTATCACGAATTTGAACTACAAACTCTTGCATGTTCTAATACGCTGGAGCTGTAAGCAATGTTTACCATAATCTTCTATCTGACGCGAACACTGTGGAGACTCTGTGCCTCTCTAGTATAATCATGCAGCTGAGGCCTCGATCACAGGATCCCAGATGATTCCGTTGGTTGAGTGTATAACCTACAGAGTGCCGATCTGTTCACCTATAAGCTCCATCACTTCTACATCCCGCCTTATGCTCACTATCTGCCACAGCTCCTGTTATCTAGACTCCAAAAAGCAACTGGCTCCTTTCTCCCCACCAACGAAATGCGTGCTCCAATCCTCTCAGACCACCAACGGCGTAATTGTTACTTTGAGAAAATATCCCGTCAAGAAAAGGCATAATGTCATAATGTTAACAAGTCACTGAATTGAATTTCCTCCCCGGGTTTCTAAAAAAAAAAATAAAAAAATAAAAACTCCCAATAACATAATAACATCCTCCTGCCGTAGCTTCTATCACACCAATTGGTGACAAGCAGCTAGCCTCCCATTAAAGGTCCTGTGAAATGTTAAAAAAACTGTAAAACTGTCCATGAGGCTAGACGCTGAATCTGCTGCTACTTCTGAACCTTAAGCAGGTCAGACCTATGTTTTTAGGAACGCCAGTGGATGTTTATCTGCTCAAGTTTTCTTTAAAGACGGTCCTAGTGCCTGTCACCCACTGACAGTACCGCAGACTGCGCCATAAACTGCACAATGGCCACTCTGCCTGTTCACCATACCGTAAAGCGACTTTCATCCTTGACTGCTATGCCCGCTCCTCTCCTTCCTATAGATCTGTGAAAGCTGGTGGGCCCACAATTCCCTATGGCTCATTTCGCCACGCCTTGTTACAAGTTGCCTATCTCACATTTACAGCAGTCCTTACTTCCAACGCTCACTCATAAAGCAATTTGATACACCCAGTACCATATTACTCGTATATTACAGAACGTTAAGACCAAGAAATGAAATCAGCTCATACAGTCACTGTGATCTGACTACGATTAAATCAATTCAGCTCCGCTCCAGTTGCGTAACTGAAAGTAAATAGAGGAAAAGAGACAAGTCTAAGGGCCTGCTGCCTTTCTGTGCAATGGAAAAAAAACTAAGTGATGAGTTTAGAAACAAATGAGAGATTCTGTGGCAACGAGGTGAAAACAGGAGAATCACAAAAATATATTTTCCTATAGTACATAATCGTTTAACGATTATGTTACCACTATTACCTAAATTTACAGCCACCTTAACAGCTCATAAAAACTGAAATTTTATTATAAAGTGCTAAAGATGTCTGATGACACACATTTTACGTGTAATGGAGGAGACCAAATTGTTGACCACTTGCTATTAGCTTGCAACAGCAAAGAACAGGGACACCTTCAGGAAGCAAATAACTGAAAAGCAGGAAGGTAGCCCATCAATAAATACGACTCAGCTCATACTCGTAAATTCGCAAGGGTTTCTAACAGCTTATTAAATTCATTAAGATTCTTAGTTATGTGACAACCCTTTGGTGACGATGATAGCTTCATACCCACCTTCAAATGCCTGTGTTTGTACATAAGGCCCACAGATTTCTAATTATAACTCCAGCCATCACTGACACTGTTATTAGATGGTTTCACTTCGTTGTAACGGTGTTCATTTAAATTAGCAATATTCCGAAGATGAAGATCTGTACGTGCAGATATAAATACGATATTAAGTACCGGGTGATCAAAAAGTCAGTAAAAATTTGAAAACTGAATAAACCACGGAATATTATCCAGTTTTCAAATTTATACTGACTTTTTGATCACCCGGTACATTGTTAAGTCCTTACATGTCCCGTTTTCGTATCTGGGAAGCAAGGCAACTGATGTAACTACGTGAATAGTATTGTTAACTGAATTTATCTAAAATCTACAGATAACATTTTAAGTAGTTAGGGGTCTAATTGCAGATATTGTGATCATTGGTACCTTAATATGTACCCAGATATACTCAATAATATTCAATGTCTGGGGAGTTTAGTGTCCAGCGGAAGTGATTACACTCTGAAGAGTGTTCCTGGAGCCATTCTGTAGCAATTCTCGACGTGTGGGGTGTCGCATTGTCCTGCTGGAATTGCTCAAGTCCGTCGGAATGCACAATAGACATGAATGGCCGCAGTTGAACAGACAGGATGCTGATTTAACGTGTCACCTGTCGCAGTAGTATCCAGACGTATCAGTGGTTTCATATCACTCACGTCTCACACCATTACAGAGCCTCCAACAGCTTGAACGGTCCCCTGCTGAAATGCAGGGTCCATGGATTCATGAGGTTGTCTCCATATCCATACACGTCCAACCTCTCGATGCAATTTGAAACGAGACTCGTCCGACCAGGTATCATGATTCCAGTCATCAACAGACCAATGTCGGTGTTGACGGCTCCAGGCGAGGCGTAAAGCATTGTGTCGTGCAGTCATCAAGGGAACACGAGTGGCCCTTCGGCTCCGAAAACCCATATCGATGATGTTTCGTTAAATGATCTGCACTCTGACACTTCTTGGTGGCCCAGCACTGCAATCTGCAGCAATTTGCGGAAGGGTTGCACTTCTGTCACATTGGTCTCGTTCTTGCTGGATCTTTTTCCGACCGCAGTGATGCCGGAAATTTGATGTTTTACTGGAGTCCCGATATTCACGGTACACTCGTGAAATAGTCGTACGGGAAAATACCTTCTTCATCGCTACCTCGGAGATGCTGTGTCCCATCGCTCGTGCGCCGACTGTAACACCACGTTCAAACTCACTTAAACCTTGATAACCTGCCCTTTTAGCAGCAGTAACCGACCTAACAACTGCGCCAGACACTTGTTGTCTTATATCGACGTTGCCGACCGCAGCGCTCTATTCTGCCTGTTGACATATCTCCGTATTTGAATACGCATGCCTATACCAGTTTCTTTACCGCTTCATTGGATATGAAAATCAAGAAACGACCTTCCTGAATAGGTTTTCCGCAGTATTCCTTATACCATCCTACTATAAAGTCTGGTCGATTACCTGCCCCACCCTTGTCAAACTAGACATGTAACTTTGTAAATGTTTGTTTATATGAACTGTTTAGACTGTAGTAGCACATGCCCAATGCCTTTGTAAAGGTGATGCACGCTACAATATAACACTACCATTATTATATCATTGCTCTCGGATTAGGCAAAAGATGCACAGCGAGAAGCATAGTTCGACAAACGTAATTATTCAGTGGCATGCTTCTGAGAGTAACAGCTATACTGGAGGGGCCACAACAAAGGAAATTTCAGAGTAGCCGTCTTACCACAATGGAGTCCACAAATAAAAATTTTTGAATTAATTTGTCATGTCAAATTCAAACAAATTCACTTGATTTCTATGATAATCTCCGTCAATGACAGATGCTAAGCCTTACCGTTTTCTTTATCTTTCAATCCATCCTCGGAGGGGAGTAGGGGGCGCAGAAAAAAAAGAGCCGTTGTCTTTCTGTATGTCACCGCAATAAGGAATATGAAATCTCACCGGCAGGCAGAACTAATATTCGCACAGAGTTCTTTCCCTGTTTCACAGCTCAAACACAAAGACTGGGAGTATAAAGCGAACCAAGTGAATGGCAGAGACGCAATACTAAATACTGAACAACTTACACCAGAATTTTTATGAACATGAAAAATGCAGCAACACATCTATTTGTTACATGGGGGAGTGAAGAAATCAAGTTCTTTCCTACTCCTACGCTATGAAAGCCACTGATTCATTTCGAAACAAACTTTGCGTTATTACCTGCGGTACTGAGTTGGCTTACAAGAGGCGGCCGGTGTGGCCGAGCGGTTCTAGGCGCTACAGTCCGGAACCGCGCGACCGCTACGGTCGCAGGTTCGAATCCTGCCTCGGGCATGGATGTGTGTGATGTCCTTAGGTTAGTTAGGTTTAAGTAGTTCTAAGTTCTAGGGGACTGATGAGCTCAAATGTTCAGTCCCATAGTGCTCAGAGTCATTTGAGCCATTTTGATTACAAGGGTTTTTTGTGGTGTGTATGCCGATGTGGAGTTTAATTTTCTGTGGTGTTATTTGCCTGGAAAAGAGAGGAGATTTAACGTTATTAGTTTCGGCTACGTCTAGACCATACGGGTTATGAAATTGGGAGAAAAGATAGTCGTGTTTAATTTCAGGAAATCATACTACGGCCTAAAGTCTTTATCTTGAATCTGAAACCTGCCGCTGAATTATTGCTAGCAGTAAATAACTTACAAGCAACAGCACACATTAACTGCGTTCGCCACAACCGTCCACAGAAAACAGTTTCAGTTAATATGCAATACTCGTAGTTCGCACAGCAACTACCGTGGTGGTTGTTGTTGTTGTTGTTATCTTCAGTCCAAATACTAGTTTGTGTGTGAGTGTGAAATCTTATGGGACTTAACTGCTAAGGTCATCAGTCCCTAAGCTTACACACTACTTTACCTAAATTATCCTAAGGACAAACACACACACCCATGCCCGAGGGGGGACTCGAACCTCCGCCGTGACCAGCTGCACAGTCCATGACTAAGTACTTGTTTAATGCGGTTCTCCACGCTGGTCTATTCTGTATAAGCCTATACATCCCTGTCTTACTGTTGCTACCTACATCCATTTGAATTTGCTTACTGTACTCAATTCATTATGTCCCTCAACAATGTCTCAGCATGTTTCCTATCAACCAATCATTTATTTTAATCGAGCTCTACAACAAATTTCTTTTTTCCACAACTCGTTTCAGTGCCACATCAGACGTTATTCGACCTAGCCATTTACCTTTCAGTATTCTTCCGCAACACCACAATTTAAAAGGTTCTATTCGTTTCCTGTCTCACTGTTTACCGTCCACTTGGGTTTCAGGCTACATTTCGTACCAATGCCTTCAGAAAAGAATACCTTATATATGAATTTACATTTGATAGCAAACCTCTGTTTTCAATAATTTTTCATCATATTTTTATACTAGGAGCACGATCATGTTTCACCGAAACTACCATTCTGCGTCTAATGCTCATAAATCCTAGAACAATCTCCGAAATTTCACCGGTGGAGTTCTGCTTGATCATGTGTAGGGTGCATGAGCTGTGCGTAGCTTCTTCTCCCACTGCTTGTGGTACGTGAATGCGTTCTCTACTAGTGACTGGCGGTGCCCCATCCTGTTGATAAATGAAGTATTCCGAATCAGTCTTAAACTGTAGGAAAAGAAAGTTCTCAAGCATATCGAGATATGTGCTTCCTGTATCAGTGTTCTCGGCAAAGAAAACTGGGCAAAACATTTTTTCCCGAGAAACTGCACAAAACATATTAAATTTTGGACGCTCCCTTTCATGTTGAACAATTTCATGTGGTTGTTCCGTATCCCATATTCTCACATTATAACGGTTCACCTTTCCATTCAAATGTAATGTTGCCTCGTAACTAAACACTAAGCGTGTAAGAAAACTGCCATTATGCATCTTTCCAAGAAAGAAATTACAGAACTCCACACATTATTGTTTGTCACCTTCAAGAAGAGCTTGCAGTAGCTGAATTTTGTATGGTTTCATGAGTAAAAGTCGACGCAACACACGCCAGAGGTACATCGGTGGCGTGTTTAATTGTTGAGGTACATAGCGAACGGATTTCTGCAGCTTCCTTGTGAAACTACGGCGCACGCTTTCGACTTCTGTATTAAGACACTCGGCGATTTGCCTTTATACAAAAAATTTTTTTCTCGGAATTGTTCATGCCATCGTCTAATACTCTTTACTAAGGGAGGATCCACACCATACCTAGTACGAAAGTCAAGCTGAACAGTTATCACTGACCAGCACCGCACAAAACGCAGAACACAAAACGTTTTCTGTTTACCGACACCATTTTTACTAGCACTGAAGTGGGCGCACATTGCTGCTACCTAGCGGGAACCATGTAAAACTAGAGAGTTTGCTCTTTCCGTGAGTAAGTTTTCACGCACGTATCTCAAATAGCATAATAGTTATAACTTTTTTTAAATCAGGATGATTCTTTTTACACGCTGTATATACGTACATCATCTATGAAAAGTCTCGGGTTAGTAAGATACTGTTTGCAAGGTCATTACTACAGAACAAGTTAATTTACATCTGTCGATGACTCTCTGTCCTAGATCACTTGCTGCATCCTATCTATCAAACATTCATTACTCCAGTAAAAAATTTCGTTTATTTCCCTATGCGATCTTACGTTTGACAATAAGCGGAGATACGCTACTGACTCAAATACTTTTCGGAAATCTAGAAATATTGCATCTACCAGACTGCTCTGATCCATGGCTTTCTGGATGCCATGGGGAAACACTGCATGCTGGGTTTCACACTGTCGATGTTTTCTGATTCCATAATGTTTAGTATGGAGGAGGTCATTCTCTTCGTGATACTTCATTGTGTTTGAGCCGAGAATATGTTCTAAGGTTCTACAAAAAATGGATCTCTAAGGATATTGAAAGTTAGTTTTCTGGATCACGTCAGATACACTTCTCATACATGGATGTGACATGTGTTTTTTTCGATCCACTGGGCACCCTTTTCTGTTCGAGGGATCTATGATAGATTATAGTTAAAAGAGTGGCTAGCTCAGAGGGAAATCTGGTATACAATCTGATACGGACCCCATCGTGTCTTGAAGATTTGTTAAATTTTAGCGATTTCAGATGCTGTCTGAACACCGCTGACACTAATATCGGTATCATGTATCTTTGCAGTGACACAATAATACCTTAGGAGAAATACTTCAGGGTAATTCTGCATACCATTGTACTAATTTCGAGATGGAAAATACCTGAGCATTATATAATTGTGTATTATGTAAGGCACCTTAAAAGAACAAAGTATTCATCACAAAATACGTAACAAAGAACAAAAAATATTATGGTGGCAGTGTTTGACGGTTTTTCGTATTAGGATACAGAAAACACAATAAAAGAAGGGAAAGAAGGAAAAGAAGGATATGAACGTTAAAACAAGTACAACCAGTGCCATATATGTATGTAAGAGTTTACGTTGATATTTGTTTATATGAAACGTTGATGCTCTTGCTCTTCTTTCGGCGGTACGATACGTTGTTGACGTTGATCATTTGCATGTCGGTGTCGACGTGGTTCGGACAGGGTTTCACAGACCTGCTCTGTAGATTTAGGGAACGGGTGAGCGAGAACTAGGGGTGCTGGTAGGCCGTGTGTATTGAGCAGTTAGTTTCCAGGTATAGTGGGTGAAAATTTCACGGTTTATGTTGCATTTGCAAATTTCACTGGGTGCAATTTTTATGTGTTCGGTAGTCATACGACCTCTGGTACGAACTGTACACCAACTACAGCCCTCCAAAGAGGCGAGTGTACTTATCTAACTAGTAACTAATATTTTATTCGGTGAGTTTAGATAGCGTTTTTTCTGAATGTCTGTTGTTTATAACGTATTTACATGTGTAAACATGTGTAACATCACAGTTCTACTTTGGACAAGATTATCTGTAACCTATTGTTTGTATTTCTACTGGGGAAAATTGCGTATTTATGGATATTTTCGATGTGAAAAAGTTTGTATAGGCCACTTAGTGACAAGGGTTTAATTATCTACAGGTACAGGGGATTGAATAAAAGTACGTATGAAGTCGAGCTATTTTGTCAGGGTAAAGTTTCTACTGAGGTCATAGGAAACCCACATGACTTAGCATGACTCCGAAATCCATAGGAAGCTAGTATAGACGTCTGGTAATATTCCCTCTGCCGCCGAAATCTCATCGAAATGGTTCATTCTGCACGCCCCCCTAGCCTCGCTTAAGTGCTTTCGCACCTACGGTCGGATTAGAGAAAACTTTCCATTAGCTCGACGGCACTCCATCTCCGGCTGCAGGCATCAAAGGATGTCCGCTTCCCCAGCGCTTATCCTGCTGATCCCGACAACCGAGGGATCAAAGGTTTTGCCTCTCAGTTTCTGCCCCTCTCCCTCCTCACGCTCCCTACTCAGCCTAATCCCCTCCCCTCGTCCATTTCCCCCCCCCTCCCTCCTGGCTCTTTTCAACTTGCCGACAGGTTCTATCTGTATGTCAGAAGGACACATTACATCTAAATTACATTGCACTATCATAGTGAAATTGTCACCAAAGAGTTTCACCTAAAATGGTTCTTAAACTGTCTCGATGGACATTACAATACACTGACAACATATAGTAGAGGAATTGCAGAATATTGTATGAGATGGATTCTACATTCTAGTTAAAGCGTTTGTCTTTGAATCGCAAAATAGATAAAATAAGGAACCAAAACTTGAATTTCTGTATAGTACTCTGTTATTCAGATATTCTTGAGATATTCTCGCATTTCACGTAGGACTCGGTAAAGGTCTTGTTAAAAGTTTTAGAATCGTAACTCACGAAGCCAACATGCACTGCTGTAGTACAAGTTTATATACCAACTAGCTCCGCAGATTATGTAGAGATTGATAAAAATGTATGATGAGATAAAAGAAAATAATCAGATAGTTAATGGAAAGGAAAACTTAATTGTGATGGTGGACAGGGATTCGTTAGTTGATGGTGGACGAGAATTCGTTAGGGAAGAGGAAGAGAAGGAAGAATAGGAGAACATGGATTGAGGGAAAGGAATGAAAGAGAAAGCCGCCTGGTAGAATTTTGCACAGTGCGTGATTTAATCATTGCTTACACTTAGTTTAAGAAGCATGAAAGAAGGTTTTATACATGGAAGAGTCCTGGAGACTCTGGAATGGTTCCGATTCGTTATAGGTTGGTAAGACAGAGATTTGAGAACCAGATTTAAAACTGCTAGGCACTCTGACCTGCCGGCCGCGGTGGTCTCGCGGTTCTAGGCGCGCAGTCCGGAACCGTGCGACTGCTGTGGTCGCAGGTTCGAATCCTGCCTCGGGCATGGCTGTGTGTGATGTCCTTAGGTTAGTTAGGTTTAAGTAGTTCTAAGTTCTAGGGGACTGATGACCACAGCAGTTGAGTCCCATAGTGCTCAGAGCCATTTTGAACAGCACTCTGACCACAATTTATTGGTTCTGAATTCTAGATTAAAACTGAAGAAATTGCAAAAATTTTGGTAATGAAAGACATGGTATCTGGATAAGTTGAAAGAACCAGAGGCTGTTGAGAGCTTCAGAGGGAGCATTAGGCAACGATTGACAAACAGGGGAAAGGAAAGCAATAGAAGACGAATGGGTCGCTTTCAGAGATGAAGTAGTGATGACAGCAGAGGAACAAATAGGTAAAAAGACAGGGTCTTTGGATATCACAGAAGATACAAAATTTAACTGACGAAAGGAGAAAATTTAAAAATGCAGCAAATGAAGCAGGCGAAATGGAATAAAAACGTCCAGATAATGACATTGACAGGAAATGCAAAGGAGCTAAGCAGGAGTGGCTAGAGGGCAAATGTAGTGATATAGAAGCACATATAACGGAAAGGTAGATATAGCCTATAGGAAAATCAAAGAGACGTTTGTAGAAAAGAAAATCAGCTGTATGAACATCAAGAGCTCAGATGGATAACCAGTACTAAGTAAAGAAGGGAAACCTTAAAGGTAGAAGGATTATGTAGAATGGCTATACACCAGAGATGTACTTGAAGGGAGTACTATAGAAAGAGAAGAGGACTTAGATGAAAATGAGATAGAAGATATGATACTGCGAGAAGTTTTTGAGAGAGCACTGAAAGATCAAACTCGAAAGACGGTAGACGGTAGACGAAATTCTCTCAGAACCACTGGTATGAGGCAGGCGAAATACCTTCAGACTTCAAGAAGAATGTAATAATTCCAAATGCAAGGAAAGCAGTTGCTGACAGTTGTAAATATTAGCGAATATCAGCTTAGTAAGTTATGACTGCAAAATACTATCACGGGTTTTCTACAGAAGAATGGAAAAAGTGGTAGAAGCCGACCTCGCGAAAGATCAGTTTAGATTCCGGAGAAACGTAGGAAGACGCGAGACAAAACTGACCGTACGACTTACCTTAGAGAGTAGGTTAAGGAAAAGCAAACAAACGTTTATAGCTTTCATAGGTTTGGAGAAAGCTTTTGACAGACTTTATTGGGATACACTCTTGCAAATTCAGAAGGTAGCACGGGTAAAATACAGAGCGAAAGGTTATAAACCGCTTGTACAGAAACCAGACTCGAGGGGCATGAGAGGGAAGCAGAGATTGAGAAGGGAGTGAGACAAGGAGAAGTAATCGAAGTTCAGGGAGAAGAAATAAAACTTTACGTGTAGCTGACGTTGTGATTCTGGCAGAGACAGCAAAAGACTTGGAAGTGCAGTTCAGCGGAGTGGACAATTCTTCAAAGGAGAAATAAGAGGAAAATCAAGAAAAGCTAAATAACATTAATGGTATCTAGTCGAATTAAATTAGGTGGCTCTGACAAAGAAGATTAGGAATAGACACGCTAAAAGCAGTAGATGAGTTTTTTTATTTGGGGAATAAAACAACTGATGACTTCCGAAATAGAGAGGACTAAAATGTAGACTGGCAATGGCAAGGGAAGCTTTTCTGAAGAAGAAATATTTGTTAACATCGGATTTACATTTAAGTAGTAGGAAGTCTTTTCTGAAGGCATTTGTCTGGAGTGTAGCCATATACAGAAATGAAACATGAACGGTAAACCGTTAAGAGAAAATGAGAATAGAGCCTTCGAAATGTGGAGCTGCAGAAACATTCTGAAGATTAGATGCGTAGATCACGTAACCAGTGAGAAGATACTGATCAGAATCGGGGAGAAAAGTACTTTGTTACATAATTTGGCTAAAAGAAGGGATCCGTTGATAGAACGCATTCTTGGACATCAAGGGATCACAAATTTATAATTAGAGGGAAGTATAGGGGGTTAAAAATTGTAGAGGGAAACCAAGAGATGAATACAGTGAGCAGGCTCTAAAGGAAGCAATTTGCAGTAGTTAATCGGAGATGAAGAGGCCTGCACAGAATAGAATAGCGTGGAGAGCTGCATAAAATCTGTTTTCTGAGTGAAGACTGCAACAACAACAACAGCAAAATTCAGTTAATGCCATTTTTGACAAAAACAAACAGAAGATTGTTGAGGTAAGTCTTTTTCCTTTTCAAGTTTTTCATACAAAAAAGGACGCCGTCTTTGCTCACTTCAGAACTTAGGAAGAGTATGAGATGTTGTGTGTGACGTAACACATAAACGAAAAGAGCCGGTAATCAGTGGAGTTAGTGCCACCACTAACGGCTAAGACCTTCTTCTTCTACGGCCTTTTCCATACTGGACCATTTCTCTAGAGAAGTGGTATAAAACGAGCAGGCAAATATTCGTCAATTCCTCCCTAAAAGCTGGTTCTCGGAATTTCCAAGCAAATTTCCGCGACATCTACTGTGTATTAATTCGAGCAACTTCCAGTAGCATCAATATTTCCCTTACTTCAGACGATACTATAGCCACTCGATCTGTTACTCTTTGTATAAAATCGGCCATTATACAAATTTCACGCATAACAGCAGAATTTCAACGTACGCAATACAAGTGGCTTGTAAGCGTTTTCTTTCGTAAACAAGCAGCAATTTTCCCTTATAGTATCAATGACCAGGCACAAACACTAGTTTATCTGCAAATGAGTTTATGTCATCTTTACACTTCACACACCCAAGCATGCGTAATGTCTCAGATTTCCGCGACATATTTAATACCGATTGTGACTCACTAATGTTACGCAAGCATAAAACTTTACATTAAGAGATAGTTCTGTTCATTGCACCAAGCTAATTCTTCGTCAAGATCTGAGCGAACTCTTTAGGAGACTAGCACAAAATTTGACAAATGTCTGAGATTTCAGCTAATACCATCCGCCAAGACAGAAAAACAAATTGCATTACTACTGTACAAGTGTTAAATAGGAACTTACGAGCTTATAGACATTTACTGAGTCACTCCAGTCAGTACAACCTATTGCGTTCTGTTGTAAATAAATATTTTCTGTAGTGTCATATAGTTAGACATTCTTTTCTCTTGGCAAGTGTCAGTACATAACAGAATAAAAACGTTCTGTAAACTTTAAAAACATCGAATCCAGGTTATTCCCTTTATTCTTGGCTGTTAGGATATAGTGCGCGAAAAGCGTCAGAAGGTTATAGAGAACGCATCTTTCAATATCCGTCGCTTTACATTAAAATTGAATAGCAACTGTTTCTCAATAGGAACGGCTGCTAATAAGGAAATAATTACAGAAAGGATTTACTCACCTGCTACCCAGAGGCTGTTCATAGTGTGCGAGCTATTTTCGCTGCATTTCCGAAAGTTATCCTGCTCTGTTTGCAATGTGTTGCGGCCTTCCGTAGGGATCGATGTTGCGGCAGAAAATGTCGTGCGTGTAGCCTAATCGTTTATTTTCAGGCGTTCCCGTTGAGCTGCGTCAGGCTCAATATAAAAGGGGCGACCTAAAAGTCTGCATTCGAGGGCGTTGGTACGGTGTATACACAACGTAGCGCGATTACGATGCGAGTTTATAAGCTCCGACACGTAGACAACGGATCAGTGTGGCATTCGTGTCTTTCCTACGTAGGAGCCGTAAATGTGGAAACGTGAAGTACGGCGACGTTATTAACAAATGCTTCCAAACAGGATCAATATGCTGTTATTCTTTTGTTGGTTGCCGAAGGACAAACACCGGTATACATCTACCGGATAATGACGAAAGTCTATGAAGTAGAACGTCTATCGAAAACCATCGTTGTGGAATGGCACGGTAGGAGTGCTGCTGCTTCGTGATAACGCACGTCCCCATGTCGCACATTACATATTGCAGAAGTTATGCCAACGCAAGTGGGAGACATTCGAACACCCGCCCTGTAGTACTGTTCTGTCCCCATGCAGTTACAACTCATTCGGTCGCTTAAAGAAGGCCTCAAATTTTTCACGACTCCTGTCGCATGAGGATGTACAGCAGGCTGTTACGGACTTCTTCACGCAGCAGGATATGGAGTTTTACCAAATTTGTATCTTCAACTTGGTTCGTCGGTGTGATGCTTGCTGTGTAATTCCGTCCATGTACTTGATATTCCCCTCGATTCGGTTAGGAAGTGAGCACACAAGATTGTGCAGATACGTCACGTCCAGGTTAATCCACTCGTTGAGAATTAGATCGCACACGTTCCACCAAATTGAGGGAATGCTGATGTCGGCGGTTTACCCGCTGTTCTACCATGTCCCACAGATGTCTATGGGGTTGAAGCCAAGTGATTTTTCAGTGAAATCGAGTGGAGTGGAGATGATTATATGGCCGTGTGAAAGTAAAGTCTTCAGCACCCGTGCGAAAACAGATTGAGACGAGTGTCGGTAAAACATACAAAACAGGAAGGTAAAACAGCACGGAAAACAAAGGTAACAAAAATTGTCAAACTATGTGCGTAACGGCACAAAAGCACGGAACGAAGTATTGTGCCAATATTAAAACATTAACTACACAGAATGAAAGTGGTATAAGTAATTAAAACGATAGAACAGATGCATGTGGTTGGGCAACCGCAAGAAGACAAAAAGGAGGACCCAGCCACTTAGAAATACACTAAAATTTCCAGCCTACAAGTTTAGGCCAGAATCCAGACACATCACAAAACTTTAAAACCTTAGTCACACGTGACTCATTGTCAGGTAAAATAGAGGGCAAATCCCCACCAATATTTGATCCTGCTCATCCATCATGCTATAAAATGCACATTGTTAAAATATGGCGGATGGAGACGTGCACGCCATAAGCATTACAAAACGGGCAGAGAAGTCTAAATGTAACACGGTGACAGAGTGTTGAGAAAACCAGTCACACATTCTGCCAGCCCGATGAAATTTGCTGTTGACGTCTTAAAAAAGTTGGGGCGTTTATAGCGTACTCATCATGCAGATGTTGACTGAAAGGCAACTCCTGATCATTCGGAATGTTTAAATTAACGTTATGGTCCATGTTAGTGGTCCCCTCAGTGAGCTAGTCCAATTCATGATACGAAAAACACCCCCAAAAGTCACAGATCCATCTCCGGCATGGACTTTACCCTGCATGCATTCAAGATGAATTGCTACATTTGACTTTCGATGCACTGGACGCTGTGCATCATTTGGATATAGTCAAAAACTTTATTCGTCAGACCACAGTAAGTTCCACCAGTTAATGATTTCCAGCCCACTGAAGAGGCACAGTTTTATGTGCCTGTCTGAGAGATGGCCTCCTGCAATGTCATCGACTCCAGATGCTCGGTATATGCAATTCCCTTCACAATGAATTCTCGCTAAGAGGTTAGGATGGACCTTCATTTACTGTCTGCAGCAATTCCTGTCGGGTTTGTAAGCGATTTTCATTCACAAGCCGTGAAACGCGTTTCCGGTCTCTCTCAGTCAGGATCTTTCTCCAACCACAATTCCGACGTAGTGCTTCATGGCCACGTGTGTTACATAACTGCTTCTAGACAAGCTGAACAGTCCGCTGCGACCAACAAATCCAGCAAATCCACGTACATATGACCATGGGCAAGGCCGTAACACGATTTCCCCCTTTAGACACTCTGTGACGTTCTTATGTTTATCCATGTTCATGAACATGTCCTCTTGAAAAGAAATGTCTCACTGATTACTACTGCCTTATGCTCACTTAGAGGCGCCATCTGTAAGGGCTTAACCATTCATCTGTGCTTGAACATAGGGGTGACTAGTTTTTTGTCCGGTGAGCTTATTTATGAGAGATAGTCAAGACGTATTAATGATTACTGCGAAAACACAATGTCTTATAATCAACTTTGTTGGGAGGTACATGTCTGTCGTGATGGTACACTTTAAAAGTGTGTACCGCTGCACGGCACCACGCAGCTAGAGGATTCATAACAAACAGCCAGCCCACTGATAAAGAGTGACTGCCGTGTGGTAATTCGTTTACTGCCCTTGAAGGGAAAGACGCTACAACAATTCGTGGTAAGTTCGTTGAAGTGTCCAGAACAATGCACAGCCATATGGCGCAGTATTAAGTAGCGCAGACACATCCAGTGTGGCCAAACGTGCCAGAATGGCGAAGAACGAAGCGGTAGACTGTATCTCCGTGAAGGACCGAGAATCGCATGAGAAGTGAAGGACCAGGTGCTCGAAAACCTGCGTATCACAATCGAGGTGATACAAGAAAAAGTGAAAATCAGGCATGAATCAGTTAACACCTCCATCTACATCTACATGATTACCCAGCAATTCAAAATCTAGTTCCAGGCAGAGGATATAGCGGACCACTTTGAAGCTAGTTCTCTACCGCTCCACCCTCGAAGAACGCGCGAGAAAACGAACACCTAAACCCTTCCGTGTGCGCTCTGATACTTTATTATGATGATCATTTCTCCCTGTGTAGGTGGTCGCGAAAAAAATATTTTCCCTTTCGGAGGAGAAAGTCGGTGATTGAAATTTCGTGAGTAGATCCTCCATCACAGTAAAACGCCTTTTTCTTTAATGATTGGCACCCCACTTTGCCTATCATACCCGTTGCATTCGCACCTCTGTTTCGTGATTATACAAATTGAGCTGCCTTTCTCTGAACATTTTCCGTGTCCTCAGTCAGTACTGTCTGATGAGGATCCTGCGCCGCAAAGCAGTACTCCGGAAGAGGACGGACATGCGTAGTGTAGGCAGTCTCTTCAGTTGTCCACTTCAATCTTCTAAGTGTTTTGCCAATAAATCGCAGCCTTTGGTTTGCTTTATTCACAAGATAATCTATGTGATTGTTCTAGTTTAAGTTAACAGTAACTGTATTCTGTTAAGTCTACAACCTTCAGGTTTTTATGATTTATCGTGTAATGGAAATTTAGCCGAGTCTTTTTAGTACTCATGTGGATGACTTCACATTTTTTGCGCCATGGAGCCTTGTTTTCTAAATCATTTTGCAATACGTTTTGATCATTTGATGACTTTACAAGACGGTAAATGTCAGCATCATTTACCAATAATCTAAAAGGTGTGTACAGATTATCTCCTAAATCATTTACGTAGAACAGGAACAGCAGTGGCCTACGACACTTCCTAGGCTAACGCCAGACTTTACTTCTGTGTCACTTACTAAGAACTGTGGCCTTTCTGACAGGAAATCATGAATCTAGTCGCACAACTAAGGCAATACTCCGTAGGCACACAATTTAATTACAAGTAATTTGCTAGGAGCGGTGTCAAAAGCCTTCTGGAAATCTAAAAATATGGAATCAATTTGACATCCCTCGCCGATAGCACTCATAACTTCGTGAGAATGAAGAGCTATTTGTATTTGGCAGAAACGATATTTCCTGAATCTGTGTTGGCTGTTTGTCAATAAATAATTTTCTTCGAGATGATTCGTAATGTTCGAGCAGAGTGTATATTCCAAAGTTCTACTGCAACTCGACGTTAGTGATATGGGCCTGTAATTCAGTGGAGTACTCCTACGTCCTGTCTTGAGTGTTGGTGTGACCCTTACAAGTTTCTAGTACTCAGGTACGGGTCTTTCGAATGGCGAGCGATTGTGTATAGTCCCTAAATATGGAGCTATTATGTCGGCATCCTCTGAAAGGAACTTAACTGTATACAATCTGGACCTGTGCCGTTGCCTTTCTTGAGTGATTTAAGTTGCTTCGCTACAAATGGTTCAAATGACTCTGAGCACTATGGGACTTAACATCTGAGGTCATCAGTCCCCTAGAACTTTGAACTACTTAAACCTAACTAACCTAAGGACATAACACACATCCATGCCCGAGGCAGGATTCGAACCTGCGACCGTAGCAATCGCGCGGTTCCAGAATGTAACGCCTAGAACCGTTCGGCCACTCCGGCCGGTGCTTCACTACAAAGAGGATATCTATGACTAGAGTCCCCATGATGGCAGTTGTTCTTGTTTCTGATTCTCGAATATTTGCTTCGTCTTTTCGTCTTCTTTAGTGAAGAAACTTCGGAAAACCGTCTTTAGTTACTTTGCTGTAGTGGCACTGTCATCAGTAACATTACCACTGCTATCGCGCAATGCTACTGCTAAGATATTGACTGCGTCCTGCGGCTAGTATACCTGAAATTTAGCCAGGATCTCTTTGGATTTTCTGCAAGATATCAGGACAGAGTTTCGTCGTTGAAAGTATTAAAAGCTCCTAGAATTGAAGGTCGCCATGATTTTCGAGCTTCTGTAAACCTTTGCCAATCTTGGAGACCGTGTGCTCTTTTAAATTTGGCTTCTGCAACAGTGTCCTTACCGATTTAAAACATGAGACCTCAGAGGGTTGCCTGACTACTCACACACCCCAGTTCATAGCGCACAGACCACAGTCACAAATACTGCTTCTTTAGGCTATCTAATTCTGCCTCACCACCGTTTTCTCCCGACACGACACCCAGTGATTTCTTCCAACTTTCTCGGATGGAGAAATCGCTAGGTGGTAGGCATTTCCAGAAGGCAGTCGAGATGATTACCGATGTGGAACGTCTCTTAAACAACCAAATGAATTAAGATAAACTAGCATGATTTCCAGCAAGTAACGACGTAAGAGAACGAGCATTCTCTCAGTGTAAATACTAGTAAAATTTATATCTACGGAGATACTGTGACTGATAAAGGATTTTTGAAAACAAGAGACAATACAAACAAGCGCACAGCAATATGCCACTTCTTACGATTTGCAGTGATATGTTTTATTAAAAGGGGTACTAAACAGGACAACTATGATATTCCAAGCCTTTGACACGCCATAGTGGTCGCCCCGTCTTTCTATGTTTATGCGGCAGGGAAGGTGAATCTGTACTCGTATTTGTCAACCGTCTTAACTTCCTCATTAGGTTTACTGTAAAAGTTAAAATGCACGTATCGCTGTAGTTCACTTTTCAATAACTTCTACAGGGCGTCAAAAATACTCGTTACATTTAATCAAGAAATGACAATAATAATTGTCTAAATCAGAAAAGCTGCACATCGCATCCAACCATAAAAATGCCCTCTCCCCCGTGTCTGATCACTTGACGATATCTTAAACTGTTTATGATGTATTGAAACGTCACTGTTACATTCCTTTCATACTATTTAACTTGTATTTCGTGCTGTCGCGGTCAGTCATTTGTAATTTTATTCTTCATTTGTGTAGCCATAGCGTCCAAAGGTGCTTTGTAATTATTGAGAGTTTTTTGTTCTCTCGTTGCAACTACAAAAATGTGATTTTTTTTCAACAGACGCATTTCGCTTTATTGAAGTGAAGCATCATCAGTGGTCTGTAATTAAGTTATTTACATTTTGATGTGTTTTTAGATCGAAAAACTGTTCGTTAAGAATAAGCTGATTTGTACTTACGGTGCTTTTCGGTTGATTTCTTGCTTACATCGGGAAATGCCTTCTTCTAGCATATCGTTGTTTTTCTGCGTTAGACACTGCTAATTTTGGTCTAATTTTTAGTTGTTCTGGAGCATTATGCATTTCTTAGGCTCCTGACTCCATAGCGAATGGAACAGCTGAGTGAGTGACGTGGTTGCGGTGCCCACCTACCTTCAAACGGTCGTCGGCAAATTTTATCGCGTCTGGATTGTGGGTACCCGAAGCATAAAGTAAAGTTACACTCTGAGGACAATTCGCACTGACGCACTGCGCTGAAAACTGGTATAATAATAATTATGTCGTGCGACTAGGGCCTCCCGTCGGGTAGACCGTTCGCCGGGTGCAAGTCTTTCGATTTGACGCCACTTCGGCGACTTGCGCTTTGATGGGGATGAAATGATGATGATTAGGGCAACATAACACCCAGTCCCTGAGTGGAGAAAATCTCCGACCCAGCCGGGAATCGAACCCAGGCCCTTAGAATTGACATGCAGTCGCGCTGACCACTCAGCTACCAGCGGCGGAAGTTGACAACTGGTCATGCGTACTGTAAATTGAGAACATTTAATCGTTGTTTTTAGGGTCAAAAGTAATTTTATTACTTTTTATGATATACTAGTGTAGTAACAGTTCTATGTTTTGTAATGGTGCATGAAAAAAAATAAAAGAAAAATTAAGAGAGAATGACGTTAAGCAGAAGGGTCCTCTGGTCCAATTGAACCGGTCGTTGACTTGAAAGGGGTATGTTCAACTATTTCGAGACCATTTGCAGCCATTAATAGACGTCATGTTCCCAAACAACTATGGAATTTTTGTGGATGGATTGGTTTGAAGAACATTCTGGACAATTCGAGCGAATGATTTGGCCACCCAGGTCGCCAGACGTGAATCCCATCGAGCATTTATGGACAAAGTCGAGAGGCCAGTTCTTGAACAATCTACTGGATCGGGAACACTTTCACAGTTACGGATGGCTACGTAGGTGGCATGGCCCAGTATTTCTGCAGGGACTTCCGACGAAGTGTTGAATCCTTTCCACGTCGAGTTGCTGCACTATGGCAGGAAAAATAAAGTCCGACACGATATTAGGAGGTATCCCATGAGTTTTGTCACCAGACACTACTCGTGATAATGCGACTGCTGCATAATGTAATATATGAAATAGAGAAGGAGGAAAGGAACGGAACGGATGAGTGAGAATTTGTGATTTCTATACGCGAAGGGCATTGTGGTAACGCAATTGCGTCAGTTGAAAATTTGTGTTGCACCTGAACTCGAATCAGGATTTACTGCTTCTCGCTAGCAGTTGCGTCTACCGCTTCGGCAATCCGGACACGGTTACTGATCGACTAAAATTTACAACTTACCGCTCGCTGCAATGCAGCGTCTCTCGTCGTTTAACCTCTACTTGCAAAGTGATTCCCCTTAGGAATTCGTACGATAATAGTGCTTCCGTACTGAAACAAATGTCAGGGGCCGTTACGTTGTGGGTGGTGACTGTTTCGTCGGATTTGTCTACGGGATCTAGAATGAAATTTTCTCTCTACAGACGGAGTGTGCGCTGATATGAAACTTCCTGGCAGATTAAAACTGTGTGCCGGACCGAGACTTGACCTCTGGACCTTCGACTTTCGCGGGCAAGTGCTCTACCAACTGAGGATGGGGCAATTCCGCAATATCCTTTCTTCCAGGAGTGCTAGTTCTGCAAGGTTCGCAGGAGAGCTTCTGTGAAGTTTGGAAGGTAGGAGATGAGGTACTGGCGGAATTAAAGGTGTGAGGACGGGGCGTGAGTCGTGCTTGGGTAGCTCAGTTGGTAGAACACTTGCCCGCGAAAGGCAAAGGTCCCGATTTCGAGTCTCGGTCCAGCACACAGTTTTAATCTGCCAGGAACTTGTCTATGGGAATCAATAATTTGCGAACAGGGTGTTCATTGACGAGGTATGCTGCTCTGCAGCGTGCGATAACTTAGAAATTTGAGTCGCTCAGGGACCGTGTCCAGATGAGTGAAGCAGTTAAATCCGGTGTCGAGCCCCGGTCCGACACAAATTTCCAACTTTCCGCATTGCGTTACTATAATGCCCGGTGTGTCTAAAGTCACGAATTCCCAACCTTCCCTTCTCTTTATTTTACCATTCTCTATTTCATACATAAATGTGTCAGAATAGTTTGAGGAACCCTCCACGTGTATGGGGGTGTTTGTATAGGACTCCAATTCATTTGACCTCAGTTCTGTGAAATACATCTGGTGGAGTTACGAGCAGGGTATGTGCGGCTGTGTACCAGGTCTAGTCAATCTTTGTGAGTTATGAGCGACGGTTTAGCGATACTGAAGCGGCCTGCTGCCTAATGATTTCAGCCTCTTATCAAGCTCTAGTCAGGACTCGTCGTTGCCGTAATCAGAGCGAACTCCAGATGTCGGCTGTGTCTAATTGAACTGTATTTATGATAATTAGTTCTTAGCTATCTGTAAACACAGGGTACACGACTAGAAACAAAACTGGTGCTCCTCCAAGTTAGGCTGTTGCTGCTGACCAGGTGTCTCATTCGACTTATAATACGTTTAATAAGTATATACCACGACTTAATCTGACTTGTACATACAGAATTAAAAGTCTGAAATAATATGGTTAAAATACAACACAAATTTTTCGTTTCGATTGACTATAAAACACAGACGGCAAAGATGTTCAAATGGCTCTGAGCACTATGGGACTTAACATCTGAGGTCATCAGTCCCCTACACTTAGAACTACTTAAACCGAACTAACCTAAGGACGTCACACACATCCATGCCCGAGGCAGGATTTGAACCTGCGACCGTAGCAGCAGCGTGGTTCCGGATTGAAGAGCCTAGAACCGCTCGCTCACAACGGCCGGCGGCAAAGATATGGCTGGAGTTAAGACGTTGATAATGACAGTGACGATCATTCATCTGGCCAGCTCACTGAGGTCAGTTTACAGTAAAAGCTCTGTGGGTAAGTTGGAAGAACGGTTGAAGGGATGATGGGAAATAGGACATTTCAGATAAATGAGTCATTATGTATGTGATACGGGATGATGTAGAGCTGGGAAGTGGGGCGTGTAAGTGGAGGCTGGAACAGGAAGCCAGAGAGGGGGGGGGGGTGAGAGATTGGTCTAAGGAAATGATATTGGGGCTAGAGTAACAGCTGGTGGGACGGGACGATGTCAGGGCATATTTCTAGGTGCAGCAGAGAGATTCTGTTGAAGTCGACTTGGGATAGGATACGACGGATGTTGTGATACAGGGAAGGAGCAACATGTGGATATAGGTGTGGCAACAGCCTATGATTTGAGAGGATTTGGAAGGAGGTTGGGCTATGATCAAAGAGTTGCGTGATGTATAGCATTTACGAAGAAATCGAAGGAATTTTATTAACTTCTAGAGCATATGTTTAGGAGAAGGTGGATGGATTTTGAAGACGCTTTAGGGTATGTTAGAAGTGGTAACTTTTTTACCATATGAAGTTCCAGGCTATGCTGACAAAGGCAGGGGTAAGTGAGATGAGGTTTTTTCTCGTGTACATGATTGTTGAATAATAGTATCCCTATGTAGACTAGCTAAAAGTTTCACAATGTTAGTCTATAATGGGATTTTTGTTGAATCGTTAATAGATGGGGTATCTACGTTTGTTTTCGGTCGAGGGTCAGACCAAGACATCATCTTAATGTGTTAGTAAGAGGGATGGAGTGGTTGAAGATGGTGTGGTGGAAGTCAGGGAGACGAAACTGATGAGAAGTACATCTTATGCTTATTTCTCGGTTTTGGCAGGAATGATTTTGTGTTATCAGAGGTTACATCACGAAATAACGTTACTGAGGTTCATCTGGAAGCACATTTGAGAAGTTGGTTAGAGGACAAGAAAGGCGGTGTCTTTATTTGATACACTGGGAGTCGAATTTTGGTTGGTGACCAAAGCTTAAAAGTGACATAAACGTCAACACAGTACTAATATCTACTATTTCTACATTAATGTTAATGTCGTTTGTTTCCTCATTGCATTGCTCCTCCTATTTCAGGTATGACAGGTGTCGCCATGCAGAAACTTCTATTTATTTTCATATGTTCTGTGATGCATCGGTCTTGACCTTAGTTTCATTAGCTCAACGTCTATCTCCTCGCTTTGTTTACAGTGCATTTAGCCGCAGGTTGATAAAGGCTCTTGATCTCTACGTCCTACCTTCCGAGTCCGAGAACTCGATACCGTGTGAATCAAACATGTTCGGAAACAAATAAACAAATTTTTCAGAGAGCATTAATAGATATTATTCCTTAACTATTATTATTGAAACTACCTTAACTGCCATGTTTCTTGTGGTTGAGATAATTCTGGAAGTAATATTTAAATAACTTTTATAAGTACCTATTTTTAAGTAACTGTTTTAGTGTTCACCAAAGGAAAGGAAATGACATAGTAAGCTGAACTAAGGTGGTTATTTCGGCACAAGACACACAATGTTAGCAAAGTGCGCGGAAAATTCATTATTCGCTGTTTGTTACCAATTAATTTTTAATTGTACTTAACGTCGGTACATACACGCAGCGAAGAGCAGATTTTAGCAGCCGATTCATTACTGCTTGAGGAACACATTCATTTTATCTATTTTTAACACTTTTTTAAAAAGTTTAACGGAAGTTGGGATCAACTACGAGAGCAAAGTGAGTTTCAAACTAAGAGATGATGTAGGAGTCCGCCTGAAAGTGTGACATTCCATCCTTGACATACAGTTCATTTAATGTTATCATATTCTCAATGTCAGTCACACATTTTGCTGCTGCCTGCTGAACTCTGAGTACGAAACTCTGAGATAACGAAGCGAAAGAGTTTGCAAATACTGAGAAGATATTTCATAACTAACTGCTACACAAAAATCTCCATTTTCGAGCTGTGAAGTGAATATTCCTTGTTAAATACTGAACGTACAAACCCGCGCCGGCCCCGGATCCAATCCCCGAGGGTCCGTGCGCCGGCCAGCCTGGTTGTTGTTTTTAGTTAGTTTCCCACATACGGTTAGGTCAATACCGGGCGGGTACCCAAGTCACGCCTCAGTCACATGATCCGCAAATATTTAGAAAACTTGCGTTCACTTTCAAATGAATCACACTATACACAGTTGGTAGACACACATTCTGTCGCGGTGAGGAAGAGGAGGGGGAGGGGGGAACGACAAAAAAAAATTGTTCAAATGGCTCTGAGCACTATGGGACTTAACATCTGAGGTCATCAATTCCCTAGAACTTAGAACTACTTAAACCTAACTAACCTAAGGACATCACACACATCCATGCCCGAGGCAGGATTCGAACCTGCGACCGTAGCGGTAGCGCGGTTCCACACTGAAGCGCCTAGAACCGCTCGGCCACACCGGCTGGCGGGGAATGACAGTAAGGGAAAGAGCTGTAAGTAAGAACTCGTGTTTGTGTGCAGGGATGGATCTGCACAAGGTGAAACTGGCGGAGAAATGGTAGCCTAAACCACCACAGAGTGGTTCTTTCATGACCTTCAGCAGAAGACCCAGTTACGTTGATCACAAAAAGCAGTGCGTCTCAGCTCAGTCGACTCTTTCTCTACAGGCAGGAGTTTTCAAACAGGACCCAGCAGGAACACACACGTTCAGTTTTCAGGTGGATGTTGAAGGAGCTACATCCGCTTTTGCAATCGATATATTCGCAGGTGCCTTAGCACGCCGCTTCCTGGATTCGGGGAGGCGCGCCTGCCCCATATGGAACACACCCGGCGGCTTAACGACGAGCATGGTGGGATACAAGAGCGGTATGTGGGCAAGCGTTGTCCTGTTGGCAAAAAGCCCATAGAATGCTGCTCATGAATGACAGCACAACAAGTCGACTCACCAGAGTGACGTACGCATTTGCAACCAGTGTGCGTGGAATAACCGCGAGAGTGCTTGGAATAACGGCGAGAGTACTCCTGCTGTCATACGAAATTGTATCCCAAACAATGACTCCAGGTGCAGGTCCAGTGAGTATAACACACAGACAGGGTTTTTGTAGGCGCTCACCTGGCCTCCACCTTCTAACCAATTAAACAATTCACGGCCATCTGTGGCACAGAGACAAAACCAGCTTTTATCAGAAAACACAACAGATCTCCACCCTGCCTTCCAATGAGTTCTCGCTTGACTGCACTGAAGTCGCAAATGGCAGTGTTTGAGGTCAGTGGAATGCATGCTGTAGGGCATCTGACTCGGAGCTGTCACTGAAGTAATCGATTTGTAACTGTCCATTGTGTCACTGGGGTGCCACCTACTGCTCAAATTGCTGCTGCAGGCGCAGTACAATGCGCCACAGCCATTCGCCGAACTCGATGATCTTCCCTCTCGGCAGAGCCACGTGGCCGTCAAGAGCCAGTTCTTGCGATTGTAGAAGTTCGTGACCAGTGCTGCCAGCAATCATGTACAGTGGCAACATTCCTGCCAAGCATTTATGGAATATAACAGAAGGGACATCAAGTTTCTCGTAGCCCTATTTCATGGCCTCGTTCAAACTCAGTGATGTGTTGATAAAGGCATCTTTGTCGCCTTGAACGTATTCTTGACGAACAGCAGCTCACCACGTCCAGTCTCACAGGTAAGTATGTCCACGACCGGTACAGCGTGCATTTAGAGCAAACCTGATTTGCATCCTCATAGTGGCGCTACTAGCACCATTCTTGTGATGGCGTGATATTTTAATAGAAATCGTCTTTCAGATACAGAAACTAGCCAACGAAGTTTCGTTTATTTCACACTACTTCTTGGTGTTGCGATTTTTTTTCTACCTTGACTACATTTCTTTGCTTAAGAAACAGGAGTGCAGTATCGTTATTAGTAGCTGTGTACCTGGATTGAAGAGTTTTTAGCAAACACAACACAGCATGTTGTTCTCAATGGAGAGACGTCTACAGACGTTAAAGTAACCTCTGGCGTGCCACAGGGGAGTGTTGTTGGACCTTTGCTTTTCACAATGTGTATAAATGACCTAGTAGATTCAGTTGACAGATGCGCAGAGATGGTCCAATTCTACGAGCTTGTGGGTCCTGGATAGGACCGCACGTGTCCTTCGTCATTCTTTGACCGAGAGGTCTTTTCAGACAGTTCGGTCTCATCTTATCGTTGTTGCTTTCTTAGCACCACCCAGGGGTCACGTGTAGGGTATTTAAAGGTTATACCTACGGACGTGAAGCAACGCAGACTGTGGTGCCCCCTCACAGACGGTTCATCACATTGTTGCTGACTGCCCTCATCGTACTTTCAGAGGAACATTAATGGACATTCATCTTACATCGGATGAAGCAGTCAAGTGGATTGAAGAACTAGATATAGAGCTGTAAAATTGTACGAACTTGTGATTGTACATTTTAGTCCTGAAAATATTGTATATAAATGTAAATCAATGTACACATCATACGATAAATAAATAAATAACCTAGTAGATAGTGTCGGAAGTTCCATGCGGCTTTGCACGGATGATGCTGTAGTATACAGAGAAGTTGCAGCATTAGAAAATTGTAGCGAAATGCAGGAAGATCTGCAGCGGATAGGCACTTGGTGTAGGGAGTGGCAACTGACCGTTAACATAGACAAATGTAATGTATTGCGAATACATAGAAAGAAGGATCCTTCATTGTATGATTATATGACAGCGGAACAAACACTGGTAGCAGTTACTTCAGTAAAATATCTGGGAGTATGCGTGCGGAACGATTTGAAGTGGAATGATCATATAAAATTAATTGTTGGTAAGGCGGGTACCAGATTGAGATTCATTGGGAGAGTCGTTAGAAAATGTAGTCCATCAACAAAGGAGGTGGCTTACAAAACACTCGTTTGACCTATACTTGAGTATTGCTCATCAGTGTGGGATCCGTACCAGATCGGGTTGACGGAGGAGATAGAGAAGATCCAAAGAAGAGCGGTGCGTTTCGTCACAGGGTTATTTGGTAGCCGTGATAGCGTTACGGAGATGTTTAGCCAACTCAAGTGGCAGACTCTGCAAGAGAGGCGCTCTGCATCGCGGTGTAGCTTGCTGTCCAGGTTTCGAGAGGGTGCGTTTCTGGATGAGGTATCGAATATATTGCTTCCCCCTACTTATACCTCCCGAGGAGATCACGAATGTAAAAGTAGAGAGATCTGAGCGCGCACGGAGGCTTTCAGACAGTCGTTCTTCCCGCGAACCATACGCGAGTGGAACAGAAAAGGGAGGTAATTACAGTGGCACGTAAAGTGCCCTCCGCCACACACCGTTGGGTGGTTTGCGCAGTATAAATGTAGATGTAGATGTAGTAGCAGTTTTATTCATTCGTATATCGCTTTTACGACTTTGTTGGCCATTTTTTGACACTGCAATTTGAAGGAACAAAAAATAGCGTAGCGCTTATTTTTAAATAGATGCTTAGCTTCTAGTTTGACAACTATGTGACAAATGGGTAGGCGCGGCCTTGTAATAGGACATTCCTGAAGTAATTTAGGAAAACCACAGAAAGTGGCCAAATGTAGATTAAAGTTTCTATCTTCCCGAATACGTGACCTGTCTGTTGGAATCAGCACAACCTCATTCCGTTTATGCCCAGGAAGGAAATTCTTCAGTGACGTGAACGCTAGTAATAAGCTGTTCACTCGTTCGATCATTGCACACACTACACACACATTATTTCTTAATGTAGCAATAAAACAGTGTTAGCTAACACCAAGAACATGCTGACGATATTTTGTTTGTTAATTGTGTACTGCAGCTTCCCATTTTGCTACATGACAAATTAAGTCAGCGTCAGCCCATAATGAGTGAAATATTAAACTCAGGAAGAGTATTATCCATTGCAGAGCTCTGCAGTAAGGATTCTCAGAAAAAAGATAAAAATATACATTGTAGTGTGAATTGTTGTTGTGAAATTACAGAGACACATTATAATTATTATTTACACTGAAGAGCCAAGAAACTGGAACACCTGCCTAATATCCTGTAGGGCCCCCCGTGAGCACGCAGAAATGCCGCAACACGACCTGGCATGGACTCGACTAATGTGTGAAGTAGTGCTGGAGGGAACTGACATCATGAATTCTGCAGGGCTGTCCATAAATCCGCAAGAGTACGAGTGAGTGGAGTTATCTTCTGACCAGTACGTTGCAAGGAATCCCAGATATGCTCAATAACGTTAATATCTGGGGAGTTTGGTGGCCAGCGAAAGTGTTTAAACTCAGAAGAGTGTTCCTGGAGCCACTTGTAGCAATTCTGGACGTATGGGGTGTCGCGTTGTCCTGTTGGAATTGCTCAAGCCCGTCGGAATGCACAATGGAAACGAACGGATGGACGTGATCACACAGGGCTCCCATATCACTCTGACTGCACACGACCCACACAATTACAAAGCCTCCACCAGCTTTAACAGTCCCCTCCTGACATGCAGGGTTGATGTATTCATGAGGTTGTCTCCATACCCTCGCACGTCCATCCGCTCGATGCAACTTGAAACGAGTCTCGTTCGACCAGTCAACATGGTTCCCGTCATCAACAGTCCGATGTCGGTGTTGACGGCCCCAGGCGAGGCGTAAAGCTTTGTGTTGTGCATTCATCAAGGATGCACGAGTAGCCCTAAGCCTCCGAAAGCCCATATCGGTTATGTTTCGTTGAATGGTTCACACACTCACACTTGTTGGTTGTCCAGCATTGAAACCTACAGCAATTTGCGGAAGGGTTACACTTCCGTCACGTTGAATGATTCTCTCCAGTCGTCGTTGGTCCCGTTCTTACAGGATCTTTTTCCGGCCGCAGAGATCTCGCAGATTTGATGTGTTACCGGAATCCTGATATTCACGGTACACTTGTGAAATGGTCGTACGGGAAAGTCCGCACTTCATCGCTATTTCGGAGATGCTGTGTCCCATAGCTCGTGCGCCTAAAATAACACAACGTTCAAACTCACATAAATCTTGATAACTAGCCGTTGTAGCAGCAGTTACCGATTTAACGACTGCGCCACACACTTGCTGTCTTATGAAGACGTTGGCGACTGCCGCACCGTATTCTGTCTACTTACATATCTCTTTACTTGAATATGCATGCCTATAGCAGGTTCTTTGGAGCTTCAGTGTATTTGTGTTGTAATTTTTACAAAACTCTGGTTTTTGTTATCTAAATAATCCTTCACTGTATAGAATACCTGCATGGAATAGGGCTTTTTTCAGTTTTATAGTCATAGTTTCTTGGTAAACGCTAAGTTCACTGTACAAGTACAGATTGTTGCATGATCATGAACAGAGATGGTTGTACAGTAATTATCAACGTTATTTTTTGTCTCATAACAGTTTGGTGAATGTACTTACATTGAGTGGTTAGAACTCCCAGTTTTCTTAACAGTTACTTATATTAGTATTTTTGGTTGTTATCCTCATGGACCTTTTCAGTGGTTTGAAAACCGTATTTATATTTTGGATTACATAATGTAGTGTATGGCGACAGACCTTTGCCTATTGTTCCAGGGAGTTTCCACACCTGCAGCACAGTGGAGCCCCCACCGCCAGAGACGCCGGCCCTCCGGCTTGCTGTTCCTTTTTGCAGAGGCGAGGCGGCCGCGGATCAGGGCGCCCGTGACGTCAGCGCGGCTCAGCCTATCTAAAGCGGATCTGGCAGACAGGACGTCTGCTGACCCCGGGCCGTTGACCCGCCGCTTCAAGAGAGTGGACTGCGCGGTATATCGCGGAAGCTAGAGGCAGTCAAAGGTAACTATACTGCGGAGTAGTCGGCAAAAGCTGACAGTTGACAGTTGCAGTGGGTGTGGCGCGGCTGCTTCCGTTAGGGATGGGAGAGTCCGATCCTTTAAAACCGTTGCCTGTATTTCAGTTCTGAACAATTTCCTGTTCGGTGTTTATTTGGGTTCGGTTATAACAGGTGGTTTGCGTTTTTTAATAACAACCTGGTAAAAAAGCGAAATATCAATTAATCGTAGCAGCAGTGCTAAACTTTTTCGTTTTAGGTAAAACTTTTTCAAAACACGAGTAATTTCTATTTGTAAAATTTGCATTGCTTCGAAATATTGCGTTTTTGTACAAAATGGGAAAAGTGATCAGTGCTGTTTTAATAACAATACCGACAGAAACGTGCAGTAAACACATGGCATAAGAATTGGTACACTATTGCTGAGACAATAGTGTACCTCTTAGGGTGTAGCGTGGCTCACCTATTAAATGGTACCCATGTGCATGCAGTGTGAAAGACTTGTCCCTTCGCCGGCCGGAGTGGCCGAGCGGTTCCAGGCGCTTCAGTCTGGAACCGCGAGACCGCTACGGTCGCAGGTTCGAATCCTGCCTCGGGCATGGATGTGTGTTGTGTCCTTAGGTTAGTTAGGTTTAAGTAGTTCTAAGTTCTAGGGGACTGATGACCTCAGATGTTAAGCCCCATAGCGCTCAGAGCCATTTGAACCATTTTGAACTTGTCCCTTCTGGTCTATACGTTGGTTTCTCGCTTTCGTCACTGGACATCTCTTCTACGTCGAAATTCCACCAACGCTAGTCTTGAAATATTTTACGAAGCCACATATAAATGAAGTACAATGCTGCATTTGCTTTAAAAGAATAAATATTTGTCTGCCATTTGTATGAAATAGTAAAAGAGGAAGAAAATAACGGCAACTGTCATAAATTAAAAACTTAACATTCTATTTACAGTTTGCAATAAAAATAGAAAGCAGCTAATGTGCTGCTTGTTTCTAGATAATATTCCTTTGCCTGCTTGTAGCCACCGTAAAATAGTAAAAGAGAAAGAAAATTACGGTAACTGTCATAAATTAAAAACTTAACATTCCATTTACACTTTGCAATAAAAATAGAAAGCAGCTAATGTGCTGCTTGTTTCTAGATAATATTCCATTGTCTGCTTGTAGCCACAGTAACTCGGACATATTAACACGAAAAATGAATAACAAATCAATGGTATCACACCCAATTACAACATGATATTTAAGGAGAGTTTAAAAAAAAATTTCGTTCAACAGGAGAATATTGGTGATTTTTTTCGTATTCAACCACTTACCGCTTTTCGAGGAAAGCAGTTAAAGATGGGCGGACTGTGTTTTCTTTAATTTGGTTATTTAATTTAATATCTTCATTCTATGTATCTTGTAACCGAGGGAGTCAAAATTTTTCCATCTTTGCTCGACTTCTACGTTTATTACAGGACAAAATAGGAATAAAAAGCCGAAATCGGTTATTTCAGAAACCGGTTATTTCGAGCGGCTTTAACAGTCAGGTTAACCGGTATAACTGAAAAAAGGTTGTTTCAGCGGTAGCTGCCTTTCCTAATTCGCGTGTTTGCCTCAGCCAGTCGTGCAACGCGATTTTACAAACGTCTCTACGACAACGCCTCAGCTCAGAAGGATATGTTAATCTCCATCCGTCTGGGTTCTGCAGCCGACAGCTGCCGACAGCCTTGCTCACTCTAGTATGGTTTGCAACGAGAAGAGCTGATGTGCGATTGACTCAGTAAATTTCAGGTGCAAGTTAACGCGCTGTGATGTGAAGTGGAACGTGTCAGCTGCTAGTGCCTAAAACTTTCAGCTGGTAGTAAGGCACATGTCGGTTGTGTTTTCCTCATAATTTTTTGGTATCGTTCCGCATTGTCACGTAATGAACAAACTGCGTCAGTTTGCTAATCAGACCTGCCCTGTGATCGGTGAGTGAAGAGTTCCTTGCAAATGGAACACAGGACGTCATTCTTAACGAAGGGAAATCTTCAGAGTAAAAGTAGCTTCGTGAGTACCCCAAGGACCTGATAAACGAGCATTAGTGTTCTCGCTATATGTAAATGACCTCATGAGTGCCTTCGAAGCTCCATGACGGTGTTCGCAGTTGATGTCGTATCTGCAGAAGTGGCAGCGCTAGAAAACTGTAGGGAAATGGTGGTAGACCTGCAGAGGATTTACGATTGGTATAGAGATGGACACTTGACCTTCAACATAAACAAATGTAAGGTCTTGCGCATAAACAGGTGGAAAGTCTCATTACTGCACGATTACACGATTGCTGAATAGTTGCTGGAAGCAGTCACATCGGCTCAAGCCCGTGAATGGGCTATTGGCCTCGTTCGTTACCTCATTGCGGGTAGAGTGAATCCTTTCTCCGCCGCAGTACTAGGAGAGTACCGTGGCGTGCCCTTTGCCATGACCGCCTTGTCCCCTCTACAGCGATCGAGTCATGTTTCCTGGAAAATAATTAGCGCTAGATTTATCTCTAACCGCAGTTTATCAGGCTGCTGCTGCATTTCATCATATTTTAATCTGGGCGCAAACTGCAGCGCTGAAAATATTCAACAGCGTGCTCAGACCAAGACCAGCCACTAAACAAAGCCTTTCGAAATTCCTTCACCAAAGAATATGAAGTAAATATTCCAGGATTCGAATCAAGAACACCTGCCAACATGAGTGACGTAGAAGAAGGTATCCTCGGCAGAGTGAAGCAACTTAAATCACTTAACAAAACCAAGTCTTCCGGTCGAGACTGTATACCAGTTAGGTTGTTCTCAGAGTTTACTGATACAATAGCTCCATACTTAACAATTTTATACAACGGTTTGCTCGACGAAAGATCCGTTGTACAGGTCACACCAACTTTTAAGAAAGGTAATAGAAGTAATCCACTGAATTACGGGCTCATCTCATGCAGCAGGAGTTTGGAACATATATTGTATTCGAGCATTATAAATTACCTCGAGGAAATCGGTCTATTGACACATAGTCAACATGGCTTTAGAAAACATCGTTCTTGTGAAGCACAACTAGATCTTTACTCACACGAAGTGTTCAGTGCTATTGACAAGTATTTCAAATTGACTCCGTATTTCTACATTTCCGGAAGGATTTTGACACTGTATCACACAAGCGGCTTGTAGAGAAATTGCTTGCTTATGGATTATGTGCCTGAATTCGTGATTTCCTATCAGAGAGGTCACAGTTCGTTGTAATTGGCAGAAAATCATCGAGTAAAAGAGAAGTGATTTCTAGCGTTCCCCAAGTTAGTGTTATAGGCCCTTTGCTGTTCGTTATCTATATAAACGATTTAGGAGATAATCTGAGCAGCCGTCTTAGGTTGTTTGCAGATGACGGTGTCGTTTATCGACTAGTAACGTCATCTGAAGATCAAAACGAATTAGGAAGATATCTGTATGGTGCGAAAATTGGTAATTGTCCCAAATAACGAAAAGGTCATCCACATGAGTGCTAAAAAGAATCCGTTAAATTCGATTACACGCTGAATCAGTCAGATCTAAAGGCCGTAAATTCAATTAGATACCTAGGAATTACAATTACGAATAACTTAAATTGGGAGGAACGCATAGAAAATGTTGTGGGGATGGCTAACCAAAGACTGCCTTTTATTGGCAGGACACTTAGAAAATGTTAAAGTTCTACTAAAGAGACTGCTTACACTACGCTCGTCCGTCCTCTTTTTGAATACTGCTGCACATTGTGGGATCCTTACCAGGTAGGATTGACGGAGTACATCGAGAAAGTTCAAGGACTGGCAGCACGTTTTGTAATATAGCGAAATAGGGGAGAGAGTGTCACTGAAATGATACAATATTTAGGGTGGACGTCATTGAAAAAAGGGTGTTTCTCGTTGTGGCGGAATCTTCTCACGAAATTTCAATCACCAACTTTCTCCTTCGAATGCGAAAATACTTTATTGACGCCGACCTACATAGGGAGAAACGATCAGCATAATAAAATAAGGGAAATCAGAGCTCGCACGGAAAGATATAGGTGTTCGTATTTCCACGCGCCGTACGTTGTTGCAACAATAGAGAATTATTTCGTATGTGGTTCGATGAATACTCTGATCCTATGCTAGGCACTTAAATGTGATTTGCAGAGTATCCATGTAGATGTACCAGCACAAAGCAGAGCAGCCCTCTGACACAGGGGCGTTCCACATCTCCAGCAAGGAAAATGCCAGAGATTCAGTCTGAACCCTCAGTAGCTGGGTTACACACGTATCATTAACTGTAGGCAGTTATGGAATACAACTTAAATACTCCTATATTCGTTGTTCTATTTTTAAATGGTGGCTTTCACTTTCCGTGTGCTGCAGCCTTTTCCTGACATCACTAAAATTACTTCAGAAATTAAGTTTTTTCCAAATGTGCAAAAAATATTCCAAGGTATAACATGTACCGAGGAACAAAGATTTTATTAAAATTTAGAAGCGTCGCAGTCGAGGTGATCCTGTCGGTACTGTATTTAATAGTCAGTAAGTGAAATCAAAGCAAACAAACGTGTTACCACGAACCAGTTACAAATTAAATACATTTTGAAGTAAAAGTGCTGGAAAGTAACACACCCTTCCATTTTCAAGACAGCTGAAATTGTTAAGACATTAAAGAAACACACATTATTTGCAATTATCAGATGTTCCGTATTAAAAAACCTTCTGTTTCAAAGTACAAGCTGTTGCACGACCGACGAACTATGGATTAACCTTCTGCATCTTGTACAAACAGTTCCAAAAATGTATAGCATTTTACTCGCCATAAAACTCTGTACCCGAAGATTTAACAATATATTCCAAATAGCTTTAATGTATTATGCAGCACGTAAATGCTTAGAACACATAATATTTACAAACGCTCCGCCAAATAGAATTTCACGTCCAGCAACAACGAAAACTGTAGAAAATAGCGGCAATTGCTTTGGAGTCTCTAGTGCGCGTTCCTT
This sequence comes from Schistocerca nitens, assembly GCF_023898315.1. Taxonomy (NCBI): domain Eukaryota; kingdom Metazoa; phylum Arthropoda; class Insecta; order Orthoptera; family Acrididae; genus Schistocerca; species Schistocerca nitens. Next base: position 364,531,576 of record NC_064614.1, on the reverse strand, counting down.
CACCCGAACTTTTCGACTCTGTAAGTGCAGAACAGGGAATCAATGATCATAAGGCCGTTGCACCATCCATGAATATGGAAGTTAATAGGAATATAAAAAAAAGGGAGGAAGGTTTATCTGTTTAGCAAGAGAAATAGAAGGCAGATTTCAGACTACCTAACAGATCAAAACGAAAATTTCTGTTCCGACACTGACAATGTTGAGTGTTTATGGAAAAAGTTCAAGGCAATCGTAAAATGCGTTTTAGATAGGTACGTGCCGAGTAGCATTGTGAGGGACGGGAAAAACCCACCGTGGTTCAACAACAAAGTTAGGAAACTACTGCGAAAGTGTAAACGCAGCCAAAACCTCTCAGACAAAAAGAAGCTAAACGATGTCAAAGTTAGCGTGAATTCGAAAGTAAAATTCTATGTACCGACTTGACAGAAAATCCTAGGAAGTTCTGGTCTTACGTTAAATCAGTAAGTGGCTCGAAACAGCATATCCAGACACTCCGGGATGATGATGCCATTGAAACAGAGGATGACACGCGTAAAGCTGAAATACTAAACACTTTTTTCCAAAGCTGTTTCTCAGAGGAAGACCGCACTGCAGTTGCTTCTCTAACTCCTCGCACAAACGAAAAAATGGCTGACATCGAAATAATTGTCCAAGGAATAGAAAAGCAACTGGAATCACTCAACAGAGAAAAGTCCACTGGACCTGACGGGATACCAATTCGATTCTACACAGAGTACGCGAAAGAACTTGCCCCCCTTCTAACAGCCGTGTACCGCAAGTCTCTAGAGGAACGGAAGGTTCCAAATGATTGGAAAAGAGCACAGGTAGTCCCAGTCTTCAAGAAGGGTCGTCGAGCAGATGCGCAAAACTATAGACCTATATCTCTGACGTTGATCTGTTGTAGAATTTTAGAAGATGTTTTTTGCTCGCGTATCATGTCGTTTTTGGAAACCCAGAATCTACTCTGTAGGAATCAACATGGATTCCGGAAACAGCGATCGTGTGAGACCCAACTCGCTTTATTTGTTCATGAGACCCAGAAAATATTAGATACAGGCTCCCAGGTAGATGCTATTTTTCTTGACTTCCGGAAGGCGTTCGATACAGTTCCGCACTGTCGCCTGATAAACAAAGTAAGAGCCTACGGAATATCAGACCAGCTGTGTGGCTAGATTGAAGGGTTTTTAGCAAACAGAACACAGAATGTTGTTCTCAATGGAGAGACGTCTACAGACGTTAAAGTAACCTCTGGCGTGCCACAGGGGAGTGTTATGGGACCACTGCTTTTCACAATATATATAAATGACCTAGTAGATAGTGTCGGAAGTTCCATGCGGCTTTTCACGGATGATGCTGTAGTATACAGAGAAGTTGCAGCATTAGAAAATTGTAGCGAAATGCAGGAAGATCTGCAGCGGATAGGTACTTGGTGCAGGGAGTGGCAACTGACCCTTAACATAGACAAATGTAATGTATTGCGAATACATATAGAGAAGGATCCTTTATTGTATGATTATATGATAGCGGAACAAACACTGGTAGCAGTTACTTCTGTAAAATATCTGGGAGTATGCGTGCGGAACGATTTGAAGTGGAATGATCATATAAAATTAATTGTTGGTAAGGCGGGTACCAGGTTGAGGTTCATTGGGAGAGTCCTTAGAAAATGTAGTCCATCCACAAAGGAGGTGGCTTATAAAACACTCATTCGACCTATACTTGAGTATTGCTCATCAGTGTGGGATCCGTACCAGATCGGGTTGACGGAGGAGATAGAGAAGATCCAAAGAAGAGCGGCGCGTTTCCTCACAGGGTTATTTGGTAAGCGTGATAGCGTTACGGAGATGTTTAGCAAACTCAAGTGGCAGACTCTGCAAGAGAGGCGCTCTGCATCGCGGTGTAGCTTGCTGTCCAGGTTTCGAGAGGGTGCGTTTCTGGATGAGGTATCGAATATATTGCTTCCTCCTACTTATACCTCCCGAGGAGATCACGAATGTAAAATTAGAGAGATTCGAGCGCGCACGGAGGCTTTCCGGTAGTCGTTCTTCCCGCGAACCATACGCGACTGGAACAGGAAAGGGAGGTAATGACAGTGGCACGTGAAGTGCCCTCCGCCACACACCGTTGGGTGGCTTGCGGAGTATAAATGTAGATGTAGATGTAGATGATTCTAAAATCCGTCACTAGAATGAAGTACTGAGCAAAGAATGTCGCACGTCCCTGGATACTACAAGCACAACAGTCTCACCTTCTGGAAAGAACCTGTGTGCAAGTACCATGTACACCTCTGTCAAAATAAAGTACTTAGTCAGTCTTTCCGCAGAACATAATACATATTTTTCAATTCGCAGATCAAATTACACAATATTTAAATGGAAACATACTGGTAATTGCTATCTTTCGTGAATAATTGCTTCACCGAGATCTTGTGTCCGATTTGTCTCGAGCTTTCGACGACATCCTCCTTCGTCACCGTCAGGAGGTTTAAATAAGCCGATAGGTTATTTAGATAGTAGAATAAGCGTCGCTGAACTTTCGTGTGATACCAGAGATTATCTCTGTGTGTACGACTGTAATCTCCAGACGACGGCGACGGAGGACGCAGTCAAAAGGTTGAGACTGAATACAAATCTGACGCTGCAAGAACTCCGTGAAGCATCTATTCAAGCATTTCGTCGCGAAAAACCAAGTTGTCATCATGTTTTCTGTGACTCCTCACAAACTTTCGATTATGCAAATTACATTATTCTCTTTGAGAACTTAAATTATTATTGCATAATAAATCCTACTGTTAGCTAATTTTGAACCTATCTATGTAAAGCATTGCATAGAGTTGTACCAAAAAACTCCTGAATGGGGAATAATCACTACCAGTGCACCACAGCAATCGATATATCATAATGCGAGAAACATAAATAATTCTCTTTCTTGACGATGCAATCACATCAATATTTTAATCAACACTAATAGAGTAACTACAGCAACTGAAACTATAAACAATTAAGAATAACGCTTGAGTTAAAAATCAATGAGTGAAAAAACATACTAAATTCATAAGTTTTTGTATTGATAAGAACATAAACTCGAAAACATATGTTACAGATCTTCTTAAGCGTTTCAGCTCAGCAATTCTTGCGGTATGACTAATACTAAGTTTTCGAGATGAAAGTGTCAATAAGGTAGTTTTCCTTTCTTCAGTCGCTAATGTCTTACGGCACCACATTTTGTTGCACACATGCGTGTAATGAGGGTGATGTGTATTCTCCACATAAGAACCTCTTGCACATGGCTCTTTAAAAAGTTGGACGTACTGACAACAGCCTAACAATGCACTTACCCCCTTATGAAACTTGGTTTTAACAATCAGTCAAACTGAAAACAACAGAAGATTTGTAAATATAAGAGGAGAAATTATTTACGCTATCCTCACTCACCCTTAGTGTGTCTGGTGTGTGTGGGAGGTGGGGGGGGGGGGGGCGGAAGGGAGAGGGATTGGTGGGTGGTGTGTATCTGTGTGTTTAAGAAACGCAATGAACAAAGTTAAGTATATAAACCAAGTACTGGCGTGGAATTAATTGTTATTAATGAACATTACAAACAATACTGGAAACCACGTTTGCGATGCGCCAGTCGCTCGCAGTCGCATGAACATTCCTCACAGCCTCTGTTCCAAGTACTTCGTTGTGTCATTACGTTTCAGTGAGTCAGAGCAGTGGACGTGTATAGCGATCAACTAAATGCAGTACAAAATGCTGTCCACTACAAAACATCGAGTGTTCATTGTCGAGTGTAACGCGAAGCACAATTCTTGTAAAATGGGTGCGGAAGTGTTTGCGCAGGAGTTTACGACTGTAAGTTTTTTGGCAAAACTCCCAGCAAAGTCTGAAATACAAATCTTAATTAAGAGACGGCACGAAGCGGGCTATGTAGGGAAAAAAACAGTAACCATACGAGAGGAAATCGATTAGCAGAAAGCATTGCTGAATTAAGTTCTGCAGGTGATGTTTCATAGTCAAGTGGAATCAGGACTATTGGATGCTCAGTTTCTCACATGTTCAGATGCGGCCCGGTTCAGCCTGTCAGGATATGTTAACTCCCAGAATATGGGCCATTAAGTATCATGAAATCCCCACTAGTTCTCTGAAGAGTCATTGCATAATCTCAGGATTGGTGTTTGGTGCGTGACCTCTAGAGTCCGCATAGAAGGGAGAACCGATAGAGGTACTCAAGGTACCCTCCGCCACACACCGTCAGGTGGCTTGCGGAGTATGGATGTAGATGTAGATGGTTCTTTCACATAACTGTTAACGCTGTACTGTATGTTAACGAACTGTGTAATCCTTTCGTGGACCTAATCACTGAAGAAGAACGACTTTATAAATATTTTCAGCAAGACGGAGCATGAGCACACATTGCCTTGACAACCTTGTCACGTTTTCGGTGAGGAGGGACAATCAGCATAGGCAGTGCGACCTCATCGCCGGATTTCTCTTCCTGTGATTTTTATCTGTAAGGCAAATGGAATTGTCTGGGGTACTCAAATAATCCTCATACAGTGGAAGGCCTGCAGCTGAACACTGAAACGCTATTGCTGCTTCCTTCCAGACAGATTGGCTACGCGTGTCTCGCAGTTTTCCACATCATTGCGAGAGGTAGCGACTGTGACTCAAGGAACATAACTAACGAAATAACGGCGGATATAGCACCGAGGCAACCAAGGACGCAAGAGAAATCGGCAGGGTCTCCGTCGCAGTGGAATCTGACGGAGCTAGATCCTCCTGGTCCATCAGCAGGGAACATTGAGATGGTTCCTTCATCTCAACCGCCAGCTCTAGAAGGGTTCCAAGTCCGGCCAGGAAGGTCCAGGCACAAAGTGGTTCGGCACCAGCTAAATGTACCGATTCTGGGGGATAGCACTGTAGTATCCATGTGAAAATGGCGAGTGACATTAGTGAGACATCCTCAGGGCCTCTTAAAAGACGGACTCGGATAGTCACCAGGACATGGACAACGCGTCTCAACGGTCATACTACCAGTGGCACTTACGGCATGTCCTCTGAAGCGTGGGGAGGATAAAATTGACCAGTCAACACGCAGACACCTTATATACACCTGCCAGTTCTGCAGAGCTACGACAGAGACCTGTGCTTGCTTCAATTTGTGTAGCAGTTATTCTTTCGGTGGACACTAGACAGCGACTAAAGATACAGATATGATTTGCTTTCGTGATATTGCAGGCGTTGTATCGACTGTTCTATGATACGTGGCAATCTTTATTGCGTGAACTGCTTATTGTGCTTGTGACTGTCTAGTTAGTAATAGGCTACAAACCGCTGCCGTTTCTTCCGAGGAGAACCAGCTCATAATAAGACCTGTATCATACGCCATAATCAAGAAACGTCCATGAAGCTCAATCTGCTACTCCATTCTGTAATCAGGGGGCAGGATAGTGACTCATAACGGTGTTCTTAAATTGTTTCAGGTACAGATATATTTAACATTTGCTGTGACTAGTGTCAGTACTTCTGAATTTCATTTCATTGATTTCACGCTACTTGGTCAACAGATCAATCTCCTGTAGTCTCGTCTGTCGCAAGGTTACAAGGAAATCACCAAAGTAAACGACTCTTTGGAATACATGGACCCTACCAACCATCGTACATTTCACGCTTCAAGATACGATATACGTATTTCGCTGAAACTTTCTCTATCACTAGTATTCATTTCACCTACCTCCGGGTAGAATGCGTACACATTACTGCAGTCGAGAGAATTTCACCATGAAGGTGGCGGTAGGAGTTACTCATGTATTGTTGAGGAGACTTAGTGGGAAGAAGATGCATTAATGTGTCTATTACCATTCCGTGTCTGTTCCTCTTGGATCCCATTCAAACACATGGATACATATACGCACTGTTCATTTGGTGTAACGTCATGTCAACAGTTACGCTATGAGAAACGCATCTTACTTTAAGAGAAAACTACTCCAAAACAACAAAGGGTTTACTCGGACCAAATTTTTACTGTGCCATGAATTACGAGTCTGCATTTCATTTCAGCTGATGCGCTTATGTCTACGTTTTCTTACTTCGCACGATAGTATTCATTAGTTACTAAGAATAAGACGTATAAACTGTCCCGGCAATACGTAATCACTCGGAGTACAAAATAAATGTCGTGTGACTGGGGCTTCCCGTCGGGTAGACCGTTCGCCGGGTGCAAGTCTTTCGATTTGACGCCACTCCCGCGACTTGCGCGTCGATGGGGATGAAATGATGATGATTAGGACAACACAACACCCAGTGCCTGAGCGGAGAAAATCTCCGACCCAGCCGGAAATCGAACCCGGGCCCTTAGGAGTGACAGACTGTCGCGCTGACCACTCAGCTACCGGGGGCGGACGAAACTGGCACTCTGTCAGGGAGCTAGTGTTAGTGCGGGACAGAAACACGAGTGTTTTCTTTTGGGAACGGTATTCTATACGACTATATAAAGACAGATTTTTACATGATACACTAATAAACGTTTGGACGGACGTGGACTACGTATTTTCTAGCAGAAATGAGATTAGCGATAAAATTAATACCAAAACTGAAAAGCAGGAATTGGACAAGGCTAGGGAATTGTTTCGTTGGAAGCAAAATAACGCGTGACGAAAGAAGTAACAGATTATAACAAGTTGATTAGCACAGGCATGACGCTACTCCTGACCGAGAAAATGTACTAGAATCAAACATCGGCCTTAATCTCAGGAAGAAATTTCTGAAAATGTATGTTTGGACCACAGCATTGCACGGTAGTGAATCACAGACAGTAAGAAAACTGGAAATGAAGCCAATGGAGGCGTTTTAGATGTAGTGGGATAGAAGTATGTTGAAAGCTAGGGAGACAGAGAAGTAAGGCATGAGGAGGTTTTAACGTCGAAGTAAGGAATATCTGGAGAACACTGACAAGAAGAACAGTTAGGATAGAAAATATATTAAGCCATCAAGGCATAACGTCCGTGGTACTAGAGGGGGCTGCGGAGGGCAAAAACCGCAGGGGAAGACGGAGATTGGAATACATCCAACGTATAATTGAGGACTTAGGGTGCGATTGCTACTCTGAGAGAAATAGGTTTGTGTAAGACAGGAATTCGTGGGGCACCGCATCGAAACAGTAGGGACAGTGATGAGTAAAAAATACATATTAACATAACACAGAAAGTATCCATACTTTGTTGAGTAGGATATATGTACAATCAGTTAAAAGTTTGTAGTAGTAGATATAACAAGCCTCACTACAGTTAAAATTCATTGCCAGCAAATAAATAAGTAAATAAAAAAGTTTAATATTCTCATAATCTACACTGCATTGTATACAATGCTGTGCACCAAATATGCAGTTTCCGTAATTACTTATTTAATTCTAATCAAGCTTTCAGCAGAAACTTAATGTTACCGTTGATCTCATTTTGCAGGGAATGATCTGAGTCGACATTAGCTGATTGGTGGCTTCCACTGCGCTGATGAAATTACTTGCACCTTCTCTGTGATGACGTTTTGCTGTGCGCTCTTTCACAACAGACATCCTACCATCGATGGTGAGCCCATAGAAACTAATTCAATGTACAGCTCCAGTTGGGGACAGTTCCTGTAAGGAAATGCATCGAACTGTAAAACGCATTGAGATTTATCAGAATCTGGAGAAAGTTGGAAGAAATGAATGTGTACTTATAAGGCAGTGAGTGCAATACAAAACCACATGTTGACTGAAAACAGTGACTTCTTAATCATCTTATTTCCTCTGCGTTGGCAACGCTCCGCAGAATGTATGTTGAAGAACAGCATTTAGATGTGAATCTAGCACTTATTTAATTAATTAATTAATTAATGACGTATATTAAGAGTTTTTAAGTCGTAAGGATAGCTACACATGTATAAATATTAGTAAACTACTGTATATCAACACTTCAGCACAGCTCTCTAAGGGACCGATGACCGTAGCAGTCTGGTCCCTTTAATCCCTAAAACCAACCAACCAACCAACAGCTCTCTAACATCATATAATACAAATGACCATCACAGTTGGCGAATATTACTCCACTCGTCACTGTCAGGAAATCTGCGAAAGGACGCTCGTATGAACGTACGGGACATGTATATACAACATGAGTAACTCTCTGTTGTTGAACAGCACATTCTGAAAATGTTGAAGAAGATTTTCCTCAATTGTGGAGAGTGTCTTCAATGGCACATTCTGTTCCGATTCAGAGTAGCCCAAATTGCGCGAGCGAGGTCAAATCCAGGGGACTTCTCTTGGATGCAATGCAGTTTCACGGGTTGTGGAAGATAGTTTTCTTGCCTGCAGCGCTTCCATTCATCGACGGCACTAAATTTTTAGCAAGAATCCTGTCCATTATAAGAGTGGGATGTCTTGGGCGTAATCTTTCGCGCTCCACAGGTAATTTTTCATTTCAGTACTGGAGGGTCTAGTTATCAACATCTATTATTCACGTAGTAGCTCACTCTTTAGTCTAATGGCAGGCTGTGGAATGTAACTCAAGATAGATAACCAGTTCATGGGAGTAGATCTAAGTGGCCTAGTAACAACGTGCATTGATTAGTTAAGTAGTTCATCTGTCATTTCACATATCGACTACTAAATCAGACAGACGGACAGAATTCTGCTGTTGAGTATACTGTTCAACAAAATAAGGATATTATCCAGCTATGTTATGTTAAGTGTATGTAAACGACAAACTACTAACAACGTGCAGAATCAATGCACGTTGTTAGTAGTTTGTCGTTTACATACACTTAACATAACATAGCTGGATAATATCCTTATTTTGTTGAACAGTATACTCAACAGCAGAATTCTGTCCGTCTGTCTGATTTAGTAGTCGATATGTGAAATGACAGATGAACTACTTAACTAATCAATGCACGTTGTTACAATATCAAATACCAGATGTCAGCTTTGGAGCACTAAAGTAGCATGAAGAATCAGACCTGAAAACATAAAGTTCTGGAATATTCAAAAAATGGTTCAAATGGCTCTGAGCACTATGGGACTTAACTTCTGAGGTCATCAGTCCCCTAGAACTTAGAACTACTTAAACCTAACTAACCTAAGGGTATCACACACATCCATGCCCGAGGCAGGATTCGAACCTGCGACCGTAGCGGTGGCGCGGTTCCAGACTGTAGCGCCTAGAATCGCTCGGCCACTCCGGCCGGCTCTGGAAGATTACGAGCTTTGTTTAACACAGGCCGTTGTTTGCCCAAGGGCTTACCCACTTGGAACGGTTCGTGGTCTGACCCGCTGCAGAAGATATTCCAGACAGGAAACGGCGCCCATTCAAAGCGGGGCCATCCTGCTGTCAACAACAAAAATCTGACACTGTTCATGAGTCCACACGTAGAGACCGTAAACAAGTTGAGTAAGGCAAGACAATAATGGAAAGATGCTCCATCTAAAAAGAGGGGGAGCAAGAGAGAGCCGGCCACGGTGGTCTAGCGGTTCTAGGCGCGCAGTCCGGAACCGCGCGACTGCTACGGTCGCAGGTTCGAATCCTGCCTCGGGCATGGATGTGTGTGATGTCCTTAGGTTAGTTAGGTTTAAGTAGTTCTAAATTCTAGGGGACTTATGACCACAGCAGTTGAGTCCCATAGTGCTCAGAGGCAGCCATAGCAAGAGAGAGAGAGAGAGAGAGAGAGCGTTAGTGAGAGAGAGGAGAGAGAGGGGAAGCATAGTGATTTCCAACGTAGACCGAACTCTTGCTTAGCCACAGTCAGCAGATATGAATTCACAGTCGCAGTGCTGAGTGAAACACTGACGATGCTCAGTCCATACTTCGACTTTATAGCGTGTAAATCACGACGCTATCGAAGTTGTTGGAGTTAGTTGCTATTGCGGTATCATATCAATTGCTTATCACATGTACTTTTCAAATTAACGAGTAAATACTTTTCAGATGATGTATACCTCTGAACTGGAATTACTTGGATCTCAAGGAAAAGTGAAGTACTATGACTAATGAAGCCAAATTATTACCATCAACGTTTGGTTGTTAATTTCTAACTATAGCCGTATCTGCGGATTAAATTACGGGAAATCAGGTTCGCCTACTAAGAAAACAACTGTTCTTTTTAATGACCGAGCATGTTTCCGCACCTTTGTGCCAACATTAGTAGGTACTTTTACTCAGTTCTTAATTTTTGGGATGTTAGGTTATGTAAGACGTTTTTTACATTAGTGCATAGCTTTCTATAATTACTTTCGTGGTGTCTGTCCTCATATGCACGCTCAGCTGTTGTGGAAATATATACAAAACATGATATATGTTCTTGATGAACGACAATTGCAAATTATAATTTTAACGTCATAAAATAAGTTTACATCTGTATCTACATCCACATCTGTACTCTGCAGATCACTATGACATGCAAGGCAGACAGTACGTGCACTGTATCAGTTATTAGTTGTTTTTAACCTTTCTAATGAAGTGTAGAGTGCGGGAAGAATGATGGCTCAGAAGCCCCTATGCGATCTGTAGTTAGTCTCATCTTATCTTCACAACCTCTGTTGGAACGATACTTACTGTATTGTAATGTATTTCTAGATTCATCACTTAAGGTTGGTTCTATAAACTTCACAAGCAGGTTATCACGTCACAGTTTGCGTCTATCTTCAAGACATTGATTGAACAAACTTGTGGTCATTCACACTGCACTTCTCTGAATACGTTCAATATCTCCTACTTAGTACGAGTCCCACTAACTTGGACAGCATTCTAGGATGGACAGCATGAGTGTTTTGTGTGCAATTTCTTGTGTTGACTGATAGTATTTCCCAGTATTTTACCAACGAACCGTAGTCTGCCACCTGCATTACCCACGACTGAACCTATGTGCTAGTTTCATTGCATATTTACATAAATTGTTATATCTAGGTACTAGTATGAGTTGGCGATTCCATCTATGACTCACTAATATTATGGTCATAGAATACTACATGTTTTCGTTTTGTGAAGTGCACTGTTTCACTTTCTTCAACATTTAACGCAAGTAGCACCACTTTGAAGTCTGATAGAATTCTGAATGGATATTCGCGCAACTTCTTTCAGAAACAACACCATTATAGATAAGTGAAGCGTCTGCGAAAAGTCTGAGGACACAATTGATAATACCCATAAGATCATTAATATACAACATGCACGGTAAGGGCTCCAACAAACTTCCCTGGACCATATCGGAAATTACTCCTACGTCCGCCGATGACTCTCCACCCAAGACAACTTTCTGCATCCTCTCTACTAAAAAATTCACAAATTGTGTTCGATACTACATACGATCGTACTTCTGGTAACGACTGTAGATGTGCCACTGAGTCAAATGCTTTTCGGAAATGAAGAAATACTGCATTTACCTGATTGCCTTGATTCAATGCTTTCAGTATCTCATGTGAGAAAAGTGAGAGTTGTTTTTTTTTTTTTCATGTGGATGTCGAGGATATCGAACGTTAGATTTCTGCATCACTCTTACTACCATCATGTAGAAGGGAGTGATCTGTGATTTCGTCCAATTATTAGACACGATTTTTCTTCGAGGGATCTTCAATGGGATTCATGTCGGCTGATCTGGGCGGGCAAATCATTCGCTCGAATTTTCCAGAATGTTCTTCAAACCAACAGCGAACAACTACGGCACATTGTCATTCATAAAAATTCCATCGTAGTTTGGGAACATATGGTCCATTTTCAGTCAATGATCGGTTCTGTTGCACCAGATGACACAGTCAGTTCCACTTAAACGTAGTCCATACAATTACGGAACCGGCGCTAGCTTGCACAGTGCCTTGTTAACAACTGCGGTCCATCATGGCTTCGTGTGGTCTGGGCCACACTCGAACTCCACCATCAGCTCATACCAACTGAAATCTGGACTCATCTAAGCTGGTCACGGTTTTCTAGTCGCCTAGGGTTCAATCGATATGATCACGATCCCAGGAGAGGCGCCGCAGGCGATGTCGTGCTGTCAACAAAATGGTTCAAATGGCTTTGAGCACTATGCGACATAACTTCTGAGGTCATCAGTCCCCTAGAACATAGAACTAATTAAACCTAACTAACCTAAGTACATCACACACATCCATGCCCGAGGCAGGATTCGAACCTGCGACCGTAGCGGTCGCTCGGATCCAGACTGCAGCGCCTAGAACCGCACAGCCACTCCGGCCGGCTGCTGTCAACAGAGGCACTCGTGTCGGTCGTCTGCTGCCATAGCACTTTAACGCCAAATGTCTGCGCACTGTCCTGATGAATACGTTCGTCGTACGTCCCACATTGATTTGTGATGTTATTTCACGCAGTGTTGCTTGACTGTTAATACTGACAACTCTACGCAAACGCCGCTCCTCTCGGTCGTTAAGTGAAGGCTGTCGGTTATTACGTTGTCCGTGGTGAGAGGTAATACCTGAAATTTAGTATTCTTGGCACACTCTTGACACTGCGGATCTCGGAATAAGGACTTCCCTAAAGATTCCCTGTATGTAATGTCCTATGTGTCTAGCCCAATGACTATTCCGTGTTCAAAGTCTGTTAACTCTCGTCGTGCGGTCATAATCATGTCGGAAAGCTTTTATGATTCACCTGAGTACAAATGATAAATCCGTCAACACACTGCACCTTTATACCTTGTGTGCGCGATACTGCTGTCATCTGTATGTGCGCAAATCGCTATCCCATGACTTTTTGCCACCTCAGTGTATAGCACGATTGGAGACCTCAGGAGGAAGCTCTAAGAGCACCAACATGATAAGCAGTCCCGAAACACTAAAGCACCATGGCTAGAGGTACTCAAAAAATCTCATAGAAGTCGCTGACTGCCCGATGGCAACTAAATGACAACATACAGACACACGATCAGCTATTTAATTTCTCGCCTTGCCAACTAACAGAAGAGGTCTGAAACTGAACAGAGCATTGACACTAAAACGACGACAGATTTATAGCGACAGGATGAAACAGTTTTAGGAAGAGAAGAATAAGATGACTAAAGCTATCAAGTGGTTCTACGTACTTTTCACAGAGTTAAACTAATAATAATAACAACAAACATAATTTGTGGGAGCTCATAAAAACTTAAGTAGATTATAACTCTAACTCAACTGAATTACTGTTAAGAAATCAGTCTAACGGCAAAAAAAAAATTGAATTTGATAAGAACATGGAGGAAATAGGAAGAAATAATTGTGTACTTGTAAGACCGCGAGTGTAACAGCAAACGGTCTCTTGACTCAAAGCAATGACTTCATAATTGAAGGGTGAGTTAAACAGATATTGTTAGTGGCCTTGAGAAATAGCTGAAATCGTTAAAACTGAACAAAGCTCCAGGGCCTGATGAAACCCCTATCAGATTCTATACTGCATTTGCGATTGATTTACGTCCTCTTTTAACTTGGGTAAGATGGGGTGAATCGGGCCAAAAACTAGAAAATTTTAAACACTGTTTTTATTGTTAGTAGGAACTGTAAAGTTTCTACTTCATTCTGTGCCATAATATTTAACGAACAAAGTACAGGGCATATTGCATTTTTACTCATATACATGAAGGATGTATTAAAGAAAACACTTAGGTACCACATGTCCTGTTTCCCTTGTCAGTGAGGATGACTTGGGACAGTAAGTTAGGTGAATCGGGACGGTTTTAGAATAACGTTTCTTTATCTTTTAATTATCATATACTGGACATATTTATTAAGGAGGTAAACCGAGGTATACTTTCGTACTTCCGAAAGTCATTTCTTTAAATACGCATTTACCACAAACAAACTTCTTCTTTCCCTCAGCCTCTACACACTTTTCATCGTACCACCACTTCCTCTTTTCTTATGACTGAATCCAGACTCCCAGTTTCGATGATACGGGGTCCCTGTATTTCACGCAACAAGATTCACGTATTGTATCTTCTTCCTTTGATTTTGAACATGATGATTCTAGAAGCATCCTTTCCTTCCTTTCTTCTCCACATTCCGTTTCCGTTCTTCACTTTTTCTCCTTTCTGCAGGAGACGTTAACAGAACTGCTTGTTGCGTTCTTCTCATTGGGCTGTTGTCCATTTATTTCTTTGGAAATTGAAGAAGATCATGGAAAGATTCCGAAGGTGACGTGGATTTCGTCTGGTTTTCGGTAACGGCTTCTGATGTTGTAGGAACAGGGCTATGATTGGGAACAGCAACATGTTCAGCATCTTCCACCGTTTTCGTGCAACCAGGAACAAAATCGTGTTCAGAGATATCATTTATCATTTGCATTAACGGGATGAACCCCAGTTGATCTGAATCAAGTCTCAGCAATAGCTGCTCTCGCGGCTTTCGATCAGGCCGCCTTCATTATCTTACCAACAGATAACTTGTTAATTGTCCTTCCCCCAACTTGCTTCTCATGAAAGTGAGTAATGTCTGAAGTCGATGAGTTGCATGACTAGGTAAACAAATCATGTGTACATCATCATCCACGCGAAACTCCAATGCCTGTAAACGTTTACGGGAAGTGTGTTCATCCAGAAGTAAGAGACATCCCTATGAGCTCAAAAATGAAGTAGCCATTTCACTAAGGCCTCTTCATTTATCCAACATGAGCCAATCATTGTTACCAATGAACCGTAAGGAAAGTCGTCAGAAAATTCAGGATGAAACTTTTTGCTTCAAACATTGTCGTTGGTGGAATGAAATTACCTACAGCATTGGTGCAAGCAAGAACTGTAACAAGTTCGCCAGCCGCGGTGGTCTAACGGTTCTAGGCGCTCAGTCCGGAACCGCGCGACTACTACGGTAGCAGGTTCGAATCCGGCCTCGGGCATGGATGTGTGTGATGTCCTTAGGTTAGTTAGGTTTAATTAGTTCTAAGTTCTAGGGGACTGATGACCACGGATGTTAAGTCCCATAGTGCTCAGAGCCATTTGAACCATTTTTGTAACAAGTTCGTCTCTCTCCACACAAGTTTTCGAATATACAGCTTTAAACCCTTCACCGTAAATATTTCCAAGTTTATTATTCGTCTGACAGCCTGATTAATCACAGTTATAAATCAATTGTGCCTTGTTGTTGTTGTGGTCTTCAGTCCTGAGACTGGTTTGATGCAGCTCTCCATGCTACTCTATCCTGTGCAAGCTTCTTCATCTCCCAGTACCTACTGCAACCTACATCCTTCTGAATCTGCTTAGTGTATTCATCTCTTGGTCTCCCTCTACGATTTTTACCCTCCACGCTGCCCTCCAATACTAAATTGGTGATCCCTTGATACCTCAGAACATGTCCTACCAACCGATCCCTTCTTCTAGTCAAGTTGTGCCACAAACTTCTCTTCTCCCCAATCCTATTCAATACCTCCTCATTAGTTACGTGATCTACCCACCTTATCTTCAGCATTCTTCTGTAGCACCACATTTCGAGAGCTTCTATTCTCTTCTTGTCCAAACTAGTTATCGTCCATGTTTCACTTCCATACATGGCTACACTCCATACAAATACTTTCAGAAACGACTTCCTGACAGTTAAATCTATACTCGACGTTAACAAATTTCTCTTCTTGAGAAACGCTTTCCTTGCCGTTGCCAGTCTACATTTTATATCCTCTCTACTTCGACCATCATCAGTTATTTTACTCCCTTTACTACTTTAAGTGTCGCATTTCCTAATCTAATTCCCTCAGCATCACCCGATTTAATTTGACTACATTCCATTATCCTCGTTTTGCTTTTGTTGATGTTCATCTTATACCCTCATTTCAAGACACTGTCCATTCCGTTCAACTGCTCTTCCAAGTCCTTTGCTGTCTCTGACAGGATTACAATGTCATCGGCGAACCTCAAAGTTTTTACTTCTTCTCCATAAATTTTAATACCTACTCCAAATTTTTCTTTTGTTTCCTTTACTGCTTGCTCAATATACAGATTGAATAACATCGGGGACAAGCTACAATCCTGTCTCACTCCTTTCCCAACCACTGCTTCCCTTTCATGCCCCTCGACTCTTATAACTGCCATCTGGTTTCTGTACAAATTGTAAATAGCCTTTCGCTCCCTGTATTTGACCCCTGCCACTTTCAGAATTTGAAAGAGAGTATTGTCAAAAGCTTTCTCTAAGTCTACAAATGCTAGAAACGTTGGTTCGCCTTTTCTTAATCTTTCATCTAACGTAAGTCGTAAGGTTAGTATTGCCTCACGTGTTCCAACATTTCTACGGAATCCAAACTGATCTTCCCCGAGGTCCGCTTCTACCAGTTTTTCCATTCGTCTGTAAAGAATTCGCGTTAGTATTTTGCAGCCATGACTTATTAAACTGATAGTTCGGTAATTTTCACATCTGCCAACACCTGCTTTCTTTGGGATTGGAATTATTATATTCTTCTTGAAGTCTGAGAGTATTTCGCCTGTCTCATACATCTTGCTCACCAGATGGTAGAGTTTTGTCATGACTGGCTCTCCCAAGGCCATCAGTAGTTCTAATGGAATGTTGTCTACTCCCGGGGCCTTGTTTCGACTCAGGTCTTTCAGTGCTCTGTCAAACTCTTCACGCACTATCTTATCTCCCATTTCGTCTTCATCTACATCCTCTTCCATTTCCATAATATTGTCCTCAAGTACATCGCCCTTGTATAAACCCTCTATATACTCCTTCCACCTTTCTGCCTTCCCTTCTTTGCTTAGAACTGGGTTGCCATCTGAGCTCTTGATATTCATACAAGTGGTTCTCTTCTCTCCAAAGGTCTCTTTAATTTTCCTGTAGGCAGTATCTATCTTACCCCTAGTGAGACAAACCTCTACATCCTTACATTTGTCCTCTAGCCAACCCTGCTTAGCCATTTTGCACTTCCTGTCGATCTCATTTTTGAGGCGTTTGTATTCCTTTTTGCCTGCTTCATTTGCTGCGTTTTTATATTTTCTACTTTCATCAATTAAATTCAATATTTCTTCTGTTACCCAAGGATTTCTATTAGCCCTCGTCTTTTTACCTACTTGATCGTCTGCTGCCTTCACTACTTCATCCCTCAGAGCTACCCATTCTTCTTCTACTGTATTTCTTTCTCCCATTCCTGTCAATTGTTCCCTTATGCTCTCCCTGAAACTCTCTACAACCTCTGGTTCTTTCAGTTTATCCAGGTCACATCTCCTTAAATTCCCTCCTTTTTGCAGTTTCTTCAGTTTCAATCTGCAGTTCATAACCAATAGATTGCGGTCAGAATCCACATCTGCCCCTGGATATGTCTTACAATTTAAAACCTGGTTCCTAAATCTCTGTCTTACCATTATATAATCTATCTGATACCTTTTAGTATCTCCAGGATTCTTCCAGGTATACAACCTTCTTTTATGATTCTTGAACCAAGTGTTAGCTATGATTAAGTCATGCTCTGTGCAAATTCTACAAGGCGGCTTCCTCTTTCATTTTTCCCCCCCCAATCCATATTCACCTACTATGTTTCCTTCTCTCCCTTTTCCTACTGACGAATTCCAGTCACCCATGACTATTAAACTTTCGTCTCCTTCACTACCTGAATAATTTCTCTTATCTCGTCATACATTTCATCTATGTCTTTATCATCTGCAGAGCTAGTTGGCTTATAAACTTGTACTATTGTAGTAGGCGTGGGCTTCGTGTCTGTCTTGGCCACAATAATGCGTTCACTATGCTGTTTGTAGTAGCTTACCCGTACTCCAATTTTTTTATTCATTATTAAACCTACTCCTGCATTACCCCAATTTGATTTTGTATTTATAACCCTGTAGTCACCTGACCAGAAGTCTTGTTCCTCCTGCCACCGAACTTCACTAATTCCCACTATATCTAACTTCAACCTATCCATTTCCCTTTTTAAATTTTCTAACCTACCTGCCCGATTAAGGGATCTGACATTCCACGCTCCGATCCGTTGAACGCCAGTTTTCTTTCTCCTGATAACGACGTCCTCTTGAGTAGTCCCCGCCCGGAGATCCGAATGGGGGACTATTTTACCTCCGGAATATTTTACCCAAGAGGACGCCATCATCATTTAATCATACAGTAAAGCTGCACGTCCTCGGGAAAAATTACGACTGTAGTTTCCCCTTGCTTTCAACCGTTCGCAGTACTAGCACAGCAAGGCCGTTTTGGTTAATGTTACAAGGCCAGATCAGTCAATCATCCAGACTGTTGCCCCTGCAACTACTGAAAAGGCTGCTGGCCCTCTTCAGGAACCACATGTTTGTCTGGCCTCTCAACAGATACCCCTCCGTTGTGGTTGCACTTACAGTACGGCCATCTGTATCGCTGAGGCACGCAAGCCTCCCCACCAACGTCAAGGTCCATGGTTCATGGAGGGGAATTGTGCCTTATCAAACAAATTAAGCACCTCCATGTTATTACCCTATAAAGGAAAGTATGGTTAACGACACGCTTATTATGGCCCTTGCAACGACTTGAGGAGAGACCCTCAGCCATCCTGAATGTTATTTCAGGATAGTTCATACGAGGAGCAGTAAGTCATTCAAATCCTACTATTACATACTGTCTCGAAAACTTATATCCGGTTCCATTTAGCAATGCGAAGATAAAAGCAGCTTTTATAACAGTGCCGGAATCCAAGACGAACACCTAAGCCGACAACAAGCATCTGTACCTCCAAGTGCTTTTCTTGTTCGACGGTAAACTTAGTCTTCCCACTCTTCTTGTACAGCTGATCATTATCACCACTTTTTAGACGACGTTGAAGACACTAATGAGGCACCCCAAATAGTTCAACAGCAGGACGTATGCTCCTCCGGTGATGGGGTGCAGCAATAGCTTTGCGCATGTCATTTTCAGTCTACGCACATTTATCGTTGCCCATTTGCGAAAGAATGGTGACTAATAAAACAGTAAAGTGTGTAGTCCCTATTCAGCCTTAAGTTAGTGTCCCTTTTCACCCATAAAGTAGCGTTTTTAGTCTACAGAGGTTGGTAATACTGCATTTTCCATGTAGAGGAGAGGCTGGTAATACTGAAATCATTTTCCATGAATAGGAGAAGCCCCATAACCTCATTTCTGATCGACGATTTAAAATCTACCGCAAACGAATAATCAAAGCAATACTTAACTATTTATAGTAAATTTAAAGACGCAAAATATTATAAAGTTAGTATTTCTGCTCCTTTTGCTTTCAGAAATTAGTACTGGATGTGAGAAATTCGGAACTTGACATTTGACTGGCACTCTGTTTGCTCGTTTGGTGATACATAAAGTACAGACGATAATCTAGAGACAGCAACAACTCCTTAAAAGCAGTTCATTCTACTGGAGAGTCAATAGTCCCTACGTTCCCACTGTCTCAATTCACCCCAGCTTATTATATAATGATAACGTTTTGACAACAGAGACGTATTGATCGCTCAATGTATTTGTTTACAACTTCGTTTCGGCTCGTACCACCATCGGATTGCGTCATTGTCAAACTGACAGCCCGTTTAGGCAACAATTTTGTTAAAACTGACACTGAACGTATTTCAAAGGTTTTAAGTTTTGATCTGATGATGGCACTAGCCGAAGTGGCATTATTAATCCACACATATCCTTTTTCTGATGTTCTCTACTTCCCGTATTAATTTGAAAGAATAGTTTCGGAACATCGTGGATACTGACAAATGGCTGATCCGGGGCTCCGTCACTCGTTCACAGCTGCAGTTGCCTACCTAACGGCTTCCAAGGGCAACAAAAACCCGATTTTTTATATTTCACATAATTATTGGACAAAATTAAAAATTTAAAATGCTCTCATAGTTCACTAAATAAGAAGTATTATCTTATGTTAAGGGTTTAACACACTAAATTAGGTATTAAAGATAGAAACTCTGTCTATATCTTGAGGCAGCGTAACTTAGAACGCACAAATTACGCAGATTGCACTCACAGTTTAAAATCTTTTCTAAACATTTTCTCGCTTGGATGCTGATCGTCATATATTTTATACATTTACTCATATGGAAAGCAATCAGACGTTAGAAGCTCTTTTGTGCACTAGAGTACGATATTTAAGGAATTGGTGTTTACTGGTTTGATAAGGAATCTATTACAGTTCCTTCGCAAATTTAAAAGAGAGAAACAAAGAATGCTGCTTGATGTTTAGATGGGAAAATTGGACAGAAGAAGATGACTTGTGCTAAATATATTGATGAGAAAAAACTCTCGAGCGAGTTGTGCGAGACAACCGAAAGTCGGTAGGCATGTTTCTGCACCTGAAAGATGGTGTCTATCCAGATTTTGAAGCAGTCGCATAAGAGTGATGCTAGTAGCAATACTATGAGGAGGCAATTCTGGCTAAAGACGCGCTGTTACGATCTTGAGTGTACGTTACCTTTCAGGTTGGACTTAGTGAGTTGATGGTAGTCAAGAAGGCCATTTTCTACAGCTAAGTCTGAACAAGGGCACGAGAAGGTTGGTGTTCCTTCCGCTATACTGCAGGAAGTCTTGGCAGGAATGTAGCCCCTGTGTATGACTGCTGGCAGCGGTAGCCACGGGAAGATACAGACGCAAGAAGACCGGGCTCCTGAAGGCGGCGTGGCCCTACCGAGATGGACGACCATCACATTAGGCGTATGGCTCTGGCGCATCGTACTACGTGTACAGCAGCAATTCGAGCAGCAGTTGGCACCACAGTGACACAACGAATCGGTACTTGGAGGACAGCAACGAACCGGACGCCATGCACTTGCGTTCCACTGACCCCAAACCACCGCCTTTTGCGGCCTTAGTGGTGTCAAGAAAAAGCTGATAAGAGGGCGAAATGTAGCTCTGTTATGTTTTTTGATGAAAAGCAGAACTGCCTCGGCGTCAGTGATGGTCGTCTGCTGGTTAGAAGGAGGCCAGTTAAGGGCCTACAAACAACCTATCTGCGTGCAAGACGGCTCTGGACATACACCAGTAGTTGTAGCCTGGGGTGCGATTTCGTATGACAGCAGGTGCACTCTCGTGATTATCCCCCGCACACTGATTGCAAATTCGTACGTCAGTCTGGTGACTGGACCTTAGCGCTGCCAATCTTGAACAGCATGCCAGCGGGTGTTTGAACAGGATAGGGCTCGCCCATATACTACTGTTGTAGCCCAATATGCTCTGCAGAGTGCCTTGACCTGCTCGACCACCAGATCTGTCTCCAAGGGAGCACATATGGGACATCATCGGAGGACAACTCCAGAGTCGTGCACAGACAGAATTAACAGTTCCTGTATTGACCGATCAAGCGCAACAAACGTGAAACTCCACCCCACAAACTGACATCTGGCACCTGAATGACGCAATGCATGCACTTTTGCACGCTTGCATTCAACGTTCTGGCCGTTACACTGGTTATTAATGTACCATCATTTCGCATTTGCAATAGCTTTTCTGTAGCATACATTAACCTACGAACTTACAACTTCAGTCATCCAAATATGTTACATAGACAAATGTATTCGTGGAATTCCATTACTATGCATTAATTATTTCTTTGTGTTGGGATATTTTGTTCATCAGTGTTGTCTGCAATGGTAACCTCAAAACAAAAGTCGAACCTTAGCGTCCGTATTTGAAGATGCAGTGGTAAGGGCAACAGACAGAGAATCGCGTAAACAGTTGGGACTTCCATCTCAGCTTCTACCACTGGCGCGGTTCTCGAGCCGAAAGATGGCGTCCGGCAATGGCTTTGGGCGAGCATGTGCGGTTAGCATCGCGCACGCGGCCGGCGGTGCGGTGTGCTGTGGTGTAGAGTAGCGCGGTGTAAGGCGATCCTCGAGCGTAGGCGGCGGCGGTGGCGGCGGCGGCGGCCGGCAAGGTCAGGCAGCGGTCACGGCGCGGCTATTCATAGCACAGCGCGGGCGCGCCCGGCTCCGAATAGCGGCAAGGCCCTGCTCCGCTCCGCACCCTCTCATACCGGCGCCGCTGCGCCCACATTCCGCTCTAGGAGCGCGCCCGACCGCCTGCACGCGCTCTGCGAAATATCTCGGACAGGTGTCTGTAAGCGAGCCTGCTGGCCAAAGTTACGCTGATCCGGCACCAACACTTTGGTGGTCCTTGCTTCCACTGGCAACGAGACGTGTACTGGGCTCCATCTGTTGGTCACATTGAAATAAAAACTTCTGGCTTGAAGCAGACAGCCTGGCGTCTACAGTAAGGGATGAAATACCTCTAGTTCTAACACGCGTCATTGGTACAGTTGCGTCAAATGAAACCTTGGAGTGAGTGGACGTAGTCACAAACAGTATCCGATCAAAAGTATCCGGACATCTGTCAGTGGACGCTAAGGGTTTGTGTCCACCCGTCGCCTTTATGAGAGCCTGAACTTCCAGTGAGATGTCTGAAAGTCTGCGCAGGGATGGCAGCACATTCGTCCTCAAGAGTCGGAAGTTCCATGCGCCTGTTCGCAGATGATGCTGTAGTATACAGAGAAGTTGCAGCATTAGAAAATTGCAGCGAAATGCAGGAAGATCTGCAGCAGATAGGCACTTGGTGCTGGGAGTGGCAACTGACCCTTAACATAGACAAATGTAATGTATTGCGAATACATAGAAAGAAGGATCCTTTATTGTATGATTATATCATAGCGGAACAAACACTGGTAGCAGTTACTTCTGTAAAATATCTGGGAGTATGCGTGCGGAACGATTTGAAGTGGAATGATCATATAAAATTAATTGTTGGTAAGGCGGGTGCCAGGTTGAGATTCATTGGGAGAGTCCTTAGAAAATGTAGTCCATCAACAAAGGAGGTGGCTTACAAAACACTCGTTCGACCTATACTTGAGTATTGCTCATCAGTGTGGCATCCGTACGAGATCGGGTTGACGGAGGAGATAGAGAAGATCCGAATAAGAGCGGCGCGTTTCGTCACAGGGTTATTTGGTAAGCGTGATAGCGTTACGGAGATGTTTAGAAAAGTCAAGTGGCAACTCTGCAAGAGAGGTGCTCTGCATCGCGGTGTAGCTTGCTGTCCAGGTTTCGAGAGGGTGCGTTTCTGGATGAGGTATCGAATATATTGCTTCCTCCTACTTATACCTCCCGAGGAGATCACGAATGTAAAATTAGGGCCTGCCGCGGTAGTCTAGCGGTTCTAGGCGCTCAGTCCGGAACCGCGCGACTGCTACGGTCGCAGGTTCGAATCCTGCCTCGGGCATGGATGTGTGTGATGTTCTTAGGTTAGTTAGGTTTAAGTAGTTCTAAGTTCTAGGGGACTGATGACCACAGATGGTAAGTCCCATAGTGCTCAGAGCCATTTGAACCATTTGTAAAATTAGAGAGATTCGAGCGCGCACGGAGGCTTTCCGGCAGTCGTTCTTCCCGCGAACCATACGCGACTTGAACAGGAAAGGGAGGTAATGACAGTGGCACGCAAAGTGCCCTCCGTATCACACCGTTGGGTGGCGTGCGGAGTATAAATGTAGATGTAGATGTAGAAGAGCCGAAAGCAGAGAGCTACTTGTGCTTTCCGACCGTGGTGTTTCTGACCATGTTGTAGGTGCCACGGGTACCAATGCACTTCCGAACAAGCAGTTATGCACCGAGGGTTTTCCAGCCAGAACTTTCCCCACTGCTGCTTTACACCAGTCGTCCACCATCAGCGGACGTGTGGACGTAGTCAGTCGGGCAGTGCCCTCGTTGACAGCCTTCATACTCCTATAGTTTCGTAGGCCTAAGCTGCCTGAGTTCAGTATACTGTGAGTAATGGAAATAATTACAGCAACGAAAGCGAAGTCGTGGCTTCTCAACGATGGTCATTGGAGTATACGAACTGGCTCTCTGCGATTAGCGAATGGAGTAAGTGGCAAGGCCATTTAAAAAGTGCGGGTGGCAGAATCACGGTTGAACACCAACATTCTTCCTCACCTGACAAAGTCCGCGCAATTCCGATAAACACTGTGTCAGTGATGGCGCAGTGGCTAACGTAACTGCCTAGTAAGCAGGAGAGGCCAGCTTCCTGGTGCGCCGCACATTTTCACTCGTCGCCACTGATTGCGCGTGAAGTCTCGATGCAGTTCACATCAGTAAACGCTTTCCTTTCCTTTCTCACCACCCCCGTTCCTCTTCCCCGCAATTCAATTAAATAATATGTTTCACATTTTCACTCGTCGCCACTGGTAGGGCGTGAAGTCTCGATGCAGCTGACATCTATAACCGCTTCCCTCTCCTTTCCTTTCTCCGCCGCCTCCCTCCGTCAATTAAATCGTACGTTTCACTGTTGCGGATTCCGCATAGTGTCTGTTCTTTCGGACATATTTCAAAGAACAGACACCACGGATTCATATAACAACTCTATGAGACTCTGACCATACATAGAAAGAACTGCAGCAGTGCAGTACAACACATTGTAGAAATTAACTTACAGAAAAACGCAATGAGAGGAACGGAAGCGACCCTTGTGGCGTCGATAGTTACGATGCCACAACGTAGGTGCACGCTTTCGTAACTTGGCACTACGAAAGAAGACTAACTACGCCGACCACAGCGCCCTTTAGCCGACTCTGTGGAGCTCAGCGAGTGCCGTTTTGATTTCTGGGCATTTCATCAAGAGCAGACGGCCTGGAAACATCGCTACGACTACCGAATGGGCTAGCTTGCTATTGAGACTTTGATTAGACATGGACTACGGGTTCACACCAGCGTGCTCATCCTAGCCAAAGCTATGTGTGAATTTTTTATTTACTTGTGTTTTTGACTCGAGTAAAAGTGGTTAAAGTTACATGCACTACCGAAGTGCTTCACCTCTACTGATCCTACTCGCTTCCTACACTCTCGGCCTATATTACAGAGGCAGTTCACAGGAGCAGACCCACGCGCCGCCTATCCAGGCCGGATACAAAAACCCTTTCATTGAAAGACAACAATTACATTGCAGTGTTGATGACTGTCCCCTGGATATTACGAATGACAGGATACTGCTCTTGATAGGGTGTGTGATCACCACGGGCGGCAGTGCATGCTCTGCAACGTGATACCTCGCTGGCGCAAATGAGTTCTTGTGGTAGGGTGTTCCATTTCTCCATCAGCACTGTTGACAACTGCCGGATGATAGATGGTGCACGTGAGCATCCTGCAACACGTCTGCCCAACACATACCACAAGTACCCCGATGGATTTAGGTCCAGAGACTATTCTGGACTTACTCTTATGTAGTGAGAGGTGGGATCACGTAAACATGCAGGAACACTGTCAAATACGACCGCTTTCTTGCTCCATGTGTTATGGTCAGGGGAGACGCAACGTTGCATGGACGTACTGACCTTAAACTCTTTAAAGAATCTACACTCATCAGACAATGTTATCGTGACACAGAACTCCTTCTCGATGTGTGTCTTTTCATGGGTGTCCTTTGCCCTGACATCCTTCTTATGGAAGAAAATACGCGACCGCATCGAATTGTGCAGGTGGAGGAGCTCTTGGAACGTGAGAATGTTTGGCGAATGGACTGGTCTGCTCATTCCGCCTACTGAAATCCCACCGAACACATGTGGGATGTGCCGAGGAAACTTACTGCAGTACCTCCATATACGTACACCATCGACCATCCAGTACTTGTCAACTGGTGGTGGAATGGAACTCCTTACCACAAGAACTTCTTACCAACTTTGTACCCAGCATGAAAGTACGTTACAGAGCATAAACTGCTATTCGTGGAGATTGCAGAACTCACTGAAAACTATTTCTCGCCATTTGTAATCCCAGGAGACCATCCTAAATCACTGCGACTGCAGCGCAATTATTGTCTTCGAATGGAAGTGTCACTGCTGTTCTTTTCACTGCGAATTTCTTTCAGTTACCTTCTGTATTATATTGTACCAGTTCTTTCTATCTGTAGTACAAGCTTCACCGAGTTTACTTGAAACTGTCACATTATGCTAGTTGTTTTCGTCCTTAAATTTCGCGCACTAGTGTCGCTTTTTTTCCTAGTGGTGCCTGTGTGTGAGAGGAAGTAACAGATCGTTAAGGTATATCTTGTACGTAACTGTCCCATCACGTTTTCTTGAGTCATCGAAATGCAACGTTGGTTGTAACTGTATGAACCTGTTTAGCATTATGTACTTCATTCTGTTGATTAGGAAGTGATCAGTCAAACCGTATACATATCTGAATATTCCACAAATGGGTATTTTGTTCGGCAGATGACGGCGTGAAACTGTATTGGCTGTTTTCCGAAAGTTAGCCCTTTAATTGATAGCGATGTATATATCAGTCATTGTGCCTCCAGTGCTAACGACGTATACAGGATGGTTAAAACTCGCACTGCTTAAGGCGGTGTAGACGGAAAACTACGTGTGTGTACCGTGTGGGTACCTAGCTTTATAGAAATGGTGTTCTGACTGTGCGCTGCGGAATTTTCATTGTTAGTAATGTTACTGTCATGACTTGCTGGTATGCGCCGGTAGTAGGACGGTGAATCAGGTTTGAATACGCAATTATCGGTGTACGTTACAGTTTGCAGGCAGCCAACATGGGACTTGGAAACGTGAGCAGGACTTCACTCGTAAAGCTTTTCTATGAAAACAACAGCAATAGTGCTACTACTCTGCACGAGCATCGACACATTAAAGGGACACGGAGAGGTCCTCTTTCCGCACCGCAGTTAAAAAACACGATTCCGAAGTTGGAAGTAACTGGCGATTTGGGAATTGCTCCTGGGAGAGGCCGACAGCCAATTGCGCCACAAGTTGTTGAAGACACTAGTATTACAATGGCAGTGCAATACATGTGTCAGGACAGCTGAGCCAACCACGGTCCGCCGTTGGAAAAGTGCGCGAGCAGTTCCGCAGTGATATCTTTAGTGCGGTTCCAGGCTGTCGTGAATGCAGGTGGTCGTCACATTGACCAACGTTTGTAACCTGAAAAGTAAACATGGTTCGCAATTAACGAACATTACCCTCTCATATGTAAAGCCGGCACGGTAGCTCAGCATGTTCTGTCAGAGAGGCGGTGGCCCTCTGTAATAATAATAAAACAAAGGAATCAACGATCAGCTTGAACGGATGTCATCCGAAGTCCGGTCAGACCAGCCGCAACGAGCAACACGGAACGAAATAAAGAAAGAAAGGAAAAGAAATGTGGTCAGCGCCACAGAATGTCAGTCCTAAGGGCCCGGGTTCGATTCCCGGCTGGGTCGGGTATTTTATCCGCTCAGGGACTGGTGTTGTGTTGTCCTAATCATCATCATTTCATCCCCATCGACGCGCAAGTCGCCGAAGTGGCGTCAAATCGAAAGACCTGCACCCGGCGAACGGTCTATCCGGCGGGAGGCCCTGGTCACGCGACATTTACATTTTACAAAGTTTCATTGTCCTACGATCAGTCGTTTTTCATAGGGGCCGTCTGAAGTAGCTAAAGTTTAGTCATAGCCAGTGTGTATATGCGACAGGAGCCGAGAATGCCAGGATTGCTAACGTCGGATATTTACATTTCTTCATTTTCTTAGTAAAGACACGCTCTTCGGTTTTAGAACTGGTTTAACAACTGATAATGCCATATTCTCTTTTCTCTGTGAGGTACTGAATGGATTAAACAAAAGGTTTCGAGCGCTAGGCATCTCTTTTTATTTAACTAAGGCGTTTGATTGCATTGATCACAAGATATTGCTCAGGAAGTTGGACCACTATGGAATACGGGGAACAGCTCACAACGGGTTCACCTCTTACTTTAATAACAGACAGCAAAATGTCATTAATCACGGTGTTGAGAATGGCTATGATGTGGGGTGTGAGTGGGGCACAGTCCAATAGGGGGTGCCCAAGGGATGAGTGCTGGGGCCCCAATCCTGTTCCATATTTATATAAAAGATTTGCCCTCCAGTATTACAGGTAATTCTAAAATATTTTTGTTTGCTGATGACACTAGTTTGGTAGTAAAGGATGTTGTGTGCAACATTCGCTCTGTTTCAAATAATGCATTTTATGGCCTGTAGAAAGTAAGAGTAAGACTTAGGTTTTACAGTTTCTAACACACAATTCAACAAAACTCAGCGTTTTAATTTCACAGAATAGGCATATGATTAGTGAAACTGAACAGTTCAAATATCTAGGAGTGCAGGTAAATAGTAAACTGTCGTGTAAAGCCCACGTTCAGGATCTTGGTCAAAAACTTAATGCTGCAATTTTTACTATTCGAACGGTATCTGAGGTAGTTCGACACGAAAAATAGTCTACTTTACTTATTTTCATTCGCTTATGACGTATGATATTATTTCAAGATTTTAAACATGGCTGCAACAGCAACTGTTGAATTTCTTCACGATAAAGGATGACAGCCAAAACAGTTGCAGGATAAAAATTTATTAAAATTCTTGACCAAGGTTTCGGTACATATAAATATGTCTCGATAGTTCATAGGCGAAGTACTGGTGCTAAGCTGTTCGCATTGACCCTGTGCACATAGTCTTGTTGTACAAATGGAGAAGATGTCTTAATTATTGACGACGCCTTTGGCACAATTGTGTTATTAATCTCCATTGCATGATGTAATTTTAGATTTTTTACTTCTGATGAAGGTATATTTATATGTACCGAAACCTTGGTGAAGAATTTTAATAAATTTTTATCCTGCAACTGTTTTGGCTGTCATCCTTTATCGTGAAGTATGATATTATATTTTGGGGTAACTCTTCCCGTTCTCAAAGGATATTCTTGGCTCAGAAATGGGCGGTTCGGGCAATAAGTGGTGTAAGTACGCGAACCTCTTGTCGACCCCTGTTCACTAGTCTCGTCTCGGTATTTTGACATTGGCCTCTGAATACGTATGTTCTTGACTGTCGCTTCTTGTTAACAATATCTGCTTATTCCTAAGAATTAGCAGCTTTCACTCAGTAAATACTTGGCAGAATTCCAGTGTGCATTAGGATCGCCCTTCCTTGACTCTTGCGCAGAAAGCTGTACAGTATACTGCTGCATCCATTTTCAATAAACTGCCACAAGAATTCAAAAATATGAGCAGTAATCCACGCACTTTCAAACTGAAACCGAAGAGTTTCCTCATGGGTCACTCCTATTCTGTCGAGGAGTTCCTTGAAAAATTAAGCTGATTCCTGTGTTATATTGTTGACTGCGTATGGCTTGTTTTTCTTTGGGTTCATAAACATTTGATTTTATCAGTTATTACTTTTACGTTGTAGTTTCATGTAGTGACACATTCCATGGCCTTGGAGATATGCTCCTTTATTTGGTCCTACGAAACTAGACGTTAAAAAAAAAACGCTATAGGTGGACAATTTTTATGCAAGTCCTTCTGTCTTCGACTAGTTACATAAAAGAAGGACAAATGCAGTAAGAACAGTTCGCATGGATAGCAATATCTAAACCCAAACTGCAAAGAGGAGATACGGAATTTACAGGCACTATTGTGGCTTTGATGTAGCACGACAAAAGACTGACATGTACCAACACTTTTATAAGGAGGCAAAAACACACGACTCTGGCTGTAGAAAGCTTTTTTTATTAAACCCACGAACTTCTTTACGCCAATTTAGGAGATACCTCAGGTAACATGAATTATATCTACGACATTATTTTATGTTGTCCTTGTCGGTGTTAATTTATCAGTGACGTGAAGAACGGGGGGAGGCTTCAGGGTACAGTAAAATAATATTGTGGACAAAATCTATATCACCTAAGGACTTGCCTAAATTGGTATGAAACTACTCGTGGTTTTAATAATAGCTACAGCCAGAGCGGTGTTTCATGCCTTCTCATAAAAATGTGGAAATCAGGCTGCGGTTGCCCAAAATTCAAAATAAGTCGAATGTACGTTGACGACATGTCAGAAATCTGCAACGAAATCACCGTGATAATATAGAAAACCTTAAACCAAAATGCTTGTAGGATTACAACAAGAATATGGGTGGAGTGGACAAATACGACATGCTGCTTAGCCCAACGGAATGTGTTCGCAAAACACAGAAACGGTACAGAACACTCCTTTGTCACTCGTTAGATATGTGTGTGCTATGTTCTCACTTTACCTACAAGATACATACCGGAAAGACTACTTCAGCCATCAGATTTTAGACACGTACCACCAAGAAACGAAAGCATCAGGAGGTCGTCGATCAAACGAGAAAAAATCCATTACGGCTTCGAAAAGACACTTTCCAATCACTCTTGCATCTTCAGGAAAGCATCACGAACCTGTAAGGAGATGCTTTATATGCAGAAGGAACAATAAAGGGAAGAATTGCACTACGGCTATGAACAATGTGATGTAGGACTGTGTGTGGTGCCTTGTATCGAAATGTATTACATGAAAAGAAAACTTTCTGAAATGTGTTTTTTCGTAATGTTATCTTGTTATAGGAGCTTGAAAAATAAAGAATTCTCAAATTACACAGCCTGTGACGAGAACGGTTTAGCGCAGCAGGCGTTACAGTGCTCGGCGCTATATCGTGCACAGCGCAGCAAGCACACTCATGTGCGCACCGTTATGGCGCACCTCCGCGGTGAAAGGTTTAAGAAGCATGCACTTACTTGGATTCCGTTACTCAAATAGCTTGAAACTGTGTTTCATACTTCCCATCTGGAGCTTGCGGAACTTTTGTTGATTCCCGCAGAGGTGTTGTTCTGGCTCCAAAATGTTCCACATTGTCGAGTGCCAAATTTCATCCATAATTCTACAATTCTAGTAAAAACTAGCATTGATGAATAGATCAATGTTCTGCACACCTGTGCTTCCGCCCTTCTCGAAAACATTCCTTAGTACACAGTGGACTTACACTGTTCCTCTTCGGTTGTGTTACATCTTTGCGCTCATTTCTTTCGATGTCTATCATTTTCGCATTTGCACGATGTTCCAAGTTAGGAACTATGTGATTATCTACTTTGACGAAATAAGTACTGTGGGAGAACTTGTAAGTCTTCACTTTAACGTCTTCCCATTCGTTACAATAACTATCAACAACCAGCTGGACAAATAACTTCAACTCATTGCCTACTTCACATAGGACCAACAGCTCTTAGAGGGTTTGAGAACTCGATAGTAAGATATTGCTTTCGACTTAACTCCTCTGCCACAGTTGTCACTCCTTCCGTTTTGATTTATTTAGTTCTCGTTTGTCAACAAAGATTCAGCTTCTTCTAAATATGCTACACTGCTTCTAATATTGCTATTGAAACATCGCCTTCCGCGATACAAAATTCACATATTGCTCGACTTCTCATAGGTTCCAATTTGCGCTAGAGATTTCCTACACAGTCTTCGCCATAGCTCAGAGTTTGCCACTCATTACTGGAGTAGTTTCAAATCATTTTTTGTTAATGTGTTAGGCAGAAATATTTTCCTACGTTTCTTAACTACTGGTTCAACAGCAGTGATCTATGATAATATAATGGTAATTACCATCTCTACGTTCACTGAGTAGCTGAGTTCGACGCTATTTGTTGCCAGCTGTTCCACAACGTTTCTCTCGTGAGAACGTTGTCCTACCAGTTTCTCAACATAACTTTCGGAAAATACTTCCGCTCTAATCCCGTGCGTTTCCCACCCCGTAGAAGGCATGATCGAGGAAATCAAAAACGATATTGTTCTAAGTTTCTCTGAGGCAATCCATCACTAGACGGACAATAGAAACACTCAGTTATTACACTACTGGCCATTAAAATTGCTACACCAAGAAGAAATGCATATGATAAACGGGTATTCACTGGACAAATATATTATACTAGAACTGACATGTGATTACATTTTCATGCAATTTGGGTGCATAGATCCTGAGAAATCAGTACCCAGAACAACCAAATCTGGCCGTAATAACGGCCTTGCTACGCCTGGGCATTGAGTCAAACAGAGTTTGGATGGCTTGTACAGGTGCAGCTGCCCATGCAGCTTCAACACAATACCACAGTTCATCAAGAGTAGTGACTGGCGTATTGTGAGGAGCCAGTTGCTCAGTCACCATTGACCAGACGTTTTCAATTGGTGAGCGATCTGGAGAATGTGCTGGCCAGGGCAGCAGTCGAACATTTTCTGTATCCAGAAAGGCCCGTACAGGACCTGCAACATGCGGTCGTGCATTATCCTGCTGAAATGTAGGGTTTCGCAGGGATCGAATGAAGGGTAGAGCTACGGATCGTAACACATCTGAAATGTAACGTCCACTGTTCAAAGTGCCGTCAATGCGAACAACAGGTGACCGAGACGTGTAACCAATGGCACCCCATACCATCACGCCGGGTGATACGCGATGACGAATACACGCTTCCAATGTGCGTTCACCGCGATGTCGCCAAACACGGATGAGACCATCATGATGCTGTAACCAGAACCTGGATTCATCTGAAAAAATGACGTTTTGCCATTCGTGCACCCAGGTTCGTCGTTGAGTACACCATCGCAGACGCTCCTGTCTGTGATGCAGCGTCAGTGGTAACCGCAGCCATCGTCTCCTAGCTGATAGTCCATGCTGCTGCAAACGTCGTCGCACTGTTCGTGCAGATGGTTGTTGTCTTGCAAACGTCCACAGCTGGTGATTCAGGGATCGAGACGTGGCTGCACGATACGTTACAGCCATTGCGATAAACCTCAATCGCGATAGGCTACAATCCGACCTTTATCAAAGCCGAAACCGTGATGGTACGCATTTCTCCTCCTTACACGAGTCATCACAACAACGTTTCACCATGCAACGCCGGTCAGTTGCTTTTTATGTATGAGAAATCGGTTGGAAACTTTCCTCATGTCAGCACGTTGTAGGTGACGCCATCGGCGCCAACCTTGTTGGAATGCTCTGAAAAGCTAATCATTTGCATAACACAACATCTTCTTCCCGTTGGTTAAATTTCGCGTCTGTAGCACGTCATCTTCGTAGTGTAGCAGTTTTAATGTCCAGTAGTGTATTTTCTTAACTAACTTAACTTCAACCAGTAGGCCTCGTGTAGGGGCTGTAACGACAGTGTGTGTAGTGTGGTGTCATGTTTCTGTTACTCATGACGGTGAAAGGATGAAGAGAAGTAGCGAAACCCGGTACCGAATCATGACATTCTCTTATCAACAGCAACGATGGTCTTTCGCCTGACGGAAAGATTAGTAGCAATGTGGCATTGCCTCACTACATGAGCTCTAGCGTGACTCATTGTAATAGCTCACGATCTGGTAACTGGAACTTTACGAAGCCACAGTCTTTCCTTCTCTGTCAGGCAAATATCGATTATAAAATCTTCTTCCACTTTACGCAAGAGTCTTCTGGCTTGTAGATCGTGCCAGCATCTCATTAGGGTCAGGAATAAACTTCCGATACTAGTAAAACGTTGGTACATTTTACAGTATTATACGGTCTCCAACCCAGAAAAGTCGCATAGAAATTGACCCTAGCCGCGAAAGCCAATTAACTCACATCTTGCACATCTATAATTAATCATACTCAGATACTTGCACGAAGAATGTCAGCGCTGTTTTCGACTGAACGCGTTAGCACTTTCCAGTTGAAACTGGCAGCTGCACTGCACTGCAAACTCGCTGTCTCTCTTACAGCATGCATTAGTTTCTATTGTGTGTGAAATCTTATGGGACTTAACTGCTAAGGTCATGAGTCCCTAAGCTTACACACTACTTAACCTAAATTATCCTAAGGACAAACACACACACCCATGCCCTATGGAGGTTTCGAACCTCCGCCGGGACCCGCCTCACAGTCTACGACTGCAGCGCCTGAGACCGCTCGGCTAATCCCGCGCGGCTGCATTAGTTTCGCCGATTGAAGTTCCAGTATGATAATTGACTGTTATTGCCAAAAAATTGGTAGGTGCTGTCAGAACATAGTTGAGACAAGACGTATTGTATGTAAAGGTTTCAATAAAAGAACCTGTTTTGAGGAAAATACCGATTTCTGCAGGGAAATTCTGAGTCATCTGGCAAATTTTACTCCAGGCATTTCCTGCTCATGAGCCATGAAGGATGTGGCACCTGTTTCACAGTATTACGTGGCAGTTTATGCCCAAACTGACACGCAATCTGTTATAAAATATAATATGCACATCCCATAGTTAGTATAATCGACCCTTCAACGCTGCGTGAAAACTGCAGACAGTAGCCACTACTGATAATGACTTGAGAGCTGATTACTTCTTCTTCTTATTTCGTGTTATTATGGTGAGAGGCACCTGTTATTTTCTGCAGACTTGGGAGCTTTCTTTAGCTGGCTCATGATAGGAAATTTAACTTACAAGGGGAGGCCGCCAATTGTGAAATTCAGATTCGATTCATACTGCGCATAATAAAAGCTCATGGCCAGAGGTGTAATGTGGCAAAGCACCAAGATGCACTTCTCAGCCGTTGTCGAGAAAATCGACAGTTAAAAGAAACCGTTGCGGTGAAATACTCTACGATATATAATTTCCTACAGCGTCGTCGCGCAGCGGTAAGCGGTCGGGTTCGTAATCCGAAGGTCGCCGGATCGAATCTCGCGCCATGCAACTTTTTTTAGTATTTGTTTTTTGTAATTATATATATATATATATATATATATATATATATATATATATATATATATATATATATATAATTCCCGGCAATCAGTTGCAACAATTATGCATATAATAAGTTGCTGAAAGTAATTTGTCGTCGAAAAACTGGCGACTTCGAACATGATTATGTTTTCCGCAAACAAAGTTGTATATAACAAATGTTATTAATTGTCTTCATAATGTTTACACGTGTTGTTAACGGAAGACGTAGAAACGATATTCCGAAACGAATACGTACAGTGTAAGTCAAACGTTCGAATTAGAGACCCCACGATATATATATATATATATATATATATATATATATATATATATAAAACAAATACTAAAAAAAAGGTTGCATGGCGCGAGATTCGATCCGGCGACCTTCGGATTACGAACCCATGCGCTTACCGCTGCGCCACGACGCTATAGGAAATTATAAATCGTAGAGAGTATTTCACCGCAACGGATTCTTTTAACTGACGATTTTCTCGACAACGGCTTAGAAGTGCATCTTGGTGCTTTGCCACATTACACCTCTGGCCATGAGCTTTTATTATGCGAGTATGAATCGAATCTGAATTTCACAATTGGCGGCCTCCCCTTGTTAGAAGGACTGGAGTGTCATAATCTGAAAGCTGAAAGCAGCCCCCAAGGATTTAAAGAGCGAGGAAGTCATAGTGTCCCTTCTCAGCATTGCAAGCGTGCAAGCGTAGGGGGGTAGCCTGCATTCCAGGAAATAGCATTGTGCAAGGCACTAGAACAAATTCGCTTTGGCGATATAGAGATCTGAAAGTCAGGTGAAGCACTCAGAACTTGATACCGTGGGACTGGCAATTGTGTACGGTCATGTCATGAAGGAATAACAGCTTAGAACCAGGTAAGAAGAACTCTAATTGGCTTACAATAATATTTCGGTAGAAGGCGCTTTTCTCAAACATGTCCATGTGTAAAGCTTTTGGGTGGCCGTGATTGGAAACCTGCCACGCAGTGGGAGGGATTTACGTCCTTCCTTCCCTGGCTACACCATTATTGGGTAAATAGGAAATAATCTGTGACAGTAGGAATTTGTTAAACTAGTTTATAATGTTGTTAGGGGTCGGAGCTCGCTAGATCTCCTGCACTGGCAGAACCAGCTACGTTTCGGGGAGTAAAACGGAAGAACACAATTGCTGCTGAGAGATCGATGAGTGCACCTGCTTCTGGGGTGCCATGAAGCTTACAGGCAGCCGCACAGTGTCATATTTCCGACCTAGAGCACAATACGGAAGTCGAGGTAGACGTGGAATTTCCAGCCGCCTCTGTAGCCGTCTTCCACTCTCGTTTCATCTAAGAGTGGTAAGCAAGGGCTGGTGATGGAATCACTAAGCCAAGGGGGATGCAAGGATAGCTAATTTACATCGGGCTTTAGTTTTATAGTTTTAATGTTTGCAGGCAGCTAGCTACACCCCAAATGCACTTTGATGTTGGTACTTGCTTTTCCATGATTCTTTCTTCGTCACCAACCATTTTTACAGTCATTGGCTGTTTCCGCGATATAGTTTCACATTATGCTTTCATTTGTCCCCCCCCCCCTACCCCCCTCCCCCCCCTCCGTGCCAAGGCTATAGTTCATAACTATGACCTTTTTCCCATTTAAGAAATTTTCATATGCTTGATTCAGTGGGTAAATCTTTTTATGATATGTCTTATGATAATAAATGAAGTTGTTACAGTGCCCGCTAGTTTCCTTTGGTAGTTAGGGGATACCCCTCATTACTATATCTATGTGAATTATTGGCTCAAATGGTTCAAATGGCTCTGAGCACTATGGGACTCAACTGCTGAGGTCATTAGTCCCCTAGAACTTAGAACTAGTTAAACCTAACTAACCTAAGGACATCACAAACATCCATGCCCGAGGCAGGATTCGAACCTGCGACCGTAGCGGTCTTGCGGTTCCAGACTGCAGCGCCTTAAACCGCACGGCCACTTCGGCCGGCTATGTGAATTATTGTACCGATACATTGTTGCTTACTTACCCCAAATTGTTTACAATCAATAAGACGTTATTAATTGCACGACATTGTTTTGTTAAATTTGTATGATCTTATGGGGGACCTAACCTTCTCTGTAAATCACTGTGCATCTACATCTTCATCTACCTGATTACTCTACTATTCACAATAAAGTGCCTGGCAGAGGGTCTATGAACCACCTTCAAACTGTCTCTCTACCGTTCCACTCTCGAAAGGCACGCGGGAAAAACGAGTACTTAAATTTTTCTATGCGAGCCCTGATTTCTCTTATTTTATCGTGATGATCATTTCTCCCTATGTAGGTGGGTGCCAACAGAATGTTTTCGCAATCGGAGGAGAAAACTGGTGATTGAAATTTAACGAGAAGATCCCGTCGCAACGAAAAACGCCTTTGTTTTAATGATTACCACTCCAATTCACGTATCATGTCTGTGACACTATCTCCCCTATTTCGCGATAATACAAAACGAGCTGCCCTTCTTTGTACTTTTTAGATGTCATCCATCAGTCCCACCTGATGCGGATCCCACATCATAGGATGTTAGAGGGGTGCTAGATGGCTCAACCGGCATCTCCCAACAGCCAAGAGTTGTCTCACATTTTCTGAAATAATTTATCGGGATTCTGATACTGAAATATATACTCGGAAGGAAGCTAAAGAAATATAAGTCCGTAGTCTTCCACAGCTACAGCCAGTTATAGATCTCAAGGTGAGTGGAGCAGCCACCGCTGTAGAAATCCATTTCAATAAATAAATAATCGCAACAGCTGACATTTAACAGGAAAGTTCTCTAGATATGGAGCTGTGTCATTATGTATATAACTGTTACTGGTGAATCCAAAGTTTCAACCACAGCTACACTTGCCTTCTTCAGGGCCTGACTCCAGCTGTGGCACGCCTGTTCAGGCAATGGCAATGTCAGGTCTAGACGCAGGCCATAGACCAACAGCCAGAGGAGGCGGCAGCCAGATGTAGACAAGGTTGGCTGGAACAGTTCTCGGAGTAGGCAACAGTCAAAGAAAGATACCGCTTGATTAGAGATGCGACAAGAAGTCGTGCAGGAACCATGCAACCAAATTATATAACTGGGACAGTACTGTACAAATGCGGAGTAGGTCACTTAGGAAAACATCATCAGTTGGTAAATGAATGACTTTAGTATTACGCGTTTCTGGATATCCCATCATCAGATAACAGATAATCAATTTATACAGAAGAACTGAAATATATTTTACCTACCCATGTCCGCTTCTGACAGCTATGCAAGTAACATATAACTTCGGTTCATCTACATAACATGATGTATCTGATATCTGATGATGGGTTACCCTACGCCTGGTATTAAAGCCATTCATTCGTCAACTGATTACGGTTTTACTAAGTGAACTATTCTGCATTTGTTCAGTACTGTTCCAATTAAATACAGCTTGGCCGGGTGACGAGTATTTATCACAGATTTGCCCAGCGTTGTTATGACCAACCCAGGCCTCTGGTCACATACGAGGCCGAGGCGACACAGCATCAGAGCGCTGCATGAGGTAACTACGATCCTCACTGAGATGGGCTTGTGTCTTGCGTCATGCCACCTTTGCATTATTCCTACCCTGTCAGCGGAATTTCGCAGCCAGTATTCTGGCCCACCTGGCCACAGGCAGTGATAGTGGGGCTTCGTGCCACGGCTCCAGCTTGCTCCCACAGAGAACGACAAAGCAGCTGCAGCTATGTCATGTGTGCCCGTCAACTCACTGATACTACATTCATGCCCATAAATTAAGGATAATTGCAGATTGTTGCGACACAACGTGGCACTACACAAAACTGGCGCTAATAGCATAGGCACATAGGGAACACACACGACACAGATCT
Source organism: Schistocerca nitens (assembly GCF_023898315.1). Lineage (NCBI taxonomy): Eukaryota > Metazoa > Arthropoda > Insecta > Orthoptera > Acrididae > Schistocerca > Schistocerca nitens. Next base: position 364,493,247 of record NC_064614.1, on the reverse strand, counting down.
GTAAGTCCACGGTATTGGTGATAAGTTGAGAAAACCGTCCCGAAACACATGTGCTACAAAACGCCACTGTTTCCTGAACATATACCCTGATATCAATATGGGATATAATCACCATGCAAGCGTACACAGGCCGCACAACTGGTTGGCATACTCTGGATCAGGTGGTCGAGCAGCTGCCATTCTTGCGCCAGTGCCTGTCGGAGCTCCTGAAGTGTCGTACGGATTAGAAGACGTGCAGCGATACGTCGACCGAGAGCATCCAAGACGTGCTCGATGGGGTTTAGGTCTGGAGAACAGGCAGGCCACTCCATTCACCTGATATCTTCTGATTCAAGGTACTTCTCCACGATGGCAGTTCGGTGGGGCCGTACCTTTTCATCAGGAGGAAGGTGAGACCCACTGCACCCCTGAAAAGGCGGACATACTGGCGCAAAATGACGTCCCGATACATCTGACCTGTTACAGTTCGTCTGTCAAAGATATGCAGGGGAGTACGTGCACCAATCATAACTCCACCCACACCATCAAACCACGACCTCCAAACAGGTCCCTTTAAAGGACATTAAGGGGTTGGTATCTGGTTCCTGGTTCACACCAGATGAAAACCCGGCGAGAATCACTGTTCACACTATACCTAGAGTCATCCGTGAACATAACCTGGGACCACTGTTCCAATGACCATGTACTGTGTTCTTGACACCAGGCTTTACGGGCTCTCCTGTGACCAGGGGCAGTGGAATGCACCTTGCAGGTCTCCGGGCGAATAACCATATCTGTTCAGTCGTCTGTAGATAATGTGTCTGGAGACAACTGGTCCAGTGGCTGCGGTAAGGTCCGGAGCAAGGCTACCTGCAGTACTCTGTGGCAGTCTGCAGGCACTGATGGTGAGATATCGGTCTTCTTGTGGTGTTGTAAAATGTGGACGTCCGTACTGTAGCGCCTTGACACGTTTCCTGTCTGCTGGAATCGTTGCTATAATCTTTAGATCACACTTTGTGGCACACGGAGGGTCCGTGCTACGACCTGCTGTGTTTGACCAGTCTCCAGTCGCCCTAGTATTCTGCTCCTCACAACGTCATCAATATGTGTTCTTTGAGCCATTTTCAACACACAGTCACCATTAGCACGTCTGAAAACGTCTGCACACTTACTCGCTGCATCGTACTCTGACATCCACCAACACACCTCTGCGTATGTGGACTTCTGCCAGCGCCACCGTGCGCAAGTCAAATGCATCGCATGCTCATACCTCGAGGTGATTTAAACCCGCAAACCGCGCACCAGAGCGTTGTTTCACCATGTATCAGCATTATCCTTAATTTACGAGCATGAGTGTAGAATGCTTGTAAGCGAAGCCTTCGGTAAGCACCAATAATAGTAGTAATTGACCTTGCTGTGCTACGTTTTCGATTCAGATTGCTCCGTGGAATGTTTGTACATGCTTACGACTTTCACCACGCTAGAAGCCTTGCTGCTGGCTAGCTGTTTGCTTTGTGAACTCCGCCGTTATCGGCTACGGGAACAGCTTGTTCGTTCCAGCAGTCTTTGCATCGCTGCTAGTGTCAGTGGTCATGAAATGTGTCTTATCTATTGAAATTAATCTATGACTTTGTGGGGAGGCACTCAGTAAGCTGTTGCTGTATGATTCAGAACAAGTGTTGCCAGATGCCTCAGCATCAATGGTTTTAACACAAAGGAGAGGAACATATCCTATGATAAGTAGAGTGATCGGAAGCGATCTTTTATTTAAAAGAAGATTTGCACCATGGAAATGTCATGAGAAAAAATGTCGCTAGCATGTAATTATGCCTGCAGGGCTTGGTTACTGTACACCGACGGGAAAAAATCTAATCAATAAGAAATAATTAATTCAGAGTAATGAAATATCAGAAACACATTTGTTTAGGTAACACATTTAAGTACTGAACGCTGCAATATCACAGGTTAATGTGAGCGCGAGAGAATCGATTGCAAATGTGAAGTGCTAGTACATTAGTAACGGTAGTAACGGCCAATATGTTGAATGCAAGCATGCAAACGTGCATGCATTGTGCCGTACAGGTGGCGGATGTCAGTTTATGGGATTGAGGTCCGTGCTTCTTCCACTTTGTCAGCCAATACATGGACGTTTAATGCTGTTTGTGGATGCGGCTGGAGTTGCGCAAAATGATGGCGAATGCGTAATCGATTGGAGACAGATGTTGCAATCGAGTAGGCCAAGGCAACACGCCGACACTCTGTAGAGTGTTTCTGCTTACAACAGCGGTATGTAGCGAGCCTAATCCCCTTGGGAAACACCCTCTGGAATGCTGTTCATGAATGACAGCAGAACAGGTCGAATCACCAGACTGATATACATATTTTCAGCCAGTTCGTGGGATAACCACGAGAGTGTTCCTGTTCTGATATGAAATCGCACTCCAGACTATGACTCCAGGTGTGCGACCGGTGTGTCTAGGCGAGAGACCGGTTGGTTGCAGGCATTCACCTGGTCTCCTTCTCATCAACTCACGGCCATAATTGGCACCAAGGCAGAATCAATTTTGATCATCAAAAAACACAACAGATCTCTACTTCACCGTCCAATGAACTCTCGCTAGACACAATGGAAATCAGAAACAGTGATGGTTTTGAGTCTGTGCAAAGCACACTACAGGGCGTCTGGCTCGGAGCTTTCCTTGAAATAGCCGATTGGTAGCAACGCTTTGTGCCACTGTGGTGCAAACTCCCGCTTGAATTGCTCCTGCAGATGCGGTACGATGCACTACAGCCATATGCCGAACATGGCGATTTTCCCTCTCAGCAGTGCCACCTGACTATCTTCAGCCCGGTCTTCTTCCGAACGACATTCCCGTACAATCGCTGTCAGCAATCCGTAAAGTGGCTACATTCCTGCCAACTGTGTCTGCAGTATCGCGCAAGGAACATCTAATTTCTCGTACCACTATTACATGACCTCCAGCGTATATACAACGGTGATCGAAAGCCAGCAGAATTGTGGAGGTCCAATTCACACTTGGAGGCTTGTACAGGTTGACAATTTTTAAGTCGCTTATCTGGATTACTATTGTGTAGATGTGGTTAACGTCTGTAGGATCAATTACATGCACTCCACTTAGGCTTGACTTCACATAAGTGGCTATTCCACATTGTGGATGGTGGATAGCTTCGACCAGTGTATAACCAGGTATTCATCCTCTACATTGAAGATCTCGCTCATCTTTGCTATGTTGGTTGGATTGGGTTGTTTGGGGAAGAGACCAAACAGCGAGGTCATCGGTCTCATTGGATTAGGGAAGGATGGGGAAGGAAGTCGGCCGTGCCCTTTCAAAGGTACCCTCCCGGCATTTGCCTGAAGCGATTTAGGGAAATCACGGAAAACCTAAATCAGGATGGCCGGACGCGGGATTGAACCGTCGTCCTCCCGAATGCGAGTCCAGTGCTTTGGTATGTGTTTCTTGAATGTTGACAATATCAATCTCTGCATCACCCTCACTACCACTGCACCAGGAATTCTGTCATCCGCCACAGCAACGATTGCTATCAAGAAGACCAGCAAGTGTTACTGCAGGACAACTCATCGCGGATGGTTTTGATCTAAATGAAAGCTGGAAGCATGAATGGCCAACAAAAACATTGGGAAGAAGAGCCCATCACCTTGATCCCATAAAGAAGCCCAAAGGTTTTGACCTACCGAGGAACCTTTGGTACCGTCTCAACAGGTTAAGGACTGGACATGGTTGTTGTAGGTACTTCAGGTACAAATAGGGCTGGATCAGTTGACCAATGTGTGAATGCAATCAAGAAGAGCAGACAAGTGAACATTTAGTCCAACGTTGTCCACTTCATTCATACCCTGGAATTCCCGATGACTTGTTCACTCTCAAACCCAGCTTAATTAACTGGTTGAAAAACACGGACCTTAAGGTTTAATCTTGTCTAATATCATATGTATATTGCATAAAATCATTTGCCTTATATCAACTGTATATTATATAAAATCACCATACGATTAAATAAATAAATTTCGTGACCTCGTTCAAACTCAATTACCCGTTGATAATTGCGTCTTCGTCATCTCAATGGCATTCTTGACTAATATCAAATCACCAAGTCCAATCTCAAAGGTAACCAACGCTCACGACCATTACAGCGCGTATCCTCATAGTGGCGCTACTAGCGGCACTCGTAGGCGGCCGGCACTAAATCTGAGTATATTTCATCTATCAGAAATACAAACACACCTACCAACGTTGGTATATCTCGCGAAACTCCTTCTTGGTATTGGTAATTTTTATCCGTCAGTCTACATTCAAGTGACAAGGGGTTAACTAACTACCAAAATGATATGAAGAGGAGTTCGATTACTGCACATTTATTTAACAAAGAACTACAAACACTTAAAAAACAAAACATGACAAACGTCTTCGTTGAAAATTACAAGAAACACATGAAATAGAAACTGTCTCAGTTACTAGTAATACACGTGCGGCATGGCTGCAAGTTATTAGGAAAAACGGTGTAAAAGAAGCGTTACTTCCAGAGATCGCGACTAAATCGACTTTAACGGCTTGGCAGAAATAACTGCGTTACCGACGCTATCGAGGAGAGGTTGGAGACGCGCTACAGTTAATCAGAGCACCGGCCAAGTTAACTGGCAAGTCATGGTAACTCAATATTCACTGTAACAAACACTGAGTCACGAATAGTGGAAGAACTTAAATTATAAAATTACTAATCATGACTACGACTGTGAAACGACTAACTTGATCGCAAGGCTCCTAAACTTCAAACAATGCCAATCTCAGTTACATTCAAACACTACAGAGAGAACCATTACCATTCCTTCTGGCGCCTCGGGTCTTGAACGAATACCAACTGCTCTCTATCGATCTCAGAACCAGAAGGCTGCTGTTCTCCACCGTCCTAGTGGTCAGAGTGTTCACTCTACCGATCTCCAAATAATTTTTTTTATTAAAGCTTGCTAGTATTAGTGCATATTTGAAACATTGACTAATTGTGTTCATCCTAGATGTAGTTTGATTGACCTGCCCTAGTTGCATTTATCTGGATAAGTACAGTAAGAAAGTAAACACAGAAGTATTCTTGTGTGAAGGGAGATATATACATATTGACGGTAGAACATTTATATGGTTTTAACTGCTCTGCTAAATCGAATAATGCACATTCTTTTCGTCTCCAAAACTCTGGCGTCTCACCAAAAATTTGTCCGGAAAACCCCGCATGAGTAAACAAGGGCTCTTGCTTATTTCTTGACCCACTGGAAGAGGGAAAATTATCCGCATAGCCCCCCTCCTCCAGACTCATGTGCCTCAGAATGATCCGTGCCACATATTAGTGGCCAGTGGGAGTATTTGTATCGACGTCAGCCTGTCCAACTTGAACCAATGCTCAAATTTTCGCCTATCATCAGAATGTTTAAAGAAGCAACTTAACCACGGAAGTTCTCACTGTTCTTGTAAACAGCTATAGCGCTGCTGATTCTGGCGACCGAGTAACTTCCTACTTCATCAGCAGACTGTCAACCCTCGGCTGCCGCTGGCATGTCGCTTGTGGGCGTAAACAAGCGTCAATTTCCGGGCTGTCTCCTTGCTGCTGGAGGCATCTTGTTTGTGGGAGACGTATCTCCACCGTTAATCTGAAGGCACATTTCACTGAAATCCTGACGTGAGTGTGAAAAGCGACCACCCACGGCAGAGCATCCTCTGTATATGTTACATGAGCTTTGGTATTGTCTGAGGGGCACGAAAAAGCCGCTTTGCCGCTCGCGGAAAAAGACTGCATTAAGAACTCTGTTATGTAAAAACTTTACTTCAGACGCAAAATGTTATTTCAGTTCAACCTTACTTGCTTATTCCTTGCCCTGTTAAGAGGAGTATCGAATTATCTGCTGCGCGGGTTAGCCGCGCGGTCTTGTCACGGTCCGGGCGGCTATGCCCCTCGGAGGTTCGAGTCCTCCCTCGGATATGGGTGTGTGTGTTGTCCTTAGCGTAAGTTAGTCTAAGTTAGATTAAGTAGTTCGTAAGCTTAGGGACCGATGGCCTTAGCAGTTTCATCCCGTAAGACCTCCACATTAAATTACCATCGAATTATCTATCATCATTTTATTAAAAGGAGCTCATTGCTAAGTGACTGCAGGTGCTACTGTCCGCTTACGCTCATACTGAAATTACTCGTAGAAACCCTTCTGAACTGATTTTTAACTACAACTGGCAGATGTCTAGCTTAAAGCGCAGTTAGGGGGGACATACGCCAGCATTTTCCTATGTTCCTTTTATTAATCTACCTCTTTGTCTTCCGCTGCTGGATTGGATTTTCGTATTAGCTGAATTGGGAAAGGAGTGAGGACTGCTAACACAGATGATTGTTTATCACACATGCTAACATAAAGAATATAGTGCAACACTTCATTCCGAGATATTGGTTATACACGTAGACATTTAGCGATTGGCAAAAGACAATGTTTAGAAAAGCTAAAAGGTATGAGGGATCTGACAGATGTCTCTCAAGTAATGTCTCTCCTAAGTGCTGTCGGACGCATTTTCTCTCGTTTTTCAAGAGATTTTTGCAATATAGTTTTTGAACTGTGCGGCCAGAGTCAACTCACACAAATAATGCTCGTCACGTCTTTCATGTGACGTCCATTGTCGACGGAAAGCGTCGGTTTGTTTCCCGTTACAAAAAATAAAAATTTCAAGTGGAATTTTACGTGTCCGTTCCATAGAGCAGTCCAAGATTAGGTTAACGTGATATTTGTTTTACTGATATGTATTAACAGGGGCAGTAAAACAAGAAGAATAACCAGTACACCAGTAGCGATAGCATAGCGCTGGCCTCACTGACTACTACCCCCAAGCATGCAGCGCTACTGAGTCGCCGCTGGGTTGCTGTTCATTCTTCGTGTTTTACTGTTCCTGGTATTACACATAGCTAAACGAGCTATAGCACTAGGCTAATTTTGTAGCGTTCTGTCGAATGGGTATGTAAAATTCCAACATAAAAATGATTTTGTTTGTGAACGAAAACGCTTTCTATTGGCACTGAGAGTTACATGAAAGACGTGACAAGTAGTAATTGTTTCCAGAATGAGATTTTCACTCTGCAGCGGAGTGTGCGCTGATATGAAACTTTCTGGCAGATTAAAACTGTGTGACGGACCGTGACTCGAATTCGGGACCTTTGCGTTTCGCGGGAAAGTGCTCTACCAGCTGAGCCACCCAAGCACGACTCACGCCCCGTCCTCACAGCTTTACTTCCGCCAGTACCTCGCCTCCTAGCTTCCAGTCTGCCAGGAAGTTTCACATCAGCGCACACTCCGCTGCACAGTGAAACTCTCTTTCTGGAAACATCCTCAGGCTGTGGCTAAGCCATGTCTCCACAATATCCTTTCTTTCAGGAGTGCTAGTTCTGCAAGGTTCGCAGGAGCGCTTCTCCTGCCGCAGACTGCTCTGTGGCCAAATGTACGCCGAAAACATTGGTGTTCGCGCCAGAAAAAATCGCAGCAGATTGTAGGCATATAAGCTGGCACCGACAGTAAATCCAGGACTGCGAGAATTGGTTCGTTTGTTCCATTAACAATGAGTTGGCCGAAGTTTGCGCTGGGACTTCGCTAAGGATGCTGCTCATGCGCATTGTACAGTTTGCTCTTACCGTGTACCTCACCACTCTGACGGCAAACACCTCGTGGTGTCACACAGTATATGTGTATCTTAATCTGCGTAACGGAGTCCTCTTTTTGTTTGATCAGTTTAGGTAGCATCAAGAACTCGACAATATATTTTATGTACCCTCCCATATTCGAAATTTTGTTTTCTTAACATCATTTCTGTGACGTAGCTCGACCCCATCTTGGTTTTTCGCTTTATTTATTGTTCGTAATGAATTGCACAATTTTGTCACAGATGATGCCATTTGACGACTTGACAGCATGCTTTCTTGTTATTATTCTTAGGAGTTGCTCCGATCCTGTGGAATCATGCAATCATCAGCCTTCAAGGAGCGAAGTATGAGGGTTCTACAACATGACATGCTGATAGCAAATGTGTTATGTCTTGTCTGTGAACAGCGAATGTCTTAGTTTGTACTCTAGCGTAAGATGTTTCTATTGTTTTACTGACTGTTTTTAGTTATTTCTTTATTTGCTGATGTTACTTCGATTACAAAATGGTCCACAAGAGCAGCAGGTCGTTTCATTTAGAAGTAATCACGTACTCAGAAGGATTGTTTTTTAATTTATAGTCTTCAGATTATTTGCAGAAACTAAGATAATTAGCGTATGATCAATTAAAGAACGTCGGACCGACAGTCACAGAAAAGCATTTGAAAATGCAGTTACAGTATCAAACAAGCCAGTTATGTTCATACTGCTTCAATGCACGTACTGCAAGACGTGACGTAATGTCTCTGCTGCCTTGTCATCAGAAGTGAACTAGGTGACCCTAAAGTCACGCTGTCATTTCAAAAACTACAAGACACAGAGGATCTTAGTTTACTGTAAAACATTCAGGAGCTCTCTAAGTTTTCTTTCCTTTTTCCTTTGTTGCAGATTTGACTTGAACTGTACCAAAATGGCGGAAGATTCGAAGAAGAGCAATATGTCATTTGGTATGCAGAATACAGATATGTACAGCAGTACCGAGGAATTATCGAAGCCAGTGTGGAATAGCACCTCCGGCAAAAACAAGCAGAATGAGATGGTTGAAAAACCTTGAAGAGGTAGGTAGCGTCGGAGATATTCCTCGAAATGAACGTCCCCCTGTGTCTCAAGCACGTGTTAACAGAGTGCAAGCTGCATTTCATCACAACCCCCAGAAGTCGATTCGTCGTGCATCGCTAGAATTGCCGGCAGCTAGATCAACTGTCCATAAAGTGTTACATAAGTGGTTATGCCTTTTTGCATACAAGCATTGCATTCCTATGTTCCATGCTGGTTCCCATAGACACTGATAATGGCTAACTAAGAAAGTGACTTTTTTCATATGCAGCAACGTTTCACATTTCTGAACAAGTAATTCGTCTAAATATTAGGATTTTGGGCTCCGAAAGACCACACAACACACGTCAACACACAATCTGATAATTACCACCGGTTGGTAGAAACCGGTAACTGTATTTTGAAATGCTTTTCTTGCAAGCAAACAAAAGATGCCTCAGTAAGACTTTGACCCTTGCCAGGCCCTTACCTTAACCGAGTTCTCCGGTGTTGTAATAATAATGTTGTGCATGAAGTGCTGGATTTCGTGTTAACTATTATATTTATTCTCATTTCAGATATGTTGTTGTTGTGGTCTTCAGTCCTGAGACTAGTTTGATGCAGCTCTCCATGCTACTCTATCCTGTGCAAGCCTTTTCATCTCCCAGTACCTACTGCAACCTACATCCTTCTGAATCTGCTTAGTGTATTCATCTCTTGGTCTCCCTCTACGATTTTTACCCTCCACGCAGCCCTCCAATACTAAATTGGTGACCCCTTGATGCCTCAGAATATGTCCTACCAACCGATCTCTTCTTCTAGTCAAGGTATGCCACAAATTTCTCTTCTCCCTAATTCTATTCAATATCTCCTCGTTAGTTATGTAATCTACCCATCTAATCTTCAGCATTTTTCTGTAGCACCACATTTCGAAAGCATTTCAGATATAACTCACTTACATACTTCAGAATCAGTTAATTCATTTCACATTAACTGACTAGAGACAGGATTGTATGCATCTGCATGTTGCATATGCTTTTGTATATTTGGCTCCTGTTCACTGGTTATTGCATATTTCAGCTAAAAACTAGTGACGATGCATATTTTCGCTCTATGTTTACAATATTCTAAAAATCTGGACGGACGGTCTCTGGCTCGATCTAGTTTTGATGTCTCATGGATTGACGGCGACCTAGAACTGCTTGCAATCTCGAACCGAGAGGCCACTGCCTAGCTAAAACATTACAGAAGATGAAGAGCAACAGGCAGACGGAATCAATGCTCCTGCGCCCGCGCCCCCGGTTAATCCCCTCCGCTCTCATACCATACGCGTCGGCAACAATTAATTAAACTGCACAAGCTTTTAGTCGCACGTTTCTGTTTAGCTTGCTATTTACTTGTACACAGTTGAACTTGTTTACGACGTGTAGTGTTTAACGTATTGAGCGCCATGCCGCCTGAAGAAAGAAACGTCGTTTCGTGGATAGCTGACCATCCTGGAACATTTACATACGACGGAATTGTTTCATATTGTTGAGTTTGCGAGAAAAAAGAGTCGGGCAAAAAAAAAAAAAAATCAAATAGACCAGTATGTCAAGAGAAGTCTTCATCTCGCAGGAATGCAGACGAAAGGACCACGACAACAACTTCTGACAGCAGAAAGTAGCAGTAGCAGGGATTTGTGCAAAGGTAACCAAAAAAGTCGGCTTAACATGGATCTATGTGAATCATTCATTGCAAGCAATATTCCTCTTCACAAGCTTATAAACCCGCAAAGGCTCCCTGCGCAAATATAGCTTATATCAAAATATAGTAGATGAATCAACATTGCGTAAAAATTACTTACCGACAATGTGCGTAAATGTCTTGGAAGAAACACGCAATGAACTTAAGGACAGCATTATCTGGATTTCAGTTGACGAAATCACAGACACTTGTGGCCGTTACAGTGCAAATTTAATTGTTGGTGCTTTAAAAGAAGAGGCTTCTTCTTCCTATTTAGCGACCTGCAGAGAACTTGAAACAGTAAATCATTCTACGATCGCCAGATTTGTGGATGAGGTTATTAGAAAAATATTTCTAGAAACTTCTGCAGATGAAAGGATGTTTGTGTTTATTTCAGATGCTGCTCCCTCTATAATCAAAGCAGGAAAAGCCCTCCGAGTGTTTTTATCCCAATTTGATTAATGTGACGTGCTTTGCTCATGGAGTACATCGCCTTGATGAAGTACGTTCCACGTTTGTGAATGTAAGTCAACTGATTTTATCCACAAAGAAAATGTTTCTTAAGGCTCCTGTTCGCATCGAGACTACAAAGAAAAGCTACCAAATGTGCCTTTAGCCCCCGAACCAGTGAGAACTCGTTGGGATACGTGGGTCGAAGCTGTTTTGTTTTACAATGAACATTTCGAGGCCGTTAGAGGGGTAGTAAACGACTTAGTGCAGAGGCTTTGGCAAATTGCCAGTGCAAGGAAGCTTTAATTCATTCCGGTATTAGAAAAACATTGCTGTGATTAGCACTCATTTTTCCCGTATACCTGCAAGTATCAAACGCTTGAATCTCAAGGTTTGGCGTTGAATGACTATATTCAGTTAATGATTAAAATTATTCTATTTAACTCCTCATTGCTGGAGGTATTCCCAAGAAAATTTACGGAAAAGTATGAAAACATTTTAAACAATAACCCATGCTTTGAACCGTTCTGCCAAATAGATAGTTTTAGTAAGGGGATGGGCGAATTTTAAGCAGAAACTATAAGTGCCAATATAGCACCCAAATTCAAGTACCGCCCAGTTACCTCAGTTTATGTAGAACGGTCCTTTTCTGCGTATAAAAAATGTTTTGAGCGATCGAAGACACAATATTACTACTGAACATTTGGAACAGTACTTGGTGGTTTATGTTTACAATAGTAGAAAAATGTAAAATAAATTATGAATGATGCTTTCGTCCAATATTGTTAATTAAAAGTTAATAGTACTCAAAAAATTCATGATTGTATGTTGTTTTTTAAATAAAAAATTACGGAGTTTTTGAGCATGCCCCTCTGCGTGCGATATATCTCGAAGCTGTTCCTGTATGTGTCGATTGTTTCGCTGCGACTCACTCGCATCGCATTCGCTTGTTACCGACAGCAATAGCAAAGAAGGAACAATTCTTGATACACGGTATGCGTCCTCAATTTGCAAATTTTTAGTAAATAATCCCAGAAAGGCCCCCTTCCTAATCTCTACCAGAAAGTATCCAGAAAATTATATTAGTTTTATTGATTGGCGACTCCATAGTGTCCTGTGCATTACGACCAGATAATGGGTATACTTGAAAGGAGAGACCGCATTGGTCGTGTTTTTTTTTTTTTTTTTTTTTTTTTTTTTTTTTTTTTTTTTTTTACGACCAATGCTGTCTCGCCTTTCAAGTATATTCAATTATATTAGTGTTCTAAAGTACCGATTTTTCGCGTGACTGGTGCTCTTCTTCGTAACTGATATGCACAGGTTCGACTTTGAGATACGAGATCTTCAGTCCCCTAGAACTTACAACTACTTAAACCTAACTAACCTAAAGACATCACATACATCCATGGCCAAGGCAGGATTCGACCTGCGACCGTAGCGGTCGCGCGCTTCCAGACCCGCTCGTATAATGCACGCAGTATCTAATGTGTTTTTTGTTATTGGATCTTGCATATTTCGATACTTTTCATGATTTTAAAAGCACTTTTCATCCATATTTTAAGATTTTTATGATGCATATAATCCAGTCTCTAATAATGACGTTTCTTGCAGGTGTAAAACCCATAGAGCTAGCGAAAGGAAGCTAGGTAGCTCTACATTCACTGCGCAGTTTAGTCCACAAATGGCCATATTTATGGGTGCTTACAACCTTCTACAGATTAACATGAAGTTGAATCCGCCCAGCATCTTCCATAATTTTTTGAGAAGAGCCATATTTCCAGTTCTTTTTTCCATGATAGTGAGAATTACGCTACACACTCTTCTGACTTTGTCATGTTAATCCTGTTTACTATTCGTCCATTTTACAGAGTCTCATACTGTCTCTGTCTGTGAGTCTGATTTTTGCTATTTCGTGTACACTGGTTTACTCTCGTCGTGAAACGAGACTCAGCCAAATCTCTCAGGTTTATCTCGACATAGTATACACAAAAACCACAAATACGGCCTTAGTTATTAACGCCATATCCAAGTACGGCATTGTGATTTTCGGAAAGACTAGTGCTAATAACGAGCCAGGCGTGCGAAGTCGGCCTCAAGTCGGCGGCGTGTGCAGATCATGACGCGGGTCGGTGGCCTGGGACGTCGGGCGTCCGGCGGCTATTTGTGCTGCGCCACCATGTGGCCCTGCCGTGTCCATGGCAACGTGCGTGACGGACGCGCGGGCACTGACACCCAGCCAGTCACGCACTACCTATGTCTGGCCATCGTTTAGGGGCAACAGCTCGTAACTCTGCTTCCAAAACCACTGACTGATTTGAAGGGCGCTTGAAGTGCGTTATTACTATGGAGAAAATGGTGTAACTAACTATTTACTGCTTTGCTTCAGGCGATATGACAAATTAGGCAAATTAGAAACATCGGAGAAAGATAAATAAAATTTTCGGTTAGTTAAGAATAAATGAAGGCGAACAATGGGAAGCAATGTTCAGCCTCTGTAGAAAACATACAGGAAGAGTTGGACCTCGCTCAGTCCAATGATATGAGCCTATTTCACTTCTGAAGATGACAGTTTAAACTGTCGAAACCGGTAAATTGAACCAAATAAAGGTCTCCTTGAGTAGCTAGCGACTGATTTTTTTATCTTTGTTGACAATAACTTTGCACAGGGATTTAAAAAGAATGGGGTGAAGTCGTGAAGCAGGTCTTCGTAAGCAACGCGTTGCTGTAGTCGATGCTAAGTGATGTCTGAAGTGATAGAAAGAGCGACTCCATTGACAGGTGTTATCTGGAGTGATGAACCTCGCTATAGCCTGAGGCAACCCGGTGGGAGGGTTTGGGTTTGGCGAGTGCCCGTAGAACATTACTTACCGTCTTGTGTAGTACCTACAGTGAAGTTTGGAGGAGATGGTATTATGGTGTAAGAGGGTTTTTCGTGGTCAGAGTGTGGTCCCCTTATTCCGCTTAAGATGCGGACATATATGAACACTTTTACAGCGTTGTGTACTGCATACAATAGAGGAACAGTTCGTAGACGATGACTTTATCAGTATGACAATGCACACTGACCTGCCGAGAGTTCCGAACTGAGCGTAACGAAATACCTTTTGGGACGAGTTAGAACGTTGACTTCGCTACAAATCCTAGCGTCAACATCACTATCTTCTCTTATTTCACCTCTTGAGGAGAAATGGTCTTCCATTCCACCTCACATATTTAGCCCTCAATGAAAGTGTCCCCAACGGAGTTCAAGCCGTCATATGGGCAAAGGATGGACTCATTCCTTATTAATGTCCAGTAGTCGGTGTCTTTCGAGCAGATAGTATACTTCTTGTTGCCTGTGGTTATATAATGAATGAACACAGAAAAAAAATTCACTTGACGCCTTCCTGAGGGACAATCTCCACTCATTTCATATTAATAATATAAGTGTACACCAGATATGGCTTAAATTCAAAGAAATAGTATCAGCAGCAACTGAGAGATTTATACCAAATAAATTAACAAACGACGGAGATGATGCTGCGTGGTACACAAAACGGGTTTGAACACTGTTGCAGAAACAACGAAACAAACATGCCAAATTTCAAATTAAAACCGAAGCAAAATTCCCAAGATTGGCGATCTTTTACAGAAGCTCGAAATTTAGCGCGGACTTCAAAGCGAGATGTTTATAACAGTTTCCACAACGAAACTTCGTCTCGAAACCTGGCATAAAATCCAAAGAGATTCTGGTCGTATGTGAAGTATGTTAGCGGCAAGAAATTACCTCGAAGAAAACGGTCTATTGACACACAGTCAAGATGGGTTTAGAAAACATCGTTCCTGTGAAACACAACTAGCTCTTTATTCACATGAAGTGTTGAGTGCTATTGACAAGGGATTTCAGAACGATTCCATATTTCTGGATTTCAGGAAGGCTTTTGACACAGTTCCACACAAGGGGCTCGTAGTCAAATTCCGTGCTTATGGAATACCGTCTCAGTTATGTGACTGGATTTGTGACTTCCTGTCAGAGGGGTTACAGTACGTAGTAACCGACGAAAGTCATCGAGAAAATCAGAAGTGATTTCTGGCGTTCCCCAAAGTAGTGTTATAGGCCCTTTGCTGTTACTCATCTATATAAACGATTTGGGAGACAATCTAAGCAGCCGTCTTCGGTTGTTTGCAGATGACGCTGTCGTTTATCGACTAATAAAGTCTTCAGAAGATCATAACAAACTGCAAAACGATTTAGAAAAGATATCTGAATGGCGCGAAAAATGGAAGTTGACCCTAAATAACGAAAAGTGTGAGGTCATCTACATGAATGCTAAAAGGAACTCGTTAAACTTCGGTTACACGATGAATCAGTCTAATCTAAAAGCGGTAAATTCAACTAAATACCTAGGTATTACAATTACGAGCAGCTTAAATTGTAAGAAACACAGAAAATATTGTGGGGAAGGCTAACCAAAGACTGCGTTTTATTGGTAGGACACTTAGAAAATGTAACAGACCTACTAAGGAGACTGCCTACACTACGCTTGTCTGTCCTCTTTTAGAATACTGTTGCGTGGTGTGGGATCCTTACCAGATAGGACAGACTGAGTACATCGTAAAAGTTCAAAGAAGGTCTTGTATTATCGCGAAATATGGGAGGAAGTGTCACAGAAATGATACAGGATTTGGGCTGGACATAATTAAAAGAAAGACGTTTTTCGTTGCAACGGAACCTTCTCACGAAATTCCAATCACCAACTTTCTCCTCCGAATGCGAAAATATTTTGGTGACACCGACCTACATAGGGAGGAACAAACATCGCGATAAAATAAAGGAAATCAGAGCTCGTACGGTAAGATATAAGAGTTCATTCTTTCCGCGCGCTATACGTGATTGGAATAATAGAGAACTGTGAAGGTGGTTCGATGAACCCTCTGCCTGGCACTTAAATGCGATTTGCAGAATAACGATGTAGATGTAGAACACTTTGAGATTAGATTAGTCCATGAATAAAGCTCAGGTCCGTTGTAATGTTAGGAGGAATCAAGCCAAAGTCAAACACAAAACAGTCCAAGCTGTCAGCATGAGTCTCAAAAAAAGAGTAACCGGCTTATTGACAGATGTCTGTTTTAGCGCTCTTCCGTTTTTACCCATTTATCTTCGGAAGGGAATAAGCTAGACACGATTACACTTAATTCATTTTGATAAAGAGCAACCTGTTTTCATTCTCAGCTTGTCCCAAAATCACAGTGAAATGCCAGGCAAAGTGTTCATCGAACCACCCTCACTGTAAGATGGCAAGAACTATGCCCCTTACATGAAGTCATTAAAGATCACCGAACTCATGTTGAGTGAACAGTAGGGCTGAACAAAAATGAATAACGAGGCACAATGCATCTTGTAGAGGGTATAGTATGGACGTTTTGGAATAATTAATGTTGGGTGATGGTTTTAATGTAATTCACACGACATGAAAACTTTGTGGAAACGCGTCGATTTACTGGAGGCTAGTTTATCCCAAGGAAGTATTCAGAGTTGACCGCAGCCGGACAGGGGAGCGGCGAAGGGAAGCGACAATAGGCAGCTTCGGACGGCTCAAACTCTGAGAAAGCTGTAACGGGGCACGGCCTCCAGCTGCCTTAAGATGAGTGACAGTGAGGGGGGGGGGGTGGTTGACCCAATGCTGGTGTACCGGGAAGCAGATGGAGAACTTGTACGCCTGTTGATAAATGTCCGTCATCCCGTTTTCAGTGAAACATGCGAGAAATCCACACAAAGCTAAAGTGGACTGATCAACAGAGGTCAAAATATGTGTGTTCGTGGCTATAGCAACTTCACGCTGAATTCACGGTCTGCAGAGTCTCAAGTAAATCAGGTGAAGAGCGACAGAATGAAATGCGCCGGCCTCCGATGGGAACATAGGACCAAGGAATTTGAAGTACCCTCCTGGGAGTCAGAATTCTGGAAAAATTGGTGTTTTGTGCAGGCGCTAACCTTGATGGTGGCCTGGGAGGAGCTAAATAGCAGAAGTTGAATGGGAGGGAAATTTTGTGGGAATTTGTTCACTTCCCAGAGCAGGCATTGGTCAGCGCTGGGAAGCAACGCCTAATTAACGCGACTTGCGCTGCAATTGGCATATGTGATTTTCCTGGAGTGGAAACCGAGTCGAAGAGTGGACTGGCAGAAGTCTCCGTAGAAGTCTTCCTTTGCCAGCTTGCCTAGAGTGCGGACATGGCGTTCTTTACTCAGCTTGCCTGAGAGAGAGAGTGAGCATCTCTGCAGTTTAGGACTTAGCAAACAGAACGATTGAGCTTGGAGATGGAAAGTTTTCATTCAGCTATGTACTGAGCAAGATAGCTAGGAGTGAATAGACGAGCGCAGCCTTGCAGCACCACGAGGTCGGCCGATGTCTGCACAACGACGACGCCCCACCACGCTGAATTCGGTGATACTGCGGCTGTTCCGGCTTGAGTTAGGCCACTGATTAATTTGTTGGATCACGTCGGCAAGGTTTCCACGAGGGTTTCATGAGCCGTGTATTGTAGAATTCATCTCGCACTTCGCATTACGCCTGGGTCAGTCGATAGGAATTGCTTTTGATTTATCGCGCTTTACTCCACGAAAATGCAATTTATTGCCACTGCCCGTTAGAAGAGTCATGTAATGTGATAATTGAAGGTCGTGAGTTAAAATAAATTTGTGCCAATCGACTGCATCTGTTTTCAAGCTCGTATAGAGCGCGGAAAGAACGAACACTTATATCTTTCTGTAATAGCTCTGCTTTCCTTTATTTTATCGTGGTGATCGTTTCTCCTTACGTAGGTCGTTGTCAACAAAATATTTTCGTATTCGGAGGGGAAAGTTGGTGATTGGAATTTCTTGAGAAGATTCCATCACAACGAAAAACGCTTTTCCTTTAATGGTGTCCAGCCCAAATCCTGTATCATTTCTGTGACACTCTCTCCCATATTTAATACAATAATAATACAAAACGTGCTGCTTTTCTTTGTACTTTTTCAATGTACTCCGTCAGTCCTATGTGGTAAGAATCCCACACCACACATCAGTATTCTAAAAGAGGACGGACAAGCTTAGTGTAGATAGCCTCCTTAGTAGATCTGTTACATTTTCTAAGTGTCCTGCCAATAAAACGCAGTCTTTTGTAAGCCTTCCCCACAACATTTTCTATGGGTTCCTTCAAATTTAAGTTATTCGTAATTGTAATTCCTAGGTATCAAGTTGAATTTACGGCATTTAGATTTGACTGATTTATAGTGTAATCGAAGTTTAACGGATTCCTTTTAGCTCTCATGTGGATGGCCTCACGCTTTTCGTTATTTAGGTTCAATTACCAATTTTCGCACCATACAAATATCTTATCTAAATCGTTTTATAATTTGTTTCGATCTTCTGATGACTTCATTAGACGATAATCGACAGCGTCATCTGCAAACAACCTAAGACAACTGCTCAGATTGTGTCCAAAATTGTTTAGATAGATATGGAACAGCAAAGAGCCTGTAATACTACCTTCGGGAACACCAGAAATCACTTCTGTTTTACTCGATGACTTTCCGTCTATTACTACGAACTGTGACCTCTCTGACAGGAAATCACAAATCCAGTCACATAAGTGAGACGATATTCCATAATCACGCAATTTCACTACAAGCTGCTTGTGTGAAACAGTGGCAAAAGCCTTCCGGAAATCCATAAATATGGAATCGATCTGGAATCCCTTGTCAATAGCACTCAACACTTCTTGCCAATAAAGGGTAATGTAAGTATGAATGTATGAGTAAGGGAGTTGTGAAATATGCCGGTTGTTGGACAGAAAGTTTTTTTTTCTCTCGTGAAGAGTAGTGCCAACTTTTTAGAATTCCTCCAACGCTGTTTGCCAATGTTGTTACCTCTCGATCCTGAGATCTCCCGCTTTTTTTTGTCCCTAACATTGGCTAGAACACCGCCTCCACTCTTCTGAAAGAAACTGATGTTCGCTACAACAGCCGTTGGCCAGAGTTTTTGTAAGTTACTCCGGGATTCGTGGTCGAGCTGTATGTCTTTGTTCTACGGAACATGGCTTTGAAAGGTTTCGTTTGTTAGTTAGATTTAACGGTTATCCTTGTTAGGGAACCATTCGGCTGTTTCAGTTACACATTCGGAAACCTTTTGGTTTTATTCATAGAGTAATTTCTATGCACTTACTGTGAAATGAACAAACGTAGCGTTTCCTTTGATTCCGATGGGACACTGTCATGTGCCTTCATTACCTGTCCTTGTCAACTTGAATTTATACGTCTCTAAGTATTAATATTTTTGAAGAAACAAGCATCATATTTCGTTGCCTCAAGTATTTTTAAAGGAGTTTTCAGGACATAAGCAAGTTAGTGATCTTGAGAGATGAATTTCAGTGTCATACCCGTGTTGTGGAAAGACTGTAACCGTTAGTTGCGTAAACACCTTAATCACGGAATCTATAAACGTTTCCCGTGCGCTGACGTTTCAACTTTCGTGGCGAGCGGTCGTCACATGTGATGAAAGTAGCTGTTTCTAAGTCCTAGGTAGCAGGACGAACTCCTGTTTGTGTGACAGGAATCTAATTTAAATGAAGTAGCTGAAGTTACTGACTTACGTAGAAAAGCTCTCCTGTCTAGTGCTATCCCACTGTAGTTCACTTCCTTTGTCTTTCGGTAGTACACTTTCATGGAATTGAGATAAAGTTCTGAAATTCTTATAACATCTTTGGATGCTTTATTGCGCGCATGAAAAATTGAGTTATTCTCCGTTTTGTGAATTTTCATAGTTTCCATAAGCACTCCTATACAAGACACGTAAGCCACTGTCCCCGTTGAATCTTGCCAGAGTGTGATTATCATATACGCTAAGGGATGGGATCATGTTTCTTTCCTTATCGCCGGTCGGAGTGGCCGAGCGGTACTAGGCGCTACAAACTGGAACCGCGCGACTGCTACAGTCGCAGGTTCGAATCCTGCCTCGGGCATGGATGTGTGTGATGTCCTTAGGTTAGCTAGGTTTAAGTAGTTCTAAGCTCTAGGGGACTGATTACCTTGGACGCTAAGTCCCTTAGTGCTCAGAGCCATTTGAACGATCTTTCCATATCGATTTGATAATGTTTGTTGTGCTTTGTATGGACATTTACATAAATAGAAGAGTCTCATATTTTGGTCGTCACTGATATGTGAATATTCATTCCTAACACACATTTCCACATCCTACGATATCCCCGGAATGGTCAACAACCCGTGTTTTTCCAGAAATAAGGTAATAGATTCGCTTCCTCACCATGAATAAAACTTATTATTTGATGTGAATTCGGTCTTTGTATGTTCGTACCGCAGCTGTAGCATCCCTCTGTTGTGAAATCTAAATTCAGGACTTAATAAAGAATGTATGCTACCAGGAAAGGAAGACATTATATTCATGGCAGACGAATGTGATACGCAAGAAATGAGTAAATTACTCGCTACCCCCTCCCCTTCTCCTACCCCCCTTCTCCTACCCCCCCTTCCCCACCCTCGTCCTTTCGAGACTAAGGTAGGCGCTTCAGTCCAGAACCGCGCTGCTGCTACGGTCGCAGGTTCGAATCCTTCCTCGGGCATGGAAGGGTGTGGTGCCCTTAGGTTAGTTAGGTTTAAGAAGTCTAGAGACTGATGATCTCAGATGTTGTCCCATACTGCTCAGAGCCATTTTTGACTACATGACGCGCCGGCCGGTGTGGCCGTGCGGTTCTAGGCGCTTCAGTCTGGAACCGCGGGACCGCTACGGTCGCAGGTTTGAATCCTGCCTCAGGCATGGATGTGTGTGATGTCCTTAGGTTAGTTAGGTTTAAGTAGTTCTAAGTTCTAGGGGACTGATGACCTCAGAAGTTGAGTCCCATAGTGCTCAGAGCCATTTTTTGAACTACATGACGAAAAGACAGTCTACTAAAGAAGTGGCAAATTATTTAGTTAAATCCACTAGAAAATATAATGGGCGAAGAGAGTAGACGGTTTTTACTTGCCAATGTCTGTTAGGATCACTTGAAATCAAAACTAGTAGACGGCTTTTAGTGTATTTTGTAAGTGTGTATAATGAGTACACTGGGCTGTTGTCGCCGTGCAGACAACTTTACCCCACTCCGGGAACCACGGGATCACTCCCGGGCACACGGGAAATAGGGGCCCACCAACGAACTTGTGACGTCACACAAATGCCTTGCCCGATATACATCGCAAACGCTTGGCTATGTCCGGCGCAAGGGGGTAAGTCTGTACCGTTTGTCAATGAAAATGTACCCCATAAAGTCCATAACTTTTTCATATGTTATCGGAAGCGTGAACCTACATAAACGCGCCAGTATTAAAGCGGTTTCAAGTAGTAACTCGCTCCCGCTGAAGACTGTTGCTGCAACTCAGATCTGTAGTGTCACATGCTGTGACGTACGCCACTGAGCCCGCATATCTTGCTGGCCCCAGATCACGCCATGTGGCGTGACGTGATATGGCGGAAGAGCGAGTTTCTCCAGTTGCGCGTATGTGGCGGCACAGGTAGTGGGAGCGAGTGAATGATTCTGCTCTGTGAGTCGCCGACTGCAAAAAAATACTCAGTGGTTATTCAGTCGAAGTTTAGTATTCACATTGGGATTAACTACAAATCTGCTTGACCTTCAGTGGGTAATACGTCTAGTTCCCTAATTCTCTGCTGTGAGCACCAGGGAACTTCGGGAGATTCCACGTTGGAAGGCATTGCGTTCTCCCGATCGTGTATATACCTTCCAAATACCGCAAATGCAATTCAATTAATGCTATTATACTCAAAATTGTTTGCACTGGGTACTGTCATGTGGCACAGAATGGCACTGAGATACTTTCATGGCGGTGAAATATAAGCGTAGCTTTGCGGATCCAGCTACCAAACACTAGTTGGTTTGTTATACATACAATTACACAATGAGAGGAAGTCTGTGGAGTTTGTTTACTCTGTGTTCAAAAATGGCTCTGAGCACTATGGGACTCAACATCTTAGGTCATAAGTCCCCTAGAACTTAGAACTACTTAAACCTAACTAACCTAAGGACATCACACACACCCATGCCCGAGGCAGGATTCGAACCTGCGACCGTAGCAGCCCCGCGGTTCCGGACTGCAGCGCCAGAACCGCACGGCCACCGCGGCCGGCTACTCTGTGTTGAAACTCAATTTACGTTGTATAGAATTCAATAAAACAATCACATTTGAAGGAATACAATTGAGAGAAGATGCTTTGAACGTTCTTATATCGACTACGCGAATGCAGATGGAGCACTTTCTCGGAGTGGACAGCTTTTGAAGGCAGTATATTGTGTTTTCATAAGAACCTCCGTGGAAAAACACTCAAAACCTAACGCAGGATGGCCAGACGGTGTCTGAACCTCAATTCTGGAATTTTAGTGCAGTGTGCAGTGTACAGTGTACTCACTCGGACTACTCATGTTTTATAGTAAGGCATAATATCATCTCATTCTAACCAAGAATTTAATGTCGTCTGTAAGTTAGGAACCCACCTGTGTAGCCGAGGTGACTAATGCACACCGGAGCGCTGGCACCCGACTCGGAGGTAAGTAGGTCGAATCTTCGTCATGAAAAATTTTAACGGCCAGTATTTGGCAGGCAGGGGGAGGCGAGTTCATGGCGTAAGGTTCCTGATCAGTCTTCGCGCCAACTTACTTGATTAAATTTCAAACCTCTCCGCAGTGTCTCATGAAATGGCGATATGTGACACTGTTGACGGTGATCCGTCCGTCCCATACGGACATTAATTTCGACGGCCACCCTGGTTATATTCGAGGGGGGAGGGCTATGTGCATGCTCGCCCTCTCCCTTCTCGTCATCCACAACGTAACAAAAGCAACATCAAAAGCACTCATCACAGACATCCACACGATACGGAAACACACTTGACACTTCGTAGCAGGTCGGAGGAAAGCTTCCTGCATATACTCCTCTGCGCTCACTTAGTGAGTAAGGAACTACTTTGATAATTCAAGAATTCTGCTGTTTTGAAATACACAAAATATCATGGTAAAGTGCCTCAGGGGTGGGAATCGATTCAAGGAATCTGTGGCCGCAGATTGTAGCGGAAAGGTTTCTCCCTCAGAAGTAAAAAATATTCAGCATTGTCAAAGAGGAATTACAGAATTCTTTTGCTAAATTGAATGAAGTATGCAAAAGACATTCCAAGCGACGTTTTCGTAGTGTACATAGTTTGTTACTCAAAGCACTACGGTAGCCAGCCACTTTTTATACAGCTTTACTTATACCAAGACGCACTTCGAGTTCTCACACGTCTTCAATAGACACTGAGCCATCAGCGAAGCTAGAAGTATGTGTATTACGTACATAAATACAAAAGAATAGGCTACGAGCTAAAAAAAAAATTAAATGCAATCGAAGCCTTCGAAATTCAGCAGACAAAATCGTTATATTGGTGAAGACGTAAAGATGTTACGAAATTGTAAATGGGAGAACACCCGAAATTCTTCTTGGAAAAATTAAGCAACATGAAAAGTATGTCGTTCCTGTATTTCTCCAAGTAATGTAACCCATAGCTTCGCAACTTCACCACCACTATCGCAGATAAATTACGGTAATTTTGTGTTTTAAAGACTTTACTTCACACAGTACTTCAATGCATGCTTTCGCCGTCTCATGATGCACTGTCCGTGTTCCATGAATCCATCTGTCTCTTTTTTTGAGCTTTCTTCAGTATGATGTGTGTCGTGGTAACAAATCTATCGTACTTCACAATTATGGTCTAAAATAATTCAGGTGCTCCACCATTATTTCGCTACAATACACATTTGATCTCTGTACTGCGCAAAGCATCTGTGGGCACACGCTCTGCGTTATCACTTCTTGTCTCACAGTTCATAATAACTTGTTACTCCTTTTCTTATTTCCCTGCTTCTAGTCCTTTCCACGAGGGAAGATCGGAAAGTAACGCAAAATAAAACTTCCTGGCAGATTAAAGCTATGTGTCGGACCGAGACTCGAACTCGGGATCATTGCCTTTCGCGGGCAAGTGCTCTACCGTCTTTTTTTCTGTTTGGTTGTTGCGAACGTCACATGATATCCGTTAAAGTTCGTTTGTTGATCCTTCCACTCAGTTTTTTATTACAGAGGCCAACGACCTCTCTGACCGAACACGCTGAGCTACTGTTCCGGCACCATCTGAGTTACCCAAGCACGACTCACGCCCCGTCCTCACAGTTTTGCTTCTGCCAGTACCTCGTCTCCTTCCTTCCAAACTTTGCGAACCTCATCATCAGAATATCATTCTGGTAAAGCAAAACAATTTTATTACCAAAATGTTTAATAGATAACAATACAAAAAAACACAAATGAACCTACACCTTTCCCCTACTTTTCTATACGGGCAGCAACGTTCTCAACACATTTCTCACATCGTGGTACCAGTTTCAATATGCCCTTTTCGTAGAAGTCCATTTGGTAGGAATATAGCCATCTGCGGACTGTTTATTTCACTTCCTCGTCTGTCACAAAGCTTTGGCCTGCCAGGAATTTCTTCATGGAAGCAAAAAAGTTAGACGGCGAAAGGTCCGTACTGGATGCTGGAGTCCCTCCCACCCAAATTTGGCGATTTTCACACGGAGCAACAACTTGGGGGCCCTTAGACCCAAATTTGACTATTTCCTCACGAAGAGCAGCAGTAACTTGGGGGCGAGCATTTTCATGAAGAAATTTGACACAAAGGGAACGACCCAACTTGGCCGAAGATTTAATGTAGGCTGCAGTATTCACAGTTGTATAGTGTTCGGCAAAGTCCACCAATAACACACAACGCATATCCCAGAACAATTTCACAAGCACAAGCACAAGCAAAAATTTAGAGTGACTCAATCTGTTAGATTGAGTCACTCTAAATTTTTTTCATGATGGGGAACAAACACTTTTCCACCCTATAGAGGCCTCTGTGGTTTTGGGCGTGTAGTTGTACGCCCATGGCCCGTCACCAGTGACTATTTCTTTCAGAAAGTCATGTTTTTCTGCGGTGTGTGTTAAGTGATCCAAGCTTGTCGTCATTCGCCGGCCCTTGTGTTTGTCTGACGGGTCCTTCGGCACCCAGCGAGCACTAACTTTAGAAAATTTCAGCGCGTCATGAACAATATCGCACATCATAGGAAGTGCTGAACTGATGCGATAAGGTTAGCAATTGCTCGCGCCTGTCGTTCAAAATTGCTGCCTCAATGGCTCCGACATTCTGCGGGATTGCAGATGTTATCGACCGCCCTCAGCGTGGCGAATCGTTAAGGTTGACATTGCCCTCTTGGAAGACGACACACCAGCTCGAGACATTAATACTGTCCATACAGCCGCCCTACAAGTCCTTGTGAATTTCACTCGGTTTATGCCCTTTAGTCCGCAAGTGTTGAACTATACTTCGTTTCTCTTCACAAGTTGACGAAAGTAACATGCACGCCATGTTTGTTTCGTAGTTCAGGCTTCGCTCACTAGAGCTGCATATGAAAACAAAATACCCTTTGTAGCGCAAACTTTGAATTACATCGTCCTGAAATTTCAACATTCCACCTGCAATACCAGGGGAGCAAAAAATTATTGTGCGTTAGTTTCCGATCCCCCCCTCCTCTTAATTGATTGTCACTAAGTTCAGTTTACCACGTTATCCTCCCCGTAGATCAGGCAACGCGTGCTGCGAGCTGCTGTCTGCACGAAGGCCAGATAGCGCTGCTTCGACGCCTAACCTAAAAAAGGAACAGAGCCGGTGATCTTGGGAAATTAGCGTGCAGAGCTCGTAGCGGGTAGCTTATCGGCGGGCGGTTGCGCCAGCGGGCTGTGTACAGAACCGCGAGGCCCCGCCTTCCCCTTGGGGGTTATCGCGGCCGCAGTATCTCTCACGTAACGTCCCGTTCGCAGATTGTCGCACGTGGTGTTCCGGGAATCGACGCAATGTCAGCGATTGGCAATCACGTCGGAACGAGGCGAGGCGAGAAAAGAAGAAAAATAAAAGACGAAAATAAAAGGGAGAAGCACAAGCAGCTGCGTGGCGCCCTTCAATATTGCGAGCAACAGTAGCCGTCGAGATACGTTCCGTCTGGGAAGTATCTTTTCAAAATATATCCAGAGATGCTAGAAGAACCACAGAAAATACGTATTAACAGGTTAAAAATTACGATGCGCATCTTAAAGTTGCACCACACAGATGTTTGCTGCTGACATGCAGGAAGGGTCGTCTGTTTCCAGTCAGATGTTGACAAAATATCGCTATAATACGAAGACTGGTGTAGAGCTCCTAATCAAGACAAACATAATAGAGAAGCCGCGGAGCTAGAAAACTTAGCGAAATGCAGGAAGACCTGTAGATGATCGACACTTGGTGCAGGGATAGCCAATGCACCCTCAACATTAACAAAACTAACGTATTGCTCATAAACAGGTGAAAAAATGTGTTATGGTATGATTACGCATCTACCGCAGAATAATTAGAAGCAATGAAATCCATTAAGTATCTCATGCAGCCATCACATCGTATGAAGGGTAAATGCTGTAGAGATTCACTGAAAGTGTAATTCCACTCAGGAAGAAATTTACTTGCAAAACTTTAGTATGACTGATACTTGAGTACTGGTCCTCAGTGTGGGACCCTTACCAGACAGGACAGAAGAGTGAAGAGAGGTGGTCCAAGGAAGACCAGCACGCTTTGTAACAGGTTCATTAAGAAAGAGCGAAACTATCACGAGTCATATGACGATAAAAGTATTCACAGCATCACGTTAGGCGAAATATAAAATTGTTATTGTCAAATGATATGGGAATATTAATTACGTCTTCGGTCTACAAAACCTGTGCTAGGGAGTCTAATTATTCATGTTAAAGCTATAATCGACGTTCACAGTTTTAACTCCGTAGTACAGTTTTTATAAATTTGCGACGTAATTTATATTACGATAACATAACAGCGTATTATTCCCGGTTGTATCATGTGACGATGACGATTTTATGTTTCACCTAACGTGGTGCTGTGAATACTTTTATTAACCTGATGATGGTCGGACGACTGAAACTGGTTGCATAAATATCGTATTTTATCAGCAGCTCATGGCTGTAATATGATATTTTTCAAATATATAAGAGATGTGGGGCACCACCTCCTGAAAATATATCGTCAGAGAGGTATTCATGCAACCTACGCGGCTACAAGAGAGGTCTCGTGCATCGCGGCGTTGAGCACCGTTAAAATTCGAGAGCGAATATCCCTAGAAGGGTCAACTAATATATTACTTTCTCCTACGTATACCGGGTGATCAAAAAGTCAGCATAAATTTGAAAACTTAATAAACCACGGAATAATGTAGACAGAGAGTTAAAAATTGACACACATGCTTGGAATGACATGGGGTTTTATTAGAACCAAAATGCAGGATGGCGCTCCACCCCATATTGCTAGACGCGTGAAAGATCTCTTGCGAGCATCGTTTGGTGATGATCGTGTGCTCAGCCACCACTTTCGTTATGCTTGGCCTCCCAGGTCCCCAGACCTCAGTCCGTGCGATTATTGGCTTAGAGGTTACCTGAAGTCGCAAGTGAATCGTGATCGACCGACATCTCTACGGATGCTGAAAGACAACATCCGACGCCAATGCCTCACCATAACTCCGGACATACTTTACAGTGCTGTTCACAACATTATTACTCGTCTACAGCTATTGTTGAGGAATGATGGTGGGCATATTGAGCATTTCCTGTAAAGAACATCATCTGTGCTTTGTCTTACTTTGTTATGCT
Source organism: Schistocerca nitens (assembly GCF_023898315.1). NCBI lineage: Eukaryota > Metazoa > Arthropoda > Insecta > Orthoptera > Acrididae > Schistocerca > Schistocerca nitens. The sequence goes on along the minus strand of NC_064614.1, from coordinate 364,465,577 downwards.
AATTATTGCTATTCTGATCAGATGAAGTGCCATCTGTCGGAAATTTTTTGAACTTTTGTATTTCTTTGGTTCTATTAAAACCTCATGTCATTCCAAGCATATGTGTCAATTTGTACCTCTCTATCTACATTATTCCGTTATTTATTCAGTTTTCAAATTTGTACTGACTTTTTGATCACCCAGTATATCGCGAAAAGCGGTGAACCTAAAGCTAGGGATATTCGAGGTCACACCGAGGCCTAGCAGCCACCATCCTCCACCTTTCACGACTAGAATAGAAGTGAGTGGAATTTACAGTGGTAGACAAAGTACCCTTTGCCGTACAACGTATGTTGTTTGCGGATTATACGATTGCGGGTGTAGATAACGTTCTGTAATTGAAGTCATGCAGTTACCGTGTAAGAGGTCCGAGCAGATGTAATTTCGATGTATTGCTCATGCGCTGCCTGCGATATGCAAGGCATAAGAGAATCTCTGACCAGAGAGCAGTGTTGACTGCAGTAGGAACTGTGTAGCTGTATCAGTAAGTTGTTGCTAGTCTGGAGTCTGCTCTGGTCTGGTATGGTGTATCGTGTTGGCTGGCCCGGTCGCGGTGCAGCGATGTCGGAGCTTGAGTATTATTGTATAAGGTAAAAAGTAGCCTCGCGCATATGTAGTAATGTTATCTCAAGTCGCATGTAAATGTTTTAAAACTCTCGTAATAATAATCTTCCTCATAAAAAGTAACTTTTAACAACCATTCATTTCAATTTAAAGAATTTACTAATTTCTCCCATCCATGATCATCCCGATTATTGCAATAGAAAAATCAGTTGCTTCCTTTCATAAATGACAAATAGGTCGGCCAGCATTGCACAGAGCTGTGCCGGAAAAATTTATTGTAAGAGCAGATATATCCGGCGACATCATTGAGGTAAGAATTTTTCCTTTTTTTATTCAGAATGATCTTTCAGGGCCATGACGCAGCACTGCTGTCGTCCAAAATTTACCAGGTTAAATTCACAGTGAATTATTGAAAAGTCATAATTGAACGACAATTTAATTGAGAGGTTAGTTACATTGTTTTATTACCAGGTTACTGAATTCATTTTTTATTGGGACGTTACATTGAATGTGAACGACGTAATTATAATTTTATTGTTGAGAGGTTTAGGAATTTTTCTGTTTTGAGCTTACACTAAACGTGAATATTATTTATGTTAATATTTTCTGTTTTGAGGTTACACTAAATTAGAATCATATTCATATTATTTATTTTATTTTGTGGGCAGGTTACACTGAATGACGATATTTATTTATATTAATGATTTTAAATTATTGTGGGGAGGTTACAACCGTCAAATAACGAAGAGCAAGGACGTGAACTGGAACATACATTCAGCTGCACGTTAATCAAATGACGGACTTCGATTTCTTGGTGCAATGCTGGCAAACGACAGACTGCCTGTGGGAGAGATTCCTCACAAAACATTTCAGATGAGAAATAGTTATATATGACAATACAAACAGTGCAAAGTAGGGCAATGGGAGTATCGCCCTGTTTCACTGGAAATCGTCAATGACAAAAAAATGGTTCAAATGGCTCTGAGCACTATGGGACTTAACTCCTGAGGTCATCAGTCCCCTACACCTTAGAGCTACTTAAACCTAACTAACCTAAGGACGTCACACACAGACTGAAGCGCCTACAACCGCTCGGCCACACCGGCCGGCCGTCAATGACAGGCGAGTGAAGACAGATATGATACTTATTGTTAGATCCTACTGAAGGAGGTCGAATAACGTCTTAGGGAATGAAACAAGTTACATATTTTCAATTCTGTACGTACCACTCCCTAAAGTAGCACGAAGGTAAAATTTACAAAAGTAACAGCGAACATACGTGTGTATAATCACGCATCCCACGTTCCATCCGTGAATGGAACGGAAGGATCCCTTAACATACCGTTCAATAAAATGTATACACATTACATTGATTCACAAAATATAAATACAGACCTGAATGTAGAGCCACGTTGGACAAACATACATCGGGAGAAAGTTGCTGTAAAATATTATTAATTTTTGAATGCATTTCTAATAAAAGTTGTATTTAACCGGAACAATGAATCTACAGTGATAAAAAAAAATCTCGCTTTGGGGACAGGGTGGGCTGCAGACAAGGGTCAAATACACGCCTTATAGAGGACAGTTGGTATCCTAACCTCAGGAACTGAGTGTACTTCCTTGGCATTTCAATATTTGCTTTGGTGAAATACGGGCTGCTTTCCCTGCCTCGACTAAGGCACACAATACATATCAAAGCATGAAAATACTCAGAACAGAGGTAGCACGATCCTAAAACAATTCCGTTCACGTCCTTTGTCCTCTAAGGTAAAATGAGTGTGTGCTACCAGGAGGCGTAGCCGACCGCAGAGACAAGAGCCGAACAGGTGCACGATATGAATACAGAATAGTTAAGTTTTTAAGTTTGCACGTGCAACAGTACGCTAACGCTAAACCCTCTAAAACCTCCAATGTTTTTCGGTGCACAGGGGAAAAATAAACTGCCGATGGAAACCTATGCCTCAAACCACCATTCACCGATGCAACAGAGGATTACTTTCGAAGGAAACGACGCCTCTTTACGCAGCCGCTAGCTCCATCTCCTCTACTGGCGATCGTGGCCATCAGTCGCGACCGCTGAATAACAAACAACATTTCGAGACTTTCCGCCCATGTTCCGTCAGTATAGCAAGTCACATTTGCCTCCGCAGGGGCGGCTTTGTGGTAGGCGTTGGGGCCTGTGACTTTGACGCTCTGCAGCGTAGCTACACGACCTTCCCAGACACGGGTTCCTATTCTCTATTTGTTTCTCGAGATACCCTTTAAAACCCCTCCAAGTTTGTCGGAACATTTCTGGGACACAATGTACGCCTGGCTATCGATAACGTCGCCATCGTAAAAACTGTCCCTTGGCTTGTTCGCGTCTATGAAGTGAAACGTGTCCATAAAAGAAATGTACATGCGACCTATTTCTGCTGTACGGCTGAAATCTGCGTCGATCTCTATCGCCCTGCAGGCTCGCTTAAGTTATCGTAACTGCCTGTTTGCAGAAGAACGAATTATAAAGCTATCTTTTATAATGCATATTTGCACTGTTTTCTTTGTGAGCAGCAGCGATCAAGATTAAAGGGTTCAAAGCAACCTGACAACGGAATAACGCACCTGTTCACTTACCGGTCGCTATGTTGGCAACGATGTAGGAAATCGTCTTGTAAATACAACTTTACCCATCTTATGTAGCTCATATTTTCATCAAAGGTGGTTTTTTTCTTTCCTTATGCCAGCCAGCCTGGAGGAGAAAATATTTCGTAAAACGGTGATTTGTGCTTTGAATCAGTATCATGGAAGTTTGAAAAGGGAATTCCATATTGATCGAATAACAACTACTGAAGCTCTCAGGACTAAGTTGGCACGTCTCTCCACGACTTGAGATGGAATCCTTGGGAGATGGTGCTCTCTGCAAGGTCAGCGCTTCGTAGGAAGCGCCAGTCAATTGCAGGGCAGCCATTTTCACCAGCTGCACTCAGTCTACGTTTGTTATTAGTTTTACATCTGCTTGTATTAAATTCTGATTTTCGTGTCCCGGAATTGTCTCTATCGCAAGCTGCTGTTTCTCTCACCTAAACGTTAGTTACAGTTAACAACGCGTTCCTCGCTTGATCTCTGTCCTGTGATAGTGCAAGACAGTATTTCGCACTGCCTTTGCTAGCCATCCCCTAGCCTGACCATTAGGTGTCCTTGCTGCGAAAACCCACCTGCACAAATTTTCTTGCCTTCTGGGTGGTCATTTCCGCGGTCCTGCGGTGTGTTATTGGCACCACTATCCACTGCTCGGGGCACTTGTCCTGCCTCGCACAGAGTCCCAGTGCCTAGCCTCTTCACTTTATTCTCGGAGCTGGACGGTAAGATTGTATTGTTACATGTTCTTTCAATGTGAGACATTGCGGAGTGGTGTGTTCTTTAACACAGGGTGCTGATACGCGCACTGGCGATTAGGAACTTTACATCGAAACTTCTCCTTTCCTTGCCTCCAAAATAAAGGTGATGAACTTGAACTGATAACCTTCGGCATAGTGACATCTAAAGTTTCAGCTGCTATCAGTCTTGCACATTGAAATCTTTCTCCGCCCCTGTAATTTTTACATTTATGTTGGTTCCTCCGCTGGCAGCCTAAGGATAACACGCCGTTATTCCATTCAAAGAAAGTTTCACGTCACCTCATTGGCAGTTTTGGCTATCATCTCTACCACCCACGCGTTTTCTGTTCACTTAATTTTCAGCCTTTATAGGGCGCCGTACCACTTTGTCCGTACCACTTTTCCGTCTGCCTCTCTGTCTGTCTGTCTGTCCGACAGTTCAAAACCCTTTTTATGAGGAGCGGGTTGACGCATCAAACTGAAATTTGTGTCCAATATTAAGATCTACGGTCCCTTGGCAGCGTAAAAAAGTGAAGCTTTTAAGTCAATGCAGTCAAAAGATACGACCATTTATGTCACAAATTTTGATATCCGTGAAGTATCAGTCATCAAAACCCTCAGGGTACTTCCCATTGACCTGGCATGATCAAATTAGCCAAGAAGCAAGTTTTCACACTATATTCAAAGAAAAAATCCGAAAATTGTTAATTTGTAATTATAACTCATGACTTTTTGTTTTAAATTAGACTGTCGGTTCGTTTGTCTATTAAGACCTTTCTGTCTCAGAAACAAGTAGACGTATCAGGTTGAAATTTATGTAACATAACGAGGTCTATAGCCCCTTGGTTGCGTCAAAATGTTAAGCTTCTAAGTCAATCAAATCAAATGATACGGCCATTTATGTCACACATTTTGTACTCGCAGACTAACTCATTATAACTTATTGGTACGTCCCTTTCACGTACAATCGTGAAATTTGAGAAGAAGAAAGGTTCGACAGTACAAGTAAAGGGAAAAGTCAGTGAATTATTTCATATGAAAATAATATGTCTTTTGTCATTTGTTATGCGACTCCAGACTTGAAATTAAATCATTCTCAGAAATCTTGGAATCCCTGGGACCGATATATTGCCGGTACCAATGTCGATAACAGGCAAGAGCGAGATCCTGTATTCCCGGAATGGACGGACTGTCTATATACGTGATTAAGTTTGTACCGCTGCCTCACTGGGCGAATCCTACACGCACATGGCCAATTTTTTGTTATTAATATCGCACTAAAAATGGACAAATTCTGACGTTTGAGCGGCTCATTGCTTGTGAGTTATTTGCAAATAATTTGTGTGAACAGGTTTTTTCTGTTATTTTATCCCCTATGTAGTTTAGCTAGTCCGCTTAGGACATTCTAAATACTGATACGATGACAAATGTCGGTGTGGCGCATAGCGGCTCTGAATCAGAGTTAGATGGCGGTCGAGGGGCGTTCGTCACAGGTCGGTCAGCCTTGGCGTTCTCCGATAGGGCGTTAGGGACGTGTCCTGCAGCCCGAGAGCCGCTGACTCACGGCAGAAGCACGTGCGGCCGCCTGCCGTCACGGTGAACCCGGCCGTACATCGCCATTGCGCACTACACTTGAACAGAGCATACACTCCCTACATTTCTACTCAACAGCTCTCCATTTTCATGTCCCTAAAATGCCAAACGCACACATAAGAAGATTTTTTTACGTTTCCAGAAGTTGGGCATCTAACACAGTTAAGGACAAATGGCTCTTGAACCAGCTGAACGCTGTTATTTATTACTACGTGTAATGCAACTTCACATTTTACATCTACGGTTTATTCAGCAGTCAGTTCACTCACTGTGCTGCCGTGTTTATAACAAGGACTCACTCCTTCGTTTAAGATTTGTGTCGCCATCACAGAATTCCACTGCGACACATATTAAGGTTGCTGACGGATAAAATCCGAGTAGGCCCTAAACAGCTACTAAGGCGGCTGTTAAAGCACAAATCTGTCACTGCTCAAAATAGTTTGATACTGTATGTTGTTTCCCAATAGGGACTGTAGTTTGTGGCTGTTAAATACTACTCTTATTGTTATTATGCACCGCTCGCTGTTGTGTCGCTACATTACAGAGATACTGCGTTAAGTGGACATTTCTAGGCGCTGCAGCCTGGAGGCGAAAGACCGCTACGGTCGCAGGTTCGAATCCTGCCTCGGGCATGGATGTGTGTGATGTCCTTAGGTTGGTTAGGTTTAACTAGTTCTAAGTTCTAGGGGACTAATGACCTCATAAATTGAGTCCCATAGTGCTCAGAGCCATTTGAACTATTTTTGGACATTTCTGTTCAAATAATGTCGCTTAATTTCACGATAATAGCGTAACAGACAACCTCAGACGAAATTCAGTGCAAACTGGTGGAAGGCTATGACTCGTCGAGAGGGATTGGAATCTTTTCTTCAAGAAAGGCTTAATATCCGTTCGTCCGCGAAGGCTGATGCCGAAAGCATACAAACTGAGTATTTGACCTTTAACTGTCGTTTCTGATGCCGCTCTGCAACACACAAAAACAAGGTATACGTACTATTCTGGACATAACGAGCTTTGGTCTCCTGTATGTGCGACCATCTAGTGACGTTATTGAGCTGCAACTTGTTTACCAGACTGAGGATGTGTGAGTCCTGTGATGTTCGAGATGTCTTATAGTAGTACGCGCTGATCACGTGAACGTCCATCGGAGATAAGGTACTTCCGTTGTCAAATGACTTTACCTCATCAGAAAATGTTGTGATAGGTGCAAATCTAGTTTGAGGACTCGGATTTATAACTGATCAGTATAGTTAATGTGAGTACCAGCTGTGTTAAAATTGCTCAGTACCACAACAGCGTCTTACACAGAAAAACTGCAAGGTCCTGCTGGAGGATAGGAATCGAATTTAACACAGGACAGAGCTGGCGTAAGCTGTGTAACGTATTGTCCTTGACTTTATCCACATTCTAGCAGCAAGTTATGACAGTGACACTCGTTTACATTGCCGTGATTTGTCACTGCACAGCGCCATCATGCACCGGGGAACGCGTTGTTTCGTCGCCCCAAGTCTGCGCTATTTGAAGTGAGTGATCATGCTACTCTTGTATCACACCACATCGTCCGTGTACAGCAAGGGTTGAAACGTCGACGCATTGTAGATACAGCGCATACAGTGGAGTAGGTGATATCAAACCTTGCGGGACTCTAGCTGGGATCTCGCTGTCTGAGGACACGTCATCATCACCTTTGGATGGAGGCTCAGACCCACCAGGTAGAATATTAGGAGAAGAACGCGTGGTGCTTGAATTCAGTGTTCGATGTTTTGCATGGCAGAACGTCGTTCCGTGTTAACGAACACCGCCCAGGACGACAATGTGCCGTGATATGATTCAGAGGACTTAAAATTGGGTTGCTCCTGTCCTATGACGAAATAAAAACTGAAACATGATGAACTACCGTTCGCAGTTAGCATTACTCACATTTTAGGAACGCAATACAAGTAAACGAGGAACTATAGTGCCTGGGTTTGTGACACTTCAAGTATGACGTATAAAGGTTTAGTTGACACCATGAAAAGAAGGAAATCACATTTTAAAGAAACTATCACTCAAGTGGCGCGTTCAGTTTTCTGTGTCACTCAAAACAGGGGAATTTAGGTTCGTAAATGGTAGGAGAAATGAAGTGGACTGGCAAGTACGGGTATAATTATAAGGCAGTCGCGAAACAACTTTTGGTCACTTAGTTCAAAGTACTGTATAGGCTGTAGGCCAATTGTCCTGAAGCAGAGAAAGATTACGTTTGCAGGTTTATTGAGGAAGCTGTATTATTCTTAGACATGTATCATTTTCACTTTTCGGAACTGAAAGAGAAATAATTTGCATTTTACCAATACATTGGCAAGTGATGGTGGTACTGAGTGGCTGTACGAAACATTTCAGGATATCCAGATGGAACAGTTTACGTCAAGAATCAGAGCTAGTTTGATTACCCAGGAAAAAGTACCCGCACATCCATGTGTAATGCGGAGCTGACCACTAGGTAGCATACGAAAGGCGGAAGAGATGGACTCTAGGATGGCGCAGTTGACGGTATAGGCAATCCTAGGAGTCGAGGTACTGGCAGAATTGAAGCTGTGAAGACGGGTAGTGAGTCGCGCTTGGGTAGCTCAGATGGTAGACCACTTGCCCGCGAACGGCAAAGGTCCCGAGTTCGAGTCTCGGTCCGGCACACAGTTTTAATCTGCAAAGAAGTTTCAACTCTATCTCGTTCAGGATGGCTCAATGCATTGCTTGAGCAACCATGAAGACGGAAGAAGCCTCAACCAGTTATGGAGTCTCCAGTTCTTGTAGTTTCTATGCTGTTGGAGACAGATTCAGTGGCTGCTTAGGATGTGTGGTTGTTGACGTCCAGCAGCATTCGCACGTGAAAAGAACTCACGTCAGGTCGTGTCCAAATGTACGAAAGCAAGACCTGCGGTGGTTAGGGAGTTTCTGCGGTAGCGGGATAGTATAGTCTTGGGAGCTCCTAGTGATTGCCGTTTTTGCTCTATGACTCTGTAGAACAATCCGTGTGCTACAGTCGCGTCTGGCAGGACAAATTTAGGATCCAGTCCGTTCACCCTGGATGGGGAAAGAGCTGTAAAAGGTGCAAAAGCTGCCTTAAATAGAGTCAGACTAAAGCTCATACGACTGGAACGCTGCGTGTACAGAATACATCACATGCGGGCGAAATAAACAGATAAATTTAAATTTTCTAAACTCCAACATACATATCCTGAACGATAATATTGACATACACATACCAGAAAGCCGAACAGCAATTACAGTTCCTTTGCTGAGAAAACCAATCATAGACATCATTGCCTTGAATGAAACTTAACGGGGTGACAAAGGTCAGCTCAGGATAACTGGCGACGACTACCGATCTAGAAAGGAAGGAATAGAAACGAGCCTCGTGTACACGGAATTGAATTTGCTGTACTAAATGAACTCTTCATCTCTTTGACGACAAAAATGGCTCTGAGCACTATGGGACTTAACATCTATGGTCATCAGTCCCCTAGAACTTAGAACTACTTAAACCTAACTAACCTAAGGACATCACACAACACCCAGTCATCACGAGGCAGAGAAAATCCCTGACCCCGCCGGAAATCGAACGCGGGAACCCGGGCGCGGGAAGCGAGAACGCTACCGCACGACCACGAGCTGCGGACCCTTGACGACATTCCGTCTGAAATTTGTTAGTTAGTTCCATAGATAATTTGAACGATTCTTTTACCGAAACGATGTCGAGAGAGTAACTTTTTAGGATATGTATACATGATTAGTGTTAACATTAATAAACTAAATACTTTTTATTCCTACTCACCCAACTACACTTAAAAACAAGTTTTCTTAACCGGGTACAACGTTTTACATAGAAATTCGTTAGTATAATATAAGGTATTGGCCAGGATAAATGACTGTAAGTTAGATTTAAAACTTGCTTTGCTACTTGTCAGACATTTTATGGTATTGAGCAATTGATAAAAAATATTTGATGCTGCATACTGAGCTTCTTTTTCAGCCACTGACAGCTTCAGTAATGGTATTAAAGATAATTTTCCGCTCCAGAGTTGTAGGTACCCACACCACTGTTCCTATCAAACTGTGATGGATTATTTGTAATAAATGGCGTTAGAAAATATACGTACTGTGATAGGGCTTTAAAATGCCGAGCTCCTTCAAGAGGTACAACATGTCGACCACGAGTCAACACGGCATATAATTATTTCTGTTCGCTTTTTTGCAATCAATACTTTATCCTAGCCATCCCAAGCAGGGATGGCTAGAGGACAAATGTAAGGATGTAGAGGCTTATTTCACTAGGGGTAAGATAGATACTGCCTACAGGAAAATTAGAGAGACCTTTGGAGATAAGAGAACCACTTGTATGAACACCAAGAGCTCAGATAGAAACCCAGTTCTAAGCAAAGAAGGGAAAGCAGAAAGGTGGATGGAGTATATAGAGGGTCTATACAAGGGCGATGTACTTGAGGACAATATTATGGAAATGGAAGAGGATGAAGATGAAATGGGAGATACGATACTGCGTGAAGAGTTTGACAGAGCACTGAAAGACCTGAGTCGAAACAAGGCCCCAGGAGTAGACAACATTCCATTGGAACTACTGACGGCCTTGGGAGAGCCAGTCCTGACAATACTCTACCATTTGGTGAGCAAGATGTATGAAACAGGCAAAATAGCCTCAGACTTCAAGAAGAATATAATAATTCCAATCCCAAAGAGAGCGGGTGTTGACAGATGTGAAAATTACCGAACAATCAGTTTAATAAGCCACAGCTGCAAAATACTAACACGAATTCTTTACAGACGAATGGAAAAACTAGTAGAAACTAATGTCGGGGAAGATCAGTTTGGATTCCGTAGAAATACTGGAACACGTGAGGCAATACTGACCTTACGAATTATCTTAGAAGAAAGATTAATGAAAGGCAAACCTACGTTTCTAGCATTTGTAGACTTAGAGAAAGCTTTTGACAATGTTGACTGGCATACCCTCTTTCAAATTCTAAAGGTGGGAGGGGTAAAATACAGGGAGCGAAAGGCTATTTACAATTTGTACAGAAACCAGATGGCAGTTATAAGAGTCGAGCGACATGAAAAGGAAGCAGTTGTTGGGAAGGGAGTAAGACAGGGTTGTAGCCTCTCCCCGATGTTATTCAATCTGTATATTGAGCAAGCAGTAAAGGAAACAAAAGAAAAATTCGGAGTACGTATTAAAATCCATGGAGAAGAAATAAAAACTTTGATGTTCGCCGATGACATTTTAATTCTGTCAGAGACAGCTAAGGACTTGGAAGAGCAGTTGAATGGAATGGATAGCGTCTTGAAAGGCGGATATAAGATGAACATCAACAAAAGCAAAACGAGGATAATGGAATGTAGTCGAATTAAGTCGGGTGATGCTGAGGGAATTAGATTAGGAAATGAGACACTTAAAGTAGTAAAGGAGTTTTGCTATTTGGGGAGTAAAATAACTGATGATGGTCGAAGTAGAGAGGATATAAAATGTAGACTGGCAATGGCAAGGAAAGCGTTTCTGAAGAAGCGAAATTTGTTAACGTCGAGTATAGATTTAACTGTCAGGAAGTGGTTTCTGAAAGTATTTGTATGGAGTGTAGCCATGTATGGAAGTGAAACATGGACGATAAATAGTTTGGACAAGAAGAGAATAGGAACTTTCGAAATGTGGTGCTACAGAAGAATGTTGAAGAGTAGGTGGGTAGATCACGTAACTAATGAGGAGGTGTTGAATAGGATTGGGGAGAAGAGAAGTTTGTGGCACAACTTGGCTAGAAGAAGGGATCGGTTGGTAGGACATGTTCTGAGGTATCAAGCGATCACCAATTTAGTATTGGAGGGCAGCGTGGAGGGTAAAAATCGTAGAGGGAGACCAAGAGATGAATACACTAAGCAGATTCAGAAGGATGTAGGCTGCAGTAGGTACTGGGAGATGAAGAAGCTTGCACAGAATAGAGTAGCATGGAGAGCTGCATCAAACCAGTCTCAGGACTGAAGACCACAACAACAATAACATCTTTATCCTAGAAAATTATTCCATAAAACATTGTAGCGCGGAAATATGCAAAGTATGTAAGGAGATTAATACGTTTGTTTCCAAGATTACCAATTATACGAAGAGCAAAAGTGGCTGAACCTAATAGTTTAAGAAGCTCAGTAATGTGCTTCTTCCAGTTCAAGTTCTCATCAGAATGTTTACCTAAAAATTTGCATTCTACCCTATTTACTAACTCCTGCTCACGTCCTACATCAATTGCTGTAATTGAAAGGTCCTCCTGCGGTTAAGGCTACAGTAGATCTGATTTGGCACCAAATGCATTGAGTATCTCGACTCAAGGTACAAGTCTCTCACCACTGTCAAGGTGTAGGTAATGGAACTGTGCACAAGAAAATGGAAGGGAAAAGTTGGCTCTAACACTTGGATCATACATGTGTGCCCTGATTAAACGTTAATAAATACTAGGTAGTGATGGAGACTATCAGCTACTGTAATGAATCAAGTGCCACCTGCCGTGCGAGAATGAACGCATATACACATATGAACGTGTGATAATGACGGATCTTTGAAAAGAAAAGCCCCAGAAAGATCTCGTAGAACACGCTAAATGGACATGACATCGTATTAATTGACTACAGTTCACGAAATCAAATTAGTGGTGTTGATTGCACTGTAAGATTAGTGAGTAAATTGCCTTGGAAGATTAGGTAGTAAAGAGAAATAGAATACCAAAGAGTGAAATCACGGCCAAGAGGTCACTATACAGTGACTGGTTGATTAAACTAAAACAACACGCTTATCATCCTTTGCCAATTTCATGCGCTGCTTGCCTGCGAAATTTACATCAGTTGTGGGAGACGACGTACGTCAAGGTCGCAGGCAATACGGACGCTAGCGTGGCGCAGCCCATCGGCTTGTGAGCCGACTGCTCCTCTCCAAGTCCAGACTTCGACCATCCTTACGCCTCCCATCGAAGAAGTGTCCTCTGTCTGCGTCGTCTGCGTCATAACGCGAAGAAGCGTAATCTATCAGCGCCACACCACTAAGAACTGTTACTGATACTTTGCTCTCCCTTTCCTTTGCGATACGACCCAGCCAAAACTGCCATTTTGGCCAACCCAAGATCGCATACTTTATTTTTCCAATCCGAAAATTCTGGCAGTTTTGTTCTGGAAGGTTCGGCGTCACTTTTCGGAAGACTGCAAACACTGACTTATCACAACTCTTCGTTCCAAAAACTTGTGAGTGCCGCCGTATAGCAAATCGCCACTCCCAAGGATTGCGTGCCCTGACTTGTCAAAAGGAGCCCCGCCAAAGCTTTGTATAACTGTGCCTTCTCTGTGTTTACACTCAAGGCGCCAGGGGACTCTTTGACACGAAACAAAACACTTGACTGTGGAGGCACCCCGTGACTGCTTCACGACAGTGGGTGGTATTCGTACTCGCCACTGGCAAGGGCTGTGTCAGTTCACTGAACTCAGCATGCAACCGCTTTCTTCCTCCTGAGTTGCTAACCCTGTTGAAACGTACACCGTCCTCTGCCACAGCGAATACGATTGCAGGGGGCTGCCTAATTTACTTAATTTCGTTCATCATATTAGATGTTTCATTACAGGCCGCAACTGTGTCATTCATGATTTATATATTGAAAACTACGCCATTTACTTGTGTTCTGATGCTTAGCGCAATGCGTTCCGAGAATTTATTCTCATTCTCAAGTGCATTTGAGCATTTGTTTACATGAATCTACATAAATCAAAAAACGTTGTGCATCACCTCGGTTTCGAGAATTCCGGAACCTGTAAGGAAATTTGGAATACTGATCAACATAAACATCATTTGCGCCCTTTTTATTGCTCATGAAAACCACACAATGCATGTTGTACCACCATACAGCGAGACCTTCAGAGGTGGTGGTCCAGATTGCTAAACAGACCGGTACCTCTAGTACCCAGCAGCAAGTCCTCTTGCATTGATGCGTGCCTGTATTCGTCGTGGTATACTATTCACAAGTTCATCAAGGCACTGTTGGTCCAGATTGTCCCACTCCTCAACGGCGATTCGGCGTAGACCCCTCAAAGTGATTGGTGGGTCATGTCGTCCATAAACAGCCCTTTTAAATGTATCTCAGGCATGGTCGATAGGGTTCATGTCTGGAGAACATGCTGGCCACTCTAGTCGAGCGATATCGTTATCCTAAAGGAAGTCATTCACAAGGTGTGCACGACAGGGTGCAGCCGTTACGGCGTTACGGTGCCTCCATGGCCACCAGCGGCGTACGACGGCCCCACATAATGCCCCCCCCCCCCCCAAAAAAAAAAAACAGCAGGGAACCTCCAGCTTGCTGCACTCACTGGACAGAGTGTCTAAGGCGTTCATGCTGACCGGGTTTCCTCCAAACACGTCTCCGACGAGCCTGGTTTCCTCCAGACACGTCTCCGACGATTGTCTGGTTGAAGGCATATGCAACACTCTTCAGTGAAGAGAACGTGATGCCAATCCCGAATGGTCCATTCGGCATGTGGTTGGGCCCATCTGTACCACGCTACAGGATGTCGTGGTTGCAAAGATGGACCTCGCCATGGACGTCGGGAGTGAAGTTGCGCATCATGCAGCCTATTGCGCACAGTTTGAGTCGTAACACGACGTCCTGTGGCTGCACGAAAAGCATTATTCAACATGATGGCGTTGCTATCAGCGTTCCTCCGAGCCACAATCCGTAGGTAGCGGTCATCCACCGCAGTAGTGGCCCTTGGGCGGCCTGAGTTAGGCATGTCATCGACAATTCCTGTCTCTCTGTATCTCCTCCATGTCCGAACAACACCGCTTCGGTTCACTCCGAGACGCCTGGATACTCCCTTTTTGGAAGCCCTTCCTGGCACAAAGTAACAATGTGGACTCGATCGAACCGCGGTAATTACCGTGTAGGCATGGTTGAACTACAGACAACACAAGCCGTGTACCTCCTTCCTGGTGGAATGACTGGAACCTGCTGCCGGACCCCCTTCGTGTAATAGGCGATGCTCATCCATGGTTGTTTACATCTTCCGGTGGGTTTAGTGACATCACTGAACAGTCAAAGCGACTGTGTCTGTGAAACAATATCCATAGTCAAAGTCTGTTTTCATTAGTTATGGAAACCGGGGTGAAGCAAACCTTTTTTTATGTATGTAGTTCGTCATTGAGAATAGCTGTAAGTAGACAAAAAGAAAACAATTTCTAACGTTAACAATTAAAACCACTCAAAGATTCATTTTATGCGATTTTCCGATTGCAGTCTAACCGCAAAAAGATGCTACAGAGGCACAAAGTACCATATGCAAACATCTCCAAACATATTCGTGTAAACAAATGCACGTGATAATAAGAATGAGTTCTCGAAACGCATTCTGCTAAGCATGAGAACATAAGTAGCTGATGCAGTTTCGATTATTTAAATGAGGGCGGCTGCTTACAGAGGCTCGAGTAGCCGGTGTTTTATCGTTTAGAGCGCGTGCACGGTCACTCGCCTCTCTCGCTGGGGGCAAGGCCAAGGGAGTGGAAACTGCACTACCAAAAAAGAGAATTCAACATGCATTTTAGAATCAAAGGAAATCACCTACAGCCATCATACACTCCCGAGGACAATACTGCTCTCTGCATATACATCGAAATTTGTCAGTCAGTGAGACCTATCATATCGAGGAATTAAGTGAGATGAGCAGAAAGTAATGAGGTACGAGGCTGGCTACAACGTGACACGTTTCAGTATGACTATTTGGTTTGCAGAATTGAAAATATGTGGTTTCAAAATTTAGGGGGAGTCCATTTTCTGATAATTACTTTATAATTTTTTCGAAAATATCATTTACAGTCCCTTGGGATGTATTATAATACGAGCATGGTCTGCAAAAAGGACCAATTCTGCTTCTTGAATGTTAAGTGGAAGGTACACTGAGGTAACAAAAGTCATGGGTAGCAATATGCACACGTCCAGATGGCGGAAGTAGCATGAGTCCAACGTATAAAAGAGCAGAGCATTGGTGGAGCGGTCATTTGTTCTCAGGTGGCTCAGGTGATTCATGTGAAACGTCTTCCGACGTGATTATGGCCGCACGACGGGATTTAACACACTTTGAACGTGGAAAGGCAGTTGCAGCTAGACCCCCACGTGACATTCCATTTCGGAAATCGTTAGAGAATTCAACATTCTGAGACCCACGGCGTCAAAAGTGTGCCGAGAATATCAAATTTCAGGTATTGTCTCTCACCACGGACAACGCAATGGCCGACGGCCTTCAAGCAATAACCGAGAGCAGCGACATTTGCGTAGAGGTGTCAGTGCTAACAGACAAGCAACACTGAGTGTAATATCCGCAGAAATCAATGTGGGACTTACGACCAATGTATCCATTAGGATAGTGCAATGAAAGCTGACGTTAATGAGTTATGGCAGCAGACAACCAACTCCAGCACCTTCGCTATAACAGCACGGCATTGCCTGCAGCGCCCCTCCTGACCTCGTGACCATATCGGTGGGACCCTAGACGACTGGAAAGCCATGCAGTGGTCAGACTAGTGCCGATTTCACCTGATAAGAGCTATGTAGGTTTAGAGTGTGGCGCAAACCGCACCGAGACATGGACCAAAGTTGGCAGAAGACACTGTGCAAGTTGGTGGTGGCTCCATAATCATGTGGGCTGCGTTTACGTGGAATGGACTGTGAAACGTCCCCATAGAAAAATTATAAATGACAGTGCTGGTCAACTTCTACGTTATTTGATTTTCAAACAGCTGAGCAAAACTGAACGTACTCAGACATTTCTCTCTTTACTTATTCTGATCATCACTAAACTGACACACAATATTTTTAGCGCAACGCAATCTGACGTTCAACAATCCCCACAAAAGAATGGCCCTGACTAGCAATAACCTATACCTTTCATGAATCACTTACCTCACAAAAATCTTCGTTACTCTAACTACTGCAATACAGCGAGCGCCAATACTGCCAGCTAAATAAAAGATTCTAACTACTGAAGGCACTAACTACTGATAGGCATTTTCGAAACACCCTATATATATATATATATATATATATATATATATATATATATATATATATAATTAATTTAGTGAAATCCAGTGAAACAATTTTCCTTTTTCTGACGGACACACGTCCCGATCGTCCACTCAAAACTCTGGCATCTCTCTCTCCACATCCACCACTGCTGGCGGCTCACCTGCAACTGCCCAACGCTACGTGCTGTTCACATTCAACTGCCCAACACTACACAAACGACTATTCCAACAATGTATTCAACCAGCCACACACTGCGCACAGCACTGTCAGTGATTTTCATACAGAGCGCTACGTGGCGTTACCAACATAAAAACCTAAACAGCCTACTTAGAACTGGGTCCTCTGGCCCCACTGAACCAATCATTGGTCGTTTATGTTCTACTACTAGGAGACCATTTGCAGCCATTCATGGACTTCATGTTCCCAAACAACGATGGAATTCTCACCAGACCACAATTGTTGGCGACTGGTTTGAAGAACACTCTGGACAGTTCGAGTGAATGATTTAGCCACTTAGATCGTCCGACATGAATCCCATCTTACATTTATGGGACATAATCGAGAGGTCAGTTCGTGCACAAAATCCTGCGCTGGCAACACTTCCGCAATTATGAATGGCTATAGTTGCAGCATTGCTCAATATTTCTGCAGGGGACTTGCAATGATTTGTTGAGTCCATGCCACGTCAGTTTGGTGCCCTAAACTAGGCAAAAGGGGTCCGACACGATATTAGGAAGTATTCCATGATTTTTCTCATTTCATTGCATTTCACATGTATAAGGAATAGGATCCCACATGAACCATGGACCTTGACGTTGGTGGGGAGGCTTGCGTGCCTCAACGATGCAGATAGCCGTACCGTAGGTGGAACCACAATGGAGGGGTATCTGTTGAGAGGCCAGACAAACGTGTGGTCCCTGAAGAGGGGCAGCACCCTTTTCAGTAGTTGCAGGAGCAACAGTCTGGATGATTGACTGATCTGGCCTTGTAACACTAACCAAAACGGCCTTGCTGTAATGGTACTGCGAACGGCTGAAAGCAAGGGGAAACTATAGCCGTAATTTTTCCCGAGGGCATGCAGCTTTACTGTATGATTAAATGATGATGGCATCCTCTTGGGTAAAATATTCCGAAGGTAAAATAGTCCCCCATTCGGATCTCCGGGCGGGGACTAATCAAGAGGACATCGTTATCAGGAGAAAGAAATCGGAGCGTGGAATGTCAGATCCCTTAATCGGGCAGATAGGTTAGAAAATTTAAAAAGGGAAATGGATAGGTTAAAGTTAGATATAGTGGGAATGAGTAAGGTTCGGTAGCAGGAGGAACACGACTTTTGGTCAGGTGAATACAGGGTTATAAATACAAAATCAAATAGGGGCAATGCAGGAGTAGGTTTAATAATGAATAAAAAAAATAGGAGTGCGTGTAAGCTACTACAAACAGCATAGTGAACGCATTATTGTGGCCCAGATAGACACGAAGCCCATACCTACCACAGTAGTACAAGTTTATATGCCAACTAGATCTGCAGATGACAAAGAAATTGAAGAAATGTATGATGAAATAAAAGAAATTATTCAGGTAGTGAAGGGAGACGAAAATTTAATAGTCATGGGTGACTGGAATTCAACAGTAGGAAAAGGAAGAGAAGGAAACGTAGTAGGAGAACATGGATTAGCGCTAAGAAATGAAAGAGGAAGCCTCCTGGTTGAATTTTGCGCAGAGTATAACTTAATCATAGCTAACACTTGGTTCAGGAATCATGAAAGAAGGTTGTATACATGGGAGAACCCTGGAGATACTGACAGGTTTCAGATAGATTATATAATGGTAAGACAGAGATTTAAGAACCAGGTTTTAAACTGTAAGACATTTCCAGTGGCAGATGTGGACTCTGACCACAATCTATTGGTTATGAACTGTAGGTTAAAACTGAAGAAACTGCAGAAAGGTGGGAATTTAAGGAGATGGGACCTGAATAAACTGAAAGAACCAGAGGTTGTACAGAGTTTCGCGGAGAGCATAAGGGAACAATTGACAGGAATGGGAGAAAGAAATACAGTAGAAGAAGAATGGGTATCTTTGAGGGATGAAATAGTGAAGGCAGGAGTGAATCAAATAGGTAAAATGACGAGGGCTAGTAGAAACCCTTGGGTAACAGAAGAGATACTGAATTTAATTGATGAAAGGAGAAAATACAAAAAATTCAGAGAATGAAGCAGGCAAAAAGGAATACAAACGTCTCAAAAATGAGATCGACAGGAAGTGCAAAATGGCTAAGCAGGGATGGCTAGAGGACAAATGTAAGGATGTAGAGGCTTAACTCACGAGGGTAAGATAGATACTGCCCACAGGAAAATTAAAGAGACCTTTTGAGGAAAGAGAACCAGTTGCATGAATATCAAGAGCTCAGATGGAAACCCAGTTCTAAGCAAAGAAGGGAAAGCAGAAAGGTGCAAGGAGTATATAGAGGGTCTATACAGCGGCGATGTTCTTGAGGACAATATTATGGAAATGGAAGAGGATGTAGATGAAGATGAAATGGGAGATATGATACTGCGTGTGCAGAGTTTGACAGAGCACTGAAAGACCTAAGTCGAAACAAGGCCCCAGGAGTAGCCAACATTCCATTAGAAATACTGACAGCCTTGGGAGAGACAGTCCTCTGGTGAGCAAGATGTATGAGATAGGCGAAATTCCCTCAGACTTCAAGAAGGATATAAAATTCCAATCCCAAAGAAAGCAGGAGTTGACAGGTGTGAAAATTACCGAACTATCAGTTTAATAAGTCACAGTTGCAAAATACTAACGTGAATGCTTCACAGACAAATGGAAAAACTGGTAGAAGCCGATCTCAGAGAAGATCAGTTTGGATTCCGTAGAAATGTTGGAACACATGAGGCAATACTGACCCTACGACTTATCTTAGAAGAAAGATTAAGGAAAGGCAAACCTACTTCTCTAGCATTTGTAGACTTAGAGAAAGCTTTTGACAATGTTGACTGGAACACTCTCTTTCAAATTCTGAAGGTGGCGGGGGTAAAATACAGGGAGCGAAAGGCTATTTACTATTTGTACAGAAAGCAGATGGCAGTTATAAGAGTAGAGGGACATGAAAGGGAAGCAGTAGTTGGGCAGGGAGTGAGACAGGGTGGTAGCCTCTTCCCGATGCTATTCAATCTGTATATTGAGCAAGCAGTAAAGGAAACAAAAGAAATGCAAAATAACTGATGATGGTCGAAGTAGAGAGGAGATAAAATGTAGACTGGCAATGGCAAGGAAAGCGTTTCTGAAGAAGAGAAATTTGTTAACGTCTAGTATAGATTTAAGCATCAGAAAGTCATTTCTGAAAGTATTTGTATGGAGTATAGCCGTGTATGGAAGTGAAACAGGAACGATAACTAGTTTGGACAAGAAGAGAATAGAAGCCTTTGATATGTGGTGCTACAGAAGAATGCTGAGGGTTAGATGGGTAGATCACATAACTAATGACGAGGTACTGAACAGAGGAGTTTGTGGCGCAACTTGACTAGAAGAAGGGATCGGTTGGTAGTGTGGGGCGGCTGGTAGGAATAATGTTGTTATATAAAATGTTTGAATGTGGAAACACTGCATTTCCCGGCCGATTAACCATTTGTGCCGCGACGGGTGGAATTATGGTTGTTAAATGTTCCTATTATCTATGCTGTCTTTTGCCTTTCTCAACAATGGCTCTCTAACTACAATATTGGCAACCAAAAAGTGATTAGCAAAACGTGAAGCCTGTAATTAGAATTCCTAGTGCCCACTTCATCTGAGAAATACACTTATAGCTACAGCTTATAGCTCTGAGGAATTAGGAGATTGTCTGGGATTTATAATCAAAAACGATCGTGAAAAAAAACTTTCTCTATATTCTGAAAGTCACAGATGAAAAAAAAGCATTCCACACAATCTAACTAACAGAGCAGTTCAGAGTCTAATGCGCTGATGCCACTATAACTGTCCAAATTAAATATTTAAATGAATGCTCGCCATAATTTGATGATGTTGTTGTGGTCTTCAGTCCTGAGACTGGTTTGATGCAGCTCTCCATGCTACTCTATCCTGTGCAAGCTTCTTCATCTCCCAGTACCTACTGCAACCTACATCCTTCTGAATCTGCTTAGTGTATTCATCTCTTGGTCTCCCTCTACGATTTTTACCCTCCACGCTGCCCTCCAATGCTAAATTTGTGATCCCTTGATGCCTCAAAACATGTCCTACCAACCGATCCCTTCTTCTAGTCAAGTTGTGCCACAAACTTCTCCTCTCCCCAATCCTATTCAATACCTCCTCATTAGTTACGTGATCTACCCACCTTATCTTCAGCATTCTTCTGTAGCACCACATTTCGTAAGCTTCTATTCTCTTCTTGTCCAAACTGGTTATCGTCCATGTTTCACTTCCATACATGGCTACACTCCATACAAATACTTTCAGAAACGACTTCCTGACACTTAAATCTATACTCGATGTTAACAAATTTCTCTTCTTCAGAAACGCTTTCCTTGCCATTGCCAGTCTACATTTTATATCCTCTCTACTTCGACCATCATCAGTTATTTTACTCCCTAAATAGCAAAACTCCTTTACTACTTTAAGTGTCTCATTTCCTAATCTAACCCCCTCAGCATCACCCGATTTAATTTGACTACATTCCATTATCCTCGTTCTGCTTTTGTTGATGTTCATCTTATATCCTCCTTTCAAGACACTGTCCATTCCGTTCAACTGCTCTTCCAAGTCCCTTGCTGTCTCTGACAGAATTACAATGTCATCGGCGAACCTCAAAGTTTTTACTTCTTCTTCATGAATTTTAATACCTGCTCCGAATTTTTCTTTTGTTTCCTTTACTGCTTGCTCAATATACAGATTGAATAACATCGGGGAGAGGCTACAACCCTGTCTCACTCCTTTCCCAACCACTGCTTCCCTTTCATGCCCCTCGACTCTTATAACTGACATCTGGTTTCTGTACAAGTTGTAAATAGCCTTTCGCTGCCTGTATTTTACCCCTGCCACCTTCAGAATTTGAAAGAGAGTATTCCAGTGAACGTTGTCAAAAGCTTTCTCTAAGTCTACAAATGCTAGAAACGTAGGTTTGCCTTTTCTTAATCTTTCTTCTAAGATAAGTCGTAAGGTTAGTATTGCCTCACGTGTTCCAACATTTCTACTGAATCCAAACTGATCTTCCCCGAGGTCCGCTTCTACCAGTTTTTCCATTCGTCTGTAAAGAATTCGCGTTAGTATTTTGCAGCTGTGAGTTATTAAACTGATAGTTCGGTAATTTTCACATCTGTCAACACCTGCTTTCTTTGGGATTGGAATTATTATATTCTTCTTGAAGTCTGTCTCATATGTCTTGCTCGCCAGATGGTAGAGTTTTGTCATGACTGGCTCTCCCAAGGCCATCGGTAGTTCTAATGGAATGTTGTCTACTCCCGAGGCCTTGTTTCGACTCAGGTCTTTCAGTGCTCTGTCAAACTCTTCACGCAGTATCTTATCTCCCATTTCATCTTCATCTACATCCTCTTCCATTTCCATAATATTGTCCTCAAGTACATCGCCCTTGTATAAACCCTCTATATACTCCTTCCACCTTTCTGCCTTCCCTTCTTTGCTTAGAACTGGGTTGCCATCTGAGCTCTTGATATTCATACAAGTGGTTCTCTTCTCTCCGAAGGTCTCTTTAATTTTCCTGTAGGCAGTATCTATCTTACCCCTAGTGAAACAAGCCTCTACATCCTTACATTTGTCCTCTAGCCATCCCTGCTTAGCCATTTTGCACTTCCTGTCGATCTCATTATTGAGACGTTTGTATTCCCTTTTGCCTGCTTCATTTACTTCATTTTTATATTTTCTCCTTTCATCAATTAAATTCAATATTTCTTCTGTTACCCAAGGATTTCTATTAGCCCTCGTCTTTTTACCTACTTGATCGTCTGCAGCCTTCACTACATCATCCTTCTGAGATACCCATTCGTCTTCTACTGTATTTCTTTCCCCCATTCCTGTCAATTGTCCCCTTATGCTCTCCCTGAAACTCTGTACAACCTCTTGTTCTTTCAGTTTTTCCAGGTCCCATCTCCTTAAATTCCCACCTTTTTGCAGTTTCTTCAGTTTCAATTTGCAGTTCATAACCAATAGATTGTGGTCAGAATCCACATCTGCCCCTGGAAATGTCTTACAATTTAAAACCTGGTTCCTAAATCTCTGTCTTACCATTATATAATCTATCTGATACCTTTTAGTATCTCCAGGATTCTTCCAGGTATACAACCTTCTTTTATGATTCTTGAACCAAGTGTTAGCTATGATTAAGTCATGCTCTGTGCAAAATTCTACAAGGCGGCTTCCTCTTTCATTTCTTCCCCCCAATCCATATTCACCTACTATGTTTCCTTCTCTCCCTTTTCCTACTGACGAATTCCAGTCACCCATGACTATTAAACTTTCGTCTCCTTCACTACCTGAATAATTTCTCTTATCTCGTCATACATTTCATCTATGTCTTTATCATTTGCAGAGCTAGTTGGCTTATAAACTTGTACTACTGTAGTAGGCATGGGCTTTGTGTCTATCTTGGCCACAATAATGCGTTCACTATGCTGTTTGTAGTAGCTAACCCGCACTCCTATTTTTTTCTTCATTATTAAACCTACTCCTGCATTACCGCTATTTGATTTTGTATTTATAACCCTGTAATCACCTGACCAAAAGTCTTGTTCCTCCTGTCACCGAACTTCACTAATTCCCACTATATCTAACTTTAACCTATCCATTTCCCTTTTTAGATATTCTAACCTACCTGCCCGATTAAGGGATCTGACATTCCACACTCCGATCCGTACAATGCCAGTTTTCTTTCTCCTGATAACGACGTCCTCTTGAGTAGTCCCCGCCCGGAGATCCGAATGGGGGACTATTTTACCTCCGGAATATTTTACCCAAGAGGACGCCATCATCATTTAATAATACAGTAAAGCTACATGTCCTCGGGAAAAATTACGGCTGTAGTTTCCCCTTGCTTTCAGCCGTTCGCAGTACCAGCACAGCAAGGCTGTTTTGGTTAATGTTACAAGGCCAGATCAGTCAATCATCCAGACTGTTGCCCCTGCAACTACTGAAAAGGCTGCTGCCCCTCTTCAGGAACCACATGTTTGTCTGGCCTCTCAACAGATACCCCTCCGTTGTGGTTGCACCTACGGTACGGCCATCTGTATCGCTGACGCACGCAAGACCCCCCACCAACGGCTAGGTCCATGGTTCATGGGGGATCAAACGCCACGCTAAATAATGGTAGAATGTCTGTCCCGCGACTGCACGTGAAAATACGACATACGCAAACTGAAGATAGATAATTAAAATCATCCCAGAATTAACACTTCACTCGAAAATGATTTCATGGTTACGCGTATCCCGAGTAACTTAATACGGCATCCGAGGCTGTTTATAGTAATGATACCGACGCGACGCGACTCCCGACACAGATGGTGTGCTATTCAGCGTCTGGAGAGAACTGGGGCCTTCCTTCCTCGTTCAGCGTTCTTATATACAGTATAAAGCCGCGGTGCGGACGGCTAAGGGAACGCGTTATCAAATCGGCTCTCCCGACTAGCTGCTGGGCTAGTAATGCACCACATTAAGTTATTGAATAAATCATAGCTTCTTTTGCTGATGGCCGATGAAGCTCTCAATTTAAATGTGCATTCAACACACAGGTAAGTAATCATAACAAATGTCTGACGTGGCTAAGTTAAATATTTTGGGCGAGAGAATTAATTTAATTACACTGCACGCAGTAGACGAGCTCTGAACTTGCCCTTTGGAGATACGCTATCGCTATAGTTTTATAGTTATTCAAATTAAACTTCTCACATCTTTATGGTTATAGCGGATCTCCATTCTACTTAAATATAAACATCCTAGCCTTATTTATTATCCTACTTATTCTATCTTGCTTCCTTAATTTTTAAGACAAAGACCAGAAAATTATGAATTTCAACTAAAATCTTAATTTGTGAGATCCAAAGTACTATTTCTATTAAATTATTATGGAAAAGGAATCTAAATATAAATTTTTAAGTCTCTAGCTCTTTTCTGTTGCGCCAATGATTTATACAGAAAAACGTCCAAATTTCGAAAATGGTTAAAGTTAACGAACTGATATTCAACACATATTAATTTAGTATTACTCCTGACATGCTAGAAACGTTTTAGGTTATTTGCTTGATTTTTAAAGTATTGTGCAACATTTATGACGTCAGAGCTAGTTACAGCGGGCTGGTTGGCACACAATAGAAAGACTGATGTGAATTTACTACAGCGTGAGTAGGCTGCTTCCCTACATCACCCTCTACTTAAATTTTTTTAATGTTAATGACCAAAAAAAATTAATTACAAAAAGGGAAGCAAGAGTACAGCTTAACTTCCTATGAAAATTAAAATTGAACTGTAAACATATAGAAATATTAAAAGAGAACTGATTACCTACTTTAATTATTTAAATTTCGGGCATGTTCACTGCCTCTTAAGCAATATTATCCCTCAAAATTTAAGCAAAATCAATGAAACACTTTGGCATACATATTGCCTTACATAAAAATATGTAAAATTATGAAAATCTTAAATCCATTAAATACATTTTTACATACACAAATTCAAAGAAAATAACAGTTATTCATGATACATAAACAGATGATTATATCTTAGCAGTCTTTTCTAAACCTGAAAGAAAATTTCACAAATCATTTTTACACACGTGGTTGTAGCCGCTTTGGCTGGCGTTCTACACTTCCATTCACAAGGGTAGAGGAGGGGAAGTTGCTATGGTGTGCGTCCTTCACGTTCACTCTAAATTTCATAGGGAAATGGGAGGGGTCACTGTGAGTTGTGTCCAAGTCACTCCACGCTTTCACGCAGCTACCAGGCTGCCATTGTCTGGTTTGTCCTGTAGAACAAACAAAAAGAGTGTCTCAGACTCTGTTCACGTAATATCTAAGGGTGGGTCACAATGAAATGGGGAGATATACATTGTATCCTTCAATATGTTGCTGGAACAAAGTTAACAGAACTTTTTCAATTTTCCTCTCGTGGTTACTTAATTGTCATAAAATCGGTAAACAAATGGCTCAAAACGCCGTTAGGTACGTACTAGAGAAAATTTATGCTCAAGGCATACAATCACGAATCCTATTTAATATCAATTTATTATTTCTGGGCCAGAACACTCAGCTTCTTTGTACATGTGAGTAACTTTTGGCAATAGTACAGTTCTGAGTGTTCAAAACACACTACGTTTAGTTGACTACTAACTTCACTTATTGGTCCTCTGCTACTGTGTCAGTTCCACATCTGCAATTATGTACTTACTTACTTTGAAGTGTATTTATGCTGAGCTATCAATAATGTTTCACGTCTGTCATTATGTTACTTATTTATGTTGCTAGTGTATGTACTTATTTAACACTCACTCTATTAACATTTAAAGAATAGGATAGCACATTTACTTCATATCTATAGCGTATTGCAGCTGATCAGTTTGCTCATGTGGCAATCCATTTCCACTCGATCGGACGCTGAAACCACAGGTAGTCTCTCTCGACCAACCACTAAAATGCATCAAGTAATTATGGACGAGCGTAATGCCAAATTCCTTAAACCTATAGGACACCATGAGCTGCTCTGTCTCATCTAACATAAGGGTACCTATGGTCACATTCACGCCTCCAACTCATAACCTCAATACGTGTAGGTGTGTCCTGTCACACACTACACCAAACAATGGCCAGCTCCGACATTATAAATACTTCAGTGACGTGTCCTTCACGTCTCAACCACAAACACTGCTCGATTCTATTACACTGCCATTCCTTGCTACACAAGGTGAGTTTATTCTTACAACTTCTGTGTATATTTTTTATTATTTAGCTCTAATGCATACACTAGGTTTCACTACCACTTCAGATCCTGCTTGTACACGAATTTGTACATCTTTTTAAAATATTATTGTGGGACCATTTCCAATAAAACAACACTTTGTACTTATAATATTACCAGGGTTCTATACTTACTTGTTACTCAAATACATTGTATCTTAGTTACATCATACTTCTCCGTTGTTTATGTAACTGTTAGGTTTGTCACATTAGGTTTTTTTTCACTAATCGGTGGATAGAATGGTTACAGAACTCATGGCTTGATAGCCATGACGGAAAATTTTCGTATTAGAGAGTAAGCGCCGAAATTTTGGTGGATAGGAAAGATGAAGAATTAGTGAGACCTGAAAAGGAAAGAAGATCTCACACAGCTGGGACTGCACAGCTGCCACACTGTGTAGAGGTTACAGAACAACCTCCTCCCTACAGCATTCATTCATAACCTTTGACCACGCCACGTCAATCTGTAAATATCTTATGATGCCTTTTTAGAACCTGTCTCATTTCTTCCTTCTGATTAGCTGAAATTTTATCGATTTCCTGCAATTTAGCTTTATTTTGTCCAAAATAATTGCTTCTTCTTCTTCTGTGTTTAGCTTACTTTTACTAAGATTAACACCTTCGTCCCAATACCTCCTATTTTTCAGAACTCGTATAGGCAGCTCCCAAGTTTCATCATTAGTTACTACATGTTTATCACTAAAAGGTACTGTAATTACTCCGGTTATCGGCGAGACCATTTTTAACTGGCTTCTTTCAAAGTCAACAACACTCTGATATTTTGACAAGAAATCTATGCCAATTAAAACCTCAATACTGAGATTGTTTACAATTAAGCATGGATGATTAATTAAATTACCATTAATGTTAAAGGGCAGCAAAGCTTCTTGCTTTACCGTTTTTGACACCTTGCCAGTAGCACCAATTATTCTCAGTCCTGATACCCTCATTACTATAAGCCTGTCTTTACCAGGTAATGCATCAAAGAAGGATTGAGATATCGCACTCACCTCACTTCCACTGTCTAAGAGACAATGTACATTGATACCCAACATGTTCACTATTATTATAGGGTTGCTTATTCTAGGTTGTACAGGTGGTTCCTCAAACTCATCCAATAGTTCCTTTTGGATTTGTCTCCAACTAAAGTGATCGACATCTGTCTTCATTACATTTAGGTCACATTGTGTAGGGGTTTCCTGAATTACATTTTCAGCTGCCTTTTCCAGTCGGTCTATTAAATTCAAATCGAAACACCGCACGACTTTATTACATTTAGTTTGCTGAACATAACCCACATTACTGTAGTCTGAGCGATTCTGCGCCTCCAGACCGGGCATAACACTAGTTACAGCTAAACCATTTTTACTATTATCGTCGGGTTCCTTCTCCAGTGACAACTGGTCACAGCTACTGGGTTCATCGACCCCCAACAGGCTACCCTCTACATTCTCACTTACCTCCTGTCCTAATTCTATTAGTACAGTATCAACTTCCTGCACAGGCTCTTTATATAAGAGCACATCATCCTCATCGTAAATATAAGCATGAATTTCTCCTGCTTCTTCACCTGACAATTCAGTATTTTGTAGCTCTTCCCTACCGTTATACTGCTGCGCCTTCTCTTTCTCTTCTCAGTTAGAAAGCGTCTCCAACACGGTATCTATCAAATACTGTGAGTGATCTAATATTTCTGCTGTGTCCTTAGATGCTACCGACCCTTCATCCACATGTTCAGTTTGAGTATTCTGATCTGTCTTACCAATTATTGTAATGACTGGCTTAGGAAAAGTAACCGCCTGGTGAGCGCCAGTGTCCTCATAGACGGGAACTAGTTTTCCTGCCTCGGCCTACTACTGTTTCCTTTATTTCCATTATAGTTAACTGGCACAGCATTGCTTTCCACATTGTTGTTTACCTGCATAATTTTGTTTGTAACAAAATTACTATCATTTGGATGCCATTGTTGGTTCTGATAATTATTTCTGATGTTTACATTGCCATTCTGCTCGTTCTTAAAATTACTACTAGTGTTGTTAGTATTTCTGTTATTGCGTGCTTGCTCCTCATTGGCAGCAACACGTTCTACACGTTCCAAATACTCAATGAAACGATCTAGATTGTCTCTAGGGGCAGATATAATTCTAGTTTGCCAATACCATGGCAGTTTGGCTTCAAGACCTAGTATTATCATTTCAGGTTTTAGCTTTTCGGCCAAATGTGACAAACGTGAAATCCATGACCTAGCAAACTCTTTAATTGATTCCTTGCCTGCATTGAAGCGTTTTCCACCCCAAAATTCTCTCAACACTTCATTTTGCTTATTACTAGACCAATACTCATTAATGAAAGCTGTTTTAAATTCCGCTAATGTTTTACACTTCAACATAACATCAGCTGACCAACGCATGGCGTCATCTGCTAAATGGCTTCTAATAAATGAGATTTTCTCTCGTCCAGACCAAGTTGGTGGAATCACATCTTCAAAATCATTCCAGAAATCTAGCAGGTGGATATTTTTATCTAGATCGAACCGCAATAACTGCCGACACCCGATAAAAGCGGCGTTTGCAGCTACAACTTGTTATATACTACCATTACCAGAAGTTACTGAAGCTACTTTACTCTCAATGTTAACGATGTTAGTACTAATATTTTCTACTCTCATTTCAACATTATCTACTCTTTGCACAATATGAGTAGTATCAGTTTTGATTGCATTTACTTCTGCTTGACATATGTTTACTTTTATATTAACATCTTTAAACCTATCTGAGCACAGTTCAGATTCCGCCTCGATCTTTTCTGTTAACTTGTGCTCCAGCTTCGCATCTTCCATTTGGAAGTCTTTGCGAACCTCAGCAACTTCGGATTTTACTGTTTTATACATTTCAGAAAATTGTTGAGCAACCTTTTTCTTAATATCCTCATGGTTGTAATCAATTTTATAATTCAAACTGTCCAGATCCTCTTTCAACTTACTGCAACCAGCCTTGAAGGTATCGTCCATTACCTCCAATCGTTTATTAACATTGGTTTGACTGGCCACAATCCTGTTATTTGCCTCAATTATATTAGATTTTAATTCAGTATTACTGCTTTTGACCTCAGTTATTTCAGACTTTAATTCAGCTGTCATTTTTGCATTACTGGCAGCTATTGCTTGTAATATAACATTTAAATCAAGAGCCCCAGTATCTTTGGGTTGGTCACTAGCTGGTTTCTTTTAACACTCAGGTGACGAAAAACTAGCTCCAACACCAGAATCATCACAACTAAATGAAACTTCTGATTGATCAGTCATATCTAACTTCTCCTTCCTAAACTCTACCATCTCTGATGACTGTTTCGTTTTTAACTTATCAGGTAAACTATCATTCAATAAATTAACAATTTCTGCTTTCTGCTTTACTACAGGGGTCTCTATTATTGAATCATTGCCCCTTTTCACTCTACTGCCAGGAGACAATACTTCATATTTCACCTCAACATTACTCTTTTCATGCATATTTACACTTGAACCGTTGTCTGGATTTACAGTTCCTTCAACAGACATAGGTTCTGATTTAAGTTTAACCTCGGTTTCTTCTGGCGGTTCCATTTCCGACAGTCTTTTAGTGCAGGTTAGTAAAATTTTTAACAGCTTTTCAGTTAACTTAGTTCCTTCTGCACGACGTATGGCGTTGCTGGTGCGGCGTACCAGGATTACTGATGCGACGCAGCGCGCTGAATTGCAGATGGCACTCCGACGGCTGTTGTGTGTTTGCATAGCCCGCAACTGCAGGCGCAGCTCCGGCTGCTCCGGCGGACGACTGCGATGGGGCGAAACTGGCTTCTCGCCATGCCGGCAGAGCCGCTAGACTCAGTGCCAGCTCTGTCAATCCAGATGCGTTGCTAATCCAATTGCGTCCTCCACATGCACACGTAACACATTCACCGTTTTATTACTCAATTGCGTGTCGCATTTCACTCGCGAATCCGAATATTTAAAAATCACTTTCACTTTACTCAGTTTGTTTCAATCCCGGCCGATGCACCATATGTGGGGCGGCGGTTTGAAATTTTATGGTGTGTTATAAAAATTTGTCGAATGTAGAAACACTTTCCCGGCCGATGCACCAATTGTGGGGCGGCTGGTAGGAATAATGTTGTTATATAAAATGTTTGAATGTAGGAACACTGCATTTCCCGGCCGATTAACCATATGTGGGGCAGCGGGTGAAATAATTGTTGTTTAAAATGTTCCTATTATTTATGCTGTTGTTTTCCGTTCTCAACACTGGCTCTCTAACTACAATATTGGCAACCAAAAAGTGATTAGCAAAACGTGAAGCCTGTAATTAGAATTCCTAGTGCCCACTTCATCTGAGAAATACACTTATAGCTACAGCTTATAGCTCTGAGGAATTAGGAGATTGTCTGGGATTTATAATCAAAAACGATCGTGAAAAAAAACTTTCTCTATATTCTGAAAGTCACAGATGAAAAAAAAAGCATTCTACACAATCTAACTAACAGAGCAGTTCAGAGTCTAATGCGCTGATGCCACTATAACTACTCAAATTAAATATTTAAATGAATGCTCGCCATAATTTCATGATAATGTTCATCAAACGCCATGCTAAATAATGGTAGAATGTCTGTCCCGCGACGACACGTGAAAATACGACATACGCAAACTGAAGATAGATAATTAAAATCATCCCAGAATTAACACTCCACTCCAATATGATTTCACGGTTACGCGTATCCTGAGTAACTTAATACGGCATCCGAGGCTGTTTATAGCAATGATACCGACGCGACGCGACTCCCGACACAGATGGTGTGCTATTCAGCGTCTGGAGAGAACTGGGGTCTTTCTTCCTCGCACAGCGTTCTTATATACAGTCCTGGAAATGGAAAAAAGAACACATTGACACCGGTGTGTCAGACCCACCATACATGCTCCGGACACTGCGAGAGGGCTGTACAAGCAATGATCACACGCACGGCACAGCGGACACACCAGGAACCGCGGTGTTGGCCGTCGAATGGCGCTAGCTGCGTAGCATTTGTGGACCGCCGCCGTCAGTGTCAGCCAGTTTGCCGTGGCATACGGAGCTCCATCGCAGTCTTTAACACTGGTAGCATGCCGCGACAGCGTGGACGTGAACCGTATGTGCAGTTGACGAACTTTGAGCGAGGGCGTATAGTGGGCATGCGGGAGGCCGGGTGGACGTACCGCCGAATTGCTCAACACGTCGGGCGTGAGGTCTCCACAGTACATCGATGTTGTCGCCAGTGGTCGGCGGAAGGTGCACGTGCCCGTCGACCTGGGACCGGACCGCAGCGACGCACGGATGCACGCCAAGACCGTAGGATCCTACGCAGTGCCGTAGGGGACCGCACAGCCACTTCCCAGCAAATTAGGGACACTGTTGCTCCTGGGGTATCGGCGAGGACCATTCGCAACCGTCTCCATGAAGCTGGGCTACGGTCCCGCACACCGTTAGGCCGTCTTCCGCTCACGCCCCAACATCGTCCAGCCCGCCTCCAGTGGTGTCGCGACAGGCGTGAATGGAGGGACGAATGGAGACGTGTCGTCTTCAGCGATGAGAGTCGCTTCTGCCTTGGTGCCAATGATGGTCGTATGCGTGTTCGGCGCCGTGCAGGTGAGCGCCACAATCAGGACTGCATACAACCGAGGCACACAGGGCCAACACCCGGCATCATGGTGTGGGGAGCGATCTCCTACACTGGCCGTACACCACTGGTGATCGTCGAGGGGACACTGAATAGTGCACGGTACATCCAAACCGTCATCGAACCCATCGTTCTACCATTCCTAGACCGGCAAGGGAACTTGCTGTTCCAACAGGACAATGCACGTCCGCATGTATCCCGTGCCACCCAACATGCTCTAGAAGGTGTAAGTCAACTACCCTGGCCAGCAAGATCTCCGGATCTGTCCCCCATTGAGCATGTTTGGGACTGGATGAAGCGTCGTCTCATGCGGTCTGCACGTCCAGCACGTACGCTGGTCCAACTGAGGCGCCAGGTGGAAATGGCATGGCAAGCCGTTCCACGGGACTACATCCAGCATCTCTACGATCGTCTCCATGGGCGAATAGCAGCCTGCATTGCTGCGAAAGGTGGATATACACTGTACTAGTTCCGACATTGTGCATGCTCTGTTGCCTGTGTCTATGTGCCTGTGGTTCTGTCAGTGTGATCATGTGATGTATCTGACCCCAGGAATGTGTTAATAAAGTTTTCCCTTCCTGGGACAATGAATTCACGGTGTTCTTATTTCAATTTCCAGGAGTGTATAAAGCCGCGGTGCGGACGGCTAAGGGAACGCCTGATCAAATCGACTCTCCCGACTAGCCGCTGGGCTAGTAATGCACCACATTAAGTTATTGAATAAATCATAGCTTCTTTTGCTGATGGCCGATGAAGCTCTCAATTTAAATGTGCATCCAACACACAGGTAAGTAATCATAATAAATGTCTGACATGGCTAAGTTAAATATTTTGGGCGAGAGAATTAATTTAATTACACTGCACGCAGTAGACGAGCTCTGAACTTGCCCTTTGGATATACGCTATCGCTATAGTTTTATAGTTATTCAAATTAAACTTCTCAAATCTTTATGGTTATAGCGGATCGCCATTCTACTTAAATATAAACATCCTAGCCTTATTTATTAGCGTACTTAATCTATCTTGCTTCCTTAATTTTTAAGACAAAAACCAGAAAATTATGAATTTCAATTAAAATCTTAATTTGTGAGATCCAAAGTGCTATTTCTATTAAATTATTATGGAAAAGGAATCTAAATATAAATTTTTAAGTATCTAGCTCTTTTCTGTTGCGCCAATGATTTTTACAGAAAAACGTCAAAATTTCGAAAATGGTTAAAGTTAACGAACTGATATTCAACACATATTAATTTAGTATTACTCCTGACATGCTAGAAACGTTTTAGGTTATTTGCTTGATTTTTAAAGTATTGCGCAACATTTATGACGTCAGAGCTAGTTACAGCGGACTGGTTGGCACACAATGGAAAGACTGATGTGAATTTACTACAGCGTGAGTAGGCTGTTTCCCTACAGTAGGACATGTTCTGAGGCATCAAGGGATCACCAATTTAGTACTGGAGGGCAGCGTGGAGGGTAAATATCGTATAGGGAGACCAAGAGATGAATACACTAAGCAGATTCAGAAGGATGTAGGCTGCAGTAGTTACTGGGAGATGAAGAAGTTTGCACAGGATAGAGTAGCATGGAAAGCTGCATCAAACCAGTCTCAAGACTCAAGACCACAACACCAACGAAAGGAATAGGAATGGATCTGAAACTGAACCCAGTGGGACTGCGTTTGTGATTTCTCCTGTGTCACTACAGCTTTCGACATTTCCAACATCGCTTGGATTATTCAGTGCAACTTTTTGCATTCTGTTTCTTAAGTATGATTAAAACCATCCATTGCAGGAAATCTGAGCTTTTCTGAGCTTTTCTGAGAGAGTAATATAATATAGACAAAATGGTTCAAATGGCTCTAAGCACAATGGGACTTAAAATCTGAGGTCATCAGTCCCCTACACTTAGAACTACTTATCCTAACTAACCTAAGGACATCATATACATCCATGCGCGAGGCAGGATTCGAACCTGCGACCGTAGCAGCAGCGTGGTTCAAGAATGAAGCGCCTAGAACTTCTCTCCCACAGCGGCCGGCTGATATACACAATCAAGCATTTTGGAAAGATCACAAAAATACCCACCAGCGATATTTTATCATTTAAGGCTTGTACTATTTGATGAGTGAATGTATAAACAGCATTCGCTATTGTGCCATACTTATGTAATGTAAACTGTGATACGCTAAGTAAACTGTTCTGCCTATGTGTGAAACTGCAACTGAGTACATGTTTTGTAAAAAAATGTCTGTTAGGAAACCAGACGGTAATTGTTTAAATCTACCTTGTCACCTTTCTTATGAAAAGATTTAACATTTGCCTATTACAGCCTGTCTGGAAAACTTCCCTGCATTACATATATCTCTAAGGACGTTACTCATGAAGTTGGAATGAAGTTTTAGAATTTGTTTTGAGATTGCATCAACACTTCGTAAGCTTTTGTATTTAGAATTCTATAGTGCTATTAATTTCAGTGAAGGCTGTTGCTGTTTCTAGTTGCTTAATGTTTTGTGGAATGACGTTTTTAATATAGTCTCTTGCTTCTTCAACTGAACTATTTAATCCGTTTTTTGTTGCTGTGTATAGAAAGTGAGTGTTAAAAGTGTTCCATATTTGTGTATTGTCTATAACAACATTGTCATTTAATTTATTTGTTATGGTATCTTGTACACTCACTGTCTGTCCTGCCTCCCATTGGATATCATCTGACATAGTTTTAATATTATTATCTCCACTATTTATTTCAGATAGGATGTGCATACCTCTGGACATTTTAATGACTTTTCTTAAAATAATACAATATTTTTTGTAGCATGGAAGTAACGTCTGATTTAGGTTTACTATGGCCTTTATATAAACTTCTCTCTTCCTCTTCCATGAGACTTCAGTTTCCTAGTTATCCAAGGCTTACTTGTCTTTTTAATGGATATTCTGGATAAAATGTTAGGAAAGCAACTTTCAAATATTGACACGAAGGCACTATAATATAGATTGAATTTGACATTAGAATCTCTTTCCATATACAGGGGGAATCACATGAAACTTGCATCGCAAATATTGCGGAAAGTGGAAAGTGCTATTTGTGTGCGATTTTCATAGAATGCTTTGGTAGTCAGTGCGCGTATTTTTAGCCAATCAACTGAATGTAATAATACTTGGAATCTGTATTTTTTGTGCAGACATACACTTTTTAAACTGTAAAATGCCTACCGGTGTTAACAAATTAAAGTAGAGTAAATTAGAATGTCAGTGGTGTTTGTTTCACTATTCTAATGCGAGACGTTTCCGAGATATCGGATTTTAAAAAGTTCCCACACCGACACTTGTACATTACCTGTGAGACCACCCACTAAAGAACAAAACAAGTGCGTACACTAGTTATGCGAATTCTGACCAGTAACGAGAGAAGTGAAAATCACAGGTTGTGTTCAAACGGCTATCGGTAGCGGCAATACAGGCTTCTAGTCTGGTATGGAACAACTGCTGCACATGTGCTAGCATTTCAGCGGAGATATCCCAGTAGAATGCAGTAATACGTCATTGCATATCATTGGATGTTGTTGGTGTGTCCTTGCAGATACCGTCTTTCAGCTTTACCCATTGGAAAACATTAACAGGCGTCAAATACTGAGAACGGGTCGGCCAAGGTACATTGCCAATGCGTCAAATTCAACGATCTGGAACAGTTCACGAAGACATGCTGTTGTACTTTGAGCACTATGGGCTGGACTACCATCTTGCTGGTACCACAGGCTCCTCCTAGTCTGCAGAGGAATTTTCTGCAGCATCAGTGGAAGATGGTCTGCTAGGGGGCTGCGACACATGTGCACGTTATGTGTTCAATCGATGAAACACGGACTGACACAAACAACTGTCGGTGTGGTAACTTTTTAAAATACGATATCTCATAAACGGCCCCACTAGCATCCTGCAACAAATAAATGATAATTAATCGAAATCCTCAGCTGCTAATAGGTGTTGTTGATATACCTCAATGGGGACAGCTGAAAATGTGTACCCCGACCGGGAGTCGAACCCGGGATCTCCTGCTTACATGGCAGACGCTCTATCCATCTTTCTTTTTGTAATCTCATTTTGTTCTCTTTCGTTCGTTGTATCTGCTCGGGGCGGACGTCATGAGACACCCGTTTTGGTTCGTTGTTGATCGGTGAACTCAGTTTTTGTTTTTATTACAGAGGGCAGCTAACCCTCTGACCGAACACGCTGAGCTACCATGCCGCCTAATTAAGGGGAGCCAACAGCACCCGGTGTTCCCAGGCGGTCACTCATCCAAGTACTAACCGGGCCCG
Source organism: Schistocerca nitens (assembly GCF_023898315.1). Taxonomy (NCBI): domain Eukaryota; kingdom Metazoa; phylum Arthropoda; class Insecta; order Orthoptera; family Acrididae; genus Schistocerca; species Schistocerca nitens. The sequence continues at coordinate 364,428,979 of NC_064614.1, read as the reverse complement.
ATGTTGCTTAACTTCGGTGATCGGACGAGAACCGTTCCATCTGATCCACCGAGGGCACGGAGCCAGCCGCCCTCCGATACATAACTCAGTCAGACACACAAAGCTATCCACCCATGGTTCGCATACAGTATTTACGTTGGTTGTGAACATATTACATACACCACGACGTGCTTCCATCATTGCCATGAGATGTTACTTCAAATGCCAATTCAGTACGGAACGCGTAATATTCTTGCCTCCGGACATCTTTCCTGACAGGCACTGCTTACCTCGCGTAGTTTATATGAAGGTGATGATCTTTAGTTACTTAACGTCGTTCTCTGAAATTTATTCATAGCTCTACGCCACCCGAGTCATCTGGCAGTAGATAGTTAACGCTACCCGTGCGAAGCCGAGCCTAGTTGACAGGTAATTTGTAAAAATAGAAATTTCAACTTCATTTACTCCTATGAAAAATTACGCGTCGGGCAAATCCTTTAAGAGAACATTAAATTGTAGTCTTAAATTGTCATCCTTAAAATTATCAGATTACTTTCGTTCCTGCGGTGCCTGCAAATTGTGCTTACAGAAAGTGAAGAATGGAACATTAAGAGAACAGAAAAGGGCAATTCATCTGAGACAGAAAGAAACCTCAAAGGCACTGTAACCATTTGAATACAGAGCAGTGGAAGCCGTGAGCGTAAGAACAAAGACGAACTTGGTTTTAACGTACGAAGACGCTTATGAGCTCCATTCATATACATAGAGGAAGAAGATAATCCTGCGTTAGTGCATGCCGACATTAATATTCAAATACAATTTTCCTCTTGCTCAGCTAACTCGCTCGATCAACGTCTGCACAAATTACGCTTTGCCAGATGACATTCACGTCGTAATCAGTGATTTCAACATGCTCATTATTCATCTTGATGCACTGCGACGACATGGTTTTATGACCTCATACATCATCTTGTCGGTGTAGGACTGAAGTGAGAACGGGCAGAAAGAGAATCGTCTTGGTTATCGTCAGGCAAATAAGGGTTTTGAATAACTCTTCCGCAGTTCCGTTGCTGGTCGAATGTTCGTTTTGGTTCATGTGAATCCAGAGTACCGAACATGAAGTAATTATTGGGAAAGTTCCCAAAATATTTTCTGAGCGAGGAGACATACTGTTGACGGAGCTGTTCTCGCATTTGAAACCATGTGGGCCGAATGCCAGCACGATTGTGTGAAAACGGGACAACTATCAATTTTCTCCTCACCACTGGCTGAATAAACCGCATGCTGGGTCACTGACGCCAATGGTGCGCTAAACTCCAACTGTCCTTAAGTAATTAGTCATGTACACTTATCTGTAAGTCAGCTTTTCGTTAAATACAGCTTGTCTGCCTAGTAGGACGAGGGCGTACAATCTGTGCCCGGCTGCTAAGTGCCTTTTTAGTTCGTTGTAACTCGCACTTGCTACCTAAAGTATTAGGGAGGCATACTTAGCTTGTAAATCAGCCTTATTCTGAACATTTGCGCATTTGTAATACCTTAAACATTTCAATATCCTTTGCCATATACTCCTACATTGTTACGACTGCCCTCATTTTCTTTACTAATTTTACTTTACCTGCTTGAGTGGTAGAAACCACACTTTGGTGCCCATCAAGTTGAACGACAACGACAGATCTCTAAAGAACCACAGGAACAGAGAACTAGGAACACACCAGTTCATATCAATGAACTCTGTTGCACACTGAAAGGGATATATTTTACTATTCACTAGCGGAAAATAAAATGAAACCATCTTTCTTTAAGATTATTATTTATGAAACGGGATGAAGCGGTATTAGGAGTAGGCTATTAGCCTACATCTACGAAAATGAAGTACGTAACAGCAAAGATTCGAGTATTCCGCCTTTCTTCCGTATAATGACCACGTTTATTAATAAAGAAATAAAAATGGTTTAATGCCTTCAGTGTTACCTTCTGTGACTGTGTGTATGTTGGCTCACAGCAGCAGTGAAGTTATAAAGGACGTTGCGGCCTAGTATTAACACTGAATACTCAATAAAACTCTGATAACTTTTACTTAGAAGAAAATGGCTGTTCGCTGTGTTTTACATTTGAAACGTTACATCATTTGTGTAATTATAGGGCTTCAATGTAGATTGCCGATTCATATAACGTCCCACAGTTGTCTGGTGTACAGAGAACCGCTTCTCTCCCCTCAGTGTACCGTCAAATTTAAAAGAAATGGACAGACGCACACTCAGTATCACAGGATATGCCCTACGCCGAATACCAGTTCATTTCAAAATTCGCAGTCATATCAGTATGACTTTAATGGAAATTGTTGATGAGAATTTTATAGAATTCAATAGGATTTAACGGTTTAAACACGCACGTGATATGCTCTGAAATCGTAAATCATGAATTACGGGTTTTGATAAAATGGAAGCTGTAATATTATGCAGTAGACCGTGCCTAGATTTGCAAACTTTTAGAAACATAAAATTTTCAGATTAACAAAAAATATCCTGTACGATATGATACCTAAAGAGGCTGCTGAGTTCCGACAATTCTCTAAATTAAGTCTTCCGTGACAGAACAATGGATATAGATACAAAGCACATGTCAGGCAAGTAATCTACATTATTCTGTATACGCAAGAGCAAATTCACTTACACCTACACCAGGTTTCCAACCTTTTGTGAGGGGCATATTTCTCCATACTTAAATGCAGATTAGTTCCCCTCTCTCTGTTCAGTCTGTGAAATTAAGCAACACCCGTAAAAATTGTTTTTGTTTCTTCTGTTTCCTTGTCTGGCCGTTGGTTCGGCTGTGAATGGATAAAGCTTTACTGGTCGAGAACGCCATCTGTTGGCTTTCTAATTTTAGCTTTTTGATATAGTAGCTATCTGTAAATGCGAGTTGACCATACATGGTGACATCTGTTGGCCATTATTTTAACCTTTTGAATGACGTTAATTGAAGTTTTGTAAACTGTCAAGTTTAAATTATGTTTGTGGTTTATATTATCTATTTCAGATAGTTTCTAATAGAAGTATTGTAACGTGGTGCAAGTGTTTATGTTGAAATCCTTTGCAAACAACACAAAACATTGTGAGTGGTTGGCAGGACATAGTAACTTCTTTGGTATTAGCTGTTTACGACGTCTGAGACAATGGCAGCACAGGAAGAACATGACGAGCTTCGCTAGCTAATGGATGTTCATGAGGTTATGTACTACACACGTATTGCGTCATGAGCAATATTCGTTGAGGTGCAGTGCGTTTAACCGAAGGTGGATTGGCACATTCACGAAGCTGTAAACACTAGCAACGCTTTACTAGCAGCTGCAACGGTAACGTTTTACACTATTATACTTCACGTAAATCTAATCAGTACATTCTTATCCTTTCGGAAGATACACTGTTTTCTATTGACGTTTAGCTATACTTTCAGTTCGCGTGGAACACAGATTCCTGTATTGAAATTTTTTCTGCTGGCCTGAATTTTAGTCATGACTAGCTATTGTGTCAATAATTAATAGTTTGAAGAATGTCTAAAATTCTCCCTCTTATTTATTTGTTTAAAATCAAATACCAAATATTGTTTCACTGCACTTGAGCTTGCAGTATAGTTATCGGCTATATTGTACTTGCTTGGACAGCATGGATTCTATTGTGACTGCAGAAATCTGAACGGCATGTGTTCGAGCTGACATGGGTGCGAATTTGAAAGTGTTTTGTGTTTGGTTATCGTATTTAAAGTGCCGAGATGTGGCTGAACTGTGACTGAATATGTGTTATGAAATAGCGTTGTATACTGCCCTTGCCTACAGTGGCGCTTACGTAAAGTAAAAGCAAGAATCGAAGTGTTTGACAATATTTGATTATTTTTACATGCGTGCGCGCGCCCGGGTGTGTGTGTGTGTGTGTGTGTGTGTGTGTTTGTTTTATCTTGTAAACATATTCTTGTATCTTTGTCTGTGGTTTCGGGACGGTGAATGTCAGGTCAACAGAGTTCATATGTGTAACTTACATTCAATGATCAATCGATGTTGGAGAGGAAAAGAAACAAATGTGTGTCGATGCACTGCAAGAATAGCAACTAGCAACTGTCTACAGACCCAAGTAGTGGAGGTAATTGTAAGTCTTAAATTTGGAGATACGTTAGCGATAAATAAACTCGGTCATACCTAAACTGTGCCACGTATACGTTAGTGATACGTCATAATATGTCGGTGAGCTATACCCGCTATATCACCAGTTTTTTCGGTTGGTTTACGCTGACTTCAAAGTCAGGTGTTCTCAAAATGGATTCCCTGTGCCCCACTAGAAGTTCGCCTGGTATTCGACTGGAAAGTCTTTGACCCTGCAATGGGTCATAAATAAAAGTGCCTGCTCTCACCACAGAATGAAAAAGTAATCAGGAAAGAAGTGCTGTACTGGCTAAATTTTGATGTCGTAGACTATTAGTGAAAGTTTTATCACAAATATTGTCATAAAACGCTTAACTTGCCTCGAGCGACTAACGACTTAATTTTTTCTTACTTGTAAATTACTACAGTTTTAGGACTGTTTCAGGAATCGTGTTGTCTAATTCCAATAACTCAGAACATTTTTCATTCACCACATCCTCTGCTGGGTTCTTGAAGTCTGTTATCTATTCGCTACCAAATGATCTTTTTTAAATCGCGTTTTCTTTGTTGTCTCTGATCGAATCAAATTCATCATAGGGGCAAAATTATGTGATGAAATAACAGTAGCAATAACAAAATAAGTACCACGCGACATGTTGACAGGGCAGTTTCTTAAAACTCTAGCTTAGAAACAAATCTGATGCAGTAAGAAAATCAAGAAACATTTCATCAATTACAACACAAAAGTTTCCAGAAACAGCCGCAACCAGTCACCTTTATTTCACCATGACCGGTTTCATGTAGTCATGCGAAAAATCCTCAGGTAGCACAAACATTCCGTGGCTGGTTGTAGCATAGTGACTGTCGTTATGTGGAGTTAATAACATCCATGGATTTAATCTTGGTGTACATATCACTCTGGAAAACATACTTTTCCAGTTACGCTAATCTTACAGTAGGCACTACTACACAAACTTTGCCACAGTCACCAACTCCCATCCACCTTTGATGGAAGTTTTATTACGAAACTTCTTTAAATGGAGCATTCCGATCTTTCACCATCGTCAGGTACAAGCAAAGAATGGGCCAGAGACGTAACGGAGCAAGACAGGAGCCTCATCGGGTCAACAACCGAGGCGGCAATTACTGTGGAAAGTGGGGCGAGGACGACAGACATGCCATTCGGGATTCGAAACGCGGACTTCCGCAGTGGCCGGCAGCGCAGAACACTTAACGCTTTCTTCCCACGAGGTTAGTCCGTTACTAAGCCACTAGTATGATATGTGAGTGACTTTTCATGTGGTTCAGCAAGCTTAGTCTGTGTCCTATCTGATAACGCCAAATGCGACCCCCTCATCTAGGCAATCTTTGCATTTGACTGTTCTCTGTATTCACAAAAAAATCTATTTAGCTCAGGAAGAGGCGCCCGGAACTTCCTGTGGTTTTAGTTCTCAAATTTTGTGCTGATAAGTGCTTAAGTGTTCCGGAAATTGTAGTTCTGACAACCCGTAACCATTAGTGATTATGCTATTAACTTCCTAAAATTGCTCCGACTTCATATAGTATTGATCTGAAAGGATTAACGTTGGCAATCTGTTGGCGGGTAGACAAAGCTTGGTGGCTCCCTTAATGTATTTGACGAACTTGGTATCCATAGTAACTCAGTATCTATCTCTTCTCACATTCTCCAATTCCATATTCATCTATACGAACACACTCACAATATCGCAGTGCAACCTGTAGCATTACTTCAAGTACAGTAACACTTAATAGAGTCTTACAATAGACTGAAGACGTAAACAGCAGCATGCAGGTGTAGACCAGCTTTCATTGTTAGAACACGGCCAACAGAACCATGTGGAACCTTGGCACTGCCAGTAAGGTTAAACATCAGTGTCAGGTAACAACAATAATAGATCACCAGTGTCGAAGAATGGTAGAAAAATTTAAAGTTCCTGGCACTGCTAAACACAAACAAATTCTCGCTCTTATCAACTGGCTCGTCTGGTTGATGGAGTCAAATATCCATCTTCTCAACTATGACGAGGTGTAGTTGACTGTTCATGAACGTTACCTTGATCATCACTATCGCAATCAGTCATGGATTAATTGTTAGGCCTGTTCCAAAGACGCGCTCTCCGTCTTCCTACTTCAAGATTCTCATGAGGCTTATAGTGCATTAACTGTAGTGATAACAGGTAATTTTTAATGCATCTCACGTGCCACATTTTCCCAAGCAATTTAATGTCATTAACGACAGTTGTATGGGGTTCATTCGTCTCTGTCGTTAAAGTCGTCTTACACTGTAGCTCCTTTTAGGAACCTAATTTCAAATATTTGTACATGTTGTTCCTTCTTTTACATAGATGCACAAATCTCAGTTAAACATATCCATGATAGTACGGACGTTTTGTAGACTTTCATTATGGTACCAGTGCTTGGCATATTTTCTTAAGTTTCTAATTATATTACCATGCATTTGACATCTACCAACATATTTCTCTACGTCTCTTATACGAATATTGGATATGTCACAAACTAAGTTTTTCACCGAACTACGTCTTCACCTTGCAATATGATTGCTTATCTTTTTCTTACAATAATCTTGAATTCCTATTTCCTAGCAACAACAAACAGAGAATTTGTGTTACAACTTTTGGGAGATTATGTTCGATTTCAGTAGTTGCAGGTGCAACAGCCTAGATGATCAACTGATCTAACCTTTTAACAGAAGCCGGTATGGCTTTGCTGTGCTGGCACTGTTTGGTAAGTCTAGAATCCAAAATATTTGCATGAATTATTTACAGAGAACCTGAAAACTGGTTGAATCGACATTGGGGTCTGTCATTTTCGGTTCCGGAGAAATTTTGACACGCGAGTAAATACTGACCCTAAGTCTTATCTTGAAAATGGGGGCAAGAAAAGCGAACTTCCACTTATAACATTTGTAGGTACAGAGAAAGCTTTTGAGGGCTACACGCTTTAAAATTTTGAAGGTGATAGGGAGATAATACAGGAGCGAGCGGTTATTTACAACTTCTATCAAAATCAGACTGCGGTTATAGGAGTAAGATGTGAAAGGGAAGCAGTAGTTGAGAAGGAAATTAGAGGATTGTATCCTCGCTACTCAATCCGTACATTGAGGAAGCAATAAAGGAAACCAACGACTAACTCTGAAAGGAAATTAAAGTTCTGGAAGAAGCAAATGAACTTTGACTCTTGATAATGAGATTGTAACTGACAGCGACGGCGAATGGCTTGGAAGAGCAATTAAACGGAATGAATAGTGTCTTAAAAAGAGAATATAAGACGAATATCTAAAGTAAATATAATGGAATGCAGTTGAGAGAAATCAGATGATGCTGTGGGAATTAGATTAGGAAAGGAAACATTAAAATTTGTAGAATTCAGTTATTTGGGTGGAAAAATTAGTGACTTACAGATGAGGTAATGCGTAGACTAGCAGTAGCAAAAACAGTATTTCTAAACGGGAACTGTTATCGTCTGATATAAATTTGTGTTAAAAAGTATTTTCTGTAGCTATTTCTCTGGAGTATAGCCTTGTACGGAAGTGAAACGTGGATGATAAGCAGTTCAGACAAGATCAGAAGCATGAAGTGTTTCAGTTTGGTGACTGAGGGAATGTGGGGGTAAAATTACAGCGGGAGACGAAAGGAAGGATGAATACAGTAACCGGGTTCAAATGGATATAGTTTGCAGCAGTTATTCGGAAATGGGGGCTTGCACAGGATAGAGTAGCGTGGAGAAGTTCATCAGACGAGTCTTAGTGAAGACCAGCACAAAATAAAAACACTCGGACAATACGTGGGCTGAGTACAGAGAGGGTGCAATGGTTAGCACACTTAAGTCGTATTAGGTAGGACAACGGCTCAAATCCGCATCCGTCCATACAGATCTAGGTTTTACGTAATTTCCTTGAATCACTCCAAACAAATACCGAAAAGTTTTTTGAAGGGGTACGGCCGATTCCGTCCCCATTCACCTCGATGTCGACAGGACGTTCACCTGTAATATTCGTTTGCTTTGTACCTGCGCTAAGTGTTCGCTTACATTTGGCACAGCTGGGCAGAAATTTTGACGGTGTTGTTAAACTGTTATTATTTGATCAAATTCCACAAAGTTTGTCATTGAAATCCTCTTCCGTAGGTCTTCCCGAACTCATAGAAAAATTACGTAATTTATGGAAGTAATCCTATTAAGAGTATTTATTTCAAGCCATGTCATTACGCTTTTAGATATTCCGTGGCACTTTATATTCTGATGAAGATTGCCCTTGTGCAATCGCACCAATGGTCAGTTGCCAAAACGTTTGTGCAACCGAAGTGGCTGGGCTGTATATACATTTGTAACTAAATAACGTACGGTTGCTGGATCACAGCCGATCAAAATGTTTAAAATTTCAAATTGACCTGTCGAGATATCTAAGGCCGTTACGAAATAGACTCGAAAATGAAAATTCTGAGTGAAGGTATGGAAATTAATTTCATTAAACAATGCGAAGCGAGGGGACTTGCACCTAATTATGTGAAGTGTTATCTGAACTATTAGCAGTACAAAAAGAACAAAATACTTTCAAACGTTAAGTGCAAAAATTCATATCTGAAAAAATAAGTGCTCTGTGTACTAAGGACGCTTTAAATGAAAAATCTTATTTGTACTTAGAATTAACAAATTTTTAAGGTTCATTATAATATTCAAACTGAGTTTTGACGTAAATGTTTCCTGGGTATGGTACCGCGACATATTACATAAAACGCCTGCTGGAGAAAACCAGCGTTTCGGCCACGGTTGCAGCGGCCGTCTACTGGGTCTACACCAACCATGGCCGAAACGCTGGTTTTCTCCAGCAGTAGTTTTATACAATATGACGCGGTACTATAACCAGAAAACATCTATGTCGACTGTCGCTGGCCGCGGAAGCCTACGCAATTATGATTTTTGGTTCCACACTTAACGAAAGTTCAGACAATTATAAACATTCTCATTAGACATGGAAAGATATAAAGCAAACTGCAATGCCTTCTAGCTGTAAAATCATGTAATCTGGCTTGTTTTTAAAAAAGTGATCATAAATTCTATGACAGGGTTTTAAATAAGACAAACATCAATTTTACGAAAGCTGAGATGTCGCTACTGGAGAAAAACGTAAAGTATGTCTTGCCACAGTTACCTAACCAAAACGTAATAGAAAACTTTCTTGTTTATTTATCATCAGGCCAAGACAGTGCAAAAATGTACAGTTCCCGTTAAACTACAGTACCACATGACGTTTGTAATACTGTCAGCAAAAATCTAACGAATTCTCATAATTTTGTTAACTCCGACAAAAAACTGATTAAAACCATGATACCAAGCTTGTTGAAAAAGATCGTTTCTTAACGAAGGCTGGTAAGGGTAATACCATTGTCATTGCTAGTAGACAGGAGTATGTTACAAATAATCTACAGTTCTTTGACGAAAACGGTATTTCCGAGCTACATGAGGAACCCACTCCAACTTCGCAGAAAGTGAGAACCGCCATTAAGGACGCCAAATCACTTCCTAAACCTTTTCAAAACAAGCAGCTAGTAAACATGAATCCTAAACCGCCTAAGTTACGAGCTCAGCTTAAAATCCATAAAAGGACCATCCGATCTGCCCAATTTCCAACAGTATGAACAGTGTCTATCACGACATAGACCAATTTCTGCAAGACATACTGGAAAAAATGGTGCGTTTTCCATAATTGTTGCCAATAGTCAGTTGTTGTTGTTGTTGTTGTGGTGGTGGTGGTGGTGGTGGTGGTGGTGGTCTTCAGTCCTGAGACTGGTTTGATGCAGCTCTCCATGCTACTCTATCCTGTGCAAGCTTCTTCATCTCCCAGTAACTACTGCAACCTACATCCTTCTGAATCTGCTTAGTGTATTCATCTCTTGGTCTCCCTCTACGATTTTTACCCTCCACGCTGCCCTTCAATACTAAATTGTAGATCCCTTGATGCCTCAGAACATATCCTACCAACCAATCCCTTCTTCTAGTCAAGTTGTGCCACAGACTTCTCTTCTCCCCAATCCTGTTCAATACCTCCTCATTACTTACGTGATCTACCCATCTAATCTTCAGCATTCTTCTGTAGCACCACATTTCGAAAGCTTCTAATCTCTTCTTGTCCAAACTACTTAACGTCCATGTTTCACTTCCATACATAGCTACACTCCATACAAATACTTTCAGAACGACTTCCTGACACTTAAATCTACACTCGATGTCAACAACTTTCTCTTCAGAAACCCTTTCCTTGCCATTGCCATTCTACATTTTATATCCTCTCTACTTCGACCATCATCAGTTATTTTACTCCCTAAATAGCAAAACTCCTTTACTACTTTAAGTGTCTCATGTCCTAATCTAATTCCCTCAGCATCATCCAAAATTTTTCTCTAGACCATTTCCGGGTCCAGTTTCTTACAAAATACAGTGTCAGCTTCAAAGTAAGTATAACTATAGAGTAGTCTTTGCGACTAATAATTCTTTAGAAAATATCATACATAACTTGAAGCCTACGCTTTTCCCTTTGCAAAATTCTGGAGTTTATAAAATTATTTGCGACCATTGTCCCGCCTATTACATAAGGCAAACAGGCACAGCTATTTCGATAAGATTCAAGAAACACCTTCTGGGGGAAAAAGGCACCAATGTCCAGAATTCAACTTTCGCCAATCATTTATCAATCAAAGGGCATAATCCTGAAGATGTAAAAGGCGTCCAGATCCTGCACTCGGAGGAAAAAGGCTTTAGCTTTAACATCTTAGAAGAGCTAGAAATTTTTAAACAATTTCTGAAGGACGGTCTTTTTCTTAACGAAAAGTTGCAATTACTCAACAAAAACTTTTTTCAAGGTATAGAGCCGCTACTTAAAATTGTCTGATTGGCGATACTCTCCTCAATGTAGTTTCTGAATATCGTTTTTCCTTCCAATTTTGTTTTCTCTGTGTATCACCCGAAATGTTTTCCTTTTGTAAAAAAGACTGCTACGTTATGTTCTAACTTTCATACACTGTTTCCTGTTTGTTACAAATAATGTTTAAAATTGCCGTTTGTAGGGAAGCAGCATACTCACGCCTTATAAAATTCACATCAGTCTTTCCATTGTGTGCCAGCCTAGTCTGCTGTAACTAGCTCTGACGTCATAAATATTGCGCAATACTCTAAAATGAAATAAATAACCTGAAACGGTTCTAGCATGTCAGGAGTAATACAAAATCAATGTGTTGGATATCAGTTCAATAACTTTAACCATTTTCGAAATTTTGATGTTTTTCTGTAAAAATCATTGGCGCAACAGAAAAGAGCTAGAAACTTAAAAATTTATATTTAAATTCCTTTTCCATAATAATTTAGTAGAAACAGTATTCTGGATCTCACAAATTAAAATTTTAGTTGAAATTCATGATTTTCTGGTTTTTGTCTTAGAAATTAAGCAAGATAGATTAAGTAGGCGAATAAATAAAGCTGGGATGT